>NC_060119.1:153054384-163054384 GCF_021461395.2 Schistocerca americana | reverse complement strand
ATGCTCAATAAGGTTCGTGTCTGGAGAATTTGGTGACCAGTGGAGGTGTTTAACCTTAGAAGAGTGTTCCTAGAGCCACTCTGTAGCAAATATGGACGTGTGGGGTGTAGCATTGTCCTGCTGGAATTGTTCAAGTCCGTCAAATTTCATAATTGACATGCGTAGATGCAAGTGATCAGACAGGATGCTTAAGAACGTGTCACCTATCGAAGTCATTTTTAGACGTATCAGGGCCCTCATATCACTCCAATTGCACACGCCTCACACCATTACAGACGATTCACAAGCTCGAAAAGTCCCCTACTGACATGTATTCATGAGATTGTCCCCATACCCGTACACGTCCATCCGCTCGGTACAATTTGAAACGAGATTCGTCCGACCAGGCAAAATGTTTCCAGGCACCAGCAGCTCAATGACGTTGTTAACGGACTCAAGTGACGCGTAAAGCTTTGTATCGTGAAGTCATAAAGGGGGCACGAGTGGACCTTCGGCTCCGAAAGCCCATATCGATAATGTTTCCGTGAATGGTTCACACGCTGCCACTTGCTGAAGACCCAGCACTGAAATCTGCAGCAATCTGCTGAAGGGCTACACTTCTGGTTCGTTGAATGATTCCTACAGTCGTCGTTGGTCCCGTTCTTGTAGGATCTTTTCCCGGCCTCAGCGATGTCGGAGATCTTATGTTTTACCGGATTCCTAATATTCAAGGTACACTTGTGAAATGGTCGTACGGGAAAATTCCCACTTCATCGCTACCTCGGAGATGCTATGTCCCATCGTTTGTGCGCCTACTGTAACACCGCGTTGAAGCTCCCTTAACACTTGATAACTTACTATTGTTGCAGCAGTAACTGATTCAAAAACTGCGCCAGAAATTTGTTGTCTTACTCAGGCGTTGCCGACCGCAGCGCCGTATTCTGCCTGTTTACATATCTCTGTATTTTAATACGCATACCTATACCAGTTTCTTTGGCACTTCAGTGTATATGGCGCTGGAACAGGAAGTTGCATAATGTCGATGAAAGAGAAGACTGAAGTGACTGCGGGACTCGCTGAAAGGACAAAAACAAACAAGCCAGTCAAAAATTTGGAACTGTGGGGAACCCGACAATGTGTCCAGACGCAGCAACAATCATTGAAAGAATCCCAAATTATCATGCGTCAGACACCTTTCTGGGCAGAGGAAGCTAGAGTATTTCAAGACCCGTATTAAGAGCCAGTCATTTCCGTTTTCCGAGGGACACAGATTTGTATCTCTGGGGTCGCTCAGTTGTACAGTTTCGTAACATGTTTTATGTTAGCGTATTATGATATCTTTGGAGACCGAAAATGTCCTCTGTAAGACTTATCAAGGCTTCTCTAAACGACGGCCATGTGAAACCCAATTCACTCTGTTCGTCCACAGACCTAGAAAGCAGTAGATACCGACGCCTAGGTTGTTGCCCTGTGCGTTGACTTCCCGGAGACGTCAAGTACAATTTCGCACTCTCGGCTAGTGAAGAAAATATAAGGGACGATCATATACTTTCTGTTAGAAGACCGTACGGTTCAGAATTGGTATGCCAACGAGGAAAAATCTCAGTGAGGCAATCATCCCACGGACGCACCAGGTCGAAGATACCAGTTTGGATACTGCCTCAAGAAGTCAGTAACTCCCTGCTGCATATCGTCGTGCGACAGGTATCTTCGACCCTTTCTTTAAGGGACTGAAGGCGTGGTAATCTAATCGTATGGGTAGAGATAGGGCCTAAAGTGGGAAAAGGGAAGCGGGGGGTGGGGGGGGGGGAGTGGGGGTGCTCCAGTCGACCTGAGGTAACTTCTGCGTTACGACATTTGCGGTATGGGTACGTGTGCTATCATGAAGCAGCTGCACATCTAGCGAGTGCACCACACCACAAAGGTGGTTTTCGATAGACATGCTGTCCCTTTCGGATTCTTCTTTCGTCTATGGATGTCTACCGGTGTTTGCCCTTCGGAAACTAAGAAGAGGATTAACAGCATTTTGGTCCTGTTTGGACGCATTTGGTACCAACGTCGCCACAGTTCACGTTTCCACACTTGCCGCACGCACGCAATTTGTTGCCTACAAGTCGGTGTTAATGTAGGCTATATCCACCTCGGATGTGCGCTACGTTGCATATAGGTTGCAGCAACCTACTCAGACTGAAGCTTCGTAGCTGTATTCCAGTCAAAGTAGCACAAATTGTCGAAGGTATGGACTGTGTTTTGTTCCCATGCGCTTACGGTACCTGCTGTTGGCAACAGTGAGACAGAGGGCTCAAGCGGAGACAGCTCTGCATGAAGTCAGCATAGCAGTTGGACACCTGTGAAGCTTCCCTGACGCTTATAAAACATTGCAAAAGTTCAGTTATTTATTAACCAGTTTACAGACGTCTTGTTTCATACCACCCTTGTGCCTGATGCCTATTTCAGCGGCGTGCTGGGTCTCGCTGACGGCCGATGAGTCAGCACCTCGTCTACAAACCCAGACGAAGAGTGAGTGACCTCTCGCCGCGGCGAGCCCTCAAAGTTTCATTTGGTGCTGTTGGTGTCTGCCTAGGGTTTCATTGCCCGATAGTGTTAGTTGTGCGTTAAGCAAGACATTCAGGGGTACTGTCGATAAACTTACTGATGAAGAGTTGGCCGACATGTACCTCAATGCAATGCAATGGAAGACGGCAACCACATTGCAGCACTTTTGCGCCTGAAGGCTCTTGCATTACGTTTTCTTGAGCCTTGTGCGTTTTGGTTGTTGCTTATTACAGACTTCATCACTGTTGCGGAGGTATTTTCACAGAAACAAGGACGATTGTAGAAACGAAGCGAATAAATCATAATTACATAATTATTCTGTTGTGACGTAACAAGCTAGTTACGCCACACTCCGAAGGGGACCGAAAGAAAGGCACGCGTACACACACGCCGACTGGCGTGAATTCTGGAACAGGATAGTATTGAATGGTAGCAAGAAAAGTACGTAGCTGCTTTATACTTAACTTTTAATCTTGGTTTGTTTACAACGTTCTTCGTTAGACATTTTTACGATAACTCTCAAAGTAGGTAAGGCTAATGGCGCCTTGCTAGGTCGTCGCCATGGACTTAGCTGAAGGCTATTCTAACTGTCTCTCGGCTAATGAGAGGAAGGCTTCGTCCGTCTTGTCGCTAGCAATGTCGTCCGTACAACTGGGGCGAGTGCTCGTCCGTATCTCGAGACCTGCCTTGTGGTGGCGCCCGGTCTGCGATTACACAGTGGTGACACGCGGGTCCGACATGTACTAAATGGACCGCGGCCGATTTAAGCTACCACCTAGCAAGTGTGGTGTCTGGCGGTGACACCACATTCCTCCCCCGCAAATCGGCGAACGGTCGTGAGATAAGGTTTCCGCCCGCCGTGGGGAGGACCCCATGTTGACGGAGGCGATGAGGTGGGGAGCCTAACAAAAGGCGAGGCTGTGCCACCCGCACCCGGCCATTCGGTCCGAGGGGAGCTACGAAACGCCTGAAAACCTAGTCCAGGGTGCACGTCAACATGCGGTGTATGCGCCCGTAAAGAAACGGGAGGGGCCGAAGGGTCGACCTCCATTGCGTCGGGGTAGCCGACGCGCGAAGACGTCATGTGGTCCGGAGCGGGCAAGCGTTCCATGGCGGAGTACGGCTGGTCACGGGAAGCGACCGGCGGCGCATGACCCAGGGAGGCGTTTGGCGGCTGCGGCGAAGCGTCGAATGCGGGCGGCGCCGGCGGGAGAACAGGCGGCGGCGGCGGCGGCGGCGGCGGCGGCTGCGGCGGCGCGTCGCCATGGGGCAAAATGGAAGGCATCGTCGGTAACACCTGGGGATGAGGCGAGCCAGTAGATGGGTCCCCAGGGCGCTGACCGGTCGGCACCGTCGCTGAAAGCAGACGGGGAGCGGCAAAACCCGTGCGATGACAGAGGCGCAGCTGATTGAGGTGCCGACGCACCTCACCAGAGGCCCCCAAAACCAAATACATTGCGCGGCCGAGGCAGCGAAGAATGCGCCCTGCGAGCCAACGCCGTGAACCGCGATAGGTGCGATAGAATACAACGTCACCTGGAGCAAAAGCAGGAGTCTGCCGCTGCACTGGAACCTGATGCGGCGGATGCAGCAAAGACATCAAGGTTCGATGAGGACGACCATGGAGCAACTCAGCCGGCGAGCGACCATCTCGGGGCTGAGAGCGATACGAAGACAAAAAGAGCAACAATGCGTCCTCCCGAGAATGCGACTCTTTCAATTTCAACATCTGTGACTTGAAAGTCCGGACCAATCGTTCAGCGGCACCGTTTGACTGAGGCGAAAACGGCGCGGATGTCAGATGTTGAATACCATTGGCCTGGCAGAATGACTGAAATTCTGCGGACATGAATTGTGGGCCATTGTCGGAAACAATAGTCTGCGGAAGACCTTCAATGCAAAAGATAGCAGACAACGCTTGGATGGTGGCGGAGGACGTCGTGGAAGACATCCGGACAACAAAAGCAAAATTACTGAAGGCATCGACCAGAACCAACCATCGAGCATTCCAGAATGGACCAGCAAAATCAATGTGCAAGCGTTGCCAAGGGGAAGTGGCTTTTGGCCATGCAAAGACTTTCCGCGGCGGCGCGGATTGTTGTTCGGCACACGCCATGCAAGAAGCACACATATTCGTAATCGCAGCATCGATTCCGAACCAAGTACAGTGCTGACGAGCAAGTTGTTTCGTTCGCACTATACCCCAATGTCCTTGGTGAAGAAGCCGTAAGACAGAGGACTGTAACGAACGTGGGACCACTACTCTGGACTGATCATTATCAGAACGCAACAACAAAACACCACGTCGAACAAAAAGTCTCTCCTTGTGAGCAAAAAATCGGCGGACCAACGGATCCTCGATCCGTGACTTTGACAAGGGCCATTGCGTTGCAACAAAACGCAAAACGGTAGCAAGGACAGGGTCAGCAGCTGTGGCTGTAGCTACACGACGAAAATCAATCGGAAACGATTCGACCACTTCATCGGTTTCCGAATCAATGAACAGGCAAGCAAGTTCGGAAGAATCGAATGCTTTATCCTCAGCAACAGGCAAACGGGACAACGCATCGGCGTTTCCGTGCTTAGCAGTGGACCGATACAAGATATCGTAGCGGTACTGCGAGAGGAAGAGACCAGCGAATGAATTTCTGCGCTGTACGTGGAGGTACAGGCTTGGTCGGATGAAAAAGCGATGTCAAAGGTTTGTGGTCTGTGATGATGGTAAAGTGACGACCATACAAGAAATCATGGAACTTAGTAACACCAAACACGAGAGCCAAAGCTTCTTTCTCTATCTGTGAGTAATTTCTTTGCGCAGACGAGAGCAATTTGGACGCAAAGGCAATAGGGCGATCATGGGAGCCAACTTTGTGCGCAAGCACAGCACCGATCCCGAAATCCGATGCATCTACCATCAACAAATGGGGTTTCTGGGGATCGAAAGGCATGAGGCAAGTATTAGAAAGCAACGCCGATTTCAACTGCCGAAAGGCGCGTTCGCATTCCGTCGTCCAGACGAACGGAACACCTTTACGGCGTAAGCGATGAAGCGGAGCTGAAAGGGAAGAGGCATTGCATGCAGTCACTCACACCTTGTGATTCTAGATCGTTCAATGTTCGTGAACCTCATCACGCAATGCGTGAGGAACATTGCGCGCTCTGAAAAATTTCGGTTGCGCGTTTACTGTCAGTTCCAAATGTGCGTCATAGGTTGTAGCGCAACCCAGGCCCGGTGCAAAAATGTCTGCAAATTCTTCACATAAGCGAGAAACACTGTCTGAAGGCACAGTTTGATTCACTGATAGGACCTGATTTACTATAGACATGTTAAACAACTGAAATAAATCTAAGCCAAACAAGTTCACTGCAGTA
Organism: Schistocerca americana; assembly: GCF_021461395.2. Lineage (NCBI taxonomy): Eukaryota > Metazoa > Arthropoda > Insecta > Orthoptera > Acrididae > Schistocerca > Schistocerca americana. Next base: position 163,048,477 of record NC_060119.1, on the reverse strand, counting down.
GAAGAACGAAGAACGTAAAATGACACAAGTTTTGTTTGTCCTTTATATGTTGCAAGAAGGCTGCACTGTCCTAACACGGGTATATTCTGTCCGGAAAAACTATGTAACTTAAACTTTGCGGCACGCAACGGAGGTGCGCCCAGTTGTTTGTACGTGTCGTGATTGAGCAATGAAACTGCAGCTCCGGTATCGAGCTGGAATGATATGACCTTGCCATTAAAGTCCAAATCTACAAAAAGTTTATTGTCCTGCTGACGACAAGAGCGACTGTTTTGGGCAATTTGAACAGACACTTGTACAGAATCACTTGCTAATTGACGTGATTTCCGGCGACGTCGACGCACACTTTTTGTGGAACGAACACAGTCACTGTTAGAGAAAGTGTCACTGGTCGAAGTGGAATTAACTACATGAATGTCCATGGGCGAAGGTCCACAAGCCTGAGTGTCCTCGGTTCGATTCCGGCGCGAAGCAAAGGGCCTGGAATGGTTGTGATTGTCTGATCTGAGCTTTTTCTGGCAAACACTTTGAACATGTCCTTTCCTATTACAGAAAAAGCAAATAGCTTGGCGTGACGGGCAATTGTCACGCGAATGTCTAGTTGCACACCGCGGGCATGATTTCACTGCATTTGTGGGCTGGCGCGGCACACCTGGTTTAGAGCGTGGCGGCAGCTGCGTTGGTGTAGGCGAGGGCAGTTTACCGGGCCGCGCAGCGTGAGCGCGCCCGGCGGGCCGGTTAATGTTACACACTGCTGGCGAAGTTTCAAAAAATTCCTGAGCACAGTCAAGTGTGTCTTGTCTATCCAATATGTCTATCACTTGTTGAAGGGAGGGATTAACTAGTTTCAAAATTTGCTCCCGTATGCGAACATCAGAAACGTTCTGTGCAATTGCATCACGCACCATTGTATCTGAATAAGAAAGGCCACAGTCACAGTCAAAGGCACAGTCCCTAGTAAGTCCTTGCAATGTTGCTACCCACTCCCTATTAGTTTGACCGGCCGTACGTTTTGTACGAAAGAACGTATACCGTTTTGCAACCACATTAACTGTTTCTTTGAAATAGGCATCTAAAGCAGACAAAATTTCTTCGTAGGACAGAGTTGCTACGTCGCGTCGGGGAAACAATTTCACTATCACACGGTAGGTGGACACACCGACACAAGAAAGCAAAAACGGCTGCCGCTCATTACCTTGAATTCTGTAGGCGGCTAGGTGAAAGGCAAACTGGCGGGACCACTCGGTCCACGACTCGTGCGCCGGGTCGTAGTGCCTAAAAGGCGGTGCAACTGCGAGGTGTGGCTGCGGTAGTGGTGAAGCGGCGGCTGCCGCATCGGTTTGAATGGCATGTTGACCCTGGACGAGCTGTCCAAGGGCATCCAATAACGCCTGCGTCTGCTGATTCTGCAAGCGATAAAATTCGGACTGTACATCTGGCGAAGCCATGACACAAGTAAATGTAAGCAATTAGAAAGAACAAGACCCTTTCCGTTGTCTCGTCGCCAATCTGTTGTGACGTAACAAGCTAGTTACGCCACACTGCGAAGGGGGCCGAAAGAAAGGCACGCGTACACACACGCCGACTGGCGTGAATTCTGGAACAGGATAGTATTGAATGGTAGCAAGAAAAGTACGTAGCTGCTTTATACTTAACTTTTAATCTTGGTTTGTTTACAACGTTCTTCGTTAGACATTTTTACGATAACTCTTAAAGTAGGTATGGCTAATGGCGCCTTGCTAGGTCGTAGCCATGGACTTAGCAGAAGGCTATTCTAACTGTCTCTCGGCTAATGAGAGGAAGGCTTCGTCCGTCTTGTCGCTAGCAATGTCGTCCGTACAACTGGGGCGAGTGCTCGTCCGTATCTCGAGACCTGCCTTGTGGTGGCGCTCGGTCTGCGATCACACAGTGGCGACACGCGGGTCCGACATGTACTAAATGGACCGCGGCCGATTTAAGCTACCACCTAGCAAGTGTGGTGTCTGGCGGTGACACCACATATTCTGCAACTGTCCGCCTGACACAATGTGTCCCTTATTCCAAAATATCCCTGAACACCCTTTGAAAATTTATCGGTGGGGTTCTGGCTCACGCTGTATACTGAGAAAAGCGTGTGTGTGTTCGTACTGAGAGCATCAGTTACCACTCCGTGACACTGATGTGATAGCGCATAACAAAATTATGATGGACATTAAACATTATTAGTGGTATCTGACTCATTATGGACTTTTAAGAATGGACGCGCAACGCACACTAACATATAATAAGTCGCAACAGGTAATATAAATATGACCAGCACATCTCAATACAGAATACAATACTCAAATAAATACATTCATAAAAGAAACAGGTGTGACTATCTCGTGTATTAACTGCTTCAATCCTTGTCTCATGAAACATTCCTCAAATCATCAACCTGAGATCAGTTTCCCCAGTATTTATTTAATCTCAGTTCGACAAATTGGCAGCCATCTATGCTCCATGTATTTAAACATGGTTATGAATGAAGGCTAGAAATGACTATTCAACGGTGAAACCTTTGAATCGATTCAATATAATGTTCTTCAGAAACTGAAAACGCAAAATTACTGTTTCACTCTGAGAATCATGACTAAACATGAGTTTGTAAAAGAACCTTAGAAATCGGAATCACAACGCGATATCGCGAACGGCGTATAACTTTAATATGCAGAATGAGATTTTCATTCTGCAGCGGAGTGTGCGCTGATATGAAACTTCCTGGCAGATTAAAACTGTGTGCCCGACCGAGACTCGAACTCGGGACCTTTGCCTTTCGCGGGCAAGTGCTCTACCATCTGAGCTACCGAAGCACGACTCACGCCCGGTCTCACAGCTTAACTTCTGCTAGTGCCTCATCTCCTACCTTCCAAACTTTACAGAAGCTCTCCTGCGCAGGAGAGCTTCTGTAAAGTTTGGAAGATAGGAGACGAGATACTGGCAGAAGTAAAGCTGTGAGACCGGGCGTGAGTCGTGCTTCGGTAGCTCAGATGGTAGAGCACTTGCCCGCGAAAGGCAAAGGTCCCGAGTTCGAGTCTCGGTCGGGCACACAGTTTTAATCTGCCAGGAAGTTTCAACTTTAATGTGGTTTAACTGAAGACATAACTAATTAATAGAAAAATGATGCAGTAATCCACTACTCGATACCTGATAGTTCGCAGCGTCTCGTAATACATGCCACTGGATACAAGTATGCGTTCATTGGAAATAGCACTAGGAATTATACAAAATCGCGTCGCATCATTTACCTTACACAACAGCACAGACTTCTCCACGAAGTTAGATACATAAAGGGTACTGATAACTAAGGTGCTGACGCATTTAGACATGTCTGAGCAAGTGAAGATAGATAATGAGGTGGTTCATGACGCTGAACTGTTATGTACGGTTAAAGTCTTAGATGAGAAACTGGGTTATTTGCTTATGTAGTTCAAAGGCAGGAAGGCGAGCTGCTGTTAAGCGTTGATTGAAGGATTGCACAGGAAGTACAAGCTACTTCTTGTTGAACGGTTTGGTTTCCTGTTACTTGGCCCATAGGATGTCAGGGAATTACTGAGGCAGTAATAAATAAGTATCAAAGCTAAACGTAACCCTAATTACGACTTGGAGGAAGTTAGACAGGGTGGAGAAGCCCATGGAAAATGTTTATGCAGATTCCCTAGATCATCTCCTACGCACCAAGCAGAGAAATAGATGTATTTTGGCTGTCGTTGACACTTTTATAAATTTAATGTGATTAATGTTGAGTAGGGGAAGCATACCTGGCATCACTGTTAAGCGTTTAACTTATAGGTATGATACATTTGGGACACTGAAACTGCTGGTTAGTGATAATACGTCACGGTTCGTGTCTAGCGAATTTAAGATGTTGTAAGTGCCATCTTCTATTTCACCACTGCAGCTTATCACCCGCAGCCACCATTTAATGTGCACGTTAATAGGAATCTAAAATCGGCGTTGATTGTATTTCACTCTGTCTCATATCAAGTGGGACCAAAACATCGGGTGGTTAAGTTTCGCCACTGTACATGACGCATCTCCGGCCAAGCTAATGTTTGAATTCCCAGTCAACCCACCCTTGTCTAATTTATGATCTATCAACGGCCTATTTCCTGAAGATAATAAACCTAACGCCATTATGAAAAACCGGGAAGCTGCCAGAAACGATATACCCCATGCCCGCCAGCAAGAAGCTACCTGATAGAATAATGGGTGATGTTTCATAAGAAGTCACTCGGGACAACGGGTGTACTTAAGAAAATTCTGGGCACAACTCTAAGATATTGCCGCTATTTATACGACATTACGAGGTAATGATAGTTCTTTCCCAGGTGAATTTTTTAAACCAAGACCCCTCGACTGTGAAGAATCTCTGGGCAGACGATTCTCAGCTGAAGATTGCCAGGAATAATCAGCATGGTGGAGCATGCTCAGGAAAACAGACAACTTCCAACACGTCAGGGAGTGCTTTAGGTTTATTCCCTAAAATCGATCCTCCTTTTTTGAGCTCTTTGGCCGCTTATGTCGGAACGAACTTCTGGGTTCCTAGGTGGCGGTGACCGCTGAAGAACCGGTATTTATGGAATAGCATAGGCAGTACATTGGAGAGTCGCCTAGGTAAGGAAGCTAGAGTGCGTTGTGACGCCCTTGGCTGTCCGCGGCTTGTTGATATTGACAGTGGGCCTGTGGTCGTGACAGAAGGGGGAGTTTGTGGTTTCAGCCACCCTACCGGCCCTGTGCTCTCATTCTGTAATATGGTGCTGGGCACTACTACGTAAGCAAGCCGGTATAGGATCAACATCGCTGCAGAATAAAAGACTTACTTATTCGAGCCATGTTGCCACAGGATAATAGGTCTGCAACTATTCAGTACTGAAGCAATTGGATAATGTAGTCAGTCTCCGTTGCACTGAATAACAGATTGTAGTAGTGCGGAATTTCTTGGTTCAAGCTCGCCATTCTGTTTATGTGGACCTGAAGTTTTATAGAAGTCCGTTGAGTAGTGACTGCTGCACGCCTGTTCTGTCTATCGATAAGCACCGATATGGTTTATTATTATCACTATTATTATTACTATCGTTATTATTGTTGGTGGTATACCTGAAAGCGTAGTTAGTCTCGCTGATATTCAGTTGCTGCTCCGCAAGAACGATTAGCTTGTTTGTAATTTAGTTCGCCTGTCTGCGTGTTTTCTTTTTTTTTTTATTAAGTATTTTTCGTGTACTACACGAGGTACTATAAGATTCTGTTTTACCGAATCAGGTGGTTTTAACTACCTTGTACAATATTTAACGGAACCTGCTGAGCTGTTGCTGGCAAATTAGCCTAATGTATTGAGCTCAACAAATACGGCTCGTATTAGCACATAAGTGGTCCATGCTCAGAGGCTATCGTAAAAAGACTACATGATTATTCGTGGGTCTTCGCAGTGCTATCGATGTCAAACTTAAGCAAATTTAATAAGCTTACCTTAAAGCAAAAGAAAATAACAGTAATATTAAGTCTGAAATGGCCCATGTATTTGCATTTATCATATGTGTTTTAATGTACCTTGTTATGTGTTCTAGAAGTGTTTGGTGTGTGCTATGGAGCGTCTTTAATAGTGGGCTACACTGGGGTTTGAATCCTGACTCTCAGTGTGTTCCGGGAAACGAACTGTCGTTTACTGCTGAAGCAGCTACTCTTGACTTTCCGTTGTCAAATTGTTACTTTGATTGCCTATTTAACGCGGCACTAAGACATCTAATAAACTTTGTTATTGCTAGAAATTGTCCTCCTCCGATAGCTGCATGGTCAGCATGATGGATTGTCAATCCTCTGGGCCCGGGTTCGATTCCTGGCTGGTTCGGGGAATTTTCTCTGCCCAGGGACTGGGTGTTGTGCTGTCCTCATCATCATTCTTTCATCCTCATCGACGGCAGGTCGCCGAAGTGGCGTCAGATTGAAAGACGGGCACCCGGCGAACGGTCTGCCCGACAGCGAGGCCCTAGCCATACTATTAGATTAGATTGCCACAAAAGATGATCAGTTCCCCGTTGCCCGGTACTTCCACTCCCGAAACGATCACTAATGGCTGGCCATGTGTAACTTATGAGTAGAACTGGCAATAAAACAAAACCGTAAACTATGTGAGCCGGCAAGGCTCGCTATTTAATTTTTTTTATCACCCGCCTTGTCAGTGCTCGCCGCGATGTCAATATCGAGATGTGATTAGAGTCTTCGGTCGACGCATGTCTTTGGCGACTTGGCTTCCCGCGCGCCACAAGGTGGACAGAACGAGGAAGAAGGAGGTTGCAGGGAGTTAGCTCTGGACTTTGCTTGAGGAGTGACGACGATGCCGGAGGGCAAGGCGGCCTGGTCGGTGGGCCCGCGGAATGGGGATGGAACACTGTGTGCTCGAAGATCCCAGTGTGGAGGGCCGGTGTTGTGCCGAGGGCGATCATCGTGTGGTGATTCAAGGGCTGAGAAGTGATTTCTTGTTCCGCCCTTGGATTGCGGCAAAGAATTACGGCAAGTCTGGTGTCTGAGGTGAACATAAGATTTCTAAAAAGGTGCACGCCGGTGGCGAATATATCAGTGTGTAAGTTTTGCTTCGGTACTGCAGTCTCCAGTTAAAGCGCTGCTACAAGGTAAATGACTGTTTTGGATAGAAGGTGGATCCAACTGCAGGGCCAAATCTTTGCTTGTCTTATTAAGAAACCTACGTAGGCCCCAGAGTATTAAACTCTGGTATCTACAGTTATAACGAGTAATTTGACACTAGTAGTATCCACGAGTGACCTTTTGAGGTACTGTTAACTGTTTGCAGTAATATAAGGACTGACTGTGGAGCTTTTCAGTAGGACGTTTATAAATCGTGTTAATTGCAATTCTCTTCTTATGGTATTTTACCGTTCAACATGTCGTGGCGAAATTGCCTATAGTATTTTCATAATTTAGCTTGCGACTCATTCTGTGGTTTGGTGTGGCTCTCCCAAGAGTTTAAAGCCCCAAATATTTTCTTACTGCGTTGCTGTGGTTGCCTTGCAACAATTGTTGATTTGTTTCTTGTCTAGCCGGTCGGTGTGGCCGTGCGGCTGTAGGCGCCTCAGTCTGGAACCGCGTGACCGCTACGGTCGCAGATTCGAATCCAGCCTCGGGCATTGATGAGTGTGATGTCCTTAGGTTACTTAGGTTTAATTAGTTCTAAGTTCTAGGCGACTGATGACCTCAGAAGTTAAGTCGTATAGTGCTCAGAGCCATTTTTTTCTTTTTTGTCTCTTGTCTACGCCACAGTACTGCTGTTTGGTGCGGTATAGTCGAAGTGTTCAGTAGTACCGCATCTACTCTCTCGCCCGTTTAAGATTGCGAGGTGCATTCACATCAACGTATAATCCCAGTATGCAATCTGTGTAAGTTAGTTGCGCCCTCTTTTCTGTACATCGTCGAAAATCTTTCCCGTCCCGCATGTGATCCTGAAGGAGAGCACGGTGCACAACATCCCATCACCACGACGAAATCAAAAGATACGTACTGTATATGTTTTCCACGGATGTGATCATTGAGATTAAGAATTGGCTTGTGTGTTTTTTTATTTATTTTGGAAGGAAAAGGTTACAAACCTGGTTAATTATAACACCTATGCTCAATTATTTGTCATAATTTGTTGGGCGTAGTATGCATCACTTGTAGGGAGGTTTATGGTATAAAGTGTTTAAAGCGAAGGAAAATATTTTGTGATACGGCATCGTAGAGGATTAGGGTTTTGAGTGTACGTTGATAGTAATCAGACTTTATTGCATTTAAGTTCTTTTAATTAAAAATTTTGTGATCAATATTTTATTGCCTTTAGAAATCACAGGTAATATCCACGAAAATTTTTGTATTGCCATGTGGCGTTAGAATCTTTTATTTAACCTTGCATTATGCGATTTGTATTTTTGTCTCCTCTGCTTGAAAAGGGATCTTGAGTTTTAGGCGTTGAAAATTGATTCTGAGAGCTGTTCTTCGATATGTTAAAATAATACTTCAGGAACTCTCATTAACGAACTATATTCAGGATCTTGTTGTTCATGATAACGAATGTCCACTTACTATTTTAAATTCAAGTTAATAAAGTTGTAAAATTTTAAAGGTAAGAAAAGACTGCCGACCGGTGTGGCCGAGTGTTTCTAGGCGCTTCAGTCTGGAACCACGTGACCACTACGGTAGCAGGTTCTAATCCTGCCTCGGACATGGATGTGTGTGATGTCCATAGGTTAGTTAGGTTTAGGGGACCTCAGATGTTTAAGTCCCAAAGTGCTCAGAGCCATTTGAACTAAGAAAAGACTTTTATTAGAGAGACGGCGCCTGCCCGTACTCCCCACGACTTCCACATATTCAAAGCATTGACCTTCAATCGTTGTCTGATGTTTTCCCCGGTATCTATCGCAGCTAACGCCTGCGGGGTCATGTCAATAATAATCTAGTAATTGAAATTAATATAAAATTACAAATGTTCATTCAAAGAAAGCAACAGTTTTGGCCTGAGTTACGTCCCTTATTATTATTATAACAACTGTTTGAAAAATTTCTCTATATTTCGGTTAACTACCTTTTGTAGAGAATAGCTTCTAAACACAGCCGACTATCTAAATTAGTATACAAAGCTCTAATGACTTGACAGTGTAATTAGTGTGCCACAAATATTATTATTATTACTACTTTGTCCCCTTCCTTGAAATAACATAATACAATAGCATTCAAACAAAAGGCGAGTGCCAAATTAACAAGGTAACGCCCCCGCCCCTACAGTTCAATGAATCAACAATAACAGTTCGGTAGCGTTCGAGACAGTTTACAAGCAAACAATAATTTTTTGATTCAAATATGATACGCTCACTCACAAGCAGTCTGCCCCCGGTAGCTGTGTGGTCAGCGCGACAGACTGTCAATCCTAAGGGCCCGGGTTCGATTCCCGGTTGGGTCAGAGATTTTCTCCGCTCAGGGAGTGGGTGTTGTGTTGTCCTAATCATCACCATTTCATCCTCACCGACGCACTGGTCACCAAAGTGGCGTCAACTCTAAAGACCTGCACCCGGCGAACGGTCTACGCGACGAGAAACCCTAGCCACACGACATTTACTGACAAGCAGAGCATGATTAGCGGAACTTACAGCCCTGGGTTCATGTGGGTTGATAGGTGTCAGTCTCATAACTTGCCCTCCTCTGGTAGATGCAGAGTTATAGTTATTTCATTCAGCTCACAGAAAGCAGGTAAGCACTCACCCGGTGTAGCCAATTGGTAGAGGCGTGCCGGTGGCAGCAGACTCGCGTAGGTGCTGTAGCCGTACTATCAAGGCCGATGGTTCTTTCCTTCGTGAACTGCTCCCCTCACGACGTCCTGTTAGCACACTGGACTCGCATTCGGGATGACGACGGTTCAATCCCGTCTCCGGCCATCCTGATTTAGGTTTTCCGTGATTTCCCTAAATCGTTTCAGGCGAATGCCGAGATGGTTCCTTTGAAAGGGCACGGCCGATTTCCTTCCCAATCCTTCCCTAACCCGAGCTTGCGCTCCGTCTCTAATGACCTCGTTGTCGACGGGACGTTAAACACTAACCACCACGACGTCCTTTCCGCAACTAGGATGACGGGACGCTGCTGATCTGATGTCCTCCAAGACAAATTGAGGTCGCATGGCCGTTCGCCAATTGGAGAACCTGCCTCGGCAGCTGATGACGGATTTCCGGTACAGTTGTCCCAGGACTGCTCTACTCGCCCAACTGCGGTCTGCCGTCAAGTTCCACACGACCAGCGTGCTCACGGAATACCCCGCAAAAGCCGGACTCAGTCGGACGAAGAGGCACACGCTCCTCTTCGTTCCAGTACGTCCTACACCTCGGTCTCTCGTCACCCTAAGAGCCCGGCGGCGGACGCTCTCGAGAATAAAATCTGTGGAACTCAGGAGCGTGGCGCGGGCTACCGGTCCTCGCGCACGGCTGGTCCAGTCTAAGGTTTTTCTGGTAGGTTCCTTCTACGTTTACTGTCTTAGTGAAAGTCTTCGGTACTGTATCTGAAATTTGCAAAGGGAAATCCAAAATATAAAGGTAAAATTTAAAACTGAAAACACCTTCAGCCATCTACATTTTGTCTACATTTTGTCTGTAATTTATTCATGTTAACTGTTTCAGCGTTTCGCTACGATCTGTGTAAATGCAACAAGAATTGTGACAGTGTAAACTACATTACAAAATGGATGGCGTAAAATTTAAGAAATCAATTATACATAGTGAAAATAGACTGAAGCGCCAACGAAACTGGTATAAGCATTCGTATTCAAATACAGAGATGTGTAACCAGACAGGCTATGGGCAACGTCTATATAAGGTAGCAAATTTTTCGCGCAGTTGTTAGATCTGTTACGCCTGCTACAATGAGAGATCATCAACATTTAAGTGAATGAGAACGTGATGCTATTATCGGCGCACGAGCGATGGGATGTAACATCTCCGAGGCAGTCATGAAATGTGGATTTTCCCGTACGACCATTTCACGCTGCGACCGAGAAAAGATCCTGCAGGAACGGGACCATCGAATACTGGAGAGACTCGTTGAACGTGAAAGAAGTGCAACCCTTCCGCAAATTGCTACAAATTCCACTGCTAGGCCACTGACAAGTGTCAGCTGCACGCTGACACTTGTCAATGGCCTAGCATTCAACTAAATATCATAAATATGGGCTTTCGGAGTTGAAGGCGCAGTCGTGTACCCTTGATGACTGCACGACACAAACCTTTAGCCCCGTCTGGGCCCGTCAATGTCGACATGTTGCCTGCTCGGACGAGTGTCTTTTCAAATTGCGTCGAACGGATGGACAAATACGGTTTTGGAGACAACATGAATCCATGGACCCTGCATGTAGCCACTGAATGTCTCCAGGAACACTCTTCCGAGTTTAAACACCTCCGCTGGCCACCAAACGCCACAAAGATTAACCTTATTGAGCTATTCTTGGATGCCTTGCAACGTCCTGTTCAGAAGAGATCTCCACCTCTGGCACTCATATGGATTTATGGACAGCTCAGTAGGGTTGAAAGGTTCCTTCTGTTTAGTTATGCATCGTTACCTTTTGTATGTCTCTTCCTCTATTTCCTTCTATCTATGCTAGAGCGTGCCAGACTTGTGTGTGTGGCCAAGTCGCCTCATTGGCACGTGCTTGCCCGCTTGATACACTGCTCGGAAGTATTGAATTTAAGGGGCCGGCCCGACGTTTAGTTAAATGACCTGATGATTATTATGTTAATATTGCACAACGGATAACGCGGGGGAGGGCTTAAACAACCAAGTGGGCAAGTCAGTAAAGGCCACACTATCATGATCTATAAGGACATCACTTTGTTGGTAACATTGCTCTCGACACAGGACTGGGGTTTGTAATGACCACTAAATACATGACATCCAGTTTATAGGTCATTTATTGTCTAGATTCCAGAAATCTTACAAACTTAGTATGACATTTATTATCTATATTCCCCAAAACATTACAAATTTACTAATTGCAGCAAACAAAGTCAAGTCAAATATCTTCTAGTTTTGTCTCGCACTGAAGGTGCTTAAACTAACAGGCATCTCGTTTCTACTTAAGCACTGGGAAAGAGGATGGGACTACGTTGCTGCCCTTGTGGTCCGTCTGCTGGGACAGTGATCGAAATTCGCACCCAAGATTACTACTAGGACCGAATTACAGAAATTCTCTTTGGAGGAAAAACGGGAGAGAAAAGCAGACACAAACATCTCCCATATTCACAAAAGGAAGCAAATTCTTAAAAAATAAAACATCCTGTGAAATACGGCACACGCAAATAATCAATTAACAGCACATGTAAGGATCCCCACCTTAACTAATTTCCAAGAACGAACTGGTAGCTCGCTGGTAGTACAATTCGGCACCACGCGGGTCACCGATATCAACAGCTAATTTCTTTGTACTCACCCCTCTGTTCGTTCTTGCTTTCCATACTATACAATCATTCACACGCTCAACCTATTCTTTATCAAAGTAGTTAGGACGTGCTGCTTGCAAATGGGGGTTAAAAAGGAACCGTGAACACAGTTTATGAGATGTCCTAGAAAAATTTCACGTCACACGCTTAGAACCTTAAGTATGTCACACACGCATCTCCTACTGGGTTTCACACGGAATCGTCATCCAAATTACTCATCAGCCGTCACGACCACGAGTTAACTAGGCGGGGTGAGGCCCCAGGTTACTTTAACATTGGGAAAAAGAAGCTGCTTCTAAAAGTGAAACTATACGATTCTTTTTTTTTAGAGCTATTGCTGCTCTCGTGTGCTGAAGGCACCAAGTGATTACAGCACTATGAATGAATAACGCGAGCCCCCATGCTCGCCTCTGAAAAAGAAACCCTAACTGAACACTTCAATTGTAGAGACCAAATTTCTAAAATAAATGAGTGAATGGCCGTAACGACACGCTAACTATTTCAATCCTGAAAAAGAGCGGATTAGTAACAGTGTAAAACATAATACCTCATCCCACGATGAAATTGGCGGCAAAGACGGAGATTGCCCTCGATTCCGTCCGCTCAGTTCAGCCGCTACCCCAATAGTGACCATCATGGCGGCCCTCAACGGCCGTTCCCTTACATGGAGGGGAGAGGTACCTGTTACCAACGCCGGACTACCCCCTGGCAAACAGGTGCATCATCTCTGTCTTTATTGTAGCCCAGCCCTCGCGCGACGAAATCAGACGTGCTAGCACAAATGAAGTCACATGGGCTATCAAGCACACCAACGCTAGAAAAGCCCCTGGGCCTGATGGCATTCAAAACCGTGTCCTCCAGGAGTTCACGGATAAAGCCGTAGAATACCTCACACACCTAACGAATGCCATCCTGACACACCAACACTTCCCTGACTTTTGGAAGGCGGCCAAGGTCCTGATGTTCAGGAAGCCAGGGAAAGACCACTCCCTCCCACAAAATTACCGACCCATCAGTCTGCTGTGCTCGCTCAGCAAGATTGTTGAGAAGGTAATACTAAAACGTATCACTAGGCATTGCATCGCCAACGACACCCTAAGACCGGAGCAATTCGGCTTTAGGAATCACCACTCGACAACACAACAACTCCTCCGCGTAGTCGAACATATAACACACGGCTACAACATGGACAAAGCCACAGGGGCCGTGTTCCTAGACATCGAAAAGGCTTTCGATCGTCTCTGGCACAACGGACTCATACGCAAACTAAGCGAAGCTGGTTTCCCAGACGGACTCGTACGTCTCATACACTCATATCTCACGAACAGATGTTTCAACACTAACGTGCAGGATAAACAATCAACACAACACGGTATCCAAGCTGGAGTACCCCAAGGAAGCATTCTGGGGCCCATCTTGTTTAACCTGTACATTAATGACTACCCAGCGACACGAAACACGACGTTAGCCGTCTACGCGGATGACACAGCCATCCTCGCGCAAGACTGGAAACCGTCGAACATCAACTCACGAATACAGACAGCACTCAGAACAGCTGAGCCTTAGCTGGAGCGATGGCGTATTAAAGTAAACGTCGACAAGTGCGAAGCAGTTCTGTTCACACGCAGACCGAAACTACTGCGCAAACACCAACACTGTAGACCGATAACACTACATACACGCCCAATACGTTTCCGAGAGAAAGTCAGATACCTTGGTGTCTGGCTGGACCGAAAACTTACATGGGGGACCACATCGAATACGTTGCCAACCGAGCGCACGCGAGGCTCAAACAGCTCTACCCAATGCTCAACAGGGAAAGCACACTGAATAGGAGGGTGTCGAGGTCCTTATACACGACATTGATTAGACCTCTGATGACGTACGCAGCTCCCGTCTGGGGATATGCAGCTCCCACACGACTGCGCCGCCTGCAGATCATACAGAACAAAGTGCTACGAATCATTAGCAATGCTCCACGCTACACACGCACCGTGGATCTTCACCATGAATACCGCCTTGATACCCTCAAGGAAGTATTCAAGAAACACGCCACACGACTATACAGGAACTCGAGACACTCGAACAATCCTTTCATCCTCACTCTGGGAAACTACGATCACAACCACAGGTGGAAACACAAGCGACCAAAGACACTGCTAGCTAGGGCATAACCACCTATGGTAAACTAACATACGCAAACAGCGACAAACGTCGGTAAGCCTCTGCATATCAGCAATACTGACTGGCAACTACCAGCTGCTATTAGAGCCGACCAACAGGCCACAGCAGGGACACCGACGAGCTCGCCCACAGACGCACGAACAATCTCCCAACACTCCCTCACACTGTGCCTCCGGTATATGACCTATCGGACACAAGACCGATAACAAACATAACTGTTGCAGGTTGCAGGACGCTGAACGAGGACTCTGTACCAGCACCCAGCGCCAGCCGCCGAGCAGCACAAACGCACAACGTCAAGGTATCGACATGCATGATACCCACTACTAACAAAGCCTATCCTTGCACAACCTATCGCAGGCAGCAAGACAACCGCTACTGCTCTTGCCGCCCGACCTAACTTTCGCAGAGGTTTTTTTTCCCTTGGCTCTTGCCTTGGCACTTTTTTTTCCTCTGCCCTTCAAACCGCTACCCTTCGTCAGATTTCGACCAATCTATCTCCAGATGAGCGCATATTAATGGTTAATCCTAACCAGACGTACGCAAACATCGCAGTACCCACATCCTGCAACACCTTTTAGTGAATACTAACCCTTATGCAGAGATGGCAGTAGACCTTTTGTGTTGGCCATCATGCCGGTGTGGGCGTGGAGGGGCTCCGCCTCTTGTGAAAAAAATCTCTGTCTTTACTCCAGGCTTAGGTTGGCACTAACCGACCTACAGGGTGATCACATCTCTGACTTGGCACTATCAGCAGACGAGCTCTTAATACAAACCCCAAACTTAATCAAACCAAGGCAACGTAGTGGGATTAGGGAAAGAAAGTGCATTGCTGCAATTATGAATTGAATTAAATAAACAAGTAGCCCACCTCTTCACTCGAGATATCACACTATTTAAACTAAAAAAATGTTGAAAGTATATTCAATATAATCCAACAAAAAACTAATTTAAATGAGATGGAACATACTGCTCCCTCTCGGGGTTCATGGCGTCAGTTCCCTCCAGCACTACTTCAGATATTAGTCGAGTCCATGCCACCTCGTTCTGCGACACTTCTACGTTCTACGTGCTCGGGAGGGGGGGGGGGGGGGTTGCTACACGATATTAGACTGGTGTACCAGGTTCTTTGTCTCTTCAGTGTATATAGTTATCATTTAAGAAAAAAAATGGCCGAAACTGGTTTCATAAACTAAATTAAAAATATAGATGCCTAAAGAAGTTTTTAATTTTACATTATATATTGAACAGCCGAACTCCTTCAGCATCCTGTACGAAGATGAACTTACAGAGAACAGATAAAGGATCCGGTTTGTTAAGAAATTTTCGGGGTTGTCTGGCGTGAGTCAACATTTGGAGAGTTTCGACCACAGTCTCTTTTGAATAACACAAGTAACGTAAATTTGAAGGTATTCTGACACCAACCTCAAGCATAGAGTTTTTATTGAAGTTAAGGCAAATATGTTTAATTTTGAACAAATCTTAAACGAGCTGATTGCAGATGTTTTTACTTAAGTAAGAACTGCATTTATTACAGGTTATATATATTTATATTTGTGTATTTTGTGGTTGTGTCCGTGTTGCAGACTGGGTCTGAAAAATCGGTTATTTGATGGGACGTTTTTGTAATTTTCACGGGGTTCAGCTCAGAAATACTACTGCACACGCTCTCTGACGCCATCCAAGGTATACTCACTATGTCTCAGTTCCAAAATATCTTCGCAATGCAGACCAAAATTATAAACGCAGGGTGAGCACGAAACAACTTTACATATTTAAAAAGTCATACAAAGAAAACGGTTCACTTCAAACCTGAACCTGTTAATAGAGTACCTCTGAACGTATTCTTAACGCATGCCACCGACGGAGAGTGCTAGTGTAGAAAATGACAACCGTACCACAACAGAAGAGCTCTTGTGGCCTTCATCTATCAAAGACTGAGTCAGTAACTGCTGTTAGGCGAGTATTTCGTACACACCTTCACCAGGAGGTACCAGGCATTGCCTCCATTTGCGCCTGGTACAAACAGTTTGCAAGGCCAGCGTCCTATGCCGGTGTCAAATGCTGATCGCCATCGAGCTCCATTAAACGAAGCCAACAGAAATCGACCCATCAAGCAAGTCTTGAGTTTTGGATCCCACAAACAACAGTCTCCAAAACCCTGTGTAAATCCAGGGCACTCACTGCAGTAGATTATGCTGCGCGATCTTACATCTACACCGACGTGTTGGCGCGTATGGACGATGAAGAAGTTAATTTTTACTCACGATGTTAATCGGCAAAATGTTCTTTTTTGGCGAACTGAATACTCTCATTTCTCCATCGAGCATGAGCTAGATTCGCCAAAGGTCAACGTGTTCCGCACAGTGCCGAGGGAGGACATCTGCGGCTTCTCTTCTAGCTTGTAAAAAACCGTAACAGGCATTTGCTACCTCGACATGCTTTGTTAATGAATTCTGACTCAATTGCAAGAATATGACAACAACTCCTTTCTGCAACAAGATGGTACAACTCCTCACCTCCCCTTGTCTCTACGGGGATATGTAAACAACACAAGTCATGATAACGGCTCTGCCGGGGGCCGTGCGACTGCTGATAATGACAAGCGCGCAGATGATCACCATAGTCCCTAGACATAACCCGTTTTCATTTTTAATATGAAGTTATATGGGAGGCAAAGTGTTTGTCCCTCCACTGCCACAATCCTCGCCACAGCTAATGCCGCCAATCACCGTATCGCTTCTGTGCAACTTGTAAAAAAACTTCCAGAATAGTGTATTAAGAGCATACGGTTTGAAACAAATAAGTTGTACCGTTTCTTTTATATTAACTCTTGAGTGTGTAAAATTCTTTTGCGTTCATCCTCCATGTTACACCCAAGTGACTGATCACCTTATGCTCTTCCGCCTTTAGCTTCACGGCTGAAGATACGAGACACACCATTTGGACTTCTACATATCCGCTCCAGAATGAAAGTACTAACCTGCCTCCGTGCCGGGGTCGGCAAGTACGCTGGCACGATAGCTCAGCATGTTTGGTCAGAGGGTTAGCTGTCCTCAGTAATAAGAAATTCTGAGAGAATGGATCAACGATGAACTTGAACATGTGTCATGGGACGTCAGCACCGAACAAACCCAACGGACAAAATGAGATTTAAAAAATGGTCGCTAACGCATGCTCGTGCGTTGGCGCTCGATCCGGAGGTAAACTGGTTCGAATCCTGGTGGTAGAAAAGAGTTTTCATTGCCAGTATTTGGACGAAAAGCGGAGGAGAGTTTGTGATTAGCTGACCTATCCGCTAGTTTCCTGGTTTAAATACCAAATCCACGTCTCATGAAATGAGGTTTCGTGACACTGCTGATGGTAATTCGTCCATCGGATGGAGGCGTTAACGTCGGCAACCTATGTGGAACTATTCGCGAGGAATAGGCTATGTGCCGCACAAGGTATCATCCCCTCCCTGATCATCATCATCATCATCATCATCATCATAAGACTACACAAATATTCGCTACACTCACACTAAAACTCTCTCTCTCTCTCTCTCTCTCTCTCTCTCTCTCTCTCTCTCTCTCTCTCTCTCTCTCTCTCTCACACACACACACACACACACACACACACACACACACACACACACAAGTATTATAAGTATTATAGTGGAGTATGTTGCAAATAAATAAACAAAACATTTAATGGACTATTTAAAAGTATGTCCTGAGATTAAAGTCGTCGTCATTATGTGAGGCTGCTAGAAAGGCTAGCAATTTTGTCCGAGATATGGTACAAGCAAGCAACATCAACCACTGTAATTTAAGCAGAAATAGTAGTATACCAAATGAACACAATGTTTGCTGTAAAGAAGAGTACGAAATATATCTGCAGGCACTAGCAGTGATGAAGATATTAAACAACCGTCCATTATAAGCGAATACGTATTTAGCGTACTGGAGATTGCAGAACATTGTTTCTTAATGGTCTGTTTTAACGCTATCCAACGTAAATCTCCATTAGTTCCGTTCTAATACGTACATTTGATTAAACCTCTTCTCCACCAGTTGCAGGGATTGGGTGTACTTAACGGGCAGCAAAAATTCTTTATCTTCATGATAAAGCCAGCGGCAACATAATTTTCCAGGAGAATGGCTTGAGTATTAAAGTAATGGGGGCACTTTGTTAGTATTAACGATAACAGAAAAACGATTGCGATTTCCCAATGTGGAACCCTTGTTCCGTGATTAAAATTTTCCTTTGTAATGGCTCCTGTTACAAAAGCTGAATTACTCGAGATCCGAAAGACAAATGCTTCTGCGGTAATAGCGCGGTCCCAAAATCTGTTCCCCGAAGAAAATAACGGCTAACCGGGAAGAAGGAAGGAAAAAGAACTGCTAATAGGTACTTGATACTTTGGTTTCAAAATTAGAACTTTCACTTTAATATGACACTTAAGGAATTATTGTTATACATTTCACTCACTGATTTCCATTAACTTTTTGCGGTGTATATGTAATATAACCACTGTCGCAAGTTCGAATTCTGCCTCGAGCATGGATGTGTATGATGTCCTTAGGTTAGTTAGGTTTAAGTAGTTCTAAGTTCTAGGGGACTGATGACCTAGGATTTTAAGTCTCATAGTGTTTAGCACCATTTGAACCATGTAATATAAAGTACAGTAAACTCAAACCATCTATATGTGAGTTTAATATAAAACTGACAAAGATTTGTATAAGAATGATAAACAAAAGATGCCACGATAAACAAACGATGCCATGACAAATGATGCCATGATAAACAAACGATGACATGTACCCATCACTGACGAGAATCTTACTTCTCGACTTGATGTGCTGCCTAAATTTCTTACTGTTTGCGTAAGCTTTAGTGTCGACAGCGGAAAAGTGATGATAAAATATCGGTCTAAATCCTCATTCAGTGTATTATTCTCATCCTTCGCCAGCATACTTAGTTATATGCAGCCTTTTCACTTTTTAAAGCATGCGCCCCATCTCAAAATATACTTTATTTCATCGATGAAGGCCACAAGTGTTATAATGTGTGTCGGCAACCGTTATGTTCCGAGGAGTCAAATTTTATGTCCTCGTTGCTAATGATAAGGTTACTAAAGGGACCTGTCGCCATAAGAATGTCGGCAGGCAAGCAAAATATTAGTTGACATATGTGCAATTTAAATAAACATATTTTACTCACCTTTTCGCAATGGTAACATATGTTCCTGTCAGATCACTGGCGTTAAGCGCTGTCGGGCATGAGAGGATCACCGTCTGGGTCGGCCGAGTACTGTTGGCAAGCGGGGTGCACTGAGGCCTTGTGGCAAATGAGAAGCTGCTTGACTGACAAGGGTAGTGCCAGGGTTGGGAAATGAAGTTCGAAGTGGGACGCCGCGTATTTGCAGCACTGTCCCATAGTGAAACTTCCTGGCAGATTAAAACTGTGTGCCAGACCGAGACCCGAACTCGGGACCTTTGCCTTTCGCGGGCAAGTGCTCTACCAACTGAGCTTCCCAAGCTCGACTCACGCCCCGTCCTCACAGACTTAATTCCGCCAGTACCTCGTCTCTTACCTTCCAAACTTAACAGAAGCTGTCCTGCGAACCTTGCAGAAGGCAAAGGTCCCGAGTTCGAGTCTCGGTCCGGCACACAGTTCTAATCTGCCAGGAAGTTTCATATCAGCGCACAATCCGCTGCAGAGTGAAAATCTCATTCTGGAAACTATCCCATAGTGTTACAATGCCCCAGCCATACGGCCAGATGGCCAACCATTCACGAGAAACACGCTCCGAAACTTTCAGTTCTATAGTATATAATACCCATGCGTCCGCTCACTGAACCGAATGGCGCGGTGACCGATGTAATATCTGTAACACTTCGTGCTTCGTATTTTCAAAGTATCACTTTGCTTTTCCTTATTGAAAAAAATATACATTATACGAATGAAATATTGTCAGTATACAATACGAACTAATATTTGAAGGAAATAATTTGGTTGGAAAAGTTGAAAATGTTGAAAGCACAAAAGCTTTCAATTTGAACGTCATTGTATTTTTTAAAATAAGGAAAAACAAATAGATGCTTTGAAAATACGAAGCACGAATTGTTACCAATATTGCATCGACCACTGCGCCATTCGCTTCGCCGGTCGGATTGGCCGAGCGGTTCCCGTGTTCGGTCAGAGGGGTGGCAGCCCTCTGTAATAAAAAAAACTGAGCTAATCGATCAACAACGAACTGAAACGGATGTCTTACGACGTCCGCCCCGAGCAGATGCATCGAACAAAAGTGAAAAAAATGAGATTAAAAAAAATAGTGATTCTTGGCGCTACAGTCTGCTGGAACCGCGCGACCGCTACGGTCGCAGGTTCGAATCCTGCCTCGGGCGTGGATGTGTGTGATGTCCTTAGGTTAGTTAGGTTTAAGTAGTTCTAGGTTCTAGGGGACTGATGACCTCAGATTTTAAGTCTCATAGTGCTTAGAGCCATTTGAACCAATTTTTTAATTTATTTTTTATTTATTTATTTATAACTTTTTTGAGCCATTCGCTTGAGTGAGCATACATATGGGTATTATATACTGTAGGACTGAAAGTTTCGGAGCGTTTTTCTTGTGAATGGCTGGCCGTCTGACCGTATGGCTGGGGCATTGTATCACTATGGGGTAGTGCTGCAAACACGCGCCGTCCCACTCCGAACTTCGTTTCCCAACCCTGGAACTCCCCTTGTGAGAAGTAGCGGCACCGGTCACGAAAACTAATAACGATTGTGAGAGCGGTGTGCTGACCACAGGCCTCTCCGTATCAGCATAAGGTAACGCCTACGAGCTGAGGATGACACGATGGGCTGTCAGTACCTTTGGGCCTTCAGGGCCTGTTCGGTGTTTTCTTTTCTGAAAAACTGCTATACTGTTGACAACTTGTGGCGGCGATGACTATAAGCAGAGGCCAGACACGAGCCTGTGTCTATACTTGCCGGAAGAGCAATGTATCAACAACTCGGTGTAACGTTCGACACCAACTAACAACACGGAAATAATCCCGAACTAGAAGCAGGTGAGCAGGTGACTGCTGTTAATAAAACCGTGTTGGTGGCCTTCCTTGGTTGGCGGCCTGGAGATTCTTCGATAGTCCAGTCATCCTACTACACTACTGGCCATTAAAATTGCTACACCATGAAGAAATGCAGATGATAAACGGGTATTCATTGGACAAATATATTATACTCTAACTGACATGTGATTACATTCTCGCGCAATTTGGGTGCATAGATCTTGAGAAATCAGTACTCAGAACAACCACCTTTGGTCGTAATAACGGCCTTGAAACGCCTGGGCATTGAGTCAAACAGAGCCTAGATTGCGTGTACAGGTACAGCTGCCCATGCAGCTTCAACACGATACCACAGTTCATCAAGAGTAGTAACTGGCGTATTGTGACGAGCCAGTTGCTCATCCACCATTGACCAGACGATTTCAGTTGGTGAGAGATCTGGAGAATGTGCTGGCTAGGGCAGCAGTCGAACATTTTCTGTTTCCAGAAAGACCCGTACATGACCTGCAACATGCGGTCGTGTATTATCCTGCTGAAATGTAGGGTTTCGCAGGGATCGAATGAAGTGTAGAGCCACTGGTCGTAACTCATCTGAAATTTAACGTCCACTGTTCAAAGTGCCGTCAGTGTGAACAAGAGGTGACCGAGACGTGTAACCAATGGGGACTCCATACTATCACTCAGGGTGATACGCCAGTATGGCGATGACGAATACACGCTTCCAATGTGCGTTCACCACGATGTCGCCAAACGCGGATGCGACCATTATGATGCTGTAAACAGAACCTGGATTCATCCGAAAAAATGACGTTTTGCCATTCGTGCACCCAGGTTCGTCGTTGAGTACACCATCGCAGGCGCTCCTGTCTGTCATGCAGCGTCAAGGTAACCGCAGCCATGGTCTCCGAGCTGATAGTCCATGCTGCTGCAAACGTCGTCGAAGTGTTCGTGCAGATGGTTGTTGTTTTGCAAACGTCCCCATCTGTTGACTCAGAGATCGAGACGTGGCTCCACGATCCGTTACAGCCATCCGGATAAGATTCCTGTCATCTCGACTGCTAGTGATACGAGGCCGTTGGGATCCAGCACGGCGTTCCGTATTACCTTCCTGAACCCACCGATTCCATATTCTGCTAACAGTCATTGGATCTCGACCAACGCGTGCAGCAATGTCGCGATATGATAAACCGCAATCGCGATAGGCTTCAATCCGACCTTTATCAAAGTCTGAAACGTGATGGTACGCATTTCTCCTCCTTACACGAGGAATCACAACAACGTTTCACCAGGCAACGTCGGTCAACTGCTGTTTGTGTACGAGAAATCGGTTGGAAACTTTTCTCATGTCAGCACGTTGTAGGTGTCGCCACCGGCGCCAATCTTGTGTGAATGCTCTGAAAAGCTAATCATTTGCATATCACAACATCTTCTTCCTGTCGGTTAAATTTCGCGTCTGTAGCACGTCATCTTCGTGGTGTAGCAATTTTAATGGCCAGTAGTGTAGTTCAAAAGGTCGCTCGAGGCGCCCACACGAATCTTCATCGAGCGGCCGGCTGCGGCATTATCTAAAACCTACGATACTATACTCCCCCACCCTCTCTCTCTAAGCCTTCTCACAGTCGTCGTGTAAGGACGAGTATTGCAACGATCACGAGAGGGTGATAGGGGGGGGGGGGCGAAGGGGGTGGGGGAGGTGTGGGGGGGGGGGGCATTCGAGGTGCCTGGAGCCGAAGCCCTGGCTGGTGCCTAGCTCCCGTTCGCGGCCTAGTACTCGTCCTGTGACCGTCTCGGTCCCGTCACGGAACGCCAGCCGAAAACCAAGACGGTTCGCGAAACGCTACGGCGTCTTACAGTAGTGCAACGCTTCACTGGCCGACTGCAATGTGGAAGTGACCAACGCCTTTGGATGTCTGCTGCTTGCTTGGAGGCGGATGAGTTGTAGGGACCGGGTCCATCTGTTCAGGGCCAGGTGCTGGCGACGCAGGACCGCAGGTATCCGGGGGAGACGCAGTCTGCATCATGCTGGCAGGTAATGAATCTGTGGACCAAGAATCAGCAGCAGGATCACGCACATACAGGTGCTGTCCTTGCATTCCGCCTGGACCCAGCTTTACGACGATGCCGCGTTCCCACCCGTTCCAAACGCTGTATGATCTGAAAAGGCTGGTCTGCTGGCGTAGGTTGTCGCCAGCACGCCAGGCCGCAAAGCTGTAACGTGAAAATAGATAGTAGGCGTCGTATCAAGCGCGCCTGTCACGAGAGAGGTCAGAGACATACCGATAAGCAAAACGCTGCCAGCGACCTCTCGACAGCAAGTATTTAGACCGACGCCGCTAACCGGAGAGCCTCACTGACTAATTCGACTCACTATTCGAGTTTGGCGTCTGTAGTTCATTCGCTGAGCGGCTCTGTTCATATCACAGGTAACGACAGTACATAGCGACCAGATTAGTGTAATAACAAGATTACCGCTATTTTCTGCGAGGGTACTATTACTGATGTGCCCTCCCGGTTAGCCGAGCGGTCTAACGCACGGATTTCCGGAGTGGGAAGAAGCGCCTCGTCCCTGGCACGAATACGCCCGGCGGACTTGTGTCGAGGTCCGGTGAGGCGGGCTGTCTGTGGATGTTTTTAGGCGGTTTTCCATCTGCCTCGGCGAATTCGGGCTGGTTCCCGTTATTCCGCCTCAGCTACACTATGTCGACGATTGCAACGCAAACAAGTTCTCCACGTACGCGTACACCACCGTTACTCCACCACGCAGAAGTACGGGTTACACTCGTCTGGTGGGAAACGTTCCCTAGGGGTTTCACCGGGGGCCGAACCGCACAATAACCCTGGGTTCGGTGTGGGGCGGCAGAGGGCTGAAGTGGACTGCGGTAGTCGTTGTGGGATTGTGGACTACTGCGGCTGCGGCGGGGACGGAGCTTCTCCGTCGTTTCTATCTCCCCCGTTAACATACAACATACATACTATCACTGATGAGCTTGTACCACAAACATGGACCATATTCAAGTTAAGTAGCAGCTTCTTGTAAATAAAGAACGGTATTAATCCACTTGTGCATTATGTTGTAGAAACAGGATACCAGCCACCTATAACAGCATCCTCTCCCTTTCTTCCTACGGTACTACTCTACAGTGGCGACGAGGACATTAGAACTGAGTCACTACTTTGATACAGTGCCTGAGAGGGCGGCGTGGGTGCCGACTGCTGCAGTGGGCGCAGCAACTGCAGCAAGATGCAATAACGCCGTCCATTAAGTTTTTGGGAATGCATTGTTGCGACGCTGGGGGCGGTAGGACGACAAGAAGAGTAACAAAGCTTGGTCACACGTATGGTGGCTGCGTAGTTTCTCCAACTGCTGCTTAAAACTGAGAATGAAGCATATCCGCTGGGTTGTGGATAAAAAGACCCGCCGGGCATGTGACGAATCCCGTTGGCCGTACAGAAGTCCTCGAAATCTGCAGACACAAACTGAGGTCCATTCTGAGTCAGAAGCAAGTCTGGTGAACCCTCGAGGCGCAGTATGGCTTACAAGGCTTGAAGAGTATGACGTGTTGTCGTAGAGTGCATGAGAACCACAAAAGTAAACTTACTATATGCGTCGACGATAATCAGACAACAAGTGTTCCAGTAGACTCCAGGGGTCCAGCGAAATCCAAATGCAAGAGCAGCTAAGGCGCTCCAGGCTTCGGCCAACCAAAGAATCGTTGAGGAGCGACTTCCTGGTGTTATGCACTAGCATGACACTGAACTATTTGCGAGTCCATGCCAAACCGTGTGCAATGTCGACGAGCTAATTATTTGGTGTGGACTACGCTCCAGTGGCTCAGCTGCAACAAACTAAGAACATGTCTACGAGAACCTTCGGAGTCACCACACGCAATTTTTCAGTGTTAATGCGTGGCAATAGGACACCTGCCTACGCGCAAAGTGTTGTGTCTAGACAAGACAGCCTAGACACAATGAGAGGAAGCCGAAAGGCACGCGCTACGCTCACGCAGATGGGCGTGAGGTCTGAAACAGGATACGTAATGAATGCTATAAAGAAAAGTACGTAGCTTCTGGAATACTTAACTTTAATCCATCCTTTTGGTACGTCTGGAGATTGTGGCGATACAAGTGAGACTCTTGAGATACATGCAATGTTACTAATGGCGCCTTGCTAGGTCGTAGCCATTGACTTAGCTGAAGGCTATTCTAACTATCTGCTCTGCAAATGAGCGAGGCTTCGTCAGTGTGCATCGCTAGCTACGTCGTCCGTACAACTGGGGCGAGTGCTAGTCAGTCTCTCGAGACCTGCCTTGTGGTGGCGCTCGGTCTGCGATGCCTGACAGTGGCGACACGCGGGTCCGACATGTACTAATGGACCGCGGCCGATTTAAAGCTACCACCTAGCAAGTGTGGTGTCTGGCGGTGACACCACACAAAGTATCGGCGAACCACAGGGCACAATTTATTTTACAGTGCGACTCCAACAAGCGTGGACGTAGCGCAACAGAGTCTGCTAGTCAGGGCCCGCTGCCATGGTCCAGGTGATCTTTCGGTGATCTAACGGGAGCTGGCCCAGCGCGTCTGAGTCATGTGCATCAGTGTGATAACAAGATGCTTCTCACGTGTCCAGTCCACGTTAGGTCCCAAGGGTAGACATGAAAGCATGGCTGCATTCACATGCTTGGATGTGGGCCTGTACATCATTTCGTATTAGTAGTGCGCAGTGCAATTCGGAATAGGCTTGGCCGGTGTGAAAAGTATCTGCAAAGGCCTGTGGGCTGTGATCAACCAGAAATTTGTTCCATACAAATACTGATTAGTCACTCCATACACGACGGCAATAGCCTCCTCTACTGGCGAGTAGTTACTCAGAGCTTTGCTGAACAATTTAGAGGCGAAGGCTATTAGTTTGTCAGCAGAATCAATCCTGTGCGAGATTACAACACCAGTGGTGAACGGAGAGCCATCGACGGTCAAGACTACAGATTTAGAAGGATGAAAATGAGCTAGGCCACAATCACTGAGCAAAGCGTCTTTGAGCTGTCTGAAAGCAAAATCACATACCCAGGACAACACAGAAGGTACATTCACGGGTGAAGACGGTGCAACGGTGCCGCAATCCGGGTTACATTCGAAATGAAGCAGATGCAATAAGTCAGTTTA
This sequence comes from Schistocerca americana, assembly GCF_021461395.2. Classification (NCBI taxonomy): domain Eukaryota; kingdom Metazoa; phylum Arthropoda; class Insecta; order Orthoptera; family Acrididae; genus Schistocerca; species Schistocerca americana. The sequence continues at coordinate 163,022,097 of NC_060119.1, read as the reverse complement.
CCGACCACTGTCTGTAATGTGTGGTATCTGCCGTTATCCGGTCGGCCGCATTTTCAAATACGCCCGTTTCCCACAGTCGCCACCGCTGCTCAGGGGCGCTCCCATTGCAGCCAATGAGAGGCAATCATCCCCTCTCCCGGGCTCCAGCGGCGGGTGGACTTAAGATCGAACATTCATGCACTGGACCCATTTTATGTGTTTGCCAGTGGAACAACATTTACAGACATTCATAGTGGCCACGGGTGGTGATGTACTGGACAGTTATTATATTGAACACTCGCTGATTTATAAATATGCAATCTTTCTGCTCTTTTCAACATTCAGAACTACTTATAGCAACTGCCGCTTCAACTACAGCAACAAAGATTATTTTTACTATTTCATATTAGATGTAGAATAGATTAATATCGGAATTGTCTGCTTATGAACAGAATCCGTTCCTTGCTCCTGAATTTACCAGAGAACCATATAGCGGCGAGGGAGCTATAACCCACCCTTGCCTGCACAAATACACAATTTGCCAGAGGGCTTCTTGATGAGTACTGGCGGTGATGGACACTGACTGGCCGTGATGACTGCAATAACGACACTGTCCTGTAGCAGTGCGAGTTGCTGAACATCTTGTTTACGGAGAGCATGTGGCACCGCGCGAGCCCTAAAGAAGCGAGGCTGTACATTGTCTTTCATGATCACATGCACAACAAAATTAGAAGCTTTGCCTACGCCATTAGCAGTCAAGTCTTCGAATTCATCACACAACTGAGCTACATTGTCCTTGAAATCAAAAGAAGTAACTGGCAACACATTGTTTACCACATACAGCCCAAAAATATCAAACAAATTAAGGCCAAATACAGGGTGATTCAAAAAGAATACCACAACTTTAGGAATTTAAAACTCTGCAACGACAAAAGGCAGAGCTAAGCACTGTCTGTCGGCGAATTAAGGGAGCTACAAAGTTTCATTTAGTTGTAAATTTGTTCGCCATTTCAGCCAATAAAGTTTTTGGTCCCTTTTTCTTCGAAGGTGCTACTGTAACTGGACTACAGGATCTGGAGATGTTAGAGAATTGGCTGTTCCCTCAGCTCGAACAAGAAGCACAACAATTCATATTTCAGCAGGATGGAGCGCCACCACATTGGCACTTATCTGTCCGTAACTACCTGAACGTCAACTACCCGAGGCGATGGATCGGCCGCCAGGCAGCCCGTGACAGAGCACTTCATCACTGGCCTCCAAGAAGCCCTGATCTTACCCCCTGCGATTTTTTCTTATGGGGGTATGTTAAGGATATGGTGTTTCGGCTACCTCTCCCAGCCACCATTGATCATTTGAAACGAGAAATAACAGCAGCTATCCAAACTGTTACGCTTGATATGCTACAGAGAGTGTGGAACGAGTTGGAATATCGGGTTGATATTGCTCGTGTGTCTGGAGGGAGCCATATTGAACATCTCTGAACTTGTTTTTGAGTGCAAAAAAACCTTTTTAAATACTCTTTGTAATGATGTATAACAGAAGGTTATATTATGTTTCTTTGATTAAATACACATTTTTAAAGTTGTGGTATTCTTTTTGAATCACCCTGTATATTTGCAATTTTCCGTGAACGCAAAACCTGAAATGTCAAAGTCTTTTGATTTTGTGCGCGGATGGCAGGCTGTAAGAAGCGAATGTCTTGTCCGTTATATGCTGTAAGCGAAGTGTGTGATTTCTACAACTTGGGATTGCACAAGAAGAGCATAAATATTGCGACGGAACAAAGAAACTGGGGCACCCGTACCCAACTGCCATTAAATAGTTTGGCCAGCTATCAGAGTTTCCTTGAGTGGTGTTGCACCGAAGACGAAGCTACTGATTTCTTGAACGGCAACCTACCGCACTATTCACACACAGTTAACAGGGATTTAGAATACATCGTTCTTGCGAAACACAACTAGCTCTTTACTGACATGAAGTGCTTCGTGCTACTGACAAGAGTTTCAGATTAATTCCGTATGTCTAGATTTCCAAAAGGCTTTTGACACTGTGCCTCATAAGGGGTTTGTAATCAAACTGCATGCTTGTGGAATATCCTCTCAGTTATACGACTGGATTCGTGATTCCCTGTCCGAGTGGTTCGTAGTAATTGAACTAAAGTCATCGAGAAAAACAGAAGTGGTTCTTGGCGTACTCCTAGGTAGTGTTACAGGCCCTCTGCTGTTCATTATCTATATAAACGATTTAGGAGACAATCTAAGCAGCCGTCTTAGATTGTTTGCAGATGATGCTGCCGTTTACAGTCCAGTAAAGTCATTGGAAAAAAAATTGAAAAATGATTTAGAAAAGACATCTGTACGATGCGAAAATTGACAACTGGATCTGAAAAATGAAAATTGTGAGGTCATTCATGGGGGTGCTAAAAGGAATTCGTTAAACTTCGGTTACACGATATAGCTATCAATCAAAGTTAGATTCCGTAAATTCAACTAATTACTTAGAAATTACAATTACCAACAACTTAAATTGCAAAGGACACATAGAGAATGTTGTGGAGAAGGCGAACAAAAGCCTACGATTTATTAGCAGAATACTTAAAAGATGCAATAGAGCTGTTGAATTGACTGTCAACACTTCGGCTTGTATGTCCTCTTTTGGAGAATTGCTGCACGGTTCGGGATCCTTACCAGATAGGATTAAAGGAGTACACGAGAAAATTCAAAGAAGAGCGGCACATTTTGTATTATCGAGAAATAGGAGAGAAAGTGTCACGAAAACTAACTCGTTGCCGCCGTATCTTCTCACGAAATTTTAATCACCAACTTTCTGCTCCAGATCCGTCAACATTTTGTTGACGCCGACCTACATAGGGAGAAACGATCATCATAATAAAATAACGGAAATCTGAGCTCACACGGAAAGAATTAAGTGTTCGTTCTTTCCGCGCGCTGTTCGAGTGTGGAATAATAGAGAATTATTATGAAGGTGGTTCGATGAACCCTCTGCCAGGCACTTAAATGTGATTAGCGCAGTATCCATATAGATGTAGATGTTCTGCTCCACACTAGAAGCTTTGTTTGGTTCAGAATTCACAACACGTGCAGTAAAGTTTGATTTCTCTGGGCGAATACTACGAAAGGGAGACTTCCTTTTTCTGTAGGCATACCGCTTGAACTTGTTCGTTCTTCGTGACGGGCGTGATGCTCATGTGCTGAGAAGCAAGGGGAACAAGACTTCACACGGGTGCCTTACCGGCCTGACAACCACGTGGCAGGCTATCCTGAGACTGAATGGGCCGCTGAGCTCGACGTGTATTTGCGGCAGCGCAATGCTATTGCTAGGCGCTGCAGCACAAGTGTTTACACGACTCCTACCCTTCAGTACGGGCAAAGGTGGTTTGGTATTTGGACTAGTTTCCCGATGTTGGGCCCATGGTTGGAACGTGTCTAAGGCACTGTCACAATAGTCTTGATAGTCAATAATTCGCAAAACTTGTAGCAAGAAAGGGTAGGGATACTTGAGAATTTGTTCCCTTATTCATACGAAGAAACTGGTACTAACATTGCGTGGGGCCCCCGTGAGCACGCAGAAGTGCCACAACACGACGTCGCCTGGATCCGACTAATGTCTGAAGTAGTGCCGGAGGGAACTGACACCATGATTCCTTGAGGGATGTCCTAAATCCGTAAGAGTACGGGGGGATGGAGATCTCTTCTGAACAGGACGTTGTAAGACATCTCAGATAAGCTCAATAATGTTCATGCCTGAGAAGTTTGGTGACCAGTGGAAATGTTTGAACATAGAAGAGTGTTCCTGGAGCCACTCTGTAGCGATTATAGACGTGTGGGGTGTCGTGTTGTTCTGCAGGAATTGTCCAAGGCCGTCGGAATGCACAATGCGCATGAATCGAAGCAGGTGATCAGATAGGATACTTACGTTCGTGTCACCTGTCAGATTCGAATCTAGACGTGTCAGGAGTATCATATCACTCCAAATGCAAGCGCCCCACACGATTGCAGAGCCTTCTTCAGCTTGAACAGTCCCTTGCTGACATGCGGGGTCCATGGATTCAGGAGGTTGTCTCCATACACGTCCAGCTGCTCGATACAATTTGGAACGAGAATCGTCCGACCAGGCAACAGGTTTCCAGTCATAGACAGTCCAATGTAAGTGTTGACGGGCCCAGGCGAGGTGTGAAGCTTTGTGTTGTGCAGTCACCAAGGGTACAAGAGTGGGCCTTCGGCCCCGGAAGTCCATATTGATGATGTTTCGTTGAATGGTTCGCATGCTGATACTTTTTGATAGCCCAGCATTGAGATCTGCAGCAATTGGCGGAGGGGATGCACTTCCGTCACGCTGAACGATTCTTTTCAGTCGTCGTTGGACCCATAATTGTAGGATCTTTTTTCGGCAGCAGCGATGTCGAAGATTTGATATTCCCGGTACACTGGTGAAATGGTCGTACGGGAAAATCCCCACTTCATCGCTAGCAAATGGTTAAAATGGCTCTGAGCACTATGGGACTCAACTTCTGAGGTCATTAGTCCCCTAGAACTTAGAACTAGTGAAACCTAACTAGCCTAAAGACATCACACACATCCATGCCCGAGGCAGGATTCGAACCTGTGACCTTAGCGGTCTCGCGGTTCCAGACTGCAGCACTTAGAACCGCACGGCCACTTCGGCCGGCTTCATCGCTACCTGGGAGATGCTGTCCCCCATCGCTCGTGTGCCGTCTATAACACTATGTTCAAACTCACTTAAGTCTTGGTAACTTGTCATTGTAGCAGCAGCTTGGGTGTTAATGACCGTAGCAGTTTTGAGCCCTAAAACCATAACAAAAAAAAAAAAATTGTAGCAGCAGTAATCAATCTAACAACTGCGCCAGGCACTTGTCTCATACAGCCGTCGCCGACCGCAGCCTATTTACATATTTCTGTATTTGAATACGCATGCCTATACCAGTTTCTTTAACGCTTGGTCTATATCAGCCACGTTCTGAGTAACTGCGTCATGTATGCGTCGGATGAACTATGTTTTACTTCTTTTAACTGAAACAACTATTCAGTGTTTTACATGACGGAGTTATCTATTCATTTTTCTGAATGAAACCTGCCTGCAATAATTTAATTAGTCGAACTAAAGCAATGCTACATTGCACAGACAAAGGGTGGCCCTAAATGAAGACGTATGGGGTATAAGAAAGCTAAAATAAGCAGAATACATATTCATTTGACTATATATTGAATGGAGTATTTTTCCTTTTCATCACTAAAAACTGATTCATGTATTACTGTGGCCTAAGTTGTTCCAGGTGACATTAACGAGTGACTTGTTAACCGGATGCATCGCTGGCGTAGACATGACATCACTGAAATTGCCGAACCCAGACAAAAACTTCCAAAACCCCGTATATGTGAGTCAAATAGGATTACTTACCCGGACACAAACAGTCAGTAGACGATAAGGTGATTGATGGTCACGATGTTTCTCGGAGAGCGGCAACATGAGATGGTGAACGTTTTCTCGTTTGCGTTTCAGTGCCGAAAACGGCAGCGGGCGCACGCCTTCATCCGACCAGAAGATATACACTACCGGCAATTAAAATTACTACACCAAGAAGAAATGCAGATGATAAACGGGTATTCATTGGACAGATATATTTTACTAGAACTGACATGTGATTACATATTCACGCAATTTGGGTGCATAGATACTGAGAAATCAGTACCCAGAACAACCACCTCTGGCCGTAAAAACGGCCTTGATACGCCTGGGCATTGAGTCAAACAGAACTTGGATGGCGTGTACAGGTACAGCTGCCTATGCAGCTTCAACACGATACCACAGTTCATCAAGAGTAGTGACTGGCGTATTGTGACGAGCCAGTTGCTCATCCACCATTGACCAGACGATTTCAGTTGGTGAGAGATCTGGAGAATGTGCTGGCCAGGGCAGCAGTCGAACATTTTCTGGATTCAGAAACACCCGTACATGACCTGCAACATGCGGTCGTGCAATATCCTGCTGAAATGTAGGGTTTCGCAGGGATCGAATGAAGGGTAGAGCTACAGGTCGTAACACGTCTGAAATGTAACGTCCACTGTTCAAAGTGCCGTCTGTGCGAACAAGAAGGTGACCGAGACGTGTGATCCATGGCACCCCATACCATCACACCGGGTGATACGCCAGTATCCCTTACAGCCATGCGAATAAGATGCCTGTCATCTCGACTTCTAGTGATACGAGACCATTGGGATCCAGCACGGCTTTCCATATTACCCTCCTGAACCCACTGGCTCCATATTCTGCTGACAGTCATTGGATCTCGACCAAGGCGAGCAGCAATGTCCCGACACGATAAACCGCAATCGCGATAGGCTACAATCCGGCCTTTATCAAAGTCGGAAACGTGATGGTACGCATTTCTTCTCCTTACACGAGGCATCACAACAACGTTTCACCAGCCAACGCTGGTCATCTGCTGTTTGTGTGTGAGAAATCGGTTGGAAACTTTCCTGATGTCAGCACGCTGTAAGTGTCACCACCGGCGCCAACCTTGTGTGAATGCTCTGAAAAGCAAATCATTTGCATATCACAGCATCTTCTTCCTGTCGATTAAATTTAGTGTCTGTAGCACGTCATCTTCGTGTTTTAGCAATTTTAATGGCCGGTAGTGTAAATTAAAAATGAGAGTGACAGGGATTGTGAAAGCGCGTTATAGAGGCGTTCATCTTCAGACGTAGTACTAATTTGCAGTAGGGAAAACGAACGTAAATGAAATCAGAATGAGATTTTCACTCTGCAGCGGAGTGTGCGCTGATATGAAACTTCCTGGCAGATTAAAACTGTGTGCCCGACCGAGACTCGAACTCGGGACCTTTGCCTAAAGTTTCGTAAATGAAATCAGTTTTATAGAGCTAAGTGAGTAGAAAGCAGATGACATTTAAGGTATTCAGTTGTCTTGGGAGAGGGGCGGCGACGCTGTGTATGCGAACGCCCATTGTCGCGACTTCTCATTGTCTCAACAAAGAAGTATGGAAGATGCAGTGTGTTCCAAAATTGTCTTCGAAACTTTGATCATATATATTTCACAAATGGGGATAGGTGGGAAAGCGCCGTTTGCGATATAATGTTTATACAGGGTGAGCCATAAATGAGGAAAAATATGTCTAGGACCGCACCGTTGTTAATTTCCTTACTCCTTGGTGGACTGTGTTCGTAAAGCAAAAACCCCCGGTAACTATTGAACGAGATACCGACGAGCCTCACGATCACGACATGTCATTCACCTATAGATACAACACATGACACACCAATGAGTTGATGTGTATCTGTGAGCGCTTGAAAGATACGAGAGAGAACAAATCCCATCGTGATGTATGTGAAATTGTAGCAGAGCTTGTGAATCACACGTTGCTGGCGGTAACGAAGTGTACAGTTCAATGTTAGGGAATGTGTGTCCTGTAAGCGGAAAGAGTGGTCAACGGCGGAAGTAAAACCGCGGAGTGCATGACGTGTTTACAACACCTCTGCGCTGCTCACTCCGCCCGATATTCGTCGTGTCGACAACTGCTACCGGCTGCGTCGCAGTGTTACTACAATACCATGGCAAGTTTCACAAACGAGGAATACGCCGACATCCACCTCACCTAAGGGCTTGCAGATAGAAGAGATGACGTTGCAAGGCAACTGTATCACGAGAGGTTTCCTAGTCGGCGCCTTCCATCAGCAAAAACGTTTTACTCTGTGGACAGGCGCTTGAGGGAGTATGGTGCATGTGTAGCATGTCCAGGATTGAATGGTCGTGGCCGACCGTCGACTACAGCGTGGATGACGAAGAAAAAGTGTTACAAACTGTTGCGGAGGGCCGACCGGAGTGGCCAAGCGGTTCTAGGCGCTACAGTCTGGAACCGCGCGACCGCTACAGTCGCAGGTTCGAATCCTGCCTCGGGCATGGATGTGTGTGATGTAAGTTCTAGGGGACTGATGACCACAGCAGTTAAGTCCCATAGTGCTCAGAGCCATTTGAACCATTTTTTTTTTTTTTTTTGTTGCGGAGGACCGAACATTAAGCACCAGGTCTCTCGCCACTGCGGTCGGAATGTCACAATCTACTTTTATGGGAGTACTCCACAGAATCCATTACCATCCCTTTCGAATGCAGAAGGTACAGACATTATTGCCGGTAGACTACCAGAGGATGCTCGACTTCTGCAACTCTATGCTACGGCGTCAGATCCACGACCGGCATTTTTCACGAACAATACTGTTCACCGACGAAGGCTATTTCACGAAGGAGGGTATAATGAATCCGTATAACTGGCACGAGTGGGCGGAAGAAAACCTCCACAGAACAGTGATACGAGGGTACCAACAACGATGCGGTGTCAATAACTGGTGTGGTATTATTGATCACCATGTCATAGGGCCACATGTGCTATCACAAAGGGTCACAGGAGAGCAGTATCTGCGTTTCCTGGATGCTACATTACCGGAATTGTTGGAAGACGTTAGTTTGGCCTCTCGTATGAACCTGTGGCACATGCATGATGGTGCCCCCGCTCTCTTCAGCGGCACAGTGCGACGCCACCTGGACAATGCCTCCCCTTAGAAATGGATCGGTCGTGGAGGCCCTTTAGCATGGCCAGCAAGATCGCCAGGCCTGAATCCACTGTATTTATTTTGGTGGGGCTATCTGAAATCTGTGATTTATGAAGCAGAGGGTGTAGATGTCAACATCCTCCAACGCAGAATACAACAATACGCAAAGAGATACAGACATGTTGGATGGTGTTCAGCAATCCTTCCTGAGAAGCGTTCAACTGAACCACACGCATTGTGGCCGTCATTTCGAACAGTAATTATAAACCGCCATTGCAGCTTCTGGTCATGTGTTTCTATGTTAGTTTCGATTTGTACAGCTGTATTGTATTCGTTTGTATTAACTGCCACATACCTGTGTAGTTGTATTTTGTATTCTGCATCTGTGTACTCGTTTCTTAAAACTAAGTCTGGGACACAGAAACCAAATTATAAAACATGCATGTACAGTAGTGCAGCCCCTCCTCACGCTCCTTTCCCTATGCCAACTAGCCACGATACATAATACCGGACAGCGTAACAAGTACGAGATAGATGTGGGCGCTGTCATTCCTCGCAGCTCCGCGCAGTCCGTCGCTTGACGCCGCATGCCTCGCCTTCTCGTGCGCGGGTAGACTACTTAAGACACTCGAATGTTGTGCCCTGTTGCCGAACTGTCCCCTTCGCCAATGTCGGCCCACAGTAACACCCAAACGTCCACTTCATATTTCTAGACTTTTACCATTCAATTTGAAAGGTATGTGCTTAGGTCTGATGAGGGTAGCTCCAGAAAATAGTCGGTAGTTGCCAACCGCAAGGCGGAATGAGTATAATATCTTTGAGTAGGAGGATCTTTGATGGTTAAGAGAGCCGGGCGCGCGCAGTATAAAACTGTGGAGTCGCAAGTAGGTGCCCGGAGGAAGCAGACGTGTGGTAACAGCTTTAAGGTAGGTCGCGCTCGATGCCCTTGACCAAACTTTAGCACGTAAATGAGAGAAGACATATAATGATTTCAAAATGGTTTGTGTTAGATAATGTTCAGAGTTAGTATTTATTTGTCCAAGGTTCCACACAGTAAGCGCTTTGTAAAAATTTTTGTAACAGTGATTCGTGCTATGACTTAAAATTTTAACTATATATATATATATATATATATATATATATATATACTGTGATCAACGTTGTGTTTAAATCTAACAGCTTGAATCACAATACACATCCTTTGCTTGTATTGAATATGGAAAGGAGTAGTAAAGTAAAGTTACCCACCAATGAAAAAATGTAAATAAAATGAGACCTCTATGCAATTATATATGTGCAATTCATGGTTTGAAATCGATTTTGGTCCAACTAACGTTATCAGAGCAAAGTTAATTCAAATAACTAATTTTATGCCATTTCAGAACTGGCGTTATTCAAGTCAAGATGTAATTTCATTAAGTAAACATCAGAGCCAAAAGTTAATTTTTCAGTACCATCTTAATGCCATTATTCTTTTAAACTTGATTGCTGAGTCAAATACGCGTTCCATTTGTGGCAAGATGGAGGAGTGCAAGAAACAAGTTCACAGACGCAGTCAGATGCAGGTTTGTTGAAAAGTTAATCTAGAACAATCTCATCATTGATACTTTCACAGAATAAAAGGATACAATTTTGGTTAGATACTTTCAAATTTTATTGTCATTTACTGACATAAGAACATGTGAAAAACGAATCTATGTTTGTAGCTCAGTGTGTGACAATTTGCACGACATATTTTTCCTCGTTTATGACTCGCCCTGTATGTACCTAAGATTCCATCAGCCGCTTACCAGAGCGTATTTTCTAGAGCCACATTCGGGACACATTAAAAATTTGGATATTCCAAAAAAGTCTTAACTGAATGTAATAAATGGAAATCATCACTATAATTTATTACAAAAATACATTAATTTGCATTTTATTAGTATTTTCTAAGACGAAAGGGTGCGAGCAGACATACAGTATTCATCTGTGCTGTAAATTTTCTTCAGTATGCCTGTATTCCTCAACAGCCTTATGAAAACATTTAACTCAAGTTTCGTTATAATTCAGCCTACTCACTAACATTGCTTTCGTAGATTCTGCAACAAATGGTTTTTTGTCACTGCTCTATAAATTACTCATTTGGCAAAATACCCTTTCAGCAACAGTACACCGATACAGATGAAATGAACATATTATTCGGGATAAATAGTTTCGTAATTGTTAAATCCAGGACAAGTAGATGTCTCCAGTTACTGTCGAAAAGATACGGGACAGAGTGATGAAAATCATGTCACGGGAAAAGGTTATCTAAGCGATTTTCCATTCCCATGTACGGCCTAGGATGTTTGCATTGAAGTGTGCCATTGGTGCTCTGATGCGAACCCACAGTTCGTGCAAGTCCCACCCCAAAAAAAAAAAAAAAAAAAAAAAAAAAAAAAAAAAAAAAAAAAAAAAAAAAAAAAAAAAAAAAAAGGTAATGTGGTTCCGCAGCAACTGGGTGTCAGATCTTTTCTGTACGAACAATTTCATACATCGTGCTAACTGCTGGAGGGTGGCCACTCGATAAATAACATGGGAAAATAAGAAAAAAATCAGCTTTGGTTGTATGTAAAAATCATGTCGTAAACCGTGCCTTTCTAACTATACCTATTTGTAAAATACACGTGATCAAAGTTGTAAAGATCATTTTGGAACATGCTGTTTGCACATGGGAAAGCGTCTAAACTTGCTTGCCGCTGTATTTTTAGAAGGCTAAAACGAATAAACTATGCATTGTTCGGTTATCCTTAAGCGAATTTTAACTGAAATTCATTACAATCTATTTCCAATCAATCGACATTCCGCAGACGCGAAAAAAGTCCAGGTTTACCCCAGGAAGTTGTAGAAAAATCACTTCCGCAGGCCTCTAGACGCCCTCAAAATTAGGACCAATTCGGGGAGATCGGACGTATTGCAAACCTAATTGGGGATGCAGATATGACCGCAATGCTTCCCTAACTTTTATATGAAGTAATGATTTACCAACCAATTGTTCTGAAGATGACCACAGTTGTGGTCGAAACTGGTCACCGGAATAAATAATTTGTGATCAAGACTGTTTTTGATAGAAAATATTTGTAATAACATTGATCACTGTTTGCTTCCACAATGTATTCAAAGTAATCTCGGAATCGAGATTCAAGACGGCGTACGGCGCACTGCGGCCCTTAACTGGCGCCTCTTGTTACAACAAATTCGGATCCATATCTCCAATCTTCATCTGCGGACCGTCGACATTCTTCAAAGGACACACTTCGTCAATGATTACCTCTCATCACGCCTTCCACACATAGCACGTGTCCTTCCAATACCGTCACTGATCGCTCGACATCTATTAGCGGCATTCGGAGCCTACGTCAGTACAGGCATGCTCTTCAGAGTCAGTTATGAGTCGCTGACCCTTCCCCCAGACAGGGGAGGTCTTGGCCTAGTCCATGTCCATGTCCACGAGCGAGCTGTGGCCTTGTTTGGCAGCTCGCACGTCAAGCTGTGGCGTCACCACTCGCTAACTTTGACAGGTTTGTTGCTGGAGTCCTAAGCTCTGTCCTCCCTTACGCCCCCACTGATGACGCAAAACAAACCCCCACCCTTTGTGAGCGTGTGGATGCTATTCTGTCATTCTGCGCAACAGATTAATCTGAGATGTACCCTTTACCCTGTGGCTCCTGCAAGGTGCAATTTCCACCCCCACACTACTGCAGAAGTTAGACAGACGCTCCTAACGTTCTAAAGCGAAATACCTGAAAAACTTTCAGCAATAAATATTTTGTGGAGTCGTCCGATGTAAGGAAATGACACAAAAATTCACAAAATTTCTTGCGTAACTAGTGGGATACTTGGGTACTGGAGCAGTGCTAGTTAGTGTAAGAAAAACGTGAAACTAACGAAAATTATTATTTATTTTGCTAAAATTCTGAGAAACCACAATGGCACTTTTAGTTATGAACTGAACAAGTTATTTCCGGCTTCTTTTAGGAATGTAAAATTACCTCTTAAGGATAGGATTCGTTAATGAAATTTCTATACAAAGTTTAAGATTGTTATTCAGTTGGCAGAATGGCTGATAGCCACACCTACTCAACTTTAATAATTATCCGTTAGAATGTTGCTAGGTACGGTAGAGGCTGTCGCGTGTGAAATGCAGTGAAGTGTACTGTTGTGGAGGAAATATGGGGCTCGCAAGAGCAGTAGTGCACAATACCGTAAGCTGCGCCGCTCGCTGCTGACAAATAAGATAACTCTCGTTCCATCTGGATTGACCTTCGCCAATCAAACTCTCCCTACGCCTTCATGAAGTAAAGGACTCCTATTCGCCCCTAGTCTAACTATTGGCGTGGTACACTGGTCAGATAACCAGTCCACCGCGATACCACTCAAAAATTCGCTCGCAGGCGTTTAACTATAGCTCTGTCTGTTCACACCGCACAAGTGTGGCGGCCAACACAGTGAACAACGCTTAATCGCAAGGACTCATCTCGACAGAGGTGCTCTCCCAGTGAAGTACTAAGGAGGGTCTTGTTCCTCGTCTTTGAGTACACGTACGCTCTCGTTATGTGTTCTCGATCCAAGAGCGACAACGGAACGGCCCCTCTCCACGCCAGACGTGAAGGGATACATCTTTCGGTGTCTTCCATTACTTCTTAAGCTCAAGGCGTCAGGAATATCGTCTGCCAATCAGTATTGCTCTTCTAAAACTGGAGAATGACGTTTCGTTTAAGGCGACCAATCTGGAAGTCTGTAGGATCGGCGTTTGGCGTTTGCTGTCTCCCTGTGAAAACCTTTGAAACTGCGTGCTCTGTTTGTACAGAATGCGTAGACTGGGCGCTCTCACACAATGTAGTGGAATTTGCTTTTAAGCCGAACACGGGGTCTCCTTTCACTCGGGCAAACGCTGTCTGCTCCACGGGCGGTCGAGGTTGACTCGTCCTCTGAAGCGACCGGCGTCCCGTTGTGCGGTTTTGCGTCTCCCAAACTAAAAGCTTCTGTGACCGTCGTGTCTGGAATGTATGTGTGTGCGCCAGCCTCGAGTATTTCAACCACGGTGCGCTTACTTGTTATTTGCACTATGGCTACATGAATTCAGAACCGCTCGGCCACTGAGGCCGACGAGTCAAAAAACCCTCAGGTGAATTGGAAGGTGGTTGGCGGACGATACACTTGGTTGCACTGGGTACATACGTCTGATCCACATGGTATATCACAGTCAATGGCAAACAGATCACCCGATCACACCTCCACAAGGTAAATATGGCGGAATTGCCTCTATGTGTAGGCTGTGGAACACCAGACATGGACGATCACCAGATAGCATAAGTCGCAGCAGAAGACGTACGGCGCTTGGTGCGACAAATTTTGACTCCGGAACACATCATATCTCGGCTTCTGCTACTTTCGGATCAACAGTATTTTCCACGCACCAACATCAACGCAGTCACGTGGGTCCGTGGGTATTCGGTACAATACTTACTTCACGATGCACCTAAAGACTTATGGAGCAACCAACAAAAACGTCATGCAAGATTGTACGGAACCCAAAACACGGACAATATTTTTCTAATGACTTTAGGAGTGCCATACGCGACCCCCCACGCAGCCAGATCATCAACAGGTAGGAGAAGATACCCATTGACTGGGCTGACAAGACTATGTCCGATTCGCGGTGGAATTACATACGACATACGTGAAGCCATACCTGGATGATGAAGCGTAAGGAGAGTAGCGACACACCCTTCTGCATTGTGTACGAAGCACTTTTTTTCGTTTTCCCCATACAAATGACCTCGGTGTAGGAAAGTACCGAGATATTGTTTTGTTTACTCAGAGCACGATGCTTTGATAGGTACATTTATTTTTGTTGTGGTATAAAGTAAATACAAATTATGAATCTATTAAAATAAGTAAATAAAAATAAATAAATAAATGTATACCACTGGATTCTAAAAAAAAAATTTTTCCTCTTCGTGTTTGCAACACATTCTGAGACTTCGTTAAGTATTTTTCTGAAATATTCGTTGTAACTTACACGTAAGAGCGCACTTTCTTAGTAACGAATATCTCCGATTTCGTGACTTCCATATGTTGAAGAAATCAAAGATAAAATTACTGTGTGTGAAACAAATGACAGTGACATTTATAGTACTTCTTATCACAAATAATTCACCATTTTTTTCGGAATACGAAGGGATTACCGAGTGTGGTCGGACGGGAATTTTAGAGCACAAAATAAATTACTGTGAACTTAACTAGTAACAATTGTCTTTATACTCTAGCTTGTCACAAGTATTTACCTGCGATCGAATCCTTAACAACAGTAGACAGAGACAATATTTTCAGACTATATCAATATAGGCTAACAGCCCTGCCGCAGTGGTAACACCGGTTCCCGTCAGATCACCGAAGTTAAGCGCTGTCGGGCTGGACTAGCACTTGGATGGGTGACCAGTCTGCCGAGTGCTTTTGGCAAGCGGGGTGCAGTCAGCCCTTGTGAGGCAAACTGAGGAGCTACTTGCTCGATAAGTAGCGGATCCTGTCTCGGAAACTGACATACGGCCGGAGAGCGGTGTGCTGACCACATGCTCCTCCATACCTGCATTCAGTGGCGCCTGTGGGCTGAGGATGACCCGACGGCCGGTCGGTACCTTTGGGCCTTCATAGCTTGTTCGGGAGGAGTTTACCAACATATATGAAACATTTTGATTCATCAGATGCATATTATAAACTACAACGAACGTCTATAGCTGCACTCGCCACACGCTCTTGAAAAAGCGATTTCTTAAATTTTGTTTTTATGAACCAAATCATTGATGTATCATATGGGGAAGTAGGCTACTTCATCATCTGGATCTCTAGGAGCTAGCTACAACAACATTCAATGCATCTTTAAACAATTTTTCGGGTTCTTGGAGATGGGTTAAGGCAGTTTATTCCCAGACGCGTTTTGCTTCTTTTATTTGTGAAGCATCACGAAATAAGGGAGCGAAAAGCCTATGGCAATAAACGAACTGTCATCAGTTAGTTTCACAGACGGTACGTACCTCCATGAATTTTAAAGCAACTAAGGAACGACGGAAAAGAAAAAAATCACGAAAGTTTCGGGTGTTTCTATAGTTGTATTTGCATAATGTGGAACTACACTCCATTCCTAGCTCATATTCCGAAACGTAAGATCCAAAACCAGACGTCGATGTGAATGAGAATAAAATGAAAATGTGACATTCACGACAGTTTCCAGAACACAGTCAATATTCTATCGTTATCATGCATTCAAGGAAGCCGGTGGTCAGCGAAATTTGAACAATATTATGTGCTCTAATCACACTTTTCTGTACTGTGAAGAATGGCATGTCTGCGTCGACTGCTAGCCACTTCGATTTCGTGCCGCTGTGGCGTTGCAGTGCGCATGCGCGGATCTGAGGCAGATTGCTTTTCATTGGTTGGCGTAAGGAGAACTGACAACAGCGTTTAGGTTCGGTAGGACCGTTCGGCATCGCTTTCGAAATGCTTACAGAATGATATTGGGGCTCTGTTTCGAAAACAAGACCGTTCAGTGAGCTCGCGTACCGAAACGCAAAATGGCGGAGAGATATAGAATAGGGCCCAAATGGGTGGAGCTCATCCTAGCTCGACTGATGCGGATCGCAGCAAGCCCTCGCTATGTCTGTGTTAGCGATATGCGTTGCTGGCTTTGAGGAGATACTGCGATCTCTGGACAGTGCCACAGGGAGTGTGAAGTTCAGTGCATGCTCCCTTGAACATGAATGCATGTCTGCATCTCCATCTACATACACACTCCGCAATCCACCATACGGTGCGTGGCGGAGGGTACCTCGTACCACAACTAGCATCTCCTCTCCCTGTTCCACTCCCAAACAGAACGAGGGAAAAATGACTGCCTATATGCCTCTGTACGAGCCCTAATCTCTCTTATCCTATCTTTGTGGTCTTTCCGCGAAATATAAGTCGGCGGCAGTAAAATTGTACTGCAGTCAGCCTCAAATGCTGGTTCTCTAAATTTCCTCAGTAGCGATTCAGGAAAAGAACGCCTCCATTCCTCTAGAGACTCCCACCCGAGTTCCTGAAGCATTTCCGCCACACTCGCGTGATGATCAGACCTACCAGTAACAAATCTTGCAGCCCGCCTCTGAATTGCTTCTATGGCCTCCCTCAATCCGACCTGATAGGGATCCCAAAACGCTCGAGCAGTACTCAAGAATAGGTCATATTAGTGTTTTATAAGCTGTCTCCTTTACAGATGAACCACATCTTCCCAAAATTCTACCAATGAACCGAATACGACTATCCGCCTTCCCCACAACTGCCATTACATGCTTGTCCCACTTCATATCGCTCTGCAATGTTACGCCCAAATATTTAATCGACGTGACTGTGTAAAGCGCTACACTACTAATGGAGTATTCAAACATTACAGGATTCTTTTTCCTATTAATCTGCATTAATTTAAATTTATCTATATTTAGAGTTAGCTGTCATTCTTTACACCATTCACAAATCCTGTCCAAGTCATCTTGTATCCTCACTCAACGACGACGCCTTCCCGTACACCACAGCATCATCAGCAAACAGCCGCACATTGCTGTCCACCACATCCAAAAGATCAAAAAATGTTTCAAATGGCTCTGAGCACTGTGGGACTTAACAGCTGTGGTCATCAGTCCCCTAGAACTTAGAACTACTTAAACCTAACTAACCTAAGGACATCACACACATCCATGCCCGAGGCAGGATTCGAACCTGCGACCGTAGCAGTCGCGCGGTTCCGGACTGCGCGCCTAGAACCACGAGACCACCGCGGCCGGCTCCAAAACATCATTTATGTAGATAGAAGACAACAGCGGACCTACCACACTTCCCTGGGGCACTCCAGATGATAGCCTCACCTCCGATGAACACTCGCAAAGGAATAGACACGGCTCTTTCAACTTATAAGGTGACCGCTCATGTAAAGCGTAAAATCCGTGTTCGAGTACTGGTCCGGCATAATTTCTCAAATTCACATTTGTTTTCCAGTGGTAGCTGTGGTGGTAGTGTATTTGCATCTTGCTGCTACATTTCATGATTTAATACGGGTATAAATCGTCAGCAATGTTTGTTCCTTGGGAAATGCATGCATGTCCAAAGGAACGTTGCATCGAATTTTACAGACACTGTGAACTTCTGACACTGATCTAATGTATTTCATGCTAAAAACAAGGCAACTTATGAGGAAACTAGATCCTAAGTCTCTTCGTGTGCGAGAATCACATAATTGTGCCAGCACTATGGGAAGGTCAGATGCGCCCATGTATCGTGCTCAGGTAGCCGAAGTGGTGAAGGCGACCGCGCAAAAAAAAAAAAAAAAAAAAAAAAAAAAAAAAAAAAAAAAAAAAAAAAAAAGAAGAGGTTCAAATGGCTCTAAGCACTATGAGACTTAACATTTGAGTCATGAGTCCTCTAGACGTAGAACTACTTAAACATAACTAACCTAAGGACAAATGGTTCAAATGGCTGTGACCACTATGGGACTTAATATCTGAGGTCATCAGTCCCCTAGAACTTAGAACTACTTAAACGTAACTAACCTAAGAACATCACACACATTTATGCCCAAGGCAGGATTCGAATCTGCGACCGTAGCAATCGCGCGGTTCCGGACTGAAGTTCCCTAGAACCGGTTCCCCACAGCGGCCGACTACGTAAGAACATCACACACATCCATGCCTGAGGCAGGATTCGAACCTGCGACCGTAGCAGCCCCTCGGTTCCGGACTAAAGCGCCTAGAACCGCTCGACTACAGCTGCCGGCGGCAACCACGCATATAAAGAGCGAAATTCAGGTTTGAGCCGCAGTCTGGCTTGAATTTTCGTTTTTTCCGGTAAGTTGTGCAGCTGTGGTGCTCCCGTAATCGGAAATTTCGACTACTTTCATGATTCTTCACATCAATGACTCAACATCTTACGCTGTTAAAGCCCGTTATATACCCTACCAGGCCTGTTAACAACACTAAATACGAACAACAGAAATGCACTGTCCCGGCCATTCCACTTGTTCCCGATGATGTGTACTTGTACAGAGTTACATTATAGAATGAGATTTTCACTCTGCAGCGGAGTGTGCACTAATATGAAACTTCCTGGCAGATTAAAACTGTGTGCCGGACCGTGACTCGAACTCGGGGCCATTGCCTTTCGCGGGCAAGTGCTCTACCAACTGAGCTACCCAAGCATGACTCACGGCCCGTCCTCACAGCTTCACTTCTGCCAGTACCTCGTCTCCTACCTAGCCGAGTCTCGGTCCGGCACACAGTTTTAATCTGCTAGGAAGTTTCATATCAGCGCACACTCCGCTGCAGAGTGAAAATCTCATTCCGGAAACATCCCCCAGGCTCCGCAGTACCTTTCTTTCAGGAGTGCTAGTTCTGCAAGGTTCGCAGAAGAGCTACCGTAAAGTTCGGAAGGTAGGAGACGAGGTACTAGCAGAAATGAAACTGTGAGGACGGGCTGTGAGTCGTGATCGGGTAGCCTGGATGGTAGAGCACTTGCCCGCTGAAGGCAAAGGTCCCGCGTTCGAGTCTCGGTCCGGCACACAGTTTTAATCTGCCAGGAAATTTCAAAGTTACATTGTCGTCCGACGCTGTCACGCGTGAATGTCATCATACGCATTGGCTGAGTAATTGACGGTTTTGGCATCTTTTGGATAAATAGCATTAAGCAACTACTCATGTTCAGTGTCTGATAACAACTGGTTGGCAACACATTACATCAGAGGTACGCATTTCTCTCAGTGAGAGACTTTCTGAAGCGTCGCCCCCGTGTTTTGTGTGATGGCGACAGCAGACCGTATTACTTAACAATCAGGCTGCAGTCAAAACAGGCGGAGAAATCGTGTGTGCGCGAGCACAGGACTTTGATCTGGGTGGACGCGTCCAAACAGCGACAGCTGCACGAAGCTGCCGGCAGCGGGCAAATCCATTTAGCCGCTGAGTAGCGCTCTTCCTGTAGCAGGGGAGCGGAGCGGCCCCTACCAGTTAGAAGCTAGGCCCGGCCGGCCGGCTAATTGATTCTCGATTGCGAGCCCGGCTAAACCGATCCTAAATGTTTCATTGTTTGGGCTGGGGACACCTGGCCCTCCGATACGGGCTTTCGGCCCTCGCTAACCAAGTATTGGCTTACAACTTTTAATCGAGTCTTTGGAGCGGAAGTGCTACCACGCACATTGAAGTGCCTACCTCCTCCCATCGTTTTGGGGCAGGCACGACAACGGCGAAATCCTAATCACAGCAAATCCCTACACATGTACGTATATATACTCAGTAGAGGAAATCGATTTACGGCACACTTCTCCATCAGTCTTCAGTCTGCCTGCGATGAGGAAAACTATATTTGGAACAAAAAAATAAAGAATTATTTGGAGAAAGTGAAACACCAAGGCCGAGAGATGAGCTGACAATGAAATTTGTGCAACAGATTAGGGACAGGACGCTACACAACTGATTATATTTACAGACTTATACACAACAGACCATTAAGACCATTAAAATTGCTATACTAAGAAAAAATGCAGATGATAAACGGGCATTCATTGGACAAATATATTGTACTAGAACTGACATGTGATTACTTTTTCACGCAATTTGGGTGAGAAATAAGTACCCGGAACAACCACCTCTGGCCGTAATAACGGATTCGGTACGCCTGTGCATTGAGTCAGAGCTTGGATGGCGTGTACAGGTACAGCTGCCCATGCAGCTTCAACACGATACCACATCAAGGGTAGTGACTGGCGTGTTGTGACGAGCCAGTTGCACGCCCACCATTGACCAGACGTTTTCAGTTGGTGAGAGATCTGGAGAATGTGCTGGCCAGGGCAGCAGTCGAACATTTTCTGTATCCAGAAAGGCCCGTACAGGACCTGCAACATGCGGTTGTGCATTATCATTCTGAAATGTAGGGTTTCGCAGGGATCGAATGAAAGGTAGAGCCACGGGTCGTAACACATCTGAAGTGTAACGTCCGCTGTTCAAAGTGCCGTCATTGCGAGCAAGAGGTGACCGAGACGTGTAACCAATGGCACCCCATACCACACGCCGGGTGATACGCCAGTATGGCGATGACGAATACATGCTTCCAATGTGCGTTCACCGCGATATCGCCAAACACGGATGCGACAATCTTGATGCTGGAAAAAAAACCTGCATTCATCCGAAAAAATGACGTTTGCCATTCGTGCACACAGGTTCGTCGTTGAATACACCATCGCAGGCGCTCCTGTCTGTGATACAGCGTCAACCGTAGCCATAGTCTCTGACCTGATAGTCCATGCTGCTGCAAACGTCGCCGAACTGTTCGTGCAGATGGTTGTTGTCTTGAAAACGTCCCCATCTGCTGACTCAGGGATCGAGACGTGGCTGCCGGCCGAAGTGGCCGTGCGGTTAAAGGCGCTGCAGTCTGGAACCTCAAGACCGCTACGGTCGCAGTATCGAATTCTGCCTCGGGCATGGATGTTTGTGATGTCCTTAGGTTAGTTAGGTTTAACTAGTTCTAAGTTCTAGGGGATTAATGACCTCAGAAGTTGAATCCCATATTGCTCAGAGCCATTTGAACCATTTTTTCGAGACGTGGCTGCCCGATCCGTTACAGCCATGCGGATAAGATGCCTGTCATCTCTACTGCTAGTGATACGGGGCCGTTGGTATCCAGCACGGCGTTCCGTACTACCCTCCTGAACCTACCGATTCCATATTCTGCTAACAGTCATTGGATCTCGACCAACGCGAGCAGCAATGTCGCGATACGATAAACCGCAATCGCGATAGGCTACAATTCGACCTTTATCAAAGTCGGAAACGTGATGGTACGCATTTCTCCTCCTTACACGAGGCATCACAAGAACGTTTCACCAGCCAACGCCGGTTAAGTGCTGTCTGTGTATGAGAAATCAGTTGGAAACTTTCCTCGTATATGCTCGCTGTAGGTGTCGCCCCTGCCCCAACCTTGTGTGAAAGTTCTGAAAAGCTAATCATTTGCATATCACAGCATCTTCTTCCTGCCGGTTAAATTTCGCGTCTGTAGCACGTCATCTTCGTGGTGTAGCAATTTTAGTGGCAAGTAGTGTATATACACTGTGTCTGGAAATTCAGTACGGAGTAATCCCACCACGTGCTGCAATATGCGCCACTACTTAACGCGGCATGGAATCAAAAAGCGCCTGAATATTCTGTTGAGGAATACTCTCCCATGCAGTTCATATGTGCGTCCACAAAGCATCAACCTTGGCTACAGGGGGATCTGAGCGAACAAGTTGCTGACAGGACACGTCAGGCGAACTAGCAGGCAAGGGAAGCAGTGGTACTCGGCGATATTCGAGGAAGACTTGCACATTCCACGCCTCATGCGGGCGGGTGTTGTAAAATTGGAAATTTGTGGGAAGGACTATAGGACCAAACTGCTAAAGTCATCGGTCCCTAGGCATACACACTAATTAAAGTAACTTACGATAAAGACAACAAACAAACCAATACTCGAGGAAGAACTTGAACCTCCAACGGGAGGAAGGGGGGGGGGGGGGGCAGACACACGAACCATGACATGACGCTCTAGACCGCACGGCTATCCCGCACGTCGGTGGGTGTTGTCCTGCTGAAATATGACCTAAGGAACGCCTTGCAGATGTGGCAGTGCCTCGGACTGTAAAACCGCAGCAGTGGACACTGTTCAGATTGCCTTAAGACTTAGGAGGTGAGAATGCGTGTGCAATGACGCCCCAAACCATCGCACTTTTTCTCTGCTATGTCACTCCACATTACGTTCTGCCCGACTGTGTTCCCCCTGCGAAGTGGAATGGGTATGCGCCCATCACTGTAGTGCAAGTTGAGGAAGAGCTCGTCCGAAAACACAACATTCTGCCATTCAACGCACACTTTGCAATCTGTGAGGTTGGTGAGTTCTGGTCAATGGAAACTGACGCAATGGCGTGCGAGGATCCAGCCCAGCCCGCAGAAGACGGTTTCAAACCGTCAATTCACACGTTTCCACAACCATTGCAGTGGTCCAATGCCGCGCCAACCGCGTTGACGAAGTTGTTCTCTCGGCTACGTTCAAGCGGACGAGATGGCAATCATCTCGCGCTGAGGTGACATTGTGTCGTTGAGTGTCCTGTCGGCGTTGTGTACTGTCCTTTTATCTTCACTGGTTCCACGTACGCTTACTGATGAGGCAGCGTGGCCAGTACGAGCCGCAGTGTCATGGAAGGACAGATCCCCTCCCGGAGACCAATCATTCTACCCTGTCCGAAGGCACTCTCATGCCGATAATCTACCCCGTGATGTCGTTGAGGCATAGTGGCACTTCGTTACGCGTTTGCACTTCGTATGACAGCTCCGCACCGACTGACCTGTCTGGTCACACAAAACAAGGCGTCCTCTTCTCGCTGCGTTGTTCTACATGTCCTCTTAGCGTGGCCTTTTGCAGACCACTGCTTCTGAGTGTTTTACTTTTTACGAGCAGTAGCGTATAATACATGAAACCTCCTAGTACGAGAATCAACCCGGAACTGTCTCATATTTTTTCTGCCTTGAAGCTGAGTGCCGAGACATTTTATGTTGTTTTAGTAATAATTTCTGAATATACCCACTAATGTCATGTTGGTTTATTTGTTATGCGACTGATAGCAGCGGTTTGGGGAGCGTTGCAAAATGGCGTCCGGTTCTGAAAAGGAGAAAGGTAGATTGGTGTTTAATTCCTCGTCGACATCGATGTCATTAGAAACGGAGCACAAGTTCGTACTCTATCAAGGTTGGGGAAGGAAATCGGCCCTGACCTTTGAAAGGAATCCTCCCAGTATTTTCCTGAAGCAGTTAGGGAAATCACTGGAAAACTACACATGTATGGCCGAACGTGGATTTGAACAGTCCTCCTCCCCAATGCGAGACCAGTATACTAACAGTTTTTGGAGTTTTGTGTAAGTGATAAATAAAAGCAACGTAATAAATTCATCGATTCGGGCATTTATTAAACGAACTGCCAAGACTGTAACAAAACTTTGTTTCTACATCGACATAATTTTCGTAAAGGAGTGTGACTATAATATAAGTTAAATGTTTATTTTACACTACAATAGCGAGGCCACAGTCAAAGTACATAAAATTTTTCTTTTTAAAAAAAAGGGGGTTACATTATCGATGTCAGCGAACTACGTCGTCATTTTCAAATCTAAAACATCATGACGACGTAGTCCGTTGAAACCGGTAATCCAACTCTTTTTTGTTTAACAAAAATTTCTGTTTCACGAAAGTACAGAAACATCTCAGCTCGATTTGGAGATCACAGATATGATAAGAATAAGACTGTTCTCCGTAATCATGCGAACGCCGATAGATTAAGACACATACAAGAAATTTTAGAAACCTTAGGCAAGGCGCCAAAGAGCTACAATTTAAATATGTCGAAGAAATGGAAATCTTTGTTCACAGTGAAAGTTATCTCTGTAGTTGGGTGTTGGCTGCTGAAACTGTGTTTAGTTGAATTTCTCAGTAACAGTCTCAAAACTGTCTGACTTCTAAATTCTGATTACAGATTCAGATCTAGAAGCGGCGTAGATACTCTACTTTTGAACATGAACTTGTTTATGCAAATTACGTTTTAGGAATTTGATCATAATTAATAGGAAATGCATCTGACTGTCTTAGAGTACATAGAAAAACGAGTCACGAGACTACTCAGAACGACCAACTGTTACGTAATTTATGTGTGCCCTACTACAACAAATACATCTGCTGAACTTACATGAAATTTCGCTAACCAAAAAGCGTTGCTAATATTCTGGCAAAAGTGTCCAGGCGCTAAGACAAATTTCTACCTTGCGATGGATAACTTCACTCTATTCTGGCTGAACTGCAAATATTGATCTGAAAGTTCGCCTTCATATCATTTTTCTCTTTTAATCTGATGTTTTAGCGAGCTAGTTTTAAGTTCTCCTTTCAAAATTATTAATTATTGTTCACGCAAAATTACAAGGCTTGACAATGCAAATTTTACCGAACGTGATACATTGAACGGTGGTGATATGCTTTGCGAAGTTTCTGTTAAGGATTAAACCCAGATTTTTTAAATTTGAGTCCTTTAATGAAAGAAAAGTAAACTTCAACTAACACGAACAATCAGCATTCAGTCTACCCTCGCATTGTTATGCTCGATAATATCTGGTTTTACAAAATATTTCTGTTACAAAAATTTGTTTTCTTAAATTTCTATCAGAATATTATTTATTTAATCTAAATGGAGGACAGATATCAGAATACTGAACACATGCTTACAGTTCTCCCTTAATGCCAACACGTAGATAATATTAGACACAATTAAGTCTTTACCCATCAGTAACCACCGAGTGAGGTGGTGCAATGGTTAGCACACTGGACTCGCATTCGGAAGGACGACGGTTCAATCCCGCGTCCGCCCATCCTGATTTAGGTTTTCCGCGATTTCCCTAAATCACTCCAGGCAAATGCCAGGATGGTTCCTTTGAAAGGGCACGGCCGACTTCCTTCCCCATCCTTCCCTAATCATATGAGACCGATAGCCTCGCTGTTTGGTCTCTTCCCCCAAACAACCAACCAAGCCATCAGTAACCACTGAACTCGCGCTTGCAGCTAACAACCTCAAAATATGTTACCTGTTTCTGAAGTGGTGCCTCTTTATGTAGTCTGCTTAAAAATCATCGTTCGCCCTCAGCCTACACACCATGGAACATCTCACACAGAAACCTCTATGGGGCATGCGCTACTGAAACCGCTCATTCCGCCATGGTCCTAAACGTTCTCTCCAAGATTCCACAACTGTAACAGCACAAGGCTGCAACTCGACTCCACAGTTAAGTTAGTAGCTAGCCCGCGCTCTTCTCAATAATGCAATCTCTGGAAACCAGAGACTGTCTCATTCACGTGATCGGCAAGCTAAGAAACTTAAAGTGCCACTATTCCGAAAAAACAAATAATTATCATTATATTTGCATTCAAAGATGTGCCAAGTGTTAATATACCAAAGTAACTGTGATTTACTAGCATTTCGTTTTGTGAATAAACTTTTCAATGTCAAGTAGTAGACGTTAATTTGAATTTTAATTTTTCAAGTACGTTTATGTGTCAGCCGCTGAATACAGCGGATATGGCCAAGTTTGTCAGTATCAGCAGTCAACGCAACAGCCGCGAGATGGCAGTGATGTGAATTTTTACAGTTCCAAACTGTATATATTACTGTTTCAACAAGCCGGCCGCGGTGGTCGTGCGGTTCTAGCGCTGCAGTCCGGAACCACGCTGCTCCTACGGTCGCAGGTTCGAATCCTGCCTCGGGCATCGATGTGTGTGATGTCCTTAGGTTAGTTAGGTTTAAGTAGTTCTAAGTTCTAGGGGACTGATGACCTAAGATGTTAAGTCCCATAGTGCTCAGAGCCATTTGAACTGTTTCAACAACATTCCCATGAAGTTTAATAATACAATAAACATATATCATATTGTCACTTCGTAAAAAGAAATCCGGGTTGCAATATAGCTTTCACATGACCTCTACCTTACATAGTTGAAACGCCTGGTTAAATCCGCAGGAAAGAACAGATAGTTGGAACTGTGGAAAGGAGCCAAAAATGAGCGGCTGTCAGCTACACTCGCACACATATAACTTTATTTAGTTACCCAAACATTACAGCGCAAATTTCCGAGCTTTACTATCGACTGAATATGTCACACAATCTTATGGCTTAAGGGCACAACCTCTTTAATTTTTAAAACGGCTGGAGGCCCATGATTTAAAAACACAACTACAATTAATTTTCAAAGGCAGAAAGCCCAAAGTTTTATCCTTAAATAATTTTAAAAAACGAGGCTGAAGGTCCAAACAATCTAAGACTTAACAATAAGGAATTTTACTTTTAAAACGGCTGAAGGCCCATGATTGAAAACAACTACAATAAATTTTCAAAAGACAGAAGGCCCAAAGCTTTATCAAAAAAAAAAAAAAAAATATTGTATGAGGCTGAAGGCCCAAACAATGCAAGACTTGACAAGTAAGGAACTTTCAATCTTAAAACCGCTGAAGGCCCGTTATTTAAAGCACAACTAAAAGCATACAAATTCAAACCATCGGCTATGAGCCGTTAAAATACACAATCAAACACCGATAAGAAAAGGCAGTACAGCCAGCGGTGCTCAGAAGTTTCCAGGGGCCGGTCTGCACTTGAAATATTAACGTTCGCTTAGGGGAGACAGGTAGTCGGCCCAACTATATCCGACCCACCGGCAACCCAACCACGAGACAGTCAACGGACCCACCGACGAGACGACTTGCTTTCCACCCGACCAGTACAAAAGGAACTCCAAGGCCAAAACGTAAAAGGCGTAGCCGCCCACAACCAAGTATGCATAAGCTGTCAAAACTACACACACGTGTTGTACAGCGACAACACGGTGAGGAAAGGACACTGCCTGAATTTTATGTCAGCGGCCAGGGCAGGTAACCAGAATGCTAACGGTCACAAGGTAGAAAATTCCGCTGGTGCACTTCTACTTCATATAACCAAAACACAGTTAAACTTCACCGGCTGGTGGCCAAACTTTCGCCAACTCGAACACTCGCTGTTACTCACGGGAACACCCCAAACAGCCAACCATGAAAACCAGCGGCACAATGTGAACAGACTGGCTTCGGTAATTAAATCACCACTCAACTTTGATGTCCTGGATCGGTGAGCCACGAACATAGTAGCAATCAGAACAGCCCCCACACGCTCCGACACTGGTTAGAGGCCTCCAGCGGGACCAGCCCAGTGCGCCGCGTGGAGATTTCCTGGATGATCCACACCACCCGACCGACTGCCGCACGCCGGCTAGCCGGAAACTATCAGCACCAGACCAAAGATAGTACAAGGTGCGAATATCGATAAACACTGCTGCTGCCACACGTAGAAATAGGAAAAACCACGTCATATCCGCAGTAACCGAGGGAAACCAAACGCAGAGTAACAGTCAAGGTTTAAACCAACGCATAAGCCAAGGCCAGCATGGCTCAATAGTTTTGTGCCGTATGTTTAATTGATTTCATTTTCACATTTAAGGCTTCCATTATTATTTTTTTAGACTATTTTATGAAATACCTGTGTGATTAAGAAAGCTGTTGACGTTAATCTGAATTTTAACTTGAGAAGTCTACATGTATTTAACGCAAGGTACCGCCTACAAATTGTTGTTTAATGTAGTTGCCTCACTAAACAGCACTAGTGTATGGTACAAATGTACATGACTACTGACCAGAAAAAGTGTATCGAAATTGTTGGTGTGATATGTTTTTGCGCCGGCCGCGGTGGTCTAGCGGTTCTGGCGCTGCAGTCCGGAACCGCGGGACTGCTACGGTCGCAGGTTCGAATCCTGCCTCGGACATGGGTGTGTGTGATGTCCTTAGGTTAGTTAGGTTTAAGTAGTTCTAAGTTCTAGGGGACTTATGACCTAAGATGTTGAGTCCCATAGTGCTCAGAGCCATTTTTTTTTGTTTTTGCTTTATTTTGTGTATCTATTATTGTAATACTTGCTGAAGTTTTGCTTGTAATTCGCTCTGTATATTATCTGCAGATTCTGAAAATGGCTGTGGCTGAAAGATGTTAAAGTGATGAAATTTAAGCAAATACATAAATAAAAAGCACTATTTCTTAAGCTGAAAATGAGGAAGTGTACCGGGTCTTGATGAACTCACCCGCGATGATCACCACATTAAAGACAAAACAAAGAAGTCCGCTGATGGATGTCGGTCGTGATGCCTTAGACAAGATTTTACGCAGTCATGATTGTCGCAGTGTATTTGCGAGATTGGTCATGTTAATACTTACACAAGATAAACAAACCATGGAATGCAGTGTGAAACAATATTATAAACAACGTCATTACGAGAGATGAGACGAGGTGTCACCAATATGGACCAGGCTGTAAAAAAGAGACCATGGCGGTGGCGACATGCGAATTCCCCTAAAATGAAGAAATTCAGGAAACGTAAAGTAACCAATGCACGACGAATGTTCTCTTACAACTGATGCTTGTATAACAATACCGGAATTGTCTGTGACTTTAGATTGGCTTCTTCGTATTCTTTATCATAATGTTTTTACTTCATTGGTCTGCAAATGGATCTGAATTAATTCATCAGGTTACCTTCCATTCAGAAGGCTGTTGCACGCAGCGTCTGCTATATTGACTTGTAAATAATAGATTTCAGCTATCAGTCGTCCTTTTTAAATTTTATTGGCAGATCTAGATTTCAGCTAGAAACCAGCCATTCTTAACGCACTATCATTTCTGACCAATGCATTTAATGCCTGTTGGCGGGCTTCATCCACAGTTCATTGAGTATTCTTCTTATGAAAGACTGTATTTATTTGGATACGTCACTAAAAGATACTCAAGTTTCGCTATTGCCATCATAAAACAATAAGAACTCACATTTTGTAACAAAACACACTGGTACTGCAACGGTAAAAGAATTTATGAAATTCAAGTTACTCAGCAGTATGAACAAGTGAATAATGGTTTATACAAAGCGTTGCCAACAGTAGTTAAATACCTTAGACGCAGTATGAGAGTGAGTCGCCGGAGGTTGTTTATTTGTTATATACTAATACGTATTAATATAGTGAACCAGTAGAATATAAATCTTGGGCTATCTTACTTGGATATTGTGATATTTAGATTTCCGGTGAGACTTTTTGGGACACGGGGACATAGAGTGAAAAATGGGACACTCCCGGTCAAACGGGACGTATTGCTATCCTCCGCAAAAGGTCAGGTCTTCCGCTGTTTACTAGAAATTTTTATTGCTCTTAAAAGAAAACGACATTGTTTAGTAAACAACTGTAGGTTACCGTACAAGAGAATCGTAAATATACTGTCCCGTAATTTACCGTTTCCAACCTCTCACGGTCCTCAGGAAACTAAAGAAAGAGAGATGTGTTTATCTTTTGTAAGTACCAATTTTTATGGCACTACGTACAATACCTATTGTGTAAATTATGTAACAACTCAATATAAACGATACTATTCGCACTCATCTGATATCGTATTCAGAAGTGAAGCTTTCTATCCGTTTGGAGCGCTACTGTTGTGACGCACAACGAAAATGACAGTAGTGATGCGATTGTGACAATAGAATAATAGCTGATACAGACGTGTTAACAAACCGGTGCATTCAAAACCGAGACCATAGGATGCCGGTTGTCACACCAAATTAGAGTTCAGCCACGTTCTAAAACGCAGCAATGTAAAAGATTTTTGTAGCGCACTCTTAGGGAAAGCAAGCTCTCATAGCGCTCTCCATTTAAAAATCAATAGATGTCGTAATATTTATATGGCTTTGACGGATGGGTTGCATATCCAGCTATACTAACACAGTATGATGATACCCCAAAAGTTGAAAACTGTCATTGACATTAAACAGTTTTACAACCAAGACTTTTTTCTGACATATTTCGAAGCTGGTTTCTGTAACACCCTGACACAATGCAATGGAATATTTAACAAAAAAAATGAAAGATATTGCTTCCGTAATGAATCAGAAGCACTAAAGTTTGGGTATAAAATAACATTTTTTCCTGTGATTTGAAACTGAAGCCAAACTTATATTGCTCAGTTGTGCTCTCGAAATAATATTCTACGCAGATTACAAAACCGTCAGGTTGAAATTTTACACAGTGTAAATACGGTATTTCTATACTTCAAGTTGGTGTAGCTGCTGCCGGGCATTAAACGGCATGCACTCTGACCGGATTTAATCTTTGAATCGTTCTCATTGGCTGAGAGCTCCGTAACCTGAAGTATATAAACTTCGCAGTTGCTGAAGATGTGTTTTGGTGTTTTTGTATAAATTTTACGTGACCTGTTTATGTTTACTTACCCAGTGTTTTCTCGTTAAGCTATTGCACTTGTGGGTCTCAGAAATCAAATTATCGATTAATACTGCTGCTCCAACTCTGAAGGTAACTAAATTTAGTGCCTGTAACGAAAAATTCTTTTATTCTATATTTTCGTGGGTGACCAACTTTTCTTGCCGTCTGAGTAAGAATGCAGACCCATTATTTGATTTGAACAGTAAATTATTGTTTTTTTGTTATGTTACACTCGTGAGTATATCACTTTTAACCAGTACATTCAAAAATCAACATTTTAAACAAAACGAGATTAGGTCAGCGAAAGAGTACACGATCTATTATAACTCTTAAAAGTTGGTGGACCACATCTGTTTCGTTACAAAGGCAGGAATATACAGTTACAGTTCACGATTTAAGACTGTATCTTTACATAGGATATGTAGCTGTTCCATTGCTCTCTGAGGCTCCTATTATGCACCTGGTATTACGATTTTCCAGTCAGAAAATGGCTTCACGTCATGTAAATCTTGCGTTGTATAACTTCCACAGTCTGTATTTTTGTTAAGAAACGTGAGATTATGCTACCAAGCAGCGAGGGAAGTATGCATTGACGTGTGAACTTTATATTAAGCGATCATAAGTATTTTGAGTCACCAGTCTTTTAATGTGGACTGCAATCTCTGTAACAGATTTCCCCACTGATAATTAACACTATGTATTTTAATGAAACTTGTGCCAGATTAATTTCTTTTATTTTATTTATGTATGGGTGTATCGACACAGATGTAGAAACGGCGTAACGAAAATATTTGAATTCCCTGTCCTTTATAATTTGAGGACAATGTGTACGTAAATGGGTGTCCTTGCGTCCAACAGGAGAAATGCCATCTTCCTAAATTTTATGAAGAGGACAGTGACAAATGAAGAAAAGTTAAAGCTGGGACGTTGAAGTGTAAAGGCGCACCAAAGAGATGCGTTTATTTTATTAGCAGAAATGATAGATAATTTGCAGAAAAGAGCAGTTTTCTTTGTGGTAATTGTCGGAAGGCGTAACGTGATGAAGAGAATTATAGTAATGACGCAGTTTGAGTAAGTAGAGGGGAGCGGAATGGAGAAGTTGGAGGCGGAGTATCATAGCTACATTGTTGCACTGAGGTCCTAATTTTTAAGCAGAAGTGCAGATTTTGAAATCATCAACGCAGAAGAGCAGACCAAAAGAGAAGATCACATGAGTCATGAACCAAGACCGAAGATTTAGTAAAAGGATCAGAAGACAAGAGGAAGTCAAGATTTACAAGACTTTAGGAAGATGGCCATAGGTGCTTTCCACTTGAGAACGCAACTGACTATATTAGCGACGACTGCATACAAAGGATACAATGGCGTGATTTCGTCTAACAGACGAAGTGAAATTGTAAACTACAAGGGTGGTACAGACTCAGTCATGTAAAGTGACTGCTGGACGCTGTGGCCGAGCGGTTCTAGGCGCTTCAGTCCGGAGCCGCTCTGCTGCTACGGTGGCAGGTTCGAAGCCTGCCTCGGGCGCGGATGTGTTTGATGTCCTTAGGTTGGTTAGGTTTTCGTAGTTCTATATCTAGGAGACTGATGCTCTCAGATGTTAAGTCCCATAGTGCTTAGAGCCATTTGAACCATTTGTAAAGTGACTGTTGGTATTCGCGTTTGGGCAGGTGGACTGTGCGCTGATTCGAATTACTTTCTGCGAGCTCGAAAGCATAGATTAGTATTGACAGGGTAATAGTAAACATATCCCACTTATTTATGTGTGAAAGTGTGTGAATCAATCAGTTCGTTCAGTAACTCCTATCTCCATACTACATCCAGAGTATTTAACGAAGTTTCCGCAGCAAGTCGGTGCATAGGAGTGGCAATGGGAACTAATAGCATTTTTTAATTATTTTGTTCATTTACGAGCTAGCTCGTCACCAGTTTTATGTCTTCTTGCTACACCGAAAACATCCGACGCACTACATCCCTAGTGGCTGTCATTTGCTGCTGCAGTTCCATCTCTGGTGAGGCAGAGAGGAATCACATTGTTACTTACTTGGAGGCATCGTTGTTTTCTACAAATCAGTGAATGTTTACGTCAGACTTGAACGTTGGGCGATGGACGTTAAATATAGATAACAGCAAAAGACACTGAGATAAAGGACAGTTATTTCATAATAATAATACAGTAATAATAATAATAATAATAATTGATACAGTTCCTAAACATAGTAATGAAAAATTGGAAACCCACACTTAATATCCAAACAAATTCAAATAATATCACATCACAGCCAATACAGATTAAGCGTGGAATATACCAAGGAGACTTATTAACTCCTTTCTGGTTCTGCCTTGCTCTGAACCCACTATCCAACATGCTAAATAATACAAATTATGGATACAATATTACTGGAACATGCCCACACAAAATCACACATTTGCTATACATGGATGATCTAAAACTACTGGCAGAAACAAATCAACAACTCAACCTATTACTAAAGATAACAGAAATATTCAGCAATGATATTAATATGGCTTTTGGAACAGACAAATGTAAGAAAAATAGCATAGTCAAGGGAAAACACACTAAACAGGAAGATTACATATTGGATAACCACAGCGACTGCATAGAAGCGATGGAAAAAACAGATGCCTATAAGTATCTCGGATACAGACAAAAAATAGGAATAGATAATACAAATATTAAAGAAGAACTAAAAGAAAAATGTAGACAAAGACTAACAAAATACTGAAAACAGAACTGACAGCAAGAAACAAGACAAAAGCTATAAATACTTATGCTATACCAATATTGACCTACTCATTTGGAGTAGTGAAATGGAGTAACACAGACCTAGAAGCACTCAATACACTTACACGATCACGATGCTACATATATGGAATACATCACATACATTCAGCAACTGGAAGATTCACATTAAGCAGAAAGGAAGGAGGAAGGGGATTTATCGACGTAGAAAACCTACATTATGGTCAGGTAGACAATTTAAGAAAATTCTTTCTAGAACGAGCAGAAACTAGCAAAATACACAAACCAATCACTCATATAAATACATCGGATACACCACTGCAATTTCATAACCACTTCTACAACCCTTTAGATCACATAACATCAACAGATACGAAGAAAGTAAATTGGAAAAAGAAAACACTGCATGGCAAGCACCCGTATCATCTAACACAGCCACACATCGATCAAGACGCATCCAACACATGGCTAAGAAAAGGCAATATATACAGTGAGACGGAAGGATTCATGGTTGCAATATAGGATCAAACAATAAACACCAGATATTACAGCAATCATATTATTAAAGATCCCAATACCACAACAGATAAGTGCAGACTTTGCAAACAACAAATAGAAACAGTAGATCACATCACAAGCGGGTGTACAATACTAGCAAATACAGAATACCCCAGAAGACATGACAATGTAGCAAAAATAATACATCAACAGCTTGCCTTACAACATAAACTTATAAAACAACACGTTCCCACAATGCACCACAAAATGTACTGGAGAATGATGAACACAAATTATACTGGAACAGAACCATTATAACAGATAAAACAACACCACATAACAAACCTGACATCATACTCACCAATAAAAAGAAGAAATTAAAACAACTAATTGAAATATCCATACCCAATACAACAAATATACAAAAGAAAACAGGAGAAAAAATTGAAAAATACATCCAACTGGCTGAGGAAGTCAAGGACATGTGGCATCAGGATAAAGTTGACATTATACCAATTATACTATCAACTACAGGAGTCATACCACACAATATCCACCAGTACATCAATGCAATACAGTTACATCCAAACTTATATATACAACTACAGAAATCCGTAATTATTGATACATGTTCAGTTACCCGAAAGTTCCTAAATGCAATATAACATATACCGCACAGTTAAAAGGAAGTTAGGCTTGATCAAGGTCCGCGTCACTTTCCATTTTTCACCAGACATAACGTCTGAGAAAAGAAAGAAAGAAAGAATAATAATAATAATAGTAACAATAATAATAAATTTAAAGAAATTTTATTCTATCCTATATTCAAAAAAAAATTCTCGCCTGCAGTGAAATATTTAGCAACATCGCTTTACTAAAGTAAAGTACACGATCCACACACATTAAAGTGGCCACCTCCAACGTTCTTGCCTGTCAGCTCCCTGTGGTTTCCTAAATCACGTCATCATATTAGTCCTTTCCCTCTGAAAGATCACTTCATCTATCCACTCCCTCCTCCCCGTTTAACAGTGGAACGTCCATTATATTCTTAATAATCTTGCTTTTAGTATCGCCGAACTTCGTTTCCAATTTTATGCATGCCAGACAGTCCTTCCGATGACGATTTCTTTCTTTACTTTTATTTTGGCCTTCGCTTCCCTGTACTTCCTGTTTATTTCCTTTCTAAATGAGCTACATTGCTCTATTCCTGTACTGGAAAAATGGCTCTGAACACTATGGGACTTAACATCTGTGGTCATCAGTCCCCTAGAACTTAGAACTAATGAAACCTAACTAATCTAAGGGCATCACGCACATCCATGCCCGAGGCAGGATTCGAACTTGCGACTGTAGCAGTAGCGCGGTTCCGGACTGAAGCGCCTAGAACCGCTCTGCCACAGCGACAGGCCGTACTGGAAAAATTTGGAACTTTGTGATAAGTTCGTATGGGACCAAACTGCTGATATCATCGGTTCCTAAGCTTACAAACTACTTAATCTAGCTTAAACTAACTTACGCTCGGGACATCACACACACCCATGCCTGAGGGAGGATTCGAACCTCCGACAGGGGGGGGGGGGGGGAGCCGCGAGAACCGTGGCAAGGGCAATGAGACTGCGCGGCTACCCTACGCTGCTATTCCCGAATTTTGCTGCCGATCAGTTGAAATATTTCTTCTGTTCCTCAACGTTGCTTCAAAACTGCCTTCCTTGTACCTATGTTTTTCTGTTCATCTTCTGTGATGAACCGTGGGCAGTGGATTCTTGTCGATGGTCGGGAGAGTGGCGTATGTTACACCAATGAACGGATGTTCCATGCATGCACCGCATCAAGGTCGCAGGTTGAGTGGAGGTTGTGTTACTCTATGTCGAACATTCACCTACGCATCCACAGGCCTGCGATTGTAATAGAAGCCACCATAATAACTGCACAATAAAATTTTGATTTTTTTAAATTTTAATTATGGTTGCGCTTCAGCAGCGGGGCACGTATACACTTGATAAGACTGGAAAATAACGGCCAACCAGTTGAACAATTAAAACTTTAGTAACCATTTATCATGGTTTCGAGATATATTAATTGGTCTTGTAAAGTGCGCGTGGGGCACACAATACTCATTAAAGCCTGTATTATGGTAAGTGAGTGGGGTTTACCTAACGAGACAGGATTTTTGAATAGATATTGACCGCGTATACCTGAATGGACGCAAATCAGACTTACACCCACTCTGTAATAACAATGATACGTCGAATAAGTCCGAAATGCAACTACACGTCAGGACGGACAAAAAGCAACACAGCAGATGCTACCAATTTGTTAATAATACGGTCGCCAGCCTAATTAGGCATTAACTGAGTTTCTTTCCTGTACAAGTTGGTGTATGTTCATGCAAACCAACACGTAGTAACTGCATAATATAGTAAATTTTAGAACCAGAAAATCTATTGAACTGATAGTTTCACGTTCTGTACTGATATGGAAAAGCCATAAATACATACCACTCCACTATAATGTATACTACAACACTTCGTACTGTCTATTGATCTGATTAAAATCAGGCATAGGTTACCCTAGAAATAGCACTTTCGAGTCACACACACAATGTCAATTTTGATAAAGATAAAACACTGATAAATTTTGACTTTTATATGGACTTTAACTTTTCCTAGTCAAACCAATTTAGAACACTTCAGAATTCAAATGAATAAAAAAAAGGGGGGGACCCTGAAACTGTTATGATCACTGTATTAAAAAAATTGATTACTTAAATCATTATGCGCTCAAGATTTCCAATATATGAGTTACTACTCTTTTTATCTTATTTCCTGCTTATTTAAATACCTTTATATCTGTCTCGAAATAATTAAACTTCATTACTAAATCAATACTAAAGTTATCTTCCAACTTTGTCAGACCTTCGTTATTCATTTACTGGTTCATTAACAAAACAGTTCTTTAAACACCATTCTAACATAGCTAGGTCTGCAGGTAATTATTATTAACACAAACTTTAATTTTTCATCTCGGGACACTCGGA
This sequence comes from Schistocerca americana, assembly GCF_021461395.2. Taxonomy (NCBI): domain Eukaryota; kingdom Metazoa; phylum Arthropoda; class Insecta; order Orthoptera; family Acrididae; genus Schistocerca; species Schistocerca americana. The sequence continues at coordinate 162,985,281 of NC_060119.1, read as the reverse complement.
TTGCACAACATTTGGAAAGGACCCTGTCTAGGTTAGTTGTGAGGATAATTAAATGATAGGAAAGTTCTGGTAAAAATTAAGTTGTTATTACGTTGTTATTGAACAGTTTGGAACAAAAGTAACCTTGGTCCATACGAATACAGTGCTAAAAGTTTCAACCTGTTTGTATCGATGCGGCGGTTGGCAGGCGGCGAGATGGCAAGGCACAGAGCACACATACAACCACAGCTATGGCTCTTGACGTATCGGCACTTTATTTCTTCATAGCGTCGCAATGCTTTTCCATTTAGTGCTTATGGAATTTTGCCATGCTGTATGGGCGTTGGAACGGCATACCCGAGGCTCAATGAAACTACGTCTTCCAGGAGAGCCTCCTCGCTCCAGAACTTGTTGCTCAGACCAGTGCCTAACTCCAACTACTACTGCTGAGCCCGTTGTGCCGTGCAGCGCCCGTGTGCGTTTTCCCGCGCTCGCCTGCCATCCACCTTTTACCGCTCCCTTACAGACAGAGTATTCACCCGAGGTTTTGCATTCTACATATCCTAACACATTGCCTACGTATGGACCAGACGCACAGTTACAATTTCAAACATGTTACAACAGTTTCAACATTTGTTACCTTTCAATTCTATTACAATATTGCTTGACATTTGACATAAACATTAATATTCACATTGAAATTTGTTTACAGTTTTCTTAACACAATGACATGAAACAAAAAAGAAATAATGAAATCAGAACATCGATTACACTAATTTATCGAAAAATCAGATGGAAAAAAATTTACTTATATGTACAATAGTACAGCGTTGCTGTTCTTACAGTCTTCTTCAGCCGAAAAATGAACTTTTGAAATCACATATTGACCACAACGAATGTAGAAGCCGTAAGGCTGTTGTCTAGTACAATGTTCATGACACCCACAAATATCAACAGTTAAATACGTACTTGAGAGTAGTAGCCCAATACTGTATAGCTTTGTCGAGTCATGTTACCAGCTTCGTAGGTGTCGTTCTAAATTTCTGCTGGAGCCAATTTCATCAGTGTTGTACTTTAAAATTTTACGACAAAGCTTTACAGTATTTGGCTGCTACCTTCAACTGTGCATTTTAACTCTTGAAATTTGCGGGTGATATGTACATTTTACTAGACAAGAGCCTTATGGCTGCGACTTACGTTTATGTCCATGTGTGATTTGATAAGTCTATTTTTTCTGAGGGAAACAAATTTAAGTTTGTCGATACCATGGTACACGATTAATAAACCTTTAATTCTGCAACTAGTTACCTGTTATTTTACAGTCTTATTAAAAAATACTGAAGAATACTCGATTAATGATATCTCCCATCACAGCTACAACATTTACCACCTATATATGACAATGAACTCGATGTCTTGCTCACCAAAGTCGCCTGGTCTGTAAACAACGGAACACATCTTCAATGCTATCGGACAAAAGTTCCGCTACCACAACTACCGGATCGTAATTTATGGGAAATGAGTGACCAGTGCGTCGACGTATGGTGCCACATATGTCCGGAAACTTGCTAAGGACTTCCCGAATTCATGCTATGCGATATCACTACTTCATTGCATCTGACAGAGGGACGCATATACGACTAAGATGGTCATCAAGCTTCTGATCATCTACGTAAGGTGTCTGAGCGGCCTTACACCAAGCGACCTAACAAGCACACAAAAGCTGAAAGCGTGCTGTAAATCGAGCGAGTTCGTTTCCATTGGGAACATTACACCACCCACCAGCTGCTGAAACTTGTGGAGTGTGCCTTTGCCTGCCTTCACACTGGCGACTTCATCACGGTGATTTCGCCGCGCGGTTCAATTGCTGCAACGTGCGACTTTTGCGCGTTTGAGTCGCGCAGTTGAATGGGCGCGCACGCGACTGAACCGCGAGGCAGAAGTCCCGTAACAAGACGTCACTGTGTGCTTGTGCGAGCCTCTTTCGGGATGCTTTCTGACGAGGAAATGTTGCTTTCGCTTTATTATTGAAACGAAAATATAGACTATAGGCGCCACCGACATCAAACAAAGTACTGGACTGAACCTGGGAGAAAACACTGCACAGTTCTTTAAGTACTTCATAATATCTGTGACGTGTTCGGTCAGTTACGTTCTGTGGTGAGGGCTATCCTAACGAAGGAGGAATGGTACGTTGAGGTGACTAAAATCGTTGGACAGCGATATGCACTGTCAGATGGCAGTAATATCGCGTACACAGGAGGAGGAGGAGATTAGTGTTTAACGTCCCGTCGACAACGAGGTCATTAGAGACGGAGCGCAAGCTCGGGCGAGGAAAGAATGGGGAAGGAAATCGGCCGTGCCCTTTCACAGGAACCATCCCGGCATTTGCCTGAAGCGATTTAGGGATATCACGGAAAACCTAAATCAGGATGGCCGGAGACGGGATTAAACCGTCGTCCTCCCGAATGCGAGTCCAGTGTGCTAACCACTGCGCCATCTCGCTCGGTTCGCTTACACAAAAAATTGTATTGTCGGAGTTGTCATATGTACGCAGGTGACTCATGTGAAAAGTTTCGTACATGCTTATGGCCGCATGACGGGAATTAACAGATTCTGAACGTGGAATGTTAAATGGAGCTAGACGTATTTGGATATCGGTAGGGAATTCATTAACTCGACAGTTTTTACTTAACGACCGAGAATAGTAGTCTTTACATGGGGTAATTGTCAGTATGATTGAATCAGTTCACATAGAGTTGTGAATGCTAACAGACAGGCAATATTACGTGAAATAACCGTAGAAATCAACTTGGGACGTACGTTGGACGTATCCGTGAGAACCGCGCGGCGAAATTTGGCTTCAATGGGCTACGGCAGCAGAGTGACTTTGCGGACGGTACAACATCGCCTGAAGCGCCTCTCCTTGGCTCGTGACAATGTCGTCTGAACCCTAGACCACTGGAACACCTTGGGGTTGTCAAATGAGTCTAGATTTCAGTTGGTAAGAGCTGATAGTAGGGTTCGGGTTTGGCGCAGACTCCCTTGTGCCCAAGACGTCAACATCGCACTGTGCTAGCTGGTGATGGCTGTATAATGGCGTGGGCTGTGTTTTTATGGAATGGATTGGGTTCTCTGCTTTACTGAACAGACTGTTGACTGGGAATGTTGATGTTCGGCTACTTGGAGACCACTTCTAGCCGTTTATGAACTTCATGTTCCCAAACAACTATGTTATGTTACGGGAGACAAGTGTTCGCCATTGGTTTGGAGAACATTCTGGACAATTCAGTCGAATGATCTGGCCACCCAGATCGCCCGACATGAAACCCTTTGACCATTTATGTGACATAATCGAGAGGTCAGTTCACACACGACATACTGCACCGACAACACATTATGGACTGCTCTAGAGGCTCCACGGCACGGTATTTCTGAAGAGGATTTCCAGTAACTTCTTGAGCCTCCGCTACGTCGAATTATTGCACTAAGCCGCGAAAGGAGTTATGTCATGACGTCTGTCACGTTCGTGTACAGTGATCAGCCACAACATCAGCTACCTAATAGGCGGTATGACCACCTTTGGCACGGGAAACAGCAGCGACGCGTCGTGGCATTGAATCAATGGTTGCTGGAGGGAGTTGGCACCGCCTATCTTCCGCCAGAGGGGGGCCATGAGCCCTGGCGCCACGTTTCGACTGGGTTCAAATCAGACGAATTGGGATGAGGGGGGCAGCACATCAATTGGAACTCTCCACTTTGTTCTCTGCCTCGTGATGACTGGGTGTTGTGTGCTGTCCTTAGGTTAGTTAGGTTTAAGTAGTTCTAAGTTCTAGGGGACTGATGACCATAGCTGTTAAGTCCCATAGTGCTCAGAGCCGTCTCCACTTTGTTCTCGAACCACTCCATCACACTCCTGGACTTGTGACATGATGCGTTATGTTCCTGAAAAATGGCACTGCTGCCGAGTAACATGGTCGTCATGACGGGGTGTACGTGGTCTGCTACCAGTGTAAGAGACTCCTTGGTCGTCATGGTGTCTTTCATGAGCTTCACTGTACCCGTGGATGGCCACGCGAATGCTCCCCAGAGCATAATGGAGCCGCCACCAGCTTGTCTCTGTCCCGCAGGTGTCAAGGAACTGTCCCCCCGGAAGACGACGGATTCGCGCCCTCGCATCGGCATGATGAAGAAGGTGCCGGTATTCATCAGACCATGCAACGCTCTGCCACTGTGGCAACGTCCAGTGCCGATCGTCACGTGCTCATTTCAGTCGTAGTTACCGATGTTGTTGTGTTAACATTTGCACATGCATGAGTCTTCGGCTGCGGAGGCCCGTCGTCAGGAGTGATCAGTGCATGCGTGTTCAGACACTCTTGTATTTTGTCCAGCATTGAAGTCTGATGTCAGTTCCCTCACAGTTCGCCGCTGTCCTTGTTTACCAGTCTGCCCAGCTGACGATGTCCTACATCTGTAATGAGGGGCGGCCGTCCGACTCTATGACGTCTGCAGTGGTTTCACCTTGGTTTCGCCACCTGTTAAAGACACTCACCACAGCACTCCTCGAATACCCGATAAGTCGTGCAGTTTGCGAAATGCTCGTGCCGAGTCTCCGGGTCAACAGAATCTGTCCTAGCTCAACTCAGATAGATCGCGTTCCATCCCCATTCTGCACAAGGACAGCACGCTCACTGATACTATACGCACCGTGCGTGTGTCTGACTAACAGATATTCCTCGCCAAGTAGCGCTGCTGTCGCCTGGACTGGGTGTACTGGTAATAGGTCTGTAGTCATAATGTTCTGGTTGATTAGTGTATATCACCAGAGGAAAGATTAGTGAGTACTTTGAAGTAAACTAAATGCTTACTTTACATATACATTTATTTTTAAGAGAGGTTTAACAGTAATTTGTTGTGATGTATAATACTGAAGTATGCTGAACCGTCTATTCAACGTTTACGCTACCCAGAGAATTCATTAGTGACTAATGATGAATCAGATGAAATAGGTGAACGTGTGACATCTCGATTTAATGTACTGGGGCTTGGACTGGAAGCAAAAAAATTGTGATTGGATTTGAATATACAGGTACTGGGTATGTGTCAAGTGGACTGAATATGATTGTTCCCTTGTGAATTGTAAGACCTAAGAAGAGACTTGGGCTATTTCAAATTTGACATCCATCTTCAAATGTTGTGACAAAAATTTCAAATGACACTAGCAAATGTTTTTCAGGGTCATCTGCCACAGATTTCGATGATTTTGTTCTTGATGTTGGCTGCAAGTGGCTGAAACAATTTCTCCTCCTCCTGTTATCCTTTGTGTCTTACGAGAATTGACGACAGCTCCGTCCTCAATCTCAGAATGATGTGCCTCTTTAGTATGAGCCATATTTTCTTCCAATTTTGTTGGTTTCATGGCAGTTACAAATGAAGGGAAATGTAACATATCATAATATACATTTTTTTGTTTGCTTCTGCAGGACAGTCACATTTTGACGCTTTCCTGTTGTTGAGTTAAATTTTCCAAAACCTGGACCTTTCTCCGATTCAGGTGAGCCTCTTCTATTCTGCGTAGTCGGAGATGGAGCATTGGCTCTTGCAGACAACATGCAACGACCATTCAGTAACTGTAGGTTATAATCCTAGAGGGCGTACCTCTACAAGGAGTACACTGTTGGGATCCTATCCAACAAATGGCAAATATTTCGTCACCCTTTAAACGGTAGGAGGCTGATTGTGCAATGACATGTGGCGCACGTTGCGCTGTGTGCAACGCTGTTCGCAAAAGAGATGGATTCAGTTTTCAGTATTGTGTGACAACTATTGTACCCATCTTTGTTTGCAAAAACGTGCAAAAATAGCTTGTGAAAAATGTATCTGTAGAAGGCAATGAAGATACCGATATGACCACTGATAAGTTCATCAATTTAGTTATGTCTATAATTAAGTTTGGTATATCGGTATAGCTACTAAATAACCTTCTGCATTACATGATGTTGACTATTGGCGTTAATATTAAATTCCAATGAGCCTGATAATCAGTTTTGTATATGCCAAAACTACATCAATAAAGACAACCTTAATCTTTAAAAATACGAAAGGCAACACTCAAACACAAATTGTCGCATGTGTCCACGAGATACATCGCGACAAATGGCGTCACGAAAGTTGACGCTCCTAATGGAAGGTTGAAACGACACAGAAAATGCACATGACAATCAAAAAGCGCTAACAAACAACAAACGCAGTGTAAACACGCGAGACGGCAATTGTTTGCCCTTCCCTCGGCAGCCACCCAGCCAGACTGCCACGAGTGAAAGGGTCGAATAGCCATGACCAGTCTCGAGGACCGGTGAGTGCACAGCGGGTCGTGCGGTCAAATCGCCAGAGCGTAACGTCTTACGGGAACTGCGTTTTCACTGGGGAACGCGACTCTGCGAGTAGACAAGTCGCGCGACCAAATCGCCAGTGTGTAAGCTGTCCTCCGGGCTGAGAAGAGACGCGATGGTACACTGCTGCTCGACTTGCCACGTGCGTGTGACACGATGGCCTACTGTACAAGTTGCTGGTTCTGCAGGGAGTTACTGTGTAACAAGAGAGTCCCCTGCAGAGCTACCTCGCCCTGTATGAGGACGAGACGGCCGTCTATTGCCCTATAGCTCATACCAGGAATACTAACCTGAAAAAAGGCCGCGCTGCCCAATAAAAATTCAAGAGCGGGAATTGATTTTAATGGACATTAGGCACCAAAAATAAGAGTTGCAAGAATCTGTTTCACCAACTGCAACATAGTCGCAGTGATCCAATACTGTCAAATGGACTTTAGGACATGCTGTAAAAAAGATCTGAGGATGGTCATTGCGGACTGAAACCGGTCATCGTCTAAAGAATTGATATTGTGTTCAGAGACTGGATAAAAAACATTTTACAAGTGCCTGTAACGATTTCTAGCTCGTGCTAAGCTTTCGAGGGCCCAAAAACCGTGAAATTTTTGGACTTCTTTCAGTTTGTCGCTTATATCTCGAGAACTATGCGTTCCACAGAAAACATTTCGCGTAAAGCGACCTAATTGAAACTAAAAATCCGTTCAGCCATTTAACCTCAATCTATTGTTAAAGATAGCAATTTTTATCAACTCAGCGGAAAAGTAAATAACGCTCATGTTCTTACGATTGTAACTCAAAAATGGCTATTCCAAATGAACAGCTTCATGAAAGTTGTAGATCAAACTTTGCGTGAAAAGAGATGCTAAATTTTCATATTCGCTCACTTCTTTGCAAAGGTAAAAATAGAAACGTAAAAGTACTCGCAGCGCTTAATTCCTTCTAATGCTAATTTTTTAATTCAAATTATTTTTTAAATCAAAATCATTCACATTAGTCCAAATATTCAGATTTATGGAGAATTTATTTGAGTTCCTACTTATCTGGATAGTTATCTCTATTTATTCATTTAATTATTCAGGTAGGTATGTACCTTATTGAGTTTTGTGTTCATTACTTGTGTTTACAGTTTACAGTAAAGAACTTTAAATATTCATGGGAAAAACGTTTCGGAAGCGCAGTTCTTGAGAAAGAACCAAGTAGAGCCCTACGAGCCGTGAAGTACACAACCAAGATGAATGCTGAACCCATTCCCGTGAGTCCTGATACGAATTTCCGTTGAATGCCTTCCCATAATATGAAGTCATGGCTACAGTACAAGTGATACTTAACCTTTCAGTTAGTCCCGTAGCCATTAACTCTTTTTTTGATAACGTTGGAATTATGTGCAAGACAAGAACATCAAACCACTTTAAACTGGTGAATGGAGTCAATTTTAAAATCACAAGCAACACAGACTGCGTCCTAGACGGTGGGTTTCTGTTGAATCGAGTTGGGTAGAATAATGATGTGCAGTGTCTGGATCCAGCTGCACCATCGTGTTTGACGAATACCCTGCGGAGCGAGCTGAGAAAAGCATAAGATCTGTTGAACATGTTCGAACAGCCCTCTCTATGCCACCTGCTTCTGTTTCATTTGATGGGGCACTGTCACTAACTACGCCAAAAGAATGTTTTTTTACCAAATGAACTTAATAAGAAACGTTTTACCTCACTGTTGAGAGGAAAAATTACATGGTACAGGGTATGAAGTCAAGTAGGCCATTGAAGACACAGGCCCCTTTATTGTTGGCATGATCATAGAAAAGTCGAGACAGAGGTGCAACTTCTTCATTGTTGAGGACTATACTGATTTGTTGTTCCTGCTGACTGACCGCATACCCGATAGTAGTGAGCAGGCAGAACCCGTCACCAATAACTTCCTCTTGCAACCTGAAACAGGCAACCAAGCCACATACATTAACTTCCCCAATAAGATATCTGAAGTTCATAGTGTGTCTGTACACAGGTAGCAGCCCAATATTTTTGAATTAAATTCATTCTGCAGCTGTTCCAGAGAGCATTATCGAAAAATGAGAACTCCCATCCGGAACTGCGTCGCTGGGTCGCACAGCGAGAGCCACTGAAGGCCTGGCTTAGAAATCGAAAGCTATAAAAAATATAAGCTATTTTTTTTAAAAAAAAAAAAAAGAAAACATGCAATTGAAAGCAGTTATCGACTGAAGGCCCCCACTACACGTCTGAAGGACAATTATAATAAAAACACATAACCAAGAAATTTCGTTTTAAACTTACAACAGAACAGCCGACAGCCTAATTAAAGAAATATTAACTTATTCCACGGCTGAAGGCCACAAACAAATTTGAAACAACGGCTGAAGGCCTGAACAACAAGTCAGACAAATAATTAAAATAAACCCCTTCCTTCTTATAAAAAATTTTCCTTTAAAGAATACACACGGCTGAAGGCCTTATTAACAGGGATTCACGTAAATCCTCGGCTCAAGGCCACACATAAAAATCGAACAACTACCGGCTTAGGGCCTGGATTACAAACAATTTCAAATAAAACAAATTTTGAGGGAAATTAAAAAATAAAATCCATCTTCAAAATTTTAGTTTAACACGGCTGAAGACCTTTATGTAAAATTTAAAACAACTGAATTAATACACGGCTTAAGGCCCCGTACAGTACTTCAAACTAAAATGAAAATCGCAATCTAAAACAAAGAGAAAAAAATAATTGGTGCTCAGAATTGTTCCAAGGGTCGACCTGAGAAGGTAGCTCAAACGTAAGGTGAGGTGAGACAGGCAGCCAAGAGTTGAAAAATAATCGGATGGCAACCCAAACTGGGGATGACCCAAGCACGATCAACAATTTAACCAATTCACTTCCGTCCAAGGAACGGTACAATGATGGAAAATATCGGCTGAGAACGAGGATATGAACAGCGCTACTTATTCAGAAATTGACATCTAAAAACAGCCAAGGGAACAATAACCACTCTAAGCCAAAACGAACCAAACAACGTAGAAGGCTGTCGAACTATACGCCTTGCCAGACAGCATCAAGACGACGAGGAAAGGTACACTTCCGGAAAACTATGCTAACGACCAGGGCAGGTAACTAGGGCGTTAATGGCCACAGGGCTGAAAATACCGCTGGTGGACTTCAGTGGCAAGTAACAGTCAATTTTATAATTAATCACAATATAGGCTGCAAGATTTCGCCGACTTCATCATAGGTTGTTCCTAGCCCGAACGGCCCAGGGAGCAACAACTCGGCAATGAATGAAGAGATGTCACAATAGTTGAGGTTTCATAACAGGTTAACTGATCACTCAACTTCAGTGTCCAGGTTTGGTGGGCAACGAACTTCGTCGCTCTCGCAGCTAGTGCCTCACGATCCGACAGTGCGTGTATTCCGCCAGCGGTCCTGGCCTGGCCTATCGCCATGGAGACTTCCTCGCTGCTCCGCCCCAACTGACTGACCACCACACACAACACTACCACCACCGGGACATACTGGCGGTCACACCAAAGATAGTACGACTGTACTGATATCGATAAGCGCTGCTGCTGCCACTCAAGGAGGCAAGCCAGCAACTTCGTTATGCCAGTAAGTAAGGAAGAAACAAGACGCTACTCGATGTGACAAAACGCCAAAGAACAAACGGTATGAACGCGAGCCGCTCACGGCTCAACAGTATTGCTTCAGCACTCAGCAGTCGACTGGATTGCTACATGCTGTAGCACAATGTGTCGTCTATACAACCGACGACTTGACGGGAGCCTCGCTCCTGTCATAACACACGTGGCCGGAGCCAGTCTAAAGACATTAAGCTCGTAGCTGCATTCTTTCGACACCGTACATTCCTAACTACAGTCTCATCGAGCAGCGGCTCCATCTTGGCTAAACAGCTGGTCTATGAGCCCTGAGGTAGCCGTGATGGTTCAGGGCTTTGAACTGGGTCTACCGAGACGAGACCGCGCTGTGGGTCCCAGTATCTGACACTCCAGCCTGTCTCAGACGGTGCTAGGTTCAATTCAAAGTAACTGCGCATTCGTGCCCGCTACATCAGTTCATGTGCTCCATTTGCTATTACAACTGGAATTGCTCTCTGCTCTGCGAAGCTGACAACCGACTTGTATTAACAAGGACACAGCCTTCCAACTGCTGCCACTGCCTCTGAAAACGTCACACACTACCCGCTAGCTATGATTGACACCTGCATCCTAGTACTGTATGGAAGTATCGAATGATAAATAATGTTGTTAAGTAAGCATTCTTGACCCCACACTTGCCGCAATATTGGAAATTCCACCCTACAGCTTCCCATACATACCACTCTGGAGCCAGAAACGGCCATCCTACAACAATGAAGTCAGCCAGAGGTAACACAGGTGTCACACGTTGGAACCGTCTCTCACGGAGAGGGTGATTCTGTGATGCTCTCGGATCTCCGTCTCGCCAGATTGTCCGTCTGTCCCCATCTCAGGGAAGGTACAGAAAAGGAAGCCTGGCCTATAAATCCCCTTATCAATTCCCTCAGTAGAAGCGACATTCTCCCTCCAGGCTTAGCTGACAGTGGTACTTGGCGTATGTCATCGAGGGAATATGGCATATTTTACCTCTCAAATATCCACCGCGCTTGGTAAACAGGTCACAGGGAATCACTCATCTAGTGCGCTTTCTGGCACCTGTACTCCGCTGCTGTTCTGGCCCCACGGTCGTTTCTGAACGTCGCTGTCGCACATAAAACACTTGGACGTTAATTTCCGCTAAAGCGTTGTCAAAAAATACATTCACAGACGATGTTTCCATACACAACACATCTCACGATATATGGAGTAATTTTGTTGAATGAGGACAAACTCCTTGAGAGGATAAGAAAAAAATGCATGGTGTGTATGCCACAATGTATTTTTTAATTCATCATACCGGAACAGAACTATGCAGTGCTTAAAAAGCTGAGACAGGACCACCATTAGACAACGTGTTCGAAATTGCCTCAAAGACCACAAAACATGGGCAAATATGATGCATTAGCAACTGATACACACGTTCAAATGTGCCATGGTGCAATTGAACAGCATCAAAGGCAGTATGAAAGCGTTGTTGCAGTGCCTACACGGCTGGGAAGGGTTCTGCATACACGACTTCTTACATGTGCTCTCCGTAGTATGAATCTAAGGATCTGGGTTCCTGCAACTGGTCCATCATGTACTCTTCCTCGGCTGAAGTAGATGTTGTGGAGGTGCCTCCACACGGAAATACAGAAGTGAGCTGGAGAACCATAATGTAGAAGCCATATTACCATTTGTACCATGAAGGAGATGTCTCCCAGAAAGGGAGGAAGGGGGAGGGGGGGGGGGACCATCAGAAAAAGCAGATATGCCTCGTCAGTGAGGCACTGTGCAAACCCCACTAATGTGCTGAGGCTGATCGGTGTTGATGATTCACTGCCACTAAGCAATGGGGAGTCTCCTCGGCCCACAACTGGATGTTGTGAAAAGGATGGATGACAGAAATCTCAACGCTGTAGTGGCGTCTGCAAGGAAGCACCGTCGTCGTGGAGGTAAGTCCTTTGGTAGTAAGCTGTCAGTGATACAGCTAGTGACAATTGTGGAGAATGTGCCACATATGCCACATGTGTTGCAAATTATTTATCGTACATTTGCTGCCGGCAGGAATAGTTTTCCCGGTAGCGCAATGCTACTGCCCTACCATTGCCATTTGCCGTTCTGAATGTAAAGAGCATGTTAAGCTGCTCACGATTGTTACATCCAGCAATGGCCTCTTAGCGCTACGCCACAGACGTCTACACCAAAGTGATTCAGCAACAGCGGTGAAGCGAATGTCCCGCAGTACGGATGTGTCAGCACACCGTTGTCATGGACAATATTACTGCTGTCTTAAGTGTGGGGCTAAAACAAAGGTACACACAGAACATTCTCATTTGGCTACTGTATTCTCATGTGTACTCCCAATCATTGACCCTACTTTTCAAAGACCTCATATTCCCACATTCAAGTGGATGTACCTTCCTTGGAACGAATGTCTTGCCGTATCTCCATTTAAACATTTTTGCTTCATCTAATGTTGTCCAGCTTACGATCAGGTGGTAGGGGTTGTTAAAGTAATTGTTATAAATAATTTAGCATACAACTACTAATATTAGGAACAGAATCAAAAGCAGCACTTTCAGGGAGTTAATCCTACTTAAATTCACTTCAAAAGCGGTCATGCTCAAAATATAAAAACAAATAAAGTTATATGGACATGGAGTCCCCGTTTTACTTTAAAAATGGCAACACCAGTTTCTCTGCACTGCACACACACCGAAGCGTTCCTTCCGTGAGGTGGTGAACTCCAGTGCCACCAGCTGCTTCTCTGTACAGCACTAGTTCGTAAATATGTGTATGACTGAGACCTTGACCGCTTTTGAAGAACATTTTATGTAAGATTAACTTTGACAGCCAGACGATGGTAACTTGACTCCCAAAACGCATATCTGTTAATTATGTTCCTAATATTAGTGGTTGTTTGCTAAAATACCTTCCAAAACAATGAAATTATCCGAAGGAACGGAAGTTGGTAGTAACAAACGATTACATTTTCAGAAAAGTTTGATGATTTATTCAAGAGAAAGAGCTTCACATACAGAGCAAGTCAGTAATACTAAGCTCCACTTCTGACTCTTATGCAAACAGTTACTTGGCTTGGCAATGATTGATAGAGTTGTCGGGTGTCCTCCTCAGCGATATTGCACCAAATTCTGTCGAACTGAAACATTGCATAGTCAAAACCCCGAGAGAGTTGGAGGACCCTGTGCATAACGCTCCAGACGTTATGGTCTGGCAAGCACAAAGACAAGCAGCAGAAACTCTGGCGGGGATTATCTTTCTATAATGTATGCCCAAGACTGGTTTCCATGAAGGGCAACAAATCAGGGTGCAGAATATCGTCGAGGTACCACTGTGCTGCTAGGCTGCCGTGGATAACAACCAAAGGGATCCTACTATGGAAAAAAGATTGCACCCCAGACCACCAAACCTGGTTGCTGGGCCCTATGGCGGGCATCAGTCGGACTGGTAGCCCACCACTGTTCGCTGCGTCTTCAGATACATCTTCGCTGGTCAACTGGGCACAGCTGGAAGCTGATGTCAAGACAATTCTAAGGCAGTCGACGAGACACCAGGCCGAAGACGTTTCTGGAGATATCCTGGACGGCAGTGAGGTGCCAAACCGACTTTCCCCACCATTCGACCCGACAACTATGAGTAGTGATCTGGGCTACCATTTTATTTCACAGCAGGACCCCTGTTGTGTCTGACAATTCGCAATTTTTCACAGACACAACTATTATTTATGTAATTTTACAAGGTTGATGACTGAACAACAAAAGAAGGGTAACAATAACTATGCCAGCAAGGTTCCTAATTGTGGAAAACAAAAGTTCACTTCTAAATTTCCGTAAAGGTTCGTAGTAACACACACACTAGCAAAAATCCAATTCAGAGACAAAGACGTAATCTTCAGCGGTCGAAGTCCACGAGGTCGGCATCCAGAGTGAACTGAACTTCGGGGCTGGTTCTAGCACCTAAATAGCTGTCTCCAGCCAATCAGGATTCGGCGTAGTAATACTTTCTGCAGGCCGTGGCTCGAACTCCCCCTGCAGGAAGTAGTGCTCCGCATGTCTGTTTTCTTTATCGGTGTTTACCATGGTGCTTTTGGTACGCCTTGGATATAGACAATCTCTGTGATGTAGGATGGCTTGCCGGCCCTCAGGAGCTACTTCGGCTTCGGCATAAAAACCCCTTTGGCGGTCTTCCACGGCACTCTCACAGCACAGTAGCATGTCGAGGATATTCTACGCCCCCTTTTTTTGCTCTTCATGGCAAGGTACCGTGGGCCTACATTTCAGCAAGATAATGCCCGCTCATACATATCGAGAGTCTCTACTGCTTGTCTTCGTTCTTGTCAAACCCTACTTTGGCCACTAAGGCCGCCAGGTCTCTCCGCAACTCAGAGGGTTTGTAGCATTATGTAGGGATCTCCAACCAGCTCGTCAATTGGAGAGAATCTGGCACGATATCCCTCAGAAGGACATACAGCAACCCCGTCTATCAATGTCAAGCTGAATAACTGTTTGCATAAGGGCCAGAGGTGTACCATGCGTTATTGAACTGCTCACTTTGTGAAGCTCTCTCTATTGCATAAGTACCCATTTTTGCGGAAAATATAATTATTTGCTTGCCTGTACACCCACCCACCCACCCACCCATCCACTCACACACACACACACACACACACACACACACACACACACACACAAATATATATATATATATATATATATATATATATATATATATATATATATATGGTGAGTCAGGAGGAAAGGTACGTCTTTTGACAGGTGACAGCATTAGTGATTCTAAGCAAAGAAGTTAATGTGGATATATGTCCTGTACCGAATGGTTTCAAATGGCTCTAAGCACTATGGGACTTAACATCTGAGGTCATCAGTCCCCTAGACTTAGAACTACGTAAACCTAACTAACCTAAGGACATCACACACATCCATGCCCGAGGCAGGATTTGAACCTGCTTCCGTAGCAGCCGCGTGGTTCCGGACTGAAGCGACTAGAGCCGCTCGATCACAGCGGCCGGCCCGAATGGTTTCCCAGGTAGAATACTTTTAACGTACATTTCAATTTATTTTCTGTATTATTCATTGTCATTGTTTGCAACATATATCAGTATTATAGAGGAAGCTG
Source organism: Schistocerca americana (assembly GCF_021461395.2). NCBI lineage: Eukaryota > Metazoa > Arthropoda > Insecta > Orthoptera > Acrididae > Schistocerca > Schistocerca americana. Next base: position 162,970,133 of record NC_060119.1, on the reverse strand, counting down.
AGACGAACAATTTGATGCGGACTCCAGTGGTCTATCAATTCGGAAACCTACGTCAAAAAGTACCTAAGCTACTGTGCACGAACGTCGCGCGAGATTTTCAATATTCTCGCGATCTCTTCGTGCTAACTATTAGTCCTAGACAAAAAATAAGTAGGACCCTTTTCTGTAGAAAATTTAGTTTAGTTTAATTGGCCACTGAGACACTTTTCGCTGGAGTGTGTGGTTTTCGAGTTATTAAGGAAAAATGTATAAAAGTGATATTAAACGTGTTCTATCTCGGAAACCATTCGCAATAGGACATATGTCAATATGAAGTCTTTTGTTTGAATCACTAATACTATCACGTCTCAAAGCATGTACCTTTCCTCCTGACTTACCCTGTATATTGTATCGTTCTCTGGCAGCACGCATCCAAAGTGAAAGTTAAAATAACATTTCGATGTATAATGCTCACTGTAACAAATAATTTATACGTATTTCTGTTCATTGAATTACAAAAGGACACTTAATTTTGTGAGGAAAAATATAATTATAAACTTTGCTATTGTAAATGATTATTCAAAGAGTGTGAAATACTATCTGTGGCGGAGGATGTGAAAACCACCACAGAAGAAACGATATGTAATCAAAATGACTGAGATATAAATAGGCAATGTATTGTAATAGAATCGCTTGTCTTCCGCACGGACTGAGTGGGAGAGGAACACGTGACGTTGCATTAGGCTCTTACGTAGTCTTCATTTGTCGTAAGTCGATGATCTTCGCCATTTGTAGCTGGGGTTGTAAGAGGTGTGTAAAGATTTTAATTGTTTCTGTTGACATATATTTATCTAGTAAAATCTGTTTGTCACAATTACTGCAAAGTTCGCAACGGACATTGCCCATTTTTTTAAGAAATTTCAGCATTTTATTGGATATCGCTGGTGGTGCGGAGCTGCGCCGCGAGCGAGCTGTCTGCAGCAGCGGCAGATTTAAATATACGATCGCTATAACGACCACATCCTAAAAAGGGTACAAGTAGAGGTGAACGAAAATAATAAATTGTTTCTTTTCACTGCATTCCAGACGCAGATTAAAATGAGATAGTAGATTTTATCTTGTGCATTCACAGGTGGATACAAGCTGCAGCTTTTGTAAATTTTCACTCAAAAAGTGATAAATTCTGAACATTACGTAAAGTGTATTTAAAACTAGATCATTTTCACGAGAGCTTAGCAATATAAAAAAGAAAATATGTTCATATGGTGAAGATAGTCTTATGCTTCAAAGCTAGTAGGGGTGTATCCAGTTAAACAAAAATCCACTTGAACGTGAAAATGTTTGCTAAGTTCGATGGACAATAATATTTTCATTCTTGCACAAACAGCGATAGTACTTGAATGAAAGTAAAACTTGAATCATTATTTTGGAAATATTCAAAGAATTTCTTTTTTATTAATCTGCAACAAATTATTTCATACATAAAGTAATAATCACAGATGAAAAATTTATTGCAACCTTTAATTTCTCATGTCCATCCATATATATGTTAAGTTCAATCTCAACGGTTTCCCAATCAAATAATACGCAAAAAGCAAATAAAGTTTAAAAACAGACAGTCAACTCCCGAATAATTAAAACAGGCAGAATCGCATTAAAATATACATACAGGGTGTTACAAAAAGGTACGGCCAAACTTTCAGGAAACTTTCCTCACACACAAATAAAGAAAAGAAGTTATGTGGACATGTGTCCGGAAACGCTTAGTTTTAGTTTCGTGAGTATGTACTGTACTTCCTCGATTCACAGCCAGTTGGCCCAATTGATGGAAGGTAATGTTGACTTCGGTGCTTGTGTTGACATGCGACTCATTGCTCTACAGTACTGGCATCAAGCACGTCAGTATGTAGCATCAACAGGTTAGTGTTCAGCACGAACGTGGTTTTACAGTCAGTGCAATGTTTACAAATGCGGAGTTGGCAGTTGCCCATCTGATGTATGGATTAGCACGGGGCAATAGCCGTGGCGCGGTACGTTTGTGTCGAGACAGATTTTCAGAACGAAGGTGTCCCGACAGGAAGACGTTCGAAGCAATTGATCGGCGTCTTAGGGAGCACGTAACATTCCAGCCTATGACTCGCGACTGGGGAAGACCTAGAACGACGAGGACACCTGCAATGGACGAGGCAATTCTTCGTGCAGTTGACGAAAACCCTAATGTCAGCGTCAGAGAAGTTGCTGCTGTACAAGGTAACGTTGACCACGTCACTGTATGGTGAGTGCTACGGGAGAACCAGTTGTTTCCGTACCATGTACAGCGTGTGCAGGCACTGTCAGCAGCTGATTGGCCTCCACGGGTACACTTCGGCGAATGGTTCATCCAACAATGTGTCAATCCTCATTTCAGTGCAAATGTTCTCTTTACGGATGAGGCTTCATTCCAACGTGATCAAATTGTAAATTTTCACGATCAACATGTGTGGGCTGACGAGAATCCGCACGCAATTGTGCAATCACGTCATCAACACAGATTTTCTGTGAACGTTTGGACAGGCATTGTTGGTGATGTCTTGATTGGGCGCCATGTACTTCCACCTACGCTCAATGGAGCACGTTATCATGATTTCATACAGGGTACTCTACCTGTGCTGCTAGAACATGTGCCTTTACATGTTCGACACAATTACATGCACGATGCAGCTCCTGCACATTTGAGTCGAAGTGTTCGTACGCTTCTCAACAACAGATTCGGTGACCGATGGATTGGTAGAGGCGGAACAATTCCATGGCCTCCACGCTCTCCAGACCTCAACCCTCTTAACTTTCATTTATGGGGGCATTTGAAAGCTCTTGTCTACGCATCCCCGGTACTAAATGTAGAGACTCTTCGTGCTCGTATTGTGGACGGCTGTGATACAATACGCGATTCTCCAGAGCTGCATCAGCGCATCAGGGATTCCATGCGACGGAGGGTGGATGCATGTATCCTCGCTAACGGAGGACATTTTGAACATTTCCTGTAACAAAGTGTTTGAAGTCACGCTGGTACGTTCTGTTGCTGTGTGTTTCCATTTCATGATTAATATGATTTGAAGAGAAGTAATAAAATGAGCTCTAACATGGAAAGTAAGTGTTTCCGGACACACGTCCACATAACATATTTTCTTTCTTTGTGTGTGAGGAATGTTTCCTGAAAGTTTCGCCGTACCTTTTTGTGACACCCCGTATGTAGGGTGAGTCAGGACGTCTTTTGACTGGTGATGGGTGGTAGCATTGGTGAATCGAAACGAAATACTTGATGTGGATATTTGCCCTAAATGATTTCCGAGATAGAATAGGATACTTTTAATGTACATTTCTATTTATTTTCTGTATTATTTATTGTCATTGTTTGCAACGTACCTCAGTAGTATAGAGGAAGTTGAGTCGAACATTTTGATACAGGACTCATGTGGTCTATCAAGTCGGAAAACTATCTCAAAAAGTACCTAAGCTACTGCGCACGAACGTCGCAAGAGGTTTTTAATATTCTCGCGATCTCTTCGCACCAGCTAAAAAAATAAGTAGGACCTTCTTTTGTAGCAAATTTAATTTAGTTTAATTGTGTCCTGAGACAATTTTCGCTGGAGTGTGTGGTTTTCGAGTTATTAAGGAAAACGTATAAAAGTGATGTTCTATCTCGGAAACCATTCGGAATAGGGCATATGTCAATATGAAGTTTTTTGTTCAGAATCACTAATGCTATCGCGTCTCAAAGCATGTTTCCTGCTGACTTACCTCTCTCTCTCTCTCTCTCTCTCTCTCTCTCTCTCTATATATATATATATATATATATATATATATATATATATATATATATATATATAGGGTGAGTCACCTAACGTTACCGCTGGATGTATTTCGTAAACCACATCAAATACTGACGAACCGATTCCACAGACCTAAAGTGAGGAGAGGGGCTAGTGTTTAATACAAACCATACAAAAATGCACGGAAGTATGTTTTTTAACACAAACCTACGTTTTTTTAAATGGAACCACGTTAGTTTTGTTAGCACATCTGAACATATAAACAAATACGCAATCAGTGCCGTTTGTTGCATTGTAAAATGTTAATTACATCCGGAGATATTGTAACCTAAAGTTGACGCTTGAGAGATTGTCCTCACTTCATTGCAGGGGCCCAAACAGCTGCAACATACATCGCGTTTCTACAGAATGATCTGCAACGTTGCTCGAAAATGTCCCACTGGAAACGCGTCGACGTATGTGGTATCAGCATGATGGTGCACCTGCACATTCCGCAATTAACACTTGGCTGACCCTTGAGGGATGTTCGACGGGCGTTTCATAGGACATGGAGGACGCATAAATTGGCCAGCTCGTTCTCCTGATCTTACACCTCTGGACTTCTTTCTGTGGGGTACGTTAAAGGAGAATGTGTACCGTGATGTGCCTACAACCCCACAGGATATGAAACAACGTATTGTGGCAGCCTGCGGCGACATTACACCCGATGTACTGCGGCGTGTACGACATTCATTACGCCAGAGATTGCAATTGTGTGTAGCAAATGATGGCCACCACATTAAACATCTATTGGCCTGACATGTCGGGACACACTCTATTCCACTCCGTAATTGAAAGCGGAAACCACGTGTGTACTTGTACCTCACCCCTCATGGTAATGTACATGTGCGTCAGTGAAAAAGACCAATAAAAAGGTGTTAGCATGTGGACGTAATGTGCTGTTCCAGTCTCTTCTGTACCTAAGGACCATCACCGTTCCCTTTGGATCCCTACGTAATTCGGTGCTCTCCGATACACACGATCGAACAGCGGAGGAGTGGTACTCAAGCGTCAACTTTAGGTTACAATATCTCCGGATGTAATTAACATTTTACAATGCAACAAACGGCACTGATTACGTATTTGTTTATATGTTCAGATGTGCTAACAAAACTAACGGGGTTCCATTTAAAAAAACATAGGTTTGTGTTAAAAAACATACTTCCGCGCATTTTTTTATGGTTTGTAGTAACCAATTACACTAGCCCCTCTCCTCACGTTCGGTCTGTGGAATCGATTCGTCAGTATTTGATGTGGTTTACGAAATATATCCAGCGGTAATGTTAGGTGACTCACCCTATATATATATATATATATATGCAGGGTGTTTCAAAAATGACCGGTATATTTGAAACGGCAATAAAAACTAAACGAGCAGCGATAGAAATACACCGTTTGTTGCAATATGCTTGGGACAACAGTACATTTTCAGGCAGACAAACTTTCGAAATTACAGTTGTTACAATTTTCAACAACAGATGGCGCTGCGGTCTGGGAAACTCTATAGTACGATATTTTCCACATATCCACCATGCGTAGCAATAATATGGCGTAGTCTCTGAATGAAATTACCCGAAACCTTTGACAACGTGTCTGGCGGAATGGCTTCACATGCAGATGAGATGTACTGCTTCAGCTGTTCAATTGTTTCTGGATTCTGGCGGTACACCTGGTCTTTCAAGTGTCCCCACAGAAAGAAGTCACAGGGGTTCATGTCTGGCGAATAGGGAGGCCGATCCACGCCGCCTCCTGTATGTTTCGGATAGCCCAAAGCAATCACACGATCATCGAAATATTCATTCAGGAAATTAAAGACGTCGGCCGTGCGATGTGGCCGGGCACCATCTTGCATAAACCACGAGGTGTTCGCAGTGTCGTCTAAGGCAGTTTGTACCGCCACAAATTCACGAAGAATGTCCAGATAGCGTGATGCAGTAATCGTTTCGGATCTGCAAAATGGGCCAATGATTCCTTTGGAAGAAATGGCGGCCCAGACCAGTACATTTTGAGGATGCAGAGACGATGGGACTGCAACATGGGGCTTTTCGGTTCCCCATGTGCGCCAGTTCTGTTTATTGACGAAGCCGTCCAGGTAAAAATACGCTTCGTCAGTAAACCAAATGCTGCCCACATGCATATCGCCGTCATCAATCCTGTGCACTATATCGTTAGCGAATGTCTCTCGTGCAGCAATGGTAGCGGCGCTGAGGGGTTGCCACGTTTGAATTTTGTATGGATAGAGGTGTAAACTCTGGCGCATGAGACGATACGTGGACGTTGGCGTCATTTGGACCGCAGCTGCAACACGGCGAACGGAAACCCAAGGCTGGTGTAGGATCACCTGCTGCACTAGCTGCGCGTTGCCCTCTGTGGTTGCCGTACGCGGTCGCCCTACCTTTCCAGCATGTTCATCCGTCACGTTCCCAGTCCGTTGAAATTTTTCAAACAGATCCTTTATTGTATCGCTTTTCGGTCCTTTGGTTACATTAAACCTCCGTTGAAAACTTCGTCTTGTTGCAACAACACTGTGTTCTAGGCGGTGGAATTCCAACACCAGAAAAATCCTCTGTTCTAAGGAATAAACCATGTTGTCTACAGCACACTTGCACATTGTGAACAGCACACGCTTACAGCAGAAAGACGACGTAGAGAATGGCGCAGCCACAGACTGCGTTGTCTTCTATATCTTTCACATCACTTGCAGCGCCATCTGTTGTTGAAAATTGTAATAACTGTAATTTCGAAAGTTTGTCCGCCTGAAAATGTACTGTTGTCCCAAGGATATTGCAACAAGCGGTGTATTTCTATCGCTGCTCGTTTAGTTTTTATTGCCGTTTCAAATATACCGGTCATTTTTTAAACACCCTATATATATATATATATATATATATATATATATATATATATATATATATATATACTGATTTCCGTCACATGCGGGTAACTCCTTCGTGGAGCGACGTTTCTTTCTTTGTCTTAGATTTTACTTATAACCACTTTCGCTCCTTCCCTTCTCTGGGATCGTTTTTTGCAGTTGTGCCGCATTTAGGAAGATCAGTATATGGTAGCCTACATTTCCTGCACGAGTGGCAATAGCTTCACTGGCTGTGAGTAATGTAGGCGACGATAGTCTTCCCTGTTCCATTTCGCACAAAGGGTATGTAATCAACGCGGCCCTTTATTCGGCCGCAGTCTTACTCCGACAAACACTCGGGCGCACCGCGATTTGCATTCTCGCGCTCTACGGAGCGTGCGAGCAGGGCTGCCGCGGCGCGCCGGCGGCATTGTCCGGTGGAGGGTGAGAGTGGGGCTGGTATGGAGGGTGGGATATCGGCTGTGGTAGGGGGGGGGGGGGGGCGAACGAGCGGCCAGCGATCGGACGGAAGGGGCGGACGACCGGTGCAATTCGGCGGCTGACATCGACCGCGCCCGCGACGGCTGCAAAATTGCTCGCCCTCGGACCTCTCCCGCCGCCGCTGCCGCCTGTCATTAGCAGATATTACGCGCGCCAGATTAGATGCCGGAGCGGCGATAAGGGAGGGCGTCGCGACGCCTGTTGTTTGTGCTCGCGGCGTCGCCCTGTGATGTGCGCCCGGCGGTGGGGCGTGTCCGCTTTTCGGCAGCGGCGGCGGCGGCCACTGTGCCCACGATAGGCGACGGCCGGCCTTGCCGAGATTAATGTCCCGATAAGGGCGGCGCTCAGTTCCCGTGCGTCACGCCAACGGCGCTCGCTTTGTTTCCGCCCTAGCGTGGCGTGGCGTGCGGACGTGCTGCCGTGTCGCAGCGCCGTGTCGCGTCGCGTCGTGTCCACCGGCAGAACGTCCGGCTCAACAGCGTGTGTATCGCTGAGTGACCATCCAGCTCACGTCACTGCTTCTTGCCGTATTGAAAATATCCTTGTGCTGTGTCCATAAGAAACATGACGCAGCCCACACGGAAGAACACTTACAAGGGAACCTCCCCATCGTACCCCCCTCAGAATTAGTTATAAGTTGGCACAGTGGATAGGCCTTGAAAAACTGAACAGAGATCAATCGAGAAAACTGGAAGAAGTTGTGTGGAACTATGAAAAAAATAAGCAAAATATATAAACTGAGTAGTCCATGCGCAAGATATGCAACATCAAAATGGTTCAAATGGCTCTGAGCACTATGGGACTTAACATCTATGGTCATCAGTCCCCTACAACTTAGAACTACTTAAACCTAACTAACCTAAGGACATCACACAACACCCAGCCATCACGAGGCAGAGAAAATCCCTGACCCCGCCGGGAATCGAACCCGGGAACCCGGGCGTGGGAAGCGAGAACGCTACCGCACGACCACGAGATGCGGGCTATATGCAACATCAAGGATAGTCGAAGTTCAGGAGCGCCGTGGTCCCGTGGTTAGCGTGAGCAGCTTCGGAACAGGAGATCCTTGGTTCAAGTCTTGCCTCGAGTGAAACGTTTTATTTTTATTTTCAGACAATTATTATCTGTCCGTCCGTCCGTCCGATGCCAGCTAACTGCGCCGTAGTATGGAGACGGTACACCTAAAGAAACATCGAAACATCCACAAGAAAACCTAAATCGGGCAAGGTAGAAGAATCTTTTTACCCATTCGCCAAGTGTACAAGTTAGGCGGGTCGACAACATATTCCTGTCATGTGACGCCCATGCCGTCACCAGTGTCGTATAGAATATATCAGACGTGTTTACCTGTGGAGGAATCGGTTGACCTATGACCTTGCGATCAAATGTTTTCGGTTCCCATTGGAGAGGCACGTCCTTTCGTCTATTAATCGCACGGTTTTGCGGTGCGGTCGCAAAACACAGACACTAAACTTACTACAGTGAACAGAGATGTCAATGAACGAACGGACAGATCATAATTTGCGAAAATAAAGAAACTAAAATTTTCAGTCGAGGGAAGACTTGAACTCGTTCCACAGCTGCTCACGCTAACCACGGGACAACGGCGCTCCTGAGCTCGCACCATCCTTGAAGTTGCATATCTTGCACATGGACTACTCAGTTTGTATATTTTGCTAATTTTTTTCATAGTTCTACACAACTTCTTCCTGTTTTCTCGATTGATCTGTGTTCAATTTTTCAAGGCCTATCCACTATACCAACTTATAACTAAATCTGACGGGGGTGCGATGGGGAGGTTCCCTTGTTAGCTGCCTAGGACACAGGCGCAAATTAGTAAAGTAACACTCCAAAAGAGGGCGCAGTTGACAGGGACTTCTACGTCTACATTTATACTCCGCAAGCCACCCAACGGTGTGTGGCGGAGGGCACTTTACGTGCCACTGTCATTACCTCCCTTTCCTGTTCCAGTCTCGTATGGTTCGCTGGAAGAAAGACTGCCAGAAATCCTCCGTGCGCGCTCGAATCTCTCTAATTTTACATTCGTCATCTCCTCGGGAGGTATAAGTAGGGGGAAGCAATATATTCGATACCTCATCCAGAAACGCATCCTCTCGAAACCTGGACAGCAAGCTACACCGCGATGCAGAGCGCCTCTCTTGCAGAGTCTGCCACTTGAGTTTGCTAAACATCTCCGTAACGCTATCACGCTTACCAAATAACGCTGTGATGAAACGCGCCGCTCTTCTTTGGATCTTATGAATCTCCTCTGTCAACTCGACCTGGTACTGATGCCACACTGATGAGCAATACTCAAGCATAAGTCGAACGAGTGTTTTGTAAGGAACCTCTTTTGTTCCCAGAATGAGATTTTCACTCTGCAGCGGAGTGTGCGCTGATATGAAACTTCCTGGCAGATTAAAACTGTCTGCCCGACCGAGACTCGAACTCGGGACCTTTGCCTTTCGCGGGCAAGTGCTCTACCGTCTGAGCTACCGAAGCACGACTGACGCCCGGTACTCACAGCTTTACTTCTGCCAGCATCTCGTCTCCTACCTTATAAACTTTACAGAAGCTCTCCTGCGAAACTTCCACGCTATATCCTTTCTTTCAGGAGTGCTAGTTCTGCAAGTTTCGCAGGAGAGCTTCTGTAAAGTTTGGAAGGTAGGAGACGAGATACTGGCAGAAGTAAAGCTGTGAGTACCAGCCGTGAGTAGTGCTTCGGTAGCTCAGACGGTAGGGCACTTGCACGCGAGAGGCAAAGGTCCCGAGTTCGAGTCTCGGTCGGGCACACAGTTTTAATCTGCCAGAAAGTTTAATATCAGCGCACACTCCGCTGCAGAGTGAAAATCTCATTCTGGAAACATCCCCCAGGCTGTGGCTAAGCCATGTCTCCGCTGTATCCTTTCTTTCAGGAGTGCTAGTTCTGCAAGTTTTGCAGGAGAACTTCTGTAAAGTTTAGAAGGTAGGAGACGAGATACTGGCAGAAGTAAAGCTGTGAGTACCGAGCGTGAGTCGTGTTTCGGTAGCTCTGACGGTAGAGCACTTGCCTGCGAAAGGCAAAGGTCCCGAGTTCGAGTCTCGGTCGGGCACACAGTTTTAATCTGCCAGAAAGTTTAATATCAGCGCACACTCCGCTGCAGAGTGAAAATCTGATTCTGGAAACATCCCCCAGGCTGCGGCTAAGCCATGTCTCCGCTATATCCTTTCTTTCAGGAGTGCTAGTTCTGCAAGTTTCGCAGGAGAGCTTCTGTGAAATTTGAAGGTAGGAGACGAGATACTGGCAGAAGTAAAGCTGTGAGTACCGGGCATGAGTCGTGTTTCGGCAGCTCAGAAGGTAGAGCACTTGCCTGCGAAAGGCAAAGGTCCCGAGTTCGAGTCTCGGTCGGGCACACAGTTTTAATCTGCCAGGAAGTTTCATCTCCTTTGTTGATGGACTACATTTTCTAAGGACTCTCCCAATGAATCTCAACCTGGCACCCGCCTTACCAACAATTAATTTTATATGATCATTCCACTTCAAATAGTTCAGCACGAATACTACCAGATATTTTACAGAGGTATCTGCTACCAGTGTTTGTTCTGCTATCATATAATCATACAATAAAGGATCCTTCTTTCTATGTATTCGCAATACATTACATTTGTCTATGTTAAGGGTCAGTTGCCACTCCCTGCACCAAGTGGCTATCCGCTGCAGATCTTCCTGCATTTCATTGCAGTTTTCTAATGCTGCAACTTCTCTGTATACTACAGCATCATCCGCGAAAGGCCTAATGGAACTTCCGACACTACCTACTAGGTCATTTATATATATATATATTGTGAAAACAATGGCCCCGTAACACTCCCCTGTGGCACGCCAGAGGTTACTTTAAAGCCTGTAGACGTCTCTCGACTGAGAACAACATGCTGTGTTCTGTTTGCTAAAAACTCTTCAATCCAGCCACACAGCTGGTCTGATATTCCGTAGGCTCTTACTTTGTTTATCAGGCGACAGTGCGGAACTGTATCGAACGCCTTCCGGAAGTCAAGAAAAATGGCGTCTACCTGGGAACCTTATCTAATGTTTTCTGTGCCTCATGAACAAATAAAGCAAGTTGGGTCTCACACGATCGCTTTTTCCGGAATCCATGTTGATTCCTACAGAGTAGATTCTGGGTTTCCCGAAATGACGTGATACGCGAGCAAAAAACATGTTCTAAAATTCTACAACAGATCTATGTCAGAGATATAGGCCTATAGTTTAGCGCAACTGCTCGACGACCCTTCTTGCAGACTGGGACTACCTGTGCTCTTTTCCAATCATTTGGAACCTTCCGTTCCTCCAGAGACTTGCGGTAGACGGCTGTTAGAAGAGGGGCAAGTTCTTTCGCGTACTCTGTGTAGAATCGAATCGGTATCCCGTCAGGTCCCATGGACTTTCCTCTGTTGAGTGATTTCAGTTGCTTTTCTATTCCTTGCACACTTATTTCGATATCAGCCATTTTTTCGTTTGTGCGAGGATTTAGAGAAGGAACTACAGTGCGACCTTCCTCTGTGAAACAGCTTTGGAAAAAGGTGTTTAGTATTTCAGCTTTACGCGTGTCATCCTCTGTTTCACGGTGTTTAGGAATTCCCGTTACAAATTTCTACGAATTGTAGAGGGGAGTCAATAGATGATATTTGGAATTGGAACCCATGTCCTGTAAAGTAACGTTTCTGTGCTAAAACCATTCGAAAACACATTAGTAACGCCACCATTTTTACAAAAAATTGGTTAAACGTGACTCACTACATCACTTGTTTTACATTTTCACTCATTGATAGCCAAAGAAATTGCTCGTGTTCTCGTTGACGACTTCTTTTCAACCTGATGCAGTACGGCCTCTTCCAGTTAGAGTGAGCGGTGGCTCCTTGGAGCATCGCAGTCACGTCAGCTGACGGTGAAGGTACCCTTTCTCGAAGCCGTTGCGGAACTGTGGTGAAAAAGGTATGCAGTGATCTTCATAAAGTCGACGAGCAGCTCTCCCGTTACAGTGATCTTCGCCTTTCAGAATGATCGTGTCGGTTTTTTCTGCTAACGTGTAGGTCCTACTCCACCATGTTGCTCTACGACTCACAGACATGAATAAGACTCGAACCAGATCAGGGAGGTAGGGTAGACATCAAATAACATCAGCCGATCCGACGTAACCACCCTCCACCATAACTACCTACCCTCTCTAACAAACATGTTTCAGACGGCTGTATCACGGAAACGGTACGTTCCCGGACATCCTGTTCAAAATATTATGTACTCACTCCCCTCTATAAACTACAGAAGTTTTTAACAGGAATTTCCCAGCGCCCTGTATGTTATGCTTCCTCCTGACGATAACGAAACAGTTCCCAAGGGGACAGCCATCGGCCAATAGTGCATGTAAACAGAAATATGGCTTCACTCAGCTTGCAGCCACTAACTGCAGACATTGGGTCGGGTATAATTTAGAGTCACCACCGAGGAAAGCCCAACTCGACTGGGTTAATGAGCTTTCGCTGCATGTAGAACTGTACCTGAGGTTAAGGACAGATCAGTACAAGAAAACATCTACAGCAAGCAAAGATTCACCTACCCACAACTGTCCCATAAATCTTTCGACGAACTTCCGGGGTTGTAGAGGGTGTCTTGAGGAATATATTGAGGATAGAAACCTGTGTCCGGAAACCCCATCCAATGACGCTACAGAGCGTCGAAGCTATAGGTGCCAGCTCCTGCCATTACGCCACTCCTTCGGCAGCTAACGTGACTTTGTTCGTGGACCGTATCCCAGTGTTATTTGTTATTCAGTGATCGCGAGCGATTGCTTCGATCGCCAGTGGAGTAGATGGACCTAGCTGCTGGATACATAGGCATTGTTTCCAATGAGTCTGGACACTGTTGCCTTGGTTTCGGACATAGTTTTCAATGTGCAGTCTATTTTTCTGCTGTATAATCAACAATTTTGGGGGGATCGTGGAGAAAAATAAACTGCAGTGGTAATTCATGTCCAAAACTGTCATCCACTGGATTAAGGGATCATTGCATTCATTAGAAATCGGGCATTCTATGTAGTGGTTGCCTGAATCTTCTCCACTGGTGATTATGGCAATGCGTCGTAAAAACTGAGTATCAAAAACATTGCGAGACGTTCCGCCTATGGTCCGCTAGCGTGCGAAGTCACATTTGCTGCCGAAGGGGTGGTCCAGTGGCAGGCGCCTTCCCCTAAAACTTCCACGCTCTATACCACCTTTGGTTGACTCATCTCGAGCCTCGATTTCTTCCTCAAGACAACCTCTACAACCCCTCGAAGTTCGTCGCAACATTTCTGGAACACACTGTGTATGCTGCACACCATCTCCATAATTCACTTATGTAATAATGGTGCGGTGTTCTGTCCCTGTCACATTTACATGTTTGACGTCATTTGAATTTGGTGAATACAACACTCACCAGGTTTTGTTCGACTGCTGCCCTGGCCAGCACATTCTCCAGATCTCTCACGAATTGAAAACGTCTGGTCAATGGTGGCCGAGCAACTGGCTCGTCACAAAACGCCAGTCACTACTCTTGATGAACTGTGGTATCGTGTTGAAGCAGCATGGGCAGCTGTACCTGTACACGCCATCCAAGCTCTGTTTGACTCAATGCCGAGGCGTATCAGGGCCGTTATTGCGGCCAGAGGTGGTTGTTCAGGGTACTGATTTCTCAGGATCTATGCACCCGAATTGCATGAAAATGTAATGACATGTCAGTTCTAGTATAATATATTTGTACAATAAATGCCGGCCGCGGTGGTCTAGCGGTTCTGGCGCTGTAGTCCGGAACCGCGGGACTGCTACGGTCGCAGGTTCGAATCCTGCCTCGGGCATGGGTGTGTGTGATGTCCTTAGGTTAGTTAGGTTTAAGTAGTTCTAACTTCTAGGGGACTTACGACCTAAGATGTTGAGTCCCATAGTGCTCAGAGCCATTTGAACCATTTTGTACAATGAATACCCGTTTATCATCTGCATTTTTTCTTGGTGTAGTAATTATAATAGCCATTAGTGAAGTTAGGTTACGCACCGCCACTTTACACGCTACAGTTCGGAAACCTCCACCGGAAGAATGCTGAATGTGCAGCCATGAAAAATAATCATGTAATATGTTAATATAATAACGTTTGTTTTGTATAGAAATCTTTAAGTGTTTTCACATAAAAAATTCCGAGGCATTATGTGTAAGAATTGTTCGCGCAGCTGCTACAATTAAAGAAACTCCCGGTGTGTGCGAGCGTGTCCGGCAGTTAAAGATACGTTGCTGTGAGGCATGTGCGGCGCCTGTTGGTGCAAACTTGAAACAACTGTCGTAATGTTAGAGCTGTATTTATGTCATACACCATGTGGAATCATTATGCCCACCAAAATTTTCAAATGAATTACTCTCTTATGTCCTTTTCGATCTTCGGCCTCTGTTACCTCTTACCCGTGACGTTTGCGACAATGGGTTGCTATCCAATTTTCAATCTGTATTTTCTATCCCCCTCTTTTTGAAGTATGTCGCAACATTTCTGCGATTTTCTGTATGTATATGTTATCCTGGCTATTTATAAGTGGTTTCAAACAGAGTCGGAAACTCAAAAGGAGATTAATAAATGAAGAATAGATACATTAGTGTCAACAGAATCACGTCAAAGAAAGAAAGTGCTATTGATTTCGAATATTGGCCACAAACAAGAGAAAGAGAGTCAAAAAGACGATTGATATTTGTAAATAGTTAACCATAAACACGAATGAAAAGTGAAGAAATCGAGGGCAGGTTTTACAGACTGGTTACCGGATTGCTCTTAGTAGTCGCCTGGCCTCTACAAGATTTTGAATTTATATATGAAGAATACAGAAGATCAAATAAAAGCTCGTCTAGTCGCTGTGGGGTTGTAATTGCTAGAAAGCACGGGTAACTGCTCTGAGAGAAAGAGAGGACCATGAGGTTGAAAGAGATTCGAACTGAAAGGTTACCGTTTGCAGCACATCTTACCGAAGTAACGTCTGCGTGTGATGTGAAGTCAACTCGCAGAGCCGGCCGGTGTGGCCTAGCGGTTGTAGGCGCTTCAATCTGGAACCACGCGACCGCTACGGTCGCAGGTTCGAATCCTGCCTCGGGCATGGATGTGTGTGATGCCCTTAGGTTAGTTAGGTTTAAGTAGTTCTAAGTTCTAAGGGACTGATGACCTCCGTTGTTAAGTCCCATAGTGCTCAGAGCCATTTGAACCAACTCGCAGAGCAGAATGCGTGCTACCGTGCACACTTACGGTGATCGCGAAAGCCTTTCCGTCCTCTCGCGAAGCGACGGGATTCGTATACAACCTCAAGGGATGGAGGCTAGAATGTTCTGCAAGGTAATATTACGGAAAACTTCCGCACCAGTTTTCACGAACGATCCAAAGTCAAACTCCGAGATCAGAGTTGGAGATAGTATCTCTTTCAGTTTTACTGTCTATGTGGAGGTGACACCACCAGTAAAAAGAGGTAACCACCGCCTTTCTTAAAAGAAGATTGCGCTAATATCTCCCACTACTTTTTATGCAGTAGGTCGGGGTGACTTCCAGGCTTTTATGTTAGCCATTATGAAATGGAAGCACTTGAGATCACCGAGGAGAAGGTTTTCTTCTGTCTCAGAATGGCCAAGATAAGGATTTCAACTAAACGGGTCTCTTCAAGCTCCGTGCCACATTGGGACATTTTTTAATTATATACCTGTCGGACGTAAAAACTATTATCATCCGATGCTCCTGTACTTCTGTAACGCATCGGTGAGTCCAAAACCGCTTCAAAATTTACTTCAGAAGAGAGTTTGGCATATTACATTTTGCAATTCACTTAATAATATACCCTTCTGCCACAATCTGTTATTCCATGTTATATCAGTTGAATAACTGGGTACTCTTTCTTAGCAAGGACTGGACGAAACGTTCTCTAAGGCCTCTTTACATGTGTGCCAAGCATCGAGAAAAAGAATCAGGTTTAAAAAGTTGCACTCGGCTTTATATAACTAGTTTTCACAGGCTATTTGTCTGACCACTCTTTTAAAGAGCTCCTTGTTTGTATCCACCTCAGTCTTCTTTATTTTGAGCATTCATCTATAACACCACATCTCGAAAGAATCTAATTTCTTTTTACCCTCAGTCCGCAGTCTTCACAGCCATAACATACGGCACTCTGAACATAGGCTCTGAGAAACCTTTCTATGGTGCTTTTTGTAGTTCTTCTTCTTCTTGTCGAAGGCAGGTTTTTCTCGATAAATTGTGCTTCTGACTTTTGCTTTTCTCCTCTCACCTCCTGTACGCATTATTCCTAAATAAGTTGAAAGTGGTTTGTTAAAGTTTCAAGTTTCAAATCACTTTCTTCCACTACTTCTGAGTAGCGAAGGCGTTAAAATAGTTCAAATGGCTCTGAGCACTATGCGATATAACTTCTAAGGTCATCAGTTGCCTAGAACTTAGAACTAATTAAACATAATTAACCTAAGGACATCACACACATCCATGCCCGAGGCAGGATTCGAAGCTGCGACCGTAGCGGTCGCTCGGTTCCAGACTGTAGCGCCCAGAACCGTACGGCCACTCCGGCCGGCTAGCGAAGGCGTTGCAAAGATGCTCTGTGCCAGTTGACGATTACTTACGGTGCTAGTCTTTGACTAGTCTCTTCGTCTGGGCTGAAAGCAATCTGATTCCGAACCGCATACCTTGATTCCAAATAGCTGGCACCGCATTTAACCGACAGCGGACGTATAGATTCCCATTAGTTGCCATCTCATTTTTACGTAGTGTAAGTGTTGATTCCCATAAGCCATCAACAGTGCCATAGCATTTCTCTTCCTATTTTACACAGGCTTAGGGGTGTCTACATGTAGTAGGTATGATTAACAATGTTTCGATTTTTGTTATTCTTATAATGTAAATACAGTAGACGTAAAGCTGCAATTGTAAAGCGAAAGAGATAAAACTATGTAGGTGGGATAAATTTATAGCAGATGGTTTGAAGATTTTCATACCAGCTAACGTTTGAATTAGACATATTTGCCATTTGTCCTTTTATGTAGTTTTGCTGATCCCGCCTTTTTTTGGGATTTTCAGTTTCAGTTTCAGTTTCAATACCCTTTAACGTCTGTAACCTCATGGAATATGTTGTGATGGGAAGGGTAACATCGAGCGTTCAGTTTTTAGTAGAATGCCTGACAACAGTTAGTAGTTCGTTCAGGACTACTACGGGAATCGACCCAAATAGTGCGTGGAAAGTAGCTGCCTGCAAGTAAATAATCAAAGAGTTCATCCATGTGCTCACTGTTAGGTTTGCTTCGACGAAGCAATCTTCAGTTTTGTCAGGGGGCAGGAAAGACAGGCTAGTCAAAGTTCTCAAAAGTCCTCCAATTTCAGATTCCTTTGATTTAAAATTATTTGATAACCCCAATGAATGAAGCTTTCTCCACCATGTCTGCACAAAATGAAACCTACAGCCCTTTATACTTGTTTGAAGCCAAACGTAAGAGACTACCTAGTGAATTTCCGCCTCAAAGTCAACGTACATAATTCGCAGACTGTTGTTATTTGCAATTAAGGACAGAAAAAATAGAATACCAATGTGAAATAGTTGTTTTTCTTCTTTTAGCCCATGAATTAGAATTATGCTTTGGGACAACTCAGGGTAGCTCTTGAAGATCCCATCTATAAATAATGTTCTCGAGTCTTTCAGAAAATTCAAATTACTTCCGCATGAGAAACCCGTTATATTCTTTTTAGAATCGTTCACAAATAAAAAGTGTTCTTCCCTGTTTGTGTGGAGAGACACTTTTCCCAGTGCTTTATGAAATTCTGGTAAGTTATTGGGCAGCTTCGAAAGTGGCATTGATATTTTTCTTATTCAAAGCAAATTATGACTTTTTAGAATATCAGTACCATCATTACCTAACTGCAGGGGTATAAGCTTGAAGGGGTGCTCACAAAGATTTTCTTCAGGCTGTCTCTTCACAGTATTAATGACTGTCTCCCGGTGTAATGTAACAGAATCATCCTTTTCATGATTATGGTCTAACTGTGAACAGACAACACACTTTTTAGAATTTAATTTCACGAAACACTTAAATGTTCTTTCGGACACTTGTATCTGTCAACGCCATCGACGAGACGCTTATAATCAACAGTTCCTTGCGCTTTTCACTTGTCATGCTATCATCCTCCACCGTTCACACACAGTGGAGTAACTACTTACAAGCGGTGGAATGGAACAGCCGAAATCAACATGGATGTTATTGTTCGGAGAAATTATCGAAACTGGGAATCAAAGCGCTCACTATCCAACCGTAGGGAGGACGCAAAACGGCAGCAGCGTGTGTCTACTAGGATACCCTTTGGTGCGTACGAAAGAGTTTCAGGCCTGCTTGGGGCCAGGTAGCACGTTTATGAGTTCTGCTGAACAACAAAGCGGTTCTGCGTTCTGTTTCCGTCCAGCTTTCGGTGTGGTGCTCTGGTTCTGATGGTGTTCTTGTCTGTTGCTTCATCGTTTTCTCCACAGACGAGTGTTTTGGTAGCTTGGTACGAGGCTACTTTCTGATTGTCGTTTTAATGCAACGAGCTACAAGAATTGTGGTGAAGCTGTGATATGCATTTTGCACATTTTGCACCCTGTACGCAGTATGTTTTGGGTTATTAAAGGTACCTTTACTGATGTTCAAACTTAACATCCGTTACCAAAAAGGTAGATAACTGTCGATGTACATGGTAGAGTATACCAATTGCAATCGTACATCCCTACAATACGCGTACTGGCTACATCACAGTCTCATTAATTTCAATGTGTTCGGGATATTCTGATGGCTCCACAATCTTTTTTTTTGTTCAGTTTTCTCGTGTATGGTGGTCTTGTGCGCCACGTGCTCACTACAGGGCAAGTGTAAAGTTTCAAGTGTTAATGCTTTTGAATTGAGTCTTAATAATCATAAATTTAATTTTAAGCTTTATTTTAACTCCCGTGTCAGTGATGAAATTTACGTCCAAAATGCGACTGCATACATGGCTTTATATTCAGTTTCTAATCTACACTTAAATAAGACACGAACTTTACTCTGAGTTCTGCCTCCTGCGCGTCCGTTGGTCAAATCAAAGCAAACCTGAAATCAACAGAAGCTTTTGCAAAAACTGCAATTAGCAGGAAACTTCTGTTCTTGGCATATTTTACAACTCAGTCGGTTCTGTGAAGGCTCCGAGACTGCTTGATACTTATCAGATTATGTTCGACGTAATTTTTGTACATAATTGTGTTACAAGTCTTGTGTGGGTAAGTGTACGGCTATCGGGATACCACGCATCCTTACCACACTTTCGGTCTGCCTACAAGGCAGATAAATTACATGTTCACCACATCATACCGTGAAATTTCTAGACGTAACTGTGATTTTAAAGTTTACTTAAGCGCTCATTTATTCCCCATATATTTCAGTTATGCAACGTAAGCGCGCCGTACTTTTGAATTACTTACGAAATATGATCAGATCGCGTTATAAGTTGTTTCCTGGGTCAACATTTTGTAAAGTAAGGGGCGTACATGAAGGTTATGTTTCTGAAGGCATACGCCATGTACTCAGATCATACAAAAAGTAGGACGCTTAGAAAGTAAATGAGTAGCTTATTTCGTGGTTCTCGATTTCTATTTTTAATGCATTCCAGCACTTTCGTTTTGCGTTTATATATCTTCAAGGTACATTCTTCTCCTATGACCATATTCATTTTAATTAAAATAGCTTCAAGATCTTCTGCACTTTCAACTCGGACATCTATATCATCCAATCAGCCAGTGTTCACGCACATTTTATTCATTTGTTTAACCGTTTTCGACCTTTAGTCATTTTAATTAGCCTATATTACTACCTCTTAGCCGATGACCGAGTAGACGTAGCAGGAGCTAGCAGCTCCTCAAGGCTAGTGCTAGGGTCCTCTTCTAGAAACCTAGAGGAGATGTCAACTCCAGCTACGTCCACTCAGTCATCGGCTAAGAGGTAACATAGGCTAATGAAAATGACTAAAATATCGAAAAGGTTTGAACCAATAAACAGACATGGTGTGAACATTAGCCGATAAACTTAGTAGTCAAATTTAGTGAGATCACGGACGCTACACGCCAACACCATAGTAAATACGAAAATTCGTTCTGTGTTATATATATTCCTACGTCACTGTTGTTCAGTAATATCGCAATTAGTTATTTTAGAGTCGTTAAACCAATTAACGTAATATCGCCTGCTGTAGGCGCAAACTGTCACTGCCACAAGGAATGCTCGGAGCGGTAGAGTACGTATAATCCCGTAAGCTCGCTCGCATCCCCTGCGTGGAGTTAGGCCACCCGGTATTGTATGGAAGGTTGTAATGGATTTGATAATGTCCAAGGTCATTTGAAAAAAAAAAGAACAGGAATCAAATTTAGTAGAAAGTGTTTGATCAACTTACACTTTGAAGACAGTATTGTTCACTTAGATAATGACACAGATGAACTGCGCTCTTTAGTTTCCAAAGAATTTGAGCTTAAAGTAAATCATGAAAGCAAAATGTGTTCAGCAAGTCTGCAGAGAAAGAATGCGTGACGATTAGCACAGAGGCTCTGGAGACAGCTGAAGAGTATATCAGTATTTATGCCTTGGTTACGTAGAGGCAATATTAAGTCGAAGGTCTTCTGCTGTGTGAAACTAACATGCAAGGCGCTCAGAAGCAACGCGATTGTCTTCAAAGCCAAAACGCCAGCGGACTTCTAAAGGAGTGTGTTATTTGCGTTTTAGATCCTGGTGAAGACAGAAGTAAGCGCATTCGCGAGTGATAAATTGTGAACAGCACAAAGATTCATAGAAAGATCAATGTCAGGCGTAACTCGAAGGAAACGCTAAAGAGCTGAAAACATTCGTGTTGTGACTATAGTCAGTGACACAATATAGCAAGTCACTGAAATGGAAAAACGCGAAGCTTGATGCAAGGCGAAATGATGAAAGGTGGACGAAAACTGTCCTCGAATCGAGGCAAGAGATGGGAAGATCACGAGAAAAATGGGATAAAGAGTCGCTACGCTCAATGAGGGATGACTTTTCGAGGACACGAGCTACGTGAAACTGCGAGGAACTACTGTTCGAACTGCAGTACGGATTATTACTATAAGTGAACATACCATGTGTTGCAACATTTTCCAACTGCGGAGAAGGAGTACGTGGTGATCGGCACAGAGGCTCTGGAGACAGGCGAAGAGTATAACAGTATGTATGCCTTGATCACCTACAGGCGATATTAAGCCCAAGATCTTCCGCTGGGTGAAGGTAACATACAAGGCGTCCAGCAGCAATGTGATTGCCTTCAAATCCAAAATGGCAATAGACTTCTAAAGAAGTGTGTTCTTTCCGTTTTAGCACTTGGTGAAGATAGACGTAAGCGCGAATTCACTATACGTGAATAGGTGACCATACAATTTGTTGTAACATTTGCAGGTAGCGCGTGCCGCATAGTGATAGTTTCCGATCGATAACAACTCCCGGGGACTCTGTCCCTGAGCAGGTAGCTTCCAGCAAAACTGGGTGCAAATTTCACACATTTCTGTCTGGGTGCGATTTTCACTGGGTGCGATTTTCACATATTCGATCCTACATTTCTTCACGTTATAACGGAGGTCAAGAAACCC
The DNA here is from genome assembly GCF_021461395.2 of Schistocerca americana. Classification (NCBI taxonomy): domain Eukaryota; kingdom Metazoa; phylum Arthropoda; class Insecta; order Orthoptera; family Acrididae; genus Schistocerca; species Schistocerca americana. The sequence continues at coordinate 162,948,266 of NC_060119.1, read as the reverse complement.
TCAGCGAAGACCGTCACAGAATTGTCTGATCATTTGGTTTCAAAACCTTCATCTCGTCTAGAACCCGCTTATCTGATAGAGCTCTTAGCCACAGAATCTAGAATTATGGTTCATTATTGATATTTCTCGTCCTGAATGCGATTTTCACGATAGCTTGGGTCGTCTGTTGTTCGTTGTTGTCCTTTCCATTGAACATATTCTAAAGTTTTTTTGTTGCATGTTTCGGAACCACTACAGTTGTTGTCACTACATATGTTTCAGCTGTTCACTTTTTCTGTCGGACAGCGGCTGGTGACTAGGTATTGGCAGTTTCCTTGCTGGTAGCGGTTTACGGCAACTGGAGTAACTAAACAAGTAATTGAGGAATTGTCGAACCTAGTTCCCTTCGTCGCTCAGCGCTGACTCTTTCACAAATGGTTCAAATGGCTCTGAGCACTATGGGACTTAACATCGGAGGTCATCAGTCCCCTAGAACTTTGAACCACTTAAACCTAGCTAACCTTGTAAGTAGGCTGTTTAGGTTCTTATATTGGTAACGCCATCGCCACCTAGCGCTCTGTATGAAAATCACTGGCTGTGCTGTGTGCAGTCTGTGGCTGGGTTGCATTGTTGGAATTTGCTATTGTGGTGTTGGGCAGTTGGCTGTTAACAGCGCGTAGCGTTGCGCAGTTGGAGGTGAGCCGCCAGCAGTGGTGGATGTGGGGAGAGAGATGGCGGAATTTTGAGAGCGGATGATCTGGACGCGTGTCCATCAGAGACAGTACATTTGTAAGACTGGATGTCATAAACTGCTATATATATTATGACTTTTGAACAGTATTAAGGTAAATACATTGTTTGTTCTCTATCAAAGTCTTTCATTTGCTAACTATGCCTATCAGTAGTTAGTGCCTTCAGTAGTTTGAATCTTTTATTTAGCTGGCAGTAGTGGCTCAAATGGCTCTGAGCACTATGGGACTCAACTGCTGTGGTCATAAGTCCCCTAGAACTTAGAACTACTTAAACCTAACTAACCTAAGGACATCACACAACACCCAGCCATCACGAGGCAGAGAAAATCCCTGACCCCGCCGGGAATCGAACCCGGGAACCCGGGCGTGGGAAGCGAGAACGCTACCGTACGACCACGAGATGCGGGCGGGCAGTAGTGGCGCTCGCTGTATTGCAGTAGTTCGAGCAACGAAGATTTTTGTGAGGTAAGTGATTTGTGAAAGGTATAGGTTATTGTTAATCAGGGCCATTGTAGGGATTTTTGAAAGTCAGATTGCGTTGCGCTAAAAATATTGTGTGTCAGTTTAGTGTTGATCAGAATAAGTGAAGAGAGTAATGTCTGAGAACGTTCAGTTTTGCTCAGCTTTTTGAAAAGCAAATAACGTAAGAGGTTTATCAGCACAGTAATTCATTAATTTGTCCAAGGGGAGTTTTCGACCTAAGGACATCACACACATCCATGCCCGAGGCAGGATTCGAACCTGCGACCGTAGCGGTCGCGCGGTTCCAAACTGGAGCGCCTAGAACTGTTCGGGCACACCAGCCGGCTAACTCTTTCTCAAGCCCACCTAGTAAAATGTCGTCTGTTCATCTACTTCTATTTTCATTCGCCAGCTGATGAACTGCATTCTACTTTAACTAACAAAGGCAGGTCACGTCGTTCGGATCACGGATTGTTTAAAGACTTTATACAGTTTTAGTAGTCCATTAGGACAACATAATGTGTAAGTAGTACGAGCCATTACTTATGCGAATTACAGAAAATGAGGCCGTGATGTCGTGATGTACCGGTGCGTGGCGACCCTGAGCACGAGACGGGGGCTTTCAAGTTCCGTAATCGGTGCGTAATTGAGTTTCGTTCATGTTTTTTTTCAGTTTATTTTTCGTCAACGTTAGTCATATTATTTCATACACATTACATTTGAAAGGTAAAATGAAAAAGACACGCGTATTTGCATGAAGTAGTAATCAATTTCCAACGGTATTTGGTTGTATGACGAATTTTTATCCACACAACAAATATTATATTTATATGTATCGACAAGTAAACGACCAAACGCTGGAGTTTTCCTGAAAATGTATGCCTATCGTGTGATTTTCAAAATCCTTTAAACCTGCAATCGGGTAACCCACCGAGAATTCCTTTGCACCCTGATGCGTTGGTCTGCAGACACGTGTTTCAAGAGGGAGGGCGCAGCTTGGAATCCCAAGTCAAAACATCGATAAATAAAGATGTAAATAACTTTGTTCAATAATATAATCAGATTCAGTTGGCTATAATGTACATGTAATGTACGATTAATCGTCAGATGTGCTTTCAACATCACAAGTTGCAGGATGATATTTTTCATACAGACATGGAAAACAAACTAAAACGGCATCTACTACACCGAATGAAAGCAGTTTTCACATGAACGAGAAATCTTCAGAGTTCGAAGGAACAACAAAGGTCGTTGACAATTTGAAAAATTTCTCTTTCTTACACGGGTAACGCAACATTTTAGTAAATATCGGTGCCGAAAATTTGCGATGTACAATTGAAAGTATTTTAATAGCATTTTTACGAGAAACAATTTCTCGTTTTTGTCAATGAAACATCTAAAGGCGTTTAATAAAGTTTTAAACTTGCCTTTAGAAATGAGTTCCATAATATTTGTTGTAATAACAAAAATTAATTAACAGCGAACTAACACCGAAAATTCAATAAAATTTTAAGCAAACACACGTGTCTTTTCATCATATTACCTTTCAGAAGTAAAATGAACGAAATAATGTTACTAGTGTTGAAGAAAATGTGAATTGAAAAAATGAGCAGGCCGTACGAAGTCCTAATTTCTACACAGTCCAATCTACCACTTCCACGAATCATGATGAAAGCACAAACACCCACTTCCCCGGCAGAGAGAACCGCGAACACGGCCGGGAATCGAACCCGAGATCTCGTGATCCCGAGGTAACAACGCTAGCCACCTTTTTCTTTTTAGTTTTATTTTTGCTGATCTCATTATGTTCATTAATGTTTGTTGCATTTGTCCGTAGCGGACGTCCTATGACACTCGTTATTAAAGTTCATCGTTGATGCATTAACTCAGTTTTTTTTATTACAGAGGGCAGCTGACCCTCTGACCGAACACGCTGAGCTACCGTGCCGGCTATCACTAGACCACCAGCTGCGGACATCATGAAGCTTGGACGCTAACCACATAACCATTGCCACCTCGCCCTCAGGCTCGCAATGCACCGGTAAATCACTGACACAATTTTCTAGAAATTGCCTAAGTAGTACGCAATACTATTTGCGCTTTATGTTGTGCTAATGTAAAAGAGTACAAAGTTTGAAGTAAATCGGTGAGCCGATAATAAAATTAGTCTTTCGTTAGCTCCCCTCATTACTCATATGTCTGTCTCTAAAATACAGTTCACCATAGAAAAAGGCCTATTTTAACTCCACTGCAGGACAGTTTCACATTTCCGTTGCTGACAAGGAAGCTAATCGTCGTCGAAGTTAATTAACTGGCTGCCAGGGAGTATAATTCCCTCGTCAACATACAACAAACTGCCACTTGAAAATCTGTTTAGAAATAACATAAAAATGAAATATAACTGTAATGAACTATTTCAGAGCATTTGACACTAATTACACGGCTGATCTCACATTGTGACAAGTACTTTGAAACATCTTTCTAAATCATAGACCAATTGTCAACACCGGATTTCGCACTGAATTGAAGATGACTGTACATATGACAATCATGACTTTACAAATAAGTGGAGATGGCGCTGAAGACTTTCGCTGTTCGTTGTTTTGAAGCTGCCGCTTCCATGTCAGATGCCCCAAAATATTAGGAGAATATGGTTTAAATAGATATGGTTTATAAATGATTTTTATCGTGTCCACCCAACAGTTGGTTCAAGTAAACAGTATTACATCGCTTACGCTAAGAACATAGTGTCTCGAAGGCCACCTTTTGTGGTCTTAAATGCGTAATTGATCCAGTAGTATGACCATTTTCCATTTTGAATGTAACTTTCTTTTTGTTCATACATTTCAAATAAGAAAGAAGACAAGTATGTCATGTGAGAAGCATGCGTTTACTGTTTTTGCGTCGATAGCTGATGAGTTAAAAACTCCGAAAACAGTGCTTGTTACAATTTCAACTTCCAGATCATACGCAGTATGTCTGAATGAGCACGTTTTCAAAAACTTGCCTACGTTTTCTTTGTTGGCCCATAAATGCGTGCAATGACGAAAGAAGTAAGTAAGGCATGCTATCATGACTTGTGGATGTCAACACAGTGAAAAATTCTTTAAAAATGTAGAAGGAACAGAGCTATATGGAAGTATACCTCCATGCAGAACTGAGTGCTTGTTTTATTAGACTTCCACTGCGTCGCTGTCATTGTAGTTCACACATCTTCTCGCTTTGAAATCTTACTTACGAAGTGTCATTCAGTGTAAGGTCAAAACAACAAAAAACGAGAAATTCACTTTTGAATATATGTTCCAGCAATTTGAAATTCTGTTAACGTCACCAATAAGCAGTTCTGATGGTATTAATGAATATTTAAACTAATGCCTCCTATATTAGTTACTACCAAAGACAATAACGTGACTGAAGGAATTGTCCCATTAGCTGGACAGGATAAAACTGATACTTTACTTCACCAAATACGTAACTCCTTACTTCAGTAATGACAGCACAACCTCTGTAACATGCACATGCTACTTAAACAGGCGTTTCATATGTATTTTAATAACAATTTAATTAGTAATATGTAGTTTTACACTCAGTATTCATTCTAAATGTTATATCTTTTTAACAGTAGCGTATATGCTTCGCTTCCAGGGATATTGCTTGTCAGTTGTGGTCTAGCACATCAACTGGAACCCGTAAATTTGTCCCTCGAACCACTCCATGACACACCTGGTTTTGTTACATGGCACATTATCTTGCTGAAAATTGACACTGCTGTCAGAAACATCATAGTCATGAAGGGGGTGTACTTGATCTGCAAAAAGTATAAGATATTCCTTGGCCGTCATGGTGCCTTGAACCAGCTCCACTGGACCAATGGAGGCCCATCCAAATGTTTCTCGGAGCAAAATGAAGGCACTGCCGGCTCGTCTCCGTGCCACAGTACAGGGGTCAGGGAACTGTTTCGCTGGGAGACGATGGATTCGCGCCTTCCCATCAGCATAATGAAGAAGGTATCGGGATTCATCAGACCACGCAACGCTCTGCCACTGCGCCAATGTCCAGTGCCGATGTTCAAGTGTCCACTTCAGTCGAAGTTGCCGACTGAGCCGACATTAAGTCGGCGAGAGTCTCGGCGACTTCAATCCCTGCGTCACCTCGTCGGCACTTGCTGCTGAGCGGCACAGGGAGAGGTGGGAGTGCGGCGCCGTCTGCTGGCAGCCGCTCCCTGCCGGCCACATCGCGACCTCACTCGTGGTCCAGTTGTCGGTCTGCGAGGGCCGATGAGTCGGCTCGTCTTCCTGCAGCACGCCGGTTCCTGCATCGCGGTGTTACTGACATCTGGGTCGGTATAGGTGTCAGCGCCGCTGCCATTGAACTTCCTTTTTACAGGTGGTTAAGAAAGGCTTCCTGATGGTAGTAAAACCTGCTGGGTGCTGCTGAAAGACTGCCGATATATTTTAGCGCGACATAGGTCTGTTTATTGTGCTATTTAATGCAGGAAAAGTTATTACTTTGGTAAACAGGCACATAGTGTGGGCTGCCTCGGGCATAGAACTTTTGTGACAGTCTTGTTCATGAATGGATTGTTAAACTTTTCGTGATTTGAGGTGGTGGATTCTCAAATTACTTTATCTGTCTACTAGTTGGGGCATTCAACTCATTCAGTTATCTATCCAACTGACCTAAGTCATTGGAATCAACGGTTTGAAGTTGTGTATCATTTATTGTGTCAAGTATTACATTATTGCCGGCCGCGGTGGCCAAGCGGTTCTAGGCGCTTCAGTCCGGAAACGCGCGACTGCTACAATCGCAGGTTGGAATCCTGCCTCGGGCATGGATGTGTGTGGTATTCTTCGGTTAGTTAGATTTAAGTAGTCCTAAGTTATAGGGGACTGATGACTTCAGATGTTAAGTCAAATAGTGCTCACACCCATTTTTATTACGTTATTTCTCTGACTGGTGATCTTGCGCTTTTAAAATGTTTGTTTTGAAAACTGTAATAAATACTTGTTCGAAAGAACGTCGAACCCACTTCCTCCTAGCTGTTCCACTCACTAATTCTGTTACGCCGACGTCGTATTGGTAACATTGGCACATACGTGGGTCGTCGGGCGTGGAGGCGCATAGTTATGTGTGTTCGGTGCACTGTATTCAGACACACTTGTACTCTGTTCAGCATTAAAGTCTGATTTTGGTTTCGCCTCTGTTCGCCGCCTCCCCTTTTTTACCACTCTGCCCAGACCACGACATCCAACATCTGTAATGAATGGTGGCGTCTGGACATGGTTTCACCTTGGTTTCACCACGTGGTGAAGACACTCATCACAGAACTTATCGAACACCCGAAACGTCTTGCAGGTTCCGAAACTCCCCTGCTGAGCCTGTGGGCCATCACAGTTTGCCCTCGGTCAAACTCAGATAGATAGCGTGCCTTCCCCATTCTACTCGTACATACGGACAGCACGCTCACTGATGCTAATTCACCGTGTGTGTGTGTTTGGCTAGCAGTCATTCGTCGTCAGGTGACGCTGCTATTGCCTGGACGGGTTTATATCGACAGTGGGTCGGTGGTCATAATGTTCTGTCATCAGCGTACAGTCAGACGCCGCAAATCAGATTATAGCATTCATAATAGCAAACGCTTATATTTGCCAGAAATAACTTAATATTCGAAAGTTACACCTGTTATATTCAGAGAAAAATCTTCCAAATCCTATGTAATACGAACAATGGCGACTGATTTTTGTGACCAACACAAATTTCGGATACCATAGAACTGACAATGTTCATCGTGTGATAAAGTTAGAGCTGAGTGACCTGTGCTTGATTCATAAACAAAGAGAAAGATGGAACTTATACAGGCCATAAGCTTTGAATAAGTGTAAACAGCATCTAGCGACTTAACTGTATAAGCGGAAAGCAGACGTGTCTTACAAGATTAAACATTCCGTACGTGTGAAATGCAGATAACCTGTGATTAAGAAATCAGTGAAGCATATTACCGCAGTAGCTTTCGTTTTGTTCATTCAATATTCGCTTACTTTCTGATGGAAAATCGACATTTTATACATATGACGACTCGAAACAATCGAAAGATATGAAGGTAAGATGGCGCATGTGGGCTTCAAGTCTTGCACATCATGCTAGATCTTATTTTTATCTTCATGATCATAATTTACGTTGTAAGTATTATTTGTAGAATCCATGCCCTGAGAAGTACCATCGACTTTGTAAACAATTGTGAAACAAGTGAATGAGAGAGGCTGTTAGTGTGTATGTTGCAGAAACTGTACGGAAGGAACAATGGCGAAAAATATTAATTCCGAGAAGAAAAGCATTGCCAGTTTCTATAATATTTATCTCTTCATAACAAATTGCAGATCGTCTATGTTTTGTTTATGAAATTAAATATTTTGTTTTATTTTTCGACCTTCAATCCAGCCACAACTTGAACATATCTCTAATGGCAATATTTTGGACATTTCACCAAAATGTTCATGGACGAACGCGTTGTGGAAGGAGGTAGCAACTTGATTGATGTAACGAAACATGAAAAACTGTCAGTCCAGTTTGGTCATCTATGTATAGCAAAGATAGAAGTTATACCACAAGGAGAACCTGTTTATACTGCACCGCCTACGTAGGCGACATGAAATGTCTTTGGTAACGGTTGTAATAATTTCTGTGCGCTAATTCTAGAATAAAAAATAATTGTCATATGCTCTTGTGTGTGTGTGTGTGTGTGTGTGTGTGTGTGTGTGTGTGTGTGTTTAATAAATTAATACTGAAAACACAAAGGTAGAAAAAGTTTGCCTAAGACCTCAGTGAAAAGTTCCTTTACACTTCGCACTTGGCGCTAAAAGTAAGTAGCTAGATGATTTTCTCACTGTTGAAATTTGGTTCCAGTTGATGTGGCACATAACCTTAAACAGATACTTCGCTGATACCATAACATAAATCGGTAAACTGTGTCGTTAAATTATCGTGGTTGATCGATAAAGTAGATTTAAATAATAACTGGGTAATCAGTAGTGAAGAATATTCGCACCTAAGACAATGTTATGCACAAAAATTGTAAGTAAATTCCATTTCCCAGTTTTGAATCTTGATTATTATTATAATTTTTTTTTTGTAACACAGCTATGTACATGTGTATAACATGTGAAGGTTCATATCTAATATAAATGGTTTTTGTTATCCAAAACCATTTTGGGAGTTACGACGTTGCGTGGAGAGATATGCCATTTTACACTTAGATCCGAATAGCAATGTAGAGGCGAATATGACTACAGAATATCTGGTCCCAAACATTTGGCAGTGACTTCCGTTAAGTCTGAAGAAGCGCAACTTACGCCAAGTAAACTTTTACGTCTAGTACATGCATATCCGAAGGTAGTTCAACTACAGTGCTTGTCTCAAAGAAGATTCTGTAGGAAGAGTTGGGTACGAACATCAAGCAGCTAGAATCATTGTCGATGTGTGAATTGACTAAAGCAGAGAACTACCGACATTTCTATTGGTTCACAGTAACTCAACTTCCTGAGCACCTACAAGGCAGAGTTTCATCTCAGGTACACCTAAGGCTACAAGGTAAAACCGAGTCATATCGTAACTACTAGCACATCACACTCGATTAGGAAGCGTTCCTGTTTCACAAAGCAGCCGTATTCCGTCATGATGTCATAGCATTCAGTGTCTCTCTCTCTCTCTCTCTCTCTCTCTCTCTCACACACACACACACACACACACACACATAATGCGCTCGCGTTTCATCACTCGGAATCCATATTCACTCCCATACAAATAAAGTCACATAAGAAATGCAATTTTTAATTACTACGACAATAGCTATTCCACTGCAGTTCAAAATGATATTTCAGATAAATGAAGCGAAACAGTTTCGTCAAGCTGGCTTGCACTGGTTTCACTGAAGGTTGAAATAGTAATTGAGAAATTCGTGTCAATTTAGTTGCAGCTGTATTTAAGCTTGAACCTGTCATCACAGAGGAACTAAGTTTCGAATCCAAGGCAATAAAACGTCATTCATATATTAGCATAGAAAACTGAAACGTTTAGTCTTTTCTGGAGGCGAAATGGGTGGTTCGAATTTATGCAGTCTAGTTTGTCCCTAGCTATGATTATAACAATACCGACATATTACGATGGTGAATGTCTAAAAGATGTTACAGCGTCTTCCTTCCTCACATTATTAATAAGAGCACTCTTCATCAGTAATTGTAATCGTATTTTTTTCGGTATGAACTTCATTGCAGACCAAAGAGCGTAGATGTTAATCTCATCGTCCAGCGTAGTGACATACGTACAAGCAGTTCCGGGGTTTGCAGCAATTGAATTTATTGGTTTTACCAAAGTCTTAGCATGTACTGCCACGACATTCACACAGTTGCGAAATTTGTGCTGCAACCACAACCGGGCCGGCCGGTGTGGCCGAGCGGTTGTAGGTGCTTCAGTCTGAAACCGCGCGACCGCTACGGTCGCAGGTTCGAATCCTGCCTCGGGCATCGATGTGTGTGATGTCCTTAGGTTAGCTAGATTTAAGTAGTTCTAAGTTCTATGGGACTGATGACCTCAGATGTTAAGTCGCATAGTGGTCAGAACCATTTGAACCACAACCACAACGCGTGCAGGCTTGCTACGTCATAAACGCTGAAAGACTTGTTTTCGTTTATAATTATCTTCGGACATGGTTAACGTAATACTTATTTCATTTTTTCCTCGCAACATCAGGAGACATCAGGAGACATGGATTATCCTGAAAATAAAAGTGAGGAGAACTACATCAGATGATCATTCACACAGAAATACTTACGGAGTGTAACTCAACTGCAGCTTACGTGGTTGAAAACCAGTAATAAATAAACACACGATATCACCAGTATGAAGAATGGATATGTATGCCTACCCCCATGTGTAAAAGGAAAGTTGCCCCATAGGTTCCTCTTCCGATCTGCGCCTTTGTCATTAGGACGCCGATTACCAAAATTAAAACTTTCGTGGTTATTGAAATTCTATGTGGGGTCAGCTACTTTCGGATTATGGCAGCGGGATGTTGGAATGAAGGGAATTTCCTGTCATACTGCTCAGTGATTCCAATACTTGCTGTGAAAATAGTGTATTTTCCGGTACAATGAGACACAATTTGAATAGGAAATTACGATTTTCAGCCTCACTGGCAATCCTCAGATCATAATACGGAAGCGCTAGTTCACCGCAGCCTCGAAGAAAACCACGCTGGAAATCGATGAAGGATGTTGGAGACTATATAATAATGTGTTAGTTACACTAGATACTTAATTTCACAAATCACGACAATGATTCCAGAGCAATTAATTCATCACTGTAAAAACTGCCAGGAAATACAGTTATCAACTGAAAATCTTGACACAAGACATATTCAGTAGAATATATATATTCTATGAGGTTTCGGGATTGCAGCCGGATCTTTTTGCCGCAATGTTTTGTGTGGTAACCGATCAGCCATCTTCAGCTGAGTGTCCGCCACTGGAGATTTCTTTTTAGGCTTTTTAGGTTGTGGTAGAGCATCATCCGTGGATAGCAGGCTTACTGATTTCGTGTGGGAATACAATTTTTCTATCGAACCATGAAATCATTGCAACGATATCGTTGGAACGCACGCTGCATGCTTGGCGGCGGGACTTGGAAGTCCATACGACCCTCCGACGGAGGATCTTGTTTGCGGGCGAGAGGTAGCACAACTACATAGCTAGTGATACCGGTGATCGTACCATGGATGTAGCCTACCGAGTACCTGTATCAAGACTGACGCACTACTGGTGGCCGTACCAGGGCTATCATTAGCCATGGCCAAAATCTGATTCTTCGAGGACGGTAAGAGGGCCAAGACGGCTATGCCAGTGCTGAGGGAGACTGCCAGTTCAAGGTGTCGGATTCTGTATCAAAAACTGGCACGGAGAAGCATGTGCATTGGCGACCGTCACGGAGCGTTCTCTATCGAAATACGCGCCCTCAGAAAATACCGCTTAATCTGTGGCGTGCAGGCGCATGTGTAATGGTGAAACTACATGTCCGCCCTCTGTCGGAATGCTCACTCGCGTCTCTACAACCAGATGTCAGATGTTGCCACACGTGTCATTATGAATAAAATGTTTTCTCTCAAAATAAATTAAAGAGATCACCGGGTCCCAAGTTTTGTCCAATTGAAAGCCGCAATTATGAGTTATAAGATCTTGTGCTAGACGAGATCTCCACTGATCTTTAATTACTGAACCCTAAAAGGATCTCCCGGGGCCCAGATTTTTGTCCAAAATTATCCACAGAGTGTCCTGTGGTAATAAAATCATTGTTACGGTGCACGTACTGGGCTGCGAAAGGCGAGTGTGACGCTGACGTTCATCGCACTTATCAATTAGCTCTGAGCACTATGGGACTTACCATCTGAGGTCATCAGTCCCCTAGAACTTACTACTTAAACCTAACTAACCTAAGGACATCACACACGTCTATGCCCGAGGCAGGATTCGAACCTGCGACCGTAGCAGTCTCACGGTTCCAGACTAGAACCGCTCGGCCACACCGGCCGGCCGCACTTATCTTCTGTGAGTATCGTCTGACTTATATAAATTCGACTACACTGAATAGGAATTTTGTAAATTCCGACGTTCCGCTGTCCCTGATCGCCTGTCTCCGAACCTTCCGGTGGTCGGAAGATTACTTTAACTTGATGTTTCCTTAGGACCCTGCCAATTTTATACGAAGTTGCCGTCAAATGGAAGGAAGGCCCTGGACTTGAACAGCTCCTACTATGGCTGCACTCCACATCAGATTAGTTACAGCACTAAGTGGGAAGAATCATGACCTCCCACATCATCAAGAAGACAAGGAGCTGTTCAATCCCAGGAAGTTCCTTCCACTCGTCTGCAACCTTTCTAGTAGCAGGAGCCTAGGGCAACAAGTTAAAGTGATTCTATGGGGAACGCTCCTGTGACGGCTGCCAATACGCATGCGTCTCTGCGCCAATTTCTTACTATAAAGCCGACTCCGTGAACTAGCAGTCCCTCCGTTCCATTTCCTTCCCCTTGGGGTGCTGCCGACTCCACCCTTTCTGCCTCTTTCTGCCCCAGCCCCCTCCTCAGTCAACCCCCTTCCCCCATCCCTCTTTCCTCGTTCCCTCCTCTCTGACCCCTCTCCTTTGACAGTCGCTTCAAATCATCATCTAGTTACTTTGTCATGTTTTAGTGTTCTCAGTGTGTGTAACGTAAGTGAACTGTGTGTTCACTCTCGTCGTCCCGTACTGTGAACGTCGTTTTTAATTGTGCTATTCGTCCCGCCAGCGTTTGTATGCTCCGTCCTCATCGAGCGCCATTTTAGCTGTATGTGGATATTATGTAAACGTTCTTCATCCAACTACTCCTTCTTTGTATATTTTAACTCCATTTGTTTCTCCTTCTCATGTGTAAGTTTCATCTTTTATCTCCGTATTCTATATATGTACTGTTCTCCTGTGATATTCCATGTCGTCTCTTGGGTGAAGGGTGGCGAATTGTGCCGCTACCAGCCCAAGGCTGCTCCCATGGATGACAATAAAGGTAAACAAAGACTAGCAGTCTCCAGTGGCGGACACTCACTTGAAACGGGCTTAACAAAAAAATGGTTCAAATGGCTCTGAGCACTATGGGACTTAACTGCTGTGGTCATCAGTCCCCTAGAACTTAGAACTACTTAAACCTAACCAACCTAAGGACATCACACACATCCATGCCCGAGGCAGGATTCGAACCTGCGACCGTAGCAGTCGCGCGGTTCCGGACTGCGCACCTAGAACCGCTAGACCACCGCGGCCGGCTGGGCTTAACAGTTAACAGCAAGAAGTCAACATGATAATGCAACAATTTTTTGCGTCAGTAAATGTACACTGAATGCATGTTGACACAGTGAGAACTGTACGTTTTAGGTGTGCAGATAGATGATCCTAGCTGGAGACGGAAAGAGAGCTGACTGAAGAAAGTGACAGACTTGTAATCAGAGCAGTAAACTAATTGAAACTGAGCAAGAAAATACAATTAAAAATCTATTTGATTCGGTGCTCATCAGCGACTTGAAATAAGGGCAAACACAAAACAAGTTCGTGGGGTAAGGTCGGGTAGCGTCGGACTTGTATGGTTTTTTGAAATCATAATTTAAGGTTGCATTGGAATATCCTTCGTATTAGACATTACTATGATACGTTGCTTAATAGACGGACAAAACTAAACGTCATGAATATATGTCATGACTTCTACATACCTGCATTTTAAATAACGAAAAAGGTAAAAAATTTAAGTTTTTATGTTATCTATTCGTCCGATAGAATCCTCAATTGCTTTGTCCGATACATTCCCCAGATTCTCAACAGGGCAGTTCAATACTCGCATTGTCGTTGCTTTGGCTTCACATTATCGCGAGACGTACATTTCGACGCGACCAGTGATGCCCCTTGAGCGACGTGCACGAGCAGCTTGTGATGCCACAGAGCGGAATTCCACTTTCCACTACATTGCGGAGCGTGAAATAATAGTATCTGCCATATAATATTTTTGCCACAACGAGAGAAACGTGGCCTGTGAGATACGGTATTGTTGTACGGCGTTAACACCGTGTTTGTTGGGTTTCCTTTCTTGTAGAGTACGTGGTATGAATATAAGCTGTTTCAAAGTATCAGAAAATTGAGCATTTATAATAAAACGACAGGAAACTACATCCCAGTAGGTAAAGGTTTCCTGTAGTTGATGTTTTTAGTATTAGAACTTGAGTGCTACGGAAGTAAACCGTTTCAGTGCTACGGCACAATAATGCTATCAAGAGCGGGCCTCTTTGGTACAGTTTGTATATTAACTATCAAATAATGTCACTTGTGTCTTCAGACACGCTATGCCATGTACAGGGCCGTAGTTGTGTCAGACCTATAGCCCAGTTAGCAGCATCGTGAGCGTTTTGGGTGGTGATGCGAATGGTGGCAAATTCACGTTTACATATTTGCTGTTTTTTTAGCCTTTTTTTCCAAATACTAGTGTTTCCTGTAGTAGTCGATATTACTTATAATAAATATTGTATTTGCTGCAACTTGTGACAAAGTCAACGACTGGAATGTTTCCCTAGTGACCAGAAATCTTGACTTGACTGCCAGTCTACTTAACTAAACTCCTTCCGAGCAGGCCATGAAGGCTCAACGGTACCGACCGGCCACCGTGTCATCCTCAGCCCACAGGTGTCACTGGATGCGGATATGGAAGGACCTGTGGTCAGGACAACGCTCTCCCGGCCGTATGTCAGTTTCCGAGACCGGAGCCGCTACTTGTCATTCAAGTAGTTCCTCAGTTTGCCTCACAAGTGTTGAGTGCACCCCGCTTGCCAACAGCGCTCGGCAGACTCGGACGGTGATCCTTTCAAGTGTTAGCCAAGCCCGTCAGCGCTTAACGTCAGTGAACTGACAGGAACCGGTGATACCACTGCCAAAAGGTGAGTGAAATATGTTTATTTAAATTGCACGTATGTCAACAAATATTTTGCTTGCTTGCTGACATTCCTACGGCGACAGATCCCTTTGGCAATCTTCGACCCATTTATCATTAGCAACGAGAACATGAAATTTGGCTCCTCGGAACATGACGGTTGCCAACAGACATTACAAGACCCGTGGCCTTCCAAGTGCTAGCCCATCCCGACAGCGCTTAACTACGGTGATGTGACGGGAACCGGTGTTACCAATTCACTGCCAGTCTATGTCTGAAGGTAAACAGGATTTACACACTGGAAAATTTTTGCTATGTTGAAACGTTCGGAAAAGTATATGTACCTACAGCTAGTTTTAAGGACAGGCTCATGTGTGAGCAGCTTCCAAAAAACCTCCTTCTCTGTTCGAATGAAATTACGAAACGATATCTTGAAATGTGTGTTATAATGCACGTTATTTCAGAATGTTGGTAGTCCTTGCAACCTCGAGAATATGGATATTCCACACGCAAATCGACATTCGACACGATACCTTAACTATATTAACTTCAAAAGCGAAAATAGGATTAAAAATGCAATTGAGTTAAGGAATAACTTCTACTAGTATGTATCTCAAATCGTTATACAAAAATACGTTATGTTCCTCTACCAGCAGTTCGGTTTTCAATCCATCGACGAGTGCAGAATATGCTTCACGATTTTCTCCGCTCTTCTTCGACAGTCGCTAGCAAAGTTTGCGCAACTATTTTGCGTGGCTCAGTTTTGTAAGGAAACTCGTGGTTTGCGGCTACATGAAGCCGACAACGGCAGCTGGAGAAAGTTAAGAGCGCAAATCAGCTTCATCAGCTCGTCCCGTGTGCCGACGGCGCTGCCTCTTGTGACGTCGCTTGTCCCGTCCGTGTACACGTCAACGTTAGCCACCTCGTCCCGTGTGAGGACTTCCTAAAGACGTCGGCACACGGACCGTGCATCTGAACGTTGAGCGTTGAGCGTGCCGAGTTTCTGACGTCATAGCGTGGAATAGCACGTTCGGGAGTCTTTCCGAACGTGCAGAGCAATATCTGGCATGTCAGATATTCTGAGCGTGCGTCTGAGAGTTGACCAATGAGATGGCACAGCGCCACTACGTAACACGCACGCCGTCTCCCATCAGTACAGAGTTGTGAGGCGCCATCTGGCGTTCATTTCAAACCTATATGTATATATGCCGTTTCTGAGCACCAGCAAATTGAGAATCACTGAAAAACCCGTTGTTAGTTGTGTGATTCGTTTCAATAAAATTGTGAGGAACATCGTATTCGTGGCAAAAGAATTATTGTAACCTGCGTATTATAAGAGTAGGCTATTTGAAGGCAGCGACACACTGAAGATCCACCAAAAACGCATTGTTCTTGGTACAATTTGTTATAATTAAATTTCAATTAGTAACATAATTATCTACGATTAACGGTTTTAGCAAGGTGTAATACAATATGATTAAGTACACCACGGGCCGTAGGGGTTTAGCGTAATGGTTAGCGTCTCTGTCTAAGAAGCTTTTTTTTTTTTTTTTTGTTTTTTTGTTTTGGGGCGGTGGTTCGAGTCTTAACACTACAAAAAATTTTTTTCCTAACATTCGCATTATTAGGTTCTGATACTTTATTATTAGTTTAATATAATTATACGCTATAATATTTGATGTTATGTAAATGTAAGTTCACCTTTTTTTTGAGGGGTGACTGTTCTATTGGCTTAATCTACAGGACAGCTTGCGCTACTTGTATAAAGTTATTTTGTTCCTTTTCCTTTTACGCTTCGTAATTCACATGTTGCAAGGATTCTGCTACTGAGTAGGAACAGTGATCAAGTAAGCCTGACCCTGGAGTTTTACTAAAATGTGGGAATGATGAAATAATGTTTATCGTATGCAGGGAAGTATTCCAACTTGTACCCTGCTGTTTGTAATGGAACTGTTATAAGCCTGTGTCCTTATTGATTGGACATGGTACTTTCCTTTTCGTGGACTATGGAGAAAATGTGCGTTTTAATAGAGCTAACGTGGGAATTTTACGCACGCCCGTTGAGTAAATAGTGTGATTTACGAACTACTAGAAACAACTGCCGCTGGAGTGCGTTGCGATCGCGTACACCACGTTGGGGCCCACGTACCGTATGCACAAGTAGCATCGTTCCTGAGCGTTCAGCAGCACGTTGAACTTGGCACGCTCAACGTTAACGTTCGACAGCACGGTCCGTGTGCCGACGGCTTTAGCATAGCGCTCATCCAGCACGCTACCGGTGGTGAACGCTGGAAGGAGTGGTGCATCGCAGTCGACACACTTGTCAGAGAACCTGCTGCCGATCGCGTCACAAGCGTCGTGAGGCTATACACGGTGAGACGTGGTGCCCAGTTCTTTATAATGCAAATTAGGACGCAAAAGTCCTTTCGCACTGTGATCTCGGGATCTAAATGTACCTAATATTGCCTGAAACATACTCTTGCAGATGAATCGTTTGCGTTTGCGTATGCAGTACAGATTGCGTACACAGTACACAGTAGAGAATACAGAGACTTGCTTTAATAAATCCAAATTACAACTCTAAAATGAACGATAACTCATCGTTGGTAAAGGAAGACAGATCTTCTTTGTAGAGGTCAGCGTCCACATTTATGCACTTATACAGCAGATAATCCACTTACAGAATATAACGTTTGCATTTTGCATCATTTTAATATAAGGTACTTTATAATGTGTAATTATTATGTAACCTCATGTTCGTCAAAAATATTACGTGAGTTATATAGGTGTGCGAATTAATCCAGAAGCGTTTGTCATTTTAATATTTACTGAAACACGTAATTACAAATGTAAAATATATATTAACATCGTCTACGATCTTGTGGTATTTTACTTAATACGTTGCACTGCAAGTAGCCTGTTTGTATGTTGGCAGCACTATAGGCTGTGTTAATATCGCTGACAGCGCTCTGCGCCTTCGCCAAGAGATTCTGTGGTTGGATGGTCTAGCAGTTAGCAAGTGGATAGTGCAGATTCTGTGTTGGTAGAACGTGCGTTGTAAAGTGAGATGAAATTATGTGTTTATAAGGAAATACGCAAGGAAATGTATGATGATGGATGTTTGGTTGGTAATGGTTGGGCAGTGGAGTTATTGACCACTATATAATTTTTGGAACTGGTTGTACATGAATGAGGTAAATTTTTCTAAATAAAGTGTTTGCCCTTCGACACAAGCTTTTTTTCGCTAACAGTATGGCTCATAGTATTACAGACTATTGTATTTAGAATCTTTTATTTAGTTGGCTGTATTTGTTACTTGCTATAGTTGCTCTAGTTCCTGTTATAAAGATTTTCTGTGAGGTACGTGACTTACGAAAAAGAATGGAATTTGCACTGCAGGCATTTAGACAATTACCAGAGTTGGCGGTAGTTTCATCTTTAACTGGGTATTTTTGGATTTGTATTATTGTTAGGATTTCCTGTAATTCAGGGACTTTTTGTGTTAATTATTGGAAGTCATGTTATCAATGTACAGGGTTCGTATATTGTGGATAATAAATGAATAGGTTAAGTTTGAGTTGTCTTTGTCAGGGAAAATTTTGTAGATCAGTGTTTAATAAAAATAATTAAAGAGGTACTTTCAGTACTGATTCTACGAAGTTTTGTTATTTATTATTCGTAATTATACAACATATTTGCCTTTCATCAGTGTGGGAAAAAATCTTATTTCTTGTAATATGCTGACATAAGTTGACTCTTACACCAAATCTTTCTTGTAATATGTGAAACAATGCATATCCCAGACGACCTGAGAACGGCAGAGTGCTGAGTGCCGAAACGCGTAATCAGAAATAATAAGGCACCCCCACCACAGAAGAGTATTGCGTATAAGAGCTCAGTATTCACTGACGTTCTCGCGAGTGTCTTAGCGTCCGTGGCGTAGACAGGCTCCCATCCGGTTTCTGCCGCCGAATCCTAAGCAGCAGACTGCGGAGAGACCCATACGAGGGAGGGAACTGCTTGGCTAGACAGCACAGGGCGAGACAGGCGCCGTGCATTATGGATAGCGGCGGCCGTCAGCCACTTAGGCCCCTGTGAATTATTGTCGCGCACCGCTCCCACAAGCCAGGGGGTGGCCCGGGTCTGCCACCCGCCGCTATGCAACCTCTGCGTATCTCTGGAGCTGCTGGAATGGATCCGTTTCGTAGTTCGAAAACGCACAGAGTCTTCCGAAAATTGTGATATACCCTCCTTAACAAAAGTTTGGGATATCGTAGAATTTACTGCAATGACCCATCGAGATTTGTACAAAGCTTATTACCAAAATAAACATTGTTTCTTCTGAAAACAAGAGTAATTTTTGTTGGTTACAAGAGATCGTTACCAAACAAAGCAGGCTCTCTCCTAAATGTACAACTTGAAAACAAGAACAGTGAAACTCTTTATCTCATCAGTATGATTGTCATTCTGTAGTAGTGAATATGTACTGCTCACATAGGGATGAGTTCTTCCAATCTGCGAGGCATGCTCTGGATGAGGCTCAAAAGGAGTCTATTGGGGCACTCTTGTATGTGGCACCCGAATATCATAATAATATTAATGTAAAACTAAAATTAATGTATGAGACTATAAACGATGTACGTTTCTGATAGGCTTTGTAATGCGGATAGCTGACTGTGCACGACCGCAGAACCAAAGATACTGCATCTGGTCTGAGATTGTAGTGTTGAAGAAAGAGAGCGCTTGGCGCACAGTAGTAGGTAGCTGCCTGTGAGCAAAAGAGGATGGAGTAGGCACTTTGCGGTGTGCTCTATGAATGATATAGAAATTAAGAGAAAATGTAAGCAGAAGTCTTCTTGCAAGCAAGGCAAAGGTGTTAAATATTTATAACTCTCGTTTTGCCTGCGCGTTAGTCTAGATAAGCTGGCTGATAATTTGTAATTGTTGAGCAACCCCAAAATGTACGTACACTGATTTGATGAAAAGGCTAGTTACATATTTCCCTTTTGTAATGGTTTTAAGATTTGTTAACGCAGGTACGTGTTATATAATGATTTGTATTTAAGCCTTTTTGTGAGGTTAGATAATAGTTGCTGTGCAATTCTCGTTGTTTGCGGATCAATTGGTAAATACGATGTAATTTTCTGAGTAATGTAATTACAATTGCCTGATGTTTTTGAAAAGCCAAACCTAACTTGGAATATTATTCACTAAAAAAGCCTGTGTTGCTTCACAATCAGTACCGCCTCCCTCTCCAGGTCATATGTTTTTGAAGACGTTGGATTTTTCTTTCATGTTTTCATCTATCGGTCAAAAGAATTTCATGTACATTCCAAAGTATTACGGTCAGCATTGCACACCGCTGAGCATGTAGGTAGCATATTTTTATTTTTTGCATGAGAGACCGGAGAATATCGCCTTCCACCGTTGCTGCTTTAGGGGTAAGACAATTTTATTTGTTATGTGCATTGGGACCAAAGCTATAATTTTTCTAACAGGGCCAGAGGATCGTGTGCCTAAGCGGCTGAATGTATATTTCAGTGACTGTACTTCTTTATTTGTATTGGGTGCCGCATTGTCCAATCAGTTGTTATAATGTTTTACTAACAATAACACAGAATAATCACACCGCTTGCGGGTACAACACAGGTATAACTCGAATTATGTATCCATTCCACAGTCACGCATTCATTCAATAAATTATTTAAAGAAAGTTAATTCGTTTTTACGTGCACAGGCACTCACTTACGTATCCCAAAAGATAGTATTATTTTTAGAGAACGTTACAAGATCATCAATTTTATCTAGCGGTATGAGGTCCCACTTCTCAATGATAGCTTTAGTGAGGTCCTGAAGAATGTCAGCTGGATTCGGACGCTGTGCGACGGTCACCTTTAACAGGTCCCATTCATGCTTGGGAACTGTGCTGGGCAAAGCATCTCTGAAGATACCGAGACACTGCTAGACTACGGTGCTGTCTTGCATTGTCATCGACTAGGATGACGTTGTCACCTGCTTCACGTCTGCAGGGTCTTACAGTCGTTTATTGGACCGCTCAGAGGTGCCGGAGACCAGTCAGATTGCGGTTGTTGATAATTAGAGGGCTCCGCCGTCTCATCATTATTGCCGCCACTTCCACCTGCAAACGGATGGACTTCCTGAACGTATCGGCTTCCTGTTGTCGTCTAGCGCTTCTCAAAACGCCTACAAAGCACCGTACTGTATATGGACTCCAACTAGATAATGCATGACGTTCCTAGGTCAGTGGGAACTCTAGTATTGTACATTTTACGATCGTATTACAAACTTTTGTTCATCAATGTAGTTTCAGAGGTGGCAGTACTCCAACAAGACAAGTCCAATAAACATGCGCCTAGAAATGCATGCTTGGTGAGGTCTGAATGTTTGTTCACAGGTGGGCTGAAACCGCTTTGTTTGGGTACGTGGCTTTAGTCACTGCGCTGGCACCCCATCAAAAGTATCTTTTTCTGTCACACTAATCTAGGTACACGATCTTTATTTCCACCTACTTTTGTGTTTAGTACTGCTGACACAACGGGAATATGCATCACCATTTGCACAATGTGCCTATAGGATCAGTTTAGGATCTTTTATCGTTACCTAAATACAGGGGTTGGACCCATAAATATGGAGACACTGTGCGTTATACGGTGTAGGAAACCCTAAGGCATTCAAAACAGCTTTCAGTCGTCTAGAAATGGATAAATACAGGTTCTACATCTACATCTACATCCATACTCCGCAGGCCACCTGACGGTGTGTGGCGGAGGGTACCCTGAGTACCTCTATCGGTTCTCCCTTCTATTCCAGTCTCGTATTGTTCGTGGAAAGAAGGATAGTCGGTATGCTTCTGTATGGGCACTAATCTCTCTGATTTTATCCTCATGGTCTCTTCGCGAGATATACGTTGGAGGGAGCAATATACTGCTTGACTCTTCGGTGAAGGTATGTTCTAGAAACTTTAACAAAAGCCCGTACCGAGCTACTGAGAGTCTCTCCTGCTGTATGGTTTTCTGTGTGGTCCTTGAGCAAAACAGTGGCCAGTTCAGGGACCGATGATGGAGGTGGATAGCGAACAACACTTCTCTCCTGAATAAATCACAAATGCTCAATGTACTTTACATCTCGTGATTGTGGTGTCCGGGGAAGATTTACAATTCATTCTCGTGCTCACAAAGGCAGTCCTGGACGAAGTGAGACGTGTGAACAGGGACCTTGCCGTCTTTGAACGCAGAAACGCAGGAACGCCAGTTGAGAAACAAACAATCTACCGTGGGATGGTCCAGACCTGCCAAAATGGTAATATGACAGGGTAACTGTGGGAACTATGAAATACAACGACATGGCCTCCCACATAATCACTAAACTCTCGCCACATTTCACTCTCCGCACGAAAATTCGGACAGAAACTGGAAACAGGACTCATCCGAGCAAATGACTTTTTTCTATTACTCGACAGTCAAGGTTTTATGCTTCGACACCATGTCGTCGTGTTAAGGGAATTTGCATCACTCACCTGTGGTTTTCGAATTCCAGTTCACGCTGCAATTCTCATCTTATGGAGCTCTGTCCGTATTGTTTTGGTGCTGACAAGTTTCACGAAAGCGAGGTTCAGTGACTTTTGCACCTGTCGTCCTCTTATTTTTCATCACAGCACTCTTAAATGGTCGTCTGTCACGGTCGCTCAAGACATACGTTCGTCCACCTCGTGACCAAGCGGATGACTTTTTACCGCTTTCCCTGTATGCGGTATAAATCTTGGATGCGGTGCCTCTTGAAACACCCAACGCTATGATTGCCTTGTTTACGGGAGCACCTGCCATACAAGCATCGAAAATGTGACCACATTCCAATTCACTTAGCTCAGACATAATGGTCTCACAACTATACGTAATACTGTTCTGGCCGTGACGAGACTGGTAAGGTGTTGGCTTCGCACAGGTGCAGCTCGTGGTCAGACACACCAGCGCAACACGCAGCCTTGGATAGCATCTACATTTATGATCAACCACCCATTTTTGACAGTGTTTCAATATTCTGTATTCCTGTACTTACTTGATATACACTCCTGGAAATGGAAAAAAGAACACATTGACACCGGTGTGTCAGACCCACCATACTTGCTCCGGACACTGCGAGAGGGCTGTACAAGCAATGATCACACGCACGGCACAGCGGACACACCAGGAACCGCGGTGTTGGCCGTCGAATGGCGCTAGCTGCGCAGCATTTGTGCACCGCCGCCGTCAGTGTCAGCCAGTTTGCCGTGGCATACGGAGCTCCATCGCAGTCTTTAACACTGGTAGCATGCCGCGACAGCGTGGACGTGAACCGTATGTGCAGTTGACGGACTTTGAGCGAGGGCGTATAGTGGGCATGCGGGAGGCCGGGTGGACATACCGCCGAATTGCTCAACACGTGGGGCGTGAGGTCTCCACAGTACATCGATGTTGTCGCCAGTGGTCGGCGGAAGGTGCACGTGCCCGTCGACCTGGGACCGGAACGCAGCGACGCACGGATGCACGCCAAGACCGTAGGATCCTACGCAGTGCCGTAGGGGACCGCACCGCCACTTCCCAGCAAATTAGGAACACTGTTGCTCCTGGGGTATCGGCGAGGACCATTCGCAACCGTCTCCATGAAGCTGGGCTACGGTCCCGCACACCGTTAGGCCGTCTTCCGCTCACGCCCCATCGTGCAGCCCGCCTCCAGTGGTGTCGCGACAGGCGTGAATGGAGGGACGAATGGAGACGTGTCGTCTTCAGCGATGAGAGTCGCTTCTGCCTTGGTGCCAATGATGGTCGTTTGCGTGTTTGGCGCCGTGCAGGTGAGCGCCACAATCAGGACTGCATACGACCGAGGCACACAGGGCCAACACCCGACATCATGGTGTAGGGAGCGATCTCCTACACTGGCCGTACACCACTGGTGATCGTCGAGGGGACACTGAATAGTGCACGGTACATCCAAACCGTCATCGAACCATCGTTCTACCATTCCTAGACCGGCAAGGGAACTTGCTGTTCCAACAGGACAATGCACGTCCGCATGTATCCCGTGCCACCCAACGTGCTCTAGAAGGTGTAAGTCAACTACCCTGGCCAGCAAGATCTCCGGATCTGTCCCCCATTGAGCATGTTTGGGACTAGATGAAGCGTCGTCTCACGCGGTCTGCACGTCCAGCACGAACGCTGGTCCAACTGAGGCGCCAGGTGGAAATGGCATGGCAAGCCGTTCCACAGGACTACATCCAGCATCTCTACGATCGTCTCCATGGGAGAATAGCAGCCTGCATTGCTGCGAAAGGTGGATATACACTGTACTAGTGCCGACATTGTGCATGCTCTGTTGCCTGTATCTATGTGCCTGTGGTTCTGTCAGTGTGATCATGTGATGTATCTGACCCCAGGAATGTGTCAATGAAGTTTCCCCTTCCTGGGACAATGAATTCACGGTGTTCTTATTTCAATTTCCAGGAGTGTATATACAGAACATAAAATCCCGTCTGAGGTCTGCGATCATTTTTATGTTAATAATTGGCAACCAATGCTGTACAATCGCAATAAAGCCATGAAATGTTCAAGTCACTCTTTTATTAGAACAGGTTACGCGTTTCGGGGTTACACCCATCTTCGGACATCACAAACTTCAACTCCTTCCTAACCAACCAGGCGTACAGCCTTGACAATTCAAACAAAGTGTCGAACAACATATGAGTAACTGCCACACAAGCAATCTTGAAGCAGTATATTCTCTGCCATACGAACCAAGGGTCTGCCAGCAGTGTCTCCTCAACGAACGTTCAGCGGATGTTGCTGCTTACTGCCCGCCGCCGCAGGCACCTGGTCCATCCTCCCATGCTGATTGTTGTTCTTCGGCGACGAGGGCTGGAATTAGCACATCAGGACCACAAATGGAGGTCTCCTGAGTGGCAACAGTTGGTCTTTTCAGAACAATCACTGTTTATGCTCCATCGGACAGGAAGCAAACACCGTGGAACAATTGTCTGAAGGGCCTAGGTCAGAGGAGGGTACTTTATGATGTGGGGAACGTTTTTGTGTTATTCCCTAGACGATTTCGTCATTCCAGAAGGCACAACACAAGTATGCATCTGTCCTTGGGAAACAAGTCCAACCCTACATGCACTTGTCTTTTTTCCGACGCACGATGGCCAAGTGTGATACAGCGCAGGCTGTAGCAGTGAATTGTTCAAATCTGACCTAACAATTGGAATGCATGCAATACATAGTATAGCAGAAGAACACATGGATACATGAAAACGACATAAAACAAATATTCGGGTAAAAAACGCAAACATAGAGCTGTAAATAGTTAGATAAACTGAATGACCCGCCACGGATCAATACAGATCTCGTATTGAAACATGTATAAATTTAAAAAAAAAAAGGGAAGATACGCAGTCTGTTGATTTAAAACATGTGTGGATGGAAATCCTACGTCAAGATCGCAAATTTTCTTTATTGAGTACCGTTTTTGCCTCATTACTGAGCTACCTTCAGATCAGTCTACATAACCAACTAAGATTTTTACAAACAATTCTGTTGGAAGGACATCCGCAACTATTATAGCAGAGGTTGCAAATACCGATTCCGTTGTAAATTTCTTTATTTTAACACGACTAAATTCAAATTGTGAACGGCCGGGCTAGTGGCCCCGCGTTCTTCCCTCCGTCAATAGATGGCAGCACTTTTTCCACTCTGGTTACCAATTTGCCTCCTTATTCGCATCCGCTACTCCCTGTTATGTGCTTATAGGTAGCACACCGCGCCAGGTACACGCGGCGCTCGGGGACCACAGCATAGCGTTATGTGTCGTGGTACCATTTGTATATATCCCCTACGCAGGCCGTCGTCCGTAGCACTCTCTGGTGTCTCTTGAGCATTGGCATAGGTTTCACAGCACCTAACATGACCGGCGGTTTAAAAATGTTTTTTAAAAGTTTTTGAAAGTTTTTAGAAAAAAATATTTGTTTTTTGTTTTTTACGTGTGTTGCGGGGTGTGAAAATTATCTCTCGTCGTTTGCTATTTTCAGTACGACAACTGAGGATGGGCTAGTAACAGTCTGAAACCAGTCGTGTGAAAATAAAATAATTTACAACTGAAGCGGTATTTTCAATCTCTGCTAAGATTTTCACTTTAACTGTTGTTGTTGTTGTTGTGGTCTTCAGTCCTGAGACTGGTTTGATGCAGCTCTCCATGCTACTCTATCCTGTGCAAGCTTCTTCATCTCCCAGTACCTACTGCAACCTACATCCTTCTGAATCTGCTTAGTGTATTCATCTCTTGGTCTCCCTCTACGATTTTTACCCTCCACGCTGCCCTCCAGTACTAAATTGGTGAGCCCTTGATGCCTCAGAACATGTCCTACCAACCGATCCCTTTTTCTAGTCAAGTTGTGCCACAAACTCCTCAATTCTATTCAATACCTCCTCATAAGTTATGTGATCTACCCATCTAATCTTCAGCATTCTTCTGTAACACCACATTTCGAAAGCTTCTATTCTCCTCTTGTCTAAACTATACATCGTCCATGTTTCACTTCCATACATGGCTACACTCCATACAAATACTTTCAGAAACGACTTCCTGACACTTAAATCTATACTCGATGTTAACAAATTTCTCTTCTTCAGAAACGCTTTCCTTGCCATTGCCAGTCTACATTTTATATCCTCTCTACTTCGACCATCATAAGTTATTTTGCTCCGCAAATAGCAAAACTTCTTTATTACTTTAAGTGTCTCATTTCCTAATCTAATTCCCTCAGCATCACCCTACTTAATTCGACTACATTCCATTATCCTCGTTTTGCTTTTGTTGATGTTCGTCTTATATCCTCCTTTCAAGACACTGTCCATTCCGTTCAACTGCTCTTCCAAGACCTTTACTGTCTCTGACAGAATTACAATGTCGAACCTTAAAGTTTTAATTTCTTCTCCATGGATTTTACTACCTACTCCGAATTTTTCATTTGTTTCCTTTACTGCTTGCTCAATATACAGATTGAATAACATCGGGGATAGGCTACAGCCCTGCGTCACTCCCTTCCCAACCACTGCTACCCTTTCATGACCCTCGACTCTTATAACTGCCATCTGGTTTCTGTACAAATTGTAAATAGCCTTTAGCTTCCTGTATTTTACCGCTGACACCTTCAGAATTTGAGAGTATTCCAATCAACTCTGTGGGAATTTTCTCTAAGTCTACAAATGCTAGAAACGTAGGTTTGCCTTTTCTTGATCTAGCTTCCAAGATAAGTCGTAGGGTCAGTATTGCCTCACGTGTTCCAATATTTCTACGGAATCCATACTGATCTTCCCCGAGGTCGGCTTCTACCAGTTTTTCCATTCGTCTGTAAAGAATTCGTGTTAGTATTTTGCAGCCGTGACTTATTAAACTGATAGTTCGGTAATTTTCACATCCGTCTACACCTGCTTTCTTTGGGCTTAACTACAGCATCTCATCTCTAAAGATACCGCGATGTGTAATGAGTGCCACACACTGACCAACATTTTAAACTGATCTGAAGATGGCTCAGTAATGAGTCGAAATCGGTAGTCAATAAAGAAAATTTTCGTACAGTGCATATGATTTTTATCCAGACATATTTTAAATCTTCTCTATATTGTACTCGACTGGAAATAACTGACATGAATAGGCGAAACGTGTTTGATACACACAAAGCCGGCCGAAGTGGCCGCGCGGTTCTGGCGCTGCGGTCTGGAACCGCGAGACCGCTACGGTCGCAGGTTCGAATCCTGCCTCGGGCATGGATGTGTGTGATGTCCTTAGGTTAGTTAGGTTTAACTAGTTCTAAGTTCTAGGGGACTAATGACCTCAGCAGTTGAGTCCCATAGTGCTCAGAGCCATTTAACTGAAGGTGTTGCATTTTCTTATAAAATTATCCTTTGGCCCAGGCGTTTACAGAGGCCTTCGCCATCGTGATTTGACATGTGTTTCGGACGCGACGTCCCATCTTCAGAGGCGTGACGCTCCTGGAGCAGGCCGCCGACGTCGGCGTCCCTGGCTGGGTCGGCCTTAATTGCCGGCAGCGGCCACCTGGAGGGGCCATGCATTATCGAAGCGGCGGCCGGGCAGGTAAGCCGCCGGCTCGCCGTATCTCTCGCTAAGCCCCAGATAACAAACGTGCAGGATTGTTCTCCATTACGAAACGACGCCGCGTCCCTGGATTACCGCCATCTGCATACGCCGCCGCTGCCACTGCCGCTGCCGCTTCCTTCCCTCGCCGTAATTTATGCCAGCGTCTGAAGCAATTAGAGGAATTCCCAGGGCCGTCCCCAAATTGTTAGCGAATGCTCCCCCGGGGTGAGATTCATAATGAATTTGTACGTTACTCGTGCTCAAAATATCGCGCCAGTAGACAACAGCATTGTTTCCACTGAAATCCTTCTCTAAACATGAATATGAATTTATACATACATAAATGCGCAATAGAGGGCGTACAGCAGTATATGTATTGGTGAAGTATATCTGTATCTCGTATGTAATTTACTGAGCAATACTTAAGATAGAATTCCCTAAGTAAAAATAAAATGGAAATGTCCGTCGAATTTGGTATGAATATGAGTTTGTCACCCACATTACCTCATTTGGAGTTACAGCTTACTGTATTCGTGGCGGGGCACAGTGGGCCAGAATCTTTAGAAGGTCGCCGAAAAAGAAAAAAAATAAGTTTATAGATGCGAATTTCGGACTGTTAGGTTGGTTGCAGCAATGCTGGAACAACTGAATGCCGGGTGTGCGGACGACCACATGTTGATTTGTTGGGTTATATCTCAGGTCAAATGCGGCAGTTCATTGTTATCGTGCGTGTAGTCGGCCAGGCTACAAAAACAGTCATGTTGTTGAAGATAACTTATTTGTGTTTTGTGCAAGTGAAGCCAATACGCCGGCCGCGGTAGTCTAGCGGCTCTAGGCGCGCAGTCCGGAACCGCGCGACTGCTACGGTCGCAGGTTCGAATCCTGCCTCGGGCATGGATGTGTGTGATGTACTTAGGTTAGTTAGGTTTAAGTAGTTCTAAGTTCTAGGGGACTGATGACCACAGTAGTTAAGTCTCATAGTGCTCAGAGCCATTTGAACCATTTTTCTTTTTTTTTTTTTGAAGCCAATACTTCCAATATGGATGGTATTCCAGGAGGTATGCAATAATCAAGAAACATTTACATCGCTATTAAATCACCAATTATGCTTGTTTATTTTTCAATTATCGTACTACAGGAAAATGGAAGAGAAAATGGTAAAATACGCTTAAAAAATACATATAAGTTATGAATTCCATGACATTCCGCTTTCTTTTGCGCTGTGTCCGCAAGTATATATTATTACCTTTGTAAATTAAGCTTCAGATCCTGCTATTAGTTGCTACTCTGCCTTTGAGCCACGTTTTAATCGACACTTGCAAAATGTCATTGTTGAGACATCTTCAAAAATGACAGTACAGTTAGTTAATTATGAGCTGCATTTGTACAAAATGGCTCTGAGCACTATGGGACTCAACTTCTGAGGTCATTAGTCCCCTAGAACTTAGAACTAGTTAAACCTAACTAACCTAAGGACATCACACACATCCATGCCCGAGGCAGGATTCGATCCTGCGGCCGTAGCGGTCTCGCGGTTCCAGACTGCAGCGCCTAGAACCGCACGGCCACTTCGGCCGGCTACATTTGTACAATTTAAATTGTTTTAAAGAATAAAATAATTAGAAAAATGACGAAAATTGTAACACAGATTTTTTTTAAATTTCAGTTTCGTCTTATCCAGCGTATTCCAGAATAGGATTATCGAGGAAATATATTTTTCTAATAACAAAAGAGTATTTGTCTAACGATTTGGAAGCGGTCATAAAACATTTGGAAAAGTCGTTGACAGAAAGAAGTGGAAATACAATTACAATTCCCTATGATACCATTTCGATTCTGTTCACAAAGTTAAGAAGCAAATATAAGGATGCAACTCGGCGACAAGATTATTTTTTCAAGAAGAACGAAAGGTGGTAAATGCAATAGTATATATTCTGATTGATGCGAAACCTGCAAGTGTGACTAAATCCACTGGCCGACCTGCTACAGAATTTGAAACATTATTTGATAAGTCCAAAAGAAGGAGGACTGATGGGATTCGTACGAAGTTCAGTCCTGTTAAATTATCGTTCGCTGTGCAAATGAGTCTTCCATCTTCGGGGCACCTATACGCTGCTAAGATTGTGAAAGACGTCACACTCTGAATTCCATCCGAGGAGAAAAAATATAAAGCAGGTTTGCGATTGTCAACATCATCGCCATACTCTTCTGATGCAAATGAAGGTATAGCACTTCTTTTAGACTTGTAATTGTCAAAAGAATCTTACCAGCTTTTGAGAAACTGCTTAAACACGCTATATACACCGTACCCAGCTATTCTGGCAGCAAAACAAGATTGCTGACCTCCAGACGAAAGCCTCACTTTTACCGAATCAAAAGCTGAGGTACCGTTGCAAGCTTTGTTAGAGCACACCATTCAACGTGTTCTACTGCTGAAACGTCCGCCCCAGTAGCTGAGTGGTCAGCGTGACGGATTGCCGTCCTCTGGGCCCGGGTTCGATTCCCGGCTGGGTCGGAGATTTTCTCCGCTCAGGGACTGGGTGTTGTGTTGTGTTCATCATCATTTCATCCCCATCCGGCGTGCAGGTCGCCCAATGTGGCGCCGAATGTAATAAGACCTGCGATATGGCGGCCGGACCTGCCCCGCGAGGGGCCTCCCGGCCAATGACGCCAAACGCTCATTTCCATCACTGCTGAAACGAGATGATGATGTACTTATGAGTGATTCAGAAATGTCTAATATGGCTTTTATTTGTAAGTGGAAGTTCGACGGAACTTCCGGGCAAAGCATGTATAAAATAAAGTTTTCAGATTCGAGTATTTCAGATGCAAGTTTATTTTTCACTCGCTTGTTCCACTGAAACTTGCAGGTGTGAATGAAGAAATGAAAGGTCGAAAAGATCTTATGGACTTATACGAAGCCATCTTCAACCCTCTTTTGCGGAGCACTCCAGTTAGTATTTACAAAGGAAACAGAGCAGACGTCTTTAAATGAGAAAGCGTATTACGACAAACCGAACAACTCCAGGCATTCGAAACAGTCATTCATGGGAAAGACATTTCCATTAAATACAATTTAAGCATGACCATGGTAGATGGTAAAGGGTGCAATGCTGTCACCAACAGAAAATCTGCACAACGGTGCTATCTCTGCCAGGCCACGCCCAACCAGTTTAATAACATTGACGATGTTTTCAAGGGACAGGTTACCGCCGATTATCTGCATTACGGACTGTCAACTCTTCACACCTGGATTCGATGTTTTGAATGATGTTTTCATTTGGCATACAAAAGTGGCAAGCAGGTAAAGCGGAAGATAAAGAGGGAAAATACTGAAAGCCATCATTAAAAAAGCTTTCAAACAGCAGCTTGGAATTTTAATCGACATGCCAAAACAAGGGTTTGGCAGTACGAACGACGTTTTTTTGAAAACACTCCAACATCACCGCTGATAACTGTGGTTTCCGAAGAACTAATCCATAGTTTTTATATATTTTTTTTCAGACGATTTAGAGAGGACGTCAGATCGACATTGAAAAGTTTCGAGCGCACGCCTTAGCAAAAGTCAGGCACTACGTGAAAGAACGCCCCTGGTACAACATGCCAATAGCATTCCATTGGTTGCTGATCCACGGTCCAGACATTATTTCTTCGTCCAATTTGCCCATCGGTCAACTGTCAGAGGATGCTCAGGTATCAACCAATAAGTTGATAAAGCAATATCGCCGAAGTTTTCCTCGAAAGTTTTCAAGAGTTAACACTATGGAAGACGAGCTTAGGACACTGTTGGCAACGACAGACCCTACATTTCTTCCTTACGAAAATCTTTGCCAAAGAAACTGAAGAGTTTGTAGCCAGAAGTCGTTACCCTCTTAGTTCCTGTGGCGGAAGATTATCAAGATTCAGATGCAGATGGTGAGGAAAGTGTCTGAAGATGATGGCGCTTCAGCTGAAGCAGAAAAAGATGATGACGGTGAAAAGGAATAAGAAAACGAAAAACTGTAATTTTAGTTATAAAAAATTTACAAAATAAAAATTATAATTGAAGTGAAGTAATATTTTGTAATATTTTACACCATGTTGTACCCTCTATTTGGTCCTTTCTTTGAGATTTCCACTTTTTTTTGTTAATATTTTTAATCATTAACTACAAGATCCCCTAAATACTGACTTTTATGTAAATATAAATATATAAATAAATATAAATAAAAAATATCAATTTTGACGCCATTTGGATCTACCATTTTATTTATTTTTTAACTCAGTCTTCATCAGCAACGTCGATAATTCCCTAAAATTTACTTTTATGTACATCGAGCCCGCCAACGTGAATCCGCCATTTTATTTTTTTTCACTTTTTGATATTATATTCTTCATGAGAAACTTCGCTAACTCTTACATACTATGTTTGATACAAATTCAACAACTCCTTGTATTCTGACCGACTTTTTGGGATCCTAACCCACTGTGCCGCGGTAGAAACACTCTCCCGGCCATCGAGCTTTAAATGTTTTGTGGTCTCCCTAAGACATTTAACACGAATGCTGGAATGGTTCCTTTGAAAAGAACGCGGGGTATTCCTCACCAACGTGTTTGTACTCTGTCTCTGCTGACGTCGTCAGCTTGTAGAACTTCTATGAATATGTGGTGTCCGCTCATTGGAACATGTCAGAAGGAACAGGCATCACGCGGAACCCGCAGCTGTACTACATTTTTGTAAATTGATGGAGAAGGGGGGGAGCGTGGGGGACAAAGGAAACGACATGGACGGGACGGGGACTGCGGATAAGTGGTGCTTGAAATTTGGGCGTAACGGTAGAGACCGCGGGGTGTAAGAACTGCGTTCCAGGAGGAGCAGTGGTTAACGTCGCTGCTTCGTAAGCAAGTGATCTAGGGTTCAAATCCCGATCCCCCCCCCCCAACAACCCCACACCCATACACACACACACACCCTCCAACCCACAGTTTACATATTGTGCAGCAGTTCGTTTCGA
The DNA here is from genome assembly GCF_021461395.2 of Schistocerca americana. Lineage (NCBI taxonomy): Eukaryota > Metazoa > Arthropoda > Insecta > Orthoptera > Acrididae > Schistocerca > Schistocerca americana. The sequence goes on along the minus strand of NC_060119.1, from coordinate 162,915,449 downwards.
AAACGGGTTCAAGGGAAAGCTGCTGTCCTTATTTCTTCAACGAGATATAACACAACTATGCAAATTAATAGGATATTGCCAATTGAAGAAATGAATGGGTGGTATATAACAACTGGATTTGTGAGGGGTAATTAATAAAAATTACTACATCAAATCATAATCCCCCAATTAAACGTAATAACAGCCAATCAGGTAATCATCTCGTTAAACGTTCCACCACCTTTACTTTCGTGCCACTAAGCGTGCCATCGGTGGCAGTTTTATTGAATTCAGCAATTTTCTTCCAGAAATGTGCAAAAAAGTAGGTACGAAAATCTAAGTGCGTAAAAATGGCACCAGCTGTGGCCGTGAGGTACACGGACACCATGTGAGTGAGATCTGTAGCTCAAAAAGAGGCTAACATATCAGTATTATACATTGACGAAGTCCAGTAAGATTTACTGGAATGGAGAATTACAAAAGTACATTGCAGTGAGAATGAGATGCTTCACTGTTGTTATTTACTTGCGTTACTTACGCCTACTATGTGTTATACAGGGGGAAAGCTAAATAAAACCGACAGGCTTCTTGGCCATACACAAACACCATCTCTGCTAGATTCCCCACACGAATACCGTATCACTCTGCTGGTTACAGTACGCTGCGTCAATCACACAGCCTACAGCACACAAAGAGCACACGGCACGCGGACAGAGAAACTTCCATTCGACAGCGCCATCTACTGTGGTTACGATGTATTTCCGTTCACACGATTTCCAGTCAGGAATCCGCCTCTGTATTTTGTCGGTTTTATCAGTGTTTACTCTGTATAAGTAAATTTACTTACCCAAGTCCGTGCAAAATGAGCTGCTTAGCAGGTACTTTTTACTGCCTTCCTAAATAAGTAATTTTTAGTAATCTCTTTAAACACCTTGACCAATTTTTAGTACCATTTGATAGTAAATCATGTTATCACTTTGTTCATTCTGTATTGGTAAATATAAGTTCAGCCTAGGTTTTTTGCCATGCTCATGGACAGTACTGTTTGTGCAGTAAGTATCAGGTATGCTTAAATGAGTAGCGAATATTATCCCATGGGTGTACTTAAGATGTCTGTCTTTCTCTTATTTCTTTCAGTAAGCTCCATCACTCTTTTTAGTCATTATTATCAGGGCACTTTTTTGTAGTTGAAAAACTGTGTACACATATCGTGCTTTTGTTCCCCGAAAACAACTTCTTGATTAAAAACTTAATACATATATCAATAATATGTAACTAAATGACATTGACTATTAAACATTGATTAGAGGATTCATCCTGACGACGATCTACGTTGCCTGATAAAAAACGTGAAGAGGCCTGAGGGGGAGAAGGAAACGAAAATCTTAACTGGTTGAGACGGTACGTCATGTTATTTCAGTGATTATGAAATGGAGTCAAATTTACAAAGAACTTAACAGCACGAGACCTCTAACCTGTATGACGTTGCATCGCCTCTATCCTGGATTCTTGCACTATATGGCTGTGAAGTGGTAGTCGAAGTAGAGAGGATATAAAATGTAGACTGGCAATGGCAAGGAAAGCGTTTCTGAAGAAGAGTATAGATTTAAGTGTCAGGAAGTCGTTTCTGAAAGTATTTGTATGGAGTGTAGCCATGTAGGGAAGTGAAACATGGACGATAACTAGTTTGGACATGAAGAGAATAGAAGCTTTCGAAATGTGGTGCTACAGAAGAATGCTGAAGATAAGGTGGGTAGATCACGTAACTAATGAGGAGGTATTGAATAAGATTGGGGAGAAGAGAAGTTTGTGGCACAACTTGACTAGAAGAAGGGATCGGTTGGTAGGACATGTTTTGAGGCATCAAGGGATCACAAATTTATCATTGGAGGGCAGCGTGGAGGGTAAAAATCGTAGAGGGAGACCAAGAGATGAATACAGTAAGCAGATTCAGAAGGATATAGGTTGCAGTAGGTACTGGGAGATGAAGAAGCTTGCACAGGATAGAGTAGCATGGAGAGCTGCATCAAACCAGTCTCAGGACTGAAGACCACAACAACAACAATGGCTGTGAAGTATATGGTTAACCCATTGCACCTTCTCCTGAGGAAAACTGGTCCACAACTGATGTAGCTCTCGTCGTTTCACTGACATTGCGTGGATTGGAAGGTGATACGCTTTTCAGCAGGAGACGTATAGGAAAGAAAGAAGCGAAGTTTAATCGTCGTTCAAGACTGCTAAATTGTAATGGTAGGTGCAAGATTCATGGGACGATCCTTTATGATCGTCCGAGATGGCACCACACATGTTGTGTCGGGGACACATATCGGTATCTTGGTGGCTGTGGTATTGCCTCAGCATCACACTGGAAGTTCATAGAAACACGCGCCATATGTGGATAAGCATTGTATTATTAGATAATGACACCATGATACTGTCAAATGAGAGGTAATACATAGGGTTGCAAGACGTCAGTGACGTACCGTTGTGATGTCATAGTTTCTCCAATACCACCAGCGGTGAACTGAAATCATATCCCCATACCACGATGTCAGGAGTAACACCGCTGTGTCTTCACCATATTTCCTATTTTGCAGAAAATTTTGTAATTGTGAGGATATGCTGTTTGGTTTAGAGGTCTGTTGTCTCCTTTTAGGCCATCTGACTTTGCCATCCAAAAGGAGACTTCATCATACATCTGCACTGAGATTAGTGTGGAAGAGTGAAGAATATTATGTTCAATTCTGTGTAATAGTCAGTTCCAGCTGGAAACTAATTTCCTCCACAAATTCACACTAGATCTGAAAATTCAACAAGCAGACAAGATCCTGGAGAGCCTCCTGGAAGGCTTCCCATTTGCTGGAGATTAAAAAGCAGTCACGCCGCGGTGAGATACTCGAGAGGCACAAAGCAGGCGGCGAAGCTCCTTTCATCCTGTGCTGCTTACCGCTTCTCGTTATAACGACAGCCGAGTCTCGCTGCTCGTTAAGTAGCTTAGCTTTGACATTTACGCATTTACCTTGTTTTCTGATACAGCTGCAGTCCTCGAGTGCCACATCCCCCCTTCTCTCTCTCTCTCTTTCCGTCTCACCTTCTCTCTTCTTCCGCCCTTTGCCTCTATCCTATCGTTACGACGCCCCTCCATCGCGATACACTTGCAGTAATCTCCTTTGAGTGCGTTCGCAGTTGTCGAGGCACCCATGCGCTCCAGACTTCGAATAAATAACGTTTCCTTTCGCATTCTTTTACAAAGAAGCAGAATCTGGTGCGATTCTGTTGTTATTGACCCTCAGAACCATCCCTGCCTGGTGGCTATTTATCCAGAGAGCCCGGCACTGGATTTCGTAAACATCTAATTAGCATTGCCAGCAACTCTGGTCAGGCGAGCTAAATTTCGTTTCCCTCTGATGCCAACGTAAAATGAGAAAAAAGACCTTGCTTTCCCACAAGATATTTGTCGATCGTGTTAAACGTGTTCAACTTGTAATTGAATCCTTAGAAACTCATACTTAATTACCATATTTTTAACCTATTTTTTCCCTCAGTAATAAGGGAAATCTCATAAATATATGAAATAGAAGTAATTGTTTATGATAAGTTTACAAACAATTATTTTTGTGAAATCTATAATATCTGACAATTACAGGGTGGTTCTTTATTTCATTTTAGAAACTTGAGATGTACTTCAGTATAAACTGATATAAATGTCTGATATATTCGTGCTTTTTTCGGAGGAAGCTATGGTTGCATCAGTCTTGTTACGGATATGATACACAGGGGTGTGCAGGAAACATTGGACTCCACAACTGACCAGTAACTGATTCGCACAGCTAAATTACACTCACATCACAGACATATCACATTTATATCTACTAGATGTTACAATATTCTACAGTCTGCGGCTACCGCAAAAGATAATACAGCGAGTATCTAGTTAGTTACCATGCACCGGCTGTAATACACAGCACAATGAAGGAAACTGTTGCCTTCCAGCCCAGAGTTCACGAGCACGTAGGCGACGGTGGACAGTGGCCAACCAGCTAATCACACAGAAATGAACACCAGAATAACCTAAAATTAACGCAAAATCATCTCACTTATTTGTACAAGTGGATTAATTCAAGTAACGGACTGGGATGTGCTGGTGAGACCCATACGAGGTACACACAGTCATGAGCAAGGCTGTCAAAGAACTTGGAAATAGAAAGCACACATGTTACAAAGTACCACACGGGATTTTTAGATACTTATTATTCGCAGAATTTCATACACGATATGATGGAGGATACTGAGGCGTGCCACCCATATGACTGACCACGTGCAGTGGCGATATACAAAGGTGGGCACACAACTCTAAAAGAAACCGTCACTAAAGTGATGTCTTGCATTGGGTTTAAAATACTTCTCCTCAGAAATTAACACACCCAGTAATCGCGCAAAACAAGAACACGTGTGGGATTGGCAGACAAAGGGAAAGAAAAGTCACTGGGAAAATTGAAAAAATGCACTTGGAATCCTGCTCAAATTGTCTAGTACCAAGTGTTCATAAAATACAAAACCGAAATGCTTAGTGCATGTGATACTTAAGGACATATCGATGCCTGGAATTAACAAACAGGAATCATAATCAGACTTCAAGTTTCTCACAGAATTTACAAAAATAATCGAAATCAACGGACACTGCCTCATTTCTCTAACATCGATAACTCTGAAACAAAACCGCTTCAGCTGTACTTAATCTTTTTATTATTAAATCACTACCGATTTCGCGGAACCTGAACATGTGGCTTGGAGTGCCAGGAAAGCAGTACTGATCCAATAGTAAAAGGATTAAATACAGCTGAAGCGATTGATGACTACTCATAGCTGAGAATGCCCTACCTACAAGGCAGTATGCTGAGAGAAAAGGAACTAGATGTTTCTATAACTAAAAAAACTATTCTTATTATTGAATCTCTGAAATGAGCAAACGCTTCAAGAGAGCGGATGTTCGCTTTTTTTTTTGGGGGGGGGGGGGGGGGGGGGGGGGCCTCAGTCTACTGACTGGTTGATGCAGCCCGTCACGATTTCCTTTCCTGTGCTAACCTCTTCATCTCAGAGTAGCACATGCAACCTACGTCCTCAATTATTTGCCGGATGTATTTCAATCTCTGTCTTCCTCTACAGTTTTTGCCCTCTACAGGTCCCTCTATTACCATGAAAATCATCGCAGAACGTCCTCATTCCTTATCAGTGAACCTAATTTTCAACATTCGTCTGTAGCACCACATTTCAAATGCTTCGACCTTCTTCTGTTCCAGTTTTCCCACAGTCCAAGTTTAACTACCATACAACGCTGTACTCCAGACGTACATTCTCAGAAATTTCTTCCACAAATTAAGGATGATATTTGATATTAGTAGACTTCTCTTGGCCAGGAATGCCTTTCTTGCCATAGATAGTTGCTTTTGATGTCCTCCTTGTTCGTCCATCTTAGGTTATTTTACTGCCTAGGTAGCAGAATTCCTTAACTTCATCTACTTCGTCACTGTCAATCCTGATGTTAAGTTTCTCGCTGTTCTCATTTCTGCAACTTCTCATTACCTTTGTCTTTCTTAGATTTACTCTCAATCTATACTGTGTACTCATTAGATTGTTCATTCTGTTCAGCAGATCATGTAATTTTTTTTCTTCACTTTCACTCAGGATAGCAATGTCATCAGCGAATCGTATCATTGATATCCTTTCACTTTGAATTTTAATTCCACTCCTGAACCTTTCTTTTATTTCCACCATTGCCTGTTCGATGTACAGATTGAACAGTAGGGGGGAAAGATTACATCACGGTCTTACACCCTTTTTAATCCGGGCACTTCGTTCTTGGTCGTCCACTCTGATTATTCTCTTTTGGTTGTTGAACATATTGTACATTACCCGTCTCTCCCTATAACTTACCCTTATTTTTCTCAGAATGTCGAACATCTTGCACCATTTTACAATGTCTAAAGCTTTTTCCAGGTCGACAAATCCTATGAACGTGTCTTTATTTTTCTTTAGTCTTGCTTCCATTATTAACCGCAGCGTGGGAATTGCCTCTCTCGTGTCTTTAACTTTCCTAAAGCCAACTGATCGTCATCTAGCACATCCTCAATTTTCTTTGCCATTCTTCTGTATGTTATACTTGTCAGAAGCTTGGATGCGTGAACTGTTAAGATGACTGCACGATAGTTCTCGCACTTGTCAGCTCTTGCAGTTTTCAGAATTGTGTGGATCGTATGTCGCCAGACTCATACATTCTACACACGAACATGAACAGTCGTTTTGTTGGCACTTACCCCAATGGTTTTAGAAATTCTGGTGGACTGTTACCTATCCTTTGTGTCATATTTGATCTTAAGTCCTCCAAAGCGCTTTTACATTCTGATTCTGATACTTTTACATTCTGATTCTGATACTGGATCCCCTACCTCTTCTAAATCGGCTCCTGCTTCCTCTTCTATCACGTCATACAAATCCTCCCACTCATACAGGCTTTCAACGTATTCTTTCCACCTATCCGCTCTCTCCTCTGCATTTAGCAGTGGGATTCCCGTTGCACTCTTAATGTTACCACCCTTGCTTTTAATGTAGGTTGCCTTGACTTTCCTACAACCACTTCTTTTTCGATTTCATCACATTTTTTATGCAGCCATTTCGTCTTAGCTTCTCTGCACTTCCTATTTATGTCATTCCTCAGCGTCCTGTATTTCTGTCCTCCTGAGTTTCCTGGAACATATTTATACTTCCTCCTTTCATCGATCAAATTAAGTGTATCTTCTGTTACGCAAGGTTTCTTCGCAGTTACCTTCTTTGAACCCATGTTTTCTTTCCAAATTCTGTGGTAGCCCTTTTTAAAGATGTCCAGTCTTCTTCAACCTTGCTGTCTCCTGAGCTATTCCATATTCTTGTATCTATAGCCATAGAGAACTTCAAGCATATCTCGTCGTTCCTGAGTACTTCTGCATACCACTTCTTGTGTATTGATTCTTCCTGACTAATGTCTTAAACATTATTATATAGTGATCTGGGTCTTTATCCTCTCCTGGGTACGCCTTACAATCCAGTATCTGATTTCGGAATCTCTGCCTGACCATGATGTATTCTAACTGAAATCTTCCCCTATCACCCTGCCTTTTCCAAGTATACCCCCTCCTCTTGTGATTCGTGAACACAGTACTCGCTATTACTAGCTGAAACTTGTTACAGAACTCTGTTAATCTTTCTCCTCTCTCACTCCTTGTCCCAAGGCCATACTCTCCTGCATCGTTTTCTTGTACTCCTTCCCCTACAATTGCATTCCAGTTTCCCATGACTATTACATTTTCGTCTACCTTCACGATCTGTATTCCCCTCCCAACATCCTCATACACTTTGTCCATCACTCCATCTTGCGACGTTGGAATATATACCTGAGTTATCGTTGTCGGTGTTGGTTTGCTGTCGATCTGAGAAGCATAACCCTATCACTGAACAGATCACAGTAACACACTCTCTGCCCTACCTTTGTATTCATAACTTATCCTACTCCTGTTATACCATTTTCCGCTGGTGTTGATATTACGCTATACTCATCTGATCCCAAATCCTTGACTTCTTTTCATTTCATTTTACTGACCGCTACTATATCTAGGTTAAACCTTTGCATTTCCCTTTTCAGATTTTCTAGTTTCCCTATTACGTTCAGCCTTCTGATATTCCACGCTCCGGTTCGTAGAACGGTGAATCTTTTGCTGAAGAAGGGGTCATCACGACACTTCTTCAATTACAGGCCACATGTCCTGTTGATACACGTTACGTGTCTTTAATGTATTGCTTTCCATTGCCTTCTGCATCCTCTTACCGCTGATATTTGTAGGTCCTTCCGCAGACCGTTGGCAGAACTAGGGTGACTTCTTATGCCGGAAGTCTTCGGCCGCCAATGCTATTAATCAAAATTTAAGCAGTGACGGGATTCTAACCCGGGACTCAGGACGGTTTGATTACTAATCGAAGACTCAACCCTTTGTTTTCGTTTTTTTGATCTCGTTTTGTTTCTCACCGAATACGCTGAGCTACCTTGCCGGCACCCCTAGACCGCGGTAGTCTTCCTGCTCGCTTACCATACCTAGAAGAAGACCCTCCCGTTCAAACAAATTGTAGGAGAAAATCCGTGGAGGCTTTGGCCAAATACGTCACGCCAGAACTGTTTTACTGCTATGGCGCCTTGCTAGGTCGTAGCCATTGACTTAGCTGAAGGCTATTCTAACTATCTGCTCTGCAAAGGAGCGAGGCTTCGTCAGTGTAGTCGCTAGCAAAGTCGTCCGTACAACTGGGGCGAGTGCTAGTAAGTCTCTCGAGACCTGCCGTGTGGTGGCGCTAGGTCTGCGATCACTGACAGTGGCGACACGCGGGTCCGACATGTACTAATGGACCGCGGCCGATTTAAAGCTGCCACCTAGCAAGTGTGGTGTCTGGCGGTGACACCACATTTACTCCTTCCCTAGTCTCTCCTCTTTGCTAAACCTGGACGTGATGTTAGGTTGACAATGGTTCTGTCCAACTTATGCGTCTGTAGCTGCCCTGCGTAACCATTGAAACTCCCGTTGTACACATATCCCCACACATTTGGAGCACGGAGAAGAAAACAAAAGAATCGGAAATGATGTGTAACAATGAATAAATGAACGAGTTCGTACATTCCTCCTCCGTAGAACATTGGTCCTTCAACCTGTACACACGAGGAAGGGTAATGTTGCATGTATGCAAGTTCCATCTAAATGATGACAATGAAACGGTCCACTTGGTCCGCTTAGCCATAACTGTGCAGAAGAAGGATTATTATGCTAAAAGGAAGTTGAAACGTCTCACACATATCATCTGCGAGCGTTCACTACTAACTACAGCCATTCTGAGTTTTCACTGTTTGCGTCGTGCTGATCTACGTTGCCGTAGTAGAAATTAGAAAGGAATTAACTGATCTGAGACATATATTCAAAATTATTATGTTACATATAGATAAGACAGATAAATCCTGCATTTTGCGACGTCTTATTGTATTTAGATGCTCATACAAGACTATGTAGAAACATCTTGCTAGTTCACGGTGGGATAGTGGTTTAACAACGAATCATTCTATGAAAACGCTTATATCACATTTTGGATAAATGCAAGGATCACCAGTAAGCTCTTAGAGTTTACTTGAAACCCATATTTTGTATCGATTGACACAGAGCTATGGTCATCATTCATGTCTAATGTGGCAAAACTAATATCCAAGCCACTGAGATGCACAATGATTTCCTTATACGAGGAGGGCCCTCAGGGTCTCAGCATTCGTTTGCTGGGTGCGGACTTGGCGGCCCCTGTGTTGCTGATCTGGGGACTGGTAAGCGCCGCCAGTCCTGTGTCACCATAAGCTCTGGACATGCTTTAGCGATCATCGTGGCGCGCTGCGATGCGACATTGTGTGCCAAAGGGGACGGGGATCTTTGCTTGACTGCCCGCATCTCGAGGATGATAGAAACGTCAGTCTCAAGGTGTGCTGCGTGCCGATGAGATGCATGGCTGTTGAGATCGAACGGTAGTTAGTGGGTAACCTCTAGGCAACCTGCCACATCTGAGATGTATGAGGCTTACCTCGACATTATCTAGATGGGCTTCTATTTCCCTTGCTGCTCGTAGGACTCAATCGAAATTATCTCAATCTCCTACCAGCGGAAAGGGTGGGCCGCTGGTAGGTAACAACGTCCAGTCAAACAAGACGACTCTTGTGCCAGTCCTCGTGACACAGGGATTAATATCAAGTTTGTCTCTAGTAACAGAACTAATGGTGGTAATCAGAATGTGTTTTTAATCGTGAAAAGCAAAGTGAACAGAGCTTCGACAAAGTTGCACCTTTCTATATTCAGAAAGACTCAGAGGCCATTGCTGGCAATTTAAAATCAGTCAAGCGATTGCGTAATGGGTTGTTGTTGGTAGAAACCTCTGGTTCCGAACATGTTAAGGAACTCCAGAAAGGTCAATGCGTTGGGGAATACGCCTTCGAAACTGAGTTACGCACCACTCTGAATCATAGCAAAAGCGTTCTGTCGTACAAATGTATGATGGACATTACCACCGAAGAACTGAAAGATGAGAGGGCTGAAGAATGTATGGCCGACGTGCAAAACATAATGAAGAGAGTGGATGATGATCTTCTAAAATCCTTCTTTATCCTGACCGTCAGTAGCATGAAACTTCTGGAGGACGTAAAGGCTGGTTTTCTTCGCCTATACGTGCGGCATTATATCCCCGGTCAATGCGCTGTTTGAAATGCCAGCACTAAGGGCATACTTATCTTGGATGTAAGGGGGAATCCGCTTGTGGGGCAAGTGGTCAGTTCGCTCACGAAGGAGTCACTTGCTTATCTCCTTTGAAATGTGTGAATTGTTCTGGGGCTCACCCTGTCAAGAGTAAGGACTGGAGCGTGTATCTTGAGCAGCGGAAGATACAAGACCTTAAAAGTACAAAGCGCATCCTGTATAATGAGGTATAAAAAATGCGTAAAGCCATGCTGCCCCAGTATTCACTATACTGTAGCTCTCAAGAAGCCTTTCCAGAAAGCGGATGCTTCTACACAAACTGAGGTTGCCACTACAGCACTAGTACAATAGCTTGTTGTTTTAAAATTCTACGAGTAATGTAGCACACGATACTAACGTCGACATGCATTATACAGCACCACTTACTGTACTGAAGGAGATGGTTGTATAATGATGTGAACATAGATTCCAAGATGGCTGCAGAGAATTGCCGCAGACTCTGTTCAGTGGAAAGTCACTGACGACTTCCACTCGACTCATCGCAAAGGACAGCAAAAAAAGTTCATGGCAAGCGTTCCTGGGCTCTGTCAACCTTTCTACTTGTTCTACAACAGCATGGGAAGCCATTAGGAGGATTTTTTGGTAAAGACAATCGGTTACCTGTAGCAGCGTTGTTGAATCAGGGGAGACAATGAAAGAGCATTTTGCAACGACTTTTGCCACTGCCAGCCAGGATCCTGAATGTCGCCGTTACCGTGCCACCGTGGAAAGGGGTGAGTTGGCCTTTAGGTCCGACAATTTAGAGTCCTACAATTGTCCATTCTCCATGTGCGAACTGGATTCGGCAGTCTCTGACGCTCGTGATACTGCGCCTGGTCTAGGCCATACCCGATATGGCACACTGCTGAACTTGAAAGAAATGTTTTAATACGATACGGCAGACAGATCACTTTGACAACTCGTGGAGGTAGGTAATTCTGATATATTTCCTCAAACCAAGAAAGAACCGGACGTTTGCCAGTAGTTACCGGAGCGTCGCCTTAACGAGCTGTGTAGTTTCGAGCAGAAGAATAATGTTCCTCAGCGATGGTTTAAGTGCTATCCTCTTTGCCATAGCCACAAACAGTATCACGTATGTGGTAAGGAGCCCAGTACAATGCTCCTTATTTGTTTACGATAATGAAGCTTTCTGTTCTACCTCTAATAGTGCAACAGTGAGTCGTCAATTGCACTTCCTTCAGGGTGGAGGAGTGGGATGCAAAGTCTAGTTTCGCATTTTTTACAGAGAAATGTGTGTGTGTGTGTGTGTGTGTGTGTGTGTGTGTGTGTGTGTGTGTGTGTGTGTGTGTGTGTGTATGTGAGAGAGAGACAGAGTTTATTTTAATCATTGTCATCACATTTTTAATTAACTGGATTGCATATAGTGGACACCATTCACCCTTTTGTGGTTTTTGCGATTCATTTTTTACTCCAAACTGTCTTGGTTACCGCATCTGAAGAAGCTGAAGCTAAGGCCCCAAAAGGTACCGATTTGGAAATGTCTTCCGCTGGTCTTAGGGAGCAGGCAGGACGAATCTGCTCCAGCTTGATAGGACCATCGTGCCATGGCTGCACGGTGTATGGGTCAGCGAGGACTTCATACCTGAAGATCATTGACGCTATACACCATGAGACGATGAGGTTGGCAACGGACGTTTACAAGACTAGCCTCATACCCAATCTCTGTCCTGATGTTGTTGAACCATCACTTACCATCCGGCAGCCGCTTTTTTTTTGTGGTTTTAGGGCGCAAATCTTCTATGGTCATTAGCGCCCAGCCCGTGACGTAGGAAACAGGAAAAAAACGAAATTTAAAATCAGCAGCAATGGGAACAAAGTCATAAAATTTGAGAAACTAAAGGCAGAAGGAATGCTTAAAAATCCACTATGAAAAGGGGTTGGTTGTCCCCAAAAAAAGCTTCAAATGACTGACGTCATTTCACTGTCACTAATAAACTGTAGAACGCGGTCAGCTGAGCGCGTGTCATCTGCTAAAATCGACGATGGATCAGGCGATAGCTGTAGACGGGAGCGTAACGGATTAAAATAGGGGCATTCAATTAAAAGGTGTCTGACCGTCCACAGCTGAGAGCAGTGGGGACAGAGTGGGGGAGGATCACCGCTTAAAAGATGTCGATGGCTAAAAAGACAGTGCCCTATCCGGAGTCTAGCTAAAATTACCTCCTCCCGACGACACGTTCGGGAGGAAGAGGTCCAAGCGCAAGGAAGGACTTTCACTTCCCGCAATTTATTATGGGGAAGTGTTGACCAATGCGCATGCCATAAATGAGCAACTTGGCGACATAGCCCGCTCCGGAGATCGGTAAACGGAAGAGACTGAATAGCTGGCCGAGGAAGAGAGACTGCAGCCTTGGCCGCTATATCGGCCGCCTCATTCCCACAGATACCAGCGTGTCCTGGGAGCCAGAGGAACGCCACTGAGACGCCCCCCAGGTGGAGCAAGCGCAGACAGTCCTGAATCCGGTGGACCAGAGGGTGCACAGGGTAAAGAGCTTGGAGACTTAGGAGAGAGCTGAGAGAATCTGAGCAGATTACGTACTGTATCCGCTGATGGCGGCGGATGTAGTGGACAGCCTGGAGAACAGCGTAAAGCTCCGCAGTATAAACCGAACACTGGTCGGGAAGCCGAAAGTGATTTGGGGTGTCGCCAACAATATAGGCACTCCCTACACCTAACGATGTTTTCGAGCCATCGGTGTAAATAAATGTGGCTTCCGTCATTTGTGCACATAGAGCAGCAAATGCCCGACGGTAAACAAGTGTAGGGGTACCATCCTTGGGAAATTGACATAGGTCTCTGAGCAAGTCGATCCGGGGACGGAGCCAAGGCGGTGCTGTACCCCAAGTTGTCAAGAAGGTTTTAGGAAAGCGGAAGGAAAGAGAATGGAGCAGTTGACGGAAGCGGACTCCCGTGGGTAGGAGGGAGGAGGAGCGGCCTGCATACCCGACATCAAAGGAGGCGTCGAAAAAAAGATCATGGGCTGGATTAGCAGGCATGGAAGACAGATGGCTAGCATAACGACTCAGAAGGACTGCCCGCCGATTGGACAGCGGAGGTTCAGCAGTCTCAGCATAAAGGCTTTCCACAGGGCTGGTGTAAAAAGCTCCAGACACTAAACGTAATCCACGGTGGTGGATAGAGTCGAGACACCGAAGAATAGACGGCCGAGCAGAGGAGTAGACCATGCTTCCATAATCCAATTTCGAGCGCACTAAGGCGCGATAGAGGCGGAGAAGGACCACTCGGTCCGCTCCCCAGGAGGTACCATTCAGGACACGGAGGGTGTTAAGGGAACGCAGACAGCGAGCCGAAAGATAGGAAACGTGGGAGGACCAGCACAGTTTTCTGTCAAACATAAGACCCAAGAATTTAGCGACGTCGGAAAACGGAAGGTTGACAGGAGGGCGGAAGAAACTCCTTACGTCGCCAAAAATTAACACAAACGGTCTTACTGGGTGAGAAACGGAAGCCGGTTTCGATGCTCCACGAGTGGAGGCGATCGAGACATCCTTGAAGACGTCTTTCAAGAAGGCTGGTCCGTTGAGAGCTGTAATAGATCGCAAAATCGTCCACAAAGAGGGAGCCCGAGACATCAGGAAGGAGACAATCCATAATTGGATTAATGGCGATGGCAAACAGTACAACACTCAGCACGGAGCCCTGGGGTACCCCGTTTTCTTGGGAGAAAGTACGGGAGAGAGTAGTGTTCACCCGCCCCGCACCCTAAATGTGCGCTCTGCCATAAATTCGCGAAGAAAAAGGGGCAGCCGGCCTCGAAAGCCCCAAGAGAACAGTGTGCGGAGGATGCCTGTTCTCCAACAGGTATCGTATGCTCTCTCCAGATCAAAAAATATTGCTACCGTTTGGCGTTTCCGGAGAAAATTGTTCATGATATAAGTGGAGAGAGCAACGAGATGGTCAACGGCAGAACGATGCTTTCGGAATCCGCATTGGGCTGGTGTTAAAAGACTGCGGGATTCCAGCCACCAAGCTAAACGGTAATTCACCATACGCTCCAAAACCTTACAGACACTACTCGTGAGAGAAATGGGGCGATAGCTAGAGGGGAGATGTTTGTCCTTTCCAGGTTTCGGAACGGGAACGACAATAGCTTCCCGCCATCGCCTGGGAAAGGTACTGTCGGTCCAAATTCGATTATAAAGGCGAAGGAGGTAACGCAGGCTATGGGTTGATAAATGCAGCAACATTTGGACATGGATACCATCCGGTCCTGGGGCGGAGGAGCGAGAAGAAGAGAGGGCATGTTGGAGTTCCCGCATGGAGAAAACAGTATTGTAGCTTTCATGATTTTGAGAGGAGAAAGCAAGATGTCGCACTTCCGCTGCACGTTTCTTCGGGAGAAACGCTGGCGGGTAATTTGAAGAGCTCGAAATCTCAGCAAAGTGCTGACCCAATGAGTTAGAAATTGCGACGGGGTCGACTAAGGTATCATGCGCGACAGTGAGCCCAGAGACCGGGGAGAAACTAGGCGCGCCTGAGAACTGTCGAAGCCGACTCCAAACTTCCGAGGAGGGAGTGAAGGTGTTAAATGAGCTAATAAAGAATTTCCAGCTTGCCTTCTTGCTATCGCGGATGACGCGACGGCATCGCGCACGGAGCTGCTTATATCGGATACAGTTGGCCAAAGGTGGATGGTCACGGAAAATGCGAAGAGCACGTCGCCGCGCACGTATTGCGTCACGGCATGCCTCGTTCCACCAAGGAACTGGGGGGCGCCGGGGCAATTCGGAGGTGCGTGGTATTGAACGTTCCGCAGCTGTGAGAATAACGTCGGTAACATGTGTGACCTCATCGTCGACGCTGGGAAAGCGACGGTCATCGAATGTCGCTAGAGACGAAAAAAGTGTCCAATCGGCTTGAGCAAACTTCCAGCGTCGCGAGCGCATATATGGCAGTTGAGGCTGCAGTCTAAGAACACATGGAAAGTGGTCACTCGAGTGTGTATCATCAAGGGCGAACCATTCGAAGCGCCGAGCTAGCGGAACAGTACCGACCGCAAGGTCCAAATGAGATAAATTTGTCGTGGAGGCAGACAAAAATGTGGGGACCCCAGTGCTGAGGCAGACTAGATCCGCTTGGTGGAAGACGTCTAGCAATATTGAGCCACGTGGACAAGGATGTGGAGATCCCCAAAGCGGGTGGTGGGCATTGAAGTCCCCAACCAGCAAATAGGGGGGTGGAAGCTGATCAAGAAGATGAAGGAGATCAGCTCGTGTCATTGGTGTGGACGATGGAATGTATACCGTACAAAGAGAGAACGTGTATCCAGAAAGGGAAAGACGGACGGCGACAGCTTGGAAGGAACTGTTTAAGGGGATTGGGTGATAATGGAGAGTATCATGCAGCAGAATCATGAGTCCTCCATGGGCTGGAGTGCCTTCAACAGAGGGGAGATCATATCGGACAGACTGAAAATGAGGGAGAACAAAGCGATCATGGGGACGCAGCTTTGTTTCCTGAAGACAGAAGATGACCGGCGAGTAGGATCGTAAGAGGATCGACAATTCATCCCGATTGGCTCGAATGCCGCGGATATTCCAGTGGATAATGGACATAGGGTGAACAGAAAATGGAGGAACGTGACCAAGGGTGCTGTCAACTCAACGACTGCTCAGAGCTTGCGACCGACAGCATGGAATGGCATTCAGTCGAAGGCAGAAGATCCTGATCCATAGGTTGGTCAGGAGCAGCTCCTGCCACCAACGATCGGCCAGTTGACCGGCCACCAGCAGTGCGCCTCGGCGACACAGAAGACGGCCGAGGGCGATTTCCGCTAGGTGGTGCTGTAGATGGGACACGCCTTGGTGGAGAAGGAGAGGAACTGTGTTTCTTCGTAGCCTTCTTGGAAGTATGATGTTTAGATGAAGGAGGAACCGATGGTTGTGAAGTTGCGGTACGTAAAAACTCTTCACGAGAATGCTCTTTTTTCGAAGACTTGGCGTCTGACTTTTGGGCTCGAGATTTAGCAGAACCCGACGAAGGGTGAGCCATAGAGTGGGCAGGCGAAAGAGGTGAGGTTGAACGGGCGATCTTTGCGCTGGCCGATCTGACGACCGTGGTACTAAAGGTGAGGTCGCAAGTCTGTGTGGCCGCCTCCTTTGTTGGCCGTGGAGAAGCAAGGACAGTGCTGTATTTTCCTTTCTGAGGCACGGTGGGCTGTCGACTGGCGAGTAACTTTCGAGCAGCAAAGGTCGACACCTTTTCCTTCACTCTTATTTCCTGGATGAGCTTTTCGTCCTTAAAAACGGGGCAATCTCGAGAGGAAGCAGCGTGGTCACCCATACAGTTGATGCAGCGAGGGGATGGAGGTGGACAAGCACCCTCATGGGCATCTTTGCCACACGTAACACATTTGGCCGGATTGGAACACGACTGGCTGGTGTGATTGAACCGCTGACATCGATAGCAACGCGTAGGGTTAGGGACATAAGGGCGAACGGAAATTATCTCATAGCCTGCTTTGATTTTTTATGGGAGTTGAACTTTGTCAAATGTCAAGAAGACAGTGCGGGTTGGAATGATGTTCGAGTCAACCCTTTTCATAACCCGATGAACAGCCGTGACGCCCTGGTCAGACAGGTAGTGCTGAATTTCTTCGTCAGATAATCCATCGAGGGAGCGGGTATAAACGACTCCACGCGAGAAATTTAAGGTACGGTGCGGTTCCACCCGGACAGGGAAGGTGTGGAGCAGAGAAGTACGCAGCAATTTTTGAGCCTGGAGGGCACTGTGTGTTTCTAACAACAGGGTGCCATTCCGTAATCTGGAACAAGACTTTACAGGACCCGCAATTGCGTCGACACCTTACTGAATAATGAAAGGGTTGACCGTGGAAAAGTCGTGACCTTCGTCAGACCGAGAAACAACAAGGAACTGTGGTAACGATGGAAGAACCGTCTGTGGCTGAGACTCAGTGAACTTACGTTTGTGAGCAGACAAAGTGGAAGGTGAGGAAACCATTGCGGAAGAATCCCCCATGATTACCGGCGTCTCCGATGGCGCGCTCCTCCCTTGTGGGGGCCCTCACCGAGGGCACACCTGCCTTAGGTGATTGTTCACACCTCAGATCACACCTCCCGACAAACGGACGGAGGGACCAATCGGCACTTTCGGAAGGTATCAGCTCGGGTAATCACCCCTCCCTGGGCCTGGCCGTTACCAGGGGGTACGTACGTGTCCTACCTGTCTACCCGGGGCGGGGAATTACGCGTTACCCTGTCACCGGCTACGCATGGAAGTGCGTGGGTCGGCCTTCAGACACGCACAGGGAGGAAAAAAGAGAAAGGGAAAGGAAAGAAGAGGGGGTCTCAAACGCCGCAGCGGAGAAAAGGGCAAGGAGAAGAGGGAAGGAAAAGGCAAGGACAGAGGAAGGACGAGGACTTGCACGTGTAGAAAGCAAGGAATTTGGAACAGTTTCGAGCGTCCGTCTCCGGACGTAGGCACAAACCATACTCCCAGAGGGGGAGAAAGGGAAGGAAAGAACCAGTGGTGAGGGGGGGGGGCGAAGATGGGGGACGGGGAGGGATGCGGAAAGGGAAGGGAAGGTATGCAGCCCGGAAAGGAAGGAGGGCCACATTAGCTCGGGGTCCCGTGCTCGCTACGCACGTGTCCACAAAAGAGTTGTGGACCCCCTGGGGGGACCGGCAGCCGCTTGTCATGGTGTTTCAGGCATGTCAGTTCCTCGCTAATCTCGCTTCCCCAGAATACCATATCATTGCTCGTACAGCTATGGAATGTCCATGGATAACGTTTCGAATCAGTTGGAAGTGTGTGCTAGAGTCCATTTGCGTGGGGCATGTACAGCTTCAAATCTGGAGCTTTAACAGATTGTCGCCCTGGTTGCTGCTGAGGCCCAGAGTAACTTTAGATTTTGTGCAATATGGGAGAGGTTGGACTCCTGCATATGTTTTTAATACATTATTTTTCTGGCATCCTAAACAAGCACAACAATTCTGTAGCTGTGGTTACTGGTGCGTCTGAGACGGAGGGACTGTTGGTTGCTGGCCGCGGTGGTCTAGCGGTTCTAGGCGCTCAGTCCGGAACCGCGAGGCTGCTACGGTCGCAGGTTCGAATCCTGCCTCGGGCATGGATGTGTGTGATGTCCTTAGGTTGGTTAGGTTTAAGTAGCTCTAAGTTCTAGGGGACTGATGACCACAGCTGTTAAGTCCCATAGTGCTCAGAGCCATTTGAACCATTTTTTTTTACTGTTGGTTGCTCTGTTGTATTCCCCGATCATGTTTTCAGGATTTGACTGCCTCTAGACTTCACTGTCTGTGCCTCAATTTTGAGGACAGTGGAGCTTCTAAGACGTGTTTCGAGTGCTAAATTCCTTGCCCGTTCTATTACTTGAGTACCCTTCTCTACAATGGTTGTACCCGGCAGATAAAATCTTTCAGAATATACAGGATGCATTCCTCCAACTACAACCGCTGGATAATGATGTGACTGGAGCACATAGGTACTATGAGGAACGAAAGGATGGATGTAGCGGAGAAGGCCTGCTGTAATCCTTAGTTTGGTGTGCCATCCTGCGCTGTTGAGGTACGAAGTCACGTGTCGATGGGAAGATGGGTGGCTGGAAGTGACAGACAATAAGTTCCATCCAGTAAGGTCGTAGCATCCCCCATTAAGCAACGCACACAGGTCCCTCGTACTCATCTTTGTAGAGGCAACAGCCCTATGATGTGTGGCTTCCTACTTCGGTAAGGGGACCCTCCAGTGTATAGTGCCTATGGCTATAGATCCCTGTGCGCCACATTTTAACAGACTGTTTTTTCTTTCAGCCCAGGTAGCAGTGGCAGATGTTCTGACAGACCTGTCCTCTATTTTAAGTTACTTTCAAACCGATGTTGTTACAGTTTTAAAGTCTGTGGTCCAATATGTTTCCTAAGATTTTAGGGAGATGTTCTTAATGTGTTAACAGGATGACTGAATCACCCGCGTTTTTTGCAAGTGGTCAGCCGGTCACATTCACTTGCGTCGTTGTTCTAGCTTCTTTGTTGTTTTACTTGTGTTTTAATCTTTTGTCTTAAAGCGTGTGAGATAGAGTGTCTGTGTGGTTCAACGCGAGAGAGGTGGGAATGAGTGCATGAATGCCGTTTTGCAGGCTTCATTGACACAGTGTGCAACAATTTTAGCCATTTTACCCACGTTCTTTTGTTTTAATATGTGTAAGTGCGCTCATAACCTCGCCACTGAGCGTCAGTAAACTCGAAAAATACACAAAATCACACTAGACGAGGCGGATTCAAATCGTAACACCAATCGACAACGCGTATGATGTGAGGACAACCTGCTGTCCAATTCCTCTGCACAGTTATAATTATAATCTCATATAGCAAAATTATACGAGTATATGTCCTGGCATTAAAAAGTGTTGCAATACTTAATAAGCATGCTCTGAAGATAAAAATATACTGTAGTTGACAGTTAGACTTACAAGTGACGTCTAGAAAATTAACAGGGTATTCTGCTGTAGTTTAGAAACGCCAGGTGATGTTACGAAATTAAACATTTAGAAATTGGCAGCTTCACTTAAATAGTGTCAGTCTGGCCAGTGAAATGAAGACCGTTGCCGGTTGTAGAAACAATTACTTGAAATTACAATCTGAAAAGATTGCAGTTAGAAAGTGTGTATGCGAAAACATACTTTCACAATTCGCTTTAAAAGTAGCGCTTTAAAAGCATCATATGTTGAAAATTTTACGTCGGCGTGCTGAAAAGTAATGCCTCTCAATTTTTTTATGTGAAAACTCTTAAAGCGTCTAAATAAAGCAACCGTTATTGACATTCCACATGTATATTCATCTTGCTTACAGATTTTGCTTTTCAACATAATCACTCTGTCGACGAAAGCATTTCTCCCAAAGAGAAATCATTTGTTAATACCGTTACTGTGGAATGTTTAACTCTGTTGACGGAGCCCCGCTTTATCGGTATCAAAGTGAAGTCCTCTAAGGTATTCTTTAAGTTTCGGAAACCGATGAAAATCCAATGTGGACTGTATGGAGGATGATCGAGAACAGTGTATCCAAGACGTCGGATTGTTGAAGATGTTGCAGCGCTCGTTCATGGTCTGCCATTGTCGTGCTGAAGGAGAGAGTGTTCCTTGTGTGGAAAAACTCTTCGAATGCCGAACTCGATTACAGCACGCTGATTCTCATGCACCGAAGTACTTCCGTTGCACACGCCATGTTACAGAATACAAATCGGAGCTTTTAGAGCGAGAGGACTGCAAATAATGAGACACGAAGAATAAAAATACAGAACGTTCATAAC
Source organism: Schistocerca americana (assembly GCF_021461395.2). NCBI lineage: Eukaryota > Metazoa > Arthropoda > Insecta > Orthoptera > Acrididae > Schistocerca > Schistocerca americana. The sequence continues at coordinate 162,894,812 of NC_060119.1, read as the reverse complement.
GTTTGTTTTATTTTAAAAACCTTAAGAATTTTCACACTACAGAATCAGAGGAATTACTTTCAGCATCCTCTCGATTTTGTCCTCTTTGTTCACTAATGCACAAAAATTCACTTAAACAAAGTGAATGGCGCTGACTGGAGTAAGAATTTTGTTGAATTGTAAGTGAAAAATTAGCGCTGAGGCTTATTAACAAAAGGAAGTATCTAAGGTAGCCATTGAGCACACTAACGCGTAATAAGTTGCCAGCTTTCATTGTTGACTCGAAAATGTTGAGTGACATTAAGCTGAGAGAACCCGTATAAATTCTAAATCTTTCTGAACTGCTCATTACGTATTTCAGTATTGTTCATTGACAAGTGCGGGAGAACAAAATAAGTCAGTCGTCGTGTATTGAGAGTTGTTACAAACTGAAATACGCAGGCACAATTTAGCTGTCTATTTTGGATAAGTTCTTCATGAATATCTACGTGCTTTTGGAAGCAGTTTGTGTAGCTGCCTTTTCATGCTTCAGAAGTCCATTATCTTTAAGACCCGTTTTCCGACACCCTCTCTCGTTAGCGAAGTCAAGCACTGATTAATCATGAAGTATCTGCTCTCTCTTACGGCCTAGCGACTGGCAAATTATATTTTGTCTTCATTCTACAGGTTGTTTTTCTATTATAGGCGCAAACGAAAAAAAGCGGTTAGAAGACAACAAACAAGCAAATAATTCTCATAAACTAATTGTTTCCCCGATACGATGTATTACGACTGAGTACATGAACACCTTACAATAGATTCGCAGAGAATCCAAACTGAAGATATGCTCGTGAGGATAAACACATTATAACACGTCTCCTACATGGTCACCATTCACGTAAAGGCAGCACGTTTCCCCATCTGCGTTTAAAAACGCCACAACGACAACCATCCACAATGCATTTGCGGAGATGACAGACACTATTAACAGTATTGGAATATAACGAAGCAATCAAAAGGCTTCAAGTCGGGGGACTTGGAAGGCTACGGTCTTCGCTAACCACGACTGATACACTTGTTGTCAGAGTCGTGCTACGTATTCCCGAACGGAAACATGAACGTGTTCTGGTTCACCATCATGCGTGTACCACATAGGCGTTCTTTCACCACAACGAACGTTGACCAAAACGCAGGCTTGAACATTAGAAATGGAAGGTTGGCCTGACTACACTTGCGCATATGTTGGATCGACGAAATCATTGGTGTCAAGGCACTTGTTTATTATAATTATTTGCACGTTACAATTTCATCTACTTGACCCTTTCATTTCTACCAATTAACGTCGAACACCTTGAATATGTACGTACACATCCCGCTATTGGGACGAGCTGCCAGCAGCTTCTGCTGTTTGGCAGGTCTTTTTCTTAAAGAAAAAAGGAGGAGGATTTGTGTCTTTCGACTTGTATCATAATGCCTTTCATCTTCCGCTGTCTTGTGCTAACCGTTTCACCTGTATATAACCCTAATATCCAGCATCTTCCATAATTTCTTTTTCTTATTTTATTATTTGCCTGCTATTTTTCTTCTCAGTTGCTCCTTCCGTTGCCAAGTTAAATATGGCTGGATCACTTAGCACAAGTCCCATCAACTTATCTCTTGTTTTGGTAAAAACTTTCTGTAGACTTCATTTTTCATCCATTCTTGTCAGCAGTTCTTCATTTCGAAATTTATACATCAAGTTAATTTTAAAATTCACCTATTGCAACGTACATAAGACGCTTCTTGTTTCTTCTTCTCCCGATTTAGAATGGTCCAGGTTTCACTTTCAGAAAATTTTATGTCCCGGGTATATACTTTCAGGCAACTCTTCCTCAGTTCCATGTCAGTATACTGGTAACATTAGAGCTATTTTATTGAAGAAAGCTTTCTCTTGCATGCGCCAATATTTTTTGCTTGTAATATACATGGTGTTTCAAAAGTGATGGTTAATATACAGTGATACGACAGGAATGATCATTGGAAACAAAGAAGTCAGGTAAATATGGGCACTAAAATGCATACCTTAAGAACTACTAGCAATTCTTGAGCCTGAATATTGTGAAAAGAATCTCTTCTGTTGCAAGCTCTTTGCTTTCCATTTTCTGGGAGAGGTAGTATGGATCAAAATAACAAAAGATGTCCAGTAAACACATGCTCTAAAATGCAAATCTTATAAGTTATGAGCACTTGTTCATTAGAAGAGTTGTGTTTCAAAGTAGCGAAGATGAACAAGTGCTCATAGCTCTTAAGATAATCATTTTAGAGCACAAGTTTACTGTACATTTTTCTCTTGTTTTGGTACGGATTACCACTTCCCAAAATATGGAAAGCAAAGACCGTACAATAGAAGAAATTTGTTTCATACTATCGAAGATCAAGATTTGCTCATAGTTCCATGTTTATTTGACTTTTTTTGTTTCGAATGATCATTCCTATCATATCGCTGAATATTGACTATTACTTCTGAATCACCCTGTATTCCTTGCTTCCGCCATCCTGTGTAATGTTATTTCGCCACACAGATTTTCAATACAACTCTGGTATAAAATATCGGTACCACGCCACAGGTGCCCCACAGACGGTAGAACGGAAATGCAGGTTTCCATCTGACGCCGAAAGTGGTCGCGCATTATCTGGCAGACCCAACTTCGTGCGCCCACTGAGCCACGCCTACAGCGAATCTGGTCTACGAGCGGCCTCTGTCGCCACTATATAGGATGGCCGGTGGCAGCCACTCAATACACTTGCATTTGGAGCCTTATCGTTACGTCACCGTAGTTCTTGCTTAGTACAGTGAGCCTTTTCGTTGTTTCCATTGTATGAGCTGGATTCTATAATGAGTCGTCATACGCTTGGAGAAATACAAGAAAATATTCTGTGCACTATGTTATCTTTTTCGATACTCATTTTTGCTCCTGTCCTGTTTTCCTGCAAGTAGCACTGATGTCGTGCACAACAAAAACAAAAAGCAGAAAACTGTGCCATGATTTCGCTGCGAAGTTTCGCCCCAATCGGCAGGAGGCAGCAGAGGTGCAGGAGTTTTCTCGCTGTGGCGAATGGGTTCTGGGATCTGAGAAGTCCGCTGTGGCGTCACCTGTGTTATGGAGTGAGTAGCTTACGTTTCGTGGTGGGTGGCGGTTAAGCAGGACAACACGCAGGTAGCAAAACTAATCGCACAGACAAACAACTGGCCGATGTTGTCCTGGTTAGAGATGGGGGATCCGCTCCTGAACTGATTCATAGAGTTGAATCTTTCAAAGTAGTGAACAATCAGTGACTCAGAAAAAAAGAACGGTAGCTCCAAACGTTTCACGCAGCAGAGAGAGAGAGAGAATCGGAGCAGGTCAGCGGGACCTCTGCTGGTCAGAGCACACTGCACGCCACACAACACAGCCTGCGCCGGCCTCTGCCCTGCTTCTGTCTTGGCTGCCTGCATTGTGCAGTGCCCCATTGGATTTTTTGTTTCACATATGCCGTGCCGTCTCTGTGCTTCCTCTGCCGCGTGCAGTGTCTGGCGCACCTTAACTTAGCATCGCACTCCGTCGGCGATCGTTCCAGTCGCACGTCCTGCCCTCTGGGCAGCTGATGCGAGCAACAGGACAGAGCCTCCTACCGGAGAACATAAGAACTACTTGCAACAACCTGCTCGCAAGAGAACGGACGATTTGTCTCGGAGCGGGTGACTGGTGGCCGTTCACCGCTCCCCCCACCCTCGGAACTCGGCCGCTCAACGCTCACCCCACCGTTTTCGACTCTAGCCAGAGCGTTGAGCAAAGCAACTCAGGTGTCACTCTGGTCTCTGCGGTCTTAGCTCACGCAGCAATACAGCTCGCGGCTCGACCAGCTTGACTTAGCGCCTCTGCATCGGAGTTCGTCTATACTGGATATTGTTCTTCGTACTAATACCGATATGTATATTACATAATTATGTTATGTATACATCATTTGTTTTTATTTTATTTTTATTTGTTTAAACTGATCAGATGAGGTTCCTGACGACTCCTCTTACTATAGGATTTTTTATTATGGACACTCGAATTTACACTTTAATTACGAGTGAACCAATAAACGTATCGCAAAATGTGATACACCAATATTTTCCTTGTTTTATTCTGCGTAAGGCTATATGCAGCACTTTGGTCTTACAGTCAAATTTATATTTTTTTTCTAATTGTAGTACGGATTTTGCGATTTTGGGCGTCTTCGGAAAGAAACGTTCACTTTAAAAATATATGGCTTGGGATTTATTTGTACGAGGTTAATGAAATTTTAATACATTATAGCTAAATACATTGTTAATGTAAATCTCAAGTTACAACATTTTCCGATCACCCAAAAAACCACGATAGTGCAAAATAAATCGATAATCAAAACTTTGTCATATCGTGGAAATTTCAATAAACAATACAAAATTCTTACTCATTATCTGTGTTACTTCAAAATAGGATCAAATAAGATCAAAATACAGGTATAGTACTGGAATAAACCAAGTTTAAAGGGCAATGTGCCTTCCATTTATTTTCTATTGTGAATGAGTGGTGAGTCATGAAAAAGACCTAGTTCATTTCTGGGAGTGAACAGTTCTGATCCGATCTCTGAAAAGAACAGTTTTGCCCATCTCTAGTCCTGGTACCCAAGAAATCCTGCTTGGAATACAAGGTCAGCGGCTGAGTTTTGTGCTGTTTACCCACCATGCATGTCTCCCGAATAGTCCTGTTAGCGAAGGAAAATAGGAGAAAAAGTCTGTGTAGTCACAGGAGGGAGTGCCATGAAAAAATTACTAAATATTCTGACTAGTGGGGGTGACGATGGACTCCTTTAAAGGTTACTTTGCTTTTCTTGATTAAATTGAAAACCACGGCTTCTAGCGAAAATGTTTCTCACTTCAAAAGTAAACTCCATTAAATATTGCACGAAAACGGTCCTATTCATCGTTTCTCTAGGACTAAGAGTTTCCGCTTTGTAGAGGATGGGAAAATCAATGGTATAAAATTAGCTTTTATTATTAAATGAACTGAGATATGACCAAATATTAATTGTGTGTACCACAGCCAAGTGTAGTAGAAACGTTTTAAGTAATAAACTGTGTTCTGGGGGCGTGACAGGCTGGAAGGGTGGGGTGGGTTTTGGAAGTCGTCGCACTTCCGTCCTTCGCAGATCTGGAAAGTGAGGAGCAAGTAGGACAGTCCATCCTGTCTCTGCCCCACTACATCACCAGAAGCGATGACAGGGTGGTTCACAAAGTTCTGCCGACTCTTCCGCAGTTCTCTTAAGGGGATCACTGACGAAGTAAAGCGTACACACGCCAGCAAGGGCGGGGCTGTTTATTTTGCACAAAATGCGTTACCACTACGTGGAACGTAGATATGAGGCACTGGATGATACTAACATAAGAAACGCATGTGGTCAGAGCGTACGTCAATCTTTGTGCACTGTTGCGCACTGCTGTGAAGAAAATTGATTCTTAATCGTCCTCTACAGTAGATGTGATGCTCTTCTGGAAAAGGAAACTTCCCCCATCATGAGCGCTGCTCGCTTTTCAGTTTACGGATGGACAGAACTTTCCCACAATTTTTGGCAGTCCTCTAAAGTGAGTAGATAAAATAACTTCACTGAGCTGTTGTTTGTAGAGTTATTTTCATTTTACTAACAGAGGTAATTTACTCATTATGAGAGTTTTAATTCTTAAAAAACCATTCAAAATTCAAGACCACTCATAACATTTTTTATTCACGACAACCAGTTTCAACAGTGTTAGCTCTCATTTCAGGTCTTGACATTTTTTGTAATAAAATATGTTCATTTTACACTGTCCTCATGTACAAGGTGTTAGGTGGATACAACGCAGCACATTGTAAACTTTTGTCATCACTAAAGTATGTAAAAGCACATAGCATCTTCTCCAAAAGGCAGTGACCATATACATATTGCTCACAGATGCTTGTTACATCATACAAATAAGGCACACAACTGCAAATCTGTTTACATGTGCTGAACACATAATAAGCAGTTTAAATCCAGTTTAAATGGCGTGCAAGCTACAACTCATGAAAGAAGCATCTGCAAGCAATATGTATTTGAACATGGGCTTTTGGAAAAGATACTATGCATTTTTAAATATTTTAGTGGTGACAATCGCGTATAATGTGATGAATTTTATCCACTTGACACCTTGTGTATGAGGTCAGCGTAAAACTAACGTGTTTTACTACAGTAAAAAATTAAGTCCTGAAGATGACAGCTAAGACTATTGAAACCGGTTGCCTTGAATAAAAAATATTTTGTTTGAACTCTGATTCTGAATGGTTGCTGAGAGAGTCCTGACTTGCAGGTGTTAGACGATCCTTTGTGTAAACTACGATCCAATAAACAATGGCCGAAAAGTGTTTAATTTGCGTGAAGTTGTCAGTGAGTTGTGTAATGTTGGGGTAGGGGGTGGGGAAATGGGGTACGACTGGTAAATGTGGCACCTTCATGCTGTCTAATGTTGACAGTCCGTTTTAGAACTGTTTAACTGTTCTGTACTCGCTTGGTGATACGTTACTGAATGACTGGGAAGTTATTGCAGTTGTCTAACCATTAACTGTTTTATTAGCAGACTGCATAAATCTCTTCCATTCAAGAATTTCTGTCGCTGTTTGACTTATGTTCTTCCATAACATCTATGAGACTTCCTTCTGCTGCAGAGGAAGTATTCCAGCCATCGATAAATATTTCCGAATACATATTGACAGCGTGCTACATTTGGGGCATGCTGATCTATGTGGTAGACATCTGAGAGCGCCTGCTGTTGAATTTTTTACATAATAGCTCAGTGACCAACTGTAAATCAGTACTTACTTAAGAAACTGAAAACGCCTATATAAATATAAGCTCAATGAATTTAATAGCCGGCCGGAGTGACCGTGCGGTTCTAGGCGTTACATTCTGTAGCCGAGCGACTGCTACGGTCGCAGGTTCGAATCCTGCCTCGGGCATGGATGTGTGTGATGTCTTAGGTTAGTTAGGTTTAATTAGTATTAAGTTCTAGGCGACTGATGACCTCAGAAGTTAAGTCGCATAGTGTTCAAAGCCATTTGAAGCATTTTTGAATTTAATATGTTTGTTTGTGTGGTCATCTTCCGCAACGAAATCAAGTCTCTTTACGCCAAGAAGCAAACCCTAAACTGGGAGCTATATAAAGCACATCTCAATCTTACGAGTGTTCTGAATAATGCCGCTGTTTTCACCCATCTTGTTAGCAATGTTGAAATTTGTATATATGCAGTGACAGAAAAAAATGATAAAAAGAACTCACAAAAGATAGATTACAAATTTAAAAGGTAAACAAACACCCAACACTGCCACAAATGACACCCAGTCCAAAGAAAAACACCAGTTCTATCCAAGACTGGTCAACCTCACTGATACTATTTTGCATACAGAAGAAATAAAACTACTCGAAAAAGGTCTGAAACACAATGTCAGCACATAGATGGACGAAAAATACATAGAAAACCTCATAGATGTATCAGAAAGCACTCTCACACAAGAAAACAGAAACGAAACAAGTGAACACTGGTCTTACGAGACAGCTAGTTAGTGATGAAATGGAAAACATCATAACACAGATGAAAGAAAATAGAAGAAACGGAATCAATACAGATTCTATAACACTGACAAAACTTAGAAAGGAACTACAGAAACACAACACCATCATCACAAATGCAGATAAAGGAAACACAGTGGTTTCCCCACGGATAAAGAGCAATACATCAGTAAGATACAAGAGTTCTTCACAAAAAATAAAATTATAAAATGAAAATCAGATCCTGGTTCAAAATGGCTCTGAGCATTACGGGACATAACATCTGAGGTCATAAGCCCCTAGAACTTAGAACTACTTAAATCTAACTAACCTAAGGACATCACACACGTGCATATCCGAGACAGGATTCGAACCTACGACCGTAGCGCCTAGAACCGCTCGGCCACACCGGCCTGCAATCAGATCCTACAAACGGATTGCAAACGAAGCTCAGAAACGCTCTGAAAGACATTGAACATCCCAGTGAACCTCCCCTCCGATGCCAACCAAGGCTACACAAAAAAGATCTTCCCGTCAGAGCTATTGTGAGTTATAGAAACGCTCCCACCTATCTACTTCCAAGATACATGTTGCAAATCTTATCAAAGAAATACAAATTACAAAAAGACAGGACTATAAGAAACATCACACAATTGATTCAATACATAAAAGATATACAAGTTCGAAACACATCATTTTATGTAGAGAATATGTATTCCAATAGACCAATAACTGAAACAATAAACGTTATAGAGCAACCAGTAACTGAAACAATAAACATTATAGGACAAAATCTTAAGACACACAGTACACTCCCATATGAATACATCAAAGAAACAGTAAGGCTCCTAGAGCTAATAACAGAACAGAATTATTTTCAGTTCAATTTTAAATGCTTTGTAAATAAAAACTAAACGCTTCTGATATAATTCTTTTTAATTAGATTGCAGTCAGCTTAAGACAGATAACATACAATAACGGATAATCAATGAATTTATTATGTCTGTCTCTAAACTGAATACCGTGCAGCACCCATCGTGGAGGAAGTTGGCTTTCCTGGAAGAAACGCCGCAGCTGCTGCTCAGGGTGTCTAAGAATCAATTTCTCTACTAGCATTGTAGAGTAGTGCGCAAATACTTACATAGATTCTATCCACATGTATTTCTTGCTTTAGTGCCATTGTCTTATTGCATATACTGTAAACACACTTTGCGGATGGGGCGCCCTACCGTGGGCTTGTCAACACACTTCTTCTTCAGTGATTCGTAAGGTGCGTTGCAGAGAACTTTGCAGTTGCTTCTTCTGACGTAATGGCTTAGAGACAGTGAGCGCTCGCCTCTTCTCGCCTCGCCTATGAAAGTAGGAAATGCATGACCACAATCTGACGACCTGCCTTCCTTCACGCGCCTAACGTCCAAACACCATCCCATCCATCCAGGCCGTCGCACCCACAACAGAAATTATCCCTTAATGTGGTTCTACTGCACTTAGATGTCTTGCATACATTTATTATTTAATCCTGCCCCACTTCATTTAAAAATAAACATTGATTTTATAGCATTCAAAACATTATTATTCTTAACGACGAATTTCCATCCCCGGCATCGCGGAAACTCTTAGTTCTAGAGAGAAAATAATAGGACCTTTATGGCAGGAAATGTAATGTAGTTTAATTTTTTACCAGGAAATATTTCCGCTAGACGCCTTCGCTTCTGAGTTATTCAAGAAATGCTCCTTCCACCATGCCCACGCTCACACCTCTCCGTTCAGACTGAAAAATCCCCGTATTCGAACTTCTCTGGCTTTTGCTAACTCAGCTACAAATGAGACTCACATTTGAAAGTTCTATGGTTTTCTGTTTTGACACGGAATTGTCTGAATGTTCTAATCTGAAATGTTGAGTACAGTACTTCAAGAGTGAAGTGCAGGTTCCCTGAATATTTTTACTGTTATTTTGCATGGTGATTATTGAATGATCAGTTCATTTATTATAATTGTGAATATTTAAAACTTTATTAATTTAGTTCATAAAAAGAAGACAAGTGTACAAAGCTTGTTTTGAAAACGGGTACTTATATACGTGTGTACATCTTGCATCTAAAATCAATAAATAAAATCACCTGAGAGCATTAGAGCATAGAAAAAAGTTTTCCTACCTCCAAGTCTGAAAGAGTTAAACAAGGTATCTTGGAATGAGTAAGATATGGGAAGGTTTCTGGGAGTAAGTGAAAGTAGTATTCAGGTGAAAGATGAAGCAAGCGGCTAGTGTAACTATTTGAACAATATGAGGTCTATCAGTTGTACGAATATTTGGAAGGACGGTTGTACCAAATGAAAAAGAAATGAGTATTGACAGAGTGGCATAAGGAGTTGTTCGGGTTGAGTGATATTTTGGTATGATGGTATGAGACTTTGTCGTGGGATGGGTGAAATAGGGCGCAGATGTCACATAGAGGCTGCGATTGTAGAATGTAGGTGATTAATTTTGCAACGAAGACAAATAATATTTTTACAATGTAGGATGAGGTGGTCGTCATATGTTTGGCGTATCAAGCTATTGTATTATCGGGTCAGGATTAATAAGGTTGAAAGGGATGTTTGGCGGGAGTAGATAAGGGCGCCATTGATACTGAAGTAATTGACACTTGAGGTAGATTCAGCGAATTCGCCAACAAGCAATGTGAAACAGAAATAATTGTAGATACAGAGAGCACTATGGATCTGTAAATCAGGGGTAGTGTTAAATTTTCGCTTAATCTCCCGTGCTACGGTCTCAGAAACAACTCCCTTGATCACAACAAGGGAGACAGACGAACGGTGAGAAGTAGAGATTGTTTTGGACGTGACAGAATGAAGGGGTGCAGGGTGACGAAATGCTGCTACAGCAGGAAGAGATAGAAATCAGTAACTACGTGTTTCGTTGTGTGTGTGGTTTTAAGGCGTATCAGTGGGTTCAGAATAGTTGGGCAAGTTTTTTTTCTTTCCTTTCCGGCGGATTGGGTTTTTGTTTGATGAATTTCGCTTCGAGTTGAGTTGGAGCAACAGAATCAAATGGGGAGGAATTTTTTGAGGCGATGGGATTGGAGGCCATAGCTACATGTTAAGTCAAGCTTGCGGAGCATTATCTTAGCTTCTCGAATGGCCCATAATCGAATCTGTTGTCCTGATCGGTACTCTGTTCAGTTGTGCACTTCCTGATACAAAATATGAAACACGCATTATATATGGTCGGATGTCAATCTAACTTCCTACAAGTCTACACCATCACTGAGTGCTGGAAAGTTGTGCGATTCTCCGTGACTGGTAGAACGGCCACCAGTGTGCAATAGTGTTATTCGTGTTTGGATTTGTCCCAGCATCTGACAGGGTGTATAAGGTGCGTCAACAGCGTCAGATACGAGTACTCTGTAATCACGTAACATCACAAACGCTTTCTCACCGTTAAGTCCACTTTGTGTCGTCCTCCCATTTTGGCGCTTCACTTTTTTTTGTCAGGCAGTCTGTATGTAAGTTTTCACAGTAGTTGCACATAGCAGTTGGTCTGCACATTAGAAAGCGCGAAGTAATTATACTAAGAAAGATTAAGAGAATGTTCCTTTCAGCATGTAAACAGGTTATTCAGTGCAATGAATACATCATCCTACACTGTCCTTTGTTCTTAGAACGGCATGCAATGTATTTTGGTGCAAAAAATCGATTTGTCAAAAATATTATTTCCTTGATCTACACAGTTTAAGCTATGTTGCGTGTGAATTTTAGCGTGATAGCAGCTTTAGAAATGCCTTTAAATTGTGAAACTGATTAACTCTGCACTGACGTCCATTCCCACCTATTCTGACCTTTTGGGAAACTGCTGGCTTCAGTGTGAAGGCGATTTTCTTTCTATATCTTTGGCTAACATCTATATCTTTGCCTGAAAACTTTCTTGCATGTGGTTTATTTAAGTTTTGACAACACTAACACACATCAGTAGGTGGAAAGTTGAATTCGCAAACCTTTATGCAGAAGTCAAGATTTATGCATAATGGGTGATGAAAAAACTTTGTTTAGGAAACGGAGGTTTTATGGAAATCGGTTTACCAACAAAAAAGAGGAAGCAGCTCGAAATGAAGAACGCCCACTGACCAAACACCAATGCAGAGTGTGTATCCGAAAGACGACTGGTGTAAGTTCAACTACAGAAATGAGACTTATTCACATAAACACTCATTATCAGAACCTGTTATGAATGCAATCAAGCCCACATTCAGGTTTCTTGCAAACCCTTATTTATTGAGCAAGTGTCTTTACGGAAAGGCATAACATGCAAATGAAAGCCTCAGTAATTTAATCTGGAATACATGCTGAAAAAGCACATGCTGTGGACTTGAAGTACTCAAAACAGCTGTCTATGATGCAGTTTTATGTTACAATAGCGGAAATAATGGCAGAATTGAATTGCTGAAGAGAGTTGGTATAGATCCTGATGTCCTTACAACAAGAGCATTTAACACCATCGACGAGAGCAGGGTCAAGAAAGCTAACAGATCAGTGTCTTATCTCCAAATACAGGCCAGGCGTATTCGAACATGAGACAAGAGAAACCTGGGGGAAAAGGAGCATCAGTATGGAGGATTTTAAAATTGAAGTAAGCTTATTACATGCAGAAGTACGTGAAGAAAGTGAACCTCATTTTCTCTGTTTTAGATTTTTTACGTTATTGGAAGCCTTTTGTAAAAACGTATATGCTCTAATGGTATGAAATTTTCAGGAACTGTTCGCAATGTGTTTCTGTCTCCCTGGAACTAAAAAATACGAGATCCTGCAATTACATTCTGATTTTTAAGTGATTGTATGTGGAAAAAAATTAATATTGGATGTGTAAATTTAAAAACTCTGTTAATAATACAATTTTTACCATAAATTAATAATTGTAGTTCAGTGGTCGTATAATCTTCTCAGAACACTACAATAAAATTTTCAGTTTAATTACATGATTAGAATTTAAGTTATGGCTTTTAATAAAAAAGACAATAAAAAATTAAAAATTCAAATTTCTTGCAAAATATTAAACCTGCATATTTTATAATATTTTTACATTAAAACACAGCTCTTTTGCTTTGCATATGCAAAATTTTAGATTTGTACATTAATAAATATGGCTGTAAGGGTTTTTTAAATACTGGTTTACATTTTCCTTTACATCCTCCCTTAATACTACCACATAGGTACACTATTTTACGCACTTCACCCAGGGTGCATACATACAAAACTTCTATCTATATCCGAATCCCGCTCCAGCTACTGCCGGGTCTGGGTGCTGACGAGTCCTCTCCACTTGGCTCGGTCCTCCCACCACTTTTCTTCCTCCACTTGCTGCCAGGTCAGACCTTTCCTTTCTACAGACATTCTCACTCCCTTTTTCCACCGTGTTCTTGGGCGCCCTCTAGGTTTTTTCCCATTCAGCTTAAGTTCTTCCATAATTTTGGGAAGTCTCTGCCCATGCATCCTCTTAACATGCCCGTATCACCTTAATCTCTTTTTTTAAATTTCTTCTCTCATACTTTCTTGTTTAAGGCCCTTTCTAATCTCTACATTCCTTACTCTGTCCATATATAAAAAACTTAAAATTTATATTCAGTTACATGTAAAAAACCAACAGTAATAATCACAATAACGTGCAAGACGCACTGTAGTCCCCACATACTGTCATGCGGAATTGTAGTGTGTCATCTGTGACGATTGTGTTTTCCATTTCTGACTGTGACAACGCTCGACTTTTCCACATATGGCGACAAAATATGCGATGCCATGATTTCACGATTCACGTGCTCGCGTGACGTATGTTCTACGAATGAGTACGATTCAGTGATATTTCAGATCCTCGAGGATTTTCATCAAGGGCGGTCTATTTCCTAGCTCTATGCTTATAGTAATAAAACAAGTGTTGAGCATACATGCCTATGCTGTGTTACAACAGGTTAGAGTATACATATATGCAGGCCTATTCAAAATAGAGAAAGTGTGACGTACTGTTAGGAGCTGTAGTGACTACATGAGAAAATTTAATCTGCATCCTATAAATTACCGCAAGATAACGTTAGAGAGACATCAAAAACGCCATGCCATAAGCAGTGGAAGACCGCGTTCACGACCATAGTGTTTCAGAGCCACTGATTTTTGTTTTTGCGAGCCAATAATTCCATTTAAACACTTTCAGTTAGTCTCGCGAAATACACCCGCTTGCCATGGACTATCTGTGGTATGCATATCTTTGACGAAGTTTCCTGTATGTTCTGATAAACTGCTTACTGACTGAAATCCTAGAACAGTTCAACATTTGGTACTGTTGACGGTAACACTTGCTTATATAGCTTGTTTTTGCAGTGTAGTAATTTCACGACTGAAAGCGCCTCCAATCTCCAGACCCGCTCCGAACGATTATCAAAACCAAACCAATGTTTATGAGATCTCCTGGATCACTCACTTCCTGCCAGAGATGAAACACTCAGGACTTTCTGCAGGCACACCAAAGAAGGGTCTGCCGTAATCAATAAATGTTTGATTACTTGATGGGGAATGTTGCTACGAGATTGGACACTGTCATAAGGATAATGGATGGGTCATCACCGTAATAGACGCCGCTGTACGAGGTGGGCCGACGGACCAAGTGTGAAGGCAATTCTAAACATGGGAATGGATGTTATTGATCACGTAGCACGTTCCCCACGCTAGAATAGGGTGAATTGTTTGTGACGCATCGGTGCATTTAAATGTTAACATCACCCAATTGCTTCACGTTTCACCAGTTTTCACTTTGTAGCACTCCCACTTCTCCAGTTGTAGTTTTACGTCTAGTGCCACGGTTGTTACGAAAATTTTTTGTGTTAACTGAAGCTTAAGGACCTGGATGATGACTATTAAAGGGGGCTATTTGAACAATGAGTGGTAGTTGATCTTAGCCATATCCCATCCAACACTTTCACACTAAACTAACTTGTACTGTTTAGGATCAGTTAACGATTTCACTGATGAACCGCTCTTCTATAATATTACGTCTGCGCAGCATTACAGGGCGTGTAGCAGTAGAGAAATAAACAAAATAGTACATAAATGATAGCGTGAACGTAGTATTCTCACCACTTCCACGAAGTGTTGTGCTCCAGGGGCGTTTACATTTATGAACTTCAACCTCAGTTTGAATTAATTATTATTATAGATAACACTAGTTTTCGTTAAATTGCTATTCTTGTGTATTCTTGTTTGCTCCACAGCAGAATCATATCACTTTCTCCCTTGAACATTCGTGTGAATTTCACAAAATGTAAGAATGTTGTTTTTTCCCGACGGCGGATTGTTAATTCCGTCTAAATATTAATATTATAACGGTGTGTTGGACACTGAGTAACGAAATAGGATCATTGCATCTCAAGAATGTAAAATTTACCCAGTTCCATGTTAGAAAAACTGATGAACGATGCGAGATATTATGCGACGCAATACAGGGGCCTGCCGCGGTGGCCAAGCCTTTCCAGGCGCTTCAGTCCGGAACCGCGCGACTGCTACGGTCGCAGGTTCGAATCCTGCCTCGGGCATGGATGTGTGTGATGTCCTTAGGTTAGTTAGGTTTAGGTAGTTCTAAGTTCTATGGGACTGATGACCACAGATGTTAAGTCCCATAGTGCTCAGAGCCATTTGAACCATCAATACAGGGGCTGTGCGTCATTTCTGTGGGAGAACAGGAACAACCGAGTGTGTATCAGCGACGTAAGGGTGTAGTCACATCCATAGGTGTCTGCTTAGCATACCACATGGAAAGGACTAAGATTATCAGTTGTTGCCTCTAAGTTACACATCAAGAGCTCATAATGCAGCTTTTTCGTAGCGGCAACTGATACATTAAAAGTAGATAGCAGACGATGTTAGTACTGGTTTAGTCATCAGGAACACAGTATAGAATGATTTAATAGCGTAAGTTGCAGCTATTACAGTGGAACCGCAATCTGTCGGTGCTGATATGCGTACATAATGTCTGAATGAAGTATTTCCTCTACGAAAAAGCTGAATAAACAGGTTAAAATTTCTTGGAGAAAGAAATATCGATATTCTTAACAACGAGCTGTAGGTGAATCACAATCTACTAACAGATTCCATGAATAGCAGACGCTCAAAATCCATTGTAAACATTTTATTCTAAAAGACTTCACTGGAGGAGTTATCTTTGCTAACATCTGCAGTTAGTTATATGAAAAAGATATATATTAGTTGTTAACAGAGAAGAGCCAGAAACTTAATATCAGCATTTGTGAACACTAAATACATGAAGTTGAGGAACTCTGCCAGCTAGGCAGCAAAATAATCCATGTCGGACGGAGCAGGTAGGACATAAAAAGCTGACTAGCACTGGGAAAGAATCATTCTTGGCCAAGAGAAGTCTACTGGTATCATATGAGGAATAAATATCTGGGAGTGTACGTTTGAAGCACAACACTTCATGATAGTGAATCACGGGCTTTGGGAAAACCGGAAAAAAGTTGGGAAAACCGGAAAAAAGAGGCTCGAAGCATTTTGGATGTGGTGCTACAGAAGAATTTTGAAAACTAGGTGGACTGATAAGGTAAGTGATCAAGATATTCTCTGGAGAATCGGCGGGGAAAGGAATATATCGAAAATACTGAGAAGACAAAGGGACAGACCGGAAGGACATCGCTAAGATATCACGGAATAACTTCCATTGTACTAGAGGGAGCTGTGGAGAGTAAAAACTGTAGAGGAAGACAGAGACTAGAATACATCCAGCAAATAACTGAGGACATATATGTTGCAAGTAGTGCTTCACATGAACAGCTTGGCAGGTGCAAGAGAGGAATTGGTGGCGGGCCACATCAAACTAGTCAGGAGACTGATGACCAAAATAAACAAAAAAGACCTACTCTTTGCGATAGCTGGACGCAAGCATTCTGAAGGATATCTGTCCATTGCTCTTTGCACACGTATGGTATAAGTATACAGCTTTTCAAAAACTTAAATAAGTCTTGTTACCCCTTTAGTGCTGGAAGGGATAGGGATGCCAGCTAGTGCATATCCTTTTGCGGAAAAACTCCATTTTTTTTCTTTTATTACAAATTTTATCACACACCAGTTCTATATTTTAGTTACGACTGTCTGCATACGAATTAAAAGCTCGAAAGGCTTCATCTTAGCCTGGTAATCATATATGATACACACGCAAATGTAACAGATCGGGTCATCATATAAAGACCCGATAAACTTGCAGATCTATAATTTCCTATTTTATGCTGGTCACGTGGCTCTGAGGTGTCCCCATTTCTAGGAAGAGAGGGAACACAATTTGATTGAATCTTCAAGCATCCGTACGAGGTCCAGAACTCCCGATAAAGATAACAGTACTGGCTATAGCTCTTCAACGAAGTAGTTGCTCCATTTTTCCTCCTTAAAAACAAGAGATATTTCTAATACTCACCATAAAATTTATGAGTCCTATAACTGAATTCAGAAAATATTGAAAACGAAGTTACTTTCAGACTACTACTACTACTACTACTACTACTACTACTACGTGATCAGGCCCAGTGGACCGCACGCTGCTACAAGTTACCTCCTCCATTGTATTCTGTCCATTGCTGCAATCCGCCATCTGTCCACATCTACTGATGCTTGGTTTAATCTTCATGGAGGCCATCCCTCCAACGCTTGTTGTGTTTCCCTGGGGGTCTCTTTCCTATTGGTGTGAAATCCAGGAGCTTCTGAGGCCATCGGTGATCTCCCATCCGGCCTCATGGCCGGCCCACTGCATTCGTTTGGTTTTGACAGTTCCTGCTATGTTAGATTGCTGGTATAGTTTCTCAAGCTCTTGGTTCTGTCTGATCCTCCATTTCCCAGTGTCTGGATCCAGAACCGGACCGAAGATACTCCGAAGCAATTTTCCCTCAAAAACGAGGAGCTTATAGAAGTCCTGTTTCCTGTTTCCAAAGCATTAATATAATCAGAACGTTGATTAAAATCGTAAGATTATTAGTATATCATGGTCACTATCAGAGGAATTCGTAGACTCGAGGATTGCAGAAGTATGTATAAATCGGCGAAGACCACATAGAATAGTAAAATAGTGATAGATTTAGATATATGATAGAGTTCGCTACATTTAGTGTGCGTTTAGCAACCTCAGAATGAACGGGCTAAACCTCTGTGTCAGGAGATTACGTTTATGACACTCCAATGCTGTGGGTCCCTAGCGGGAAAACTGGAACTGACTCTTCCGAAGAGGTTTCAGATAACGATGGAAACAAGTGGTCTTTTGAAGCACATGTTGGAACACAGACTGGTAAAAGAAGGTATGGAATGACAATATGAAGAAATATGACGCATCTGGTGTCTGTAGATCGGAATGTGGAATTTGTGATAGGTTTTACGTCGGTCAGACGAATTGGTATTTGACAACCAGGTTCAAGGAACATTTCGGTTCCGCTAATAGAACGGCTTTTGGTGTTAGCATAATGAGTAGCAGGTAGCATAGAGAAGACGATGAAGATGCTGCATGTTGACTCCAAATGCTAAAGCTACGCCTTTTAGAGCAGCATGATATTTATAAGAGTAAGCTGAAGAACCGGATAAGATCCTTGATGAACAGTAAGACTTTAACTACAACGGATATTTTGCATTTTTCGAAGACATGGTTCCGGAGACATGTAGGACCAATTGAGGCAGTACTGGTCCTGCGACTAGTCTTTGAAGACAGGTGTCGTCCGAACAAGACACAGCCAGGGCAAAAGAACCACAAGCGCAAAGATGTGAGCTGGTGACACTGCCGTATAGTCGCCACTTGCGTGAGTTCCCCCAACGCCACGGGCGGCTCTGAAGATGAAGATATCGACTTCGCCTCGGTCCGTTGCCAGCCGAGTACAATCCGCCAATGACCGGACGACAACGAACATAAGCCTTGTTAAATAGAAGAGCAGTTCTCGCCCACCTGGTTCTAGACCACTGCCCAGGGAATGTCGTTTAGTGAACTCTGGGAAGTGAACAGATAATTGTTGTAAATTGCATTTGCTATGTACTGTGAAGTTTACCTACGATTATTTGCACTTGGCCATTGATGGTCTTTTTTGTGTTATATTACATGCAGTGTTGCAGATTTCGTTACTCGACAAGTCACAAGGAAAAGTTAACCTTTATAACTCATTGGCGGGACTTTGTTACTAATTTGTTGTGGTTTTCTATAACCTTCGTTCTCTTATCCTGTTACATGACCCTGGGGCACACCTGTGTAAAAAAGACAGGAAGAAACTATCTTTGCGGAGTAATGCACCAGAAGCCGTTTCACGAACTCACGAACTCGTCTTACCATAACAAAAGTGGCAACTGGGACTTCCACAGTAGTAGCGACGAGGTTTTACAAACCTGTCACGAGGGCTTACTAAACTGGCGACGAGGCTTTGCAAAACTACGTTTGTAGCGTTTGTAGACATAGAGGAAGCTTTTGACTAATTTGTCTGGAATACCGTCTTTGAAATTCTGAAGGTAGCAGGGATAAAACATAGGGACTGAAAGGCTATTTACAACTTGTACAGAAATCAGAAGGCAGATACAAGAGTCGAGTGGCATGAAAAAGAAGCAGTGGTTGAGAGGGATGTGAGGCAGGGTTTCAGCCTCTCCCCAATCCATTTCCGGCTCTACGAAGAGTAAGCAACAAAGGAAACCAAAGAAAAATTTGGATTAGGAATTAAAGTTGAGGGAGAAGAAATAAGAATTTGAGATTTGCCGATGTAATTCCGCCAGAGACAGCAAAGGACTTTGAAGATCAGTTGAACGCTTCAAAAATGGCTCTGAGCACTATAGGACTTAACATCAGAGGTCATCAGTCCCCTAGAACTTAGAACTACTGTAACCTAACTAACCTAAGGACGTCACACACATCCATGCCCGAGGCAGGATTCGAACCTGCGACCGTAGCGGTAGCGCGGTTCCAGACTGAAGCGCCTAGAACCGATCGGCCACTCCGGCCGGCCTCAGTTGAACGAAATTGACAGTATCTTCAGAGGAGGATATAAGATGAACATCAACAAGAACCAAAGTAAGAATAGTGGAATATAGTCGAATTAAATCGGGTGATGCTAGTAGATTAGGAACGATAAATAGGAGCCGGCTGAGGTGACCGAGCGGTTCTAGGCGCTTCAGTCTGGAATCGCGCGACCGCTACGGTCGCAGGTTCGAATCCTGGCTCGGGCATGGATGTATGTGATAGGTTAGTTAGGTTTAAGTAGTTCTAAGTTCTAGGGGACTGATGACCTCCGATGTTAAGTCCCATAGTGCTTACACCCATTTGAACCATTTGATAGATACGAAACAAAGACAGAAGATAAGTTTGACTATTTGGGCAGCAAAGTGATGACCGAAGTAGAGAGGATGTAAAATGTAGACTGGCAGAGTCAAGAAAAGCGTTTCTGAAGAAGAGAAATTTATTAACATCGATAATTGATTTAAGCGTTAGGAAGTCATTTATGAAAGAATTTGTAAGGACTGTAGCCACTACGGTTGTGAAACGTGGACAATAAACAATTTATACAAGAGGATCATAGAAGCTCTTGACATGTGGCGCTACGCTACAAAAGAATGCTAAGGGATCACCAACTTAGTACTGAAGGGATGTATGGGAGGTTGCGGGGCCGGGGGGGGGGGGGGGGAGGGGGGGAGGGAAGGGAGATAGGAAGGGGGAGGTAAAAATTATAAAGCAAGACCAAGATATGAATACAGTAAGCAGATTCAGAAGGATGTAAGTTGCAGTAGATATTCGGAGATAAAGAGGCTTTCACAAAACGGCTCTGAGCACTATGGGACTTAGCTTCTGAGGTCATCAGTCCCCTAGAACTTAGAACTACTTAAACCTAACGAACCTAAGGACATCACACACATCTTCGCCCGAGGCAGGATTTGAACCTGGGACCGTAGCAGTCTCGCGGTTCCGGACTGAAGCGCCTAGAACCGCACGGTCACCGCGGCCGGCAAACAGTTTAGACGAGAGGATAATAGAAGTTATTGATCTGTGGTGCTGTGCTACAAAAGAACGCTAAGGGATCTCTGACTTAGTATTGGAGAGGTGTAGGGGGAGGGGGAGGGCGGAGGTAAAAATTGTAAAGGGAGACCAAGAGATGAGTACAATAAGCAGATTCAGAAGGATGTAAGTTGCAGTAGATATTCGGAGATGAAGAGGATTTCGCGGGACACAGTACTATGAAGAGCCGCGGCAAACCAGCCTGTGGACTGTCAACAACAACAACAAAAACAACAACAAGTGGTGTGACTACAGAGAGAGTGCATTTACCCATTTCTACTCGAATCTGACGCTTTTCTTTTGCCTTTCGTCAATAAGATATACAAAACACTTTACTACCGAAATCTAGGTGATATGTCTGAACCCTGGACACGTTGTAGAGGTTTCGTTGGAAAGACATTTCCTTTAATGTAACGTGAGACTGCCGTTTCGCGCAAGAAACCATAAATCGCTGCCCCTGATGAAATGCAGTGTAGGAGGTGAGAAGCGCTGATCGCTGAAGGGGTGATTTGCGGAGCCGGTGGGGAGTTCGCAGGGTCAGGCGCCGAGACGCCGGCGAGCCGCCGCCGGAAGCTGGGGCGGGGGCGATGGCGGTTGCGGGTGCGGGGGCGGTGACGGTGGCGGCGGCGGCGGCGGCGGCCAGTCCCAGCGCCAACTCCAGTTGCGGAGTTATTGGCCTCCCGCTGGCCACTCTGACGTCACGCCGAGTTCTCCAGCGGCGCAGTTCCCTCGGCGAGGCCGACTCAACTTTTATGCAGCCTTATATTTCATCCTGACAAGTATTGTCTTTTTGTCGGCAGGGAACTTTTTGCTCCCTTCGGCCGTTTCCTCTAGAACAGGCGCCGGCGCTGCCCCCGTTACGAAACATTGACTTAGAACGCGCGCGCCAGGGGGTAGGACCCGTGGAAGTTTCGTTATGTGCTGGCCAGGGAAGCCGGAGAAGCGATAGCGCCCTTGTGCAGCTTCTGAAACTTCCCTTAAATAAACCCGTTAACGAGCCTTCTCTTATTTATTCCGACGTCAAAACTTTTACTGGCAGAAGTAAACATTTCACGCGGAAGCGCGAGCGAGAAGGGAGGCTCCGTTTCCGCCTTCATTCGTATTCATTGGCTCTGGTTGTTGCGCCTGCTGTTGGCAGTCGTTATAAACACCATATGAAAATGCGCAGACAATCTCCAAAATGATGCAGTGCAACAGCAAGCAGAAACAGAGGGTGTATTATACAGGTTGGTCCATTGATAGTGACCGCACCAAATATCTCACGAAATAAGCATCAGAGGAAAAAACTACAAACAACGAAACTTGCCTAGCTTGAAGGGCGAAACCAGATGGCGCTATGGTTGGCCCGCTAGATGGCACTGCCATAGGTCAAACGGATACCAACTGCGTTTTTTTAAATAGAAACCCCCATTTTTTAATTACATATTCGTGTTGTACGTAAAGAAATTTGAATGTTTTAGTTGGACCACTTTTTTCGTTTTGTGATAGATGGCGCTGTAATAGTCAAAAACGTTTAAGTACGTGGTACCACGTAACATTCCGCCAGTGCGGACAGTATTTGCTTCGTGATATATTACCCATGTTAAAATGGACCGTTTACCAATTGCGGAAAAGGTCTATATCGTGTTGATGTATGGTTATTGTGATCAAAATGCCTAACGGGCGTGTGTTATGTATGCTGCTCGGTATCCTGAACGACATCATCCAAGTGTCCGGACCGTTCGCCGGATAGTTACTTTATTTAAGGAAACAGGAAGTGTTCAGCCACATGTGAAACATCAACCACGACCTGCAACAAATGATGATGCCCAAGTAGGTGTTTTAGCTGCTGTCGCGGCTAATTCGCACATCAGTAGCAGACAAATTGCGTGAGAATCGGGAATCTCAAAAACGTCGGTGTTGAGAATGCTACATCAACATCGTTTGCACCCGTACCATATTTCTATGCACCAGGAATTGCATGGCGACGACTTTGAACCGTCGAGTACAGTTCTGCCACTGGGCACAAGAGAAATTACGGGGCGATGACAGAGTTTTTGCACGCGTTCTATTTAGCGACGAAGCGTCATTCACCAACAGCGGTAACGTAAACCGGCATAATATGCACTATTGGGCAACAGAAAATCCACGATGGCTGCGACAAGTGGAACATCAGTGACGTTGGCGGGTTAGTGTATGGTGCGGCATTATGGGAGGAAGGATAATTGGCCCCCATTTTATCGGTGGCAATCTAAATGGTGCAATGTATGCTGATTTCCTACGTAATATTCTACCGATGTTACTACAAGATGTTTCCCTGCATGACACAATGGCGATGTATTTCCAACATGATGGATGACCGGCACATAGCTCGCGTGCGGTTGAAGCGGTATTGAATAGCATATTTCATGACAGGTGGATTGGTCGTCGAAGCACCATACCATGGCCCGCACGTTCACCGGATCTGACGTCCCCGGATTTCTTTCTGTTGGGAAAGTTGAAGGATATTTGCTATAGTGATTCACCGACAACGCCTGAGAACATGCGTCAGCGCATTGTCAATGCATGTGTGAACATTATGGAAGGCGAAATACTCGCTGTTGAGAGTAATGTCGTTACACGTATTGCCAAATGCATTGAGGCTGACGGACATCATTTTGAGCATTTATTGCATTAATGTGATATTTACAGGTAATCACGCTGTAACAGCATGCGTTCTCAGAAATGATAAGTTGACAAAGGTACATGTATCACATTGGAACAACCGAAATAAAATGTTCAAACGTACCTACGTTCTGTATTTTAATTTAAAAAACGTACCTGTTACCATCTGTTCATCTAAAACTGTGAGCCATATGTTTATGACTATTACAGCGCCATCTATCACAAAGGGAAAAAAGTGGTCCAACCAAAACATTCATATTTCTTTACGTACTACACGAATGTGTAATAAAAAATGGGGGTTCCTATTTGAAAAAAAAAAAACGCAGTTGACATCCGTTTGACCTATGGCAGCGCCATCTAGCGGGCCAACCATAGCGCCTTCTGGTTTCCCCCTTCAAGCTAGACAAGTTTCGTTCTTTGAAGGTTTTTCGTTTGATGCTTATTTCGTGAGATATTTGGCCCGGTCACGAACAATGGACCACCCTGTATATAGTTGCTCTTATCATTAAGTAAACTGGCTGTAGGCGTTTACATAGACATTTTAACAGTACATAATGAAATCAAGAAGACGACCACTTTCTACGACGTATGTGATAAAAAAAATTCAGTGACGGGAGCAAAGCTGCAGAATGGGTAGACATAGCATTTTCCTTTATGAGTGTTAACTGGGAAATCAATATTCAAATTATCTTCTAGAGTCGGAAATGCGTAACACAGCACATGTCTCAGAAGGAAGAACAGGAATACAGACTGATAGTGAAACAATATTACATATTTTGAGGGATCATGACGTAATTGTAAAGAAAAACGAAGATAAACACTGAGATGGGGATAGCGATATGCAAATATACAGAAAGCCATAATAACAGGTGCAGAAGGTATACAAGGTCAGTGCATTGGCGGAGCAGTCATTTGTACTTAGCTTATTCATGTGAAAAGTTTCGGGTCTAGAATGAGATTTTCACTCTGCAGCGGAGTGTGCGCTAATATGAAACTTCCTGGCAGATTAAAACTGTGTGCAGGACCGAGTTTCGCGTCTGTTTACCGCTGCACAACGGGAGTTGAACGCGGAATGGTAATTGGGGCTAGGTGCATGGGGCATTCCATTTCGTGAATCTTTAGGTAATACAGTATTCCGAGAGCCACACTGTTAAAAGTGTGCCGAGAATACCAAATTTCACGGATTACGTTTCGTCGCGCACAACACAGTGTCCGACGGCCTTCACACAACGACCGAGAGCAGCGGCGATTGTGTAGATTTGTCAGTGACTGCGGACAAGCAAGACTGCGCGAAATAACTACCCAAATCAATGTGGGACGTATGACGAGCGTACCCGATGGGACAGTGCGGCGAAATCTGCTTTAATGGGCAAGGGCAGCCGACGACCGACGTGAGTGCCTTTGCAAACAACACGCCTGTAACGCCTCTCCCGTGCTCGTGGCGATGTATGTTGGACACTAGACAACATCTGATGGTAGGGTTCGAGTGTGGCGCGGACCCCCCGAAGCCATGGCCCCAGGTTGTCAACAAAGCACTTTGGAAGTTGGGGGTGGGCTGTATACATGGAATAGATTGGGTCCGCTGGTCCAAATTAACCGATCATTGACTGGAGATGGTTAAAATAGGCTAACTGGAGACCATCATGGACTTCATGTTCCCAAACAACAATGTCATGTCACCAGGCCACGATTGTTCGCAATTCGTTTGAAGAATATTCTGGACATTTCGATTGAGTACTTTACCACCCAGATCCCCCGACACGAATCCCATCGAACATTTACGGAACAGACTCGAGGGGTCAGTTCGTGCACAAAATCCTGCATCGGTAACACTTTCGACATTATGGACGTCTATGGAGGCAGCGTGGCTCAATAATCTGCAAGAACGTCTATACCACATCCAGTTGCTGCGCTAAGCCGGAAGAGAGAAGTTCCGACATGATATTAGGAGGTGTTCCATGACGTTTGTCCCTCAGTGGTTAAAATAATATTGGAATCGAGAACTAGATTACAAACTATCTGACAAAAAAAGTGATTCACCCACAAGAAGAGGAGGAACAAAAATAAAACAGCAGAGGTCGAGATGGTATGTGATGTTATAACAGAGATTACAACATTGATTCATCACAGTTATAAGAATGACGTTGCACCTTCTCTGACCTACATATCACCCAGTACACGCCCCTTATATACCCTACAAGTAGAGGGATAGAAAAACAATTAAAATCACTCAAAAGAGGAAAGGCCTCTGGACTTGATGTGATACCAGTTCGATTTTACACAGAATACGCAATGGAATGGAACTTGCCCCCCCCCCCCCCTTCTTGCGGCGGTGTACCGTAGGTCTCTAGAAGAGCGTAGCGTTCCAAAAGATTGGAAAAGGGCACAGGTCATCCCCGTTTTCAAGAAGCGACGTCCAACAGATGTGCACAACTATAGACCTATATATCTAACGTCGATCAGTTGTAGAATTTTGGAACACGTATTATAATCGAGTATAATGACTTTTCTGGAGACTAGAAATCTACTCTGTAGGAATCAGCATGGGTTTCGAAAAAGACGATCGTGTGAAACCCAGCTCGAGCTGTTCGTCCACGCGACTCAGAGAGCCATAGACACGGGTTCCCGGGTGTCGTGTTTCTTGACTTCTGCAAGGCGTTCGATACAGTTCCCCACAGTCGTTAAATGTACAAAGTAAGAGCATATGGACTATCAGACCAATTGTGTGATTGGATTGAAGAGTTCCTAGATAACAGAACGCAGCATGTCATTCTCAATGGAGAGAAGTCTTCCGAAGTAAAAGTGATTTCAGGTGTGCCGCAGGGGAATGTCGTAGGACCCTTGCTATTCACAGTATATATAAATGACCTTGTTGATGACATCGGAAGTTCACTGAGGCTTTTTGCGGATGATGCTGTGGTATATCGAGAATTGTAACAATGGAAAATTGTACTGAAATGCAGGAGTATCTGCAACGAATTGACGCATGGTGCAGGGAATGGCAATTTAATATCTAGTGTAATGTGCTGCGAATACATAGAAGGAAAGATGCTTTATCATTTAGTTACAATATAGTAGTTCAGCAACTGGAAGCAGTTAATTCCATAAAGTATCTGGGAGTAGGCATTAGGAGTGATTTAAAATGGAATGACCATATAAAATTAATCATGGTAAAGTAGAAGCCAGACTGAGATTCATTGGAAGAATCCTAAGGAAATGCAGTCCGAAAACAAAGGAAGTAGGTTACAGTTCACTTGTTCGCCCACTGCTTGAATACTGCTCACCGGTGTGGGATTCGTACCAGATAGGGTTGATAGAAGAGATAGAGAAGCGCGCTTCGTTACAGGATCATTTAGTAATCGCGAAAGCGTTCGGAGATGATAGATAAACTCCAGTGGAAGACTCTGCAAGAGAGACGCTCAGTAGCTCGGTACGGGCTTTTGTTGAAGTTTCGAGAACATACCTTCACCGAGGGATCAAGCAGTATATTGCTCCCTCCTACGTATATCTCGCGAAGAGACCATGAGGCATACCGACAATATTTCTTTCCACGAACAATACGAGACTGGAATAGAAGGTAGAACCGATAGAGGTACTCAAGGTACCCTCCGCCACACATCGTCAGGTGGCTTGCGGAGTATGGAGGTAGATGTAGATGCTATATACGTGTTCGGAATTACATAGATATTCAACGATGTGTCCTGGATGCTTCATTTTTTGGTCAGATAGTACAAACACTACATATATTAAAAGTCATACAAGTATAATAGAAAATGAAGAGAAACGTTTCTGGTAAAGAAGCATCTAGAGAGAACTCAAAAGGAAGTTACTATATCAAACATTGCTCAACTTTCTTAGGAAAAAACACACAAAATGCACCATTTCAAGAATGGAAGAAACAGTGGTAACAGGTTATAGAATGAATGATTACAATACAATATTTTGCAATGGACAACCTGTCCTAACTTAAAAGTTGTAAGGTGGCAGCTTGAATGAACGTT
This sequence comes from Schistocerca americana, assembly GCF_021461395.2. NCBI lineage: Eukaryota > Metazoa > Arthropoda > Insecta > Orthoptera > Acrididae > Schistocerca > Schistocerca americana. The sequence continues at coordinate 162,867,553 of NC_060119.1, read as the reverse complement.
AATTTCGCACCTTACATATTTTATACAGTGTAACAAGTAGAAGAATATGTCACTTGACATACTTCGGCGATAGTTGGCAGATTTGCCTATCAAAATGCAAAGGAATGACACTCGATTCGACGGTATTAACACACCGAACCCAAATCCTGCATGTTAATGAGCAAAAGGTGTAAAAAGCTGCTCGAAGAAACGTTTTAGTTTGGGGGCAGATGCGAGTTGTGCCGTCATGGCCCACATGCAATGAAATGATTCTAATAGGGATTTGTGGCCCACAGTAGAGAGACAATGAACGCGCTGGGCGATACAGCGAGGGGAGCAGGTAGCAGCCCTGCGCTGCTTGCAACGTAGAAATTCTTTAGAAAACTGTGTTGGGGAATTTCCAGATGGATACTGCAGCTGATCACGTGAAAGGCCTGTGGTATTCTCGTGTTGTACACGTGTAACTTTTAGGCCTCAGGAGTGGGCACAAAATGTCCGATTGGCTGAAGTAAACTAGGAAGGAGAAGAAGGGGCGATGTTGATACACAGTTTAACAGTAAGCCCTTTGTGACTGGCGATATAGGGTGGTTTTCATAAGATGAAAGGAACGCTCCCAATGGTCTGAAAAAGCCGTGGCGTGAAACACGAAAAGACACAGGTGGGGGACAGTTTGACACGAAAGGCACAGTAGTGAAAACTTCAGAGACTCTCCTCTGAACCAGCATAACAGGGAGCATCATGCTATGACACCAAGATATGAATTTTTGTGTGAACACTGCCTTCACTTAGGCTGAAATTCAGCTAGAAATTAGCTGAAGAGTCGTTGAGCTCAGATAGTGGAGAAACGAAACAGCCACGTAGTTAATTGTTCTTGCAAGAACTGAGAGGGCATTGAAGCATACATGCTGCTCCATCTATGCACGTGTACATCGCCATATTTTCCAGACTAGGGATGAGTGCATGTTTTCTCGCCTAACAAGAAACATAAGACAATTTCAGCTGATGAAATCAGTAAAGATTTAGATTAGAGTTTTATAGCATTTTCAGAGGGCGAGAGCAGCCATGCAGTTGACAGAACGTCGCAGCTAAAGGTAAATGCTGCTCACAGAGGCGTAACATTGTTGGCCCACCAGCTTGCGTCCACTGTGAACTAGAGCAACCATGATAAATCTTTTGCTCAGTTGTCACAAAAACTAACCATCCTCCACAGACTTGATTGTCATCCTAAACGGTACTGAACTTAGTACCGGAATCGGATGATTAGTAGTAATATCGGCCAACTTCACTGTCTAGAAGTAAGGAAAATCTTGTAGAGAATCTTCTATTTAAATTTGGTATTGTTGTGTTCAGTGTTATTTCTCGTACACAGGATGTAATGCGTTATATTGACAACTGTCCTGAAATTGTCATGTCACAATCTATGAAAACTCGTATGCTTCTTTGATAGGAATAGAGAAATTAAACCAATTTTACAGCTAAACACCGATGTGCTCTGCATAAAACAAGGGTTCACTCCTAATCTAAGTAATTTACTCTACAGACACTAACGCACTCACAGGGTGTTTTTGCTGGTGTCTGACAAACGTGAAAAGGAGTGGAATGTCAAAAAGTGAAGCTACTAGGAAATGGTATCCTGAACTTTCGTGTGTGTGTGTGTGTGTGTGTGTGTGTGTGTGTGTGTGTGTGTGTGTGTGTGTATGTGTGTGTATTGAACCGTGAATCTAGAAACAAATAAGAGGCTTCGTCCCGCTGTAGCCCTCAGTGGTGCACAACCCCACAACAGACCACAGCAGTACACCCACGCCACCGCTGCCCCACACCAAACCCAGTGTGATTGTGCGGTTCGGCATTTAGGGACCGATGACCCCAGCAGTTTGGTCCAATAGGCTCTTACCACAAATTTCCAATTCTTTTTTGTTGTTTCTCGGACCTGGAGACAGTTTATAGAGACCCAACTTTATTTCGAATACTAGGACAGTCCGACCACGTGTTACATCAGAAAGAGAGGATCGTCATATGGCTGTAAGGGCACGACGATACTGCCTTAGTACAGCACGGCAACTGGCATCCGACCTCGGAGCATCCACTGGGTGTGCTGAATAGAGGCAAACAGTGTACAGAAGGCTTTAGCGGAGTGGCCGTGATTGTCGTAGACCTGTTGTATGTGTGCCTCTGACGCTTCTTCACAGAAGAGAACATCTAAAGTGGAGTCACCGACATGTCATCGGGATGGTCGAGTACTGCAGCTATGTTCTTTTACCAGGTGAGTCTCGATTTGGTGTGTAGAGTGACTCTCGACGGATTCGCGTCTAGAGGGAACACTGAACAGGATATCGAGAACCAAACATTGTGGAAAGAGACCAATATCGATCCCTAACGGTGTGGGCAGGGATTCCTGATCACTAGAACAGCTCTTCATGAAACTGTATGGGTGAATTGCCAATATTTAACTGCTGTCAGGTATCGTGCCGGGATCTTAGGACCTCATGTGCAATTGTTGCGAGGTGCTGGGAGCCCAGACTTCGCAATGATGAACGATAAAGATAGACCTCATAGAGCAGGGGTTGTTGATGTTTTCTTGGAAACGGAAGATATTGCACGCGTGGCGTAACCTGCTCGCTTTTCCGATTTGAGTCCCATCGAGCACGTCTGGGATGTTCTAGAAATACGGGTTGCATCACGTCAGCATCCACCGACCCATCTCCAAGACTTGCGAGTGGCGCCGCAGGATGACCGGGTGTTATTGCCTCAACATGAGACTGATGACATCATTCACAGAATGTCTCGTCATTTTTCAGGCCTGTATTGTTGCCAGAGGTTCTCACAGCCCATACTGAGTGCATAACCACTTGTCGCAATTTGTGTGTAAGTCAGTTCAGTTGGAAAAAACTAAGAACTGCTGTCTACCGGTTTGCATGGTGCAGTTGTTTGCGTTCTGCATTCTTTATATTGTTCCCACTTTACTACCACCTGATTATACTGTTTAGTGGCAAAATAAATGCAACCTCGCGAAATTTCCGTTTATTTTCAACGTTTCAGTGTTTTCGATGAATCAGTTTCATTTCTTCGTTGTTGTTTGCATTAACCCTAAAAAGAAACAATCTGACGCTAAGTGTGTAAGCCAAAATGTATCATTCGTTTCAGAGAAGAATCCTTCGAAGTGTAGTGGAGGCCGTAGACACACCCTAACTCTGTCACTCACTCTAGCATGCGAGAAACACAAAATATTTCTTGTACTGTGTCTTAAGTACATTCGCCAGACTTGATGTGTCCCATCGACACGGCAGCAGGAGAAGAAATGGTCCGAGTCAGTTTTAAAGCAATAACCGCAACTTTCTGTGGAAGTTACATGTAAGCATATAAAAGCAATCGCAGTTGCGATTGCGAACAGCCGACAGATGTATAACAGAATGACAATGAAAATTTGTGGCAGACTCGAACCCGATATGCCGCTTTACGCCAGCAGTCGGCAACCTCACTGGCTATCTATTCACGATCCAAACATACATATCTTCTCGCTCCTGCTACACAACCTGTACTCATACGCACATAATGTAATTCCCATAGACTGGTGGACAGTTTAATTGAAAGTTGCTCATAAATACGATATTGCAGATCCTGCAGTGTTAAGAAGAACGATGTAATGTTGTTTTGGACATGCACGCATTGCATGCACAACACAGGCATTGCAGTATCGTTGTTGTATGCAAATACTGAAACAGCGCTTTTGTCAGGCTGAAACAAGCATTTGTTTTCATATCTTAATTGCATCGCAAATTCCTTTCGTAATACATAGTCACCACTTGGTTGGCTGCTTTAAATGTGATTATTCACAACTGGATTGTTTAGCAGACGCTCTATGACGAGAGTCTACAGAGTTTGTAACTGTAAAGATTCTGCTCTTTTCATTTTATTACTGCTATAGCATTATTAAGTGGCCGTGCGGTTCTAGGCGCTACAGTCTGGAGCCGAGTGACCGCTACGGTCGCAGGTTCGAATCCTGCCTCGGGCATGGATGTGTGTGATGTCCTTAGGTTAGTTAGGTTTAATTAGTTCTAAGTTCTAGGTGACTGATGACCTCAGAAGTTAAGTTGCATAATGCTCAGAGCCATTTGAACCACTTTGAACTTCATTCGTCTGGTTACCTGGAGAAGATTACAGTTTAGCAGATGTAAGGATAGTGACCAACATCTTCCGTATGGGCAGTTATAGATAAAGGGTATAAACACATTATTAAAACATTGTTTATGCTAACTAATTTATATGCCATTTCACACTTAACATCACATGACAGAGACAAAATCAGCTCTCTGTACTACAGTATGCTTGACCAGAACGCGGCTCTGGCTCCGTCTAGTGTAGCTCTTGCCGCTAATACTGTACACGAACAATTTTCTTGTGACCCTTATAGACTGTTTATGGTAGGTAATTTCAACGTCCACATGTTATAGAGGTAGTTAAAAATTGTTGACTACGTCCACTCAAATACCAGAACACACAGTTCGTCTGCACCCGGTAGCTGAGTTGTCAGCGCGACAGAATGTCAAGGATTCCCGGCTGAGTCGGAGATTTTCTCCACTCAGAGACTGGGTGTTGTGTTGTCGTGATCATCATCATTTCATCCCCGTCGACGAGCGAGTCTCCGAAATGGCGTCAAATCGAAAGACTTGCATCCGGCGAACGGTCTACCCTACGGGAGGCCTTTTTACACGACGTTTATATTTTACTTACAGTTCTAACACTTAATAGAAGAAATTCGTAACAACGAGCTTCCCGATGTATCTCGGTATTGCATATTGAGATGGCTATGAACAGGCAATGTTCTATGCACTCGGTGGTTATTAGAATTGGGTTTTATTACAAACTAGCTGATAACAGCCCCTTCGTTAGGCTTTTAATTTCCTCTCAGTAGTTTTACAAATGGAATAATAGACAAAAACTTGCAGCGAAAGGCAGTTTAGTTTCGTCTTTTTATTTATTGGGTCAAATCCTTACATATAAAGTTCTTACAATAAATTACATTCTTATATTCTACGTCGTATGTTTGGTTGTGTGGTGCATACACACAAACACACACACACACACACACACACACACACACACACACACACACACATATATATATATACAGGGTGAGTCACCTATCGTTACCGCTGGATATATTTCGTAAACCACATCAAATACTGACGAACCGATTCCACAGACCGAACATTAGGAGAGGGGCTAGTGTAATTGTTTAATACAAACCATACGAAAATGTTTTTTAACACAAACCTACGTTTTTTAAATGGAACCATGCTAGTTTTGTTAGCACATCTGAACATATTAACAAATACCTAATCAGTGCCGTTTGTTGCATTGTAAAATGTTAATTACATCCGGAGATATTGTAACCTAAAGTTGACGCTTGAGTACCAACCCTCGTATATATATATATATATATATATATATATATATATATATATATATTGCTTGGCCGATACGTGAAAACGCCAACAAAGAGCTGAGTATGTGAGAAGAAATATGGTTCCCTCAAATGAACTCGACGCTAGAGAAATGTTTCCCCCTGAGCCACGTATTTCTCTTACTATAAGCTAATTTTTACAGGAAACTAATATTTTTTTCAAAAGAAATGGCATTCGAGTTGAGATCAATGAGATTCTTGGTATGAACACCGATTTTCCTTTTTGTTTGCCAGTGAAAATTATTGCATCAATAATATTATGAAGTACACGTAGTTGTTTGTCACACTATGTTATGCCGTTACTCATTTGGGTGAGCTAATATTTTGTAAAAGTATTATTGGCGATCCGGTTTTCAGTTTCAAGGCATACAGAGGCATACCTGATATATTTAATGAATTTAAAAATTCTGTTGGTAATTTGACACTTTCTTCTTGATCCGTTATCGCATTTATCGATTTATATATTGTTCCTACTCCTGGAATCATCTTGTATATTCGCTGATTGATTTGGTGCACTATGTCATTCTTTGGTGTTGTTGTTGTGGTCATCAGTCCTGAGATTGGTTTGATGCAGCTCTCCATGCTACTCTATCCTGTGCAAGCTTCTTCATCTCCCAGTACCTACCGCAACCTACATCCGTCTGAATCTGCTTAGTGGACTCATCTCTTGGTCTCCCTCTACGATTTTTACCCTCCACGCTCCCCTCCAATACTAAATTGGTGATCCCTTGATGCCTCAGAACATGTCCTACCAGCCGATCCCTTCTTCTAGTCAAGTTGTGCCACAAACTTCTCTTCTCCCCAATCCTATTCAACACCTCCTCATTAGTTATGTGATCTACCCACCTAACCTTCAGCATTCTTCTGTAGCACCACATTTCGAAAGCTTCTATTCTCTTCTTGCCTAAACTATTTATCGTCCACGTTTCACTTTCATACATGGCTACACTCCATACAAATACTTTCAGAAACGACTTCCTGACACTTAAATCTATACTCGATGTTAACAAATTTCTCTTCTACAGAAATGCTTTCCTTGCCCTTGCCAGTCAACATTTTACACCCTCTCTACTTAAACCATCATCAGTTATTTTGCTCCACAAATAGCAAAACTCCTTTACTATTAAGTGTCTCATTTCCTAATCTAATACCCTCAGCATCACCCGACTTAATTCGACTACATTCCATTATCCTCGTTTTGCTTTTGTTGATGTTCATCTTATATACTCCTTTCAAGACACTATCCATTCCATTCAACTGCTCTTCCAAGTCCTTTGCTGTCTCTGACAGCATTACAATGCCATCGGCGGACCTCAAAGTTTTTATTTCTTCTCCATGGATTTTAATACCTACTCCGAATTTTTCTTTTGTTTCGTTCACTGCTTGCTCAATATACAGATTGAATAACAACGGGGAGAGGCTAAAACCCTGACTTACTCCCTTCCCAACCACTTCTTCCCTTTCATGTCCCTCGACTCTTATAACTGCCATCTTGTTTTTGTACAAATTATAAATAGCTTTTCGCTCCCTGTATTTTACCCTTGCCACCAACAGAATTTGAAAGAGAGTATTCCAGTCAACATTGTCAAAACTTTCTCTAAGTATACAAATGCTAGAAACATAGGTTTGCCTTTCCTAAATCTAGCTTTGAAGATAAGTCGTAGGGTCAATATTGCCTCACGTGTTCCCATATATCTACGGAATCCGAACTGATCTTCCCCGAGGTCGGGTTCTACTAGTTTTTGCATTCGTCTGTAAAGAATTCGCGTCAGTATTTTGCAGCTGTGACTTATTAAACTGATAGTTCGATTATTTTCACTTCTGTCAACACCTGCTTTCTTTGGGATTGGAATTATTATATTCTTCTTGAAGTCTGAGGGTATTTTGCCTGTCTCATACATCTTGTTCACCAGATGGTAGAGTTTTGTCCGTACTGTCTCTCCCATGGCTGTCAGTAGTTCTAATGGAATGTTATCTACTCCCGGGGCTTTGTATTGACTTAGGTCTTTCAGTGCTCTGTCAAACTCTTCACGCAGTATCATATCTCCCATTTCATCTTCATCTACATCCTCTTCCATTTCCATAATATTGTCCTCAAGTACATTGTCCTTGTATAGACCCTCTGTATACTCCTTCCACATTTCTGCTTTCTATTCTTTGCTTAGAACTGGGTTTCCATCTGAGCTCTTGATATTCATACAAGTGGTTTCCATTTCTCCAAAGGTCTCTTTAATTTTCCTGTAGGCTGTATCTATCATACCCCTCGTGAGATAAGCCTCTACATCCTAACATTTGTCCTCTAGCCATCGCTGCTTAGCCATTTTGCACTTCCTGTCGATTTCATTTTTGAGGCGTTTGTATTCCTTTTTGGCTGCTTCATTTACTGCATTTTTATATTTTCTCCTTTCATCAATTAAATTCAAAATTCCAATGTTACCCAAGGATTTCTACCAGCCCTCGTCTTTTTACCTACATGATCCTCTGCTGCCTTCACTACTTCATCCCTCAAAGCTACCCCTCCTTCTTCTACTGTATTTCTTTCCCCCATTATTGTAAATTCTTCCCTTATGCTCTCCCTGAATCTCTGTACAATCTCTGGTTGAGTCAGTTTATCCAGGTCCCATCTCCTTAAATTCCCACCTTTTTGCGGTTTCTTCAGTTTTAATCTACAGTTCATAACCAATAGATTGTAGTCAGAGTCCACATCTGCCCCTGGAAATGTCTTGCAATTTAAAACCTGGTTCCTAAATCTCTGTCTTACCATTATATAATCTGTCTGAAACCTGTCAGTATCTCCAGGCTTCTTCCATGTATACAACCTTCTTTTATGATCCTAGAACCAAGTGTTAGCTATGATTAAGTTGTGCTCTGCACAAAATTCTACCAGGCGGCTTCCTCTTTCATTTGTTACCCACAATCCATATTCACCTACTACGTTTCCTTCTCTCCCTTTTCCTACTGACGAATTCCAGTCACCCATGACTATTAAATTTTCGTCTCCCTTCACTATCTGAATAATTTCTTTTATTTCTTCATACATTTCTTCAATTTTTTCGTCATCTGCAGAGCTAGTTGGCATATAAACTTGTACTACTGTGGTAGGCATGGGCTTCGTATCTATCTTGGCCACAATAATGCCTTCACTATGCTGTTTGTAGTAGCTTAACCGCATTCCTATTTTCCTATTCATTATTAAACCTACACCTGCATTACCCCTATTTGATTTTGTGTTTATAACCCTGTAGTCACCTGACCAGAAGTCTTGTTCCTCCTGCCACCGAACTTCACTAATTCCCACTATATCTAACTTTAACCTATCCATTTCCCTTTTTAAACTTTCTAACCTACCTGCTCGATTAAGGGATCTGACATTCCACGCTCCGATCCGTAGAACGCCAGTTTTCTTTCTCCTGATAACGACATCATCTTGAGTAGTCCCCGCCCGGAGATCCGAATGGGGGACTATTTTACCTCCGGAATATTTTACCCAAGAGGACCTCATCATCATTTAACCATACAGTAACGCTACATGCCCGCGGGAAAAATTACGGCTGTAGTTTCCCCTTGCTTTCAGCCGTTCGCAGTACCAGCACAGCAAGGCCGTTTTGGTTAGTGTTACAAGGCTAGATCAGTCAATCATCCAGACTGTTGCCCCTGCAACTACTGAAAAGGCTGGTGCCCCTCTTCAGGATCCACATGTTTGTCTGGCCTCTCAACAGATACCCCTCCATTGTGGTTGCACCTACGGTACGGCTATCTGTATCGCTGAGGCACGCAAGTCTCCCCACCAACGGCAAGGTCCATGGTTCATGGGGGGACGCGCACACTGTCAGTCTTTATTTAGGTAGTTCCTTCCTGTCAGTGGATACAATTTATCATTAATTTGTTTTTCGGCTTCTACCACATTGCAAAATTCTTGTGGTAAAATAAGCATACCAGAGTACGGATCAAGAGTGTAAGTCCCATTTCCTACTTTCAATAAATTTTCGGCAGATCTGTAAGCTTTTGGATCCATTCTCTTTATTTTGTTTCAGAAACAGCTTTGAACACTATCCCAAACATCAATCTCTTTAGACTTTCGTTTATTTTGTCTGCTACTGTTGATTTTGGAATTATCGGTAATTTTTGCCGAAAGTCTTCTGCTAGTAGCAATAAAACTCCTTTTATTAATCTGTTGTTTTTCCGAAGATCTTCTAATGTTGTATTGAGGACATCAAGATTTTTTTAATGGGCCATTATACATTTGTCCCATATCGCGTTATATCACTGACTGAAAACTCTTGTTCAGCTACATTTAATGGCGATTTTAAACCAGTGTGTGCCGTTTTACCGCCTTCCATTAATGTTGCTGCAATTCTGGATAATGCTAATGCTAATGCGATTTTCTTAAATCGAATTATAGATAGGACCGGGCCAAGAAGAGAAGTTTTACTGGCGTTACATGGTGCATAAAAAAAAATCCGACCTACATTTCTTCCAACACAAGTCATAATCCTGTCGTAAGCAGTCCACTTTAATTGTGTCAGCTTTGGTTCATGTTCTTTAATGTAGTGATCCAAGTGTTATAAGTTATAGCTGAGTTTATTCGTCAGTTCAGAACTAGCTTCGATTTGTGGTTTGTGAATCACCTCTCAGGTGAGGATGTACTTCAAGTTGGATAAACTTGTGAGGTCTATAATGTCCTGAAAGAAATCATGCCTCAGCAATTATTGTTCTAAAATTAAATCTCTCTCAGTCTCCTTTTTTTCGAGAACTTAAATGCTGCTCGTTCACCACGCAATGGTGCAAGGCATGTCAGTACAGTTGTGTTTAAGATTGACGTTCAAACTGTGAGGGAAATCTGAGTGACATGTTGGCAAATGAATTATAAGTTTGTTTTAAACTGAAATTTTACTACAATTTTTAATAACGCAAAAATGGATCACACTAACTTTAAAACTATACTCTTCCTTTAGTATTGTCATAAACAGTGAAAACTGTTTCAGAAAAACGGTACTTAATTTACGGCATTTGCTCTTTGCTTTTATTACGAAATACTTGTAACTGAAGGTGGAGGTTGAAGAATAATTGCCAAAGCTCTTAAAACATGACTGATAATTTTGCAGTAGCCACCAAAGTATGACTATTGTTGATTGAGATCACAGTTTTGCATTACTACACTATGCGGAAGTTAAATGTAAAACCTCTGTCCATGTTACCCTGTTCCGAAAGTACAATCACTCCATTAAAGCATCTCAAAAACCGTCCTTGGTCGTCCATTACATCTGGGGGCACCCAAAAAAAGAAAGAGTAACATATCACTCTTGTATTCAGGTATCGAAGGACGGTAATAATTATACGCCCACAAGACATACGCACGCCCATGCATACGTACACACACACACACACACACACACACACACACACACACGTGCACGAACGAGCGCACGCGAGTTCGTGCTGGTTCGTAGTTATAAAACCGGTACATGTACCTGACAATTAATTGAAAAATTTTCGAAAATGTTACTCTCGTTCGGCAGATGACTGACAAGTCTCTAGTTATTCCTGAAGTGCCGGCTGCAGCTGACGCAGCACGCTGACGATAGGGCATCGCATCTGCTGGAACCGCTTCACCGCCGCTCCCAAATCAATTTCGCGGCGGCATAATATTTCACAATTTTTTAACAAAACCGGCGTATTAATACCGGGCTATTGTCCATAAACTACAATTACAGTTAATTAAAACGGTATCGTGTATCTGGGGATAAATGCATCCCTCCCACAATGCGGCCGCTCCGCAACGCTAGGAGATCCGGCATTGTGTATATTTAATAGCGGATAATTCTGGCTGCCCAGCCGCACACGACTAGCAGAATGAGAGTGAAAAGCGGGGCTGATGCACCCGTTGTCGCCTGTGGCACGTGTTGTCCTCACCGCCCACGTCGTTCGGTGGCCTCGCGTGGCCCACGAACATACGTATGTAACGTGACACTGCAGGTCTTATGAATGCCAGCAGCTGCCTCCGGCGGGGAGCTGGTATTCGTTCAGACGAGTATGTGTGTAAATGCGTGCAAGTTGTCAACAGGTCATAGCAAAATTAAGACTTTTAGTGGGTATCTATTCAGTTAGATATTGGTTTTACCCTGAGCCCGTTCACGAAGTATGGCGGACAAGCCGACTAGCATGACGTCACAAGTTCATTGCAGGGCCCCGTATATCTCGTTGGCCTCGGTGGATTCATGTAGCCACTACTTTGTCGGCATTTGCTTTGCTTCACATGCTGGTCTGCAAAAGTTTTGTGCGCCTAATAAGGAAAGGTTTGAGCAGAGTAATTTGACGTGCTGAAATTATGATCACTCTTGTGCAGAAACTAGACTTCTTCTGTTTACACTACTGATTAAAAGCTCTCTGGTTACACCAGCTGTGGACATGAATGTCATACTCATCGCTGATAAAAATCACTGTCGTGTGGAAGCATTTCATAACGAATCTTAAATTTCAGATATTTCCGGTAATTCCACGCAGGTAAAAAACACCCCTGTTCTATCAGTTAGCCTACTGAGTCCTTAGAAACGACAATCGAGTTGAGTTGAGTGGCGAACAATGACACTGTTGCCTTACTCTGGGAGTTCGTTGACATGTCATCTCACTTGTCACACATCAGTACATTGTCTATGTCCTGATGTATACACGTCCGTTAAAAATTGTCCTTCGGGCACGTACCACAGTCGTACAAAATTTCTGAACGGTTTGGTGTAAGAATAGTTTAAAGTAGTGGCAGAAACAAGAATACTGCACAGTGCTACGAAAAAAAAAAGTCCCTCAAAATGTAATGCTCCAGCCTGTGCTGGACAACTGTAAAGGTAGCAGCGTTAGTTATACGTTAACCTTTGAAAATATGATTCAGGATACCATCTATATGATGCGTTATGTTACAGCTACCTTTGTTCTTCTGATTAGAATGCTTGTTCGCCAAATTCTCCATACCACCGAAATTCATACTGAAAGACAACTGTCATGCTGAATCGCTTTAGCCATGAACAAAGCGATTCTTCATAGCACTGGACTTCCAGTATATAGATACACAGTTTGTTTCACCGTCTATAGAAGGTCTTCTTGATATTTCTCCATGCAACAGTCTTTTATCAAACTCTATGAGGTTGTTGTGGCTTTAGTTTGCTATACACTTCAGCCTACAATTGCCCATTGGTGTAGGAATCCGGAAAATGAAAGACAGTCGTATAGCATTGTTGTTTGGGTGATCTCTAAGGCTTAATTGTCCCACCTAATCGGAAAGCGAATTCTTTCTCCGTGTGTAATGATCCCCTTCTAGTGATTTTTAAGTCGTGTCGAAAGTGTATTTGTAGAATATAGGTGACTGGAATGGATGTTTGTAGAGTGTATCGTCATGCTTGTGCTGTCTGATGGTGATAGAAGCGAGAGGATGAAATCTGGTACCGGCACGCAGCCATTCCTCTCGTCCACTCTCGAAAAAGTCTACGATTAACTCCTCAACGGTATTTCAAAGAGCGTTCTCATCTATTGTGTGATCCTGCACTTAACCACTTCCTTCGACGAAGATACTCTGAAATACTGCACTCCATGTACTGCCTTTATATCGTAAGACCTACTTGTTTCATTACACTAACTGCGTGAAGATCCGATGAAAGCATTACAGAAAATTGCTATTCTGCAAGTTTCATCACACATATTCTTCTATACTTCCAGTCTTCCTCTTTCAGGAGTCTTGTATCCCAGTCGTTCATTGACATCAACATATACGCTTTGGCCACATCTACGTGTTCTACGGTCTTATTACGATGACCCATCTCCGAACAATACGTGATTCATCCATCAGTGTGTATGAAAATTATATGAAAACGAGTTGTTTGACCTACATCTTTAGTTATTAAATTGACCGTCAAAACTGTAATATTGTCGTTAGGGAAGTTATATTTGACCATATAACAGTAGTTATACATGTATGGATTGCAAGTTTCGGCAAATTTTAACTAGCATCTTCAGTTTTTTCGGGATATTATTCGAAATTCGTTATGAAGACTATTTTTCCAAAATATGTGCGTTGCCTACCATCTACAAACATCAATTATTGTGCCACTCCATGTACTGCACTGGCGCCTACTCATGAACAGCTAAACTGTTAACTGTGATTCAAGCAGTTACGAAAAAATTCAGTGTCAGGGACATAATACAACCTGTCAGATATGCACAGACCTCGCTGGAACAGACGCACCAGTGTTGCATCACGCGTCCAGTAAAAAAAACTCTCACAAAACGTGCTGATAAAATACATTTCGCATATAAGGCTTTCCACTCATTTCAAAGTTCGTTAAACTATCATAAAAAACATTTCTTAATTTTCCACGATTAAAAACCAAGAAATTAAATGGACTACGCGAGTGACAGCGAGGGGCTTTTAGGAAGATGGCAGGTCTCTGTTCTCGACAGAACGCTGTTTGACATTAAAAAAAAAAAAAAAACATTCTGAACAATTTTCGTCAAAATTTTCACCTGTCAGTGAAAATAAACATCGCACTACTGCCAATAAGGAGTACACTTTGGTGGGACCACTTTTATGGTGCAGGTGCTCGCCTTCCTTTCATCGGTGAATATCGTATAAAGGTGAATCGGTTTGTCCTCCCCACGAATCGCAAATTTTTTTCCGTCCCACGTACGGGAGAATTACAGAACACAAAAAATCTTCGTACAGCACTTTCGTGACCTTCCTGGATTTCGTGCAGGACACAACTACATTTCCACATTTCCCAGTTAATTCGTCTACTCGTTTTTTAACATTAGGATCAAATATTCCGGACGGTCTTTCATACATAAAAAAACACATGAAAGCAGGATTCGAAGACGGTACCGCCGGCCGGGGTGGCCAAGCGGTTAAAGGCGCTACAGTCTGGAACCGCGCGACCGCTACGGTCGCAGGTTCGAATCCTGCCTCGGGCATGGATGTGTGTGATGTCCTTAGGTTAGTTAGGTTTAAGTAGTTCTAAGTTCTAGGGGAGTGATGACCTTAGAAGTTAAGTCCCATAGTGCTCAGAGCCATTTGAACCATTTTGAAGACGGTACCTCCACCGTGGTAGCCGTGCACATTTACCACTGCGCTACGCTGACTTGCTCGTGTTACATCAGTGTTACAGTATACAAAGCACGCAAAGAACTTCAAAATCAATTTTCTCAAAAACCACGACCCGTCGCTAAAAAACCGGATTGCCTGGTACTCAGGGTAAGTACCTCTACAACATATTTGAAGCGCATCAAAATCCGTGATTTACAGTATGGAGGTTCCCCTTGTGAGTTTAATGTTCACATAATAACCATATGGCGGAACATTCTCTTCTTTTATGGTATTATTAGCCAAAAAAACTCGTTTCTATATCTCAGATCGTTTATGAGATATGGGGAATGTTATGACTACACCATTCATATTTTACCGCAGGCGAACACGGTCGCAAAAGAATGTGCTTTGTGAAATCAATTTTCTCGAGATTGGTCGCAGTGGCAGACATTCACGCAAGTCTAAAGAGAAATTCAATATGTGAGGTAATTTTCTCATACAGCAACATTTGAAAAATTTTGTACATGGCTGCACATTCAGAGACCGTGAATAGTTACAATTGAAAGAAAAACAGCCCTCGGTCACTATTTTTAACACATTAACCTGGTTTCGCCACTGCTAGGAGTGTCTTCTTCAGAATTTAAAACAAGGAATGGTCTATATTCTATAACATGGTCGCAGAATAATGACTAAAAATGTATGATAGGGTATAAGTACGGAATCATCGTAAAAGACTGACAGTACTTTACAATGATTCCGTACTTATACTCTGTCATACGTTTTTAGTCATTATTCTGTGAGCATGTTATGGAATATAGACCATTCCTTGTTTTAAATTCTGAAGAAGACACTCATAGCAGTGTTGAAACCAGGTTCATTTGTTAAAAATAGTGACCGAGGGCTGTTTTTCTTTCAATTGCGGCAACATTTGATATAATATGCAACAAACAGAAAATCATAGCGACCTTTCATTCCAAACGTTTTTGAATTTTGGGCAGCAAATATTACAATAACTATGACCATAAACAAACTGATGGGTAATTCATCATGATAAACATATAAAGCCACAAGAAACGCAAAAATGAATTTATTCACCAAATAATTTCTGTAAAATTGACTGAGAAAAATGGCGATATAACCCTCAAACTACGACAGTCCTGAGCGTAGCCAACCGGCCTAAGGCGGGGCAAACAATGGTGGCCTTCCCTTCCGGGCGAACGGTTCTAGGCGCTACAGTCTGGAGCCGCGCGACCGCTACGGTCGCAGGTTCGAATTCTGGCTCGGACATGGATGTGTGTAATGTCCTTTGGTTAGTTAAGTTTAAGTAGTTCTAAGTTCTAGGGGACTGCTGACCTCAGCAGTTAAGTCCCATAGTGCTCAGAGCCATTTGAACCATTTGAACCTCCCCTTCCGAACAAACGAATGAACTCGTCCACCGCCTCGGACGAAAATTCGTCACTGCTCACCCTCCACCGTATCCTGCGCGGATCGAATCATCAATGAGTGGCTTTCGCGATATGCTACGTCCTGTTGTCTTGAGGCCATTATTAAGAGTACAGGTGATGGAACTGTTGTGTACATAGTTCCGCGTAGTCAGCGCGTACACAACTTTCCCACTAGAGCGCGCCCCGCTAAGCAGAACAGCGTAGGCGCAGCGCTCGTCCGTCTCCGCACTACGAGATGGCACTGTCATAGAGACGAACCAAATTCTGCTTCCGCCGATCCGCGTTTTAATATGTAACGCAGCCAATGGGACTGCTGCTAACGTAGAACCTTTTCTCCTCGCGGGTCACACTCGCGCAGTGATACCTGAACGAGCGAGGTATATTAACGAGTGTACAGACCTCCGAATAGTCAGTCTGCATTTATCTGCACCTGTCTGTACGAGTCTACATTAGTCTGTACAAGTCTATGTGGTGTCACCGCCAGACACCACACTTGCTAGGTGGTAGCCTTTAAATCGGCCGCGGTCCGTTAGTATACGTCGGACCCGCGTGTCACCACTATCAGTGATTGCAGACCGAGCGCCGCCACACGGCAGGTCTAGAGAGACTTCCTAGCACTCGCCCCAGTTGTACAGCCGACTTTGCTAGCGAAGGTTCACTGACAAAACATACGCTCTCAATTGCCGAGACGATAGTTAGCATAGCCTTCAGCTACGTCATTTGCTACGAACTAGCAAGGCGCCATTATCATTTGCTATTTATCTTGTGATGCATGTACCGTCAGACCGATGTTCACCAATTATGGATTAAAGTTAAGTATTCCAGAAGCTACGTTCCTTTTTTACTAGACTCAATTCCTTTAACTGTTCCAGACCTCACGCCAGCCTGCGTGAGCTTAAACGCGTGCCTTTCGGCTTCCTCTCCTAGTGGCTTGGCTGTCTTGCCAAGTCACAACAGTCTATATTCAAGTTTCAGTCTGCGCCTAATAAGATTACCATATTCCTGTACATAGCCATGAAGATAAATGAATAGACACTTTGTCAAGTATCAGAGATATGTGAGAATAAGATTAACGTACCAACACCAAAGGAACTTCAGATTGTCAATTGTAAACAGCATCCAGAATCAACTTACGTAATGTCTATTCTTTTTATTATTTTAATAAATGTGTGTGAAAATTAATCAAGTTCTGTTTAAAGTTGGTCACCGTCAATCTGCTACTCTAAGCGTGAAAGTGGCATTTATATCGTCTGACCTAACGGCAGAAGATAAACACGCCACGATAAGACCACGAGACATATTGCTGACACTCGCCTACTTCGTTAGAGCGACAAGTCAAATAATCTGATGGTGTGTGTACCGAAGGGCTTACAGTACGCACACCACAGGAACATAGTATTAAGAACATGTCTCCTTGGGATGTCTGATGCTGTATCTGGTGTGCTCATCCACTTCAGGAGCAGAAAAAAGGGAATTTAACATAGACAACGAATATGCCACTTTAGTCGTTTGGAATGCCGTTTTGAGATTGAGCGGAGAGCTTTGGGAGGGAAGCAGGCAGGGAGCTTTCGGAGGGAAGCAGGCAGGTAAGCCTCACCTGCAGTTAACTGTCTGCTCGGACAAGTGCGGCAGAGCTGTTTCAGAAAGCCGGCGGCTGGATCGTCCGCTGCCCGTGCCGGGGACAGCGATTTGGCGGGCACAGCACGCTGCGGCCCTGCGATTAGCAGACGGGGTGGGGGGGGGGGTGGGAGGGAGGGACAGTGGAGGCGAGATTAGGGCCGGCGCCACGCCTCGCCTCGCCTCACCTCCCCCGCCGCTATCGGAGTTTCTGGACGGCCGCGCGTCTGGCGCGTGCAGCAGTCTCCTCCGCTTCCGGCGATCAACCTGTCGGCTCCAGGCTGCCGGACACCGCCGTGCCACGTCGCAGCTCGACCACTCTCCGGAAAGTACCCGACCGTCAGTCACACAGAAAACGTTCTTGCTCTCTACCGCAGCATTCTCGGCTGTTCTTCAGTCGTGACTGTACACTGAAACCAATGAACGGTGAATTTTGGAGACACGTCGGACAGCAAAAATGAGGATGTGATTGAAAGAAAATACAAAATGGATAACAAGGAGACTGTACAATCTCCCCCGCACTTCATTCATGACATAATGTATAACGTTGGTTGGTTGTTTGGGGAAGGAGACCAGACAGCGAGGTCATCGGTCTCATCGGATTAGGGAACGACGGGGAAGGAAGTCAGCCGTGCCCTTTCGAAGGAACCATCCCGGCATTTGCCTGGAGCGATTTAGGGAAATCACGGAAAACCTAAATCAGGATGGCTGGAGACGGGATTGAACGGTCGTCCTCCCGAATGCGAGTCCAGTGTGCTAGCCACTGCGCCAGCTCGCTCGGTACTGTATAAGGCACGATTAAAATTTGAACATGCTGTAACCTCCCCCTTACTAATCGGCCTATTCTGCTTGCGATATAAAATATGATCGTGGATCGCGTGTATACCTAATGGAATTTTTCTAATTCTATAAGGCCATCTTTCCCAAAGAAGTAATACCGATAAGTAGGGGGAAAGTTTACAACCGATCTTTGTGATAGAAAAGTCTACTAAAAATTAAAAAAAAAAGTAATTCAACCGAACAGGGCTACAATTTGGAAAAATGAAAGTTATTTTGTGCATTCACTCACGAACAACACTGGACAGAAAAGGGGTACCACTGATCATGAACCCAGAAGCTACACTAATGAACGAAAAAGAAATAATTACGGTTGCCAGCCCACGTAAATAATTAAATAAAAAAATATATATCTGTATGTAAATATGATTATTTTATAAAATATAATTCTTGTTTAACTGAATTGAGATGGATGGAAATAGTTAAAAATCAGTGAATATATTTAAACTATGATAAGGCGGCATCGGACATATACTATGAGAATTTCGTCGCCGTAAGAAGGAGGTTCGTGGGCCACGTTATTTCTGAGCTAAAATGAGATAAATACTGAAAATACAGTTTACATATAATCTTGAAATTTTAGGATCATGGATTAAACAAATAATGAAATCACAATAGCGTTAATCATAACTATAATTACTGAAGTGCACTATGCTACTTACATTGGGAATACAATATTAATCACTAGTGATATGTAGATTATCAACACGTCGGCATCTCGTCCATGCGCAGTGGAAATTTCCTTATATAATTACTAGTATGCGCGAGTATGCGCCCTGCAGTACGCAGTGACTTTTTATAAAGTTAAAGAGTTTAAATTAGAGCGGCCAGTCTAACGCGCGAGGCTCTCCCCCGACTCCATTCCAGAACAGATAACAGAAGAAGTAATTAACAAAAGACTAGACATCCTTTCTGTGTCTCACCAGCGATCACATGCGACCGCGCACAAGATAACTTGCGTTGGCTTTCATGCTTTATTAAACAGGGTTCTCTGATTTAAAAAAAATAGATTTACATGCTATGGCTAAAAATGTGCCTTTAAACCCACTAGGGCCATTTACATCCAAAATCCTGTACAAAATGATGGGAAAGAAAATCATTTATTACTAAACACTGACGTGGCAACTGATGGTTGTCCCTTTTTTTGACACTAATTTTAAGTGAGTATGTAATGATAAGTGAAAATGAGAAGTCACTTTTACGTTAAGTTTGTCATTAAATTTCGAAAAAGGCAATCGAGTAATGATTTGAAAATATCCGCTTAAACGCTATGTTCGTATTGAACTTCGTTACGTGAACAATGACTGTCAGAGACCTCAACATTACTTCATCAAAGAAATTTGGAGAAACGCAAGCACCTTTTACTTTGCAGCTACTTAGTTTTCAAATTGGATATCGCATTATTGTCTGAACAACTGAGCCTTTTTTTTTTTTTTTTTTTTTTACTGACTTGAACAGAAATAAATACTAGAATACGTACCAGACCAAACAGCCATGTGCTCCAAGTTATATGTAAAACAAATAAAACTTCTGCACTCCTAATTTGCGTATTTTCTTTAGATCTGGATTTTTTCCATTGATAGATTCTCAAACTTCAGTTAGCATATAAAGAAAAAAGGGAACAAGGACCCTGCTTAGTAACAACATCTAGGGGCAATGAGGACACCATCGGACTGAATTTAACTGATTATTTTTTAAATAAAGTTCATTAATCAAATCACATTCAGCTGTGCTGCTGGGTTAGCCGTTAATGCTTTCTACCAATGAACAGTCTTACTTAAGTGCTGTGCGTGCGACGAAACTTGGAGCCGGCGGTGAATCTGTGTTGCTGGAACTGCTGCTGTTGTTGAAGATGGTAGCATCTTGTGGAGCCACGGCTAATTACGGGCAACCGTAATTAATACAGCCTCTTCCGTCCGTCCACTGTCCTTCCTCCTGCTACTAGTCATCTGGCCCGCGCGCGTACATGATGCCGCCAAAATGGTACTCTCTACTGCGAGAGCGTTAACACCACGCTTCCGCACACTACAAGCGCTGGAACCCGTCTCCCGTTCTCTCCGAGCGACCCCCTACCCAAAGATTTTACAACGCACAAGCACTGCTATTATCGTTGCTAGTCGATGCAAATAACAATTCCTTTGGCTTTTTCGCAGAGCTTATAAGTTTCACAGTAAAACACAGATAAATGCAATAAAACGTCAACAGACTTCTACCTAAATGTACACATACAGTGAAGCAATGTCCTTACTTACTAAAAGAAAAGCATTTAAATTACAAATATGTACATACAATTAAGAAATTTATGTAACGGTAGCAGGTGCCATGCAGCTTGCATTTTCGGTGTTACGATACAAAGTATGCAAGCAGAAAGACACAACTCTCAGCCGGTTTCGGGAAACTCGAGACTGAAAATTTTAGGTGTCCTTAAATATTTTGTGCGGTCCCTAGCATTCAAGGATGCGGCAGCAAGCGAGTAAACGCTTAGTTTCGTAATCGTGAGGTCTCTGGATCAAACCTCGGTGCGAATGCTGTTTTTGTTTTTCATTCCCGCGTTATCTTTTCAAAATGTAGATGGCTCGTCTGCGTGGATTATTAAAGGAAATCCACCAAAATTATCTCTATATGTAAACTGAAGGGGGATCACTGTTGTCAGCTGCAGCGGGGCATTAAGCGGAATCAGCGGCACGAGTGAAAATGTGTACCGGACAGGGATTCGAACCCCTGATATCCTGCTTACCGGGCAGGTGCGGTAAACACGGCGCCATCCGGCACACAGCGTTATTACAGCTGCAGAGACTGCCTCTGCACGCCTCATGGCCGATTCACACTCCCACCGAGCGTCACCTAACGCATTCATGTAATTCATAAGAAATTTACTCTCTTGCTGCAGCTTTGCGACGTTTATTACTGCGGGTATGTGAAGAACTACACGTACACCATCAAACAGAATATGGAGATAGCTTCTAGAGAAGACTACATAAAAATTCAGTCAGTCATACACCATTAGTTGTTAACACCAATATTCGGTGACGTGCTACGATACTGTTTTCCCCTTCATCATTTTTATAAATAATTTCATGCGGCCTGTCACGCATTCCTCTCCTGCGCCAACCTCTTCGTTTCAGAGTAGCTATGTCCTCAGTTATTTGCTGGATGTACTCCAATCTCTGTCTTCCCCTACAGTTTTTACTCTCTACAGTTCCCTCTAATGCCATGGATTCGGTAATATGCTCCAACGTGCATGTCACGCCACAAAATAGTCTGATGACCAAAATCCGTTTAAGAATGTAAAGCAAGTTTGTTTTGCAATAGATACTCCGAAAAAAAAACCTTTATACAAAACGTCGGTGTTCATTACGCACGATGTATGTCGCAATAACTATTCTTTTGCATGTTTCTATGATGACTGTCTCATCGTTTCGTACAGCGCTCCACAAAATGACGACACTGATTTGATTGCAAGTTCTCAGATATTTTTTTAGTTCCATTCCCTTTACGAAACCAAGTGATCGTACGTCAAGAGGACAGAAAACACAGTACCAGAATAAATGTAAAAGAAGACAATTAAAAAAAAAAGACCTCTGTTCTTATAAAACAGAATGCGCGCAGAGGACAACAGCAAAAATATCTTTAAGACAATTTAAGAAAATGTCACTTAAGGCCTTCAGAGGATTTTTGGAAAATTAATTAAATTTTTGATCCAACAGGCCCTTAACACACAAGAGGGCCAGAACATTACTAAAATCAGCATAATATCTACCGAAAATTTTGTCAAGAACCAATACAGGTTGAGATCGTCCACACGTGAGGCACGTACAATCCCATTTTAGGTTCAGACCAGTAATTATTGTTAAATTATTTGGAAATATTCATGTAACACAATAATCAAGGCAGCACCTTGCGCTTACGGTTTCAGTCTGGAACCGCGCTTCCGCTACGCTCGCAGGTTCGAATCCTGCCTCGGGCATGGATGTGTGTGATGTCCTTAGGTTAGTTAGGTTTAAGTAGTTCTAAGTTCTAAGGGACTGATGACCTCAGATGTTAAGTCCCATAGTGCCCAGAGCCACTTGAACCATTGTTTTGCGCTTACGCAAGTTTAGAAAAAATTTAGCTACCCCAAAATTCATAACATGAGCAGTAAAAGCATATTCCAAAGTAGATGTACAGCTTTAAATAAAACTTTAAATAATGTCTTGTAGATGAGAGCATTAAGTATTGTAGCCATTATTTAACTTAAAATTTATTAGCGCACAATTGCGCATGTGCCTCAAAGGCTGCCGATAAATACTAAGGCGGTGAGTGATAGTAACAAGACTCCGCGGTCGCCATCCGCTGAAAGGGGCCACGAAGCTCAGAAGGCTAAGTAGGGTTGCTAACGAACACCACTTAGGTGAAATATGCTCCAAAAAAACAAGTTACGCAAATATTAATTTCACCTTCACGAGATATGGTCAACATAAGGTTTCTCAATATGCCGCCAAATTTCAAAAATTTATTTTTAACGTAATTTACGAAATATCAAGAATGTTTGTTGCTGGCGAAGATAATGTCTCTTAAACCATTTAGCTCAATAAAATTTGACACAGGAAAATTTAATATTTGCTCAGAGAATAAGATCTGACAGTAATTTAACTAAACCACATGGCAAGGAACCTATCGTGATCCAAACAGTTATGTAAGAAAAATGACAAGCTTAGGTCTGTGAGGCTGTACTTAATAACTAGATGTTACAATAGCACTATTTATAATGGAAATCTACAACAGAATTTTAACAAATATATTAAACACAGGGAATTTCTGTTAAAGCGAACAAAATATAAAATAAAAGATTAAATACAAAATCCTTAAAGAAATTAACAAGGAACATTTTCCCCACAGCTTATTGCCAAAACACTTTCCCAGAATCATACGGGACAAGAAAGCCGACGGCATATCAATGGAAAAATCTAACATTAAGGTTAACCACCGAATTTAGTCTTTCACACTGGTGATAGCCAACACAAATACACTACAATGAAGCTCTCAGTAATACACAGAAATACCCAATAGAGGCACAATTACGCATACAACCAAATATTCGACTGACCAGAAATGCAAATACTGTGATGTAACAGAGCCTTAGATCAGATATTACGCTCAAACAAAACATTGCCCTATAAGCTGATGAGTCACTATCTTACACGAACCGTTTCGCTCCATAGACGCTGACGTTCCACTGAATAAACCAACTGGGATTGCCAACAGACCAGTAGTGCCATTTGCCTCGACGTGGTTGGTAAACGTGGTTTCATCACTAAACAAGATACGTGATAAATCTGGAGTATCCTGTCTTAATGCCCATGTACAGAAGTTAACACGATTCTCATAATTGTTTCCATGTAGCTCTTGATGGAGAGACATGTGATAGGGGTGGAATCTATGTCGACGTAGAATGTATAGGACTCTTGCCTGACTCATGCCACTTCCTGATGCGATCACACGAGAGGTAACGTGTGGATCACTACAACAGCAAGAAGTACACTGTATGCAAACATAACTCAGATTGAATGGCATAAACTAGTGTCATTATTTTCAAAATACGATGTCTCGTAAACAACACACACCAGAATCCTGCAACAAACACCACTGACATTCTAATCTAGTTTGTTAATGTCAATAACCATTGTTCCATTAAAACAGTGTATATTATCACAAAAGCTACTGTCTAAGTGTTATTACAATCTCTTTATTGGCTAACAATACAAGCTCATGAGTAGTAATCCATTCTGTGAAAACCACAAATCAATAGCACTTTCATTTCCACGATATTTACAGTGCTAGTTTTAGGGGATTCACACTGTATTTTTTTCTTTTAATTTTATCAAATAGAAAATATCTCATCTTTAGTTTATGTTTCTTTGTATATACAGGGTGATTCACAAAAGTACGCAAGTATTTTAATACGTTATTCTAGGAATAAAACTACAGAAAAAGTTCATATAAACGTAGGTCCGCAAGTGTTTAGTTCTGGAAAACTACGGCGGATACATGTCTGGGACATGTTTTATTAGATTCACCAGATTAATAACAACAAAATAAAATGGAAATCGTGCTTTAATTTAATCTCGCACTTTTGCGATGGCTTCAAATGAGCGAAGTTGCTCAATTGCAGCCAAATTATTTTATTGGTCATAACTCTGTAACTAAACATTTTTGGACCTCAACTTTTTTCTTTAGTTTTACTTGTAGAATAACATATTAAAGTATTTGCATATCTTCGTCTCTCACTCTGTATTTTTTGCAACCTTTTCAGATTTAATTATGTTACGTTTGAAACTGTTTATACATTACTGTTGTAACGTTACTGTGAATCTGTACAACAATGAGGAAGCACAGAATTGTTCACATCGGAATATTTTGGAAGCACTTAGATTTTGTGCACCACGTACATCGGACGAATCCAATTTTATGACAGGAGTCACAAATAAACTCGCTGTTTATAAAGCAGCTTTTAAAGCTGTCTCAAATTTAGGTTGTTTCTGTTCAGTTGGACCACCCTTGTACCACGCGAATTTAAAAAGGTTGACGAATGTGAACGAAAAAAAAAACTGACTATAAATGACGTGTTGAATTTTTAAAATACTACTTATAAAATAAACATTACCATCATGATTGGACGTAGTTATGGAATTGGTAAGCACGTATCTATTTTCAGATTTCTGGTTCTCTCTTGCAAACTGTGATGGAATATGTGTAGCTCGTCACGCAAAATATAACCATCTCCATTCTACAACGTGCTAATCTCTGGAGACGTCTTAACAAACTACCATTTGCTGTATCCATGTGGCAGTGATTTGCAGTACAGTCCAAATCCGTGTAAGAATATCACATGGTTTGCTTGTTTACACATTGGAGTTGAAACATAACTAATTAACTGGTAATTATGAGAAACATATTCTTACATGTTACTGTTTAAAAGACACAAATAGTCCGCCTGCTTCGCTGAGTGGTAGCGTGTTTGCCTCCCATGCAACGGGCCCAGGTTCGATTCCGGACGGGTTGGAGATTTGTGTTCTCCTCATCATCATTTCATCCTGATCACCAGCACGCCAGTCGCCCAATGTAGCGTAGACTGAAATAAGACTTGAACACGGCGGCCGAACATCCCTGGTGGCATTTCCCAGCCAACAATGCCACGTGCTCATTTAAGCTTAAGGATATTATCCAAAGGAAAGTCGTTGGAGTCTGTTTGTTCAACAGAAAGTATTGAATGCTGTGATTTTGAGGCTATATGACCAAGTTTTACCTGAAACATATAATGTCTGTTAGCGGCTGTATTATATAATATTTTAATTAATAACGTTAATCACTAAATTATCTGTATGTAAATAATTATGAGCCCCAGAATATTTCAATATGTAGGCTTACTGGGTTATAATTGTTGTTTTTCTTTAGTTGATGACTAATTGGCATTACCATGCAGTTCTGAGCCAGGATGTGACGATGAGACTATACACACATTCTTAAACATTGTTAACAGACCACATCAAATGACCTTATCTGTCTGTCAAAACTTTATCTCATTTGCATGTAATATTATTATTATGTTGACTTCAAATAATGAAATTTCACTTCAGGTGCCTTTATTGGAGGAAAGAAATTCAGTTTTAGTTACAATATTTTCTGATTCCAAGAACAGCAACACACCTGTCTCAATGTGACACAGGTGTTCTTTCAAATACTGAGCACAGTACAGGCAATGAGAGTGAAAACAGCGTTGTTAATGGCCATGGAAAGAAAGGGAGACCCAGGAAAGGGAGTAAAGGAAAGTTCAGACTATTATCAAAACAAGAAAGAAAAAAGAGAAGAAATATCACCAAGAGCTGTTTAAATCTCTCAGAGGAAGCTGTAAAACCAAAGATGTTCCGAGGTTATATAACTGCAGAAAAAATGCAATGAGAAAATAAACATTAAGCAGAGATAAGACTAGTGTAATAAACTATGAAATACGAGTGATTATAACATCCAAACATATTATATTCACTCGTATTTCACAGTTTACTGTTTGCAATACTGTTATGCAATACGGTTAAACAGCATGCAGTCAGCCGACACAGAGATAGTGACGTTAGTAAGTTGAATTACAGCAGAGTGTACAAATACAACGAAACCGAAGATTGTAGGGACTTCTTGTGTCAAAGATTACGAATTTCAACGAAAAGAGTATATTCTGCACTGATGAACAGATTCCGGACTATCATTTTTAGACCAAAGGAGAAATAGGGGTCGCCACAACAAAATAACAGTTGAACGCCATCAAACCTATATGTTCATTGAAAGAGGAAAAATTACAACCTATGAAAGGGATGTCATTGATTCATTACCGTTTGTGTTGTGCATGCAACACCTGTCGGAAGACTCAGGATGTAAGGAAACATGTAGTTCCTAAAGTATGTAAGCTACAACACCACCAAAAATACATATTCAAAATACCTTCCACCAGATTTAAGTGTGAGTAAGATGTATGAGTTGCATACGAAGGAATATGGTGACATCGTTTTTTTAATCAAATACAAAGATACTTATTTCAGAAATTTCAAAGCAAAGGATTAAAGAAAGACACTTGCAATGTTTGTGACGGACTTAAATCAGAAATCCACTCCGTAAATAGTGAAGTTAGTTGGGAGCAGATCAAAGCGGATCATAGGATACACGTAAATAAAACAGAGAAAGCAAAAAAGTTACCGAAACAGAATATGATAACGTGAATAATAAATGAACAAATGGAAACCATGACATTTTACTCGGAAGAAACTTCACCCTTGCCCCAAAATCCAACTAACATAATGAACGGAAACTCTCAACGTATAACTGTGGAATTCACACAGAAAAAAATAACGTAGATCAGTGTTATGTGTGGCTTTAAGGAGTTGGTGGTCGTGGAGCTGATGGAGTAATATATCTGAGGAGACACTTTCTTAGTAATGTTGGTGATCAAGTTAAATCACTAATTTTGAGGTCTGAGTCTTTTGGAGGCCAGAACAGAAACATAAATAATTTTGTTGTTCAAGACTGCTCTACTGGAACTTACCATCCATAAAGCGACTACCCATAATTTCTTACTTCCAGCCGTTTGTCCTGACAGAATGACAGCTACTATGGTGATATAGATAGTACGCTAAAATGCGGCTAAGGCTGTATATTCCAAAAAGATTACATCATTCTCATACACCAAGCCATAGGATGACAAAACAAAACCTTTAGAGTTCTTCACTGTTAAACAAACCATGGTTAACAGAAAACATGACACACACAACAACAAAATTATTTGGCTGGAACTTCGTCCAATAAGAATAACCAAGGAAAAACCTTATTCAGTATTCATGAACAAGAATTTCGTTGAAGTAAATATTCAGAGATATACTGCAGGCCGCTCAAAGTCTTCTACAGACCTAACAGCATTACTCGTATCTTTATGGTCAAATGGTAAACCAGTATCACTGCCAATACTGTCTAGAGGATTATAGACAGTTTTATGAAAACCCAACTTCAGGCCCTGATATTGTGGATGATGTTGATGGCATTGATGGTACACTTGTCTTCATTTTGGAGTAATTTTCAAGCATTTCAGCGAGCAAAAGAATCATATGTGCATGACGTATTTTTATAACTAAACAGTAGTAACACCATTACCTTAAATGTTGAAGTGTTTACTTTCGTAAAATGCATAAAAATAATAAAACAGTAGTGAATTTGATATAATGTTTCAGTTATTTTTTGTATCTATCTCCTCATTTTGCTACTCTTCCACTGACAATGTGACTAAAAAATTATTCGAAATGGGTTCTGAAGTGTAGGTATTTTAGTCGTATAAGCGTTGGCTCATTTTCCTTCTTGCCAACGACAAACCACAAGAACCAATCTCTGGTATTAAATTTTAAGACAAGCAGTAGTGAACCAACTCCACATTTGGCCCCCTACGCTCGGTTAATCAACAAATGTTAAGATCTATAGCATTAATCTGATTGAGCATTAGAAAATGTTTATAATGCGACAATTGCTTTTGGGATAATGTAAAATTTGAATTTTATTTATTAAGTTGTGCTACATCAGCTCTTGCTAAAATATGAATTTTGGAGTTGGTTCCATATTGCATAACCACATTCAATTACATAACAGTATAATTACCTCTGAAAAATGTTCCTAGAAATTTTTTCACATCCGAAATCTATGTACGTTTAATGTTTGATCATACAGCTCATTCCGGCAGAACTGTTAAAATATTCACCACTTTTCCATGTTGATCAATGGCTATAAATCTTCCTTCGTTTTGCGTAGTCCATGAATCTAAACACAGGACAGACTTTTTTCTTTGTATTAAGTACATTAACCTAGTCGAACCATTTTCTTACGAAATGAAACGTCAGTTTACAGGACATAGAAGAGAACACAAGAATATTTTCTGCTTTGCATAAATCTTTAACTTTTGGTACGAAGTTGTCACCTTTTTCTTTCAAAACCATGAGCAAGGGGAACAGTAAATTTCCACTGATGTAATGGACTGTATTTATAAATACCCGTTAAGGCATTCAGAGATATTGGGGGAATTTCAAGGTTTGGCGTTCCTCTCAAGGGTGATGTTTCCCTGCAAGCATTTCCAAATTGAAACCTGATAGGTCAGAAGTATACACATTGGCCACTCCAATCAATACAGTATTCGGTTTTAGAATTTTCACAAACTCGTAAGCTTTTCCCGTTAGTTCTTCTTTAGTCACTATTTGCCCTTGAGTGATGAATTTACTGATTTTTCCATTAAACACTCCGGTGTGTTACTATAAAGTTGAATTGTGATTTGTTGAAACGCAATAACTCATTTTTTTACACTTTTCAGGAGAAACAAAAAACTGAATACTGCTTTATGTATTACTGCTACATTACTGGGATTTTTCAGAACTGAAAATGACTTCACTCTGTTTTTATTAAGGGAGAAATGACTAATTTAGAGTACATTATTTCGATATTTAATGATTTCAAAGTTTTTTGACCTATTTGGTTTCAAAAATGTACAAACATATATTTTGGTTTTTCAGTATTTAATTGTATGAATACATCATAATACATTAGCATGGTCTTACAAAAATAGAACAAACTGAATTACTTTAACAGCATTAATGATTAACTGCACATTAGCTCTAATTTTAATTAATCACTGACCAAGAAATACTTCTTCATAGAATAAGCTCTTTGCAGCAGGCACATATTCAATTACCTTTTCATATCTTCCATCTTCATTCCGGAAATAGGTAATTGGTATGTTGGGTAGGCCATTGGAATGCTGTCCATTAATCCTGGAATGATGGGCTCATGTCTTTTTTTTTAAGTGAAAAGTATGTCCTACTAATCAGGCGATATATGGAAGGCCAACCTCCTCTCGTTTCTCAACATACTGCATTTCTTTGAAGCTACTTGCAGCGAGTATTATTGTTTATTGCGTAGTTCTGCTGCTGTCTCACACGAAACAACACTTATTTTGGCTACTAGTGGTCGAAATCTAGTTTTCCCTCTCCATTAACTTATTTTACTATCACATTCCTTTTACTACTTTCTATCAGTTCCATGTATTCATAAGGGGTGAAAATGCGGTCATTAGTTTTTATTTTCCTCTTATATTGTCCAAAGTTGCGATCACAAGAGAGGAATGAATGGCCCCTCTCTGGAAAGTTACGAATTGTGCTCTTGAGTACCCTGCTTGAACCATGTCCATAACATGCGTATAAGTGCATGATATATGTTCTGGTCCACACAGCCATCAGAAAACAAAAGAAGATCAGCCACATTTTTACTGAGATCATTTTTTATGTAATCAGAAACGAAAGATGCTACTTCGTTGGCACATTTCATTCCTAAGCCTTCATGGTACGAGTACACAGTGGAGTGTTCAGTATATTCAAATCATGTATGCTGAAACAGTACACCCACAGCTGGATCGGGATATGTGAAAGCGACACGTTTTGCATATTATCAGAAACTATGGCTCCCACAGTATCAATAGATGGGGCCCTTCTCTTGGCGTTCCGAAGTGAGTTGTAAAATTTAGAACTACGACGTATACGAACATTTATTTTCGCTCTGGTGACAAGCTTGGCTCTTTCATTTAGAAGTAGGCTTTTCTGTTTGAGTTCAAACTCTTCACATTTACAACAGACATCCACTTGGGGTCGGCCAAAGGAATAATTGAAATAGTCCCGATAATAATTATGATAGTCGTCATCATTTCCATTATTCTGAATAATTATCATTGAACATCCTTGGCATTATCCGCACGTTTAGTTCAGAGTTTATATATGTTACTTCTTTTTGTGAATAATGTGAGGTTTTTGTGGAGAAAGACTATATGACCGTGAATGACTGGAAAGGTATTGTCTGGTACCTACTTGGTGTCCGGGTTTTTCTCGCGTTTATCAGCAGATGGTATTCCCTTATGTAGCAATTTACAGGTTCGAAACATGTGCGAATTCGTCGCTGCACGTACCGGGTGATCAAAAAGTCAGTATAAATTTCGAAACTTAATAAACCATGGAATAATGTAGATAGAGAGGTAAAAATTGACACACATGCTTGGAATGACATGCGGTTTTATTAGAACAAAAAAAGTTCACAAAATGTCCGACAGGTGGTGCTGGACAGCAAAACGTCAGTGACTGTGCATGTCAATCGTGTATAAAAGGAGCTGAAATGAGAGAGAGAATCAGATGCGCCAGCAGTCGCAGCATGTTGACGTTACCTGAAAATGCGCTTTTAGTGAAGCTGTGTTATCAGAATGGGGAATGCGCTAGTTCAGCGTTACGATCCTATCGTCATAGGAAGGGGATTCGAACGGGTAAAGGTCCGTTGACAAATGCAGCTGTGGCGAGAATGATATCGAAGTTCGAAGCCACGGGTTGTTTAGACGATAGACCCCGTAGTGGAAGACCGAGCACAAGGCGTAATGCTGCTGAGACAGTTCGTCTATGCAGGGTGGGGGGGAGGGGGGGGGGGGTCTGCGCTCGTGCAGTCGCACGTCGCACTGGTATTTCATACACTACTGTTTGGTTGGCACTGAGGCGTACCCTCCGATGCTATCCGCACAAAATCCACCGGCATCATGAACTGTTTACCTGGCGATTTAGTGAAGCGGAGGGCATTTGCGGTGTGGGCGTTTCAAAGGATGGCGGAAGATGACGATTGGTTGAGTAACGTGTTGTGGACCGACGAAGCTCATTTCATGCTCCGAGGGTCTGTCAACGCCCACAACTGCAGAATTTGGGCTACCGAAAATCCTAGAACTGTTGTGGAAACTCCGTTGCACGACGAGAATGTCACGGTATGGGTTGGATTTACCACATTTACCGTCATCGGGCCTTTTATCTTCGAGGAAATGCGTGACTCTGGTTTTGTAACTGCTACCGTGATGGGTGAGAGGTACGCCGATATGTTAGAGAATCGTATCATTCCCAGTCAGGCTGATAAACACCTGCTGTAACGTACGATGTTTATGCACGATGGTTCTGCACCCCATATTGCTAGACGCGTGAAAGATCTCTTGCGCGCGTCGTCTGGTGATGATCCTGTGCTCAGCCGCCACTTTCGACATGCTTGGCCTCCCAGGTCCCCAGACCTCAGTCCGTGCGATTATTGGCTTTTGGGTTGCCTGAAGTCGCAAGTGTATCGTGATCGACCGACATCTCCTGGTATGCTGAAAGACAACATCCGATGCCAATGCGTCACCATAACTCCGGACATGCTTTACAGAGCTGTTCACAACATTATTCCTCGACTACCTGCTATTGTTGAGGAATAATGGTGGACATATTGAGCATTTCATCATCTTTGCTTTGTCTTACTTTGTTATGCTAATTATTGCTATTCTGATCAGATGAAGCGCCATCTGTCGGACATTTTTTGAACTTTTGTATTTTTTTGGTTCTAATAAAACCCCATGCCATTCCAAGCATGTGTGTCAATTTGTACCTCTCTATCTACATTATTCCGTGATTTATTCAGTTTTCAAATTTATGCTGACTTTTTGATCACCCGGTATATTCAGGAAAGCGTTCTTGCAAATCAGTTTCCTTTCAGTTCCAAGCATTACATGATAAAGAAACGTTGCATCCCTACGGTTTTCACAACATTCCGAATCAGATCTCCGAGGACGCCTCCGCTTTTCCTCCTTTGCTTCATTAAGGGGCTGAAGATGTAAGTCCTGGACATCTTCGGTAGGAAGATGAAGAAATTTTGCCACAATATTATTACGTTGAATTACAAAGGAGTCATAACAATTCAATCTGCAGCTGAAAAAAATTAATAGTCTGAGATTGGTATCGCGGGTAATGTTGATATTTTTTACATCTACACAGTTTCTTACGGTTGTTCCAAGAAAGACTGATATTTACCTGCAACATTCTCTAACTGCTTTCCCTGGAACATAATCTCCTCTGTATTTTCGATAAGGCACCCCTTTATTACGAGATGTCTTTACCTTATGTCTGTCATAATCTGCACTACTGTTCTTCCTTTTTGGAGTCATAGTAACACAACCAACTGCCGCTCAATGAACATTAACAGTGACTGTTAGTGTCACAACAAAGAAAAGGGATAAAAGGGATAATTTTATCGACAATGTGTAGTATTGGAGGAAAACAGATTCTGCGCCAGAGCGAGCAGCATCTGTTGAAACGAAATAAGTCATTGACTTATTTGGTTTCAGCAACAAACAGCATAAAATTCGCCATCGTTTCTACCATTTGTAGGAGCATGACGTGTTTCATTTCAATTCCAAACGATAGGCTAAACTCTTAAACGTACTATTCAGTGAAAAAACGAAAATTGAAAGTTTTGACCTATTTGATTTCAACAATTTGCGATTCAGTCATGAATCCATTCTGAGGAAGCCTTTGAAACGATACTGGAAGTATGGCTCCATTTAAATATTTGCAAGCAGTTTTGTACGATAATAATTTTGTAGTATAAAGGCTGGCTATAAACCAATACCACAATACATCGTTGGCAATAGAATGAGGGAATATCTGCGAAGAGTGTTTTACTTTACCGCTTTTGTCACAATTCCATCATTCTGTCATCCCCCGTTGTGTGCAGACAACTAGTTGACGATTAACTAAGACGTGTGGAAGGTGGTTTACAAAGATGGAGTAGGAGGGAAAGTTGAGCAAAGAGGCTAACAGAGGCTTTGGGCTGTTTCGATAGGCTAGAGGGAGTTAGTCCAGTCAGCCAATGAGGGCTATACCCCGCCGTCAGTTTTTGAACGAGGGTACGTTGGCGGCTATGTGGCCTTGATCATCACTTTTTTTGTTACCGGGAGCTGATGTGATGTTTTGGTAAGACAGTGCTGCAGCAAAATGAGTTACATCGTCGTCGATCATGGCAGAAACGTGTTTATTAAAGTCAACGTTGACAAGGAAATATCAGGGACGGTGTAATTTTCACAAGTTTCATCGTTTAGCTAGTTAGGTCTTGATAACTTAACGTAGTGCAGGCCTCCTCAGCCTGTCATCTTTGTGTCTGGAAGTTAAGCTGAATGTTCAACGAGTGAAAACGAGATAAACCAAGGGTAAAATGTTTCATTCTGATATATGGCTATGTGGGGTTTTCATACAAATTACCAACATTTTCTTTGTGCAATAGTTGCACTTTTGTTTAGTGCGAACAACTTCTTTTTTCTTTTTTTGAGTGTTTGTGGCCTATAATGTGTAATTTCTAATTTAGTTACAGGCTTCAAATGTACATTAAACGTGTAGAAACTTTGTCAAAGTAGTGATTCACGGTAAATTTTCATATATTTGCAGTTTTCTTTGTACTGTGTTGTCGTTCAACATACCGCACACCCGGTTGTTACGAACGTTGAACCTCGGTATTAATTGAGATAAAGTTGAATTACCCGCTCTATTAAGTGTTTAGCTGAGCTCGGAGCATGATATAATTCTGAAGAAATTTTATTTGGATACAGAGGTAGTTCTCTTCGTTGAACGGGGACCTGTACATTTCGCGCTCAAAGCAATTGACACGGTTCGCTGTAGGTGGTGCTCATTAAAATGCTTGTGGGCTATTGTGTAATGTTCATCAGGAAGTGGATGCGTAATGGATATAATGCTGAACATTTTACTTTTTTTAGACCTGTTTTCTTTGTGATAGGGTATGTGTGTTCTGGATAACGTAATGAGGAAAATAAAAGCTTAGATCTTGTCAAATAAGTGGGAACAGAAATCACATTCAATACAAAGTGATGAATTTTGGCGCATTTCTGATTTTTCTTCATTTGTTACGGATTAGTTTAGTGGTTGTATTTGTAGTCAGGTAAATGCAGATTATTCCAAATCTACGTTAGCTTGGATCACCACTACCTAAGGGTTACAAGCGTTACTAGAGGCTTACAAATTCTGAGTGTATTTGATTATTTTTGGATTACAGTTGGTGTTTAGTTGTGAGTTACAAATGTGATAGGTTAGGTGGTACATTCTAATGACCATAAGCAACAGTATGTAGGTTGAGTACGGAATTTAAATAACTTCGTAGAATTTTTAAAAGTAATTGTAAGCTCTTTTGCATGACACGCTACGTATATGGTAGTCTTATTTGTTTGGCCTCTCTCTTATTAATGTTTAAAATATAGTACGTAATGAACAGTGATCCGAATGATAACGGATGGTGATAGCATTTTTGGTATTTTGCTCCCATTCCTATCTAACGCATCCTAACAGACTGGCACTAGCAAATTTAGTTTAGGAGACTTATTAAAGCCCCGGTTTGGAATTAAGAAGGTGCTTTATGCTGGATATATTATACTTCATGACGAATATGTTTCCTGACAGCAGTCACATTTTTCAACAAGATAATGTATCATGTCAGAAGGCCTGGAGTGTGATGGAGTGATTCGAGGAACACAGTGGCGAGTTCCAGTTTATGCTGGACCCCTTAGTTTGCTAGATCTGAATCACATCGAACATATGTGGGATGCGATTGAACGTGGCGTCAGAGCTCGCCGCTCCCCTCCCCGGAATTTACGGGAATTAGGTGACTTTTGGGTGCAGATGTGATGCCAACTCCGTCCAGCGACCCACCAAGCCTCACTGCTTCCATCCCACGATGAATCGCCGCTTTTATCCGTACCAAATGTGGACAGATAATAAGAAAATGAGGCACTACACTCAGTAGATGAGTCTTTCTATTTGGGTTGCAAAATATCTGATGAACATGAACGACAAACAGCTCAGACAGGAATAGAAGCTTTTGCAATGTGGTGCTACAAAATAATACTAAAGATTAGTTAAATAGATAGAATAACTAACGAAGTAGTTCTAAATATACATTTAAGCGCCAAAGAAACTGGTATTGGCATGCGCATTCAAATACAGAGATATGCAAACAGGCACATACGGCACTGTGGTGGGCAACGCCTGTATAAGACAAGAAGTGTTGGGTGCAATTGTTAGATCGGTTATGCTGCTACAATAGCATGTTATCAAGATATAAGTTAGTTTGTACGTGGTGTAGTAGTCGGCGCACGAGTGATGGGACACAGCATCTCCGAGGCAGCTATGAAGAGGGGACTTTCCCGTACGACCGGTTCATGAGTGTACAGTGAATATAAGTAATCCGATAAAACGTCAAATCTCCGACATCGCTGCGGCCGGAAAAAGATCCTGCAAGAACGGGACCAACAACCATTGATGAGAATCGTTCAAAGTGACAGAAGTGCAACCTTTCCTCAGATTCCTGCGGATTTCAATGCCGGTCCGTTAACAAACGTCAGCGTGCTAACCATTCAACGAAACATCATCGACATAGGCTTTCGGATCCGGTCCACTCGTGCAACTTTGATGATTGCATGACACAGAACTTTACCCCTCCTCTGGGGCCGTCAACACCGATATTGGACTGTTGATGACTGTAAACATGTTGCCCTGTCGGACGAGTCTCGTTTCAAATCGTATCGAGCGGATGGAGTGTATTGCTATGAAGACAGCCCCTCGAATCCATGGACTCTGAATGTCACCAGGAGACTGTTCAAGCTGGTGAAGACTCTGTAATGGTGTGGGGCGTGTGCAGTTGGAGTGATATGGGACACCTGTTTACGGACAGCCCTGCAGGATTCGTGGAGTCAGTTCGTGAAGTCACTACTTCAGACATTTGTCGTGTACATGCCACCTCATGTTGCGTTCTCGCAGGTGCCCTACACGATATTAGGCTGCTGTACAAGTTTCTTTGGCTGTTCAGTGTTATTTAGAAAAAAATGTTCATGTGACAACTTGATTAAAACAAGGGATAGGTTGGTAGAATATACCACGAGGCTTAAGGAAACATAAGTTTTCTAACAACGGAATGTGTGGGGATGAAATTTGTAGAGGACGACTAAAGGCTGAACACTGAGAACAAGTTCAAATTTATATAGACTGCAGTATTTAGTCAGAGATAAAGATGCTTGCCCAGGATACAAAACATGGATTAGCTTCAAGACAGTCTTCGGCCTGATTACTATAGCAACAACAACAGGGTAAATTTACTATTCCTGTGGACAACGGAAAGTTTTAAAATACGAATTTCAGAAATTGTGATGATGTTTCCCTTGTATGTTGTCAGTCAGTAAAGATGTAAAGAATGTGCGAGGTGCAAAAGATTAGCGTGTAAGAATGTAATGAGGAATTTGGCTAGTACACTTCTGGTACGATCAACTGAGTAAAAATGAATAGTTAAAGATGGCAACAACGTATCTGAAGTCTGTGACTGCCGATTAAGGTGAGATAAAATTTTTGCTTAAGGATCAGTCTTCACTTATAGTCTGATAGTTGTAAGACTGACTTAATATACTGCTCACTTTTTAAATGTTAATGTCAATAAGTGATAACGAAAATAATTAAAGCTGGGAAGCAATGAATACACTACAGGTCACCATAACTAATGCAGTACATTTATTAATGCCCAGGAGGAAATACCACACACCATGCGAGTTTGTGAGCCTGAAACAGTCTAGTAGTCACCACACTACGTGTCACTCGGAGTGTATTTTAGCTCGCTGCTGTAGTTCGATGTTGAGGTATGACGTTAGACAAGTAGTATCAACGAAAGGCGTAGAGAGATGCGTTAGTGACACTCAGATTTGTTTATCTATCTACCATAGGCGTCTTTCCACCATTTGCCCTCTTCAAGCATACACTGGTATCTTACACTAAAAAGTGACTGGAATAAATGTATAGGGAGTAAACGTACAGCTTTGATATTCGCTGTCGTCAGTGCACGGATGATAATAAAACTGTTTTTATGCCCAGAATTAAGAGAAATCGATACTGCGATACTGAATTCCAGCTATTCAGTCCCACTTGCGACCACAGAATGGCATAAAGAGAGAGAGAGAGAGAGAGATTTTATTCGTTTCATCCAATCAAATGTTAGCCTCTCCAAATAAATATTACCTTCTGTGCCGAATTATTACTTTCTTGCTCACTAATAAGGAAAAATGAGAAGAAACTGTATATTAAACAATAACATAAGTTGTTGTACATAGACCAACACCATGTAACATAACAGAAAATATAAACTAATAATATGGCAGGCAGCATGATCACCGCTCAATTGCAAGCGATACTGTTTGTGCACTGTGTTAGACTAGCGATCCGCACCAGTACAATGTGAAATAAATTCATTCGTAATTTTTACGGAATGTTGAATCAGAGCTACGATAAAAAACGGTACAGAGTACAGGAGAAAAATAACTGATGTCTCGTTTTCGAGAGTTACGATGTGCTGTGACAGGCACTAAATACTGGCGTTAGCCAGTGGCAAAATGCCAAGCGCTGCTGCGCTGGTCGCTTCAGCTAGCTATACATAAACTTGACAGAGCCGTAAAGGAGTACGGTCAGTGCCGATGTTCACGCTGATAGGTTTTGCCCCAGAACCAGGAGGGCGTAAATTTTCTTTAGGGATTCTTGCTTTTTCACTTAGTCTCCGCCGTCGGGCTCTTGAAGGTTCGTGGTAAGACTCTGCTGTAAACGCACGGAAATCTGTTGGAAGTGAAACTTAGTTATGAGTGTGGAGGTAAAGGATACGATCGTATTGCTCGATCAAAATATTTTGTTTCTCATTTTCGATACTAAAAGCATTACAGTAATTACTGGTATCAATTAGAACCATCACCGACCCGGATTGCCGTGGTTGTTAAAGCGCCGATTCCGGGATGGGGAGGTGTGCCATCGCCGAATCGAATTTGCAGGCGGATCAACGACGAGGTCGGTGTGCTCAAATAGCTCTGAGCACTATGGGACTTGTCATCTGAGGTCACCATGCCCTAGAACTTAGAACTACTTAAAACTAAGCAACCTAAGGACATCAGACACATCCACGCCCGAGGCAAGGATTCGAACCTGCGACCGGAGCAGTCGCGTGGTTCTGGAGTGATGCGCCTAGAACCGCTCGGCCACCGCGGCCGACTTGGGTGTGCTAGCCAGTGCTTTTTCGGCGGTTGAAAACATGTTGGAGCCTCTCCACGCCCACACCGACGTGGTGACCATGTCAAAAGATATGCTGTCACCTCGGTATTTGTTAGTTACTAATCGAGGACTTCACGAGATGTTGCCCGTGCGTCTAGGTAGGGTTACCCACTAACAGGGTCGCATCGAGGAGACACACAGTGAACCAAAAGCGAAACAAGGGTTAGCTGCTTCAAGGACAAAGGGAAAAAAAGGCTCGACGCAAACGCCAAGGGAAAAAAAAAACCTCTGTGATAGCCCGGTCGGGTATTAATAGCAGTAGTAGTTTTCTCCCACCTGCTACAGATCATGCAAGGGTAGGGAGGTTGATAGTTTTGGGCATCGTGCAATGACCGGTACCATTTTCATAGCTTAGGTCTTCATAAAAAGTACCGGATAACGAGGTATCCGAGTTCCTTACAAAACGTGTTGGGCGTTTGTGCAGTACTATTATTTAGAGTTTTGATTTTTGTGCAGGTGTTTCGTTTTGCGTGTGAACAGAACAGCCTCGCACTAGTCGACGTTTACTTTAACACGCCATTGTTTCAACCAAGGCTCGGCAGTTCTGAGTGGTGTCTGTAATCGTCCCAGTAGGTGAATATCGGACTGGTACACAAGTCTTGCCTCAGTTAACGATTGACTAACATTTAGAGAACTTTCACTCGCCTTCAAATGACTAACACAATACGTATTCGGTCCCTCGGGCTAATGGAATGGCAAAAGAGACGTCATCCGGACACTCCTTAAACTAAACATAGCAAATACCTTAAAAATCTGGAAGACTTACGTCTATGCAGAACAAACGCACAATAAAAAAACGAATTAGAAACATTACTAGAATACCATCCGCTTGCTCTACTAACCTGTCAGGATTATATGTTATTTCAAAAAGTTCCGTTCTTCTTCACTACAGGGTGTTACAAGAAGGTACGGCCAAACTTTCAGGAAACATTCCTCACACACAAATAAAGAAAAGATGTTATGTGGACGTGTGACCGTAAATGCTTAATTTCCATGTTAGAGCTCATTTTAGTTTCGTCAGTATGTACTGTACTTCCTCGATTCACCGCCAGTTGGCCCAATTGATGGAAGGTAATGTTGACTTCGGTGCTTGTGCTGACATGCGACTCATTGCTCTACAGTACTAGCATCAAGCACGTCAGTACGTAGCATCAACAGGTTAGTGTTCAGCACGAACGTGGTTTTGCAGTCAGTGCAATGTTTACAAATGCGGAGTTGGCAGAGGCCCATTTGATGTGTGGATTAGCACGGCGCAATAGCCGTGGCGCGGTACGTTTGTATCGAGACAGATTTCCAGAACGAAGGTGTCCCGACAGGAAGACGTTCGAAGCAATTGATAGGCGTCTTAGGGAGCACGGAACATTCCAGCCTATGACTCGCGACTAGGGAAGACCTAGAACGATGAGCACACCTGCAATGTACGAGGCAATTCTTCGTGCAGTTGACGATAACTCTAATGTTAGCGTCAGAGAAGTTGCTGCTGTACAATGTAACGTTGACCACGTCACTGTATGGAGAATGCTACGGGAGAACCAGTTGTTTCCATACCATGTACAACGTGTGCAGGCACTATTAGCAGCTGATTGGCCTCCACGGGTACACTTCTGTGAATGGTTCATCCAACAATGTGTCAATCCTCATTTCAGTGCAAATGTTCTCTTTACGGATGAGGCTTCGTTCCAACGTGATCAAATTATAATTTTTCATCATCAACATGTGTGGGCTGACGAGAATCCGCACGCAATTGTGCAATCACGTCATCAACACTTTTATGTGAACATTTGGGCAGGTATTGTTGGTGATGTCTTGATTGGGCCCCATGTTCTTCCACCTACGCTCAATGGAGCACATTATCATGATTTCATACGTGATACTCTACCTGTGCTGCTAGAACATGTGCCTTTACAAGTACGACACAACATGCGGTTCATGCACGATGGAGGTCCTGCACATTTCAGTCGAAGTGTTCGTACGCTTCTCAATAACAGATTCGGTGACCGATGGATTGGTAGAGGCGGACCAATTCCATGGCCTCCACGCTCTCCTGACCTCAACCCTCTTGACTTTCATTTATGGGGGCATTTGAAAGCTCTTGTCTGCAGAACCCCGGTACCAAATGTAGAGACTCTTCGTGCTCGTATTGTGGACGGCTGTGATACAATACGCCATTCTCCAGGGCTGCTTCAGTGCATCAGGGATTACATGCGATGGAGGGCGGATGCATGTATCCTCGCTAACGGAGGACATTTTGAACATTTCCTGTAACAAAGTGTTTGAAGTCACGCTGGTACGTTCTGTTGCTGTGTGTTTCCATTCCATGATCAATGTGATTTGAAGAGAAGTAATAAAATGAGCTCTAACATGGAAAGTAAGCGTTTCCGGACGCATGTCCACATAAAATATTTTCTTTCTTTGTGTGTGAGGAATGTTTCCTGAAAGTTTGGACGTACCTTTTTGTAACACCCTGTATATAGTCTTCCACGAGAAAGAAGTAGAGAACTTGTGGGAATATTAAGCATCGAAACTAAAAGGTTACCTTGGTGCTAGTTGTAAGTTGTCAGTTCACATGGTGGTCGAGTGTATCTCCTTGCTGCAACTAACTCGCTTGTTGATTGCCCAGTGTGTGTCGAATAGAGAAGAAAACAACAGAGTTGTGTTTTCCGTTTTCCGTTTCAACAGCCATAATTTAGTTACACCTATAAGGTATAATTTTCGTCAAAAGTATGCAACTACACCTGTGGGTCTCGCACTGGACCATGGGCCTGCAACTATGCGCCTCCCCTTCCAATAACTGTGAATTCAGTAAACTCAGACCTGCTCGTGCAGGTGTATGGCGAGTTTGGGTGTCGTACGGATGTTTGTCGTGCATCCATTGGAGGGCAATTGAACATTTGTCGAAGTTAACTGAAACCCTTTATCATAAACGTAGTTGTGAAAAGTACACGAGGCTGTATGATCATGGATGTGAAAGGTTTCTAGAATTGGTTTGACCTTTGTAGTACAAAATCCTGTACTACAACAAAATCATTATATATATGGTAAATTACAGTTTACGAGGGCAAGCTGAAAAGTAATGCCTCCGAATATTTTGTGGGAAGCCTCTTCAAGCTTTTTAAGTAAAATCGAGGTTATATTCTACATGGTTATTCGTCATGTGTACATACTTAATTTTCGCCGGCCGCTGTGGTCGAGTGGTTCTAGTCGTTTCAGTCCGGAACCGCGCTGCTGCTACGGACGCAGGTTCGAATCCTGCCTCGGGCATGGATGTGTGTGATGTCCTTAGGTCAGTTAGGTTTAAGTTGTTCAAAGTTTAGGGACTGATGACCTCAGACGTTAAGTCCCATAGTGCTTAGAGCCATTTGAACCACTTGAACTTATTTTTCAGCATAGACATCCTGGCAACGAACAAGTTTCTCCCAACAAGAGGCCAGTTTGCTGATATCGTCACATTATTTATCGTCACATTGATTATTTGACTTTGTTGACGGGCTCACATTCTTACCTCTGCTTCCACCGGTTCATCACCGTCAAAGTTAAGTCCTCGAAGGTGTTCTTTAAGATTTGTAAGTAGATGAACATCGTGTGAGGCCAAGTCGGGACTGTACGGAGGATGATTGATAACAGTGAACTGAAGGGGTAGGATAGATGCAGACATCGCAGTGCTCGTTTGTGGTCTGGCGTTGTCATGCTGAAGGTTAGTTCGGGGCCCACTCCTGGCAGAGATGGCGATTATGTAGACATCAAGGGTAAAGGCGTAGGATGTTAATAACGTTTGTTTTATTTAAAAAACCTTACGAGTTTTGACCTAAAACTTCGGAGGTATTATTTTTCAGCACGCCCTCTTCCATCAGCTTGCATCTTCATTCACATAGTTCTGGTCTTGGTGATTCGAATGAACCTTTTGAAACGCCTTTCATTTCTAAGAACAAACAAGCAGATTTTGAGAGAATTCTGTGTAATTTAATTTTTTTGAGTGATCTGTCTTCTGAACGGTTTTATGAAGCAAGGAATGAATTCCTCTCCTGTCTCAACTCCAACCTCTTCATCTAGGAATATTACTTGTACCCTGTGTCCTCAGTTGTTTGTTGTGTGTATTCCAATCTCTTTCTCACCAGTTTTTACCCTCTACAAATCACTCTCGTATTGTGTCTTTAACATGTAATATCTTCATATCCATTTTCATTGTCAGTGTTTCTTTCTTTACCGATTCTGCGAGAAACCTCTTCATTTCTTACCTCACCGAACAACATAATCTTCTACATCCTTGTGTAGCACAACACCTTAAACGTTTTTCTTCTCTTCTGTCCCAGATTTCCCAAAATCCACTATTCCCTACCATACAACGCTGTGATCCAAATGTGCATTCTGAGACATTTCATGCACATTTTAGCTGGCTACGCACGAGCGGTCTTCCGCTGTGGGAGAGAACTACTGGTCTACCGATCTCAGGTTCGTCGTTTCCCGTTTTCCACTAACGGGCAGGCCCCGCCCGTCAGATCTACTCTTCCGGATCTGGCTGGAGTCCAGGTCACTCTGTGTGTGGAGTAAATAGCTGGATTTTTGGCATTCACCAGGATGCAGGATTGAGGTACATGCTCGACAGGCCAGAGGCCACAGATTACGGATTTCAACTGTTGCGACTGTCTCCTCACACGTACGTTGTACACTGAGGTGCCAAAAGTCTACCTCCTAATATTGCGTCGGACCTCCTTTTGCTCGGCGTACAGCAGCAACCCGACGTGGCACGGACTCTACAAATCGATGGAAGTCCACTGCAGGAATATTGACCCATGCTGCCCCTACAGCCATCCATAACTGTGAAAGTGTTGCAGGTGCAGAATTTTGTGCAGGAACTGCCCCCTCGATTCTGTCAGGCTATCTGGGTGGCCAAATCATTCGCCCGAACTGGCCAGAATGCTCTTCAAACCAGTCGCGAACAATTGTGTCCTAATGACATGGGGCACTGTCATCTGTAAAATTCCATCGTTGTTTGGGAACATCAAGTCCATGAATGGCGGCAAATGGACTCCAAGTTGCTGAGAGTAACCATTTCCAAGTGAATAATCGTTTCAGTTGGACCACAGGATGTAAACACAGCCCACACCATTATGGAACCACCACCAACTTGTACAGTGCCTTGTCGACATCATGGGTTCATTGCTCCGTGGTGCCTGCTTCACACTCGAGCTTTACCATCATCCCTTACCAAATGGAACTGGCCACGGTTCTCCAGTCGTCTAGGTGCAACCGATATGGTTACGAGACCAGGAGAGGCGCTGCAAGCGATGTTGTGCTATTAGAAAATGAACTCGCGTTGGTCGTCTGCTTCCATAGCCTATTAACGCCTGATTTTGCTGCACTGTTCGTCGTACGTTCCACATTGATTTCTGCGGTAATTCACGCAGTGTTGTTTGTCTGTTAGCACCAACAACTGTCCGCAAACTCCGCTGT
This sequence comes from Schistocerca americana, assembly GCF_021461395.2. NCBI lineage: Eukaryota > Metazoa > Arthropoda > Insecta > Orthoptera > Acrididae > Schistocerca > Schistocerca americana. The sequence goes on along the minus strand of NC_060119.1, from coordinate 162,823,177 downwards.
CTCGGTCGTCATGAGAAAGGCCGTCGGTCACTGCGTTGTATGTGGTGAGAGGTAGTGCCTGAAATTCGATATTCTCAGCAAACTCTTGACGCTGTTGATTTCGGCATATTGAATTTCCTAGGGACTTCCGAAATGGAGTGTCTCATGTGTCTAGATCCAACTACCATTCCGTGTTCAGAGCCTGTGCATTCCCATGACGCAGCCAATGTCGGAAATCTTCTTACATGAATCGCCTGAGTACAAATGACAGCTCCGCAAATGCTCTGCCCTTTTATACCCGTACCTTATGTACGAGTTAATACCGCCATCTGTATACATGCATAGCGCCATCCCATGATTTTTGCAGATTTGAGTGCAGAGTATATGGCAACGGTCTTGCCGTAGTGGATCCACCGGTTCCCGTCAGATCACCAATGTTAAGCGCTGTCGGGCGTGGCCGTCACTTAAATGGATGACCATCCGGGCTGCCATTCGCTGTTGTCATTTTTCGGGGTCCATTCAGCCTCGTGATGCCAATTGAGGAGCTACTCGACCGAATAGCAGCGGCTCCGGTCATAGGAAACCATCATAACGACCGGGAGAGCAGTGTGCTGACCACACGCCCCTCCTATCCGCATCCTCCCCTTAGGATGACACGGCGGTCGGATGGTCCCAATGGACCACTTGTGGCCTGAAGACGGAGTGCCTGATTCAGTGCGGAGTGCTGTGTTTCTAAGACATTATTGCACATGGTACATTTTCGTACTTTGAAAATCGTTTACATTATAGAGAAGAAGTTACTATGAACGATTGTAGGCAGACAATTAAGGCTGTCGCCAGCGGATAGTAGGTTATGTGCTCGTACGTTTCTCGAAAGAAAAACAAAATGGGTGAAAAAATGGACTGCCAAAAGGCAAGATTTGTATCATAACACACCTTCCTCGGCGGTGGTGTAGCTCTCTCGGCTTAGCTGCGAGGTGTTAAATATTATGTGTGTCAAATCTTACGTTTAGGCGCTCCGTTAAATAATTTCCCCTCCGTTGCTGTCATTTTCACCACACTTAATTTTTAATCTGCGGAATAGGGTGGACGCAAAGAGAGACACTCTTATGCCTTTTCATCTTCTTCAGCAATAAGCACGGTGAGTGCTACTAAACAGTAATGTAGATAACAATATTACTTTGAAACTATTGAACGTTATATGTTTCATTAAGAAGGATACACAATATTACGCAGGCAAAGCGGGCACATGCCTTCTTCTTCTAGTCTCAGCAGCGCTAGTACAGAAATAAGTATCAGACATTTCTACCATTCTGGTATAAGTGAGTATTTCCGATATTCTGGACCTCACGACTTCAAGAATTACTTAAAAAAGAGCCAGTACGATTACGAAGCACTTTCAGGTGAGTACATTTCAATTTTGTTACGATCCTAGAGTTGATACAAGCATCTAGTGTAGTTCATTGTATTTTAATGATTAATGGTGTACTTCCGGGTTTTCTGTCAATTTGTGCTTTCCGTTTATGCACACTATTAAGACGAACGACCTAACCGCCTTCTTCAGGTGTTCACGTTTTGTTCTTATGTTTATTGGCTGCCTCGTCACAATCACGCTACAGAACTAAGACACAGTAAAGTGTGAAGATATCTGAACGGGGCTGAGGTTGGCATCCTGAAATGCAGACACTGCTCTGAGAATCGTGAAGGTTTAGTATGCTAGGAAGACGGCTTTCTTCATCGTTTGTAAGGAAAAGTAGCTCCCAATGTTGGTAAAATAATGCGCGTGAGGCAGTAATGCTTAATATGATAATGAACACATAATTACACTTGTGTCTTAACTTTAATTCGTTATTATATTTCCTTAATCTTTACACGGTCAACATTTTGCACCTATATTACATGTGCAGTGCAGTCCCTGGTCAAAAGGCGCAGGTAGCTCCTCCATATATGAAGCACAAAAGAGCTGACGCGCAAAATGACAGACCAATATCCCAAACATCGATTTGCTGCATAACCCTTGAACATATTCTCAGTTCGAATATAATAAAATTTATTGAAACGGAGAAGCTTATCACGAATTAGCTGGTTTTAGAAAGTATCTCTATTGCGAAACTCAGCTTGTCCTTTCCTGACATGATACAATGCGAACTATCGATGAAGGACAACAGGCACATTCCATACTTCTAGTTTTCCGCGAAGCGTTCGACACCGTTCCCCACTGCAGGATGTTAAAGAAGGTACGAGCATATGTAATAGGTTCACACGTATGTGAGTGTATCGAAGACTTCATAAGTTATAGAACTCAGTATGTTGTCCTCGACGGCGAGTTTTCATCAAAGACAAGGATATCGTCATGAGTGCCCCAAGGATGTGTGAAAGGGCCGCTGTTATTTTCCGTATACATAAATGATTTGATGGACGGGATGGGCATTAATCTGCGGTTGTTTGCTAATGATGCTGTTGTGTACAAAATGGTTCAAATGGCTCTGAGCACTATGGGACTTAACTTTTGAGGTCGTCAGTCCCCTAGAACGTAGAACAACTTAAACCTAACTAACCTAAGGACATCACACACATCCATGCCCAAGGCAGGATTCGAACCTGCGACCGTAGTGGTCGCGCGGTTCCAGACTGTAGCGCCTAGAGCCGCTCGGCCACCCCGGCCGGCTGTTGTGTACAGAAAAGTGTCAAAGTTGAGTGACTGCAGGAGTATACAAGATGAGTTAGACAAAATTTATAGTTGGTGTAATGAATGGCAGCTAGCTCTAGATGTAGAAAAATGAAAAGTAATGCGGATGAGTAGGGGAAACAAACATGTAATGTTCAGATACTGATTTAGTGGTGCTCTGCTTGACATTCACGGCGTTTAAATATCTGGGTGTAATGTTGCAAGGCGATATTAAATGGAACTACTATGTGAGGATTGTGGTAGGAAAGGCGAATGTGAGAATTCTAGGAGAGGAGAGCGCATATAGGACGCTATTCTAGAGTACTGTTCGAGTGTTTGGCATCTGTACCGGGTCGGATTAAAGAAAGACATCGAAGCAGTTCAGGAAGGAAGGCAACATTCTTTTCGAGGAACACTACTGAGGAAATCTAGAGAGCCGACATTTGAAGCTCCAGGCAGAACGACACTGTGGCCTCCAGCACACATTGCCTGTAAGGACCACGAAAGTAAGATACGAGAATATTACGGCTCATACGAAGGGATATACACAGCCGTTTTTCCCTCGTTGTACACTTTTTTTTTTTTTGGTCAACAGTCTACTGACTTGTTTTTTGCGGCCCTCCACGAATACCTTTCCTGTGCTAACCTCTTCATCTCAGAGTAGCACTTGCAATCTACGTCATCAATTATTTGCTTGACGTTTTCCAATCTCTGCCTTCCTCTACAGTTCTTGCCCTCTACAGCTCCCTCTAGTACCATGGAAGTCATTCCTTCATGTCTTAGTAGATGTCCTATCATCCTGTCCCTTCTCCTTACCAGTGTTTTCCACATATTCCTTTCCTCTCCGATTCTGCGTAGAACCTCCTCATTCCTTACCTTATCAGTCCACCTAATTTTCAACATTCGTCTATAGCACCACATCCCAAATGCTTCGATTCTCTTCTGTTCCGGTTTTCCCACAGTCCATGCTTCTCTACCATACAATGCTGTACTCCAGACGTACGTCCTCAGAAATTTCTTCCTCAAATTAAGGCCGGTATTTGATATTAGTAGACTTCTCTTGGCCAGAAATGCCTTTTTAGCCATAGCGAGTCTGCTATGATGTCCTCCTTGCTCCGTCCGTCATTGGTTATTTTACTGGCTAGGTAGCAGAATTCCTTAACTTCATTGACTTCGTGACCATCAATCCTGATGTTAAGTTTCTCGCTGTTCTCATTTCTACTACTTCTCATTACCTTCGTCTTTCTCCGACTTACTCTCAAAGCATACTGTGTACTCATTAGACTGTTCATTCCGTTCAGCAGATCATCTTCTTTCACTCAGGATAGCAATGTCATCAGCGAATCGTATCATTGATATCCTTTCACCTTGTATTTAAATTCCACTCCTGAACCTTTCTTTTATTTCCATCATTACTTCCTCGATGTACAGATGGAAGAGTAGGGGCGAAAGGCTACAGCCTTGTCTTACACCCTTTTTAATACGAGCACTTCGTTTTTGATCGACCACTTTTATTATTCCCTCTTGGTTGTTGTACATATTGTATATGACCCGTCTCTCCCTATAGCTTACCCCCACTTTTTTCAGAATCTCGAACAGCATGCACCATTTTATATTGTCGAACGCTTTTACCAGGTCTACAAATCCTATGAAAGTGTCTTGATTTTTCTTTAGCCTTGCTTCCATTATTAGCCGTAACGTCAGAATTGCCCCTCTCGTCCCTTTACTTTTCCTAAAGCCAAACTGATCGTCACCTAGCACATTCTGAATTTTCTTTTCCATTCTTCTGTATATTATTCTTGTAAGCAGCTTCGATGCATGAGCTGTTAAGCTGATTGTGCGATAATTCTCGCACTTGTTAGCTCTTGCCGTCTTCGGAATTGTGTGGATGATGCTTTTCCGAAGGTCAGATGGTATATCGCCAGACTCATATATTCTACACACCAACGTGAATAGTCGTTTTGTTGCCTCTTCCCCCAATGATTTTAGAAATTCTGATGGAATGTTTTCCATCCCTTCTGCCTTATTTGACCGTAAGTCCTCCAAAGCTCTTTTAAATTCCGATTCTAATACTGGATCCCCTATCTCTTCTAAATCGACTCCTGTTTCTTCTTCTATCATATCAGACAAATCTTCACCCTCATAGAGGCTTTCAATGTATTCTTTCCACCTATCTGCTCTCTCCTCTGCATTTAACAGTGGAATTCCCGTTGCACTCGTAATGTTACCACCGTTGCTTTTAATGTCACCAAAGGTTGTTTTGACTTTCCTGTATGCTGAGTCTGTCCTTCCGACAATCATATCTTTTTCGATGTCTTCACATTTTCCCTGCAGCCATTTCGTCTTAGCTTCCCTGCACTTCCTATTTATTTCCCACAACATGTTTGTACTTCCTCCTTTCACCAATCAACTGAAGTATTTCTTCTGTTACCCGTGGTTTGTTCGCAGCTACCTTCTTTGTACATATGTTTTCCTTCCCAACTTCTGTGATGGCCCTTTTTAGAGATGTCCATTCCTCTTCAACTGTACTGCCTACTGCGCTATTCCTTATTGCTGTATATATAGCGTTAGAGAACTTCAAACGTATCTCGTCATTCCTTAGTACTTCCGTATCCCACTTCTTTGCGTATTGATTCTTCCTGACTAATGTCATGAACTTCAGCGTACTCTTCATCACTACTATATTGTGATCTGAGTCTATATCTGCTCCTGGGTACGCCTTACAATCCAGTATCTGATTTCGGAATCTCTGTCTGACCATGATGTAATCTAATTGAAATCTTCCCGTATCTCCCGGCCTTTTCCAAGTATACCTCCTCCTCTTGTGGTTCTTGAACAGGGTATTCGCTATTACTAGCTGAAACGTGTTTCAGAACTCAATTAGTCTTTCTCCTCCTTCATTCCTTGTCCCAAGCCCAAATTCTCCTGTAACCTTTTCTTCTACTCCTTCCCTTACAACTGCATTCCAGTCGCCCATGACTATTAGATTTTCGTCCCCCTTTACATACTGCATTACCCTTTCAATATCCTCATACACTTTCTCTATCTGTTCATCTTCAGCTTGCGACGTCGGCATGTATACCTGAACTATCGTTGTCGGTGTTGGTCTGCTGTCGATTCTGATTAGAACAACCCAGTCACTGAACTGTTCACAGTAACACACCCTCTGCCCTACCTTCCTATTCATAACGAATCCTACACCTGTTATACCATTTTCTGCTGCTATTGATATTACCCGATACTCATCTGACCAGAAATCCTTGTCTTCCTTCCACTTCACTTCACTAACCCCTACTATATCTAGATTGAGCCTTTACATATCCCTTTACAGATTTTCTAGTTTCCCTACTATGTTCAAGCTTCTGACGTTCCACGCCCCGACTCGTAGAACGTTTTCCTTTCGTTGATTATTCAATCTTTTTCTCATGGTAACCTCCCCCTTGGCAGTCCCCTCCCGGAGATCCGAATGGGGGACTATTCCGGAATCTTTTGCCAATGGAGAGATCATCATGACACTTCTTCAATTACAGGCCACATGTCCTGTGGATACACGTTACGTGTCTTTAATGCAGTGGTTTCCATTGCCTTCTGCATCCTCATGTCGTTGATCATTGCTGATTCTTCCGCCTTTAGGGGCAATTTCCCACCCCTAGGACAAGAGAGTGCCCTGAACCTCTATCCGCTCCTCCGCCCTCTTTGACAAGGCCGTTGGCAGAATGAGGCTGACTTCTTATGCCGGAAGTCTTCGGCCGCCAATGCTGATTATTTACCAAAATTTAGGCAGTGGGGGGGATCGAACCCGGGACCGAAGACATTTTGATTATGAATCAAAGCCGCTACGCCTAGACCACGGGCGCAAACTCGTTGTACACTACTGGCCATTAAAATTGCTACACCAAGTAGAAATGCAAATGACAACCGGGTATTCATTCGACAAATGTATTATACTACAATTGACATGTGATTACATTTTCATGCAATTTGGCTGCATAGATCCCGAGGAATCAGTACCCACAACAACCACCTCTGGCCGTAATAAAGGCCTTGATGCACCTGGGCATTGAGTCAAACAGAGCTCGGATGGCGTGTACAGGTACAGCTGCCCATGCAGCTTCAACACGATACCACAGTCCATCAAGAGTAGTGACTGGCGTATTGTAACGAGCCAGTTTCTCGGCCACCATTGACCAGACGTTTTCAATTGGTGAGAGATCTGGAAAATGTGCTGGTCAGGGCAGCAATCGAACATTTTCTGTATCCAGAAAGGCCCGTACAGGACCTGCAACATGCGGTCGTGAATTATCCTGCTGAAACGTAGTTTTTCGCAGGAATCGAACGAAGGGTAGAGCCACGGATCGTAACATCTGAAACGTAAAGTCCACTGTTGAAAGTGCCGTCAATGCGGACAAGAAGTGACTGAGACGTGTAACCAATGGCATCCCATACCATCGCGCCGGGTGATACGCCAGTATGGCGTTGACGAATACACGCCTCCAATGTGCGTTCACCGCGATGTCGCCAAACACGAATGCGACCATCATGATGCTGTAAACAGAACATGGATTCATCTGAAGAAATGACGTTTTGCCATTCGTGCACCCAGGTTCGCCGTTGAGTACACCGTGCGGCATTAGCCGAGCGGTCTAGGGTGCTATAGTCATGGACGGTGCGGCTTGTCCCTTAGGATAATTTAGGTTAAGTAGTGTGTAAGTTTAGGGACTGATTCTAGTACCTCATGCAGCGGAAGTCGAACACGCGTCTGAACAAATGGACGTGGTCAGCCCATAGAGGGCTCCGCGTCCGCGGCGGCTATTCCGCGCAGCGGCTCTCGCGCAGCGGCTCTCCCACAGCGAGGGCGCCACCGCTACGCCACGTGCAAACAGTGGCTAATAGCCGCTCCCTCCGATTTCGTATATAGAGACCCGCTCTGCCCTAGTCCAGTACCACCCCTTCCTTCCGCCTACTTGGTTTCTATGTCACTATCTATGGCTGTCCTATCGCCGTCGCCCCCACCCTTAAGTACCTTGGCGTCACCCTCGACCATCGCCTCTCCTGGACCCCCCATCAATGGATAATCCAAGCCAAGGCACGCTCACGACTCCATCTCCTCAAGCTCCTTTCCGGCTGTGCGTGGGGTCTGGACCCCTCCACCATAATCCACACCTATAAATCCCTCAAGTGCCCTATCCTTTGTTATGCCCATCCGGCCTGGATCTCCGGCCCCCCCCACCCCCTACCTTTTATAAATCCCTTCAAATCCTTGAACGCCATGCTGTCCGCCTCGCCTATCGCATTCACCTCCCCTCCCCCACGCGGATCCTGTACGACCTCATTCCGTTCCACCTCCTCCTTTTTCTTGTAAGGATAGGGACCCTGTACTCCTGCAAACTCGGTCCTCCTCACCCACTAGTCTCGCCTGTCCTCTCCCACCCCCGCCCGCTGCCGCTCCTGTATTTCCACGTCCCACCCAGTCTCCATCTTTCCACCCTCCTTACTCTCTCCCAAGGTGGCTTCTGCCACCTTCCCCTCCCTGATGATGTCCTCCACCCCTCCATCTACCCCCCCTATCAACTTTGATCCTCCCCCCCCCACTTCCTGTCTCTTTTCCTTTAGGCACCCTCCCTCCCTTCTCTCTCCTTTCCCCCCCCCATCCCCCTTCCTCCACCCCTCTTCCCCTGGGCTTCCCCTCCCCCTTCCTCCCTTCCCCCTATCTCCCCTGCCCGTGGCATCTCTGCTCTCCCCTCTCCCTCTCCCTCTCCCCCCTCCTCCTCTCTTGGCAGGTCCCCAGACTAGTACACCCTCAGTGGACATTCACCCGCTGGCGATCATCGCCATCAGTGTCTCGTGTGTGTTCCTTCGTTTTGTGTTTAGTGTTCTTTCGCTGTCACGCCAGCACTGTTCACGTGTGCCGTCGCAGTCATCCGTGTTATGTGCGCCGTGTCAACAAGTGTTAGTGTTTTTTCTCGTCCAGCGTGAACGGCTTCATGTTTATTGTTTTTCGTGTCTACAGTTTTTGCCAGTCGTTTTTTTTGTATTATCTGTGCCACCTACATGTCATATTATTGTACCACTCACGGCTGAAGAGCGGCGTAATATTCTGCTGCCAGCCCGCATTGTATAAGGTGATTAAAATAACAATAAAAAAAAAAAACCTAGTCCAGTCAGTCTGGTACTCGCTCTGGATTGTGTTTCTATCTTGGCGGTACTGCGATCTTGTCGCTGCTCGTTGTTGACTTTTGCCTGGCTCTGGTTCCGAGTGGATTTACTGTTGGTGTTTGGTGTTGTGGTTTCTACAAGACTACGTTGTTTATCTCTTCCTTGTTGTGTCGGTCATAGTCGGTCGTGGTCGGTTGTTGTTGGTCTGTCGTCCGACTCGTCCTGTGTTTACCCGGTGGTGCGTGCTGCACCGCCGGCGGCTTCCCCGCCTGGCGGTTCCGATCCGCAACCCAAGGCGTTCCCACAGTTGGTTGGGTTACTACAATGATGACCTTAGCAGTTAAGTCCCATAAGCTTTCACACACATTTGAAAGTTTTTTGAACGTTGAGTACACCATCGCAGGTGCTCCTGTCTGTGATGCAGTGTCAAAGGTAACCGCAGCCATTGTCTCCGAGCTGATAGTCCATGCTGCTACAAACGTCGTCGAACTGTTCGTGCAGATGGTTGTTGTCTTGCAAACGTCCCCATCTGTTGACTCAGGCATCGAGACGTGGCTGCGCGATCCGTTACAGCCATGCGGATGAGATAGATGCCTGTCATCTCGACTGCTAGTGGTACGAGGCCGTTGGGATCCAGGACGGCGTTCCGTATTACCCTCCTGAACCCACCGATTCCATATTCTGCTAACAGTCATTGGATCTCGACCAACGCGAGCAGCAATGTCGCGATACGATAAACCGCAATCGCGATAGGCTACAATCTGACCTTTATCAAAGTCGGAAACGTGATGGTACGCATTTCTCCTCCTTACGCGAGGCATCACAACAACGTTTCACCAGGCAACGCCCGTCAACTGCTGTTTGTGTATGAGAAATCGGTTGGAAACTTTCCTCTTGTCAGCACGTTGTAGATGTCGCCACCGGCGCCAACCTATGAAAAGCTAATCATTTGGATATCACAGCATCTTCTTCCTGTCGGTTAAATTTCGCGTCTGTAGTACGTCATCTTCGTGGTGTAGCTATTTTAATGGCCAGTAGCGTATTTGCGAGGGAAAAGATAGTGGTACGGGGTACCCTCCGCCACGCGCCCTAAGATGGAATGCGGACTATTTATGTTGTTTTGGATGTTATTAACTTCGCTGCGATACTCTGTATCAAAATGATCTTGTTCCTCTGAAAATGGCTGAATGCTGACCACGAAAGGACAGAAAATGTATAACAAAGACTTGTGGTCAAGACAGACGTTTTATTATGAGTACAGAATTTGACTGCCCTGTCTCACAGATCGTTTACGCTATTTGTATCTGTTAAGCTAATTTACTATATTGTTGTTCGTGTAATGCTGATGCGACATTTTCCACAAACTTGGTCTTTCGCGGTAAACTTGAATAAGGTTTTTGATGTGGTTATTATGGATCCATTTAGCTATAATGGAAGTAACTAGAAGATACTTTCACGCGAAGACCACAGGAAACAGACAGGGTTTCTGATCGTGGCCCTTCGCAGAAATCCGCTCGTTTGCGCTCAGATAACGAGGCCGGATCGCCTGTTCCGAGAACTCCGGATGACGGATACAGACCTTGTCTCCACTAACGCACAGGCAGGCACTACGGGTGTTCCTGAATCCATCGGAAATATCCGTGGTCTTACGCTAAAATCTGCTCGTGTGTGGCCAGCTAATATGGCATATACTTAATAGTAGTAGAATTCTTTTCTGGGGGAATAGCCTCTTTTCCTGTGCTAGTCTGCTTTTTATGCTGTCCTTGCTTCGTCCGTTTTGCTTCCAAGGTAGCAGAATTACTTCTCTACTTCATGATTACCAGTTTCGCAATTTTCATTTGTGCTACTTCTCATTACTCCCGTTTTTGTTGATTTTACTCTCAGTCAGTATTCTTTCACATGTAAAAATTACCTGCTAACAAAATTCCTTGAAATAAGAGTTTCATTTTGCTACATAAACGTGCTGACGTATAAAGCGAAACGAATAAAAACAATGCAGATAAGGTTATGACTCGTGTACAGGGCGAGGCAGTTAAGGCAGGCCAAGCCAAAGGTAGGGTGATTCAGCTGCCTCTGCCGATGTCGTTTTACGCATTTCGTTATGTTATGTAAATGAAATCACGTGCGAGGTTTTCATATTATCTCGCTCGCTACGCACGAACTACTGGTCCTACAGAAAAAAATGAGCAAGACTCTTTTTTTTTTTTTTTTTCTTTTTGCAGGAAATTTCACTAACTAAATTCTTCACTGTGGTACGTTAACGATAGAAGCTGTGCAAAAGTGACCTTCAAACGTGCCTCCACTCTCACACTCAGTGCCCACTAGTGAGAATTTGTAGTTTGCTGTTCAAGGCACGCCCTGCACGAATTGTTTCCTTCATACGACATTCTTTGATCTTCTTTGACTAGCCTTGTTACGCCACCGGTTTAGTTGCACACTTACAAATCGTAAAATTGACGAAATGCACTGTGAACCAGGTACAAGTATCTTACTGTGTTGCGTTTCCATGTGTATGGTTCTGGAGACACGTTTACTCTGTCCCCGTACTGCAGATGGCCGATTTCCGGCTTTTCTTCGCCAACATTTATAACAACACTTCATTCATACATTTCATTGTTTGTTGAACGTGGTGTGTATTAACAGTGCAGTGTTGCCAACTGTAGCTGTGTGTTTATCTTTCATTTTTTGGTTGTGTTGAGTGTGTGGTCTGATATTTGTTCATTTGATTTGTTTGTGTGTACATGTTTCTGCCTGTGTGTATGCACTGTAATGTGTGAACATGTCATTCTTTGTGACAGAGGATTCTTTTAGCAAATGTTTTATTCTACATGCGAGTGGATATTATTTGTGTGTGTGTGTGGTTTTTTTTATCCAAGTCTTTTGTGCATATAATATCGTTCTTTGTTCGACCAAAGACTGGTTTATGACCGTTACGTCTATATAACGTAAAACTACATTATTTATAGTAGAAGACTGCTCGATGGTATTCTGGAGTCTGAGATGGATATACCTGACACTGTTGTATAAATCGATGAGAAAAATCGTTATTGCCTATAACGTCATTTTTTGCATTTACCGTCATTCCGTCAGAATTCATGGAAGTATGTTCAGTCTTTGAAAATAAATGAAAGTTTATTTGCTGCCATTCACGTTTCACTTCTTTTATTTATGATGCATCTTCAATGGCCCATAATACAAGTTTGCTTTTTATGCATGGTGTTCATTTTAACTGAAGACATCTAAATATTTGGAAAACTACACATTGGGTCAAGAAGAAAATAATTCCAATTTGTTTGTCTCTGAGGGGGACATCCAACGACGATACCACCCACCCACCCACCCACACACACACACACACACACACACACACATATATATATATATATATATATATATATATATATATATATGTTATTATTATTATTGGTGTTTTGCCCTTAAAGAGCGCATTTGGACTAAACTACATGGCCAGTTCCTTTTGCTGCCTTCCTTGCTGCCCAAACTTCCCTCATTCGCTCGCTGTGTTTTTGTTTCCGGTCCTCTGTCCATGCTTCTTGTCGGCTTTGTGTCTTCGGCTTCATCTTGATTGCCTTTTTGATTGCCCATATTTCTTTCATCTTCTGGCTGTGATCTTGCTTGCGTTCTTCGGTCCATTTTATGCCTGTTCGTTTGTCGCATTGTATCTCATGTAGTTTACTTTTCTTAATGATGTTTCTGAACTTTATTCTGTCGTTTATTGTGTCTGCTGTTATGTTGAGCTGGTTCAGGTCGTTTTCTACCTCTACCACCCATTTGTTGTTTCTAGTGGTTACCCAGTCAAAGATCTGTTTGGTCAGCCTGTGTGATGGCATTCTGTATAGGTGTCCATAGAATTGTAGTCTGCGTTTTCTAATCTTTTCTGTGATTGTCTCCGTATGTTTGTACAGTTCCTCTGTAGGTTTCTTGATCCATATTCCATTGTTGTTAGTTGCGCCAAATATTTTCCTAAGTATTTTCCGTTCTACTTTTTCTAATTGTCTGATACGTGTATGCCCTAGGATTATTGTGGTCTCTGCTGCATATAGTGCCTCGGGGAGCACCACCGTGTCGTAATGGCGTAATTTGGCTTTTTGTGAGATAGACTTCTTGTTGTAATGATTCCACACTACTTTGTATGCCTTGTCCAGTTTAGTCTTTCTTTCTTCGTTTGAGTCTCTGTTATGTCCACTCATTTGTAGTGTTTCACCGAGGTATTTGAAGTTTGCCGTTTTGTAAATCGTGCCATACTTTGTGTTCAGAGATGAGAGTTTCTTTGTGCTCATAAACTGTGTCTTTTCGTAAGAGATCTGTAGTCCAGTTTTGGAAGCGATTTCGTGCAGTTTTTCAATAGCGTCTTTTGTTTCCTTTATACCTTTCGTGACAATCGCCAAATCGTCTGCAAAAGCCAGGCATTTAATCTGTAGGTTTCCTAAGGTTATCCCCTGTTGTGATGTTTCCCATTCTTTTATGACCTTATCTAACACCAGATTGAAAAGGAGAGGTGAGAGGCCATCGCCTTGTCGGACACCTGTGCGAATTTCAAAGGGCTCTGATAGTTCCCCACAGAACTTTACTTTGGAGGTCGTGTTGGTTAAAGTTTGCTCTATGATAGCCCGTGTTTTGTTGTCTACTTTGTATTCTGCTAGAATTTTGAAGAGAGTTTTCCGGTCGATAGAGTCGTACGCCTTTTTGAAGTCAACAAAGGTAATGATCAGGTTCTGTTTGTGTTGTAAAATCATTTTCAGGTTCCAAATTTGTTCCGCACAAGACCGCCCTTTACGGAAGCCTGCTTGGTATTCCCCAATCAAGTGGTCGGTTTGGCATTCTAGTCTGTTCAGTAAAGCTTTAGAGAGGATCTTGTATGTGACCGGTAGTAGGGATATTCCTCTGCAGTTGTTCGGGTCAGTCTTGTCACCTTTTTTGTGGAGTGGGTGTATCATTGCAGTTTTCCAGTCGCCAGGAATTTTCATGGTCTTCCAGATGTCTTCCAAGATCCTGTGGATGTCTTTGGTGAGTTCTGGGTCTTGCAACTTCCAGATTTCCGCGATGATGCCATCTTCTCCTGGTGCTCTACGATTCTTGAGTGACTTTATTATTTCTTTAACTTCTTCTAGAGTTGGAGGTTCACTATCTGGATTGTATGTGCTCGTTTCTGTCATTATTTCTTCCATGGGGGGGTCCGTGTTGAGCAGTTTTTCAAAGTACTTTGCCAGAATGTCACAATTGTTTTTGGTATTGGTTTCTAGGGTTCCATCCGGTCTTCTGAAGCACAAGTTGGGTGGTTGATATCCAGTCATATTTTCTCTGAACGTTCTGTAGAAGTTTCTTGTATTGTTCTTCATGAAGTCCGATTCGATCTCTGTCAGTCGCCGTTTGTCATACTGTCGTTTTTCACTGCGAATGATTTTGCTTGATTGCTTCTGTGTTTTCAAGAAGTTCATCCAATTCTCTTGGGATTTACGGCTACTAAATTTTTTCCATGCACTGATTCGTTGGTCAATAGCTTGGTCACATGTGTGGTTCCACCAACGGTGTTTCCGTGTTCGTGGTGCTTGTGCTAGTTTCATGGCCTCTCGGATTCTTCGTGAAAGTTGTGTCCAGTCTGTCGTTTTCTCCATTTTAATTTTGTGTAATATTTGTGTCTGGTTTAAAGTAACGTATACTGGATCTGGTCTAACAATTTTGTTCTTCTGGAGCTTTTTCTTCGGCAAAAGACGAATCCTGATCTGTAGTAGGTGGTGGTCTGAGTCGAAGTAGCCTTTACGGGTGTCTATGTTCAAAATTTCTTTTTGTGAGTCTTTCTGCACTATTACGTGGTCGATTTGTAGCTCTTGCTTTCCGCTGGGGAATTTCCATGTAGTAAGTTTTCGTGTTGGTTTCTTGAATTTTGTTGACATAATGGCGAGGTCGTGGCTTTTGCAAAAGTCAATCAGATGTTTTCCGTTTTTGTTGGTGTCCTTGTGTGGAGTATGTTTTCCTGTGATATGTCTGTATATCTTTTCTTTTCCGAGTTTGGCGTTGAAGTCTCCCAGTATTATTTGACTCTATGTGCAGGAATTTTTCTGATAGTTTCTTCCATTGTCGTCCAGAAGTCATCAATTTCGTCCGGGTTTTTCCTGTTGTAGTCATTAGTCGGTGCATGTGCGTTGATTATTGTGTAGGATTTATTGGCTGATTTCACTGTGGTGGTGCTGATTATTTCGTTTGGTGACGAAAAGTCGATTATGCTGTCCGTGATGGACCTGTGTACTGCAAATCCTGTGCCAAAAAGCCTTAGGTTTTTCAGTTGTCTCAATGGTTTTCTGAAATTCTCCGTGTTGAAATGGTCTTCGCCTGTGAATCGTGTTTCTTGCAGTGCACATATTTTGATTTGAAATTTTTCGAGAGTGTCTGTCAGTTGTTTCATCTTTCCTGTCTTCATCAGTGTGTTCACGTTGAGTGTGCCGATGTAGTGTTTGCGTTTGGTCTTGAGGGAGTTTGAGAAGCTCCGATTCTTCTCATGATGTCCGTGAGCCCCCGGAATCCGATGCTCACGACAATCCCAGTCTATTGACTGGGGCCCGGGGTAATGAGATTTTTCTCGTTGTACCATCATGATGTTTGGTAGTTGAATGTATGGCATGCTGCCGAGTACAACCTGACTTTCCAGATCAGGAGGTTGGTTGAGGCCGCCACTGACATGTGGAGCAGACGCCTTTTGTAGCCGCCCACTGTGGGAACAGACGCTACTAGTAATTTTGGTCCGCCCCGAGTATTTCATATCCTCGGTACCACCTATATCTAGGAGGCATTCCCCTATCCGCCACCTGGGGAGGCGCTCGGTTGCGGGTCTACTAACCGCCCCGATATATCCCGATATATATATATATATATATATATATATATATATATATATATATATATATGTCTTTTCAGCACAAATGGCTCTGTAATCGGAGGAATGAAAATGGATACACAATCGTAATTTACGACACGCTACTCAATGGACCTTCAACAACCAATGGCACGTGGAACCCCACCTCTATGCTATGTGAGTTAGGACCGGTCAGTGAAACTTCCTGGCAGATTAAAACTGTGTGCCCGACCGAGACTCGAATTCGAGACCTTTGCCTTTCCTGCGAGGAGAGCTTCTGTAAAGTTTGGAAGGTAGGAGATGAGATACTGGCAGAATTACAGCTGTGAGGACCGGGCCTGAGTCGTGCTTCGGTAGCTCAGATGGTAGAGCACTTGCCCGCGAAAGGTAAAGGTCCAGAGTTCGAGTCTCGGTCGGGCACACAGTTTTAATCTGCCAGGAAGTTTCATATCAGCGCACACTCCGCTGCAGAGTGAAAATCTCATTCTAGGACTGGTCAGTATTTCCTAACTTCCACTTGGAAACGTCATTTAGACGTTGTATTCCCAGCAAGGGACTACTCGATGCGCCACGTGGCCGTGTAGCGAACTGCGACGTATCATAACAGGCAGTACACTGCGACCCAAGCTCACGTATCGTGAAGACGTAGATAGCGGCTCTAAACTTTACAACACTTGCGCAGCATTCATTGCTTGCACACCTTCCTATTATTTAGAGAACAGACGTGCAAGCGGACGATGAATGTTGCAACCACAGAAAAAAGAACTGAAATGAACCTGATTGAAGGAGAATGTAGGAGAAATGCTGAGGCTGCTGTTGCCTTGTATGCCGAGTGTTTTCCAGAGAAAGTTCGTTCTTTTACAAGTTTGTGAACCCCTTTATGTCTAATGGCGGTGTACATACCGGCTAAGGGAAACGAAGCAAACGTGTTACAGTGGAAACTAATGAAATATCTGTACCAGTTAAACCAGCAGCAGTGCACCACAACTCACGGATAAGCGCCCGGCAATTACACCACGTTTCCGGTATCTCCACAGTAATATTGTCACAATACAGCATTGGCGTAAGTATCATCCATATCGCGCATTACTGCATCAAGAACTTCATGGCGTCGGTTTTTATAACAGGGTAGTGTTTTGTGAATGGGTGCGCCAACAAATGCAAACGATCCTGACGATCTTCGCCGGGGTACTGTTTTCCGATGGGTCTACATACGCAAACCATGGCAGCGTTAACTGTCTTAACACGCGTTACTAGAGTGTAGACAATCCGCACTGGTTACGGAAAGTTGACTGTCTACGTCCTTGTCCAATTAACGTTTGGTGTGGCATTATGGGAAACAAACTCATTGCTCCGTATTTTGTCGATAGCACATTGAATGGTCTCAAGCATCGAACGTTTATGGAACAAGAGCTACCGATACTCCGCGCGACCGCTACGGTCGCAGGTTCGAATCCTACCTCGGGCATGGATGTGTGTGATGTCCTTAGGTTAGTTAGGTTTAAGTAGTTCTAAGTTCTGGGGGATTGATGACCACTGCACTTAAGTGCCGTAGTGCTCAGAGCCATTTGAACCATTTTTGAACCTACCGATACTATGGGTACTCCCATGCCGTGGGCTACATTGCTTTTTGACTCACATCCCCCCCCCCCCCCTTTGATAGGTAGGTGGTTCTTACCACCACAGCCATGAGTTTCCGACAGTAAGTGATATGTGTACCAAGTTTGGTTCAAATCGGTACTATGGTTTAGGAGGAAATGTGGAACATAAGTGTATTCATTGACACGTATATCCATTTTGACGTGTATGGATGTCCATGAGAAATGAGTTTGCTGTGAAATTGTAATTCTGTTGGATAGTGTACGGAAATTTTGATAGTAAACGGAGAGAAATAATTTCTATTCCAGTAAAAATTGTTCTTAGTTCGGGTGGACTGCGTTTTTCTGTTCTGGTGCCAGCAAACTGACAATTACTGCTTCTATACCTTTGGTTTCCGAATTACTTTTGGGGCTGCGTACATAACTTCTTTTCACGTAACTGAAAGTTGACTTTCAGGAAATAAATATAGTGCTCTCTTGCAAAATAGATCTGAAAGGTGCTAGTATAAGAACGCTGCACAGAACGAGAAGTACATTCATGCCTAAGGAATGACTGTGCAGGTACATATATACAGTATTACATTGTATATCATACAACCACATTTGCATATAAATGGTTCTTTTCTCAGATCTAAAAATGGCTCTGAGCGCCATGGGACTTAACATCTGAGGTCATCAGTCCACTAGAACTTAGAACTACTTAAACCTAACTAATCTAAGGACATCACACACATCCCTGCCCGATGCAGGATTCGAACCTGCGACCGTAGCGGTCGTGCGGTACCAGACTGTAGCACCTAGAACCGCTCGGGCACTCAGGCCAGCCTTCTCAGATCTAGGCAAACCTTGGCATCGCTACTTAAAAGCAAATAAAGTGAAGAAAGTACTCGTAGGGACTACGATTTTCACTGCGACAGTGGTGGTACAACATTCCTTCACTGCTAGGGATAGCCTGTACCTCTTCTACGTTTCTTGGAAAATGAGAACGTTTACACGGTTTCTTGGAGTCATTTTATGGAAGCTCCTGGGGGTATGTTTGTTCCGTCGTTTCAACTACAAGAAAATGTGTGTTTTCCCAACCACGCACTTTTCGCTTTATTGAGCCCATAATTACGAAAGTGCTGCATGTGCAAGATTTTTTGCACGACCTGAGCTCTCAATTATGTCCCGTAAATGTTCGATGTGATTCATGTCGGGCGATTTGGGTGACCAAATCATTCGCTAGAATTTGCCAGAAAGTTCTTCACACTCATCACGAAAAATTGTGGTCCAGTGGCATGGAGTATTCTCATCCATAAAAATACCATTATGTTTGGAAACATGAAGTCCATGAATGGCTGCAAAAGGTTTCCAAGTAGCCGCACATAACCATTTCCATCCAGTTTTCAGTTCAGTTTCAACAGAGGACCCAGTCATTCCATGCCAACATTGCTCACACCATTATGGAGCTCAAATGGTTCAAATGGCTCTAAGCACTGTAGGACTTAACATCTGATGCCATCAGTCCCCTAGACTTAGAACTAGTTAAGCCTAACTAACCTAAGGACAACGCACACCTCCATGCCCGACGCAGGATTCGAACCTGCGACCGTAGCAGCAATGCGGTTCCCGTCTGAAGTGCCTAGAACCGCTCGGCCACAGCGGCCGGCCATTATGGACCCTCCACCAGCTTGCACAGTGCCTTGTTGGCAACTTGGGTTTCGTGGTGTCTGCGCCACACTCGGACCCTACAGTCAGCTCTTACCAACTGAAATGGGGACTCATCTGACCAGACCATGGATTTCCAGTCTTCTACGGTCCAACCGATATGTTCATGAGCACAGGAGAGGCTCTTCATTCAATATCGTGTGTTAGCGAAGGCACTAGCGTCGGTCGTCGGCTGTCACAGCCCGTTAACGCAAAATTTCGCCGCACTGTCCTAACGGATACGTTTCTTGTACGTCCCACATTAATGTCTGCTGCTATTTCATGCAGTGCTGCCTCTCTGTTAGCACTTACTACTCTACACAAACGACTCTGCTCTCGGTCGTTAAGTGAAGGCCGTGGTGAGAGAGTAATGCTAGAAATCTGATACCCTCGGCACAAAATCTTGACACTATGAATGTGGGAATATTGAACTTCCTAACGATTTCCGAAATCGGATGTCCCATGCATGTAGCTCCAACAACAATTCCACGTTCAAAGTCTGTTGGTTCTCGTTACGCGGCCATAATCACTTCGGAAACCTTTTCATATGAATCACCTGAGTACGGATAACAGCTCTGAGAGTGCATTGCCCTTTTAGACCTTATGAGCGCGATAGTAACGGGATCAGTGTATGTGCATATCGTTACCCATGACCTGGCTCGTCAGTGTAAATGACTTTCCAAAGTAAGGAATTGTGGTATTTGATGATGATACGTCATAATCAATCCGAGAGAACCTCACTGCCGGCCGTTGTGGCCGAGCGGTTCTAGGCGCTTCAGTCTGGTACCGTGCGACCGCTACGGTCACGGGTTCGAATCCTGCCTCGGGTATGGATGTGTGTGATGTCCTTAGGTTAGTTAGGTTTAAGTAGCTCTAAGTTCTAGGGGACTGATGACCTCAGATGTTAAGTCCCATAGAGCTCAAAGCCATTTAGCAAACACATCAATAAATGAAGTAATGTAAACTATTAATGACTGATCCTAATTAAATGGTCTGTCACTTAATGTAGAGAAAATACGAGGGTACTTACATTCACCAACTATACAAGCAGACAGCTTTCAGTGGGACAGCCAAGTCAGAGGCTTGTAAAGACGGCTCTCAGAGCCCTTGTGCACCCTTGCTGGGCGGCTGCAGAAGTTAGCCAGCGTGCCTGAGGAGGCGGCAGCTCCGTCCCCCGGGTGGCTGCTAACGCCACGATGGGGACCGCTCCATTTCCCTAACAGCCGGCCTGGGGCGTGCGGCGGCGCCGACACGGGCCGGGCTGCGCCGTATCTCTGCGGCAGAATCCTCGACGCTCTTAAGCCGTCCTCACACGAGACGTAACAGCGGACGCGGGCGTGAAAGTCTACTCCCGGGATCACACGGCACACGCTCGCCAATGTGATATCGATTGCAATGCTTTCCAAAGACAGTTGTCGGCTTCCAGTGGCAACGAAAAAGCTGACACCTTTATCAGTGATCCTCAATCATTTTTCTGTTATGCTATCATCTGAACTAATGTCAAGCACTGTCGTTAATCCCCCTTTCTCATCCCTCATTCGTACCCCAACTCTCTACATCCCATTCCAAGAGTAATTGCAATATAGTCGCAAAGTTGGAGAGAGAATCATGAGCAATATTATATAAGTGCTAAATGGTTCAAAATAGCTCTGAGCACCATGGGACTTAACATATGAAGTCATCAGTCCCCTAGAACTTAGAACTACTTAAACCTAACTAACCCAAGAACAACATATACATCCATGCCCGAGGCAGGATTCGAACCTGCGACCGTAGCGGTCGCGCGGTTCCAGACTGAAGCACCTAGAACTGCTCGGCCACACCGGCCGGGTATATAAGTGTCAGTCGATTCAGTGACGCTTAACATGTTGGAAAGAAGTGTCGTAAAAATATTTCACTTATTCCCAAACAAAAGCTGGTCTTCTGAGCGGGCAAAAATTACTACCGATGTTCCACTGGGTCCAATAGGGGAGGAAAACCTCGTTTCTTTCTGTACATTAAATGATGTTCCATTTCGCACTGATAAACAGAAATGGACGTCTTTGATCGTAAATCAAGCATCATAACGAAGCCCAAAGCAGCCTCAACAACAAAAGGAACAGTAAAGGACTTAGTAGCATTGCTACTGACTAGTTCGGTAAATGCTCTACCACTTAGAAAAAATACGAGGAATAGTATTTCTCTCTGAGGCCTTACACACGCGGCGATCGATAATTCTGTGTAGATCTTTCTCCACACAGCACCTGGTTCCCTGATACCGTGGAGACGCAAACATGGACTGATTCTGAATAATTCCATCTGGCCTCGTACCGAGTGGATATCGTTACGTGTCTCCAGTCTATTTCTTCTGAATCAACACCGGAAACCGTTGGAGTAAGCCTTGTGCAGACTTCATAGTTTCTGAGAAACTTTGGAGCACCACCGTCTCCTATTACATTAGGGTATTACGCCATGAAAAGTCCCACTGTAAACCCGTATTTACACATTTTACGTATGTGGAACAGGGCGTAAATTATATCCATAACCACTTTTACGGCATTCGTATAAAAGTGTTATTTATAATCAATATATACAACAATATGTACCAAAAAGAAAAATGCAGGAAAAGGTTGTGAGTTCAACAAACTTTAATACGGCTGCCTGCCGTACGGATATGTCTTCCATTAAGTTATGAAGTTGATACTCATTCTGAAATTGCATGGAGACTTAGAAGTTAAGTACGCTGGCGTGCAAGGAACTAACTTCCGCTCTACCAAGAAATAAAGCTCGATGAAATTTGGACCACAACACAGAAAGAACTGCTACAGCATAGTACAGAAGTTAACTGAACAAACTACGCAATGAGACGAACAGAAATGACACATTTATTGTAAGACAATAATTATGTTGCAGTCTCCGCCATTTGTGATGGTCTCATGGAAATTACAAAAGGCGGGATATATTACTTAATAGAGTGTGCGATCACAAGGCAGTGCGTGCTCTGGAATGTGCTCCCATGCTGGCCACAAGGTTGGTGAAAAGTTTCTCTGGTAGGGCATTCTTTTGCCCCACCGGGGCTGTTGACAGCGGTAGGACAGTCGTTGGTGCATATGAACGTACTGCAATGCGTCCCTCGACACATCCCTGGCGTGTTCGATGCAATTTAAGTCGGGGAGAACGGGCAGGCCAGCCAGTCCACTCGCCGAACATCCACTCGTTACCAGAGCTCCTCCACTTGGTTCTTTGATTCGGACGCGCGTTTTCAACCGTAAAAATAAAATCTGGGCCGTGTGCACCACTGAAAATACGCACATCGTGTCAAAATAACGTTGACTGATGAGTGGACTGTGTTCAAAGACTTGGAAATCTCAACAATTTTGCTGGGTGTGCTAAGTGTTACTACCTGTTGGCACACGGGAAAACATCTGCTTTTGATAGTGGCAGATAGGAAGTAGGCTATGATTTCTCCCTCTCTTTGAACAAGGAGATAATTGAAGTGAGTGCTTTCTTGGAGATGCGGGGATAGTATAATCTATACACTACGAGATTTTAGATTGTAATTACTTATTAACATGCACTATAATATCATTAGGACACCTTGTACCGAGCACGGAAGCGGTAAAGGAAATTATTACAGAAACTCAAGAGGACTACTAACTGATCAAAGGAAATTGTAGTAACAGGTGTCGCTACAACCTAAATAAATAACATATAGTCAAAGTATGGCATAAAATTTAGCTCTGTGCTGTAGCAACACTGGTTAATTCAAAAAAAGTGTTAGTTCCAACTATGAAATAAAGTAAGCACAAGCACATGGAAAGAGTGGGTGATTTAGAGAAAGCCTACTAAACAATGCCTAAGTAAACAATGGACAAAAGAGTGCGATAATGTGATAAGAAACTAGAGAGTTGGAAGGAAAAACTTTTTTTATATATCTGTGAAAAAATCTAGTTTTTAAATGTTAGTAAGAAGAAATTAATGACGTAATACTCATATGATGGTAGCGCCAGAGGCATAATGTGATTTACTGTTCATATGGCTAAATAGCATAGATGCCTTGTGACACGGCCAGATGTGGTCGCCCTGTGGGATCGGGACGGTGAATGACGCAACGGGCAGGGGGAGGGACAAGACGGCGTCACTGACACCAGAGAGTCTGTGAACATTATAGCCAATTGTCGATGTCGTCAGTGCGTCATCACCTGTAACAGGCGACAATACGTGACTACCCGTTCAGAACGTCCGACAGTTCGTTTACACATTATAGTATAGACAAAATCGTGTTCAGGATGCCCTTTGTCTTCTATCAGAGAAATAGCGTTTTATTTTGTAAGAATGAAATGATATCTTGTTATAAGAAAGGAAGGAAGACCACTGAATACTCATTATACCAGATCACAATTACACATCAATATAACATCAAAACTGTCTTACAGTTGACTATTATTACAAGGAAACAACAATACTTCCAGTGCCGAAGAGGAATGCTTTCCACGAATGAGTAAATAAACTATTGAATGAGACGATACTAAGCAATGCTGTGCAATTTAGAACTTAATATTAAGCGGGACGGCCCTGCAACCAGTAACGCAGACGTGCAGCCATATGAAGACGACTTTTATCATCTTGGAAGACGCGTCCGTCTACATCATACCCATCATAAAGATGTAAAGGGCAACACTTCAACTACCGCCCATTAATTTAAATAACCATAATTACTGACATCCAACTCGCTGCAGATACCATACATTTATCAGTGAGAACATTATGATCATCGACCTACTATTGATAAATACCCGGCCAGATGATAGAAGCGTCACCCGGCGAAGAATGACTGCTAGTCATACACAAGCACGGTTCATGTAGTATCAGTGAGGGTATGGCTGTGTGTAGAATGGGGAAAGCGTGCAATCTACCTCTCCATGTTTGACCGAGGGCTGATTTTGATGACCCGGAGTCTCGGCGCGAGCTGTTCGGAAACCGCACTCCTTGTCGGGTACTCGTGGAACGCTGTGGTGTCGTCCCCACGTGGCGGAACCAAGGTGAAACCCTGATCAGACGTCGTGGGTTTGGGCGACCACTTTTCATTACAGATGTCAGACGTCGTAGGCTGGAAAGACTGGTAAAACAAGGCAGGCGGCGAAATGTGGTGAAGGTAACATCAGACTTTAATGTTGGGCAGAGAACAAGTGAGTGTGAACAAACAGTGCACCGTACCTTCCTAACGATGGCCCACTTCAGCCGACGAACCGAGTGTGTGCCAATGTTAACATCACGACATCCGCTACTACAACTTAACTGGGCAGTTGACCATCGGAACTGGACGTTGGTGCAGTGGCAGAGAGTTGCATGGTCTAGTGACTCGCGATACCTTCTTCATCATGCAGATGGGAGGAAGTATATGCGTCGACTTCCAGGGCAATAGCTCCTTGATATTTGTACTGCAGGACGGAGACAAGCTGTCGCCGACTCCATTGTGCTCTGGAGAACAGTCAGGTGGGTTCCATGGGTCCATTGTAGCTCGTCAAGGTACCATGACGGCCGTGGAGTGTCGTATACTGGTTGTGGAACCTTCATGACTATCATGTTTCCCGACGGCAGTGTCATATTTCAACAAGATAACGTCACAAGGCCAGGAGTGTGATGGAGTGATTTGATTAACACAATGTTGAGTTCCAGTTGATGTGTCGGCCAACCAATTTGTCAGATCTGAACCCGACGGAACACATCTGGGATGTGACTGAATGTGGCGTCAAAGTTCATCATCCCGCTTACTGAAATTTATGGGAATTAAGTGATTTGTGTGTGCACATGTGGTGCCCACTCCCTCCAGAGACCTACCAAAGCCTCATTGCTTCCATGACACGACGCGTCACCGCTGATAGCCAAGGCCAAATGTGGTCTTACCGACTGTAGGTAGGTGGTCGTAATGTTCTGGCTAAACAGTGTTTAATGCCGTGGCTAAGGCTGAGTGGGCAAATGAACAGTACAACGTTGGTAAACACGTCAGATTTTGCTTATACTTTCATTTACGTGCAATATTATACAGTAGAGTGTTGTGTGGACGCAAAATAGTTACCTGAAACGGTATTTTTACTTATCTCTGTAACTAATAAATGTCCATTGCACACAGGCCTGTTGTTCCCTGCAGGTACGCTACGTGCGTGTATGGTTACTGCACTTCAGTTTCTTAGTGATAGCTGACAGTGTGGACATCGTCATTATGGCTCCAAGAGCAGAAAATCCTTAGACAAACGTGCTGCAATCGTTGCACTCAGACAAGCAAATTTATCTAATCCCCAAATTGCGTAACAATGTGGAGTGTCTACAGCGGGACTGTAATACATCCTTACCCGCTGGAAGATAACAGGTAACAACTAGCACCTACCACGACCAGGACGACCTCGTAAAACTGCTAAAAGTATTAACAAATTGATCAGAATTACAAAGTCGCTCAGAATTGGTGGGAACGAACAAGAAAAACATATCCACAGCAGCGGAAAAAGAAGACTGATTGGTTCCCGCGTGAGACGATGTGTGAAAGCGAGGGAACCACTCCTGAAACTGACAAATTAAAAAGTCTAGAATAGGCTAGGAAACATAGTATGTAAACACACGAAGAGTGTAAGAAATATTGTCTATAGATGAATATAAATTGGAGATTTTTGGTACTAGAAGTAGGACTTTTATTCGTCAGTCAAAAGGAGAAAGGATGTACCAGTAGTGCATTCTACCTGCAGTGAAACACTGTGGGAATATATCATGTTTTGGGGGGGGGGGGTGTTTTGCGGGAGATAGAGGTGGCGACATTCTGAAAATAGACTTATATGGCCCAGAAGCACTACTATCACATACTTCTGTATCATAAGATTCAATGTGGGTTGTGCGTAATAGAGAAATACTTCACAGGCAAAGGCTCCATCTAGATATAGTAGGGGTCAGTGAAGTGAAGTGGAATCAAGACAAGGATTACTGGCCAGATGAGTATAGGGTAATATCAACAGCAGCAGAAAAAAGTATAACAGGAGTAGGTTGCGTTATGAATAGGAAGGTAGGGCAAAAAGTGTGTTATTGTGAACAGTTCAATGATAGGGTTTTTCTTATCAGAATCGACAGCAAACCAACACAGACAACGGTAGCTCAGGTATACATGCCGACGTCGCAAGCTGAAGATGATCAGATAGAGAAAGTGTATGAAGATATTTAAAGGGTAATACAGTATGTGAAGGGGGATGAAAATCTAATAGTCATGGGGGACTGGAATGCAGTGGTAGGGGAAGGAGTAGAAGAAAAGGTTGCGGGAGAATATGGGACAAGGAATAAGAGAGGAGAAAGACTAAGTTCTGTAACAAGTTTCAGCTGGTAATAGGGAACACTCTGTTCACGAATCACAAGAGGAGGAGGTATACTTGGAAAAGGCCGGCTCATATGGGAAGATTTCAGTTGGAATACATCATGGTTAGACAGAGATTCCAAAATTAGATACTGGATTGTAAGGCGTACCCAACGGCAGACATAGACACAGATCAAAATATAGTAGTGTTGAAGTGTAGGCTGAAGATTACGACGTTAGTCAGGAAGAATCATTACGTGAAGAGGTGGGACACGGAAGTACTAAGGAATGATGAGTTCTCTAAGGCTATAGACACAGCAATAAGGAATAACGCAGTGGGTAGTACAGATGAAGAGGAATTAACTTCTGTAAAAAGGACCGTCAGAGAAGTTGGGAAGGAAAACATAGGTACAAAGAAGGTAATTGAGAAGAAACCGTGGGTACCAGAGGAAATATTTCAATTGATTCATGGAAGGAAAAAGTACAAAAATGTTCCGGAAAACTCAGGACTACAGAAATACAAGTCGCTGAGGGACGAAATAAATAAGAAGAGCAGGGAAGCTAAGACTAAATGACTGCAGGAAAAATATGAAGACATCGAAAAAGTAATGATTGTCGGGAGGACAGACTCAGCTTAACGGAAAGTCAAAGCAGCGTTCGGTGACATTAAAAGCAGGGGTGATAACATTAAGAGTGCAACGGGAACTCAACTATTGAATGCAAAGGAGAGAGAGCGGGTAGGTGGAAAGAATACATTGAAAGCCTCTGTGAGTGGGAATGTTTGGCTGATGTGATAGAAGAAGAAACAGGAGTCGATTTACAAGAGATAGTGGATACAGTATTGGAATGAATTTAAAAGAGCTTTGGAGGACTTAAGATCAAATAAGGCAGAATGCCGGCCGTTGTGGCAGAGCGGTTCTAGGTGCTTCAGTCCGGAACAGCGATACTGCTACGGTCGCAGATTCGAATCCTGTCTCGGCCATGGATGTGTGTGATGTCCTTAGGTTAGTTAGGTTTAAGTAGTTCTAAGTGTAGGGGACTGATGACCTCAGATGTTAAGTCCCATAGTTCTCAGAGCCATTTGAACCACTTTTAAGGCAGAATGGATAGATAACATTCCATCAGAATTTCTAAAATCATTGGGGGAAGTGGCAACAAAACGACTATTTACGTTGGTGTGTAGAATGTATGAGTCTGACGACATACCATCTGACTCTCGAAAAAGCATCATCAGCACAATTCTGAAGACGGCAAGAGCTGACAAGTGCGAGAATTATCGCACAATCAGCTTAACAGCTCATGCATGCATGTTGGCTCTGAGCACTATGGGACTTAACATCTGAGGTCATCAGTCCCCTAGAACTTAGAACTACTTAAACCTAAGTAACCTAAGGACATCACACACATCCATGCCCGAGGCAGGATTCGAACCTGCGACCGTAGCAGTCCCGCGGTTCCGGACTGAGCACCTGAGCCGCTAGACCACCGCGGCCGGCGCATGCATGTTGATCACAAAAATAATTTACTGAAGAATGGAAAAGAAAATTGAGGACGCGCTAGATGACGATCAGTTCGGCTTTAGGAAAGGTAAAGGACAGAGAGAGGCAATTCTGACATTGCTGTTAATAACGGAAGCAAGGCTAAAGAAAAGTCAAGACACGTTCATAAGATTTTTCGACCTTGAAAAAGCGTTCGACAATGTAAAATGTTACAAGATTTCGAAATTCTGAAAAAAAGTAGTTATAAGCTATAGGGAGAGACGGGTCATATGCAATACGTACAACGGCCAAGAGGGAATAACAATAGTGGTCGATCAAGAACGAAGTGCTCAGATTAAAAAGGGTGTAAGACAAGGATGAAGTCTTTCGCCCCTACTGTTCAATCTGTACATCGAGGAAGCAGTGATGCAAATAAAAGAAAAGTTCAGGAGTGGAATTAAAATTCAAGGTGAAAGAATATCAATGATACGATTCGCTGGTGACATTGCTATCCTGAATGAAAGTGAAGAAGAATTACATGATCTGCTGAATGGAATGAACAGTCTAATGAGTACAGAATGTGGATTGAGAGTAAATCGAAGAGAGAGAAGGTAATCAGAAGTAGTAGAAAGGAGAACAGCTGGAAACTTAAAATCATAACTCATGGTCATGAAGTAGATGAAGTCAAGTAATGCTGATAACTAGTTAGTAAAATAACCAGTGACGGACAGAGCAAGGAGGACATCAAAAGGAGATCAGCAATAACAAAATTGGTATACCTGGCCAAGAGAATTATACTAATATGAAATATCGGCCTTAATATGAGGAATAAATTTCTGAATATGCAAGTCCGGATTACAGCATTGTATGGTGGTGAAACATGGACTGTGGGAAAACCGGAACAGAAGAGATTTGGAGCTTTTGAGATGTGGTGCTACAGACGAATGTTGAAAATTATTTGGACTGATACGGTAAGGAATGAGGAGGTTCTGCGCAGAATCGGAGAGGACAGGAATATGTGGAAAACACTGGCAAGGAGAAGGGACAGGATGATAGGACATCTGTTAAGACATGAAGGAATGACAAAAAATAATTTCTTTGTACTTGAGGGAGCTATAGAAGGCAAAAACTGTACAGGAAGACAGAGATAGGAATACATCCAGCAAATAATTGAGGAGGTGGGTTCCAAGTGCTACTTTGAATGAAAGGGTTAGCACAGGAGAGGAATTGGTGGCGGGCAGCTTCAAACCATTTAGAAGATTGATGAAAGAAACAGAGAATAATAGCCCAAAACATCGGTTGGCGTTCAGTAAGAAGTAAGTTGCATCAAAGGAAAAACAGAAGCTACTCAAAAATAGGACGTCGTCGTTCCAAAGCCCTGTTTGCAACGCTACTGAAATAGTCTTGGATGAGGGGAGAGACATAACCGGACAGTTCACATACATCTCTGAAATGTCATGGAATCGTATAGACTTGCAATAACTACAAAAGCGTATCGACCACACGCCCCGATTTTGTGAGGTAGTCAATAAATCTGAGGGAGAATACTTTGATGAAGGCAAAATACGAAATTTCTCTTTGTATTGTATATGTTTAAGTGTATGGAGCAATAGGATATTTGTTGTTGTTCGTATTTGAAATGCCAGATAACAGTCATGGTTTACGGAAATGAATGAGCGGTACTGTAGTTACCATGAACACTGAAAGAAACCAACGTTCTTGGTAACCTACAAAGAGTAGTCCCATTAATTAAAAAGAGGCAAAATGGCGACTTGTCAGACCACACCAAACGCTTCCAGTTAATTATTGTTCATTCTTTTTTCCCCACTGAGGACATGCGTTTTTTCGAGATAGACCTCCATTCACTAGCTGCAGCAGTTCTTGTTGGATTATACAGTGGAGGCTTCCAAGGTCTTGTTCCCTCCATATACAGGGCATTCCGTGACGTTTTGTCTCCTTGAGTGAAACTGGCAATCTCATATAGGACAGACTGATAGTATTGTACTGCGAATGAGGTAGATACATTTCATTTGTAGCTGAATATGGCAATAACTAACGCTTAAAGAGAGAGGAAACATACTGTACGAACGTATCGCATTTCGCACACATTGTCTAACACGCCGCTGACAATCTTCATCTTGTCTGAACAACAACAGCGGTTATATTTGGCGACTGTGTAGTTGGTCAGAGATGTAGAAATTAGAAGCGCTACAGATCACTGCCGTCGCTTTCACCCACATAACGTGGGAGAAGAATATTACATTTCACTCCCTGCTATACATGCAAGTACCTTTAAGAAGAAGAGGTCACATTAAAACTGATACCACACTTCAAATTCGGAACATGTATTGTAGGTGTTTACAAATACATTATGTCTTAAAACAGATAAAAACGAAAAATTATGATGCCAGAGGAGCATTGTTAACCTGGTATGTTTGCAACTCGCGCATTAAAGAATTTACTCCGGTAGTGACATCATTCCGCCAGTAGTAGGCCACATATTTGCTGTACAAGCGACTTACGTCGGTTCCATCAGTCAGTCGACTGCTGGTGGAGACAATGTTGAATATCTTTGAAAGCTCGAATTTGTACTAAAAGACGAGTCGTCATATACACTGAAAAATGTTTTATACAGAGCATTGTCAGCCTGGACCTTAAAAATACCACAGAACGTCCGCAGAAGGGGAGTTGTCATCTAGTACGAACAACTAATACACTTTTCACAAGATAAATGCCAATGTAGGAATCTGCAGAAACTGTGTAACGTACCTTATCATTATCGAGTCCTTTGTATACATTCTGTAATTAGATTTCTTATATATCACAGAGATTCAGACATAACAATATGTTGTCAAACATACTTTAAGAGCTACCAAACTACAGTGAGAGACGGTTTCTAAAGCTGGAGAAAGTTTTGAGCAACGTATATGTTGCGACGTATGGTTCTTATAGGATCACGATGGTCTGAGGATTGTATCGATGACATATAGATTGGAGATGACCTGTAGAACGGGCGGCAAACATTCATAATTTCACCTACAATCATTAATAACAATAACTTTTGTTGGTCTCATAAATATCTGGGAAAGTCTTTCAGTTATTGGTCATATTAGTGGCATTACTACAATGAACTAATCCAGTTCTGATAAAGAAAATGACGGGGTCAGAGTCAGTCGTTAATATACAGAAATGTACGGTTTTGACTGAAGTCATGGTTTATTAGTTTACAACATGGTAGTATCACATGTTGAATGTGGCACCATCAGAACGAACTGCAACGTGGAGCAGGTGGGTGACCGTCTAAATTATTTCTCACGAAGTCAACTACTGGCCCAGATAATTTCGCATAGCCTCCATTAGTGAAATGGATCTTCGCAGTACGTCTCTGTGGTAGCGACGTCTCTGCACACGGGCGAAGCATCTATATGTAGAAATATTAGAGGCCGGACGTGACAGGGATGTGGCAAGAGGAGAATGTAATAACCAGATACCGAGAAGTGATTATCACATTGGACTAACATTCGGGAGAACGAGGGTTCAAATCCGCATCCAACCATCCAGATTACTTTACCAGTGAGTTTCCTAATTCGGACCAACAAAATGCAGGGATGGTCGCTTTGGAAGAACACGCCTGATTTCCTTCTCTGACCTTGAAACAGTCCGAGCTTGTGATCCGTCTCTGACGACCTCGATGTCGACATTAAATTCTAATCATCCTTCCTTCGGATACCGAGAAAAGCTACAAGCAATATCTGGAGTTTGCGGCTGGTTAAATAGTCTAGTGCGCGCAGAAGAAAATAAATCTTCCTACTCTAGATTCGCTTAGCTGATTCCACAGCCTCTATGCAGTCACGTTATTCTCCTGGGTTCTTTCAGCTGGGCGCAGGCAACATTGCCAGCGTACGCAGCAGGCATGTGGAATATCACTTCCACCCGAGGTCCTAGCCCAGATAAAGCAGGCGAACGCCGCTCGGCCCATAGCCTGCGAGACGCACATATGCCGCCCAAGGCGCGGCCAAAGTAATCTGGAGCGCGCGTGCTCCGCATCTCGAGGCGGCCAGGCGAGAACCTGCGCGGCGGGAGAGTCTAGCTGCAAGGCGCATTGTACGCAGCGGCCACTTGCTGGGCCCTGGCGGGTGGAATGGGGCGCTAAGTTCCTCGCGTCTCCACGTGTGATTACTGCCTGAAAGCCAGGCCGTCTCTTACTTCCAGCCCCAAGTGTTCCCAACGTTGTTGGCGAAAAAGTCAAATCCCCTTTGGTGTGTCGAGTACTGAAAGTGCATTAATGTACGTCACTTGCACATCAGAAGAATTCGATTACTCAGCACGCAGTTCGTAAGAGCTACTAGATTACAAGGATGGTTGGTTGGTTTTTTGGGGAAGGAGACCAGACAGCGTGGTCATCGGTCTCATCGGATTAGGGAAGGATGGGGAAGGAAGTCGGCCGTGCCCTTTCAGAGGAACCATCCCGGGAATGATTTAGGGAAATCACGGAAAACCTAAATCAGGATGGCCGGACGCGGGATTGATCCGTCGTCCTCCCGAATGCGAGTCCAGTGTCTTACCACTGCGCCACCTCGCTCGG
Source organism: Schistocerca americana (assembly GCF_021461395.2). Classification (NCBI taxonomy): domain Eukaryota; kingdom Metazoa; phylum Arthropoda; class Insecta; order Orthoptera; family Acrididae; genus Schistocerca; species Schistocerca americana. The sequence goes on along the minus strand of NC_060119.1, from coordinate 162,790,844 downwards.
ATTACAAGGAGTACTCGGTACTGTACAACGATTGTTAGACCAATTTTCTCCCTTTTATGGAGGTATAACTGCAGAAATATTAAGTAAGGAAAGAAACCAAAAAAAATTCAGTAATTAGTGCAAGCAGTTTCGACAGGATCAAGATCCCTTCACAGTTTTACTGCTACTATATTTAACTATCAAAGCAGTCGACGTGACGCAGTTGGTAAGACAATGATACACTATTTGGAAGGTCCATATTTTCTTCTGATCTCCGAAAATATCTTCACCTGCTTTCCTCCTCCACCCCGCACTAAAAGAAAATTTGAAAGAAAACGGACGATCGCTTAGACAAAAGTATCAGAAATAGTAAGTCGATAGCGCCAGGTAGTGCATTTGATTTGTAGTGCTTATTTAGAAAACAACTTGCACTGACTGGAAAAAACGCGTCCGCAGCTCGTGGTCGTGCGGTAGCGTTCTCGCTTCCCACGCCCTGGTTCCCGGGTTCAATTCCCGGCGGGGTCAGGGATTTTCTCTGCCTCGTGATGACTGGGTGTTGTGTGAAGTCCTTTGGTTAGTTAAGTTTAAGTAGTTCTAAGTTCTGGGGGACTGATGACCATAGATGTTAAGTCCCATAGTGCTCAAAGCCGTTTGGAAAAAACGCCAAAAGGGAACTGTCGGACAAAAACGAAATCGTTACGCGTGTTTCTACGCTTGAAAGATTGTGTCTGTTCAAATTTCGCACCAGTCGCTTAAGAGTGGGGCTGATAGCGCCACTATGTGGTGTGGATAATTTTTTCATTAAATACTCGCTGTGAAGTTCGCGAGCTTTATTTACCTTTAAGATTGGACGTGGTGAGGTGATGGTAGTCAGGAATGCATTCTGTGACTCCAAAGACGCAATTGTCAACACCTCACTGAGTTTGAACGAGGTCGTTTAATAAAGCTACAATAAGCTGGATGTTCCTTCAGCGCTGTTGCAGAAAGACTTGGCAGGAATGTAAGCACTGCACATGATTCCAGGCAGTAGTGATCACGAGAATGTACGGGCGCAAGAAAATTTCGCTCTGGACGGCCACGTGGTACTACCGAGAGGAATGACCATCGTGTTCGGCATATAGCTCTAAAGCATCGTACTGCATCTCCACCATAAAGTCGTGATACATGGAACTTACAGGAATTAAGGAAAGCGTAGAAGGGAGGACCCACCAGTATAACTTTCTTTTCACACAATCTGTTTGTTTAACAATATATAAACTGTGTTTTACAGATAATCGAAGCATTTAACCATAAAATTTTCTTTCACGAAATGAACAAATCTGCAAAGTTATTTTGACCTTGAACCTGAACTTGAATATATGGCTTGGTTCAAATGGCTCTGAGCACTATGGGACTTAACATCTGAGGCCATCAGTCCCCTAGAACTTACTTAAAGCTAACTAACCTAAGGACATCACACACATCCATGCCCGAGGCAGGATTCGGACCGCTCGGACACACCGGCCGGCTGAACTTGAATAAGCTTTTAATCTTTGCAAATGATATCTGAAGTGCTTTATTGCAAAACAGTAAATAATATGATAATGATTACAAGATGGTCGGACCTGCAGCCCGCCCGTTATCGGGTGAAACAGCAGTGTTTACTACCGCGCTGACACAGTCTGTCTTATTAAATACCCTTCTGCAACACATGAAACTATATGAGCACCATTGATGACAAGAGTAATTCCTTACTGAAAACAGATGACTTAATTTGAAAGCTGTATGTCGAAATGTTCGGGGTTAAGATGGACAGTTGTGCTTAAAAGTTAAACATATTAGCAAACAATATGGAAATGATAAGACTTACTTCAAAACCACTAACCTCTTTATTTCAATCGGCAAGAAAGGTATGACTGGATCTCAAACCGTCTATTCTGACAATTTAATTTGACTCAAGCACTGGTGGGCAGTTGGCTGTTAATATTTTTAAAGTTAAACTGCCAGTTATTATGACCGCCCTGAAGGAAGGTCTTAAAACATTACTTGTGAAAACTTATTACAAGAGAACTCACTCGGCGGAAACACAAGATCCAGCTAAATTACACAGACACAGAAACGGACAGCTTAATACAACAGGTTGTTTAGATTATAACTAATGACTGAGAAATGCAATTACAATCAAAGAATTGAATCGGTTAACAGCTAAATATAACCACAAGATCCCTCTTTTCTTTAACGGCACATGTGCTTTAGTACAATTTTTCCGGCTGTATTTATAAACAAGAGCTGATAAATTAGAACATTAATGATCAGGTAGAAACCAGAAAGGAAAGACCATATAATAGCGGGACAAATTTTCAAACGACAACTAGTGCCTTAGTATAATACTACTGTCTATATTTACGACCGAAAATCTGACCGAGTAAAACTGTGAGGGTCGGGTATGGTTCAAATGCCTCTGAGCACTATGGGTCTTAACTTCTGAGGTCATCAGTCCCCTAGAACTTAGAACTACTTAAACCTAACCAACCTAAGGACATCACACGCATCCATGCCCGAGGCAGGATTCGAACCTGCGACCAGAGCGGTCGCGCGGTTCCAGACTGTAGCGCCTACAACCGATCGGCCACCCCGGCCGGCTACGTCTGACAAAACAGTCTACGAACCCTATGGTGCCACGACTCAAGTTGAGTAGCAGTTGGCACCACAGTTGTAAGTAGGCTGTTTATGTTTTCTTATTGGCAACGTTATGTAGCGCTCTGTATGAAAATCACTAGATGTGCTGTGTGCAGTCTGTGGCTGGTTTGCATTGTTGTTCGCTATTGTAGTGTTGGGCAGCTGGCTGTTAACAGCGCGTAGCGTTGCGCAGTTGGAGGTGAGCCGCCAGCAGTGGTGGATGTGGCGAGAGAGATGGCGGAGTTTTGAAATTTGTAAGACTGCATGTCTTGAACTGCTATGTATATTATGAGTTTTCAACACTATTAAGGTAAATACATTGTTTGTTCTCTATTAAAATTTTTCATTTGCTAACTATGCCTATTAGTAGTTAGTGCCTTCCGTAGTTTGAATCTTTTATTTAGCTGGCAGTAGTGGCGCTCGCTGTATTGCAGTAGTTCGAGTAACGAAGATTTCTGTGAGGTAAGTGATTTGTGAAAGGTATAGGTTAATGTTAGTCAGGGCCATTCTTTTGTAGGGATTATTGAAAGTCAGATTGCGTTGCGCTAAAAATATTGTGTGTCAGTTTAAGCACAGTCTTGTATAATTGTTCAAAGGGGACGTTTCATATGTCGACCCTTAGCCGAGGATACCTCACTGGAAGCTTCTGATTTTTTCTTGTAGTTTGTGTATTTAGTGTAGCTATTGTTTATTGCTAGCGCGTAATTATAGAGAGAATTTCCTTTGTAGTTGCAGTCTTTCATTGTTGTACAGTAAAACAGGTGTGGCACGCATGTAGATTTGCACCAAGTATTTCGCAGCTGCAATTAACTAGATATTATTTTCAGTGCTATGTTAATGTTTTCTCTTGTTTTTGCTCTTCAAATTGTGCTTTTATGTGTTGTCATGTGAAATATTGTGACAAGAATGGCGCGTGAAAAACGTAATACTAGGCTCCAAAGTAAACTGAGAAATGACAGTGAAGACGAAAGCAGTGTGTTAGCGCCACCATGTAATGAATTAACTAATATTCAAAGTAGTAATTTGGTAACTGTGCATAGGGAAATGGAGCGGGCGTCAAATAATGGTGTAGACAGTGAAACAGGTAGTGAACAGGGAATCATTATCGATCGATCGGTCGGCAACAGCTCGCCTCAGGAATCGGGAATGACAGAACACAATATTGCAAATACTGTAGACTCAGGTTTTGGGTTCTCACCGTTTTCTCAAATGAGTCAAGACACATTTTCCGCTTGTCAAAATTTGAATGTTGCCGGTGCAAATTCACTGCCGAAAAGCACTGAGGAACATGTTTCAGACACCAGTGCATTGTTATTACAATTAATGCAACAAATGGGACAAAAGCTTCAATAGTTAGATACAATGGAACAACACCAGAGACAAACACAGCAACAGTTAGACACAATGGAACAAAATCTTCAAAAGTTAGACACAATGGAACAAAATCAGAGACAAACACAGCAAAAGCTTCAAAAGTTAGACACAATGGAACAAAATCTTCGGAAGTTAGACACCACGCTTGAACAAACACGTGAAGATTTAACTACTGAGTTACGTAACATTGAATCGAAATGTCAAAAAGTCTGTAATGACGTAAAAACACAAATTTGTGAGCATTTTCAACCTATTTTTTCGCGGCATGAAAATGCATTACAGAATCACGAAGCAGCCATAAAAGAACTGCAAACTATTGTTCATGAAAATCATGAGACATTGCAAGCTAAAACTGACTCAGTTGCATCTACCGATTTGGTTACGCAACTTGCAAAAACTCAAGAAAACTTAGAGGACACAGTAGATACTCTGAAAATTGGTTCAGAAAGACACATGGAGGAAATTAGTTCATTATCAGAGAAAGTAGTTGAACTTTCGGATCAGCTAAATAATTTATCTACGAAGGTAGATGATAATCTGAATGGCACAAAACCGGTAGTCCTTATTGACACAGAAGAGTGCGAACAAATTAGGAAATTCAAACAAAATCAGAATCAAATTAATACGCAACACCAAAGAGAAATCCGGGAAGTACAAGATCAGCTGACACAGGTAATACAAGAATTACGTATTTCAGAGGACACTCGCGCCCCAATACGGGAAGAGGGACATAGAAATACGGAACAGGCACAAAATAATAACACAGGGCATTTCGGAAGTTATGAAAGAAATTGGCAATATGCACCGAATTTTGAGATGGAACCGTCGACACGACGTAACAATGACCGACATGCGACTCGCCGACATGATGATTTTGACTATAAGCTGTTCATTACTACACGTAAATTGAAAACATTTAAGAATTCTGGCAACGACATTCATCCACGAGCGTGGCTCCATCAATTCTCTCATTGTTTTCCTCCCAACTGGTCATTAGAGCACAGATTAGAATTTATGTGTGGCTATTTAGAGAATGAACCAGCTGTAAGAATGCGATCGGTCATTCACGATTGTCCCAGTGAAGGAAAATTTTATCATGCCTTCCTCTCAGCATATTGGTCTCAAGCTACACAAGACCGAGTAAAACATGGCATCATAATGACAGCAGTAGAGCTTTCATTGTTATCCCAAGCACTCTGGCAGCAAACTTGTATTTCAGTGTGATGATTCGACCTGTTGTGACGCCATTCATGAACAGCTTTCCTGGTGGTGTTTGTCAATAGGATAACACTCGTCCATACATCGCTGTTGTAAACTAACATGCTCTATAGAGTGTCGACATGTTACTTTGGCCTGCTCGATCACCACATCTGTCTACTGAAATGGTAATTAAATCAAGACCCTAAGCTGCCGACAGGCGTTGATATACATCAACGAGGACAGTTGAAAATGTGTGGCCCGACCAGGACTCGAACCTGTGATGTCCTGCTTGCATGGCAGACGCTCTATCCATCTGAGCCACCGAGGGCACAGAGGACAGTGCGACTGCAGGGATTTATCCCTTGCACTCTCCCCGTGAGACCCACATTCCCAACATAATGTCCACACACTACACTCGTAGTGCCCCTGCCCATTACACTCATTACTTGCGGTAGGCAATCTTACCGAGTCCTGTAAGAGTTCGGGCAATGCGTGTGCATCCGTACAGAAGAAGGTCAATGCCGGTTAACCTTAACTACATGAAGATGGTATATGTGTTTTCGGACATGTCCGAAAGAACAGACACCATCATCATATATTCATATAGAGATCTGTCTCCAGTCGAGCACCCGTGGGACATCGGACGAAAATTCTAGTATCACCAACAAACAGCATTAATCGTCGCTGTATTGCCCGACTAAGTGCAACTGGCATGAAACCCCATCCTGAACTCTGACATTCGGCACCTGTACAACACAATACATGCACGTCTGCTTGCCAGTATTCAAAAATCTAGCTGCTACACTGGTTATTGATGTACCAGCATTTCACATTTGCAATGGCTGATCACGAACTTACATAAACCTGTGATCCTGCAATGTTAATCACTTAAATATGTTACCTAGATAAATGTGTTCCCAAAATTTCATAACTCTAGATTAATTATTTTTGAGCGTTGCGATTTTTTTCCGTCAAAGTATTAAACAACTGATTTAGCAACTGTAGTTTACGTTGCCTGTCGAAATTCATTAGTAAAATAAAGTTTGGTCTTTTCTCAAGAACAAGATGATCCGACATAGTGTTCCTTCGCCATGCGTGTTGCTGGAAACTGTGGTGTCACCGCCAGACACCACACTTGCTAGGTGGTAGCCTTTAAATCGGCCGCGGTCCATTAGTATACGCTGGACCCGCGTGTCGCCACTGTCAGTGATCGCAGACCGAGCGCCACCACACGGCAGGTCTAGAGAGACGTACTAGCACTCGCCCCAGTCGTACAGCCGACTTTGCTAGCGATGCTACACTGACGAAGACGCTCTCATTTGACGAGACGATAGTTAGCATAGCCTTCAGCTACATTTGCTACGACCTAGCAAGGCGCCGTATTCAATTGATATTGAGATTCTATTAATGTATCATCAAGAGCGATGTTCTACAAATGTGGATTAAAGTTAAGTATTCCAGAAGCTACGTACTTTTCTTTATAGCATTCATTACGTATCCTGTTTCAGACCTCACGCCAGCCTGCGTGAGTTTAAGCGCGTGCCTTTCGGCTTCCTCTCATTGTGTCTAGGCTGTCTTGCCTAGACACAACAGAAACAATGTAAGAAAACCACAATATGGAAACAGTCTGCTTTTCATTAATTAAAAGGGTGTGTTTATACTATCACAAGTTATTAAAATAGCTTTCTATTAGAGATCAACCACGCAGCGTCCAATCCAAAAACATCCAGTTTCCCGGTCTTTCTCATTTGTGGTACCCACTCGTCGTCAAGTATTTAGAACAATTATGTACTACATGGACAAAAAACGTAGGATACTTCCAAGGAACTATTTGAAGCGTCACATTACTTTGACAGTTTTTCCAGTAGTGAACTGGGTCTTTGAACTTTTTATTTATTTATGTGATCGTCAGTCTTGTGAGTGATATAACGTGGCCATACGCAGTTTTCCCTTGAGTTTCAACCTGTTCATGTGAGAGTAACACTTACACCTAAAGTTTGGATGCATTTGTTGGAGACATTTCTATCTCAGTACTGCTATACAATTTTTCTTCTTCACGACTGCCTCTAGTACCACGGGAGGTATTCACTGGTGTGTTTTATCCTACCTTTCTATCACTTCTTGTGATTGGTGTTTGCCTCAGATTCCTTTTTCCTCCCATTCTGCGAAGAAACATTTCATTTTTTGTTAGTCACTGAATTTTCGGCATCAGTCTGTAGCACCCTACATCTCATGCAGTTTGCTTATCTTCTTTCATGGTCTTCTCACAGTCCATTCCAGTGGTGTCTTATGAGGTTAATATTTATGTTTAACATTACTAGAATTATGTTGTGGAGAACCAGTTCCTTTGCCTGTGCGAGTCTCTTCTTCTCCTCCTTGCGTCGTCCATCGTGTTATTTTGCTTCAAGGAAGCAGAATGCTTCGTCTGCTACATGATTCCCAACTTTGAATGAACAGTCTATAAAGAACAGAAATTTCTTCATGGACTGTTCATTCCTTGCAACAGGTCTTGTAATTCTTTCTGACTTACACTGAGTCCAGTAAAATAGTGGGCGGAACTTACTTGTGATATCCTCTTTCTCTGAAGTTGTGTACCACTTCTGCCCCACACTCTTATTTCCTTTATTGTTTCCTCGAAATACAAGATAACCGGTACAGACATCTAGGACTCTGAGCAGTGACTACACATAACTCACAGCGCCTGAAGAGGACAGCTGTTTCGTTCGTCGAAATATCGTGTACAGAATGGAAACAACAACTCGACAGACCACCAGGACGTTCACCACCAATTAGTCACGTCGAGAAAACCATAAAGGTCTCATATTCTTCTAGTCATATTAAAGACTTTAAATCTCTACACCCGGATGTTATTTTCTTTAATAACCAAATAAAAATTACTCTTGTAAGTGATCTTGAAAGAGAAGTGTCCAGTTTACAAAATGATCCCTCGTGGTATCTGCCACAAAATAAACTATGGTGTTATTGAAATCCCGCCACAAGCTCGATATTCAAAATTCGCTGTTTGCTCTTCAAATAAGATATTTTTTTCGTATTGACATACATTTGTGAAAATGCAGTTTCTTCAAGGAAGTATAAAAACTCGGCTCAATGGAATGCCGTGACCAATGACTCCTGGAACCCCAGCTTCGTTCCACTGTAACGAAAACTGAAATAGATGTTGCAGATTTTTTAAAATGGGAGTTGAATAAACCTAACTTAAATATTCAAAAGTTTCATTAATATACGAACAGAAGTTTGAGAAAAATAAAGAAATAAAAGTCACTGTTTTAATAGTTTACTTGTTATGACGTTAGCGTGTGAGCAGAAGGTAGGCTCACAATCCAGCAATTGTTCGGAATGGCTGTGGCCAGCTGCCATTGGTCGAGTAGGGAGAGGAAGCGCTCACTGTAGGGGGATGGCTCGCGAGCCAGGCTTTGCTTTGTCTAGATTCATCCTTCACATTTCCTAGCTTCCTTAACGCATCTGTAGGCGACGTCTACGCTCCAACTACTACACTGATACTCTTTTATTGATCCTGCAACATTTTTCCACGGTAACCCACATATGGAGTTTTGGTAAAATGTCCACTTGTATATCTCAGAGACAGCTGCCTTCAATATTTCCAGTTAATACGCTTTAATACAGCTCCCATACACTTGAGTCGTAATGAAGTGTGGTTGGTACAATTTAGTTTGTAGACCCGGTGGAATTTATCAGTTTCCTACCAGCGACGCACAGCATGCCATTTGCTTTATCTACAAATGCACCCTCTTGATCGATCGTCTTCATATCTTTACATGTCGTTACTCCGAAATATAACAGTAGTAACTCATTAATCCAGTCATCAAAGGATATTAACACATTACATTTCGTGTTATCACACCCTTTCATTTCTCCTTGAAAATATCTGCACCTGGCTTTCATTCTTCTGTCGGCATCCTACTGGCTGTTTCTGGTGTGTCTACAAGATCACAATAATTAACTACAACATCTGCGAAAAGTCTATAAGGGCAAGTAACATTGGCCGGCTAGGTCATTTACGTAAATATTAACAACAATGGCTTCATTACACGCTTCTGGAGCTCTGCAGTTACGTCGTCAGTGTCTGCAAATGATTTGATCCAGGATATATTCTGCGCAGGTGAGTCTAGATATACTGGATCCACTGCCAACCCTGCTAAATGGTTCAAATGACTCTGAGTACTATGGGACCAATTCTGAGGTCATCAGACCCCTAGAACTTAGAACTACTTAAACCAAACTAACTGAATGGCATCACACACATCCATGCCCGAGGCAGGATTCGAACCTGCGACAGTAGCAATCACGCAGTTCCAGACTGTAGCGTCTAGAACCGCTTGGCCACTCTGGCCGGCCAACCCTGCTAAAATATTAACATATTTTCTTTAGATGTTTCGGAATGAAGCATTTTTTAAAAGTCTAGGAATATCGAATACGATACTACACAAGAAAGGGATGGAGTTCAGATGAGCGTGGTCCCTCGACTGTCGGTCTGCTATTGCGAGGCCACCTGTGCACGTGGGATTCTCAAAAGGACATAGTGCCGGAAGTCTACATCTACATGGTCATTATAATTAAACTCTCCAAGCGCTGTAGTAATAACACCACTGGTCAGAATGACGTCAAATTGTAACGAAATGTTATCGGAGAAAAGGGAAAACGTATGGCGGGAAAAAATAGTGTGAAAATTGATCATTAGACTTCGCTGTATATGTCAAAATACGTAAATGAAAACACCTGTCATGCGCACGACCCATTGAAGTTGGTATAAACACGCCGGGTACACGGCTTTCCCTCCTTTCGCGTCTGGGAAATTCGCCATGACTGTCTCAATGCAGGTTCGCCCTCTGCTTACATATTACAAGAATGATGACTGTGCCCACGTCGCTCTGCAGAAGTTCCGGACACTGAAGGGTTTGAAAAAAGGCGTTGGTTCGATACTGCCGTGGGTCTGGAGAAAATGATTCGGAAATTCGAAAAGACAGATTCTTTCGGCGTGCAGCCTGGTAGAGGGAGGAAACGAATTGATTCGACGTCAGTGGAAGCAGTGGCCACAGCAATGAGTGGTGGTGTGCAAAGGTGTAGTGCACGGAGAATTGCCCGAACATTGGACATACCCGTGAGCACGGTGCGTAAAATCCTACGAAACGTCCTTCTTTGCTATCCATTCAAAATTACCCATGTGCACGAGTTGCTTCCTGTTGACCTGCTAGCGAGAGACACCTTTGCTTTACAATTTCTTGCTCGCTTGGAAGTGGACAATGATTGGCCATGGAAGATTTTGTGGAGAGACGAAGACCACGTGCATATGACAGAATATGTCAATACATACAATTGTCTAATATGGGCAACGGAAAATCCACACGCAAATCAACCAGTACCACTTCATTCTGAAAAGGTGACTGTCTGGTGCGGGTTTACGGCATCATTTATCATAAGACCATATTTCTTCGAAGAGACAGGTGCTTCCGGTCATGTTACCTCTACTGCCACTGGTAAGCGCTGTGAGTGTGTTTTGCGCAACCACGTCATTCCAGCTCTCCAACAGCGTGGATGTGTGGATGGGATTATTTTTATGCAAGATGGCGCACCTCCGCACATTGCACATCCAGTTAAGCAGCTACTGAGGCGCCATTTCGGAAATGCTACAATTGTCAGCTGCCATTTCCCAACAGTCTGGCCGTCCCGGTCACCTGATAATCCGTGTGATTTCTGGATGTGGGGCTGTCTGAAAGATTTTGTTTTCAGAGTTCCGATTGCAAACTTATCTGCACTGAAGGCACGCATTGCGCAACACATTCTGAAAGTAACCCCGGAAACACATCGATGAGTTGTGGAACATGCTCTTTCTCGATTTCAACTTTTTATGCGGATTTTGGCCTCAGGGCAATTAAACACCGATGGAAGTAATGCTTTTTATGTTTTTTTTGCCTCGGGACATTTCAAAACCGATTTTTCGCATCCTACGTGATATGACCTTGCCGCGGTGGTGGATGGAATTGCGTAACTAACAGTACTACACCTGTACACCCGGGCACACTAAGTAGTACAGTTTGCTTATCGTAAAACGTACATCATAGGCATTGTTGTATGATCCATTTGTAATTTTTAGTCGACCACTATTATGATGTTAGCAGCGCCATCTATTGCTGCATTTTGTAACTATTTATTTTCCTTCTGCCATACGTTTTCCCCCTTCTCCGATAATATTCCGTTGCAATTTGATGTGATTCTGACCAGTGGTGTTATTTCTACAGCGGTTTGGAAGTTTAGCTTTAATTATAATCACCCTGTTCATCGATACGCCGCAGTCCATCTTACGCCACGTGGCGGAGGATAACCGTCCCACTACAAGTTATTTCCTTTCTTGTCATAGAAGGAGTGAAAAACGACTGTCTATAAGCCTCTGTATGAGACCTAAATTCTCGTACCTTCGTGATACTTACGCCCAATGTAACTTTGAGGCAGCAGAATCGCTCTGTAGCCAACTACTCGTTCTCAATATTTTCTCAATAGTGTTCGTCGAAAAGAACGTCGCCTTCCCTCGAATAATTCCCATCTGAGTTGTCAAAGCATCTCAATAACGCTTGCGTATTGTTCCAACCTAGCAGTATCAAATCTAGCAGCCCCCTCTCAATTGCTTCGATGTCCTCGTTCAGTCCGACCTGCTATGGATCCCAAACACTACAGCAGTACTCAAAAATAAGTCGCACTAGGGTCCTATATGTGGTCCCCTTTACCGCTTTACCGACGAACCAATTTCTCAGAATTTCCCAATAAAGTCGAGTGTGAGGAACCTGCGGAGGTCCGGCCAAGGAGGATGGCGCCCGAACTATTGTGTTTAGTAACTAACAACAGTTTGATAAAAAACTGATACAGCAATCATCAAAGAGTCCCGTATAAAGAGCTCATAAAACACTTCTGGAGAAGTACACGTTTGTCAGCAATTGAACAATTATTTAAGAAATAATGACTGTATGCAAATTCAATGTAACACAAATTTTATTCAGAATATTAGACAACTACACACGAAGGCAGTGCGGCATGTACTATTAGTTTTCGGACACTCCAATATCAATGTTTTTACCGTACATTTTTGGTCATTTATAACGTTAATTCCAGCTGATTAATGAGTTCTCTATCAATATTGGCAGTAATACAAAACTTTTTGAATCCGCAATAAAAGTGACTGCGCTAGTGGAAACAGTAATTAATTTTATTCATTAATGACGTGCCACTTTTACTGTAATTTATGAATTTCAGGGACCGTTGATTATTTAATGAAAGTGTGCAATTACAGTGATTAATCTTTGTTAACTGTGAACCAACTCATAAATGTATAGCTTACTGGTTTAGCTCATTATAAACAACTAGGCAGCGTGTGCTTTTGATTCGTTTTGTTTCTAGCTACAAGCATGGAGTACCTGGGATATTGTACTGATGCTTAGTTTGAGCCTAACGAGCGGTCATTACGGAAAGTCCACCACGCGGCTTTACAGGGACGGCCAGAGAATGGAGTGGGAGCAACAGTTTTTGGCCACGAATGAGGTGAGGTCCACTTCAGTTTGAGCTGCGATTCGGCCGCGCGCTTCATACCAAACGTAGAGATCTACCTTTGTGTGCTCTACTGACACACATTTCTTTTTGTATTGAGTCACGGTCCGGAGGCTGAAAATAAATTACGTGATTCCGAGTATTGTGATTTTTTTTTAGTGTGGGTACGAAAACTCGTTTTTCAGCAGTGAATGCTGGTCAGACCTTAGTAATTTTTCATGAGTTTACCACACTTTCTACTAGCATTTACTACAATGATGACTTTCACGCTGGTGACTACATTCCATTGGTACTCTCGAGTCAGTCGACAGACTAGTTTTTATCAACCACGCTGGTTGGTGATCTTTACCAATAGTAGGGAAATAGTGACGGTTTAGGCTCATTTTAGGGATCAGCTGTGCAGAGTAGCGTGTGGTATCACACATAAATAAATCCGGTCATATAAACACAAACAATTTCTTCTCCACTGGAGTGATTTTGTGATTTGCAGTAGCTCGTCTTGCACCATCCTAATGGTAAAGATTACATGTGCAGCAATATAAACACAACCTGTATCCGACTTTGAACTGACGGTAATGGATAGAGCAATACCTCCCACCCCCAAACCCCCCTCTCCCCTCTCCTATCTTCTAGTCAACCAACAGCTGGAATGCATTTTAAGTTCAATCCTCAGCCTAAGACTAACTCTATTTATTTTAAATCATTAAGCATATTTATTATTTTATAATTCTTTCCTTCGTTGCAGTTATGTAGACCATTAACATTCATAAATAAGCTTTGTACCCACCTTGCATGGCACTGCGGATGACATATTTTAGTGTTCTCATGACAGATTATCGGAACAAATGATGATTTACGTGCAGTGGGATATTTTGTCTCAGGTAAACGGTAATGTTTGAATGTAGATTATTTTCTACAGTACTACTGTATTTAGACGCGACTGATCCTTTCTTTTCTGCAGTTAGGTTTGTCCTACACTCTTTTCAAGTCACTTGTAAGGTGTATCTCAAAGAATATATGCTAAATTAGGGTCAACAGAAGGGCAAATTCGATCGTAATTTGTGTAATTGACAGGGATTCCCTGAAACTCAGGGGACTTTTTAAGTTTTTGCTATTATAGCTGTTTTTCAAACCCCTAGTACCGACTTCGTTGTCACTCAGCAAAAGTAAGAATCTTTAATGACCGTAACATTCGTTGATTTAGTTTTTCAAGGAACTTTAGAAGAAATAGCTCATTCGGCACGAAAGAAAGATGCTTCTTATTTTTCTGAGACCATCATTGGTTTCATTCTTGTGGAACTATGGGCTCGTACGCAGTACAGACCACGGTCCTCTAGTTTAGAACCGAGTAGAAGATCTACACCACCGACTCAGTGGACCTTCATGTGTGTTTCTCGATCTCTACCGTCGGGGTACCGTCTGGGTACCAAACAGCATGCCAACGTGCACTACACAAAGGAAGCAGAGAGCATGTACATCGAGGATGTAGTGCGTGCGGGCCTCAACAGTGAAGCAACATGCAGAATTCGCCTGTGAACACGAGACAAGCAATCTGTTTCAAAAACCCGCGATACAATCTATAAGTAAGGAAAAAAAAACAAGTAGTTTTCCAAAACAGACGCCTCATTTCACCACTGCCCACAGATCACTTTCAGACATAAAAACAATAACGTCAGGTTTAGCATGAAAACAATAATCAATACAGCTCATGACAGGTCAGCTGTAGCAATGTCAAGTGTAAAAAGCGGCATAGACATTCTTTTTACCGGAATATATAGTTTAGGGGCTATATTCTAAGCACAGGTTTCAATAAGGGGGTTGCTCTGACATCGCTACATCGCTGTGGTGCAGCCTCTGTTAATATAGCGTTATGGCTGATTTCTTTTGTCAGCCACGGGGCACACATTACATAAAAAGTGTAATGTAAATGTGTACTCTAAACAACAAAATATGTGACCTCAATACATTTCAAACGCACACAAAATTTGTTATACGCACTAAACTAAACAAAACCTCTTTTTAATTCGTTGTTGTTTCCTGCCAGCAAGTGGACAAAGCTTAAAACTCTATAATGATAACAAAAAATATTTTGTTAGGACTTGGTGGCGCACAGTCAACGTTAAAATACCTCTTAATGGAAATCAGCACACCGAAGAAATTCAGAAGTCTCTGATCAGTAAAACAGGTATGTTTTACAGCTTCCTAGATAAATTTTTAGGTTTAAGCTAGGAAAACGGTAAACAGACGCTAAAATCACACTCAGCGCTTCAGATTAATCCGTAAGGATTAGTGCAGCTGACTGAAGAAAATGAACATATATGTCTTTCCAGGCAAGTTTCAGACTGAATCCCTAGAAGTGAGATTTAGTTTGTATAGCCAGGAATCTGGATTCCAGTATCGCATTTCACTTATGCGGTTGTTGGAATCTGAATACAAGTTAAGCATCATCCAAAAAAGAAACTGGAAAAGGTTGAGTTAAATAGCGATGGTGAAAGTTCTGAGAGCAGTGGGTGTGATTTTAGGGATTCGTTTTTTTTAATTACATTGTTGCTCATGATGATGTCAGAAATGCATCCGAGTTTCAAATTATATTCCTGGTTTCTGTAGCCACTAATTGCTAAGGGAACTTCATTATATGAAATATACAGACATTTTGATATCCTGAAATATTCCTGTTAATCAGTTGTTTCGCTTCCTCATAATATTTTTTTCCTTTTCTCTGTTTTGTAATATGTATTTTCTTACTGTCTTTCGGATTCTGCAACAAAAAGGTTCAAATGGCTCTGAGCACTATGGGACATAGCATCTGAGGTCATCAGTCCCATAGAACTTAGAACTACTTAAATCTAATTAACCTTAGGACATCGCACACATCCATGCCCGAGGCAGGATTCGAAGCTGCGACCGTAGCGGTCGTGCAGTTCCGGACTGAAGCGCCTAGAACCGCACGGCCACAAAGCCCGGGGATTCTGCAACAACGATTTCCTGGGTATATCGATACAGACACTTCGCAACCTCTGTAAGTCACTGCATCAGTGTCAGATCGTTCGTGAGTGTGTTGGCTTCAGCCAATAACATTCGTTGTCAGTCTGCAAGCCATTGATTCACTTGTTCAGAGCAAGTCAACAATTGTGCTACAGTACCGTACCTTGTACTGTTGAATGAAGACTGGCTGGAGAGCTGTTTCTAATGAATTTACCATTATTTGAAGGTGAGCCTCGTTGTTGAACAGTATTTACTACATACAAGAATTCTGGTAAGATCAGTGCAATTTACATTGATTTCTAATATATGAGGCTAACTAAGTTTATAAATTTAGACACCATTGTTTACGAAGTGTAGTGATCTGGTGCTATATGTAGGTTAAAATCAACTGTTGAGGTCGCAATAATATTTGTTTATCTATAAGATCGCAATAGTATTTATCCCCGGCTTAAAACTATCTTAAGAATTTTTGGCCCTGCAAAATTATAAACAGTACTATTACATATGGCGTTAAAATAAGACAGAGAAAAGCTGTAGCAAAATTACAAACAATTCTGTTACATACGGTGTTAAAAGAAATTAGAGAAAGGTACTGGCGGCGGTCGCATTGCAGACTATTATGGCTTCACAGCCGTATATCATAGTGAACGATCATGGTATCATGAGAAAAGCCAGGAGCCGCCAGCATCAGCCATAGGGGTAAACGCTACTATTTTTCTCTACTTTTTTTAATGCTATATGTCATAGTGCTGTTTGCAGTTTTGCTACAGCTATTCTCTATCTTATTTTACTGCCATATGTAATAGTACTGTCTTTAACTTTGCTGTACCTACCCTTGCAGGGCCCAAAACTTCTGAACGTGGGTTTAACATAAACCGAAACCGGTAAAGGAACAAGTATTATTGCGATCTCGACTGTTGATTTTAACCTAAATTTAGCTAAGTTTGTTTACTGGTATTGCTCCGCACAATAGCAATTGGTCACATGCTTATGGGCAGTGGAAAAGGTCCAAAGATATTGCGAACTTACAATTATTTAGAGGCTTATAACTCCGTCATTTATAACTGCGCTTGATTTGGCACTTTCTTCAGTTCTTCAGTGTTAACTGTTCAAGGAGTGTTATGTTACTTTTGTTCTGGTGCTATTGGATTAGAAATCCAAGAAAACTGTCTTCGTTTTGAAAAGTTAAGTGGGGTTTAGATAAGCGCCAAAAGGTTGTAAACTGTTTCAGTTGCTCTTGAAAGTTATTACGTCAATTACTGAAACATGAACTGTGAGGTCATTTACCAGAAACGTGCTCTCCTACATACAAACTCTTCTTAAATATGGCATTTTGCTAAGACGTTATCTTGTGTTATTGGAAGATACAGAGATCTATCATGTCCATTGTGCAATCCGACGGACTTGGGCAATTCGAGGTGGGCAACTACGCCCTACACCTCCAGAAATTCAATAGAGTGGCACCAGGAACACTCTTCTGAGTTTAAACACTTCCGCGGGTCAGCAAACTCCCCAGACATGAACATTATTGAGCTTATCTAGGGTGCCTTGCAACGTGCTGTTCAAAAGAGACTCCACCCACTCCTACTCTTATGGATTTAAGGACAGACTTGCAGGTTTCTTGGTGTCCATTCCCTCCAGCACTACTTCAGATGTTAATGGAGTCCATACCACGTCGTGTGCGGCAGTTCGGCGGGCTCGTGGGACCGTAGCCTTACACGATATTAGGTAGGTGTAGCAGTTTCTTTGGCTCTTCAGTGTATTTTTCATATTAAAAGACAAGTTCTTCTGCTTATCCATTTTTCCTAAATAGTCATATTGAAATGAAGTTTAAGGTAATATATGTAACATCTCATTGCTAAAGAGTAATCGGGCGCTCGAGTCGCGCTCGCGTTATTCTTCTAGCTCCTGCCAGTGGAACTTTGGCTCCCGGAATTGGTCAGCGTTAGCGAATTTTCGACAACCTTAGACTCCATATGAAACTTCGCTCACAGCTGTTATCGTGTTTAATTGGGTCGTAATTTTAATATAGTTGCAGTCCTCCGGTGCTCTGTCTGGCAAACCTTTTGACTAGACTAACATACGTGTATCTTAGAATGATTACCTCTCGCTTAGACACTACTTTCCGACAGCTGAATTGTTATTTGCTCAAGGCACTCGTACCATACACGTGTTAGAAACAGCGATATATCTCACAACACGTTCACACTGCATGGTACACATACCAGATGTACAGAAATCAGAACAATCTTTTGATAAACCGATCAGTTCCATTATATTCAACAGTGGTCTACGTAGGGCTGAAGGGGTTTTAATGTCGCACTTGCCCAGAAACGTTCAGATTTTGACTCGCAGGTTACCCTCCTTTCTCCTTTTTGGGGAGAACGGCAGATGGTTTTGTTCTACAGCTACACAAACAGTCTTATACACATGCCTCAAAATGAATACCCTCGTCCGTGGGCAACGACGACCTATTTCATAAACAAACGCTTCACGTTCTTGTCTAGCGTAATTTCTCTCCTCCCAGACCATGCACTTTTTTATGATACTCACCCTTCCTTTCAACGATAATCTACGCTCATGATCCAGTCTCTAATTAAGGGGCTAAGCCATTCTTCACGTTGGCATTGTTCCAGATATCATCTCACTCATCTCATAATGCAGTCCATTTATCAGTTCCTTCCCAGATAGACAAAACACATTCTCTTCCATATAATATCCTCTCCAATACTTTCCATGTCACAAACCTGCCTACAGTTTCCAGGAGTCCCCATGAAATCTTCCTCACGCCTAGACCATTCTCTTCCATATAACATTCTCTCCAGTACATTCCCCGTCACAGTCCTGTGGGGCATTCAGGAGTTCCCGTGATATCACCCTCGTAATGTAAAGATTGTACATCACATTACCGTCATCATGTCATAAACATTATCATCCAATTGATATAATGAATGGCATCTCTTTTTAAATGTTTTTAAATTGAAGATAATAGAGAGGAAGACCGTGATAGCAACTGATTACATGACTAATGGCCAACTTGTTGAGTATGTCTCAACTTGTAAATGTTTAGTGGTAATTCTAAAAATATATATTGATTGGGATGACAATATAAAGTTAGAATTAAGCATGGCGAATGGAAAACCTAAACTGCTTAAAAGAGTTCTTTCAAAGAACTATGCATCTGGAAAGTAAACACCATATAAGACGCAATTTTGGCCAGTTTTAGAATATTGTACTAGTGTTTGGAGCCTTTACAAGTAAGCATAACAACAAACATAGCAAGAATTCACAGGCGTATGAGATCGGTGTAGCTGATATGAAAGTGTAACAGGAAAGAGATACTAGGGCACGTGCAGATGCTTACACAGGACTATGACAAAATCGATCATATTACGTTGTATTCTCCGCTATGCAACACGAGATGAATTAAGAACGGCAATCAGTTCATTGCTAGCCCGCCTCCAATAGAGAGAATATGAGGAACTGCTAAACAAAGAAACTGTCAAGTACTAAGATATATTGGTAACTTTTGTCACGGTGTGAGAGTACGAGGTGTGTAATGAGACTGACAACACTGCGAGCGATTTGGCAACGCTGTGATGTTCTACTTTTGTACACCTGTGTGTTCATCCCTTCCAGATGCTCACTCAGAATTTCAGCTCTGTACAGCTAATACATGATTTTTGAGAGCGCCATCAGTGAACTTGAGTTTTGGTTGTGTGTTATGAAAATGGGACAGCGGAATTTAGAAAAACTTTATGCCTCAAGTTTTGTGGTAAACTTCGGGAACTCGCGAGTGTGACCTTTGAAAGGTTGAAACAGGCCTATGGGGAATATTTCTTATCAAGAGCGCAAGTTTGTTGCTCACACAAAAAATTTTTGGAAGGCCAAGAACAAGTTGAACCTCGCTCATGGAGCTCTTCAGCTTAAAAAGACCGATGAAAACATCGAACGTGTGCGTCTTCATGAGAGATCACACCGACATTTAACAAAAAGCATGAGCAGTCACTTGTTATACACATCTACGTTACAAAACATTTTGACCAATGTTTTGCACATGCGAAAGGTCTATGCCAAAATCGCGCCGGGAAACTTCACCACGGAGCAGAAGGACAATAGTAGAAACGTGAGCATTGATCTTCTTGAGAGGACCACGAGTGGTTTAGTCGTGTGGTCACTAGCCCTAAGTTTCTGAGTACGATCCTGAGACAAAAAGGCCAAGTGTGAAGTGGTACACAGACGTCTCCTCGGCCGAAGGAAGCTCGAATGAAGAAATCAAAACCATGCTCATTTGTTTTTGTGACAGTAAGTGTATCGAGCTTAAAGAATTTGCTGCTCCAGGACAAACATTCATCCACGTACTAAAAAATCCTTGAGACGATCAGGAAAAAGGGTTATCGAGTACGACTGGACGTTGCAGACAAGTGAAAGCTGTATCATGACAATGCCCCAAGTCACCTGGCCACTTTCATCACAAAATGTTTGACCTCAAAAGGCATTCCTGTTGGTCCACAGTCCCACTTTTCGCTTCATCTGAGCGCTTGTTACTCTTTTCTTTTCTCGGAATTGGAAAATGCCTTTCAAAGACGTCACTATGGGATTCTGGAGAACGTTGAAAATAATACGACCCTAGCAGTTGCAGCCTTTCAGCGCTGCTACCAAGACTTGGAACGATTCCCCCGGTGTATAGCTACCGGGCAGAGCTACACCAATGCCCATTAAAACTGCTACACCAAGAAGAAATGCAGATGATAAACGGGTATTCATTGGACAAATATATTATACTAGAATTGACATGTGATTACATTTTCACGCAATTTGGGTGCATTGATCCAGAGAAATCAGTACCCGGATCAACCACCCCTGGTCGTAATAACGGCCTTGATACGCCTGGGCATTGAGTCAAACAGAGCTTGGATGGCGTGTACAGCTACAGCTGCCCATGCAGCTTCAACACGATATCACACTTCATCAAGAGTAGTGACACTGGCGTATTGTGACGATCCAGTTGCTCGCCCACCATTGACCAGACGTTTTCAGTTGGTGAGAAATATGGAGAATGTGCTGCTCAGGGCAGCAGTCGAACATTTTCTGTATCCAGAAAGGCCCGTACAGGACCTGCAACATGCGGTCGTGCATTATCCTGCTGAAATGTAGGGTTTCGCAGGGATCGAAGGAAGGGTAAATCCACGGGTCGTAACACACCTGAAATGTAACGTCCACTGCTGAAAGGGCTGTCAATGCGTACAAGAGGTGACCGAGACGTGTAACCAATGGTACCCCATACCATCACGCCGGGTGATACGCCAGTATGGCGATGACGAATACACGCTTGCAATGTGCGTTCACCGCGATGTCGCCAAACACGGATGCGACCAACATGATGTTGTAAACAGAACCTGGATTCTTCCGAAAAAATGACGTTTTGCCATTCGTGCACCCATGTTCGTCGTTGAGTACACTATCTCAGGTGCTCCTGTCTGTGACGCAGCGTCAAGGGTAACCGCAGCCATTGTCTCCGAGCTCATAGTCCATGGTGCTGCTAACGTCGTCGAACTGTTGGTGCAGGTGGTTGTTGTCTTGCAAACGTCCCCATCTGTTGACTCAGGGATCGAGACGTTGCTGCACGATCTGTTACAGCCACGAGGATAAGATGCCTGTGATCTCGACTGCTAGTGATACGAGGCCGTTGGGATCCAGCACGGCGTTCTGTATTACCCTCCTGAACCCACCGATTCCATATTCTGCTAACAGTCATTGAATCTGGACCAAAGCGAGCAGCAATGTCGCGATACGATAGACCGCAATCGCGATAGGCTACAATCGACCTTTATAAAAGTCAGAAACGTGATGGTACGCGTTCCCCTCCTTGCACTAGGCATCACAACGTTTCACTAGGCAACGCCGGTCAACTGCTGCTTGTGTATGAGAAATCGGTTGGTAACTTTCCTCATGTCAGCACGTTGTAGGTGTCGCCACCGGCGCCAGCCTTGTGTGAATGCTCTGAAAAGCTAATCATTTGCATATCACAGCATCTTCTTCCTGTCGGTTAAATTTCACGTCTGTAGCACGTCACCTTCGTGGTGTAGCCATTTTAATGGCGAGTAGTCTGTTTTGGAGGGGACAATATTGTTGTTTGAAAAATATAATTGCTCTGGTAAATAAAAAATCAGTCTCGTTATTTTTTCCACGTGCCTCGTATGTCCCGGAATTTACTTGCTTATTTTGCCTCCTCCTAAAATTAAAAAAATGGTTTATTGAAATAGCAGAAAACGCAGTGAAACTGCACAAAGGTACGGATGGTGAGACGCAGAGAGACGTTCATCAGAGGAGTAGAGGCCGTGATGGCTGCAGCGTCCGTAAAGGGCCAGCGGCGGAGACCACGCAGCGCCGTTCCGTTCCCGCTGTGAAAGGCAGCGGAGTAATGGCCCAAACTAAGGGCATAGATCCCGGGCCTCCTTCTGGTAATGGCTCAA
Organism: Schistocerca americana; assembly: GCF_021461395.2. Lineage (NCBI taxonomy): Eukaryota > Metazoa > Arthropoda > Insecta > Orthoptera > Acrididae > Schistocerca > Schistocerca americana. The sequence continues at coordinate 162,768,597 of NC_060119.1, read as the reverse complement.
TTACAGCCCAGTTAGCGACATGGAAGCGCTCCTGATTGGTTTTTGGACGACCGCCGTGCGCGACGCGCGGCGGAGGGCCGGGATACGCGAAGAAAGAAGTCGAAGTTGATTCCATTTGCTGCAGCCCAAGACTCTTGTCACACGTCCAATACAAGGTATATCCAGTTAGTGATATCCTATTAAGTATGACGTCAGCTATCACACTACGCTCACGGGAAAACTACCAAAGTAAATTCATATAACTGAATCACAGATTGTCTTATATTAAATTTTACAAAAAACTGAGGAACTTATATGAACACATGAATTTATCATTATTGTTGGATGCATGCGAAAGCGAATTAATTTTATCTATTTAAACCCCAACATTAATGACTGGAATTGGTTTTATTAATGATAAGTAGCTACAGTTAACTAAAAAGAATTTTACTATATAAAAATTGACAAGTTTCGGCATTTGTACCATGTCTGTTTAGGCACATCTAAAACTACATTTTTAATTATTAATATGGCGAATACAGAAATATTTTACATAATGGGCGAGGAAAAACAAAGCATATATATGTACTCTACTAGAACAGAAGAAATACGCAGTATAACTTGCATTGTGCTTTAGGGAAGTGAAATCTGATCTCTCAGAGTGCCGCTTAACAAAATTCAAACAAGTGAAAAGACTGGGACAGGATTTTAAGTACACATCATTCACCATTTGACAAATTTTGTTAGCATTAAAAAAGAACTACTCCGAAGAGCCAGACAAACTGGTACACCTACCTAATATCGTGTAGGGTTCAAATGGTTCAAATGGCTCTGAGCACTATGGAACTTAACAGCGGAAGTCATCAGTCCCCTAGAACGTAGAACTACTTAAACCTAACTAACCTAAGGACATCACACACATCCATTCCCGAGGCAGGATTCGAACCAGCGATCGTAGCGGTCGCGCGTTTCCAGACTGAAGCGCCCAGAACCACTCGACCACTCCGGCCGGCATCGTTTAGGGCCCCCCACGAACACGCAGAAGTGCCTCAACACGACGTGAAATGGACTCGAATAATGTCTCAAGTAGTGCTGGAGGGAACTGGCACCGTGAATCCTGCAGGGGTGTCCCTCAACCCGTAAGAGTACGAGGGGATGGAGATCTCTTCTGAACAGTACGTTGCAAGGCATCCCAGATATGCTCAATAATGTACATGTCTGGAGAGTCTGTTGGCCAGCGGTAGAGTTTAAACTCAGAAGACTATTCCTGGAGCCACTCTGTTGCAGTTCTGTACGTGTGGGGTTTCACATTATCCTGCTGGAATTGGCAAAGTCCGTCGGCTCACACAATAGGTATGAATGGATGTAGATGATCAGACAGGATGCTTAGGTACGTGTCAACAGTCTGTCGTATCTAGACATATCAGGGGTCCCATATCACTCCAATTGCACAGGCCCCACACCATTTCAGAAACACTACTAACTTCAGCAGTCCTCTACTGACGTACAAGGTCCATGGAATGATGAGATTGTCTCCAGACCTGTACACGTCTATCCGCTCGATACAATTTAAAACGAGACCCGTCCGACTAGGTAATATGTTTAGAGTCATCAACAGTCAAATGTCGGTGTTGACGCCCCCAGGCGAGGCGTAAAGTTTTGTGTCTTGCAGTCATCGAGGACACACCAGTGAGCATTCGGCTCCGAAAGCGCATATCGATTATGTACCGTTGAATGGTTCGCACGCTGACAATTTTTAAGGCCCAACATTGAAATCTGCAGCAATTTACGGAAGTGCAGCACTTATGGCACGTTGAACGATTCTCCTCAGTCGTCGTTGGTTCGGTTCTTGTAGGATCTTTTCCAGCCGCAGCTATGTCAGAGATTTGATGTCTTACCGGATTCCTGATATTCATGGTCGCACGGGAAAATCCCCACTTCATCGCTACCTAGAAGATTCTGTATCCTATAGCTCGTGCGCCGACTGTAACACCAAGTCCAAACTCACTTCAGTCTTTACAACCTGCCGTTGTAGCAGCAGGTAGCGAACTATCAACTGCACCAGACACTTGTTGTCTTACATAGGCGTCGTGTTCTGCCTGTTGATATATCTCTGTATTTGAATACGCATGCCTATACCAGTTTCATTGGCGCTTCGGTATACACTCCTGGAAATGGAAAAAAGAACACATTGACACCGGTGTGTCAGACCCACCATACTTGCTCCGGACACTGCGAGAGGGCTGTACAAGCAATGATCACACGCACGGCACAGCGGACACACCAGGAACCGCGGTGTTGGCCGTCGAATGGCGCTAGCTGCGCAGCATTTGTGCACCGCCGCCGTCAGTGTCAGCCAGTTTGCCGTGGCATACGGAGCTCCATGGCAGTCTTTAACACTGGTAGCATGCCGCGACAGCGTGGACGTGAACCGTATGTGCAGTTGACGGACTTTGAGCGAGGGCGTATAGTGGGCATGCGGGAGGCCGGGTGGACGTACCGCCGAATTGCTCAACACGTGGGGCGTGAGGTCTCCACAGTACATCGATGTTGTCGCCAGTGGTCGGCGGAAGGTGCACGTGCCCGTCGACCTGGGACCGGGCCGCAGCGACGCACGGATGCACGCCAAGACCGTAGGATCCTACGCAGTGCCGTAGGGGACCGCACCGCCACTTCCCAGCAAATTAGGGACACTGTTGCTCCTGGGGTATCGGCGAGGACCATTCGCAACCGTCTCCATGAAGCTGGGCTACGGTCCCGCACACCGTTAGGCCGTCTTCCGCTCACGCCCCAACATCGTGCAGCCCGCCTCCAGTGGTGTCGCGACAGGCGTGAATGGAGGGACGAATGGAGACGTGTCGTCTTCAGCGATGAGAGTCGCTTCTGCCTTGGTGCCAATGATGGTCGTATGCGTGTTTGGCGCCGTGCAGGTGAGCGCCACAATCAGGACTGCATACGACCGAGGCACACAGGGCCAACACCCGGCATCATGGTGTGGGGAGCGATCTCCTACACTGGCCGTACACCACTGATGATCGTCGAGGGGACACTGAATAGTGCACGGTACATCCAAACCGTCATCGAACCCATCGTTCTACCATTCCTAGACCGGCAAGGGAACTTGCTGTTCCAACAGGATAATGCACGTCCGCATGTATCCCGTGCCACCCAACGTGCTCTAGAAGGTGTAAGTCAACTACCCTGGCCAGCAAGATCTCCGGATCTGTCCCCCATTGAGCATTTTTGGGACTGGATGAAGCGTCGTCTCACGCGTTCTGCACGTCCAGCACGAACGCTGGTCCAACTGAGGCGCCAGGTGGAAATGGCATGGCAAGCCGTTCCACAGGACTACATCCAGCATCTCTACGATCGTCTCCATGGGAGAGTAGCAGCCTGCATTGCTGCGAAAGGTGGATATACACTGTACTAGTGCCGACATTGTGCATGCTCTGTTGCCTGTGTCTATGTGCCTGTGGTTCTGTCAGTGTGATCATGTGATGTATCTGACCCCAGGAATGTGTCAATAAAGTTTCCCCTTCCTGGGACAATGAATTCACGGTGTTCTTATTTCAATTTCCAGGAGTGTATATACACTAAGAGAAATAATTGCTGAGGTGAGCCACAATTACGTTAAACAACGAGTAAAGAAACTAAATTCGCTGATCATTTGAAAACTCTGGGTGGTTCTGTAGCGTATGCGTCGGTATATGTCATTATCAGGGCATTTAGTTTCTGACGATGGCCGGCCGCTGTGGCCGAGCGGTTCTAGGCGCTTCAGTCCGGGACCGCGCGACTGCTACGGTCGCAGGTTCGAATCCTGCCTCGGGCATGGGTGTGTGTGATGTCCTTAGGTTAGTTAGGTTTAAGTAGTTCTAAGTTCTAGGCGACTGATGACCACAGCAGTTAAGTCCCATAGTGCTCAGAGCCATTTTTTCTGCCGATGGTTTTATTATTGATCTAGGTTGTACTAGACATTTGCGTAAATTCCCTGCGAGCAGGAATAAGAAGGCTGTGGAATAGGTTTATTGCCATTGAAAATTTTTCCCCTAAGTTTGTTCAAAATTTTGGTATGTTGGCTGGGTCACTTAATGACCTTCGTAGAATGGGATTGTTTTCCAATGGGACGAGGGTTATCAGGCATCATTTGAGACAGTTAAAGGTCCGTTAGTAAACCCCATGTTTTGGCTAGTCTCGATTCTGGGCCCCCCTTGTTGCCCAAACGGGTGCTCCTAACTGTTGACTAGCAGCCATTCATCTCCAACAAGACCAAATTGGGATAGGTGTATCACATAACTTATGATTCTAGGAAGTTGTTACTCCTGAAACGAAATAGTCGGTTTATGCATGGGAAGCAGTAGTGGTCCTCTCTTCCCACGAGAAATCTTTTTATCTTGAGCACAGAGAGTTTCTTCTAGGAACGGACGACCAAACCCCGAGTTGGATTCTGGCACATTCCTAGAAGACTGGGCTAATAGCGCGCTGGGCAACTCGGATTTCCGCCTTTCGCTTTAAGGTATTTTATTTTCGCCCTAGAATTGCCGAGATTAAACACAAGTTATTACAAGAGTAACAGGTCCCTGCACAAACGCTTCTTCGTTTTAGTCGCCGCAGTGAGCGCGAACCTAAGATTTGTTTGCTCATAGAACTTGTCAGTCCCGCATTCCGTTACTTTCATAACACAGTGCTGGCATTATCACTTGGGTATTCATAGAACCGTTGTTAAGGTTAAGAAACATTTTATTTCGCTTCCCTTTTATGAGGATAGTCGTAAGTTGGTGGGTGAAGTACGAAAGCTGCAAGAGCGTTATAACCAATTTTAAACCCACGTAAGGGGCTTTTCCAGTCCTGTGGATAAACTTTTTATCGATTACATAGAATCCCTCCCTCGTACTCGTGCTGGTAACGGGTATATCCTGGTGTTGTTCGACGCCTTTTCCTTTTCCTGCATGTTGGTTCCGAGCAGGGGGCTTACGGTTCCTTTGAGCGTTATCCACCTTCTGACAATTTTTTCCACCTCTGAACCACCTAGGTCTCTTGTGAATAATAATTCTCAAACTCTCACTTCCAAAGTATTTCAAAGGTTTTGTTTCGAGAATACCGTTAACAACACCACCAGTCCATACTCTCCGCAACCCTCATTGCAGGGCGGGTCAGTCGTAATTGAAAGACAGCACTGACCATTTTTCATTGGAGTTCTGGATGAAAGTGGGACCCTTCGATACCCTGGTTCAATAACGCGTTCAATATGTCCCAAAATGACTCACTTAAGGCCTCCCAGGACTCACATATATTTCCTTATTACGTGAATTTACCTTTGGTTAACTTATGGTCTATTAATGACCGTTTTCCGGAATAGGTTAATTCATTAAAATCGTGATTCGGCAAACCACTTCCCACAGTCTACAATCTCAGATTTAACACAGTTCAGTCAATAGTGGTGCAAGTCGACACAGCTTCTGTTCACTCACCTGTAGAACACTGCGGACTAATGATACAGCGAGAACATGTTCCTTATCAACGCTGTAAACAAAATCAATAACAGTAATTTCCAAGAACGAGTGCCTGTCGAACGCACAGATCCCTAACGAAATACATCGAACGTGCGACTCTGTCGACCACATGACTGATGGAGCGAGATATGGATACTGTTTTAGTGTTCACTAGACTAACGACACAATACGAAAACGTTTACTAAGTTACAATTACTTGCAAATGGAAGCAGTAACTTGACTTACTACACTTGTCATGCACGTTTTCTTCATACACTATTCCATCGTGTTACATAAGCCGAAAGTAGTAACCCTCTTTTCACATAACCCGGAAACACTCTTTCTATGACAGTCAGAAATATCGGGAGAGTTTTAGGATGCTCAATTTTTCACGCAGCCTGAAGTTGTGAAAATGTAGGTACTAATTCGATGTTCTGTGTGTGGAGAGATAGACCGTCCAAAGAAACGAATGCAACAGAATTATTCACAAATTCATGTAGAAATCCTTCTCTCTTTGAGATTTTTTACGACTTACGGCCATTCGTTATCACTCTCGTGTCTGGCAAAGTATAAAGCACTTACAGTACCATTTTTCAGTCCCACTAAATGCCCTAATGTGTTAAACCTCATCTTTCAACGATCGTCCTCTCTGGTATTTCCTTGTAGCTGTATGCGATTTTTCAATTTCGACAACCTCGTTTTGTCCGCCGATTGGAACACTTTCGTCCGTCAATCTGACGTAACCGTAGTAGTCGTATGCAGTGTTCGTGGACAACAGTGTTTCAGAAGCTGTCGCTTGTGCGTGTAGTCAGAAAAGTAAAATGATGCCTTTCTCTATGGATAACTTGGAACTGTCAGATCATGAGTTTTTTTAATATAAGTTCTCTTGCAAGAATGGGTGTAGTATAGCTGCAAAGGAAAAACAGCAGAAGCAACTTTCTTGCGAAGTTTCACGGAGTTGAGTCCATGACAATCTACACGGTTCCTGCTATCCTCATTTGGAAGGAATCCCAAGTCCCAACAAAATTTCAAACAACTTTCTGCACTACGTAATCGAGGAATTATATTTCGCCTGTGAGAGTATACAACGCTTTCACTCATAGCTATTCACAACCGAAAACAATGAACTATGTTCCCCTGGCAACGCGCTACACGTTTACCGTAGTTCGCGCCACCAGAGTCGTGTGGTCGACATCAACATCCACCAATGCCCACCGCGTCCCTGGATGCCACGTGCTGCCATAGCGGGCACGTGACGCGGTAACAAAAGAATGTAAGCGCAGTAGACACTGGCGGAGGATCACCCTAGAGAAGATATGCGCTGCAAATGGGAAAATCGATTGAGATTAGCGTCTTTGACAAAGTGCAGATTGTTATTACGCATAGCCTGTAAACGACTGTCTCGAAAAATGCGAAGGTGGTCGAATGTTCACGTGCTACTGTCTTCAGCATCTACAGAAAGAGATAAGAGGACAATGATTTACTACTAGGCGAGAAATGGTTGGACGTCTACGGCTCTTCATAGGACGTTGGCTTAGGAGGCTTGTCTGATGTGTAAAGAAAAATAGATGGCGATCTGTGGCATCTCTGCCGAAAAAGCACAATGTTGGTGCAAGTGCAAGTGATTTGGAGCAATCTATTCATCGTATATCGTCGAACGTGGAGCTCTGCAGCAGACCACCCCTACGTGCTCACATGTTGACCCAACGACATCCCCCGTTACGATTGCAGTTGGCACGGAACCAATGGTATTCGACTATCAATCAATGGAAACGTGTCATTTCCTTATGTGAATCACATTTTTGCTGCACTAGGTCGATGGTCGTCTCCACAAACGTTGTCATCGGGGAGAACGGCGGCTTGAAACGTGTAGCACGCCACGAGCACATGCTGCTAGGAGCAGATTATGATATGGGAGACGTTCTCCTGCCCTTGCATGGCACTTGTGATAGTAATCGAAGACAAACTGCCAGCTGCGAACCACCTGCATCCCTTTATGCTTGATGTCTTCGTCGACGGCGATATCATCTTTAGGGGTGTAATTGTCCATGTTTCAGAGCAGAACCGTGCTACAGTGGTTTAAGGAGCATTACAGTGAACTCACGTTGATGTCTCGGTGACCACATTCGACTGATGTAAATCCTATGGAACCCACCTGGGTCGCTATCAGGTGACACCACCGCTCACGCAAATCAGTGGTTCGTTATATAAGCGAAATACATGACCTGTGCGTAGACATACAATGCCGCATACCTCCACAAACCTACCAACAAACTGTCGAATCCCTGATAAGCTGAATCAGTGAAGTGTTTCGTTCCAAAGGCGGACAAACAAGCCATTAAGGGGCTCCGGAAAGGCTCAAAAATCATGAACAGTTCAATTTTTACTTTTTTGCGTTTTCTGAATCTGCAGACTATTACTTTTTAATAGATATATAATTTATTCAATTCCGAAGACTACAACTATTTTTAATTTTTTTTTGAAATGTGTTCTACATGGGCGTGACCCACTGTGGCGCTGTTAAACTGCTGTCAAATGGTGTTATTATTAACGTCCGTGTTCATCAGGTACATTTTAGTGATGTGAGATAAAGTATGTGTTGTGGCTAACCTGTGATGGTTCAATATATATATCGCTGGTGTGATTGTCGATTGTTTCATGTTTATTTACTCTGTCGTCATCTCGAAAATATTCGTAATTAATTCTGTTTCTTGAGTCTCTGTTTTGTTGAAGTATAATAATGAGTAAAAGTAAAGTTATTAGAAATCCTCTGAAGGCTTTTAAGAAAAGGAGAAATGTTGGAAACCAAAGGTATGTGTTATTACTGTAAACAATAAAGACGATAACCAAGTGAGTGAACCTAACCTCTCAAGTACACCTGCCCATAGCAGTCAAAGTGGGAAAGAAAATACTTCACAGAAGAAGCTTGGTTCAATGAGTGAAAACTATGAATGTTTTATGGGCGAATCGGATGTGAATGAAATATTTGATATGTCGGTTCTCAAAGGAATTTTTTCAAACTCTGTAAGATATATTCATTGTAGTGAAGTTGGTCTGGAACTCTCCATAATAAAGCACGTAGGACTTGCTAGTGAAATACAACTGAAATGTGATAAGTGTTCATACATGACCACCTTTTGGAACAGTGTTGCAGTAACTGCAACTGAAGAAAATGGTAGCAAAATCTACGAACACAACAACGAGCGATGCTTGCTTTAGACAAGGAACGCCTTCGGGCTGCAGACAGGGCTGTAAAGAGTCCAGAAATACAAGCAAGAGTAAACAGGAGGAGGAACAAGAGGAAGCTGGAGGAGGAGTTTGCAGAGGATGAAGATAATCCATCCTATGGACCTGGAATGCATTAAAAAGTTAATCCAATCTTTGTCGCTCGATTCCCAAAACTTTTATTTTCTCATACTAATTACATGTTTTCTAAGGATCTTCCAAACATATTTGTTTCAAACTTTCAGTAAATGTTACACATTACCTTCTGCATAATTTAACACAGCCTTTTTCCAAAAAACTGTATATTTTTGAATATATAAATAAAAAATTGCAAAAAAATGTTGTGAATTTTCATTACAATTGAAAGAAAATCATCTTTAATAACTGAACTAAAATTTTGTAAAATCCCTGTGTTAAGTTGTAGCCCATATTCCAATAAATAATCTGTAAAAAGTTCAACTTCCTACCTCAATTACTTTGTGAGGAAAGATGTAATTTATGAGCGTTATTTTAACATTGCAAGTATAGGGCGTTCCGGAGCCCCTTAAGCAGGTCGTCATAATGTTTTGCGTCATCAGTGTTCGTCGTAAATGTCCCGCGTGTTCGATAGTCAGTCATTCTTAGAAATTACCGCAAAAACTAATCGATATCTGCCGCTATGACAGTCGCGCTCTCGATATATGGTCCTGGACATTACCATGCCCTGCTAGTACGAGAACAGGAGACACCACGCACCGCCGCACTGAGGAGGTGGGAGCAGCTGTGCCTGCCCACTCCCAGAACGCGCCACGGCCCTCCGGTGGGCCGTAAAATGAAACCTGGCGTTATGCTGGGACGTGTCCGCTCGGCGGCGAGCGCCAAGAAGCGAGCGTTGACTCTCCACGCTGAACCTCCTATGCCGTTGCCAAGCAACACATCACTTGCTTCGTTCCTACGTGACGTACTCTTGGGCGCACTACTCTGGTGGATTTTTATTTTGATGTAAGTAGTGTTAGACTAACAAATAGGCGTCCGGCAGGAAGATATAGGGGATAGAATCACAGTTGCAATTAGTTTTGCAACACGTGAATAAACGTGGCGGAAGCGGCAGATAACATTACTTCGGGATTTCTAAACTCGTTTACCAACTGGCAGCCAAAGATTATTGCAGTTGGTGTGTCTATGAGACTAAAGAGATCCCATCGGAGCTTCGGAAGAATGTCGTCTAAACAATCCCGATTATAGAAAGTGCAGATAAAAGCTATGTATAACTAACGGACAATCAGCTGAACAGCGCACGCATTCGAATACCTGGCAAACCCACAGGAGAGTGGGATAGGCAGTTGACTATCAGTTAGATGACGATCAGGAAAGGCAGTCCTGACGCTGCGCTTGACGATGGAGGCACGGAAAAAGCAAGATATCTTCATAGCGTATGTCGAAACAGATAAAATATTTGTCAGCGTAAAGTTGTTCCATATTTTTTATATTCTCTGAAAGATAAGTATACATTAGAGGGAAAAATGGGTATACAGAACATATAAAAGAACCGAAGGGGAACAATAAATAGGAAGTATGACATTGTAGTGCCTCCTTTGTTAAGAAGAACTCCCCAATATTGCTTCGGACATGCAGGCACGTCCGAAGGAACAGGCACCAAGGCGACTACAGCCATATTAAACAAATGAAAAGTATTCGCAGTTGCGAATATGAACAATCATCAACTGTTTAAAGGAAAGATGACAGTGAAAAATTGACCCGGACCAGGGCTGGAATCCCGCTTTACGCGAGCGATCCCCTTAACCGTTTTGGCTCCCAGTGCACGAGTCACGGTCACACCCAAACTTTCATAAATCATCGCTCCTGTCTCACAACCTGTACTTGCTCACATCACATAATTCTAATAGAGCGGAGAACATTTTAATTGAAAGTCGCTGCCAAGTATCAGTCGATACATAGAAATCTGGAGGTCCGGTGTTGTGAAGAATTCCGATGCCATGATCCTGCGGACATGCAAGGATGCTAAGCGGGAAATCCAGCTTCGAGTCCCGGTTCGGCACAAATTTTCATTGTCGTCATTCCCTTATATAACTGATGATTCTTCGTTTGTCTGTAATAAGAAAGAAAGGCCATGAGATAAGTACTAGGAGCAGTCTTTCTCTCCTACTTTCCAACGTTTTTCTTGAAGACGTAATAAAGGAAAATAAAGCTTCAGGACTGCGTTTAAAGTTAAGGATGAAAGAATAAGAATGATAAAATTCATAATGATATTACAATCCTCGGTGAAAATGAATAAGTATTAAGGGACTGTTGAATGGTATGAACAACCTAATGAGTACAGAATATGGACCGAGAGTAAACAGCAGAAACGAAAAAAAAAAATGAGCAGTAGCAGAAGAAAGATGAACGAGATATCTGACGCTATGCTACCACGTAGTGGACGAAAAGAAGATATTTTGCTGTCTCGGAAGCAGAATAACGCAGTACCCACAAAGCAAGATGGACTTAAAAACAAACTGGGGCAATTCAAGAGTGAAACTTTTGCTGAACTAAGTCTACTACAATCAAACACCGTTCTTAATTTGAGGAAAAAGTTGTGGGAAAACATCTGTAGGACTACGTTATGTGGAACTGAATTATCATTTCCATAAACTGAATCATTGATTATGAAGAAAAGGGAAAAGAAGAGACTCGAAGCGTATTACAACTGATTTTACAAAAGAATGTTGAATATCAAATGGACTGATATTGTAAGAAATGAGGAGGTGTTCCACAGAATTGTCGAAGAAACGAATACATGGGAAGCGTACTAGATGACAGTATATGTATGGATGTGTGGATAGCTGAGCTGTGTATCCAACAAATAATTCTTGGGGTTGGGATTTTACATGTGTGTGTGTGTGTGTGTGTGTGTGTGTGTGTGTGTATGTGTGTTCGTGTGTTTATAATTCACGTGCTATACAAAGGGGAAACGCTTTTAGTAAAAATCTTGAAATTTTTGCTTAACATTAGATATTTTGTAAATATAGGGTTTATAAATATACATGTAATAAATAAAGGAGGAACGTAATTAGCAATAATCTCAAAAAGTTCTTGACCAGGCTACTCCACATTTTTATACGATACTTTGATAAACTTTTGGGTCCTAAAATTTTTAATTTATTTAAATGATATGTAAAGATATGTGTAAAATGACATACTGGACTTGTTGTTATCAAAAATCTGGAAAGTTTCTTGAGCAGTTTATTTGAAATTTTTACACGATACTTAAATGAAAATTCGGATGGACAGAGTCTACATTCATTCTAATCCACATTATATATGAATATATAACAGGGGAATCTTTTAAAAACATCTCAGAAGGTTCTTGAGCTACTTACTTCAAAGTTCTACACTACACTGAACTGAATACTCAGATGAACATAGGCTATATGTTTTTCTAAACACTACCACGGAAGTTTCTCTTAGAACCGATTTCGAGAAAGATCATACAGTGCGTTGTCAAAATGTACAGTTTGATTTTATTTCCCACAGTCAGTTTTAATACGATAGCACGATGTTTAAACACTTAAATAAATATATTCCTTGTAAATAATGTTAAACAAAAACATTGTACGAAACTACTGAAATTTGCCAATTGCTTTTATTAGCCTCATTTCGTTAACTTTTACTATACAAACTGAGAAAAGTAGAATTAGTTTAACGGGAGTCACGTTAACTCAGTGATTGTATGAGCTGATTTCACTTCTTATTCTTAACCTTTTGTTATCTAACATCGTTCTGTGTACATTCATTTGCTTTATGGGCTAACCTTGGAAGTGAGGTGTGCTGTAAATATGAGACAGGTGACAAATCGTGAGGCCTGGCAGAACAAGCCATGTAGGAGCCATGGGATGTGCTGGCTTTAAGAAACAGAGGGAAAAGAACTAGCAGCTAGGACACCTGCCTCTTTGCCAGGGGATGGAAGTCACTTTTCTACACAGAGGGCAGGTGGACAGGCCATTATCTATTCATAGGAGGGTCTGTGGGCAGCCTTTGTTCCATGGGACAGAACTCTGTCAGTGGATGGTAGCTGCTAGGAGTTGGGTAAGTAACCTACTAGGGCAGATAAACATGTCCTGAATTATCCTAAAAGCTGAACAAAACAGATCTGACTTACTTAACAGCTGGATGTTGGAGCAGAGTCAGCTCTAGCCTCATAGCAATCTTTCTAGCATTTTCACAGCACCTGTAATTCGAGGATGGTTTTTGACTGAATGAGCACCAATTTGAGGGTTAGTAATTTTGTCAAGTGTATGTGACACTCAACAAGGAACTTTTTAGAAAAGAGGGGAATAAATTCTGTTCATTGGCACGCTGACGATTCGCCGTTACTGGGTGTAAAATATTGTCGAAGAAAGAATTACGCAATTAGTGGGTTGCAAAAACTACTAGGAGGATTGGTGGTCATATTTTCTTGGCGGGAAGTTAGTGGCAAATTGTCGGTTGGAGACCAAACACAACAGATAGATGCACAGTCGGTGAAAGGGAGACGAGAGGAGGAGGAGGAATACTGGGAGGAGACTAGAAACAACAGGTAGATGTACGGTCTTCGTATGTCCATCCTTGTGCCAGGTCTGGAGGACTACTGCTATCTTGTGGCTGCACTCTCAAATCGCAGAGTCATTGTGCCTCCACTGCACTCACAGTACACTGAAGTTTATGGTAAGCGTTGCTTACAGCTCTGATAATTTAGGGAAAGTGAAATAATTGCGCAAATGAAATGACACAATTTCAGAGACTTTACTGGTCTCATGCAATACGATTTTATGTATATACACTCAAGTGGCGAGTGAAAATTTGTATCAAGGCAGGTAATCGAACCCGAATCTCCTACTTACTGTTCAAGTATGTTAGCCACTAAGCCATCTTGGCACAGTGGTTCAAACATCACAAATTACAGTGGCAAGTCTCCCTCCTCCATCGGTATCCTCACTGTGGTCCCAGTCTACTTTAAATTCCCCATTACACACGAGCAGGATTGCCGAGGCTCTCCATGTTCTGGAACAGCACATCAGCATAGAACGTAAAGGGGCAGAGAGTTTACTGGTGTCATCGACATGTCATTTTATATATATAGACTGAAGCGGCGAGTGGTTATTTGTACCAAGGCCGGGAATCGAATAGGGGCCTCCTGCTTACTAGAACATGGAGAGACTTGGCAGTTCTTTTCGTGTGTAAGGGATAGTTGAAAGTAGACTGGGGAGGCACTGATAGCTTGGATCGAGGAAGGATTCGTGATGTTGTGTGAACCGCTGTGCGAAGGTGGCTTATTGGCTAACGCACCTGCCTAGTAAGTAGGAGACCTTGGTTCGGTTCCCAGCCTTGGTACTAATTTTCTCTTGCTGCTTCAGTCACATACATAAAATGAATATATTGTTTATCAGTTGCAAGACAGCTATCACGGGCTCATATTCGTCAGCGCTTCCTCAGATATTTAGGATTCTTGAGTGTAAAGTTTAGACAAAGAGTCACTGCAATCGTCATAGACATGTTACTGTACCTATTTCAAAGAGCTAGATCTGACAATTTATGCATCATGATAAATATTCTCCGCTTTCAGAATCACTACTAGGGTCAATAAATTAATAGATTAGTGTTCAAATGTATGGGAATTCCCAACAGGCCAAACTACTGAGGTCATCAGTCTCTACACTTACACACTACTTAAACTAAGTTATGCTAAGAAGAACACACACACCCATGCCCGAGGTATGACTCGAATCTCCGGCGGGAGGGGTCACGCAATCCGTGTCATGGTAACGCCTCAAACCGCGCGACCACTCCGCGCAGCAAAGTATTGCTAATTCCGTTGTGTACGCTATATCCAGCACTGGATCTGAAGGGTGTGGCTGATTCTTGATTAATTTCAGTTAGGTTTCACATTCTCATACACGTGGGTTTTTGCATAAACTGGCTTACCTTTCCAAGACTAATAAAAATAGGATATTCTAGTAAGCCATCAGATAGGAAACACCTTTTCTTTGAACGATTCTTTAACGAGGAACATTTAAAACTACGTTAGTCATAGAAAATTTTACTGCAACACGTAAGTAATACAAGTATTGGTTTCAGTTTTGTACCTGTTTATTCTGTTCTATGCCTGAGTTGTTATCTGCATGGTAATATCAGTATTCTGGATGGGTCTTATGTTGATCTGCATGACGGTCAGAAAGAGTCTGAAGGACTTGTAAGTGTTGTGTAAGGTTGATTCTACTGAAAAATAACTGTTAAGAAGGAAATTCAATACGCTGCGCCATTTTCGATTTAATTAGGATTGAAGTTTGACAATCAACCCCCTGCACCTGCTTGAATTTGCAGGTGTAATATCCTGATTGGCTAACTTCAAAACACATTAACTCAGAAATTGTGCTAGTATTGATTTTTTTAACCTACACCGCAACACCCTTACAAGCTTTACAATCTGTTTCTGCCATCGTATGTGAAACGGTCCTGTTTAAGTGATATCTTAGGTTGAGAGGTTACCTTAATGCGGTGTAGTTCTTCTAGCCTTTTTCGTACGGTGCATAATTTGAATGCAGTGAACACATAGTGTGTTGCGGGGCGATCACTCTGTTCTAGAAATAATTCAAAAGCCAAGATCGCTTAAATACTGTTTACTAGATGACCGGTTTCAACACACTTAAGGTGCCATCATCGGATCTGTGAAGAGATAACGAGACAAGTTTGAGGGAGGGCTTACATGAGTTACACTATATACATTACTATTAGTACATACTTGAATGTAGCTTAACATGTATAAATCATTCGGATACATAGATACATGAGGCAGACCACCTGACATTAAATCACTGTCGCAGAAATAAAAATTAAGAAAGCAACTGCTGCCATGGGCATTCTATTCCATCAGATATATAAAACCGAAGTCACTATCAAACCGCTCGAGAAATAACAACACTGGTCAGAACGACATCAAATTTGCAACGGAATATTATCAGAGAAGGGGGGAAACATATGGCGGAAGAAAAATAAAGATTTACAAAATGTAGCAATAGATGGCGTTGTAAGAATCATAATTTAATAGTAGTCGATACAAATGACAAATTAATCATACAATGCCTAAGGAGTGTATTTCACGTAAAACAAACTGTAGTGCTCAGTGTGCATGAGTGTATAGGTGTGACAGTGTTAGTTACGTAAGCCCATCCACCATGGTAAGGCCATATCACATTGAAGGGGAAAAATCCGTTTTTAAGTATCCTGTGGCCAAAAACCGCATAAAGAGCAACAATCACATCGGTTTTTAATTGTCCTGGCACCAAATCCGCATAAAAAACTTCAGTCAAAATCAAGTCGGATTATTAATTTCCGTGTGACTCGCCAATAACATGTTCAATAGCTGTCCACCATTTTCCCCAACAAGGTGAAATCGAGAAACAGCGTGTTCCACAACTGATGGAAATGTTTCCGCGGTCACGTTCAGAAAGTGATGTGCAATGTGTGCCTTCAACGCAGCTAAGTTTACAATCGGAACACTGAACAATACATCTTTCAGATAGCCCCCCAGCTGGAAGTCACACGGATTAAGATCAGGCGATTGGGACGGCCAGACTGTGGGGAAATGGTGGCTGATAATTCTAGAACTTCCGAAATGGCGCTTCAGCAGCTGCTTAAGTGGAATTGCAATGTGCGGAGGTGCGCCATCTTGCATAAAAATGATTCCGTCCACACATCCATGTTGTTGGAGAGCTGGAATGACGTGGTTTCGCAAAAGAGACTCATAGCACTTACCAGTGATGGTACAGGTAACAGGACCGGAAGCACCTGTCTCTTCGAAAAAATATGACCCTATGATAAATGATGCCGTAAGCCACACAGTGACTTTTTCGGGATGAAGTGGTACCGGTTGATTTGCGTGTGGATTTCCCGGTACCCATATTAGACAATTCTATGTATTGACATATCCTGTCAGATGGAAGTGGGCTTCGTCTGTCCACAAAATCGTCCACGGCCAATCATTGTCCACTTCCAAGCGAGCAAGAAATTGTAAAGTAAAGGTCTCTCTTGCTGGCAGGTCAACAGGAAGCAGCTCGTGCATATGGGTAATTTTGAATGGATAGCAAAGAAAGATGTTTCGTAGGGTTTTACTCACCCTGCTCACGGGTATATATAATGTTCGCGCAATTCTCCTTGCACTACACGTTTGCACACCACCATACGTCTCCTCCTGCTTTGCTGTGGCCACTGCTTCCACTGACGTTGAATCAATTCGTTTCCTCCCTGTGCCAGGCTGCACACCAAAACAACCTGTCTTTTCGAATTTCCGAATCATTTTCTCCAGACCCACGGCAGTCACCGGACCAACGCCTTTTTTCGAACCCTTCAGTGCCCGGAACTTCTGCACGTGTGCACAGTCATCATTCTCGTTATACAGTTTTTCAAACACAGCCCGGTCCTGCACTGTGACAGTCATGGCGAACGTCGCTGACGAGTAAGTAGGAAAAGCCGTACACCCGGCATGTTTCTTCCAACTTCAATGGGTCGTGGGGAAGACAGGTGTTTCCATTTACGTATTCTGACACATTCAGCACTATTTGTTGATCAATTTTCACACTATTTTTCTTTCTTCTGCCATACGTTTCCCCCATTCTCAGATAATATTCCGTTGCAATTTGGCGTCATTCTGACCAGTTGTGTTATTTCTGCAGCGTTTTGAAAGTTTAATTATAATCACCGTGTATTATAGTATTTCTCCAGGTGGCTAAAGTAAGTCATAGGCCTGAATCGTGATGAGATGCAGATAGTTGGCTTTACTGCATCCCTCTGATTGCACCTGTTATTAATATCACGAAACTGTCGGTACCAGTCCTGTTTCACAGCGTGACAGCGTCTCCCTTCCTTTTTTGGGCTGTGCTAACCTTGTTAACCAGAAGTTTCCTCTGTGTAATTTCAATAAAAGTCTTTCAGCGACGGCGTTACCACAGTCGTGACACAGGGCTCGACCGTTCGACAAAACTCATCCCGGAAATAGAGGGCGTGGCGTTTGTCATTAATATCCGTTAACACCGAAAGCATCAGCCGAATCGGAGGCGTCGGAATTTGTTGTTTTTAACGCGATGTTTGCGGTGGGTATTAATCACACGGCTCTCACGCGGCGAACAACAGTTCCGGCCGCCATCAATTAATCATCGGAAGCGGCATCCCCGCGTCAGACTTAGGCCGCACACCGTCCACCGCTGAAGGGGCCGGCGGGCAAAATTACTCTCAGCGACGGGCACGCGCCCAGGAAGCTGCATCAGCGGGATTGGTTGGACCACTGTACATTACTTCCTATACATCATCTATGATATTGGACGTTGTCAGACTGAAATACGCGATATATTTTGGAGAATGCGTTTTTAGGCACAGTTGTCTTGATTGTATTGGAGGGACTTACAACAGTTTACCGGTTTAGTATCTTATGAGTCATCACCAGGATCAGGTTCTTCTAACTAAACATATCATGTCGGAGCATCACGTTGTGTTGTTTTCATATATTTTATGCCATTGTAAATAATTAACCTTTACTGTACTGTGCCGAAGATGCATGAGCGCACTACACGAGTAGTGACAAGATACGTGACTCTGTGTTTAATTTAATCTATGGTACGACTGGTCGCCAGTTCCTTATGCAGCGGTAGGGAATTCTCATTAGGGCATAGTACCGACGAACTGAGTTTTAGAGAAGGAGATCTGAAATACTTGTTTTGTAAACAAAACCGCCTTTTCCTGCTGCCACTTAATTTATCTATCCCCGACGCGTTTCGCCTTTTTCTTGTTCTTAGGCATCATCAGTGATCTACTACGATACAGATGTGTTATTTCTAGAATACAAAATAGTTAACGACTCGATTGTTAATGTAAAAAAGTAATTACTTACGATTTCCTGATCTGTTTTTCCTCTCATGTGGTTTGGACGTCGCACTACCACTACATTACTGACATATAAGCACAGCTTTGCATTCCAACCTTCTTCAAACTGATCACCATGTTTATCCTTCCTTTTTATGGTGTACTGCTGTTCTTTTGCCACTCGATGTAACTATTTCGTCGGACACTGCTTTTAACAACGTAAATATTGCAACTCCATTACGTGTTTCCTCCTCTTTGGCGTGTAACACGTAATGGAGTTGCAATATTTACGTTGTTAAAAGCAATGTCCGACGAAATAGTTATATCGAGTGGAAAAAGAAGAATATTACACCACAAAAAGGAAGGAGAAATATGGTGAACAGTTTGAAGAAGGTCAGAACGCAAAGTTGTGCTTATATCCAGAATGAGATTTTGACTCTGCAGCGGGGTGTGCGCTGATATGAAACTTCCTGGCAGATTAAAACTGTGTGCTCGACCGAGACTCGAACTCGGGGCCTTTGCCTTTCGCGGGCAAGTGCTCTACCAACTTTGTTTTTTTTTTTTTTTTTTTTTTTTAAGACGCTACCACTTTTTTTTTTTAAGACGCTACCACTTTTTTTTTTTTATTTTAGTGGACCGGTGGGGGCTCGGGGGGCAAAGTGGGCAGGGGTCGAAACCTGAGGCCTGGCCACAGTGTCCCCCGCAGCACCACCGAGCCTGTGGTGCTTAGGGAAGTGGGAGAAACAGGAATCAACAGTAGTGGAAGGCGTTGTTATTTATTTATTTGCATGTGTGTTTGTAATATTCACTAATAGCATGAAATTATGGGAACACATATGCGAAAGATAAAGAAATATAAATTCTAGGTAAAGAAAAAGAAAGGAAAAAGGAAAAGCAAAAAGAAATAAAATCCGCGCAATCTGCGACGCGCTCTCCCATCCGCGGAGGTCAGAAGTAGAATAGATCGTAGGCGGTTGAAACTCAGACACCGCCGGGGGAGGAGGGGAGGGTGCCCTCTGTGCCAGGCACCCCCCAACTCAGTGGAGGTCTAACAAGGACCGCTCGAAGATAGTTAGCAAATAATGTTCGGTAACGTGGCGTGTTTTCGAGAGCTGCATGGGCTGTTCGTAAATAGGTCCAGAAGTCGAGGCGGGATTTAAGTCCCTCATTAAAGAGATAAGCGACCGCCCACCCTTTGACCCACGTAATAGCATGACATTTGGCGGCGGGAAAATGTCGGTCCTCCGGGTATAGAAACATTCGAGGCTCGACTGTGTCTGGTGGCACCCGGAGATAGCAGGCAATGATTTGCTGCACGAAGCGCCATACATCTTGCGATGAGGCGCATGTCAGACGGTGTTCATCAGTGTCCAGTTGCTGGCAAAGGAGACAAAGAGGGGATTCTGACAAGCCAATGTTGTGCAGGCGCTGCTTCGTGGCAAATTTCCTGTTGACTATGTGATACCACAGCGCCCGGACGTTCGTAGGGAGGAAGGGCTGGTGGACGGTAGTCCATACTATGGGCCACTGGATGGAGGGGTGTTTGGTCTCCATCACATTCCGGGGAACACAGCGCAGCAACAGGCTGTAAAAATCCTTAGTCCTAGGTGGGCGTGTATCTGGGAGACTGGTATGTATATAACTGTAGTCGACGAAAAAGGTCGAAAGATGGGACAAATGAGGCACGATATGGCCGACAGACACTGGTGGTGAGGTGGAAGCTGGTAGGAGGACCTCAAGCAAGCTGCGTGTTAGAGATGTACCCTCGCCCATCCACCGTTTTCTCATGGTACTCATGCACAAGGCTGCAGATCGCATACGGACATTGACGAGCCCGACGCCACCATACCGTGTGGGCAGGGTAAGTGTCTCATAACGGACTTTAAACATTGAACCAGCCGTGAGGTAATAGCCAAAAGCCGCCTGAAGGTTGCGCCCAATTGCAGTTGGCAGAGGGAGAACTTGCGCGATGTGAACCAATTTTGATGCCACATAAAGATTAATAAAACGCGACCCTTTGAAGTGTGTCCTGGCGGCGCAAGAGGTTCTGGCGGACGTCGTTGCGGATGACGTGTAACAGGCGACGGAAATTCGTTGCCGCCGTGCGTGTGACCGTTGGGGTAAAGGTAATGCCCAGGTACCGGAAAGTCCGCACAAGCGGCAGTGGTGCCACTTCACCCTCCTGGAGGCCTCGTCCAATGTGCATTGCAGAAGATTTGGCGACATTCATGGCACTGCCAGCGGCAGCCCCATAACGGGTAATCAAGTCGAGGACATCCCGAATCTCAGAGCCGGAGCGAATGAGGAGGAGGAGGTCATCAGCATATGCCCGACAGCGAAAAGTGTGTTGGCGTAGGGTGAGGCCAGAAAGCTTGGTCGTCAAGCCCCCAATAAGGGGCTCAAGGGCAATAGCATACAGGAGGGTAGAGAGGGGGCACCCCTGCCGTATCGAACGGCAGATAGGTACCGGCCCTGCTATACGTCCATTGACTTGGATACGTGAAACGGCACTGTCGTAAAGACGCCGGATGACGTCGAGAAACGGAGGGGGGATGCCCATTCGGGCTGCCACCGAAAACAGGAAACGATGACGCACTTTATCGAAGGCGCTGTCGAAGTCTATAGCGACGACCGCTGCCCGGAGCCTGCAGGCCGCCGCTATCGCAATTAAGTCGCGGCATTCCCCTGTGGCAGTCTGTATGTTAATCTGTCCGCCAGGCGTCGTTTGTTCTGGCGAGAGGATATGAGGGAGTGTAGTTCGGAGCCGCATTGCCAGTAAGCGCGCGAAAATCTTGTAATCGGCATTGAGGAGGGTGAGCGGTCTGTAACTCGTGACCATCGAACCACGGGCTGGTTTGTGGACTGGTATAATGAAGCCCTCAGCAAAGGCGGGTGGGATTGCTTGGTCAGATGGTATCAGTTCTTGATACATAGTCGTCCACCGTGGGGCCATGAGGTCCCGAAAGGTACGGTAAAACTCAATCGGTAAGCCGTCAATGCCGGGCGATCTGTTGACTGCACCTTTGGCGATTGCGTTGTTGACTTCGTCTAGCGTGACCGCCACTGTCAAAGCATCCGCCTCCGTGTGGGGGAGGGTGCGCGTGACGTAATTCAAAATGGAGTCGTCTGCTGCAGTTTCAGAGTCGTCATCACTATAAGTACGACGGTAGTGCTCGACGAATGCGCGGACGATGTCATTCTGAGTGGTCACCTGCGTTCCATGAGGCGTTGTCAACGTGCTGATGATCTGCCGACGACGCCTTCGGTTGTCGGACACTATATCATGCATGGATGGAATTTCTAAATCCGCGTGATCGTGGCGCCGCGTCCGTATCACGACCCCTTGCAATTTCCGGCGTGCCAGCGCAATTATCTTCGCCTTCGTTCTTTGCCGTTCCAACTGGTTGTCCGGGGTTGGCGGTTGAGCATCCAGATCTCGGAGAATCGCGTAATAGAAGTCAACAGTGGTGCGATGCCAGTCGGCCATGTCCTTCCCGTATCTCATCAGTGTCCTCCGGATCGCCGGCTTGGCGCAGTCCAACCACCATGTCAATGTCGAGCGGTAGCGGGGAAGGCGTCGTTCGCAGGCTGTCCACGTGTCAGTGACTTGTTGGCGACACGCCTGGTCATGCAAGTGTGAGGTATTGAGTTTCCATGGCGCACGGCTGCGCCATACTGATTGCGGCGGAAGGAGGACCGTACAGATGTAAGCGCAATGGTCGGAAAAGGCCAGCGGCCAGCGTTCGGCGCCCCGTATCGCAGATCTAAGAGTTTGTGAGACATATATCCTGTCTAGTCGGCTTGCGGAATGACTTGTAAGAAAGGTATGGCCAGAAAGGTCGCCGTGTTGTACTTCCCAGGTATCGTGAAGCAGGAGGTCTCGCACCACTATACGTAGCTCCTGGCATGTAGTATAGTGGGGAATCTGATCTTAAGGATGCAGAACGCTGTTAAAGTCACCTCCTAGTAGGCAATGGTCATAACGCCCTAAAAACAGGGGAGCGATTTCCTCGGAGTAAAACTGGGCTCTTTCACGCCGTCGTTCGGCGCCTGAGGGAGCGTAGACATTAATGATGCGTGTCCCCATGGCAGTGAGTGCCATGCCCCTAGCTGATGGAAGGAAGGCGAACTCGGTCACAGAAATCCCGTGGCGGACGTAGATGGCCACCCCGCGGCCCATAGGATCACTCGCAGAGGCGTGGGCGGTATAGCCATTAATATCCGGGAGACTAGCCAAGTGAATTTCCTGCAGGAAGGGCGAAATCAATATCCGAAGCCCAGAGCATCTCCTGCATAAGGCGGATTTTCACCCTGGAACGGATGTTGTTGGTGTTGATGGTTGCTATCCGGTAGGCCTGGTGTCGGATTGCTGGAGGCTGGTCCACTCCGCCGTCCGCGCAAGGGTGTGGGCGTCGCAGCGGAACGTTATCCCGCTGGGCCGCAGGGGAGTCTGGGGAGAGGATGATTAGTGGTGCGGCCGTGACGGCGCAGGGTCCCGTAACGGCTCCTGCTCCGTGACCTCCTCCTCGTGCCACGCCGTGGAAGCGGAAACTGGTGTATCGTCCATTTTGTCTTCAGAAGATGTTGTAATTGTGCGTGGTGTCGTGTCGCCTGTGAGACGTTCATGATTTAGTTCAGCGTCAGCACGGGGCGCAGGCACACCGATAGATGTCTCCGCGCTCATGACGTCTTCGTCAGCAGTAGCGGGTTCTGAGGCTTCGTGCTGGTCGACGGGTACGTCCTCCTCGACTTGTAACGTCTCCTCTTGGCCGGAAACGGTGCGACGTCTTCGCTTGCGACGTTTCGGGGAACGTTGTTTCCTTGTGCGACCCTCCGTGTCCGACGACGGAAGGGAGTCACGTCGTTCTGGCAGAAAGGCCGCTGTAGGAACGATGAGCGAGTCGATCTCCATCGTGTTTCCGAGATCAGGGTCAGCGTCTGGTTGCGTCGACATCTTCGGAGCGGCGTCAATGGCCGGCCGAGGCGGCGGGTCGTCCGAGGCGCTCTCCGTCAGTGTCTGGTCGGGCTCGTTGGTGGCGTCGTTTGTGGTGACCGGGCGACGTTGCAAAGTGGTAGGAGAAGCCAGAGCAGCGGCTTAGGTCACCGGTAGCACTGTAGGTTGCGACGTGGGTGGTTTTTCGGCAGCTGGAAGTTGCGTAATACGCCGTTGTAGGCATTCGGATCTAAGGTGGCCTTCTTTGCCGCACCCGGAACAGGTCCGAGGCTGGCCATCGTATATAATTATGGCACGGCATCCGCCGATCTGTAAGTAGGACGGGACGTGGCTTCGGAGATCAATGGTGACCTGTCGGACCCCGTTTAGGACAGGATACGTCCGCAACTGTGTCCACTTCTCCGCAGTGTGGCCGTGGACTGTGCCGTATGGGCGTAGTGCCGCGACGACTTCCTCAGCTGGAAGTTCGAATGGCAATTCGAAAATGCGTATCTTTCGCATACCTAAGCCTGCGTGGTCGACGGTTACCTCTCCCACATTGCCATCAGCGTGACAGAAGCGGAGCCCCTGTTTGGTCTCACGTAGTATGCGTTCGCACGCCGCGTCGTTAATGATTTTCACATAGACCGTGCTGCTCACGATGGACAAATGTATGCCTATAATATCGGTCGCCGGGATCTTCACTTCCTCTCGCAGAAAACGCTCCACCTCAAGTGCTTTGGGTCGGGCATAATCGTTGCAGAAAGTAAATCGGAGTGTTGATTTACGGTAACGGTTCGCCATGGATCGTACAAGGTAAGCCGGCACTTAAGCAACGGCCGTCAGAAAGTAAACAAGGCGAGCTCGCGCGCCGCACGAAGTCAACACGTACGCGTCCGCTCTGTTGCCCTGCCGAAGGCAGACTGCCCAACTGAGCTACCGAAGCACGACTCACGCCCGGTACTCACAGCTTTACTTCTGCCAGTACCTCGTCTCCTACCTTCCAAACTTTACAGAAGCTCTCCTGCGAACCTTGCAAAACTAGCGCTCCAGGAAGTTTCATATCAGCGCACACTCCGCTGCAGAGTGAAAATCTCATTCTGGAAACATCCCCCAGGCTGTGGCTAAGCCATGTCTCCGCAATATCCTTTCTTTCAGGAGCGCTTGTTCTGCAAGGTTCGCAGGAGAGCTTCTGTAAAGTTTGGAAGGTAGGAGACGAGGTACTGGCAGAAGTAAAGCTGTGAGTACCGGGCGTGAGTCGTGCTTCGGTAGCTCAGTTGGTAGAGCACTTGCCCGCGAAAGGCAAAGGTCCCGAGTTCGAGTCTCGGTCGGGCACACAGTTTTAATCTGCCAGGAAGTTTCATATTGTACTTATATGTCAATAATAAAGTGGTAGTGTGACCTCCAGACCAGATGAAAGGAAACGAATATCAGCAAATCGTAAGTAATTACTTTTTCACACAAAAATCGCCACGTGAACTGTTTAATAATCTAAAAATAACAAAACTATATCGTTATAGATGACACTGATGATGCCTTAGAACAACAAAAAGGCAAAACGCGTCTGGGATAAATAAATTAAATGGGAGCAGGAAAAGGCGTTTTTTTTTTTTACAAAACAAGTATTTCTATGCTTGCTGCGGAGGATATCCACGCAGACGAACTTGGTA
Source organism: Schistocerca americana (assembly GCF_021461395.2). Taxonomy (NCBI): domain Eukaryota; kingdom Metazoa; phylum Arthropoda; class Insecta; order Orthoptera; family Acrididae; genus Schistocerca; species Schistocerca americana. The sequence goes on along the minus strand of NC_060119.1, from coordinate 162,743,431 downwards.
AGGAGATCTAATATTTGTGAATCTAGGAGACATTATCTGGAATAATTTGTTATGAAGATGACAACTTGTTTGTAAATCTATCTTATAGATTGTATTGATGGAGAAGATTTTTGGAGGAATGTTTCAAGGTAGCCCATCCACGTGAAATATTTGTCTGTGAGAACTATCAATTGGAGGAAATCTTTGTCCCTTAGATAACTAATTATATTCATAATTTGCATTAATGTGGTCTCCTTGTTTTCATTACGTCACAAATGACAGAACCGGTTTAAATGACTGTAATTTTGTCATGAGAGAAATTCGTAATTGTTAGAGTCTTCTTATTTTGCACAGTCTTTTTCGACAGTAAACAGAGTTCAATTTTTCAAGAGCTTTTTTTATTAGTGAAACCCCCCTCCATCATTCTTACAACGGAAACTCCCCACCACACCCCTCTCAGATTTAGTGGCAAGATAGCCCGTCAAAAACTGAACACAGATCGGGAATGAAATCAGGAAGAAGGTATACTGAACTGAAAAAAAGCAAAATACAAACAGTGAGCGATGTGCAACATCGAGTGTAGTGGCAGAGCAATGCCGTCGTGGTCAAATGGTCACAGTTAACTGTTCTGTGAACGAGCTGTATTCAAAACTCCCTCGCACCAACTTTTTTTTTCACAATGTTATAAACCGTCCTTCAGTTCACTGAAATGTTTTTCCTCTTTCCATAGTGTTGCCAGTAGTCATACTATACAATGGTTGCAGAACATGGGTCATGCATTAATAATAAAGCACCGCCGCAAGTAATTGTGAAAGCAGGCGAGATACGTCTATTTCACAAAAAGGAAAATAACAAGTAAAGGGGTGTGAACTGTGTTACAACGAAGGAATTCAAGATTCAAAAGTTTCAAAACGTAACGCAAATTCTAAAACGTTAAAAAAATTCTTTTGATAGAGAACACGGAAAACATTGTGACTGCCTAACTGTTGCGTTCATTTGTTGCAGCTTACGTGTCAATCTATTATGTTTTCATCGTTTCCTTGGGAGTGATCACATTCACATTCATACGAACACTTAAATCGGGCAAGGAGGCATATCACACTCAATCACCAAGCATAGAAGTCAGGTGTATCTATAAGAAATTCTTGTCATATGACACACGTACTGTCAGTAATGCAGTGTATGACATACCAGACATGTTTTCCGGTGGAGGATTCGGTTGACTTGTCGCCTTATCATCAAACGTTTGCGGTTCCCATTCGAAATCCACTTCCTTCGGCTGCTAATAGAGCAGTTGTGCAGAATCAACTTTAATTATAGATCCCTCCTGTACACCTCGCTGTGCAAACGGACGTTACACCACGACACATACAGAAATTTGAATACAGCTAACAGTCCACAATTTAGTGAAAAAAAAATTCGTACGTGCGAACTTTGAACACGGCTCGCCGTTTTTAGACCAACACCGAGGCCACTTAACGGCAATCCCACCGCTCAGCTACTTCCTTCGATATTCCATTTCTTGAGCTTGGGCCGTTCACTATTTCTATTTTGGTTCTTTTTTCACAGTTCAGTACACTTTCTTTCTGTTTTAATGCTTGATATGTGTTCAGTGTTTGAGGGGTTGTCCTTTCGGATCTCTTATTAATCTGAGGAGGCTGCGATGGAGGGTGTCCCCTTGTTTGTAAAGCTTAAAATGGTGTGTCGTGTGTCCATTGCACCTTATGCCACACAAAGTCATAGTTGTTTCTGACATGCAAGGAAAAATTTACAGTAGATTATTTTTCTCTAGCTGCCGCATTTACTGATTTCAATTTGCTTTCGAGAACGTCAGTACTCCAGACACGAAATAGCATGTTGAATAAGTGGAAAGCTACTTTTCTTTCACGTGACATACCACCTGCATTCTTGTGAGCAAACGGTACTTCATAAGAATTTTCAGGTGTTGTACTAAGTAAGCAGACTTATATTAGTTACCTTCCAGGGAACTAGCCCCAACGACGTTTAATATGATATCATTTAAAAGAAACAAGATATGCTCATGTTTAAAATTCAAATGCCGTAATGTAAAGCTTGTGACAGGGATGCGAACCCAGCATCTAATCAGATTATTAACGAAGTACGTAAAATCAGAAGTAAAATATCAAATCTTTTCACCAATAGCGAGATGATGGAACCTTAAATGACGATGAACTTGAAAGGTAATATTAACAGCTATTTTCTGCTGCGTTGAGCAGTGTTTCATTCGTGGATACTTCAAGTCAGGCATTGGATTTCATACTATGTAGTAGAAAACAAAAAAAAAAAAAAACTGATAATATATAATTCCCTAGTCTGCCCAGTTATCACATACGGGTTAGAGGTATGGACGTTGACAGAATATGATAAAAATTCACTATGAACCATTGAGCGCAAAATCTATGGGCCAATAAGGGAGGAAGAACGCTGGAGAATACGCTACAATTCCGAATTACAAGAGTTAATACAAGGCAGAGACATAGTAAAATTTGTGAAATCACAGTGAATACGATGGCTAGGACACTTGGAGAGAATGGTAGAGGATAGAATTCCAAAGAAAATGATGAAAGGTATGATCCATTCAGTTAGGCGAAAGGGGAGACCCAGAGGAAGATGGATCGACGAGGGAATAATGGATATCACCAGTATGGGAGTCCGGGAGTGGAAAAGAGCAGCAAATAACCGAGAAGTGTGGAGGAAGATTGTTGAAGAAGCCAAGGCTCATCAAGGGCTGTAGCGCTACGGAAGAAGAAGAACTTTCGTAATGCAGTTTAGCATCTTGTGTCAGTTAAATAATTTTCAGATTGGATATGATTAGTTTCTTTTCGTACATAGATTCATTTTCATTATTTCCAATTTAGCATTAATACAGCGCCAATAAAACAGTCAGGTTTGCTCAGCTGTTGAATACGATATCTAAAGCACACGAGGAGAAAGTTTTTCAAAAAGCAGCATACAGTATTTCACGTACAGATAAAGTACACAGCTTACAACCTTATCCAGACATAATGTTCATTCAATAAGTAACCGCAATCTTTGTGTAAAAAATATAAAACATCGACAGATTTATGCTTCTTTGGTGTTTGGTGGTGTCCTAGAACTATTAGCAGAAGTGGTTGGCAAGCCTGCCTCACTAACGGGATGCTAGAGATCAGTGAAACAAGATGGTGGCACCCTTGCAGGTTAGCACCAACGTCGAGCAGCTGAATGTCATTAGATTTCTGCTAGGTGAAGCGTTGAAATCAATCGAAATTCGCTGGAGAATGGAAATACAATATAGTGAAAGTAGTTTTAGTCAAACACAAGTGGTCAGGTAAGTTCAAACGAGGTGCCCACAAACGATGAAAGTTTAGCAAGCCCAGTAAACTCTTTCTACGCAGAGAACAACTCTGCGAGAGTTGATGAGTCTATACGGAAAGATAGGCGTAATACGGTGAGTGATATTGCAACAACGACGTACATTTGTGTCGGTTCAGCACATCATAATATCCATAACGTTCTGATGTTCAAGAAAGTGTATATGAGGAGGGAGTCAAAACACTTGAGAGCAGAAATGAAAAAAAATGGATGGGTGCAGGGAGATTTTGCGATGGTACTAAGCTAAAGGGGAGATATCTGTTCACTAAATTGTAACAGGAGATGAAACCTGGATGCATTTTTACGGAAGTATGCGAAACCGGGCTTGAGTGAAAGCAAATGCTGGTAAGGTCATGTTGAATTTATTTTGAGACTATAAGGTCTTCCTGAACATTACATGCCGAGACGTCAAAATGTGAACAATGTGATGTATGTGATCCTTATACTCGGAAATCTGAAACCAGCAGTAATGTAGAAACGACATGGAGTTGTCTCTAATGGCACCCTGTTACCGCATGATGACGCAAGGCCAGAAACTGCAAGAGCCCATTTGATACTACCAAAGACTTGCAGTTCGTCTGGTTGCCCTCTTGCACTCCCTTCCCGATATTTTCTTCATATTATCACTCATTATCATATTATATAACAAATTTGAGGTTCGCAGATGACATTGTAATTCTGTCAGAGACCGCAAAGGACTTGGAAGAGCAGTTGAACGGAATGGACAGTGACTTGAAAGGAGGATATAAAATGAACATCAACAAAAGTAAAACGAGGATAATGGAATGAAGTCGGGTGATGCTGAGGAAATTAGATTAGGAAATGAGACGCTTAAAATGGTAAATGTGTTTTTCTATTTGGGGAGCAAAATAATTGATGATGGTCGAAGTAGAGAGGATATAAAATGTAGACTGGCAGTGGCAGGGAAAGCGTTTCTGAAGAAGAGAAATTTGTTAACACCGAGTATAGTTTTAAGTGTCAGGAAGTCGTTTCTTAAAGTATTTGTATGGAGTGTTGCCATGTATGGAAGTGAAACATGGACGATAAATACACTCCTGGAAATTGAAATAAGAACACCGTGAAGTCATTGTCCCAGGAAGGGGAAACTTTATTGACACGTTCCTGGGGTCAGATACATCACATGATCACACTGACAGTACCACAGGCACATAGACACAGGCAACAGAGCATGCACAATGTCGGCACTAGTACAGTGTATATCCACCTTTCGCAGCAATGCAGGTTGCTATTCTCCCATGGAGACGATCGTAGAGATGCTGGATGTAGTCCTGTGGAATGGCTTGCCATGCCATTTCCACCTGGCGCCTCAGTTGGACCAGCGTTCGTGCTGGACGTGCAGACCGCGTGAGACGACGCATCATCCAGTCCCAAACATGCTCAATGGGGGACAGATCCGGAGATCTTGCTGGCCAGGGTAGTTGACTTACACCTTCTAGAGCACATTGGGTGGCACGGGATACATGCGGACATGCATTGTCCTGTTGGAACAGCAAGTTCCCTTGCCGGTCTAGCAATGGTAGAACGATGGGTTCGATGACGGTTTGGATGTACCGTGCACTATTCAGTGTCCCCTCGACGATCACCAGTGGTGTACGGCCAGTGTAGGAGATCGCTCCCCACACCATGATGCCGGGTGTTGGCCCTGTGTGCCTCGGTCGTATGCAGTCCTGATTGTGGCGCTCACCTGCACGGCGCCAAACACGCATACGACCATCATTGGCACCAAGGCAGAAGCGACTCTCATCGCTGAAGACGACACGTCTCCATTCGTCCCTCCATTCACGCCTGTCGCGACACCACTGGAGGCGGGCTGCACGATGTTGGGGCGTGAGCGGAAGACGGCCTAACGGTGTGCGGGACCGTAGCCCAGCTTCATGGAGACGGTTGCGAATGGTCCTCGCCGATACCCCAGGAGCAACAGTGTCCCTAATTAGCTGGGAAGTGGCGGTGCGGTCCCCTACGGCATTGCATAGGATCCTACGGTCTTGGCGTGCATCCGTGCGTCGCTGCGGTCCGGTCCCAGGTCGACGGGCACGTGCACCTTCCGCCGACCACTGGCGAGAACATCGATGTACTGTGGAGACCTCACGCCCCACGTGTTGAGCAATTCGGCGGTACGTCCACCCGGCCTCCCGCATGCCCACTATACGCCCTCGCTCAAAGTCCGTCAACTGCACATACGGTTCACGTCCACGCTGTCGCGGCATGCTACCAGTGTTAAAGACTGCGATGGAGCTCCGTATGCCACGGCAAACTGGCTGACACTGACGGCGGCGGTGCACAAATGCTGCGCAGCTAGCGGACGGCCAACACCGCGGTTCCTGGTGTGTCCGCTGTGCCTTGCGTGTGATCATTGCTTGTACAGCCCTCTCGCAGTGTCCGGAGCAAGTATGGTGGGTCTGACACACCGGTGTCAATGTGTTCTTTTTTCCATTTCCAGGAGTGTAGTTTAGACAAGATGAGAATAGAAGCTTTCGAAATGAGGTACTACAGAAGAATGCTGAAGATTAGATGGGTAGATCACATAACTAATGAGGAGGTATTGAACAGGATTGGGGAGAAGAGGAGTTTGTGGCGCAACTTGACTAGGAGAAGGGATCGGTTGGTAGGACATGTTCTGAGGCATCAAGGGATCACCAATTTAGTATTGGAGGGCAGCGTGGAGGGTAAAAGTCGTAGAGGGAGACCAAGAGATGAATACACTAAACAGATTCAGAAGGATGTAGGTTGCAGTAGGTACTGGGAGATGAAGAAGCTTGCACAGGATAGAGTAGCATGGAGAGCTGCATCAAACCAGTCTCAGGACTGAAGACCACAACAACAACAACAACAACAACAACATCACTTTTTTAAACCATTGAAAGAAACTCTTAGAGGATCAAGGGTCCCTGATGATGAGAAAGCGCAAGCAGCAGTTCAAAACTGGTTACGAATACGCCCCAGAAAACTCTTGGGCAGCGGATTTGACAATCTCGCCCAGCGCTGGCATAAGTGCATAGAACTTGAGCGGGATTACATTGAAAAAAAGGGTGTTGTGTTCCATTCTCGTGATAGATACGTATAAGAACTTGTCGTTTTTTTTTTTTATCCGATGACTCTTGGTTCAAATGGTTCAAATGGCTCTGAGCACTATGGGACTTAACAGCTATGGTCATCAGTCCCCTAGAACTTAGAACTACTTAAACCTAACTAACCTAAGGACAGCACACAACACCCAGCCATCACGAGGCAGAGAAAATCCCTGACCCCGCCGGGAATCGAACCCGGAAACCCGGGCGTGGAAAGCGAGAACGCTACCGCACGACCACGAGATGCGGGCAATGACTCTTGTATTGGTCATTTGGCATCTGAGTTGATGGTAAGATAATGTCCGAAGGAGTTTCTTTTAATAAAAAGCTTCTGTTTCTTCGGATGACTCATCAATCAGAATAGGCAAAATTATCTAAATCCATCCAATGCGTTGTGTATAAAAGATGTTCTTCCGCATTTAATGGCAGAGCTTCTTGGTCCTCCTCTAGAGTACTGTGTAATAAGCGAAACAAAAAATTGTAAATTTCTTCAGCTTGTTACACGGACAACAAGTTTTCCGCGAGTTCAGTATTAAGGAGGGATGTAGTGAGTTTTGGTCCAAAAAACCGATTTTTAGAAAATATTATTTTCTCGATCTACACAGTTTTCTCTCTGTGAATTTTATCGTGATAGAAGCTTTAGAAAAGCCTTTAAATTGTTAAACTGATTAATTCTGCACTAGCGGTCACTCCAGCCTTTCCAAGAATTTGGGAAACTCCTTGTTTCTGCGGAATTTTTGTCAGTGTGAAGGCTATTTCCTTTCCATATCTTTGGCTGATGTCTATACCTTTGCCTGAAAACTTTCTTTCATGTAGTTTATTTACGTTTTGACAATACTAACATATATTAGTAGGTGGAAGGTTGAATTCGTAATCCTTTACGAGGAAGTAGAAGTTTACGCATAATGGGTGGTGGAGAAACTGAGGAAACGGAGGTTTCATGGAAATCGGTTAACCAACAAAAAAGAGGAAGCACCTTGAAATGAAGAACCTAAGCTCACAGCTTCAGCATCAAAACGTACAGGTACTTGAATCATGTTGATATAGATTTCACTGGATTCAGACTTATTGATTTAGAGCTTCTCTGCCAGGCTATGTAGTTTTCATGTTCATGTGTTAGCTGTAAAGATACGGAAAGCATGGTTGTCGTTGAAGAAAGAAGAGTGAGAAAATCTTGTGATTTTAAATTAATTTGTAATTCGTATGGCAAAGAATTTTCATTTTTCTCCTCCAAACGCACTGAGACTGGTACCTGTGAAAGCAATTTTATATCAGCATATGCTCTGAGATGTCTTGGAAAGGGCAGAGAAGGAGGCAATCTTTGGTGTGGTTTTCTGAACATGCCTTCACCTTGTGCAAGGTTTGAAAAAATAAATTAAGAAATGCCTGATGCTGTATGCCATACTGCCAAAGTTTCCATGAAGAAAGGAGTGGAGGAATTTATGGAAATAAACCAAAAATAAATAGCTACTGGGGTAGATATTCATGACAGAGAATCTCCTACAGATCTTACTGTCCTGTGTGTGTCTGTAGATGGGACCTGGGTGAAAAGGGGTCACACATCTCTGTATAGAGTTGCTTCTGTTATTGGTATTTACTTAGGTAAAGATTTAGATGTAGAAATTATATCTAAATACTGCCACCAGAGTGCAACAAGGAAAATGTCCAACAATGAAGATAGTGAGAAACTGTGGAAAGAAAAGCATGCAGTAGCATGCTCTAAAAATTATAGTGGCTGAAGTTGGAGCATGGAGGCTGCTGCAGTTGCGAGGACGTTCTCCAGATCTGAGGGCCAGTATGGTTTTAGATATACTAAATTCCTTGGTGATGAGGACCACTCTTCATTCAAAGCTGTAACAGATAAAAATCCGTACAATACAACAATAGAAAAGTTGGAATGGGTTGACCACACTAAAAGAGGCTTGGTGGTAGGCTTCGTCGCTTGCTGAAAGAGAAGAAAGAATGGAAACCACTAGGAGGAAAAGGCGAGCTTACTCTGAAAGAAACTGATTCCCTTCGGTTATTTCATGAAAGAACTCTCAGGAAAAATGCACATAATACAGAAACACTGAGGCGTGCTGTGTGGGCAATCTTTTTACAAACTATCCACTGACCAAACCACAATGCACAATCTGTGTCCGAAAGACGATTGGTGTAAGTTCACCAACAGAAATCAGACCTATTTACATGAACACTCACTACCAGAACTTGTTATGAATTCAATTAAGCCCACATTCAGGTTTCTTGCAAACCCTTCTTTATTGAGGAAGTGTCTTCGCGGAAAGATACAAAATGCAAATGAAAGCCTCAGTAATTTAACTTGGATTAGATGCTCGGAAAGGACATTCTGTGTACTTGAAGTACTCAAAATAGGTGTCTACAATGCAGTTTTATGTTACAATAACGGAACTAAAGGCAGAATTGAAGTACTGAAGGGAGTTGGTATAGATCCTGGTGTCTTTGCAACAAAAACATTGTACACCATCGACGAGAGCAGGGTCAAGAAAGCTGACAGATCAGTGTCATACCTGCGAATACAGGCCAGGCAGATTCGAACATAAGAGAAACGTGGAGGATGGGGAGTATCAGTACGGAGGATTTTAAAATTTAGGTACTCTTATTACATGTAGAAGTTTGTGAAGAAAATCTTTGAACCTCATTTTCTCTGTTTTAAATTTTTACGTTATTGGATTCTTTTGCTAAAAAAGTATGTGCTCTAACGCTATGAAATTTTTAGGAACTCTTCGCAACGTGTTGCTTTCTCCCTGGAACTAAAACATACGAGATCCTGTAATTGCATTACGATTTTAGATGATTGCAAGTAGAAAAAAAGTTAATTTTGGATGTGTAAAAGTAAAAACTCTGTTAATTATACAATTTGTACCATATTTTAATAATTGTAGTTCAGTGGTCTTATAAGCTTCTAAGGACACAGTAATAAAATTTTCAGATTAATTGCATGATTGCAATTTGAGTTATGACTTTTTGTAAAAAGGCAATAAAAAATTAAAAATTCAAATTTCTTTCAAAGTGTTAATCTTGCATACTTTATTATATTTTTCCGTTAAAACATAGCTCTTCTGCTTTAGATATGAAAATTTTAGATTTGTACATTAATGAATATGGCTGTAATGATTTTTTAAATAAATATTTACATTTTCCGTTACACACCCCCTTAAAGTGGATGGATTTGGTGGTTAAGTCTGCCACGGGTAAATCTTATTACTTAGGAAATGGATACTGTCCTAAAAGCCAAATGAAATTAAAAGAATTTTAAAGTTGCTGTACCAATCGCTAAATTTTAACGACTTGGCATTTAAAGAAAACAATGAAAAGAATCCTTCAATAGGAGTGGGCAGGGTTGATTCATACGCAGAGTTTGGGCCTTATTCTGTGCATTTATTATTAATGAATACTGTTAACAAAACTCACAAGTGACAATCCTTTTAATACCATACACATTAACGCACTGCCTCAGTGAGAGCGACCTTCGAAATTCACGCATGATAAGGAATACAGGAATTTCTCAGTTCTTTTAACATGAACAAATGAAGTTAAAATAACCCAATAATAAAATGCTATTACAATCCAATCCAGAGTAAAAAACTCAACTTCATCAAAGCAGGGAATTAAGTTTCTATCCCACTTATCCAAAATGTATCACATCAGACTGGATCTTAGTATTCCTTCATTAAACGAACAGTTAATTTAATCTTAATCCTCCTTGAACTAGCGGAATATTTTCGATGAAGACTCTATCGAAGTTTGAGGTACATTTGACAACAAAAAAAGTGGGTCACTGCCGAATACAACCAACATAACGTAGCTGTGTTGCAGGTCCTCTAAACACTAAAAGCCGTTTGACTACTCACAACGGGTACCGCAAGAGACTACTAGAGACCAAAGGTCTTTATGGCAGTCAGTCTAAGAGTCAACTAATATCGTCATACAAAACATATTAGAAAACACGTTCTTAGCGATGAGACACCCCATAACACTCATAAACTAACCTTAATTACAACAAGTAACATTCCAAAAGTTCTGAGAAAACGGATTATTTTACAAATATCGTACATTAATCCTTATTCAAAATTAAATACTTGAGACAATATATGGAGTTACAAAGCTGTACGGCAACTGGAAAAAGGTTTTTCGCTCTCGAAAAGGTTTTCCATCCACGTGCTGAAAGTCGCTCAACGGCGAGTACCTCTGGAAACTGAATATTGGACGAACCAGTAAAAAAAACCGATTAACGGCAACAAGCACTCTACGGAAATCTCAACATTAACAGCGAATCACGAGTAATATCGTTGTTCTCGTAACACATCGACAGCTACATGTACACAAATTTGAACTTTAAATGACGTGACCAACGTCGTCGTTCTGGACCTGGATTCAAACCCAGCACCTATAGCCGTTGCTAACTAAGCTAAGCTTTGTTTGTGCCTTATTGAGACCCGATCACTAGGCATAAAGAGACGTGAAGTATAGACGTTTGCACTAGTATCAGTTATCAATTCAGATCCTGAAAATAAATGACGAAAATGTTTGTACTGAACTGGGAATCCTGTCATAATAGTTACCTTCCTGGGAACTACCCCCAACGACGTTTAATATGATATCATTCAAAAGGAACAAAATATGCTCATGTTTAAAATTCAAATGCCATAATGTAAAGCTTGTGACAGGGATGCGAACCCAGCACCTAATCATATTGTTAACGAAGCACGTAAAATCAGAAGTAAACTATCAAATGTTTTCACCAATAGCGAGATGTTGGAACCTTAAATGACGATATAATTGCTTTTGCCTGACTGGGATTCGAACCAAGCATCTAGCGCCGTCGTTTCCTATCCAGGAACAGACGATAAATAGCTGTTGTTGGTTCACCAGTAGCGAGATGTGCGAATGTTTAGCTAGACATCAGGCGACGAAAAGTTCTGTGCCGAATGGAATTCCAACCCCCCACACGTGGTCATGAAGACACTTTAACTATCAAATTCTTTTCCAATAATAACTAGGAATGGCATGTTTGTACTTTCAATGATGTGATGGAAAATACTCTGCTGGCTAGAAGTTGAATCCACAGCATATCGTCGTTGGTGATCACAACGAACACAACGTCAAGCCCAAATCTGTTTTCGCCAGTAGGATGGAGAGGAATGTTTGAACTTGAAAAGATGTAAGGAAACGTTTGATATCGTAATGTTGTGATAAAAAAGCTCATCATGTGGCTGTGAGTTGAAACGAACACGTTACAGCTGACAACGCACGAAGAGACGTTTAAAATGCAATTTTTCACTAGTAGTTCGGAGGGCACATGCTAGGGCTTGAAATGAAATAATGAATATTTTGTGCTGATCAGGATTCGAAACCAGATAGGTGCATTTGGAGGAGGCCTATTGCAATCTTGGGGAACACAGAGAAATCGAATTCGAATCAGAGTCCAGCACCACAATTTTCAACGTCTCAGTTTCAAATAAAGTAAGAGAGTTGTGAACTTACATGGCCATTGGCTCATTAAATGAAATACCTTTTCTAGTTTACGACGGCTTGCTGGTGACAGAGTCTCTGCCTTCGGGGTTTCTCCCTCTGTCACAGCTCAAACGAATGCCGCTCTGCCCCAGTCGGCAGCGAAGGGATGTTATCCTTACTACGGATATTGAACTACGGAGCTTACTGGCGTTCTGCACTTGGCGTTACTAGGAGTGAAGGAGAGTTACTTGCTTGTGTTAAAAATCTACGCCTGACGTGAGATGTGAAGCTACACGTTTTACACATCAATACAGGATTAATCCACCAGACCACAGAACCCCCTGCCAAGCACAATTATGAATTGCAAAGTATTCATTTGGATGTAGATGCAGATGTCAAGGGACGCGTAACAGGAAGGAGGGCGGGATCTGGGAATGGACAGAAGTGCAGAAGTGCAAAATATAAGCGTGAAATGCTTGCAAGGTATTGCTTACTCAGATGTGTGCCACAGTTCGTTTTATCTTAGGACCGAGAGATAAGGAAGGACTGTTCTCAGAACAAAGAATGGGTTATAGGGAAGGGGAGATCAAAGAATACGGTTTCATAGGTGTTGAGAGGAATGATGGAGAATAAAGACAGCAGCAATTAAAAGAGAAAATGTAGCGTCAATGGAAACCACTAGATTTGTTTATAAAGTTTTGGGGGAATGGAATAGAAGGGCACTTGCGGCGATAATGTCAGAGACAGAGAGAAAGAGAGAGTGAGTGAGAGAGAATATAGGAGATATTAACAACGAGTAAACATAATATGAAATCGTTTGCGTATTGTGTGGAGGACGGAGGGTGTATTCATGGATGGAGGGGAAGAGAGAGATGTATTTGAGATAACAAAAACTACTGTGACAGAGTCCATCTACGCTAATTAGTTTGTAAGAATCTAGACAGGGTATAAATAAAATGAAAATAGAATATTTAACAAACTGTATATTCAAAAGAAACCCACTTGAATTAAAAAGGCAACTCAAAGGAAAACTAACCCAAATTGTATCTTTTCTGTTGCCACGCGATCTTCCACTAGCTCCCAATGAGGAGAAATGACGAAAAAGAAGACATAACAAAACATTTTAAGGACTCTAATATTTTATCCAGAATCCTTCATTATTTTGTACTTCTATCATGCGTGTTGGCATAGAATGTATAAGCCGTCGGACATAACAGCCTGAAGAAGCAACTTCCTCCCAGGCTTCCAGGACGCGGTCCCAAAGAGCGTCCGCAGTAGTTGGTTGGTTTCGTGGCCAGTTCTCTGTTAATGTTCTGGAGACCTCAGCCCACATGTTTTCCAAGGGGTTCATATCATCCGCCAATGGCGGCCAGTCCATGACGTTGACGCCAATCGTGGAGAGCCGCTGCTGAAGAAATGCAGACTTGTGAATGGGAGAATGGTCCTCTTGAAATGTGACGTCCCCTTGTGCGTACAGCATTCGCACAGACGGATGCATCACAATTTCCAATATGTGGGTATACTGCGCGCTGTCCAGAGTTGCTTCAATCGTGTAAAGAATTCCCGCCCCTCTCGCAGAAATCCAACACCAGCAGGTAACAGATAGCCGGCTACTTCTTCTCGTCATGGTTACATATTCGCGTCGATGGCGAGTCCCTTGCGGCCTGTAAACGATTCGTGGACCGTCGTCACTGGTGGAAAACACCTTCTCAACAATGAAAATGACGTTGTTCCACGACGCCCTCAGATGGAGCTCCGCAAATGCTAGCCGGTATAAAACGTTGTCTTCGCTGAGCTCTTGTGTCACGGCGGATCATTGTGCATGCAGTCCAGCGTCCCTCAGCCCTCGGCGAATCGTGTCACTGGAGCCGGGGAAGTTGGTCTCCCGCCGCCACTGCTCCGCGTTCAGAAAGGGATTTTCTCTGCTCCTAGACACTAAGTCCCTGTCTTCCTGCTGTGGGCTCACCCTGCCTGAGCCAGGAGCCCTGTTGGTGGTGCCTCTTTCAACGCAGATCCTCCACCATCTCGTTGCTGTGGTATGTGGTACGCCATACCGTCTGCCAGCTTCTCTGATGGAACATCCTCCTTCTTCAATGAGAGCGACGACTCTATCTCGAATAGACCTCTCCCAGTGAGTCATTACGGCAGACAGCCTGATGTGTATTTCTGCTTGCCACTCTTATACTGATGCCAGGATAGGAGGTAAACATATTTACGTCAAACGGAGCGGCAGAGGCAGAGGCATGCGGCGCAGCCGTGCTGGCTCGTCCCTGGCTGTTGGCTCACTAACGCCACCGCCAGCTCGCTCACTACGGTATCGCCTCGGCCAGCCGGGCTGGCCCGTAGCTCGTGAGCTGCGGCTAGTACAGACCTGGGCCGCAACACCACGATCACCCCTTGAAAGATCAAACGTTACACCTAACTTTCCCATGTCTGTAGTATAAACTAACGCAGCTACAGCTATTGTGCTATAACATGTGCAGGAACACCTGCAGTTGACGATTCATTCCAATATTTGACGAACAATACATTTAAAAATACATTCACTTTAGACATAGCTACCACAAAATATTTCACATAGCTAGCAATAGCATGACGAAGGAAACTATTCTTTCTTGTAAGCGCTCTGCATTAGATGTAGCCTTAAGAAAACGTGTGTTCAACCACGACAACTAAGCGGAATATAAAAGTAAACAGGTTTGGCGGCAGGTTCACCAAATAATAGTATATACAGGGTGTTTCAAAAATGACCGGTATATTTGAAACGGCAATAAAAACTAAACGAGCAGCGATAAAAATACACCGTTTGTTGCAATATGCTTGGGACAACAGCACATTTTCAGGCGGACAAACTTTCGAAATTACAGTAGTTACAATTTTCAACAACAGATGGCGCTGCGGTCTGGGATATTCTATAGTACGATATTTTCCACATATCCACCATGCGTAGCAATAATATGGCGCAGTCTCTGAATGAAATTACCCGAAACCTTTGACAACGTGTCTGGCGGAATGGCTTCACATGCAGATGAGATGTACTGCTTCAGCTGGTCAATTGTTTCTGGATTCTGGCGGTACACCTGGTCTTTCAAGTGTCCCCACAGAAAGAAGTCACAGGGGTTCATGTCTGGCGAATAGGGAGGCCAATCCACGCCGCCTCCTGTATGTTTCGGATAGCCCAAAGCAATCACACGATCATCGAAATATTCATTCAGGAAATTAAAGACGTCGGCCGTGCGATGTGGCCGGGCACCATCTTGCATAAACCACGAGGTGTTCGCAGTGTCGTCTAAGGCAGTTTGTACCGCCACAAATTCACGAAGAATGTCCAGATAGCGTGATGCAGTAATCGTTTCGGATCTGTAAAATGGGCCAATGATTCCTTTGGAAGAAATGGCGGCCCAGACCAGTACTTTTTGAGGATGCAGGGACGATGGGACTACAACATGGGGCTTTTCGGTTCCCCATATGCGCCAGTTCTGTTTATTGACGAAGCCGTCCAGGTAAAAGTAAGCTTCGTCGGTAAACCAAATGTTGCCCACATGCATATCGCCGTCATCAATCCTGTGCACTATATCATTAGCGAATGTCTCTCGTGCAGCAATGGTAGCGGTGCTGAGGGGTTGCCGCGTTTGAATTTTGTATGGATAGAGGTGTAAACTCTGGCGCATGAGACGATACGTGGACGTTGGCGTAATTTGGACCGCAGCTGCAACACGGCGAACGGAAACCCGAGGCCGCTGTTGGATCACCTGCTGCAGTAGCTGCGCGTTGCCCTCTGTGGTTGGCGTACGCGGTCGCCCTACCTTTCCAGCACGTTCATCCGTCACGTTCCCAGTCCGTTGAAAATTTTCAAACAGATCCTTTATTGTATCGCCTTTCGGTCCTTTGGTTACATTAAACCTCTGTTGAAAACTTCGTCTTGTTGCAACAACACTGTGTTCTAGGCGGTGGAATTCCAACACCATAAAAATCCTCTGTTCTAAGGAATAAACCATGTTGTCTACAGCACACTTGCACGTTGTGAACAGCACACGCTTACAGCAGAAAGACGACGTACAGAATGGCGCACCCACAGACTGCGTTGTCTTCTATATCTTTCACATCACATGCAGTGCCATCTGTTGTTGAAAATTGTAACTACTGTAATTTCGAAAGTTTGTCCGCCCGAAAATGTACTGTTGTCCCAAGCATATTGCAACAAACGGTGTATTTCTATCGCTGTTCGTTTAGTTTTTATTGCCGTTTCAAATATACCGGTCACTTTTGAAACACCCTGTACGTAGTTTATAATACACGTTTTGTGCACTTGTAACATGTACTCAGTGTCCCTGAAACAATTCGTGCTGCACGACGGAAATTACTTTCTACTCAGGCACTTCATTTACATCTCAATGATACACCACTACTAGAGAACATTGCTCTTTACGGCAGTCAATCCACTTGTAAATTAAGACCATGATATCGCAGATATTAGGCAACACGTTACTAGGGATAAGAAAAGCCTTAAGGTTTGCAACTATACATGCTACTCCTAGTTACTACTAAATAATAATTTGATTATTAACGTGTCTTCATAACCATGTGTGCGGCGTTCGACTCTCAGTCAGCATAGACATTTTCGTCGCCTTATTTCCACTTAATCGTGCGCACATCTCACTAATGGTGGACCAACAATGGACATTTCTCGCCTGTTCCTGGTTAGACGACGACGGCGGTAGGCACTGGGTTCGAATCCCTGTCAGGCAATACAATTTCAGTCGTCATTTAAGGTTCCAACCTCACTACTGATGACAAACTGTGATATCTACATTCTGATTTTACGTACTTATTCAACAATCCGATTAGGTGCTGGGTTCGCATCCATGTCGCCACCATTACATGATAGCATTTCAATTTTAAACATGTGCATCCTTTGTTCCTTCACAATGCAACAATATACAACGTCTTTCGAGGTTAATTACCAAAAAGGTAATTGTCATGTTAGGGTTCCTGGCTTCGTACAAACATTATCGTCATTTACGTTCAGGTTGAGAATTGATAACTGATACTGGTGCAAACGTCAATATTTAACGTCTCTTTCTGCCTAGTGACCGAGTCTCGAAAAGGCACAAAGCTTTGCTTGGTTAACAATGGCTTTACGTTCTGGTTCAAAAAATGGCTCTGAACACTATGGGACTTAACTTCTGAGGTCATCAGTCCCCTAGAGCTTAGAACTACTTAAACCTAACTATCCTAAGGACATCACACACATCCATGTCCGAGGCAGGATTCGAACCTGCGAACGTAGCGGTCACGCGGTTCCAGACTGTAGCGCCTAGAACCACTCGGCCGTTCCGGCCGGCTTTACGTTCTGGATTTGCATCCGGATCCGGAACGAAGACGTTGGTCATGTCATTTAAAGTACATCTTTGTGTACAGGTAGCTGTTGATTAGTGATGTGAAGAATGATATTACTTGTGATTCGCTGTTAATGATGGGATTTCCGTAGAGTGCTTGCCACCGTTAATTACATATTGTTATAACTGGTTAGTACTACATAAAGTTGATGCGAAACCACTCCCCGTTGAACGTTGAATGACGTTCAGCATGGTTTTGGGTAAACCTTTCAGACAGCAAATAACTTGTTTCCAATTGCCATCAACTTTATAAATCCATGTACTGTCTCAAATATTTAATTGTGCCTAAGGATTACTGAACGTTTTATGTGACAAAATGAATTGTCCCATAACGTTTGAAATGTCACTTATTGTAATTAAGTTTAGTTTAGAAACGTTAAGGACTATCTGATCTCTTCTATACTATCGTGGTGTCACTTTACATCTGGACGGACTGTCATAAAGATCGGTGTTCTCTAGTAGTCTCTAGCGATACCCATTGTGTACCTTACAACGACAGTACTGTGGATGGTTGCGACAATGTGCAACACAGATACGCTATGTTGGTTGCATATATTCAGGTGCAGCCTACACGCTGCAGTTCAGGCGTGACCGACTTTCTTTGCTGTCGAGTGTACAATATTACAGAATAGTCAGGAATGTCGTTTGATGAACCAGTTCAGCTGCAAATAGATACGATCCACAAAACAAATTCTTCATACAACACAAAGTAGAGGCATCCACCAAATAAATACCATAGGCAACTACTCGCACCTAGAAAAATGCAACAAAAGTTACTCCCGTACTCACTTCGTTCTCGCGTGAGTTTAAAAGAGGCGATGCCGTACTTTCAGGCGGATCTAGAGGGTTGGATCCCCTCCTTCGAAAGCATCAGATTGCAAAGCCTGGGCTACTCTCAGGGTGGAATCTCCGTCTTCGAAGATTGTGTCTGTCTAGCTGTCTGCCCGCCGCTTGCTGCTGTCGCTGTTCATTCATTCGTGCGTTCGTCCGTGCGTTCGTCCGTCCGCCTGCCTACTCGCTGTCCATCGCCGTCGTCGTAACCGCTGCCGCCGCCGCCTGCTGTTCGTCCGTCGTTTCGCCGCCGACCATCGCCGACGCCTGCTGCACGTCCGTCTGTCCGTCGCCGTTCGTCTGCAATGAGTACTCCCACCTCGACGTTCATCTACACCTCCCCCTCCCCCTCTCCCACAGTCACTTCCTGGAGTGCCGCTCCTGGCCTCCCTCCTAACACCTCCCCTTCCCTTCCCCCACTTACCCATCCCCCTATCTCCTCCCCTGCTGTATACCCACACCTCTACACCCTTCCTCCAGCCTCAACAGCTCCCACTCCTACCCCCGCCCTCACGTACGCCTCTGTTGCCGCCCCTCAGGTGGCCGGCTTCCCCTCTCTCACCGACCCCGTCGCTTCGTCTTCTGCATCTCCCGCACGCATCACGTCGCGCCGAGCCACCATCGCCACCACTGAACCAGCTGCTTCTCCCGGTGCCTCCGCTACGCCACAGGGATCTGCCACCCGCCACCTCCCTCTCCTCCCCGTCCCTCTCCCCTCCTCCCAGCCTCCAGTCTCCAAAAAACCCCAAAAGCGCGTCCTTACCGACACTGCTCCTGCCACTTCCCACAAAAAATCAACACCACCTCCCCCTCCCCCTGCCGTCACCATGGACACCACCCCTCCTCCTGCCACCCATACCTTGGCCCCCACCCTCCACACCTTTGTCCTGTCCACTCCCGATCCTAAGTTCCTTGACACTCGTACCCTCACCAAGGAAATACTTACCTGGTGCTCCCATCTCCCAACTCATTCCCCGCTGGGACTCAGTCCTTATCAAGTCCCCGTCCCCGTCCTTTCACATAGACCTCCTGCAAAAACTCCCACGAGTTATGTTTGGCCCCCACGCCTCTCTGACACCCTTTTTTCAGCTTCCACTCCTCGTCAGCCCCAGCCTCCCCGTCGCCCCCACCACCTACACCACTGTGATCACCAAGCTCAGCCCGGTGATCACGGAGGATGAAGTGTTGGTAGAACTGAACTCCCACCCGCACTTGGAAATCCGCTCTGCCCGCCATATCCACAATGCCTCTGGTCCCACCTACCTCATGCGGGTATTCTCTGAGTCCGCCCCATCCATAGACCATCTCCTCACCTAGGGTGCCCTGATATACCACCGTCGCCACCCTGTTGAATCCTCCAAATCCCCTCCCCAATCCTACCGTTGCCAGTGGTGCCTGATGTACAATGACCACCTGACTCCCAACTGCAAAAACCCCCCCACCTGTCCCCATTGCAAGGCCTCCCACTTTCTTAAGAACTGCCCCAATCTCGCTGCTCCTCCTTCCTGTAATACCTGCAATGGCCCCCATCCCACCTACTCCCACAAGTGTAAAGCTAAATCCCCTCCAGCCACCCCTGAACTTACAGTCCCAGTTCGTCCCGTCGATCCCCCTGTCCATCCCAACAACTCCCTCCGTCCACCCCCCACGGCCGAGGACATCATCCAGTTCATTACCGTTGTACTCCAAAACATTCACCCTTTTCAGCGCCCCCACACCTTCCAACAAATATCCCTTGCTGCTCACTCTGTTTTCCACCTGAACACCTTCGCCACTTACTCCCACAACCAAGCCCACTTCACCTTCACCCACCTCGTCACCCTAGTTTAAGTCTCTTCCCTTCCCTCTCTTCCCCCCCTCCTTCCCGTCATGGCGTGGCACGAGTCTCGTATCCTCTTCCAGAACATTCGCTCCTTCCGCTCCAACAAATACCTCCTCATGCACACCCTCTCCCACCACCAGGTCGACACCTTCCTCTTGAACGAAACCTTTCTCCAGCCCCACCATTCTATCCTCTATCCGCACCTCCCCCTATATCCTCCACCGCACTGACGCTCCTGGTCCTCATGCACAGGGTGGAGTCGCGATTGGCCACCTTAAGCATATCCCCATCTGGCCACAACCACTCCTCAATGACCCCACTGAACACCTTATCCTTAGCATCTTATTCCCCTCCCTCACCATTACCTGTGCCACCATCTATGTCCGCTCCACTGTTCCTCTTCCTTATGACTTCATCTCACACATTGACCACACCTTCTCCACCTATGTGATTGCCACTGACCTCAACATCCATAGTCGCACTCCTGCTGCCCTTCAGCGGTGGCATCAGTTCCTCTCCACAATCCAAGGTGACCTAGTTCCCCTTCCCCAGCACACCCGACCCGAAAGTAACACCACCCCCAATGTTGTCATTGCCTCCACCAACCTCCTTGGGCGTATCACTGTCGCCGTCCTTGACCCCACAGGTAGCGATCACCTCCCCGTCCTTCTCACCATAACGTCTTCAAACCGCCCCCCTCCGGCTCCACACCCTGCACCCCCTCCCAAGGTCGTCCATGACTATCGCCGTGCCAACTGGGATGCCTACTGGGACTCCATCTCCACCCAGGTCGAAAGCCACCCTCTTACCTATCGCCATCCTGACGACATCATGCATGCCTCGTCCTTCCTTCAGAAGGTAATTACTGACGCCGTGGAGGCCCATGTTCCTACTAAAACCATCCACCCACACTGTCCCACTCTCCCTCCGTGGGCTGTCCTCCTCCTCCGTGAATCCCACCGTCTCTATCGCTCCTTCCCGCGCACTCGTGACAGGGATACACTCCAACGCCACCGGCAAATACAGCGACACGTATGGAACCTTATTCCAGCAACGAAACGCCGAGACTGGCGCCAGACCTGCAGACGACTCAACGCCACCCTCCTTATCAACTCCTCCAAGTACTGGTCCGCCTCCCATCGTCTTACTGGTTCCCTTTCCACTCCCCACTACCCCCTTCTCCATAACGATCGCCCCCTTCCTGACAACCTCAGTAAGGCCAACCACTTCGCTTCCCACCTTTCCGAGGTCTTCTCCATCCCCGATGATCCCCACTTTGATTATTCTCTTTTCCCCACCGTCATGGAATGTGCCGATACCTCGGTCGCTCCACTTGCTCCTAGTCTCCAGTACTTGGGGCAGTTGCCCCCCTCTGAAATCAACACTTCCATCACAGCACAAGACATTAAACTTATCCTCCAGTCCAAACGCAACACGGCCCCTGGTCACGACTGTGTCACCTACCGTCACCTTCGAGAAAGCCCCTCTTCCTTCCTGACTGTCCTCACCCATCTCTATAATGTCATCCTCTCTACTGGCTTCTACCCTGACCTGTGGAAGACCTCCCGCGTCCTCTTACTCCTCAAACCCAACAAACCCCCTTCTGCCGCCTCTTCCTATCGTCCCATCTGCCTCACCTCCATCTTCAGTAAGGTCTTTGAATCCATCCTCTCCCGCTGTATCCATCAGCACCTTGCTCAACACCACCTCCTCCCCCTTACCCAGTGTGGCTTCTGACCCTCCTCTGCTGAAGACCAACTCCTCAATCTTGTTCACCTTCTGTCCCTCCAGCTCAACTCCCGTCGCTCCGCCATTTTTGTTTCCCTTGACCTCCAAAATGCCTATGACCGTGTATGGCATCCCGGTCTCATCTTTAAACTCCAAACCTACGCCCTGCCTATCAATTTTGTCTGTCTGGTCGCTTCCTTCCTCTCGCACCGTCCTTCCTATGTCACCCACCACAACATCAACTCCCGTATCTTTTATCCCACGGCTGGCGTCCCTCAGGGTTCTGTCCTCTCCCCTCTCCTTTATCTTTTGTATACTGCTGATATGCCCAAGCCAACCCCACCAGTTCACCTTCTCCAGTATGCTGATGACACCGCTTTCCTGGCTGTCTATCCTACCCTTCAATGGTCTTAACATACCCTCCAAACCCACCTTAACCAGTTCACCACTTGGTGTAACCAGTGGTTCCTCCGTCTCAACCCCTCCAAAACCCAGACGATCATCATAGGCCGCACCACTCGCTCCTTTCACCTCCATGATTTCTACCTCACCCTTCATAGTCGTCCTATCCAGCTCACCCCCACCCTGAAATACCTTGGCCTCACCCTCGACCGACACCTCACCTGGACCCCTCATCTCCAGACCATCCAGCAGAAAACCCATTCCCGCCTCCGCCTTCTGAAACTCCTGTCTGGCCGGACATGGGGTTTGCATCCTTCTACCATCCTCCACACCTACAAATCCCTCATCTGTCCTATCCTCTGTTATGCCAGCGTTGCCTGGATCTCCACCCCCACCCGCTTTTACAAGGCCCTCCAAATCCTTGAACGCCATGCGCTCCGCCTTGCCTTCTGTATCCGCCTTCCTTCCCCCACACGGCTCCTGTATGAACTGATCCCCTTCCCCCACCTCCTCCTGTTCCTCCAACATCTCCGCATCCTTTACATCGTTCGCAGGCTTGATGCCCCCCACCCTCTGGTTTCCTCCTTCCTCTCCAGCCCCCGCCCGTTGCCGCGCCTCTATCGCTGTATCCCTCCCTCTCTCCACCTCCACACCCTCCATCTCCTTCACCAGGGCAATTTCCAACGCCTCCCCCTCCCGGATGACGAACTTCGCCGTGACATCTACCCTTCCTTGCAACTATAGCCTGGCCTTGTTCCCCCCCCCCCTCTCCCCAGGGCCCCCTTTTTCCTCTTCCCTCCTTCTCCCAGAGCGGATTTTCCTCCATCCCCCCCTCCCCTGAGACCCTGCACCCCATACTTGCCTCTTTCCTTCCCACATCCCTCCCTACCTGGCCCTCTTCAGCGCGCCCCCCGCTCATCTCCCCCATCCCTTCCCCTCCCTCCCTTCTTCAGGTCTCCCTCATCTCCTAGCGCCTGGCAGATCCTCTGAATTGATCATCATCAGTGTGCCACATCAGTGTTACGTTTAGTGTTGTTTCTCCTGTGCGTCAAGAGGTGTGATTTTAATTGTGTACTGCCTTGAGGTTCGCCTTTCAGTGTTACGTTATGTGATATGCCATCCGTCGATACGTTTATGCTCCAGTCATACTGTGCCTTGTGTTCTTTTAATCGTCGCAGTGTGTGGCTTTTTGCGTGTGCTACTTTTAAACAGTTTTTTATCTCCATTTTACAGTTACCCCATTTTTTTTTTTGTCTATTGCCTTCCATGATGTTCCCCCTTTTTTATATCTATGTTCACCTTATTCTCTCCTTGCTGTTTTTAAATGTCTTCTATTGTTTTGTTCTATGTCTTTCGGCTGAAGAGCAGCACATATGCTGCTGCCAGCCCGCCCCGATGGGGAATTGAAATACAATAAAAAAAAAAAAAACCTTTCAGGCGGATGATGCCTGGTAAAACTGATTTCGAAATTTGACGCCCACAGCACAAGTACAGTTGGAGACGGCTTCCGTACCCATAGTATGGAGGCACTCCCCCAAATTAAGAGCGTAGACACGATACACTACTTTATTTATAGCTGTATCAAACACTTCACGTCGCCCACGTCGCTTTAAACAACAGTTATCTGCCCGCTTCGCTCCAACGTACATTCACAAGGGAACTTTCCCATATGTCGGTATACGATGTGGATGAAACTTGGCGGGTGTGTAGAGGGAGGAAAATAGTGTAATATGTATTTGTTGTTTGTGTCCTGTTTCTCTTTTGAGGGGTGAATAACACCCGGAAACGTAATTTGTTATTTTAGATTTAGAGGGAATATCTTCGAGACGATGATATATAGAAAACGTTTTTCGCATAAAAATTTATATGTAATCAGTGGGCTCGAAAAGTGTATCTGTGCCATGAAGCCCTTTTCAATCACCAGATGTTTCTTGTCCTCGGGAACGGTTGTTTTCACACTCAGCGCCTACATGCTCATAATTGTAAAAGAAACTAGCGGTGAATTAGGACCAAGAATTCGAGGATCTCTTTCTAATCGCCAAACGTCCTTGTAAAAGCATCGAAATCTGGTAAGCAAACGTCTGACCAGATCAAAGATATCTGAAAGATGTTTTCTTTCGCAGTGAAGGAGAAGTATATGTATTATTGTTAGATTCATGTAGTGGTCAATGTGAAACAACCGCTTAGCGTCGTACCTGAGGAAAAGGAACTTGTTCACCTGGTGATCCCGATGGGCTAGACGGCACAGGAAAAGCCGTGGGAAGTATACAGCTTTCAACGTTGGAAGAAGCTCTTGAGAAGACATTCAGATCTAGTACTGTAGAATGATTATGATTCTCCCTCTCCACTTGAAAAGCCACGAGCCGTAGTCACTAGAACATAATCATTACTCTCCACCAACCCTCCTGATATGTACCTGAAGCAAATCAAGATATTTAGAGGAAGAAAAAATTATTTGAGGGGAGGTGGATATGACGATGTTACATTTGTCTTTAGGATTCAAAGATCGCAAGCTATCAACTGCGCTACCATTACATCAGAGCTTGTCAGCCTACTCGTGTGAATACAGTGTTTAAATACTGTATCTACAAATATTATTTGACAATAATACGCAAACTGTACCAGAAAGACGCACCTTTGATCTATTATCATCGTGCCACAACACTGAAATGATATTCTGTCGTAGCACACAATTTATAGCGTAGAAAACATTAGCTACGGAGGTCTTTACCTACCGGCAAGTACTTTTCTATCATTTTATAACCAAAATGACGCGTTTTCGAGAGGTCTCCAGTTTTCTGATACTTCAAAACAGCTTATATCACGAACTGTATGAGAAAGAAAATCCACCAGATACGATGATTAATGCGATACACTATGGCGGCTTCTACCTTCTGCGTGTGACGTAAAATGGTGATTTCATTGACCTCATTCCTCTCCAAGAGGTAAACGTCACACATGCCAGATCCTCCAATTCACTTTCCGCATTGTAGCGGTACGTGGAATTCCAAGCTATGACGTCACCAGTTCCTCATCCACGTGCCTTTTCAAGTCCCATGGGAGAATGGCTCAAACCAATGCTGTTGTTGTCACCCAGCTGCGGGTCACATAACTACCAGCGTCTTTCTGCACTCGCCAGGGCAGCATCTTCTCGCCGCTAACTGCAATCGAGCGGTTCGTTTGCAACCCGTTTGTCGGCACAGCGCACCTACAGCATACGTGAGTATCCTGAAGTCAACCCCGGGCCTCAAGTGCCTTGCCATCGCTGTAGCAACTGCCGCCGTGTCCACGCCAAGCTTCCTGGATGCCAAGTGAGTATGGCGAATGCCATCCACACACATTCTGCTGAAGCCGCCCGCCATCCGACATGTGCCGTGCGGCATAACGCAGTGCCATTCCACGACTGGATGATTACACTCGAAATCAAAAGTGTCCCACGATTTTTTTATCGCCATTCTTGGCAGTAATATTCTGAGATGACTAAGGCGTCGACTGAAGGATGAATGAGACCAGAATTATAGAATTACTAGCTACACTGTCAGTTCTTTGACGCTGTCGTTAGGAAGAGATTCACTACCGATTTCGAGCTGTATTTTTATAGGTACAACATTTCATTTGTGTTCCTGGGACTCCATTGCATTGTACCCTCCCCGTCCTTCCACGGGCTGATGAAACAATGTTCGTGTAGTTCCCAGACACTTCGGTCCTAGTGTTGCAGGTAGCTCCCATACGCCTAGTGGTGTTACATAACCATGCATGAGGAAAGGGCTGCTAAATCCATTCTTCAGCCGGCCGGTGTGGCCGAGTGGTTCTAGGCGTTTCAGTCTGGAACCGCGCGACCACTACGGTCGCAGGTACGAATCCTGCCTCGGGCATGGATGTGTGTGATGTCCTTAGGTTAGTTAGGTTTAAGTAGTTCTAAGTTCTAGGGAGCTGATGACCTCAGCTGTTAAGTCCCATAGTGCTCAGAGCCATTTTTTTCCATTCTTCAGAAACAGTGAATAATTATGAAAATGGTCTAACAAATAAGTTATGGCGGTGAGTTCCCAAGTAGTTTATTTATAATGACATCACAAAAACAGGGTCTCCAAAAGGAGCAAACAACCCTTAAAAGCTCTCTAACGCAACAAATTAAACAAAATTAATAACGAATAACATGTAACCAGACATTTATCTTATTTCTGTGGGAGGAAAGACCGCGCTGGCTAAGAAACCAAATACAGTTATCTCATGACCGAACGATACATGTCCCCTTGGCTTCAACTATTAAGATAATTGATTAATTGACTCAAAGAAGAAGAGACTAGACGTTCACTGTGTATACGACTAAGCTCTTTGGTCATCAGAAACACATGTTATTGTTAATCTAACCGCCACATTGCCCAAATTGAAATCTAACCATCCTACCCCTCACTGCTGACTCAAAACGTCTCATTGCACGTTTTTCTCACGGTAGCAAATTTGGCAGTTACGGTTGCAATTGACGCAATTCTGCTGCAGGTCGCGACATCACATCGTTTGCAAGTTGCATATGCGGATAGGCTGCTATCCTAACATGATTCCAGAAGCCATCGATGCTAATGGTCGAAATCCACTGCACCACCCAGTGCAGGACGGAAGGCTTCTGTCTCGAAGCTACTGCCCACGAAAAACTTCTCCAAACACGAAGAAATCATCTCTGCAAACCAGGCTGTGCTCTAAGACTTCTCGCCACGGAATGAGACTGAGCTGTTCTCAGTGGTTCGCCACCTTACCTCGAAACAGTGTGCCCTTTCCGTCCCAATTACTTGCCCAGTATCTCAAGAAACTGTCGAGTTCCTCCTCCTCAAGTAACTTTTTCACGAGACTCTACAAAAAATGGTATCTGTCCTGAAACAATCTGCAGCCTCATTCATAAGGCTTCTCTTCGCGTAGATGAGCACCATAGGAAGATCTCTTTCCATTATTCGCTACCTGTTTTTAACGAAATGGCGTCCTCTAGCGGGTATGCAGAACAGCAACCGTGCGTCATCGCCCTGCCATTTTCAGATACAGGTGGGTGCCACAGAGCCCCAGCAAGTGACGCAACCAGATGTCAACTGCCTCCCCATCCCTCCTGCTAATCTTCGCACGTCTCCAAACAGGAAGCTATTGTAAATGCTTCTCTTTCCACCAGTGTGGAAGCGCTAGCCAGCTGCCTGTTGGACAATATGTACTGATGCTGAACCAAATGAAAGAAGAAAGTGTACTTCAACAACGATGCGACAGCACTCTGGGTGGTGGCACACTGAACGAATTGAGCGTCGCGACACGATAATCGCGATTGCGCCTTATATCAGTGGAAACCTGTCGCTTGGTTGGTTGACCAACGTTTCTTGTCACAGCAAGTCAATAGTCATGTAGAGACACGCCATTACCGAAGCGTACCTGCAATTGTTCGAAATACACACAGTGCCACGCGTGTAGACTGCTGTGGGCAGTCTTTTGTTACATTCATTTAGAACTCTAAGGGCCCTGCGATAGAAATCGAAAGCACCATGACAGCTGTGGGCACTGTATCCACTATTGTGAGCCACCTGCATCCCTTTAAGCTCGATGCCTTCCCTTGCAGCGAAGTCATCTCGCAGCGTGTGTCCCAAGATCAGTATGGCGTTACAATGGTTTGTGCAACATGATAATGAGTTCACGTTGATGTATTGGCCACCAGAGTCGTCTGATATGAGTCCAGCGTAACACATCTGTGATGCTATCGGGTGCCAGCTCTGTGTCCAGAAATTACCGGCCCGTAATTTATGGGACTTGCGTTCCTGTCAGTAGACATCTGACGCTACATACGAGGGTTATTCGGAACGATCGGTCTCGAAATGGAAATCTCAGTGAAAATCCGATGATGTTTTGCACTGGTGTTTTGGGCAGTATCTTCTAGTATGCCCGTCGATTACGTTGTTCGTTTTAGTTTTGAGCACACAGAGAGCACATGAAGATACCTAGAACAATAGTGCCTCCACGCCAAGTACGATGGCCTAGTGAGAAATTTCGCCTGAATCTATGCAGCCAACATTACGTAAGTTTCGTGCGGTTTCCCTCTTCAAGAGAATTCTCAGCCACATTCTGCAGGGGCAATGAAGATGCTCCTGCATCGTTTTGAATTGTAAATGTTTGATTACCCACAATACAGCCCGTAATTCTCTCCCTCTGCGGTTCATCTCTGCTCACATGAACCGCTGGCTATGAAGACAACATTTTGGCACAGACAAGGAGCTGTAGGCTAGCACAGAGAATTGGCGGAAAGCACTGGGGGTCGCCTTCTATAGCGAGAGTATTGGAAAGTTAGTACAACGGTACGACAAACGTGTAAGTCGGATTGGCGACTATGGAGATAAGTTGATGGAAGTTGTAGCTAACTGTTGCAAATAAAACAGTTTTGATTTTCACTGTGGTTTCCATTTCGCGACCTATAGTTCCTTACTTTCCGAATAGCCCTCGTACAAGGTATATAGAAAAGCTGTCTTTAATCAAGGGGAAGGTAAATAACCAACAGGAATGATTGATACAGCACTGAATGCATAATATATACACTACTGGCCATTAAAATTCCTACACCAAGAAGAAATGCAGATGATGAACAGGTATTCATTGAAAAAATATATTATTCTAGAACTGACATGTGATTATATTTTCACGCACTGTGGGTGCGTAGATCCTGAGAAATCAGTACCCAGAACAACCACCTCTGGCCGTAATAACGGCCTTGATACGCATGTGCATTGAGTCAAACAGAGCTTGGATGGCGTGTACAGTTACAGCTGCCCATGCAGCTTCAACACGATACGACAGTTCATCAAGAGTAGTGACTGGCGTATTGTGACGAGCCAGTTGTTGGGCCACCGTTGACCAGACGTTTTCAATTGGTGAGAGATCTGGAGAATGTGCTGGCCAGGGCAGCAGTCGAACATTTTCTGTATCCAGAAAGGCCCGTACAGGACCTGCAACATGCGGCCGTACATTATCCTGCTGAAATGTAGGGTTTTGCAGGGATCGAATGAAGAGTAGAGCCACGGGTCGTAACACATCTGAAATGTAACGTCCACTGTTCAAAGTCCGTCAATGCGAACAAGAGGTGACCTAGACGTGTAACCAATGGCATCCCATACCATCACGCCGAGTGATACGCCAGTATGGCGGTGACGAATACACGCTTCCAATATGCGTTCACAGCGATATCGCGAAACACGTATGCGACCATCATGATGCTGTAAACAGGACCTGGATTCATCGCAAAAATGACGTTTTGCCATTCGTGTACCCAGGTTCGTCGTTGAGTACACCTTCTCAGGCGCTCCTGTCTGTGATGCAGCGTCAAGGGTAACTGCAGCCATGGTCTCCGAGCTGATAGTCCATGCTGCTGCAGACATCGTCGAACTGTTCGTGCAGATGGTTGTTGTCTTTCAAACGTCCCCATCTGTTGACTCATGGATCGAGACGTGGCTGCACGATCCGTTATAGCCATGCGGATGACTGTCATCTCGACTGCTAGTGATACGAGGCCGTTAGGATCCAGCATGGCGTTCGTATTACCTTCCTGAAACCACCGATTCCATATTCTGCTAACAGGTGTCGAATGAAGGGTAAAGCCACGCGTGTTAACACATCTGAAATGTCCACTGTTCTAAGTGCCGTCAATGCGAACAAGAGGTGACCGAGACGTGTAACCAATGGCACCCCATACCGTCACGCCGGGTGATACGCCAGTATGGCGATGACGAATACACGCTTCCAGTGTGCGTTCACCGCGATGTCGCCAAACACGGATGCGACCATCATGATGCTGTAAACAGAACCTGGATTCATCCGAAAAAATGACGTTTTGCCATTCGTGCACCCAGGTTCGTCGATGAGTGCACCATCGCAGTCGCTTCTGTGATGCAGCATCAAGGGTAACCGCAGCCACGGTCTCCGAGCTTATAGTCCACGCTGCTGCAAACGTCGTCGAACTGTTGGTGCAAAGGGTTGTTTTCTTGCCAACGTCCCCATCTGTTGACTCAGGGATCGAGACGTGGCTGCACTCCGTTACAGCCATGCGGTTAAGATGCCTGTCATCTCGACTGCTAGTGATACGACGCCGTTGGAATCCAGCACGGCGTTCCGTATTACCCTCCGGAACCGACCGATTCCATATTCTGCTAACAGTCATTGGATGTCGATCAACACGAGCAGCAATGTCGCGATACGGTAAACCGCAATCGCTATAGGCTACAATCCGACTTTTATCAAAGTCGGAAACGTGATGGTACCCATTTCCCCTTCTTACACGAGGCATTACAACAACGTTTCACCAGGCAACGCCGGGCAGCTGCTGTTTGTGTATGAGAAATCGGTTGGAAACTTTTCTCATGTCAGCACGTTGTAAGTGTCGCCACCGGCGCCAACCTTGTGTGAATGCTCTGAAAAGCTAATCATTTGCATATCACAGCTTCTTCTTCCTGTCGTTTCAATTTCACGTCTGTAGCACGTCATCTTCGTGGTGTAGCAATTTTAATGGACAGTGGTGTATTTACGTCTTAAGAACCACAGATCACAAGAAAAGGTCGATAAGACGGTAATTGATAGTCTTTTGGTGAATATTTTCAAGCATGCCTCATATACAGAGCAAGCCTTTGTTAACTGAACAAACTCAATCAACATTAACGCAGTAATGGGCTTAGCTACATTTGCAGCTGGTGCCGCTGGGAACAATTCTTCTTCTTTATCCGATAAAGCCCAGCTATTAATTGAATGTGTTTGTTGTGTGAGAAATGCATAATTCATCTGCTGCCTGTTTGAAAATATAGCTGCATGTTCGTGGCTGGATTATGGCAGAGGAAATTACATAACTGTTACTTATCATGAAGTTTGTAGTTAAACATATACGACATGTTGTTTATTGTTAGGACTGTATCCTGTTATTATAATTAACGTGCAAACATTTGAAGTTTGGACGTGATTCATAAAGCAACGGTGCAATGTGTTTTTCTGTTTAAGAGGTTTAATCTCGCGTTTTTGTAAGTGGAAATTCATTCATTCATACTTGTGTATTTCTTTTGGTTTGAAGACAAGCGTCCTTCCATTTAGTGACCTAGACAGAGGGGTTACATCTCTCTGCGGATACACATCTACAGAGCGGCAAGTTCAATGGTTATCTTTTCCTGTGCTTTATTCGTAGTATATTTACTAAATTTCGTACGTGTTTTTCTGTTTAAGAGGTATAAGCTCGCTATTTACAAGTGCAAATGCGGACAGTGTGTAGCGCAGTTTCAATTTCTTCCGAATAGCCAGTTACGTAGCCCGATGAGGTATAAGCGTCCGTTAGTGACACGTCATTTGCGTAGCATTTTGTTTATCTACGATTCTATATGGCTGGCTCTGAGCACTACGGGACTTAACATCTGAGGTCATCAGTCCCCTAGAACTTAGAACTACTTAAACCTAACTAACCTAGGACATCACACACGACCATGCCCGAGGCAGGATTCGAACCTGCGACCGTAGCGGTCGCGCGTTTCCGGACTGTAGTGCCTAGAACCGCTCGGCCACTCCGGCCGGCTGACGTAGCCTACCAGCAAGTCACGAAGTCACGACTGTTGGCACTGTGTCGTTTGGATTTCGTTGTCAGCTGTTGGGACATGTTGTTTTGTCGATTGGTCCGTTGACTGTCTGTCGGGTGGGTTGTCGTCGGATCGTGAATGGTTGGCCCGACTGCCTGTCTCCCCAAAGCGAACGCTAGTGTTTCAAGTGCAGACCGACCCCCGGAAACTTCTGACCGCCGCTGGCTGTACTGTTCTTATTGGTGTTTTATTGTGTATCTTAATCGCTTATAGCCGATGGTTTGAATTTGTATGCTTTTAGTTGGGTTTGAAATAATGGGCATCCAGCCGCTTTAAAATTTAAATTCCTTACTTATTAAATCTTATACTGTTTGGACCTTCAGCCTGTGTAAAATATTGTTTAAAGATAAAGTTTTGGGCCTCCTGCCTACTAAAAATTATTTTAGTGGTTTTATGTAATCGGTCTTCAGCCGTTTTAAAATTAAAGTTCTTGTCTTTCGAGTATCAGACCGTGTGGGGCCTTCAGCCTAATTGAAGATTAGGCCTTCTGCCTTGCGTTTTTTTTAAAATTAATTTTACTTGCAGTCTTAAATCATGGGCCTTGAGCCGTCTTTAAATTAAACTTGTTTATTTTTCAGGTATTAGATTTGTTGGGTCTTCAGCGAAGTTAAAGAACTTACTTACGTGAGGCCTGCTGCCTTCTAAATATTCTTTTTTGAATTTGAATTTTAAGTTAATGGCTTTCAGCCTTTTTTAAATTCAAGTGGTTGTGGCCTTAAGGTATAAGATAGTGTGGCCTATTCAGCCGATAACTGAGTTCCAAAAATTGCTGTATTGCATGGACAACCAAATAGTTATTGTGCTTAAGGGTAAATGACAGCTCGCTTTTGGCCCCATTCCACAATTCCAACTACCTGTTCTGTCCTGCGGATTTAAGCAGGGTTTTTCAAGTACTTTTGGCTACGGTCAGTCACCTTCACGCCGCTGGCTCTGGATGTAGCAGTGGCGGAGAATCTGACGCGTCGCATGGGACACCTCAGGCGTCACTTGTTCTGTCCACGGGCTCTTCTTCCGAGGCACCTCCTAGTGTACCCGACACGATCGATCTGTCCGCACAGCAGTGGGTGGCAGGTGGTAACACGTTCGCGTCGCTCGAGGCGGAGGACCAGTGTGGACACTGGTCGTTCACCCTGTGAGTGGACTGGTGACAGCTCCTTCAGCAGTCTGAGTAGGTGTATGGGGGCAAGGGTTTATTGGTTATGTGAGCTCCAACGTTACGAGCGTTGGGGAGCCCCTTAGGCAGGCAGCGTTCAAGGATGGAAAGAAGGCCAATGTGCACATGGTTTGTGTACTGGGGGCCCCCATTCATGATATGGAGGCAGCCTTGCCTCCGGCTATTGAGCGTGAAGGGTGCAGTCGGCTGCAAATTGTGGCTCTCAGTGGCACCCTTGACGCCTGTTGCATGGGTTTTGCGCTGATCCTCAGTTCACTCTGGCAGCTGACGGGAAGTTGTGAAGGATGCTGGCTTCGCGTGTGGGGTGGAAGCAGGTTCACAATGTGTAGCACTGTTCCCAGAGCTGATCGGGATTCTTTGGTCCGGAGCTGTGTGGAGGGTCTCAAACAAGGGTTCATTGACCCTCTGATAGTCCTGACTGCACATTTCTAGACCTGCATTATCGGTTGGGAATTTGCAAGACTCTTCTTGGTAGGTCAGGGGTGCACTTCGTTCTTGGTCGTCCTCTCTTATTATTTCCTCTTGGCTCTTGTACATACTGTATATTACTCGTCCATTTCTAGAGCTTACTCCTATTTTTCCTAGAATTTTGAACATCTGGCACCATTTTCTTTGAAAGTGCGTTGATTTTTCTTTAGTCTTGCTACCTTTACTAAGCGCAACGTCCGAACTGCCTCTCTGGTGCCTTTACCTTGACTTGGGTACGTGCCATGGCTTGGACTGTCCAGAGATTGGGGAGGGGGGGGGGGGGAAGGGGGTCCAGGAAAAGCGGCAGTCGAGGGTGACATGAAGGTACTTGTGGATGGGGGTGAGGTTAATGGGACCCATTATGGTAAGGTAAAAATCCAGGAGACAGAAGGAAGGGACGGTGTTGCCTACGATGATTACCTGCATTACTTACTGAATGCACCTCGTATTAAAATGCAGTCTTCCTATCTTTGCATATAAAAAGTGAACTCTTGCTAGCTTCGGAATGTGTGTTCAGGCTAATCTCAGGAACTACTAAATGGATTTTGATACGGTTCCCCTAATAAGGAGATTGATTTATAAGGGAGGTTTCTGTATGCAATAAATATTTCATGCAAATTACGTGAACTATCATGTATTGAAGTCAACCGCGGCTGTGAATACGATGCTTTTGCCATCTACCGGAGAATGGCATAACTCACAACACGGGCTGTTACTGCGCGATCAGAATAATGCCTACCACTCCCTGCAGCGGTGACGGTTCTCCACTGGCACCGAGGCACGATTGTCGTAGTTGTGTCACGTACTGTCGTCTTCCCATTGGGGGTTTGTGCATTTTCTACTGAACTCGCATCTTCATAGATCAGGTGGATGTCATCCAGCGTGCACACGAAGTGACGCATAATTGAAAGATTCCCAGTAGCACACAGGGCCACACGACACTATTATTACTACTGTCTGTACGTATCTTCTTCCTCTACAGATTTCAAACATTCAAGATCTCCTCCAACTTTTCCTGTTGATATGTGAAGGCTAATCTCAGAATCCACCTGAGAGATTTTTATATGGGGTTCTCTTAACAGATACGCTGATTCAGGGTGGAGCGAGTAGACTGCTAGGTCGTACCTCGCTGGAATCGTTGTCATATCAATCTCTCTAAATAAATGTAAGGCTGAGAACGTTCTCTAAATAAATGTAAGGCTGAGAACGTTCCTGGCACGTGCTGCTTAAATTGTTTTAGTACATAAAGGCGCCGGCATTCTCTTGACTAACGTTGTTCTCTGAACTTTTTTTCTGTGCGTCTTCCTACAAACATGTCACAGACATTACTGCCTGATGTTCCTGTATGATAGTACTGCACCACTAAGTGGACTACGTCTGTGAGTATAGACAACCCTTCTGCGTTCACACTTCTGTACTTCAAGCCCAGGGCAAAACAGACATTAATATTTGTGGCGTTCGTTTTGATCCTGCAATTACTCTGAATCAAGACAGTGTCCTGAGTGTGTCTTGATAAACATTAATGTCTTGCTGTTGCCACATGCACTTAGAGGTACTAACAAACCTAAAAACATGAAGCTTGGAATGGCTCTAATTATTAGTCTGATACAGATGTAATTTTTTTCTGTACGCCGACTTCAGTCACAGATAGAAATATCTTCACTTATACGTGTTACTGAAACGTCCGCTAAACCCGCTGGGTAGAACAGGTGATTAGTATTGGAGAAAGGGCCAAATAAGGTTGGGGGCAGTTTCACCTTCTAATTGCAGTTTATTGTGATTTAATAACACCTTTACAACCAAAGCGGCGCACAGCAGAACCTTTACCAAATGCAGCTCTTTCACAGATGAAGGCCTCCAAACAAGAAATCTTAAAAACCAACAAGGTAAAAATTCAATTAAAATAGCAAATAAAGTAATTAAACAAACATATATCGCAGATAGGTGGAAAGCCTCAAAGCAAAGTAGATAGAACAAACATATGCAAGGTGCAATACAAATGGCTGAATGCCACAATTAAGTTTCAAAATTTTAAAATATGTTACCATAAGGAGAAGGCCGTAATGTTTAAAAACAAGAAATTTTAAGAATAAGTTTGCAAGGCTGAAAGCCCACAATTATTTATCCAAAACTTTAAAAATATAACCATAAGCCCTAAATTTTAAATAGCTGAAAACAAATAATTAAACACCGGTGGGAAAGACAATAATGACAACGGCACTCAGAAGCCTCCAGGCAGGTCGGTCTGCCCTCGCTCACTTACGTGAGACAGGTGTTGAGCCCAACTACACTTGATCCGTCGGAACCCAAACAGGGGAGAGCCACGGACCGACCGACACAACGACTTGCTCCCCATCAATCAGTACGTGAGAACTCAAACGGAAAAGGTTACGAACATTATAATCCACATTGACGTCTGTATTAGCTGTCAAAATTACACACCATGTTGGAGAGCGACAACAGGTGAGGAAAGGACGCTACCTGAAATTACGTTAGTGGCCAGGGCAGGTAACCAGAACACTAACGGCCACAAGGCAGAAAATTCCGCTATTGCACTCGAATTGCAGTCAACCAATATAGTTAATTCCACCGCATGGCGGCTAAATTTCAGCAATAGAAACACTCGGTGCTGCTCACAAGAAAACCTCCCCAACAGCGAACCACCGAAGCGAACCACACAACTTGAATGAACGTGGCTTGGGTAGTTGAAACCACTACTCAACTTTGACGTCCTGGGTCGGTGGACCACAAAGCTCGTAGCGATCAGACAGCTCCACACGCGCTCCGACACTGCGCAGGGACCGCCAGCGGACCCAGCCGACTACACTGCAGGAGATAGCTACCCTGGTGCGCAGGAATCGACCGACTCCTCTCAGAAGGCTGACAACACCTAAAATAGTCGTCAGTGCACATAACGCCAACTACACACGCAAGTGACAAACACTTGCACGAAGACCTGAACGATACCCAACAGTAACTAATCACGCACGAAGACAAATCGGGAGTCGATGCACACACACACACACAGCCGACTCATGAACGATCGGCGAGCCAAAACGCGTCCTCCGGTAGGACGACCGGCCGACGATCCACGAAGACCGTGGCCCGGCTCAAGTGATACGTGGCAGCAATGGTCGGTCGAGCCATGCTGACGCAGGCCTCACTGCTGTTCTAACCCTAGTGCACAAGTGCCGCATTGCAACTCCCCGACTGGCAGGTCCGGACTGCGCTCCAGACGCGTTCCAACTGACTGGCAGACCAGAACTCCCAACGCGAAATGGCTTACGATAAACAACGACCGGAAAGTAACAGCAGTCGGGCAGAGATACTACGAGAGGGGATATATCGATACACACTGCTAGAGCCGGTCACGGTCAGGCAAAGCAGCAACTCAGTGACAGTAGTAATTTAAATTAACGTAGTAGGGCGGAAGTACGTTAATAACAGGGTGTAAAATGCATGATGGTGAGAACACGAGCCACACACGGCTCAGTTAACTCCTCTGTAATTGTTGCATCACGGAATGATTTCGATGTACATTCCAACATTTCTTGAAGTTCTACATGGCTAGCTCGGAGCCAAGGAGGCCAGCTCGGGGACAATGTGCCAGTTGGAATGTCAGTACGGCATACCGCCGACTAGCAGAGGACAGGGCACCATTATAGTCATTACGCACATCCTCCGAGCGACGCTAGCAGAAGAGCAAAAGCCGCAATGGCGGTCCACCTGCTAACTACTTGCCGACTTCAGCCCGAAACCCAGCCAACTTGATGCAAACGATAGCCGAGGTCTACTGTTGCTGCCTACTGAGACATCCCTGATTAGTAGCAGACTGGCGTCCTGCCAGGGGTCCCCCCCCCCCAAGAAGAGTCAGTTGTGTATGATCTGCAAGCTGCCCTCCTCACACCGACGATGCATGGCGCATTCGTACAGCCCCTAGCCGACGCATGGACATCTGCCACAGTCTTGGTTGATCCATGGTGGATGACCAAGGCCTTCACTAAATGCAACGTCCTGGACCAAGCAATCCGCTATCCTCACCAAAGTGCCCGACGGGTTGTCTACGAGAGCGGAGACAGTTAAGGTTCCCGCTATTCCACAGAAGCGTTCGAGGTGCGCGACATGTGCCCGTCTCCACGCTGCTGTCTGTACGACGAAGCACGGCTGCAGATCACGTACCTGTGGCTATGACGTTAACTCGTTGATGGGGCACGTTAGCACTTATTCGCAGCTTATGCTGATGCCTGACCATGGTTCGACGCACAGAAATAATTCATAATATACCTTTCCTCATTACACTTAGTAAATGTTTCGTCTATTCTAGGAGCAGTAAATTTTATTACAACAGCAATTAATATACGATCAGAAAGAGTGACTTAAGATCAGCTACTATTATTTGTTGATCTGTTGCTATTACAGTCATTTTTCATCTTCTTCTTTCACTTTCTCTCCTAGCAGGTAAATGCAACCTTCAGAAAAAATGTTACAGTTACCACCGCCTCACTGTCGCCTCTGGACGACTCTTCTGCCATCTTGACCACTTTCCTCCTCATAAATCGACCCCAGCTTCACTTTGATTTTGATATTTCTGTAGTGTGTCTTGATTTTTCGTTTCTATGCGTTCTTAGACTGGTTTAACCAACATAATGTAACATGATCTACATTCGAACAGGACCTATAATATTTATGGTCCCCGTATTATACTGAAAATTGTCCTTCGGTGTCGCTGGAAATTGGAAATGATCATATGACTCGTAAGACATCTTGTAATACTGATTTCAAGACCGGTTGATGTCACAAGAAAGATGTTACAAGCCACCATAATAAATGTAGCCGCCTCAGTTGAAGGTGGACGTAGAATTATGCCAATCACTAACAGGGTAGTGAGAGCAGTAGTTGGTTGATAACACACGAAGCTGTACTGAAGTGGAGCAATATGTTTTCGTTCTGTGCTAAGTTATCATAAGCAAAGAGTATAATAACTTTTTGTTTCGTCTTCAACCATTTCAGATCACATGGGACATCTGGAACAGTGAATTTACAACCCTGAACAAAAAAGGCAAGGTAAATAGAAATATGCCCACAGGATTTGTGGATTTCACAATCCACTAGGCGCTCACCTTTTACGCCAAGAACAGTGAAATAAGTTGTATTTATGACCAACAATGGAAGTAACTCACAGTGCGCCCACATGTTTACGCGAAGAGCAGCGAAATACACGTACATCTCAAGAGGTGAGATAGACTTAAGACCAACAATGGAGAGAGGTCACAATATATCCTCATGTAGTTCCGACTGGCTCTATAAACCATGAAAGTGTATCACTGAAATGCACTTGCTTCTACGGTAATTAACGCTGTAAGTGGGTGGAGGTGTATGGTAATCTAGATTAAACTATCTCTGCGCAACGTGCCTGAGATTTACTGGATCAGTTCTACAAAAGCTGTTCCTATAATATTAAGAATGTGTCCCTCAGTTTTAATTCCCAAAATATTACGATCATATCCCTTAGACCTTCTGACCAAGATGAAGGGAGTATACTGCTTGTTTCGAAGAAGTCACACGGAAAGTAGGATAGAAATGTTCGGGCAAAGTTCAGAAGCCAAGAAGGAAATCACTTCATGTAAAAAGCATGGCAGAGATGCAGGGACAATAGAACTCAGAATGAGATTTGCACTCTGCAGCGGGGTGTGCGCTGATATGAAACTTCCTGGCAGATTAAAACTGTGTGCCCGACCGAGACTCGAACTCGGGACCTTTGCCTTTCGCGGGCAAGTGCTCTACCATCTTTTTATTTTTTTATTGCATTTTGTTCGTTTTCTTTCGTTGTATATGATCGGGGCGGACGTCGTAAGACACCCTTTTAAGTTCGTTGTTGATCCATTAACTCAGTTTTCTTATTACAGAGGGCGGCTAACCCTCTGACCGAGCACGCTGGGCTACCGTGCCGGCAACCATCTGAGCTACCGAAGCACGACTCAGACCCGGTACTCACAGCTTTACTTCTGCCAGTATCTCGTCTCCTACCTTCCAAAACTTTACATATCAGCGCACACTCCGCTGCAGAGTGAAAATCTCATTCTGGAAACATCCCCCAGGCTGTGGCTAAGCCATGTCTCCGCAATATCTTTTCTTTCAGGAGTGCTAGTTCTGCATGGTTCGCAGGAGAGCTTCTGTAAAGTTTGGAAGGTAGGAGACGATATACTGGCAGAAGTAAAGCAGTGAGTACCGGGCGTGAGTCGTGCTTCGGTAGCTCAGATGGTAGAGCACTTGCCCGCGAAAGGCAAAGGTCTCGAGTTCGAGTCTCGGTCGGGCACACAGTTTTAATCAGCCAGGAAGTTTAACAATAGAACTGTTTGATTTTTTTCCTACTGTGAGGGAAAAACTTCAAATGATGTACATCCCACCTACGATGCGTATGATCCATTTTATTAGAAGACGTCAACAGAATAGGACGTCGTCTTAATGGTGATCCTATTGTTCAGCACTGTATTGATTTCACAGGCGTCAGCTATTATTTCTGCTGAAATAATAGATGAAACAGCATACAACATACTGGACGGATAAAAGTGGTGTATATTATACAACACGAAAGAGACTGCGTCCAGGAGATATATGGAACACTATCTCCAAAGACAAGAGAGGAATAACACTAACACCCAATAAAGAAATCTATATAGGTGAGGATCGCATTCTGGACGTATTTTGAGCCGCATGTGGCGATGTGAATAGGGATGGAGTGTGGCCTGAGTTACTTCTGCGGCCTCCGGAGTAGCCATTCTCGATTTGTTGCTGTACAGCGACTAAAGGAAAACAAGATGGGAGCACTCACCACTGTTGCAACAAACGCCATTACTGGAGTCATGGGGGCAACTGCAGCCACGGAGGACTACGGAGTTGATAGCAGCACAAAACGTTTCACGTATCCTAGGAAACTTTTAAAAGTGCAGAGGTTGCCACATTTGATTCAGCCTGATCTTGACTTACGTCCTACCAGATTGCAGAAAATCTTTACTAGTGCCACCTGGCGTAAACCTGCTGGTATCTATTTTTGAATTACGGGAGGGGTCAAATGAAAACCAAATACCCGCCACCACGGGATCGTGAAAGCGTTCCAGTCAAACGCAATCACCATAATGTTTAAGATATGCACCCCACTAGGAGACTAGATCAATGCCTGTTTCCTAGAACGTGGTCACTGGCTGTTCCACAACTGCACCCATTTTTACACGCCTTCATCCGACTGAAACCGACGTCAGCGACTTATTTTCTCCAGATCGCCGTAAATGTGAAACCCACACCTTGAAATATGGTGGATGAACAGAGGAGGTTGCAGTGTTTCCGAACGAGATCGCTGAAGCGTAGCCTTCGTGCTACTGGCAGTGTGGGGGCGGGCGTCATCGTGCAACAGGATGCTTCCTCTGCTCGTTGAGTTCCTCGTGCGTGGAACTACAATCAAAGCAGCGCGCTATGAAGACACTTCGCAGAAACGGTGACGCGCCATAGAGCAAAATGCCCAGGAATGCTGCGGGATGGACTTGAAGGCAGACACACGTAGGCGCCGGGTTTCAATCCGACGAGGAAGTGCAGGACTGGGGGTGGTTGTGGGTTCGTCAGCGGCCGACAGCTTTCTACGGAACAGGAACTGATCGTATCGTCTCCCGGTGTAATAAATGTCATAATGCATGTGGTGGTTACTTTTGAACGGAACCGTTCGATGATACCACTGTGGCGGGCGTTCGGTATTCATCTGACTACCCCCTATAATTGCTGTTCAGGTAGGACCGAAACTTACACCTGAGATGAAAAAGGTCGTGGGATACCTCTCAATATCGTGACGAATCTCCTTTTGCCACGCGTAGTGTAGCAACTGAACAAGTCGTCGGAAGTCCTCTGCAGAAATATTGAGCCATGATTCCTCTATAGCTGTCCATAATTGCGAAAGTATTGCCGGTGCAGGGTGTAGTCCACGATCTGAGCTCTCGATTATGTCCCATAAATGTTCGACTGGACATCCGGGTACCTGGATGACTACATCATTCGCTCGTATTGTTCAGACTGTTCCACAGATCAATCACGAACATGTTTGGGAACATGAAGTCCAGGAATGGCGGCAAATGGTCTCCATATAGCCGGACTCAACGATTTAAATGATCGGTTCAATCTGACCAGAGAACCCAGTCCATTTCCTGGAAACACAGCCTACACCATCATGGAGGCAGCACTAACCTGCATAACGCCTTGTTGACAACTTGGGTCTATGGTTTCCCGAGGTCTGTCCCACCCTCGAACCCTATTACCAACTCTGACAAACTGAAATTGGTGCTCATCTGACCAGCTCACGGTTTTCTAGTCGTCTAGGACCCAACCGATACGATCACGAGCCCAGGAGAAGCGCTGCAGGCGATTTCGTGCTGTTAGCGAAGGGACTCGATTCGGTCGTCTAATGCGATAGCCCATTAACGGCAAATTTCGCCGCACTGTCCTAACGGATACGTTCGTTGTTCGTCCCACATTGATTTCTGCGTTTATTTCACTCAGTTTTGCTGGTCTATTAGTACTGGCAACTCTATGCGAGTGCAGCTGATCTCTGTCGTTAAGTAAAGGCCGCCTACCAGTGTGTTGTCGGTGGCTGAATATAATGCCTAAAATTTGGTATTCTCGGCACACTTCGACGCTGCATCTTGGAGTATTGAATTTCTTAACGACATCCGAAATGGAATGTCTCATGCGTCTAGCTCCAACTACCATTTCGTGTTCAAAGTCTGTTAATTACCGTCGTGCGGGAATGCTCACACCGGAAACCTTTACACCTGTATGACCTTACTGCAAATAACAGCTCACCCGCCCGGCTAGCCGCGCGGTGTAACGCGCTGCATCCCGAGCGGGAAGACGCGCCGGTCGCTGGCACGAATCCGCCCGGCGGATTAGTGTCGAAGTTCGGTGTGCTGCGCAGCCTGTAAATGATTATTAAGGAGGTCTTCCATCTACTTCGACGAATGCGGCCTGATTCCACTTATTCCGCATCAGTTACACTATGTCGGTGATTATTGCACAAACACTGCCGTAACGTACGCGTACATCATACTTACTCTACCACGCAAACATATGGGGCTACACTCGTCTGGTATGAGACGTTCCCTGGGAGAGGGGAGCGGGTGGGCGTTCTACTGGGGCCGAACCGCGTAATAACCCTGGGTTCGGTGTGCGGCGGCGGTGGGGTAAGTGGACTGCTGGGGTCTGTTGTGGGGTTGTGAACTACTGAGGGCTACGGCGGGACGAAGACTCTTTGTCGTTTCTAGGTTTAATACACAAATGATAGGTCTGCCTACGGACTGCCTTTAATACCTTGTGTAAGTGTTACTACCGCCATCTGTATATGTGCACATTGCTACCGGCCATTAAAATTGCTACACCAAAAAGAAATGCAGATGAGAAAACGGGTATTCATTGCACAAACATATTAAACTAGAACTGACATATGATTACATATTCACGCAAATTTGGGTGCATAGATCCTGAGAAATCAGTACCCAGAACAACCACCTCTGGCCGTAATAACGGCCTTGATGCGCCTGGGCATTGAGTCAAACAGAACTTGGATGGCGTGTACAGGAACAGCTGCCCATGCAGCTTCAACACGATACCACAGTTCATCAAGGGTAGTGACCGGCATATTGTGACACGCCAGTTGCTCGGCCCCCATTGACCAGACGTTTTCAATTGGTGAGAGATCTGGAGAATGTGCTGGCCAGGGCAGCAGCTGAACATTTTCTGTATCCAGAAAGGCCCGTACAGGACCTGCAATGTAGGGTTTCGCAGGGATCGAATGAAGTGTAGAGACACGGGCCGTAACACATCTGAAATGCAACGTACACTGTTCACAGTGTCGTCAATGCGGACAAGAGGAGACCGAGGTGTGTAGCCAATGGCAGCCCATACCATCACGCCGGGTGATACGCCAGTATTGCGATGACGAATACACGCTTCCAATGTGCGTTCACCGCGATGTCGCCAAAAAAGGATGCCACCATCATGATGCTGTAAACAGAACCTGGATTCATCAGAAAAAATGACGTTTTGCCATTCGTGCATCCAGGTTCGTCGTTGAGTACACCATCGCATGCGCTCCTGTCTGTGATGCAGCGTCAAGGGTAACCGCAGCCATGGTCTCCGAGCCGATAGTTCATGCTACTGTAAACGTCGTCGAGCTGTTCGTGCAGATGGTGTTGTCTTGCAAACGTCCCCATCTGTTGGCTCAGGGATCGAGACGTGGCTGTACGATCCGTTACAGCCATGCGGATAAGATGCCTGTCATATCGACTGCTAGTGATACGAGGCCGTTAGGATCCAGCACGGCGTTCCGTATTACCCTCCTGAACCCACAGATTCCATATTCTG
The DNA here is from genome assembly GCF_021461395.2 of Schistocerca americana. Classification (NCBI taxonomy): domain Eukaryota; kingdom Metazoa; phylum Arthropoda; class Insecta; order Orthoptera; family Acrididae; genus Schistocerca; species Schistocerca americana. The sequence continues at coordinate 162,699,665 of NC_060119.1, read as the reverse complement.
CTAACAGTCATTGGATCTCGACCAGCGCGAGCGGCAATGTCGCGATACGATAAACCGCAATCGCGATAGGCTACAATCCGACCTTTACCAAGTCGGAAACGTGATGGTACGCGTTTCTGCTCCTTGCACGAGGCATCACAACAACGTTTCACTAGGCAACGCTGGTCAATTGCTGTTTGTGTATGAGAAATCGGTTGGAAACTTTCCTCGTGTCAGCACGTTGTAGGTGTCGCCACCGGCGCTAACCTTGTGTGAATGCTCTGAAAAGCTAGTCATTTGCTTATCACAGCATCTTCTTCCTGTCGGTTAAATTTCGCGTCTGTAGCACGTCATCTTCGTGGTGTAGCAATTTTTATGGCCAGTAGTGTAGTATGTTAATAAATTTAGAAAGTAAGGATTGTTGTCTTAGTAATTAATGCTCATTTTTTTCCGATACCAAACGAAATAATAGTTATTAAACAAAATTAAATGTTACAGCCTTGCTTAGGTTTCAGGTAACAGATTTACACGTAGATCAGTTATAAATAAAGTAGAGCAGGTCAGATGCGCAGTAGTGTAAAAAGAGTAAAAAGGAATCTTTCGCGGAGTACCATTCCAGCGCGGCCACTGTTCGCCGCGTGAGCTGTTGTCCCGTACAGAGCTGGGCACTGGTGGCGGATCAGCTGTGCGCGACAGTCGGCTGTCACCCTCTTTCTGCGCATGCGCGCCCCGCCGCCGCCACGTGGTGGCAGCCCCGCGGGGTCGCGGCCACGTCAGTAGCGCCCCAGCGCCCGCCGACGCCGGACGTCGTCTGCGAGAGCAGCGCAGCGTCTACGTCACGCCACGACACGGCGCGCTGCGACGCCGGCACACTGATGCGCGTCGTCGGCGCTCTCTGACGCCATGTAGTGCTTCAGTACCTACGTGACGGGTAGCTGTGGCGAGGGTATTTTGATTCGGGGCCAAGAGAATAGCAGGAAGCAACAACTTGCCTGTTATCAGCTTCGAGAATTACCGTAGTTGTCAGGAGAATCTGTTGCGTGAATGTACTGAAATCGACGTCAGGTGCAGAGAAGCTTTTAACCTTTCACCGGTCGCAGTGATTGCCCCGTATAAGATGCGCTAAAGTGGTAAGTATAAATGCTGTCACTAATAACAAATATTTACACGGGTACAGTTCTGTTTTATGTGACAAATCTCGCTAAGAAAATATACATATTTCATAACTTACTCGAAATCTCCTACCTTATTTTCAGAATGTAATTCCCCTGTTTAAGGGAATGAACCAAGTTTATCACATATAAATAATGACTGAAATATTCGTGACGTGATGCCCGATAAACGCTACTCATCACTTAAATTCAGTATGGTTGTGAAGACCATTCAACGCACAGTAAACGTGCACACGAAATGTTTACGATAAAATATATTTTCATGGGCAGTTGCCATCGATACCGAATGTTCAAAGCAGTTTACGCGAATATCTGTGAAGTACGTACCGTTACGTTGCCATGAGCAATGTATGATGAAAGAAAACTCAACATCACCTCGTGGCACATAAGATTTTCGCCGGCCGCGGTGGTCTAGGCGCTCAGTCCGGAACCGCGCGACTGCTACGGTTGCAGGTTCGAATCCTGCCTCTGGCATGGATGTTTGTGATGTCCTTAGGTTAGTTAGGTTTAAGTAGTTCTAAGTTCTAGGGGACTGATGACCACAGATGTTAAGTCCCATAGTGCTCTGAGCCATTTGAACCATAAGATTTTCACTAACAATTTTTGAATGAGGGACTCGCAGACACTTGTTGATATCCGTCATGTATAGTCCAGCATTATTAGAGTTTCAGTAATACACGCATCACTGCTCCGTGCGAAAAACATACAGAGGAAATTCGAGGAATGAACAGTTATCACTGGACAATGGAAGGGTTTGTAATTTACGCTACCGCCCAATACGTGCACGTCTACCTGTATCGACGTATGAGCGGCACATGACTTAACTGTCAACAAACACTGTGCGTATTATTTGTTTTTGCGACTTTCGTTGTAATTATTCGCAACTGTGCACGTATGACCTATTGTTTTGCTCCTTGACGCTGAAATATATTCGTGGATTTTGTCCCTTTGCCCTTAGAGTTGTATGTATAGGCCGTTATTTATTGGGCGTTTAAGATTATACCAAAAGAAATACGGGTCGATGTGCAGAACTCATTTGTTACCAATTTCACTTTCATGACTTTATTGGTCGTAGGAGAGTGCTTTTAAATTACGTCACCGTCTTTCATGTATCGTCTCATAAATTATGTTGACAGCAGCCAAGCACAAATGTCCTGCTCGTGGTAACTGCTAGAGATTCGAAGATTGAACCCAGCGCTGATCTGAACGTTGTAAAAACATTTGAAGCAACTGAATGCTCCACTGAGAGCCGACAATATCACACGAATTGTCTGCATTTGTACCGTCACGAGATCTGTTTGATATGTTCTTAATAGGTTTAAGTGACTTGTTAAATCACTTTTAAGGAACACTGGGTGTCAATATACCAACATCGCCTACGACAATTCTCTTGTATCGTTAGCAAATGAGAACTGACAGTTAATCGCTGTCTAAGTAAGTTTAGCTTTAGGATTAGCGTAATGACTGTTGCATTAATAAATACAACTTTAAAACTGCTGTCACTAAGAAACGACCTGATAGTAAGACTCTCTTATCGGACATCTTCATAGTAGATATACAGAAATTATTCGCATTGTTATGCATACTGCTACAATAGAAAGCATCACGCTCTGCTCAACGTCGATACCTAAAGTTCTACCGCCTTCGAGAATACAAGTGAGCGTGTAAGGAAACAGTAATGATAAATTTGAAGTCCCAAAACGTGCAATGTCTAGCTTTTATTCGCGAACTCAGGCATTGCATTGTTGGCCCCGTTTAAGTGTAGAAAGTACCTATCGACAAAGGTTAATAGTACTCGACGAAGTGGGCTGCACGCGTGTTGAACCTCTCGCTTCATATTCAAGGGGTCGGGTTTCGTACCTGGCCAGAGATTCTGTTAAAGTTGTCTGTGGTTACGCCGGATCACCCTTTAACAACGTTCAGGCGTTTGCCCATATTTTCAATGTTACTTGTACAATAACGACTCTCCTGTTCCATCATTGCAACAGACACTAACCTTCCTTCGCTCGTTCCTGTCTTGAAAGGGTTTGCGATAAGTCTGTCAGAAACAAAAAATAAAACCCAAATAATTCAGTAATAAGTCACCAATTACCGCGAACAATTAATGTATACGTATTTACAATACGATAATCTTAAAACAATTCATGGTTTTTGTATGCTAAGACTCCCATCTGATGAAGTTTTTTTTTATCTCACGCCGTAATGAGACGATAATTTACGATACTTACAGAATATCAGTAGATAACCTACACCACACTCTAATGATAATAATATAGTTCTACTGAAAAGAACGTGAAAGGAACAGAGACAACTGTGAATACCCATTCGAAACCCTCGTAATTAATGCGAATTTGCCGCTCCGGAAGACAAAAGTGGCTGTGATCATGCGCCAGAAAAGCGGCTGGTAACGCAATAACGGGGCCTATTTGCAGGTAGTTTGTCGATTATGGAAATTACGAGCAATTGAACTCTAATTTCGCTCGCAACGCAGCGAATTAAAAGCTAATCGCGTTCGGGGACAGTGATCTTCATCATGTAACGCGGTCATTACTTTGTACTCACCTGGTACCGACACCACGTCATTATTATTCAGTGCTCTCATTTTGAAAAGAAATATCTAACTTTACAATAAATTTGACTTTAATTGTGAAGAAAATTTACATTTTCTCTGAGAATAGTGATTTTACAATTCCTTTTGATAACAAGCAGCAACAGTAAATGTGTAGTAGCTACTTGTGTGTGTGTGTGTGTGTGTGTGTGTGTGTGTGTGTGTGTGTGTGTGTGTATGAAAGAGAGAGAGAGAGAGAGAGAGAGAGAGAGAGAGAGAGACAGACAGACAGACAGTAGCCGCAATGATAAATCACAATTACATTTCATTGCCTTCTTCAGTATGTCATTATGATCATGAAAGAAACGTTGTCGGATCACAGGCAAGCGATTTTGTCATTAGTCATGTGGTACTGAATACTAGTAACAACGTCACCTGAAGGGACGTTCAAAGTGTTTCTCTTTGAGGGCGTGCCTGCAGCATATATGCAGGGTAGTGCGACACTGATACGGGTATATAAGCACCGACATGTAGGCAAGGAATTAGGGTGACATTCGTGTCTACCCGAAGTGCGGTAAATGCTGAAACGTGAAGACGACGTTGTTACCAGTTGTGTCCAAAGGGAACCAACGAGATGTTCTTCTTTTCTCGGTTGCCGAAGGACAAACACCGGCAGATAATTGGGTAATGAAGAATGTGCATGGGGTACACAACTGTCGAAAACCACCGTTGTGCAGTGGTGTGCTACAAGGGGTTCTACCGCTTCATGGTAACGCACGTCCCCATATCGCAAACGTTTTAACCCAGAAGTTGCGTCATCTAAAGGAGGAGACATTCGAGCACTCGCCCTATGACTGTTTCCCCATGCGATCGTCACGTCTTACAACACTTAATTAGGACTTGGAAGGGTTGACAAATCCTGTCGGGGTAGGACAGGCAGCAGGCAGTAATGGACTTCCTCTCGCAGCATGACATGGTATTTTACCAAAAGGAAATCTTCAACTTGGTGCGTCAATGGGATGAGTGCCTCAGCGCTCACGGCGGATTTACCTGATTCGCGTACCAATTCTCGACTGTATTACTTTCGAACGGAAATTTTGCGCCCGCTGATATTTTTAGGGCAGCGGTTACAAATGTTATTCTTCACATTACTCGACGTAGTTGGAACCCGACTGCTGAACTGAACGCATATGATAGGGAGAAATGTGATACGGGCGTATTACAGAACCACCATGTGGAACAGACTATAACCTGCTCTGTCCATCTGTTCTTACCCAAAAGCGAAGCATTAAGCTATTCTTTCTTCAAGACGCAGTTTCAGTATAATAGTGAATAAAAAATTTCTTGAGAACACAAACCTAATCATTCAGTTGCAGTGAGCTATTTATTCTGCTAGTAACTGCAGTGCCACTATGCTTATTTTTTCGCTTTCTTAATTAGTAAAACATGATGGCGCGCTCTTTCTATAGCAGAGCGGTAACCAATCAAGTGACATGACAATGGGATTCTAGGCATTTTGTTACCACTGTTTACATAATTGAATACGGAAGCTGGGAACAGAAAATGTTTTATGCGAAATTGACGTGTTTAGATTACCTTCACAGTCAAATTGACCTTCCAGTTACATACACTGATGAGCACCTCAAGATTGAATGCCATATGATGACGTTTCCCGCATAGGTCACGATAAGGAAAGACCATTGGCGGAGTGCAGACGAATGAGGAATCAGTCTAGCTACTAAACCGACCGCAAATGAGGAAGCACACTATTGGCCATTAAAATTGCTACACCACGAAGATGACATGCTACAGACGTGAAATTTAACCGACAGGAAGAAGATGCTGTGCTATGCAAATTATTAGCTTTTCAGAGCATTCACACAAGGTTGGCGCCGGTGGCGACACCTACAACGTGCTGCCATGAGGAAAGTTTCCAACCCATTTCTCATACACAAACAACGGTTGACCAGCGTTGCCTGGTGAAACGTTGTTGTGATGCCTCGTGTAAGGAGGAAAAATGCGTACCATCACGTTTCCGACTTTGATAAAGGTCGGATAGTAGCCTATCGCGATTGCGGTTTATCGTATCGCGACATTGCCGCTCGCGTTGGTCGAGATCCAATGACTGTTAGCAGAATATGGAATCCGTGGGTTCAGGAGGGTAATACGGAACGCCGTGCTGGATCCCAACGGGCTCGAGACGTCGAGATGACAGGCATCTTATCCGCATGGCTGTAACGGATCGTGCAGCCACGTCTCGATCCCTGAGTCAACAGATGGGGACGTTTGCAAGACAACAACCATCTGCATCAACAGTTCGACGACGTTTGCAGCAGCATGGACTATCAGCTCGGAGACCATGGCTACGGTTGCCCTTGAAGCTGCATCACAGACAGGAGCACCTGTGATGGTGTACTCAACGACGAACCTGGCTGCACGAATGGCAAAACGTCATTTTTTCGGATGAATCCAGGTTATTTTTACAGCATCATGATGGTCGCATTCGTGTTTGGCGACATCGCGGTGAACGCACATTGTAAGCGTGTATTCGTCATCGCCATACTGGTGTATCACCAGGCATGATGGTATGGGGTGCCATTGGTTACACGTCTCGGTCATCTCTTGTTCGCTTTGACGGCACTTTGGACGCTACATTTCAGATGTGCTACGACCCGTGGCTCTACCCTTCATTCGATCCCTGCGAAACCCTACATTTCAGCATGATAGTTCACGACCGCATGTTGCAGGTCCTGTACGGGCCTTTCCGTATACAGAAAATGTTCGACTGCTGCCCTGGCCAGCACATTCTCCTAATCTCTCACCAATTGAAAATGTCTGGTCTATGACAGCCGAGCAACTGGCTCGTCACAATACGCCAGTCACTACTCTTGATGAACTGTTGTATCGTGCTGAAGCTGCATGGGCAGCTGTAGCTGTACACGCCATCCAAGCTCTGTTTGACTGAATGCCCGTTATTACGGCCAGAGGTGGTTCTTCTGGGTACTGATTTCTCAGGATCTATGCACCAAAAGTGCGTGAAAATGTAACCACATGTCAGTTCTAGTATAATATATCTGTCCAATAATAACCATTTATCATCTGCATTTCTTCTTGGTGTAGCAATTTTGATGGCCAGTAGTGTATAATGACGCAGGCTACTTTCACAAACGGCGGAGTCTTATGGCCTGGCAACAGAAAATAAGCATGTCGAAAAGGACGACGATGGTAATGTGTTCACGCACAATTATTGTGAGCATCTGTGGAAAGTGGTAGGGGGATAGTGAAACCACGAGTAGGCAACAATGTGTTAGAGTTCCACGCCTCATCAAGGAATCTCGAAGTTAGTGGCTTGCCCGGTCTATAAAGGAGGATAAGCGGCAATCTGTTGCACATCTGACTACAGAGCACAGTAATGGTGCAAGCAGAACTGTTCGGCGATAGATAACCCCTACGTGTTCACTTGCTGACCAGACAGCATCTTCAGTTGTAATGGGCACGGGATGATCAAAATTTAAGAAGGAGCAAAGGAAACATGTCACCTGGCAGGATGAATCATGCTTTTGTTATGTTATATAGCTAGGGAAGGCCGAAATGCACGCTATAAGCTCACGCAGGATGGCGTGAGGTCTGAAACAGGATACGTAATGAATGCTATAAAGAAAAGTACGTAGCTTCTGGAATACTTAACTTTAATCCATCATTTGTATACATCGTTCTTGATGAGACATGCTTCATACGATAACTATCAATTGCTATGGCGCCTTGCTAGGTCGTAGCCATTGACTTAGCTGAAGGCTATTGTAACTATCTTCTCTGCAAATAAACGAGGCTTCGTCAGTGTTGCATCGCTAGCTAAGTCGTCCGTACAACTGGGGCGAGTGCTAGTAAGTCTCTTTAGACCTGCCGTGTGGCGGCGCTCGGTCTGCAATTACTGACAGTGGCGACATGCGGGTCCGTCGTATACTACCGGACCGCGGCCGATTTAAAAGCTACCACCTAGCAAGTGTGGTGTCTGGCGGTGACACCACGTTACATCACGTCCACGATACTATTTGGATACGCTGTCATCGGGGCGGTCACAAAACACACGCAACGCCACGGACGAAGGCTGCTTGGAGCAGTGTTATGAGATGCGTCTAGGGTCCTATGTAATCCTGTTGTAGTAAATGAAGGCACTACGACACTTGTGGCCTACGTGAACTTCATTACGGATCACGTACATCCCTTCACGATTAATGTTTTCCCCAACGGTGGTGGAATCTTCCAGCAGGATATTTGCCCGAGTAAAAAGACTAGTTTGGTGTTACATTGGTTTGAAGATCATGATGAAGAACTCAAGGTGATGTCCTGACCAGAAATTTTGCCTGGTATGACCTCGCAAGCTACTAATTTAAGGAAACTGCCTGACCTGTACGTAGACATGTAGTGGCACATATCACTGGACGCCTACTCAGAACTTATAGAAACCGTGCGATGCAGAATCCCTATTGTATTCCATTGTAAGGAAAGCGCGGAGACAAACAATTTTGCCTCATCAATGAGACAGTGGGAGAGTAAGGGAGAGTGAGACAGAGATGTGAGAAATGCAAATTATGAGTCAAACAGATCTCACAGTTACTTCAGAAATTTTCTCTACCTACCTTTCGCTGTCTCGTAACGAGAAGTTAAGAGTGTTGCGTGAACATGTCTCTTGTTTTGGTGTAACAACTGCAGTTTTTCCCGGTTTTTCCTGTAAATGAACGTCTTCCTAAAGACTGGAAAGTGGCACAGGTCACACCAATATTCAAGAAAGGAAATAGGAGTAACCCATTGAATTACAGACCCATATCACTGACCTCAATTTGCAGTAGGACTTTGGAGCATGCGGCCAGGTCACTATAAACATAATATCGCAGCCTTACAGAAGGAACAGTTCCCCCCTCGAGCAATTTAAGTAAAACCCCGAAATGTATGAACCCAGATCATCTCCAACACGAGCACACTCTAGTTCTCTCTCGTTTTTGCCGTCGAAAACATAAATAATCGTCGATCCTCTTAGGGCCAAGAGGTATCCGGCTAGAGTAGTACTTCAACGCTGAAGCAGATTCATTTATTGGACGAGAAGTTCTTTATCTAACTTGGCAGCAGTTGAACTACTTCCGACCAGTGTCATTCAGTCAATATGCAGTGGAATTTCCGCTTGAAGTCGAAGAGGAGAAATACTGTACGCACGTCACGTTGTCACTTCATATACAGGTTATCTGCTGCGATACAGTCCTCGCCGTCGTACTTTAGAGGTTAGTGGTAGTCACGCAGCGATTACTCCGGAGGCGGAAGTTTCGCGTTATTTCTGTCGGAAATTCGAAAACGCTCCGATTTAATATGGAGTGTGGGTATTTAAAACAGCATGTCTCCCTGGGTCTGGGGTAGCACCTCTTCCTCGAATATACTGTTTAGGGTGAGGCATCACCTTCAGTTTAGTTTTTTGATATGCCTAAGATGTGGATAATTCACGAGTATTTTAACTTTGACAGCTGCTTCGACGTCATGATATATCGAACATCGTATTATCGTAACCTTATTAACCACACAAGCACACGTACCTTTTTCGTAATAGTAGTTGAATTTTTTTTTTTTGTTTATGCATTCTACATATGTTGGTACATTCTACATTTACAGAAAGAGCATAAGGCGTTTCCCTGATTCCAAAAATTATTTCGAAGGAACTAATCTCAACACACTTATGCGATTTGATGGATATGATAGCTTAACTTGTAAAAGCTTTTTATAGATGCACTTCTACATGTGCTCCGTGTGTTGTCTATGATGACGATACTCGATTTCTCCCCATGTGCTTGCCAACATCTCTGCCGTTGCCATCTGTAGAGCGTCTCGTATTCGTGGAGCAAGAGCTTGACCATCACGAACTGCTGAACCGAGCATTTTATCCGTTACGTAACCACACTCAAAAATCGAGAGGGGTATGTCTGGTGAACGTGGTGACCGCGTTGTTGGTCCGTCTCCGTTTGTCCGGAAAATTTTCAACCAAGAACTGGCGAATAGATAACTCTAGTGTGGTGGCGCACTATATTGTTGAAAGTCTATCCATAGTCAAACTTGCCGTGAATGAGATTCAACGTAATGTTCCAGCATGTTCGGGTGAAATATAGCCTTAATGGTAAGCTCGGTTAAAATTAATTGTCCAATAGTTGTGTTGTTCATTAAGCTGTCCATCTTCTGTAACACGATACGTAGTTTCTTCGTTACCCATATTTCGACATTATGCCTGTTTACCTTCTAGGAGATGTGAAAACTCGCTTCATTGGAAAAAAAATACTTGATAAAATTGGTCATTACCTGCATACATACGTTACGGCAGGTCCCTGGCAATCTCAGCAGGTTCAAAATGGTTCAAATGGCTCTGAGCACTATGGGACTTAACTGCTGTGGTCATCAGTCCCCTAGAACTTAAACCTAACTAACCTAAGGACATCACACACATCCATGCCCGAGGCAGGATTCGAACCTGCGACCGTAGCGGTCACGCGCCTCCAGACTGTAGCGCCCAGAACCGCACGGCCACTCCGGCCGGCAATCTCAGCAGGTGTGGGCATATTGTTCGGCTGCAAACCCCGCAGGAGCTGCATTTTGTACGCATGCAAAAGCAACCGTTTATGTAAAATTTACACTTGAGTGTTCTGAGGTATGGGTGTTTCTCTCAAAACTATGGGAGACAGGCCGAATCTAATCATTTCTCTTTTGTTATCACATTTGTTTCCTCTCAGTTCTTATACATATTTCATTATATCCGTCTTTTCCTACAGCTCGTACCTATTTTTCTCACAATTTAATTCATTTTGCTCAACTGCACTCATTTTAAAAGAGCCCAAATATCTAATCAGTCGATGATATTCATACACGATGTGTAAAATTCATTATCTGAGATCAAAACTAAAGGTCTGGCTTGAAGTGGACAGGGATATCGGTCTTTCTGAAGTGAATATGCCAGAATTTCGTTTAAGCGATTTACAGCACCGGCTGACACGCAAAGAAAATATTCCAGATAGAGGTTTGAATCGCAATGCTCTCATTGTGTGCAGCACCATACGCGGTATCATTCACGTGTTGCGCACTGTTTTCCAAGATCGTCTCTGGTAAGCCTGTAAGAATGAAGCTGCATTTTGAAAAAGTCAAGCAGATGCAGCGGTATCTCTCTCATGAGACTACACAGCTTACGGGTCACGCTTTTTCACACGAGCAAGGTGGCGCTGAGAGGGATGTTTTCCATTTTTGTTGTTGTCCGAAGTTTGGTACTAACAGATAATTCTCGTAAGGGGAAAATCATCTCAGGATCATTCCTCCTAAATCTCCGACGAGGGTACAGGAGATTTTTTTTTATTTTAAATGAAATGTATTCTGAGATTGAATATGCAGATTGTCACGTCGTAATCATAATAAAATACGAGAGCAGGATTGTCAGTGGAGCGCTAACAGCACGTTTATTACGAACACCAGCGTATAGGTGGAAGAGAACTGATCTCCCAGACGGACCGTGCTGTAATTTGTACAGACATCGTACTTTCCAGAATACACAAACATAATAAATATCGATAACTTTAAAGATTACTGAATAACCAATAACTGCTCGTGGTTGGGTTTCAACTGGCGACAGCCAGCAATCTAGTCGCTACGCCACGTTCCCGTGCAGCACAGTTTGCGGCAATAGTATTGACGCGGGGTCGCTTTTATCTTGAATGTTGCGAAGTTTCATAGGGAACTCGTGTTCGCCAGAAAACATGAGCGCAAAAAGCGACAGACACCTGGTGGTAGCGAAATTTTAAGTTGCGACGCCACCAGTTGTGCGTGTAGCTCCTACACCTATGTGGATAGATAAGTGGGTGACGTTAGCGTAGCGAGAGTGATGTCACACGGGTTATCCGTTGGCTATGCCCGCTTAGTTCCCGCCCCTAGCACGTGTGTGGGGGTCGTCACACCCTTGTTAGTCCTTCATTCACCCCACAATTCCTTTAAATGCGAACTCTTTTCGTATTCAATAATGCCTTTGAAGTGTTCCCACCATGGTGGAGTATTTTTACGATGGTTGGTTGGTTTGGGGAAGGAGACCAGACAGCGCGGTCATCGGTCTCATCGGATTAGGGAAGGATGGGGAAGGAAGTCGGCCGTGCCCTTTCAGAGGGACCATCCCGGCATTTGCCTGGAGTGATTTAGGGAAATCACGGAAAACCTAAATCAGGATGGCCGGACGCGGGATTGAACCGTCGTCCTCCCGAATGCGAGTCCAGTGTCTAACCACTGCGCCACCCCGCTCGGTTTTTTACGGTGCAGTTAATGCTTTGTCTTCCAAAGGTATCAAACAATAATAAAGATAATCTGGCGATAATAGATTAGAACACAGGCAATTCTCTGCCATTAGAAGGAGTGTTGTCCCTCAGAAAATCCACACCAACTTTATCTCTACTTCATATCCTCTTGGGAGTTTCTAGAAGATCCTAGAACGCCAAATTCCCCTTCCAATCATTCCTAGAGGGCTGCATTGTGAAAAGAATTAGTTGCCTTGTCGGCAACTGCAAGACGATGTATGAGAGATATTAGTGAAGCAACGGCATTCTTTAATATGGTAGTGTAGTTCGAGTAAATAAATGGCTCAGAACCATGTAATTACCAAAGGAAAAGGAAACATGTATATGGCCACGGAAATTATATCTGTGTGAAGTGCAAAGGATATCATTGCGAGGGATCACTTAAAGAACGAAGAACTGAGAGGTGAGTAACGGATTTACAAGACACAAGGTGGTAAATGGCTAGAACATAGTGGTCGGATGTTAAAAGCTAGTGGCCCGTGCTCCATGTAAGCTAAATGGCCAATACGTGTATTTTGATTTTTGAACACTTACTTAAGGTGAATAATAACTGATTGTCCAGCTCGTGTCATCATTCGTTGCAGTCTGAATGGATCCGAACTACTATACAGTCGTATATTCCTGATCCTCCGATAGCTTATGAAGGCTGCATTTTCTTTAAATGTATCAAAGCAGTCAGTCGAGTATTGTTGTATCTGTTGCAGAGCAAATCAAAGTATATCTTAAAGTTAGTGCTACTCACGAGAAGATGAGAAATTAGACAGTGTGCTTCACCTGTTGATGAACTAAGCAAAATTTTTTTACGACGACGAGATTGACAAATGTATCTCCTAATTGAGTGAATGGCCTTACGTCACCGTTAAAAGATGGCACTTTCACGGTAGGCAGTTTGATGCTGGATTTCGATGCATTTGTCAGCTGCCTTGTCGTGATTCATCTGAAACGCTGATATTTATTTTATTTTCGTAATTATTTATTTATTTTTTGAGCGCTCGGAAACCATATTTTCGAAGGATTTGTCCTCACCATACATGTCTACACCTTCAAGCAATTCGGGTTGTGGCTGCACGTCCTCATACTTCTCCACGATCTTTTGCAACTTACAGTAACATCCAGAGTGACCGATTTACTTGCTACGCCGAATTCCTTTGCAAACTTTAACAACCGCGTGATACTTACTTTCGCCACCGAGCTTATAGTAACAAGTTTCTTTCTCAAAACTTCGGCCATCCTGGAAAGCTGTCGGTGGCAGGCAACAGCAGAAACATCATTTACAATGAGTGGGAAGTACAGGAAGCAGGATAGTCGGACCAGGTACCTAGCTTTTAAATTAGTCGTGACTAAAACATAACCAGCTTTCTTGGATACATTTCAAATACTTAACTTGCTAATAATCGTCGACTTTGAGTAAGGTGAGTATCTCAGCTTCGTTGCATTTCCTCGACTTCAAACAGTATCCGAGTTCACTCAAAATATGCCAGGCTGCCTATGTCGCGTCAAATAAATGATTTATGCGTTAGTGCTTAAAACATGACGTAGGACTACGGTACCAGGGCTATTGCTGTTGCTGCTTATTTAGTATCCAACAATAGCAAAAATCTGTTGTGCACTATTTCAAGCAGTTATTTAAGTGTACTGTTAAAATTTCAAAACTTTTACGAAACTGATTATGGAATCTGGCTTTACAAATAGTTGCGAAGTTTTTTAATTAGTTACAATGTGGAAATATTACATTATTCAGAAAAAAATTACTTGAAATATGTATTCATAACAGTTTTTTAATTACTTTCATTAAACGTTCTATAAATACGTACTGGGTTTTGTTCTTAACGTAGATGCTGTGACTTCACAGTAGCTGTATCATAATTACTATTATTTTTCTTCTTACGAATTTTGTTGACGATTAATTGGACTTTTACTTACTTTACATTGATTTTGGCATATTCTGAATTTGTGGTTCGATATATTTATAAATTAATTAAAATTCATCTTATTTGTCCTCGATATATCTCAAGTTGACTTAATTTCGCTAATACAGTAATCTGATAATGTCACAATAAAAGCTCTTCCAATTACGTAATTTCGCGTAAACTTTACGACCTAGTATCGGGTTCATCGGAATCTTACTTTTCATTAAATATTGTCCTATTCTGCGACATTACATGTCGATGCTGTTCCTTGTGTATCCAGGGTGCTGGTTTGTTGTAATTCGTCGCTGCCGTTCCGCCGATGGATGGTTGCCACTGCACGTTACTTCATCGAACCCATCACAGTTCAGCCGGAAAACTAAAATTTTTGTATCCACAGACGAAAATGGCGTGCGGGACATTAGCTAACGATTATTCTGCCTCGCAGCGGCGAGAGTAGCCTTAGGCACCCTTAGAGGTGTAGTGTGCTAAGCATTGTCCCTCCGGTACAAATGGTTCAACAGACGGTAGTCTACAGTCTGGAACCGCACGACCGCTACGGTCGCAGGTTCGAATCCTGCCTCGGGCATGGATGTGTGTGATGTCCTTAGGTTAGTTAGGTTTAAGTAGTTCTACGTTCTAGGGGACTTATGACCACAGCAGTTGAGTCCCATAGTGCTCAGAGCCATTTGAACCAGACGGTAGTCTTGTCCAGTGACTTGACTGAATGTTGCGAACAGACGAGGTGTTAGGTCTGACAGAAGACAGGCTAACGAAACAGGTTTTAGTAGCGTAACACAAACAACAAAAAAATGATAGAGGTACCTATTGCTTAAAGTCTAGACGTTGAAAATATATATTTCTCATCATTTTCAAGCAATTACATTAGACGCGTAATTGTTCGGCGTTAACGCCTGTGAGTTCATTTCAGCCGTCCTCATGACGCCGCCACGATGGAGATCAAAATAGCGACGCCCTGCTTTGATATCAGGCGGTTTTCCTCGGCTACTCATAAGAAAACAGCGTGATTGAAACGCCGGACGTCGAGGTCCTGACCTGCGTCACGGAGGTGTCAGAACAAGAGCTTAAATGTGAGTCGGAGTTAGTGTGGCGACATTCCCAACACCACCATGGCGTTGAGCGGAGCTGTGGAGCAGTTAGGGTACAATATGACATAATTAACCCACTACATGAACTACTAAACTCCGGCCTTTTTCTTTCGCGTGTAACGACACTTTGCTCTTTGAAGGGTCTTCACGCCCGACGATGACATCGTAGAACCCCAACCATTTCCAACATTGTACAGGACGACTGTAAGCACCTTTGAGCCACGTTTCAAACCTCTGCCACTCAATGGGAGACAATTACAGGGGTTTGGGAAATGTGATCCTTAACCCTTGCGACTAACAATTTTACTTCAAAAACGATGTGTGGTTACTTTAATTAATGACTCAGCCAGAAGTAACAATATGAAAAGAATACTTCCCGTCGTTTCGCTTTCCGAGGGCGATAGGG
Organism: Schistocerca americana; assembly: GCF_021461395.2. Classification (NCBI taxonomy): domain Eukaryota; kingdom Metazoa; phylum Arthropoda; class Insecta; order Orthoptera; family Acrididae; genus Schistocerca; species Schistocerca americana. Next base: position 162,684,184 of record NC_060119.1, on the reverse strand, counting down.
GCTCAGGACATAAAGGCCTATTCAGAAGTACCTCCAGCGTTTAAGGAAGATGACTACGCAGAAACTATAAGACATATTGAAAACAGACATACATCGAAGGGTAAAGCATGTCTCCAAGTATGTAAAACACGCTACAGGTGCTCAATATGGGCTTCGTTTGTGGTATGGCAAGCGTCAATTCGTGGGTCCAAGTCATTGACGCGGTGTGTCCGGTAAGGCGCAAAGGCAACCCGCTTTGCGAGGCCGGTAATTGAGTTGCTTATCTGCAGCTGTGAACTGCACTGTAGCACCAAAGAAACTGGTAGGCCTGCGTATTCAAATACAGAGATATGTAAACAGGTTGAACACAGAGCTGCGGTCGGCAACGCCTATATAAAGCAACTGTGCGGGGCAGTAGCTAGATTGGTTACTGCTGCTACAATGGCAGGTTATCAACATTTGATTTGAATATGGTGTTACAGTCGGAGCACGCGCTATGGGACACAGCATCTCCTAAGTAGCGATGAAATGGGGATTTTCCCGTACGACCAATTCATGTCAGGAATCCGCTAAAACATCAAATCTCCGACATCGCAGCGACCCGAAAAAGATTATGGAAGAACGGGACCGACAACGACTGAAGAGAATCGTTCAGCGTGACAGAAGTGCAACTCTTACGCAAATTGCTGCGGACTTCAGTGGTGGCCCATCAGCAAGTGTCAGCGTGCAAACCATTCAACGAAACATCATCGATATGGGCTTTCAGAGCGGAAGGCCCACTAGTGGATCCTTGATGACAGCACGATACAAAGGTTTACGCTTCGCATGGGCCCGTCAACACCGACATTGGACTATTGATGACTGGAAACATGTTGTCTGGCCGGACGAGTCTCGTTTCAAACCGTATCGAGGGTATGGACGTGTACGGGTATGGAGACAACCTCATGAATCCATGGACTCTGCATGTCAGCAGGGGAGTGTTCAAGCTGGTGGAGTCTCTGTAATAGTGTGGGGAATGTGTAGTTGCAGCGATATGGGGCTCCTGATACGTCTAGATACCACTCTGACAGGTAAAACGTGCGTAAGCATCCTGTCTGACCACCTGCATCCATTCACGTCCATTGTGCACTCCAATGGACTTGGGAAATTCCAGCAGGACACTGCGACACCCCAGACGTCCAAACCTGCTACAGAGTGGCTCCAGGAACTCTCTTCTGACTTTAAAGACTTCCGCTGTCCACCATACGCACCAGACATAAACATTATTGAACATATCTGGGATGCTGTTCAAAAGCCCATCATACTATTACGAATTCGTGGATAGCCCTGCAGGGTACAGGGTGTCAGTTCCTTCCAGGACTATTTCTGGCATTACTCGTGTCAAGGTCACGTCGTGTTGCGGCACTTCTGCGTCCCCCCCCCCTCTGGGGGAGGGGGGGAAGGGGGATATTAGGCAGGTGTACCAGTTCCTTTGGCTCTTCAGTGTAATTGTATGTGGCAATACGCAGACGAGGGTTATCACTGGAGCTTGAGGAGAGTGATGTAGTCTTCTGCCAACCATTAGCGGGCTTCCATTTACCAGCGGGACAACGATACGTAGTAATAACATACAACGAATTCTCTGATGACCTACCGTTGGACACATACGTCGTTTTGGTAGTCACGGGGTTAATTCTGTTGTACAGTATACGTCTACAGTGTAAACTTTCGCGCATTGCTGCAGAATCTTCTGTGAGGTCTAGCGGGACCTGTGACGCTTTACGTGTGTGTGGCGCATACAACGAACAGTTGTCGCAGTTTCTCCCGCATTGAGTTAACGCAGCCGGGTGGCACATGCGCGCGTGTATACTTAGCTCACTGGCGCGTCGCTTTGCTGGCTCAGATGGCGGCGAGCGGCCGCGAACTTCAAGCCCGAGTATCAACTACAGGAGGCGCGTGGCTCTCAAGCAGACGCGGCCGCTGTGTGAGGGTCGCTCCCCTTTAAGCGGCAGAGGAGTTCGCGAACAGTCCGCGTGACTGCGCTGCCGAGCACCCGGCCCACAGCAACCGCCGCGAAAACATTCGTCAGCACAGCCGCGCGGGTGCGCTAGCGAATGCGACTTCGCCTGCGACGGCTGCAACCCGCGCAGCAAACTCAACCTGGTGTCTCGAGTATAAAGCAGAGAAGAATGACGGCGAAGGGCACCTCCACCCGTCGGATATGGTTTCACCGCCGCCCCCGAGATACGGTTTCACTCGGCCGAGAGAAACGAAGCCATTAGAATAAAGTATCCTCGGGCAAAGGCCTAATTAAGTCGCAACCATAAAGTGCAAGCCAAGTACGTCGTTAAATTAAGTAACGCTCAATTAAACGTCTGGTGTTTAATTAGCGCTAATGACTACAAATAAAGGAGTGCCGTGTTGTTTCTGGAAGCCCATGCCGCGTCCTGGTTTAAACTGGTAATCAAGTTGCCGTTGCTTGTAAACTCTGGCGAAACTTTGTGTTAGACGGCGATGATACTCTCAGGAGTTTAAGTTGGCGAAGCTCAGCATCAGGTTTGATTTGAGATACAACCGAAGATATTGATTCTCTTAATGCCCGTTGATTTTAATTCAATCAACAGTACGCCCAGATTAAAGAGAAGTAATTAAGCATTATAGAGAGCTAAACCTCAGAAATTCAGGTGGCATAAATGATCTTCTTACAATGTCCGGTATGTCATACTGATGTCTTCTTTACAACTGTAAATATTCTTCCTCAATTCATTCTACATAATAGACTAGTAGCAGTTATTGTGCATTGACTATGAAAATACCAGGTCCATTGACTGTTTCTAGTCCACTTTTATTTATAAGGCCCTAATAATCACTTGCAACTGAGCAATGATTGTAAATTTAAGTTTTGATTGGATATTGAAACTGTATTCTTTATTTCTTCATAGTCAGTAAAAAGTACACACGTTAATTACCTTTATTGCTATTTCTTATTTAATCATTCGCAAAACATCTTTTGTTGGCTTTATATATATATATATATATATATATATATATATATATATATATATATATATATATATATAATGATTAATTACAGAACTTCAACAATATATACAAAATATTACACCACTCCAAAATCCAACACAAAGGGGGCTCTTAAAACTCTCGTAAAATCCTCCAAAGAACAAGGAAGCGAGAGATGCCCCAATCAGACCCTTGGCCTGCAGCCAAGGCATCACAGATCGATAAAACCAAATCACAGTCGACTGAAAACCATCCAATGACATCACAATGAAAATTTCTAATGAATCTACATGCTTATTCATGCGGCCTCAATTCCACTTACAAAGCTTTTTTTTTTTTTTTCTCGGCTCAGTTTCTTCCACTCTGAAAACAGCGCTTATAGCTTACACTCAAATAATCAAAATTAATCACATAATAATCAGAATAAATTATTTGCTTCATGTGTTACAGTCTGTGTCGTCCCTTTCAATTTTAGCAATAGTACCAGGAAGCTGTCTCTCCCACAACCTCATGATTATTTTCTACATATCTGTTTAATCGCAGTTTCTGTGAAATGCCTGATTCCTTACCTTTCAAGTTAACGTAACTTTTAACACCCTTTGCATGCAGATCGATTCCCTTTTTTTCCAGTGTTATCACGGATTATAATCCACTTCCATTCAGTGCTGTGCTCAGAACGTAGCTTCGCAGAAATTTCTCAAATTAAGGCAGTTTGGCGATCAATTATGCTGCTACTCAGCAATTCCTCTTTCTTCTTTTTATAATTTTTTATGGTGGCTGGAGCCGCCATCACAGTAAATTGTTTGAATGATACTGCCGCCACTTGACTGTAATAACTTTAGTTTTATTGTTGTATAATCCATATCTCACCTTAAGCCACTTTCTAATAAATAACTTAGTTATAAGTCCTTGTATTTCATACTAGTATGATGTCTTTTGTCGTATTACTAAGTTTTTGTACTTGGAAATGGTCTAAGGCCGAAATTTGACGGTAAAACAATAAAATAAGAGCTATTACAGTCAAATGGCGGCAGCATCATTATTCTAAACATTTCTTAGTTTTGCTCTCCGTGCACGTTTTACACTCAGTAGACATTTTATTCCATTCTTCCACTGATCGTATGACTATCACCGTCATATTTTATTACAGATATTTTTATACCCTAATCTTTAGTAACACTTCTGAACCATTATTAATTTCCTTCACTATTTTTTAAATGGACAAGTCCAACTGTAGGTGCAAAGGACCTTTGCCATACGCCATTTTTCATTGGAGCACCTCATTCTTGGTCTTCCATTCTTACTGTTCGCTCTTGGTTCTTGTACGTACTGTGTGTTACCTTTCATCAATATGGTGATAAATAAACTGCTCTGAAAACTGTTTGTAATCAACAGGATAACCAGTTCTTCAGAAGTAGTTGAATGTAATTAGCAAGCCCGAGGCTCCAAAACGTTTGTTGTCAATTACTTCATATTGCCTCCAACAAAGATTTGACCCTTTCACCAATATCTATTCCCGGTTAATAACTGAGCAAAGGTTGTAGTTGCAACAATCCACATGTTGACTAGATTTGAATTATAAAGCAAGTAAATGCTAATTAACCGTGTGCTAACTTGCTCAGTCTGAAAGTGCGCCATGTGGAATGTAACATACTCGGTGTTACTTTTTCGTCAGTTGTATACATAAGATACTCGTTTCAGTAGATTCATCGCCTGAAGATCTTTTGTTTAAGTTGTACGTCTACTCGATCATAAAGTGTAGTTTTCCTGTTATTATTTATTTCTAACATACGTTTCATTCTGCTGGCATAAAACATGGTTTCAAAAATGTTGGTGTAAAATTATAGATTTTCATGTAGCGAACAAGTCCATGATACGTGACTATGACGTATGTCATAGTAACAATAATAATGATAACGAAAATAATTTTCTTTTCTGTGGATCAATGGCAGAGCTCAACTGTTTAAACTGCACGCTAATTGGGAAACTTGCTTGTTCCTAAACCAACACAGTTATCCAACCGAGGAAAGAGAACCTACGGTTTAACGTGGGATCCGAACCACGTGTCATTCCTGGAGACTCTTCATCGGGAGGTGAAGACTATTTTAAAGACGGACTGAAAGCTTCTGTGGTCCTACTAGGATTAGCTCCCACGGCCTCTCCATCTCTCGACGTGCTCTTTACCACTAGAACACCAACCTGGTCTGTCAGTGCATGTCTAGGGCATATCACGCTGATTGAAATGTCGTTACTGAGATGATCTCGACTAAATATTAGTGTTCAGTCGATGGAACTGAGATTAACAATTTATCCTCTCCTGTCATTCAGTTTTAGCCCGCATTGTTTTTTTCTTGCGTGAGCATTACCAATATCGGACTCAGTGCATCTCAATTGAAAAATTGGCTGTTTCGCTAGAAATAATTAAGATCACAGTAGCTGAGCGTTAACTATGAAGCTCATAAACTCTTGGTCTCATTTTGTTTTCATCGTAGTAAATAAACAGCACTTTTCTTGCCATGCGGATTGTCCAGACTGTTACCTACTGTAGGTTCATGACGCACACACAGAGTGGCCAGAGTTCATGGGATGGTAGTGGATCTGATTTCGGCCGTCGATTGATGAAGCCTAAGCAGTGCATGTTTCTCCGTACCCTCGTGATGAAAGTAGGACTCTGATTTCCCACGTTCCAACCGGCGGCGATCTGCAGACTGTCATTCGCCCAATAAGGCTTTGCTGAGTTGCAGCAGAAATTTATTCCGCAAAAATTTAACGAGTCGAAACCCGCAAAATATGTCATGTGGTTGGTTAGTTTCTTTCAAAGGCTGTGTATTACAAGAAGAGCGAAAACAACTGGGCTTAACTGTTTGAGCAGCTTAGTAATGTTTTTTTCAGTTCAAGTTTTCATTTACACACCACGCAAAAATTTGGAGCATTCTGCCGTATTTATCGACTCTTGTTCATGTACCAAATCAGTTGTTGGTTTGACTATTTGTGGTACAGAACTGAATATAACTTATTTCTCAAACTTTGGGGTAGTACATTTACAGAGAACCAGTTAACAGTTCTTTGTAAACTATTGTTAACAGTTTCTTCTCTTGCATCCTCTCTAACTATGACACAAGCATTGTCTGCAAAAAGTAGCAAATCTGTTTGTTGAATTTTAGGTGGAATGTTATTCACATATACAAGAGACAGGACTGGACACAAAACTGAAGCCTGTTGGACTCCCTTAGTAATTCCCCCCCCCCCCACCCCCACCCAAAATTTATTACCTTTCCGACATTGTGGGAATTATTCAGCACCACTTTTCACATTCTTTTTCTTAAGTAAAAAGGCACTTTACGATGTGCTGACACCGTCTGCGATAAACATTGTTGGCATTGGAATTCTCGTGGAATTTCTGATACGCTATAAGCCATGTGTCTTGCAGATTACTTTCGCACCTCTCATTAATATGGGGTGGGGGTGATTATGGGAATGTCAGAGAAAGGGGGTGGAGGAAGTGGAGAGAGGGAAGGGGGTGGGACGGACGGATAGAAGTGGAGGAAGGAACGGACAGAGAAACGGAGGAAGGGATGCACGTAGAGAGAGGAGAGAGGGGCAGGACTGACAGAAGGTTGCAATAAGTAAATATCTGGACAACGCCGGTTTCGTCAGCTCCAGTGCTTCACAGGCCAGGATCATTATATCACAGGTCATGGTGCTTCAGTTTTCACGCTTCTGCAGCACTGTGATCGTTAGTTTGAGACTTCGCGAGAGACAAACTGTGTGCCTGATTAGGATTCGAATCTGCAACATCGCCAGTCCCACAAAGCACACAGGAAAATTACTGTGAAGTTCGGAAAGTAGGAGAGCTATATCTCAGAAGAAAATATGTGAGGTCGGATCGTGAGTCCGTACCTGGATAGCTAAGCGTGAACTTTAGTCTGCTAGGCTGCTTCATAAGAGACCACTTGCTGCTACAGAGTGAAATATTCATTCTGGCGGCTGCTTTCGGATGAGTTCCAGCCTGGAGAGTGGTTTGTGACATATGTCCATTGACATGTTCCAGTGACAATTATTTCGACATCCTGGAACGGTACTGGTATACATCCGCTTTTATGATTGTGTAGGCGTCATGTTAGTAATATATACGCTGCTACATACGTTATCTGAGGACAGTGTGACAACCGCAATCTATCGGGAGCAGCCCATTTATCATGATGCATATTGGCTGATCGATTCTAACGCTTGACAACACGATGCTAAGTAGGTCGACCAGTATATGTTGCATTAACCGTTGAGAACTTGAACTGACTCATCAGACACTCAGGACAGTATGCTTCGCATACTGTTTCCGGAAAACTAAAGCCCTACCACTGCATTCATAAATCACTGATGTCGTACAGCGAGTGCCTGTAGGTTAATATGTGGCTTTTCCGCATGGTGTGATTCATGGCCTGATCCACAGATTGCGAAGCCGGTATGTTACTCGTACCAGATCCGGCAAACCATGCTTGCTGACTTGGAAGGTCACTAAATGAAAAAAAATGTATATATACATTAGTCGCTTTAATTCATTTTTGTGTTTCTATATAACCAAACAGTTCAAACTGCATGTCTTGAAAAAATGATACTGGGGAAATTACGTACATATTATTTCGAACACGGCGATAGGTATGCGGGATATTGCCTATGAATATTCTCCTTCAAATTAGTAAAGTTCCTTGAACGATGGTGTCAACAATTAATATTCGATATCCGTATAAAAATTGGTTGGATGAGGCTAAATAGGGCACGGAATATTTTCCCTCAAGGACATCGGTAACAAGTCGAGGTTTCCCGCCATCGTGGCGCTCTAGCGCTAAAGCTACACAATTGTTGAAAATGTTGCAGAATGTTGAAAATCAGACAAAAAAAGTTATCAGAATCCACAGTTACAGGATGTTAGTTTCCCTGAAGAAAGAAAAGAAAGAAAGAAGCAATGCTCCTCATTCCAGACCATGTGAAATATGCACCAAACAGTTACACGTTCTGAATAAGGGGGAGGGGGCCGCGCTCACACAGTTCTGTTTCTTGAAATAAGACAGTCTTGGTTACAAATTGTTTTATCCATTTATTGGCAATGATGCGTTTCGCCCTTGTGAGGCATCTTCAGAGTAACGTAAGAAGTAATGTGGTGACTCAATATCCATTTTTTAATGCCAGCTTACGGCATTAAGATAAAAATGACAAAGAAACATAGCCATATCGTCATTAGGCAAATTAAAGCGCAAGGGACTTAAGCCAATCGGCGTACAGAGAATGGAGTGTTGCATACAGCGGTCAAACTGTAAATATAATGAAGTGGAGAATCCAAGATACATCAGACATCGCAGCCGGCAGGTTCGCTTATTTACGCACTCAGGCAGATGAAGATGTACCTCGTCACTAAACATCAGCGTGTCGTGTGGCAAGTGTCCAAGCAATACAAATCAGTTTTGCTGAACCGTGAATTTACATTCAACAGCTTTTCTTAAAGAATTTACTTTATTTACTAGCGATTCATCAAGAACATTAACACATTTAATCACACTATGTGAGCGTTGAAGTAATTGCCAGTGAGTAACTGATGAAAACAAATTTCTTTCAACAAATGGAAAATTTATTCCTAATAACCCTTTCTTTCCGTTGAAAAAGAAAAAAAAGATTTAAAATTATAATCAGAAAACACCCTCTAAATATCAAGTTATAATTTATTCAGAGGCGGAAATAACACCTTTTTTTTTTTTTGACAGTATGAGCTTCCGGGCTGAGAACATTGCCGCTCCCTTTTAACACGGACGTAGTCACGATCGCTCACAACAACCTGTGAAAGACTACACTGGTGCAAATCTGCAACACACCAGGTTACTTTAAACTAAAAATTTTAACAACTCACGCAAACATATGAACCATGCACCCCGTAGGAGGGATGGAAATGGTACAAAACACTCACACTAAAAAAAACAATACTTGCCACCGAAAGTGCAACTTCTTTTTAAAGAAAACTCTTACGGTGGAAGGGTGGCAACTTTATAAACTAAAATGACCATTTAAATAAAACCCATGAAATGCAATCTTACATAAAATGTACAAACATGTTCTTCATTACACATACACCGCCTCTCCAGATGATAGGCAAGATAAAAACATATTTCAGGAATTCAGCCTTTACATCTTAAGCAATAAATTCATTAACACGGAATCCGACAGACATGACAGAGGCAGATATTAACGTATGGCAGATTGACAGGGGGATAACTGAACAACCCGAACCGCAGATTGCTCTAACCCGCCCCTACACCACAAGGGAAAAACGGACCACCCAATTCATAAATAAACACCTTCCCGCGGGTGGACAAACGGATTAGAATGGTGGGACGACCCCAAAACAAAGTGGCTGGTGACCTCACCAAGAAAACAAGTAGAATTTAACAAGTAAATGAAACAACATATCTCCAATCATTTACCTTCTAATAAACCGCGATTTCTGGCGAAGACCTGGCGCAGCACCCCCAACGCTCTCCCGAACCGTCCGCTGCCAACCGCTTCAACGGACGCAGGAAGGCACGCCCGTCTCACGGCGTCCCAGCTCGCACCGGCCAGCCCGATGTCGTGGTTTGACTCCTGTTTCTCTCGTGTCGACCGCGAAGCCACTACCCGTTTTTTACACGGCGCGGCACACTGGACTCACGTGGGGACCTCACGTGCGCCGAAGCTCTAGGCGGTCAAGTCATCTTGTATCTCAGTGACCAACCGATGGATCCAACCGCCAATGACCATTGCCTGAACAAACTCGAGCACACTGGCGGCCTAACGCGTACTAGCACTCCGGACGACAGCAGACACTGACTGCCCCACACTGACCCGGCTGACCAACTGACCAGACTCGCCACGACTGACCAACCGCCGAGCTGATAGCGCTCCTTAAATGCACGTGAACAGGCAACCTTTCCCCTTTCCCACCAGAGAGAGACACCAAAGCTTCGATTTCCACAGCGGCGCCACCGCCAGAAACGGGGGGCTAATGCTTCACACAACGCGCTGCGGCGCGCTCTTCAAAACAGCAATTTTTACCACAGCTCAGGTGCATTCACGAGTTCTTGGATCGTATGTAGTGTTGGTGGAACGGAGGTCATCATGAAGAATTTGCGTCACACATCGATCAGAACTGTGAAGGGACAGACAACGATTTGAGATGTTACCTTCGTAGGAAGGCACTGGTTCTGTTGAGTAATTTGTGAGAACGGTTGTCATAACCCAACAAAGTATTATGAAGATTTTCGTGGATAAGATTATTTTTCAAATAGATTGTGAACTTCAGTTTGACAATGTCATATTATACTGAATACGTAACTTGCGGTATCACGTATAGATACTCCCGCCTAACTGTGAATCGTTGTATTGATAACGCAATTGCAAGTTTCCGTTCTGCGCCGACAGCGGTCGCTCGGGTTCTGGCGGAACGAATGGTGCGCGCCCGCTGAGCCACGCCTCCTGCAGGGGTCGGTACCACGAGAGCTCTCTGCCCCCGCGACATAGGGAAGACCGGTGGCAGTGACTCAGCCCATTCGCGCTTCGAGCCACTTCACTAGGGGACGCACTGCATACGCCGCCTAGTTCCGGCTCCGTCGCCATCGTTTCTGCCATTGTTTGAGCTAGAGTCTGTTTCTTACTGTAATATTTCTAATGTCTTGTCTCGTTTGGAGAAATGCAGGCAAAACTTCTCTTTCGGGTGTTACCTTCTGCTCCCGCCCAGCTTTCCTATGACGACAGTTGCCGCACCCCTCTGTAGCCCACCTGTCCTTACAGTTGTACACAACGTAACTGAACAACCAGGTCACTGTATGCTGCTGTATCGCTCGCACTTGTCCGACTGGAGACGTGTTGTGTTGTGTTGTCAGATCGGTCGACGCCCCATGGAGGCCCCCCAGCCGCAGGTGCAGCCGCAGGCGCAGGTGCCGAGGCCGGCGCACATGCCCGCGCCGCTGGAGCACGGCGCCGCCAGCAGCGACGAGGACAACTCGCCCACCGAGCTCAACTCTTGCCGCCGCCTCGCCGACAAGCCGCCGCTCGTCAAGCGCCTCGACTGCCTGCCCACCCCCAACGACGGCGGAGGCGGGGACGCGCCGGGGGGCGGCGGGGGCGACGTGGGCGGCGTGGTGGGCGGCGGACCGCTCATCTCGCGCAAGCTACCACTCGACGACGACCCGCCCTGCTGGAACGCCGCGCCTCACCCCGCGCCGCCCTCCGCCCCCGCGCCCGCCTCTCCCGCATTGCCGACTGCGCCCCCCGCCCCACACGACACGAGTCAGCCGCCCCTGCCTCCGCTACCTCAGTCGCCACCGCCTCAACCGCCACCGCGAACCGGCACGCCACCTGTTGACAAGACGGGGTAAGTCGCAGCACTTTCGTAACACGCTTTACACTGGCGAGCCAATTTTGACTGCCTATACGACATACCTATACCAGCTGTAGGAGTATGAAACCGGAATTTCCCTATAAATCGTGCTAGCCAGTGTAGGGCCCGTTACACCGGGTCTGCAGCGCTATCTGCTTCCTATAACGGCTGACGACGAATTTCAACACACTGCAATCAAAGTTCCACGCATCAGTATGTTGCAAACCCGTAGACAAGTCGTGTTTTTGCCTACGAACTACAATTTGCGGGCAGCTTTGGCTTTTTTAACTGTTGCAGAATCACATCGAATGCTTGTCCAAGCTTTCGGCGAACATGGTCTTGGGAAAACAGTATTTCGAGTGGTTAAAAAAATTCAGAAGTGATGATTTTGACGTGAGAAACGACGAGCGCGGGTAACTACGGAAAAAGTCCGAAGACAATGAATTGCAGGGCTTATTGGATGAAGATGATACTCAAACTCAACAGAAACTCTCGCAATTGAATATAACGCAGAAAGCCGTTACTCCTTGGTTGAAAGCTGTGGGAAAGGTGCAGAAGTAGGAAAAAGGGTTCCCATGAACTGAATGAAAGACAGCAAACAAATTGAAAGACCACTTGTGATATGCCGCTCACCAGATACAAAAGAAAGCCGTTTCTCCATCTAATAGTGTCAGATGATGGAAAATGGATATATTTTGAGAATCCCAAGCGTTGTAAATCATGGGTGAATGCAGGCAAACCAACGACATCCATCGCAAGACCAAATCGCTTTCGGAAGAAGCTGTCTGATGGGCGCAGAATGGTGTCATATATTATGAGCTTGTGAAACCGTTAATACTCATCAACAGCAAATGATCGATTTAAATCGTTCACTACGTGAAAAACGTCTCTAATATGGAAAAAAGGCAACACAGTCATATTCTCCATGATAATGACCCATCACACACTGCAATACAGGTCAGGGAAACGATAGATGCATACAATTGGGAGATACTAGGGCATGTGGCTTATTCTTCGGACTTGGCTCCGTCCGATTATCATTTCTTTGCATCAGTGGGACGTGCTCTCGCTGAACAACGCCTCAATTCATATGAAAGTGTACGAAAACGGCTCGCTGGCTGGTTCGCCTTTAAAGAATATCTGTTTCTTTGGGGTGGCATTCATAGCCTGCCAGAGAGGTAGGAGACATGTATAAATAGCACTTGAGATTATTTTAAACAAAATATTGTTTATCAGTTTCAAAATAGACGTGTACCTATTGCACCCAAATTCGGGTTTCATAAATTTACACTTGGTATGATCTTGGGTGGGGACGTACGCGAAAGCGACGAAAATAGTGAAAAATGTTTTATTTCCCTTTCATTTACTAAATAGTTACTGATATTTCAGTTCTTCAGTATTACGTTCAAATTACCCTCCTATGTGTGATAAAAGTAGTAATTAACAAAAGCTCGCAAAGGGCCATACCCCTTTGTTTTGTAGTTCCTCATATTATTAATTAGGGGAATGTTTTCCTTCAGTCACAATGCGGGAAATATTTCGGTGTTTAACAGATCTAGAATATCTACGAAAGTGTTTCCATGGAAGAACTCAAAATCCTAATGATATTTACAACTCTCTGATCGGGAAACCATGCCCCATTTGTTTCCATAACTGATTACTGCAGCGTATGATGATGGTTTAGGTTTCAAGTGTGCTAATCTCGGCACACGTCGGACTCTACAGAGACTAGGATTTGATATAGGAGCTTTCATGCAGTCGATATTGAAGGAATTCGATAACGGGAGAATTTATGCAGCTGGCATTGTTGTTAGTTAGTTTGAAAAGTAGATTAACCTAAGAGGACAAAAAAATGGCTCTGAGCACTATGGGACTTAACTTCTGAGGTCACCAGTCCCCTAGAACTTAGAACTACTTAAACCTAACTAACCTGCCCGAGGCAGGATTTGAACCAGCGACCGTAGCGGTCGCGCGATTCCAGACTGTATCGCCTAGAACCGCTCAGCCACTCCGGCCGAACTAAGAGGACAAGCAAAGAACACAATGCTTGAGGATGAAGAGGAGAATTCATGGCCGGCCGCAGTTAGTCCTTAGGTTCGTTAGGTTTAAGTAGTTCTAAGTTCTAGGCGACTGATGACCTCAGAAGTTAAGTCGCATTGTGCTCAGAGCCATTTTGAGAATGCATGTGGCTTACACTAGTTCACCCAGATAAGTTACTGGCTACTACAAACGTTTGATTCAGGTTTCCTGTGACTTACATTTAGTAAACTTCACGTACCTTTTCTTCACAACCCACTGAAATATAGTACTTAATTTTGGCATACAGTTTGTAGATACTATATTGAAACATTTTGTGGACGAAATTGTCATTTACTGCAGTAGTGAGGCATTTATGCAAACGAGAAGCCGTAAGATTTAGTATATGTATTTTTACAGAAATTTGGAGAGCTGTAAAATTCTAGCAAAAGAAGATACCAATATTCTGTTCCGCAGATGTTTGTAACAATGGCATATGACACTTTGTACAAAACTACATTAATTTCGTTCAGAAATACTTTTCAAAATGAAACATTTGCACTCGCATTTGAACTCGACCTTTACACATATATTTTCATCGATAACCTGATACACACCTTTTTTATCGCCTAGTCGAAAGATCAAAAAGAACATCCGCTAGCGTTCAACGCTACCCACAGTATCTATTTAACAATGGTGACATCAGAATCAGAAACAGCAGGAGTGCGAGTAATAACTTATTTTTTTCCATCTTCTATAGTTATACAAAGATAGAAAAGTTTATCATCGTTATTGTCTTTCCCTATCGTAGTATTGACGTTATATCTTTTGTAATTTTTTTTTTTAAAGCTGACTTTCAGTTTGGCCTGTTTGGTCTTATTCAGTACTTTTATACACACTTCGCACGCATTATTCTTAAACATCGCAAAAGGGACACTGCACCCCGGGAATAGAAAGAAGTCGCAGGGAGGCATGTACGGCTGTGCAGTGTCAGAGGCAACATAACGGTTTTGTTTTTTGCAAAAAAATCAGGATAAGGATTCAGGTGTGAGCGCTAGCATTAACGTGATGCAATTCCACGAGTAGTTGTCTGATAGTTTTCTTCGAATTGCTTCATGCAGATGGCGCATTACAACTTACAGTTGGTATTCCTTACTGACGATCGACCGTAAGGCAGGAACTCATGTTGCACAATCCCATTCTGATCGAAGAAAAGAATGAGAAGAACCTTGTGATCGAACTTGAAGAGTTTCTTTTCGCTTTTGGCCCTTCAGGCAGTTTTCGTTGGGACGATAGGGCCTTGGTTTCAACATGATACCCGCTTTCCCTAGTTTCGTCACATGTTACAACGTTCTTCAGACGTTCTCGAACCATATCGACTCTATTCAGATATTCCTCAGCGATGTCTATGCGACGTCGTTTTTGGTCGAAATTAAACAATTTTAGAATAAACTACTACGAGTTTAATGCGCAATACATCCGAAAAAATTCGTAGGCATGAGCTAGAGGATATGCCGACTTTATCAGCAACCTCTCTGACGCTGATTCGACGATTTTCCAGAACCATTTTCTTTTCTTCTTCCATATTTTCTTTAGAAAATGATGATCTTGGTTGTCCGGGGTCGACGTTGTACCCTCCAGCGCCTTCGCGACGCTCTTGGAAACGTTTAAACCACTCGTAAACCCTTGTCTTACCCATAGTAAATTCATCAGAAGCCACAGTCTACATTTCGAATGCAGTGCTGCACTTTATTCTCTTTTTCAAGCAAAATTTAATGGAAATTCTTCAATCCGTGTTTCTCAAAAGTAAAAATTCGCCAAGGACTCGGAAGAACATACAACCATTTCGACAATCAACAATAAACTAAATAATCCTTCAGCTGAAAATGAAAACAAACAGTAGGAACGCATGTACCAACAAGATAGGAAAAGTTTGAAAATGAGATGTATAAAGCCCGTAGAATTAAAAAAAAATTCACCTTACGTTTGTATCACACCTCGTATATAGCATTGGGGAGGCTCTTTCACGGGACTTCATGAAGTTTTATAATCCTAAAAGTCTGGATGGGGGGTGTGTTAAGGACACTGAGGAGCAAAGTGGGCTCCGGAAGGTGAGATCTTGTACCGACAAAAATTTTGCATTATGACAACTAATTGCAAAGACATTGGAAAGGAATATGAGTAGCCATTCAGTGCTCATAGATCTCGAGAAGGCGTATGACAGTTCCATTGAAGAAACTGTTTGAAGTCTTGAGGGGAGAGTAGGCTCTGAAAGACGTATGTCAAAAGTATATGCAGCCTATACGGGTTTGTAGAGTTTCTATTCTAAGTGGAGAATAAATTTCTTCTCAGCCTTGCAAAATTACAGAAGTATAAAGGCAGGAAAGCTGATTGCCTCCCACAGTTAAAAATATACATCAAGGAAGCCTTATCCTTGCAGAATGCGAAATGTGCAGGAGTTGGCATTCAGATAACAAAGGATCAACGTACGTTCGCCTTGCTGTTTGCTGATGATCAGGTAGAGGTGGCTTGTGAAAAGGATCATATCTGCTTTATGTTAACAAAATTATTAGAAGAATATAAGTGGCAACTGAGAGCAAATTTTCGAAAGAGTGAATACCTATGCATTGGAGAAAATGTAGTAAATACAATACACAGAAGTTTTGTATCATCTCAGTTCCGAGAGTTACGGAACCTTCACAGAAAATTGGACTGCAGATCAACATAAATATCACTTCCGCCCTTTTTATTGCTCATGAAAACCACACATTGCATATTGTACCACCATACAGAGACCTTAAGAGGTGGTGGTCCAGACTGCTGTACACAACGGTACCTCTAATACCCAGTAGCACGTCCTCTTGCATCGATGCATGCCTGTATTCGTCGCGTCATACTAACCACAAGTTCATCAAGGCACTGTTGGCCCATATTGTCCCCACTCCTCAACAGCGATTCGGCGTAGATCCCTCAGAGTGGTTGGTTGGTCACGTCGTCCATCTATCCCATGCATGTTCGATAGGGTTCATGTCTGGAGAACATGCTGGCCACTCCAGTCGAGCGATTTCGTTATCCTAAAGGAAGTCATTAACAAGATGTGCACGATGGGGGCGGGAATAATTGTCAATGAAGACGAATGCTCGCCAATATGCTGTCGATATGGTTGCACTAGCGGTCGGAAGATGGCATTCACGTATCGTGCAGGCGTCACGGCGCCTTCCATGACCACCAGTGGCGTACATCGGCTCCACATAATGCCACCCCAAAACAGCAGGGAACCTCCACCTTGCTGCACTCCCTGGACACTGTGTCTAATGCGTTCAGCCTGACCGGCTTGCCTCCAAACACGTCTCCCACGATTGTCTGGTTGAAGGCGTACACGACACTCATCGTTGAAGAGAACGTGATATAAGTCTTGAGCGGTCTATTCGGCATGTTGTTGGGCACATCTGTACCGCGCTGCAAGGTGTGGTTGCAAAGATGGACCTCGCCATGGACGTCGGGAGTCAAGTTGCGCATCATGCAGCACATTGCGCACCGCTTGAGTCGTAACACGTCCTGTGGCTGCACGAAAAGCATTATTCAACATGTTGGCGTTGCTGTCTGGGTTCCTCCGAGCCATAATCCTTAGGTAGTGGTCATCCACTGCAGTAGTATCCCTTGGACGGCCTGAGCGAGCCCTTCCTGGCACAAAGTAACAATGCGGACGCTATCGAACTGTGGTATTGACCGTCTAGGCATGGCAGACAACACGAGCCGAGTACCTCCTTCCTGGTGGAATGACTGGAACTGATCGGCTGTTGAACCGCCTCCATCTAATAGGCGCTGCTCAATCATGGTTGTTGACATCTTTGGGCTGGTTTAGTGACATCTCTAGCAGTCAAAGGGACTGTGTCTGTGATACAGTATACACAGTGAACTTCTATCTTCAGAAGTTATGGGAACCAAGGTAATGCAAAACTTTTTTTGATGTACGTAGTTGATGGCTAGCACAACTTTTTGAAGGACGGAACAAGTAACTGGGAAATACAGCAACGAGTAGTTCATGCGAAAACATCAAACGATAAGCTATATATTCTGTTATGGTCATCTAAGATAAGGGGGTATGTGAAGAGAATACTCGATAGAAGTACTGTAGAACCTACAACAACCTAGGGATCAGAGTTCTGGAAGCTTACTGTAAAAATAAAAAAGATAATATGAAATAAAATGATAGTTTTAGAAATGTACTGTCTCATGATACAGTGCAGAATACAGGATGTATCATAAAGAAGCATCCTATTTAAAAAAGAAATCGTAACTATTATGTGCGTGAACAACGTACTGTTGGAAACAGCAAACGCTTGAGTTTTGCATGATTTCGGCTAGGTAGCAGCAGTAAGCGCCCACTTCAGTTCTAGTAAAAATGGTGACGGGACAACAGAAAGCGTTTTTTGTTCTACGTTTTGCCTAGTGCGGGTCAGTAATAACTGTTCGGTGTGACTTTTGTAATAGGTATGGTGTGGAACTTCCTACAGCAGAGAGCTTAGTGGCGAGGCAACATCCCACTTAAATGCGAAGGTGTACCGTCATAATGTGAGAATATGGGATACGGAACAACCACATGAAGTTGTACAACTTGAGACTCTCCAAAATTTAATATGTTTTGTGCAGTTTCACTGGAAAAGGTGATTGGTCCATTTTTCTTTGCCGATAACACTGTAACAGGAAACGCATATCTCGATATGCCACCACACTGACATCTGGAAGCGCGCGAATTTTTGAATCAAAGGGTTACTGAACGATGGATAGGTCGCACTGGATCAACTGATTGAGCGTTATATTACTGGCCGCCAAGGTCACTGGACCTGACTGTATGTAATTACTTCTTGTAGGGTTTTATCAAAGTGTCTTTATGTGCCTCCGTTACTAACAACAATGAATGAACTGAGACATCGCATATCAGCAGCTGTGGACGCTGTAACTCAAGACAGTCTCGGTGCACTGTGAAACAGTTTCAATACCGCATTGACATATGCCGTGCATCTCAAGGGGGTCATATTGAACAGCCTTGAAAAGCCAAGAAAAAAGCTTTGTGAGTTTCCTGTTCGTCAACAATAAAATTCATTGTATATGTGTTTTATAGTTGAATTCTTTTATCTTGGCGGCTCGCGCATGCCCGGCCAGACGCGGGAGAGTGCTGCGTTGCCAGTTGCACACGACGCACGCGCAAATAGAAGCAGCGCCATAGTATAGCTAGTTTGCAAGCTTACGTTTAGGTGGGAGCGCGCAGTTCATGAAGTAAAGCCACCACGGCCGCATTAACCCTTTCGCCGTTACAAAGACGTGCTCCCTGCATTCCGCGCCGTGCGCGATTTTGTCACTGCATTGCTCGCCTGTGCAGACACGTGGTGTTCCCACTGCTTTGACACACTTATCATTCGATTCCACAAAAACTATTTGGCCCAAAAATTAGATTTTTACATGTCTTCTTGACTGATACCTTCCCCCCATAAATGACTTAATATTGTTTCGATGTTCAACGCAGTTATTATGCAGCATTAAATGTAGTAAACCATTGCACGAAATTTTGAAGAGTTTGCAGAGGTAGAAGTCCATAGCGTATATTTCCGTATGGTCGATTTTAGTTGCCACAATGTTGAGAATGAAATGTGGACAAGATACTTAAATTTCATATAAAATTTACTGTATAACAATATCTCATTTAATTTAAGTACCACATAGGTGTCGTATGCTATATTGAGAAATATTCAGTCCTTCGCGACTGTAATAAAAGTTTTATTTACACCGGACGCGTTTGGCTTTATTTTAAACCTCTTCAATCAATGAAAGGTATGGCACATACACAATGGTACTCATGTTCTCTTTCTTGTTTTTGTTCCACAGTCGCAGTTTTACCAATGGTACTGAAATAAATTCCTCTTCTGCAACTGTAATAAGCGACTTATTTAGACCAGACGCGTTTTTCTCTTTTGAAGCATCTTCAGTGGACAGTATTTTGTCTCCTCCATTGCCAAGTCACCTTTCGTAGTTTTGTGCTGCGGCAACACAATATTCAACATTTGTGTTGCTGATCAGTGTTTTAGCAAATAAATGTTGTTTGTGTGTGCGACACACAAAAATTATATTTGACATAGCTCAGAGCACTTCACTGATAGACAGTATATTCAAGTCGTAATGTTTTTGTAAGTCCACAGTTTTGTTTAATGTATTTTGTCTACTTTCTTTTGATTGATTGAAGTGCTTTAAAATAAAGCCAAACGTGCTCAGTGTAAATAAAACTTTTGTTACAGTCGCGAAAGACGGAATATTTCTCAATATTACATATGACACCTATGTGGTACTTAAATGAGATATTGTTATACAGTAAATTTTATATGAAATTTAGGTATCTTGTCCACATTTCATTCTCAACATTGTGGCAACTAAAATCGACCATACGGAAAGTATACGCTATGGACTTCTACATCTGCAAGGTCTTCAAAATTTCGTGCAGTGGTTTACTACATTTAATGCTGCGTAGTAACTGCGTTGAACATAGAAACAAAATTAAGTCATTTATGAGGGGAACGTATCAGTCAAGAAGACGTGCAAAAATCAAATTTTTGGGCCAAATAGTTTTTGTGAAATCGAATGATAAGTGTGTCAAAGCAGTGGGAACACCATGTGTCTGCACAGGCGAGCAGTGTAGTGATGACAAAATTGCGCAGAGTGCGGAATGCGGGGAGCACGTGTCTGCAGCAGCGAAAGGGTTAATGAAGAGACAAAGCACTAGAAATTTCAAAAAATTGCATTCAAACGAATATAATTCGTGAAGTAAGGCACTTCGATATTGTTTTTAAATAATGGAGATATTAAGCACCGCACAAGGTTTGAACTCATAACCTCTCACATAGAAGCCAAACACCTTAACCGTTACGCTATCGCGGCTCGACCGCCGGCAGGATGCCATGAGGGCTCTAACACGCACGAAAAATACTGACAAACACTTTTGATATAACTATGAATTACTCACGCTTCGTCGAAGTACAATAGGAAATAAACAATTACCGCTCTTCTTTAGTGTGAAAAAGCGGTTCGTGAGATTGATACAAACACCTTTGCTTCCTATCGCCTGAATTACGAGTCTTATTGCTTGTTTGGTTTAATTAATTAATAAAATATGAAGCAATTGGTATAAAGAACGCTTTTTCCAAACTTTCTATAAAAGAAAGTCTGCTATCAAGACATTGCTTTTGTTCTATTACTTTATTTATGACTGAACGTTTCTAATACTGAAGACACTCGTCCATGCTATGCACTGGAGTCGAGATCTGGCAACGTCGTTTTCTGTTCATTGGCTGACTGTGTTTTGTGACGTCAGATGCGCAGAACGAACCTAAACTCGGCCGCCAACATAAATGACGCGCACTTTAGTTTCTGAAATATGGACGTGCCGAATCGAATGCTTCTTTTTGATACAGCCTATGTATTTCGTAGAGACCACGTAACAAATGACAAAGACCTAAGAAAGCTTCATAGATGGAATAGGAAAACAGCAGCTTGCCTGGTATGGACATGTAATGTGACTGATGACAGGTGGTCATAGATCTTGATGTATCATTCCCATTGAAGAAGGACAAGAGGGAATTGGAGGTCGCCTGGTTAGATGGTAAAGGAGGTCATAAGGAAAAAGAAATACAAGAACACGAGATAGCATTGGAAGGCAGATACCTAAGGCGACCAGTACAGGTAGGTTGTTCACTATAGCCTGCTAAATGAGTGCGTTCTCGTGCTACAGATCGTGCTGACTGGGTGACGTGACGGCTGAAGAGTGTGCAGAGCGGCTGAAGCGAGACTATTAATCACTCAACTCAGGTCACCCTAACGACCCTCCACATTCGAGAGAACGCGACATTTGTAGCTAAATAGGGAACTGTTACCACAAAATATTAAATTTACATCTTTTATCCGTATTTCATGTGTTGACACGACACCTGCCTCTCGAGATGGCGAGAAGTAGCGCAAGTAATCCCGGCTGGAAAAAAAGGGCCGAAGCCGACCTGAACTGCACTTCCAGAAACCTTAATTTAGAATAATAGATTCGGCTTCTTTTTACAAAATATCGTATCTACTTTTGTTTTCACTATAGGTGATCGATATCTAATTCTTAACATATTTGATCGTTAGACGTTGCTAATAGCTCAGATACAAGAAAACACACAATAAAATGTAGTAAAGCCTTGAAATCATGTATTCCGAGCTTCCAACAGTTTCTCCAAATCTACCCAGTTAGTTACGTTAGTAGCTTCAACTAACCTACTGTGTTTTGCTAAACAGAATATGTACGAGGTGCTCCTATAAAGTAATGAGACTGATTTTCTTTGCAAGATGTGGTAACCCTGCAGGCTTGCGTAGGCACAATATCTTTGACCTTGGGCTATAAGCTGCTTGTAGTCCAAGCGGCACATCGATGCAACTGCTCAGTGGTGAGTTGTGCGGTAATAATTTAACACGTGTTTGTGTGTCTCTCTCGTCTTGTAAATGGAACCGCATAATATTGCGCAACGGTATGCCATTTCTTTTTTAATTAAATTGGGTGAAAACTCTGCGATGCCTTATGGTAAGCTTCAGAAGGCTTTTGGAGAGAATATTATGTCAAGATCTCAAACTTTTCGTTAGCATAAAATGTTTAGTGAAGGCAGAACGAATGTTGAAGATGAAGACCACAGTGGATGACCATCAACCACACGGACGGATGCCAGCTTGGCCAGGGTGCGTGAAGTACGATTTGATCGAATATTATCCATGAAAATGATTTCAGAAGAACTGTACATCAAACGAGAAATGATTCGTCTAATAATAACTGAAGATCTTTGTATGAGAAAGATTTGTGCAAAAATGGTCCCAAAAAGTCTCACTTCACAACAGCGAGAAACACGGAAAAATGTGGCAGCCGATATGGTAGAACAAACTGAAATCAACCCAAAATTGTTGAGCGATGTTATCACTGGTGATGAAAGTTGATTTTTTCAGTACGATACAGAGACAAAACGCCAAAGTCCGCAATGGTGCTCAAAGGGATCACCCAGAACGAAAAAGGCTCGCATGTCAAAGTCAAAAGTGAAATGCATGCTTGTGTGCTCCTTTGATTCCAAGGGAATTGTTCATAAACAGTGGGTGCTTGCTGAGCAAACAGTTAACCAATAGTACTACAAAGAAATTTTAGAAAGACTTCGTAAAAGAGTTCTCCGGGTCCTTGTCAACATTGCTGATAATTGTATTCTGCATCACGATAATGCACCATCCCATACTACTGTCGGTACAGCAATTTTTAACCTCAAAACAAATTTCAGTACTACCACAGCCTCTTTATTCACCAGATATCGCTCCGTGCTCTTTTTTTCTATTTCCAAGAGTCAAAACGGCGGTCAAGAGACACCATTTTCAAACAACACAAGATGTCCAAAAAACCGTGACGAGGGTCTGGGAGGATTTTACAGAAGATGGGTTCCAGAAATGTTACCATCAATGGCAGAAACGCTGGAAAAAGTGTGTGCAATGAGAAGGGAAGTACTTTGAAGGGGACAACACCAAACTTTACTAAGACGGTAAACAACATTTTTTTTCACATTAGTCTCATTACTTTATTGTCGCACCTAGTTTATCGGCTCTTTCCAGTACACATACGCCATAGAGCAGAAGTAGAATTTTAACATCACAACGAGAAACGGCTATCTAATAATTAATAGCGGTATTATGATTTTCAATCGGGCCTTGTGGCTCAAAAAGTTCTTGTTAGCATAAAGACAAATACAGAAGTAAAGCGAGTGAGCACTTTGTGTTTCTAAACATGAAATATGAGAGATGCAAAAGAACAAACGAGATGCATAAGCTTGCCGGGAAGTTCGGAAGTTAAGAACCTATAAGATGAGAACACCAGTCGTATAAATGAAATTAAAGGCACCAAACAAAGACGGAGATTTAAAACATCTACAAAGTTGTCGAAGTTGTTGGTGTTAACCTGATGCTGTTCATTTCATTTAATAAACGAAAAGATATTCAGTTTGCTAAGAAAAAGTGGCATTTTTGACGCAGTACATGCTACTGCTGTGAATGTTGTTTTTACAGAAATGAAGACGAGCCTATTTTATCAGTCAGTGTCTGGCTTTGAAAAAACTGAAAAACAAATTATAGTGCTTGTCTCTTAAATATGTAGCCTTAGCGTTTTGATCCTAATTTGACATAAGAACTAAAAATGACGGTGTCGTTAACTTCTTTGACGACGTCAAATTTGTAACTTTAAGGGAGGAATTCCGAACACCTGCTCTAAGAACTGTGATTTGAGAAAGAAAGTGTTTAAAATTTATTTATGATTTCTCTTACATCATTTTTTCCAGTGATGCTCTCTCTACATTAGGAGAGGTTAATTTAAAGGCCTCATGTTTCAATTTATGCTAAAGTACAGAGGGCACGAATGACCTTTTATTCTAACATGCACAGTGGAACAGTAAATATCAGCTCGGACTACAGTGAGAATGAAAAATTAAATTCTTACTACAGTTGAACTTGTTATCTTAACAAATTAAATGCATTACGCTGCTTTTAACGTAGCTGAATTAATAATACAACATCACAGGAAATTCACTGCAAACGTAACCAGCCATGGACAGGAATGTAAAGTTTGCCCACCTTTGACCGTTCTGCTCAAACCAGCTAATTTGATAAGTGACTATGCTCTTTTGCATATCTGGTAATGGCCAGGGCGAGTTAGCTTAAGTGCACATACTTCCACACGCCCGCCTCTGAGAGTCGTTTTGCCACCGTAGTTCCAAATGTGCACTTGATTTTTGCCTAAGGTTATCTGGAAAATTTGGCTCATTCAGACGACGTGCACCGTGCTCTGACACTGTCTCGTATTGCGGAAATACGATGTGTGAAAAAAGAGGCACCCAGAAAAAGAAGAAAAAATGAAGTGAAACTTCACAGGTCCAGACAGTGATGTTACACTACTGGCGATTAAAATTGCTACACCACGAAGATGACGTGCTAAAGACGCGAAATTTAACCGACAGGAAGAAGATGCTGTGATATGCAAATGATTAGCTTTTCAGGGCATTCACACAAGGCTGGCGCCGGTGGCGACACCTATAACGTGCTGACATGAAGAAAGTTTCCAACCGATTTCTCATATACAAACAGCAGTTGACCGGCATTGCCGGGTGAAACGTTGTTGTGATTCCTCGTGTAAGGGAAGAAATGCGTACCATCACGTTTCCGATGTAGCCTATCGCGATTGCGGTTTATCGTATCGCGACATTGCCGCTCGCCTTGGTCGAGATCCAATGACTGTTAGCAGAATATAGAATCGGTGGATTCAGGAGGGTAATACGGAACGCCGTGCTGGATCCCAACTACCTCACTAGCAGTCGAGGTGACAGGCATCTTATCCGCATGGCTGTAACGGATCGTGCAGCCACGTCTCAATCCCTGAGCCAACAGATAGGAACGTTTGGAAGACGACAACCATCTGCATGAACAGTCCGACGACGTTTTCAGCAGCATGGACTATCAGCTCGGAGACCATGGCTGCGGTTACCTTTGACGCTGCATCACAGACAGGAGCGCCTGCGATGGTGTACTCAACGACGAATCTGGGTGCACGAATGGCAGAACGTCATTTTTTCGGATGAATCCATTTACGTCATCATGAATGTCGCATCCGTGTTTGGTGACATCGCGGTGAACCCACATTGGAAGAGTGTATCCGTCATCGCCGTACTGGCGTATCACCCGGCGTGATTGTATGGGGTGCCATTGGTTACGCGTCTCAGTGACCTCTTGTTCGCATTGACACTTTGAACAGTGGACGTTACATTTCAGATCTGTTACGACACTTGGCTTTACCCTTCATTCGACCTCTGTGATACCCTACATTTCAGCAGGATAATGCACGACCGCATGTTGCAGGTCTTGTACGGGCCTTTCTGGATACGGGAAATGTTCGACTGCTGCCCTGGCCAGTACATTCTCCAGATCTCTCACCAATTGAAAACGTCTGGTCAATGGTGGCCGAGCAACTGGCTTGTCACAGAACGCCAGGCACTACTCTTGATGAACTGTGGTATAGTGTTGAAGCTGCATGGGCAGCTGTACCTGTGCACGGCATCCAAGCTCTGTTTGACTCAATGCCCAGGCGTATCAAGGCCGTTATTACGGCCAGAGGTGGTTGTTCTGGCTACTGATTTCTCAGGATCTATGCACCCAAATTGCGTGAAAATGTAATCACATGACAGTTTTAGTATAATATATTTGTCCAATGAATACCCGTTTATCATCTGCATTTCTTCTTGGTCTAGCAATTTTGAAGGCCGGTAGTGTATTTCAATATCGACTTGAAGGTGCAAAAAATTTGATTGTTTGAGCCTACATTTCGGAATGGCACTGCACCCCTTCTGGCCTGGATGGATGCGCTGATGATATTCTGACGTAACCACAAGCGCCGGAACGAGGAGGTAGAATGAAAGGCCAGAGAAGGCGGTATGGCAACGTCAGCCAATAGCCCACTGACAAGGACCGCGCCACGGCAGGAGCGACCTCTGCAAGAAGTGGATACTCGTATAAGCTCCGCTCCTGCCGGCCTCGGCCGGACATTAGTGGAGTATTAGCACGGCCTGGCAGTGTGTGCTACGATATCAGTTTTTTGTGATCCATATCCATTGCTTGTTTGGATTTTGTCTATAGCAAAGAACATTACTGTTTGCATGTCGCCCATCGCTTGCGACACTTGTCCTAAATACAAAGTTAAGTATTGTCAATCTGCTTTACTGAAGTAAAACTATTAACATTATTTGCTTGAACTGTTGTATAGCATTCCAAGAACGCAGCATCCATCAGGCAAGCTATACGAGACGAGTGGGCAAGACCGCCACAGATAAAGTTTGGAAGTAAGTCGTTGTATTCTCTCTTGATGCAGTCTCGTCCTACGCCTGCCCCATCTGGAATCTTGCTGGAAATGGAAATACCTCAAATTCATGCAGACAGCTCAAAGTCACGTGCCCTATGTGAACGAGCACTGTCCAGTTGAAAAATGGTACCACGATACCATCGAATAAGGGGTAGCACGTTGGTAGACTTCCTGCACTAAACTTGGGATCCACTCAGCAACTAATAAATACACGAAACACTCCGTTGCCAAATTTACCTTTATTGTAATTTTAATTAACGTGGAAGGCATAATAACACAAAACATGGTGGCAAAATGCTCGCATATAAAGGCTACTTAAAAAAGGAATAAAATCACTTAAATTTGTTTCCACAAGAGGGGAATACAATGTCCCAATTCGGACCTCGCTAACACTTACATTTTACTGACATCAAATGTAACAAGATAAATAAACATACATGTGACGAGAACAAATGAATAACACTATCAATCTTTACAGATGAGAATACGACTATATCCACGAGGGTTCGCACCCTGGCAGGGGAGATACTTAACTTTAACATATAAGGTGATTACAGTAAGCCCTAATTCCACTCGACAAACGTAGTAACGATATAAGCGAGACAAATGTACTGAAGGAGGATAGCCGGATGTGCCGTAGTAAAAAGGGCCTCTATCAACCCCGTCAGGACGCGACCCCCGTGAACACGTCAGTTTCAGCTACCTGCAACATACAACGAGTCATTTGTAGCTTCTTAAAAACAATTAACATGAAAAGGCACAACGCGTGTCACACTAACAAAATATAAACGACTACTTCACAGAACTATCTAACCTATTACAAACTAAGGTACCACGTAATAGAATATCGTCTTGAGCTCATAGAATACTCAGTTGGACTTACCTGTTTATAGGTCTTACAACTCAACAGTGTCAGCTTAAGCAAACCCGCGAATACAAAACTCGAAATATGACAGGGATAATGATAGAAGCCCCTGACAATGCTAGGTTACCACACAGAGGAGAGAATAGTAATTTACAGCGGCACACAACCGACCTTACATCTCCAGTTTAGTATAATCAGAATAAACAATTTTGTCTATAATAATTACTTACAGTACCATGACAACCTCAGAATAACACTTATTACCCAAGGTAGGTGCTGGTATCGAAAGGCACCTTTAGTAATACAGAGTTCGAGTGTATTCACTTATCGGAAGGGTTTCAACTTTACATCCCTTTCCACATAGCTCTCTGTTTACACACTTCTATAACTTCTGCAACTAAAAAAAGGGCATACAAATGTACATATAACTGACACAGATTTAAGCAGAATAAAACAGTACCTTAGTTTGGCGCAAATGGCTTCATTTGCTTTACACGTGGGATATCTTCACCATTCAGTAATTCCGAAATATATTCAACAACGCGTGAGAGCAAGACGTCGCCGTGGTATCAGCTATTTACTTCACATAATTTCCTGCACAAACACAAGGCAGACGAAGCGTTTTCACATTCAACAGCGGCGAGCATCACACATTTCCTCCGTCACGCCATAGACACATCTCAATTTCAATGGCCAGTAACAAGAACCTATACATGCCCTCGCATCAGAAAAACCCCAAAACACAACAGTGCACCACCGCGATACCAAACCCGAGGTCCCATCAAGTCACTGCCGGGATCTCTTGCTGACCCTGCGCATAGCGTACAGGCGTCGTACCATAGCCTCACGGTAAACTTTCGGCAATCCACCTCCGACCCTGCGAATATCGACTCCGCTGTCTCTGTTCTCTCCTCGTTAACCACCCGACCACCGGCCTTAATAGCGGAAGGCAAAGATTGTTGTAACCCTATAATCGATGGCAGCGATGCCATTCTAAGTGCGAGAACACTGGCGCCAGCCGCGCCACGGCTCACATGTGATGAGTCACAATATCCGTGACATACCACTATGCCGTCAGAGTTTCCTTAATCAATTCCTGCCGTAACATCAAGTAATACTCGATGGGCACCCACTCTATCACGCCAGGAGTAACACTACGGTGCCTCTCCAAAACATTCAAACACTTGGAACTCTCCCGGGGTCACTGCCATACTGATCAACGATGCTCATGCGGGCTAATCCAGAACTGTGGTTCATTGCTGAACACAATACTTTGCCACCTGTCAGCAGTCCACGCCTCCCAGTATCGGCACTACTCCAAACGCAGCAGACTGTGTTCTCGTGTTAACGGCAGCGTACGCATGGGACGGTGAAAGCCTGGTGCAGCTGTTGCTAGTCTCAGACTAACGATCTGCGATGACACAGGACGTAGCAGGAAGTCCATTACTTGCTCTCAGCTGACAGCTGTAAATGTGAAAGGGTTCCGAAGTGCTTGGTGCACAATATGGTGATGCTCCCTGATAAGGTCGGCCAGTAGCTTGATGCTGAGTAGACCTGCCTTCACATTATCGAGCAGTACGGTATCAGGCCACTGCACATTCAAATGCCGCACAAATTTGGATACTGCACGCATCTACTAGCGAGCCAAATGCGGACCCACTATGACGTCCCTTGTAAATACAGCTGACAACGTTGTCTCAACAAGTACGAGGTGCTATCCAAAATTTTTGGGACTGGTGCTGCCATCTGTTGAAAATCTTACCTTTGGACTAATGGTCACCATCACCCTCGAAGGAGTTCCCATCCGCACATACACACCGGTCCCAGCGCTTCTGCCACTGGTCAAACGTTTGCTGGAAGTCCTGTTCTTTGAGGGTGTTTATCACCACCAACGATACTTCTTGAATCGTCTCTAGAGTGTCGAACCGACGGCCTTTCAACTTAAGTTTCAGTTTTTGGAAGCTGCAAGTTGACAAATCTGACAAGTACAGTGGGTGGGGTACAGCCGCCATGTTTTTTTGCCAAAAAGGTCCTGGTGAGCAAGGACATGTGAGAGGGCGCGTTGTCGTGATGCAGCAGCCTATTCCCGTGACGCCAAAGTTCGGGCCGTCGTCACCTCACGTTTTCAGGGAGGCGTCACAAAAGTCACAGTAGTACGTGGAATTCACTGTCTGGTTGGGTGGGAGGAATTCTTTGTTCTCAATTCCCTTGGTATCAAAGAAAACGATGATCATGCTCTTCACTTTGCTCTTCACTTGTCTCTTTTTTTTTGGGTCTTGGAGAGTCCAAGCTCTTCCACTGGGACGATTGTTGCCTTGTCTCTGGGTCATAACCGTAAATCCAGCTCTTGACAAGATGGTTGGATCACCAGATGTGGTCTGACGAAGGTCGGTGCACAATTCAATACGCTGTGCCTTCTGATCGGCAGTCACGATCCTTGGCACAAATTTTTCGGCGACATGATGCATGCCGAATTCATCAGTCAACATTCGACGACATGTCCCATAACCAATACCCACTTCACGTGCAAGGTCTTGAATGGTTCGTCGATCCGCACGAACCAATTGTTGAGGTGTGGCGACAATGTGCGGCTAATGGGCCTTCTAGTGTGAGCATCATCTTTGACATCTGTATGGCCGGCCCTGAACCGGGCATGCCACCCAAACATACGCGTGCGGCGCACACTTGTTGAATCATTGCAACGGTCTCGGTAGCACTTTTCCCGAGATGCGCACAGAATTTGATATACACGCACTGTTCTGTTCGCGACTCCATGATAAAAACGCCACACACGTAACACATAGTATTACGGAAATCACTGCGGACACGCAACACATCCTCCCAGCTGAATGCCACTCCGCACTCCGCATATGCAGCTCTCGCCACCTACCAGTGCAAAGATCTACTACTCCTACTTTCCAGATGGCAGCACCAGTCCCGAAAATTTTGGATTCCACCTCGTATGTGGCGTCTCCATGTCCTTCACTGTGCTCACTCAACATCTCACGCTGTTAACGCCTCTTGTGTACCCTGCCTGGCCTGGTAACAAAGCTAATGTCATCTGGTGTCAATTCTACCTGCCGATGGTGTCTACATGTAAGATGTTACATTGACATGCGACCTTGTCTTCAGCGTGCTTCACTTTTTTTTATAGGGCACTGTATATAGGGTCAGTCACGTAAATTGTAAATTGGACACCAAAAGAACTTCGTTAATTTCAGAATGGACAGTAATAGCAGGAGGAAGGGGGTGGTATACTGTAGAGGTATAACTACGCTTGTTACTAGTAAACAGGGTCCAACGAATGTACATTGGTATACGTATGCAGTTACGGAAACGCATGTTGACAGTAGCAGAAAAACAGTCTTCATACTGATAACAACAACGACGATAATGTTGTTACAGAATACTATTGGTAATAATGTACCATTTACTGCTGTAAACGTATTGGAGTATGAGGTCGTTATCCACAAAACTCATCTGTTTCGAACGTTTCGTACAGAAATACGCTGGACATCTTCAGAGACGTTGCTATTCCGTTAAGTCTTGTCTACTAGTTGGCAACGCCTCTGAAGATACCCATCGCGGTTCTGGACGAAACGTTAGGAACAGGAGAGTTTCGTGGACCAGAGTCTTATACCCCGAAAGATTTACCAGCAGCTGTATCATCCGGTCGTAAAAGCCTTCATTCTCTAATCTGCCCTTTTTTTTACCAACCATATATTACTACTTCTGCGTCATCCTCTTTGGGTGTTATTTACTCAGTAACATGTAAAAATTGTAGATGTTGTTTTTCAGATGTGTTACGCCTTAAGTACACTCCTGGAAATTGAAATAAGAACACCGTGAATTCATTGTCCCAGGAAGGGGAACTTTATTGACACATTCCTGGGGTCAGATACATCACATGATCACACTGACAGAACCACAGGCACATAGACACAGGCAACAGAGCATGCACAATGT
The DNA here is from genome assembly GCF_021461395.2 of Schistocerca americana. Taxonomy (NCBI): domain Eukaryota; kingdom Metazoa; phylum Arthropoda; class Insecta; order Orthoptera; family Acrididae; genus Schistocerca; species Schistocerca americana. Next base: position 162,653,011 of record NC_060119.1, on the reverse strand, counting down.
CGGCACTAGTACAGTGTATATCCACCTTTCGCAGCAATGCAGGCTGCTATTCTCCCATGGAGACGATCGTAGAGATGCTGGATGTAGTCCTGTGGAACGGCTTGCCATGCCATTTCCACCTGGCGCCTCAGTTGGACCAGCGTTCGTGCTGGACGTGCAGACCGCGTGAGACGACGCTTCATCCAGTCCCAAACATGCTCAATGGGGGACAGATCCGGAAATCTTGCTGGCCAGGGTAGTTGACTTACACCTTCTAGAGCACGTTGGGTGGCACGGGATACATGCGGACGTGCATTGTCCTGTTGGAACAGCAAGTTCCCTTGCCGGTCTAGGAATGGTAGAACGATGGGTTCGATGACGGTTTGGATGTACCGTGCACTATTCAGTGTCCCCTCGACGATCACCAGTGATGTACGGCCAGTGTAGGAGATCGCTCCCCACACCATGATGCCGGGTGTTGGCCCTGTGTGCCTCGGTCGTATGCAGTCCTGATTGTGGCGCTCACCTGCACGGCGCCAAACACGCATACGACCATCATTGGCACCAAGGCAGAAGCGACTCTCATCGCTGAAGACGACACGTCTCCATTCGTCCCTCCATTCACGCCTGTCGCGACACCACTGGAGGCGGGCTGCACGATGTTGGGGCGTGAGCGGAAGACGGCCTAACGGTGTGCGGGACCGTAGCCCAGCTTCATGGAGACGGTTGCGAATGGTCCTCGCCGATACCCCAGGAGCAACAGTGTCCCTAATTTGCTGGGAAGTGGCGGTGCGGTCCCCTACGGCACTGCGTAGGATCCTACGGTCTTGGCGTGCATCCGTGCGTCGCTGCGGTCCGGTCCCAGGTCGACGGGCACGTGCACCTTCCGCCGACCACTGGCGACAACATCGATGTACTGTGGAGACCTCACGCCCCACGTGTTGAGCAATTCGGCGGTACGTCTACCCGGCCTCCCGCATGCCCACTATACGCCCTCGCTCAAAGTCCGTCAACTGCACATACGGTTCACGTCCACGCTGTCGCGGCATGCTACCAGTGTTAAAGACTGCGATGGAGCTCCGTATGCCACGGCAAACTGGCTGACACTGACGGCGGCGGTGCACAAATGCTGCGCAGCTAGCGCCATTCGACGGCCAACACCGCGGTTCCTGGTGTGTCCGCTGTGCCGTGCGTGTGATCATTGCCTGTACAGCCCTCTCGCAGTGTCCGGAGCAAGTATGGTGGGTCTGACACACCGGTGTCAATGTGTTCTTTTTTCCATTTCCAGGAGTGTACTTACTTAACTGTACTTTCTTCTTCTTCATACAATTAATTGTAGCAGTGTTACGCCTGTTGTCAAATTCATGTTGCACCACAGCATATAGTCGTCACGTACACGAATTTATTGAAGAAACTTTGAAGGGAAGATTGCCAAATCAGCATTTCAGGGAAAAAGTAAATTTCGACATATCAGGAAATCTATCTCCCATTATCTGTGAAAAGGAGTAAGTAAGGAGAAAATCTTAGACAGTTAAAAGTTATCCGGCCGATGTGGCCGAGTGGTTCTAGGCACTTCAGTCTGGAACCGCGCTAATGCTACGGTCGCAGGTTCGAATCCTGCCTCGGGCATGGATGTGTGTGATGTCATTAGGTTGGTTAGGTTTAAGTAGTTCTAAGTTCTAGGGGACTTATGACCTCAGCAGTTAAGTCACACAGTGCTCAGAGCCATTTGAACCATTTTTAAAAGTTACTAATACCTTGTTTGAGTAAAAAGATAATGATTTGTTAAATGCTGGTTTGTCAGTTTCCATACTTGTATATGTTTACCATTTAGCTGGCTCAATTCAGTTCTTTAATTTTTTTTGAAGCCTTCGAATTTTCTTTCAACCACCTTCTGAAACCACCATCTCTTTACCTCAGTTTTAATGTCATTTAGAATTCAGACAGAAATCACGACGTAGCGTACTAGAAGAAATCAGTTTTGACATTATAAGTACTGTCTTTTTAATAAAAGTTTCTCATTTGTTTATTGTGCTGGTCGATTTAACAATGACGATAAACTTGTTTGTAATAACTACTTTTACCAAGAAGAGGGGGTCCTTAAAATAGTTACTCGTGGAATGACAGTAACACACAGCTCAGAAGGCTGTTTGAGGTCGTTGTGTCTCGATGATATTCTCCCATGCAGTTTCCTCTTTCGCAGCATGAGCGTCCTAAGTGATGGATAACGATTCCCAGGAATCTTAACACTGGAAGACGGCGGTGTGACCGCAATTCGCGGAGAGTTCTGTGAATTATTGCAGAATGGAGTAGCTCCCGGTAGGCCCACATCTTAAGGCGAAGCGGAAAGGAATGGCTACTGAATCAGCTGGATTCACAATGCCTGTCTGCACTCTGATGGATGGACTGTGGCGAGGTAGGCTCCTTTCCTGTCAGTGAGTTGCGAAATAAATGGCACTCAAGCCGTCTGCGAGTAAATCGCGAGGAGGTAGCCCTTCAAATAAAAGTACATACTGAAGGATCGCTGTCAACAGCTCGAAAAAGTATGAGTGCTGTGCTTTGAAATAACCTCTATTAGTATAATTTTTCGCGGCTTCTATACTCAAAACGTAGGTGGTTTATTTAAGTGAATTTCAATGCCAATCAAGCTTATTTGCATCAATAGAGGACGTTTCAAGCTGTGAAGTGGCATACAAAATTAAGTTCAAGGGCTTAAAATTACCTGTAAGTCAAGGAACTCGTCCTCAGCTTACATGATGAAAGGAAATAATATAAATTTCCCTCAACATAAACAGAGCGAAGTGGTACATATACCAGAGAGAGAGAGAGAGAAAGAGGGGATGGCAAAACTGACAAAAGTCATAGGGTAGCGATTTCTACGTGTACAGGAGGCGGTGTAGGGCGTAGCTTAACATTTATCCACCATTACTCTCCTTTATCTCCTTTACACTGCTAATTGCTCTCCTCACCTCAACCAGTCCTCCTCCATCAGTAGGCTAATGAAACCGCTTTCCTCGCTCTTTATCCTACTCTCCAGACATCCCAGCGATCCCTCCAAATCCACCTCAGTCAGTTTACCCCCTGGTGCAACCAATGGCTCCTGAAGGTCTTTACTTCTAAAACTCAGGCGATATTTATGGGACGCACCACCATCACGTTCCGTATCCATGACTTCTTCCTCGCCATTTACAATCGTGTTCAGTAAACTGAACCATCTCAGCATTCGTATTGAACGATCTTTGGAAATCACTGAAAAACTACACGGCCCAGTCACATTAATGTGATCACATTAATGTGATCACCATTGACTGACGGTAAATGGCAGCACTAGCAGTGGACGGAATATAGAGCGTGCCAAGGGAACGCGATCAACCGTGCAGTCATTGTCGTAGTGGGGAAACGGAGCTATTTATCTGGCGTCCATATCATTGCCTTTCGGGCCAAGGATGGAACCATTTCCAAACCTGCTAAGTTTGTAAACTGTTGGCTTGACACCGTAGTTAAAGTATACCTTGCAAGGCAATGACGCTATCCAAAACGGGCTCTGAGGCAACTGTTACGGACCACAGACCATAGATGACAGGAATGAATGACGGCAGTGCAGATGTCTACGGGCGAGTAGACGTGTTACTGTTGATCAACTGACAGCCCAGATAAACAATGAACCTACCAACAGGCTCTATTCAACGACCGTACTGCGAGCGTTGCTGCGTATGGGCTTCTGCAGCAGGCGCGTTGTTCATACACCCACACTGACTGCTGTTCATAAGCGACGAAGGCTGGAGTTTGTATGCCAGTACCACAACTGCACGCCCACTTAATGACGACAGGTGGGCATTTCATAAGAATTACGTTTTATGCTCCATCGGCCTGAAATGTCTGAATGCAAACACCCTGCAACAATCGCCGGAAGGTTCTACGACGGAACAGGCGGAAAAGCATGGGGAGCTGACAGGTCACGGCTCCTCCCGTTTTATAGGGTATTTGTTCGATCACGCCTAGACTATGGCAGTGTGGTCGACGGATCGGCCCGTGCTTCCTACCTCCGGATGTTAGATGCTGTCCACGATGAGGGCATTCGGACATCGACTGGAGCCTTTCGGACCAACCCAGTTCAGAGTCTGTGTGCAGAGGCTGGTGAATCACCCCTCTGGATGCGGCGACGTATCCTTTTGGCTCGACAAGCGCTGAAAATCTCTGCGTCACCTCAGTCATTGGCATTTAGTTAAGTGATCAAACCCACCTTTGAACGACTGTTCAGGAATGGGTCCCAAGCGACCCAGCCATTTGGTATACGTGATATAGACTGTCTCAAGGATCTGAATCTCTCGGGCACGAAAATACACGCCCAGGGATGGAATGCACTGCCGCCTTGGTGTCTTCAGAGGCCCAAAGTGATTTTAAGCTTGACGCAGTACACGAGAAGTTGTACTCCAGAAGTGGTTTTTACGACTTTGTTTTCGTCTATTTTAAGTATGTACTATAGTTTTATGGTTATTGATACAGGTGGATCCCAACAGGAGAATGCTCTCGGTTGTTCTGTGCGTCTTCCCGAACAATTTACAAATTATGATGTGGAGTTATATGGAATTCTGATGGCACTGTATAGGGTTCACAGACACCACCATAGGAGTTCTCTTGTCTGTTCCTACTCTCTTAGTGCACTGCAAGCACTTCACCAGATGTATCCGGTAGACCCGCTGATTCAGCACATCCATAACTCCATACAGCGGCTCCAACATCGTGGCAAGGAGGTGATCTCTGGCTGGGTACCTGACCACGTTGGGATACAGGGTAACGACATGGCTGACAAGGCTGCCAAGGAAGCATGTTGAGGTGGTGCTGTTCATCAATGTCCCATCGCGTTGCACCCCATTATTATTATTTATTTATTTATTTATTATTCCGTGGGACCAAATTAAGGAGAAGTCTCCATGGTCATGGAACGAGTCAATACATGGAATTATAACACGATAGTAGAAACAGATAAAATGAAATATAAAAAACATATTCAGGCGATAAGTCTTAAGTTTAAATAAAGAAAATCAACAATGTAACACTGGAACCCGCTTAATTTTTAGCTCTTCCAGGAGCTCCTCGACAGAATAGAAGGAGTGAGCCATGAGGAAACTCTTCAGTTTGGACTTAAAAGAGTTTGGGCTACTGCTAAGATTTTTGAGTTCTTGTGGTAGTTTATTGAAAATGGATGCAGCAGAATACTGCACTCCTTTCTGCACAAGAGTCAAGGAAGTGCATTCCAGATGCAGATTTGATTTCTGTCTAGTATTAACTGAGTGAAAGCTGCTAACTCTTGGGAATAGGCAAATATTGCTAACAGCAAACGACATTAAAGAAAATATATACTGTGTGGGCAGTGTCAGAATTCCCAGGCTATTGAATAGTGGTCGACAAGAGGTTCTCGAACTTACATCACATATAGGTCGAACAGCCCGTTTTTGAGCCAAAAATACCCTTTTTGAATCAGAAGAATTACTCCAAAAAATAATACCATACTACATAAGTCCCCTCCCCCCCCCCCCCCCCCCCAATGAACCATGGAACTTGCCGTTGGTGGGGCGGCTTGCGTGCCTCAACGATACAGATAGCCGTACCGTAGGTGCAACCACAACGGAGGGGTATCTCTTGAGAGGCCAGACAAACGTGTGGTTCCTGAAGAGGGGCAGCAGCCTTTTCAGTAGTTGCAAGGGCAACGGTCTGGATCATTGACTGGTCTGGCCTTGTAACACTAACCAAAATGGCCTTGCTGTTCTGGCACTGCGAACAGCTGAAAGCAAGGGGAAACTACAGCAGTAATTTTTCCCGAGGGTATGCAGCTTTACTGTATGATTAAATGATGATGGCGTCCTCTTGGGTAAAATATTCCGGAAATAAAATAGTCCCCCATTCGGATCTCCGGGCGGGGACTACTCAGGAGGACGTCGTTATCAGGAAAAAGAAAACTGGCGTTCTACGGATCGGAGCGTGGAACGGCAGATCCCTTAATCGGGCAGGTAGGCTAGAAAATTTAAAAGGGAAATGGATAGGTTAAAGTTAGATATAGTGGGAATTAGTGAAGTTCGGTGGCAGGAGGAACAAGACTTCTGGTCAGGTGAATAAAGGGCTATAAATACAAAATCGAATAGGGGTAATGCAGGAGTACGTTTAATAATGAATAAAAAAATAGGTGTAAAGGTAAGCTACTACAAACCGCATAGTGAACGCATTATTGTGGCCAAGATAGACACGAAGCCCACGCCTACTACAGTAGTACAAGTTTATATGCCAACTAGCTCTGCAGATGATGAAGAAATTGATGAAATGTATGATGAGATAAAAGAAATTATTCAGGTAGTGAAGGGAGATGAAAATTTAATAGTCATGGGTGACTGGAATTCGTCAGTAGGAAAAGGGAGAGAAGGAAACATAGTAGGTGAATATGGATTTGGGCTAAGAAATGAAAGAGGAAGCCGCCTGGTAGAATTTTGCGCAGAGCATAACTTAATCATAGCTAATACCTGGTTTAAGAATCATGAAAGAAGGCTGTATACATGGAAGAACCCTGGAGATACTAAAAGGTATCAGATAGATTATATAATGGTAAGACAGAGATTTAGGAACCAGGTTTTAAATTGTAAGACATTTCCAGGGGCAGATGTGGACTCTGACCACAATCTATTGGTTATGAACTGTAGATTAAAACTGAAGAAACTGCAAAAAGGTGGGAATTTAAGGAGATGGGACCTGGATAAACTGAAAGAACCAGACATTGTACAGAGTTTCAGGGAGAGCATAAGGGAACAATTGACAGGAATGGGGGAAAGAAATACAGTAGAAGAAGAATGGGTGGCTTTGAGGGATGAAATAGTGAAGGCAGCAGAGGATAAAGTAGGTATAAAGACGAGGGCTAGTAGAAACCCTTGGGTAACAGATGAAATATTGAATTTAATTGATGAAAGGAGAAAATATAAAAATGCAGTAAATGACGCAGGCAAAAAGGAATACAAACGTCTCAAAAATATCGTCAGGAAGTGCAAAATGGCTAAGCAGGGATGGCTAGAGGACAAATGTAAGGACGTAGAGGCTTACCTCACTACGCGTAAGACAGATACTGCCTACAGGAAAATTAAAGAGACCTTTGGAGAAAGGAGAACCACTTGCATGAATATCAAGAGCTTTGATGGAAACCCAGTTCTAAGAAAAGAATGGAAAGCAGAAAGGTGGAAGAAGTATATAGAGGACCTGTACAACGGCGATGTACTTGAGGACAATATTATGGAAATGGAAGAGGATGTAGATGAAGATGAAATGGGAGATATGATATTGCGTGAAGAGTTTGACAGAGCACTGAAAGATCTGAGTCGAAACAAAGTCCCCAGAGTAGACAACATTCCATTACAACTACTGACAACCTTGGGAGAGCCGGTCCTGACTAAGCTCTACCATCTGGTGAGCAAGATGTATGAGACAGGCGAAATACCCTCAGACTTCAAGAAGAATATAATAATCCCAATCCCAAAGAACGCAGGTGCTGACAGATGTGAAAATTACCGAACTATCAGTTAATCAGTCACAGCTGCAAAATACTAACGCGAATTCTTTACAGACGAATGGAAAAACTGATAGAAGCCGACATCGGGGAGGATCAGTTTGGATTCCGTAGAAATGTTGGAACTCGTGAGGCAATACTGACCCTACGACTCAAATTAGAAGAAAGATTAAGGAAAGGCAAACCTACGTTTCTAGCATTTGTAGACTTAGAGAAAGCTTTTGACAATGTTGATTGGAATACTCTCTTTCAAATTCTGAAGGTGGAGGGGTAAAATACAGAGAGCGAAAAGCTATTTACAATTTGTACAGAAAGCAGATGGCAGTTATAAGAGTCGAGGGGTATGAAAGGGAAGCCGTGGTTGGGACTGGAGTGAGACAGGGTTGTAGCCTATCCCCGATGTTATTCAATCTGTATATTGAGCAAGCAATAAAGCAAACAAAAGAAAAGTTCGGAGTAGGTATTAAAATCCATGGAGAAGAAATAAAAACTTTGAGGTTCGCCGATGACATTGTAATTCTGTCAGAGACAGTAAAGGACTTAGAAGAGCAATTGAACGGAATGGACAGTGTCTTGAAAGGAGGGTATAAGATGAACATCAACAAAAGCAAAACGAGGATAATGGAATGTAGTCGAATTAATTCGGGTGATGCTGAGGGAATTAGATTAGGAAATGACACACTTAAAGTAGTAAAGTAGTTTTGCTATTTAGGGAGCAAAATAACTGATGATGGTCGAAATAGAGAGGATATAAAATGTAGACTGTCAATGGCAAGGAAAGCGTTTCTTAAGAAGAGAAATTTGTTAACATCGAGTATTGAATTAAGTGTCAGGAAGTCGTTTCTCAAAGTATTTGTATGGAGTGTAGCCATGTATGGAAGTGAAACGTGGACGATAAATAGTTTAGACAAGAAGAGAATAGAAGCTTTCGAAATGTGGTGCTACAGAAGAATGCAGAAGATTAGATGGGTTGATCACATAACTAATGAGGAGGTATTGAAGAGAATTGGGGAGAAGAGGATATTGTGGCACAACTTGGCTAGAAGAAGGGACCGGTTGGTAGGACATGTTCTGAGATATCGAGGGATCACCAATTTAGTATTGGAGGGCAGCGTGGAGGGTAAAAATTGTAGAGGGAGACCAAGAGATGAATACACTAAGCAGATTCAGAAGGATGTAGGTTGCAGTAGGTACTGGGAGGTGAAGAAGCTTGCACAGGATAGAGTAGTATGGAGAGCTGCATCAAACCAGTCTCAGGACTGAAGACCACAACAACAACAACAACGACGACGACATAAGTGTATGGTTCAAATGGTTCAAATGGCTCTGAGCACTATGCGACTCAACTTCTGAGGTCATCAGTCGCCTAGAACTTAGAACTAATTAAAATTAACTAACCTAAGAACATCACACACATCCATGCCCGAGGCAGGATTCGAGCCTGCTACCGTAGCGGTCGCTCGGTTCCAGACTGCAGCGCCTAGAACCGCACGGCCACTTCGGCCGGCATAAGTGTATGAAAATGTGCGAAGTAGACTACTTTTCGTGTTGAACTGTCACTTATTTCAGATACTGTTCTGATGGTAAATAAAGCAGCATTTAGTTTCTGAACAAGATCCTGGACATGGGCTTTCCACAACAGCTTACTATCTATCCGAACGCCTAGGAACTTGAACTGTTCCGTCTCGCTTATAATTTGCCCATTCTGTCTGATTAAAATATCGGTTCTTGTTGAATTGTGAGTTAGGAACTGTAAAAACTGAGTCTTACTGTGATTTAGCATCAAATTATTTTCCACAAGCCACGAACTTATTTCGTAAACTACATTATTTGATCCTGTTTCAATATTACACACAAGACCCTTCACTACCAAGCTGGTCTCATCAGCAAACAGAAATATTTTTGAATCACCTGTAATACTAGAAGGCATATCATTTATATAAATAAGAAACGGCAGTGGCCCCAGCACCGACCCTTGGGGAACGCCCCACTTAACAGTGCCCCATTGGGACTGAACACTACCACTCTTAATATTGCAGAGAATTACCTTCTGCTTTCTGTTCATAAAGTAAGAGGCGAACCAATTATAAGCTACTCCTCTTACTCCATAATGGTCCAACTACTGCAGTAATATTTTGTGGTACACAGTCTCGTTTTCTGACAGCTATATCATGCGTCAGTGGGAGACAGAATGGTTGCAGGTTTCAAACCGCGTTCGCTCAAATCGACCATAAAGCCTTGGCGGACTTCGTTTCAGCCTCGCCGGTGGAAGGAGGTTTTTCTTATCAGACTGTGGATCGGGGATAGCCCTTTCACACACGGCTTCCTCCCCCGGCGGGGGGATCCACCATTCTGTGAAGTTTGTGGCGTGTTGCTTTCAGTTCAGCATATTGTGGCTCTGTGTGTCCTGTATACTGATATTAGGGCAGCCCTCGGTCTCGCTGGAGATCTGCCCACCATCCTCGCAGATACCGATACCAGTGTTACAGTAGTGATGAAATTTCGTGAACTATCAGGCCTCATCCCCAAACTGGTAGGAAACGGCGGCAGACTTTAGTGCGTTATAAACTGCTCCGCATGTGGGGACAGGCTTCGTCCCCACGCATGAGAGTTCATGTTGACTTTCGTCAGGACGCTGATAACCATGATGTCGAGCGCCCCCTCAACTAAATCATCATCATCATCTAGGACGGAAGATGAAATGTTTTCGTGACGTTTCCTGGGTGATTTCGTCATTCTGAAAGGCACAGTAGATCAAAAGATGTATGTATCAATCCTTTGGAACCATGTCCGGCCCTACATGCAATTTATATTTCCTCGGCAGAAGGATACTACCAACGTCAACGCATCGTGTAACTCAGCCCACAGTGTACGTACGTGGTTCGAAGCGCACCAGAAAGAACTTACTGTACCCCTTGGCCACCTAACTCCTCGAATCTAAATCCAATCAAGATTATCCCCACGGATCCTCAACTGATAAACCTAGAACTCCTGGCCACGGCACTAGAGCCGGCATATTCAAAGCAGCACCATCCAGAACCTCACTGACTTCCTTCTTGCACGTATCGCGGCGGTCCGCGCTGCAAAAGGTGGTTATTAAGGCTTGTGGCAGGGAGTCACATTAATGTGATGGGACAGTGTATGTCTGGGTCGTCGAAAGGGCATTTGAAACGCCGCCCATCCGTACTTGGCTCCGCTAAGTAGATTCGATGCAATTCCCTACGCTGTGGGGGGCGAGCTTTTTCCTGTCCAGACAACAACTGCGCAGTCCATTTTTCTACCATTTTTCCGTAAAACCACATTTAAACAGCTTACATTCTCTTGTAGACTGATTTATTTATAGTTACAGTTTCACGTCACAACAAAAGTCCTCTTCTCACAAATATCTTCAGAAAAGTGCTACTAACACCTAAATATTTATTCGATGGTAACCATTTCTCTTTTTCAGAAACGCTTATCTCGCTATTGCAAATCTGCATTTTGTATCCTCTATTCTTCGGCGTTCGTCATTTATTTTGCTGCCCAGACAGCAACACATCTATTACTCTTAGGATCTCATTCCATAATCTCATTCCCTCAGCACCACATAAAATCCGAATACATTCCATTACCCTTCTTTTACTTTTACCTATCTTCATCTTATTGTTTCTTCCAGAACACTGTGAATTTCACGTAACTGCTCTTTCAGGACCTTTTCAGTCTTAGACAGAACTGCAATGTAATCTACAGATCTCAATGTTATTTATTCTCAATGAACTTTAATTTCCCTTCCAAATTTCCCTTTATATACATTACTACTTCCTGAATGTAAGATGGAATAACTTGCGAGACAGGCTGTAATTTTGCATCGTTCTGTTCTTAACCACTGCTTCGCTTTCAAGTCATTTGAATGTTATTTGCAGTTTGATTTCTGTGCCTGTTGCAGGTATATTCCTGGTAACTTCAGATTTTAGGCGTATTCCAGTCAACAGTGTCAGAAGGTTCCTCTTAATCGACAAAATAATTCTACAGGGGTTGTATAAAAATTTGGAAAGACCAAAAAAATTATACTTTACCTTGCCCAATACATTGTAGGAAGCCCGTTCGCATTCAGAACATCTTCCAGTCGTCTCTGAATGGATAATACAGATCCTGTAGGGTCTTCAAGGGAATTTTATAGCGTTCTGCCTGCTGTATAGTGATAAATTCACGTAACGATGATTGAGGTGAATAGCGATGACGCACTCTTCTCTACAGCGTAGATCAGGAAAGGTCAATAATATTGCAATCTAGTGACTGTGGCTGCCAGGGGAGAAGTCACAATTGATCATCGTGCTCACAAAACCACTCGTGGACGGTGCGAACTCTGTGAACAGTACCTGTGACCATTGGGGGAAAATATTATACTCTAGGATGGACCTGGTCAACCACAAAGAGTCGCATAATCCTTGGTAGTAATGTGGCCTTACAAAGCAACTGTGGGGTCCACGGAATATGGCTGTCCAAATAGTCACAGGACACCCACCATATTCACTCTTGTGACGTCAGATAGTTAGTAACAGTGTGAAACAAGACTCAAATGATTTTCTTCCATTTCTCCATAGCTCACGTTTTATCGCACGACGTTTCCTATCACTGGTTTATGCATCAGTGATAAGTGTTTCGGCAACCCAGCTCACCCTACTATTCCCTGCTTACTGAACTCCCTTCGTTTTGTTTTGGTAGTGATAGGGTTCGCGAGTGCGACATTCACTTCAGCAGTGACGTTAGCAGCTGTCGTCCTCTCATTTTTCTTCACAATACTCTACAATGACCGTCTGTCACGGTCAACCGACAAAAACTTCGCCTCGTGACTTAGCGGATGATACTTTTTCGCCTTCGTGTATGTGGTATAAATATTCTATACCGTGCTCTCTTGAACCACAGATGGGCGTCCTTGGTTACGGATTAACTAACCATAAGAGCACCATCAATTTGATGATATTCGAATGCACTTGCCTTCGACATGTCCATCCCTACTGTCTGAATGGTCAGCGCAACGGAATGTCATAACTAACGGCCCGGGTTCGATTCCCGGCTGGGTCGGAGAGTTTCTCCGCTCAGGGACTAGGAGTTGTGTTGTCCTTATTATCATCATCATTTCATCCCCATCGACACGCAAGTCGCCGAAGTGCCGTCAGCTCGAAAGACTCGCACCAGGCGAACGATCTACCCGACGGGAGGCCCTAGCCACACGGCATTTTCATTTTTACCTCCGACATAGCTACACAGAACATGTGACCACGACCGACACTTTCCACGTACTGAGGACGCTGCTAAGGTTCTGCTCGTGGTCAGATAAAACAGCGCAACATGCAGACTTGGCTACCATATGCATTTACGTTCAAGCATGCATTTCTCGCAATATTTTCATATTTCTGTCTAACTCCTGTGTAAGTCCAGGTCTGCATTTCTTCTGTCCATTGCCAGAATTTCCTTGTGTATTATTACTTTTTTTTTCAGAATTCAAAGTGATCTTTTCAGAGGTCGGCTTCTAACAACCTTTCCATTTTTATGTACATAATTTGTGTTAGTATGTATATTACCAGGTATAAATTGACAATATCAGTAATTTTGCGAATCCAGTTTGTTAACGCGCGGGGTAGCCGAGCGCTTTGTGGCGCCTTGCCACGGTAGGAGCGTGTCCACCCGTCGGAGATTCGAGTCCTCCTCGGACATGGGTGTGTGTGTGTTGTCCTTAGCGTAAGTTAAAGTTAGATTAAGTAGTGTGTAAGCCTAGGACCAGTGACCCCAGCAATTTGATCCCGTAGGAACTTACAACAATTTTTTTTCCAGTTTCTCGTTTGGCGACGTATGAAAATTTAAAATTCTATGCATCTTTCACTTTCACCTCGACCATAAAATTTTGCTGAAAAAACTGTGTTCCGGCGTGCGTATAGGGTTGAGTGATTGAATTACGTATTCTTTCAGTGGAATTATAAGGCTGAACATAAAGCCTATTACGGCTACTACCTTCACCCATTCCCTGCTCTTATTTTTTGTAACAGTTTTTTTTTCTTTTCAGTCCCATACGATTAGGTAGGAAGTGGGAAAAATTAGTTCCCAAGTACAGGGTGTACATAAAGTCCGGGAACACTTTCAATTACTTATTGCACAAGAACTAAACATTATATGGATGTCATACATATTGCGCCGGCCGGTGTGGCGGAGCGGTTCTAGACGCTACAGTCTGGAACCGCGCGACGGCAACGGTCGCAGGTTTGAATCCTGCCTCAGGCATGGATGTGTGTGATGTCCTTAGGTTAGTTAGGTTTAAGTAGTTCTAAGTTCTAGGGGACTGATGACCTCAGCAGTTAAGTCCCATAGTGCTCAGAGACATTTGAACCATTCTGACAATTGGAATAACACTTCAGATCATTCAAGGGAAATTTAAGATTTTACTCGCGTGAGCTTTCTATATTTCATAAAGAAAAAGAAAATGAATATTAAGGAAGTTCACAATTTACAAAATAATAAATCACAAAAGAGCTGAGAACGAAAGTATTTGATTAGTAATGGACTGTTGACATAAGGCTACCAGCTTGAGTGTAGCTCAAACATCCCTTGCTTCCTTCAGATCTAGAACATACGCAGGGTAATCATTAAAAGTGCATAACAACAAATCACACGCCAGAAGATCTTACTAAACCCTGTGAAACTTTCACTAAAAAACGCAATTTTGCATACTTTGGCACAGTAAGCCTGAATTTTATAAAAATTATAGCAACGTGAAATGGAAACAAACAATTTACATATTATTACGCTACACAGTAAGAGTTATAGCTTGTGATATCATTGCCTTCACAAAAGACTCCAAAACCGCACAGGCATATTCCAGTAGAGCGAACTGCTGATGCACGTAGAGGACTAAAAAAAAAAATGAGGAGAGCAGGGCAGCGTTGTACACAAGCAAAATTCAGTTTCGGTCAACGAACGAGGGCTGTCATGAATGACAACCAGCCCTTTAGTTAATGTAACAAAATATGCTCACAGTGGTCTGGATTAGCCCATCTTTGACTATAAATACCAACTTCATAACACCCACAGCGAAGGCAGCCGACAAGAGAAACGTGTCAAACCTGAAGACGCAAACCACCGCGGAGGCAGACACATGCAATAATTCTTCAGTTGTCAAAGCGCACAATTTTGTTTATAGGCTAATCCTTACGCGCAAGTTAATATCGGCACCACGACATCCACAACCGTGGCCACAAAATAAAAAAAATACTGACGCTGAAGATGCAAATCTGTGACCGTGAAGCCAGAGGGAAGAGTGTTTCTTCAGATATGATAGCTAAAATTTGCACAGCCATCGACAGAATGACGAACGGAATCTGTCAGTGGTGAGCGACGCCAGTTATTGTGCAGGAGAGAAGGTTAACATTCACATCAGGAAGTAGAACGCATGGGGTTAATTCAGATCGATGAGTGCCTATGCTCCCACTCACGAGATGCTCACTAACCCTTGGCTGGGAAACGAGTAGCACAGAGTTTTAATGAGGGGCATATTGTGTGCTCAGTTTACTGGGTATTATAAACGAAATATTTACTGTATACTCAAATCCGAAGAGCACTGTAGGGTCCGAGGAAAAGTATGAGGCTGTTTTCGGAAATAGTAATTCTGTACAGGCAGGCAGCTAAGGAAGGCCACCAAAAATTGATCCAGAACGAATAAATAAATGGAGCAGAGGGTTTTCCCAAATTATAGAAGACAATAACTCGAGTTTTCTGATGCGCACTAGTGATTTTTAGCATTTGTTGCTGAAACTGACAGCTCTTTAAATGAACATAGATATCTTTTGTTATAGCATTACATAGAACCTGCTAGGTGGACTTCAAGACATATGTTCGGAACTTAATAAAACAGTAACAAGACAACATCAAAATCGTTGTTCTGCCTTTGGGAGAAATGGTTTGGTGGGCGTATTTTCTCCTTCGCACTTATGCTTCTTGTTCTCGCGCTTGCACTCACATGAAGTCCGAAGTACTTTAAATTGGTATAAGCGACGTGCATAAGTAAATGCTATATATCTACATGATGCTTAATCTAAGGGTGCTTGCCTGAAGTATGCATCTGAGGCAACAGAAGTTATATGTTGTCAAAGATGTAACTAGCTAGTTAAGAGCCCTAGCGTCTATCACCAGTCGGATGTTGCCTGCAGGTGTCATTGGAGCTAACAGTGGGCTGTAATGTGGACTCCCAGATGGTTCTATAATGGGGTAAGATGGGTGGCCAAACAGATCATGAGGAGTTACTTTTAGGTGGCATTTCTATCCTTCTATTACTCATATTTTCTCCTCAGACACGTAGTTGTACTGTAGCAAAATACATACTTAACAAATCTGCGTGTTGATTCTTATTTAAATAATATGTTTCTGCTACAGTGTTTGTAATTTTCATGACTAAATTAAGGCCAGTTGCTGTGGGTTTTGTTTATGATCCTCCTTGCCTATGAATTCAGTTCTTCCTGCCCAAGCTTTGTTTTGACAAGTTCACATACTACCTTTCTTCTATCAGTTACAAATGTACTGTTTCCTCTGGAGAGGTCTATTTGTGTCTTACCAAGCACAATATCAAATCCGAGAGTACAGTCCACAATCAAGGAATTAGCTATTATGAATGTGCAAAATGTTGCTATACTTCATATTATCACAGGTATATGGGCCTGCTATTCACGTTCCTTAGTCTGATGCCAGTTGTTCTCAACAGGTGGCAATTACTAATAAGTGAGATGGGCACATCTATAGTCTCACTTACCATACTATACAGGCCATTGCATGTCATGCTCATTGCAGCCCCTTTGTCTAAAATAACGACAGTGGAAATATTTCCTATGTGTGTATTCACTGTGGCTGGTGATACAATGCTATTCATGCTATGAAAGTTCGAGGTGTTAGAGTATAATATTCCTCCCTAATGGCGCACCCATTGTCGGATCTTACTAACTGGATGGATTGTTGTCGGATTATACCCCATTCTTCGAGAAATCGTTCGGGGCTATGTGCCGCTGAAATCAGACTTTCTGATTGGAAACGGACTGTCGAATTCCGTTGTCCATCGCATTCTTGTCCTCACTCAGACCTTGGCACTTAAAGCTTGGACTATATTCCTTGGGTTGGTTTTTCCACTGAAGATTGTTATTCAGGTTGAGATAACCTGGTGATTGTACCCTGTATACTTTCTATGGTTAACTAATTTTTGTTGTGATTCCTGTTGCTATTATCACTGCTACAGGCTTCCCCGTTCATACTCTGCTGACTGTGGTGTTTAGCTTGATACGTTTTGCCAGCATTGCGATTCTTATGTTTAGCGTTGTTATATTTCTCATTCTGAAACGACACTTTCTAATCTTTGCATATTAGATCAAATCAATCTAAGACAGAATGAATTACTTTCTGTTAGATTCAGAAATGTTTTAGCAGTTCCTGGTGAATATGAATAGGCAACGTTGTTGCGACACCGGATTGTCCCAACACCTAGTGCCATTTAAATATTTTTCGAGGTATTTCTGGAGGCTCCTCTCCTACAACTGGAATTGTTTGCCATTGAAAACTTCTTTGCGTAATCGTTCTTGCACACCCACCAACCAGTATTTTGCCAGTAACGCTTTCTCGAACTTGTCATACGTTCAAGCAATATTCAGCTACTTCCATAGCCCATAGAACAGCTTCTCCTCGGATGAAGCCTGTTACGAATATAAGTCTCTGTGCATACGATCACAGTATATGTCCTTGAAATGCCTTTGTAGAAAAAACGGGATGCACGTTTTTCTTATCTGTCACGAAAACTGAAAATTGTCGATGTTTTATTAAGTTTTCCTCCATCATCATCAGCATCATCATCGTCATCATCATCATCATTGTAAAGAGTGGCGCCAATCCTGCATTATATGGCGAGCTGCTTGATACAACACCTGGCGCGTTTGTTGGTACACTTAACATTTTGCTCTGTGTCAGTTAGGAAAGATGGTCTTCCTCCAAATGCGGTGTCCTTGATCTGTCATCCTGAACGATATCCTTCAGTTTGACTAATTCTTTAATCTTTTCTCCGAACTGTTCACAGCCAGAGCTATGCCATAGGTGAAGGTCATTACTTAGTTTCTCATTTGCTTTTCGCAACTTACTATAGACCGGGGTGTCAGAACAATTTTGTACTTAAGTCATTTGCAGTCAAATCTAAAATTGCTTTGTGATTCTCAGCATCAGCCATGTGAAATTTGTTCATCTTTGGTCGACGTCTAAGGAGCAAATTCGTCCGCTAGCAAATTTCTCTTTAATTCAAACTCGTCGTTTATGATCCTATCTTTCTCAGCAGGAGATAATTTACTTTCACTGACACCTGGTGAACTGTCTCCAACAACTCCGTCTTTTTCTGTTTAACTTCTTCTTCAGTAGATAGTCTTTGTACCGTTTCTGGTATACCAGAAAGTGCTATTTTGGTTGTGGCTATCTCATCCAATAGCTCCTTACCTGATGAATCGTGTTTGGATGAAAGTTCATTAATGCCAGATGCAATAGCGTCTTGCTAGTTTGATATTTCATTATGCCAAATCATCGTGTGTTTTCGTAAATTCCCCGACATCTATAAGTACCATGGGCATCAGCGCGGATGCCGTTTCTAGCTTTCTGCATAAGGCGGCTAAAGGACTGGACGGCTGACTAGCGAACGCCACGTTGCCGTTTGTCTGTAGGATTGTTTCTGCTGTCATATCAGTGTTGGGATCCGTGTTTAAATTCTGAGTTGTGGTCTTTACCATCTAATTTGGTTAAAATTCCCAAAAGCAGCACTTATTCTCAAATGAACAATTAATTATAGCACTGAAATACTATTTATTGTCTCTGAGTAATACCTGGTATATCAGTAATTGATTCAGAAAAAAAAATCTCGAATCGCCTAGCTTGTTTGTTACGCTACACGATGTTACAGTCTCAAACTATTCAAAATCCTAACTACAGCGACACTACTAGCAAACTCATTTAAAATTACAGTGTAGAACTGTGAGATATTCTAACTGAACTAGACACAAGTAACTTTTTCAATTACATGCACTTGCTCCACTGACAGAATCTCCTTTTCTTGGCGTCCCGTTTTTGGACTTTTAACAACTTTTCCTCTACGCCTGGGTTGAAATTATTGCGTTTTCGTGAAGCATAAATTACATGCACTTAGTACACATACAATAAGCGATATATCAATTTTTCACGTTCTCGAGTGGAGACCAGCTATAGTGTGCATTTGCGTTAGCAGAACAGAATATGTGTATAGCATTGTATGCTGTTAGGCCTTAATGTAGGATTTCCTTATTAAATACGATTAGTGAAGTAGATCACCGACGAAAACTCTTATCCAAAGTACAGGTTCTACGTTGCTTAAAGAAAGTTATAATTAATGATTGTCAAAACTAAATATCCCCAGATAGAATAATAATACACAAGAGACTTCAAGGTTACCTCTGTTTTCTCTTTAGAGCTTTAACTATGTAGAACTCATTACATGATAAGTTGAATAACATCAGGATGAGTTTCGACAAATTATTTTCATGGACACGACAAGTCCACTTCAGTGATATTTTATTACCTCGTGACAAATAAAATATTCGTACCTTATTGAGACATGCAGTAACGTTAAAATGAAACATGAGCAAAATGGGCTTTTTCATACGTTTTGCTCCACTTTATTAAATCACGAAGTCAGTGAGTGGTTACGAGAAGTGGCAAAGAGCCCTCAAAACCACTGAACATAACAAATTTGGATCTGGCAAGTGCGCAAAATGCGCACTCGTAAACGATCCATTCCACAAGTATTATAACACACATGACAACGTAGTTTTATGAGGCGGCATTCTTGAATGAATATCTCCGAGTTCATTCCGCGTCAGATTTGTGATCAACCTAAAAGTTTCTACTACTTACTCTGTCGTCGTCTTCAGATGATTTTAGTAGTCTTTAGTTACTTCATTTATTTCTTAATGAACACACCGCTATTTGACTATATTGTTGTTTATTTAATTACGAGATGGGTTTAGGCCTTCTATGCAATTTTCAACTGACTGTGTTTATGTCATTAACATACATCGCAGAACATCAAGCTCAAAATTGGCCATAAATTAAGAAAAATATTTGCTCTCCACGAAATGAGAGATGTAAAATCATCATTTTGAAAAAGGTCAATAAATAATATTGGGAGAACGTCATATTTAGTAAAAACAGGCTTACGTAGTGTATAAAAGATCAACACACATTCTTGAGTCGTAACGACAGTGAAATCAAAGAGTGTGATCTGAACACATGTCCTTGAGTCGTAATGATAGTGAAAGCAGAGAGTACATACTCTTTGATTTCGAAACCATTGCGACTCAAGGACATGTGTTCCTCTTTTATATACTAACTAGATCTGTTTTTACTAAATACACAGTGCTTCGACTAGTATTTATTGATATTTTTACAAGATGATAATTTTACATCTGGCATTTCGTGGGGAGCCAATATGTTTCTTAATTTATAGCCAATTTTGAGCTTGATATCCTGCAATGTATATTAATGACATAAACTCACTCACGTGACACTAGTACAAACCTAGGTCGTAATTAAATAAACAATAATACAGTCAAATGTTTGTGTGTTCATTTAAAAATTCTTCTCTGTCTGTTGTTCAACAACAACAAAAATTGTTTATTTATTTCATTTAGCTGGCCAATTGTTTCTTCAGTCATACACATCAACATAATATCTGGTAGCAGTGGAACTTTCGTGACGTAGGTAAACAGAGTACCTAACGGCTTACTGTAATCTCGTGACGATGGCGACAGAGGAAGTCGTTGAGTTTGAATACAAAGCTGATAGGGAAATAACTTCTGGAAGCATTTATTCAAGATGGAATAAGTTCCGAAAACGAACAGTATCAGGTACACAACAATCAACCAATACGCGTAAACTCCTTCAAAGTCTTGTCGCTCTTCTATGGAAGAGCTAGACAGTGTCACGCAGGAGAACAATACACAGTTAGAAAAAGAAAAAAAGGATAGTGTTTTGACATAATTTTTCAGCTATAAACGTTAAATATTACTTGTACACGACAGAAAATACGTGATATTTTTTAAATCTTTGCGAAAACCACACCTAGACTCTTTTGCTTATCCTAAATGTGCCTGGGACGAGATAATTTAGCATAAGGAATGATGCTGGACGCATAACATACGGTAATTTCAATATGCAACAAAAGTGTGAGGTACAATTTGTAAAAAAAAAAAGCAATTGGAACCTGATATACGAAATACCGATTTTACTCTGAATGGCGGCGTGAGATGTCACTATTTTTATTGAAACGAGATCCAATGCGGATGTACCACGTTAGTTAGGCGCTGTTGTTACCTGACGATATCCGAATGGAAAACGTGAAGCTTACGTTTTGCACCAGTCGCACAACTGCATTCAATACGACGTTGCTGACTGTGAGGGCCATTGCATTTTATTGTATTGTATTGAACTGGGGAACTAGAAACGACGGAAAGGCTTTGTCCCCGACGTAGCCCACAGTGGTACAGAACCCAACAACAGGCTACAGCAGTCCACGTACCCCACCGTCGCCCCACATCGAACCCAGGGTTCTTGTGCGGTTCGGCCCCCAGTGGACACCTCCCCTCCCCGCCCCCCCCCCCCCCCTCCCCTGGGACGTCTAACACTAAACGGGTGTGGTTGTGTAATTATGGTGTACGAGGAGAAAGTGTTTGCGCAGCAATCGCCGACATAGTGCAACTGAGGCGGAATAAGGGGAACCAACCTGCATTCGCCTAGGCATATTGAAAACCGCCTTAAAAACCATCTACAGACTGACCGGCACACATGACCTAAACACTAATCCGCCGGACGGATTCGTGCAGGGTACCGGCACGCCTTCCCGCCCGGAAAGCTTTGCGTTAGATCGCACGGTTAACAGGGCGGGCGTGGGAGCCATAGTGTTCACACCCACACCTCGCTTAGTAATTAATAAAGCTTAATTTTAGCTGATGGAACGAGGTATAGACAATATTCATTTATTAACTTCTTTCACATCTAAATTTTTGTTTAACTGACAAGCAACATAGTGACACTAAATTCTTTTTATAAGAGTTCATATGCAATATGGCCTGAGGCGATGCATTCGAACAAGGTTGGCTTCAGGTAATATGGAGGTGGGTTGTCCTCATGTTACTTCAGGGAATATTATTCTCGCAGCAGATCCGGCCAGTGTGTTCTCGGGCTGCGGTGTTGTTGGTGGCATAGTTTCCGGACGAGCTGATTGCGGGGTTGACTCGACTTCTCGTAGAAGGCGCGAGCGGTTAGTCGGATTCTGTCCCACAGGTGCAGGATACACCTCTCTTTGAGTAGCAGAGCTAGTTGCATAACTTGGTTATGCACTCTCTGCAGCGGCCTTTCCGCACACCACAGCCGCGTATTCTAGCAGTGGTCTGACCAGTGTTATGTCTCGCGGACGGGTATAGAGCGCGGAGACGCATTACTCTGCTTTTACTGTCACGTATATGCTGAAACAATGTCAGCCTTTGGCCGAGGGTCACACCAGATATTTTGCGGCCTTCGTCCAAGGGATGAGGCCTCCCATGATGTTGACAGGCAGCAGATATGGTGGCAGGGTCCTTCTGGTAAAGACTACTGCCTGGCTCTGGGGGGGGGGGGGGGGGGGGCACTGTATTTATATCGCCACTTCGTCATCCAGGCTCCCTATGCGTCGCACCCGAGTTGTAACCGGCGTCTCATTGTCTCAACGTTCATGCTGCGGCTGAACACACACTATGTGATCAAAAGTATCCGGACACCCCTAAAAACATCTGCCACCTGCTGCCAGGTACTCCATATCAACGACCTCAGTAGTCATTAGACATGGTGAGAGAGCAGAATGAGGCGCTCCGCGGAACTTACTGACTTCGAACGTGGTCAGGTGATTGGGATTCATTTGTGTCATACGTCTCTACGCGAGATATCCACACTCCTAAACATCCATAGGTCCACAGATTCCGAGGTGATAGTGAAGTGGAACCTTGAAGCACAAAAGCGTACAGGCCGACCTCGTCTGTTGACTGACAGACTGCCGATAATTGAAGAGGGTCGTAAGGTGTAATAGGCAGTATTCTAACCAGACGACCACACAGGAATTCCAAACTGCATCACGATCCGCTGCAATTGCTGTGACAGTTAAGCGGGAGGATTTGATGGTCGAGCGGCTGCTCATAAGCCATCCATCACGCCGGTAAATGCCAAACGACGCCTCGCTTGATGTAAGGAGCGTAAACATTGGACGATCTAACAGTGGAATAAAGTTTTGTGGAGTGACGAATTCACGGTACACAACGTGGCGATCCGATGGCAAGGTGAACGTCATCTGCCAACATGTGAAGTGCCTACAGTAAAATTCGGAAACCGAGGTGTAGTGGTGTGGTTGTGTTTCTCATGGAGGGGCCCTGCACCCATTGTTTTTTTGCGTGGCACTATCACAGCACAGGCCTACACTGGTGTTTAAAGTATCTTTTTGCTTCCCACTGTTTAAGAGCAATTCGGGCATGGCCATTGTATCTTTGAACACGATCGAGCACCTGTTCATAATGCACGGCCTGTGGCGAAGTGGTTACACGACAGTAACATATCTGTAATGGACAGACCTGCACAGAGTCCTGACGTGAATCCTACAGAACACCTGTGGGGTGTTTTGGAACGCCTACTTCTTGCCAGACCTCATCGACCGACATCGGTACCTCTCCTCAGTGCAGCACTCCGTGAAGAATGGGCTGCCATTCCCCAAGAAACCTTCCACCTGCTGATTGAACGTATGACTGCGAGAATAGAAACTGTTGTCAAGGCTAAGGGTGGGCCAACACCATACTGAATTCCCGAATTATCGATGGAGGGCGGCACGAAGTTGTAAGTTGTTTTCAGCCAGGTGACCTGATACTTTTGATCACATAGTGTAGTAGTATCGTTGACATAAGGTGCCAATTCTACGCTCGCCAAACGCGGTGCATCTTCAGTGTACAGGAAGTACAGCAAGAGGCCGAGCACCGACCCTCACGGCACCCTTGCGGGTATCCCCAGCTATGTGGACGACCTGTCGTCGGCTCTCGTGCGGGAACTCCTCCCAGAGAGGTAGGAGCGAAGGACGACCCCCGTGTGATACTGGTATCTCGAGTACAGTCAGCTCACGAGGCCATCTTGCCGCACGGTGTCAAATGCCCTTGTCACATCGAGAATCGCCTCCCCAAGGTTGTTTCTTCTTTCACAGCAGCAGGCGAGAGGTGTGGTGGCCGCTCCGCATTCCAAACCGTCTTGTATGACACTCCATTAAGGGACGTGTTCAGCATCTTCACGTACAGCCCCTCGAACACATTCGATAGGGACAGAAACAAGCAGATTGGCCTGACGTGGGTCCTTGCCGATTTTCGAGTTAACCACCATTTCCGCATGTTTTTATGTGGAGGGATAAACCCCCGATCGAAGTATCTGATTGAAGATATCGGCTAGTGGCCGATGGACACCTCTGGTACGTTCTTCAGCTTGTGGTTGTTGACCCCATCACTGCCTACTGCTCACTTGGCGTTCAGAGACGGGAGTTGCGCAGCTACTTCTTCCTCTGCAATCGGTTGATTATCTTCTTCTGACCTGGCTGCCAGGGATGTGGGCAGCTGCTTCTAGAATCGGCAGATGTGATTCTCGTCCACAGTGTCGGTCTCCGTCTTGAAGTTGACCACAGTGTGTCGGTCAGCACGTTGGTGTTGGCATCTGACTCGCAAATGAAGTCTTGGCTGATGTGCAACAACGGGATGCGATGCCGGCGGCAATGCAGTATGCTT
Source organism: Schistocerca americana (assembly GCF_021461395.2). NCBI lineage: Eukaryota > Metazoa > Arthropoda > Insecta > Orthoptera > Acrididae > Schistocerca > Schistocerca americana. The sequence continues at coordinate 162,628,630 of NC_060119.1, read as the reverse complement.
TTGAGAACCCTCTAGGCACTGCCGTCTTCAAGACAGAAAGGCTATTTATATCTTGTACAGAAAGCAGACGACAGTTGTGAGTCGAGGAGCTTAAAGGGAACAGTGGTTAAGAAGAGAGTGAGACAGGGTTCGTAGGCTGTCGCCGATGTTACTCAATCACTACACTGAGCTAGCAATGAAGGAAGGCAAAGAAAAATGTATTGTCGGACCTAAAATGCAGGGAGAAGAAATGAAAACTGAGGCTTCCGATGACATTGGAATTCTGTCAGAGGCAGAACTGAAATAGTAGTTGAACGGAATGACAGCTTCCTGAAATAATGATGTAAGATGAACATCGACAAAACCGAAACAAGAATAATAGAATGTAGTCTTATTAAATCAGGTGACGCTGACGGAATCATATTACAAAACGAGACACTTAAAGTAGTAGATTAATTTCGTTATCTGAGCAGCAGAATGTGTGATGATGGACAAAGTAGACAGGGTATAAGAGGTAGGTTGCCAATAACAAGAAAACGTTTCTGAAGAAAAGAAATTTCTTAACATCGAATATAGATTTAAGTATTAGTAAATTTTTCCTTAAAGCATTTGTATCTAGTGTAACCATTTGTGGAAGTGAAACATGGACAATAAACAGTTTAGAGACAAAAGGAGAATAGAAACTATCGGAATGTGGCGCTACAGGAGAATGCTGAAAATTAGGTGTGTAGATCACGTAATTAATGAGTAGGTACTGAATACAATTAGGGAGAAAAAAATTGTGGCTGCAAGAAGGTGTCGGTTGGTAGGACACGTTCTGCGACGCCAAGGTGTCACCAGCGTGCTGGAGGGTAGATGTGTGTGTGTGTATGTGGGGGGGGGGGGGGGGAAGAGGGGTAAAAACTGTAGAGAGAGACCAAGAGAGGAATACAGTAAGCAGATTCAGAAGGGTTTAAGTTGCAGCAGCTATTCTGAGATGGAGGATCGCACAGGATACAGCAGCATGGAGAGCTGAATCAAACCAGTCTTCAGACTGACGACTGAAGACCACAGCAGCAACAACAGCAACGAGCAAGTGTTACCGGGAATCACACTATCTGCCTCAAACAAAGTATATAGGGTGACACAGAACCACACCGACAAACTCCCATAGGTTGCTCAGGTACACCATCTTAGTATTTTCATATAAGGGAACCACCGTTCCCGGCGGCTCGTTACAGATATATTTCATTTCGTTTGGCTTCTTGCCCACACTTATCTACTGCACTGAAAAAAAAGGCCAACATTGAAAATGTCTACCGTATTTACTGTTTGTTTCCATTCTCCCCCGGTATCTGCTGTCGACAACAGCAATATCCTCTTGAATTCATTACACTCAGGTTTACGCTTCTTACTGCTCGGTTCTGTCTATGAGTTTGTTTTCCCGCAGTGTTAGTTATGCGTCAACAGTAGTACAAAGGATTACTGTGGCTAGGTTTACTTATGAAGAGTTGGCCGATATGCAGCACTTGTATGGCTTCACTGAACGTAATGGAAGAGGTGCAGAATGGCACTGTGCTGACCATTCGCCGCACAGACAGCAACCACATCACAGTATTTATTCAACTGATGGATTTTGAATTACTCTTTGTTGAGTTGTGTATTTTCATTATTGCATATTACAGGCCTCTTCACTGTTGCGAAGGTATTTTCCCAAAAACAAGGGTGATTGCGGTAACAAACTGAATGATTCTTAATTCATCATTAATCTGTAACCAGTCGCTGATGACCAAGTTTCCCTTACACCAAACTACTAGAGAGGTATCCGTGAACAACCTCTAGAAGTTTCTCGTTGAAATTCTGGTTCATTTTCTATAGCAGATTTTATCAGGTAGGCTATATGATAGGGTGTTCTTATATTTAATATTTCATTAATCATTTTGTTGACGTTACACGTAATTTAATAAAATCCTTAAGAGCTTTGCCTGTCATTGCAGACATCAGAAACTATGTGAGATATAGACTGGCATTCTGTGACTGTTCATTGACGTAAGCTGGTTGTGACATACGAACATTTGTGATCGACTAGGTCTCTAACCCGAATTTTCCGCTTATCGCGAGCGGTCGCACAACCACTTTCGCTGTCTGAGCACGCCAGCAATTCCGATCCAAAACTCCTTATGTAAAGTAGTCACAACCGTTATGCTCGCACAGTTTGTGCTTCTCGCACAAGGATACATATGTTATATCGCATTTTAGACCGTCGAGGTATAGATTCGTCATTGACCGTTATGTTATCGTCGAACCTGCTGCAACCGTCAGTGACAATGCATGTTCCTTTAGATACGCATGCATGTCTGAAGGGCATTGCATTGTGAAGACACATACAAGGTGTAAACACATTTTAAACATCAGTGGTGTATACAACACATATTGAAATGTAAAACAATCAGTAATGTAAATGTCTCCAGTTGTTAATAAATAGACTTTGAAAGCTATGTTGATCGTCAATAATCAATATTCTGCTTTTAAATTTCCTCCTCACTTATAATGAGAAGCAGAGAAAAGAGTCAGCCGATATGTGTTAAAAACTTCGCAGTAATGCTAAAGAAACCAGGAGTTGTCATTCGGCGTTAAGTGCATGTCACGCTGAACGTACGAATCCAGACACTCAAATTCTTATTTTTCTACGTCATTTTGCCTACTTTGTCAAAAATAGCGCACTCACCATGTAAATTAATCCGATCCAAATATCGAAATTTTGCATCGTAGCTGTAACGGGCAGTTAAATGAAAACGAGGCATATTGAAAAAGGTATGTTAACTCTTCATTATTTCGAAAGCAGTCACCATAACTGTGACACAAGACGCTCGATGTATGGGAAAAGTTTGCGGTTGCCTACAGAACCACGGTTTTACTCAGGCGTGCATCTCTTCGTCCGAGGCAAATCGGTAACCACGGTCATTTTTTCAGGGCTCCAAAAATATGGAAATCGCATGGGGAGATAACCTACCAACAAAATACTGGCACATATTTCTCTATGGCTGTTTCAAGTGAGCTACAAAAGTTTCACTGGGACGCCCTTATCCATCCTCCATACAATTCCGATCTCTCCCGGAGCGATTTTCATATTTTTGGAGCGCTGAAGAAACACATTCGTAGCTGTCGGTTTACTTCAGACGGAGATGCACACCTGAGTTGAATCGTGGTTCCGTAGGCATCTGCAAACACTTTTCCATCAGTGCACTGACCATGTTGTCTCACAGTTGAATGAATGTATTAAGAGTTACGGAGATTGCTTAAGAATTAATAAAGAGTTCACTTCCTTGTTTTCTTATGTCTCGTTTTCATTCGACTGCCCCTTATATACGAGGCCTGTTCAGAAAGTAAGCTCCGATTGATTGCCAAATTGAAACCACAGTGAACATCATAAATGTTTTACTTGTAACAATTAGCTACACCTTTCAGCTACTTCTCTACGTAGTCGCCGTTCTGACTTAGACTTTTGTCATAACGTTGTACCAACTTTTCAATAGCCTCATCATAGAAGGCAGCCGCCAGTGCTTTCCGCCAATTCTCCACGCTGGCCTACACCTCGTTGTCTGTGTCAAAATGTTGTCTTCAAAGACAGCGGTTCATGTGACCAGAGATGAAACTCAGGGGGAGACAATTGCGGACTGTATTGTGGGTAATCTCACATTTCCATTTGAAAACGATGCAGGAGCATCTTCATTGCCCCTGCAGAATGCGGCTGAGAATTGTCTTGAAGAAGAAACAGCACGACAGTTATGTAATGTTAGCTGCATAGCTTCAGCCAAAATTTCTCACCAGGCCATCGTACTTGGCGGCAGACACTATTTTCTAGACATCTTTACGCACTCACTGCGAGCTCAGAAATGAGAAGAGCGACGTGATGCTAACTGGGGTTATACTAGAGACACTACCCAACACATCTGTGCAAAGCTTTATCGGATTTTCATAGTCGTTTCCATTTCGCGACCGATCGGAACTTACTTTCTGAACGCCCCTCGTATGTGTTGTATCCTGTGTGCCGATCATTAGCGGCAAAAGACAGTAACTTAGACTCCATAGGCTACGCTATTTGTCCCGTTTTACTTCCGTTGCTCTAGCGTGCACGCATCCTCGTAGACACAAGCAAGTGATAGTCAGCATTGTCGAATTGTCGGCGAATGCCCGTTCGCTTGTGTCGGTTTCCATTCGCTCCAGTTTAAGCCAGATTTAAAAGACTTATGACTGCAAGCAAACAAATAATGGATTACATAGCTTTATTTTTTCGACCTGATAATTTAAACTTTGATTGTTCGTGGTAGTGAGAGCACTACGCGCCCGCTGACTGCAGTACCCCTCCTTTCACAGCGTGACGTCTTCGCCGAAGCGGCCGTGTGCGACTTCCCGTAGCGGTAGCGTCTGCCCCTGCCATGCGGACTGCACGCCGGACAAGGGGACTCCCGCCACCTCGCCGCGCCACCAGCCCCTGGAGATGAGGGAGCCCTGGTTCCGCACCGGCATGCCCAGGTAAGACTTTCTCGCAATATTCTCTCACTTCACACCAAATCGGTACACACACCCCTGATGAAGAACTATCTTAAACTATACAGATAACCCTCATCTTTTGATTCAAGTACTCAAAAAATATTTTCAAACGACGTTTATACTGGAATGAGATTTTCACTCTGAAGCGCAGTGTACGCTGATATGAAACTTCCTGGCACATTATAACTGTGTGCCGGACCGAGACTCGAACTCGGGACCTTTGCCTTTCGTGGGCAAGTGCTCTACCATCTGAGCTACCCAAGCACGACTCACGCCCAGTCCTCACATCTTTACTTCTGCCAGAGCTTCCGTAAAGTTTGGAAGGTAGGAGACGAGATACTGGTAGAAGTAAAGCTGTGAGGACGGGGCGTGAGTCACGCTTGGGTAGCTCAGATAGTAGAGCACTTGCCTGTGAAAGGCAAAGGTCCGGCGTTCGAGCCTCGGTTCAGCACACAGTTTTAATCTGCCAGGAAGTTTCGACGTTGAAACTGATTTACACCCATTTTCAAGAAAAATCCCAGTGGTAAAAGAGCTTGAAATGAAAAATTCGGTGACACTGGATAAAATTTCAGAAGCACATCCTAAATTTCACTGACGATTTTTGAAGGAAACAGATTTGTGAAGAGGGCTGGATGGCTAGAGTGGCCCCTGTAGTCGTCAGGGTGGCATCATGTGGATTGCGGTGGTGAGGCGGTGTCTGACGCACAAAAGCGTTAAGTGAACATTGCTACCAGTTTACACATTTATTATTAAAAGTACAGTTTCGTCTTTCCCCGATCGGCGGTGACCAAACCAGCTACCAGAGTGCTCGTCAGCGCATTACATAGTGACACCCGATCACCCCACAGTGTCTATATGGCAGCGGCACCTGAGATGACAGATGCTATGTCATAAACAGTCGTCGACCCATACCGCCGGAAACAGTCTGGTGGACTGCAGTTCTGCTCACCGACTTACATGGCGTTTACATCGTTGGCATAGGCATTGCCTGGGAGTTGAGGATGGGTCAGCAGACCCCAGAATGATGGTTGATCAGCTCACCAGGGACTTTCAGTGAGGCCTGCAGAGAGTGCTGTTGGATGGCACCAACGTCTTCCCATCAGCGAAGGTGAGGATGAGGGAGCAGTAATCTCAAAAGTGTCCATCACATCTAGTTGCTGACGGCGTTGAAGATCGTAATCATCCCCAAACACTGGAAATGGAGCATCATAGGTTCCACCTCGGTCCTTGTTAGTTGCATCGCTGAAAATATAGCTATAGAACGCAGGTTATTTGTGCTATATGGGCTTTGTTAATGACGTTTAAAGCATGGATGACCGAATATCTCCTGGTTTTCTGAGTTCGTCAGCACACTCCACCATACCACCATGTTCCAGCTTTTCCTTTCGGCCTTCAGTCTATTTATTTCTGCACCATCCGTGTGCTGTAATGTAGCTACGGCATTTGCCTTAGGTATTGTTGCGTGTGTGCTTACCAGAAAGACGTTATTCTCTCTTCTCTGTGGGGTCGCTCCTCTAAATTGGCTTATTGGTCGTCCAGCTTGGGTCGTGTGTGGTACCCAATTCGCTGGAACGCCCATACTGTGTGCAATACTGGCTATTCTTCCGAGTTAGCATTCTGGTGTAAGTATTGTGAACGTGCCTGCCTTGACTCCTGCCTTGGCTCCAGCGCCGTCCACGGATCACTTTAAGAATTTTTGTACTTCCGCATTTTGCGAATGTGGTCTAGGGGTAGCGTGATTGGTTGGTAACCGAAACGTCCTCCGTCCCAGGTTCGATACAAGCTGTAGCTTAAATTCTGATTAAAAATCAGCGTTGTTGGCCGAAGACATCCGGCATAGGATGTCGCCCACATTCTGCCAATGTCCTTGTCAAAGAGGACGGACGAGCGGACAGAGGCTCAGGGTACTCTCTTGTCCTTAAGGTGGGAACCTGCCCCTAAAGGCGAAAGAACCAACAATTGTCAGCGGCATGAGGATGCAGAAGGTAATGGAAACAACTACATTAAAGGCATGTAACATGTATCCAAAGGACATATGGCCTGTAATTGAAAAGGTGTAATGATGATCTCTTAATTAGCGAAAGATTCCAGAGTAGCCACCCATTCGGTTCTCAAGGAGGGGACTGGCAAGGGGGAGGTGATCATGAGAAAAAGATTGAATAACAAAGGAAAGGACAGCGTTCTACCAGTCGGGGCGTGAAATGACAGAAGCTTCAATGTGGTAGGGAAGCGAGATAATCTGAGAAGGGAAATGCAAAAGCTCAGTCTAGATATAGTAGGAATCAGTGAAGTGAAATGAAAAGAAGACAGGAATTCTTGTCCGATGAGTACAGGCTAATATGAGTAGCAGCAGAAAGTGGTATAACGGGAATAGGATTCGTTATGAATAGAAAGATAGAGCAGAGAGCGTGTTGCTGTGAACAATGCACTGACAGGGTTGTTCTTATCAGAATCGGCAGCAAAGCAGCATCGACAACGATAGTTCAGGTATATATATGCCAACGTCCCAAGCTGAAGATGAAGAGAGAGAGAACGTATATGTGGATATAAGGTCAATACAGTACGTAAAGGTTGATGAATATGTAATAATAATGGGAGACTGGATTGCAGTTGTAAGGGAAAGAGCAGAAGAAGAGGTTACAGGTGAAAATGGGCTTGGCACAAGGAATGAGAGAGGGGAAAGATTAATTGAGTTCTGTAAAAAATTTCAACTATTAATAGCGAATTCTCTTTTCAAGAAGCACAAGATGAGGTGGTATACTTCGAAAAGGCCGGGTGGTACAGGCAGGTTGCAGTTAGATTACACCATGGTCAGACAGAGATTCCGAAATCGAACACTGGATTTTAATGCCTCTATGAAGGGGAAGATTTGTCTGATGTGATGGAAGAAGAAACAGGAGTCGATTTAGAAGAGATAGGAGATCCAGTATTAGAATCGGAATTTGCAACAGCTTTGGAGGACTTAAGATCAAATGAGGGAGAAGGGATAGGTAACACTGTACCAAAATTTTAACATCATTGTGGAAAGTGGCAACAAACAGAATATTCAGGTTGATGTGTAGAATGTATGAACTTGGCGACATACCATCAGACTTTCGGAAAAATATCATCCATACCATTCCGAAGACTGCAAGAGCTGACAAGTGCGGTAATTGTCGCACAATGAGCTTAACACGTAAAGTATCCAAGTTGATGACAAGAATGATATATAGAAGAATGGAAAAGAAAATTGAGCATGTGTTTGATGACGATAGGTTTGGCTTTAGAAAAGGTAAAGGCACAAGAGAGGCAATTCTGACGTTGCAGACCCCATCGGGGTTAAGTTCTACAGTGTTCAAATTCAAGTGGGTTTTACTTAAAAAAAATTGTCATTTCTTAGTTTGTCACTGAAAAATACGTATGAAACACCGCAACGTGCACGGAAATATAATGGAATTTGCTGAAACAATACTAACTTGGTATTAAACGATAGCTTATACTATCTCAATAAAAGCTTTTTACAATTATTTAAGTCACGTTTTCTGAAGTATTGCTCTTTTTAGTTGAGTCGTGTTGTTCTTTTCTGGGCGCGATAAGACTCTTCTTGCTCCTAATGGTTTCAGACATGTAGTTTGTCCACATCTAGCAAACTCACGCCGTATACGTGTAGCCGGTTAAGAACACTGCAACGAAACTGCGTCTAAGAATTCACGATAAACACGCTCTAAGGATTATACAAAGCTCCACGTAGTCAGCCGGCCGCTGTGGTCGAGCTGTTCTAGGCGCTTCAGTCTGAAACCGCGCTACTGCTATAATCGCAAATCCTGCATCGGGCATGTATGTATGTGATGTCCTTAGGTTAGTTAGGTTTAAGTAATTCTAAGTGTAGGGGACTGATGACCTTAGTCCCATAGTGCTTAGCGCCATTTTTAACACTTAGAACAATCACAACACTAAAAGACAAAAAATTATTGGGATGGCTTCTTCTCTTGCCTCTACTTGGAGTAGAAAAATCTCATATTCAGCGCTGAAAAACACAAACTGCGCGTTGTCATCATATAATGAATTCTACTCTGTAAATGATGAAAGTCTATATGAATGCAGCTTGCCGCTAACTTGGTGTAATGTTTTGTCTGTACAGAAGTGTATCTGTCGCCTTTATCGCTCTTTCACCCTCACACATAAATCGGTACCATAAAGTCAGGGCTTTGTGTTTTCTTATTAGGCTGATCCGTGAAAAGACAGACAAACAATTATGCTAATGGAGGATTCTGAATAATTTCTCGAATTTCATTCGCTCTCTCTCTCTCTCTCTCTCTCTCTCTCTCTCTCTCTCCCTGTCCTTTATTTTCTTGACGTTCTTTCAGATGTTCCACACTTTCCTTTAGGTTCGTCTGCGTACGTGCCAATTCAGGAAGTTGCGCAACTGCACATGACATGGCATCTTGCTTTTGTACTAACTGCGGAACCATTTCCATCTGTTCGCGTACGGTATCTATCTTAATCGCCACATACTCCTTCATTTCTACACGTACGCGGTGAGTAGATTCCTCACATTGAGCTTTCACCAATTCTATTTGTGCAGTTAATTTTCGTTCCGTCTCTTCGGCCTGATCTTTAAGTTCCTTTGTCTTCGTCTCTATCCGCTACTCTAATTCGGAAAAACTGTCGTGTAACTGCTGCTTAATCTCAGCTTTCAGATTTTCCTGCCCCTCATTAACTGAGGCGAACTTCGCGTTAATGTCAATTTTTAGATTTTCTTGCCCCTCAGTAACTGAGGCTAATTTCGTATTCATATTATTCATGGTCTCAGTTAACATCTGCATCTGCCTCATGATAATGACCAATGGATCTAATCCATGTTGCGTACTTGCTGTTACATCTCCAGCCGTGTCTACAGGGCGTTCTATCGCGCTATCTGTAGCGATCGGTTCTACAATAACAGCTGAAGGCTGTTGCGTGTTGCTCTGCTCTACTTGACTCATCTTAAACATTGCCCTAGTTAAAGCCATATAAATGTTCTATCGTCAAAATGTATATATCTCCCTTCACACAAGAATACTTCTGTGGCTACTTTATTATAGTATATTATTATAGTATATACAGGTAAATGCAAATAGGGCAGGTCAATCAAACTACAGGTAAATGCAAATAGGGCAGGTCAATCAAACTACGTCTCCTCAATACTAGCAAGCTTTAATAAAAAATTACAGATCCGGCCTTTTTATCTGCTGTTTTTTTTTTTTTTTTATTTTTTTATTAGTCCGGGGTGATATATTACAATACAGCATCACCGCTCTATTGCGGTCTGGCTGTGTTGGTGAGGCGGTGGATTTCCGCAGGGCAGTGGCTACGTCACTGCAATTCACTTTGGAGGTGTGGCGGTGGAACTCCAACCTCTGACGGTGATGGTGCTACAAGAGTCAGGCGGTAAAATTTTGCCTAACGTGGGCAGGGGCCCAGCGTGCTGCTTTTATTTGTAGATACTTAATTTGGCTGCGAGTATTTCTTCTCTTTTCCAAGTTAAGTTGTCTCGTCGTAGTTTACATGAAACAGAGAACAAAATTATTTTAACAACGTCCAAAAACGTGTCCTGTCACGGATTGGCCATTATAATGAATTCTACTCTGTAAATGATGAAAGTCTATATGAATGCAGCTTGCCGCTAACTTGGTGTAATGTTTTGTCTGTACAGAAGTGTATCTGTCGCCTTTATCGCTCTTTCACCCTCACACATAAATCGGTACCATAAAGTCAGTGCTTCGTGTTTTCTTATTAGGCTGATCCGTGAAAAGACAGACAAACAATTATGCTGATGGAGGATTCTCAGTAATTTCTCGAATTTCATTCGCTCTCTCTCTCTCTCTCTCTCTCTCTCTCTCTCTCTCTGTCCTTTATCTGTGTACAGTTTAACTATATTATTTACGTGAAATCAGCCTAGTAGAATCTCTGGTGGAGCCCTTCGTCTTAATGTTCAGCGGCTGGCTTGCTGGAAAAGATCTTTACATTTGTTATTATTATTAAGCGCTGCATTCAGTTTGGAAAATCGATCGTTTGAACAATTCGTTCAGTTTACGACAGATCTAAAATTTCAGATGTGGACGAAGCCTTTTTGGACGATTTATAAAAACTCAGAGATTGCAGGCTCTCTTCGTCACAGCTGAAATTTCCCAATTAGTTACAGGGCCCAGACAATCATCAGTGATTCAGACAGAGAACTCATTCATCATTCACTCTAGAATAAAATGGTCACAAACCTTATTTCTGAGGAAAATTGTATATTGAATCCATTTTCGTACATGTTCCGTTTTCTGTTGGTTCCAAGTCTCATGTAATTTTCTTTTACAGGTTTTTCTTTCTCTTTATCTATCACGCTAGCGGCACAAACTTTCCTAGCTCGCTTTAGCGCGAAGAAGAGTAAATAAATCTCTTTTAGCAATCCGAAAATCTTCCAACCGATACTTCCGAAGCTGTTCCTTTCTCCCACTATAATAACCATGGAGCATACATATCTGTACCTCTGTTGTCCCAAAGAATTAACGTACTAGAAAAATACCTTGGCGTCGACGAGATGTCGGCGCATATATTACTAGAAAATCTGATCAGATACTTTTCAAACGTAAATAAATGTGGATGATTTGATTGACCATTATTAATTATTGCGTGGTAGAGGGTAATTTTCCGTGGGGAGATTACAATCAGTATACTGAAGAAACCTACAAGTTAATGTTTGTCATTGACCAAAAAAGAAAAAAAATGGTCGTGTTTTGTTCAAGGTTCTATTATGGAAAAAAGTATTTAAGTTAAGAGATCTCGGTCGATATGAGAACTATATAATTTTAAAATCCTTTACACAGATAAGGCATGAAATGCATTTGTAATCGACAGAATTTTCAGTAGTTGCAGGGGCAACAGTCTGGATGATTGACTGATGTGGCCTTGTAACCTAACCAAAACGGCCTTGCTGTGCTGGTACCGCGAACGGCTGAAAGCAAGGGGAAACTACGGCCGTAATTTTTCCCGAGGGCATTCAGCTTTACTGTATGGTTAAATGATGATGGCGTCCTCTTGGGTAAAATATTCCGCAGGTAAAATAGTCCCCAATTCGGAACTCCGGGCGGGGACTACTCAAGAGGACGTCGTTATCAGGAGAAAGAAAACTGGCGTTCTACGGATAGGAGCGTTGAATGTCAGATCCCTTAATCGGGCAGGTAGGTTAGAAAATTTAAGAAGGTAAATGGATAGGTTAGAGTTAGATATAGTAGGAATTAGTGAAGTACGGTGGCAGGAGGAACAAGACTTTTGGTCAGGCGAATACAGGGTTATAAATACAAAATCAAATAGGGGTAATGCAGGAGTAGGTTTAATAATGAATAAAAAATAGGTGCAAGGGTAAGCTACTACAAACAGCATAGTGAACGCATTATTGTGGCCAAGATAGACACGAAGCCCACGCCTACTACAGTAGTACAAAATGGCTCTGAGCACTATGGCACTTAACATCTATGGTCATCAGTCCCCCAGAACTTAGAACTACTTAAACCTAACTAACCTAAGGACAGCACACAACACCCAGCCATCACGAGGCAGAGAAAATCCCTGACCCCGCCGGGAATCGAACCCGGGAACCCGGGCGTGGGAAGCGAGAACGCTACCGCACGACCACGAGATGCGGGCCAGTAGTACAAGTTTATATGCCAACTAGCTCTGGAGATGATGAAGAAATTGATGAAATGTATGACGAGACAAAAGAAATTATTCAGGTAGTGAAGGGAGATGAAAATTTAATAGTCATGGGTGACTGGAATTCGTCAGTAGGAAAAGGGAGAGAAGGAAACATAGTAGGTGAATATGGATTGGGGCTAAGAAATGAAAGAGGAAGCCGCCTGGTAGAATTTTGCGCAGAGCATAACTTAATCATAGCTAATACTTGGTTTAAGAATCATGAAAGAAGGTTGTATACATGGAAGAACCCTGGAGATGCTAAAAGGTATCAGATAGATTATATAATGGTAAGACAGAGATTTAGGAACCAGGTTTTAAATTGTAAGACATTTCCAGGGGCAGATGTGGACTCTGACCACAATCTATTGGTTATGAACTGTAGATTAAACCTGAAGAAAATGCAAAATGGTGGGAATTTAAGGAGATGGGACCTGGATAAACTGAAAGAGCCAGAGGTTGTACAGAGTTTCAAGGAGAGCATAAGGGAACAATTGACAGGAATGGGGGAAAGAAATACAGTAGAAGAAGAATGAGTAGCTTTGAGGGATGAAGTACTGAAGGCAACAGACGATAAAGTAGGTAAAAAGACGAGAGCTGCTAGAAATCGTTGGGTAACAGAAGAAATATTGAACTTAATTGATGAAAGGAGAAAATATAAAAATGCAGTAAATGAAGCTGGCAAAAAGGAATACAAACGTCTCAAAAATGAGATCGACAGGAAGTGCAAAATGGCTAAGCAGGCATGGCTAGAGGACAAATGTAAGGATGTAGAAGCTTATCTCACCAGTTGTAAGATAGATACTGCCTACAGGAAAGTTAAAGAAACCTTTGGAGAAAAGAGAACCACTTGTATGAATATCAAGAGCTCAGATGGAATCCCAGTTCTAAGCAAAGAAGGAAAAGCAGAAAGATGGAAGGAGTATATAGAGGGTCTATACAAGGGCGATGTACTTGAGGACAATATTATGGAAATGGAAGAGGATGTAGATGATGATGAAATGGGAGATGTGATACTGCGTGAAGAGTTTGACAGAGCACTGAAAGACCTGAGTCGAAACAAGGCCTCGGGAGTAGACAACATTCCATTAGAACTACTGACGGCCTTGGGAGAGCCAGTCCTGACAAAACTCTACCATCTGGTGAGCAAGATATATGAGACAGGCGAAATACCCTCAGACTTCAAGAAGAATATAATAATTCCAATCCCAAAGAAAGCACGTGTTGACAGAAGTGAAAATTACAGAACTATCATTTAATAAGTCACGGCTGAAAAATACTAACGCGAATTCTCTACAGACGAATGAAAAAATTAGTAGAAGCCGACCTTGGGGGAAGATCAGTTTGGATTCTGTAGAAATGTTGGAAACGTGGGGCAATACTGACCCTACGACTTATCTTAGAAGCTAGATTAAGGAAAGGCAAACCTACGTTTCTAGCGTTTGTAGACTTAGAGAAAGCTTTTGACAATGTTGACTGGAATACTCTCTTTCAAAGTCTGAAGGTGGCAGGGGTAAAATACAGGGAGCGGATGGCTATTTACAATTTGTACAGAAACCAGATGGCAGTTATAAGAGTCAAGGGACACGAATGGGAAGCAGTGGTTGGAAAGGGAGTGAGACAGGGTTGTAGCCTCTCCCCGACGTTATTCAATCTGTATATTGAGCAAGCAGTGAAGGAAACAAAAGAAAAATTCGGAGTAGGTATTAAAATCCATGGAGAAGAAATAAAAACTTAAGAGGTTTGCCGATGGCAGTGTAATTCTGTCAGAGACAGCAAAGGATATAAGATGAACATCAACAAAAGCAAAACGAGGATAATGGAATGTAGTCGAATTAAGTCGGGTGATGCGGAGGTAATTAGATTAGGAAATGAGACACTTAGAGTAGTAAAGGAGTTTTGCTATTTGGGGAGCAAAATAACTGATGATGGACGAAGTAGAGAGGATATAAAATGTAGACTGGCAATGACAAGGAAAGCGTTTCTGAAGAAGAGAAACTTGTTGTCATCGAGTAGAGATTGAAGTGTCAGGAAGTCGTTTCTGAAAGAATTTGTATGGAGTGTAGCCATGTATGGAAGTGAAACATGGACGATAAATAGTTTTGACAAGAAGAGAATAGAAGCTTTCAAAATGTGGTGGTACAGAAGAATGCTGAAGATTAGATGGGTAGGTCACATAACTAATGAGGAGGTATTGAATAGGATTGTGGAGAAGAGAAATTTGTGGCACAACTTGACTAGAAGAAGAGATCGGTTGGTAGGACATGTTCTGAGGCATCAAGGGATCACCAATTTAGTATTGGAGGGCAGCGTGGAGGGTAAAAATCGTAGAGGAAGACCAAGAGATGAATACACTAAGCAGATTCAGAAGGATGTAGGTTGCAGTAGTTACTGGGAGATGAAGAAACTTGCACAGGATAGAGTAGCATGGAGAGCTGCATCAAACCAGTTTCAGGACTGAAAACCACAACAACAACAAGTGAGTTGGCAGCTCTTTTCACATCTAATGACGCCTTTGTCACGATATACTATGAAACGCATTGTACTAGCATCGCCAAAAGTGAAAGCAGCAACAGATAAGAAGAATTATTACAAAGAAATAGCTGTAAATGATTAATAGAAGAAGATGAAAACATGACCATTTTACTGTAGAGCTACTTGCATGAGACCTGAAATAAAGACGAAATCATAGTTCTCTAATGGTGTTGATTTGCATGGTCTTAAAATGGACCACTGCGTTATTCGAACATTCCATACTCTTTAAATCTCCACATGTTTAGGTCTTTCCACTGCGCAGTTTGTTGTACTGGAAATTCAGAAACTGATGTGCTCGGAACTAAACTAATATCACATTTTTTCCCTAGAATCTTGTTTCTTCCGAATTTGCGATTAAAGTTGGAGAGCTCCGCAGCTTACGGAAAAATTGTCAGTATTTACGTTCGCCTTTCGGCTTTTTGTCTTACACCACAGAAGACGGAAATGGTAGAGGTTGGAAACGAAGAACTTAAATTGACACTATGTTACGATGGAAGCACGACCTTCTCAAGATTGCGTCTTAGTAGGGAAGACCTTGTTTCACCACCATCACAGAACTAAATTTAAAACTAGCGTACAACTTCGACACGGCAAGTGCGAGCACATTCGTGTCCTGACCTGGGATGCCCCGACAGGCGACCGACTCCGCGCTGCCTCGGGTGCGCCGAGTTTATTTACGCCTTTTGCTCACGTCGTGCACCGCACGCCACTCCCCTCACAGCCGCGCTGCATTATTCCGGCGGTATAACACCGCGTCTCCCTCCGTGTTGTACATCATGTGTTATGCAGGCTGCATCAGCTAGTCTGGTCTTGGCCATCGCGTCTAGCGCCTAGCACGGCACTGCAACGCACTGCACAAGTTGCATCTCGCTTTCAACCTTCGGTAATTGCAGTGACCGAATTCCACTCCATATTGGAGACTACTCCACATCGTACTTAACATTGCCTAAAATGCACTCGCGTGCGTAACATGCGAGGCATACAGTTGGTAAAGGGAAGGTACTTATGTCAATAATTACCTCATACATTTTACAGATGATAGTTATCTGAAAACAAGTACTGTATGGAACGGGCTAAACGAACCACAAAATCTTGCATGTCAGCTGAGCTTTGTCGTTTCTTGGTAGCACAACCTGATGTTCAGCGTGATTCACCCGTCGCTACTGCTGTCTTTTATGCAACCCACAACACTTTCAAATACCACATGCGAGATTTTCATGTTCTGTTACTCATTGTGTGCAAACTGTTAGTCCTACAGAAAAAGTGATCAGGACCTTTTTGTAGAAACTTTAATGTAATTAATTTTTTTACTGGGATGCGTTTTCGATAGAAGGTGTAGTTTTTTAATGATTCAAGAGAAATGTACAAAAGTGACTTTCAAATACGTTTTTCGTGAATTACTCGAAAACCGTGGCCTCCAGAAAAAACGTAACCTAGCACAAAATTTAAATACACTGAATTTCCTCTAGATAGGACCTGTTCATTTTTTCTGTAGGGCAAATACTCTGCGTGTAGCAAGCGAAAAAATACGAAAATCTCGTGCATGCTATTTGTAGGCGCTGCGGGTACCGGCTAATAGTAGGGGCAGTGGAATGTAATTGAAGAGCACAAAACTGTGTATGTTCCACAGTATTAATTTATTTCGTTGATCTGTTTTGGGTTTGCAAGACTTAAACTATCATCGTCAAAGAAGATACAATACTAAGAGACGAGGTACTGGTGGTAGTAAAGCTGTGAGGACGGGGCGTGAGTCGTGCTTCGGTATCTCAGATGGTAGAGCACTTGCCCGCGACAGGCAAAGGTCCCGAGTTCGAGTCTCGGTCCGGCACACAGTTTTAATCTGCCAGGAAGCTTCATATCAGCGCACACTCCGCTGCAGAGTGAAAATCTCATTGCAAGATACAATACTAGTCAACGTCATTAAAAAAGATGCTGTAAATAGAGAGGTACATACAGTAAATATAAACTCAGGCAATGTTACAGTTATTCAGTAAATAAACAGAAAGGGAGCAAACCAGAAAAAACGTTAGCACTAAACAGGAAATAAAGCGCACATGTGTGTGTCTACTCAACGAAAGATATGTGTAAATATGACAAAACAAATTAACAGGTTGTATAGCAATCTACATTGAAAAACACAATAAACAGAAAAAAATTGCACGATAATAGTATTAAAGAGAGAGGTACCACATATGGAGGACGACGCAAAATCCGAGTAAAAGATTGAATTTGCTACTATAAAAGAGAATACGTACAAAAAAGGTATGTATTAATGGTATTAACAACTGTTCCCGCCGTAGGTAAGATACACATAAATAAAATAGTTTATAGAGAACATAGACAATCAAAATAACACAAATACAGGAAAAAAAGGATCAGTATAATCGAACCGATAGTCTTGGAGTAACTGAAGCAGTGTGAGGCTTCAGTGCAGTTTAGGAGAAGGGAGCTGTGTTTGCTCATCTATGTATTTATATACGACTAATTTAAAGTCCCTTGTCGTATTTTTCTCTTTATATGTGAAGCCTAATATAAGGAACTACAAATGGGATATTGATACGGTTTTCGTAGATACATGCACTGATTCACATAGGATGTTTGTGAATATAATTTGTAAACATTTCGTGCATATTGCATGACTTTTAACGAAAAAAACCCGCAACTTTTTTCTGTTTGTATGTGATGACGAATTTCAGAAACTACTGTAGAGATTTTCATAAGATTTCAACTAACTGTGTGTGTCAGTAGAAAGGTTTGCCTGTATAAAACATTACTAGTATGCCACAGAAGATGTGCAGACGTATTGTTCTCCAGATCACCCAATGAGATTAAGTTCAGCTCGTTTTTTATTGAGCGAAAGACATGGGACCGTGGCTGCTAGCTGTGCTCCTCACACACTAAGTAGTTAGTTAATGTTTTAAACTAAAAGGCGGTTAACAACATAAATTAATGGTGCAAAACATCAACAATTTGATTCACTTCACATATAATTGTAAAATTTTGCACTTTACAAAAAGCTTAAAATTAATATCCCATTAAAATAATAAAAATGGGTCGAAGTGCAGTCAGAGAGCTTATAGAAATATGTATGTGTAACGTTTTGTTGGTATATAAAATGGAATGATCGCAGTCTCAGTTGTAGCTAAACAAACGGGTAGGCCTCGATTTCATGGTAGAATATCAGCAAAATGCAGTCAGCGTACAAGCACGGTTGCTTATAGAACAATATTAACACATATTGGACTGTTGTTGAAATGTGTGGGGTCTGTAACACATAGGAGTTACGGGGGATATTAAATGTAAACGAACTAGGGGAGCAAAAATAGCCTTAGTTTTGTAGGACTCACAGCAGGAAATGACGGAAATCCTGAAGTAGCGGGTGCCTGGGGATAGACGCAGAGTATCACATAAAAGCTTACATGTGTTTCAAGTGCTAGTGTTTGAAAAATCGAGCAATATAACACAACCGTCCCACATATCCCTCGCGTAGGGATCGCAGAGACAGGGTAAGATTAATTACAGCACGCACAGAGGCACTTCAGTTATAATCCTTCCCACACTACACAACATATGATACAAATGCGAAGTACCTCTGGGCATATACTTCGCTGCGGTTTGTAACTTATATATGTAGACATAAATACCTGACTATTTCAATACATTTGACAGAAATCGTAGAAAATCAGGTTTGAACTAACACATAGGCGTAAGTAGCTAATACTTTACTTTCGTCTACCATCTGCTTTATCTACAACTATATCTATGTGATCACTCCATTTCATGACCATAGCAATTCTTACTCTGATTTACGTGCGAGTTAACTGAATCCATTCGTGACTCACTTGTATTATAGTCATATCATAGTATGGTTTTACGTTTGCTGAAGTATAAAATTTGATGATTATGAACGTTTAACAGGTTGTAAATCTCTGCACCACTTACAAATTTTATCAAGACCTGACTGACTACTGGTGCAGATCTTTTAGTATCTTTAGTACTAGTGTAGCATCTACAGTAGGTATGAGGTTACTATTAATACCGTACGCCTCGTGATTAACATACAACATTAACAACAAGTGCCCCAACATGCCTCCTCGAGATACAGTCGGCCAAGGCCCAGAGGTAAGCGACGCTCATCTTCTCGTGCTGCGACGGAGCTCCACTGTTGACTGCCTGCGCCCTGGCGACTGAGGCCCAGCTCATGTCCACTGCAATGGTGAGGGAAAACTGAGAGTATTGAACACGAAACGGTGCCCCCTGGCAAGAGTTTGGCGGCCTCAGGTGCAGATGAGAGGTCGGCGGCACTGTGGCACCAAGTCCCACAGGGTGGACTTAGAGGATGAGGCGGATGCCCTGCCCCAGTCTTGAACCCCTGGCTGCAGCTCGCGGTGCCCAGTCGACACATCATCTAGCATAGAAATCTGCCTCAGAATTCACAGTTTTTAATACAGCTCCAGGACGTATGTTTTACTATTATCCAGCCCCCAGTCAAGTAGTTCATAACATGTTTTTTGCACTGGTGTGATGACACCGTCCCGCCCATTTCGACTGTCGCCGCTGCACAGTGCAGTTTCCTGTGAGTATGGCCAGGCCGTCTCACAATACTTTTGTCTACATGTTGAATTATTCATATGACCTGAATGTTACCACACTAGGCCTACCGGTCAGCGGTAGCAGCTTCAGCGCTACACAGAGGCTTTCTTAGAAATTTCTACAAGTTTTACTTAAAACTAAGTAGTCACACAAGAATAAGTTATCCATTCTTCCCATAAATTGTCTAGCAGTTTTTTGCGACAGCACATTTCAGACTTCTGTGTTCCTCTCATCTGTGCTGATCATCAACCGCGTTTAATTTCTGTGCAACACTACACCGCAGACAGATATCTTCAAAATGACTTCCTAATTCTTAAATTTATATTCACCGTCAACCAGTTTCTACCTCACAAATACTTTACGTTATTTTCCTAATCTGCACTCTCTACGTAGGCCTGTTACATCGTTAGATATTTTTTGTTGAAATAGCAAAAACTCACCTACTATTTCTAATATATCCCAGTCTAGATCCCTCAGCATTACCTGATTTAATTCGACGGCTTTCCAGTATCCATGCTTTGGATTTGTTAATTTTCACCTCTTTTCAAGATACTTTTTCATTCTTTTCAACTGATCCTCAGAGCCCTTTGCCATCTCTGAAATATCGTCTACATACCGGAAAGTATTCATTTATTCACCCTAAACTAATTCCCTTCTCAAATTTCTCTTTCGTTTCCTTACTCAACGTACATATGGAATAACAAGGCGGACAGGTTATAATCCCACCTTACTCCTTTCTCAACCACTGCTTCCATTGAGTGTCCGTCTACTCTTACAACTCAGTCAGTTGTAGGTGACCTATTGCTCACTCACTTTATTCGTTCTCTACCTCAGTATTTGAAATAGTGTATTCCAATAATTTGAAAATGTAGGGTCAGCATTGCCGCAGGTGGTCGTATAACTTCTTGAAACCCAAACTGATTCGTGTCACGACTCACTAAATTGATGGTTATTCACATCTGTCAGCTTCTGCCTTATGTCGACTTCGAACTATTACATTCCTCTTATTGCCTGAGGGTATTTCGCCTGTCTCATGTATCTTCCCTACCAGGTGCTATGCTTTGTTACAGCTGGCTTTACGAAGGATCCCAGTCATTGTGAGGGAATTTCGCTTACTAAAGGCGTCCTGTTTGTACGTAAGTCTAACAGTGTTCTGTATAATTCCGTATGGAGAATCATATCCTCTTCAACTATGGATTTAGAAAGCACCGCTCGTTTGGAACTCACCTTGATATCCTAATGCATGAAGGGCAACAGGCAGATTCATATACCGAGATTTCGTGAAAGCGTTTGACACAGGGCCCCCTGCCGACTGTTGACGAACGTCCGAAGATATGGATTAGGTTCCCCGATGTCAGGGTGACTGGAATACTACGAGTGCCTGGAATACTTCTTAACAGACCCCAGTACGTTGTCATCCACGGCGAGTGTTCATCAGAAGCAAAAGTGTCGTCAGGCGTTCCCCAGGGAAGTGTGATAGTTCACTCCTGTTCTCTGTACACATAAATGATCTAACAGACAGGGTAAGCAACAATTTATGACCGCTTGCTGATAATGCCGTGATTTACCGGAACGTGTCGTCATTCAGTGACTGTAGGAAGACACAGTGTGACATAAAAAGAATTTATAATGGGTATAATGAATGGCAGCTTGCTCTAAATTAGAAAAAAATTGGCGAGGATGAGTAGGAAAATCGATCCTGTAACGTTAGACTATCGTTTTAGTGGTGTTTTGCTTGACACACCCACATACATAGGCGTAATACTGAAAAGCGATATGAAATGGAAGAATCACATCAGGCCCATAGAAGAGAAGGCGAATAGCCAACTTCCTTTTATGGGGAGAGATTTGGAGAAGTAAACCTCATCTGTAAACGAGACGGCATAAAGAACACTAGTGCGACCCATTCGTGAGTGCTGCGTGCTGTTTGGGATCCCCACCAGATCCTATTAAAATAAGACAACGAAGGAATTCCGAAGCATGCTGGTAGATTTGTTACCAGTTGGTTCCATCAGCACGCAAGTATTATTTACCTGCTTCGTGGACTCTAATGGGAATCCTTCGAGGAAGGAAGACGTTATTATTGCGAGGCACTACTTCGGAAACTTAGAAAACCGGCATTTGAGACCGACTTCAAAACGATTCTACTACCATCAATGTACACGTAATGCAAAAAACAAAAAGAAAAGTGAATCTACCAGGGTCGGGACTTTAATAGTGGCATCTATTTATTTATAGCTCGTACAAAGTAGATACGTGTTTAAAAGTATTACTGACCTTCAGAGTGGTCACCTCCCCATCGCACCCCCCTCAGATTTAGTTATAAGCTAGCACAGTGGATAGACCTTGAAAAACTGAACACAGATCAATCGAGAAAACAGGAGAAGTTGTGTGGAACTATGAAAAAAATAAGCAAAATATACAAACTGAGTAGTCCATGCGCAAGATAGGCAACATCAAGGAGAATGTGAGATCAGGAACGCCGTGGTCCCGTGGTTAGCGTGAGCAGCTGCGGAACGAGAGGTCCTTGGTTCAAGTCTTCCATCACGTGAAAAGTTTAATTTATTTTATTTATGATTATCACATCCACAACAAAACCTAAATCGGGCAAAGTAGAAGAATCTTTTTACCCATACGTCAAGTGTACAAGTTAGGTGGGTCGACAACATATTCCTGTCATGTGACGCACATGCCGTCACCAGTGTCGTATAAAATATGACGTGTTTTCCTGTGGAGGAATCGGTTGACCTATGCCCTTGTGATCAAATGTTTTCGGTTCCCATTGGATAGGCACGTCCTTTCGTCTACTAATCGCACGGTTTTGCGGTGCGGTCGCCAAACACATACACTAAACTTATTACAGTGGACAGAGACGTCAATGAACGAACGGACAGATCATAGCTTTGCGAAAATAAAGAAAGTAATCTTTTCATTCGAGGGAAGACTTGAACCAAGGACCTCTCGTTCCGCAGCTGCTCACGCTAAGCACGGGACCACGGCGCTCCTGAGCTCACATTGTCCTTGATGTTGCCTATCTTGCGCATGAACAACTCAGTTTGTATATTTTATTTATTTTGTTCGTAGTTCCACACAACTTCTTCCTGTTTTCTCGATTGATCTGTGTTCAGTTTTTCAAGGCCTATCCACTGTGCCAACTTATAACTAAATCTGAGGGGGTGCGATGGGGAGGTTCCCTTGTTAGCAGTGCCAGTTGTGTTGACAGTTCGAGCGGCGCGGTCTATTGCCTGACGAATTTGTAGCAGTTCCCAAGCGTAAGGCGTGAAGTGTTTTCCTTCAGTTTAGAAATCGAGTTGAACTCACAAGGGCTTAAGTCAGAGGTTGCAGTTAGTAGGTGGTATAGCGCTTAGTATCCCTATCAGTCAAACAAATCAGTAACAGCTTGCACTGTACGTGCTTGAGCATTGTCCTATAAAATGATGGTCAGGTCCTACAGATAGAGGCAACACTTCTGGCTCTGTGCTGTTCATTTTTGGAACACAACCTACGAACAGCTTAGAGACAGAAGTGATGACACTTTCTGCAGGACCTGACCATCATTTTGCAGGACGTTGCTAAAGTACGTACAGCGCAAGCTGTTACTGATTTGTTTGACTGATGGGGTTGCTAAGTGCTATACCACCTACTACACTCCCATGACTTAAGCCCTTGTGAGTTTAACTTCATTTATAAACTAAAGAAAACACTTGATGGCATTCGCTTCAGAACTGCTATAAATTCGTCGGGCAACAGAACGCCCCGCTCGAACCGTCAATTCAACTGGCACTGCTAAGGGTATCCTACGACTTCCACATCGCTCGCAACGGGTTATACACAGTGCTGGTGACTACTCTGAAGGTCAGTAAAACTTTTAAACACGTATATATTTTGTACGAGCTGTAAATGAATAGTTGCCACTATTACATTCCCAACCCTCGTAGAACTCGAAAGGAGGCTTATAGAACGTCGTTTCTCCTTTCCTCTGTTTACGAGTAGAACACGGAAGGAAATGTCTAACAGTGCTACGTGATACCCGGCACCATACACCACACAATGGCTTCCGGAATATTTATGTACATGTAGATACAGATTTATTTCCTTTCCCGTTCTCTAATATGGTTTAGGGACTGCGCTCAAGGATTTATCCAGTAGTGATGAAATTTTTGTTTGTCCAGGGAGACTGCTCTGGAGGTGCTGGACCACGAACCGGAGGGCGCGTTCATGGTGCGCGAGAGCACCAGCAAGCCCGGCTGCTACGCGCTGTCGCTGCGCGTCCCCAGGGACTTCCAGCCGTCCGGCATCGCGCACTACCTCATCCTGCGCACCGCCAAGGGATACAAGATCAAGGTGGGTCTACAGTCACCCAGTGACACCGTATGTTCAACCTCGTGTGTTGTGAGGGAGTTACACTGGCGTCTGTGAAAGTTGCCACACCCAGAGAGTGTGTAGTAACTACTAGTAAGTGAGAAATTTTACTGAAAAGTGCTGAGAACTAAGTTGACTGATAAGATAAAGAACGACAAGGATCTTTTTATAATAGGTGAGGAAAGGCATATATGGAAAACCCTGAGCAGAGCGAGGGGCAGGATGGTAGGACCTAAGACGTCAGGTAATAGCTCCCACGGTATTAGAGCTAGTCGTAGAGGGGAAAAAGCCGTAAGGGAGGACAGAGCATGGACTGTATCCAACAAATAATTGAGGAAGTTGGGCGTAAGTGAAACTCTGAAAAAAAGAGGTTGACGTAGAAGTGGTAGTTCTGGTGTGTCACACTGAACGAGTCAAAAGACTAATGATGTAAATACATAAAGAGACATCTATTGCGAACCGGAGGGCCAGAAATAATGGTGCAAGGTGGCACTCGGGATGATATCTGGATAAATTGTGCCATATTCTTTCCATCGACAAGTACAGTAGACTTATGATGCCTGGTGATGGTGATACAAGTGTTTGCAGATGGTCAGGTACCGATGCATGTGTCACGCATCCAGTTTCACAGCTTCAGCAGGGAAGTAGGTCAGCATATTTTGGGCCCATTTCATATACGCATATAGAACTCCTCTCCGCCTTCAGGGGTAATTTGAAGGTGGCATACTATTCGGAAAGGGTCGTCCAAGCTTTTGTGAAGCCCTCCAGTCAACATTTCGGCAGACGTTTGGGTTTTCAAGACGATAGTGCACGATTACATCGCGCCCACCCGGTGAACATCTTTTTGCAAGAGTCAGGAACGAACGAATGGCCTGCGAGTGTCTGGCAAATATGTTTGACCACGGTTAGGAACAGTTGAAACTACGAGTAGATCGCAGTAGGTGTCGACGTCACAGACTGGCCCTGTCGAAGAGTGTGACAGACTAAAACAGCACCATATTCATTAACGTATGGCATATAATCGAATATACATCGGCATTTACTCTCAAATTTCCAGCTCCTGAGGATATACAGGGTGGGTAAAATAAAAGGGGCACAGAAAATTATGTGTGCTATGGCACTGACCCTTGTTAATGAATAGGAGAACCGTCGATGAAAGAAAATGCTCGAAATCGTTGTTGCAGTGCATAAATCCGTTGCTGTCCCATATCTGCAGCTGGTGGATTTCCCAAATGCTCCGTCCCATGTACTTTCTGTGTCATTACGTTTGAGTAACGGGAGTAGATGTGTTTATGACCAGTTGTATGAAACAAAAATTGGAAATCCGATAAAACAGTGCATGTCTGTTGTCAAATGCTATATGATATACAATTCGTCAAAGACGTGTGCAGAAAAGATTGTGAAATAGTTTAAAACTGCAAGTATTTTGTTGAAAGCTCAGTCTTAAATGCTAAACTTAGGGCAAAACGTCGTAAAACGGACTTTGTAACAAATAAGAACCATTATGCTGATCAATGAGGGTGAATAACACATCTTAATCTTAACACATTAACCTTAATATGTAATAAAAATGGATGTGTGTGTGTATTTATGTATATTCAACATCCTCTCCTAAACCACTTAATCTATTTCAACCAATCTTGGTACACATATCACTAAATGTCTGGAGAGAAACTCTGTGGGGTTAAAAACCACCCCCCTTCCGCCCCCCCCCCAAATTAGGAGTGACGGTGGTAGTGAATAAAGTAGTTTTCCCCTACTGTGATGTACGCAGAGCACCGCGGCATCGCCTGTCCTGCTGGATTTCCAGCTGGACGGCCGTGCTCGGCCGACGTCATCACAGCCCCTGCAGGTGCAACATGCTTTCACGTTATAGAAAGTGACACGATAACATCCAACCTGGAAGAAAATTACTATAAGACCCCAAAGCACACGTCAAGCTGTGTTTGGTGGTGAGAAGGAGTGGCATTTATGTGTAAATCAGGGATGCTTGGAGGAATTTCAACCAAATTTGGTATCAAAGAAGACTAATTTTTAGGTTTCCGTACCGCTGGCGGTAAAAGCGGGACTTCCCTAGGATTGCTTTGTTGTTCGTCTGTCCTTCCGTCTGTCTACCCCCTTTCTCAGAGAGAGGAGGATGTGTAAAGTTGAATTTATATCAAATACAGTCGAGGTACAACCATTTATGTCACATATTTTCACACTCGCAAACTCACTCATCAAAACCTACAGATGAACTATACGTGGTCCCGGCGGAGGTTAGAGTCCTCCCTCGGACATGGGTGGGCGTGTTTGTCCTTAGGATAATTCAGGTTAAGTAGTGTGTAAGCTTAGGGACTGATGAACTTAGCAGTTAAGTGCCATAAGATTTCACACACATTTGAACATTTTTTGAACTATAAAGGGTGAAGCGAAATTCCGCACTCGGCTTCGCAGCACAACTCCTCACATGCTAGCGATAAAAAGATCTCTCACAAAATTTCGGCCGGCGAGTACATCGGGCCGAAAAATGAAGTTAAAGCTTGGCAATCTGGCAACGCAATAACCACATGTATGGTAACTACCTGAGTCAGCACACAACCTTCGTGCTGTAGAGTTGGTGCAGTTGATAGAGTTTTGGGTTAGCATGCAGCAGGTCGACGATTCGATCGGGTCGATGATTCGATCCTGGGTAGAGGCCTGTTTTTTTTTGTTAAATGTAGTGCAGGTGGTCCGGTATCTGGCATCTTAATCGCCAACAGAGATTGCAGTGAGTCCTCTAGAAAACACTTGCACCACATACTACAATCGTAGAAATGGAAAATTGGTCAGCTTTGAAAGAAGCCCTTTTCATGTCATGTAATTTCACAATTGCCCCATACACTAGATGTGAAATCTGTTTTCTTTGTAACCTCCTCCAATGGTCCCAGAGACCAGTAGAATCTATTATTCTTGCCTCGTTCAGGTCCATACATTTCGTTAGGCCCTTCAGTTGCCAATAGGACTACCCAGGTGCTTTGCGAATAATGTCCAAACTCGGTTACTATTTCTATTTGTTATTACCATGGTCCCATGCCTTTCAAGACTAAGTCTGGTTGCCGCATGCTATTTAGCACGTATTCCAATGCATTATTATTATTGTTATTATTATTATTCTATCTATGAAATTGTGGAAACATCACGTCTATTATTACCTTTAGGGACACAGTGTAATTCAAAACAGAACAGTTCACAATTTGCGATGTCGGTATGAATCTGTCAATGGGGTAATGCGCATTACATGGAACAGGAGCATTTTTATCATCTCAAAATTGATATTGTTTTTGTAGCTATTCTGTCCTATGACAGGTCATTTGCTTCAACTGTCTATTTCTTATTTGTCTAACCATGTATTTGTTACGTTCAGAGCTACAAAATATTGTAAATTTAGGATACATGTGACGTAAGAAATGGCGTATACTACAGTATGAAATGTCAGAATGAAATTAGCAAATTAAAAAAAAAAGTGCCCCAATGCAGGATCGAACCCACGCCCTCCTGCATGCTAACCCAAAACTCTATCCTCTGCACCAACTGTGTAGCATAGTTTACATGTGCTGACAAAGGTAATTACCATACATATGGTTACAGTGTTGCAGATTGCCAGTTTTTAACGTCCTTTTTCTGCCGGATGCACTCGCCGGACGAAATTTTGCGAGAGACACTTTTTTTATCGTTGGCGTGTGAGGGGTCGCGCTGCGAAGCCCGAGTGTGCGAATTTTACTTCACCCTGTATACATAATTAAGTTTGTCTGAACCTAAGTTCATGAGACCTAAATAAAAAGTTAAACATATGCAAATATTCATTGAAAAGAGGGTAAACACATCAAGAAGAGCCGGCCGGTGTGGCCGTGCGGTTCTAGGCGCTTCAGTCTGGAACCGCGTGACCGCTACGGTCGCAGGTTCGAATCCTGCCTCGGGCATGGATGTGTGTGATGTCCTTAGGTTAGTTAGGTTTGAGTAGCTCTAAGTTCTAGGGGACTGATGACAGCAGATGTTAAGTCCCATAGTGCTCAGAGCCATTTGAACCATTTTGAACATCAAGAAGATATCTACAGAAGGCATGTAAGCTGTCCGACAGTTGGATGTGGATAACTGCGAAAACTATTGGTCTCGGTATTGACTGTTGTCGGTCAGCGTCATAGGGGGCCTCCTTTAGCTCCCCCTGCAGTTGGCAATTTCACGTCCGCGATAAGTAGGTCACAGAACGACTTGTGACCAGCCACTTCCATTCACTGCTCTAACCCAACAGAGAGAGGGGGAGAAAGCACAGCGGGTATCTGCAGAGCATGGACGTACGACGAGCGTTCAATAAGTAATGCAACTCATTTTTTTTCTGAAACAAAGTTGTTTTTATTTACGATTATAATACGCCTTTTATCCCACTCCTTTGGTACAAAACCCTAATTTTCAACATAATCTCCATTCAGTACGATAGCCTTACGCCATCTTATTTGGAGAGCCTCTGTGCCCGCATGGAACCACTGGACTGGTCGAAGTCGCAGCTAACATCGAAGTGCATCAGTAACATCCCCATCACCCACGCACTGATTCCCGCCGAGTGCATCCTTCGCAGATGGAAGTCGGAGGGTGCGAAATCGGGGCTGTAGGTTGGATGAAGAAGAACAGTCCAATGAAGTTTTGTGAGTTCCATTCGGGTGCGCAAACACATGTGAGGGCACGCATTGTCACGGAGAAGGAGAAGTTCGTTCGCACTTTTGTGGTGATGAACACAATAAAATCGTTTCTTTAACTTACTGAGGGGATCAAAATAGGTGGTGTGGTGCCACTTCATGGATTGCCGTTTCATCGCCTGTGACGACGTTCGACAAAAATTGTCTTAGCTTCGTAACGCGCAACCAATTCCGTCATAGCGCTTTATGTTCTTTGGTTGGTTCAAATGGCTCTGAGCACTATGGGACTGCTGAGGTCATTAGTCCCCTAGAACTTAGAACTAGTTAAACCTAACTAACCTAAGGACATCACAAACATCCATGCCAGAGGCAGGATTCGAACCTGCGACCGCAGCGGTCATACGGTTCCAGACTGCAGCGCCTTTAACCGCACGGCCACTGCGGCCGGCTATGTTCTTTCGTAAGGGGGAAAGTAACCTAACGGGTACACGCCTTTGAGTACGCCAAATGACGGACCAATGTCTTAGCAGTACCAACAAGACGTCCAGTTGAGCAGCGTGGTGTTTGATTGGTCCATGCTAGGTCCACTACTGTTTCTTGTATATGTTAATGACCTGTCATCTGTTACATTACCAGATGCCAAGTTTGTCTTATTTGTAGATGATACAAACATTGCAATAACTAGTAAATCAAATATAAATTTAGAAAGGGCAGCTAATCAAATTTTTACTGACATTAATAAGTGGTTAATAGCCAATTCACTGTCAGTAAACTTTGAAAAAAGCCACTTTATGCAGTTCAGAACTTCCAAGAGATTTCCTTCTGATGTGTGTATAAAATATGATGGCATGGAAATAGAAGAAGTTGAGAGTGTAAAATTCTTGATAATAAATTCAGTTGGGAGAAACATACTAACGAACTGCTAAAGCGCTTAAACAAGTCTGTGTTTGCAATGCGAATGATATCAGGCATAGGAGGTACAAATATAAAGAAACTGGCATATATTGCTTATTTTCACTCCATTATGTCATATGGAATCATATTTTGGGGTAACTCCACAAACAGAGAAAAAATTTTTAGAGTACAGGAGCGTATAATAAAAGTAATGACCAGTGTAAATCCTAGAACATCATGTCGAAACCTATTCAAAGAATTGGGCATATTAACCACAGTTTCTCAGTATATTTATTCCTTAATGAAGTTTGTTGTAAATAATACATCTCTTTTTCCAACTAAGTGCTTAGTACACAGTATCAATACTAGGAATAAGAACAATGTACATACAGATTTAAAATCACTTACTCTTGCCCAGAAAGGAGTCCAGTATTCAGCAACGCATATTTTCAATAAGTTATCAGCAACCATTAAGAGTTTAGTTTCAGACAAGGCACAATTTAAACATAATTTAAAAGAATTTTTGGTGGCCAACTCCTTCTATTCCATCCATGAGTTTCTCAACAAGTGCAGTAGACCATTTTAATGAAAATTTATTATACTTTAATTTTTGACAATACTTGGTTATAACAGCCAAGTAACTACCTACTGTGTGAATGATGGATGTATGGAAAGCAGATGTAAGTCATAAGTGTGTAAATAGTGGAAGATTAATATTAAATCTTGTACATAATCTGACTGTTCTTAACTGAGGATCACTGAAATCAATAATTTACTTTAATTTTTGACAATACTTGGTTGTAATAGCAAAGAAACCAGCAAATATCTGAATGATGGATTTAATGAAAGCAGATGTAAGTATTAAACCTGTAAATATTAGAAGTTTAAATTTAATGCATGTACATAATTTTACTGTTTATTGACTGAGTATCATTAAAATTAATGAAACTCAAGTTTTTCTTATTACATTTTTGTAATGTGTTTATCTGACATGTTCCACACCCAGGAGGATTCCCTCTTTTATGGGTCTATGGAATCAGTAATTAACCTAATCTAACCAGCTCGAATGAAAATGTCCGCACGTTCCAACATTGCAGGAGTCACAACTGTGTGCGGACGGCTGGCACACTGGAGCTCGGACATGTTTGCGCTACCTTGTTGCGCTAAAGACACATGCTTCGCCCAATGACTCACCGTGCTTTCGTTCATTGCCACATCTCCGTAGATGATCTGCAAACGTCCATCAGTATCTGAGATTCAATGGTTTTGAACCAGAAGAAACTCAATGGCAGCTCTCTCCTTGGAACGCAACTACCGTTACGTCTGCCATTTCTAAGGCTACTTATTGCGACGCCACCATCAGAAATTTCATGAAACTCAAGCGGATCAATTGTGAATGCCTCTGCAAAACACTGCACTCGATGCAAAGAACTAGTGCTAGTCTTCACCGAATGTCCATGATACACATAAGTTTTCATCATACGCTGTACGTCCTCGCTTTATACACTATTGGTCATTAAAATTGCTACACCATGAAGATGACGTGCTACAGATGCGAAATTTAACCGACAAGAAAAGATGCTGTGATATGCAAATGATTAGCTTTTCACAGCATTCACACAAGGTTGGCGCCGGTGGTGACACCTACAACGTGCTGACATGAGGAAAGTTTCCAACCGATTTCTCATACACAAACAGCAGTTGATCGGCGTTGCCTGGTGAAACGTCGTTGTGATGCCTCATGTACGGAGGAGAAATGCATACCATCACGTTTCCGACTTTGAAAAAGGTCGGATTGTAGCCTATCGCGATTGCGGTTTATCGTATCGCGACATTGCTGCTCGCGTTGGTCGCGATCCAGTGACTCTTACCAGAATATGGAATCAGTGGGTTCAGGAGCGTAGTACGGAACGCCGTGCTGGATCCCAACGGGCTCGTATCACTTGCAGTCGAGATGACTGGCATCTTATCCGCATGACTGTAACGGATCGTGCAGCCACGTCTCGATCCCTGAGTCAACAGATGGGGACGTTTGCAAGAGAACTGCACTAACTGCACTAACAGATCGACGACGTTTGCAGCAGCATGGACTATCAGCTCGGAGACCATGGCTGCGGTTACGCTTGACGGTGCATCACAGGAGCGCCTGCGATGGTGTACTCAACGACGAACCTGGGTGCACGAATGGCAAAACGTCATTTTTTCGGATGAATCCAGGTTCTGTTGACAGCATCGTGATGGTCGCATCCGTGTTTGGCGACATCGCGGTGAACGCACACTGAAGCGTGCATTGGTCATCGCCATACTGGCGTATCACCCGGCGTGATGGTATGGGGTGCCATTGGTTACACGTCTCGATCACCTCTTGTTCGCTTTGACGGCACTTTGAACTGTGGACGTTACATTTCGGATGTGTTACGACCCGTGGTTCTACCATTCATTCAATCCCTGCGAAACCCTACATTTGAGCAGGATATTGCACGACCGCATGTTGCAGGTCCTGTACTGCCCTTTCTGGATACAGAAAATGTTCGACTGCTGCCCTGGCCAGCACGTTCTCGAGATCTCTCACCAATTGAAAACGTGTGGTCAATGGTGGCCGAGCAACTGGCTCGTCACAATACGCCAGTCACTGATCTTGAACTGTGGTATCGTGTTGAAGCTGCATGAGCAGCTGTACAAATACACTCCATCCAAGCTCCGTTTGACTCAATGCACAGGCGTATCAACGCCGTTATTACGGCCAGAGGTTGTTTTGGGTACTGATTTCTCAGGATCTATGCACCCAAATTGCGTGAAAATGTAATCACATATCAATTCTAGTATAATATATTTGTCCAATGAATACCCGTTTATCATCTGCATTTCTTCTTGCTGTAGCTATTTTAATGGCCAGTAGTGTATGTAAGGACCAACCTGTAAGTTGTGTCGCTGTTGTTTTGCAGGGCTTCACGAAGGAGTTCTCGAGCCTGGCGTCGCTGATCACGCACCACTCGGTGATGCCCGAGCTGCTCCCCGTGCCGCTGGCCCTCAGCAGGTACCGCCCCGCGCTGGGCAAGTCCGACTCGAGCCGAGACTTCTCGGACGGCGACTGCGACCGCGACTACAACACGCTGGCCGACCTGCGGCAGATGCTGGCCGAGCTCAAGATGTAGCCGCCGTGGCTGCTTCGGAGCATCTGTTCCACGTCCGCTACGACGCAGTTCTCTTCATATCCGCTTGTGTCTGACAGCCAAAATCGCTAATATACCACGAGCTCTACCAGCTCTGGAAACCGAGAAGGAAAGAAAGATTTTTCAGGACGTAATCTTGAAGGTGTGAGGCTCTACAACTGCATTCTATTGTTTTGCTGTGTCGTTTTACGAAAATATAGCAACGTTTGACGATGGACTTCGGCTCTGCAGATGTGTAACTTAATTTATTTGACGTTGCACAGACCATCTGATCAGAATTATCCTGAAACGTCCTATCAGGAACAGTACCCCTTCCTTTGACATTTTACGACGAGTATTATCCTAGCCCTTCAGCTCAACTATCTATGCAAGCAGACTTCGCACCACACTTCTAAATCTTTCAGGAACATTACGCCGTTTAAACTAACGTAAGTCCAAACTAGTTACAAAAAAAAGGACTGAAATTTTTGTTTAAATGATTTGTTGTTTTTGTGGCTAACTCTCGTAAATGCTGAAGTTGAGACGCGTAGCTTCCTTCCTTTGACACTCTGTGTACCGTGTGGGACGACACTAACCCCAGCACTCTGGATACAGATGTCTGCCTGCAGATATTTGTTAGGGTACGTAAGCTTACCGTAGACATTAAGCCATAGGGACCCGACTACCTTCCGTGTTACCAGGAATTCAAAGAAAAGTATCTGACTGTACTGTTTGAAACTCCATGATGTATCAAATCCTAGGATGGTATGACTTCATATGAATAAGGAACTCGTGTACTTTGCTCAATCAGCGGAGATTACGTGTCATATGCATAGCGGAGAAATGTACTAATCCGACGCATTTTCGTTCCAAGACTGAATTCCCCATCACTGGTTAGTATCGAACCCGAACCGAAGGTTGTGAGCAGTCTCGTGCGCCGTCATCCGCTTTATCAGGGCAACTGACACAAATTGTATCTCGCAAGCCTCTTGAATCTGCATGAACAACGGTCTGAGTGGTTAAGTTCAATGGTTACTAACTCGGAAACGGCGCGGCGTATAGAAATTTTTCATAACAATCATTTTTCAGCATAACATGTCTTTAAAATCCCTTACAACCTTTTCAGACTGTTTCTAACTACCCTGTATGACAGCATCTCCCGCGAGGGGCTGCGTTGAGCTTCCGAAGTTATACGCTAGGTCGCACTTTAATGCACCACGGTAAATAGCACTGTGAGATGTCTCCCTCTCTTCAGACAGATTTAGTAGATAAATTGTTTCAAGCAAATTTCCGATAAGCTAATATTTTACTGTGGAGGCGTGTCAGCGCTAAGATTCATCGAAGACATTAATTACGTCAATCAAAAAGCGACTGAAGGTTTACAATTAAGTGGACAGTAACATTAAGATAGCAGACGCGAGACTGTGTAGGCAAAGACTTGTATTCTTTAATAGCTGTGAATTCTACCTTGCACATACGTTCACATACTTTAAGGCCTTCCCATATGTACATCTGCATAGTATATAGCTGTGGCCCGAATGACTGGATGACGAAGTGGCGAAACGCCGGAATCGTACGCAGGAGGACGACAGTTCAAATCCTCGTCCGGACTCCTAGATGAAGGTTTTTCTCGGTTTCCTCTTAATTGCCAAAAATAATTTCCAAGCCTCCTTGCTGATTCCCTTCCTTTGATTCTAATGATCCTCATGTTACCGGAACGATAGACCCTATTTGTGTTTCCTTTCTTCTTACAGACTCAGGACTCGTTGAAGTATATCTGAAACCTGTGCCTGGAAGGATAGTGAGGGAAAATTTTAAGTTCTTGATATAAACAGCGCATTTCATATCTTACTGCTTCTCTGGCAAAGAGAATTTATTTATTCGGATGGCTAGGGTCCCCCGTCGGGCAGACCGTTTGCCGGGTGCTGGTCTTTCAATTTGACGCCACTTCGGTGACCTGCAGTCGATGAGGATGAAAGTATGATGATGAGGACAGCACAACACACAGTTCCTGGGTTGACAGAATTCCCCGACCCAGCTGGGAATCGAACCCGAACAAAGAGATTAATACGTTGGGAAACGTTAAACCTGTTAGTCGACAATCCTATTGACACTGATTTCGCTAATTCCTCCAATTCCTTGCTTCCCATAGTGCTGTCATAAAAGCCAGGGGTCTGCCTCTCCTGGTCGAGCTAAAGACGCTGTTCCTCCTTCGAAACACAAAACTGTTCTCCGTTCTTTTCTTCAGATCATCCCAGGAAAGGATTTACAGTATTTATATGCAGTAAGGACCGTCCTATCTGTATTATCAACTGGCACAGAGCGTTGTTCACCACTCATTCCGTATGACTTGCTCCCCTGCAACCTTTCTCCGATGTCGTCACGCTTTAGAGCAGAGCCAGTATGTGCGCAATTCACAGCTGAAACTTCTCGCATAGTATTCCTGCTACTTCCCCCAGTGAAATGCCATTTCTATTAACGTACGAACGCGCTGCGTGGTTCAGAAATGCGGGTGACGTTACATTCTGTGTTACAGGATTTTCTTTCAAGTGTTTCTTTGGGCCTCGACAAGAGAAACCCAGTACTAGTTCTCTGCAATCGTGCTTGCAATGTGCAGTGATTCATTTCGCAAAGAAATGTTACTTTACGCAATGCTCTTCAACTAGCACCACCGCTACCTCTAGGAACCAGCCACCTCTTACCAGTTTTTACCCCATGAGCTAGTTTCAATATCATTGATGTTGTTTACAAATTGAATGTAGTTCAGCATACTTCTGATCAGAATGAAACATCATCCTTTTTTTTTTTTTTTTTTTTTTTAACCAGAAGACAGAACAATTTAAACAGATACCTGATTAACAGGTGGTTTGAAAAGTGTATCTTCCTTCGACAATGTTTGTTGCACTTCCAAAACAAACTTACATTGCAAAAAGAAAAACACTAAAATAGGGTATCCATTAAATGAGGTCTACGGGATAGCCGTATTCAGGGAAGAAAACTTAACTTACATGGACAACTTCGTATGTCAGTTCGTAAATCAACAAGCACAGTAACTCTATAAGCGCAGCGCTCTTTCCATCAGTAAACAATGTCTGTTGTTTGCAAGAAACCATCATATTGCCACCCGGGCGTAGACAGAGTCGTGTACTGTTACCATCGTGTTTGAATGTAATACGATGTGATTATATGTATTCGAAAATAATGTGATAATTTGATGTAATCGTGTGTGAAATTTTTCACGTTTGTCGTATGACAGGGTACCCCATTTACTTCCCATTCCCATGTTTTCTTAAAATCCACGAAAATAACTCATGTGTATTCAGTGTTACTTCTTCCATGCCGAAAGCTGGCACACACAAACAACCCCAAGCTGATAATATCTGTGTATTTGTTGTTGTGAAACCGTAACTGTACAATATTGTGTCATATGTAATGATTGTCGTTCTTAACAAATATTAGCATGTAAGATTAATGTGCGATTAATGTATCAGCCAGTATTAACAATCACTTCCAGTTGACATAATCAGTGTGCTCTTACCATTTGTAATAAGGTTTCGTGTTTTCCTCCTGGAGTTTATGTGGTTAATGTGTTCATACGTTTAAAAGAACTCTTGAACGACATCTTAAAGAAAACAATGTTACAAAAGGAAACTCAGATTGTCAGTACGTTTGCTTTGCTAATGTTCGTATAACTTCTTCGCCCTGACTTGCAAGCATGTCACAAGTACTTCAGCAGGTGCTTTTAAACAAATCGGCATAGTTTACTGCAATCGCTATTGCTTAAATTACTAAAAATTGGGTATAGCGCGCAGAACATAATGTATGTGAGTAACAAAATTATTGCGTCTCGTAACGTACTGCTTCGGATTTTTATTTGCAACAGTCGTGTTTTATCGCCTTCTTCAGAGTGGAAGATAACGAGAAGAGTATACAAAATTCGGTCGTATAGATAAATAGATCGGCGATGTACAAAGTACTTCACAGGTAGTGATTACCAAATGTGCCGGAAGAAACGGTTCATGGAACGCGTTACAAAAATACGGAAATATTCGCGCAAGAAAGTATATAGATATATTTTATTTATTTCGGAGTCGAACAGATAGCTCTAGAATTTATAGCCCAAGATCGACAAACAGGTGAATGAAATTGTTTAACTTTTGTATATGACATGATACTGTTTGTTTAAACTTGTAAAATGTTTGTAGCATTGTTTAACAGATGTAATAAACGTATGTTTTTGTGGACATGTGCGTACTTTCTTTCCTACCAAACTAACCATTTCTAAACTAGAAATATAAAACATATACGAAAATATGTAAATTATTGAAAGCATTTTCATTGATGGAGTTTACAAAATGGAAAAACCAATGATACAAAGTGTTTTTAAACTACAGGTCCATCATCACTATCACTATGTAGGAGTTGCTATGACGTTTTCCCTATTAGTTCCCCAGTAGTTTGTTTTGCAACGAGAGTACGGTAGACACGGTCTTCGCAACATTCTCAGAGTGGCACCATTGCACCAGTGCGGGTCTTTGCCGTCTTTTATTACTTTATTTTGTGCTAATGTACGGAGACCGCGGATTACGACGTCTTTCAGATTCAAGTACAAGTTTTATGCGTAATCGGATCTAAGCTAGACCTTTGAACTTGCCCAACGTCACATACTGTGATATATTTCTTTATGACGTTTTGCATATGGGGACCATTGTTTCTTAATAATATCACATCGCTATTCCCTTTCTGGTGACATTCTCGAGAAGATAGAGTCTGTCTGTAGCCGGGAGGTACACGATATTTTTTAGATTTGCGTTGTCGAATTAGTTGTCCGGAAAATTTGGCAAACAATGAAGCCGTATTACTTCGCAAGGTCATTAATTGTTACAGCCGTACAGCCTATATAACATGAGTAGGTTTTCAAGTCGGTAGTGGAAAGTCAAAAACACTATCAGCTACTGCCCTATACTCGTGCCATACCGAACTACCGAATTTAGGTTATATTTAAATGACTCGACTGCCGAGGTGCGTGAATCTGACGATGTAAGGAAAATATGATCACTCATTGACATTCACCGATATGGGTTGCTCGTGTCCCTGCCAGTTCGCATTAGGATTCGTTTTGGACCTCTATGGAACTAATTTCTGTTGGAGTCTAATCTATCTTTCGGATACACGTTTTACGTGTTGACGAAATAATCAAGATACTGTTGAGGAAGGAAACGGAGATAAACTTCTCAAGAATTTTGTTGTGGTAAATACAATTTTTTATTGTAAGTGATTGAATATTGTAACTCCACCATAGCTACGAAGTTGATCATCTCGAAGAAATTACGAGCTCTTCCGCTAGAGTATTCCTATCGTGTTGAGAATGATTATTGTGACCGCTACAATTCTTGTGCCTAGCTTTTCAAGAAGCTAATTTTCACATGCACGTTGCTTCAAAATGCTGTTTCGTGGCCGTAACTCCAGAAAGGGACATTTAGAGAAACGCTAGTACGAATAATCAGTGAGTAGAAAAAAGTCAGGCTTATACATTTGAGATTTATATGAGAAACTTTCATCTGATATCTTCCACAGGTTTGTGTGTGTGTGTGTGTGTGTGTGTGTGTGTGTGTGTGTCTGTGTGTGTGTGTGTGTGTGAGAGAGAGAGAGAGAGAGAGAGAGAGAGAGAGAGAGAGAGAGACAGAGTGGTAATATTATCAATAAAGAAGCATTAACAGCAGAACAGTTTGATCAGGAGATCTCAATGGCTTTGAACAGGTACTTGTCGTACAGGAAGTCACCAGAGTGACAAATCCATCAGGGATATTGCACCCTTTGTAAAGCTACCCAAGTCGACTGTTGATAATGTGACTGTGAAGTGGAAACGCGACGGATTTACCAGCAGCTAAAGTTAGGAGAAGGCGTACCTAATGTACTGACCGACAGGGACTGTAGAGCTTGCTGAGGGTCGATGGAAAAAGTGTCATGAAATCGACGGAACGAATATCTTGTGACTTCCAAATTGCTATCAGTAGTCCAGCTTGCACAATAACTGTGTTTATGGAGTTTAGAAGGTTGGGGTAGAACGTCAAGAAATGCAGTGGTGGTATGGTAATATGTTACTTGTGCGTGATTAATTTCTGCACAAGAATGACGACTGACACAGAACTACCCTTCAGATACTCTACGGTAACCTATGTGTAGTTAAGCACCTACAAATTATAGTCATATAAGTACTGCTGATCGGTTGACGAAGTCGATGGGAAGGGTGGAATTCACTATACAGGGTGAAAACTATTTAAACCGACAAACTCTGGGAGGTTGTAGAGGACATCAAAACAAATATTTTTCCCTAATGTCATTTTTTCCTATGAGGAATATTTAAACCAGTAGAGGAAGATTTCTCTGGCGGCAAATTAACTAAACCAACAAACACTTTTTCATTTTTTATGGCCAAGAGACAACACATTAACACAACCCAATTTCATTTACAGTACATTTTCGAAAATGCCTCCATTGACACGTAAACAAAGGTTACACCGTCGGATCATGTTTGTCTGACACGAACAAAAACCCCAGCAGTATTCTGAATTGTTCCTGCTGCTGCTACTATCCGGGCAACCAGTTCCTCTTCTGATGCAACAGGAGTTGCGTAAACGA
The DNA here is from genome assembly GCF_021461395.2 of Schistocerca americana. Classification (NCBI taxonomy): domain Eukaryota; kingdom Metazoa; phylum Arthropoda; class Insecta; order Orthoptera; family Acrididae; genus Schistocerca; species Schistocerca americana. The sequence goes on along the minus strand of NC_060119.1, from coordinate 162,589,587 downwards.
GGTTGCGCATCTCTCCCCACACAAATAAGTCCAGAGCGGGCATATCTGGGGATCGAGCAGGCCATGGTACAGGACCACCTCTGCCCATCCACGTTTCTGGGAACGACGACTGAAATGTGCCAGCGCCCCGTCATGTTGGAACCACATGCATTGTCTTGTAGGGAGCGGGACGTCTTCCAGCAATTCTGGCAATGCTCTGGCGATAAAATTGTAATAGTGCCTGCCATTTAATAGCCTAGGTAGCAGATACAGCCCAATTAAAGTCCCCAGCAACACCGACCCACACATTAACGAAGAACCGCACTTGATGAGTGCTAGTAACTGTGGCATGTGGGTTATCCTCACTCCAAACATGCGCATTGTGCATGTTGAAGACTCCATCACGCCCGAACGTTGCTTCATTGCTAAACAACACAGAGGATGGAAATGTAGGATGCATTTCACACTGTTCCAGGTACCACTGCGAAAACTGTGCTCTGGGTGGATTATCAACTGGTTCCAGGTTGTGGACACGCTGTAAGCGAAATGAACGTAACAATTGCTCTCGAAGGACTGTTCTTACATTAGTCTAATTCGTCCCCATGTTACGTGCAATTGTACGAGTGCTGATTGAAGGATCTCGCTCCACATGCTGCAAGACAGCTTCCTGAAATTGCAGTGTTCTTACCGTGCGACGGCGTCCCTGTGCAGGTAATCTGCTAAATGACCCGGTCTCACGCAGACGTTGGTACACAGCAGCAAAGGTCGTTTGATGCGGGATACTGCGATTAGGATATTGTTGTTGATAAACCCGCTGTGCAGCTCGTCCGTTGCGGTGCGCTTCGTAGTACGCACCAACCATATCAGTGAACTCACTCCAGGTGTATCGCTCCGTTAGTAAACAGAGACAATGCACTACTACACTGGCAGGCAGCAGTTGCCTACAACTGAAGAGCGTAATACGACCTCCACCGGTTTAAATACTCCTCATACGAAAAAATGACATTAGGGAAAAATATTTGTTTTGATGTCCCCTACAACCTTCCAGAGTTTGTCGGTTTAAATGGCTCTGAGAACTATGGGACTTAACTTCTGAGGTCATCAGTCCCCTAGAACTTAGAACTACTGAAACCTAACTAACCTAAGGACATCACACACATCCATGCCCGAGGCAGGATTAGAACTTGCGACCGTAGCGGTCGCTCGGTTCCAGGCTGAAGCGCATAGAGCCGCTCGGCCACCGCGGCCGGCTATGAGGCCTCCCGCTTTGAGTATACTGATAGTATCTTATGTGACAGGAAACTGTGCTACATACATTAACGGAACATTTGAAAATCGGCATGCACATACCGGCAATTCCGAAAAAAGTTTGTCCCGACGGGGAATAATTTCCAGGGCATCAGCACGTTGTTGGATAAAGTCTGAAAGTTGTTGCCCTGCAGCTAAGATTGGGAACAGCGCGTTGTAGTGCATGAACAGCTCTATACCGTCCGTTGCTGGGTGGCATGGGTCTTCCGCAGGCCTCCCTCGTGACGTGAAAGCAGTGACCGAACTCGCCATTGTACTTGTAATTGAGCCCTTCTGCCTTCCGTGAACTGCAGCCCATTAAGCCTGCCCTGTGGTAACTCTCCAAGCAGTGTGTGTGTCTCACCAGACAGCGGCAACACAAACAGCTCCACAGAGAGGAAAACCCGACACTTTTAACTACACACTGCCGCCAGATGCCGAAGCAAGCAGTAAGCAGTCATTGTCAACCCGCTATATTAAACAGCGTAAATCTACTGGTGCCTCCCTATTTGGACAATAGTGCGTTACATGCGCCCGTATTAATGATTTGAATTAATTAAAAGTGAGGGGAGATAACCCCTCAGGATATAGTCCAGAGCTGTGCGACACTGCGAGTGGTGTAAAGAGCGGTACTATTGGACAATAGCTTACTCGAAAAGAGAGTTTTGAATGATGAATCACGCGTTATCCTACGTAAATCCGATGGAAGGGTTTGGCGTTGGTGAATACATTGACAACGCTACTTCGTCATGTGTAGTGCCGGAAGTGTGGAATACAGAGTAAGTGATGTTATGGTATGGTGGTGCTATCCAGCTCAAGGTGTCATCCCCTGAAAGTCCTTAAGAAGACACCAAGCGTGGAAGGATATGAATTGACTTTATAACACTGTTCGCTGCGAATAGCACAGGAGCAGCTTGGTGACAATGTGTGTCTGCATCAGAACGTCAATGCAACTGCCGTAAACCAGAAACTGCGAGGCAATGATTTGTGGACAGTATCGTTCCTGAAGTGGTGTGGCCTGTCCGGAGTCGAGACATGAATCCAATGTAACACCGTTGGGACGAGTTAGTCCCAGCCCTCAGCGTCCTACACCACTGCCTTTTCTGGTTTTTGGTCGTGGGAAAGAATGGGCTATCATGTCCCCACAAGCATTGAAACACGTCACTGAAAGTGTCCCCAGAAAAGCCATCATGAAAGCGAAGGATGGGCACACCCCATATCAATGTCGACTAATTCGTTCCATCAGATGCTATATATCAGCTTTCGTGAGGACCGTATTCTCTGTGCGGCCATCTAGAGATAAATTTTGGAAAGGACGTGGTTGATGTCCTTTCTCACCCATCACTCGATCTGCACAAGCCTTCCTTTTTTAATAACCTTATGGTCGATGGAACTTGAAGCGACACCTTTTTCCCATTTCCTGGCTAATAGTGTGTAGAAGCTCTATAGGCGTCTTTCACTTTTGTATTACTGGTAACGAAATCGATTAAGTATAAAAATGTGATTGAACTGCTTTCAAGTAATAGTATGGCAATCCTAGATCTTTCCCTTCTCTTCAAGAGTGACTTCTCGTATTGACTGTCTCCCCTCAGACAACAGAAAAATGTTGCTAACGGCTCACCACTTTTACTTGCCTCTCGCAAGGCAGTGGTACAGATCTGTACTTAGAACTAACAAATGCCATTCCAGACACGATGCTCCTCCCGAGAGTTGTGAAGAAATATTCAAAGCCTTACGAGCATATCAAATATCTTACAAACATGCCAGCTGTCGAGCTGTAGTGTTAGACCAACCAACTATGCAGAAAACTGCGTTACTACTCGTCCGACGTTCCTCATTTTCCACAAAATACTTATATCTTGTATCGCTACAACAAATCACACTTCTTCGGAAACTAGGAACAAAAATATTTATCAATAACAATATAATAATAGCAATATGAGTAATTACACTTATAATTCTTCTTCGTCACTGGCAGCTGGACAGCATTTCACGTGAAGTCTATCATATTATAGTGAAATAATTGCAGTGACTTGCTCTAAGCACGTTTTATGAACGCCAGGTTCTGATAGATAAGTTTCATTATTAATAGTGCCAGCAGAAAATTTTACCTCATCATTTAAAAATAATGGCCGTTCAGGCATTTTTTTTAGTTTAAGCATGCGTCTTTCAACATAGGTTCGAAAACAAGAACTGGGAGTGGAAAGAAATGCAGTGTTCACGAGATAGAGAAGCATTTTGCAGTTGTTTCAGGAAATTTTGCTACTGGCCTCAGAATACGTCCCAAGGTAGAAACAATTATGTCAACATTCGTTATTATATATCACCACGACTGTATCACTATGGTTTTCACTGTTATTATTGTTCCTTTCCGAAGAAATATGATTAGCTGTAGCAATTAATGGTACAAGGGTAAATAAACAAAAAAAAAAACTTTGAACATCAATGTCACCGACAGCCTTTCAGAAGCACCACATCGTAATAAAGCATTACTTATTACTTCCAAGTATGCAACATGTAATATAATAGTGCCAAAAGTGTTCCAAATCATTGGACTCGTTGGGTGTAAGCGTCTCTTGTACGACAGCAGAAAGTTTTCAACAATATATCTACCACTATGCATCAGGCTAGGGAAACCAGATTTTGATCTTTACCATTCTCGAAGATTTGTGTCAACATCTGAACTGTTCTGAAGCGGGTATTTCATGGCCAGTTTTCCGACTGTACGGGTCAGGGGTGGTTGTCCACTGCAATGGGTGGTGGAGCTGGATTATACAGGGTGTTACTAAAAGGTACGGCCGAACTTTCAGGAAACATTCCTCACGCACAAAGAAAGAAAATATGTTATGTGGACATGTGTCCGGAAACGCTTACTTTCCATATTAGAGCTCATTTTATTACTTCTCTTCAAATCACATTAATCATGGAATGGAAACACACAGCAACAGAACGTACCAGCGTGACTTGAAACACTTTGTTACAGGAAATGTTCAACACGTCCTCCGTTAGCGAAGATACATGCATCCACCCTCCGTCGCATGGAATCCCTGATGCAGCCCTGGAGAATGGCGTATTGTATCACAGCCGTCCACAATACGAGCACGAAGAGTCTCTACATTTGGTACCGGGGTTGCGTAGACAAGAGCTTTCAAATGCCCCCATAAATGGAAGTCAAGAGGGTTGAGGTTAGGAGAGCGTGGAGGCCACGGAATTGGTCCGCCTCTACCAATCCATCGGTCACCGAATCTGTTGTTGAGAAGCGTACGAACACTTCGACTGAAATGTGCAGGAGCTCCATCGTGCATGAACCACATGTTGTGTCGTAATTGTCAAGGCACATGTTCTAGCAGCACAGGTAGAGTATCCCGCATGAAATCATGACGGTGAATCGAGGAAGTACAGTACATACTGACGAAACTAAAATGAGCTCTAACATGGAAATTAAGCGTTTCCGGACACATGTCCACATAACATCTTTCCTTTATTTGTGTGTGAGGAATGTTTCCTGAGAGTTTTGCCGTACCTTTTTGTAACACCCTGTAGAGGTTCAATACCATTTCCACGGCAACAGTGGAGCGGCGAGTCGACGCCTGGTTGTCGTCTGACCATTATTTGTCATTTACACTGAGGCGATAAACGTCATGACATAGCGATATTCATATATACACATGTAGGTAGTATTGTGTACAAAAGGTACAAAAAGGCAGTGCATTGGCGGAGCTATCATTTTTACTCAGGTGATTGGTTTGAAAATGTTTCCGACGTGATTATAGCAGTACGACAGGAATTGACAGAATTTGATTGTGGAAGGGTAATTGGTACTAGACGCGTGGGAAATTCTGCTTCGGATATCGTTATGGAATTTAGTATCCGAGATTCATAGTGTCAAAAATGTGCCGAGAATGCAAACTTTCAGGCACTTCCTCTCACCACGGCCAAACAATAACCGACGGCCTCCACTTAACGATCCAGAGCAACGGTGTATGCTTAGAGTTGGCAGTGCTAAAAGGCAAGCAGAAATGCGTGAAATAACATCAGAAATCGATGAGGATCTTACGAGGAACATATTCGTTAGGACTGCGTGGCGAAATTCGGCATTAATGGGCCATGGTAGCAGATCACCGATGGAAGTGCCTCAGGTTGAAATTCCAGTAGTGCCTCTCCTGGGTTCGTTACCATATCGGTTGGATTCTAAGTGACTGCAAAGCCGTGGCCTGGTCAAGTGAGCCCATGTTCCAGTTGGCAAGAGCTGATGGTGGGGTTCTAGGTGCAGATCCCACCAAGTCGTTGGCCCAAGTAGTTAACAAAGCACTGTGCAGGATAGTAGTAGCTCCACAATGGTGTAGGCTGTGTTTCCGTGTAATCGACTGGGTCCTCTGGTCCAACTGAACCGTTCATTGACTGGAAATGGTTATGGGGACCATTTGCAGCCATTGGTGGACTCCGTACAACAATGTCACGTCACAGGGCCACAGTTGATCACGATTGGTTTCAAGAACATTCTGGACATTTCGGGGGAATGTTTTGGCCACCCAAATCACCAGAAATGAATCCTATCGACAATTTATGGGACACAATCGAGAGGTCGTTTCTTGCACAACATCCTACAACGGGAACACTTTCGCAGTTATGGACGACTTTGGGGGCTGCATGACTCAATATTTCTGCAGGGGACTTCCAACGACTTGGCCATGCCACATCGAGTTGCTGAAATAAACCGAGCAAAAGAAGGTCCAACACGATATTAGGAGGCATCCCATGACTTTTTCCACCTCAGCGTCACCAGACTGGATGCTCACCGTGCACAAGAAGACACAAGAAATATCACTTTCAAGTTTGAAACGAAATCTTTAGTTGGCCGTGTTTCTATATTCACAACAATTAAGTTTATCCTAGAGCAACAAACAACGTGACCGGTAGCCAGGTTACTGTAAGTTTAAGCACTACTTAGAACACTGCATGTTATTTAAGCACTTAATGAATCTTTCAGAGGTTTCATACACAGAAACTATCTTTAGCCAAGGCGCTAAGAACTAGTCTATCAACGTAGTATAATTTCTCGCCGCTATTCTGTCAATCTGAATATTATGGAATATGGTTTGAACATGACAGTTTCCTCTTACTGTAACTACAGAGGTGCCCAGAAATATGTAGACTCCCTTTGACAGTTCATTTGTGTGAGACAAAATGCCACAACACTGCTACTTTTCGCCGTAGCGTAGTCCATTCTTTTCTCAACAGATCATGGCGCACGTTTACCAGCAGATGACAGTGCAGCAAAGAATGTCTTTGGAACAAAGCAAGTGATACTGGCAGTACGAAAACATGATGGAGGTACAACGGCAATGACGTAATGTGTACGGATCTGAGTCACTCACACGTGCAATAATTTTATCGCATTCGGGACAAATTAGAAGCCGACGGTAATGTTCAGGATGTGCATAAGGAAAGGTCTGGCCTATCAATATATCAGCTCTCTGCCATCTACAGGAAAAGCTAAATATCGTAGTCCATCAAACCAAGGAGGCGGCCAACCGATCGAGGTGGTGCGGTTGTGAGCATACTGGACTTGCATTCGGGAGAACGATGGTTCAAACCCACGTCCGGCAGTCCTGATTTACGCTTTCCGTGATTTTCCTAAATCATTTCTGACAAATTCCGGGTCGGGTACTTCGAAAGGGCACGACCAACTTTCTTCCCTATCCTTCCCTAACCAGACGAGGCCGATGACGTGGCTCTTTGGTACTCTGCCCCAAATCAGCCAACCAACGAACCAAGCAAAGAGGCAGCAAGATGCACCAACATCGACAAAGGCAACTGTAGACAAAGATTTCTGGCGCGCGGCTCTTACTAAGATAGAAAGGCATTAAGGACGTTAGTTGCCAGTGGTCACTGGCGAATGTCAAGGGAGCAAGCTTAAAATTTCTGCCGGACTGGGTTTCAAACCCGGGTCTCCTGCTTACGAGGCAGCTGCGCCGACCACGACGCCATCAGGACACCAAGGACACCACAACAGCACGGAAAAAACCTAGCACGCCTCTCGTCAGAACCAAATTTTCTATTTATATCATGCGCTACTGACGTACTGCCCTTGCCCGTTAGCCTCATTATTCGCGGTATCTCACTGATTCACATAACTGTTCCAGTTTGGGGTGTATCTGCACTGAAGGGATCATTTGCCATAATCACCTGAATTATATATATGTGGAGTCTGTTCTTTCGGACAACTGCATAGAAAGCGGGAGGCCTGGATTCGTATCCCGATCCGGCACAAATTTTCTACTTGCCCCATTACTATAAATCAGTTCTTACTGGCAGCTGATTTCATGGATTCCTTTGTATCTTTATTCATAATGGCTTCCAGATCAAAATCATATCTGTTCTTTTGGAACATGTTCGAAAGAACAGATACCACGTATACGTCAGTTATTACCGACGTAACTAGGATCCGACTACATGTCTGTACAGCTGACATGGGTGTTTTATTGAAACAGAAATAGCCTGTTTCGTCTGTGTCCCTGCTCTAGTGCTTGTAGCTATAACTGTGTATGAAAAGTGATTGTGCGACATTCGTCTCCTGTCCACGGAACCAATCTACACAGGAGCACCAAAAATATATTTTGATAAGACCACATAATGCCATAGACTCACACTCGTATTTTTGCACCAAGTTGCAGCGTGATTAAGACTGCGGAAATGTTTCGCGCAAGGAGGTCTTTGTATTTAAGCAGCCAAGAGTGGGTAACGCCAGCGACTGTTGCACAAGGAAGATAGAACATGAGGTACTAGCAGAAGTAAAGTTGGGAGGAGAGTCACGAGCCGTGCTCGGAAAGTTCAGTCGGCAGAGCACTTCTCTGCGAAAGGCAAAGGTTCCAGGCCCTAGTCCGGTCCGCCACACAGTTTTAATCTGCTAAGAAGTTCCATTTCCTTACTCTTTCTCATTACAGAGTAGTGTTTCGTACTTGGGAAAACACTGACTATTATCAATAGAGAGTGGCTATTGTGCAGTTTCATTTCTTAAATCTTTTGGGTCTTGCATCACGTCGTTGTACACACAACCTATCGTATACATTCTTAAAGAAGCAAATCATATGTAAAAGAAATTTGTTGTGGCGTATGTTGTTTGGCATTTTCCCTCACTACATTTCCGGCTGATCATTACGTTTATGTTTTTAGGTAGTAACAGGAGTCGCGCACGTATTTTTGGGCATCATCGGGGACTTGAGACAGGTGCAATTTGTTCTTGAGATTCTGCGCTGAAAATAGAAACTTCGTAACTCCAGAATGAGTATTTCACCGTGCAACGGTGTTTGCTCTGATTTGAAATTTCCTGACAGACTCAAATTTTGTTCTCAAGCGGGTCTCGAAGTTGGAAGCTTGCTTTTGACAGGCAATTCGCTTGCCTATTGACCTATCCAGCCACGACTCATGACTTATTGTCACAACTTTATTTCTGCCGGTACCCCACTTCTAATGAGGTTTCGTATCCGAATACAAGGCTGGCGCTCACAGTATAATTTGGCAGAAAATTTTAGATGTCTTTCGTTGCCAATCTTTCTTCTACATCCACATCATACTACGCAAGTCACCTAATGGTGTGTGGCGGAGGGTACTTTTGTGCCACTAACTGAGCTCTACAACCCTGTTCCACTAGCGAATAGAGCTCGGGAAGAATGAATGTCGGTAAGCCACTGCACTGGCTCTAATTTCTCGAATTTTCTCCTCGAGGTCATTGCGTGAGACGTATTTTCTCCGACTCTTCCCAGAAAGTCCTCTCTCGAAATTTCAATAGTAGATCTCTCCGTGATGCAAAGGCCTCTCTTGTACCATCTGCCAATGGAGTTTGTTGACCGTTTCCGTAACGCTGTCGCTTCGGCTAAACGATCCCGAGACGAAACGCGCCGCTCCTTGTTGGACCTTCTCTGTCTCTTCTATCAGTCCTACCTTGCAGGGAATCCACATAGATGAACAATACACAAAAATCTGTCGAACAAGCCCCTTATAAGCCACTTCCTTCCTGGATGAGTTACATTTCCTGAAGACTCATCCTGTGAACCTGTGTCTGGCATCTGACTTTGACACTATTTCTTTTACGTTGTCATTCCATATAAGGTCGGCCTGGATAGTTACTCCTAGATATTTTATGGCGGATATTGTTTCCAGCAGCTCGTTCACCAATAGTGTAACTGTGCAGTATAGTATATCTTTTCGTATGTATGCGCAATATCTTACATTTATTAGAGTTCAGGGTCAGCTGGCAGAGCCTGCACCATTTATCAATTGTCTGGAGGTCATTCTGCAAATCAGTACTATCTTCTGGCGTTGCTACTTTCTTACAGACAACAGCATCATCTGCGAACAGCCATCAAGAGCAGCCGACGATTTCTACGCGATTATTTATACATATTGTTAACGGTAATGGTCCTATCACAATCCCCTGAGGTACTCCGGAAATTACTTTTACATATGTCGACTTTGTTCCGTTAAGAGCGACGTGTCGAGTTCTTTCTACAAGGAACTCTTGAATCCAGTCGCAAATCTGCTCCGACATTCGACACGTTGGTATTTTTTTCACTAAACGCCGGTGCGGGACGGTGTCAAACGCCTTCCCGAAGTCAAGGAACACGGCATCAACCTGAGCGCCGTTGTCCACTGCGCTGTGGATCTCATGGAGGAACAGAGCGTGCTGAGTTTCGAAGGATCTCTGTTTTCGGAATCCATTTTGATTTTCATACAGGGGATCTTCATTTTCCAAAAACGTCATAATTCTTGAGCATAGAACATGTTCCATAATTGTTTTTTGTATCCCTTCGCACCAGCCATTTATCGCTCTCTCCATTGGATGGTTTGGTACCACCACGCGTTGAACACTTGGTCGGTGTGACAGAACTGTGATGACATCGTTGCCTATACTGTCTGAAGGAAGGCTTAGTGAATTTTAATATGGGGTGCCTCTACCTTTCACCTTTATGACGACTCCAGCTCTACAAGAGCACTTTCAGGGACGCGTGTGAATGTCTATGGAGGAATACCAGGCCATCAGCTCAGAACTCGGACAGGGAAGTCCATTGCATTGTCCACAGACCATTTCCTGACAAATTTTCTCATGCTAATACAATCATCCATCGTCTGAAATGTTCCGCTGCTATACTCAGTAAATAACACTGTAAAATGTGGCCATCTCTTCCCGCATGTAGCGTTCTCATAAGCGCAGTAAGGACACAACATGTTAATCACTAAAAAGACCCCCATACTGCAACACCACCTCCTCCGAAACTTCAAATGAGGGCAGTTAATGTTCTCCAGGCATTTTCCAAATCGAAACTCTTCCATCTTGTAGTCGCAGAATACAACTTAATTCGTCACTCCGAATCACTCGTTTCCAGTCACCTACAGTCTGCAGCGTCGCTCTTTGCACCAACTCAAGCACTGGTTAGAGCTGACTGCAGAAATGTGTGGCTTATCTGCTCAACCACTGCACCACATTCTTTTCGACTGAGTCGTTGTGCTAGATGTGGTAGCTGGGCTGCTGCTGGCACTTTGAAACTTGCGACTGATTCCGCCGCTGATTGCGTGGGGTTTTCTTACAACCACTTTCCACAGTGCACGATCGTTCATGTTTGCCAACACATGAAGTCCGCCTCGTTTTCGCTCATCTGTGATTATTCCTTCGCCTTTCCCTTTCACAGTCATGTCACCAACAGTCGACTTCTGCAGCTATAGGAAGGTTGAAGTATCCCTGTTGGACATGATACTTTGGTTACCTCCAAGGACGAGTCTATTTTCAGAGTCAGTAGGCGCTTCTGGCCGACCTATTCTGATGTTACTGCCTATTACAATACTTCCCGCCTCCTTTCATACTCCTGACATCTACTGGTTAATTCCGCATTATAGAGACATTATCGTACGCTTTTGACCAGATACGATATGTTCCGTTTACTGTACGACATGTAAGTTATCTCTCCACCCTCACAGTGGCGAGTTTTCTCAAAATCGGTCCTTCATGAGAAGTAGTGATCGGCGAGCTTCTTGAGCTAGAAAAACGCTCAGGAAAGCCAATATTCAGAAAGAATTACGAACATTTTATTGAGAACTGTAGGCACAGGCTAGGGCGAATTCAACACTGTTGAAAAAGAAACATTCTGGGCAAAAAGGAATTAGTGGCAATAGCTGCTAATTGGCATTGATTTAAGGAAGCTGAAAATCTGTTACCGGGCCAGGATTCGAAACACAGATGCGCTGGCCTTTGCGCCTACCAGACACGGTGATCATCGCAACTGCACGGACAACCCTAGCAAGCCTCCCGTCAGATCCAAATTACTTACCCACACGCTGTTGTGTAGCGCCCCTTGCCAATTATCCTCGTAACTCGTAGCATTTCGACGATTTCCACAAGAGTTCGAACGTGGACACACCTGCACTGAAGTGACAAACTCTTCGCTCTCACCTTAATCTTATATGTGGTGTCGTTCTTTCGGACATGTCCGGAAGAAAATATACCACACGTATACAAACATCCTGCGTATAATGTTCATGTGAAAGAAGTGTATTCTAAATCTTGCAAAAACTTTTGGGACAAACAAGAGTGTTATTCACACACAGGGACGATAGCTAAATCTACAGTGAATATTCCCATCGAATTATGGCTGAACCTCTGGAATCATTCCGAATGAATCTACGGGATGTCGCCTACCGTGTAACAGCTGGCTCTCACCACCGTGATTATGTGTGCTCGACACAGGAATATTAGTGCCGCTGTTCTTCCAGTTTCTACTGCGTGAACAGCGTCATATATAAACATTACTTTATTCATCACAAACGTGACACAGAACCCTATTCCTGGTAATCTCGATTCTGGCGCGAGGCATAACGTCAAGGCAATGAGGGCGGTCTACGTTTGTAGGTGCAGGGCTGCTGTGACGGTTACGGTGATCGATATCGTCGGGTGTTTGAGCAGCCTGAATCATTGAGGAGTCTCGTCTCGCTACCAGCCGCAGGCGCTCGTATCGAGAGCCGACTAACACCATGCCGACGCCGCTTATTCCAGTGACGCCGAGCACGACGTCTGTCGCATAATATGGGACCCCTTCCCCTTTACACAGACACAAGTTACGATTCATTACCATCAATACTTATGGTACATTTTTAGCATCTGATAAACACCGAAGTGCCAAAGAAACTAGTATGGACATGCTTATTCAAGTACAGAGATCTGTGAACAGGTAGAATAAGGTGCTGATGCCGGCAATGCCTACATAAGACAACAATGTCGCACTTGTTAGATCGGTTACTGCTGATACAGTGGCAATTAATCAAGATTAAAGTGAGTGTGACCGTGGTGTTACAGTCTACGCACGAGCGGTGGGACACAGCATCTCTGAGGTGGCGATGAAGTGGGGATTTTCTCGTACGGCCATTTCACGAGTGTGCCTTGAACATCAGGAATCCGGTAAAACATCAAATCTCCGACATGCCTGTGGCTGGAAAAAGACGCTGCAAGAACGGGACCAACGAAAACTGAAGAGAATCGTTAAATGTGACGGAAGTGCAACCGTTCCACAAATTGTTGCTGATTTCAATGCTGGGCCTTTAAGTGCAAACTATTCAGCGGAACATGATCGATATGGGCTTTCGAAGTCGAAGACCCTCTCGTGTACCCTTGATGACTGCACAACACAAAGCTTTAGGCCTCGCCTGGGCCCGTCATCACCGATATTGGACTGTTGATGACTGGAAACATCTTGGCGGTCGGACGAGTCTCGTTTCAAATTGTATCGAGTGGATGGACGTGTACGGGTGTGGAGACAACCTCATGAATCCATCGACCCTGCATCTTAGCAGGGGACTTTTCAAGCTGCTGCAGGCACTGTAATAGTGTGTGGCTTGTGTAGGTGGAGTAATATGGAACCCCTGATACGTCTAGAGACGACTCTGATAAGTTAAGCGTAATTAAGCATCCTGTCTGATCACCTGCAACCATTCATGTCCACTCTGCATTCCTACGGACTTGGACAATTATACAGGACAATGCGACACCCCACATGTCCAGAAGTGCTACAGAGAGGCTCCAGGAACACTCTTATGAGTTTAAACATTCCCAATAGCCGCCAAACTCCCCCGAGATGAACATTATTGAGAATATCTGAGATGTCTTGCAACGCACTGTTCAGAAGAGATCAACACCCCTTCGTAGTCTTATGGATTTATGAACAACCCTTCAGGATTCATGGTTCCAGTTCCCTCCTGCACTACTTCAGACATTAGTCGAGTCTTTGCCACGTCGTCTTGCGGCACATCTGCGTGCTCGCTGTGGCCCTACACGATATTCGGCAGATGTAGCAGTTTCTTTGACTCTTAAGTGTATGATAAAGAAAAGAAAGAAAAAGTTGGAAAAGGAATTGAAGGTTAGGGAAAAGAAATAAAATCTTTTATGTTTGCCGATGTCACTGTAATTCTGTCAGTGACAGCAAAGAACCTGGAAGAGCAGTTCAATGGACAGTGTCTTGAAAGGAGGATATAAGAAGAACATCAACATAAGCGAAACAAGGATAATGGAATGTAGTCGAATTACATCGGGTAATGCTGAGAGATTTAATTAAGAACTGACACACATAAAGTAGTAGATGAGTTATGTTACCTGAATAGCAGAATAACGGACGATCACTGAAGTAGACATAATATAGAGTGTAGAATGGCAGTGGCAAGAAAAGGATTCCTGGAGGAAGAAAGAAATTTGTTAATATTGATTATAGATTAAAGCACTAGTAAGTCTTTTCTGAAAGCATGTAGCCACGTATGAAAATGGAAAATGGACGCTAAACCGTTTAAATAAGAAAGGAATAGAAGATATGTGGTGCTACAGGAGAATGCTGAATACATATGGGAATACATATGGGAAGAAATGGATTTTGTGACACAACCTGAGTCGAAGATGATGTAGGTTAATCGGACACGCTCTGACACATCAAGGGATTATCAATTTAGTATTGGTTGAAAGTGGGGGAGGGAGGGGGGGGGGTGCAGAAGTTGATGCTGGAGAACAAGTATACAGTAAGCAGATTCAAAAGATGTCAGTTGCAGTAGTTACTCGTTGATGAAGAGGCCTGCACAGGAAAAAGTAACATGGATAGCTGCATCAAACCAGTCTTCGGAGTGTGGACCACAACAGCAGCAGCAGCAGCAACAACAACAACATATCAAAATTTACACTGCTGGCCACTGAAATAGCGACACCTGGATGTTACACTGTTACAAAGACTTAACTTGCTTTGTTACTTTTAGCTACTGGTTGTTACGCGCCTTTAAATTGACGAATAACTATCATGACCTAGCCAATTCCGGATTTTCGTCAAATTTAAGAGTAACTGATATGCGTGATCGCTAATGTAAATAAAATTTTTATGAGTCAGTTGATTCTGTTTCTGGCCTCGTTGCCGTCTTTTAAAAGTTATTACTCTTGTCTGCAGATTTGGCTGCACAACTGAATATGCTTTTTCCAGGTTCGTAGAGTTGTCGGTTTGTTTACTACAAAATAAAACAGTTTCTTCATTGAATCTCCTGCATTCAAAAGTTCGTAGAAGACTGGTTCACAGAATACGTTTCACAAAAGACTCCACAAGACGGTTCAACAACTAAACATGACTACACTTTACGATTGTCTTTCTAACATTCCTTCACACAAAAACGCTTCCCACAAAGAGTGAGTAAGAAGAACGACAAAGATTCTAGTATACTTGTAACTCAAATAATTTAGTGATTGTCACAGTTATTCAGCAACAATATTTAATATTGTTCTTACATAAATTGACATTTACATATAAATTTTGCGTTCCTAATCATGCAAATAGCTTTACAAACTCAACGTACTATTGGTTTAGTTAATTTTAGTGATACAACACTTAAAAATATTTTTCAGTGATAGTTCACAAGCTATAAAGATCAATTTTTATACAAAATTTCTACAGAATTCATGTGAAGAGATCGATAACAGATGGTATCATAGTTTTCATAGTATGCAGGTTGCTTGATTACATCACAGCGAGACCCCATCTCATGTACTACATCGTCGAACCATCACTTATTTTTCTATTCAGCAATCGTGCAGTCAGCTTAACAGTTTATGCATCCAAGCTGCTGACATGAATACAGAAGTACATCGTAAAATGGAAAAGGAAATTGAGGTTGTGTTGCATGTCGACCAGTTTCGCTTTAGGAAAAGAAAAAGGTGTGTGGGGGGGCAGTTCTGGCTTTGTTTTTGGCA
This sequence comes from Schistocerca americana, assembly GCF_021461395.2. Lineage (NCBI taxonomy): Eukaryota > Metazoa > Arthropoda > Insecta > Orthoptera > Acrididae > Schistocerca > Schistocerca americana. The sequence goes on along the minus strand of NC_060119.1, from coordinate 162,574,061 downwards.
GTGGTAGCGAAACTGAAGAAAAATGAAGGTATTCGAATGACTTTTTGGCCTATAAAAAGCGATCGATAATGTAAAATGAAGCAAGGTGTTTGAAATTCTCATAAAAATAGGCCTAATCTGTAGGAAAAGACAATTAATTTAACACGCGTATAAGAACAAAGAAGCAGCAACGATGGAAATAAAAGAAATTTCCAAAATGATAATAAGCTTTAGGGTGAACGAATATCAATCATAAGATTATATTAGATTCATTTAGTGTTCTATAGAGTAAAAAAGTTTGATGATTCTCGTGGGTGTAGATCATGTTTGATAGTATAACATAAAAACATAAAGCATTTGACTATAATACTTATTACCTGATAATTTGTCAGGAGACAGTTGAAATAGGTGAATACAATGAGGCAAACTGGAACAGCTAATATTTACAGAATCGACACAGTGTCAGAATGAAACATTGTTATGCACTATTAATAAATTTATCATACACAAAGTACCTAATCTTGATTGTTGTGACCAAGTGCTCTCAAAACTGAAATCTAACAGACTTTTTGCTTAAGCTGGCTGAACTGTCTCTGTTAAGATATTCATCTATAGAGCAGATTTAGTTGCCTATCAAAATGTCTTTCAAACTCTGTTTAAACCGTCCTTTATGTGAAATCAAATTTCTAATGGTTGCAGGCAATTTATTGAAAATGTATGTTCCAGAATACTGGACCCCTTTTTGGACCAAGGTAAGTGATTTTAGGTTTTTATGTAGATTATTCTTCTTCCTAGTATTGATACTTTGTATTGAGCTATTGGTTGGAAATTGAGATGTATTACTTGAACAAATTTCATTAAGAAATAAATATACTGAAAAGCACTGGTTAAAATACAAAGTCTTTTGAAAAGGTTTCTACATGACGTTCTTGAATTTACACCACAAATGATTCTTATCACACACTTTTGCCCCATTAAAACGTTTGCTCAGTTTGACAGTTTGCCTCAGACTATGATACCATATGACATAGTAGAATGAAAGTAAGCGAAGTATGCAAGTTTTTTATATTCATATCTCCCACATCTGACATCTATCCTACTGCAAATACAAACTTGTTTAGACGATTAAGCAATTCTGTGGTATGCCCATCCCAACAGAATTTATTATCGAGCTGAAATCCCAGAAATTTCATCTATCAGCGTCTTCGATCTGCAATTCTGCTGATGTTATACACATGCTGGAAGGAAATCTCTTACAGGTTCTGAACTGCATGCAGTGGACCTTCTCAAAGTTTAATGACCATGAATTAGCTTTAAACCATTTATTAATGTCAGTGAAAATTTGATTAGCAGCTGTTCCTAAATGTGTACTTGACTTGCTACTTATTGCAATGTTTGTATCATCTGCAAAAAAAACAAACTTGGCATCAGGCAATGTAACAGATGAGAGAGGTCATCAATGTACGAAAGAAAAAGCAATGGACCCAAGAATGAACCTTGAGGAACACCACATGAAATTAATTCCCAGTCAGATGAAGACTGACTGCTTACTGCACAGGTACTTCCCAATGACACCCATTCTTTCCTATTAGATAGATAAGACTGAAACCATTTCGCAACATTGCCAGTGACACCATAATAATCTAATTTACTTAAGAGAATGCTGTGGTTCACACAGTCAAAGGCTTTTGAAAGGTCACAGAAAATGCTAGTAGTCTCTAATTTATTATCTAATGAATTAAGTACATTCTCACTCTAATTGTAAATAGCTTTCTCTATATCACAACCCTTAATAAATCCAAACTGTGACTTGGTCAATATATTATTTCCAGTCAGCTGTTTAAGAAGATACTTGAACACAACCTTTTCAGATACTTTTGAGAAAGCAAAGGTGAAATTGGTAGACAGTTTGACGGTATCTCTTTATCCCTGTTCTTGTAAAGAGACTTCACTTCAGCATATTTGAGCCAGTCTGGAAATGTTCCGCTGCTAAGAGATTAATTACACAAATAACTTAAGATAGGACTCAGCGCACATGAGCACTCTTTGACTAACTTCATTGACATGTTAACGGTTTGCAACACCACATGCACTTGTTACCAAAGTCTCATTTTTCTCATAATAAACCTGATTCAATTTCTAGATTACTGGCTTCAATATTTTGCTGTATTCTTTGTAATGCATTACAAATCTAACATCAGAGGTCTTCTTATATTGTTGATACAGTCTCCTTTTTGTCCCTCAATAGTGCCATTGATTATATTGTTGCCCTCAATGGAAGCGAGAAAAAATTATAGGACATACAGAACGAAATAAACAGTCAGGTGAGAACAGAATATGGGCTGATAGTGAACCGAAGAAAGATGAGTGTGATAGAAAGCAGCAGAAATGAGGTCAGTGACACAATTACATCAAAACTGACAACCACAAAGTAAAAGAAGTGAAAGAATACTGCTACCTTTTAAGCAAAATTACATGTGACGAATGGAACAAGGAAGACACAGAAAGCAGATCAGGTCAAAGAAAGAGGGTAGTCATGGCTTAACAGAGCCTACTAGTTTCAAACATCAGCCTTAATTTGAGGAAGAAATTTCTGAGATTGTACGTCTGCAGTACAATATTGTACAGAAGCGAATCTTGGACTAAAGAAGTTGGTACAGGTGGGGAAGTTGTGGCGGACCAGATCAAACCAATCAGATCACTGATGACGTCATTATTTATTTATTTTATTGGTTGTTAAACATAGTGTGGGTAATCTAGCTTTGTTTACTTAGTACGCCAGTTATCAATATTCTCCCCTTTCCCAAGCTGTACTGTCTGTTGTTGAGTCTAGATGCACGTTATTTAATTACCTCTTCGGAACATTTATATTGAAATTTCCAGCGAGCTGAAGGCCAGGTTTTAATACATGACAATGGTATCTTGCTCGATAACTATCACTTCCGAAATTTATTGAGTTTAAGGCGACTTGTGAGGTTACCGTTTCGACAAACATTCCTCTCTTCATTTTAGTACGAATACGAGGCTGTTGCATGTGGATGACGTTATTACTCTGCTGCAGGTTCAAGAAAAGACATCAGAAACGGCAGTCAAAAATTGTGGTATAAGAAGTCTCCCTCATTTTGCCAAAGGTGTTCTGAAAGAGGGCGAAGGAGTGGGCAGTGCTTCAGGAAACTCTCTTGCACTTAGGGTTGGAAACTGCCCATAAAGGAGGAACAATCAGCAATGATTAACGTCATGAGGATACAGAAGGCAATGGAAATCACTGCATTAAAGACACATTATTTATATGCATGGGACATGTGACCCCTAAATGAAGAAATGTCATGATCATCTCTCCATTGGCAAAAGATTGCGGACTAGTCCCCAATTCGGATCTCCAGGTGGGGATCTGCTAAGTAAGAGGTGACCATGTGAAAAACATTGACTAACCATCAAAAGGATACCATTTTACAAGTATGGTTCGTGGAATGTGAGAAGTCTGAACGTGCAAGGAAGCCAGAAAATCTGAAAAAAGAAATGTTAATCCTCAATCTAGATATAGTGTGTGTCAGTGAAGTAAAATGGAAAGAAGGCAAAGATTTCTGGTCAGATGAGTATACGGTACTATCAACAGCAGCAGAAAATGGTATTATAGGAGTATCATTCGTTATGGATGGGAAGGTAGGGCAGAGAGTTACTCACTGTGAACAGTTCACTGATAGTGTTGCTCTCATTAGAATCTACAGCAAACCAACAGTGACAACAATGGTTCACATATACATTCCGACGTCGCAACCAGACGACGGAGAGATATAGAAAGTATATGAGGATTCTGAGCGGGTAATCCATTACGATAAGAGAGATAAAAATCTGAAAGTCATGGGAAACTGGAAAGCGGTTGTAGGGGAACGATAGATGAAAGGATTTTGGGAGAATGTGGGCTCGATACTAACAGTGAGAGAGAAGGAAGATTAATTGGCCTCTGCAGTAAATTTCAGCTAGTAATAAACAATATTCAAGAATCAGAAGAGGAGGAGGTGTACTTGCAAAAGGCCAGGGGATACGAGAAAATTTCATTTAGATTACATCATAGTCAGGCAGAGATTCCGACATCAAATACTGGATTGTAGTGCAGGAGCAAATATAGACTCAGATCACAATATAGTAGTGACGAAGAATAGGCCAGATTTTAAGAGGCTTTTTTTTTTTTTTTTTTTTTTTTTTGAGCGATCGGTCTTGTGACTGGTTTGATGCGGCCCGCCACGTATTTCTCCTCTTCTATATCTCAGAGTAGTACTTGCAACCTAAATCATTTATTTGCTGCATATATTCCCATCTCTGTCTTTATCTAGAGCTTTTTCACTCTACAGCTCCCTCAAGTGCTATGGAAGTTATTCCCTGACGGTTTAACACATGTCCTATATCCTGTCTCATCTCCTTGTGTTGCACATATTCCTTTCCTCACCGGTACTACACAGAACCTCCTCATTCCTTACCTTATCATACCACATAATTTTCAACATTCGTCTGTTGCACCACATCTCAAATGCTTAGATTCTGTTCTGTTCCGGGCTTCCCACATTACTTGTTTCATTACCATACAGTGCTGTACCCAAAACGTACATTCTCAGAAATTTCTGCCTCGAATTAAGTCCTATATTTCATACTAGTAGAATTTTATTGGCTCCCAATGCTCTTTTTACTGTAGTAAACTGTTTCTGATGTCCTCCTTATTCCGTCTGTCACTGATTTTTTTGCTGCCTAGGTAGTATAATTCCTTAACTTCATCAACTTCGTTACCATCAATCCTGATGTTAAGTATTTCACTGTTCTCATATCTGTTACTTTTCATTACTTTCGTCTTTCTTAGATTTACTCTCAATCCATATTCTGTATTTATTAGACTTTTCATTCCATTCAGCAGATCACGTAATACTTCTTTAATTTCAAACAGGACAGCAACGTCATCAGCGGATCGTATCATTCACCTTGCATTTCATTTCGGCTTTCAGAACCTTTCTTTTATTTCCGTCATTGCTTCTTTGATGTACAGATTGAACAGTAGGGGCGAAAGACTACATTCCTGTTTTCGTAAACACTCGTCGTCAGTTTTGTAACGGTCTCGTCGCTACAGCTGTGGAGGTCGAGTTGCCACGGTTGTTACGGTAGGCCGGGGCTGTGGCTTCGTGAAACGGCTTCTGGTGCAGTACACCACTATGACAACTTCTCCCTCCCACTATTACATAGGTATGATCTTTCACAAAGAAGGTTCTTTCACAAAGTCACACAAATGAGTTAAATGGTTCACTTATCTTTGTGACTAGTTCAATAATGGAGTCTGCAACACTACATGTAATATAACACAAAAAAGGTCATTAGTGGCTAAGTGCAAATAATACGAGGAAATCTTAACAGTACATAGCAAATGCAATTTACAACAACTGTCTATTAACTTCCAGGAGTTCACTAAACCACGATCCCTGTCTAAGTTATATAACCCAGTGGGCGAGGGCTGGTCTGTCTTCCGAGATGGCTTCTGTCCTTTATCGTCTGGTCACTGGTGGTCTGTACTCGGCCGACAATTGACAGAGGCGAAGTCGATATCTTCATCCTCAGCGTTGCCTGTTGCGTTGGTGGAACTCGCGCAAGTGGTTAGTCTCAATGGCACTAGCATCAGCTCGCATATTTGCGCCTGTGGTGCGTTTGCACTGGCTGTGTCTTGTTCGGATGACGCAGTTATTATTACCTCTTGGTTCTTGTGCTTATTCTGTATTACCCGTCTCTCCTTGTAGTTTATGCCTAGTTTCCTCAGAATTCCGAACATCTTGCACCATTTTACATTGTTGAACGCTGTTTCCAGGTCGGCAAATACTCTAAACGTGTCTTGATTTTTTTTCTTGGTCTTGCTTCCTTTAACAACCACAACGTCAAGACTGCCTCCGGTGTCTTTACCTTTCCTAAAGCAAAACTGATCGTCATCTAACACATCCTAAATGTTTTTTTCAATTCTTCTGTGTTATTTTTGTCAGCAAACTTGAATGCACGAGCTGTTTAGCTGATTATGCGATAATTCTCGTACTTGTCAGCTCTTGCAGCCTTCGGAATTGCGTGGATGATAATTTTTAGAAAGTCAGAAGTATGTAGCCAGATTCATGCATTATACACAATAACGTGAATAATTGTTATTTGCCTCTTGCCCCAGTGATTTTAGAAATTCTAGTGGAATGTTATCTTCTGCTTTATTTGATCTAAGTCCTACAAAGCTCTCTTAAATACATAATCACCTGTCTGTTTCTTCCTCTGTCACATCGGACAAGTCTTCCCGGTCATAGAGGCCTTCAGTGTACTCGTTCCACCTTTCCACTCTGACAAAAAATTGTTGCATAGAGAAGTGGGATACTGAAGTACTAATTAAAGACAGATACGCTTGAAGTTCTTTAAGTATCCAGACACTGCAATAAGGAATAGCTTAGCAGGCAGGTCAGTTGAAGAGGAATAGACATTTCTAAAATGGGCAGTCACATAAGTTGGAAAAAAAACCATAGATACAAAGAAGATAACTGTGAAGAAACCATGGTAAGAGAAAAAATACTTTAGTTGATCGATGAAACAAGGACGTACAAAAATGTTCAGAGAAATTCAGGAATACAGAAATACAAGACTCTTAGAAATGAATTAAATAAGAAGTGCAGGGAAACTAAGGCGAAATTAAAAGCAAGGCTGGTAACATTAGGAGTGCAATGGGAATTCCATTATTAAATGAAGAGGAGAAAACGTATAGGCGGAAAGAGTACATTGAAGGCCTCTTTTAGGAGGAAGACCTGTATGATACCATGATAGAATCAGAAACGGCTGTCGATATATACGAGATAGGAGACCAAGTTATTGAATCATAATTTAAAAGAGCTTTGGAAGCCTTGAAATCGAGTGATTTCCCTAAATCACTCCAGGCAAATGCCGGGATGGTTCCTCTGAAAGGGCACGGCCGACTTCCTTCCCCATCCCTCCCTAATCCGATGAGACCGATGACCACGCTGTCTGGTCTCCTTCCCCAAAAACAACCAACCAACCTTGCAATCGAACAAGTCATAAGGGATAGATAACATTCCAACAGAATTTCTAAAATCGTTGCAGTAAAGTGGCAACAAAACGACTATTCACTTTTGTGTGTAGTATGTATGAGTCTGGCTACATACCATCTGAGTTTCAAATAAACATCATCCAAATAGTTCCCAAGATTACAAGATCCAACAAGTGTAAGAGTTATAGCACAATCAGCTAACAACCCATGCACCCAAGTTTCTGAGAACAACTGACAGAACAACTGGAAAGAAAACTGAGTATGTGTTAGATGATCAGTTTGGTTGTAGGATAGGTAAAGGCATCAGGCAGGTAGATCTGACGTTGAGTTTGATAATGGAAGTAAGACTAAAGAAAATCAAATCACGCTAATAGGTTTTGTCGACCTGGAAAAAGCGTTCGACAATGTCAAACGCAAAATATTCGAAATTTTGAGAAAGACTGGGGTATGCTATAGGGAAAGATGCTAATACACAAGAAGTACAAGAGTCAAGAGTCACAAGAGAGAAAAATAACAGTTTAAGACTAAGATCTGTTTCAGCTGAACATCTAAGAAGCAATGACAGAAGAAAAGAAAGGCTCAAGAGTTGAATCAAAATTCAAGTTCAAAGAATATCTGTGATGAGATTCACTGATGACGTTGCTAGCCTCAATGGAACTGAAGAAGAATTTAAGGGTCTGCTGAATGGAATGATCAGTGTAATGAGTACAGTATATGGACTGAGAGTAAATCGAAGAAAGACGAAAGTAACGGGAAGTAGCACAACTGAGAACGGGTCTTAAGGGATCTGAAATCAAGAAAGAAACGAAGTTAAGGAATTCTGCTACCTATAAAGCAAAATAACACATGACAGACGGAGCAAGGAGGACATAAAGAGGAGACTAGTACTGACAAAAAGCGCATTTCTGGCTAGGAGGAGTCTATTAGTATCAAACATAGGCCTTAATTTGAGGAAGAAATTTCTGAGAATGTATGTTTGGATCACCGCATTGTATGGTAATAGTCTATAGACTGTGAAAATCGGAAAAGAAGAAGAATCGAAGCATTGTGGATATGGTGCTACAGACAATGTTGACGGACTGATAAGGTGGGGAATGAGGGTGCTCTCCTCAATATCGGCGAGGAAACGAATATATGGAAAACACCAACAAGAAGGGACAGGATGATAGGACATCTGTTAAGACATCAGGGAATAGCATCCATGGTGCTAGAGGGAGCTGCAGACGGTGAAAATTGTACATAGGGACAGAGATTGGAGTACGTCCAGCAAATAATTTAGGACGTATGTTGCAAGAGGGACTCCAAACTGAAGAGGTTGGCATACTAGAGGAATTCGTGGCGCGCAAAAGAAGAATAACTTTTCAGCTGCTGTGGAATTTTTCATTCCACATGAATAAGGTACGTAGCGTTACAAAAAATATTGGTATACGCTTCAAACAACACCCGCATAAAATGGTCAAACAAAGTCGCTCGGTGACTGAATAGAAAAGTATAGCTCAGAATTAGTTGGCTTTTTGATTTTTCTTGAGTCATTAAAGTCAAATGCTGGGATGATTCCTTCGAAAGGGGACATAGCTGTCTCCCTCCCACAATCTTTAATCAATCGGAGCTCGCGCTCCATCGCTAGTGCCTACGTTGTCGATGAAACGGTCAACAGCACGTTTCCTTCATTTCTTACTGAGCTCATGTTGAAACCAATACGACATCAGCTCATGCAGTACAGTTAGTTTTGGCAGTGTAAAAGCTTTTGTTGATAGATACCTACACATGAAATTTACAGCCTGCATAGATGAGTGGTCAGAGCGGCAAAATGTCATGCGTGTGGCCCGGGTTCGATTCCCGGCTGGGTCGAAGATTTTCTTGTTGGGGGATTGGGTGGTGTGTTGTCTGCATCATCATATCACCCTCCTCGACGCGTAAGTCGCGGAAGTGCCGTTAACTAAAAAGACTTGCACTAGACACACACACACACACACAACAGGTTACACCTTAGTTGCTTAGTTGCAATGGAGTGAAACTTCCAGGCAGAGATTTGAAATGGACAAGCGTGTGTATTTAAGAGAAACGCCCAAGAAAACTAGTTCCTCTGGAGAAATGTTAGTGGAACAAAGATGGATTTCCGTTTGGAAAACAGACCAAATGACATTTCAGGGAAATAACAGAGTCAAGAAAGATACCATAATATATGAGATAGTAAGCCGCCAATTTTTTTTTCATTTTGACACTTAATGAGGATTGTACAAGATAGAATACCCAAAATTATTATTATATAGACCTGAAAATGGCCGGTGCAGAGGAAGACCGCGCATTCAGTGGATTCAAGGGATAGAAAGGAGTATGAGCAATGGAAATTTGAGCATTAAAGACACGGAAAATAGATTATTGTGAAGGCTGAGATGCAAGATGCGCCAAGAGCCGTAGGGCTCCACCTACTTAAGAAACTCATGCCCAAGCTTAGTATTGAACAATTAGATAGAGCTCCCTTACTGCCACTTCTCAATGCAGATACTACTAACAACTCCATCCGAACAACTTCGTAATTTGCCTTTCCCACTTCCATGCTCCATTTTCTCCTTTATTTTATTTACTACAATTCCATGTGCCCTTTTGAAAATTTTCCTTTGTGTAATTACAGTTGTGTTTTTACCTGCCTTGTCACACTTGTTAATGGTACCTGTTTGTAATATTAGACATTTTAAGGACAAATTTAACTTGTTAATCACCCACTTGGAAACTGTCATCCAATTTGACTATATATTCTTCACTTATTTTTCCTCTCGCAACTGTTGTTGTAATGTTGTGTATTTAAACAGTTAATGCGTCACACTGTGTCTAGTTGAAACATTTTACACCGTGTTTTTACTTAAATAATCCCTCTCATTTCTCGGAAACAACAATTCTCACTTCTGGAAACCAACTGAAAAATTATTTTAAAACTGTGATACCGCAAAAATTTCACAGTCATCCATATTTAGTATCTGACGATGTAAAGGCCGAAAACTGCTTTTTAAAGTAATACGTATTTAGAACATAAGGTTGTTGTCTGTTTGATACACAAGGCATAATTTATTACGTAAATATCGCTTAGTAATTCGAATGATATCATTGTCATGATGAAGGAGTACTTGGATTATTTTCATCTGAAGATGGTTATCAATTGCGAAAACCGATAACTTGAACATTATCATTATCAGACGCTCTTCAGGTAATATGTTTTCATATAACCAATTAGAAGGTCACACTCTTCCGTTGGTGAAATTGCAGATTTTAAAAACCAGTGTCCGATCAGGATTTGTAATTTGCTAATAGATTAGGAAAGTACAAGACGAACATTATGAAGTGTTTTATGAAAATTAAATTTAACAAGCTTTGTTCGAGTATTTCATACAACTTAATGGCGTTCAGAGTAAGAATTGGAATGTTTATATATGATGTTCAAATAATTAGATTAATCAAATTTGAAGATGGCAGTCAATTACAGAAATCGCTAATGAGAGCACCGTAATTATTAAGTGAAGTTGTGGTAATGAATTCAGATACAGACAAAGTCAGCTTATCATCGAAGAACTATCTTTTAAACTTAAAGAAACAAATTCTGCACTTCCTGGATCATTGTATTTATTCGATATTGCGTCACAATTTATGAGTTTCAGTTAAGATGTTAAGTAACGTCACAACAAAAATTTTCTATTTTGGTCATAATATTATGAAAGGAAATCCGTGGATTCAAGCACTGATGCAAAACATCAGTAATGTGGTTATAAGAGAGGACATGATGTAAAGTCAGTTTGTGTTTATAAATCTGATAATTTATAAAGTTTTCCAGGAAATATAATAAATAAGGAGCTGCTATGAAGCGAAAAGGAGAAAAAAATTTGTTATAAAGCAAAAATACTGAAAGGAGAAGTATTTAGTGCAGAACAGATGTATATGCATTTGCTTTATGTCGTCCCTAGACAATTAAGATAGAAAGACGATAAAGACTCCCTCATTGATTCGTTATCGCTTTGTTAGTTACTGTTAATACGGAAACTGGACATTGTAAGGAGGTTATTGTTTATCGTGAATAAGTCATAGCGAAGAAGACGAATAGACTATTTCACATGACGAGATGCGGGAGATGGAATCATGGCCGCTCTGCGCGCCTGCCCCTTTAAACGGGCGCCATATGCAGAAGAAGAAGCGGCCGATCTGTTGCATGTGCTCCCCCTCCCCCCACTCTCTCCTGCCCACTCCTAACCCCTCTCCCTGCCACAGCCTTCCTGGACAAACGGCTCTCGAATCTGCTCTCCATCTGAATATTCAGACGCCTGCCGGCCTTCCTAATGGCAGTTTAATTGCGAAACATAATTGACTTAACCGACGCAGAAACAAAGTGGAATTTCAAGGAGGAGAATTTGCATATTTAATTTAGAATTCAATTTGCCGGGCGATCGTCTCTCGCCTTTCAAAAAGGTCGTGATTTCGTGCCCGCAGTCGCATGGAGCTCGGAGTTGCTCCTCCGGTCGGCAGGGCGTATGACACGAAGCGAAACTCGTAGTAACTAATGACTGCAGTATTTTGTGCCTACTGTCCCAGGCCTACCGTTCCTAACGCCCGTCCCTGAAGTACGAGCGACATCGTAAATGTGTCAAAACGCAGTACTTGCGAGGTGGGCGGAGGCACAATGAATGGGCCCAATTAGGGAACCGACAACAAATGTCGTATTAAAAACAGTAGAACGGGGTGAGTTCCTCTCATAACCGTCGAACTGGATGGCTTCTCGCTGATTCACATTACGAGTGCGTTTCGTTCAGTTTGCCTCTATAACGAATTAATAATATTTTGCTGAAAACACTTTGTGTAGCTTAAATTTATTTCCGTGTACCATCACAAACTTGCTACGCCCTCAGACTACCGGCTGTTTTAAAACAGATGTAGAGATGGTCAGTGCTGACCGAAACCTGTATCTGAGGACCTAAAAAGTATAAAAAGAGAAATTTATTTTACACTTTCTGGATCACGGTTCCATTCGTGACCATGTCGCAGTTTGTGAAACTTTTGTATAGAGTCTCATTTTATGTGGTTAATTTCGAGTTGTTTGTAGTAAATAACTTCTTTGGTGACAAGGAGTGCTCGTAAAATTTACTATATTTCATCAATACGTTTATACAGGGTGTTTCAAAAATGACCGGTATATTTGAAACGGCAATAAAAACTAAACGAGCAGCGATAGAAATACACCGTTTGTTGCAATATGCTTGGGACAACAGTACATTTTCAGGCGGACAAACTTTCGAAATTACAGTAGTTACAATTTTCAACAACAGATGGCGCTGCAAGGGATGTGAAAGATATAGAAGACAACGCAGACTGTGGGTGCGCCATTCTGTACGTCGTCTTTCTGCTGTAAGCGTGTGCTGTTCACAACGTGCAAGTGTGCTGTAGACAACATGGTTTATTCCTTAGAACAGAGGATTTTTCTGGTGTTGGAATTCCACCGCCTAGAACACAGTGTTGTTGCAACAAGACGAAGTTTTCAATGGAGGTTTAATGTAACCAAAGGACCGAAAAGCGATACAATAAAGGATCTGTTTGAAAAATTTCAACGGACTGGGAACGTGACGGATGAACGTGCTGGAAAGGTAGGGCGACCGCGTACGGCAACCACAGAGGGCAACGCGCAGCTAGTGCAGCAGGTGATCCAACAGCAGCCTCGGGTTTCCGTTCGCCGTGTTGCAGCTGCGGTCCAAATGACGCCAACGTCCACGTATCGTCTCATGCGCCAGAGTCTACACCTCTATCCATACAAAATTCAAACGCGGCAACCCCTCAGCGCCGCTACCATTGCTGCACGAGAGACATTCGCTAACGATATAGTGCACAGGATTGATGACGGCGATATGCATGTGGGCAGCATTTGGTTTACTGACGAAGCTTATTTTTACCTGGACGGCTTCGTCAATCAACAGAACTGGCGCATATGGGGAACCGAAAAGCCCCATGTTGCAGTCCCATCGTCCCCGCATCCTCCAAAAGTACTGGTCTGGGCCGCCATTTCTTCCAAAGGAATCATTGGCCCATTTTTCACATCCGAAACGATTACTGCATCACGCTATCTGGAAATTCTTCGTGAATTTGTGGCGGTACAAGCTGCCTTAGACGACACTGCGAACACCTCGTGGTTTATGCAAGATGGTGCCCATCCACATCGCACGGCCGACGTCTTTAATTTCCTGAATGAATATTTCGATGATCGTGTGATTGCTTTGGGCTATCCGAAACATACAGGAGGCGGCGTGGATTGGCCTCCCTATTCGCCAGACATGAACCCCTGTGACTTCTTTCTGTGGGGACACTTGAAAGACCAGGTGTACCGCCAGAATCCAGAAACAATTGAACAGCTGAAGCAGTACATTTCATCTGCATGTGAGGCCATTCCGCCAGACACGTTGTCAAAGGTTTCGGGTAATTTCATTCAGAGACTACGCCATATTATTGCTACGCATGGTGGATATGTCGAAAATATCGTACTATAGAGTTTCCCAGACCGCAGCGCCATCTGTTGTTGAAAATTGTAACTACTGTAATTTCGAAAGTTTGTCTGCCTGAAAATGTACTGTTGTCCCAAGCATATTGCAACAAACGGTGTATTTCTATCGCTGCTCGTTTAGTTTTTATTGGCGTTTCAAATATACCGGTCATTTTTGAAACACCCTGTATATTTAGTTCGTTTCCTGTAAAGTTTTGGAATGATAAATGAAACTTAAGATCTGACAATAATCAAAAGCTGAACAGAAGAAATATTCGATTTTTCATTGACATTCGTTTCAGTTAACACCCACAATAGAATTTTTAAAGGGCATAAGTAAATGCTTGGTGTAGAGTAAATTATGCGTCTCAATTCTCGTGGATACGCTTTGAATTGTATCGCAGATCATATTGTTTTGAATTTTTTCGCGTGTTGGTTATTTATTTCAAGTATCACTGTAACGTTACGTCATGTCTCTCACAGCAAAACACATTTGTAATTCGAAATTATCAACCAAAGTAACTGGAAATGAAAAAACTGAAAGCATTTAAATGTTGCTGGCAAAATTAAGCTCAGAGATGAAGATATTAAAAGAATGTGAAAATCCTTTAGTGCGCTGAGGGAGACATAATTGGAAGATGGACCAAAGGTTCCAACTTACGCTCAAAGAAGGAGGTAACATGCTACAGCAGTGCAGCAGATTAATCTACGTAGCTGAGGTAGGTAACGTAAGCCTTGGCTGATTACATTTGAACCATCATAGACATTAGCACGGTTGGTAATACGTAAAAAAAAAAAATTACGGCGTACTGGGCACTTCCCAGTGAAGTTTGGCTCGAGCCCCCACGTGAAATAGCACGAAAAAGTCAGTATAAATTTGAAAACTGAATACATCACGGAATAATGTAGATAGGTACAAATTGACACACATGCTTGAAATGACATGGGATTTTATTAGAACCAAAAAAATACAAAAGTTAAAAAAATGTCCGACAGATGGCGCTTCATCTGATCAGAATAGTAATAATTAGCATAACAAAGTAAGACAAAGCAAAGATGATGTTCTTTACAGGAAACGCTCAATATATCCACCATCATTCCTCAACAATAGCTGTAGTCGAGGAATAATGTTGTGAACAGCACTGTAAAGCATGTCCGGAGTTATGGTGAGGCATTGGCGTCGGATGTTGTCTTTCAGCATCCCTAGAGATGTCGATCGATCACGATACACTTGCGACTTCATGTAACCCCAAAGCCAATAATGACACGGACTGAGGTGTGGGGACCTGGGAGGCCAAGCATGACGAAAGTGGCGGCTGAGCACACGATCATCACCAAACGACGCGCGCAAGAGATCTTTCACGCGTCTAGCAATATGGGGTGGAGCGCCATCCTGCATAAACATCGTACGTTCCAGCAGGTGTTTATCAGCCAGGTTGGGGATGATGCGATTTTGTAACATATCGGTGTACCTCTCACCCGTCACGGTAGCATTTACAAAACCAGAATCACGCATTTCCTCGAAGATAAAAGCCCGATAACGGTAGATGTGGTAAATCCAACCTATACCGTGACTTTCTTGTCGTGCAGTGGAGTGTCCACGACAGTTCTAGGATTTTCGGTAGCGCAAATTCTACAGTTGTGGGCGTTGACACACCCTCGGAGCGTGAAATGAGCTTCGTCGGTCCACAACACGTTACTTAACCAATCGTCATCTTCCGCCAACTTTTGAAACGCACACACGGCAAATGCCCTGCGCTTCACTAAATCGCCAGGTAACATTTCATGACGCCGATGGATTTTGTACGGATAGCGTTTGAGGGTACGCCTCAGTGCCAACCAAACAGTAGTGTATGGAACGCCGGTGCGACGTACGACTGCACGAGCGCTGACTTCCCCGTGCATAGACGAACCCGCTACAGTCTCCATTTCTTCCTGGTCTCATTAGCATTACGCGTTGTGCCCAGTTGGCCACTACGGGGTCTATCGTCTAAACAACCCGTGGCTTCCAACTTCGAAATCATTCTCGCCACAGCTGCATTTGTCAACTGACCTTTACCCGTTCGAATACCCTTCCTACGGTGATAGGATCGTAACGCTGAACTAGCACATTCCCCATTCTGATAATATAGCTTCAGTAAAAGCGCCTTTTCAGGTAACGTCAACATGCTGCAACTGCTGATTCTGTCTCTCACTACAGCTCCTTTTATAGACGATTGCCATGCGCAGTCACTGAAGTTTTGCTGTCGAGCGCCATCTGTCGGACATTCTGTGAACTTTGTTTTTTTTTTGGTCTAATAAAACCCCATGTAATTTCAAGCATGTGTGTCAATTTTTACCTCTCTATCTACATTATTCCGTGGTTTATTAAGTTTTCAAATTTATACTGACTTTTTGATCACCCGGTATACACTCAGCTTAATTGAGCAGCCCAGAGACGTGGCTGGTCTCCATGTCTGGCTGCGTTTTTCGTCTTGTGTGCCAGCCCGCGCCCAACGATGCATTTCCACAATCGTCTACATGATAGCAAGTGACCTCCTGTTGTAACATACCCGGCCAGACGGAGCTTAAATGCTCCAAGCTCAGAGGGGGTCAGCATACCTCCGGCGCCGTGCCTTTCACCGGCCCCATCTTGGTGCGACTCATCGACTGAATGTGCGGCTAACCTACAATAGTTTCATTGAGCACCGTCACTACATAAGCAGAACCATTGATCTACTAGCCGTTAGCTAGCATTAATAGTTCTGGACTTGTAACAAGGTCCACCAAAACGATGCCGCTCAGTGACTGCCAACGCCTGACAATGCAACCAGTCTATGAGAGTCCTGGGTTCAGTTCGGAGCGTCTCCGTGTTCTTGCCAGTCGCCTCAGTTCACGTGCGGTGCACGCTACCCCAGCCGCAATGCCGTTGCTCTTGGTTCAAAAAATGGCTCTGAGCACTATGGGACTTAACTTCTGAGGCCATCAGTCCCCTAGAACTTAGAACTACTTTAACCTAACTAACCTAAGGACATCACACACATCCATGCCCGAGGCAGGATTCGAACCTGCGACCGTAGCGGTCCCGCGGTTCCAGACTGTAGCGCCTAGAACCGCTCGGCCACCCCGGCCGGCGTTGCTCTTGGCTGTGGCTGTTTCAGCGTCCACAGCATCCATCACTTGCTGCTTACTAGCGGCGATCAGCTCCTGGGCTGCTTTCGTCGCAGTGCTGTATGAGAAGCGTCGACTAATTAAGACTGTGTCTGTCGAGTAAGCAGTCTTTTCGGTCGCAGCGGTATTGGAGAATCCATCCCACAGCTTTCCACTAAGCCACACGGAAGCGGCAGTCCTGCAACACTGGTGCCGGCCAGCTGAAACACATGTGGTATGATGGTAATTAATTAATTAGAATTTTTAATTAAACTAGTCACGTTATTTCTCTCACTGTTTGGTACAACCTGCGTAATTACATATCACGCCCCCTCTTGTTTAATGTGGATAATAAAACCGCTTTTTTTCTCATCATAAAGGGAAATTTGAATCATGACTACTGCGAATACAGAGTACCCAAAACCTGTTACAATCGTTGTTGCCACTTAATGGATATTACTTTATACTATTGCTCCACAGTTGAAGACGTTGTAACCCATTTCTCTTCTAACAAGTGAAACTTCCCCTTTGGAAAAAATTATGAATTACTGTGCTGGTAAACTTCTGCGTTATTTGATGCAGAGACAGCTGAGTAAGACTGAACGTATTCAGACAGTTCTCTCTTTACTTATTCTGATCATCACTAAACTGACACAGAATATTTTTTTAGCGCAACGCAATCTGACTTTCAATAATCCCTACAAAAGAATGGCCCTGAATAACAATAACCTATACCTTTCATGAATCACTTACCTTACAAAAATCTTCGTTACTCGAACAACTGCAATACAGCGAGCGCCAATACTGCCAGCTAAATAAAAGATTCTAACTACTGAAGGCACGAACTACTGATAGGCATAGTTAGCAAATGATAAATTTTGATAGAGAACAAACAATGTACCGGTATTTACCTTAATAATGTTCAAAAGTCATCATCAATTCATGACATCCATATTTACAAATTTCCTTTTTCTGGCGGACACACGTCCACATCTTCCGCTTATAGTAACCTCTCAAACCTCTACCATCTCTCTCTCCACATCCACCACTGCTGGCGGCTCACCTCCAACAGCTCAACGCTATGCGCTGTTCACATCCTACTGCCCAACACTACACAAGCGAATATTCCAACAATGAGTCCAACCAGCTACAGACTGCACACAGCACGGTCAGTCCTACGTGGCGTTACCAACATAAAAACCTGAACAGCCTACTTACACAAGTTCTATTCGGAAACGTTACAAATATCATCTACCAAGAAGCATGAAAGGTATTTTAGAACATAATCACATTAGGTGCAGGGAGAACAAGAGAAAAATGAGTAACATAAAATTTCGCTTTTCTGAATTCAGTGTGCTTAGTTAACGGCATTTTCGACCAGTTTATGGCGGTAGATTCTTTCTGTATAGCAGACAATTATACGCGCGGTGTCTCCTCTTGTCTATTCCACATACACATTTTCTGTTTCTGCTCCGAAATGATCCCGTAACTGCTACGTTGTTTTCTCTTGCACTGATGAAACTACTCACCAGGTTCGGTGATAACTGAGCTTTAGTTTGTGTGTTTCTACTCGGGGTAGCGCTTCTAACAAGAGTTTCAATTCATTTATTACTGATTTAATGTATCCGACATATCGTAGAGCAACAAAAATCGGCGCCAGATAGAGAAGTGTCAATCAAGAGCAAATTCGCCACCGACTTCGTTCATCCCAAAAATCTTTACCATCAAGTATTCTTGATCGTGCGTGGAAGTGAAAGAAGAGACGGCAAATATACCGCTGAGTGTGCATTCGTGCCATTAAAAATACAGTAGCAACAATGATATTTTCACTCTGCAGCGGAGTGTGCGCTGATATGAAACTTCCTGGCAGATTAAAACTGTGTGACCGACCGAGACTCGAACTCGGGACTTTTGCCTTTCGCGGGCAAGTGCTCCACCAACTGAGCTACCGAAGCACGACTCACGCCCGGTACTCACAGTTTTACTTCTGCTTCTCGTCTCCTACCTTCCAAACTTTGCAGAAGCTCTCCTGCGAACCATGCAGAACTAGCACTCATGAAAGAAAGGATACTGCGGAGACATGGTTTAGTCACAGCCTAGGGGATGTTTCCAGAATGAGATTTTCACTCTGCAGCGGAGTGTGCGCTGATATGAGCTTCTGTAAAGTTTGGAAGGTAGGAGACGAGATACTGGGAGAAGTAAAGCTGTGAGTACCGGCTGTGAGTCGTGCTTCGGTAGCTCAGTTAGTAGAGGACTTGCCCGCGAAAGGCATAGGTCCCGAGTTCGAGTCTCGGTCGGGCACACAGGTTTAAAAAATACAGTAGTTCATCCACGGTTAGGACTCACTCTAGGGATGAAGAAGGATAGTTCGGTTAGTTGACGAATTGAGACTAGGGTATAGTGAACATATATTGTTTCAGAGTGTTGGAAACATGTACTTTTCCACGTCTTAGCTGTTTAACGTCTCCGAGACTGCTACCAACACCTTCAACTGCCAGTGGCGTGCCCATGGTATCCATCTGCAGTAATTATTTATACACCTGCCTAATACAGGCTTACATGTTCGCTTCAAGCATTTATCAGTGAAATGAAGGTTATCATTTCTTGTGATTAAATAGCATTTCCTGTTTCTCGAACTCATCAAGCTTCTGACTGTTTCGATGCGGCCCGCCACGAATCCCCCTCCTGTGCCAAACATTTCTTCTCAGGGTAGCACTTGCAACCTATGTCCTCGATTGAAATTTCCTGGCAGATTAAAACTGTGTGCCTGACCGAGACTCGGTCTCGGGACCTTTTCCTTTCGCGGACAAGTGCTCTACCGACTGAGCTACCCAAGCGCGACTCACGACCCGCCCTCACAGCTCTAATTCCGCCAGAGCCTCGTCTCCTGCCTTCCAAACTTGCCCGCGAAAGCAAAGGTCCTGAGTGCATGTCTCGTCCGGCATACAGTTTTACTCTGCCAGGAAGTTTCATAATAGCTCACACTCCGCTGCAAAGTGAAAATTTCATTCTGGAAACATCTCCCAGGCTGTGGCTAAAGTCATGTCTCCACAATATTCTTTCTTCCAGGAGTACTAGCTCTACATAGTTCGCAGGAGAGCTCCTGTGAAGGTTGGAAGGTAGGAGGCGAGGTACTGGCGGAATTGAAGCTGTAACGACGGGTCGCGAGCCGTACTTGCGTAGCTCAGTCGATTGCCGCCACGGTAGCTCAGCGAGTGAACGGATACACAAAGAAACTGGTGTCTTCGGACGTCCGCCCCGAACGAATTCAACGAACAATATAGAACAAAATGAGATCTTGAGAACAAAGAAAAAGTTGGTAGAACACAAAGTCAAAGATCCCGAGTTCGAGTCTCGGTTCAGTACACTGCTTTAATCTGCCAGGAAGTTTCATAACACCGCACACACTGCTGCAGGGTGAAAATTTCGATCTGGATACATCCTCGATTACTTGCTAGATGAATTCTGGTATCTGTCTTTACAGTTTTCACCCTCTACAGCCTTTATCAGACACAAATAAAAATAATCTTTTTCAGATATTAATTCGATGGACAGATTTTTCTCAAAAATCGCATACTAAAAAACATAAAAAGTATAAGAGAAGTCAGACCATCCTATGTGTCGTGTTCTAGCAAATGGTGTCAGTTGGATACGTGACGAAGAAGCATGGGGTCAGCACAACCCTCCCGGTCGTTCCCAACATTCCAGGCAATGGAAGCATTTCTCGTTTAATTATCTCTAGAACTGCCCTCACGAGACCGTGTGCATCCTGTACCACTCCTCCCACCAAGGGAGGCAGAACTACTAATAGAAACCGTGTCGTCTGCTTAGAAGGCAGAAACGCTGACACCTCCGCTATGGAAGTGGACACAGAAGAGTTCTGAAATTTTAAACAGTTCAATATTCGGAAACAGTAAGTGATTATAAGCCCGCCCGGTTAGCCAAGCGGCCTAACGCACGACTTTCCAGAATGGGAAGGAGCGCCTGGCCCCCGACACGAATCCGCCCAGCGGACTTGGCCGAGGTCCGGTGAGCAGGCCAGTCTGTGGATGGTTTTTAGGCGATTGTCCACTTGCCTAAACGAATGCGGGCTGGTTCCCCTTATTCCGCCTCAGCTACACTATGTCGGCGATTGCTGCACAAACTTCTCCACGTACGCGTGCACCACCGTTACTCTACCACGCAAACATAGAGGTTACACTCGTATGGTGTGAGTCGTACCCGGGGGGGGGGGGGGGGGGGGGGGAGGGGTTCACCAGGGCCCGAACCGCACAATAACCGTGGGGCAGTGGAAGGGTGAAGTGGACTGCGGCAGTCGTCGTGGGGTTGCGGACCACTACAGCTGCGGCATGGACGGAGCCTCTCTGTCGTTTCTAGGTCCCCAGTTAATATACAGTACAATACAATACAAGTGATTGTAATAAATAATTAGCCGGCCGCGGTGGCCGAGCGGTTCTAGGCGCTTCAGTCCGGAACCGCCCGACTGCTTCGAATCCTGCCTCAGGCATGGATGTGTGTGATGTCCATAGGTTAGTTAGGTTTAAGTAGTTCTAAGTTTTAGGGGACTGATGACCTCAGATGTTAAGTCCCATAGTGCTCAGAGCCATTTTTGAATAAATAATTGATAAAGACACGCACTGTTCCTCTTTACAACAGGTTAGACCCAACTCCAATCCATTTATTGCCACGTTGGACATTCAACACTGATGTAATGCATATTGTGTAAATAGAAGGTAGAGGGGGCAGAAAGGAAAAAGAAGGTATGGAACTACGAACATCACGAACATCAGCTGCATTGGGACTTTATGCGTAATCTGAGACGACGACTGAAAAGTGCCGAACAGGGACTCGAACCCAAGATCTCTAAATTACGAGACAGTTGCGTTAACCACTGCGCCACCCAGACGCAGCGTTTATCCCAAATGCACGGACTATCTCCGCACGTTCACCGGCCGACTCACAGTTCCACTTGGCGCCACCTATCCGCAGACCCTATGCATACGCTACATGGTCGCTAATCTTACAGTCCTGCCGGAGGTAGAACGTAAATTTGCCGCCTCCGACAGAAGTTTATCGCCCATATCCGAAAGAACAGATACCACGCTTTCACACACACCTGATCTAACTTAGTGGAGTAGCATTTGATGTACTGTATGGCTTACACACTCTAAATACTTTCTCTAGTTCCTCTTACTTTTAGTGGACTCACAGACTCACGCTTCACAGATATCCTGTTCTCTGCCTGTAAGCCTTGAAAGGTGTGTTTCAGGATGCATAGCCTACTGTCTTAGGTAGTGACACATAAGCCCTGATACTTCCATGATATGCGCAATGTATATTTATAATTCCCGAGCAAACAAAATTGGTAAAAATGGTTCAAATGGCTCTGAGCGCTATGGGACTGAACATCTGAGGACATCAGTCCCCTACAATTTAGAACTACTTAAACCTAACGAACCTAAGGACATCACGCACATCCATGCCCGAGGCAGGATTCGAACGTGCTACCGTAGCAGTCACGAGGTTCTGGACTGATGCGCCTAGAACCGCTCGGCCATAGCGGCCGACCAAAATTGGTAATGCAGTCTAATACGCAATTTAAACAGAAATTTGTCATAATTCTTGCCAACGAAAGTAAATGAGTGCTGTATATCTAGTATTTGTAAACAGCATATAAGGGTACTGGTTTTTTAATGCAATAGTTCACTTTAAACAAGTGTTAGATTTCCGCTTGTAGTGTCCAGCCGTGCAACGAGGCAGTCTCCGTGTTTGTGGGCCACATATATTCAGAATGCAACACACGACAACTCGAATATTGTCAGCACCTGAAACCTAATTAGTGTGCAGAGAACTTCTGTTCATTACTATCATATTTCAGTTGAACGTCGGTAGCCAAATATCTGTTTATAAAAATGACTTTGATTCATGCGGTCAGTTTACCTAAGACTAGTTGGCGGTTAGCCAGTATGGTACTTTCTACATCTACATCTACAGCAACATCATACTCCGCAAGTCACATAGTGGAATGTGGCGGAGAGTACTTCTGGTACCAATGACCACTGACTGATCCCCTCTACTCTATTCCACTCGTGATTAGCGCATGGCAAAAAGAATAGTTTGATGCAGCCCGCCCAGCGTCTTCATCTCAGCACTTGCAGCCCACGTATTTAGTTATTGGCAAGGTGTGTTCCAATCTCTGTCTTCCTCTACAGTTCTTATGCTCTTTAGCTCCCTCTATTACCATGGAAGTTATTCCCTGATGTCTTAACAGGTGTCCTACCATCTTGTTTCTTTCAATATACTCCCTTCTGTGGTATCAAAGATCGATACCACACTTGTTAGGGATTGCAGTTATCGACCGCGGTCCGTATTAGTATCGCTGGACCCGCGAGTCGCGACCAGCGACGCTAGCGCTGCTCCGCGGTTTGTATCAAGTTTCTAGCGAGCTCTTGTCCTCTCTTGCTCGGGACGTCAAGTAGTAATGTAGCATAGCCTTCAGCTCTCTAACTAGGTGATTAATAACGTACGACCTAAGTGACGTCTCAATAGCTATCTGTTTATAATTATATGTATGCAGCCAAGACGAATCCTGTACAAGCTTTTAAGTACGATGTATATTTCTTTTAACCAACGACTTGTAATTATTTTAGTTGTTGCAGATCCAGACCATGCAGCCAGCACCTTATCTACGTTACTGACAAACCAGCTGTGATTTACATGTTTCTATTTAGCACTGGCCACCAGTCAACATTGGCGAGGATTCGTTCGTCGTCATCATAACACCTACCTCGGCGATTCTGCAGAGAACCTCCTCACTGCATATCTTGTCAGTCCACTGAGGTCTAATTTGTCGACATTTCATGATCATTTCGCGAAATGTATATGGGAAGAAATAAAACATTGCTCGACTCTTCCTGGAAAGCGCTTTCTCGGAACTTCTATAGTAAACGATCTTCATGATGCACAATGCCTCTCTTGTAACGTCTGCCTATGCAGAGCATTTCGCTAACACTCTCGCGCTGACTAAATAATCCCGTGACAATACGAGCCGCTCTTCATTATTATCCATTTGTTCTCAGTCCTACCCGTAAAGGATCCCTTATTGACGATCAACATTCAAGAATCGGTCGAAAAAGCGCCTTATTTCCTTCACGCATGAGTTACGTTTCCTTAACATTCATCCTATGAGTCTCAGTCTGGTATATGCTTTAGCTACTACGGTATTTGTTTTATTTGGTCATTCCACGTATGGTCGCTGTAAATAGTGACTCCTATAATTTTTACGGTAGATACTGTTTCCAGCAGTCTCTCAGCAATAGTGAAGTTGTACAATAGTGGCTTCCTTTTCATATGTATGCACAGTATGGTACGTTTATTTACGTTCAGGTCTACTGCCAAAGGCTGCACAATTCATCAAACCTCTGCAGGTCGTTCTGCAAACTGATACTGTCTTCTGGTGTTGCTACTTCGTTATAGACAACCGCATCATCTGCGAACAGTCTTAAATATCATGCGACGTTTTCTAGAAGATAATGTATGTACACTGAAAACAATAGCGGTACTATCACACTTCCTTGGTGACTCAGCAAATAATCTTTACGTCTGTCGACTTTGTTCCCTCAAGAGCGACGTGTTGAGTTCTATGTGCAAAGACGTCTTGAATCCAATCGCAAGTCCATTATTCGAGAAGTTCGTTTTTTCGTTTTCATACTAAAAGTGAGCATGGGTTGGTGTCAAATGCATTCCTACACGGCATCAACCTGAGCGCTGTTATTTACAGCGCTATGGATCTCACGAAGGATCAGAGCGAGCTAAGTTTCGCAGGATCTCCGATTGCAGAGTCCATGTTGATTTTTATAGGGGAGATTTCGTTCTGCAACACCGTCATAATTCTTGAGCATAGTTCTACAACAGGTTGACGTCAACGATATAGATCTATAAATGTGCGCATCTGTGCCATTCTGTCATCAAGGGGCGATGTGGTTGTCGGTAAACTGAAGTCGCGAATTTCATATGACATATATAACAAATGACCATAAAAAAACTTTGTAATCCCATAGGGATACTTCAACCTACAACTTCAAGGTTTATATTACCAAACCTAAGCAACAACGTCTGAAATATGTGATTGTGATTCATTGGATAACTAATACTTACTCGTCAGGAAAGGTTAACATCTTGGAATTTTATAGTGGCACACAATGAAATACAGCATTTTGTGGTGCAGCAACCAACTTCCATACAATTCTCGGTTCTGCGTGCAGTGTTATGATGAACCGATGGATGTTCCCTGGATGGGGATTCCGAGGCGAACGAAAGCTTCCAGACAGCATTCTTGATCGTCCAGCACTGGCGTGATGCTTTGAGTCGCCGTCGGGTATACAGCACGTTCACCCCTGATTCGCATCGCCGATAATATGAACACCAGCCGTTGCATTTCTGACGTGTTAAGGCCGATGGCTGATTCCCTGTTTTCGAGGTCCTTTCAAAAAGACAATGGAAGACTGGATGTCGCTAGTGCTGCCTGTCTAGGCACTGTGTCCAGTATCTGACCGTTGCCCTGGGTACGATGTCACCAGAACTTACTCTCGTTGAAAGCATCTGACCACAGATGATTTCCAAGAGACTGAGACACCACCATTCGCAAGCCACTTCAACCGATGATCTCTAGAATACATCTGAAGCATCATGGAATGGCGTAACAACATGTGTCATCCAAGTTCAGTTCAACTGGATGCCCAGCCGTGTTACAGACACTGTTGCTGTGTACTGATTTTTATATCGTATATTTCCCCTCATCATCTACAAATTTAATCTTGTACTCACTGTATCACACTGCGTAGAGAGTGATAAGAACCATATTGAAAGTTGTGTTACGTGATAAAAAGTTAAACACGAAAAAAATATATTGCAACGAATTCATTTCAGCTGTTAAAAAACAACAGAATTTTATTGTTAGCACTAACTTTTATGATGGCAGTATGAAATCCGGCTAATACATTTTCTTTTAAGTTGCGTTAATTAGATGTTCAAAATACAATCATATCTATTTCGATAATGTATGATTACTTCTTCGACAGGAAAATAAATGTACACTATAGAGATGTTTTGTAAATTTGTGGTAAGTTCCTATGGGACCAAATTGCCGAGTTGATCGGTCCCTTGAACACTACTTAACCTAAATTAAACTAACTTACGCTAAGAACAATACACAATCCCAGGCTCGAGGGAGGACTCGAACCTCCGATGGGGGGAAGCCGCGCGATCCGTGGCCAGGCGCCTAATACCGCACGGCTACCCCGCTCGTCACCCTATAGTGATAGTGACGAGTTTCTCTACAGAATCTGCAAGGAAAGGGATGTATTGAGCCAAATCTAGGAGGAATCTGGATGATATAACATGTGTTAAAACACTAGGGAATAGCTTTCGTAGAACTGGAGAATGCCTCAGAAGGCAAACTGCGCAAAGAAAGACATAGTATGGAATCTATGTAAGAAATAATTGGGAAAGTCAGATGAAAATTATGCTTCGAAAGGAAATCGTCGACTGTTTACTTATCTGAAGGCGGAAGATGTAATATTACGATTCCAGAATCGATGACACCATAATCTGAATATCGAATTAAGTAAGTGACGAGACAAAAATATACTATTATCAGACCGAAATTATTGGTATATACCCTTTAGTTCGACCATCGCCAAAAATTTAGTTATTTTTCTGCTGAGATGGCAATGGTACAGATACAAGCATATGACAATGGCGATAGATCTTCCCTGTGTATCAGGGTGCTTCAGACAGTAAAAGCGTGGCTCTCCATAAAAAATAATGCTACATGGTTTCTTAGGAGAGTAATATCAAGACGTCCTTGGTGAACCTCTCGTCACTTGAAGAATGGTCTATGATCGTGAAGGGCGTCGTTTCTCTGACAACAAGAGGTCAAATCGTCGAAGTGGCCAAGTTATATTACATCTCAAACAGCTAGGAACGACAAGCCTCATACGTGAAGGATTTCCACCAGGAACAATATGTTTTGCATTCTCCAGTGAAGTTAACTAACGAAGTGCCCCTCGCTATCATTTATTTGAATACGTGGAACAACGTAATCTGTCAGTATTGACGCAGGGGGCCTCTGTTGTTCGCGAGCATAGAGGCGTGAGGTTACGCTCAGCGAGCTTTTAATTAAGAGGCGGAAATTAAATTTTAACATTGTTCTTCTCACGGTTTTCTCAGGCTCGAGAAGCTGCCGCCGTCGAGGAAGGAGGGAGCCAAGTTACCACCAAGCAGTGCGACCAGTCGCCTTCTCCCTGCAGTCCCCAGGCGTGAGCGTTGGTTTACTGAATAGATTCCATAAGCGGTTTAGTGCTCCACACAGTGACATATTTTCATTAGCAGCTGTAACGGTGTTTATCGCTGTTTCTTTTTTCTTTTGTGTTGTGTTATATGTTGTATTCAGCAAATGGACTCGGCGTCAAACGTACGAGAAACGTCACTTTACCACAGAAAGTAGTTGCAGTTATGAAGTGGCTTGCTTGCATTCAACAACTAAACATCTTTGTCAAGGGTCAGATAGGGTTAAGCAAAAGCTACGGCAGACGTAGATGGCAGTGCAATACATTATTGAGAGAAACTTTACAGTACCTAAGCGGGTTAAGAAAACTGTACCGTAGATCAGAGTCCACTTGGACTGAACTGTCATTATGCGATGGAAGAGTCCTACATTCAGTGAACGATTAATATCACTTGTATTGAGACGATTCATAGTCGACATCAGAATGTGTTGCTTGCTGTTCGCGATGTGTTGCTCGCCGCTGGGTGGCGAGTGTGGAGTGCCGATGCGTTGAGCTGTCGAAACACGGGACGAGTTGGCCAACGTTGGCGTGGTGCTCTTCAATTTTAGCATTGCTTTTCTCACGGTTTTGAGACGTCACAAACTGGTATTTGAGACTGAGGAGCCACTTCCTCACCTGAAATACAAAAGTTCCTGTGACACTTCGGCGACGTGTCACGTAAAGCAGAACAACGCTACGGTCGCAGGTTCGAATCCTGCCTCGGGCATGGATGTGTGTGATGTCCTTAGGTTAGTCAGGTTTAAGTAGTTGTAAGTTCTAGGGAACTGACGACCTCGGATGTTAAGTCCCATGGTGCTCAGAGCCATTTGAAAGCAGAATAAGTAGCGAACATCAACGCTCACTACCTCATAAGCAGGGAGCCTGAGGCCCGCAGAAAGCAATACACCATATTGTAACAATCGTGGTCAGTAGAGGCTCATATTCGGTGGTTTTTGTGTTATACTCTATACTCCATGAATATATCCTATTTCCTAAGCACCAGAACACTGAATGCCTCGAGAAAGAATCGTTATTGCTGAAATAAAAGGTTCCCGCTCACTCTATAAAGTCTGAATACTTACATGTCATACGTTAAAATAAATGGTTGTAGCTACCACATACGAGGCATTTTTTTATTCGTTGATAGTGACTAGTTTCGGACACCTTTGTCTATTTTCAGACTATCCATACCGTAAGAGGGACCAATACAGGCGATAGCGTACGTACTACATAAACTATATGTAATATATACCGGTATACTACCTCTGAATTCATGATAGAAGTGACACTATGGCAACAGTAAACACATCACACATGATGGACATTCGACAATCGTCAGTGGTACGATTTATTGTAATAAAAGGATAGGAAATAGAGATAGGAGACAGAGAAGATCCAAAGAAGAACGGTGCGTTTCGTCACAGGGTTATTTGGTAAGCGTGATAGCGTTACGGAGATGTTTAGCAAACTCAAGTGGCAGACTCTCAAGAGAAGCGCTCTGCATCGCGGTGTAGCTTGCTCGCCAGGTTTCGAGAGGGTGCGTTTCTCGATGAAGTATCGAATATATTGCTTCCCCCTACTTATACCTCCAGAGGAGATCACGAATGTAAAATTAGAGAGATTCGAGCGCGCACGGAGGCTTTCCGGCAGTCGTTCTTCCCGCGAACCATACGCTACTGGAACAGGAAAGGGACGTAATGCAGTGACACGTAAAGTGCCCTCCGCCACACACCGTTGGGTGGCTTGCGGAGTATAAATGTAGATGTAGATGTAGAAATTCTTATTGGTGGTTAAGGAATTTTCATATTTGGTTATTATAGCGTTATAGCTCGTGTGTTATGAGAGTAAGCTCTTTTAAGGCAATGGTACATCGAAGATTCATGAGAAACATATCAGTCTTGTTTGAATCTTTTATAATTTAATGTCAATATTAACGTTTTGGTGGTAAAATCCTGTAAAAGTCGTTTAACACGAAAAAAGGGCTTACCGCAGTGAGTTGAGGCATCACGTTAGAGAATGGAGGTTAGGTCCTGTTGTACCAAATTTTTTCCTCCTTCACATTTTGTAAAATGCTGTCGGACTTCCTTACGAAATTAATAAAAATAATTTCTGTAATACTTGATGTTATGCAAATATAACTGTGTTCTCTATTTAACAGTCAGTTCGTTTGATTTCGTGAAATTTTAGAAGTCGATGTCCTTACTGACAGGACATGTATATTTCCTTTTAGTCATATTACATGTTCACGGATACTGATATTTTTGTTTACGTACTCGTATATCAAAGACAGAAAAACGTGTCCAGCGTATGGAATTTTTCGATCGTCCATTTCCATGAACAAACTGTATTGCTTGCAAGACAAATAAAGCCGTCAACTACTGCTGGAGAGCACTAAGAGCGCAGAATCACGTTAACCGGCCGTCCTGTGTACTGATTGATGGTGCTGGGTGACGTTGCGTATGGCGTCTGCGTACACATCAACGTTAGCTGCCTCGTCCAATGTGACGACGGCTTTATGAAGGAAAATTCAGACCAGGCAGTAACACTTGTGACATAGTAAGTATAATGTGCCACCTTACACACAGAACGGCTTGCTACGCTTCGCTTTAATTTCAGTTCACGGCAGGCACCAGGCGGTTTTGTGCCGAAGTGTGCTTTAATGGTTGAGGTAGACAGCAGAGAAGATCGAGCAGTCGTGAATTGCTATCAGCCCGTAGCGTAAGAACTTGCATTCAGATACGGCGCTCAGCATTGAAGAGGCTTGGCCCCGCAGAGGGTTGAGTCGTCCGTTGTAACTGCACTGCGCTAGCTGCCCGGTCCGTCTTCCATCTCAACACCGAGGCTATCTACACCCATAACCAGGTCAACTTCGCCTTAACTCACCTCAGGTCTACGCTCTGTCTAGTCTCAACCACACGCATTACTCTTATCCTTTATAAAAGCGCGACAGCACTACAAAATCTTGTAGCATAACTTCCGCTCCCTATGCACCAATAAACAACTCTTAACGCATACGCTGTAACAACGCAACGTTCCTACCTTCAACATTAATTAACCTTTCTTCCAGCCTCATCACACCATCTGAAATTCCCCCTGCATCCTCCACATTACAGATAACAGCTTCCCCTAGCCAGGCGTGCCATTGCTATTGGCCACCTCAAGAACTTTCTTGTTGGCCACAAAACACCCTATTCTTACCATCTTTTTCCAGACTTTTGCCATTAACTGTGCTACCATCTACATCTGACCTGATCACTCCATCCCATAAAACGTCCTCACCCACACAGACTGTGCCTTTTCCACCTATACTGCTGTCGCTGACCTCAACATCCATAGTGGGCCCCTGTAGAACTCCAGTGGTGGTATTAGCTTACCAACATCCTGAAGTCGAAATAGTTTCCGTCTCACATCGCTTATGTCCTGAATGCAGCACGACCCCGGATGTCATCCTAGCATCTCCAGCTCCTTGGACGCCTCACTGCAGAAGTCCTCAATCTGATTGGAACTGACCACCTACCTGTACCATTCCAATTTTTATCCACGAATCATTCAAGATTACTTCAGCACCAAATGGAATGCCTTCTGTGAATCCATAGCAATCGACATTGGGAGCCATCTACTGACCTTCCCGCAGCATAACGATATCCCTTCTGCCATATCCTTCCTGCGGCAGACCTTGTCTGCCATCTTCCTATCAAGACCATATATTCTCAATATCCGATCCTCGATCCAAGAGCCCTCCTCCAAGAATCACGTCACTTGTACCGCTCCTTCCTGCAGACTCGTGATTCGGGTACGTTTACACGCCGGTAGCAAATACAGAGACAAATGAGGAATTAACTCAGTGGTAAAAAGACTCAGAGACTAGCGCCACACATGCACGTGACTCACCAAAACACTCTCCACTAACTCTTACAGCTGTAGGGAAACATTCCGTCGACTCGGGGAGCATTTATGGCAATGACACCACACCTCAAAAATGGTTCAAATGTCTCTGAGCACTATTGGACTTCAGATCTGAGGTCATCAGTCCCCTAGAACTTAGAACTACTTAAACCTAACTAACCTAAGGACATCACACACATCGATGCCCGAGGCAGGATTCGAACCTGCGACCGTAGGAGCAGCGTGGTTCCGGACTGAAGTACCTAGAACCGCTCGGCCACAATGGCCGGCTACACCACACCTCACTACCAGCTCCACCACAACATCCGGATCAAAGCTGCGTACTTGACATCCGGTCTTTCCGATAATTTCTTCATCCATGACAATCCCCATTTTCATTGTTCCCTGTTCCCTACCATTCACAAACGCACAAACGCCACTTTCGCACCCCTGGTTCCCAGCTTCCAGTAGTTGGGACGATGTACTGCAAAGAGAATTAAGTTCACCAATCACAGCACATGGTATAAAACAAGTACGCCACAGAAAATGCAACACTTCCTATCCCGCAGCATCTATTAACACCTGAACCTACATCACCCCCTTCCCATTCACCAGTGTCGTCTACATCCAATTTCCTCCTGTGGTACCAGCTTCTGCGTCTCACCCACCTCCTATCCCAACAGCTCAATTCACTTCAATTATTTACTCTTTTATCTCCCTCGACCTAAACCTGTGACTGTACCTGGCATTCCGATCTCCTCTTCAAACTACATTCATTTTTTTGAGTCGTCAGTCTTCTCGCTGGTTTGATATGGCCCAACACGAATTCCTCTCATGTGCCAACCTCTTCATCTCACAGTAGCACTTGCAACCTACGTCTTCAATTATTTACTGGATGTCCCTTATCCTGGCCATTATCAATTCGTATTATTGATATCCTTTCACCTTGCATTTTAAATCCACTCTTGAACCACTCTTTTATTTCCACCATTACGTATTCGATTTATAGAGTGAACTGTCGGGCTGAAAGACTTTAGCCCTGTCTTACATCCTCTTTAATCCGAGCACTTCTGTCTCTTTCACTCTTATTATTCCCTCTTCGCTTTTGTATGTGTTATTTCTCTTACAATTTCAAACTTTTTGCACAATTTTACATTGCTGAACCCTTTTCCAGGTCAACAAATGCTACTAACGTATCTTGATTTTTTTGTCTTGCCTCCATTATCAACTAGAACGCCAGAACTGCCTGTCTGGTGCCTTTACTTTATCTAAAACAAAACTCATAGTCATATAATAAATCTTCTATTTTCTTTCCCATTCTTCTGTATTTCTTGTCAGCAACTTGGATGCATGAGTTGTAGAGCTCGCACTTGTCAGCTCTAATAGTCTGCGGAATTGTGTGGATGATATTTTTCCGAAAGTCAGATGGTATACCGGATCCATATACACTCCTGGAAATAGAAAAAAGAACACATTGACACCGGTGTGTCAGACCCACCATACTTGCTCCGGACACTGCGAGAGGGCTGTACAAGCAATGATCACACGCACGGCACAGCGGACACACCAGGAACCGCGGTGTTGGCCGTCGAATGGCGCTAGCTGCGCAGCATTTGTGCACCGCCGCCGTCAGTGTCAGCCAGTTTACGGTGGCATACGGAGCTCCATCGCAGTCTTTAACACTGGTAGCATGCCGTGACAGCGTGGACGTGAACCGTATGTGCAGTTGACGGACTTTGAGCGAGGGCGTATAGTGGGCATGCGGGAGGCCGGGTGGACGTATCGCCGAATTGCTCAACACGTGGGGCGTGAGGTCTCCACAGTACATCGATGTTGTCGCCAGTGGTCGGCGGAAGGTGCACGTGCCCGTCGACCTGGGACCGGACCGTAGCGACGCACGGATGCACGCCAAGACCGTAGGACCCTACGCAGTGCCGTAGGGGACCGCACCGCCACTTCGCAGCAAATTAGGGACACTGTTGCTCCTGGGGTATCGGCGAGGACCATTCGCAACCGTCTCCATGAAGCTGGGCTACGGTCCCGCACACCGTTAGGCCGTCTTCCGCTCACGCCCCAACATCGTGCAGCCCGCCTCCAGTGGTGTCGCGACAGGCGTGAATGGAGGGACGAATGGAGACGTGTCGTCTTCAGCGATGAGAGTCGCTTCTGCCTTGGTGCCAATGATGGTCGTATGCGTGTTTGGCGCCGTGCAGGTGAGCGCCACAATCAGGACTGCATACGACCGAGGCACACAGGGCCAACACCCGGCATCATGGTGTGGGGAGCGATCTCCTACACTGGCCGTACACCACTGGTGATCGTCGAGGGGACACTGAATAGTGCACGGTACATCCAAACCGTCATCGAACCCATCGTTCTACCATTCCTAGACCGGCAAGGGAACTTGCTGTTCCAACAGGACAATGCACGTCCGCATGTATCCCGTGCCACCCAACGTGCTCTAGAAGGTGTAAGTCAACTACCCTGGCCAGCAAGGTCGCCGGATCTGTCCCCCATTGAGCATGTTTGGGACTGGATGAAGCGTCGTCTCACGCGGTCTGTACGTCCAGCACGAACGCTGGTCCAACTGAGGCGCCAGGTGGAAATGGCATGGCAAGCCGTTCCACAGGACTACATCCAGCATCTCTACGATCGTCTCCATGGGAGAATAGCAGCCTGCATTGCTGCGAAAGGTGGATATACACTGTACTAGTGCCGACATTGTGCATGCTCTGTTGCCTGTGTCTATGTGCCTGTGGTTCTGTCAGTGTGATCATGTGATGTATCTGACCCCAGGAATGTGTCAATAAAGTTTCCCCTTCCTGGGACAATGAATTCACGGTGTTCTTATTTCAATTTCCAGGAGTGTATTATATACACGAACGTGAATAGTCGTTTTGTTATCACTTACCCCAACGACTTTAGAAATTCTGATGGAATATTGTCTATCCCATCTACCTTATTTCATCTTAGAAAGTCTTCGAAAGCTCTTTCAATTTCTGATTCTAATATTGGATTTCCTATCCCTCCCTCTTTATTCTTCAATTACATTAAAAAAATCCCCCCCCCCGCCCCCATAGAGGCCTTCAATGTTCTCTTTCCATCTATCCGCTCTCTGCTCTGCATTTAGCAGTGGAATTCCCATTGCGTTTTTAATATTAGCACCCTTGCTTTTAATCTCACAGAAGTTTTTTTTTTTTTATTTTTCTGTATGCTGAGTCAGTTGTTCCAACAATAATGTATTTTTCGATTTCTTCACATGTTTCTTGCAGCCATTTTGTCTTAGCTTCCCTGCACTTCCTGTTTATGTCATTCCCCAGCGACTTTTATTTCCGTTTTCCTAAATTTTCGAACATTTTTGTAGTGTCTTCTTACATCGATCACTGAAGTATTTCTTCTGTTACCAATGGCTTTTTCGAAGTTATCTTGTTTCCAAATTCTGTGACTGCTCTTTTTAGAGAAGTCCATTCCTCTTCAACTGAACTGCCTGCTGAGATATTGCTTATTGCCGTATGTACAGCCTTAGAGGTGTCTTCATTCCTTAGTAATTCCGCATCCAACTTCTTTGCGTATTGGCTCTTTTGAGTAATATCTTATACCCCATCCTCCTCTTCATCACTACTACATTGTTATCTTAGTCTATATCTGTTCCTGAGTACGCCTGACAATCCACTATCTCATTTCTGAATCTCAGTCTGACCATGATGCAATCTAACTGAAATCTTCCCGTATCTCCCAGTCATTTCCAAGTATACCTCCTCCTCTTGTGATTCTTGAGCAGAGTATTATGTATGACTAACTGATATTTATTCCCTCACACTTCGATTAGTCTTTCTGCTCTCTCGTTTCTAGTAACAAGCCCATATTCTCCCGTAATCCTTTCTTCTACTCCTTCTCCTACCGCATTCCAATCCCTCATGACTGTTAGATTTTATCTGTGTATTACCCTTTCAGTATCCTCCTATACTTTCTGTGTCTCTTCATCTTCGGCTTGCGGTGTCGGTATGTAAATCTAACTATCGTTGTCAGGTTAGGTATACTGTCGATTCTGATAAGAACAACACTATCACCGAACTGTTCACAGTAACTCACTCTCTGCCCTATCTTCATACTCATAACGATTCTCACTCCTTATACCAACTAGGAACTGCTGATATTACTTTGTCTATTTTCATCGCACTTCACTGACCCTCCATCATAACTTGTTGAGCTTTAGCTGTTCCTTTTTCGGATTTTCTAGCTGCCTTACCAGGTTCAGAATTCTGACATATCACGCCCCAACTCGTAGAACGTTATCGTTGACTACTCAATCTTTTTCTCATGGTCACCTCCCCCTTGGCAGTCGCCTCCCTGAGATCCGAGTGGGGAACTATTATGGAATCTTTCGCCACTGGTGATATGCTCAAACCATCTCCACCAGTCCACCTCCTACTGTAACCAATGGCATCTCTGGGTCAACCACAACAAAACCCAGACATTAATTATAGTGCTAACTACCTGCACTTTTCCGATACTGTTTACGATCGTCCTATCGAGTTAAGCAACTCACTAAAATATCTTGGCGTAACCCTTAGCAGCAGGTGACGTGGAAGCTTCATCAACTAACCATCCTACAGAAAACCTGAAGTAGACTAAAACTACTGGGTACTACACCCCTCACTATTTTCCACACATACAGAACCCTAATCTGACCCATCCTTTGCTATGCATATGTTGCATGGATTCCACCCCACCAAAGTAAAGACCTCCAAATCCTTGAACACCATGCACTCTATCTCGATTTCTGCATCCGTTTACCTTCCCTCACCATCCCTATACACAAAAATACTCCATATCCTATCACAACGAAACTTCAGCCAACTCCCTCTGTCTTATTCCTCGCTGTGCCGGCCAGTATTTCATTTTGCTAGAAGCTCGCCTTTATGCAGATTGATACACGTGAAGTACCATGTGGTACAAAAGTGGGGTGAGGTACAAACGACAGATAGTACAGTATGTTTCAGTCCCATGGGAGAGTCTGCCAAGTGTACTGAACTTGCTACCGATTGGTCGGCACATTCAGGTGTTAGATGCGAAAACGCCTAACTTTTCATATGAATTATTTATATACTATTCATTGTATTTATCTCTCACGGTTACTCTATGAGTCTACCATTTTTATTTATTAAATTTCACTAGTTTTGAGAAACATTAGAGTAACGATATTGCAACCGAAGTGCTTTGGGCAATTTCGAGTCACTTTAGCGCACATGGGAGACGAGGTACTTCGGCTGTGCTACTCAAACTGTTTCGTGCGTTCTTCAGAGCTGGACATGTATCTGTGTATCGGGCGGACATGTTGTACCCTAATCGTATTTGTCAGAAAAGTTACCATACAATTAAGAAATCTACGTCGAGTGTTGTAAAGCACAGTATAAAATATGTGATTATTTAAAATATAACAAAACAGGATACAGTAATGAGAACTGTCACCTAGCATCATTGTCGGTACTACAGATCATGCCCTCTGTAGATACAGATACAGAAATGAGAAGTGTCACCTAGCATCATTGTTGGTACTACAGATCATGCCCTCTGTAAATACAGAGACTAACCTGGCAAGTGGCATCCCATAAAAAGCACAATCACAGGTTTAAGTTGATAGCATAGCAGCCCTCGTCGAAGATCCCACGATCGACGAGCTGTCTTCCGCTTTGGGGACACAACTTTAGAAGACAACAGGTTGGTCAAAGAACGGTTAGGGACTCCTATTAAATCTCTCCACATCTCTCTAGCTTTCAGATCTGACATCCAAAGCGCACGCATAATTTAAACATGTGTGATTAAGGAAGTGTCTACTATCTGTTAATGAGAACTGTGAACTGGGTGAGACGTGAAAATCGTTGTGAGAACAGTGGACTGTAATGATTTTTATAAAACGCCCGAATCAATAGTGTATGAACAGTGAAAAATATTTAAAAAAGCGACACTGCGTAAGCTGTGAAATTATATCCTGTTTGAACTTTTGTAAGTTTCATTGAACTTTTAAGCAACAAAATCAATAAATGCAAATAATTAATACACGCCGCTTAGTTGAAAGTGAAAACGCGAAAACGCGAATCGAAGTGTAAAGTTATAAATTTGTGCGCCGTGGAAAGAGATTACGTTGTGCGTGCACGGTCCAAAAGGATTACGTTTATTTCAGCGCTACAAGATACAACGCTTCAGAAAGCAGTTAGCAGAGCAGCGTACAGCAGGTGAGGCGAATGACTAGGAACAACACCCGTCGCCTCCACCAGCTGCAGGCCAACGTCTGAGAGCCGCTAACAGCTGGGAGAGGCGTCTGTGGTCGACTGCAGCAGCCGAAGACACCCAACACGACAAAC
This sequence comes from Schistocerca americana, assembly GCF_021461395.2. Taxonomy (NCBI): domain Eukaryota; kingdom Metazoa; phylum Arthropoda; class Insecta; order Orthoptera; family Acrididae; genus Schistocerca; species Schistocerca americana. The sequence continues at coordinate 162,536,801 of NC_060119.1, read as the reverse complement.
ACAATGCGGCGAGCAGCAGCATCGCGCCGGAGAAGAAGATGAAGTGTACGCTAATCACTTTACTGTTAGCGGGAGGAAGCTAGTATTACAACTATAGGGATTTTTAAGAATATTGTTAAATTGTTTCGTAATAATTTCTTTAATGACGGACTGTCAGGGGAAAGAGAAATACGGTACAATCTTAGAAGTAGAGATGCAGTCCAGCCTCAGCGTCATGAAACTGCAGAGACAAGCCAATTACAGGGCATGTCAGATGAAATTAGTAATATAAGTAAAGAGGAAAGCGAAAAAAAAATCAAATCGATTATAGCTATTTGCCAGAATCATCGGATGTAAAAACTGAAGTTTTCCAAGAAAACATAATATCAAATAGTGAATTTGGAAAGGAGGAATCTGATGTACGTGATATGAGTGTTAATGATAGGTTTAATAAGGTGAACGGTGATGTCAGAGGTAATGATTCCGACACCACCTTGCTAATCAATCAATAACAGCATCAGCTGATACATTGCCTGTACAAGATAATAATGAAAGTATGGTTAAAATATTGGGGGGGGGGGGGGGAGGGGGTTACTATCTGGGCTAGAAGAAAAGACAGAACAGCGGAAAAAGAATTAAAAATAGTGCTAGAAGAAAAGATAGAACTCGAACAATATGAATTAAAGAAAGAGCAAAAATTACCTGCTGATAAAATAGTAGCAACAAACGAGGAGATGCCAAAAATAATTGTAAGTTTGAACATTTAGAGATCAGGGTTGATTCTCATGAACCTAGAACAGAGGCTTGTGAGAAAAGAGCCGGCCGGAGTGGCCGTGCGGTTATAGGCGCTACAGTCTGGAACCGCGTGACCGCTACGGTCGCAGGTTCGAATCCTGCCTCGGGCATGGATGTGTGTGATGTCCTTAGGTTAGTTAGGTTTAAGTAGTTCTAAGTTCTAGGGGACTGATGACCACAGTAGTTAAGTCCCATAGTACTCAGAGCCATTTGAACCATTTTGTGAAAAAAGAATTGAACATGATAGTAAGGAATGAGGTCAAAAATTAGAGTAGTGTAAGCTCGAGGTTAATCATAAGATTGACGATGAAAAAGCGAAACCAAATGATCCCATTAAGGCTGAAGTTATTTTTATATTGTCAGTTAGGGATGAAGGCATTAAATTAAGTAATGATCGGAGTAAAATAAACAAAACTTGCAACGATACCCATGAACGGCAAAACAAGTAGAATCTGTTTGTAATCGTAATACAAATACACTTCAGGGTCGTTTGAGAGAAACAGCACAGAAGGTAGAAAAGACACCTCAACTAAGTAAGGTGTGTAAAACTGCAGATAATATGGAAATTTTGTTAAAACAGAAATTCTAAATTTGGGTGGAACAGGAAAAATGTAAGGGTGTTGCTCATATTAATGAAGTAGTCAGTAAAGCCAGTACTTACAAATTTCATAAAGTTTCTAGCAAATTTAGTATACATCCTGTTGCTTTCGTTCGTCAGTTTGAGGGTATCATACCTGAAAACGTGACAGAGGAGGAAAAAATTTGTAGGCAGTCGTTTCGACTGTGACGTAATATCGTGGGGAACAGGAGCCAGTAACAGATGTAAGACATACCAAGAGTTTGTTAGAGCATTCTTAAACCAATACTGGTCCACAAGTACACAAAACAGTATGTTGTTGTTGTTGTGGTCTTCAGTCCTGAGACTGGTTTGATGCAGCTCTCCATGCTACTCTATCCTGTGCAAGCTTCTTCATCTCCCAGTGCCTACTGCAACATACATCCTTCTGAATCTGCTTAGTGTATTCATCTCTTGGTATCCCTCTACAATTTTTACCCTCCACGCTGCCCTCCAATACTAAATTGGTGATCCCTTGATGCCTCAGAACATGTCCTACCAACCGATCCCTTCTTCTGGTCAAGTTGTGCTACAAACTTCTCTTCTCCCCAATCCTATTCAATACCTCCTCATTAGTTATGTGATCTACCCATCTAATCTTCAGCATTCTTCTGTAGCACCACATTTCGAAAGCTTCTTTTCTCTTCTTGCCTAAACTATTTATCGTCCATGTTTCACTTCCATACATGGCTACACTCCATACAGATACTTTAAGAAAAGACGTCCTGACACTTAAATCTATACTCGATGTTAACAAATTTCTCTTCTTCAGAAACGCTTTCCTTGCCATTGCCAGTCTACATTTTATATCCTCTCTACTTCGACCATCATCAGTTATTTTGATCCCCAAATAGCAAAACTCGTTTACTACTTTAAGTGTCTCATTTCCTAATCTAATTCCCTCAGCGTCACCCGACTTAATTCGACTACATTCCATTATCCTCGTTTTACATGTGTTGATGTTCATCTTATATACTCCTCTCAAGACACTGTCCATTCCATTCAACTGCTCTTCCAAGTCCTTTGCTGTCTCTGACAGAATTACAGTGTCATCGGCGAACCTCAAAGTTTTTATTTTTTCTCCATGGATTTTAATACCTACTCCGAATTTTCCTTTTGTTTGCTTTATTGCTTGCTCAATATACAGATTGAATAACATCGGGGAGAGGCTACAACACTGTCTCACTCCCTTCCCAACCGCTGCTTTCCTTTCATGTCCCTCGTCTCTTATAACTGCCATCTGGTTTCTGTACAAATTGTAAATAGCCTTTCGCTCCCTGTATCTTACCCCTGCCACCTTTAGAATTTGAAAGAGAGTATTCCAGTCAACATTGTCAAAAGCTTTCTCTAAGTCTACAAATGCTGGAAACGTAGGTTTCCCTTTCCTTAATCTTTCTTCTAAGATAAGTCGTACGGTCAGTATTGCCTCACGTGTTCCAGTATTTCTACGGAATCCAAACTGATCTTCCCCGAGGTCGGCTTCTACCAGTTTTTCCATTGGTCTATAAAGAATTCGTGTTAGTATTTTGCAGCTGTGGCTTATTAAACTGATTTTTCGGTAATTTTCACATCTGTCAACACCTGCTTTCTTGGGGATTGGAATTATTATAATCTTCTTGAAGTCTGAGGGTATCTTCAGTTCGTTCAAAAGACCTGTGAATCTTGTTTGAATGCCTAGTTAAGTTATCCACTGATATTAAACTAAAACCTGAAGTCTAAAATGAGAGCTATTCTCGTATCATTTCGATTCTCAATACACAGATGTAAGATAGCGGTGCGTCGAGCTCCGTAATTAACTTGAATGAAAGTGAGTCCTGATTGGGAAGAGTCACACCAGCTGGGTAATGGCAAAATAATAACAGATGGTGCAAGGGTGCGCTGACCGATGAGTCAACATTGGAACGCTAGTCATGCGAGGAGGCAATTCAAATGAAAGCCCTGTAGTCACCACAGCAGTAACTTTGTAAAAATTAGTGTATTATTTTCAATGCAACATTGTGTATATTGTAAAGCTATGCGTAAGTACCATCAATGTATGAATATTATGTAAAGACACTTATATGCTGATATAATTTAGAGAGTTTCTGAATTATGTGATAGTAAACAACATACATGGACATCCTAGTGCTGGCATAAGTAAAAAAAGTGTTATTAAGTAAAAGTAAACCGCACTGCGTCGATGTTAGATAAAAAAATTATGAGAATTATTAAATAAAATTGGACGACACTGCGACGATGTAGATAAGGAAATGTGAGTGTTATTAGGTAAAAAGTGGATGGCCCTTCGCTGATATTTGATAAAACCGTGTGTTGTCTAAAGATGAATGGCATTGCGCAACAACTTATGTCATTTAGATCCTATCGTATGTAAACATAAATAAGTGTGTTGTGCCTTTATGTGTCTACCGATGTTCATTGTTGAATAACAAGACTACAGAAAATTTAAGGTACAGCTATGTGGTGAAAGTCATAAATGATATTTTGTAGCAAAAACAAGTTCATGGTGTATTGTGTGGTTAATTAAGGTTCTTTTATAGAATGAAGATGAGAAAGTATATGTTTAGCATTAATAAGTCAATGGTTTGGGTTAATTGGAATGACACAACAATCTCCTAGATTTTTTTTAGGAATCTCTACGAATGAGAGAGTAGGGGAACTGCTGAGAGATTGGAAACTTCAACTTTTTTTAAAAATTTGGGTCAAAATTTTCTCATTTCCAAATTTGTTGGTTGTTTCTGAGAACAGACCAATTTTGGAAATCAAAGAAGGATGGATATGCGTGATATTCCTGACTGTGGCAGCCATTATATTATTTTGCTAGAATCTCGCCTTTATGCAGATTGATACACGCAGAGTAGCATATGGTACTAAAGTGGAGTTAGGTACAAGTGACAGATGGTATAGTATGTATCATTTCCATAGGAGAGTATACCACTTGTATTGAACTTGCTTCTGATTGGTCGGCACATTCAGGTGCTAGGCTCTAAAATTCCTAACTTCCCTTATTAATTATTTATATACTTTTTAATTGTATTTAACCCAGTTTTCAGTATGACTATCTCTCATGGTTACCATACAATGCCGCCGTTTTTGTTTATTAAATTTCACTGGTCCTGAAAAAAAAAAGAGTAACTACTTGCAGTTGAAGTGCTCCAGGCACCTTCGCGTCAGTTTTTGCGCGCCTTGGAGACGAAGTACTTCGACTGTGCTAGTCAGATTGTTTCGGGCATTCTGCAGAGCCAGACATGTATCTCTGTATCTGGTGGATATGTTTTACCCTATATCGGAATTTGTCAAAAAAGTTATCATACAGTTAAGAAAGCTATGTCAAGTGTTGTAAAGGACAGTATAAAATGTGCGATTATTTAAAATATTACAAAGCAGCATACAGTAATGAGAAGTTTCGCCTGCCCTCATTGCTGGTACTACAGATATTGCCCTCTGTAGATACAGAGACTAACCTGGGCAAGTGGCATCCCATAAAAAGCACAATCACAGGTTCAAGTTCATAGCATAGCAGCCCTTGTCGAAGAAAATCTCACGACTGATGAGCTATCTTCTGCTCTAGGGATACAACTTTAGAACACAACCGGTTGGTGGAAAGAACCATTAGTGTTTCTTATTAAATCCCTTCAGATCTCTGCAGCCTCTAGATCTGACTTCAAAAGTAAACGTACAATTTATATCTCTCCCAGATAATGAAATCCTCCCTGAGATGTATCCCTCCTACCACCTATCGCTCTCCACATCAGGGCTCCTTCTTCCTCTCCATGCACCCCCACCTCTTTCAACTTACCTACTCACACACCAGTCTCCTCCTCACCCTCTGTCTTCCCCACCTTCTCTATTCCCACTATTCATCTGAACCCCTACCTTCATCTCTACAGTTCTCGCTATCTATTTCTACCAGGACTCCTCAACCATATGGAACATATTTTACCCTCTAAAAATTCTCGTCACCTGCGCAGGTCCAGATTTAAGTGAAAGTGCAGTGCTTCAGTGTATCTTCTCAGAAGACTTTCACCAGTCTGAAATGTGTTTTTAAATCTATATTTTTTTTCTGCTTGCCTTTGACTTTTAATTTAAAATAAAAAACCCTAAGAATTTTATTTCATTCTCATCATATTTTTTAATTCCGTTGGCTGAAGATCAGAATATTGCACCGCCCATCTATATGAGGCGAGAAGGATGGAATACCAACAAAGGAAAAAAAAGCTTAACTGCTAGATTCCAGTAACTTCATGTCTCCCATCCAATCAACAACCATGGTATGCTGCCAATGCCTTTACAAACTTGTTCCACCGCTCCTACACCTAGACACTCCACATCCTACCCCAAGGGAACTTCAACCAACTCCCTCTCCCAGATAATGTGACTGTCCCCATATTTATCCCAGCTACCAAATTTAACCTTTCCCCACCTAGCCAACTCCGCATCAGGGCTCCTCGTCCCCTCTCCATCCATACCCATTTCTTTCTTCTTGTTACCACTATCCTACCTACAAACCAAACTCCTCTCTGACCTGATCTTTCCAACATTCTGTATGCCCCCTATCTTAACTGAGTACCTACCTTCATCTCGATGGATATTTTTGAATTCAAGCTGTCCTCACGAAATACGTTTCTCCCAGTGCAAGTCCTTCAGATTTTAAGTGAAAGTGCAGTGTGTCATTGAGTTCCAATTTAGTCGACTAAGCGAAAATATAGGACGCAATGCATTTCATGCTAATTATCATTCGGTTGATATGCAATAATGAAAGTGATGAAGAACGAGTAACTTATTTACAGGTCTCAAAGAGCGTAACACTTCTCAAACCAGAACTGAAATCTCTTTTGAGCGAAACGTGCGGCTTTCTTTAGACAGCCAGAGAGAACGAGAGTCGTCGACGGAATATAACTTTCTTTAGCTTACCTTTATGTCGCGATAGAGATAATGTTGGAGTAGAAAGAGAAACTTCTCAAGAAAGGGAACGACCAGAAAATAATAATCGTATCTGGCAGAGAAATGTTAGACATGGTAGGGGTAGAAAGCAAAATGTTAATACATGGTCGAATATTTCGCAATGAATTACGATTCAACACCTGGTTGCAAATACGGTCCAACTGTTTTCCTAGGTGCTCCCACTTTTGTTTGTCAGTACTGCTCAGTTTCGAGATGGAAAGATGAGAGCGAAGGCATTTGCTTTTTGAGTGGTGTTACATAAAATTATCACTCCACCAAAACCTCTGAATTCGCTTCTTACTTGAAGTCACCTAAAATATAAATACTTCAAACTGCATTTTGTCGTTACAATAAAGAGTTTCAAATGACCTCATTCAACAGTCACCAAGTGATCGAACGTGGTTTTATGCCAACATTTAAAGTGCACTGTCAGGTTCATCACCTGGCGAACAATTTTCTTCCGTATCGTGCTGACGACCACAAATTTCTGCAGATTTACTTTACTGCCGATGTTGAGACACACGCAGCTACACGAAGTAATAAAAATTCAGGAGAGCATTTCGACAGTACATAAATCAGATCAGTACAAGAAATGTTATAACTAGGCAAATTTACACATACATGCAGTCATTCAAAATTGTGGTCGTTATAACGCTCCATCTATTGCCGAAGTAGCAATTTTTGTCACCAGGGCAACGATTCGTGTAGCGAATTCATGCTGCGAAGTTGTAATGATATCTTCATGGAATTTCAGTGTTACACCTATCCTACAACATCGTACAGTATTCCTTGATGTTATGACGATGTGAGGATGATTATTCAGTTGATATCCCGCAAGCTGATCCTGTTACCAGGGCTTCACTACAGACAAGAAATTTCATGCATGAACTGTTATTGCTATCGTATAATGTGGCACAAGAACAACGTAAAAATTCTACGTAGATACCCCGTTTTACGTAATATATACTTGATCAGCACGCCCAAAATCAATCAGAACTCCAGTTCGTACGATTCAGTCAAACAAAATTGGGTACTGAAAATTATATTCACTTGCAAGGTGCCTTACATTCAAATTAACTCAGCAATAACATTGGCCAGTTGGTAATACTGCCTTTAACTTCTACCATAAGAGCCAAATGTCTACATGAAAAAACACAAGACATGATGACGTACCCTAGCATGCTTCCAGGAGCGACGCAGGCCTCGTTTCGTCCTACAGTGCGACCACACTACGAAAAATGGAGATTTTGGCCAGATAGCCGAAGTGGAGAAAGCTATCGCTCGCGACAAGCGAGAAATCTGTGTCAGAACTTTAATTCGTTCTGAAGTTGGTGCGTACACACAGTCACAGTTTGCGAGATCATTCTGAACAAAAAGTGGGTGTATATCGTCAATGCAGTGTGTCAGACAGTGCATTGCTGTATTTCATGCCACAGCAAGGCAATGATGGGCGAAAACAGGGATTCAGTAGTATGGAAGTTGCGGCCTCAGTGCGATTTTTACATCAAATTGCTATGCAAATTAATCAAATTGGTTAATAAATCACACGCGCCAACACCCACCCCCGCCCCCGACAACGCCCACCCCCACACCCAAATGTCGTCACTTTTTTTTTCAGCTGCATGTGTGACCCAGGCCCTCCCCTTAACCCTCCCCGCCAGATCCCCTCCCCCATACCACCACCTCCCCCAAGCTACCCTATTGGCAGAAATTTTGAATTTTGGAGGGAACTTGGAATCTGGTAAGAAATTCGAGTTTTGGCGTGAATATCCTTGTCCAAGAGCTGTCCTGACATGCCACCCCATCCCCACCCGGGAATTGATGGGGCATTAAAATTGGCAGTGACCTTTCTGGGACTCGAACACTGGTGCTCCTGAATGGAAAGCCCAATTGCATCCCACCGAACACAGTTCTACCACCAGAGGTGCATCAAATTGACGGGAAATTAAAAATCGCCGTGCCATTTTCGGGACTGTAACTATTATTCTACTGGTTGGAAAGCCCAAGTCGATCCCCGAACACATGGAAACTATCCAGAAGCGGGACAGGAAGGTTGGGGTAGTGTACATTATTTATTTTGGTCGCGAAACTGATGCAAAGATCGATCCTAATTACATAATTAATCAAAAGGATCAGGCTTAATTACGCAACCATATGCATAGCGCTACACAAGGATGGCATAAAATTGCGATACAAATAAAAAACTGACGATACCATACAACTGATGTTACCGTGCTGGGAAAAATTTCGCAATACCACTCGAAACTAGCAACAGACACACTCAAACTTTACCCTACGCTTACAAGCTGGCAGGAAAAAGGCAGAGGTTTAAGATACTATCTTTCCTCTTTTTGGTGGGAAATACGTTCAACCAACAAGATGCTGGTGTTGGACAGAGAGGAGTTTAAACAGTGTGTTACCTGTAAGCATACAGAATCTATCGCTGTTTGACGTCAAGAGTTCACTACAGATGCCTGCTCAAAAGTCGTCCTCTAGCCCAGGTAATCGAAGCCAATACATGCTGCCACAAGTAATGGAGAAACATGCATCACAGTTCTAGTTACACTTCGAAACTGTCGTGAAAAAACCAGCACTCGTAATGAACTGGTCATAATGCAGCACATGCACTGGGGAAAATCGTCATCCTAAAACAGTGCAGATGGGATGTGAGATGAATGTGCATTCTTCTCGATGTTCAGTCAAAAATTGCCAAAACAAGGTCTTCTAGCAGCCCTCACGCCTTCCCCTCCCCCTTCCCCATCCATTCATCCATCTATGGGTAGGTCACATGCTTCTTTAAATGGCCAGATGCTCCACAGAACTTCTCACGCTCCTGCTGCCCGCCCTTTGCTGGTTTTCTGCCGACCAGCGTAAAGCTGCAGGCCCCATCAGGAATTCCCCAGTCGTGATATGCGGCATTCCTTTGAGGCAGCGCCCCTTAGTACAAAAGAGAAATTTACAGGCATAGACCTACCCCTCTGGAGAATGGTCCAGATGGGCCGCAGCATTCGGCTTTCCACCAACTGGCCGCTGCCTTAAAGCGACGCTCCTACACTAACACACTAGTATGTATAGTAAAGTAAACAATAGGAGATAGCAGGACGGCCGCCTCAAGCGCAACTTGTTTGTCTAAAATATAGTGACACAGCCGCCCTTAATGGCTAGGAAGCGCACTACCGGCGCGACCTGGCACAGACTCAGCAGGTCCCAACGCCTCCAATAGGCTTCTCGTTCTGCAATGGAAAACACTTTCATTTGACATCAATGCATCTATAATCATGCATGTATTTAAAAAAGGAAAACACATTTGCGAAGATAATAAATGTCCTCCTTCCACAAAAATAGTTAAGGCCAATTTTCTTTTAGTTTTATGGACAAACTCGGTATAGATTTTACATTCAATACCAGAAAATAAATCTATAATTAGCAATTTCTTTCAGCTTATTGAACATATTGCACGACCTGAGAGCATCTCTCGCATTCAATGTCTAAAAAAAGATGGCTCTGAGTACTATGGGGCTTAATTTCTGAGGTCATCAGTCCCCTAGAACTCAGAACTACTTAAACCTAACTAACCTAAGGACATCACACACATCCATGCCCGAGGCAGGATTCGAACCTGCGACCGTAGTGGTCGCGCGGTTCCAGACTGTAGCGCCTAGAACCGCTCGGCCACCCCGGCCGGCCATTCAATGTCTGTAAATAAACTGCCAGGAAAGTGGGTATTACAAACATTTCAGACAATCTTTCACGCCATTGTCAAACATGTCTGCAAAAAACGTATTCATTTTAAGTTTGGCAACAAGCAGCTATAATTGAAGATAACATGGCTGTTCTTCACACTATGACAGGTCCTCTTTTACCAATGTGACACTATATCATACCATTGTTTACGAAACAAGTCGTGAGAGCCTTTCTAGCCCTGTGGAGGTGGGACATTTAAATTGCGTTAAAAGATATCGCCGCAACGGAAAACAGAGAAACGGCTGTCATGAATCACTGTGTGGCGCCATATCAATCTCTTCCACCTGCCAGGCGGAACATCATTGATATCAATTTGATGGGCTACCTAATTAAATTGATTATGAGAGCCACTTTGTATGGCGAGTAATTTTTTTTTTCAGCAATCGGATTACACTCGCCTAGTAGGACAACTGTGAGTCTGCGGAGGGAATAGGATGTTCTTTTCAAGGAACGCTATTGAGAAATGACATCTGAAGCTGACCACAGAGGAATTTTACAACCCACAACATATTTCGCATAAGGACAGCGCTATTAAAAGCACGATCATACTGTCTATGTTACCATCACACTGCATAAAAAGCAGTCTTGAGTCTACAGGCACACACGGCTGCTGAATGTGTTACGCTAATAGGTAGAAATACTGTCCGCAATTTGGAATCAAATCTATCCATTGAACCTCATATTTGCGTTGGATCCTGTAGAGACGTCTTTTAATGTTTATTGCCACTGGTGAATCATATTCGTGCCACTCTCATAGATCGAAAGGAGTCACCTTTTTGAACCTATCTGCTAAGGGCTCCATACACCAAGAACTCCAGCGCTGTTTTTAGACAGTCCCTCTGCATCTTGTAACTGCTCCTGAGTCTGTGCCCTGGCCTTCCTACAGCTTGGTGTATGTGATTGTCCCAATCTAAGCATGACCTGTTCAGAAGTTGGAGGTCGCTATATCTAAGACCTTCTGCATCCTGTGGGGAAATGGCACGAGCAGAGTTAATGCGACAGGAGCATGTTTTGACATCTCGGTGGAAATGGGAACATGATGTCACAGCTCTGGAAACTGTGTACAGTGTGTAAGGCTTTTTGTGACGGCTCCCAAACCCAAGGTCCTCGGCGGTACTTTTGGGGCAGCCACCGCTAATTGTATAAAGCGTGGGCAGTGACCAGGATGTAGCTACTATGTCTGTTGGCCGAAAAATAATTAATGACAAGAATTGCGCCAGCTAGAATGAAGAGATAACTTATCTTTATTTCTGACCAAACGTGCACCAGCAATACAAGTCCAAGGAATATCCAAGAGTAATCCGTGTACTGAGCCTAGTCGAATACAATAGCAAATGTCACACTGTAATGGCTCCGCTATAAACTCCACGAAAGGCTAGCAATAGACAATCGACAATAGACTGTCCGTCTCGGGGCCAGCGCTCCTCCTCATATGCAAAAGGCAGAGGGCGCTGTGGACTCGAGCTCAGCCATGGAACGACCTCTTTCGTCGGTGGTAACGCCCTGAGACGCCGACGGCCGCGACAGGAACTGTGGCCAGCGATGTTACGGTCAGGGCGCGCGTGCGCGAGTTGGTTGGTTGGTTGGGTCCATGGATACAACAAGGCTAACGTCAAATGAAGCTTTCCCCTACAAGGTAGCAGAAGAGATAGTACGAGCAGTTACGGTGGTGTTTCTTGTTAGTAAAATTAGGAAGACTACACATCATACATGGCATGGAGGAAGGACGAAGTTTTTTCTACTGCACTGCGACACATCTCCAAAATACATACAGGTACAGCAGTCCGAAGGAGATCTGTGTCTTTCAGGGTGTATTCATGTCTATCGCCCAAACATAGGTGGCGATCCTATTAAATATACAGGTATTGGTTTACTAGAGCAGGTGGTTCACGATCGAAATCACTTCCACGGACTGGTGTAACGTTTCATCACCTCTTCTGTAGGATGACCATATCCAACAGTCTATCAATCACATGAGAGGGTTCCTGTATTGTTCCTTCATAAGCAGTTTAATACATTGATTTTTCTGGTTGTAACAGACACAATCAGTGTACGACAGCGCACAATTTGATTTTTCTACCAAGACTAAGGGATTCGTGACAGCACTCGAGTTCTTGGTGTATGGGATCCTTATCAGATAAGTTCGAAAAAAAGGTGTTTGTTTTGAGGTACGAGACTGGCATGAATATGATACACCAGTGGCGGGAATCATTATAAGACATCTCCAACGCAAATATGTGGTTGAATGGATAGATTTTTTTCCAAATTGCGGAAAGCATTACGAACGGCATTTCTACCTGTTAGTGTAACACTGTCAGCGACAGTGTGTGCCTATAGGCTCAAGACCGCTTTTTATGCAGGGTGATGGTAAAATAGCCGTTATGATCGTGTTTTTAATAGCTCGCTCCTTACGTGAAATGTATGTTGTGGGATGTAGAGACCCTCTGTGGTCAACTTCAGATGTCATTTCTCAATAGTGTTCCTTGAAAAGAACATCGTGTTCCCTCCATGGATTCCCAGTTGTCCTACTAGGTGATTGTGATCCGACTGGTGAAAAAAAAAATACTTGCCACACAAAGTGACTCTCATAATCAATTTAATTTATTAGCTTATCAAATTGATATCAATAATGTGATCGCTATGGACCACCGAATTCTTCTTGTCAAACGTTACTTTTTTTTCGTTGCGGTGGTGTCTTTCAAAGATACTTCTATCTCCCACCTAAACGGGGAGAGTCAGATTGTCACGAATTGTTTCGTAAACGCTAGTATGATAAAAGGGGACCTGTCATAGTGTACAAAACAACTATGTTCGCTTGAATTGTAGCTTCTTATTCTCAAACGTAAAATGAATGTGATTTATCCGATATGACTGCCAATAGTGTAAAAGATTGTCTGAAATGTTTGTAATACACAGGTGCCTAACAGTTGATTTACAGACATTGAATGCGAGAGGTCGGGTAATTTGTTAAACAAGCTGAAAGAAATTGCTAAATATACATTTTTTGTGCAGTTGAATGCAAAAATTATAACGAGTTTGCTCTTAAAACTAAAAATAAAAAGGAATTTGCCTATTTTCGTGGAAGGAGGACATTTATTATGCTCGCCAGTGTGTTTTCCTTGTTTTAATACATGCTTGATTATAGGTGCATTGACGTCAAAATACAGTATTTCCCATCGCAGAACGAGAGGCCTCTTGCGGGCGTTGGGAGACCTCTGCAGGTGGAGTCCTTAACCATTAGGGGTGGCTGTGTCATTACACTATAGACGAACAATTTGAACTTGAGGCAGCTGTTCTTTTATCTCCTGTTGTTTAGTTGAGTATACATGCTAGTGTGTTAGTGTAGGGGCGTAATTTTCGCTTTTTGTGTTAAGGAACACCTTCTCAAAGGCATGCGGCATATCGCGAGTGAACGCGGAGGGACTTGTGGGTCCTGCATCTGTATGCAGGTCGGCAGAAAAACAGCAAAGGGCGGCCAGCGGGGGCGCGAGGAATTCTGCAGAGCATCTGGCCATTTAAAGAAGCATGTGTCCTCCTGTAGAAGGATGAATGGAGGGGGAAGGCATAGAGGGAGGCGTGAGGGGATGTTAGATGACCTTGGTTTTTGGCAATTTGTGATTGTGCATCAAGAAGAACGCGTGTTCATCTACCACCCCCTCTGCAGTGTTTTAGGATGACTATTTCCCCAGTACATATGCTGCTTTATGACCAGTTCTTTACGACTGCTGGTTTTTTTCACGACAGTGTCGAAGTGTAACTAGAACAGTGATGCATTCTTTTTCCATCAGTTGTCTTAGTGTATATTGCTTTCGATTACTTGGGCTGCAGGATGGTTTTTGAGAGGGCACCTGTAGCGAACTCTGACGTCAAACAGCGATAGATACTGTATGCTTACAGGTAACACAATTTTTAAACTCCTCTCTGCCCAACATCAGCATCTCTTCAGTTGAATTATTTCCAATAAAAAAGAATAAAGGTAGTACACTGTACCCCTGCCTTATTCCTGGCAGCTTGCAGTTGTAGGGTACTGTTTGGTGCGTCTGTCGCTAGTCTCGAGAGGTAATGCGAGACTTTTTGCCAGCAGGATAATACCAGTTGTATGGTTTCGTCAATTTTTGCTTTGTATTGCGACTTTATGCCATCCTTGTGTATCACTATGCATATGGTTGTGTAATTAGGTCGAATCTTTTTGATTAATTATGTAATTAGGATAGATCTTTGCGTTAGTTTTCCAGTCAAAATAAGTTAAGTACACTATGCTAACCCTCCTGCCGGCCGGAGTGGCCGAGCGGTTCTAGGCGCTACTGTCTGGAACCGCGCGACTGCTACGGTCGCAGGTTCGAATCCTGCCTCGGGCATGGTTGTGTGTGATGTCCTTAGGTTGGTTAGGTTTAAGTAGTTCTAAGTTCTAGGGGACTGATGACCTCAGAAGTTAAGTCCCACAGTGCTCAGAGCCATTTGAACCTAACCCTCCTCTTCCTCACCTCCACAGTTTCCATATGTTAGGGTGTGCACTTGGGCTTTCCATCCAGTAGAATAAGGGTTGGATTCCTAGAAAGGCACCGGGATTTTAATTTTCTTTCAATTCCAAGCGCTTATGGTGGTCCAATTGTGTTACGGGGGGGGGGGGGGGGTGCTACTGGGCTTTTCGTCCAGAGTACCCGGGCTCGAGTCCCGGAAAGGGCACTGCCAATGTCCCGTCAATTTCTGGGTGGGAGGGAGGGGGGAGGGGGAGGAAGTCAGCACAGCCCACCTGATTATTCAAATTCCAACCAGAATTCAAAATTTTCGCCAGTAGGGTATGTTGGGGGAGTGGGAGCTGTGGTGGAGGGGTGAGGGGAGGGGCTGGGGCACGTGCAGCTGAGAAAAATAATGACATCATCTGGAAGCTGGGGTGGACGTGGTCTAGGACGGAGAAGGGTGGGTGTGTGCGGGGTGAGGCTGCTTAATTGATCAATTTAATTAATTTGCATATCAATTTGATATCAATATTGCAGTGACGCCAGCACTACACCACTACTTGCCCCACCTTGTGCAGGAATCACTGTAATACAGTCTGAGATAATGGTAGAGGAAACTCGACGACGAATGGAGATTCGGGACTTTCCCTGTAGATTGAAGTTGTTAAGGTTAGCGCTTGCAAGAAGTTGGAATAACGTGTTTGAGTCCCGTTCCGGCACATATTTGCATTTGTTCTGAAATATGCTACTGCTGATGCGGAACTGTGATTGAGACCTGGTACCAAGGAAGGGAGCATTGGGTTGCGATTGTGGATGGGGCAGTAATCAATTACTGTTGGTTTGTTTATTTTTCAATCACGTACACTTTATTTGGAAAAAACAACAAACAAAAGGTGGCAATAAATTAATAAGTGTTCCACGTCTGAAGGCCTTAATGACAACAAATTATAACTATTTCTCGGCTTAAGGCCCCAATAGTAATAATTAAAAACTGTTTCACGACTGAAGGCCTGAATAGCAGTCTTAAGAACCAGTTAAACTACTTCAGCCAGCAATTACAGTTATTAATATATTTTAAAAGAACAGTCATCAAAATCTCACTGCTAGAATACAATTCTCTAATTAAAATTATAAGACAAGTACACCCATGGCTGAGGGACTTAATGAAAACAAATTCGAACTATTTCTCGGCTGGAGATTCCAATAGTGATAATTAAAAACTGTTTTATGGCAGAAGGCCTGAATAGCAATGTTTTGAGAACCAGTCTTCAATTTGCAACTACAGTTATTAAAATATTTTTAAAGAACAATCATCAAAAGCTCACTGTTAGAATACAGTCGGATTGCCATGGTGTTTCATCACTCAAATAACTCGTTTTCAGTCATCCACTGTGAGCCGTGCGTGGCTCGTGTTCCAGCCATTATGTATTTTACACCCTGTTTTTAACGTACTTCTACCTCACTACGTTAATTTAACTTAGTGCTGTCACCGAGTTCCTGCTTTGCCTGACCGTGAGCGGCGTTAGCAGCGCTTATTGATATATCTCCTCTCTTAGTATCTTTGCTCGACTGCTATTACTTCCCAGTGCTTGCTGTGGTAAGCCAATTCGTCGCGAGTCAGGGTTGCGAGTTCGGGGCTGCCAGTCAGTTGGAACGCATGTGGACCGCAGTCCGGACCTGCCAGTCGGGAAATTGCAATGTGGCACTGGTGCACTCGGGTTGGAGCAGCAGTGAGCTCTGCGTCGCCATGGCTCGCCCGACCATTGCCGCCATGCATCACTCGAGCCGGGCCGCGATCTTGGTGGATCGTCGGTCGTTCGTCATACCGCACGACGCGTTTTGGCTCGCCGATCGTGCTTGAGTCGGCTGTGTGTGTGTGTGTGTGTGTGTGTGTGTGTGTGTGTGTGTGTGTGTGTGTGTGCGTGTGTTTGTGTGTGCGTGCATCGACTCCTGATATGTCTTCCTGCGTGCTTTGTTACTGTTGGCTATCGTTCAAATCTTTGTGCAAATGTTTGTTAAACTATGTGTGTAGTTGGTGTTATTTCCACCGACAACCTGTTTTCAATGTTGCTGGCGTACTGGCTCTGAGAGGTCGGTCGTCTCATCGGCCACGTGTAACTGGTTCTCTCGGCGCTTCTGGGCCCCTTCTTGTGGAACTTGGGTCGGTCCTTTCCTAGTGCAGGGAAGTCGGTTAGCAGGTGGTCGTGTTTCCTCTGCATGGTTGGGTCCGGGCCAGTATTTCCGCCGTCGGATGTCTGGAAGTGACTGGGAGACGGACCAGCGGTACAGTCGCGACGGAGCAGCAGTCGCGGACGGACCAGCAGGTGTCGGTCGGTTGGTGCGGACCAGGGAGCATCTCCGTGCGGTGCGGTCGGCTGTGTCCGCTGCCGGTCCGTGCGCAGTGTCGGAGCGTGTGTGGAGCTGTCCGATCGCTACGAGCTTCGTGGTTCACCGACCCAGGGCGTCAAAGCTGAGTAGTGGTTTCAACTACCCAAGTCACGCCCATTCATGTTGTGGTGGTTCGCTTCGGTGGTCTGTTGTCGGGGAGGCTTTCCTGTGAGCAACACGGAGTGCTTCTACTGCTGAAATTTAGCCGCCATGCGGTGCAATTAACTATTTGGGTTGACTACAATTCGAGTGCACCAGTGGAATTTTCTTCCTTGTGGCCGTTAGTGTTCTGGTACCTGTCCTGGCCACTAACGTAATTTCAGGCAGCGTCCTTTCCTCACCTGTTGTGGCTGTCCAACATGGTGTGTAATTTTGACAGCTAATACGTACTCCATTGTGGATTATCACGTTTGTAACCTTTTCTGTTTGAGTTCTCATGTACTTATTGATGGGAAGGAAGTCATTGTATCGGTCGGTCCGTGGCTGTCCCCTGGTTGGGTCCCGACGGATCAAGTGTATCTCCTAAGTGAACGATGGCAGACCGACCTCCCTGGAGGCTTCTGAGTGCCACCGGTGTTTAATTATCTGTTTTCAGCAGCTTAAAGTTTAAGGTTTATGGTTATTTTCCTTTTTTTCTTAAAACTTTTCAAAAATTAATTATTAAATTTATCTTTCAAGCTTAAACACTGCGGCCTTCTGCTTTTAAGAGATTATGGTAATATATTTCAAATTTTGAAATTTAATTGTGGCCTTGAGCCATTTGTATTGCACCTTGCATATGTTTGTTCTATCTACTTTGCGGTTATGTCTTTTTTTATTTGTTTTATTGCTGTCTTAATTGGATTTTCATCTTATTGATTTGTTAAGATTTCTTGTTTGGAGGCCTTCAGCCATGAAAGAGTTGCATTCGGTAAAGTTTCGGCTATGTGCCACTTTGGTTGTAAAAGTGTTATTAAATTAGAATAAATTACAATTAGAAGATGAAACTGACCGCAATCTGTTTGGATCTTTCCACAATCCTAATTACCTGTTCTGCCCAGCGGGTTAGCGGCCGTATTACACAGTCCGGTAACATCGCTCTTACACCACCTCAAACATTGCTTAGAGTTGGCTACAGAAATGTGGAGTTTGTGAAGAGCTGCGTAACCACCGTATCCTATTATTTTTAACTCCATACGCACACTCATCGTGTTAGCTGGAGTACTGTTAGCACTTACGAACTTGCGATTGACTCCGTCCATTGTTTTCCTGCGATGTTTTGCAACCGCCATCTGCTGGTCAACATTCGCTGTCCGTGAGTACATGAGATATATCCAGTCTTGGTTTATCTGTGGTGGCCCCTTCGTCTTTCCACTTCACAATATCATCACAAACAGTCGACTCGGTCAGCTTCAGAAGGGATGAAAAGTTCCAGTCGGATCTGTTACTCAAGACACATCCAGTGATTAGTCCGAAGTCGACTCATTCTGCTGTTCTTGCTTCCCTATAGATAACACGACACTCCTCACCTAGTTCTACACTGGCCGGTTCACATCGCGTGACATCTAGTAGTCAATTCTACATTACCTAGGGGTGGCAAGATACTTTTAATCGGATAGAGCATAAACCTAAGCCAGGAAGGTTCAGTGTACACTGAAGCGCCGAAGAAGCTGGTATAAGCATGCGTATTGAAATAGAAAGATATGTAAACAGATAGAATATGGCGCTGCGGGCGGCAACGCCTATGTAAGACAACAAGTGTCTGGCGCTGTTGTTAGATCGATTGTGAACATGGTATCATAGTCGGCGCACAAGCGTTGGGACACAGCATCTCCAAGGGAGAGATGACGTGCGGATTTTCCCGCACGACCATTCCACGTTTAAGCTTGATTTCCTGAAAATGACATTTTTAATATTTGACCAATTATCTCAGGAAATATTACACTAATGACATTTTTAATATCGACCAATAATCTCAGGAACTATTACACTATGTTACGTCCTACACTGAAGGGCCAAAGAAACGCGTATTCAAATACAGAGATATATAAACATGCCGATACAGCGCTGCGATTGGCCACACCTTATGAGACAATAAGTGTGTGGTGCAATTGTTAGATCGGTTACTGCTGCTACAGTGGCAGTTTCTCAAGATTTAAGTCAGTTTAAACGTGGTGTTACGGTCAGCGCACGAGCGTTGGAACACGTCATCACCGAGGTAGCGATAACATGGGGATTTTCCATAGAGTAAATATCTCTGGAGTGAGCATTGTGTTCTGCGCATGTTGTCAACATTAAACCGGGACTGTCACGTGTTTTCGGCACTTCGCTGTGCGTATGTGCTTTCTGCAGCGTTTGAAATTTATAATATCAAGAGTTTTTGTTGTGTTTCACCGTTTGTTGATAATGTAATAGCGATGGTGAATTACTGTTGTTGCTACGGATGCAAAGATAAATATGTGAATGGAGGGATAGTAACTTTTCATGGGTACATACCATGTAGCTCTAATTGTAGTTATCATATTAGTAAGAGGCACTGTACATGTTTAAAAATTTCGAGACGCATTATAATTAAGGCTTGATTCTGTAGACCTATTTTTCTACGATTTTATGACTATATAATAGATATTACGGTTCGTACAAAAGCTTATAAACAATCGCTTCCTCTCGTAAATTTGCTAGTGGAACAGGAAAGGGAATGGTTAGTTGTTTCAGCAAATACTATCCTCCAAGCATTTATCAGTGACTTGTCGATTACGTATATAGATTACTTAGTCTACTCTTTATTTAATAAACTGGGAGCAAGTACGTAAAATGCGTTAAATAAATACTTCAAAGTATTACCAGTAAGAAAAATTGTGCTTTAGAGGGCAAAAACGAGAAAATAAATACGCAGAAATAGCAGAAAAAAGGACGAATTAGCAGGGATATAATCGCTAATGTGTGGCAAATTCGGTGTTTTTCGGACACTTGCAAAAGTACTAGCGTACTGTCAAGTCGTTTTGCAAGACTATCACTGCAAAAATGTACTTCAGGCTCTGTAATACTATAAAGTGCCGTATCATACCGACAACTCTCATAAATCGAGTGTATCTGAACTGTGACACCTATCGCAAAGAAGCAGGATGTAATAT
This sequence comes from Schistocerca americana, assembly GCF_021461395.2. NCBI lineage: Eukaryota > Metazoa > Arthropoda > Insecta > Orthoptera > Acrididae > Schistocerca > Schistocerca americana. The sequence goes on along the minus strand of NC_060119.1, from coordinate 162,516,765 downwards.
CACTTGCCCTTAAAAGTTATGTAGCTGGTTTATTCCCGGTATGAAATAGATACTGTTAAAATGTCTGCGCAACATTTATAAATAATCCACGACACGTAGTAAAGGAATCTGTCTGTACTAGGGATGTAGTGGCATTCTAAATACACAGGGCGCTATACGGACAAACACACGACATCCCGAGATCACGTGACCAGGCTGGCAATGTATGTTGACAACACAAAATCTGTTCTGCGCATGTGAATGCTCACTCCAGAGATATTTACTCTATGGGATTTTCCCGTGCGGCCATTTCACGACTGTACCGTGAACGTCGAGAATCCGGTAAAACATCAAATCTCCGACATCATTGCGGCCGGAAAAAGATCTTGCAAGAACGGTACCAACGACGACTGAAGAGTCTCATTCGGCGTGATAGAAGTGCAACCCTTCCGCAAATTGCTGCAGATTTCAATGCTGGGCCATCAACAAGTGTCAGAGTCCGGAGCATTCAACGAAACATAATCGGTATGGGCTTTCGGAGCCGAAGGCCCTCTCGTCTACCCCTGATGAGTGCACGACACAAAGCTTTACGCCTCGCCCGAGCCCGTCAATACTGACATCAGCCTGTTGATGACTGGAAATATGTTGCCTGGTTGGACGAGTCTCGTTTCAAATTGTATCGAGTGGATGGACATGTACGGGTGTGGAGACAACCTCATGAATCCATGGACCCTTCATGTCAGCAGGGGACTTTACAAGCTGGTGGAAGCTCTGAATGGTGTGTGACGTGTGCAGTAGGAGTGATACGTCTAGGTACGACTCTGACAGGTGACAAGTACGCAAGCACCCTGTCTGATCACCTGCATCCATCCACGACCATTCTATATTCCGACGGATTTGGGCAATTCCAGCAGGACAATGCGAGAACCCCACACGTCCATAAATGCTACAGAGTGGCTCCAGGAACACTCTTTCGAATTTACTTCTGGTACCCACCAAAATTACCAGACATGAACATTACTGAGCATATCTGGGATGCCTTGCAACGTGTTGTTCACAAGAAATCTCCACCTGATCGTCCTCTTACGGATTTAAGGACAGCGCTGCAGGATTCATGGTGTCAGCTATTTCAAGCACTACTTCGGACATTAGTCAAGTCCTTGACACGTCGTGTTGCGGCACTTCTGCGTGCCTCGGGCATGAATGTGTGTGATGTCCTTAGGTTAGTTAGGTTTAAGTAGTTCTAAGTTCTAGGGGACTGTTTGCAAAGTCCCCTTAGAAAAATTAGTGAATTACTGTGCTGATAAACCTCTTACGTTATTTGCTTTTCAAACAGCTGAGCAAAACTAAACGTTCTCAGACATTACTCTCTTTATTTATTCTGATCAACACTAAACTGACACACAATATTTTTAGCGCAACGCAATCTGACTTTCAAAAATCCCTACAATGGCCCTGACTAACAATAACCTATACCTTTCACAAATCACTTACCTCACTAAAATCTTCGTTACTCGAACTACTGCAATACAGCGAGCGCCACTACTGCCAGCTAAATAAAAGATTCAAACTACTGAAGGCACTAACTACTGATAGGCATAGTTACCAATGAAAGATTCTAATAGAGAACAAACAATGTATTTACCTTAATAGTCATAATACATATAGCAGTTCATGACATCCAGTCTTACAAATTTCAAAACTCCGCCATTTCTCTCCCCACATCCACCACTGCTGGCGGCTCTCCTCCAACTGCGCAACGCTACGCGCTGTTCACAGCCAACTGCCCAACACTACAATGGCAGACAACAATGCAAACTAGCCACAGACTGCACACAGCACAGCCAGTGATTTTCATACAGAGCGCTACGTGGCGTTACCAATAAGAAAACATAAACAGCCTACTTACATGATGACCTCAGAAGTTAAGCCCCATAGTGCTCAGGGCCATTTGATTTTGAACTTCTGCGTGCTAGTGGGGGTTCTACACGATATTAGGCAGGTGTACCAGTTTCTTGGGCTCTTCAGTGTACATGCTAATAGAGGTAAAAATATTCTATTAGGCTTCCGTTCGGCTGGTAACTCCGAATGTACAGTTACGAGCTGGCATAGACTTCAATATGAAAAGGTGTCTAGTTAGTATAAACGTATTTTAAGAGTAAACTTTCCGATTAAGCCCTCATGTAACTGATTTCCAGTTTCATCCATCACCTAACTTAACAAGAAGTACAATGCCGCTTCAGCTCACTGTATTCTACATTTTACTGTTCACTTTAACCATGTAAAGAAGATTCGGAAACGACACTGCATTCGTCTCTGCTGTGAGTTACGCATTTTTTTAACACCTCCAGATTATCTCATAAATCGTGAGCAGATTGTACATATAATTCGCTCCTTCATTTCTTCAACTATATCATGGGAGGGGCCGTATAATTCACTTTTGAGATGACATAAAAAAGTAAAACTTTGAGAGGTTGAGGACAGACGATATTGAAAGCGAAATGCCGGATCCAGTTTGCTATCTTGATCCATACTGCCCGCGTTAGATTTCGTCTTACGTGAGCAAGGAAACGTACCGTTTTAGCATCACGCAAGTACCACGTTCCCCACCTTTTTCCATGTGTGAAATTTGAGCCCAATTAGACGGGGACTGTAACAATACGTTTCAGTTTCAAATACACGTGTAGCAAATAAAACAATACTTCTTATCAAAGATACTACTGGTTTGTAATTGTACGTTCGCAATTAACTCGCTAACATCTTCTTCATGGACCTACGTTTCCTGGAAGATTTTTGTTCCTGCTACCTTACGTTTTTACCTTCTCTGTTTCTGCCATTGATTACTACTATTTACAATGAAAACGTTTTCAGGTGTATACATCAGACGTCTGAAGCTGATTCCTCGGCGGCAGCACAGTTCGGCAAACTAGGGGATGCCGCTCATCTGGGACGTGTGGCGTAGGCGCTGCTGCAACTGCGAACGCTAGCTGGCGCCCCGTGCCTGCTGATGACGTGCTAATTGCGGAAACATTAGGAGCGTAATTAAGGCGGCTGGCTGGAGCTGCGGTTCCGGCTGCGCAGCCTCCAGCAACTACAAGCGCGCTCCGGCGTGTGATTGGCTGATGTTGGCACCACTGCCGCCGACGCCCGCTGAGCGCCGGAAATGGAGAGCTAAACGCACTGCGCTGTCTTGGCCGTGCGCCGCAGCTAGTAGCTCCGTCTCATTTACGTGCGTGTTCATCATATATGTTGCTGCTGCTCTGCACAACTTAATAACGCTAGACTGTTTTTCTCGTCAGACCTTCGGAGCGTGATGCAACTCACCAGGGGTGACAAAATATTCACGCTAAGTCAGAAATACGTCGATTAGAGATTAACAAGCCTCTGAGTGTATCAATGATAATTGCGACCACGCTTTGATGGCCTCAAGCTCTAATTTTAATGCAATTAATTAGTTTAATTGAACTATAAGTTTTAAAAAAAGCAGTACAATATAATACTGACAGAGTAAAGAAGTAAGAATACTCTAAGTTAGAATTCGTTTGTTTGTATTAAGGGGGCGGGGGGGGGGGGGGGGGGTAGGACGTCAAACGGGACGACTTGGAGCAGGAGAGACATCACAGGAATTTTTATTTTCCACTGTCTATACTTTTAAAAATAAATTCATAAAACTTTCTTAGAATGACCAGAAAGGATTCAGGATTTACACTCACAGTGGCGGAAGCTCAAAAATATAAGAAAATAATTTATTTTTTTTAGATTTGTATTTCACCTTTTGTTCACTTACCATTGGCTGCACTTGTTGCTATAGGTACACTTTTCTTCATGAGTAAGGGAGATCTTTCGATGAATTTTGCACAGCGTACAAACCATACTTACAGGTCTATGAAACTCTAGAATTTGCCAAATCTTTTAATAACGGTGGTAAAAATTGAGATAATTAACTATAAAATTTGAGTTTTTTCTAAACAAGAAGTTTAAAATGTAACAGTACATTCATTTTTTTCATAAATTAAATAATTTCTAGAGTTTCATACACCTATAAGTATGGTTTGTGTCCTGTGCAAAGTTCATCGACGAATCTCTCTTACTTATGAAGATACGTGTACCTACAGCAACAAACCCAGCCAATAGAAGTGAAAAAAATGATGAATTTTCACATGTAAAAAAAATATTTTGTTATTTTTTTGAACTTCCACTGCTATGATTGTGAATCCTGAATCCTTCCTGGTCATGCTGACAGAGTCTTATGAATTTATTCGTAAAAGTATAGACAGCGAAAAATAAAATGTCCTGTGGTGTCTCTCCTGCTCCAAGCTGGCCCGTTTGACGTCCTACCCCCTTAATCTATAAGTAATAGAGACCATAATGTCTCGCTCTCACCTTGTTCAGATCATGCTCTTTGTTTATTTTGAGTATTCATTTTGGTTCAACTTTAGCTCGTGTGAGCGATATGTATCTTGAGTTGTGAAAATACATAAGATCAAAAGGATTGGCAAACTATAACTTCTCAAAAATATAATATGTATGTTATGAAAATGTAATTTAATGTGCAATTAAGGACTGGTTTTGTGAAAAATTAGTTTAATTAACATTGAATGATTCATTTTGAAACTCTATTAAGAAAATAAACCTGTTAAATTGCTTTGTAATCAAACCCAGCTACAGTCCATTGTTCAATACCCAGTCTATTTTAAATATCAGCCTAACATCTCTGGTCGCTGTAGAAAGTAAGCACCAAAATCATTTTTGCTAGTCTTAAAATATCACCGAAATACATTTCAGTTTGCTAGGCGCAATACTATAAAATCAGATAATGAAAGACAGTCTTTATCTGTGATTCATGTGCATCAGAGAAGTACATAAATCAACGACGTATAGTTCAGGATAAAATTAAACTGTATGTAACCTGGATCCTGGATAGGTTTGTGTTCTTCCACGTCCATGAGATACATCGATGTGTGATTTATAATAAAATCTACTGCTAGGACTTGATAAGAAAGAAGCCACGTAATCACATCGAACTTTTAATACGACCATCAACAAGAAAGAGCCAGGAGAACACCATATTAAATACACAGTCCTGTATGAAATAATTAATTCTGACTTTTACTTGATTCGTGATTTTATGTGTGTTGCGAGAGCAGCTGAGAGATACGAAAGAGACAGCAATAAAGCCATGATATAGTGGTACCCTATACATATTACAAATGCGAAAGTTTGTTTTTTACTCCTTCACGCTGAAAAGTATGGATGGATTTGGAAGAAATCTGAATTGAGATTGGTATACCTGTAGTACAAAATGTTTATTGAATTGAAGAATGTGACGTGAAATGTGGAACAATAATTTCTCTTAGAAAAAGCTATTCACTCTTTTTTTAACTGTATCATATTTGTGAAAATGATTTTATTGTTTAATATGCCCTGTCATAATACAGCTCAATGTCACGAATACAATGCTTATACAGTCCTAAAAGTGTCTAACCCACACTTTCATAAAAACCCATTGTATTTTAGCTGCTAGGCCTCAGCCACATCTTGTAGCTTCTGAGAAGCTTGAGGACTCACAATGACGATATCATTTAAATGTTGTTGATACGTGGTACTTACTGGAATCAAGGAAAAGGTGGAAGGGAGGACAAACCAATATAACCTTCTTTTCACACAACCTATTTATTTAACAATATATAAAATGTGCTTTACAGGTAATAGAAGCATTTAACCATGAAATTTTCTTTACCAAAACGAACAAATTTGCCCAATGCTTTTGACCTTAAACCTTAACTTGGGTAAGTTTTTAATCTTTCCAAAAGAAATCTGTAGTGCTTTATTGCAAAACGGCAAAAAATATGACAATGATTAATAGACGACCGGATCTGTAGACGGCCCTTTACTGGGCGAAACAGCTGTGTTTACTACCACGCTGGACACAGCCTGTCTTATTAAGTGCCCTTCTGCAACACATGAAAACTATATAAGCACCATAGATGACAAGAGTGACTCAGTTACTCAAAACAGATGACTTAACTTTTAATTTGGAAGCTGTATGTCGAAAGGTTCGCGGCTAAGTTTCGCACCTGTGCTTAAAGGTTAAACAGATTATCAAACAATATGACAATGATAAGGCATACTTCAAAGCACCTTCCTCTTAATTTCAATCGGCAACCAAGGTGCAACTGATCCCAAACCGTTCCTTTTGACAATCTTATTGTGACTAAAGCCCTGGTGACAGTTCGCTGTTAATATTTTCAAGGTTAAACCGAGGTCAGTTATTAAGACCGCTCTGAAGGAACGTCTTAAGACATTACTTGTGAACACTTATCACAAGAAATCACAAGATCCATCTAAAATACATCAATAACGAGACGGTCTTTCAAACACAGGAACGAACAACTTAGTACATCAGGTTGTTCAGATTATAACTAATGATTAAGAAATGCAATTACAATCAAAGAATTGAATCGGTTAACAGCTAAACCTAACCACAAGGTCCCTCTTTTGTTTATCAGCAACCTGTGCCTTAGTACAATTGTTCCAGCAAGAGATGATTAATAAGAACATTAATGATCGAGTACAAACCAGAAAGGAAAGGCAATATAATAGAGGGACAAATTTTCAAACGACAACTAATGTCTTAGTACAATACTACTGCCTATATTTGCGACCAAAGAGTCGACCGAGTAAAACTCTGAGGGTCGGCTATAAACCAGAAAAGAATAAGGAGGCAGATAGACAATGAAACAAATCACCACGAGGATTACAGAATGTTACTACCCTCTATCAGCAAGCCGTTACATGGATCCACGGTGCGTCGCAACGGTTACTGAGTGGTGCCGATGAAAGCCAGGCAGAAGGTGGCAGCCAGACCATGAGCGGTCGTCCGACACAGATGTTGACAACCAACCGACGGGATGTCAGCCTGCTGCTTGTAGTCGACGCTGACCTCGGTAAAGTATTCCGGAATCTTCGCCCTGCGCAGGCCCTCCCTTACGCAGCTCGTGGCTTAGGCTGCTCGGACCTCGTGACCACCTCTTGTCACGACGCTACCGCCAATCACAAAAATTTGTGCTTCCCTCAAGCGGTTTTGTTTTTTCCTTTATTGAATTTCTATCCCTCCCAAGACTGGGGGGGGGGGGGGGGGTTCTGGCAGCAGCTTAATCCGCCGCTTACAGAAGAGTTAAAAACCATAAAGAGAAGAGAAGAAACAATAAAAACAGGCGATAAAACTGCGACTTTTTAAAAACTCTAAACTGGAGGAAACTTGTGGAAATTAAAGTATAAAAGCACAGGGTTGACGATGCTAATGAAAACACACAGTAAGTAGACAGTCACACTTAAAAAACATGGCAACAGTCTGGTTTCCGTTCACAACACTTAAAAAGGGGAGTCATAACACTGAAAACTCGCATAAACACTACATTAATAGAGTTGCCACGAAGATGACACACCACAGCCTAAGGCAGATAAGGGTGTGGTGGGGTGGGGGGTGGGGTGGGCGGGGGGATGGCGCAGACAGATAAGGAGGAAAAAAAATGGTGGGGAGGAGAGGAAGAAGCAAAAAAAGGTGTGATCCGATGGAGGGAAGGGATACTGAAAGAGGGGGGCAGGGCAGACACAAGAAGGTGGGCAGTGGAGGGGAAAGCCAAAGGACTTGGGGAAGAGAAAGGAGTCAAAGAGGGGGTAGGTGGGGGAAAAAATGATAGAGGGGGGGGGCGAGGGAGCCCAGGAAAAGGACAAAGGGAGTGAGGGGAGGTGAGGCTCAGAGTTTATAGGAGGGATAAATGGAGGGAGAGAGGGCATCATCAGTGAGGGTAGTTGACAGAACCCACCTTGGGAGAGGAGATGAAGGGTGTAGAGGTGGAGGGTAGGGAGGACACAACGGTGAAGGTGCAGTGGTGGGCAGGGGTTGGAGAGGAGTGGAGCAACCAGGGGATGGGAGTCATCAAGTTAGTGGGATGCATAGAGGACTCAGATATGTTCGAGGAAAAGGAGCAGATGGGGAAAAGGAATCAGGTCATAGAGGATCTATGTGGGGGACAGGAGCATACACAAAAGGCAAGCTGGAGTGCATGGTGCTGGAGGATCTGGAGAGACATAGTATTTGGGGGGGGGGGGGGCAGGTGGATAGCCAGGTGACTCTGGTGTAACAGAGGATGGGATGGATTAAGGTTCAACCCAACATCCAGGCAGAGAGGAGTTTGAGGCAGTTGTGGTCTTTGGTTTAAATAGAGTGGAGACGAGGGATCCAGGTGAGATGATGGTCAATGGTGAGTCCAAGGTAGGTGAGTGTGGAGGAGAGGTGGACAGGATGGGCGCAGATGGTAAAGGAAAAATCAAGGAGCCAGAAGGAGCGAGTGGTACAACCTACCTGCCTGGATCTTGGAAGGATTGATTTTTAAGAGCCACTGGTGACACCATGTGGCAGAAATGTTAAAGTGATTCTGGAGAAGGGGTTGAGATCATCGAAGCATAGGAGCGAGGGTAAGGAAGGCGGTGTCATTGGCATACTGCTGGAGGTGTATTGGAGGGGGGGGGTTGAGGCATATCTGCTGTATACAGGAGGTAGTGGAGAGGAGAGAGGACAGAGCCCTGGGGCACACCCTCAGAGGGGCTGAAGGTCCAGGAATTGGCATTATGGGTGGTAACGTAGGAGGGGCGGTGGGAGAGGAAGCAGGCAATCAGACAGACATAATTGATAGGAAGTGAATAGGTCTGGAGTTTAAACAGGAGACCAGGATGCTATATGCACTCTTAGTCCCTTTTGTGGTGTAGGGAGACAAAATGGTGGAGCAACAGGAGTTAAGCTGGAGGGAGAGGAGATGAGTGAGGCATAGGAGTTGGCCATTGGCAGAGAAGGAAGGTCGAAAGCCACATTGTGTGTTGGGGAGGAGTTGGTGTCTTTGGAAATGGTGATGGATGCGCCTGGTAAGGATGGATTCCAAGAGCTTGCTGAACACCAAGAGGGCGGCAAGAACTGCAAGGGAGGGCATTGTTTGAGATGGTGGTAGGTAACAAGGTCGTGGCTGGGGGTGGCCCTCACAGGCTAGCAAACCCTGTATACATATCGGCAAGTAAAGACCTTCTAAGGACACAACCCACAGATATCAACCCTTCCTCATAGATATTGGCAATGGGGCCGCAAGAGGGATAGTCGATATTAGACCTGAGCCAGTGGTGCCACACAGAACAGACTACTAACTCAAAGGCGCCAAGGCTCAGTTGTAAAACAGAGAGAGATGTCGTGCCATTACATGTAGAAAGGCCTTTAGGGTGGCTGGGGTTTATTATGTTTGCGTATCCGCTGGTAACAGGCACATACCTGAGGATTGATGATGGTGTTGGACGTAGAAATAAAATTAACACTGCACCGAATTAGAAATTGCTTATTCTTAGCCGAGTTAATTTGTTGGTTACAACTTCATACTAACGAGGCTAGCCACATTTGTATCAACTTTGTAATGGAGGAAGTCTGATCTGAACAAAGTTTTTGGGTTACTAGACCCTGTTGTCCAGCGTATCTTATTCAATATACAAATGACATTTGTAGTAATGATTGTTACTCCATTCGATAATAGGAAGAAATTTTGGTTTACATTCATTGTTGAGTTGTAGCGATTGTTATGACGGTGAAACGAATGCGTAGCTTCACAACAGTCACTCCCAGTCAACTGGTAAACAGTGTGGCGAGTGGAGGCTTGTATTTTGGAGGCACATTGACAGCATGTATAAACATAAAAATAACAGGCGACGAAATAAGACATTTTCTTGAGAATGGAGACAACGAATTTAGTTCACGCACTGAAAGTGAAAATGTAGTCGTAGAACTTCCAGTCAAGTAATTTCTGACAGCAGCGTGTGGGATGAAAATGAACAAGGTAAGTACTGATATTTATCGCAGTTTGCAGATATCATTGAGTGTGTTAAGATGTCTGTCTCGGTAGATGAATGACTAGCTTGTTAGCCTCCAGTTCTGTTTTAATATTTTTATAGATATTCAGGCAACAAGATGGCGACCCAGGCCAGAGGCTCAAATCGATCAAAGAAATGGTGGCCCCTTGAGATATGATATGGGAGGCAGGCAGAGGCGAAGATCTGCTGCTAACATAATGAGACTTCTAAAAGGAACTAAGCCTGGGATAAAACCTGGTACACCGGTTAAAGCTTTCCTCGTGTACTTTGATGCCAACATCTTGGATGATATTGTTATGTATACTAACCAAAAACTAGTCCTGCTATGGGAATCATCTGAAGAAATTTTCGTGAAAAATTCGAAAGCTTTTGAAAGAGAAGAAATTGTGTCAGCAACCGGAATTCTTTTTAACTGTGAAGTCCATAGGCAGAACAAGGACAGTTTACATGATATATTTAGTAAAGGAAATAGAGTTTTGCCCCTATTAAGGGCTTTGCGTTTTGCTGATGATCTAACTCGAATGGCCCGAAAACAGAAATATTTTCTCCTATCAATGGTGTATGGAACATGATAGTAAGTTTCCTGAGTTTTATGATTCTATTACGCCTGATACAGTTGATGAAGAGTCCGCCCCCGGCAGCTGAGTGGTCAGCGCGACGGACTGTCAATCCTATGGGCCCGGGTTCGATTCCCGGCTGGGTTGGAGATTTTATTCGCTCAGGGACTCGTTGTTGTGTTGTTCTAATCATCATCATTTCATCCCCAACACGCGCAAGTCGCCGAAGTGGCGCGAAATCGAAATACTTGCACCAGGCGAGCGGTCTACCCGACGGGAGGCCCTCGTCACACGCAATTATTATTATTATTAGTCGATGAAGAACTTGTAACCTGCCATGGTTGATGCATAGAAGTGAACATGTTGCGTGATTCAGATCCGAAATACTGCTTCGCGGGCAATCCCTCTGCTTGGGGAGCATGCCAAAGAGACGAACGATAACAGCGACCCTGAAATACTTAGATGGTTGGTTGAAATGACTAACTTGAAACCATCACGAAGAAACAATACCATGGATCGAAAGTTCACCATCGTTCCATTAGCACGTGATATTTTGGAAAAGAAAATAATTACAGCTGTTACTACCTACAAAACCTCGTCCTGTTTCTCTGGAACAGCTACACCGGAACATTCGATTTGCCTTTAGTGATGATGCCACTAAAGTGAGTTACGTGCCTAAGAAAGGAAAGGTTGTTACAGTACTGCAACCAAACATCACGACACGAATGTGACGGAAGTGATTCCAGGGTTGGGCTGATTTGGGGGAAGAGACCACGCAGCGAGTTCATCGGTCTCATCGGATTAGGGAAGGACGGGGAAGGAAGTCAGCCGTGCTCTGTCAAAGGATCCATTCCGACATAGAACTTCTTGCATGAAGTATGTCTGCCCCGCACACACAAAGAAAGAAGAATTAGTTCGTATTGTGAACTGTTCTGTGTTTGAATCCGAGCAATCCTTGCAGTTATGAAATCAATATATATAAATGTAAAATCATCATTTATGATTTAATTAAACTTCATTAGAAGGTTCTTTTTATAAAGAAAGAACTGGAAATCCTTGCTCAGTAATAATTATCAACCTTTTAAACTTCTAGTCTACCATCTTTACGGAAATATAGGGTGGGGCAAATAAAAACAGTCTGGAGAAGTGGATACGACTGGACGATAATATTTGTATACAAGTAGACCGCAGCATGATGGAGCAACTGTCCATACAGCCGGCCGATCTTGGAGCACATTTACATAATCTTCGCGCCTGACATAGTTGTTAGCAGAGGTCAGCCTGGTCGCGGCCGCAACGTATTTCTGTTGTCAATTTACTTTACCTCTTAAATTTAGTAATAAATGATATGGGTGAATGATTAAAATATACAGATCTTCCCTATACTTTTAAGAGAATTTGAAATGACTATAAAGGCAAATGTCTTTAGAAACCAAAATAGAAGACGGTGATTAAAGGAGAAGGTAGCCCATACTGATTAGAGTCTTCAAAAATTCCTATTGTTCATGAACAACATTGAGACGAAACCAAGATGATAACTGAAGAAACTTGACAGGCCGAGACCGTTATAAAAGCATTTAACTGAATGACCGGTGTCGAAAGAGCTATGCTGTCATCTTATGCATAAGATCCCACGATGAAAGCGTAGCAGATCGCCCCCGGACTAACCATATCGGGAATGTGCCGGGTTATTCAAAAGTAACTGTACACACTTCGTGGGTGTAAAGTATGAGTTAAAATAAAAGCAAATTGTTAAATAGAATGTTGTCTGAAACTGCTTCATTTTCTAGTTATAATGAATAATGTTATTTTGGGTTGGCATTTCGTCATGGGTCAGTAAAGTCATTTGGCGTTTCTTGTTCGCTTGCATATCGACTAATGTTGCTTTGTACACCCTTCGGCACTGCTGGATTAAATGTGGAAAGAAACGCCTTGATGTACTTGACTTCGGTGTGGTTCGTTGTACAGGATGAGACGAACGGAGTCTGCAACATTCCGAGAACACGAAGACGTCCGGCACGTCTTCATCATTTTGATCACGTCCCGAGCTGAGGGTACAGTATGTAGTTGTGTTGAACTTGGAGTCCCTACGTGTCGTTAATATCTTAGAAGAATTAACATTGTGCTGCATTTGTGATCTCTACTCTACTGCATAATTCTGAAATAAAGCAACTGTAGACAAGACTTTATTCAACGTTCTGGCAACGGCCTTGCCGCAGTGGATACACCGGTTCCCGTGAGATCACCGAAGTTTACCGCTGTTGGGCGTGGCCGGCACTTAGATGGGTGACCATCCAGTCGCCATGCGCTGTTGCCATTTTTCGGGGGCCACTCAGCCTCGTGATGCCAATTGAGGAGCTACTCGACCGAATAGTAGCGGCTTCGGTCAAGAATACCGTCATAACGACCGGTAGAGCAGTGTGCTGACCCCACGCCCCTCCCATCCGCATCCTCCTTGAAGATGACACGGCGGTCGGATGGTCCTGGTAGGCGAGTCGTGGCCTAACGACGGAGTCCTTGTGCTTGTTATTCAACGTTTTAGCCTTATTTTGATGCGTACTTTGCACCCAAGAAGTGTGTACAGTTACTTTTGAATCATGCTGTATAAAGACGTGGTTTACATCAGTTTCTAACTCAGAGTCACACCGGTACGCAATGCAATCGTAAATGTTGAGCCTACACAGACGTACAATAAACATGATTAAAGCGGAGTGGAATAATGGTGGAAATCGTAAATGGATCCAAATGTGCCATCGTAAACCATTACCTTGTAGAAATTTGAGGTTGTAATACCGCATGATATCCATTTCGATGGGACGCAGTAGAGGAACGGTACGGCGACGATCATTTACTGTACCAGCATGACAATGCACTCTATCATAAAACACCATTTGTGAGGTAATGGCTAGTGGAAAATAACATTCCTAAAATGGACTGACCTGCGACGAGTCCTAAGCTGAACGAAATTGAACATGTCCCCGGTTTTGACTCTCGAGGAAGAATAGGATGCCATTCCTCTACAGCATTTCAGATACGTTACTGAAGTGACCCCAGCAGAGCTGAAGCTGTCATGAAGTAAAGTACTATCCAGTGATAAGTGTCCGGATGCTTTTGGTTAGGCAGTGCTTCTTTTCCGCCACAACATGGAGTCACCCTATCGGTCGTTTTGGATGCCGCAGTTGGCATCCAGCATCCGATGGCAGGGATCCTCATAGAGCCTGCAGTTAATAGGTCAGTCTACCCCGTAATTTATTCCAACGATAGTCAGTTTCCTTGCAGCTGTATTTTTATATTATTGTTTACATTATATTCATACACTGCTTCCTCCTCAGGTACAGGATGGGCGTGCTTCATAAATCGATTGTCATTAATATTGTAAGTAGCCGTCTTTCCATCATGGGAGAAGCGTATAACATGTCTCCCATATGGACAATTCGTACCCGATATTCCCTTCTCTCCGCGTCGAAACGAGAAACGAAGCTTCACGGAAATTCGCTTTCATTGGAATAATTAAACAGCGGTAGGTAGTCCTCTCGGTGAGGAGCACTTTCCAGGAGAGTGCAGTTCGCGGCAGCAGGAAATTACCAATGAAAATACCCGCATCCTGCTCTAGACACTGTTTGTCTGAAAGGCGTGGATGCTAAAACAATTTCGGAGCTCGTTGGTAGCTCGTGAAGTAGCGAACTCGGTCGACCGCCCTGCCGGATGTAATACAAGTCGTGTGTCTTCTCGGGCGGAAGTGGTGCTAGAAAGGAAATAACATTCTTGGAATCAGTAGTCAGTGATCCTTATAGAGCAATAAGGCTCCATTTTCCGTTATAGAAACGCTACAAGATTCTAAAATATATTCCAATGCGCGACTGATAAGTTATGATTACAGAACACAGATTTCATAGGCATTGTGGCCTAATTCGTGCGCATGTAGTTGGTAGTGCACTTTGAATGGTTTAGCGATCTGGAGTTAATGATTAATGAAATACAATGGACTTAACGAAGTCTAATGCAAGCCAATAAATGACACTTGGTTTTTATTTTCGTACATGATTGCTTGACACTTCTTACAGCCAACACTCTTTTTAAAGGGCAGGTGTTGAAACTATTAAAATGAAACTCAATAAATTGTCCAATGGTCTGCTGTAGCTGTATTTGTTCGGGTCACTCATACACCAATACAATCGGTTTCGCAACTTCTGAGTTGCATCTTCAAGTGTAAGTATCTGTACAAAATAGTTTTTTAAAAAAAGTTACACCGTTATCTGAGATATCCTAAAATACTGAATGACTAGACAGAAACATGCAGGAAAATATTACGGATAGAAAATTGTTGTGGATGACATGCAACCCACAAGAACAGGCTTATATATACACTCCTGGAAATTGAAATAAGAACACCGTGAATTCATTGTCCCAGGAAGGGGAAACTTTATTGACACATTCCTGGGGTCAGATACATCACATGATCACACTGACAGAACCACAGGCACATAGACACAGGCAACAGAGCATGCACAATGTCGGCACTAGTACAGTGTATATCCACCTTTCGCTGCAATGCAGGGTGCTATTCTCCCATGGAGACGATCGTAGAGATGCTGGATGTAGTCCTGTGGAACGGCTTGCCATGCCATTTCCACCTGGCGCCTCAGTTGGACCAGCGTTCGTGCTGGACGTGCAGACCGCGTGAGACGACGCTTCATCCAGTCCCAAACATGCTCAATGGGGGACAGATCCGGAGATCTTGCTGGCCAGGGTAGTTGACTTACACCTTCTAGAGCACGTTGGGTGGCACGGGATACATGCGGACGTGCATTGTCCTGTTGGAACAGCATGTTACCTTGCCGGTCTAGGAATGGTAGAACGATGGGTTCGATGACGGTTTGGATGTACCGTGCACTATTCAGTGTCCCCTCGACGATCACCAGTGGTGTACGGCCAGTGTAGGAGATCGCTCCCCACACCATGATGCCGGGTGTTGGCCCTGCGTGCTTCGGTCATATGCAGTCCTGATTGTGGCGCTCACCTGCACGTCGCCAAACACGCATACGACCATCATTGGCACCAAGGCAGAAGCGACTCTCATCGCTGAAGACGACACGTCTCCATTCGTCCCTCCATTCACGCCTGTTGCGACACCACTGGAGGTGGGCTGCACGATGTTGGGGCGTGAGCGGAAGACGGCCTAACGGTGTGCGGGACCGTAGCCCAGCTTCATGGAGACGGTTGCGAATGGTCCTCGCCGATACCCCAGGAGCAACAGTGTCCCTAATTTGCTGGGAAGTGGCGGTGCGGTCCCCTACGGCACTGCGTAGGATCCTACGGTCTTGGCGTGCATCCGTGCGTCGCTGCGGTCCGGTCCCAGGTCGACGGGCACGTGCACCTTCCGCCGACCACTGGCGACAACATCGATGTACTGTGGAGACCTCACGCCCCACGTGTTGAGCAATTCGGCGGTACGTCCACCCGGCCTCCCGCATGCCCACTATACGCCCTCGCTCAAAGTCCGTCAACTGCACATACGGTTCACGTCCACGCTGTCGCGGCATGCTACCAGTGTTAAAGACTGCGATGGAGCTCCGTATGCCACGGCAAACTGGCTGACACTGACGGCGGCGGTGCACAAATGCTGCGCAGCTAGCGCCATTCGGCGGCCAACACCGCGGTTCCTGGTGTGTCCGCTGTGCCGTGCGTGTGATCATTGCTTGTACAGCCCTCTCGCAGTGTCCGGAGCAAGTATGGTGGGTCTGACACACCGGTGTCAATGTGTTCTTTTTTCCATTTCCAGGAGTGTATACTGAAGCGCGAAGGAAACTGGTATAGGCATGCGTATTCAAATACAGATATATGTATACAGGTAGAATACGTCGCTGCGGCCGGAAACGCCTTTGTAAGACAACAAATGTCTGACACAGTTTTTCGATCTGTTACAATCGCAGTTTATCAAGATTTAAGTGATCTTGAACGTGGTGTTATAGTCGGTGCACGAAAGAAGAGACACAGCTTCTGTGAAGTAGCAATGAGGAGGGAATTTTTCCCGTACGACCATTTCACGAGTGTACCGTGAACGTCAATCATCCGGTAAAACACCGCTGCGGCCGGAGAACTTTTTGCATCTTCACTTTCAACTACGCGACGCGGATTAATTTGCGGCATTCCTAAACTTTGTTGCCTAATAGTTCAAAGAAACTTATAAAAGTGAAAACAGGATATAATTTCACAGTTCACAAAAAATATCATTTTTTACATTTTTCATACACCATTGATTGGTTCGTTTTATGATAATCATTACACTCCACTGTTCTCACTATGATTTTCACGTCTCACACAGATCACAGTTCTCGTCAACGGATTTAAATACACGTTCCCCGAAAGAGATGCAATGTATAATTTGTGTGTCCAGAGAGCAAGATCTGTGGTACTGACAATGATGGTAGGCGACACTTCTCATTAATGTATCCTGTTTGGTTATTATTCAAATATTCACACACGGACACTGTCTTTTTCAACATTCGACATAGCTTTCTTGATGTTATGGTAACTGTTCCATCCAACTTCAGAAACATGGTACACATGTCTGGCTCTCCAGTACGCACTAGACAAAGTGAGTATTTCATACTCTCAACTAAGTAACGAACGATACTGAGATACGTGTGCGGCCCTTCAGAACTTCCGAGACAGAGGTACGTGTCAAGCTCTCCAGAATGCCCAAAACAGAGTTACTAATGCAGCTGAAGTACTTCATCTCCTAGGCACTCCTAGGCAACCAAAGCACTTCGGTTGCAATATCTTTACGTTTCTCAAAACTAGCGATATATAATATGCAAAACGACAGACCAGTAGGGTAACCATGAAAGATTATCACAACAAAAACTAGATTAAATACAATGAAAACTATAATTAGTTAATAAGAGAAGTTATACATTTTGGCGCCTAGCACCCGAATGTGTCTAACAATCAGAAGTAAATTAACTACAACTGATGGACTCTACCAGGGGACTGTACCATCGGTCGCTTGTACTTAACTCCACTTTTGTACCACATACTACGTCATGTGTATCAAGATGCATCAAGGCGTGCTTCTAGCAAAGTAAAATATTGGCCGCCACATCCAGGAATATCACATATCCATCTCCTTCAAAACTGGCCTGTTCTCGAAGACAACTAACAGGTTTGGAAATGAGGAAATTTTGCTCCAAATTTGGAAAAAAAGTTGATGTTTCCCTACTCTCTCATTCACATAAATTCTTAAAAAAATGTGAAATAGCTGTTTCTAAAATATCATCCCAATTAACGAAAATTATTGGCTTACTGATGCTAAACATATACTTCCTCATCTTAATTCTATCAGAAATCCTTAACTAAGCAGCATGAACTACTTCTTGCTACAAAGTGTCACTTATGTTTTCAGCTCATAGCTGTCCTTTAAATTTCCTTTAGTCTTGTTATTCAACTGCAAACATCAGCACCTGAACCATTAAATCTCCTCATTACACTTACTGATATATATATATATATATATATATATATATATATATATATATATATATATATATACAATATAAGTCGTTGGGGTAATGACGTCCATCTTTACACAACACACATTTTGTATCAAATATCATTGCAATGCCTTCCATTTTTGCCTAATAACGCTCACATTTTTTACTTATGCCAGCACTAGGCCATCAATATATGTTTTTTACTATCACATACCTCACAAATACTCTAAATTGTGTCAGCATATAAGTGTCCTTACATAAAATTCATATATAAATGTTACATAGTGTTACAATATACACAATGTTGCATTGAATACAATACAATATTATTTAAAAAACCTGTGTCACAACTGTGGTGACTACCGGGCTTCCATTTGAACTGACTTCTCACGTTTGCTGATGTTTTGCTTTTTTAACCCTGACTCATTGGTCAGTGCACTCTTGCACCACCTGTTAATATTTTGCTGTTATGCATTACTCATCCCAGCCAGTGCTCACTTCCATTCAAGTTGACACTGGTGTTTGACGCACCGCTATCTTACATCTACATATTGAGAAACAAAATGATATGAGAATAGCTCTCATTTTATACTTCAGGTTTATTTTCATTTCATTCGATAACTTAACCAGGTATTCAAACTAGATTCACAGGTGTTTTGAGAGAAATGAAGATACTCTAGATCGTGATAACAGAGAAAAATAGCGAAACAAATTCCGTTGCTTTAATTCACTCATAGCATACTATCGACTTTGCTGCTCAAGCATTTAAACACTGTTAATACAACAAACATTTGTTATGTGCTTCATGTGTTTGTACATCAGTACTTATTATTGTCTGCGTCCTATGTGAGGTTCATATCTAGTTTTCATTAGCTGTGTGGGTATGGCTCTGAGCACTCTGGGACGTAACATCTATGGTCATCAGTCCCCTATAACTTAGAACTACTTAAACCTAACTAACCTAAGGACATCACATAACACCCAGTCATCACGAGGCAGAGAAAATCCCTGACCCCGCCGGGAATCGAACCCGGGAACCCGGGCGTGGGAAGCGAGAACGCTACCGCGCGACCACGAGCTGCAGACTGTGTGGGTATCATTTCTGCCTCGTGATACAATTACTAATAATGCTTTGGCTGAAATACGGCGCCTACTAATCCCTAAATGTGTGGCCGACTGTCACATGCGATATTACCTTCCTATTACCTATCGTATACGAGTGGCCGACTTCTGTGGTCGATCCAAAACTCCTTCATTATCATTTATGTACGAGTGGTCGGTTTCTTTGGTCGATCCAAAATTCTATCTTCATCATTTCAACTGTGGCTGGACTCATCCTAGCCTAAATATACATGTATTACAGCGGAATCCTCATCACTGCTTGTAATCATTCCCAGACCAGCTACAAATTGTTACTAATAAAGTACCTCATTCCACTTTTGTACCACATGCTAATTTACGTGTATCATGCTGCATCAAGACGAGCTTCTAGCAAAACAAAATACTGGCGGCCACAGCCAGGAATATCACAATGGTACGAATGACGACTGAAGAGAATCGATCAACGTCACAGAAGTGTAGCCCTTCCGCAAATTGCTGCAGATTTCAATGCTGGGCCATCAACAAGTATCAGCGTGCGAATCATTCAAAGAAACATCACAAATATGGGCCTCTCGAGTACCCTTGATGAGTATACGACAGTACGTTTTACACCTCGCCTGGGCCTGTCAACATCGACATTGAACTGCTGCCTGGTCGAACGAGTCTCGTTTCAAATTGTATCGAGCGGATGGACGTGTACAGGTATGGAGACAACCTCACGAATCCATGGACCCAGCATGGCAGAAGGGGACTGTTCAAGCTGGTGGAGGCTCCGAGATGGCGTGAAGCGTGTGGAGTTGTAGTAGTATGTGACCCCTGATACGTCTAGGTACGATTCTGACGGGTGACAAGTACGTAAACATCCCGTCTGATCACCTGCATCTATTCATGTCCATTGTGCCTTCCGACGGACTTGGGCAATTCCAGCAGGACAATGCGACACCCCACACGTCCAGAAATGCTATAGAGTGGCTCCAGGAACACTATTCTGAGTCTAAACATTTCTGCTAGCCATCAAAATCACCAGATATGAATATTATTGAGCATATCTGGGATGCCTTGCAACGTGCTGTTCAGAAGAGATCTCCTCCCCCTCGTACTCTTATGCATTTATGGACAGCCCTGCGTGATTCATGGTGTTTGTTCCCTCCAGCACTACTTCAGACATTAGTCGTGTCCATGCCACGTCGTGTTACAGCACTTCTGCGTGCTTGAGATGGCCCTATACGAGATTATGCAGGTGTACCAGTTTCTTTGGCTCTTCAGACTTAATAATTGCAACTTGTTAAATTCATACCAAAAGAAAGTACTTACAAATGCTATGACATATGTTACAGAATGCCGCAACGTAACTGGAGTGGCTAGGTAAATATTTCAGCATTCCTGAATTTATAAAAAACCTACGTCAAATGACGAAAAGACCATCGTCAGAGATGGAAATCATGTCCAAAACAGAAGAATAGAATTAGGTATCAGAACTTATCCTTAATTTGAAAAATAGTGAAACACTAACTCAAATGAAAAGCAGATGGGGACCATACGACATGGACCATTTGCCAAAAGCGGGACTGGCCTAAGTTAAGTCGCCAATGTACACATTGTACTTGTAGGCCTATGTCAAGCAACAAAATACTCCTCATGAATGTTATTCAGGGAAGTACTAGGCCCTGTAGTGACTGAAAAAAGAACTATTTGTACAGATATTTACACAAGAAGATGCAACTCTAAGGTTGTGGAACGGGATGTTTGCGTTTATAAGTGACCTGAAGAAATACAGCCACACTGGACCATGGGACACTTCATTCAGTTCTATTTTAGTAGTTTTAATGTCTGTATTTTAAAAAACTGTTCACTGTATGAAGTGTCAAGCATTCGTATATAACTACACTCCTGGAAATTGAAATAAGAACACCGTGAATTCATTGTCCCAGGAAGGGGAAACTTTATTGACACATTCCTGGGGTCAGAGACATCACATGATCACACTGTCAGAACCACAGGCACATAGACACAGGCAACAGAGCATGCACAATGTCGGCACTAGTACAGTGTATATCCACCTTTCGCAGCAATGCAGGCTGCTACTCTCCCATGGAGACGATCGTAGAGATGCTGGATGTAGTCCTGTGGAACGGCTTGCCATGCCATTTCCACCTGGCGCCCCAGTTGGACCAGCGTTCGTGCTGGACGTGCAGACCGCGTGAGACGACGCTTCATCCAGTCCCAAACATGCTCAATGGGGGACAGGTCCGGAGATCTTGCTGGCCAGGGTAGTTGACTTACACCTTCTAGAGGACGTTGGGTGGCACGGGATACATGCGGACGTGCATTGTCCTGTTGGAACAGCAAGTTCCCTTGCCGGTCTAGGAATGGTAGAACGATGGGTTCGATGATGGTTTGGATGTACCGTGCACTATTCAGTGTCCCCTCGACGATCACCAGTGGTGCACGGCCAGTGTAGGAGATCGCTCCCCACACCATGATGCCGGGTGTTGGCCCTGTGTGCCTCGGTCGTATGCAGTCCTGATTGTGGCGCTCACCTGCACGGCGCCAAACACGCATACGACCATCATTGGCACCAAGGCAGAAGCGACTCTCATCGCTGAAGACGACACGTCTCCATTCGTCCCTCCATTCACGCCTGTCGCGACACCACTGGAGGCGGGCTGCATGATGTTGGGGCGTGAGCGGAAGACGGCCTAACGGTGTGCGGGACCGTAGCCCAGCTTCATGGAGACGGTTGCGAATGGTCCTCGCCGATACCCCAGGAGCAACAGTGTCCCTAATTTGCTGGGAAGTGACGGTGCGGTCCCCTACGGCACTGCGTAGGATCCTACGGTCTTGGCGTGCATCCGTGCGTCGCTGCGGTCCGGTCCCAGGTCGACGGGCACGTGCACCTTCCGCCGACCACTGGCGACAACATCGATGTACTGTGGAGACCTCACGCCCCACGTGTTGAGCAATTCGGCGGTACGTCCACCCGGCCTCCCGCATGCCCACTATACGCCCTCGCTCAAAGTCCGTCAACTGCACATACGGTTCACGTCCACGCTGTCGCGGCATGCTACCAGTGTTAAAGACTGCGATGGAGCTCCGTATGCCACGGCAAACTGGCTGACACTGACGGCGGCGGTGCACAAATGCTGCGCAGCTAGCGCCATTCGACGGTCAACACCGCGGTTCCTGGTGTGTCCGCTGTGCCGTGCGTGTGATCATTGCTTGTACAGCCCTCTCGCAGTGTCCGGAGCAAGTATGGTGGGTCTGACATACCGGTGTCAATGTGTTCTTTTTTCCATTTCCAGGAGTGTATTTTAGCTGTGGTGGCCCTAATTTTTTTAAAAATTGACGTACCAAGACACATCAGTGGCAGAGACAATAGATATTATACATTTAGAGATTCCGATGGAAGTAGTGGCAACTACGGCAAGTGAATGCCGTCCACACAAGTCGGACACGTGGGGAACTACAAGGATGGCGATATAATTGTCCTCATAGCAGATGTAACTCTGCTCTCCTCGGGCGACCACCTCAAACAAGTACCAGCTACTTTAAGCCACCCTCTCCTTCCTGCCACTGTTGCTAGACTGTCTGTGGCATCGATCCGCTCAGTTGCTCTCTGCCAAATTCGTCACCTCGCCCCGCTGTACTGCCATGGGACTTTTATAAACTCAGAAGCATTTCCTTGCCATATCTGTGCTACCGTAGCGTAGGTCGTGTAGAGAACTCTGAAGGTACTCACATATTATGAAGTGTCATTGATTGCACTCTGTAACAGGTTCTGAACTTCATAATTTAAATGTCAGTTTCTGCGAAATTCATTTATTTTCTTGTGTATTTTCAATTTTCCTATATACAAGGGTCTGTGGGTTTAGATTGTGTTAATGTCTTATCGCCAGTAAATACCGTAATCTTAAGTGTATTTATTTGCCGTAGGTTACGGCAATTCGTTTCCGTGGACACTTGATGTGTATTTTTGTGACCATTTTGTTATGTAGTATTGTCTTTGTGAACATTATGTAAAAGACATTGATGGAACTCAGAAGATTGTGGTGTACTGACTATTGACAGTTACCGTTCCCCAGTTCGCAGACCTCTAAACATACTCATAAAGCTGTAGTGCACTAATATTTGCTTTGGAAGCACTGACCGGTCTTACCGTACCTTGTGTATCAAAGCGAGGCTTACAACTCTTCTTAACCCTCAGACAGAGTTGTGAGGTCCTTTACAATACTAGCGAAACTGTACATCCCTGCTATTTCCCTTGTTGGTCATTCTATTGCTGGTGGTTCCACATACGTTGTCAGCAGTTGATAACTAACCTTCAGACAAACTAGAAGAATCGTCAAATCGTCGCCTTTCTCAGTGCGCAACTGTAAAGCTGTGGTGGTGTCATTATTGACCCAACGGCACTAAGTTTTTCTTTTTCCCTTATGGTCAAAATTTACATATCAACTCAATATTTTATCTTTATGCTTATTTTGTGTTTTCGTTTATTTTAATTGTTAGTATGGCTTCGGTCTCTCTTTCGCCTGAATTCCAGCAGTCTCAAATCGGTTCGAAGGTTCAACACTTTGGCAAAACGTTGAATTCTTATGTCCCTAAAAAAGGGAAAACCTGTCATTTTGATTCTCAGTACGTAACATTTAAATAGTACAGATTATGAAACAGGAGTGCCAGCAATAATTTGCTTTCACAACAACACAAAAGGTAGACTGGATCCTCTTGAGCAGAAATGTGTTAGCTACAACACAACCTGACAAACACACAGATAAAATTTTGCTGTATTTTATGTAATTCTCAGCATAAACCGATTCATATGTAACATAAACATCCATGCAAGAAGTACATACCTATTTCCCGATTTGACTTCATCAAAATACTGACCAGGAAGCTTACTGAACCCCACTTCAACGATAGACTGATCAATGACAGGCTACCAAAAGAATTAAGACTAACAATCTCACGACTTTTGCAGAAACCTCTCCCAAAATCACAAATACCCATTCTGGATTCAAAGAGAAACGATGTACTCTATCTCCCCGTGACAACGAGGAAAAGACCAAGGAGGACTGAACCTGCTACAGTCGTTAGGTTTATCAAACCTGTTGTTCAGTGATGTGTGAAGAGTGTGGAGAGGAGAACATTAATGAAATTGAACATCTGTGAACTTTTTTAAATCAGTTCATCTGTGATGTTTATTATATGCTACGAATTTTTCGCTCCCTGCATGTTAACTTTACGCCAATCAATTACTGATTTACGTTATTTCTAATACAATAAACTAGTTTGAATTTTTATGTTTCATTTCACTTCATTATTATACGGGGTTACACAAACTATTATATATAAGTAGTACTGGTGAAAGTAAAATAAATTAATTTTCACGGCTAAAAATGTGGTATCTTTTTGGACCCCACAACACTATTTATGGCACAAAGAAGTTACAACTTCGTTTGAGGGTTAAGAATACCATCGCAGTAAATGTATCCAGGTCCGTCAAGAAAGATTCATTAAACTAATATTTGGTGTAATACGTCGAGTAACCAGTCTTCTGTGAGAGAAATACATGGATTACAGCGGCAGGTGCAAGTTCCAAGACCTCTTCGAGGACCCTATGGAGAAACATTTGGCCCCGATTTAGCCTCTGCGATTCGTCTCTCGTCATCAAATTTTTGGATTTGTAGTTGCTCTGACTCCGCGGAGGCTTTTCCGATATCACAGACAGCCCAACATCGTTGGATCCATAATTCGCGGATTGCTTGACGCATCAGATGTGTTTGTTTACTAGCTTTCGAAGACATATTCTGTTGTCGTCAGGAGTCATCTGTAAGTAGGATGGCACTTAATTCAATTGTCCGAATTTTGTTGTGGGTGTGTCACTTTCATATCCTGCTATTCGTTTGGCGCATGACCAAACTCCTATAGGCTCAAGTGAATTAATTGAATCGTGTGCACCGGATAAATGTAGTTAACAAAAATGGCACTAATGAAATGAGGTGCTTGGGTTGACTATCTAGTAATATATGTAGTGACTGCCATGGAGGTCATCTAATTATCGCCTGCCGCTGTGGCTGAGCGGTTCTAGGCGTTTCAGTCTGGAACCGCACGACCATCGCAGGTTCGAATCCTGCCTCGGGCATGGATGTGTGTGGTATCCTTAGGTTAGTTAGGTTTAAGTAGTTCTAAGTCTAGGGGGACTGATGACCTCAGATGTTAAGTCCCATAGTGCTTAGAGCCATTTGAACCATTTGACTCATTTAATCATCAAATGAAGCAGGATTCAAAATCAGTTTTTTACAAGTGGTGGCTCGAGAACATGTATATGAATTTAATCATGCGATCGGATTAGAGATCAAAAATCGCAATTGCAGGGGATGATGATTATTGAACATGATTAATACCCCAGGAAATAGGTTGAATGGCCTTCAAGAAGTTATTAGCAGCATGTGATTATTGCCTAAGCTCGCGTCGACTTGCACGGAGAGGAGCAGAAGTCATGATCTGCTGCAAAGCGTAGCTACCGGGAAGGAAGCCAGCCAGCCCTAGTCGGTTCACCAAAGATGTGTTGTGCCCGGTGGTCTGCGGTGAAGTGAAGTTGTAGTCGGCGGCAGGAGTAGATATCCTGTGTTGAGCGGCCAGAGGGGGAGAAGTGTTCCCTTCGTTCTCTAGGTCAGCTCTTCCTCCCTTGTCTTTGTGGCTTTCAGTGCGCCAATCAGGCGATTTTACTAAACTCTGCCTAATGTCACGGCCGAAAATAAATCACAAGTTTCCGAGTTCGCAATGTGAACCTACGGAAGAACTCAATTCTGATTAGGTCTTTATGACGTCCCAACTCTACTATAAAATTCTTTCTCTGGCCAAGCTGCTGACTCCACGTTTTGGACTCTCTCGAAGCCAGCACTCATTTCCGCTGCTTTGCTAAATTATTACTGCCAGCCAGTAAGGAGTCTCTTAAATTTACAACGAACTAGCTGGGCTGCCCCATGTGAACACTTGGGCTTTATAGTTACTCGCAGTTGTAGACGATGTTCATCACGCCACACCGCTTGCATCTCGGAAGCACTTTCTAACTTGAACACAAACTGATTTTCTTGAATCAGTTAACTCCTTTTGAAAAACAGACATAATGTGTGATGGGACAACCGCAATTACTGGTTACACAATGTTACTTATAATCCGCCTTTATTGCAAAAATGTTTATTCACATGACCGGTTTCGGTTCCTCTAGAACCATCTTCAGATCTGAAACGATAATGATACTAATTTACGGTTTCACAAAAGCAAACCTTTTTCATCCTCTCCAATAAACATCAGATGTACCAGAACATACTCGCAATTTGGGTTACAGGAGTAACCTGTCGACACACAGCAACCTTCACATGCTGCGTCACATAAAATTGGTTGGCAGAATGCACGTCAATTACGTTAATTATAAACGCCAGGCGCTGCACGCATCTTCCAGCTTCCCCACCACGCATCATCTCTTATCCCTCGGCCTGGACCTCCACACACAACAGTGATCATCTCAGTAAGTCGTCATAAGTACTTGACGGGGCCCTCCTGCGCGGCCCTCTTGCCCACGGCGATGGACGTCAGACGACTGAGTGGATCGCGGCACAACACCGAAATGGCGGGAACCACGGAAGCAGACCATGGAGGAAAACAAGTCTACAACAGCGCCATGGATATAGAAATCACCCTTTGTTTTTAGATCGTATAAAGATGATAATTTAATGTGAATTTTAATTTTGACAAGTACAGATTTTTGACCTTGATATCTAAAGATTGTGATTAAGTATTTTTAGAGATAAAATTAAATTACAAAAATCTACTTAATACAGTATGTGCATATGTAATGTAACAAATATACCAGACGCCACCAGTCGGCAATAGTTTTATAATTAATGTAAATGACGTGCATTCTGCCAACCAATTTTATGTGACG
Source organism: Schistocerca americana (assembly GCF_021461395.2). Taxonomy (NCBI): domain Eukaryota; kingdom Metazoa; phylum Arthropoda; class Insecta; order Orthoptera; family Acrididae; genus Schistocerca; species Schistocerca americana. The sequence continues at coordinate 162,489,781 of NC_060119.1, read as the reverse complement.
CAGCATGCGAAGGTTGCTGTGTGTCGACGGGCATTTGAAATTGATCGGGTAGGATGAAAAAGGTTTGCATTTGTGAAATAGTAAATTAGTATCATTATCGTTTCAGATCTGAAGATGGTTGTAGAGGAACCGAAACCGGTCATGTGAATGAACATTTTTGCAATCAACACGGATTATAAGTAACATGAGTTAACTCCTGCTGAGTAGGCCTGCTAAGCTGATCGGGAAATGTGCACTGAAGGGTTCTACATCTGTGTTAGCTACCTACTGGTAAAACACTGGATAGCACCTAGTGGGATATTAGGCACAGCTGCTGCTCAGAGACTTACCGTGGGCCGTACACAAATTATGGACAATGCAATGCCTGGTGGCTTATACGTTTGACCGTACCGGACACTCTGGTACCTGTCCTTAAGCCACAACGGGTGGTCTATCATAGGTGCAGAACGGGATCTCTCTCAGCTAAGCAACACAAGGTCCTCAGGTGGTGCTTCAGTCTATGATTTTCCTTTCACGAAAGTTACTGGAAGGTTTTCTCGCAGCTAGGCTATGTAAATAGCGAAAATTGAGACATTAAATAACGTCCTAATTCCTCAAATCATTGAATCTTACTTACTGTAAACATGGGCTGAAATCACATCAAATGAATTCAAGGACATTACGACAAATAAAAAATGAGACATGCCACTCGAGTAATTGCCTGCCACAAATCACTACTGGATGTTATGTCGATGTCTGCGACAAACATTGCTAACGGTGTTCATTTCATCAGACTCATCTGACTTATATGTGTTCACGGTAAAAAAATCCGCCTCAGCTTTAAAATACTTTATTGACCGAGGTATTGCACGACAGAAGTCGCTATACACTACCACAGTTTCAGGGTCTTAGCGCCATCATCAGGTGTATTTGAAGCAGTAGTAGCACTTCTAGTACATACCCAAATAACTAATAGGCTGGATTTCAGATAAACCTGATGATCAGGCTAAGACACTGAAACCGTGGCAGGGTACAGCAACAACTGTCGTGCAAAACTTCAAAGTATTTTACAACTTTGGCGAATTTGATTACCATGAAATTATTGGTATATCTGAACACTTGGTATATCTGAACACTTCTTAAATAAGGAGGTAATTCAGAGGCTTCCTTTACCAGGATACAGGTTGGCTGGCAGCTTTTCTAGGAGCTCTTTGTGGTGTGGGGGAGTAGCCATGTATGTGATAAACGGTATCCCATTTGAGTCAATTGACGTTTCAAAGTACTGCACTGAGAAGGTGTTTGAATGTTGTGCAGGTGTGGTTGAATTTAGTGGAGCTAAACTTCTTACTGTTGTTATTTATAGATCCCCAGATTCCGATTTCACAACATTTTTGTTAAAGCTAGAGGAGGTTCTTGGTTCACTTTATTGGAAATACAAAAAGTTAGTTATATGTGGTGACTTCCATATAAATTGTGTAAGTGATTGCGCAAGGAAAAGGATGCTGGTAGACCTCCTTAATTCATATAATCTTATGCAAACCGTATTCTTTCCAACGAGAGTGCAAGGGAACAGTAGAACAACCATAGACAATATTTTTGATCATTCGTCATTACTAGAAGGGCATTCTGTTAGCAAAATGGTGAATGGCCTTTCAGATCATGATGCACAAATTTTTAGTCTAAGAGATTTTTGTGCTGCAACACATGTTAAATATAGTTACCAACTTTTTAGGAAAGCTGATCCAGTTGCTGTAGAGACTTTTGTAAACCTTATCAAGGAACAAGAGTGGCAAGATGTTTATAGTGCTGATACAGTAGACCAGGGCTTCACAACATAAGTGCTCGCGGACCAAGCTGTGAGCAGCAAGGCGCGAGCAGGGAGCAGCACGACCACGCTACCCCCACTACCGGGCCAGAGCGGAGAGTGGGGAGAGTCACGTGGGGTACACAACAGCTGCCGCCAGTCGATGTAAATCCGCGGCCACCTGCAGGGATATCACTCACGAATTATTACTGCGACAAATGAAACAAATAAAGGAGAATGTACACGTGCCACATAATTTTATTAGCTTAGTGTATGCCTCTACCATCTGTAGACACTGAAACTAAAGAATTCCACGACAATCCTATATTTTCAACACTTTCTTCAACACTACTTAAAATATCACCTCCGGTTGTAGTGTTCTTCATGGCTACTACATCGAGGAGCTGCTCCCTCACCTGAAGATCTCTATTAACCCCTCTAATAAATATGGCAAGCTGCGCTGTTCCAGTGATATCAACACTTTCGTCCAGAGCTAGAGAATACGCCATAAAATCTTTACAGATATTTGCAAGCTGGCTCTGGACGTCGTCTGCCATGTCCTGTATGCGACGCATAATGGTCATGTTAGATAATGGTACAATCCGAAACTGTTCAACTTGAGATGGTCACAAATGTTCCGCTGAAACTACCAAACATTCTTTTATTAAATCGCCATCAGTTAAGGGGCGCAGGGATTTTGCTAAAAGCAAAGCAGTTTTGTAACCCACTCTGAGAGCTGCCTCAGTTGATTTTTCTTCGTCGTCCAGATCTTCTTCGGATAGCTTCCTTTTAAGTTTAATAACTTTCTGTGCACGATCTGGTCAATCACATTTTCCACGTCCGTAGTCTTTCGCGTGGTACGACATATAATGTCGCTGCAAATTAAATTTCGTAAAAGAATTCAGCGTTTTGTGACATACTAAACATTTTGCAACACCATCTTTTTCAGTAAACAGATACAATTCCACCTAATGGGGGTTGAACTGCGAAAGCATGGTTGGGGTTACACAACGGCGACTTGACATGATTCTTAACCAGCGAAGTGACTGTTAAGAGCTGATCGTAGTACTTTAAACGTTACACAGTCGGCGCGAATTCAATAGACACCCTGCGGCCCTATTCAAACGTGCGCGCACATTTCCCCTCCCTCCCCTCTCTCCCCTCCCTCCCTACTCCACGACCTTGCACCTGCTCGCGAGCACGGGCCTGAGCAGACGCGAGTACTCGCGCTCAAAACCGGCCAGTTGTTAAGCCCTGCAGTAGACGATAAATATAATGCTTTCCTCAAGACTTTTCTCCTGCTCTTTGAAAGTTGCTTTCCGTTAGAACGTTCAAAACAGGGTACTAGCACAAACAGGCAGCCTGGGTGGCTGGCTAAAGGTATAAGAATGTCTTGTAGAACAAAGTGGCAATTCTATCAAAATGTTAGAAACAGTCACAATCTAAATGCAGTAGACCATTACAAACAGTATTGTAAGGTGCTTAAAAAAGTTATTAGAAAGGCAAAAATTATGTGGTATGCAGATAGAAAAGCTAAGTCTCAGGATAAAATTAAAACCATATGTTCAGTCGTAAAGGAAGTGGCTGGTCTGCAGAGACAGGTCGAGGGTATAGAATCAGTGCCTAGTGGGAATGTCCGTGTTACTGATAAGTCGCATATATGTACGGTATTTAATAATCACTTTCTGAATATAGCAGGTGAACTAACTAAATAGAAACCTAGTCCCAACAGGGAATCATATAGCGCTCGTAGAAAAAAGTGTTCCGAGACTGTTACCTGAAATGCTCCTCCATGATACTGACAAGAGGGAGATTGAGTTAATAATTAAATCACTAAAGACCAAGAACTCTCATGGATATGACGGGGTATCTAGCAGAATACTGAAGTATTGTTCCATGTATGTTAGACCAGTACTTAGCCATATCTGTAACTTTTCCTTTAGGAGTGGTCGGTTTCCTGACCGAGTAAAGTACTCGGTAGTGAAGCCACTTTATAAAAAGGGAGACAGGGATAATGTTGATAATTATAGACCTATTTCTATGCCATCGGTGTTTGCTAAAGTTATCGAGAGGGTTGTATATACAAGGTTACTGCAGCATTTAAATTCACATAATTTGCTGACAAATGTACAGTTTGGTTTTAGAAATGGCTTAACAACTGAAAATGCTATAGTCTCTTTTCTCTGTGAGGTTGTGGACGGATTAAATAAAAGGTTGCGAACGTTAGGTGTTTTCTTTGATTTAACGAAGGCTTTTGACTGTGCTGACCACAAAATATTGCTGCAGAAGTTGGAACATTATGGAGTAAGGGGAGTAGCTTACAATTAGTTCGCCTCTTACTTTAAGATCAGAAAGCAGAAGGTAATTCTCCGCAATATTGAGAGTGGTAATGATGTTCAGTCCCAATGGGGCACTGTTGAATGGGGCGTTCCCCAAGGATCGGTGCTGGGGCTATTGCTGTTTCTTATTTATATAAATGATATGCCTTCTAGTATTACAGGTGATTCAAAAATATTTCTGTTTGCTGATGATACCAGCTTGGTAGTGAAGGATCTTGTGTGTAATATTGAAACATTGTCAAATAATGTAGTTCACGAAATAAGTTCGTGGCTTGTGGAAAATAATTTGATGCTAATCACAGTAAGACTCAGTTTTTACAGTTTCTAATTCACAATTCAACAAGAACTGATATTTTAATCAGACAGAATGGGCATGTTATAAGCGAGACGGAACAGTTCAAGTTCCTAGGCGTACGGATAGATAGTAAGCTGTTGTGGAAAGCCCATGTTCAGGATTTTGTTCAGAAATTAAATGCTGCTTTATTTACCATTAGAACAGTATCTGAAATAAGTGACATTTCAACACGAAAAGTAGTCTACTTCGCATATTTTCATACGCTTATGTCATATGGTATTATTTTTTGGGGTAATTCTTCTGATTCAAAAAGGGTATTTTTGGCTCAAAAACGAGCTGTTCGAGCTATGTGTGGTGTAAGTTCGAAAACCTCTTGTCGACCCCTCTTCAATAGTCTGGGAATTTTGACATTGCCCTCACAGTATATATTTTCTTTAATGTCGTTTGTTGTTAGCAATATTAGCTTATTCCCAAGAGTTAGCAGCTTTCACTCAGTTAATACTAGGCAGAAATCAAATCTGCATGTGGAATGCACTTCCTTGACTCTTGTGCAGAAAGGAGTGCAGTATTCTGCTGCATCCATTTTCAATAAGCTACCACAAGAACTCAAAAATCTTAGCAGTAGCCCAAACGCTTTTACGTCTAAACTGAAGAGTTTCCTCATGGCTCACTCCTTCTATTCTGTCGAGGAGCTCCTGGAAGAGCTAAAAAATTAAGCAAATTCCAGTGTTACATTCTTGATTTTCTTTATTTAAACTAGCGACGTGTCGCCTGAATATGTTTCTTATATTTCATTTTATCTGTTTCTACAATCGCGTTATAATTTCATGTATTGACTCGTTCCATGACCATGGAGACTTCTCCTTAATGCGGTCCCACGGAAAAATAAATAAATAAAATAAAATAAATAAAAAATGAACACGTTGCAGAACGATTGAGGACGTACCACAAACAAAAATTTGTGCATTCCCTGTTGGTTTTCAGCGTGAAGCGCCTATTTCCACCGCAAATGTACAGGGGCTGGTCAGACAGAACACTGCCTTCCGTTGCGGTCCACGCCGCAGTGCATAGCCAGGGCGTTCAGCGTCAGGGGGCGCCACACAGACAAGAGCGCCTGCGTCTGTTGTCACAGTATGGAAGCGGCCGGAACCTCATCAGCAGCTTGCGTGTGTAGCGCCAGCCTGCCTCGCGCCGCTGCACACAAACAGCAGTCAAATGCACCAACAGCTGCACACGACACTTCCGTCCGACCTGCGGCGTGTCTGTATTCTGGGACAACTCGGCGCCTGAAGTGCGGCAGACCTGTTGCCACTGAGTGAAAGCCGCACTGTGTGTGACCGGAACCATACAATAACGAGCTTTTCATCGACGTGGCCTGGTCGTTGCAGCTTAAGACCGCAGACCATACACACAGGACGTGTTCTGTCTGCCCAGACCTTGCCTATGTGCAAACGTAGACGCATTTAGCACGTTTGAAGCGGCACGACGTTACAGCGCGACGCGTACGTACCACACGTCCCCGTAGGTCTGTTGCATAAGTTCGCTCTATATGCGTGGGGGAAGGGGGGAATCTGGGGTAGGGGGAGGGTCCGGGCAAGTGCGAGGCGGCTTCACCCAGCGCAGAAATATCCCCTTGTTACCTTATAAGGCAACACACAACAGCAGTCGGGTGGTGGCCCGGATGAGCGCTGCCCAGCACCTGTCGGCACGCCGGTTGGCAATGCGCAGTGTTGACAGAATCGAGGCGCACCCTCTACAGCCTTTCACAGGCGATGTTACAGAAACTTATTTGAAAAAAAGGAAAAACTGATTTTCACGTCAGTTATGGCTTTATATGCCAGCCTCTTGGTCAAGTGCCCGAAATTTCGATAATGAGCGTATATAACGTGACGTTCCGTTCTAATTACAACACTGCGCGCAATTCGAAAAGTTTGCAAAGAAAAAATAGAGGTCGCTATGATTTTGCGTTTGGTGCATATTACACTCCATGTTGGTGCCTATGAATTTTAGCTAACATATTGAATTTCTCTTTAGAATTTGGAGGAGGTCTGTCTCCGACCTCGAAGAAATTGACTGTGTTGTAGCGAGCTCATTCCCGCTGACACGCGCGCGTAAATGAAGTACTCATAATATCTCTCATACCTCCTAAATCGGTCGAGATAGCGAAACCATGTTTTCGCGAATGCTAGCACATAAGGAAAAGAATATTTTGTAGCTCATTAAAACACGGAAGTTTTTTACCTACGGCGATATAGCAGAGATTACAGTATTTTACTTTATTTCATTTTTTTTTCAATCCGGTACTGTAATTGTAATTGTCTTCCACATCTAGTGAAAAGAGAATTTCCTAGTCGAAAATAAACATGAAATTTCATCTCTTATGTTACTAAAAACTGATACAAGGTAGTTTTCCATAAGCTATTGACTTCTCTGGTCCCCAGTCGCTTGTTTAATGGGACACAATGTTTCAGAATTATATTGAAATAGCTGCTGCGAGGTGACTTGGTGCAAATCGTATTGTGATTTCGCAAGTGAAGCGAAATGAAACATCCTGACAAGAGAACATGTAACCGTTCCTCACAAATTGTGATGCTTCTTCGGATGAGAATAGCTTAACAATTCACGCAAAAAGAAATCACCAATTCTGTTGCAATTTTGTCAGAATCCCCGTAATTCATCGTATTTTTGATAGCGAACTTATCAAAAGATTTCATTCCTGTTCTTCATCTGAGGGATGTCCGCCCCCCGGTAGCTGAATGGTCAGTGTGACGGATTGTCAATCCTCTGCGCCCGGGTTCGATTCCCGTCTGGGTCGGGTAATTTTCTCCGCCCAGGGACTGGGTGTTGTGCTGTTCTCATCATCAACCTATCATCCTCATGGACTCCAGGTCGCCGAAGTGGCGTCAAATCGAAAGACAGCGGCACTCGGCGAACGGTCTGCCAGGCGGGCGGCCCTAGCCATGCGATTAAGTAAATAAAATTTGAAGGATATGAGTATAATGACGAGCGTGGCTTTCACACGGAGTGACACGCAAATATCAGACGCTGGTTAGTCTCTTATTGGTTGCTAAAGTGATAATGGGTGATTCGCGAATAAAAAAGAGATGGTTAGCGCGCTGTCAGCAGCATGCGTGCGACAGGGACGCGGAAGCTATCAAGGCTTTCCTTGTGATGGGAAGAGTTCACGTCGTTCGAAAAACAGTGTCATGAATGTAGGCCTGCCTTCGTCAGCTGCACTTTTCAGAAAATTAAATATCAATGTACCAACCCAACACACTCTTTCACGACACTCATACTTTCGGAATGATACTGACCACATTCTTAATTTGCTTAGCCTGTTGTGTAATTAGTTTATGCATGTTGGTACTATGTATGCAACCGCTGAAATGTTTTCTCTCGTCACTAAGCGCCAATTAAAACATCGTCATTCATAGGGATTTCTCGACTGTTTCTGGCTTACAGTGAAACCATAATGCCCGCATGCATATAGTATAACATCTCTTATTACGTTTATATCCATGTAATTGCAGTGAAACTTCCGTACCTCACATCTTAGACGCATTTTAGCAGGAGCTCAAAGAGGATACATCTGTGGAAATTTCTACTTTTCGAATCTATGTAACAGACCGTACAGATACGCCAGCGTAATAAGCAGCACTTAGACAACCTTGATTCACTGAGCAATATTTAAAATTTGTTTATTTCACTGCCCTCACGATGAATCATTTGCGATCTGAAGACATTGTGGAGGCAGAAAACAATCCCAATCGCTAATGGCTCACCAGTGATTGAACTGTGCAATGTTTTTGATATAAAAAAAGTAACGATAACAAAACAGGAAAACTATATAGATACAAATAACTGAAAAATAAATTGTAATAATGAGAAAAATGTTGATTGGCGAAAAACGAAACACTACTCAGTGAACGTTAGTAAGGCAATACTTTTCGGACGCCCAACACTACCCCCCGCCTATAGCTGCGGTGTAGACGGGAACATAATTGCGAGGACTGCTTTCCCGCTCCTCGCCTCACCTCTGCCACATTGCTAGCGTGGCGCCCGGCGTGAGATGTTCAATTTACAGTGCTTCCACATTGCTCTAGGGGAGTAATTACAGTGCAGCTGTTCAGATATCTAGCAGTCAAAGGCGGCACTGCCAAAGTGATGTTGAGGCAGCCAGTCACGGCTTAAGTTTCAGGACATACAGCTGTGGTTGCTGCGCGAAACACAGAGAACGTCATCCCCAGGCGCGGATCTTCGCGAATAGCGATGGTGCAGGTTAAATGGGGCGGTAAGACGCAGTGGGTCTGATTCATCGTCGCTGAGCCATTTTGGCGAGCAGCGAGTAGCAAGGTGGCAGCATAACCAAACCATGAAAGGGTGTACCCATTGTCCCGGTTAGAGTTGTTGTGTGACATTCTGATCCAAACGGCTTCTTTGATGCCATAATCCTAATCACATGTTTGTTCAGGAGGTCGTGTTTGGCAACAGCACTAGTTAAAGGGGCATCGGTGCTCTGTGCTACATTCTAAAATCGTTCGTATTTAGTGACAAATGTAACTTGTACCGAACGTACAAGATATTTTATAAATTCTAGGACTACTGATATCAAGGATGTCTTGTATTGTTTCGAACATGTTTTTCATTTTTTTTGGGTTGTCGGAAAATAGCTGGAATAGCTTTTGTGCTCTGAGTTCTGTTTATTTTATTTTGTTGTAGCACCGAAGCTATTCGCTACAGCTCAGTTACTCATCATCTAACGAAATCAGCCTCGATATCTGTTTTCCTCTTTCATAGATATTGGCATAATGTAAAGAGGTCTATTTGGAAAGCTTCAGTATCGCCGGCGGCGTGGCCGAGCGGTTGTAGGCGCTACAGTCTGGAACCGCGCGACCGCTACGGTAGCAGGTTCGAATCCTGCCTAGGCATGGATGTGTGTGATGTCCTTAGGTTTGTTAGGTTTACGTAGTTGTAAGTTCTAGGGGACTGATGACCTCAGAAGTTAAGTCCCGTAGTACTCAGAGCATTTGAACCATTTGAACCTTAAGTATAACCCCTCATTTCTGATAACATGACGAATAAGTAACAAGGTTGTACACATAAATAAATCCATCTTGAACTCTCACATTTGTGGTTCAAAAATGGCTCTGAGCACTATGGGACTCAACTGCTGAGGTCATTAGTCCCCTAGAACTTAGAACTAGTTAAACCTAACTAACCTAAGGACATCACAAACATCCATGCCCGAGGCAGGATTCGAACCTGCGACCGTAGCGGCCTTGCGGTTCCAGACTGCAGCGCCTTTAACCGCACGGCCACTTCGGCCGGCTCACATTTGTGTGAAAGGTTGCTAAGGAAAAGTGCCTTTAAGAAAAAATTTATTGATAGGACATTGAAATCATCGGAAAGTGATAAGAAACCATGTTGCGCAAGTCACTGAAAAGTGCAGCGTACGACGGGAAGATGCCAGACTGTTGGAACGTGGACGCCAGAACAACGTCACAACGTAACAGAGGCGTGAGTGGTAGACTTAGAAATACTGCTGTTAATTATGTGGAAATGCTTGAGAAACGTTGAGATAGTTAAGAATTTGAAACATAATACTGAAAGTATGAGATCGGCTTAACTACGGGTTAGGGAAAGTATTGAATATGTTTTAATTTAACGAAGCGTTGAACACAGTGAAATGTGTTGCAATCAATGGTAAGGTTATATGAGAACAGTTCACGAGCAAAAACTTCTAATTAATAACTGATAACTCAAAAGTAATAACTGGAGAATTCATTTTTCATTTACTCAACTCGAAAAAAATATCGTTAACCACAAGCCGAGTTAACCAACAGAGAGCTAATTATACTCATTTGTTACGTAATCTCAAAGAATAGGGAGGGAGAAAGGGCAGGGCAGATATTCGAACCCAGGATCTCTTGCTTACTAGGCAGATGCACTAACTACTGCGCCACGCATTCATATAATTAATACGCCCTGTATGGCACTGAATCCACTACATTCAGTGTGTATGCAAAGGTAACTCCAACCTCCTGCAGGAATCTGAAAGCAGCGAGCATAGAGGAAATGGTGAGGGACTATCGATAGGTGGCGCTTGGTTGGAATGTGGGTCGGCCAAGTGGCGTAGCACGATAGTCCCCGTAGCGATTAACACTGTGTCCGGGTGGCGTAGTGGTTAACGGAGGTGTCTAGTAAGCAGGAGATCCCGGGTTCGAATCCCAGTCCGGCCGACAATCTCATTTTCTCTGCTGATGTCGCACAAAGAGTCCTGATGCCACTGATATCAATAATTCGTTCCCTTTCTTCCCTCTCCTCCATCAATTTAGAATGTAATGTTTAGTAGATGAGGATACCGCATGGTTGTTCTTTCGGACGTGTCTGAAAGAACAGACATCACGTATTCATATACTCAATTGTTGCAGGACACTGTTTCTAAATAAATACTCGGAATTAATCCAGACTCAAGTTTGCACGTAGCAGACCTTTCGCGGATATTGCATAGCAATCAGTTTACACCTTTAGAACAGATATAAAATTCCGTTCCAGAAATAAATTTTTAAGAACTAACACAGAATAGTTGAAACGGCAGACTACAATACTCTCCTCCTTCCTTGAGTTGGCAAGATGTGCCCCGGCTTCTGTTTGTAGCAGTGTTGCCGTGCACGCGACGTTGTCGTTGGAGATGCGCAAATCCATCACATCTCGCCGATTCTCTGAAAGCCAGTAACCTTGCGTCTTCAGACGTGACCCTTTTGCTGCAGTGCATGCGCTCGGAAGTGGGCGGAAGTGTCGCTGTAATTATGATAATTGGAGGAAATCCTTAACTAATTGGCCTGCGGTAAAAAGCACTCTGTTTAACATTTTCAACGGATGACATTTACAGATTCCTGTGGGTTTAATCAGTTCACAGCTCACTCTGAACTTAATAAATTGCACAAGACATTTATTCTCACAAATCTTCAGTCGTTGGCGGATTACACTGTAATAAGTTCCAACGTACGTCTGTTACCATACTAAAGAGCGGCCCACGACTACGCCATCAGAAACATTATCTTACTTGCTAATTCTCAACAACTGACAACAGCCACCATTATACGATAGTCCACCATGGCTTCCACTATCGCACACCTTACCACCCTCTCGACCTTAGTGCCTGCGGAAATAAGAGAGCTTCTTTGTCGCTCGTTTCAGCCTGTCCCAGGCACGGAAATTTTGTATTACTGTGCTGTCTTTGGGTCGAATTGAAACAGGTATTAGTGAGTCAACAACCGATTATATTGAGATAGAAACCCATTGGTCAGAAATGCATGTTTGTTGTCTTATGGAAATACACAGCGTACATCGTACAACAACGAAGCTCATTGCTGCCTTCCTATTCGACAGATCCTTCCTTGTTATCTGGTATTCTTGCAAGATGTGCTGCCACAGTTCTGTACCCCTTGTCATCAGCGGAAGGATGAGATTTCAACAAGACTGTGCACATGTCAAAAATGATTCAAATGGCTCTGAGCACTATGGGACTTAAAATCTGTGGTCATCAATTCCCTAGAACTTAGAACTACTTAAACCAAACTAACCTAAGGACATCACTCACATCCATGCCCGAGGCAGGATTCGAACCTGCGACCGTAGCGGTCACGTGGTTCCAGACTGAAGCGCTTAGAACCGCACGGCCACACCGGCCAGCTGTGCACCTGTCCACTTCGATGTTAATGTACATTGTAATGGAAGGGATGTCCTGTCCCATGATCAACGAGATCGTCATGTCTCACACCTCTGGACATTCTGCTATGGGGTTACCTCAAGGCGCTGAGGTATGAAACCCCGTAGAAACGAATGAAGATCTGATTGCTAGGGTGCATGCTACCTCATTAACAGGCGGTCGTCGCTTTGAACAATTACTATGAGCCACGTTTTTGTCATGCAGTGTACGCTGTGTATGTCCGTAACACAACACATGTACCTTTCTGACCACTAGTTTCATATCTCAATGTAATCTGTTGTGCACCCGTTATGACTTGTTACATTTCGACTTAAAAGGTTTGAGGTGCCGTGTACATACCGGAGCCCTTCTCAGTCAATAGCATGCTTCTGGCGTGCGAGACGTCGGGGCACGTCAGCAAGTTGCCTCACTATAACTCCCCCGCCATTCCGACGCCATATTGTCCCTCTATGCTGACAGTAGGCTTTGCACAGTGTTGCATGAGTCTTACGTACTACGTACGATACACGGTGATCACAAAGTCTTGCCCTGATTACAATAATTTATAACAGATTAACCGTTTGACGCAATAATTTACATTTTATGCCGTTACATAGGTTAGTGCTACTAGGTTTTTTTTTTTTTTTTTTTTTTTTTTTTTAAGACCAGTTACGTAGTAAGTCTCAAAGTGTGCTCCCTTGGTAGTTCAGAGAATGTCGAGGCGGTATTCCAGTTTCCACCAGGTGTTTCGTAACATGTGTTCTGTCACAGTACCCACAGCAGCTTGTATCCTAGCCTTCAGTTCTTCGACGTCAGCAACTGGTGTCACGAAGACTCTGACCTTGATATAGCCCCCCCCCCCCCAAAAAAAAAACAGTCAAGGGCGTAATGTCTGGAGAGGGGAGTAATGTCCGGATCGGTGGATTGGAAGGAACGGTCGAACACCCTGGTAACCCCGCTCTCCTGACATTATGCCCCTTGACTTTTTTTCTGGGGCTATATCAGGGACAAAGTCTTCGTCACACCAACTGGTAACGTCGACGAACTGAAGGCTAGGATACAATCTGTTGTGGGTACTGTGACAGAACACATGTTACGAAACACCTGGTGGGAACTGAAGTACCACGTCCACATTCTCCGAGCTACCAAGGGAACACACGCTGAGGTTTACTAGTGGTCTTAAAAAAAATTTAAAAAAACTAGTAACACTAACCTATGTAACGGCATCAAATGTAACTTATTATGTCAAATGATTATTCTGTTATAAATTTTTATAATCAGGGCAAGACTTTGTGCTCACCCTGTATAACATAAATGTCATAAGGCATGTGAAACTGACTTGCCGTGACAGACAGAAATAGTATAAACACTTTCTTGGCCTACTACACTGACGGGCAATGAATTGCAACCCTAAGGAGGAGTGGTGGTCCATAACGAAATTTGGTAGGCGTGTTTCTACGTCTGAAAGGTGATGTCTGTTAAGATTTAGCCCCAGTCGCTAGTAGCGCCACTATGTGGGTGAAAATCATACTTGCTTCAAATACACGCTGTAATGGTCGTGAGAGTTAGTTAGTTGTCTTTGAGATTGGACGTACTGAGTTTATGTTAGTCAAGGATGACTTTAAGGCGACAGAAACGCCATTATCAACACCTTATTGAGTTTGTACGAGGTCGTGTAATAGGACTACGGGCACCTGGATGTTCCTTGTGCAATACTGCAAGAATGTAGTCACTGTACGTGACTGCTGGCAGCGGTGGTCACGAAACATATGTTCACAAGACTGGCCTCCGGACAGCCACGTGGCACTACCAGGACGAAAGACCACAGTGTTCGGCGTTTGGATTTGCTGTATCGTACTGCCTCTACAGCAGCAATTTGAGCAGCAGATGGCACCAGTGACACAAAGAGCTCTTTCAAATCAGTTACTTCGATGACACCTCCGAAAGAGACGCTCTACACCGTCCATTATACAGACCCCAAGTCACCATCATGTCAATCGAGAACTCACTGAGGCAGGTTGGCGGTCTGTTATGCTTTCTGATGAAAGCTGTTTCTGCCTCGGTGACAGCGAAAGCTGTGTATTGGTTATAAGGTGGCTAGTACAGGGCTTGCAATCAATTTGTCTGCATGGTAGACACAGCAGAGCTACACCTCGAGTTGCGGTGTGGGGTACCATTTTATATGACAGCAGGAGCACTCTCGTGGTTATTCCGCGCACACTGACTGCAAATCCGTCCGTCAGTCTGGTGACTCGGCGTGTTAGGCTCCTATTCATGGAGAACGTTCTAGGGGGCGTATTCCAAGAGGACAATGCTCGCCGACATACTGCTGTTATAACCCAACATGGTGTGCAGTGTTGGCATGCTGCCTTGACTTGCTGCTCGGCCACCAGATCTGTATCCAATGGAGCACGTATGGAACATCATCGGACAACCGATCCAGCGTCATCCACAAACAGCATTTGCCGTCTCTATATTGAACGACGAAGTGCAAGGCATGGAACACCATCACACAAACTGACATCCGCCAGCTGTGCCCCACAATGCATTCGACATCCTGACACTTACGCCGGTTGTTAATTTCACATTTGAGATGGCGTATATTCTGCTTACATTAACCTGTGATCTTGCAATGTTAATCACTTACATATGTTACGTAGAAAAATGTATTCGCAAAGTTTCGTTGCGCTAAATGATTATTTCTTCGGTGTTGTTTTTTTCCGTAATTGTATTTACGTTTACTCCTGACGATAATAGACAACGTAGTCGTCAAAAACTTGAGCTTATATACACTAATGGCCATTAAAATTGCTGCACCATAAAGATGACGTGCTACAGACGCGAAATTTAGCAGACAGGAAGCAGATGCTGTGATATGCAAATGATTAGCTTTTCAGACCATTCACACAAGGTTGGCGACGGTGGCGACACCTACAACGTGCTGACATGAGGAAAGTTTCCAACCGATTTCTCACACTCAAACAGCAGTTGGCCGGCGTTGTCTGGTGAAACGTAGTTGTCATGCCTCGTGTAAGGAGGAGATATACGTCCCATCACGTTTCCGACTTTGATAAAGGTCGGATTGTAGCCTATCGCGATTGCGGTTTACCGTATAGCGACATTGCTGCTCGCGTTGGTCGAGATCCAATGACTGTTAGCAGAATATGGAATAGGTGGGTTCAGGAAGGTAACACGGAACGCCGTGCTGGATTCCAACGGCCTCGTATCACTAGCAGTCGAGATGAAAGGCATCTTATCCGCATGGCTGTAACGGATCGTGCAGCCACGTCTCGATCCCTGACTCAACAGATGGGGACGTTTGCAAGACCATAACCATCTGCACGAACAGTTCGACGACGTTTGCAGCAGCATGGACTATCAGCTTGGAGACCATGGCTGCGGTTACCATTGACGCTGCCTCAACGACGAACCTGGGTGCACGAATGGCAAAAGTCATGATTTTGGATGAATCTAGGTTCTGTTTACAGCATCATGAAGGTCGCATCCGTGTTTGGCTACATCGCGTGAACGCACATTGGAAGCGTGTATTCGTCATCGCCATACTGGCGTATCACCCGGCTTGATGGTATGGGGTGCCATTCGTTACACGTCTCCGTTACCTCTTGTTCGCTTTGACGACACTTTGAACAGTTGACGATACATTTCAGATGTGTTGCGACCCGTGGGTCTACCCTTCATTCGATCCCTGCGAAATCCTACATTTCAGCAGGATAATGCACGAATGGCAAAAGTCATGATTTTGGATGAATCTAGGTCGTGTACGGGCCTTTCTGGATACATAAAATGTTCGACTGCTGCCCTGGTCAGCACATTCTCCAGATCTCTCACCAGTTGAAAACGTCTTGTCAATGGTGCCCGAGCAACTGGTTCGTCACAATACACCAATCACTACTCTTCACGAACTGTGGTATCGTGTTGAAGCTGCATGGGCAGCTGTACCTGTACACGCCATCCAAGCTCTGTTTGACTCAATGCCCAGGCGTATCAAGGCCGTTATTACGGCCAGAGGTGGTTGTTCTGGGTACTGATTTCTCAGGATCTATGCACCCGAATTGCGTGAAAATGTAATCACAAGTCAGTTCTAGTATAACATACAGGGTGTCCCAGCTATCTTGTCCACCCAAAATATCTCTGGAATAATAACAGCTATTGGAAAACGACTTTCAACGGTATCAATGTAGGGCTGGAGCCCATGAATGTACATATTTGTAAACATTCTAAAACGAAAGCATTTGTGTTTTTTAACACAAACTTATGTTTTTTTAAATGGACCTCCTATATTTTTTCTTCAGCAATCCATAGCAGGACAAAGCACATACGCAATGGCGTTGATTGCATCGCAATATTCCCATTACATCCCGAGATATTAAGACGCGAAGTCGACTTTTGAAACACCCGACATCCGCTGCTAGCGCACGTCCTGAGGCTCAGGCGTGAACCCCATGCTGCCCGTAATCGCGATGCGATTGACATTCGTAATCACACTTCCATATTTATCAAGAGGTCCGAAACGAATAATACGGTCTGCTGCCATCCTGCATTAACGTCGTACGTTCCAGCAGGTATTTATCCCATAGGCTAGGGGTGATGCGGTTCTGTAACATATCTGTGTACCGCAACGTTAGTCACAAAGTTAACTTCGCTTATCGTTAATCCGTTACTAAAAAGGCAATGCCGTTCAACGTTAAAACTTTACTTTACTGTAGATCTAGCGCAAGTGACAGTTAATCATTCACTCGTAATAGTAGAATTCATGTTGATGGCTTTTGTGAAACGAGCAAGTGGACTAAAAGTTTTACCGTTGTTTAGGTAAAAATGTTTTGATTTGGGAAGTTCAGGATTTGGGAAGTTCAGGTAGAACATAGAAGATGAATGTAAACATATTTAACCAATTAGTTTTATTATTACATAATTATCAATGTTATGTTTATCTAATGCGTTAAATGACAAATTGTTGCAAACAAATGTTTCTTAACATCACTGGGTAAAATGGCCCTTTGTAGAAACTTCCACTGTGATACCAGGACTACATACTAAACATAGCGTTCACATCTCATGCTCAAAGTGATGCCCATTGGCTTGCATACATAGGGTCACTCTGCGGGTGAAGGATGCCCTACTTCGTGCTACTGTTTCCTCTTTGGTGGCTGTACAAGCATCAATAATGCGTTGCTTCATGTCCTCTGGTGTTGTTGGTTCATGTTGGTAAACAGCATCCTTCACTGCTCCACAAAGAAAAAAATCCAGCGGTGTAAGGTCCGGAGATCGTGCAGGCCACCTAACTGGGCCACCTCGTCCAATCCACCTACCAGGGAACTTACGGTTCAGAAGTCGTCGTGCTCGTAAGGCGTTATGTGCAGGGCATCCGTCATGCTGATACCAACATGACCATTCTCCGGTTCAGAGGTACGGTGTCCAAGAGAACAGGAAGATTGTGTCGTATAAATCTGGAGTACTGTCTGCCATTTTGGATGCCATTTATAAAGAAAGGTCCGATAACGGTATCTCCAATAATCCCACACCAAACATTAACTTTCCACGGACGTTGATGCTCTACCTGACGGAGCCATTTTGGATTGTCTGCGGACCAATAATGCATATTCCTCATATTGACAATTCCTTTGTTGGAGAATGATGCCTCGTCGGTAAAGAAAACATCTGCAAAAAAATTTGGATTAGTCAGAAGTTTTTGCTGAGCCCACCGACAAAATGTTACCCTATTGCGGAAGTCATTTCCATGAAGATCCTGGTGTAAATGAACATGGTAAGGATGTAATTTATGACGTTTAAGAATACGCTATGCACTCGATTTCGACACACCAACTTCACGTTCAATTTGACGTGTGCTGATTTGAGGATTCACAGCTATGGTAGCGAGCACAGCAACTTCAGCACGTTCATCTGTGCGTGTTCTAGGACGATGTCGAGGTCTTGGATTTAAGCATCTCGTTTCACGTAGACGAGATGTGAGACGACCAAACATCCGGCGCGAAGGCGATGGCTTGTCAGGGAATCGTCTTCTGTGCAGTCGTTCTGCCTGAACAGCATTTCGTCCACCTACAACAGGGTACAGTACAGGTATGTAGAGTAGGGTAGAAAACAGACATATTAACTTAATAATCATAATTTTCGCTAACAGTACTATCAACAAACAAGCAATCTCATAACGTATTTCACGTCAACGTACATTCTCCATAGATCAGCAGCATTTCTACCATATCTTCATGTGTGTACATTATACTGTACAGTATAAGTTCCACAACACAACATTTATTCACAATGTGTACTACCTCCGTGCCGTCACTAGATTAATCTGATGCACGACTACACTGGCAAGCGGTGTACTACACGCCAAAGCAGCAACAAATGGGATGCTCGGAGGGTGGTGGAGTACAGGAGTTTGCATGGGTCGCAAATCATAAACAAGGCGAAGTGGTAACTGTGGCAGTAGTGGGAACTACGTTGGACACTTGACAAGGTAGGTTCAAAAATGGCTCTGAGCACTACTGGACTTAACTGCTGTGGTCATTAGTCCCCTAGAACTTAGAACTACTTAAACCTAACTAACCTAAGGACATCACACACATCCATGCCCAAGGCAGGGTTTGAACCTGCGACAAGGTAGAGCCAGGCCCTGTGCGACAGGCACAATGGGTCATATAACGCATTAGATAAACCTTATTTTGGATGTGCAGGATAAATAAGACAACCTGACGGGTGTACACCGATCGGTACTGGTTCATATTGTGTACTGAGATACGTAAAACGTGCAAGAGAGAAACCATTATGTGCTTATGAGAGTTGATGGCAGCAGACAGTATTATTCGTTTCTGACCTCTTGATAAGTATGGAGGTGTGATTACACATGTCAATCATATCGCGATTACGGCCAGCATGGGGTTCACGCCTCAGCCTCAGGACGTGCGCTAGCAGCGCATGTCAGGTGTTTCAAACGTCGACTTCGCGTCTCAATATCTCGGGATGTAACGGGAATATTGCGATCCAATCAACGCCATTGTGTATGTGCTTTGTCATGCTATGGATTGCTGAAGAAAAAATATAGGAGGTCCATTTAAAAAAGCATAAGACTGTGTTAAAAAACACATATGCTTTCGTTTTAGAATGTTTCCAAATATGTTCATTCATGGGCCCCAGCCCTACATTGATACCGGCGAAAGTGGTTTTCCAATAGCTGTTATTGTTCCAGAGATATTTTGGGTGGACAAGATAGCTGGGACACCCTGTCTATGTCCAATGAATACCCGTTTATCATCTGCATTTCTTCTTGGTGTAGCAATTTTAATGGCCAGTGGTGTACAATTTTCACATGGCAAGATGTTCGTGGAGCATTTATCTGAGAATGTCGTAGTGAAATACTGCGGTCTCAGTTCAACGCCATATAAGCAGATTGTCCAAATGATTTCCAAGAGTTTCGTTGTACATGATTAATACGTTTTACCTGATGCGTACGAAGTGAGTGGGTTGCACGAAGAAGGAGGGGACGGGAGGCGACGGCCTTTCCTAACGAGTAAACGCGGCCGCCTGCGGAAACGACGGGCGCTGACGCTAAATGGCTGGGCTGGCTGGTTTCCTGCCGTGTAAACACGGGGTCTTGACGACGGGGAGCCACGGGCGGGACCGGAGTGTGAGAGAGAGCCGGAGAAGAGTTGCCCGCGGCGCCTCTCGGAGATAACCCGCGGGGACAGTAATGCAGGCGCCCGCCGCGGCGTGCCATTAATAATTTGCAGCGGCTGACGGCCGAGTCGCTCCTCGCCGTTAAAAGCCGCTATCCATCAAAGCGGCGGCGGCGACACTGCTGCGGGCCGCCCGGTCGTGGCGTGCGGGCGACCCAGCCAGCCCGCCGAGCCGCCGAGTGCGCACGTGGCCTCCACCTCTCCGGAAGCACCAGTGTTTACGAGGTGCTGCTGTGGTCGCGAGAACTCCGTATGATGCAGGGAGCTGCAGGCGTTTAATCATGCACGGCCGGTGTTCAGTCTTCTGCTGTCGAGGCGGATGTGCGTGACAGTTTCTTTCGGGTCGGACCACTTCAGTTATTTAGAAGTCGTTTCTTATTAACCTCATGCGCCCTGTGTGTGTCCAAGTTCCCATACACCCAGGGGGGGAAAAAAAAGGGTCTGAGCACTATGGGACTTAACAGCTGAGGTCATCAGTCAACTTAGAACTACTTAAACCTAACTAACCTAAGGACATCACACACATTCATGCCCGAAGCAGGATTCGAACCAGCGACCGTAGCAGTCGCGCGGTTCCGGACTGCAGCGCCTAGAACCGCGTGGCCACCGCGGTCGGCCCGCACCCAGGGGCAAAAAGTACACTCAGGTAACAGAATTCGTGGAATAGTGATATGCTCATATACAGATAGATGTAGTGCATAGGCAGACCTGTCATTCATATTCAGGTGATTCGTGTCAAAAGGTGGCAGACGTGATTATGGCCGCACAACGGGAATCCACAAACTTTGAATGAGGAATGGCCGTTGGTTCTAGACGCATGGTTCACTCCATGTATGCAATCATTAGGCAATTAAAAAATCCCAGATCCACCGTGTCAAGAGGGTTCAAATGGTTCAAAAGGCTCTGAGCACTATGGGACAACATCTGACGTCATCAATCCCCTAGACTTAGAACTACCTAAACATAACTAAGGACATCACACACATCCATGCCCGAGGCAGGATCCGAACCAGCGACCGTAGCAGCAGCGCGGTTCGTGACTGAAACGCCTTGAACCGCTCGGCCACAGCAGCCGAGATTACGAAATTTCAGGCATCACCTCTCATTATAGACAACGCAATGGGCGTTGGCCTTCACTTAACGACAGTATAAGCGTTCAGCAATGTAAAGTGATGCCAGGTGTTATAAATTTGTAAGTAGTCTGTTTATGTTTTCTCAGGCTGTTTATGTTTTCTCTATGTAAGTAGGCTGTTTATGTTTTCTTATTGGCAACGTTACGTAGCGCTCAATATGAAAATCACTGGCTGTGCTGTGTGCAGTCTGTGGCTAGTTTGCATTGTTGTCTGCCATTGTAGTGTTGGGCAGCGGCAGCTGGCTGTGAACAGCGCGTAGCGTTGCGCAGTTGGAGGTGAGCCGCCAGCAGTGGTGGATGTGGGGAGAGAGATGGCGGAGGTTTGTAATTTGTCATGAACTGATATATATGTTATGACTTGTGATGATATTAAGGTAAATACATTGTTTGCTCTCTATTAATATCTTTCATTTGCTAACTACCCCTATCAGTAGTTAGTGCCTTCAGTAGTTTGAATCTTTTATTTAGCTGGCAGTAGTGGCGCTCGCTGTATTGCAGTAGCTTGAGCAGCGAAGATTTTTGTGAGGTAAGTGATTTGTGAAAGGTATAGTTTAATGTTTGTCAGGGCCATTCTTTAGTAGGGAATTTTGAAAGTCAGATTGCGTTGCGCTAAAAATATTGTGTGTCAGGTTAAGCACAGTCTCGTGTAGAATTGTTCTAAGGGGAAGTTTCATATGTCGACCCTTAGCCTAGGATACCTCACTGGAATCTTCTGATTTTTTTCTTGTAGTTTGTGTAATTAGTGTAGCTTTTGTTTATTGCTAGCGCGTAATTGTAGAGAGAATTTCCTTTGTAGTTGTAGCCTTTCATTGTTGTATAGTAAAACAGTTGTGGCATGCATGTAGATTTGCACCAAGTATTTCGCAGCTGCAATTAACTAGATATTATTTTCAGTGCTATGTTAATGTGTTCTCTTATTTTTGATCTTCAAATTGTGTTTTTCTGTGTTGTCGTGTGAAATATTGTGACAATAATGGCGTGTGAAAAACGTAATACTAGGCTCCAAAGTAAACTGAGAAATGACAGTGAAGACGAAAACAGTGTGTTAGCGCCACCGAGTAGTGAATTAACTGATGTTCAAAGTAGTAATTTGGTAATTGTGAATAGGGAAATGGAGCGGGCGGCAAACAATGGCATGGACAGTGAAACAATTAGTGAAGAGGGAAGCATTATCGATCGATCGGTCGGCAACAGCTCGCCTCAGGAATCCGAAATGACAGGACACAATTTCGCAAATACTGTAGATTCAGGTTTTGGGTCATCACCGTTTTCTCAAATAAGTCAAGACACATTTTCTGCTTGTCAAAATGTGAATGTTGCCGGTGCAAATGCACTGCCGAAAAGCGTAGAGAAACAGATTCCAGACACTAATACATTATTATTGCAATTAATGCAACAAATGGAACAAAATCAGAGACAAACACAGCAAAAGCTTCAAAAGTTAGACACACTGGAACAAAATCAGAGACAAACACAGCAACAGCTTCAAAAGTTAGACTCATTGGAACAAACTCTTGAACAAACGCGTGAAGATTTAACTGCTGAGTTACATAACATTGAATCGAAATGTCAGAAAGTGTGTAATGACGTAAAAACACAAATTTGTGAGCATTTTCAACCTATTTTTTCGCGGCATGAAAATGCATTACAGAATCACGAAGTAGCCATAAAAGAGCTGCAAACCATTGTTCATGAAAATCATGAGACCTTGTGGGCTAAATTTGACTCAGTTGCATCTACCGATTCGGTTACGCAACTTGCAAAAGCTCAGGAAAACTTAAAGGACAAAGTAGATACTCTGAAACTTGGTTCAGAAAAACACGCTGAGGAAATAAGTACACTATCGGAGAAAGTAGCCGAACTTTCGGATCAATTCACTAACTTATCTACAAAGGTAGATGATGATCTGAATGACACAAGACCCGTAGCCTTCACTGACACAGAAGAGTATGAACAAATAAGAAAATTCAAACAAAATCAGAATCAAATTAATACACAACACCAAAGAGAAATCCGGGAAGTACAAGAACAGCTGACACAGGTAATACAAGAATTACGTATTTCAGAGGACACTCGCGCTCCAACACGGGAAGAGGGACTTAGAAACACGGAAAAGCTGCAAAATAATAATAAAACAGGGCATTTCGGAAGTAATGAAAGAAATTGGGAATGTGCACCGAATTTTGAGATGGAACGGCCGACACGACCTAACAATGACCGATATGCGACTCGCCGACATGATGATTTTGACTATAAGCTGTTCATTACTACACGTAAATTCAAAACATTTAAGAATTCTGGCAACGACATTCATCCACAAGCATGGCTCCATCAATTCTCGCATTGTTTTCCTCCCAACTGGTCGTTAGAACACAGATTAGAATTTATGTGTGGCTACTTGGAGAATGAACCAGCTGTAAGAATGCGATCGGTAATTCACGATTGTCACAGTGAAGGAGATTTTTATCATGCCTTCCTCTCAGCATATTGGTCTCAAGCTACACAAGACCGGGTAAAATATAGCATCATAATGATGAAACATTTCGAACAATCTGAATTTTCCAGTCTTGTGAAATATTTTGAAGACATGTTGCACAAGAATCAGTACCTGTCAAACCCATACAGCCCCTCAGAACTCATCCGCATTTGCTTAATCAAATTACCTGAACATTTACGACATATTATTTTGGCAGGACGTTGCAAAGACGACATTGAAGCATTTCAGGGACTCTTACAAGAATTAGAAATTGACACTGACAGTCGCCGGATGCGAAAACAGGAAAACAATCACTACAGGTCACATACGTCACAATTCCGTGACGACAGAAACAATAACTGGACACGACAAGGCTATTCTTACAACGCAAATCGTGACCAAAACAGACACCACCCATATGACAACCACTGGCAGAGTAATAATAGTTACAGAGAAAGATCGCATTTCCGTAGTAATGAATATGACAGAGATAACCAGAGAAACAGACAATATGGGAACCAAAGCAATTATTATCAAGGGAGACAGAATAACTTCAGACGCAACAGTTCAGCGCGGAGTTACGATTCAGGGAGAAATTCTCCACCACATGACCGACAAGGAAGAAACTACGGATTCTACCGAAATGACGACAGACGATATGATCATAACGACAGACGTCAATTGCATCAGAACTGGCGGGATTCAAACAGAGCAGGGCCCTCTCGGCAAGGCGAATTTGTAGAAGTTAGGTCTCCTAATCCCAATAACGACGCGCGCCAACAAAGAGACAGACAATGACTCGCACAGCAGGCAGCCGCGTGCGCCAGGTGGCTCAGAGAAAAATAACATAGACGCTAACCTTGAGAAAAACTCCAGTATTCTTTACCGACGTATACCGCCTGACAATTGCATTCAAGTTCAAACTCTGAGTACTATGAAGAGTAAAGGTTTACACCACATTCCACATGTAAAACCGTTTATTGAGAGATAATCTGCTTTTTAACTTTGTCTTTGCCATAAAACGTTTCACTTCACGTTACTAGTTTGCTTTAGAAACTGTTACCATGCAACAATGTTTGAAGTTCAATATCCAGCCAAGAACCAAGAGAACTTATTTAAACAGACATGACGAATGCATTGTTATAGTGAACAGACGTCACAGTGTTATTGTGTGTGTACATTCTTGCTTGTTTGTTGCACGATTACGTAACGACTATAAGGCTCACATACTTAGAACATTTACCAGTACTGCTAATGAGATTTTAATGCAACATTTTGGTTTACTTGAAAATACATTCCGGATTTAAAGTACTTTCTGAGAGATACCAGATGACACAGTGGTTAGTTTATGTGACAGTTACACGATTTTATCACGACGCTACTAATGAGTGACAATTTACAATGTTGCTTTTGCAGTGTTTCTGTTTTATATCCGCACAGTTTTTCTGAATTCTTCTGGAAAGCAAAACATGTTTTAGTAGTAAGCTACAATGTGAGGGCCTTTTTCTTAGCACAACAATACTTTACAGTATAGTATTTTCTTGATCACAGTAATGTACATAATAATTATGATATCTATACACAAAGCATTTCACTTTCGTTTCTGATGGGGTAAGTACATTGACTTCTGCAGAACTTTGCTTACAGAGGACGATAACTACGACAGTTCCACAGAATTATCTTACAGCAAGACGCGCATTTAGCGCTACAGGACACGCATTTGAGTGATTAATCTTATACTTAAAACACTTATTTTCAAAGATTTTTTAATTACAAAGAAAGTTTTCCGTGATACATTTCATTCCATTGCTGTAATTTGTAACACCTGAGGGTATAATTACATTTATCCTCAGGGGGGTACACGCTTACTTTGTGTACCATGTGTGTGGCAACCACAAGGAACCCTAGCTAATATGGTATTTGCTTATACAACTTTACACATCGGTACCATATTTCTCTAACACACAAATTACACAGCTATCTGATCATTTAACTGAGAGATAAACATTTTTTTACTACGTCAGTGACAGATGTTTACGTAATTACACAGCTGGATAACTTCACACTTATGAAACTGTATTTTGTCTGTGCATTGTAAACTGTTCATATTTTTTCGGAACCATTGTGATACTATGAGAGCTTTGAATGATGTATTTGGTAAAGGGATTATGATTTTTAAAGTACGTTTGAGGCAGATGACACTTTTGACATGAGCAGAGAATTTTTTTAATTATTGGAGGAAGCTACGACGATTTTGAGATTTGACTGAGGTGTTATGATGTTATTTTTACGACGACGATGTGTATTATGCTGCTGAGGTATGTTTATGATTAATAGGCTGATGCTATATGAGTTATTTGATTATGATACTTATCTGTTATGATGCAATATTGAAGAAGTGTCGACGAATAAGGTAAGGAGTAATGAATAGTGGGTAGGGACTCTTGACTTGTGAAACAGGATGTTGGAAACCAAGAATCGTACTTTAAGAGTTATGACATGTGTGAATCATGTGTGAATGTATCACAGTGCCACTGAACATTTTTTGGACACTGTTATATTCATAGGATTTTGTTTCTACAGATTTGCAACGCTAATTCTTGACCTGTGAAGTATTTTTATGTGAGACTGTCACTTTAGCGAAAATTGCTGTCGTAAATATTTCCGTACGAAAGTTAAGTGACCACCTGCACGTAATGCGTCGCGGGCACCCAGCTGTGTCAGACGCCTGGAGAAAAAGTCATTAGCGCGTGCCTTTCAGAGCACAGGAAGATAGAACAAAAAAAAAGGGGAGGCCATTATCCTTGGAAATATTTTTACATCTGCACACCTGATTATGACAAGCGTCTTTCTACGAGAGTTGAGAGAATTTCTACTAACTTATGAAATGTCACATGACTATTGAATGATATTTTTATGCTTTGGTTTGCGTAATTGCTTATTTCATTTGATACCTGTTTTTCAGCTGTGTTGCAGCATTGCTTTTATAAAATAAAATGCATTTGCTAATGTGAACACTTTCTGTCAACAGATCTATTAAATAATTATTTTATGATCCACATTCTTTAAAAAAGGAGCACTTGGAAAGGAAAGAACAATAAGAAGGAACTAGTAACTGCATTCATGATTTTCTTTTCAAGTAATTGGTAACTTTTTGGTAGAATAACTTCTTGTGGTGCACCACTTTAATTACATAGACATTAAGATGTGAATATACATTTCCCTTATCTGCATTGTTGTTTAGTGTAATATTTTTTCTGCTTGCGCTATGTCATGTTTAGGTATAAGTTGCTGCTGTTTGCCAGGCATAGTGTTATTGAATTTGACTTTTGCTCATTTATGCTGCTAGCTTTGCCAATTTGCATTTTTTGCATTGCTGTTTGTGTTGATTTGTTATGTGATGCTGCATTGCCTCGTCCCTTAGTTTAGCATCTGAGCTCAGTAGATTTAAGTTAGCTTAAGAGGGGGTAGCCTCTAAGAGAATGAGTTGCGATGAATTGGAAGAAATGCATTGAGAAAACAGGTTTAGGTAGGATTTTCTTGGAAATAAATGTTGAGGTAAGAAATGTGTGAACATATAAATACAGAAAGCATGCTTAGATAGAATTTTTTTTGGTGGAAACAAAGGATGAAATAAGAGGAAAGATATATGAAGTTTTGGGTTGGACTGCAGTACCAAATGTTACACTGAAAACGAACCCTGTCCTTTCCTATTGGTGTTATCCCACTATGTGTTTGTGTACCCTTGAGTATTTGTTTTCTTCCTGTCTCTGTGTACTGTTTCATAGAATTTTTTTCTCTTCTAATACTAAGCTATATTCACTATGAGGAGGAATACTGTTATCCTCAAATATAAGTTGCATTAATAATATGTTATTTTCTTTGTAAAGTTGTTTACAATTCTGTTCTGTTTCAATGTTCATGTGTGAAATTAATGTTTCGAAAACTATTCTCATTATTTTATGTATGTACTTATGTCACTATTTTTGTAACACTGATGTATATGTTTATTTCTATTCTTTTGTAAAGCCTGTACAACAAATGTTATCTGTATTATTATGTTTTTAATGATGTATTTTGTACCTTTGTAATTGTATTCTTATGTTATAAAATTGTAATTGTCACCAGTTCATGACATTATTAACTTGTAAGTTACATTTCACTGCACACGTTTCTGTTGGTCATAGTACATGGACAATATGTGAGAAGTAGGGACTGATAGTGTTTGCACGTGTGTTAATAATTCAGCAAGGGACTGGATAACAGCATTGCTGGTTCTAAGGACAATTCCAAAAACGTTGTGAGTGCACAAGTGGTGGTTTATGGACTTGCTATATTCTCTGCAAGACTCTTCGATGGTGATTGTGCACCTGCACATTTGCAACAGATGGCTGCTGGCCGTCTCTACAAGGACTACAGTGGGTCTACATCTTTGATGGCCCACCAATACCGTAATCTCTACCAGGACTACAGTGGGTCTGCTCTGTGATGACCTACCTACCAATATTCATCAAAACTACGACTGACTCTGCTGTGGGTTTCCTCCATTGTGGCCCATTACCTGTCTGCATGTCGAGAGTCAGCACTGTCTTTCCGTTGGAAGGACAACACTACTTCTTCAAGACTGCATGGAAATCCACTACTTCTGTGTGCATTTTCTTTTACTGCTCAGACTTTGAGAAAAACACTGCTATTCTCCTGTTATGTACGATTAGGACTGTCTTTATGGACTGTGAGACAATTTTAGCTTTTGACCAACATTGTATCAATAAGTGTGTGCATTTGATTTCTTTGTTATTGTAATTATGAAAAGAAAAATTTTTGTCAAATCTGTATTGGCCAGTGCCCAACACCATTTGTAAAAATTTTTTGTGGGGAGCATGGGGGCTATGTAAGTAGTCTGTTTATGTTTTCTCAGGCTGTTTATGTTTTCTCTATGTAAGTAGGCTGTTTATGTTTTCTTATTGGCAACGTTACGTAGCGCTCAATATGAAAATCACTGGCTGTGCTGTGTGCAGTCTGTGGCTAGTTTGCATTGTTGTCTGCCATTGTAGTGTTGGGCAGCGGCAGCTGGCTGTGAACAGCGCGTAGCGTTGTGCAGTTGGAGGTGAGCCGCCAGCAGTGGTGGATGTGGGGAGAGAGATGGCGGAGGTTTGTAATTTGTCATGAACTGATATATATATTATGACTTGTGATGATATTAAGGTAAATACATTGTTTGCTCTCTATTAATATCTTTCATTTGCTAACTACCCCTATCAGTAGTTAGTGCCTTCAGTAGTTTGAATCTTTTATTTAGCTGGCAGTAGTGGCGCTCGCTGTATTGCAGTAGCTTGAGCAGCGAAGATTTTTGTGAGGTAAGTGATTTGTGAAAGGTATAGTTTAATGTTTGTCAGGGCCATTCTTTAGTAGGGAATTTTGAAAGTCAGATTGCGTTGCGCTAAAAATATTGTGTGTCAGGTTAAGCACAGTCCTGTATAATTGTTCAAAGGGGACGTTTCAAATTCTGAGAAAAATGGGGGTAAGCTACAGGGACAGATCGACAATATAAAATGTACAAGAACCAAGAAGAAATAATAAGAGTGGACGACCAAATGCTAGGAATAAAAATGCTCTAACACAGGGATATAGTCTTTCGCACGTAGTGTTCAGTCTGAAGATCGAAGAAGCAATGATGGAAATAAAAGAAAGGTACTGGGGTGACATTACTATTCAGTGTGAAAGGATATCAATAATACGATACGCTGATGACATTCCTATCCTGAGTGAAGAAGAATTACATGATCTGCTGAATGAAATGTACAGAATAGGCATTGAGAGTAAATCGGAGAAAGACTAAAGTAACTAAAAGTAGTAGAAATGAGAAAAGTGAGACATTTATCATCAGGACTGAGGGTCACGAAACAGATGAAGTTAAGGAATTCTGCTACCTAGGCAAATTTGTAAATTTGTGGTAAGGTCTTACGGGATCAATCTGCTGAGGTCATCGGTCCCTAAGCCTACATACTACTTAATGTAACTTAAACAAACTTAGCGCTATGAACAACACACACATCGATGGTCGAGGGTTGACTCGAGCCTCTGCAGACTAGCACTGACAAAAGGAGTATTTCTGGCTAAGAGAAGTCTGCTTCTATTGAGCATAAGCCTTCACTGAGGAAGAAATTTCTGAGAATGTACGTTGGGAACACAACGTTGTATGGTAGTGAAATATGGACTGCGGGAAAACCGGAAAACAAGGGAATCGAAACATTTGGGATGTGGTGCTACAGACGAATGTGAACAAAGAAAATGGACGGGATCATAGGAAAAATGTTAAGACATCAGGGAATGACTATCACGGTACTAGGGCGACCTGTAGAGGGCAAAAACTGTATAGGCAGACAGAGATTGGAATACATCCAGCAAGTAACAGAGGATGTAGGTTGCAAGTGCTAATCTGAGAGGAAGAGATTGTCACAGGAGAGGAATTCTAGAGGGCCGCATCAAATCAGTCAGACACTGATGACGCCAAGACAAAAAAAAATAAAAAAAATAAATAAATAAATAAATAAAATAAAAATAAATTTGTTGGTACGGTTCGAGTGTGGCACAGACACCACGAAGCGACGGACCTGTGCGAGCTCGTGGTTGCTTAATAATGGTGTGTTTACATGGAGTGGACTGAGTGCTCTGGTCAAACTGAACCAGAAATGGTTGTGGTTAGCTACTTGTTGACCACTTGCCGCCTTTCATGGATTCACGTTCCCAAACAACAAAGCATCATATCACAAGGCTATAATTGTTCGTGCTTTGTTTCAAGAACATTCTGGACATTTCGAGCGAATGGTTTGGCTACCCACGTAACCAATATGAATCCCATCGAACACTTATGGGACATAATCGAAACGTAAGTTCATGCACAGAATGATGATGAGGATGATGTTTAGTTTGTGGGGCGCTCAACTGCGCGATAATCAGCGCCCATACAGAGTCCTAATTTTTTACACAGTCCAATTTTTGTTACTCAGTCCAATCTAGCTATTGTCACGAATGTCGACAAGGATTATGATGATGATGATGATGATGATGATGATGATGATGATGATGAAATAAGGATGGTACAGACACGCAGCTC
Organism: Schistocerca americana; assembly: GCF_021461395.2. Lineage (NCBI taxonomy): Eukaryota > Metazoa > Arthropoda > Insecta > Orthoptera > Acrididae > Schistocerca > Schistocerca americana. Next base: position 162,459,213 of record NC_060119.1, on the reverse strand, counting down.
CCGAGCAGAGAAAATCCGCAACCCGGTCAGAAATCGAACATAGAACGTCATTCATAGGCAGCAACGATAGCCACTAGACCACGAGCTGTCGACCATGCACAGAATCCTCCACCAACGTCACTTCCGCTACGATGGACGGCTACAGAGGCGGCATGCCTAAGTATTTTTGCAAAGGATTTCCGTCGGCTTGATTTCATTCCACATCGAGTTGCTGCACTATACCGGGCCAAAAGAAGTCCGACACGATATTAGGAGGTATCCCATGAACATTGTCATCTAAGTGTACGTGGCGCTAGAAAAAAAATGTAAAGATCTGGAATTTGAAGTTAAAAAGTCACCACATTGATCCAATATCTCAAGGAAGGAAATCAAATGGAATTAAGGTAACTAATTGGCTTTCACAAACGAATTAGGAATACTTTCAGAAAAGCCGACAAACATTTACTAAAATAAATCTTCTGGATAGAATACACAACAGAAACGGTTTGAGAATTTCAGTGATGATCAATTTAAAAATGCGCCGGAATATATTGAAAGATAAGATAGACTGAACTGGTAAATTTATATATCTTAGAGAAAGGCTGCAGTGGAATGGAGTAGAAAAATTTGCTGTTGATGTAAGACTTCGCAAAATGGAAAGGGTCTATAATTTGACAAAAAGTATCTACAGCAAGAAATTCAATGAAAAAAGGAAGAGCCAAAGCACTGTACCACAATGGTAATATCAGATAGCTTATTTGCGTGTGAATGTTTAACAATGAACGGTGAGCTGGACAGAATAGAGATATTCCAAAGACGAACGATTAGATAAATAATGAATGCAATAGAGCAAACATGATTTGTGAAATTAAAAGAAATATATCACTGCGAAATTTATGAGAGAAATATGTCAGCCATTTGGCAAAAAAGGCGTTAGTCAAGGGGAAAGCTTATTACATTTACTGTCTAACTGCATATTAGAAAAACTGGGAAATGACAGATAATCAAGATATCTACGAAAATATACAGAAAATATCAGAAGTAATGGCAAAACAAAGGTAAATTTTCTTTGGACACCTTTAACCAAATAAATGAGAACATGCTATCGAAACAGATATTCCTGTATTCTGTTAAACGATATCGACAGTAGCATGAATTAAAGAAGTAAGAAATGAAATAGAAAGAAACAACGAAAATCAGAAATAACAGATAGGAAGCTTTTAAAGAATAAGGTACTAAATTTGGAAGGCCTTCAGACTGGAAGAAACGAAAAACCGCAAACAACTTAAAAGAACGGAAAAGACAGCATGAGGGAGGATGAAGGAGTGTTGGAAAAATAGGCCACAGCAAGGAATGGACAGAAACAAAGTGTTTCTTGAGCCTAGTTTATCAGCTGCGATGATAATAAGAAGGGAATAGTTACGCCAGCTGTAGAAGTGTATGTAGATCACGCCACATTCGTTTATTGTCAAAAAAAGTGTTTAAATGGTAGCTTCTGACCTCAGTTACCCTTTACAAAACACATTTATGACATCTTTACCTACGTCTACGATGAAATAAGAGCGCAATAATGTGCCCATTACATTAACAAAATTGTCATGTGTTGTTCCCAGATTTTTTGTATTTGTCGCTTGCAACCTGAATGCACATGGGTGAAGCGCGTTGCCGTGATAAAGCTGTGGTGCACAAGAGAGCCAGTGAATAAAAATAGCTTGGTGGAAGTTATCGAAGATGATCGATATACCTCGCCCAAGAACATCTGCGTGAGTGACGTTTATGGCCACGCAGCTCCCACTCCAACAAACTTGCTTGCTTGCTCGTAGGTCGCAAAGTACATTCCGAGCCAGGTATCCGAAAGCCCCGGGACCATTCACTGTAACTGTCGGGTCGCCAATGCGCGTGCGCAAAGACGCACTGTTCTGCGCTAATGCCTCTGGCTGCCTTCGTTTTACCACTTGTGTCCGCTGTGAGTACAGTGAAGGTTTGATCGTATTTTGTGTTTTTCTGTAATTCTATTGGTAGTGCGCAATGAGATCTTGTAACGCTACCGCCCTACTCGGACGTACGTTAGCTCTATAAAGCCTGTACTGCAATAAGTTCACGGGCTTCACCTTATAAACAAGGATTTTAGTACATAAGTTGACCGCGTGTACCTAATAGAAGCAAGATCGGACTTATACCGCCGGCCGAAGTGGCCGTGCGGTTAAAGGCGCTGCAGTCTGGAACCGCAAGACCGCTACGGTCGCAGGTTCGAATCCTGCCTCGGGCATGGATGTTTGTGATGTCCTTAGGTTAGTTAGGTTTAACTAGTTCTAAGTTCTAGGGGACTAATGACCTCAGCAGTTGAGTCCCATAGTGCTCAGAGCCATTTGAACCATTTGAACTTATACTCAGTCAATAACTACAGTGATGCAGTCAAGCAAATGTAAAGTATAATTACTCTTTCGCATGGACAAGAAGTACACACAGTAGATGTCACCTATAATTAATAATTCGGTCGCCAGCCTACTTAGGCAATGAGTGAGTTTTTCCTTGTACAAGTGGGTGCATGTACAAGCATAGTAACTCGTAGTAATGAAGCGTTATATGGCAAAGTTTGAAACCGGAAAAATCCACTGAACTAAAGTTTTCTCCCTTTATACTAATTTTGATGAACTACATTTACACAACACCACACAGCAATGATTACTACGAACTACATTTTGTATATTGATCAGACTGAAATCTGGCATAGATTGCCCTAGCATTAGCAATCTCGAAAGTACACACACTATGTCACTATTAAGGATGGAAAAACACTAATACACTTAGGATTAATATATAATTTAGCTTTACTGGTCAAATCTGATCAACACATTTCAAGGTTTGAAAGAATGGACAAGAGAAGGGGGGGGGGGCCTGAAACTGTGATGGTCGTTATACTGAAACTATTAAGTACTGAAGGCAAATTAACACTCAAAATTATCAATCTCTGGATAACTACTCTTTTGTCTCACTTCTGAATTATTTAACTGTCATTATTTCTGTCTCAGATTAATTAAATAACATCGCTAACTCAATCCAACAAAAACTCTCTTCCAATTTAGTCACACTTTTGTTCTTTTTCAACATTTGCAATAACACATAGAAATTTTAGGCTCCTTTATGGCATAGATTAATCTGCTGATAATTTTCATTAACACTAACATTAAACTTTCAGTTCAGGATACTCGGATTGCACAATACGAGGTAAGGATCCTGTCTAGGTCAGTGATCAGGATCAGTAATGGCTAAGGCAATTCTGGTAAAAGTCACGTTATTATTGAAAATAACGATACGAACCGAAAAAAAAGTTCAAAACATTGCTTACATTAATTTATCTAAACCCATAAAGAAAAAAATTATTATATGTACAGTTGTCGTTACACATGCCCCTGTTTCCAGAAAATTGTCCAAAAGGATTTACACTACATTTTTCCTTTTACTCGGCACTTTCCATCTTCTTAGCGTCGTGAGCTTTCCAATTTTGTGCCTCAGAATATAGCCCTGCCAAGTAGTCGTCGGAATCGGTTCATCCGAGGCTCAATGGAATCCACTTTTCCTGAGTAGCCTCCTCGGTACAGTACGTGTACTTCCGACTGTTGCTCGCCTCCGACTGTTATACTGTGCCCGTTGTGCCGAACCGCGCCAGTGTGCGTTTTCCCGCCTCGCCTTTTCCCGCTCCCCTACAGGTAGGGTATTCACCACAGGTTTTCTACTACACATATCCTAATGCATTACCTACGTATGGACCAAGTGTATAAATTACAATTTTCACATCTTACAATAGTTTTAACATTAAATACACTTTCTTTTGATTACCACATTATTTGAAATCTAACATAAATAATAATATTCATTTCAAAAGTTGCTCACAGTCTCTTTAACATAACGATACGAACCGAAAAAAAAGTTCAAAACATTGCTTACATTAATTTATCTAAATCCATAAAGAAAAAAATTATTATATGTACAGTTGTCGTTACACATGCCCCTGTTTCCAGAAAATTTTCTTAAGTCCAAATTTTATGGGAACACCAAATCTTACAATTATACAGTGGTTCTGAATCTTTACTTAATTGTCCAAAAGGATTTACACTACAGATTTCCTTTTACTCACTGTATATAGGTTTACACTTTTTTAATACATCAAGAATAATTATTTGTCACTTACTCAAGTGCCTTTTGCACAGTCCACTTCCCATCATAACATCACTAAAATAGCAATTTAATCATTTTTTCTAAATTTCTCAAAGAAATAATTTAAAATTCTGGAATACAAACATTTAACTACAAAAACAATTGCATATTTTGTACACACTATCAGATAATTTGTCGCTGCTTGCTTTGAATAGCAGTCCATTTTCTTACTTACTAAACAAAACACACACACATATATTCAGAAAATTAACTACACATATTTGCTGCCTATTATGTGGATTAGGGCAGTCCTTTTCACTTCATATTGTCACATCTCTTGGATCACATTTACAATTTTCCATCGATTATTTATCTGCCCTCATTGGTATTTGGCAGTCCTTCATATTATGGTTCATACACTGCCCATTTTCATTTTTGACAGTCCCATCTTTTATCTGGCTGATAGCATTTATCCTTTCTTTTCAGTCCTTTTCTCCATACATTTTTACAGTTACAGTACAATTGCTAATCTGAAACTCACATAACTATATTAGCACACTTTCAAGGGTATACAGACATTTACAAAAATTAGATACATTTAGAATAGCTTGGGTTCAGCATAAGATACAGCACATTTACTCGTTCCTAGGAACATACAGTTTCAGGTCCACAATATTTCTTACACCTAAAGGTCTTTTGGATTTTGGGTAAATCAGGTAGTAAGCATTGTCGTGTGGAATATTCTGTATTATATAAAGTCCATTATAAATATATTTAAATTTTGAAATTTCATGGTTTAGTTCACTAGACTTTTCGTGGGTTTTTTAAAAGAACATAATCTCCAATTTTAAATTTTGAAACTTTTAAATTTTTATTGTGTCTTTTAGATCTAGATTCAGCTTTTTGCTTTGCCCTTTTTATCACCAACTCTTTCTTTTGATCCAATCCCAAACTTGTACAAGGTGGAAACTCTAGTTTTTCTTCAATTAAACTTTTACTACTTCTGCCTAACAAAATTTCTTCCGGTGGAAATCCTGCAGTTTCATGACGTAATGTGTTCATGACATTCTCAAAATCCGATATAAACCTGCCCCAGGCTCTAACTCATGCCCCTTCCTGTTTTTTCCACAACGCACCTTGGTCGACTGTGACATCGTCCCAAGATACGTTCCTGACCTGTGAACCATTTATATCTGGCGGCTTTTTCGGTTTCTGGAGTTCAAAGTCTTTGCTTACTTGAACTCTTTGCAAAATAAACACTGAGTCGTCCGGTGGCTCTTTCTTTCTTTGTTCTGTTTCAACGTCTGGATATTGTTTTGATACGTCGTCATCGTTAGGTACAATATCACAATTAACTGCATCCCCTTTATTTTCACTGATTTTCTCATACCCTCTTTCAGTAAAAGTATATTCATTTTCCTTTACACCTGAAAATTCATCTTCACTAGAATCACCACTACTCTCTTCCTCAACATCAGATTCACTTAAGTACGCTACTTTTGCACAATAGGGAGCGTTAGTACATTCATTTTCGTCTGTATTTGCGTATCTTTCATCATCTGAACTATCGTCGGAATCCGACCATTCCGGATCGCTTTCAGGTTCTAACATAAAAGCTTTTCTGAGACAGGCATTAAGTTCTTCCTCTGTATTGTCGTCAGGCTTGGATTTTAATTCAATCTCCTCTTTTGGCAAAACGGCCCCATCATCAGCTTTATTTACATCTACTGTGACTTCATATTTAGTGTAATTACTTTCAGGTAATCATCTACCCCTTCTCCACGGTGCCTCTCGGTAGCAGCCTGTACTATTGGCGGACTGTTAGCAGAAGTTATTTCTTCGTCAATGCTGAGGATTTCATCCTCCAAATCCTTCCTATCATTAACCTTCCTCCTATCGGCAGCACGCGTACTTTGAGCGGCGCTATTTATTCTCCCCTCTTCCAATTCGGGCCACGTCACTTTATTGACGTCCCTAACAATTCCTTTCCTATTAACTAATTTCTTCGCCTCATACTCCCTTTTAAAATCCTCCCACTCACATTGCTTTAGGCCCTTGTACAGATCGTCGATCTGCACACGCCAATCAGTTACTTCTGCTAATTCATCCTCGCCTTTTATCTCATTGCAAACACTGCTAACCGCACCTCTCTGAGTATTCACAGTTTCATTTATTGTTTCCTTTGCCACGGAATTATCAATCGTAAAATTTTCCTCAGCTCTTACGGCTACGTTCGTACCTACTGCTGCCGTATTGCTAGCGGCTTCTTTCCGAACAGATGTTCTGCTAGGCTGGGCCGTTGCCCTCTGATGCTCCACTCGCCTGTTAACATGTAGTGCTCTGTGCGGCAGAGATGACTCATTCTGGCTCGCACCTGACGCTTGTTTCACCACACCACTTTGCGGCGTTCCATGTCCGTCCCTAGCCTGTCTCATTACATTACGGTCGGTCCGGTTTCTTTTCTTAAATCGGGGCCGGTATGTATTGTCCGCTTCCGTTTGGCCCGCAACGTTCGCGGAAATTAGTTTCCCGAATCGTTATTATTTTGCGCGGTATACCCTCTACCGCGACCTGGATTATTTCCTCTGCCTCTTCCTCTGCCACCGCGCGACTGCTACGGTCGCAGGTTCGAATCCTGCCTCGGGCATGGATGTGTGTGATGTCCTTAGGTTAGTTAGGTTTAAGTAGTTCTAAGTTCTAGGGGACTGATGACCACAGCTGTTAAGTCCCATAGTGCTCAGAGCCATTTTTTTCTTCCTCTGCCTCTTCCTCTTTGTATTACATTGACGCGAAATCCATCGCCGTCGTTTCGTTCGTCATTGTGTCGGTTATTACGGTTACCAAAATTTTGATAATTGGCACGACTTTCGCGCCAATGGTTTTCATCTTCGACCCTTTCTAGAAATGCTTGGAAGCTGCGATGATTGCTTCCTACATACCTCTTTGAATCTTCTGGAAGCTTTTTATATAACTCCCAGATAATTTCTGAATCTGATCTTCGACCTCTTAAATGCGTTAATTTACGGTACCAATACTCACAGAAATCTTTCAAAGAGTTCCTGCCCCTGTTATCATGCTGTTTGGCCATGATGAACTCCCGCCATAAATGGTCCTGCTTTTGTTCAGACCAATATTCTTCCGTAAATCTCTGCCTAAATTCCTCGAACGTCATTCGTTCGGTATTTAAATTTTGTTCCCCAGCGCTTAGCATCACCCGCTAAGGCGCTAATTACAACGTTTATCTTTTCCTGATCAGACAAGTGCTCAGGAAATACTCTCTCGCAATTTTTGATAAAATCTAACGGATGCCACCCGTTATGTTTCCTGGCTGGATCAAAGCGTTCCTCGCCTTCTAACAGCTTCGTAATTGGTGTGCCATTACAGACAACACCAGGCCTATCTTTAATTTTGCTCTCCAGGTCGAAAATTATGCCTTGAATTTTCGTAGTATTTTGTTCACAATTTTGAACACATCCGGTTACTTTTTTACTTAAATCCCTTTCAGTGTCTAAAACTACCTTTTTCAATTGCGATATCCCGTGTTGACATTCGTTTTCGATCTCAGTTTTAAGACCGAAAACTTTTTCGTCTACCATAGTTTCAACCAGAGGTTCTACTTTCTCTTGGATGTTGAGGATTTCAACATCGAATCTACTATTAATGTTTCCAATTTCCTCCTGCATAGTATTCATATTTTTGTTAATGGTATCAATTTCAAATTTCAGAGTATTTACCACAGAACTTAAATTACCCACTTTTTGTTCTACCTGTTCTATTTGTTTACTAATTTTAATTCCCTGTCCTTCAACCTGTGCTTTAATTTGATCCACCTGTGTTTTGAGTTGCTCGTCAACGTGTGTTTTAAGCTGTTCATTCTGTGTTTTGAGTTGCTCGTCAACGTGTGTTTTAAGCTGTTCATTCTGTGTTTTGAGCTGACTTCCCTGTATTTTGAGTTGCTCGTCAACGTGCGTTTTGAGCTGATTAACCTGATTGCCGACTTGTTTTTGAAGTTGCTCATTCTGTCCTGCAATTTGTTTGGTTAATTGTTCAAATAAGTCGTACATACTTAAAATTTTTATACTGTTTTGTTCTACAGGATCGATTTGTTCCGATTCTACTTCAAAAGTTTCTTTCGGTTCTTTCTTTATCTGTGGTGAATCAAACATGTCAGTGGATTCGTTTACATAACCATTATCATCTACAAAGTCACCTTCTACTTCCTGTTTTATTTCTTGCTGTGTCCGAGGCGATCTCAACCTTTCAATCTGTTCATTGACATGTTCGTGGTATTGTATGTACGCCAACTGTCTTTCGCTAACGCCATCTGTTATCTGGCCGTGTAAACTCCTGCTACTGCCATGCGCCTCTTCCATTACGCTCGGCACATCTACCCCGTCTACTTTCCCGTCCATACTGAATGCCAACTATACCACACTATTATACTTGACTCACACTGCAGTTTCTCTTACTGAACTTTATTGCTATTCGTGCCACTGAACATCCACTGTTCGATCTTTACATTAATTTGTAACCGACAACAGCTGGGTGTCCTGTCACCGGGAAGCCACTTGTAACGCTACCGCCCTACTCGGACGTACGTTAGCTCTATAAAGCCTGTACTGCAATAAGTTCACGGGCTTCACCTTATAAACAAGGATTTTAGTACATAAGTTGACCGCGTGTACCTAATAGAAGCAAGATCGGACTTATACCGCCGGCCGAAGTGGCCGTGCGGTTAAAGGCGCTGCAGTCTGGAACCGCAAGACCGCTACGGTCGCAGGTTCGAATCCTGCCTCGGGCATGGATGTTTGTGATGTCCTTAGGTTAGTTAGGTTTAACTAGTTCTAAGTTCTAGGGGACTAATGACCTCAGCAGTTGAGTCCCATAGTGCTCAGAGCCATTTGAACCATTTGAACTTATACTCAGTCAATAACTACAGTGATGCAGTCAAGCAAATGTAAAGTATAATTACTCTTTCGCATGGACAAGAAGTACACACAGTAGATGTCACCTATAATTAATAATTCGGTCGCCAGCCTACTTAGGCAATGAGTGAGTTTTTCCTTGTACAAGTGGGTGCATGTACAAGCATAGTAACTCGTAGTAATGAAGCGTTATATGGCAAAGTTTGAAACCGGAAAAATCCACTGAACTAAAGTTTTCTCCCTTTATACTAATTTTGATGAACTACATTTACACAACACCACACAGCAATGATTACTACGAACTACATTTTGTATATTGATCAGACTGAAATCTGGCATAGATTGCCCTAGCATTAGCAATCTCGAAAGTACACACACTATGTCACTATTAAGGATGGAAAAACACTAATACACTTAGGATTAATATATAATTTAGCTTTACTGGTCAAATCTGATCAACACATTTCAAGGTTTGAAAGAATGGACAAGAGAAGGGGGGGGGGGGGCCTGAAACTGTGATGGTCGTTATACTGAAACTATTAAGTACTGAAGGCAAATTAACACTCAAAATTATCAATCTCTGGATAACTACTCTTTTGTCTCACTTCTGAATTATTTAACTGTCATTATTTCTGTCTCAGATTAATTAAATAACATCGCTAACTCAATCCAACAAAAACTCTCTTCCAATTTAGTCACACTTTTGTTCTTTCTCAACATTTGCAATAACACATAGAAATTTTAGGCTCCTTTATAGCATAGATTAATCTGCTGATAATTTTCATTAACACTAACATTAAACTTTCAGTTCAGGATACTCGGATTGCACAATACGAGGTAAGGATCCTGTCTAGGTCAGTGATCAGGATCAGTAATGGCTAAGGCAATTCTGGTAAAAGTCACGTTATTATTGAACAGTTAGAAACAGTTTCGACACTGGTCCACACAGATACACTTCTAAAGATGAAATAAATGTTTGACCTGTGCAAGTCGATGCGGCGGATGGCGGGCAGCGAGATAGCGGGCAGCACGGCACACATACAAGCACGGCTAAGGCTCACACTACATCGGCACTTTCCATCTTCTTAGCGTCGTGAGCTTTCCAATTTTGTGCCTCAGAATATAGCCCTGCCAAGTAGTCGTCGGAATCGGTTCATCCGAGGCTCAATGGAATCCACCTTTCCTGGGTAGCCTCCTCGGTACAGTACGTGTACTTCCGACTGTTGCTCGCCTCCGACTGTTATACTGTGCCCGTTGTGCCGAACCGCGCCAGTGTGCGTTTTCCCGCCTCGCCTTTTCCCGCTCCCCTACAGGTAGGGTATTCACCACAGGTTTTCTACTACACATATCCTAATGCATTACCTACGTATGGACCAAGTGTATAAATTACAATTTTCACATCTTACAATAGTTTTAACATTAAATACACTTTCCTTTGATTACCACATTATTTGAAATCTAACATAGATAATAATATTCATTTCAAAAGTTGCTCACAGTCTCTTTAACATAACGATACGAACCGAAAAAAAAGTTCAAAACATTGCTTACATTAATTTATCTAAATTCATAAAGAAAAAAATTATTATATGTACAGTTGTCGTTACAATCTGAGTGAAATTTTGGCTTTTATTAGTAATTCAAAAGTAATAGTCAGAAAACTGAATAGACTCTGAAGACCGTACGTGGCGTTTTAATGTATGTGGAAGATTAGTCTTCTAGGGAGGGAATATTTCGATCCAGCCATATCAGCTGAGATCTCAAGTGGCCACAGCCGTTTCGCGTGGCAATTTTCAGACCATTAAAAGGGAAGGTAGGCTATCGCAATCAGACAAAAGAAAGGTATTTGTAACTCCAGATAAGAAATGTAAACGTAAAACAAATGTAGACTTTGGCAGTTTTTATGAGATCATTGTTAGGAGCTTTCTTTACAACTCTTACCTGTCCGAAAGAACGCCTACAGTTTAAGGAACTAAACAGAAGGTGAAAGAAGCTACAGAATTTGTAAGAACCAACCCCAGTGTAAGAGAGTTATTATGGGGAGTACGTTTTGTCTTAGCTGAAAAGCCAACACCGTGTTACGAATGGAGGCCGGAATGCACGCCTTTTAGCTCACGCAGGCTGGCGTGAAGAGGGAAGAACTATACTGACGTGAGATCTGGAACATGACAAGGAATGAGAATTCAGAAAGCGGACGTAATTAGTTTGATACTTAACTTTAATCCAATAATGATGAACGTCGCTCTTGACGGTACATGATTCACAATATTATCTGTTAGGAATACACTCTGGAAATAATTATAGTAACTGAATATTGCGCCTTGCTAGGTCGTAGCAAATGACGTAGCTGAAGGCTATGCTAAACTGTCGTCTCTGCAAATGACAGCGTATGTATACAGTGAACCATCGCTAGCATAGTCGGCTGTACAACTGGGGCGAGTGCTAGGGAGTCTCTCTAGACTAGACCTGCCGTGCGGCGGCGCTCGGTCTGCAATCACTGACAGTGGCGACACGCGGGTCCAACGTATACTAACGGACCGCGGCCGATTTAAAGGCTACCACCTAGCAAGTGTGGTGTCTGGCGGTGACACCACAGTACGTATGGTGAAACACACCAAAAACTGATATTTTCCGATTATTATCTCTTAATAATTCTGCACTGCCTTCCTTCAGTATCTCTATCTCCGGAACTATTTCAACTAGAAGGCTGCAGTTTTCAGCTATTTCTTCCTTGAATTCATGTTAACGTTCGTGTATAAACAGAAATGGCAGTATTGCACATGCATTTTTTGGAGACTCTAATTGGTTAAGGAAGATTTACAGACAAAAAGATTGATAAACTCCAGCAATATTATGGAATGGCAATAAGAAACAACAGACATGACCTACAAGGATGAAAAGGGCAGTGTGGGCTACATTCTTCCACAATTTATCCACTGACAGTACATGACCTATTATACATAATGCGTGTCCTTTGGAAGTCAGACCTGGAAACTGGAGAGATTGAATAAGAGTCCCTAACCGTTCTTTCCACCAACCTGTCGTCTTCTAAAGTTGTGCCCCAGCGCAGAAGACAGCTCGTCGGTCGTGGAATCTTCTTCGGCGAAGGCTGCTATGCCGTCCACTGGAACGTCTGATAGTGCTTTTTTCGCGATGCCACTTGCCCAGGTTAATCTCCGTCTCTACACAGTACTGACAGTGATGGTAGGCGACACTTCTCATTACCGAATCCTGATTTTTTACAATGACAATAATCACACTTTTTACACTGTCTTTTAAAAGACTCGATACAGTTTTCTTAATTGTACAGTAACTTTTCGGGCAACTTCCGATACAGCACAACATGTCCGGCACTGAAGAACACTCCAAACGGTCTTGCACGACCTGCCCTCCGAACGACCGAAACAGAGTTGCGTGACCGGATCTTCAGGACGCCCTAAACAATCTGAATAGCCCAGCCGAAGTACTTCGTCTCCCAGGCGCGCCAAAGCGACACGAAGTTGTCCGAAGCACTTCGGTTGTAAACTAGAGAAATTTAATAAACTGTACACTCGTAGGTTAACCTTGAGAGATTGTGATACTGAAAACTAGGTTAAATACAATGAAAAGTACATAAATAATTAATCAGGGAAGCTAGGCGTTTTGGCCCCTCCCATTAAAGAAATTAGGTTTCCGCTGGAAAAACTCAAGCAGGATCATATTGTTAGACAACAGCAACATAAAAAGAATTATTGTGTATTTGAAGCAATTAAAAAAATCATTAAGGGAAACAGACATTGTTTCCCTTAATAGAACATTAATTTTTCCATCACCAGGCAGTGAGAAATCATGGATACGACTCACAGTTTCCTCAAACCGATATCCAAGGGACAACGCTTAACAATAACTTATCTGGCGGTGAAAATGGCTTTAGTTCTAATACGCCTAATATGTGGAAGTCAAATCAAGCAACGGCTGATGACCACAGCCACATGAACCAACAAAATTATGGAATGCTATTGACAGAAAAGGAGATTTAAAATTTAAAGCCTAACTGAGAACTAATTCTTGACAACGCTCCGTATCACAAAGTTAGAATAATCAAAGCTCCGACGTCTGATTATACAAAAGACGACATCAGAAAGCAGCTAACAAAGGAATGTATTCCAATCTCGGTTGACATGCTGAAACTTGTTCTTTATGAACTTGTTTGATGAATTAAGCCAAGATTCCTCGAGATTCTGTCGATAAGGTACTCCAAACTGCTCGTCACGTTGCTTTATCCCTTTCTCCTTACCACCCATGATTAAATCCAATAGAGAATATTTGGTCTACTCTGAAAGGTTGGTTAGCTTCTGAAAATGTTTTCAACAACGTAACATCTGTGAAACATTTGTGCGAGGAGAAATTTAATTCACTGGATAAAAAAGAGTGGATTCCGTTGTAAGGCATATTAAAAAAAAAAGACTGGCGGGAATATTTGCAGCAAGAACTCCGACGATGAATGAGATAAAATAATGATGCATATTGGTGGCATAATAGTGATAGCGAAAGCGATTACGGCTGTTCTGTCACTGAAGATGACGGACAACTGGAAAGAGTAACTGTGCTGGCTGCCAGTGGTTGAAAGTAAGGACTCTCGAGTCAAAGGTTTTCGTTCAGCGCACATGAGCTCTTGTTCAGCCCCGCATCAGTTCCTCTGTGACGTCACCTATGCTTTAAGGTACTAGGCGCAGAGTGTACAACACTGTTCGCATGCGAAATGCGGTAACAATGCTCGGTAACTCATCTGGCGCTTTGTTGTGATGTAACTCGCCGCCATGTTTCTTTAGCCACGCGGTAGGCCCTCTCGCTTGTATTCTGTTGGGACCTGATACGGAACTGACCTATAGAGTGCGGTAATGGCTCAAACTGTCACTGTAGTCAGGTGCCAAGTTATGTCTGCCTAGCTCAAAAACAGTGTTCGCAGGCGCACTGTTAAACAACTGGCGCTTTGTTGTGATGTAAGTAGCCGCCATGTTCCTTTAGCCGCGTGATTGGCCCTCTCGCTTATGTTGTATTGGGACCTGATACGGAACTGACCTCTGGATCAGTGGAAAATCAACTGTGACTGTAGTCAGATGTCAAGTCTTGACCATCCGCTGTCCTGTCTCATCAAGCATACATTAAACTCTCTCTCCTGTTGAGTCTGCCAGTGATGTGATGTAGTTAAGACGATGTCTCTCCTAGCTCTCCACTTATACTACATCTAGCTCTCCAGCTCATATTCGCCTTCTCAATAATCCAATTATTTAACTGTAACTTTCATAACCGCTAACCTCTCACTTCCTTTTTCCAGGCTCGAAATTACACTCATGGGATATTTTATTGGAAGGTATTTCATTCTTTATGGCAGACTGCGTTTAATCTGTAAACCACGAATTATATGCTTTCCAATAGCAGGACGAAACATGGGCTGGTCCATCAATGACTGGGAGCCCAAAGCTTAATGGATTTCATGGGTTCCAGACAACCAACAACTTCAAGAACTCTGTAGTCATCTCGCTTAGCCCTCCCCTATGTGTCTGTGCGTTGGTTGGGTAGGTGTCTCCAGCCACGCCCTAGGTACTCCATCAGGTGGACGGATTGTTGATTACAAAGATGTTTATCATGCAACGGCGATGAACGGCTGCCTATGACATATGTGAGATTCAAATTTTGGATTGGTGTGCGAAACTTAAGGACGAAAGTAACTTCCGCATGATGTTTCACTGCCAAGTAACATAGCTAACTGGAACTACCTAACTTACTTAGAGGGATCTGTTACGATATAGCACAGAAGGTAACTGAAAGAAATGCACAGTGAGATGAATAGAAATTCAAAGTCATTCATAATGATCCTCTGGATATTACAAACGGTGGAACATGGTTTTTAGTAGATTGTGTGACCACCACGGGTGGAGTGCAGGCTCTACATCGTGCTCCCGTGCTGGCCACAGGGTTGGTGAAGAGTTGCTGTGGTAGGGCGTTCCACTCTTCCACCAATGTGTTTACCTGTTGGATGATGGTTGGCGTATGTGCACGTGCTGCAATAACACTCCCCAATGCATCCCAAATGTGCTATATGGGACTTAAGTCAAGGGATTTAAGCTCTAACAATACAGGTATAATCTTCCGGGTTCGATTCCCGGGGGGGTCAGGGATTTTCTCTGCCTCGTGATAACTGGGTGTTGTGTGATGTCCTTAGGTTAGTTGGGTTTAAGTAGTTCTAAGTTCTAGGGGACTGATGACCATAGATGTTAAGTCCCATAGTGCTCAGAGCCATTTGAACCATTTTTTTCTACGGCTGTTTCAAATTGTAATTTACATTATTGACACTGTGACACTGTTTGTTCTCTCCAGTAATGCTAGTTCTGCAAGTTTCGCAGGTGAACTGTGAAGTTCGGAAGGCTGGAGATGAAGTACTGGTGAAAGTACAGTTGTGAGCAAGGGTCCTGAATCTTGTTTGGGTAGCTCCGTTGGTACAGCAGCTGCCCACCAAAGGCAAAGGGCTCGCGTTTGTGTCTCGGTGCTGCATACGATTTTAATATGCCAGGACGTTTCATCCATAGCGTTAATCAAAGTCACAGGTAACGAACATTCTTGCCTGCAGACTCGATCCACCCTATACAGGTGTCTCGTACACCATTCTTTTGACATGGCCACACAACAAGAAATGAAGTGAGGTCAGGTCTGGTGAACGAGCTGGCCGTGAGGAGACACTTCCTTTTTACTTTCATTTGGAACATGAGATAAACGTGAACTGAGGCTGTATTATTTTGGAACTAAGTATTTGTACGAATATCTAGAGAGATTCTGTTCAACGCCTTGGCTTATTGCAGTTTTCTCCCCCAAATCCTCTTGAGAAGAGCCTATACGTATATCGGGTTTTCGTATCATACAACGTTATCAAATGCGTACATCACCATCAGCCGTTTACCTTTCGTGGCTGGGTTTAAGTCTCTTCCTCATTTCTCCCTACACTAGAATGGGCTGAAGTCCACGTCCCACTTTGTCTCGCTTGTTGCTTTACGCCGTCAGACCACCTTCCGCTAAGTCAGTTCGAATAAGTACGGATGTCTAGAAACTGGGAGAAGCTGCTCTGAACAACTGTTGGAAATGTAACGGTGTTGTCAAGGCATTCGTGGTCACTTTTTGACCTACTGCTGTTGACGTCTCTCACGCATTTTTCGACCGACATTTGGTGGACGATATTTTTGTCGTTCCGCCAGCACGAGTAGCTTCATCTTTATCAATACCAGCCACTCGTGTGGCTTAACGTTGGAAAAATCGTCAAACAAATCCGAGAAGCCAACAGGTAGTATGTCATCTTGTGCAAGTTCTATTGGCAAACAAAATTATTAAATAAATAGCTGTACTTGGATTTTTTATCATCGTCTTTAGAGCAAACGCCAACCTCAGAATTTCCCAGCTCTAGGTACAGCTTTTCCGGATGTGCTATACTCGTATTCACTCCATCATGCCTGACAGTTGGTATCTATAGCACGGAAACATCCCGTATACCTAGATTAGAACGTGTGAGGGCCCTGCGGCTGGGTACACGGCACAGCGAGAACACACGTGCCCTGGTGCGGCTTTCGCCGGCTCTCGAGGTCCTGAAGCAGTGCTCGCTGGCGCGTCAGGGCCAGCGCCGTTGATCAAAGCGACGGCCGAGCGCAGCGCCGCATCATTAGCCGGCGGGCTGGCTGGCGCACATCACACACAGGGGGGCAGTGTCTGCCGCACTCTCGCCAGCGCTGCCAACCCCACCGTACACAGCCACACACGCGTGGCACGAGCACCGCCTGAACTGCTGACAGCTTCCTGACACCTGTTGACTGATGGCGAGCTGTGGCGCTTTCTGCGCACACACAGCCGGCGGAGAGGCAGAACTGCCGACACCGCGAAGCCTGAAATCTGTATCACATACGGCGTTCAGCTGTTAGCAGTTTGAATGCGGTGCTACAGAAGGATGGCAGGAATTAAATGAACATGTGAAGTACGGAAGGAAACAGATACGAAAGTCATTCAATAAGTAATATATCACTTTTTTTTCTTGGCCAATTTCACTTGAAAAAATGTAGAAT
The DNA here is from genome assembly GCF_021461395.2 of Schistocerca americana. Taxonomy (NCBI): domain Eukaryota; kingdom Metazoa; phylum Arthropoda; class Insecta; order Orthoptera; family Acrididae; genus Schistocerca; species Schistocerca americana. Next base: position 162,442,067 of record NC_060119.1, on the reverse strand, counting down.
TTGTGGTAGTACATTGTGGAATATTCCCACTTCCGCCTCTGTAGTTTTGCGAAGTTCCGACAAAGTCTACGAGAAAGACAGGCGGCGGCACGTACATCACGTAGGTAGTCCTGCGCTCGCTCGCTCAAATAAGCAGACAAACTACGTTTCTAAACCTGTTAACTCGTAACGAAGCGTGTCTGTACAAACGAAAATTAAATCTCTTACTGGAATCCGCTATTATGGAATCTTACTGTTATTAGTGCTATAATGATGGGAAGTCCATGGCCTACTTATAATTTGGTACGGCTATACTGGGGTACAGTAAAATAAAATCACGCTAAAATGATTATCAGTTGCCCAAGGCACCACTTCCAGGATGTAATGAGTACTGTTAAGCAGAGGAGACTAAATGCTATAAATACGCCGTTATATCACTCATATCGATTATTGATCTAAAATTAAATTTTGTTCTTAATCAGTAAGACTTCATAATAGCAGATTCCGGTGGAAGTTACAATTCTCGTTAGTATTTACACGCCCAGCTGCGAGTTAACGGGTTTAGAAACGAATTTTGTCCGCTGAGCTGAACGAGCGATTCAGGACTACCTTCGTGACTTACGCGCCGCGGCCTTTCTCGTGGGCCTCGAGTTCCGAAAGATGACGTCATTAAAATGGCATCCGTAACGAAGGTCCGTTCCATCCGTTCCAAGCAGAGAGATGTCATTGAGATTCTTTTGGCAGAAAACCAGAGAATCACAGATATCCATAGCGCTCACAGAATGTATACGAAGACCTGGCAGTAAACAAAAGCACGTTGAGTCGTTGTACGAAGCGTCTCTTATCATTGCAACAAGGACGCCCAAACCTGTCTGATCTCCCGAGTGCCGGCCGGCCGCACGCAGCTGTGACAGCTGCATTGTTGCACCGTCCGACACTCTCGTTTAAGGTGGTCGACCGATGACGATGAAACTCATCGCAGCACAGCTGGACTGACGTCTCTGTTGGTAACGCTGACACACTCATCCACCAGTTTGGGTATTCAAAAGTGTGTGTTCGCTGCGTTCCTCGCCGCCCAGCAGAGGGAGACGACAATACAGAGCTAATCGTGACAATATTTTGTCGAGCAGCGTCACAGTCGGTAAAACATGGCTTCATCACTTCGAACCGGAAACAAAATTGCAATTCACGGAATGGCGGCACATTATGTCTACTCCGAAAAGAAAGTTCACAGCCACGCCCTCATCCGGTAAATTATTGTGACCATTTTCTGCGACTCTGAAGGGGTTATCCTGTTTGATATCCTCCCTCGTCTTGCAGTGATTAACTATGAAGTGCACAGCGCTACCCGACTTTAGCGTCCCCACAAAAAAGTGAAATGAACTTGCCCTTACTCATGACAAAGCAAGGATTCATACAAGTCTGCGCAACCGAGAAAAACCGAGCGAGGTAGCGCAGTAGGTAGAATCCTGGACACACATTCAAGAGAACGACGGTTCTAACCTCAGTCCGGCGATGCTAATTTGTTTTTCTTTTATTTCTACAAGGTGCTTAAGGCAAATGCCGGGATGGTTTCCTCGAAAGGGCACGGCCGCTTTCCCTGTACACCCTTCTCTAATCTGAGCTTGTGCTTCGTCACTAATGACCTCGTTGTCGACGGGACGTTAAGCTCTAAACTCCTCCCCATCAGCAACATTGGACTTCTTCCTCATCCATCCTAAAGCCCGGATCTCGCACCTTCCCATTGCATGTGTTTGGCCCAATGGAGGACGGTCTCCGCGGGAAGCAGTACGTGGATGACGGGGAGGTTATTGATACAACGAGACGTTATCTCCGACGTGAAACAGTAAAATGGTTGCAAACGTGCACACGGGTCCTATTAGTGAAGTGGTGTCAGGCTGTCGCACTGACAAGGGAACATCCCCATCGCACCCCCCTCAGATTTAGTTATAAATTGGCACAGTGGAGAGGCCTTGAAAAACTTAACACAAATCAATCGAGAAAACAGGAAGAAGTTGTGTGGAACTACGAAAAAATAGCAAAATATACAAACTGAGTAGTCCATGTACAGGACAGGCACCATCAAGACTAATGTGAGCTCAGAAGCGCCGTGGTCCCGTGGTTAGCGTGAGCAGCTGCCATACGAGAGGTCCTTCGTTCAAGTCTTCCCTCAAGTGAAAAATTTAATTTTCAGACAATTATTATCTGTCCGTCCGATGCGATCACATTTTTTTGGGAGTGGTTATCACATCCACAAGAAAACCTAAATCGGGCAAGGTAGAAGAATCTTTTTACCCATTCGCCAAGTGTACAAGTTAGGTGGGTCGACAACATATTCATGTCATGTGACGCACATGCCGTCACCAGTGTCGAATAGAATACATCAGACGTGTTTTCCTGTGGAGGAATCGGTTGACCTATGACCTTGCGATCAAATGTATTCGGTTAACATTGGAGAGGCACGTCCTTTCGTCTACTAATCGCACGGTTTTGCGGTGCGCTCGGAAAACACAGACACTAAACTTATTACAGTGAACAGAGACGTCAATGAACGAACGGACAGATCACAGCTTTGCGAAAATAAAAAAAGTAAAATTTTCAATCGAGGTAAAATTTGAACCAAGGACCTCTCGTTCCGCAGCTGCTCACGCTAACCACGGGATCACGGCGCTCCTGAGCTCACTACAGCCTTGATGTTGCCTATCTTGCACATGGACTACTCAGTTTGTGTATTTTGCTTATTTTTTTCATAGTTCCACACAACTTCTTCCTGTTTTCTCGATTGATCTGTGTTGAGTTTTTCAAGATCTATCCACTGTGCCAACGTATAACTAAATCTGAGGGGGGTGCGATGGGGAGGTTCCCCTGTGAGCGGAGTGTACGTTTAAAAGTAGGATTTTGTAGAAAAAGAATGGAAAATAATGAGGTGTAATGGAATCCTCAGCAAAACCAAAGTGCTTGCAGAAATAAGATGTGTTGCAGTACTTACTGAACGCCACTCGTACGGTAGGAAAAAAAAAATTAGGAAAGGTATGATATGTACCGAAAACCATTACCATAGAAGGGGATAGTTACAGAGTTACACACGATGCAACATTTAGTTCGGCTGTCGACGATGCATGTTGTTAGTCCAACATGTCTTCCAAACTGTCCCGTAACTTATATAAAACTCGAAACAAAGAGTCAAATCACATCAGAATAAATTGATCTCCACTAGAAAATGAAGTATATGAAGTACCAGTAACAGCCAATACCAAACTACCTAGAGTACAATTTCCTATGTTGAATTGCATATACACGAAAGTAACAAGCGTCTGTGAAAGCAGGTTACATTTGGATGCGAATGAGCGGACACATTACAGGACAAAGCAACCAGCATAGAACCAGACCTCAGTGGTGCTTGCGGAAATGCTGTCCGCAGATGTGGGTAGGGCGACGCCCGACTGTCGGGCTGGGCAGAGTTTTGAAATAGACGCTCTTTGACGCTGGGGACCTTAAGTCACACAACACAGACTGTATCTCGGGATTGTGCAGGGACAAGAGAGACCACTTTTAACAGTCTGAGTGTGATCAGGGGATGTGTGGCGTTTTTGGAAAAGTCTTGGAAGGACTGTTATTGCGAAAAAAACTGCAGGCAGTCTCAAGTGATTGAAATAACAAGGACTGTAAGATAACGTCTTAGAAAGTGGAATGTTAACGGATGTTTAGGGCTCCTTTGAAGATTGTGAGACATTGCGGTCAGTTTCTGCAAAACCTGAATTTTTAATGGAATGTAAAAACAGACACCTTTAGTTAATGTAAGTAATTTAAAAGTGGAAGTAGGGAATGCTGCTGAGCTTACACAAGTCCACCCTTACCGACCAGCACGCTAACGTAGACAGAGAAAGGGAGAGACTAAGACACAGCTTTGGAGCGCCAAATGTAACGAATTTTGTAGCTAGCTAACCATCCGAAATGCGAGTATGGGACGGGGATACTTTCTCGCTAGTCGAATCGCACAATATTTGCCATTAGCCAACCAAAACTATGTGACGTAAAAAAACGCAGCCAGCAGAATCTGCCTTGTCGGAAGCGAATTGCAGAAAGTTACATCTTCTTCTTCCTCTCCTTCTTCTTACTTCTGTGCACTGATGGGCAGACTACTTCTAGACGAATACTCCAGAATCGTGTTGGACGAGAGGCTCTCATCTACTTGACCTGAGCACAGATGGACCGTAGTTGTTGGTACAGAGCCAGTGGCTGATTTTGAAGCCAGATCCCCGCCTCCTGCAGATGTGAGTGAGGTGAGGGTTGGGTTGTTTTGGAGGAGGAGACCAAACAGCGAGGCCATCGGTCTCATCGGATTAGGGAAGGAAGTCGGCCGTGCCCTTTCAAAGGAACCATCCCGGCATTTGCCTGGAGCGATTTAGGGTAATCACGGAAAACCTAAATCAGGATGGCCGGACGCGGTATTGAATCGTCGTCCTGCTGAATGCGAGTCCAGTGTGCTAAGCACTGCGCCACCTCGCTCGGTTATGAGTGAGGTGAGATCCATCCACAACAGCGAGGCCAACTGTCAGGGAAGTCGAATTATTTTTAATGACGTTCGTAATTTCATTGTGATGGAGTGTCTAGCAGAATATTAAAGTGCTGTGCTGCACATGTTAGCTCCGTATTTAGCAATATTCGTAATTTTTCCTTTAGGAATGGTCAGTTTCCTGAGCGATTAAAGTACTCAGCAGTAAAGTCGCTTTATGAAAAGGGAGAAAGGGTAATGTAGATAGTTGTAGACCTATTTCTTTGCCGTCAGTGTTTGCAAAAGTTATTGAAAAGGCTGTGTATGTAAGGATAATTGATCATTTTATATCACGCGATTTGCTATCAAATGTACAGTTCATCTTTAGAAGGCGTTTAACAACTGAAAATGCTATATTCTCTTTTCTCTGTGAGGTACTTGATAGGCTAAACAAAATGTTTCGAACGCTTGGAATATTTTTTGATTTAACTAAGGCATTTGATTGTTTTGATCACAAAAGATTGCCCCAAAAGTTGGACAATTACGGAATACGGGGAGTAACTTACAATTGGTTCACCTCTTGTTGTAGCAACAGGCAACAAAAGGTTTCAAATAGTGCAGTAAATGACCTAAGTTCATGGTTGTAGAAAATAAACTAACGCTAAATCACAGTAAGACTCAGTTTTTACAGTTTCTAACACAAAATTCAACATAACCTGACGTTTTAATTTCACAGAACTGGCATACGATTAGTGAAAGTGAACAGTTCCAGTTTCTAGGTGTTCATATAGATAGTAAGCTGTCGTGGAAAGCTCACCTTTAGGATCTTCTTGAATGACATGATACTGCCATTTCCACTATTCGAACGGTATCAGAAGTGAGTGATCGTTCGACACGAAAATTAGTCTACTTTGATCATTTTCATTCCATTATGTCGTATGGTATTATGTTTTTGGGTAACTATTTCCATTCTAAAAGGATATTTTTGGCTCAGAAACGGGCGGTTCGGGCAACAAGTGGTGTGAGTTCACGAACCTCTTGTCGACCTCTGTTCACGAGTCTGGGTATTTTGACATTGGCCTCTCAATATATATATTCCTTATTTTTGTTTCTTCTTACCAATATTAGTTTATTCCCAAAAATAAGCACCTTTCACTCGGTTAATACTCGGCAGAAACAACACCTGCATTTGTATCGGACTTCCTTAACTCCTGTGTGAAAAGGTGTGCAGCATACTGCTGCATCCATTTTCAATAAGCTGCCACTCGAATTCCAAAGTCTTAACAGTAATCCACGCGCCTTCAAATCGAAACTGAAGAGTTTCCTCATGGGTCACTCCTTCTATTCTGTCGAGGAGTTCCTTGAAAAATTAAGCTGATTCTTATTGTATTGCTGATAGCATTTGCTTAAACTTATGGACTGACTTTTTTCAGGTTCATGAACATTTGTTTTCAGCTGTTGTTACTTCTATGTTTTAATTTTATGTACTGACATGTTCCATGACCTTGGAGATCTGCTCCTCAATTTGGTCCTACGGACCTTGACGTGTAAATAAATAAAAAGAATTCAGCCTTCATTCTGAAGACTTCTTTGCAGCTAGAGGTTCAACATAGTTTGAACTCAGGCAATATATACACGCGCTTATCCTTCTGTAGTATTTTATATCTCTACGCATCAGACTTCGCCGTCCATGGTACAACTTCCGTAAATGTAAATGTTTTATACATACAAGAATTCATATTCATGCGTACAGGTAGTCTGGATAAAGCGGCTCGCACTCGCACACGTCTTATTGAGTTTAGGTGTTCCACGGTCGGCGTAGGAGATCTAACAGTGCAAACAAATTAGTGACACATAAATATACACTTTATTTCTCTGGGATACCGGTACTTAACTAGTTGTACAGCATTTGTTGGCAGTGCTTGCGGAAAGATACAACTCAGCAATGGCCTGTCAGAGCGTGTGTTACTGAATACAATGTCAACAAAACTATGTCTGTCCTGGGGGTCACACAGTCAATCTCTATAGTAAACGCTTGTCCCTATATCAAGGCTATAAGCAATTCCACTTGTAGACTAAGCCTCGTAGACTAATCTCCAGTATGAACTATAACTACGAACTTCAACCCTGGAGCTCCGTACTCCAACTGCCGTATGCCAACGCCCATACACCCCCTATTGATGAATGTGGCCGCCGCCTATCACATCGCGGAAGTCCATCTCATTGACGGCGGAGCGGAGGCGGCTGATTGGGCTGCGCTTGTGGTTGTCGGCGAACTACGAGGTGCCATCCCGGGCGCCAGTCTGAAACTGTCTCATGAAGCCATCTCCGGTTGCATCCATTGGTCAGGACACAAAGATCTGAATCATATTCTAGATTTCTCTCTATTTTTGTTAAGGCATTCGCTTATTATTTTCAGTGATTCTTAAATCATTTCTTCTGATTTTACCTATATAGATTTAACTGAGGTCCTAGCCTAATGTCGTACTCAAATGAACTCTTTTATAATTGTTTTGCAGGAAAATTATTTCTTCACGTCAAATACAAGGAGCCATATTAAAATATCAAAGCAAAAATTCAATTAAAGCACCTCTCCGGCAACTTACCGTATCGTCCGAAAATAGGATCACCAGACAAAGGATTAATCACCTGATTAAAGGAGCACACTGGTCGCTTTGGGGTGCAGTAGACCAGCCCGGGATCGGGCGCCACCACTCCTAACATTCTGAATAAAAATCATCAGCAACGGCGGCCGAAGACTTCCGGGTTAAGGAGTCAGCCTCATTCTACATACGGCGCCGGCGAGGAGGGCAGAGGAGCGGACAGAGGTTCAGGGCACTTTCTTGCCCTTGTGGTGGGAAAATACCCCTAAAGGCGGAATAAGCAGCAGTTATCAACGCCATAAGGATGCAGAAGGCAATGGAAACCACTGCATTAAAGACACGTAACGTGTATCCACAAAAAATGAGGCCTGTAAATGAAAAAGTATGATGATCTCTCCACTGGCAAAAAGATTCCATTATAGTCCCCCCCCCCCCCCCCCTCCTGGGATCTCCGGGAAGGGACTGCCAAGGGGGTGGTGACCATGAGAGAAAGATTGAATAATCAGCGAAAGGGTAACGTTCTACGTGTGGGGGCGTGGAATGTCATAAGTTTGAACGTGGTAGGGGAACTAGACGATCTGAAAAAGGAAATTCTCAGGTTCAATCTAAGTATAGTGAGAATCAGTGAAATGAAATGGAAAGAAGAGAAGGATTTGTGGTCAGATGAGTGCCGGACATGAACAGCAGCAGCAGAAAATGATATAACAGAAGTAGAGTTTGTTATGAATAGCAAGATAGGCAGAGAGTGAGTTACTGTGAACAGTACAGTTGTATGTTTGCTCTCATCAGAATCGACAGCTAACAACACCGACAACGGTAGTTCAAGTCCACAAGCCGACGTTGCAAGCAGAAAACGAAGAGATAGGGAAAGTATATGAGAGTATTGAACGGGTTGTTCACTACGTGAAGGGAAATGAAAATCTAATAGTCATGGGGGAACTGGAATGCAGTCGCAGGGAAGTCAGTAGAACGAAGGGTTACAGGACAGCATGGGCTTGGTTCTAGGAATGTGACAGGAGAAAGACTATTTCAGTTCTGCAATAAATTTCAGTTGGTAATAGCGCATACTCTATTCAACAATCGCTGGAGGAGAAGGTATACATGGAAAAAGCCAACATATACGGGAAGATTTCACGTACATTTCATCATGGTGAAGCAGGGACCCCAAAATCATATTCTGGACTGTAAGGCTACCCGGGAGCAGATATAGACTCAGATCACACTTCAGTACTGATGAAGAGTAGGCTAAATTTAAGAAGCTAGTCAGAAAAAATGATTGCCGAAAGAAGTGTGATACGGAAGTACAAAGGAATGAAAAATATGCTGGAAGTTCTTTAAGGCAACAGATACTGCGATAAGGAATACTTCGGTTGGGCATCTCTAAAAAGGGGAATCACAGATGCTGAAAAGAAACAGAACATAACTGCGAAGAAACCATAGGCAACACAAGAAACGTTTCAGTGTATCGATAAAAGAAGGGTACAAGAATGTTCACGGAAATTCAGGAACACAGAAATACATTTAGAAATGAAATAGATAGTAAGTGCAGAAAAGCAAGACGAGGTCTCTGCAGATAAAAGCCAGGAAATTGAAGAACAAATGATTGTCGGAAAAACTGAAGAAAAGCAAAACAACCCTGGGTGGAATTTGAAGCAAGGGTTTTAACAATAAGAGTGCAATGGAAATTCGACTGTTAGATACAGAGGATACGCGATAGGTGGAAAGAATACAGTTAAGGCCTCTATTAGAGTGGTAGGAGAAGACTTAGGGAAACCAGTAGCAGAAGCAGAAGCAGATTCTAAAAGTGTTTTGGAGGACTTAAGATCAAATTAGGCACACGGGATGGATAACATTCCAACGAATTTCTAAAACCACTGGAGCAAGTGGCAACAAAACAAACATATTGGTGTGTGAATGTGCGAGTCTGACGACATACCATCTGACTTTCGGAAAAATATCATCCACACAATTCTGAATACTGCAAGAAATGACAAGTGCGAGATTTGTCGCATAATCAGCATATCAGCTCACCCATTCAAATTGTTGACAAGAGTAATATGCAGCAGAATGGGAAAGAAAATTGATGATATGTTGGATGACGATCAGTTTGGCTTTACAAAAGGTAAAGGCACCAGAGAGGCAATTCAGACTTTGCCATTAATAACGGAAGGTTAAAGACTATTAAAGATATGTTCATAGGATTTGTCGACCTGGAAAAAGCGTTAAACAATGTAAAACGGTGCAAAATATCCGCAATTCTGAGAAAAATAAGAGTAAGGTATAGGGGTAATATACAATATGGCAAGAGGAAAGAAGGAATAGTAGGAGTGGACGAGCAAGAAGAGAGCGGTCGGATTAAAACGTAAGACTGGGATGTAGTCTTTCGCCCTTACTGTTCAGCCTGTGCATCGAAGAAGCAATGAAAGAAAATTCAATGTGAAAGGATATCAATGATACGAATCGCCGATGACATTGCCATCCTGAGTTAAAGTGAAGAAGACATAATCTGCTGAATCTAATGAACAATCTAATGATATTTTATGTCAATTAAGAGTGAATCGAAGAAAGGTTGAAGTAATGAAAATTAGCAGAAATGAGAACAGCGACAGACTTAACGTCAGAACTGGTGATCACAAAGTTGATGAAGTTAAGAAATTCTGCTATCTACGCAAAATAACCTACGACATTCGAGAGCAGGGAGGACATATGAAGAAGAATAGCACTGGAAAAGGAGTGTAAATATAAGGAAGTAATTTCCGGTAATGTACGTCTGGAGCGCAGAACTGTGTGGTAGTGAAACATGGACTGCGTGAAAACCGGAAAAGAAGTGAATTCAAGTATTTGACATGTTGAAAATTTGGTGGACTGGTAAAGTAAGGAATGAGGAGCTTCTCCGACTAGGAAAAGAATGTATGGAAAACGCTGACAAGATGGCAGAACATCTCTTAAGATATGACAGAGTAATGTCCATGGCACAATAGGTGGCTATAGAGGGTAAGAGCTGTAGAGGAAAATAGATATTGACTACGCATTGCAGTTTATTGAGGACGTAGGTTGCAAGTTCCACAATGAGATAAAGAGGTTGGCACAGAACAGGAATTCGTAGCGAGCCATATGAAATCAGTTAGAAGACTGATGCCTGAAAGAAATAGAGTAATTAATAAAAAAAATAAATGGATTACAGTGTGGAACGGGCACCACTCGCTCATTTGACCACACATAGCTGAAGTAAATCATGGCACTGAAATGGTGCGCGCGTGTGTGTGTGTGCATGTGCGTGTGTATTCGTCTGCGCCAGTCAGTTGCACGGAATCAGACCTGTAAGATGGGTAACACGAAGAAGCGACGATATGGTAGTAAGGAACTATCGTGTTGGAACTTGCCATGAGCACTCTGTGAATGAAGATGTCCGTTTTGTTAGCGTATCAAGATTGGACTGTCCAACGTGCTGACAGGTAGTGGTGTGCAATTCGCAGCTAACACAACTGAAGAACAACCATCGTAATAAGATCCTAAGCGACATGTGCCGCAGGGCAATGGCTATTGTCAGTGAATGTGGGTCCTTCGCAACAATTTTGTGAGCGAACTTTGTGAAGGGAACTTCGCTCGATGGACGTTTGGAGTCGGCGTCGGGTACCTGCCCACAGCACACCTAAAGCTACACAGACTCATTGTGCCAATCAACGTTGCAGAAAACGGACATTATTAGATAGGCATAGAGTCATGTGAACTGAAAAACTGCAGTGATGCCACTTGGCAAATGATGGTGTCGGGGTACAACGACGATCGGATGAAGTGGTTAAGCCACAGTGTGTGGAGGATGTGGCTTATGCCGGAGATGATGGTGTGATCGTTTTATTTGTACTATGACTTGGGCACATGAGGGTTACCGTTAACATTCTCGGAAAACAAGTGTTGCCCTACCTGCTACATCTTCATCTAGAGTCAGCTGTCGACGCTCACGTCATTCAAGGTGACAACAGCTGTACTCACAGGGCTGCAGGCACAGGTTTGTGGATTGACAAGCGCTGTGACAGTATATCGCATCTCGGCTGCCTCCTTCACCCACCCGATCGCAAATCCCATAGAAAAAGGTCCGGTACTATTTGGAACTGCGCATAAAACGTAGCTGTCAACATCCACGCCGTCTGTTATCTCTGTGCGAGCTGAACGTCAACAGATGCCTTCAGCTGGATATGGCACATCTATAAAAGATTGTATTCCGTCTTCATAGCTGAAATGAGAGTATGATTAAGGCAAGAGACGGTATTAGGGTTATGTGTCTTTTTTTCAAATGGCTCTGAGCACTATGGGACTTAACATCTGTGGTCATCAGTCCCCTAGAACTTAGAACTACTTAAACCCAACTAACCTAAGGACATCACACACATCCATGCCCGAGGCAGGATTCGAACTTGCGTCCGTAGCAGTCGCGCGGTTCCGGACTGAGCGCCTAGAACCGCTAGACCACCGCGGCCGGCATATGTCTTTTTGTTCGTTGTGCTTACATTTTATTATATGAGCGTGCCGTGCTGAGCACAACCACTTAACCATACAATTCATCATGCTGTGTATTGATACCACAATGATTTATCTTCGGGAAACACAAAAAGCGGTCGTTTCGAAACCCTGGTGGCGGATGAGAACTTATTCCTACCGCTTGTCATATGGACAATTTTGCCCATTTCAGTTCAGAAATGCGTTGGTCGATTGTTTATCGTACTGTGCAGCTTGTGCCAAAGTGTCAGCATATCGCATTGTAGGTGGCATCAAAATGGCAGAAAGTCTAACAGCGATAAAATACGTTGTCACATGACCAAAAATTTGAAATGGTCGAACCCTAGGTCGTGGAGTTTAATTAAAGCCGTGCTTCTTAAAACAAATTCATTTAAAATAATTAGAATTCTAAGCATAGAAAAAGATTTTATCTTTTTGTTTATGATAAACCATGTCTGCTGGAGGTAATAGGAAATAATAACCCAGATAAGAATGAATTTAATTAATAAAAGATTTACAAATGTAATCGCCAAAATCCGTGGCCATTGAAACTCTTACAAAGTAAATACCCAGCGGCAACTAGGTTGCAACAACCTACATAAGTTTGCTAGAGCGTACGCCGCAGGTTCCACACACCCGACGTAGTTTCAGGACCTGCACCAAACGACAAAAAGCTACTTAAAACATCAAATGTGTACAGATGTTTGAAAATTTCCGATACCAGCTTCTAGGACGTGTAGAGGGGAGTCAGTATACAATATTTTGATTGGGAATCCATATCCGGAAACGTACCACGTCCGTTCTACTGCGATTTCAGTTCAGGTGTGTAACGTGGCCAGGCCTGCTGATGTGAAGAGAAATGTCTCAGACTTGCTTGCCCTGGTATGTAATAGGGTAGGCAGAATAACGTGTACTATGTCATACCTGCATGGACTGCTTCTTGTGGGGCCGTATGCAATGTTTAAATCACGAGTCATCTGTAGAGACGAAGCAGGTGTTCTGGTCTAGCACGAGTTCTGTCCGCTGCACTAAAAATTGAAGTGACACCAGGTGAGACGGAGAGATTGAACCAGAACATGCCTAGCAGGTACAATATCAGGAACAACGTTGATGGTCGCCACATCTAGCCGCCATTGTAATGCATCAGTGTTGAGCAGTACGTATAGTATACTGCGCCATTTTTTTGTCTTAGAATATGGTAAACTCGTAAAATTTAAGTGTTAATACAAACAAATGTGCTTAAATGTATGTTTCGGAATGTCTCCTTTCGAACTGTTATCTAGGGGGAGTGAGTCAAATAAAAACTTTAAATTTGTAATAACAAATCGAAATTTCGCGCCGTTATCCTGTAAGTTGGTAAGCGTGCTACAAACAGCGTGCAGAATGGCCTGCAGGTGGCAGCATAGTGCAGATGCACACATACCGTCGCAGTATCAGTATAAAGATGGCCGCCCTACTTGCGACTTGCACCACGGAAGAACAGCGTTCTATTATTCGGTTTTTGCGTAATGAAGGTGTGAAAACTATTGAAATTCATCGACGAATGAAGGTTCAGTGCGGTGATGCATTTTTGCCACTGCAGCAAGTCTACGAATGGAGTAGGAAGTTCGGAAACGGTGTGACTTCAGTGGAAGATGCTTCTCGTCCAGGTCAGGCACAACGAGTTGTGACTCCACAGAACATTGCGGCAGTTGAAGCCATAGTGAAGGAAAACCGCCGAGTGACAATGAATGACAATGAAGCATGTTTACAGATTAGTCATGGATCAGCACACCACATTGTGCATGATGTGCTCCAGTTTCACAAAGTGTCTGCAAGATGGGTGCCACGGCAGCTGACTCCTGAAATGAGAGAACGACGTGTTGATGCTGGTGAAGAACTTCTTCGGCGCTTTGAACGAGAAGGTGATGGCTTCCTTGCAAGAATCGTTACTGGGGACGAAACCGGGGTTTACTTCCACTTCCACTTTTCAGTGTCTTCCTCGTCCATCATACTCACTAGACCTTGCCCCAAGTGATTTCCTTATGTTTGGACCACTCAAAGATGCAATGGGAGGAAAGAAATTGCGTTATGATGAAGAGGTACGCCACGCGGTGCATGAGTGGTTGCGCGGACTACCAAAAGAATTTTTTCTAAAGGACTTTATGCGCTTTGTAAGCGCTGGAGGACTTGCATTGAGCATGGGGGAGATAATGTTGAAAAGTGATACAGCTTTGTACCACTTCTGCACAATAAATAATATTAAAAAATATTTAAGGTTTTCATTTGACTCACCCTGGTAATAACTGTACAGCATCGCTTCCTCAAGCAGGTGTGGATGAATTACACGTCTGAATTGATACCATCGTAAAACTGAAACGACACGTTTCCAGACATGGGTTTATATTCAGAATATTAGATAATCTGTCCCGCCTACAAGGCCTGGAAGCTTGTACCGGGAATTTCCGATCACCCTACATAATGACGAGGACAATTAACAGAACGTACAATAATATAGCCCGTTCTCACTTCAAGACCCAAAAGCACTTAAAACTTGAAAAGAACCTTAAGTAAATACACAAGGCCCACAGCTGAATGAGCCACCAAATGTAAGGTACGCCGCCTAAAATAATTTTCTAGCAGTTGAGGAGATTTACAAGACAAAACAAGAAAGTACTGATTAGGCGTACTATAACATAATGGCAGCTGGCCGGAGTGACCGAGCGGTTCTAGGAGCTACAGTCTGGAACCGGGCGACCGCTATGGTCGCAGGTTCGAATCCTGCCTCGGCCATGGATGTGTGTGATGTCCTTAGGTTAGTTAGGTTTAAGTAGTTTTAAGTTCTAGGGGACTGATGACCTCACGTACACGTGGACAGCAAACTGAATAACAGGGTTCATTTCGAAATAAACTGCGCTAGCGATATGTTGAATAAGGAATTACACAACTAAAGGCCGGAAATACACTGTATTTTGCTCCTTAAACACATCCCTCCCCTTACTACGTAGACCCCCTTGCTTTCACTTTCCAGACACTTACAGGTAGTAGAAATTTAGAATTTTTTTAATTAACTGTAAACAACAACCGAATTCTCCACCAGTGCTTGACAGAATATTATCTTAATACTGAAAAGGATACGCCTTGCTGATGGTTGTTGTTATATATTTGATCAGGAAACAGGTTTCAGTTTCCTAGATCATTGTCAGGTGAATCAGGAGCTTCATTTAGCAACATCACGAGAGCATATGAAGCCGAAAGGATGTTCGTGTTCAAATAAATAATACCAACGGAAAAGAGTTCCTGTTAGAGCACAAAAATTGAGAATATGCTCCTATTTAAAAGACTCTGACTACAAAGCAGGGTACAAGTTGCCTCATTCTATCTTCGTCAGGCCGGCCGGTGTGCCCGAGCGGTTCTAGGCGCTTCAGTCAGGAACCACGCGACCGCTACGGTCGCAGGTTCGAATCCTGCCTTGGGCATGGATGTGCGTGATGTCCTTATGTTAGTTAGGTTTTAATAGTTCTAAGTTCTAGGGGACTGATGACCTCAGAAGTTAAGTCCCATAGTGCTCAGAGCCATTTGAACTATTTTGAACTTAATGGCAAACAGTACCCATTCGTCACTCAGGTCTGAAATACACAGCAACGTGTCATAAATTACTTTTTCCTACGTATACGTCAGCGAGCTCTCAGGAAACCACAACACAACAAATTGGAAACAAGGGTCGTATAGACTGATAGGTTATCTGCAGCAAATGGATCACTTCTTGAAAGAACATAGTAAGGCAGACGCTTACCAATCAGACACTGCTACAATCAGTTGGTCAACTTCCATAGGTATCGCAGTGAGGCAGTGAAACTAACAACGTATGACCCACTTGCCTTGCTGTACTCGCAACGGCTTCTCCCAAGGCACACCCCTGCAGAGAGAAATCCGTCCGCTACGGCCATGACCAGCAAATCGTCTCGAAAAAACACGTTTCTTGACGCGAGAATGAGACCTGTTGCTTACAGCTGGCTACCAACCGCTCTTTACGCGGCACTGTCCTCTCCTGTATTGAACCAGACCCGGAAACACTTCTGAGCGTCCTTGCCGAGGAAACCACCCTCAAACTGCTTGCGAACCAAAGCACGACCACTTGTTACTTCTCCAGGAGCACTGTCGCCAAAGAGCCACGAGCCCCCTGCTCTTGTATGCCTCTACATGCCCCATATGCTGCCTGCCACCTCGCGACCACCACTGAAGATTCGTCTGTCTATCAAGAGCAGAAGTCTCTTACTCATCGCAAGATTAGTCGAAAAATTGCGTACCGCGGCTCACAGCTTCGTTTCGTCTGGGGTAAAATGCTCCCATAAACTCCATTGTAGACCCGTGTGATGGGTACAGAAGGGATAACATTCCCAGCAGCGTAAGCTTTCTGCACATTTGGCCATACAATTTAGTTGTTATCTCAACACTGTTCCAGTTACTTTGAGACCGTTATCCGTTATATCGTCTCTTGTGCTATTATTTACATTTCTACACGTGTACTACATACCAGAAGAGCAAGCATTTTTACTCATGCTAATATACACTATGTAGACACATAGAGCTTGGTCTTTACCATTCTTTCCTGTGACAAGTTAACTGTTCCTCCATGATACACCAGGTGATTCACCAACCTGGTATCCTTCTTGTTCCACGAATTTCACCCTCGTCTATATTTTCTAATACTCTTCATTTTATACGCAACTATTTTAAAGTAGACCGACTTATAAATACTGTGTTTTAAGAGTTCTTAGTCTTTCGTTTTTGTCCCGCTATCCACATTCCCGTTCGGTACAAATCTTTTCCGCAGATATGTTATTTCAGAAGCCTTCCACTCAGCTGCCTGCCACTGCTGGTGTTCTTCTCTTGAAGATACCCGTAGGTACCTCCACCTGTTCTTCTACGATCACTTTGTACGATCTTTACTAGATAGGACAATTTTTTACACCTTCTACAGCTCACACAGCATCGAATTTTGGTATAATATCATCCATTATCTTCATCCATAACTGAAACTTCAGGCTATGTTAGCAGCTCAGACCGAACAGCAGTTATCATGCTTCCCTGCACTATTAAGGGGACCACGCCCTGCCTATCACATCCATGCTAATTTAGGCAAGTATTTGACCCATTTCTGAAAAAAACTATTTGATGCGGACATTAATACTTTTCCTGTATGTTACATGATGATAATAGAGTCAACTGCACTAAAATCTACTTTATCCATTTTACAGTTTTTAAGAAATGTTTTTTTTAATTTATTAACAAAAAATATTAAGTTTTTTCTGCAGGAAATATTTTTTGTCAATTTTCTAATGGGGGAATATGAATGAATATACACTCCTGGAAATGGAAAAAAGAACACATTGACACCGGTGTGTCAGACCCACCATACTTGCTCCGGACACTGCGAGAGGGCTGTACAAGCAATGATCACACGCACGGCACAGCGGACACACCAGGAACCGCGGTGTTGGCCGTCGAATGGCGCTAGCTGCGCAGCATTTGTGCACCGCCGCCGTCAGTGTCAGCCAGTTTGCCGTGGCATACGGAGCTCCATCGCAGTCTTTAACACTGGTAGCATGCCGCGACAGCGTGGACGTGAACCGTATGTGCAGTTGACGGACTTTGAGCGAGGGCGTATAGTGGGCATGCGGGAGGCCGGGTAGACGTACCGCCGAATTGCTCAACACGTGGGGCGTGAGGTCTCCACAGTACATCGATGTTATCGCCAGTGGTAAGCGGAAGGTGCACGTGCCCGTCGACCTGGGACCGGACCGCAGCGACGCACGGATGCACGCCAAGACCGTAGGATCCTACACAGTGCCGTAGGGGATCGCACCGCCACTTCCCAGCAAATTTGGGACACTGTTGCTCCTGGTGTATCGGCGAGGACCATTCGCAACCGTCTCCATGAAGCTGGGCTACGGTCCCGCACACCGTTAGGCCGTCTTCCGCTCACGCCCCAACATCGTGCAGCCCGCCTCCAGTGGTGTCGCGACAGGCGTGAATGGAGGGACGAATGGAGACGTGTCGTCTTCAGCGATGAGAGTCGCTTCTGCCTTGGTGCCAATGATGGTCGTATGCGTGTTTGGCGCCGTGCAGGTGAGCGCCACAATCAGGACTGCATACGACCGAGGCACACAGGGCCAACACCCGGCATCATGGTGTGGGGAGCGATCTCCTACACTGGCCGTACACCACTGGTGATCGTCGAGGGGACACTGATAGTGCACGGTACATCCAAACCGTCATCGAACCCATCGTTCTACCATTCCTAGACCGGCAAGGGAACTTGCTGTTCCAACAGGACAATGCACGTCCGCATGTATCCCGTGCCACCCAACGTGCTCTAGAAGGTGTACGTCAACTACCCTGGCCAGCAAGATCTCCGGATCTGTCCCCCATTGAGCATGTTTGGGACTGGATGAAGCGTCGTCTCACGCGGTCTGCACGTTCAGCACGAACGCTGGTCCAACTGAGGCGCCAGGTGGAAATGGCATGGCAAGCCGTTCCACAGGACTACATCCAGCATCTCTACGATCGTCTCCATGGGAGAATAGCAGCCTGCATTGCTGCGAAAGGTGGATATACACTGTACTAGTGCCGACATTGTGCGTGCTCTGTTGCCTGTGTCTATGTGCCTGTGGTTCTGTCAGTGTGATCATGTGATGTATCTGACCCCAGGAATGTGTCAATAAAGTTTCCCCTTCCTGGGACAATGAATTCACGGTGTTCTTATTTCAATTTCCAGGAGTGTAGTACCAGAGGTGGCTTTTTATGTTATGCACACTCTGAAAACTTCATTGGTAGTGTGGGTGCCACCGCAATTTCCTTGGCCTTGGGGACCTTCTTTTTAGATTTCTCTCGCTTCTCCTTGGGTTTCTCTGGCTGGGAGGACTTCACTGATTCAGTCTCTGGGACTGAGGATGAGCGTGAAGCCCTATGACCTGCTGCTTTTGGGCTCTTCAGCTACTGGCAGGTGTCATCTTTCCCACTAGCAGAAACCTGGGAAGGGAGTGATCCAAAGGATCCCTTCCTAGCAAGAGGAGCCGAAGAAGACTTACACTTCTCTGCCTCAAAAGTGGGGACTGATATACAAAATGGTTGGGTTGGGGGGGGGGGGGGGGATTTGCTCCCAAAGTAGGTAGCACATGAGCAACAGGGAGTTTAGTGCCCCACCATCAAGGGGGCAGGTGTAGCCTTCTGGTTCTGAGTGGCAACAGGAACGCGAGCAACTGATGGGGCGACAACTGTTCTCGTAGCGGCAGCATATGAGGAGGTCATAGCCACAGGATGTATGTGCTCCAACTTCCTCTTAGCCTCAGTGTAGGTCAGTCGGTCCAAGGTTTTATATTCCTTGATTTTCCTTTATTTCTGTAAAATCCTGCAGTCTGGTGGGCAAGGTGAATGATGCTCTCTGCAGTTGACACAGATGTGAGGCAGGGCACATGGAGTATTGGGACGTGATGGACGTCCACAATCTCAACATGTGATGCTGGAAGTACAGCACGAAGACATAAGGATAAACTTCCAGCACTTAAAGCACTGCATTGGGGGAGGGATGTACGGCTTGATGTCACAGCAGTAGACCTACTCGGCCTAGATGAAGACACCGGTGGCAACCTGATTATCCCTAGGGCCCCGATGGATGCACGAGACGAAATGAACACCTAGCTGCTCTAAATTGGCGTACAGCTCGTCGTCAGACTGCAAAAGAAGATCCCTCTGGAATACCCTGGACCATACGTAAGCTCTTATGAGGCGTGATGGTAACAGAAACACCCCCAACTTCTCACAAGCATGTCATGCCCGTGACTGGGCAGAGGACGCTGTTTTTATTAAGACTCACTCATAGCGCATTTGGGACAAGCCCTCAAACCGCCCCCCGCCCTCTCCCCGAAACTTGTCCTCCAAATGCTCCACAAAAAACAGAGGCTTCATGGACATGAAAGATTCTGCATCAACTCTCATACATACGAGGTACAGGGCGAATAAGCTTCACTGCCATTCTTAGCCTGGCATTCCTCCCTTGGTGTGGACAGGCAGAGGAACGATTTGGGGTCATATTTCTTAGCATTAAAGTTAGACTTTGTCCGCTTAGAGTCTGTTGGTGGCAGAACACAAGCAAGAGATGCCATACTGTGCTTCATGGTGTGTCGTCATCCACAGTGATGCCATCCACTTTGATCAGGGGTCCTCCCCATGGGCACCATCCAGCCACAGCGACGGCCACCTGGCATGGCGGTCATTACTGGGAGCCCCAGTGCCCCAGGGAGATGGGCATCTACTCCATGGCATATGTGGGAATTTAATGGTGCGTGAATCACCGGAGTGTCTAGCAGCTACAACTAACAGGGTAGATGGTGGCCCTACCACAATGGACTGGCTACCATGCTGGATATGAGGTGCTAAGAAGTCCATGGTCATTGTCGGCACAGAAAGCGATATTTCATAGTGCATGGTGGAAAACGCACCCAGGAAGGTGTCCTTACACAAGAGATGGAGAATGAACGGGACTAAACTGCGATGATGAGAAAGTGATCTCAAAGCACAATGTATATGATGTACCATGTAAGGCACTCTCCCCCAATTGAAGGCACTCTCCCCCAATTGGCTCTTTCTTCAGGTAAATTTAGAAAGATGGAGGGTAAACCTGATAGGGGGCCATAACAAAGGCCATAAAGTGTGAGACTCCTTTTAGTCACCTCAAATGACAGGCTAGAATACCTCTGGCCTACTCTTGTGAGGAACTGTAAGGAGATTGGATGACGATGGATAGTACCATGGAGAAGAATCTTAAGCCCCTGTGCTCTGGAGTGCCATCTACAAAAGGGAGATCAAACTGGAATGATTGGAAGTGAAGGAAGACAAAGTGATCATGGGGACCTAGCTTTGTTTCCAGAAGACAGAAGACGCCCGGGGATAATTGACACAGGTTGGACAGAAAATGGAAAAATCTCATCATGGTTGCCGTGTACTCGACTGCTGAGAGCTGACAATGTGGAATGACATTCAGCCAAAGGCAGAAGATCCTGATCCATAGGTTGTTCGGGGGCAGCTCCTGCTACCAGTGTTTGGCTGGTTGATCGGCCGCCAGTAGTGCATCTGGGCCACATGGAAGACGGCTGAAGGCAGCTACCGCTGGGTGGCGCTGTAGGAGAGACATGTCGTGGGGGAGAAGGAGAGGAACTTTGTTTTTTTATAACCCTTCTTTGAAGCAGGACGTTGAGATGTGTGAGGAGTTGACGGTTGCGAGGTCTGGGTACATAAAAAGTCTTCAAGATTAGGTTGTTTTTCGTAAGTCTGGGTGTTCGATTTTAGGGCCCATCATTTAGCAGGAGCCAATCAAGTTGGAGCCTTAGAGTGAGCAGGTGATAGTGGGGAGGTTGAATGGGAGATCTTTTGTCTGGCCTATCTGACGACCGTGCCGCTAAAGGTGAGATCACAAGTATGCATGGCAACCTCCTTAGTAGAGGCGAGGACAGTGCTATATTTACCTGCTGGGAGCACAGTGGGCTTTCTACTGGCGAATAACTTATGAGAAGCAAAGTTAGACAAATTTTCCTTCACTCGGATTTCCAGAATAATTCATTCATCTTTAAAAAAAAGAGCAATCTCTAGAGGGAGTAGCAAGGAAGCAGCATGGTCGTTCATGCAGTTTAGGCAACGAGGGGACGGAAGTGGATAATCACCCTCATGGGCGTCCCTGCCACATGTAATGCAGTTTGCCATATTGGAACACAGCTGGCTGGTATGATTAAACTGCTGACACTGATCGCAACGCATAGGGTTGGGGATGTGAGGGCGAACTGAAATTATCTCATATCCCGGTTTAATGTTCGATGGAAGTTGATCGCTGTCAAATGTCAAGAAGAGAGTGCGGGTCGGCACCAGTTCCTTGTCAACCCGTTTGATAACTCGATGTACAACTGTTACGCCCTGGTCAGATAGGTGATTTTGAGTGTCCTCATTGGTTAATCCGTAGGGTGATTTAGTAGAAAGTACTCTGCATGATAAATTTAAAGTGTGATGCACTTCTACCCGGACAGGGAAGGTGTGTAGCAGTGTAGTTCGAAGCAATTTATGTGCTTGGAGGACACTGTGTTTCTAACAGTAATGTGCCATATCGTAACCTGGCACAAGACTTTACAGGACCTGCAATTGCGTCGACATCTTTCTGAATAATGAAAGGGTTGACTGTGGAGTCAGACTGAGAAACCACTAGGAACTTTAGAATTGATGACAGAATTGTCCGTGGCTGAGACCCATCTAGATTTCTCTTGTGGGCAGAAGTTGTACTGGTAGAGGTAACCATTGCGAAAGTATCCCTCATGATTACCGGCGTCTCCGATGCCGTGCTCATTCCTAGGGAGGGCCATCTCTGAGGGCACCCCCGCCTTAGTTGATTGTCCGCACTCCAGGACACACACCCCGAGAAACCGATGGAGGGACCAATCGGCACGTTCGGAAAGTACTAGCCCCTCCTTGGACCTGGCCTTTAATAGGGGGTACGTATCTACTCGGATCGGGGAGTTACGCGTTACACCATCACCGGCTAGGCGTGGGAATGCTTGGATTGCCCTTCAGACACGCACAGGGAGGAAATAAGGAGAAAGGGAGGAACAAAGAAAGGGAAAGAAGACAAGAAGTCTCAAACATCGCAGTGGAGAAGAAAAAGAGAAGACTCAAAGAAAAGAGACGGAGGACAGAGACTTTCCAGTCTACAGAGAAAAGAAGAGAAACCACGTCTTACACTCACTAGCGTCCAGAGAGGAAGAAGGGGAAGGGGCTGGAGGGGGGGGGGGAGAGAATCGGGGACAGGGAGAGATGTGGAAAGGGAAGGCATGCAGCCAAGAAAAGAGCTGCACTAGCTCGTGGTCGTGTACTCGCCAGGCACGTACCCACAAAAGAACTGTGGACCTGCTTGGGAAAGTGACTTCTTTTGCCGGAAGACTTCGGCTGCCAATTCTGATAACTAATCTAAATTGAAGCAGCGGGTGGATTCGACCCCATGACTGAGGATGTTTTGATTAGTTAGACTGATTTTTTTAACCTTATTTTGTTCGTTTTCGTCCGTTGTATCTGCTCGGGGTGGACGTCGCAAGACACCCGTTTCAGTTCGTCGTTGATCCTTTAGTTTTTTTTTATTTTATAGAGGGTAGCTAACCCTGACTCCCTAGACCATGGGTGCAACACAGTGAATCATCCTAAAATCTGTATTAGCACCTTATGTAGAAACCTGCGCTCACCGATTCTATGGAGAAGATTCACTTTATATATACAGAAGGTAAGAATTTGACTGCTTCTACGTATTCCAGGAATGGCTTCATAGCTTAATCTGTTTTTATAAAACGAAGGAGAGGGAGAGATCTCTATCTAAGGAAGCCTGTGTCACTGAATTTTACGACAGGCAAAGGCGCTAGCACTTCACACTCCGGGTTTAAGTATGAAAGTTTCTTGCAAATATGTTTCAAGCAAATTACAGTACTTTTCAGAGGAAATTAGAAGGGGGAATAAAAGCTGTAGACATTTTACAATATTGTTTTAAATACGCCATGCCTTCAAGGCGATCATTTGATTTTTCTGAAATGAGGTAAGTGGTTGTTGTACACTAGGATTTGGGTGGAGTTGGGTTTGGACTCTGGGCTGCGCAGACATGAGACCAAATTTAACAGTTACTTTATTTAGCAAAACGATATTTGGGACAACAGAAGAGAAATAAATAGTCAATAAAACTCAACATTCCTGAAGCCTGTAAAGATCCTTAAATAGGGGCTCACACAATTTATGCTACAGAAATCCTTCCACATATTAAAGAATTAAAAGTTAACCTTTTCTCTAAAATCTGCAGCCGAGCAACAATATTAACAATTTACAATACCTTACCTCTGGCCTTAGTCAGTACAACATCAGAGACAACTTCAGGAGTCAAACATAAGATGGAAAAATAATCCATAGACTTAACTAGGACATAACATACAGCCATGCATTGCTGTGCCACTAGCGCCATCACCAGATATCTACGACAACAAGATATACGCAACAGTCTACTAAATACCTATGCGTGTATCTTTACAAATTCATCCGAAATTCAGAGAATTATTTATTGACATAGAACAAATAGCAATACAAATTATTCGCAGGTTTGTGATAGCAGCAGAGTCACACTGATGGCGTAGCTTAAACAAAATACACTAGACAGTGTGGTTCACAAATTGAACTGCTCTCGCTCACAGCACACAGATACCCGCACTCTTGGGTGTCAAAATAAACAACCTCAACATGTCACACGACAATCATAGCTTTACGTCCAGACGACAACCTTCAAAGGCGCCGATATATTGCAAAAACGTACATTTAAGTTGAGAACGTAAATAAAGAATTACTTATGATATTAAGTAGTATTAGCGACAGTATTTGTTGAGGCATGTAACTACTGAAACGTTAGAATAATTACGCAGTTCAGTTGTTTTGTCGTGAAGACGGCACCGTTTTTGTTCTTGAAGTGGTCCAGATCGGATGCATATCTGCCATCGCTGCAGATAATTATTTGGCACAGCGCCCTTAATAATATTTCATTGAGACGCAGTCTGACTAGGCGTACTCATAGCTACTCAAAGCAACAGAATTCATGAAGTGTCTATGTAATTTAATTTAGTAGAATATTTTGTGAATGCAGCGATTGTTTAATTTTGTGTTTCACTTACGTTACAAGCTACTGTTCCAATTAAACGGCGTCTTGGCATGGTTAAAGGTT
Organism: Schistocerca americana; assembly: GCF_021461395.2. Classification (NCBI taxonomy): domain Eukaryota; kingdom Metazoa; phylum Arthropoda; class Insecta; order Orthoptera; family Acrididae; genus Schistocerca; species Schistocerca americana. Next base: position 162,417,727 of record NC_060119.1, on the reverse strand, counting down.
CCGTGTTACAAACCTTATGAATAATCCAGCACGCGCCTAAACTCTGGAACTATTCAATCTACGAAGTCCGATAAAGAAATTCAGAAAAATGACTCACGGTCAAACTTACAATGAACGGACATTGCGCAAAAAGCCATCATCAAGAGCTCAAAGTTTGTATCACGCCCGTTAAAAAAGTATATTCTCTGATCAGTACTATCGTTACCTACTATTATTTGCCGGTTCTCTGATATTCTGAAATCAGACGGGAAAAGCCGATAAATCAGAATGGAGACTTCGTATCTGGACTTTTCATTGTATGTGCTACATTGTTTTTCGTTGTTGCATGGATGATGGAATCATATCTGACGAGCCGTTGTCACTGATTATTTGTAGAGACCAAACGAAAAGACGAACCACTGACATTTTTGACGAAACCTGGAATCTACATCGTATACTTGGATCCAACACTAGTCCAAGCGCTTTCAGTAATTGTAGCTTGCTTCCGAGCTTTTCCAAAATTTTCCGTAACCGTAGCAGTCATTTTTGCCAAAACGGCGTAGTCCAAATTATTTTTAGCATACAGTTTATTACAACAATACATCATACCATTCCACAAAATGGCCGAATTGTGTCATGAGCACAGTAAAATGGCAAGCATTCATTAATGTTAATTATTTCACCATTAATTGTAATTCTTGCTCAGTTAAGCCACAATTGGTGCCATTCGAAATTAATTTCATGAATTAATTCTTAAACGTTTTTAAAGACTTTTTTTTGCAATGTACGTAACGTGCCGCATAGTGCTAACACGTAATCAGTTAGCAAAAATGGAACACGACAGAAAACAGACTCAAACTAAATCCGACTTGGACACTGAACAAAACAGTGACAACGAGTCCAGAGTTGACTCCAATGGCAGCGAAGAGTCAGTAGTTTACAGGCCTAGTGACGGAAATTTCGTAAATAATCCTACCTCTAGTAGGTTGCAATCCAGCTCATGCCCATTCTTGTTCGTGAAGTCACGTCAAACGATGTGGCGGGGGCAGAGCAGTTTCATTTGACAAATATTGCCAGTATGTTTGCCGCTATTATCAAGCAAATGACTCAAAACAAAGAAGATTGACGAACACATGATAGTTTTAAAAACGCGACATGAGATTAAGACTGAATTAAGAGCACTAAAATCTTGTAACAACTGTGTGTGAAAGAGCAGATGAGATTAACACAAAACAAGTGTCCGAACTTGACTAGCCGGCCTGGGTGGCCGAGCGGTTCTAGGCACCACAGTCTGGAACCGCGCGACCGCTACGGTCACAGGTTCGAATCCTGCTTCGGGCATGGATGATTGTGATGTCCTTAGGTTAGTTAGGTTTAAGTAGTTTTAAGTTCTAGGGGACTGATGACTTCAGATGTTAAGTCCCATAGTGCTCAGCGCCATTTTTGAACTTGACTAAATGTTTTTCGAATTGAACTGACAGCCAGTAAAAAACAATAAAAGATGTAAAAGATATTCAGATTCAAGTCACACATTTAAACGCTGCATGCTAAGTTGTTGCCACTCAAGTCAAGTCTTATCCGTCAGTTCATGACTCAATAAAAACACGCATTACTGCAATTTTCAAAATGGTTCAAATGGCTGTGAGCACTATAGGGACTTAACATCTGAGGTCATCAGTCCCCTAGAACATAGAACTACTTAAACCTAACTAACCTAAGGACATCACACACATCCATGCCCGAGGCAGGATTCGAACCTGCGACCGTAGCGGTCACGCGGTTCCAAACTGTAGCGCCTAGAACGGCTCGGCCACACCGGCCGGTGCATTGCTGTAATTGATGGCAAAGTTAACACTATGGATAAACAACTTATAGACAAACTGGAACTACACACTGACAACCATTTTGTCAACATAAAGAATGTGGTGTCACCGCCAGACACCACACTTGCTAGGTGGTAGCCTTTAAATCGGCCGCAGTCCGTTAGTATACGTCGGACCCGCGTGTCGCCACTGTCAGTGATTGCAGACCGAGCGCCACCACACGGCAGGTCTAGAGAGACTTACTAGCACTCGCCGCAGTTGTACAGCCGACTTTGCTAGGAAAGGTTCACTGACAAATACGCTCTCATTTGCCGAGACCATAGTTAGCATAGCCTTCAGCTACGTCATTTGCTACGACCTGGCAAGGTGCCATAGCATTTGATATTATTTTATATTGTGGTTATAACTTGTACAGTAACGAGAGATGTTCACCAATTTTGGAGTAAAGTTAAGTATTCCAACAGCTACGTACTGTATTTGCTAGACGTAAATCCTTTAACTGTTCCAGACCTCACGCCAATCTGCGTGAGCTTAAAAGCGTGCATTTCGGCCTCCTCTAGCAACACGGTGTTGGCTCTTCTGCAAACACTACAAGAATTTCATGACTAGACTGATCAGAAAAATAAATAGTTTGACCAATGTACAGAGGAAAAACTACCGACGGTTGTGCACGACACCGTAGCCGAATATGTCAAAAATAATGAACATGTCATAGTCGAGACAGCTTCGTACAATGCAGCATATTGGAAACAACAAAATTTCCTTATACAATTATTTACCAACAGAGGTGTACATTGTAGAAATTTATTTCATGAACTTGTTATATGCAACCAGTTTTGGCATTACATTGATGCCATCTTCAGGCCCCACACGTCATAGTCGTAAAATCGCTATACACGGAAGGGGCCATATAACTGGATCGAAGAATCAAATCGCTATGCAACAGCTCTTGGTGACCAGGCGACAACAAAGAAACAACAAAACGATGACACACGACCGGAGTGTAGTAATGTTAATAATCTAAATGTTCGCTTTGGTAATGAAAACAGATACATGTACACAACACATACCTCACGGCAACAACAGTACACTCCAGTACACATGACACCTAATTACAATCGTGACGTTTATGAGCGGTACATTCCTTTCGAATCAACAGCTGATCACTACAGTAATTACAGTGAACGCAGTCGACATCACAGTGCCAAAGAAGAAGAAAGTCTGATTAAGCATCGGCCATTTCAACCTTTCATCCCAGAGGAACGTACTGTACATCCTGCAATTTTCCTGAAAGCGTCTAGAAATGTGTTCCCAAGCGCATGGAATTACCGAAAGATGACATATGAGCAGTTTTCTTAGAACTTTCTTGGCCAAATTTTGGTCGCAGACGGTACAAGAACGACTTAGGAAACAGATTGTGGAACCAGTACCTGTCAGTGCTAAACATGGCGATTTGGGCCGATATTTTGAGATATACTTGAATCTGGAACACTTTCTTGATGAACCTGTAGCTACGCGCGATATACTCCGCGTACTGACAGCCAGATTGCCTTGTAACATTTAAGACAAGTTACTGCACATTCCAGGCAATGATGCAGAATACTTTCTGACTGTGCTTGATTCTGTTGATATGTTATGAGGATCAACGTTCTGCACGGCAAAACACCTGCCACAATGTTTACGTGAGTGGCGTGCAAAACGCGCAGGCTAGCCGACATAATCCTCGAGCGCCGGCCGCTGTCGGTTACGTAGCACAGCAGAATCTACACCTTCCTTCCGCAACATCAGCTGACACACCCCATTATGAACAATAATAATAACGTATTATCCACAACAAGCGACAACCCACACAAGGGGCGTCGCAACAACAATAATGGAAATAACAGAAACAAAAACAACAAAAACTTGAACAAAAACAGAAACAATCATCAGCCTCTACAAAATCAACAGCAAAACTGGAAAAGTAACCACGGTAATGCGTACCAAAATACTGGTCCACCACAACATCAAAAAAGGTCCGTGGCAGATGCCGTGACAGCCTGTACTAAATCAAAATTGGACTTTATCCACCAATCAGCACGTTAATCAAGGAACTCAATCACAAAAGTCACAATAGAATCGAGAGTGGAATACACAGCACCCTAATGTAAACATAATAGAAGTGTCAAATGAAACTCCAGCTCCGCCTGTATCATCACCTCCACCAATTATGACGACATCAAACTAAAGACAGTCACTACTGTGCTTCAGCTCATGGCTGAAGAAGGTTTTTTTTTTTTTGGGAGGGGGGGGGGGGGGAGAGGGGCGGCTTCAGTATCAAATCACTGTCTGATACGCCCACTTATGAGCAACACAATGATTATGTAGCATATAGTTTTAAACAGCAACCACTTATTTATACGGTACAGTCATGATGCGAGCATATCTGGTCAAGTATAATAGGAAAATACACCATGTCGTTCATCTAACAATGAAATAGTTGTAACTGCAACTGCTGGTATAGTAGGAGGTATTCCAGTCAGTGTTGTTTTGGACACAAGAACGGCTGTGAGTGTTTTGTCGGAAAATTTCTTTAAGTAATTGACTGAATTTGAACCTGTACCAGAGTTTCCTGTTCAAAAGTGTAAGATTTTAACGGCCATTGGTAATAAGTCTAGTAGTTACGAAACAGGTTTTTGGGACCATTAAGATAGGTAATGGAACAGTACAGTGGCCATTTCTCGTGGTCCAGAATCTAGTCAATAATTGTATTATAGGTTTAGATACATGACAACTATCGTACTGCGTACAAAACTCAATTTTTGCAAGAGAGCGACGAAACAAATAATGAGACATTTGCACCCGATACAGAATATAAGGATTTGAAAACACTGATTAGCCATAAGTTAAGTGAAATTATTGCTATTACTGGCGATTAACGCAATGAGCTTTAGCAAGTACTATCCAAGTATTTACAGGTCTTTACTAAATGACCAGGTGCAATTAAGACTTGTTTATAAAATTGAAGTCAAGCCTCACCAAATTTTCTGTCACAAAACATGTAATGTACCACTATCTCAACGACCTGCGGTGTGGTAAGAACTTAAACAGATGTTACAGTGGAAGGTCATCGAACCTTCCACATCTCCCTACTGTAGTCCATTACTTGTTGTCAAGGAACCTAATGGAACTATTAGAGTGGAGTTGGCCACATGTGCCGTAAATGAAATTATACTACCTGTACGCACTCAAACAGAAAATTTAGAGGAACAACTACAGGAATTTTTAGATGCTAAGTACTTTCCATGACCAGCTCGACAACTCCGGGGGTGGGGGGTGAAGGCGCAACATATCAATTCTGTCTTCTTCCCTTCGGACTGAGCATCATATCAGGTGTAATTATTACTGCTTTGGATACTGTGCTTTGCGACGAGTTAGTTGAGACTGTTACACATTATGTCGAAGATCTTTTGACAGCTACTAAGACTTGGAATGAACATCTTGACACTCTTGAAATTATTCTGGATAAATCTGCACAGATTAGGTATTTTGGACACGTAATTAATGCACAAGGTATACGCCCTGATACAGGTAAGTTGGACGCTATTAGGAATTTTCGTAGTCCTCACACTAAAAAACAACTGAAGAAGTTTCTAGTACTTTGCTCCTTCTCTCGACGTTTCCTGTCACAACAACTATTGAACAGTAAGCATCTCCTAGATTTACCTAATAAGAATCAGGTATGGATCTAGACTGAGCAGCGCAAGCAAGATTTTGGTAACATTAAGCACGCATTGGTGAATGCAAACACTTTAGACCATTCAGACTTTAGTTTAGATTTTCTTATAACGTGTGATGTGTCATGCACTGGCTTGAGTTGTTGCCTATTTGAAGTAGTTATGAATGGAGAAGAGGGACAGGTAAAAATCATTGGATTTTCAAGCCGTACTTTAAGTGAATGTGAATATACTTATTCAACCACTGAACTTTAAACTCTTTCTATTTTCTGGGCTTCCAAAAAGTTTAACTATTATTTGAATGGTAACCACACGAAAATTTATGAAGATAACCAAGCTCTGACATTTTTGTTAACATGTAAGTTCACTCTCGATTATCACACTAGGCTTCATCTCTGCAAAATTACTCATTTGAGGTTGTATGCACTAAAGGTAAGGTTAACATCATTGTTGATGCTTTGTCTCGTCTTCCACAAGGCGTGAATTATTGTAACACTGATCCTGATAATGTGAACGACTACAGAATACTACTAATGCAGGATAATCAACATTACCTCGATTTGTGTAGAAATACGGCAGCTTTACAAAAATCTTATGCACACTGGAACAAGGTAAGAATTTTAGTCATAGGTCAACCTGAGCATCTATTGTCTAGCCGTTATCTGATATATAATGATGTGCTATTCTGTTGTCGTCATCCTGATAGCTCTGTCTGGTGTGTATGTATTCTCATGGACTCTGAACACAATCTGGCACACACACTTAGATTCGGGACATTATGGAACGAAGAAGTGCCTTGTAAAACTTAGCACGTATTGTTACTACGCTGATATGAGACGAAAGATTCACAATGTACTTAAAACATGCTTATCTTCACAGAAATCTAAACCTCAGAACCTATCTTCAAAGACAGATCTACAATCCACCGACTGTAAATACGGACATTAGTGGTCCACATCCAACAAGTAATGGAAATGTGAAGTATATTTTAGTATTTCATGATCTAATTTTCAGAGAACTGAACAGATTCATGAGGACATATATACCTACACAGCATTCTAATTCGGCAATTTATTTGTCACTATTTGAAGAAGTTGACAACAGCCTGAATATGTGACACAACCTGTAACCTAACGAGCTTATGTTCGACTGCAAACAATCAAATGAGTGGAGCGATACGCTGCCAAAGGTTTTATATCATTAGCTGTCTCGTGATGAAAAACTAAGAGAAATGCTAACCACGCTGACGCTGCATGCCAATGCAATAAACAGATACTGCTCTAGTACTACTAAGGGAAAGGAGAAATTCAAGGTAGGCATGTAAGTACTACAGCGTACTCAGCACAAATCTTCTGCACTAACGCAGCGCAACGCGAGATGGCGTCTGTTGCAAGACAGTCCATATGTAACTGTCAACATAGCACTTCCTGGTGCATATCTGTTACAGAACGCAAAAACAAACAGAATCATTGGGCTTTACGCCCATCGTGATTTAAAAGTTTTTCATTCTAAGCAGTAAATGGGTATCTATAAGTAATGAGTAAGTAAGCTGTATATTTATTAAACACACGTACCTCTCAGTACTAATGCAAGGAAATTAAGTATCAAAATCAATTTTATTTCAGGTGATCCAGCCAGCAGCAGCAGCAGAAGAAAGCAGAGATTTCGATGCACATAAACTGTGGTGTCACCGCCAGACACCACACTTGCTAGGTGGTAGCCTTTAAATCGGCCGCGGTCCGTTAGTATACGTCGGACCCACGTGTCGCCACTATTAGTGATTGCAGACCGAGCGCCGCCACACGCCAGGTCTAGTCTAGAGAGACTCCCTAGCACTCGCCCCAGTTGTACAGCCGACTTTGCTAGCGATGGTTCACTGACTACATACGCTCTCATTTGCAGAGACGACAGTTTAGCATAGCCTTCAGCTACGTCATTTGCTACGACCTAGCAAGGCGCCATATTCAGTTACTATGAATGTATTCTGAACAGATAATATTGTGAATCATGTACCGTCAAGAGTGACGTTCATCATTAATGGATTAAAGTTAAGAATCAATCTAATTACGTCCGCTTTCTGAATTCTAATTCCTTGTCATGTTCCAGCTCTCACATCAGTATAGTTCTTCCCTCCTCACGCCAGCCTGCGTCAGCTAAAACGCGTGCATTTCGGCCTCCACTAGTAACACGGTGTTGTCTCTCCTGCCAACACAACATAAACAACATCAGCCGAAATTTTAACCCAAATGTTCCGATGACATTTAGACAAGTGTGATGAAAGTATTTTTGAGACAACGTAGTTAACTAACTGTAGCGTTGGTCAAGGATTATACATGACTGATTAGCGTGCACACAAAAACACTCGACAACCAAACACTATCACCTAGTAACGGATTAGATGCACTTCACACTGCATAACTTGTTTATGTGAAGCCAAGGCCACATACACACTATACACACTCGTAACGCGAGAATCTGTAGGTTTGATTTTAGTGTGTTGCTTTAGACGTTTGTCCATTAGTATATGTGCGTTTGGGCTTCTTTGCTGATGTATCCAGATGTCTCTAATCATCCAATTTCAGGTGACACCATTCGAGAATGTAAAATTTGGTTAGAATCTGTAATATTTGGAAGATTATGTAAATTCTTGTATCTCCTATAAAGCCGTAATATAATATATTTATGTGTAATTATCTGTATTCATGTAAAGCAAAATGTAATATGTTGGTGTTTATGTGATCAGAATTTTAATTAGTTTGAAAATGTGTAAAACCACGAAAGTTATGTGAAACACACTGCTTAAAAGAAATTCTGCATGCATCGCAATGCCTGTAACTACGATGAAGTATGTATGCAGGAGTTGTTTAAACTGTTCTTCACATATCGCTTTGAAAATAACCACGATGAAATATTAATGTAAAAAAACTTGTTACACATTCCATCTACATGGCCAGCTAAACTATGGGTGCAATGGAACTATGCCTGCTAAGTCAATAACACTTGTAGTGCATCGCCTAATGACATCTACCACGACGCAACTTTCCACAATAAGGAACTCATAAACCACGGGACCAACGGTCGCGACGCCCAAAAGCAATGAAGACAACTCCACGGGTGGAGGAATTTTGCATATGACTTCTCGGAATACGACGGCCACTCACCTGGACAAATCCAGGGTCGATGCCAGGGTTTTGTCGTCCGAAGTCTTGCATCCATGCCTTCACGGAACTTATGTTGTGGATTGGAAACCCACTGGTATTCGATCACAAGACGCATGACCGAGGAAGAACAAAGTTATCAGTGAATACGAACAGTGCAAAAAGTGAACATGCTCACATACCGGTTATGAAATCTGAACAGTGACGTCGCTATGCAATAACATTTATGTTATGCAAACTACCAAAACAATTCTTACCTTTGCGTTATTATTGTATGAGTCATGAATATGAACAGCAAACGACTACATGTTGGGCAAACACAGCTAATCTTAACAGAAAGACATTTTAAATGTAATACTGGACATGAGAGAAAATACTAGTAATATAGTGTGGTTTGTAGCACACTTTTGAATACGCAAATTAATTAAACTGATCAATTAATCACCACAACATCGCCCACCCCCACCTCCGACCACGCCAATCCCCGCCCCCCTGCCCCAGATGATGTCACATGTTTTCCCAGCTGCGCATGTGCCCCAGCCGCCTCATCCTAGCCTCCCCTCCCCACTCCCCAACTCCACCACTCCCACCAACCTACCCAATTGGCAGATATTTTGAATTTTGTCGGGAATTTCGAATTTTGGCGGCAATTTCTTTGTCCCAGGGATGTGCTACATCTCACCCCACTCCACTCCCGCCTTGGAATTGGTGGGAAAAGAAATGAGCCTGTTCTGAATAGGATAGATGGATGTCTTTATTTAAACAGTCTTTACTTAAACAATTTGAGGCAGTGCCTCCATCTGGTGTGTTCACCATCGGGTCTGGAGTCCAACTGACTAGTACACAGCACTGCCACCAGAGGGCGCCATTATAGCTCCCATCATGTAATCCAAGAGGGCAGTCTGGAGGGAAAAGGCTTCAGTCTGTTCTGGGCTGCTGGAGAGAGGAAGGAGTGTACTTTATTTGCTTTTGGAATAATTTATTTAGAGACAGATTTCACATAGATTATTTATTATGCTGAAAACACTGACGCTGATGTGCTTCAGATTGCAGTAAATACTCCACAGACCCGCAAACTACTCATAAATAATGCAGTGCACTGATGTGCAGAGACGCAAACAACTTGTAATTACCATAGATAATGCAGTACACAGCATACAGACATGCAAACTACTCGTAGATCACTTAAATAATGCCGGTGTAACACTACGCAAACACACTCACAACGCTTAAACACCCGAAAATAATGCCGTGCACGTCAAAAACGCTCCCTATCAGTGAGTGGAACCCTGTTTCTCCTGGGTGGAAAGCCCAAGTGCACCCTCTAACACAAATCACGGGAGGCACTTGGAATTGACAGGAAATTAAAAATCGCGGTGCCCTTTCCGGGACTCGAACCCAGATACTACTGGAAGTAAAGCCAAAGTGCACCCCTTAACACATGGAAACTGTCCAGATGCGGGAGAGGAAGGTTAGCTTAGTATAGTTTATTTATTTTTGTCCGAAAACTGACGCAAATATCGATCCTAATTACGTAATTAATTACAAATATCGGTCCCAATTACGCATATATATGCATAGCACTGCACAAGGACGGCATAAAATCGCAATACAGCGCAAAAACTGTCGATACTGGTGTTAACCTTCTGCGAAAAAAATTTCGCAATACCACATGGAACTAACTACAGAAACACTCAAACTCTACCCTACACCTGGCGGGAAAAAGGCAGTGGTATAAAGTACTTTTTTTTCTTTTTTAGCAGGAAAAGTGTTCAACTGATGAGATGTTGGTGTTGGCCAGACAGGAGTTTAAAAAGTGTATTACCTGCAAGTATACACTGTCCATCGTTGTTTGACATCAAAGTTCGCTACAGACGCCTACTAAAAATCACCGTACAGCTGACTGAAGCCACTATACGCAGTCACAGTAGCTGGAATAAACGGGTCACAGTTGTAATTACATTTCGAAATTCTCATGAAAAAGCCAGCACATGTAACTAACAGGTCATATGGCAGCACATGTACTGGGGAAAATCGTCATCCTAAAAGACTGCTGAGGAGGCAATAGTTGAACGTGAGGTCTCCTTGTTGTACAATCACAAAGTGCCGAAAATCGAGGCCCTCTCCCCTCCCTTCCTCCTACCACCTGCAGGTTGGATGGAGGGAGGCAGACAGCTACTGTACCTACAACCTTGAGACACGTGCTGACCACTGTCCACCTCGAGGCGATGGTGCTTCGCTAACACAAAATCAGGTATGATTAACTAAACAATAGGACATAAAATAACAGCTGTCCTGAATGCAAATTGGTTCAAATGGCTCTGAGCGCTATGGGACTCAACATCTGTGGTCATAAGTCCCCTAGAACTTAGAACTACTTAAACCTAACTAACCTAAGGACATCACACACATCCATGCCCGGGGCAGGATTCGAACCTCCGACCGTAGCAGTTGCGCGGTTCCTGACTGAGCGCCTAGAACCGCTAGACCACCGCGGCCGGCTGCTAATTGGTCATCTAAAGTCTAGTGACACATCTGCCCCTAGTGGTTAGGGGTCGCACCTGCTGCGACGAGATGTCACAGCCTAGACAGGTCTCCAATGCCTCTAATAGGCCTCTCGTTCTTCGATGGAAAACACTTTTGTTCAACGTCACGTAGGACGCTCCAGATGGGGCAGAGCGAGAACCACGGCCTCGTAGGAAACTCACCCGCCATTCTGCGCTGGACTATTTAACACCTCGAGTCCTATAATAAATCAACTATTAAGAAATGAAAAAAAACATTCACGGCAATAATAAATGTCATCTTTCCATGAAAATAGACAAAGTCCATTTTCATTTAGTTTTATGAGCCAAATTGGTATTGTTTTTTACGTTCGACTGCATTTAGTTCTATGACCAAATTGATATAGTTTTTAACGTTCGACTGCACTCTCATTATTTTGTGATGTCCAGCGAAGCGTACCGCCGCGGAAACTACCGATCACCGTAGAATGTGCTCGTTATTTCGAAATTAAATTGATCATGAGAGTCATTTTGCATGGCTACGGATTACACTCAGGAGGTAGGTCAAATGGGAATCCATGAAGGGAACAAGATGTTCTTTTCGAGGAACACTATTGAGAAATGACATCTGAATCTGATCACAGAGGGATATACAAGCCATAACATGCATTTAGTGTAAGGACCGTATTATTAAAAACACGATCGTCGCGACTACGTTACTGTCACCCTGCATAAAAAGCAGTCTTGAGTCTACAGTTACACACACGAGAGCCTGATAAAGTTAATGCTTTCTCGTGCAAATGCTGTCCGCGACTTTGAATCAAGTCTATCCATTCAAACACTTACTTGCGTTGGGTCCTGTATAGACATCTTTTAATGATTACAGCCACTGATGAATCATATTCGTAGCACTCTTATAGCTCGAAATGAGTCACCTTTTTCGAACCTATCTGCTAAGGATCGCATATGGCAGAAACTCCAGCGCTGTTTTTTACAGGCCCTCTGCACCTTGTAACTGCATCTAAGTCTATGCCCACGACATCCATGCAGCTTAATCTATGTGATCGCCCCAAATTTAAGTCTGACCTGTACGGAAGTCGGAGAGCGCTATATCTAAGACCATCTGCATCCTGCAGGGGAACGGGACGAGTGGAGTTAATGGGATAGAAGCGTGTGTTGACCACTCGGTAGAAACGGGAACATGTCATATTTCCGCCAACTGTATACACTGTGTAAGACTTGTATTGCTCCTTCATAAGCAGTTTAAAACACTTTTTTTGGGTTGTAAGACATCCAATCAGTATAAACCGCTATACACTGTGTTTATACTACCATGACTTAGAGACCCGTGTCAGCTGCTGCCTAACCGACGTTAACACGCTTCGATCCTCTGGCTCTCACAGAAAACTGTACAGCTACCACACCACAGGCTGTTAGAAATAAAACACAGACGCTATGTTTATCATTGACAAAAATATATGAAAGCCATCGCAACATATGGAAACTGGAAGAGTCTGAGGTATTGTAGAGCGCTTCCAACAACTACTCGAAGACCATTACCTGTACAGTTAATCTCATCTTCCCATCGATAGGGTAGAGGATGTCTCGGTGCTCCGTTTCGAAAAGCGTTGTTCCTTCATTTAGCAGTCATGTACTTGATTACTGTCCTGGTGTTGACCATCGCCGAAAGGTGCTGCTCACTATACGCTTGTGATAGCACAAATAAAAAGAGGTGCTGTTATCTTACTGATGTAAAGAAAATAAAAATAAAGACATGTGTAGAGTATCACAGCATATGTAAATAGGACGAGTCTATGGCAATCAGAAACGCTTCCCAACAAATGTACTGAGTTGATGACCTCTAAATTTAATCACATGTTCCACAGCGACAAGCAGCAGATACCCGGAGATCCGTCAAGGGTCCCTCCGTCTCAGCGGAGTGGTGTCAGTCAGTCATTATGCGGTAATCAACAGCGTACCCAGTGGACGGTCGGGATTGGAAAGACGCCATTGATATGGAGCGATGTACTGTAATTTACACTGCAATTGATAGCAAGATCAGTTTTAGCAATTTCACCCAGACGTCGGAGAGAGCAATATACACCACATTCTGCAACCAGTTTAGAAACAGAGTGAGCTAAGCTAATGTTACAGGAGTGTGTTTTGACCACTCGGTGGAAGTGGGGACATGTTCTCGTAGATCCACCACCCGTGTACGATGTGTAAAGTCAGCTTCAAATGAATCCTGCTTCTGCAGCACGACGACAGTATGAATGGCTACGGTAGTGTTTCTTGCTGGGAAAATTAGGAAGACTCAACATCAAAGCAGATACGCGTCCCCCAGGATTCATTCACGTCTATCACCCAAAGATTCTATCATAGTTATTCTGTAGAATCCAGCAGAGAAATATTACGAACCATCAGCGTGCCAGCATCGAGCACATGTAACGATCCTATTAAAAACACAGGTATTGATCCATTGCACAGACCAGTGTAAAGTTGCATCGCCAGTACTGTAGGAGGATGACCTTATCCCACAAACTATACAATAAATCGCAAGAGGTGCTCATTGTTACCCTGAGTCGTTGTTTGAAACATTACTTTTTCTGCTGTAACACGCTTTGTACACTGTCACGCATTTTTTTTTTTTTTTTCCGCCACGACTTCGAGGTCTGTGTCAGTGTCGAAACCGACATTAACACGCTCTGATCCAATACCACTGGCAGAAAACTAGACGTTGCACGGTATAAATCATGTTGCTACTGCTGCTACCATAACCAACCCCCCCCCCCCCCACACACACACACACTGGATGATTTTAAATAAAAGACAGTTACAACATAATGAAACTGGAAGAGATTGGTGGCCTTGTGGAGAGTTTCCAAACTGCTGTCCGAAGCTGATAGTGCGTTGAAATGTGGGGAAATTAAGGCAGTAATGGCGTGTCTTCTGGTTGGCGCGGAACAGTTCTTGTACAAGCATGCGACAGCAAGAGGAATCCGAGGAAACGTCGATATGGAAGCGAAGGGCGCCAGGGAGATAGTGACTTTCTTTCCGTCGAGGCAGCATTCTACTGCATGTCTATTATGGTAATAGTGATAAACGCGAGTAGACTACTGTGTTTGGTGCTTTTCAGGAAAACAGAGAACCATCTGTCGCTAAACTTACATTCACCTGCGTTAATGGTTAACAGAGAATGGACGGGGTGATCGATCGACATGGAGTAGTAACCAGGTACGATTTAATGGCAGACTGATGATGCATTCTAAAGAAGGAGAGAGATTTTGGCGCAGGTCATCTGACCATCTTTCCCCCTGTTCTGTCAGGATGCATCAGTCACGTGACATAGCCTGCGTTCGACACGTATACAACCACACGTTCTGTATTTGACTTAGAGCACCATCTACTTGCGACCGTTAACAGCAAACCTCTCCGTCAGCAGAGGACTTCCATCTCATGTGTGATGAAAAGTGACCATCCTGTTTTTGGACACATTCCTTTAAACCAAGGAAGATTTATGCGATGCACTCCGTTCCCTTATCACATCTTGGGTATAAAATGGATACTTAAATTTCATAACAAAGATGATTCTATGTTAATGATAGATGGCCGGCCGGTGTGGCTTCAGACTGGAACCGCGTGACCGCTACGGTTGCAGGTTCGAATCCTGTCTCGGGCACGGATGTGTGTGATGTCCTTTTGGTTAGTTAGGTTTAAGTAGTCCTAAGCTCTAGGGGACTGATGACCTCAGCTCTTAAGTCCCATAGTGCTCAGAGCCATTTTTGTATTATAGGTGTTTGTGAGACACTGCAATTCCCAGGTACACATCTGCTTGACAGATGTACTGTTTACAGAGTTAGTGGTGGCATGACGTCTACTTTCACATTTCGGACGACGCTGCTATGCGTTTATCTGTTTCCTTGCAAGAGGTATTCTCTGTGACTAACGATCATTTTATATAGGACTGATGCGAGCATAGTATAATTCCCGAACCGTGATCGGATGTGAACAGTGAACGCTATACATCTCTGGAAAGTACATTGTGCACGTATCAGACAGAATCGATATTTAAGGAAGTGGTTTTCTCATTTTACAGTTTGTTAACGTAGTTTATCGTAGAGTAACCTGCTGGAAGGATCTACGTCATGCGCTGTGAATATATTTCTTACATTGGAATGACAACAGGGCCGCATTCTACATTACTGATATGTCGGAAACTGAAGCGGTCTAACATTATAGCCTGCTTTAAGGGCAGAACAATGCAGCCTTAGGACTGGGTGTGTTTATGTTCCGTCTTACCAATACCCTCCTGACGCTGATCCCAGACACTTGAACAATACTTTAAAATTATAGCGTAGTTGATTTAAGTAAAATTCTTCGAATTCCATCCGTCTGGAGCTCCATCATGCATAAAAGCCTTCCGTTTCTTCTTCTTCTGCTACTACATCACAGCACTTTCAAATCTACTACTATACACCGAAAAGGGGTGCTAACCTCCTCGACATGGGCGCGTCTGGAAAAATCTTGTGCATTTAGATGGGCGAGGACGCAGCTAGCTCCATTCATTCATATAGGTACGAAAAGGGGGTTGCTATACTTTTGACTACCAAGTTTCAACTACTTTTCCAGGTCACCCAAGTGGTGCTTTCCACTATAACTAAGCAAAAGGCGTGAATGGATTATCATAAATAGCTGACTATTTATCGATTTTTGGCAGGATAAGGTGTTCTTGCTAAGCAGTGGGTACCCGGGTGACCTGCAAAAGTAGTTGAAACTAGGTAGTCTAAAGTATAGCAACACCCTTTTTGTACCTATATGAGAGTTTCTGTAATTGGTTTCGAGTGATACGGCGAATTTTTTTTCCCCAACAGGATAACACAAGTTGTACGGTATCGTCACTTTTTGCACTGTATTGCGATTTTATGCTGTCCTTGTGCAGCGCTATGCGTATAGCTGTTTAATAAGGACCGATATTTGTGATTAATTACGTAATTAGGATCGATATTTACGTCAGTTTCCCGACCAAAATACACTCCTGGAAATTGAAATAAGAACACCGTGAATTCATTATCCCAGGGAGGGGAAACTTTATTGACACATTCCTGGGGTCAGATACATCACATGATCACACTGACAGAACCACAGGCACATAGACACAGGCAACAGAGCATGCACAATGTCGGCACTAGTACAGTGTATATCCACCTTTTGCAGCAATGCAGGCTGCTATTCTCCCATGGAGACGATCGTAGAGATGCTGGATGTAGTCCTGTGGAACGGCTTGCCATGCCATTTCCACCTGGCGCCTCAGTTGGACCAGCGTTCGTGCTGGACGTGCAGACCGCGTGAGACGACGCTTCATCCAGTCCCAAACATGCTCAATGGGGGCCAGATCCGGAGATCTTGCTGGCCAGGGTAGTTGACTTACACCTTCTAGAGCACGTTGGATGGCACGGGATACATGCGGACGTGCATTGTCCTGTTGGAGCAGCAAGTTCCCTTGCCGGTCTAGGAATGGTAGAACGATGGGTTCGATGACGGTTTGGATGTACCGTGCACTATTCAGTGTCCCCTCGACGATCACCAGTGGTGTACGGCCAGTGTAGGAGATCGCTCCCCACACCATGATGCCGGGTGTTGGCCCTGTGTGCCTCGGTCGTATGCAGTCCTGATTGTGGCGCTCACCTGCACGGCGCCAAACACGCATACGACCATCGTTGGCACCAAGGCAGAAGCGACTCTCATCGCTGAAGACGACACGTCTCCATTCGTCCCTCCATTCACGCCTGTCGCGACACCACTGGAGGCGGGCTGCACGATGTTGGGGCGTGAGCGGAAGGCGGCCTAACGGTGTGCGGGACCGTAGCCCAGCTTCATGGAGACGGTTGCGAATGGTCCTCGCCGATACCCCAGGAGCAACAGTGTCCCTAATTTGCTGGGAAGTGGCGGTGCGGTCCCCTACGGCACTGCGTAGGATCCTACGGTCTTGGCGTGCATCCGTGCGTCGCTACGGTCCGGTCCCTGGTCGACGGGCACGTGCACCTTCCGCTGACCACTGGCGACAACATCGATGTACTGTGGAGACCTCACGCCCCACGTATTGAGCAATTCGGCGGTACGTCCACCCAGCCTCCCGCATGCCCACTATACGCCCTCGCTCAAAGTCCGTCAACTGCACATACGGTTCACGTCCACGCTGTCGCGGCATGCTACCAGTGTTAAAGACTGCGATGGAGCTCCGTATGCCACGGCAAACTGGCTGACACTGACGGCGGCGGTGCACAAATGCTGCGCAGCTAGCGCCATTCGACGGCCAACACCGCGGTTCCTGGTGTGTCCGCTGTGCCGTGCGTGTAATCATTGCTTGTACAGCCCTCTCGCAGTGTCCGGAGCAAGTATGGTGGGTCTGACACACCGGTGTCAATGTGTTCTTTTTTTTCCATTTCCAGGAGTGTAGATAAAGGTAAACTTCCTCTTCCGCACGCTGACAGTTTCCACGTGTTAGAGGGTGCTCTTTGGCTTTTTTTTTTAATGTGTGTTAAATCTTATGGGACTTAACTGCTAAGGTCATCAGTCCCTAAGCGTACACGCTACTTAACCTAAATTATCCTAAGGACAAACACACACACCCATGCCCGAGGGAGGACTCGAACCTCCACCGGGACCAGCCGCACAGTGCACTTTGGCTTTCCATCCAGTAGAATCAGGGTTAGAGTCCTAAAAAGGGCACTACCATTTTTGGTTTCTCGGCAATTCCAATCGCCTCTCGTAATTTAATTATGTTAGGGGTGCACTTTCACTTTCCACCCAGGAGGCCCAGGGCTTGTGTTGCTGATACATAGCATTTTTTACATGCTCTGAATGTTTGTGCACTGCATGATTTTCAGGTGTTTAAGCGTCGGGAGTGTGTTTGCATAGTGTTACACATGCATTATTTTGGTGATCTACAAGTAGTTTGCACGTCTGTATGCTGTGTACTGCACTATTTTCAGTAATTTACGAGATTTTTGCGACTCTGCACATCAGTGTACTGCATTATTTACGAGTAGTTTGGAGGTCTGTAGACTATTTTCTGTGACCTGAAGCACGTCAGGGTGAGTGTTTTGTATCAGCATAGTAAAAAACTACGTGTAATCCATCTCTAAATAAATCATTCCAAAAATAAATAAAGTACACTCCTTCCTCTCTCCAGCAGCCCAGAACAGACGGAGGCCTTTTCCCGCCAATTTTCCCTCCAGCCCACCTTCTTGGATTACATCACAGGAGGGATGACAGCACCCTTTGGTGCCAGTGCTGTGTACTAGATCAGTTGGACTCCAGACCCCATGGTGAACACATCAGATGGAAGTACTGCCTCAAATTGTTTAAATAAAAACT
Source organism: Schistocerca americana (assembly GCF_021461395.2). NCBI lineage: Eukaryota > Metazoa > Arthropoda > Insecta > Orthoptera > Acrididae > Schistocerca > Schistocerca americana. The sequence continues at coordinate 162,399,170 of NC_060119.1, read as the reverse complement.
GTTTAAACAAAGGTATATGTCCATCCTATCCAGCACAGTCTGAGTCCTTATCCCACCAATTACCAGATGGGGTGTGGTGAGATGTCAGCACAGCTCTGCAACAAAGAAACTGCCGCAAAAACTCGAAATTCCCGCCAAAATATCCGCCAATAGGCGTAGGTTGGTGGGAGGGGTGGGAGTTGGGGGTGGGATGGGGGAAGAGGATGAGGAGGCTGGGGCTCACGTGTAGCTGGGAAAACACATGACACCATCTGGGGCAGGGGCAGGCGTGGTCGGGGACATTGAGTGGTCAGGACAGGGGTGACTAATTGGTCAATTTAATTAATTTGTATATCAATTTGATATCAAAAGTGTGCTACGAACCCCAGTGCACTACTACTGACAATGACCAATAATGAAAAGTATTTTGCATTAACATAAATTATGTCATAATTTTAAGATTATTGTGACTTTTTTAGATGGTAGTGCATTTTTTTGTAAAATCTTTATGGAGTGTCATGTCACAGTGATGTCTTGCGCACACGCACATACGGAGTGTAAACAAACAGTGATCACTGTGTCGTGAATTCAACTAACACCAACAGCTACTGCCACACTGAAACACACTGAACTGCGCATGCGTGGCATCCGCAATACCAACATTCGCACGCCTCATTCAGATATTGTATACCATGAACTATATTTCAATATGATTATAAATATTGTACTGAATGTGCGTTATGGTGAATTGCTCGCCTGCAGGTGCGTCATTTTGCATCTCAATTAAGGGGGACAATTTAAAGGCACAATTGCAGGATGGTCGTTGATACATTGCAAAAACGTAGGTATAATTTGAGATTGTAAATAAAGAATTACTTAAGATATTAATTAGTATAAGTGGCTGTATCCATTGTGGCATGCAACCAGTGACACATTTCAATAATTACGCAGTTCAGTTGTCTTGTCGAGAAGGCGGCACCTTTTTTTTTCTTGAAGTGGTCCAGATCGGGCGCATATCTGCCATCGCTGCAGATAATTATTTGGCACACCGCCATTATTAACATTTTATTGAGACGCAGTCTTACTAGGATAACTCATAATTACAGACAGCAACGGAATTAATGTGTCTATTTAATTCAATTTAGCATAATGTTTTGTGAAAATTGTGATATTATTTAATCTTGTGTTTCATTTGTATTGCCGGATACCGTCCCAATTAACGGGGCCTTGGCATGGCTTAAGGTTCCGTGTTACAAACTTTATGAATAGTTCAGCTCGAGCCAAGACTTTGTAATTACTCAACCTACAAAGTCCGATAAAGAAATATTTTCAGAAAAATCACTGACGGTGAAACTTACAATGAACGGAAATTGCGCAAAAAGCCATTATCAAGAGCCCAAAGTTTGTATTACGCTGGAGAAAAGTTTACACTCTGATCACATAGTACTATCATTCCTATTATTATTTGTCTCTTCTCTGATATTCTCAAACCATACCGAAAAATCCGATGAATCAAAAACCATAGAATTACGTGGGGAATGTTATCACTAACGAGACACCCTAAGTACCGCTTGCATTCCATACAGTACACTGTATCAACCATATAACCAACGGCATATAAATGTGACCTAGAGAATCACTGGGGTAGTACTTCGTATGTAGCAGCCCGTTTCTGTGCCTCGCCTGGGATAGCCGTCCGTCCATCTGCTCCTCGAGACTGTTGTGTCCACAGAGCGGCCACGCTGTAGTGACGTCCAGGTGACTGCACTGCAGCGCACTAGTTTCTCGAGCCATTCGCTCAAGGCTCTTCCCAGGACTACCTCGTCGACTCCGCGCAGCGACCTACTACAACGCCATCAGACCCGACTCGTCGTTACGTACACTTCGGCCGCCGTGCCAAGCTGACCCCTGGCGAGGGGCCGCAAGTTTGTCCATCCCTCGTACCACAGTAATGGCACTGGGCTCCAGAAGACGTTGCTGGTTTCTCTTAATGCTGACCTGTTTCCCGACCGTGCTTGCTACCTGTTCGGCCTCGGCGGTGCTCGAAACCGTCACGTGACCATGCCGGCTGGCCTCTGCTGCAGTGCGACAAACTGACTCTCTGTAGGCGAGGAGAAATGTGCCGTTCGTCACGGCATATAATCTTATAACAAACTCACTTACATTAATTCTTTCATTCTATTGCTGAAGTAATCGAAACTGTTCCTTACTGCTCTTACCTTCCACGAAACTTTAGTTCCTCCGACAGAAAATCTGTTTTTCCTCTTTCTTTTGAGATTTCCTGCAAGAAGACGCATTCACATGTACCATGAACAATGTAGGAAAAGACAGAATGCTACTTACCGTAAAGAACACGCGTCAAGTCGCAGACAGGCACAATTAAAATCCACTCACATAGAGTCACTGGCTTCGTCAGAAAAAGAGGGATGCTGAAATGGTGGTCGAGTGCGCGTGAGGTGTGCTATATATATAATTATTGGTCTTTTGCTCTTGAAGAGCGCAAACTACATGGCCAGTTCCTTTTGTTGCCTTCCTTGTTGCCCAAACTTCCCTCATCCGCTCGCTGTGTTTCTGTTTCCGGTCCTCTGTCCATGTGTCCATGCTTCTTGTCGGCTTTGTGTCTTCGGCTTCATCTTGATTGCCTTTTTGGTTGCCCATATTTCTTTCATCTTCCGGCTGTGATCTGGCTTGCGTTCTTCGGTCCATTTTACGCCTGTTCGTTTGTCACATTGTATCTCATGTAGTTTACTTTTCTCACTGATGTTTCTGAATTTTATTCTGTCGTTTATTGTGTCTGCTGTTATGTTGAGTTGGTTCAGGTCGTTTTTTACCTCTGCCACCCATTTGTTGTTTCTAGTGGTTACCCAGTCAAAGATCTGTTTGGTCAGCCTGTGTGATAGCATTCTGTGTAGGTGTCCATAGAATTGTAGTGTGCGTTTTCTAATCTTTTCTGTGATTGTCTCCGTATGTTTGTATAGTTCCTCTGCAGGTTTCTTGATCCATATTCCATTGTTGTTAGTTGCGCCATATATTTTCCTAAGTATTCTCCGTTCTACTTTTTCTAGTTGTCTGATACGTGTATGCCCTAGGATTAGTGTGGTCTCTGCTGCATATAGTGCCTCGGGGAGCACCACCGTGTCGTAGTGGCGTAATTTGGCTTTTTGTAAGATAGACTTCTTGTTGTAATGATTTCACACTACTTTGTATGCCTTGTCCAGTTTAGTCTTCCTTTCTTCGTTTGAGTCTCTGTTATTTCCACTCATTTGTAGTGTTTCACCGAGGTATTTTAAGTTTGCCATTTTGTAAATACTTTGTGTTCAGAGATGAGAGTTTCTTTGTGCTCATAAACTGTGTCTTTTCGTAAGAGATCTGTAGTCCAGTTTTGGAAGCGATTTCGTGCAGTTTTTTAATAGCGTCTTTTGTTTCCTTTATACCTTTCGTGTCAATCGACTGCAAAAGCCAGGCATTTAATCTGTAGGTTTCCCATTCTTTTATTACCTTATCTAACGCCAGATTGAAAAGGAGAGGTGAGAGGCCATCGCCTTGTCGGACACCCATGCGAATTTCAAAGGGCTCTGATAGTTCCCCACAGAACTTTACTTTGGAGGTCGTGTTGGTTAAAGTTTGCTCTATGATAGCCCGTATTTTGTTGTCTACTTTGCATTCTGCTAGAATTTTGAAGAGAGTTTTCCGGTCGATACAGTCGTACGCCTTTTTGAAGTCGACAAAAGTAATAATCAGGTTCTGTTTGTGTTGTAAAATCATTTTCAGGTTCCAAATTTGTTTCGCACAACACCGCCCCTTACGGAAGCCTGCTTGGTATTCCCCAATCAAGTGGTCGGTCTGGCATTCTAGTCTGTTCAGTAAAGCCTTAGAGAGGATCTTGTATGTGACCGGCAGTAGGGATATTCCTCTGTAGTTGTTCAGGTCAGTCTTGCCACCCTTTTTGTGTAGTGGGTGTATCAGGGCAATTTTCCAGTCGTCAGGAATTTTCATGGTCTTCCAGATATCTTCCAAGATCCTGTGGATGTCTTTGGTGAGTTCTGGGTCTTGTAACTTCCAGATTTCCGCGATGATGCCGTCTTCTCCTGGTGCTCTACGATTCTTGAGTGACTTGATTATTTCTTTATCTTCTTCTAGAGTTGGAGGTTCACTATCTGGATTGTACGTGCTCGTTTATTTCATCATTTCTTCCATAGGGGGGTCCGTGTTGAGCAGTTTTTCAAAGTACTTTGCCAGAATGTCACAATTGTTTTTGGTATTGGTTTCTAGGGTTCCATGCGGTCTTCTGAAGCACAAGTTGGGTGGTTGATATCCAGTAATATTTTCTCTGAACGTTCTGTAGAAGTTTCTTGTATTGTTCTTCATGAAGTCCGATTCGATCTCCGTCAGTCGCCGTTTATCATACTGTCGTTTTTCACTGCGAATGATTTTGCTTGATTGCTTCTGTGTTTTCAAGAAGTTCATCCAATTCTCTTGGGATTTATGGTTACTAAATTTTTTCCATGCACTGATTCGTTGGTCAATAGGTTAGTCACATGTGTGGTTCCACCAATGGTGTTTCCTTGTGCGTGGTGCTTGTGCTAGTTTCATGGCCTCTCGGATTCTTCGTGAAAGTTGTGTCCAGTCTGTCGTTTTCTCCATTTTAATTTTGTGTAATATTTGTGTCTGGTTTAAAGTAAGGTATTCTGGATCTGGTCTAACAATTTTGTTCTTCTGGAGCTTTTTCTTGACACTCATGCTTGGAATGACATGGGGTTTTATTAGAACCAAAAAATACAAAAGTTCAAAAAATGGCGCTTCATCTCATCAGAAGAGCAATAATTAGCATAACAAAGTAAGACAAAGCAAAGATGATGTTCTTTACAGGAAATGCTCAATATGTCCACCACCATTCCTCAACAATAGCTGTAGTCGAGGAATAATGTTGTGAACAGCACTGTAAAGCATGTCCGGAGATATGGTGAGGCATTGGCGTCGGATGTTGTCTCTCAGCAGCCCTAGAGATGTCGGTCGATCACGATACTCTTGCAACTTCAGGTAACCTCAAAGCCAATAATCGCACGGACTGATGTCTGGGGACCTGGGAGGCCAAGCATGACGAAAGTGGCGTCTGAGCACACGATCATCACCAAACGACGCGCCCAAGAGATCTTTCACGGGTCTAGCAATATGGGGTGGAGCGCCATCCTGCAAGACATCGTACGTTCCAGCAGGTGTTTACTAGCCAGGCTGGGGACGATGCGATTCAATAATATATCGGCGTACCTCTCACCCGTCACGGTGGCAGCTTTGCTGTCCAGCGCCATCTGTCGGACATTTTGTGGACTTTTTTTTTTGTTTTAATAAAAACCCATGTCATTCCAAGCATGTGTGTCAATTTTTACCTCTCTATCTACATTATTCCGTGGTTTATTAAGTTTTCAAATTTATACTGACTTTTTGATCACCCGGTACTATCCGTTACTTGTCGCAGAAACTGTATGCGGTAGGTTACAATGGGACTCGTCTTTCACTAACAAAGATTTAGTTGTATTTTCTTTCCGTTGTCACTATAACAGGAGGCCGTTTTGAAATAAGTTTCCATCCCTGTCGCCCTGCTTTAGAGACGAGTAGTCCGAGGGCATGGTGCGCGCACTGGCTCCCTCGCTGTCTCCTCGCGGCCCGCCTTTGTGATCTCACCCGCCGTCAGCGCGTTGTACGCCGTAAAAGCTGTTACCGGAATTGACGACTGCTATTTCATAGTCGCCCAGGGGGAGAGCAAAGAGATCTGGTGTGAAGCCCCTGGGAGCGGGCGCGCCGTTCGGGGAGTTGGATGGAAAACAAGGCGAGAGGCGGCGGCTGGGGAAGACACGGTCGGATGCTGCCAAACAATGATGCCCCGTACAGCCCGGGAAAGCCAACTTGTGACGCGCCACGGGAGAGGGCGCCGCTCTTAAAGGGAATGGGGCAGTGTAAAAATGTGGCCTGCATGCTGAATTCCACAACCTAATATGGCCATCCGTAGATATCTCTTACAGAACTCAGGCACACTGTTACTCAAAATCGTTACAGTTGGTCTTTTTTAGGGTTCCATATCTCAGAACCCTAACGGAATGACTTTGTTATGCACCTGTCTGTCCGACTATTAAGACCCCTTTTTGTCAGAGACAGGTACAGTTATTGAACTGAAATCATGTAACATACTAAAGCCGACGGTCGTTAGGCCAAGTAAATCATTTAAGCTTCTAAGTCGATGCTGTCGAAAGACGCAGCTGTATGTGTCAGATATTTTGATACCCTCTCACTCAGTCACCAGAACCTTCACATTAACTACCTATATAAACTTACGATGTTTTTTATTGGTTCAAATGGCTCTGCCCACTATGGGACTAAACTTCTGAGGTCATCAGTCCCCTGGAACTTAGAACTACTTATACCTAACTAATCTGCCCGAGGCAGGATTCGAACCTACGACCGTAGCGGTCGCGCGGTTCCATACTGTAGCGCCTAGAACCGCTCGGCCATTAGGGCCGGCGATAATTTCTATTCCTGGAGCCAAAGCCGTGTAAAATTTTCGTACAGATAATACGTTTGTTTGCTTGGCCGCCTTCCACAACTACTGTTAAAATCAGTTATTATTGGTTTTCCGTCTTGAGCTTACGGCAATTTAATTGAAAAAAATCACACCAAGCGCGTTTCGCTTTTATTTATAAAGCATCTTCCGTGGTTATTGATGTTTCTTTACGTATTCTCCAAATCACTGCTTCTTTCCTCCTTGCTAGCAGCAGCTGACGTCGAAGGACTTCGGTTCAGATATTCTGTTGCCAGTTTTTGCCATTCTGCGCTGCATTATTTACATTTCACTTTTGTTAGTTCAACTGAAATTATGTGTGTTTCTCACTCTACCTTCAGTTCGATTTACAGAGTAAGAAATACTGCAAAATGGCAAAAACTGCCAAGAGAATATCTTAGTCGAAGGCTTCCGACGTCAGGTGCTGTTAGCAAGGAGGGAATAAGCAGTGATTTGGACCCAAGGTAGATGCTTTATAAATAAAAGCGAAACGCGCTTGGTGTAGTTCTCTTCAGTTAAATTGCAGTAAACTCAAGTTGGAAAACTAGTAATAACTGATTTCGATATGATATTTCCTCGATTTAACTGTGTGTAATGTATCTTTATTTTACTGTAAAGGTCTCGGCTTTAGGACACTTTCAGGTCTTACAAGGTCAAAAAGCCATCGAAAAATATCTATAACGTAGTATAAACCGGTTATCTCGTAAGGAGGTTTGAGAACATACCTGCGATACACAAGAAGGCTGGGAATCTATATGTCTGCAGATGCAGTAAAGGTGTAGGTTCCTTTGGATGCAGAAGTTCGTAAGTCGGATGATTACAAGGAAATACCGCAAGAGACACAGTGGCTTACAGCTTGCTCTTGTGTGGCAAGGAATTAAATCGGTACGAGGCCTGTCTGCTCGGCAAGGGGAGAGGTGGTGGTGGACAATGGCTGATCACTTTGCAGTAATGTCTCCGTCAAATTTCAAACCACCCTGTATCATGAGGCGAGGGCAAGCTACATTGTGAGTGATTATCAGTCTTTCGGAGGCAGACGTTAAGATGGGCTGCGCCTTTGGCGCTATTTCAGAGGAAGAGGATACATCCTAGCACAAGGTTTCATTCTGCAATGAAATGCAACACCTGCAGCCGTCCTTACCATGTTGTTTATTATATGACTACCAGTTTCGGTGCTTCAATGAACCATCTTCAGGCCTGCACAGACGCTAAGGGGGTTAACTCCATCCGTATACGCGATTCATCAGTGGTCAACTTCATTGTTATAGTTTGTCTGCGAAAACCGAGCGACGTGGCGCAGAGGTTAGCACGCTGGACTCGTATCCTGGAGGACAACGGTTCAATCCCCGTCCGGTCATTCTGATTCAGGTTTTCTGTGATTTCCCTAAATAACTCCGGCAAATGCCGGGATGGTTCCTTTCAAAGGGCACGGCCGACTTTCTTCCCCGTCCTTCCCTAGTCCGATGAGACCGATGACCTCGCTGTCTAGTCTCCTCCACCCAAACAACCCGCCAATTATCTGCGAAAACCAGTTCATAGTTGTTGGCCACTGATGAATCGCGTTTACGGGTGGTGTTAACTCCGTCAGCGTTAGTTAAGAGATGGAGATAATGCACTGAAGCACTGAACTGGTAGCCATGTATTAACTAACATCGTAAGGACGCCTGTGGGTGTTGCACTTCGTTACATAAGTGAACGGCCGAAGTCCCTCAAGCCTCCACTCAAAAGGATGAACATACAAAAGGTTCATTCTCTGTTTGCTCTTTATCATGTCATCAACAATACAAACGCGACGTGCACTTATAAAACTTATCTGTACTTAACAGATGTACTTAATACACAAGACGTACACTTCGAGAAGGAAAGGTGGCGTTGTTTGTAAAGAAAAAGAAACTTATCAATTAAGCATCCGAACATACTCCTTGGGGCCGTAAGACGTTTTCTCTCTTATTGCCTCCTTGAGCGGTGGTATTTTCCCTACAAAAGCTTATTAGTTAAAAATGTAAGTTAATACCAACAGAAATTATTTCTTGATGAAACTTCTCAGAACGCTAGAAGTGATGAGGCGTATTACTCAAAAATAAGAAAATCTCGAATGCTGCCATCAAACTACCACCAGTGCCAGTACGTTCCAGAAGTATCTGACATTTAGCATTTAGGGATTAAGATACACGTGTGGCCTCCCATGTTTACTTTTTCATCGGTTTTCTTAAATCGCCTAAGATAAATGTTGGGCTTATTAGTTTGAAAATGACACGGTCGATTTCTATGGCTAATCTCATCCGATATGAGAATGTTACCCGTCGCTAGTGACCTTGTCGTCGACGGTGCATAAAATTGCAATCTGCTTCAATTTCATTCGACACGACTCCGTGTTTTGGTGTCGCAACAGACAAATATCCTCGTCAAGGCTAATTAGAGGTTTCTTATCGACTACACCCATAAAATTACAACTTTTACAACAGTTAGTGTGCAATGAGGACAGGACAGACCTTTTCATCCCTGAATTTTTGTACGTGAAGTTTCAAAACATCCATGATATCGTAAGAGTGTAAAAAATCTGCAACAGCTTCCTTTCATTACAGCGACAACTACAGTTTTCTACAACTGCTCATGCTGCCATATGTATTGAAACATCCTCTCTGCGATCGGTGTAGATGAGATCCAAGAAGCGACTTTGGCCTAAAATCCGACTAGAGGGGTTTCAGCTACTAGAAGGTGGGACCCTCTCGCTAATGGAATGTGAAATAGCACCCTAGTTCAAGCCTTTTCTCCGTGAACATTTCAACTCTCTGCAATGAAGTCACTAAAACTTAGCTTTAGCTCGTGTTCAACAATTTGTAGGTGTGGGGTTTCGATTCTATTGTGGATTACATGTTAGTAGCAGGCATATAACTATTGCTTTCTTTTCGTTGAAAACCTAGTCCAAATTATCGATTAGCTCCTTTTTTATGCCAAACAGAGGGTAAAAGAGAACTCCACGAACAAACTTTGAGAAGTGGTAGATGTAACAAAACAAGAAAAAAATTTCTATGAAACATGGACTCTAAAAAGCGTAGCTTAAGAGGTAAGAGAACTTGTTCGTATATGGTACTGTGAACACATCTCTTTTAATGCGGGTTGTTTTTGTTTTCCATATTTTCGGAGGAGGTAGTATGAAGAAAAACAGGAAAGAAATGTCCGGTACAAGGCCTGTAAAGTGCATAGCTTAAGAGCTGTAAGCACTTGTCTACTTCGCTACTGTCAATCACATGTCTTCCGCTGAAAGCTCATTCCTGTCCATATTCTGAGGAGAGATAGCGCGGACCAACAAAATAATAAAAAAAATAGCCGTTAAACAGGGGGATCGAAAACGCACACGTTTGTGCAATTGTTCACTGGAAGAAATGACATATGAATGCGTGGTGTCTGGTTTTTTTTTTCCGACATCTCCGAATGAAGAGACACCATGCGGAATCTGCAACTGCGATACATTATATGTAAATTGAAGGTCCATGGGTCGAAGGGAAGGAAAGGGAAGATAATAGTGATGTCAGCTGCATCGTCACGTTATGCAGAACCAGAGGTGAGGAGTGAAAATGTGTAGCGGATAGGGTTTCGAACCCAGGATCTGTTGGGCAGGTGTGTTAACCACTGCACCATCCGGGACACAGTATTATCGCATCTGCGCGGACTATCTCGGCACGCCTCACAATCCGACCCACATTGCCACCGAGCGCCACCTATCCGCAGTTCCTGTCCATTTCCTCCATGCTAGCTACTCCGAGATCCCTGCAGCAGTCGGACACACCTGTGTATCCGCACTGAAGAGGACGGATACATTGCCCATATAGGCGAATCAACTACACGAATGCGTGGTGTCTGTTCTTTCGGACATGTCCGGATGCGCAAGTACGTCCGACCTCCTGCGGGAAACTCAAAGTAGCGAACACGGAGGAAATGGTCAGGGACTGCAGATGGATGGCGCTCCTTCGGAATGTGAGTCAGCTGTGAGGCGTGCAGAGAGTCGCGCGTGTCCCGGATGGTGCAGTGGTTAATGCATCTGCCTAATAAGCAGGTGCCCTAGGGATTGAATCACGCTCCGGTACACGTTTTCACTAGGCGCAGCTGATCCCACGTAATGTCCCGATGCAGCCCACATCAGTAACCCCTTTCATTTCCTTTTGCCCCTCGCACTCAAATTCAATTTACATATCGTGGAAGAAATGTGCCTCAGATTCGCGAAGATAAGCAGGTGCTGATCTTAAAGTGTGAATTTGAGAGCCTATGCTTACTAGACTTTTTTTCTTATTTCGGTCAATGCTGAAGGTTTGTCGGTGGAATTATGGTTCATCCTGTAGAGTCACAAAAGTGTAAATACAAATTCTTCTAAAATGTGACTGCTAGCCGTCTACAGCTACAGCGAGAGCCTTCTCAGGTTCGCCAAAGTAAACTACCGCCATCTTTTAAGGGGCATTAGTCATAAGATATACAATTATTTTGAAATTTGTGATAAGTTCCTATGGGACCAAACTGCTGAGGTCATCAGTCCCCTTGCACACCACTTAATCTCAAACTAACTTACGCTAAGGACAACACACACACCCATGCCCGAGGGAGGACTCGAACCTCTGACGGAGAGAGCCGCGAGAACGTTGCGCAAGGAGCATCAGACCGCGTGGTTACCCGGCGCGGCTAGACTGTTACGAAAGGTATTCCTTACACACAGATACAGATGGACTCGGTTATGATTCTCGTCGTCAGTTGTTACGATGACAGGTGGCCAATGCTAAATACAAACATATATTGCAGGTTCGGCTGCATGGTCTGTATCTGCGACGACTGAAATAAATAGTTGTCGTTGGTAATAAAATAATATATTTTGTACTTAATCTGTGTTACATGTTTCTTCATATGCTGCGTACATATAATTACAAACATATACCTAGAGAGGCATAACTTCTGGCATACTTGATTAAGCGCCTTGTTAGTGGTTGCTTTCTATCAGCTGAAGGCTAGGCTACATTCCTGGTTGACGTTCCAAGCAAGAGTGGACGAGAACGCGCTAGATACTTGTCACAAGCCACGGAGCGGCGCTATTCGCGATTCGCGGGTCCAGTGATATCTTTTACGGACCGCGGTTGATGTCTGCCACTCCTAACAAGTGTGGTATCGAACGTTGATAACACAGACTCTGTTATTCCGCAAGGTGCCAGGCAATCGCGGCGGTGACGACAGGTGATGCTTAAGAAATATAAGTTAGTCCGCTAAGGAGAAGGAGACACGTCCAAGCCAGCTGGGAGCCAAAGCCGGAGAGATTGTGTGTCTTGGAGACGACGTTCTTCAGAGACGGCCAGCTGTGGTCACGTCATTACTCTCACTCGATTCCTACCGGCTGCACACTGCGAGTGCACAGAGTGAAAACTTGCAGCAGTTCACATATCACAGGCACAAACAGCAGACCATCTTATTTGCGACGCACGCCACTTTGAGCTGCAATTGAACAACACAAAAAAATACTTTAATGAATAATTCGATATTAAAATCACACTGACTCGGCGACCTGTAGAGTCGGTCACTAAACCACTTAGTGGTCGTATATTTTTTCATACTGCATGGAAATAAACTTTCAAAGAATAAAAGAAGAACGGGGCAAGGCTAATATGGAAGAAACAATCCGCACTGTAGGGTACTAGCAAACGGATACTCCAAAGGCAGTGCGTGGTGGTATTTTGCCACATTTGAGTGAATAGTTCAACAGCCCAAAAAAAGAGACGAAGAATTGCTGTAGAAACTTTCTGAAGAAACAACAGAAGACACTTCTTCAGAAGAATCCATTATTAGAGAAAACCTTGTTGATGAAATCCAAAAAACATGAATTTTCCAGACGATGCAGATGCTTTTTCTACGAACGGCTATTTTCAAACGACAGCTAAAGACAAGTGTGAAAAACCTGCATGAGGTGCAATCTTTGCGACATAATGATTCTGCTGGAGTGGAAACGGATACATCGTTTTCAACTTTAGTAAAGAGATTCAAGTAAAATTAAATAGCTTTCTACTTAAAAAAAAAAAAAAAAAAAAAAAAAAAAAAAAAAAAAAAAAACAAAAACAAACTGGTCAGACGTGAGTAGGACTCGCGCTCTTCGGGTTCCATACAATCATAATTATGTTTATACACAGTTCGACCATTCTCGGAATCGAGAATATCGACGATTTTTCCTGCTATCGACATTGATACTGGCAAGACATCGGTCCCGCGGATTCCAAGACATTCGAGAAGTTTTAATTTCTAGTTTGAAGTCGAAAAACAAATGACGAAAGAAATACTTGTTTCGTGTGATGCGATTACATTTTTAACAATTTTCAACTTTTTTCCTTTACTTATATTGCGGAACGTTGCTTCCTGACAAATTTCATGACTATAGGTCCATGGGAAGTACCTTATAAGTTCTAATGAGTTAGCATCAAAATACAAGATTTAAAGGGCCGCATCTTTTGATTACATTGATGTAGATGTTTATGTCTATTTCACCACCAAGGGACGATAGACCTTAGTATGTGACACAAATTTCAACTTGATAAATCTGCTGAGGAAAGGGGGTCTTAACGCACAGAGGGAGAGTTACATAATAAATGAGAAATAAACATTTTTTCTGTGATATATTTAACAATTTTCGGATATTTTTGACTTTACAAAATTGTTAAGGCTTTCGTGGCCACTTGTTGACAACTGCCTATTGGCTTCCCGACACTGCAAGTGGATCGCTTTTCTCCTTTGCCGATCTAAGGAGAAATGGGTATTCCACAAGTGATAGAAGTGTATCAGAGCCAAACACTCAGCGAAGTAAGGAATCAGAACAAGAAATGTCGGGTACGGCCTTTCTGCCATACATTCCCAGAGTGACGGACGGAATAGACCATACATTGCGCAAACACGGCGTAAATACGATTTTCAAACCGACAAGGAAAATCAAAGAGTGCCTCAGATCGGCAAAGGGGAAAAGTGATCCACCTGCAGTGTCGGGAATAGACCGTATACCATGCACATGCGGAAAAGTTTATGTCGGAATGACTGGACGATCAATCAGGATCAAAGAACATAAGCGACATTGCAGGTTGAGGCAGGTGGAGAAAACGGCCTTGGCAAAGCACACACTGAGTGAGACCGATCACGTAATAAAATTCGCCGACACGGAAGTTCTGGCTGTAGAGAAGCACTATCACACGCGCTTGTTCAGAGATGCTGTAGAAATACAAAAACACGCGAACAGTTTCAATAAGAAAGAGGAAAGCCTTAAGGTAAATGGATCCTGGCTTCCCGTACTCCAGCGAACGACCGTCGTAGATAGCAAGAGGAGAACCGCACCGGAAATGACCGAGGAGAAGCCCTCGGATGTGGGCGCACCAGGTACATACAGTCTGCGGCCGCGAGCTCGGCTCCAGTTCACCACCGGCAATGGAGGGTGAAGTTTTGACAATACCAGCCACTCGTGCTGGCGAATCGTCAGTAAAATTATTAGATGAACGTCGGCCGAAGAACCCGAGACAGAAGCCAATAGGCAGTTTGTCATCTTTTACTTTGCTTGTACTGTGAAACATTGCTTCATGTCGAATTTCATGATTCTAGGTTGACGGGAAGTACTGTACAGCTCTGTACAGCTCCGACTTTTCGAGAGTCAAAATATGTGACCTAAATGGCCATATCTTTTGACTGCCAAGGAGTATATACCTTAGTATGTGACATAAATTTGATCTTCATACGTTCACACATACCTGAGAAGAAGGAGTCTTTAACAGTCGGACGGACAGACAGACAGTTGGATAGCCAATGACCAAAAAATTTGTTTCGTGTGATATAGTTACGAACTAACAATTTTCAGATTTTTGTGCATTGGTTGTGTTGCAAAACGTTGATTGTTGCCAAATTCTATGTTGATTCTAGGCGAAGTAACCTATTGGTTTTAATGAGTGAGTTTCGGGTATCAAAATATGTAAATAAATGGCCGCATCTTTTGATTTCATTGACTCAGGAGTGTCAACGTTTTTGAACATCTGGAACTCTTAAAATGGCTTAAATATACTGGAAATGTTTTGTAATGATTTTGAGTTGATAAATCGATATCAAATATGTAAGTTTTATTTATGTTTTCAAAATCTTTTTATACATAGTTGAAATATAGCCCATGCACCAAAATACTACCATTTTGACATCTTTTGAAAATTAGTAAACATGTGGAATGTAAATATAACTTTTATATTTAATAGTTTTCAGTTATTTGGTACTGGGTGATAATTACTGAACTATATTAAATTTAATCGCCATAACTTCTGAATGGTTTGCGTTAGGACTTTCAAACTGCACGGTTGGTCACGGGGCATGATGTGAATTGCTATGCGTATGCACGGTTTGAATTAGCGACGAAACCCACTTTCATTTGGATCGGTTCGTCCATAAGAATATTTGGAGCATTTGGGGGACTGAGAATCCGCATTTCGCGATCGAGAAGTTTCTTCACCCTCAACGGATTACTGTGTGGTGTCCAATGTCCAGTCACGGAATGATCGGTACCAGGCGCGGCTCGTAATTAAAGGCTCTGAGGCGGGGTCGCCCCAAAATATATGTTAAAGTAAATTTCGCAATAACGTATCACATAATTTAAATTATCAGGACGAATTTTGCATATTTCCCATTCCGATTAAAATTACGACGGTCAACGTTTTTGGAACTGTTTGTATCGATGGATGTTTTCCGAACGGTTAGTAGTGTTTAGGCTGCGCCTTGGAACGTCCGTAAGATGCATGTAGTAGCGGTTTGGGGGCGTGGCTTCTACATAGTACTGCTCTATATGGGCGACCCGAAGGCTCAGAGCTGGCAGCCTAAGGGTGTCATACCAACCACCACACATTTTTCAGGTTCCACTATCTATGTAATAAAGGAATGTAGAGTGGCCGAAACTTCGCTATCCAATCTCTGTCTCTGCACATCTCTACTACGCTTCGATGCGTCATTAATCGACGTTTAGTATTATTGTTTTGATAATGTTTTACATAGTTGTTTTGTTTCTGCCATTGGCTATTTTATTCACATTTAGAATAAGTTTGCAAATATCCCGCCAGAGTGCACTACACTACAGTAACATACCAGTACTGCCATCTAGCGAGAGTTTCATAAGTGGTTAGAGGACAAAGCGCGCGAAATTTGTCCTGTTACTTTACTTTCCTTGCTTGCTGATGCTGACTGCATTTATTGATACCGTGTGATATTAGCAACTTTCTTTTTCGGAGTATATTTTGCAAGATTTGAGTTTTACTTGCTGGTGAATATCTGCGACATACCGCGAGTGTGAAACAAGCGCAATATGAATTCAGTGTGCAATTTAATAGGTGAAAACTTGGAACACGGCCATAGGATGAAAGTGAAAGAACTGGGTGCATCCAGACCCGCATTAAAGATCTCTCCGAAACGCATCTTTTCATATGATTTGCTGCAAAGTGTCAGAAAATGTAATGATGACGTATAAAAACACTAACCAAAGATTTTAACTCGAAGTTAGCTTCTAACGATATATAATACCTGATTATAGAAGATACGGTACGTAAAATTATGGGCAGAGAGTGATCTGCTCACCCTCTCCCCCTGAATTCTTAGTTGTTTATGTCAGACTAATATGTAGCGTAACCCGAGATCTATGTTGGCTCCGATCGATAAATGCCGCAGCCTTCCCCAGTATAGAAACCACGAGCCGCGCCTGATCGGTACGATATTCCTTGATGTTATGGTGACTACCGAATAGTACGTGAAGATTTTGGAAGATGATTTCATCCCCATTATCCAACGTTACCCTGATTTCGACAAGATGTGGTTCATGCAAGACGGAGCTCGACCCCGTCGAAGCAGGAGAGTGTTGGAAGAGCACTATGAGGACCGCTCTAGGGTACCTAGCGTCCTCGGGCATGGGCCTCGATAGGCCGCCATGTGCTCCGGATTTGAACACATGCGACTCCTTTTTGTGAGGGTATATTAAAGACAAGATGTATAGAAATAACCCAAAAACCATTGCTGAGCTGAAAACAGCCGTTCAGGAGGTCATCGACAGCATCGATACTCCGACACTTCAGGGGGTCAAACAGAATTTCGCTCTTCGTCTGTGTCACATCATGATGACAGGCATATCGAAGATGTCATAACCTAAATCTGAAGTATACATGTTGAATGAAGTGTGTGCACGCAACAGTTTGTAACTAACTAATCTAAGCTTTTTTCATGTAGTGCAGTAATTCCCATCCTGTAAGTTTATAGCTAATTTAACATAACTTACAGACAAAAAGTTAACTGGTAGTCGGAATTTGAACCTTCTCCTCTAATTATTTGTTAGAATCCTGTCTATTCTTTAACATTCTACCCTAACACAAAAATTCAAATGTCTCTCAGCGTTTTATTTCTGCGCACGTTTCAGGCCAGTACTAAGATGTGCTGCAAAACGTGGCACGTCATGAGAATATACTCTGGACCCCAAATGTATGGTTTATGGGAGTATTCAGTAGTTGATGATATGAAAGTGGGTTCCAGTTCGAAACTAGTCATCAAGTAAATAAAAGTGAAATTTGCAACAATGGCTGATTTTCGATTGTAGCGATTAACAGAAGTTGCTGACCTGTAATTATTACAGCATGCTGGAGGTTCGTTCTTCTCCTACTTGCGGATTATCTACGGCTGGCGCCGCTTCTCCGCCTCCAGTCGCCATCTTCTTCGGTCTTGGCTTTCCTCAACGTTCATATTCCTTCCTCCACATTATTTTGCCAGTTGCGTCGTGGGCGACCCCTTTTTTCCATTGGGATGATATACATTGTAGTATGTCTTCCTTGGTATCCTGTTTACATTCATAGTCAAGCCACATCAGCTGTTTTTGTAGGCTGTCGTCACAGACATCCCTTTCCATTTTCATTCTCATTTCGCCGGCCGGGGTGGCCGAGCGGTTCTAGGCGCTACAGTCTGGAACCGCGCGACCGCTACGGTCGCAGGTTCGAATCCTGCCTGGGGCATGGATGTGTATGATGTCCTGAGGTTAGTTAGGTTTCAGTAGTTCTAAGTTCTAAGGGACTGAGGACCTCAGCAGTTAAGCTCCATAGTGCTCAGAGCCATTTGAACCTCATTTCTTATTCTAACCGTCCTAGCACAGCTCAAATTTCGTCTTAAGCAATCGATCTCAGCGACAAGCAGGTTCGTCTTAAATCTTTTTCTATGTATGGTTTATGGGAGTATTCAGTAGTTGATGATATGAAAGTGGGTTCCAGTTCGAAACTAGTCATCAAGTAAATAAAAGTGAAATTTGCAACAATGGCTGATTTTCGGTTGTAGCGATTAACAGAAGTTGCTGACCTGTAATTATTACAGCATGCTGGAGGTTCGTTCTTCTCCTACTTGCGGATTATCTACGGCTGGCGCCGCTTCTCCGCCTCCAGTCGCCATCTTCTTCGGTCTTGGCTTTCCTCAACGTTCATATTCCTTCCTCCACATTATTTTGCCAGTTGCGTCGTGGGCGACCCCTTTTTTCCATTGGGATGATATACATTGTAGTATGTCTTCCTTGGTATCCTGTTTACATTCATAGTCAAGCCACATCAGCTGTTTTTGTAGGCTGTCGTCACAGATATCCCTTTCCATTTTCATTCTCATTTCGAGGCCGGGGTGGCCGAGCGGTTCTAGGCGCTACAGTCCGGAACCGCGCGACCGCTACGATCGCAGGTTCGAATCCTGCCTCGGGCATGGATGTGTATGATGTCCTGAGGTTAGTTAGGTTTCAGTAGTTCTAAGTTCTAAGGGACTGAGGACCTCAGCAGTTAAGCTCCATAGTGCTCAGAGCCATTTGAACCTCATTTCTTATTCTAACCGTCCTAGCACAGCTCAAATTTCGTCTTAAGCAATCGATCTCAGCGACAAGCAGGTTCCTCTTAAATCTTTTTCTATGCTCTGGACTATAGTGTAGTACAATATCTTCTTCATTGTTCTTGTTATATTTTTGCTCTGCAGAACAGAGTTAATTGTCCTTGTTACAGCTCGTCCTTTGTTAATCACACTAGTGATTTCATCATTGCTTGTTCCCTGCTGCCGGCCAGAGTAGCCGAGCGGTTCTAGGCGCTACAGTCTGCAGCCGCGCGACCACTACGGTCGCAGGTCCGAATCCTGCCTCGGGCATGGATGTGTGTGACGTCCATTGGTTTTTTTTTTTTTGGTCATCAGTCTACTGACTGGTTTGGTACGGCCCGCCACGAATTCCTTTCCTGTGCTAACCTCTTCATCTCAGAGAAGCACTTGCAACCTACGTCCTCAATTATTTGCTTGACGTATTCCAATCTCTGTCTTCCTCTACAGTTTTTGCCCTCTACAGCTCCCTCTAGTAACATGGAAGTCATTCCCTCATGTCTTAGCAGATGTCCTATCATCCTATCCCTTCTCCTTATCAGTGTTTTCCACATATTCCTTTCCTCTCCGATTCTGCATAGAACCTCCTCATTCCTTATCTTATCAGTCCACCTAATTTTCAACATTCGTCTATAGCACCACATCTCAAATGCTTCGATTCTCTTCTGTTCCGGTATTCCCACAGTCCATGTTTCACTACCATACAGTGCTGTACTCCAGACGTACATCCTCAGAAATTTATTCCTCAAATTAAGGCCGGTATTTGATATTAGTAGACTTCTCTTGGCCAGAAATGCCTTTTTTGCCATAGCGAGTCTGCTTTTGATGTCTTCCCTTCTCCTTCCGTCATTGGTTATTTTACTGCCTAGGTAGCAGAATTCCTTAACTTCACTGACTTCATGACTATCAATCCTGATGTTAAGTTTCTCGCTGTTCTCATTTCTACTACTTCTCATTACGTTCGTCTTTCTCCGATTTATTCTCAAACCATACTGTGCACTCATTAGACTATTCATTCCGTTCAGCAGATCATTTAATTCTTCTTCACTTTCACTCAGGATACCAATGTCATCAGCGAATCGTATCATTGATATCCTTTCACCTTGTAGTTTAATTCCACTCCTGAACCTTTCTTTTATTTCCATCATTGCTTCCTCGATGTACAGATTGAAGAGTAGGGGCGAAAGGCTACAGCCTTGTCTTACACCCTTCTTAATACGAGCACTTCGTTCTTGATCGTCCACTCTTATTATTCCCTCTTGGTTGTTGTACATATTGTATATGACCCGTCTCTCCCTATAGCTTACCCCTACTTTTCTCAGAATCTCGAACAGCTTGCACCATTATATATTGTCGAACGCTTTTTCCAGGTCGACAAATCCTATGAAAGTGTCTTGATTTTTCTTTAGCCTTGCTTCCATTATTAGCCGTATCGTCAGAATTGCGTCTGTGGTCCCTTTACTTTTCCTAAAGCCAAACAGATCGTCACCTAGCGCATTCTCAATTTTCTTTTCCATTCTTCTGTATATTATTCTTGTAAGCAGCTTCGATGCATGAGCTGTTAAGCTGATTGTGCGATAATTCTCGCACTTGTCAGCTCTTGACGTCTTTGGAGTTGTGTGGATGATGCTTTTCCGAAAGTCAGATGGTATGTCGCCAGACTCATATATTTTACACACCAACGTGAATAGTCGTTTTGTTGCCACTTCCCCCAATGATTTTAGAAATTCTGATGGAATGTTATCTATCCCTTCTGCCTTATTTGACCGTAAGTCCTCCAAAGCTCCTTTGGTTAGTTAGGTTTAAGTAGTTTAAGTTCTAGGGGACTGATGACCTCAGCAGTTAAGTCCCATAGTCTTCAGAGCCATTTTTTGAACAGCTCCATGTTCGTCAGTCCATCCTGAGATCTATGGGTTTCTTCAGATCTCCGTTCACGCTGTCACTGTAATCGTTATGTCGTCAGACTGAGATTAATCTCACGAAGAGCCATTTGAACCATTTTTTTTTGTTCCCTGCTTATTAAATAATACCACAACATACTTTGCCTTTTCCACACTTACAATTACTTCTCTATCTACCTCAAAATTACTTACTTTTCCCGTTGTTCCAGACTTCTTTATGTCACGCCAACCTTATTATATTCGTCTTTAAGCTTTCTTGTCATACAGTTCAGATCATTTTCATCTTGTAGGCGTAAAGAATAAAGATGTAGAATGTTAAATACGTCTGTTTTGTTTAAAAAGCCTTAACTGGTTTCATATGAAAATTGTAAGGCCTTGTGTGTGTGTGTGTGTGTGTGTGTGTGTGTGTGTGTGTGTGTGAGAAGCGATAAAGAATGAGGAATGGAGATGGGTACAGTGGGAAAATGAGAGAGGAAGAAAGAGAGAGGATACTGATTAGTTTATTGTCGCAGTGTATATAGGCAAGTAGCAGGGAGTGGTGCCCCGTGCTGTGAGGTGCAGCGGGTTATCGCAGGATCTTGCGCTCTGCTCTCTTCATGCAAGGAAGGAGGAGCAACGGCCGGGGGTCATGATGAAGCGTGGCGGAATTTGCGCAGCGCGCGCGGGCGAGGATCGTGTTTCTGGGAGGGACGCGGGCCCCGTGTTTGCCGAGCGGGGGCGGCGCAGCTGCCAGGGCGTTCGAGATAAGCAGCGGCGGAGGCGGAGGCGCAGGCGGAGGCACACACGGCGCGCAAACAGCCAGCGCCGGCCGCCCAATAATTGAGTGTGTGTGAAGGGCCGTAGGGCGGCGGCAGGCTGGGGCGGCGCGAGCTGCCGGCGTCGCCCAGCCGCTGCCCTGCTGGGCTGCGGAGGACGTCGCGGCTGCATGGAGGCGCCACGCCGGCCGCAACGACAACACTGTACACTCACCTGCTGGCGTCACTCCCAGTATGGCGGACGCTTGTCTCCCTTCAGCTTTGTAGCGACTTGTGACGAGTGATCAAAAATTAATTGGATTCTCATGAGGCGGTAAAGGACGTGAATACTGCACGTGTGAGATGAAAGCTGTCAAAAAGCTTCCAAAACAAAGGTTTCACTACACAGATCGCGGCAGATACATATCCTCATTATCAGTTTCAGCAAAGCTATACGGCCATCTTTAGATCGTTATATACGTCATGTATAAAGCCACTAAGTATGGAGCATTGCCATCTGGCCATGTGATCTATGCAAAGCCATAGGCAGTGGCTTTATGCATGACGCATATAACGATCTGAAGATGGCAATATAACTTTGCTGAAACTGGTAATTACGACATGTATCAGCTGCCATCTGGGCAAAATTTTAGAAGCTCTTTTGCACTGTGAAATGTATTTACAGCTGCCACGTGGTACTTACTGGAATTAAGGAAAACGTGCAAGTGGGGACCCACCAATATAACTTTCTTTTCACACAACCTCTTTATTTAACAACTGTGTTTTACTGATAATCGAATCATTTGGCCATAAAATTTTCTTAACAAGTGGCTCTGAGGGCTATGCGACTTAACTTCTGAGGTCGTCAGTCGCCTAGAACTTAGAACTAATTAAACCTAACTAACGTAAGGACATCACACACATCCATGTCCGAGGCAAGATTCGAACCTGCGACCGTAGCGGTCGCTCGGTTGCAGACTGTAGCGCCTAGAACCGCACGGCCACTCCGACCGGCTTTCTTTAACAAAATGAACAAGTTTGCAGAATTCTTTTCGACTTAACCTTAAGCTGAATAAGCATTTAATCTTTGCAAAAGGTATCTGAAGTGCTGTATTGGAAAACAGCAAACAATATGGCAATGATTACAAGACGGCCCGGCCTGCAGTCCGACTGTTATCGGGTGAAGCAGCCGTGTTTACTACTGCGCTGGACACAGTCTGTGTTATTAAATGCCCTTCTGCAGTACATGAAAACTATATAACCACCGTAGATGACAAGAGTGATTCAATTACTCAGAACAGATGACTTAACTGTAAATCTGAAAGCTGTATGTCGAAAGGTTCGTAGTTAAGATGCGCACCTGTGCTTAAAGGTTAAACAGATAACCAAACAAAATGACAATGATAAGGCTTACTTCAAAGCGACCAGGTGTGGCTGGACCCAACCCTTCCCTTCTGAAATTTACTAAAGCCCTTGTGACAGTTGGCTGTTAATATTTTCTAGGTTGAACTGATTGCCAATTACTAAGAGCGCTCTGAAGGAATGTCTGCCGGCCGTTGTGGCCGTGCGGTTCTAGACGCTTCAGTCCGGAACCGCGCTGCTGCTACGGTCGCAGGTTCGAATCCTGCCTCGGGCATGGATGTGTATGATGTCCTTAGGTTAGTTAGGTTTAAGTAGTTCTAGGTCTAGGAGTCTGATGACCTCAGATGTTAAGTCCCATAGTGCTCAGAGCCATTTGAACCATTTTTGAAGGAACATCTTAAAAGATTTCTTGTGAACACTTATTACAAGAAAACTCACTCGGCCCAGCTGAAATACATCAATAATGACCTGGTCTTTCAAACACATAAACGAACAGCTTAGTACAACAGGTTATGCAGATTAAAACTAATGACTGACAAATGCAATTACAATCAAAGAATTGAACCGGTCAACAGCTAAATCTAACCACAAGGTCTCTCTTTTGTTTAACGTAAACCTGCGTCTTAGTACAATTGTTTCAGCTGTCTTTACGACCAAAAGCTGATTAATTAGAGCATTAATGATCGGGCACAAACCAGAGAGGTAAGGCAATATAATAGAGGGACAAATTTCTTTACGACAGCTAGTGTCTGAGTACAATACTTCTGCCTATATTTACGACAAAAGAGCCGACAGAGTAAAACTGTGAGGGTCGAGTACAAACCAGGTAATAATAAGGGGGACAGGCAGACAAACAAACAAATCATCACGAGGATTACAAAATGTTTTTTCCCTTTATCAGTAAGCAGTTCCATGGATCCACGATGCGTCGCACCGGTTTATTGAGAGCCAGGTAGAAGAGGGCAGCCAGGCCACGAGTGGTCGTCCGACAAGAATGTTACCAACGAATCGACGGGATGTCGGCCTGCTGCTTATAGTAGACGCTGACCCCGGTGAAGTACTCCGGTATCTTCGCTCAGCGCAGGCCCTCCTTGCACGTCTCGTGGCTTCGGATGCTCGGACCTCGTAACTACCTCTCGTCGCGACGCTACCGCCAATGAGCAAACTTCTTGCCCCCCTCTCGGGCCAGCGAACCCCATATAAACAGGCTGTAAATTTGAAGTTCACAAACCAGAATAACTCGAAAAATAAGCTTCACACGGAAAAATGTGTTGATTATTTTCGAGGGGTACATCTGCTGGCGCTAAAAATAGCCTGCCAGCCCCCTGGGTATGTGGAGGGAGGCAACTTCAATATTTCAAATGGGCAATCCCATTTTTTATTGAAAAATCAGATTCTACATAAAAACCCACGATCGTTTTGTCTGAAACATTTGTTTTGATTCTTGGTAGCTGTGCTGTAATTCAAGAAAATACATGTTCTCATTTCTGCGTGGAAAATGGTTACAGATGAATAAAAGGTACTTATTTACTTCGTAAATAAATTCGCTAAAACTAAAACTCTCCCTCTCTCCCCACAGGGTGGTGTTTGAGAGAGAGGAATTAGAGTTTTACCTTGACCTTCATACAAACAAAACTTATCCGAATCTGAGGAAAAAATTAATATTTGGGTCAACATTTGTAAAACTCTATCTTCTCCTTTGCTGTAACTGGCCAAAGCGTATGTATACAGGGTGCTCAAAAAAAGTGTCGAATACTTGCAGAGATGGTAGTACTCATAGAAAAAAGGAAAGAAAGTCAGCAGACATGGGTCCGGAAAAGTATACTTTCTGCGATAAACACGGGTTTACGGGAGGAGTTCAACATGACGTCCATCCATGTCAGTGCACCCCTCTGCCCTTCAGAGTAAGAAATGACGCACCCTTTGAAGTATATCCGGATGTTGTATCTGCTGGCACGCACTGAAGGCGCGACTTTGAAGTGTCCGCACATCGTTGATATGACAGCGTAGACCAGGTTTTTGAAGTGTCCCCATAATCAGAAGTCTAGGGGTTCAGGTCCGGGGAACAGAAAGGCCAAGGTGTGGACCCCCTACCCGCCCCTCCCTCTCCCCCCCCCCCCCTTCCGCGCCACCGACCAATCTAGCGGTCTTGAAATGTTCGAGCACATTGTGACAAAAGTGTGCTGGTGCTCCATCATGCATGAAACACATTTGTATTCGTTGCTACAGTGGCACAGCCTCCAGCAAAGGAAAACAATGCAGTAATGAGGAAGTCCAGATATTGCGCCCCAGTTAACCATTGCCGTAGCAGCTAGGCCCTATTAACCTATCGCCAAGTTCCACTGCCCATACGTTAATTGAGAATCGGTGTTGATGCCCTCTTTCCTGAGTCGCTTGAAGATTTACATCTGCCCATGTATGTCGATTATGGAAATCCACAATACCATGTCTTGCGAAACCTACACTTCTGCAATAGCCATTGGCATGCTAATCCTGTGGCCTTCGGGCCTGAACGTGCTGTAGATGATGTGGCTACAACAATATTGTTCAAGAAGTAAAGCCAGGTAAGAGAGTGAGACACGCCTTCTGCCGTTGCTAATCGTCGCACGCTGGTCCCAGGGATTTTTTCCAGTGAACGTAGTACACGCTCCTCCTGTTGTATCCCGCCTGTACGTCAAATATGGGGTGCCTAGGAAACCTGCTTTCAAGGATTACTAGACAAAAATTCAAGCAAATTGTATTATTGAAGTTTACTACAAAAGGAAATATCAATTGCTAGTCTTGATCCCGTTCTTGAACTCGCTGCCGTAGAACTCGCCGAACTGGACCGCGGCCAGGCGGCGCGGCGCTTAAGTCCTCTTCGTGTAGAGGGCGCTGTCGTCATGGTGTCGTCCTGGAGAGGGGTCGGTCAGCGTACAACTGGCTGACGTCGACTCACAGCCCTCTCTGGTCCAACGTTCCCGCCTGGCGTGCCAGCGCTTGACTACACGCCGGAACACCTCCGCGTCAGACGTGCGGACTGTATGGTCCATCTACTGTCAGTTTCCCGAGATGGTATGGTATCTATGTCCCTCATACGCAGGAAAAGTCTGCCGAACAGCTTATCAGAGGTCACTCTGCGCCCTGGATATTTTTCAGCGTAGAGGGTACGGGGACACAGGCTCCGTCTATTTGCTGAACCATAGCAGAAAATCACATCCGCCATTTCACTTCTTGGGTAGTAGGCTTCAATTGCTGACAAGTGATGGAAGACAGAAAGTGTAAATGTACTACACCATTTATATGTTCAAACAGCGCGATAACAGTAATCACATAAGTGAATCCGCGTTTTGAAGGAGGTAAAACACCATGATACGTACTCAGAGTTGACAACACTGTACAATAACGCACTCAAACACGACAAAAATTTACGTAGCGTACAATACGAGTCGGACCACACAGCTATATACACTTGCTTGTCTCGTTTCCGGACCCATGCTTGTTGAACTCATTTTTCTTATTTCGACGAATACTGCCACCTCTCAAAGTATTCGACATTTTTTTTGAACGCCCTCTATCTATATACACTAACAGAACCAGTCTGTCACTTGTGATAAAACGGACTGTCGTTGGTAATACTTATCGAGGCACTCTTCAATAGCAACTCTTTCTCGTAGCAATTTTTAAAAGACAATATTCACAAGCAGGTGCAAGGACTTGCACATTAACTGGCTCTTCCTGACTCTGTTGTCGCCGGATATGGTACTTCTCTCGTTGCTTGTTATGAACTAGGCGTTAACTGGAACGTAGCCTGGAGTAGAACAGATCCCGTGTCTGTGTGTCGGTCTGTTTCAATCGTGTCTTGCTATTTCCGCCTCCGATAGCAAGGAGCATCTTTTTGCCGTCGATAGCAGGCACCAGCGTTTCAAATATTGACTACAACGTGCTCTAATCTTGGCCTCAATTGCCACTGCATTGCTTTTTTGTTTGGGGTCACTGTATCGGTACATAAAGCTCTGTTGATTGACTCCAACTGCTAAGGCAATAACCTATTGAGGTAATGAAGTACCATCTATAGACAAGACACATACCACAATACACGTTCCTCCCCTACTCGTGCTTGTCGCCTGGGTCCTCTTACGAGCAGGGTTCAGTGTGAGGACCACCGACGTCAACGCAGATACGGTGTCTCCTTACCATCTCCTGGTACATACCATCACCCATCCCTGGTCCTCCAGCATCCGCCGCAGCAGTAGCCCGCGCCAGTGGGCCTTCCTTCGATGCCGCAGGTGTATCGTACAGGAACGCCTTCATAGCCTAGCGAGTTCAAGTCTGGAGAATGTGCACCCGAAGCCAATAGGGCCACCACAACCTATCCAGTGCTTCGTCAACGTGACGGAACCACATCTTCCAAGTTCCACAAACACAGCAGCAGGCACGAGCATCTTAGGATGGCTACAGTAATATTGTATGAACAATGACTACAAGCACAATAACAGGTACAAACATGCCTGGGCGGATCGCAAATTCAACTGCATGGCGTGTAAACAAACATGTAGTGGGCATGAGACATCAGGTGATCGGTGAATAACGTACGCGGTATTCTAGTCAGTGGCACAGAAAATGCTGGAGGTTTGAACGTCGGTTGTTGTCTGAGTCAGCTGGCAGTTGGTGCCTACACTACGCTTGTCCGCCCTCTTTTGGATTGCTGCTGCGCAGTCTGGGATCCTTACCAGATAGGATTAACGGAGTACATCGAGTATGTTTCAAGAAGGGCAGCAAGTTGTGTATTATTGCGAAATGGGGGAGAGAGTGTCACTGACACGATACAGGATTTTGGGGTGGACATCAATAAAACAAAAGTGTTTTTCGTTGTGGCGGAATCTTCTGGCGAAATTTAAATCACCAACTTTCTCCTCCGAGTGCGGAAATATTTTGCTGACGTCGACCTACATAGGGAGAAACGATCATTATAATAAAATAAGGGAAATCAGAGCTCACACGGAAAGATATAGGTGTTCATCATTTCCGCGATCTGTTCAAAATTGTGAAGGTGGTTGTATGAACCCTCTGCCAGGCACTTAAGTGTGATTTGCAGATTATCCATGTAGATGTAGATGTAGATATGTATCCCTGCTGCGAGTTACATAAATGATTTTATCTCAGGAACTCTATTACGAAGAAGTTACCTATTCCGATAGGTTTTCACTTGCAGATGTACGGGAAAACTGCACGCACTCGATACATGGTTATCTTTCTGCTATATATTAGTTGCAAGTAGTAGCATGTATCTGTATTTTGTAAAATGAATAATGGATGCACCCATTTCTTTTGTTGGCGCTTTGTAGCAGTATCTTGTGAGCTTCGCAAATTATTTTCTTTTAACTACACAGGGTGGGGCAAATAAAATGGCCCTAGAGAACTAAGTTCAAGAGTACAAAGAAGCACAGCACAGAAAATGAAATACAGTACCAACCTGACTAGGGCAGATGGTGAAAGCGACCACCATTCATCTCTTGGCACTTTTAAGCCCTGGTCAGCAAGTTGCTGAAGGCGGATTGAAGCCGGACCGCTGGAATGGTAGCAATCACATTCGAAGTGTTTGGCTACAGTTCTTGAAGACTGTGAGGGTTGTTGCGATACATCCTAGATTTGAGCCTCTCCACACAAAGTAATCACACACTGACAGATCAGGTCACTTGAGTGACCAGCTAGGGCTGCGACCAGACTGACCTATGCTAAGAACTCTGTCAGGCGTGAAGATTGTGTAAATGTGCCCCGAGGGTCACCTGGCTGTACGGATGGTTGCTCTATCCGGTTGGGGTGTGGTAATATGCATACAACCGCATCCAATCGTATCCAATCGTCCGGGCCACTTTTATTTTCCCCTCCCTGTACTGAAGTGCCTAGAGCTAAACTGCCGCCCACGGATTACTGTGTCCGTATGCAATACAACGTTCAATCATTTTCGTCAAAAATAAAAGGAAAAGTCGCTTTAAAGTCACAAGCATAAAATCTTCAAACTACTTCGAGAGCATATTTTCTAATAAGGCTTCTGCACCAACAACATGACGGTTATTTAGGCATAAGTTGTGTCTGCAGTTTAATGTTGAGCTCACTGAGGGTTTCCTACAACGTGTATGGAACCAAACAACAATTATGCGCGGATGAGCTAATACATTATGACCAGTGAACTCCGAGGGAAATACCGCCAGTCGGTGCTATGTACACATGACGTGGCAAGGAAATTATGCTGACGCAAAAAAAAATCGCAGCACCAAAAAATAATTAATGTAGGGGAATAAAATTACGGGAATAAATTTGTATATAGCAAATTTAAATGATTAACTTTGCAAGATCACAGGTTAATGTTAAGCACGAGATAAGCCATTACAAATGTGAAATGCTGGTACGTACATTAATAACATGTGTAACCACCAGAATGCTGAATGCAAGCATGTGAATGTGTATTCATTGTGTTGTAAAGATGCAGGACGTCAGTTTAAGGGATAGAGTTCCATGCCTGTTGCACTTGGTCGGCCAATAGAACGATGCTTAATGCTCTTTGTGGTTGACGCTGAAGTTGCCGTCCGATGATGCCACTTATGGCTTAGACTGGGGACAGACCTGGTGATCAGGCAGGAGAAGGCAACACGTCGACACACTGTAAAGCATGTTGGAATACAACAGCGATATGTGGGCGAGCGTTATCCTGTTGGAAAATAGACACTGGAATTCTGTTCATGAATGTCCACACAATAGATCGAATCATGATACTGATGAATAAATTTGCAGTCAGAGTGCGTGTTATAACTACGAGAGGGCTCCTACTGTCATACTAGATCTCAGCCCAGGCTATAGCTCCAGGTGTATGTCCAGTGTGTTTAGCACGCAGACACGCTTTGTTGCAAACTCTCAACTGGCCCCTTTCTGACCAACGCAGGGCCCGGTCTACTTGTGCCTGTAGGCTCTCGTGAACACAGCTGCCAGCCGTCATGTATAGTAACTACATTCCTACCAAGTTTTTCTACAATATCGCAGAAGGAAAATTCAGTTTCTTGTAGCCCTGTTACACAACTTTCGAAGTAAGTGAGGTGTTGACAATGACATTTTTGTCTACTTAAAGGCATCATTGACAGACATCAACTTACCACGTCCCGTCTCAAAGGTAACCAATGCTCACGGCCGTTACAGCTTGTATTTAAAGCAAACCTGATTTTCAGCATCGTAGAGGCGCTAACAGCACCATTCTCATGCGACTAGAGCAACATTTGAATTGACTTATTCTTTCAGATGTAGAAACACGCCTTGTAACTTTCGTTTAAATCTCACAACTCCTTCTTGGTTTTGCTACTGTTTTTCCTTCAGTGTATGTAAGTAGATCGGAACCGGTGACCTACCGGTAGCGTCGTTGATCAGTAATCAAAACGTCCTCGGATCCGAGTTCGAACCACGCCACCCCTTTAATTCTGAATAAAAATCAGCAGCAATGGAGGCCGAAAACTTCCGGCGTAAGAACTCACCCTCATTCTGCCAACGGTCTTGCCAAAGAGGGCGGAGGAGCGGACAGGTTCAGGTCACTCCTTGGCCCGTGGGGCGGGAAACTGCTCCTAATGCCGGAAGAATCAGCAATGGTCAACGGCATGAGGATGTAGAAGGCAATGGAAACCACTGAATTTAAGACACATACATTCAACCTATAACTGAAAAAGCGTCTTGGTCTTTCCGTTGGAAAAAGAGTCCGGAACAGACCCCATTGGTATCTCCGAGATGGGTCTGCAAAGGCGAAGGTAGGCATGAGAAAAAGATTGAATAACCGACAAGAGGATAACGTTATACGAGTCGAGGGTGGAGCGTCAGAAGTTTGAACAAGGTACGGAAGCCATAAAATCTCAAATGGGATATCCTAAGGCTCAATCTACATATAGTGGGGGCCAGTGAAGTAAAACTGAAAGAAAACGATTGTGTCTGGTCAGACAAATATTGCGTAATATCAATAGCACCAGAAAGTAATGTAACTTGATTAGGATTCGTAATGAAAGGGAAGGTAGGGCAGAGAGTGTGTTACTGTGTACAGTTCAGTGACAGGGTTGATCTCATCAAAATCGACAGCAGTCCAAGACCAATAACGATATTTCCGGTATACATGCCGACGTCTCAATCTTAAGATGAAGAGATAGTATACGAGGATCTAGAACGAATGATGCAGTACGTAAGGAGAGATAAAATCTAATATGCACGGGTGACTGCAATGTTGTTGTAAGGAAAGGGGAAAAGAATGTGTTGCGGGGGAAATAGCCTTGTTACTACTAATGAGAGAGGAGAAAGAGTAATTGAGTTACGCGATAAATTTCAGCTAATAATAGCGGATACTCCGTTCAAGATTCACAACACGAGGCATACTTGCAAAAGACCAGGACATTTCAGTTAGATTACATCGTGGTAAGGCAGAGATTCGGAAATCAGGTATTGGATTGTAAGGCGTACCCAGGAGCTGATTTAGACTCAGATCACAATCTAATAGTTATGAAGAGAAGGCTGAAGTTTAAGAGAGTAGTCACGAAGAAACAATATGCAAAGAAGTGGGATATGGAACTACTAAGGAATGAGAAGATATGCTTAAAGTTCTTTGAGGCTATAAGTGCTGCGATAAGGAATAGCACAGAAGACAGTTCAGTTGAAGAAGAATGGACGTCCTTAAAAGGAGCAATCTCAGACACTCGAAAGAAAACGTAGGCACAAAGAAGGTAACTGCGAAGAAATCATGGGCAACAGAAGAAATATTTCAGCTGATCGCCGAAAAAAGGAAGCAAAAAAATGTTCAGGAAAACTCAGAAATACAAAAATACAATTCGCTTAGGAATGAAATAAACAAGAAGTGCGAAGGAATAAGGCGAAATGGCTGCACGGAAACGTGAAGAAGTCGAAAAAGAAATGATTATCGGAAAGACTGACTCACCATATAGAAAACAACAAAATGAGCCTTCTATGAAATTTTCTGCGAAATTAGAAGCAAGGGTAGTAATATTAAGAGTGATGTGCGAATTCCATAGATAAAAGCTGAGGAGAGAGAGAGAGGGAGGGAGAGAGAAAAAGAGAGACATACACACACACACACACTCACCAGATAGGTGAAAGGAGTTCGCTGAAGGCCTCTATGAGAGGGAAGGTTTGTCTGATGTGATGTAAGAAGAAAGAAGAGTCAACATAGAAGAGATAGGGGCTCCATTATTACAATATAAAAGAGCTTTGGAAGACTTTGATCTCAAAGAAGAAAGAATACATAACATTCCATCAAAATTTCTAAAGTTGTTGGGGGGCGCTACAGACGAATGTTGAAAAATAGTTGGACTGATAAGGTAAGAATGTGGAAGTTCGGCGCAGAATCGTCGAGCAGAGGAATGTGTGGAAAACACTGACAAGAAGAAGGGACGGATGATGAAATAACTTCCATGGTAATAGAGGGAGCTGTAGAGGAACTGTAGGGGAAGACAGAGATTGAAATACGTCCGTGGAATAATGAAGGGCGCAGTTTTCCAGTGCTACTCTCGGATGTAGAGGTTCGCACAAGAAAGGAATTCTTGAGGTGCCGCATCAAAACAGTCTAAATAAACAAAGCTATAAACGCTATCCACTGACGTAAGTGACTTTGAAAAAGAGATGGCGCCTGGGGATGAGCATCTCGGAAAAGTCGAAGTTCGTCAGCTGTTCATGTGCTACTATCTTGAGCATCTACAGAATGTGGTTGAAAGAATGGTGAAACTACGTATAAGCGACGTGGTATTCGTCGTCCAAGCTTCATGATAGAACGTGGAGTTCACATTCTTGTCCTCTCTGTGAAGAAGTATAGACGGCGATCTGTGGCAGATATGCTGACAGAGCACAATGCTGGTACAGGCACAAGTTTTTAAGAACACATTGTTTACCATATGTTCTTGACGACATCTACGGGGCTATTTCAAATGATTGAAGCGATTTCATAAATTCACTGTAGCTCCATTCATTGACATATGGTCACGACATACTACAGATACGTAGAAAAACTCATAAAGTTTTGTTCAGCTGAAGCCGCAATTCAGGTTTCTGCCGCCAGAGCGCTCGAGAGCGCAGTGAGACAAAATGGCGACAGGAGCCGAGAAAGCGTATTTCGTGCTTGAAATGCACTCACATCAGTCAGTCATAACAGTGCAACGACACTTCAGGACGAAGTTCAACAACTGCTAACTCCATTCGGCGATGGTATGCGCAGTTTAAAGCTTCTGGATGCCTCTGTAAGGGGAAATCAACGGGTCGGCATGCAGTGAGCGAAGAAACGGTTGAACGCGTGCGGGCAAGTTTCACGCGTAGCCCGCGGAAGTCGACGAATAAAGCAAGCAGGGAGCTAAACGTACCACAGCCGGCGGTTTGGAAAATCTTACGGAAAAGGCTAAAGCAGAAGCCTTAGCGTTTACAATTGCTACAAGCCCTGACACCCGATGACAAAGTCAAACGCTTTGAATTTTCGGCGCGGTTGCAACAGCTCATGGAAGAGGATACGTTCAGAGTGAAACTTGTTTTCAGTGATGAAGCAACATTTTTTCTTAATGGTGAAGTGAACAGACACAATGTGCGAATCTGGGCGGTAGAGAATCCTCACGCATTCGTGCAGCATATTCGCAATTCACCAAAAGTTAACGTGTTTTGTGCAATCTCACGGTTTAAAGTTTACGGCCCCTTTTTCTTCTGCGAAAAAAACGTTACAGGACACGTTTATCTGGACATGCTGGAAAATTGGATCATGCCGCAAGTGGAGACCGACAGTGCCGACTTCATCTTTCAACAGGTTGGTGCACCACCGCACTTCCATCATGATGTTCGGCATTTCTTAAACAGGAGATTGGAAAACCGATCGATCGGTCGTGGTGGAGATCATGATCAGCAGTTCATGTCATGGCCTCCACGCTCTCACGACTTAACCCCATGTGATTTCTTTCTGTGGGGTTATGTGAAAGATTCAGTGTTTAAACCTCGTCTACCAAGAAACGTGCCAGAACTGCGAGCTCGCATCAACGATGCTTTCGAACTCATTGATGGGGACATGCTGCGCCGAATGTGGGAGGATTATCGGCTTGATGTCTGCCGAATCACTAAAGGGGCACATATCGAACATTTGTGAATGCCTAAAAAAACTTTTTGAGTTTTTGTATGTGTGTGCAAAGCATTGTTAAAATATCTCAAATAATAAAGTTATTGTAAAGCTGTGAAATCGCTTCAATCATTTGTAATAACCCTGTACCTATTCCCTTGTTGACCCTATGATATCATCAGTTATTATCGCGGTCCCCGTAGTATCATCGACAAAGGACCGTGAATGTGTCTTTCGATATATTTCACAGCGCCAAGGATACAGGCCGGCGAGGGCAGTATTGTGATATGAGGAACACTCACTTCCATGGGATCTGTCATGGAAGGCAACACACGGCTGTGGATTAAGTGAACCTTACTGCACACGACCTGCATTCACTCATACAGGGTGACAATTGTTGAACTATATGAAAAAAAGGTACTTAGTCACAAACTACGGTGGACGCACACTTCATTCAACATGTAAATGTGACTACAGAGTTCAGATTTACGTTATGACGAGTTCGATATGCCTGCCATCATTGGCGCAGACGAATAGCGAAATTCTGCATTACCCGCTGAAGTGTCGAACATCGATGCTTTTGAGGACCTCCTGAATAGCAGTTTTTAGCTCAGCAATGGTTTTGGGGTCATTCCTGTACAACTTTTCTTTAATATAGCCCCACGAAAAGGAGTCGCATGTGTTCAGAATAAGAGAATATGGCGGCCAATCGAGGACCATGTCAGTGGGCTCTGAGTACCCCACGCCAGAATACGTTCGCCAAAGTGCTCCCTCACGACATCCAACACTCTCCTCTTCGATGGGGTCGAACGCCGCTTGCGTGAAGCACATCTTATCCAAATCAGTATCAGTTTGGATAAGGGGATGAAATCATCTTCCAAAACCTTCACGTACCGTTCGGTAGTCACCGTGCCGTCAAGGAATACCGCACCGATTACTCCCTGACTGGATACTGCACACCACCCGTTGAGGCTGAAGAGACCTCTGGGTCACCAAATGCGGATTCTCAGTCTCCCGGATGTGCCAATTTTGCTTACTGACGAACCTGTACAAATGAAAGTGGGCTACGTCGCTAAATCAAACCATCATACGTAAACTAATTCCCATCATGCCCTGTGGCCAACCGTCCTAGCGCAAACCGTTCAGAGGTTATAACGATTTTACCAGGTGATCAAAAAGACAGTATAGACTTGAAAACTTAATAAACCACAGAATAATGTAGATAGCGAGGTAAAATTTGACACACATGCTTGAAATGACATGGGGTTTTATTAGTACCAAAAAAAACACCCCATATTGGTAGACGCAGGAAAGATCTCCTGCGCGCGTCGTTTCGTGATGATCGTGTGCTCAGCCACCACTTTCGTCATGCTTGGCCTCCCAGGTCCCCAGACCTCAGTCCGTGCGATTATTGGCTTTGGGGTTACCTGAGGTCGCAAATGTATCGTGATGGACCGACATCTCTAGGGATGCTGAAAGACAACATCCGACGCCAATGCTTCACCATAACTCCGGACATGCTTTACAGTGCTGTTCACAACATTATTCCTCGACTACAGCTATTGTTGAGGAATGATGGTGGACATACTGAGCATTTCCTGTAAAGAACATCATCTTTGCTTTGTCTTACTTTGTTATGCTAACTATTGCTATTCTGATCAGATAAGCGCCATCTGTCAGACATTGTTTGAACGTTTGTATTTTTGTGGTTCTAATGAAACCCCATGCCATTCCAAGCATGCGTGTCAATTTGTACCTCTCTATCTACGTCATTCCGTGATTTATTCAGTTTTCAAATTTATACTGACTTTTTGATCACCCGGTATTTCAGTAAGCTCAAGAACTGTCATCCTGTACTTGATGCCTTCTCCAACAGTGATGTCGTCTTCCAGCAGGATATCTAATCAGATCAGAAGGCTTAAGTAATGATACCGTCGTTTGAGAATCATGATAGTGATCCCAAGTTTATGTATGGACCACCACGTTCTCCAGATGGGAACGGGGTGGGACACATTTGTGTCGCTATCTGGTGCCAGTTCCGCGGCCACGAACTACTGGCCTGAAATTTAAGGGAATTGAGTTACGCGTTCACAGTCACCTGTTGCCACACAACACCTGGAACCCACCAAGCTCTTATTAAATTCATGTCACACAGTATCGCTTCTGTGTTGCATACCAAATTAGGATCAAGATGCTATTTAGGACAGGCCTATTACATGCTGTCGAATAACATTAATGTGACCACCTGTCAAGAGTCTGAATAACCACCTTTTACAGTGCGAACTCCTGCGAGAAGTGCAGTGAGAGAGCCATACTGACAAGGATATGAAGCAGTGGCGACTTCAGTGCAGGAGTCAGCTGCGCTAGGTTTTGCGGTTGAGAATCCGTGATGAGTAGCCCGATCGATGTGATCCCACATTTTCACGATTGGATGGGAGTTTGGTGGCCAGGGGACTACAGTGAACTGATCCCGGTGCTCTTCGAAACACGGTTGCATTGTCCTGCTGGTACATGCCATCGTGCCAAGGATAAGCAAACTTCATGTAGGGGAGGATATTGTCCCACTATGGCAGATGCATAGTTGTTGATCCATTGGTGAGATCGCCCTTGGAACACCACGAAAACATTCCCCAGACTCTTCTTCCTTCGACCTGAACCTTCTGACGATTATTGCAAGCTGTTTTCTTTCATTCCGATGGAGCATATCACGTGAATTATCTGAAAAGGTTATCTGTCGCCAGTCAGCGGACGTCCATTTGCGGTATTGGCGTACAAATTCAAGT
Source organism: Schistocerca americana (assembly GCF_021461395.2). Taxonomy (NCBI): domain Eukaryota; kingdom Metazoa; phylum Arthropoda; class Insecta; order Orthoptera; family Acrididae; genus Schistocerca; species Schistocerca americana. The sequence continues at coordinate 162,362,850 of NC_060119.1, read as the reverse complement.
TTTCGTCTCCAATGAACAGCAGTCAGCATGGGCACAAGAACCAGACCCCTAATGTGGAGGTCCATAAGCAGCATCATTTGGTGAACTGCGAGTAACGAGTCCTGAGGAGATACATGTCCATGCGTCTCCATGGTTCAACCTGTCACCCTCTCCAGATACTACTGCTGCTAATTGCAGCCCTTGCTGATCCATTACTATGTACTTAGCACACCATAACTGGTAGACCACTTGGGGAGCCTACTTCAGCTGCAGCCAGCCTTCCACCTTGAAGATCTCTGCTCTCACCCAAGACCATGTAGCCATTCAACTGTCCTTACCTGTGTGGGCAAATTCATTGCTGCCGCCTCTGCTTTTGACAGTCTATGCTACGTGAACTGCTCTTTCTACAATCGGCCAACCGCAGGATCCTGCATGCCACGGTGTGTTTCATTCAGAGCTGTTGGGTGCCTCTAGACAGTGCTGTTGATGGAGAGTGCTCATTTCGCTGGGTGAGCAGCCTTGCCCTTCCATTGGATTCATACTTTCTTCACCTACATAATGCCACCACCTTTCCGTGATTGCGGTTTGTGTGCTGACACAGCACAATTTCTACTAGGCAGGTAGTGCTGATGTCAGTGCTGCCTTCCTGGATCAGGAGCGTCACCACTATTGTAACAGTGAGTTTTACAGTGCTATTGTTACAACGCCCCATGAAACGTCTCCTAGGCACCTACTCCCACCTCACTGTTACTCACCGCAGGGTGGTCCTGACCATGATCTGCCCCGCTCTGCCACCCATCATAGCGATCATTTTAATGTATTAACTTGTGGAGATTCCATACTTGAAAATGATGTAATGATCAAAATCGGTCAATGACTTTTTAAATAAAGTGACAGCCACTACCGGGTAATGACTACATTTAAACTATTTACAACGGCTGTGAGATGCACTTGAAGAATAGGTCTCTCTGAAGTAGTAAGTAGGAAATTTCAACGTGGCACAGAGTGGTTGGTTCATTCTATATGATATTTAATTATAACTCTTTCATTTCATGTGGGATAATTTGTAGTTTAGAACTTGTTATAATATTGTCTAATTATGATTTCTGATTTGTTTACTTTGTCCATCGATCAACAGCATGGTTGTAAATATTCAACTTCATTATTTATTGTAATAATAACAAACGACAGATTATGTTTTAACTACAGTTGACCAGAAATAGTCTAACACAAAAAATACAAGAATAAGGATGATAAAAACTCTATTGAACATCCAACCACTCATTGCGATTCCTTGCTGTACCTATCTACACTAATGTAGTACATTCAGGTGATAAAATTCATGTGATACCTCCTAATATCATGTCGAACCTCCTTCTGCCCAGCGTAGTGTAGCATCTCGATGTGGCGTGGATTCAACAAGTCGTAGGAAGGCTCCTGCCGAAATACTGAGCCATCGTGAATCTACCACTGTCCACAGTTGCGAAAGTGTTCCCGGTGCACGAACCTGCGTCTCCATTATGTCCCTTAAAACTTCGATGGTGTTCATGTCGGGCGATGTGGGAGACCGAATCATTCGCTCGAATTGTCCAGAATTGTGACGTAACATCGTTGTTTGAGAAGATGAAGTCCATGAATGGCTGCAGGTGATATCCAAGCAACCGAAGGTAACCATTTCCAGTTAATGATCGGTTCACTTGGGTCAGAGGAACCAGTCCATTCCACGTAAACACAGCCCACACCATTATAGAGCCACCACTAGCTTGAAAGTGCCATTTGTTTTTTTTTTTTTTTTTTGGTCATCAGTCTACTGACTGGTTTGATGCGGCCCGCCACGAATTCCTTTCCTGTGCTAACCTCTTCATCTCAGAGTAGCACTTGCAACCTACGTCCTCAATTATTTGCTTGACGTATTCCAATCTCTGGCTTCCTCTACAGTTTTTGCCCTCTACAGCTCCCTCTAGTACCATGGAAGTCATTCCCTCATGTCTTAGCAGATGTCCTATCATCCTGTCCCTTCTCCTTATCAGGGTTTTCCACATATTCCTTTCCTCTCTGATTCTGCGTAGAACCTCCTCATTCCTTATCTTATCAGTCCACCTAATTTTCAACATTCGTCTATAGCACCACATCACAAATGCTTCGATTCGCTTCTGTTCGGGTTTTCCCACAGTCCATGTTTCACAACCATACAATGCTGTACTCCAGACGTACATACTCAGAAATTTCTTCCTCAAATTAAGGCCGGTATTTGATATTAGTAGACTTCTCTTGGCCAGAAATGCCTTTTTTGCCATAGCGAGTCTGCTATTGATGTCCTCCTTGCTCCGTCCGTCATTGGTTATTTTACTGCCTAGGTAGCAGAATTCCTTTTCATTGACTTCGTGACCATCAATCCTGATGTTAAGTTTCTCGCTGTTCTCATTTCTATTCTCATTACCTTCGTCTTTCTCCGATTTACTCTAAAACCATACTGTGTACTCATTAGACTGTTCATTCCGTTCAGCAGATCATTTAATTCTTCTTCACTTTCACTCAGGATAGCAATGTCATCAGCGAATCGTATCATTGATATCCTTTCACCTTGTATTTTAATTCCACTCCTGAACCTTTCTTTTATTTCCATCACTGCTTCCTCGATGTACAGATTGAAGAGTAGGGGCGAAGGGCTACAGCCTTGTCTTCTTAATACGAGCACTTCGTTCTTGATCGCCCACTCTTATTATTCCCTCTTGGTTGTTGTACATATTGTATATGACCCGTCTCTCCCTATAGCTTACCCCTACTTTTTTCATAATCTCGAACAGCTTGCACCATCTTATATTGTCGAACGCTTTTTCCAGGTCGACAAATCCTATGAAAGTGTCTTGATTTTTCTTTAGCCTTGCTTCCATTATTAGCCGTAACGTCAGAATTGCGTCTCTGGTCCCTTTACTTTTCCTAAAGCCAAACTGATCGTCACCTAGCGCATTCTCAATTTTCTTTTCCATTCTTCTGTATATTATTCTTGTAAGCAGCTTCGATGCATGAGCTGTTAAGCTGATTTTGCGATAATTCTCGCACTTGTCAGCTCTTTCCGTCTTCGGAATTGTGTGGATGATGTTTTTCCGAAAGTCAGATGGTATGTCGTCAGACTCATATATTCTACACACCAACGTGAATAGTCATTTTGTTGCCACTTCCCCCAATGATTTTAGAAATTCTGATGGAATGTTATCCATCCCTTCAGTCTTATTTGACCGTAAGTGCCATATTGACAGCTTTTGTCCATGGCTTCGTGGGTTCAACGCCACACTCCAACCCTCCCATCAGCTCTTACCAACTGAAATCGGGACTCATCAGGTCAAGGAATAGTCTTCCCGTCGTTTATGGTCCAACCGATTTGGTCACGAGAGGTGTTGCAGCCGATGTCGTGTTATTAGCAAAGACAGTCACATCAATCATCTGCAGCCATTGCCCATTAACGCCTAACTTCTGCGCACTGTCCTATCGGATGCGTTCACCGTACCTCTCACATTGATTTCTGCGGTTATTTCGCGCAGTGTTGCTTGTCTGTTAGCACTCCACGCAAATACCGCTGCTCTAGGTCGTTAAAGAAGGCAGTCAACCATTCCGTTGTCCGTGGTGAGTGTTAATGCCTGAGATTTGCCATTCTCGGCCCGCTCGTGACACTGAGGATCTCAGAATATTGAATTACCCAACGATTTCAGAAACAGAATGTTCTATGCTTCTAGCCCCTCTTTCAAATTCTGTTAGTTCCCGGCCAGCGGCCATGATCACGACGGAAACCTTTTCAAATTAATCACCTGAGCATAACAGCTCCGCAAATGCACTGCACTTTTATAGCTTCCGTACGCCTTACTACCGCCATCTGTATTGGTGCATATCGATATCCCACGGCGTTTGTCACTTCAGTATATGTTTTGCCTGTGACCGGCCTGACGATCGAATTTAGAGCAGACAGAAAAAACAAGAAAAGGCTATGTCCTCATTGTAAAGTGTACTTTCATACGACACTAATTTTCGGAAAACAGTTTTCTTTAATCTGGCCATGAACTTCCAACACAATAACATCAACGAAGGTACTACGGAGACATAACCACACATAAGCATAACACAAAATTCGAACACATATATAAATTGTTTAATCTGGAAACAGTTTCAAAAGCTACCTCGTGACAGTGCATGAACGTAGAATCAGGATAATATACAGAGTGATTCGCGAAAATACGAAAATATTTTAATATGTTATTCTATAAGTAAAACTAAAGAAAGAAGTTCAGATAAACTTAGGTTTGCAAATATTTAGTTGTGGACTTACGGCTAATAAAAGATTTTTCCTGAAATTTAGCAACTTCGCAAATATGAAGCCATCGCAAAACTGTGCGCGATTAAAGTGAAGCATGATTTTCATTTATTTTTTTGTTATTGATCTGGTGAATCTAATAAAACATGCCCCAGACGTGTATCTGCAGTTGTTTTCCAGAACATCCAGAGAAGCAAAGAAGTAATTTCGTAGATTTTTAATTTATTAATTACTTTACGCAGTTTATTTTTTAAATTCCAGACAACTGCACAAAATTTTCAACAAAGTTGCAGAGAATTTAATTTTGGAAAATTGATGGTAATAACGTTAACTGAAACTATATGAATGTGTCAGACAATCTTTTATTAATACCATAGCACAAGTGAATTCATGTTAAACAGGAAAAACGAAGCTCAGTGTCAAAGAAAAAGTACAGTGTACATACAGTTTCACAATACGTTCACAATAAATGTTCAAAAATGTCTCTGCCGAGTTCAATGCATTTAGCTGCACGTGTATGAACAGATTTTGTTGCTCGTTTCAGTTTCACACACATTCATAATGCGAGCAAGTAATGGATCACGTGTATTGACTATGTTCCCATAACTATGTCTTTCATCCACTTCCATACACAAAAATCCATTGGTGTCGACTTGGGCGGCCTGGGTGGCCACAGACGTGTAGCTCCATGTCCAGTCCATTTCTGGGGAAAATGTTCATTTAAATGGATAGTAACGTCGTAGGTGAAACGTGGAGGCGCGCCGTCGTATTGAGAATACATTTGCAATCGCATAGCAAGTGGAACATCCTCGAGCAAGCGGGGCATTTATTCTTGAAGGAATTGTAAGTACGTGTCGCCAGTTAGATGTCCTGGGAGCATGGATGGTCAAATAAAGTGTGTGTTTATTATACCACACCATACATGTATGCTGAATCGCTGCTGGAAACAGCGTTGCACTGTTGCATGTGGGTTTGCTCGTTATGTAAATTGTTTATCCCATCTCGAGTAAACTGTGCCTCATCAGTAAATAAAATGTATTTCTTTTGCTACCGATCAGTATTTAACCAACTGCATAACTCCAAGTGAAGGGCAGAATCTCACGGATGTATACGATGCGCTTTTTGTTTATGATAAGGATACGAGTTATTGTACTTCAGTGTACGCCTTACCTTAGATTGTGAAATGTTTAATCGTTGACAGATACGTCGTATACTGGTACCCTGGCTACGATGAACAGTATTCACAATATCCTCATCATTGGCTTCACGTATCGAGCGCTCGTACTGATTATGAGCACTAGGTAGAAAATCTGTCTGCCGAAATACTCCACTAATGGTTCGAGCATTCGGAATCCTCCGAGTTGGATAAGGTACACGATATGCGTTAACTGCAGCCGTAGCGTTACCATCATATTCGCCGTAAATAAACACCATGTCGGCATATTGCTCTGTCGTAAATTTGAAATGCATCCCTGTTTCAAAAAAATCTACAAACTACAGCAGTTACTATGTGGTTTTACTTAAACACTCATTTTAAGGTTTCGAAACGACCGAAACAACTCACTAACGGTTGCCAAAAATGATATAAAAGTTTCTACATTCTTAATAGAAAGTAAACAAATTTACTTGTATAACAATCTTTGCTTCTCTGGATGTTCTGGAATACCACTGCAGATACACGTCAGTGCTATGTATTATTAGATTCACCGGACCAATAACAAAAAAATAAATGGAAATCGCACTTTACTTTAACCTTGTACAGTTTTGCGATGGCTTCATATTAGCGAAGTTGCTAAATTTCAGGCAAAACCTTGCATTAGCCGTAAATCCTAACCAAACATTTGCGAACCTATGTTTATCTGAACTTCTTTCTTTAGTTTTACTTATAGAATAACATATTAAAATATTTGCATATGGTTCAAATGGTTCAAATGGCTCTGAGCACTATGGGACTTAACATCTGAGGTCATCAGTCCCCTAGAACTTGGAACTACTTAATCCTAACTACCTTAAGGACATCACACACATCCATGCCCAAGGCAGGATTCGAACCTGCGACCACAGCAGTGGCGCGGTTCCGGACTGAAGTGCCTAGAACCGATCGGCCACCGCGTGAATCACCCTGTATGTGACCATCTGGTGATGGCAATTACTTTCCTCGCAATATGTGATGACTTTGTCACGTTGTGGGACCCTTAACCTGTACGAAATTTTAATGGCCACCGGATCTACACTATTTTCGACGTACTGTATCAAGGTGTTTGGATACTATGGGTATATGGGAAAAGAGCGAAAGGAGGGCAAATAAGACGATAATAATCCGAATGTGTAGCACGAATCTTCGACAGCAAGTAAATCAGACGAGGCTTTCCATTTCTATGGGCTCCCAGGTCCTCCGACTTGAATTCACTTGATCCTTTGTGGGGAAATATTTAAAAGCTTTGGTGCATTCCACCCCTGTAGATTGCGTCGATAAACACCAAGAAAGCATTGTGGGTGGATGTCAGTATATTCAAAACACGCCTAGCAGTTTTGAACGTGTACAGACATCGCTGTGGTGACGTGCTGAAGCGTATCTGCGTATGAACGGTGGCCATGAGAAACTCTTGTAATTTGTTTTTCATCTGATGTATATGCGCTGTTTGTATCATCTGGACCTATGTTGAAAGGCGTTTATGTACTCAGCCGTAGTATGTCGCATTGGGGAAACCAGTGGTTTCTTTAGGTTTATTAGGATTATTTGCTTGCTTTATTGTTCTATACTCCCTCCCTTTCTTTTGTACCTATGATAGTCAGACAGCCTGCATATAATCTCCATTTACATACATACTCCGCAATCCACCATACGGTGCGTGGCGGAGGGTACCTCGTGCAACTAGCATTTTCTCTCCCTGTTCCACTCCCAAATAGAACGAGGGAAAAAGGACTGTCTATATGCCTCTGTAGGAGCCCTAATCTCTCTTATCTTATCTGTCTTGTTTTTCGCGAAATGTAAGTTGGCGGCAGTAAAATTGTACTGCAGTCAGCCTCAAATGCTGGTTCTCTAAATTTCCTCAGTAGCGATTCACGAAAATAACGCCTCCTTTCCTCTAGAGACTCCCACCCGAGTTCCTGAAGCATTTCCGTAACACTCGCGTGATGATCAAACCTACCAGTAACAAATCTAGCAGCTCGCCTCTGAATTGCTTCTATGTCCTCCCTCAATCCGACCTGATAGGGATCCCAAACGCTCGAGCAGTACTCAAGAATAGGTCGTATTAGCGTTTTATAAACGGTCTCCTTTACAGATGAACCACATCTTCCCAAAATTCTACCAATGAACCGAAGACGACCATCCGTCTTCCCCACAACTGCCATTACATGCTTGTCCCACTTCATATCGCTCTGCAATGTTACGCCCAAATATTTAATCGACGTGACTGTGTCAAGCGCTACAATACTAATGGAGTATTCAAACATTACGGGATTCTTTTTCCTATTCATCTGCATTAATTTACACTTATCTATATTTAGAGTTAGCTGCCATTCGTTACACCAATCACAAATCCTGTCCAAGTCATCTCGTATCCTCCTACAGTCACTCAACGACGACACCTTCCCGCACACCACAACATCATCAACAAACAGCCGCACATTGGTATCCACCCTATCCAAAAGATCGTTTATGTAGATAGAAAACAACAACGGACCTACCACACTTCCTTGGGGCACTCCAGATAATACCCTCACCTCTGATGAACACTCACCATCGAGGTTCTATTACTTAAGAAGTCTTCGAGCCACTCACATATTTGGGAACCAATCCCATATGCTCTTAGTTAGGTGTCTGCAGTGGGGCACCGAGTCAAACGCTTTCCGGAAGGAATATGGCATCCGTCTGATACCCTTCATCCATGGTTCGCAAGATATCGTGTGAAAAAAGGGCGAGTTGTGTTTCGCAGGAGCGATGCTTTCTAAAGCCCTGCTGATTCATGGACAGCAACTTCTCTGTCTCAAGGAAATTCATTATATTCGAACTGAGAATATGCTCGAGAATCCTGCAACAAACCGATGTTAAGGATATTGGTCTGTAATTGTGAGGATCCCTTCTTATATACAGGCGTCACCTGTCCTTTTTTCCAGTCGCTCAGGACTTTACGTTGGGCAAGAGATTCGCGATAAATGGAAGCTAAGTAAGGAGCCAATGCAGTAGAGTACTCTCTGTAAAACCGAATTGGAATCCCATCAGGACCTGGCGATTTATTTATTTTCACCCCATTCAGCTGCTTCACAACCCCAAGGATGTCTATCACTATGTCGTCCATACGGGAATCTGTACGAGACGTAAATGGCGGTATGTTTGTACGATCCTCCTGCGTGACAGATTTCTGAAATGCTAAATTTAAAATTTCAGCTATGAGATCCGTAAGTACCACGCTACTGCGCAGAGAACTGCCAAAAGCGGCCTGCTAAAAATTCGGCGAGTATTGGTTTTGCGGGAACTTAATTTCAGCCAAGTAAAAGAAACTAGTAGTTCTGCCAGTCGCCGGTCGGCAAATTGAAGCTGTCACGTTCAGAAGCTCCTCGTCAGAGAATCTGACTGAAATTAAACACAGATTTTCCGAGAAACGGTGCACAGCTGGCGCTTGAGATACTTGCGGCCCGAAGAAAAATATTTGATTAAGAATTTAGTTTTGAATTGGAAAATTACTCTGTCACAGACGAGTTCCAACCCGCTTTCAGTTCTGATTTTAAATTGCACTTTGCGTCTGGGCACTATTGTAACGTAGGGTAGCTGGAGAACATTGTACTTTGGCCGTTATGGTACAGGCTGAAACTACATACGTTTTCGTCTCCGTTGCCAGTAAGAAAGAAAGAACGATATCGTTTATATTTATCTAAATTTTTACTTCCTTTCTTATGTCAGCAGCTCCTGTATTTTTTCGTAGTGCATTAGCGACTAAATATGTACTGAAATACTATAAACTTCCATTTGGCGTAATTAGAAGTGGTCGTGATACAGTGAGTCATGACGATCTCAGGTACCCAACAATGGCAAATGAACGGAAATGGTCTTCGGCAGTTCTTAATGACATCTACCCTTCACAGTCTCCGTGACTGGAGTGACAAACAACCTCGACGCAGACAACATCGAAGCATCGATTTAAGAAATATCATAAGTAAGTAGTGTGTTCGTTGGCTTGATGCTCAGAACATTCTGGTTGGTTGTACACCTATTGAACTAATTATACAGTATGATGCGATCTGCCACAGAGAAAAAATTTATAGAAACTAATTTAGAAGCATTTGTCTGTGTTGGTTTTCTTCACGTCTTGTGGAGAGACTGCAGAGACATCACCTAGGAAAACTTAAGTGTCCACTCGACTAAAAGTGAAACTGAAATAAATCTCATTTCGCATCTAAGCCCAGCCAATTCCACAGACGAGTATGTAACGACGCAACGTAATACGAACAACTTCATTCAGATTCGTGTTTTGTAGCCGCTGACAATAAAAGGAATCAGAAGATAATTCTTTGGTAACAGAAGACTGGGTGCAGAAATTCGATACTAAATGTATACGAACCTATAAAATAGAGAGTATGAGGAAGTTACCAACTTTAAAATGATTTTTATGCTGTTGACGTATGTATAATAGGAATTATGGGGGCCAACTGCTGAGGTCATCGGTCCTTAGGCTTACACACTAATTTATCTAAAACTAACCTACTCTAATGATAACACATACACACACCCATGCCAGGGGGGGGGGGGGGGGGGCTCAAACCTCCGACGGGGAGAGCCGTGGTAAAGGGCCTCAGACTTAATAATAATTATCTTTTCAGTTAAGATCAAGAGGCATTTCAATCTGCTGAACCGTGTCAAAGTGGGGTACTTGTTCTGACAGTGATGATAATGGTGATAACTTACACGCACATAGGTGGCAAACAACTTGCACGGGTAAACAGTACACACTCGATATAACAGATATAGGGTGCAATCAATTACACATTCACTTACATGCACCGGTGAAAAATGCTTCATCCACCTACGCCAAGCACAGACCTACTGTTTATAAATACGTAAACATCCACACCCTCAGTCAGGACCGATGACCTCAGCAGCGTGGTCCCTTACGAATTCACACACACACACACACACACACACGCTCACACTCAGTCACTCAAGTGAATAGTGTGAGAATGGAAGGTTGCAGATTCCGTACTCACGTATGAAAGATTTGTCGTCATGATGTATGAGCCCTGTTTTCAGCTGCAGTCCAATGTGTACGCCATGACCCCTCGATCGAAAGACTTATAGATATAACACATGTAGAGCTGTGCTAACGCCCTCGATTGGGCACTTCTTGTAGTTCTCTGTCAAGGTAGTCCTGGAAACCGCACTATGGGCACCCATAGCGCGCCTCCAGGTGGTGCTTTCATCAACACGGTATACATACTTCTTTCCAAGTCCCACAAACTCCTCAATCTGAGAACCATTCGTCTCTTCTTTCAGAAGGGCTAGGTCATTATGATTTTAGTTGTTATTCCAAAAGGATTATCGACTGCATCTCCAGACATGTGCATAAGTTATGATTGTATCTGATTACTTCAGTTGGGTCGCAACATTTCAATTCAAATGTCCATTCACATGACTAAGAATCCAGAGCAAATGATAAATCAACAAGCAGAACTGTGCAGCAAAATTTCATAGAAAATTTCCATAGCACCTTAATCAGAGTATGAAAAGCACTCCATCCTAATATGTGATTTCTAATTATTCATAGAAATCTTAAATAATGCCTCATTGAGCCAATGAATTGCACTCCATACTACCGTAACCAGTCATCCAGTACGACACTACTATCTATACACTCAAAATTACAAGAGCGTAACAAAACTATGTTTATGGATTACACTGAAATACGACGAAACAATATTTTCCTGCTGTATAGTGCTAAAAGATGTGATGGAACACTGTGTGCATGGAGGTAGTACATGATTTTGATGCAATCACTAAATAATTTTAAAATATCCGAGATTACATATTACACATTATAATAAAATTCTTTGCATCAACATTTGTCAAAGTTATGATAACATCTATGGTTAATAAGTGAGACACACACTGTAATCTAATATGAACAAATTCTCCATTGTGTATACAACATTGTTGTCACGTGGATCACATGCTGCTTGATAATGAAGGTACTACAATTAAAATATACATAATAGAGATACATTAACATACTAGTGTAAAATATAACTACGTCAGTGTAATCTTTTAACGCATGGATGAGACACATTTAAGTGTGATGACATAAACAGCACAGTCCACACCAATCATATCCTAAACATAAATACGTAAGTACTTAGCATATGAACCGTTTTATCGCTGATAACTTTATTATCCACATTCTACACATCCACTCAACAAATTCTGTTATCTGTAAGAGGTGACTTGTGGAATTGGGAAAAGCCCGAAATTAGTCAGCCAGTAAATAAAACGGCTTTTGCTCAAACATTAGTTTACCTAATAAAGGATTTTAACCAGTCAACATCATCATTATAATGTTTTCTGTTCAACTCAGCATAAACATCTGTCACTATATCGTCATCAACTGCACATAGTAAAATGGTTCAAATGGCTGTGAGCACTATGGGAACTACTTAAACCTAACTAACCTAAGGACGTCACACAACACCCAGTCATCACGAGGCAGAGAAAATCCCTGACCCCGCCGGGAATCGAACCCGGGAACCCGGGCGCGGGGCACCTAGTAAAGAACAACACGCAAGGTTAACGTTGTATGCAGAAATAAATTATCTTTAGAAGAAGTAATACTTACTTACGTATCTGGCCCTCAATGACGGTGTCATTCTCTATTTACTACGGATAGAAAATGGAATCATGCCTTGTGATGGTTCTATGTCAGAATGTGGCGTCGATCCATTCGCTCACAAGGCTATCAGCAGAGTAGATTATTGTAGAACAAGAAGAAATGCAGATTATCATTGATGTATATGATCCTCCATAATTGCGGCTAATCCCCCATGATATTTGGGTTCAGACCTGCTCTAGCTGGGGCAGAATAATTGCATTTTGCAAGGTGTTAACCCCTTCACACATAGATAAAGTACTGTTTGCAAATGTAAATAGTTATTATAAACACTATTTTTGGAAAAGAATATTAAAACACATACACGCGCACATAGATATGTAAATATAAAAATGTAAACAGATATTCAAATTACTGTAAATAATTCATCAGGAGAGCGACAGTCTCATGGTCAAATAGCGGTGACAGTAAGCTGCATTTTGTAACATTCTCCCAATAGTTAGCTGTCAAACGACAGAACTTATTTGCTCTATCATCATTAGTACAGACAGATAGCCGCTTTATGATTGATGCAGTTGCTGTCAAAGGTGATGACTGAACTGACTTGGATAGGAGCTGTTCAGTATAGCTTATTTATAGTCAGAGTTGGAAGGAGCAAGCATGCAAGGCGAAATTTGCAGTTAGAATAATGATGATACACTGCAAAATTATGCACAGTCACTGTACTACTAATGGGTGTATGTGAAAACATAATTTTACACCTTCACCACATGGCTGTGCATTTGAGCGGAAGTCAATGAGACACCACTGTATAATAAGCATATAATAATAGGCTGGGAGATTTGAGCTATTTAGGGTAATGATACTGTAACTATCAGATTGTACGTAGTTAAGTAAGGAGCAGCCTAGCCGGAAATCGACAAGGCAACGATATATAATAAGCACACAATATTTCGCCGAAAAATCGTGTGTCTTTACATGGAACTTGGTCAGCCCAGAGAGATTGACAGGATTTGTGTAGGAAATCGCAGCCTTTGGCATACTCACGCCGCAAGTCACATCGCTTTGGTATCTGATACGCGGCGGCGTTGCACACGGGTCAAAACGCGAAATTTTGGGTATATGATGCATGCTAGAGTAGCCACTATGGTACCTGACAGATGAAAACTTGAATGCGAGGTCCACAGCTCACATGGTAGTATTAAAAGACGTAGAGAAACACATTCTGTAAGAGGTATAGGAGGAGATAAAGGTTTAAAAGACAATAGCACTTATTCATACCCCAACATAAAAGTATTTCTACGTTATCTGAAACACACATACAACCACTGTTGTTGTCACGACATGTTTCCTTGCGTCTTCAGACTGACGGGCATTTGTACTCATCGCAATTAAAAATTGATGTGCTCTTGAGGATTTCACACTTGAAGAGTTCAAGTGCCTCTGTGATCGATTTGTAAGTTTTTAGCGCACCGATTCGTCCCCGTCTGCAGTAGTTGTCAAATACCTGGGAAATTACCTTCCCTGTTTTTGCCTTCACAAGCAGGGTCAAGTGTATCTGAAATACTGACGGGCAACGATTGAAATACACGTGAAACGCTTATTTGATCACAAATATTGTTTCATAACTACGGAAGCAGTGCGCCACAAATCATCCAAATTTCATATTATAACATGTGTACGCGGGAATGTTTTAAATGCAGGTTTGTGGGGCTCATGAACAACTGACTCCATATTTATTCGATAAAATGTTTTTCTCAAAGCTCTGAAATGATAGATATCATTTTGCCCATATGAGCCATATTCCCTGCGGTGTCTGATACAATTAACATTTACAAATGTCCTAGTATTTCATTATGTTCATTCTAGAACGCATATTATAGAGGTGCAATGCTCATTCTTTTATGCAGAATGTCAAGATTTTTGACCATGCCATCCTTACCAACTAAAGGAGGTCGAATAATATTCCTATATTTCTTAATTTTTTGATTTCTTATTCGTCCATTTTGGTTGTTTTTTCCCCTGTTTACTTTACTAGTCATATGTAATATTCCAGCGTATGTTTCTATCTCGTATGACACTTGTCTGACTTCGAAGTCAGGATATTAAATCGAATAAACTTGGTGTTATTTGAAATTCCTTGTTCCCAGACCGTATTGGATGTATTGTTGAAGGTGTAGGGTAGTTCCGCAGCATATATTGTTTATTCCTGCTGATACTGTATGTTCTGTCTAACTTACTGCTATAATGGCTACTGAAAGCGGTAGTAGTATATCCTTCTTCTTCTTCTTCTTTTTAGCAACTGAACTCAGTAATAGCCTATCCTTCTCCATCTCCTTCTTCTACTAGCAATAGTTTTTGTGCGTTGTTCAAAAGTGTGGTATAAAACCATCTGAATCATTGCATGGGAATGGGACGGGGGCGGCAATATAAACAATTATGTCGGAAATGCCTTATTTTATTTACCTGTATACAATGTTAAATATTTTGCAGTCATTGTGTGCTGTGTAATATTTAGCGAACAGCTGGCTTCTATACTCATTAAATGCAGCCTGAATAGCTTTCAAATTCATAGGCACAACAACATACATGGGCATAGTATCTGTGAATTTAGCTTCTAGGAACTTCTTGCTTATTGGATCTACACTTGTATACTTCGGCACTGGATGAATAGAGGTATTTTTCCATAAATTACTGATAGTAATCTGATTAATATTGTTCTTCTCATTTACTAATATATTCATTTATATTTACATTTTGTTATTTATTTTTAACAGCAGCGCTACCTGTTCCTGATCCAGTACTAACGGAAATGCTTGCCAATGACATGGAGGTCCTCAAGGCACCATTGTCTGTGTTATCACTGCAGTAGCAGCTCGTAACCAGTCTTTCCGATTTATCAGACGTACTGTCTGACTACTCAGCACCAACATAGCAGCTGCTGCCACAACTTCCTCATCTCGCAAATCCTCATTTAAGTGCCAGTAGAATACTACTATTCGCCAATACATATAATTTGACTGATAGTAGGTCTAATCATGTGAATTTGGGCCTAGAACCCAACAGTGACTTTGATGTATAAAATGGAATAGAAAAAATTCAAGTGTTGGGGTTAGAGTCCATTATTCATTGCACGAAACGGGCTACCCGTGCACCTTGAAGGAGTACGTAGAGAAGCAGATGACTATAGAGTATGAACATCCCACACACTAATTAACATCCATGTTTGGGACGAAAAGATTTCGATAGCCGATATGTACATAGAAGATGTACTTGAATTAAGTTCAGAAGAAACATTCGGGTGGAGCGATCTATACTGTGGATTAGCAATTGTGACCAAGACTGAAATGCTGGCGTCCGTATGTCATAGGTGCGCATTATGACTTTGTGAACAATTTGCGGGAGAATAGCATAAATATCAATCAGTTACAACAGAAAAGATTTCGATAGCCGATATGTACATAGAAGATGTACTTGAATTAAGTTCAGAAGAAACATTCGGGTGGAGCGATCTATACTGTGGATTAGCAGTTGTGACTAAGACTGAAATCCTGGCGTCCATATGTCATAGGTGCGCATTATGACTTTGTGAAGAATTTGCGGCAGAATAGCATAAATATCAATCAGTTAGAACAGAAGGGATTTGTTGCAAAATGGTTTAAATAAGATTTCTGCATTGTGTGAAAAATGGCAATTGACAAAAATTGTGATTGGATTGGACAGTTCCTAGATAACAGAACGCAGCATGTCATTCTTAATGGAGAGAAGTCTTCCGAAGTAAGAGTGATTTCAGTTGTGCCGCAGGGAAGTGTCGTAGTACCGTTGCTATTCACAATATACATAAATGACCTTGTGGATGACATCGGAAGTTCACTGAGGCTTTTTGCAGATGGTGCTGTGTATATCGAGAAGTTGTAACAATGGAAAATTGTACTGAAATGCAGGAGGATCTGCAGCGAATTGACACATGGTGCAGGGAATGGCAACTGAATCTCAATGTAGACAAGTGTAATGTGCTGCGAATACATAGAAAGAAAAATCACTTATCATTTAGCTACAATATAGCAGGTCAGCAACTGGAAACAGTTAATTCCATAAATTATCTAGGAGTACGCATTAGGAGTGATTTAAAATGGAATGATCACATAAAGTTGATCGTCGGTGAAGCAGATGGCAGACTGAGATTCGTTGGAAGAATCCTAGGGAAATGCAACCCAAAAACAAAGGAAGTAGGTTACAGTACGCTTGTTCACCCACTGCTTGAATACTGCTCAGCAGTGTGGGATCCGTACTAGATAGGGTTGATAGAAGAGATAGAGAAGATCCAACGGAGAGCAGCGCGCTTCGTTACAGGATCATTTAGTAATCGCGAAAGCGTTACGAAGATGATAAACTCCAGTGGAAGACTCTGCAGGAGTGACGCTCAGTAGCTCCGTACGGGCGTTTTTTGAAGTTTCGAGAACCTACCTTCACCGAGGAGTCAAGCAGTATATTGCTCCCTCCTACGTATATATCGCGAAGAGACCATGAGGATAAAATCAGAGAGATTAGAGCCCACACAGAGGCATACCGACAATCCTTCTTTCCACGAACAATACGAGACTGGAATAGAAGGGAGAACCGATAGAGGTACTCAAGGTACCCTCCGCCACACACCGTCAGGTGGCTTGGGGAGTATGGATGTAGATGTAGAATAACCAAAGTATGAGGTCATCCGCAACATTACTAAAATTAATCCGTTACATTTCGGTTACAAGATACATAATACAAATATAAAGTCTGTCAGGTCAACAAAACACCTAGAAATTACAATTATAAACAACTTAAA
The DNA here is from genome assembly GCF_021461395.2 of Schistocerca americana. Lineage (NCBI taxonomy): Eukaryota > Metazoa > Arthropoda > Insecta > Orthoptera > Acrididae > Schistocerca > Schistocerca americana. Next base: position 162,345,920 of record NC_060119.1, on the reverse strand, counting down.
TTGGAACGTTCACATATATAAGGTTGTGGGGAAGGCAAACCGAAGACTGCGTAACATTGGCAGAACAGTTACAAGATGCAAGAGGTCTACTAAAGAGACTACACACACACAGTAGCTTGTCAGCCCTCTGTTAGAATACTGCTGTGCTATATGCTATATTTTCCAGACAGGACTGACGGACGACATCGAAAGATTTCTAACAAGGACAGCTCGGTTTATATCATCGCCAAATAGGAGAAAGAGTGTGACGCGTAGAATATGCAGTCATTCAGAGAAGACTTTTTTTGTTGCGGGGAGATCTTTTCACGGAGCTTTAGTCTCCAACATTCTCCTCGGAATGCGAAAATATTTTGCTGACACCCACCTACACAGGGAGAAATAACCATTGTAATAAAGTAAGAGGAATCAGAGCTCTTGCGGAAAGATTTAAGTTTTCATTTTTGCCGCACGCCATTCGAGAGTTGCGAGCTAACATCCCAAAGATGTTCGGGCTCACATGCAGTTCCGCTTCGTCGAAATGTCTTGGCTCAAAGGCGTCTAGGGGTTAAACCCCACGTGTCGCATTACACGCCCTAAATTAGACACTTGTCACCCTTTGGTTAAATTGGCTCATGGCAAGTTTGCGAAATACGAACGCAGCAAATAATAACAGTAATAATATCGGGTGCTAAATTAACGACGCATAAATGGTGTAGGCCACACAGTTGCAATTTGGTTAGAATAATGTTTATTCAGGAAGTTACTGTTACACTCGAGCGCATATCCATTTGACACAGTTCGATCAATGACAATCTCATCGCGAAATACAAGTTATCTACGCGAAAATTTACAGTTCATACCAGGCGCGTGGCTGCTCACCGCTCAGAAAGTAAGTCACGCGATACCACACAACGCGAAATTTTCTAACTCGTTTCACTTCCTAGCTACCTAAAGAGCGACTGTCCGCTGTCGCGTCTGGATCCGAAATGTAACCTTTGGTGTCTCCAGCCGAACTGTGCCCTTCCGCGTCTACACCAGCACTGTCTCTGCGCATCCCCGGCCGCGTTTTCCCGCGAGCCGAACATCTTCGCTCAACTGACTAGGGCAGTTTCCTTTCCTGAGGCCGTCCACCTGATTGGCTACAGCTTATTCTACATTATTTTACATTTTAAAATATTTAAATAATGAAAACTCGACCACTTTCACGTTCGAAATAAAGTAACAATAATATAAATTACGTAATAAACGTTAAATTCTGTTACATAAACAACCTTTGTCAGTTTAATTATGCGCTTCTATATGAAATGTCGATTGCCAAGATCGACCAAAGCGTTCAGATTTTAGCATTGATGTCTTTCATACAAAACTTGTTAATTTCACTTTAACAGTAAATCCTTAACTGTTATACATATGATCAGTATTCAAGTTTTATTGGGATCGTCATGAAAATTTATGGTGGATGGTAGATTAAAATTACTGTGGCTTGACTCCCTGCATGACTACTGAATTAAATTGTTTCCATAATTTATTCCCTTTATGGCCGATATTACGTCCGCCATGTTTAACACTGCTACGTCTCTTCTGCCACAAACGGCTTCTACTGGGTTTCCCTATAATGTAGGTTCTCGTCTGCCGCACTCACACACTACAGCGCTTAGGACTCAATAGACAATAGAGGCCTGTGAATTTCCCCTGTGCCCTTTGTGGCACACGGTCCTCGCCGACAGGGTTCGTTTCACAATTCCTGTAGGCTGACTCCTTTGGCCATATACTTAAATGAGAGCGAAATACTCGTTAACTCACAGAGTGGTACGGCAGAAACAGTCTGTTGGTTCTATGAACCCTCTGACAGGCACTTAAGTGTGAAAGACAGATAGTCATGAAGATTAAGATATAGATGTTTATGATATTGTGGTTATGAGAGTAGAAGGAGGTGAAATGGAAGAAGTAATTGAGAAAGGGAGTAGGTCTGTGGCATATCCCCAAGGTTATCCACCTACGGAGTGAGTAAGCCTTAAAGGAAACCACGGAGATATTTAGAAATGGAATACTGAATGAAGTAATGAAAAGCCACTAGTATTGCCGGTTACATCGTGATTCAGTCAGAGACGGCAAAAGAACAGCTAGATCAGTTAAACCGAATAGTTTGTGTAATGAAAAGAGGTCTAATTAAATCAGGTGATACAAAGGGGATTAGATTAGGAAATAAGAATTTTAAGGTGATGCATGAATTTTGACACTTTAGTAGAGCAACGAATGACGATGGCTGAAGTAGAGAGAATACATAATGCAGTCTAACTATCGCAAGAATAGCTTTTCTGGAATAGAGAAATTTGTTAAAACTGAGCATAAAGTTTCCTAGTAAGAAGTCACTTCTGATGGGATCTAGAGAGCAGTCTTGTGTGGAAGTGCAATTTGGGACTCTCCCCAGTTAAGATAGAAAAAGGACAGACATTTTTGTAATTGGGTGCTGAAAATTGGGTGGGTCGGCCAAATAACTAATTAAGATGAGCCGAATGTAACTCTGAGGAAAAATAGGCTGGTTGCATAACTGGAGTAAAGTCAGGAATCTATTCATAGGACACATCAAAAGGCTTCAAATAACAGTTAATTTCTTAACGAAGACAAGTGTTGGATGGTAAAAGTTGTATATGGAGCCCAAGGCTTCACTACAATGAGTAGGTTCAATTGGATGTAGGTTGCTGTAGTTGCATAAGGATGAAGAGGCTTGTGCAAGATACACTGGGGTGGACATCTGCATCAAATCAGACTGTAGACAGCGTAGAAAAATACTTCTGTTGAGGATAACATGCAACAAAGCAGGAGAATTCTTTCTCGTGTTAGTATTGCCCCAAAATTGTTATTTATACATTCTTTTTGTAAAATTTTGAATATGATCTTTTTTATGGAATATGCACAATACTTAAAAGTTTGAAATATGGATTCAGGGGTTATCCACATTAACTTTATTATATATTACATGCTTTTGGTTTATTAGAATTCATAACTGTCATTAGACTACCTGAAAAACATGCTAAAGACAGAAAACCAGTAATAGAAACTTCGCTGTCATTGTTCATATGTAGATATATACCTGAATGCTCACTTCCTAATGAAGTAGGTGAAAAAGCCATGAGAAGGCCGGTAACATTTATACAGATCATGGTGGAAATATGTTAACAACTTTTGCATTTTTCCAGAGCAATTAGCATTCTTATCTAAGACATTGTTATTGAAATAGGAGCCAGTATTTTGGGAAATTAGGGAGCATAAATGAATAACAATTATTGTTGTATACAAAACTTTGCGTTTAGATGAATGTCCCGGTATTATTCAGTTACTCAGAAATGTAAATCTTTAATTGTAATCAGTAAAATGGCCAGTAATCAACAATAGCTAAGTTCAGTTTTAATTTTAGCGAACTTATAGAAGAAAGGCTGCTCAATGCCATTTCAATCAGTCTGCAGAAGTTTATGATACGAGCACGATTTGTACCCAAAATTTGTTGACAATGAACAGGGACGAATTACTACAAATTAAAAGTTGTAAAATATCCTTAGTTTTATGTAAATTTCGAGTCTGGGAGATCATTCCATAATTTACTGGCTGTTTTAAATTATTAATTGGGCAATGAATGTGTAATTATCTTTATGATTGTGCTAAGGTTCAATAATTCAAATATTATTGGACTGTGAACTGTGTTATTTCCAAATTATGCTTACTGTGCACAATGTGTTCGTTTCGATACTACTATCTGCTTGGAACGACAGTAATTTAATAACTTTAATCAGTGATTGTCTTAATTATATTTTTACCACACGTGAACTTTTGTGTCATTCTGATGTTAAGTTACTGCTTTCGAACAATAATATTACTAGTTATCAGACGGGTGTGCATAAATTCTTGTAAATGAGACTCAGTCTAGCCATAAACGGTAGATTGTACATCAAAGTATAATTAAAATGTCTGAATTGCAAACTTGGTGTAGAACATATCATTTGAAATAGCCTATATTACGTGTTACGTTACATTAGAAACTGTCAGATGCTGAAAGCAGTACCTTGTCATTCAAATTTGAGAATCGGTGCTTTAGTTACTTTGCTTAACCGGATAAACACGCTGAACTATTAAGTTAATTGAAACAGATGGGCGTGATCCTCAGTAAGGGGACCAGAGGAGCAGCAGAAAATGAGTTGTGGGGCAGAGCGCATTGATTAAGGGCGCGGGTGCGCCGACACCTGTTCGCGGCAGCGCCTGCCGAACAAAACGCGGCGAGGCCAATTAATCAGGCTGCACAGGCAATCAGGCAATCGATGAGCACCACGCCGCGGCCCAAAGCGCGTGGATTCAGCTGGCTCGACGCCAGTGGAGGCGCAGGAAAGCCTACCCAGCAGGCGGCTCTGCGGCTGCGTCCCAAAACTTCAGGGGCAAAATGGTTCGGACCGAGAGATATCACTTTGAGATCAATAACTAATGAACAAACTGTCGTTCTCAAGGCAAAGGGGCTTACTGAATATTGTACCAGTTGTGCGATTCGATTCGCGACATCCTGGCAGAGAGAATTCAGCAAATCGTTATTAATGGAACAAGACCGATAAACTTACGAAGTACCCCAGGGACTGTTACAGTGTCGTTACTGTTTACAGTTATTATTAATGATCTAGTGGATAACATGGGAGGCCTCTTGAGGCAACACGCGGATCGAACGTCTATAGGAAAGCCGCAACGCTAGAAGAAAAGCGGGAATACTTGCTGAGGATTGACGATCGGTGCAGCGTCTGGCAGTTGATCCTGAATATAAATATAAGTAAAGTATTGAGCATAAATATGTGACCAGATCCACTAACACTCGATTACACTGGACTCGCATTCGGGAGGACGACGGTTCAATCCCGCGTCCGGCCATCCTGAGTTAGGTTTTCCGTGATTTTCCTAAATGCTGGGATGGTTCCTTTGAAAGGGCACGGCTGACTTCCTTTCCCATCCTTCCCTAATCCGATGGGACCGATGACCTTGCTGTTTGGTCTCTTCCCCCAAACAACCCAACCCAACTCGATTACAACGATTGGCTACAAATTGAAACAGTAATAACCGTGAAACAGTGTTTTAGTCTTGTTTAGGAAGACATTTTATCCGCCGAGATCGCAGGGAAGAAAGTATCTATTAACAGTTTCGAACAACATAGTGGCCATCTTCAGATCTGAAAGTATTCAGCAAGCAAAATTAAAGCAATAACAGCCCTCGGTCTCAAAAACAATTGTCTTCTGACCTACATTTCGGCACTTCTATGAGTGCCTTCATCAGAAGTAAAACATTCAAACTGGCATGTCACGTATGAAATAAATATCAAACGATGCAGCTTTAGTCACAAAATTTATGTATTCTATTTCGAAAATTTATGTACTTTATTTCAAAAATTTTATGACTAAAGCTTTATTACACGAAATTTGTTTTGTTAGTGGCACGTAAGTTTGAGTGTCTTACTTTATTTCAAAAATTTTGTGACTAAAGCTTTATTGCTTGAAATTTATTTTATAAGTGGCATGTCAAAAAAAATGGCTCTGAGCACTATGGGACTTAACATCTGAGGTCATCAGTCCCCTAGACTTCGAACCACTTAAACCTAACTAACCTAACGACATCACACACATCCATGCCCTAGGCAAGATTCGAACCTGCGACCGTAGCAGCAGCGCGGTTCCGAACTGAAGCACCTAGAACCGCTCGGCCACAACAGCCGGCTAAGTGGCATGTCAGTTTAAGTGTTTTACTTCTGATGAAGGCACTCACATTAGTGCCGAAACCTAGGTCAAAAGACTTCTTTTTTGCGACCGAGGGCTGTTATTGCTTTACTTTTACTTTGCAAACGGTCGCTGACCACACAGCCATGTTTAAAATGTTTAGCAAGCTACAGCCAAGTAATTTAAAGAAGAGATGAAATTAATGATTTCATAATAGCTGTAAGAGTGCGTACCACGCAATGAAAACCAGTGTCTATATCGACCACTGAAGCGCGACGCTTTGTCAGATTGTAAGATAAAGTCGAGTAGTACTTATGAAAATATTCCATGGTCATCGGTAAAGAAAACTGTACAAAAGGATTTTTTGAATAAGACGCCCCTAACAAATTATGGTTACAATGTATACGTATGCACGTATAACAGATACAGCACAGTGACGTATTGAGCAGCATAAGGAGCCATTTTGCCTGTTGACAGTGTCAGGTAAGGCTATCGAGCTGACAGCAATAGGCAGCCCGAGAGATACTGTATATACCAATTTTCGATCCATTAAATGTGCCACCATGTGGCAATTCGATAATAATTTTACAGAGTAATAAAAGGCAGGTGATAAAAATATTCAGTAGTTTAAAAAGTTGATGTAGAGTACATTACAACGTTTGATACATACAAATATATGAAAGCTGTACAGATAGTTATAGTCAATGTCTGGAGTAGATAATAAAGCTTAACATTTTAACAGTGCAATACACGTAAGCAATTTAACGTAAAATGGCAGATCCTACATAATACAGTGGTGCATTTAAAATCATGCATTTGAAATAGAACGCTCTTTTACACATTTAAACGTAGCTTATAGTGGACGGTCACTATGCAGGTAGTGGGTCGCCAACATATTAATCTACATCTACATACAAACGATTACTGTGCAATTCACAATTAACTGCCGGGCAAAAGGTTTATCGAACCACCTTTAAGCTATTTCTCTACCGTCCACTCTCGAACACCGAGCGGAACGAACAAACACATCTTCCCGTGCGATCTCTGTTTTATTTTATTTTATTATGATGATCATTTGTCCCTATGTACGTTGGCGTCAACAAAGTATTTCCACCCTCTGAGGAGAAATCTGATGATATAAATTTCATGAGAAGATCTGACAGCAGCGAAAAAGTCTTTGCTTTAATGATTGGCATCCCAGTTCGTGTAACATATCCGTAGCAGTCTCTCCCTTGTTTAGTGATTATACAAAACGAGCTGCCCTTCTTTGAAACTTTTGCAGGATCTTCGGCCAATCTCATCTGATGTGGATCCCACACCACACAGCGAAACAACTGCGGAAGAGAACGGGTAAGTGCAGTGCTATGTATGGCAAACAAAGCAGTACAATGTGTTTAAGTGTAATAATCACAGCGTTTTCAGTAAAGCAATAGGTTTACAGCCTATTTTTACAAACCAAACAGTGGCACATAAGTAATACATTGTGCGTACGTCGATGTCTACGTTATTATTAACGCTAGAAGGCGCAGTGGGGAGAAAAAGCACAAGTTGTTCCATTACGATCAATTAAATTTCACAAGTCATGAATGAAGATCATTCTGACTTAACGCATCGACACAAAAAGTTCAGATTGTCGCCTGATGTAAGTTGCCTGTTCACACGATCTTCGGTAAGGATTTCTCTGGCTCGATCGTTCATAAACAAATGAGCGTCGAGGCAGCTATAACACAGAAAAAATGGCGTTTTTCATTCTCAGTTTACATCTGTGTGGCACTTTCGAGGCCGACTTGTGTCTCACATACATCGGACGTTTTTTAACGTTGTAACAATGGAAAATGCTCTGAGGCCAATATACAGTCAAATAGCGGGCAAAAAACCTTTGAAACTTTTATATGACAGTGGCTCCAGAAAATCCATTGTTCGTCTAGATACGACAATAAATATCACCTGACAGTATAAAGTTGAAAGAGAAATGTTAAAGAAACGGCTGTTCATACATACCATCTCCGCAAGTGTGTCCTCACTGGGACCCCAGTGTTCGTTCCCGGTTTGAAACGGTAGTGGAGAGAGAACAGAGAGCAACCATAGCGACACTAGCAGATCTAATGGTACCAATACGAAAACAAGCGTGCCTTTTCGATGTGAACCGTCCTCACTGCTCTTGTTTCTATACGTTGGCAGAACTGCCATACCATACTAAAGGATCCACTTACCAATGAAAGTTTCAAACTCAAATCAACCACACAATCATGCGTACTGAGTTTCGTTCAAAGTACGAGGTACAGATAAACGGACATGCAAGTACAATAGATGTTCGATAGTTGTGTGCTCAAAAAATCGTTTCCATTCTGGAAACTTTTTCCTATCACGTACAGGTAACTGGTAGTGTCGACTACAGCGCAACGCTTATTGGCCGTCTCACAATATGGAAGCTTTCTGATCCGCTCTTTTGAAAGTTAAGTATTGTCTTACACATCTGAACAGGAACACCACTGGTGCAGTTGGTGGAAGTGCGCAACAATGCACCATCATGTGGTGCACTGGGTAGGTCGCGGAGAGGATTAAAGTGTGTTCAACAATTTTGAATAATCCAGAATGAAGCTCCTCTCTGTAGCGCCGCGTGCGCAGATCTTACTGAGGTATGTAAACATGTGCAGGGCCGGGACACGAAATTAAGACTTTTGCCTTCCTTGGGCAAATGCCCGACAGACCGAGCGTCGCAATCCTATACATTGTTTTGATCTACGAAGAAGTTTAAATGATGAACATATTGCTGGACCATCTCTCTGTCAAGAAGCAGGAACCGCAAGAGAAATGGAACCTGGCGCTCTAAGACGCGTGTATCAAGTGAAAATCCTTCAAGAACAGCTCATAATGTCTTGTACGATATTCTGAGCCAGAGGAAAGAAGCCGCCCGTTGGGTTCCACGACAGTTCACACCCATTCAGAAAGCTAGATGTCGGGAAACTTGATGTTGAGTGGTTCTTTGGGCCTGCCATCTTGTGGTGATAACAAATTATGCTCATAAGGGGCAAATTACCGTAGGATTATTCTCCCGAAATGTCCTGCCGAGGTACAGGGACTGTTTACATGAGTTTCCAGAAAGCCGCCAACATATTTTTTTTTTTTTTACATTTTTTCATTAGCTCCACGGTAACGTGCCAGCTCATCCTGCAAAGCACACACACGTGCAGCTTCTTTGGGCTATCAGATTTGGCTGCACTTCCTGTTTTAACCTGATATGGCACACAGTGATTTGGTCCTCTTTCTTTGGCTGAAGAAACCATTTCGCGATAGGGAATTTCACAATGAATACAAGATTGTTTCAACGTGGAACGTTTGTTGAACAGTCAAAGTGCAGATTTCTGCAGCTAGGATCTGGAAGGCATCCATTGTTGAGAAACAGGTTTCACACTGAAGGGTGAATATTTAGAGAAGGAATAATGAATTAATGATGGGTCCACTTATTTTGAAACTTCACAAAACTTTTAATTTAACACATGTGCCAATGGTTATCATCGCCACATGTTCAACGCCTTTGAATGCCGCGCACAACCTTCCCGCGCCGGTACTACAGTGCGTCGCTACCAGCGCCACTCATGTGTCACCCTCGGCCGACAGCCACGAGAGGCGGCCGGAGAACGGTTGGAACCAGAGAGCGAGGCGGAAGAGCGGAGGCCCCTGACTGCGTCAATCTCCTCCTCGACCTCTTCCGGACAGAAGATGCCTTTGGTCGGTATCGGTGACACTCAGGATAGTTCCGATCATCAACCTTTTTGAGTTATAATGAGCCCATGAATCTGAATTCCGGGCGTGTTCTATGTGGCTCAGCTGTGGCGTATATTTAACTAAGAGAACTCTGCGGAAGGGGGAGTCAGAAAACTTGTCATGCCACTCATATGTACTGCATTCAGGTGGTTATTTTCAGTGTCCCTTCCAGAGATAAATTCTGATAGCTGTGTTGTCTTTTGTAACTGTTTACAATGAGCTAAGATAGACGAATGAGGAACTGCAATGATTTTGATAGGAGGAGCACATGTCTTACATTCACGTCTGGTTGTAAAGTTTTTCTTGCCTAAGTTATCACATTAAATTAAATTAAACGTTTAATTGTAAACATTTTTTGACATATTGTTTTAAATCAATAATTTTGTGTTGTCTTTAAAAGTATGGGTTTAAAAAATTATGCTTAAAACTGTTTTATTCCGCCTACCTCCTCACCCCCAGCCCTTCCAATTAATGCTCTATTACACACAGAAACATGTTTCAGTGGCATCCTCAGTGGATCCTCTTTATCACATATACATACTGACAGCTTAGGAAGTATGTTAGATCGGATTTTGTTATTACTTGTTATATACCCACTTTATCTTTTATTTCACATTGTGTGTGTCCTGTGGCTGCCAATCGAAATCAACCACATGTATAAATTAGCACTCTATGTCATCATGATGGCTTTTAGGATATGGCATGCACTGAATTTTTGTTTATATGCCAATGTTTAAAATGTGTGTCCAGGTACATATCCTGGAATATGTCCGTTTTTGGCTGTACCATTGTAGTATCTGGCTTGTCCTGAGCTGTGACAAGTTCATTTTTGTGTGCCAAACGCGCTTTTGACCTTTTTTGTAGTTGGACATAACTGTGGACATCGGTAAATTCTTTGTGAAGCTTAGGTATGGAGAACTATTTGGTGTAGTTTGTTATTCGAGAATTGTGTTTCGTATTATCACGTTTTCTCCTGCTCATTTATGGATTTTCCGTCTCGCTATGTAGAAGTGGCTTGGACACACGTTTCACTCCACAAATTAACGTATCTGATGCGTCTCCGACTGTCGTTTGTTTACTATTTCTTTTTACTTTGACGTCCACATTTTCCTCTTAGTTCCAAATACCGCACCCAGACGGCCATTGTGGATTCACGAGCAATGGATGTAAGCTGTCAGCTTGTCATTCTCTCGCTGCTGTCTGGAGTGCAGCTTCCCAGGGACGTTAGCATGGTACTCAGGTGAGAATGCTAAAGGCCGATCATGCGTGTGAGCGATGTTGTAATTTCGATCATTATGATCCATACGGCGTTGTGCTTTTTGGGGTTTTAGCTATCTTCTGAGTCATGTTCGTGTTGTTCAGGGAGTGTTGATGTTGCCTACTTCACGCCAGTTAGTGTTTTATTAAATTGTGTGTATCAGTTCGTTGGTATCTCGATGAAGTCAGGAGGCCTGTTTCTCCATGTCACGTTTCTCTCTCGTCCGCTCCTGTTTGTTAAAATTAATGTTAATTGTGGGTTGTCGTGTATTTATGTCTGTAATCACGTGTTTAAGTCCTGCATAATACTACCATGCTTTTCCATGTATCTCAAGTTAATTAGCACACATACCACGTTTGTTATTCTGTAGAGTTTCTATGAATATGTAACGTTCAGAATGTCAGTTGTGCCCAAGTATGCAAGCGTTTCGATGTTTCTCAACTGCGTTGATGACCAGTTTTGTGTGAATATTCACTTTAGAGAATTTGCTGAAACATATGTCTCAAAATTTTGATTTTTAATATTGGCCATTAGGATTCAGTTATCATCTTTCCTCTATCACGGCAACTTGATAACATGTCTGATGCTGTTACTTGTTGTTTTAATACAATGGGAATGAGAAATTTCAGACATACGTTTTGATATCAGCAATAAGATCAAAGATTTGTTGTTTTACATCCAATATAATAAATATATTTCGAAATATAACTTTTGTGCTCTTGAAATGATGTGTGACGTTCAGTTTTGGTTTCGATTAATAAATTATGAAGTTAAACTTTCCCAGTAAAACAGCCAGCATCTTACCAGCACCTTCCACGTCTGCTGCTGTTTCAGCCAGGTTTCAGGGTCGTAGTTTGATTTCTTCAATGGAGTATTTAAAACTTAATTGTTTCCCATCGTACAATGTTTGCTTGAAGTTCAACCCGCATTATGTTAGTTATACGCCCAAGATCCACACAAGGAACTCAAACCAAAGCGTGTCTTTTCTATACCGTCGATCAGGCTCACCATTGGTGGACGTCAGCCGGTGTGGCACCTGCGTGCCAAAGTGTGGGAGACGGACACTGAAGAGGGTACAAGCTTTTATCTTTCTGAACCGGTATTACATGGTGGGAGAACCACAACACCCCTTTGAAATAACGTTTGTTGTTGGTGAGTGCTGTGTTTATACATCTGGCTCCAGGCTCCACTAAGGTTCTAGCGAATCTCTCTTTTAAATTTATTTGTGCCCGTTTTAATTTGTAGCGCTGATTTATTATGGAGTCCCTATAATCAGAAATTGGAGTCAATATTTCAAGATATTCTCCGAAGTTATTACGTTCTCCAGAAGATATTATATCCTCTGCCACCATGAACTTTCCTAAGTTTCTGAATTTGATATGACGTTTATGTCCAACAACAACGCTCGGATCCGCAGCATATTGCCTGTCCAAGGTTATGTTCGCGATACACATATGGTACGTTGTAAACACCAAATACTGCTCGTAGTAGATTCTTAACAATCTGCTGTCGAAGCAGTATTAATATAACAGAATAATATCTAATACACGTCCTTTTTGGTTGAGGTTCGCCACAGAGGTTCATTACTTGCGTTATACACAGAAAAATTTTATTCTTGTAGTGCTCAGTCAATCTGGCCCAGATGCGGTTTTAAATAACAAATTACATTTGAAAAGAAAAATGTTTCCCTCTTTGAAAGAATTTCTTTTGAGCCTGAATCATCTCTTCCTTCTATGAGAATTTCCCGCGTCCAAGCTATTACTTTTCGATTAAAGACTGAAATGCAAGACATTGACGCACCGTTTTCAGCACTTAATGTGTAGACAATATGACACAGCTCTCAGCGCAAGAAGGCAATTAAGTCACAGAACTCTCGTATTGAGAAGAATTAATACACGCCAGCCACGTGTAAGGAAAGAACATACGCGGTGTACTGTGCTCGCTGCCCCACCATGCAATGTGCAACTGTAATGAACCACCGCACTCAAATTATATATACTCGCTCTGCTACCCCTGTACACACAACACTGAGTTTGATCGTTTGTCAGCTGAAATCACTGAAGACCACTAAAGCATACTGACAGAGCTCCATCTTTGCTGCAATAATCAAAGACACTCGTCTGTGTATCTTGCTGGAGCTGCTGTTCACTCTTTCCACCGGGAAGACACCAACTGCCCTCCTAATCTGTAGTGACAACAACCGCTAGGCCACGCCTCGCGTCGACCATTTGTTTCAGTATTCAGATATCCCGGTTCAACACACCACATCCCAGCTGACTTTCTTGGCCGCTGTCCACTAACTCACTCACTACTTGCAGCTCCAACACTCCCTACCAGATGTGATACTGCTCCTACTCTCGCCAGGCGGACGCTGAAGTTACTGCGTCTACTGGTTCACTGTCCAACACCTCTAGGCCCAGCCTGTTAACTCTAACAGTCTCAGCTGCTATCACAAGGACTGGCAGCCCTCAATGCACCACAGATTCCTCCCAGCAACTTTACGATGGCCAATGTGCTCGCTGCCACGAGAAGTTGATAGTAGGAAGCGGTGCTACATGCTGCTCGAATGGTGCAGACCACAGAACTAGCACCAGAGTACGGCTGCCTTGCGGGGCTGACGGAAAGGATTAACGTGCTGCAAATGACAGATTCACGGCACACATTCAAATAAAGGGGGCACTGAAAGACAGTTTTCAGAACATGGGCACTTATACGGGATGTTTAAAAAGTGTCTCATGTTACACTGTTTCAAATTCTGAAGGTGTCAGGGGTAAAATACGGAGAACGAAAAGCTGTTTACAACTTGAACAGAAACCACACGGCTGTTACAAGAGTCAAATTTCATGAAAGGGCAGCAGTGTTTGAGAAGGGATTGAGACAGGGCTGAGACCTGTTTCCGTTGATGTTCAATCTGTATACTGAGCAAGCAGCAGAGGGAAACACAGATATATTTTGAGAAAGACTAAGTTTAGCCACTCTTTGAGGTTTGTCATTGACACTGTTATTCTGTCAGAGACAGCGAAGAATAGGAAGGGCAGCTTAACGGAATGGACAGTCTCTTGAAACGAGGATAAAGGAAGAACATCACCAAAAACAAGAAAAAGGTAAGTTGAATGTAGTTGAATTAGCTCAGGTGATGTTGAGGGAATTGGGTTAGCAAAGGAGACACTAAAATTAAGTACATGATATTTGCTATTTTGGCTGTAAATTAACTGATGATGGGAGAAGTAGCGAGGATGTAAAATGTAGACTGCCAAGAACTAGAAAGGCTTTTCTCGAGAAGAGCATTAACAGCGAATATATATTTAAATGTTGGAATTTTTTCCTCAAGATAGTTGTTTGCAGCGTAGCGTTGTTGGAGGTGAAACATGCACGATAAGCAGTTCAGACACGAAGAAAATAGAAGATGTGGTGCTACAGATGCTGAAGACTAGATCCGTAGATTGCATAACTAATGAGGAGATACTGAACAGAATTCGCGAGAAAAGAAATTTCAGCCACAACTTGACTAAAAGAACGTTAATTGATAGGACACATTCTGAGACTTCGTGGAGTCATCAATTTAGAACTAAACAGAGGTGTGGGAGATAAAAATTGTTGAGGGCGATCAAGAGATGAACAATGTAAGCTGGCTGAAATGGATGTATATAATATAGCTTGGGGAGCATGGGGAGCTGCATCAAACTAGTCTTCGGGCTGAAGACCACAGCAACATTCATGTACGACCTAGTATTGGAAGAAACTAGGAAGATATCCTAAAGTAATATGTCTGGAAGCCAATAACTGTTGAGATACGGGCCAATCTGTTCTCTTATTGCCATCCAGATTGTACACTAAAGTATACCAATAGGCAGTGCTCCATGCAGTTACCATGCATCATGACACATCCTTCAGCCCTTCTTCGCATTGAACTACACACTCTTTCAAATATACCTTGCTCCATACGGACTGCGTCACATGCATTGGTCACACACTCCTACGCTGGGCATATACCAATGCCTTTAACTGTTCCAATAGCGAGAACGGAGCCAGGTCCGATGAACTGGGAGACCATGCTACTGGACTTTCTCAAACAGTCCATTACCCATGAAACTTTGCTGTGAGATACTGTCGTACGATCCGTAGAAAATATAGTGCCTCGTCGTCCATAAACCCTAATCGGTGTTTTTCTGCAAGGGTAACATTCTGCCACAGCGCTGGTAATTTATCTCCAAGAAATCACTGATACACAGAACCTCTTAATTTCTTTAGTATAGCGTATGGTTCTATGAATCTGTCACCGACAGTTCCTGTACATACATTGATCGTGAAACGATCCTGATTGCTCTAGTGTTTCCATCTGCATTGACAGGCGTATTGTGGTAATTTTCTATGCCAATTTTGTGATTTCCGCTTCATCTGTAAGTAAAATGGATGTTGTGAATGTGGACCTTCAGCAATAGTGTGGATCTTCAGCACCTGTTGTAGAAGCCTTTATCAGAACTGTAATATGATATCTTGGTCCGCTGGCCGAATAGCTTGCACGCTTTACCTAGTAAGAGGACAAAGCAAATGCTAGTGCAGAGGTGACGACGTAGAAGTATGGTTCATAGCTACAGCAATTCCAGCTCGCACACTTGTTTCAGGATCAGACATGTGGCAACACCATCGTTGGGATAGCCTCCTGAACATGTTTGAAAATGAAACGTGGATGTCATTCTGTATACAGTTTACAGCCTTGTCGACTATTACCATCGCCTAACGGAGTACAATGTATCCCATTTCCTTTGCGGAATAGTAGGCCTCCACTGCAATGTTTACAATACAGGTTTTTCACGTCACAAGGTATTCCTAAGCTTGTTCTGCTAACGCAGTGCATGGGCAGCACAATCTCAGGCGACTGTTGAAGCAGATCGTTGTTCTGCTGTGAGTGGTATTGGCGCCACCATAAGTGTCATGCAAATTGGAATCATTTAAACATTTGGAGTGAACTTCAGGAGTAACACTGCTGATGTCACGGAAAACTGCACATTGCTTGTCGCAAGTATCTCAACAGGTATTGGTTTCCAGACTATAATTGTAGGAAGTGTTGTTCTACTTCTCACCAATACTGCTTCCTGTACGAATATGTGACACTTTCTTTAAACAACATGTATATGTTGAGCGTTTATTTATGAATCTATACAATACCTTGACAATGCGACCTTTTGATGCATTCGAAGAGGATATCTTGGAAACAATAATATTACGGAACTGGTCGTCAGCTCGTGGCTCCTTTATAACCACAGCCTATCTCAAACAACCCGTATTAGCCCAAGTACGACACATGGCCCTGTGGAGGAAAAGCGGTTGTGACATGACCACTAGCAACATCCACATGTAGCTGCCTGAATCCAGTCTTGGAACTCACCAAGGGTTGCATGATGTACATGATTTTCCGCGTTCTTTGTCACGTAGCCCTAGGAGATTCCACACCGTAGTGCAATGATTTGTGGAGTCTTTGGTGGCAGTGTTCATATCTATAAATGCAATTCATATTACTGAAGTAATTAATTCTATGATTAGGTGGTGATAGGTGACATAGCCGCTTTACATAAGAAGAAATGGCACCAAATATGTCGACGTATACAACTACGAAACTCATTTGAATGACACGCGTGTAGTAAAACTCTTTGAAACTCTGAAGTTGACAGGGGTAAAACACGGGGAGCAAAAGGCTGCTTACAACTTGTACAGAAACTAGGCGGCAGTTACAAGAGTCGAGGGGCATGACAGCAAGGCAATGGACGAAAATCAAGTGAGAGAGGGTTGTAGCCTATCCCCAATGTTATTATATATGTACAATGAGCAAGCAGTAAAGGAAAACAAAGAAATATTTGACTTTACGGTGAAGAAATAAAAACTGCGGCTTTCCAATGACTTGGAAGAGCAGTTGATCGGAATGGACAGTGTCTTGAAAGGAGGATACAAGATGAACATAAGGAAGACTAAACGAGGATAATGAAATGAAAGCGATATTAAGAAAATCACATTACGAAACGAGATTCTTAAAGTAGTAGATGACTTTTGCTTCTTGGACAGAAAATAGCTGATGGTAGACGAAATATAGAGGAAATAAAATGTGGACTGGCAATGGCAAAGAAATGATTTCTGAAGAAGTGAAATTTCTTAACACCTAACATAGATTTAAGTTTTAGGAAGTCTTTCCTGAAGACATTTGTCTGGAATATATGGAAGTGAAACGTAGACGATAAACAGTTCAGATAATAAGAGAATAGAAGCTTTCGAAATATGGTGCTACAGAAGAATGCTGAAGATTAGATAGGTCGATCACGTAAATAATGAGGAAGTACTCAATAGAATTGGGGAGACAAGAAATTAGTGGTAAAACTTGACCAAAAGAAGGTATGGTTTCATGGGACACGTTCTGAGACATCAGGAGATCACCATTTTAGTCTTGTAGGGAAGTGTGGAATGTAAAAATCGTAGAGGGAGACTAGGAGATGGATACACTTTTCAGAGTGAGAAAAATGTAGGTTACAGTAGTTATTTGGAGATGAAGATGCTGGCATAGGACAGAGTAGCATGGAGAGCTATGGAGAGCTGCATCAAACCAGTCTTCGCACCGAAGATAAAAAAAAAAAAAAACAGCATATGAGGGTTGACCAGAAAGTAAGTTCCGATCGGTCGCGAAATGGAAACCATAGTGAAAGCTAGAAACGTTTTATTTGCATCAGTTAGGTACACCTTCCACCTACTCCTCCACATAGTCGCCGCTCCAACTTCGAGTTTTTTCGTAATGTTGTATCAATTTTCCAATATCCTCGTCATAGAAGGCACCCGACTGTGCTTTCGGCCAGTTATCTGCACTGGTCTGCAGCTCATTGTGTGTGGAAAAATTTTATCTTCATAGCCAGCGGTTCTTGTGAGCAGAGATGAGATTACGGACTGAATTGTGGGTGATCAAATACTGCGCCTTCATTGCCCCTGCAGTGTGCGGCCGAGAATTGGCATGAAGAAGTAACTGCTCGACACTTGTGTTATGTGGGCCTGCAATTCACAGGCGAAATCTCTAACCAGGCCCTCATAGTTGGAATGAGATGCTATTCTTTACGTGCTCACTGTTCACTCAAAACTAAAAAGAGCGACGCGACACGATCGATGGCATATTAAAGACACTGCCCTACACATCTGTGCAAAGCTTTGCTGGATTTTCCCAGTGGTTTCCATTTCGCGGCCGATCGGAACTTACTTTCTGGACAACCCTCGTACTAAAATCCAGGCAGACGTTGTCAGCCCTCTTGAGGCACAGTACGTCTCCTAAATAAAGTTTTCCGTCACTCTTTTCGTCGAAGAACATATTTTCGCTTTTTTTGGAGGCAAACCACTTTTTAATTCACTTTTCTGTGTTTAAGATATAACATTTTACCCTGTAGTCACAGAACTAATCTAAAATTCGTTGAGATTATGCTTTAACTTTTACCGACGAAGTTTTGAATATGTCTTTTCTATATCGTGTTTGTCCGTAGTGAACAAGCACGACACTCATCATCCAGTGAGTTTCTTCATCTGCAGAACTAAATTCGAGATACCAGATATCGATGTATATGACTGTCGACCATTTTAGTAATCTTACAAGTCTTACTGTGAGCTGTATCAGTATGTCACACGAATGTTCCTGACACTGTCTTTGAAAGAAACGTCTATCAGGCCTCTACAACGTACCAAATCACTAGTGCTCGTATGACCACGGTTAACCCTTCCACTACCAATGGGACATACGCGTCCCACAATAGATTATCGGAGTAGCTAGTGGGAATCCGCTGTATGTTATTGCTATGTATCAATGTCCCACGGTCAAAGGAAACCTATTGATAGCCTACGAATTCCTATAATTACAGCTTGCACTTGGAAGCTGTTCTGTCTCCAATTGTCTTTTTCAACCCTCTGCTCGCTAGAAGTCTCGCCATAAAAAATGGCAATAATAGATTTTCTTATCCCATCTGCAGAGTAAACGATTAGATTGGGAGAAAAAGACGCCACCATCTCGCAAATGGAGTTGAAACAAGGAAAAGATGTGTAGGATGTTCTATAAAAGGCAGAAGGAACTAGAACCAAGACGTTATGTACCATGGATCAAAGTATACACATCGTATCACAAATAGGATGACCGATGTGACTGTCACGTGTGACTTTTGAAATGATGAACAGGTTATCGTTTGGCTTAATCTACCGAAATGGAAAAAAAATTTAATCATAAATATTATTCAAGTACTTTTTGGAAACCGTTATATCGCAAAAGCGTTGTAGCAGATATGTATGAAAGACAGCGCGCAGGAATGCGATTTGGGGGACCTAATTGAACTAACACATCATAAAAATTTTTTTGGTCTACTCCGGTTTGGCACCCATTTTTACAGCCATTCGAATATTTGTCTTACTGTGGCTACTTTCAGTATACTAAGGCCAGGTTATCATTCAAAGAAGCAAAAAATTGGCAAAGTTTAGATTTTCTTTTGAGACAGTGAAAAGACATACGAATGTTCTGTTTGTGGATTGTCGGTGATACTTTGAACTTTATTTCAGATTTTCAATTAAAATAAACAAAATGGCGCCCTTAATAAGGGTTTGATCAAGGGCCTGCGAGTTTGAAGTACGCAGACTGCGTGCAGTGTAGCCCCTCAGGAAAAATCTGACAAAAATGGATAACGTAAGTCGATACTACATTACATTTATGGACACTCGCACCTAACCACAATGAAATAACCTTAAATTTTATCGATAAGGTGCTAACTCGAACTTCGAGTTGGGTTTTTTGTTTTTATTTTTTAACTCTCTATGGCTTTACAAAACTAGTTAAAATAACAAATTTCGCATATTATGTTGATAAGCTCCCAAGAAAGGTATTTATTATTCGTGCTCAGAGGTAGAATTTAATGGGTGGAAACGTTTTTATTTTATGCTGCAAGCAATTTAGGAACATCGTTTCTCGAGAAACACCTTTTCAGAGTTTAGGAATAACTTTTATATGTATTATTAGTTAAATTTTTATAAAAACGACATATTATTATATATTTTAATGTCACTGAACACAAATCTGAAGTTAGGTTTTCAAAATTCAAAGTTGCTAATCCAATGCGGCGGACAAAAACTTATGTTGTTACGAATTTTGAACCAAATTTGACCAATGAAAAAGTGTTTTCGTCACTTACGTTTAGCCTGTAATTGTAAGAACATAAGTAAACTCTTCCTCTAACTTCAATTGTTCCTGGAGAGCAATTCCCTCGTTCTTCTTGGAGAGAAAGGTCTATCTCGCTGATCTGAATATGCTGCGTTACGGCACGCCAACATTTCTACCTGAGTCGGCTGTTTCCAGCTGAGGACGTAACACAGCAACTGTTAACACTGCATACAACAACGTGCTGTAAAAATTTTTCTAACGCCCGGATTTAAAAAAAACTTTTCGTCCCAACATTCTAGACACATATACCTTTCAAAAAATGCTGTTAAAATAGGATTTTCGACCATTTTGAAATAGAACCTGGCCTTAAACAAGGTTTGGAGAACGAACAGGAGCTGCCACCGAGGTAAATCGTGCGAATCAATTAATACCTTTTAGAAAAGATTTTGATTTGGCTGAAATTAATGCTCAGCTAATGACGTCATTTTCATTCGCATCGGCCGGATCTTACGTGCTACAACAGTCACACTCGTTCGGAGTTTGAGTGCAAAAACAGTCGTCCCTAAATAAATCTAAACTGGAGCGAGAATGATGGTACAAATTTGGTTCATCCGTGTATTGCACCTTGATCTAAGACAAATTGTAACCGCTTGAAAAAATTTTGCTTCGTTTGGATTTTACGCGCAAAAAACACTTTTTTCTAGGAGGTTTCTGAAGCACGCTACTTCTATAATTCGAAAATATATAAATCGTTTGAAGCTTTGCAAGAAGGTAAATAAAAGGATAAAGTAAAATTTTTTTTTTATCCATTGATCTTTATACGTTGTCGATATACGCCGGTTTTATGTTTTTCTGGGATGTTTTTGAAGCGCGCCAGTTCTACGCTTTAAACTCGTGCGAGTCGGTTCAAAATTTACGGGATGGTAGATAAATGGATAAAGCTACAATTATTCCTTTTAAATTCATTAATCTTTATTCGTTGCCGAGAATCGATGGTTTAAAGTCGAGCAGTCGAGCGACGAAACGTAGCACGTAAAATTTATTTACGTGAACTAAATGCGTGGAAATGGTTTGAAGGGAATGAAATAAATAAAAAAAATACCTTATTACGATGTAAAGGAAAACGCCCTTTCAAAAGTCTAACTTCATTCATATTTCAGGTGCAAAAGTACGTTTTTTGGGTTTTGTTACGCCCACCACTTCTATGTTTGAGAATTGAGCGAATCTATTTAAATTTTGTAGGAAGGTAGACATACATATAATAATGGTCGTCCTGCTGTCTTGTGAAAGATCGTTCCGTTGGGGCGATATAAGGAACACGGTTCTAAAGACAATAACAAAACCTATACCGGATCAGTTGTCACCAGAGTCATCAAAAATCTTCATCGGTTACCAAGGTACCGTGGTCTATGTCAAAATTATGATAGAGTAAAATTTGGGGTCCAGAATGAAAAATGCTCCGACCGTGACACAAAAAAGACGTGTATGTCCTGGGCAGCGCTAGGGATGTAAAACAAAGAAATTCACATTTCGAATTTCTGGCAGCTTCAAAGAGATTTGAATCAAAATATTTTGACATATTCGCACTTTTCTGCGAGTTGACCCCACTTCCCCAGCTCAGAGAGCTCTCTTAGACTCACCCCCCGTTACGTGTATGGAGAGGTCTGTAAGAACAAATAAACATTAATTTATATGCTTTTAGAGAGTGGGATTCACCTATAAAGTGGGGTTAACATACAATTTGAAGTATCCCAGAATCAGGATGCGTGCATCCAAAACTTTAATGACACATTGTAACATATTGTGCAACATGACAAATGGCATGTTGGATGACATGATGACATGTGTGATGTTATACGACATGACATTAGAGTATCATATCACTTTGCTTGACAGCGATGCATTATATTACGTAACGTGGGTACTAAAATGTCTTTGAAGCTACCAGACAAATCGAAAAGCTAGTTCCTTTCCTTTAAACCCTTACTCTGCCCAGGAAATACAAGCCTTTTTTGTTCCACGATAGAAGCATTTTTCATTCTGGTATATTCGATAAATGAAAATACAGGATGATCATTCCTGTCATTACAACTGGAATATATAGGTCAAAATACCAGTGGAACACATACAGTGTTATTCGTAAGTAACTCCGGTTTATCATAAGACGACTGGACTTGCCACTAATTCTGTAGAACATAGAGAGTATTGTGTTTCCATTTTGATAAACATTTTCGTACTCGCATTTCTGCCTTTCAAAAACTGCCAAGGGTAACTCTGTGTTCTCTCTCATCTCTCCTTCCCACTTCAACCACTAGCGGAATTATGCATACACTACGATATGAGGCTGCTTCTAGGGTGCGGATATCTGAGAAAAATAAAAAAAAACATAATAATTACTAATTTGTGGTATGTATCGGCAATGTTAAGTCTTCGTTCCACCGGTTGCAGCTACCCACGAAATATGAAAATGGCATTTGGTTGTAACTTGTTACAATATTATACATGCGACTGGTTAAAGTATTAACACTTCTTAACAGATTACCTAATTTGAAGTGGAAATGTGGCTAGCACAAGTTAATATAAAACGTTGTACTTATCTGCTTTAACTGTGATCTCGTAATTCAACCCGAGAACGCTTCTCCTCGGTACCAGAAACGTAAAACAAATAAATAAACTTAAGCAAGCTGGTTCTTACTTTGAAAAATCAGTTATCAGATCGTATGCAACTTTCATTTATTAAATTTCTCATTATACTGCTCATCATACTCAGAAAACTGTTAAAAACGTGCTGCGTTTGAAGGCATATTTGTCTTCAGTTTAAACAATTTTTTTACTACTATTTCTCCATAATCTCAAAGAGACCCCTACTCTTCGCGAGGTCACATACAAAGCTCTTCCAAAGAAATATTGTGTACAGAGACTCCGCTGATACAGACGGCACAAAGTAACGAAAAAGAATAGAATTCAAGGTGTTGCACTAAAAGTGATCTAAAAAGCTACAATAACCCTCATTACAAGTCATTCATCTTTTTTTATTAGTTAGATTACAATTATTTTCTCTTTCTTTACGAAGGATATACACTGAAGAGCCAAAGAAACTGGTACACCTGCCTAATATCGTGTAGGGCTCCCGCGAACAAGGATAAGTGCCGCAGTACGTAGTGGCATGGACTCGGTTACTGTCTGAAGTGGTGTTGGAGGGAACTGACATCATGAATCCTGCAGGGCTGTCCATAAATCCGTAAGAGTACGAGCGGGTAGAGGTCTCTTCTGAACAGCACATTGCAAGACATCCCAGATATGCTCAATAACGTTCATGTCAGGGGAGTTTGGTGGCCAGCAGAGGTGTTTAAACTCAGAATAATGATCCTGGAGCCACTGTGTAGCAATTCTGAACGTTTTGGGTGTCGCATTGTCCTGCTGGAATTTCCCAAATCCGTCGGAATGCACAATGGATATTAATGGATGCAGGTGATCAGACAGGATGCTTACGTACGTGTCACCTGTCAGAGTTGTATCTTCATTGCTACCTCGGAGATGCTGTGTCCCATCGTATCGGGCACCGACTAGAATATCACGTTAAAATCTTGATAACCAGCCATTGTAGCAGCAGTAATAGATCTACGAACTGTGCCATTCACTTGTTGTCTTATATAGGCGTTGCCGACCGCAGGGACGTTTTCTGCCTGTTTACATAACTCTGGATTTTAATACGCGTGCCTATACCAATTTCTTCGGCTCTTCAGTGTATTAGGTTATAGTATTTTATCCTTATCAACAGCTGTAGTTGTATACGCTGATAAGCCCAAATAGTATGACCAGTGCCCACCGCGATGCGAGTGACGCCTAGTAGCGTTGCGGACACCTAAGTAAGCGGAGTAGACGCGGACGAGTCATCACCTTAGCGAAGATATGGGCTTAAAATGAGCAAATCTATTGAGATACGTGACTCAGACAAAGGGCAGGTTATTACTAAGCAGAGTATCTCGGAAACGGCGAAGCTGGTCGAATGTTCTCGTGCTGCTGTCGGGAGCATCTACGGAAAGAGGTAGAAGGACACTCAAAGTACCAATAGGCGCTAAATGGTTAGACGTCCTGAACTCTTCACAGAACGTGGTTTTCGGACGCTTGCCTGGTCTGTGAAGAGGGATAGATAGTGATCTATGGCGTCTCTGCCGAAAGAGCACAATGCTTGTTCACGCACAAGTGTTTCGGAGCACACCGTTCATTACACATTGTTGAATATCGAGCTCTGTAGTAGACCACCTCCCAGCACCCACATGTTGGTCCAACGACATCGTCAATTACGAATGCACTGGACGCAAGACCGTCGGGTTTCGACCGTCGACCTGTGTAAAAGTTTCAGCTCTTATGGTGAATCACATTTTTGCTATACGAGGTCGATGGTCGTCTCCACAAATGCCGTCTTTGAGGTGCACGGCGGCTCGGAACGAGCAGCGCGCCACTTAAGCAGGCTGGAGGGAGCAGTATTATGACATGGGACACATTGTCCGAACCGTGCTACAGTGGTTTGTGGAACACTACAGTGAACTCACTTTGATACTCCGGCGACAAAATGCGCCTGATGTAAATCCAACGTAGCCCAACTGGATCGCTACCGGGCGCCGTCACCACGAACGCAAATCCGCGGGCCGTTATTTACGCGAACTACATAACCTATGCCTAGACATCTAGTGCCACATACCTTCACAAACCTAACATCAAACTGTTGGGTTCCTGATAAGCGAAATCAGTGATGTATTTCGCTCCAAAGACTGACAAACAAGCTACAATATAAGTATCCGGACACCTGGCTGAAAATGACTTACAAAAATGGTTCAAATGGCTCTGACCACTATGGAACTTCTGAGGTCATCAGTCCCCTAGAACTTAGAACTACTTAAACCTAACTAAAAAGTGGTTCAAATGGCTCTTAGCACTATGGGACTCAACTGCTGTGATCATAAGTCCCCTAGAACTTAGAACTACTTAAACCTAGCTAACCTAAGGACATCACACACATCTACGCTCGAGGCAGGATTCGATCCTGCGACCGTAGCGGTCGCGCGGTTCCAGACTTTAGCGCCTAGAACCGCTTAGCCACTCTGGCCGGCAAAATGACTTACAATTTCATGGCGCACTCCATCGGTAATGCTGGAATTCAATATGTCGTTGGCCTACATTTACCCTTGATGACAGCTTCCACACTCGCAGGCATACGTTCTGTCAGCTGCTGGAAAGTTTATTGGGGAATGGCGGCCCATGCTTCACGGACTACTGCACTGAGGCCTGGCACGAAATCTGATTTCCAAAACTTTCCAAATAGTATTCAGGCCAGGACCCTATGAAGACCAGTACATTACAGGGATGTTATTATCGTGAAACCACTACACCACAGGCAGTGCATTATGAACAGGTGCTCGATTGTGTTGAAAGATGCAATCGCCATCTCCGAATTACTCTTCTACAGTGGGAAGCAAGAACGTGCTTAAAACATCAATCTAGGCCTGTGCTGTGATAGTGCCACACAAAACAACAAGGGGCGCAAGCCCCCTCCACGAAAAACACCACCACACGATAACCACCGATTCCGAATTTTACTGTTAGCACTACACACGCTGCAGATTAGGTTCACCGGGAATTGGCCATATCCACACCCTGACATCGGATCGCCACATTGTGTGCCGTGACTCGTCACTCCACACAACGTTTTTCCACTGTTCAATCCTTCAATGTTTACGCTCCTTATACCAAGCGAGGCGTTGTTTCGCATTTACCGGCGTGATGTGAGGCTTATGAGCAGCCGCTAGACCATGAAATCCAAGTTTTCTCACCTCCCGCCTAACTTAGTACTTGCAGTAGATCCTGATGCTGTTTGGAATTCCTGTGTGTTGGTCTCGGTAGGTGACTGCCTATTACACATTACGACCCATTTCAACAGTCGGCGGTCTCTGTCAGTCAGCAGACGAAGTCCACCTGTACGCTTTTGTGCTGTACGTGTCCCTTCACGTTTCCACTTCACTATCACATCGGAAAAAGTGGGCCTATGAGTGTTTAGGAGTGTGGAAATTTCGCGTACAGACGTATTACACATGACACCCAGTCACCTGACCACGTTCGAAGTCCGTGAGTTCCGCGGAGCGCCCCATACTGCTCTCTCACGACTGCTAATGACTACTGAGGTCGCTGATATGGAGCACCTCGCATTAGGTGGCAGCACAATGCTCCTAATATGAAAAACGTATGTTTTTACTATGTCAGGATACTTTTGATCTCATTGTGTATTAAGTGTAATGCTTCTGCTCATCAGTATATATGTAAATAATCAGCAGCCAGCTGCATAAAAGAAATTTTATTTTTTAGCCGGTTGCATGGGCATAGCGCACTTCTTCAGAAGGTTTTAACCATCACATTATTTGCGATGGTACAGAGAATCCCAACAACAAGTGCTATTGTTATTTGACTTATTTATACCGTCGCAAATAACGTGATACTTATAAACTTTAAGTGCCTGTCGCAGGTTAAGAAATAAAATTTGGTTTATGCAACTGGTTATTGATTATGATAATGATGGAAGCTGAAGAAATAAGTTAAAATTTTTGTCACGGCGGGAACTAAAACCTCGGTCTTGTTGCTTATTAGGCAGGAATGGTGACTATTAGATTACTTAAATGTCTCGAGGAAAATTAATTATAAATTTGATTATTTCGACGTATGCTACGTTTTGTTTGTAAAGACTTTGATTTGATGAAAGACATAGATGTTCTTACATTTTGAATTTAGATATAATAGGTGCAAAAGTTGCAACTGAATATTTGATTTCCTAAAACTAGTTACTACCTTTCTATTGATAAGAAAACAGAGTTAATAATATGTTGCAGTTTAGTTTTCCAATGATATAAATCTCCCGTGAGTACCTCAACACGATCGACATTCTACACTGTGCAATCCGATAGCGCTGAATATACGAGGAGGTGGAGCGTGTACATTAGGCAGAGAATCAGAAACACAATGAGGCGTTCTCGAGTGCAGCTGTCGCCAGAGGCTCCGCTTACACCGGTAAATGGAGCGGGCTAATGTTCGGCAAAGACATCACCTGACCGCAGCTGTCGTACTTGCGAGGGAGCTGCAGCGACCGGCTCTAACTTGCGGAGCCATTAAAAGCCCCCCACCCGCTAATGAACTCTACTCGTATTTCCAGCGACTGGCGTGCTGTGGCGGCGAGAGGCAATGGATGCCTCGCCAAGGAGCCTCCGCGGCGGCTCGTAATGGCGCTAACAGCGATCCGCGGCCGTGTTCATTTGGGACGCGGCGCGTTACGGCAGGCGCCGCGCCGTCGATGTGGGCGTCGTTAGGGTCCGCCCTAATGCTGTGGCGGCGGGGACGCCTCCCTGCCGCCGTTATGTTTGCGGGACGCGGGGACGTCTGCGGCAGCCCACCCCTACCGTGTAAACGAGCACCTCTGTAAGCACAATCAGGAATTTTCGCACACCTCTTACTATGGATGCCAAACGTAGCAGCCATTCAGTCGTTATCATTAAGGACTCTCCATGTCATCCAGACACTAGAGACAATCCACTGAACCCCAGTCCGGGTAGATCGTACCTATGAATGCTGAAAGTTAGCTTTGACCTGTGGCGTAATGATGAACATCTACACATGTAGGGTGTTAAGGGGGGGGGGTAGGACGTCAAACGGGCCGACTTGGAGCAGGAGAGTCACCACAGGACACTGTCTAAACTTTTACAAATAAATTCATAAAACTTCGTCACCATGACCGGGGAGGATTGAGGACTCACACTCATCGCAATGGAAGTTCAAAAACGTGGCAAAATACGTTTTTTTACATGTGAAATTTCATCATTTTTTCACTAATTACTGGCTGCATTTGTTGCTATAGATACTTTTGTTCCTAAGTAAGAGAGATTCTTCGATGAATTTTTCGTAGCATACAAACAGTAGTTACAGGTGTATGAAACTGTAGAATTTTCCCAATTTATTAAAAAACTGTGGAAAAAATTGAGATAATTAACTATAAAACTTGAGTTTTTTCTAAACATGAAGTTTAAAGTGTAACAGTTCTTTCATTTTTTAACAAATTAAATAACTTCTAGAGTTCTCTCACTTAGGAAGAAAAGTGTACCTATAGCAACAAATGCAGCCAGTTGTAAGTGAAAAAATGATGAAATTTCACATGTAGAAAAATGAGTTTCGTTACGTTTTTGAACTTCCACTGCTATGAGTATGAATCCTGAATCATTCCTGGTCATGCTGTTAAGGTTTTATGAATTTATTTGTAAAAGTATAGACAGCGGAAATTAAAATGTCCTATGGTGCCTCTCCTCCTCCAAGTCGGCCCGTTTGACGTCCTACCCCCCTTAAAGATATAAGTGCAGAGATTCTTGTTGGTGACTAAGGACAGTGTACTGAACAACATCACATCAGTAATTTCTTAATTTGCTGATTAATTTTGGAAATTTGTAGTAAAGCCTTATGGAACCAAATTGCTGAGGTCATCGGTCCCTGTAGATTAATAATTATATATATTAGGAGTAGTATGTTTTAGGTCGGTTAACAGAAAAACGTGCCAATGTATGAGCATTAGAAGACGTGGGACACAAAATGTTGACCTCAGGTGTGAGGCTGCTACATTTGCAGTCTAGTTGTAAAACTGCTACGTAACTTATCTGACCATTTTAAAGATCAACTTATTATACTGTCATTGATTTCATCACACCCCTGTTCTCATTCGATTGATACTAGTCGATACTTGAACATAAAAGGTAAACAATTCTCATTTTGTAATTCCATAATATCTTTCACAAGAAGAAAAATTTGGAAATTTGTGGTACAGTCTTTTGGGACCAAACTGCTGAGGTCATCGGTCTCTGCTTACACACTACTGCATCTAACTTAAACTAACTTACGCTAATGACAACACACACAACTATGCCCGAGGGAATACTCGAACCTCGGGAGGAGCCGCGCAAACCGTGACGAGACACCTGAGACCGCTCGGTTACCCCGCGCGGCTCACATGAAGCGAAACTAGCTTTTCGTTAGTATTTATACAATAAATCCATGTACATGTACATTTTCCAACTAATAAACTTCATTATACAAGCAACTTTACAAAAAAACATTGTTGACGAACTGATTTTGCGAATTTCAATACTAAAAGGTGGAAGCCGTGTAAAACTTTGTGTTGCCATGTGAGACGAACGAATTAATGAGTAATTCCGTAATGTCAGTCTGTATACACCAAAAAGTTATTGATTGTAATCTATACATTTTTTTCTTGTAGTAACCAGTGACTGTTAAAACAATATACGAGGGTTGCAACTTTAATAATGGCAACTATTTATTTACAGCTCGTACAAAATAGATACGTGTTTCAAAGTTTTACGGACCCTCAAAGTAGTCACCAGCGATGTGTATAATCCGTTGCTAGTGATGTGGAAGTTGCAGGATACTCTTAGCAGTGCCAGTTGTGTTGACAGTTCGAGCGGCGCGGTCTATTGCCCGACGAATTTGTAGCAGTTCTGAAGCGAAAGCCGTGAAGTGTTTCCTTCAGTTTAGAAATCGAGTCGAACTCACGAAGGCTTAAGCCAGGGGAGTGCACTAGGTGGTATAGCACTTAGCAGTCCGTCAAACAAATCAATAACAGCTTGCACTGTACGTGCTTGAGCGTTGTCCTGCAAAATGATGGACAGGTCCTGCAGAAAGTCTCATCACTTCTGTCTGTATGCAGTTCATTTTTGGAACACAACCTACGACCAGCTTGATTGTAAATGCGAGTAATGGGAGTAACTTCTGTGGTACTAGAGGGAGCCGTAAAGGGGAAAAACTGTAGATGGATACAGAGGTTCGAATACATCCAGCATGTAATTGAGGACGTAGGTTGCAAGTGCTACTCTGAGATGAAAAGTTTGACTCAGGAGAGGAATTTGTGAGAAACCTATCAGAAGACTGACGACTCAAAAAAAATTGCGATCTTAAGAATAAAATACAGTGACAATATACGTCGTGGAGATAGTACCAGCAGAGGTTACTAGATCACAGAACGAGACTGTGATATTTTACTTATTAGTTTCCTTGATTATACATCACTTTTTCGCAGATTTTTCATGATTAAAATCTAAAGTACATTAATAACGCTAAGAGACGTCTTGGAGATTGTACGAACGAAAGTCGCAATAGCACTAGTGTATTGGACGATGGAGCAGAACACGAAATTACTCGAGCTGTGACGTAAAGTTCTCGAGCCGTTAGGGTCTTGCTCTCACTTCCACGAGACTTTCTACCTTGGTTATTGCAGGTTATGCAGTAGCTGCTATTCCTGTTTCTGTCTTGGGTTGAAGTTCTGTGGCCTGTCGGTGATGGTTTCCTCATCTTGTTGTCACGTTGTTTTTCTTCATTCTCTTGCTCTGTACAGTGACTAGTCACGCAGCAGGCGATTCGTGCTCAAACACAGCACTGCCACCCATTCTATAGCCCAGTTCGACCGAAATGTTATTCCATGCCGGAGGTTTGAACTTAAACAATGC
The DNA here is from genome assembly GCF_021461395.2 of Schistocerca americana. Lineage (NCBI taxonomy): Eukaryota > Metazoa > Arthropoda > Insecta > Orthoptera > Acrididae > Schistocerca > Schistocerca americana. Next base: position 162,315,467 of record NC_060119.1, on the reverse strand, counting down.
TTGGTTACAGGCACGCAGTTTATCAAGATTTCACCAGCCGTATCACCAATCACAGCTGGAAAATGTTGGGGTAACATGCGTTTCACTGAATTACAGTGCGATCCCTGTAAGACAAATGAGATCAAAGGGTTTAGAGGACGCCGGGATTGAACTCGGTACTAGACAGTGGAGCAATACGGTCGGAACCCAGGCAGCGAGTATGCATAATAACAAATACCGCCAACACCTGTAGAAAATTGGGGCGGCCATCAAAATATTTCGCATAAAAATGGAATCAACAACTACTCTGAATACCCGAGAGCACACTCCGAGTCCTCCCTCAAATATAATCAAGGAAGGAATCACAACGAGACCACTGTAGTCCAAACGCCAGGTTCCTGAGATATACAGTTCATAAGTTTATAGAAAAACGCAATAAGTCGTAATGGAAGTTTTAATTTAAATCAGGATTGGGATCTGGTACACAATTTATTAATACAGATTTCTCCTTCTTCCACTTATTGCTGTATGAGTATGTAGTTGGCGCAAATAGGTTCTTTGTTTGTATGCCACTCCCCTTTTAATTGTAATATTCCACATTTTAACATGTTTCCCATTGCTATTCCTGTTGGATTTCCACCGAACAATCTTTACTTCTGTTATTATTATTTGTGGGCTGTTTCTAAGTTATCTTATAACCTTAACTTAAATTTACATTTACTTTATTTCTTTTGTAACAAATAAGTGGTGTATATAGCTTTCGATGTATTAATTGGAGCGTTCTCTATATCGTCCCGTGGACTTAGAACATATTTTAGTGACATCACAAAGTAGTGACCGCACACAATATTGCTTCCTCTGCAAACAGTAGTATCTTACGATAGTACTGTGTGAATGTTATTGATTATAACATAAACTACATCTGCTCGATATCTCACAGCACTCGAAAAAACTTCATGAATATACACTTCCCTAATAATCAAATCACAGTCTTGATCACACCCGAACAGCCGCGATGTTAGTGCGTAAATTGCAAACTACAAGGGTCAAGACTGTATACTTGAAGAAGTAATTCTACTTGTTGTGAACTGTAGTAGGCTTTTTAGTTGTGATGACGGCGTTTGCTATGCAGTGTAGTTAAGCTGGTAAAAAGAGAAATAAAAATCGCCGAGTATTTCCGAGCAGATATTATTTTAATGTTATTCATAATGAATTTCAAGTTAAGCCTGTGGCTTTCGTAAACTAAATGTCAAATGTAATACACTGCATTCGGTTACAAACATATTTAATTTTGTTCCAGTACGCGTTTCAATCCCTCTTCTTTAGGTGGACATTCTCGTTTCATACTGAAGTATTGTTCATTAATCGCACCATAAACAGATACATAAATGATCAGTATTAACTTACACAGTAATTTTTACTTAAGACATGTGACGAAATAAATAGAGAGAATAATAGTTTAAAAATTCACAGAAAACTGTCGATAACAACTGCTCTGTTTGCTATAAATGAAATGATAGATGACGTATGAATTCTATCACGTCCAGTAAATTATCTTTCAACTACAGTTAACCACTGGAGCATCTTGTGCGTAAGTCTGGCTCTTGTATTTTATTAGCCTGTTCTGTTATGGTAAAAGAGTGAAATCTCTACAAATGCCTAGGCTAATAGCTTGCGTACACTAATTTTAGTGCGAAAATTTGGAGTATGCTGAATTTCTATAGGCTCAGATGAACTAAATTGGTACTTTAGGAAGGATACCAACATACCGAACTACGTCCACCGACAATATTCGTCAAGATGAGAATGTTCCAAAAAGTTCGTAACCAGTGTCAGTGGAACGCGCAAGCTATTAATTTCTTTCACAATGTTTTACCAAAGAAGATGGGATATTGTTACGTTGTACTTGCGTGCCCATTACACCAAGAATCTGTTTTTTATTTGCGGTATATCTGTCAGGGAAGTCGAACCAAATATAGGTTGGCTAATTGCCCCTGTACTTCTGCTGGCATCAGCCCAAAGTCACGTGAAGTCCAGTGTAAAAAATTTTGTTCATTTTAACCAATTAAAATGACAAGGTGGTAACTTTTAGTGGGCCATTCTAGTCTTGTGGTCAACAATGTAGCCCGATAGAACGTTTTATATTGAAATTATTTGCATCTGATAGTGTTGAGGAGTTTTGGATAACGACATAACTTTTATTAGGCAGCTGGGAATAATGGAAGGATATCCAAAACATCCAGCAGCTTCAGCAAGGATGGAAGAGTTGGTAGATTTAAAACACTGCCACGTGTGACCTCCGTTCTCTTACAATTGAAAAAAAAAATCCACCCTTCGCTGAAGTGCGCTTAAATCTAGTGACGTTTCAATGTACTGTACAGATACATCAGAATAATGTTATTCAAACTAAATCAGTGGTAGAATTTCAGAATTTATGTGTATTGTATCAAATCAATAAATATTAACTCACTGCCTAATAACCGACATAAATTTAAATGCTTTGGACGATCACTTAAATAACTGCTCAGTTCTATTTTCGTGTTACTTAGGTTTAGTCAGTCATGATGTTAAAACTGTAATAAGATTTTCTTTTTTTTCCTCGTGATCATAAAAGTAGTAATTACTGTAAGAAACGACGATTCATGATACAGCGATAGTCAGTGAACGAAGGAAGTAAAAATGGCGTCTCTCTCGGCTTCGCCTTGAACGCCACTATCCCGCAACGCATCTGCATTTAGCGGGTTACCGTCAGCTCAGCCCCTGCGGTGAGGCTGGTTTCCGTGTTAACCGCTTCAGCCCCCCAGAGGGCCTCCTGGTAACCAGCCAGAAGGGGTCGCTCCACACTCACACCTCTACCTGCATTCGCGCAACTTCGACAGCCAGTAGGAAAATTGTAACCATCCTCCGCGCAAGTTAATTCCGCCCGCGTGGAGCCGGATAGAGCCAGTTCCGTCTTCACAAGCTAGCGACTGTTGTACAGTCGCCTTTTGGACACCGTCTCGGATCGGACGTCGCCCTCACCATCCGTACGAATGCGCTTCCTCGACCTGTATTCCGAGCCTTGGTGTTTTGCGCCGTGGACACGTAGTCCTACTAGTGAAGTAAAATCATGAATACGTGCTTTGGTATGAAGGTGGACTTTTCGTTGGTCAAGAGATCTTAATCTACCCTCTCAGGAATCTCTTTTCGTTATGATGAAGAACAGCTGTTTGTGACGAACTTTTTCTTCGAATTACGAAGAAGAATTTCTGGAGAACGTTTATTTTCTTTTGTTGTACTGCATCAGACACACAAGATTGCTGTAGTTCGAAGTTTACTTGTTCAAATAAACAAAGTTCAATTACATCTACTTGTGATCTTGTGAAAGTATTCCGAGTGAGGAATACTTCATAAATTTTGGATTTAAAATAATGCAGCTTCACCATCATTGGAGACGAAGAACAAATTCAGAAAGGACGAGGATTAAATAAAAAATTTCCGTGTCCTTCTCATTGAAACCATTTTTGTCTCAAACAAATTCAGGAAATGAAGCAAAACTAATAATGTATTGAACAGCTGGGGTATCCAATAGCCTCATGAGTAGGCTAGAGGATGAAGGGATGACATAATAGCAACAAGGAACAGGAGAAAAGAAAAATTTCTACAAGAATTCCTCCAGTCAGAATAGCCTATCCAATCGGACGACATGGATATGCTCCCAGCCCGTGTTGTAGCAGGCTATAAGGACACAGTGTCGAAGACACCTGACAAACCGACGACACGACGAAGTGCAGTTACTATAGACATCTGTCCTATGAATTTAAAATTCCAGGCACGTCTTTCTTCCTGCCGCGCCACACCGGTAGCGACAGTGCTGCCCTCACATGGATCCTTGGCTAGACTCACGAGAGGTAACGTTCGGCTACATTTGTGTCACAGCTAGCACCACACTGATCCGACATTGGAGATGCGAGATCGAGGATGTCAGTCACCCAACCCACTTATTAGTTTTTTCCCAAAGCTAGAACCTTGATCACAGGGAGCGGCTGGCGTGCCTCCGGCACGTCGGCAGTTGTCAATGCTGATCTTGGCGAAGCTTGATAGTGGAAGCCGAGTTTGATGGAAGCAGTCTGCAATTGGAAATGTGGGCAACAGAGCAGGAGATGCATCGTGGCCAAGGGAAACCTCTACATTCAAGTATTTTGCTCCAGGTGTCACAGGCTGCGATACGAAGACGAAAATCATTTAGTACACGAGTGGCTGAGTATTTAAATGCTTCAGACTATGTTCGTTTATGGCTTAAGGCATATACTATAAACACTTCTATGTGGAGGAAAGGCTTCCATCCATTCTTAGGCGTATAGCAGCATCGGGTGTTGCTGTACTCTACTCAACTGGATCCGCTTCACAACGCCGTTTACTTTAAATGTAAATATATTTGACTCGTTCCACATCATTGCGTAATATCGTATTCATGATCCATGGAACTAGAATTAATCTAATCTAATCTATACAAAAATCCAGCGAAATCAGAGGGCTGCTTTTCTAACTTTTTGTTTGGGTTAAGTGGTTCTGTGTGGAATCTATTTTCATTTTGCGATTATTCGATTTATTTTAAGCTTTTTTCTTCGAAGTAAAGGGGCCTTATGTCTTGAACTGGTTGTGTTTTTTGTTGTTGCCGCCAACCCCCCCCCCCCCTCCCATTTTGGTGTTGGTATATGATATCATTTTCAAATAGCTTTACTTTGTGCTGAAGACATTTGAATTCCTCTTTTGTGTTGTTCTAATGCCCAGGCTTAAGGTACTATAGCTGCAACAGATATTAAATTCAGCTGTTACATTGCTATTTTGTTAAGTGTGAAGGAAGATATTTTTGGTTTAACAAAAAATGTCTATGCCTGCGCAACTCCAAGCCCGAACCCCATTCCAACAAACTCTTACGCTAGAATGGGTACTTCAGCATGGTTGTGTAGTATGCCAGCATGATGCCCGTAGCCTTGTAACATCAGATTGAAATGTAGGACTACTAGACAGTATTCGGTTGGCCATCTCTGAATTCGAACTAGTTTTTAGGTGAGTTAAATGTCCAGCGTTAGGTTCCTATGTTAGAAGCAGTGATCATTTATTAGCCCTAGAAACGTTCACCACGGGTGCTCTGACCCTGGAGCTTTTTGTTTCTTACTGTGTATGCGCCTCTGCACGTGCACAGTCCTCTGACACCAATGTAAATTCCACATAGAGTGCGATCTAGTAGCGAATGGACGTTCAAAGATGTGAGACACTGTTGTTTAGTTAAATTGACAGAAGTACTTTTGAAGAGTCATTGTGACGCTAAAGTACACACTGGTAGGACTGTTCTGTCGCAGAGTGCATAGTTCATTTATGTTAAATTGGTACGTAGGATGACATTTTAGCAACGGAAGATACTGTATGGGAAGCACTGTTACAAGAGCTCAATTGTAATTTTCTTGATGAAAGTGATTCTGAAGCTGATATTCCAACAGCAGTTATGGACAATGGTGAAACTGATCAGTCTACCTGATCTTCAGACAGCGATGAAGAAAATACAATCGTCCATAGCAAGAATGGTGATCATTGTAGGAAGGCAACCGCCCCTCACACTTCAGGTCTGCAAGCTGCCGATAACATGTAGTCCATATTCCAAGAGTGAGGAAATAATGACCCATAGGATTTATGAATAATGGAGCAGACCCAAAAATATTAGTGTAATATGTGCATTTCATTAAATGAATAGCACCTTCATCTAATTAAGCTACAAATAATGTCTTTCAATCCGGATCACTTTCAGGTCTCTACATGGAAAAGTTTGAATAACAATTTTTATTTTGTCTCGAATTTTGGATGCATTAATAATAGTATTGATTGGGAAAGGTGAAATAAAATGAGTTTAGTTCGAGAGGGTCCAATTTCATTATAAAATATTCTATTGCCACGCAGTTCCTCCAGAAAATAATTGAGGGTCGCTGTGACTCTGGTTTACTCTTCGTGCGACAGTTTCAGGGGTATACACTTCGAGGGTTAAGAGTACAGAAATAATGTTTTGTTATCAGTAGTATAGGTAGAATCTACGTAGCGTTGAATTAGTTACAGGAGACTGTAATGAGAGTGTTAGCTCCTCTTTCCCAGCTGCGAGCTGGAGGGCTGAAGTTTCAGTTTAGAACGGGCATGTTTCGCAATCCTTGTGCCCTATGCTAGGAGCCCAGTCACATGGTTTTTCAGAGAGTGATTCATTCACTACTGGGTGCAATGCAGGGTGTTGCCAAGTCGCTGGCCGAGACAGACAAACCAGAACCAATGTAAACATATAAAAAAAAGTTTTGCATCAGCCCGATTTCCACAACTGCAGAAGATAGACGTTGACTGTGGATATTGTCTCACAGACACAGTCCCTTTGACTGTTCAGAGATGTCACTAAACCCGCCCAAAGATGTAAACAAGCATGCAGGAGCAGCCGCCATTAGACGGAGGGGTTCCAATAGCCGATCAGTTCCAGTCATTCCACCGGGAAAGAGATACACGGCTGGTGGTGTCTGTAGTTCAACCATGCCTAGATGATCAGTACCGCGGTTCGATCGCGTCTGCATTGTTACTTTGTGCCTGGAAGGGCTCTCAACAAGGGAAGTGTCCAGGCGTCTCGGAGTGAACCAAAGGAAGATTGTTTGGACACGAAGGAGATACAAAGAGACAGGGACTGTCAATGACATGCCTCATTCAGGCTGCCTAAGGGCTACTACTGCAGTGGATGGCCGCTTCTTACTGATTATGGCTCGGGGGAACCCCGACAGCAACGCCACCACGTTGAATAATGCTTTTCATGCAGCCATAGGACGTCGTGTCACGACTCAAACTGTGCGAAATAGACTGCATAATGTGCAACTTCACTTGCGGCGTCCATGGCGAGTCCCGTCTTTGCAACCACGACACCATGCAGCGCGGTACAAATGGGCCCAAGAACATGCCGAATGGACTGCTCAGAATTGACATCACGTTCTCTTCACCGATGAGTGTCGCATATGCCTTCAACCAGACAATCGTCGGAGACGTATATCGAGGCAACCCGGTCAGGCTGAATGCCTTAGGCACACTGTCCAGCGACTGCAGCAAGGTGCAGGGAGGTGGAATTATACGGGGCCGACGTACGCCGCTGGTGGTCATGGAAGGCGCCGTAACGGCTGTACGATACGTGAATGCCATCCTCCGAACGCTAGTGCAACCATATCGGCAGCACACTGGCGAGGCATTCGTCTTCATGGACGTCAATTCGGTGCCCCATCGCGCTTATTTTGTGAATGACTTCCTTCAGGATAACAACTTCGCTCGACTAGAGCGCCCAGCATGTTCTCCAGACATGTACCGTATCAAACATACCTGAGATACATTGAAAAGGGCTGTTTATGGACGACGTGACCCACCAACCACTCTGAGGGATCTACGCCGAATCGCCATTGAGGAGTGGGACAAACTGGACCAACAGTGCCTTGATGAATTTTTGGATAGTATGCCACGACTAATACAGGCATGCATCAATGCAAGAGGACGTGCTGCTGGGTATTAGAGGTACCGGTATGTACAGTAATCTGGACCACTACCTCTGAAAGTGTCGCTGTATGGTGGTACAAAATGCAGTGTGTGGTTTTCATGAGCAATAAAAGGGGCGGAAATGATGTTTATGTTAATCTCTATTCCAATTTTCTGTACAGGTTCCGGAACTCTCGGAACCGAGGTGATAGAAAGCTTTTTTTGATGTATGTATAATGTTTTGTGTGTTAGATGTATGTCGGCATGGCATATTTCGGCATTGATTAGTCGTGTTTTTTGTTTAAATGGTTCAAAATGGTTCAAATGGCTCTGAGCACTATGGGACTTAACTTCTAATGTCAGCAGTCCCCTAGAACTTAGAACTACTTAAACCTAACTAACCTAAGGACATCACACACATCCATGCCCGAAGCAGGATTCGAACCTGCGACCGTAGCGGTCGCACGGTACCAGACTGTAGCGCCTAGAACCGCTCGGCCACCTCGGCCGGCTTCAAATGGTTGAAATGGCCCTAAGCACTATGGGACTTAACATCTGAAGTCATTGGTCCCCTAGACTTAGAACTACTTAAACCTAAAGAACCTAACAAACCTGTTGATGTGACCTGTCGGAACTAGTCGGAAGCAGTCGGAACTACTCCTTACCATTCGTAACTCTTCATAACTTGCTGAGGGATGCAAGGAAGACTGTGCCAACTCATGTATGTATGCTTATTCCATGTTATGGTAGGCATGCTGTAGGCTAATCGTAATTACCCACCACCTGTAGACTGACCGTCATTACTGTATAAGAATACTAAACATGTGTTTGGGGTACTGGTAGTCGTTATTGTCAGGGTAATGACAGTCAACATCTACTATCCAGTATGATATTTTGTCGAAGTGTCATGTAGTCTACAGTGTGTGATAGCAAACAGTATCAATGAGCGGAATGTTTTGTGCAACAAGATAAGATTTATGCCCTAGAACTGAGTGGCTGTAATGTTTGATCCTGTAAGCACAGCAACCCTTGTTAGTTCTATAACTGTCTATTACTTCTGCGTGACAGCAGAAATGACAGCATTTTGAATTGTTAGATGAAGTTAATACTGTAGCATGGGGTCGCTATGATATATGGCTTACTTCAGAATGGTTTCTACGTTTCATCTCTGTCTTGTTACACAGCCACCACCGTCTCTGGTCATGTTATGTGTAAACATAACAGAAGATCTCTTTGTGTATTACGAAAATACTGAGTTTAAGTCATACAGAGTAATTAAATCTCGTCGAAACTCTTCCTTCCTTCCTTATTTCCTAAAATCGTGTTTTGCTGTTCGTTGGTATTTCGGCAATGTTGTAGTTAGTTTTACATCGCATGTCGTGCAGTAAAATTTTGGTGTTATGCAGTAGTTTATTATAGGAAATATTGTATGTAAACCTTTTAGTGAGCGTTGGAAACATAGATCCGACTGGTAAATGTTGTAGCAACATTCTTCAAAAATTGCTTTTGTACATAACCGGTAATGTGACTATTCGTATACAAATAAAAAGCAACATAAGACTGTTAATAACATCGAAGAACATGATGCATTACCTCTGGCCCCCATCCCTAAATTGGTGTTTGCTAATGTGAAATATTACTGAATACGTTATAATATCGACAGGCGAAGTCAGTTTGTTCTATGAACCACCATTAACAGAACCTCAGATTTAAAAGTCACACCCTTTGCGAGATTTAAATACCAGTGAAACACTTGACAAGCAACATAGTACATTTTAGAAGTGTGTGTGCGCTTGTGTGTGTGTGTGTGTGTGTGTGTGTGTGTGTGTGTGTGTGTGTGAAACACTTGACAAGCAACATAGTACATTTTAGAAGTGTGTGTGCGCTTGTGTGTGTGTGTGTGTGTGTGTGTGTGTGTGTGTGTGTGTGTGTGTGTGTCTAAAACAAAACGGTGACACTTTACATAAAGATTCAACTTTTGATATCACAAGCATATTTTTACAGAAATTTTAAATGTTGACACAACACTGTGGTACTTAGCAAGCATCATACAGCAATTTAGAGGTGGAAAACACTAATTTTATACCTTGCAATGCCGTACACACATATGGTACATTGATGCAATCATAAAAGCTGCCACCTGCTGTGGATGGCTAACAACCAGAGCATAAAGCAGCAGTTGACTTTATTTTGGATTTTGAAGTTTTGTAGAGTGACGTTGCAGTAAAGCTCATCTGGAGCAACCACATATTTCTAATTCGAAAATTAAGTAGCAAATTAAGCTTTGGTTCTTAACTGTTTGTGAATAGTATGTTTTAGTATGATTCTCATGTTCCATAATGAGATCTATATAGTTTCTAATTTAATTTGCAGATGTGAAATGAAATTTACTGACAAGACAATTCAATATTTAACATAGACAATTTTTGTAATTTAGAATGAATCAGACTCAGTATTTTTTTTAATATGTGCAAGAAGTTCAAACTTTTACGTGTAATATATATATATATATATATATATATATATATATATATATATATATATGTGTGTGTGTGTGTGTGTGTGTGTGCGTCTGTTCGCAATTCGTAGGTAAATACCTTTGAACATAATGCCATTATACATAGAATGCTTTTTATCAACTTGCGATCAGTTCATGGGCTGCTCTTCTTTCTTGGAAATACAGCATATATTCGAAATTGATGTCTTTTTCACCCGATTCAAGCAACTGAATGTCACATTTTGGTACTAAATTGAGATTCATTCGCTAGAGGGAGGGGATTGGGGTATGAAACACAACTGGGCTACTTCCACCATCTTGGATTTTTAATTTTTTCGTACTTTTTTAATCTTTTCTGAATGTTATGCATTCTCTATTTTCTCCTTATCACCATCATGCATTCAAGGTCAATGTCCTAGCCACTGCGTGTAGGTAGCTAATGCTAACACTTGCACTTTTAAAGGTCATTTAAATACAAAGTGATCCATATAGTAGGTAGATATCCTACTTGTATAAAATGCTGTTTCCAGATTTCTATAAACATAGGACTAAACAAGACTCCATTTTCTGCTGCCTTCCAGATCTCGTGAAAGAATGACGCAACATTGCTGATACACTTAGCAATACTGAAGTGCATTTTCATTCCTACGTGGGAGTTAGTCGGGTTAGATATAAGTCAACATATATCCGACAATTGTACAATAAATTTACGTCAGTAGGACTGCTACAACGACGCTACAAAACGGACAAATAGTTCTCAGAAATATTCCGTACATAGTCTAACGCATACCACGTCGGCTGCAATTAGTGTTTGTCTATGCGTGTTCATCAGCTGTATTTCATTTCCTCCTGTTTTTGTATTAGAGCGACGATTGAAATCGGTTGCAGTCTCACAGTTAAAACATCAAGTGGCTGGAACAAGTAATGGAGTCAGAGCTTTCTTCTGTGCTGATTCAATAATTAATTGCAGCTTACACAGACGTATCAGCAATGTTGATTTTTACAATCTCTCCATAATTGGTTGGATGTCAGTATATGGCAAACGCAAAGTATCTATGGGATTTTCAGAGCACAATTACAGATATTCATGTACGGGAACGGAGAGCATCAAATATCATATTAATTTACACTTAATTTGGAGGTTAACAACGTGTTTCATTGTTGAACTACTGAAAGGCTGAAGAGCTGGACTTGAGATCATAATTTCAATAGCCTGCAGTGATACTAATTAAACGAGCAGCGATGACACAGACTGATTTTCACCTCAAATACCTGTCTTTGTCGAAGCGGAAAATATGAACATTATATTGGCCTGGTGACGCTTGTTCTATTTCCTCAATTAGTCTTCAAAAGCGCATGCAGAGCTGTGGGAGTAGAAAGCTCTTTGGTTTATTTTAAAACGTCAGCTAGAGAATTAATGAACGAGCACTGCTGGTGATCCGCAAAGCGACACTTCATCCACAAAGAGAGCATCGCGTCAATTGCTCGTTGCGCTAAACTGTCGCGATTTGAAACACACGGCACTTTGTATACAGCACGCGACTGTTCATTCACTGGTCAAAAAAGCAACACCAACAATACAGTCAGCCATGCGTAAGTATTTCGCTTCTGCCAAAATCTCTTTTTGTTTGATTTAGCGGTTGCTGCCACATTTGCGGGGAAAAAGGTTTCAATTTGAAAAATCCGTCCCATTGTATTCTTTTCGTGTAACACGTATTGCGTTTTACATTAATGCATAGAGTGTAGAGGTAGATGGTGACGTAAATGTTTCTGTGTTACGGTCGTGTACCCCTTCCCATTCCGCTCAATCTGTTCTTCTAATCTCTGTCTTCTATTAAACTGCAGTTGTAGTAGCCAAGCGTACACGTCAAGAGACCAGTTACATATTCTTTTTCATTTTCTTGTCTTCTGACTGATCTGATGCGGCCTGTCACAAAATCTTCCCTTGTGCCAGCCTCTTCATCGGAGAGTAGCGGTTGGAACCTACGTTCTCAATTGTTTGCTGGTTGTATTCAAATACCTGTCTTTCTAGGCAGTTTTTGCCGTATACAGCTCCTTCTGGTACCATGGAAGTCATTTCCTGATGTCTTAACAAATGTCCTACAATCCTGTCCCTTATTCTTGTCAGTGATTTCCTCTTATTCCTTACGTCGCCTATTCTGCGGAGAACCTTCTCATTCGTTACCTTATCAGGCCAACTAACTTTCAACATTCTGTTGTAGCACCACATAGAAAATGCCTCGATTTTCTTCTGTTCCGGTTTTCACACAGTCCATGATTCACTACCATACAATACTGTGCTCCAAACGTAGATTCTGAGAAATATCTTCCTCTAATTAAGATTTTAGTTTAATACTAGAGACTTCTTTCGGCTAGGAATACCAATTTTGCCTGAGGCTAGTCTGCTTTCTTATATGTACCTCGCTACGTCCATCATGGATTATTTCATTGCCTAGGTAGCAGAGTTCCATAACTTCATCTACTTCGTGATCACCTGTGTTAAGTTTCTAGCTTTCCTCATTCCTGCTTGTTCTCATTATTTCCACGTTTCTTCAATTTACTATCAGACCATCTTCTGCACTCATTACACTCTTCATTTCATTCAATAGGTCCTGTAATTCTTCTTTATTTTCCGTTATTACGTAGGATTAATCGAATAGAGTGTGTATAAAAGCATATCAACAATGTCATATGAATAGGGGTGCGAAAACATTTCGTTAAGTAGGAAGTAATCTTGCATCGATCGAAGCTGAAAGGCGTTACGCCAGTTTCAAAAACTTCTCAGGAGAAGGAGAAAGCTGTGTAGATGCCGCAAGACCAAATAAATACAGATTATTAATGTTTTTATGTTTAAAACGAATTCCTAGACTAAAAATTTTCTTAGTGAAAATATAATTTGAATCTTTAATCCGCATTTGTCTTTGTTTCTCGAAAACTGACTTAATGCTTTTTAGTTTCGTGGTCATTAGAAAATTCACAACCTGTATATGTAAATTTAACAAGGATATCGATCACATGTGTCCATAAAATACATATTAATATACAAGTGTACTGTTAATTACAATATGTATTGTCTCTGTAACTGAATATAATTTTAACTCCTGACGAAATAAACAAGCAAATAAACACACGTGACTAGTTAGAAATGGCTTTATACAAATTCACTTAGACTGGCCATAGCCATTTCAGAATGTTCTCGTAAAATCGCATCGCATACTTAGGAACATATTTTAATGTCTTTCCAAAGTCCTGTCCCTCTCTAAACTTCTTAAGAACTTTGTCGTCCTCTATCTTTTCAGATGACACGGTAAGATTTTGCAGTGTACTTTTGTATTTAACTTTCAGAGAAAAAAATCTGTTTTTTTTTTTTAATTTCCTTTTCTTATAGAAGAGTTTGTGTAATTAGATGCCTTAGTCTTTCCTACCTTATTGTTTCAGTACTCGAATTACTTGAATTTTAAGGGGGGAAATACATGCTTCTTATCCCTTAGGAGTCGTTCCCTTTCCCAGGATATAAGTCATCTTAAAGTAAAATGGCCACCATTTATCCAAATGAATGATTTCGTCATGTTATGGAATACGAGCTCCTACATTTGTTCTGCTGTTTGCTGTTAATTCAACATACACTTTTGGGATATAAACTCTTCCTCAGTTTTGTATTTTTCTTTTGTATACCCAAAACGTAGGGTAGGTAGTTAGGCCACATTCAGGAAACATGTGGGCAATTTACACAGATATAACAGTAGCAGTCAGTCAGTATGCATTGTCACAGTTGTATTATTTCGGCTTTGATAGTGTCTGGAACTTAGTTTTTAATGCAGTAGTACTGAAAATCTCAAAACCATATTCACACCTTTTATTTCATCACCTTCATCAAAAAATACCACAGTGTTCTCAGCTTTTATGTAGTGAAAACTGAAATCGTTTAACCACAGTTCGGGCATTTAAAATATTTCTCGGATAGAAATTTCTGGTAATGGCAAATTCTGCATATGATCAAAGGCAACAACACCCATTTTTTTCATTTTGAAGATATTGAGGTTAGGCTACTTTTAGGGACAAGAGAAACTTTCGACTCTTTCGAAGATGAATTTGCAAATGTGACTTGGCTGCAAGCTTCTCAGAGATGGGCACCTTCTAATTTCACATTAACTCGTCACAAAAGGCAAAAACATCACTGTGTAGGTGCCGAATTGATAATATCGATTTTCCGAAAAAAGTGTCTGTGGAAGTAGCATTTCACAGCCGCGTCTGGATAAACAGTACAGTACATAAGATACGTTGTTTTCATTTACAGCCGAGAATCTAAGTACTGAATTTCCTTTGCGGCATAAAGTGAGGACTTCAGAGGAAAAGATCGTATGTGTTCACCTGTTGTTTTCAGAATGCTTTCATGAGTTTTATTTCTTCGTTCTATTTTTCCCATGTTTATCTTGTTATAGTTTCCCATTTATTACGAGTACCACACCAGCAACCTATGTGTCCAACACATTACAAAATACAGAATACTGAAACAACGTTTATTTTGCTAGTCACCATCTAATGTATGGGGTCTACGTATCATGACATACATGCTTCATTGAGAGCCGTTATGTACACATCTTGAGCATCTTTGTGTGGAAGGTCATGAAATTTTTGCTGGAAATCAATTTAATCATTGTCAGCGATTCCCTCGAAACAGACTTTCCCGCACCTACAATTTAAACTTTTGGTTAAAAACTTAATCAGGTGTTCTAAAATAGCTATGACGGAAAGAATACAGGACACACCATTGAAAATAACTCTGTATTGGAAAACTGTAAAAAAGGGAAGACTGGAGTTTAACATATCGTCGACAGAGCACAAACTGCAGTGCCCTTTTCAGAAGAACCGTGCCGATATTCGCCTGGAGTGATGTAGGAAAATCACAGAAGATCTCCGTCTGTATGCCTGACGGAGATTTGAACCGTTATCCTCCTGAATACGATGCTAACCACTGCACCAATTCCTTCGTTCGGAAAATGGTATAATGGAAAAATAAACCTTATTATTGTCGGTATTGTCTTAGCAGTAGTTTCCACCCACCTGCAAGCATCATCTGTGTTCTTTTCTACGACGTGTTTTCCGCTTACATAAGATATACCTATAGTAATGGCTTGCTGTATAACATTTATCTTATCAGCAGAAAAATGTCTTATTTTTTTGTGCGAAATACGGAAATGCTGACTTCGATAAACAAGCAAACAACAATTGAATGAATATGAAACTACACGGAAAGAAATGCGCAAGAATCAGCACTTACCACGGCTCGCAATAAACGCAACTGCATGGAACCGATCGCACACATTACGTGCAGCATCAGTTTAACATACGAGTGGAAGGCCGATTTAAGGCTTTTCACTCATCTTTAATTCTTCTTGTCCAAGTGGTTCACGACGTTCAACAAAAAAAAAAAAAAAAAAAAAAAAAAAAATGCAGTTTGGACTTTCAGCCCCGAGTGATTCATGCTTTTCATTCATAGCACAAAACTGATACGTTTACCAAACATGTTAACATATATGAATGTGTTCTTTAATCACAGTATAGAAATGACACAGCTACCAAGCACATTTACATTTCCAAAAGCTGCTCAAAGTGACTACATCCTGCTTCAACGTATCCTGTGATACTTCGTTGCATGTTTTACCTTTCTCAAACCAGTACTAGTTCAACGACGGCTTTTGATAATAATTTATCAGACTAGATCCTCAACATCAATGACGAACACCAGTTTCCCTGTTATCGAATATTACCCTGTAATGTTGAACGGTCAAGGAAGAAAATTTGTAATTTGTCAAGGAGAGAAGTGCTTTTAAATGTATCAGTTTTCCATACTTGTGTGGTGAACACCTCGCTAAAAGCTAATAAAAATTATTGCAGGTATTTAATTATCATTTTAATACGTTTAATCCGAGCTTGTGATCCGTCCCAGTAGACTGGACGTTAAACACTAATCTCCTCTCTCCTCCTCCTCCTCCTACCCCTGCTGTATAACCGTAAAAAGTTTTTCCAAGCATTATCCTTTGTTTTAAATATGTTTCCACACATGTGGAACGATTCCACAGTATAAATTCATTTTTTTTATTTCTACAGTGATACTATAATAAGCACCGTCGTTCTGTCCAAAGGTGAACCATTCGCACCTGGCAGTAGCTCTGTCGTCCTTCAGCGAATGGCGTCTTATGGAAGCGATGTGAGTGGGTGGGGGATCACTACTCCACACTTCCGGTGGTTGTCGGGTTAGCAGAACTGTTGTGTGTATTACTTCGTCAAGTACCTCCGCATTTGGCTTCACGAGGCTAAGAGTGCCAGACTGCAGTCCTTCCCCAAGGAAAATTCCTTTTTAGTACCGCGAATCGAACTCGGTTCCTCCGCCTGGCAGTCAGCTAACTAAGCGGACAATGTCATTTTCGATGTCGTATAGCCGTTCGCAAGGTGGGAAAAATGGGGATACTTCCCCCCTTCCCCTGCAGTACAGAGATTAATGTCTTATTTCCTAACGTAATTCATTGGGTAGCTGATGCTTGTATAGCAACAAATGTTTTCATATCGTTACTAGCTCAGTGCCTGGCATTGCCTCCTGTTAACCCATACTCCTCCTTCCCTCTCTCTCATTCCTTCTCCTCCACCAACCCCTCTCTCTGTCCACCTCCACTGCACTCGGTCAGTTTCATCCTCCTTCCTTTCTCCGTCCATCTCCTCTGTTCCCCTCTTTCTGTACATTTCCCCCTTCTATCACCCCCTCTCCACCTGCAGCCCCTGCTCCCTGACAATCTACTACCACCTCTCCACTTGACCATCTGCTCCTGCTTCATATGTCCATTTATCCTCCACCCCTGTAGGTCCAGCCCCTCCTCCTCTCTCTCTTTGTGTAACTCCTTCCCTTTCACTCCCCCCATCCCCTCCTACCCATCCCTACTTTACTTCTCCATTGTGTCTCTGTCCATCTCCTCCTCTTTCCTTTCTCTGTTCATCTCCTCCTCTTGTGTTTCTCTGTCCATCTCTTCTTCCACCTCTCTCTACGTCTCTCCTCCTCTTTCCTTTCTCTATCCATCTACTCTGCTCCCCAACCTCTGTCCTTCTCCACCTGTTCCCTTTCTCTGTCCATTTCCCCTCACCCTCCCTCTGTGCATTTCCTCCTACCACCCTATTTGTGTCCATCTCCTACTCTGACGTCTCTCCCAGTCCATCTCATACTTTCTCCTTCTCTCTCCAAGTTATCACCCCCATCCTAACAGAAAGTTGCTTTTTCCAGATAGTGATTAATATCCGTACCAAACTTTGTTTAAATCGATACAGGGGTTTACAAGAGGCTTTTTACACATGGATTTGCACACATATGTAGGTGTCACATGTATTTCACGTTTTTTAACGTATTGCTCACATATGTGTACACATATTATACCTGTACCTGTATCGAAATTCACCCTGTTGTTTCAATTTCATGCAGTTCGTTGTTTATGACCTCTAGTCCCTGTAGTGTGCGCACTATTACATAATTCTACAGTTAAATCCATTGTTATTTGTGAATACTGTCTTTGAAAAGTGTTGTGTCTACAGTTAGTAAGAAATAAGTTGTAAATTACGTCATCCTCCATGATGCGGCAGTTTTTCGCGCATCTCATAGTTTATGACGTCATATCTCTTGATCTCCCCCCCCATGAACCATGGACCTTGCCGTTGGTGGGGCGGCTTGCGTGCCTCAGCGGTACAGATAGCCGTACCGTAGGTGCAACCACATCGGAGGGGTATCTGTTGAGAGGCCAGACAAACGTGTGGTTCCTGAAGAGGGGCAGCAGCCTTTTCAGTAGTTGCAAGGGCAACAGTCTGGATGATTGACTGATCTGGCCTTGTAACAATAACCAAAACGGCCTTGCTGTGCTGGTACTGCGAACGGCTGAAAGCAAGGGGAAACTACAGCCGTAATTTTTCCCGAGGGCATGCAGCTTTACTGTATGATTAAATGATGATGGCGTCCTCTTGGGTAAAATATTCCTGGGGTAAAATAGTCCCCCATTCGGATCTCCGGGCGGGGACTACTCAAGAGGATGTGGTTATCAGGAGAAAGAAAACTGGCGTTCTACGGATCGGAGCGTGGAATGTCAGATCCCTTAATCGGGCAGGTAGGTTAGAAAATTTAAAATGGGAAATGGATAGGTTGAAGTTAGATATAGTGGGAATTAGTGAAGTTCGGTGGCAGGAAAAACAAGACTTCTGGTCAGGTGACTACAGAGTTATAAACACAAAATCAAATAGGGGTAATGCAGGAGTAGGTTTAATAATGAAGAGGAAAATAGGAATGCGGGTAAGCTACTACAAACAGCATAGTGAACGCATTATTGTGGCCAAGACAGATACGAAGCCCACACCTACTACAGTAGTACAAGTTTATATGCCAACTGGCTCTGCAGATGACGAAGAAATTGAAGAAATGTATGATGAAATAAAAGAAATTATTCAGATTGTGAAGGGAGACGAAAATTTAATAGTCATGGGTGACTGGAATTCGAGTGTAGGAAAAGGGAGAGAAGGAAACATAGTAGGTGAATATGGATTGGGGCTAAGAAATGAAAGAGGAAGCCGCTTGGTAGAATTTTGCACAGAGCACAACATAATCATAACTAACACTTGGTTTAAGAATCATGAAAGAAGGTTGTATACGTGGAAGAACCCTGGAGATACTAAAAGGTATCAGATAGATTATATAATGGTAAGACAGAGATTTAGGAACCAGGTTTTAAATTGTAAGACATTTCCAGGGGCAGATGTGGACTCTGACCACAATCTATTGGTTATGACCTGTAGATTAAAACTGAAGAAACTGCAAAAAGGTGGGAATTTAAGGAGATGGGACCTGGATAAACAGAGTTTCAGGGAGAGCATATGGGAACAATTACCAGGAATGGGGGAAAGAAATACAGTAGAAGAAGAATGGGTAGCTTTGAGGGATGAAGTAGCGAAGGCAGCAGAGGATCAAGTAGGTAAAAAGACGAGGGCTAGTAGAAATCCTTGGGTAACAGAAGAAATATTGAATTTAATTGATGAAAGGAGAAAATATAAAAATGCAGTAAATGAAGCAGGCAAAAAGGAATACAAACGTCTAAAAAATGAGATCGACAGGAAGTGCAAAATGGCTAAGCAGGGATGGCTAGAGGACAAATGTAAGGATGTAGAGGCCTATCTCACTAGGGGTAAGATAGATACTGCCTACAGGAAAATTAAAGAGACCTTTGGAGATAAGAGAACGACTTGTATGAATATCAAGAGCTCAGATGGAAACCCAGTTCTAAGCAAAGAAGGGAAGGCAGAAAGGTGGAAGGAGTATATAGAGGGTCTATACAAGGGCGATGTACTTGAGGACAATATTATGGAAATGGAAGAGGATGTAGATGAGGATGAAATGGGAGATAAGATACTGCGTGAAGAGTTTGACAGAGCACTGAAAGACCTGAGTCGAAACAAGGCCCCCGGAGTAGACAACATTCCATTGAAACTACTGACGGCCTTGGAAGAGCCAGTCCTGACAAAACTCTACCATCTGGTGAGCAAGATGTATGAAAGAGGCGAAATACCCTCAGACTTCAAGAAGAATATAATAATTCCAATCCCAAAGAAAGCAGGTATTGACAGATGTGAAAATTACCGAACTATCAGTTTAATAAGTCGCAGCTGCAAAATACTAACACGAATTCTTTACAGACGAATGGAAAAACTAGTAGAAGCCAACCTCGGGGAAGATCAGTTTGTATTCCGTAGAAACACTGGAACACGTGAGGCAATACTGACCTTACGACTTATCTTAGAAGGAAGATTAAGGAAAGGCAAACCTACGTTTCTAGCATTTGTAGACTTAGAGAAAGCTTTTGACAATGTTGACTGGAATACTCTCTTTCAAATTCTAAAGGTGGCAGGGATAAAATACAGGGAGCGAAAGGCTATTTACAACTTGTACGGAAACCAGATGGCAGTTATAAGAGTCGAGGGAAATGAAAGGGAATCAGTGGTTGGGAAGTGAGTAAGACAGGGTTGTAGCCTCTCCCCGATGTTGTTCAATCTGTATATTGAGCAAGCAGTAAAGGAAACAAAAGAAAAATTCGGAGTAGGTATTAAAATTCATGGAGAAGAAATAAAAACTTTGAGGTTCGCCGATGACATTGTAATTCTGTCAGAGACAGCAAAGGACTTGGAAGAGCAGTTGAATGGAATGGACAGTGTCTTGAAAGGAGGATATAAGATGAACATCAACAAAAGCAAAACGAGGATAATGGAATGTAGTCGAATTAAGTCGGGTGATGCTGAGGGAATTAGATTAGGAAACGAGGCACTTAAAGTAGTAAAGGAGTTTTGCTATTTGGGGAGCAAAATAACTGATGATGGTCGAAGTAGAGAGGATATAAAATGTAGGCTGGCAATGGCAAGGAAAGCGTTTCTGAAGAAGAGAAATTTGTTAACATCCAGTATTGATTTAAGTGTCAGGAAGTCATTTCTGAAAGTATTCGTATGGAGTGTAGCCATGTATGGAAGTGAAACATGGACGATAAATAGTTTGTACAAGAAGAGAATAGAAGCTTTCGAAATGTGGTGCTACAGAAGAATGCTGAAGATTAGATGCGTAGATCACATAACTAATGAGGAAGCATTGAATAGGATTGGGGACAAGAGAAGTTTGTGGCACAACTTGACCAGAAGAAGGGATCGGTTGGTAGGACATGTTCTGAGGCATCAAGGGATCACCAATGTAGTATTGGAGGGCAGCGTGGAGGGTAAAAATCGTAGAGGGAGACCAAGAGATGAATACACTAAGCAGATTCAGAAGAATGTAGGTTGCAGTAGGTACTGGGAGATGAAAAAGCTTGCACAGGATAGAGTAGCATGGAGAGCTGCATCAAACCAGTCTCAGGACTGAAGACCACAACAACAACAACATCTCTTGATCTATGTGTCGTACAATGATATAATTTTCTAGTACATTCAGTGGTGTATGAGAATGCAATACTTAAAATGTGATTAAATTAAAGATGGTAGGAAAAAAGTAATAAATTTAAATGGGAAGCCTGATGCGGCAATTTTACTACATGAACAGTGAAAATGTATTAAGCGATAAACGTTTTGTCTTTCATCATTTTGTGAGGGTTGTCAGTGAGAAAAAGTTTCTAAAAACGTTAAAAATAAGTGTGAAGTTGGTTGCGAATCAGTAAGTGCTCTCATTCTCAAATACTGGGTTAATATAATCTGGCTATTTACGCGTCATGAGCTAAGCTACTTTTTCACCACCATCCTATTACCTTTGATATGTAAGTGACTCGTACCCTAACATATTTTTTCCTCTCAGTTGATGGTATGTGCAGCAAGTTCAGTTTAAATCGATCGAGTAGTTTAGGAGTAAATGTGAAACATACATACATACATGACTACATATATGCGAGGCCTGTTAAAAAAGCATCTGGCCTTATCCTTTTTGTGAACACTTGATGGATTTGAATCTATCACGTTTGCATGAGCCGATATTGCACCTTAGTGCGCATGCATGAACTTCCCGCCCCCCCCCGCCCCCCCCCCCCACCCCCCCTACCGATAGCGTCAGTTGCTGGCAAGCAGCAGTTGAGTGAGGTTGTGTGTAGTGCTCGCGACGGTTTTTCATGATGGAATGACTGGAGCAGCGCTACTGCATACAATTTTGCCAGAAAGTGGGCGGCAACCAAGTAGAAACCATTCATGTGATTCTGACGGTTTTCGGTGATGATGCTATTGGCATCACGCAGATTAAGTAATGGCATAGCCGGTTTAAAGACGGCTGCACATCGGCGGAGAGTGAGCAACGCTCTGGTCGGCCATCAACATGTCACAGTGACCAAGTCATTGCCAAAGTGAACGCTGTGGTGATGCGGGACCAACGTGTGACTTTCACAGAAATTCCAGGAGATCTAAGCATCAGCATTTTTCGGAACATTCTATTCTGACCAAAGATTTGGCCATGAAGAGAGTGTTGGCGAAATTCGTGACGAATCTGCCGACGGCACAGTAAATAAAGCTTCTTGTTAAAGTCTCACAGTGCATGCCGGACTCCACAAATAGTGAACCTTACTTCATGAACATCATAATCATTGCTGACGAGTCTTGGGTGTACATATACTACCTGGAAACCAGATCCCTGTCGTCACGCTTGTAACACTGTCACGAAGACCAAGGAAGGCCCGCCTGGTACGCAGAAACATCAGAGTATTGCTGAGTGCTTTCTTTGACTCTCATGATGTGGTCACCACGAGTAAACACCACAGAGTCACTTACCAAAGAGTACATGACGCACTATGGGGCAAGAGATTGGACTTGTGTTTATCAGGAAGTTGGTGCCTCCATCATGACAGTGCTCCAGCACATTTCTCGCACTTGATTCGGATATTTTTGCCGAAAAACTATGCTTCACCAGGCTCCTTACTCTCCTGATTTGGCCCCCTGCGACTTCTGGTTGATACCAAAACACGTGAGGCCACTGAAAGGAACGCGATTTCAGAATAGAGAGGATATTATGGCAGCAATGACGGACGAACTAAACTCTACTCCAAAAGAGGCTTTTTCGGCACGCTTCCAACAATGGCAGAACTGCTGGGAGAAGTGTGTGGAGTCCCAAAGGGACTACCGGCACACTTCCAACAATGGCGGCACTACTGGGAGAAATCTGTGCAGTATCAAGGGGGCTACCTGCACCCTTCCAACAGTGGTGGCTCTGCTGGGAGAAATCTGTGCAGTATCAAGGGGACTACCTGCACCCTTCCAACAGTGGTGGCTCTGCTGGGAGGAATCTGTGCAGTATCAAGGGGACTACCTGCACCCTTCCAACAGTGGTGGCTCTGCTGGGAGGAAACTTTGCAGTATCAGGGGGACTAGCTGCACACTTCCAACAATGGTGGCTTTGCTGGGAGAAATCTGTGGAGTCCCAAGAGAACTACGAGCACTCCTCCAACAATACCGGCACTGCTGGGAGAAGAGTGTGCAGTCCCGAGGGAACTACTTTGAGGTTGATTAAGAGTCCAACGCTCCAGGTAAGCCAGTTTCTTTCCCGGCCACAGGTCAGATACTTTTCTGGAAGACCTCTTACATACATTCATCCATTTTTATAATATGTATGGGTCGTGTTATCTTCATAACGAGACCAATCAACTAACAACAGAAACAGACAGAAACCACATTTTGTAGGAATATTCTGGTTACCATAAAAATTTCGGAGCCATAGACAACTCTTACTGTACTGGAGGTCATCATTATGCACAAGGCAAATAGGCAATGAATGAAATTTATGAACCTGTGACGAATAGAAAGTAGTTTCTAGACAGAATCGAACTATGTATTTTACTGGATCTCTGACGCTAATCTCTTTTTGTCACAGCCAGCGTCTTTAATGGGCTCAGCTATTGAGCACAATTCAGACGTGAACTGTGGTTTCGATCCTTCCTGTGGCAATTTCTAATTACGCAAACGAAAACTATATTCTATACAATATTCCTCATTTTTGTAATCAAGTAGCAACTCAAAGATGTGTAGACTGGAGTAAGATGGTGTATATCACGTAGCATGAGCACCACATGTGAGGGATAGATAGAGGCTCGCATCCCAGCGCTTTGATGTTTGAGGAAGAATTCATTTGATAACACCGCACCCTGAAATGCGTAGGAGTCATGGTACAACCCGACTGAGATGTGAATAACAGGAAGTTAGTCCAAATTGTTGTATCTATTTCGTCTCAGTTGTCCATTACAAAAATGTTATGACACGATACTCGATAAGTATCCACCAGCCTCGCTGTGGGTGTTTGCTGGAAACTGAGGGCTTCCATAAAAGAATATTTAAGAATTAGCGTCGGACGTGGGCTACACCCCACTGCAAAGAGACTATTTTCTCCGACGCTTCTGTTCTTCATGACTATTTTGTCAGGAAAACAGTTTGTATAAAAAGATTCGAAGCCGTTCATGAACAATTGAGTTTGTATAAACAAGTTCCATCACCAACACCTCTTAAGAATAAATCTTCCTTTTGTTAATAAAAAGAAAATAATTGCACCATAGAAGCAATGACGTTTCGGACTGTTCTGCGCGTCTAAAGATGTTCATAAACCGGTGGAAAATTGCAAAAATAAGGCCTCTGTCTCCTTGTTTATCCTGTTAAATATATCTCCACCGTTTCCCGTTTCAGTACAGAGCTTGTAAGATATTCTGTAGAATTCGTTGTGGTATGGAAGCAAACAGCTTCTGAAAGTCATCTTGAGGAATTTCTTACCATGCGTGAAACACGTGTCGGCAATTCACGAAGATTGGTGGCTGGTACGAAACTGTACGTCTCCCCATCGCAATCCAGGCATACTCTATGAGTGACAAAGCTGGAGAACGTGCAAGTCAAATAATGGTCCGTACATTTCCCCTAGCCGTGTATTGACCCGCAGTGTGCGGTCTTGTACTATTTCGATGAAGCATGCCGTTTGGCACAATGGACATGAAGGTTATACTAGCGGAATTGAACATTTTTTCCACGGTCTACTGAAAGTTATCCTCCCATCAACGATTATGAAATCTGTTGTGTTGTCAAAACCAGGAGCTCATTATACCATGACTCCAGAAAGAGGAAAGATATGGGTATCGAGAACCGATGTTACCTGCGACCTTTCACCTCGTCGTCTACAAACATGTTAGCGTCGATCTACCACTAAATGTCCCCGTAGATTATGGTTCTACACCATAGTCCTACGAGGATCTGTTAGATATGGTATGATGTCGGCGATAAGCGGCTCATGACAAATCGAGATCTCAATGCAGCTTCGAGTAATCTGCCGCGACGGTTTGTGATGACACTCCACCTGGAACGTCTTCGCGGATTTAAGCTGCTGCCATCTGTCTATAAGACAGGTTCCATTCAGAGAATGCTGATACAATAGCCACGTACTTAGCAATCACATACAGCCATTTGCTTAACGAAAGAAGCGTACAAAAAGACTGGAAAGTTGGGCAGGTCATACCAGTACTAAAGAACTTCTAATCAATTTGTGTGTCTACAGAGTAATTCTTCAACTATGCGAATGGATCCCAGAGTTTCTCTCAGAAATGTCAACATAATAATCTACGGAAAACTACCGAGTAAAATAGAAGCGATATCAGGCGTTCCACACGGAAGTGTTATAGGCCCTCTGTTGTTCCTAATGTACACAAACGAGGTAGGAGATAATCTGAGCAGCCCTCAGATTGTTTGCAGATCAGTTGTCACTTACCGCCTTGCAAAGTTCTCAGAAGATCAAAACGAATCGCAAAATAACTAGCACACGATATGTGAATCGTACGAAATGTGGAACTGATTCTCAGTGAGGAAAAGCGAGGTCATCTACTTGAGTATAAAAATAAGTCCGTTAAATTTCGGTTACACGGCAAGTTTAGAGGCAGTGAGTTCGATTAAATACTCAGGAATTACATTTACGAACAACTTAAGTTGGCCGGCCGCGGTGGCCGAGCGGTTCTAGGCGCTACAGTCTGGAACCGCGCCACCACTACGGTCGCAGGGTCGAATCCTGCCTCCCGCATGGATGCGTGTGATGTCCTTAAGTTAGTTAGGTTTAAGTAGTTCTAAGTTCTAGGGGACTGATGACCTCAAAAGTTAAGTCCCATAGCGCTCAGAGCCATTTGAACCATTTTTGAACTTAAGTTGGGACGACCACACACATAATGTGGGAAACGCAAACCAAAGACTACATGTTATGGGCGGTACAATTAGAAGACGCAGTAGGTCTAGTAAAGAGATTGACTACACTATGCAAGTTCGTCCTCTGCTAGAGTACTGCTGTGCTGTATGAGATCCTTACCAGGTTGGATTGGTAGAAAACGCCGAATAAGTTCAGGAAGGGCAACTCGTTTTGTATTATCTCGATACAGGCGACAGAGCGTCACGTATATGAAAGCGACTTTGGATGGCAAGCAATGAAACAAAAGCGCTTCTTTTTGCGGTGTTCATGAAACTCTAATTGCCAACCCTTGCCTCTGAATGATAAACTCTTTTACTGCGGCCGACCTACATAAGGAGAAATGGTCACCAACTAAACTAAATCAGAGCTCCAACGCCTGTTAGGGAATGGAACGGTACAGAAATAATCTTAAAGAAGAACCTTCTGCCAGGCCCTTGAGTGCGAATTGCAGAGTAGTCACATAGATGTAGATATCCCACTTTCTGTAGTATCAGTTTGGTAGTGCTGACCAGCCCAGATAGGCGTGCGCATTTGCACTCCGTCTTCGTGATGGAATCCGTCTGGCGGATTAATGACGACGGCCTGCATGCCAGCCAGTCAGGATGTGTTTTTAGGTGCTTTTAGGCAGATTATAACATCCAACCAGGTGAATACTGGGTTGGTACCCTCTTCCCGCCTCAGTCAGACGATTCGCAAACATTTAGAAATCGTTCTTACAGTTTCAAATGGGGTTCTCAAATTAAGTCCGGTGGGGGGAGGTGAGAGGAACTTCATCAGACTACCCTCTACCATTAACACTGCCAAATTCAGAATAACATCCCGACCCCGTGAAGACATGTGATAAAGGCAGGAAAAGAAGACGTTTACTAGTGTTCACTCAAGGTGTTCAAGTGCAACACTTCTTATCTCCGGCAGGGTACATTACGGAGAGGAGACTAGAATCTAGAGAGCTTTACGTACCATCTGTCGATTTTTCTTTTAGGTAAATCGGCAACAGTATTGCTTCCGCTTCGAGGAATTGTCTCCCTCCACAAAGGGAAGATATATACACTACTGGCCATTAAAATCACTACATCAAGAAGAAATGCAGATGATAAACGGGTATTCACTGGACAAATATATTATACTAGACATGTGATTACATTTTCACGCAATTTGGGTGCATAGATCCTGAGAAATCAGTACCCAGAACAACCACCTCTGCCTATAATAACGGCCTTGATACGCCTGGGCATTGAGTCAAACACAGTTTGGATGGCGTGTACAGGTACAGCTGCCCATGCAGCTTCAACACGATTCCACACTTCATCAACAGTTGTGAATGGCGTACTGTGACGAGCCAGTTGCTCGGCCACCATTGACCAGACGTTTCCAATTGGTGATCTGGAGAATGTGTTGGCCAGGGCAGCAGTCGAATATTTTCTGTATCCAGAAAGGCACGTACAGGACCTGCAACATGCGGTCGTGCAATATCCTGCTGAAATGTAGGGTTTCGCAGGGATCGAATGAAGAGTTGAGCCACGGATCGTAACACATCTGAAATGTAACGTCCACTGTTCAAAGTGCCGTCAATGAGAACAAGAGGTGATCGAGACGTGTAACCAATGGCACCCCATACCATCACGCCGGGTGATACGCCAGTATGGCGATGACGAACACACGCTTCCAGTGTGGGTTCACCGCGATGTCGCCAAACACGGATGCGACCATCATGGTGTGTGAACAGAGCCTGGATTCATCCGAAAAAAAGACGTTTTGCCATTCGTGCAGCCAGGTTCGTCGTTGAGTACACCATCGTAAGCGCTCCTATCTGTGATGCAGCGTCAAGGGTAACCGCAGCCATGGTCACCGAGCTGATAGTCCATGCTGCTGCAAATGTCGTCGAACTGTTGGTGCAGATGGTTGTTGTCTTGCAAACGTCCCCATCTGTTGACTCAGGGATCGAGACGTGGCTGCACGATCCGTTACAGCCATGCGGATAAGATGCCTGTCATCTAGACTGCTAGTGATACGAGGCCGTTGGGATCCAGCACGGCGTTCCGTATTACCCTCCTGAACCCGCCGATTCCATATTCTGCTAACAGTCATTGGATCTCGACCAACGCGAGCAGCAATGTCGCGAAACATAAAGCGCAATCGCGATAGGCTACAATCCGACGTTTATCAAAGTCGGAAACGTCATGATACGCATTTCTCCTCTTTACACGGGGCGTCACAACAACGTTTCACCAGGCAACGCTGGTCAACTGCTGTTTGTGTATGAGAAATCGGTTGGAAACTTTGCTCATGTCAGCAGGTTGTAGGTGTCGCCACCGGCGCCAACCTTGTGTGAATGCTCTGAAAAGCTAATTATTTGGATATCACAGCATCTTCTTCCTGTCGGTTAAATTTCGCGTCTGTAGCACGCCATCTTCGTGGTGTAGCAATTTTAACGGCCAGTAGTGTATATATTATTGCGCGGTGCTTCTCTAGGTATTAAACGGGCGAGAAACACAGAGGAGTGTAAAGGAAGCAGTAAACCCAGAATCTGCCTCCCGTGCCATGTGAAAGGACGGGAACCGCAATAGCCTAGAACAAACGGCACTCTGCAGAGCTGAGGGTAACCGCCCATTGTCTGCAACGTGCGGGCTTCGAGCCACTATCCTCTCGCCTCACTACATTCTACCCCTTTCCTCAGACCCTACTCTGACCGACTCCTGCGAAACCAAGCTACAGAACGCAGTTATCTGTTCGACATGCTAACTACACATCCTTCTGGTCTACGCGACTTATTGTGGTAGTACGCCGCTGTCGGTTACCAAATTGGATTAATTGCCCATTGCTTAACGATTCCTTAGACAAACTGTGCCTGTATGTCCGTCTACAATAAATGAATAAAATACGGTCACCAGGATAATGTTTCTGACGCTTCATGTGCAACAGAAACGACACACCTTAATCGAAATAGGAATGCTCTGAATCGAATCGCATCGGTTTGATTGTACTTGCAGTTGTTCGACAGCAGTATTATAACCAAGTATCGATTCCAGAGCTGCAATGCGGATGGGATACTAACATACAATCTATTATTTGAGCTGGTCGTAAAAAGGAAGTCACGAAGGCTTACAATAAGCAATTCACAACATGCCTTTTTCCTGTAGGCAGGTTAGTTTTATTCAGGATTCCAATACATCATATTACTCCCCTCACTTTTGTCTACAAAATGCTATTTTTCAACTTGTCTACATTCAATGCGACGGCGTTACGCCACGTTACTGAGACAGCCCGTGTGCCTACATAGTACTACTTTACTGGTCGGTGTCGGAGCCAACGTCTTCTTGCATCAGTAACTACGTACTGCTTCCCACGCAGTGGTTGCCCCACTGGCCCAAACAGATGGAAGTCGGAAGTTGCGAAGGTCTATAGGGTGGCTGAGGAAGAACAGTCCAACGAAATATTGTGAGCTCCTCTCAGATGCGCAGAAATGTTCGCGGTCTTGCGTTAGTATTTTTCTGGCATCGTTTCGTCAATTTCCTGATGGTAGCACAATACACTCCAGAATTTATCGTTGCACCATGAGTGATGACATCAAACTGACCAACCTCTTCAATGTCCCAAAAGACCGTCGCCATGTATTTATCGGCTGAGGGTGCAGCTTTGATCCGTTCCTTCGGAGGAGAGATTATGTGGCGCCACTCCGTGGAATGCCGATACGTTTCCAGACGGAAGTGATTAATCCATGTTCCACTTCTGGGACGATGCTATACCAAAAACGCCAGGAGTAGCCTCGTTACGGGCAAGCAAATGCCGCATAGCTTATCCTTCGTTGCTCTCTATAGTCTTGTGTTAGGCAGTGAGGCACCTAGCGGACACACACCTTTGAGTACCGGAAGTAGTGGACGAGTGTGACAGCGCTACCAACAGAGACGTCCAGTTGAGCACCGAGGTGTTTGGTTCTGATCAGTCTATCACCTCGAAAGAGTGTCCGCACGTTGCAACACTTGAAGGTTCACAGCTGAGTGCGGCCAGCCGATACGCGGGAGATGGAACAGTTCTGCGCAACGTTGCTGCAATGATGACTGACCCGTAGCTCAACGACTCACCATGCTTTTCTTCGCTGCTACGTCTCCGTAGACATTCTGCGGGCGCCTATGAATATCTGCGGTGTTCTGATTTTCCGCCGAAAGAATCTCAATGATAGCTCTCTGCTTGGAAGCCATCTTAGTTACAGACGCCATTTTGAAGGTTACGTTTAGCGCCGCCACTTATTGGTACTCCATGAAACTATAGGGCCAAAGCTGGAATATTCCACGATATCCCACAGCAAATTACGCGTTTATTTCAACGAAATTAGTCGAGTAAATGAATGTGTTGCGTTATGTATTGAACGCCAGTCGTATAAAGACCGATGTACTGATAGAAACGGCATTGGTTTGTAATGACTTGTTGTTGTTGTTGTGGTCTTCAGTCCTGAGACTGGTTTGATGCAGCTCTCCATGCTACTCTATCCTGTGCAAGCTTTTTCATCTCCCAGTACCTACTGCAACCTACATTCCTCTGAATCTGCTTAGTGTATTCATCTCTTGGTCTCCCTCTACGATTTTTACCCTCCACGCTGCCCTCCAATACTACATTGGTGATCCCTTGATGCCTCAGAACATGTCCTACCAACCGATCCCTTCTTCTGGTCAAGTTGTGCCACAAACTTCTCTTCTCCCCAATCCTATTCAATGCTTCCTCATTAGTTATGTGATCTACGCATCTAATCTTCAGCATTCTTCTGTAGCACCACATTTCGAAAGCTTCTATTCTCTTCTTGTACAAACTATTTATCGTCCATGTTTCACTTCCATACATGGCTACACTCCATACGAATACTTTCAGAAATGACTTCCTGACACTTAAATCAATACTGGATGTTAACAAATTTCTCTTCTTCAGAAACGCTTTCCTTGCCATTGCCAGCCTACATTTTATATCCTCTCTACTTCGACCATCATCAGTTATTTTGCTCCCCAAATAGCAAAACTCCTTTACTACTTTAAGTGCCTCATTTCCTAATCTAATTCCCTCAGCATCACCCGACTTAATTAGACTACATTCCATTATCCTTGTTTTGCTTTTGTTGATTTTCATCTTATATCCTCCTTTCAAGACACTGTCCATTCCATTCAACTGCTCTTCCAAGTCCTTTGCTGTCTCTGACAGAATTACAATTTCATCGGCGAACCTAAAAGTTTTTATTTCTTCTCCATGAATTTTAATACCTACTCCGAATTTTTCTTTTATTTCCTTTACTGCTTGCTCAATATACAGATTGAACAACATCGGGGAAAGGCTACAACCCTGTCTTACTCCCTTCCCAACCACTGCTGCCCATTCATGTCCCTCGACTCTTATAACTGCCATCTGGTTTCTGTACAAATTGTAAATAGCCTTTCGCTCCCTGTATTTTACCCCTGCCACCTTTAGAATTTGAAAGAGAGTATTCCAGTCAACATTGTCAAAAGCTTTCTCTAAGTCTACAAATGCTAGAAACGTAGGTTTGCCTTTCCTTAATCTTTCTTCTAAGATAAGTCGTAAGGTCAGTATTGCCTCACGTGTTCCAGTGTTTCTACGGAATCCAAACTGATCTTCCCCGAGGTTGGTTTCTACTAGTTTTTCCATTCGTCTGTAAAGAATTCGTGTTAGTATTTTGCAGCTGTGACTTATTAAGCTGATAGTTCGGTAATTTTCACATCTGTCAACACCTGCTTTCTTTGGGATTGGAATTATTATATTCTTCTTGAAGTCTGAGGGTATTTCGCCTATTTCATACATCTTGCTCACCAGATGGTAGAGTTTTGTCAGGACTGGCTCTCCCACGGCCGTCAGTAGTTCCAATGGAATATTGTCTACTCCGGGGGCCTTGGTTTGACTCAGGTCTTTCAGTGCTCTGTCAAACTCTTCACGCAGTATCATATCTCCCATTTCATCTTCATCTACATCCTCTTCCATTTCCATAATATTGTCCTCAAGTACATCGCCCTTGTATAGACCCTCTATATACTCCTTCCACCTTTCTGCTTTCTCTTCTTTGCTTAGAACTGGGTTTCCATCTGAGCTCTTGATATTCATACTAGTCGTTCTCTTATCTCCAAAGGTCTCTTTAATTTTCCTGTAGGCGGTATCTATCTTACCCCTAGTGAGATAGGCCTCTACATCCTTACATTTGTCCTCTAGCCATCCCTGCTTAGCCATTTTGCACTTCCTGTCGATCTAATTTTTGAGACGTTTGTATTCCTTTTTGCCTGATTCACTTACTGCATTTTTATATTTTCTCCTTTCATCAATTAAATTCAATATTTCTTCTGTTACCCAAGGATTTCTACTAGCCCTCGTCTTTTTACCTACTTGATCCTCTGCTGCCTTCACTACTTCATCCCTCAAGGCTACCCATTCTTCTTCTACTGTATCTATTTCCCCCATTCCTGTCAATTGCTCCCTTATGCTCTCCCTGAATCTCTGTACAACCTCCGGTTCTTTTAGTTTATCCAGGTCCCATCTCCTTAAATTCCCACCTTTTTGCAGTTTCTTCAGTTTTAATCTACAGGTCATAACCAATAGATTGTGGTCAGAGTCCACATCTGCCCCTGAAAATGTCTTACAATTTAAAACCTGGTTCCTAAATCTCTGTCTTACCATTATATAATCTATATGATACCTTTTAGTATCTCCAGGGTTCTTCCATGTATACAACCTTCTTTCATGATTCTTAAACCAAGTGTTAGTTATGATTATGTTGTGCTCTGTGCAAAATTCTACCAGGAGGCTTCCTCTTTCATTTCTGTCCCCCAATCCATATTCACCTACTATGTTTCCTTCTCTCCCTTTTCCTACACTCGAATTCCAGTCACCCATGACTATTAAATTTTCGTCTCCCTTCACAATCTGAATAATTTCTTTTATTTCATCATACATTTCTTCGTCATCTGCAGAGCTAGTTGGCATATAAACTTGTACTACTGTAGTAGGTGTGGGCTTCGTATCTATCTTGGCCACAATAATGCGTTCCCTATGCTGTTTGTAGTAGCTTACCCGCATTCCTATTTTGCTATTCATTATTAAACCTACTCCTGCGTTACCCCTATTTGATTTTGTGTTTATAACTCTGTAGTCACCTGACCAGAAGTCTTGTTCCTCCTGCCACCGAACTTCACTAATTCCCACTATATCTAACTTCAACCTATCCATTTCCCTTTTTAAATTTTCTAACCTACCTGCCCGATTAAGGGATCTGACATTCCACGCTCCGATCCGTAGAACGCCAGTTTTCTTTCTCCTGATAACCACATCCTCTTGAGTAGTCCCCGCCCGGAGATCCGAATGGGGGACTATTTTACCTCCGGAATATTTTACCCAAGAGGACGCCATCATCATGTAATCATACAGTAAAGCTGCATGCCCTCGGGAAAAATTACGGCTGTAGTTTCCCCTTGTTTTCAGCCGTTCGCAGTACCTGCACAGCAAGGCCGTTTTGGTTATTGTTACAAGGCCAGATCAGTCAATCATCCAGACTGTTGCCCTTGCAACTACTGAAAAGGCTGCTGCCCCTCTTCAGGAACCACACGTTTGTCTGGCCTCTCAACAGATACCCCTCCGTTGTGGTTGCACCTACGGTACGGCTATCTGTATCGCTGAGGCACGGAAGCCTCCCCACCAACGGCAAGGTCCATGGTTCATGGGGGGGTGTAATGACTTACAGTGCGCAAAATATGACGAAAAGAACTTACGGAGGTTTGTTGAATATGGAAGAAATCAGAGGAACAATTGAACCAGGGGTTTGAGGGGTTTTGTTACCTGTGCATAGCCACATGATTTGTTGTAAGATACAAGCTTTCACGACTGAAATGCCGCATTTATTATAATATTCTGAGTTATTATAGCGTTTCTTGTCGAAACTCAACGCTCCGTCCTTGTCTGCGGAGGATGTTCTCAGGGGTTTTGTAGCATTTTCGAAGGTCCGGTGCATGCCCACTCTGACTCGCCACTGACAGATAAAATTCCGTTTCAGAGTGTTCCCGCGCGTAGACTGGTATACATGTTCTTCATGACCAGAATCTAGAAGAAACTTAATTTCATACCCTCCATC
The DNA here is from genome assembly GCF_021461395.2 of Schistocerca americana. Lineage (NCBI taxonomy): Eukaryota > Metazoa > Arthropoda > Insecta > Orthoptera > Acrididae > Schistocerca > Schistocerca americana. The sequence goes on along the minus strand of NC_060119.1, from coordinate 162,281,627 downwards.
CTGCGATTAAAATTATTTCAGTGTTCATGAATCTCTGCGGCCTCTTGGTAGGCAATAAAAACGTAAAATCAAATGTAGAAACGGAGATACAGAGAGATCAGCGGAACATGACTCGCGGTTAGATGATTTATTTATTTATTTATTTATTTATTTATTTATTTGTTGTTCCGTGGGACCACATTTAGGAGAAGTCTCCATGGTCATGGAACGAGTCAATACATGAAATTATAACACAATTGTAGAAACAGATAAAATGAAATATAAGAAACATATTCAGGCGACAAATCGTTAGTTTAAATAAAGAAAATCAAGAATGTAACACTGGAATTTGCTTAATTTTTTAGCTCTTCATGGAGCTCCTCGACAGAATAGAAGGAGTGAGCCATGAGGAAACTCTTCAGTTTAGACTTAAAAGTGTTTGGGCTACTGCTAAGATTTTTGAGTTCTTGTGGTAGCTTATTGAAAATGGATGCAGCAGAATACTGCACTCCCTTCTGCACAAGAGTCAAGGAAGTGCATTCCACATGCAGATTTGATTTCTGCCTAGTATTAACTGAGTGAAAGCTGCTAACTCTTGGGAATAAGCTAATATTGCTAACAACAAACGACATTAAAGAAAATACATACTGTGAGGGCAATGTCAAAATTCCCAGACTATTGAATAGGGGTCGACAAGAGGTTTTCGAACTTACACCATACATAGCTCGAACAGCCAGTTTTTGAGCCAAAAATACCCCAAAAAATAATACCATATGACATAAGCGTATGAAAATATGCGAAGTATACTACTTTTCGTGTTGAAATGTCACTTATTTCAGATACTGTTCTAATGGTAAATAAAGCGGCATTTAGTTTCTGAACAAGATCCTGAACATGGGCTTTCCACAACAGCTTACTATCTATCCGTACGCCTAGGAACTTGAACTGTTCCGTCTCGCTTATAACATGCCCATTCTGTCTGATTAAAATGTCAGTTCTTGTTGAATTGTGAGTTAGAAACTGTAAAAACTGAGTCTTACTGTGATTTAGCATCAAATTATTTTCCACAATCCACAAACTTATATCATGAACTACACTATTTGATAATGTTTCAATATTACACACAAGATCCTTCACTACCAAGGTGGTGTCATCAGCAAACAGAAATACTTTTGAATCACCTGTAATACTAGAAGGCATATCATTTATATAAATAAGAAACAGCAGTGGCCCCAGCACCGACCCTTGGGGAACGCCCCATTTAACAGTGCCCCATTGGGACTGAACATTATTACCACTCTCAATATTGCGGAGGATTACCTTCTGCTTTCTGTTCTTAAAGTAGGAGGCGAACCAATTGTAAGCTACTCCCCTTACTCCATAATGTTCCATTCGTCTTGATAAAACTCGAATAGTGGCAGCCACAAGCGGCTACAGAGGAACCATAGTGCTTATTGAACACCCCAATAGTTTTGATCGGATAGGGGAATACATGAAAGTAAATGGTGTCTGGACTGTGGTTCCAACGAAGATGTATAGCAGTCTTCCATCATGGGGAGACATGAGAAAAGCCTCCTCGAAGAATGCTGTTTATCGCAGTTGCTGTTGATCCGGGCGTACGCTTGGCAAAGGACGAGGACTTTTTCTAGACGGCTGATTCTCTCACACCATAGGTAACAGAAATATCGATATACGTCGACATCTCTGAGGGTGACGATACGGTCAATCATCAGCTTCTTCTAAGTGTTATGTCACCAAATACTTTAGGCTCGTGTGCAACTACAGAAACCTTTTCTACACTTGGAGATTATTTGTGGAATTTCGAGGACAAAGAAGCTGACGAAGAACAAAGACGAATGGGTTACCGCAAGTCATTGTGCTCGCGCCATTGTTATTCGTCATCTACACTAACGTTCAGCCATTGCTTGAAGGAACACAGAGTTTTGTCTATACTGATGACTGAGCAGTCACTGCTGAGACCGAATGTTTTGAAGAGTTTGAACATACCGTGTCTAAAGCACTGAAAGAATTTACCACCTACGTACTATAATGGAAATTATCTGAAACCGTCCGCTCCCGGTAACTGAGCGGTCAGCGCGACAGAATGTCAATCCTAAGGTCCCGGGGTTGATTCCCGGCTGGGCCGGATATTTTCTCCGCTCAGGGACAGGGTGATGTGTTGTCCTAATAGTCATCATTTCATCCCCATCTACGTGCTAGTCGCCGATGTGGCGTCAAATCGAAATACTTGCACCCGGCGAATGGTCAACCCGAAGGAAGGCCCTACTCACACGATATTTTCTTTAAAAAGAAAGAAATAAAAAACTGAAACCGAATCCTGCCAAAACTCAGAGCTGAGCAACAAACAGGCATCTAAAACGCTTCAAATCATCAGGGAAACAGTTGTTCTTGAACACTATCCGACTGCGAAATATCGGACAGATGACTTTGGACCCGTAGATAGACTCAACTGCCTCACTGGAATAGCTCCGCTTGAAATTAGACGTGAGGTAGTGCTAGATACGAAGGAAGCGAGGCTCTGATTACGGAATCCCACCATTTAGATGGCCGTCAGCCAGCATGTCGTTAGCTGAAATCAAGAAAGAGTTTCTCGGCTGTTACCAAAGTTCTTACAGGAACATCATTCAGAGCAAGGTTCTCGAAGTGTTGGGGGAAATGTCAACATTTGGGGAGAGAGATGGTACATCTGAAAAATATACCAAAATAAGACCAATGTGAACTACACATCAACTAAACTACTAAATTTTTGTCTGAATAAATTATCTGAAGTACTTTAATTAAAGTCCACTGCTGATTTGCTTAGCAAACTTGCGAAACAAAATTCAGAATACGAAAAAGTTTCAGACATGACTATATCACACTTGTACACTGGAATGTACTCAGTATAACAAGGAAATAACTTCCAAACTGAATGTAAGCTATCTGGCCTAACCACTGATCAACAGAGTAACGACATTTTCTTCATGTGTGGTGTAAATGTACGGCTGTAGCCCTGAATTATTCATGCACTTACCTCGGCAAAGTAAAAATTTTCTGTCGAAAGTGGAGCACAGGAAGCAGAACTGCAGTAAAGCTACATTGAAATGGTGAGCTAAAAATTATAACCAGAAGAACCATGTGCAATACGGATACTGGTAACATAAAATTTATCGCTTGGGAATAGTTTCCGGTACTAATCTTTACAAATGATTTTTCAAAAACAGTTTTATAGCAAAGAATTACTTTGTAACTTCACTTTCAAGATCGTGAATTCTCTTTAATTTATGCAGAAATGACTGGTTTTAGAAACAGTTCGAACTGATTGATTATTCAAAAATTTACATATAAGATTAACCTATCCAAAATTATCTTTTTTTTTTACGAAATGTGTACTCGGAAGAGGAGAACAAACTTCTCTAGCTGTGAGCACGCTAAGATATAAATACTTCAACCAAATTGTGGTACGACAGTTAATTTTACAACAGAGTGCTAACTACGCGCAAGCATGCAAAGCTGCGGATTTACCGTGATTCATAATTCTTCACAAAACTCTTTTCGAAACCATCTTATTCAGTCATTTCCAGTGAATCTGTATTCCATATTTAGTAAATTCCAGATAAAAGTATCCTGACCATTCAGTTCCACGTCGACTAATCATAATTTCCTTCTCAGAGCCCTCAGGTAGAGACGGAGTAACAAAACCAAAGATTCGGATGAACATGGCTTGCTCTCAGATTCATGAATGTAAGAAGTTGACAGTTTTGTAATTGCCAATATCACATGTACACCTGTTACTCTTTTTTGCCAAAACCCTCGTCTTGTGCCGGAAGTGGCCACAGTAGAAACTACAGCACAGGTCACATTCAACCAAGACCCATGTGTCATCCTGCTGCTCTATTACCTCACTGACGTATTTGAATAGTTTAAATAATATACAAAAATTGCAAATTATTACCTCCATACTGTACGCACGTACAGCTGTGAAGTGACAAATTATTCACATCACTGCACTATGTTTGCTCTTAGGAATAGATAAACTACGTATTATGTGTCAGCGATCCAGTTATTGAGCTGTGCCGCGAATTAATATGTCGCGTCACGCTCTCCAGCGTATTCATCTTTGACCAGAGGGCGTGATTCGGCGACTGGTATACTGCGCCGGAAGGGAGCCCGCTCTCTTGAAGTTCGGCCGTCGTGCAGAGAGGTTAGCTGCGAAGCAGAGACAGTAGTGGGTTACAAGTTTACTCCCTGTTGGCTCGAGGGCCCTCGTATTCTGGGTCAGTGGTTGGTCGCTTAAGTCCTTCCTGGTGCATGGGGGGCGTGCTCGCAGTGGCGACCTGATGGACAAGAGTGGGACTGCCTGTGCGGAGCAAGTTGCTTGGTATTTATTGCCGTAACAGCGTACTGGGGAGAGGAATTGGGGGGGGGGGGGGGGGGGCACATCAGCTAGGAGCGAAGGAGCTCTACCACTGGGGGAAAATGCTTCTTACACAGACGTAAATATGCTTTGTCTAGAGGCCCGTAGGATACTTATTACGGGTAAGCACGTGAGCACTTTACGAATTTCCCCTGTGGTTAAGTTGGTAGTGTCGCACGTTATAGCCACAGTCTACTGTACGAACAATTCTTTCAATCTGTTCAGTGGCATTCACCAACGATGTTATGAATTCCGCTCATCGTGTTACTGAGTGGTATAAATATGGTTTCATGGGGCCGAAAAGCGGGTTTTAAATTATTTGTATCGGTGATGCTCAGCCTCTCTTCAAGTGTTTCTGGTTTCAGTGCGAGGTGCGTTTGAAAAGCCCGTGTAAAGTCCGAGAGGTTGCACCACTGGCTCGTATAGAGGTCATGTTTAGTTAGTAGCATCTTTGGAAATAACGCACACCAAGTTTCTGCGATATTGGTCTATTTCTTTGTGTTTGGCATTCGTGTGACTCAAGGAAGTCGAGTGATTGTCAAAAAAATGGACGAAAAAGAATTTCATTTGGTGATTAAACATTACTTTACGAATGGCAAAAAGCCTCAGTAGACTAACTACAAGCTTGATAAACATTATGGTCACTCTGCACTTTCGATTAGAACAGTTTATAAGTGGTTTCGAAATTTTCAGAGTGGCCATTTGGGCACAACAGATGCTGAACGTTCTAGACGCCCTGTGGAGGTTACGACTCCAGAAATCATTGATAAAATCCATGATATGGTGGTGGATGACAGAAGAGTTAAGGTGCATTAAATTGCTAGTGCTGTGGACATCTCGAATGAACGGGTACGTAATATTTTGGATAAACACTTGGGCACGAGAAAGCTGTCCGCAAGATGGGTTCCGCCGTTGTTCACGCTTGACCAAAAACGGATTCGTGTGAAGTGTTGCTGTTCAGGAAGAATCTGCAGACCATAAACGTCTTTTCGTCACTGGAAACATGAATACATTACTGTACTCCTGAGACCAAAAAACAATGCAAACAATGGGTTACCAAGGGAGAATCGGAGCAAAAAAGGCGAAGACCATTCCTTCGGCTGGAAAGGTAATGGCGCCCGTCTTTTGGGATTCGCAAGGGATAATTCTCTTCGACTATATGGAAAAGGGTAAAACTATTACAGGTGCATATTGTTCATCGTTATCGGACCGTTTGGAAACCGAGCTGCAACAAAAACGCCGGCTATTGAACGGCAAAAAAGTCCTCCTCCATCACGACAACGCACCAGCACAAACCTCAGCAGTTGTGGTCGCAAAATTAATGGAAATAGCATTCCAACTCGTTTCACATCTCCCCTATTCTCCAAGCTTGGCTCCCTCGGACTACTATTTTTCCCACAATTTGAAGAAATGGCTGGCGGGACAAAGTTTTTATTCAAATGAAGAGGTGATTGCAGCAACTAACAGCTATTTTGCAGACTTCGACAATTCCTATTATTCGGAGGGGATCAACAAATTAGAACAGCGTTGGACGAAGTGTATAAGTCTAAAAGGAGACTATGTCGAAAAATACGCCCCTCGTAATTGGTAAGCATCTTTCGGTTTAAATTTTATAGTACACGACGAAGTGGATGTGCATTTTCATTTCTCATTTCCTGGTTTGGCTTGCAAGCTGTGACTGGATGTAGCTCATTTGTGGTTTGAAGTTGATCTTTATAGGATTTGAAATATTTTTGTGATGGTAACTTGGGCGCCTGTCTGTTGTTACTTAAGTGCTGTTGTAAAATAATTTAGGTAGTGCACTCCATCTATAGTGAGGGTGCATCAGTGTACATTAAAATTGCTGGGGATTTAAATACATTTTACATACTTGTTTAATTTGCATCTTACACTTGTTAAGTGATTGAATGGAGCGTTCTAATTCTTGTTCGAGTGTCCTTGGATTATTAATCTCAGTGGATATCTAATGTGCCTTCTGAAACTACTGAGAATAGAGTTAATATGTGTATATTGTTCGCTGTTTTGAAGTGATGTGTGTTTCTTTCTTTGGCATAGATAACTCAAAGATAAATTCAATTGGGTTTTAAAAAGATTCTTGTCACCAGTTACAGAGTGTAGCCTGTTAACTTGATCTATTGTTATTGTATATATTTCCATGTTCGTTTATGTATGTGTTTCACAGTGAAAGGGTGTCTGATTTTCTTAATCATCCTAAATTGTTAAGCGTCCCTATTAGCCAGAAACATCAATGCTTAAAATTTTTCTCTTCAATTTCATATGGCATTATTCGTTTGCACTGTTAATTTCACAATGCCAAGGATTGTACTTAATATTGATTTGTGTCACGAATCGTGCTCAATCCCTGTTTGCCAAGTCCTTCCATCCCCAAGGCAACCAATCAGCCGTCTGTGTTTCTGTTACAATCAGATATTAAGTTCCATATGCAAACTGACTATTTTAGAGGTTTCAAGCACGCTGAAACTTGTGATATGTGTAGGATAGAGTCATAACTCACAAGCTCCAAAATAATGAAAATTGAGATGCCGACATATTCTCATATAGAACATAATTCACGAAACAGTTATTCACATTTGGCACAAGATCATTGAGGAAACCGCTGTTCAACTTCACGGTTAGTTTCAAAAGACTCATGATCCGCGGGATCTTGTGAGTTTTGTCCCGTACCTCATCTTGACCAATCAGCGATTAGCTCACTCGGCGCCATTTTCTTGTGTAGTAGTAAATATTGATGCCAGTGGAGTGTGTTTTCTGTTCTGTTCAGTTACTTTGGGGAATAAAATTCAATATAGTGGTTGGGAATAAAACTGATTTAAGACACAAGTCATGGAAGAAAAAGTGTTTCATATCGAGTTGCAACACGATAGTTCCCGCGAAACCAACATCGACAAACAGCTCAGTACCAAAACTCACAAGATCCAAAATGGGGATTGTCAAAACTTACATGTTCCATAGCTCATTAACAAAACTCACATGATCCAGAATATAACCTTAAATTATTGTAATTTCTCAATAAGCAAACATAATCTAAAATATACATAATGATTTATAGCCATTGTTCTTGCACATACTGATGTCAATATATGAGACATGCGCACGACGCATGTAAAACACGTTTTTAGTCATTTGTGAAAATTTATGTTCTTGGAGCATGTGAGTTATGTTTCTAACCTACTCATATGTAATCGAAAGCGCGGTTCTGCCTCTTTGCCCGTAGCTAAGCAACGGCCTCCACAGCGTCCTGCGAGAGGGCACGCGCGGTTCCATGCGTCAACTTAACGGCGCCTGGATCAGTCTGTCTCAGCTGTTTCCGGACGATAACAGAGACAGTGCTTATGCGGGACATGGATTCTGGGGGCAACTGCCGTAATTGTACAGCACTTGAAGCGTAAGTCCGCAGTGACAATGTGTTAGTCTACATGCCTGAGACACACTACTCCCGAATCTGGAACAAGATGGCCTTGGTATTACATCTACTGTTTGGCGTCTTCGAAAATATCTGGAAAAATGGAATGGCTGAGGCATGGAGACAAGCTTGGTGAGTTTCGTAATGTGTAAACTGTAAGAGATGTTAGTTCGAGTTATGTACTACCTGTGGCGCTTCTTATTTGCTACGATAGCGTTTACTGGTAGTCACACTCTTAAATTTATTTTTGCTTCACACTTATTTCTGTATGTTACGTTTGTGCTCTACGGATGATTCATGAGTGTTACGAGCTGTGCCTGTAATGCATACTTGGTGTAAAGTCAAGTTGAGTTCTTCCGTATTAACTGAAACCGCGTGGGACTCTGCTAAACATTACATTTATATATACATTCTAAGACAAAAGAAAAGGAGAGATAGGACGAAAACGACGCACCACGAAGGAATTATCCGAATGGGGCGGAAATTGGTAGATGTGATGTACATGTACAAGCAAACCAATAATTACGGTTTCCGAAGACGTGGTTGATTCATTCAAGAGAAAGAGTTTCGCAAATTGAGCAAGTTAATAACGCGTTCGACCTCCTTTGGTCCTTATGGAAGAAGTTATTCGGCTTGGCATTGACTGCGTAAAATGTACTCCTTACAGATATCGTGCCACATTCTAAGTGGCGCGTTAGATTTTTCAAATTTCCGATGTGGTTGGAGGGCCCCGCCCACAATACTCCTTATTTTCTTGATTGGAGGGACCTTCCTGGCGAAGGTACGATTTGTCAAGCACGAATTAGCAGCAGAAACTCTCACCGTGTGCGAGTGGACATTATCTTGCTGAAATGTATGCCCAGAATGGTTTGCCAGGAAGGACAACAAAACGGGGCATAGAACATCGTCGAGGTACTGCTTTGCTGTAAGGGTACCGACGATGACAACCAAGGTCCCCCGACTATTAAAGAAAATGGCACTCCAGAACAACGCTCCTGGATTATATGCCGGGCGACCCTTAGGATGGTACCCCACCACTCTCCATATCGTCTCCAAGTACATCACCGTGAATACGGTTCGAAGCAAGACTCGTCACTAAAGACAATTCAACGCTAGTTGATGAGATTTGATGCCGAAGATGTGTCTAGAGACGCCTCTGAGAACGGCGGAACACCGACCTGACTGTTTCTCGTCATATGGCCTGACAAGCAGAAGCAGTAGACTAGGGTGCCATTTCTCTTCATAGCAGGATACTTTTGATTGCCAACCGCAGCATCCTTAGAGTACAGCGGTACGTCGATGATATTCCACGCCCCGTTTTGTTGCCCTTGATGGCAAGCCCATGCTGGGCTTAATTTCATCCAGATGATGCCCACCTGCATTGGCCAGCAAGGTCACCGGATCTCTCCCCAATTGAGAACGTTTGGAGCATTATCAGCAGTAACCTCCAACCAGCTCAACTTGGGAAGCACTGCATCTTGAACAGATCACCCAATTTTTTTGAAATTGTAATCACTTGTTTGTCTCTACATGTACATCACATTTACCGTTTGCCTTTCCATACAGATAACTGCTTCGTGATGTGTCTTTTTTGTCTCGGTACTTTATATGAATTTAAAAAAGGAAAAGTACGTACATTGCTGAGATCCTCTTACTATTTATATTACAAATACTCCTCTTTAGTGGGTGCGAGCTCTAATTGTAATATACGTTTATTACTCGGACTTGCTTTGATACGCAGGTTTAAATATATTACTGTTACGTGAAGTCAGGTGGCGTTGTTTCTTAAATTTCTTTGCACCTCTTACATCGTTGCCCAATTGTTTTGTATTGTTATCTGCCGCGCGGGATTAGCCAGCGGTCTAGGGCGCTGCAGTCATGGACTGTGCGGCTGGTCCCGGCGGAGGCTCGAGTCCTCCCTCGGGCATGGGTGTGTGTGTTTGTCCTTAGGATAATTTAGGTTAAGTAGTGTGTAAGCTTAGGGACTGATGACCTTAGCAGTTAAGTCCCATAAGATCTCACACACATTCGGTTCAAATGGCTCTGAGCACTATGGGACTCAACATCTGAGGTCATCAGTCCCCTAGTACTTAGAACTGCTTAAACCTAACTAACCTAAGGACATCACACACATCCATGCCCGAGGCAGGATTCGAACCAGCGACCGTAGCGATCACGCGGTTCCAGACTGTAGCGCCTAGAACCGCTCGGCCACCCTGGCCGGCTCACACACATTTGAACATTTTTTGTACTGTTATCTAATAGCGGTTCATTGCCTGCTATGAACTGATAACTAAATGTCTAAATGTTCATTCGTGTTAGTTAATTCGTATGAAACATCTGCCAATGAAAATGCGCTTCTCCTCGTTTTGGTTAATGCTGCGTGAATTAATCTATATTGAGAAAGAACCCGAGTGACGTGAAGCTTAATAGTTTGCTATCTTCAGTTAAAGTGGTCAATTTCCAGTTCTAAAATTGTATCGTACATTTGTTTGCATCTGATGAAAGTTGATACTTTGCTATCTTCAATTAAACTGTTCTGTTTCTATTTATATGAGTGCGCTGTTCATTTGCTTGCATTTATTGAAGTGTCGGAGAACTGCTAAGGACGTACTGAAGTAATACATACATATCTGTAGTACTATTTTTATAAATAAGTTGTCTTTTCTAGTTCAAATCTTATTTCTTTGGAACATGGGACCAGCTGCTCTCTATTTGCAACATTTCAAATATTCAAATGTGTGTGATTTCCTAAGGGACCAAACTGCTGAGGTCAGCTGTCCCTAGACTTACACACTGCTTAAACTGACTTATGCTAAGAACAAGCCAAACATCCATACCCGAGGAAGGAATCGGACCTCCGGCGGGAGGGGCGTGCAATCAGTGACATTGCGCCTCTAACCGCGCGACCACTCCGCGCGGCTTTACAAAATTTCAGCCTCGACGTCTAAAAATAGTGAAAGCTATGCAGCCGTGAGAGCACACAAAATAACAAGTTCCTCGCAACATTTCTCAAGCACATTCTTTGACTAAAAGTATCGCTATATGTAATTCTGCTACTACCCTCTGTTATAGAAAATTGCTCCACAAATAACTAGGTTTTTATCTTTCATTCATTGCTGACGACCACATGCAAATACACAGGAATACAGTGCAGAAATCACAACAGACTTGGAGCAACAAACGCGTCATGGTTTTCACGTCGGAATGTCGGTACTCGTTGTGAAGTAGGAGTGTGTCCTGGCAGTTCATCCTCATTAACTGTGTAAGATGGCAGGTCCTTAAGGCTTGTCTCCTCTCGTTTTAAATTAATTCGCATCATGGTGGTGGTGTGCGGAAGACCTGTACCGCCGAAGGGTCATGCAGTGTGGGATGTGTCCTTCTGTTAACGCACTATGGTGTATTGTTACCAATGCTAGCAGCAGGACCTTTTCTTACAACGTTCAGGATTTATCGCACGATGGGTCGGCACCCTGGAAACAGACCCATGCTGGGAGAGAAAGTTTTTGGGTCTCTACTTGTACTTGCGGTGTGGCTTTGAGAGGGTATTTCCTAAGGGGATCGTATGTGTTAAGACTGTGAGACGTTTCTCCTCAGTGTCTAAAATACCCCGCCCTCCCGTCGCTTTATTTCGCATACCCAACAAGTCGTGCAGTTTCCGAAATACTCAGCCTGAGCCTCCGGGCTATCACAATCAGTCCTCGATTACTCAGAAAGATCACGTGCCTTCCCCATTCTACACACGGATAGCACGTTGACTGATACTACGCGCACCGTGCGTCTGTCTGAATAGCAGTCATTCCTCGCCAGGTGTCGCTGCTACCACATGGATGAGGTTTATATCGATAGTGGGTCAGTAATCATGTTTTGGCTGATGGGTGTACTTCGTTCAGGTAATAAATTTGCTCTTTTTCGGTGGAATGTTTGATGTCATTTGTTTTGTTACAAATTTGCCAACTTATACTACTAGAGCCACGTGTAATCAACACGTATTTAGATCGATAATGTTACAATAGTGAATCTTAAGGGTGGTTATGCGTCAGGGGTCATTTCAGTGCAAAAATTAATCACGAAATGGCTGAAATGGCTCTGAGCGCTATGGGACTTAACATCTGAGGTCATCATTCCCCTTGAACGTAGAACTACTTATGCCTAACTAACCTAAGGACATCACACACATCTATGCCCGAGGCAGGATTCGAACGTGCGACCGTAGGGGTCACGCGGTTCCATACTGAAGCGCCTAGAACCGCTCCGCCACAGCAGCCGGCAAGTAATAACAGATAATTCCCACATTACCATATGACAGTGCCATTTCGTTTAAATAACGACCCTGCCAGTATAGGGTCTTGTTAGGAAGATTTTGATGCATAGTTAGTAACCTAAGTTATGGTTTTTTTTCCAAGGATTAATTATCCATGTATATATCGTGTCAGTACAATGTGAATATTTGAGGTATAGTTTCGTAACCTATATCATTCTTGTGCTGACATGTTAGATAGTCATGTGAGTGAGAACAAGAAACAAAGTGAGGTTAGAACAGGGTGATGACAAGAAGAAGCGTTTCCATAGCATGGAACATAATCAGAACAGGGATATAGACGTGTCCAGATACGTGGTGATTTACTTTTCCATGGAACAGTCAGGTATAGTTATTGATGATAGGGAAAGAGAAGCAACAGATCTCAGGGAACTGGATGAAGCGATCCATATAACCGAAGATGAAGGTGCAGTCGATTTTCGACATATCGGTGCAGTGGTTAATATCTGCATTCAATGCCTTGACAGGGAGAAAAAATCAAATGGATACGATCCTAGAATTCTTACAGCCAGACAGAAGAGAAGAGGCAGAAAGGGACTATGCAATCCGAAAACAGTAGTCTGAAGAGATGGGGCAGAAAGTAACTAATGACTTACAAAACAAATTAACAAAATACGAAGAAGAGACAGAAAGGAATAGGCAAAAGGAATTTAAGAAATTCAAAAGCAGATTAACAGGAATTATGAATAAAATCAAAGACAAGTTAACGGAAGTCAGGAAGTTGTCAGCTGAGTCGAACCGAGTAGCGACTGAAAAGTGGAGCTAGTAGCAAGGAAACATACAAAGGTAGCCAAAAACGCTGTGAATCAAACTAACAATGCTCTGTAATCAAACTAACAAGGCTCTGGTCAAAATGCGGGAACTGGACCAAAGGGTAGCGGATAACACTCAGGAAGAAATATAACAATTCTATTAGAATAGACGAGATGGATAAACAGTATGTAAAGATACATAACAATGTTACGGAACCGAAGTTTCGAGTGGAGGAAGTGGACAATCATGTTGGGAGAAAATTCAAAGAGCGCGACGACCGTCTAAAATGTACGTAGAATGATGTAAGGAAGGGAATATACGTATGGTAGAGTCTCTTGTAGGCCGGTCAGTACTTGTGTGCTCCTGCAAGTCAGCACACTGCAAGCCTCGAGCCACATCACAGACGGCGACCTGTCACACAAATGTCGGCCACTCAGATGATACGATGAAAATAATGCAGGTCAAAGTTGTAGACATCTTTGGTACAAAACTACGCATCACATGGAGGAAGTGAGTGTAGCCAAAAAGGGAATAAGTGCAACAGAGAACATGACATTCAACCATAAACACTTTATATCTATGCAAAACGTCCAGGATTTTAAAGATAGTGGGAATACAATGGATACAAATAGTCGGATTGTTCATTTAGATCGACCAGTACCCCCATCATGACTCTCAGACTGTAAATTTAAACTCATTTTGGACATATGGAAGCACTGGTAGCCGAAAACTGCAAAGTTTTGCCATCACCTGCACATTATACGGGGAGCTCAGAGAGGCTTTTCTCGCCAGAAATTGGTTGCATAAGATGGAGGATCGGGTTACGAAAGAAATTATGGTGTCTAAATATTTGGAATTGTCAGGATTCAGATGCCTAGTGAAACTTTTCGAGTCCTTAGTTAAGAAGAATTAGTTACTGAGTGCTTCGTGTAGTGCAAGTGAAATAATCAGGTAATAATTAAATAATAGCAGGTACCTGCAGGCAGAAACAGAGTTTTCGAGATCAATCTCTATGATTTAAAATTCATGTATGAGGCACATAATGCAAAAGAGGTAGACAAGTCATGAAGGGAACTATCATGACTAATAATGCAAGAACAGTGATTGAAGGAATGACAGGAGTGGGCCTCTGGGAGGACACTGGAGAGAAGAGGCAGTTGGGATAATTTTCATGGGTGAAAGAGCAGTTGTCAGTTTGAACAGAACTGGTGAGAATCTGAAAGGAGACATCAATCACCAGAAATCATAGAGATTAAGCCACCGAATCCGACAAACAAGCATTATAATGGTTGCCTTCTTAGAAGAGGCAGTAGTTAGATTTGGGAAAAGCTAAAGGAACGTAATCAACCTGGTGGACTATGAAGATATAGCTACATGTTACTAAAAGTGAAAAGGATGTTGCACAAATCACAGTAGGAGACATTTGATTAAAAGAAATTTTAGACAACAGCAGACACATTACCTCCTTATCAGGAACGACACACCAAAGGTATAAAGAAAATGGTTGTTGGTTGACTATGTTGCTTAAGAAGACAAGACTCAAAGGGGAATTAGTAGGCAAATATACTGAGGTAAACCTCCGGACTCAATTATAATTATGTGTCAGTGACATATGCTAGAAGCAAAGTTTCTGGTCATTCCATACTTAGCAGATGAACTGATCATTGCTGTGAATTTTCTGAGTGATCACCAAGAAATACTAGACTTCGGAAGAGGTGTAATCCTACTGAAAGAGTTCAGTTACTCCTATACACTTTAAAAAGCATGCTATGCAAGTCGAGATTCCAGTCATCTGTTTAAATTTGAGTTATGTTAACAGTAAAGATGAAGGTGAAGACAGGTCCTGATGTCACAACCAGGAAACATGCAAGGAATAAGAGGTGAAAACGAGAAAATAAATAAGTGACGCAACTGAAGAAAAAGTACAGAACGTGCTGAATATCAGGCCGAAAGGGAGAGAGGAATTAAAGGACACGTCGTTGCAAAATATGGACGCTGAGATCCAATACTGTAAAGAACTTCCGATAGGAGTTCAGAGTGTCTGGTCATGAGAAATTCTTTTTATCATAGTACCCCATTCCAATAGCTTACAGGTACAAGGTTGTTATAAAATGTTAGACAATACTGTAAAGAACTTCCGATAGGAGTTCAGAGTGTCTGGTCATGAGAAATTCTTTTTATCATAGTACCCCATTCCAATAGCTTACAGGTACAAGGTTGTTATAAAATGTTAGACATTGATGTAACAGAACCTCCCAGATCGACGTATAACAGCCGAAACAGGGTGCTTCACAAGTAGAATGGTTATATTCGTGTCATGCAAATACACACAGTTACAGATCTGGAAAGGGATAGACCCAAGAAACTTGGAAAACTTCTGCAAAATTTTCATAGAGACTTTATTATTTTATGTATCCACTTATGACACAGTATCTGGCAGATAGAACTGCACCTAAATTGTCAAAGGTGTAGAGCAGTCCCAGCATTTGGTAGGTGTCACCAGTTTAGGCGCCTACCTTTTGGGTTGAGTGTATAGTCATCTGCCTTTTTTTATTAAGCCATCCGTATCCAGACTGGTTTGATGCAACCCACCATGATCTCTCCTGGGCCAAACTTTTCGTCTCAGAGCAACACTTACATTCTCACTTATTTGCTGGATGCATTCCAATGTCTACTTCCTTCTAGAACATTTACCTCTAGTAAAATGGTAGTTATTCCCTTATGGCTTAACAGATATCCTATCATCTTGTGTCTCCTTCATGTCAGCATTTTCCATATATTCCTCTCCTCGCCGATTCTGTGCAGAACCTCCTCATTACTTGCCTTAACATTGCACCTAATTTTCAACATTCTTCTGCAGCACCACACATCAAATACATTTAATCTCTTTTGTTCTGGCTTTCCCACAGTCGTTGTCTCACTGATGTACAATGCTGTGCTCCAAATGTACATCTCAGAAAGTTCTTCCTCAAATTAAGCCCTATGTTTGCTACCAGTAGACTTCCCTTGGGGAGAAATGCCCTTTTTCCAGTGTTAGTCTGCTTTTGACGTCCTCCTTGCTACTTCTAGTTTCATTCGTCTTTTTTCGATTTACTTTCAATCCATATCCCGTACTCATTAAACTGTTCAATCGATCCAACAGCTTCTGCAATTTTTCTTCGCTTTTATTGTGGATAGTAATGTCATCAGCAAATCATAACACTGACGTCCTTTCCCCTTACATTTTAATCCCACTCTTGAACACTACTATTATTTCCGTCATTGCCCCTTCAATGTATAGATCAAACAGCAGGGGCGAAATACTACATCTCTGAGGTACAGTCTTTTTAATCAATGCACTTCGTTCTTGGTCTTATGAACGTATCTTGATTTTTCTTGTCTTGCTTCCATTATCAACCACAACATCGGAATTGCCTTCCAGTCCCTTTACTTTTCCTACAGATAAACTGATCGCCTTGTAACAGATCGCCAATTTTCTTTTCCGTTACTCTGTATACCATTCTTGTCAGCTACCTGGTACGCTGGCTGCGCGATAGTTCTCACGCTTGTCGCCTCTTGCTATGCTCGGAATTTTGAGGAAGATGTTTTTCCAGAAGTCTGATGACATATCGCCAGTTTCACACATTCAACAGACTAAAGTGAATAACCACTTTGTTGCCACCTCCCTCAATTATTTTAGAAATTCTGATGGAATGTTATCAATCTCTTCTGCCTTATTTGATCTTAAGTCGTTCAAAGCTGTTTTAAATTCCGATTCTGCACCCCTGTCTCTTCTAAATCAATTTCTGTTTCTTTTTCTGTCACATCAGACAAATCTTCCCCTTCATAGAGGCTTTCAATGTACTTTTTCCTCCTACCAGCTCTCTTCTCTGCATTTACCACTGTAATTCCCACTGCTCTATTAACATTGCCGCCCTTTCCTTTAATTTCACCGAAAGCTGTTTAGACTTTTCTATATGCTTAGTCAGTCCTTCCGGCAATCGCCTTCCTCCGATATCTTCATATTTTTATGCAGCCATTTCGCCTTACTTTTTTTCCTAAGTGACTTGTATTTCTGTATTCCTGAATATCCCTACATATTTTTGTATTTCCTTCTTTCGTCGATCAACTAATGTATTGCTTCGGTTATCCGTGCTTTCTTCACAGCTACTCTCCTAGCACCTACGTTTCTCTTTCTAACTTCTGTGGAGGCCCTTTTTAGAGGTGTCCATTCCTCTTCAACTGCACATCCTCTTGAGCTAATCATTACCGCAGTGTGTGTAGCCTCAGACAACTTCAAGCATACCACTTGATTCCTTAGTACTTCCCCATCCCACTTCTTTGCACGCTGACACTTCTTGACTGCTCTCTTAAACTCAAATCTAGTGTTCATCATTACTAAATTGTGATCTGAGTCAATATCTGCTCCTCGGTACGCCTAACCGCCCAGTATCCGATTTCGGAATCTCTGTCCTGAGCATGATGTAATCTAACTGGAGGTATAACGTATCTTCCGGCCTTTTTCAAGTATACTTCCTCCTTTCAAGATTCATCTACAGAGTTTTCGGTATTATTAACTGATTTTATCGCAGAAGTCTATTAGTCTTTCTCCTCTCTCGTCCCTGCTACCAAGGCCATGTTATCCCGTAACCCTTTCGTCTACTGCCTCGCCTACAGCCGCATTCCAACGCCACGTGACTATTAGATTTTAATCTCCCTTTACATACTGAATTACCTGTTCAGTATCCTCATATCATCCTACGCTTGCGACGTCGGCGTGTACACCTTAACTTCTGTTGTCCGCGTTAGTTTGGTGTCGATTCCTACCACTGAGCTGTCCACTTTAACTCACTGTCACCCCAACCTTCCTGTTCGTAACGAATCCTACTCCTGTTACAACACTTTACGCTGCCGTTGTATTACGCTATACTCGTCAGACCGGAATCCTTGTCTTCTTTCCATTTCTCTTCATTAACCTCCATTGTATCTAGAATAAGCATTTCCATTTTCGTTTCCAGGTTTTATAGCTTCCTTATTACATTCAAACTTCTAACGTACCACGCCCCGAATCGTAGAACATTATACTTCCGTTGATTATTCAGTCTTTTTCTCATGGTCACCCCTTGGCAGGTACGAATGGGGAACTAGTCGGGTGTCTTTTCCCAATGGAGAGATATCATGACACTTTTTCAATAAAAGGCTACATGTACTGTGGATACACAATATGTACCTTTAATGCAGAAGTTTCACTGCCTCCTGCATACTCATGCCATTGATAATTGCTGATTCCTCTGCTTTTTGGGAACAGCTTCCCACCCCAAGGACGACAGAATGCCTAAAGTTCTGTCCGTTCCTGCACGCTCTTCGACATTCCTGTTCGCAGAACGAGAGTGACTTCTTATGGCAGAGGTCCTCAGCAGCCATTGCGGGTTGTTTTTACTCAGAATTTGAGCAGTAGCACGTTTCCAACGCATTGACCGAGGCTTAAATGGGATACTGTCTGAGTGTCTTAAATGGGATGTGATTAGACACATCGATTCCCTGCTGATAGCGGGGAAATCTTGGGAGGAACATAATATAGTTCTGAGTGCAGTACTTTGGATTTTCAAAGAGCACGGTGTCAAGGCTAGTACCATGTTCCAGAACCTCTGGAGTAAAATTTCTAGGCACATTACCACAGTGGCTTGGATATTCCCGAGCCCTGAGATGACTGAGGCCACTGCTGAATTTGCGATGCCCATCACAAAGGCTATTTTTAAGAGGGTTCTTTATCTAATATATTTGATAGTATGGAATAAGAGAAATTGAGTAAACGTCTTTAATTGTCTTTTGCTCATGATATGTTGAGCTATAAATACCTACACCAAACGTAGACATTAATTTGAGAAAACCATTAACGAATAACATTATTTCTTTTTCAGTTGCTGCAGAAGAGAAGGAACCTCTGAAAACTGTTTATATTAGTCTTTGAATTTCTTATGGCGAAAGTGGTTAAAGTTATTTCTGTAGCTGTTGTCGATTTTTAGCAGGTACTTTTTCAATGAAAGTAAGTAAAGAATCTGTAGATAAAAACGATCTCGCTTTAATTTGTCGTAGATCTGTATACTCAATGGAGTATACTGCATTGCGATCTCTCGTTCACAGCATCAGAGGTTCTTCTGCTAAAACTTCAAAAATTCAGTCATTCATAAGCTAAGTGTGTAATAACTGTTTCGGTGCCTACTGGGTACATGGGAACAGATTCCTCCATTTAGAGTATATACTATTTTGTTTCCACGGAAAATTCATTTAATAAAAGGTTGACCGTATAAAGCATGCAAGTCACATCTTCAAGTGTTAATCAAAATAATATTGACAAAACATATCATATAGTTTGAATTGATTAAAAATATATTTTCCAAAGATTAGCTACC
Source organism: Schistocerca americana (assembly GCF_021461395.2). Classification (NCBI taxonomy): domain Eukaryota; kingdom Metazoa; phylum Arthropoda; class Insecta; order Orthoptera; family Acrididae; genus Schistocerca; species Schistocerca americana. Next base: position 162,262,341 of record NC_060119.1, on the reverse strand, counting down.
GCATTTTACTTATATTTCTCTTTACATTTGCCTTTGCTTCTGGCTAGTACTAACAACTCCTGTTGGTAAATTTACAACATTGAAAATGGCTGAGCCACAACAATGATTTTTACGTTTATCTCTCCCAAATCGCAGACTGGACTGTTTTCCACTGTGTCTCATTATCCCAAGTCGCACAATAGCAAAGAATAATTAATTTGGTACAGAGTAACTTTTCGCAAAAATAACTGTGATCCCTATACATAAAACATCATACTGTGTCTTCAAATTTCACAGTTAATTTGGTAGCCGCTTCCACAGAAGGGCTCTTTTTTTTATTTATTCCTCGTGGTTGTGATATAACACACTTGCAAAATTGACGATTTATAATTGTAGACTGACTGTTAACACGTCGACTATGCCAGCTTACAGGTTGGCTCGGGGTTCTGTGGCAGTACATAAGTTCTAATCTCTAAAGTCTGATTTAATAACAGCATCGATACTATCACACCCGAACTTATTGCAGGAGTTCTATATGGTCACAGACAGGCCTGTAGCATCCCAGCTCAAGTGCAGTCCACAAGTTTAGAGTGGGTGTGACTTGCGTGGATCAGTCAGGATGTTGACGAAAAGAGGAATTCTGGTGGAGTTCCAGTTAACTTTTATAGCAGAGATGAGAGGGAGAAGAATCGCCCTGGTTTCTTAGAATTGCTTTTGCAAGTGGGAACCACGGTTGAGTTTGGAAGGAGTATACTAGTCGAGTGGCAAGAAATACGCAAATCTAAACACACTGGCACGCATGGTGTCCCACCAGTTACCCCTTGACATACATAGAAAGTCATGTAACACCTTGCAGATTCACTCGGTATCTTTTCTCTATTCACTCGGTATCTTTCCTCTGTGTACTCGTCTTATTACACGTAACCTACAACTTTTATCAGAGCGAAGTACCCTTGCTATGACTTTTTCTACTACTGAATCACTGGCCGCTTGGCCTAAATAACCACTGGCCCCCTGGACTAATTCACTAACACTCAATGGCTTCTTATGAGAATTTACAGGAGACACGTATCAAACAGTGACTTGTTGCTTCTATTAAATGAAAATGCGCAATAATAACTACTGGAGACAGACTGTTTCTGTTCGACACTATTCCAGTGACAGCAAAAACAAAAGTACTACTTATCTACACGTTGTGTCCAACAGAGCATCACTGTCTTCTTATGGGTGAAGTTTGTATAGCTCCACCAGCAGCTGCTGCTAGGGCCCACCACCACGTGACGGCTTTCTGTATTTTCGTTGACTACTGCTCGAGTACTGGTTGAATACTAACGTTCCACTGCTCCTAGTTTTCTTTTTATACATCATTTTCGAAGACTTTCCTATGTGAGAAGAGAACTTTTTATTTTTCGCTGTTATGGGATTATTCTGTCTCTTCATACCCATATTGACGTAATTCTATCTGAAATTATTCCTGCAAGGAATCTTCCTACACGTACGTAATGTTCCAGGAACTTCACATACTGTGGACTGTCGTGTTTACCTCGTGGCAGCTATTTTGAAGACATTGTCTCAGTCTTTCTAGATACGCTTCCCCAGTTCTGCCTGCTCGGAAGTACTGACTTAATGTATATAACTTCCTTTATCAGTGGTACTTTCTCTCACGTTAATTTGTTCTGTAATCAAAATATTCTTCGGTCACAATGTACCTATATTGGACTGGGTGTTATGATTCAAGAATATGAAGAGAATTGAAGCGTAGTACATAAGACAACTGTTTTTGTTCGTAGAGGTTTAAAATAATGCGAGAAGAACTATTCAGTCACCGAGTTGGAGGGTATGGTTGATGTCTGAGATTTCAGAACTTCAGGGTTTTTGTTTGGAAGGAAGACTAGGATTTTCACAGACCATAAACCACTGGAATTTTCATTAACAGCAACATTGATTCATTACGAGATTAGCAAAATGGATGCTTTATCTTCAATAATTTGAATATACTATCACATGTATATCAGGGAAAACTAACACTATAGCAGATCCGTTGTCACACTCACCTATTGGTTTGGTAGAAGATTTAAATTAAGAACTTGAGGGAAATCATCATAGCCTATTTTACAAGTGTAAAGTCATTTTTGAAAATTATGTGACCACCAGTACCAGGAGACATCAAAAGAGAGCAGGGTCCTGCACTTCTAGCATGAAAGTGAAAGTGGAAAGACCGAAGTCAGGCAGCCATTAGGCAATTGTATCTCTTTTGAAAGGGTATTTTATTCCACTGCAGCAATATAGGATATTTGTGATGGAGCCTCTGTACACAAGAAGATTTGAACAAGAAGGTCATTTGGCACACTCAGCTATGCGCATATCAGACCCAGAAGATGTCTCCTAAAGCTGAGAATGCATTGATATTTTAATAATACGACGAAAAAAATTCGAAATATCTTGCCTGTCTTTGAGTCCTGCCATTCGAAGATAGCAATGCAGGCATCATCGTGCTCCATCATGTCCAAGAAAATAAAACAGCTAGCAGTGACAGACTTAATGGTCTCTCTTCCATATACACACAGAGGCCTCACGCCCTTCCCCCCCCCCCCCTCCCCCACCTCCAATCATAAACCGAGAACACTGTCTACCGTATGATGTGTCATTGCAATCTACGGTGCCAGTGAACTTGAAAAGAAAGTGATTTGTGTTACCGGTAACAGTAGAATATTATTGCTCGTAGCTAATTTCGTAATGCGAAAAATAAAAGGTATTCATATGATATGGACAGTATGGAAAGTAATAGCATATGCAGACGAAAATGGAAACAGAGTACTTACCGTCATTTCGGCCTCCACTAACAAAAAAATAAATCATTCACGATCGGCGGACTAGTTAAGAAGAACTGAAAAAAGTGAGGAAGACTAAATGTGAAAATAGAGAACAGAATGAAAAATGGCGAAAACCAGAAGATTACGTATTGAAATCGATTCAAGGACACCGCCAAAATGGCATACGAATGAATACAGAAATGACTGACATACATTTTCGTAAGCTAGCACTACAGTGGAACTTAAGAGATTTTAAGGGAGGAGTTGGTTTGTGCTCTAGGTTTATGAAGCATCGTGGACTTAGCATGAGAACCAAAATCAAAATATCTCAGACAATGTCGCAGGAGTATGAAGAGAAAATATGATTTTTCCATCGCTTTATTATTGAACATCGAAAGAAAACTAGCGTGGAACTAAGTCAAATAGCGAATGTGGACGAAACTAAGAACATGGTTCAAATGGCTCTGAGCATTATGGGACTCAACTTCTGAGGTCATCAGTTCCCTGGAACTTAGAACTACTTAAACCTAACTAACCTAAGGACATCACACACATCCATGCCCGAGGCAGGATTCGAACCAGATACCGTAGCGGTCTCGCGGTTCCAGACTGTAGCGCCTAGAACCGCACGGCCACTCCGGCCGGCCTGGACGAAACTCCTCTGACATTTTATGTGCCGAGTAATAGAACTGTTGCCACGAAAGGTGCTAAAACTGAACATGAAAAAAGTACACTACGCTATTGTCCTATCGTGTTGTGCCGACGATACTGAACATAATCGAATAATCATTTTCAGGGAAAAAACAATGCCAAAACCTTCTGAATACCGCCAGGTGTTGCTGTTCACGTATATGACAAGGAGTCGATGGATGATGAAATTATTGAAGAAGAGTTCTTTTCGTGTGTTAAATCAGTTTAGTAGCCATTTGAAAAATTCTGTGAAAGACAAATTGAAACAGGGAAACACAGAGCTTGCTGTTATGACGGGAGGACGTACTTCGCAATTGCAACCTCTTGATGTCTCGATAAATAAATGCATTCTCTGCGCGATAGCAACGGAGATACTATCGAAGACAGTACTGCCAAAGCAGAGTTACTAAACACAGCCTTCCGAAATGCCTTCACAAAAGAAGACGAACTAAATATTTCAGAATTCGAATCGAGAACAGCTGCCAATATGAGAGCGTAGAAGTAAATATCCTCGGAGTAGTGAAGTAACTTAAATCACTTACTAAAAGCAAGTCTTCTGGTGAATACTGTATACCAATTAGGTTCCTTTCGGAGTATGCTGATGCATTAGCTCCATACTTAACGATCATATGCAAACGTTCGGTCGGCGAAAAAACAGGTAGCCAAAGACTGGAAAGTTGCACAAGTCAAGCCAATACTCAAGAAAGGTATTAGGAGTAATCCACTAAATTACAAGCCCATATCGTTAACGTCGATATTCAACAGGATTTTAGAACATATATTGAGTTCGAACATTATGAATTACCTCGAAGAAAACGGTCTATTGACACACAGTCAACATGGGTTTAGAAAACATTGTTCCTGTGAAACACATCTAGCTCTTTATTCACGTGAAGTGTTGAGTGATATTGACAAGGGATTTCAGATTGATTCCGTATTTCTGGATTTCCGGAAGGCTTTTGACACTGTACCACACAAGCGGCTCGTAGTGAAATCGCGTGCTTATGGAATATCGTCTCAGTTATGTGACCTGTCAGAGAGGAGACAGTTCGTAATAATTGACGGAAAGTCATCGAGTACAACAGAAGTGATTTCAGGTGTTCCCCAAGGTAGTGTTATAGGCCCTTTGCTGTTCTTTACCTATATAAACGATATTGGAGACCATCTGAGCAGTGGTGTTCGGTTGTTTGCAGATGACGCTGTCTTTTATCGACTAATAAAGTCATAGGAAGATCAACACAAACTGCAAAACGATTTAGAAAAGATATCTGAATGGTGCGAAAAGTGGCAGTTGACCCTAAATAACGAAAAGTCTGAAGTCATCCACGTGAGTGCTAAAAGGAACACGTTAACCTTAAGTAACACGATAAAACAGTCTAATGTAAAGGCCGTAAATTCAACTAAATACCTAGGTATAACAATTACGAACAACTTAAATTGGAAGGAACACATAGGAAATGTTGTGGGGAAGGCTAACCAAAGACTGCGTTTTATTGGCAGGACACTTAGAAAATGTAACAGACTTACTAAGTAGACTGCCTCCACTACGCTCGTCCGTCCTCTTTTAGAATACTGCTACGCAGTGTGGGATCCTTACCAGGTAGGACTGACAGGGTACATCGTAAAAGTTCAAAGAAAGGCAGCACGTTTTGTATTATCGGGAAATATTGGAAAGAGTGCCGCAGAAATGATACAGTATTTGGTTTCTGAGCACTATTGGACTTAACTTCTGAGGTCATCAGTCCCCTAGAACTTAGAACTACTTAAACCTAACTAACCTAAGGACTTCACACACATCCATGCCCGAGGCAGGATTCGAACCTGCGACCGTAGCGGTCGCGCGGTTCTAGACTGTAGCGCCTAGAACCACTCGATCACACCGGCCGGCACAGTATTTGGAAATCATTAAAAGAAAGGCGTTTCTCGTTGCGACTGAATCTTCTCACCAAATTCCAGTCACCAACTTTCTCCTCCGAATGCGAAAATATTTTGCTGACACCGACTTAGCCTACATAGGGAGGAACGATCACCACGATGAAATAAGAGAAATCACAGCTCGTACAGAAATATATAGGTGTTCATTCTTTCCGCGTGGTATACGAGATTATAAGAATAGAAAATTGTAAAGGTGGTTCAATGAACCCTCTGCAGGCACTTGAATGTGATTTGCAGAGTATCCATGTAGATGTAGATGTAGATGTGAGAGAGGAGTGGAGCAAGTGGACGATAGATGAAACCGGACAGGAATTCATGACGAAGCGAGCCTTAAATAGACACACTATCAAACAAGTGTTTCAATGAATAAAACAGTCGTGGTTTAAAGTGAGAGAAGACATTACTGTTAAATCTTTCAATAAGGGTGGCCTAAGTAACGCTCTCGATGATAGTCAAGACAATCTAGCATAGGAAGAGGACAACTAAGACGATGAAGAGGAAGGAGAAGAAGAAGAAAAGGAGAACAAAGTTCAGATGACGATTTTCAGGGAATTTTTAGATCAGTTCGCTTTTACAAATTAAGAATTATTTTTAGGCTGGCTTTGCAAACTAATAGTAAAAATGCTATTTTTTCCAAAATACTGCTTGAAAATTAAGGTTCTTTTTATAGCCCTTAGGGTCTATAGTCCGTGAAATAAAGTACTTTGTCTGCTTCATAAAAAATTTCATTTAAAACTAGAAATTTTCGGTCATTACAAATATGTGTGTTCGCTTGTGAGTGAGCGTGCATGCGCAGGTATGTGGGATCATATTGACTTGGTGGCGCAGACACTTTTCATTCCAACGTGACAGGCTCGCTTATCGGAGCGGTCTTTTTCGTGAGCACTCGCCATGACGTTTTCATTCGCTGTTGCCATTCACCTGTGTGTACACGAACGTTCTGTGCTCTATTGACCATGGAATCGACAAACTCTGCATGTCAATACACGCTTCAATCTGTGATACAAACACAAAAGTCCTTGTGCACACAAAGCTCTCCTCTGCTACGCTGCATATCGTTTGTTGTCTGAAAACACACGATTATCTCAGCGCGCGCGGAAAAATCGCTGTAGCTCGAGAGTGATACGAGCTGAAAGTTGTGAATTAGTCTCTGTCAAAATACATCAGGTTCAGAGTTTGCCAAGGGCTGTCGAATATCGCCGGCGGTATCGTTGAGACACAGTTATCTTTTTCAGCTGTCTTGGTGCTTCTAGGTCAAGGGCTCTGCTGACACAACTGCTAAACAAATAACTGTCAGTGGAGCGACGCTTCTCTCACGTTTTTTTTTTTTTTTTTTCTAAACGTGACATAATTCCTTTATTAACAGAGTGACATTAATGTGATTGTGTAACACTAGATACGAGACGAACATCTATGCGACTGCATGTTCTCAGCCATCTTCAGATGATGTTATGTCTCCTGGAAAACCCTACAAAAATTAACTAAACCTATACCAGACGTGTAAATGTTAAGTGTAAAGAAAGTACTAAACTGACTGTATTTTTGTCGATAAAAACCGTAGCTAATACGTCAAATAATTATAAAACCTAAAACTCGTTAATATGATATTTTTTATGTTAAAAATCTTAATGAAATGTGTATTTTAGCATCAGAGTAGAACTACATAGTGTGACGACATTCTTTGTAACAATGTAAACCCTATCTCATTAATGTTAAAAAGACTTGGTTCAAAATCTAATCCTAACTTCATCTCTGCTTTTGAAGAGTTAAATATACGTAGTTTCTGTTAAAATATATTGTAAAAGATTACTTTTCCTGTTCTTAATCGAAACCTCTCCTTCCCTGTTGAAACATTTAAGTGAAAATAATAATTTAAAGTGAGTTTTGTAGGAGATTGCCCCTCCGGATTCCTTTAGTAGTAATGGCGCACAACCGGCCATTCCTAGGAATTCAATTAAAATATTAAATATTGCGTTTCACCCTCAAGTTAACGTAATAAATACTTTGAATACTGATAATAGTTTTCAAGCATTAATATTTGCAAAGTTCACATTATCAGAATTTTTACGGAATTAGATAGATAAATTTAACTGCAATAGGCAACAAGGCTTAGGTTTGCTTCACGATACCTTTGAGTTTGTAATTAAATTTATTTTTGTCAGTAAATGCTTAACCAAACTGAAGTCAGTGCGATATAAATGAAATTATTCACGTGATTACAAACCCTTGCGCTACATAGGTGGTTATATTGCCTCACACTTCGCAACAATTAATTTATCGGGCAATAGCAGTAATAGTTTCATGCTACTTTTGACTATTTTTGATCTAGCCACGATAACGTAATTAAGCCAATTTTAAGCAAAACTGTACCCATTTTTACTAATTACTTTGCCTGCGTTGCAAATCTAACTATCGTCGGAGTATACTTAAGTCGCATTTAAGAGAGTGCAGAATATACGAGACACCAACAGTGTTATCAAGTACGTTTTACATTTTTCCAAACAATCCCGAACATCTTACATTAAATTCAAAACACTGTAATACCAAGGAAGAGAGAGACGTGACATAATAATCACATACGGGAGGGATGTACCTCTTAACTAATGGTTATCAACTTTTCCAAAATTTAAGTCGGACAGAACAATGGGGCAGGTTTCAGTGCTGATATAAATCATAACTTACTGTTATAAAGAGAAGTACTGTAACCTTGTTACAATTAACATGAAATATGGCCACTGAGGTGGTTTGTTTACCAGACACACTTAATTACGCCGTGAACGATGAGTTGGGTATGAATTTCTGCGTGATGATCGAGACGAATTGTCTTGAGAACACTGAAAAGACGACACCAGTGACAACGGTCAACACACAAACACACACACACACACACACACACACACACACACACACACACACACAGACACAGACACTCACACACACAGATAGAGAGAGAGAGAGAGACAGAGAGACAGAGAGATCATCATATTCAATACTTACATACGTAAAATGCCACATTACTCGAATATGGGGATAAATTCATGAAACACATTGTGCTACACATGAAAATGGGTACATGGATCAGTAACTTTGCTATTTCAATCACTGAAGCAGTAGCATGCTTTCCAGTCAAGGATGAAATGGAGAAGTGATTCTTAATCGGTGTGTGTGCTGGGGGGGGGGGGGGGGGGGGGAGGGATGGAGGGTGCGATGGAGTTCTTATGGGATGACAGTGTCAGTCACATCATCTCGAGGTGTACCCTGTGTAACAACGGAAGTTGTGCCCTCTCCCTACCCTCTGTAGCAAACGAGACTATGTTCTTTCGCACTTTGGTAAGCAGATGCCGCGCCACCAAAAATAGCTCCTTAATGTAATCTCAATGAAGAAATAACACTATTTGATGGGAAACAGTTTAGCCCCCTTCATTTGGCCGGTGACATTTAAACATTTGTCTTAAGCGCAGATGCACTTCTAGGAAGAATTGAGAAATATGATATAGGAAGTATCAATGGATACAAGAAAATGAAAGAAACCTAGTAACCAGTTGTTCGTTTTTTATTTTATGTACTTATTCATTTATTGCACACATGAGAACAGCAGACAACGACCACATGCACAGGCTAAGAAATAAAAAGATGAGAAAAATTTACCTGGAGAACTTTTGGGAAAAAGGGGAGATTTCAGAAGTATACTTCTAATTTTACAGAAACAAAAGGGTTACGCTTTGTATTGCCCAATTTCGACTTACAGCTGTTAGACATAACCCTTCAATCAGATTAAAAAATTTAGTGTGTCTATAAACGTTAGTTTAGCCTAAATACTTTGTGTGTGTGTGTGTGTGTGTGTGTGTGTGTGTGTGTGTGTGTGTGTGTGTGTGTGTGTGTGGTTGTGTGTGTGGTGCACTTCTCTATTTATGTGTTCAAAGTACTGGGCATGGTTAAATCTGTTGTGACATTCGGCGAAATATGCGTTTATTAGAAAAGAGCCACTAGCGCAATAAAAAGACCCTGAAACTACGATGACACCATCACCACAAGGAACCATTGCCAGAATCAGCTAATATCACGTCTTCAGGACAGCGTACCCCAATTATCAACGTAAACAGCAGTCAGATTACTAAGCTTTCATTTTCTAAACCAATATTGGCGTTATTTGTTCTAAATAAACAGTCTTTCTACACTGACTGGTGGTTGTCATCACGTTAATTGAACAATTAATTTGTACTGATACACAGCCAAGTTTCCACCATCTCAGTTTTTCATAGCTTAACACCAGAAATAAACAGCCATTAAAACTGTCACAGAATAGTATTCAGTGTTTAGTAACAAGAATCTTTGATTTTTAACACAACATCACTGCATACGTGATTGGTAACTAAACAAATCATAAATTTAGTTTGAATTCGTTGCGATGGTCTGTTATTTTTATTTTATGGTAACGTTTAAGTAGGAACTAATAGCACCTTTTGTGTTAAGAATCGGAGTGTCCTCCTGCCTCACATTTACACTGATCAGCCAAAACATTATAACCACTGCTCATTGCGACGTTGGATGCCGCCTGGTGACGCTGAGGTCACGTGAAACTGTAACAGAAGTATGTAATCGGAGCAGACACTGATGAGAGATCACCCCAGCGAAGATGCGGGCTGCAAATGGGGAAATCCATTGAGATAAGCGACTTTGACAAGGAGAAGATTATTATTACACAGAGCCTGTGAATCTCGAATATGGGGAAGCTGGTCGAATGTTCACGTGCTACTGTCGTGAGCATCTACGGAAAGAGATAGGACAGTGAAACTACCACTATGTGCTAAACGTTGAACGTTCACGGCTCTTCACAGATCGTAGGGTTCGGAGATTTCTCTGCTGTACAAAGTAGGGTAGATGATGAACTGTGGCATCTCTGCTGAAAAAGCAGAATGCTGGTGCACGCACAAGTTTTTCAGAGCATACCGTTCATCGTAAATTGTTGAACATCGAGCTCCGCAGCAGACCACCGCTACGTGTTCACATGTTGACCCAACGAAATCGTCAATTACTGCTTCACTGGCCATAGGATCTTCGGGATTCGACCGTCGATCAATGGAAACGTGACAGTTATTCCGGAGAATCACATTTCTGCTACACTAAGTCCATGGTCGTCTCCACAATGCTGTCATAGATGTGAACGGCGGCTCGAAGTCTGCAGCGCATCATGGAGGCAAACTGGTGGGGGCAGTACCATGCTATCGGAGATACCATTCAGCGCTTGCCTGGGACCTGCCGTAGTAATCGAAGACACGCTGACCGCAACGAAACACCTGCACCCATTCACTTTTGATGTGTCCCCGGCGGCTATAATTTTCCTTGTCCCGTAGCAAGAACCTGGTTTGAGGAGCGTTTTAGTGAACTCACGTTAATTTCTCAGCGACGTAATTCGCTTGATGTAAATCCTATGGAGCCCATTTAGGTCGCTATAGAGCGGCGTCACCGCATACGCAAATCAGGGTCTCGTTATTTACGTGAATTAAATGACCTTTGCTTAGATATGTAATGGCACATGCCTACACGAGCATACCAGCAAACTGCAGGATCCTTGATACAAAGAATCAGTGATGTATTTAGTTCCAAAGTCGGACAAACAAGCTATTAATCAGGTGGTCATAATGTTTTGGCTCAACAGTGTAAGTCTGTTCAACTCGTATGACGAATTCTGTCCAAAACTAAAACCTTTATTTACATTAAACTTGAGGTACTGTGCTGTTTAGTAATCTGTGAATGACCAGCATGGAGTCATACACATAAACAAATAACATACACGTGGACAGCAAACTGAATAACTGGATTAATTTCTATATAAACTGCGCTAGAGATGTGTGGAATAAGGAATTACACAACTAAAGGCTGGTAATACTCTGTATTTTGCTCCTTAAACGCATCTCTCCCCTTACTAAGCAGACCCCCTCGCTTTGATAGCCGGCCACAGTGGCCGAGCGGTTGTAGGCGCTTCAGTCTGGAACCGCTCGACCGCTACGGTCGCAGGTTCGAATCATGCCTCGGGCATGGATGTGTGTGAGGTTTAAGTAGTTCTAAGTTCTAGGGGACTGATGACCTCAGATGTTAAGTCCCATAGTGCTCAGAGCCATTTGAACTATTCTGCTTTGATTTTCCAGAAACTTACAGCTCTCACTCCCACAAGCTCCCCCTAACTCGGACTCGCTCAAATCCATTTGTCCATCAATATAAATCGCGCATACCCATCCACTCCCATTTCCCCATGCTCACTCACTCACTTACTCGGCCCAACTTATTATCTCTTTCTTACTCTCTGTCACTGTCTCCCGCCTCACAGCCACACTCCCCTTCTTTTTGGAAAACTACTACTTTCTCGTCTCACTGACACTATTTCCCTTTTGCCCTCTCTTAATGCTACTATTTGTACATCTACATCTACATGACTACTCTGCAATTCACATTTAAGTGCTTGGCGGAGGATTCATCGAACCACAATCATACTATCTCTCTACCATTCCACTCCCGAGCAGCACTCCTTCACACTGATGCTGTCTCTTCTCACTATCGTTATCTCTCTCTGCTTCGTTGCCATTGTCATAGACTCCGTCTCTCAATATCATTGGCTCTCACCCACGTCCACTTTTTCCTTCCCTTTATTCCTCTCCCTGTTGCATTCCTCACTCTTATCCTAGCACTGTTCTGTCGCTGGCAACTATGTGGCACTGGCCGTGTGTCCCTCTCTTTCTCTGGCACTGTCACTGTCTTTTTCGCCCTTTCTGTACCACAACCACTGTCTACAATCTTCCAGTATTTATTACTTTTCCATCTATTTCCCACTGCCACTGTCTCCTCCTCTCTCAGCACAAAAAGCACGAATACGTTCGGATGCCAAAATTTTGAGAAAAACAGCAGAACTGTTGAGAAAAGTAGAACGCGAAAGCTCGTTCTCTACTTCTCAGTAAGAATCTAATAAACAAGACACTTTCGCCTTTTTTGTGCTCCTATAGGAACATTTTTCCGCTGGTTCCATTCTCTACCCTGCCACAACAGCGCATGTCGCTCATATGAAAAAAAGTTTATGGGTTAGTAAAATTTTGATAGTTTCTTATGTGAAACTGAAACAAGGCAAAACTAATTTTACATCTCAAACCGGGTTTTCGATTCATAATAATTCTGCCTGTGTTTCAGTACTACTAAATGGGGCACCCAGAAATATTGCGATGATAATGGACACACTCAACAGAATACTTCTCCGTGCTACATCACTTCATAAACTAGATTTTTAAAGTATCCTCGTCCTAAGGAGTGATCGCAGAACCTTAACTTTTGGCAAAACCAAAACTCAATTATCATGTCTTTGGATGAATTTCCACACAACTATGTTTCTACAATTACGTCGTCTGTGACGTGGTTACACGACGAACCCTCGAGACGTAGAATGTGGTAGCATGAAGATCTGGGACGTTACTGGGCCGGTGCTTCCGGCGTATAGCGGCTGACGTGCTGCTGTTGCAGACTAGGACGAAATGGGCCTTGTCTGCTAGTGTAGAGTGCTGAGACGCAACTGCTGGTACTGCCAATTGGTAGCTCTAGAACTGAACACCGGACGGAACTGCTGGTACTGCAGACTTGAGGCGTATGGCATAACCACTTTTGCAGGGCCCGGCAGTAACCAGAATACACTCATGCTAATAAATTAAGGATGATGCTGATACATGGTGAAACAACGCTCTGGTGGGTGGTTTGCGGGTTTAAATCACCTCGGAGTATGACCATGCGGTGCATTTGACCTGTGGTCGTCACACGGTGGAGCTGGCAGCAGTCCACATACGCAGAGATGTGTTGGTGCATGTCAGAGAACGGTGCAGCTAGTAAATGTGCAGACGTTTTCAGACGTGCTAATGGTGACCGTGTGTTGAAAGTGGCTCAAAGAATCACATTGATGACGTTATGAGGTGTAGAATACTAGGGCGACTGGAGGCTGGTCAAACACAGCAGGCCGTAGCATGGGCCCTCCGTCTGCCACCAAGTCTGATCTCACGACTGTGGCAGCGATTCCAGCAGACAGGAAACGTGTCCAGGCGCTACAGTACGGGACGCCCACAGTGTACAACACCACAGCAAGACCGATATCTTACGATCGCAGACGGCCACGGAGTATTGCGGGTAGCTTTGCTCAGGACCTTTCAGCAGCCACTGGAACAGTTGTTTCCAGACACCCAGTCTACAGACGACTGAACACACATGGTTTATTCACCCGGATCCCTGCAAGGTGCATTCGACTGACTCCTTGTCACAGGAGAGCCCTTAAAGCCTGGTGTGAAATCCACAGTACATGGTCGTTGGAACAGTGGTCCCAGGTTATGTTCACGGACGAGTCCAGGTATAATCTGAAGACTGATTCTCGCCGGGTTTTCATCTGGCGTGAACCAGGAACCACATACCAACCCCTTAATGTACTTCAAAGGGACCTGTATGGAGGTCGTGGATTGATGGTGTGGGTTGGGATCATGCTTGGTGCTCGTACACTCCTGCATGTCTTTGACAGAGGAACTGTAACAAGTCAGGTGTATCGGGACGTCATTTTGCACCAGTACGTCCACCTTTTCAGAGGTGCAGTGGGTCCTACCTTCTTCCTGATGGATGATAACGCACGGCACCACTGAGTTGCCATCATGGAGGAGTACCTTGAAACAGAAGATATCAGGCGAATGTAGTGGCCTGCCTGTTCTCCAGGCCTAAGCGCCATCGAGCGCGTTTGGTATGCTCTCGTTCGACGTATCGATGCACGTCTTCAAACCCCTACGACACTTCAGGAGCTCCGACAGTCCGACAGGCATTGGTGCAAGAATTGGAGACTATACCCCTGCAGCTCCTCGACCACCACCTGATCCAGAGTATACCAACCCGTTGTGCGGCCTGTGTATGTGTGCATGGTGATCATATCCCATATTGATGTCGGGGTAGTACATGCGCTGGAAACAGTGGCGTTTTGTAGCACATGTTTCTCGGGACAGTTTTCTCAACTTACCACCAATACCGTGGACTTACAGATCTGTGTCGTGTGTGTTCCCTATGTGCCTACGCTATTTGCGCTAGTTGTGTGTAGTGCCACGTTGTGTGGCACCAAATACTGCAATTATCCTTAATTTATGAGCGGGAGTGTAGTTGGGAGCGGATGAATATTCGTGTGGCGTTACGATGGGACGTGACCTGGAGGAGAGAGATATTGCCCCGCAACAGCGCTCTCTGCTGCGATAGGCACGCTCCCTGCCGGCGAAATTGGCACCCACAGACGCCGTGGAGGACAAATGTACCCTATGGGAAACAGCACAGACCATACCAGGAAAATATCTGTTTTCTTGACAGCCGTTTACGCACGTCCTCCTGGCGGTACGGCTACCCGCACGGCCTGAAGAGGATACGACTAGCAGGCGTCTACAACAGTTTTCGCCTTATAACAGATTTTACGTGCGCGCTTTATGTATACATGTAGGATAAATTTGAACCTCTGTATCTAGGGAACGGATAAAGATATCAAACCAATTTTCAAGGTTTCTCGAGATCAGGACCTCAGAAATACAGGCGTGTTTTTTAAGTAAGAACCGTTTTAAAATTTAAAAAAGACGTGCTAAGATATCTCAATAATTTTATTTTTACATGAAAGCCTGTACCTTAAACTACGCACTGACGCCACTGCAGTCTGATTCTTCTTGTTTTTGTTGTGTACTGAGTGTTTAAGATACCTCCGATAATCGTGAGTCCCGCCGGTTGTGAAGTACGGGCTGTCATGAGATTTCTTAGTGCTAAAGACCTACAAGCGATCGATATTCTTCGTGAGATCTGTGCAGTTTACGGAGAAAACATTATGAGTGATGGAATCGTAAGAAAGTCGGTGAGGGCATTTAAACATGGCCGCACAAATGTGCATGATGAACAACGGAGTGGGCGTCCTTCAGTTGTTAATGAAAGTTTGGTGCTGGAAGTGGTCAATAAGGTGAGAGAAAACAGACACTTTACGATTTCCTCCTTGCGGGAAGACTTTCCTAATGTTGCTCGTAATGTTTTGTATGGCATTGTGACCGAGCACTTGAATTACCGAAAATTGTGCGCACGTTGGGTACCGAAAATGTTGACGGATGTGCACAAAACCAAACGTTTAGACAGTGTATTGACTGTCCTTGAGCGGTACCACAACGTCGGTGATGATTTCTTAAGCCAAATTGTTACGGGTGATGAAACACGGGTTGCCTACGTCACACCAGAATCAAAGCAACAGTCCATGGAAGTTGAGCAAGGGCATCGTTTTGCTGCAAGACCATGCCCGTCCTCATGTGGCGAATCAGACCAAAGATCTCATCACATCCTTTCGATGGGAAACTCTAGATCATCCTCCGTAGAACCCCGATCTTGCGCCTAGTGACTACCATCTGTTCCTCCACTTTAAGAAACACCTGGGTGGTCAGCGTCTTCAAGACGATGACGAAGTCAAAACAGTGGTGATGCAGTGGTTACCAAGTCAGGCGGCAGACTTCTATGAGGAGGGTATTCAAAAACTGGTACAACGTTATGACAAGTACCTCAATATTGACGGAAATTATGTAGAAAAGTAGACTGAGGTACAGGATATCATGTAAAAATAAAATTATTGAGATATCTTAGCACGTCTTTGTTAATTTCAAAGCGGTACTTACTTAAAAAACACGCCTCATATATAGAGAAACTTCCAGACATTTGCTAATTGTAGCCGTCTTGGAAACCGGGGCTACATTTTGGTACGAAAACATGGTTGAAGAATCATTTCTTTGTGATTTCTAAGAAACCGTCCATAAACCAACGGTGCCTTCATAAGCTGCCTAAGGCCCACTGTAAAATATTTCTAATGCAGAAAGAACCAACCGATTTGCTCCATTTTCCTCAGCATGAGGGAGAACGTAATATTCACACTTTACTATGTACTGGACGACAGTGAAACTAGAACTATGTTTGTTTTGGTATACAATTGGTCCTTAGTCCAAGGGTTATCCAGAACACTCGACCCTACCTTTCTATCACTATCAGAAGCCGAGGTACGAGCCCAGAAAAAATTCCGTTTTTATGCGTGGGGTTTTGCATGCTGTCGCATGCGTATAGATTTTTTAAGACATCGGGAAAGCTTTTCACTTTTAGTATCGTTATATCTTAGTTTGCGAAAGACCTATTTCTTATTTGGTGCCTTCTGATGTATTCACTGTTTTGTTTTCAGTTCTCAATGGCTTTCAATTATCAAATACATTTCCAACATACAAGCGAAACAGAAAGGAAATGGAAAGTCACCTCGGTTCCAGTTCCAGTTTATGGGATCCTGAGCTCGCAGACCTCGCCGTCAGAGCTGACTGCGTCCACAGTCAGCTGATGTAGACCCTGGCGAGTTCCTCTCGCTTCTGGGCTGTCATAGGAGACGTCTTATTCCTGCTTGTACCACATTCCAAAAATTAAGTTATTTTCAATTTAATTTCACTGGCAGTTCACAAAGCGCTGGATTGGATAAATTTCAAACGGAACTGCGGTATCGACCGCGTCTTCATCGACTGCACTCGGCGCGCTGCTTACAGCTACAAGGGAGACAGCACATTTAAATTTCCCGCCAGTGCGTCGCTGACGAAATTCGCTCTTCCATCGCTCACTGTCTCCGATGGGAGGCACCACGCAGACACCACCAGAGGACGCTAAATTCACATGATCTATCGGCCTGCGGATCTGATTGGCCGGCGCATCTTTTTAAGCACCCACCTAGACGACTTTGCTGGAGACCCAGTGAATCTACAGACTTATCAACCTTAATACGGAAGACTGCAACGAGGAATACACCGAGGCAACACAATGCTAATAAGCATTATTAGTTACTGGTTACTTAAAATATTGCATCACCATAGACTATTATTAGTTTCTATTATCAAAAAAGTTACTCTCCTTGCATACGAGGTGGTCAGAAACAGTCTTAAAGATTTGTAAGTGTGTTGCAGTGTAGGCTCTGCTGAGAAATAATTTTTAAGTAAGAAATTCAGTACGTTGCTCGGTTTCCGAGTTAATTATAACTTAATTAAGCTAAGCAGGCAGTTGCGTGATCATATTCAAGCAGCGCGCCAGAATATCGAATATACGGTTTTAGGAAGTTTTTTATGAATGTAAGTGGGTTGGAACTTAAATAGTGGCAACACTGCTGTGGAGACACTATGTAATGGAATCTACTATTGTTGCTGATTGCTGATAGCACACATTGTTGACATACGTACCTTACCTCCGAGCAAATGGACTCGCCCGTCCCACGTCACCGGCGTGCGCGCTATCGAGGGAAACGCAATCACTTGTGAGCAAGCGGTCTAAAGTAACGGTATCATTATGTTTTCGAAACAAACAACGGAGTTGGATCAAGATTAAATGTGCCAGAGGTCGCACAGCACGACAGTGTCATCAAGGTCTTCAAGGGGCGTGCGGAGAATCGGCGTTGCCGTACAGAACAGTGGCACGTTGGGTAAAAGCTCTCAATGAAGGTCGGCAAACTGTGGCAGACATGCATCGGCCAGGTCGTCCTAGCGTCTCTGAAGAAGAAGTGCATGCTGTTGCCGTGTTAGTCGACAGTGATCGACGCCACACGATTCGTGAGCTCGCCCACGAAACCAGATTAGCGCATACGACTGTGCTACGCATCCTGCAGGAATGCCTGAGCATGCGAAAAATTGCATCACGATGGGTTCCGCATGAATTGACGGAAATATATAAATGGATGCGTTACGACGCTGCTCAGACGCACTTGGAGCGCTTTGAGCGCTAAGGAGAGACTTTCTTACGCCATATTGTATCACTGGATGAGACATGGGCCACAGTAGGGGCCAAAACTGAAACGCCAATCCAACGAATGGCGTCATTATGGGTCGCCACAGAAGTCGAAAGTGCGTCAGAGCCCCAGTATGGTGAAAGTTATGGTGATTCTCGTGTACGACTGTGACGGTATTATCCTAACGCATTACGTTCCTCCACGGCAGTCCGTCAGTGCACAGTATTACTGTTCGTTTTTCGAGCATCACCAGCGACCAGCTTTGCGAAAGAAGCGGCGACTCTTTCTGCGCAGCCCACCAAACATATTGCACGACAATGCGCGGGCGCATACAGCGCAAGCTGTGGCTGCTCTTTTCGGTTGATGGGACTGGCAAGTACTGTACCATCCACCATACTCCCCGGAATTAAGTCCTTGTGACTTTGATTTGATTCCGAAGATGAATGAACAACTTCATGGTATTCGCTGCAGAACTGTTCCAGAGATTCGACAGGCAGTAGACGGCTCCATTCGCTTCAACAGAACAGGCTCTGCTAACGGTATACTACGCCTTCCGCATCGCTGGCAACGGGTTCTACGCAACGCTGGTAACTACTTCGAAAGACAGTAACAGGTACAAACATGTCACTCTTTAGTATCGGTTGTAAATAAGTAGTTGCCACTGTTTAAGTTCCGACCCTCGTATCTGTGTGTAGTGTAGCCGCGTAAATAAGTGAAAAATGGACGATCAACATTTTAGACAATAAGAGAATAGCAGCTTTTGAAAGAAGAATGCTGCAGAACGCTGAAGATTAGCTGGGTAGATCACGCAGCTGATGAGGAGGTACTGAATGGAATTGGGGAGACGAGAAGTCTGTGGCACAACTTGGCTATAAGAAGGGATCGGTTGATAGGACACATTTTGTGAAATCACGGAACCACCAGTTTAATATTGGAGGTAAGGGTGCTAAAAATTGTAGAGGGAGACCAAGAGATGAATACAATAAGCAGATCCAGAAGAATGTAAGTTTCAGCAGTTATATGGAGACGAGGAGTCTTGCACAAGATGTAGTAGCATGGAGCGTTGCCTCAAACTAGTCTTTGGACTGAACATCAAACCAACAACAACAATTACACGAACGATTACAGGAAAGATTCCAAGGCGAAATAATACAGTACTGGCCATTAAAATTGCTACACCAAGAAGAAATGCAGATGATAATCGGGTATTCATTGGACAAATATATTATACTAGAACTGACATGTGATTACATTTTCACGCAATTTGGGTGCATAGATCCTGAAAAATCAGTACCCAAAACTTCTAGCCGTAATAACGGCCTTGATACGCCTGGGCATCGGGTCAAACAGAGCTTGGATGGCGTGTACAGGTACAGCTGCCCATGCAGCTTCAACACGATAGCACAGTTCATCAAGAGTAGTGACTGGCGTATTATGACGAGCCAATTGCCTGGCCACCATTGACGTTTTCAATTGGTGGGAGATCTGGAGAATGTGCTGATCAGGGCAGCAGTCGAACATTTTCTGTATCCAGAAAGGCCCGTACAGAATCTGCAACATGCTGTCGTGCATTATCCTGCTGAAATGTAGGGTTTCGCAGGGATCGAATGAAGGATAGAGCCACGGGTCGTAACACATCTGAAATGAAACGTCCACTGTTCAAGGTGCCGTCAATGCGAATAAGAGGTGACCGAGACGTGTAACCAATGGCACCCCATACCATCACGCAGGATGATACGCCAGTATGGCGATGACGAATACACACTTCCAATGTGCGTTCACCGCGATGTCGCCAAACACGGATGCGACCATCACGATGCTGTAAACAGAACCTGGATTCATCCGAAAAAAATTACGTTTTTGCCATTCGTGCACCCAGGTTCGTCGTTGAGTACACAATCGCAGACGCTCCTGTGTGTGATGCAGCGTCAAGGGTAACCGCAGCCATGGTGTCCGAGCTGATAGTCCATGCTGCTGCAAACATTGTCGAACTGTTCGTGCAGATGGTTGTTGTCTTGCAAAAGTTCCCATCTGTTGACTCAGGGATCGAGGCGTGGCTGCACGATCCGTTACAGCCATGCGGATGAGATGCCTGTCATCTCGACTGCTAGTGATACGAGGCCGTTGGGATCCAGCACGGCGTTCCGTATTACCCTCATGAACCCACCAATTCCATATTCTGCTAAGTCACTGGATCTCGTCCAACGCGAGCAGCAACGTCGCGATACGATAAACCTCAATCGCGATATGCTACAATCCGACCTTTATCAAAGTCGAAAACGTGATGATACGCATTTCTCCTCCTTACACGAGGCATCACAACAACGTTTCACCAGGCAACGCCGGTCAACTGCTGTTTGTGTATGAGAAATCGGTTGGAAATTTTCCTCATGTCAGCACGTTGTAGGTGTCGCCATCGGCGCCAACCTTGTGTGAATGCTCTGAAAAGCTAATCATTTGCATATCACAGCATCTTCTTCCTGTTGGTTAAATTTCGCGTCTGTAGCACATCTTCGTGGTGTAGCAATTTTAACGGCCAGTAGTGTACAAGAAAAGACAGTGCTAATGTAAATAACGTATTATATCAGGAAATATTGACAAAATTGTCGTTGTAATGGATGAGTGATCTGATAGAGGGCAGTGCTTCTCTTAGTGTCGTAGCTGATTGATTCTGAGAATTAACTAGGACTGGCACAGTATAAGATCTGTCGGCAACGTCGAAACACGAAGCAGCGTCCCATCCGCATACACAGCATGATGCGTGGCACTGTTTATGTAAAAGTATCGCTGAGATGAATAAACTCCCATAGTAAGTGATAATACCTCTGTAGGTAATGGAATGTGAGTACGATTAAACTGAATCTTGCCTAGGCGAGGCAAGCTGCCGCGGTTTTGGTAGGTCCGCAACGGTTCAGTGCTGAAGACATTGGATAATTTTTTCGTTTCCTCCGTCTCAGCTGCACTGATACAAATTTTTTTGTAGCGGTTACCGGTTTCGGGCTGTCACGCCTATTCTCAAACCACACACCATATTATGAACCGTAACTATTCATACTGCATGGATACTGACGAGTAACAACAAGTTGTGTGGATTGAGAGTGGCGTATCAGCCCAAAATCGGCAAACACAGTAGCAAAATTCTGTATCATTGCAACTGAAACGTACGAGATAAAGTATTATCTAATTTCTTCGAAACTGATTCTCATAATCAAGCATTACTGCTAGGTGTTTTTGATACTGACAAAGATCTCTGTCTCCTCGGATAGATTTACGAGACTATTATTTCGTATTTAGATATGTCCCTTGTAAGGTGCTCAAATATTCTTTTGCGTCGGTCCGATCAGTACCTTCTCACAGTCTTGACACGTCCTCTTGTTTACCATTTGTCACATTGCGACGAATGTAGCTGGGGCAAAGAAGTGCATACAGAAATAGTTTTGCATTTCACGTTTTCTGCGACACGTGTGTCGCTTTATGGTGCATTCACATTTAAATGATAATTCACGTACTGAAAACGGTTTACGATGCGTAACACTTGCTGCAACGGGTTTTTACATTACCAGCTACATTCACTTATTGTTTTTTTCGTTTTTGTTTTTTTGTTTTGTTTGATTTACTTTGCTGGCCGATACATTTACGTTATGCAACGTATAGCTGTTACGTTATATGATTCACATATGGTGTATGTCTATAATTTTGTTAAGAGTGTTTCTCACGCTAGTACACCCATTCACTCGGCAGTTCATACATGTCTCATAGCTTCGAGAGCATGATAATCTATAGTCTTGCGAATGCGATGTGATTCATTGGTACGTTACGGTATCTACTGAGGAACGGTCGCTACTGCTTATTGGCTCTCCCTTTCGATAGCGTAGCAGAGAAGCTGAAATTAAATATGTTACGTTTGCAAGTATTCCTAGGTATTTCAGCGCAGATGAAAGAATGTGCAGAGTGATACAGTCGGTATGACGAAGAATCTCTGCCCCGTAGCATGATGGTACAGTAGTAGAAGTTCATACAATGGTGCTGCAATGCAGACACGAGTTACAGAAAGCCGTCATTCCTGAGATCAAATTAATTACTAGGGGCGCATGAAATACACTCGCACTGAGGAAAATCAGAGGATTATTTCAGAACTGAGAAGGTATTGATCTAGTGCTTGAAACTAAGAAACAATAGACTGATCAACAACATTTCCGTAAATAGTTCCTGTCTCTCCTTTAAAGTTGTATCCACGACTGAATATGAAAAGTTTCAGACTACCTGTTTCAATTTTCACACTTGTAAACTGCTATCTAGACAAATATACATAAGATGAATAATGAATAAACGGTATTGGTTAAAAATGAATTTGTGTTCGTATATGTTCAGGTTAAATAACCAGAAGTAAATTTGCTAACACCAAATAAGGTTTTGAAATGCAAAGACGTTCACTGCTAAAAAATATTGACATCGTGTTATTGAACATCTTTATGAGATTGTGTCACGACTACCGCCTCATATGGATAGAAATGTGTGCTACTGAAGATAGGGAAGGAGGAACTTGGATTATTTAACCCTTTCAGACCCGATTTTTTATTTCCTTATGAAAAAAATATCTGACATAATTTTTACATTCAGGTGAGTCTCCTGGCAACATTTTTCTAAGAAAAAAATTTCACATGATCTCTAGTTTTCTAGATATTTAATGTGCACAATTGTGTTCATCAGGTCTCGAGCTTCATGTCATACATTACGGAAATTAACACTATGGATCAAGTGTGCCACTCTTTATTTCACTTTAAAACAGAAGAAACAATAAAAATAATTCCAAATTACAGTTTTTATTTAAACAACAATGGTCAAAACACTGATTTTAAAGTTTCACATGAAACTGCAAAAACAATTTCTGTCCTTTTGGAGACATAAATATACTTTACATTTTCTGCACTGAATTCTAGAACGCCCTGTACATTTTGAAATATGCAGCGACTTGGAGCTCCTGCTTCATGCAAAGGCAAATGGTCAATGGAATGAAACTGTATCTCTGTAGCTGGTCATAATTCTCCTCTTCTTTTTGGTATGACTCTCATGTCTTCTCACTATTTCAGGTCTTTCTACTTTCACATATTTACGGTGTTTTTTGTTCCAACACTCATCTTTATCCACCGAGCCTTTACCAACGAAGTTTGAACACAATACAACTGGGCTATAGTCTAACCACTTACACATGGTAATGTCATCAGCACTAGTGATATCTTCGCAGTATCCTCAGGTTTGTTTCATTATTGTTTTATCATCTGAAAAAGGCAATTCTTTCCAGATCTCTTTTGATGGGCGGTACCTGCTGCATTGATACCTTGAGATTTCAGAACTTGAAACAGAAGATACGGTAAAAAGAAGTTGTCAAAGTATAATTTATGACCTTTACCTTTTGAGAGTGGAAGAGAAAATTCTAAACCAACAGCAGGACCTAATCCAATTTTTTGTTACAGTATGCTGTATTTAGTTCAGTCGTAGCACCTTGATACAAAAGGAAATCATGCACTATCCCACTCTTTTCACATGAAGACTTTGATTCCCCACGGACTTGGTTTCCCCTTGACATACTGCTTTGCAGAAAACTTCCCAGCGAAAGGAATAATTCCTTCACTGCCACAAACATTCTCTTCTATAGGAAGTTCACTGCAGCATTTTCGAATGGCTGAGTAAATAGGCCTGACTTTGTAAAATTTATCTTTATGTTCAGTTGGCTTTTCCAGATTGTTCACCAAATGTAAATTTGTTCGTAATTCTAAAAATCTGTCTCATGACATGTTTCCCAAAACACATTTACCTTCAGGCTTGTATCCCAATACATTCATAATCTGGGAAATTTCAAGGTGCCAGTCGATATATGCAAACCAAAGAGCATCTCTTGTGCTTGAGGAGTTGACTGCTTGAATGAGGATTTGCCTCGTTGTAATGCATAAATATGAGTATGTGCTGCTATGCTAGTGAACAAATCATCTGGTATATATCTTTTGAAGTATTGCATTGGAGAACACAAGAGATATTCTTCAAAATTTGGAGCTTTGTATGTTTCTGCAATGGTACGTAGAGGCTTGCGTTTCCATTTTATGGATTCTTTAGGTGTCACCATCATGTTGTCACACAGGTTATTCAATTCTGGGTTGTTTTCATTGCATAAAAACTTCATTTCAGCATCCACCACCTCTCCAACATCTTCAGATATGGTGTCTCTACACACATCAATCACGCCCACATTATTTGCTCCAGCACGTTTTACTATTTGTGGAGCTTGCCTTTCAATAAGTGGTACACTGTCATCCTCATCTCCTCTCAAACTAATGTTAGAAACGCCACCATTTTCAATTATGTCCATAATCAAGTCCCAATTTTTCCTCACAGAAAGATAATCCATATTTCTAAGTCAAAAGCCAGCAATATAAAATAAAATCATATGTACAGGTCAGTTATTCTCCTTTCTTGCTGCTCGTACTGAAATTAATGGAAAAATTACCATACATAACTACCATAGCCATGCAAATATAGCTGACACACATTTTAGGTGATTTTTTCCAATTTTACACCAGTAAGGACCTGTTGTACACAAATGTGTACATTAATCTTACCTGATACATAACACAAATATGAACTGAATAAAATTGCCGAAAATTCCATTGAAAGAATGTCTAATGTTTCCAAAAGAAGGAAACCACACAAAACTTTCATAAACAAAACCCACAACATGACTATTATAGCAATAAAGTCAACGTGTAATGGCTTCCCACAGAGAGACGACACAAGAGAGTATATTTTGCTCTGTGGTTCACAGACTGCTCACAAGAGAGAAGCAGCAGCTAGAGCATGGCTAAAAGAAACATACACAAATGTGCAAAGTGAGTTTGGATGCACCTCACATTTTTTGTCAGCGAAATATTATTGAACAAACTTTGTGTACACAATTGTGACCACCAGGTCTGAAAGGGTTAAAATACAGAAATAGAGTACAACGTGAAGAAAAAGAAGAAAGCTGAAGCAGACGATTCAGTGAAATTAGAGAGGACGGACGAGGGAATTGGTCTGTGAAACTCCATCATAACAGGTACGTGAATTGATGTTAGAATGGGCGACAAGAGGGTAGTAATTGCAGTAGAAACAAAACATAGAAATATATGAGACTGATTTTGATGGACGTTGGGTATAGTAGCTGTGAAGTTTTTAAAGGATTGTCACAAGCCGAAAAGAGAAGCAAGACACCCTCAAACAAAACTCCATAAACGTGTCTCCAAAAGAATACTCGTTTTTTTCTGTACTTAAATTCTTGTACTGAAGTTACTTGACCGATGTCATTACACAGACGACTAAAGCAAAACTCTCAAGATGTGAGAAACCTGCTACGGGCAACTCAAGTGAGTGAATAATATGATGTAGCCCTTATCAATTTTTTAACCATCATTTGTGGATGTAAAAATGGCCTACACTGGATAAAACCGGTTATCAAAAATATTACGAAAACCGTGATCTGAACTGTGTAATTTAGTTACAATATAAAAATCACTTTGATGCGGCCTTACGTCATCTAATGGTATATTTAATCTTCATATATCCATAATTGAAACGGACGACTTGGGACGTCGGCTGGTAAAATACACTCCTGGAAATTGAAATAAGAACACCGTGAATTCATTGTCCCAGAAAGGGGAAACTTTATTGACACATTCCTGGGGTCAGATACATCACATGATCACACTGACAGAACCACAGGCACATAGACACAGGCAACAGAGCATGCACAATGTCGGCACTAGTACAGTGTATATCCACCTTTCGCAGCAATGCAGGCTGCTATTCTCCCATGGAGACGATTGTAGAGATGCTGGATGTAGTCCTGTGGAACGGCTTGCCATGCCATTTCCACCTGGCGCCTCAGTTGGACCAGCGTTCGTGCTGGACGTGCAGACCGCGTGAGACGACGCTTCATCCAGTCCCAAACATGCTCAATGGGGGACAGATCCGGAGATCTTGCTGGCCAGGGTAGTTGACTTACACCTTCTAGAGCACGTTGGGTGGCACGGGATACATGCGGACGTGCATTGTCCTGTTGGAACAGCAAGTTCCCTTGCCGGTCTAGGAATGGTAGAACGATGGGTTCGATGGCGGTTTGGATGTACCGTGCACTATTCAGTGTCCCGTCAACAATCACCAGTGGTGTACGGCCAGTGTAGGAGATCGCTCCCCACACCATGATGCCGGGTGTTGGCCCTGTGTGCCTCGGTCGTATGCAGTCCTGATTGTGGCACTCACCTGCACGGCGCCAAACACGCATACGACCATCATTGGCACCAAGGCAGAAGCGACTCTCATTGCTGAAGACGACACGTCTCCATTCGTCCCTCCATTCACGCCTGTCGCGACACCACTGGAGGCGGGCTGCACGATGTTGGGGCGTGAGCGGAAGACGGCCTAACGGTGTGCGGGACCGTAGCCCAGCTTCATGGAGACGGTTGCGAATGGTCCTCGTCGATACCCCAGGAGCAACAGTGTCCCTAATTTGCTGGGAAGTGGCGGTGCGGTCCCCTACGGCACTGCGTAGGATCCTACAGTCTTGGCGTGCATCCGTGCGTCGCTGCGGTCCGGTCCCAGGTCGACGGGCACGTGCACCTTCCGCCGACCACTGGCGACAACATCGATGTACTGTGGAGACCTCACGCCCCACGTGTTGAGCAATTCGGCGGTACGTCCACCCGGCCTCCCGCATGCCCACTATACGCCCTCGCTCAAAGTCCGTCAACTGCACATATGGTTCACGTCCACGCTGTCGCAGCATGCTACCAGTGTTAAAGACTGCAATGGAGCTCCGTATGCCACGGCAAACTGGCTGACACTGACGGCGGCGGTGCACAAATGCTGCGCAGCTAGCGCCATTTGACGGCCAACACCGCGGTTCGTGGTGTGTCCGCTGTGCCGTGCGTGTGATCATTGCTTGTACAGCCCTCTCGCAGTGTCCGGAGCAAGTATGGTGGGTCTGACACACCGGTGTCAATGTGTTCTTTTTTCCATTTCCAGGAGTGTATATGTTAAAAAATGACGAGATTCCTCCAGCTGTATTAAGGTGTTCTAAACTGTGTATGACAGGTAGTTCCGCATGGAACACGCCTATGTCACCACTGACTACTAGTGTTAGACACATACGGTTGCTGTCAACACGTATGGACCTGAAGATGATGATGTAACAACATCGAAAGTAGTTGCCAATAAAACCAACACCTTAATACAGCTAGAGGAATCTCGTCATTTTTTAACAATGGTATATTTCGTTGAGCCAACTATCCTAATATACAGCCAACATGGAATTTCGTTTCGGGGGAAGTCCGGCTGCAGGCTACGACGGCGGCGCGTCTCAGGTTCCGTAATTTCTATGCCGGGGATCAGTGGCAGCAGGCAGGTGTTATCCACACCGGCGCTGCGCAACAAAGGCCGTCTCCGGCAGTAAATTTTAATCTGCCCTCCATGGGGCGTGTAAAGCGAACAAGGAGTTTCCCCGGCGGGGCAAGTTCATTTCTTTTGTGTCGCGCCGCACTCCGCGATACGGGCCGAAAGCACGCTCTCTGAATTGAAAAGTTTCACCCGTCGCCCCCGATACTTGCAAATGTAGAATGCGATTCACTGGGTGGGAGGAGAAGGGCGCGGTGCCAAACCGGGGGTGCGGAAGGCGGGCCGGCAGAGCGTGGCCGGGGGTAGCTACCCCCGCTTCCCGACACACCCTGCCCGTAGCCGGGGTAGAGCGCTAGAGGTTAGCGGTGTGGGCGGAGAGAGGAGAAAAGTTTCGCCGATATCGCGCTGAACTCTGGCGCGGCAAGCTGTTCCATTAGTGACGTCACACGGGACGAGTGGACCGATACCGTCCCGAGAAAGGAGGGGTCGGTGGGAGGGGGAGCACTTGGTGCGAAGAAACCGGAGAACACGCCACTTAGGACGCCGTCGTAAACACAGACGGCGTCAGCAGCCGCGTCCAAGGTGTCGGCTACGGCGACGCCAAACGACCGAGCGCCGTTTCTCCTTCGCAAACCACGCAGCGAGCGGAAAGCAGCGCCAAGTCAGTCAGAATTGAAAAGCGTCTGTCCACCGGCTGTTGTTGATGACCCATTATGAAACCCAGATCGCAGAATATCTCATTCATTTGGCACTTTTAATCGGCCATCTCCAGATTATGAGCACGTCAAGATATGGAAGTGCTTGTTATTTCGGGGGCAGCGCTTACATAAAGTGTACAAAGGGTCAGAAATACTGTAACGTGATATACAAAAGGTCACAAATACTATAGCGTGGTGTCACCCATTTGGCTGGAGCCGGCGGCCTAGTGAACAGCTGCTTGTGGTCGCAACGGTAAATGCTGCTAGTGGCTGTTCCGCTATGAGTTACATAGTGTACGATGCCGAGCTCATTTCCTGCATCACGTCAGCTGCAGCCAATGGGAACTTCCTTAAACAGCATTATAACTTGCGACAAAATGTAAGAATAATAGGAGAATTGAAACTGTTCAGATAAATAACACAGTCATTAACAATCTTATTATAAATTTATGAAAGGCTTTAAAATAGAAACGCCAATAGAAACAGTTGGGTGCCAGCTGAAAACGCCATTCCAATGAAAATATCGTCAGGATGGCTATTGGTGGTCAAAGATTATGCTGTGCGGCGCCATTTCCATGGGGACGCTGTACAACGGCCGCTGGCAGCCAAAGACTTACGCAGACGGAGCTATTACAACGGAGATGCGGTTCAGGGTGACGTGAATGGTTAAAGATATACTTACTGGACGCTGTTCTCACACTGATGTTGTGGTTGCAATAGCAGTTAGCCGCCGTAGACTATGTAGGAAACAATGTGACAAGACGCCTTGTATCTATGTAAATACCACTGCAGATGTAAGCTGACGTTAGGCAACATGTTTCTTGAAGTTATCATCACTATGTCTGTTGAAAGAGCATTGAAGTCACCATGAGTCGGACAGAAATACAAGAAAGCCAATTCCAAATAAGATACATATGAGAGAAATTCTGTGTAGCATGAGGATTTTTGATTGAAAGCTTACTAACATGAATAAAATATATCAAATTCTAAAGGTGGAAAGCTTGTAACAAGTATATTACAACTATAGGATAAGTCAAATGAAAAATGAACAATAAACTTATTTAATTTTTCTTCTGGTTCTTTCTAGAAACCGTTAAAAAATTTTTGAAATATGTATTAAATATCAGTCAGAAAATGAAGAACGAAGAAGTATCATACCTTTAAATTTTATTTCATCAAATTCTATTTGTTCAATTAGAAGAGTTGAAAGATTATTCTTCTAATGAACGAAAATTTACGTGGCTTCCAATATATTCAGCATTAATCCTTTTGGGACAGAGCTTTTTTTATTTATTTTATTTATGTATTGCCAAATTATAGACCTGTTACCTGATGTTTAAAACAGGTCGTACATCTTACAATTTTCGTTTTTCATCTTTTTACACTTTTCTTTCCTTTTGTTTTATCTACAACATTTACAAATAACCATACTTTTCAAATAATAGCAACTTAAGGTTGATATATAAATAAAATTTGCTTGTTTTTTAAGAATAATATAAAAAGAAGATAGGATAGATGAGAGTTTTGTTAGTTAGTACCATCACCGAATGTGACTGACGGTGAATACCTCAGAATGGTCTCTTCGAACCGTTGACCGCCAGTCACACACACACACACACACACACACACACACAAATTGTTATTAGTAGAGAAATAATGTTGATTATCCTATTTATTACTAATTCTATGTATTAACTACCTTAGGTGCCCATTCATGCACAGCATTTGGTGTTTTCTTGGCTAGATTGCCAGCACTTCGGCTTATTTACTGTCACATCTCAGCTTCCTCCTCCTGTTCCTCCTCATTGTCACTATTTTCGTTGTCAATGTGGGTATCGCTGTCCATCCTCTGGAGGTTGCTGTTACGCTGCACATAGGCATGTCTCTAATGTCGTGTCCGCATATACTCTTCATGTGTTGTTTTTGAAATACTGTTTGTCAGTGCGTTTAATTGTGCCCATTTTTCTTCGTCTCTTATAGCTGTGTATATATCTATGTCTGTATCTGTGTAATCTAAGTGTAGTGTATGTCTATTGTTCGCGTATTGCCCGCAGAAAAAGACAGTGCGTTCTGGGGAACCTTCTTCCCCGCATGTGCATGTAGGTGTCTGCCTCAGACTCACGCGGTTTAAGTGTGTGGGATAAGGTCCGTGTCCGGTTAAGAAATGTACCATACCGCGGTTGGGATCGATAAGTCTCATTCTCAACCGCTCCCTTATGTCAGGGAGGAAGTCGTGCAGTCTATGTCCCTTATCACTTACATCCCACTCACCTTGCCATGTATCCAAACGCCAACTTTTAAGGTGGCGTATCGTCTCTATGGGCACACCGGTTATTGTGTGTACTTTATCTAGTCTCCCCACCTTTAACAAGTACCTTGCAGCTCTGTATTTGATCGTGATATCTATGGGGCATATTCCGAGCACCACACACAGTGCATAGCTGAGGTGGTACCGAAGGCTCCAGATAGCCTAAGTAGGACACTTCTTTGCCCTCGTCTGACGGATGCTTTGTTGGTGACCACGTTCAGTCTATGTGCCTACGTGCTAGCTGCGAAGCTGAGTACTGATTCGAAGAGCACACAGTGGTATGTACGTATGACTGGTAGAGGTAGTCTGTACTGTTTTGAATTTAGCCTCACCAGTATGTGTAGAATTTTATCTGCTTTTTCCGTTGTTCGCCTTATGTGTTCGCGGAAATTCAGTTTTTCATCTATGTGTACCCCAAGATAGCGCGTAATGCGTGCTCGTTTGATGTTTGTGTCCCCAGTTTTAACTGAAGGATTCCTTTCGAGTGATTCTTTCAGTAAAGTGTATGTTGTTTTGTTTTCGGCTATCCTGAGTTTGTTGTTGTGACACCACTGAGTAATTGTTTGTAGTATTCCACTGGCTTTCTCTTCTAACTGGGCTCTGTTGTTTGCAGTGACTACAACTAATAGGTCATCTGCGTAGGCGACAATTCCGTCTGACCTGTCATCCCCATCCAGAAGTTGAAGGGTGGTTCGATTGTTATGTTCCAGAAGATGGGGCCGCAGATCGACTCTTGAGGACAGCCTTTGGTAACTGTTTTAATTACTTTACGGCTGTCCATCTGCCATTCGACTACTCGGTCTTTACAGTAGTCTAGAAAACTGTTGTACAGTGATTGCGGTACCTCCAGATGTATTAGCCCCTGGAACAGTGCGGGCCACCAAAGATTATCAAATGCTCCGGCAATGTCGATCATTATTGCCATGGCGTATTTCTGTTTTGTGGTGTTAACTATGTGCAGGGACTGGTTGATGGCATCATCTATTGATCTGCCAGATCTGAAGCCGAACTGGTGTTGGCTCATACCCCTGAGAGCTCTGTGAGTTCGCAGGCGCTTACACAGTAGCTTCTCCTGAATCTTTGCTAGGGTGTTTATTAGGCATATTGGCCTGTAAGTCTTTGGATCTGAAGGATCCCTGTCCGCTGATTTCTTTGTAATGACTACTTTGGAGGTTTTACATACTGTAGGTAACCTGCCCAGCCGTAAGGCATCGTTCAGTAAAGTTGTTAGGAACGGGGTGATCTGCGGTGCTAGTTTTTTCAGTGTTTCCGAGTGGATACCATCTGGTCCAGGTACTTTTTTGTTTTTAAGCTCTGAGATTGCTAGCGCAACCTCTTCTTGCGCAAAAGGACAGGTGACAGTTGCAGTGTTGTATGGTGTGCGTAGGTTTTCTCTTAGTGTTGTATGATATTGTGTGTCTGTATCGATAACGTCGTCAGGGAGCAGTTTATACAGCAGAAACTCCGCTGCATTCCTCCATCCCCTCGTCATCGTGCCGTCATCCTGCCTTAGCGTTCCCAGAACTAGTGGGGTTTTTATCTTCTCTGTCAGTATTTTGTACGGTTCCCCCCATATATTTTTCTCTGTTTGTGTTGTTACAAATAGCTCCTATTGTTGTCTACGTGTGTTGTATAGGGTCTGTCTATATAAGTCTTGTGCATGCCAATATGCTTCAAGTCTTATTCGTCTGTCCCTATCTACTATCGCCCTTTGATATAATTTACGTTTGCGCCTTGCGTTTTGTTTGAGTCTCGTGAGTTCGTTGGTCCATGGTACTGGTGAGCAATTTGTGTGCTCTATAATCGATGCATCCATTGATGTTTTCTAGATCGTGTCGTTGGATAATTTCCGTTAATTTGTTCCAGTCTGCTTTGTGCAACAGCAAGTGTCTGGTGTGTGATTTGGTCATTGTGTTCTGAGTGTGAGTTAGTGTGTATGTTATGACATTATGATCACAACTGGTTATGTTGTCATGTACAGTCCAGTTTGTTACGTATGCTAGCGTGAAGTCGATATTACTGCTCGTACCATCGAACCCTGCATATGTTGGTATAGGTCCTTCCGTATTCATTACATGTAAATGTGTTTCTTGTATTAGATCGGTGATAATGCCTCCTTTGTCATCTGTTCTGAGTTACAGAGGGTCGATCTGGAATTAATGTCAGCACTTATCACTAATTTGGGAGAGTATACCAAATTCAAAGCCTGTGGTTAATATTGCTTTCCATGTTTTTCATTTGTGAGCGGCTGTTCAAATATCGACTTTTTGGGTGAGGCTCCTAACAAATGTTTACGTTTACTGAGAAAATATGTTGACATCGTTTTACGGAAAATGGTTCTGAGTCTGTGTCACGAAGAATGCTTCAAACGGAATGAAATGGGTAGCGCTACGGCTTATGTACAAGATCAAACTATGGTTTAGTAACACAAATAACTGATGCATGATCCTTACACACTACGTCACTGTGTTTGTAGTGATTTCCATGTTAAGTGTACATTGAGATAGACTTACTCAAATAACTATTTATATTTATATGGAAAGAGTTAACCTGTTCGTTATTATGTTAATTTTGATAGCTTGTGTTAAGGTGAAGATTTCTTTTGAGAACTACTTTCTCTCAGGGGTACTGGCACATTAATTATTTCGGTTCTATGGGTGGTAATAATGTCAAGGCTGCACACTCTGTGGTTAGTCAAGCGACTATTAGCAAATTAAAACATACAAATCACTGAATAAGTGTGTTGCAAAGCAACACATACCCCACACACTCTGATGCCTTAGGGTTTTCACAGGTCACATTTCCTATTTCAGTTACCCCCACAATTCTAAATATTATGTAATGATTTTCCAACTTTGTAGTTATTGTAGTATACCAAAGGGTAAAGTGGAGGTAGGTCTCTGCAGATTATTTCCACATGACAGGAAAAGTCATAGCTCAATGGAACTTCGTTCAAATAGGATGAGATTGCCTTTTGAATATAAAATTGTCTTATGAGTGTCGAAGACTTTCAGAAGTAGGTAACAATAAGGGAATTGAAGGAACTATCAGTATTACAGAAATAGTTATAGAAATCGTGGATGTAAGATTTCTAAAACATGAAATTGATACCTTACATTAATTGACAGAGATAGTGGAAATACTACGTGTAGCAAATGTAATACACGAAACTACAGTAAAAGAAATGAAAGAATGTGGAACTAATGGTCGAAATGAAGAAAATATTTAGGTTACTGACGTCTGAATTCAAAACAGTACAGCATAACTTCGCACATTAAGTTGAAAGAGGACAAAAAATTTGTTAGAAGGTTTAGAGATAGAAGTAAATCATTTGTAAAATTGACTAAATATTTTAGAGAAGAAAGTTTATGAAGTTATAGAGGAATTGAAAAGAAAAGAAGAAAATTGGAAGTTATAAGGGGGGAAATACCTGTCAGACAAGAGGAATTGGAGCATATGTATCGGAACAGGTAGAAAATTTGAACGTGAAGTAGTGTTTCAGTCTGAGACGTGTGGCAAAAGATTTTTGCGATTCTGTAATAAGCTGATTAAAGAACACGTTTAAAATAAAGTGAGTGACAAGATAGAAAATATAGAAAGAAAAATGCAGAGAGAAGTTAGATTAGACCACAGACACTTGTAAATATGGGAATTTTAATAATCCTTAATTTCACCCTGAAGGCAATCTATATCCTGAATCTTCCATAAATGGTTTAAAGAGTAGGTTTACTACAGAATGGGAAAATGGTAGAAATAGACGTCCTTTACGAAGAGATGACAATATAAATAGGGGTATGTTGTATTAGAAAAATTTGACACTTTTAATGAATTTTCGACAGTTTTTCTCGTGGGATTCTGTTCAGAGGAGAAAAAGTATCATGCATACTTTAGCTTCTGAAGGGACTTACATTTCCAGAGGTTTAAATGTGCTCCAATGTAGAATTCTAGCTTCTTCCACTTGTTCTACGGAACTAAGGATAGGCAGAGTGTGATTTACTATCCTTTTTATTGCATGTGTCAATTTGTAAACAATCATGTTCAATTATTAACTGTTTTGTGCTGATGAATATTTCGTGTATTGTGATCACGAAATGGCCTTAGGTTTCACCTATCTTAGATGACTCTTTACCTTGAGGATTTTGCTGACAATCTCGAAATGCCCTCAACGTAACTTTACTCCATTCGAGAAGCGTATTTTCTGTCTGTATTTTAACTGTATATTGTAGGACAACTTCCAGTTTATTTGACATGTACTTTCATGAATAAACGTTATTCAACCTAATTTTCTGATGTCTGCATCAGTTACAAACGCTAAAATAGGAATTTGTTAATAAATTATTCATCTAACATTAATTTTGTATGTTTATGTGTATTTTATTAATTCGCAATTCTAGCAAATGCATAGGTTATTTGACTGCAGGGTCACAGCAACAGATTATTATCTGCAGCGAGTTGGCTGTGGAACATGAAAGTAGATTTGCATGGCTCGCCCCTATGACTACAATAAGCTATTCTTTTAAGCAGATCCGTTCATAACCCAGGTAATTAAGGCATGAGTAACCACATAGACACACACACAACTGTGCTCATATTGGTTGCTGTTTAGAAGAGCAACTACTCAGCAGTAACAGTTAGGTATTGCTGCAGGTGAGACTTTCTCGTCTGGAATATGAATCTAATCCCTTCAGAATTACTAGAGGTTGGAAACACCGCTTCAGTTGTAAATTTCTTTTATTATCACAACCGGTTTCGGGCTCCCGTAAGTTCATCCTCAGGTGTCGCACTGAAAATAGCAAGAGGTGAGAGACAATTTTTACACCCCGCAACACATATAAAAAACATAAAATTTCGTAAAAACTTTTAAAAAACATTTCGAAACCGCCGGTCGACCTAAGTCAGTGCGAAAGTGACAGTACTACGGACGACAGCATGGGTAGGGAAATATACGAGGGTGAGTCAAATGGAAACCATAAATATTTTTTAAAATATTATTTATTGTGCAGAAGGGGTACAAAGCTGTACCACTTTTCAACATAATCTCCCCCGTACTCAATTCAAGTCCTCCAGCGCTTACGAAGTGCATAAATTCCTTTAGAAAAGAATTCTTTTGGTAGTCCGCGCAACCACTCATGCACCGCGTGGCGTACCTCTTCATCAGAACGGAACTTCTTTCCTCCCATTGCGTCTTTGAGTGGTCCAAACATATGGAAATCACTTGGGGAAGGTCTCGTGAGTATGGTGGATGAGGAAGACATTCAAAATGCAGGTCTCTGATTGTTGCAACCGTTGTACGGGCAGTGTGGGGCCTTGCATTGGCATGTTGCAAAAGGCCACCTGATGACAGCAATCCACGTCGCTTTGAATTGATTGCAGGCCTTAGATGCTTTTTAGGAGATCTGTGTATGATGCACTGGTGACAGTGGTCCCTCTAGGCATGCAATTCTCCAAAATGACGGCTTTTTCGTCCCAAAAGAGCGTCAGCATAACCTTCCCTGCTGATGGTTCTGTTCAAAACTTCTTTGGTTTTGGTGATGAGGAATGGCGCCATTCCTCGCTCGCTCTCTTCGTTTCCGGTTGGTGGAAGTGAATCCAGATTTCGTCCCCAGTAACGATTCTTACAAGGAAGCCACCACCTTGTCGTTCAAAGCGCCGAAGGAGTTCTTCACAAGCATCAACACGTCGTTCTCTTATTTCAGGAGTCATCTGCCGTGGCATTCATCTTGCAGATACTTTGTGAAACTGGAGCACATCATGCACAATGTGGTGTGCTGACCCGTGACTAATCTGTAAACATGCTGCAATGTCATTCAGTGTCACTCGTCGGTTTTCCTTCACTATGGCTTCAACTGCTGCAATGTTCTGTGGAGTCACAATTCGTTGTGCGTGACCTGGACGAGGAGCATCTTCCACTGAAGTCACACCATTTGCAAACTTCTACTCCATTCGTAAACTTGCTGCTGTGACGAACATGCATCACCTTACTGAACCTTCATTCGTCGATGAATTTCAATAGGTTTCACACCTTCACCACGCAAAAAGCGAATTACAGAACGCTGTTCTTCCCTGGTGCAAGTCGCAAGCGGGGCGGCCATCTTTATACTGATACCGCGACGGTATGTGTGCATCTGCACTATCCTGCCAACTACAGGCCATTCTGCACGCTGTTTGTAGCACGCTTACCAACTTACAGGATAACGGCGCGAAATTTCGATTTGTTATTACAAATTTAAAGTTTTCATTTGACTCACCCTCGTACAAGTAAAACCAAGACACTTACATTGTGCTGTGGCCCCCGAGCGCCGCAATGGACGTGTATTAGGCGCGGTTTGCTACCTATGAGAGCAGAACAGGGAGTAGCGGATGCGAACAAGAAAGCAAATTGGTAAACCAAATTGGCAAAAGTGCTGCCATATTTTGACGTAGAGAAGAACGTTGGGCCACTAGCACGAGCGTTCACAATTTGAATTGGTGGTTTACATTTAAAATGAAGAAAAACAAAAACATTACATAAAAAATACACGAAATAAATTAAGTGCATTATACGTAGTAAATGAGGTTAGTGAACAGGATGGTACAGATCTGTGGTAAAACTGAGTAGAAGCGACATGAAATTATTGTAGAAACTGTAAAGCGCAATGAAACTTTCCTTTTACATGAGTAGCAAACAAGTTTTAAATTTAGTGTTGATATATTAGTGGCAACGTGGAACAGTGCGCCACAGTCATCAGTTAAAAAAAATACACACGTGCCACTCCTATTTACAAACATTCGTTCCTGATCAACAGGGAAAGTAGCAAAACCTTACAGTCTATGCTGTCAGAAAGTAATATGCCAGTTAACAGCTAACAGCAATAGCACTAAGAGGACACGTTAAACGTGGGGTGAATTTAAAACCTGCTAACCAACAGACGACAACTAATCGAGGCTTAAATGAGGTAAGACCTGAGACGCTTTTTACATCATTGAAGACATGTAATTTTTTTATATCAGTGAGGGCACAGATAATGCCACAGTACTATAATGCGCCATAGTCATAGGATAAAATGAAAACACGAAAACTTTTACTAAGATGGGTCAATTTTATAGCTATGTAAAATGGACTAGGTGAACCTTGCGGACCTCACTATAGGAAGAGGCGTATGCCGTACATTCTGTAGCCTACTGAAGGCCGCAGAAAAACATGGCAAAAAAGAACAATGACTAAATTAAGAAGTATACTTGTATGGCGTACAGTAATCAGGGACCAGAAAGAAGGAAATGAGGCTGGACGCTGCTTCAAAAAAGAAATTTTTCAGGAGGACTGCGTGCTTAATAAGCGCGGTTTGCTCGTTCAAAATGCCAGACCGATCACGGCAAATGCTGCACATGATTTTTAT
Organism: Schistocerca americana; assembly: GCF_021461395.2. NCBI lineage: Eukaryota > Metazoa > Arthropoda > Insecta > Orthoptera > Acrididae > Schistocerca > Schistocerca americana. The sequence continues at coordinate 162,224,314 of NC_060119.1, read as the reverse complement.
TTCTTCTAAAATGTTTAAAACCAAGTCCTTATATTGTATGTGTAGAATGCTAAAATTTGCGTTTATATCTGAAATTGAATGGTTATGATCCTTCAGGTGGTTAATGAGAGCGGCTTTACAATTGCTAAGATCCTGATGCTCTCTATACCGTATGTTAAAAGAGCAGCCAGTTTGGCCTATGTATGCGGAAAGGCACTCACTATACTGGATGCGATAGATACCCGATTATGCGTAGCGATTGTCTTATCTGGTTTCATAGCGCTGCAATAGGTGCCCGACGTTATGCGGGACAGTAGAAGACGGATATAGCTCCCTCTTTTTAAGCAATTTGCCCATCCTGTCAGATATAATACCTACATCTGGAACCCTGTAAAAATTTTTTTTGGAGTTATCATTATTAGCAGATGACAGGGTAATCCCCTAAAAATCGTTGCAAGCGCCTTTCAATTGCATCTGCTGATGAACAACATTAACAACATTTGGCTGCTAGCCATTAGTATGTGCTACGAATTTAATGGTGTCCAAATCGCGCTGGTCCTTTTTTTTTCTTTTTTTCCCCCTTTGGTTGAACTGAAGAGCAATGAATAATAGAACTAGCCGCAGTCGGTTAACTAAATATGTTAAAGTGAAAATTACTGTCCTGTAATTTCCAGATCTAAAAACGGGAGTGTACAGCCAGAGTGGTATTCTATAGTACACTGAATCTTTGGGTGCATTTTGTTAAAGTCGTGTTGAAAAAGTTCCAGCTGGGTGTCGATCCCGTTATATAAAACTATGATGTCATCGACGTATCTTTTGTAGCGTACTTCTGTTTGAAGGTGTTGTGGGTGGGATGAAAAAAACCTTGTGTTCGATGTGATTTATGTAAATGGAGGCTCCCATGCCTAACCCGTCAGTTTGTCCATATACGAGGTGTGGCTAGAAAAAAAACCGGACTAGTACTGGTGAAACAATAAAACGAATGCAATAAGGCTGAAAGTCGCGTGGCCTGTCACGTGACTCTCGCTCCGCCTACTGCTCGAGTTTCATCTGCCTCCTGCACTCAGTCTGCCCGTGGCGTCTGTTTTAAGTAGTTGACGTTTTGTCTGTGCGTCGGAAAATGTTGAGTGTACAGAAAGAACAGCGTGTTAACATCAAATTTTGTTTCAAACTAGGAAAATCTGCAAGCGAAACGTTTGTAATGTTACAACAAGTGTACGGCGATGATTGTTTATCGCCAACACAAGTGTTTGAGTGGTTTAAACGATTTAAAGATGGCCGCGAAGACACCAGTGATGACACTCGCACTGGCAGACCATTGTCAGCAAAAACTGATGCAAACATTGAAAAAATCGGTAAACTTGTTCGACAAGATCGCCGTTTAACAATCAGAGCAGTGTCTGAGTTAACAGGAGTTGACAAGGAAAGTGTTAGGCAGATTCTTCATGAAAGTTTCAACATGAACAAAGTGTGTTCAAAAATGGTTCCAAAGTGTCTCACAATTGAACAGAAGGAACGCCGAAGAATGATTTGTCTGACATCCTGGAAAACATTGAAAGTGATCCCACCTTCTTACAAAATGTTATTACTTGCGATGAATCGTGGTTTTTTACTTGCGATCCCGAAACTAAACGCCAATCGATGCATTGTAAAACTCCTGGTTCTCCACGACAAAAAAAAAAGCACGAATGTCAAAATCGAAATTCAAGGCAATGATGATTGTTTTTTTTTTGTCATCAAAGGGATTGTGCACATTGATGGGGTACCAGAGGGACAAATAGTGAATCAGCATTACTACATTAGCGTCCTGGCTACCCTACGTGAGCGAGTACGGAGAAAACGGAACGATTTGTGGAGAAAAAAGTCATGGATCCTTCACCAAGACAATGCCCCAGCTCACAGTGCGTTGTCAGTGAAGACGTTTTTGGCAAAACACAACATTCCCATCTTAGATCATCCACCCTACTCACCTGATTTGGCCCCCTGTGACTTTTTTCTTTTCCCTAAAGTCAAGTCAGCTTTGAAAGGAACTAGATTTAAGACTGTTGAAGCAGTAAAAGAAAAGCGACGGAAGTAATGTATGGACTTACCGAAAATGATCTGCAGCATTGCTATGAACAGTGGAAAATTCGTATGGAGCGGTGTAGAGACCGAGGAGGAGAGTACATTGAAGGAGATAACATGAAATTGTAAATAATTGTAAATAAATGTTTTTTCCAGCATCAGTCCGGTTTTTTTTCTAGCCGCACCTCGTATGGTGTCTTTGAAGACGAGGTAGTTATGGTCCAGGAAAATTCTGATCAAATGAAGGAATTCGTTAATTTTTTGTGAATCTAGACGAGAGAACATCCGTAAGTTGAATTCAGTAATAGGAATCACCTCTTTAATGTGAATATTTGTGTACATGCTTATGATTTCGAGACTTGCTAGATTCGTATTACTGGTTACAATTACATGTTTGAGGTGTGTAATTAACTCCTCACTGTTCTTGATGGCATGATCATCAAGGAAAATATAATGCTGACTGAGGAAACTTTGCAATTCCTTAGGCAATAAGTAATCTGGGGCATTAATAGCGATGATAATTGGCCTGCAAGGATTTCCTACTGTACTTCGGTCACGTTACAATTTTCTGCGATCCATGCCCCAAATCTTTTGCATGGTATGTAGTTTGCGTGGGGGCTCCGAGCATAATGATTTGCAGCAGGTGCGTACGTGAGAATCGGTTGCAAAAGTTAGATGTGGGAAATTGAGCACGGAACTTCAAGAAAGAAGAAGAAGACTCCGAAGAGGGGTGCTGAGCTCCAGTCTTCAGCGCCCAGCAGCTGCGGAGACTTGTACGGCAGCGCGAGCAGCAGTGGCAGGTACGGCAACTGACAGCGACTTCGAGTTAATCAGCTTCGTCCTCGGCAGAATCTAAACTTTCATAGCATCGGTACAGCAGAAGCAGCCGGCATGACTGACAGGATAACACTTGCACCAATAGCGGTAACATGTACGGAACCACAGAGTCATCGTCTGTGATGTAACCTACAAAGAATGAGCAACCACCCAGTCTGAGTGGTTCAAATAATACTAGTGGACCAGTTAGTCATAAGTCTGCACGTGGGAGTGCCGAAATGTAACTTACTGATGAGGCAGATAGTCCAGAACCAGGGAGAAAAAGCGTGCATTGGCGCAGTCAATAAAAAGTTTGCTAGAAATTCAGTCTGGTATTGGGGGCGTTGGGTACAGAACTAAGTTCTATAAAAATAAATCTGGGACAAAAATTGAGAATCTAAAGTGTAGAAAATAATGTAAAAGCTGAGATGAATAAAAGCAAATCTCATGTAGAACGCATGGTTGACTGAGATTTGGAAGTTACAAGGCCAAATATGGCCAGAATTTCCGAGGAGGTTGACGCGGTTAACACCAGAGTTGAGGCAATGGGAAAGTATTTGGGGGACAAGTTGGAAAAGATGTAGGAGGAGTTGGGAGGTGACGTTAAAAGTTGTAAGCTGGGACAAAATACGTTAGAGGAATTGATCACTAAATAGGTTAACAATTTATCGGGCAGAGTAGTGCAATGTTAAAAAAAGTAGAGAACATTTTGAATCAGAATTAAATAAAGAAGCTATACAGGAGGAACAGCAGATTAAAGACGTACAGGTGGAATTAAATACTTTAGCAGCGAAGCGGTCCATTACTGTGGTAGGTGATCCATGGAATAATTCAGGAACGGCAAAGTGTTTTGAAAATGATAGAAGATACCATCTAGTTTATTTTACTGCTGCATTTAGAGATGGTTTTATGAGAGGAATGTAGGAAGAGGCAAAAATAAGTTCGCTAAAACATATTTTGAGAGCAATTCACAATCATGGGCAGTTTAAATGAGTGATTCATTTACTATCTGGCCAAGTTGAAACACACAAATCGTCAGCCGGGAATGTTGCCGGAGATTACAATGCTCAAAAGACGCTTACCGGATCATTTACAATGGGATCTTATCCGCCGCATTCCGACAAATTACATCAAAGAATTTTTAGATTTCATTGAGAAACTTGAAGAAGCATTGAAATTCAAGCCACAGAATGGGAATAGTAGACGGGCAAATAGGTACCAGAAGGGAAATGATAATGATCATAACAGAAATAATTGCCATTCCGATAATAATTTTAAAAGAAGGAATGGGAAAGGAAACCCTCATTCTGAAAATCAAAACTGGGAACAAAGTTTTGAGGATCACCACATTTGAGAACTGGAGGGAGCGAAATAAACTGGTGTTGAATAGCTCATGGCTATTTTTACAAATTCGGCAAAGAAGCCACAAATGTGGGAGACTGAGATTATAAGAAATAAAAACAAAATTCGGAATAATTTTAAGTAGTACAATCATAAAGAGTGCGCAAGAGATACGGCAAAATGTGTTGAAAAATTCGATAATGAGGATATCGGGAAGAAATTTTATTTTGTGTAAGGGAAGTGAATGATGGAATGAGTGTATGTTTCTTGAAAGTTTCTGTGATCAAAAGAGAGACAGAGGTGGATATGTATATGGTGGAGGTGGAATGTATGATGGATTCTAATGATGTACTAGACAGTAGCAACCGTTACAGTAATGTAAGTGTAAGTAATATAAATATTTTTGAATTGGAGAAAGTACACGAACGTACCTGTGAACGCGCCCAAGCAGGAGGTGAATTTTATGGTGTATTGATGGAAGTATGTGAGGGTATTAGTGGAAGCGGCCTAGCAACAGTCTCGTTAGCTGGTGATGAATTTTATCATGTGTCAGAGGATGTGGGTGTAACAGTTTTAAATAGAGGTAAGGATGATGTTTGCGAACGTTGAAGCAACTTATTTAGACATCTCTAAGAAAGGAATTTGTGGATTGATTTCTACTGACGGAAGTGAGCTGATGACTCTTGAAAGCATGAACTCTTAGTGGATGATGTTGGTTTATGAGATGTGAAAATGTGTTAGATGACATGATAAGCACGAAATGGCCAAGCATCTGAGAGTAGAGAATATGTAAAGGGAACAGAGATAGATCCGACTTTGGCGCAGTTCTACTGTGCTGTGGTTTCTAATGTGGAATGATGCAGAAGTGACAATTTATTTGATGTGTCGGCTGAGATTGACGGAGATATTTGTGGTGATTCCATAATTTATCAGCGGATGTAATTGACGTTGAAGTACAGAATCATATCAGTTACCAGTGGATGTTAATGGTATTAATTGTGGTAAAGTTTGTAGTGAGTTGGCTAAAATAAGTGACGATATGGTTAGACAGGCGAAGTTTAAGCTATGTGGTTAATTGAGAGAAAGTTGTAGCTAGTGATATCGTTACTTCAGAGGAAGGGAACTGTGTATTTGAAACTTATGAGCATGATAAGATGAAGAGGTTTGAGGGTGATTTAAGGGCTACAGATAGTTTAGAGGAGGATCAGAAGAATACAGACATGGATAATGAGAAAAGTATTTATTCAGGAGATGATGTTAATACTGAATCGTGTGGCAGGAATGAAATGACTACTGCATAAATAACTGGAAATGATAGGGAAAAATAATGAAGCCATTAATGTCTCAATGGTGGGCATGGGAGATGTATAAAGTAGCAAGAGACTTAAAAGGGAGGAAACACGAAACTGAGGCAAAGAAAGTGTTCAATAAATTTAATAAAATAAATTTATTTCAATAACAGTATAGCATAGAGTGCCACAATTGCTATCGACTCTTGTATCGACCATCGTATCGTACAGCTTTGTTTGTATTGCTTAGAACAGCTCAGTGCTGGTCATACGTCAGTGACAAAGCTGCTTGAGTTACTGCTCTAATAAGGCGAGCACACCATTACATATTTTGACGATTTTCAAACATGAGTGACTTCAGAAATGGATAGGCACTGCGATTGCTGTGTATACTTGCGAGCTGAGTTGGTGCGACCCTCCACTCACAGCTCCAGGCAGTGTTAGCTTCCGTCACACAGCTTGAGGCTGCTGCCAAGGGACATCACTGTGGGGGTCTGACACGGGGATGCGAGGGACGTCGAGCAAGGCCCACGCGTCTCCCGATCGGTCCACTGCTGTGGTTGCCCCGGCTACTACCTGCACTGAAGTTGACTCCTCACCTGTGGCCTATTGGGAGATCATTCTAAAGTCTGGCAGGCAGTGAAAGGCTTTCGGAGGGGCCGATCGTTGGGCCTCCCTGGTTCATTTGACGAACAAGTTTCGAACGTTATCTGTGGCTGACGAGGTCTGTGAGCCAGATGCAGTCAGCCACTCTGTTCCAGAGGAAGCTTCTCGGCCTGCAATATCTGGGCATTCACAGAAGGTGGGTCTGCCACTAGTTGGGAGCTCAAATGTTAGACGCGTAATGGAGCTTCTTAGAAACATGGCTGCCAAAGAGGAGAAGCAATCCGGTGTGTACTCCATGTGTATACCGGGGGGAGTCATTCCGGATGTGGAAAGGGTGCTTCCGGATGCCATGAAGAGTACAGAGTTCCTCCAACTGCAGGTGGTGACCCATGTCGGTACCAATGACGTGTGTCGTTTTGGTTCAGAGGAGATTCTCTCTGGTTTCAGGCGGCTAGCGGAAATGGTAAAGATTGCCAGCCTTGCCTGTGAGATTAAGGCAGAGCTCACCAGTTGCAACATCGTCGACAGGACCGACTGAGGTCCTCTGTTGTAGAGTGGAGGGTCTGAATCAGAGGCTCAGGTGGTTGCGAGACCATGTAGGCTGCAGATTCCTTGGTTTGTGCCATCGGTTGGTGGGTTTTCGGGTTCCGCTTAATAGGTCAGGAGTCCATTACACACAGGAAGCGTCTACACGGGTAGCGGGGGCTGTGTGGAAGGAACTGGGCTGTTATTTAGGTTAGAGGGTCTCAGGATCCGTCTAAAATGGGGCAGGTGAAACACAGTGAGGTACGTGTAGAAACGATCGTTATTGTAGTAGCAAACTTCTGTAGCTGTGTTGGAAAAGAACCAGAGCTCCAAGGAAGTGTTTAGGCCCTCTATTGATCCTGATCTATATTAATGACATAGGAGTCAATATGAGTAGCCATCTTAGATTATTGGCTGATTATGCTGTCATTTACCGTCTTGTAAAGTCATCAGATGAACAAAACGAATTGAAAAATGGTTTAGATAAGATATCTGTATGGGGCGAAAAGTGGCAATCGACCCTTAATAAAGAAAAGTGTGAAGTTATTCACGTGAGTACTAAAAGAAATCTGCTAAATTTCGATTACGCTATAAGTCACACAAATTTGAAGGCTGAAATTAGGGATTACAATTACAAACAACCTAAACTGGAAAGATCACATAGATAATGTTGTGGGTAGAGCAAACCAAAGACTGCGATTCATTGGCAGAACACTTAGAAGGTGCAACAGATCTACTAAACATACTGTTTCCACTACACTTGTGCGCCCTATTCTAGAGTATTGCTGTGCGGTGTGGGACCCGCATCAGGTGGGACTGACGGAATACATCGAAAAACCTCAGAGAAGGGTGGCTCGTTTTGTGTTATCGCGAAGTAGGCGAGATAGTGCCACAGGCATGATAAGTGAATTGCAATCATTAACACAAAGGCGATTTTCGTTGAGAAGGGACCTTCCCATGAAATTTCAATCACCAGTTTTCTCCTCCGAATGCGAAAACCTTCTGTTGGCACCCACATACTTAGGGAGAAATGATCATCACCATAAAACAAGAGGAATCAGTTTTTGCACAGAAAAATGTAAATGATCGTTTTTCCCGTGCGCCGTTCCAGAGTGGAACGGTAGAGAGACAGCTTGAAGGTGGTGCATTGAACCCTCTACCAGGCACTTAATTGTGAATAGCAGAGTAATCACGTAGATGTAGATGGTGATAATGAGACTGAGATATGGCCTGATGTTGTATTATAAATATGAAAGAAAATGGAAGGTACGTCGAAAATAATGTTTTGAGGTTAAAATGTTTAGGGAAGGCCTAAATTAAAAATGTGCAGCCTGTAAGTGAAGTGATTGATGTTGATAAATGAAAGTGTGCGTTTCCCGAAAGAAAAAGTCCTGGTGCAGCAGTAGTCACAAAATTTGACGTTAAACAGGAAACGAGGAAAGAGGGCTCGAATCTGAACAGGTGAAAAAACGAGAAAATGTGAGGGTCCGGAGACAGTTACTTTGGCGAGGTAGATTTTACAACAGGCAACAGTGCGAGAGTCGCACCTTGTGAAAGAAGAATTGCATGTGTATAAAAAACTGCATATATAAGTATATTTCATGTGCATTTTTAAGAATGCGGTCCCAAAAGTGCCCCTCCAGGACATCAAACACTCTCTTGCTTCAATGGGGTCGAGCTCCGTCTTGCATGAACCACATCTCATCGAAACTAGAGTCACTTTAGATAAGGGGATGAAATCATCTTCCAAAACCTTCAAGTACCGTTTGGTAGTCACTATGGCATCAATGAATATAGCACCGATTATTTAGCCGGCCAGAGTGGCCGAGCGGTTCCAGGCGCTACAGTCTGGAGCCGTGCGACCGCTGCAGTCGCAGGTTCGAATCCTGCCTCGGGCATGGATGTTTGTGATGTCCTTAGGTTAGTTAGGTTTAACTAGTTCTAAGTTCTAGGGGACTAATGACCTCAGAAGTTGAATCCCATAGTGCTCAGAGCCATTTGAACCTGCCTCGGGCATGCATGTGCGTGATGTCCTTAGGTTAGTTAGGTTTAAGTAGTTTTCTAGGGGACTGATGACCTCAGTAGTTAAGTCCCATAGTGCTCAGAGCCATTTTTTTGAACCCCGCAACATCAATCGGGCGACATAACTCGCACAGAAGTTATAAAGAGTGTTAAACATGACTCAACCGACCAAATGACTTTTTCTCATAGTTTTATGACTTACGCACCACATTTATGACTTAGACACCACATTTAACGTCACTGGTTTTGGAATTCCATATTGTCCTGAAATTCCCTCCTTATGGAGCTCCTTTTATGTTGTGTTGGGCCGACAGGGTTTGCGGGTGCAACATTCAGTTCTGCAGTGATTTTTGCAGCTGTTATCCTCCTATTTTGGCCGCAACCTTCTTGAATGACTGTTAGTGACGATCACTCTACACAAGACTTTCGTTGGTTTTTGTGACTTAGATGATGATGATTTTCCGCTTCCTCTGCATGCAGTAAAATTTTCGATACTGTGCTTCTAGAAACACCAAACATTTCGGCTGTCCTTGGTTACGGGAGCGTCCCACCAACAAATTTGTCCCCTCTCGAATTCTCTTAGCTCCGACGAAATGTAGCCGGCCACGGTGGCCGACCGGTTCTAGGCGCTACAGTGCGGAACCGTGCGACCGCTACGGTCGCAGGTTCGAATCCTGTCTCGGGCATGGATGTGTGTGATGTCCTTAGGTTAGTTAGTTTAAGTAGTTCTAAGTTCTAGGGGATTGATGACCTCAGATGTTAAGTCCCATAGTGCTCAGAGCCATTTGAACCATCCGACATAATACACTCGTAACTACAGTTAATACTCTCCTCACCACGACTGACACTTGCAACCTATTGAGGACATACAGGTGATCAAATACAGCAGTGCAGCCTGCACGCATGCCTGACGTTTGCGTTTATGTTCAAGCACGCTTTTGTCGCAGTGTTTCCGTATTTTTGTCGACCACCTGAAGTTATCATTTAACTGAGGCTATGGAGAAATAGGGAGGTCTTTTAGTTTTAGTTTTCTCTCCGAAGAGGTCGTTACCACTCCTGAGATGGGCGCTGATTTGATAGAGAGGACTTACTGATCTGGAATGAACGATGGAAGACTGTCGCCAGTCGTTGCCATGGAGACTGGAGTAGGGAGGCCCGCGGCAGCAGAAACGTCGGATAACTGCAGCGCGGAGCTGCGCGGCGCGACGGCCGGCCCACGCCGACGCCGCCGCCCACGCCGCCGCCGGTAACCACGTGCTAATTAACACAGCTGCCGCGACGTGACGTGCCGCGGCGCTCTGCAGGCACGGCGAGGCGGAGCTAACGAGCCCGCTGTCGCCGCGCTGCCACCTGTTTGGTCGATACCTGCGCCAGAGCCTCGCCTGTGGTCGCGCGAGTGTCCATGTGTGGGCGGCCATTGGGCCTTCAACTGCTTTACCTAAGCTTCAAAGTTGCCTGTTCATTTGACGATTTCATTTCTTCTCATTACGCTTCGCTTTTAGAAGATCGCAATATTTTGCACGTTTCTGCTGTTCTCAGCTTCGACTGATCGACTTAAGCTCTTCGACATCCTCTTAGCATAGTCGCTGAGACAATTTGTTATTTTTGCGTAATCAGTTGCTTTTTCAACCACTAGGACGCCTTTGCTAGTCAAAACCCAAGCCTTTGGGTTCTGTACTAGGGCTGTTGATAAAATAACGATATATTTGTATATACAAATATTTTTCAAGAAAATACCGATAGATAACGGAAATATTTTTTCACTGACATATCTACCGGGTGATCAAAATTTGAAAACTGAATAAATCACCGAATAATGTAGATAGAGAGGTACAAATTGACACACATGCTTGGAATGACATGGGGTTTTATTAGAACAAAAAAAATACAAAAGTTCAAACAATGTCCGACAGATGGCGCACCATCGGATCAGAATAGCAATAATTAGCATAACAAAGTAAGACAAAGCAAAGATGATGTTCTTTACAGGAAATGCTCAATATGTCCACCATCATTCCTCAACAATAGCTGTAGTCGAGGAATAATGTTGTGAACAGCACTGTAAAGCATGTCCGGAGTTATGGTGAGGCATTGGCGTCGGATGTTGTCTTTCAGCATCCGTAGAGATGTCGGTCGATCACGATACACTTGCGACTTCAGGTAATCCCAAAGCCAATAATCGCACGGACTGTGGTCTGGGGAGCTGAGAGGCCAAGCATGACGAAAGTGGCGGCTGAGCACACGATCATCACCAACCGACGGACGCAAGAGATCTTTCACGTGTCTAGTGATATGGGGTGGAGCGCCATCCTGCATCAGCATCGTACGTTCCAGCAGGTGTTTATCAACCAGGCTGAGGATGATGTGATTCTGTAACATATCGGCGTACCTCTCACCCATCACGGTAGCAGTTACGTTTTGCTGTCCAGTGCTATCTGTCGGACATTTTGTAAACTTTTTCTTTTTGTTCTAATAAAACCCCATGACATTCCAAGCATGTGCGTCGATTTTTACCTCTCTATCTACGTTATTCCGTAGTAAGTTTTCAAATTTATACTGACTTTTTGATCATCCAGTATATCGAAATGACAAATATTATATATTTTCCGCAGTTTTGAATAAATATTTGATATTGTTCATTTGAAATTGTAGTAGAAGATAATTTTACTTTTATTCTGTGAAGTAGTCTTACTACTTTTTGAGCTTACTTCACGTCCAGTCTTTCTGCTTCACCGTGTGAAGCACATGCAGGTGGCACAATGAAGAAATTCAATTTCACAGTGGGGGGAGGGAGGGGAGTGGGTGGCAGTGTAAATGGGATAATTTGATATCCGATGTGAAGACGAAGCACACCAAATGCGCTAAACAACAATTTTGGCACAACTGGTGAAACAGCAACGATTAATTTCACCACCCAATTTCGGCACTACAGCTTCCAGTTCCCTGGTGTTTACACACATGAAAAAATAGGCCCCATATGTGACGAAACCGAACGACGGACCCATCGCACACTTTTCATCGTGCCACTTACATGCAGTTACCACTGCTGGCAAAGAGTTTACCGCTAAACGTGAACGTGAATCGCTTTTCTTTCAGTTCTTGCTTTAAGGGGGTTAAGCAGGCTGCTAGCCTGTAGATTTACTGAATATCTAATAATAAATCAATTCTTAAATATACAGCTCTAAAATCGGCAGTATATTTACAATGTGCAGCCAATATTTTTATAGGCAGGTAAGTCGATCTCGTTTTCCATACATATAATATTCTTCGATATGTCGAGAGGCAATAACGATTACATTTTAAAATATCTATGTATCGGACTCTCGATGTCTTTAGAAAAAACAACAGTCCTAATTCGTACCTCAGTCGGTAAAAAAGGATCGCTGTATGATCACTTTTTGTCCGACTGTCTTTCCGACTGTTAAAAACAGCTCTTCTCAGCAACAGATAGCCGTATAAAGTTGAAATTTACGCCACTCGCTAAGGTCTACAGTCCTTCCCATGCGCTGTAAAAAGTGGAGCTTCCAATTCAGTGGAATCGACATTTAATTAAATTTATGTCACATATTTCGATACTCACAAACTCACTCATCAGCATCTATATGGTACTTTCCGTTGGCCAAGAAACAAGGTTTTACAGTACTATTAAAAAGTCTGAAAATAGTTAATCTGAAATCATGACCCACCAAAACAGTTGTCAGGTGCTATCAGAGAGCCTACCTGTCCGTCCGTCTTTTTAAGGCCCCTTTTTCTGCGGACACGTATCAAGTTGAAATTTATGCCTCATACTAATGCTTATAGTCCTTTGGCGGTACGATAACGATAGCTTCTAAGTCAGTGCAGTTGAAATATACGACAATTTACGTCACACATTTTCATAATCGCAAACGCACTCGTCAAAACGTCTAGGGTACCTCCTGTTGGTGCAGAATCACGAAACTTGCCAAGAAGCCAAACTTCACAGCACAAGGAAAGGAAAAAAATTCGAAAATGGTTAATCTGAAATCATATTACGCTAAAAAAAGTTTTCACCATTTATTACCCGACTTAGAACTTGCAATTACATTATTTTGGAAATAGGTGCAAGCTCTGGGACCGATATCTTGCGATTATCGATGACGACAAAAGGTAAAAAGCGTCGAGATTCGCGATTCCTGGAATGGATGAACTATCAGTATATTTAATTAACCCTCAGTGCTCGAGAACCCATTCGCAGCTGGCCAATTTATCTTCTTTGAAATAGCATTCGCCATCTAGTTATTTTCTGTGCTCTGATTCAGAGGTGCTGTTTATAGTCTTGGAACGAAGACTGGTTTTGTCTGGTGGCGAAGACTGTACGATGATGAAAGAATCGGAGGAGGCCGTTTCACTCATTTGCTGTAGTTTAACGTAGTCGGCTCTTCGCGATCACGATTACCCCGCAGTCAAGGAAGTGAAAGTAATATATCTCATGGTAAAATGGAAACTCGTATGTAGCTTAAACATGATTACTTGGACGCTATTAATAGTGAGGCATTTCATCTTTTCAATCCATTGTCCTGTAGGTCGAATGCTGTCATCCTCTCCTCATTCATGAAAGAGCTATTGCATTGTTTTAGGTCGCGTACTGAGAACCTACGTAATATTTCGATCATTCAAGCAAAATCGAATTTTATATCGGTTGCTTTCAGAACCCACGTGTGCTTGTAAGTAAATTGCCTTCGTTTGATAACAATACATGTGTTTACTAACGAACTTCTTTCTTATATCTGTCAGACCAAAAACCAAATAATTTCTTCACCCCTATGCTTTATACCGTGCCACGTTCCATGGCCGCCATCTTGCTGTGGCTCGTGGATTCGATTCGCAATCCACGAAAATTCTGATATGTCACAGGCCACATGTCGAACAGCAGTTGCCGAATATTAGTAACAAGTACTTTCTCTTCGTTTGCTGTAGGGTTACAGAATATAGCAACCACGCCCCTATTTTATAGTCGATAAAAACATTTCTTATTATTTTTTTTAATATATGGTATCATGAGAGACAAGTGTGTTGTCAGAGAAACAGTTTGGTTTTGCTAGTGCAGAGATAGTGTAACAGTATCTTCACAAGCCAGAGAAAATAGACTGAAAACAATGATATCTTTTAATTATAATAACAATAATTATTATCACTGATTTTTTGTTTCAGTCTTTCTTCTTGTTCGAGTAGCCATGATGCTAGCAAGACAAACTTTAATCTGCCACCTGTGATAAGGCTACATATTGTAAATTATTGGAGAAAAGTAGAGAATAATAATATTCAAGTTGATCTCATATTTTCTGTAAGGATATTACTAATCTTGATCTGAATTCCATCTTAACTTCGCTGTGGACGAGCTGCAACGCCGTCATTAGCGGTAATATATTGATGTGACTTTATTGGCTAGAGTTATAGTTTTATTTCATATTGAAAATACTGAGAACAATTATTTAATGCTGATTAATTAATTTTTTTGTTTTCAAATCCAATTCAGTCAGTTATTTTCGTGTAATCGGAACATATCGATTCTGTGATACACCGATGATCATTTGTCCGCCGCCATTTAATGAAAGCTTTTCGCGGCCAGTTTAAATTTCCGAATAATTCAGACATATATATTTGCCATTGTAAAAAGAATCCACGTAATGGTAACTTGATTGTATATCAAGATCTATGCTATTACAAATTATTTTAACTTCCACCATCCTTTGTTGGTGTCGGAGCACAAAACTTTCTCAACTAAAGCTCAGAAATCTTTTCAGTAAAATTCAATTGGATTGTTATGTGCTCTGTGTTACGAAAGTGAAGTGATAGTCAAAAGTCAACTAAGTATACAAAACAGTCAACGAACCTAACAATAATTTTAAACAGATACGCTTCTTTACAGACAACAGGAAACGGTGGTGTGTTTCAATTTAGTTCACATTCATGCTCATGTCATATTCTAGCCGGATAATGCAGTAATTGAATGACAATTTAGAACTGTAGACATATTTAAATATTTATGTAGGATTCTGCTAAATTTACGCATTCAGAATACGGCTTAAAAGACGGCACTAGATGCAGAAAAAGTAGGCTGAATATTGCTGTTTCGACGTATCTGTTTGCTGTCTGCGTTGCGAAGCCATCTCGCATGTCACACAGAAACGATATTCAGAAATTATCTGGTGAATTTGATGGGCAAATTACTCTTTTAAACTAAAAGACAATAATCACAAAACTGAGTAACCACCCTCATTTGCAGTGCTGGGCGCCCTAAACAGAAGACAAACACTTAAATCAACTGTGGATCGCTTTCTTGATTATTCATTGTTCGCTGATCGATGTCATGATCTATGACACGTCTATCTTCAATAGGGATAGATTATACAGGGTTATTCAAAAAGAAGGAACATGTTTCAAACATTTATTGCTTCCAAACCAAAAAAGATAGAAACAGAATTCCAACGTTCCTGGAAAGCGAAAAGTTCAAATGTTTATGCATTCACTCTGAGCACCATGTGTTATACGACAGATATAGAAACGGTGGCTCATTTCCTGCCACACACGACGCAGCTTGTTTCAAGAACGCGATGTCACAGACTTTCAAGAGTGTCAGGCATAGAGGGAGGAAGGGGAGGGGGGGATGAAAACACGGTCTTTTTTCGTAATCTCACAGATAAAAGTCAAACAATATGAGGCTTGGGGACCTGGGAGGCCACCGACGATGAAGTTCATCTTCTGCGCTACATTTTCCAGTTCAACTTCCCAGACCTCACACCTCGTGAGTTTTATCTGTGGGGTTACGTAAAAGACAGCGTTTTTAGCACCACCATGCCTGACACTCTTGAAAGTCTGAGAAGTCGCATTGCTGAAGCTGTGAATTTCCATAACGAGAGGCCAACTTCTTCGTGTGTGGCATAAAATGAACCATGTTTTGATATTTGTCATGTAAGACGTGGTGCTCACGAGGTGTATAACGTAGTGCGACCCATTTCTGAGTACTGTTCAAGATTATGGGATCCCAATCAGGTCGGATTCAAGGAAGACATCGAGCAATTCAGTTCTCTCTGCGATATTGAAGAAAGACTAGGCAGGAATGTAGATACTGTACATGACTACTGGCGGCGGTGGTCACGAAAGTGTACGGTCGCAAGAAGACCGGGCTCCCGACCGCCATGTGGCACTACCGAGAGGGAAGACCGTTGAGTTGGGCGTATGGAAGTGGCGCATCGTACTGTGTGTGCAGCAGTAATTCGAGCAGCAGTCGGCACCACAGTAGCACAATCAACTGTTCCCAATCGATTACTGCAGGGACAGCTCCGAGCCAGATGCCATCCAATCCAATGCAATGTCCCCAAACCACCTCCGTTTCCGACTTCAGCGGTGTCAAGCGCGAGCTCATTGGGGGGTAGAGTGGAAGTTCGTCGTGTTTCTAGATCGGTTCTGCTTCGGTGCCAGTGATGCCGTTTGTTGGGTCGAAGGAGGCCAGGCGAAGGCCTGCAACCCACGTCTCTGTGCCATACACACACCACCTACACCTGTACTTACGGTCATTGGTGCAATTGCGTATGACAGCAGGAGCACACTTGTGGCTATCCTGCATACCCTCACTGCAAATTTTGAAGTCACTATGATGATACGACCTGTGGCGCTGTTATTCAAGAACAGCATTGCAGGGGTGTTTTCCAACTGGTTTACTCTCGTCCACATACATGTTGCCTTGGCCTTCTCAATTACCCAATCCGTCCACAAACGAGCACAGACGAGACATCTGAGTCGCAGATAGGCACAAAAAATAAATATTGTCACAAAATAAGCCGCAGATAGGCACAAAAAATAAATATTGTCACAAAATAAGCTTTCAGCCAAGAGGGAATTTGTCAAAAACACACGCACACACACGCACACACACACACACACACACACACACATACACACACACGCACACACACACACACACACACAGAAACGCAACTGACACAACTGCGTTTGTGTGTGTGTGTGTGTGTGTGTGTGTGTGTGTGTGTGTCCGCAGCTCGAAGTCGTGCGGTAGCGTTCCCGCTTCCCGCGCCCGGGTTCCCGGGTTCGATTCCCGGCGGGGTCAGGGATTTTCTCTTCCTCGTGATCACTGGGTGTTGTCCTTAGGTTAGATAGGTTTCAGTAGTTCTAAGTTCTAGGGGACTGATGACCATAGATGTTAAGTCCCATAGTGCTCAGAGCCATTTGAACAATTTGTGTGTGTGTGTGTGTGTGTGTGTGTGTGTGTGTGTGTGTGTGTGTGTGTGTCTGTGTGGGTGGGTGGGTGTTACTGTCTTTGTCTATTTTTGATAAAGGGCTTGTTGGTCGAAAGCTTATTTTGTGACACTCTTTTTGTTGTGCCTGTCTGCGACTCATCATCTCCGCTATATGGAGAGTAGCAACTCTCCTTTCCATAGTATTATTACATTCCGTCCTCGATTTTCTGTTGTTTGAGATCTGAGACATCATCGGACGATAACTCCAGCGTTGTACATGACCAGTATTTGCCGTCGCTGTATACAATGAGCAAGCGCAACGGGCGTAGAACTCCGACCCAAAAACTGGTATCTGGCGCCTGTACGACGCAACACAAGCACGACTGCATGCTTGCGTTCAACCATGCGGTGGTTACCCAGATTACTAATATACCAGTATATCACATTTCGATTCGCTTTTCTTGTGCTTACATGAACCGGTGATCTTGCAACGTACTGACCTAATAAATGTATTTCATTACTCACCATTCAGTATTTCTTATAGTTGGGAATTTTTTTTCTGTTAATGTAGATGTAAAGGCAGATTTCACCTCTTTTTTCCGAGAAGTACGAATTTCTTGCACCTATTTGTATTTTCGTACGCTTTTTAGAGGCCGACAGACCCTTCGAACGTGTCTTGATTTTCCTTCAGTCTTTCTTGGATTATGAAGTACAACGCCTCTGGTGACTTTACCTTTCCTAGAGCTAAACTAACTTGACAGATTCTGAATGCGGAATGATAGCTGGAAGTAGACGCATGGGACATTCTATTTCGGAAATCGTTAGAAAATTCAGTACTCCGAGATCCACAATATCAAGACCCTTCCCTTAACGACCGAGAGCAGCGGCGTTTGCGTGGAATTTCCAGTGGTAATAAACAAGCAGCACTGCTTGAAATAACTGGAAATATCAATATGGAAGGTACGACGAACATATCCGTTAAGACAGTGTGGCGAAATTTGGTGTTAATGCGCTGTAGCAGCAGACAACCAATGCGAGTACCTTTGCTAACAAAATGACTTCACATGCAGCGTCAGTTGTGGGCTATTGACTGTGTCGGATGGACCAAAGACGATTGGTAACAGTGGCCTGACGGATGAGTCCCAATTTCAGTTAGTGAGAACCGATGGTAGAGTTCTAGTGTGGCGCAGGCCCCACGAATCCATCGACCGGGTGTCAACAGGGCACCGTGCAAGCTGGTGGTGGATTCATAATGGTGTGGGCTGTGTTTACATTGAACGGACTGGGTCCTCTGCTACACAGGAACCGGTCATTAACTGGAAATGGTTATGTCCGTCTACTTGGAGACCACTGGCAGCAAACAAGGATGGAATGTTTATGATTGATAGTGCGCCATGTCACCGGTTCAAATGGCTCTGAGCACTATGCGGCTTAACTTCTGAGGTCATCAGTCGCCTACAACTTAGAACTAATTAAACCTAACTAACCTAAGGACATCACACACATCCATGCCCGAGGAAGGATTCGAACTTGCGACCGTAGCGGTCACTCGGTTCCAGACTGTAGCGCCTAGAACCGGACGGCCACTCCGGCCGGCCCATGTCACCGGAAAACAGATGTTCGCTGCCGGTTTTGAGAATACTCTGGACACTTTGACCGAATGATTTGTCCACCCAGATCACCCGACATGAATCATATCGAACATTTATTTATAGCGCATAATCAGTTGATCAGTTCGTGAAAAAGTTCTTCACCGACAACACTTTCACAGTAATTGACGGCTGTGGCGGGAGATGGCACCTGTGGTGTTGTGGAAGCGTCGTTGATTAACAATCGAAATGTCCTCGGTCCGGGGTTCGTACCCGCCACTGCTTAAATTTCGAATAAAAATCATCAACAGTGGTGGCCGGAGACTTTCTGCATAAGACGTCACCCTCATTCTTTCAACGGATTTGTATAGGAGGTCGGAGGAGCGGAAAGAGGTTCAGGGCACTCCTTTGGTCTTGGATGGGAACTGTCCCTAAAAAGGGGAAGAATCTGCAAAGGACAAGGGTATGAAAATTATAATGTTACGTATCTCTTACTATCAAAAAGTTCGTAGATATACCGAAATATAATATCTTACATTGTACTAACTACTGTAGTGCTGTTAATGCCTGTACAATTTCCTAACGCCAGAAACATTATTTTAGGAAATAAACGTTGCTTAACTTTCTGTGGCTGTCTCGTTGTCTTGGGTGTCTGTTCCTGTAGATGCTAATAGGTCAGAGTTTTTTTGTTTCAGTACAAGTCACTGGAATATTGTTGCTTCTCGGCATCTTCAATATTTATTCAAAAAATCTTGACATTATATATATATATATAAAGTTTTACGTCACCTCGATTCCGCAAAGCGACCGCTACGGTCGCAGGTTCGAATCCTGCCTTGGGCATGGATGTGTGTGATGTCCTTAGGTTACATAGGTTTAAGTAGTTCTGAGTTCTATGGCACTGATGACCTGAGATGTTAAGTCCCATAGTGCTCAGAGCCATTTGAACCATTTTTGATTCCGCGGGTTCCGGAAGCCGTACAGAAAATTGGAGTAGAGATCGACATAAACACAATGTCCGCCATTTTTATTGCTCATGAAGAACACACATTGCATGTTCTACCACCATAAAGCTAGACCTTCAGAGGCGGTGGTCCAGATTGCTGTAGACACCAGTACATCTAATGCCCAGTAGCACGTCCTCTTGCATTTATGCATGCTTGTATTCGTCGTGGCGTACTATCCACAAGTTCATCAAGGCACTGTTGGTCCATATCGTATCACCCCTCAACGGTGATTTGGCGTTGATCTCTGAGTGGTTGGTGGGTCACGTCGTCGATATACAGCCCTTTTCAATCTATCCCAGGCATGTTCGCTAGGTTTCATGTCTGGAGCACATGCTGGCCACTCTAGTCGACCGATGTTTTTATCCTGAAGGAAGTCATTCACAAGGTGTACACGATAGGGGTGCGAATTGTCGCCCATGTAGTCTAGTGCCTCGCCAGTATGCTGCAGATATGGTTGCAATATCGGTTGGAGGATGCCATTCACGTGTCGTACAGCCGTTACGGCGTCTTCCGTGACCATCAGCGGCGAAAGTCGGCCCTACATAGTGCCACCCCAAAACAGCAGGGAACCTCCACCTTGCTACACTCGCTGGACAGTGTGTCTAAGGCGTTCAGTCTGACCAGGTTTCCTCCAAACTCGTGTCCGACGATTGTCGGATTGAAAGTATATGCGACAGTCATCGGCTGAGAGAACGTGACGCCAATCTTGAGCGGTCAATTCGCCATATTGCTGGGCCCATCTGTACTGCGCTGCATGGTGTCGTGGTTGCAAAGATGGACCTCGCCATGGACGTCGGGGGTGAAGTTGCGCATCATGCAGCCTATTGCGCACAGGTGAAATCGTAGCACGACGTCCTCTGGCTGCACGAAAAGCGTTATTCAACAAGGCGGCGTTGCTCTCAGGGTTCCTCCGAACCGTAAACCTTAGGCAGCGGTCATCCACTGCTGTAGGAGCCCTTGGGCGGCCTGAGCGAGGCATTTCATCGACAAATCCTGTCTGCCTGTATGTCCTCCATGTCTGAACAACATCGCTTTGGTTCACTCCGAGACGCCTGGACGCTGCCCTTGTAGAGAGCCCTTCCTTGCACAAAGTAACAATGCGGACACGATCGAACCGTGCTATTGACCGTCTACGTATGGTTGAAATACAGACAATACGAGCCGTGTACCTCCTTCCTGCTGGAATGACTGGAACTGATCGGCTGTCGGACCCCCTCCGTCTAACAGACGCTTTTCATGCATGGTTGTTTACATCTTTGGGTGGGTTTAGTGACATCTCTGAACAGTCAAAGGGACTGTGTCTGTGCTGCAATGTCCACAGTCAACGTCTATCTTCAGGAATTCTGGGAAGAGGAGTGATGCAAAACTTTTGTTGTGTTTTGGTTTTTCATCTGATCTTTGGATACTAAAATTTGAAAAATTTAAAATCAAAACAGTAGTTTCGTATTCATGAAAACTAAAGTTCAATGATATTAGTTTCAATGTAAAGTGGTTTTTCATTCATATAAGCAAACAATTGTGATTTGTGTCCTCGGACTGTCTCACGTTGACATGCTCCAGTAAAATCATCTCCGTTTACAAGCCACGACACTTCAAATAAAACACACGAGCGTTCAATAGCAGTCTCCGCTATCGTCATCAGAATTTGAAATCTTTCCTTTATTCGAACTGACGCGGCTTGTAAACCCAGAAGATTTTACTGAAACATTGTGATTGCTAATTCTCATGGTTCAAGATCAATGTTGCTAATGGGTCGATATGAAAAATAAGATTTTAGTGTCAGAAACATTGTGTTTTGATGAAGAAATATATGCAAAATTAGCTTTTGATGTGATTTAAATTTAAGAATCAACTCAAGTCAGGCCGTAATTCACACGGAGTCAAACATTTGAATTGAAATACGATGTTTGTGAGGAGGCAGTATTCATTACAAGATGCAATGGAAACCACGGAATTAAAAACACATCATGTGTATCCACAGGAAATGCCGCCCGTAAATGGGAAAGTGTCATACGATCGCTGCAGTGGCAACAGATTCCTGAGTAGTCTCCCGTTCAGATCTATGGCAGGGGACTGCCGAAGGGAGGTGACCATGGGAACTGGACAGAATAGCCAACGAAAGAATAACGTTCTACTAGTTGGGACGTGGAATGTCAGAAGTTTGAACATATCTAGAAAGCTGGAATATCTGAAGAGGAAAATGCTAAGGCTATCTAGATGTAGCGGCTGTCAGTGAAAAAAATCGAAAGAAGGCAAGGATTTCTGGTCCGAGGCGTATAGGGCAATATCAACAGCAGCAGGAAAATTAATGATTCAAATGGCTCTAAGCACTATACGACTTGACATCTGAGGTCGTCAGTCCTCTGGACTTAGAAATACTTAAACCTAACTAACTTAAGGACATCACACACATCTATGCCCGAGGCAGGATTCGAACCTGCGACCGTAGCAGTGGCGCGCTTGCGGACTGAAGCGCCTAGAACCGCTCGGCCACAGCGGCCGGTAATTAATGATTGTCGGAAGGATTGATTTCAGATATAGAAAAATCAAAGCAACGTGTGGTGAAATTAAAAGCAATGGTGGTAGCGTTAAGAGTGCAGAGGGAATTTCACAGTTAAACGCAGGGGAGGAAGCCAATCAGTGGAATGATTACATTGAAGGCCTCTATGAGGGTGGGAGGACTTGTCTGACGACACGATAGAAGAAGCAACAGAAATCGATAGAAACGGAATAGGAGCTTTGGAGACATAAGATGGAATAAGGCGGAAGGGAGAGATAATATTCCATCGGAATCTCTTCAATCATAGAAGTGGCAGCAAAACGATTATTCACGTTCACGTTGGTGTGTAGAACATACCCTAATCAGCCGGACCATTGCGACCGCCTACCTCATTGCCGGTATATCCATCTCTGTCACGGATAACAGCTGCGACACATAATGGCATGGAAGCAATGAAGACTTGTTAGGTCGCTGGAGGGAGTTGTCACCACATGTGCACAGGCAAGTCACCTGATTCCTATCAATTCCGGTGAAGGTTTTGGGGGTGGGGAGAGACATCAGCTGACTCCACATTCAATCACAACCCATGTTTGTTCGATCTGGTTCATATCTGGTGAGCTGAGGGACAGCACATCAATAGGAATTCGCTACTGTGTTCCTCGACCAACTCCATCACACTCCTGGCCTTGTGAAATAGCGCATTATGTTCTTGAGAAATGCCACTGTCATCGGGTAACGTGATCGTCATGAAGGAGTGTATCTAGTCTGCAACCAGTGCACTATGCTCTTTGACCGTCAGGGTACCTTGCACGAGCTCCACTGGACCGATGGATGCCCACGTGAATGTCCCTCAGAGCATAATAGAGCCGCCACCAGCTTATCTCCGTCCTGCAGTACAGGTGTCAAGGTGCTGTTCTCTAGAAGACGGTGGATTCGCGCCCTCACATCGGCTTGATGAACAAGGTATGGGTATTCCTCAAACCAGGCAATGCACTGCCACTACGCAACGTCCAGTACTGATGGTTACGTGACCATTTCACTCGTAGTTGCTGACGTCGTGGTGTTGAGATTGGAACATGCGTGGGCCGTCAGCTCCGGAGGCCCACCCTTAGTCGTGTCCGGTACACTGTACATTCAGACACACTTTTACTCCGCCCAGCAATAATGAGTGATGTTACTTTCGCCAGAGTTCGGCAACTGTCATGTTTTACCATTCTGTGCAGCCTATCATGTCCGACATCTGTAAGGAGGCATGGCCGCCCAACTCCACGACGTCAGGACGTGGTTTCACTTTGGTTTCGCCACGTGTTGAAGACACTCACCACTACACCCCTCGAACACGCGAGAAGTCGTGCAGTTTCCGAAATCTTCGTGCCGAGCATCCGGGCTATGAGAATCTGCCCTCGGACAAACGCAGATTCATCGCGAGTCTTGCTCCTCCCACACCCGGACAGCACACTCGCTGTTTGTATTACGTGCACCGTGCCTGTGTCTGAATGACAGTCATTCCTCGCCGGGTGACGCAGCCGTTGCCTGGACGGGTTTATATCGATTTAGGTTGGCGATCATAATGTTCTTGTTGATCAGTGTATGAGTCTGGCGACATGACATCAGACATTCGTAAAAACATGATTCATATAATTCCGAAGATTGCAAGGGCCGACAAGTGCGAGATTTATCGCACAATGAGCTTAACAGTTCATGCATCCAAGTTACCGACATGACTAATTTACACAAGCATGCAAAAAAATTTAGTCTCTGTTAGTTATCGATCACTTTAGCTTTAGAAAAGATAACACCACCAGATAGGCAGTTGTGACGTGCTGTTGATAATGGAAAGGAGACTCAAGAGAAATCAAGTCACGTTCATAGGACTGGTTCAAAATGGTTGAATGGCTCTGCGCACTATGGGACTTAACATCTGAGGTCATCAGTCCCCTAGAACTCAGAACTACTTAAACCCATGTAACCTAAGGACATCACACATCGCCATGCCCGAGGAAGGATTCGAACTTGCGACCGTAGCGGTCGCGCGGTTCCAGACTGAAGCACCTAGAACAGCTCGACCACACCGGCCGGCCATAGGACTGGTGACCTGGAAAAAGTGTTCGACAATGTGAAATGGTGCAAGATCCTCGACATTCTGAGAAGAAATAGGGGTGAGCTTAGGGAAAGACGCGTAGTGCTCAATATGTACAGAAGTCAAGAGGGAGCAATAAGAGTGGAAGACCAAGAACGAAATTCTCGGATTAGTAAGAGCATAAGACGTGGTTGTACTATTTAACTGATACATCGAAGAAGCAATGACGGAAGTAAGAGAAAGCTTCAAAAATGGGATTATAGTTCAACGTGGGAGGCTATAAGATTCGCTGATGACATTGCTAACCTTACTGAAAGTGAAGCAGATATACAGGATCTGTTGAATGGAATGAACAGTCAGACTGAGAACAAATCGAAATCAGGTGAAAGTAATGAGAAGTATCGGAAATCTGAACAGCAGAACACCTAGCATCAGAATTTGGGGATCACGATCTATACGAAGTTAAGCAACACTGCTGATTAGGTAGGAAAATAACTCATGACGGACGGAGGAAGAAGGACCTAAAAAGCAGGCTAGCACCGGCAAAAAGGTCTTTAACAGTACAATGACGCGACAAAAGTCATACGATACATCCTAATATCGTGTCCGACACCTGTCAGGTGCTACAAGGCTTTGCGGAGGTTCTCGCGCATGGTGCCGTCAGCGCTGGTGAGATAACAGTACCATCATTGTGGAGTCCCAGCGTACAGATTACCAGAGGCGCCTGGTGACGGCTTAGCGTGGCCGGTGAAGCCATGCCTGTTCTCGCAGGCCGCTCCTCCAGGAGGGTTGACGTGAGTGGCTTACAGATAATGAGAATTAATCCGGCGAGGCGCACCAGAGGCCCGGATTGTTTGGCGGCAGAGATTTAATTAGGGCCGCGGCGGCCTGTGCTGTGGTCGGCTCAGGGTCTGTGGACGTTAACACGCAGGGTGCGGGCACAGAGGCAGCGTCCACTGCTTACTGGCCTTTGTGTCTTCGCAGTGAGTGCCCTGCTCACTCTTACTTGTAAGGCTCTGGACACAGGTGTCACCAGCCTGAATGAAAATACAAACCGCATCTGGAAAGTTGTGTGCGTGAAATTCTAAAACAAAGAGAACCGGTGATGCCACCACTCATTCATTTTCAAAGCATCTTCTCTGAAAATAATTGTAAGTACTACACCACGAAGCAAGAAAACTGTCTGTTACGGTTTCAGAGTGTGGAAGGGCTAGGATGAAGAGGGTATGACATTCATTTGAGAGAACATCCATTTATTACAGTATAAAAAGCCAAAAAAACATTTCGTTAAGATAATTTTTAAAATCCCCACTAACAATTTCGGTAACAGAATTTTAAAATCTCAACATTCCCAGTAATTTTATCGTAACGACCCATACACAATAAGAATAATGATGATATCAATAATAATGAATTTGAAAAATTCTTCACATAATTTCTCTCATGATAATGATTAAGAAGAAACAATTCCTCGTACAATTATAATCAGGCAGAATTTCAAACACTTACATCAAACCAAAAGAAACAGTGAAATAAATTTATGACTTAAGTTTGCAAGCTAACACACCACATACATGAATTTGATAATGTACCCCTTTTTCAAAAGAGACGTTTTAACTGAACAGTACATACCCACATACTGAATTTATGAACAACGTGGCTGGATAACGATTCTGTAAGGCACACAGGTAACAGTACCCGTCTAATTTACCAAATCAGAAAACATTACAGCTCAGCGCCGTTCACAGTTCCATCAAAATGTTTTCTTCCACAATGACTTCTGGCACCTACAACCCAGTCAACATTACTTGCTTCGTGATAACATCAGCCTCTCTTTACATGTCATAACCAGCGCAGTGGCCGCACGGGCACATCAGCCACGCCCTTTAATGGCGCCCAACAAATTTAAACCTCAGCAACAAGCTTTCTTGACCTTGGGCACCAACTAGTAACCAATGAATTCAAGTGGACGCAACTTGTGCCGAATGCAGCAGGCACGCTTTGTAGGGATGTTCGTCAGATAACGAACATGAAATGACAAACATTCACACCATTCGGAACTGACGTCGAGTATCATCAGTTTCAGAGACCCGTGTACACTATTACACTATTGTGCCCTGTGTGGGAGGGAAGAAAAGTCCACAGTGGTCGTGCCGAGGAATTTCTTGCCGTTCCCGAAATTCGAGCCACAGTGAAAAAGTTCCCGATATTTCGCTATAGCTGTGTTGCTGCCCCTCGTATTAGTCTGAACTGATTATTCTGGTTTAACTAGTTATTCCTGATTATCCTGCAATAATTTGCATAATGCTTTTTGTTTATTTGGTTTATTTACGAGTAAGAGTGCGTGGTGATCTATTTGCGCCGTGTTGCAGTTCTAGCAAAGGGCGAACATCAAATTCATGTGCAGATTAGGGAAATTTGCTGTAGACACTCTTAAGAGCACAAAGACTTTATGGGGACGCTGCTTTAAAGGAAACAGCCGTTTACCAGTGGTTTTCAAGATTTCAGGACGGACAGGAATCGTTGGAAGACGAGCACCGCAGTGGAAGTCCATCAACTTTCAGAAACGAAGAAATGGCCAAGCAGATGAAACAGTTAATTAGACCGACGATTGACAATCTTCGAGATGACACAAGAACTGTAGATGTCTCATGGATCCATTCGTGCAATCCTATCAGATTTCGAGATGAAATGTCTCAGTGCCAAGTTTGTCCCGCAGAAGCCGACTGCAGATCAGATGGAAATTCGTTTGTTGATTGCTGCCCAATGTTTTGAATAAAAAAAAAGTTTGTTGAGGCAGTCGTAACTGGTGATAAGACTTGGGTGTTGTGTAAAAGTTTGCACACAACAGAAAGGAGAGGTGTGTACGACTTTGTGCATAATAGTGGGTTACAGACTGTGTGGCAACTGTCATCGTAGGAAAACTGGAGCAGAAATGATTAGCGAACTCAGTAAACAGAAGATTTACTTAACCTGTATGTATCCATTATAAATAATACAGTAAGAAGTAGGATCCAGCTCATTCTCAACAAGGATGGGGCTGTCTGTACTAAATCATGATAGTCATTGTCAGAGCCTCTACAAGGTGACTATGGAAAGATGTACCAAGTGTGAGTGTGCTTTCTGGCTGCCTCCACCCTTCCAGTACTGCAGCATCAGAGGACGCTCGTAGTATGGAGCCGCTGGAGGTGCGGCTCAGCAGGCGCGCACCATTGGGTCCACCAAAAAAATGGTTCAAATGGTTCTGAGCACTATACGGCTTAACTTCTAAGGTTATCAGTCCCCTAGATATTAGAACTACTTAACCCTAAGTAACCTAAGGACATCACACACATCCATGCCCAAGGCAGGATTCGAACCTGCGACCGTAGCGGTCGCACGCTTCCAGACTGTAGTGCCTACAACCGCTCGGCCACTCCGGCCGGCATTGGGTCCACCAGATACCACGCGATCGCTGTCAGAGTCTCATTGAAACTTGCCATTCCGAAGAGATGGGGTCTTCGATTACCTTGCTACAATATGCCACTTGGAACCCTGATCATGAATGGTATGACAATATGTGTTAACCATTTCTGCCACATACTGGCCAGCGCTCCGTCTCCTTTTAGCAATTACCAAATCATCTCCCTACACCATGAGTTGGAGACATATAGTTCCCAATAACCGCTGCTTCCCGTGGCCTTTAACCAGATCATCTACAGACACTCTGACGATGATGTGACTGTCGGCAACAGAAGTGAGACTCATCACTGGACATCGCAGAGTGCCTCCCAGTGTTCCAATTGAATCTGGCTCTATACGGTGCAAGTCTCTGTTGTCTGTAACATAGTGTCAGCTGTAAACGCCCCATCGTAACTCAAGAACTCAACCTAGTTTCCGGTATTGCCAACGGTTCGTGGTGACCATCTTGCCCATAACGTCTGCTCGGAATGCAGCTGTTGTTTCATGTCTATTACTCAGTGCCAGTCATTCAACCAAGGCATCTTCATGTAATTTAGTCTCTCGTAAAAGGAATCACGCGTACTCTTCTTGCCACACTCTAGCCACAAGTCCATCTCGTCAGCATTTGTCCTGCAGTCATTCCACTATATTCAACTGCTTCCGTTATCTCTCTGTATAATAATCTCTTGTCACTCATATCAGTGATTGGGCCTTTCCCGAAGATGGCGGTAACGTGGTAGTGCACATTCTCTGGACACATTGTGTTGTGAGCGCCAGTTAGAAAGTTACAGTACTATTCCATGCTGGGCGCTCGATACATCAACTGGTTATGAATTTCTTGAAATAAGACAGTTTTGGTTTATTTATAAACTCACGTACAGAAAGAATTTTCACTCTGCAGCGGAGAGTTCGCTGACATGCAACTTCCTGACAGATTAATACCGGAAACCGTATCGGGTCTGAACCGGGGACCTTTAGATCGTTTACAATCTTTGAGAGATCGTCTTCAGATCTTACATTCCTTCCTGACCATAGGAATCGTTGGCATGGAGCAGGCCAATTGGTGCAGGTCGTGTTCTCCTGGCCTGTAGAAATGGACTTGCTCCACACCAACAATTCCTACGATCATCAAGGAATGTGAGATTTGAAGGTGGCCTCTTAGAAGATCGAAACCGGTCATCTGAAGATACAAATAAAAAAGTTAAATGCGACCACGACTTTGTCTATTAAAACAAATTATAATGCAAAGACCGCTGTTTGTCCTGGAACCATATTCCAAACAAATTTTTGTCGATTAGACTGGAGCTTCTCATTTATAGCATACATCCCAAGCCCTGCTCTTATTTCTTCATTTCTTAGTCTACCTAATCTTCTGCAGACTGTCACTTCTCTGACAAATTTCATTTCTCCTGTACGGATACTAATTTCTTTTTTCTTTTTTTTTTGGTAGCTGTACAACTTTCACTTTCAAATAGCAATCTGGGGATGGCCATTACCTTTAAAACTTTATGTTTGTGTCTTGTTCACTATATTTCTCAATGTTTTACTCATTGTTCCGCATATAATTTGATATTCCTATCGTTTGTTGTCAACGTCTTTTAATTATGGTAACTTATAATGGTTCCGTGATAACTGAAATGAATAACTCGTTTCATGGTTTTGTTTCCTATTACGATTTTAGATCTTACCGGTTTTGTCCTTTTGAAAGTCATCACTTATGTTTTAGCAATGGATATTTTCATACTAAGTATTAGAGGGCAACTCATCCGAAATAGATAAATCACATGACAACTATCTCATAAAAATCCAAGAATTAAACGAGGCCGTGAATAAAATAAAAAAGACGGGAAAGCAATGGGACCTCATGCCATAAATACTTAAATATGGGGATTTATTTTTAAAGCTCAGACTTCTTCATTTATATAATCCCGAAACCATCGACAGCTTACAGATGTTATATCAATCTTTGAAAAGTTAGGCGAAATGAATGTAATAGTCACCGTGGTGGAACATTAGCAGTCACAGTGTGTAAGATTTACGCTAAGAAAATACATTAACGAGTACAAATTATTGTGGAAACTCTCTTATCTGAAGAACAAAATGGTTTCAGAAGTGTAAATCCTGTACTGGTAATGTCATCACACTTCACATATAGAGAAACAAAGAGAGTTCAGTAGGAAAACATATCGCATATGTAGACCTAGAAAAAACTTTGGGCCAGGTATATAGGAAAGTTTTATGGAACATATTACACAAGAAAGGATATCCTCAGCAAATAATAAAGGTGATAGAAAGCCTGTATTGAAGTACAAAAATAAGGATAAACCAAGCTATATCGAAAGACATCCCTACAAACCAAGACGTTCAACAAAGGCATAGACTGTCACCCAAATTTTTCATAAATGACGATAAAATTGAAACATGGAAACAAATTGACACTTGCTTAGGATTATCAAATAGCACATTTTTAATATGATGCTTTTTGCAGACGACATTGCAGTTGTACAGGATAGTGACAATTCGCTACAAAGATCCATCTATAAACTTAACCGAATTTCTGAAGAATGTAATATGAAAATATCCTTCACAGAAGGTCTTTTGCATACTCTGCAGGACTAGCACTCCTGCCACAAAGGCTACTGAGAAGATACGGACTAGCGAAAGTCTGGAGGATTGATCCTAGAACGAATTTTCACTCTGCAAATGCAGATTAAGATTATCTCTCCTAATAGCTCCTTCTACACTGTAGAGAAATATTTGACTGAAGGTGAGTAGCCAATTTGAAAGCTAGTATGTCCAGCCTTTAGCCAATAAATATTTTTAGTTTATGTATATTCGCAATTTTAGTTGCATTGATGTATTCCATATTATAAAGATATTTTCGGGACAACATAATTTTATTTTCTGGTGTTTCTTATCTTTCCACAACAAACTGTTTTGGTGTAACCTATTAAGAAAACCTAATTTTTATTTGCTCGAAAATCGCAGAAAAAGGAATTTTGCTCTGAGTTATAGTTTCAGACTTTAGTCTCAACAGTTTTCAGTATTTATGTGTATTATTTGCTAATGAGACTGGTCGATCGACGGAAAAATCTCGATCACCTACAGAGCTGAGAATGCACCGGCTTAAATGCTAGAACTAACGACGTGCCCCGTCTGGAGCTCAGTGCTGGCAAATGTAGAATCTTTGGCGATTTGTTCGTCAGCAGCGACAGCGCCGCGTTTGGCGCTCGGCTTTTAGGACGGCAACTAAACAGCGGGCATCTGTGTGTGTGTGTGTGTGTGTGTGTGTGTGTGCGTGTGTGCGTTTGTGCGTGTGGCTAGCGTTTGCAGACGGGACAATATCCTCACGGCAAACCCACGCAGCGTAAATATCAATATTCCCACGGCGCTCGTAAACTAAACGACCACTATACGCGAGATTATTTCGCAGATAAATATGACCAAGCTTTAAATACACACTAAATATTGACCGCGTGCATTAAATGATGTTTACGATTGCTGTGTACATTTAATCATAAATTACACGACAGTTTGCTGATAGCCGACTGCTCCACATTTGAGTACATAATTTAAAATTCCGAGTGCTGATACGGCAGATATTTCCATGTGCAGTAGTTTCACGAGCGAGCAAAATACTCACATTTACAGGGGGCCCATTCAGAGGTGACGACATTCTACAACATTCTCAAAATAGTTCATGGAAGTGAAAGATTTGTATCCTACATGTTTCAAACGCCAAACTACGTTCGCCTTGTATTTATCATACATTCGCATCTTTAGTAAAAGGATATACACTGAAGAGACAAAGAAACTGGTATACCTGCTTAATGTCGTGTAGGGTCCCCACGAGCAACACGACGTGGCATGGAGTCGACTAATGTCTGAAGTAGTGCCGGAGGGAACTGACACCACGACTCCTGCAGGGCTCTCCATATATCCGTAAGAGTAAGAGGGGGTGAAAATCTCTTCTGAACAGCACTTTGCAAGGCATCCCAGATGTGCTCAATAACGTTCTTGTCTGGGGAGTTTGGTGGCATGTGGAAGTGGCTCAGAAGAGTGTTCCTGGAGCCACTTTGAAGCAATTCTTGACGTTTGGGGTGTCGCATTGTCCTGCTGTAATTGCCCAAGTCCGTCGCAATGCACAATGTACTTGAGAGGATGCAGGTGATCAGATAGGATACTTACGCACTTGTCACCATGTGGCAGTAAGCCGCATAACGTGATGAAAAATATATTGAATAAATTCGCAAATATACCAAAACTGACGTTAGAACGAAATAAATATGATCGTAGAAAAATCACGAAGAATCTATAATCAATTAATATGATCTTTAAATGTAATTGTAACCTCTCTTCCTTTTGAAAAAGGATCATGCTCACTTCCCTTTTGTTTCTTGGTAGTGTAGGAAGCCATTTTGTGACGAGGCACGAAAACGAGTAAGTTTCATGTAATATTTAGACTAAATATAATCAAATATTACTTAAAAGTGTCACTAATGTTTTACTGCAACAACTTCTATATTCATGATGTGCTATATATTAACGATTTATGCAAATTTTATAGTTGAACACTGGCGCAGAGGTCAACGGCGTTGTTCTAGATGATAACGGCTTAGAGTCGTGATAAATATTTTAATATTTGCTAACTGTGACAAATAATTAAAAATAAATGTAAATGTAGGAGACTTCTCTTGATTACCGGTTCTCCTTTTGAAACAGTAATAGCAGTCACTTTTTCTAATATTGAACCATATTCATTTAACGTGATTTCAGTAAAGTTTTTTGATCGCTGCTTAACGGACATTGCGAGAATCTCCTCAACATTGCAATTTATCAAAAGTAATTATGCAGCTGTATATCTGGAATATTGTGTGTCTTTTAATATAGAAACAGCGTGTCGGGCAAACTAAACGCGAGAAGTACCACAACTAAGTCATTGACGTAAATAATTTTCCAGTTGTGAAGCAGCCAGAATAATACTAACTCCAACTTTTCATAACATATGAATACCAAAATACATAATATGAAAAGAACCACCACAACCTGTCAGAGTCGTATCTAAAGGTATCAGGGGTCCCATGTCACTCCAACTGCATACGCCCCACACCATCACAGAAGCTCCATCAGCTTGAACAGTCCCTTGCTGACATGCAGGGTCAGTGGATTCATTAGGTTGTCTCCATTCCCGTACAAGTCCATCCGGTCGATACAATTTGAAACGAGACTCGTCCGACCAGGCAATATGTTGCCAGTCATAAACAGTCCAATGTAAGTATTTATCAGCCCAGAGGAGGCGTAAAGCTTTGTGTCGAGCAGTCATCAAGGATACACGAGTGGAACTTCAGCTCCGAAAGCCTATATCGATGATGTTTCGTTGAATGGTTAGCATACTGACACTTGTTGATGGCCCAGCACTGGAACCTGCAGCAATTTGCGGAAGGGTTGAACGATTCTCTTCAGTCGTCGTCGGTCCCGTTCTTGCTGGATCTATTTCCAGCCACAGCGGTGTTGGAGATTAATGTTTTAACGGATTCCTGATATTCGTGGCATACTCGTGAAATGGTCGTACGGGAAAAGCCCCACTTCATCGCTACCTCAGAGATGCCGTACCCGATCGCTCGTGCGCCGAATATAACACCAAGTTTAAACTCACTTGAATCTTGATAACCTGTCATTGTAGCAGCAGTAACCGATCTAACAACTGCACCAGACACTTGTTGTCTTATACAAGCGTTGCCGACCGCAGCGCAGTATTCTGATATATAAGATGCAGAGATATACCTCTGTATTTGAATACGCATTCCTATACCAGTTTCTTTGGCGATTCAGTGTATGTACGTCGACGGTTTTCTTTGCAACAAAATAGACTTAAATTCTGCACTTTTTGCCCTCTACAGCTCCCTCTAGTACCATGGAAGTCATTCCCTCATGTCTTAGCAGATGTCCTATCATCCTGTCCCTTCTCCTTATCAGTGTTTTCCACATATTCCTTTCCTCTCCGATTCTGCATAGAACCTCCTCATTCCTTACCTTATCAGTCCACCTTATTTTCAACATTCGTCTATAGCACCACATCTCAAATGCTTAGATTCTCTTCTGTTCCGGTTTTCCCACAGGCCATGTTTCACTACCATACAATGCTGTACTCCAGACGTACATCCTCAGAAATTTCTTCCTCAAATTAAGGCCGGTATTTGATATTAGTAGACTTCTCTTGGCCAGAAATGCCTTTTTTGCCATAGCGAGTCTGCTTTTGATGTCCTCCTTGCTCCGTCAGTCATTGGTTATTTTACTGCCTAGGCAGCAGAATTCCTTAACTTCATTGACTTCGTGAACATCAATCCTGATGTTAAGTTTCTCGCTGTTCTCATTTTTACTACTTCTCATTACCTTCGTCTTTCTCCGATTTACTCTCAAACCATACTGTGTACTCATTAGACTATTCATTCCGTTCAGTAGACCATTTAATTCTTCTTCACTTTCACTCAGGATAGCAATGTCATCGGCGAATAGTATCATTGATATCCTTTCACCTTGTATTTTAATTCCACTCCTGAACCTTTCTTTTATTTCCATCATTGCTTCCCCGATGTACAGGTTGAAGAGTAGGGGCGAAAGGCTACAGCCTTGTCTCACACCCTTCTTAATACGAGCACTTCGTTCTTGATCGTCCACTCTTATTATTCCCTCTTGGTTGTTGTACATATTGTATATGACCCGTCTCTCCCTATAGCTTACCCCTACTTTTTTTCAGAATCTCGAACAGCTTGCACCATTTTATATTGTCGAACTTTTTTCCAGGTCGACAAATCCTATGAAAGTGTCTTGATTTTTCTTTAGCCTTGCTTCCATTATTAGCCGTAACGTCAGAATTGCCTCTCTCGTCCCTTTACTTTTCCTAAAGCCAAACTGATCGTCACCTAGCGCATTCTCAATTTTCTTTTCCATTCTTCTGTATATTATTCTTGCAAGCAGATTCGATGCATGAGCTTTTAAGCTGATTGTGCGATGATTCTCGCACTTGTCAGCTCCTGCCGTCTTCGGAATTGTGTGGATGATGCTTTTCCGAAAGTCCAATGCTATGTCGCCAGACTCATATATTCTACACACCAACGTGAATAGTCGTTTTGTTGCCACTTCCCCCAATGATTTTAGAAATTCTGATGGAATGTTATCTATCCCTTCTGCCTTATTTGACCGTAAGTCCTCCAAAGCTCTTTTAAATTCCGATTCTAATACTGGATCCCCTATCTCCTCTAAATCGACTCCTGTTTCTTCTTCTATCACATCAGACAAACCTTCACCCTCATAGAGGCTTTCAATGTATTCTTTCCACGTATCTGCTCTCTCTTCTGCATTTAACAGTGGAATTCCCGTTGCACTCTTAATGTTACCACCGTTGCTTTTAATGTCACCAAAGGTTGTTTTGACTTTTCTGTATGCTGAGTCTGTCCTTCCGACAATCATATCTTTTTCGATGTCTTCACATTTTTCCTGCAGTCATTTCGTCTTAGCTTCCCTGCACTTCCTATTTATTTCATTCCTCAGCGACTTGTATTTCTGTATTTCTGATTTTCCCGGAACATGTTTGTACTTCCTCCTTTCATCAATCAACTGAACTATTTCTTCTGTTACCCATGGTTTCTTCGCAGCTACCTTCTTTGTACCTATGTTTTCCTTCCCAACTTCTGTGGTGGCCCTTTTTAGAGATGTCCATTCTTCTTCAACTGTACTGCCTACTGCGCTATTCCTTATTGCCGTATCTATAGCGTTAGAGAACATCAAACGTATCTCGTCATTCCTTAGTACTTCCGTATCCCACTTCTTTGCGTATTGATTCTTCCTCACTAATGTCTTGAACTTCTGCCTACTCTTCATCACTACTATATTGTGATCTGAGTCTATATGTGCTCCTGGGTACGCCTTACAGTCCAGTATCTGATTTCGGAATCTCTGTCTGACCATGTTGTAATC
The DNA here is from genome assembly GCF_021461395.2 of Schistocerca americana. Lineage (NCBI taxonomy): Eukaryota > Metazoa > Arthropoda > Insecta > Orthoptera > Acrididae > Schistocerca > Schistocerca americana. The sequence goes on along the minus strand of NC_060119.1, from coordinate 162,188,859 downwards.
TAATTGAAATCTTCCCGTATCTCCCGGTCTTTTCCAAGCGTACTTCCTCCTCTTGTGATTCTTGAACAGGGTATTCGCTATTACTAGCTGAAACTTGTTACAGAACTCATTTAGTCTTTCTCCTCTTTCATTCCTTGTCCCAAGCCCATATTCTCCTGTAACCTTTTCTTCTACTCCTTCCCCTACAACTGCATTCCAGTCGCCCATGACTATAAGATATTCGTCCCCCTTTACATACTGCATAACCCTTTCAATATTCTCATACACTTTCTCTATCTGTTCATCTTCAGCTTGCGGCGTCGGCATGTATACCTGAACTATCGTTGTTGTTGTTGGTCTGTTGTCGATTCTGATTAGAACAACCCGGTCACTGAACTGTTCACAGTAACACACCCTATGCCCTACCTTCCTATTCATAACGAATCCTACACCTGTTATACTATTTTCTGCTGCTGTTCATATTACCCGATACTCATCTGACCAGAAATCCTTGTCTTCCTTCCAATTCACTTCACTGACCCCTACTATATCTAGATTGAGCCTTTGCATTTCCCTTTTCAGATTTTCTAGTTTCCCTACCACGTTCAAGCTTCTGACATTCCACGCCCCGACTCGTAGAACGTTATCCTTTCGTTGATTATTCAATTTTTTTCTCATGGTAACCTCCCCCTTGGCAGTCCCCTCCCGGAGATCTGAATGGGAGACTATTCCGGAAACTTTTGCCAATGGAGAGATGATCATGACACTTCTTCAATTACCGGCCACATGTCTTGAGGATACACGTTACGTGTAACATCTAATAAGATATTAAAAATAGGTTGATCAGTCATGTTGTTTACTGAGTTTTGTTCTTAGAACTATAGCGAAACACTGGTGAGTAACCCTACTATTCGTGTGCTCAATCAACTTCGATAACATAAAGGTCAGAAGCGCATCAGCTTTCAAAAAAATAAAAAATAAAATAAGAAATATTGCATATACGAGGGCAGTTCAATAAGTAATGCAACACATTTTTTTTCCGAAACAGGGGTTGTTTTATTCAGCATTGAAATACACCAGGTTATCCCCCAATCTTTTAGCTACACAACACTATTTTTCAACGTAATCTCCATTCAATGCTACGGCCTTACGCCACCTTGAAATGAGGGCCTGTATGCCTGCACGGTACCATTCCACTGATCGATGTCGGAGCCAACTTCTTCATCATCCATGTAGTGCCTCCCACGGATTGCGTCCTTCATTGGGCCAAACATATGGAAATCCGACGGTGCGAGATCGGGGCTGTAGGGTGCATGAGGAAGAACAGTCCACTGAAGTTTTGTGAGCTCCTCTCGGGTGCGAAGACTTGTGTGAGGTCTTGCGTTGTCATGAAAAAGGAGAAGTTCGTTCAGATTATTGTGCCTACGAACACGCTGAAGTCGTTTCTTCAATTTCTGAAGAGTAGCACAATACACATCAGAGTTGATCGTTTGACCATGGGGAAGGACATCGAACAGAATAACCCCTTCAGCGTCCCAGAAGAATGTAACCATGACTTTACCGGCTGAGGGTATGGCTTTAAACTTTTTCTTGGTTGGGGAGTGGGTGTGGCGCCACTCCATTGATTGCCGTTTTGCTTCAGGTTCGAAGTGATGAACCCATGTTTCATCGCCTGTAACAATCTTTGACAAGAAATTGTCACCTTCAGCCACATGACGAGCAAGCAATTCCGCACAGATGGTTCTCCTTTGCTCTTTATGGTGTTCGGTTAGACAACGAGAGACCCAGCGGGAACAAACCTTTGAATATCCCAACTGGTGAACAATTGTGACAGCACTACCAACAGAGATGTCAAGTTGAGCACTGAGTTGTTTGATGGTGATCCGTCGATCATCTCGAACGAGTGTGTTCGCACGCTCCGCCATTGCAGGAGTCACAGCTGTGCACGGCCGGCCCGCACGCGGGAGATCAGACAGTCTTGCTTGACCTTGCGGCGATGATGACACACGCTTTGCCCAACGACTCACCGTGCTTTTGTCCACTGCCGGATCACCGTAGACATTCTGCAAGCGCCTATGAATATCTGAGATGCCCTGGTTTTCCGCCAAAAGAAACTCGATCACTGCCTGTTGTTTGCAACGCACATCCGTTACAGACGCCATTTTAACGGCTCCGTACTGCGCTGCCACCTGTCGGAAGTCAATGAAACTATGCGAGACGAAGCGGGAATGTTTGAAAATATTCCACAAGAAATTTCCGGTTTTTTCAACCAAAATTGGCCGAGAAAAAAAATGTGTTGCATTACTTATTGAACTGCCCTCGTACGAGACTGACTCTCGTCGACTATGTTCGTCTGTTTACTACAAACGCTTGTTTATTAAATTTCTTGAATGAAGTTTGAAGTAATGGTTGTTGGAACAGAAAGCACTCAAAGATCCCTAATTTTAAAAGAAAAAAGTGTTTCATGAAAAGTTTGTTCTAAGAAGTGTGCTGTCATCGTAAGACACCAATCGTGCGCCGCCGTGAAAAGCCTGCCAGCGCGGAAGTCAGCAGCAGAGGTATGGCGCCAGTTTGGCAGTACTCGCAAAGCAGGTGGCTGACGTTGCCTCTCTGGGGAGACTACACAACACCAGTGCCCTCCGCTGGCATAAAGGACGCTGGCGACAGCGCTAGGGGTCCAATCGTCGGCGCAGATCGCCTCCTCCGTTCGACAGCTCAGCTCCACGGGACAGCGGCTGCCGATGTCATAGTGAGTTACTTCCGCGAAAACCAGAGCAGCTAGAAAGATATTTAGCGGTTGAGTTGACGAAAGACTTTATTCCGAGATTGGGAAGGCTTATTGTATCATATAATACTGCTTCTCAAATGATTGTGTATGATTATTTAATTACAGCATTGCCTAGTGTGGCCAGCTACCACGGTCAGTCTCCTGCTTCCTTGTCTACGAATTACTTTTGTGACCATCTGAGATACAACAGTAAGTTGGTGACGACGCTTCCTGCAACTTCCGCGAAGTCATCCAAAAATTGACGTGTTGTTTTTCTTGCAGATCAAGGATCCGGTGCCGGCCGGGGTAGTGGCCGAGCGGTTCTGGGCACTACAGTCTGGAACCGCGCGACCGCTACGGTCGCAAGTTTGAATCCTGTCTCGGGCATGGATGTGTGTGATGTCCTTGAGTTAGTAAGGTTTAAGTAGTTCTAAGTTCTAGGGGACTGATGACCTCAGATATTGAGTCCCATAGTGCTCAGAGCCATTTGAACCATTAGAAGGAGCCGGTATTCATGTTGTTTTTGTTTGTGTCACTTGTTTTATCAGTAGTAATATTGACTAATATTGCTTGTTTCACACGGCTGCGCCAAATTTGACGCAGGCTATCGCAGCGCCTACTGTGAAAGATTTGGTTAATTTGGAGAAGAGGTCCAATCAGCGAAGTCATCGGTCCCATCGGATTAGGGAAGGATGAGGAAGGAAGTCGGCCTTACTCTTTCAGAGTAACCATCCCGACATTTGCCTGATGCAGTTTAGGAAAATCACGGATATCCTAAATCAAGTTGGCTGAAAGCGGGTTTGAACCGTCATCCTCCCGAATGCGAGTCCAGTGTACTAGCCACTACACCACCTCACTCGGTGTGTGCCGGATTTAAAACAGCTTGTACAGCTGCATGGGCAGCAGATGTCTTCACTTTCGACTACTACCGGGCATAATTTTCGCTTAACAAACATCGCTGCCTCCGACTCAACGGCAGCCCACTAACTTGTACTCAGCACCTCCATTCCGCGAATTCGATGAGGCTAAAGAAGACTGGAAAGAATGTACTGCTCTTCAACACCCGTATTCCACTGATCATCATACAGCTGCGGCTGTACTTCCATTGTTTTTGGCGACTACGGGTGTTTACGCGTATAGACTTATAAAGAAGTTGTTTACTAATCGCAACTATAAAACCTTTCTTTCACAGACTTTCTGGTGGCTCTTTAACAAATATTTTGAAGAAAAAGTGCATGTGGCCGCTGCACGTTATAAATTTATTTGGTTAAAGAAACAGCAGGAACAAACATACCTCCAGTGGTATATTAACTTGAAAGGCCTTTATGCAATGTCGGTTGACGTGTCAGTGTTGCAAATATTATAGCGATGCAATGATCAGAGACGCAATCGCTCAAAATGTGATGGACTCTCACATTGGTTAACAGATTCTCAAATACCCCACCCCTATCCTCCAGCATGTATAACCAATTTTGGATTATCATAACGTTTGGGACACTCCAGCCGATAGCTTTGCTATTATTCCTGTGTGTTCTGTAGATCAGAGTTCTTCTCAGTCTTCTTTATCGCCCCCCGGCCACGTCGCGACCGCACCAGATTTCTATGGCTGGCCCGCGCTCTTCACCGCGCGATCCCCGCTTGTGGCGCAAAGAACGTAAAGCAATGCTCAGTCGAGGAAAAACAGCCCACGTTGTACCACAACTCATGAGCGTAGCTGTTGTCCTTCGCGTGAGGATACTCGTTGTCATTGTGGAAGATAGGAATCGTGCAAGCGGTCTGCTTAGAGCGTGTAGAAGAGCATCATTCCGTCTCGCAGTTACGATCGCGAACTTCCCAGTCGGAACACAGTGTGTCTAAGCCACAAACTGGAGCGTCTTGTACACCAACTAGCAGTGCGTGTGACTCGCAGACAGAGCGTTTTGCTTCTGTACAGCACCAGAACAATAAACTATTTGTGGGTATAAACATTGTTGGGCACGATGTACAATTGCAAGTACAAGGGTGAGTTAATTATTATCCGCAAAGTAATTACAAAATTTTATTGTAATCAAATAGGAAACTTTCAAGAACATAATTTTTGGAGATAGTCTCCTTGAGTTTCAACGCACTTGGTTCATCGTTGTTGGCGAGTTGGCGCGTTTACTCGATAAAGGAGTAATGGGGGCAAGCAATCAACTTTAAACTGTTTTAGATTCAACGATGGAATGATGATCATTGAGGAATTAACGAAAGACGTAAATCCTATGGAACAAGTTGCTAATAAAGTGCCAGTATCACGACGCGATTCGTACGAAATATTAGACATACCTACTACAGTAATCTTGGATACTCTCCAACAATTTATTGAAACGGCTATTCCAGAAGACAGAGTTTCCGACGTGGCTGATACGAAACTGTAAGACCACTGGAGCCTTAGTGCCGGCTCACAACCAGTCACCATACAAACTTTGCTAGACGTAAGAATAGGAAATACAGCGATAAGATGCGTGTTCCTAAATATTCAAAATTTAATAGAAGAATGTCTGATCGGGGACTATGAGCGAGAAGGGCATAAAAATAGACTTCTCGTCCGGTAAAGTAAGTTTTTGTTACAATGAGGAAATGGCACAAGTTGATCTGATCATGGAAGAAAGGAGCATTGGAAATTACTGTCCTGGTCATGGCATTAAGCTCATTAGAAAGAAAAGGAGATGTGAACATACAGAAGAGGTATAGGACAGCAAGATACTTGGGACAGCAGAACAAGTGGAAGGTAAAGCAAAGGAAGCTGATGGATCAGTTGACAGATCTTCTGGAGAAATATATCCACGTTTTTGAAGAAAGGCCAAGAATTATTAAGGGATTTACGTGCCATTTGGAGGTATTTCCTCATGAGACATATTGTAATAAATCATATCCAACTCCATGGTGATTTAAGAAACCAATAAGTGAAAATATAAACAGGATGATAATCTGGGATCTGATACAACCATCGGTTAGTCTGTATTGTAGTCCCTTGTTAGGAATTGATGTTTCAAAAGGATGAAAGGAATGAGTGGGTGAACAGCCAACCAAACGTACCACATGATTAACCCACTTGGGAAGAAAAGATTAAGTTGGCTTTAGTGCAAATGGCCGAAATGGCCAGAAAGAGAAAGGTAAAATATGACAACAAATTAAAGAAAGCACTAACTTTTGCTTTAGGGGATAGAGTGCTGTTGCGCACTAATCCATAGGCATATTTATTGAAGAAGAGGAACAAGAACTGGCAATTGTTATATGTTGGACCGTTTGAAATAATAAGGAATCCACATCCTGGGACACATCTATTGGCGTACCCAGTGACCAGAAAGGTGAAGGGACTCTATCCTTACATGATATTAAAAAGTACTATGCGAAGTGAAAATTAGAATTAGTCCAGTCTCAAGTAAAGAGTGAATATATTAAGGAGATTTTATTTCCTTGAGTTTTTAGGTGCAGGTAGGTTAAGTTATATAAGCAAGTGTACTGGTGTTTGTTTTCAGCAGAACCACAAAAGGAGAGCTTTTACGTGTATATGAATACTTTTGTGTTTATTTCCAGAATGAATTTTAATTTTGTATTTGTTCATGTTCTAAATTAAATGTAAAGAGTGATGTAGTTCATGAGCGTACTGGAAGCAAATATTTTGACGGGAAATCAACTTCTTCTCAGTTCGAATAAATCAGACTTTCTTGAGGCTGAGAAACTTATGCCCACGAATCAGCATGCCTTTAGAGGGCACAGCTAGTGCGAAACTCAACTTGCCCTTTTCTCAAATAATATACTGCGAACCATGGGTGAAGAGCAACAGGCAGATTCTGTATTCCTAGACTTCGGGAAAGATTTGACACAGTGCATCATTGCAAGCTGTTAACAAAAATTCGAGGATATAGAATAAGTTCACAGATATTTGAGGGGCTCAAAAACTTAAATAATAGAACCCAGCATATGTCCCCGACGCCGAGTGTTCATCGGAGACAAGCATATCGTCAGGATTGCCCCAGGGAAGTGTGATAGAACAGCTGTTGTTCTCTGTGTACATGATTTGGCGAAAGGGGAGAGCAGCAATCTGTAGATGTTTGCTGATGATACCGTGGTGTACAGTAATTTGTCGAAGTTGAGTGACTGCAGGAAGATACAAGACGACCTAGACTAAATTTCCGATTGGTATGATGAATGGCAGCTAGGCCTAAACGTGAAAAAAGATATGTTCACGTGGATGATTAGGAAGATCAAACCTGTAATATTTTCTACCGTATTACTAATGTTCTGCTCACACATTCAAGTCGTTCAAACATCAGGGCATAACGCTGCAAGGCGATGGGGCGAGCATGTGAGAACTGTGGTGGGTAAAGTGAGGGTCGACTTCGGTTTATTGGGAGAATTTTAGGAAAGAGTGGTTCACCTGCAAAGAAGACCGCAAATAGGACACTGATGTGACCTATCCTTGCGTAGTACTCCAGTATTGGCGTCCGTACCAGGTCGAATTTAATGAAGACATCGAAACTAGAGTCGGACTACTAGATTTGTTATGGTAGCTTAGAACAACACGTGAGTGTTATGGACAGCCAGCCGGTGTGGGCGAGTGGTTATAGGCGCTTCAGTCTGGAACCGCGCGACCGCTACGGTCGCAGGTTCAAATCCTGCCTCGGGCGTGGATGTGAGTGATGTCCTTAGGTTAGTTATGTTTAAGTAGATGTTAAGTCCCATAGTGCTCAGAGCCTGTTGAACCATTTGTTACGTACATGCTTCAGAAACTCAAATGGGTATCAGTAGAGGAAAGGCGAAGTTCTTTTCGAGAAACACTGTAGATGCGTTTCAGAGAACCGGCTTTTAAAGTTGACTGCCGAATAATTCTACTGCCACCAACATATATTTCGAGTAAGGATGACGAAGATAAGATACGAGAAATTAGAGCTCATATGGACGCGTATAGATAGACGTTTTTCTCTCGTTCTGTTAGAGAGTGGAACAGTAAAACAAATGACTAGTAGTGCCGAAGGGTGCCCTCGGCCACGCAGCGTACTCTGGCTTGCGGAGTAGATGTAGATGTAGATATAATAGTGTAGCAAGCAGTGAGTGTTTACGTGAATATGGTTGCGGGAATGCAATTTGGATTGTATTTAATATACTTACCACTGTTGATAAACATGCCGAATGTAGTGTGTAGCCATAACGAGTAGTCAATTTCAACCAGAAAGTCGCTCGTTTCTGCACATCGTAGGATCTACTCGCATAATTTACATGACATGCAAGTGTTTTCTATCGCTAGAATGAATACAACCAAAAATTAGTTAGACTCTGTTTTGTATATTTATTGAGAAAATTCGTGTGGACTTATGTAATGCTGTGCCAGAAACAAAGTATCTTTACTTATGTGTCAGTTGAAAACTGGAATTACGTACTAGCCACATTTACTTGAAATTAGTACACGATGGAATAAGCCGTAGTTCAACCGAGTCATTCAGTCGATGAGATTGTTAAATGACAAATATACATCTACATTCACACGCTTATTCTGAAATTCACACTTCAGTGTTTGGCAGAGGGTTTATAAAACCACTTTTAGACTACTGTACAGCCGTTTCGTTCTCGAATAGCACATCGGAACTACAAATACCTAAATCGTGCAGATCGAGCTCTGATTTTTCTTATTTTATAGTGAGGATGATTTCGTCCTATGTGGGTACAAGTAAACAAAATATTTTGATGCTCGGAGGCGAAAGTTAATGATTGGAATTACTCGAGAAGATGTCGCCACAAAGAAAACACTTCTGTTTTATGACTACAGCACCATCATATCAGTGACACACTCTCCTCTAATTGACAACACAAAACAAGCTACTCTTCATTGCATTTCTTCGACATCCTTTGTCAATTCCCGCCGTTAAGGGTTAGAGACCACGCAACAATACTCCAGAAAAGGAGAGAAGATTGGAGTGTAGGCAGTCTTCCATCTTCAATTGTTCTCCTATTGAAACACTGTTGATGTCGCAGGGAGTTGGTTGGGGAGTGAAGCGGCTCTGTTTTAACAGAACTCTATACTCTTAAACAGTAGTTTATTAGAAAAAAACAATCAAACATTTTGCAAATAGTAAATTACACAAACTTCCTCGCAGATTAAAACTGTGTGGTGGACCGAGACTCGAACTCGGGTAGCTCTGTTGGTAGAGCACTTGCCCGCGAAAGGCAAAGGTCCCGAGTTCGAGTCTCGGTCCGGCACACAGTTTTAATCTGCCAGGAAGTTTCATATCAGCGCACACTCCGCTGCAGAGTGAAAATCTCATTCAGTAAATTAAACATTTTACTACTGGGAACACCGATGGCTAGTAACAAGCCAATAAAGCCTTAGGCTCACCAGATCATTAAACAGAATCCTTAAAACGCATGGTAGGAAGAAGATATTTAAAAAGAATTTGCAATCGCCGGACCTTTTACTAATTCGAATAACTAAGTAGTTGAAGCAAGAATTTTAATTCCCATACAGCATTGCTCGTTAACGGACAATTACAGATCAGCAACTTCAGTTGATCAAACAAACAACTACAGTTAGCATATACATAAACGGCTTAAACCGCAGTGATAAGTATCTAGCATGGATAAGCTGTTTTGAGTTATAAAATTTTAAGTACAATTTTCACTAAGAAACAGTGTGCCTCGCCCCTAAAGACTTGCTTGCGACAATATTGAGCAGTCTTTACTGAACAAATATTTCCTTTTTTCTTTTTTTTTTCGTCAGTCTTCTGACTGGTTTGATGCAGCCCGCCACGAATTCCTCTCCTGTGCTAACCTCTTCATCTCAGAGTAGCACTTGCAATCTACGTCCTCAATTATTTGCTGGATGTATTCCAAAATGGCTCTGAGCACTACGGGACTAAACATCTGTGGTCATCAGTCCCCTAGAACTTAGAACTAATTAAACCTAACTAACCTAAGGACATCACACACATCCATGCCCGAGGCAGGATTCGAACCTGCGACCGTAGCAGTCGCGCGGTTGCGGACTGAGCGCCTAGAACCGCTAGACCACCGCGGCCGGCGGATGTATTCCAATCTCTTTCTTCCTGTACAGTTTTTCCCCTCTACCGCTCCCTCTGGTACAATGGAAGTCATTCCTTCATGTCTTAACAGATGTCCTATCATCCTGTCCCTTCTCCCTATCAGTATTTTCCACATGTTCCTTTCCTCTCCGATTCTGCGAAGAACCTCCTCCTTCCTTACCTTATCGGTCCACCTAATTTTCAACATTCGTCTGTAGTACCACATCTCAAATGCTTCGATTCTCTTCTGTTCCGGTTTTCCCACAGTCCACGTTTCACTACCATACAATGCTGTACTCCAGACGTACATTCTCAGAAAATTCTTCCTCAAATTAATGCCAATATTTGGTATTAGTAGACTTCTCATGACCAGGAAATCCGTTTTGCCATAGTTATTCTGCTTTTGATGTCCTCCTTGCTCCGTCCGTCATTGGTTATTCTACTGCCTAGGTAGCAGAATCTCTTAACCTCATCTACTTCATGACCTTCAATCCTGATGTTACGTTTCTGGCTGTTCTCATTTCTAATACTTCTCATTACCTTCGTCTTTCTTCGATTTACTCCCAGTTCATAACGTGTACTCATTAGACTGTTCATCCCGTTCAGCAGATCATGTAATTCTTCTTCACTTTCACTCAGGATAGCAATTTCATGAGCGAATCATATCATTGATATCCTCTCACCTTGAATTTTAATTCCCCTCCTGAACCTTTCCTTTATTTCCTTCATAGCTTCCTCGATGTACAGATTGAAGAGTAGGGGCGAAAGGCTACAGCCTTGTCTTACACCCTTCTTAATACGAGCACTTCTCGATCGTCCAATCTTATTATACCTCACGGCTGTTGTATATATTGCATATAACCCGTCTCTCCCTATAGCTTACCCCAACGTTTTTCAGAATTTCGAACATCTTGCACCATATTACATTGTCGAACGCTTTCTCCAGGTCGAAAACCCTATGAACGTGCCTTGATTTTTCTTTGGTTTTGTTTGGATTATTAACCGCAACGTCAGAATTGCCTCTGTCGTGCCTTTACTTTTTCTAAAGCCACACTGATCGTCATCTAGCGAATCCTCCATTTTCTTTTCCATTCCTCTATATATTAATCTTGTAAACAACTTGGATGCATGAGCTGTTAAGTTGACTGTGCGATAAGTCTCGCACTTGTTAGCTCTTTCCGTCTTCGGAATTGTGTGTATGATGCTTTTCCGAAAGTCAGATGGTATGTCGCCAGACTCATACATTCTACACGCCAACGTGAGCAGTAGGTTTCTTTTTCTTTCTTTTTTTTTTTTTTTTTTAACACTTCCCCCAAAGATTTTAGAAATTCTGATGGAGTGCTATCCATCCCTTCTGCCTTATTTGACCTTAACTCCTTCAAAGCTCTCTTAAATTCTGATTCCTAAATCGACTCCTGTTTCTTCTTCTATCACATCAGACAAATCTTACCCCCCATAGAGTCTTTCAAAGCATTCATTCCATATACCCGCTCTCTCCTGTGCATTTAACAGTCTAAATCCCGTTGCTCTCTTAATGTTGCGACCTTTGCTTTTAATGTCACCGAAGGTTGTTTTGACTTTCCTGTATGCTGAGTCTGTCCTTCCGACAATCATTTCTTTTTCGATGTCTTCACATCTTTCCTGCAGCTATTTAGTCTTAGCTTCCTTGCACTTCCTATTTAATCATTTCTCAGTGACTTGTATTTCTGTATTCCTGAGTTTCCCGAAACATTTTTGTATTTCCTCTTTTCATCAATCAACTGAAGTATTTTTTCTCTTACCCATGGTTTCTTCGCAGGTAAATATGTTTTCCTTCCCAACTTCTGTGATGGCCCTTTTGAGAGATGTCCATCCCTCTTCAACTGTACTGCCTACTGAGCTACTCCTTATTGCTGTATCTATAGACTTAGAGAACTTCAAGCGTATCTCGTCATTCCTTAGTAGTTCCGTATCCCACTTCTTTGGGTATTGATGTCTTAAACCGCAGCCTACTCTTCATCACTACTATATTGTGATCTGAGTCTATATCTGCTTCTGGATACTCCTTACAATCCAGTATTTGATTTCGGAATCTCCGTCTGACCATGATATAATCTAACTGAAATTTTCCCGTATCACCCGGCCTTTTGCAAGTAAATCTCCTCCTCTAGTGATTCTTGAACAGGTTATTCGCTGTTACTAGCTGAAACTTGTTACAGAATTGTCAGTCTTTCTCTTCTCTCATTCCTTTTCCCAAGCCCATATTCTCTTGTAACCTTTTCTTCTACTCCTTCGGCTACTACTGCATTCCAGTCCCCCATGACAATTAGATTTTCATAACCCTCTACATAATGTACTCTTTCAATATCCTCATACACCTTCTCTATCTCTTCATCTTCAGCTTGCGACGTCAGCACGTATACGTGAACTATCAATGCCTGTGTTGGTTTACTGTCGATTCTGATAAGAACAACCCTGCCACTGAATTGTTCACAGTAACACACTGTCTGCCCTAACTTCCTATTCATACATTTCACACTTATTTAATTCGTTGTACTTTATTTTCGTGTTTCTCATTATTATTTCACGTCGTCTGGTTCATTATTAAATACGTTTCCCTTTATTCCTACAACTACCCCTACGCCAATGACTACACTTTTTGCAAATACTGTCATTATTTGAAGTATAAAAGTGCGAAAGTTTACACAAAAACTTTAACAGAAAGAGGGGGCTTCCGTACACTATCAACCAAGACGTACTACACAGTAACATGGAAAGTAGGAATCAAAATCCAAATTACAGTCCACGTTCGCCACAAATCGCGAATACTCGTCTACAAAATCGCCTAAACACAGCCTGGCAGAAAAACACAAACGAGCGCCTTCACTCACAACAGAATACTTTAGGTCCACAAATACCAGCTAGATCCAACAGAAACCAGGATGTAGTGGGCTCAGTACCAAATTACTACATGTCACAGAACATGTCTCAGAATGAAGTCCACAATATAGGCACACTACGATTCCCTAAGCAGGCTCGCTGCCTCCAACTGTCGAATAGGAGACAAACTCCAACCATACTGATGCCAGCAACAACACTCCACAAGCCAGGCCACACCTTCCAGCTATGTTTGGCCTAGAGAGCTCTTACACATCCTAAGTGAAACCAGACAGCAAACCCCACAAACCGCTGCCAGTAAGACCATTCCGCTAACCGTGTATATCCCTATATCCCTCCAGCCGCCGCTCACGACCCTTCCTGTGGGCCAGCGTCCTTCAGTTTCCAGAAACGGGACAGAAGTAACACATGGCAAATGCAATTGATAAATGAGTGCCAAAGATGTCACGAGTATATGGTACCCAAGTCTTTGTTTCCATCCTCCAGAGCATATTTATTTGGTTGTTTCGATATAAGTGGCTCATAATGGCAATGCCTAAGTATTTAGTTGAACCGATACCCTTCAAACGAGCGTGGCTTATCTTGTAATTGAAAATAAATAGAATTTTTATAATATACATGCGAAAAACCTCACACTTTTTGTTGATTAGGGTCAACTGCTACATTTTGTACCATGCTGATACGTTGTGTAAATCATTTTAGATTTCATTTTGATTCTATGATGACTTTACTGGACGGTATAAAACAGCATCATCTGCTCACAGCTTAGGATTTCTGCTCAGGTATATAGATACTCGTTTGGATCTGCAACTGCTGAGGTCACAAGATAGATTATTCTGTAATTCAAAAGTATCATATGCAGTAAAAGTGAAGAAATCTTTTGCATGTAATCATCAAAGTACGTGTTACAACTCATCGAAAATGTTGCGTTATTCTGACATGAGCCTAAAAAGTTCGATTATTGCACTGAAGATGGTCACACAGTGACCGAAATCGATCTGCAAGACAAAGGATTTCAATATTTACGACCGATGCTGCCATTTATCCAAAGTATATTCACAATAACACGGTCGTGGTGCACACGGTTCCCGATGGACTTAGCTTTGCATAAAACATATCTTTGAAGTGATGTGTTGCTTCAAAGTAACATAGATCGATTAAAATGGGACGACACACAGAAATAACGGGTACAGTGTACCAGGTAAATAACTGGTACAGTGTACCAGGCAAGATAACGGAAAGAAATACGTACACATCTTCATAAATACTCGGCAAGCCAGGGTACGCTGCGTGGCAGAGGGTACCCTGAGCCACAACTAGTAGTTTTCTTTCCTCTTCCACACGCAGGCCGAGCGAGAGAAAAATGACTATCTGTATGAGCCCTAATTTCTCCTATCTTATCTTCCTCGTCCCCTCGTGAAATGTATTTTGGCGGTAGCAGGATCACTCAGAAGTCAGCTTCAGATTACAGTTCTCTAAATTTTCTCATTAGTGTTCTTAGCCAGCCACTGTGGACGAGGGTTCTCGGAGCTTCAGTCCGGAACCGCGCTGCTGCTATAGTTGCAGGTTCGAATCCTGCCTCGAGCATGGATGTGTGTTATGTCCTTAGGTCCTTAGGTTAGTTAAGTTTAAGTAGTTATAAGTGTAGGGGACTGATGACTTAGAGCCATTTCAACCATTTTAACAGATGAACTACACTTTCCTAAAACTCTCCCAATAGACCGAAGTTGACCAGTCGCTTTCCCTACTACGATCCTCACACGCTCGTGTCGCTTCAGATCGCTTCGCGGAGTTACGCACAATTATTTAAACTACGTGACTGTTTCAAACAGGACACTACTAATGCCGTACCCGATCATTACGGGTTAGTTTTTCCTACTTAGCCGCAGTAAGTTACATTTTTCTGCATTAAGAGCAGCCGTGGAGGCCATTTTGTATCAACGTAGTTTCACAATATCTTCGACTTCTTCCTGTACACCACAGCATAATCAGCGAACAACCGCAGGTTCCTGTGCACCCTTTCAGCCGGCGGTCCTGCCACACTACCCTGGAACACCCCTGATATTAACGTGTCTCCGATGTACACTCGTCGTAGAGGACAACATACTGGGTTCTATTACTTAAGAAGTCTTCGAGCCAGTCACATATCTATTCGTAGTACCTTCGTTAACAGCCGGCACTCGGGTACCGTGTCTAATGCTTTTCGGAAATCTAGAAATATAGAATCAGCCTGTTGCCCTTCATCTACAGTTCGCCGTATACGAGTATCATGCGAGAAAAGGACAAGCTGGGTTTCGCAGGAGCCATGCTTTCTAAAGCAGTGCAGATTTGTCGAGATGAGCATTTCGGTCTCTAAGAAATGTATTATATTCTCTCTCAGAATATTTTCTAGGATTCTGCAGCAAACCGATGTTAAGGATATGATCTGCAATTCTGCGAGTAGGTGCTTTTACCCTTCATATGTACAGGAGTCACCTGCACTGTTTTCAGTTGCTTGGCAATTTGCGCTGGTCGAGAGAGTCGCGATAAATGCAGACTAAGTGAGGGTCCAATGATGTAGAATACTGAAACTACCTGGCAGATTAAAACTGTATGCCCGACCGAGACTCGAACTCGGGACCTTTGCCTTTCGCGGGCAAGTGCTCTACCATCTGAGCTACCGAAGCACGACTCACGCCCGGTACTCACAGCTTTACTTCTGCCAGTATCTCGTCTCCTACCTTCCAAACATTACAGAAGCTGTGAGTACCGGGCGTGAGTCGAGCTTCGGTAGCTCAGACGGTAGAGCACTTGCCCGCGAAAGGCAAAGGTCCCGAGTTCGAGTCTCGGTCGGGCACACAGTTTCAATCTGCCAAGAAGTTTCATATCAGCGCCCACTCCGCTGCAGAGTGAAAATCTCAGTCTGGATGTAGAATACTCTTTGTAAAACAGAATGGGGATACCATCTGGACCTGGCAACTTATTTGTTTTTAGCTCTTTCAGACGTTTCTCTACTCCGGGTATGCTGATGTCATACGCAATGAGATGAACATAATGACGCTTTTCTTCAAGGACATCGTATAACGGTATGCCTCCCCACATCATAACAGCTGGCCCATCTAAACCACCATGTTCAACAACGTTCCTAGATGCATTGTGTGTTCCCACGTCTCCTGATTTGAGCCTATGTCCAGCATTGCCGAACATGATCCTTTTTGTGATCTAGATGTTATGGTGTGGGTAGGCATAATCTTGCATGGGCGTACTGACCTCCACATCTTTGAACACGGTACACTTATCAGGTATCTTCTCAGACGTGATTTCGGCCTCGCTTCATTTTTATGGATGACAATGCACGACCGCAATGAACAGCGCTGATGGAGAGAACATTGGAACGAGAGGATACAACTTGCTATTTCCCCTGACTTAAATCCCATCGAGGAGATACGGAACATATCAGGGAGACGTACTGTAGCACATCTGCAAGCACAAACCACCATGGAGCAGCTGTCAGCCTTGCTGGTGGAGCCCATCATAAATCGCGGTTTTTAGAGTGTAATTATTGTCTTTAAATGAAAGTGTCATTTCGGTTGGTCTCACTGCCTATTTATTTAAGTTGCATTCTGTATCATACTGTATTATTCATTCTACGCTCAGTACAAGTTTCATCGAACTATGTTACTTGGCAGTGACACATGATGCACAATTTACTTTCGTCCTTGTGTTTTGCACAGCACTGCGTTACTGAACAGCTGAAACGATCACGAAAATTGAGTCAAAGCTTGCCTTACTATGGCTACCAGGGGCAACAAAAATTTGATATTTCACAGAATTATTGAATTAATTTAAAAATCTGTGCTGTCACCATTTTGTCATCAAGGGGTACAATTTTACGTTAGTATTTTAAGCTAGTAAAAGTAGTAAGGATAGAAATTTTGTATACTTGTATGTTTTGAGGCAAAGTAAATCCAGGCTGCAAATTACCCAAATATATTCACCCAGTATTTGAGAACGATAGCATTTAGCGACTTCCAGCAAAAATTATACACAAGTTCAAAACTTTTGGAAATCTTTTTCTCGCTGACACCACCCACAAAATAATGCAAAGATAAACTTTTTTCGTACTACATTTTTGCTATTCATGTAATAAAATTCAGTACGAGCTATGAGGTTTTAACTTTTTACTTCCTTACTACTAATTACGAGGGCATGCTAAAAAGTAATGTCTCCTAATTTTTTTAAATGAAAAAAACATAATTATTCTTCATGTCTACATATACCGTCTGTTCACGTTAAAGTGAGCACCTGACGAAAACCTCAATATGGTCCCCAAGGATAGAAGCATATCTGTATTGATCTATCGTGCTTTCCAGAATGACAAGACCATCTAGGGAATGCCATGAAAATATTACGCAGACCATAACACTACTTCCGACGATTGTCGCAGGGTGTTTGCTTTCTGACGTTTCACTCCGAAACCCAAAGGGACATTTGTCCGACGGAGCGTAAGACACGATTCATCTGAAAAGACCAGCTGTCACCACTCAGAAAACGTCTAGTCATAATATTGGCGTTCAAATTCTGGTCATCGTCGTCGATTAACAGCTGTAGGCATTGGTGCACGAACCAGGCGCCTACTGTGGAGTTCCATTCACAGTAAAGTTCGTTAAGGCGACACTGTTGATCGCCCGTGGTTCACCAGGGTGCTCAGCTGCTCATCCGTTGCGCGTCTGTTCTCCCGTACACATCCCTACAGCCGCCATTTACCCCTATCGTCTATGACACGTGGTTTACCAGAGTTGCTTCGCCGCCGGTTTTAGATAGCGCCATTTTGCTACTCAAGGTATACTATAATCACGGCGATAGGGAAACAGTTAACAAACTTAGCATTTCGGACATCCATCCACGCATGGCCCGAATGCAATGGAAATGGCCTTTTGGACGTCCGATAAATCGTACTGTTCCCGCATTATGACAATGACAGCACTTTTTCCCGCGTCTGCTCGACGTTCTTGCTGTTCTCCCACCTGCCCTCTGTCAGTGGATATTGTACGTTCACGTCAACATAGGCGGTGTTCACATTAATGTGACTGGATCGGCTACACTCCTGGAAATGGAAAAAAGAACACATTGACACCGGTGTGTCAGACCCACCATACTTGCTCCGGACACTGCGAGAGGGCTGTACAAGCAATGATCACACGCACGGCACAGCGGACACACGAGGAACCGCGGTGTTGGCCGTCGAATGGCGCTAGCTGCGCAGCATTTGTGCACCGCCGCCGTCAGTGTCAGCCAGTTTGCCGTGGCATACGGAGCTCCATCGCAGTCTTTAACACTGGTAGCATGCCGCGACAGCGTGAACGTGAACCGTATGTGCAGTTGACGGACTTTGAGCGAGGGCGTATAGTGGGCATGCGGGAGGCCGGGTGGACGTACCGCCGAATTGCTCAACACGTGGGGCGTGAGGTCTCCACAGTACATCGATGTTGTCGCCAGTGGTCGGCGGAAGGTGCACGTGCCCGTCGACCTGGGACCGGACCGCAGCGACGCACGGATGCACGCCAAGACCGTAGGATCCTACGCAGTGCCGTAGGGGACCGCACCGCCACTTCCCAGCAAATTAGGGACACTGTTGCTCCTGGGGTATCGGCGAGGACCATTCGCAACCGTCTCCATGAAGCTGGGCTACGGTCCCGCACACCGTTAGGCCGTCTTCCGCTCACGCCCCAACATCGTGCAGCCCGCCTCCAGTGGTGTCGCGACAGGCGTGCATGGAGGGACGAATGGAGACGTGTCGTCTTCAGCGATGAGAGTCGCTTCTGCCTTGGTGCCAATGATGGTCGTATGCATGTTTGGCACCGTGCAGGTGAGCGCCACAATCAGGACTGCATACGACCGAGGCACACAGGGCCAACACCCGGCATCATGGTGTGGGGAGCGATCTCCTACACTGGCCGTACACCACTGGTGATCGTCGAGGGGACACTGAATAGTGCACGGTACATCCAAACCGTCATCGAACCCATCGTTCTACCATTCCTAGACCGGCAAGGGAACTTGCTGTTCCAACAGGACAATGCACGTCCGCATGTATCCCGTGCTACCCAACGTGCTCTAGAAGGTGTAAGTCAACTACCCTGGCCAGCAAGATCTCCGGATCTGTCCCCCATTGAGCATGTTTGGGACTGGATGAACCGTCGTCTCACGCGGTCTGCACGTCCAGCACGAACGCTGGTCCAACTGAGGCGCCAGGTGGAAATGGCATGGCAAGCCGTTCCACAGGACTACATCCAGCATCTCTACGATCGTCTCCATGGGAGAATAGCAGCCTGCATTGCTGCGAGAGGTGGATATACACTGTACTAGTGCCGACATTGTGCATGCTCTGTTGCCTGTGTGCATGCTCTGTTGCCTGTGTCTATGTGCCTGTGGTTCTGTCAGTGTGATCATGTGATGTATCTGACGCCAGGAATGTGTCAATAAAGTTTCCCCTTCCTGGGACAATGAATTCACGGTGTTCTTATTTCAATTTCCAGGAGTGTATTTGCTGCCGTCTACCGCTAGAGGACTCCGAATTGCAGCGTGTAACGTGGCAGTGCGCAACGGAACTATGTCGGTGGGTGGGGAACAGCATGCTGTAAACGAGTTTTTTGAATTCGAAGAACAGGTCGTCTACACACCGAGCACCCTGTCCTTCGGCATTCCAATGCCACGCCACGCAAGAGCGCTGCGTCATTCAAGAGTCCTGAGCTTTGGTTTTACTGTCATCGATCGTACTCCATAGAGTCTCCACTTGGCTTTATCCGATTTTTGTCTGTTTCCAGAACTTAAGGAACATCTTCGAGGATGAAGCGGTGCAAGCAGAGGTGAGGTTGTGGCTCCGTCAACAAAGTCAAACATTGCATGGTGACACTATCAAGAAACGGGTCACTCATCGCGAGAAATGTATCGTCACCAGGCTTACTGTACTGCGAAATAAACAAGCACAATGGTAAAATAAAGTGAGACGCCCTGCTAAATCCCCTGGACAGAGCAGGTAGTTTAAATTGTGGAAAGGGGCCAAAATAAGTGGTTGTCAGTTACACTCTAACATATAACTATATTTATTTGACCAAACATTTCAAGAGCAAAGAAAATTAAAAAAAAAAAACACAGCATTAATTTACCGGCTGAATACTCCATACAATCTCATGCATTAAGGGCAAGACCAATTTAATTTAAAATCGGCTGAAACCCAATAACTTAAGAATCAAACCAAAGTCAGAAATTTAAAAGGAAGAAGGCCTTATATCAAATCAGTTGTTTCAATTAGCCTGAAGGGCGAAACAATCTCACATCTTAAGAGCAAAACAACATTAATTTTAAAAAAATCGGCTGAAGGCCCATTTCTTGAGACTCAAACCAAAATTAAATTTTTAAAAGGCAGAAGGCCTTATCTTAAAACAGTTCTTTAAATTTGGCTGAAGGCCCAAACAATCTTACAAATATAAACAACAAGAAAGAAAAGGCAGTACACCCAACGGCGCTCAGAAGTTTCCGAGGGTCGGCCTGGAATTAAAACACTAATGCTCGCTCAGGTGAGACAGGCAGTCGGCCCAACTATTGTCGATCCGACAACAACCCAACCGACAGACAGTAAACGGACCCACCAACAAGATTACCTCCGCTTCACCCGACCAGCACACAACAGGGACTTCAGTGGAACAACGTAGCAGGTACTGGCGCTCGTTATACATAGAGCTGCCAAACTACATGCCGTGCTGGACAGCGACAACATGATGAGGAAAATACACTGCCTGAATTTACGTCAAAGGCCAGGTCAGTTAACCGGAACGTTAACGGCCACATGGCAGAAGATTCCGCTGGTGCACTTCAATTCAAAATAATAAAGTACAGTTAAACTCCACCGGACGGTGGCTAAAATTTGCCAACTTGAAAAGACACGTAGTTGCACGCCGGAGTGTCCCAACAAACGACAACGAAATCCAAATGCCACAATGTGAACGCTCGTGACTTGCTGGTAGATGAAGTCAAAACCTTCGTGTCCAGGATCGGTGAGCCACGGACCTCGTAGCAATGGGAAAAGCAGCACACTCTCCGACCGCGCGTGGACGCCGCCAGCAGCCTCGGCCAAACTACGCGCCACAGAGGTTTCCTTGCTGCTAAACGCCAACCGACCAACTGCCAGGCCCGGAAACGGTGAATGGACCTAATATACGTTGGCCGATGAGTCTATCGACTGAACGACCAACCAACGGTCGTCTCGCTCCAATCTCCGTCCGTCGGACAGTTCAAGTGTGTCGCCAGCGGTCGGCGAGCACTGGCTGTCGGCGCCTCAGCGGCGCTCCGTTCCCGATTTCACTGCTGC
Organism: Schistocerca americana; assembly: GCF_021461395.2. Lineage (NCBI taxonomy): Eukaryota > Metazoa > Arthropoda > Insecta > Orthoptera > Acrididae > Schistocerca > Schistocerca americana. Next base: position 162,167,846 of record NC_060119.1, on the reverse strand, counting down.
TGCGTCCCGACTGCACTGCTGCTCCGTCTCCCACTGCCTGCCAGACACACGACGACCCGGATATACTATCGGTCGTTCAGAGATGGTACAACAGTGCACTTATCGATACGCGCTGCTGCTGCCGCTCACGGGCAAGTAAGGCAGGAAGTTAGTGAAGCCAGTAAATGGAATAAGAAAAAGAAGCGGCAACACCTTAATAGAAAATGACAAACAGTAAATGGAATAAAAGGGAGCCGTGAACGGCTTTTAAAAACCTTTAGGAATTTTGGCATAAAAATTTTTGAGGCTTACTTTTCAGCACGCCTTCGTATATTCGTAACACATTTTGCAGACAGTATCCACATATTGGGTGTTAACTACTATAAGCGCTGATGTTTCTGTTGGTGGCTAAGGGCGATGTTCTGAACAACATTACATCAGTATTTACGTGAACTGCAGCTTAATATTTATAGCTATAGTGAGATGTTTTTAGGCTGGCTAGTACCTGAAATATGCGTGGTAAGGACAAGCCGTTAATGTTTATTTTACCCTGGGCAGCAGGTCAAGTGTTGAAGTGTGGTCCCATGGACGCTAAACGGTTAGTCCATACTGAAAGTCGTAGAACAATTAGTGGTGCAGTTACGACAACGAAGAAACCATCTGGTAGTGAATTATGTGACGTGTTTTCAGGAAGACTATTCGATACAGAGAAATAACTATGGAAACATTGGTGTCTGTATTACGCATAAAAATATCTGACCTGTGGCATGCTGTACATAACGTAATGTATCTGTAAAATTATGACATTGTATGGTTAACCTTAAGGAGATACGACGTTATAAATACGGAGATTCGTGAAAAACTACCTTTTCTTAAAGCTAAGAAGAATTGCAATAGAAGTGGCAAAGGGTGTTTTTGTTTGTCTCCTAAATCGTTTCTACAGATTAAGAAGACCTGAGGAACTATCCCTGGGGAACCCCAGATATCATTAGAGGTTCACTAAATAACTTTCTTTAAGTTACTACGATCTGTGACTTTTCTGGCAGGAAATCACGAACCCAGTCGCGTGTTATCATGATAGCTGTTACGAAGGAATAAAGAATAGTTGTCGGTGGATCACGATAGCAAATATCCTTCAACTTTCCCCACAGAAAGAAATCCGGGTACGTCAGATCCGGTGAACGTGCGGGCCATGGTATGGTGTTTCGACGACCAATCCACCTGTCATGAAATATGCTATTCAATACCGCTTCAACCGCACGCGAGCTATGTGCCGGACGTCCATCATGTTGGAAGTACATCGCCATTCTGTCATGCAGTGAAACATCTTGTAGTAACATCGGTAGAACATTACGTAGGAAATAAGCATACATTGCACCATTTAGATTACCATCGATAAAACGGGGGCCAATTATTCTTCCTCCCATAATGCCGCACCATACATTAACCCGCCAAGGTCGTTGATATTCCACTTGTCGCAGGCATCGTGGGTTTTCCGTTGCCCAATAGTGCATATTATGCCGGTTTACGCTACCGCTGATGGCGAATGACGCTTCGAAGCTAAATAGAACGCGTGCAAAAAATCTGTCATCGTGCCGTAATTTCTCCTGTGCCCGGTGGCACGACTGTACACGACGTTCAAAGTCGCCGCCATGCAATTCCTGGTGCATAGAAATATGGTACGGATGCAATCTTGGTTGATGTAGCATTCTCAACACCTACGTTTCTGAGATTCCCGATTCTCTCGGCAATTTGTCTGCTACTGATGTGCGGATTAGCCGCGACAGCAGCTAAAACACCTACTTGGGCATCATCATTTGTCACAGGTCGGGTTTGACGTTTCATAGGTAGCTGAACACTTCCTGTTTCCTTAAATAACGTAACTATACGGCGAACGGTCCGGACACTTGGATGATGTCGTCCAGGATACCGAGCAGCATACATAGCACACGCCCGTTGGGCGTTTTGATCACAATAGCCATACATCAACACGATATCGACCTTTTCCGCAATTGGTAAACGGCCCATTTTAAAACGGGTAATGTATCACGAAGCAAATACCGTCCGCACTGACGGAATGTTACGTAATACCACTTTGTGACTATTACAGCGCCATCTATCACAAAGCGAAAAAAGTGGTCCAACTAAAACATTCATATTTTATACGTACTGCGCGAATATGTTATAGAAAATGGGGGTTCATATTTTAAAAAACGTAGTTGGTATCCGTTTGACCTATGGCAGCGCCATCTAGCGGGCCAACCATAGCGCCATCTGGTTTCCCCCTTCAAGCTAGACGAGTTTCGTTCTTTGAAGTTTTTTCGTTTGATGCTTATTTCGTGAGATATTTGGACCGGTCACTATCAATGGACCACCCCGTATATGGTGGTGGCTGGCCGACCAGCTCCGGTCCCAGGCAGGAGGGCGACCGCGGCGGGCGCCGCACAGTAGCTGCGAGTCACGTGGCGGGCATAAAGCAGACGGCCGGGCTGGCTGGCTCCGGCAGATCGGGGCGCCGATACCGCCGCCGTCCCCGCCGCCTCCACCTCGTCCCCGTCACCGCCAGGACGGCCTCCGAGGGCGCTGACGGCGCGCCGGCCCGAAGTGCCCCGTAAAACGGCCGTATTAGCTGGCCAGCACTGAGCACTGCCGGGGACCTGCGATTTACGACCGGCGAGGGGACGGAGGAGCCAGGCCGCAATGACTGCCGCCCACCGCACGCCGATGCACCGCACATTTATCTCCCCGCGCCTCCACGCACGACGGAAGCACTTGGCGGCAGTCTCGCAGCGTCATATTTTACTTGGTAATTTACTCATTGAAGTTAAAATCTTCTGGGTTATCAGGCCGCGCCATGTTTCTTCTAAAATGTTCGACGTGTCGACACCTCTGCTAGGATCTTCCTCAGGATCTTTTGGTGTCCACTACTGCTAGTACACTGTCAGAGACGAGTGTCGCGTCCACTTACAAAGGGGCAGTTTTCTGGCGTTCTGCTGGAGAAGTGATAGTATTGGTTAAAATTCATATGGCTACCATTGGTGGGCCATAGTCACAGGCTATGATTCCCGCTCTGATGCAGATGATGTTGGTAGCTCATGTGTGGATACCATTGGCGGCCCATCGTCATTGGATAGAAAGGCACTGTTCCACACTTATGCTGGAGAAGGGTTATTGGTTGAAATGCCTGCTACCGCTATTGGTTGGTCTTCATCAGCGGCTAGATTCGAAACGGACAGAGCAAGAGGATGAATGTTTACCCAAAATATTATTGTCCGCCGTGACTTGCAGCGCGTTGTTTATGCCGCTCACACACTGCGGCCGCGTATTTACTTCCTTGATGGCGGGGAGCCACGATGCCGGAAGCGTATAGCCGTTCAAATGGTTCAAATGGCTCTGAGCACTATGGGACTCAACTGCTGAAGTCATTAGTCCCCTAGAACTTAGAACTAGTTAAACCTAACTAACCTAAGGACATCATAAACATCCATGCCCGAGGCAGGATTCGAACCTGCGACCGTAGCGGTCTTGCGGTTCCAGACTGCAGCGCCTTTAACCGCACGGCCACTTCGGCCGGCCCTATAGCCGTCCTCTGTATTAAAATTAGATGCGTTCTTACAAATTTCAACTGCTTCTCGGACCTTTCTTCTATAAATGTTTGTTTCTTTAGCCAGTACACGTACGTTATTAAATTCGATGTCAGAGCCACAGTTCTCATGATGTTCCGCTACTGCCGATTTTGCACTTTGTTTAGGCCGCATGTGCCGTTCGTGTTCCTTAATGCGTTCTTTAACAGTTCTTCCCGTTTCACCTTTATACATTTTGCCGCAGCCACATGATACTTGATAGACTTTGGGTAAACATTGCCCCTCTCTTGCTCCGTCCGTTTCGAATCTAGCCACTGATGACGACCAACCAATAGCGGTAGCAGGCATTTCAACCAATAACCCTTCTCCAGCATAAGTGTGGAATAGTCTTCCTATCCAATGACGATGGACCGCCAATGGTATCCACAGATGAGCTACCAACGCCCCTTCTTCTGCATGAGAGCGGGCATCTTAGCCTATGACCATGGCCCTCCAATGAAAGCCATATGAATTATAACCAATACTATCACTTCTCGAGCACGAACGCCAGAAAACTCCCCCTTTATAAGTGGACGCGACACTCGTCTCTGACAGTGTACTAGCAGTAGTGGACACCAAAACATCCTGATGAAGATCCCAGCAGAGGGGTCGAAACGTCGAACATTTTAGAAGAAACATGACGCGGCCTAGTAACCCAGATCATTTTAACTTCAGTGACAACGGCCACGAAAGCCTGCAGACTTACATAATTTACTGATTATTTTTTTATATATCATACCTCAGCTATCACACCTATGTTGTAAAAGTTTTTCTTTAAATAGGACTTTCCACACAAGTACCACGTGTTCGTAGCTAGCGTAACTAATTCGCGTCGTACTATATGTCTGAAAAGGCAGTTCACCAAATCGCTGTTTTGGGGTGGGTGGAGGAGGGTGCTCGGTTCCTATGTGAAGCAGGAACATCGGGTGAAAAGCTTTTGGTGTAGACCGGTGCGGTCGTCATTTCTATACCCATTCAAACATCTGACCTACCATAGGTATGTCACAGTACATTACGAAAGATTTCAGCCACGAAACGTAGCTCGTGCTCAGATACATTGCCCGAATCGATTAATGCCTCTTGAAAAAGTTTTTAATTGGCCTGAAATTAATGCTCAGCTAAAGGCGCCATTTGTATGTGCACCGTTGGCATTTTACGTGCAAAAACACCAAAAAATCTCTTTTTCTGCAAGGTTTGTGAAGTGCGCCACTTCTTTACTTTAAACTTGTACGAATGAGTTCAAAGTATGCACGGAGGTAGGTAAATGGATGAAGTCATACGAAATTTCTTTTATCCAATAATTTTTATTCGTTGACGAGATACGATGGTTTAAAGTGGAGCTACATGCAGCACGTAAAAGTCGTTCTTACGTGAACTGAATGCGTAGTAACGGTTTAAAGTGAATCAAATAAATAAAAAAATGCATTCTTACGACAATATTGAAAACCCGCATCCACAAATATAGCTTCATTCGGATTTTAAGTGCAAAAAATAATTTTAAAGTTTTTTTCCTTTTGTTTCACGCGCGGCGATTCTGTGTTTCAGGTTTGTGCAAATCGATTCAAATTTTGTAAGAAAGTAGCCAAATACGTGTGATTAATGGCTGTCTTTATGTTTTGTGAAACTTTTATCCGATGCCACGATACAAGAAAAATGGTTCGAAACGCAATCAACAAACCTATATCAGTTGTCGGCCGGGGTAACAAAAATACACATCCTTTGCCAAAAAATTGCGACTGAACGTCAATATTATGGTTGACTAAAAGTTGGGAACCAGGATGATAAATGCTTGTACAATAGCACCGAAAAAATGCGAATATGTCCTGGGCGGGGTTAGGGAAGTAAATAAAGGGAACTAGCTTTTCGACTTGTCTGGCAGCTTCAAAGACATTCAAGCTAAACACCTTGACATATTCGCGTTTCTTTACGAGTTAAACCTACTTTCCCAGTTGAGTGAGCTCTCTTAGCCGTAAAGTGTTAGCATAAATGCATCTTGCTATTTATAGACTAAACCTTGATCGTGTGCACACAATTCAGAAGATTCGCCATTCATTGTGAACAATATATAATACGGCAGATAGCATACATGCAATAGCTAACAAAGTTGTTTGGGGGGGATAGAATTTCAAGATGGATTTGTTCCTGGCGATACGGAAAAACATATTTTGATTGCTGTGGAGGTGGTTGATTTTTTTCCTCGAGGAGACACTTTCTGCCTGAAACCAATCCCTGTTACATGCATGATCACAGTGTACGAAAAAATAAGACGTAAATTTAGGTGCTACTATAGAATGGGGTGCTTCAACAATAGGAAGTATCCCAGAGTAGGGCCAGTCGCGGTGGCCGAGCGGTTCTAGGCTCTTCAGTCAGGAACCGCGCCACTGCTACGGTCGCAGGTTCGAATCCTGCCTCGGGCAGTGATGTGTATGGTGTCCTTAGGTTAGTTAGGTTTAACTAGTTCTAAGTTCTTGGGGACTGATGACCTCAGATGTTATGTCCCATAGTGCTCAGAGCCATTTCTGAACCGAGATTAGGTGTGCCCTATAATAGAAAGTATCCCAGAGGATGCTTGCTTCCTAAACTTTAATGACAAGTTGTATTGCGCGACTTGACAAATGCCATGTTGGATGACATAATGCTGAGTGTCATGTAATATGACAAGATATCACCTGTCATATTACTTTACTTGACAGTATCCACTACATTAAATAACATGGGTACTAGTACTAACAAGTAAAAAAGCGTTAATATGACAGGACGTTTTGATTTAAATTTCTTTAAGGTGCTAGATAAATCTAAGAGCTAGGTCCCTTCTTTTACATCGCTAACTCTGTCCAGGACATATCTGCCATTTTTGTGCTATGATATGGTAATTTTTCAGTTTGGTAAACTGTAAGTCAATAAGATTTTTTCTGATTTCCTGCTTTCAAATTTCCTTTTAATCATATACAATGCGTTGCCTCACTGAGTAAATATGTAGCCAGTATTTGTCTTTTTCTTTGTCCTAGAGGTTATCCTATCTTTCTCCTTGAGTGACATACGCGTCAGCAACCAGGAAACGTTGGTTTTCTCAATAGTTTGAAGTAGTCCACCACGACTTCCTCTTCTGTGTTAACTTATTTCACCATTCAGGGTCTAAGAGAGGAACTTTGGTAATGTGTAGGAACATAATAACGGCGTAGCAGGACCAAAAACACGTATTTAAATGTGAAGATGGTATCTGTTCGTGATGACTGGGTGTTGTGTGATGTCCTTAGGTTAGTTAGGTTTAAGTAGTTCTAAGTTCTAGGGGACTGATGACCATAGGTGTTAAGTCCCATAGTGCTCAGAGCCATTTGAACCATTTTTGAAGTGGAAGTTATCTTGTCGGTGGGTCCGCTGACTATAGGTCGTTTGGGTTGTCGTCGGATCGTGAATGGTTGGCCCGAGTGCCTGTCACACCTAAGCGAGCGTTAGTGTTTGAATTACAGGCCGACCCTCGAACATCTGGGCGCTCTTGTGTGGACTGCCATATCTTTTTTTTAATTTGTTCTTGTTGTTAGTACTTACATGGTTTCTAGCCGGTTTTGTGTTTTAAATTAGAGTTGTTTTACCCTTAAGGCCTTCAGCCTAGTATAAAGTACTGGTTCACGTAAGCCCTTTAGCATTTTATGAAATTTTTGAATTTTCAGCCTTCGGCCTTCAGCCGATTTGAATTTAACTTGTTTGCATCAACCTATTGAATTTTCTAAGTCTTCGGTCTTCAGCCGGTTTGAGTTTCAGCTGTTTGTTCTTAAGGCCGTCAGCCTAAGTTAAAGAACTGTTTCACGTAAGGACTTTGATATTTAAAAAAATAATAATGTTTTGGAGTTTTAAGTGTTCGGCAGTCAGCCGATTTGAATTTAACATGTTTACTTATACCTAACCAAAGAACTGTTCTAAGATAAGGCTTGCCTTTTAAATTTCTGGCGGCCGCGGTGGTCTAGCGGTTCTGGCGCTGCAGTCCGGAACCGCGGGACTGCTACGGTCGCAGGTTCGAATCCTGCCTCGGGCATGGGTGTGTGTGATGTTCTTAGGTTAGTTAGGTTTAAGTAGTTCTAAGTTCTAGGGGACTTATGACCTAAGATGTTGAGTCCCATAGTGCTCAGAGCCATTTTTTAAATTTCTAATTATGCTTGCGTTTTAAGTTATTGGCCTTCAGCCGTTTTTGTATTAAAGTGGTTTCCAACCGGTAATTAAGTCCCAAAGATTAAAGCTGTGTGTTTAAAAAAATTTTTGGGCTCTTGTAATGTTTGATCAAATAATAAAGTTGTATGTTCGAGTGTAACTGAAAGCCCCTTAATTTGGCCCCTTTCCACAATTTGTTCTATCTCTCCTGTCCTGAGGGTTAAGCAGGGCATTTCACCGGCCATTGATCTTCTTCAGTGCAGATGCACTGACATTGTCCGAAATCTTAAGGGAATCGGTAGATTGACAGTCGCGAGTAATGATTATAATGGACAGGGGCACTACAAATGTAGTGTGTGGACAGTAAGTTGCGAAGCGGATCTCACGGATAGCGTGACAGAGGTAAGCCCACCAGTCATAGTATTCTCTGTGTCCTCGGTGGCACAGACGGATAGAGCGTCTGCCTTGTAGGCAGGAGATCCCGGTTGGGGCACACGTTTTCAGCTGTCTCCGTTGATATTTATCAACGCCTGTCAGCAGCTGAAGGTCTCGATTCCATTTTAATTTCACGTATTTCAATGGCGCAACTTATTTCACAACTTTCGTCTGCTTAAAATAATGAAAGTATCAGCAAAGCAAACTTTTTCTACTGAGCGAATAGTGCAGATCTAGGATTTCAATGATGTGGTGAAACGGAAATAGAACAGAACAATATACACGTCTGACTAAAGCCACGTTTTCACATTCAGCATTACTTCTGCTTTTAAGTAGTCCAGTGTCAAGCGCCTCAACAATTACATTCCCAAACGATGATACAGGTATGTCGTTTTCCCAACTCGTCTTTTACCAAGAATCTTTTAACACAGGCCCGTACTGTGGGGCAGAAAGCTGACTGTGCAGAACAGAACGAAGTCTGATGATGAAATGACGATGGTGCAACTTTAAGTGTAGTTCGTAGCGCGTCGCAACTTTGCCTCTATGATTTTGACCACATTCATGGGATTAATTCGCCTCAGGATACCGACGAACATTATTTACACTCCAACCTACAACCGAGCATCCAAAAGACGATCTCCTACCGTGGCTATACCGTCCGCATAACACGAATATGTACTTGTTACGGCAGGTACAACATGTGACCCCAGAATGGCCCTAGCAGACAGTAGCTGCATTTAGAATTCGGTGGCCCGTATTATTGTTTTTGGAGTGATCTATTCATGTTCTAAACATATTTTCTAGCGGTTCTGAGCTCTACAGTTTCTACACTCTACAGCTTCCTGTAGATCAGTGGTCTCAACTTTCTGACACAATTAACTGTAATCTGATATTATCATAGAATGAAGGCTTTCATGGCAGCAGTTGTCGTCACCTACACTTCCGGGCTGAGACGCCGTGGTTCATACATAAAACTCTCCCCCGACGTTTCGCCTTCGACTGAGGAAGGCATCCTCCGACGACAATGGGCGAACTGCAACGAGAGCACCGTTGAGCACCATATATATAAGCCATCCAGCGGGCGCCGCTGTCAATCCCGCGACATCGGCTGTGCTGTAATCTCTGATGTTGCCAACTTTCTCAATTGAAATTAATCGATTGTCACGCTGTTGCTCCAATGTTGACATCCATATCTTACCCAGCTTAATGCCTTTATCTTTTCTATTAAAATTATTGCAGTGTTTGCCAATCTCAATGGCCTCTCTGTGCATTCGCGCATAATAATGCGACGTCTTTGCTATGACGTTCGTCTCACTAAACTTTATTTCATTAGCACCTTCCTGAAACACATGTTCCGCTACAGCCGTTTTATCAATATGTCCGAGGCGGCAGTTCCTTTTATGTTCACACAGACGGGTGTTGACGCTTCTTTTTATTGTGTTTATGTAGAGCTTTCCACAACTGCACGGAATTTTATAGACGCCTGGTGTAGCTAGAGGATGCACCGGGTGGTACAGGCTGTGATTATCATATGGCAGCTAAACTTTTTAGGCATTGTAATGGTTAATGCGGGACAGGTACACGATGTAAAAAAAAATAGTTTCAATGTTATGCACCAGGTGCAAAATCTAGCGCTGTGAATGCAAGAAAGGCGTATAGAAATGTTTCGATATGTGGCAGGAGAGGTAAAACAAGTGAGAAAGGCATACATTTGATGTTATTATAAACTACGGTTTACACAGTTTATTTATTTTGAGCACGAGAGGCGTAGATGACATCCTGCACAGCGCCAGTTTTGCACCAAGAGGTCAAACCTGGAAACACCTTTTTTCAGCGTAAATCGGTTGCGCAGTAACGCATTAGAATATTTACCAAGTTTCGCTACATACGATAATTACGGCCCACACTGGAACTCTGTGAGTAGCTGCACTTTATTTATAACTTCGCCGTACATTTCATCCTAGGCCTACCGTTTCGGCCTGCTAATAGCTCGCACGCAAGAGGATAAATAGCATTTTCTGTGAATACCCCTTTCCTGAAAAAAATTGCGAGTCTGGCAGAAGATTATGCGCACTGAGACGTGCCACAACATTTCTTTACACTGGTTTCTCAACAACTGTTGAAACCAGTTGCAGCAATGAAATTGGCTAGTAACTGTGTGCATTATCTCTGCCGCCCTCCTTGCCAAGTGGTTTCACTAAAGAGTATATCAATCTGTCGGGACAATGACCACTCCTGAAAGACACATTGCGCAGATGACAATAGAAAACTAATGTAGGATACACTAATCATCATAATCCTGTTCGAAACATCATCGTACTGCTAGGAGTCTTCACTCTTTAATGGTATGCGAAGCCGTTATCAAAAGTAAGGTCTGCGAAGTTTGTATGTGAAAACTCTTAAAGGTTTCTAAATAAATGAATGTTACTAATGTTCTGCACTTTCATTCTTCATATCTACAAATCTGCAGGCCTCTGCCGCTAGAGGGCTCCGAATTGTAGCGTACAACATGGCTCTGTGTAAGATAGCTATGCCGGTGCCTTAAAAACATCGTGCTCTAATCGAGTTTAAAATTGGAAGAGTTCGTCCACACATGGGACATCCTCTCCATCAGCACGCCAATGACAGATCACACACAAGCGCTGCGACATTTGGAACAGTCAACTGCCTTGGGTTCACCGTCATCAAACATCCTCCGTACCATAACGACTTGGTGCCATCCGATTTTAATCTGTTTCCGAAACTTAAAGAACACCTTCCAGGACTTTACTTTCATAGCGATGAAGCGGTGCAGGCAAAGGTGAGGTTGTTCAAATGGCGCTATGGGAGTTAACATCTGAGGTCATCAGTCCCCTAGAACTTAGAACTATTTAAACCTAACTAACTTAAGGACTTCGCACACATCCGTGCCCGAGGCAGGATTCGAACCTGCGACGGTAGCAGTCGCACGGTTCCAGACTGAAGCGCCTAGAACCGCTCGGCCACAACGGCCGGCAGCGACGTACACTATGCGAATGTTTAGTGTAATGCAGACAGATTTAATGTTAGAATTTGTGACTCAGATAACAGCCCAAATTAATACACAGATAAGAAATGTCACAACACAAATAGGGAATGTAACAATTCAGATAAGCAATGTCACTACGCAGGAAAACACAGATAGGAAGTGCAACCACTTAAATGAACAAGCGAGAGAGTGATGTAAATATCCTTACTGATGTGCACAATAATCTGACAAAGCAACTGACACGACTAAAAAAGAGATGCAGCGGATCAGGTAACTGAAGTGGTACGTGGAGATTTAAATTCCATGCATGACGGTATTGATCATTTGAAAACCGCAGTTTAAGCGGTGCCTTATCGGATACGTATGTTAACTGAAGATTTCAATGCTATGAGTGTACAGCAAACCGAGCGCAATACAAAAATGTAGTAAGATGTAAACCAAGTTGGGGACATGACAAAACAGCAGAAACAGCAGTTTGAGGAGCTTATAGAGGAAAAAGTCACACAGAGTTAAAAAAAGTAATAAGTAACACAATGGAAGAAGTATACATCACACACATCCATGCCCGATGCAGAATTCGAAACTGCGGCCGCAGCAGCAGCGCGGTTCCGGACTGAAGCGCCTAGAACCGCTCGGCCACAGCGGCCCCTCAGGTAAGGCTGTGACTCTGACAACAAAGTAAAATATTCTACAGTGACGCTCCCTTTTGGAGAAACGTGTTCATCGCTAGGGTCACTATATTGAGAAATAGACATGTAAACATGAGAAATAAAGATGTTGAATGTTAATAACGTTTGTTTTATTTGAAACGCTTTAAGAATTTTCATATAAAAATCGGAGGCATTATTTTTCATCACGCCCTCGTACTTTGCACAACTCTAGTGGATCACTAACACTTTAAGGGAGAGATGTAATGTGGTGTCCTGATACCTCTTTGCGAATTGATCATGTAATTTATATTCGTTATGGGCGCTTTCCTTCCTCTTGATGTAAAGGATTGTATTTTACTTCACTGCAGTAGTGTATTTTAAATCGGAAGAAGGATCGGCAAGGTGTGCAATTAGAACCACAAGGCCCAATACTGTAATCTGAAACACACCAAGAGCCAGGAGGGGGGAGCCGAGCAGGCAATCACGGTGAGTGTTTTGTGGGCAGGCGATAAACTGAGAACATTAGCGCAGGGTTTCTGGAGGGCGGCTAATAACTGTAGCGCCAGGTAAGTGGCAATCCTCGTGATGCACAAGTTTGTGACCAAGGGGGGGGGGGGGGGGGGGAACAGCGAGGCGCGCTTAGCTGTTCGTCGCGGCCGCCGACCGCAGGCAGCGGGTGCGCCGGGCCGGCTGCGCGCGCCCGAGCCGAGCCGCCACAACAGCAAGACGCCGCCCACCGTCTCAGACTGCGTGGAACTAAAGCACCCCACCCTCCGCTGTCTCAGAAAGCGCACCAAGTCGGCAAAACAGAGGGGCTATAAGATGGTAATACAGGTTGCTGCTTGCTTCTCTCAAAAGTTACCTGTAGGCAGTCATTGCTCAGAAATTTTCTTGCATTTGGACACATTGTAAGTAGTGACAATTACCATAGGAATCCTAAACCGAGTATTTTGGGGCAAAAATTTAGTCACCAGTTTTTTTTAAATTTAGTAATTGTAGTCTCCCGTACCTCACGAGGAGAGATCCCCCAGCGGTGCCATCGACTTTTTGAAACAAAATGTTACAGTGCTGTAGGTTAAGATGCCAGGTATTGCAGCCTGCAGACGTTCACCCTGGTAGGGCCCCGTCTGCGAATAATTGACGAAAAGAAATATTCAGAACTTTACGTGATACTGAATAACGTTAAAAATGTCACATCTCATAGACTGGTTGCATGGTGTAGTACATGGGATAACAGACTTCCAGGCATGGGTTTGTGGGTTACGGTGGACAGTCTTTTATTTTTAGATCTTCATCAAAATGACTTTCATGATTATTTTTATTCAATTAATGGGTTTGAATGTAATCTTTTTATTTCTTTTCCTTTGTCACATCATTTTGATCTGTACGAACTTTTACATTTGTTTCATTTTCTTCATTTTATCATTCTCTTTCCAACCGGAAAATAGTGTGAATATGTTTTTTATTATATTTATCGATTATAATATTCTATTATTTTAAAATTACTATATTATCAGTTAAAAAACAATAGAGTGAAACATTATTTTTCGTTACGGGATGTGCAATTTTTTTTGCACGTTTAGCGCCGTACAAACATTTAAAACATTGCCTAAATATCTATCGACAAAATAACGCAGATGAAGATTTACACGAAAGAAGGGTTTATAATAAAAACAAAATTAAAGCAAAATGAGGAATAGATAAAATGAACGTAATAACGTGGACGAAGAAACGGGGTGTTAGGACAAATGAAATTAGAAGTAAATCAATACATGAAAGGAGTTAACAACACATAAACAAAGATTTCAAGTGGAAAAAGAATTATAGGAAGAAAAACGAGGGCAAATGAAGAAGCTGATACTATGATTGAAATTATGTGATAAAGGAATGGAAATAAAAAAATTTGTTTGATACAAATTAATTGAACAACACTAATGATTAAACGGTGCATGGGACAGGACCGCTCTACGACAGGAGCGCCCTCAAGCCGAAGTGAATATTAGCGCCGCTCCTGCCAGCCTCTGCCGCTCAGATCGGCTCAGTACACGGACACTAGCGTCAACTTGCAGGAACATTGTGTATAGCCAGGACTCTGAATTACACTGCATGTCCCCATCGTTTGCGACAACATTTTTTACATTCAAGTTAACTAATTTCAATCTGCATTATTGAAATAAAACAACTAATGTTATTTGCTTGAATTGTTGAATAGCATTCCGAGAACGCAGCATTTATTAGGCACCCTACACGAGACGAGTGGGCAAGACCCAACACTGATCAAAACCAACAGGGAATATTAATCTAATACTCACCACAGGATATAAACCGAACAATTAAAATATTAAACTTTTTGGCAGATTAAAACTGTGTGCCGGACCGAGACTCGAACTCGGGACCTTTGCCTTTCGCGGGAAAGTGCTCTGCCAACTGAGCTACCCAAGCACGACTCACGCCCCATCCTCACAGCTTTAATTCCGCCAGTACCTCGTCTCCTACCTTCCAAACTTCACAGAAGCTCTTCTGCGAATCTTGCAGAACTAGCACTCCTGGAAGAAAGAATATTACTCCTGTGAAGTTTGGAAGGTAGGAGACGAGGTACTGGCGGAATTAAAGCTGTGAGGACGGAGCGTGAGTCGTGCTTGGGTAGCTCAGTTGGTAGAGCAAGGTCCCGAGTTCGAATCTCGGTCCGGCACACAGTTTTAATCCGCCAGGAAGTTTCATATCAGCGCACACTCCGCTGTAGAGTGAAAATTTCATTCTAGAATATGTTTTTTATTATATTTATCGATTATAATATTCTATTATTTTAAAATTACTATATTATCAGTTAAAAAAACAATAGAGTGAAACATTATTTTTCGTTACGAGATGTGCAAAATATTATTTTGGTAAAAAAGTTTGAAATATATTTTGTTGACAAATCACGTTATACATTACACCAAGTCCTGATATCCCCTAAAGGATACACTTGAATATCAATTATTAATCTCTGACTGTTAATTTTTATTATCACATATAAATTATATTGATTAATGCAATAGAATAAAGTAGTAATAAAATACAAAGAACCTCTCCTCCAAAAACAGGCTGTCTTCTGTCAGCCATTTCCTGTTCTACCTGGCAACAATTTGGTTAAACACAATGATGATGAACTGCTGTTGCATGAGGTGCTGCCATCTCTGAACGTCCTTCAAAAACACTTTCCAGTGTTTCCAACGTGATACGAGCTCGGGGAAGAAATTTCAAATAATGCTATGTGTTATGTCCCCCACAGCGGACACCAGGACTGAGGAGGTTAGACATAAACTAGATTTCATTTGTGGTAATATGGAAGGCGCAGTAGCGAATACGATGCAAAGAGTCGCTGCATGCATTCTTGGAGCGATACTGGTCCGCGGAAACCCAAAATAGGATAAAATATGAATGGTTACGGAAGGTGTCGTTGGAAAATTCGAGAGACTAGAAGCCAGTTAGATTTTTTGAAGAAATGACGAAAAAGGATCAGTGTTTAGACAATCCATGTAGTGATGGGGAACTGATACGTGCTCAGTGAAGTTACAATTGCGTTATCAGCAATCATTGGTTGGCAGAGATGGAGATAATCTACAGGCATTTAAAGGGATGCTAAGAGAACTTGATTTCATCTTCAGTGAAGATGACGGAAAAAACGTGCACTGAGAGGAACCAGTAGTAGGGGGAATAACAGCATCCGATTGGCCTTTAATAATGCTTACAATGGCAATATTAATGTTGGGAAAGGTAATCGTGTTGAGAAGAACAGTAATCGCCCATGGGATAATAATAGCTATGGTTTTGGAAACAGAAATCAAACAATAATTTCGGTTGGCGAGCCGCGGAATTTCAATAATGGCTTTGGTTCTAGAAATTATGGTGGTAACAATAATTCGCGATGTGATCACCTGCGAAATGATGCAGGAAGGTTTAGAGGTTTTCCACCACAAAGCCCAAATTATTCTGGGGAACTGGAATGCCTAGAGCGCGGAAAGGTTGGGAGAATCAGACTTCAGCAGGACAACACACACGTGATGAACCAGTACAGGAAGTCGAATTGAGGCCATCAAACTCGGTTAAAAAACAGAATTGACGAGTTAAACGATACGAAGACCAGCCACAAGAGATTCAATCGCCAAACCGAGTTGATTTTATAGTTAAATGTGTAAATAGGTTTAGCTTTGATCAATAAGATTCTGAAGTAGGTGTAGGGGGTGATCAGATACAAATGCCAGCATGCTGGAAGACAATTAAATGGGAATCGTCCGATGACGAGGAACAAGAGTTGTCAACAGTTAATGTATGAAGCTATACAAAAACTGATGATGACTAAACTGTGGAGGATGTAGTTCATTTATACGAAACCGAGGCTGAAATGGTATGCCAAGAGGATAATTCACCATTGGCAACACCAGTATTGATACCCAAGTCCGATGATATACATAGGACACGGACACATAAAGGGATCATAGAGGCATTTGATAAAGAATATGGCCAAATAACTTCATCCCAGAACATTCATATGATAGGTGATAATAGTAATGAGGAGAATAAGGTGACTGTAGCGAACCAATGGGAAACGCAGGCCAAACACATTGACAGGTTAACATATGACTCGATAGAGGATGCGTCAATGCGTGAAAATAAAACTGAAGCTCCTCATGAGGTGCAAACGATCGTTCGAGTTGAGGTAGGTGGCACACTTGTAGATGCCATCCTTGATACGGGAAGCGAAAAGATGGCGATTTCGGAAGACATTTTTGAGAAACGTAACGCTGAATATGCGCTACCAATGTTGTGGACGAAACGTGTTGAAGTTAGAGGACCGATTATGGGTACGTCGACGGTGATTACTAGACAGACGCGTGTAACTTTTTCCCGTCAGGGGTGTGAGATAGAAGCGAACATGGTACTTGTGCCGAAACTGTGTGTGCCCATAATCATTGGAGCCGATTTCTTGCGTCAAAATCGTGTTACCCTCAATATGGACAAAGAGTGTATGATGCTCTGGAAGGTACGTATTACTTTTGAAGAAAAACTCAGACATGAAGAGATGCCAGTTGCTTACAAACAATTGACTATGCAATTGGATCTGTATCGATCGAAGGAGGGACGTCCCTGGTATAGGTGGGCGAAAGAAACAGTATCTGCAGAAGACGAAGTAATTGTGGAAATTCATCAAGAAATACACTCCTGGAAATGGAAAAAAGAACACATTGACACCGGTGTGTCAGACCCACCATACTTGCTCCGGACACTGCGAGAGGGCTGTACAAGCAATGATCACACGCACGGCACAGCGGACACACCAGGAACCGCGGTGTTGGCCGTCGAATGGCGATAGCTGCGCAGCATTTGTGCACCGCCGCCGTCAGTGTCAGCCAGTTTGCCGTGGCATACGAGGCTCCATCGCAGTCTTTAACACTGGTAGCATGCCGCGACAGCGTGGACGTGAACCGTATGTGCAGTTGACGGACTTTGAGCGAGGGCGTATAGTGGGCATGCAGGAGGCCGGGTGGACGTACCGCCGAATTGCTCAACACGTGGGGCGTGAGGTCTCCACATTACATCGATGTTGTCGCCAGTGGTCGGCGGAAGGTGCACGTGCCCGTCGACCTGGGATCGGACCGCAGCGACGCACGGATGCACGCCAAGACCGTAGGATCCTACCCAGTGCCGTAGGGGACCGCACCGCCACTTCCCAGCAAATTAGGGACACTGTCGCTCCTGGGGTATCGGCGAGGACCATTCGCAACCGTCTCCATGAAGCTCGGCTACGGTCCCGCACACCGTTAGGCCGTCTTCCGCTCACGCCCCAACATCGTGCAGCCCGCCTCCAGTGTTGTCGCGACAGGCGTGAATGGAGGGACGAATGGAGACGTGTCGTCTTCAGCGATGAGAGTCGCTTCTGCCTTGGTGCCAATGATGGTCGTATGCGTGTTTGGCGCCGTGCAGGTGAGCGCCACAATCAGGACTGCATACGACCGAGGCACACAGGGCCAACACCCGGCATCATGGTGTGGGGAGTGATCTCCTACACTGGCCGTACCCCACTGGTGATCGTCGAGGGGACACTGAATAGTGCATGGTACATCCAAACCGTCATCGAACCCATCGTTCTATCATTCCTAGACCGGCAAGGGAACTTGCTGTTCCAACAGGACAATGCACGTCCGCATGTATCCCGTGCCACCCAACGTGCTCTAGAAGGTGTAAGTCAACTACCCTGGCCAGCAAGATCTCCGGATCTGTCCCCCATTGAGCATGTTTGGGACTGGATGAAGCGTCGTCTCACGCGGTCTGCACGTCCAGCACGAACGCTGGTCCAACTGAGGCGCCAGGTGGAAATGGCATGGCAAGCCGTTCCACAGGACTACATCCAGCATCTCTACGATCGTCTCCATGGGAGAATAGCAGCCTGCATTGCTGCGAAAGGTGGATATACACTGTACTAGTGCCGACATTGTGCATGCTCTGTTGCCTGTGTCTATGTGCCTGTGGTTCTGTCAGTGTGATCATGTGATGTATCTGACCCCAGGAATGTGTGAATAAAGTTTCCCCTTCCTGGGACAATGAATTCACGGTGTTCTTATTTCAATTTCCAGGAGTGTAGATAATAAGTGGCTATAAGTAAGGGATATTACAGATACAAAGCCAAATTAGAAGGCGTATTACGTCCAAATGCCAAGGGGTTTCTACCAAAATCCAGTGCCATTAAAAATTTTCAATACGAATTCAGAGTTAGAGATCACAAGCCATTTATAGTACCGCATTACACTATTCCGTTGTATTACCGAAAACAAGTAACCACACAAGATGCTAGATGATGACATTATTGAAACTTCAACTTCAACATACAACACTCCATCGCAAATTGTGCATAAAAAGGATGGAAGTCTTCGGTTGGTCATTAATGTACGACAGTTAAATTACACTAACACTCCTGAGACCGATCGCCCACAAAAATTGGAAGAGCTTTTGCAAAAGCTCTCTGGGTGTCACGATTACCTCTTACCTTGGTTTGATGGGTAGTTTTTGGCAAAATACACCCGTGGTCTACAGGTAGTGTCTATGATTCATCATCAAGACGTCTTCGGTCCCAAGTGCGAATCGCGCCGTAGCTTAAATTTTGATTAATAACAAACATTAGTGGCCGAAGTCTTCCAGCATAAGAAGTCACCCGTCATTCTGCCAATGGCCTTGTCAAAGAGGGCGGAGGAGCAGACAGAGGTTCAGGGAACTCTCTTGTCCTAGGGGTGGGAAACTGCCCCTAAACGAGGTGGAATCAGCAGTGATCAACGGAATGAGGATGCTGAAGGCAATGGAATCCACTGAATTAAAGGCACGTAACGTGCATCCACAGGACAAGTGGCCTTTAATAAAAGAAGTGTCATGATGATCTCTCCATTGGCAAAAGATTCCAGAATAGTCCTCCATTCGGATCTCCGGAACTGGACTGCCAAGGGGAGGTTACCATGAGAAAAAGATTGGATAATCAACGGAAAGATAACGTCCTAAGAGTCGGGGCGTGGAATGTCAGAACATTCCGCAATCAGATACTGGATTGTGAAGCGTACCCAGGAGCAGGCATAGACTCTGATCACAATATAGTAGTGATGAACAGTAGGGTCAAGTTTAAGACATTAGTCAGGAAGAATCAATACGCGAAGACGTGGGATGCGGAAGTACTGAAAAATTACGAGATCCGTTTGAAGTTCTCTAAGGCTATAGATACAGCAATAAGGAATATCTCAGTAGGCAGTACCGTTGATGAGAAATGGACATCTCTAAAAAAGTGCCATCACGGAAGTTGGGAAGGAAAACATAGGTACAAAGAAGGTAGCTGCGAAGAAACCATGGGTACGGAAGAAACACTTCAATTGATTGATGAAAGGAGGAAGTACAAAAATTTTCCGGGAAAGTCTGGAATAGAGAAATATAAGTCGCTGATGAATGAAATATATAGGAACTGCAGTGAAACTAAGACGAAATGGCTGCAGGAAAAATGTGGAGACATAGAAAAAGAAATGATTGTTGGAAGGACAGACTAAACATTCAGGAAAGTCAAAACAACTTTCGGTGACGTTAAAAGCAAAGACTGATAACGTTAAGAGTGCAACGGGAATTACACTGTTAATTGCAGAGGAGAGAGCCGATAGATTGAAAGAATGCAGTGAAAGCTTCTGTGAGAGGGAAAATTTGTCTGATGTGATAGAAGAAGAAACAAACGTCTCTTTAGAAAAGACAGGGGATCCAGTATTAGAATCAGAATTTTATAGAGCTTTGGTTGACTTAATGTCAAATAAGGTAAAACGGCCAGAACAATCCATCAGAATTTCTAAAATCATTGTGGAAACTGACAGCAAAAGACTGTTCTCGTTGGTGTGTACATTGTTTGAGTATGGCGATTGCATCTGCATTTTCGGAAAAAATATCATCCTAACAATTCCGAAGACTGCAAGAGCTAACAAGTGTGAGAATTATCGCACAGTCAGCTTAGCAGCTCACGCATGTATGTTGCTTAAAGGAATTATTTACTGAAGAATGGAAAAGAAAATTGAGGATGCGCTAGATGACGATCAGTTTGGCTTTAGGAAAGGTAAAGGCACGAGAGAGGCAATTCTGACGTTGCGGTTAATAATGGAAGCAAGGTTAAAGAAAAATCAAGACACGTTCATGTAATCTGTGAACCTGGAAAAAGCGTGCGACAATATAAAGTGGTGCAAGATGTTCGAAATTCTGAGAAACGTAGGGGTAAGCTATAGGGAGAGACGGGTCATATAAAATATGTACAACAGCCTAGTGGGAATAATAAGAGTGGACGACCAAGAATGAGGTGCTCTTATTAAAAAGGGTGTAAGACAAGGATGTAGCCTTTCGCCCCTACTTTTCAATCTGCACATCGAGGAAGCAATGATGGAAATAAAGGAAAGGTTCAGGAGTGGAATTAAAACCCAAGATGAAAGGATGTCAGTGATAGGATTCGCTGATGGCATTGCTATCCTGAGTGAAACTGAAGAAGAATTACATGATTTGCTGAACTGAATGAACAGTCTAATGAGTGCAGAGTATGAATTGGGAGTAAATCGAAGATAGACGAAGGTAATGAGAAGAAGTAGAAACGAGAACACTGAGAAACTTAACATCAGGATTGATGGTCACAAAGCAGATGATGTAAAGGGATTCTGCTACCTAGACAGTAAAATAACCAATGACGGACAAAGCAAGGAGGACATCAAAGGCAGACTAGCAATAGCACAAAGGGCATTCCTGGCCAAGAGAAGTCTACTAGCATGAAATATCGGCCCTAATTTGAGGAAGGAGTTTCTGAGAAAGTACGTCTGGAGTACAGCATTCTATGGTAGTGAAACATGGACTGTGGGAAAACCGGTACAGAAGAGAATCAAAGCATTTGAGATGTGGTGCTACAGACGAATGTTGAAAATTAGGTGGACTGAAAAGGTAAGGAATGAGGAGGTTCTGCGCAGAATCGGAGAGGAAAGGAACATATGGAAAACACTGATATAAGCTAAAGGGACAGGATGATTGGGCATCTGTTAACATAAAACGGACTGACTTCCATGGTACTAGAGGGAGCTGTAGAGGGCAAAAGCTGTATAGGAAGAAAGAGATTGGAATACATTCAGCAAATAATTGAGGACTTAGGTTGCAAGTGCTACTCTGAGATGAAGAGGTTAGCACAAAAGAGGAATTCGTGGCGGCCGCATCAAACCAAAGACTGACAACCAAAGAAAAGAAAAAAAAGAAAAACACCTGAATGCTGAAAGCACACGGCTTTTATCACGTTTGGACAAAGAGATCAGTTCAGAAGGCTCCCTTTCGGATGATATTCTCTGCCTCCTTTATAAGAGGTTTGGGAACTGTATTGGAAAAATAGCTCCAACAGCGTCATATTAGTAGCTGAAACATCATAGAAACTTCAGAATGAGGTGCTCAATGAGCCGGCCGCTGGTGGCCGAGTGGTTCTAGGCGCTTCAGTCTGGAACCGCGCGACCGCTACGGTCGCAGGTTCGAGCCGTGCCTCGGGCATGGATGTTTGTGATGTCCTTAGGTTAGTTAGGTTTAAGTAGTTCTAAGTTCTAGGGGACTGATGACTTCAGATGTTAAGTCCCTTAGTGCTCTGAGCCATTTGAACCACTGCTCAATAAATTGCAAAGGGCATTAAAAGAATATGGAGTAGCTGTGATAATAATGAAGTCTGGTTTTGTGAGTAAAAATGTTGAGTTCTTAGTCCATATTGTTACTGAACAGGGAATTGAATCAAATCCTCTTAAACTGCAAGCAATATAGAATATAGGCACTCCGTACAACAAAAAGACTTTGGTTCGTGTCTTGGGGCTCATTAACTTCTACCAAAGGTTCATTTGGACAGAAACCCTTGCTACCCCACTTTTATATTTCTTAACTAGTAGAAAGATGCCCTGGGTGTGTGATGCCCAGGCAGAACAGGAGTTCCAACAACTAAAAAAGTCACTGGTAAAGGCACTAATTTTAGCGCATCCCGATTTGACGAAGGAATTCTGTATGGCGACCGACAGTGCTGAAACAGGCTTGGGTGTGGTACTCTTTCCACAATAGGAAGAACATGGACAGTTGATAAGAAAGACGATAGCTTTCGCTAGTAGAGTACTTACCAAATGTGAAAAAAAATTATTCGTTCACATAGTTTGAATCCTTGACAGTAGTATGGTGGTTTCGTAGATTCAGATACTTCCTGTTTGGTCGAAATACCAGTGTGTTTACTAACCATGAGGCAATGGAATTTATGTTAAGTGCAAAATTATTGCCAGGAAGATTAGGTTGGTGGATGTTAAGGCTGCAGGAATATGATTTTCGCATCACCTACATGCCTGGACCATCAAACATCATAGCTCATACCTCTCCAGATTGCCAGAAGGAGTTGTGAAAGCAAGTAGCCACGTATTACTTGAAAAAAGTGTAATTAGAAAATTAGGTTACCAATACATTAAAACAGTTAGGGAGGGAACACGATAAAGACCCAGATCTCGCCATAGTTAAGGCCAAGAGGACAAACCGTGAATCAAGGGCCATTAGACAAGTCTATCTCATAAATGGCAATGTCTTATTCTACAGGTGCAATACAGATAGAAGTTTATGGGTCGCCTGTGTACCACAGGATCTGATAAAAAAGTATGTTTGGTATACTCATTTGAGTAACAGTCATTTTGGTCCCAAGAAATGTTTTTTTTTTTTTTTAATTAATGATGTATTCTCACTTTGCAAATATGGAGCGAAGAATCAGACAGGTTCTGGCTAAATGTAAGAAATGCCAGAGAGCTAAACATGTAACTTTTCAAACGAGACCGCCAATGTTCGCTATCATTCCACAGAAACTGAGACACCTAGCAGCTACAGATTTCATGGGCCCATTACCACGTACACAGAGAGGTCATGTATTCATTGTCGTGGTCCTAGAATTAACGTGGAAATACGTGACGTTTACACTCTTGAAGAAAGCAACGGGTAACAGAATAAGTGAAGCGCAGACACAAAATTTCCTTCGACAGGTTGGTCATATCGATAAAACACTGTCAGGCTATGGACCACAATATCGTTCATCACAATGGCAAAACACTGCGCCGGCATAAAATCGAACCTATTTATATTTCCAAATATAAGCTGAGCGCCAACCCAGCTGTATGAACGATGAAGGATTTGGGAACCCTCTGTCGTTTGTAATACAGCTAGCAGCATAATACAGGGAACAGTCATTTGTCTGAATCCCAGGACATGACAAACGAAATGTCACATAGCAGTACATCATTACCTCGAATAACTGTTCTGAAAAATAAGCAGGCACTAGATAAAATCCGAGAACTAACTAAATTCTTACCAGTACCCAGAATATAAGATCAACATCTAGTAAAATCAGCACTGAGCAATTTCAAGGTTGCGGCATTAAACAGAAAGAACCGGGCGGACAAAACGGCAACCTCACGAGTATTTTCACTATGACTAAAAGTACTTGTGAAAACTCACCATCTCTCTAACAAGAAAAAACATCAAACCAATAAATTCTATTCTGTATATAAAGGCTCTATGGAAGTAAGTAAAGTAGTTCATGATAACACAGTCTAACTGATTAACCCAAACACAGGAGAAACATTGGGCTTGCATTATGTGAGTCACTTGAGGAAGTGTATAAAGGGTAAAACAGTAAATATTGGCTCCACAAGAAAAATTATATGTATCAAATATTTACATTCCAATGAGAGCAAAATGTAGAAATTAATGACTTGGGGAGCTAAGAAAAAGCACACAATTTCTTGTTTAATTTGTACTCGTGCATAAAAATGAATTGGTTAACTTTCTCAGTATATCAAAAGGATAGTTGTGAAGTAAAACAATAAAGTAAGAACTAAAGTAACACTTCTGCAGAGGAAATGTGTTGTGGGAAAGAGTAGAAGAAAGGTGAAAGACAGAGATTGGCATGTGGATAGTTTGACGAAATAGTAGTAAATTCTCTCTTAACATGCAGTGTAAAGTACAAATAAATTGATTTTCTTTGTGGACGAAAATAAGACAAGAAACAATGTGTATAAAGAATCATGTCAGAAGGAAATATTCATTTGTGGTTTGTTCTGGAGGGGACGCCGAACATTTTGTCAAGAAGATATTTTGGGGGAAAATGAGAAGCATTTATGATTTGTGTAAGTTACCACAAGTTGATATTAAAAGGAGATGTTGGGGAAATAGATATAAAAAAGATTGTTAGGTGATAAGAATTAAGAGATGGAATTGAATTATTAAAGAAAGCGAGAAACGTTATTTCTTGGAAGGATGTAGACAGAGGGATGTGAGTTTAACACAGGGATGATTTCAATACGGAAGAGCAAGATAGGGAGAGAAACTAATGTAAACGTTTGCTGTTTAGAACAAGGAGAGAGGAATAACTACAACTAATAAATGTACAAGCTCTAGAACAATGGAAATGGACAGTGGAGAAAGCTGTGAAAAGGAAACAAGGAAAAGAGATATATTGTATTTTGCTGTTACAGCTTATGCCGAAAAGAAGACATTGCAGAGAAAAAAACGTGGAGTTGTAGTCAAGGTGCGGAGTTTTTATAATATGACGTACCTGTAGTTAAAGAAAAAAATAACAGACCTACTAATACACTAACATTCATCACCATCAATTTTCCTCTTACTATCCATGGTGATGAAGATGCAGAAACCATTACATTTATGCTAATAGTGGAAGAAAATGGAAAAAGAAAATGTACGTATAGAATGGGGATCCCAAGTTATGAAGAGTATAATAAGGAGAATCTTATGTATAGTTTAAATACGAAATTTTATAAAATCTCTTAGTAGTTTAGTGTTTGTAAAGCTTGTAATGTATCTTAAGGGAGAGATAGGGTTGCGATAAGATAGGTAGTAACTGCATGTAAATTGAAGAAATTTGTGGATGTAAGATGGACCAAAGTGTGCACAATGTTGTGTTATACACGACGTCATAAAGAACGACACATCATCATTGCGGTCATATCGACAGCAGAACTGAGTAGAGCGGTTTGGCATGAGAGAAAGGAACACAGAGTGTGGTGACCTAGTACGTCAGCTTTCGAGATGGCGAAAGAAATTGCCTTGCGGGAAGCAACAGTCCAAGATGATAATACATCTGGGGAAAAGTATGGGGACCTACGACGAATCCTGGATACAGTCAATATGTGCCATGACGAGAACCTTCTTCATGTGAAACTCACATGCGATCTAAATAACAAAAGTTTTTCTAAAGTGCTAGATACTTAGCGCTTCTGTCGCGAACTATTTAGAGCAGCATAAGGAGATATGATGAATGTCCACCAAACTGGAATGGAGGCGGACGTGTTACATCAAGGACGAAAGAATGTTTGAATTCACTGGAAGAAGAAGAGGCGCATTTCTGTAACCAAAGATACAGAATGGCTGAAACCCCGTCGTACCATACGGAATCCAGAAAATGCGGAATATTCCCTGAACTCTCATGGGAGTAAGCAAAAGAACGATGGAAGGCTGTCCAATCTATCCTGATGAACAACCTGATACAATAAAGGATACACAACGCCTTGAAAGAAAATACCGTAATACCGTTATACAGTAACGCCGTTAAGCTCGTCTTAAAGGCCAAATACCGGTCCAGTTATTCTAGTAGTCCTAATGCACCCACAGGGTGCTTTTGCTGATGCCTGACGAACGTGAAAAGGAGTGGAACGTCAGAACCTGAGTACAGTAAACAGGTTCAAATGTATGTAGGTTGAAGTTATTATGCAGACATGAAGAGGCTTGCACGTTACAATCGTGGAGAGTTGCATAAAACCATTCTTGGGACACAAAGTCACAATAACAATATGTCAAATCTGACAGTGCTGAAAGCTTTTATGACGTCTAGTATTGTAAATACTGTAGCCTCAATGTAATGTTTTCCTCACATTCGTGTGAACAGTTCCTCAAATGTTTAGTAAATTGTATCACACCTGCTCCCATTCATTCAGTGCCTTTGATAATAAGTGATAGATTTTCAGTCGTCCCTTACACGGCGTGCACCCTAACATGTCATCAGTGGGCTTTGTTCCGACTGGCCAAGATTCGCAGCACGTGGTTTTCGAATTTGACAGACGGCGTACAGGTGTTTGAGGCGTGTTTGTTTTCACCGTTATACGAGTTGAATAGGTTGGGGGCATCAGTGTACTTCGAGAATCTGAGTGCATTTCTGGGTCCGTGTTTATTTATGCGTTTACAGTATTTGCACTACACACTGAGGTGACAAAACTCGAAGCGTACTTGCTAAAATCGTGTCGGACGTCTTTTCACTCGACGTTGTGCAGCAACTCGCAGTGGCATGTACTCAATAAATATCTGGAAGTCCCGTGCAGAAATATTGAGCCACGCTGCCTCTATAGCCGTCAATAACGTCGAAAGTGTCGCCGGCGCAGGATTTTGTGCCCGAGATGATCTCTCCAACAAATATTCAATAGGATTCATATCGGGCAATCTGGATGGGAAAGTCGTTTATTCGAATTGTCCAGAATGTTTTGCAAATCAGTTATGAACAATTGTGGCCTAGTGACATGGCGCACTGTCGTCCATAAAAATTCCATTGTTATTTTGGAACAGGAAGCCCATGTTTGGCTGCAAATGGTCTTCAGGTATCCAACATAAACATTTGCAGTCAATTATCGATTCAGATGGACCAAAGAATCCAGTCCATTCCATGTAAACGTAGCTCACCCGGTTATGGTTTGGGTTGGGTTGTTTGCAGGAAGAGACCAAACTGCGAGGTCATCGGTCTCATTGGATCAGGGAAGGACGGGGAAGGAAGTCAGTCGTGGCCTTTTACAGGAACCATCCTGGCATTTGCCTGGAGCGATTTAGGGAAATCACGGAATACCTTAATCAGGATGGCCAGACGAGGGATTGAACAGTCGTCCTCCGAATGCGAGTCCAGTGTGCTACCCACTGCGCCATCCAGTTCGTGGGTCCATGGCTTCGCGGCGTCTGAGCCACATTCGGACCCTACCGTCCGCTTTTACCAACTGAAATCGGGACTCATCTGACAAGGCCTTGGTTTTCCAGTCGTCCAGGATCTTACCGATATGGCCGCGAGCCCAGGAAAGGCGGTGCAGGAGATGTCCCGCTGTTACCCAAGGCACCCACGATAGTCATCTGCTGCCGTAGCCCAGTAACGTCTAATTTCGCCGCACTGTTCCAACGGATACATTCGTGGTACGTCCCATATTGATTTCTGCGGTTATTTCACGCAGTGTTGCTTGTTTATTAGCACTGACAATCTTCGCAGTCGCCACTGCTATTGGTCGTTAAGTGAAGGCAGTCGGCCACTGCGTCATCCCTGAAATTTGGTATTCTCGGCGCAATTTTGACACTATGGATCTAGGAATATCGAATAGCTTAACGATTTCCAAAACGGAATTACCCATGCGTCTAGCTGGAACTGCCAATCTTTGTTCAGAGTCTGTTAATTTCCTTCATGCTACCATAATTACCTCGGAAACCTATTCAAATCAATCACCTGAACACAAATGATAGCTCCGCCATTGTACTGCAGTTTTATACCTTGTGTATGCGATACTAATGCCATCTGTATATGTGTGTATCGCTATCGCGAGATCTCTGTCATCTCAGTGAATACCTGTTGGAATTATACAGTGAAGCACCGAAGAAGTTGGTATAAGCATGCGTATTCAAATATAGAGATATGTAAACAAGCAGAATACGGCGCTGCGATCGGCAACGCCTACACAAGACTAAAACTGTCTGGAGCAGTTGTTAGATCCGTTACAGCAGCTACAATGACAGGTTATCAAAATTTAGATGAGTCTGAACGTGGTGTTATAGTCTGCGCACGAGTCATGGGACATAGCATTTACGAGGTAGCGATGAAGTGCGGATTTTTCCGTACGACCATTTGACGAGTACTGTGAACATCAGGGATCCCGTCAAACATCAAATCTCCGACATCGCTGCGGCCGGGAAAACGTCCTGCAAGAACGGGTTGAACGACGACTGAGGAGAATCGTTCAACGTGACAGAAGTGAAGCCCTTCCGCATATTGCTGCAGATTTCAAAGCTACACCATCAACCAGTGTTAGCGTGGGAACTACTCAACGAAACATCATCGATATGGGCTTTCGGAGCCGAAGGTCCATTCAGTATCTTTGATGACTGCACGACACAAAGCTTTATTCCACGTGGAGTGGCCGCGCGGTTAAAGGCGGCATGTCACTCACTAAATGGTTCAAATGGCTCTGAGCACTATGGGACTTCTGTGGTCATCAGTCCCCTAGAACTCAGAACTACTTAAACCTAACTAACCTAAGGACATCACACACATCCATGTCCGAGGCAGGATTCGAACTTGCGACCGTAGCGGTGGCATGTCACTGACTGCGCGGCCCCTGCGAGTCCTCACTTGACCATGGGTGTGTGTGTGTTGTTCTTAACATTAGTTTAAGTAGTGTGTAAGTCTAGGGACCGATGACCTCCCTTAGAAATTCACACACATTTTCGCTTTATGCCTTGCTGGGCCTGTCAACACCGACATTTCACTGTTGATGACTGGAAATATGTTGCCTGGTCGGACGAGTCTAGTTTCAGATTATGTCGAGCTGATGGAGGGATACGGATATGGTGACATCCTCTTGAATCCATGGACCCTGCATGTCAGCAGGGGCTGTTCAAACTGGTGGAAGCTATGTGATGGTGTGGGGCGTGTGGAGTTGGAGTGATGTGGGGCTACTGATACTGATACGGCTAGATACGACTCTGACAGGTAACACACGCGTAAGCGCTCTATCTGATCAACTGCATCCACTCATGCGCAACGTGCAATCCGACGAACTTGGGCAATTCCAGCAGGACAATGCGACGCCTCACACGTCCAGAATTGCTACAGAATGGCTCAAGGAACACAGTTCTAAGTTTTACCACTTGCGCTGGCCCTCAATCTCCCAAAACGTGAACATTATAGAGAATATCAGGGATGCTTTGCAAAGTGCTGTTCAGAAGAGATCTCCACCCCCTCGTGTTCTTAACGGATATATGGACAGCCCTTCAGTATACATGGCGTCACTTCCCTCCAGAAGTACTTCATACATTAGTCGAGTCCATGCCGCGTCGTGTTGCGGCTCTTATACGTGCTCGGGGGGCCCATAAACGATATTATGTAGTTATACCGATATCTTTAGCTCTTCAGTGTATTTAATGTCGGAGAATGATGTTTGTTTAATTTTCTTGATCATGGTCTTTGCATGTTTGTGAAAAGGTACACGGCAAGTATATTAATGCAGTTAAACGGCTTTTGATTTGCACAGTAAATGTAATTTTATTATTTTGGCTCATAATCCCACAGACAGAATGATTCACTGTTAACAAAAACAGTGACGTTCATTCAGTGTAATATGACGCGAACAGGACACCGCTTGATTACACGGTCATATACACTATTTAAATTAGATCCGACAGTAGCAGTTGTAAGAGACAAGCTAATGAGGCAAGTGGTTGGTAATCGCCTCCGGGCGCTTCCTGCTCGAGGCTGGAAGCGCTCAGGCGTCGTCGTCGAAGCGGTCGCTGGACAAGTGTGGCGTGGCTTGGCGCGTCGACGCTTGTATCGATTACGCGCCGTGGGCCTCGGGCGGCCCTCGGCTCGCCGCAGATGTGCGGAACGGCCGCCCGCACTCGAACCGCCCACGCGCGTTGCTGATGCGCCCCTTGGCCAGCCCTGTCAGCTCGTCTGCCCAGACCAGCTGCGCTGGTAGCGGCAACGCGCGGGGCAGCGGCTGAACATAATCCAGGAAGCCGAGCATCGCAAATTACTACGGAATACGACACGCGAGGACGCAGCAGTTCTGCTATGTGGTGGCTCTTTTTTCCTGTTGATATGCCCGCTAAACCCACTACGAAGAACAGGTAATTAGGATTGTGGAAAGGGCCAAGGGGTCAGCTTCATCTTCCAATTGTAATTTATTGTAATTTAATAACACTGTAACAACCAAAGCGGAAAGTAGCCGGACCTTTACCGAATGCAACTCTTTCACGGCTGAAGGCCTTCAAACAAAAAATCTTAACAAATTAATACGATAAAAAGCCAATTAAGATAGCAATACTAAAAAGACATCACAGCAAAGTAGATAGAAAAACAATATGCAAGGTGCTGTATCAAAGGCTGAAGGCCACAATTAAGTTTCAAAATTTTAAAATATATTACCATAATCTATTACAGGCAGATGGCCGCAATGTTTAAGCTTGAAAGATAAATTAAACAATTAATTTTGCAAAATTTTGAAGAAAAGAGGAAAGTAACCATAAGCCTTAAATTTTAAGCAGCTGAAGACACATAATTAATCACTGGTGGTACTCAGAAGCCTCCAGGGAGGATGGTCTGCCCACGTTCACTTATGCGAGACAGGTTGTGAGCCCAACTACACTTGATCATTCGAAACCCAACTAGGGGACAGCCATGGACCGACCAACACAGCGACTGGCTACCCATCAATCAGTACATGACAACTCAAACAGAAAAGGTAACAAACTTGATAATCCACAATGGAATATTCTGTGATGACGTGAGGGTGCTATTCTGTCATTCTGCGCAACGTATTAATCTGAGATGTACCCTTTACCCTGTGGCTCCTGCAAGATGCAATTTCCACCCCCACACTACTACAGAAGTCAGACAGACGCTCCTAACGTTCTAAAGAGAAATGCCTGAAAAACTTTCAGCAATAAATATCTTCTGGAGTTGTCCGCTGTAAGGAAATGACACAAAAATTCACAAAATTTCTTACGTAACTAGTGGGATTTAGGTTGAAATGGCTCTGAGCACTATGGGACTCAACTGCTGAGGTCATTAGTCCCCTAGAACTTAGAACTAGTTATACCAAACTAACCTAAGGACATCACAAACATCCATGCCCGAGGCAGGATTCGAACCTGCGACCATAGCAGTCTTGCGGTTTCAGACTGCAGCGCCTTTAACCGCACGGCCACTTCGGCCGGCTAACTAGCGGGATACTTGGGTACTGGAGTAGTGATAATTAGTGTAAGAAAACCATGAAACTCACAAAAATTATAATTAATTTTGCAAAAATTCTGAAAAAGCACAATGTCACTTTTAGTTATGAACTTAACACGTTATTTCCAGGTTCTTTTCGGAATGTGAAGTTACTTTTTAAGGATAGGATTCGCTAATGAAATTTCTATACAAAATTTAAAATTGTTATTGACTTGGCAGAATGGCTGAGAGCCACACCTACTCAACTTGAATAGTTATCCGTTAGAATGTTGCTAGGTGCGGTCGAGTCTGT
Organism: Schistocerca americana; assembly: GCF_021461395.2. NCBI lineage: Eukaryota > Metazoa > Arthropoda > Insecta > Orthoptera > Acrididae > Schistocerca > Schistocerca americana. Next base: position 162,136,150 of record NC_060119.1, on the reverse strand, counting down.
CGCATGTGAAATGCATTGTAGCGTACTGTTGTGGAGGAAATATGGGACTCGCAAGAGCTGTAGCGCACAATACCGTAAGCTGCAATGACTACTGTCTGCGCCGCTCGCTGCTGACAGATAAGATAACTCTCGTTCTATCTGGATTGATCTTCGACAATCAAACTCTCCCTATGCCTTGATGAAGTCAAGGACTCCTATTCGCCCCTAGTCTAACTGTTGGTATGGTACACCGGTCAGATAACCAGTCCACGGCGATGCCACTCAAAAATTCGCTCGCAGGCGTTTAACTATAACTCTGTCCATTCACACCACACAATGAGTGTGGTGGCCAACACAGTGAACAATGCTTAATCGCAAGGACTCAATATAGAGTCGCACTTCGATTCGCTCTGGACAGAGGTGCTCTCCCAGTGAAGTACTGAGGAGAGACTTGTTCCTCGCTCTTTGAGTACATGTATGAGCGCGCACGCTCTCGTTACATGTTCTCGCTCCAAGAGCAACAAACGGAACGGCCCCCCTCCACGCCAGACGTGAATGGGTATATCTTTCAGTCTCTTCCATTACTTGTTCAGCTCATAGCGTCAGAAATATCGTCTGCCAATCATCATTGCTCTTCTAAAACGGGAGAATGACGTTTCGTTTAAGGCGACCAATCCGGAAATCTGTAGCATCGGTGTTTGACGTTTGCTGTCTCCCTGTGAAAAGCTCTGAAACTGCATGCTACGTGTAAAGAATGCGTAGACTGGCCGCTCCCACACAATGTAGCGGAATTTGCTTTTAAGCCAAACACGGGGTCGTTTCTCCTCTCCCTCGGGTAAATGCTGTCCGCTCCATGGGCGGCCGCCGGCCGACGAAGATAGCTCCCTGTGAAAACCTCTGAAGGAATGGTCATCCAGGTGTGCGGTGTTTGTCTCTCCCGAACTAAAAGCTTTTGTGACCATCATGTCTTGAATGTGTGTGTGTGTACGACAACCTCGAGTATTTCAACCACAGTGCTCACTTGTGACTTATTAGTTATTTTCATATCGTTTGCATAAATTCATACACCATTGACTTTATCTTATCGAGTTTGGGTTCGAATGAAGCGCCTTGGTGTGCGGCATATGATTGTGAGGGTGGAATATGTAAGCAATGAAGGTCATGGGACCACGACGTCTTACATACCTCCCTCCTTCTGGCAAAATTTTTGTTGGAGATTTGTCAATGCTGAGGTGAACATTGACAAAATCAGGCAAAAATTGTTCTTTTAGATTTTCCAATAAACTTTTCTCAGCCATTCTTAACAATTTTTTCTAATGATTTCTTTATAGATATTGTTTCTATATTTTAATTCTACAATTTATGTTTTGTTGTTAAGCAAATATATACTTTACAAAGGTTGTTATTCTTTGTCATTGCCAGTACATGTCTCTGGTTTTCTTTTTCATTTCTAATAATTGTTTTTACAATATTAATTTTTTTAAACTCGTTGGTGTACAGAGTATCATGTTTTAGTGTGGTTATATCTTTTCTTCATATAGGCTTTGCGTAAATGTTTGCAAACACTCTGTTGTCTTTCTTTCTTTTATTTATTTAGGCATATTGTTTTTCTTTTGTCATTGTTTTTTGTGTAAGAATGAACAAGCGTTTCGTCTTAATTCTATCCTCAGTATTAATATTATCACCCCAAAAAGGTGTTTTTGAATGTTACTTAAAGAAGAAAAATCCTGCATAAATCCTTTTCTAATTTTACGTATAAAAGAAATAAATAGACTTTCCATGAGTTCATGAGATACTAAGTTTTTTACAAAAGGTTTTAAGGTGTCTATATTATGGACTTTACATACATAATAAAAATAATTACTTTTACAAAAAAATGGAAAAAAATATTTTTACAAATATATCATTTTCTTAACTCTACATTTGTGTTTTATCAGTTTTTTTTTTCCTTTTTTGCTGTGTCAGTTTCTGTGCCCGACAATCCCCACTGAAATACTGGAAGGCGTCAACTCATTTGTGTGGATGTCATAGATCATGAGAGAAGCACCCTAGCATGCGATGCCGGGTCTTACTTGTTGACATTGTCATCATGGAGTGGTACTCTTAACCGATGATGATGACTGCGGTTTACTACATGGCAATTTGATGATGTGGTAGGGAGAATACTGTTCATTTTGCTGAATCTATTTCTAAATAATGTTGGTTGGTACTACTTAATATTCCGTTTGCCATTCGCTTGTATCTGTTGACGATTCAAGGTTTATTTTTGGAGAGGTGGTTGTAGTAGTTGCCATTCCTCAAAGTTCATGGAAAGACGTTTGTAGCACTTTGCTTTGTAGGATAGGAGAGAAAGGTATCTCGCTGTCTTCTACCCTTCTTCATCTTGCATCTTCTTTTCTTCTCTTCTTTCTTGCATTCTTCTTGGGTTAGGAATATGTGAATTTTAGTGTAGGAGTGAATAGGATTTGTAGGATCTGACTGCCTTTCCAAATGTTACTTGATAAGTCTGTAGATCTTAGTAATTTTTTGTACCTTCATTGTCGTCTCGTCGTACTATGATTCTCCCCACACTCTTCTGTTGTGTAGCAGTGTCGTGACATATGAAATGTCCGTGCTGCGCATTGTCCTCCTGAAGTCCAACCCGGTTGCAACCTGCATTTCCAGTTTGGCGTTGGTCTTCATCTTGTTGTCATTGCTCTAAGTGCTTTCTCAACATGTCTGTACCCTCTCCGTCGCTATCTCGAAGCATCTGGTGTTGAGGGAGCTGGTGATTGGTGTTGGTGTCGATGTCCCTCTGATGCATAGAAATATTTACAATTTTTGTTTTACATATATCTGTTATTTACAAAAGAACTCTGATTTTATATAATGCAAAAATTTTCTGATAGTGGAAAAAATTATGTATATATATTATTTCTATTCTCTGTTCTAATTATGTCCTAGCGCTTCTTCACTCTTTTAACTGTTGTGTACCATTTATTGTTTGCGTGCATGTTGTAGTGTACATGATACTACAAGAGACTGTTAGTGTGAATTGTGTCTCTTTTTCTTTTACTTAATGTGTTATTTAGTTGATTCTTAATTTTCTTTTTTATTTAGTGGTTAGTATAAGATAGGGTGGACGTTAGTTTGCCTAACCTCTTCTGCATTTTCGCAATTCAATCTTTACGTTTTGCGGTATTTGGTGACCTAATTTCTACATCAGGTTTATCTTTGCTGTGTTGTTTTTGTCTCTGTGGACCATAATTTCCTCGGTAATTATTTGCGCCCTGGTTTCGCCAGTTGCTGTTCCTAACATCGTGATCTCTTTCAAAGTACTCTTGAACGATCGCATTTTGATTCCTAAACCCATATCCGCCACTATATGAGTGTCCATTGCCATTCCTATTTCGGTACCAATTATTCTGGTTATCATTTCTATGCCAATTGTCTCCATTGTACCACTGTCCTTGTCTGTTAAATTGCCTGAAATTATTGGTGTTATCATTACGATTATTATTATTGGAATATTCGTTCCTAGTCCTCTCCTTTTGCTGTTCCCTTTCCTTTCTTTTTTCTTTCACTTCGTCTTCTTTAAACACAAATTCAAGTTCCCTTAAAACCTCTTTGAATTTTTCGGTATTTTCATTTTTTCCTATTGCCGCCTGTTGATACTTTACCGGTAATTTCATTCTACACAAACTTATCAGCTCTCCGTTACTGTATGGTTTGTCTAGGCATTGATTCCTTATGTCCATTACATCAAAGAATTTTACCACGCTTTTCTCTCCTGAATTTTCATATGGTGTCATCTGAAGTAACTCGTATTTAATTTTGTTTTGCGCCTGCTTGGACCAATATCTTTCGAGAAATGCTGTTCTAAACTCTAGGTAGGACGTACAGGTAGCTGCGATCTTTTGCATCACCTCTGCTACTGTCACTGACATGTGTGCACAAATGAAGTCAAGTTTGGGAGCAAAGCTCCAGTGGTTTGGTAAGCCTACTTGAAACTGATCGATGAATGTGCGTGAATGCAAGCTATCGCCTTCTTCCTTTAAATGTTGAAATTTTCTAACTGTAAGGAAGTGGTCTGTATCATATCTACTCATAAATCCCGTTTGTGGCTGATTCATGGACTCAAATAATATGCCACTGCTTGTTTCGTCGTGTTTATTCTCTGGTAATCAACTGCCTGTCTGCCTATTCTCAATTTCCTGACTTATATCCGCGTCATATTGTATCATTGGTGAACAAAAGTGTTGTTTGTGTGTATCTACACTCGTCGTTCGTGGTATAGTACCTGTGCTGCTATTATGTTGTGTCATTGGATTTACTGGTTCAGTGTCCTGTCTGTCGACTGGTATCAGCTGAATGTATATGTTCCGTTTCTCTACATACAGTGCCTAGTCCTGTGGTATGTCATGTATTATTTTAACCGGGTTTTTTTGTTTCGATATCTGCGCGAGTGTTACGCCTAGCCTTGGTTCTACTTGAAATTTCTTAGACGGCGCTTGTTCGGGTACTGAATTAATGCTGGACGTGTCAGTTGTTTCGCTACAGGTGTAATCTTTTCTTCGATAGTTTGTATCCACTCTGTTTGAAGCTTTTCAAACTGATCTTTGTTTTTAAGTTATATTTTATTGATCCGCTGATCATATTTTTTCATTGCAACCTTTGCGACCTTTCTTTGAATTGCTTGTTCTTCCGAAATATGTATTGCTGTTGAGAGTGGCTTTTTTCGTAAAACGTTCCACCTATTTGTCAACGTTTACGATGTCCAGTTGGACCTTGTCCACGTCAGTGCGTAATTGCTGCTGACCTTGTGTTAGTTCGGATCGCGTCTTCGGGCTGCCAGTCAGTAGCAACGCGTCTGGAGCGCAGTCCGGACCTGCCAGTCGGGAGTTGCAATGCGGCACTAGTCCAATCGATTGGAGCAGCAGTGGGCAGCAGAATGTCTACTGAGACCTGGCAGTGAACAAAAGCTCGGTGAGTCGTTGGGCGAGGCGTCTGTCATAATCGCAACAAGGTCTCTCAAAACAGTCGATCTCCCGCATGTCGGCCGACTGCAGACAGCTGTGACTTCTGCAATGATGGAACGTTCGGACACTCTCATTGGACGTGATCTACGGATCACACTCAAACGCCTCGCTGCTCAATTGGGCGTGCTGACGGTACCATGGGCATACGGACTCTCCCAACAAGATGGGGGTAAGGCAGTCGCACTGAACGGAGATTATGTTGAAATATAGAGTTTTGTAGACAAAAGAGGAGGGATAATATGCTGAGCTGGAATCCGGAATAAAACGAACCTGCTTTCGGAATAAAAACGTATTGCTTTACTTATTGACTACTTCTTGTGTATCAGTAAAATTTAAGGCCTCGTATATAATACAACTGTTTATTTTGTTTCGCTGGGAAACGTATGATCAGAAAGGAAGTCATACATATGTTATGCAGGAATAAAGTTCTGAGATGATTTGATGTTTTCATGGTCTTTTTTAACATATACACTCCTGGAAATGGAAAAAAGAACACATTGACACCGGTGTGTCGGACCCACCATACTTGCTCCGGACACTGCGAAAGGGCTGTACAAGCAATGATCACACGCACGGCACAGCGGACACACCAGGAACCGCGGTGTTGGCCGTCGAATGGCGCTAGCTGCGCAGCATTTGTGCACCGCCGCCGTCAGTGTCAGCCAGTTTGCCGTGGCATACGGAGCTCCATCGCAGTCCTTAACACTGGTAGCATGCCGCGACAGCGTGGACGTGAACCGTAAGTGCAGTTGACGGACTTTCAGCGAGGGCGTATAGTGGGCACGCGGGAGGCCGGGTGGACGTACCGCCGAATTGCTCAACACGTGGGGCGTGAGGTCTCCACAGTACATCGATGTTGTCGCCAGTGGTCGGCGGAAGGTGCACGTGCCCGTCGACTTGGGACCGGACCGCAGCGACGCACGGATGCACGCCAAGACCGTAGGATCCTACGCAGTGCCGTAGGGGACCGCACCGCCACTTCCCAGCAAATTAGGGACAAATTGCTCCTGGGGTATCGGCGAGGACCATTCGCAACCGTCTCCATGAAGCTGGGCTACGGTCCCGCACACCGTTAGGCCGTCTTCCGCTCACGCCCCAACATCGTGCAGCCCGCCTCCAGTGGTGTCGCGACAGGCGTGAATGGAGGGACGAATGGAGACGTATCGTCTTCAGCGATGAGAGTCGCTTCTGCCTTGGTGCCAATGATGGTCGTATGCGTGTTTGGCGCCGTGCAGGTGAGCGCCACAATCAGGACTGCATACGACCGAGGCACACAGGGCCAACACCCGGCATCATGGTGTGGGGAGCGATCTCCTACACTGGCCGTACACCACTGGTGATCGTCGAGGGGACACTGAATAGTGCACGGTACATCCAAACCGTCATCGAACCCATCGTTCTACCATTCCTAGACCGGCAAGGGAACTTGCTGTTCCAACAGGACAATGCACGTCCGCATGTATCCCGTGCCACCCAACGTGCTCTAGAAGGTGTAAGTCAACTACCCTGGCCAGCAAGATCTCCGGATCTGTCCCCCATTGAGCATGTTTGGGACTGGATGAAGCGTCGTCTCACACGGTCTGCACGTCCAGCACGAACGCTGGTCCAACTGAGGCGCCAGGTGGAAATGGCATGGCAAGCCGTTCCACAGGACTACATCCAGCATCTCTACGATCGTCTCCATGGGAGAATAGCAGCCTGCATTGCTGCGAAAGGGGGATATACACTGTACTAGTGCCGACATTGTGCATGCTCTGTTGCCTGTGTCTATGTGCCTGTGGTTCTGTCAGTGTGATCATGTGATGTATCTGACCCCAGGAGTGTGTCAATAAGGTTTCCCCTTCCTGGGACAATGAATTCACGGTGTTCTTATTTCAATTTCCAGGAGTGTATATGCATATTGTTCTTTTCATTAATGGATATATCAGTATCTTCATTACACTTGAAGGTATATTCATCCATATACAAATCTTCAAATAGTATTTTGTGTTTCCTGTCCTATTTTAGGTTTAGCAAAGCCTCTGTCCTTTGAGAGCTATGATTACTTGATAAATATTTAAAATCGAAATACAGGTTCGCTACAGTTCATTTTCGTCGCCTATTTTGAAACATGGTTAAGGCAAGAGCTGTCGTTTCTCTGAACGCAGACCTTCACAGAAGAGAATGGAAGTTTGTCCGTGCCGATGCCATCCCGTGTATTCCCTCGATGACCAGATTGGTGGCGGATGCTAGCTAGCGTTGGGCAATGGCCAGCCAGCCATCTCATTCGCGCATCCCAGGGTTGAAAACAGACCCGAACAAAAGCACGCCGCCTATCACTCGTCCCCACTCGCTTTGCGCGCGTACACACAACCACACACGTTATCACACGCATTCGAGAAACAAAAACGTCGAACCTGGTGCGTAATCACGCATTTCCCGCCGTCGCTCGCAAGGAAGCTCCATTGAAACAGACGGTGGCGAATTGTGGCACTCGATACGGTCTATTATCGACAGAAATTGGCAGTTGCACTCTGCGACGAGTTCAGGGCATACATAAAAACAGAGTAATTGATTGGGGTTTGAATGGAAGTGAACGAGCAAATAATGACTGGGGCGAGTGAGAGGGACTGCGCGTTAATGTACAAAAGGGAACTCATTCACTTGACTTGCTGGCCTGAAATCCCCAGCTATGCACTGTCTCTCAGCGCCTGAGATTCACGTACATTACAAAACATTTGGTGATTTTTCTGGTTACACCAAGCTGTAAAAGACAGCCAACGTGCAGAACTATAAATATAATGACTGTAAAGGTTCCAACGGAAAACCGTAGCACGAAGTAAATTGAGAAAGATGTTTCATACGTCAATATATCGCTTCAGCTCCTACCTACAACCTTAGCTTCAGTTGAACCGATCTACGGATCACAACATTTTTAAGGAATTTGGTATCAAACGCCTTTGGTTTCTCTTCTTTTAAAAAGGTAAGTGTTTCACAAACATTACCAACTGAATTTGCTGATGAATCTTGTGGTTAATATGGACGTGGTCCATGAAACTTTATGTTTCTTAAATACGGAATGCCACCGAGGCATTGCCTCAAGTCGTATGCTACATGTTGCCTAGTGTTGCCAATTTTTAGTATGCGACATAAAATAATGCTACAAAGTTACTGTTGCTCAGAAAATCTGTAGCCTGGAGTCGCATGCTGCAAGTGGCGTATGTTTGTAGCATATGCCTCAGCCAATTTCACTGAAGCAATATCAGGACACTGCATCATGTATTTGCAAACTATAGCATCAAACGCGTTGTTGGTCGTAACCTTGCCTAATAGAAGAAAAGAAAGACACGTCGAGCATATAACTCAGTATTAAATCTGAAAACACAGGGAGAGCTACAAACCCAAAGAAACTGAATGACTGTATGGTTCAGTAATATGAACTTACCACCGAATCCTGCCCTTCGTTCGGGGTTGACTTGTTTTCCCCTGGTTCATTATCGTCTGTTTAAGAAACTCGTACATCGTAATGGAAACCATTTTCCTTCTTGTCGAAGTGATGTACCACTTTCCTTTGGCTGTTGCAGCTTTCGACGTTTACGAGAGAATGCTGTCAATAAATTCTCGGTTTTCTCGTTTGCTTCAAAAACACTACAACTATATTTCATGGTGAGCCGCTTTAACTTATCATTTTTTAATCTACTGTCATAGTTATCTCTACTTTTTATGATTTTTATAAGTAATTCATCTCTACTTACGTTGCTAATACGAACTTAGTACTATGTTTAAAAAAACATTTACACTTTTTTTATTCTTGGCTGTTTATCTCCAACTGTTCGTTCCGGCCTTTGTCTCTTAGTTGGCAAATTAACTACATTCTGAACCAAGTTATCATAATCAACAAAATACAGAAAACACTTCGCTGCATTCTCGAAAAGATGAGTTTCGTGGCTAGAGTTGATTGAACGCACGCCCTAAATAGAAGGTATAAATACGAAAGACACGCATTGTAGTATTATATTCTTCTTCTTAAAACCAAATTATCTGCGAAGATCGTTACGTTAACACAGTCGGTGGATTACTTATCCCGGCAATATGTATTGCTATCGTCAGACATAGTACTGGGCAGTGGCAGTTACAACATACAATGCTTACACCGCCTGTGTCACATGAGGATTATACAGTTTGCACAAAAAGTCAAGGCATTATAATGACGTGCCAGGTACTGCACATACATTAATATAGAACACCTGGTGCGTCAATATACTGCCTCAACATTTTATTCATATTGTGTAGTCATCAGGTGACAGATTGGAGTAATCTTTGTATGATGTAACTACTACTGCCCGGATGGCAGGATCTGAGGATGACATACTGCCCAAACTAGTAATCCAGTAATTGTGTTAACATAGCGATCGTAGCAAAGAAATTGATTTTCAAAGCAGGACTACAATACAGAATTATAGATAGCTTCCAGCATGGAATGATTATGTCAGGTAACCATAACACGGAATATAATATTGTAAACTGCTGTCAAGAATTGTAAATATGACATACTGCAGGCTGATATATAACACAAAATACGATAAAAACACAAAAGATTAGAAAATGCCGCGTCTCAATGTATGAAACTCACTGATAATCATGCAACAGTACTGAAACATATATGGCGAGCGACAACTTCTCACCATACGTTTTAGTGGCTGATGATGCATTTCAGCTACAGCACCACATTATGAAGCCATCCAGAGGCCATCACAAAAGAAGTGAATGCAGAAGATAGTACGAATGCAGACACTAGCTAACTCGTAGAGAGTGGAGAACAATTGTCATCAGTGCTTCGTGAATTTTGGAAACCTCTTTTGCTATCTGTATAAATTGCAGAATTTGTTACCGCAAAAAGCGTTTAACTTCAGAACTTCTTGAGAAGTAGCCTTCCTTCAGAACCACTGTATACAGGCCAAGGAACATTTGACACGGATACAAGCAACGGAAATGTAGTTGGTGTATCATGGTGGTCGGTAATCCAAACTGATATTGAGTTGGAGAACTTGCAACTCAAACTACGGAAGTCAACTTTAGAAGCAAGAGAAGTACAGGATAGGTTTATGAGTGCTACATGATACATGAAAGAAGTGCGCCAAGCCAAGGTCATAGTACTGACTTGTGCACGGCGAGAGGAAAGACGAATTATTATAATGCAAGTGCACTGTCAACTCTAAACTGAACCACAAACATTTTGATGTATGTAATCTATAACCAAAAAAATTTTATTTTTCTTAATCACTGACGAAGAGAACGTGGCAAGTACGATAAACCGATTTCCTAGAAATTGCGCTCAGTGGAAGAGGGGTAGAAATAAGTGAACATGTATCTCGAATTATCCGCAGATACTCGACCATTTCTGAGAAAGCGATTCAAAGTTTTCAAGGTACTGTATCCGCCTTTTAGCGATAAAACAGTTCAGGTGAAGCTCTGGCAAAATGGCTAACGTCGCAGCTTCTCTCTTTTGCGCCTCGTGTTCGAAACCTGATGAATATTTTTGTCTTTGTTTTTCGTTAATCTATGCAAGTCCGTAAAAGATTTCTCAACTAAATTTTTCCAATGCATACTGAAATAGCATTGTCCTTATTCGTCTACTAATTGTATGTCTAGTGAATGAAATAAAAAAGAATGAAACAATAAATGAATGAGAAAATAACATTGTTTTCGGTTAAATTCATATAGTGTATCTTGATTCCTATTCATTTTTGGTAAAGTGGTCCGTGATGCATGGATTGCCGTGAAATTATTGCTATTGCCTGAAACCTTCAGCAATAGTAACAACGTTTCTTTACAGAGTCATATTCATAGAAAGAAATAGCACTGAGACAAACCTGCATTTGCACGATGGTCGTAGTGTTCAGATTTTCTATGTTTCGAATATTTCTACGATCCATATCACCAAAGGAATTCACCAAACCTCCCTGTAGAATAAGTTAATAACAAACTATAAGAATTGATGTAAGAATGAAAAATAAGAACATAAGAATTTATTAAAGACCGTAACGCCTGAAAATACCGTAAAAACATGTACAGGTTGAGTAGGGGGAAAGGTACATTATCTGAGTGGTGATACTAGTGATCGTTCTGAACAAAAAACTCCTAATAAACGTAAGCCCTTTTCTTAACCGTTTCCGGGCAAAACCAATGAAAACAATTAGGAGTGGGAAACGTGTAGCGTATTCCTTATTAACCGCGTCAATACGCAGTTTATTTGCACGTTGTGCAGTTGCTTACCTCAAGTCTTGGTCTTACAGTGCTCCTCGTAATGCACGGTACTACAATGTTGTTAGGTGAACAACGAATACAGTATTGTGTAGCGAAAATGCCACGGATCTTTACACATGCAGAGCATGATGACATGTTGTTTGTCTATGATTACTCCAATGGGAATTCCAGAGCTGCTGTGCGTGAATACTAACAACGATTTCCGAGTCGCAGAGTGCCAAGTAGCAGGGTGTTTCACAGTTGGCGTGAGCGTGGTACGCTTCCCAGGATAAATGTTGTTTCTGAACGTCCCGTGCAACAAACTCTTAATGAAGTTGAGAACATTTTTCAGGTAGTGGAATGCAAACCTACTACTAGCTCTAGAGGAATTGCTGCCCATCTTGGTATTCCACAAACACGAGTGATACTCACAGTACACGAGCACGGTCTGTACCCCTTTCAACGGCAGAGTGTACAACATCTGCATGAAAGAGATGCTGCAACCTGGGAAAGAAGTCTGCCATTGTGTCACTGCCAATGGGCGATTAATTCCACGTATTGTATTCACTGATGAGTCAACATTTACCCGCAACGGAATCAACAACTCGCGTAACTCTCATGTACGGGCAAATGAAAATGCGCACGCTACTGTGAAAACGAATTGTCAACGACGTTTTTCAGTCATCGTGTGGTGCGGTACTATTGATGACCAACTCATCGGTCCAGTTGTTTCAGACAACCGTCTTACCGGGACAAGGTATCTTGAGTTTCTTCAAAATGTGTTACCAGAACACATGGAGGATATCCCTTTGGCAACACGATCTCGTATGTACTTTCAGCATGACGGCCCTCCCACATATTCCGTACGGCCAGTGACACAGTATCTCAACACAACGTATCCTGGACGTTGGACTGGTCGCCGCGGAGTCACTGCTTGGTCACCGAGATCACCCGATTACTGTTTGTGGGGGTGACTGAAGAGTGACGTCTACAAGCGCAGAGTCGGCACAAGAGAGGGACTTCTCGCTCGTGTATTACATGCTCGTGCTCAGGTAAAGCAATGAGAAACTGCGCTGTGATCGGCGATACAACAGCTGTCTACAAGAGAAGCAACACGCATTGAAGTTGACGGTAAGCTGTTTCAACATCATTTGTGAGGAAACGAAAAAAATGGCTCTGAGCACTATGGGACTTAACGTCTGAGTTCATCAGTCCCCAAGACTTAGAACTACTTAAAACGAACTAACCTAAGGACATCACACACATCCATGCCCGATGCAGGATTCGAACCTGCGACCGTGTGAGAAAACGTAAACAATTAAACAAACTATAACGTAACAGTATCTTAATTTACCATCACCTGCACCTTTCCCGTTCCTAATTGCTTTCATCGGGTTACCCGGGGACGGTTAAGAAAAGGTCATATGTTTACTGGAAGTTTTTTGTTCAGAATCACCAGTAGTATCACCTGTCAAAGCATGTACCTTTCCTTCTTACTCACCCTGTATAATAAATGTATGACACTTATTTGAAAACCAGTTGTAATTTTACGATTAACATAACACTCTTGTTCTCCTCTCTTGATAAGAAACATTCGCATAGCAACCTTCTACGAACATGGATAGATATAACCGGGTTTCGAAAATGAGACACAAAACTCGAAAGCCGTGAGATTAGACGCTATACCACTATTTTAGCTTAAATAACTGTACGCTAAAGGGCATCCGAAATCCGTTGTAAGCTTTGACCGCTAATTTTCCAGAAATGGTAGAGTATCACGGATAAGCTGAGACATGTTTTCGTTCATTTTGACTCATCTTCCAGCGAGTGAAGATTCTGGGAAACCGGGTTACAGCACCTGTCACAGTCCCCTCGTGAGATTGACAATAGGAGGCAACATGACACTTCTTCTCAACAGAATGCGCACGCAGCTGTCAACTATTTGCCAACTGCAGCATGCTACAATGCTGCATACTGTGTCCTACCATGTCCAAAAGACTCACCAATAACTAAAGCGTCTGGTAGTAAAAGACTTCATTACCTGACACTGAAGAGATTATGTTCATTTTATGGCTCACTAGTTTCGCTGAGGAATTCCAGCAAGAGCGATGCAGGCTCAAGCCCATGTATTGACTTCAGAGGTAATTAATATAAGGTTACCTTTCGGTCACTTTATATTTCTAAGGAGCACACAACTTAATATGATTTAGCTTGAGTTATCATCATGATAGTAGTGGGACAAAGCAACAGCGGCCCCCCTCTCCATTGTTGCCAGACAGGTGCAACGTCACTGCAATGACGCCATCCAAAATGGCGGCCTGTAGACTTGGCAACAGCACATGAAGTCGTCCAAGATGGAGGCCGTGACGTCAGATGATGATGCAAGAACCATTACCCAAGATTGTGGCTTTTGGCGGGAAAGGGCCACGCCCCCTGGCAAAAAGTTTGAACTTTGGAGGGAAATTGAATTACGTGCTTCTACGGGTCACCCAACAGACCCCCGGCCCTCCTTTCCGACTTTTTGCATGATGGATCATCATCCTCTTGGAAAATGGGCAGGAATTTCGAATTCTGGAGGGAATTTTGCTCTAAGAACTTACTCCTGCAGCTGAGGGGATTTAGTATGGTCTTTCCTCCACTAGAGACTGCTCGTGACGCCATTCAGTTTGAATATAATTTGTTTAAATTTGTATGAATTTGGTTACATTTGTTATCTACCTACAGCAGTAGAGGCAGTAGTGGTTTAGTGTGGTGTTACCACCACAAGAGGCTGATATATCAGTGCTTGTTGAGCTGACAGTGTGGAAGGAGCATGTATTCAACTAGTGAGATGTTGGGGCCAGACAGGGGGAGTTTTAATAACTGTATTACATACACTCATTCAGCCAAGGAGTGCATCCACAGTTAACTGCGTGAAGAATAAAAGTGAGCATTACCACTTTAACATATGATGAGAAAGAATACAGTCCCGCAAATAAATGCTTTGGATCGAGATGAATTAAAAATGCATTACACAATGCGTGGAAACATCTGTCTCAGCTCCCACCCCACAAAAGACAACTGACTCTGATCCAGCTGACCAAAGAACTGAGATAGGTTGCGAGTTGTTCATGGTAGGTCATGTGATTGTGCAGTTCAGTCAATAGGAGTACGGCATCATGATGACGTCGTGTGTTTTCCCATGTGCACGTGTGTCCCAGCCTACCCTGTTGGTGGGAATTTCGAATTTTGGCGGGTATTTCGAATTTTGGTGGGAATTTCTTTATCGCAGGGCTGTGCTGTTTTGGCCACCCCACCTGGGAATTGGCAGGAAAAGGAATCAGCCTGTTCCGAGCTGCTGGAGTGAGGAAGGAGTGTACTTTATTTTTCGAACAATTAATTTAGTGACGGATTTCATCCAGTTTAGTTATTACGCTGATACAAAACACTCATCCCGACATGCTTGAGGCAACAATATAAAGTTTACACACCTGAAAACTTCTCGTAAATAATGAAGTGCACTGATGTGCTGAGGCGCAAACAACTTGTAAATTACAAAAAAAATCCAGTACCCAGCATACAGATGTGCAAACTACTCGTAGATCACCGAAATAATACATGTGTAACGCTATACAAACACACTCACAACATGTACATCTACAGCTACATATATACTCCGCTAGCCACCAAGCGGTGTGTAGCGGAGGGCAAAATTGGCGCCAAAGTCAAATTTTCGCCCGTCTGTTACATTTGCGGGCCGCGCGAGGGAAAAACGACTGTCTGAACACCTCAGTACGAGCTCTTATTTCCCGTCCCTTTGAATGATGATCATTACGAGGTTTGAAAGCTGGTGGTAATAATATATGCTCTACATCCTCAGTGAAGATTGGATTTCGGAATTTAGTGAGCAGCCCCTTCTGTTTAGCGCGTCGTCTATATGCAAGTGTGTCCCACTTTAAACTTTGTATGGGATTTGTAATGCTCTCGCGATGGCTAAATGTACCAGTAACGAATCTTACCGCTATTCTTTGGACCTTCTCAATCTCTTGAATCAGACCCAACTGGGAAGGGTCCCATACAGATGAAAAAATACTCTAAGACTGGACGATCTAAGTATTGTAAGCTATTTCCTTTGTTGAAGGACTGCATCGCTTCAGGATTCTACCAATAATCTGCAATCTAGAGCTCACCTTACCCGCTACTTGTGTAATCTGATCATTCCATCTGAGATCATTTCGAGTGGTCACACCCAGATACTTGACTGATGTTACCGCTTCCAAAGACTGATCATTTATTTTGTACTCATACATTAATGGGGATTTTCGTCTTGGTATACGCAGTGGGTTACACTTACTAATATGGAGAGATAACTGGCAGTCATTACACTGCGCATTAATTTTCTGGAAATCCTCATTGATTTGCTCACAGCTTTCGTGTGATACTACTTTCCTGTAGACTACAGCATCATCGGCAAACAGTCTAAGGTCACTGTCAATACCATCAACCAGATCGTTTATGAAAAGGACCTATTACACCGCCCTGGGGCACACCTGAAGTTACTCTTGTTTCTGTTGAAGTTACTCTGATCAGGACGACATACTGCTCCCTGTCTGTTAGAAAACTTTCTATCCAAGCGCATATGTCATTGGACAGACCGTAAGCGCGCACTTTTTGTAGCAAGCGACAGTGCGGAACTGAGTCGAACGCCTTTCGAAAGTCGAGAAATATGGCATCAACCAGGGAACCGGTATCTAGAGTCTGTTGAATATCATGCACAAAGAGGGCCAGCTGTGTCTCGCATGACTGCAGTTTCCTAAAACCGTAGCCGGCCGAAGTGGCCGTGCGGTTAAAGGCGCTGCAGTCTGGAACCGCAAGACCGCTACGGTCGCAGGTTCGAATCCTGCCTCGGGCATGGATGTTTGTGATGGCCTTAGGTTACTTAGGTTTAACTAGTTCTAAGTTCTAGGGGACTAATGACCTCAGCAGATGAGTCCCATAGTGCTCAGAGCCATTTGAATTTTCTTAAAACCTTGCTGGTTTCTGGAGATGAGCTTCTCAGAGTCTAGGTAGGTCATTATGTCTGAACACAAAATATGTTCCATGATTCTACAACAAATCGATGTTAGTGAAATTGGCGGATGCTGGTGGTCTATAAAAACAGCCTAATACAATGGCCAATCCTTGTCTGATTGACAGCTTTATCCAGACTATTTCACATTCCGACGCAGTATCGATCTCAACTGCGTTTAAACAGCTTTTAACCGCAATGAACACACCACCTCCCATAGCATCAGTCCTATCCTTTCTAAACATTGTCCAATCAGAGTTCAAAATTTCACTGCTTTTTATGTCTGGTTTCAACCAGCTTTCGGTACCTAATACAACATTGACATTGCTACTGTTTATTTCGGAGATTAACTTGGGGATCTCGCTACAGACACTTCGACCGTTTACTAACATGAGATTAAGCATACTTAAATCCTTTGTAACGACCTTTTAGGTGAACTAACAATTTTTACAGTTGGCACACCCGCATGAGTGTCATGAACTGGTAATTTTTCGGGCCAGCAGTTTATTTCCCATGGGGAGGAACCTAATCTTAGAAACCCTCATGTGCACACCACACATACTGTGCTACCCATGTAGCTGCTTCCTGTGTGTAGTGCACCCCTGATGTATCGAGGGCGTCCTACAACCCTCCATCCCATAGCGTAGGTCAAGGAATCTACAATCATTTTCGTCACAGCGTCGACGTAGCCTCTGGTTTAGATTCTCCACTCCAAATCAGAGGACCCTGGTCCACCCTGGGTACGATGCTGCACATTGTCAGCTTGGCTTCCACTCCTCGAGAGATGGAGGCCGCCTTCACCAATTTAGCCAGCCGTCGAAAGGACCCAAGGATTTCCTCGGAACCCCAACGACAGGTATCGTTGGTACCGACATGCGAAACTATCTGCAGCTGGCTGCACTCCGCACGCTCAATAGCCGCCGGAAGAGCCTCTTCCACATCCTTGACAAGGCCCCCCAGCAAGCACACCGAGTGAACTTTGGACTTCTTCCTCGCCCTAGCTGCTATGTTCCTGATGGGCTCCATGACCCGCCTAACATTGGAGCTCCCAATAACTAACAAACCCCTACCCCCTTGTGCACGCTGTCTGGACCTTGCTGAAAGAGCAGCCACTATCCTGGCGTAAGGTGCAGTCTGATCCGGCTCAACCTCCCCCCCCAGCATCAGATAGCACACTGAATCTATTAGCAAAGTGCATGGGATTTGGGGCCTGCTTCCCCCATGCAGCTTTCGCCATGATTCTCGAGACCTCAACACAGTCTGCCACCCACACTGAGGTGAGAGTGGTCCAGCGGCTCAGTCGCACCTGAGGTCAGCTCAGTGACAGTGAGCTGTGACATCCCCCCCCCCCAGCACAATCTAGTACAGCAGAGGCTGCCCCAGGCACCCCATCCCATCCGCACCACAAGGTGTTCCCTGTGGCCAACAAAGCTTCCAGCTGCGTTTGGACTTTGGTCAACTTCTGCATCCACACACTATAGTCACAGTTCCTATCCATCTAGCTAAAAACTGATTTACTATAAAAAAAACTTAAGGAAACCTACTGTCACACAAGGTTAACAGCTGCACTCTAGTTGGCAGAAAGGACACTCAATAATGAAAATAAAAATTTATGGTAGGAGCGAGATGTGGTGCTTATTTTCAACACTTAAACACCCGAAAATAATGCAGTGATCAAACACTCAGTGCTCGTAAAAAAGCAACATATCAGCGACTCGAACCCTGATTCTACTGGATAGAGAGCGTAAGTGCACCCCCAACGCATGGAAACTGTCCAGATATGGTAGAGGAAGGTTAGGTTAGTGTACTTTATTTATTTTGGTCGTGAAACTGACGCGAATATCGATCCTAATTACGTAATTAATCACAAAGATCGGTCCTAATTACACCACTATATGCATACCGCTGCACAAGGACGACCTAAAATCGTAAGATAGGGCGAAAAACTGACAATACCATACAATCGGTGTTGTCCTGCTGGTAAAAATATTGCAATACCACTCGAAACTGACGCAAATATCGATCCTAATCACGTAATTAATCAGAAAATCGGTCCTAATTACAAAGCTACATACACAGCGTTGCACAATGACGGCATAAAATCACAAAATAGCACAAAAACTGACGAAACCATACAACTGGTGTTGTCCTGCTGGGAAAATACTTCGCAATACCACGATAAGCAGCGACAGAAATAGTCAAACTCTGCCCTACAGCTGCAAGCTAGGGGGAAAGGACTGGAGGGTAAGGCACTATATAATTCTTTTTTAGGGGAAAATATGTTCAACTGACTAGATGCTGGACAAAGAAGAGTTTAAAAAACGTATTATCTGCAAACATACAGCACCTACCGCGGTTTGACATTAATGTAAACACACATCTACTAAAAATCGCTATACAGCCCAGCCAATCGAAGCCAGTACACGCTATCGCAGGTGATGGAAAAAATGAGTCACGCTTCTAATGACACTTCGAAACTGTCGCTAAAAAACCAGCACTCGAATTGAAAGGATCATAATGCAGTACATGTACCGGGGAAAATGGTTGTCCTAAAAGACTGCAGAGAGGGTAGTAGTTGAATGTGTGTTCTCCTCCATGTGCAATCACAAACTGCCAAAAATCGAGGCCCTTTCTCCACTTACGGGATGGATAGACCGAGGGAGGGAGCTACTCCACTAGCAGCCTTGCAATCCATGCTGGCCACTGTCCGCCTTGATACGCTGGTCCTTTGCGAAAACAAAAGCAGGTATAGTTAATTAAACAACAGGAGATAAAAGGGCGGCTTTCCCAAATATATCTTGGTTGTCTAAAGTGTAGTGACAGCCACCCCTAGTGATTATGGCGCGCAGCTGCAGCGATGAGCTGTCAGAGACTAGACTTGTCCCCAGCGCCTCCAAAAGGCTCTCGCCTGGGATGGGAAATACTTTTGTTTAACGTCACGTAGGATGCTCCAGCTGGGACTGTAGGAGACCCACAGTCTACTAGAGAAAAAATTCGAAATTTGTTGTAAGTTCTATGGGACCAAACTGCTTAGGCCATCGGTCCATAGGCTTAGACAATACTTAAACTAACTTAAAATGAGTTTTGCTAAGGTCAACAAGGACACCCATGTCCAACGGAGGACTCAAAACTTCGACGGACTTCGTAGAGAAGTCGCCCACCGTTCTGCGCTGGACTACTTAACATCAGCTTGAGTCCTATATTAAAGCAACTATTAAAAATACCAAAAAAAAAAAATCATTCGCGACGATAATAAATGTGCCTTTCCATGAAAATACACAAATTCTGTTTTCATTTACTTTTATGAATAAATCGGTATAGTTTTTTTTACGTTAGACTGCACTTGCATCTCATTCTTTTGTGACATCCAGCGAAATGGACCGCCACCAATCACAAATGATCAACAAAGACCTACCGACCCTGCGTAAAATCAGGAAAAAAAACTACGACTATTTTAATGCGAAAACTACTGATCACCGCAAACTATCCTTGTTATTTCGAAATTAAATTGATCAAGAGAGTCACTCTGTATGGCGAGCAATTTTTGTTTTGTGATTTTCTGTAGTCGGATTACACTTATCAGGGAGGTGAAATGGGAATCCGTGGAGGGAACTCAATGTTCTTTTCGAGGAACACTATTGAGAAATGACATCTGGAGCTGACCACAGAGCGATTCTAACGCATACAACACTCATTTCGCATAGGGACCGTGCTATTAAAAACACGATCGTCGCGCTGTCCACGATTTGGGATCAAGTCTATCCATTCAATCACTTACTTGTGTTGGATCCAGTAGAGACATTTTTAATGATTGCGGCCACTTGCGAATCATATTCGTGGCACTCTCATATCACGAAATGAGTTACGTTTTTTCGAAACTATCTGCTAAGATCCCATACGACAGAAACTCCAGCACTGTTTTTTAGACAGCCCCTCTGCATCTTTTAATTGCTCCTAAGTCCCTGCATAGCCTTTCCTGCAGCTTAGTGCATGTGATCGTCCCAATTTAAATCTGACCTATACGGAATTTGGAGAGCGCTATATCTAAGACCTTCTCCAACCGGTAGGGGAACAGGAAGAGATGAGTTAATGCGACAGGAGCGCGTTTGGACCACTCGATGGAAATGGGGACGTGGTGTCATATCTCAGCCAGCCGTGTACAGTGTGTAAGACCAGCGACAAACGAATCTTTCCTCTGCAACACAAGCGGATGCCTCGGTGATCTGTTTCGAAAAGCAATGGCCCTTCATTTTGCAGTCATGTAAATGATTCCTGTTCCATTGCTAACCATCACCAGATAATGCTGTTCACAACATGCGTGAGGCAGCCCAAATAAAAAGAGGTACTGTTGTTCTATTGGTGAAAAAAAAATAAAAAAATGAAAGTAAGACAAATGTAGGGTATCGCAGCATATGGAAATAGGACGAAACTGTACCAATGAAGAACGCTTCCAAACAACTGTATTAAGGTGATGACCTCATCACTTAATCACATGTTCCACGCTTTCGAAGGGAAGATGAAATTAACTGTGTAGGTCATAGCTGTTGGATCCGCTGCGATGTCTTCCACATCGCATCTGTGTTTTATTCCTACCAGCCTGTGATGTGGTAGCTGTATAGTTTATGCCATAAGACATTCAGTTTGCTATGAGAGCCAGAGAATCGAAACGTGTTAATGTTGGTTTAGCAGCAGCTGACACCGGTCTCGAAGTCATGGTACAAAGAAACAAATTGTGTGAAGGTGTACACTGATTAGGAGTGTTACAACCGAAAAAACAATGTATTAAGCTGCTTATGAAGGAGCAATACAAGAACCCTCTTGTGTGATTGATAGTCTGTTGGACATGGTCATGCTACGGTACAAGTGACGAAACTTTACATGTATCTGTGGAAACGACTTCGATCACAAGCCACCTGCTCCAATGAATCAATACCTGTTATCATATTAACAGAATCTTCCGTCGGTTCTTGGTAGAACAACATTATAATGAATGAAAAGCACCAGTTTGCTTTTCTTCTACAATATTACTTTTATTGTTAACCGTTTTCGGCTTACAAGGCCATCATCAGACATTTACTGTTGTCTGCTAACATTTAACTTCTTTGGTGATAATACTCAGTAAATGACTGATGATGGCCTTTTAAGCCGAAAACCGGTTAACAATAAAAGTAATATTGTAGAACAAAAGCAAACTGGTGCTTTTCATTCATCAATATCCGTATATTTATTAGGATCGCCACATATATTGGGGTGATAGACATAAAGGCACACTGAGAGACACAGGTCTCCTTCGGACTACCTGTATGTAGTTTGGAGATGTGTTGCAAATTCTTCGTCCTTCCTCCATATAACGTAGGATATGTAGTCTTCCTAATTTTCCCATCAAAAATACCACTCTAACTGCTCGTACTATCTCTCCTACTACCTCATGTTGCAGGAGAAAACTTCGTTAGTCACTGGTCTTACACACTGTACACGGCTGGCTGAGATATGACAGCATGTTACCATTTCCACCAAGTTGTCCAAACACGGTAGTGTCGCATTTACTCGTCCTGTTTCCCTAGTGGATAGAGAAGGTCTTAAAAATAGCGCTCACTGGATTCTGTACAGGTCTGATTTAAATCGGAACAATCACATAGACTAAGCTTCAGGAAGGGCTCTGCAGAGACTTAGGAGCAGTTACAAGATGCAGAGGGACTATCTAAAAAACAGTGCTGGAGTTTCTGTTGTAAGGGATCCTTAGCAGATAAGCTCAAAAATGTAACTTATTTCGTGATATGTGAGTGCCACGAATATGATTCACCAATGGCTGTTATCATTAAAATATGTCTCTACAGGATCCAGCAAAAGTAAGTGGTTGAATGGATAGACTTGATCTCAAATCGCGGACGGCGTGACGATCGTGTTTTTAATAGCATGGTCCATACGCGATTATGAATGATGTGGGCTGTAGAATCCCTCTGTGGTCAACATCAGATGTCCTTTCTCAAAAGTGTTCCTCGAAAAGAACATCGTGTTCCCTCCACGGATTCCCATTTGACCTACGTGATGAGTGTAATCCGACTACAGAAAAACAAAAACAAAAATTACTCGCCATGCAAAGTGACTCTCATCATCAATTTCATTTTGAAATAACGTGGACATTCTGCGGTGATCGGTAGTTTTCGCATCAAAATAGTCATAGTTTTTTTTCCTCTTTTTATGCAGGGTGGGTAGGTCTCTGCTGATCATTTGTGATTGGTGGCGGTACATTTCGCTGGACATAATAAAATAATGAGATGCAAGTGCAGTCGAACATAAAAAAACTGTACTGATTTTGTTCATAAAAATAAATGAAAATGTAATTCGTCTATTTTCATGGACAGAGGACATTTATTATAGTTGCGAATGTTTTTTTTCTTTTTTTTTAATAGTTGCTTTATTATAGAACTCCAGTTTATGTTAAATAGTCCTGAGCAGAACCGTGGGCGACTTCTCTATGAAAATGCTGCTCCCCCTTGGTCCTAGGTGGAGATCCTGCGTAAAGTTAAACAAAAGTATGACTGCCAAAACAGTCGCAGGATAAATATTTATTAAAATTCTTGACCAAGGTTTCGGTATGTATAAATATTCCTTGTTTTATTAATCTCCATTGCATGATGTAATTTTAGATTTTTTACTTCTGACGAAGGTATATTTATATGTACCGAAACCTTGCTCAAGAATTTTAATAAATCTTTATCCTACAACTGTTTTGGCTGTCATCCTTTATCATGAAGAATTTCAACATTTGCTGTTTCAGCCATGTTTAAAATCTTTAAACAAAAGTGTTTTCCACTCCAGAACGAGAGGCCTATTGGAGGCGTTGAGGGCCTGTCTAGTCTGTGACAGCTCGTTGCCACAGTTGCGCGCCCTAACCATTAGGGGTGGCTGTGTCGCTATACTTTAGATAAGATGCATTTGGGAAAGTCGTTCTCTTGTCTCCCATCGTTTGGTTAACTATACCTGTTTTTGTGTTGGAAAATGATCAGTGTATGAAGGCAGATAGTGGCCAGCATGTGTCGCGAGGCTGCTGGTGGAGTAGTTCCTTGCCTCAGTCCATCCACCCTGTAGCTAGAGAGAGGGCCTCGATTTTCGGCAGTTTGTGATTGTACATTGGGGAGAACGTGAGTTCAAACACCGCCTCCTCAGTAGTCTTTCAGGACAACGATTTTCCCCAGTACATGTTCTGTACTATGACCCGTTCAGTACGAGTGCTGGTTTTTCACGACGATTTCGAAGTGTAATTGGAACTGTGACACATTTTTCCTTCAGCTCTGATAGCGTGTACTGCCTTCAATTTCCTTGGCTGTAGGGTGATATTTAGTAGGAGTCTGTAGCGAACTCCAACGTCGAACAATGGTAGATGCTGAATGCTTGCATTTAATACACTTCTTTTAAACTCCTCTTTGTTCAACACCAGCACCTAGTCAGCTGAATGTATTTCCCACCAATAAGAATAAACCTAGTACCTAACTTGGCAGCCTTTTTCCCTACCTTCTCGGTGTAGTGTAGAGTTTTAGTGTTTCTATCGCTGGTTTCGAGTGGTACTGCGAATTTTTTTCCCAGCAGGATAAGACCAGTTATATTTTATCGTCAGTTTTTGAGCTGTATTGCGATTGTAAGCCGTCCTTATGCAGCGCTCTGTAGAAAACTGTGTAATTAGGACCGACATTTGTGATTAATTATGTAATGGGGATCGGTATTTGCTTCAGTTTCCCGACCAAAATACACTCCTGGAAATGGAAAAAAGAACACATTGACACCGGTGCGTCAGACCCACCATACTTGCTCCGGACACTGCGAGAGGGCTGTACAAGCAATGATCACACGCACGGCACAGCGGACACACCAGGAACCGCGGTGTTGGCCGTCGAATGGCGCTAGCTGCGCAGCATTTGTGCACCGCCGCCGTCAGTGTCAGCCAGTTTGCCGTGGCATACGGAGCTCCATCGCAGTCTTTAACACTGGTAGCATGCCGCGACAGCGTGGACGTGAACCGTATGTGCAGTTGACGGACTTTGAGCGAGGGCGTATAGTGGGCATGCGGGAGGCCGGGTGGACGTACCGCCGAATTGCTCAACACGTGGGGCGTGAGGTCTCCACAGTACATCGATGTTGTCGCCAGTGGTCGGCGGAAGGTGCACGTGCCCGTCGACCTGGGACCGGACCGCAGCGACGCACGGATGCACGCCAAGACCGTAGGATCCTACCAAGTGCCGTAGGGGACCGCACCGCCACTTCCCAGCAAAGTAGGGACACTGTTGCTCCTGGGGTATCGGCGAGGACCATTCGCAACCGTCTCCATGAAGCTGGGCTACGGTCCCGCACACCGTTAGGCCGTCTTCCGCTCACGCCCCAACATCGTGCAGCCCGCCTCCAGTGGTGTCGCGACAGGCGTGAATGGAGGGACGAATGGAGACGTGTCGTCTTCAGCGATGAGAGTCGCTTCTGCCTTGGTGCCAATGATGGTCGTATGCGTGTTTGGCGCCGTGCAGGTGAGCGCCACAATCAGGACTGCATACGACCGAGGCACACAGGGCCAACACCCGGCATCATGGTGTGGGGAGCGATCTCCTACACTGGCCGTACACCACTGGTGATCGTCGAGGGGACACTGAATAGTGCACGGTACATCCAAACCGTCATCGAACCCATCGTTCTACCATTCCTAGACCGGCAAGGGAACTTGCTGTTCCAACAGGACAATGCATGTCCGCATGTATCCCGTGCCACCCAACGTGCTCTAGAAGGTGTAAGTCAACTACCCTGGCCAGCAAGATCTCCGGATCTGTCCCCCATTGAGCATGTTTGGGACTGGATGAAGCGTCGTCTCACGCGGTCTGCACGTCCAGCACGAACTCTGGTCCAACTGAGGCGCCAGGTGGAAATGGCATGGCAAGCCGTTCCACAGGACTACATCCAGCATCTCTACGATCGTCTCCATGGGAGAATAGCAGCCTGCATTGCTGCGAAAGGTGGATATACACTGTACTAGTGCCGACATTGTGCATGCTCTGTTGCCTGTGTCTATGTGCCTGTGGGTCTGTCAGTGTGATCATGTGATGTATCTGACCCCAGGAATGCGTCAATAAAGTTTCCCCTTCCTGGGACAATGAATTCACGGTGTTCTTATTTCAATTTCCAGGAGTGTAAATTAAGTACACTAACCTAACCTTCCTCTCCCGCATCGGGAGAGTTTCCATGTGCACAAAGGCTTTCTACCCAGTAGAATCAGGGTTCGAGTTGCTGATACGTTGCGTTTTTTACGTGCACTGTCTGTTTGTGCACTGCACTATTTTCGGATGTTGAAGCATTGTGAGCGTGTTTGCGTAGCATTACTAATGCATTACCTTGGTTATCTATGAGTAGTTTGCACGGGTGTGTGCTGCGTACTGGATTATTTCGGTAGTTCACGAGCTGTTTGTGTCTCTGCACATCAGTGTATTGCATTATTTACGAGTAGTTTCCATGTCTGTGAACTGTATATCGTGACCTCAAGCACATCAGGGTGAGTGTGTTGTATCAGCATAATAAATAAACTAGGTGAAATCCGTCCGTAAATAGATTGTTCCAAAAGTAAATAAAATACACTCCTTCCTCTCTCTAGCAGTCCAGAAGAGGCTGATTCCTTTCCCCGCCAACTTCCCCCTACAGACCACTAGGAGGATGAGCAGGCTGGGGCACATGTGCAGCTGAGAATACCAAGTGACGCCATCATGATGCTGTTCTCCTATTGACTGGACTGCACGATCAAGTGACCTATCATGGTGCCTCCTAGTGGTGAACTCGCCAACTAGCTCAGTTATTTTGTCTTTTGGATAGGAGGCAGTTGTCTCTCTTGTGTGGTGGGAGCTTATACGTAAGTTTTAGAAATGACAGACAATTTCAGTAGAGACACATGTTTCCATGTAGTGTGTAATCCATTTTTAATGCATCTCGATACAAAGCATTTATTTGCAAGCCCATATTCTTCCTCTCCATATGTTCAACCATTACTACTCACTTTCATTCTTCATGCACTGAGCTGTGGATGCACTCCTTGGCTGAATGAATGCATGTAATACATGTGTTAAAAGTTCCCCTGTCTGGCATAAACATCCCGCAAATTGAACATCTGCTCCTTCTACACTGACAGTTCAAAGAGCACTGATATCTCAGCCTCTTGTGGTGGTAACATCACACTAAGCCACTAGTGCCGTAGGTAGATAATAAATTTAAACAAATTCAAACAAATTTATACAAATTCAAACAAATTATATTCGAACTGAATGACATCATGAGAAGTCTCTAGTGAGGCCAGTCCCATACTAACTCCTCTCACCTGCAGGAGAAAGATCTTACAGCAAAACTCCAATGAAAATTCTAAACTCCTGGCCATTTTCCAAGAGGATAATATACCATCATGCAAACTGTCGGAAAAGGGGGGGGGGGACTCCTAGGTGACCTGTAGAAGCACATAGTTCAATTTTCCACCTAAATTCAAATTTCCTGCCAGGGTGCATGACAGGATTTGTGGCCAGGGTTGTGGCACTTTGCCACCAAAAGCCGCCATATTGGATAACGGTACTCGTGTCATCATCTGACGTCATGGCCGCCATATTGGATGATGTCAAGTGCTGTTGCAAAGTGTTTGAGCCGCCATCTTGGATGACACTATCGGTGCCATCTTAGATACATCTGGCAACAATGGAGGGGAGGCCGTTCCAGCTTTGTCCCGTTACGCATGATAAGGAAGAAGCAACAAAGAAACAGCTTCATAAAAAATATGAGGATTTGTAGATTTCAGTTGAAACTACAAATGACTGTAAAATCTTTTTCAGAGTGTACCTCTAACAGACAGATTTATATCAATGAATAAGACATCATTATTTCTTACAAGTGATTCAAGTACCATCTTGCAGGTACTTTCACTGAGAACAGCGATGTCATCAGAAAACCTCATCATTGGTATTCTTTCAAATGGTTCAAATGGATCCGAGTACTATGGGACTTAACATCTGAGAGCATCAGTCCCCTAGACTTAGAAATACTTAAACCTAACTAACCTAAGGACATCACACACATCCATGAACGAGGCAGGATTCGAACCTGCGGCCGTAGCAGTCGCGCGATTCCGGACTGAAACGCCTAGAACCGCTCGGCCACCGCGGCTGGCGGTATTCTTTCACCTTCAGTTTTATTTCTACTCTTGAACTTTTCTTTTACTTCCATCACTGCTTCTTCGACTTGTAATGTAGGCAGCAGTGGCGAAAGACTACATTCCTGTGTTACATCCTTTTTAATCTGGGCACCTCGTTCTTGATATTCCTCGCTTGTTGTATATTGCTCGCCTTTCTGTGTAGCTCATCCGTATTTTTCTCAGAATTTCCAGTATCTAGTACCATTTTACATTTTTCCAGGTCGCAAATCTCATTA
This sequence comes from Schistocerca americana, assembly GCF_021461395.2. Lineage (NCBI taxonomy): Eukaryota > Metazoa > Arthropoda > Insecta > Orthoptera > Acrididae > Schistocerca > Schistocerca americana. Next base: position 162,108,445 of record NC_060119.1, on the reverse strand, counting down.
ATTTGGCTTGACTTTTATTTAGTCTTGCTTCATTATCAACGGCGACGTCAGAATTGCCTGTCTGATGCTTTTACCTTTCCTAAAGCCAAATTGATTGGCATATAAAAGACGATCAAATTTCTTTTCCATTCTTTTTTTTTATTTCTTTATTTACAATTCAAGTTCTGTAGGACCAACTTGAGGAGCAAATCTCCAAGGTCATGGAACGTGTCAGTACATGAAATTACAACATAAAAGTAATATTAGATGTGAATAATATGATTATTAACCCAAGAAAGTCAATCAATTATTATAACTAAATGCAATCAGCAGTACAACAAAAATCAGCGTATTTTTTCAAGGAACTCCTCGACAGAATAGTAGGAGTGACCCATGAGGAAACTCTTCAGTTTACATTTGAAAGAGTGTGGATTACTGATAAGATTTTTGAATTCGAGTGGTAGCTTATTGAAAATGGATGCATCAGTATACTGCACACGTTTCTGCACAAGAGTTACTAAGTGAGATCCAAATGCTGAGTATTAACTGAGGTCAAATCTGCTTATTCTTGGGAATATGCTAATATTGTTAACAAGAAATGATGGCAAGGAAAATATATATATATATATATATATATATATATATATATATATATATATTAGGAGACCAATGTCAAAATACCCAGACTCGCGAACAGGGACCGACAAGAGGTTCGAACTGGCCGCTTCTGAGCCAAAAATATCCTTTTAGAATGGAAAGAGTTACTTCAAATTATAGCACCATACGACATAAGTGAATGAAAATAAGCAAAGTAAACTAACTTTTATGTCGAACGATCACTCAGTTGAGATACCATTCGAATAGTAAAAATGGCAGCATTAAGTCTTTGAACAAGATCCTGAACATGGGTCTTCCATGACAGTTTACCACCTACCTAGAAATTTGAATTGTTCAGTTTCACTAATCATACGCCCATTCTGTGAAATTAAAACCTCAGGTTTTGTTGAATTGTGTGTTAGAGACTGTAAGAACTGAGCCTTACTGTCATTTAGCACTTATTTATTTCCTACAAGTCATGAACTTAGGTCATGAACTGCACTATTTGAAACCAAACCAATGTTGCACACAACATCCTTTACTAACAAGCTAGTGTCATCAACAACCAGAAATATTTTAGAGGTACTCGTGATACTAGAGGTCATATCATTTGTACAAATAAGGAACAGGAGTGGTCCAAGCACTGATCCCTGGGGTAACTCCCACTTGACTGTACGCTACTCAGACTCCACAAGACAGCCATTCTCAGCATTGTGAATAATGACCTTTTATTGCCTGTTGCTAAGGTAACAGGTGAATCAACTGTGAGCGTCTCTCCATATTCCATAATGGTCCAACTTCTGGACTAATATATTGTGATCAACACAATCAAATGCATTAGTTAAATAAAAAACTATGCCCAACGTTCGAAACGTTTTCTTTCGCCCATCCAGTAGCTCACAGAGAAAATAGAATGTAGCATTTTCAGTTGTTAAACGACTTCCAAAGCCGAACTGTACATTTGATAGCAAATCGTGTGATATAAAATGATCAGTTATCCTTATATACACAGCCTTTTCAATAAGTTTAGTGAACACTTATGGCATAGAAATAGGTCCAAAATTGTCTACATTATACATTTCTCCCTTTTTATAAAGCGGCTTTAATACTGAGTACTTTAATCGCTCAGGAAACTGAGCATTCCTAAAGGAAAAATTAGAAATATGGCTAAATACACCGCTAACATGTGCAGCACAGTATTTTAATATTGTGTTAGGCGCTGCATCATATCCATGAGAGTCCTTAGGCTTCAGTGATTTAATTATTCACTCAATCTCCTCCTTGTCTGTATCACACAGGAGTATTTCAGACATCAATTTCGGAAAGGCATTTGCCAAGAAAGTTATATGATTCCCTGTAGAAACTAAATTTTTATTTAATTCACAAACAATGCTCAGAAAATGATAGTTAAATACTGTACATATATCTGATTTATCAGTAAAAGAAATATTTTTACTATGAACTGACTTAATACCGACGTCCTTGTGCTGCTGACCAGACACTTCCTTCACACATACTCTTTGCCTTCCTAATAACATTTTAAGCACCTAACAATACTGTTTGTAATGAGCTATTGTGGCTTGGTTGTGACTATTTTTAACATCTTGATATAATTCCCGCTTTCTTCTACATGATATCCTTATCCAATTAGTGTTCTGTACATTATTCTTATGGCCGCTTTTTGAGGGTACCCTGAATGAAATGGTCCTTGGTGGAGATTTCAACTCCACACAAGGGCCCGCTGACCAACCTCTACATCTTTCCCCGTGTGCGACCCTCTCCGTCATCATCGACAGACTTCAGCTTGTTCACTCATGGACAAAGGTTCATGGCACGCTTGCAGCTTTCACATATTATACGGTGCATTCGTCCAGTCTCCTCAACCGTGTATAAGTCCCACGTTCCCTTGCTCCCAGCACTCGACATGCCGAAGTATGGCCGCTGGCTTTCTCTGACCAGGACGCCTACATCTGCGATGTCGTCCTCGCCCGCCAACAGGCGTGGCACAGCCGCGGCCTGTGGAAATTAAACGTTTCCCACCTGACAGTCCCTGACTGCCGACTGATCGTTCAGGATGCATGGGCCCTCTGCCGTCGACGTCACCCCACAAACACATTCACCTTATCGTGGTGGCTATCCTGCGCGAAATCAGCTCTACGCAGGCCACTGTTAGGAAATGGCAAAGACTTCAAAGCTTGGCAAGCGAGCACCATGGACTTTTATTGTGCTGTACTTCGTGACTGCACTTAGATTCGATTCTCTCCTGTCCGTCAGACGATAGTGCAGCGTGTTAAAATGCAGATCACTTCACTCATGCGACGACGCTTGGAAGGGACCGTTGTCAGACCGTGCACCCGTGACCATATGCGTCACGAAACGCCATCGATGTACCACCTCTTCACAGAACGCCGACGTCGTCGTCGAACTCTCATCCACGAACTCACCGATGTGGAAGGACGACGATATACTACGAAATGTGCCATTGGTCACGATTTCTATTCTCGTTTCCGCCGGCTGTACGCTCACGTCCCACATCCCCTGACTTTAATAGAGGAGATAGCAGCACTGACTGTCAACATCGTGCCAGAGGACTATCTCAAGAACTTCAGGAACAAGTCGCCTCCGATGAAGTGCTAGATGCTACCAAAGTGGGAGCTGTCAACAAGTCCCCTGGACTGCCCGCCTCCCCATCGAATTTTACAAGTGTTTTAGTTATCTCTTGGTACCTACTTGGACGTCCATCTGTCGTGAGCTGATGTCACCCAAGACGACGATTCCAGCCATCTGCCTTGATGGGTTCATCATCCTGACCCCTAAGCCACATGAGCGATCACGCAGCTGCGATTACCAGCCCATCCCTCTACTCAACAGTAACATGAAAATTTTTGCCCGTTTGTTGGCCCCACGACTGAAGAAGGCAGCAAGATACATCACCTCCCTTGATCAGACTTCGCTGGGCGGTGACAACAACATCGATACGGCCCTTTGCAGTTACAGGGACATGATCGCGGTCGCATCATTTACCTGGCGCATTAGCATCGCTTGACTTCAGTCAGGCATTCGACCGTGTCGACCATACCTTTCTGAAATCGGCCCTGCAACACATGGGTTTTCCGGCTCGCATAGTAACGGTGGTAATGCGGCTCTTGAGCGGGGCGAGTTCAAGAATACTCTGTAATGGCCGCCTCACTGTGCCTCTAGCGATCGAGCGCTCTGCCCGACAAGGTTGCCCACTCTCCACGATACTGTATGCTTTAGCATTAGAGCCCCTACTCCAGGGGCTTTACCAACGCCTGTTGGGCATGACATTCCGTGGTCACAGCTTCTATTGTACAGCGTATGCTGACGATCTAGTCCTCTGACACACACCGTGGTTACGGTTACTACAAGCCACACCACAAGTTGGGAAACGGGGTGAAATTTCTAGTAGTTTACTGTCGAGTTGAGATTTTCACACACAAATGTTTTATTCATATCTTACATAAACTAGCAGTACGGCCATAAACAGCCTTTTAAACACGCCGCTAACGGCAATCAAATGATTTATAGGAATACAACAATTTAAAAAAAATTCCTTTTGAAAAAACGGCAATCAAGACATTTATAGCAATACCACAGTTTAATTTTTTCTTAAAAAAAAAAACACACAGAAGCTAACATTACGGCAAAAACAGCCTTTCAAAACACGCAGCTAACGCCAATCAAGTCATTTACAGCAATGCAACAGTTTAAAAATTTCTTTCAAAAACGGCAATCAAGTCATTTATAGCAATACCACAGTTTAAATTTTTTTCTTTTTCTTAAAAAAAAAAACACAGAAGCTAACAGTACGGCAATAACAGCCTTTCAAAACACGCCGCTAACGGCAATCAAGTGATTTATAGCAATACAACAGTTAAAAAAATTTAAAGAACATTAGCAAACAGGCTACTAATGTAAATACAGAACTTTGTTAATAAAGTACGGTGAGGTAGTGAAGCTACCAACACTGCCATTTAAAAAAATCAAACGTCTGAGCAAACACACGATTAATGGCAATAAAGGAATGGAGGAATTTAAAAAAATTTTTAAACAAAAGTGTCCTGGAATATCATTAGAATATAACAGATATGACGGACCCATGTAAGGCGGCCACAAATCACCCACTCAGGGATGCTCAGGCTAGGCAGAGTAATGACCAATTTAAATACGCCCGTAAACACAATTGCCACTCTCAGGCTGGTCACTGCATCGACTTTTAGCCAGCGAAAACTTGTAATAAGACAGCTTAACTTGCTGACAGAATTAGAGCTAACCTCGTGCAAGGAAACATTACACCACACAGTCCTGAATGAGCGACCACATCATCAACCAACAAGAAGCATGAATTTACTCATAACACACGACAGAATAGCGAAACAATTGAACTGCCAAAACTACACCTCCCTTCGGGCAGTAACGAGAGGAGGAGGAAAGATCACTGTCTTCAATTACACAGGTGCCGGGGACAGGAAACCCGATCGCCGGAGGCCACAAGGCAGAAGAGACACTGATTACGCAAACTTATTACTTAATGATTAAACCTTCCACTAACTTAACTTGCAATTATGCTCGAACTGGCAGTACACGACCTCCGATGGCAAGGATCCACACATCCGACGGCGCACGCGCCGCCAGTGTACCCAACACGCCACGGTCACGCGACAACACGCTCTGTCACCGGAGTTCACGTCTTCTCTGCAACGTTGACGGGTAGTGACCGCTCCTTCATGTTAGGTGTCTCCTTTTCACACTCCAGTGTTGAAACGGAGGACTTAAAGGATCTTGTTAACGTCCCACCAAGGTGAAATGAACAGCAACTACTTGTCGGGCGATTGTGTATACAACCAACGCGCACGGAGCTCTTCCGTCAACTCGCCCGCTCGTTACACACAACCGACATCCATCACGTGGCGACTGACCACGCCTGGTCCGCGCTGGACAGCCACACTGCCCTCACGTGTCCACCAGACTCTCTCTGAGCGCACGCCCCTACTTCCGCGCCACTACACGAAGTTGGGGTAACTCTTAAAGTCAAACAAAAGTTTTCAGAGTCCAAAAGCGTGTAATACGTATTATTTGTGGAGTAAATTCACGGACGTCCTGTAGAAACCTCTTCAAAGAACTGGGTATACTAACTACTGCCTCTCAGTATATTTACTCATTAATGAAATTTGTCCTAAATAATATATCTCTTTTTCCAACAAACAGCTCAGTTCATACATACAATCCCAGGAACAAAAATGATCTGCACAAGGACTTAAAAGCACTTACTTTAGTTCAAAAAGGGGTCCACTACTCAGGAACACACTGGCAGTAATTTGCCAGTAAACATAAAAAATTTAGTTACAAATAAAGATCAGTTTAAAAGGAGCCTGAAAGACTTACTAGTGGCCAACTCCTTCTACTTCATTTACGAATTTTTTAATAGAAACAAATGATGTATTGTATATATTCATACTATTAGTATTGTTATTTCAGCTTAAAAAAAAAATTGACATGTTCCACATCCACGAGTATGTCCTCAGCACGGATCTATGGAACGAAAAAACAATCTAATCTAATCTCTAATCTACCACCGGTCAAAGATCTCACTTCCTCCATAGCAGTTTCCCGGGAGCAAAAACGCAGATATCGACAGTAAAGGGAAAAGACAACCAAGCAGTCACTTAATGACAGACAACATATCAAACAAACATGTCAGGGGAAGAAAAGGAAAACCAAAGCAATCTGTGTCTACACAAGGTGTAGCACGAGTCGATACACGGCTCATCCTCTACCTCCGCAATGAAGACGATGTTCGCGCATCTCTGACTTGGGTGGCGCCATATGGGGAGGCATCGGGCAGTTCTCTTAACATTTCCACATCGAAGGTTCTGATCATTGGTGATGGTATACCTGAGAGATATGTCGTTCCTCTAAGTGCGTCCACCAGCGTCCGCTGTTTGGGCATTGATTTTATGATGACCTCCGTCGTTCAGCGGCAACCAACCGATCAGGGCTGCCCTGTGGACCACCGGCTTAGATCCCTCGACACGGTACAGCGTCAGCAATATGTGAATGCTTACCACGCCTCACGCATCCCCCATGTGGCACTAGTGTTCCCGGTTCCGATTATCCTCGCGCGTCGTATGTTGATGGCGATGGGATCCTTTGTCTGTACTGGGATGTTCTTTAAAGTTCAATATTCCTCCCTTCCCCTCCCACGGGAGCATGGTGGAGTGGGCTTATTCCATGTGCAAGACAGAGTTACGGCACTTTTCGTTATCTCCCAACTGAAAGTCTGGCGCTGCTGCCCGACGAGCCTGAACTGACTGCTTTTGCATGAATACGCGCCAGTCTCCAAGTCAGCCCCAGTCATGTTATCAGACATTCCACCCCCCTTATATACTTTCGGCACTTCTTTCTTGTATCAAGTTACATCCTGCACTCCTTATCCTTTCCACGCATACTCTAGACAAGGGCTGTTCATGAAACTTTACAAATGTGTCGAACTCAAAACCCCATCGAACACAAGTTTCCCTAGATCATATGGCGGCGTGTGTGGAAAGCGGTGCATGCTGGTTATCTCGACACCAGCGTTCAGTCCACCTGGTATGTCACCGTCAATGGCAAACAGGTCAACAAGTTTCGTTTGCACCGCATCCGCCTCGCTGTCACAGACCTCTGTGTTCACTGTGGTGTGGAGGACACGGACGCTCATTGATTTTGATGTGGTCCGTCGTCTGACGTCTGGAGGCTCGCGCAGCGTATGGTGGCATTCCTTACCAAACAGACACCTGCTCAGATCACTTTCCTGACGCTTTTATTCCCGGATGTGATTCATTACCCCGCAACAAAAACTAGTGCTGTGAATTAGATACGCGCTCATCGGTCTGCTACCTTTTTGGCCCCGACGAGAAATCACAACTAGGTTATTGAACGCACCTTAACGATTGACACTATGCACTTGTTCGCAATCCCAGATACAAGCAGTTATTTTCTTATTTTCTACGGAGCGCTTTTCATGACCCACCTTCCAGCCAGAACATCCCAGACGTGAGGTGTTGATGCTTTTCTTGCTGACATGATGTTCTGAGCGCACTACAAACGGAATCTGGATTAAAATTTCGAGAAGACACGTTTGGATGTTCCTCCAATCGGAAACCGGTAGTGACTCCTGGAATTCTGGCTGACAGACTAAAATAATGAAAGAAATTGAGCGATAAAGAGAATATAAAAAAAACCAAAAGATCACCCACATAAATAAAAGAAAAAAAAACATACATACAAAAAACGCATAAAATGCTATAAAATAAACTAAAAAAGAAAAGTCCGTATACACGTAATTTCATTTTCATCGCTACTCTCTGTCTTCTTGCCCCTACTTTCTTCCTTTCTGCCGGCCAGGGTGGCCGAGCGGTGCTAGGCGTTCAGTCCGGAACCGCGCAACTGCTACTGTGGCAGGTTCGAATCCTGCCTCGGGCATGGATGTGTCTGATGTCCTTAGGTTAGTTAGGTTTAAGTAGTTCTAAGTTATAGGGGACTCATGACCTCAGATGTTAAGTCCCATAGTGCTCAGAGCCATTTGAACATTTTTTTTTTCCTTTTCTACATCTTTGTAGTAATAGGTTAGTTGTTTGGGGATAGGCGTAGATAGGCGCCAGAGCCTGAAGAGGTGGAGTTTATTTTTTTGTTAGGACACAAGTGGCTGTGACAGTAGAGATCTGCTTTAGTTTCCCTTTCATATCCAAAGAAATAAATACATGAAAAATAAAAATTAAGCAATGGTAGGTTGTTTGAATCCTGCCACTTCCGTGAATTTTTGTTCATGTAAGAGATAATAGTTTACGAAAACTACGACGAGAATGATTAAGCATTCATAATTTTTTTTAAAAAAAAGTGCCGAAACGGTCATTTTAATAAACGAGATATTCTGCGATCTTGGCTGTCTTTTTTTCTAATGGATCAAACAAATAATGTTTCGCTGAACATCAGAAAATTGTTACTGTTTAGTAATTAGTTTACTTTTTATATTTTTATTTCTTGATTGCTTTCCTTTACATTAAAATATCATGTCAACTTTTCAAAATATGGAGGTTTTTCTTAATTTTTATTTTTTTATTGAGCTCGAGTCACTTTCACAAACTCAAATGTACCTCATTCGCCTCATAGGCAACCAGTGTTCAGTGCTCGCTCTAGATATACAACAGTTTTAACTTGGTATAAACGCTTGATACACCGCAACCTTTTTTGTTTCAAAGCAAGTGAACAGAGACCTTTTTAAGTCCAACCTCTTTTCGTCCATTTTCATAAAATTCGTGTCCTTTCTTTCTATACTTCTTCCCAGTTTCATGTCCTTTTCTTTTCCTTCCCCTTTCATGCCCACAGTATTTCATAAGAGCGGCCAAGATAAACCTGAAGTAATATACTGGGCCGCTGCTTCGGACAGAACGTGGCCGCGCCGCGGTACGTAAACGAGGAGAGAGAGAGAGCGAGAGAGAGATTTGTGCGCGATTCCCAGAGGACGAGCCAAGCGAGAGCCGGGCGCAGGTATTGTGCAGAAATAAAGATAAATCCGGGTGCTGTTTATCAGCTGCGTTTACCGGAGAGCAGGCTGCGTTTTGTTGCATGCGGCCAGCCGCGCCCGGAATTATTGCTGCTCGTAGCGACGGCTGCGCGCCCGCTCGGCCGCTCGGTAAACTTTCCGCCCGCCCACTCTGCCGGGCGCGGTTATTTTTCCGTGTATATACGTCCCGACGCGCCGGTTCCTGGAAAGAGAGATTTTTCATTACTTAGCTATTTCATTAGCCGGAGCGAGGCAGCGTGGCGGCCCCGAAGATGCATGCAAGAAGGGAAGGGTGGGGAGGGGGAAGTCGGTGCCGGCGCCTACCTTGCCTGGGGTAGCCAGCAGGCTGGTTTCGTTCGGCTATGCTTCCCTATTCCTTCCGCCTCCTTACAGGGCCCTCCTACCGAGCTGCCCACCTGAAAGAAGCCGTCAACTCCTCTCTGTCGCTTTGACAGCCACCTTACGGGCAGAGTCCCAGAAGAACCCAAATACAGGGTGTCTCAAAAGATACGCTACAACTTCAGCGGTTTATCTCTTTGAAGGGCAGGCAAAACCTTAAATAACCACATACGTAGACGGTTTCAATGGGCGGTATTCACTATGGCTAACCACATAATATTTTCTCCCTTTACCGCACAGGGGCCAGTAGTCTCTCTGGCAACCACCTAATTGTTGCCTAAACTGCCGCTAGATAGTAGTGCAGGTCATCCGTGCGAATTTTTGCCGCGTATTCAGACCAATTCTTCATTGTTAGCACTGGAAGCGGCGTGCAGTATTCTCTGTAGCTCTTCTTTATACGACTCTTTTTGTTAAGTAATTGCCTTTATTTATGTGTTGAACACATATACGTCGACGTGTAACGTAACTTTAAATTGAAATAGAATTTTCCATGTTTTACAGACAAATTTCTGTGTGTTTAGTGCTGCTAACCACCACCCTTCTGCTCCACCCAGTGTATTTTCTTCGTCTCCATCGAATACGTCTAGCCGAAAAGGAATAACTGAGGACGAATGTTACCGAATTTTATTTGAAGAAATATCTAGTGACAGCAGTTTTGACAGTGATGGAAATGATCCCACATTCGCGACAAGCTGTGCAAGTTCTAGTCTTGTGTGCAGTCGTGTGGTTCTAAATTTAACCAGTTGTCTTCATGGAAAGAATCGTATTATTTTCATGGACAATTATTTTACGTCATATGATCTGTTCAAGGACCTAAAATCCGACAGTGTGTACGCTTGTGGAACAATAAATCCCGGAAGGAAAAACATACCAAACTCAAGGAGGAAAAGAAACTGGAAAGAGGGGAATTCGATTACAAAATAAGCAATGATGGTATAGTAATCTATAGATGGAAAGATAACAGGGCAGTCAACTTGATTTCAACATGTCGTTCACCATCAGATGTGTCCACAGTAACTCGAATAATGAAAGATGGAATTATAATCAATATCACTTGTCCAATTCTATTGAAAGACTACAATTCCAGTATGAACTATTTTGATCGACTAAAGTCAGACTATGCTATTGACAGGAAAAGCAAGAAATGGTGGATGAGATTGTTTCTCCACTTTTTAGACTGCAGTGTGACAAACGCGTTCATTATGCACAAAGAAATCGGAATGGAGCAGTTCTCCAATAAAGACTTCCGTCGAGAGGTGTACAAAATCTTGTTGGCTCCAAAAATAGTTTCAGTGGCAGCTAATTTTGCTTCTGTATCCCAAAGTAGTATAGCAACCAAGATCAAATCACACAAAAACAATACGTAGACGAAAGTATTCGCCACGAAAGCAGCAAACAACAACCAATTCACTCATCATCTACAAGATGCGCAGTTTGCAGTTCAAAGAAAAATCCAGTGCGAACAATGCGGGTGTGTTCAGTGTGCAAACTAACTTTGTGTCTGAGAGCAAGCAATAACTGTTTCAAGAGATACCAAGAAAATTAAAAACTAGTTATTTCAAAGTTCAACCACCAGTCAGGAGATTGATGACTCAAAAAAAAAAAAAAAAAAAAAAAAAAAAAAATGTTGCTGTTAAAACACGAAGGTCTTCCTGGACGTCTTGCAATACTGTATCCATTAGCATTATCCCCATACACAACGCAAATGGTTCTAGCTGCCTCACTCCTGTCATCCTTCTAAAGAACTTAAACAGAAGAATGTGCCGGAAATTTTCCGATTTCTCCATTTGGCACTGCACTTTCTAGCATCCACAACACCACTCACCCTATCTGAAAGTGACCAAATCACAATATCTAAACTAAAACACAAACAGTTTACTAAAAATGAAATATTACTATCGATTAATAAACCAATAGCAACCGGAATACCAACATGCAAAACTAAAACCCTACGTTCTTATGCACCAACCTAATAATTAAGATGCTCACACCTTCTTTGGCTTATGTGAAAAATTCACAAGTTTTTGTTTGTGTGTGTTCCAATTTGTCCTGAGTGAAGCATAATGAGAACGGTTGAAGAAACAGGTCAATGTGTGGATGGTTTTTTTTTTCAGACCAAATCGGACACGCGGGTTCAAAGGAAATTCCAAACAAGGTATAGGAACAACCAGCTCCGTTGACATGAGTACGCCGATGGTACAGAAAGACAGGAAGCGTTGTTGTGAAGCATCATACTACACCACATGGAACAAGTGAAGCCAGCACAGAAAAAATACGCTGGAGTGGCAGGGGTGGTCTGATTGCATGGTCTCCTCGGTAGCCTGACATTAAACCAAAGGACCTGTTTCTACGGAGTAACATGTGTCAAGCACGCAGTCTACCAAATACCCGTCAAACACAGCAGTGATCTAACGAACCGAATCTTTCATGCCATTTCCACAGTAGCGGTATGTGGATAGAGCTTGAATACAGACTAGGTTCGCAAAAGAGCTTCTGTGAAGTTTGGAAGGTAGGAGACGAGGTACTAGCATAATTGAAGCTGTGGGAACAGGTCGTGAGTCGTGCTTGGGTAGCTCAGATGGAAGAGCACTTGCCCGCTAAAGGCGAAGGTCCCGAGTTCGAGTCTCTGTCCGGCACTCGGTTTTAATCTTCCAGGATGTTTCATATCACCGCACACTCCGCTCCAGAGTGAAAAATCTCACTCTAAGTACAGTGATATCATGCTTGTACATTTTGAGGTTCGCAAAATAATCCGAGCAGAATTCTAAAATTTAAAGACAAGTCGGCCTGTATCAACTGTAGCGTTGTAGACACCCTCATACCGGGCTACATCGCTGCATCAAGCCGTTCGACTGTTTATTTGGCTGCACTTGGCAGGTCGTTTCTGTTTAAACATTCATTGATGCAGGCATATAAACCAATGAGGAGAAGTTAGGCATACCAATCTTATACGGAGATGATCACAGAAATGCTTTTAAAGCGGTACGGGGGTATAGGGACGTACACCTTAGCGCCAAACGGTACGGGGGTATAGGGGTGTACCAGTATACACGGATCGTCGCTGTCTTTAGCTCCAGAATTATTACGTCACTAGTACGAACAGCTAGCTGCAACGTCATAGGAAGAGGACGAAGACTTCAACTGACAGAGTTGTTCTGGTTACGATGCTTATCACTTCGCGTGGTGCGTATAAATGGGTTGAATCAGCTGGAACACATGCCTGAATAATTTCGGTGACAGGAATGGAAAGGAAACGCTGTGGGAAAGAAGAAGGAGGGAAATCATGACTTTCAATCGGAGAGGACATTACCGCAATGCCATGTGCGGCTGGAAGTCATAATTTCTTTCCTATCGATTTTCCAACCCTATTCCTTTCTTATCCTATCACTCCAATTATTCATGAGTATGTCCCAGCTGCTTAGTAGCGAGTGGACATGTCCGATAGAACAGACGCCACTTATCTATGTTCGATGTCAATAACTTTGCCTCAGTGGTAACACCCGTTTCCGTCAGTTCACCAGAGTGAAACACAGTCGGGTATCGGCTTGGCCAGCACTTGGACGGACCACCACCGTCCGGTGCTGCCGAGTGCTACTGGCAAGCAGGGTGCACTCAGCCCTTCTAAGGCCAACTGAGGAGCTACTTTATTCAGCTGCACCGGTCAGGAAAACCGACAATAGCCAGGAGAGAGGTGTGCTGACCTATCCTTCCGTATGCCTATGGGCTGAGGATGACACGGTGGCCGGTCCATACCTTTGGACCTTCAATAACTCTTAGGAAGGTGTTTTTTTTTAACTTTTCACGGTTTCATGGTGGCACGAGGCGTGTAGCAAATGAATGTGGGGCAGCCAGACGAGTGTAGCTCGCATCTTGCATCGGCATAAATTCCGCTTGTATCATCTGTCACTACATCAGACTCCGAAGGACATCATTTAAACGTCGTATAGAGTTTTGTGCACGTGTTCCACAGCGCCTGGGAGGCGACACTACGTTTTGCAATGTTTGCTCTTTACCGACAAAGCAACGTTTACGAACCACGTTAGTGTATGTTTTTGTAACATGCACTACTGGACATCTCATAATCAACTATATTTTCATCAGACACAACACCAACAACATTGGAGCGATGACGTATGGTGCGGTATAATAAGAAACTGCATTGGGAAGCCTTACTTCATCCCATGGCTTCTAAATGGTTATACGTATGCATATTTTCTTACGAATATTCCACTGTTTCATCCAGATATGCGGCATTTTCGGAACCTCTTCTGACTTCACACAGTTCTGACACAAATCAAGAAAAAACGATCGTATGACATTGATGGCACGGAGTCACCACTGGGAAAGTTCGGCAGTTGAGTTGCTAGTCTTTTCAGCAGATGTCGCATTGGGCGATTTGCGTTTCGATGATGATGAAATGATGACGACGACAACACAACATCCAATACCCGAGCAGAGACAATCTCTGACCCGTCCAGGATTCAAACCCAGACCCACTGCATGGCAGTCAGACGCTCTGACCACTCAGCTAAGGGAATGGACAATTTTGACGCAAGAGGAATGTTTGTTTTGGGTCGTTGTTTTGTTTGAAAGACAAACCCTTTCTCAATCAGAGCAAACCAGGTATCTTGGCACGACGCTAGGAGTAGGGGGACAAGCTACGTGCCAGGACACACTGCAATGTCGCCAAATTTATTCAAGATGGCGGCGATGCCGTCATCCAATATGGCAGCACGTAGACTTGGCAACATCGCATGACGTCATCCAAGACGGCGGATTTTGGAGGGAGAATAGTCCAATTGCGCTATGTCCACTCACCTAACCTTCAGAAAAAATGGCGGGAAGTTAGAATTTTGGCGGGAAAGTAGTCCAATTGTGCTACGTCCACTAACTTAAGTCTCCAGAAATAAAAAAAAATGGTGGAAGTTTGAATTCCAACAGGATAATGCATGCAAAGACCGCACTTGTCTTTATTATTATTATTATCATTCATTAACATTCATTATCTTTCATTATCATTCATTATCATTTATTATAATTAATTATCATTCATTGTCATTCATTGTCATTCATTGTCATTCATTATCATTCATTATAATTTATCTTTATTTACTATCATTTATTATTATTTATTATTATTGACCTGCATCCACTAGAAAATTCCCTCCAAGTTCAAATTCTTACACGAAAATAGCTCCAAAACCTTACTTTCGTTTATTATTATTCATTAACATTCATTATCATTCATTGTCATCTATTATCATTTATTATCATTCATTATCAATTATTATTATAGGCCTACCTCCACTAGAAAATTGCGCCAAATTCAAACTCCAACACGATATTCTGTCGAAAACTATACTTCTATGTATTATTATCATTTCTTATTTATTCAAAATGTCCGACTTTCTCGGTGAGAAAGCCATTCTCCTTACATCCATAACAAAAATCTATCGCAAGTTCAAATCCCCAACACCATAATTGATCACATGTACAAGCTTTCTCCGTCACTTATCTTTTTTTCACTGGTAGCCTATCATAATCGCGTCAAATAATAAACTGCACTTATAGTAACGTAATACATGTCCTTTGATTTTGCAGGGGGGAAGCGACTGAAGACTTTATTTCAAGCAGTACGGTCATCACTTGTTCTCCAACACAGTCAGCACACACATCTTTGATATCGCAGTGCAGTCACCACGACGTCCACGCTCCAGCTGAATTAGTTCTAATCCTCGGCACCCCCTGGCCAGCGTGCAGAGACACTGCCTACGCCTGTCACGTGAGGCGGCCGGTCACTAGCGCGGAGGTGCGACCCAAGTGATCGCTCCCACGTCGTACAAATGTTTTCGCCGTACATTCTGGAACTTGTTGAGTTTGATGTCACAGTGGCCCCTTGTCTCCTCACCACGTGTATTCGTAGCCTCCACACGTCTCCCGCCAAAATTGTCTCCCTCCGAGCTGAATCACACAACGGTCGTCCGTTTCCCTGCAAGACTTTCGGCGCCACGTTCAAACCTGTCGATGCCGACCTCACACAGACATTCGCCACGTGTCCCTGTGTGAACGAGAACGCAGTGCTACACTTTTGGCGGCAAAGTTTGCTCGACAGTGGGATCCGCCATGACTATATAACAGCACCTTTGGACATCACTAGAACGCCCGCTAATTGACTCGCTCTCGCACGCGTATGTAGTAACTGTACAATAGCTGC
Organism: Schistocerca americana; assembly: GCF_021461395.2. Taxonomy (NCBI): domain Eukaryota; kingdom Metazoa; phylum Arthropoda; class Insecta; order Orthoptera; family Acrididae; genus Schistocerca; species Schistocerca americana. Next base: position 162,092,690 of record NC_060119.1, on the reverse strand, counting down.
GCCGCCACCCCACTTACGTCACACACTCTCCATACATGTGACGGACATAGCCTTCTGTAAATACCTGGAAAATGACCCTTTAATTCGACATGACGGTCATGCAGGTTTGTCCCAACTTACTTCTCCATGCTCACACAGCAAAACTACAGAGCGCAGCTGATGTACGTGTGGCCGGCTGAGCCCGCTCCGTAACCTGCTGACGTCAAGCACACCCCCACGGCCAGCGCGACAGGTAGGCAGCGGCGCCCGAGGGTCCTGCCACAAACAGTCGGCCGCGCCCGTGAGAACTTAACACCGGACACGATGTTTCCTGTCGACCGCGTGCCGTACAAAGGATACGTTTGGCGCCAGAGTTTGACCGACAGTGAAATCCACCATGACCATATAACAGTGTGTTTGCTTGTCACCAGAACGCTCGCTAATTCACTCTCACCACCCCGCTATATTAAATAACTCAATTTATAATTTCATATACTTATTCAAACGTGTTCAACTCGCTAATTTTAAATACTTTTTGAGGCCCAGAACACCACCTCCACACCCTCCTAGGAACCAGCGCCAAGTTTGAAATCCGCCAGTAAACAAAGCTCACTTGTGCTTCCGCCACCAACCTAAGAAAATTGTTTCAAACTAAGCCACCAGCACTCAACCTCTTCCTACACGTTTCTGGTAAACGGACTCACCCTGCACTACGTCCACAGATGGAGGAATGAATTTACTTTATTTAGGAATGGAGCATATGTATCACACTGACATGTCCCACATCATACAGACCTGCAAAACACTCCTACATAACTCATTTATAATGTTCTACACACACGCTTGCTCATTGTAAACAGTTAAAAATAACTCATAGCACAGCCTACAGACATGCGAAACGCTCGTAACCAATGCAAAACATTTACCTCCAAATAGCCAAACAACTGCTAATTTTCGGAAATAATTGCAGTGCATAGGCTGATGGAAGGAGGAACGAGTGTACTTTATTTAATTGCAACATATTTTTTGAAACTTTTACTTCTCATAGGTTTCGATATGTAAGGCCGACATAAGGCAGTTTCTGAACTCCAGTAGTGCACTACACTTGGCAACACAACCACACCCATCAAGATATTCATTCCAATTCAGACCTGTAACTACTCTACAGATAAATTTGCGCAGTTATTTGTCTACTCACTCAAATTCTGACCAGATTGCCAGCCGGCCGAAGTGGCCGTGCGGTTAAAGGCGCTGCAGTCTGGAACCGCAAGACCGCTACGGTCGCAGGTTCGAATCCTGCCTCGGGCATGGATGTTTGTGATGTCCTTAGGTTAGTTAGGTTTAACTAGTTCTAAGTTCTAGGGGACTAATGACCTCAGCAGTTGAGTCCCATAGTGCTCAGAGCCATTTTTGAACCAGATTGCCGTTATTGCGCAAAAACAGCTCAGGCTGTGCTGTGCTGCTCGGGGAAGTAAGGAAGGGCTGCACTCTATTTATTTGGAGCCCTATTTGTCACAAAACAACCGCACCGATCCGACTGTGGTCATCTGACACAGGCTACAAACACGTAAACAACTCCTAATTTCACCGCACAATACCAAACTGATCTTAAATAATGCAGTACACAATATCAGCAGACAAGCTCTGTACTCTTAAACTCTCCAAATAAAGCACCGCACAGTGCACAGACATGCTCGCAAAATAGTGAAACAGACGCGCCCAAACACCACCTGCAGCCAAACCGACCAAAAAGTCTCCGCTCAGCCTCCCCCAAACATGACCTCAACACAGTCGCATTCGCACCTGTCACCGGAGAAATTGATATCGCCTATGCGCCTTGGATTCCGCTCCAAGGCAGGCCACGCGCGTGTGCCGTCGGCGGGGAAGGGGATTCCAGAGTTTCCAGCCAAGATCATCTTCCGAACGCTCGTGACAGCATTGTTCTTCTCATGTATACCGCCGGCGTCTCAGGTCTGGACCTGCCTTCATGTCTATTCTCAGAATAGCTCATAGCTCTTTGACACACTCGATTAACGTGGCCGGGAAAACATTTACTACTCGCATGCAACCGAGATGGTGACAGAAAAACAAAATCACTCTCATCTGCGCTGCAGGCGTGTGTAATCATTGAGAACACTATTTATTTTTTTCGAACATCTTAGTTAACCATACAGTGTATCTATCACGATATCACAAAACACCAATCCCAGATGTGTCCTGGACCATGTTGCACAGCCCACAGACACGCACCCAATCATAATTTCAGTACACACTATAGCAAACTGCTACTAAATAATACATCACACAGATGTGTAGATACGCTCAGTACACGTAAACTATCCTAATAACGCATAGCAGAGCCTGCAGATCCGCTCGCAAAATAACTCAGCAGACGTGCGCAAGTACCCCCACTCTGCACCCTGCCCACTGGATCGTGAAGTCACCCATCCGTCCGATTTCAGACCTCGCACAGCCCCAGCTCGGCTTCCGCGAGCATGAGTTGGCGCGGTCAACATGCTCGTCAGCGGTCAAAGCACACACATACGTCCGTCCAGGACCGCGATCCCGAGCCACGACCACCGAATGCCGGTGAAAGCCAACTTTATATCAACGTAGCATAATTCCAAAGCGCAGCCTCCACACGCTAAACACCTCACAGCAGAACATGTCTTTACCTCCTATGACACTGTAGCACACTGCACACTGCTTCTTACAAGACATTACGCGGCCCCTTAATTAAACATAACTACACATTTCGCTCCCGCCTAGTCGCGTGACCAGCCATCTATAAACCTTCTCAATATTATTCCCACTTTACACCTTTTTTTTTTAAAAAAAATGGGATCTAAGTAACACCTGCCACCGCACCTAGCCTCACACCTGTCCCACCATCAACATACGCAAACGTCCTCAACCCTATCTTGACACTCATATATCACCCCACAAACCATGCCCATCAATCAATTTACCATTCTCATCCCCTCTTTTCAAATTACATACGTAGCCTCTATCTAAACACCAATCAACTCATCTTTCTCGCACTTTTAACAGTAAATTTAATTTTACAGACACCCAGAAATACCAAACCCAATTAAAGATTCAAACTTTTATACAAACCATCAAACAGATACGACAATAGCCAAAGCCTGGTCCCTGATGTCTGCAATTTAAGTCGGAGAAAGACATATCTATTTCCTTCTGCAACCTGTCTATAAACAGAACGATCTCAGTTACTACAACAAAACCTTGTTTTGACCATTCGCCGGAAATGCGCGCAATGCTGTATGCCTCAAGCTAGGTACAGGTACAACAGATCCTCAACAACCTATCATCTTTATCCTCTACCATCAAACAATGAAAAAGTCACAATGGCACCGATGCGATCCACCTCCAGTGCGGACAAACGGAATTCACAATACTCCCCCCAAATAACTCAGAGTGCAACCATCCAAGAATTCCTAACAGCTCACCAAATCCAACACCCCAAACTACAGATGCCTATATGGACAAGATCATATTAAGTATACACACACGCTGCAGAGAGCCCTTTAAAGTTTGATCATCCATACTCTAAGAGAATGAGGAGCTGCCTCTGACCCTTGTTCAAACAGTGTTTTGTAACACGCTTTTGCACACTGCCGAGCATTTCGTCTTTCTGCCGCGACTTCTTAGTCATTGTTTGATTCTAAACAGACATTAACACGGACTGATGCACGGTCTCTCACAAGAAACTATACTTTACTCCTTAGAAATCATATTCTTACTGTCGATAGCATAACATTGAATGATTTTAAATAAAGGACTCCCACAACGCAAGGAAAATAGAAGAGCCTGCTGGCGTTGTAGCCACTTCCCTCGAAAGTGATTGACCACCTCTAAAGTTAAACTCATATGTCGCAGTGACTGAATTGTTTATAACTCTGCATTCAATTTCTAGTGATTGGTCATTTTTGCACACAAGTACAGGATCACCGTTTTCGTTGCTAGCAACCCTGGAAGTCGCGGTCCATCAACCAAAATTTGTCTCCCAACTCAAGCAAGCATTGTCAGTCAATCATTATGTTGTACCCAATGCACAGATGCGATGGATAAGACAACATTGATCTACTGTAATATTATCCATCACAGCTGATATCGTGAAAAATTTTACAGTAAATCCAACACTGGCCAATCATGTGACAGTTTGTTTTTCTAATTTCAGTATCATAGCTAAACCATAAATCCACTACCTTGCAAGTATCATTGCGATCATTCATAGATGACTACTCAACACGTCCATTCACACTTAATTCTCGAACACATAAAGACGATCAAATTATACCAGACAACGCTATACATATTTCTAAGACCTCGCGCGTTGTACTCGATCAATCTCTCTGCGTATGGCGGTCACAGAGCTATCTAGTTCTCTTACGTTAAAAGACCATCCTCACCTCGGCAGTGACCTACCTGCCCCGCGACATGGCTACCTAATTATTCCTCAACCGAGCAGACGAATACAGCTGCACTCCACCTCTCTTGACTGAATAGAACTTTCCTAGTCCTAATCCATCCAAGTGCGCCACATTTCTCGAAATGTAACCAAGTCTTGGAGCTTAGCACACCATATCGATCTATAGTAACAGATCTCAAAGTGCCTTAATTTAATAGCATACAGTTAAGAAGAACAAGAACGGAGAGTATTTATACACAACGTAGTTCGATAGATTTTTAAGCAAATCATCCAATCTATCATGTGTAAAGTATTGTTGTAGAGTCCATGATCGGTGCATTGAAGGTTCCGGTAGGAGAGAGAGAGAGAGAGAGAGAGAGAGAGAGAACATAAACACACACACACTCCTAAGACTAGAACGTTCAGCACTTAAAAGCGGGGAATAACCTTAGATCGCTTACTTTTCCGTCCTGTCAGACATACATCCTTCTTTCCGGTCACCTTATGCTGAGCTATCTCTACTCCAATCGTAACACTTTTCCTTTCTATGATATGAGTCCAATATAGCCCTGCGGACACGTCTAGTGCCCAATGATCACACTAGATCACGAGTCAGAAATAATACTATTACTCCATCAGGTCTATATAAGAAATGATAGTTATTAGCCGCCGGTACATCCTACAAGCAAACAGATACGTATAACAGCAGTGTCCAACATGCGAAAATTAAAAGTCATCCCGTCACCGACTCTGTAAACATCCGTCTGTCGGGTAAGTGTGTACACAATGATTACAGGCCCTTAGAAATCCCCACAGCTAACTTAGTTATGACGCTGAAGTCTCGATTTTACACCAAGCATGCGACAGGGTGGGCGTCGCGTAAATCAAAGTGAATTTAGAAAAAATGGCGGGAACTTTGAAGGGAATATAGTCCAATTGTGCTACATCCACTAACCTAAGCCTCCAGAAGAAAAAATGGCGGGAAGTTTCAATTCCAACAGGATAATGCACGCAAAGACCGTATTTGTCTTTTTATTATTATTGATTATCATTCATTAACATTCATTATTTATTATCATTTATTATTATTTATTATTATTGATCTGCCTCCACTAGAAAATTCCCTCCAAATTCAAATTCCAACATGATAATGGCTGTAAAACCTTACTTTTGTTTATTACTCATTATCATTCACTATCATTTATTACCATTCATTATCGTTCATTATCATTTATTATCATTCATTATAATTCATTATCATTTACCATCATTCATTATCATTTATTATTATTATTATATTTAGAAATAATACTATTACTCCATCAGGTCTATATGAAAAATGATACTTATTAGCAGCCGGTACATCTTACAAGCAAACAGATACGTGCAACAGCAGCGCCCAACATGTGAAAATTAAAAGTCATCCCGTCACCAACTATGTAAACACCCGTCTCTCAGGTAAGTGTGTACACAATGATTACAGGCCCTCACAAATACCCACAGCTAATTTAGTTATGACGCTGAAGTCTCGATTTTACACCAAGCATGCGACAGGGTAGGGATCGCGTAAATCAAAGTACATTTAGAGGAATGTGTCAACCCTCATCACACATGAGAGGGAAGTCCTCTGATGACTGACGGGTTCACCGTTAACGATCGCAAGTAGACAGCGCTTTAAACCACATACCAAACATGTAGCCGCATATGACTAGAACGCTGGCTATATCACCTTCAACAACCTGTCCTTCACTAGAATAAATGTACAACATTTGAATCGTACCAAGTTGCAGCTCTGTCTCATTCGATCATCCCGTACACCCTCCGTTATGATTCAACACAGATGTGAGTAAGTTTAGACTTGAATGATCTCTGTCCTCCTGAAAAGCATCAAATACACTATTCAACTCGCGTGTATCACTGCTACCTCAGTAGACATACACTGTAATACGAACTCCCCCCTGCGAACCAGAAGATAAGCAAGTACGTTCTCATTTGCACCGCATTTCGGTCTATATTAGGTTACTTTATATGTATGCGCTAATCATATGTGCGAGGCGTGCATGTCCAAAGAGATACAGAAAACAGAGCAAGTGCTCTCCGAATGTGGAGGTGACTGGATACGCCTTGGTTACATTTAGAGACAATTTTAGAACACAGAACGATAACTTATGTCGCGGTCGCATGGATGGATCTGACATAGAATCGAAAGAAATGCTAAAACTGGTTGTGGGTGTCCTTTATTTAACGTCATTCAATGTTATGCTATCGACTGTAAGAAAATGATTTATAAGGTGTAAGGTATAGTTTCCTGTGAGAGACCGTGCATCAGTCCGTGTTAATGTCTGTTTAGAATCAAACAATGACTAAGAAGTCGCAGCAGAAAGACGAAATGCTCGGCAGTGTGCAAAACCGTGTTAGAAAACACTGTTTGAACAAGGGCCAGAGGCAGCTTCTCATTCGCTTAGAGTATGGATGATCAAACTTTAAAGGCCTCTCTGCAGCGTGTGTGTATATTTAATATGATCTTGTTCATATAGGCATTTGTAGTTTGAGGTGTTGGATTTGGTGAGCTGTTAGGAATTCTTGGATGGTTGTGCTCTGAGTTATTCTGGGGGAGTATTGTGAATTCCGTTTGACCGCACTGGAGGTGGATCGCATTGGTGCCTTCGTGACTTTTTCACTGTTTGATGGTACAGGATAAAGATGATAGGGTGTTGAGTATCTGTTGTAATTGTACCTAGTTTGAGGCGTACAACATTGCGCGCATTTGCGGCGAATGGTCAAAACAAGTTCCTGTTGTAGTAACTGAGATCGTTCTGTTTATAGACAGGTTGCAGAAGGTAATAGATATGTCTTTCTCCAACTTAAATTGCAGAGATCAGGGACCAGTCATTGAATATTGTCGTATGAGCTTGATGCTTTGTATAAAAGTTTGAATCTCTATTTGGGTTTGGTATTTCTGGGTGTCTGTAAAATTAAATTTACTGTTGAAAGTGCGAGAAAGATGAGTTGATTGGTGTTTAGGTAGAGGCTACGTTTGTAATTCGAAAAGAGGGGATGAGAATGGTAAATTGATTGATGGGCATGGTTTGTGGGGTGATATATGAGCGTCAAGATAGCGTTGAGGACGTTTGCGTATGTTGATGGTGGGACAGGTGTGAGGCTAGGTGCGGTGGCAGGTATTAATCAGATCCTATTTTTCTTTTTTTTTTTTTTTAAAAAAAGGGTGTAAAGTGGGAATAATATTGAGAAGGTTTATAGATGGCTGGTCACGCGACGAGGCGAGAGCATAGATGTGTAGTTATGTTTAGTTAAAGGGCCGTGTAATGTCTTGTATGTTGCAGTGTGCAGTGTGCTACAGTGTCATAGGAGGTAAAGACATGTTCTGCTATGATGTGTCTAGCGTATGGAGGCTGCGCATTGGAATTATGCTACGTTGATTTAAAGTTGTCTTTCACCCGCATTCGGTGGTCGTGGCTCGGGATCGCGGTCCTGGACGGACGTATGTGTGTGATTTGACCGCTGACGAGCATATTGACCGCGCCAACTCATGCTTGCGGAAGCCGAGCTGGGGCTGTGCGAGGTCTGAAATCAGACGGATGGGTGACTTCACGATACAGTGGGCAGGGTGCAGAGTGGGGGTACCTGCGTTATTTTTCGAGCGGATCTGCAGGCTCTGCTATGCGTTATTAGGATAGTTTAGGTGTACTGAACGTATCTACACATCTGTGTGATGTATTATTTAGTAGCAGTTTGCTATAGTGTGTACTGAAATTATGATTGGGTGCGTGTCTGTGGGCTGTGCAACATGGTCCAGGACACATCTGGGATTGGTGTTTTGTGATATCGTGATAGATACACTGTATGGTTAACTAAGATGTTCGAAAAAAATAAATAGTGTTCTCAATGATTACACACGCCTGCAGCGCAGATGAGAGTGATTTTGTTTTTCTGTCACCATCTCGGTTGCATGCGAGTAGTAAATGTTTTCCCGGCCGCGTTAATCGAGTGTGTCAACGAGCTATGAGCTATCCTGAGAGGAGACATGAAGGCAGGTCCAGACCTGAGACGCCGGCGGTATACATGAGAAGAACAATGCAGCTATCACATGTGTCGGCTGTCACGAGCGTTCGGAAGATGAACTTGGCTGGAGACTCTGGAATCCCCTTCCCCGCCGTCGGCACACGCGCGTGGCCTGCCTTGGAGCGGAATCCAAGGCGCATAGGTGATATCAATTTCTCCGGTGACAGGTGCGAATGCGACTGTGTTGAGGTCATGTTTGGGAGAGGCCGAGCAGAGACTTTTTGGTCGGTTTGGCAGCAGGTGGTGTTTGGGCGCGTCTGTTGCACTATTTTGCGAGCATGTCTGTGCACTGTGCGGTGCTTTATTTGGAGAGTTTAAGAGTACAGAGCTTGTCTGCTGATATTGAGTACTGCATTATTTAAGATCTGTTTGGTATTGTGCGGTGAAATTAGGAGTTGTTTACGTGATTGTAGCCTGTGTCAGATGACAACAGTCGCATCGGTGCGGTTGTTTTGCGACAAATAGGGCTCGAAATAAATAGAGTGCAGCCCTTCCTTTCTTCTCCGAGCAGCACAGCACAGTCTGAGCTGTTTTTGCGCAGTAACGGCAATCTGGTCAGAATGTGAGTGAGTAGACAAATAACTGCGCAAATTTATCTGTAGAGGAGTTACAGGTCTGAATTGCAATGAATATCTTGATGGGTGTGGTTGTGTTGCCAAGTGTAGTGCACTACTGGAGTTCAGAAACTGCCTTTTGTCAGCCTTACATATCGAAATCTTTAGAAGTAAAAGTTTCAAAAAATATGTTGCAATTAAATAAAGTACACTCGTTCCTCCTTCCATCAGCCTATGCACTGCAATTATTTCCGAAAATTAGCGGTTGGTTGGCTATTTGAAGGTAAATGTTTTGCCTTATTTACGAGTGGTTCGCATGTCTGTAGGCTGTGCTATGAGTTATTTTTAACTGTTTACAATTGGCAAGCGTGTGTGTAGAATATTATAAATGAGTTATGTAGGAGTGTTTTGCAGGTCTGTATGATGTGGGATATGTCGGTGTGATACATATGCTCCATTCCTAAATAAAGTAAATTCATTCCTCCATCTGTGGACGTAGTGCAGGGTGAGTCCGTTTACCAGAAACGTGTAGGAAGAGGTTGAGTGCTGGTGGCTTAGTTTGAAACAATTTTCTTAGGTTGGTGGCGGAAGCACAAGTGAGCTGGCGGATTTCAAACTTGGTGCTGGTTCCTAGGAGGGTGTGGAGGTGGTGTTCTGGTCCTCAAAAAGTATTTAAAATTAGCGAGTTGAACACGTTTGAATATGTATATGAAATTGTAAATTGAATTATTTAATATAGCGGGGTGGTGAGAGTGAATTAGCGAGCGTTCTGGTGACGAGCAAACACGCTGTTATATGGTCATGGTAGATTTCACTGTCGGTCAAACTCTGGCGCCAAACGTATCCTTTGTACGGCACGCGGTCGACAGGAAACATCGTGTCCGGTGTTAAGTTCTCACGGGCGCGGCCGACTGTTTGTAGCAGGACCCTCAGGCGCCGCGCCTCGCGCTGGCCGTGGGGGTGTGCTTGACGTCAGCGGGTTACGGAGCGGGCTCAGCCGGTCGCACGTACGTCAGCTGCGCTCTGTAGTTTTGCTGTGTGAGCATGGAGAAGTCAGTTGGTACACACCTGCATGACCGTAATTTCTGAATTAAAGGGTCATTTTCCAGGTATTTACTGAAGGCTATGTCCGTCACGTGTATGGAGAGTGTGGGACGTAAGCGGGGTGGCGGCGCAGCGATTGTACGGTTACTACATACGCGTGCGAGAGCGAGTCAATTAGCGGGCGTTCCAAAGGTGCTGTTATATAGTCATGGAGGATTCCACTGTCGAGCAAACTTTGCCGCCAAAAGTGTAGCACTGCGTTCTCGTTCGCACAGGGACACGTGGCGAACGGCTGTGTGAGGTCGGCATCGACAGGTTTGAACGTGGCGCCGAAAGTCTTGCAGGGAAACGGACGACCGTTGTGTGATTCAGCTCGGAGGGAGATACTTTTGGCAGGAAACGTGTGGAAGTGACGAATACACGTGGTGAGCGGACAAGGGGCCGCTGTGACGTCAAACTCGACAAGTTCCAGCGTGTCCAGCGAAAAGGGTTATGACGTGGGAGCGATCGCTGGTCTCGCCCCCCCCCTCCCCCCCCCCCCCCCCGGTAGTGGCCGACCGCCACACGTGACAGGTGTAGGCAGTGTCTCTGGGCACTGGCCAGCAGGGGGTGCCGAGGATTTGAACTAATTCAGTTGGAGTGCGGACGTCGTGGTGACTGCACTGCGATATCAAAGGTGTGTGTGCTGACTGTGTTGGAGAACAAGTGATGACCGTACTGCCTGAAACAAAGTCTTCAGTCCCTTCCCCCCTGCAATATCAAAGGACGTTAATTACGTTGATTATGATAGGCTACAAGTGAAAAAAAAAGTGACAAAGAAAGCTTGTACATGTGATCAATTATGGTGTTGGGGATTTGAACTTGTGATAGATTTTTGTTATGTATGTAAGGAGAGTGGCTTTCTCACCGAGAAAATCGGACATTTTGAATAAATAATAAATGATAATAATACATAGATCGACAGTTTTCGACAGAATATCGTGTTCGAATTTGAATTTGGCGCAATTTTCTAGTGGAGGTAGGCCTATAATAATAAATGATAATGAATGATAATAAATGATAATAAATGACAATGAGTGATAACGAATGTTAATGTATAATAATAAACAAAAGTAAGGTTTTACAGCCATTTTCGTGTAGGAATTTTAACTTGGAGGGAATTTTCTAGTGCAGGCAGGTCAATAATAATAAATAATAATAAATGATAATAAATAATAATAAATTATAATGAATGGTAATGAATGTCAATGAATGGCAATGGATGATAATAAATATTAATAAATGATAATGAATGATAATGAATGACAATGAATGATAATGAATGTTAATAAATGATAATGAATGATAACGAATGTTAATGAATGATAATCAATAATAATAATAAACACAAGTACGGTCTTTGCATGCATTATGCTGTTGGAATTCAAACATCCCACCATGTTTTATTTTCTTCTGGAGGCTTAGGTTAATGGACATAGCTATGGGATTTAACATCTGTGGTCATCAGTCCCCTAGAACTTAGTACTACTTAAACCTAACCAACCTAAGGACATCACACACATCCATGCCCGAGGCAAGATTCGAACCTGCGACCGTAGCAGTCGCGCGGCTCCGGACTGAGCACCTAGAACAGCATGGCCACCCCGGCCGGCTACTGCTAGGGAATGGCATGATAATCCATGTACTGTCAACGTATGTCCGACTATATTCCTTCTATAGGACCCCCTTACCATCAAGAACACCCTCCATGCGTACCGTTGGATTTACGCACTGGGGATTCAAGCGTTCATGGGTTTAATGGCGTACGAATTGACGGTGTTTACTTCCAAATATTTGAAACTTGGATTCGTCTTTCCCAATCCCCAGCTCTCCAATGGTGATGCGTCGTAGTCCACTGAAGCATTGTCTTTTTGTTAAAAGGATGCAAAAATCGTTTCCTTGTTGCTGCATTACGCTTGATGTTATTTTCTGCACGGCGTCTTATTTATTACGTTAACTGGTCACTACCAAACAGTTTTCCTGGGTGCTCATGTGCGAATACGACCATCATAGGAGACTGTATGTCGATGCTGGTGTATGGCCTTGACAACTCGGATGATGGAAATTTTTAATTTCTTTGATATTTCTCGGCCATTATTGCCTTCTTGATGAAAATTGATTGTCTTTATCCGTGAATCATAAGGAATCTGGAATTTAGGTGCCGTTTTCAATTACTTTCACTGCGCATGATATCTTCTTTGCAAACAACGTATCTCTATACAGTCGTAACGTCCACTGGCGTTACCTGGCGTGCTTAGTAGAACTGCTTGGTTTGTATAAATCTGAGCGATACCTATGTGCACCTACATGTAAGTATACGTACAATGGCTTCGGCTTTGCTGCTGTCAATGTGGTAACCAAACATGACAAGTTATAAAACAACAAAATACGAGTGCAGGTTAGTAGGTATCGGCACTTTCGTTGTATTGATTTTTATGCTCGCAGTACGGGTTAGTATACGTGCAAGCCATTGGGTCTTCTTCGTTTGAGGCAGGTTTCTGCGTTGTACATATGTCAACTTTGCACTCATTAGTGTTTTCTTTTTCGTACAGCAGCCGGTATAATGCCATCGAAAGACAGTAACTTTTGGACGAAACTTCCGCTGTTCTTTAATATACCAGAAACAGCAATGCGGGTACTGGGACTGGTCCTAAAATGTGCAAACAGCTGAAATCGATATGACACTTTCAATTCAATAAGCGGACTACGTTTCAACAAGGCTTACCAGAGTAACGAATAATTTAGAAGCAGCCGAAAGAGCGTGAAGGATGAGGAAGGGAGAGGACGGCCAGTCACATCCACTACTGACGTCAACGCTAAGCAATCCCGTCGTCTGACTGAGCATAACTGTCGTGTGACTTCTGATGAAGTGACAAACCAATCCATAACAGGCTCAATGTTCATGAAGTCATTTCCGAGTAGGTCCCAGAACAGTTGTCCGCAGCTCGTGGTCGTGCGGTAGCGTTCTCGCTTCTCACGCCCGGGTTCCCGGGTTCGATTCCCGGCGGGGTCAGGGATTTTCTCTGCCTCGTGATAACTGGGTGTTGTGTGATGTCCTTAGGTTAGTTAGGTTTAATTAGTTCTAACTTCTAGGGGACTGATGACCATAGATGTTAAGTCCCGTAGTGCTCAGAGCCAGAACAGTTGAACGAAGAGCACTGGCGCCACTGCGTGAGCATCTGCTACCGGCTACTGGACCCTTGTGCTAATAAAGATGAAATACTTTCGAAACGAGTTGTGGTGTCGTCCAAAGATCGCGGTACTATAGTGAAGTCGGTACCTCGCATCGATACCGCAGAAGTTAACGATGTTTCGCTGTATCCACAACTGCGAATGGGAGGCGCTGGTGAAGCCACGCCGCATGTCTCCCAGGGCCGCAGCGCCACCTCACGGAGGCCAGTATACAGCCGAGCAGAGGAAGCTTCAGCCGGTTCGCGACCTCAAGTGGAAAACATCGATTAGTTAGGACTCATGTGTAAATCGTGTCTTAGATGGAGCTGTAATTTCGAACTTTGCGAAGAGTTTAATAAATGTGTGCATAAAGCGATACTTTAATATTCAAAGGGATTTGTAAATATCACCATACGCCAGCGGCATTGAATTGTATGTAGTTAAATAAATCTATCGTTTTGTAATAAAGTGAACTAATATTTCATACGTCCTAGTTCCACTCAGTCATGTCAGAGAACGATGAAAAAACCGCAGTTATACCTGACGACTGTAGTTACGTGAGGTCATAACACGGATCATCACTGTAGATTAAACATGGATTCATCACTTTTAAACAGTTAGCAAATGCCAGAGTATGAAATGGAAGCAGTCCAGATATTCAACATGAGAGAAGTTCAACCACCTGAGACGCACAAGAGACGATTCTGGAACGTTGTGGTAACCCATTTTTCCAGGTAAACAGTGAACGTGATATGCCTTGCAATGAATCTGCCGTGCGAGACAAAAACCGGGGTCTTCTGTCAAACGGCGTTCTTTTTACTGCATGATGACGCGCGTGCGCATATCGCTGTCCACACCATTCGAACTTCTCAGAACATTCATGTCCAGGCTTGGAGCAGCCTGCATACATTATCTTGCCCAGTGTGATTTTATCTTCTCCCCTTCCGGTTTTTTGAGAGGCCGTCGATTTACCTCTGATGAAGAGATGAAGGAAGAGGTGCATACGTAGCTTGCCGTTCTTCCGAAAACCTGTTTTTCTAGCGGTACTGGGAAGCATGTCCACCGACATACCCAATGCATAGGGAATGTAAAACGACGCAATTTGAAATTTTCAACTGTTCTTGTAATAAGTTAAAGAAGTATCGTTTTATTACTTACCTCGTACATCTGTTAGTGTATGATATTTTTTGCATTCACAGAAACAACTCGCAGGTGGATGGGGTAATGGCTGCTACCCACCTTTATTTTATAGTGAAGACGCACCAGTCCATGGTGTGAAATGAAAAATAGCCTCTATCTTAGTCAATAGATATTAATAGCGCAAATCTTTTGTGAAAGAGTAATGCCATTCTAAGCAATGATAATATGAAGGTAACCATTCACGTTTTGTGATAGGCTGTATAAAATTCACACGGAAGCTGAACCACGAAAGCTGTTAGGATGAATATTTGTTTACAGACAACCAATTTCAGTCTATCAAACATCATCTGGTCACGTATTGACGGAACATTGCGATAAGGATGGTTAACTTGATGTTTTATTCATCTCTGACCTGACTGAACATGGTTAAAGCTGAATAAACATACGTTATGGTAGCTCTTGGTGATTCCACGATGCCGCTCTTGAAATACATGCAGTCTTTGTAGCACTGAGAACGAAGGCTTTCACGACAGCACTGTTATATAATACATTCTCGGACTTCTTGCCGCGTCAATTCAAGATAAAACTTCAAGCTTTCGACGCTTACCACCCTTATCTTCGTCATGAGCGACTAACTGTCTCAACTGCTGATGTGGTGACCGACCAATGAAAAACAGTCTACGGACTATGTGAGGCCAGCAGCAATTTTGACAGTCGGTTGGTGCTGACGAAGATGATGCAGATAATAGTCTAAAGCTGAATTGAAGCAGCAAGAAGTACGAGAATGTTTTATACGCTGTGTAGCACTGTTTACAGAATGTATGTTCACCCAAAAGTTTTGTTAGCTTTAGGTTAACAATTTAAAATGGGGATTCAGTCTTTTATAAAAGAATCATCTCTTTTCACCTTCTGCATTATTTAACTATATCAAGTTATGTGGAGGTTGCGGGAGCTCTATTCTAGCGTTGTGAAAACAGAAAACAGAAAGATCACGGGTAACGTTCCGACGATGACGAGGACATTACAGGAGGACCACGTGCGCAGACTGAACGAGGATGTGGAAGAAAATCGCCTGTGTCCTCTTGACGGGTACGTGGTATTCGTTTTAAGTGATTTCAGCAAGTCACTGTGCCGAGTGTGGCACTATTTTCGTAAGATGCCACTACTATAGGGGTGGCGTTTGCATAGTGGTAACATGGACAGAGATAGTGTGTGTTCTCGTACAGGGAGTGTGTGAAAGACGGTGGGAAAGATAGTTGTGGTGGATAACGTTGTGGGAAGGTCGCTGTTGATACAGGATGACCAGTAAAGTTAAAACTGGACCGCTCGCCTCCATTTATGCATTATGATTTGTTGTAGTATCACTATCCAGTTTTTTAATTGAAAATTATGAGGTAGCAACCGCAGGCCCGTAAGGGCATTGTGGCGACATTTGGGTCACAATAACACGTGCACAAAAGGATTCAGTCAAGCTTGGCGAAACCTGCACTGCACAGTGGTAATGCCAAAGCAGACAGATCGATGTCACCACGCAATGGCAGGATTCATGTTGCGAGCTACGTGACGAGAAGCTATGTACTAGAGCAACCAATGCTCACAGCCTTATAAGTAGGTGTGAATTCTGAAGCCGAGTCAATCAGAGTCTAGCAGCACCACCACGACACAGGATACACACTCGATGTGTTGACTGAGCACCACCAGCTGCTGCTGGCATAAAGATCTGGTCAGGCCAGCCATCTCCTGCATTTAATTTACTTCTGGGACGTGGTACTACATTGTCTCTAACCTGCCCTCCGCTGCTACTGTCGCTAGGCTCCTGCTTCCATGGTGGATGCGACAGGAGCCTGGGTCGCTGGATGCGGCCGTTTCGTTGCGGCACGCTATCCCAAGAGATATACACGCCAAAGAAATGATTAGGTATGCGTATTCAAATACAGAAATATGTAAACAGGCAGATACGGCTCTGCGGTCGGCAACGCCAAAATAAGACAACCAGTGTGTGGCGCAGTTGTTAGACAGGTTACTGCTACTACAACGGCAGGTTATCAAGATTTAAGTGAGTTAGGACGTAGTAGTATAGTCGGCGCACGAGCGATGGGGTACAGCATCTCCGAGGAAGTGATGAAGTGGGGATTTGCCCGTACGATCATTTCCGCGAGTGTACCGTGGATAACAGCAATACGGCAAAACATCACATCTCCGACATCGCTGCGGCCGGAAAAGGATCCAGGAAGAACGGGACCAAAGACGACTGAAGGGAATCGTTCAGCGCGACAGAAATGAAACCATTCTTCGAACTGCTGTAGATTTCAGTGCTGAGCAATCAAAAAGTGTCATCGTGCGAACCATCCAATCATCATCGACATTCACTTTTGGAGCCAAAGGCACACTCGTGTACCCTTTATGACTGCTGTACGCAAAGCTTTACGTCTGGCCTGTGCCCATCAACACCGACATTGGACTGTTGATGACTGGGAACATACTGTCTGATCGGACGAGTCTCATTTCAAATTGTATCGAGTGGATGGACGTGTAAGGGAAGGGGGACAACGTCATGAATCCACGGACGCTGAATGTCAGCAGGGGACTGTTCAGGCTGGTGGAGGCTCTGCAATGTTTGCGGCGTGTGCAGCTGGAGTGATTTGGAAACCCTGATACGTCTAGATACTTCTCTGATAGGTGACATTTACGTAAGCATCCTGCCTGATCACCTGCATCAATTCACGTCCATTGTGCCTTAAGACGGACTTGGTCAATTTCAGCAGGACAATGCGACACCCCACACTTCGAGAATTGGTACAGAGTGGCTTCAGGAACGCTCCTCTGGGTTTAAACATTTCCGCTAGACACTAATCTCTCCAGTCCCGAACATTATTGAGCATATTTGGGATGCCTTGTAACGTGCTGTTCATGAGAGATCTCCACCCCCTCGGACTCTTACGGATTTATGGGCACCCCTGCAGAATTCATGGTGTCAGTTCCCTCCAGACATTAGACGAGTCCATTCCATGTGTTGTTGTGGCACTTCTGCGTGCTCGTGGGAGCCCTAAACAATATTAGGCACGTGTGCCATTTTGATTGGCTCTTCAGTGTAGGAATACACGGCTGACAGCGAGGCCACGGCCTACTGTCAGGCGGCCGGCCGTTTCTCGTCCTCATATTAGCACTGCACGGTGATAGTCAGCTGTCTCCTCAGTATCGAGCAGGAAGCCGCCTGGGAGCCTATGCCGGCCAGGACCGCCAGAGTGGGGCATGTCTGCCTCATTTTACTAATGATGTGATGTGTATCTGAAGTTGAATAAAACATTTCTCTCGGACAGTGGCCGAACGCCGCATCACTTCATCACTCAGCCTACTGCCGTCTTCACTCTGCATTGTGAAGGTTGCTGCAAGGTGCATCAAAGTCTGCTCCGTTCCTCTCTCCATGTGCCGGCCGAAGTGGCCGAGCGGTTCTAGGCGCTACAGCCTGGAGCCGCGCAACCGCTACGGTCGCAGGTTCGAATCTTGCCTCGGGCATGGATGTGTGTGATGTCCTTACGTTAGTTAGGTTTAAGTAGTTCTAAGTTCTAGGGGACTGATGACCTCAGAAGTTAAGTCCCATAGTGCTCAGAGCCAGTCTCTCCATGTGAAATCCAAGATTTGTCATTATCACAACAGCTGGGAGCAGTCGTGAACCATTTTTTAATGCATGAACAAGGAAGGTGAATTGCCGAACTGGGCTCTAGGCAACAGCTGTGGGGCGGGTGCCAAGCTACCAGACTTGCTAAAAGATACTGAAAGTTGCAGTGCGCTGCTGAAGTGACCGAGTTGTTCAATATCTATTATAAGTTAATGTGTCAATGAAATATTCAGTCTGAAGTAGCAGTTGTCGCCAATTTTATGTGGTTTGCCTTTGTACAGTCACGAAGGGCTACTTGATAATTAATGAAGAAATGATTGCTAAACTATACGCCAGAAGATCGTTCAATTTAAAGAACGATGTTTAACTTGTAGGTTTGGCTGTACCAGGTAGTGGCTGAAACAAATTAACAAGTAATTCTAAAGGTTACTATTGATTCTTTTATAAAGCTAATAAGATACTTTATTCAAGCGTTACTCTTTTGAAAAGTGTAAATATTGTCTTGTTGTATGTTTTAAGGATTGATTTAATTGTAAAGAAGAAAGGCTTTATGTTTGCTGTTCAGCGGAATGAGCAAGAGGAATGCATTAGTGAACAAACAGTTGTTAAGTTATTTATAAGTTTTGAAAGTAAGTAATACATTTTTTGGGGGGGATTCCATTTCAAGGGTTTTTACTTGTGTGTTTATACCATTAAATATTCTTAAAACGTTCAAACGTTAGTTGTACTTTTTGTTTCACTCTAATCAATTAAGTCACTGAGGTTAAGGTCCAGTGCAGTCACAAACACTAGCAGCAGAGCCTGGTTTCGATTGCGTGCAGGAAAATGCAACTAAATTAAGTTAGAATTAATATCAACTATTTAGAGAGTATAGCTATCTCGATGGTTTTATAATGCTTGCGGGAGCAGTAAAGGACCCGACCTATTAAGGAAAGGAGAGTTATGCTTTAAGTTTTAGAGGAGAGAAATAGGACCACTGGGAAATATAGGTCGAGCAACTGCAATAAACCATGCAGTGTCCCATAGTAAGTAAGGCAACTAATGCAAAGTAGGTAAGTTTGGTCGCTGCTGCTATTTGTGCCACTGTAGAACAGATGTGGGACATTGCGGAGGGAACAGATAGTTCTCTGCCTATATTTAACCAAACTGGAAAGTTAGAGAACAGATATGCTCTTTGTACTGAACGGTTAGAAGGATCTGAGTCTGTGAATACAAGGAAGAAGAATGTATAAATTAATACGAGAAAATTGTGGGTGACTAGTTCAGCTGCATGGACAGGGTAACCAGTGAGCCTAGAAGTGCAATGGGGCGTGACGTGAACTGTCAGCTGGTGGAGTGTACGATCCTAGAGCATTTGTCTGCAAAGTTTCCTAACACTTTGGGAGCATTCCTGGCAGAGTGTATTTATTTATAGTTAAATTAACTTGCAAATATTACACTCACGTTCAGAATAAACAGAACACCTTCAAAGACTTGAGACAAGACGTCCTTATTCACAGGACATGTACATTACTATACTCTGTAGAAATGATTAGCATTTCAACCATGTCGGCCAGCGGGTTCAAAAACAATATCTATATCGTGGCGCAACATCTCGTAAAGGTAAAATGTGCGTGCAGCTCTCGTTGTCGCTGTAAACCGAAGGTAATGGATCACTCTGACCTGAGCAGACATCTTGGATGCCTCGCAGATATATGCGCGAACGTTACTGTCAAATCAGCTAGTTTCAAAGAGGGATCATTTTTGGCATGAGACAATGTGCTGTATCTATCCAGGAAATTGCTGCTCATGTGCGACGAAGTGTTCCGGCAGTGCAATGTGTGTGTGCGGAATGTTTCACGGAGGGTGACGTGATCACAATATAAGAAACATTCACAAACTCAAAATAGTTCAGAATTCGACATAATGATTCACAAATTAACAAACGAAATACAAAGAATAGTAACTAATATTCGGTCAATCCTTAGTTCCAAAACACAAGCGGTAAGAGTTAGAGCTCTGGTGCACATTCGGACCTCTCGGAACATAAAGTCACTTCAAAAGTACTACAGTACTACTACGGAAGCCATTCACCACCCAGAATCAATCACCTAAACGACTGAATACCATAGACAGGTCGGCCTCCTTCCAGCACACAAATTGTTCACTTGAGCTCTTCCCTCCAAAAGTTTAAGTCTGCACTTGACTCCCGAGGGGGTTCCACTACCATCTACTTTTCCATTGGCTGAAAGCTACCCTCACCAAAAAAAAAAACACCGTTCTTAAGCACTAAAAACATTATTTGTCTCATGTTGACCACTTCTCCGCTCTAAAATAATATATTGAAATAAACATTCAGTAACAGTTAGACCATGTAGAACGACCACAAATAAAGGTTTGTTCATGAGTAAATAAGCTAGTCTTCCAGCGAAAGTGCGCTTATCATAAGTGACAACGAATTGTCGTTAAATATTGTTTATACACTTATTTATGCCCTCTTGGCTGAAGCGATTTTTGGTTCTCTTTTCAGTTCTGGTGTTCGCTAAGACATGTGACTCACCATTTTAAAATTAGCACAGTTGTTTTAACACCACTTGCAATGAACATTTAAATGGAGTACCTGGAAAAATAGTTAAATGTTCATTAAATAAATTCACAAGTATGACAAAATATCATGTATTCATGCTGTATTCATTTGCTGTGTATATGTGGCGATACGATGTTACGACAAACATTTGCTTAATGAAATAGATATAAAAGACATCGTTAATGAATAAATAAAATAGATGTGGATATGTGGGACAGCTATAGTGCAATTCTATCATCGGACATATCGTATATCGATTTAGCTGCGCAGCGTATTCAATAATGGGCGGCCGATTAGCTCGCCTAAATATGGGAAACGTTACAAAGGCGCGGCGGAGATATAAAGACAAAAACGGCGAAACTCCTGCAAACTACAGGATAAAATGTGAAGAAATGTATTGAAAACAGAAGTAACGAGAAAAGACATACACGGACTTAAATGGGCCCTACTTTAGAAGCAACCGTCGTGGTAATCAAGAGGGATAGATGTCGCCTCAAAAAAAAGAAAGTTACATAATCTTTTTTTTTTTCACAAATAGATGTCTGCAGTCACGGTAGACACTGAAATCTGCGCACTACAATACTGTCGCACGTCACTGGAGGAATAAAAACAAAATAGCGCAGTACAGTGATGAAGAGTGGCTGTACCTTTTTATTTTTGTTCCTTGGGCGACTTGCTACGGTACCGTGGTATGGAGATTTCTATGTTTACCACGGCTGCACACATTTACCTGGAAACAAACAAAAAATTAAAGACACAAAGGTATTAAAGACGTTAACTGCCAGTGGACATTGATTTACATCAATGGGACAAGTTGAATGTTGTGCCAGACCAGGAGCTGGCTCCCGCGTTGTTTTGGCCTTAGCTTAACCGGTACAGGTGAATGTATGGGACATGAGATCCCAAAGAACATAATAATGCAATGCGGCACACAAACACACACACACACACACACTAACACACGTAAAACCGATGACAGAAATCTAAGACAGAAACCAACTTTAAGAGACCCAGATAAATAGAGTATACTTAACCGCACTACTGATGAAGTATCAATAGC
Source organism: Schistocerca americana (assembly GCF_021461395.2). Taxonomy (NCBI): domain Eukaryota; kingdom Metazoa; phylum Arthropoda; class Insecta; order Orthoptera; family Acrididae; genus Schistocerca; species Schistocerca americana. The sequence goes on along the minus strand of NC_060119.1, from coordinate 162,071,003 downwards.
GCTATAGAAGACCAAACAAGCAGCAACGACCATATACCGTATCATGGCTAGACACACACCCTATACCATCACATGATACAGGGGACAATAGAGATTCAGACACTGATTAGGAAACTGATGAACACACAGACACAGATGACGACATGAACACTCCAGTGTATCATCAGATATAGATACATAGTAGCAGATGCATAGTAACAGATCAAACGACTGGAACAATAGTGCAACTAATATATTGAAGGAATTTAGGAATAAGTTACTAATAAGAAATAAAACAACGAATTTTCTTTGTTGCAACAAATAAATAAGTAATTCTTCAGTTCTTTCGATCATTATTTTCAAATATGTAATTGTGAAATACCGATATGTAAAAACTGTAAGACGAAAACTGTGAAAATGCATAGCAAGACTCAACTACACAAACACAAACGCACAACATGGTTAAGAAATTACTTTTCGGGAGATGAGACTCGAGGTCGCCCTTCCGAGGCTGCTCTCCCGCTTATGGTACGTGCAAATGGGGAAGTAATTGTGGTAACAAGTGGTACTGGCGTACATCATACACAAACCACGACATACATATGTGCAGTAATCACCGTAGTGCAGGGTGGGGTAAACGAAAGTGGCTCGGAGAACACAGTTCCAGGATACAAAGAAACACAGCAGAGGAAAGGAAATAAAGTACTAATCTGACTACATCAGATGTTGAAAATGATCACCATTCATCTCTTGTCACTTTTCTTCTCTGGTCTGCAGGCTGCTGAAAACGGATCGTAACAGAACTGTTGGAACTATTTCAGTCTCATTCGAAATGGTTTGCTGTAGTTCTTGAAAACTATGAGGGCTTTTGCGATACACCCCATACAGGTGACCTGTATGGGCAGCTAGCCCTGCGACCAGACTTCCTTGTGCTAACAATTCTGCCAGGCGCGAAGATTGTGTAAATGTGCTCCGAGATTCGGCCGGCTGAGTGTGAAGTTGCTCCAGATGGAAGTAACTGTGTGCACCTCACGGTGTGTGGTTATAAGCATACATTCACGTCTAACAGCATCCACTCTTACGGGCCACTTTCATTTGCCTCGCCCCGCAGAAAATAAAATGCTGATTCAAGGCGGCCGGTGTGGCCGAGCGGTTCTAGGCGCTACAGTCTGGAACCGCGTGACCGCTACGGTCGCAGGTTCGAATCCTGCCTCGGGCATGGATGTGTGTGACGTCCTTAGGTTAGTTAGGTTTAAGTAGTTCTAAGTTCTAGGGGACTGATGACCTTAGAAGTTGAGTCCCATAGTGCTCAGAGCCATTTGTACCATTTTGCTGATTCAAGTGAGACAGTCTCGAATCGTATACCGATGTCTTCCCACTCGTAATAGCCAGGTAAAGAGACATCTACGATTTGCGTTTGAAAAGTCCGTGTAAAAATAAAAACTACTTACGTGTTTGCGGCAAACCCTTTTTATTTTTCGACATATTCTCCTTTTAGACTTATACACTTCGTCTAACGCTGTTCTAGTTTGTTGATCCCTTCCGAATAATAGGAATTGTCCAAGTCTGCAAAATAGCTATTAGTTGCTGCAATCACCCCCTCGTTTGAATAAGATCTTTGTCCCGACAGCCATTTCTTCAAGTTGGGGAACAGAAAGTAGTCCGAGGGAGCCAAGGGGGGATGTGAAACGAACTGGAATCCTATTTCCATTAATTTTGCGACCACAACTGCTGAGATATGTGCTGTGGACTGTCGTGATGGAAAAGGACTTTTTTGAGGTCCAACCGATGGCGTTTTTCTTGTAGCTCGGTTTTCAAACGGTCCAATAACGATGAATAATATTCACTTGTAATAGTTTTACTCTTTTCCAGGTAGTCGATGAGCATTAACCCTTGCGAATCCCAAAAGACGGTCACCATAACCTTTCCGGCCAAGGGAATGGTCTTCGCCTTTTTTGGTGCAGATTCTCCCTTCGTAGCCCATTGGTTAGATTGTTGTTTGATCTAATGAGTATAGTAATGTATCCATGTTACATCCACAGTGACGAAACGAAGCTTAAAGTCCTGCGGATTCTTGCTGAACAGCTGCAAACCATCCTTGCAACACTTCACACGATTCCGTTTATGGTCGAGCGTGAGCAATCGAGGAACCTATCTTGCGGATAGCTTTCTCATGTCCAAATGTTTATGCAAAATATTATGTACCCGTTCATTCGAGATGCCCACAGCACTAGCACTCTAACGCACCTTATCTCTTCTGTCATCCATCACAATATCATAGATATTATCAAAGATTTCTGGAGTAGTAACCTCCACAGGGCGTCCAGAACGTTCAGCATCACTTGTGCCCATATGGCTACTCCGAAAATTTTGAAACAGCTTATAAATTGACTTATCGAAAGTGGAAAGTCACAATAATTTTTATCAAGCTTCTCTCTTTAGTCTCCTGATGCGTTATCCCTTTCATAAAGTAATGTTTAATCACCACATGAAACTCTTTTTCGTCCATTTTTTGCAATCACTCGAATTCCGTGATTCACACGAATGCCAATGCCAATACGGCTGAAACTTGGTGTGCGTTCTTTCCAAATATGCTACTAACTAAACATGACCTCGATACGCGCCGGTAGTGCCATCTCTCGGACTTTGCACGGGATTTTCAAACGCCCCTCGTATTGTAATCCAAATCAGCCCTTTCGTCTATTATTTTCTTCTTAAAAATGGAGTAAATTTTTTTTCCTTTCTTGTGTCATATTTTTGTAAGTATAACGTTATTATGTAAATGACAAGAAAAATGACACCAATGAGAGAAAGCTGTAGAAAAAGATGAAGGGTCTATCTATAATATTAGTAAATAATCAAATGTTGGGTTCTCCCTGTCTACGGATCTAAGTGCTGAGATATTACCCACTCCCTCTACCACTGTCTCTCCTGTTTTCTCTCTCTCCTTCTCTCATTTTTTCTCTTCCTCTCTCATTTTCTCTCTCTTCCTCTCTCATTCTCTCTCTTCCTCTCTCATGCTCTCTCTTACTCCCTCTCCTTCTCTGATTCTCTCACCCTCTCTATTTCTTTGCCTCTCCCATATTCTCTTTCTCTCTCTCTCTCTCTCTCTCTCATTTACTTCCAGTCTCATTTTCTCTCTCTCTCTCTCTCTCTCTCTCTCTCTCTCTCTCTCTGTCTTTCTCTCTCTCTCCGGCTGCCTCTCCACGCCCTCCGCCCACGGCCAGTAGCCAGCGCCAGGCTGCCCGCGACACCCAGATTTATCGGCGGCGTTGCCCGCCTGACCAGAGCAGAGCGATCGCGCTCATCTATAACTCTCGCCCGAACGGCTGGAACGCGCTAGTGAACGCGCCCGACGTGACAGCCGATCACATAAAACACGGCTGCAGCTGCATTACGGCTCCTGATGTACGGCCCCGACATCCGAAATATGCGGCCTCCGGCACCGGCACCGCCCTGCAAATCTCGTCGACGCGTGTCGGACAACAGGATACTGGCGGACGGACGGCTGCAAGCCCCGTGTGGACGTCGCGCCCTGACACGGCAGGGTGAATTAGGCGCGTACAGAATTACCACAGTCGCATGACGCGAGTGTCAAGCAGACATACACGAGTAAAGAAAGATTTCTGATGGGATGCAGAGCGCTCTCAAGAGAATGACATGGGGTAACATATGGAAAACACGAAAAAAACTAATCAAACTGCTACGTACATTCTATTGTATTTCTTCCGTGCCTGAACGGACAATTGTTTCAAGGAGTAACTATCTGACGCTAATACAATCATGTTCAGAAAAAACAAAGTACCTTGAACATCTAGAGACAGAACGTACACATTCACAGAACATGTATATTCATACCTTCTGCAACAATTAGCATTTCAGTCACCTCAGTACAACATGCGTCCTGTAGCTTAGTAGGCACAGGGCTCTGAGCACTATGGGACTTAACTTCTGAGGTCATCAGTCCCCTAGAACTTAGAACTACTTAAACCTAACATCACACACATCCATGTCCGAGGCAGGATTCGAACCTGCGACAGTAGCAGTCACGTGGTCCAGGACTGAAGCGCCTAGAACCGCTCGGCCACCGCAGCCGGCTGACCATGATAACTGCTTCCATGCATGATGGCATCGACGGATATAAGGCGCGATTGGCGTCCTATAGTATAGCTTTTAGGCCACATTCACCTGGTTACAAAGTTCATCTGTGGCGGTTGGTACCGGGTCATAGCGCAGCACACGTCGATTGCCATACATTTTCGATTAACAACAAGTCTGGCGATCTGGAGGGCATCCGTACAAGGCTGACATCCTGTGACACTAAGAAGGCAAGTGTTAGTGCAGTAACATGCGGTCGTCAATTGTCTTGTTGAAAAATGGCGTCTGGTGTGTTGCGCAAGGACGGTATCGGTACGAGTCGCGGGATGTCATTTACGGCCGACCGCGGTGGCCGTGCTGTTCTAGGCGCTGCAGTCCGGAACCGCGGGAATGCTGCGGTCGTAGGTTCGAATCCTGCCCCGGGCATGGACGTGTGTGATGTCCTTAGGTTAGTTAGGTTTTAGTAGTTCTAAGTTCTAGGGGACTTATGACCTAAGATGTTAAGTCCCATAGTGCTCAGAGCCATTTTGAACCATTTTTTTGTCATTTACGTAGGTCACACTGGTTACCAACTGTGATTTCTGGTTGCCCCACAACACACGACTCTGAGCTGGTGCTGTGCGTCTTATGCGAATGCTGTCACTATGATGCCACTCCGCCGCTCTGCAGCGAGTCAAAATTCGGCCAACCTTTTTCGAACAAACGGAACCTGGACTCGTCCGAAAGCACTACCTGATGTCATTCCTGTCCCAGTGACGTCGTTCCACACACCGTTCCCATCTAGCACGTTTCTGCACATTCTTCAATCTATGCCGTAATTAACGGGAATGGACTGTTACCCCTGACAGTGTATCATGTATTACACTGCTCCACTGTGACGTCTTGCCACGCCCTGCCTAGCCAGAAACTAAGTTCCACTATCTTAACAGCTCCTTTAAGCGGTTGCGTTACTTAACCCAACACGTCTGGTACGAGTTACACAGAGACACACACATTCACAGAGACACAGGAGAGTCGCTGATGACCCAGAGAGCACCCCAAAAGTGTCCCAGAGAGCGTCCCTGACAGCTCCAGAGAGCTAAGACACAAAGAAGAATCGCTTCTCGGCCTTTGGAAAGATCAGTGTGTAGTGTTTTAATTCAAGGTCAACACTTTATTTACCATAATACAGGGCTAAGTCACCAACAACTGATACATCTACACAGCAACCATGTCATTTCTACCAAAAATATACAGCCTCGTCATCACATACCTCCGTGCGACCACGAGAGCGTATAAACAAAGGTTGCGCAGGAACCAAATAAGAACGCATCTTCACTAAATGAAAAGTACGATAACAAATTAGATTTCCACGAACAAAACTCTCAAGGACACCGTACTCACTTATGCCTCCTGTGGTGTCACCGCCAGACACTACACTTGCTAGGTGGTAGCCTTTTAAATCGGCCGCGGTCCGCTAGTATACGACGGACCCGCGTGTCGCCACTGTCAGTGATCGCAGACCGAGCGCCACCACACGGCAGGTCTCGAGAGACTTACTAGCACTCGCCCCAGTTGTACGGACGACTTGCTAGCGACTACACTGACGAAGCCTTTCTCATTTGCAGAGAATATAGTTAGAATAGCCTTCAGCTAAGTCAATGGCTACGACCTAGCAAGGCGCCATTAACGTACCGTCCAGAACGATGTATTCAAATGATAGATTAAAGTTAAGTATTCCAGCAGCTACGTACTTTTGTTTATAGCATTCATTACGTATCCTGTTTCAGACCTCACGCCAGCCTGCTTGAAATTAAACGCGTGCCTTTCGGTTACCCGTCACTGTGGACTGGCTGTCTTGTCAGTCCACACCACCTCCATATCTTGCAAGCACAACAGTTAACCCACCATTACGGTTACCAGGCGGAGAAGCACCAGCGTGACTTAGAGCGAAATCAAATCTACAACCTAAAAACACACACGGTCCATCAATAATAGCACGGGAAGCGATGCCTTTAACTTTATTCTCGCTGTGATAATGGAAGTGTTCAACTAAAAGTTGTCCGGGGGGGTGTTGGGGTGTTTGGGTGGTGCGACCTGACCCATCCCGTCGTCTTCTACGACCTTCCGTGAACCATTCCACACACACCAGCTTCAAATACCGAAACACTTCGTCCCCACGAACAGTAATTTCCCACACTGATGCATCGCATTCTCTCATGCCAATAATGTCCTCTTTCAAACTCACTGATCTGACGGTACGGTTCGCGTATATGTCTGCGAGACATCCTGCACGTCTGCTCGACTCATACTGATCCGCTGCCTTCCGTTTACGGCGACTACGGGTGCCTCAGGCACATTTTACGGGTAGATGGTATCACTCCAGGCAAATGCCGGGATGGTTCCTCTGAAAGAGCACGGCCGACTTCCTTCCCCATCCTTCCCTAATCCGATGAGACCGATGACCACGCTGTCTGGTCTCCTTCCCCAAAACAACCAACCAACCAACCAACGGGTAGATGGTGTTGCACCGCTGTCTCGACGATGACCTCAAAACCGCGGACCGACGTGGTTCAGATGCTAATCATTTCTTCAGAACATACCAATGTACATGTCCTCTGAGAATGAACGTCGCATCTCTATTCGTTCAAGGTGTTTTGTTTTTTCTGAACATGAGTGTATTGATTTCTCATCTTCCACCTAAGCAGCAGTATACCTCGGAATTCACAGGAGAGACAATTCCAGCCCGGTGGTTTAGTTGCTCTCTTTTCTGCGGTTCCATATCTCAATCTGTAAAAGTGGAGGGCTTATAGGATCTCTGTTTGTCTGTCCGACGCCGGCCGCGGTGGTCTCGCGGTTATAGGCGAGAAGTCCGGAACAGCGCGACTGCTACGGTCGCAGGTTCGAATCCTGCCTAGGGCATGGATGTGTGTGATGTCCTTAGGTTGGTTAGGTTTAAGTAGTTCTCAATTCTAGGGGACTGATGACCACAGATGTTAAGTCTCATAGTGCTCAGAGCCATTTGAAACATTTGTATGTACGACTGCTAAAAACCCCTTTCCGCAGGAACGGTGGACTTATCACGTTGACGTTGATACCGCACATTCAGATCTATGGCCCGTTGGAGCTGTAAAAAATTGAAGGTTCTAAGCCAATGCTATCAAAAGATAGGGCCATTTATGTTAGATATTTCCACAATCAAAAATTCACTCACAGAAACCTACAGGGCAGTTCCTGTTGCCCCAGTATCATGAAACCTAGCAGGATGGAAGGTTTGGTAATACAATTGAAGAAACAAATCCAAGAATTTTTAATTTGTCACTGTAAGACGCGAAAAATAATTTTTTGGTCGTTTGTTATCTTTCTGTCCGTTTTCTCTATTTTCCTCAGTAATGGGTTGACGTATCAAGTTAAAATTAATGTTACTTACTAAGATCTACGTTCCCTTGGCGCTGTAAAATATTCAAGCTTCTAAGTCAATGCAGTCAGAAGATACGGCCATTAATGTTACATAGTTTGTTACTCGCGAACTCGCTCATCAGAACCGACAGAGTACTCCACATTGACATGGAGTGAATAAATACGGCAAAAAGCAATATTTCATAGTACAAGTAAAGGAAGACAATCCGAAAATTGTTGATTTTTTTAACTATATCACACGAAATAATATCTTTTTTTTTTGCGTGTGTTTGTTATCCGGTTCCTCTGTTAAGAACCCACGCTTTCAGGAATGGGTAGACATATATTTTCCTGTATAGATAAAATGGAAATGCCGTGTGGCTAGGGCCTCCCATCGGGTAGACCGTTCGTCTGGTGCAAGTCTTTCGAGTTGACGCCACTTCGGCGACTCGCATGTCGATGGGGATAAAATGATGGGACTACACAGCACCCAGTCTCTGAGCGGAGAAAATCTCCGACACAGCGGGGAATCGAACCGGGGCCGTTAGGTATGACATTCCGTTGCGCTGACCACTCAGCCGCCAGGGGTGGGCATCTATAAAACAAGAAAAACTTGTCGAGTTCTCAAATCCCGAGACAGACGAATTACCTGCAAGGTGGGGCAAATAAAAGTGGCCCGGACGAGCGGATACGATGCATACAACCGCACCCCGCGACGCGCACACCACGTGTACGCCACCATGTGATCCACATCGGTTCAGAGCGTAGAGAAGGCTGTGTCAGTGTGAGTGGAGGAGTGCAAAGGGGACGTCGGTGTTCACAGTGGAGCAGCAGGTGCTCGTTGTGGAATGTTACCTGACAACGAAGTCGTGGAAACGGTGTAGTCGGCTGTTTCCTGAGAAGTTTAATGGTGTGAAAGTTCCAATGAAGAATACCATGCAACGCTTAGCCTGAAAATGGCGTGATACAGGATCTGTTTCGAACAAGTGAAAAAAACATTCAGAAACCGCCCGCACACCAGAAAATGAGTCTGCTGTTCACCAGAAATTGCTACAGTTTCCGACCAAATCTACTCGACGTCTGTCGCAAGAGACTAGTGTATTACGTGGATCATGCTGTAGAATACTCCACCTGGACCTCTTCTCGGGGCCACTTTTATTTGCCCTACCCTACACATAAACAATTTTGTACGGAACCCCTCACGCACTTATTCAGTTTGTTGGGTCATCGTAGTCCACGTTAAATATGCAACACGTACGATACATAATGCAGAGTAATTTTGCTGTCGGCACGTGCAACATACGTTCAGGGTTAGAAGTAACACATTCTTGCAGTTCCACTAAGTGGGAAATAACGAATGTTGCGAGACGCTATTCTAGGAGGTAGCGCTCTCCCGACAAATGCTAAAAACTGGGGTAGTGGGATGACCACATTCGAGTCGATAGCACACCAGGCCTGATTGTCTGAAAGCGTTCAGTCCTCCTTGTATGTAGCAGTCGATATGTTCGCCCCGTGCAACGAAGTTGCACTCTGTTGACATAAAAGTTTTAAATAATGTAAACCGTTTTGGCCACGGTTACAGCGGCCTTTTTCTGGGTCTACTGATGTGCCTCAGCTGCGTGCAGTCGCTTATATTTTGTTACTGCTGCTCACTCAACATGGCCTTACGTCATAATTTTAAAAAGTCGTTGATGTGATTATTCAGTTGTGCTGGAAGGAGTGGGAACCTTACTATAATAGGTTGCTAGGGGAAGGAGTGAGCATCTGATGTCTTTCTTGCATTGTCTGCTATTATTGGTGCTCATCTGTGAATGAGGTATGGGCTCCTGTTTTCCTCCTCCTGGAAGGGGGTCACGCGGGGGCAGTTATTTGCTGGTAGCACTTCTGTCACGTGTTGATGGTGCGGCCTGTGTAGGGCAAGCCTGTATCCATCCTCCCTGGTCACGTTAAAGTGTTTTACTTCTATGCCTTCTCTGATATTGCGCATCGTCAAAACCGGGTGCTTACCCAGTACGTGCGTTTCGTTAAATTTGAATTCCTTGCCGCAGTCTTGCCGGTGTTAGGTCACTGCAGACATGTTGCAGACATGGCGTAGATAAATGCAGCGCTCATGTTCTCGAATGCTCGTTGCTATCGCCATGCATGTATCATGATCCCATACTTCTCAACATATCCATCTTGCACACACTAGCAGTGAGTAAAGCGTCTATGTTGTCCTTTGTAGAGCCTGGTACATTCCGAATGTCGCGGCTGCTATGGTAGACAGGCTGGACCCAGCCTGGTGACGAAATTTAGCAGGGGGTCAGTGACATTTTTCACCTTTAGATAAGGGCGCGACTGGCTACAATTTGCTGATTTCTAACGCGATTCGTTTTGTTTGTTTCCGTGATATTTAGGATTGTAGTCGCTCACAATGACGACAATGTTGCTAGTTTCCCCTGACGGAGGTTAGTGATGTTTAATGTTCGCTTGTACGCACAGTGTGTAAGACTTGGGCCTATCTAGTTACACGGTTGGTTCTCCCTGTCATCGCCAGACATTCGTTTTTTGCCGGCCGGAGTGGCCGAGCAGTTCTAGGCGCTACAGTCTGGAAACGCGCGACCGCTACGGTTCGCAGGTTCGAATCCTGCCTCGGGCATGGATGTGTCTGATGTCCTTAGGTTGGTTAGGTTTAAGTAATTCCAAGTTCCAGGGGACTGATGACCTCAGAAGTTAAGTCCCATAGTGCTCAGAGCCATTTGAACCATCCGTTTATTGCAGGATGGCAACAACCCCGATTTGGAAATATTTTCCACGAAGAGACGTTACAGAGTAGTATAATGCTTATTTGCTTTTAAAGATTTGTCTGCCTTTTCTATGGAATAATAAAACAGGAGGGAAATTAGGTTAGCAGTAACAAACTAACACATTTACAACAGATCATTCGTAGTACACAATAAAAATAGAAAGTAGTTTTTAGTGCCTGCGTCTACAAAATACATCTTTATCCTTTCCCAGCCTTTGAAAACGGACAAATCAACACGAGAAATAGAATTCGTCAACCTCAGTTAGCATCCTGAGGCACTGACTGCTCGTAATGCCCAGATACTGGCATGATCCACGATTACAGAATTATTTTTGAGCAGAGTTTCCAAAAATTGGTGTCAGTAGGAGAGTACTGGTGATTTTTTGCAGTGTTCAAGCCCTTGTCAGTTTTCGAGAAAATCAGGGAATGGTGGACGGAGTAAGGTTTTCTTTATTTGGCTATGTAATTTCACGTTTAGATTCTATGTGTCCTGAAACTGAAGAATCAGAATTTTTCAATCTATGGTCGATTTAGAAAACATCGTTCTTGTCAAACACCACTAGCTCTTTACTCACACGAAGTACTGAGTGCTATCGACAAAGGACTTCAAATTGATTCTCAATTTCTAGATATCCAGAAGGTTTTTGACACCGTATCTCGAAAGCGGCTTGTAGTCAAACTGCTTACTTTTGGAATATCGTCTCAGTTATGCGACTGGATTCGTAATTTCCTGTCACAGAGGTCACAGTTCGTAGTAACTGACGGAAAACCGAAGTGATTCCCGGTGTTCACAGCGTACTGTTAAAGGCCCTCTGCTGTTCCTTATCAATATACACGATTTAGGAGACAATCTGAGCAGCAGTTTTAGGTCGTCTGCAGATGATAGTCGTCAGAAGATGAAAACAAATGACTTACAAAAGATATCTGTATGGCGCTAAAACTGACAACTGACTTTAAATAATGAAAAGTGTAATGTCTTATACATTAGTGCTGAAAGGAATCCGTTAAACTTCGGTTACACAATAATTCAGTCAACTCTACAGGTCGTAAATTAAACTAGATACCTACGAATTATAATTACGAACAACTTAAATTGCCAAGAAGACATAGAAAATGTTGTGGAGAAGGCGAACCAAAGATTGCATTTTATTACGAGAACACTTAGAAGATGCAACAGATCTACTAAAAAAATTCCCTACACTAAGCTTGTCCGTCCTTTCCTACACTACTGCTGCGCGGTGTAAGATCCTTACAGGATAGGATTAATGGATTGCATCAAGAAAGGTCAAAGAAGGAATTATCGAGAAATAGAGGAGAGAACGTCACGGACTTGATATAGGATTTAAAGTAGACATCATTATAACAAAGTTGTTTCTCGTTGCGGCGGGATCTTATAACGAAATTTTAATGATCAGTTTTCTCTACCGAATGCGAACATATTTTGTTGACACCGACCTAGATAGGGAGAAATGATGACCATAATAAAATAAGGGAAAGACATAGTTGTTTGTTTGCTGTGCCTGCTGTTCGAGAAAGGAACAGAGAATTATTGTGTAGCTGGATCGACGAAACCTCTGCCAGTCATTTGAGTGTTATTTGCGGAGTAACCATGTAGATGTAGATTTACAGGTATATTAGAGGTAATAAAAGGAATACAAAACCGAAAAACGGTTACTTCAAAAATCGGTTATTCTGAGCGGTTTTAACAGTGAGTTTAAACTGGAGTGGAAAAAAAGCGATATAACCGGGATCTGGCAGTAACCACCATCCTCACCAGGTGCTATGTTGGAGACGCGGATACAGGGTGAAGGAGAGGGCGGCACCTGTCGTGCAGTTGGCGCCGATCACCGCTCGGCGGACGCCGCCCCTGGGGGCGCTGCCTGCCCGCCAGACTACTGTACTCCAGGCCCGGCCGCTTTGTTGCGGTTGGCCGGCGACGCGTGTCGCCCACTCGACTGGAGCCGCCACAGCAATTAGGCGGACGGCCGCCCTTTGTACGCCTCGGGGCGGCGCTGGGCGGCGTACCCTGCCCTGCCCTGCTGCGCTGCCGCCGTGTGCTCAGGGGGTTCGCGTGTGTTTGAGTGGCGGCGTCGCCAAAGGGCACTCGGCCAAACGTAGCAAATGAGGCGTTAATACCGCCCACTTAATTAGGCCGCCCCGGGTGCCGCACTGCTGGAGCATTCCTCCTGCCTCAAATGTGGCGGCTACAAAGTAGTCGATGGATTACTCTCTTCAGCAACGGAAGTTTCAAGCAGGTACTGCCAATGCTTCCTCCAGCAGTTTGGAAACGCTGATGCATAGCAAAAGATCTTTAGTTCTTTGAAAAGTTTCAATAAATGGTCACTGTCTGGATTACTTAAATAAATAGCAGCATTAATAGTGGGCCGGCCGTTGTGGCCAAGCGGTTCTAGGCGCTTCAGTCTGTAACCGCACGACCGCTACGGTCGCAGGTTCGAATCCTGCCTCGGGCATGGATATGTGTGATGTCCTTAGGTTAGTTAGCTTTAACTAGTTCTAAGTTCTAGAGGACTGATGACCTCAGATGTTAAGTCCCATAGTGCTCAGAGCCATTTGAACCATTAATAGTGGCTGGTTGCTGTCTTCGTATTTGTAAGAATCAACCTACATTAACTGTCTGGATTGATAAGCAGATTCTTCAAACCTCCTGGCAGATTAAAACTATTTTCCAGACCGGGATTAGAACCCAACATTTTGCCTTTCCTGGGAATTGCTCTCCTATGGACAACAGGAAAGACTTCACACGTATTACAAAAATGTACGAGGAATGTTCAACAACGAATGCTACAGTTTCGCTTTCCTCGGACAATTTCGGCTGAAAAAGACGTATTTTTTTTCTCACATCTTGGAATGTTCCGTTTTCAGGCCCTATAGTTGTTTCATGAAGTTCCAATAACTGGGGGCACTATACGTAGCCTTGAAAATGTTCAAATGAGTGTGAATTCCTAAGTGACCAAACTGCTGAGGTCATCGGTCCCTAGACTTACACACAACGTAAACTAACTTAAACTAACTAATGCTAAGAACAACACACACACCCATGCCCGAGGGAGGACTCGAACCTCCGGCGGAAGGGGCCGCGCAATCCGTGCATGGCTCCCTCAACAACGCGGCCACTGCGCACGGCACGTAGCCTTCATAATGACGTCTGTGAGGGAGGTGCATTGCAAGCAGAGAGCTGTCGTTTAGTTTCTTTTGTTAGAAAACAAGAGCATCGCAGATGTTTGTAGGTGCCTGCAGAATGTCTACGGAGACCTGGAAGTAAACAAAAAGCGCGGTGAATTGTTGGCCGAGGGATCAGTCATCATCGCAACAAGGTCGCACAAACCTGTGCGATCTCCTGCGTTCCGGCAGGCGGCCGACGGCTGTGACTCCTGCAGTGGTGCAACATGCGGACGCTCTCATTCGGGTTATCAATGGATCACTATCAAACACCTCGCTGCACAACTGGACTTCGCAGTTGGTAGTGCTGACACACTCGTCCACCAGTTGGGGTAGTCAAAAGTGTGTGCTCGCTGGGCATTTCACTGCCTAACAGAAGGTTCAAATTGTTCAAATGGCTCTGAGCACTATGGGACTTACCATCTGTGGTCATCAGTCCCCTAAAACTTAGAACTACTTAAACCTGACTAACCTAAGGACATCACACACATCCATATCCGAGGCGGGATTCGAACCTGCGACCGTAGCAGTCGCGCGGTTCCGGACTAAGCGCCTAGAACCGCGAGACCACCGCGGCCGGCTAACAGAAGGCTATAAAGAGCTACGAAGGAAACTCCTTGCACGTTATGAGGCTGTTCGCGAGGTTATTTACGTAGCATGAAGCTGACGCCGAAGTCGAGCAGTAGAATGGGACCATGCGGGCATACTAGCCCTCCCAGAAAGGTGGCATGAGGCCGCCGCATTGAACTCAGGTTATGTTGAAAAATAGGAATTCGTATCCAAAATAGTGAGACATACGACAGTGTATTTTAATCCTTAATGAAACCAACCTGCTTTCAGAAAAAATCTGTTGCATTATTAATTGAGTAACACTCGTATGTATGGACGTATGTATGTTCCACATCTCCTAAACCACTGAACTGGCTTCAACCAAACTTAACGTACCTATTACTTAGTGTCTGGCAAGTGTCGCTGTGGGGGTAAGAACCACCTACCCATCAAAGACGTGGGTCTTAAAAATCGTGTAGCCGACGACGCTCCTGTATCGGATTTTATTCAAATGGTTCAAATGGCTCTGAGCACTATGGGACTCAACTGCTGAGGTCATTAGTCCCCTAGAACTTAGAACTAGTTAAACCTAACTAACCTAAGGACATCACAAACATCCATGCCCGAGGCAGGATTCGAACCTGGGACCGTAGCGGTCTTGCGGTTCCAGACTGCAGCGCCTTTAACCGCACGGCCACTTCGGCCGGCGGATTTTATTCACCCACTATCAGAGAATGAAATCACTTAGTGATTTGCAAAAATTATTATACATAATTTGAAACCTTTTTCACATATGCCGTAGAATGCAGCTACATATTCTATCAATGCGCTACACATAACTCAGGAGATATTACATCATAAACAATCAGCTGCTTGAAAACGAAACTTCAGCCTGAAATATATTAAATATATCTGAAATACGTGCCACACGTGAGTATACGGGAATACCACATGTAAAAAACTCCTCCGGAAGCTCTGACAGATTTCATCGAACCAAGGTACACATGTTACTGACTGTCTGGAAAGAAATACTATGTTCTTAAGAACCAACAGCCTGCTATCTGGGTGGGAGTGATATAGTGAGAGAAAGAAGAAAAGGGCAGAGAGAGAGATAGAGAGAGAGAGAGAGAGAGAGAGGAACACGAACAGAGATCGTGAGGAGTAGATGGGCACAGAGAGAGAGGAGTAGCAGATTGACAGAGAGAGGGAAATGAGGAGATGGAACGGGAGTGGCGGCCGGTGGAGGAGATGGACAGAAAGAGAGCACAGAGATGGAAAAACGCCAGGTACTCAGACAGTGAAACAATAAGGAGCCTTTAATAGGCTTTTACATCTACATACACATCTGCATGGCTACTGTGCAATTCACACTTAAGTGTCTGGCAGAGGGTTCATCGAACCATTTTCATACTACTTCTCTACCATTCCACTCTCGAATGGCGCGTGGGAAAGAGGAACACCTAATTCTTTCCGTTCGAGCTCTGATTTCTCTTATTTCATTATGATGATCATTTCTCACTACGTAGGTGGGTGTCAACAAAATATTTACGCATTCGGAAGAGAAAATTGGTGATTGAAATTTCGTAAACAGATCTCGCCGCAAAGAAAACCGCCTTTGTTTCAGTGACTGCCACCCCTACTCGTGAATCATATCAGTGACACTCTCACCCCTATTGCGCGACAACACGAAACAAGCTGCCCTTCTTTCCACTTTTTCCCATACCGCGCAACAGTATTCCAGCAGAGGACGGACAAGTGAACATAGACTGTCTCTTTAGTGGGTTTGTCGCATGTTCTAAGTGTTCTGCCAACAAAGCGTAGACTTTGTTTCACCTTCCCCACAATATTATCTATCTGGTCTTTCCAATTTAAGTTGCTCATAACTGTAATTCGTAGGTATTTAGTTGTGCGATTTATCGTATACCCAAAATTTATCGGATTTCTTTTAGTACCCATGTGGACGACCTCGCACTTTTCTTTGTTGAGTGCCAACTGCCACCTTTCGCACCATACAGAAATTCTCTCTAGATCATTTTGTAATTGGAATTGATCGTCTGATGATTTTACAAGAAGGTAAATTACAGCGTCATCTGTAAACAATCGAAGGGGGCTGCTCATATTGTCACCTAGATCATTTATATAAATCAGAAACAGCAGAGGGCCTATGGCACTACCCTGCGGAACGCCAGGTATCACTTCTGTTCTACTCGATGATTTACCGTCTATCGCTACGAACTGTGAGACGAAATCACGAACCCAGTCAAAGATCTGAGACGATACTCTATATGCACGCAATTTGATTAATAGTCGCTTGTGAGGAACGGTATCAAAAGCCTTCTGGAAATCTAGGACTATGGAATCTATCTGAGATCCCTTGTCGACAGTACTCATTACTTCATGGGAATAAAGAGCTAGCTGTGTTGCAGAAGAAAGATATCACAGGATCAGATGTATTGATTGAGAAGAGAATGAAGTCTTGCAATGAAGAACGAAGAATAAATTGCGTAAGGCCACAATGAACCATAACAGATCGAAGATATGGAGCTGTTACGCGAATACCACGATACGAGTTGTTACTATAAATTGTGGTTGAAGGATCGGTGGAAGGAAAAGATCGTCTGTACCGATATGGATGTGAGTGTATGATGTTTGATGATATGGCATACTGAAGTAATGCTGAAACCACGAGGAAATAACAGGAATGGAAAACTACCTTAAAGCAACTTGAGAGTTGACCACGGAAGCAAATGGTTGACGTAAGAAGACCTGTAACCAAAGCGAACCGTTGCGAGAACTGCCTTAGAAAATTTATTGTCAATAGAACTCCCGCTGAATTATTATAAAAGATTTTGCAGCGGCCTCATGACTTGCATTTGTTATCATTATGCAATAGGGAACCTGTCTCAGTTTTACTTCGACAATAGCAATCGTTACCCAAAGCCACCTCTGCAATGGAGCTAAAGATAAATCTGCGCTGTAAGTGCAGTGCAGTGAATTGCAGTGAGCACCCAGTCATTAAAGGGACAATGGTGGTTGCAGAGTGTGTCAACTGATAGTTAAGCAGGTGAGATTGACGGAAGTTACCTTCAGTGACGTTCAGACGTATTTTTGAACCGATATAATTAATTCTTAAATTACCGCCTTGTACAGCGTGGACCCTCCTGAGGTGTACAGGAAGAGATGCTGAATGGTACAGATACAGTAGGTATGTGGAGCCTTCCCGACTTCAGTGGCGTGGTCACGTGCGCCAGGTATCTCCTTTGAGGATCCGTGGGACGTACAGACCAATCGAAGTGGTCCCTCAGATTTGCGACTGGGTTTATACCTGTGTAGTTTCTTGTTGCCTAGGGGAGTACGGAGAACTCATTTCTGTGCTCTCTAACCACACACGTACACTGCGAGCTGTGTGACACGTCGCATTGTCCTGCTGGTAGATACCATGTTGCCGAGGGGAAGCAAACTGCCTGTGTGGGTGGACATGGTCCCCAAGAACAGATTCATGCTTGTTTTGATCCATTGCGTCTTAGCCGATGGACCTTAAAACGTGGTTCATCCGTAAAGGCCAGCTGACACCACTCAGTGGACGTGCACTTGTGATACTGACATGTAGATTCGAGCTTTCGTTGCTGGCGTACTGCATTCAGCATCATTGCATGAGCCAGGCGTCTGCTGCGGAGGGCCATATGCAGCAACGTCCGCTGAACGGTCGTTGAGGAGACACTATTTTGTTGCCATTTGGTTCATCTGGGCGGTCAGACCCTCAGAAGTTGCACATACATTCGCTCGTATTCCGCAGTCGCCGTTCGTCCTGACACCTGTAGCCGGTGGTGCGCCACAGTTGCCTCGATGCCGCTCTTCCTTAACGCCATTTTTCCAAGCACGGTGTGCTCTAACCACGGCGGCAAGCAAACAGTTTACACACTTAGCCGTCTCGGAAATGTTTCCGCTTTGAAGCGATTGTCAATGATCTTGCCCTTTCTGACATCAAATGAATCGCTCCGTTTATGTACAGATAAATGACCTTCATAGGTACAGAACAGAAACTTCTCTGTGTTTTAAAATATTTTTACTCAATTTTAGCTGTTCGAGAGGGTACTTTGAGCGTTAGCTCCCTGGTGCGAAATACGACTGAAGGCTGTATTTCGGACATCCTACATAAAACAGCAAATAAATTTAAAAGTAAATTTTAGCAGCAGTGTTTCTAGTTAATTCGGGTTACTAGTTTAGGTTACTTTACGGTCTTGCTGATTATTTTATTCTTAACTTCCTTCTCTTTTTATTGATTGGCGACTCCATGGAGTGTCCTGTGCATCACGACCAGATAATGGATACACTTGGAAGGAGAGACAGCATTGGTCGTATTTTTTTGTTTTTTTTGTTTTTTGTTTTATTAAGCGCACAATCGATTTTCGGTCACTTAGTGACCATCCTCAGTGCTGTAATACACAATTTAAATTGGTAGGCACTGGTGTCAACAAGCTTAGAGCTTGTGTATTACAGCACTGAGGATGGTCACTAAGTGACCGAAAATCGATTGTGCGGTTAATAAAACAAAAAAAAATACGACCAATGCTGTCCCTCCTTCCAAGTATACTCCTTCCCTTTGTTATTAACAAGCTGAGTGCCAGTATTGTCTGGGTATGTATTGATTCCAGTCTTCTATTACTCCACCTCCCTCTCCTCTTTTCTCTATCCATCTTTTCCTTCATCCCCTCTCTGTCAGTCACATCCTTTATGTCTCATCCTTTATCCCATCCTTTGTCCATCTCTTCCTCCCATCAATCTGTCCATCTCCTCCTCCCCACTCTCTCTGTCCATTTCCTCCTACACCAACTTCCTATCCATCTTTCCTCTTTCTATCTCCACCTCTTACTTTTCTCTGCCCATTTCATCCTTTCCCTCCGTCTGTTCATGTGCTCTCCCCCCTTTCTCTTCCTGTCTCTTCCCCTCTCTTTCAATCTCCTCCTCTATTCTTTCTCCGCCCATCTCCTCCTCTCCGTTCTCTTTCTACGTTTCCCCTCCCCCTCTCGCTCTCGAACTCCCGCGCCCGCCTCTCTGTTCCCATTTTCTTCTTCCCTCTCGCTGTCTGTCCATCTCCTTCTTCACCCTTTTCTCTCCACGTTATCACGCTCACCCCAATAGAAGGCTGGTCGTTGTTACCCCCCCCCCCCCGTTCCTTACCCCAATGTATTTTTTACCAGATTGTAACTAACATTGTAATGAGTCGGGGCGTGGAATGTCAGAAGTGTGAAAGTGGAAGGTAGAAAATCTGAAAAGGGAAATGCAAATCCTCAGTGTCGATATGACAGGGGTCATTGAAGTAAAATGGAAAGAATACAAGGCCGTCTGGTCAGACGAGTAAAAGGTAATATCAATAACACGAGAAAGTGCTATAACGGGAGCAGGAATGAATAGAAAACTAGCGTTGAGAGTGAGTGTCAACAGTTCAGCGATAGTGTTGATCTTATCAGAATCGAAAGAAAACCAACGCCGACAACGATAATTCAGATATACATGCCGACGTCGTAAGTCGAAGGTGAAGAGATAGAGAAAGTATGTGAGGAACTGAAGGGGAAATTCAGTACGTAAAGTGAGAGTAAAATCTAATAGTCATGGAAGACTGGAATGCGGCTGTAGATAAAGGAGCAGAAAAGGGTTAAGAGAGAAAATGGGCTTGGTACTAGGAATGAGAGAGGAGAATGAGTAATTGAGTTCTGCAATAAATTTCAGCTGGTAATAGCGAGTATCCCGTTCAAGAATCACAGGAGGAGGAGGTTTACTTGAAAAAGGCCGTGAGATATGGTAATGTTTCAGTTAGATTACATCATGGTCACTCAGAGGTTCAGAGATCAGGTATTGAGTTGTAAGCCTTAAATAGGAGCATGTATAGACTCAGATCACAATTTAGTACAGATGAAGAGTAGGCTGAAGCCTAAGAGAATAGATAGAAAAAATCAGTACGCAAAGAAGTGAGACACGGAAGTATTAAGGCATGAAGAGACACACGTGAAATTCTCTAAGTCTATAGATACTGTGATAAGGATTAGTTCAGCAGGCAGCTCAGTGGAAGGAGAGTGGACATCTCTAAAACGGTCAATCACAGAAGTTGGAAAGGAACATATAAGTCCAAAGATGATAACTGCGAAGAAACCATGCGTAACACAAGAGATACTTCAGTACATCGATGAACAAAGGAAGTACAGAAATGTTCAAGGTGATTGTGGTATACAGAAACACAAGTCGCCCAAGAATGAAATAAATAGAAAGTGTAGGGAAGCTAAGGCAAAATGGCTGCATGAAAAATGTGAAGAACTAGAAAAGGAAATGATTATTCGAATGACGTACTAAGCGTGTAGAAGAGTCAAAACAAACTTCGGTGAAATTAAGAGCAAGAATTGTAACACGAACAGTTCAGTGGGAATTCCACTGTTAAATGCAGAGAAGAGAGCGGATGGGTGGAAACAGTACATTGAAAACAAGAGTGGAAGTAATGGTCTGATGTGACAGAAGAAACATGAGTCAATATAGAAGAGATAGCGCATCCAGAGCTTTGGAAGACTTGAGATCGAATAAGTCTGAAGGGATAGATAAAAATCCAAAAGACTTTTTTAAAATCCTTGGGGCAAAGTGACAACAAAACGACTAATCACGCTGCTGAGTAGAATGTATCAGTCTGGTAATATACTATCTGTGTTTCAGAAAAACATCACCCACACAGTTCCCAAGATTGGAAGAGCCGACAAGTGCGAGAATTACCGCATAACCAGCTTAACAGTTCATGCATCCAAGTTGCTGACAAGAATAATATAGCAGAAAACTTAAGAAAACTGAGTATGTGCTAGATGCCGATCAGTTTGGCTGCAGGGAAGGTAAGGGCATCAGAGAGGCAGTGCTGACGTAGCGGTTGATAATGGAAGTAAGACTAAAGAAAAAGCAAGAGACGTTAATATTTTTTGAAGGCCTTCAAAAGGCATTCCACATTGTCAAATGCTGCAAGATTCTCGAAATTCTGAAGAAAATAGGAGTAATATAGAGGAGACGGATGATTCATTATATTTACAAGAGCCAAGAGGGAAGACGAAGAACTAACTGCTCCGATTAAAATGGGCGTGAGACACGCATGTAGCCTCTTGCCCGTATTGTTCAATCTATACGTCGAAAAACCAATTCTGGAAATAAAATAAAAGTTCCAGAGAGGAATTAAAATTTGAATCGAAAGGATATCAGGGATAATAATCAAAATATCCACGGGTGTACTGCCGGTCTAGAGTGTCCAACGGGTACAATATTTCGACTATCATACATGTCGCCATCATCAGGTGAACTGACGGACTGAGCTCCTGTAAACGTGACGGCAAGGAGATCCGTAAGCTATGGCTGCTCAGAGGGAACTGGGCTCGGTCGCGGCGGCGGCCGATTTAAATACCCTCCGCCCGCGGCGCGCTCCCTCCGCCGTCCGCGCCCCGCGCCACGGTCGCGCGGTGGAACAGATTGCGACAGCGTCTGAGATGACGTCCGTGTGATCGCTCTGTCCGCCGTGGTCGTCACAACTATACGTTTGCTCGATTTGCTCTTGATTAACCCAATCGCTGGTTCCCAAGCCTTGCTAAGATCATAGCCACAGTCACGGTTTATGAGATCGTCGTTGGTGCGAATTTCGATGGCCTCTCTAACAACGCTGTCCCAGTATCTCGACGTCTGTACCAGAATCCTCGTGTGTTCATACTCCATAGCGTGATTTTCCGACAAACAATGTTCAGCGACCGCCGACTTGCTCGGATACATCAGTCGAGTGTGCCTCTGGTGTTCACGGAATCGATCCTCGACGGTACGCATCGTCTGACCAATATACGACTTGCCACATTGACACGGAATCTGGTACACGCCGGCCTTCCTCAAACCGAGGTCATCTTTGGCGCTCCCCACCAGTGCAGAATCTGGTACACGCCGGCCTTCCTCAAACCGAGGTCATCTTTGGCGCTCCCCAACAGTGCAGAATCTGGTACACGCCGGCCTTCCTCAAACCGAGGTCATCTTTGGCGCTCCCCACCAGTGCAGAATCGCATATCAGGGATAATGTTTGCTGATGACATTGCTATCCTCAATGAAAGTCAAGGAGAATTACAGGATCTGATGAATGGAATGAGCAGTCTATTAAGTTTAGAATACCCATCGAGAGACGTAGGTAATTAGAAGTAACAGAAATGAGAACAGCGAGTAGCATAACACTAGGATTGATGATCACCAAGTACGTGAAATTAAGGAAGGCTGTCACCTAGGCAACTAAATAACCCATGACGGAAGGAGCAAGAAGAACATAAAGAAACAAACTAGCACTGGCAAAAAGGGTATTTCTGGCTTAGAGAAGTTTAGTATTATCCAACATAGACCTTATTTTCTGAGAATATAGGTTCGGAGTACAGCATTGTATGGCAGTGAAACATGCACTGTGGTAAAACCGGGAAAGAAGAGAATCGAAACATTTGAGATGTGGTGCTACAAACGAATTCTGGAAATTGGGTGGACTGATAAGAGAACGAATGAGGTGGTTCTACGCAGAATCGGCGAGAAAAGTAATGTATGGCAAACACTGACAACAAGAAGGGACCAGATGATATAACAGCGGTTCAGACATCATGGAATAACTTCCGTGGTTCTAGTGGGAGATGTAGAAGACAGAGACTGGAATACATCCAGCAAAGAACTAAAGACGTAGACTGCAAGCATTACTCTGGGATGAAGAGGTTGGCAGGGGAGAGGATTACGTGGCGGGCTGCATGAAACCAGTCAGAAGACAGATGATTCAAAAAGAAAAAAACGATTAGCCTTTTACACATGCCTTTGCCAACGCACCCACATGTGATATAAAAATGACGTCATATCTCCTGAAGCAAGTGCATACAATGACATATTTTTTCTTATAAATTTAGTAGGTTTATGTAAATGCTGTCTGCAAAATGTATCACGAATACAATCAGTGGTAAAAAAAGTAATAAATTAAAACGCCAGTCTTCAAGTGTCATTTTTTTCGACTTAGACAGCAAAAATTGTAGAAGTAGATAAACTTTTTTCTTTCATTATTTTGTGGAGGTAGTCAGAGAGCTAAGTTTGGCAATGATTCAAAATTGTGTATCACATTTGTTGCAGGTCTCTAAGTGCTCTCATTCTGTGGAATACTCGTGTATACACACAATTACTACGAACTATGACCTCTTTGACTGGAAATCATGAACATATGTTCCACATCCCCTCCTAAATCGCTGGACCAATCGCAACCAAAATTGGTACATATATAACTAGCTGGCTCGAAAGAGTAACTGTGGGAGTAAGAACCAACGACCTAGCAAAGGAGTGGGGGTCGGGGTGAAATAGCAGTATAGCACCAATAGCCATATTTTAGTCATCCAGTATATGAGACCGACAGCACTTACAGACCTGCAACACACTTTACACATAATTTCAAACTTTTACCAAACTTTTCTTGCTGTCGACTCTCACAAAATGATGAAACGATTAAAGTTATCGCATACTATATTTTCGCAGTTCATGAGGCAAAACTGTCGTAGAAAGCATACGTTTTGATTTATTACATCTTTACCAATAACTGTATTAGTGACACATTTTGCGCACAGTATTCACATAATACAGGAGATAGAACGTCAAATACTGAGACGCATGAGAAACTACGCATCATGCAAGCCGTTTAAACTTATTACTTCGTTGATATAACTCTGTTCACAAGACGTTTCGCAGACAGCAGCCAGACATAACACTGGATGTATCCGCAAAATTATATCATTGTGCAGCATATAGTTCAGGAGATACATCATAAATATTGAGCTGCGTGAAAATAAAACTAAGTGCGAAATTCGCTAGACGTACACGTGAAATACGTGTACAAATATGTGCGAAATATGTTAACTATGAAATATCTCATACTACAATTAAAAAAAAAAAAAATTCTCTGAAGGTTTCGGGGAAATGGAAAAAAGAACACATTGACACCGGTGTGTCAGACCCACCATACTTGCTCCAGACACTGCGAGAGGGCTGTACAAGCAATAATCACACGCACGGCACAGCGGACACACCAGGAACCGCGGTGTTGGCCGTCGAATGGCGCTAGCTGCGCAGCATTTGTGCACCGCCGCCGTCAGTGTCAGCCAGTTTGCCGTGGCATACGGAGCTCCATCGCAGTCTTTAACACTGGTAGCATGCCGCGACACCGTGGACGTGAACCGTATGTGCAGTTGACGGACTTTGAGCGAGGGCGTATAGTGGGCATGCGGGAGGCCGGGTGGACGTACCGCCGAATTGCTCAACACGTGGGGCGTGAGGTCTCCACAGTACATCGATGTTGTCGCCAGTGGTCGGCGGAAGGTGCACGTGCCCGTCGACCTGGGACCGGACCGCAGCAACGCACGGATGCACGCCAAGACCGTAGGATCCTACGCAGTGCCGTAGGGGACCGCACCGCCACTTCCCAGCAAATTAGGGACACTGTTGCTCCTGGGGTATCGGCGAGGACCATTCGCAACCGTCTCCATGAAGCTGGGCTACGGTCCCGCACACCGTTAGGCCGTCTTCCGCTCACGCCCCAACATCGTGCAGCCCGCCTCCAGTGGTGTCGTGACAGGCGTGAATGGAGGGACGAATGGAGACGTGTCGTCTTCAGCGATGAGAGTCGCTTCTGCCTTGGTGCCAATGATGGTCGTATGCGTGTTTGGCGCCGTGCAGGTGAGCGCCACAATCAGGACTGCATACGACCGAGGCACACAGGGCCAACACCCGGCATCATGGTGTGGGGAGCGATCTCCTACACTGGCCGTACACCACTGGTGATCGTCGAGGGAACACTGAATAGTGCACGGTACATCCAAACCGTCATCGAGCCCATCGTTCTACCATTCCTAGACCGGCAAGGGAACTTGCTGTTCCAACAGGATAATACACGTCCGCATGTATCCCGTGCCACCCAACGTGCTCTAGAAGGTGTAAGTCAACTGCCCTGGCCAGCAAGGTCTCCGGATCTGTCCCCCATTGAGCATGTTTGGGACTGGATGAAACATCGTCTCACGCGGTCTGCACGTCCAGCACGAACGCTGGTCCAACTGAGGCGCCAGGTGGATATGGCATGGCAAGCCGTTCCACAGGACTACATCCAGCATCTCTACGATCGTCTCCATGGGAGAATAGCAGCCTGCATTGCTGCGAAAGGTGGATATACACTGTACTAGTGCCGACATTGTGCATGCTCTGTTGCCTGTGTCTATGTGCCTGTGGTTCTGTCAGTGTGATCATGTGACGTATCTGACCCCAGGAATGTGTCAATAAAGTTTCCCCTTCCTGGGACAATTAATTCACGGTGTTCTTATTTCAATTTCCAGGAGTGTATGTCCTAATTCCCGCATCATCGCTTTTATCATTTGCTCAATTTGCTATTTGTGCGACAACTTTTGGCAATCAGTTAGGTCCCAATCCTTGTTAACTTTGTAATCCCGCTCCCATGCATAAGAAGAGCGTTTCCTAGCCGCGCGCATGCGCGGCGATTTCGATAGCCGCGCATGTGAGCAGCCTGCCGTGCCTCACTTCGGTGGAGAGCCTGTAACCATCCTACGTTGACCGGGGCGAGGCAGCACACACAGGGTTGAGATAAGTAATATTGCTGACTTGGTACACACGTACCGTGTATTTGTAACAAAATTTTATGGGGTCTTGCCGCTGTAGGTGTTGATTTTAGCCTTTGACTATGCCTATTTAGGCAAGCTGTTTTATATCTGTTCTGAAGAAGGCGTGGTTACCCACGCTGAAACCTAGGTAAACACCAGGTAGTTTGTGCAATCGAGGCAGATTTTTCATAATTATTTCGATACGATTGCTGACGCGCTGCAATGCTGAAAGTTCTTATCTCATGTGTGTATTCGGCGAAGTCAAGGCTAAAATGCTCAATCTAAACCCCTGGATGATTTCAGTCAAATTTGGTACGCGTACTAGTTACAGTCTGCAAGGCAGTACTGTAGGGATAAGACCCAACAGCCATTTATTGGGATGAGTGTGATAACGTGGACAGAGAATGGGAGAGAAGAAGCTGAACATGGAAAGGGAAGAGGGAAATGGACGGAGAGATAGTAGAGGAGGAGATGAGCGAGAAAGAGAAGGAAGAGAAATTCAAGGAGACGGGGAAAGGAGATGAACAGACAGACGAGGGCGTAGGAAATGGACAGAGAACGGGAAGAGGAGGAGATGGCAGAGAGAGGAGAGACATGAGATGAACACACAAACGAAAGCGGGATATGAACAGGGAAGGTGAAAGGAGGAGACTGAAAAAAGAGGGGATGGAGGAGGTGGAATTAGATGAGAGAGTGAGGGGCAGGAGGAGGTGGACATAAGGAAGGGTTGGAGGAGAAGGACAGAGAGGAGGTGATGGAAGAGATACAGAGAGAATAAATGCATACCTGGGAAATGCTAGGTACTCCTCTATCAAATCATTTTATATGTCCTAAAAATAATCATAATGCATAAATAAATAACAGCCTACATCTTCTCTCAGAAAGAATAAAGCTGAGCCTACCGGCCGTCTCGGGCCTCCATGTTGTTGTCTGCCAATGATGTCAGTGGACGCGGTGTGGAGGGGCGTGGAGACAGCACACAGCTCTCCCGGTCAGTCTGAGCTTTCCATACCTCACAGCCGCTTCGGCATCACGAAACTCAGTGCAGCACATTCCAGCCCTCCAACTAAGGAAAAGCCTTGACAGTACTGCAAATCGAAGCTAGGTCCTCCGAACAGCACTCACACACGCTTACCAGCTAGCTATAGAGGAGGACCCTTTGTAGTGGGACGCGAAATTGAAGCGTCACCCATCCACCAGTGTCAGCCCAGTTTGCAGGTGAATATAAGTTTAATTTAGTTTTGTTTATGTGTTTTTTGTAATATTTGTAATGGGTGTGAATTGTCTAAAGTTTTTGTATTTATTTTTTATGTTTCATGTACGGAGAGGGCGGCGCAACGAACGGAGACAGCATCGTCGCTGCCGGGACCAGAGAGAAAGTTGCTGGCCACTATACGTCGCGGGTCGACAGCCAAAGAGCAACAGAAGATTCTGAAACCGATTTGTTGCGTCGTGCTTCTAAAAATCAAATAATCGAGAATTTGTAATGTTTTGTACAACAATGATATCATAGGAAGTTTAATCTTATTGAAAAATGTTAGTTTTGTCTCGTCAAGGCTCAGGTTCACGTCTGTATGTAGGAAGATAATAAACTAGTGGATGCTATTAAAGTTGAAATACGTGTTCCGAGGATTTATTTATGAATAATTATATGAATGAATTAATAATATATTTGACAAGATTATTGAATTTTGACAGCGTTCATCGCGACTTTGAATCTCAAAAAGTTTGTTCAATGTGGTTCTAATATCGTTTAAATCAGATAACGTGTATCAATATAATTTCTGAGGAGAAACAAACGACATCTAAAATTGAAAAAGTTTACGCAGACCAATTGACCCGAGTGACGTAATTCTGTGCATACGAGTCAAATGATGTTTTACAGTTTCGTTCAAGAACCATTCTGAGACCATTTAAAAAGGAATATAAATAATTTTGAAGTGGGTTGTAACTGACGTAGGTGACGAAGTCTACACATGGTCATATGACAAATGAAAATTATTTAAACAAATCTATACGTCGTTACACTACACCTTCAAAAATAATATCAGTCTTAGGATGCAGTTGTAGAAACGTTATAATCGATGTTAAAGGAAGAATATAATTCATTTTACGCGTCATGCAACTGAGAGATGGGTGACATGCATCTTAAAAAATATGTAACAATTGTTCGCAATCGCCTTCAAAAATTATCCATTCTTAATAAAAAATTTAAAGGACAGTAATGATTTTTTGGGTTCGGTGTTTCCGGAGGTTCCGAGGAAAGTCACGGAGAGTCGGTAAACATCGCAGCCGTCCCGTTGCGTCCCTACCGAGGCCTGCGGCCGCGACACGCGTGGCTGTGGCGGGCACGTGAGCCGGTGGAACAGACGCGGCGGCTGCGTGAAACATTCATAGCGGCGCGGCCGCCGCAGCTGGACGCCCATCAGCGACGCCAGCCAGGCAGCGTTAATATTGGAGCAGCGGCGACGGTGCACGCGCGTGACTGTGATTTGAAAGCGCCTCCTTGTGGCCGCCACGCTCGTCGCCACGCGACCGAGCTCCAGCGGTCCGCACTGTCCTCCACGAAAAGACTCAGCCGGGGCACCGCATTCTGCTCTTCGTTACAAGGTGAGGCCGAATTCCGCAACCAGGGCTAGTCGGATGATGTGGTCTTAGCACGTCAGCATGAAAGTTGATATAGTTAACAGCCCATTCGCCCAGGTAAAGTAGACGTTTCCATATTAAACTTTGCCCTACAAGCAACATCTCAAGCCCCTTTCATACTGCAGCGAACATAAACATGCAACAGGGAAGGAGACTTATGTCCAGTGTAAACGCTGGGGGCGCATGAACAAAGGGGGCTCTGAGCACTATGGGACTTAACTGTTGAGGTCATCAGTCCCCTAGAACTTAGAACTACTTAAACCTAACTAACCTAAGGACATCACACACATCCATGCCTGAGACAGGATTCGAACCTGGGACCGTGGCGGTCGCGCGGTTCCAAACTGTAACGCCTAGAACCTCTCAGCCACCCGGCCGCCGCGCTTGAACAAACGGTCCGCATTCTCTACTGTTCGTTCGTGTTCTGCTGGTTGTCCGTCTTTTAGTGACTCATTATAGGTAGTTCACATCCTCTCTGGTTAGGCGCTAGCAGTACTGAAAGGTTTCGTCTGCTGTATCGTCTACTTTGGTTGTTGTTGCCATGTGCTTGCGTGAGCTGTTGAGTAGCCCGTAGAGGATGTAATGTTGCTGATAAAACAATATATATAGCATTAGTGCTTAATGGATGTAAGAGATCCACAGCCTAAGCACCAAAGGAAAAGAAAAATGATCGGTAGAAAATTGCCGAAGCATCTGAAGGTCCTGCAGGTCGTAAGAAAGATGACGAATTTATTAAGTGCTTGCATCAGGCGGATACGCAATGAATAGGTACAATCTTCATGATTATCCTTAATAAATGGAAAGAACACAATACATGTCCCTGAAAGTGAACAGAATGCTCCGGAGAACTATGGGACTTAACATCTCAGGTTATCAGTCCCCTAGACTTAGAAGTACTTAAACCTAACTAACCTAAGGACATCACACACATCCATGCCCGAGGCAGGATTCCAACCTGCGACCATAGCAGCAGCGCGGTTTTAGACTAAAGCGCCTAGAGCCGCTCGTCCACAGCGGCCGGCTGAAAGTGAACAGCTGTGAATATATATCTGTTACGCTGATTAAAATAAAAAATTTGCGAATCACTTGATCCCTCTCTTTGCAGTCATCAAAAATGTTCAGATGTGTGCGAAATATTACGGGACTTAACTGCTAATGTCATCAGTCCCTCAGCTTACACACTACTTAACCTAAATTATTCTAAGGACAAACACACACACACACTCATGCCCGAGGGAGGACTCGAACCTCCGCCGGGACCAGTCGCACAGTCCATGACTTGCAGCGCCTTAGACTTAGCAGTCACGCATGGTATTTGTAATTACATGGCGCATGTATCACAGTTATGTGAGAGATATTTTATGATAAAAGTTTTATGCTAAATAAAAATATTATCTTCCATCTAACAAACTATATAGCAAATTGTATCAAGTAGTCTATGCAACAGATCGTATGTACGCCGGTCATCCAGTAAATGATGCATCACACTTTTTTTTCTGAAAGCAGGTCGGTTTTGTGCAGAATTCAAATACACCATATTATTCTCCATTGTTCGTCATAAAAACCATATTTTTCAACATAATCTCCGTTCAGTGGACGACCTTACGCCACATTACTGTTAAGGTCCGTATGCTCATATGGTACCACTCTACTGGTCGAAGTCGTAGCCAGCGCTGTGCTGCATCAGTAATCGCCCCATAATCAACGTACTGCTTTCAGTGGAGTGCATCCTTCACAGGATCAGACAGATGGAAGTCGGGACATGAGAGATCCTGGCTGTAGAGTGGATCGGGAAGGACAGCGCAGTGACGTTTTGTGAGCTCCTCTCGGGTATACAGATTTGTATGAAACCTTGCTTTGTCATGAATAAGGAGTAGTTCGTTTGCGTTTTTGAGGAGGTGAACAAACTGAAGGTGAATTTTCAATTTCCTTAAGGTAGCACAATGCACTTCAGAGTCGATCGTTGCTCCATGAGCGAGGACATTAAAAACAGTAACCCCTTCGGAGTCCCAGAACACCGTGGCCATGACTTCATATGCTGAGTGTGAGGCATTCAATTTTTTCTTGGGAGGAGAGGTAGTGTGGCGCCACTCTATGGATTGCCACTTTGTTTTCAGTTCGAAGTGATGAATCCATGTTTCATCGCCTGTGACGATGTTTGATAAAAAGTCACGATCAGCCTCGTAATGCGCAAGCAATTCCGCACAGGTGGTCCTTCGTTGTAGTTCATTGTCCTCTGTTAGGCGGCGAAGAACGCAGCGGACCACACCTTAGAGTACCCCAACAGGTGGACGAGTGTGTCGGCATTCGCAGCAGAGATGTTCTGCTGTATAGCGAGGTGTTTCATTGTGATCCATAGATTTCCTCCAATGAGAGTGTCCGCACGTTCCAACAGTGCAGGAGTCACAGATGTGTGTTGCCACCTGGCACGTTGGAGATTTAACAGGTTTCCACGACCTTCTTGCATGATGACAGGCGTTTCAGCCAACAGTTCATCATACTTTTGTTTATTGCCAGGTCTCCGTATTCTGCAAGTGTCTATGAATATCTGCCATACTGTGGTTTCTCGCTAAACGAAACTCAGTGACAGGTCTCTTGCTTGTAATGCAACTCCGTTACAGACGTCATTTTGAAGTCTACGTATAACATCTTTGATCGTCGGAACTTGATGTAACTATAGAGCCTGAAGAGGGAATATTCCACGATGTCCGACGACAAATTCCACGTTCTTTTGAACCGAAATTGGCAGAGAATACAAAATGTGTTGCATTACTTATCGAATTACCTCGCATATTTCACATTTCATTAATCGTATTTTCTTTAGATTATTTTTGAACTCCTTCGCATATGGCACTGCAAGTCTCAGAAACTATGTGATATATAACAGCTACTGAAATGCGGAGCAATCATTAAAGTACATGCCTCCAGTTGCTAATAGCCGGATTCTGAAACTAGCCTTTCTACAGGTTATTTTGGCCGTCAGCAATGATTGTTATGCTTTTAAATTTACTCTTCAATTCTAATAAGAAGCAAACGAAAAGCGTCAGCTGGCGTATATTAGAAATTTTGGACTGTTGCTAAAGAAAGCTGGAGCTACAATTCAGTGCTAAGTGCACTACCCCCACGCATTATATGCTAACATACAACTTGAGACACCTAAAAGTCTCCCTTCTCTTCGCCATTTTGCGAACATTGTCAAAAATGGTACTGTCCCTATGCAAAACTGTCATTTCTAAATATCAGAGTTTGGCATCTTGGCTCTAGAAAGCTTATCTTATAGTGCTCAGCAAGTTTCTAAGTCGATTTTTTTTTTAATTTCTGAGAGAAGAAATCTGTAGACATGAGATGTTGCAGTAGACTGAAACAGTTGGCCAACACGATCTGTTCAGCCAGTGGACATCTATTGACAGTTAATAACGTTGAAGCATCCAACTACAAGTGCGAAAAACAGATCGGCTGTGTCATGTTTTCAAACACGTGAACTTTCAGATCAGTCACTTCCTCTTGATTGCGCATTTCAGTATGCAGAAAGGCGCAAATTTTAGGCAAGAGTTCCATTTTGACACATTTATGTTGGACCTAGAAGAAATTGTGGCCATGCACCCTCTTTGACACGTTATGTGAAACTTCAAATTGAAAGCATCAATAACATGAGTGAAGAATATCATCTCCAAATTGACCTGTGCAGTGAATAGTTTCTAGATGGCCTGATGTTTCGAAATAACATTTTCCTCCTTGCAACGCAATACAGGAAATCCACATGGCTTTCATTGACAGTATTAGATTAGATGGATTGGCCTATAGACTCTCAGAAGAGAAAAAAGGCCCATAAAGAGAGATTGTTTCTCATGAGACGCAGAAAGGTCTGACTGGCAGACAGGTCCAGAGAAAGGACTCCTGAGCAGTGATCTGAGTGCTGCTACGTTCTTC
Organism: Schistocerca americana; assembly: GCF_021461395.2. Taxonomy (NCBI): domain Eukaryota; kingdom Metazoa; phylum Arthropoda; class Insecta; order Orthoptera; family Acrididae; genus Schistocerca; species Schistocerca americana. The sequence continues at coordinate 162,038,789 of NC_060119.1, read as the reverse complement.
TCTCTATATCTGGTGAACGTGACCTGTCCACATTTTCATAATAATCTTTATAATAAGATGGGGCGAGCTTAGCGTCGTTTATTGTCTTATGTAGAGTTGTAGGAGGGTAGCAAACACTGCCTCCCACCAATATAACATTTTTTAGTCGAACGCAGGCAGAGGAGGAAGCACATAACATAATCATGCATAAATGCGAAAGTCCATAAGATCATTCAAAAAGTGTTTGCGGAAGTATTTCATGACATACTGAAGTACTGAAGTTGATGTTCCACGAGTGGAATGACTACGCAACAGAAAATCCTCTTAACATTCCAACTAGGTCAGACCTATTAAGAATATTCAGAATGACCCACACTTCGTTCTTTATTTTCGGTTTAACAAACAGATATATAGCGAAGTTTACATCAGTAGGAATGCAGTCAATAAGAGTCTCTGTTTGTCATTAGTTAACAATACATATCATTACCTTTGCAATTAAGCTTTGAATTAAACAGTATAAATAAACAAAACACAAATGTGAAACAATATATACATACATATTAGCTTGATGCAGTAACTAAAATTGACTTTCATTGTGCAGTTACCATTATGGAATAGTGTCCAGCAGGAGGCTCATTCACAAAACTAGAGATTGCTGGAATAAAAAATAAAATAAAAAAAAACAGGAACGAAGATGTTGTGACACTTAATCCTAAGGACTCGGCATATTTCGAAAATAAATGTTTTATCAGTGCTGAAATTTACCTGCCACAGAATTTCTCAAAAACACACATTTTACCAATACAAACTGCTATACGCTACATGACTCTATGCTAGCACTAGTGCCTGATCTACTGTCTAGGAGTAGGCAGTCAGTAATTCCATGTTCAGTACCAAAAATAAAACTTCTAGAGCTTTAACCAACACTGTAATTGCTAAGACACTGCATAAACAGGACTGAAGTGCCTTTTTAGATACTGGTTATATATTACTCGTATCCAATTACAAGCCACCAAATCTAAAAGACGCAATGGTTCTCCGTACATATTAGGTGACATTCAAAATGTAGGGGATTACATGTCAGTCTCAATACTATCATCGTTCACACATATAATAAAAAAATATGCTTATTAATGACTCAAAGTCCACTTTTCGGTAGATAAAAGTTTGGTTATTGGCCTATAAAATGGAAAATATTTGTTCAAAAATGGTTCAAATGGCTCTGAGCACTATGAGACTTAACATCTGAGGTCATCAGTCCCCTAGAACTTAGAACTACTTAAACCTGACTAACCTAAGGACATGACACACATTCATGCCCGAGGCAGGATTCGAACCTGCGACCGTAGCAGTCTCGCGGTTCCGGACTGAAGCGCCTAGAACCGCACGGCCACCGCGGCCGGCGAAAATATTTGTGGTGTCACCATTTCCAATGGTAGTTCCAGAAAAACCACATGAAGATGCATACGTAGCAGGCATCTACCCAGTCCCACCAAAGATCCCGAAGTTTTCATAAAGGAACTTGATGTGCGTACTCTAATGGAAATATTTAAGTATCCAATTTAGAACACTGGATAGAAAGCTTTGAGATATTTCATGTTACTGAAACATTTATATCTGTTGCGAAGCATCGTTCAGATCAAGAGCACCTAAACATAGAGACTGCAGTGCACTGAGTAAGGTACTATTCTATGTTCACATTAACGATTACACAGAATGTACCACACAGGTGGAAACAAGAGCGTGCACAGATGTCAGAAACTTTTTAGTTACTGCTATCACCAGAAATGCAGAACCAATATTCGTACTTGTGGTAGTACACACACATGTGACAAATAACACAGCTACATAAACGAATTGAAAAACACGAAATTCCGCATGACAATGAAACATTGCCTTGTAAGACTAAACATAAATAAGGCATTCGTGAACTGAGTCCTGCACATTACATTCTTTGCTATGTAGGTTGACTCATTCCTTCACTCCAGGAAAAACTTCAAGCATAAGAAATAATGTTTTATACTTATCCCACAACACAACTCTAATTCGCTTAAATACTCGTACTTAACATTTTGAACCGGTGGAAGCATAGCAGAGGTCTTGCTGGCTGTAACATGGCCAAATTTCAAGCAAATTTTCAGACATAATATCGTCATCACAGTGCTACTAGTTTTCTGCAGCATCTCTGTTGACTGGGATGCTGATGGCATAATTAAAGTTTCCTTCTTTTAGCCGTTGGAACTGTTTGGGAAAAATTGCTGGTGGGACTTTGGACTTCAGTATCCTCTTGCCACTGACCCTCACTTTCTCCCTCTGGTTATCAGTGAAACAATTTATAATGAACAAGTTGGAGAAAAAAATCATTGTAACTGTATACCGTAATAGGATGTGTAACAGAGAATAAAAGGGAGATGTCTAAGAGAGTATAAAAGAGCTCATGCAGTTGTGCAAGTGTGGAGTCGCGGAGCTTCCTGCAATGAAATCAGTAATGATAAACTGATAAACAATTAGTGAAATCACGTGGAATCACTAACTCTGGACACCGTAAATCAAAAGGTATCTACAGGTGGAAATATTTAGATTCTGTTAAAAACAAATCGTAGTGGAAACAGACATAATTGGGAGCTATTTGCAGCTTAGCAGAATCTGTCCACGTGTACTATGTAATTTTATTTTAATTCCATGTTTAGAAGAATGAGGTGTGCTATAAAAAAATTGCGCACAAGCAATTTATATGTCAGATGTCAGGTCTCACAGTAACATGTATCTTGTAACCCGGGTTATATGCAGCTGGATAGCAAAAATCACTTTCGTGTGTTCGTAGGTTTTCTTGGCGAATATGTTGATTGAAAGATTCTCGCGTATGCAGCCGGACTGAGCGACCGTTTTAAACCAAATTTTCGTAGGCATAACGTGCCATCATCACCACGTTACTCCTGCTGACTGACATCCTGGACTGGGAGTGCTGTATTTTTTTTTTTTTTTTTTTTTTTTTTTTTTTTTTTTTTTTTTTTTTTTTTGTCATCAGTCTACTGACTGGTTTGATGCGGCCCGCCACGAATTCCGTTCCTGTGCTAACCTCTTCATCTCAGAGTAACACTTGCAACCTACGTCCTCAATTATTTGCTTCACGTATTCCAATCTCTGTCTTCCTCTACAGTTTTTGCCCTCTACAGCTCCCTCTAGTACCATGGAAGTCATTCCCTCATGTCTTAGCAGATGTCCTATCATCCTGTCCCTTCTCCTTATCAGTGTTTTCCACATATTCCTTTCCTCTCCGATTCTGCGTAGAACCTCCTCATTCCTTACCTTATTAGTCCACCCAATTTTCAACATTCGTCTATAGCACCACATCCCAAATGCTTCAATTCTCTTCTGTTCCCGTTCTCCCACAGTCCATGTTTCACTACCATACAATGCTATAATCCAGACGTACATCCTCAGAAATTTCTTCCTCAAATTAAAGCCAGTATTTGATATTAGTAGACTTCTCTTGGCCAGAAATGCCTTTTTTGCCATAGCGAGTCTGCTTTTGATGTCCTCCTTGCTCCGTCCGTCATTGGTTATTTTACTGCCTAGGTAGCAGAATTCCTTAACTTCACTGACTTCGTGACCATCAACCCTGATGTTAAGTTTCTCGCTGTTCTCATTTCTGCTACTTCTCATTACCTTCGTCTTTCTCCGATTTACTCTCAAACCATACTGTGTACTCATTAGACTGTTCATTGCGTTCAGCAGATCATTTAATTCTTCTTCACTTTCAGTCAGGATAGAAATGCCATCAGCTAATCGTATCATTGATATCCTTTTACCTTGTATTTTAATTCCACTCCTGAACCTTTCTTTTATTTCCTTCATTGCTTCCTCGATGTACAGATTGAAGAGGAGGGGCGAAAGGCTACAGCCTTGTCTTACACCCTTCTTAATACGAGCACTTCGTTCTTGATCGTCCACTCTTATTATTCCAACTTGGTTGTGGTACATATTGTATATGACCCGTCTCTCCCTATAGCTTACCCCTACATTTTTCAGAATCTCGTATAGCTTGCACCATTTTATATTGTCGAACGCTTTTTCCAGGTCGACAAAGCCTATGAACGTGTCTTGATTTTTCTTTAGCCTTGCTTCCATTATTAGCCGTAACGCCAGAATTGCCTCTCTCGTCTCTTTACTTTTCCTAAAGCCAAACTGATCGTCACCTAGCGCATTCTCAATTTTCTTTTCCATTCTTCTGTGTATTATTCTTGTAAGCAGCTTCGATGCATGAGCTGTTAAGTTGATTGTGCGATAATTCTCGCACTTGTCAGCTCTTGCCGTCTTCGGAATTGTGTGGATGATGCTTTTCCGAAAGTTAGATGGTATGTCGCCAGACTCATATATTCTACACACCAACGTTAATAGTCGTTTTGTTGCCACTTCCAATGATTTTAGAAATTCTGATGGAATGTTATCTATGCCTTCTGCCTTATTTGACCGTAAGTCCTCCAAAGCTCTTTTAAATTCCGATTCTAATACTGGATCCCCTATCTCTTCTAAATCGACTCCTGTTTCTTCTTCTATCACATCAGACAAATCTTCACCCTCATAGTCGCTTTCAATGTATTCTTTCCACCTATCTGCTCTCTCCTCTGCATTTAGCAGTGGAATTCCCGTTGCACTCTTAATGTTACCACCGTTGCATTTAATGTCACCAAAGGTTGTTTTGACTTACCTGTATGCTGAGTCTGTCCTTCCGACAATCATGTCTTTTTCGATGTCTTCACATTTTTCCTGGAGCCATTTCGTCTTAGCTTCCCTGCACTTCCTATTTATTTCATTCCTCAGCGACTTGTATTTCTGTATTCCTGATTTTCCCGGAACATGTTTGTACTTCCTCCTTTCATCAATCAACTGAAGTATTTCTTCTGTTACCCATGGTTTCTTCGCAGCTACCTTCTTTGTACCTATGTTTTCCTACCCAACTTCTGTGATGGCCCTTTTTAGAGATGTCCATTCCCCTTCAACTGTACTGCCTACTGCGCTATTCCTTATTGCTGTATCTATAGCGTTAGAGAACTTCAAACGTATCTCGTCATTCCTTAGTAGTTCCGTATCCCACTTCTTTGCGTATTGATTCTTCCTGACTAATGTCTTGAACTTCAGCCTACTCTTCATCACTACTATATTGTGATCTGAGTCTATATCTGCTCCTGGGTACGCCTTACAGTCTAATATCTGATTTCGGAATCTCTGTCTGACCATGATGTAATCTAATTGGAATCTTCCCGTATCTCCCGGCCATTTCGAGGTATACCTCCTCCTCTTGTGATTCTTGAACAGGGTATTCGCTATTACTAGCTGAAACTTGTTACAGAACTCAATTAGTCTTTCTCCTCTTTCATTCCTTGTCCCAAGCCCATATTCTCCTGTAACCTTTTCTTCTACTCCTTCCCCTACAACTGCATTCCAGTCGCCCATGACTAGTAGATTTTCGTCCCCCTTTACATACTGCATTACCCTTTCAATATCCTCATACACTTTCTCCATCTGTTCATCTTCAGCTTGCGACGTCGGCATGTATACCTGAACTATAGTTGTCGGTGTTGGTCTGCTGTCGATTCTGATTAGAACAACCCGGTCACTGAACTGTTCACAGTAACACACCCTCTGCCCTACCTTCCTATTCATAACGAATCCTACACCTGTTATACCATTTTTGCTGCTGTTGATATTACCCGATACTCATCTGACCAGAAATCCTTGTCCTTCTACCACTTCACTTCACTGACCCCTACTATATCTAGATTGAGCCTTTGCATTTCCCTTTTCAGATTTTCTGGTTTCCCTACCACGTTCAAGCTTCTTACATTCCACGCCCCGACTCGTAGAACGTTATCCTTTCGTTGATTATTCAACCTTTTTCTCATGGTAACCTCCCCCTTGGCAGTCCCCTCCATGAGATCCGAATGGGGGACTATTCCGGAATCTTTTGCCAATGGAGAGATCATCATGACACTTCTTCAATTACAGGCCACATGTCCTGTGGATACACGTTACGTGTCTTTAATGCAGTGGTTTCCACTGCCTTCTGCATCCTCATGTCGTTGATCATTGCTGATTCTTCCTCCTTTAGGGGCAATTTCCCACCCCTAGGACAAGAGAGTGCCCTGAACCTCTATCCGCTCCTCCGCCCTCTTTGACAAGGCCGTTGGCAGAATAAGGCTGACTTCTTATGCCGGAAGTCTTCGGCCGCCAATGCTGATTATTTATCAAAATTTAGGCAGTGGCGGGGATCGAACCCGGAACCGAAGACGTTTTGATTATGAATCAAAGACGGTATATATGCATCGGCAACCCCCTCCACTAACGCTGTGTACGGACCGCACGAAATGCCGACCGCGGTGGTGGGGGTAGCTCGTGCTCGGGAATCGAGACGCAGTCCTCAGTCTGCGCTCCGCCTTCACCGTGCTGGGTATTCCATTTCTGCTGCGTTTAGAGAATTTTCAGTGTCGGAGCCCACGCTCGTCTTGCTTTAAATCCATTGTCCTTATTGATAACGTTCTCACGTAAACGGATTTCGATGGCCTCCTTATGTACACACTCACAATAATGGGATTTGTTGGGCATTTATGTCTTCATATTTCATTTTTGGTTGGTTTCAAGGCAATATTCGGCAGGTACTGATTTTGTGGGCCGCTGAAGGTCATCGTTAGTGTTATGTGCACCTTTGTTCAATTGTGCGAATTGTTAGCACGTTTATCTGAAATTCATGTTTCTCTGTGGCACACTGAAGACGACATGAGCATGTTTATATTTTTCTTGTAAGAAATCAGTAATAGCAGATTTTGATAATAATTTTCACCACTCCGAGATATTTCTGTGACTAACCTATGACTGGGATATTGTGGATTCTTCATAACTCGACAGTAATAAGAGTATTTGTTAGAATTGCACAACAAAATCTCAGTTCAAAAACTATCCCTCCACCGTCCAACAGCTTCCGTTGTACGCTATGTAGAATGTTGTACTTTTATAGCTACAAACGAAATAGGCCAGTAGAAGGGAATGAGATAAGAGAATAATCCAAATAAATACACGTCCACGAACAAATGGTTTCCCTGATACGACTTATGCCCAAGTGCAGTTGTGCCAAGGTTGGCAGTGCTACAACACTATTACGATCTAAGGGTATTAGTAAGTTTTGGCTTCGCTACTGTCACGTGGCTGTCCGTTATTTGAGTATGTTACTTTATTTGGTGTGAAAATAAGAATGATCTTGAAGTAACCAACACACGAGGCTGCAGCGTAAACACGGGATTGTGTTCCAAGTACCCGTTCCCACGATGAACAGCAAACGCTGTGTACACATGTAGCATTTGAAGCGGTTGCCTTGGCTCCATATATATTTTAAAAAGAAGAAATTGGTCACACCCCTTCGGGTGTGTTCATGACAAAGCACGGAAATCAGAACGATGGCGTCACGAAGCGTATCCTCAGAGACGACAATCTGACTGGAGAGTATTTACTATGATCCATCAGTGCCTGCACGAGACCGATTGACGTAAACCCAACAAGCAATACACAGGTAAATAAAGAACAGTGTCCACACTACGAGTGGAGGAACGTCTATTGAAACAAGTGGACACAGTGCCGGGCACACATACCAGAAGAGTTACTGCAGCAGACAGCGTTTCGCCCTGCGTCGTATGTTAGATATCACACAAGGGATATTTGTATCTATGTAACGAACAAAGTGTGCGATCCCTGGCGCACCTGATCCTCCAATCTATGTTGCCTTCTCCCAGCGAATCCTTGCAAATAATGGCAATGATCTACAGTTTTTCGTACAGATATTATTTACAGACAAAGCGTCCTTTACCTGAGATGGTATTACGATCATCCGCGACACCCACGTTTTAGCGTATGAGAAGCTACGTTCTACCATTGAGAGAGCACATCAGTGAAGATGTTCCGTTATTGTCTGGGAAACTTTCGTTGGTGACCGGTTTACAGAGCCACATTTCGTATCTGCCAGACTTACTGGTATTGTGTACTTTCATTTCTTGCTTAACAAGTTAATCGGCTCGATAAAACGTTTATGGTTTACTTGGCGTGTCAATTTCAAATCAAATCCCAAGCTTTCGATGAATGCCTCCGTGATCGTCGTTAGCAGCTACACCTGACTGTCGTGAAACTGGCGACCTTCTCACTTTTATACCGAGAACAGTGCTGGATTACGTTACATAGAAGGGGCATGCTGATGTGACGCCCTCTGCATCCACAGGTAATGTTTGCACTTACTGTGCAGTGTTGCTTATAGAGTGATTTAGCTGCTCCTACCGATCGGTTTTATGCAACCCGAAACGCCTTCAAATGCCACATGCTAGATTTTGGCCGGCTGGTGTGGCCACGCGGTTCTAGGCGCTTCAGTCTGGAACCGCGCGACCGATACGCTCGCAGGTTCGAATCCTGCCTCGGGCATGGATGTGTGTGATGTCCTTAGGTTAGTTAGGTTTAAGTAGTTCTAAGTTCTAGGGGACTGATGACCTCGGATGTTAAGTCCCATAGTGCTCAGAGCTATTTGAACCATTTGCTAGATTTTGATATTCTCTCGCTCGCTGCTTGCAAACTATTTGTCCTACACAAAAAATTGAACAGGACCTTTTTTATGAAATTTAATACAGTTAAATTTTGTACTGGGATGCATTTCCGCTAGAGGCCATAATTTCCAAATTATTAAAGAAAAATTTACAAAAAAGATCCTCAAAGCGTCATTCTTGAATAGCTCCAGCCTACAGCGAAAACATATTCCAGTACAAAATTTAACTACATTAAATATCCTACAAAAAAAGTCCTGTTCATTTTATCTGTATCACTAATAGTTTGCACAGAGCAAATGAGAGAGCATGGAAAACTTGTGTGTGGTTTCTGAAGGTGCTGCAGACTACGTAAAACCCAGTGGCAGGAGCAGCTCAATCACACTGGATAAGAAGTCTTCTTTTCCGTGTTATTTGTCAGGCGCACACCTCCACACATTGTTAAGTGCAGCGAGTGTTTCTAATAAAGTTGCTGTCGCACAGAATTGCAATTGCTAGCCTTGTCACAGAGTTCTCTGGGTGTAAAAGAGGGAGTCTCAACAGTTTCACAACAGTCAGACATAGGCCATGAGAAAGATGAAAGCACAATCATCGAAAGCTTGGATTTAATCCGAATTTGATGAGGCAAGTAACTGAGAATGTTTTATCCAAGGACTCCATCGCGAAAAGCTTCGTAGCCAAGCTAATCGACTATCTGTATAATGTTCCTTAAGGTGAAAGAATGCCTATGTGGTACATGCAAGATAGTGAACTAGCAGACTTTCGTGTCACAGTTTTGGTGTAGGTAGCACAACTCTTCAAGAAAATGTGTGTTCGTCATGACTCGTTGTTGGATTTGTTTATCATAGGGATATTTAAAAGGTTTGGCGTATTCCTTCCCTTCTGATAGTGTTGATGAACTAAAGGAATGCATTGCAGGTGGTAAAAATGAAATGAAATGAGCGTTTTGCGTCATTGGACGGGAGGCGCTTTACGGGACAGATCCGGCCCCCTTGGTGCAGGTCTTATTATATTCGACGCCACATTGGACGACCTGCGGGCCGGATGGGGATGAAGACAACACAACACCCAGTCCCTGTGCGGAGAAAATCCCCGACCCAGCCGGGAATCGAATCCGGGCCCGTAGGACGGGAATCCGTCACACTGATCACTCAGCTGTCGAGGCACTTGTCAGTGCATTCAGAACATACTTTGGAATTCTGAACGTATAACTTAGGAGCGTAAAAGAGTAGATGTGCTGAAGACTACCTTCATATGAACAGTGGCCATGTGGAGCACTTGTTGTAATGTCGTTCTTCTCAAGTGGATGTCTGCAGTTGGCATTTTCGCTGACCTGTTCTAAGGTGTTCATGTGCTCAGTCGCAATACGTCGTATCAGGGAAACCATTGCTTCCTGGGCCTATGTTTATTAAGACTGTTCTCTTGTTTCAGAGTTATAGACTCACCACTATCCTTTGTGCGTATAACAGAATCACATCTCGTATATGTACTATGTGTTAAAGACATAAAGACTCTGAGGTGACTGCACTGAGCTGACAAAAGTCATGGGATACCTCCAAATATCGTATCAAACCTCCTTTTGCCAGGCGTAGTGCAGTAACTCGACGTGGCATGTACTCAACAAATCGCTGGAAGTCCCCTGGAGAAATATAGAGCCATGTTGCCTCCATAGCTTTTCATAATTCCCAAATGGTTGTGGTGGAGGATATTGTGCACAAACTGACTTTACCATAATGTCCCACAAACGTTCAATAGGATTCACGTCGGGCGATCTGGGTTGCCAAATCATTTTTTCAAATCGTCAAGAATGTTTTTCAATCCAGTCGCAAACAATTGTGGTCCGGCGACATGATATCGTTGTTTGGGGACAATTCCATGAATGGCTGCGAATGGTCCCCAAGCAGCCGAACGTGACTATTTACAGTCGATGATCCATTCAGCTGAACCAGAGGACCCAGTCCAGTCGATGTACACACAGCCCCCAACATCATGGAGCCATCCACCAGCTAGCACAGTGCCTTTTGGACCCATGGCATCGTGGGGTCTGCGCCACTCTCGAACCCTTACCAACTAAAATTGGGAATCATCTGACCAAGCCATGATTGTACAATCGTCTACGGTCCAGCCGATATTGTCACGAGCCCATGAGAGCCGCTACAGATGACGTCATGACGATAGCAAAGGCATTCACGTTAGTCGCCTGCTGCAATATCCCATTAACGCCAAATTTCGCTGCACTGTCCCAACGGGTACGTTTGTCGTATGTCTCTCGTTTATTTCTGCATTTATTTCACGCAATGTTTCTTGTCTGTTACCAGTGGCAAACGCCGCTGCTCTCGGTTGTTCAGTGAAGGCCGTCGGTACTGTATTATGCGTGGTGACAGGTAATACGTGAAGTTTGATATTCTCGGCACACTATTGACACTGTGGATCTCGGAACACTGAATTCCTTAACGATTTCAGAAGTGGAATATCTCATGCGTCTAGCTCCAATTATTGTTCCGCATTCAGAGTCTGTTTATTCCCGTCCCGTCGTACGGCTATAATGACTCGTACATCGCAAATCTTTTCAAATGAATCACGCGAGTACAAATAACAGCTCCGCCAATGCACATTCCTTTTGTACAGGGTGTATCAAAAAGAATGATCAGATTTGGAACGTTATTTTTCTGAAACTAATAAACATACATAATAAATTTTGCTTTTTGACGAACGAGAAACTCATAAAGTTTTTTTTCGTACCTTTTCATTCGTGTTCAATACGCCCCCCTTGAGATGCAGGCATATGTCTATGCGGTATTCAGATAGAAGCCACGCTGCAGTGAGCATGTCTTGAATTACAGCTTCCGCAGCTGCTGTTATGCGATTTTACAGTTCATTCATTGTTGTTGGTAATGGAGTCACATGAACAGAATCTTTTATAAACCCCCACAAGAAACAATCACATACAGAGGTGCACGGAGGACGGATTTCTGAGGGCTCGTTGTGAAACTATGGTGGATGCGTTCGACGTCTGTGTGAGAAACTCGGGGACCGCTCAACGATTTGCTTTTACAACTTACTTGTTTTTAGGAACTGTTCATGCCTTCGTCTAATGCTCTGTGCTGGAGGAGCAACCACACCATACCTACACTACTGGCCTTTAAATTGCTACACCAAGAAGAAATGCAGATGATAAACGGGTGGTCATTGGACAAATATATTATACTAGAACTGACATGTGATTACATTTTCGCGCAATTTGAGAGCATAAATCCTGAGAAATCAGTACACAGAACAACCACCTCTGGCTGTAATAACGGCCTTGATACGCCGGGTCATTGAGTCAAACAGAGCTTGGATGGCGTGTACATGTACAACTGCCCGTGCAGCTTCAACACGATACCACAGTTCATCAAGAGTAGTGACGTATTGTGACAAGCCAGTTGCTCGGCCACCATTGGCCAGACGTTCTCAATTGGTGAGAGATCTGGAGAATGTGTTGCCCAGGTCAGCAGTCGAACATTTTCTGTATCCAGAAAGGCCCGTACAGGACCTGCAACACGCGGTCGTGCATTATCCTGCTGAAATGTAGGGTTTCGCAGGGATCTAATGAAGGGTAGAGCCACGGGTGGTAACACATCTGAAATGTAACGTCCACTGTTCAAAGTGCCATGAATGCGAACAAGAGGTGACCGAGACGTGTAACAAATGGTACGCCATATTATCACGCCGGGTGATACGCCAGTATGGCGATGACGAATACACGCTTCCAATGTGTGTTCACCACGATGTCGCCAAACACGGATGCGACCATCATGATGCTGTAAACAGAACCGGGGATTAATCCGAAAAAATGACGTTTTGCGATTCCTGCACCCAGGTTCGTCGTTAAGTACACCATCGCAGGCGCTCCTGTCTGTGATGCAGCGTATAGGGCAACTACAGCCATGGTCTCCGAGCTGATAGTCCATGCTGCTGCAAACGTCGTCGAACTGTTCGAGAAGATGGTTGTTGTCTTGCAAACGTCCCCATCTGTTGACTCAGGGATCGAGACGTGGCTGCACGATCCGTTACAGCCATGCGGATAAGATGCCTGGTATTTTGACTGCTAGTGATACGAGGCCGTTGGCATCCAGTATGGCGTTCCGTATTGCCCTCCTCAACCCACCGATTCCATATTCTGCTAACAGTGATTGCATCTCCACCAACGCAACAATGTCGCGATACGATAAACCGGAATCGCGATAGGCTACAATCCGACCTTTATCAAAGTCGCATTTCTCCTAGTCGCACGAGGCACCACAGCAACATTTCTCCAGGCAACGCCGGTCAACTGCTGTTTGTGTAGGAGAAATCGGTTGGAAACTTTCCTTATGTCAGCACGTTGTCGGTGCCGCCACCGGCGCCAACCTGTAGGACGTCATCTTCGTGGTGTAGCAATTTTAATGGCCCGTAGTGTAGTACGAAAGTCACGCTCAACAGTTATTACTGATCAGCACCGCGTAAAACGTACAACACGAAACGCTTTCTGTTGTCCCAAGACCATTTTTAGTAGGACTCACCTTGGTGCAAACTGCCGCTACCTAACGGGAGCCCTGTGAAACAAGAGAGTTTTGTGTTTCCAACAGGATGTTGTTCACGCACATATCTCAAGTAATATTATACTTACGATTTCTTTTTTTTTAAATCGGATGATTCTTTTTGATACACCCTCTATACTGCGTACGCGACACTACAGCCATCTGCATGTGTGCATAGCACCAACCTATGACTTTATCCACCTGACAAGGGAACCTTCCCATCGCACCCCCCTCAGATTTAGTTATAAGTGGATAGGCCTTGAAAAACTGAACACAGATCAATCGAGAAAACAGGAAGACGTTGCGTGGAACTATGAAAAAAATAAGCAAAATATACAAACTGAGTAGTCCATGTGCAAGATAGGCAACATCAAGGATCGCGTGAGCTCAGGAGCGCCATGGTGCTGTGGTTAGCGTGAGCAGCTGCAGAACGGGAGGTTTTAACGTTCCCTGGCCGCACACACACTATTAATAAACTAAAATTTAATTGTACTATATACGCCGCTATGAAGCAATTTGTATATACTGTAATTATTTAACAAAAAATATTATTTAATTTTGTGTAAAGGACATTCGTTATTATTGTAATATTTTCTGGAGTAATATTGTCGATGTATTTATGATTGTAATATTTCTATACTCATAATGTAATTACGAAATGTGTCAATATCTGCGGTAACAAAAATGTAAAATACAGCCGCAGATTGCAAAGAGACATTACGGTTGATAATGATATAAATAGGAATACATAGTGTGCATTCTTTGTCTTCTTCCTCGAGAGTTGAGAGAAAGAGGAACCTGTGACGTAGCATTTTATGAATGGGTAGAGTTCATTTGCCTGTATCTATATTTAGCCTCCATTAGAGGAGAAATTACAAGCTAATGTAAGTTGAATCATTGTTGTGGTCTAAATACAGTATAATTTATCAAAAGTGTGTATTACTAATGTAAATTAGCTTGCCCATGTCATCTATAATATTTCTTTAAAGAATTTTCAGCATTTTTAGCGGTGTTGGTGGGCTGTGCCACGACCGAACGATTTGCAGCGGCGGCACATTTAAAAAATTGTTCCGCTAAGAAAAATTAACCGAACCCGTAAATCGGGAGCAGATAAAAATTAGCAGTGAATTAAGAAAATGTTTTTCTTTTACAGCGATCCAGAGACTTACGGAATTGATTACTAGTTTCACATTTGTGCATTCATAGGCGGATAGTTAACGTTGAAATTTAACAGTTTGTTGGTTCTTTCAAATAACTTAAATGTATAGTGAAGTGTGTTTTATCAATGTTAATTAAATGTTCAGGTCGGCTTGGCAATATTTAACCATTTTCTGCTAATAGAGACAGTCTAGTGTTCCACAGCTAACGCCGGGAAAGAATTCAGTAAATATTTAAAAAAAACCACTGCATTTAGAAAATGTGTGCCAAGGCCGAATTATGTAAAAGATATAATTCTCAACTAAATATTCTTAATCAGTTAATATGAATTTATCAGCATGAGAGGGTTGACTAAGTTCACTTAATTTTAAATGTACTTAATTCTGTCTAAATGGTTTTTTATTACCACACGTAAATGAAGAGGTTCTACAACAAAGTTCGTACGTACTGAAAGAAAGAAAGAGCAAATAATAACAAAAAAGGTAACATTTGAAAACAAAATCATTTCATTAACTATTTAATTTTTTTTAAATTTCATTAAAAGGACCTTGGTTTAAGTCCTCACTCGAGTGAAAAGTTTATTTTCTTTATTTTCGCAAAGTTATGATCTGTCCGTTCGTTCATTGACGTCTCTGTTCACTGTAATTAGTTTAGTGTCTGTGTTTTGCGACCGCACTGCAAAACCGTGCGATTAGTAGACGAAAGGACGTGCCTCTCCAATGGGAACCGAAAACATTTGATCGCAAGGCCATAGGTCAACCGATTCCTCAACAGGAAAACACATCTGATATATTCTATACGACACTGGTGACGGCATGTGCGTCACATGACAGGAATATGTTGTCGACCTACCTAACTTGTACACTTGGTGAATGGGTAAAAAGATTCTTCTACCTTGCCGATTTAGGTTTCCCTGTGGATGTGATAATCACTCCCAAAAAAGTGATGAAAATATAAGTTTGTCACATAAACTGCAAAAAATGAATGCAACGGTTTCACAGTCGCACGGTTTTTCCTGTGCTCTGTCAAAACATATGTTTTTAATGGCTCTGAGCACTATGGGACTCAACTGCTGAGGTCATTAGTCCCCTAGAACTTAGAACTAGTTAAACCTAACTAACCTAAGGACATCACAAACATCCATGCCCGAGGCAGGATTCGAACCTGCGACCGTAGCGGTCTTGCGGTTCCAGACTGCAGCGCCTTTAACCGCACGGCCACTTCGGCCGGCTATGTTTTTTAACGTTTTTAAATTTTTCCGTGTGTAGACCGTCAAATCCTGCATATGTCCAAGCAAATCTGAACATGTCCTGGAATTTTGGAGAGCGAAGTATATAAAAAATTAAACTTCTCGCTCGAGGGAAAACTGGAACCCAGGACCTCTCGTTCCGCAGCTGCTCACGCTAAGCACGGGACTACGGCGCTCCTGAACTCACACCCGAGCTGTTGCCTATCTTGCGCATGGACTACTCAGTTTGTATATTTTGCTTATTTTTTTCATAGTTCCACACAACTTTTTGCTGTTTTCTTTTGATCTGTGTTCAGTTTTACAAGACCTATCCACTGTGCCAACTTAGAACTTAATTTGAGGGGGGGGGGGGGGGGATGTGAAGGTTCCCCTGTCAGTGTATAAAGATGTGACGTCATGGTGCATCACTCGCACAAGAAAGTTACTACACCATATAACGAGCTGACTGCAGAGTGGTATCAACCAGCAACGCCGACGAAGCAAGCCAGTGAGCACCTGTAGAAGATGCTCTCGTCAGCGCGTGAGACTGCGCCAGAGAGGGCGATCGGTTGGTTCGCAGGCGGGCTGCGCACCTTTGCGGGCAATATTCCGGGCTGCCGCCGCCGCCGCCGCCGCTCAGATAACGCCACTCCTCTCCCCAGGGTTGACGTCACGGCGAGAAGCCAATAAGCCCGGTCGCCATTGTTCGGTGCTCGTGGCGGGACGGGGCGCGCTCCGTATTCCAGAACAGAGGGGGCGTCTGCCTGCCTGCCCGCCACCCACCACTGGCGCAAGTTGCGCCTGCGGGAGACAAACACCTCGCTCCGGCTGCGACTGCGGCGCCGAGCGCGGGATTTATCGGTTGTCGCGCAGTCTCTGAGCTCTTTCGAGAACTGTTCGCTTGTTCCGCAAGGACAAAAGGAAATTTATGCGAATCGGTAATCGTTCGGCTGCTCGCGCAGCTGTGGAGAAGGCGCCTCCCTGAATTCTATCGAGAAATAATTATGCTCTTCCTGTAACATTTCAAGAGTGTCCTAAAGTAATCCACCTGCACTGCTTTTCTGAAATTAGACCATATCTGCGTATAAGCGTAAGCAGGCTTCCGCATGCGGAATGGATTTCCATAAGATTCTTCAGAGTCGTAGACCGCACGGATAACCACAAACCATTCTAGTAATCATTACTGTGGTGTCACCGCCAGACACCACACTTGCTAGGTGGTAGTTTTAAATCGGCCGCGGTCCATTAGTACATGTTGGACCCGCGTGTCGCCACTGTGTGATCGCAGACCGAGCGCCACCACAAGGCAGGTCTCGAGATACGGGATAGCACTCGCCCCAGTTGTACGGACGACTTAGCTAGCGATGCAACACTGACGAAGCCTCGCTCCTTTGCCGAGCAGATAGTTAGAATAGCCTTCAGCTAAGTCCATGGCTACGACCAAGCAAGGCGCCATTAGCCTTACATAGCTTGTATCTAAAGAGTCTCACTTACGCTACTTCCGTGGCGTGGCTGTCTTTGCTACGCCGCAACAATTACCAGTGTGTGTTTAAGGCAGCTGGGCCACTGCAACGTTCTTCAGATCCCCTGCTATACCCGCAGGACAGGTCAGATAGTTTAATTTGTGGAAACGGGCCAAAATGAGTGGCTGTCAGTTGCACTACTTTATTCATTTGACAAACATTGCAAGAGTAAAGAAAACATTAAAAACAGAGCAAGCCAAATATTAATTTGAGAACTTAGATGATGTTCAGATGTGTGTGAAATCTTATGGGACTTAACTGCTAAGATCATCAATCCCTAAGATTACACACTAGTTAAGGCGGGTTGGACGTCAAACGGGCCGACTTGGAGCAGCAGAGGCACCACAGGACATATTAATTTCCACTGTCTATACTTTTACAAATAAATTCATAAAACTTTAACGGCATGACCAGGAAGGATTCAGGATTCATATTCATAGCAGTGGAAGCTCAAAAACATAACGAAACACATTTTTTTTTACGTGTAAATCTCATCATTTTTTCGCTTACTACCGGCTGCATTTGTTGCGATAGTTATACTTTTCTTCCTAAGTAAGAGAGATTCTTCGATGACTTTTGCACAGCATACAAACAATAGTTACAGGTGTATGAAACTCTAGAAGTTATTTAATTTATGAAAAAATGAATGAACTGTACATTTTAAACTCCATGTTTAGAAAAAAACTCAAGTTTTATAGTTAATTATCTCAAATTTTCCACAGTTTTTTTAATAGATTTGGAAAATTCTAGTTTCATACACCTGTAACTACTGTTTGTATGCTATGAAAAATTGATCGAAGAATCTCTCTTACTTAGGAAGAAAAGTGTACCTATAGCAACAAATGCAGCCAGTAATAAGCGAAAAAATTATGAAATTTCACATGTAAGAAAAAGGTATTTAGCTACGTTTTTGAACTTCCACTGCGATGACTGTGAGTCCTCAATCCTTCCTGGTCGTGATGACAAAGTTTTATGAATTTATTTGTAAAAGTATAGAGAGTAGAAATTAAAATGTCCTGTGGTGACTTTCCTGCTCCAAGTCGGCCCGTTTGACGTCCAATCCCCCTTAACCTAAATTATCCTAGGGACAGACACACACACCCATGCCCGAGGGAGGACTCGAACCTCCGCCGGGACCAGCCGCACAGTCCATAACTGCAGTGCCTTAGACCGCTCGGCTAATCCCGCGTGGCCTGAGAATTTAATTCCTGGCTAAATGCTCTATTCAATTTCACGCGTCAAGGGCAAAACGACTTTAATTTAAAATCGGTTGAAGGCCAATCACTTAAGGCTCAAAAACAAGAATATGAATTTTAAAAGGCAGAATGCCTCATTTCTCTAAATTAGGCTGAACGACCAAACAATCTCACGCCTTAGGGGCAAAACAACTTTAATTTAAAATCGGCTAGGAGCCATACATAAATAAACAACAAGGACAAATAAGAAAAGGCAGCAAGGCAACACATCAAACGACGCTCACAAGGGAACCTCCCCATCGCACCCCCCTCAGATTTAGTTATAAGTTGGCACAGTGGATAGGCCTTGAAAAACTGAACACAGATCAGTCGTGAAAACAGGAAGAAGTTGTGTGTAATTATGAAAAAAATAACCAAAATATACAAACTTAGTAGTCCATGTGCAAGATAGGCAATATCAAGGACAAGATGAGCTAATTAGCGCCGTGGTCCTGCGGTTAGGTTGAGCAGCTGCGGAGTGAGAGGTCCTTGGTTTAAGTCTTCCCTCAGGTGAAAAGTTTTCTCTCTTTATTTTTGCAAAGTTATGATTTGTCCGTTCGTTCATTGACGTTTACTGTAATAAGTTTAATGTCTGCGTTTTGCGACCGCACCGCAAAACCGTGCGATTAGTAGACGAAAGGGCGTGCCTCTCCAATGGGAACCGAAAACATTTGATCGCAAGGTCATAGGTCAACCGATTCCTCCACAGGAAAACACGTCTGATATATTCCATACGACACTGGTGACAGCATGTGCGTCACATGACAGGAACATGTTGTCGACCCACCTAACTTGTAAACTTGGCGAATGGATAAAAAGATTCTTCTACTCTGCCCGATTTAGGTTTTCTTGTGGATGTGAGAATCACTCCCAAAAAAGTGATGAAAATATAAGAGTTTGTCACATAAACTGCAACAGTTTTCCCTGTGCTCTGTCAAAACATATGTTTTGTTTCGATGTTTGTTTAGGTGTAGCGTCCCCATACTACGGCGCAGTTACCTCGCATCGGACGGACGGACGGACAGATAATAATTGTCTGAAAATAAAAAAAATAAACTTTTCACTCGAGGGAAAACTTGAACCAAGCACCTCTCGTTCCGCAGCTGCTCGCGCTAACCACGAGACCACGGCGCTCCTGAGCTAGTGTTGACCTTGATGTTACGTATCTTGCTTATGGACTACTCAGTTTGTATATTTCGCTTATTTTTTTCATAGTTACACACAACTTCTTCCGGTTTTCTCGATTGATCTGTGTTCAGTTTTTCAAGGCCTATCGACTATGGCCACTTGTAACAAAATCTGAGGGGGGTGCGATGGGGAGGTTCCCTTGTCAGAAGTTTCCAAGGGTCGGTCAGGAATTCAAACACTGATGTTCGCTTAGGTGAGACGGGCAGTCGGCCCAACAAATTCTCAACCAGACGGCAACCCAACCAACAGACAGTCAACGGAGCAAGCGACAGGATAACTTCCGCTCCACCCGACCAGCACACAACAGGAAGCTCAATGGAACAACGCAGAAGGTGTCGGCGCCCACAACGAATTACACATTCGGCTGTCAAACTACACGCCGTGCTCTACAGCCACAACACGACGAGGAAAATACACTGCCTGAATTTACGTCAGCTGCCAGGGCAGGTAACCGGAACGTTAACGGCCACAAGGCAGAAGATTCCGCTGGCGCATATTAATTCCAAAATAATCAAGTTAATTTAAACTCCACAGGAGCGTGGCTAGAATATCGCCAACTTGAAAACACATGTTGTTGCTTGTGGGAATGTCCCAACAGCCCACAACGAAATTCAAACGACAAAATGTCAACAGTTGGGGCTGACTGGTAGATTAAGTAAAGACTCAATTTTCGTGTCCGGGATCTGTGAGCCAGGGGTCTCGCAGCAATGGGAACAGCCCCTCACACTCCGACCGCGTGTGGACGCTGCCAGCGGGCCCGGCCACACACCCGCCACAGAGACTTTCTCGCTGTTCCACGCCAACCAACCAACTGCCCGCACACGGCACAGCCGGAAACTACACTCCTGGAAATGGAAAAAAGAACACATTGACACCGGTGTGTCAGACCCACCATACTTGCTCCGGACACTGCGAGAGGGCTGTACAAGCAATGATCACACGCACGGCACAGCGGACACACCAGGAACCGCGGTGTTGGCCGTCGAATGGCGCTAGCTGCGCAGCATTTGTGCACCGCCGCCGTCAGTGTCAGCCAGTTTGCCGTGGCATACGGAGCTCCATCGCAGTCTTTAACACTGGTAGCATGCCGCGACAGCGTGGACGTGAACCGTATGTGCAGTTGACGGACTTTGAGCGAGGGCGTATAGTGGGCATGCGGGAGGCCGGGTGGACGTACCGCCGAATTGCTCAACACGTGGGGTGTGAGGTCTCCACAGTACATCGATGTTGTCGCCACTGGTCGGCGGAAGGTGCACGTGCCCGTCGACCTGGGACCGGACCGCAGCGAAGCACGAATGCACGCCAAGACCGTAGGATCCTACGCAGTGCCGTAGGGGACCGCACCGCCACTTCCCAGCAAATTAGGGACACTGTTGCTCCTGGGGTATCGGCGAGGACCATTCGCAACCGTCTCCATGAAGCTGGGCTACGGTCCCGCACACCGTTAGGCCGTCTTCCGCTCACGCCCCAACATCGTGCAGCCCGCCTCCAGTGGTGTCGCGACAGGCGTGAATGGAGGCACGAATGGAGACGTGTCGTCTTCAGCGATAAGAGTCGCTTCTGCCTTGGTGCCAATGATGGTCGTATGCGTGTTTGGCGCCGTGCAGGTGAGCGCCACAATCAGGACTGCATACGACCGAGGCACACAGGGCCAACTCCCGGCATCATGGTGTGGGGAGCGATCTCCTACACTGGCCGTACACCACTGGTGATCGTCGAGGGGACACTGAATAGTGCACGGTACATCCAAACCGTCATCGAACCCATCGTTCTACCATTCCTAGACCGGCAAGGGAACTTGCTGTTCCAACAGGACAATGCACGTCCGCATGTATCCCGTGCCACCCAACGTGCTCTAGAAGGTGTAAGTCAACTACCCTGGCCAGCAAGATCTCCGGATCTGTCCCCCATTGAGCATGTTTGGGACTGGATGAAGCGTCGTCTCACGCGGTCTGCACGTCCAGCACGAACGCTGGTCCAACTGAGGCGCCAGGTGGAAATGGCATGGCAAGCCGTTCCACAGGACTACATCCAGCATCTCTACGATCGTCTCCATGGGAGAATAGCAGCCTGCATTGCTGCGAAAGGTGGATATACACTGTACTAGTGCCGACATTGTGCGTGCTCTGTTGCCTGTGTCTATGTGCCTGTGGTTCTGTCAGTGTGATCATGTGATGTATCTGACCCCAGGAATGTGTCAATAAAGTTTCCCCTTCCTGGGACAATGAATTCACGGTGTTCTTATTTCAATTTCCAGGAGTGTATAACCGCGAGCGCAAAGATAGTACAAGGGTGCGCATATCGATACACGCTGCTGCTGTGACTCGCAGAGAGAGAGAGGATAACAGCATAATGGCGATAACCGTGGGAGACTGATCACTGAATAGCAACCAAGGTTTAATGCAAAGCATAACACGAGCCAGCCACGGCTCAGTTCTAACATATTGCCTTCACAGGTCGTTGAACTTATCTACACCAACAGTAGCGTAACTATGGTAGTTGGCCTCTAGGGCAGTCTTTGCGTCCCCCAGAGGTCTGCACCATCTGAAATCTCACCCACACTGTAGACATCAAGAGCTTTTTTGTTCCATCTTCATCAGTGTTTCGCCTGTATACTCGTGTGTTCGTATCAACATTTTTTTTTTCAATTATGTAAAAATACGCGTTTCATTTATTATTTTTTGTTCAGAATATGCGGTAACACACTGTCTCTAGCCGCACTGTTTCCAACAGTATCGATAAATTTTTCATTGTTTCATTACCGATCAACACAAAAAAATTATGCCCTTTGTGTCAGTTCACATGACTCAACACGTAGCTTCGTACTTTGGTTCGGTTGGTCTTGTGGGAAAATGCCTTTCATACATCTCGACCCCATCTCCGCTTTAGTGTCCAGTTCACTCCCTTCTTCCGCGTTTCTTTCGCTCATCCCACTTCGCCTCTTTTGGCTATCCTTACTTTCCGCGTGCCATATGAAAATGCGCACCCACGGAAACATCGCACACGGCCCGTAAAGTACGAGTAATTGCGTTATGGCATATGACTTCATACGTGCGCAAATAAAGATGCAACAGAAGACTGCAATAATGATTCACATTGCTTCAACACTATTTTTTCTTTTTGGAAGCTGTGGTCAGGACCGATCTGTAGCGTAAATCGATGCCTAGATTACGTTGAAAGGGGGCAGTTTGATAGTGAATTGGTGAAGCTAACGAACGTGAATCCGAAATATTAGTTATGGTTGGTGTAGGTAACTTTGGAAAGTGACAATCCAGGCGCGAACTTCGAATCTACTGGATATGATACCATGAGTAACGTGACGTCACGTCTTGTTACCATGTGTATTTTGAACGTATTGGATGTCACTGCGTACTGTCGTCTTTTCTACCACCTCGATAAAATTAGTTATACTGTTGGATGGCGAAACTGGCCGAGTAGTTCTAGGCGCCTCAGTCTGGAACCTCGCGACCGCTACGGTCGCAGTTTAGAATCCTGCCTCGGGGATGGATGTGTGCGATGTCCTTAGGTTAGTTAGGTTTAAGTAGTTCTAAGTTCTAGGGGACTAATGACATCAGATGTTAAGTCCCATAGTGCTCAGAGCCATTTGAACCATGTGGATGTCGAAACAAGAGAACTAGGGAGCTGATGTTTAATATTGATTGTAGTTTTTAATATAAAGTTTTATCTGCCTAAATTTATGAATCAGGCAAGAATGCATAGTAGTGATTAGACGGGAAGGTGAGATGTCTCTCGCAGAGTGCTTTTTGACCGCTCGCCATGGAGCACCCTCGTGAGTCTAAAAACATCATATTAAAGTTGCATTCTTTCTTAAATTATACCAGCACAGACTATGTGTCTCTTACCTTCATCTACCGGTTTCCACCCATCTGTCATCCTCAAACCTTGAGTTTCTATTTACACGTACCACGTTACAAATTTTAGCACCGTTATAGGTATATTTCTATTCGTCAAGGCAATTTGTCTTCTTTAAGACAGTCTAGCAATTCTTGTTGAATTGTTAGCGGTAATGGCTTTTTACAAGGCAGGACCTAAAACTTGGGACACCAGGATTTTTTTCCTGATTAGCTGCGTTAGTGGGATAACCAATCCTGGAGATCCTCTTCTCCCGATCACCGCCCCCACTCCTGTCTATTTGTAGGACAGCCTTCGTCTGCCTCCTCCGATGAGAGCAGCCTGGTTTAATCCGTGTTCTAGGTATAGCGTGTGTGACTAGTAATCAAAACATTCTAAGTTCCAGATTCGATCCCAGTCACTTCTTAAATACTCAAGAAAAATCTTCCGCAATGTATCACTTGCGGACGAAGACTTCTGATATAACGGCCGGATAACTGACAAAATGCCCAGCTCGGGCCGCATCATCATTCTGGAAATATCTAATCACAATAATCTAAACCTGAACATAGTAAATTTAGGGCACATAGCAGTTAGAAGGTCTCCCCACGTCTGAAGATCTCCTAGTATTCTAAACACAAAATGTAACATTAAATCGTAGCGCGAAGTGTTGTATTCCACACGTTTTAGCAGGCATTGCGAGAACCATCGCCGGGACGTACGAACTGACTTCGCGGACCGGATCCAGCCCGTGGGCGTAGTTTCGCGACCCTTGATCTACAGTACGAGAATGTAAAAGACAATGAAAATAACTGCATTAAAGACACAAAATTTGTGCCTACAAGACATGTTGATTGTAAGTGAAAAATATAAGAGTTATCCATTGCCAAAAGATTCGATTTTAGTAAGCAATACGAATGTACGGGAGGGGTCTGCTGAGGGAGAGATACCCAAGAGAATGTACTGAATAAACAAAGAAAGGGCAACACACTACGAGTCGGGGACTGAAATGTCCCATGATTGAACGTGGAAAGGAAAACGTGGAGGTTCCGTCTAGATACAGTGGAGATCAGTGAATTTACTGTCAGATGGATATCAGGCTACATCAACAGCAGAAGGAAACGTTATAGCTGCAGCAGGATTTGTTAAGAATAGAAATATAGCGAGAGAGTTATAGTGAACAGTGCAATGATAAGGCGGCATTCATCAGAGCCGCCAGCAAACCAACGCCGACAATACTAATTTAGAGACAGATGTCATTGTCACAAGCAGAATATCAAGAGTTAAAATAAGCATATGAGAATGTGTAGCTGCCAATTAAGTATGGCCGCGCGGGATTAGCCGAGCGGACTAGGGCGCTGCAGTCATGGACTGTGCAGCTGGTCCCGGCGGAGGTTCGAGTCCTCCCTCGGGCATGGGTGTGTGTGTCTGTCCTTAGGATAATTTAAGTTAAGTAGTGCGTAAGCTTAGGGACTGATGACCTTAGCAGTTAAGTCCCATAATATTTCACAAACATTTGAACATTTGAATTAGGTATGTGAAGGTAGATGATAACGTAATAATTGCGAGGGACTCGAACATGGTAGCAGGGATTGGAAGAGAAGACAGAGTTAGGGAGCATAGGCTTGGTAGCAGGAGTGAGAGAGGTGAAAGACTAAATGAGTTCTGGAATAAATTTCGACCAGTATAAGTGAACGTTATGTTCGAAAATCACAAGAGGAAGAGGTTTCCTCGGAAAAGGCGTGGAGATACGGGAAGTTTCCATCTGGGTCACATCATGCTCACGTAGATTTTCCGAAACAGACCCAGACCATAAATTACCAATGAAGAAGAGTAGATTGACGTTGACGGGAATATTGTGGAAAGAGGTGGGATACTGAAGGACTGAGGAATGATAAGATACGTATGGGAAAAAATGAGAGTACATTCGGAAGACGGAGTGGATCCAGTACTACAGTCAGAGTTAAAACAAAGGCTTATATGACTTGCGATCAAATAAGGCAAAATTAATAGGTAACATTTTTCTCGGAATCCATAAAATCGCTAAGGGAGCTATCAAAAGTTGATGAGTAGAATCCATGAAATTTCAGAGCAAATTAAAATTGTTTGCCGGACAGAGAATCGAAGTCGGGACTTTTGCCTTACACGGGGGAAGTGCTGTATCAAATGAGCTACCCAAGCACGACTTGCAATCCTTCCTCACAGCTTCACTTCCGCCAGTACCTCGTCTCCTACCTTCCAGACTTCACAGAAGCAGGAATGCTTGGCTTGTGGAGAATAATTTCCCTGAAATAGAATGGCCTGCCCAGACTCCGGACCTGATCCCAATGGAACACATTTTGTCACAAACACCAGCGTCCATCATTAATACCTTCTCTGACTTAGACTCTTTAGGAAGAATACTCCTCCACAGACTTTCATACACCTCTTTGACAGTGTCTCTAGCAGATTTCAAGAGGCCAGAAAGGTGGAGGGTGGACGCACACATATTAATGTCACCTAATATGGATACTTCAGTTAGTGTGGTTCAAAATGGCTCTGAGCACTATGGGACTCAACTGCTGAGGTCATTAGTCCCCTAGAACTTAGAACTAGTTAAACCTAACTAACCTAAGGACATCACAAACATCCATGCCCGAGGCAGGATTCGAACCTGCGACCGTAGCGGTCTTGCGGTTCCAGACTGCAGCGCCTTTAACCGCACGGCCACTTCGGCCGGCTCAGTTAGTGTGGGTATAAAAGAAAGGGACGAGTCGAGGACAATTAAAGAAGGAAAGAACCACGATAAACATCTGTCCGGAAACCAATGATCTCCTCGACACGATGGAAGTGTAAATAGAGTCATGGCAATAGTATAGCACTGTTAATGTGTAAGGCTACGTCTGTTTAGAAACACTGCAAGTAATGCATAAACCACAAAGTGAAAACCTGCCCTCTTTCGATTTTATCGTCATTTCAGATAGCCAAGTACTGCTAAACAACGTTCCGACGACAAATGTATTGATCCTGAGTTGCTAATCCGTTGAAATTTTTAGTGTGGATGTTAGTGAACTCAAGAAAGTAATTGTGGATGTTTGTCAATGCATTTGCAACGTGCCTTGTGGTTTTGAACGAACGTGTGCGTGCATCAATGAAGAGACATTCTGAAGCCCTGACCTGGTATGAACGGTGGTCACATAGATCGATTGTCGTAATGTGTTTGTCCTCAAGGGCAAATCCGCAGTTTAGGTCCTCAGAGACTGTTGTAAGATGCACATCTTCCCTGTCATGATAGGTAAGGGAAACCCTCGGTTTCCGTATATGTGTTGATAGTGTTTCATTGTGTAAGTAGGCTGTTTAGGTTTTTTTTATTGGTAACGCCACCTCTGTATGAAAATCACTGGCTGTGCTATGTGCAGTCTGTGGCTGCTTTGCATTGTTGTAATACTCGCCATTGTAGTGTTAGGCAGCTGGCTGTGAACAGCGCGTAGCGTTGCACAGTTGGAGGTGAGCCGCCAGCAGTGGTGGGTGTGGGGAGAGAGATGGCGGAGTTTTGTAATTTGTCATGAACTGCTACATATATTATGACTATTAAGGTAAATACATTGTTTGTTCTCTATTAATATCTTTCATTTGCTAACTATCCCTATCAGTAGTTAGTGCCTTCCGTAGTTTGAATCTTTTATTTAGCTGGCAGTAGCGGCGCTCGCTGTATTGCAGTAGTTCGAGTAATGAAGATTTTTGTGAGGTAAGTGATTTCTGAAAGGTATAGTTTAATGTTAGTCAGGGCCATTCTTTTGTAGGGATTTTTGAAAGTCAGATCGCGTTGCGCTAAAAATATTGTATGTCAGTTAAGCACAGTCTTGTATAATTGTTCAAAGGGGACGTTTCAATTGTTCCCCACACTACCCTTTCGTTTTTACCTATAGTAATCAAGAACCCTGTATATGTGGATGAAGGTAATTATGTGATGTGTTAATTCGTACACTGAGATGATGAAAGTCATGGCTTAGCGATGTACACATATACAGACGGCGGCAGTATCGCGTACATTAGATACAAAAGGGCAGTGCATCAGGGGTGCACGATGACAATTAACAGATTTCGAACGCGGGATGGTAGTTGGAGCTAGACACATAGGATATTCCATTTCGGAAATCCTTAGGGACTGCAATATTCCGAGATCCATAGTGACAAGAGTGTGCCGAAAGTACCAAATTTCAGGCATCGCCTCTCATCACAGACAATGCAGTGGCCGACGACCTTCACTTGACGACCGAGAGCAGCAGCGTTGAGCAGCGGCGTTTGCATTCAGAAGTCAGTGCTAACAGACAAGAAACAGCAGAAATCAATGTGGGACATACAACGAACGTATCCGTTTGGACGATGCTGGGAAATGTGGCATTAATGGTCTATGGCAACAAATGACCGGCATGAGTGCCTTTGGTAAAAGCACGACAGCCCCTGCAGCACCTCTCTTGTGCTCGTGATTGGTTGGGCCATACATGACTGGAAAACCGTGGCCTTAGCGGATGGTAAGAGCTGATGAGTGCGTTGCGGAGCCCACGAAACCATGGAACTAGTTTGTCAAGAAGATACTGTGCAAACTCGTTTTTGCTCCATAATGGTATTGGCAGTGTTTACATGGAATGGTTTGGGTCCTTCGGTTATGGTCGGCTTCATGGAGACCACTTGCAGCCATTCATGAACTTCATGCAATGGACTGTGTCCTCTGGTCCAACTGAGCCGATCACTGACCGAAAATAATTATTTTCGGCTACTTGGAAACTTCATGTTTCCAAACAACGACGGAATTTTTATTGATAGCAATATGGGATATCACGGGGCAACAACTGTTTGCAGTTGGTTTAAACACTCTGGACAGTTTGAACGGGTGATTTGGCCACCTAGATAACCCGACATATATCCCACTCAACATATATGGGACATAATCGAGAGGTCGGTTCATGCAGAAAACCTTGCACCGTCAACATTTTGGGAATTATAGACTGGTATAGAGGCAACATGGCTCAGACTTTCTGCAGAGGGCTTCCAACGACTTGTTGACGTCTTGCCACTTTGAGTAGCTGCACCACGTCAGGCAAAACGTGGTCCGACACGTTATTACGAGATATCCCACGACTTTCGTCACCTCAGTATAGTTCAACATATATGATGTACCGGGTGATCAAAAAGAAAGTATAAATTTGAAAACTTAATAAACCACGGAATAATGTAGACAGAGAGGTAAAAATTGACACACATGCTTGGAATGACATGGGGTTTTATTAGAACCACCCCATATTGCTAGACGCGTGAAGGATCTCTTGCGCGCGTCGTTTGGTGATGATTGTGTGCTCAGCCGCCACTTTCGTCATGCTTGGCCTTCCAAGTCCCCAGACCTCAGTCTGTGCGATTGTTGGCTTTGGGGTTACCTGAAGTCGCAAGTGTATCGTGATCGACCGACATCTCTAGGGATGCTGAAAGACAACATCCGACGCCAATGCCTCACCATAACTCCGGACATGCTTTACAGTGCTGTTCACAACATTATTACTCGACTACAGCTATTGATGAGGAATGATGGTGGACATATTGAGCATTTCCTCATCTTTGCTTTGTCTTACTTTGTTATGCTAATTATTGCTATTCTGATCAGATAAAGCCCCATCTGTCGGACATTTTGTGAACTTCTGTATTTTTTGGTTCTAATAAAACCCCATGTCATTCCAAGCATGTGTGTCAATTTGTACCTCTCTATCTACATTATTCCGTGATTTATTCAGTTTTCAAGTTAATACTGACTTTTTGATCACCCAGTATAATTCAGTCAAAGGGTTCTCGGTTGGTGTTTAACTCAGTTAAGACTTTCGATGTATAAAAATACTGACTGACGTTTTCTCTCTATCTGCTGGAGGTATCTTCATTGATAAATCGCGCTTTCAGAACTACCTCCGAAGATGTCTTCCGCAGCTGGGGTCGAAACGTCAGTGATTACTTTTATACGTCAACCCTATCCGCTTGGCCCAGACAGTTTGACTGAGGCTGTTACTCTGCTTTCGCCACTGCTTCTCAGCGTATTGCAGATGTTCTGCGGGGAGGCAGGCAGAGTACCTGACAGTCTGAGTACAGAGTGGCTCAGACCTGCTGACAGGTGCGTCTGCGGCCATCAGTCTGCAGTCGGCAGCTGGTCAGACAGGGGGAGGGGAGGGGAGGGAAGGGCTCCCTGGCCGGCGCCACTAATTGAGAGCTGAAATATTCAGCCGGCAGACTGGACTAGTGGACTGGCCCCTCGCCTACATTGATAATGGTATTTGCAGCCGCCCAAACGGCCGACGCAGCGCCACACCGCGTCCATCCTGGCGGCTACTGCGGAGGTCGGCCCCTGCAGCGCAGACTGGCTCGACACGCGCCAGTGCTGCGCACACGTCACGCTGCTGGCGCGCTAGAGTCTCTGCGGCCTCCACTTGCAGTCTTCCTGTAATTCTTGGGCTTCTGTCCCGCATCGACGCAGGGTCCGCATGGTTAGTAATGGGTTTAAAAAAATAATAGAAGAAAACTCCACCCGAATAGGCCATAAAGGGCCAGGCAGATATAGATCGGCCGCCGTGTCTTCCTTATCCGCAGGCGACACTGGATGCGGATATGGAGGGTTATGTGGTCAGCACACCGCTCTCCCGACAGTACGCCGGTTGACGAGACCGTAGTAATGGATTTGGCTTGGTTAATTTAAGACAGAGGCGCCCACTACGTGACAAACTGCACGCAAGCACGATTTGTAGGTCACATGGTGGCCGACACTCGGCCTGTCTCGGTTTCTCTCGGTCCTTCTCTGAAGCACTCGGTACAGCGCGACGTTTCACTTAGCATTACGGTGCGGCATTTATCGGTGGACACGGCTTTCTGCAGTTTGGCAGCATTGTGGTGTCAGTGCTGTTTACTCTTCGCAGTTTGATATTTTCTTAACATGGCTGTGCTTCAGCAACCGTTAGAGATCGGTAAAAGAATCCAAAGCAGCCAACAAGTTGCAACGAAAAGTGGTTTTATTCAACTTATTTGCAAGGTTTCGACGGATTTAAGCCTGTTTTCTTCAGGAAGATGTGTAACAGAACTTTACAATGGAGGAGGAGGAGGAGATTAGTGTTTGACGTCCCATCGACAACGAGGTCATTAGAGACGGAGCACAAGCTCGGGTTAGGGAAGGATGGGGAAGGAAATCGGCCGTGCCCTTTCAAAGGAACCATCCCGGCATTTGCCTGAAGTGATATAGGGAAATCACGGAAAACCTAAATCAGGATGGCCGGACGCGGGATTGAACCGTCGTCCTTCCGAATGCGAGTCCAGTGTCCTAACCACTGCGCCACCTCGCTCGGTTTTACAATGGAAATCCAAATAATGCAGCCATCTGACAATTGCCTGAAGAAAATATGCTGTCAGCACACATCATTGTATACATTATAAAATATACTGGCCTCTAAGGTCAGGGCTAGTCAAGTAAAAATAGTTAAACTAACCAAATAAAATGTTAGGTCATGTTTGAGCTGCACACCATCCCACAGTAAAAGGCTGAATAAAACCACCTTTTGTTGCAACTAGTTGGCTGCTTTGGATTCACTTATTTCACTATTTATACGTGGTATAAAAGAAGATCGTAGGTCTAGTGCTTGTTTCCGTAAAAAGAGGTCTACCCTGAAAAAGTGAGTGGGAATGACAGAAGGGAAGAATAAGAATTCAAAATACCGAATAACAGATATACAGTCATATAACTGACGAGTACTGCAAATTTGCGATGAAACGACTTTACAGACCATTACAAAAAAAATTGAAAGATGTATGTGATAACGAAAGATCAAAAAACTACAACGATCGGCAGATGTGATTTATTGTTCTGTACATCAAGAAGCACTTCCTGCTAAATTTGCAGGCATTTATTTGGTGATACAAAAGCAAACGTTCTGAAGTGGCACACGTTATTTCACAATCTCACATATATTTCGATGGACCTGAACGACAGGTATGCAAACGTCATATGTTAATGTAAATCAAGTTGTTAAAGTTAAGAGCCATGCCAGGAACGATTTTTCCATTTAACACCCGCTATTTTTGGAGTTATGAAGGAAAAAACAGAGCAGGAACGAATATTAGAACATCCAAAGTCTATTGAATACCTTTCATTTTAGGTGGACCAACTGTCCACTGCCCACCGTAAGACAATGCAGGGTGAAGTGGAGTTTAACTCCGATTTCGTGTGGATGCCATTAAAAATAAAAGAGCGTTGTGGAAAGGCAAAACTCTGGCGAAAAAAGCGTCAATTTCCCAAAGTTCCTGAGGGTTACAGAAAAAGTAAGATTTGAAGAATTCATTGTGGCATTGAAATAATTACAAGAGGACATACGTTTTTGAGCGGTTTGCGAGACAGGGTTTTATTTCATCTGAAAGCGCCTCTGTACATGTGCAGACGGAAGTGAGTAACTCTAGCGTGGTTCTCGTTTAAAAGACAAATTCATTTCAGGAGTGCTAGTTCTGCAAGGTTCGCAGGAGAGCTTCTGTAAAGTTTGGAAGGTAGGAGACGAGGTACTGGCAGAAGTAAAGCTGTGAGGACGCGGCGTGTGTCGTGCTTGGGTAGCTCAGATGGTAGAGAACTTTCCGGCGAAAGGCAAAGGTCCCGAGTTCGAGACTCGGTCCGGCACACAGTTTTAATCTGCCAGAAAGTTTCAAATTCGTTAACTTTTCAATGTTTGAGGAGGCCTACGTTGTTTTCGTCTGGAAGAGTTTCGGCGTCTCCGTAACGAGGTTGTCAGTCTAATAAATTATTTCGATCAACATGTGTATAAAAGAATATCTTGGAATATGAAACTAAAAAAGTCACAGTAATGTGGCAAGAAAGTGCAAAAATCTGCGATAATGTGCCTGTTCGTATTTCTACAGTATGTACCAGATTATTCTTTAGCTCGCCGAAAATAATAAAATAATACTGAAAATTTGTTTTGCTTGTGATTTAGGTTGTTGAGAAATGTGAAATATAGAACTAAGCCATATTTCAGCGCGATTGTATAGCCATTTCAATGCACCATGCTCGCAGTTTCGCCGTCTTTATTATCACACAGGGTGCCGTGGCAGTGGCGGAAGTGTGCAGCCAGGCGAGGCAACTATGGCTCTTATGGCAGAGGATGGCTTACTTGCCGAATTCCTGGCAGTTCCTGAATTAAGAGATGGCCGGATGCCCTTCCTGTCACCAGCCCATTGTCCACAACGTGTGTGCGCTAACTCTCTGGTTGTATTATTTATTCATATGAAAGTCAGCGTAGGATTTCGAAATGTTTGCGAATGGCGTAATTGAGGCGGGACTTGGGTACAAGCCTGTTATTCGTCTAGAGAAATGTCGGAAACCACATAAATACCACATTCACGCTGGCCAGCACACCGACCCTCGTCGTTAATCCGCCAGACAGATTATATCCGGCTCACCGCATCTTCTCGTCAAAGAAACGGCGCTTTCACACGCTCTCCTATTTGTGTGGGTGACCTCCATCTACAGTAATACTAATTGAAATTTCGTCTCTTCAACTGCATCCGAACAATGCAAGATTACACATTCCTTGTCTAATAATTCAATGGTAACGTAAGTCGGGCGAGTGTGAAATTAAAATACAACTGCATTGTTAAGCTGAATTTTCTAATTTTGAGAAGACAAAAGGAGATTTGCTTTATTTATTAAAAACATTGTTAAGCGAAGATCTCATAATATTTCTTTTATACAACCAGTTCCGACAGAGTTTTCTGTCATCTTCGGGTCTTAAAAAGTCCTTTGGTATGAAACATGTTTTTAAGTTGGACCTTATGCCAAGTTGTCATGTGGATAACAAGAACAGCACATTTTATCCGTTATGATAAACCTTTTATAATGTGGTTTTTTTATCCAAATGAAAACTTGGGGTGATTTCCAACTCAAATTTAGCACATTTCGTAACAAAAGATTTTCCAACATCTGCGGAATTCAAAGAAGTCTGTTGAAACATGTTGTTTTAAATAAAGACACATTTGTGTGATCCTGGCTTTAGAATGCTTTTGGACTGGTTAAGAAAATCGGTAACAATAAAATGATAGTGTAAATACAATGAAATTTCTACGGTTTACATCAAGTGTCTGTCCCAAGAGTCGTCAGGGGCAATTTCTCTGGCGTTTCGTGAGATATCTGCAATTTAGTTTTAGCAATGCGTATCTGGAGTCAGTCCCAACAACTGTTGCTCATCACGTCTTTAATGCTACACCCAGTGTGAACAAAAAGCGGCTGTTGGTTTCCCATTACAAACAAAACTATCTTACAATCGGAATTTCCAGTCCCCATTCGATAGAGCACTCCAAATTAGTCTAGTCCGATATTCGTTTTATCGCTACCTAATGAAAAATTTTGATTAATAATCAGCACTGGCAGTCGAAGACTTCCGGCATAAGAAGTCACCATCATTCTGCCAACGGCCTTGTCAAACAGGGCGGAGGAGCGCACAGAGGTTCAGGGCACTCTCTTATCCTCGGGGTGGGAAATTGCCCTTAAATGCGGAAGAATCAGCAATGATCAACGGCATGGGGATGCAGAACGCAATGGAAACCACTGCATTAAAGGCGTGTAACGTGTATCCACAGGGCATGTGGCCTGTATTTGATGAAGTGTCATGATGATCTCTCCATTGGCACAAGATTCCGGAATAGTCCCTCATTTGGATCTCCGGGAGGGGACTGCCAAGGGAGAGGTTACCATGAGAAAAAGATTCAGTAATCAACGGAAGGGCAACGTTCTACGAGTCGGAGCGTGGAATGTCACAAGCTTGAACGTGGTAGGGAAACTAGAAAATCTGAAAAGGGAAATGCAAATGCTCAATCTAGATATAGTAGGGATCAGTGAAGTGAAGTTGAAAGAAGACATGGATTTCTGGTCAGATGAGTATAGCGTAATATCAACAACAGCAGAAAATGGTATAACGGGAGTAGGATTCGTTATGAATAGGAAGGTAGGGCAGACAGTGTGTTACTGTGAACAGTCCAGTGACAGGGTTGTTCTTATTACAATCGACAGCAAACCAACACCGAGACATTACGCAATCAATTATTTCAGTATAACTTCCTCAGAATTATAGATACTTGTAAATGAGCAAGGAGAAAGCTTGCTGTGTATGGAAAACGCGGTACTGCCGAACTACGTTTCTCTAGCGCCATCCAAGGAGGACCACAAAATACATCACAAAAACACACGTATGTCCAAAAATATGCTTTTTATATTATCGGACGTAGCATATTATGCTCTCTCAGTATGGTCTATGCATTGATAACATTAAACGTAGTGCACAAGTTCTCCTGACTGGTTCTAAAATGATTGCATGGCGGTCTGTAATGTTATCGCTAACTCCTGAGCGTGGCCGATTGAACAACCGGGTACAAATGGCGATCTGGAAGCAAATTTATGCATGAATATTCGGTATTACTACTGTTCCTTCAGAAAAAATGTAAAAAATTTAAACATAATCATTGACTGGTTTTAGAGGACGCAACCTACATGGTCAGGTTTCAATCCAACTTGGCACACGTACACACCATGCAAATTACTGGAGCGACAATAGTAACAGAAGGCTGCAGACTGGATTAATGTTTTTCCATTTTAGTGTTGTTACCAGGTCTGGTGCTGTATATAAGGCTCGTGATTGGCGTCCGATATAGAATGATCACTGTGTAGGACACAACATTAATGATAGGAACGATCCTGTCCATTTCATCAAATTTCTGATTTGGGGCTTGAATAGGACTTGAGATCAACTTACTTTCATTTATTCCATTTCTAACAAGAAATAAAAATATAATGATAAATGAACCATCAATTAAATATTTTATTGTCCAAGCAATAGTATCAACAATACTATCATTTTCAATTTTGTTGATTCAAATAAGCCAGGGTCTGTCAGCGCCATCAAAAAATGGCTCTGAGCTCTATGGGACTTAACATCTGTGGTCATCAGTCCCCTAGAACTTAGAACTACTTAAACCTAAGGACATCACACACATCCATGCCCGAGGCAGGATTCAAACCTGCGACCATAGCGGTCACGTGGTTCCAGACTGAAGCGCCTAGAACCGCACGGCCACACCGGCCGGCACAGCGCTATCAGAACATGACAGAGTTTAAAAGAGGCCTCCTTTATTGTGCCTCTCCACCTGGGCAGCTGGTCGAATCTTGCGGTATACACATTTGTGGGAAATTCTGATATGACCGTGGCTGCGTGATAGCATGAGGGCCGACATACTCGTTGTAAAGGTACCGGTCGGCCACGCATGACCACAAGGGAAAATCCCATATTGTGCAGAAAGCACATCTTAACCCCCTTCAAATTTGCGCCTACCATCCAAGAGCAAGCTATGGAGTCTCTCCAACATTCTGCGTCATCTCGTATCGTTGATCTCAGACTAGAGAGTTATCGCACAATGCGTAGACCACCGTTGACATGACAACAATACCGGCTTCGTTTGGAGTGGTACAGTGAGCGGGAAGAATGACGTTCCGACGAATGGCGTCGCATCACGTCCAGCGATGAATCGCGGATCTGCGCTACTCAGGATCGCGTCCGTCGGCAACTGGGCTACGACTTTGAGTGAGGTCCTATTCTTCCAAAGTTTTGGAGAGGAACAGCAGTTTTACTTCTGCTGTTGTGATGTGGGGAGACATCGGGCATGACGTTAGGTCACGGCTGGAAGTGATTCTGTGAACTGTGACGGGATGTAGATGTGTTACGGATATCTTGCGTCCTCATGTGTTATGTCTCATGTGACAGGGTCGTGCTGCCATTTTTCAACAGGATAATGTTCGTCCACACATGACTCGCGTCTCTAACAACTGTCTCCAGGATGTTAAAGCACTTCCGGGCCAGAAAAATCCCCAGATCTGCCTCGACAGATCGTGTGTGGGATCAGCTCAGGCGTCAACGCCTCAGGGAGTGGCCGCCCGGTTAGAGGCGCCATGTCACGGATTGCGCGGCCCCTTCCGCCGGAGGTTCGAGTCTCCCTCGCGCATCGGTGTGTGTGTGTTGTTGTTAGCATAAGTTACTTTAAGTAGTGTGTAAGTCTACGGACAGATCACCATAGCAGTTTGGTCCCTTAGGAATTCACACACATTTGAACATTTTCAGGCGTCAACTCCTCCCTAGTGCCAATATCCAGGATATCCAGGACCAGCTGAGAACAGTTGCGGGCCAGTTTGTCTCAGGAGTGCAAGCACCCAGGCCAGAGACGATGCACGTCAGAGCGATAAGTGACCTCATTCTTCCAACTTCTCTGCACGTTTGGGTCAGTTTCGTGGTCACTGACAGAACATCATGTACACTCCAAATCCTTCTTCATTTTGTTTCTTCTTCCCTTCCTGGAAACATCTCTCTTTTGTGAGACAGTGTACACGACATGCTCACAAAAGTAGCAGTGGATGACAAATACACTTCCAGACGACAGGTACTCTGCGCAGTTTCCGAGAATGGGCAGCTTAATCCTTAGGCCGGGTCATAGTTCCTGCAGGTTCTGTTTCGCGCGTACTTTTACGTCGTTCGTTTGGCAACGGCTTCTGGAAACATTGTGGCTTAAAGTCCTTCCACATTTCTCTCGGCCACTGGAACAATGCGTCAACGGAATCCAGATTGGACTAAAGTTGAGAACGGTGTTGTTGTTGAGTGTTCCCCAGTGATAGCTACCATTCTACCGTAGTCTCTTATTTGTGGGTAGGCTTTAAAGACAGGTGGTAAATAAGGAATGTCTTGTGCTGAGGAACACAGCACATATGCAACAAAGTTGGAGGCGACATGTTCTGCCTTGCATTGAAATATACATAATCAAACTCAACACACACATACTTCGTGTTAATCACTCGGGCCCCTACCATTCTCAAGGACGTTAATTTTGGAAAGAAATGGGAATGTAGAAAATGTTTGCACTATGCTTTTATTCAGCTTGTTCTAAAATTCCCCAAACAAACCTCTAGGACTTTACCAGACAACATTCTGAATTGGAATCTATGTCCGGAAACATGCCGTTTCATTGTTACAGCCGCTTGAAAACATGTTTGCTATGTAGGTATGCAACAGGGTTGTTATAGTAGTGGGGGGGGGGGGGTGGCGGAGGTGGGAGAGTGTTTACGTCGGATAGGCTAATGTCATTTGACGCCTATCCTACCTCTCTGACCCGGTAAGAGCCTCAATTACGTGTCCGTGAGTGCTAGAGCAACACAGTTCGTGGTAGAGTATACATTTGCAGAAGATCTGGTGGCAAGAGTTGTGGTCGTTGCAGGGCAGATTGCAGAGACACCAGGTGTGATAGGGGTGTGTGCCATAACCCCAATCGCATGTGCAATGTGTGCACCAAACATAGTAATGG
The DNA here is from genome assembly GCF_021461395.2 of Schistocerca americana. Classification (NCBI taxonomy): domain Eukaryota; kingdom Metazoa; phylum Arthropoda; class Insecta; order Orthoptera; family Acrididae; genus Schistocerca; species Schistocerca americana. The sequence continues at coordinate 162,001,106 of NC_060119.1, read as the reverse complement.
TCACATCGACCAGTACTTGAAATGAATCAGAATGGTAACCTTCTTTGGCCCGTAATATGACTTACTGTAGTTAACAGTGCAAATTTGGCATCACTGAATGAAACCTTTGATCCCATGAGAAGCATCTAAAGGGTGTTTCAAAAATGACCGGTATATTTGAAACGCCAATAAAAACTAAACGAGCAGCGATAGAAATACACCGTTTGTTGCAATATGCTTGGGACAACAGTACATTTTCAGGCAGACAAACTTTCGAAATTACAGTAGTTACAATTTTCAACAACAGATGGCGCTGCGGTCTGGGAAACTCTGTAGTACGATATTTTCCACATATCCACCATGCGTAGCAATAATATGGCGTAGTCTCTGAATGAAATTACCCGAAACCTTTGACAACGTGTCTGGCGGAATGGCTTCACATGCAGATGAGATGTACTGCTTCAGCTGTTCAATTGTTTCTGGATTCTGGCGGTACACCTGGTCTTTCAAGTGTCCCCACAGAAAGAAGTCACAGGGGTTCATGTCTGGCGAATAGGGAGGCCAATCCACGCCGCCTCCTGTATGTTTCGGATAGCCCAAAGCAATCACACGATCATCGAAATATTCATTCAGGAAATTAAAGACGTCGGCCATGCGATGTGGCCGGGCACCATCTTGCATAAACCACGAGGTGTTCGCAGTGTCGTCTAAGGCAGTTTGTACCGCCACAAATTCGCGAAGAATGTCCAGATAGCGTGATGCAGTAATCGTTTCGGATCTGAAAAATGGGCCAATGATTCCTTTGGAAGAAATGGCGGCCCAGACCAGTACTTTTTGAGGATGCAGGGACGATGGGACTGCAACATGGGGCTTTTCGGTTCCCCATATGCGCCAGTTCTGTTTTTGACGAAGCCGTCCAGGTAAAAATAAGCTTCGTCAGTAAACCAAATGCTGCCCACATGCATATCGCCGTCATCAATCCTGTCCACTATATCGTTAGCGAATGTCTCTCGTGCAGCAATGGTAGCGGCGCTGAGGGGTTGCCGCGTCTGAATTTTGTATGGATAGAGGTGTAAACTCTGGCGCATGAGACGATACGTGGACGTTGGCGTCATTGGGACCGCAGCTACAACACGGCGAACGGAAACCCGAGGCCGCTGTTGGATCACCTGCTGCACTAGCTGTGCGTTGCCCTCTGTGGTTGCCGTACGCGGTCGCCCTACCTTTCCAGCACGTTCATCCGTCACGTTCCCAGTCCGTTGAAATTTTTCAAACAGATCCTTTATTGTATCGCTTTTCGGTCCTTTGGTTACATTAAACCTCCGTTGAAAACTTCGTCTTGTTGCAACAACACTGTGTTCTAGGCGGTGGAATTCCAACACCAGAAAAATCCTCTGTTCTAAGGAATAAACCATGTTGTCTACAGCACACTTGCACGTTGTGAACAGCACACGCTTACAGCAGAAAGACGACGTACAGAATGGCGCACCCACAGACTGCGTTGTCTTCTATATCTTTCACATCACTTGCAGCGCCATCTGTTGTTGAAAATTGTAACTACTGTAATTTCGAAAGTTTGTCCGCCTGAAAATGTACTGTTGTCCCAAGCATATTGCAACAAACGGTGTATTTCTATCGCTGCTCGTTTAGTTTTTATTGGCGTTTCAAATATACCGGTCATTTTTGAAACACCCTGTAGATGCTTCTCATGGGATCAAAGGTTTCATTCAGTGATGCCAAATTTGCACTGTTAACTACCCACTTATCGTGTATTATGGGTTATAGCCCTTGACTGCCCGCATCCTCTAATACTTTCTCTGAATACATTGGTTTACTATGTTGAAAAAAATTGCTAATCTGGATTTCTCGAGGCAGTATTTTCTTCTGAAAACAAATTTTAAAGTAATAGAATTTTTTTTTTTCGTACAATCCGCAGGACGTGAGAAGTGCCTATCATCGAGCGAGTGACTGAACTGAACACACAAGTTCGTTTCTCTCACTACCTCTATGCAAGTCATTAGTGCAAAGCCTCATGGTTACTCAGCATGAAAAAGCGCTTTATTTGACTGATATGTGAGTCTTAAATCCCAAAGAACATATTATACGTAGCGTACCACAGCAGAATTGGAAGTAAGTGCAAGGTAAGAAAATTATTACAAACCGACATAGACGGCAAAGTGAGACGCGTCTGCAGGCTTTGTAAAAGTATCTTAAGTGAGGACGAGAGGCTTGCAGTACGAAGAAGCTGTTACTTCATTGCATTACAGTACGCTAGAGGCAATCAAAGAAAAACTGATTCAGCACTTAAACAACAGCGTGGAACAGACAGGACGTACTACTCCAACGAGACTAAATGTAGCAACTTCACTTAGAGATGTCATAAGAACACCTTTCAGGATGCAAACACTTCGGATAAAGGAAAACTCTGGATCGCTGAAGTTAAACGCCAGATCAGCCGATACCACCGACAGGCTCGCAGAACGAGACGATATTCGGTCAACAGTGTGTAGGAGAGGGGAATCATGTTCTGATCTGCTGTAAAACTTCCGCCTTGGTCAAGCTCATTCTCAGAGTTAGGCCACTAAATCTATGTTACTAATATGGACTAAAGACCATCCCTATTACGCTGAAATGTGCTCTGGTTAATTCAACAAGTGCCGGGCTGGGTGGCCGAGCGGTTCTAGGCGCAACAGTCTGGAACCGCGTGACCGCTACGGTCGCAGGTTCGAATCCTGCCTCGGGCATGGATGTGTGTGATGTCCTTAGGTTAGTTAGGTTTAAGTAGTTCTAAGTTCTATGGGACTGATGAACTCAGAAGTTAAGTCCCATAGTGCTCAGAGCCATTTGAACTATTTTTTTGAATTCAACAAGTTCCTACAAGATGTCGCAATTTTGGAGTCCACTGTTGCTGACGCACAGCGGTGCTTCCATAGTGAGGACATCTGAACTGCAAACCTCGTTCCTGCCGGTGACAATTGAGGACGAGACCCAGGTCGATCTTCCGTGGATGAAGAACCGACCTGCGCGTCTGGAAACTATTCAGTTAAGTGCTGGGCGCCTGTGTCGCCGCTACTGGGGCAGTACAAGTAGCGCCTCACGGCAATATGCTGGGACCACCACTCGAGCTGTCCACGTTGCTGCTGGGTCTTTCGCCTACACTTCATCTCGAAAACGGACAGCAGGGACTTGGAGACTTCTGGGGCCGTGTTTGAGTGCAGCTTCACTCAGCGACAGCGGCGAGGCTCTGAAGGACGCCCACAGCCATACCAGGCTTCGGCGACGCAGGCCGCCGCATCCTCCTGCGGCGTGGTCGCCGCACCGGCCACAGGCAACGTCAGGCCTGATCAGGAACTTACTTGCTGTGCACTGACATGCCACCTCGCTGTTTCAAGCAGCGCGGACACAGAACGGTCGCTGCTAGGTAGCGCCGGGAAGAAGACGGGGTGATTGTAAAAATCTCGCCAGTAAATGATTGTTAATTGAATGACGTTTCATTAGCTCCTAGCACTTTACAGGATCGCTCACCCCCACTTTCCGCTCGACCTCCTGATAAAAACGTGACTTTGCCTCGCGTTGTAACAATAGAAATAAAAAGATAAACATTGCATGAGCAACGTGATACGTAGCCCACCACAATCGAAAGACCTCCTCTTCGTGGTAATTGTGAAAAATGCTGAACGCCTTGGATTCCTTTAACAAGCCACACTCGGGTGTGGGGTGAAATGGCGGACCCGAGGGAATAACAATAACAGCAATATTCAAAATCAAACAAATACAACACTTTATTTAATAAAACATGCAGCAGAATGTGTCAAGAAACGAAATCGCTGCGAGTTAGTCAGCCAGGAAGGTTTCAGTGACGAACTATTGCAAGAAATTCTTACTACATTGGTTTGAATTGTTTCTGATTAATGACAGAAGCTTGTACTTGACATTCAAAATTATTGGAAGCTGTTAAGTTATTTCATTTAACAAACGTAAAAGCAAACAAAATTCAGAATCTTTGGTTTAAATCAGTTCCTAGCTGGATCAACAAATCAACTAAAAAAATGCTCCAAATGGCACTAACCACTATGGGACTTAACATCTGAGATCATCAGTCCCCTAGACTTAGAACTAGTGAAACCTAACTAACCTAAGAACATCACACACATACATGCCCAGGGCAGGATTCGAACCTGTGACCGTAGCAGCAGCGCGATTCCGGACTGAAGCGCCTAGAACCGCTCGGCCACAGCGGCCGGCAGCAAATGAACTGTTTAATCCAAGAAACAACGGAATGAAGTACCTTAGTAAAAATATCCATGATACAAGTTAACGACGTTAAGAAAGATACAACAATAATGAGATGTTAAGCAAATTGCTTAGCTGGCCAAAGCTCCGTAAGAAGCGACAGTGCCGTTGCATTTACGTAAAACTACGACGCAACTGACCGGGTCCGCGCGGCAAGGCGAGTTAACAACCGGCCATACCAGACAGCTCTAGCGAAATCTGTAAAAAACTAAAACTAAATCTAGATTACACAATTTCGGGCAGATTAATACACAAAGCAGTACATCCTCAGAAGGATGTCCAGAGAGCGCCCAGACTCAATTGACAAGGCTTAATTCTTCAGAAGGCCTTACATGATTTGTCAGTAGATCTAGTTACAACAAAACTGACTTAGGTTTAAGTAGGTTTACGTTAGGTTTAAGTACTTCTACGTCTAGGGGACTGATGACCTCAGTTGTTAAGTCCCATAGTGCTTAGAGCCATTTGAACCATTTTTTCGGCAGCTTCAACTGAAGTGGGCACATGACCATCGGCATTGGACTTCGGCGGAGTGGCAGAGCGTTGCATACTGTAATGATTCCTGATATTTTATTCATCATGCCAATGGAAGCGCGCTAATCCGTCTTCTTCCAGTGGAACAGCACCTTCATATCTGCATTGTGGGACGAAGACAAGCTGGTGGCGGCCCCATCGTGCTCTGGGGAACATTCACTTGTGCATCCATGGATCCAGTGGAGATAACGGCCAAGGGGTATCGTGCACCGTTTACAGACCCGTTCATGACGATCATGCTTCCCAACGGCAGTGACGTTTTTCAACAAGGCCAGGAGTGTGATGGGGTGGTTCGAGGAACAGAATGTCGAGTTCCAATTGATGTGCTGGCCCCCAACTCTCCGATCTGAATCCAGCACATCTGGTTCAAATGGCTCTGAGCACTATGGGACTTAACATCTTAGGTCATCAGTCCCCTAGAACTTAGAACTACTTAAACCTAACTAAGGACATCACACACATCCATGCCCGAGGCAGGATTCGAACCTGCGACCGTAGCAGTCCCGCAGCTCCGGACTACAGCGCCTAGAACCGCACGACCACCGCGGCCGGCAGCACATCTGGGATTTCATTGAACGTAGGGTTGGAGCTCATCATCCCCCTCTCTGAAATTTACGGGAATTAGGTGACATGTGTGGGCAGATGTGGTTCCAACTGCGTCCAGTGACCTACCAAGGCCTTATTGCTTCCATGCCACGACGCAACTCCACTGTTATCAGTGCCAAGAAATCTGTCAGCGGCGGAAGCTACGCGTTCAACGCGACGAATTGCTAAACAAACGGGTCCGGGTGCAATATTCGAATAGGACAGAGGTTATTCTCCTCTCGGGGATTACTGTGTTTTGTGTTGTCCTTACGGTGGTATCGGCATAATTGAAATTACTCGAGTGACATGGCTGAATAAGCACCACCAGAAAGCCAATAAACTGAGAACAAAAAGAAATCAGATAATCCAAACAGAAACTTTGGAAACCTGGGTAGACATTGGTTGTGGCCAAATTTATGTCCAAAACTACTGCATCCTTTCCATAAGCCAAGAGAAAAATCATGATTATCTGGATACCCAAACGGAAAATGACATAACAAAAGTCAAGCGCAGGCCGGGGTAGCCGAGCGGTTCTAGGCGCTACAGTCTGTAACCGCGCGACCGCTACAGTCGCAGGTTCGAATCCTACCTCGGGCATGGATGTGTGTGATGTCCTTAGGTTAGTTAGGTTTAAGTAGTTCTAAGTTCTAGGGGACTGCTGACCTCGGAAGTTAAGTCCCATAGTGCTTAGAGCCATTTTTTTTTTAAAGTCAAGCACGTGTGATCATTAGCTGACAGCTGACGTTGAGTATCCAAGGGTTCACAGAGTTGGTGGAACCACTATCTGACCTGAATGGTCACACAGACATTGTGTCCCAGGAGGAGTGGTCAGTATTCGGGGCTATGACAGGAGCGATCATTTGAAGTAAAAATCTTGCTACGAGCGTATACGCTAAGCCGAATGGTTTCCGAGCTAGAACATATTTGATGAACATTGTTATTTATTTTCTGTACTGTTCAATACATTGTCAGGTTCACACATGTAGAACGGGTAGTAAACGTTTCAACATGCGTTTTATAAAGCTCCAGTTGAAAAAGATCCTATTCACCCTCTCTTATCGTAACGCCACATTACAGATGTCATCGTGCGCCGACAGTATGGCTACGCTGCACCATTTCAAAAATCTGTTATTGTTCCCGCACGAGTTACATGTTCAGAAGAAATGAAACGTTCAGGAGATGGCCAAGACAAATATGTGCGCACCACTAGCTCAAAAACAAATGTACATTAAATGTACTCTATCTGGGAAACCATTAGGAATATTGAATATACCTTAAGACGAAGTTTTTTGCTTCAAATGAGTCTTCCCGTCTTATCCCTGAATACTGACCATTCCTCCTGGAACATCGTCTATAATCTAACACAGACATAAAATACACGGTATGTAGATAAAGATGTGAAATAAAAGGTTACCAGGGTAAGTAAAGCTCGTTGAACCACACGGCGTTTCACGTAAGACCGACATGACGCTTGTCTAGTTCGTATCAAGAAGGTCACAAGAAATACAACGAATAAGAATAGTTAACTAGGACGTGAATATGGGCTATGACTTTACATCAAACTGCACTAATCTGAAGTATTACATTCCTACAAACAGTGTATTAGAGAAACCAACACAATGAAAAGACACTTCATGAACTGGCATAGGTACGAAAAATGAAGACGGAAATCAATTTTCTACACATAAACTGAATTCAAGTACAAAATGAACTGACGTCTTGAGTGAGGATGATTAGCAATCCAGCGATCACGTTTTGCTGATTGCATACGGCAATCACATCAGAATCAGAGGAACCAACGTTTTCTACTCAGCCCTGTAACCGTGGTGGAGCCTGCGATCGTAGCAGCAGCGCTGTTCCGGACTGAAGCGTCTATAACCGCTCGGCCACAGCGGCCGGCCGCCAATGTGTATCAAAGTGCTTGGCAATGGAAGAGCTCCCTTTTCACTATAAGTTTATTTCAGCGTACGCTCGCAGAATTATTTATAGTTGGCGAATAACCCCTCTCTCCCTCCCACTGTTCAACCCCCTCCTCGCAGTTCTTGAAAGAATCAAACTTCCATGTTTAAAAAAGCAACAAACGTCTCATCACTATGCAAATAAACAAACTTCTTCAGTATTTAGTGCTAGACTTGTAAAGACCTTGTGGTTAAAGGCGGAAAACCCTAATTATTTTGGTTTTATTTATTTTGGATTATTCATCCATAGACTAATGGAAAAGTCTAAATCAAAACAAGTAAACCAAAAACGGTGATAATCCTTTTGTATGTTCATGCAGGATCTTTTTGGAAAATTGTTTATAGTATCAAACCATTTATTTTTGGCTTCACCATGGCTAAAATAAGTTATAAAAACAAAATCGTTAAATTATAGTTTAGCAATACAATCTCGTGGAAATACTAAAAGGTTTACCTGGTAATTTACTTGATACAAATGTTAAAAAATAAAAAAACGAACTGTAACTTATTTCCGTAAATTTTGTAGTAGAATTAGTATGTAGCGTTACGAAAATGGTGACGGTGAACTGTTATTACGGTGTTCACCTACGTATCCACTCCACAACGTGTTTCATAAAATGCCCTATCCACCTTGCAGAAATGCCATGTTCAATCAGCGTCTTTTCACTTTCCTAGCGAAACAGATTTGCGTACATCACCTTTTCTACAATCTCGTAGATCTCGTAGATCCCTTCACGATTGACTTCTCCATACAGTCGCAGGATTCGATGTGCAGCAAACTGTGCAAAGTTGAGGCCGTGGCATGGGAGAAAATCTAATGGCAAGAAATAAAGTGATCAAAACATGGAATGCCACTTGATTTTTATTCATTAACGTTTTGTTATAGTCAATAAATGCTAGAAAGAGATTCATGTCCGCTCATTAAATAAAATTCCGCGGAAGTTAATTAGGCTCAGAGCATTACAAGGTGTTCAGAACTTCACACGTCCGTTTACGAAGGTACTGTTCAACACGACAGATGAGTTTCGATAACTCGCTGCACTATACCGTCCAAAACGCGTGTTGCATTTATACATATCTAATATAAAACTTCTAGTGAGTTGCTACACACAAAAAATTTCCGGGGATAATTATTGGAATCGTATTCCACCTGACTGTCCCGATGCGTGTTGCCTCGCTCATATCCGGTAGAATATTCGATGTGAGTTACAGTAACAATGTGGCACCTGCTTATTCAGTGCGTGCTTCTGATTGGTCACGGTGTTCCAATAATAACAACCCAGTTAAAACGTTCTTCTCAGTCACGTTTTTTCTGTAGGTAATGACTTTATGAAATTATTATTAATTTTCTGTCACTGAAAGTAATTGTGACTGGAGGTACATAGCAGTGTTGAAATAATAAACATTAGCTAACAACATTGTACTACTTCACGCCACGATCAATACGTGATTCCCGGCAGTCTGTACGCTATTCCAGCACGATTGTTACCGTTTAGCAGTCGCGTTCCCAGGTCCTCAAATCATTTGCCACACAACTCACTACACGTTAGTTTCTCCCCATCTTGCTCTCACTGAATGTTCTTGTCCGACTGATAGCACGTGGAAGTAAAATAAAAAAGTTATGTCAGCGAAAAATTTGACAAAAACACCCTTGGCACAAAAAGAAGCATAAATGAATATTACTTAGATGTGAAAAATGTTTAAAATTAAGCTTTCTTATGATCTGTTTTAAGAGTAAGGATATTTCTCTAATTATCAAGTACAGCTATATTAAAAATATTTCTTTTTGAAATACTTAAATCAATTTTCCCAGGTGGCGTAGGAGAAATATTTATTTTTGCGTCAGATGAATGACAGATCCATGAGAACGTAAAATAAAGTGCTCTCATTATCAAACGCTGTGCGAATACCGTCTGGGCAATTTGCCCTCCTTTTTAAGAGAAGATAGTTTTTCACGCGTCTCAATATTTATGACGTCATATCTGCTGAAATATATATCGTATTTGCCTGACGTCGAAATGTAATTACATGAGCGGCGAAAACCGATTAACTTCTTCATTTCATTATGTTTGTGTGTGTGATGAGGGGGGAGGCGACAACGATAATACGTTTCGAAAAGTTATGAAGTTGTCTGTAAAGTTATTTGGAGGTCCGAAAGTGCTCTCATTCTAAAATTCGGTTGAAGATAATTTGGGTAATTTGTATGCCGTAAGTTATGCTCTATGAAAACATGTAGATAGTTTCCAACTTCGATTTTTAACGTAAGATTATACCCCTTAATGAGTTGACTGTGACAGCATTTTCAATTTTTAAATTACATTTAATAATTGTACGTATAAAATTCTGAAAATTAAATTGTTGTTTCACTTGGAAGCAGGTAGGAGTCGACCGTTGTGTCAGAGCGGTTCTAGGCGCGTCAATCCGGAACCGCGCTGCTGCTACGGTCGTAGGTTCGAATCCTGCCTCGGGCTTGGATGTGTGTGATGTCCTTAGGTTAGTTAGGTTTAAGTAGTTCTAAGTTCTAGGGGAATTATGACCTCAGATGTTAAGTCCCATAGTGCTCAGAGTCATTTGAATTTTGAACCATTTGAAGCCGGTAGATAGGCAACCTGCAAGTGAAACGGGGGGACTGTATCAGCAATTTAGTGATACAGACACCTGTTTCGACTATCAGTCGTTATTAGCAGTTCTCGCCTGACAAATGGTTTCTTCAAAACATGTTACGTTTGAACATTTGATTGAAGCTCCTATTACAGAATTGAGTCCTCCATTGGGGACTTCAGTGAAATATTGACTCTCATGAACTTTGAGACAGTCAATGCCTACACAGTGTTTATGAGCTATTGATAATGAGTGACAGTCGAAACCGAAAAACCCTAAGCAGTAAATTTTAGAGAGTAATCTAATATGCTCTCTGATGCATCAGCCAATTACATGACTAATTCTAACGGTCCTTTTGTCCCGAGCAAAGAGCCACCAAGGTTCAAAAAGACAGAAATGGCTGGAGATCTACATGGAGAGATAGTCAAATACGAGGTTTGTTCAGTAAGTAGTGTAACACATCTTCTACTGAAAGCAGGTTGGTTTTATTCACAATTCCAATACATCATATTATTCCCCACTCTTTCTGCTACAAAACCCATGTTTTTCAACATACTCTCCGTTTAGGGCTACGGCTTTATGCCACCTCAAGAGGGAGGATTCAGCTGGATCTACGTGCTCACCTGGTATCGCTGTACTGTTCAACGTCGGAGCCAATGTCTTGCATTTTTAGTAGCCTACCAACCATCCATCATCCACGTACGGCTTCCCACAAGTGTCTCCGTCATTGGGTCAAACAGATGGAAGTCGGAAGGTCCAAGGACCAGGGTGGATGAAGAAGGAAAGTCCAATCAAGTTTTGTGAGATATTCGTTTGCTTGTTATGGCGATGAACAGGCTGAAGTCGTTTCTTGTCTTTCCTGACGGTACCACAATACACTTCAGAGTGAGGGAGGACATCGAAAATATTAACCCACTCAGAGCCCCAGACGACTGTCACCGTGACGTACCGGCTGAGCGTGCGGATTTTGGATTGCCATTTTGTTTCCCACGCCCGTGACGTCAAATTGTCGCTATCAGCCTCGTAACGTGAAAGCAATTCGCATAGTCAGTTTCTGTTAGGCGGCGAAGAACTCAGCGCGCACGGGCCTACGAGTGGCCAAACTAGCAGATGAGTGCGTCATCAGTACCAATAGAGACGGGTGGCTGTGCAACGAAGTGTTTGATTGTGATCCCTCGATCACCTCAAATGAGAGTGTCCGCACGTTCCCCCATTACAGGAGTCACAGCGGGCACGCAGGAGATCGGACAGGTTTGCACGATCCTGTTGCAATAATGACACACGCCACGCTCTGCGACTCACTATGCATTTTGTTCACTGCCAGATCTCCATAAACATTCATCAAGCCCCTATGGATATCTGCGATGCTCAGCTTTCCCGCCAAAGGAAACTCAGTGACTTCCCTCTGCTTGGAACTCACCACTATACACGTCATTTTTGAGGCTATATAGCACCGCCATCTATTGGAATTTCACGCAGCTATAGGGGCGGAATACTGTACGGCGTCCCAAAGCAAAATTTCTCATTTTTTTTAACCGCAGGTACCCGAGGAAAAATGTGTTGCATTATTTACTGAAGGACGCTTGTATTTGCAGCAGTGGTCGACTGCAGCAAAGCAAAAGGCAAAGAATGCTATACGCTATATCGGAAATCATCTACTGCAATGCAGTCGAACGCTAACATCGCACATTGGTGAACGTTCTAAGTGTAAGTAGCTGATATCGTCTCCCAATTATAGCATCTGGTACTCACGATATAGGCCGAGAGCAGAAGGCTTCTCCGCCGATCTGCAGAGGAGGAAATTATCCAACATTTAAAGGGAATAAGGCGCGGTAATCAGACAGGCTGTGCCAGACGCTGGTGGCCGGGTTATTACGGCCGCGGCTGGTTAACGCTGTTTTGTCACCACGGTGGCGGGCCGCTCGTGATTAATGAGCGGAAGCGCTAGCCGTGGAGGGGGCTGCAGCCCCTGAAGAAGTTCTTTGCCGCCGCCCCTGCCGCCGCCGCTGCAGCCGCCTCCCCCGCCGCCCACGGCCCTGCCGCAGATTAGCCCCGCCATCTACTGTGCGGCTTGCCTCACCCCGTCCCCCCCCCCCCCCACCTCCCCCACTGGCCAGACCCACCGTGTCCGACACGCGCATTAGCGGGGTCCCCAGGCGTCGCATTACCACCCGCACCAACCCTCTGCCCTCCCTCCCCTCCCCCACATGGATTATCACGTGTTTTGCGGCCGTAGCCGTGTAAGTAGGGGACCACATGTAGATCCGCAGTCGGCACCCTGCAAGCTGAAAAGCATTTTTTTTTTTTTTTGTTTCACTACGTGGTTCGCAAAAATAACGACGGCGCATCAGTCTTTACTCCGCACATCAACCGAGTCGTCACATCATAGTTACAAGTACACCGGAAAAAAAAAAAATCCGTGGTAGACATCAACCTACCACTGTGTAACATCACCTCCGAATTCGTTAACTGTCCCAGTCCAGCGAGGTTCACAGGTTACGCCAAATTTGACGCATCCATCAAACCTACATCTACGTCTACATGGATACTCTGCAAATCACATTTAAGTGCCTGGAAGATGGTTCATCGAACCACATTCACAATTCTCTATTATTCCAATCTCGTATAGCGCGCGGAAAGAATGAACACCTATATCTTTCCGTATGAGATCTGATTTCCCTTATTTTATCGTGGTGATCGTTCCACCCTATGTGGGATGGTGTCAACAAAATATTTTCGCATCCCGAGGAGAAAGTTGGTGATTGGAATTTCATGAGAAGATTCCGTCGCAACGAAAAACGCCTTTCTTTTAATGATTTCCAGCCCAAATCCTGTATCATTTCTGTGATAGTATTTCGCGATAATGCAAAATGTGCTGCCTTTCTTTGAACTTTTTCGATGTACTCCGTCAGTCCTAGCTGGTAAGGATCCCACACCGCGCAGCAGTATTCTAAAAGAGGACGGACAAGCGTAGTGTAGGCAGTCTCCTTAGTAGATCTGTTACGTTTTCTAAGTGTCCTGCCAATAAAACGCAGTCTTTGGTTAGCCTTCCCCACAAAATTTTCTATGTGTTCCTTGCAATTTAAGTTGTTCGTAATTGCAATACATAGGTATTTAGTTGAATTTACGGCTTTTAGATTAGACTGATTTAACGTGTAACCAAAGTTTAACGAGTTCCTTTTAGCACTCATGCGGATGACCTCACACTTTTCGATATTTAGGGTCAACTGCCACTTTTTGCACTATTCAGATATTTTTTTCTAAATCGTTTATGAAACTACATTGAAGAAAAAAAAAATTACAGGAGATGAGTGACAAAAACGAAAGTAGGTAGGCCTGTTTCTAAATGTCAGAGATTGCCTCTATTTAAAGTTCATGCCATTCTCAAAAGAGAGGCTATAGTAGCGCCACTATGAGGGAGCAAATCAGGTTTGCTTTAAATACAGGCTGTAATGGTCGTGAGATTGGGCGTGGTGAGCTGATGTTAGTCAAGAATGCATTTAAGATTACAAAGACGCCAGTGTGAATGCCACACTGTGCTTAAACGAGGTTGTGTAATAGGGATACCAGAAGTTCGAAGTTACTTCTGCGATATTGTAGAAAGACTTGGCAGGTATGTAGCCACTATACATGATTACTGGAAGAGGTTGTCACGAGCATGGACAGACGCAAGAAGACAGGGCTCCAGATGGTCACGTGACACTGACGATAGGGAAGATCATCGTTTTTGGTGTATAGCTTTGGAATATCGGACAGCATCTGTAGCAGCAATTTCAGCAGCCGTTGACACCACAGTGGTACAACGAAGTGTTACAAATTACTTTAAGAACAGCTTTGATACAAAGGCCTTGTAGCGTGCATTCCACTGACCCCAAACCACCGCTTTTTACATCGGTTGTGCCAAACGAGAGCTCATTGGAGGGCACGGTGAAGGTCTGTTGTGTTTTCTCACGTACGCTAGTTCTGCCTTGGTGACAGTGACGGTCGTGTGCTGGTTAAAATGAGTCCAGTTGAGGGCCTGCAACCTATCGGTCTGTATTCTAGACACGCTTGACCTACATCTGGAGTTACAGTATTTCGTATGATAGCAGGAGATATCTCGTGGTTATCCCAGGCACCCTGACTGCAAGTATTTTTACGTCTGGTGATTTTACCTGTTCTGCTGTCAGTTATGAACAACGTTCCATGGCTTGTTTTCCAACAGGATAACGGTCGTTCACAAACCCCTCTTGTAGCCCAACATGCTCCACAGAGTGTCGACATGTTGCCTCGGCCTGTTCGATCACCACATCTGTCTCCATATGGACATCATAGGACGACAACTCCAGCGTTACCCACAGCCAGTATTAACCGTCCTTGTACCGACCAGTCAGGTGCCACAGGTATGTAAACTTCATCCCACAAACTGACATCCAGCACCTATAGAACTCAACGCATGCACTTTGGAATTCTTGCATTCAACATTCTGTCTCATACACAGGTTATTGATTTAGCAGCATTTCACCATTGCAATGGCCTATCTCGAACTCACACATAACCTGTGATCTTGCAGTACCTACACGAATGTACTCCCGAAATTTCATTACTCTGCATTAATTATTTTTTGGTGTTGCATTGCGTTAGTGTAGTTCAGAGCGTATTGAAAAAAAAAATCTGCAGACTGTGTATCACCACCTCTGAACTTGTTAACGGCCTCGGTCCAGCAAGGGTTCACAGGGTTCGCCAAGTATGACGTGTCCATCAAATGAAACTATGTGATTCCAGAGTCCTTTTCAAACCTCAGACATCTGTGATGTATATATGCAGACTGGAGCGTTACTAGGAATGTGGATTTAGCAGGGAGGCGTGCTAGGGTAGTTGGTGCACTTGTGCAAAGCCACTGTGCCAGGGTGACGTATTGATTAGCTCAGCTGCCTAGTGATCAGGAGACCCATGTTCAAATCCCAGCCTTGCTACAAATTTTCATTCATCGCTTCAGCCTGCATATATACATCATAGATGTCTGAGGCTTTAACAGCTCTTTGGATCCATATAGTTTGTTTGATTAAAGTATCTGTGTCTCGGTTTTAGGCAAGATTCCCCATTTACTTCGATAATGAGGTGCTACTAAATTCAGATGTGGTACCTCTGCAATACTGTACGAGTTTATGGGGAATGCAAGTGGGCTGAGGCTTGAAGTGGAATTTCGATTGAGGAGGGAGGCGTGATACGGTAGTCTGTGCAGCTGTGCAAACCCACTGCGCCAGGGCGGTGTAGAGGTTAGCCACGTTCGAATCCTGGCATTTTTTCATAACTTCATTCGTTGTCTCAGTCTGTATGTACACATCGTAGATTGAGGCTTGAATAGGTCTCTGGAACCATATTGTTTCATTTGATTATTGGTCTCAGGCAGAGTCCTCCATTACGTTCGATTCTAAGGTGTTATTCCAATAAAGTTGGAAAGATTCTGCAGGGGAATACCAAGTGGATGAGGCGTGGATAGGAATTTGGTTGAGGAGGGAGGCGTGCTAGCATTGTCTGCACAGTGTGTGTGCTTCTGGAAGTCTGTCTGCGGTCTCACTACATCTGACTGATTACTGCAAGAGCTGATGCAAATTACGATTGTTTTCACACGGGAGTTTCTGACTAACGTGTTTCGGGAAAATTCTGCCACTACACATTTATATGGCCTGATGATTATGTGTACTCTCGAAATCGGTGGCCAATAAATTAACGTAGAAATTACTGCTGATAGGAGTGTGAGGATTATAATATTTGAATACTGTCACTCGACGTTAGTACAGTATCTGCTCGCTCCAGTAATGACCACTGCAGTATATGCAAAAATAAGTTAAAATGGATAAACGTGCAGCTATCGAACATGCGAGTGCGATTAAAAAGTATCCAGGCACCTGTTAATGGACATTGAGTCTGTGTCGCCTGGCCACCAAGAGCTGTTGCATAACGATTTGATTCACGGATCCAGTTATATGGCTCTTTCCGTGTATAGCGTTTTTACGACTATGGCGTGTGGGGCCTGAAGATGGCATCAATGTAATGCCGAAACTGGTAGCACATGAGAAGTTCATAAAATAAATTTCTACAATACATACGGCTGTTGGTAAATTATTGCCTCAAGAAATTAGTGTCCTAGGTCAGGCCAATGGAAGAACCAGTCACACCCTTCGCTCTTATCATAGCTTGAACTCTACTGGATACACTATCAACAAAGTGCCTTAATGTAGCCCACCCTTCCTCGAGAACCGAACATTGTCCGCAGCTCGTGGTCGCGCGGTAGCGTTCTCGCTTCTCGCGCTTGGGTTCCCGGGTTCGATTCCCGGCGGGGTCAGGGATTTTCTCTGCCTCGTGATGACTGGGTGTTGTGTGCTGTCCTTAGGTTAGTTAGGTTTAAGTAGTTCTAAGTTCTAGGCGACTGATGACCATAGATGCTAAATCCCATAGTGCTCAGAGCCATTTGAACCAGAACCAAACATTAGAGAAGGGAGTGATGTCAGACTCTGGGGTGTTAATGAAGTCGACGTCCTGGCCCATCTCCAAGGAATTCCTTCCCGTTCAGATCGGGACTCTGGACGGGCTACTCCATTCCAGGTATGTTGTTGTCCACAAACCATTGTTTTGTAAATGCTGCTTTATAATAGAATGCAGTGTCATGCTCATACAGTCATCGTCCCCAAAAGTTTCCTCTGGTGCACGCAATACAGAGAGGTATAAAATGTGATCATTTCCCGCTACATTTAGGGTTTTGTTCCGTACAATAACGGGACCACACACTAACTAAGAAAAACACACGCTTACCTTAACTGCGGTCGGCAGGAAAGAACTAACATTCAATTTGAACACACTTTATTATAATTAAAGAAAAACGCCTTCTTGGCATACACTATAAAACGCAAGGAAAAAAAAAACAGGAAAAACCTAGCAAGTCTTGTGTTGGCAAACCTGATAAGGACACAAAACAGTGGATGAAAGCAATGACCTTTGTTCCTCTTCATACACCTCCGGAGATGGTCCAAACTCCATAGTCCGACTTATCTTCTTCCCGGAGTATCCATTTTCCTTAAAAACAGCCATCAAATGCGCAAGTTTCTGGGTTAAGCTGTCCGCGTCGGAAATGGTATATGCTCTCCGTACCTCTTCTGAAGATGGCGAACAGTTGGATCGCCGAAATATCGAGTCAAGTTGATTTTAGGATCCGGCACCTAACCCGAAGAGACTTTCAAGACTATAGAGACACTGAACAGTACACACATCGGCATCATGTATTGTCTTATACTGCCGTGGTCAGTTCTCGTACCATCTAGTGATCATTTCTGCACTGCGTTTAGGTTCAAATGGCTCTGAGCACTATGGGACTTAACTTCTGAGGTCATCAGTTCCCTAGAATTACTTAAACCTAACTAACCTAAGGACATCACACACATCCATGCCCGAGGCAGGATTCGAAACTGCGACAGTAGCGGTCGCGTGGTTCCAAACTGTAGCACCTAGAACCGCTCTGCCACTCCGTCCGGCTGCGTTTAGGTGTTTGGATTCTTTATAGCAGGTAGTGTAGTGCCCGAACTGGGAAAACAATTGAATAAGCTGTGTATGAACAGAATACAAATGTCACCAAATTAGTTTTAGTATCTACTTCGCCTCCATACCTTCCGACTTGATCTCAAACGAATTTTTCCCATTTTGCGATATTCAGTGGAGATACAGACAGACATTAAGTAAAACGACTGGAGAGTTTTACATTGATGTTCTATACCTTCTTAGTTGGAGGAATGGTAGCCCCTTTTTGTAATACTTCGTTGTACTATTTCGTGTCAAAAATGACGCATTTTTTAAATATTTTTAATGTTGCAGTGACTTCAAGCGGCATTTTTCATATTTTGCATTTTCTAATATATAAATCTCCAAATACTTCATGTGCATTTGAGTACAGCATGTTGCAGCTATTTTAACCTGTTTACAGCAGTAAATCCCTGGTATCACTCCATAGTTTTACCATCCAAACTTTCCATTTATTAGCAAACTGACGATTCCTTGGTGCCTCAGGATGCTAGTCAATCAGTACCTCCTTAAATTTAAGTTGAGGCATAAATTTTGTTTTCTCCTCACATCGATTCTTGAGCCCTTCATTAGCTGTACGACTACGCAGCCAATCTTTAGCAGTCTTTTCTCATACTACATATCAGAAGCATATATTATCTTCTTGCCTGTACTGTTTGTCTTCCACGTTTCACTTCCGCACCCGACCTCAAAGAAATACGTTCAAAAATCACTGAAATTTACATTCGACTTGTCATAAATTCCTCTTTTCCACGAAATTTTTTCATACTGTTGTCAGTTCGTATTTTACATCCTCTCTACTGCTGTACGCGTGCGCACACCCAACAGGGAATGCTGTTACTCTCGCCAGTAATGACCACGTATTATCCGCGCAAACCCAGTTGACATTGTGATGGCTGACGGGAGCGTATTCCTTTTACGTCGCTCTCGTCAGTTACCCGCAGAGTGTTAACTTGGTTTACCTGCATAATACCTGTTCCGCTGCGAAGCACTTATCCACGTACTCCTGTTGTACTAATAGTGTAACTTCCCTGGTTAACAACCGTCTACAGCGCTGGGGAAAATTCTCGCTTTGAAATCACTCACATGAAGTTCTATTCGTCTACTGAGACCAGAAAAAACATTCGTAAATTTGCGTGCACTGTTGGCAGTTTGTAAGTAGTGTTCTGAGGAGAACAGGTATCCGCCACCCTTCACAAAATCCTTTGGAGGTGATTTTACTGTTCGTGAAGCGGAAGCCAGTTTCATTTCCGGTAACGAGAAAGACACACCACAGACTTCTCTTTAAGCATAGGTCCCGCTTGCAGCTGTCACAGCGAGCAAGGCATGTATATGAGTAGCAGATAGCTATATGCTTAAAGCCTTTATCTATTTACACTTGCGCTTGCCAACCAAAAATTACTTTTGCCATTGGCTACAATTTAAAGACATGAACATTTTTACAAAGGAATGTTTATAACAATGACGAGTTCATTTGAAACCCAACGCCACATTTCAAGAAAAAAAATGCGCTTTTGCCAAACGTAAAAAAGGATATGCGGAATAATTCATGGACAACACAGAACTGAAAAACACGGAATACACGGTAAATACACAGACGCGCCATAAAAACTAGTATAGGCGTGCGTATTCAAATACAGAGATATGTAAACAGCCAAATTCGGCGTCACGGGTGGCAACGCCTATATAAGAAAACAAATGCCTGGCGCAGTTGTTAGATCGGTTGCTGCTGCTTCAATGGCAGGTTATCGATATTTAAGTGAGTTTTAACGTGGTGTTATAGTCGCCGCACGAGCGTTGGGACACCACATCTTCGAGGTAGCAATGAAGTCGAGATTTTCCCGTACGACCATTTCACGAGTCTACTGTGAATATTAGGAATCCGGTAAAACACCAAATCGTCGACATCGCTGGGGCCGGAAAAAGATCCAGCAAGAACGGGACCAACGACGACTGAAGAGAACCGTTCAGCGTGATGGAAGTGCAACCCTTCCACAAATTTCTGCAAATTTCAGTGCTGGGCTATCAGCAAGTGTCAATGTGTGAACCATTCAAAGAAAAATCATCGCCGGAGACGAAAGTATACTCCTGTACCCCTGATGACTGCACGACACAAAGCTTTACACTTCGCCTTGGCCTGTCAACACCGGCAGTGGACTGTTGATGACTGGAAATAAGTTGACTGGTCGGACGAGTCTCGTTTCAAATTGTATCAAGCGGATGGACGTGTTCCGGTATGGAGACAACCTCTTGGACCCTCCTGAAATGAAGGTCCATGAGGTTGTCTCGGTACCCGTACACGTTCAAGTTGGTAGAAGCTCTTTAATGGTGTGGAGAGTATTTAGTTGGAGTGATATGGGACCCCTGATACGTTTAGATATGACTCTGACAGGCAACATGAATATTAGCATACTGTCTGATCTCCTGCATCCATTCATGTTCATTTTGCATTCCGACGGACTTTGGCATCTCAAGTAGGATAATTCGACAGTCCACACGTCCATAATTGCTACGGAGTGGCTCCATAAACACTCTTCTGAGTTTAAACACTTCCGCTGGCCACCAAACTATCCAGACATGAACACAATTCAGCATATCTGCGGTGACTTGCAACGTGGTGTTTAGAGGATTTCTCCACCCACTCCTACTCTTACGGACTTATGGACAGCGAAGCAGGTTTCACGGTGTCAGTTCCCTCCAGCACTGCTTCAGACATTAATCGAGTCTGTGCAGCTTCGGGTTGCGTCACTTTTCTGTGTTCGCTGGGGCCCTACACGATATTAGGGCAGCTGTACCAGTTTTCTTGGCTCTTCAGTGTATCAGTGTAATAATGCAGCAAAACGTATTTGTACATCAATGCCAGCAGCTACCAATAACGCTATATTTGGTTAACAGGTGACTGGTCGACTGTGCAGATGCCTCACAAGAAAACCGATTGAAGCAATTGAGAGGTATCAGAAGCCCCTGCTCATATTTCTATCTTACTCTGAGTAATTCGATTTTCCTCTCTAATTGCATGCGGTGATAAGTTGCTATTCCTTCACATGCGGACTTCCCACGCAGCATCTCTCGCCACCCGGGTGGTCCGATGACAGGCGTGCTCTGCTGATTTTGAAAGGGTTAAGCCAACGGGTGTGAGGGAGTCGAGTGAATGCTTTCCAGACACCGACATTGTCATAATAGCGGCGGAGACACGCCCGCAGGGGCCTGAAGGAGCGGCTGGGCTAGAGATTCCGTTACTTCGCAGAAACTTAGCGAAAACACTTTCTGGCGGGCTACCAGCGAGGCGTGGGAATCACTTGTGTTCTCAGGCAATCTTGGCGGGCAAATTCCCGCGTTTTCTGCAAAATCGTAACTGTGATTGGCCTGCTCAGAGCATAGCTCCGTGACGTAGCAAAATCGGCGAAGAAATTGGCGCCAAGAATCTCCATTGGTGGAATGGTAGTGCTTCGGCAATTGAGTGGAATTTTCCGCCAGTTTTCGAGTTGCTGATTGGAACGTTTAACCACGGCCACTGTCTTGGGGGCGGGAATGTTCTGTGTTCGGTTTGTACGGGTGCTCTTGTGGAAGTCGGCTCTCGCCTTTTGGTCGGAGTAGGTTATAAGACTGAGCTCTCGCTGCTCTAGACAGCCTGTCTTCCGTTGGCTGTTTAATATACTTTTATTTAATTGTAACTGTTTGTCGAAGTTGCTGAAGTTTCGACTTCAACGTAACGTTCCGAGTACAGTTGGCAATTGAGCGTTCTGCGTACAAGCGGCCTATGTTGTCTGTCTTGAGCAATTTTGGCTAAAGTTGACTGTATCGGAGTTACTGTGTGACTTCGCTTGTTAAAATCAATCACTGTACCGTCAGTGATTGTGTGGTGAGCCTTCTTCGTCTCCCTCAGAGGCGCATTTGTACTGCTAGGAAGTCTTTAGTCCGGAACAATGAGACCAGGATAATTTGCTTCGGGCTATACTCACGACATTATCATCACCACGACAGGACGTCGAAGCAACCAGCCATCGCCTCCAGTACGCCAGATCGTGTCTGTGCAGTTAAGAAGACAGCTTGGTAATGTACGTCCGCAGCACCAGCAAAGCAGGCAATTTTGCTAGGTGATAATCAGAGCTCACCAGAGCGCGCCTGTTCGTCTTTTCTAACTTTGTTCTGTCTTGGGTGTTCATTGTCTGAGTTCTCACTACTGTAGCAGCAATTAATGTTGGGTTGGCTGTGTGTCTCACTTAAGATTTGATTTGCAAGGAATTGGCTCCACATACCACTTCGTCATGAATGTCACAATCTAGTTTAGGGACAACTTCAGCTTCACAGCATTTATCTGAGTATCCAATTTGAGCCAATTTGATGTATTGTAAATGTTTCATGTGTTTTGTTTATTATTTTGAGTTTAGTCATAATAAATCATATTGTTATTTTGGACAGAACTTTCATTCTGATAATCGGTAGAGCAATTATTGCAGGTGCCAAACTCTTTTCTACTCCACTTGCAGGGTCGATTACAGTCAGTTCGCGTTCTTTTTAATCCATGTGCAACAGCAGAAGCCGGAGTTAGAATAGGGGGGGACTTCGAGCATCATTTACATATGTAGATTGTAGAAGAATTTAGTGTTAAACTGCTAGCCCCATCACCTCGCACAATAATACGCAGCTTTGCGGCGAATTACTACACAAGTGGCTGTAACACTAGCAACGTGTCATTTAAATACAATGTTTGATCAGAAATATTCGTAACCCCTATATAACATGACAATGCGAAATTAATCATTATTGCCTTGAAAGTCTAAAATGAGGCTTGAAGTGTTATGTTTTCAGCAGAGCGAGAGTAACTGCAGAGTGGGTTGGTCAATAGAGCTCTGTAACTTCGAAATAAGACTATTCATCGTGTGAACCGAGTAATAAAGCTATCAGGGACATATATGCCGTTCAAAACCTACTCAGATCGACTGTTGGTGATGCTATTGCGAAGCTGCAACGCGAAGGACCAATCTCAGCCGAATTAGATCTCATATACTGGCCGACAGGGACCGTCGACCATTGCGGCCGTGGTTGTAAAAAACTCACATAAAATCAGCGGAAGTAATAGCACGTGAGTTCCGTTTGGCTACCCGCAGTCCGGCTAGCACAATGACTGGGGGCAGAGTGTCAAAAACAATGGCGTACGATGGTCGAACACATTCTAAAAGATCTCAAAATTATTTTATAAATGATAAACGACGATTGAGGTGGTGAAAAGAGGGAAGCCACTGCAGACTGGATGACTGGAACGAGTAATTTGGGCAATGAATCACGGAATAACCTGTGGTAATTCTATGGAAGGATTTGGGTTTGTAGAACATCTGGGGAACGTTACCTGCCATCATGTGCAGTGTCAGACGTCTGGTACGGAAGATGTTTTGTTACGGTATAGAGGTGTATTCTTTGGTTAGGTTGTGGTCCTACTATGGCGCCTACACTATGTGATCAAAAGTATCCGGAAACCCCCAAAACATACGTTTTTCATTGTGCTGCCACCTACTGCCAGGTACTACATATCAGCGACCTCAATAGTCATTAGACCTCATGAGAGAGCTGAATGGGGCGCTCCGAGTAACTCACGGACTTCGAACGTGGTCGAGTGACGGCGTCACTTGTGTCATACGTCTGTACGCGAGATTTCCACACCCCTAAACATCCCAACGTCCAATGTTTCCGATGTGATAATGAAGTGGAAACGTGAAGGGGCACGCACAGCACAAAAGCGTACAGGCCGACCACCTCTGTTGACTGACAGAGATCGCCGACGGTTGAAGAGAGTCGTAATGTGTAATTGGCAGACATCTGTCCAGACCGTCTCACTGGAATTCCAAACTAGGATCCACTACAAGTACTATGACAACTAGGGGGGAAGTGAGAAAGATTTCATGGTCAAGTTGCTCTTCGTAAGCCACACATCACGCCAGTAAATGCCAAATGACGCATCGCTTGATGCAAGGAACGTAAACATTGAACGACTGAACAATGGAAAAACGTTGTGTTGAGTGAAGAATCACGGGACACAGTGTGGCGATCCGACGGCAGGATGCGTTTATGACGAATGCCCGGTGAACTTCATCTGCCAGCGTGTGCAGTGCCAACAGTAAAATTCGGAAGTAGTGGTGTTATGGTGTGGGCGTGTTTCTTATGCAGCGGGCTTGATCCCCTTGTTGTTTTGCGTGCCACTTTCAGCACAGGCCTTTATTGATGTTTTAAGCATCTTCTTGCTTCCCACTGTCGAAGAGCAATTCGGAGATGGCGATTACTACATCTTTCAACACGATCGAGCACCTGTTCATAATGCACGGCCTGTGGCGGAGTGGTTACACGAAAATAACATCCCTGTAATGGACTGGTCTGCCCAGAGTCCTGACCTGAATCCTATAAAACACCTTTGGAATGTTTTGGAACGCCGAATTTGTGCCAGGCCTCACCGACCGACATCGATACTTCTCCTCAATGCAGCAGTCCGTGAAGAATGGACTGCCATTAACCAAGAAAACTTCCAGCAACTAATTGAACGAATGCCTGCGAGAGTGAAAGCTGTCGTCAAGGCTTTGGGTGGGCCAACACCATAGTTAATTCCAGCATTACCATTGGAGGGCGCCACGAACTTGTAAGTCATTTTCAGCCAGATGACAGGATACTTTTGATTCCCATAGTGTAAGCGGAAGGATACTGGCCCGTTTCGCAGCAATGATTGCTTGTATTAAAACGAGAATGGATCCCGTCATAGAGGAGCATTTCAGAGGCAACGGTTTGCGAACAACAACAATTCTGTAATGGTTTGGTCTGCCCAGGGTCCCGACCTTTACACAACGGATCATCTCTGGGATGTGTTAGAACGTCGATGTCGTCCCAGACCCTATTGTCCAACATCACTACCTTTACTACTTTAAACTTTAGCGGAAAGTTGGGCTGTCATTTGTCCACGGACATTCAGAGACCTCATTAAAAGTGTTGTCAGCGCAGTTCAAAGCGTCATACAGATGGCTGATGGAACAACTCCATATTAATGTGTGCTAATAGCTGTCTGGATATCTCTGATCAGAAAGGGTTCTTATGTAAACTATATTACATTTTTTCCTATTGCAACAATTATTATTTTTTGAGATTGTACGTTTGAGCCATAGTTCCACAGAAAAACACAAGAGGAATTAGAATTTTACGTACTATCTGCGCTGAGGGCGACTGAGAATGGAAGCAAGCATGTGTTGGACAACAATGCCTTAACATATGCCTTAAGAGAATAAATTCGAATATCGACGACCGCACGGTGACGTGAGAGATTCTGTCGCCTTTGGAATTATAGTACAGTGGCTTGATTACTGTGCTACTCGCTCTGTCATAGCCTGTTAACGCAAAAAATAAGCTGATTAAAGACCGTCTGTGAAGATACACTTCCACAGAGAGGAAGAAATTGCTCTTTATCTACATCTACATCCGTGCTCCTCAATCCACCTTAACTCCGCTTGGCGGAGGTGTACTGCTCATTTCCTCTCCTGTCGCAATCGTGAATAGAACGATGGTGATACCACTTTCTATATTCCTCTGTATAAGCCCTAATTTGTCGTACCTTATCTTCGTGGTCTTTACGCGCAATGTATGTTGGCAGCAGCAGAATCGTCCTGCAGTCAGATTCAGGTGCCGGTTCTTTAAATTTTCTCAGTAGTGTTTCTCGTAAAGAACGTCGCCTCCCCTCCAGGGATTCCCATTTGAGTACCCGAAATATCTACGTAACATTTGCGTGTTGTTCGAATCGACCAGTAACAAGTCATTGTGGATCTTAGCAATGCTCTAGGTGATGTTACCTGTTCGGTAATGGATTATAGGATTCAGATATACTTCAAGTACGTATATAAACGACATGCCTCATCCGACTTGATTTGTTCTTTTACAGTTTCATTCCTCATGGATTCTTGGGCTCCCTCTAATATAGTTATCATAACACACTAACACAACCGCAATTCTATACGTTAATCAAATTACATAAAGTGACTGCACAGAAACGTCGTTATTGTATTTGCTTATCGAGTAACATTTATTCTTTTTACAACTTCCGTTCTACGTCAGTCACTTAATCAGTGCAATCTATCTATTTACATTAAAATTTGTACTTTTGAGTACAAAAACCTCTGATATACATTTCATTCTTTGAAAGAGAATATAATACGAATTTATTGGCAGCAGAGTTAACATTTTCACCAACGATTTTTGGGAATAATGCAGTTTTGATTACATCCTTTTATTGACAGTAATCGGAAGGGAGTCTTTCAATCATCATTAAAACAATGTAAAAGTGATTCACTTTAAAATTTCACAGTCTAGACTCTCCGCTATCTTGCAACTTTTTAAGTTCAACTACGACTTCGTCCCGAAATGCAATGGGAACAATTCTGACCTGGCAGAGCATTGTCTTTCATAGTAATTTGTGCAACAAAACTGTTAGCCTTGCGTCGAAATTCAGAAAAAAGTTCCTGGAATTATTTCAACAAACTAGCTACACTGTCTTTTGTGTGGAATGCAGACACTGACAACACATCGTCCTGAAAGTTAAAGCCAAACAAATCACGTGAATCAGTACCAAATATGTTCTCATAATCACGTGGTTGTAGCACCATAATAGTCACTGTTCACGTATTCGAAAGATACATGGCAGGGAAAGTACATTTTTCAGGAACAGGAAGGTCTCGTCCATTATAAGCCATCATGTGTGTGTTAGTTTTAGACAGGCGTGGGGAGCCTAACATTTCATATGTGTGACGATTCAGCAATGTAATAGAGGCACATGTGTCCAACAGAAATTTCCCACATTTCCCACAAACAAGCAATTGACTAAAAAGTTTGTTGAACTGTAGAAACTGTTCGCTTACTAGTTTTGCTGATGCCTGTCGCCGACTGTGAATATACGGCACTAATGACATGGAACTTGTGACTAGATTTTTGTGAGTAGGCGGAATTCTTATGTATGTTCCATTGCAAACATACGGATTGTACGTGACTATTTTTGCCACATGTGTATCGCTGTGCTTGCTGGAATGAGTCTTGGCATTTGTGCCGGGAATAACACCACGGGTATGACTTAATTCTGTCCACCTAAGGAGCCGCCTGTTTAACGAGCTGCTTATGCTGTGTGGAGAGTTGTTTATGCGGCTTGGCGAGTGCAAGCTGCCTCTACCAGATGGGCCAGTTGCAAACAAGGCACTCAAACTGACAAATTGTTGGTTGCTGAACATTATCGGCCGACATGGAACCTGAATCACACTGATCTGGTTTTTGCACTATTTGGTGATATGATGGATCGGACTGGTTCAAAATCTGTTCTCCGAGTTTGACATCAGTTACATAGTACACGATCACATCATGCAACATAACATCTGAATATAAAGCACCACAAGCCATTTGGATTTGCATTTTCTCTTCATACCCTGTAAATCTGTTGCCCAACCACGATGAGATTGTTCTGATTATTTTATACAGTTAAGGAATTGATACCTAGCTGCTACGACATTCACTTGTTGGTCATGATAGTTAGTTAGCGAATCAACAATCTGATAATATGGAATCATACCATGTAGGCTTTCACGGCCGGAACTGTCTTCACTTGTTTCTTCCGGGCTGACAGGATGTGGTCGATGTATAAAACTATCCCCTGACGTTTCGTCTCCGACTGTGGGAGACATCCTTGAAGGTAAAGCCGCTTTACCTAGGAAGATGTCTCCCGCTGTCGGAGACGAAACGTCAGGGGAGATTTCTATACATCGACCATGGTCTATCAGCCCGGAAGTTTTAAGTGATGATAATACGGAAGTTCGTACGGAGTTAGGAAATAACTTTTGTAGGAGGCAGAACACTGCACTTCCTACCATAGAAAAGAAATGGAGGAGTTTCACAGTACCTGGTACATTGTGGGCCTCTGCTGTTGCAACCACTCGAGCCATTCCTCTTCCTGTTCATGAAACTGGCGAGAAGGCGGTATAGCACTTCGAGCTGCAGGAACCTTGTTTTGTCGGGCTCGCAGTGCTGGACAGTTGAGCAGTGTAGATACTTGTTGGGTCTGGAACTGAAACATCTGCATCTAAGGCTGTCAGCTGTGGCGCTGGAGAAGGGGGGGGGGGGGGGGGGCTGTTAGAAGAGACAAATACAAGAAACAAACAAGGCAAACAAAGTAAAAAGTACAAAAGCAACGAAAATTTCTGTAACACCCACCAGGAAACACTGATTTCAAAAACATGATAAGATACTGTTAAGGCAAGGAAAAAAAAAACAAAGAGTTAAGGCACCAGCAAAACACAAAAGAAAATTCTGTCGCCGTCAGGCACTGGGGTCTTCTTATAACTTGTCGCCAATGTAGTATCCTGCCCACTCGTCGAATTTCGGGTGCCTAGAAAGCTTTTTTCTCGAATCGCTAGACAACAGTTCAAGCAGATCATATTAATGGATTTTAATACAGTAAGTTAAATTGACAATAACTAACTTTACGTATTCACAAAGGTAACTCTGAAGCAAATAGTGACAGACAAATAATCAATGTCCTTCCACATACATAGTATCATGCAAGCAGAACAGTCCAGTTCATAAGTCATTACTGTGGCGTTTGAATGACGGCTCATCGTCTACTCCAGCTACTGGTAAGTGGCACGGCGCTTATATTCTCTTCGTACAGATGCCGCTTCTGTTTTGGTGTCGTCCTAGTGAGCGTACTACTGGCTGACATCGTCTCACAGCCCTTTCTGCTGTAACGTTCCAGGCCGACGTGCCGGCACTTGATGTTACGCCGTAACAATATCAAACACAGCAGAGTAGAACCTAGTGGTACATTGTGCGTGATTGCTTCAATCCTGAGTACTACTGGTATAGGATTAATAGAGACCGAGTCACATGCATCATAAAAACCTTAAAATACGCATACAAATATGCATGAAAATGGCTTAAAATGCATGAAAAGTGTCGAAATATGCACGATCAAATATTATATCTCAAAGTCGAACATGTGCATATGAATTACGAGGAAGAGCGCCGGACACGCGAAAAATACGTACATTTAGAACTCTGATACCATTTTCCGCGTACTTTCTAGTAGATGTTAGGAAGCGGGCCTTTCTGGGTTTATTTTCTAATGATTTGCAAAGTGGAGTCGCATACTGTTGTTTTAAGAATTGTTCCTTCTTTGCTGGTGCTGTCGGTAACAAGCGGATGCGGTGCGTGTGAGTCGCAGTGAAACAGTCGATATGTATCAGGACCATGTGAGTTAACGAGCATTGTGCTCTCATTTAAATTTATGGCCGAAAGAGTCAGCCTACTGGAATTGTGAAACGAACCTTGTCGACCAGGAACGTGTGCCACAAAGGGCGCAGATTCACCGCGAGATGGGGAAACTCACAGACGTCTGTTGTCGATTCAGGCCTAAGCGCTGTAGTGTGCGAGTGAGACAGTCGAGAACCTATGTCATAGGGAAACCCAGTAGAAGGCTTTTGTGTCGGAGGAGAAGTAGCAGAGTTAAATATGACGGGCCTAAGATCGGCCATAAAGGGAAACATTTATGAAAATTATTTAATTCTGTAGTAATACAGGGTATCAGGCCACAGTAATTTTAATCTGCTATCATCCATAAATTTTCATGGTGATTCCAAACAGAACTTGAATATTGATCGTATATATAATAGTTGCTGTTAAAGTGAAATTAACAAGTTTTGTAAGAAAGACCTGAATGCTAAAATCTTAACGTTTTGGTCGATCTTAACGATTGACATTTCATATAGAAGCGCATCATTAAAATGACAAATGGTTTAAATACCAACTCTGTAACTTTATTTCTTTAAAAGATAGAGCAAATTTAAATTATCAGTATTTTCAGTTAAGCGTCAGATCATCATTTCCACCACACAAAACACATTGAACGTTGACATCATGCCACCTTATTGAATCATTAGGTAATGGAATATTTACTGTAAAGTTTAGTACATAATCGTTACTTTTGTTCTTTATTTATTTATCAGAAAGCACATTGGTGCAAGACAACTGGTGCTGGCACTCAAAGCTAAGACGGAAATTGTATTGGTTTTATATAAAAGAAAGTAGCGTTTATTACGTGATGGATATTATTATTACTTTATTTAGAATGAGTAAATGGTCAAGCTTTGATTTAAAAATGTTAAAATGTAAAATAATGTAGAATAAGCTGTAGACAATTCAGATGGACGGCGTAATGTTCACGAAACGGAACTGCCCTAGTCAGTTGAGTGACGATATTCGGCTCGCGGAAAGCCGCGGCCGGAGACGGGCAGAGAGGAACAGTTCTGGGCTGGACACCAAAGAGTACAGTTAGGCAGGAGACACCAAAGAGTACAGTTCGGAGTCCGCCGCTCGTGGTCGTGCGGTAGCGTTCTCGCTTCCCGCGCCCGGGTTCCCGGGTTCGATTCCCGGCGGGGCCAGGGATTTTCTCTGCCTGGGTGTTGTGTGATGTCCTTAGGTTAGTTAGGTTTAAGTAGTTCTAAGTTCTAGGGGACTGACGACCATAGATGTCCCATAATGCTCAGAGCTATTTTGAAGTACAGTTCGGATTGAGACGCGACAGCGGACATTCGGTTTTTAGGCAGCTAGGAAGTGAACCGACTAAGAAAATTTCACGTTGTCTGATATCGCGGGACTTTTTCAATGAGAAGTGAGCAGCCGCGCGAATGGTGTGAACTCTAACATTTCTCGTAGTTAATGAGGTAGACTTGAAATTCGCGATGAGACTGTGAATGATCGAACTGTGTCAAATCTATATGCGCTCGAGTGTAACAGTAAGTCTAATACGACCACTTTTGCTTTTAGTATGCTTTCTGAACAAACGATATTCTAACAAAATCGCAACTGTGTGCTCTACATCATTTATGGGTCATTAATTTAGTTCCCGATATTATTATTACTGTTATTATATGTTACGTTAACTTTATATTTCGCAAACTTGCCATCAGCCAGACAATTCAACCAAAAGGTCACAAGCGTCTAATTTAGGATGTGTAATGCGACACGTGTGGTTCAACCTCTAGACGACTTTGAGCCAAGACATTTCGACGAAGAGGAACCGCATGTGAGCTCGAACATCTTTGGGATGCTAGCTTTCAACCAGTTTCGAGGTATATTACACACAGACGGGCAGACTTAAAAAGTACATAATATTTTATTTAAAAAACAACAATCATGAATTTCTTTGAACAGTATGAACTTTTAATTAATACAACTGGACCAAAGAATCATTTAGAATTTATTGTAGATGTTCCTACAATTGTAAACATAAATGTTCAAGTACTGTTCCAAATTTTCAGTTTTAAGATTGTGTCTTCGATCATTCAGAACATTTTTATAAGCAGAAAACGACCGTTCTGCGTTCACTGAGGTGACTGAACAGTATTTCACCTGCAGAAGATTCTGGAAATATTATTCTAATACCCTAATTCACAAATGTGGCGATCGTAGAATGATTCACTCTTTCAAGTTCTTTGCAAAGCCGCTAAATAGGAAGAAGAAGGCTCTTGTTGTAAAGTAGCAACAATTAAATTTACAATGTAACCGCCACAAGTGTCTGTTGTCTCGTCAACTGAAATCCAGAGAGTGCTGTGCTTGAGTTCATTGCGTATTTATTCCAGGTCATTTACGTAAATTGTTGGTATGTAATTTTTACGCAATGTTGATTATTCTGATATATTTTAAGTAATATCTGCGCAGGAAGCCTTTGAGGATAGGGTTTGTAAGTTTGTGAAGAGGAATATTGCTTGCAATGAATGCTTCACGTAGATCCATGTTACACCGATTTACCTTCGGACAAATCGCTGCTACTGCAACTTGCTGTTGTCAAAAGTTGTCGTGATCCTTTCTTCTGCATTCCTGCCGTATGAAGACTTGTCTTGACATGCTGACTTGTTTGAAACTTTTCTTTGCTCAAAATAATTTCTCGCAAACTCGACAATATAAAACAGTTCCGTCATATGTAAATGTTCCTGGATGGTGAGCTACCCACGAAACGACGTTTGTTTTTCCGGCGGCATAGCGCACTGCCCCTTACACACTCCACGTCGTAAACACGTTCAGCTGTGTACAAGTAAATAGAAAGCTAAACTGAAACAATGGACGTGCGACTAAAAGCTTCTGTAGTGTAATTGTTGCCGACGCGTACTGTGTGACAGCGGAAGGGATTAACGTGGGGCGCGGGTGCAGGAGCATTAACTCTGTCTGCCTGTTCTTGTTCCTCTTCTGTAATGCTTTCGCTAGGCATTAGCCTCTCGTTTACATATTGCACGCAGTTCTAGGTTGCGGTCAATCTGTAAGACATCAAAACCAGATGGAGCTCGAGACGGCCCCACTAGAGTTTTGAAATATTGTAAACATAGAGCGAAAATATGCGTCACTAGTTCATAGTTCAAAAAATGTTCAAAGGTGTGTGAAATCTTATGGGACTTAACTGCTAAGGTCATCAGTCACTAAGATTACACGCTACTTAACCTAAATCACCCTAGGGACAAACACACACACCCATGACCGAGGGAGGAATCGAACCTACGCTGGGACCAGCCGCACAGTCCATGACTGCAGCGCCTGAGCCCGCTCGGCTAATCCCGCGCGGCGCTTTTTAGTTAAAATAGGCAACAACCGGTGAAAAGAAGCCAAATATGCAAATCTATATGCAACATGCAAATGCATATAATCCGGTCTCACACTTTCAAATCCGTTTTTGAAAGACTCCAAAACTTGTTCTCCAAAATTGATTTATTAACACAGATGTCACTGCAAACAATGATCTCCTCCCTGTTGTAACTGTTGAAGTAACTTGTGTACGTTCTACCACACTCACATGGTGCAATTAAATATTAATTAACTTTTAAAGCAAGTTTTTACTCGTCATTCTCCACCCGGTTACTGAGCTCCGGCGTACTTTGCAGATACAGTAGCTCCGCCTTGCCGTCCCCACTGCCCCCCCCCCCCCCCCCAGCCCCTCCCCATCAGCTCCCGACGAAGTAGCGCAGCTTTCCGTCCCCTCAGCTCGGTCCGCAACTGCGCGCAGCCGCCCGCCGCGGACGCATTATGCAAAATTTTAATCACCCTCGGCGCAGCGGCACAATGGCCGGTCCGGCGCACGCACGCACAGTAGTAATTATGGCGGCGGCTGAGTGCTGAGTGATAGGCGCCTCGCCACGCTGCTGGCCCGGCCTGCCTCAGCGGATTTTAAGACAATGAGCCAGCGCTGCTGATACGAGGCCATCGGCTCGGCCCTGCGTGCGAGCCCCGTGGCCGCCCTGCCCGCTTGTGTCTGTGTTCTATTGAAGACGGCCTGGGCTCTCCCAGGGACAAACAAACAGAGGTCTGGGCCACAGTAATATCCTGCCTGCCTCCGACGATAGGTGGCCCGGCAAAGTGGCTCCCGCCGTCAGGGAGGAGATGCCCACGCCCATTGTACTTCGATGCTGCAACTCGGGAGCTGGAAGGAGGAAAAACTGAGCTTTTGGAAATACCCAGCTGCGTGGGAGGTACTTCTCTCTTGGGCCCGTTTTAAAGGAACCCACCACGGTGTCTCGGACTATTGCGCCAGCAGAGGGGGAAATTGAATAGCGAAAGACCTTGCTCAGCCGAACACTTACGCAAAATCGAAATTGTTACACCATGAAGCAGCAGTCTGTGGCGACGTTTATCATATACTGACTTACATTCGAATCTTACGTCCAGCATCTACATCAGTATGACGTGTGACACCACGAGCACTAATACACTCTCGATTCGTTACATGTATGCAAAGACCCCAGAAAGTCATATTTGAGGAATTTCTTTTTGGGTGCCTGAAGCTAATACTGTATCAGTGCATGTAGGTTGGTGGCTGGATGTTGGTACAAAAGTACAAGGTGCGACAATAAAGTAATGAGACTGACGCGAAAAAAAAAATTGCTTACCGTTTTAGTCAAGTTTAGTGTTGTCTCCTTCAAAG
This sequence comes from Schistocerca americana, assembly GCF_021461395.2. Classification (NCBI taxonomy): domain Eukaryota; kingdom Metazoa; phylum Arthropoda; class Insecta; order Orthoptera; family Acrididae; genus Schistocerca; species Schistocerca americana. Next base: position 161,967,632 of record NC_060119.1, on the reverse strand, counting down.
TAGTTCACTTCTGATTGCACACACTTTTTCCAGCGCTTCTGCCATTGATGGTGACATTTCTGGAACTCATCTTCTGTAATACCCTCCAAGACCCTCGTTACAGTGTTTTGGACATCTTGTGTTGTTTGGAAATGGTGTCCCTTGACCACCGCATTGATTCTTGGAAATAGAAAACAGTCGCACTGAGCGATATCTGCTGAATAAGGTGGCTGTGGTAGTACTGAAATTTGTTTTCAGGTTAAAGAAAATGGCTCTGTGCACTATGAGACTTAATTTCTGAGGTCATCAGTCCCCTAGAACTTAGAACTACTTAAACCTAACTAACCTAAGGACGTCACACACATCCATGCCCGAGGCAGGATTCGAACCTGCGACCGTAGCGGTCGCGCGGTTCCAGACTGTAGCGCCTAGAAGCGCTCGGCCACCCCGGCCGGCTCAGGTTAAAAATTGCTGTACTGACAGCAGTATGGGAGGGCGCATTGTCGTGATGCAGAATCCAATTATCAGCAATGTTGGCACGGACGCGAAGAACTCTTTTACGGAGTCTTTCTAAAAATTCTTCGTAGTAATATTGGTTAACTGTTCGTTCAGGAGGCACTCACTCTTTATGAACAATTCCCTTGGAATCAAAGAAGCACACAAGCATGCATTTCACTTTTGACTATGACATTTGAGCGTTTTTTTGCTCTGGGTGACCTCTTTGAGCACCATTGCAAACTTTGGCGTTTTGTCTCAGGATCGTACTGAAAAAACCAACTTTCATCACCAGTGATGACACAGCTCAACAATTCTGGATGGATTTCCGTTTGCTCTAACAGATCGGCTGCCACATTTTTTCGTTTTTCTCGCTGTTGTGATGTGAGATTTTTGGGGATCATTTTCGCGCAAATCTTTCTCATACAAACATCTTCAGTTATTATTAGACGCCCGCAACTCGTGGTCGTGCGGTAGCATTCTCGCTTCCCACGCCCGGGTTCCCGGGTTCGATTCCCTGCGGGGTCAGGGATTTTCTCTGCCTCGTGATGGCTGGGTGTTGTGTGCTGTCCTTTGGTTAGTTAGGTTTAAGTAGTTCTAAGTTCTAGGGGGCTGATGACCATAGATGTTAAGTCCCACAATGCTCAGAGCCATTTTTTTATAATTAGACGAACCGTTTCTCGATTGATCTTCTGCAATCATTTTCACGGATAATCTTCGATCAGATGTTACGAGTTCACGCACTCTGGCCAAGTTGACATCCGTCCGTGAGGTTGATGGTCGTCCACTGCGGTCTTCAACATTCGTTCTGCCTTCACTAAACACTTTATGCCAACGAAAAACTAGAGCTCTTGACATAACCTCCTCTCCAAAATCCTTCTGAAGCTTACCTAAGTTGTCGTCGCGTTTTCACCCAATTTAACTCAAAAAGAAATGGCATATCAGTGCCCAATACTCGTATTATGCGGTTCCATTTCCGTGACGAGAGGCACAAACTCGTGTTAACTTATTACAGCACAACTCACGACTGAGCAGTTGCATCTATGTGATGCGTGGGCTTGAGGCAGCTTATAGACCAAGGTGAAAGATATTGTGCCTACACAAGCCTGCAGGGTTGCCACATCTTGCAAAGAAAATCAGTCTCACTACTTTACTGCCACACCTCGTATACATATTACAATACCAACCCAGACGTGACAGGACAGTGTGCAGCTCAGGCTGGTGAAGGAACCGCACATCCCTCTATGCGTTAGTGGTGTGAACAACAATGTGGGTCTTGTGCTATCCTGCTGGAAGACGCCACTTGGAACCTTATTCCTGAAGCATACGATAACATATAGCCAGGCAGTAAGTTCCTCTTAGACAGTTACCAAGTAATCGTGTTGTAGTATCATATAGTTCCCCACACCGTAATTCCAGGAATTGGTCAGAAATGTGTCTCAAGAGTCACTTCTTCTTGTGACTTCTCACCAGGTAGTCGCCGTCCGCTGTGGCCGAGTGGTTCTAGGCGCTTCAGTCCGGACCGCGCTGATGCTATGGTCGCAGGTTCGAATTCTGCCTCGGACATGGATGTGTGTGATGTCCTTAAGTTAGTTAGGTTTAAGTAGTTCTAAGTCTAGGGGACTGATGACCTAGATGTTAAGTCCCATAGTGCTTAGAGCCATTTGAAGCATTTTGAACCAGGTAGTCTATAGACGCGTTGGCGGCTATTTGACAGCTATAGAAGCGAGACACATCGCTGATCACCGCCAAATATCAGTTGATGTCCCAAGTGACTCTTACTCTGTACCATGCCAATCACCTGCAGCATGAAGCCAGCGCTAAACGATGCACGGCACATCAAGATTCGAACCCAGGAACCGGTAATGTATTCCTTACAGTCCACGGTTAGACTGTTGCTGTAATCTCTACCTGGATTCTAGATATCGTCAGAGACAATCAAACAATCCTATGATGGTGCATTAATCCTGAAAGGACCCTTCCCGCACACTTTTTGCCATACTGTAATTCTGAGTGGATCTCGTCACCATTTACTCTGCTGTCACTGCACTACAGAAAACTGTATGTGCGATATGTTAAATCGATTTTCTCTCTCTCTCTCTCTCTCTCTCTCTCTCTCTCTCTCTCTCTCTCTGTGTGTGTGTGTGTGTGTGTGTGTGTGTGTGTGTGTGTGTGTGTGTGTGTGTATTCCTAAGGGACCGAACTACTGAGTCATCGGTACCTTGACTTACACGCTACTTAAACTAACTTAAACTAGTTTATGCTAAGAACAACACACACACCAATGCCCGCGGGAGGACTCGAACTTCCGGAAGTGCCGCGCAGCTCATGACATGGCGTCTCAAACCAAGCGACCACTCCGTACGGCTTTATTTCTGTCTTTCCGGTACCATCTTTCACTAGCACCCCGATAGGAGACGCGAATTTGACTTGTAATTTTCGTAGCTCAGAGGCTCAGAGAGTCAGAAACATGTCGGCAGTGAGTCGTGTGGTGAGAACAGGAAGGAGAGGCGCAGTGTAAGGGTATCACGCGTGGCTTTTCCCCCGCAGCGGTTCCATCGGCCGTTAGTTATGTTTATGCCGAGATCGACTTGTCACTCCTTTTGGCAGTGGCGATCACACTGCTGTATCCACGGTGTCTTCCTACAGCCTTCATTGGATTTGCACTCCCCTGATAATCTATGCAGTACGGACCTGGACGCTTGTAGCTTTGCCCTCATCATTTCTGCGTATGCAAGGACCATTTCTCGTAAATTGTGCGGTCAGTACTGCTCGCGCACTGATACCTGCAGTTTGTGCCTTATGGATCAGTGGAACACTTTAAGTTATTGTGATTAATCTCTCCCACAACACCATTGTACATTTGGATTTATTTCATTGTTGGAAACTTTGGGTGTAGATTAGTGACTGTCTCTACGTTGCCAATGAAGTGCATCACTAAAACCTTTATTTTCTGTGGATTACCAAGGCCATAAGCCGTGCAGCACTTTTATTTAAAGGTTTTCTAGTGAAAAGCAACTTTTGCCTCGCGTGTATGGCTTGAACTTTAGTGTTTAATTAAGTTCTTTACTCAGTTTCATAAGGCCTGGCCATTATCCATGTGGTATAATTTCTATGTATTGAGTTTGAGATTTTCTTACGTTTCATATGGTTTGTAATTTTACCTTTTCATTATTTTAAGGGTAATTCCCTGTATTAATATGTGTTTTGAAACTAGGCTGCAGTTGGTTGTCAAGCCTGATGGCTGATTCAAGGAAATACTGTTTCGAATGCTTAGTCGAAAATGTTCAAATGTGTGTGAATTCCTAAGGGACCATACTGCTGAGGTCATCAGTCCCTAGACTTACAAACTACTTAAACTACTTCCAGTAATTTTCAGGTTTGAGCCAGATACCATCAACATTCTGCCACGATTTTTCGGCCCAGAGACGCTCGGCCATCCTCAGGTGAGTAGACATAGTACTGAAGACACCTTATGCAGTCATGGTATTTACAGCGAATTCCGCGTATGCGAATCGTACTGACGGTTTACGGTGCATGCGTTAGGTGATGACTTGAGCGAGGCAAGCAAGCTGTGTGTGCTGCTCTCAGTGGTGAAGTAAGAAAAAACTAATCGCTGAGTATCGACTGTGTGGTGTCACCGCCAGACACCACACTTGCTAGGTGGTAGCTTTAAATCGGCCGCGGTCCATTAGTACATGTCGGACCCGCGTGTCGCCACTGTCAGTGATCGCAGACCGAGCGCCACCACACGACAGGTCTCGAGAGACTTACTAGCACTCGCCCCAGTTGTACGACTTAGCTAGCGATGCAACACTGACGAAGCCTCGTTTATTTGCAGAGAAGATAGTTAGAATAGCCTTCAGCTAAGTCAATGGCTACGACCTAGCAAGGCGCCATAGCAATTGATAGTTATCGTATGAAGCATGTCTCATCAAGAACGATGTATACAAATGAGGGATTAAAGTTAAGTATTCCAGCAGCTACGTACTTTTCTTTATAGCATTCATTACGTATCCTGTTTCAGACCTCACGCCATCCTGCGTGAGTTTAAGTGCGTGCCTTTCGGTTACCCGTCACTGTGGACTGGCTGTCTTGTCAGTCCACAATAGACTGAGCACATCGATTCCCTTGTGACCGCATAATTTTAATAATAGGATTCAAATTTTTTTCAAGCTGAAAGCCGTTGTCACGATTATCAGCAAGACGTTTTCCACGGATTCTTTACTTACGGAGTCCCTTAAACAACAGAGTCCCTTAAAATCGCTTACGCTAAGGTCAACACACACACCCATGTCCGAGGGAGGACTCCAAACTCCGGCGGGAGGGGCCGCGCAAATTGTAACAGGGCGCCTCTAACAGTACGGTAAGAATGCTTAGTCACTAAAAAAGGAATGGTCCAATAAGACATGCCAAAACCTACCCTGAAATTTTTTACACAGGAAGCAGACAACGAAAAAAATGCACTGTCAAAATTTTACCTGCTAAGGGGCACGCAAGTTTATATATATATATATATATATATATATATATAAAGCTGAAAATTACGAAATTCGAAGCTCGCCAGGCGGCGGCAGAAATGTACAGCCCTACTGCTCCTATAGCAACGTGCAACTAGACACACACACACACACACACAGCCGAGGACGGTGGTACATTTGTAGACAGGAAGCACGACACAGCCCGATCGTAATTTGTAAAGGACGTTTCAGGCTACCGTACGTTGATAGTTTCTCTGACACTACAGTACACAGTTACTATTCTCTCGAATTAGTCACTCAAGTAACATTTATTACAAATTATCAGTTGCTTCTTGTAGTATTGGTAAGTACTGACAATACAGATAAAGCTAAATTAATATTTATTAAGACGTGCCTGATAATAGTACATTTGTTTTCTTCCAGTTTCACAGTAATGTGGAACCCAATTAACGTTGTCAATTTAGCAATGATGAAATATGAAGAACGTGGTTTCCAGTCGGAATCACCTACTTCTCCTGAGGACGTACTTACATGTCATTTCTAAGTCGATTTCCTTGACATTAATTAGAATGATATCGATATTTTGTTTGAAATTGTAGATAAGTTAGAAGAAATAGGAAATAACTGTGACGAGTCCATGAAATGTGGTTCGGACCACGTCAGTTGTGCCAGTAACAATTCTGAAGAAGAATACCTTCCGAGCCTAAAAAAAGCACGTATTGCAACAGCTTACAGTGACAAAGAAAAGGCAGTGAAATATTGGTTAAACGAAGCAGGAAAAAAAAAACGCTTGAAGTTACGCAGTGTGCAAAGGCGTTTCCGTTTCGTAAAATCGTAGCGTGAACTGTACAAATGAAAGAATGAATTACACGAAGTAGGAAATATGCGCCAGACGGAAACCCGGAACTATCTGAATGAAAAACTGTTAGAAAGATTTAGAACTGCTCGTGAAAAGCTATGCACGGTTAAAGGTGATCTACGAGGCTGGGTCCTTTGAATTGCATCTCACATGAACACTGCTAATTTCCGCGCTTTGTCGACCTGGCTACGCAGGTTCAAGAAACCGTACAGACTAGGAAGTTGCAAAATTACCAAGTTTACGTCATGTAAACATGTAGAGCAGCTGCCAGTGATAGACAATAATGTAGGGAAATTCATAGCTGACGTAACGGCGAAACTTGCTGTTATCCCCGAAACTGCTGTTTATAACGCTGATCAGTCAGTTTTCGTGAATAACTGCGCGAACACCGCACTGTATCATTTCGGGATTAAAAAGACGAAGTCGGTTGCCTAATCAATGATTACAATGACACATTCATATACGATAATGCCAGTGAAAAGTGTTTCCGCAGCTGTATATCTCACTTCAAGAACCGCAACGCAAATTAGGACCAAAAACAAAATGTGGACTGTTTAGTTGCGAAAATCTTGTAATCGACGTATTAAAAACTGTAGAAATGGGGAAGAATAAATTTCAGCATTTCGTTCGAAACGTATTCGTACCAAATGCAGAAACTAATTCATTGCTTTTGTTGGATTCATAGTCAGGACATAACGACGCCTCTGTTTTTGTGGAGGACTACGAAAAATCTGTAAATGGAACGTGGATTCCGTCTGGAACTACAAGTGCGATTCAGCCTCTCGATAACGAATTTTTTCGACAGTGGAAAGCATTTTTCAGGAAATTATCAGACAACACAATTTCCCATAACTCTCTCTCATTTCTGGTTTATCAGAGGAACAGCATTCTTAAGTTGAGTCATCTGTGAATTACCAGTTTTCTTCGCCACGCTTTACGAATTTTATCAATTTTATCAACAATGGCCGGGACCGTTTATGACTCCACCCCAGTTCTGTCTAAATAAAACTAGTGGTTACTGCGAAGTGCCTGACTGCATCAATTTTTCCTTTGTCCGGTGTGCCTGGTGCAAGAAAAATGTTTGTTTTTGTTATTCAATAGACACTTCGCATTTTTGTGACGACTACAGGGAATAAACAAAGAACTGTTTCACCGACAGTCAAATGTCCAGTATTCAAACATTATTATAAGGAATGGCCTACAGGAATTTTTATAAATGTAGTACTGCAAGACACATTTCATTTCAACAAATTACAAGTCCTCATTCATGGAAGACTTCTGTGACATCAAACACTTCGGTGATTTTAGTTTCTCTGCTAGCCACTTTTATCTGAATTACATGTACAAGGATTCAACTGTCGATGTGAAGTTATTCAAAAAAATGTTTTCATAGTTTAAACCAGGTTTTCACCGCAGCAAATAAGCTAACAAGCACGAGCAAACGAGAATTCTGTCTGGTGTATCCAGGGGGCCTCTTGAGGACGCCACTGCAGCAACTTGCGTCTCCCTAACCTTCGCCATTTAGCTAATCGGAAAATGGTGACCTGCATTTTAACGTGGAATCTTAACCACATGTTTTTCGTGGACACTCCAACGTCTATGAGAAGCGAATGCGTGGTTGAAAATCAGTGAAAAAGCTGTGGTCTGAACGGGATTTGTTCTCGCGCTCTCTGGATCACGAAGTGTGAGCTTTGTCGTTAGACCATTTTTGTTTTAGAAAAAAAAGAAACAAAGAAGAATATGACCATTATATCTTACACGTGTAGTTGTGTCACCTCTTGAGATGATGCTCGACGTCGGTAATCAGTGTTCTGTTTATAAATTTCCCCTCGATGGTAATGAGAAGCCAGGGAACAATGACAGCCGACATACAAGGAAAATTTTGGACTACTGCTAAGGAACGATGGAACGCAATTCCGTGGAAAGCGCACGATATCCACGCATGTCACTGTTCCATACAAATTGAGACACTTAAGTTCTTCCATCCCTGCGCCATTTGGCATACTCCGTCGAAAACAGTGCGCTCGCCATGAAAAATAATCCTCAATGAATAGCAAAATTTCGCACTATGGATTTAACAAGATAGAGTTGTGTCCTGTATGCCGAATTTAGCTCCAAAAACTAACAACTAATAAAACAGCATTCATAGGCAATGTTCGCTACCTCGTGTTCTCTTCCTTGTCCTCTACTATAAACGATTCTACCCATATACAAGCGAATGGCAATTAATTTTCAGCAAATTTTCATTTGCACGTGTTCGCTTCCATTCGCTCCATTGAAAACCTGGCTTTACGAGCTTAAAATTGGTATTTGTGAAATCCGGATAATTCCGCTACGTGGCACTGTGTGACTGATTCGCCGAGAGGCGAGCAAGGCGGCCAGGGCTGTACAAACCGTTGATACAAGATATTCTTCACGCGGCAAAAATGTGTAACTTCGACATTCTTTTTTTTTCAGAATATTTGTAGTGACTCTTAGCAGCTAAAATTTTGGCACCGCATTTCTTTCGATGTCTTCTTCCCATGTAAAAAATTTTAGCTTAGGTTTCGACATGTTTTATTGGACCGTTCTTTTGTAAGTTCTCCTTTGGAAGGGAAAGCTTAATCATTTATTTGTTCTTTCAGTTTGATTCAAGTAGTCACATGGCTTTGCAGTTTTGCTGTAAAGCTTACTTAAATTGTTCTGTGAGACGTTAATAGTTACAGTTTCTTTTAAACTCCCTTTCCACAGATTTAAGATCTATTTCCTTTAGGCAACATTTTTGGGGAGTAATATTTGCCAACTTTGTTTGTGATGGATGATTTGGACTTACAGCCGTGATCTCTGAAGGATGCAGCGACTGTTGTTCACGTGATTTGTATTCCTGTAGGTTATATCTCACCTATGTGGTGTTTGTTAGCAGCGCCTCTTACACTTGCAAAGCGCAATCCCGGCATCTCAGCGGCTGCCGGCTGCAGGGGCCTGATGGTGTTATGCCCCTGCAAGTGCCTTCCCGCCGTGTTTGAGGCGTGTTCGCTATTGCTATAGCGGTGGAATTGTTCACCTTGGCGGCTTGCCTTCTTTACGTTAAGTTTTACTTTTTCCTTCTTAAGGACCTGATGCACTTCTTTACCTCCTAAATATTCTGTCTTAAGGGCTACATGTGAGCGATATTGTAATTAACTTTAGAGGTAGTCCGTTTGGCTGTTCAAATATTTGAGTATATATTTCTTGTGCTGAGGAAAATTTTAATGTAATTTCTGTTTTGATTGCCATCTCCTTATATATCTCCTTTTAATTATAACTCACTATTCTTTGCTTGAGCTTAATTTTTCGGAACTGCCTTGCTTGGGTGTTTGCTCTATTTTACCTGTTCTTATCTTACTAATTGTGACTGTTTCAGAAGATTGTGCTAGAGTTATCTTTTACTTACTCACTGTTTCAGAGAGGTTTGATTATGGTTTACTTTTTCGTTTGCTGCTGGCACTAGTTCCAATCTGTGGTAAAAATTAAAAAAGGCTTAGTTCTGTTTAACAACCCTTATGTTTAGGGATGTTTGGTTGTTTTGTACATAGTTCCGCATAGTCATCGCGTACACAACTTTCCCACTAGAGCGCGCCCCGCTAAGTACAACAGCACAGGCGCATCGCTCGTCCGTCTCCGCACTACTAGATGGCGCTGCCTTAGAGACGGACCAAATTCTGCTTCCGCCGATCTGCGTATTAATATGTAACGCAGCCAATGAGATTGCTGCTAACGTAGAACCTTTCCTCCTCGCAGATCACACTTGCGCAGTGATACCTGAATGCGCGAGGTATTATAACGAGTGTACAGGCCTCTGATTAATCAGTCTGAATTTGTCTGCACCAGTCTGTACCAGTCTGCATTAGTCTATAGTCAAGTTTCAGCCTGTGATTAATAAGATTATCATATTCCTGTACATAGTCATGAAGATATATGAATAGACACTTTGTCAAGTATCAGAGATATGTGAGAATAAGATTAACGTACCAAGACCAAAGGAACTTCAGATTGGCAGTTGTTAACAGCATCCAGAATCAAGATATGTAATGTCTATATTTTTTATTATTTTAATAAATGTGTGTGAAAATTAATCAAGTTCTGTTTAAAGTTGGTCATCGTCAATCTGCTACTCTAAGAGTGCACGTGGCATTTCTATCGTCTGACCTAACGGCAGAAGATAAACACGCCACGATAAACCACGAGACATATTGCTGACACTCGCCTACTTCGTTAGAATGACAAGTCAAATAATCTGATGGTGTGTGTGCCGAAGGTCTTACAGAACGCACACCACATTGGTGATTACTTTCTGCTGTCATGTTCACTGTAAATAAATGTGATCATTCAAAGGATAAATGATATATGACCTAGGAACCCATCCTTCCATGTGATTCCTTTCCTATCCTAACCTGTACCTTGAAGTTACAATCGTGCTCCCTTGTCCCTCATGGCAGTTATTCGACCTTCCTCACAACCTGAAAGATGGCGATAAATTGCAAGTGCACCTCTTCTGGCCACAGTAAGAGCGATCTCCTGTTGAAAATCGCCAGTAGCGTCAGACACACCGAACAGCCATCATGTAATCAGACCGTTCTTCATCTGTACGAAAGTCCTGTTTCTGTACTGAAATTAGCTCTTATATGGATGGAAGATTAATTAACATGCTCGACAGTCATGGAGATATTCAAGTATCAGTTTCGTAGCATACAGTCAAGTTCCTGATCGTCTCACATTTTCCATTTTCATCAGCGTATTTCACCTGACTTCCTCACAGAGATTTCCTATCTCCTTTTTTCAGCTCTCCCTCTTTGCACTTATCTATTGATTCAGTCTAATGCCTTATGCTATTTCCCTATTTCTTAGCTTGGGTTTGCAGATGCACTAATATCTTTGTTAATGAAATGGTTCAAATGGCTCTGAGCACTATGGGACTTAACATCTGAGGTCATCAGTCCCATAGAACTGAGAACTACTTAAACCTAACTGACCTAAGGACATCACACACATCCATGTCCGAGGCAGATTTCGAACCTACCACTGTAGCGGTCGCGCGGTTCCGGACCGAAGCGCCTAGAACCGCTCGGCCACCGCGGCCGGCTTTTGATAATCACTGCGTTGATTTAATACAGAAGGTAAACCCTAGAGTTGTTTTGAACACCACTGTGCTTCACTAGGTATGGGCCTAATATTCGTTTCCCGTCTCTCAAACTTTAAACTGTTAAGCTGACGTACTGAGCCAGTTACGGCTGGGGGGGGGGGGGGGGGGGTAGAGGGGAAGGGGGGGTAGGGGAGGGGGGGGGGGGGAAGGGAAAGACCTAGCGCCACAGGTGAAACATAGAAACAGTAGACGAAAACTGATCCGCCTCTTTACTGAATCCCAAGCTGTTGGACATTTTGTCTGACTCTTGCGCCCTTTTTATGCACGATTTTTTTTGTAGTTGTTACTAATCAACCCCTTACTAGAATGCAGGAATCACCAGCGAAAGATGCTCAAAATTTTACAGCCAGGTTCCAGCAAAAGTGGAACTCTCAAATAAATACAAAATTACAGTATATCACTATTTCATCGCTGTCATTCTTTGTCTATAGCTCGTGGTATAGCACTCAAAAAATATTTAAAAATTGGAAAGCTGTCGCCGGCCGGAGTGGCCGTGCGGTTCTAGGCGCTACAGTCTGGAACCGAGTGACCGCTACGGTCGCAGGTGCGAATCCTGCCTCAGGCTTGGATGTGTGTGATGTCCTTAGGTTAGTTAGGTTTAATTAGTTCTAAGTTCTAGGCGACTGATGACCTCAGAAGTTAAGTCGCATAGTGCTCAGAGCCATTTGGAAAGCTGTTACCGTCGCTGCCTCTAAATCGTGGTGTCCCTGATTCGATTCCCGGCCAAGTCGGAGATTTCCTTCGCCCGGTAACTGGGTGTTCATGCTACCCTAACGATTCCATGTCATCTTCATCGCCGCGCATGTACCAAAGTTGCGTCAAATAGGACTTGCGCTGGACCGATGAACTACCCCACGCGGATTCTCCTGTACCTTATGCCACATGATCCTTTTATTTTTTTCCCGATTTTGTTCCTCTTAATTCACACAAATAATAGACGGCGACATACATATGCATTAAAACAAACATTGCTATGGAAGCAACATTACAGTGTACAGTTTCCATGTATCACATTATTAGTCATGGCAGTTGGCGTCAAATAGGATAAGTCGTTCGAATATTGTTACAGAAAAAAGGGGGATGTAATGTTCAGTTCCCTGAGAGCAATGAAGCAGTGAGAAGTCTGCACTGCGAAGACAAACAGGAACTTTTTTAAAGCTGTCTTGAACTGTTCAGTTACTTCTTACGATACCAAAAGAGATGCAGTACTGTGTTGACTATGGCTATCATCTCAAAATCTGAAGCTCGAACCGGTCGTAAGTTGCTGTTCTCTGTGAACTACATTAATAATAATATGGACATTTTCAAAAATACTAAATGCATGGTCAAAAAAATTCAAACAGCAGGACTGACAGGAAGTTACAAAATTTTAAAAACTGTGCGCACACTGTGTAATAGGAAGGCTGCATGACTGAATTTTTAGATGAGTTGAAGACATCAAGGCAGTTCAAGACAACTAGGACAATATGCTGTTTCGCGTTTTCTTGTTCAAAGATACAGTGGTGGAAACCTCGGAGACGGGCAGGGCGGGCCGACTTAACAAGTCAGAAGTGTTAAGCCTGCTGTCCAGATTCCCGGCTACAGAGGTGATCTGTTCCCTGAGTTACCATTTTGTGTACCACTGCTGTATATGCCACTCCCTCTGGCACCGGGGCAAAGGAAACCAAAGCAATGTCCGCCGTGGATCCTTGTCTTGCAGTGAACAAACCAATTTCCTTTATTTAGCAACCACAGTATTGGTCGAGTATAAGTTTTTATTTTTTGGTCATCAGTTTGCTGACTGGTTTGATGCGACCCGCCACGAATTCCTCTCCTGTGCTAAACTCTTCATCTCAGAGTAACACTTCCAACTTACGTCCTCAGTTATTTGCTGGATGTATTCCAATGTCTGTCTTCCTCTACAGTTTTTGTCCTCTACAGCTCCCTATAGTACCATGGGAGCCGTTTCCTCACGTCTTAACAGACGGCCTGTTATCCTGTACAGTCTCCTTATCAGTGTTTCCCACACAAACCTTTCCTCTCCGATTCTGCGCAGAACCTCCTCATTCCTTATCTTATGAGTCCACCTAATTTTAACATTCGTCTGTAGCGCCACGTCTCAAATCCTTCGATTCTCTTCTGTTCCCGTTTTCCCACAGTCCATGTTTCACTACCATACAATTCTGTACTCCAGATGTACATCCTCAAAAATTCCTTCCTCAAATTAAGGCTGATACTTGATATTTGTAGACTTCTCTTGGCCAGGAATGCCATTTTTCCCATTGCTAGCCTGCTTTTGATGTCCTCCTTGCTACGCACGTCATTGGTTACTTTACTGCTTAGGTAGCAGAATTCCTTAACTTCATCTACTTCGTGACTATCAGTCCTGACGTTAAGTTTCTCTCTGTTCTCATTGCTACTATTTCTCATTACCTATCTTTCTTCGATTTACTCTCAATCCATACTCTGAAGTCTTCAGACAGTTCATTCCGTTCAGCAGATCCTGTAATTCTTCTTCACTTAGGATAGCAATGTCATCAGCGAATCGTATCATTGATATCCTTTCACCTTGAATTTTAATTCCGTTCCTGAACCTATCTTTTATTTCAATCATCGCTTCCTCGATGTATAGATTGAACAGTAGGGACGAAAGGTTACAGCCTTATCTTACGCCCATTTTAATACGAGCACTTCATTTTTGGTCGTCCACTCTTACTATATCCTCTTGGCTGTTGTACATATTCTCTACCCGTCTCTCCGTATAACCCACCCATACGGTTCTTAGAATTTCGAACATGTTGCACCATTTTACATTGTCGGACGCTTTTTCCAGGCCGACAAATTCTTTGAACGCGTTTTGATTTTTCTTTAGTCTTGCTTCCATTATTAACCGCAATTGCCTCTCTTGTGTCTTTACCTTTCCTAAAGCCAAACGGATCGTCATCTAGCGCATCCTCAATTTTCTTTTCCATTCTTCCGTATGTTATTCTTGTCAGTAACTTGGATGTGTGAGATGTTAAGTTGATTGTACGGTAATTCTCTCACATGCCTGCTCTTGCCCTCTTCGGAATTGTGTGGATGATGCTTTTCCGAAAGTCAGGTGGTATGTCGCCAGTCATACATTCTACACACCAACGTGAATAGTCGTTTTGTTGCCACTTTCGCCAATGATTTTGGAAATTGTTATGGAATGTTATCCCTACTGCTTTACTTGATTTTAAATCCTCCAAAGCTCTGTTAAATTTTAATTGCAACACTGGATCCCCTATCCCTTCTAAATGGAATCTTGTTTCTTCTTCTATCTCATTAGACAAATCTCCTCCGTCACAGAGACTTTCAATGTATTCTTTCCACCTATCCGCTCTCTCCTTTACATTTAGCAGTGGAAGAACCGTTGCACTCTTAATGTTATCACTCTTGTTTTTAATGTCACCGAAGGCTATTTTGACTTTTCTGTATGCTGAGTTTGTCCTTCCGACTGTCATTTCTTTACGATGTCTTCACATTTCTCCTGTAGCCATATCGTCTTAGCTTCCCTGGACTACCTGTTTATTTCATTCTTTAGCGACTTGTATTTATCTGTTCCTGAGTTTCCCCGAACATTTTTGTACTTCGCCCCTCCATCGAACAACTGAAGTATTTCTTCTGTTACCCATAGCTTCTTCGCAGTTACCTTTTTTGTACCTATGTTTTAATTCCCAACTTCTGTGATTTCCCTTTTCAGAGATGCCCATTCCTTTTCAAATGTACTGCCTACTGACCTATTCCTGATTGCTGTATCTATAGCTTTAGAGAACAACCGTATCTCGTCATTCCTTAGTACTTCCGTATCCCACTTCTTTGCGTACTGATTCTTATTGACTAATTTCTCAAACTTCATCCTACTCTTCATCACTACTGTGTTGTGATCTGAGTCTATGTCTGCTCCTGGGTATGCCTTACGATCCGGTATTTGATTTAGGAATCTCTGTCTGGCCATAATGTAATCTAACTGAAACCTTACCGTATCTCCCGGCCTCTTCCGTGTATACTCCTCTTGTGATTCTTGAATAGAGTACTCGCTATTATTAGCTGAAACTTGTTTTAGAATTCAGTCTTTCTCTCTCTCTCATTCCTTTTCCCAAGCCCACATTCTCCTGTAACCTTTTCTTCTGCTCCTTCCCCTACAACTGCATTCCAGTCTCCCATGAATATAAGATTTTGTTATCCATTTACATACTGTATTACCCTTTCGGTATCCTCATACACTTTCTCTATCTCTTCACCTTCAGCTTGCGACGTCGGCATGTATACCTGAATTGTCGTTGTCGGTGTTGGTTTACTGTCGATTCTGATAAGAAGAACTCTATCGCTGAACTGTTCACAGGAATACACTCTCTGCCCTACCTTCCTATTCATAACGAATACTACACCCGTTATACCATTTTTTTCTTTTGTTGATGTTACCCTATACTCATTTGACCAGAAATCCTTGTCTTCTTTCCACTTCACTTCACTGACCCCTACTATATCTACATTCAACCTTTTCATTTCCCTTTTCAGATTTTCTAGTTTCGCTACCACGTTCAAGTTTCTGACATTCCACGCCCGGACTCGTAGAACGTTATCCTTATGTTGGTTATTCAACGTTATCCTCCCCCTTGGCAGTCCCCTTCCGGAGATTCGAATGGGGGACTAATCTTTTGCCAATGGAGAGATCATCATGACACTTCTTCAAATACAGGCAACATGTCCTGTGGATACACGTTACGTGTCTTTAATGCAGTGTTTTCCTTTGCCTTCTGCATCCTCATGCCGTTGATCACTGCTGATTCTTCCGCCTTTAGGGGCAGCTTCCCACCCCAGGGACAAGAGAGTGCCCTGAACCTCTGTCCGCTCCTCCGCCCTCTTTTACAAGGCCTTTGGCAGAACGAGGGGTGACTTCGTATGCCGGAAGTCTTTGGCCACCAGTGCTGATTATTAACCAAAATTTTTTGCAGCAGCGGGATTCGAACCAGAGACCGAAGATGTTTTGATTATGAATCAAAGGCGCTACCCCCAGTTATTACTTTTTATTTGTGGTTGACCACTTTCGATCTACTAATCATCATCAGATCTGTGTTGTAAATTATTGTATTAAACCGAGGACCTAGAAATGACGAAGAAGCTCTGTCCTGCCGTAGCCCTCAGTGGTTCACAACCCCACAACAGGCTACATCAGTCCACACATCCCACCGTCCCCTCACACTGAACACTGAATCTAGGGTTATTGTGCAGTTCAGCCCCCAGTTGACCCCCATCCCTCTGGAACGCCTCATACCAGACGGATGAAACCCCACAAATGTCTGTTTGTTAGACTGAGGTGTACGTGTACGTGGAGAAAGTGTCTGCGCAGCAAGTGAGAACATAGTGTAACTGAGGCGGAATAAGAGGAACCAGCCCGCATTCGCCGAGGCAGATGGCAAACCGCCTTAAAAACCATCTACAGGCTGGCCGGCACACCGGACCTCGTCACAATTACCTGGAGCATCGTTCCAAAAAATTTTAAACCCATTTCCTGACTCAAGACGCATGGTTGTACGATCTTGTACGTTCGAGCGAGTATGTTTATGTTCTCGGGCAATAGTCACGTCGGGTCTCTTAAATCTTGGACGGTGTTGAATGTCGTCGTGCTGAACCCATCGATTCAGAATTCACATGACTGCCGTAAAAATGCGACTCCTACGAGCCGAAATGTTCTGAACATTAACAGACAAAGAAATGATTGCAATTAAAGACAAACAGGACGATTTATTCAAGAGAAAAACCTTCGCACATCAAATATGTCAACAACCCTTTGGTCCACCTCTGGCCCTTATGCAAACAGTTATTCGGCTTAGCATTAATTAATATAGCTGGTGTATATCCTCCTGAGCGACAGCGTGCCAAATTCTCTTCAGTTGGGACATTAGACCATCAGAATCACCAGATGGTTGAAGTGTCCTGCCCATAACGCCCCAAACGGCCTCACTTAAGGAGAAATCAGGCGACCTAGCTAACCAAGGCAGCGTTTGGCAAGCACTAAGACACGTAGTAGAAACCCTTGTCCTGTGTGGGCAGGCCTTGGGCGGGCCTTGTCTTGCCCAAGTGTAGGCCCATAATCGCTTGCCATGACAGTCGGAAGTAGAACTGTCTACTATGAACTGATCCCCAATGATCAGCAAAGACTGCGATGATACAATTAGGGTTCTTCTGAAAGAAGCAGAGAAAGAGGCTTCTCACTCATGTTTGTTGGGATTACCACCCGACGTGTCGAGAAAATTTCATAAGGAACCTTAGGAATACCAATGGTATTAGAAGAGAGAGGCGTGATAACGCGAGTCTGAGACAGAAGAGGTAAACTACTTTCGCCACTGACATGAGAAGTTGCTGTTGTGGACTTTAATGCCACATAGGACGAGCCTGCCATCAAAAATGGTTCAAATGGCTCTGAGCACTATGCGACTTAACTTCTGAGATCATAAGTCGCCTAGAACGTAGAACTAATTAAACCTAACTAACCTAAGAACATCACACACATTATACCCGAGGCAGGATTCGAACCTGCGACCGCAGCGGTCACGCGGTTCCTGACTGAAGCGCCTAGAACCGCACGGCCACACCGGCCGGCGCCTGCCATCAGCCACAGTGTAGAAAATGTGGGCGGCTAAGGCAGGGAGAGCAGAGCATACAATTGGTAGATCTAAAATGGTAATAACCACCCGTTAAACGTCAATGGGAGTCCGAGGACCGCTGAACGACGTTCTCAGTATACAGGGAGATTCACATAAAGCTTGCACCACAGATATTGCGGAAATGGAAAGTGCTACTGATGAACATTTTTCACAGAGCGGACTGGTGGTCAGGGGGTCGTATTGTTAGCCAATCAACAGCTTGTAATAATACTTCTAAAGTGTATTTTTTGTGCAGGCATACTTTTTAAAAATTGATATCAACAAACTAAAAGTAGCGTACCATTGGAGTTCGTTGCGAGATTCTAGTAGGAGTCATTTACGGGATATCGCATTTTGAAAATTTCGCACACCAGTATTTGCTTGTGCCATTCAACCTGCTTACAAGACACCATTTGACGGCGATAGAAGTTACCTGACACTGCACTGCCATGGCCTCCAAAGTTAACAGCGATGGGGCCGGTCATAACAAAGGTGATAAAATTTGCCATGGATACTCACTGCCTTGATCTATCAGTATCTGTCTTTGAATGCCGCCTGCGTTGAGAACAAGCCAGCCATCGGCTCTTTGTGGTCACCCAGCTTCGTCACTGCCACCAACTCCACTATGGGCTAATCCCAGACTTTGTGCCGCCAGTGTCCGAAAGGTCGCCATCCGGCTGGGGTCTCCTCCAGGCAGCCATGAACCAGCTACTGTGTGTCTCCAAGAGGTCATGTGCTCTCGATCAATTCCTGGACATGCCTAGCGCTTGACCTGCTACCAGATCTATCTGGCTGCACGGATGACATGTGTCTTGTTGCTGCAGGGGCACGTGATGCAGCCACGCGCCGCAAAGCCGCTACCACTACTACCCTGCCGAGGCCATGTTCCTGCCCAGTGTACTCGCACTGACGGTCGCCATCACGCCGCCCTCTAACCATAAGTGCAGAGTGGATGGGAGAGGCTGTAAATACCGTGTCATATCAACGTTTCTCTGTAACGCCTGAGGTAACTCTATCAAACCTAACGCACCACCACATCGAAATTATACTTACAGCATGATCATAAATTATTTTACTACAAACTTCGATCCGCCAAAACTTTGCAACAGGACAATCTGTGTGTTAGAAAGCTGCTGGGAATGTGAGCGAAGCAATCATGTTAACAATTTAAATCCCACGAATACCCCTTATTCCGACGGATCTCCTCTTTTAACTTCAACCACCTACAATTTCCAGTGAAACTTACGTTTTCGATTAAGATTAAGAAGCCTCAGTTGAAATCTTTTAAGTACTGCGGGTGGATATGACAACATCATGATTATGTAGCTTGTCAAGGATGCGCTCACCCAAGAATATTGTTTATAATCGAGTTTTGCGTTAAATCAGTAATGTAATGAATTGTTTAACTTTCATACTATGTCTTTCAACTTGCATACTGTATTTATCATTTGTGTATTTGTGCGTACAGGGATTGAAAAAAATATGTAAATGCATGCTTAATATAAATACAGATGCTAGCCGAGTTTGCAGGTTGTGCTGCTGCATTTGACCACTATCTGCACCTGCACAATGTCCTAAATGTGCTGTGAGTGACAGTCTTGGTCACAAGAGGGTTCCGCATACTTGTGAGTGCATTAGACACCGACAAGTGCATTAGACACTGTCCACCACGACGTTAGATGCCGTCTAAGGCCCTATTGTGTACCTTTCCACCATTTTGCCGATCGGTTCGTTACGCGAACGCACCAAACGATCTCGTTTTCGAAGGAGAGCCCCAAAATTATTCTGTAAGCGTTTCGGAAGCGATGCCGAATGGTCCTAGCGAACCAAAACGCTGTTGTCAGTTCTTCTCACGTCAACCAATAAAAAGCATTTTGCCTCAGATCCACGCATCCGTATTGCAGCGCCACAGTGGCACGAACTTGAAGCGGTTAGCAGCTGACACAGGTGTGCTACTCTTCACAGTACTGAAAAGTGAGGTTAGCGTGCGTAATAATGTTCAAATTTCGTTGACCACGTACTTCCATGAATGCATGATAACGACAGAATATTGACTCTGTTCTAGGAACTGTCATATTATTTTGGATTTTACGTTTCAGAACATGTTAGGAATCGAGTGTAGTACCGCATCTTATAAATACATCTATAGAAACACCTCATTTTTTTCTGGTTTCCGTCGTTACTCAGTTGCTTCTATATTCATGGAGGTACGTTCCGTTCACACATTTAGTTGAAGGCAGTTTGTTTATTGCCATAAGGGATTCGCTTCTTTTATTAGTGATAAGTGCCATACGTATTTCTCTTCTTTTATTCCTGCAGATGCTTTACAAACAAAAGAAGCGCAACGTTTGTGGCAATAAACAAAAGGCCTTCAATTAATTTCATAGACGGAACACATCTTCACTAAGCCTAAAAATTGTTTGAGAGAGTGTCAAGGAATATGAAGATGCATAGAATGTGGTAATAACTCGCTCCTTGAGATCCCTATATGAGACATCAACGAAATGGTTCATAAAAACAAAATTTTAAAAAAAACGTTTTTTCGAGAGCATTTGGTGAGTGCAGCTGCAGAAGTTCGTTGTAGTTTATAACATGCATCTGATGAGTCAGATGTTTCAAGCTAGTTTCATTCGCAGTAATTTAATATGGTTCTTAGATTCCTGTCTGACCACACACACACACTGAAATCGACAGGTATTCATAAAAAATGGTAAATTATTTGTGACAAAAAAATTATAAATGTCACTCTCAGTTGTTTCACGCATGGCAAATTCATCTTTCATTTTTTAAACGTATCAGAGTCGTGAAATCGAAGACATTCGTTCTGAGAAAGTACGCTCTTACGTGTAAATGACAACGAATATTTCAGAAAAATGCTTAACTTTCACGATTAACGAAGTCTCAGAATGTGTTACAAACACGAAGAGGAAAAGAAATGTTTTCGTAGCCAGCGGTACGCGAACCTATGACACGGCAGTTCGTTGCCGTGCCAATTTTTTTTCTGGTTGTCATTTTGTTTGTTATTGCCCATTTAATTTGTTCGTGGGGGACGTCCCATGACCTTGTTCAAGTTCATCGTTGATCCATTAACTCAGTTTTTTTATTACAGGGTGCAGCTAATCTTCTGACCGAACACACTGAGCAACCGTGCCGGGATCAACTTGGCTGCTACAACTCGCATGCCATTAGCATCTAATTTCATATAACTCCACACGAGAAAGACTCAGGCTGACTTCGTTGCTGAATGATGCGGGTGTAAGCCGTAAATGCATGAAATTTTTGAAGGTTTCCTCTCTCAGGCTTCACAAATTTCCTCTGCATTGTTACTTAAAATTTTTAAATGCGTTTCAATAATTAATAAGCAAACCATTTGCGGAAAAATGTACATGAAGTCACTAGTAATTTCAGTTAACATTCAGGTGCTTTACATAAGAAGAGCCGACCTCAAGAAATTTAATGATTTTTAAACTCTTAATTACACGAAACTAACAAGTATTTTTTTGAGAATATCGGCCGAAAATGTTTTTTTTATGTTATAATCATTCACAGTAGCAACAATACAATCCATATTTCTAACAAAGGAAAATAGTCTATTATGCACTCAATTTCCACCTGGACATGTCCTGGTGATTCTTGAGTAACACAATCACTAAATGCGAAGCTAAAACCGCTCTATATGTTTAAAATAGTTCTAGGTGTAAATAAACCACACCGAACCGAAGGAGAGGGCCATACCGGAATCCAAAACTTCTCAGTGCAGTTGTCGAGAAATCGGCAGGAGGACCGATCGGTAACAGGTCTCAGAAGCTTATTGATCGATACAGAATGGAGCCCCTGGTGCCATTGCAGGCGCGTGACTCAGTAACAAAAGCGCGTAACCGGAGCGGAAATGGGTATATCTATCGAAGATATGGGCTGCAAATAGGGAAGCCCATTGAGATAAGCCACTATGTCATAGGACAGATTATTATTAGGCAAAGTTCGTGAACGAGTGACTCGAAGATGGCGAAGCTGTTCAAATTTTTGAGTGCCACTGTCATGAGCATGTTCGGAAAGGTAGAAGGACAGCGAAACCACCACCAAGCGTTCTGCACAGAACATGGGATTCATAGGCCTATCTGATGCGCAAAGTAGGATAGATGGTGATTTGCGGCATGTTTCAATGCTATTTTACTCACAAGTGTTTTGAAGCACAACGTTTATCGTATGTTGTTGAACGTGGAACTCTGCAGCAGACCATCCCTACGTGTTCACATGTTCATCCAACAACATCGTCAATTACGGTTGCAGTGGGCAGGGACCATCGGGATTCGACCGTTGATCAATGGAAACGTGTCAGCTCTTCGGATGAATCACATTTTTGCTACACGAAGTCGATGGTCGTCTCCACAAACGCAATTATCGAGGCGAACGGCGGCTCGATACGTGCAACGCGCCACGGACGCAAGTTGCTGGGAGGAGTATTATGTGGGAGGAGTATTATGATGTGGGAGACATTCTCTCGTGCTTCCATGGGACCTAAGGTACCTGCATCCCTTCGTGCTTGACGTCCTCCCCGACGGCGATGACTTCTTTCAGAAGCGTCATTGTCCATGGCTGGGAGCCAGAACGTTGCTACAGTGGATTGAGGAGCATTATAGTGTACTCATGTTGCTAATTCAGCGACCAAATTCGCCTGCTGTAAATCGTATGGAACACATATGGGTATCTTTCGGGCGCCATTACCTCGTACACGAGTGAGAGGCCAGTTATGTACCTGAATTACTGTACTGTACGTAGACATCAAATGACACATACCTCCACAAACCTACCAACAACCTGTCGGATCGCTGATACGCTAAATCAGTGATGTATTTCGTTCCGAAGGCGGACACACAAGCTATTAAGCAGATAGTCGTAATGTTTTTTCTCATTAGTGTATCTGACCGAAGTGCCCGCGAACGTGGGCAAATTGTTGGTGCCCGTATTTTGGCTGGTTCAACAACCAAATTGGACGACCGAAGTGTTTGCTGTTTCGAGAGACGCCGTAGCGAAGATTTATGCCACATGTACGGGAAAGCGGAAATACGCTGTCCGCTAAGTCACGACGCGGTGTTTTGAGCGATTGTGACAGACGGTCGCTGAAGGGGATTGTGATGAAGAAAAGGACCACAACTGAAAAAGTCACTGCAGAGCTGAACGATGCACTCGAGAACGCTGTCAGTCCCAAAACAACACAAAGGGACCTCCATAATCGAGAAATTTCTTGGCAAGCTGCACGAGGTGCCGAAATCATAAAACCTGGACTGCAGAACAATGGAAGAAAGTCAGTTGATCTAACGAATGATGTTTGACAATATTTTTTGCTTTTAGCCTAGTTTACGTGAAACTTGTCTATGATTTGGTGATGACTTGGATAGCCGTATCGTGATATTCTATGGGTTACATGTGCTCTCTGCAACGTCACATTGTTGCCAAGGCTGTATGGTTATTTTGGCTAATTACGTCCATTCCGTAGCACAATGTTTGTTCTCCAGTGGTGATTCTGTGTTCCAGGATGACAGAGTCCCTGCTGACACAGCTCATATCGTCCAGGACTGGTATGTGACCACGAAAATCAATTTCGCATCCGCTCAAGCCACCACAGTCGCCGCCACACCTCGACATTATTCAGCCATTGTGGTCCACTATGGAGAGAGAGGTGAGTGATCGCTATCCGTCTGAATCGCTATCCACCACAGCCATCGTTACCTGAACTTGCCACCGTTTTGCAGGAATAATGGTACAGGAACCCTCGAAAACCATACAGTACCTGTATTTGTCCATTCCGAAACGACTGGAAGCTGTTTTGATCGCCAACGGTTCCCCTAAACCGTCTTAGACTAGGTAATGGGTTCAGTTTCTAGTGTGTTAATTATCTTTGTCCAGCAACAGAATATTTCTTTGCTTTAATTTTTATAATTTGTGTTCGGTTTTAGTGAATTCATGTGAACGATTTTCTTTCGGTATTACACAGCAATGCATACCTTTTTTTCATTTCTAGTATACTAAATAAATAGCCACGCGAAGCTGGGTATTCCGTTAGTATTTGATGCAAGCTTCCCTTCTCAGCCACACAATTCCCAAACCACTGCATACAAATTACTCCATCTTTGTGGTATTTGCAGTTATACAGGGTGAAAAGTATTAAACCGACAAATTCTGGGAGGTTGTAGGCGACATCAAAACAAATATTTTTCCCTAAAGTCATTTTTTCCCATGAGGATTATTTAAACCGGTGGAGGCCATATTACGCTCTTCAGTTGCTAGAGGCCGTATGACGATCTTCAGTTGTTAGAGGGCGTATTACGCTCTTCAGTTGTAGTCAACTGCTGTCCACCAGTGTAGTAGTGCATTGTCTTTGTTTACTAATGGAGCGGTACACCTGGAGTGAGTACACTAATATGGTTGGTGCAAACTACATAGCGCACCACAACAGACGAGCTGCACTGCGGGTTTATCAACAACAGTATTCTAATCGCCGTATCCCGCATCATATGATCTTTGCTGCTGTGTACCAACATCTGCGTGAGACCGGGCCATTTAGCAGATTACCTGGACAGGGACGCCGTCGCACGGTAAGAACGCTGCAATTTGAGGAAGCTGTCTTGCAGCATGTGAAGCGGGATCCTTCAATCAGCACTCGTGCAATTGCACGTAACATGGGGACGAATCAGACGAACGTAAGAACAGTTCTTCGAGAGCAATTTTTACGTCCATTTCACTTACAGCGTGCCCACAACCTGGAACCACTTGATTATCCACCCAGAGCACAGTTTTTGCTGTGGTTCCTGGAACAGTGTGAAATGTATCCTACTTTTCCATCCTCTGTGTTATTTACCGATGAAACAACGTTCGGGTGTGATGGAGTCTTCAACAAGCACAATTTGCATGTTTGGAGTGAGGATAACCCGCATGACACAGTTACTAGCGCTCATTAAGTGCGGTTCTTCGTTAATGTGCGAGTCGAGGTTGTTGAGGACTGTTTAATTGGGCCGTATCTGCTACCTAGGCCTTTAAATGGCAGGCACTATTAGAATTTTCTCGCCAGAGCATTGCTAGAATTGCTGGAAGACGTCCTGCTCCCTACAAGACAACGCATGTGGTTCCAACATGACGGGGCGCCGGGACATTTCATCGTCGTGTGCGTCGATTCCTGGACCGACTGTTCCCAGAAACGTGGGTTGGCAGAGGTGGTCCTGTACCATGGCCTGCCCGATCCCGAGATATGTCCCCTCTGGACTTTTTTGTGTGGGGAGAGATGCACAACCTTGTTTATGCAACTCCTGTCGCATCGGAAAAGGATCTGGTTGCCCAGATAGTAGCAGCAGCAGGAACAATTCGGGATACTCCTGGGGTTTTTGCCCGTGTCAGACAGAAGATGATCCGATGGTTCAACCTTTGTTTATGTGTCAATGGAGGTATTTTCGAAAATCTGCTGTAATTGAAATTGGGTTGTGTTAATGTGTTGCCTGTTGCTCATAAAAAAATAGAAAAGTGTTTGTTGGTTTAATTAATTTGCAACCAGAGAAATCTTCCTATACCGGTTTAAATATTCCTCATAGAAAAAATGACACTAGGGAAAAATATTTGTTTTGATGTCCCCTACAACCTATCAGAGTTTCTCGGTTTAAATACTTTTCACCCTGTATTTTAGTATGGCTGTCTTTTTTTCATTTAAACTCATTTTGTACAATAAAGGTATAGAAACTACAGAAATCCAACACACAACACGTTTTAATTTATTTATTATGCACATGTCAAATAATAATTTTTGTTGTTTCCCAAATATCACTTCTACATATGCCTGTCCTTAGCCCGAAGTCTGCTTCGAACACCACACTGTTATTGGCAAAGGTATTTTATTTCCCTCCCAGGAAATTTGAAGTGACTTACACATCCAGTTGTAAACTGACTTCGAGCCACAGTGCAACTCGATTTCTTCCCATTAATACATCATTCTCATCGTTGACAAAGGATATAAGTGACAGAAGTAAGTTCCAAAACCGTTTCGGCTTCGAACATCGGATCTTCAGATTTATAGCGTGACACTTACATACAGTTTTCCTACTTTGATCTTTATAGGAGACAATTTAGTAGTATTTGCCACCTTTGTGTACTTTAAGCTTGTCCTTTATACTTGTCCTTCGAACTGTTTCCTTTCTTGAAGAGGCTGTGATATGGATCACCAAAGCAAGCAAATAAATAAAATTTTGTTGAAGGTATAATTTAAAGTAAATAAAATACCGATATTTATGAATCTCCTTGATGATAATATGTGAACCATAGTTAGTTGTAAGAAGTTATACCAATGAAATAATTGCTTAGAAACCTAAGAAATAGGAAATAAAAGACATGCTGTGTCCCACCATAAACTGACGAACAGCCGCTAACTTAACTTTATTGATCTCTGTAAGGTAACAGTCAAGTTCTTATTGATATTTCTATAGGATGTTTACATTGCCTGTAAACTTGCTACCAACTTTGTTCCAGGAAAATTAAATGAAGGATTTTCTCGATCCGGTAAGAGATTCAAAGTTCTTTATTACGGCCGAGCGGAGGACAAAGTAAAGAGGATGTAAACTTATCCAGAAGCTTCTCGCGTTCATCAGCGAAATCTCGAGGTATTAACTGTTACAGTGATTGATCGGTCCAGACAAACTTCGTCAGTTATATTCAATGAAAGCACAAGTAAGCTCATAATTTTTTAGACTTAACAGTTCTCTTTCCCCTACAACTACGAGCCATAAATCACCGTAATTCGATACAAATATTGTAATTACTCGCATCAACCTGCTGCCCCGAGTCACAAATAAAGGCAGGATTGGAGAGATATGTTGTAACTAAGGAGTCTGCATACGATAGCACACACAAACGTCGTTGCTGAACGCCGAACTTGAATAAAAAAATTTATTACACTAACATATACATCTACATGATTAATCTGCAATTCACAATTAAGTGCCTGGCAGAGGGATCATCAGACCAACTTCAAGCTATTTCTCTATCGTTCCGCTCTCGAAAAGCGCACGGGAAAAATGAACACGCAAATCTCTTCGTGCGAGCTTTCATTTGTCTTATTTTATTATGATTATCATTTACCAATATGTACATGGCGGAGAACGAAATATGCATATTCTGCGGAGAATTTGCCGCGCGGGTTAGCCGCCCGGTCTAGGGTGTCTTGTCACGGTCCGCGTGAATGCCGGACATTTGCCACGCCGGACATTTGCCACACTTACCCCTACGCCAGGTAAGGGACGCCCTTCCTCGTACTACTTCTGTCCGCTTTCAAACCACCGTCTCTACATCTTGCTCGATACAACTAGTACGTAATGGACCTTCTTCTTCGACATCTTGCCGAAATACAGAGCTTCTTTTCCGAAATCGAAATATTAATAACTTTTGGGAAACGAAAACAATACCGACGATTATGTCAGTATGCAATTAGTTCTTCCAAGTATTAATATAGATTCCTCAGTCCGTACGGTAGCTTCCTTTCATGCTTACTGATTGCGATAGAAACAGTCCATCGCCATGGGAGCAACAAGAAAAGAACGATGTAAAGAGAATACGAATGTACGCTAATCATTTCTTTTTGATCACTGCATTTGTGCCTACGTTAATTACTACAACTGCAAGCCCAAAACACAACAAGGAAAGAAGAAATGTGTATGTGAATGTTTGAAAAGAAGAACGACATACTCTATATTAATTTACTCTCTAAAATGCGATATCCCTTGTGGTGAAACATCAGTTAATAAAATGTTGCGGGACAATGTTCAAAACATGACTGAAAATACTCGTACGTTCACTAAATAGAGATAAGAACATCTATGATTGACATGTCATCTAAATTCGACGTACAATTTTAAAATGCAAGAAATAAGCAAATGAAGTAATAGAGAGTGCTATGCTTGTAACGTACGGTGTTGTTCTACAGTGTTTAGCTTTGGTATTTATAGGGTCACAGAGAAATCATCCTAGGTTTTGAAGTGAAAAGCCATAATTGTAATGGTCTGCACATAAACAGAAGAAAGAAGCACAACTTAAGGAAAAATAATGTAATGTGTATTCCACCTCACAAGCGACATTGAAACAGATAGTTCCTGTGACTTAGCATGGGCAGAGGTTATATTCGACAACCGGAATAAATTAATAACTGGCTCCCTTTACTGACCCCCGGTCTCAGATGAAACAGTTGCTAAACAGATCAAAGAAAACTTGAGTCTCATCACAAATAGGAACCCTATTCTACAATTATAGTTGGCAGTGACTTCAATCTACCTTCCGTATGTTGACACAAATACATTTTCAGACAATATTGTAGATAGAAAACAACTTCTGTAATTGTTCTAAATACTTTTTTTAGTATTTTGAACAATTAGTTCACGAGGCCATTCAAATTGTAAATGGTTACGAAAACACACTTGACCTCTTAGCCACAAATAATCCTGAGCATCACGACGGATACAGGCATTAGTGAACACAGTCGTAACGAGGCTCAACTCCGTAACATATTCACCAAAACTATACGCGAAATATACCTATTTATAAAAGCAGCTAAAAATTCAGTTGACTTCCTTCTAGGAGACAGTCTCCAATCCTTCCAAACTATGTAAGTGAAGACCATATGTGGCTTAAGTTCAAAGAAATAGTATCAACAGCACTCGAGAGATTCATACCAAATAAATTAAGAGACGGAACTGATCCCCCATGGTACACAAAACACGACAGAAAGCTGCTGCAGGATCAACGAAAAAGGCACATATCATTTAGACTAACGCAAAATCTCCAATAATGGAGAAGTTTTACCGAGGCTCGAAATTTGGTGGGCATTTCAGTGCGAGATGCATTTAATAGTTTCCACAACGAAACTCTCTCTAGAAATGTGGCGAAAAATCCAAAGAGAGTCTGGTCCTATGTCAAGTAAACCAGCGGAAAGGCTCAGTAAGTACCTTTACTGCGCGACAGTGACGGTAATGTTACTGATGAAGAGGAGTTACTTAATGCAGTTTTCCGAAATTCCTTCACCGAAGAAGACGAAGAAAATATTCCAGAATTCGAAATGAGAACAGCTGCAAACATAATATAGAAGTAGATATGCCTGGTGTTGCGAAGCAAATCAAATTACACTATCAAATAACTGATGTTACAGAGGTGCCTGAACTGTCAGTGACAGAGGAAATCATCAAATATCTTTTCAAAAAGTCCCTAATGTATACGGAAAGTAGGTCTAATACGTTTCTGATGTTCTTCAATAACAATTAATTTTCAGTAGTAGCTCCTTGCCTAGTTTCAGTTGCTTTTACTGGCCTGTTTAAAGATAATTAACAATTTTAATTTTTAAAGGACTATATCTAAATGTACTTAAATAGATTTACATCTACTATAAATGTTTGCAGCTAAACTTAAATAAAAAAAATATTTGAGATGCCAAAATTGTCAACCTTAGGATCGGATCAGTTTCGGGATGTCAATTTTAGGTTCAATTCAAAGGTTCAGTACCCATTTTCTTTTACAAAAGCTTATACTATCAGTTTAACAAAGCATGATATTTTAGGCGGTAGTAGCGACTCTGAAGCTTGAGAAAATAATTTTAGAACTCGCAATTATTTAATAGTATGGCCATAATATTAGGAGGTAGAAAAAAGTTATCATAACGTGACAACAATAGGAGCTCTTACTTAAAAAGGAAATTGTTACTGAAAAAAATTAGATGTAACTCTAAATTTTGGTTACAGGAGGATCATTTGAGTGATGTTTAATGTTGGCTTCGTTAATTCACTGCTTCCTGATTACGTGCCAGTAAACCTAGCTGGGATCAGCTAGTTACATCGTTAAGCTATTTAGGGACACTTTTGTAAGGCTTGAAACACTCTTTAATTTTTACAATAAAGGCTGATTCCCATCACACTTTGCACAGGCTTTGGACTGTCAAAATGATAAAAGACCATTTACCATTTTGGCGTGTTTAAAATCAGCCTAAACAGGCTTAACTAATGTACACTCTATTTACAATTACAACTTAATATTAGCGCCGATAATGCTGCTTCAATATTTTAGTAATTTTAACTCAGTAATCTGCGAGGTCTCAGTGGTATTCACAGATTTAGTGCATTGTTTTTAACGTATTTTAGTCCAGTTTCTGAATATGAGGAATGGCTTTCAAGCAAGACCGAATGTTGCCAGTATCTTCTTAATTCTTTACGATTCTCTCTATCCTGTCGTCCAGCTTCAAGTACTTCTTCTTCCTCTTCTTACCTTCAAGATTCATTTCCAATTTCATGTACATGCAGTTTGTGAGCTCTGCTTCCTTTTTCAAGCACTCCACCAAATAGGTGATTCTAGGGTGAGGGTTTCCAATAATACTATTTATTTTGTTGTGCCACCCTTCAACAGCATTCGTCGTTCGGTGCCTTTTTCCATAGCAGTTCCACATTTCCATTGGGATATCTTCATTGTCTAGCAGGTTGTCCACAAAGTAGTCAAAAAATTGAGAGAACCTTCCGTTATCAGGAGCTTCTGCACGTATCTCAATCCATCCATTGCTTACGTCCTCCGGTTTTACAAATTCCAGCGCTGCACACATGCTGACGTGAAGTCTTAAATCCTCGTTCTGGCGGTACTCCTCAGTTAGACCGAGAACTTGAATTTCCCTCCATAAACTCTTCTTCATGTGGAAATAGCACCCATTTACTTCAATTGTGGGAAAAACTTGACGAATGGCCGATATCGCAGCTGCTTCAAAATCGACATTCACTTCTTTAGGACACCGCTCAGGAACTGATTGTTTTATCAGACGAAACATACGAACTTATGTGTCTTTCTTCTTATTTGGGAGCAGTGCAAATACAATAGGAAGAATGTTTGTTTCTTTAATCGGGCCTCCTAAGTCTACGTGTATGGTGTAGATTTGTGCGAACTGCTTGCTGCAGCTCTTAAATGTTCCATCCAAAAAAAAAAAAAAAAATGGGAACATGTTTTTAAACTTTCTTTTCCCTTGCTCCCACTAAAAATCATTATTCTCTCCTCTAATCAATCGTCTTCTAGAAGAAAACTAGTGTCATCTCCCATTTTTAATAGATCTTCATGAAGATCAATTTCATAAGAGTTCGTAGGCTCTTGTTGGTCCCCCGCACTTGACTCCGTCGACGACGCATGGTTCTCTTCATAGATTCTGAATTAGGCATCACTGTAACAAAGTCATAACCTTCATTATGAAGATATCCCATTTCATCCACGTATATCTCCGATAACTGTGTAGTTTCTTTTTGAGACCTTCTCTTTGCCCTTTCCACTTGCTTTCTCACTTCCAGAGCCACATCGTCAGGTGGTCCACAGAGATGTTCTGATACGTTCATTACTTCTCCATTCTTCGAAAGCAGCTTTCCCTTGCAATGATCCGCTATTCCGCGTAAGCACATCCACCTAACAACACCTTCTTTAGATTCCCTCTGTTTAAGATACGGGCAGAAGGCGTGCCCTTGTTCGTTGTAATAACTTCCATACTGATGGTCACGTTAGGAACTTCGAAAGCAAACTGAGTGTAAGGGCCTCGTGATGACTGGGTGTTGTGTGATTTCCTTAGGTTAGATAGGTTTATGTAATTCTAAGTTCTAGGGGACTGATGACCATTGATGTTAAGTCCCATAGTGCTCAGAGCCATTTTTTTTTAGTGTAAGGACTTTTGTTGCGACCAGTGTGCGGGTTCGGTGACCGTCCACGGGAATTCCGAGGGCCGGGCGGCCAGTGTGGAGGAGGAGGGGGAGGAGGGGAAGGCAAGGGACCCGACCCTTCAGAGCAGGTAAAGTCGTGGCAAATGTCCGGCGTGGCAAATGTCCGGACACCGTCCGCGCGGCTCGCCCCGTCGGAGCTTCGAGTCCTCCCTCAGACATGAGTGCGTGTGTTGCCCATAGCGTAAGTTAGTTTAAGTTGGATTAAGTAGTGTGTAAGCTTAGGGACCGATGACCTAAGTAGTTTGGTCCCATAAGATCTCACCACAAATTTGAGGAGAATTTCATGCTGCAACGAAAGACACCTATGATTTAATGATTGTACCTCAGTTCGTGTATCATGTCGATGGCATTGTCCCATCAATTTCGAGGAAATAAAAAACTAGTTGCACTTCTTTGAATTTTTCCCACGTCATCCGTCAATCTAGTCTCATCTGGATCCCACACCGCACAGTGTTACTCCAAAACATGGAGGACAAGCTTAGTGTAAGCAGTCTCTTTAGTAGACTTTTTCATCTTCTACCTGTTCTGTGCATAGAACGCAGTATTTCGTTCGCATTCCCCGCAACATTATCTATGTGATCGTTCCCATTTAAGTTATTCGTACTTGTAATCTCAAAGTATTTAGTTGAATTTACAGCCTTTATATTTGTGTGATTTATCGTGTAACCGAAATTAGTGGGTTCCCTTCACTATTCATGTAGATGACCACACTTTTCATAATTTAGAGTCAATTGCCACTTTTCTCGTCATAGATATATCTTGTCTAAATCACTTTTGAAATTTCTTTTGATAATATGATGCCTTTATAATAAGGTAAATGACAGCATCATCTTCGAAGAGTCTATTAGAGCTGCTTAGGCTGCCTGTTATTTAATTCATGTAGATCAGGAACAGAAGAGGGAACGCCACAAATCGCTTCGGTGTTACCCAATGGTTTTCCGTCAGTTACTACTGATGTGACCTTTCTAACAGGAAATCACGAATCCAGTGACACAACTGAGGCGACGCTCAGTAGGCAGGCAGTTTTCTGAATCCGTGTTGGGTGTTGTTCAACAAATCGTTTTCTTTAAGGTAACTTATACTGTTCGAATATAGTTACATGTTCCAAAATCCTACTGCAAACTGACGTTAGTGTTATGAGTCTGTAATTCAGTGGATTACTCCCATTTCCTTTCATGAGTACTGGTACGCCTTGCACTACGTTCCAGTATTTAGGAACGAATCTTTCGACGAGCGACCAGTTGCGTATGATTGCTAAGTACGGAGCTGTTGTATGAGCATACTTTGAAAGAAATCTGACTGGTATAGCCTGGACCGTAGTCCTGCATTTATTAAGTGATAGGTCCAGACAAACTTCGTCAATTATATTCAGTGAAAGCACAAGAAAACTGGTAATTTTTTATAATTAAGTTGTTTGGCTACACCGACGGAATCTACTTCTAAGTTACTCATACTGACAGTTATTCTTTATTCGAATTCTGGAATATTTACAATAAAACGACCTGGATTATTTCTCGGCCAATGCTCAAAAATTTGTGGAGCATACCACAGATTTATACCAATTGCAATTGAAAGAACTTCACTAAATTTATTTATCAAGTGACTATCTAAGATAATCTAATGAGTTAGGTAAAATGTATAACATTCGTCTTCTTTGTTGAAGGAATTTCGAGAAACAGTGACTGAGCTTGAGTGGCGTTCTCGTCAGTAATATTATCAATGTTATTGTGCAGTGAAGGTATTAATTGTGTCTTGCTGCTGGTGTATTTGCATACGACCAAAATCTGCTTGAGTTTTCTGCCAGATTTCGAGACTAAATTTCGAGGCTATAAAAATCATCTCGCACTGACGTTTGCGCTAAATTTGGAGCTTCTGTAAAAATTCGCCAATCTTGATGGTCTGGCGTTCTTTTGAGTTTCTCATGCTTCTTTCGTTGCTTCTGCAACAGTGTTCTGATCCGTTTAATATGTGGGGAACACCGCCATCTCTTATTAATTTATTTAGTATGCATCTCATCTCTTAGTATGTAGCTTCCGTCGACACTATCTTTAAATTTAAATCACATCCGATCTATGCAGATTGTGCAGACTGTCTCTTAGGAAGCCGTGAAGTGAATTTTTATCTGCTGTTTTAAAGAGAAATATTTTGCATTCATTTTTGATGGGTTTCCTTCTCGCTACAACCACCTCGTGGTCAGCCGGTTCCGAAGCGCCTTGACGGGACAGCGGCCTTCGTTTGGCGGCGTTGGCTCTGAAGCAGACTTCTTCTCTCGGCTCGCTGCTACGTAACTACCGTGTTCGTTGTTCTTTTCTTGATTGTTTTTCGATTCTCCCCACCCAGAAAGAGGGGGGAGGGGGCTGGCAGCAGCATAATACGCCGCTCTGCGGTCTACAGATAAAGTTAAAGAACTTAATGAGAAGACATAACGATAGAAAGAGGTTATAAGACGGTGACTTTTTAAAACAGGTACATGCCGAAAAGGTTGTGAAGAAAACATAAAAAATAAAGAAGTCAGTGATGCTGTTAAAACCACTCAGGAAATAGACAGGCACGATTAAAAAACACGGCGACAGTCTGGTTTCTGTTCGCAGCAATTTAAAAATGGGATGCTCAACACTGAACACTCACGGAAAACACTGCAGTATAGGGTTCGAAGGCATACGGGTATGGAGGAGGGGTGAGGAGGGCCAGAACCGATTAAGGGTGGGGGTGGGGGGGTGGGGAAACGGGCGAGCTGATGGAGGGAGAGGGCACAGGAAAAGGGGGATGGAGCAGGGTGGACGCGAGAAAGGAGTGGGGAAGAGAGTGAAGGGGAAAGAACGGTGTTAGTTTTTTTTCCTTTATTGTTATTTCATGTCTCAGCTGAGCCGGGCCGGCAGTGGCCCACATACGCAGCTCTTCGGCCAAGAGACACAACACATAGACACGGAAGACAGACAAAACATAAAAAGGATGGTAAATACATGATGAAAATTGCACAGTAAATTATAAATCGTCCGACGGAAGGCACTGTACATAAAGGGTGTCGCCAGTTGAACAGACGAATACATCCAGGTGGAGACGCGAAACGTAGAACACTGATGAAAACACTGTAGCACACAACGGAGAAACACTGATAAACGGAAACACTGGTGACGATGATCGGCGATACACAAACACACTGTCGAAGGGGGTGGGGGGGGGGGGCTGCCTCCAGGTGGAAGGGAGCCGTGTTAGTCGCGGACACGGTACTAAATACCCGCAGAGTGCAGGTACACTCCTTCGTGATTGTGCGGATGCAGCAGAAGTTTCGTGGTACGAGCGACCCCTCTTGCTGATTTACACGCCCTCTAGGCTGTGGTCCGCTGTGCGCGAAGGCCCTCTGCAGGTAGCGCTGAAAGTGACTGAGTTGGGACGTAGTGTAATCGCAAGGGCTGAAGTGTTAACCAGACCGACGGCAGCGTGTTGCCGTGTGGCGTCGGTGCCTGCCGGCTTTAGCGACTCGCCGTCTGACGACCACATCTCATTCCGACAAGAGTGGATAGTCACGTCGAGCACCAAGCCCATTCGCAACCTCTTCACGTCTATACCTGTGAGCCGCGAACAAGTAATGGACTCTTTCATTCACTCTTCGTCATCCCGCACTATTGGTTAGAGCCTAGTAACAGTCGGGGCAGGGAATTTCCGACCCTTATGTCAGCTGCCGTTAATACCACAACACAACAGGCTCCGATTTCATTCCTGGTGAATGGTGCCACATTGTCTTCGTCTATAAATCAACGTTCTGCAGTAAATACCCAGGATGAACATCGCCAGCGTGTGTGTTGTTCAAATGTTCAAATGTGTGTGAAACCTTATGGGACTTAACTGCTAAGGTCATCAGTCCCTAAGCTTACACATTACTTAACCTAAAGTATCCTAAGGACAAACACACACACCCATGCCCGAGGAAGGACTCGAACCTCCGCCGGGACCAGCCGCACAGTCCATGACTGCAGCGCCTGAGACCGCTCGGATAATCCCGCGCGGCCCAGCGTGTGTGCTGGCGACCTGGGAATAGGTCCTATTCTTCCAGTTTCGCGGAGAAGTAAAGCGGCGTTACTGCTGATCTCATGGTGTGGGACTTCAAGTCATCGCTGGTTGTGATTGGTAGGGAATGCTGACGGCACAACGATACGTTACAGACTCACGGCATGCTCTGTGTCACCTCTCATGCTACAATACCGTGGTGAAATTTTTCAAAAGAACAATGCTCGTTTACACATAAATTTTACCACCAAGAACTGTCTGTGTGATGTTGAGGTTCTCCCATTTCCAGCAATGACCCCATATTTGTGCCCGATACGGTAGTGAAAATCAGTGTAAAGGCATGATTTCTACGAAAGTAATAGCACAATGTCTCAAGCTCACATGTAGCGAATCTATTATGAAAGTAGTAGATACATAAAAGACATCACAAACACACCTTTCGTAGTAACGATGAGAAGTCATCGAGTAAAACAGAAGTGATTTCTTTCGTTGCCCGAGAGAGTGTTAAAGGCCCTCTGCAGTTTCTTCACTATATAAACGATTTAGGTGACAGTCTGAGCAGCCGTCTTAGGTTGTTGGCAAATGATGCTGTTGTCTATCGTCTAGTAAAGTCATCAGAAGATCAAAACAGATTGCAAAGCGATTTAGAAAAGTTGTCTGTATGGTGCAAAAATCGGGAACTGACCCTAAATAATGAAAAGTGTGAGGTCATACACATGAGTGCTACAAGGTATCCGTTAAACTTGGGTTACACCATACATCAGACAAATCTAAATACCTAGGAACTACAATTACAAACAACTTACATTGGAAGGAATGCATAGAAAATGTTGTGGGGAAGGCGAACCAAAACTCCGATTTATTGGTAGAACACTTATAAGACGCAACAAATCTACTAGACTGCCTGCACTAGGCGTGTCCTTCCTCTTTTGCACTATCGCTGCGTGGTGTGGGAGCCTTAGCAGGTATAATTAATGGAGTACATCGTGAAAGTTCAATGAAGAGGGACAAGTCGAGAAGTAGGGGAGAGAGTGTCACGGACATGGTACAGGACTTGGAGTGGACATCGTTAAAACAAAGGCGTTTCTCTTTCCGGTGGGTTCTTCTCATGAAATTTCAGTCAACAACTTTCTCCTATCAATTTTTTTGAGTCTTACGTATACAAGGTGAAACGATCATCGTAATAAAATTGGGGAAATCAGTCCTCGTACGGAAAGATAAACGTGATCGTTTTCCGGGGCTGTTAGAAGTGGAATAATAGAGAACTATTGTGATGGTTGTTCGATGAATTCTCTGCCAAGCACTTAAGTGTGATTTGTAGAGTATCCATGTAGATGTACATGTAAATGTAGACACAAACAGTCATGACGGAATTACATAGTTCCTTTCGTAACACGAATAACAAAATAAGTGGATGGAAACTGGTACAATGGCACTCAGCGTCCTGTTATCTTGTTGCATTGTTAGTACTTTGTCACATCTCCGTTCTCCTAATTACTTCAGAAATTCTGCTCAGCGCTGATTTTGTTAGAGTTTGTAGTTCTTGCAGTGTAACCGTCGTCCACGTTTCTCGTATATAATTCTTTTCAGTTCACATGCAATCTCAAATTGCCTTCCATTGCGATAAATGTGCCTTGAAAGTTAACTAAACAAACACTGTTTTTGGCTTTGTTTCACAATTTTATTTTTGCGATACCTATAAGCCCATTTTCAAGTACATTACTGATTCCCCAAGATGTTAATGCACAGATAAACACAATGACAAGGCAAACTCAACTTCTCAAGGTACCGATCCGTTGCTTAATGTACAATTACGTCAGTGACCATTTTTAACAAATTACATACATTTTTACACATTCGGGATTTAAACTACAATGACTGGATTAAAGTTATGCATCAGCCTAGAACTTTTCAACTACGATGGAGTGGGGCCCAATGTTTTGCTTTTATGCTGGGGTTGTGGTCTAAGCTATGGATCGGTAACTTAAGAAGTTGCGATGATTATCTTTGCCGTATCATCATGTTTACCTGTGCAATATCATATTTGGGAATCAGCAATGTACTTGAAAATGGGCTTACAACCCGAAACTTAGGTCGTGCAATAATATAATTGTGAAACAAGGCCAAAAACAGAGTCTATTTAGTTAATTTACAGTGTTTCACCAAGAACCCATAGTTGATTCAATTAAAATGCCATGCAAGTGTTCCCCAAAGGTTTCATATGTGGTTCAAATCCGGGCTACGTGTAGTCATGGCCATGACATCGATATCATTATCTGTAGACCACTTTTCGGGTGTAGCAGAAACATGGACATATGCATCATGTTACTGAAACTTGTGTTTTTCGTCCCCTAGGTCCTCAAACGTTCTGATCATTTCTGCCGCTAACATCTCAGTGCACATGTTGGAGTTCATTCTGTGGCTCAGCCAAGCAATCCGTGATATAACGCAGAAGGATGCCCCAATTCACTACATTACCACCATCAAAATTTCTGCTTATTCTTACGTTCTGGTCTGTTCCTAGATCACGCCAATAATATTCAAATTCACCCAGCCCATCTAAATTAAATTCTTCTCATCACCTATTCTACAGTCCTGAGGTATGTTTTTCAGCAAACTCCAGTCTAGCATGTTTACGTTTGGATTTTAGAACAGATTTCGGAGGTCGTTTCTTGAGTGCAAGATGTTTGTCATTAGATAAAATTTGTCGTACACGTCTGTCAATTACTGGCAACTGTAAATTAGCAAAATTTTGAGAAGAATAACGGTTTATGTCCCCTTCTTTGCGCAAGAGTAGCTGTTTCGAGGCATCAGATAATTTTTCACATTTCCTCGTGCGCACCGATTTTGTATTCTTTATCACATGGAATCTGTTTTCCTTGTGAAGTTGTCACAATTATGGTTTATGTGCACAACACGCACAATGCTACCGAGGCGAGTACATACACTCTAGCACGGTGTAGTGCCGACCACCTTTATACCGAGTTCCATCCGCTACCACTTGAATCGTTGGTGTCTTGTTTAGTCTGTACTAATCAAATGTGATGACATATGACTCTATTTATCGGTACACTGCAACTCATACTATTGCAAACAGACAAAGTTAATTTTCCTACAGATATCCATGTCTTTTTACTGATTTCTGCTGCTGTAAAACAGCTAGGACGTCGGTACCTCCCCAGTGCCATTATTCAGGCTATCAAGGACCTGTTACTGCAGTACTGGGCTAGCTCGCCTCAGGAGAGCGTACACTCTTCCAAACGGGACTTTGCATGTATCCGGACCATAGGTAGTGCTACGTAACTATTTTTTTATCTGGAGAGTAATTCGGAGCTGGTCATGCAACATTACCAATGTAATATCCATCTCCCATTATCACTCTAGCTTTTTGCTTTTAATTTTCCAGCTCAATAATATAACCTTTAATAGCAAAAAATATTGAGTTGCTTATCTTGATTCATATACTTTCGACAAACATTAGCTTATTTCTTAAGAAAATAAGGAATTTGTGAAAATTGTTTCTCATCCCTGAATAATTTAAACCTCTAGAATTTCCCTTTTGCTTTTAGAGTTGACATTCAACAATAATTACCTATGTGTACTAGAAAAGAATTTACACTGCTTTAATATCTTTGTAGAAGTTCTTCACCACAGCCATTTGCAGACTTTTAGTTCAACTTCACACATTTGAAGTAGTTTTATATTTTTCTTCATTTCTATGATTTCCGAATACTCACTGGTGACACTTACATCCGTTAAAACATCTGGGAGTGTGCGTAAGGAGCATTTCAAAGTGCATCGGCCACATAATTTATGAAACGGTAGATTTCATATCGTGACTCAAGGGAAGAACCGACCAGACAGGAAGTCAGTCCGTGGGGTAGGCAGCTAACAAAACCCTGCTTTGAACGATGTTTGACTTTTGGTCCTAAGTCAGAGATATTTCCGGGTATGACTGATAGAGGAAGAGGAGAAATTCCAAAGAAGGGCAGCGAACAGATTTTGAGTTTTTTGAGTTCAAATACACACTACTGGCCATTAAAATTGCTACACCAAGAAGAAATGCAGATGATAAACGGGTATTCATGGAACAAATATATTATACCAGAACTGATATGTGATTACATTTTCACGCAATTTCGGTGCATAGATCCTGAGAAATCAGTACCCAGAACTAGTACCCAGGAAAACCACCTCTGGCCGTAATAACGGCCTTGATGCGCCTGGACATTGAGTCAAACAGAGCGTGCATGGCGTGTACAGGTACAGCTGCCCATGCAGCTTCAACACGATACCACAGTTCATCAAGAGTAGTGACGTATTGTGACAAGCCACTTGCTCGGCCACCATTGGCCAGACGTTTTCAATTGGTGAGAGATCTGGAGAATGTGTTGGCCGGGGCAGCAGTCGAACATTTTCTGTATCCAGAAAGGCCCGTACAGGACCTGCAACATGCGGTCGTGCATTATCCTGCTGAAATGTAGGGTTACTCAGGGATCGAATGAAGGGTAGAGCCACGGGTGGTAACACATCTGAAATGTAACGTCCACTGTTCAAAGTGCCATCAATGCAAACAAGAGGTGACCGAGACGTGTAACAAATGGCACGCCATATCATAACGCCGGGTGATACGCCAGTATGGCGATGACGAATACACGCTTCCAATGTGCCTTTACTGCGATGTCGCCAAACACGGATGCGACCATCATGATGCTGTAAACAGACCTGGATTCATCCGAAAAAATGACGTTTTGCAATTCGTGCACCCAGGTTTGTCGTTGATTACACCATCGCAGGCGCTCCTGTCTGTGATGCAGCGTCAAGGGTAACCGCAGCCATGGTCTCCGAGCTGATAGTCCATGCTGCAGCAAACGTCTTCGAACTGTTCGTGCAGATGGTTGTTGTCTTGCAAACGTCCCCATCTGTTGACTCAGGGATCGAGACGTGGCTGCACGATCCGTTACAGCCATGCGGATAAGATGTCTGTCATCTCGACTGCTAGTGATACGCGGCCGTTGGGATCAAGCACGGCATTCCGTATTACCCTCCTGAACCCACCGATTCCACATTCTGCTAACAGTCATTGGATCTCGACCAACGCGAGCAGCAATGTCGCGTTACGATAAACCGCAGTCGCGATAGGCTACAATCCTACCTTTATCAAAGTCGGAAACGTGATGGTATGCACTTCTCCTCCTTACACGAGGCAACACAACAACGTTTCACCAGGCAACGCCGGTCAACTGCTGTTTGTGTATGAGAAATCGTTTGGAAACCTTCCTCATGTCAGCACGTTGTAGGTGTCGCCACCGGCGTCAACCTTATGTTAATGCTCTGAAAAGCTAATCATTTGCATATCACAGAATCTTCTTCCCGTTGGTTACATTTCGCGTCTGTAGCACGTCATCTTCGTGGTATTGCAATTTTAATGGCCAGTAGTGTAATAAATTTCTTTGAGACCGAAAAACTTCTCTCTACAGATCAGCGTGGATTTAGAAAGCATCGCTTGTGTGAAACTTAGCTTGCCCTTACGTCACATGATACCCTACAGACGATGACTAGATGGCAACAGACAGATTCCATATTGTGACGTCTCTTCCCTCCTTCTTCACTCGCCCGAGGGAGACGCGACTCGTAACGACGTTCGTCCCCGTCGGTATGACGTGGAACAGCGCCTGTAACTCGTAAGAACACAACTTGTAACCTCTCCACCAAAAATTAAAATAAATAAATATTATTTGGTTAATGATTCTAATTTTAGTGTAACCTCAGAACAAAATTGGTTCCCATTTAATGTACCCACAAAATTCTTTTCTCATTTAATGTAAGCTCGAAACAGAAAAATTCCTAAACCTCGTAATAAAAAAAAAAAAAAATTCAGTAACCTGGTAAATTTTGGACGACAGCAGTGCTGCGTCATGGCCCTCTAAGATCATTCTGAATAAAAAGCAAAAATTCTTACCTTAATAGAGTCGGCAACTATCTGCTCTTACAATAGCTTTTTCCGGCACAGCTCTGTGCAATGCTGGCCTATAGATTTGTCATTTATGAAAGGAAGCGACTGATTTTTCTTTTGCAACAATGGGAATGATCATGGATTGGAGAAATTAGTAAATTCTTTAAATTGAAATGAATGCTTGTTAGAAATTACTTTATATGACAAAGATTATTATTAGGACATTTTTAAAGGATTTACATGGGAGTTCACATAACGTTACCAGATATGCGCGAGGCTGCTTTTACCTTATACTATAACGCTCAGGCTCCGCCATCGCTGCACCACGACCGGCCCAGCCAACACGATACACCAGACTGCTCGCTAGCAACAACTAACTGCTACACAGTTCGTACTGCAGTCAACACTGCTCTTTGGTCTCAGATTCTCTTATAGCTTACATATCGCAGGCAGCGCGTGAGCAATCCATCTGCTCGAGTGCGCTAGCAACAAATTCCTTAATCATGGACCTATTACAAACTCGTTGCGTCATTTAGAAATATTCTGTTACCTGTCCGCAACAGTCTTCTCAATTTGTGCGAACTGGTAAACTGCAATCGTTTATTTTTATTTTTATGCCCGGTGAGTTCTGTGATGAAATAAAATATTGATTCGTGATTTGATCATTACGGTCGTTTTTTACATCATACACAGCGAGGATGAAATTTTGCTGTCTACTATTCCGTTGCTATGCCGTTGCTACGTCCAGTTATTAACAACGGTCCGACGTAACTCCAGAGATAACTTACGTTGGAGTAAATGTGATTTTTAATCCGCCGTAATACTCGTTTAAACTAACCACTCTTCACTGTCCATTATTCATGTACTCACTTAGTCACTTAAAATGTTTAAAGTGTCAATCACTTTGCATTAATACACACTGTATTGTCCGTTTAATGAGTTAGACGACACGTTAGATTTACCTTTTGACTCAGATTTTATTGTTCTTTCTGTAATTGATTGTTTGTCCCTACACCACACGCACACCGATATGTCATTCAAGATTAACTTCGTTCAGTTCAGTAATCGCGACGCTGACGACAAGTTTTCACTAATCGGCGTACTTGTCTTTCTTCGTGCCTTCGTTTCATTGTGTCTTACTCCATACTACGAATTGTTTTTCTGTCGTTGATCCATTGCTCTCAAGGTTTGTAACCGTTCGTCAGTACGAAGGCTAAGTCCGATAAACTAATATCACTCAACTGAGGTTTAACACTCGTCTTACTACACCGTCGCGTTATGAACGGGAAAGATTAACTTTCTTCAGTCGAATGACTGAGCAACACTTCAATCTCGATCTCACGAATTATCAAACTTCCAAAACTGAAACAATCTAATAGCGTTTTCATCCATACAACTATTGCAAAAGTACTCTAGAACGACTCAAGAGCAACTAACTAACTGAACATTTCCATATCCGAATTGCATTGTAGTCGCATTGAATTTCCTTTTCGATGCGTCTATAACTCTCTTCCATGGTAAATGTTATCCTTGACTGAAATATTTTCTGGGATTTAACCTTCGTTCATATGATTTTGA
Source organism: Schistocerca americana (assembly GCF_021461395.2). Lineage (NCBI taxonomy): Eukaryota > Metazoa > Arthropoda > Insecta > Orthoptera > Acrididae > Schistocerca > Schistocerca americana. The sequence continues at coordinate 161,924,708 of NC_060119.1, read as the reverse complement.
ATTTGTTCTATAGATGATTGATGAAGAATCTATTATAATCCTTTCATTTTGTCTCCCCTTTTTGTATGCTGTTCCCAGTATTTGAATGATATAGGTATTAATCAAAATATTACCAGTGAAGATTTTATCGTCAATAGTTGCCGTTACTGTCAAAATGACTCACTTCCCTACCTTAAGTTCCACAAAGTTTGTTAATTGGGGTTTTCTATCCTTGGGATGTTACAATATCCCTAAATTTCTGGAAAGCTTTTGAACGGTAACCCACTGCAGCGTGTTGAAGTAGGTCTGAGATGTGGAATAGCGGGTGATTCACAAAAGGAAACAAGATTTCAGTTGCTTATCACAGAGTGCATTTCACTGGATAGAGAAAGGTTCAGAGTTATATTGTCGCACAGACACTATCCATACACTGAAAAAGGACATCATGCGTTGCTCGATAAAAAGGAAAGTCCATGAACCTCGTGAACGGAGGCGCCAAAAACAAACAAAGAATAAAATAAAAAATAAAATAAAAACGTTTTGATTAGTCTCTTCCATGTTCGACGACGACGCCAGGACTTTAAGACACCCAGTTCTTGCGAGTGCCCTGTGCCATATTTTCGGGTATTGAAATACAAAATCAGTATTTTGTCTTATGATCGCTCGGGACGGAACTGTCGCAGTAGCTGGAATTTCAGATGCAAACACGCCACACCAAACCGTCTTGCGGACTTACAAGCGCTCCGTGTGAACGCACCTCGGATACGCTCGACATTTTCATCAGACATGCGTGGCCAACCACTGCTCTTCCCTTTGCATACGCTACCGGCTTCTAAGAACTTTGTATGCCAGTCATAAATATGTGTTTGCAGAAGCGGCTCCTTGCTGAACCGACGGCGGAATGAACGTTGCTCTTGAACAATGGACTGACTTCGAGGAAATTTCAACGCAGATAACGAGTTCTCTATGTTACCACAAAGAAACAATAACTCAGTTGTGTCACAATTTTGAAACTACATCTATCGAGTGATATGCACAATGTGTTTCTATCTTTTATCATTTTTATGTAATAAACAACTGAAATCTTTGCTTCTCTTTTAATCACACGGTAGGTTCCCAGATGTCTGAGTGTCTCGAAGATACTTTAAGTAATAGAAGCCAGTACTCGACGACGACGAGTGATGCTCAGAGATCAGGGTATCGTCAGGAGTGTCCCAGGGAAGTCAGGGACGTTCGTCCCTATTCTGCATACACATAAATAATCTGCCGGAGAGGGTGAACAACAATTTATGTCTGTTTGCTGACGACCCTATGGTGCACGGAAAGGTGTCTGCTTGAGCGACTGTAGGGGGATACCAGAAGGCTTAGGCATAATTTCTAATTAGTTTGCCGAATTGCATCTTGCTCTAAATGCATAAAAATGTAAGTTAATGCTGATGAGTAGGAAATACTATTCTGTAACCTTCGAACACAGCATTAGTAATGTGCTGCTTGACAAAGTCACATCAATTAAAGGTCTGGGTGTAACGTTGCAAAGTGACGTCAAATGGACCGAGCACATCAGGTTGACGTTTGGGAAGAGTTTTGGAAAGTATGGCTCATCTATAAACGACACGGCGTGTAAAATGTTAGTGCGATCGATTCTTGAGTACTGCTCGACTTTATCGGATCCCTACCAGATCGATTAAACGAAGGTATCGAAGCAATTCCGAAGCGTGCTGCTAGAGCTGTTACCGTTAGTATACCTGTGGTCTATGGGTAGCTTGCCGTCGGTTTTTTGCCGTGGGTGACTGAGCTCCGAAGATGTGTGCTTAGAGTCCTATCGGTCCAGTGGTGTACCCGAGTTTGTTTACTACCCGCGAGTGCGTGTCGCTTACCACAAGTTCACTGAAGTAACAAGGCGAATTATACGATGAACACTATAAAGATTACGTTCCAAATCGGGTACCCATGAAGGCGAACATACGAAGCAGAATTCTTGGGTGATGGACATCAAGATCCACAGGACATCATTGGCAATCACTTTTCGATCATGACCAGTATCGTCAATATTGATACTATCAACGAAGAAGCGTGCACGAAGGTGATTACGAAGTTTTAGGTAGTCAGATGGACGTATCGGCGCTGTCACCGTTGAACATGCAGGCCTAGACATGAGTATCCTCCGGGATTTCGAGCTGCCATTACCTGTTCTTTTAAGTCTTACAGGACTGTCAGCAGCCATGTTGCTGAGAAATGGCAGACATTTACAACGCATCCCTTTCTCAGTGGAGCAGGTCGAGCCAAACTCGAACTCACGAAGCGTGTTCCTTCATACTTAAACATCACCGGTTGTATTGCAGTTACGCGCACGTGCTCGAGATGTGGGGTTATCTTCGCTCCAATTGTCAGCAGAGGCGGACCACCCAGATTCCCTCAGCAGAGCGTATCGCTCCTTCGATTTTACGATGCACAAGGCACGACACCTACGGTGTTTGGAGGTGTGGACAGTTATAGGTTACCACTGCAGTCAGGCGGACACCATATTGACGAGGAACATACCGCCCGCTCGCTGCAGAGGGAATCGACAGATAGCCCTGAACAGCAACTGCCATTGCTAGGAGGTTGCTCCGAACACAACGAGCAGATGGATGTTGATCCACAAGCCTTCCTCTCGGAAAATGAGGTGGAGTCACGATCTGACATGGATACAAACGTCCGGAAACAGCGTTCGGAACACAGGACCTCCGACGTCTTTCTGTTCCGGACATGCTACGCTTTCCTGCCATGGCTGTATGGACCGTTCGTTGGCGACTGCTACTGTTTGACGTGTACGAAAGGTCGTCCGTTCCAGGTGCTGATGCATCAATGTTACAATCTTCACCTTCGCATGATTGACAAGCAACTGGCGGTCTTGTGATGGGGGCGTGATGGAACACTTTCTGAGGATGGCGTAGTAGAACTGCTCTATGCTGCAGCTTCCCTACTAAACGTCTTCAAGGTACGATGAAGGCTCGGCTTGACATAGTCCATCTACCACTGCAAAGCCAATGTGCACGCCCCTATTACCATAGGCACAGCCCTCACGGGTCACCCCCTACCTCCCGATATCCTGGCGAGGTCAGGTAAATGCTCTTGAATTTCCAAGAGCTGTGGCTGCGCCACACCCGTTGGCGTCCAAGCGTGGTAATACAGACATAAGCAATGTGGTCAGTAAAAGTTTCCGGCCACGACTCGGCTGCTAACAGAGCAGGAGGTGTGTATCCTGTCAGTTCTGTCAGAAGAATGTTCCGTAAAGTGCGTGAAACGTGGCATATTAGCATAGAAGATGTCCCAAGTGTCTGCCAAACCGGTATGATAATAGAGACGACAGGGTGGCGTAGGGGTGACACAACTCATCACCACTGCTCACACTGAGGGGGGACCCAAAAGAAACCGGATGGTTGTCATAAAAAATTTATTGATGAACCTTTTTACAGAATTACTTCAGTCACCTTCAAAATACTCTCCATTACACGCGATGCACTTGTCAAGTCCCTTTTCGAACTGTTGGAAGCATGTTTGGAACTATTCAAGCTTGATATTGTCCAGTGCCCTTTGCGAAGCTGTTTGTACCGCCTCTACATCGTCATAACGCTCCCCTTCTAGCGTTTTTTTCATTCGTGGGAATAGGAAAAAGTCGCACGGGGCTAGGTCCGGCGAATACGGAGAGTGGGGAACGACAGACCACCTCTGAGATGCCAAATAGTGGGTCACTCGTAAGGCCGTGTGTGCTGGAGCGTTGTCGTGATGCAGAAACCAGTCACCTGATCGCCAAAGTTCCGGGCGTTCACGTCCTCTCGCAGACGCCTTAAAACATCCAAGTAAAAGTGCCGGTTAACAGTCTGGCCAGGGCGTACGAATTCCCGATGCACAAATCAACGAACATCAAAAGAGACAATGATCATCGTCTTCACATTTGACCTCACCTGCCTTGCTTTTTTTGGTCTGGGAGAGTTGGGAGTCCTCCACTGGCTTGACGCTTGCTTCGTTTCTGGGTCATACCGGTAACACCAACTCTCTTCCCCTGTAATGACTTTGTTCAAGAAGTTTGGATCACGTCCAGTCTCTGTTTTCAAGTCCTGACACACATTCATGCGGATGGTTTTTTGCTCCTGTGTGAGAAGGCGCGGAACAAATTTAGCAGCAACACGTCTCATGTGCAAACCCTCACTCAAAATCCGCTGGCACGAGCTCCAACTGATTGCTGTTTCTGCTGAAATTTGGTCGATCGTTTGGCGACGATCCTCGTTGATCTTTTGGCGGACCTTTTCAATGTTCTCCCCATTTCGCGATGTTGAAGGGCGTCCAGAACGAGCTTGGTCTTCAACACACATCTTACCACGTTTGAAGCGCCCAAACCACTCTAAAACCTGTGTGCGGCTTATAGTGTCCTCCTGGAAAGCTTCCTGAAGCATTTGGTGTGTCTCCGTTGCAGTTTTTTTAAGCAGGAAACGAAATTTCACACACACTCTTTGTTCTTTTAAAGCTGCCATAACGACTTCGCAGAGGTAACCCACCAACAATCAGAGAAACGCAATACCACACTTGCACGTTCAGGTCGACACTGACGCCGTCTGCACAGCTGTTTCGTGAAGGTCTCTACTAACACCATCTAGCGTGAGAACCCTGCACTAAGTCTACGAGTGGCAGCGCCCTCGGAGTCCGGTTTCTTTTGGGTCCCCCCTCGTACTACCGTAGGAGGAGAACGTCGATCATACCGAATCGGGGCTAGTCACGCACGTAGCTGTCATCGTGTTATATCCTAGCCAGTAATGCCAACCGAGCCCGCCGCCAAAAGGTTGGCAGCATCAAAGTCCGGACGCCGTCCGCATAAGCAGCGCCAGCGAGACAGGAAATCGCCGCAAGTCTGCGCGCGCCACCGCTGGCTTCTGGCTTCTTAAGCGCTGGAGTCGCGAGCGCTAGGACAGTTCTGTATTCGCAGCTCAGTTGTATACTCGCCACCGAATTGTGTACTTGCTAGTCAGTTGTGTGTTCATCGCAGCAGAGTTGTTGTTTGTCGTCAGCCGACGCTGCCCTAGCTGCTCCGACTCGAACTAGACAGATTTCTGTAGACACGGAGTTCACTACCGTGTTTCTGTATCTTCGTTAATAAAGATAAGTACCGTCTTTTATTTAATCAGTGTTTGGGTTTTCATCTTTCTGTTCACTGTTCCAGCGGACCGGTCGGCCCGCTATTAAAAGTGTGGCGGTGACTTCGTAAGCCGTTTCTACAGCAAATTGCTTATCGCTACGAACACCGCCACAAAAATGGCAACGAGGACTTCCGAACTCGTGTGCAGGGCTGGTTCACCTTGTTTCTTGTTATACTAATTATAGAGATAAAATTTTGGGGGCTGGTTTAATTTGTGTTCACTATGTCTGCCGAATTACAACAGTTGATCTTGTTACAGAGTCAGCAAATACAAAGTCTGGTGGAAGCAATCGCCAAACAAGCGGCTAATCCTCCAACACAAAAGGAACAAGCACAGGCAGCACCACCTTTCCGTGCTTTTGATGCATCACGAGAAGAATGGCGAGAATATTTCGCGCAGTTGCAGGCGCACATGACAGTCTACAAAATCACAGGTACTGAGCGGCAGCTTTATTTAATTTCCACTGCAGGCGTGGAAGTCTATCGACTACTTTGTAAGTTGTTCCCGGAATCCAAGCCAGAAGCTTTAGACTATGACATTGTTGTTAACAAGCTTGCTGCGTATTTCGAGTCGCGAGTTCATGTGGCAGCAGCCAGATTCAAGTTCTTCAGGTTAAAGAAACTGCCACATCAATCTAATAAACAGTGGTTAACAGATTTACGGGGCCTCACCCGTCAGTGCCGATTTAATTGTGTGTGTGGAGCGTCCTACAGTGATGTCATGTTACGAGACGCTATTACTCAAAACGTTGCAGATTCTCGTATTCGTGCTGCTATCTTAAAGTTGCCTGACCCGTCATTAGAGACTGTGATGAACATCATTAAAGCCCAAGATACTTTTGACTATGCTGAGTGTGAGTTAGATCAGCCATGTATTTCTCAAATTGCCTGTGCTAAGCAAGTTCTGTCACGCCCGCGGCCCCACCGGCAGAGTCAGACTGTAAACACTAGCCGGCCGCGTCATGTTAAACACATTCGTCAGCCGCGTGTGCAAAATGATAGAGTTAAGTCTTGCCCTAAGTGCGTTCTTGCTCATCCTCGTGAACGTTGCCCGTTAAGAAACGCGGTTTGTCACTTTTGTCAAAGGAAGGGACACATCCAGACTGTTTGTTTGCGTAAACGCAAGAACAATTCTAGCGCTGCCCAGCCCATGGATATTCATGTTCTTCAAAGCCAGCCCGCCCAGAAGGTCGCGTTTAAAGACTCTTCCACGGTTCGTGTGGGTAATAAACTTGTTCGCAATAAGCCACCCACCCAGCCCTCTGCTATGCGACCCAGGCGTAATTCAAACGCTGTAAAAAGTAATGTACAGACTGCAAGTGAAGCGGGAATTGTTGTTCCACCCGCCCAACCCACGAGTTGTCGTAAGCAGCGAACACGCGCTAAACGCGCTGATTTTGTGTCTTCCGCCTCCACTGCACCGATCCAGAGACAGTGTAATAAACTATTTGTGAAGCTACGCATCCAGGATAAGACCTTCAATTTTCAATTAGACACTGGTGCGTCTGTGACTCTCATAAATAGTGCTACGTATGCGGCTATCGGCCGCCCTAAACTTTCAGCGGCAAAACATTCTTTGGCTACTTATAGTGGAGAACAAATTCCTGTGTTAGGTGTATGTAGCGTGCCAGCCACATTCCGTGGCAATACAAAAACAGTTTCATTCACAGTGCTCCGCGCTACAGACAGTGTAAACATTTTCGGATTAGACTGTTTTGACTTGTTTGGCCTGTCTATCCAAGACAATGTGTTGCAAATTAATTCTGTTGTTGTTCCTCAAGACAGCATAACCGATTTGTGTAAACGATACAGTGACACATTTCAAGACGAACTAGGTTGTGCTGCGAACTTTGCCGCTCATATTACGTTGAAAGATAGTGCTCAGCCTCGATTTTTTCGTGCTCGTCCAGTGCCTCACGCCCTCCGGGCACCTGTAGAAGCTGAACTTCGTCGTTGGCAAAACAACGGTGTTATTCAACCCTTTTCAGCGAGCCAGTGGGCTTCTCCCTTAGTTATTATAAAAACACCGTCTGGCAAGTTACGTTTGTGCGTTTGTGTGCTGATTTTAAGTCGACAGTTAATCCTCAGACTGGGAAGCTCGTTTCTTTTCCAAAATTGATCTCCGTGAAGCATATTTGCAATTGCCCCTCGACGAGCAATCACAACAGTATTTTGTCATAAACACGTCGTTGGGGTTGTTCCGTTTTCTGCGTTTGCCTTTTGGTTGTGCGTCAGCTCCAGCTGTTTTTCAGCGTTTTTTGTCACAACTTCTGGCTAATGTGCCATCGTGTTGCAACTATTTAGACGATATTGTTGTGTCCGGTCGGACGCCTGCTGAACATTTCCGTAATTTGGAGTGTTTGTTTAAAGTGTTGTCTCAGGCAGGCCTACGTTGCAACATCGATAAATGTTCATTTTTCCTTACGGAGATGGAGTATCTGGGACATGTTATTAATGCTCAAGGCATTCATCCCTCCCAGTCACATTTAGCAGCTATTCGTGATTTGCCCGCCCCTCGCAATCAGCATGAATTGCAAGCAGTTCTTGGCAAATTGACGTATTATATTAGGTTTATACCTAATGCATCACAGATTGCTGCACCGTTGCATCGTCTCCCCCGTAAGAATGTTCCGTTTGTGTGGTCAGCTGATTGCCAGTCAGCCTTTCAGCAGCTTAAAGAGGCTTTATTGAATGATCGTTGTCTGGTCCATTACGACCCTAACAAGCCTCTGGTGTTAGCTTGTGATGCCTCTTCTTTCGGCCTCGGTGCTGTGTTGTCTCACCGAGTCGGTAACACCGAACGTCCTATTGCGTTCGCATCTAAATTGCTAAACAAAGCTCAGTGTAATTATAGCCAATTGGACAAGGAAGCGTTGGCTATTGTGTTTGGTGTCACAAAATTCCATCACTACCTCTATGGTAGACCATTCTATTTAGTAACGGATCACAAGCCCGTGACGTCACTGTTTCATCCGTCTAAACCAGTTCCTCAGCGGACAGCTCAGAGACTACAACTTTGGGCTCTTTTGTTATCACAATACCAGTATGAGATACTGTATCGCCCTACAGCTCAGCATGCAAACGCTGACGCGCTTTCTAGATTGCCGATTGCTGCGGATGATGTCTTCGATTCCTCTGACGACTCTTGCCATCAGATTGACGCCGATGAGCATCAATCCCTCCGGGATTTTCCGATTGATTATCGTCAGGTGGCACGTGAGACAGCTACGGATCGTCATCTGAGTTTACTATTACGTTTTGTTCAACGTGGTTGGCCGTCCAAGGCAAAGGACATATCGGATCCTGTGGTTCGTCGCTATTATCCGCAACGTCATCTGTTGTCTGTTTCGCACGGAGTTTTGCTGTTACGCACCGAGAATGACCAGCTTCGTGTAGTGGTTCCCCAAGTGCTCCAATCCAAGGTCCTCGACTTGTTGCATCAAGGTCATTGGGGAGTGGTCCGCACCAAGCAGCTTGCCCGCCGTCATTGTACATGGGTCGGCATTGATAAGCAGATTACGCAGATGTCTACAGATTGTTCGACGTGTGCCGAACACCAAGCTGCTCCGCCTCAACGCTATTTTGAGTGGGCACGCCCTGCCGGTCCCTGGCAGCGAGTACATATTGATTTCGCTGGTCCATATTGGAATTCTCGTTGGCTCATCGTGATAGATGCATTTAGTAATTTTCCGTTTGTTGTGCCCATGCAGTCTACAACGTCTGCACAGACTATACAGGCGTTGACTTCAATTTTTTGTATTGAGGGTCTTCCAGAAGTTTTAGTGTCTGACAATGGTCCACAATTTACCTCTGCTGAATTTGAAAGTTTTTGTTCTGCCAATGGCATTCGCCATGTTCTTACTCCGCCGTTCCACCCTCAATCGAATGGTGCAGCGGAACGTTTTGTACGCACATTCAAGGATCATATGGACCGCCTTCGTGCTACGCACTCTCGTCAGCAGGCCCTCATCACGTTCCTGTCGTCGTGCCGGACCACGCCACGCGACGGCCCTTCGCCTGCGGAGCTTCTCCACGGCCGTCGTCATCGCACCTTACTACGGTTGTTGCACCCTCCGGATCGACCCGCCGCTTCTGAGCATCGCACGCGTTTTCAGCGCAACGACGCCGTTTTTTTCAGAGTTTATCACGGTCGCCGTCGTTGGGAACGTGGTACCGTGATAAGTGTCCAGGGTCGCGGTTTTTATACTGTTCAAGGTGCTACTGGGGTGCACAGGAGGCATCAGAACCAGTTGCGCCGCGCTGGCCGCCCGGATTCTGCCGCTCGTTCTTTGTCCACAGATTTGGTCCGCGGCGGGTTCCAGCCGCGCCTTCCGACTTCGCTGCCGCCCCCAGGGCAGCAGCAGCAGCAGCCGTCGCCGCTACCACACCGACAGCCCTTCCCGTTGATGCCTCCCGCGCAGCTTCATCCGGGAGCGCCCCAGGTGGTCGCTCCGGCGCCTGCGGTCCGTCTTCAGTCGCCACCGCCTTCGGAGCTGATGGACGTCGACCCCTCAGCCGGGCCGCCTTCCCAAGCGGTGTCTGTGCAGCCTGTCCTGCAACCGCTTTCCTTGGGCACCCCCAAGGAGTCTGACACCGCAGCGCCTTGTCCGGCGCCCACTCAGCAGCCGTCGACGCAGCGTCAGGAGACGCTGCCTCTCTTCGTGGGTCCCGACGCCCCGTCGCGTCCAGTACCAGAAGCTGCGCCCGTGGTCACAGGCGTGCACCCTGACCTCGGTTTTCAGTCGGTGTTTCCCGAGGCCCCGCGCAGCCAATGCTGGGGTGCGGACCGGGGACTGCCACCGACAACAGTCTCCGCCCCGGTCTCTTCTGCTACGCCTGCGGCCAGACCCCTCCCCCGCCGTCGACGCTCGCCACGTCATTATTCAACGACGGTGCGGCGATTTGGGGGGGAGGAGTGTTATATCCTAGCCAGTAATGCCAACCGAGCCCGCCGCCAAAGGGTTGGCAGCATCAAAGTCCGGACGCCGTCCGCATAAGCAGCGCCAGCGATACAGGAAATCGCCGCAAGTCTGCGCGCGCCACCGCTGGCTTCTTAAGCGCTGGAGTCCGGAGCGCTAGGACAGTTCTGTATTCGCCGCTCAGTTGTATACTCGCCACCGAATTGTGTACTTGCTAGTCAGTTGTGTGTTCATCGCAGCAGAGTTGTTGTTTGTCGTCAGCCGACGCTGACCTAGCCGCTCCGACTCGAACTAGACAGATTTCTGTAGACACGGAGTTTACTACTGTTTCTGTATCTTCGTTAATAAAGATAAGTACCGACTTTTATTTAATCAGTGTTTGGGTTTTCATCTTTCTGTTCACTGTTCCAGCGGACCGGTCGGCCCGCTATTAAAAGTGTGGCGGTGACTTCGTAAGCCGTTTCTACAGCAAACTGCTTGTCGCTACGAACACCGCCACAAAACATTGTTACACGAAACACTTCATGCTTCCGACACTGACATGGCCCTACTGCAAGACAATTGGTTCTTGGTTTCCTGGACATCTCTAGAAACACGACACGCACATCACATGTGTGACAGTGGACAGCGGCGTCAGAATTCTTCTCAATGAAGATTCAATAGAGACCGATGTATACTACCTACCGAATGCCAGGGTCATTGGGTTACAGTTCAAGTCGTACACCACGACAATGACGACGCACCATCGGGTGCCAGGAAGACGCATGAACGTTCGCTCTTATTTACTGAGGAATTAAGGCAATTATACTAAGGTAGGACAGATGATATGGTGACTGTGAATGATTTTGATTGTAAACAGCCTCCCAAGAACCAAGTTCCTCACCATTCAACATGACTAACACTCGGCACAGTCTTCCCCCAAGCTCGGTTTGGTAGTCACTTGGGACATCTTGTATGCTGACATCACTCTTGGAGGTCAACGGATGTAGAGCAGATGCAACGCTTGGAAATTTAACGCTGTTCATCCAACCTCGCCAAAATCTCAAGCGGTAGTGGACGACACATGGAAACTGTGTGTACGGCGATGAGGAGGGAATACATCAGCTTCACAGTGGTGCCTGGACTGTGCCAGTTCGAGTCTTCACACCTTGAAGACGTTTAGTCGGGAAGCTGCGTCATCGAGACATAGCACTACGGAGTTCTTCAGAGAGTGTTCCGTTATCTCCCCATCATCAGACCACCAGATGCTTGTTAACCAAGCAAAAGCAAAGATTGTGACAGTGATGCATCACCGATTGGAAGGGACGATCATTCACAAACGTCAGACGGTCGGAATCACCAACGAACGGTCCTCTATGTACCATATAGCCATGGAATGCAATCGCTGACACAGAACTTTGATAAATTATGTGACGACAAAAGTTGGCTTGCGTCACGTCACCCAAAGAGGCACAAGAAATGCATACTGTACCCACATTTCTTCACATACACACATCAAAAAAAGTTTTGCATCACCTTGGTTCCGAGAACTGGGAACCTGTATAGAAAATGGAACATAGATCAACATACGAGGGCAGTTCAATAAGTAATGCAACACATTTTTTTTCTGAAACAAGGGTTGTTTGATTCACCATTGAAATGCACCAGGTTATTCCCCAATCGTTTAGCTACACAACACTATTTTTCAACGTAATCTCCATTCAATGCTACGGCCTTACGCCACCTTGAAATGAGGGCCTGTATGCCTGCACGGTACCATTCCACTGGTCGATGTCGGAGCCAACGTCGTACTGCATCAATAACTTCTTCATCATCCGCGTAGTGCCTCCCACGGATTGCGTCCTTCATTGGGCCAAACATATGGAAATCCGACGGCGCGAGATCGGGGCTGTAGGGTGCATGAGGAAGAACAGTCCACTGAAGTTTTGTGAGCTCCTCTCGGGTGCGAAGACTTGTGTGAGGTCTTGCGTTGTCATGAAGGAGAAGTTCGTTCAGATTTTTGTGCCTACGAACACGCTGAAGTCGTTTCTTCAATTTCTGAAGAGTAGCACAATACACTTCAGAGTTGATCGTTTGACCATGGGGAAGGACATCGAACAGAATAACCCCTTCAGCGTCCCAGAAGACTGTAACCATGACTTTACCGGCTGAGGGTATGGCTTTAAACTTTTTCTTGGTAGGGGAGTGGGTGTGGCGCCACTCCATTGATTGCCGTTTTGTTTCAGGTTCGAAGTGATGAACCCATGTTTCATCGCCTGTAACAATCTTTGACAAGAAATTGTCACCCTCAGCCACATGACGAGCAAGCAATTCCGCACAGATGGTTCTCCTTTGCTCTTTATGGTGTTCGGTTAGACAATGAGGGAGCCAGCGGGAACAAACCTTTGAATATCCCAACTGGTGAACAATTGTGACAGCACTACCAACAGAGATGTCAAGTTGAGCACTGAGTTGTTTGATGGTGATCCGTCGATCGTCTCGAACGAGTGTGTTCGCACGCTCCGCCATTGCAGGAGTCACAGCTGTGCACGGCCGGCCCGCACGCGGGAGATCAGACAGTCTTGCTTGACCTTGCGGCGATGATGACACACTCTTTGCCCAACGACTCACCGTGCTTTTGTCCACTGCCAGATCACCGTAGACATTCTGCAAGCGCCTATGAATATCTGAGATGCCCTGGTTTTCCGCCAAAGAAACTCGATCACTGCCCGTTGTTTGCAACGCACATCCATTACAGACGCCATTTTAACAGCTCCGTACAGCGCTGCCACCTGTCGGAAGTCAATGAAACTATACGAGACGAAGCGGGAATGTTTGAAAATATTCCACAAGAAATTTCCGGTTTTTTCAACCAAAATTGGCCGAGAAAAATAATGTGTTGCATTACTTACTGAACTGCCCTCGTAAATATCATTTCCGCCCTTTTTTATTGCTCATGAAAACCACACATTGCATGTTGCACCACCATACAGCGAGATTTTCAGAGATGGTGATCCAGATTGCTGTACACACCGATACCTCTAATACCCAGTACCACGTCCTCTTACAACGATGCATGCCTGTATTCGTCGTGGCATATTATCCACAAGTTCATCAAGGCGCTGTTGGTCAAAATTGTACCACTCCTCAACGGCGTTTCGGCGCACATCCGTCAGAGTGGCTAGTGGGTCACCTCGTCCATAAACAGCCCTTTTCAATATATCCCAGGCAAGTTCCATTGGGTTCATGTCTGGAGAACATGCTGGCCACTCTAGACGAGCGATGTCGTTATGCGCCAGCCGGGGTGGACCTACAGTCTGGACCGCTATGGTCGCAGGTTCGTATCCTGCCTCGGGCATGGATGTGTGTGATGTCCTTAGTTTAGTTAGGTTTAAGTAGTTCAAAGTTCTAGGGGACTGATGAGACGTTAATCCCCACAATGTTCCGAGCCATTTGAACCATTTTTTTGTCGTTATCCTGAAGTAAGTCATTCACAAATTGTGCACGATGGGGGTACCAATTGTCGTCCATGAAGACGAATGCCTCGCCAATATGCTACCGACAGGGTTGCGCTATCGGTCGGAGGATGGCATTCACGCATATGACCACCAGCGGTGTACATCGGCCCCACATAATGCCTCCCAGAAACAGCAGGGAACTTCCACCTTGCTGCACTCGCTGGACAATGTGTCTAAGGTGTTCAGCCTAACCAGGTTGCCTCCAAACACTTCTCTGACGATTGTCTGGTTGAAGGCATATGCGACACTCATCGGTGAAGAGAAGTGATGCCAATCCTGAGCACGTTATTGGACCTATCTGTATCGGTCGGAGGATGGCATTCACGCATTCCATGACCACCAGCGGTGTACATCGGCCCCACATAATGCCTCCCAGAAACAGCAGGGAACTTCCACCTTGCTGCACTCGCTGGACAATGTGTCTAAGGTGTTCAGCCTAAACAGGTTGCCTCCAAACACTTCTCTGACGATTGTCTGGTTGAAGGCATATGCGACACTCATCGGTGAAGAGAAGTGATGCCAATCCTGAGCACGTTATTGGACCTATCTGTACCGTGCTGCATGGTGTCGTGGTTGCAAAGATTGACCTCGCCATGGACGTCGGGATCGAAGTTGCGCATCATACTGCCCATTGCGCACTGTTTGAGTCGTAACACGACGTCCTGTGGCTCCTAGAAAAGCATTATTCAACATGGTGGCGTTGCTGTCAGGGTTCCTCCAAGCCAAAATCCGTAGGTAGCGGTCATTCACTGCAGTAGGAACCCATGGGGGCCTTTGTGAGGCGTGTCATCGACAATTCCTGTCTCTCTGTATCTCCTCCAGGTCCGAACAACATCGCTTTGGTTCACTCCGAGACGCCTGGACGCTTCCCTTGTTGAGAGCCCTTCCTGGCACAAAGTAACAATGCGGACGCGATGGAACCGCGAAATTGACCGCCTAGGCATGGTTGAACTACAGACAACACGAGCCGTGTACCTCCTTCCTGGTGGAATGATTGGAGCTGATCGGCTGTCGGACCACCTCCGTCTAATAGGCGCTGCCCTTGCATGGTTGTTTACATTTTTGGGCGGGTTTAGTGACATCTCTGAACAGTCAAAGGGACTGTGTCTGTGATACAATATCCAGAGTCAACGTCTATCTTCATGAGTTCTGGGAACCGGGGTGACGCAAAACTCTATTGATGTGTATATATTGTTCCAAACCCGCAGTAATTCTCGTTTCACCAGCTATCGACGGGATTTAGTTATTACATCAGTTCACTGAAAAAAAATCTGTAGTCACTTGAATATCGTGATAGAGATGGAAGTTTTGCATATTAATCCTATGGCTAAATACTTTCGTCTTTGCATGATGTCATTTGAGAAAATTTTGTTTCCATATCAGAAATCGTTTATGATACACGAGGAATTTTTTAAATATTTCATTCTGGCTTTTTCGCTGGCCACGAGCTCAGGACGAAGCGCTTTACATACGATGTGCATCTTCCAAAAGCATTATCGTGTGTTTGTTTTCTTTTTTCCTCACGTGAATAACACATGTCGTTTTTCTTTTAAAATCTTGACAGCAAAGACACGCACTGGGATTGGAAGGGTTTACTTTTTGTACATAAATAAATGTGATTTATCCCGTAGCTGTTTAATCCTCCCATTTCTTCCTGTTTGGCGACGGAGACGTTGTAGCCTGGCTTCAAATAACCCCTGTCCACCTTGCCGTCACCCCTTAAGAAAGAAAATAAAAAAGAAGATAAGGCTGTGGCTTATGGTGCCGGAGGATGCAGACTCGCATCTAGCTACATACTAATATTTTTTTTTATTTTAGCGTTGTTAACACATTCTGGGCCTTTCTTGTGAAAAAAAGTGTGTCCTCATTAATAGAAATCAAGAAGTCCTAGGTCCCTGGTTCAGACACAGTGAAAGATTAAATTTTGAATAATAATCATTGGTAATCGCGATCGAAGACATCTGGTCTACATCTACATCTACATGATTACTTTGCAATTCACATTTAAGTGCTTGGCAGAGGGTTCATCGAACCACAATCATACTATCTCCCTACTGTCTGGCTCCCAACGTCTAGCTCGGCGTTGGCGGCGCGTCAGCGGGACGCGCACACCTAGAACATCTAGTGTGCGCGTCCGGGATAACGCTCCCGCTGGCCACTGTGAAAACGCAAAGTCCACGCACAGTATATAAGCGAGCGCGCTCTCGCGCTACGCTCATTCTGTGTATTGCTGCTGCACAGGCAACTGCATTGAACGCCGCCAACATTCCCTACAGGAGATATCAACGTCATCGTCGGACAACTGTATACAAAAACATAGAAAACGTTGAACTGACTACAACAGCAGGAGACAAGAACAATCGCATACCAGTGAAGAGTGTTGCAGCCCACGCCCTCGTACGACAGGCAGTTACATCTCTATCATTAAAACTTTCCAGGTACACTAGAAACACCACTACCACCTCTCACTATAGCAACAGTGAACCATCAATTTCCATGTGAGATGGTATCGTTTATATCCAAGCTGAAATTAAAAGAACAGAGGTACAAGAGAACAGCGGTACAAGAAGTCACCCTCTTTCAGCTTACGGCATTATCGAAGAGGGTGAAGGAGTGGTTCCGCGCTCTCTCTTCCTTGCCCTTAAAGGCGAAAGAATCAGCAATGATGCAGAAGACAATAGAAACCACTTTTTTGAAGACATAACATATATCCACAGAACACGGACTTGTAATTAAAAAAGTGTCATGATGATCCCTCGATTCACAAAAGATTCCGTACTAGTCCCCCAATCGCGTCTCCAGGAGGGGACTGCCAAAGGGGAGGTGACTATGAGAAAAAGATTGAATAACCAAAGAAAGGATAACATTCTGCGAGTCATGGCCTGGAATGTCAGAAATATGAACGTAATAGTGATGCTAGGAAATGTTAGGCTCCTTCTAGACACTGTGGGTGTCTGCGAATGGAAAGAAGACAAGAAAATATAATCAGGAGAGTGTAGAATAATACCAACAGCAGCAGATAATATATCGGCAGTAGGATTCGTTATGAGTAGTAAGGAAGGGCAAGGAGTGTGTTAATGTGAATAGTTGAGTGATAGCAAGAATCGACAGCAAACCACATCATGGACAATGATAGTTCAGGTATACATACCGACGTCGCATGTGGAATATGAAGAGACAGAAAAAGTATATGAGGATATTGTATGGCTTAAGCATCTGCTCAAAGGGAGATATAAATCTAATAGTCACAGGGGACTGGAATGCTGTTGTAGTCTGTGCACCCAAGAGGAGCTCAGAAGACTTCACTGGACTGTTCTTCCTAGTCCACCTTGCATCTTTGGTATGGCACTTCCCAACTTCCACCCGTCTGACCCAATGGAGGATGCACTCTGTGGGAGGCAGTACGTGAATGATGCGTAGGTTATTAATGCACCAATGACGTTGGCTTCGACGTGGACCAGTAGAGCTTTACCATGTGGACATGCTGGCCTTCCCAGTAATGTGGCGTAAAGCTGTCGTATTGAGGGGAGATTATGTTGAAAAATACGGTTTTGTAGCCAATAGAGTGGGGGATAACATTTTGTATTGGAATCCTGAATGAAACCTGCTATGTCCGCTGACCTAATCACGCGCACCCTGCTATCGCTCAGCCCGGCCTCACATGCGCGGTGGTCGGTCTTACAAGGGAACCTCCCCATCGCACCCCCCTCAGATTTAGTTATAAGTTGGCACAATGGATAGGCCTTGAAAAACTGAACACAGATCAATCGAGGAAACAGGAAGAAGTTGTGTGAAACTATGAAAAAAATAAGCAAAATATACAAACTGAGTAGTCCATGCGCAAGATAAGCAACATCAAGGACAGTGTGAGATTAGGGGCGCCGTGGTCCTGTGGTTAGCGTGAGCAGCTGTAAGACAAGAGGTCCTTGGTCCAAGTCTTCCCTCGAGTGAAAAGTTTGATCTGTCAGTTCGTTCATTGACGTCTCTGTTCACTGTAATAAGTTTAGTGTCTGTGTTTTGCGACCGCACCGCAAAACCGTGCGATTAGGAGACGAAAGGAAGTGCCTCTCCAATGGGAACCGAAAACATTTGATCGCAAGGTCATAGGTCAACCGATTCCTCCACAGGAAAACACGTCTGATATATTCTATACGACACTGGTGACGGCATGTGCGTCACATGACAGGAATATGTTGCCGACCCACCTAACTTGTACACTTGGCGAATGGGTAAAAAGATTCTTCTACCTTGCCCGATTTAGGTTTTCTTGTGGATGTGGTAATCACTCCAAAAAAGTGATGAAAACGTAAGAGTTTCTCGCATAAACTAAAGTAGAAACAAATAATTGAATTTTCCACTTGGGGAAGACTTGAACCAGGAACCTCCCATTCCAGAGCTGCGCACGCTAACCACGGGACCACGGCACTCCTAACGTCCCGAGTTCCTTGATGTTGCGTATCTTGTGCATGGACTACTCAGTTTGTACATTTTGCTTATTTTTTTCATAGTTCCACACAACTTCTTCCTGTTTTCTCGATTGATCTGTGTTCAGTTTTTCAAGGCCTCTCCACTGTGCCAACTTATAACTAAATCTGAGGGGGGTGCCATGGTGAGGTTCCCTTGTTATCTTCACGTCGCGACCGCCGGAGGTTCATGGCGTTATCTCCGGCTGAACACGTCGCGCCATTCAATAGTTCTTGCCTGCAGCGCCCTCTGTGGCCACAAAATACAACTGGAGCACGGACCTGTCGCAACGGCCACTCGCTCTTGCTCGCTAGCTGTGTTAATATCGTGGTGTTATTATATAGGTCTTATATGACAACCTTGGGCTTAGAACTTAGTTACGATTTGGATTGCACTGTGGATTTGTGAATTGTATTGTGGACTTAATTACGTAGCTACTTGCTACGAGAGCAATAGACGGTGGCTGTTTCAGTGTGGAGAATAAAGATTAGTGATCTTCCTGATCGCTGGCGCCATACTTTGAGACTAATCTTTTCTCGGCCATCAGATCTTGCGTCACATCCCGGTCACGCCCTGCTACTAATTCCAACTTATGTCTTCCACTCCAAGCAGACATAATTTGTCTTGCTTTCAGAAAAAAAAATCTGTTGCGTTACTTATTGAAAACCCCTGTTCGTACACATCTGCCACTCACGATCAATATTTGATGTCATATAGGCGCTCACTGGTCGATTTTCCGCATATACCATGCTGTGTTTGCGATAACAGTTTATCTTGCCCAAGATATTTGGGGAGAGAGCGGCCTCAGTCAATGAGAACTGAAGGCACTGACATGCTTCCATGTCTGAAACTGAACAAAACCTTCTTCTTCATTCTATTCCGTTTGAGTTGTTTTGTATAGAAGTTGCGTTTTTCATTGTGTGTTATATGGTGTGCTTTTGAACGTTGATACTTTGAGTTATACTGAGAATCTGAAGGCAGCTTACGGTTTGTATTCATACTATGTCTCCATATGCCCAGTCTGGAATACGAGGTAACGTGTTTCCTTATTAACTATTTGGTGAGCCCTAATGTAAAAGTAATGGCAAATGGTTCAAATGGCTCTGAGCACTATGGGACTCAACTTCTGAGGTCATTAGTCCCCTAGAACTTAGAACTAGTTAAACCTAACTAACCTAAGGACATCACAAACATCCATGCCCGAGGCAGGATTCGAACCTGCGACCGTGGCAGTCGTGTGTAAAAGTAATATTCCATGGTTAGTAAGGCATAATGAATTGCGAAGTTTGAGGCGAGAATACGATTAATGTGTGCAGATTTCGTTCTGTTTACATGCTGTATTTGCCCGTAATTATGTTTACCAAGGTGATAGTTCATTCACCAACATTTCTTTTTTCTTTTTTAAAATTTTTCGTATGAAGTGATTATATCTTCACACGAGTCATGGCGTCTGGACCATGTGACTGATGTAATGTTGTCTCGTTGTATGTAAAACATTTGTATTCACTGGGAGCTAATAACAGCTATTCAAAAGAAAAGCCCATATTTTTATTTATATTTCCTTATTTTTATCACTTTAATTAAATGAAATATACTTTTCGTAAAGGTGTACTAAGTAAGCATGAGGCTTTGCACTAAATTCTTGCAATGGAAAAACGAGAGAAATAATTTTATGGCTTCAGCTCACCTGTTAGTTCAATGATAATAACTTTTCGTGTCTTGCGAATTGTGTGGTCTGAGAGTATTTCTCTTACTTCATTAATCTGTTTTCAGATTCCAGAAGGTACGTTTTCCTCGAGAACTCCAAACCAGCAGTTGTTTCGATGTACCGATACAAGGTTCCGTGGTACGATGTATTACCAAATATGAGCACTCAAGTGTTACAAGGCATGCTGGAGTCCATCTTTACGATACATGTCTTCCACAGTGGGACTAATATTGATGATGCTTATGCGATCAAATGTTAGAGTCAGTGACGGGACATTTTCTCAATTAAGAACAGTAAATCATTTCAGAAGCCCAAGAATATTACTTGCGCTAAGTATGAGTCTCCGTATCGAATCACACATGCAGTCTGATAGTGTAGTTTTATTATCCTTTTGGACTTCATTCACCTACTGCAGAGGGCATCTTCATTCAGGGTAGTTTTATTGGGAACTTAATGATAACTAGTACGGTAAACGCAGTTTGCAAACATAGTACAACTTTCCCTACCGTACTGTGACACGTTGTAAACAGTTGTCGATTACACCCTGTGTAATAGCGAAGAAGACATTCATTAATTTGCATAACATATTACTTGGGTGCAGTATGGAATAAATAAATCACAGCACGTTCTTCAGCGCCAGTGGCTTCTTGACGTGGAGAAAATGCAGATAATATCCAGTAACTTGTATCAGAATTCCATGCTAATTTCATTTCATTTCTTTTCAGTTCATTAATAAAAGAGATATTGAATTTATTCTGTAAACAACATCTGTAACAACTGATATGGAATCACGCAAGAGAATTTCGGGCTAGCTCTCCCGCATAATGCAAAGGGAACTCGATATTCGCCGCACGCATTTTCGTCGACAGTGCTGACACCGGAGTAGCGAGCATCTGGAATTCGAACCGTAACGTAATTGCCCTTAGGGACCGGAATCAGTATATACGCGTGCTCCCTATCTACTCAGTTGCAACAGATTATGTGTCAGCCTACAACTGCAGCCGTACTGATAAAAATTAGATGTGCAGTTAATATTTGCAAGAAATTACAAATTATTTTGACGAAGAACTGTTGATGTCTCTGATCTTACAAGATTTTTGGATGTCACAAGAAGACCGTTTCAGCCACGCAATACTACATGAATATTGGTTATTTCCAGAAGACAGCATTTCGGAGTACCGAGGTTACAATTTCCGTTTCGTGACATCTACTTCTTCAGCATCTCATTGTATTCTCATACCGATAAAATAAACTTGTGGGAAAATGGTAGTAAGCTCTTCCATAACTCTTCATTATCTCTTCATCATATACAAACAAAACTATTACTGGGTGAGTCACTTGTTTATTTTGTCACTGCCAGTCTCAACGGTTCACACCGTTATCTACAGGTGGAGAAATGTTAATTTATATATCTGGTATTAGTGAAGAGTACAGACGTCTTTCCACAGTAGCAGACCAAGGACATTGTAGCTTATGGTGCGTCTTTTGTTAATGATACAAACCGTTTATTTAGAAAAGGCACTTTTGAGGTTAAAAAACGTTAATTTCTGACAGTGAATAGTACGTAGAGGGAAAGCAGAGTTGTAGAAAGTCTGCATACTGCTGCCCGACGAATGCCCTCTCCACTGCACATTACGTTTACATTGTCACTGCAATGATGTACATGTTACAGATGTGCTTGTTTAAATTCGATACAAAGATAAGGTTAAATTGTTTCTGCAAAAATTTGCTTTTCTTTTTTAAAAAAATGTTAATGGTTTGCGCCATAATATGGACATGTGTACAATTCAGTTATAGTTATTATATTAGGTAGTTATATACACATACGTATGATTTTCTTGTGTTTCGTAAAGACTCTATACAAAAATAAAGGATGAAATGGGTATGCACATAATTATGTTTTACATTTATTTTGAAATAAATGAAAGCATATTTATGCTAGCACACTGGACTCGCATTCGGAGGACGACGGTTGAATCCTGCGTCGGGCCATCTTGATTTAGGTTTTCCGTGATTTCCCTTAAGCGCTCCAGGCAAATGCCGGGATGGTTCCTGTGAAAGGGCACGGCCGATTTCCCTCGCCGTCCTTCCCTAATCCAATGAGAGGGATGACCTCGCAGTTTGCTCTCTTCCCTCAAAACAACCCAACCCATATTTTTGCATTTATATTACTCTTGTCATAATATTTATTTATTGTTAAATAAAAGGGAAACATACTTATGCTCATAACCATTTAATCCTTTATTTTTGTATCCATCATTGCAGTCCTTTCATAATGGATAATATGACAAAAATTTTAAAGACTGGAAGGTGACGGCAAAGTCTGTCTAAACCGGTTGTAGAAAATAAAGAATTATTTATGCGGTACTGGCTACTGAAAGCTTTTTACCAACTGAAATAGATCGTTCTTTCCCATTTTTGAACATGAGAAACTTCAATCGAAAATAAAGACATAACCAGAGCCTTTAACAGCCTGTACTGAGGTTCTCATATTGGAAGAGTGAGGGGAAATAATTGAAGATGAACCCATAAGAGACCTTAATACCATGCATACTATAAATGAAGTAAAACTAGCTCCTCGTGAGACGGAAATTCCTGTTATTTCATCCCGTCATTCCATGAAACAATTAAGTTTTTGATGAGGCTGGACCTAGCCATTTCCTAGCGGAGTGAAAAGACATGGACTCACTCAGCGCTGATGTTATTCCGTGTAATGATGGTAGTCCTAAGGAACCGGATGTACATTGTTCTTTACTACAAGAAATTGTGCAATAGACAAGCGCAACTAAAAGAAAATTTAAGGCTACTGAAATATGAAAGTCAGAAGAGAGAGGATGAAAAAGACCCAAAACTGGAAAGGAAAATTCAGGGAGAGACACTCGAAAATGTTCTCTAGCTGACTTTAGCGTCGCCTGCATTCATAAACTAGGGATATGATATAAATGCATCCACACTTTAGGGCCACGTGTTCATTGAGCAAAAGACTGTTTCATGAGAGATGTGTGCCAGATATTCACAAGAGGGAAGAAGAGGACGATTTCTGTATATGCCATCTTGTAGTGGTACGCTCCACCACGGTTTGCATTTATTTTATCTGACAAAGTAGGGAAAGACATGGTAAAAGTTGCCAGGTCGAAACCATGTTATTGCAAACTGTCCTGTTTTTTCTTCTACGTATACGGTGTGTAACTCTGAACAAGGCGTATCTCGCGTAGTCGACAGCGGTCGCGACAGCCAAAGGGGAGGCACCAAACCGACACAACCAGCAGCGGACCACATAGCTGTAATCATTACCATGGAGCTCTGACTTCGGAAGATATTCTAAAAAAGATGTCCTAAAAAAGAAAATTTTTTTCGAATAATGTCAGGCTAGACGAAGTTGGGAAACAGATAACAGAAAGAGAAGAAAGTTATAGTCATGTATGCTGAGAGGCAGTTTAGCATTGACTAGTACTGTACAGTGCAACAGAGGAAATAGATAAACTGCAATTACGGTAGACGATATGTTCTACTGTCAACATTCAATAATTTAGGGTGTCATATGCAGTAGAAAGTTGTAGGTAGCCTTGTTCGACACATCACAGATGGCACATAATCCGCGTAAGCAATAAGGTGTTCAAGTATGTGATGACTTACGCAACACAGCAATCACGTCAGTATAAATAATTAAACTGCCCCTGAACTACAGTCTGTGGTTCATGACTGTCGTTAGTTCATCAGGCAATGGCTCCAGTCATTAGTGTTCAGACAAAAATATCCTCTGTTGTCAACATTCATCGGCTAAAGTAATGCTCAACACTAACGCAAGTACTTTACTCATTTTGTGTGGTCTATTAAATATTAATACACATAGCAGTGCGTTCCGGAAATTACTAACGACAATGTCATCTTAGTATCAGCCACTATTTATGTAAGTTCAAATAGATGTGATTGTTACTTCAGTAGCTTTGAACCATTCTAGAAGGAAGATAGGTGATTGTTAAATAATTGTCTTACAAGAACTCGTGTTCATATTTACTTCTTGTGTCGTAGTGTGAGTTCCTGTGTCTAGGGACCTAAGAAGGTATGTTAAGAGTGACAACAACTGTATACTTTAAGCTAATTGGTGAGATATCTACTTAATCTCTAGTGAACAATGTAATCTAGAATGAATTTTTCACTCTGCATCGGAGAGTGTACTTATATTAAATTTCGTGACAGATTAAAATATTGCGCCGGACCGAAACTCGTACATGGGACCAATGCCTTTCGGACAAGTGCATTAGTAAATAAGTTGCCGAAGCACGACTTACGAGACGTTCTCACAGTTGTTTTTCTGGCTTCCCTCTTAAATTATTTTGAGATAGTACTACTGCACTGAGATTTACATTGATAACTCCACACACGGGCTGTCTTTTAACACTAGGTATGTTTTCTTCAGAACAAATGAAAAAAAACAAAAGATTTAAAATGTCAATACGGTTTACGTGGTTTCATCTAGTTTTGCAGTGCGAAATTAGCCCTAGCGTGAAGTGTAAATTGTAAACATAGGTGTGCTGATCTGTTCACCCAGAACTCTATAGAGGACTTGTTGTTCCATTGCGGATCTCGCTTCATGATAAGATCGCTTAATATAGTGTAACTGCTCCCTGGGGCACAATACAGAATGATCTCCCAAAACAAATATGGATGCCTGGCACAGCTGCAGGATAAACTACAGTATAACCCAGTTTGTTTGTTTCGGGGATTCGGTGTAGCGCGCATCTGTTTGTGTGTGTCTGTCTGTGGGGAATGCACGAGGGTGGAAAGCGCAGAGAACAGAGACAGAGAGGGAGAGAGACAGGAAGAGGGACAGAGAGAGAGAAATGGAACGCAGCCGATGGGGCGTGGTAAATGTGCAGGGGTGCTTTGTGCAAATCCCGGCATGTGCCAAACATTTTTCACTGTAGAATCTGATTGAATTCACCTCAACACTACTCGTATGTTTTGCAAATGTTTTACATATTTCACTTTTTTTACAGAAGAATAACGATATTCAGTAACATAGCAGGTGCTGAAATTTGGCACACTCACGCTGCGGATTTGTAACGCTGTATTCCAGCCTTAAAGATTACCCTTGACTCTAGTAACAAATGACACATGGTATGCAAAACAGAAAATTTAATTTGACAAGGTCTGATTAAAGCAAATATACAGTCGATGAGCAAGTTACTATTGATTAGTTCATTAATTAGAATGTGTTTGAACGACAGTTTTGTTACCTTCTGTTACTTAATTCCGGTAGAGTAGGTGGTAGTCGATAAGCATGTAAGTGATATTTTTTATGAACTTCAAAGGATGAAAACCGCATTCCTCCTTAGAGAAATTGGTTTCCTCTTTAGACCGCAGATGATGTAAGCAACAGATGACTAATTACATTGAAAAGAATAATTTCGATCAGCTGTGGTGAAGATTACGTCCGCACGCTGCTTATTGAATAAACATTGATATTTACCTCTGTAGTATTATTTTTTATGATGGTGAAATCCTGTGGTCCTAGAACTATGCTCTACAGGCAAGGTTGTTTTAAAACTAGAAAAAGTTTGGCAACATATTCTAGAAGATCTAGTCGATAAATTACAGGCTGGAGAAAAATAATTATTTCTCTAACGTGCAGATGGGCCTTGAAAATATTTATTACACCAGGTGTGCTTAGTTGCAGTTCAGTTACTCACAGAGGTCCAATGTGGGCTTGAGACACAACAACACTGTGCCTAATAATTTTTTCTCGTAATTAATGATGTAACCATTATGTAACTATGATGAAATATCGGTCAATTTTACCTTTCATTATTTTATTAAAGTTTTGGAGATTTTCTCCGTTCAGGAACTTCGTGTTTGTGTCGTCTTCATCATCATCATTTCATCCACATAGATGCGCAAGTCGCCGAAGTGGCGTCAAATGGTTCAAATGGCTCTAAGCCCTATGGGACTTAACATCTGAGGTCATCAGACCCCTAGACTTAGAACTACTTAAACCTCACTAACCTAAGTACATCACACACATCCACGCCCGAGGCAGGATTCGAACCTCCGGCCGTAGCAGCAGCGCGGTTCCGGACTGAAGCGCGTAGAACCGCTCTGTCACAGCGGCCCGTGAAGTGTCGTCACCTCAAAAGATTTGCACCAGGCGATCAGGCCTACCCACCGGGAGGCCCTCGCAGCACGACATTTCATTTTCATTTCATTAATGTTGTCTTACAATTAAATTTCAAAGAATTCATTCTAGTGAACTAATTCAGAAAGAGTATTGTAATTATGATGTAGTAAAATCACTGACCAAGTCAAGGTACAACACCCATTTTCGACCTATTTCGTATCAGTATCGATATTTCTATGTCAATTTGTAGTATTACATATGTAGAATGCTGTGTCTGTCATGGAAATTCTTTGACTATGTATACAAATTTCAGTCATCTGAACTTTTGAACAATGTTGTTTAAATTATGCTTGTGAGCATGGGTATACCCAGCGAGGGGCAGTGGGGGGGGGGGGGCAGCAGGCCCCCTCCCCCCTAGAAGATATTAGCAGTTTTTCACTAGTTTACTGTCTTATTTAATAAGAAATGCGGCATGTTTTCACGGGTTGTACAAGTGCATTCTTGTATTTAAAATGTTTATTAAAAGCAGTTTTTGACAGGTTTACTGTTTTATTTAATAAGAAGTGCTGATGTTGTCTCGAGTCCACCCCCCTCTTAGCTCAGATCCTGGGTACGCCCTTGCTTGTGAGTTTGAATAAGTACTGAAATGATTGTTATATATATAATGAACTGTGTAAATGACTTGGTCCATAGTTAGGGAACGTAGTGTTGAATGTAAAAGATGTGGGGAAGTACTGCAGCTACGGAAGTGGTCTGGCGGAGTGGAACAGGTGTGGTCGGAGCGCATCTGGCAACTCGTCCTTTGTGACGGGTAAGGTGTCTGGGCTGAGCAGTGCTGTGGTTAATAACTTGCTGGCAGTAGCGGATCATTGTGGTTCATATTCTTGGAGTTTTTAGGCCTGAAGAACTTAAGAGCAGTATTTATGGACCTCGGGCGCTGCATTTGGTGATTCTGTTAACATATCATGGTATTTGGCTTATACAAATAACATTCCGACGCGAAGAAGATCAATAATAGGGTTAGGCCAACAGTACTGCCACAACTACATCACCGCCATTGTAACAGCCATTGAAATTTATGTCACCAGTACCACCAGCCTTCCACTAAATTGTTTATATTTATCACTCTGCAAATGGACCATGTATTTGGAAAATTGGTTGATTTTAATAATAATTGTGGCGTTGCTAGAAACTCTATCCGCGATTATCCCAAATCGCAAACCTGGACAGGAATCCTATCCTGGTCAATTTAATTCCGATTGTCCTAACTTATTATGGAAAGACTTATTCGACAGCTATAAAAATAGTTATGGTTGCTTTCAAATGTGTAGAGTTAAATTGTTTAAAGAAGAGTTTTATAGTTTGAGAAATTACGCTCGGTGCATTTTTAGACCAATCTGCAGTCATTTCCTTAAATAATTTGCCTTACTTGAAAAGCTACCTGAAATTAGTAAAATTAATCTGTAATGAAAAGATTATTAATTGTTGCATTAATTTACTTTGATCGGAATTACTAACTTTATCAATATTCATTTAATGGAAAAGCGTTTCAATTTATATTTAATGTTGTGTTGGTATTTGCACAGCCAAATATATTTTGAGTAGGCTAGAAGACCGCTTATCAAACCACATTTGTTATTTAAAGAGTAATAGTTCGTTATGCTTTACACAATTAATAATGAAACAAAGCAAAACTCCTTCAGGGCCAGTGTAGTTAGATTTTCGTTCTGTTTAATTGCTTCAAACCGAGTTTAAGAAAGAAATTTACTTTGTTAGCTATTCTAAAGCAAGTTAGTTAAGCTTAGGCGTAGAGACACGGTACTAAGCAATGATACTATAGAGTATGATCATTAACAGACCTCCTGATTTAAATCAGAATCATTTCATGCTGTTCCCTTCTTAGTATAATGACAAATTTCATGTGTGTTGCTGATTGGTGCTATAAACTGTTTCATCTAGTTCATTTAAGGTAGGTGTTGTTGAGAGGGATATGTTACTGTTTGCTATCTCATTGGCCATTCTTTTGTCAGATTTTCACCTTAGTAGTACATTGGTCTACAAGGTTAAGTTACTGTGTTGTAGTGTAAAAGGTTATAAAGAAAGAGTCTAGTGTATGCATTTGGTTCCTTTCTCACCTGATTAAAATTCAGTGATTCGTTCGTAATTACAATCCGTAAATAATTAACAATCACAGAGTAATTTTTGCTCACACAGTGAGCTGGTGACAGTTCTTGTGCAATCCGCAATCTAAAATTATACGAGATTCACTTCATTTAATTCAAATTTCCCTAACTATTTCTTATTTTTACCTTTTATGTCAAAATTTCTTTCGTCTCCTACCGTGCAAAAGGATTCGCACCACAACGATTCGATTATAACTGTATCCGTATTTATCCTGATTTCCATTATTCTTCGAAATAAATTCCTTTCACAAACAACAGAGAATATTAGGTGCTCTTTCATTCATAAATCTTAATTAAGCATAAGTGTAGGTCCGTTATAGGCTGTGATTATCGTATGACAGCGGAACTCG
Source organism: Schistocerca americana (assembly GCF_021461395.2). NCBI lineage: Eukaryota > Metazoa > Arthropoda > Insecta > Orthoptera > Acrididae > Schistocerca > Schistocerca americana. The sequence continues at coordinate 161,896,317 of NC_060119.1, read as the reverse complement.
CTAGGTTTCCTGATGTGCAAATGCGGAATCGATTTACGCTGAAAAAAAGTGCCCATTTTGGACACCAGGTGCAAATGTGGTGCTTTGAACACAAGAAATATATATAGAAATGTTTCCATGTGTAAATGATTAAGGATAGGATTTTACCGTAAACCGTCGTTCACACAATTTATTCAGTATAAGCACCGGAGCCATCGACTGGTTGCTTTACAGCGCCAGATTTGCATCACATGGCCTAAATTGTAATTAGTCCTATTCCAGCGTGATCGGTTCTCCATTATCGTTTTAGCATATCTAACATGTTTCACTGCCATACGACAATCACAGTCCACACCGGACCTCCGTGATAAGCTGCACTTTTATTATAACCATCCGGTATAACGAATTTAATGATGAAGTTCATTATATGGGATGAATACGAATCACCGACGAAATTTCAGTGATCGTTCAGAATTTTTTCTGAATATTTTGGTAAGGGACCCGTGGTTTCCCGTCCCTCGTTAGGGAGGAATAATGTAATTATTATTTATTGGTTTATTGCACTAATTACCATTGTTTCTGTGACTGTACCTTCACACAGTGAAAAAAATCTGTAATATGCAATCACTAAAACCCACGACGTAGAACACAGAGTATTATAACCTCCAGATAGCCATCCTCAGTACTATACAGATACAAAGATAAAAGGGGGTAGGAAATCAAGCGAAATACAATTACTTTGTAACGAGCCAACGGGGAACACGCATACCGCATACCAAAATACTCAGTTCAGTTGATATTGTTTATCTGTATCGTAAAAGAAAGAAAAAGAAAAAAGTATGCAAAGTTTTGAAGTACTGATCAAATGATCTTTAAATTTTTCATATTGATAGTTTGGTCTCATGACATCTTTTAGGTAATAGCAACATTGGTTACATTTTTCCCACTGATGAAGTATCGAGAAATGTCGGGGCAACTGCCTTAGAAAGGAAGAATTTTAAGCGAAACAACCACAAAAATCTACGCATCATAGACTTTTATGTTTCATATTTTCGGAGGAAAATTAAACCCAGATGCTGAGCTACCAGTTTGCTATTTTCCTCCGCATTTACGACATAACAGATGAAGCGGGAAACCACCAATTCAGAGGAATACGCCAGATATGTCATTTGCATCGAGAAGTCAGGTATAAGATGCTTTTCCGTTGCTCTTTTAATTATGTAATCGAGGAAGAAATTCGCTTAGAACTACAGTTTCATTCCACAGGAAACAATATTTCGATGAAGTTTGGTTCAGCTTGTATAAAAGTTCTTAGGTGTATAAGAGCTACTACTGTCTGGACATTAATCGTCAACACCAGGAGAAAAATTTGTAGCAGATGTATGTTCACTTATGGATGCTAGCAGCGAAATTCTGTTTCCTTGTGTAAGACAGGAAGAGTTCGGTTTATCACCATCACAGTTCTTTTTTTGTTTTTCAGCTATGTTAGCTGCTATTAACCCAAGCATCAGGAAAGAACATCTTCGTGATACTGTGCCAAACAAGACAATGGTTGGTATTATCTTATTATGTGGCTTACTGTTACTATTATGTCATGCATAGTAACTCAATAACCAACGCTTTCTAAGATATTCTGCTTGAAATTTTCTTTTGTTCCGGTGTGTATATGGACGTAGTAAACGTGATAAATCATAAACATTTATTTTGCGTAAAACCCGAATGTTACTGATAGAATGTCACATATTACACCAGAATAAAAAAAAGTTCACATGAACGTTTTGAGGACTCCTGTGATATCTAAATGTTTCCTGCTAAACTGATAGTTTGTCTACCAGCCCCGTGCAAGCGGTATACTAAATGATGAACAGTGTAGCAGAAACGGAGGAATAATAATCACTGGGAATCTGCAGACAGTGCGGTAATTGTAGTTATAAACGTATGATACTAATACAAGTAGCCTGGTTGTTAAAATCGATGATTCATTTAAGCTCTGTTTCGCAAAGTGGGCGATGACTAAATTTTTACCTTATTGTGCCCTTCACGTGACTTACATGTTAGCGATAAAACTGAGAGTGGCATAGATAGTGGCCAGCGCGGTTTACATGTAGCTATGGTCTCATGGTTCTTTCATCTCGTACAAGGTTTAGAGATAATTCTGCTGCTATTTTATGCAAGTTTGATCTTATTAATTTCACTGGCATTCATGAGTATTGATGAGTAACGCAATCCGCTAAAAATACTTTTAGAATTCTTTTATTTTAGGGCTGCAAGCGGTTTCGGGCATTCTTGTATATATTCATATTGCTAACGTATCCAGTTACATAAATTTTCTCAGCACCAGCATGTCGTCAGCTCTAGTACCGAACAAGAATGTTTCAAAATTTGATGCCACCTTTATGCTGCATCGATGGCAAAAACGTGATAATATGACTGAAGTGAATTATCCGTAAGGTGAAACAGCTGTGTACGCTTACGTACGCCAGTGGACGGCGCTTCTTCTACCCATTGTCCCCATGCCCTTCCATTGTCCCTATGCCATACTTGGACAGTGAGAAGCTGTTTCATTCTAAACGGCACACGTGTTTTAAACAAATCACCGTGGCACATGAAACACCCTTCAAAATATTAATAATGTCTGACTGACTTCACATATGTGCTTCACACAGCCGACTTCCTTCCCCGCCCTTCCCTAATCCGGTGAGACCGATGACCTCGATGTTTGGCCTCCTCCCCCGAAATCAACCCAACCCAACAAGCCTAAGGACTATGGCAAAGCAAAGAGCGTCAAATAAGCAAAGATATCATTGGCTTCTTATCAAGAAAATATCTAAACTATGCAAAGAAAAGGCGTTTAGGCACTTCTATTGAACTTTGCGCAATAAGAAATCAATGATATCTTTGCTTAGAGGATGATCTTTGCTTTGTAAATTAAAACATCATGTATGAAGCACATTGTGGTTCTAAAACGCACATTAAGAATATTTTGAAGTGTGTTTCATGTGCCACAGTGATTTGTTTGGAATATGTGTGCTACTTTCAACGACACAGCTTGTACATTGTCCAGTAAGCGCCTAAGGACCATACCGAGTGAGGTGGCGCAGTCTTTAGCACACTGGACTCGCATTTGGGAGGACGACGGTTCAATCCCGCGCCCGGCCATCATGATTTAGGTTTTCCGTGATTACCCTAAATCGTTCCAGGCTAATGCCGGGATGGTTCCTTTGAAAGGCACAGCCGACTTCCTTCCACGTCGTTTCCTAATCCGATGAGACCGACGACCACGCTGTTTGGTCTCCTCCCCCAAAAGCAACCAAACTCAACCCAACAATCCTAAGGACCATGGCAAGACGAAGGGCCGTCCACTGGTATATGAAAGTGTATATAATTGATTCGCGTTATATTTAAATAAATAAAGGCATATCATAATTTTCCGTCGATACGACGCATCTATCTGACCTTGTGTATCAACCGTTCATCCTGCATTTGTCGTATACGTATATCTAGCCGTTGGTAATTCGTAGCAGTTACACGTACCGGATACTTCCACAGAGTTGTATCCAGTCGATCCAAATGCCTTTCAAAATTTCTCTTGGTCAATTATCTCTTGGATGTCTAACTCGAAAACATCGACTTGCCTTATAGCACACAAGCCTTCAACCCTTGAGAACATCACCTTCTATCTTTCCTCGAGAAATTTTATCACTGCAGGTCCCATATGTAATTGACCAGGGGTACAGATCAATCTAATACCATTACCGAGGAATGTTCTTTTAGTGCCTCATGTTAATTTTACGTGATGTAACTTTAGTGTTATCTGTTAGTAGGCTGTCCATAGACCCTACACCAAACTGCTATTGTAAACTCTAAGGTCAATATGTAACTTCAGAATATCCTGAAACATGTCATCTGAACGGGGAAAATATTTGCAACTAATATTTTCACTACATAGTTTGAAGATTCTGGATCAAATATCTTCACTTCACTAACAGCACAGTATTGCACATAAACTTTCAATTCGCGTAGCCACTATTCTCAAAGATATGACGGACTTCGTTACAGTTTACTTCAGTCCAGGTATATTTCAAGCTCCCATTTCAGACAAAATGAGCAAATCAGAGCTTCACTTAGCCACAATTTTCGAACCAATTCCCAACACAGTTCTGTACTTTTCAAACAACAGCTCTCCCTTCTCACTTTATTGCATATCATGCGTATACTGCTACATGTGGATACTGATACGTGTGATTGCTCTATCCATGTCAAACACATGAACTGACTTTAAAACATACATAACATTCCTATTTGGATAACAGTCGCAGGAGACGACCACAGTGCCGACGGCTTCTTCTCCCAGTGCGTGCCTGTTGCCTGTGTGATGGCGATAACTAGCGGAGTATTTCTTAACAAACAGTTTCTTAATGCTATTATCATGAATCGTAGTGCGCATGAGTCAGGATGCGCTGATAATCTGAGTGGGGGATCAATGCTAGGTCCACTACTGTTCCTTATTTACATGAATGATATACGTTCTAGAATTATAGCTGATTCTAAAATATTTCTGTTTGCTGATGGCTGTAGCATGGTTGTAAATGATGTTGTGTGTAACGGTGGTTCTGTTTCGAATAGTGCAATTCAAGAAATAAGTTCATAGCTTGTGGAAAATAAACTAACACTAAAACACAGTAAGACCCACTTTTTACAGTTTCTAACACACAATTCAACGAAACCAGAAGTTTTAATTACACAGAATGGGAATATGATTAGTGAAACGGGACAGTTCAAATTTCGAGGTGTTCAGATAGGTAGTAAGCTGTCGTGCAAAGCCCATGTTGAGGATCTTGTTCAAAAACTTAATGGTGCCACTTTTACTATTACAACAGTAATAGTTACACACGAAAAATAGTCTATTTTGCTTACTTTCATTCCCTTATGACGTTTGTATCGTACCTCCTTGACTCTTGTGCAGAAAGGTGTGCAGTATTCTGCTGCACCCATTTTCAGTGAACTACCGCAAGAATTCAGAGAACTTAGCAATAATCCATGCGCTTTCAGTTCTAAACTGAAGAGTTTCCTCCTGAGTCATTCCTTCTAATCTGTCGGCGATTTCCTTAAAAAATTAAGCTGATTCTTGTGTTATAATGTTGGCTACTTTTATATAAACTTACAGCTTGTCGTCTTTTTAAGATTCATAAACATTTTATTTTATCTATTATTACTTTTCTCTTGCCATTTCATGTATTGACACATTCCATGACCATGTAGATTTACTCCTCAAAATTGGTCTTACGGAACAAGACGTGTACAATAAAACAATACAATCATTACGCCAGGCAAGATGGACAAAGAAAAAGAGACTTAAGTAGACCCTAGGAAGGGTTGCGGCCTCAGCAGAGGAATTTATTTACACTTAAGAATTGTTAATGTGATAGAACAAATTAATAAAGTGATAAGTAGTGGTACAGTCATATACTGCACATGGAAGTAGAGGATGAGTGGAGTTGTGGAGCAGTCCGAACGTGAGAAACTACTTATGTCGGGAAACTGATCTTACACGCATGGGAAACTCCACAGTCGCGCGTTGCATGCAGGAGGAAAATGGTCATGGAAACAATAGTGATAACGGTAGATACGTTTCACTTATTCTGGTAGCTTATCCTATAGCGGCCTGCGCAGTTAGCAGTAAAGACGAATGTAAACGGGCGAACAATTCTATTGCTTGATTTACTAACTCGTTCAGTCAACGAGTCTTCTTCTACAGATTACGATGGTACGTCCTCTGTTGCATTGAATTCAATGTTATTTATGTAAAGGAAATCCGTGTTTCGATGTTAAGTTTATTAAGTGCTAACAGACATCGTGATTGGATCGGAAATCGCTTTCATACCACATTATCACTTTAATTATCATGATATTGTACATACGTGTTTTAACAATACAATTGCTGGTCAGCTGACTGCTTTACGTCTAGATATAAACAGCAAAGATAAAGCGTCTTCTTTAAATTTGTTTATGTATGTTAGCGACTATCTTTCAGTTGCTTTCAATGACGCACACATATCTTTCATAAGGGCCGATTCAGTAAAGCATCTTACATATTACTCTCATGCATCTCCTGAATATGTGCTGAAACAAGGAAGAAAGTCTGATAACATAAAATCGAAGGTCATTTCTATGCAAAAGGCAGATGACATGACTGAATGTGAAAAATATGGAAGCTTTAACTTACTGGACAGTTCCTATGAATTATACTCCAGAAAAATAAATAGTAGGCTTAAGAAGATAGTAGACAATAGCATCAGCGAAGAGCAGATGGGGTTTACACACGAGCGCAGTACAGTATATGCTATATTGTAGTGAAACAATTTGGAAATTTGGAAACTCAAGTCGCCTTCATCTATTTCCAAAAGCCGGAATACAGAATTGTTATGAGAAATTTTGATCAGAAAACGTGTATCACATATCTAGTAAAAGCGATCATAGGTGTATATCAAAACACAACTGTGTTTCTTGGCACGGGGAAGTGACTAACAGCATCGTATTCTTAATGACTCAATAGTAGCGGTTGAAAATACTTTTCTGTAAATGACTCACAAGAATGTTCTTAATAGTGCAATATCTTTTAAGTGAGCCCGACACAGAACAGTAATTAATAAACTAGCTCATTTCTCAGGGTAGTTACATAATCGTCGATAGTTAATTGTCCTTTCCTTCTTTACCCAACACCACAGATATTATTCCAGGCTGGTGAGAAGTCGTGTGCTTATTGCACCAGAGAATATTTCACAAGTCTGTTCGATGTAAACTACCCAATACGTAACTTAATATTGTGCTTTCGTCTCGATTCCCCAATACAGGATAACAAGAGTAGCACCTACAAATGAAATCGTATAATGGAACTGGAATCATGTGACCAGGCCTTTCCTGCCTGGGATGTTATCTCATTATATGAAGAAAAGGTGTACGTGAAAACTGCTGAATTATTATTAGTGGCCACCGGGCTCGTAGGATCTGAAAGAAAGCTAATTGTCCTAACTGACGGCACGTATCGTAGGTGAGCTAAAAGAAAAATGTTAAAGATTTTCTAAGATGCCGCCTAAAAATTAAAATCTTTGCTAAGGCCCATATCTACTTAGGACAATCCAGGTATCAGATTATAAATTGATTGAGGGCATACACAATTTCCTTTGACAAAATAACCATTATCTTTTTCTGGTTTTAAGTACAACTTACGTTATTAGCTGGTACAGCAAGATGAGCTTTACACAAGAACGTCCTCTTAGGTCCGAATCCAAGCAGATAAGATAAGCGAATGACAAAGGAAAGATAGTTCATGCATAGAAGCGCAAGAGTCCATGGAATAACATGTCCATTGTAGTTCTGTCTCTTCTTCCTTGGTGTAACGTGTCGGTTCTTTATAAAATTTATCGTAATGTTTAGTTAACATTTTTTTTTGAACCCAAGACCACCCAGGAGAAACAGTACACCGTGCCTTGTCTATCCTCTCCCGCCGGAATGTTAACCAACTGCTACTTCCCAGCAATGAAATCCATCCCGAAATATACCCATCTTTCCAACAATCCTCACCATCCTCCTATTTTTTCCTTCGCCCTTCATCCGCTTTGCTGTCTTCCAGTCGCTTTCTGCGGTTCTGCAGGATCGCATACTCATACTCAGCATCTCACTCTCACCATGACAATTTTTTCGTATGCCACCTAGCATCACCATTACACCGTGGTATCATTCACTTTCAGGAGTAACTGTATTTGAACTGTAATGTAATATCGTGAAACGAGTTTTAAAAGCCACCTGTAGTTTCATCTATGTGTATTTGACAAATCCTCGTTTATTACCATTCTTTTATGTAAAAGCGTCGCTATCATACACCTACGTATTTTTTACAAAATCATTGCTAATGTCACCTTCCATATATTTTCAACCATTTTTAAATACAGTTTTTGTAACCTTCGGCTGCTGAGTGGTTTTTGCCAGCTGCCAGGCCAACGTCGTTCTGGGGAATTAAAAGAACAATAAAGCAAAAATCCTGGGAGGTGACAGCCGTGTCTGAGCTATAGTGCTGAAGGGTCGATAGTGTGTGACATTGAATGGCGGTTCCTGGAGTGGTTGCTCGTCGGTATGGTGGGCTTGTGCGGGGGAAGGCTCCGTGGTGCGACAAATACGGATTCTGCATTGTACGAATGGGGACCTAGCTGCTGCACTGGAACCGTATAGCCACATCGTAACCACGTTTGGCCGAACTTCCCTACTGGCCAGACATTTCGGTAAGCTCTCTCTATCCGATTCAACGTTACTAAGCGAGGTGTGGTTACGTTTACTCCTGATGGCCACTCAAGTGTCAACTTCGACGCTAGTAGTGTGAATGTGATACTCGAGCTTAGAGCTGTGTGTATTGACATAGGCATGTTAATTAAATAACTGCTAAGGCACGTCCGCCAGTTACATCTGAAGCTTTGTAAAACTTGTTGTCCTAACAGGATCATGTGACCACTGTGCCAGGGTGTGCACTGTTAAGGGATTTGTTAAACTGTACTAGGTATGTTAATACCGTGGCCTTGTCATCTAAATCTGGTATGTCCGAATATGACTAAGGCAGGGCAGTGGATACTGTCAGCTCTGACGAACCAGAACACGCACCCGGGGCGTGTAGTAAACTGGTATCTGGTTAAGTTAGCAAACTTTTCCTGTTTAAATTCACTTACTTTGATGCTCAGCAGTGTAAATCTTTCGATTCTGCTTGCTTTGAATGTCCATAGCGGTCATTTGTAGCTTGTTGTGAGTAATTCAAATTAACTGTCTTTCCTTCCTTTCCTGCTTGATGTTTATTTTAATTTGAATTAGATATGAATGCAGGCAGATGGCTCTGCTCTGTATTAAAGGCTTTAACGTTAAAACAAGTTGCTTCTCTAGCCCAGTGCTGTAAAAAATGTGTCTTGAATATTTGATTCAACTTGTTGCCTTTGCCTGTGAGTTGACAGCTAGTATTTGCGTAAACTGTCTTCTTCAGATTCTACCTCAATGGAACTGAAAGTTTAATTGTGTGTTTCATTTTTAAAATATATTTGCTGTTTAATCTAGTGCAATAATAGTTTTCCTTCTTAAAAAACTTTTGCAACAAAAAATTTTGGCGTAGTTCTGAATATAAACAGGTCTGGCTATTTCTTGATAATTTAAGACAATAATAATATTTTAATTTTATCTAACTGTTCGTGTGAGCAACGTCATTTATTAATAACTACAGGATATTTATTGAAGTCATAATATGATTGGTTGCACCTGTCAGTGGGCGCTAGATGGGAATAATTCTGTATAAAATACCAGCGCCCATGGATTGTTTACGGCCTGTTTGTTTAGTTGTGGTTTACCTTGTTGTGTCTTGCAGTGTGTCATGTATCAGCTTTTGTTAAAATATTGTACAAATATCAATGCTGAAATTTTCCTAGGTTTTGTCTAACAGATTGTTATATATATTGACTAATAAGTGCTCAGTGTCTTACCACTCAAGGGCCAAAACTCCAACACGTTCAAAGGTCTTCCGATCTCCTATCGTCAACCACTCTACCAATGTGCACGAACTCATAGTAAGTCGGAGGTACATTTTCCGGTGTAGTTTAAGCAATATTTTATGTGTAGGCGATGTTGACACTGCGTAGTAGACAGAAGGTAATTTTTTAATATTATGAAATGTAGGAGTAGGATATGCGCTGGTAATATCTCCACGTAAGTCATATGTAATGGCATTTCTGGGAAAAAGCATGGTAAGATCCAAAACTGAGATAAACGTCAAAATACAGGAGCAGGTATCCACCTTTAACTGTTTTGAGTTTGAAATATCCACAACAAGAGATAGTGACGCAGAAATAAAACTTTGCAAATCTAAACATATATGTGGAACAATTCGTAGAACTTTCAAATGCAACACCACAAAAGAAGCTAAACTCAAGGCTTGTAAAAAAATAGCGATTCCGGTATTATCATGTGGAAGTGAGTCTTGGGTATTGGTATTCTCGTAGAGAGTTAGAAGGAAAATTACGCCAGAAATTTCGCAGGGCAGTCAAAGGCCGCACACTTAGGGCAATATGCGAAATACGGTAATAAGCCACAGCGACAAGTTTTCGATTTGGTAAGCAAAATTAAAAACCACGAGCTCAACTTGTGTAACCATTGAGAAAGAATGAAGCACGATCGTTTGCTTAGAATCACTGTCAATTATTTGTCCAATGAACAGTGAAGTGTCGGACGTCTGAGGACAAGATGGTTGTTCAGCCTCCATGAGGTGGAGATGATGATGATGAAGATGTTAATGATAATGATGATGATAATGAAGCAAAGATGACACCGTCATTAGATGTAAAACAAGTTAGCCTGGCGTACCTATCTGATGATGTCACAGTAAGTTTGTTTACATGTCTGACGACAAGTTGTGTGGGATCATTGACCAGACTAGAATTAAAGAAAGAAAACATAAGAGCATTTATAAAGTAAGAGATAATGGATTTCGGGAACAGAATTGAAAGGCTCCTCAATTGCCTGCAGTTAAAATAGCTTACGAAACCAAATATAAGCATGTTGTTCGTAATCCAATCCAAAGTGCAATTAATCAATAATGAAATGATTCTGTAGCACAATTTTTTTTATTACCATTCTCTGGTTACGCTAGCGTCTTATTATGGAATTATGAAATGTGGTGCTGATGTGATGTGCCAAACTGTCTGCTAGAAATACTGTTACCGTCAATGATATAAGATTTATAACCAGTAATATATGTACGTAAAGAGGCTGAAACATTTTGCCTAACAACAACATGCAGACGATGCACAGGAATCTGCTGACAGTTCTGTGCTCGATGTTCTTCATTCAGATTGTAAATATACCACAGAGTATGAGTTTCTGTGGAGTGAGCTTTCAGATACTCAGAACTTTGGTCGCCAACATACATTGCCTCCAAAGTCACGTGACTACGGTACGATGTAAAGTTTACCTGTAAGCGTCCTGTAGATACTGATCATACTTTTTGTAGGGACAGTTCATAGATTTTCGATGTATGAATTTGTGTTAAAGCTTTGAGGAGATAAAGTCAAGGGCATTTCGCTCGTTTGCGACAGATGTCACAGATCACTTGTCAGTATTTGCGTTATAGGAACACAAGGAATAGCCGCTGCCGAGTCTATGATTTAATAAAGTATCGTGTGACGGCATTGGGACGTAGCATCCTAAGACACCATAGTGGAAGCGACCCCTAAAAGCATCAGATATAGAATGCAGAAAATTACTCATTTTCATATATTGAAATATTATAGACGAAATTCTTCTGTTTGTGTTCTCTGTTCCTTTCTCTGGAAGTCTTTTTCGGTAAAGTAAAATATTTATCACACACAATTATTTTCAATATCCTGTTAAGTAGAAGTACAATATTCTGTTAGGAAAGCTGTAAAAAAAAATAATAGAATGACGATCCCTAATTGGGAAGAAATGACTCGAACTAGTATTTATAAATCTTAATCACAAGTGAACATTGCTGGTCATGTGTATAGAGTTAACGGACTGACTGCCAGTACACTCCTAAAGTGCATAATCTATCTATTACTTATCTCGTTAATATATGGCCGTGCGGTCACTTAATTAGGCCCACGATATTAATACTTTATTACACTGTGTCTCAATATGTTTCAACATGTTAGACATTCCTTACTACTATGACAACCACAGTTACAGCTTTACTGAACGTGCCCGCGAAAAGTAAGTTCTCTTCATCTGACATATTTAGGTTTGCATTGTCAACAGCAACCATTACTCACCGTGTAAAGACGGGGTAAATACATACAATATTAAAGTACGCCTAATACCATAAAGTTCAATTTTTAAGTCATATATTCAATTATATTTAAGGAGAGTCGTCAGATGTTTTAATTTTTACCTCTAAAGAAATGAAGTTGCTATAAATGAAGTTGGTGTTATTCCTTTTCCACATATTCACGATTCATATGACAAAATTTTCTCGACGATGGTCAATTTGCCGCAAACCTTATTTGTAGAAGTCTGCATTTTGTAGGAAACGTTCAACTTCGAACATTATCTCGCCAGCCCTGTGGAAATGCCTGCCACAGTTTCTTCATCTCCGTAAACAGGAGGAAGTAATGTCAGGAGAGTACGGGTAATAGAAACTTTGAGAAAGAAGTAGCATGTGTGCCGAATAATCTTGGACAGCATCCTGCGATGCCGCGGATGATAGTGGAGTTGTTGTCGTAATGCCGAGACGGAGCGATTTATCTGACGTCCCAACGGGTACGATCGTTGAGTTCCGCGCCAAGAATGGAAGCCTTTCCCAAACGACTAAGGTGCTAAACTACTCACGCTTCGCTGTGTTAAAAGTACACTGTAACTGGAAAAATGGCGCTGTCCAAAACCGGCGCCGAGGCAACTGATGCGCATTACACTCATAGATGACGGGGTAAGGGCGGTCGTGGCGATGTGTATGGGCGAATAGAAATGCATCTGTTAACTAACTGTGCAGATGAACCAAGGGGCTTCTAACTGTGTCTCCTCAATAACTGTTCAGCGAACGTTGCTACGTATGGTCCTCCGCAAATTGTGCATGGTTCGTGCACTCATATTGACTGCAGTTCATCGGCAATAAAGGCTGGGTTTTGCATGCCAGTGCCACAACTGGATAACCACGGAGTAGCGACAGATGGCGTTTGCAGATGAGGCGCGTTTTAGCTCCATTGGGCTGATGGCTGTTGCGTGTACTGCGTAATGCTCGTAAATCAGAAAGAAAAGGGTCCAGTCCGGAGAAGGGTACGTTATGTCCCGGCGAACGTTTACTTGGCATTCCCCGGGTGATATCGTCATTCAACAAGCCACAACCCATCAACACGAGTATGAATCTATTGTTGGGGACCATCTCCACACCTACATTCAGTTTGTTTTTCCTCGCATCTACCAGCAGGAGAATGCAATGTGTGACACAGCTCGCAGTATTCGTGCGGGGGTCGGAGAGCACAAGGATGAGTTTGCTGTACTCCACTGGCCACCATACTTCCAGATTTACACCCAATCAAGAATCTGTGGAGCCGTCTAGATCGAGCTGTTCGTGCCATAGATCCTTAGTGGAGAAAACTGGCGCAGCTGACCACGGTACTGGATGTGGCATGACACCATATCACAAACTTCCGGAACCTCATTAACTCTCTTTCTGCACGACTCACAGCGGGGCACATTGCAGAAGATGGTTGTTTACTCTTTCGACATGTGTTCGCATCAGTGTGACGGGGCACTGAATGTCTAAAATCTCTGCAATTATTGGCAGTACTTTTCCATAAGTTCAAATGGCTCTAAGCACTATGTAACTTAACATCTGAGGTCATCAGTCCCCTACACTTAGAACTCCACAAACCGAACTAACCTGAGTACATCACACACATCCATGCTCGAGGCAGGATTCGAACCTGCCGCGGTAGCAGCAGCGCGGTTCCGGACTGAAGCGCCTAGAACCGCTCAGCCACCGCGGCCGGCTTTCCGTAAGTGGTCTAAAGTAAAAACCAAGATCAGTTGTTCCTCTGTTCTTTTTCGAACTAATGTATCAGTTTAGACTCTTCGCTATGACTTTATCTATTATCGAGACAGTGTGATGCACTGTGGTTTGAACGCTTTCCCCAGTTCCCTTCCTGGAACACTGGTTTGATCAATCCTTTCTTCCACTCATGTAGTATGCTCTTTTCTTTCCAGATTACTCCCAGCGTGCTATGCAGCTACTGAATACCGTGTGTACCCGATGCTACCGCGAACTCCGAACGTCAATATTCCTGCCCATCCGCTAGAATCACTGCTTGCCACTGGCCACCTCCTAGGATTAGTGACTCCACACTCGCTGCTTTCAGCACGCATCCAGTGGGGTGTTTCTACCGCAGAGCATCGCTACGAGTGTTGCTATATGTTGCCCATGTAATATGATGTTCTCTTGTGCAAACATCGATCATAATCCTTACAACAACCCACTTCCTTAACTCAACCCGGCCGCTATAAAGGTCATCCACGCAGGGCCACTACACTTAATATCCCCTTACTCGGACCTCCAATTCCAGTTTTCAATCCAATTCTAGTTTTCACATGAACGTCTCCTAACTCTTTCCTTCTCTTCCTTCAATATTACCTTTGCTAATAATTTCTCGTCCCTACGTTTTACTTCGGAGTTGGCTGCAGTTTGATTAACATATTGCATTCTTTTTCTCAACATCCTTATCTCTTTTTGTGTTTTGCGAACTGTAATGCCTATTTTTATTTTTCCTTCCGCCAACTATAACGGACAATCAAATGAAAACCTAACTCCAGTCTCAAGGGGACCATGCAATGATTTCATTCAGAACTAATCACTACTTGATTTAAGGCATTTTTCTCACTGTGAGATATGATGAGCAATTCCTGTTTCATAGAATGCGGTCAACCGCTGACCCACAACAGCTTCCAACCTTGTACGTCCTCGTCCGACTGAAAGTGACGTTCACGCATGTCTTTCTTCAAGCCGCCAAAGATGTGAAAATCACATTGTGAAAGATGCTGATTGTACAGGCGCTGCGATGTTTTCAATCAAATCGCCGAAGCGTAGCCTTCGTACGATTTGCAGAGTGAGGGTGGGTGTTATAGTGGAATAAGATGCTACCTCTGCTCGTCGAAATCCTCCTGCATGGAACCACAATCAATGTCCGGTGCCATGAAGACACTCAGCAGAATCTGGAACGCGCAATAAAATCAAAATGCCCATCGATACTGTCATAAGGAATCACCCGGTTCCACAATAACGAGCCGGCCGAAGTGGCCGTGCGGTTAAAGGCGCTGCAGTCTGGAACCGCAAGACCGCTACGGTCGCAGGTTCGAATCCTGCCTCGGGCATGGATGTTTGTGATGTCCTTAGGTTAGTTAGGTTTAACTAGTTCTAAGTTCTAGGGGACTAATGACCTCAGCAGTTGAGTCCCATAGTGCTCAGAGCCATTTGAACCATTTTGAGCCACAATAACGCTCGCAGCAGCACTGAAAATGGACGATGGCTAAGCTTAAGAGTTGTGGCTGGGAAACACTGAAGAATCCTCCGTACAGCCCGGAACATTCATCGTGTGATTTTTATATCTTTCCTGATATTAACAAAGATATACCTGAACATCGGTCGCTGTGCAACAGTGGGTGCAGTTGTGAATCAATCCCAGTAGGGTAAATGTTATAACGCGTATGGTAATTACTTTTGAATGGCACCTTTCCGTGGTCCTACTGCGGCTGATATTCGGTTTTCATTTGTCTGACCCTGACAGTTTCATTCTTTTTTACTGTTACTCTCGTTTTGCCGCACAGTTATGCTACAAAATCCGTTAATGTTGTTCTAATGCAAGTTCCGTTACTCCTGAGCCTTTCGTGTATCTTTGTAGCAGTCTGTGGAAATTATCCAAACATTCACTGGGAATATTTTTTGCATCTCTCATAGTTTCTGCAGTTTGGTAACATACACCCGACAATAGTTTCTGATCTTCTGTCCTAGCTGTATTTTATAGCTGTTTCTCGAAGAACGTACTGTTTACTATGACACTCAAACAAAATGAATTAGTTCAGTCATTTATTTGTTATTTAGATACTAAGCAGTACTCAGTTCGGTACGATACAAGCTGCAATATTGCAAACTTTGAAATCCGACGGCAGTTAAATTGCAGTGGTTCGAAACATACAGTATGGCCATTAAAATTTCTGCATCACGAAGATGACGTGCTACAGACGCGAAATTTAACCGACAGGAAGAAGATGCTGTGATACGCAAATGATTAGCTTTTCAGAGCATTCACACAAGGTTGGCGCCGAGACCTACAACGTGCTGACATGGGGAAAGTTTCCAACCGCTTTCTTATACACAAACAGCAGTTGACCGGCGTTGCCTGGTGAAAAGTCGTTGTCATGGCTCGTGTAAGGACAAGAAATGCGTACCATCACGTTTCCGACTTTGATAAGGGTCATATTGTAGCCTATCGCAATTGCGGTTTATCGTATCGCAACATTGCTGCTCGCGTTGGTCGAGATCCAATGACTGTTAGCAGAATACGGAATCGGTGGGTTCAGGAGGGTAATACGGAAATCCGTGCTGGATCCCAACGGCCTCGTATCACTAGCAGTCGAGATGACAGGCATCTTATCCCCATGGCTGTAACTGATCGTGCAGCCACGTCTCGATCCCTGAGTCAACAGATGGGGACGTTTGCAAGACAACAACCATCTGCACGAACAGTTCGACGACGTTTGCAGCAGCATGGACCATCAGCTCGGAGCCCGTTGCTGCGGTTACCCTTGACACTGCATCACAGACAGGAGCGCCTGCGATGGTGTACTCAACGACGAACCTGGGTGCACGAATCGCAAAACGTCATTTTTTCGGATGAATCCAGGTTCTGTTTACAGCATCATGATGGTCGCATCCATGTTCGGCGACATCGCGGTGAAGGCACATTGGAAGCGTGTATTCGTCATCGCCATACTGGCGTATCACCCGGCGTGATGGTATAGGTTGCCACTGGTTACACGTCTCGGTCACCTCTTGTTCGCATTGACGGCACTTTTAACGGTGGACGTTAAACTTCATATGTGTTACGTTCCGTGGCTCTACCCTTCATTAGATCCCTCCGAAACCCTAAATTTCAGTAGGATAATGCACGACCGCATGTTCGAGGTCCTGTACGGGCCTTTCTGTATACAGAAAATGTTCGACTGCTACCCTGTCCAACACATTCTCCATATCTCTCACCAACTGAAAACGTCTGGTCAATTGTGGCCGAGCAACTAACTCGTCACAATACGCCAGTCACTACTCTTGATGAACTGTGGTATGGTGTTGAAGCTGCATGGGCAGCTGTACCTGTACACGCCATCCAAGCTCTGTTTGACTCAATGCACACGCGTATCAGGAACGTTATTACGGCCAGAGGTGGTTGTTCTGGGTACTGATTTCTCAGGATCTATGCACCGAAATTGTGTGAAATGTAATCACATGTCAGTTCTAGTGTAATGTATCTGTCCAATGAATACCCTTTTATCATCTGTATTTCTTCTTGGTGTAGCATATTTTAATGGCCAGTGGTGTATATGATGAGTTAGGGCCTGCCTTACCGAGTGCTGCGGTTGAGAGCAGCGAGAATCGGCCGTGCTGGGCAGCGCCCTGGCAGGATGCAGATGTCCAGCGGGCCCCGGCGCGCCGTGTCGTCGGCTGCGAGGTCAGGCTGGTGGCCGGCTGGCGGGTCGATGTGGCCGCTCGTTACCGCCTCCTCCTGGGTGCTCGTCCTCGACCGGTCTCCACGGCCCCGACTTCAGCCGGGACCCGCTCTCCGCTCTGACCCGCTGGCCGCTGCTGTAGATGACGGCGCCCAGGCGCAGAGAGCCGCAACTCGCAGCACGTGCTGCTCCTGTGTCGTTCCAAGGTACTGTTACTTTCCCAACAATTTTGGATTTGCAGGTCCGGTGACGGTTACAGAAAACGGAACCTACGAAGCTAACTTGGAATTTTTATATTTCCCTTCTTATTGTCGCCGTAACGTAAAGTGCATCTAATATTAAATATCTTGAAACTTCCTGGCAGTTTAAAACTGTGTGCCGCACCGAGACTCGAACACGTGATTTTTGCAAAGGACCCGAGTTCGAGTCTCGGTCCGACACACAGTTTCAATCTGCCAGGAAATTTCATATCAGCGCACACTCCGCTGCAGAGTGAAAATCTCATTCTGGAAACATCCCCCAGGCTGTGGCTAAGCCATGTCTCCGCAATATTCTTTCTTTCAGGAGTGCTAGTTCTGCAAGGTTCGCAGGAGAGCTTCTGTAAAGTTTGGAAGGTAGGAGACGAGATACTGGCAGAAGTAAAGCATTGAGGACGCGCGTGAGTCGTGCTTGGGTGACTCAGTTGGCAGAGCACTGTCCCGCGTAAGGCAAAGGTCCCGAGTTCGAGTCTCGGTCCGGTACACAGTTTTAATCTGCCAGGAAGTTTCATACCAGCGCACACTCCGTTGCAGAGTGAAAATCTCATTCTGGATTAAATCTCTTGCTGATATTTCAATGTATTTTCAGCAGCATTACATTGCCCACAACGAAGCTTATTATATACATCATTCCTCCCTTAACGAAAGTTATTGTTGACCCTTTGAGCCCCAGTTCTACGTAAAAATATAATTTTTAACTTTTTCATACAATTAACCTTCATTTATCATAATAAGCAAGGAATACGATAAGAAACTGGCAAAAAATAATCAATACATTCAAAATATCCACGGGTATGCTGCCGGTCTATAGTGCCCGTTGGACACTATAGACCGGCAGCATACCTGTTGGTATTTTGATTATCAAATACGCCGGGAGCAACTCAAGAATCACAATCAATACATTGTTTTTAGGACGTGGATGCACTTTGGAATACAGATGTAAAATTTGTCACTAAATTAATCTTTATTGTCGTAATAAGCAACGAATATAACATGAAATTGGCAGATGGTAAAGAATGAGTTCTTTTATGGGGTTGGCTTCACTTTGGAATCACTGGAACATACACGTTTCACCCACCCATTGTTTCATGTGATATACCTGAAAGCAAATTCGAATTTTTCCTAGACGAAATCCCACTGCTCGAATCTTCCGTGTTCTCATATCGCCTATAACAAATTATAGTCCTAAACGACAAACAAACATGGGTCTAAACTTTGTATCACAACTTCATAGTGTTCCAGTCCTTTCATTCCCATAATACTCATATCAGCGGTAGTACACACTCAAATTAACGCAACAGTAACTTAGATAGACGTACTTTTACAGTCAGTGATCTCCTCGATACAGTCACTATTTAAAAAAAACATCTGTTCGTGAAACAGTCATGCTCCTCTTGTGCCACGAAACATGGAAACTTTGTGCCTCAGACGCTGAAGATCCATTCCAGACTCTGTTAACTTAGAAAATCCTAATTCTTATCTTCGATATGCTATGATCCAGGTGCCTTAGACCAGCTTCCATCCGGCTTTCAAAGTCAGTTAAGTCACCACGTGCCGTGATCTTCACTAGAACACCTGTCTCTAACAGAGTACTCAGATACCGTGTCTACATTTTAATCATTCGGAGCATCTAGCCGCACCACTGGGTTGATGAACAGGTCACATCTTGGAACGTGTCAACTCTACCGGTGACCTTTGATTACTTAGGTTAAATTATCTTCCATGTATAACTAGAAAATTTGAGATAGGTTGAACAACACTTTCTTTACGTTCGAGTAAACTTTTTCCGGTTATTATTTACAGAATAAAATTCAGTTGTAAGTTGCACAACTAGTAAATTTATTTTCCTTGAGCAATTTTAACAGATTATCCTCTCATCTTCAGAAGCCTACATAATTTGGGATATGAATAATCATTAAAACTTGAACACATGTGTATGCAAAGAAGTGTATTTCGAGGGCGGGCTGAAAAGTAATTCCCTCCAATTTTTATTTTCTTCTCAAAATCGTTTGAGGTCTTACATATCATGCGTATCACTCGGTCGGCTTTCTCGCTTCGCTGATGCATGTTGCAGACGTCTGTCGCCGTAGGACACCACTTGTAGCGTCTAACATTGCGATGTGCAACGTAACAACGTCGGTGCGTGAGAAACAGTAGCCTGTAACCGAATTTCTAACCACAGAACAGATGCCTTCAATTCAAACAAGGGAGACCAGAATCTGTCAACAGCTTCTTTTGCGATTTTAGCTTGAAGTGATGGATTCCTTAAAACCATTATTACTGGTAATTCCGATACAAAGGATCACCAACGCCAAGGAAGTTAAAGAGCATATTATCTGCAGACAAAATCATGCTCACAGTGTTATGCGATGGTCAAGGAGTTATGCATTCAGAATCTTTGCAAGGTACTAGGAAACCCAGAGAAAACTGAAACCACGATCCCGAACAGTTCGTCCATACGTAAATCCATTCTCCACCTACACTGCCAGACCACCTACAATCGCTCCGACATATGCAACAATCCGACAGCTTGGGTTCACAGACTTCGATCATATTCCATACAGTCCCGATTTGGCACCATCCGATTTTCATATTTTTCCAAAACTTCGACGACTTTATTTTGGTAGTGATTAAGCGGAACAAGCAGAGGTGAGGCTGTGGCTCCGTCAACACCGTCAAACATTCGACAATGATAGTGTCAACAAACTAGTCTCTCGTTGGGAAAGATGTGTTTGTCGTGAGGATAGCAATGTTGAGAAATAAATCTTTACCTACGAAGAATAACCATACAGAAACTTAATAAAGTCTGTTGTATTTAAAAAGCTTTAAGGATTTTGACCAAAAAATGGGACGCATCACTTTTCAACACGTCCTCGTACGAAAACTTATTTAAAATGGTTTTAACGGATGTCAATATCTTCTTCAGATTGGTACAGTGTCATGACATTTCCAGATTTGTCCATATTGTATTTATAGAAACAGCTTTACAATAAACTAATAGTAAATGAATCACATTTATGTACACAGTCGTTGCTCTATCAGCAAGGAGCATATATAAAAGCATGTAACAAGCGTAATTAAGTTATACAAGGAAAACTTGTATGTAATGCGCATGAGGAATATGGTACATAATGTCACAGAAGCTTTTCCGGAGCTAATTTTCGTATTGTAAGAGTTGCTATACAGTCAAAATATTGCCTTTTTTCTATGCAGGCTGATCGTTCAGCAAGGCTTAGGAATATAGCTAGGAATGATCTTGACATGAATAACGGACCATTCTGCTACTAACAGTAAGCTGCGTCAATCTCACAGGCTACAACACACAAGAAACACACACCACCTGATTAGAAGAACTTTCATTCGTCAACGCCATCTACCGTGGCAACGATGCATTTCCGGACGCATGTTCATTGGACCTTCCTTCGTATAATTCCGATGAGAAATCCGTCCCTGCAATTTGTCGGTTTTATTAATGCTCACGCTGTTTATTTCGAATTCTTCTAAGAGGTTCATTTTGAATCCGTTTTTAGCTACACTTAAAATTTCCACGTTACGTAAAAATGGACGAGGAAGAGTGTGTTTCTAGATTTTGAGATGTTCTGCGAAAATTGACTTATATGTATTTTAACCATCATGTATTCTAATGGTCACTGTCAGGATGATGGTGACGAACTCTTGCGACATTGAGCGACATGTTGACCAGTGTAACAAAATGATGAAAGTCTTCAAGAATTCTTTCGTTCTCTGTCGGTCATCACAAACGGATTTCTAGTAATTACAGTAAATATTCTACGACTTTTCATAGCTATACCATACAAAAGCGGTCGCAAACAGTCTGTCGCTCCCACGCTACTGACTGTCAGTTATATCTTAGGCAGCTGTCTATGAGCCTGTGTAAGCACTTAAATATTTTCTATTGCACATTGTGGTATGGACAATCTACTTTCCTGTGGGTCACGAAAGGCCCTGACACATTGCTGTCCCACTGTTACAATGTAGTCTAGAATTTACACAGGTGATGTAGGAAAACGACGAAAGATGCCGCATAAACGAGACACATACAAATTAAATGCCACAACTATAAACCTGGAGGACTACAACATCTGACAATTCGCGTACTGGTAGCTCGCCATAGTCAGTACGTCTGACTGGGGCGAACACAAAATGTACAATACCTTTTCCGACGGATTCTAAAGTCTTGATGGTCTTCAGGTGCTGTCCCTGCCTCGTAATTCCAAAGTCGTATCTTTGAGTCCTGCACCTGTCACGGATGCCTCATGTAAGATTCACATTCATTCACAATACAGGGTATTTGTTTTAACTTGAGACAACCAAAAATCTTAAAAATGAGAGTATCGCACGAAAAAAGTTTTAAGTGGAAAGTTAATATCAGCAAAGTGAACATCTGCTTATGCTACAACTGGACGCGTCCTAACCACCCTTCCTGTGTGAGCGCGGAAATCTTTGTATTTTCAAACAGAAACCCCCTATTTCTACTGCATAATCTGATTATATGCCAAAAACTACGGCTTACTCAGATCATTGTTTTTCATTCTTGGTGATGGCACTGTAATCGACAAATATCAAGTGTGCCTATTCTTGCAATTAAGAACCAACGCATTTGATGCTACATTTGATTTACGATGTAAATCTAAAACTTCCTGTTCTAACGAAGATACTTGTATTAGAAATTTACTTTAGTGTTGCAAATTCTATTGTACAGTACAATGTGGTCAGTACAATGTGGCTAGCCGTTTCAGTGTCTGGTTAGAAACAACGTTCAGCGTGATCTAGGAACTACGACAAGGACTAATAGTTTTCTGTTTCCTTCGGTATGCTTGATATCGGTGAGTCCCCTTGCCTTTCACCTTTGGGGTGCTTGATTGCGGTGCCTCCGCTTACCACTCAGCACTGGGTTGCTTGATATCGGTGAGTCCCCTTGCCTTTCACCTTTGGGGTGCTTGATTCCGGCGAGTATCCATGGCCGGGGCCCCTGTCACTCTCAGTCATGGACATTTTGTCATATTTCTGTGGTTGTGGTTTGTATTCCAGCGATAGTCGAGTAGCGCCCAGCGTGAGGGCGATTAGATGCGAACACACACCGAAATCAGCCACCTTGAGAGCGGGATTCGAGGGTGGCCACCGATATCAAGCATTCCGATGGTTTGAGGAATCACCACAATCAACCCTATAGAGAACAGAAAATTACGTTACCATACAAGTAGCTTATCTGCCAGAAGTGGCAGTACATATCCGTATTACTCGTCTTGTACAATAACATTTGCAACACTGAAGTAACGTCTGAATATCAATATCAACCGTTAGAACCCAAAGGTTTACATTAACATCGTTAATGAAATGTAGAATCGAAGGAATTCGTTCTTAATTGCAAAAACAGGCGGTCTTGATATTTGTAGATTACAGCACAATTTACTATGAATGGGAAACAATAATTCGGGTAGCGTAGAATCAGAATATGCAATAAAAATCCGGGAATGGGGGGGGGGGGGGGTTCCCGTTTGGAAATATAGTCACTGGAGGGGTGGTTAGAAGATGGCCAGTTGTTGCACAGACAGATGCCCCCTTTACTAATATTAACTTTTCACGCAGAACATTTTTTTCGTATGATGCGTTGTTTTCGAGATATTTAGTTGTATCAAATTAAAACGAACACCCTATACAATGCAAAAAAATCTGTACAAGCTCCATGCGGCATGCTTTCTTACTGAATATATCGTCTAGATAACTCTTAATTCAGACTCTGAGAGCCACCTGCACAAAATATTTATTAACATTTTTACGATACTTTTCTACTAAATTTTGTAAACAAAACATTAATTGTTGGCTACCGCAACCATCTGAAGCTGTTGCATTAGATACATCAACTACAGCAAAGTCCGTGTCGAAACCTATTACTCTGCCCTTAAGCCGTCCTCGCACTGGACCGGAAAGCGAAACGTGAACATCGACCGAGACTAGATTTGTAAGGTCATAACGTGGGATTTCGCATTGCGGAGCGTTTACGGGCAATAGCAACAGATTAAACCCTGTCGTATTTACGCAGCTGCAACAGAACGTAGGCTAACACGGTTCGATATTGGTCTCTACGTCAAAACCTCGGGCAAATAAACATCGTTTAGGATGCCGCCTGAAGTTAAAGTAGTGAAAGTGAAGCATGTGGTAGCTTTCTGTTCATTGATTAGATATCGGGAAAATTGTATTCAGTCTACACTTGAGATTGCTTCCAATGTATACGTCCTACCAACTGTAACAAGTCATTGTGACCTCATAGTGATAAGTCAATTTTCGTGTAAATGGCTAGGTCTCGTCGTTTTATAATAAATCCTACCTACGACATTGGTACTGTTATATCGCCACTCCGGTGATTTGCGGGTATGGTGGTGGAATACATCATAGTTGTGAGACAACAGTGAAGTCCTTTTTTCGAATATTAAACAACTGTAAAAGCATGAGTATCAGATGATAAGAAGAGATACTAGCACGTATCTTTTTTCTGTTTTCCAACGACAAGCTCATATGTCAAAAAAATTGCTACACCCGTTTCATAGGGTGATACCAGAGACAACTAGCAGCCAATAGGTTACATTATCATCAATTCAAGAACTGTTACCAGATGGGTCTGCCATATCCATGAACAAAATAACTTATGTCAAAGAATAATTACAATCTAAGATGAAAGAAGCAAAGTCTCGCGAAAAAATTATGCAAATTGCTCACAAATTGATATCCATACAGGTATCGACCGAAAATGTAAAACCTTTCATTGTGCGGCTGTCAAGGATAGCAAACAGGGGATATATACCAGGGCATAAAGTCAATGCGAATTTCATTCGGAGTATCCTTTTTGACAGTAATCATACTTCGCAGACAGGCGCGTGAACAATACACATAGATCTCAACACTTCACAGAGGACGTGTAGTCGGGCTCAAAGAAGCTGGTTGGAGTAATTGGGGAATTTCTCGACATCTGAATAGCATCGATGCCACAATTCGACGATGTCTACAGGAATGTCTGTGCACAGGTTGAAGACGGGAGTGGTCGATTTTGAGAGATGACAGAACGAGGGGACCGAGAAAGCATCAGAGAGGCAGTCAGAGCCCCGGGTTCATCGTTATCATCGATCCGACGGGCAACTGGCGTTTCAGTGACCACAAGGACCATTAAAAGCGGCTCACAGAGAAGGGGCTGGCTTCACGGCGCCTTTTGCACCGACTACCATTGCCTTCTCTACACCAACAAGTCCGTTTGCAGTGGTGTCGGGCACATACGGTCTGGTATCTCATTGACTGCGGTAGAATTGTATTCAGCAATGAGTGCCCGTTCGAACGAGACCCAATGACAAGAGAAAATGTGTCTGGGGACGTACCGGGACTGTGAAGGCATACCAGTCTGACAATGGTTCGAATGAATCGTACGTATTTTTTGCCGTAGAATCAGAATATGCAACAGAAAGGAGTGATGGTTTTGGTGCCATTTCATTCCACACCTGGATCACTTTGGTTGTCATCCGCGGCATCCTTAAAGCACATCGGCAAGTCGGCGACATTCTGCGTCCATCCTGGGCTTACATTTTAGGAAGAAAATGCCCAACCGCACACGGCTAGAATTCCTACTGTTTGTCTTCGTGCTTGAAAAACCCTATTTTCGCCAGCAAGACCGCCGGATCCCTCCCGATTTGAGAACGTTTGGAGAATTACGGGCAGAGCCCTCCGACCCGCTCGGGATTTTGAGTAGCTCACGCGCCAGTTGAACAAAATTTGGCATGGTATACCTCAACGATGATGATGATGATGATCCCTCAACAGGACATCCAGCAACTTTATCACTCAACGCCAAGTCGAGTAACTGCTTGCATAATGACCAGAGGTTACTGAATTGCTCAATTTCTTCTCTCGAATAAATCTCCAAATATTTCTGGAATTGTAATCATTTGTTGGTACGTACATGTTCATCACATCTACTGATTTCCGTGACACTGGCATAATTCCTTCGTGATGCGCCTTTTTTTTAACTTAGATAAACACTCATTTTAATGGGTTACTGAGCTGAATTTTCATAATATACTTCTTACTCAATTTATGAATATTGTTATTCACCAGAGTTAGTTGTAAAAAGGTAATATGAATTTGGCCTTTGTCAAAATTTGATCATTACTTATTTCAACTGAAACGTTTAGTCGTTTTGTGCGATCTCTAGTGTAAGTATGTAAATGTAATTGTGGTATTTGCTACCTAGCGTTGCATTGTTAATAAAAGGAGGCACAAACATAGGGTTTTGTTTTTTCATAAATTTAGGCAACGTATAACAGTCTAGATCGTAATGATATTTATTTATTGCTACCGGAATGTTCAAACGTGTGTGAATTCCTAAGGGACCAAACTTCTGAGGCCATCGGTCCGTAGACTTACACACTACTTAAACTAACTTATGCTAAGAACAACACACACACACCAATGCCCGAGGGAGGACTCGAACCTCCGGTGGGAGGGGCCGTGCACTCCATGACATGGCGCCTCAAACCACGTGGCCACTCCGCGCGGCATTTACCGGATTCGACTTGAAGGTACAGTAATCTCCAGACTGCAAACCCCCCCTATCGCCGGTGCTACTGGTTAACGAGAATAACCGATCTAGACCATTGTTTTAATCAAATTTCCTTTTTCCCTTCTTTGAGTAAAATGAAGACAGTTAACGATATTTAAATTCCTCTCACCGAAAGTAATTAAGCGATTAGTTACATTTATTACCTTAGTCTCGTAGTGTCTGATCAGTAATCGTAGCAGAAGTACCAGAAGTACAGTAAGATCTATTCACGGAGATAAAGCTGGATAAAGATGTTTGGTAGCGCGTAATTAGTGAAATTAAAACGTTTTGAATAATTACAATTGTTAGACTTGCCAACCAACATGCAAAGGTTACGTTCAGCTTCTTGCATCGTGCACTGGAGTATATAAAGTACGGGTATGAATTATTTTAAAGCTAACTTGATACGGCAGCTTGTGATTAATATCATCAACGTTATGTCCAAAGTGTTTTGTGAACACTCATTGGTCGCCGAGGCTCCTCTTTATTATTTATTTTCAGAAGTGATGCAACATTGAGTGGTGGAGCAGTGTTTCCAACAAATCTTTGAGATGGAATTAGATATTGGCTGTGAGCTGGACAACTACTGTCTTATACCTGTCAGAACCGAGAAATTTTTGCCATGGGAGTGCTCGATTCTTATTTTCCAAAGCACAAATTACTTCGAAATATTTCTTGAGGTGTTATTTCATTACAAACCAGCACTGGCAGTGTATTGTGCTTGCCGTTTTTAAAAGTGTTGGCACATTGCACTCAGGGGAGCTTCATTGTACTAGTCGACTTTAGTGTAATTAACGGACAAAGCGTTCTCTTTTTAAATTTCTTTAAGATGATACCTAAGTCGACACCGAAACAACGCTGTCAGTGTACGTTTCTTTGCCGTTTCTCACGAATACCTAATTAACAAAAGTCAAATCGGGGTGCATCGTGCGCATATGAGACTCACTCGTTATTTACACTAATGGAGAATTACGGGATAGAGTGAAGCCTGAAACATTCACATCTACATCTTCACCTACATCTACACTCTTCAAACTAATGTGATGTGCATGACAGAGGATACGTCTCATTATGAGAGTTATTAGCCTTTCTGCCTGCTCCATTCACGTTTGGAGTGCGGGAAGACCGACTGTTTGAATGCTTCAGCGCGTGCTGGAATTAATTTGATCTGGTCCTCATGATCCCTATTTGAGGGTTACGTACAGTTTTGTAGCATATACCCAGAGTCATCATTTAGAACCGGTTCTTGATACTTTGTAAGTAGACTATCTCGGAGTAGTTCACGTATACCTTCAAGTGTCTGCCAGTTCAGGTTCTTCAGTATCTCTGGGACACTCTCCCATGGGCCAAACAAACCTGTGAGCATTCCTGCCGCATTTTTCTGAATACGTTCGATATCCCTTATAGTCGTATTTGGTACAGGTCGCACACACTTGATCAATATTTTAGATTGGGTAGCATGACTGACTTGGAAGCAGTCTCCTTTCTGGACTGGTTGCACTTCCCCGTACTCTACTAAAAAAACCGAGGTCTATCTCCAGTTTTACCCGCGGCTGAGCCCGTGTGATCATTTCATATCCCCATATCCAGACGAATTAGGTGATTCTACTCTGACTCATTGATATTGCAGTCATTACTACGTTTTTTTCTTTCGTTTTGTGAAGTGCACAACTGTATATTTTTCAAGATTTTAAAGCAAGTTGCCAATCTTTGTACCACTCTGAAATAAAGATCTGACAGAATGTTTATACAGCTTCTTTCAGACAGTACTTCAATACAGATAACTGTATCATTTGCAAAACGTTTGAGGTTACTATTAATAATGGCCGCAAGGTCATTAATATACAACAAAAATAGCAATGGTCCCAACACGCTTCCCTAAGGTACATCGGAAGTTACTTCTGCATCTGACGATGGCTCGTCATCCAAGATAACCTCCTGCGTCTCTCTACCAAAAAGTCCTCAGTCCTGTCATAGATTTCTCTTGATACCCCATGTGATCGCACTTCTGAAAATAAGCGTAGATGTGTACCCAGTAAAACGCTTTTCGGAAATTAGTATTTTCGTGACCAAGACATTACACAGAATAATGTTTACAAATTTCCTGCTCATGAAATTAAGGTCTAACAGACTGTGGTCCGATTTGACACCAGAAATAACTTCTGTGTTTGTTGCTGGTAAATGATACTATGAGTGAAGGCTGTTTTGTAAGAGCACAAGAACACGTGAACACCCTAACTATTGACACCTTTCGGATTTATTGGTTATTTTTCTTTGAATGCTGTTAAACGTAATGTAGATGCGGCAATCTGAAAAACACGGTAGTAAATCTACCGCGCTGTGTTACATTGCTACTCCTTTAGAAACTTGGCAGCAGGATCGTGAGCATAGCTTCAGTTGTGCACATTTAAGGAGCTTTTGGGCACGAGCAACTGGCGTGACATAATTGCCTTACGGGCCAACTATTTTTTTTTCTTTTTCATCAGTCTTCTGACTGGTTTGATGAGGCCCGCCACGAATTCCTCTCCTGTGCCGACCTCTTCATCTCAGAATAGCACTTGCAACATACGTTCTCAATTATTTCCTGGATGTATGCCAATACCTGCCGTCCTCTACAGTTTTTGCCTTCTATAACTCCCTCTAGTATCATGAAACTCATTCCCTAGTGTCTTAATAGATGACCTGTCATCCGGTCCTTTCTCCTTGTCAGTCTTTTGCACATACCTCTTTCCTCTCCGATTCTGCACAGAAGCACCTCATTCCTTAACATAGCAGTCAACCTAACTTTCAACATTCGTCTGTAGCTCCATATAACAATGCTTCGATTTTCTTCTGTTTCGGTTTTCCCACAGTCCATGTTTCACTACCACACAATTCTGTGCTCCAAATGTACATTCTCAGAAATTTATTCGCCAAATTAAGGCTTAAGTGCGCTACTAGTAGACTACTTTTTGTCAGGATTGCCCTTTTTGCCAGTGTTAGTCTACTTTTCATGTGCTCCTTGCTCCGTCCGTCATTGGTTATTTCATTGTCTAGGTAGCAGAATTCTTTAACTTCATCTACTTCGTGACCCCACAGGACTCGCATTCGGGAGGACGACGGTTCAATCCCGCGTCCGGCCAACCTGATTTAAGTTTTCCGTGATTTCCCTGAATCGCTTCAGGCAAATGGCGGGATGGTTCCTTTGAAAGGGCACGGCCGACTTCCTTCCCCATCCTTCCCTAATCCGATGAGACCGATGACCTAGCAGTTTGTGTCCTCCCTGTAAATGAACCCAACTTCGTGACCATGAATCCTTATGTTAAGTTTTTCGCTGTTCTCATTTCTGTTACTTCTCGTTGCATTCGCCTGTCTTCGATTTACTGTTCAACCATATTATGTAGTTATTAGACTGTTCATACCATTCAGCAGATCATGTAGTTCTTGTTCACTCAGGATAGTAATGCCATCAACGAATCGTGTCACTGATACCCTTTCACCTTGAATTTTTAATCCATTCCTGAACCTTAATTTTACTACCGTCATTGCTTCTCTTGATTCTTGTACATATTATATTTTACCCGTCTCTTCCTGTACCGCCCGCATCTCGTGGTCGTGCGGTAGCGTTCTCGCTTCCCACGCCCGGGTTCCCGGGTTCGATTCCCGGCGGGGTCAGGGATTTTCTCTGCCTCGTGATGGCTGGGTGTTGTGTGCTGTCCTTAGGTTAGTTAGGTTTAAGTAGTTCTAAGTTCTAGGGGACTTATGACCACAGCAGTTGAGTCCCATAGTGCTCAGAGCCATTTGAACCATTTTTTTCTTCCTGTACCTTACGCATATTTTTCTGAGAATTTCGAACATCTTACACCATTTAAAATTGTCGAACTACATACGGCTTTGATAAAAAACGTACCCGGTTCACGACTGAACTACAAGTTTACGTCAATGCCACCAGATGGTAACACACTGCAGCAAACTTTTATGCGCGTTCGCCTGGCATAAATCCCGCAAGACGGTAGCGCACATCTGATATATGCCAATTCACTCACTAGATAGTAAAATTAGATCGGACATCAATATATGTTATAAATATACTGATGGAAAAACCTCTTTTGTGTGATTATGCATGAGATATACTGTATTAAGTGTTGGATATCATCATACAATAATCCATTTGAGGTTCTGAGAGCAACGAAGTACATAATCATCGGTTGTGAGACTGTAGCATTTATTTACGCTTTTGATATGTGTTGACCTTACGATGAGTCAGCTTTACTCGTGATGTAAGCCCACACTGTGTACACCAAAATTAATGGAAAGTTGTCTCACGGGTTTCTTTGATATTCACTTAGACGCAGGCTCGACGTCAGTGTGCTTTTGGCCCTTATGGTTCTCTGCGTATAATTGATATTCTGGTGAAGTGATCATGTTGGTATACAGTACCACTTGAATTTAATCATTTTCACAAACGGAGTGGGTTGCTTACTGTGCAGGAATCTGCTTTCATGTGTAGTATCAACATGAACTCTGCTGAATCTGTTTCAAATGCTAACAGAAAAGAAAATTATCAGGAAAAGTTAGCTGCAAAGGATGTGGCCTCCAAGACCGGATCCACTGACTGAGATAGTGAAGAAATCAAATCAGGGTGACTACAAGCTAAAAGAGCAGCGTATAATAAGCGTAACTGTTATGTGGGTGCAACGTAAGAGAGTCCAGTTCTCAGCCTGCAAGTTTATTCGTTATCTTATACATGTTCTTGTCCATTTGTCCGAAAAATTAAAAATAACACTAAAACTCAAAAATGTGTAACGGATAGTAACGAACGCTTAAACGTTATTTCGTACTTGCCATAAACTATAGCTGATTATGTACAAAACAACAAAAATTCCCAGAAACCAATTTTTTCTTTTTTCAGACAGGTTATGCATATTATTACTGTTATTCTTCTTCTTCTTATTATTATTATTATTATTACTATTATTATTGTTATTGTTGTCACTGGATGTAGTTGTATAAATATATTGATAAGCATAACTGTTATACAGCAGATACTATTAATTTCGCACTCTCATATTCATCTGAACCTAAAAATTGATGAACACACAGAATGTATACTCACGTGCGCCACTGGATGTTGTGTAATAATGGTTTATGTCACGGTGTTTAGTTCTAGTGGAATGGGTATCAGAGTACTGCCGAGATGAAATTTTGCATTTTAAATGACAAACGGTCAGCAATAATAATTAAAGATGAGCTTCACCAGACTGCAGTGTTGTTGATGGTGGATAAGAAGATATTCTGGAGAAACCTATACAGTTGCAGATAACAGGTTGCACAAGCACAACAAAGTGAACTAAGGTAACTCAGAAACCTAGGTTCTATACTGTGCATGTCCAGTATAGTTGTGGCTTAGAATAAGGAACGGTACGTTGAATGACTGGACGAGTGACTGTACATGTGATCATAGCGGCTGTTAGTACGTTTATCCTTTTTTTTTTTTTTACTTAGATTAACTGGTAGTGAAACTAGCAGTAAGACTGTAGGCACTTGAGACAGTGAAACACATACAACACTTGAGAATCATTTAATTTAAAACAGACACAAATAAGGAATAATTACACTGCAATGTTTGCCTCTGTAAGAATAACATTCAAACAATAGCTAATGCAAAATAAATTATTAATATTCTAAAATCCATAGAGAAACAAGAAAGGCAAGATTGCTTAGCCGAAAAGCAATAGGAAAGGCAAGTACGCTTAGCTTAAAAGCTACAGGAAAGGCAAGTACGCTTAGTTTAGAAGGAGCAGGAAAAGAAAGATTAATTATTGATAACAGCGAAAGGGAAACAGTAAGATAACGAAGTTACTAGTGGGCTGAAGGTGCAAGTAGAAATTGTACTTAACGGGATTCAAACTATAGTTGGAACGCTGAGACCGGAAAACTTCAGGGAGCTGTTGAAGAAATTAAAAAGAAAATGGACAGAGCTATGAGGAATTGAAAATGCTAGACACCCTAATTCCCACAAACGATTACGAATGTTCCAGGATGGATAGTCCGCAAAGCATGTGCATATCATTGAGGTACTGCATCTTAGTGAGAAAAGTAAAAAGAAGCGTGACATGGCGTCGGTAGAAACAATATCCCGATATCATTTTAATAATAAAAGCTCAATTCACTATCGTTTAAATAAAAGAGCAATATGTGATAATGATGAGCAGATAGAGGTACTGAAGGAAAACCGTTGCCGTAATCCTAATCGAACATCACGATGAATAATGACAAAAGTGATAGAAAATTATGTGCTGAATTTCGATTTGACATGAATAAAGTTTTGTATCAGGAATTCCCGTAATCTAACACCAAAGGTGAATCATATCCAGTGATCTTCCTAAGAGCTTTGAGAATATTTTACCTGATTGTTGGAACCAAGAATGAAAAATAAGACTTGTAAATCATTTAGGAAACTGTGTGTTACAGTGGGGATTGCTGAATATTGATTTTTTGCGAGCTATATTCATTTTTAACAATGCTTTAACACCAAATCCTGGTCACAGAGAGCACAGAAAACTCTTAAGTTATGGCCAGCCTCCTAGATTTTATAAATCGCTTCTAGATCAGTCCAAGGTCTTAGAGGAACTCATACCTGAAGAACACCTGCTCGAAATGTTAGTCAATGGATTTACAAACTCAGTAAAGCAAAATGTAATAGTAAATTCATGGGACGATGCACCAACTCCGCTTGACCTTTAAGACAAAGTGGATTACTGAAGTATAAATCATGGGGCAATCCACAATACTCAACATGGTGGTTATTACCAACCGAGTTTTAGCCATGGGGAGGACAATCCGCATCATCGTGAGTATAATGTTAATTCTGGAGAGGTACGATCAAATGAAATATAGCCAGAACAATAAAAATAATTGTTTTATAAATGCAAGCGTAAGCACGATAAATGTGCCACTCTGGAAAAAAAGTTATGTGGTTTTAGTTTTTCACAGCATAGAGAAATCTTGAGTATTCGAGTGCTATTCAAGAATTGATGTCATAAAAACCTTTATCAAAGTACAACAAATAGTAGCAAGATTTCAAAATTCAATATGCAGGTACAGATAGGATGCCTGAATTTGTTCTATATGAAAACCATCACAAAGGTGAAGAAACCAATCAGCACCAAGAGGGAGTACCTATTACACAAATCTCTACTACGCAACATGTAGATACTCAGTTACGTTCAGGATCAAAATGCAGTGACAAGCTTGTGCCCAAATTTGAAAATTTTAGTTGTGGAGAAAAAATGGAAGGAACATTAGTAAGTGAAGAAGAAAATGAAGGAAGGAGACACAACAACCCACGTTAAGCCCCAGAGTAGAAGGGAGAGAAGAAACAGTACTATTACATACTGATAGCCACGTAAGTCTGGTAAATAAAGAGATTTGTGCAAAAATTTGCAACAACGTTGTGAAGTATTTGCCATTAAGGGATTTCTGTAACAAGGGATAGTTGGTAACAAACGCAGTAGTTGGGTTTATGAGGTGAAATTTGATATCCAAACAGAAAATGATTGTACAAACTCAGCTCGGAGTCAACACCACATTAGGATCAAATTGGCTTAATGAAGTACAAGCACATATCTTATTTAAGGAACAAAAATTTAAATTGTCTTACAATGCTCAGAAAAGGTTAATTAATTTTGAAATACACCGATCTGAAAATTACACCGATCTGAAGACTCTAAATCGAAGGTGAAAATGTGTGGAAAGTGTTGTTCCACGAAAACAGGACAACCGTAGATTATAATGGTGATAATATATGTACAGTTAATCCAAACTCAAATCATAAAGAAGCAGAATTTTATGGTACTGACTGATGAACAAAAGAAACAGTTAAAAGATGTTTTAAATAGATACGTAAACGTATTCTCTCATAATCTAGGCATGGCAGATACATTCGCAACTTGAAGGTAAAACCGGACACTAATTTCTATTGACCATCATACCCAATTCCCATTAACATACAACAGACAATTAAGAAGGAGACATGCTGTACGCTGGAACTGAACATTATTGAACATCCAATCCGTTCTTTCAACAAACCTACAATTCCAGCAAGCAACTGTGGAATTCTGTGGCATAATATGTGTGAAGGTGCCCTGAATGCAGTAAGCATGATACAATTGTTAAAGAAAAGGAAGATGAACAGTTTCTTCCACTTTTAAAAAGTCCTAATGGAGATTATAGAGATAAAACACCCTAAAGCCTTTGTTCTCAAAGGTACCATATCCAATCAGGTAGTAGGAGTATTCATTGCAGGAAATTTGGGAAAATCTCCCGCTGATGGATCACAACGAGGTCAAAAAGAAGCAAATATTGAAGAAGTGAGAGTATTGTAGAGTTATTTTCTAGGGACACGAATCACAAATAGAGGATTTAACCATTTAATTACAAGTATTATAATTGTACAGGGATGTGTATTACCAATCTGTTTTTTGGATTCAGATTGTAGTGTCAGCTTAGTAAGTGAAAGACACTACATGAAAATAGGGAATATAAATCATACACTCTCTCCAGTAACAGATTTATACATCAAAGTTGTAACAGTCCAATGGAACACAAATGTAAGGGAAGAAGTTGTTTACCACTAGAGAGACCTGTCTTTAAAAGTACACAGCCATTTGTAGTTGTTCGAAGTGTGACACCTGCTGCTGCTCTTGGGTACAGCTGGATGACACAATGTTGTGAACGCATCTATTATGCAGAAAAATTTGTTACTTTTTGTGACACAGTATCGCTATGCCCGATCAGCAGTCACCGCTGAAGACGATAGCATCGTCTCTCTATTGAGGCAGAAGTGCGACAATTGTATTAGGCTGAGCTCTGAATGTAAGTTCGTAATCAGTTGTACGCTGTACGCTGTGAGAAGAGACGAGTATCTTATTTGTATCAACTGATACATTAATTTTCAGTGACAGTAATGAGTATTCATGACATTCCTGTGGGCATAGATTGTTATAGAGTTAAGTATCTTATCTTGTTCAAGTTGAAATAAAGTGATATAACGTCTTGTGCACTCTAGTGATATCGGCCCCCTCCACGGGTAGGTCTAAGAATATGGCACTGTACCAGTGAGTATTATTTCATCTGGTACAACACCTCTAGAGTACACTGATCAGCCGGAACATTATGACCACCGCCCTACTATCTATATAAACCCATCCAGGCGAGAGCAGCGTCATCTGGTGAGGAGTGACTGCTAGTAAGACCCATACACGGTGTGTGTAGTATCAGTGAGTGTGCTGTCCCTGTATAGGATGGGGAGGACGCACGATCTATCGGAGTTTGACCGAGGGCAAATTGTGATGGCCCGGAGTCTCTCC
Organism: Schistocerca americana; assembly: GCF_021461395.2. Classification (NCBI taxonomy): domain Eukaryota; kingdom Metazoa; phylum Arthropoda; class Insecta; order Orthoptera; family Acrididae; genus Schistocerca; species Schistocerca americana. Next base: position 161,860,873 of record NC_060119.1, on the reverse strand, counting down.
ATGAGCCTTCCGGAAACTGCATGACCTGTTGGATGTTTAAGGAGTGCTGTGCTGCATGTATTCAACACGTGGCGAAACAATGTGAAACCACGTCCAGACGTCGGGGGGTTGGGCGGCCACGCTTCATTGCAGGTGTCAGATGTCATACACTGGCAGACTGGTAAAACAGAACAGGCGGCGAACTCTGCCGGAGTGTCATTAGATAATGCTGGATAGAGTACTTCTGAACACACAGTGCACAAAACACCCCTAAAGACGGGCCTCCACAACCGACAGTCCATGCATGTACCAATGATAACACCACGTAAACGGAGACTAAGACTTAAAAACCCACGTGACCATCGGCACTGGAAGTTGACGTAGTGGCAAGACGTTGCATTGTCTGATGAATCCCAACACTTTCTTCATCATGCCGATGTGAGGGCGCGAATCGGCCGTCTTCCAGGGAAACAGATCCTAGACGGAGACAAGCTTGCAGCGGTTCCATTGTGCTCTGGGAACATTCACCTGGACATCCATGGGTCCAGTGGAGCTCGTGCAAGGTACGATGATGGCCAAGGAGTATCGCACACTAGTTGCAGACCACGTACATGCTTTCTTATTTCCCCCTGGCTGTGGCACTTTTCAACAAGATAATGTGCCATTTCATCCTGCCAGGAGTGTGATGGAGTCATTAGAGGAACACAGGCGAGTAGCAGTTGATCTGCTCGCCACCCAGCTCGATAGATCTGAACCCGACCCAACACACCTGGGATGCTCCTCTCCCTTAAATTTATGGAAGTTGGACAACTCCCTCCATCGACCTACCAAGGCCTCACTGCTTCCATGTCACGACGGGTCACCGCTGTTATCCGTGCCAAGGGTGGACACACTGGCTATTGCGTAGGCGGTCGTAATGTTTTGGCTGGTCAGTGCAGATGTTGATAACGTTGCAGTCCCACTACTTTCACGTTAATAGCATAGGGCTTTACTTCAGGGCAGAAAGTGATATACATACTTTTGGCATGTTTAAGGATAATAAAACACACTAAGTTTACTCGACGTAATGGGAGTGTTGTTATTACTAGAGCCATGAAGCGCTGTGAGACAGAAAACAACCAGTAGGATGACGCAACTCAGAATTGGGACGGGAATTTGATCAGGGACTAATATAAATGTCTACTGAAATACACTAAGGTGAAATGATCATTAGTGAAATGTTGGAAAACTGATGAAAAGAAATAGATCCGTAGGAATGTGGAAATAGTTTTTTCCACCCGATCTCTTAAATAAAAAAATAAGATGGCGTGAGAGAGGATCATAAAGAGAAGAGTGAAGAAATAACAGAGGTTTGTTTTTGAAAAGGATGAAGAAAATAGGGAACATTCCTTGACTCAAAATAGGTATTCATATAGCAAAGTAATTCTGATGCTGACAGTGAGATTATTTAAACAGTATGGAGAGGTCTGGGTGGCAATCCATTAAATTTACATTTACTTTAATAACAATGTGATATAAGTAAGTAGACAATTTAATTATACAGTTATTGTAAAAAAAAAGTGAAGAATCGAATATAAAGAGCGAATGTGAAGAATATATTGTTTCAGTAAAGTATTAACAATGTAAGTCCTAGTTTTACTATAGCTATAAATGTATGTTTCGCAGTCTGGATTTAATGAGTACAATCTGCTGTAAAGTTTTATATGAAGCTAAGCACCAGCAGATCGCAAGTTCATAGTTGGATCTCGCAAGCTGAAACGCAAGTCAGAGTTGCTACGATTTAAAAAATATTTTTAAGCAGCAAGTGGGATGTGGAGGCACAAAGCCGAATAATTTGAAAAATAACTGTACTTTAATTTTGTGTTCATTACGCTAAAAAAAATTGGAAGATATGAATGTACCAATATCACTGAACCAGTATGTACCCACAAAATAATATACAGAACATGTTGCTATCCGCAGCTGCACATACAAATCAATCGTTTTTTTATGGCAAGTAATGGTTATTGAGTAAGCTGTTGTGCCCGCAGTAACGTTAGCACCACTCACGTACTCACGTACCTGCCTGTTCGGGTAAGCATAGCTGCTTGTGTGCTACTGCCACCTCCACCTCCGTTCCTCACAATATCCGACTACACGGTACGTTATTAAGAAATTATTATAATTTGAAAATTAACAATAATTTTACAAAGTTAAATGTTCAAACCAAAGTTTCATGAAATTAGTTCTTTAAACAAGTCTTAAATTCAGTGCTCTTAAAGAAAACGTAGTGAAAGTGATGTGATTATTCTGATCTGAGTCCTTGTATATTATACAAAAAAGTACCATATTGTCAGACAATGCGAGTTAAGAAATTTACAAAACAAAACTTAAAATGTTTTCTAAGCACGACATCCTACTTTCTGCAATAGGAGAGCAGGTGAATGCAAAACAGAATTCCGAAATCAGGCCCCCACATCAACATACATCTACTTGAGCCAATGTTCTACACCAAACTGCTTGCTCACATAAACAGTCTGGAAGCTAGACCTAGGAAAATTGGTATTTGGTTTCTCGGTTAGAAATAAAATAATAAGTGTTTCAGCATTTTCGGAAACTGAACACTGCATGGATGACATAGTGGGTGTAAGCCTTTTATGAAAATATATCATTATTAAACAAATACTTCAGTATTTTTAAAGCTACAGCTATGAACATTGGTGTTTTAATTCTCGTTATAAATAATTAAATACGCGTTTCAATGTTCTTTGGAAATTGCAACCTACGGGTCTAAAATAAGGGATGAATTTTGATGAAAATATTTTATTATGAAATCGTTTTTAAGGCCAAATCTTTGAAAATTTAGAATTGGATTACCAGTTAGAAATTTTAAAAAACTCGTTTCACTGTTTATTGGAAATTCAGCCTCTAAGGGGATGAAATAGGGGGTGAAACACTGTATCAAAATATTTCATTGCGAAAGTACTATAAGCTAAATCTTGGAAAATTGATGTTTCGCTTCTCACTTAGAGAAGAAAAAAAAAACGTTCCACTGTTTTTGGAAATTCAACAACCGTAGGCGAAAGTTTTTTTAAAAATAAATAATTAGTAAAGTACTATTAAAACTTTGTAGGGCTACATATATGAAAATTAGTAATTGACTTCCCAGTTAGAAATTTAAAAAAGTACATGTCTCTGCGTTTCTGGAAATTCAACTCCTCAGGTAGCGCACTATGGGATGAAAATTTTTGAAAAAATATTTCGTTCCAGTAAAAAAATTTATGAAGCTGGTATTTCACTCCTCCGTTCGTATAAGGAAATATATGTCAGGTGATGAAAATTGGTGTGCAAATATCTCCACAAGAACACAAAAGGTGTGATTAACGAAACCTTTGGACTCCAGCTAGCAGAATCACTTTATAATCAAAAGTACATTCGCAAAAGACTATGCTCATATGGCCTTAATGAACGTGAAAACCTTAGAAGGTGTAGCAGTTTACAAACAACATAAAAGTTCGATTAAATAAAATAAGAAAATATTTACAGGGAATAAGTCTACTCGAGCGAAGCAGCGGGAACTAAGCTAGTGTAATATAATCCTAGATTCCTCATTTAACACTTGTTCTTGAATCTTTGTCAGTAGCGTTTCGGGGCGTAGTGGTGTATACAGTGTGGTTACATTAAACTTTCCCTCCTGATCGTAGGGCAACTAAACCTGTGAAAACATTTGTAAGAACATGCGGAAGAAAAATAACGAATAAACCACTGAAACACATTTTAATTTCCACATAGAGGGTAATTTTTTTAAAAAAAATTTCGTACTATGTTCACGTTCCAGGTTACATAAGTTGTTCAATGGGACGACCATATGCATACACGACAGCCAGGAACCGTGTTAGAGACACCATTTCACAACTGTTCGCAGCACTTCTCGGACGTTGGACCATGGAATGGTCAGCTGTCGTGACACATCTCGTGCACTGCTTGAATATCGCAAACTGCATCCAACATTCTTGGTCATCGAAACAGTTACTTCAACAACTGGTGGTGCAATACGCCGTCAGCCTCTCGCGAGAGCAGTTCCCAGGTCGCCAGTTGATTCGAACGTTTTTCAACCCCAGTGTGCAAAGAGGATCTATCAGTATACCTTTAAGGCGTCCATACTTACAAAGGGCGGCAGCTCCATTTGTGTTGTTTCGATTAAACAGATTTACGACTAAAGGCCTGCTCATCTTGCGCAGACCCATGTTGACTGTTTTCAACATAATTGCACCCTGGTGCTTACATTCCAACCATACATTGCTGTACCAGTACCGGCTCCTAACAGCAAGTTATGGCTCTCGCAGTACTGACAATGTAAATCGTCCTCCAGCACACAGTCTGAACACTATTCTTATAAATCTGGACAACCAAACGGTAAATAGTTTTCCGTCTACACTGGCTGAAGCTGCTAAAGTGTAATTATAACCAGCATGTGTTTTAAATCCTGTGCCAGTTCAGGTGTTTCATCATCGCTGTGACGCTCTTCCGCGAGCCGAACCAACCTGTGCCCATCACCGTTGGACTTCTTTCTGTCCTCTCAAAGTCCTCTATTAGTTCTATTTGATGTGGGTCCCACACACTTAACCAGTAGTCCAGGACGTATCGTACGAGTGTTTTCTACGCAATGTACCTTCGTTAGTCCCTGCATTTTCCAAGTATGCTACCAATGAACCAAAGTCTACCACCTTCGCTACATCTACAACGGAAGCCGCTGATCATCCCATTTCATATCCCCAGAACTTGTTATATAGTATGAGTTCGCTGATTACGACTGTGACTCATTGATGTGTTAGTCTAAGATACAACTTTCCAGCAAGTCTTACGTTGTGGAAACATGGCCACACCGGTTAGAATTGTGTTAAAGGAGTGGCGTCCGAAGAACTGTCAAGTCGACCGAAGTTAAACAATCACCATGAACTATTCAGAGATGCGTTGCATCGTTGTTGTGATGAAAGAATCATATAATGTCCTCAATCTCGGACGGTGCATGTTTAGCGCACCTGTGACTTCAGGCAGACACTGCCATGCACGTAACTACTCAGAACCTGTTTGTTTCTCTGCATGTTCTTCGATTTCTCTCTGCTCTCCTTCTATATCTATATCATTTGTTTTTAATAATCGAACATCATCGTCATGGGATGGTACTGGGCTAGAAGTCTGTTATCGGCCACGTAAGCCTATGCAGTGAATTGGGCTCTTTGTAGTTATGAAAAAAAAGGTTCCAGAACCCCCACATTCAAATCAGCGGCTGTCTGGCTGACACTGACGTTAGATCGCGCCATATAGCTCTACGGAGGCAACGTATGCAGAGAATTTTAGGTTATTTCTTGCTTACTTTACTTTATGCGACCGGAATTAGAGCACCGTGCATCAGCATCTTTAAGCCTCCCTATCTGTTTCCGCCTTATACTGTCTGTCTCCAGGTCTCCAAGACCTCCACCTGCAACAAATCTTTTCTTACTCCATCCATCCACCTCCTCCTAGGGCTTCACACAACAGCAATGTTACACTCATTGTATGGGTCTTCTGTATTGTCGCGCCTTCTCCATTTTCCAACCTTTGGATCCCTGACACACTTAGGTTTTCCTGAAAGACTTCTATCTCAAATGTAAGCAGTCGGTTAAGGTCTTGTCTTCGGTGCTCCGGGTTTGACACCAATATCGAAGCACTACCATCATTAATATTTTATACAGTTTTTAGTTGCTTAGACATGCTTCTTGATTTTAATTCTGGTTTTATGAGGTAATAGCACGTGTTTCCCGCCTGCAGTCTTGCTTTAATCTCAGCTCCAGTTGACGTTACTGCAGTAAATATTGAAACAAGATATTTGAACCCTTTCACATCCTAGTACCTGTTACTGTTCACTGTTACATATTGGTATTAGGAAGCCTTCTTCCTATGGTCATGTAATTATTCTTTTAAGCGTTAATTTGGAACCCGGCTTTGATGTCATTAATTCCGTTCTTCTCGTGTGCATGTAAGTAGGTCAAAGTCATCTGGATAAGCCAGAGAGGTAATATTTTCATTACCAATTTGAACACCCTGAAAGTTCTCTTTGTTGACCTCTCACATTATCTAACAACTTGGAAACTTTTTGTCATTTTATTGTATACGAGCTGACAAACCCCGGCATTGTCCAAGTATTCATTTTCCCAGTTTTCTGTAAGAAACACAAAAAAAAATGAACTGTGTTTATAGCATAATACTGAAACAACTTCATTTCTACGTAGCCGTGAAAACACCTCTGAAAGTATGAAGTATCCGTGCAAAGAAATGGGCGTAGTGTACAAACGTACAAGAACGGTCTCTACAGTAATTCCTCCTCGTAACTCTATAGGCGGCTATTGTTTTCGCCTACAACCGTCTGCGCTTCGCAATTGAAAGTTGTCAAAAGTGCTGCCACGTGTCAGCGATTTCCTTAATTTGATTCGACTGTAAGAGTGTCTCAGTAGTAAACAGTTTATGTATTGAAACTTCTTGCATGATGCGGCATTTTCCCCACACATCTCAGTGTTTATGGAGTCATATCTCTTGAATTATGTGTTGTAAAAAGATACATTTTTGTAGGTACGTTCAACGCCATATATAGGTACCATCCGCGAAATGCAGGGTGACAATTATTGAACGATATGAAAAAAAATGTAAATTAGCTACAAACTATGGCCTGCACATATTTTATTCAACACGTAAAGGGCACTACAGATATGTGGATTTAGGTTATAACATGACCGGTATGTCTGCCATCACTGGCGATGGTCCGCAGCTCGTGGTCGTGCGGTAGCGTTCTCGCTTCCCACGCCCGGGTTCCCAGGTTCGATTCCCGGCGGGGTCAGGGATTTTCTCTGCCTCGTGATGACTGGGTGTTGTGTGCTGTCCTTAGTTAGGTTTAAGTAGTTCTAAGTTCTAGGGGACTGATGACCATAGATGTCAAGTCCCATAGCGCTCAGAGCCAGCCAGCCACTGGCGATGATGTGGCGCAAACGAACACCGAAATCCTGAATGACTACCTGAAGTGTCGGAATATCGATGCTGTCAATGACTTCCTGAATGGCTGTTTTCAGCTTACCAGTGGTTTTAGGCTTATTTCTGTACACCTTGTCTTTAATATAGCCCCACAAAGAGGAGTCGCATGTGTTCAGATTCGGAGATATTGCGGCCAATCGAGGCCCATGCCAGTGGCCTCTGTGTACCTCGCATCCAGAATGCAGTCACCAAAGTGCTCCTCCAGGACATCACTCTCCAGCTTCGATGGGTCGAGCTCCGTCTTGCATGAACCACTGCTTGTAGAAATCAGGGACACTTTGGATAACGAGTACGAAATCATCTTCCAAAAACTTGACGTACTGTTCGGTAATCACCGTGCCATCAAGCAATATCGCAGCGGTTTTGCTGTGACTGGCCACTTCACATCACACAGTCATCCGTTGAGGGTGAAATGAGGCTTTTCAGTCCCTGAAATGCGCTATCATTGCTTACCGACGAATCCACCCAAATGAAAGCGAGCTTCGTCGCTAAAGCAAACCGTAATGCGCGCACTAATTCCCATCATGCCCCGCGGCCAGCCGTGTACTTCGAACGTCGTAATGCAAACCATGCAGAAGTTACGACAATTTTATTTCGTATAGTTCAATAATTGTCACCCTGCTTGTTTCGAATAGAGTTAGTAGCAAAAAAGTCTCGTTTTTCACGCCTCTTGGTGTTTGTTGTATCATATCTCCTGATCTACGTGGCATACAATGATATAATCCAATAGGTACATTCAGAGGCGTATGCGGATATTGTCTGCAAAAGTATTTTGGATAGAGTTAGTAGAACACAAGTAATAAATCAGAACGTCATGTACACTGGTACAGTTTTTCACGCATTAAGTGTTTGTGACGACATATCTCCTGAACTTTGATATCTAGGTGGTACATGCCACCACAGCTATTGTTGTCTCGAAGGAAGGTATAAGAGTGCAAAGTTTGGTTGAAATCGGTACCGCGGTTTAGGAGAAGACGTGTAACATAACACATACATACACTGAAGCGCAAAAGAAACTGGAATAGGCATGAGTATCCAAATACAGCGATATGTATACAGGCAGATTACGGCGCTGCGGTCGGCAACGCTTATATAAACCAATAAGTTATTAGATCGGTTGTTGCTGCTACAATGGCAGTTTATCGAGATTTAAGCGAGTCTGTACGTGGTGTTATAGTCGGCGCACGAGCGATGGGACACAGCATATCCGAGTTAGCGATGAAATGGGGAGATTCCTGTGAGACCATTTCACGAGTGTACCGTGAGTATCAGGAATTACGTAAAACATCGAATCTCGGAAATCGCTGCCGCTGGAAAAAGATAATGCAAGAATGGGACCAACGCTGACTGAAGAGAATCGTTCAACGTGACAGAAGTGCGAACCTGCCGCAAGTTGCTGCAGATTTCGATGCTAGGTCATCAACAAGTGTCAGCCTGCGACCCATTCAATAAAACATCATCGATATGGAATTTCAGAGCCAAAGGCCCACTCGTTTACCCTTGTTGAATGCACGGCCAAAAGCTTTACGCCTCGTCTGGACCCGTCAACACCGACAGTGAACGGTTGATTCCTGGAAATATGTTTCCTGGTCGGACGAGTCACATTTCAAATTATATCGCGAGGATAGACGTATACGGGTATGAAATCCATGGACCCTGCATGTCAGCAGGGGAGTGTTCAAGCTGATGGAGGCTCTGTAGTGGTGTGGGGCGTGTGCAGTTGGAATGATAAGGGACCCCTGATACGTCTCGATTCGCCTTTGACAGGTGACACGTACGCAATTATTCTGTCTGGTCACCTGCATCCAGTTATGTCTATTGTGCATTCTGAAGAACGTGGGCAATTCCAGCACGACAATGCGACACCCCAGACATACAGAATTGCTAAAGAGTGACTCAAGGAAAACGCTTCGAAGGTTAAACACTTGCGCTAGGCACCAGATTCCCCATACACGAACATTATTGAGCATATCTGGGATGCCTTGGAACCTGCTATTCAGAAGAGATGTCTACCCCCTCATTCATAGACAGTCCTGAAGGATTCATGGTATTAGTTCCCTCCAGAATCACTTCAGATATCGGTCGAATCCATGCCACGTCATGTTGCGACAGTTCTGTGTGCTCGGGGGGAGGGGGAGGAGGGGGCTGCACTATTTTAGGCAGGTGGAACAGTTTCTTTGGCTCTTCAGTGTTAATCCATTTTTATAATATGTGCCGCCTAAGCATACCTCTGCAAATTTAATCAATAATTTTGGTACTCCAAATTGTATCATAGTTTTAATAAGACACTGTCGCAGACTATCATTAGCGTTTTCGAAGTCCACGAAGAGCACATGTATTTGTCGTCCGTCTATGCAGATTATCACACAGAGATGATTTGAAGGAATTAATCAAAGGGAAAGGTTAGAACCCGTGATAAACTAAATAATGGAGACGATGCCTGAGGCTTGCGCTCAAAATTAAACCACTTGGATCGGGTACCCTACCTCCGTTTCACCGGATACCGTTATGACGTTAAGAAAAGTACGTATCCACTGAAAACAGAGTCAGACGTATGGTAAATTAAGACTTATCTGATTTTTCCCGAAAATAGCATTTCAAAAAATGTAAGGCGCCTTGTTACAAGTAGTTCCCGGTGGCGGGTTACGTAATAAAGGAAGAGTAATTAAGAATTGTACACAAGAAAACTCCTGCTTCCATGAGACAATTGTTTTACACATATCCAGAGTATGTAGATAGTCCCGAGAAAAACGAGCACCAGAATGGCTTGTTGGGCGAGGCACACGATTGTCGTATGTCTATAGACAGCGGCGAACCATGCACCATCGTTTGTACGAATACGTACGGATCGGACGGACAATAAGGGGCTGGACGTGGTGAACGTGTATGCGTCGGTGTGGGCGCTAAATTTGGCGGCGGCACAGAGGTGTGTGCGGCGAGCGTCTAATGACGTTTGCCTTGCAGCAGCAGCAGCAGCAGCAGGTGGTAAATGCGCGTCACAAATTATATCTCATTAGGCGAGTGCGGTGTTTTGCGAGGGCGGCGACCCCACCCGCCTCAAAGGCGGGCTTTGTGCCGCTCCCGGCCCACACAAGGCCTCCTGCCGGCCGCCCCTGTTTGCGTTGCATCTGCGGAGCGACGCGGACTGCCGTTTTGCAGACGCGTCTGTGCCGCTCGCGTGTTGGTTTTGCTGCAAGCGACACTCGACGCTTGTCGGTAGCCGCCGGGCCTGCGAAACAATTCGCCGCGGTGCAGCGCGACAAAGGGATGGAAAAACCGACCGGTTAAATCCTATACCGATACAGAATTAGCGATATTTTTCGGTATTTGTTCAATCTCGACAATAACAGGTGTTTTTCATTTTTCACTGCTGACCGAGCAAAAAGTCGAAATATTACAGGGTGACAATTATTGAACTATACGAAATGAATTTGCCGTAACTTCTGAACGGTTTGCGTTAGGGCTTTCAAACTGCACGGTTGTTCGCGGTGCATGGTGGGAATTGTATGCGCATGCACACACGAAGTCCGCTTTCATTTGGAAGGATTCGACATTAAGCAAAATTGGCTCATTTGGAAGACTGAGAATCCGCATTTCACTCAACGAGTGACTGTGTGGTGTGCAATGTCCAGTCACGGGATAATCGATGCTCCTTCATAGCACGGTGACAGTTTTACAAGATGATGTCATCCTCATTATACACTCCTGGAAATGGAAAAAAGAACACATTGACACCGGTGTGTCAGACCCACCATACTTGCTCCGGACACTGCGAGAGGGCTGTACAAGCAATGATCACACGCACGGCACAGCGGACACACCAGGAACCGCGGTGTTGGCCGTCGAATGGCGCTAGCTGCGCAGCATTTGTGCACCACCGCCGTCAGTGTCAGCCAGTTTGCCGTGGCATACGGAGCTCCATCGCAGTCTTTAACACTGGTAGCATGCCGCGACAGCGTGGACGTGAACCGTATGTGCAGTTGACGGACTTTGAGCGAGGTCGTATAGTGGGCATGCGGGAGGCCGGGTGGACGTACGGCCGAATTGCTCAACATGTGGGGCGTGAGGTCTCCACAGTACATCGATGTTGTCGCCAGTGGTCGGCGGAAGGTGCACGTGCCCGTCGACCTGGGACCGGACCGCAGCGACGCACGGATGCACGCCAAGACCGTAGGATCCTACGCAGTGCCGTAGGGGACCGCACCGCCACTTCCCAGCAAATTAGGGACACTGTTGCTCCTGGGGTATCGGCGAGGACCATTCGCAACCGTCTCCATGAAGCTGGGCTACGGTCCCGCACACCGTTAGGCCGTCTTCCGCTCACGCCCCAACATCGTGCAGCCCGCCTCCAGTGGTGTCGCGACAGGCGTGAATGGAGGGACCAATGGAGACGTGTCGTCTTCAGCGATGAGAGTCGCTTCTGCCTTGGTGCCAATGATGGTCGTATGCGTGTTTGGCGCCGTGCAGGTGAGCGCCACAGTCAGGACTGCATACGACCGAGGCACACAGGGCCAACACCCGGCATCATGGGAGCGATCTCCTACTCTGGCCGTACACCACTGGTGATCGTCGAGGGGACACTGAATAGTGCACGGTACATCCAAATCATCATCGAACCCATCGTTCTACCATTCCTAGACCGGCAAGGGAACTTGCTGTTCCAACAGGACAATGCACGTCCGCATGTATCCCGTGCCACCCAACGTGCTCTAGAAGGTGTAAGTCAACTACCCTGGCCAGCAAGATCTCCGGATCTGTCCCCCATTGAGCATGTTTGGGACTGGATGAAGCGTCGTCTCACGCGGTCTGCACGTCCAGCACGAACGCTGGTCCAACTGAGGCGCCAGGTGGAAATGGCATGGCAAGCCGTTCCACAGGACTACATCCAGCATCTCTACGATCGTCTCCATGGGAGAATAGCAGCCTGCATTGCTGCGAAAGGTGGATATACACTGTACTAGTGCCGACATTGTGCATGCTCTGTTGCCTGTGTCTATGTGCCTGTGGTTCTGTCAGTGTGATCATGTGATGTATCTGACCCCAGGAATGTGTCAATAAAGTTTCCCCTTCCTGGGACAATGAATTCACGGTGTTCTTATTTCAATTTCCAGGAGTGTATAGTGACCCTGGTTTCGACAAGATGTGCTTCTTGCAATATGAAGATCGACCTCGTCGAAGCAGGAGAGTGTTTCTTGATGTCCTGGAAGAGCACTTAAGGAACCGCATTCTGGCTCTGCGGTGCCCAGAGGCCACTGCCATGGGCGTCGATTGGCCGCCATATTCTACGGATCTGAACACATGCAACACCTTTAAAGTTCGACAATAAGCAAAATTTGCGCATTTAGGGGACTGAGAATCCGCATTTCGCGATTGAGGAGTCTCTTCACCCTCAACGGCTGACATTGTGGTGAACAATGTCCAGTCACGGAATAATCAAAAATGGTTCAAATGGCTCTGAGCACTATGGGACTCAACTGCTGAGGTCATCAGTCCCCTAGAACTTAGAACTACTTAAACCTAACTAACCTAAGGACATCACACACATCCATGCCCGAGGCAGGATTCGAACCTGCGACCGTAGCGGTCTTGCGGTTCCAGACTGCAGCGCCTTTAACCACACGGCCACTTCGGCCGGCCACGGAATAATCGATGCTCCTTCATGGCACGGTGAAGGTTTTGGAAGATGATGTCATCCTCATTATCCAAAGTGACCCTGGTTTCGACAAGATATGCTTCATGCAATATGAAGGTCGCCCTCGTCGAAGCAGGAGGGTGTTTGTTGGTGTCCTGGAACAGCACTTAAGAAACCGCATTCTGGCTCTGGGGTACCCAGAGGCCACTACTACTATGGGCCTCGATTGGCCGCCATATTCTTCGGATCTGAACACATGCGACTACTTTTTGTGGGACTATATTAAAGGTGTACAACAATAATCCCACAACCATTGCTGAGCGAAAACAGCTGTCCAAGAGGTCATCGACTCTTCAGCAGGTCATGCAGAATTTCGTTATTCGTCTGCGTCACATCATCGCCAATGATAGCAGCCATATCGAACATATAACCTAAATCCGAATATCTGTAGTGACGCTAACCGGTTGAATAAAGTGTGTCGACGCCGTAGTTTGTAACTAACTTACGTTCTAAAAAAAATGTTCAAATGTGTGTGAAATCTTACGGGACTTAACTGCTAAGGTAATCAGTCCCTAAGCTTACACACTACTTAACCTAAATTATCCTAAGGACAAACACACACCCATGCCCGAAGGAGGACTCGAAACACCGCCGGGACCAGCCGCACAGTCCATGACTGCAGCGCCCCAGACCGCTCGGCTAATACCGCGTGGCAGTTTACGTTCTTCTTTTCATACAGTTCCGTAATTGTCTCCCTGTAATTAAGTGTAGCTAAAATTTTTCGTTTCTGAATAACACATTATTTTAAGAAAAGGAGTAATTTTGTTGGTAAAATCTGCGTTGGTTTGAAATACTGCGTTGTTATGGAACATGGGAAAAGCAATCAGTGTTGTTTTAATAACAACAATGACAGAAACAAGCAAGAAACACATGTCATAAGAATTGGTACAACACTGCTGAGACAATAATGTTCATTTATATGAAGATGGTATCTGGTTTTTCGGACCTGTCCGAAAAAACAGATACCATCTTTATATAAATATATTTAGTTAATGCTCACCGGGCATTTGACCATCTTCTTCCGTGCGGATGCACAAATAGAGCCCGAACTCTTACGGGAATCGGCAGAAAGCCCCGAGTAAGGAGTATAATGGGCAGGGTGTTACGTCGGTGGCATTCGTTACGTCATCTACAAAAGAAATTACATATATATTTTATATGTTTTTATTTTTAATTTATCAACATGATTCTTTCTCTCAGGGATATTGTCTTTTCTTATCAGTTTTACTTACGTGCAAAAGTAAATATGAAACGAGTTCTTGAAGGGCCGCTGTTATTCATGTACCAACTTTAGATTTTGAACGTGGTGACTAAAATATAGTTGCCGTTACCTGAATTGAATGTAATTTCGTTAATTTCTATTTACTGATTGCAAAACAGGGCTTGAGAGAATTTCGATTGTTCCCGTGGAGCGGCCAAAATAAAACTTACTGAACTCATGGAATCTGTATAATTTAAAAACATGAACTTTAACGTAAATTAATTATCTGTTGATATTTAAAAAGGTTCTTACAACGAAATCTTTTGCATTTACAGTTACTGTTAACACTTTGAAAAATAAATTAATACTTTGGCGCGTAATGGCCGACCAGAGGATGCATCGGAAGGTGAGCTTCTCGCAGTGCAAATTACTGAAAAAATGCTTATTAAAAATAGTTAGCCACTGCTAGCATTTGAAGTGACAACTATTACAAAGAAATTCATTTTGTGATAAAAATAACAATTTTATTTTAGCAATAAATACGAATAACTTACATAAAATGTGTGTAGCCGCTCAATGGCTGCCTTCCGTGTAGCGAAACAAAAAAGTGTGTGTACCATAAAATACGCCCTTCCTCCTCGGCCGTACAATCGCGTCTCTTTCGATCCTTTTTTATTTTCATAGACATTAAATAAAGATGCTACTCTTAAATTATCGCAGCATATCAGTTGTTTCAAGAACATTAACTATATCTTACACAAATTATATTCATAAAATACTTAAGTACGGTTTACAACCGATAAAAATGTCAATATTTATGCGACGTACCGTCAGAAGGGGCACTATGAATTTAGTGTGGGGCAATAAGTTTGAAATGTGGGTCTCACGGGAGGCGTGCCAGAGATAAGTCCCCGCAGTCGCACTATCATCTGTGTCCTCGGAGGCTCAGATGGATAGAGCGTCTGCCGTGTAAGCAGGAGATCCAGGGTTCGAGTCAGGGCACCGATTTTGAACTGTCCCCTTTGACTTATATCAACGCCGATATGCAGCTAAGGGTATTAATTTCATTGTGATTTCAATAACGTCCGTGTTGACATTCGTCGTGGCCCGGAATACGCGCATACGTGCAGTGGCTGTGACGTCGGCCCACATCGTCTATGCGGTAGTTTCTCGCTGTCGTTCTCGTTCTGTTGTATTGGACAATGGCACCAACATTAGACTGGAAATATTTTTACGAATTGACGTAGCAACGAAGTACAATGGTCCGTCCGCTTTCAAAAATGGAAGACTTCTTTGCCATTTCTATGAAATTATAGAAGTGGAAGAAAAATATGGCAACACTAATCAATTAAATATTTAGCAGTTCTTTCACAGTATACAATAAAAGTATAAATAGATGATCTGCTGGCTGTGTCTACATAATATGGACTTTTCTGCTTGTAGCCGTGAAAACAGACAAATTAACACGAAAAACAGAGTTCTTCAACCTCACTTTTCACTCTTTAGCCCTAACTATTCGTAATGACCAATTAATAGTGATATGATCTCCGACTACAGAATAACTTTCAAATAGAGTTTCAAGAAACTAGAATCAGGAGAATACTGGTAATTTTTTTCTTGTATTCAACCACTTATCTCCTTTCGGAGAGATCAGCGAACAGTGGACGGACTTTCTTTTGTTTGCCTATTTGATTTATTAATTTGAGACAAACGTATCTTGATCCTGTGAGAGTCAAAATTTTTCACTTTTCTTTCGATCTCTACTTTTATCAAGAAAAACAGGAACAAAACCGAAACCGGTTACTTCAGAAACCGGTTACTTTGAGCGGTTTTAACAGTCAGCTTAAACTGGCGTGGAAGAAAACTGATATAATCGAAAACCGGATGTTTAGGTGATAACCGCCATCTTAACGGGCCGGTGACATGGTGGGGCGTTTTCCTCAGCAGTGTGTTTTTCATACACCCGTCTGTAAGGACTGTCCACACACTCGTGGTTCACCAGTTTCCACAGTGTGTTGTGAATTATTTCACGGCGTGATACCACTCTGTTGGTCCAACCTTGTCCAAATGGCCGGCCGAAGTGGCCGTGCGGTTAAAGGTGCTGCAGTCTGGAACCGCAAGACCGCTACGGTCGCAGGTTCGAATCCTGCCTCGGGCATGGATGTTTGTGATGATCTTAGGTTAGTTAGGTTTAAGTAGTTATAAGTTCTAGGGGACTAATGACCTCAGCAGTTGAGTCCCATAGTGCTCAGAGCCATTTGAACCATTTGTCCAAATGATTGCCTCCACCGTCGTACCTCTGTTCGTCGCAATTTTCCCACTATTTGTGTGTAACTATAATTTTATGTTAGGTTTTGGCGTCAGCATTAGGAAATATCAAATGAAAAGACTAATGCCACCATTGATGATGTACTTCTACTATTGCCGACATATTCCATGCGAGAGGTTTCATAAATGTATCCATATATTAAATTTGTCAGTTATTTTGTACAGTCAGTCATCTGATGTGCAGACCCATATTATTACTAGGGGCTGATTACGCAGCTACACAGACATGAAGATGATCAATTTCGGTCTAAACTAGTCAAATCATAAAACATAAATGTCCGAATAAACTTTGCATCGTACTGTAGGTGGTCCCGGTCGCCTACGGTGGACTGGAGGCCGAGCGGTGACCTATGCTGTTGTGAGGATGCTATGAAATGACTGTGGACACGTCAGAAACGCCAAAGAAACATTTTTAATTCATAACACCTTTATTCCTGCCGAGTACAATGTGGCCTACGTAACACAGGCTGGCTGAGCTTGGTGATATCAACGACCTTCACCGAGTCCTTGGTGACTCGTAGCGATGACACCAGCTCCGGGCCGCACCAGTCTTGCTACTGCAGAACCGCGTGCTGTGACTTAGCGGAGGAATGTCCTTACTTCGTACTTCGGCCGCGCATGGCTGGTGGCGCCCGGCTGGCCGGCCAGCTCGGACAGCACGCCGCTGCACGGAGGAGGCTCCGGGTTGGAGTCCCGGTGCTGTCTGCATGCGAGGCGTTCTCATAGTGCGGAGTGTACTCTATCCCATCCCGTCTTCTTCCCTGATCTTCCTGGTGGCTCGTCCATGGTGGACGGGCTGAACGGGCTGCAGACCCCCAGCGTCGTCGGCTCTCCCGGTTGTGACGGCGGATGCACAGGGCCTAGGCCCCGCACAATCTCGACGACGGCTCCCTGATGTGGTCCGCATTGGCGGCGAGCGAGTCTGCCGCGATGTCTGTTAATCCTGGGTTGATGATTGACAGCGGCAGCAGAGAGGACCAGAGCTGGTACTGTCCGCTCACGTCTGCTACTGGATAGGCCACCCTTACTGCAACATCTGCTTAGTAAAGATTAACATGTCGATCACATAGCTGAGCGCTACGCAGTGACCCAGTACACGTCTAACTGCAAGTCTAACTGCGAGTGCCTTGTTGCTATCAAGGCTGGCGTATTTAAAGGAAGCATGAGCGACGTCCTGACGTCATGCTCGTTTGTAATGAACGCATTCGTTCCACTTACACTGCTGACTTATCTGTCGTACACGCCCCTTAGGTGTTCTTGCGACAGAATTACGTGTTGTTAGGGCAGACTTAAGCGAAGTTGTGAAATGCAGTACAGCTGACGCTACACCTCTGTCTTACACTCTACGAAAGTCTCCGTCTAACACAAACCCGCGTGCTAACCAATTCTCTCTCGCCTGTTGTGTGTAACCAGGCCATTACCCCTGCGTGATGACACATTCCGATACATGCGCAATCGTCTTACCTCTTGGCTAACCTACTGCCTCTGGCTCTCGGCTTAGGCAACGAAACTTTGACAATATTCCACGTTTCCAACTCTTTACTATTCCGCGACACTACAGTACTCCTGAATAAAACAGGCACTGCAGTATCGTATTCCTCTGCCGACATCGGGCTTGCGACTTTCAGTTAAAAGTGTAACCCCTGTACGGGAATATATACAATGAACGTACGAGTGCAGGCTTTACACACATGGTTGACAACCTATAGGAGTTTGGATTTGGCCGCGAGTCACGCCCCGACTGCCTACTGCTAAAGCGACCGCTCGCGATAAGCTAGAAATACGGCTTGGAGAGCCGGTCCAGAACAGATCTTCGTTTTCGCCATTCCATTATACAGTTGAAGTTTGTCCATATTCGCAACTGCGAATATATTTCATGATGACGATCGGCTGTGATGGAAACCAGTCATATCACAAAATACAAGTGGCGTCCAACAAGTATTGCAACACTTTTTTTTTCTGAAAGGAGGTTGGTTTTATTCAGGATTCCAATATACTGCATTATTCGCCACTCTTTTGGCTACAAAATCCCTATTTTTCAACGTAATCTCCCTTCAATGCGTCGGCCTTACGCTACCTTACTGGGAGGGCCTGTATACACGTTACTCCTCTGCTGGTCGACGTCGGATCCAAGTCTTGATGCATCGATAACCTCTCCAGCATCCACGTACTGCTTCCCGCGGAATGTATCCTTAATTAGGTCAAACAGGTGGAAGTCGGACCGTGTGATATCCGGACTGTAGAGTGAATGACGAAGAACAGTCCAATGAAATTTTGTGAGCTTCTTTCGGGTATCCTTAGGCCAAACAGATGGAAGTCGGACGGTGTGAGATCCGGATTGTAGAGTGAATGTCGAAGAACAGTCCAATGAAATTTTGTGAGCTCCTTTCGGGTGCGCAGATTTATGTGGATCCTGGCATTGTCACGGAGAAGGACGAGTTCGTTTGTATTTTTGTGGCGACAAACACGCTGATCTCGTTTCTCCAATTTCTTGAGGTTGTCACGGCACACGTCAGAGTTAATTGTTGCGCTATGAGGGAGGACATCAAACGGAATAACCCCTTCATAATCACAGTGGGCCGTTGTCATGACTTTACCGGTGGAGGGTGCGGCTTTGAGCTTTTACTTCGGAGGAGGGGTGGTATGGCGCCATTCCACTGATTGCTATTTTGTTTCCGGTGATGAACGCATGCTTCATACCGGAAAACAATGAAGAGTTTAAAGGGTTCCAGGAGAAAAATAAACTGCAGGTTGAGACCCGCATTTGAAACAGTCATCCATCGAGGCAACAGACCATCGCATTCACGGTAGACAAGGAATGTCTTCGCAACAACTAGCTCCATCTTCCGCACTGACGACCGTGGCAGTCAGTCGCCATCACTGAATAAGAAACAACATTGTGTAATGTCCCGTCGACGGTCCACTACGTTTGCGGCCGAGTGGTGGCCTAGTGGTTGTTGCCGACGCGTATAACTTCGACGGTCTGTATCGTCGTTGGGTGAGTCGTCGCACACGGGTTACTATCCTCGATTTCTTTCTCACGACATCCTCTACAATCATGTCCATTATGATTATCCGGGCTGTTATGCCGTGGTCGGTTGATGCATTCTGAGGTGATTCCCAACGTTTCGTCTCCGACTGCGGGAGACATCTTCAAGGGGGTCCGTAGCTTGATGGAAGGTCCAACACACACACTGGCTCGCTACTGACTGCCGCTAAATTCCGTGTCCGCGCGCCCCGCGCCGCGGCGTGACGTCACGTGTTTTGAAAACGTCAGTGCAATTGGCCGCTGTCCGTCG
The DNA here is from genome assembly GCF_021461395.2 of Schistocerca americana. Taxonomy (NCBI): domain Eukaryota; kingdom Metazoa; phylum Arthropoda; class Insecta; order Orthoptera; family Acrididae; genus Schistocerca; species Schistocerca americana. The sequence goes on along the minus strand of NC_060119.1, from coordinate 161,841,330 downwards.
CCGTCGACCGCCGTTGCCATCAACCAGTAGTGGACGGGTGGTACACATCTTCTTTAACACCGGCATCCATATACCGTTTAATTTGACGCCCTCCTCCTTTCGGTTGAAATTATTTGGGTGTTTAGCGATTTCGATTGCCTCCCTGTAGAGCCTTTCGTAATATCCGCTCGTGACCGCTAGTACTTGCGTCTCCTCGAAACGAATATTGTGGTTCCCTGGCTGGAAAGCATGCTCCGCAACAGCTGATCGTTCCGTTTCTCCTCTTCTACTATTTCCCTTGTGCTCTTCCAAACGTTTAGAAACAGTTCTTTTGGTGGTACCCACATAAACATCACCACAGCTGCATGGGATCCTATACACTCCAGATTTTTCCAATGGTTTGCGAGCGTCCTTGGCAGGCCTAAGGTATTCCTGTATCTTCCTGGTGGGCTTGTAAATTACGGTAATATTCCGCTTCGTCAAGATCCTCCCTATTCTTTCCGTTACATTTTTAACAAACGGCAGGAAAACCTTAGATTTTTCAGTAGCCTGTACGTCAGTATGATTTCTGCGTGGCTGCCTCAACGCACGTTTTATTTCGGCGGACGAATATCCGTTCTTCGTTAGTGCATTGTGGAGATGTTCCATCTCAGCGTCTTGATAACACCCCGCTTCTGTTGTGGGTGGTGGTTCGAATCCCGGTGCAAATAACGGTCCGTGTGCGTGGGTTTGCGGTACACTGAGTGACCCAAAGTACCATTTTCGTTTCTAAACGCAAGCACATCGAGGAAATGTAGTTTGCCGTCTACCTCCTCCTCCATAGTAAACTGAATTCTTGAGTTTATGCTGTTCAGATGTTCGTGGAACCGGCTTAGTTCCTCCCTACAATGTCTCCACGACACAAACGTGTCATCCACGTATCGGAACCATACATTTGGTTTCTTGCTGGCAGTACCTAAGGCATGTTCTTCGAATTTCTCCATAAAGAAGTTTGCAATTACGGGACTTAGGGGGCTTCCCATAGCCACGCTATCCGTTTGCTCATAAAACTGTTCATTCCACTTGAAGTATGTGGTCGTCAAACAACACTTAAACAGCTCTAAAATATCGGCAGGAAAAATTCGATCCAGCTGTTCCAATACATCATTAAGTGGAACCATGGTAAACAGCGATACCACATCGAAGCTGACCAATATGTCCTCCTGCTGGACCACTATGCCATTCAATCTGCTAATGAAATGCGTCGAATTCTTTATATACGAGTCCGAACGGCCCACGTGTGGTTTTAACAGCGTGGTCAAAAACTTGGCTAACGAGTAGGTGGGCGAACCAATGGCACTTAGTATCGGTCTTAACGGAACATTTTCTTTATGAATTTTGGGCAATCCATAAAGGCTCGGTGGTAGCGCAACCGAACTGCAGAGACCTTTCTGTACACTCTCTTCAATGGAGGGCTTTTTTATTAACCGTGACACAGTTCTGAGAACGTTGTTAGTGGGGTCCTTATTCAGCTTCCTATTAGCTTGCGGATCCAGTAGATCCGTAATTTTTCTCTGATAGTCGGCCACATCCATAACCACGGTTGCGCTTCCTTTGCCAGCTGGGAGAACCAAAATACTATCGTCGTCATTCAGGAGTTTTCAAGACGTTAGCGGACAGAGCTAGAAATATTTGTGAACCTGAGTTGCTCGACGCTGAGATGGAACATCTCCACAATGCACTAACGAAGAACGGATATTCGTCCGCCGAAATAAAACGTGCATTGAGGCAGCCACGCAGAAATCATACTGACGTACAGGCTACTGAAAAATCTAAGGTTTTCCTGCCGTTTGTTAAAAATGTAACGGAAAGAATAGGGAGGATCTTGACGAAGCGGAATATTACCGTAATTTACAAGCCCACCAGGAAGATACAGGAATACCTTAGGCCTGCCAAGGACGCTCGCAAACCATTGGAAAAATCTGGAGTGTATAGGATCCCATGCAGCTGTGGTGATGTTTATGTGGGTACCACCAAAAGAACTGTTTCTAAACGTTTTAAAAAGCACAAGGAGAAACGGAACGATCAGCTGTTGCGGAGCATGCTTTCCAGCCAGGGAACCACAATATTCATTTCGAGGAGACGCAAGTACTAGCGGCCACGAGCGGATACTACGAAAGGCTCTACAGGGAGGCAATCGAAATCGCTAAACACCCAAATAATTTCAACCGAAAGGAGGAGGGCGTCAAATTAAACGGTATATGGATGCCGGTGTTAAAGAAGATGTGTACCACTCTTCCACTACTGGGTGATGGCAACGGCGATCGACGGCGACGGACAGCGGCCAATTGCACTGATGTTTTCAAAACACGTGACGTCACGCCGCGGCGCGGGGGCGGGCGGACACGGAATTTAGCGGCAGTCAGTAGCGAGCCAGTGTGTGTGTTGGACCTTCCATCAAGCTACGGACCCCCTTGAAGATGTCTCCCGCAGTCGGAGACGAAACGTTGGGAATCACCTCAGAATTCATCAACTGACCATGGCATAACAGCCCGGATAATTATAATGGACATGATATTTCCGACCGTGAAAGTTTATATTTTAGTATCCTCTACAATCCCGCTAAGTTCACCACAACATTGTCAGACGCCCTGCTAAACCCGCAGTACAGGACAGGTAGTTTAAATTGTGGAAAGTGGCCAAACTAAGCGACTGTCAGTTACACTCGAACATACAACTTTATTTATGTCATCAAACCTTACAAGAGCCAAGAGGATTTTAAAAAAAAACACAGCATTAATTTTTGGAACTTAATTACCGACTGAATGCGCCATACAATCTCTGCCTTAAGGGCAAGACCACATTAATTTAAAATCGGCTGAAAGCCAAAAACTTAAAACTCAAATCAAAATCAGAAATTTAAAATGCAGAAGGCCTTATCTTAAATCAGTTCTTTCAATTAGGATGAAGGTCCAAGCAATCGAACACCTTAAGAGCAAAACAACATTAATTAAAAAAAAAAATCGGCTGAAGGCCAAATCTCTTAAGACTCAAATCAAAATTAAATTCTTAAAAGCCAAAAGGCTTTATCTTAAAACAGTTCTTTAATTAGGCTGAAGGCCCAAAAGATCTGACACTTTAAGAGCAAAACAACTTTAATTAAAAAATGGGCTGAAGGTCTATCACTTAAGACTCACACCAAAATAAATTTTTAAAAGGCCTTAAAACAGTTATTTAAATTAAGCTGAAGGCTCAGACAATCTTACGCCTTAAGGGCAAAACAAACTTAATTTAAAAATCGGCTAGAAGCCGTACAAATACAAACAAAAAGAACAAATAAGACAAGGCATTACACCCAATGGCTCTGAGAAGTTTCAGAAAGTCGGCCTGGAATTGAAACACTAACGCTCGCTTAGGTTAGACAGGCAGTCGGCCCAACCATTCTCGATCAGACGACAACCGAACCGACAGACAGTCAACGGACCCATCGACAAGATAACTTCCGCTCCACCCGACCAGCACACGACAGGGAGTCCAATGGAACAACGAAGAAAGTATTGGCGCCCACAACCAATTATACATTGAGCTGTCAAACTACATACACACCGCTGCTGCCACTCGCGGAGAGAGAGGATAACAGCGTAATCGCGATAACCGCGGGAGACTAAACACAGAATAGCAACCAAGGTTTAATCCAATGCATAAGATGAGCCAGCCACGGCTCACATTTCTGGGTCACGCTGTATATGACTAACCTGAAACAAACTGTTGGAGTAAATACACCCATAGTCGTCTTACGCTGAGCTTTTTGTATTAAGTGTCCAACATGTAAAAATAACAGAAAATTGAATTAGAGCCTAATCGATTGATTTCGGCCCGATTTTAAGACAGTGCTGACCTGTAAAGCATAATCCTGTCAGCCTTGGAGCAATTTCGACTAAAATTGGTGGACATTTTATACACTGTTTGGAAAAAATTGTTGTAGGACTCCAATGTGGAGGAGGGGGGGGGGGGGGGGTTTGTGGCTCTTCTCACGAACAATAAAAAGTTTTGGGTATGTCATCTCTTCGTGATTTATATTTTTCCATTGTTTCTCATACTGTTCCATGTTGCCTTCATCACAGTGATCAAGTATATTATTTTACCTGTGTCGGTACACGTTGTTATGGTGTTTCTGAATTAGAATATGACACTTTGCGCGTTTGTTGTGGGAAGAGAGTAGCAATTACGCATTTCTGTTCAGTCACCACGCCGTCGTCTATTCAACTATTTGAAGGCAGACAAATTTCAACGTAAGAAGACTGCAGTGCATTTTCTCAGTTGGCCGAAATCTAGTCCACGACCGAGGTAGGTAAACAGCACGTACATAAAGCGGCCGAAAAGCGTCCAGACCCTCAGAGAAAATTGTAATTCGTAAACTTCAAATAATTTTAAAAGTTTAAGAGGTGTCTCAGTGATTACCTAGTTATTTTCCTTGACGTTTATCTTCTTTTTCTGTCTGGATTTTCTTTTCTTTCTGTGAGGTGTGTTTCGAATTGTAACTGTGATAAAAAGCAGTCTTTCGCTCGAGACGCTTCTCCATAGCGTCAACTTGATCTCTGTAAACTGTGCGTTTCTCTCGCAGAAGCTCCTATCGCAGCTCTGTGTGAGAATCTCTACGGAGTTCATACGAACTATACGGAAGGAACTGGAATGACGCTTTGCCTCACTCTGGTAGATTCTCTCAGATGGTCCGGTTGGCAAGGTATCTGACACTTTTCACTACTCACCTCTGAACAAAAAAATTTTTACTGCTGTGGCAGCAGTAGTAATTTCATTTTAGGTGTGTTGAACAGTTACTTAATGATGATCTTACTACTGCATACTTTCCTACTCATTTTTGATCTGTCTTTTCTTCTCTCTCTCCAGTTCACTTTACCAACACCTACTAACCCGCCCATTTCCGGATGGTTGCAGAACGTAATTTTTATTCTCCGTTATTCATGGGTTTCTCATGAGTTGTCGCAGCGCGGAGATACAAAGTGCATACACACGTCACGACAAGAAAAAGGGGCAGGAGTTATGCAAATTGGTCACAAACTGATACTCATACAGGTATCGACAGGAAACGCAAAAAAAGAACCTTTGAGGGTGATGGATGAATGTGTGACGCTGCAGCGCAGTTTCACCAAGGCATAAAGTTTTTGCGAATATCATTTCGTGTACTCAGTTGGACAGTAGCTGTACCTCGCAGACAACCGCATGAAGACCATACACATATTTCACTATTTGAGAGAGGACATGTAGCTGGGTGCAAAGAAGCTGGTTGAAATATTCGGCGAAACGCTCGACATTTGAGGACGAGCTATGCCACAATCCGACGACGCTTTCGAACGAAGAGTCAAGAAGGAAGCGGTGGACCTAGAGAGACGACACAACGTGGGGAACGAAAAATCGTCAGAGAGACACTCAGAGTAGCGGGTTCATCAGTAACATCGATTCATCGTGCAACTGGTGCTTCAGTCACCACAAGGACCATTAATAGGCGGCTCACTGAAAGGGGACTGAGTTCACGGCACCCCTTGCACCGACTACCGTTACTTGTAAACCAACAAGGCTGTGTCGGCCTTTAATCTCATAACTGGAGTCGAATCGTCTTCAGTGAATCCCAGTTCGAAGTGAGCCCCGATGACTAGTGAAGACGTGTCTCGAGAATGGTCGTACTGCGGTGGGAAACCAACCTGACTTTCCCCTGCCATATGGTCCGACAGACAGGAGTAATGTTCCGGTATGCCATTTAATTTCATAGCATCGTCATTTGGTTGTCACCCGCAGTGCCCTAACAGCAAAACGGTACGTCTACGATTTTCTGCAGCCCCTTTTGTTCCCCATTATGGCAAGTCATCCTGGGCTTACACTTCTACAAGGTAATGACGACTCGCAGACGGAGAGGCTTTCTACTGCTTGTCTTCCTGCTTGCAAAACCTTACCTTGAGAAAATATGGAGCATTATGGGCAGAGCTCTCCAACCTGCTCGAGACTTTTACTATCTAGCACGCCTATTCGACAGAATTTGACACGATATCCCTCAGAAGGTCATCCAACAACTGCGTCAATAAATGTCCATCCAGATAACTGCTAGCATAAGGGCTAGAGGTGGACCAACGCGTTAGAGATTTGCTCGATTTGTGAAGCTCTTTCCCGTAAATAAATCGTTCGATTTTTCTGAAATTTTAATCATATGTTTGTCTGTACATGTACATGATGTCTACCAATTTCTGACCCATTCACATAACTCCTTCGCATTGCTTTTTTAAAATTTTTTTTTTAATTTGTTAGTGTGTAGGCTAGTAGATTAGCTCTGGAGATTTACCTTAGCCATAATGAGAATGTTTTAAGCTATGTTTTAAGCTACTATGTAAAGTATGAACCATCAATAGAAGGGTTTCTATTGACTTCTTCATGTCCATGGCAGTACTTTTTTTATTAAGTTCAAGGTAGGACATTGAATTACAAAACTGAATACTGAAGTAAGGATAAATCAATAAATTGCTGCATTGTATGTACAGCTGTTGTGAAAATGGTCACCACAAGAAGCTTGTTATAAACAAATGTAGGACAAGTTTCCATAATCAAAGGGAAAAACCTTTCTTGAAGCCGCCAGGCCGGGTTGCTTGAGTTTGTAGCTAACAACTGATTTAGCGCAACCTATTGCCGTGACCCTGGTGTTGTGTTGGTATAACATATGTTCGGAAGGCGGACACGTCATCGCGAATTACGCGTGTAACAGGCTTAGCGACGACTCCGTCATAGCGAGCGCTGCATGCAGCTGGAGGAGTGGGGGGGGGGGGGGGGGGAGGACGCTGAATCGACTAACAAGCAGAAGTAAGCTCCCCATGAGCACATATGGGCTCCCCCCGCTCGAAGAACAACGTCCAATTGCTCTGTGATTGGCAGACATGAGTTGTCGCTACGCTCGCTAACAATGTTACTCCACCTCGAAATAGGAACAAGGTCCGAGATCTAGTCTTCATTATGACCTCGCGAGTTCTATTTTATCCTATCGTTATCAAACATCTGTGTTGCCTTGAAAATACTTGCTACAGTCACTACAGATCTTACTAGGCATACACGATTTATCCTACACTTTCGAAATCGTACGTGAAATCGAATATCAGTGTGACGGATCCATTGTACTGTTTGTAGAGAGAACTTATAGTAAAATCCTGCACGCTTGCCATAACGAGTGACGTCCGCTACTACGCTACATCTACATTTACATATACATCTACATAATTACTCTACATTTCACGTGGAAGTGCGCATGGAGAATGAACACCTAATCCTTCCAGTACGAGCTCTGATCTCTATTATTTGGTCACGATGATTATTTTTACCTTTATGAGAGGATTTTTACAAGGAATATATTTCCTAACAAAAGATCTCAACTCAACGAAAAATGGGTTTGTTTTAATGATTGCCAACTAAACTCGCTTGTCGTATTGTGAGACTCCCTCTCCTATATCGTGGTAATACAAAACAAGCTGCCCGTTTTTTAACTGTGACCTTTAGCTGTTTATTCTTACGCTCAATGCTACCGGTTTCGATCAGTAGATCATTATCAAGCCGAAGCCTAACGGGCAAGCGGGTCAAGCTATGCTGACAAAACAAAAATTATGGCCTTAAAGAACGTAGAAATTACTTACAAAGCGTAACAAGCTTGTCACTACAACATTTGAAGTGAATAACTTCGATGTAAGTAGAAGAATAGAGCTTCTGTTACAATAAATAATATCCAAAAGACCAAAAGACACAGATATCTAGCAGGCGCACACAAGATGATCATACATCTCGAACATGGTAACGGTCTTGTAGCAAAAAAGAAACTTTAACAGCAAATATCAAAGAGAAATTGCTATGAATTTTGGACAAGTTCGTAAGGCAGTGTCTGTAACAGTAACATCGAAAATGTATACACATCACAGGTGCATGTAAGATCTTTTGGGTATTTTGGAGTATATCGATTTAACGATGATGTAAAACGTGGTGTGGCTTAACGGAAAACATACTTAACAAATGTATCAACGAAGCATAACATAAAAACGTGGTAGTGAAATGACTGTGCTGCAGGAAAGCTGTACAAAACATGCAATGTCAATATAAAAAGTAAATAAGAATACATCGAATTAATGTCTTTTTAGGTTATGTGTCACACATAAGTGAATATGAGGGACCAAGTGATTTATCAAATCAGTCAAACGAGCATGTAAACAGTGGGGGCTTAAACAGTTTCAGTATAGCAAAGCTACAAGAGTACATGCAATGATGGGGACTTTCATCACATGCGTCTTTTAATAACGTAAATAGTCAAACAGATAAAAACCATACAAAATACAAGATCCCACAAAATATTTTTCGACTGTCTTGAATAAAAAAATATTTTTGCGATACCAGCTTTTGAATGTTTTTTAACATTTAAACAGAACGCCCTTCTGTCATCTCCTAATGAAACAATACAGTCATGTAGCTGCTGGATTATGTGTTAAGTTAACATTGTCAGAGTAGGAAACATAAAGGGATGCCTTATACAAAGAAATGGCACAAAAATATACAAGAAAACATCGTATAATAATATATAAGTCATTTCTCATAAACAAAACGCGAACATGAGGCTAGAGATTATATATAAAGTTTACAATATAAACTGCACAATTATTTACAGAAAAACTAGATGCAGCATTAAATGCAGATATGGGAGGAGGGGAGGGGGTGGAGCTGTGACTGAAACATTTAATAGTGAGGACTGTATGTTATCAATAGACAGATTGGCTTATCAAGGAATATGAAATGTGTTACAACATAAGGGTGATAAGCAAGGGGGGAGGGAGGTTGAAGTCAAGGGAGGGGGGTGGGGGGGGCACCCACAGTTAGGGCACTGGATCAACAAAGTAATAATACAATAAATAAGAACAGGTTGTATTCATATGGCAGAATTAAGCCAAAGAAGCTTTTTTAACAGTCATAGTAGCCACAGCAGACAGTAAAGATACAATCAACTTTAACTCAAATTTATCAATTGTGGATGCTGTTGAACTCCGTGACTCTTCCTTTTCAGGGTGTAGAAAAATTTCCACTACCAGTCACAATAAAAAGGTTATTTATTTGTCACACGACCGGTTATGGGTTGTACCCATCGTCAGGTGTTTATACATTAATGTACATGTTTATATTGCAGAGGATCATTGTATAAATACAAAAAAATATTTGCTGGTGACTAAACACATATAAGTGGGACAATTGTGAGTGGCAAGTCAGTATTTATCAAAAATATATCATTATTATACTTGGTGACAGTTTTTCCTCTTAGTTGCACACTTATTATCATTTTCACGTCCATTTTCAGTTTTATAAAGTTTAGCTGCATATTTCGCTATTACGACGTGCACTCGTGAAATACACTGTGTTTACATACCAACATGTGGGCTATGGTCAAAGAACTTAGATATAGCAGGTGTAAAGTTGTAGCTCATACAGAAACATGTTGGTTATGGTCAAAGAACTTAGCCATGGGAAGTGCAAAGATGTTGCACATATAGAAACTTATAAAGCTATTATAGACTGTTAATTTTTTGATACACACATAATGAAACTTTTTGATGCACGTTTTAGTTGGAGAACTTTCACCTGTGAAGTGCACAGGGTGGTCCATTTATAGTGACCGGGCAAATATCTCACGAAATTAGCATCAAACGAAAAAACTACAAAGACGAAACTCGCCTAGCTTGAAGGGAGAAACCAGATGGCGCTACGCTTGGCCCGTTAGATGGCGCTGCCATAGGTCCAACGGGTATCAACTGCGTTTTTTTTTAAATAGGAACCCCCATTTTTATTACATATTCGTGTAGTACGTAAAGAAATATGAATGTTTTAGTTGGAGCACTTTTTTCGCTTTGTGATAGATGGCGCTGTAATAGTCACAAACGTATAAATACGTTGTATCACGTAACATTCCGCCAGTGCCGACAGTATTTGCTTTTCGGGCATTACCTGTGTTAAAATGGACCGTTTACCAATTGCGGAAAAGGTCGATATCGTGTTGATGTATGGCTATTGTGATCAAAATGCCCAACGAGCATGTGTTATGTATGCTGCTCGGTATCCTGGGCGACATCATCCAAGTGTCCGGACCGTTCGCCGGATAGTTACGTTATTTGAGGAAACAGGAAGTGTTCAGCCACATGTGAAACGTCAACCACGACCTGCAACGATTGATGATGCCCAAGTAGGTGTTTCAACTGTTGTCGCGGCTAATGCGCGCATCTGTAGCAGACAAATTACGCGAGAATCGGGAATCTCAAAAACGTCGGGTTTGAGAATGCTACATCAACATCGATTGCACCCGTATCATATTTCTATGCACCAGGAATTGCATGGTGACGACTTTGAACGTCGTGTACAGTTCTGCCACTGAGCACAACAGAAATTGCGGGACGATGACAGATTTTTTGCACGCGTTCTATTTAGCGACGAAGCATGATTCACCAACAGTCGTAACGTAAACTGGCATAATATGCACTACAGGGCAACGGAAAATCCACGATGGTGCGACAAGTGGAACATCAGCGACCTTGGTGGATTAATGTATGGTGCGGCATTATGGGAGGAAAGATAATTGGCACCCATTTTATCGATAGCAATCTAAATGGTGTAACGAATGCTGATTTCCTACGTAATGTTCCATCGATATTGCTACAAGATGTTTCACTGTATGACAGAATGGCGATGTACTTCCAACATGATGGATGTCCGGCACATAGCTCGAGTGCGGTTGAAGCGGTATTGAATAGTAAATTTATTGACAGGTGGATTGGTCGTCGAAGCACCATACCATGGCCCACACGTTCAACTTATCTGACGTCCTCGGATTTCTTTCTGTGGGAAAAATTGAAGGATATTTGCTATCGTGATCCACCGACAACGCCTGACAACATGCGTCAGTGCATTGTCTATGCATGTGCGAACATTACGGAAGGCGAACCACTCGCTGTTGAGAGGAATGTCGTTACACGTTTTGCCAAACGCACTGAGTTTGACAGACATAATTTTCAGCATTATTGCATTAATGTGGTATTTACAGGTTATCACGTAACAGCATACGTTATCAGAAATTATACGTTCACAAAAGGTACATGTATCACATTGGAACAACCGAAATAAAATGTTCAAACGAACATACGTTCTGTATTTTAATTTAAAAAACCTACCTGTTACCATCTGTTCGTCTAAAATTGTGACCCATATGTTTGTGACTATTACAGCGCCATCTATCACAAAGCGAAAAAAGTGGTCCAACTAAAACATTCATATTTCTTTACGTACTACACGAATATGTAATGAAAATGGGGGTTCCTATTTAAAAAAACGCAGTTGATATCCGTTTGACTTATGGCAGCGCCATCTAACGGGCCAACCATAGCGCCATCTGGTCTCCCCCTTCAAGCTAGACAAGTTTCGTCCTTTGTAGTTTTTTCGTTTGACGCTTATTTCGTGAGATATTTAGTCCGATCACGATCAATGGACCACCCTGTATGTATGAAATTACTAAAAGCTATTCCAAATTAAAAAATGAAAGTTTGAACTGTTTTGAGCCTCACTGTTGTCAGAGAAGTTGGATGTAGGAAGTACAATGACGTTATAGACATGAAATTTTGAAAGCTATTACAAATTATGAAAATTACAGTGGCAGCTTATGTTCACAATATGGCTTTAACAAATTACGATAATGACAAACTGTTGTATGACTGCTACATCGAATTTCCATGGCATATTACTATTATATCAGAGGATAATGAGTTTTTGTTTTCGAATATTTCATTAAATATGTGGAGATAAGATTTGTTTGCAAGCTCCAGTTGTTCGTTGGGAATAACGTCTGGTGAGTTAGAGCTGTGGATATAAATTTCTAGCTCTTCGAGCAGATTCATTTTCTTTCCTTTGTTAACAGTGTGTAGTACTTGTATCTTGTCTGTAACGGCTGTGGCTGAGTGACCATGTTCTTTTAGATGGTACAACTGAGGAGATTGAGAAACTAGGTAAAGGCCTCAGCAGCATGCACAACAACATCAACTCCACTGTGGAACATCAAGTAGATGAAGGCATCAATTTTCTTGACTTTACAACCGTTTCCACTCTGCTGACTGTGCTTTATTTTTCTGGTTTTGTGTGATTTCCACACCTTATTACACTGACCTGCTGATGTTAATCACGGGAAGAATGTAATCATTTGGACTCTTAAAAACCTGGTCGAAGACTGCGAATGAAATATACTCCTGGAAATTGAAATAAGAACACCGTGAATTCATTGTCCCAGGAAGGGGAAACTTTATTGACACATTCCTGGGGTCAGATACATCACATGATCACACTGACCTAACCACAGGCACATAGACACAGGCAACAGAGCATGCACAATGTCGGCACTAGTACAGTGTGCAGGCTGCTATTCTCCCATGGAGACGATCGTAGAGATGCTGGATGTAGTCCTGTGGAACGGCTTGCCATGCCATTTCCACCTGGCGCCTCAGTTGGACCAGCGTTCGTGCTGGACGTGCAGACCGCGTGAGACGACGTTTCATCCAGTCCCAAACATGCTCAATGGGGGACAGATCCGGAGATCTTGCTGGCCAGGGTAGTTGACTTACACCTTCTAGAGCACGTTGGGTGGCACGGGATACATGCGGACGTGCATTGTCCTGTTGGAACAGCAAGTTCCCTTGCCGGTCTAGGAATGGTAGAACGATGGGTTCGATGACGGTTTGGATGTACCGTGCACTATTCAGTGTCCCCTCGACGATCACCAGTGGTGTACGGCCAGTGTAGGAGATCGCTCCCCACACCATGATGCCGGGTGTTGGCCCTGTGTGCCTCGGTCGTATGCAGTCCTGATTGTGGCGCTCACCTGCACGGCGCCAAACACGCATATGACCATCATTGGCACCAAGGCAGAAGCGACTCTCATCGCTGAAGACGACACGTCTCCATTCGTCCCTCCATTCACGCCTGTCGCGACACCACTGGAGGCGGGCTGCACGATGTTGGGGCGTGAGCGGAAGACGGCCTGACGGTGTGCGGGACCGTAGCCCAGCTTCATGGAGACGGTTGCGAATGGCCCTCGCCGATACCCCAGGAGCAACAGTGTCCCTAATTTGCTGGGAGGTGGCGGTGCGGTCCCCTACGGCACTGCGTAGGATCCTACGGTCTTGGCGTGCATCCGTGCGTCGCTGCGGTCCGGTCCCAGGTCGACGGGCACGTGCACCTTCCGCCGACCACTGGCGACAACATCGATGTACTGTGGAGACCTCACGCCCCACGTGTTGAGCAATTCGGCGGTACGTTCACCCGGCCTCCCGCATGCCCACTATACGCCCTCGCTCAAGTCCGTCAACTGCACATACGGTTCACGTCCACGCTGTCGCGGCATGCTACCAGTGTTAAAGACTGCGATGGAGCTCCGTATGCCACGGCAAACTGGCTGACACTGACGGCGGCGGTGCACAAATGCTGCGCAGCTAGCGCCATTCGACGGCCAACACCGCGATTCCTGGTGTGTCCGCTGTGCCGTGCGTGTGATCATTGCTTGTACAGCCCTCTCGCAGTGTCCGGAGCAAGTATGGTGGGTCTGACACACCGGTGTCAATGTGTTCTTTTTTCCATTTCCAGGAGTGTAGTTTGAAAATGCTTTGGATTATCATGACTGTAAATCAAATGGTGTAAATCACTAAAACTCGGAGAACGCGATTTTCTACAACGTGCAAAACGGAAAATACGTTTTCATGGCGACCATAATGCTTAGTTGTGTCTTGGCGTTACAGTGCTATTATGTTTAATGAAATGTTACACGCATTCTGCTGAAACAAACTGGAAGTTCTAACAATTTCAAGAACTTTCCCCCGTTTCTCTAATCAACAACAAATCTTTAAACTATCATCTTGACTATTTTTATTCATCCGCTGTTCGGCACTTATTTTATAATGAAATTATCACTGTCTTTGTAACGCATAAAGTTTGTTCATAAAGTTTTCGGAGTTTTCTAGATTGCACGTAGCCAATAGTTTTATTGGATTCACAGCGTGATGCAACAGCTTTATTACTGAAGTGTGAAATAAGCAAATAATGCTGCCTGGCCTGCATAACTTTCCTTCACTGTTCCATTACACGTGACATGTTTGGGCCAGTATGCCAGTTCTAAAGCAAGTGCGCGGAATGGGAGATCCCGTATGACACAATGGTCGCGAAGGTTCACGTATTCATAACGAACGGCATAATCACATGTGAAGTGTTTGTTAAAACACCGTGTCCTGAACCTCTTACAAAACCAAAATCCCGCAAAATATTTCGAGTACGTATGTTTCTAGAACATCAAGTAACAGTTTACTCCCTCTACAAACATCTCGTGAAAAGACCACAAAGTTAAAATTAGAGAGATTCGAGCTCATAGACAGGCCTACCTAATATTTCTTCCTGCACTCCATTTGCAAGTGGAATACTGCACGAAGGAAGTAATAGTTGCTCCATTAAATTTTGGGTGTGCAGCCGGATTAATTCAACTCCTTCAAATATTTCGGTTGTGTACCATTCAGCCACCTTCGGAGCGAGCCGAACGACTGAACCTCCATTGCTCGCTTCCTCTTTTTAAAATCACGGATCGCGCCACCGCGCATGCGGCCACAGATGCACGGACGCCATGGGCGTTGACCGGCGGCAAAGAAGTACAAAATGCACGTATTTTATCTGTGAATGCGGAGTAGGTCCACAGCTGGATGAGCTGCTTCATCGCGACGTCTTTGTAAGTTAATTTTACAGATAAGGTCGGATTCCACGATTTTTCCAAGCTGAAGCCACTCTTTCTATTAATTAACCTTGTACTACCCTGCATCATTCCGCATAATCTCAAAGTTTTTGTTTCACCAAAACCTCTTATTATTGCCTCTTTTCACAGTTTCTTGTATAAATCTAAATCTATTAACATTTCTCATCCCAAAATTTTAATGTGACATATTTGTCACACCGCAAAATAGACATTATGAAATTCTGGATTGCAGCACATGTTGTTAAGATTTTAATTTAATTTAATGTATAGGTCCCATCTGCAAAATCACTTTTCATGAAAAATTCCCTCTTGAAGAATGAACCTATTAATATCAGCTTACTTTGAAATGCATTAATCTATAATAAAGTGAACGACATTATTATCATACAGCGGAAAGTCACCATATACAGTGTAATCCGCTTACACGTTTCAGCGTAAATACCTTTGGAACAATAACAGATACTGAAAACTGACATCCACAAGTGGAAGTGGAAGGTAGGAGCTTGTGCAAGTAAATACTGTGAGACATTCTGAAACATAATTGTTATTTTCCACACAAACTTATGTTTTTCCTTTAATGAAATCAGTAACGAAAATAATGACGTTGGTTTCATCGCAATACGTCAATTACATCCCGAGAAATTACAAAGTGAACTTCCCACTAGAAATAAACGAAACGCGCCTGTATTGCACATCCCGAGATGCAAATCTGAACCCCACGTTGCTCGTAATCGCGATGTGATTAACTTACTGCGATGCTACACACGCTGTACTTATTGCTATTTACATGTTATTAAGGGGATTGGGAACAATACAGTGTCCAGGCACACAACTACGTACAACTACCACTTGCCACTTTGTTAGATCTTTGGTCAGCCGGTGGTATTCGGTTTTTTGTTACCTTTGTCCACCCTAGTTCTGTAGTAAAGACCAGTTGAGAACTAACAAGTAAACCCTTTCCTTAGTTATCATTTTGTGTGACTCGGCACCTGTATTGTAAGTAGTAATGCGTACAGCGTTTGTTGGAACGCAGTACGTCAATCACATAGCGATTACGAGCAACGTAGTGTTCACCTTTGCATCTCGCAATGTGCAATAGCGACACGTTTCGTTTATTTCAAGCGTCAAATTCACTTTGCAATTTCTCGGGGTGTAATTCAACTATTGTGACGCAACCAATATCATTTCTTTTGTGATTTCTCATGTCACTAATTGCGTAAGATATAATACGGGATGTGCATTTAAAAAGCTTGAGTTTGTGTTGAAAATAATATTTGTTTACGTTTTAGAATGTTTCATAGTGTTTATTTTCATGGGCCCCTGCCTTACATTCAAACGCATGAAAGTCGGTTTCCAATATCTATAGCTGTTCCAGAGATATTTACGTTCAAAGGTTTCAAGTGGACCTCTCTGTATATAATGAATATAACTCCATCTTCTGGTGGAGTATGGGACTACGGCTCTTCAATGTTCAATAAAAACAATACAAATCGCCGTTATACAGGTTTATTTCTAGGCAACCAGTTTCGACGTTACACTTCGTCATCTTCAGGCCAAAACTGCTCCAATTCAGTAACCTTCGTGTGGCTTTAACTGGTCTCGTAGTAGCTATTACGAGCGTACTTGCTCGTTGTCCAGAACGAGATGACGAAGAGTAACGTCGAAACTGGTTGCCTAGAAATAAACCTATAAAACGGCGATTGGTGTTGTTTTTATTGGGCTCTGTATATATGCCAATTTTGCACAGTCAGATTGTTACACTGATGAGTCAAAGCATTATGGCCACCAGCCTAACATCTTGTTTGACCGTTTCCGGAACGAAATACACAACTGATTCTGCGTACCAAGGATCCGTCAGATACTTAGGTTTGCGGAGGTATATGGCATCAAGATATCTACGCACAGGCCATGTAATTCGCGTAAATAACGGGCCACTGATTTGTATACGCGGTGATGGCGCCAGAAAGCGACCCAGATGGGTTCCATAAGATTTACGTCACGCGAAATTCGACGCCCAGACAACTAGGTGAGTTCACTAGAATGCTCCTCAAATCACAGTAGCACGTTTCCAACTCGCGACACGTGCAATTGTACCGTTGAAAGACGATGTCGCCGTCGGGGAAGACGTCTACCATGGAGGGATTCAGGTGGTTCGCGTGATTACTACCGCAGGTCCCACACAAGCACAGGGGAATGTCTCTCATAGCATAACATTGCTCCCATCAGCCTGCGTCCGTGATGCGCTGCACGTTCCGTGCCGCCGTTCACATCTATGATGGCATTTGTGGAGACGACCATCGACCTAACGTAGAAAAATATGATTCACTGGATGAGACTACACGTTTCCGTTGCTCGATGGTCGAATCCTGATGGTCCTATAACCACTGCAATCATAATTGTCGATGTCATTGGGTCAACATGTTAATATGGGGGGATGGTCTGCTGCGGAGCTCCATGTTCAACAGTGTATAATGAACGCTGTGCTCCAAAACACTTGTGCGTGCACCCCGAATTGTGCTCTTTCGGCAGATACGCCATAGAACGCCATCTATCCTACATTAATGAGCCGGCAAACCTCAGAACCCCACACACTGTCGTGGTCGTCCAAATATTTAGCACCTCGTGGTTGTTCCACTGTCATTCTATGTCCTTTCGTAGACGCTCACGACAGTAGCTCGTGAACATTTTTGGCATACTTGTTCACAGGCTCGGCGAAATAGTAGTCCACCCTTTGTCGAAGTCGCTTATCTGAATGGATTTCCTCATTTGCCGCTCATATCTTCGCTAGGGTGTCTGTTCTGCTTACATACTTTCGTTACCGCGTCACGTGCTCACAACGTCACCGGCGACATCGAACGTCGCGATGGGCAGCGGTCATAATGTTCTGGCTTGTCGGAGCAAATGCTATGAAACAGTAGCTGATTCACTGAAGAGTATATTAAGCCAAATTGTTAATTGACGTTCACAATGAAACAGAAAAATACATCACACTTTTTGCATCACGCATGTGCTCCCGAGGTGGTACTTATCATACGTCGTTCTCTTGTTCCCTTCCATATAGTCCAATGATCACACTTCTCCTTTTGGCAGTCTATAATTTGTAGAACTGTTGTGGCAGCGTTCTTCTTCTTTTCTGACATGTCATCTTTATTTAATCGTCCTCGCTTTGACTTTCCCTACCTATTCTAGTCCACCCGTAATATCTGGTTGGAATCTGCCCAGTGGAATGTGTCATTCTCGAAGAAACTTGCAGTCCATACGGTATCTGAGCCAACAACTGAAATGTGTGGCAGAACATATCTAAATACCACCTCCTTGATTTTATGTCGTATTTGTATAGTGATAATACAGTGCCCATCAGATCAATACCATCCATACTGTTATTGTAATCTGGGTTAATAACTGGTCTTGGGACTAGAATATACTCTCTTTGTTACTTATCCCAACTGTTCGCCTTATCGAGGAGCTCAAAATCAGCGAAAAATGATAGCAGAGTAACAGGTTTGTGGTCAATGAATCGCCCTGTGTGGTCTATTAGGCTTGCTATTGCTACTCGAATTTTCCCGAGCTTATCATTAGTTTTAATTTCATCAGTTGCTAATAAATTATTTTCCAAGTGGAGGACTCTCAACACTCTTTGAGATATATTTCGTGCCATAACGCTACAAATTAATGAATGGGCCATATGGGTCGCCCAGCACCAGCCAATACATGAGAGCAAGTTCCATTCTCAGGTACATTCGCTCCAGTTCCGATTTGCTTGTGTTAATTGTCGTTCCGGTTTTTGTTCGATGTACTGATTTGATTGGTCTACCAAGTTATGAAGTGTATCATTCATTAGCAGAGTTCTGAAATATTCCAGAGGACTTATTAGTCCAGTAGGAGCTGATACAGGAAAAGGATGAAACGTCTCAATGACAGAAGCAAAATCACCCTTCTTCCACTGTACTTGATCAAACTTTTCTGCAATATTGCCGTCCTCCTGTATGGTCTCTTCAGCTTCTTTAGCTAAACAGCCTGCCGCATTATTTTCAGCAGAGAAAGGAATTTTAGGGGTTACTTGTTCACATCATGACGTGTCTCTTGTCATAACTGCAATTGTTTCACCAGGTTCATCATCAGCATCATCAGAGTATAAATCTTTTACGTCATTGACTTCAGACTCATCTTCAACGAGTAGGTATAAAAGCGATAAACAGTCATTGCCACTTTAATTTTATCACGAGTTCCTTAGTTTCATGAAATGAAATAATTTGGGATTTGCGATTTTCAGACCCTGTTACAGCACAGTATAGAATATTTATTCCATGGCTAAACGATATCTAATATTTACGATATATAAAAAAAAATAAACACCGTCCGAACAGTCATTGAAGGCCCAATGGTACCCACCGGCCGCCGTTTCATCCTCGGCCCACAGGCGTCAAGGGATGCAGTTACGGAGGGCCGCTTTGTGGCCATTGCCACTTTTAGTGACCGGTGCCGCTACTTCTCAACAAGTAGCTCCTCAAAGAGAGCACATTGTTGTCTCTGCGGCACTTCACACTTACGAGGTGCGACAATAAAGTAATGAGACGGATTTTCTTTCCTAGATGTGGCAACCCTGCAGGCTTATGTAGGCACAATATCTTTGACCTTGGTCTATAATTTGCTTCTAGGGCAAGGGGCACATCGATGCAACTACTCAGTCGTGAGTTGTGCTGTAATAAGTTATCACGTGTTTGTGTTTCTCGTCACGGAAATGGTACCGCATAATATTGCGCAATGGTATGCCATTTCTTTTTGCGTTAAATTGGGTAAAAACGCGACGGCAACTTACGGTACGTTTCAGAAGCCTCTTGGAGGAGAGGTTATGTCAATAGTTTTATTTTTCTGTGGGTATAAAAGTTTAGTAAAGGCAGAACGAATGTTGAGCATGAAGACCGCAGTAGACGACCATCAAACTCAAGGGCGGATGTCAACTTGGTCAGGGTGCGTGAACTCGTACGATCTGATCGAAGATTATCCGTGAAAATGATTGCAGAAGAACTGAACATCAATCGAGAAGCGGTTTGTCTAATAATAACTGAAGATTTTCATATGAGAATGATTTGTGCAAAATGGTTCCGAAAAATCTCACACCACAACAACGAGAAACACGAAAAAATATGGCAGCCGATTTGTTAGAGGAAACGGAAATGAATCCAGAATTGTTGAGCTGTGTTATCGCTGTTGATGAAAGTTGGTTTATTCAGTACGATCCAGAGACAAAATGCCAAAGTTCGCAATGGTGCTCAAAGGGATCACCCAGACCAAAAAAAGCTCGCATGCCAAAGTCAAAAGTGAAATGCATGCTTGTGTGCTTCTTTGATTCCAAGGGTATAGTTCATAAGAGTGGGTGCCTCCTGGACAAACAGTTAACCAACATTACTACAAAGAAATTGTAGAAAGATTTCGTAAAAGACTTCTTCGTGTCCGTGCCAACATTGCTGATAATTGGATCATGCATCACGATAATGCGCCATCTCATAATGCTCTGTCAGAACAGCAAGTTTTAACCTCAAAACAAATTTCAGTACTACCTCAGCAACATTATTCACCAGATATGGCTCCGTGCGACTTTTTTCTATTTCCAAGAATAAAAAGGAGGTCAAGGGACGCCATTTTCAAACAACACAAGATGTCCAAAAAGCTGTGACGAGGGTCTTCAAGTATATTACAGAAGATGAGTTTCAGAAATGTTACCATCAATGGCAGAAGCGCTGGAAAAAGAGTGTGCAATCAGAAGGGAACTACACTATTGGCTACTGAAATTGCTACACCACGAAGATGACGTGCTACAGACGCGAAATTTAACCGACAGGAAGAAGATGCTGTGATATGCAAATGATTAGCTTTTCAGAGCATTCACACAAGGTTGGCGCCGGTGGCGACACATACTACGTGCTGACATGAGGAAAGTTTCCAGCCAATTTCTCATACACAAACAGCAGTTCTGGCGTTGCTAGGTGAAACGTTGTTGTGATGCCTCGTGTAAGGAGGAGAAATGCGTACGATCACGTTTCCGACTTTGATAAATGTCGGATTGTAGCCTATCGCGATTGCGGTTTATCGTATCGCGACATTGCTGCTCGCGTTGGTCCAGATCCAATGCCTGTTAGCAGGATATGGAATCGGTGGGTTCAGGAGGGTAAAACGGAACGCCGTGCTGGATCCCAACGGCCTCGTATCACTAGCAGTCGAGATGACAGGCATTTTATCCGCATGACTGTAACGGATCGCGCAGCCACGTCTCAATCCCTGAACAACAGATGGGGACGTTTGCAACACAACAACCATCTGCACGAACAGTTCGACGATGTTTGCAGCAGCATGGACTACCAGCTCGGAGACTATGGCTGCGGTTACCATTGACGCTGCATCACAGACAGGAGCGCCTGCGATGGTGTACTCAACGACGAACCTGGATGCACGAATCGCAAAACGTCGTTTTTTCGGATGAATCCAGGTTCTGTTTACAGCATCATGATGGTCGCATCCGTGTTTGGCGACATCGCGGTGAACGCACATTGGAAGCGTGTATTCGTCATCGCCATACTGGTGAATCACCCGGCTTGATGGTCAGGGGTACACTTGGTTACACGTCTCGGTCCCCTCTTGTTCGCATTGACGGCACTTTGAACAGTGGACGTTACATTTCAGATGTGTTTCGACCAGTGGCTCTACCCTTCATTCGATCCCTGCGAAACCCTACGTTTCAGCAGGATAATGCACGACCGCATGTTGCAGGTCCTCTACGAGCCTTTCTGGATACAGACAATATTCGACTGCTGCCTTGGCCAGCACATTCTCCAGATCTCTCATCAATTGAAAACGTCTGATCAATGATGGCCGAGCAACTGGCTCGTCACAATACGCCAGTCACTACTCTTGATGAACTGTGGTATCGTGTTGAAGCTGCATGGGCAGCTGTACCTGTACACGCCATCCAAGCTCTGTTTGACTCAATTCCCAGGCGTATCAAGGCCGTTATTACGGTCAGAGGTGGTTGTCCTAGGCATTGATTTCTCAGTTCACCCAAATTGCGTGAAAATGTAATCACATGTCAGTTCTAGTATAATATATTTGTAAAATGAATACCCGTTCATCATCTGCACTGCATTTCATCTTGGTGTAGCAATTTTAATGGCCAATAGTGTACTTTGAAGGAGACAACAGTAGTCTCATTACTTTATTGCCGCACCTCGTATATGGCACAAAGGGCAACTGAATTTTAATTTCTTCTTTTCCTACGGAGTCCCAGAAAGGTAATATTGACGTAAAAATTTCAATATTTTCTTACAATTTAGTGTCAATACAGGGCTGTGTCACAGCCGAATTATTTGGCTGCAGGTGGCGAGTGTAACTGTACATCCTCCATGGACTGATCGTGTTTTCGATGTATGAGAGGCCACATTCGCGGGGGATCTTGCAAACCCCGGCCTTTCGGAGCATCAAGTCATCTTAAACGGAACCCAAGAATGCTGCTGTCTTCGGTGGAGGACGAAAAATCACTTTTCCTTTGTGTTGGCTGAGGATCTGTGCCATTTTTTCTACGGTAAGCTTCTCACATATGGCGGGAAAGCCATGTATTTAAATCTTTCTGTGTCTTCTTCTGCATTGCATTGCATTACAAACTACCCCGAGTCACACATCGTAAGGTTGCTTGCAGACTGTAGACGTAGATCTTGTCTATCCTACATTCCAGGAAATATGTCCCAAGAACTCGTACATTATCGAAACAAATATGCTGAAGTGACACATTTTGATGGTCAACGGCCGTTTTTGTGTGTTATAAGGGCAACTTCCTTCAGAAAGTAAAATGTAAGCAACTATGAAATATTGCATGCTGTTGCCCAATGCATTGTGTGCGCTCGCTCGTCCTGGATCAGTGACTGAAAAATTAATGTGGTAGTCGAAATACACTGATGAGTAGCCAAACCAACCTTCTTACTATCGTAGTGGTCCACCTTTGGAGCGCAGTAAAGCACCGATTCTGCATTACATGGATTCAAGTTCTTGGTAGGTTTTCTGTGGCAAGGGGCACCAGATATCTTTGCACAATTCTTGCAGTTTCAGCAAATTACGGACTGCTCGTTTGTGGGTACAGAGCTGTGGCCCAAAAGCGTCTCAGTGGTGTTTCATTGACCTGAGATGAGGCGAATGTGGTAGCCAAGATAACAATGTGAGTTCACTCTCTTACTTCTGAAACCACTATATTCTGGCTTTATGAGACGGACAATTATCCTATGATGCATATGTGCAGGCTGAAGCGACGAATGAAAATCTGTACCAGGTCTCCTGCTCACTGCTCAGATGCACCAACCATTACGCCACCCTGGCACAATGGCTTTGGACAACTGCACGGACTATCCTAGCACGCCTTCCTCCTCAGTCTAAATTTCCATTCACGACTCAGCCTACTTGGAGTTCCCCTAAACTTGAACAGCATTACACAGTATCTCCAACTGAATTGGAACAGCATCTCAGCATCGTGCGAAATGAGGGATCCTGCCTGAAACCCGTGTGTAGGTGCTTCAATCAAATGCAACTATATAGTTCCTGAGACCTTTTCAAGTCTCAGAGTCAGCTAAATGGGCTGAATGAGAATTTGGACTGAGGAGGGAGGCATTCTAGAGTAATCTGTGCAGTTGTGCAAAGCCACTTTGCCAGAGTGTCGTAGGAGTTAACACGCCTGCCTAGTGAGCAGGACCGAATCCCAGCCGTGGTACAACTTTTCATTCATCACTTCAGTCTCCATACATACATCATAGACTTCGGCACTTGAAAGGGTCTCTGGAGCCCTATCGATCCACTTAGGTACTGCGGCAAGATGCCACTGCCGTCAGGTAAGAAATAAATCTGGAAAGCATGTACGTCGTCTGCAATAACGTTCACTTAGTCAACTGCTGTCATGGTACCTTCTACACTGAAGTGCTACAGAAATTGGTATAGGCATGCCTATTCAAATACAGAGGTATAAAATAGACAGAATACGGCGCAGCGGTCGGCAACGCCTATGTAAGACAAGTTCAAATGGCTCTGAGCACTATGGGACTTAACAGCTGTGGTCATCAGTCCCCTAGAACTTAGAACTACTTAAACCTAACTAACCTAAGGACATCACACACATCCATGCCCGAGGCAGGATTCGAAACGGCGACCGTAGCAGTCGCGCGGTTCCGGACTGCGAGCCTAGAACCGCGAGACCACCGCGGCCGGCTGTAAGACAAGTCTCTGGCACAGTTGTTAGATCGGTCACAGCTGCAATAACAGCAAGTGATCACGTTTTTATGCTATAATAATAATGAAGTATTTGTTCGTAAATTATCTAATCATTATCATACACTGAAGCCCCAAAGAAACTGTTATGAGCATGCGTACTCAAATACAGAGATATGTAAACAGGCAGAATACGGCGCTGCCGTCGGCAACGCCTAAACAACAAAACTGTCTGGCGCAGTTGTTAGATCGCTTTCTGTTGCTACAATGCCAGCTTATCAAGATTTAAGTGAGTCTGAATGTGGTGTTATAGTCGGCGCACGAGCGATGATACGTAGCATATCCGAGGTAGCAATCAGGTGGGGATTTTTCTGGACCACCATTTCACAAGTGTGCCGTGAATATCAGGAATACGGTAAAACATCAAATCTCCGACATCGCTGCGGCCGGCAAAAGATCCTGTAAGGACGGGACCAATGACGACTGAAGAGAATCGTTCGATGTGGCAGAAGTGCAAACCCTTCCGCAAGTTGCTGCAGCTTTCAATGCTGGGCCATCAACAAGTATCAGCGAGAGAACCATTCAACGAAACATCATCCATATGGGCTACGGAGCCGAAGGCCCACTCATACACCCTTGATGACTGCACGACACGAAGCTTTACGCCTCGGCCGGCCGCTGTGGTAGAGCGGTTCTAGGCGATTCAGTCCGAAACCGCGCTGCTGCTGAGGTCACAGCTTCGAATCCTGCCTCGGGCATGGATGTGTGTGATGTACTTACTGTGGTGTCACCGCCAGACACCACACTTGCTAGGTGGTAGCCTTTAAATCGGCCGCGGTCCGTTAGTATACGTTGGACCCGCGTGTCGCCACTGTCAGTGATTGCAGACCGAGCGCCGCCACACGGCAGGTCTAGAGAGACTTCCTAGCACTCGCCCCAGTTGTACAGCCGACTTTGCTAGCGATGGTTCACTGACAAATTATGCTCTCATTTGCCGAGACGATAGTTAGCATAGCCTCCAGCTACGTCATTTCCTGCGACCTAGCAAGGCGACATTATCATTTGCTATTTATCTTGTGATGCATGTACCGTCAGACCGATGTTCACCAATTATGGATTAAAGTTATGTATTCCAGAAATCACGTACTGTTTTTGCTACTATAAGACCTTGACCTGTTCCAGACCTCACGCCACCCTGCGTGAGCTAAACGCGTGCCTTTCGGCTTCCTCTCCTAGTGACTTGGCTGTCTCGCCAAGTCACAACACTTACATTAGTTACGTTTAAGTAGTTCTAAGTCTAGGGGACTGATGACCTCAGATGTTAAGTCCCATAGTGGTTAGAGCCATTTGAACGATTTGAGAGCCTTGTCTCGGCCTGTCAACACCAAAATTGGACTGTTGATGAATGGAAACATGTTGCCTGGTTGGACGAGTTTCGTTACAAATTGTGTAGTGTGTACAGTGTATGGGTATGGAGACGACTTCGTGAGTTCGTGGACCCTGCATATCAGCAGGGGACTTTTCAAGCTGGTGGAGGCTCTGTAATGATGTCGGGCGTGTGCAGTTCTAGTGATATGGGACCCCTGGTTCATCTAGGCACGATTCTGACAGGTGGCACGATCGTAAGCATCCTGTCTGATAACCTACATCCATTCATTGCCATTGTGCATTCCGATGGACTTGGGAAATTCAGCCACACGTCCAGAATTGCTACAGAGTGGCTCCAGGAACGCTCTTCTGAGCTTAAACACTTCCGCTGGCCACCAAACTTCCCAGATATGACCATTATTGAGCATATTTCGGATGTCTTGCAAGGTGCTGTTCAGAAGACATACCCTCTCCCCTGGTACACACGGATTTATGTAAAGCCCTGCAGACGTTAATCGAGTCCATGCCACATCGTGTTGTGGCACTTCTGCGTGCTCGCGTGTGCCCTACGCGATTTTAGGCAGGTATACCAGTTTCTTTGGCTCTTCAGTGTATTGCTACCACATGTAGCCATGATAAATGTCTCACCTTACTGCAGCCACAGGCCTGTGTCCGCGGCGCGGTGCATGTTTCGAGCAGCGGTTCGCCTGGTGAAGACGTAACTGGAAGCAACGATCGGCCTGGCTTAACGATAAATGTATTCACCCCAAAAGGCGACACGTTTCCATCGATCCATTGTCCAGTCTCGATGATTCTGAGTCCATTACAACTGCAAGTAACGATGTCGTTAGGTCAACATGTATGAATCGCGTGCTGCGGAGCCCCGTGTTCCATAATGTTCGCTGAACAGTGTGCATTGCGATCTGTCGCCATGTCTGATAGAGATAGCGCCCTACTGAGTTTTGGCAGAGCGGAAAAGACTCCGATATCCACGTTCTGTGACCAGGCGTTTAGGTCCAGTATCATGTAGCCCGCTCGTGGCTTTACCAACCTTCAATTACTTTCCGTAGATGATGCGAACAGCCGAACAGCCTCGACGTTTCTGTGATCCTCGTTGACAGGTGACATGCCATAACAATCTGACCTTTGTCGAAAGTTCTCATGTCAGATGCTTTTCCCAGTTGCGACCCGTATTGTCGCTAGAACAATTTTCTGCTCAGCTGTTACCCTTTGCTTAAGGCACCATTAACACAGTGGGCAGTTACAATGTTACCGCTCATCAGTGTTATCTCACATCCTGTTACAAATAGTTACAAATAATACATAGATAGTGCGATTATGGTTACCTGACATTGTATAACGACTCCTTTTCTTACTAGGCTAATTACTGTTTAGCTCTACAGGGCCATTATACTGAAATGTTTCCCCACACCACCTAGTATTGTCTTTCTATTTGTGTGAGTAACTGTATGTTCACTGTTGTGGGTAAATACATACAGCGTACACAGGGCGGTATGTGAAACTGATGGCGATTACACGCTTCCGCTGTTGTAGAAATCTGCTCCAGATGCTGCAGATACCGTGTTGAGCTGAAAGTGGTAACCAAAATACGGAGAAATATTCTTCGGGGGTCTGTTGCATAGCAATCAGATTGCTTTCAGTTCTGAGAAATGTCCAGTTACTATTGTGGATTTGAATGATCCATGAAGTGACTTCTTTTCCGAAGAAAACATCGAACTATTTCACTAGAACTGAACGCTCTCGTCGGAACTGTTCTCAACTGGTGTTTATTAGTAAATCACAATACCAGTACATCGCTGGGTGTATAATAAGACGTACCTTCTTGAAATGAACAATGTTTTATTGTTCTATTAACTGATTTCCTTCCATATGCACTTATATTTTACAATGTGAATCAAAAACTCGCAATGGCGTCGATTTTTTTACATCACAAGAATGGCTCTCCACTACTAAAAAATTGCTCTTAACAAGAACAAAAGAACTCTATATCCTAAGAATAATTATGTGAGCGCTGACCGCCACAGAGTAATAAACAATATCTTTGTCTCTCTCTCGCACTGTCACAGCAAGTTACGCTGCATGATACATCATATATGCCCCTCTTGTGGACGAACGTTTTTAGGCAAAAACAAACACGAGCGTTCACACAACACTATATCGGTGATTGTTTATGACGCTGTATTAATGTCCACTGTATTTCTTATGATATTTTGGTATTAGTGAATGACTATCTAAATGTAAATTATTGATTTGGGTGCATATACTGCTGACAAAGCCGGTGCTGAATTCCTGATGCAGCGTATATGCATAGCTTACATGCTTGCTTTCATTCATTTGTCGAGGATGGCATGAGATGTGATCAGAAACCTTTTTCATCATCACTCAAAGCTTCTGTCACTCGCCTTGGGATGTCTCAAATGGATAATCTAGCCATTCGGCCAAGCCCCACAAAGGAAAACCAAGGAAAACCTCGGGGTAGATTTACCATCCTCGTATTTCTCATTTCCAAAGAAAATTAATTGAATTACAATGAAAAATAAAAAAAATATTTACAATATGGATTTTGTTTTTAAATGAATTTAAACACTGTTCACAAAAGAAACACAACACTGTTAATCTTCTGTGTCTTGAGGTGAACCGTCGACGCGTTGGTTTACGTCCATCTACGATTCCCTTCTATCTGTCATCTCCTGGTAACTGATGGAATTCTATTCCCATTTCACCGTCTCCTCGTGGGTATTATGGTATTCCGCATATGGTTAACATGAAAATAAGAGTCAGTGTAAGTTCCGTGGAAAAGGTATTTGATCTATGCTGAGCTGAAATAGAATTTAATCTAAAGTTCTTTCTAATTGTCTTTCCTGAATTCGAAATATTCGGAAGTCGTATGGTGTTCTTCATTTCTATCAACAACCCTAGAATGCACTATACACAAATCCAACTGGAGCTGCCGTGTCAACTTATGCTCGTCATCCTTCAGATGGACTTTAACACTTGTTGATGGGCTTATAACTGAAAGGCATTCGCTCAGTTGGTAACTTCGCGAGCAACAATTGATATAAGATAATTTACATACACAGGTATGTTACAACAATAGTACAATTCTAAAGACAATATTCATCACAAAAGATTGAAACAAAGTAATAGGCGTCCTTTTAAAACTGAGAACGGGTTACCCCTTCCGAACAGCATGACTTCAGCTCAGCGAGTAAAAAAGCAAATACAAACATACATTGAGATTGATAAGTTGACATAAGAAAAAATATCTTGCCATAGACCAGATTCATTTGAGTCACTAACCCATGGTCATTATGCATTGTGAAACCTGACTGAAATTACTATCTACTAAATAAAATTTTTTTAAAAGAAATCATTCATACTATAGCTAAATTCTCTGCATACTGAAAAGAAAACTTATCCTTACAGTGGAAAACAAATACATAATGTCTGCATATCTCTCGTACATTATGCCTGAAAAGAAAAACTAACTACTAAATTGCAAAAAAGAAAGAAACTATCCTAAGTATGATTCATAGGTTTAATGAAAATTCTCTAATCAATATTATTTGATAAGAATAGTATTTTCAATCTTCAGAATCTTCAGTCATCATGAAATTGCTTTAACAAGTTATGAGGATACATTCCTTTCACCTTTCCATTCTTCACATCCTTCAAAACATAAGTTCCTGGATGGGGTATTTTGGTAATCACAAATGGTCCTTGATACAATAATTGCCATTTTGTGTTCTTCCTCTGTATAAGTGAAGCCTTAGGATGAGTTTTTACTAAAACTTGGTCTTTCACTTTATATGTTTTTATTTTTTCAAGTCGATTGTCAAAATATATTTTCCTTTTTCTTGCCTTGTCCATTATATTAAGTAAGGATTGTTGTACTTTATTTTGTAGGTCTATTTTGTTAATAGCTGCTTTAGGAATTGGTCGAATCCAGTCATTCTGTTCCTGTTTTCCAAACATCAGTTCGTATGGGGTGTATTCTGTCGTAGTATGTGGCATATTGTTTACAATTTCCTGAAAATCGTGAAGATAATCGATCCATTTGGGTTGCTGGTTGTGGCAATATGTTCTCATGAACCGGTTTAATTCACGAAAAATTCGTTCCACGGGGTTCGCCGAAGGGTGGTACACTGATGTTAGAATTTGTTTTATACCACAACTGGCTAATGTTTGCCTCCAACGAAATCCAGTGAACATTGACCCATTTTCAGAAAGAATAGCCTCTGGTTTGCCTACTTTGACTATATAATCTTTGACCAGCTTCTTGGCTATGGATGCAGCAGTAGCTGATTTTAATGGATAAAGTTTGACATAATTAGTGAATATATCAAGAAAAGCTTCAATATATTTGCATCCTCCCCTTGATGATGGTAGAGGACCACAGACGTCGACCGAAATGATTGACAGCGGTTTAGTGGGTATAATAGGATGTAGGAAATCTTTCACACAAAAATTTCCTGGTTTGGCTAGCTGACAAATTTTACATTTCCTTAACTGTCTGTGCACTTTCCTGCGAATGTTTGGGAAGTAGCAATATGCTTGAATCTTCCGAGCACACTTTAATACTCCAAAATGTCCCCAAGAGATGTGCGTGTGCAAAATTAAGTCATTCTCATTCTTATCGGGAATACACACCTTCCAATTATCTGAATCAAGATGCCCTTTGAAAAATAAGACATCGTCCTCAACTTTGTACAGTCTCTTCAGATCATCGTTTCCAGGGTTTGCTAAAGTTTCCTTTTATTGAATGCCAACGAGGATCTTCATTCTGTAGTTTTTCCATGTTCTTACACATGTCAAGAAAATGTTTCCTATATATTCTATCAGTCATTATAAGAACATTAAATTCGGACGGATTGCCGGTGATGTTGATAGTTGACAAATCTCCATCTGGCATTCTAGACAGTGCATCAGCAATGAAATTATCCTGTCCGCTTAGGTATTTAATTTCAAATTGAAACTCTTGTAGTGAGAGCGTCCGTCTTGCTAATCTTGGATGTAATAATTTACATGTTTGCAAAAAACTTAACGCTTTGTGGTCACAGTATACTGTTGTCTTCGCTCCATATAAGTAATAGTAAAATTTCTTAAATGACCAGACTACGGCCAATGCTTCCCTTTCGGTAGTCGTATATGTTCTGTCACAAGCAGTTAAGAGTCGGCTAGCAAAAGCTGTTGGACAGAAAGTTGATTTCCTATCTATCATCTTTACTTGGAAGAGGCATGAACCTATTCCAATTTCCGAAGCATCCGCCATTAAACCGAATTCTTGGCTCATATCCGGATGATATAATATTTGTGAATTGACTAAGGCATGTTTTATTGCTTCAAATGCATTCTGACATTGTTGCGTCCTCACCCACGGAGTATTTTTGCGCAACAAGCTGTACAACGGTTCTGCATTAATAGAGTGGTCGTGAATGAAACGCCTGAAAAAAGAAATAACTCCGAGGAAGCCCTTTAACTGTCTTTTTGTTGTTGGAACTGCAAAGTTTTTGATTGCCTGTAGTTTCTCGGAGTCCGGTAAGATGCCTTTTTCATTTATAAGATGACCCAAAAATTTGATTTTATCTCGAGCAAAATGGGACTTTTGCAGATTTGCGGTTATGCCTACTTCCTTGAAACGTTCTAACACTCTTCTCAATAAATCAACGTGCTCCTCCCATGTGCTCGTAGCTATGAGCATGTCGTCCACAAATAAAGTTAAATTGCTTCGAAGTGCAGGTCCCAATGCATGATCTAGAGCATTTATAAAAACTCCTGAGCTCACGTTTAGCCCAAAAGGTAAAACCTTAAATTGATAGCTTCTACCTGCATGTACAAATGCGGTGTACTTTTTTGATGGTTCGTCTAGAGCCACCTGCCAAAATGAACTTCTCAAATCAATATTTGTTAAGTATTTCATCCCCTCGAACTTTTGAATTAGCTCATCGATGTTTTCCGGGTGAGTTCGCACGGGCATGATAATCTTATTTATCTGCCGTGCGTCTAGCACGAGACGAACTTTTCCTCCCTTTTTCGAGACAACATGAAGCGGACTACAGTATGGACTCGTCGAAGGTTCGATCAGGTCCCATTCAAGCATCTGGTGGATTTTCGCATCAACTGCCTTTCGTTGGTGCCACGGCACTGGATAAAAAATACGGCAGAAAACTTGGTGTGGAATCACATCTAAATGGCATGTGTATCCCTTGATTACACCAGGTCTTTCTTGAAAGACTTCATGATATTCCTGTAGAAGATCATATAATTGCTTTCTTTGATGTTGTTGCAAATATTCAGGTTCTTGTACCTTTTCATATACCATATCTTCAGGGTTTAAAACTGGTTGCAAGTAATTAATTTTGTAATACCTTACAGCTTTGCTATGTATCCACTTTATTTGCAGCTTTCGTCCCTGACAATACTTTCCATGGGTACTATATTCCCTGAGAAGATTCAGTTGATGTTTCTGATCCATTATTGTAAAACTGGCACGGCCTAGAGAAAAATCGATATGCCAATTTCTCTCTCTAAATTCATCTATACCCAGGATAAAGTCCTCAACCAATTTTTTTATTACAAGGAACCTGCAATTTATAGCTACATTTCCTATATCTAACTGGAGTTGAGTCTGCACTTTAACCTGAGAAGACTTATGACCAGTAGGGCCTACAATTCTACAACATTGAACAGGAAAAATCGGTGGATTTGCTTTCTGAAGTATTCTTTGAAATAACTTCTCAGAAATGACATTTACTGCTGCTCCTGTATCTAAAGTAACTTGCACAGTAATGCCTTCAATCGCCGCCTGAATTTTCGCAACAGGTACAGTGATATGTTCCTCTTGACAAGGCATCATATCCTGCTGAAGTTCTTCTATTAATAATCTGCCTTCATTGTACCGGAAAAATTTGACGCTCGAATTTTCGCCCCTGAAAACTTCCTCGACTGCACCGTCGGGGCTTCTGACAGTCGAGTTTAGTTTGACGATTGTCCATTATTAGTAGATGTCTGCTCCGTTACGTCGGTTATTATTGGTGGTTGATTTCTCCATTCATTTGCATTATCATTTGGTGCCCAACCTGAAGTTTGTGGTTGGTTGTGATATTCATGGGTTGGTTGCTGATATCGGCGTTTTTGCTGATAATTCCCTTCTTGATAGTATCCTTTCCTCTTCTTATTATTCTTCCTCCATTTCCGTTTATATGTTTGTTCACATTGTTGGTCATGATTACACTTGTCGGGATTTTCGTTACCAAATTTCACGTTTTTCTGGAAATAATTCACCTGTGGGTTTGGTGAATTGTGTGCAAAAGGTTTGTTTCCATACTGTTTGTTGTTACTATTGTATTTGTTAGGTTGGTAACTTGGTTGGTTATAGCGCATACGAGATTCTTCGAACAGAATGTCTATTGAATCCAATGTGGCTAGAAAATCTTCCACGTGTTGTTCAGGCACATGTAGAAGTTTTTCCTTAACTTCAAGTGGAAGTTTGCCCTTTAATATTCGAATGATATCCTGCGTCGGGATTGGTTCATTCCAGTATTTACTTTTACTTATATACTTCTCGAAATACTTTCTTAAAGATCCATTTTTGAAAGAAAAAGGTTGTGGGTCAAAAACTTCCTTACGTAGTCTTTCTTGTACACCTTTATTCCAGTATTTGTGCAAGAAAGCGCGTTCAAATTGGTCATAATCTTGACACCAATCGGATGCTTCTGACGCCCACATCGATCCATCTCCATGTATGAATCCTGCAACGTACATAATTTTTTGTTGCTCAGTCCACATTCGCGGCAATATCCCTTTAAATTGCTTGATAAATACCACGGGATTGATCGACTTCCTTTCGGGAATAAATATCTGGAATTGACGATATTTAAGCATTTTTTCTTCATTCATAGTCACAGGTGTATTCTGGTGGCTACTACGCGGTGAATGATAATCTCGATAATTTGTTTCTGGTTGATTACGTAAATATGCACCAGTACATGGATATTGTTGCATGGATTCGGTTTCACTGGTTTCATCAGGAATAATGTCTGCTTTTGATAAACTGCAAGTAGTGTGTGCCCCTCTAGTATTAACTAGACCCTGCTGGCATGCTTTTAATGTATTTTCTATCTTTGCTTTCCAAGCAGGAAATTTATCTCCTATATTCTCCTTAATCTCTTTAACTTCTGCTTTAAGTTGTTCTTGTGCAGCTTCGTTGTTAACTTGCACGTTAGAAACCGTTTCTTTCAAGGTTTTGTCAACATAATTTCGCACTGTCTCGGTTTGCTCTTTCGCCCAATCTTCAATGTCCTTAGAAAATGCGATCTTATGTTCATTGAAAAGTTTCTCTATGTGTTTCTCGCCTTCGAGACTGAGAGTGTCTATCCTCCGAGTAAGCTCAATGACAGCTTGCTCGTTATCGTGCTTAATTGTATTCACGTCTTGCGCAATAGTGTTCTGTACATGAATAACTTCTTGCACTTGATGATTTAGTGTATCTTGACGACATAAGATGTCTTTGTATTTGTTTGTTAATTCCTGATACTGTTGTTCTTGTGTAACTATGAGTTGTGCCTGACTGGTAATCAAGTGACTCTGCTTTGTTTCCAAACTCTGGAATTTTTCAGTAATCTTATCATTTATTTCTTTTAGTTTATTAGATTGCTCCTGAGCCAAATTAAATTGCGCACTCTCCAATGCCTGGAATCTATGATTCATGTCGTTTGCAAACGTGGATTGTGCCGTTGCAAGATTAGATTGCGTGGTTTCCAATGCTTTAATCCCTTGTGTTATGACAGTCAAACTTGACATCAGCTGGGATAACAAATCGGTATTCTCAGCAATTGGCGATTGCACTGGGCTTAATGAGGATTGTATCGACACAATTTTCGGTACAGTCATTTCGTTTTCGCACGCGTCTGTGTCAGAGATGAAATTCATGTTGTTTGTTGGTTGCTGCATATTTCTCTGGACTTCTGTCGACATATGAATGTCGGAACTAGCAACCGTTTGTGTCGACGGCATGAGCGCATTAATTATTGCTGGTTGCTCAGCCGTAATCGACATATCGCTAACTACGGCGGTATTAAATTCTGTGGCACTAGTTGACGATGCATTCACACTATTTAATTCATTTTGTGGCATTGTGATGCGTGCTTGCTTATTGGCTTTGAACATAGATCTCGTTATCACCATGTAAATGAGCAATTGACAGTTTCTCCTCTAAATAAGTCCTACAAAAGTGACTATTAAACTTTTACACACGCAAAAACGTTAATGTCCTAATGCTGTTAATGTACACTTTACAATGTGACACAAAAACAGTGCATAGATAACACATAAAATATTGTCTTACTATATCTACTGAAATACTGGAATTCTAGTAAAAGTAATATAGCAACTCTATTTATACTTAGAAAATTTCTACATGAGGGGTCACTACAATCCATAAATGCTCAAGAAAGCTAGTAATTCAAATGTTCTGGCCTTTTTAAAGTTTCTGCTCGGCTGCTGGGACGGCGCACTCGTTCTCTTCACAAGATACTCCCGCACGTTAGCGTTAGCATGAAACATACAAGGGACCATAATGTAGTTACTCTATAAGACTAGACATATATATACACAATGAAACATTACTTACTAAATTACTAACATATTTGTATTGCAGGTTCACTATGAGTGTTGTATCAGGATCGTGTCCTGTCTAACGGTAGACATTTTATAACGACTCCTTTTCTTACTAGGCTAATTACTGTTTAGCTCTACAGGGCCATTATACTGAAATGTTTCCCCACACCACCTAGTATTGCCTTTCTATTTGTGTGAGCAACTGTATGTTCACTGTTGTGGGTAAATACATACAGCGTACACAGGGCGGTATGTGAAACTGATGGCGATTACACGCTTCCGCTGTTGTAGAAATCTGCTCCAGATGCTGCAGATACCGTGTTGAGCTGAAAGTGGTAAACAAAATACGGAGAAATATTCTTCGGGGGTCTGTTGCATAGCAATCAGATTGCTTTCAGTTCTGAGAAATGTCCAGTTACTATTGTGGATTTGAATGATCCATGAAGTGACTTCTTTTCCGAAGAAAACATCGAACTATTTCACTAGAACTGAACGCTCCCGTCGGAACTGTTCTCAACTGGTGTTTATTAGTAAATCACAATAGCAGTACATCACTGCGTGTATAATAAGACGTACCTTCTTGAAATGAACAATATTTTATTGTTCTATTAACTGATTTCCTTCCATATGCACTTATATTTTACAATGTGAATCAAAAACTCGCAATGGCGTCGATTTTTTTACATCACAAGAATGGCTCTCCACTACTAAAAAATTACTCTTAACAAGAACAAAAGAACTCTATATCCTAAGAATAATTATGTGAGCGCTGACCGCCACAGAGTAATAAACAATATCTTTGTCTCTCTCTCGCACTGTCACAGCAAGTTACGCTGCATGATACATCATAATTGTCAGTCGGAGAGCGATCTCTGAAACTGAAAAATATAATCTTCTTACTACAGAACATTTACTTGTCCAGATCACAATAAATACAAATATAGACAGCTAGTTTCGGCAACTTAAATTTCCTTCTCAAGATATAAAAAGAAATTCTTGTGCTACTTTATCATCAGAAGATGGCCATTTGACTTGCCAAAACCACATGTATATATATTTTATTTATTTTCTTATTTAATGTAATCAGGCTGTCTCTTACATTGGACCAGGGTACCTTTTTTATATCTTATTACCTAAGCAATAAGAGTTTTAATATGAAAAATAGTATTAAAATTATTTGAGGGTGTGTAGTGATATTGTAAATAATACTGACTATAAATTAATACAGTTAATATTGCCAGTATTTGTAGTACTGCTGCTGCTACCACTAATACCGATACTAGTAAAAACAACAATAATAATAATAATAGTGCCAGATACAAAAAAGGTATTATAGGTGTACAAAATACATGTTTTGTCATATAGCGAGTTCTGAGGAAGGAAAATTTAAGGTGACTACACCAGCTAAGAATACTGGGAAATGTGGTAGATCTCGGGGGAAAGAAGGATGTACAAGGGTAACGAGTGCGTACAGGGACAATGGTAACCCTTATTGTTGCTTCAGTACACATGTCATTAACTTATTCTGTCCTGGTCAAGAAAGAGAACATGAGTACCATTGTGTATGTACCATACCTTCCATTGATTGAAGTGCTTTAAAATAAAGCCAAACGTGCCCAGTGTAAATAAAACTTTTGTTACAGTCGCGAAAGATGGAATATTTCTCAATATTACATACGACACCTATGTGGTACTTAAATTAAGTGAGATATTGTTATACAGTAAATTTTATATGAAATTTAGGTATACTGTCTACATTTCATTCTCAACATTGTAGCAACTAAAATCGACCATACGGAAAGTATACTCTATGGACTTTTACATCTGCAAACTCTTCAAATTTCGTGCAATGGTTTACTATATTTAATGCTGCATAATAACTGCATTGAACATCGAAATAAAATTAAGTCATTTATGAGGGGAAGGTATCAGTCAAGAAGATGTGTAAAAATCAATTTTTGGGCTAAATAGTTTTTGTGGAATCGAATGATATGAGCGTCATAGCAGTCGAAACACCATGTGTCTGCACAGGCGAGCAGTGCAGTGACAAAATCGCGCACAGTGCGGAATGCAGGGAGCACGTCTTTGTAGCAGCGAAAGGGTTAATGCGGCCGTGATGGCTCTACTTCATGAACTGCTTGCTCCCCCCTAAACGTAAGCTTGCGAACTATGCTATACTATGGCGCTGCTTCTCTTGACGCGTGCGTCGTGTGCAACTGGCAACGCAGCAATCTCCCGCGTCTGGGCGGGCATGCGCGAGCCGCCAAGATGAAAGAATTGAACTATAGTACGCAGACAGGGTAAAGACCAAACCCTATTCTAAATCTGACAAGATGAACATGGAACCGCAAAAGACAATTCGACAAACAACTCAAACAGTGCTAAAGCAGTTACTGTACAGCAACAAGACGAGTTGCACGTAGATATGAAATACCAGATACAAGTTCTTCATTGAGACGACCGACCGAACGACCAACCAATGGTCGTTCCCGCTCAAGTCAGGCACCGAAACGTCCCAGTACGAATCGTCGACTGACAACTTATTGCCGTGAGATCAGTTCGACGGACTGAGACACACACACCAGTGAAGGTTGCACTACTGGTATATAACGATCCATTCAACTTAAACTCGCTGAATCCGGTCCCTGACGTGGTCGTGCACGCTCACGACCACATCCTTCCCTCGGGCAGTGCATGTGTGCCTCCAGCGGTCGGGCGAGTTCTGGCTGTGCGAACTTCACTGCTGCTCCGTCCCCCCCCCCCCCCCCCCCCCACCTTATTTCCTCACATGACGACCCGGAAATACTAGAGGACTAGAGGTCGCTCGAAAGATAGTACCACAGTACTCACTATCGATAAACGTCACTGCTGCCACTCACAGACAGACGAAGCGAGCAAACGTAGTGGCACCAGTGAATGCACTAAGAAAACGAGAGGTCACAATCCGAATACACGACGCCAATCTTCCAACGGCACAAACGCGAGCCGGACCACGGCTCAGTCACCAGTCACTGGACCTCAATTTGAAGCGAGTCTCATCACTGAAGACAGTTCTAGTGATTCAATGAGGTTCCAGGTCGGAGACGTATGCGGAGAAACCCCAGACAGTGGAGGGATACAAACGTGATTGTCGCCCACCATACGACTCCATAAATAGAAGTGATCGTCTCAGGTGCCATTTTCTTTGAATGCCATCCACAGAATCTTTACACCTCAGGGTTACGTCGACAATATTCCACGCTACATCCTGGGCTTACACTTTAATAAAATAATGCATTTCCGTGATTTTTCTCAATCGCTTCAGGCAAATTCCGGTATGGTTCCTTTGAAAGGCCACGGCCGACTTCCTTCCACATCCTTCCCCAATTTGATGGGACCGATACCCTCGCTGTTTGGTCCCCTCCTCCAAATCAACCAACCAACCAGGATAATGCACACCCGCACAAGGAGAGAGTTTCTACTGCTTGTCGTCACACTTGGCCAGCAATGTCGTTAGATCTCTCCCAAAATGAGAACATTTGGAATATTATGGGAAGGATCCTCCAAGCGTTTCGGGATTTTGAAAATCTAACGGGGCAGTTGGATACAATTTGGCACAATATCCCTCAGAAGGATATCTGACAACTATCAATCAATGCCAAGCCGAATAATTGCTTATATAAGGGCCAGAGGTGGACCAACGCGTTATATGTGAAGCTCTTTCCATAGAATAAATCACCCAGTTTTTCTGAAATTGTAATCATTTGCAGTTGTTTATCTACACATGTACATGACATCTACTGATTTCCGTCTCATTAGGATAATTTCTTCATGGCGCACAGTTTTTTTTCCATTTTTTAATGCAAAGCGTACACAGTCATTCATAATCAGTTCGAGGCTACGTGAGCTCTCTTGAGAAAAGCTTTGCAAGATGACATCGCTGTAATCGACAATTGGAAGTATAAGTATTTTCTTTTTCAGATCGAGAGGGTAGAGGTTTTTCTATTTTAATGGCCATGGAAACCTGCTGATGTCTTCATGTCAGATCCCCCCACTCTCCCCTAGTGACAACGATTTCAGCAGGAAAAGAAAGTGTGGCCGATTTGATGAGGCCAGTAAATGGTACCAAACACTTGATTTTTTAACATAACGTAACGATATGCGAACGAGGTCAAAAACGTTCGGCAGAATACGGCGCTCTATTCGTGTATGTTGATCCCGGTATGACGGTTCTGTATGCCACATACTGACAGACTGCCAACGATTGTTTCATATGAGCTCGTAAATTCTTCACTCGCTCCGAAAGCTGCTCAGATATTCCCTGAGAAGGGTTCCGTGCTGGAGACTACAGCCCTGTTGCGTAAAGTTTGTCCTTTTGAAAGTCGGAGTGAGGAACAGCTGAAAAGGCCCAACTAAACTTCTATCGACTCCACGAGAGCTTAAGTTTTATTAAAGATGTCCCAAGTTTGCCGTTTATGGCTTAGACAAAAGGCGCTTCGCGAGAGACGGCAATAAAAGCTTTAATGGAAGGTAAATGTTCCTTTCTTTCTTGTTACAGGAGCGTGTAGAAGACCTTTCGAAACGTTCGCGAGAAGCTCTGGTATTCGTTAGGGGATCATAACGCTGGTAATTAAATAACAAGTACAGCATTAACACTGGACGTTATACAAACAGGCATAATAGCCACTTTTTTATTTTTGCAGTTGAGATTTTGCAGGAAAATCTTTAGGTCGATTCTTTGCTTTTCTAGTGAATTATGAAAACACATTAACTATCTGTAACAGTTACTGCTTTGCAATATCTCTAGTTCTTTTTTATTATATTATTCCTTTATTAGACTTTCTCGGTGTTCTCACGTGTTCAGTGTGGCGTTATTTCGTTGATCACCTCGGTGCTTGCCAGCTGTTCATTTCAGCATAACTACTGTATGCTGCATCAAGGATCTCCTCTGCACGCTCTGCCCTTGTTATTCTTTCCTTCGCTTTTTCCTTCAACTACAGTTCCAGTAACGAATTATCATTACGTACCCAATGACACTCTGTGTTACAGTCACGATGTTATTTATTTGGATATTTAATATAGTTCTTTACTTTTTCAGGGCGTCTTCATGTCTTCCTTTACCATTAATACATGTAAATGTCAACCTTCTCTTGCAAGAGCGCGTCTTTGAATGTTTACAGCTGTTTTTTGCTATAACAGCCCTTTCCCCTTTTGCCATACTTGCATCTTAGCCACTCTTCATGGACACTTGATGTGCACACCATTACTATTGTTTTTGTTGATCCGCTTATCGTAACCATGAACGAGTATGACTTTCATTTGATAAGCACCAGACTCAGTTTTTATGAGCGAACGAGCATTTCGCTCTCATTTAAATATATGGCCAAAAGAGTCAGCCCACAGGAATTGTGAAACGAACCCTGTCGCCCAGGACCGCGTGCCACAAAGGGCGCAGATGAGATAGGGAAACTCAGAGGCGTCTATTGTCTATTGAGGCCTAAGCACTGTAGTGTACGAGTGAGACAGACGAGGACCTACGTCATAGGGAAACCCAACAGAAGCCAAGGAGACACAGCAGTCTTAAATATGACGGACCTACGGTCGGCCATAAAGGGAAACATTTATGAAAACTATTTAATTCTGTAGTGATGCAGGGAATGAAGCCACAGTAATTTTAATCTGCCATCCTTCAAATATTTTCATGGTGGTCCCAATAAAACTTGAGTATTGATAATATGTATCATAGTTTAGGATTTACTGTTAAGCGAAATTAACAAGTTTTGTAACAAAAACCAGAACGCTACAATCTGATCTGATCTGATCCGAAGGGCATCATGAAAACGACAAACGTTGTAAATATCAAATATGTAACTTTATTTGTTTGAAGGATATAAGAAGTTTAAATTATCAGTATTTTCAGTTAAGCATCAGATCATCATTTCCTCTACAAAAAACACATTGAACAATGACAGCATGACACCTTATTGAATCATTAAGTAATAGAATATTTGTTGTAAAGTTTAGTGCATAATAGTTGCTTTAGTTCTTTATTTATTTAGCAGAAAGCACATCGGTGCAAGGCTATTGACCGTGACATTCAAAGTTAAGAAGGAAGTTGTATTGGTTTTATGTAAAAGAGTTTAACAATGATTATTATTGTTACTTTATTTAAAACGTGAAAGTGGTCAGGCTATGATTATTTAAATATGTTAAAATGTAAAATAATGTAGAATAAGCTTTAGCCAATCAGATGGACGGCTTCAGGAAAGGGAAGTGCCCCAGTCAGTTGAGCGAGGATATTCGGCGCGCGTGAAACGCGGACGGGGACGGGCAGAGGGAGTGCTGGTGGAGACGCGAAAGTGGACTGTTTGGCAGGAGACACCAAAGGGTACAGTTCGGATTGAGACACGAAAGCGGACAGTCGGTCTTTAGGCAGCTAGGAAGTGAAACGACTTAGAAAATTTCTCGTCGTATAGTATCGCGGGACTTGAGCGGTGAGTAGCAGCTCGCATGGTATGAACTGTAACTTTTCGCGTAGATAACTTGTACTTCGCGATGAGATTGTGAATGATAGAACTGTGTCAAACTGATACACAATCGAATGTAACAGTAACTTTAAATACGACAACTTTCGCTATTAGTTTTCTTCCTGAATAAACATTATTCTAACCAAATCGCAACTGTGTGGCCTACATCATTTATGGGTCGGTAACATAGTTCACGATATTATTGTTACTGTTAGTATATGTGTAAATAGGCTGTTTAGGATTTTATGTTGGTAACGCCACGCAGCGCTCTGTATGAAAATCACCTACTGTGCTGCGTGCAGTCTGTGGCTGGTTTGCATTGTTGCAATATTTGCTATTGTAGTGTTGGGCAGTTGGATGTGAACAGCGCGTAGCGTTGCGCAGTTGGAGGTGAGCCGCCAGCAGTGGTGGAGGTGGGGAGAGAGATGGCGGAGTTTTGAGAGCGGATGATCTGGACGTGTCCATCAGAGAGGGTAAATTTGTAAGACTGGATGTCATGAACTGATAGACATATGATAACTTGTGAACATTATTAAGGTAAATAAATTGTTTGTTCTCTATCAAAATCTTTCATTTGATAACTATGCCTATCAGTAGTTAGCCCCTTCAGTAGTTAGAATCTTTTATTCAGCTGGCAGTATTGGCGCTCGCTGTATTGCAGTAGTTCGAGTAACGAAGATTTTTGTGAGGTAAGTGATTCATGAAAGGTATAGGTTATTGTTAGTCAGGGCCATTCTTTTGTAGGGATTATTGAAATGCGGATTGCGTTGCGCTAAAAATATTGTGTGTCAGTTTAGTGATGATCAGAATAAGTAAAGAGAGAAATAACTGGGTACGCTCAGTTTTGCTGAGCTGTTTGAAAATCAAATAACGTAAGAGGTTTTCCGCCACTCCCATTCATAAATTATTCTAAGGGGAGGTTACATACGTTAACGTTGTATTTCGCAAACTTGCCATCAGCCAGACAATTTAACCGAAGTTTCACAAGTGTCTAATATAGGGTGTGTAATGCGACACGTGCGGTTCAACCCCTAGACGAGTTTGAGGCAAGACATTTCGGTGAAGAGGAACCGCATGTGAGTCCGAACGTCTATGGGATGTTAGCTCGTAAGTTCAGCACTAGCTACATCACACTGCATCGTAACGCGCAGATTTTTCGATCAAAAAAAAAAAAAAAAAAAAAAAAAAAAAAAAAAAAAAAAAAAAAAAAAAAAAAAAACCTAACATTGAGATAATCCTTCAATTCGACAATTTCTTACATAGAATACAACATATCTGGTTACTAAAATGGCGTTTTATCTTCAACATCTTCTGCCTTCTAACGGAGTGCCTCATTTATGCCTCAGTCGTAACAAAACCTGAGAAAACATTTAATTTTTTTCTGTTTCGGAGGAAGAATCCGTAACACTTTCTGCTTTGTGTCAGTTCTCCACAAGCCCTGTTTTATTGTTAGCCAGCAGCGTCGTATAAACTTTAAAGTCGTCAAAAATTTTGTGAGTTGTGTGTTTAATGAGGACACATCAGACTAACTGCAGTTAAATTTACTTTTTTCGCACCTCTTCATACCGTTTCGAGGCGAGTAAATATTATTGGTATTTCTCCATCGATGAAGCTATATTTGTACCTAACAAACAAACAACAAAATGAAATCAGTTGGGAATCCGAGTACTGTAATTCCTAAATAAATTTGCACCGGTTTGGGTTAGATGGATCATAGCATAATATTGTCGCGTTATTTGATTTCTTGTGGTCTGGTGGCTATTGAAAGGAAGGATAGCAAATAGAGTAATTTTTCTGATTGTAAGTGTACACCATAGCTGAAAGTACCGGGTGATCAAAAGGTCAGTATAAATTCGAAAACTGAATAAATCACGGAATAATCTAGATAGAGAGGTACAAATTGATACGCATGCTTGGAATGACATGGTGTTTAATTAGAACCAAAAAAATACAACAGTTCAAAAAATTTCCGACAGATGACGCTTCATTTGATCAGAATAGCAATAATTAGCATAACAAAGAAAGGCAAAGCAAAGATGATGTTCTATACTAGAAATGCTCAATATGTCCACCATCATTCCTCAACAATAGTTGTAGTAGAGGAATTATGTAAGGCATGCCCGGAGTTATGGTGAGGCATTGGCGTCGGATGCTGTCTTTCAGCATCCCTACAGATGTCGGTCGATCTCGATATTCTTGCGGCTTCAGGTAACCCCAAAGCCAATAATCGCACGGACTGAGGTCTGGGGACCTGGGAGGCCAAGCATGACGAAAGTGGCGGCTGAGCACACTATCATCACCAAACGACGCGCGCAAGAGATCTTTCACGCGTCTAGCAATATGGGGTGGAGCGCCATCCTGCATAAACATCGTACGTTCCAGCGGGTGTTTATCAGCCAGGCTGGGGATGATGCGATTCTGTAACATATCGGCGTACCTCTCACCCGTCACGGTAGCAGTTACAAAACCAGGATCACGCATTTCCTCAAAGAGAAAAGGCCCGATAACGGTAGATGTGGTAAATCCAACCCATGCCGTGACTTT
This sequence comes from Schistocerca americana, assembly GCF_021461395.2. Classification (NCBI taxonomy): domain Eukaryota; kingdom Metazoa; phylum Arthropoda; class Insecta; order Orthoptera; family Acrididae; genus Schistocerca; species Schistocerca americana. Next base: position 161,797,227 of record NC_060119.1, on the reverse strand, counting down.
CTCGTCGTGCAATGGAGTTTCCACGACAGTTCTAGGATTTTCGGTAGCCCAAATTCTGCAGTTGTGGGCGTTGACAGACCCTCGGAGCGTGAAATTAGCTTCGTCGGTCCACAACACGTTACTCAACCAATCGTCATCTTCCGCCATCTTTTGTAACGCTCACACCACAAATGCCCTTCGCTTCACTAAATCGCCAGGTAACAGTTCATGATGCCGATGGATTTTGTACGGATAGCATCGGAGTGTACGCCTCAGTGCCAACCAAACAGTAGTGTATGGAATGCCGGTGCGACGTGCGGCTGCACGAGCGCTGACTTCCCCGTGCATAGACGAACCCACTACAGTCTCTATTTCTTCCTGAACTGTCTCATTAGCATTACGCCTTGTGCCCGGTCGGCCACTACGGGTCTATCGTCGAAACAACTCGTGGTTTCGAACTTCGAACTCACCACAGCTGCATTTACCCGTTCGAATCCCCTTCCTATGGCGATAGGATCGTAACGCTGAACTAGCACATTCCCCATTCTGATAATACAGCTTCAATAATAGCACCTTTTCAGGTAACGTGAACATGCTGCGACTGCTGGCGCATCTGATTCTCTCTCTCATTACAGCTCCTTTTATACACGATTGTCATGCGCAGTCACTGACGTTTTGCTGCCCAGCGCTATCTGTCGGACATTTTGTGAACTTTGTTTTCTTGGTTCTAATAAAACCCCATGTCATTCCAAGTATGTGTGTCAATTTTTACCTCTCTATCTACATTATTCCGTGGTTTATTAAGTTTTCAAATCTATACTGACTTTTTGATCACCAGGTACATACATAGATCACAACCCCGGCAGAGAAAGTCGATCTAATACGGCTGGGCATCGGGTTGAGCTGACCTTGAATTAAAAAGATACATGGACGTCAGCACACCTGACACGCATTCGGGAGGATGACGGTTGAAACCAGCGTACGGCCATCCAGATTTAGGTTTTCTGTGATTTCATTAAATCGCTCCAGGCAGACATTGGGATGCTTCCTTTGAAAGGGCACGGCCGATTGCTTCCCCATCCCTGACTCAATCCGAGCTTGTGCTCCGTATCTAAAGACGTCGATATCAACGGGCCGTGAAACCCAATCTTCCTTCCTTGCTACATGTACATCATTCCGTGCTTCTTCGGCTTGTGGTCAGTGGCTTTGCCAATCGTGTTATCCAGTCTTTCAGCAACCCATGACCAGATATTTTCTGCTGGTGCGAGATCTGGAGTATGTGCTATCCAGGGTTAACAGTCGAACACCCTCTGTATCTTGGTATGTCAATACAGGAAGCGGTTACCATTTACTACTGTGCGTCAGCACACTGAAAATATGGCACCAAAATTATGCCGTTTCTCATCCAATGTAAGCTGGAAATCGCACTGAAATTACGCTATTTTTCTACGAATGCGAGTCAGAAATCCCACTAAAATTGTGCAGTTTCTCTTCGAACGCATGCTGTTATGCATATAAAATGGACGAAAACACTTTCTGTAATGCTCTCTCTGAGATAACTAGAAACCAGTGATGAAACGCTGATCATTCGCTCTACGATCAGCTCAGGTGCCTGTTTTGCATGCTCCGACGTGACGTCATCCCTGCTGGTACCACGAGTACTACATTGCTCACAGCACCCGGTCCTTATTTTCCTTTGGAACTGCGTGTAACGCACTGTGCAAACTTGAAGTATAGGGAGCTTTTGAGGAATAGTTGTAACAGCTGTGTGGACAAGTGGTCAAGCAAAGTGATTGGCTATTTGTTGGCTTGGGTTTGATTCCTGTAGATACCAACATTTTTTTATCATTTTATTTTATTCCTTTCAAGGTTAAAAAGGATGAAATTTAAATATATTTAAACAGTTCAATTTATACACAAAATTAATACATTATTTTGGAAATGGAAATGAGCGTTTGGCGCCATTGGCCGGAAGGCCCCTTGCGAGGCAGGTCCGGCCGCCTTCGTTCAGGGCTTATTGCATTCGACGACGCATGGGGCGACCTGCACGCCGTATGGAGATGAAATGATGACAAAGAAAGCACAACACCCAGTCCTTGAGAGGAGAAAATCCCCGACCCAGCCGAGAATGGAACGCGGTTCCGTAGAATGACAACCTGTCACGCTAACCACTCAGCTATCGGGGCGGACTAGAATCTACTTGATACGATTACTACCCATGTAAGGCAAAAGGCAATATATGGTCGTAAAAAAAGCGAGTATGCACGAAAAATTTAATATGAAATACTTTTTTTATGTTTTATTATTGTCTTATTTTATTTATTAAGATTGGGCGGCATTTTCCAATTTTGATTTACTATTTTTGTCTCTTCTCGACTAGTTTCAGCCTTCCACGCCATTTTCAAGCGATTTGGTTTCCGTGACAGAAACTGTCTTACGTACTGAAACATCAGCATCTTTAAATTTGTCTCTTCTGTTCGTTTTGGTTCACAAATGCTATTTTGTTGGTTTAACAGCTTGACGTTTACAGAGGTACAAACACGAATTTATAGATGCTGACAGTTCAATATGTAAGGCGTAGTTCTCTAGTGCAGAACCACATACTACATATGTAGTACGTTAAACGACCGAATTAGCCATGAAGTTACGAGCATTCAACCACCAGTGGGTTTCTGTTTTCTTTTATTTTCAAATACGTTTGAGTCTAAAATTTGTATTTCAAGTAAATGAATAAGTAATTTACTAATTTGTTGATTTTCATATTTGTTTCATTCTCGTTTTTATTGGCTGCCTGTGCTCACTCAGAAATTCTTTTCCTCAAATAAATGCTGATTGATTCCATGCACGTACCTCTGGGCACGTCTCAGTTACTGACTTATTAAAAACTGGTTATGTTTTTCGATTTTAAAGATCTTCAAAACACTGACGTGTGCTGTGTCGCCAATGTTTTGAAAAAATCTTGATTCTTTTCACTTGCTAAGTTTCGACGATCTCCCATGATTTTTATGTAGCTGTCGTCGTTGGTGATACAGGTCTTATAATTTTGGTGCACGTTTACTCAACTTCTGTGTCTGAAGTCGCTAATTTTCCAAATAAATCTTTACTTCCCACGCAATATGACTCTTTGATGCGCAGTTAATTTGCACACCCACAAAATGGAGAAGAAAACTATTAATGTTTCCCGTATAACGTTTTTCTGCCTTTTTCTGTAGTAAGTTAAACGACGGAATTATGCGCAAAATTATCAGCATTCTACTAATTATGGGTTTTTCTTTTCTTATTATTTTTATTTCTTATTGTTTTCCTATTACTTCGTGCTAATAATGGCCACACAAATACTTGCAGTTTTATGTAAACGAACTGAAAACCAAGACATTCTACATGGTACGTCTACGGGATTTCTTCGCAAGTGAATGACGATTGGGACTGTCCGTCTGGGTTCTGAAGAGATTCCGTAATTCGTACATCCGTTCAGCTTATTCTACGCTCTTTCTGCGTGCCTGGTGGTCACTGGTCCGGCACGTCAGGATATCGAAGTAAACAGCTGCCCTGCGTTAGGCAATCAGTTTATCACACAGAAGCAATACTTGTATATAAATGACATTTTTTCGTCAGATACTTCTAAAATCCGTATAGCACACAGAAAAGACGGGAATGGTGACCGAGTAAACCGGAACGGTTCCCAAAAAGGAAACAGCTCCCAAAGAAAGAACGAGTTTGCCCATCTTTACTGACACCACGGTCGGTGTGTCTGTATCTCCTCCTGCGTCAGAAGAACCTACGACATCAGTTGGCGTGCTTTTACCAAGAGCGCGCCGCTATAAGGTATAAAGTCGAAGAGCGCACTTAATCTGCGATACTGCCTGGGATTTTTTTTTTTCCGAATACAGTTCTGAGGTGTTCCAGTTCCTGGAACAGACTCTCTGCGTCTGAGATGACGTGCACCCTGTACACTAGTGTTTTTAGAGCCCAGTTCCCTTCCGCAGGGTAGTGACAGCTAACTGCTGGAAAATGCAGATCAGTGTGTGTTTTCTTCGCCCCACCACTGCAGTGAAACCTTTGGAGGCAGAAGAGGTAGCCACAGCCTTTGTACCGCGTGCCGCGCTGTGGCAGAAGTGGAGTGCATACTGAAGAAGCACTGCGTAAAAGCTGTCTTTTGCCGGTCAAATGAAACACAACCGTTATTGGGGAGTGTCAGAGACTACCGAAGTTTGCAGGAGACTGGCGACTTCCCCGTTCTGTGCCAATATACCAAGACTTTCATGAAGGTCTCAGCTTAAGTACCTGACAGAATATTGCGCACTGCGAGTCCGTCCTTTCGACTAAAAAAAACTTTTCGTTAAATTTATGATAATTAAATAACAACATGTTATAAAATTCTCATGAGTTCTACTATTTCCCCTTGTCTAATTTTCTTTCATGTTAGCAAGTTCTTACTTACAATCTATAACACAGCAACACTTACCAAGTATCTACACGTATAGGTTTTGACGTTGATACCTACTTCAGAATATTTTGTGTTATGTGCAGTGTACTACTATCCGAACTGTATGATGTTCGTGTAGCACAAGAAACAATTAATACGACATAGTCTCAGTACCAATGATAAATGCAGTTGTAAATGCAGAATACTCAATTCTGCTAACACGTAATGGTGCTCTCTGATATGAAAAGTTGCAAATTACAAAGTGCAGCACCATTAAAGCCACCTTAATGGAGCTTTGCTACTTTCTATAAAAAGAAATGTACTTTTTGTGGTGTCACCGCCAGACACGACACTTGCTAGGTGGTAGCTTAAATCGGCCGCGGTCCATTTAGTACATGTCGGACCCGCGTGTCGCCACTGTGTGATCGCAGACCGAGCGCCACCACAAGGCAGGTCTCGAGTTACGGACTAGCACTCGCCCCAGTTGTACGACGACTTTGCTAGCGACTACAATGACGAAGCCTTTCTCTCATTTGCCGAGAGACAGTTAGAATAGCCTTCAGCTAAGTCCATGGCTACGATCTAGCAAGGCGCCATTAGCCTTACATAGTTGGATAGTTATCGTATGAAATGTCTCAACAAGAAGAACGATGTATACAACAAGGATAAATAAAAGTTAAGTATTCGAGGAGCTGCATACTTTTCTTATTAGCTTTCACTACTTATCCTGTTCCAGAAGTCACGCCCGTCTGCGTTAGATAGCGTGCATTTAGGCCGCCTCTATCTACAAGGTGTTGGCACATTTACCAACACATCACTTTTCTTGGGCGCCTAGGCCCCAGACACTTAAGATTTCTGAGAGCCTGTCATTATTAGAATATTATGTTCAACGTACATTTCGTCGTTTGCAGACGCAAAGTGCCGCTCTACAACACGAAGCTGAAATGCTGTGTTAAAGTGCACCAAAATCTTGGCAATTACGTGGAAGGCTTTGATTGTTGTGCAAGTAATGTTAATTTCTTTTCAACTGCGAGTTTCAGCAGTCAAACATGTTTGTGTTTAACGTATTAGACATGAAATGTAGCCGGCCTGATGACCTCAGATGTTAAGTCCCTTACTGCTCAGAGCCATTTGAACCATTTTTGAACATTAAATGCAGCAAAGCTAAATGTCGTGTACATTGAAATCCGACCAGCTTCGTTGTACTGTTAATGAGAAGAGACTCTGGGCTTTCTGTGAGGTTCGCATTGAAATCTTGTTATAGAAACGATTAAAATTCTTTTCTGTTTACATCTGAATTACAATTACTTTTTTTATGTAGCCTCGTGAATCGTGTGAGACCTGATCCGTGCTGACTGGTCCAGGCTAACACAAAAACTGTTTCTCCAATGAAATATTAATTCACTTTCAAGTGAAACACTTCAGCAGATAATTCTCAGCAAGTGAGTTCCTATTTTTAAGCCGTGTGGCGTAATGAAAAACTTAAAATTATGTTCTTGCCCGTAATGGCGTCTTTGAATTAAAATCATCTCAGTATATGAAAACTGCATATTATTTAATAATGATTATGGGATGCGTTTCTCTACACTATTGAAAGGAAAGCCTGCTGGTGTGGCCGTGCGGTTCTAGGTGCTTCAGTTTGGAACCGAGTGACCGCTACAGTCGCAGGTTCGAATCCTGCCTTGGGCATGGATGTGTGTGATGTCCTTAGGTTAGTTAGGTTTAAGTAATTCTAAGTTCTAGGGGACTGATGACCTCAGATGTTGAGTCCCATAGTACTCAGAGCCATTTGAACAAGTTTTTTTTTCCTTTTTGGAAAGGATTGGTTGGTTGGTTGTTTTGGGGAAGGAGACCAGACAGCGAGGTCATCGGTCTCATCGGATTAGGGAAGGACGGGGAAGGAAGTCGGCCGTGCCCTTTGAAAGGAACCATCCCGGCATTTGCCTGGAGCGATTTAGGGAAATCACGGAAAACCTAAATCAGGATGGCCGGACGCGGGATTGAACCGTCGTCCTCCCGAATGCGAGTCCAGTGTCTAACCACTGCACCACGTCGGTCGGTTTTGGAAAGGAAAACACTAGTTTACACATTTATAGAATTAATTATTATTATCATAAGAATGCTTTTTCTTACAGTATTAGTAACAAACACATGCCATTCCCGTCACGAATCGTCAATGATATCCTTCTACAATCAAGAGTAGTTAGGTTTTTTCCTTTCTTCCTCGTTAGAGGACTGTCTATTCATTTTTATCTTTGCTCACAGATTATCTTTGAAATACATAGTTTTCGTATTAATAGTAATTTTCATTGTTCTTGTTCTATATCATTTTACAATAATTCACTGCAATAATCACAACAAATCGTCTTTATCTCTTTTATCAATGTTTTCGTTATTACGATTGTCTTTATATCGTCGCACTAGTTTCGTAAATTTTCACCATAACGTCATGGATACGGCGCAGTAGCCCGTAAGCATGAGTGTTAATCATATAAATATTTTTTTTTTATTTTTCTTGTGTATCACCGCACCTGTTATAGATTTCGCTTCAGCTAATTGACCTAAGTTTGTTAGACCACTGTTTTTTTTAATTTGTAACAGATCTGAAGATTGCAGCAGCCGAAACTACCAGTAGTGGCTCGTAAAATTTGTGTGATCAAGAGAGACCTTCATAAACAGAGTTCCACAATATGATCGCGGACTCATTTACAGACTTTCTGTCTTCAGTTGATAAAATATAGAACTTACGTGTATACCTATCATTCCTAAGAACTATATCTTCCGCTCACTGAAACAAACCTTACGAAGGGGACACCTAGTAATTCCGCAACACCACTAGCTCATCAGATAATACAAAACACCCAACCACGATCAGTAGCTTGACGACACATCGGACAGACAACACATACGAACTACATAATATACACTCACATAACCAACTGACAACAATCAACTACGAAGGTACAGGGACTGGCAATAGACTAACTAATGCTACTTGCCGCGCCGCGCTGTAGCAAGGCTAGAACAAACATAACCTATATCACTCGGATTTTCGATTTTTTTATATTTATGGCACGTGACGTTGCTCCCCCCCCCCCCCCCCCCCCCAGGCAACTTGGATGCAACTTTCGATAATTCTTTAGAAAATGAACATTGAACTTTGCATGGGGGCTTAATTAATTATAAGATTGAAAATGTTTTTAGTTTTTGTATGTCCGTCCGATTACGCTGTCTCGTAATCGGTTGGCCCTGACTAGTATTATTACGCTATCTGACTGCAACAAACAATGTAAGAAAATTTTCGTAAATACAGTTAATTAATTAAGTCCCCAGCAACTATAAAACCTACAAAATCCAAGCACAAATGTAACTGTTCTGTATGTGGGAGTGTGACTCAACGTCCACATCTGGCACGGTTCTTCTTCAATAACACAAGAATTTTTTTATTAACATTTATACTGACGTGACAAAAGAAAACTAGAAAACTATAATTATGCAAGAAAACCAGAATTCACTCTAATACAAGAACACAAGCCAGATGCTTTGTTGACTGAACCTGTAGTGACGCATTATTTCAGATACACAATCAATAAAGGAACATTATAAATTTTACCTTCATATATATTGACGAAATGCACTCATTACAATAACATCTGCTATCTCTCCCATCAAATAACTGCATAAAACAAGGAACAACACTTTTTACTACAACATATCCTTCCGATTTCACGACAAGCAGTGCCTGCTACGAACTCCCAACACACACTGTCCTCTCCGATCTCCTAACAAGCACTGACTGCCATGAACTCTAAACACACACTGTGGAGGCGGCTTAATAGTACTCTTTGGCGCTATCTCTGGCGCAGTGGCACAGTGTAGCCACCTTTCATATGCCCCTCCTCCACAGGCCAGAATTTGATGGTATTTTTGCCAGCATTGGTGGTGAAAATACCACCAAATTCGTCCAGAAAAATACAGACAGAAATAAAAGATAATATTAATACCTAAATATCACATAATTAGTTAAAAATTTTGGCTTTGCACTGACCTTTTACTAACCTAATATATGAAATACAGTAAGCAATACAACTTCTTTTCATACATGTGACTTTACATAATAGTTTACACAATATACAAAAAATCAGTTTATACAAATGTTCACATAAAATGCTTTCAATGATTAGTTTATACAAAAAAGAACACCAACAGGTAACATCTTTTCAGTAAAAGCAGTCCATCAGTTGCACCCAGTAAAGTTTAGCAGGTACACCCAGCAACAAGTCACATTAGTTCAGTAGAAGCAATCCATCAGATGCACCCAGCAATGTTAAGCAGGTGCAGACGCCAACAAGTGACTTCATTTCAGTAAAAGCAGTTCACCACTTGCACCCAGCAATGTTGAGAGCAGGTGCAGACACCAACAAGTGATACCATTTCAGTAAAAACAGTCCATCTGTGGCACCCAGCAATGTTGAGTAGGTGCAGACAGCAAAAAGTAACATCATTTCAGTAGAAACAGTTCTAACAGTGGCACTCAGTAAAGTTCAAGAGGTACACACAGCAACAAGTCACATTAGTTCAGTAGAAGCAGTCCATCAGAGGCACCCAGCAATGTTAAGCAGGTGCAGACGCCAACAAGTGACTTCATTTCAGTAAAAGCAGTTCACCACTTGCACCCAGCAATGTTGAGAGCAGGTGCAGACACCAACAAGTGATACCATTTCAGTAAAAACAGTCCATCTGTGGCACCCAGCAATGTTGAGTAGGTGCAGACAGCAAAAAGTAACATCATTTCAGTAGAAACAGTTCTAACAGTGGCACTCAGTAAAGTTCAAGAGGTACACACAGCAACAAGTCACATTAGTTCAGTAGAAGCAGTCCATCAGAGGCACCCAGCAATGTTGAGTAGGTGCAGACACCAACAAGTGACATCATTTCAGTAGAAGCAGTCCATCAGTTGCACCCAGCAATGTTGAGTGCAGGTGCAGACAGCAACAAGTGACATCATTTCAGTAAAAAACAGTTCATCAGTTGCACCCAGCAATGTTGAGTAGGTGCAGACACCAAAAAGTCACATTTCTTAGCAGAAGCAGTTCCATAAAATTCACTAGCACTGATCACACAGTTCATCAGAGTTTATGAGCACAAATTAAACATGTCCTAGTGTCACACATCATATTGAAAAGTGCAGGTAACAGCTCAGAATATTTATCTTCACTAATCAGACAGTTCAGGCATGAACAATAGTTTGAATACACATACAGTGCTTTTACAGTAACATACAAATCATAACAAACACACAAATGATGTCAGATAATTTTCATATTAACTATTACAATACACAAATACCAGTAAACCTATAATATTTATGGGTGTCAGTGCAAGCCACTACAAACAAATAAAATAATATTTAGGAGATAGGTGGGTAGGATTAGGAAAGGAAAACACACAGAACACACTCACTCATCTCTCATCCACATTAAGTACTACTGTGTAATTGAATAGCGTTAATTGTGTAAATGAAATTCTGTCTAAATCTGATGTTCATCATGTGTATCAAGTAGTACTGGCAGCAATGTATAACAGTCAATAATAGTTAAGTCGACGTCATAGTCATCATGTCAAGACCAATGTTTGCCAAGCCAGATCAAAATGTACTGTTGTTGAACAACTGTCAGTGAGCCAAGATATGCAATTACTTCCTCTCTCCAAAAAAAAGTATATACTGCTTAGTTATTTAACAAAGTGTGTGTATAGACTATCTTCCTTCTACTTTAGTGTTCTAGTCCGCTATCTTCATCCTCCTTGTTCCATAAGACCAACAAAAAAAAAAATGCTCCTCACTTACTTTACCTCTTATCCACCAAAACTCCAATAATCAACAGCATCACATAATCTCAATACGTCACTAATACTTCTTCAATACGTCGATACATATAACTCTTATCATCAATATCATTTACCTTACCTCTTGTCCACAAAAACTCCATAATCATCAACTTCATATAATCTCTATACCTCAATAATACGTCGATAAATATAAACCTCAGCACCAATATCATTTCACTTCCATAACAACTCTTTCCTCTAGTCAGTCTCCTCGAACAAGTACAGATAAAATCCTAATGCAACTTCAATTCAGCATCCCATACAATCCGAAGACACAGTGTCCACACACAACCTCTGTGTAATCCATCTGACCCAAATTTTCTACTCATTATAAATTATAAGATACATTTTGGTTCCTTGTCCATCATTAAATAAAAGAAATGCATACCTGACCTCTAACAGACTTAGTTCGAATAACTCTCAGTAATTAAGTACGATTACGGAGTGTGAATGATCATAATATTTCACAGTGTGTACACCACTTCAAGAATTATGGCAGACAGAAGCAAACATGTGGAGTATTTTTGTGTCAAGTGTCACTTCCTATTTCAATTGCTCACGAAAATGCAGTGTGATAACTATTAATGGTCTAAACCTAGTATTGGTCTGTCATGTCGTTAGCTTCCTTCTTATTAGCATAAATTATACAGCTTCCATAAAACCTCAGCTCATGCGACTTCTATGACTTTCTTGTACTAATGTCGTTCGTCGAATTATAGCAGTTCATTTTCTTATCTTAAAAATGTAAGGCACTGAGCGTAAGCAAACCAAGCAATAGCGAGTAAATATACCAGTGGAGAACAGAATGTCAACAAGTGGATGCAGCACAATCCCTACAACGAGGCTCTGCCAAGCGAATAATCTATAATTAATACCATAGTGTAACCTAAACTCTATGTTTATACACAGTATATCAGCATTGCTATACACCAAATTAAAGAGCAGTTATGGCAACAAAACAGAAATGTGTAAATATGCAATCCATACAAAAAGCAGCAAACATGTCATTAGCATCATATCAGCATAAGCAAATAAATGTTCATATGTCATCTTAATAAGTAAACATGAAGGCGCAAGCAGATAAATCACAAAGTATAACTTACATACATATCAGCACAATAAATCAGGTGACAATTATAATTTAAATAACTAAGCACAGCAGGCACATAATTAAAAAAAATAGGACATCAGTGAAAAAGCAGCGCAGCCAAGCGATGCATAATCATATACAAGTCACAACCCTGTTCATTAATCAATAATTGTCAAAATCAGTAATTGTGCGCAAGCGCGTCGCTTCACACGTAAATTCATAGAACATAAAATTAGCACAAAATATGAATCACGTAATCGCGAGCAGCAAATTACGTCTAAAGTACGTACCTAAGTGGAAATATGTTACCTGAAAAATGAACTCAATTAATAGTTACCTTTTTTAGTTTATTAGTTTCTTCTTCGAAATTACATTCTTCCTGAAAACTTCTCGATAGCAAGTCGTCTTAACGTCGGACACGCACAGAATTTACCTGAAGTTCTTAAATATTTTATACAACCGTATCCTGAAAAATACTGAATGTTAATAACACAATTCAACAAGTCCTTATAGCTTTACAGAATTTAGTCGGAGAAATTAGACTGTGTATTTGTTTACGGCTGTCAGTGCATTCGCACTGAGCGTTCGATCAGCTGTAGGCGCGTGACGTCGGAAGCTATTGTTCGCGGTCAACGACTGCCTTGTGCGGCGCGCAGACTTCACTGTTGCTTTGAGTATGTGCCGCCGCCAAAACACAGCGCGGTATCCTTGTACTCTCTGCGTGTTTACATGTAGCTGTTGGTTTCTCTAAAGTATGTCACTCTACAAAAATTTTAACGTTTGATATATGATGTATTCCCTTGGAGCGTCGTGATTTAAGAGTTTCTACTTCAACAGTGTTATCATGAATAATTTTGCGAATTCTATATGGACCGTTATAAAGCAGAAAAAATTTGCGACACAAGCCTTTTCCTTTGTGAGACAAACGGTGGGACTTAATTAATACCTTCTGACCAACCGACAAGATTTTTGAACGACCAGGACGTTTAGCTGATTTCTCTCTTCTTGCAGCCGCAGATGCAATATTTTGTAGAGCCAGGTTGACAACTTCAGAATGCCGCAGTTTCCGTGAAGGCGGAAAAGGAACGATTTCAGAAATGCGATTTGTTAGTACTTTATTTTTTAATATCAATAGAGGCGGTAAAGAAGTTGAGTCATTAGGAAGTTCATTCAGAATGTCTTGAAAAATATGAAGATACTGATCCCAAGTTCTGTGATTCTGATGACAATAAAGCCGGCACAATTTATTGATTTCCTTCATCCATCTCTCTGAAGCGTTAGATTGAGGGTGAAAAAGTGAAATGAAGATTGGTTTAATTTTACGACGCTGTAGAGTACGAAGCCAAATTTTAGAACGAAACTGTGATCCATTATCTGATATAACCTTATCAACATGACCAACTTCTTTAAGAAAATGTTTGATGAAAGCATTAGATACTGAACGAGCTGTTGCTTTGCGTAAAGGTGTAAAACACACATATTTTGATGTCAGTTCCACTGCTACGAAAATGTACGCAAAACCATTAGCAGAACGAACCACTGGACCAAACAAATCGACTGCAGCCATCTCCTTTAATTTCGCTGGAATGATGGGAAACAACGGTGCTCTGTGAGAAATCGTTGGAGGCTTAGCCATTTGACATAATTTGCATTTGGCAAGAACAGATCGAATACGTTTTTCCATATTACTGAAGTAACAATTTTCTCGTAATTTATGAAAACATTTTCTGGGACCAAAGTGCGCATAACTGAAATGCATATACCAAATCAGCTTATTAACCCACTCATCAGGAATACAAACTAACCAAACAGAGTTGTCGACCGATTTCCGTTTAAAAAGAATGTCATTGCGAACTGAATAGCATCTAGTTTCTCTGGATCAGGAAGAATACCTTCTGTAGCAATAATGTGACCGAGAAATTTCACCTATGAACGACCAGATTTTTCTAAGTTCACCGTAATGCCAACTCTTGCAAAGATACGTAACAATGAATCCAAAATTTTGTTGTGCTCACTCCAAGAATGTTTAGCAATAATAATGTCGTCAACATAAGAAGTAACATTGTCACGAAGATAAACAGGTAAAATTTCATTTAAGCTACGAATGAATGCTGCTGAAGATACTGTAAGTCCAAACGGTAATTTCCGAAGTCACTTTTGGGTACATTAGTCAAATCCGGTTATTGTTTAATTACTCACTAGATAGATTGATAGTCGAAGAGTTGTTTTTGACAGATGCAAAGAATAGTAAAAGAGTAGGCAGCGGTACAGAAAACTAAAAGGGAAATAGCACCACTACAGCTCGGGGCCCTATGCTCGCTACGGCACATATTCACTTAGAGTAGTGAATCCCCTGAGGACATTAATAGCTGCACATAATTTCAAGTTTGTGACTTTGTGGCACATCTGGCGGAAGTGTGTACGCAAATTGACCTGACCATGCACATGGATGTATCTCATTCTTAGAATTGCGGAAGATCTTAAATTTCAGAACAGTTAAGAAGTGTTTATAGTCAAAGTTTTCGCCTCGTGGCGACAAAGACCTACCGCGTCTGTCCCAGTCCGAATGTCGATTATTGTCAAGTTCACGCGCCTGGCGCTCTCTTGTTGCTTCTCGTAAATGAAATAAATTACTTTCTTCATACCCCTCTGCTATCTGTGATTCTAAGTTCCTTCTACTATCCTTTCCTACTATTTCGCCTTCAATTTGTTTGACTTGCTTCCGTAATGCCTCAAATTCCCTTTTCACACGTTCATTAAATTTTCCCTGATTTTCAACATGCTTATTTATGTTCTGATACTCTTCGGTTTCTGCAAATGGTAATGGGGCTGTATCATCCGAATCTCTGTCCCCATGTAAACTAAGATTTGTCAATTTATCTGAAATTTCCTCAACTCTTTCCGATAAGTCGCCTATTTTTTCTTTCTGTTTGTTTACATCTTCCGTAAGTGTCGCGACTCGCGTTTCAGTATTGACACATTTGGTAGTTAACTGTTCATATTGTCGTGTTAGATTATTTATTCTGTCATTTGGTACGGATTCCTCGATCCTTTCAAATATTTCTTCCTTATCCTTTGCACGTTGTAAATTTAACTCTGAAAATTTTTGTACTATCACGCGATCTCTTTCTTCCTGTTCTCTATCCTGTTCCCTTTGTCTGATTTCTACTGCAATTAATCTATTATTGTGAGCATTCAAAATTGGTTGTACTTCCTCTCTGATTTCTTTCTTTAATTCATCTTTCATATTTTTGAAACATGTCCCTATTCTTGAATCTAACCGTGTTTCCATTGTTCCCATCTCTGTTTTAATTGTTCCTATCTCTGTTTTAAATTCAGATCCTAAAGTTTCCATTCGTGTTTCCATTGTCCCTATGTCATTTTTAATTTCAGATCGCAAAGTTCCCATCTCTGTTTCCATTTTTCCTATTCTTGATCCCACTGTTTTTAATTCAGATCCAAACCGTGTTTCCATTTTTAATATAGCACTCATCAACTGCCCCATGGTAACTGTTTCAAAATTATTTTCGCCCCTAACATTTCCCGCAAAACCAGTTTCCTTCGTCATAGCTGTAAAGCTATCTGTGTTCGATACTATTTGAGAATCTTCTGTCGTTAATCTCAGATTCTCTGAATTTTCCGATTGAGAAAAATTTTGAAATGGTTCCGGACTGTCTTCCCGACTTATTAAATTATTTTCAACTCCATTATTCATCATACAGTTGTCCTGTGTTGGCGAGTTCGCCATGTCAACAATTTCGTTCTCACTATTCATCATTTTTGTCTTTTTCATCGATCGCGTAATCATTTACAAAATATACGAAAGATTCGTCACTGTACGAAAATCACACACAATGACCCCTTATCTCCAACAATACTATTCACACGCAATGTCTCCCTCAAACACGATCAATCGAACAATTGAAATAATTGCACAAGATTGTCAAATGCGTATACAAGGCAATAAAAATTAAATTTTGAAAAATACCATTAGAAGAATGCCAATTACCAAATCTACACACTCAATACAGACTACAATCACTAAACTCAAAATTACTACAACAATACTACAGTCTACAATTTTCACAATCAGAAAAATTCCAAGGGACGATCCGAAGCAGCGGTCGCCACGTGCATGGGGGCTTAATTAAATTTATAAGATTGAAAATGTTTTTAGTTTTTGTATGTCCGTCCGATTACGCTGTCTCGTAATCGGTTGGCCCTGACTAGTATTATTACGCTATCTGACTGCAACAAACAATGTAAGAAAATTTTCGTAAATACAGTTAATTAATTAAGTCCCCAGCAACTATAAAACCTACAAAATCCAAGCACAAATGTAACTGTTCTGTATGTGGGAGTGTGACTCAACGTCCACATCTGGCACGGTTCTTCTTCAATAACACAAGAATTTTTTTATTAACATTTATACTGACGTGACAAAAGAAAACTAGAAAACTATAATTATGCAAGAAAACCAGAATTCACTCTAATACAAGAACACAAGCCAGATGCTTTGTTGACTGAACCTGTAGTGACGCATTATTTCAGATACACAATCAATAAAGGAACATTATAAATTTTACCTTCATATATATTGACGAAATGCACTCATTACAATAACATCTGCTATCTCTCCCATCAAATAACTGCATAAAACAAGGAACAACACTTTTTACTACAACATATCCTTCCGATTTCACGACAAGCAGTGCCTGCTACGAACTCCCAACACACACTGTCCTCTCCGATCTCCTAACAAGCACTGACTGCCATGAACTCTAAACACACACTGTGGAGGCGGCTTAATAGTACTCTTTGGCGCTATCTCTGGCGCAGTGGCACAGTGTAGCCACCTTTCAACTTTTCCCCGAGACAACTTAATTCACAAAAGTTTAGCCGATTTTTCCGGTACGCCACGGCGCTCACTCGGTAGCTTTTTGGCGCAAAGCAGTGAGGCAATCAACGGGGCGCTTGGTCGAATCTTACTGTGGTATTTTGTTTTCGTTTTATTTTCTTTGTTCAGTTCGAATACTTACGTCATTTGAATATAAAATTAATCAAACATGTGCTAATTAAGGGGCTTCGGAAAGGCTCAAAATCATGAAACGTTCAATTTTTACCTTTTTGCGTTTTCTGAATCTGCAGACTATTACCTTTTAATAGATATATAATTTATTCAATTCCGAAGACTACAACTATTTTCAAATTTTTTTTGAAATGTGTTCTACATGGGCGTGACCCACTGTGGCGCTGTTAAACTGCTGTCAAATGGTGTTATTATTAACGTCCGTGTTCATCAGGTACATTTTAGTCTGCCTCATGCAATAATGGAGGTGATAAAACCTATTTTCAGAGACTTAGCAGCACCTGAACTGTTGAAAAAGTGTATTCACGGAAAAACTCAAAACCCCAATGAAAGTGTAAATAGTGTTATATGGTCGAGAATCCCCAAGACTGTATTTGTTGGAATAGAAACACTTCACTTTGGTATGTATGATGCTGTTGCGACTTTCAATGATGGCAACATTGTAAGGTGCAAGGTATTTAGAAATATGGGAATGAAGATAGGTTCTAACATGGTACGAGCGATGCTTGCTTTAGACGAGGAACGCCTTCGGGCTGCAGACAGGGCTGTAAAGAGTCTAGAAATACAAGCAAGAGTAAACAGGAGGAGGAACAAGAGGAAGCTGGAGGAGGAGTTTCCAGAGCATGAAGATAATCCATCCTATGGACCTGGAATGCACTAAAAAGTTAATCCAATCTTTGTCGCTCGATTCCCAAAACTTTTATTTTCTCATACTAATTACATGTTTTCTAAGGATCTTCCAAACATATTTGTTTTAAACTTTCAGTAAATGTTACACAGTACCTTCTGCATAATTTAACACAGCCTTTTTCCAAAAAACTGTATATTTTTGAATATATAAATAAAAAATTGCAAAAAATGTTGTGAATTTTCATTACAATTGAAAAAAAAATCATCTTTAACAAATGAACTAAAATTTTGTAAAATCCCTGTGTTAAGTTGTAGCCCATATTCCAATAAATAATCTGTAAAAAGTTCAACTTCCTACCTCAAATACTTTGTGAGGAAAGATGTAATTTATAAGCGTTATTTTAACATTGCAAGTATAGGGCGTTCCGGAGCCCCTTAACCAGGCAGAGCTCATGTATTGGTGAACAGGGATCATCGACCATTGCAGAGGGTGATTGTAAAAAATCGCATGAAATCAGCGGAGGGAGTCCCTCGCGAGTTCCAAAGTGACACCAGCAGTCCATTTAGCACAGTAATTGTATTCAAGAAGTTAAAAAGAATGGGGTGGAATGGTCAACCAGCCTCTCGTATAACACACGTTTCCCAAGTCAAAGCTTGTGGTGCATAGAGAGCGACGCCACTGGAAACGACTGATTTGGGGTGATGAATCAGGCATACCCTATGGCAATCCGATGGTAGGGTTTGGGTTTGGACAATGCCTGGACACGTTACATGCCATCATGTGAGGTGCCAGCTGTGAAGTGCGGGGAAGCTTGTGTTAAGATACGGAGCTGGTTTTCATTTTTACGGTCTGGCCCTTCTATTGCGGATACGAAAACACTCTGCGCGGAAGGATATGACGAGATTTTACAGTGTTGTGCACAGTGTACAACAGAGGAACAGTTCGGAGACTACGACTGTATCGTCATGGCAACGCATCCTGTCATAATGTAGCATCTGTGAGGCAATAGTTTGTGGAGACTAACATTCCTAAAATGAAAAGAGTTCCGACTTCACTCAATAACATACTGTGGTGTCACCGTCAGACACCACACTTGCTATGTGGTAGCCTTTAAATCGGCCGCGGTCCGTTAGTGTACGTCGGACCCGCGTGTCGCCACTATCAGTGATTGCAGACCTAGCGCCGCCACTCGGCAGGTCTAGTCTAGAGAGACTCCCTAGCACTCGCCCCAGTTGTACAGCCGACTTTGCTAACGATGGTTCACTGTCTACATACGCTCTCATTTGCAGAGACGACAGTTTAACATAGCCTTCAGCTACGTCATTTCCTAAGACCTAGCAAGGCGTCATATTCAGTAATTAGAATGAATTCTGAACAGACAATATTGTGAATCATGTACCGTCAAGAGCGACGTTCATCATTAATGGATTAAAGTTAAGTATCAAACTAATTACGTCCGCTTTCTGAATTCTAATTCCTAGTCATGTTCCAGACCTCACGGCAGTATAGTCCTTCCCTCCTCACGCCATCCTGCGTGAGCTAAAACGCGTGCATTTCGGCCTCCATTAGTAACACGGTGTTGGCTCTTCTGCCAACACAACACATACCTTTGGGACTAGTTAAAACGTCGACTTTGCCCCAGATCCCAACGTTCAACATCACTGTCTTCTTCAGTTTCGGTTCTTGGAAAAGAATGGGGTGCTACTCCTCCACAGACATTGACGCACCCTGCTGAAAGAGTCCGCGGCATATCAATACCCACAAACAGTTGTCAAGATGGTTAGTATTTCGATTACCTGTTTCATAGTGATGAACACATCACCTAATGATGTCAGTGCCGGAAAGTGCCAGCTTGTCCAAGCAGTTCACTGTTATGTCACTTCAGTTAACATGTTACCCTAATAATAATTATGGTCAGTGTTGTTTCTGCTACCCCAAACTAAACATTTTATCTACACGCAGGTTGGCAGAGAAGGAAAATATGAACGCATTTGGAACCTGCCCGACAGCAGGAAAGCGGAATTCCGCTGTGTGTACAGCGCCAAATAAAATCGGCCAGTTTGTTGACAGAGCAAATATGTTTGGACCGATCGCCGCTGCCCTGCACTCTACGCTGTGTTCCGTGGCAATATTATACGGCCGCGGGCGGCAGCCGACCGGGCCCAGAAACCTGCCTGGCGGTGTAATTTCGCTGCGGGCGGCTCCGCGCCGCGGATCCACCTGTGGCTGGCGCGGTGCTCCGCGTCTCCATGGCAACGCGGTGCCGCGGTCGCAGATATTAATGGACGCCCTGCCGTTTGAGAGCTGCGGACGCACCGCCTAATTCGCAGCCGGCTGCGCGCCGGCCGTCGGCAAAGTGGCATCGCCGCCGAGCTGACAGCGCGCTGACGCTCCCATTACCGGCCGCTCGCTTTAACGCACGAGGATCGGCCTGCGGAAAACCGAACGCGTCACGCGCTTCTGCACTGTGGCTATCCTGAAAAGTCGTTTGAGCTTGACATTCCCCTTTTTTTTGTGGATTTCACTCACTTTTCGTCACATCTTTTTTTTCCCAGCTTCTGACTGATTCGACGTGACCCGCCACGAATTCCTTTCCTGTGCCAACAAACCCTTCATCTCAGAGTAGCACCGCCATATTCCTTTCCTCTTTCCTCACCTGTTCTGATGATAACTTCATGTTGTATGACGTGTATATATCTATTGTCTATTGTCAAACCACTGTAAGTAGACTGTTTAGGTTTCTATATTGGTAACGCCACGTAGCACTGTATGAAAATCACTGGCTGTGCTGTGTGCAGTCTGTGGCTGGTTGGCATTGTTGTAATACTCGCCATTGTAGCGTTGGGCAATTGGCTGTTAACAGCGCGTAGCGTTGCGCAGTAGGAGGTGAGCCGCCAGCAGTGGTGGATGTGGGGAGCGAGATGGTGGAGTTTTGAGAGCGGATGATCTGGACAGAGACGGGATATCATGAACTTATATGTATATATTATGACTTTTGAACACTATTAAGGTAAATGCATTGTTTGTTCGCTATCAAAATATTTCATTTGCTAACTGTGCCTATCAGTAGTTAGTGCCTTCAGTAGTATGAATCTTTCATTTAGCTGGCAGTAGTGGCGCTCACTGTATTGCAGTAGTTCGAGTAATGAAGATTTTTGTGAGGTAAGTGATTTGTGAAAGGTATAGGTTAATGTTAGTCAGGGCCATTCTTTTGTAGGGATTATTGCGTTGCGCAAAAAATATTGTGTGTCAGTTTAGTGTTGATCAGAATAGGTAAAGAGCGAAATGTCTGAGTGCGTTCAGTTTTGCTCAGCTGTTTGAAAATCAAATAATGTAAGAGATTTATCAGCACAGTAATTCAATAATTTTTCTAAGGGGACGTTTCACCACAACTTATGAAAGATGTTTATATTTTATTCAAAAATCTACATCTACATCTACATTTATGCTCCGCAAGCCACCCAACGGTGTGTGGCGGAGGGCACTTTACGTGCCACTGTCATTACCTCCCTTTCCTGTTCTAGTCGCGTATGGTTCGCGGGAAGAACGACTGTCTGAAAGCCTCCGTGCGCGCTCTAATCTCTCTAATTTTACATTCGTGATCTCCTCGGGAGGTATAAGTAGGGGAAGAAATATATTTGATACCTCATCCAGAAACGCACCCTCTCGAAACCTGGCGAGCAAGCTACACCGCGATGCAGAGCGCCTCTCTTGCAGAGTCTGCCACTTGAGTTTGTTAAACATCTCCGTAACGCTATCACGGTTACCAAATTACCCTGTGACGAAACGCGTCGCTCTTCTTTGGATCTTCTCTACCTCCTCCGTCAACCCGATCTGGTACGGATCCCACACTAATGAGCAATACTCAAGTATAGGTCGAACGAGTGTTTTGTAAGCCACCTCCTTTGTTGATGGACTACATTTTCTAAGGACTCTCCCAATGAATCTCAACCTGGTACCCGCCTTACCAACAATTAATTTTATATGATCATTCCACTTCAAATCGTTCCGCACGCGTACTCCCAGATATTTTACAGAAGTAACTGCTACCAGTGTTTGTTCCGCTATCATATAATCATACAATAAAGGATCCTTCTTTCTATGTATTCGCAATACATTACATTTGTCTATGTTAAGGGTCAGTTGCCACTCCCTGCACCAAGTGCCTATGCGCTGCAGATCTTCCTGCATTTCGCTACAATTTTCTAATGCTGCAACTTCTCTGTATACTACAGCATCATCCGCGAAAAGCCACATGGAACTTCTGACACTATCTACTAGTTCATTTATATATGTTGTGAAAAGCAATGGTCCCATAACAGTCCCCTGTGGCATGCCAGAGGTTACTTTAACGTCTGTAGACGTCTCTCCATTGATAACAACATGCTGTGTTCTGTTTGCTAAAATCCAATCCAGCCACACAAATGTGTGTGAAATCTTATGGGACTTAACTGCTAAGGTCATCAGTCCGTAAGCTTATACACTACTTAACCTAAATTATCCTAAGGGCAAACACACACACACTCATGCCCTGGGGAGGACTCGAACCTCCGCCTGGACCAGCCGCTCAGCCCATGACTTGCAGCGCCTTAGATCGCTCGGCTAATCCCGCGCGGCTTACATTTTATTAATAGGATTAAGTAGGAATAATTAATATTTGTCATGTTGGAAATAATTGTGGTAGCAGGGAATATCTGTGTGGTGTCACCGCCAGACACCACACTTGGTAGGTGGTAGCTTTAAATTGGCCGCGGTCCATTAGTACATGTCGGACCCGCGTGTCGCCACTGTCAGTGATCGCAGACCGAGCGCCACCACACGGCAGGTCTCGAGAGACGGACTAGCACTCGCCCCAGTTGTACGGACGACTTAGCTAGCGATGCAACACTGACGAAGCCTCGCTCATTTGCCGAGAGATAGTTAGAATAGCCTTCAGCTAAGTCAATGGCTACGACCTAGCAAGGCGCCATAGCAATTGATAGTTATCGCATGAAGCATGTCTCATCAAGAACGATGTATACAAATGATGGATTAAAGTTAAGTATTCCAGCAGCTACGTAATTTTCTTTATAGCATTCATTCCGTATCCTGTTTCAGACCTCAAGCCAGCCTGCTTGAGTTTAACGCGTGCATTTCGGTCTCCTCAAACCACACTGTGTCGGCACTTCTGTCGACACATCAATCTGCACCAAAGTATTGTTGGCAAGAGAGACTGCACATAGATCTAATTTTAGAAAGGGCGGGAGAGGCCGCGTATGGATACATCTTAAGAAAAGAGCGGGAAAGACCGCGCATTGATACATTTTGTAATGGTAGCAGGGACTGTCTGCACCAGAAAGTATTGTTGGCAGGAAAGACCGCACTTTAGCGTTCCATGCAAGTCAGTAGTAAGCGAGATGTGAAGCGAGTCGGTAGCAGGTCTGAAGCGAGAGGTTGAGAGGAGCGGTGTGCCTGCCAGCCACTAGCTATGATTTGTGAGAGATTATAAACGGATGTACAGAGACATCAGCTAACTATTATCGTAAGAGGAACTAATATTATTGAATTAATGTTTTGAGGAACTCAAGACTACTGAAGGTATGTTTGCGCATTGCTAATTGTAAGACTATTGTAAAAAGTAAGTCCCATTTGAAGGTTTGTAAAATCATTTCATTCAGAATATAATTAATTTTTGCCAGCAATATTGCATTACTGTTTATAATCCATCCCAAAAACCATCAACGTAAAACTTTGCAAAATTTTATTGTTGTCAAGAAAAAGTTAAACTATGAATTACGTAACTTCAGTCATATTAATTAAAGAAAAACGTCAGCTTTGCTATTAAAGAATAACGTCAGCTTTGCTAATAAATAAAGCCACTTATTATGACAGCCCACCAGCAGCTAATAGAGTATAGTAAAACAGAGTAAGTATATTCATGTCACAGTTCGATGTAGCAGTCAGATAGCGATCCAGTAACAGTAAAAAAGGTAAGGAACAGTTTTGCGTTATTGCACAAAACGACTGAGGGCCACGACGCTGACACATTCGATGTTTCGTCGAAATAATCAGCAAATCACTTTTAATAAGCAGCATTTAAATTTGTATGCGAAGATTGAGAAAGAGAATTAATTTCAAAGGGAAGATTTCATTTGTTATTATTAAGCAAGAGGTAGAAATTCTAAGGGAAGGTTTGATAGGTTATTGTAGAAGGGAAGGTTATCATTAACAAAAGAGATTAGAGTAGACGGAAAGGTTTCAATGTCTTACCTTATAAGGCCATCAAATTTTCAGCTTTCTTCTGCAGAAACACATCTCAAATGCTTCGATTCTCTTCTGCTGCGACTTCCCTGCACTCCATATTTCACTACCATAAAATGCTTTGCTGCAAACGTACATTCTCAGGAATTTCTTCTTCAGATGTAGACCTGTGTTTGATCCTAGCAGACCTATCTAGGTCAAGAATGCCTATTTTTGCAAGTCTGCTCCATACTTAGTCCAGGTTGCACTATTTTTCTATCTAGGCAGAAGAATTCCTTAATTTGGTCTACTTCGTGATCGCCAATTGTGGTATTAAGTTTTTCGCTGTTCTCATTTCTGCTACACCCTGTTTATTTCGTCTTTCTCCGCTTTACCCTCGGTTCATATTCTGTACTCGTTAGATTGTTCATCCTATTCAGCATAGCCTGCAATCCTTCTTCACTTTCACTGACGATAACAATGTCATCGAGTAATCTTGTCATTGATTCCTTTCACCTTGAATTTTCACCCCACTCTTTAATCTTTTATTTCCGTCATTGCTTCTTCGATGTATAGATTGAACAGAAGTGGGAAGAGACTACATCCCTAGCTTACATAATTTGTTATCCGAGTACTTCGTTCTTGCTATTCCAGTCTCACTGTTACCTCTACGTTCTTGTTCACACTGTGTATTACCCGTCTTTCCCTACATCTCAACACTATTTCAGAATTTCCAACATTTTGCACCATTTTACATCGACGAACTCTTTTCTGCAGGCCGACAAATCCTATGAACGCGTCTTGATTTTTCTTACTCTTGTTCCACTGTCAACCGCAACGCGAGAACCGCCTATCTCGTGGGTTTACCTATCGTAAAGCCAAACTGGTCGTCATGTAACATATCCTCAATTTTCTTTTCCGTACTTATGTAGATTAAATTGTCAGCAACTTTGAAGCATGAGCTGTTAAATCGATTGCGTAAAGGTTCTCCGACTCTTCGGCTCTTGCTATCTTCGGGTTTGGGTAGGTGACGTGTTTCCGAAAGTCCGATGGCGCATCGCCATACTCCTACATCTTACACATCAACGTGAACAATCGTTTTGTGGCCAATCCTCCAGATGATTCTAGGATTTTTGATGGAATTTTATCTACTCCTTCTGTCTTATTCGATCTTAAGTCTTCCAAAGCTCTTTTAAACTGTGACGTCCCTGTACGATCGATGAAAGTGGTGACTATAGTCTGTTGGGTCTTGCCCACTCGTCTCGTATAGGGTGACTAAGGGATTCTGCGTTCTCAGAATGCTGTACAACAATTTCTAAAAAGCAAATTTACATTACTTTACTTTAGTGTACAAAGGTGTCGCAAGCCATGGGCGACATCCAACATAAATCCGAGTCCTTGCTATAGACAATGTTCCTGCAAGTTGACACACGTCACTGATAACTGTCCACGTAGCACTATCTGCTAGGCCGTGCTAATACTCTGCGAATACTGCCCACTTATGTCCAGCCGAGGCTGGCAGGAGCGGCGCTTATATTCACTTCGGCTTCGGGGCGCTCCTGTCGTGTTGCGGTCCTATTCTGCGCACTATTGGCCGGTGTCGTTTCACCGCCTTCTCTGGTTTTGCGTTCTTCATCTTCGTTCCGGCGCTTGTGGTTACGCCAGAACATACTCTGATTAAAACTTCTTGTAGGTTGACGTCTGCCTCTTGCCACTACAGTGTTGGCCCACCGGCTGCCGGCTGCCGCTTGGATACAGGCGACACACAAACACAGAGGATCCCTTTACAAGTGCTGCTACATTAGGCGTAAGCGCAGCAGTGTTGGCAGCGACAGCTGTGACGTACGGCGGGAGCGCGGGGCGCTCTGCCGCCAGCTGTTTTTAAGTGACCAGAAAACTGTGGCAGGCAGTGCTTTTTGTGGCCCTGAATTTAAACTTCTCCTAACCTCACCACAACCTCGTGATGTGCAGTGAATAAGAGAGAACGGCTGACAACACTGTGCGGTAGTTCTGTGAATGACGCTCAATTTGTTCAAGGCGATGAAAGTGTCTTGTTTCCATTATCTACCACACAGTCGGAACTGCCTCTCTGGTGCCTTTACCTTTTCTACAGCGAAACCAACCTCTACGAACAACTTAAGAAAAAAAATTCAGTTTATCCGTTAAAGTGAAAGACGATTTTTCGCTTTCATTGATTACCTGAAACTATCTACACGCTACTTAAAGGTATCAGATAGATTGTATAATGGTAAGACATTTCCAGAGGTAGATGTGGACTCTGACCACAATCTATTGGTTATGAACTGCAGATTAAAATTGAAGAAACTGCAAAAAGGTGGGAATTTAAGGAGATGGGACCTGGATAACCTGACTAAACCAGAGGTTGTACAGAGTTTCAGGGAGAGCAAAACGGAACAGTTGACAGCAGTGGGGGAAATAAGTACAGTAGAAGAAGAATGGGTAGCTCTGAGGGATGAAGTAGTGAAGGCAGCACAGTATCAAGTAGGTAAAAAGACGAGGGCTAGTAGAAATCCTTAGGTAACAGAAGAAATATTGAATTTAATTGATGAAAGGAGAAAATATAAAAATGCAGTAAATGAAGCAGCCAAAAAGGAATACAAACGTCTCAAAAATGAGATCGACAGGAAGTGCAAAATGGCTAAGCAGGGATGGCTAGAGGACAAATGTAAGGATGTAGGGGTAAGATAGATACTGCCTACAGGAAAATTAAAGAGACCTTTGGAGAAAAGAGAACCACTTGTATGAATATCAAGAGCTCAGATGGAATCCCAGTTCTAACCAAAGAAGGGAAAGCAGGAAGATGGAAGGAGTATATAGAGGGTCTATACAAGGGCGATGTACTTGAGGACAATATTATAGAAATGGAAGAGAATGTAGATGAAGATGAAATGAGAGATCCGATACTGCGTGAAGAGTTTGACAGAGCATTGAAAGACCTGAGCCGAAACAAGGCCCCGGAAGTAGACAACATTCCATTAGAACTACTGATGGCCTTGGGAGAGCCAGTCATGACAAAACTCTACCATCTGGTGAGCAAGATGTATGAGACAGGCGAAGTACCCACAGACTTCAAGAAGAAAATAATAATTCCAATCCCAAAGAAAGCAGGTGTTGACAGATGTGAAAATTACCGAACTATCAATTTAATAAGTCACAGCTGCAAAATACTAACGCGAATTCTGTACAGACGAATGGAAAAACTGGTAGAAGCGGACTTCGGGGAAGATCAGTTTGGATTCCGCAGAAATATTGGAACACGTGAGGCAATACTGACCTTACGACTTATCTTAAAGATTAAGGAAAGGCAAACCTACGTTTCTAGCATTTGTAGACTTAGAGAAAGCTTTTGTCAATGTTGACTGGAATACTCTCTTCCAAATTCTAAAGGTGGCAGGGGTAAAATACAGGGAGCGAAAGCTATTTACAATTTGTACAGAAACCAGATGGCAGTTATAAGAGTCGAGGGACATGAAAGGAAAGCAGTGGTTAGGAAGGAGGTTGTAGCCTCTCCCCAATGTTATTCAATCTGTATATTGAGCAAGCAGTAAGGAAAACAAAAGAAAAATTCGGCTAGGTATTAAAATCCATGGAGAAGAAATAAAAACTTTGAGGTTCGCCGATGACATTGTAATTCTGTCAGAGACAGCAAGGGACTTGGAACAGCAGTTGAACGCAATGGACATTGTCTTTAAAGAAGGATATAAGATGAACATCAACAAAAGCAAAACGAGGATAATGGAATGTAGTCGAATTAAGTCGGGTGATGCTGAGGGAATTAGATTAGGAAAGGAGACACTTAAAGTAGTAAAGGAGCAAAATAACTGATGATGGTCGAAGTAGAGAGTATATAAAATGTAGACCGGCAATGGCAAGGAAAGCGTTTCTGAAGAAGAGAAATTTGTTAATATCTACTATAGATTTAAGTGTCAGGAAGCCGTTTCTGAAAGTATTTGCATGGAGTGTAGCCATGTATGAAAGTGAAACATGGACGATAAATAGTTTGGACAAGAAGAGAATAGAAGCTTTCGAAATGTGGTGCTACAGAAGAATGCTGAAGATTAGACGGGTAGATCACGTAACTAATGAGGAGGTACTGAATAGAATTGGGGAGAAGAGGAGTTTGTGGCACAACTTGACGAGAAGAAGGGAGCGGTTGGTAGGACATGTTCTGAGGCATCAAGGGATCACAAATTTAGCATTGGAGGGCAACGTGGAGGGTAAAAATCGTAGAGGGAGACCAAGAGGTGAATACACTAAGCAGATTCAGAAGGATGTAGGTTGCAGTAGGTACTGGGAGATGAAGAAACTTGCACAGGATAGGGTAGCATGGAGAGCTGCATCAAACCAGTCTCAGGACTGAAGACCACAACAACAACCCATCTACACGCTGGCTACATGAGCTGACCTATTACCACCCGCTGAGAAACCCTCGTCGGCCGTTGCTTACAGAGTTCTGGTGCCATAGCCATATTCAGAAAGAACAAATAGAATAATAGGAAGAAAAAATTGGAGAATATAAGAAGTTTCCTCGATAATGAAAATGGTGTGCCAAAGAATTAGAAATAAAAAATTACCTTTGAACAAGTTAATTCATTAAAATTAATGATCAATCGTTTTGATAACGATTTAAAAGTAAAATATTTCAAAGTATCCGACGGTATTCGAATGCAGGACGTTTTACACTTTACAAATGTACCTTAGCCCTTACAATACTCCACCGCTCGTAATATTTGTGGCTCTGCACAACAGTCGCCGTAATAATTTGCTGCCTTCATTGTCATATAAAGCGTATCTAACGTAAGCCGATCTGTATGATGGCGATAACTGCATTTGTGACACCGACTCGCGTCTTGTGGGAAAGGAACCAGTAGAGATTTGCTAGTGCTGTGTATGAAACATGCTTAATTTGTGGTTTGTGTCTTTTTTGTGTGATTATCGTGTCTGATGAAATGCGAACTGAAAGGGACGGACTCAGAATTATGAATCCAAACACAAAAAGATAGAAAACCAGAGAAGGAAGTCAGCCCACCATTTGCTGTGACAATTTGGCAACGTCGAACAGATCAGGCTCGACTTTGATCGCTCTGATTATAAGAAACAATATCCTACGCGTAAAGTGTAAACCGCTAAGCAATTTTGATCAGACTGTAGTTTATTTTTCGTTTCAGGAAGGTGGGCTAATTGAAATGCCAGTAACGAAGGAAGAAAGGATTGGCATTATTCTTTTGCCTGGTAGTCGTGCTACCCAGCAAGTAGTGTGGACTGTCAAAGCGATGCGCAAAACACAGGTAATCGTGGAAAAATTAAAATTTTCAGAAGGACGGGTTCCACTCCCTTGCAAACACATCTGGAAGGCCAAATACTGCAACAGATAAAGTATATCAACACTGGTACTAGCAGCGATGTCTGTTAAAGATACGCTTTTAGGTGCACAATATCAGTCGCTAACTCACAGATAGTGAAATCAACAGGAACATATATTACAATTTTAATGCCAATTCCTGATCAACCACAGGTTACATTCCGGAAATGGTCCGTCAGTACTACCAGAACAGAGAAAACAGTAAGGACCCTTTTATATCAAAGCAAGCGATGAAAACAATCAAAAATGCCCCCGGATAACGAATCTTCTAATACGGACGGTATCTCAGTAGAATTTTATAAAAGATTGCGGTGCATCTTAGGCGTACAGTTTACTACACTGTATGATGAACTATTGTCGTGCGTCGATCTACTGGAAGAATCCACGGTGAGGATGACAGGACCCATTCAGTCTCCGTAACATTCTAAGCGTATATCAAATCAGTGTGATTCCCAGTAGACCAGTGTTAGCTGCGAAGTGTACTAAAGAGGCCCCGTACACGTAACCTTAGCAATGGACACTCTGGCGAGCTCTTATTCCATATATTTTCAAAGCGCATATGGCACAACTGTGGATTCTTGATTTTTACTATCTTTGAGAGTGCGGGGATTCCCGCAGAGTCTACTAACTAAGGAACACAGCGCTTCCTGTGTATTTATTTATTCCAATCTTTTGTTAGTCCATCTCCGAGTCCCTCCTCTATCTCCTCCTTCCCCTGTTCTCTATCTACCTCCTCCTCCCCCTCTCTTTAATCATCCTTCTCTCTTCATCTTCACCCTCCTCTTTCTATCCATCCCACTGTCCCTATCCATCATCTCCAACCCCTCTCTCTTTGTTCATCAGTCCCTTTCCGTCTCTTTCACCCCCAACTTCCTGCCCCTCTCCCTGTTTATCTGCTCCTCCCCCCTCTCTCTGGCTGTCTCTTCCTCCGCTGTCGCTGTCCATCTCCCCCTCTTTCCATTCTCCACCCACTTCTTCCTCTCACCTCTCCCTGTCCATTTCCGCTTCCCTTATCACTGTCCATCCCTTCCTCATCCTGTCTGGTCGTATCTCCTCTTTCTCCCTCCCTGTGTGCCCTCCTGCTCATCCTCCCTCCTCTATCCACGTTATCACACTCACCCTAATAGAAGGCTGGTGGTTGTTAACCCTACAGTATTTCTTTCCAGATTGTAACTACTATGTGTACCAAATTTGATTGAAATCGTTCCAGGGGTTAAGGATGAGCTTTTTATCCTCCGATTTACTCGCATACGCCCATGTCAAATGTGTTTAACACATACTTCAGGCGTGTTTGTACACATATTTCACCTGTATGTCTAGCGACTTTCGCCCTGTAGTTTCATTTTTACGAACCTTAATGGCTTGATATCGTATGTCCTGTAGTATGTGCTGTACAATAATAAAATTCTGCAGATACATCAAGCGCTATATGTGCCTTCTGTCTGCGACATGTATTGTGAATGGAGTTAGTTGCAAAGAAGAGATAAATTAAAACGACATGCATGACGCGGTAGTTTTTTTCTCGCATCCCAGTATTTGATATCGTATCTGTTGAACTATGTGTCGTGCAATGACATATTTTTTTAGGCGTTCGGCGGTAAATGTTGATACTGTCTGTGAAAAAGTTGCGAATAGATTTAGTAGCAATCAATTAATAAATTCTATGACGTTGAAATTGCACACACATTAAGTTTTCATGATATATATCCTGAACTAAGTGTCGGACAATGATGCAGTTTTCCTGGTATTTCCAGTGGTGTACGAGAGTAGTGTCTGTAAAATGTGTCACGAATACCATTACTAGTGAAGCAGTAATAAATTAAAACGTCACGCTTCATGTGGCAGGTTTACTGCACGAACAGCGATAATGAAGTAGATGTCGTCAGTGGGAAAAAGTTTCGTAAAGTTCTTAAATTATGCATACTGTCATTTGCATCTACGGAAACTGGCTGAAGAATGCTGAAACCACAAGTAGGCCACAAGAAACTGGACGTCCATACCTCATCACAGAACACAGGGATCGGAGGCTTGCTCGTTCTCTAAAGCATGATAGGCGGCGATCTGTGACCGATGTGAAGACAGAGTACAATGCTGGTTCGGGAAGCAGTACTTTGGGGCACACCGCTCATTGCACATTGTTGAAAAAGGTGTTTCGCAGCCGACGACCCATACATGTTCTCACACTGACCCAACAACTTCGTCAGTTGTGATTACAGTGGGCACAGGAGTCTGTCCAGCACAAAGCCCTGAGGAAACCGCTTGCAATAATAGTTGACACATCGGGCAATTTTATATATATATATATGTTACCGGCCAAACCCGATTTTAGGATGAACTAGTTTCGCCTACGTCAAACTCGTTCATCCTGTTACCGATAGGATAATACATTCAGCTTAAGCCGAATCAGTTTATCCTAGTTAGAATTTACATTCTTGGAGAAACTGGTACTTCCTAGTTTCAACTAATTTTGCCTAATCGGAAGTCGCTGCCTGTACAAATGGAGAATCCCCGAATCATCTCTGGCTCGCCCTTTGCGCCTCTCAACCGGTCTTCGCTCGCACTGTTCTTTGTTTTGAACGGTATTTTATATGGACGAGTGCGCTTGTTAAGTTGCTGGTTGTATTGAAAAGATTTTATTATAATCCTGGTATAATTATTGTGAGGCGTTTCATCAGGGATGAACCTTCGTGTAATAGACAAGCCAGTCAGAGGCTGTGGTGAGAAAAGTTTCTGGACGGAATTCTGCAGAGTGAAAACAAAAAGTTTTCTCATTATAATATGTTATCAGTAGACGAATATGCGGATTTGGGGAAACAAGTAGAAGACGCGGAAAAGTTGCAAAAAAGAACATCATTAAAAAAATACTGAAACGATTGCTGTTTTGAAAATTAGTGAGGTTAAAAAACTCATTCCACGGTGTGAAGGAAATATAAAATACTTTGTTCCAGCTGATGAACTTTACGATGTGATTGACGCAGCTCATGTAGCTGTGGGTCATGGTGGTCGCGATAGGACGTTATCCGAGACATCAAAAAAATATGCCATATCACAAAGGAAATGATATGCCTCTCTTTATCAATGTGTGGTGTTTGTCACCAAAAGAAGGCAAAAAAGAAAAGAGGGCTAGTTTCAAAGCCAATCCGTCATCCGGAAGTGAATAGCAGATTCCAAGTCGACTTGATTGATTTCCAAAAAAAAAAATGGCTCTGAGCACTATGGGACTTAACTGCTGAGGTCATCAGTCCCCTAGAACTTATAACTACTTAAACCTGACTAACCTAAGGTCATCACACACATCCATGCCCGAGGCAGGATTCGAACCTGCGACCGTAGCGGTCTTACGGTTCCAGACTGTAGCGCCTAGAACGGCTCGGCCACCCCGGCCGGCTTGATTTCCAGACACAACCAGACGGGAATTTAAAATTCATTCTAGTTTACCAAGGCACCTCACAAAATTCGTTCTCCTTCTTGCGTCAACATCAAAGAGGGCTGAAGAAGTGGCTTATCATTTGAATGACATATTCCTAACTGTTAGGGCGCCGTGCATTCCTCAGTCTGATAATGGCAAAGAATTTGTCAACAATGTTGTAAATGAACTCGCAAAGCTTTGGTCAGAACTGAAAACTGTGATTGGGAAAACCAAGGCACAGCCAAAGTCGGGGTTCTGTTGAAAGTGCCAACCAAAACATTGAAAATATGAAACGTTCTTGGTTAAAGGACAACAATTCGACGAAGTGGTTAGAAAAATTAATGTATGTCCAATTCGTGAAAAATCGAGCTTACCACTCTGGCATAGAACAACCACCTTACAAAGCATTATTCGAAATCGAACCTAGAGTAGGACTTTCTACTTCCTCGTTGCCTCAAGAAACCATAAATAGTTGATGAAGATGACCTGAAGAAGGTAATCGAAGATGACAGCAATATTGAACAACACGAAGACAGTGATGATAATAGCATTGTGAAAATTGACACAAACGACATTGAAAATGCTAGAAAAATTGCCACAGTAAATGTAAAAAAAAAAAAAAAAAAAAAAAAAAACAACAAGTTAAAAGAGTGAATGCTTCCTCAGACAAATCCCATCCATCAACTGACATTAGAGTCAACGTAACCATACTTATTCCCGATATAGATTAAGGCAAAGGTGACCTTCGAAACATAATTCAAAAGACTGATGAGGGCCTCTACAAAGTTAGCACCAAACATGGCGTACAACCAAAACATTATTGCACGTATAATTTTATTAGTATTTTCCATAATTTTTTGTAACAAAATATTAAAAAATATTTGTTTTAACTTCCTTCTTATTATTTTAGAACTGATTTCGACTTCTGCATTCATAAGTTTTTAGACGTGGGAGATATTAACCGGGATATTGAAATATCTTTAAGCACTGCAGCCACAAAACATTCTGTTGGATCAGGGCAAAGCTTCGTGAAATGCATGAAAAACTGGACAACAAACAAATGCAACTGTAAGAAAAACTAAGTACTCTGCAATTCTAAGTGCCACCAAAATAAACCTTGCAAAAATAAGTAAATAAGCAAATTACAGATAAGGTGATTTCTGTGAGTTGATCTAGTGATAGATGTGAAATTACTGATTAGTTGATAAATAACTTTAATGAATCATATTGACTGTTTTATTTCTATTCCTTTATTCAGCCAATAAGTTCACTGTGCTATCTTCAACTGAAACAGAAATCGAGCCTAGGAGACAACTTCACCTATTTTGAAATCGGCTGTGTGCCATATAAATGGGGTGTCGTCTTGGCTAAGTGGTCGTGCTAGTATCATATCAGCGATGGATGGAGAAGGTTGAGAGGGGTATCTCCATTCAGGGAATTTTAATGAAGCCAGCAACCTGCTACACTATGTCCAGAACTGATCGTCCCCCGTGGTTCTGAGTCGACTGGAAGGCATGAAGAAGTGGCTTAGAACGTTCTGTGACAAGCGAAGCCGAGACTTCCTCGACTCGCTGAAAGGTGAAGGGTCCCCCAATCTGTGTCATGTGTGCACAGTGCGTCAAAATCTGCCAGTCAAGTTTGGTTTCCCTCCTGTGCCAATATCTTTATGTCAGAGTAGCACTTGCAACCTAAGTCCTCAATTATTTGCTAGATGTATTCCAGTCTCTATCTTCCATTAAAGTTTTTACCCTCTACAGCTCCCTTTAGAACCATGGAAGTTATTCCATAATATCTTAACAGATGTCCTATCAACCTGTCCCTTCTTCTTGTCAGTGTTTTCCATTTTTATATTTAGCGACTCTAAAGCCGGTAGCTGTAGTGGTATCATTGTGGTTCCAAAGGAATGTCCTCAACAGACGAAAGTATCAGCAATTGGTTAACTGCTGAAGAATTCTAAACGAAGTGCCAGAGCTTAGAGCGCTCCTAAAAAGCGGTGGACTTCATATAATACACTTGCAGGAAATTTTAAAGACAGAAGACTTTGGAAGCTAGTATCTGAAACATCTGTAATAAACGATAACTTCATTGGATGTGGGGTACTTGTCGCTGTAGACAAGAAACTCAAATGCACCGAGATAGAGTTTCAAGCTGCATGAGACACCGTTTTGGCAAGACTCAGTATGAAGAGCGAGCATAAATATAAAAATCGAACCTTATATAGACCACCAGGCCTTCCCCTGGATGTAACTGAAATACGCAGAGGAAACCTGAGTTCGCTAGTACGTATGTCTTCGAATCGCACTGTCACTTAAAGATCCCATGTAAATAGTGATAGTTACAGCTTTCTGAGTGGCGTACATGACAAGATATTTTGTGAAACAATACTAAATGCTTTCCTTACAAACTGCCTAGAACAAACAGTTCGCACGCCCACATTTGATGAAAATATGATAGATCCAAGGCCAAAAAATAGGCCTGCCCTCTTTCGGGATATTCACGTTGAAACTCGTATCAGTTGTAATAACAGATCACCAAATTAGGAAGGACCATTAAAACAAAGAACTTCAGGAATATAGATAAAGAGGCAACAGTGTTACATGTCCGCGAGGGATGTGAAAATTCTATCTCTAGTCAGGAGCATGCAGAGAAACTGTAGCCGAAGTTTAGAAGGTCAGTTGACCAAGAGCAGAACGTATATATACCTGGTAGAGTGTAATGAGTGTAATGAGCAGGGGTCCCACGAAAGTAGTGTGTGGACATTAAGTTGGGAATGTGGGTCTCAGGGGGAGCGTGCAAGGGATAAATCCCTGCAGTGCCCTCGGTGGCTCAGATGGATACAGCGTATACTATGTAAGGAGGAGATCCTGGATTCGAGTCACGATCGGGGCACAAATTTTCAACTGTCCCCATTGATGTGTGTCAACGCCTGTCGACAGCTTAAGGTCTTGATTTATCATTTCAACCACTCCTATCTTGCATCGGTAGTGGTGACGAGTAACGGTGTCTTTATGTCGACACAAGGGAAAGGTGGTAATGGCTGAGCCCAGGGAAAGCAGCAACTCCCTGTACAAAGACCTGAGCGCACCCACAAGATGTAATGTTTTGCATCTGTTGGAACAGCGTCGCTGTGGTGTACTACCAACGGCTTCCTCGAGGTGTAAAACTCACTCCCGTCATTTATTGGCAACAACTGAGAAGTCTTGCAGACACAATATAAGAACAACTCCCAGGAAGACTGCGTGAAGCCATGCTACTACACGATACCGGCGCCCGCATTCTGCTAGACACTATACAAGAGTTGGGCTGGGAAGACATTCCGCACCCACCTTATTCAAATGATTCTGCGCTCCGAGAATTACTTGTTTCCCGCTCTCTACTCGACGATTTCTCCACCTCCAGACCACCTGATATCTACAATCGCGGTATCAAAAGGTTACCCCAGCGTTGGCAGACCGTCGTAAACAGTGAAGCAGAACATATTATTGAGGACTAAAGTATGGAGAAGTGTCTCATTGGTAATCATAGTAGCAAAACGTCCTCGGTCGCAGTTTCGAAATCGGCCACTGCTTAAATTTGGCTTAATAATAGGTAGACGAAGACTTCCGGCGTAAGAAGTCACCTCTCATTCTGCCAAAGGCCATGTCAAAGAGCGGGCAGAGGTTCAGGGCAACTACCCCTAATTACCAGCAATGATCAACTGCATGAGGATGCTCAAGGCAATGCAAAACACTACATTAAAGACATGTAACGTGTATCTACAGGACATGTGGCCTGTAATTTAAAAAAGTATAATGATTATCTCGCCATTAGCAAAAGATTCCGGAACAGTCCCCCATTCGGATCTCCGGGAGGGGATGGCCAAGGGGGAGGTTACCATGAGAAAAAGATTTAATAATCAACGAAAGGATAACGTTCTACGAGTCGGGGCGTGGAAAGTCAAGAGATAAACAGCGGTAAAAATGGTTCAAATGGTTCTGAGCACTATGGGACTCAACTGCTGTGGTCATAAGTCCCCTAGAACTTAGAACTACTTAAACCTAACTAACCTAAGGACATCACCCACATCCATGCCCGAGGCAGGATTCGAACCCGCGACCGTAGCGACCCGTGCGGCTCCAGCCGGCAAACAGCGGTAAAGAAACTCGAATATCTGAAAAGGGAAATTCAAAGTCTCAACCTAGATATAGTAGGTGTCAGTAAAGTGAAATGGAAAGAAGACTAGGATTTCTGGTCAACAGCGGTACAAAATGGTATAACAGGAGTATGATTCGTCACAAACAGGAAGGCAGGGCAGTGAGTGTGTTACTGTGAACAGGTCAGTGATAAGGATATTCTTATTAGAATCGACAGTAAGCCATCACCGTCAAGGCTAGTTCAGGTATACATACCGACGTAACAAAATGAATATGAAGAAATAAAAAAGATATGTAACAATACTGAAAGGCTAATACAGTGCGTAAAGGGAGATAAAAATCTAATAATCGTGGGGGACGGGAATGCAGTTGTAGGGGAAGGAGTACGAGAAAAGATTACAGGAGAATATGGGCTTGGGACAAGGAATGAGAGAGCAGAATTGAATTCTATAATAAATATGAGCTAGTAATAGCGAATACTTTGTTCGAGAATCAAAAGAGGAGGAGATATACCTGAGAAAGGCCGGGTGATATGGGAAGACCTAAGTTAAATTACATCATGATCAGGCACAGATTCTGAAATCAGATGCTGGATTCTAAGGCGTACCCAGGAATAGACATAAACTCAGATCACAATGTATTAGTGAAACGGGTAGGCTGAAGTTTAAGAGATTAGTCAGGAAGAATTAGTACGCAAAGAAGGAATGACGAGGTTTTCTTCAACTTTCGTAAAACTATAGATACAGCAATAAGGAATAGCTCAGCAGGCAGTACAGTTGAAGAGGAATGGACAACTCTAAGAAAGGGCCATCACAGAAGTTGGAAAGAAAAACATAGATACAAAGAAGGTAACTGCGAAGAAACCATTAGTAACAGAAGATATATTTTAGTTGATCAATGAAAGGGCGAAGTACGAAAAATGTTCCGGGAAACTCAGGAATACATAAATACAAGTCACTGAGGAATGAAATAATAAGGAAGCGCAGAGTGGCTAAGATGAAATGGCTGCTTGAAAAATGTGAAGAAGTCGAAAAAGAAATAATTGTCTGAAGGACAGACTCAGCATGCAGGAAAATCAAAACAATCTTCGGTGACATTAAAAGCAAAGGTGGTAACATTAAGAGTGCATCGAGAATTCCACTGTTAAATGCAGAGAAGAGAGCGTATAAGGGGAAAGAATACACTGAAAGCCTCTAAGAGGGGGAACATTTGTGTCATGTGACAGAAGAAGAAACAATAATCGATTTAGAAGAGGTAGGGGATTCAGCATGAGATCATCATCATCATCATCATTTAAGACTGATTATGCCTTTCAGCGTTCAGTCTGGAGCATAGTCCCCTTATAAAATTCCTCCATTATCCCCTATTCAGTGCTAACATTGGTGTCTCTTCTGATGTTAAAACTATTACTTCAAAATCATTCTTAACCGAATCCAGGTACCTTCTCCTTGGTCTCCCCCGACTTCTCCTACCCTCTATTGCTGAAACCATGAGTCTCTTGGGTAACCTTGCTTCTCCCATGCGTGTAACATGACCCCACCATCTAAGCCTGTTCGCCCTGACTGCTACATCTATAGAGTTCATTCCGTTTTTCTTTGATTTCCTCATTGTGGACACCGTCCTGCCATTGTTCCCATCTACTAGTACCTGCAGTCATCCTAGCTACTTTTATATCCGTAACCTCAACATTATTGATAAGGTAACCTGAATCCACCCAGCTTTCGCTCCCATACAACAAAGTTGGTCGAAAGATTGAACGGTGCACAGATAACTTAGTCTTGGTACTGACTTCCTTCTTGCAGAAGAGAGTAGATCGTAGCTGAGCGCTCACTGCATTAGCTTTGCTACACCTCGCTTCCAGTTCTTTCACTATGTTGCCATCCTGTGAGAATATGCATCCTAAGTACTTGAAACCGTCCACCTGTTCTAACTTTGTTCCTCCTATTTGGCACTCAATCCGTTTATATTTCTTTCCCACTGACATTACTTTAGTTTTGGAGATGCTAATCTTCATACCATAGTCCTTACATTTACGATCTAGCTTTGAAATATTACTTTGCAAACTTTCAATCGAATCTGCCATCACAACTAAGTCATTCGCATATGCAAGACTGCTTATTTTGTGTTCACATATCTAAATCTCACGCAGCCAATCTATTGTTTTCAACATATGATCCATAAATAATATGAACAACAGTGGAGACAGGTTGCAGCCTTGTCTTACCCCTGAAACTACTCTGAACCATGAACTCAATTTACCGTCAACTCTAACTGCTGCCTGACTATCCATGTAAAGACCTTTAATTGCTTGCAAAAGTTTGCCTCCTATTCCATAATCTCGTAGAACAGACAATAACTTCCTCCTGGGAACCCGGTCATATGCCTTTTCTAGATCTATAAAGCATAGATACAATTCCCTGTTCCACTTATAACACTTCTCCATTATTTGCCATAAGCTAAAGATCTGGTCCCAACAATATAAGAGGCCTAAACCCACATTGATTTTCATCCAATTGGTCCTCAACTAATGCTCGCACTTTCCTTTCAACAATACTTGAGAAGATTTTACCAACAACGCTGATTAAAAAAAAACCTCTGTAGTTGTTACAATCTTTTCTGTTTCCATGTTTACAGATTGGTGTGATTACTGCTTTTGTCCAGTCTGATGGAACCTGTCCCGACTCCCAGGCTATTTCAATTATCCTGTGAAGCCATTTAAGACTTGACATTCCACTGTATTTGATGAGTTCCGACTTAACTTCATCCACCCCAGCTGCTTTATTGCACTGCAATCTATTGACCATTTTCTCCACTTCCTCAAATGTGATCCTATTTCCATCATCATTCCTATCCCATTCTACCTCGAAATCTGAAACACTACTGATCGTATTTTCACCTACATTGAGCAGCTCTTCAAAATATTCCCTCCATCTGCCCAAGGCATCCACAGGATTCACCAGCAGTTTTCCTGACCTGTCCAAAATACTTGTCATTTCCTTCCTACCTCCCTTTCGAAGACTGCTAATTACACTCCAGAATGGTTTTCCAGCAGCTTGACCCATAGTCTCCAACCTGTCTCCAAAGTCTTCCCAAGATTTCTTCTTGGATGCTGCAATTATATGTTTGGCTTTGTTTCTTTCTTCAACATAACTTTCTCTGTCTACCTGAGTTCTGGTATGTAGCCATTTTTGATACGCCTTCTCTCTCCTTTTACAGGCTGCCTTGACTGTGTCATTCCACCAAGCTGTTTGCTTCATCCTACTTTTACACACTACTGTTCCAAGACATTCTTTAGCCACTTCTAGTACTGTGTCCCTGTACCTTGTCCATTCCTTTTCCAATGATTGTAATTGACTACATTCAACTAACTGGTACCTTTCTGAGATCGCTGTTACGTACTTACGCCTGATTTCCTTATCCTGAAGTTTCTCCACTCTTATCCTCCTACATATGGACCTGACCCCGTGCACTTTCGGCCTCACAATCCCAATTTCACTGCAGATTAAATAATGATCAGTGTCATCAAAGAATCCCCTGAATACACGTGTGTCCCTCACAGCCATCCTGAATTCCTGATCTGTTATTATATAGTCAATGACAGATCTGGTTCCCCTGCCTTCCCAAGTATACTGGTGAATGTTCTTATGTTTAAAAAAGAAGTTTGTGGTTACTAAGCCCATACTGGCACAGAAAACAAAGAGTTGTTTCCCGTTCCTATTGGCCTCCATATCCTCTCCAAATTTACCCATAACCTTTTCATACCCTTCTGTCCGATTTCCAATCCTGGCATTAAAATCACCCATGAGCAGAACACTGTCCTTGTCCTTTACTCTAACAACTACATCACTGAGTGCCTCATAAAACTATCCATCTTATCTTGATCTGTCCCTTCACAAGGCGAATATACTGACACAATCCTAATTTTCTTGCTAGACACTGTCAAATCTATCCACATCAGTGGTTCGTTTACATACCTTATTGCAACTACGCTGGGTTCCATTTCTTTCCTGATGTAAAGCCCTACACCCCATTGTGCTATTCCTGCTTTGATTCCTGACAGGTAGACCTTGTATTCTACCGCTTCCTCTTCTTTCTCACCCCTTACCCGAATGTCACTAACAGCTAAAACGTCAAGCCCCATCTTACTTGCAGCCTCTGTCAGCTCTACCTTCTTCCCAGAGTAGCCCCCATTGATATTAATAGCTCCCCATCTCATTTCCATTTGTTTGCCGAGTCGTATCTTAGGAGTCCCTGGTTTGTCAGTTAGAGGTGGGACTCCGTCACCTCCAAAGGTCCGAGGCATTTTGCTCTGATTGTTGCCAGCATCATATTTAAAGTACCAGGGAAGCAGGTTGCTAGCCTTACTTGCCCCGAGCCCCATTGGGTTTTACCCCTAACGGTTGAGGGACTAACCAGTGGATTTAGTAGTCTTTGCCGTATGAGCACAAAGGTGACCACGACTCAGAATATGACCGAGATGCCCAGCCTTCTTCCAAAGTAACTGGTATCCCGACTGTCGGGACCACTTACTTGGCCACTCATACGTTGCCCGTGGTTCATGAACTAGGACATGACTACAGGAACCCACACCATGAACCAGTATGAGAAACAGAATTTTAAAAAAGCTTCGGAGGACTTAAGATAAAATAAGGTAGAAGGGATAGGTAACATTCCATCAGCATTTCTAAAATCATTGGGGAAGTGGCAACGAAACGACTGTTCACATTGGTGTGTAGAATGTATGTTTGGCGACATGCCATCTGACGTTCGGTAAAATATCATCCACACAATTCCGAAGACTGCAAGAGCTGACAAGTGCGAGAATTATCGCACAATCAGCCTTACAGCTAATACATCCAAGTTGCTGACAAGAATATTATACAGAAGAATGGAAAACAAAATTGAGGATATGCTAGATGATCAGTTTGGCTTTAGGAAAGGTAAAGGGCACGGGAGAAGCAAATCTGATGTTGCGGTGGATAATGGAAGTAAGACTAAAGAAAAATGAAGACGCTTTCATAATATTTGTCGACCTGGAAAAACCATTCTACAACCTAAAATGGTGCAAGATATTCTAAATTCTGAGAAAAATAGAGTTAAGATGTAGGGGGAGACGGGTAATATACAGTATGTACAAGAGCGAAGAGGGAATAAATAGAGCAGACGACCAAGAAGGAAGTACTCAGATTAAGAAGAGTATAAGACATGGTGCTGCCTGTGTACATCGAAGAATAAATTATGAAAATAAAAGAAAGTTTCAGGGGTGAAATGAAAATTCAAGGTGAAAGGATATTTATAATACGAGTCGCTAAAGACAATGCTATCCTGAGTGAAAGAGAAGAAGAATTACGTAATCTGCTGAATGGAATGAACAATCTAATGAGGACAGAATATGGATTGAGATTCAAGCGAAGGAAGACGAAAGTAATGAGAAGTAGCAGAAATGAGTACAGCGAGAAACTTAACGTCAGGATTGTTGATCACGAAGTAGATGAAGTTGAGGAATTCTGCTAGCTTGGCAATGAAATAACTAATGACGGCCGGAGCAAGGGGGACATCAAAAGCAAACTGTCACTGACAAATAGGGCATTCCTTGGCAAAAAAAGTCTACTAGTATCAAAGGTAGGCCTTAAATTGAGAAAGAAGTTTCTGAGAATGTACGTTTGGAGCACAGCACTGTATGGTGGTGAAACACACTGTGGAAAAACTGGAACAGAAGAGAATCGAAGCATTTGAGATGTGGTGCTACAGACGAATGTTGAAAATTAGGTTGACTCGTAAGGTAAGGAATGAGGAGGCTCTGTGCAGAATCGGAGAGGACAGTACTATGTGGAAAACACTGATAAAGAGAACGGACAGGACGATAGGACATCTGTTAAGAGACGATGGAATGACTTTCGTGGTAGCTGTAGAGGGCAGAGACTGTAGGGGAAGGCAGAGACTGGAATACATCCAGCAAATTATTGAGGACGTAGATTGTATGTGCTACTCTGAGATGAATAGGTTGGCACAGGAATTCCTGACAGGCTGCATCAAACCAGTCAGAAGGCTGATGACCCAAAAAGAAAAAGTCTCTGCTATGTTGCAGTATCCCGCGATATGTGAGACTGTGAAACCAATCAGAGCAATGGACCTACCCAGACTCCCTCACACTTCCGTTAAGTCTCCATGTTAACTATAAATTACGGCCGGCCAGGGAGGCCGAGCGGTTCTAGGAGCTACAGTCTGGAACCGCGCGACCGCTACGGTCGCAGGTTCGAATCCTGCCTCGGGCATGGATGTGTGTGGAGTCGTTAGGTTGGTTAGGTTTAAGTAGTTCTAAGTTCTAGGGGACTGATGATCTCAGAAGCTAAGTCCCATAGTGCTCAGAGCCATTTTTTTTATAAATTACGCAACGGAATTGCTGTCTTGAAATGCCCTAAAATAGAATAGTGAGGCGGGACATTGCAGTAATCTTACTATATGGCCATCCGTTCAGTCAACAGATCTGATTTGTGACCTGTAGGAAACTACACGCTCCTTCAAATAAAAACGCAATGGAACATAACCCGATTATTTATTATATTAAACAATTACAAAGTATTGGCATCAACGTTCTACAAAAACAAAAGTTAATTCCTGAGAAAAAGTAACCAGATAGGCAGGCTGAGGGATGGTTATCGTATCCTGGCTGCACATGTAATCATTAATCAAATACAACCCAACAATTAATTTCGTAGCTCCAGTGGTCTCTTGAATATCACATCATACGATCTTAAAGGATGAGCAGAGCAGTGGCAACGGTATGTTTCCTATCTTAACTTTGACCCCCCATATTGTGACCAGTGCTGCTGTATAGTCTCACCAGTCTGCTGTGGCGGTAAGTCGGAGGACTCTGGTCAAGAGCCCTGCAGCCACGCCCCCTGTCAGCGTGGCCCGCACACGCCTGGCGCAGCCGCATCAGCCACGCGGATTTCACGCGCCTGCACTCACTTGCACACGGGCTGCGCATTTATAGCGTGCGCATGCGCAAAGAGCTTCACGTAGCACCAGACTCGGGCGAAATTTATACAAATGACGAATAACGAATACATACATAAATTACTACTCGTTATTCGTGCCAACAGCCTTGCTGCAGTGGTAATACCGGTTTCCGGCAGATCACCGAAGCTAAGCGCTGTCGGGCTGGTACAGCACTTGGATGGGTGACCATCCCGTCTGACGAGCTCTATTGGCAAGCGGAGTGTATTCAGCCCTTGTGAGGCAAACTGATGAGCTACTTGCTTGAGACGTAGCGGCTCCGGTCTCGGAAACTGACATACGGTCGGGAGAGCGATGTGCTGACCACATGTCCCTTCATGTCCGCATCCAGTGACGCCTTGGGTGAGAATGACACGGCGGCCGGTCGGTACCTTTGGACCTTCGTGGTCTGTACAGGAGGAGTTAGTTTAGTTTAGTTTATTCGTTATTCGTGAATAAAAATACTATTTGAAACATTATTCACCTACACCAATAAAAACGCTTATTCCTATTCTGTGAATAAAAGGCGTTAAGGAAATAAATCTGAAATTCAGTGGCATTTATAGCTTCAATTCTTTGTCGTTTGTTAAACGAACGTACTTTCCCTTTCCTTTAACTTAGTTTTCAGAACAACTCTTTTTTAAAGAAGTCTGATCAGAAACGCTGACTCTAGACGTCCAGCAGCATTCCATAAATGTTTTAGGAGAGTTTTTATTAAAAACCTGGTGTTGTTAATCGTTAGGAACCATTAAGTTCTTGCTTGG
The DNA here is from genome assembly GCF_021461395.2 of Schistocerca americana. Lineage (NCBI taxonomy): Eukaryota > Metazoa > Arthropoda > Insecta > Orthoptera > Acrididae > Schistocerca > Schistocerca americana. The sequence continues at coordinate 161,753,216 of NC_060119.1, read as the reverse complement.
TTCACTCATTTTCTAACATTACAACCATGAATACTAAGGAGACACGCTTTTCCGCTAATGTTAGCATTCTAGGAAAGGTTTTGAAGAACGAAAATTTTTGTTGGCTGCAGTCACTTCGCTGGCTGCTTACATGAAGTTCTTGTGCCATGTTAGCACTGGAGGGAGGGGGGGGGGGGGGGGCAGAAGACGTATTGGCAGGTGCATAGACCGAGTGTATTCTGAAAACCACCTATTCCCAGACAGCCGGTTTTTAAACGTTCTTAACTCCTTCCTTCATAATGACACATTAAATTATTCGATATACCAAATGCATCGTCTGCGACAGTCGACGCACAAGATCGTTACTCCCTTGTTTCATACGGCGCTTTCCTCCGTAATTTGTAAATTTTTACCAACGAGATTTTCATGCGAAATTGATTGCATAAAAATAGATGAGTCACTACATTTTCGGTCACAACATTTTCCGTATGCTCCAACATCTATGTAAGGAACTTACACTCCGCAGCACACAAAGCAAGTAAAATAATTTTTATAATTATGAGAGACTACGTTTGTTATGAGAAAAAGGCATAACATATTGCACGTCCATCTCGCTCGGCGGATTGGTTACTGACCATCAGCTGGCTGATTAAATTGCCTGCTTAACATTACGGCTGCCTAGTGCGTTATAGTCCACACTGCTGAGGCCATCCGCCTATAAACATTTTTATATCTTGTGCTGTAAATCAAGTAAAGCTATGCTCAACTTGAGGGGTGGCTTCAGCGCTAAGGTGCTTTACTAGGCATGATGATGTGCCCCTGACTTCCTCCCACCTCTGAATAGCTACAGCCATTTAGAGGGGCGCCTACATTTCAGTACGTACTCAGAAGTACGGTGCAACTTGACTTGGCGTTATTGTCATTCTTACAGGTGAAAGAGGTTATATGAGCAGCGAAAATCTTACTACTAAGCTTTGTAGTCTGGGACTTCAGCCAATGAGCCGCAAAAGCCCATTTGTGGACAAACCATTAATATGTTATTCATAAAATAGAAACTGCACTGAGCCAAGGGAACAAATACTGATGCTGTGCAGGAAGTAAAGAAAAAAAATACGGTGGCATTATATGTTACTCGTTAATTAATTTTCAGATGATTTATTAGCGAATAAAGTTGTTTGAATGACCTACTTATTCGTGAAGTTATTCAAATAGGAATCAGCTGGAATAATATGCGCTGGCCGCGGTGGTCTCGCGGTTGAGGCGCTCAGTCCGGAACCGCGCGACTGCTACGGTCGCAGGTTCGAATCCTGCCTCGGGCATGGATGTGTGTGATGTCTTTAGGTTAGTTAGGTTTAAGTAGTTCTAAGTTATAGGGGACTGATGACCTCAGAAGTTAAGTCCCATAGTGCTCAGAGCCATTTGAACCATTTTGAATAATATGCATCTCTTTTCATCATTACTTCTTACTTCTTACGGTTCATATTATCAAATGTGACGAGTCGTGCTACTTGACTGGCTCGATTTACTCACGAAAGTCTACAGTGTAGGCGGATTCCGGTTTTTTACTTAATTATAAACAAAATTGACAATTGCAGTCTATTGTCACACCCCCAAGCTGAAGTTTCTCAGCCGGCCGAAGTGGCCGAGCGGTTAAAGGCGCTGCAGTCTGGAACCGCAAGACCGCAACGGTTGCAGGTTCGAATCCTGCCTCGGGCATGGATGTTTGTGATGTCCCTAGGTTAGTTAGGTTTAACTAGTTCTAAGTTCTAGGGGACTAATGACCTCAGCAGTTGAGTCCCATAGTGCTCAGAGCCATTTTTTGAAGTTTCTCAATTCGTTCTGTTCAAAATATGTCTGAATTCAAAATGTCTAAATGTCAGTGCGGTATTTGCAGCTAACTGAAACAAGAGCATTAATTCATCAGCTAATATTTCAGGAAAATATAGAGTTCCACAACTGAAACAGTGACTTTCCACAACGTTTATTATTCAGTTTTCACTTTCATTTTCGTTATACTGTGTAACGCTTGGTGAATCTCAGGTACACAGCGCGCATCTTCTCCACAGAAAACCGAGAATACCGACAGCTATAAATAAATTCTAGTTCTAAATATATCTGAACGCTGGCCAGGCGCATTAACGCCGGTACATGGTGTCGAAGCTCTCTGGGTGGATTACGTTTTCCGTTATCTGCATGGCAAGGCCATATGGCTGTTACCAGTCACTCAGTGATTTAGCGCCGCGTGATAACGAATGAGTGAAATTGTCAGCCGCGTGCTTCCGCGTGCGCGTGCGTAACGAATGATGTAGACGAGCGCTATTCACGCGGGTTCACCACGCGTTTCCAGTGCTCTACCGTGGTCGCAGTGGAGAATCAGAAAGTCGCTGGCCAGGACTCGGACACATCCAAGCGCCACCTGTCTCCATCCACAATCAAACCAAGACTGACCTTGTTTCCTCCACCAGCTGCCGATTCGGCAGTTTGATCCAATCTGGCCGCAAGCGTCATTCAGCAAAAATGTTACTCTTTTCCGACAACAGGGTGTCAATGCCACGTTTAACAAATCCCCAACCTTGATTGCTGTCAGTCACAAGCCAATCAGAGCACATCTTTCTCGCTAGTTTGTCCTAGAAACTAGGAACGGCGTCGGGCGAATCAGAGCGTAGTTTAAGACTTCTGAATATCCCGAGGCCAAACAACATTCCAAGACTTGCACTTTTCCGTTATAAATTTTGGAGTTCCATTACGTGGCTCTGAGCGCTATGTGACTTAACTTCTGAGGTCATCATTCCCCTAGAACTCAGAACTATTTAAACCTAACTAACCTAAGAACATCACACACATCCATGCCCGAGGCAGGATTCGAACCTGCGACCGTAGCGCTCAGTAAGTACTTGAATCTGTTGCCCTTGGCCATCTCAAGAGGCGAGTCGTGGCACAGGCCGCTAACCACGACTTTGTGAAAAGAAATGGTGGTTCCGTAAGCTTCCGTGGGTTGCCACTTGACACGCGCAAGCCATCACAAAGTTCTGTGTGGCCACGATACATCTGCTGCATTCAGAGCATTTCTCACGAACTCAAACACCGGAACTATTAGACCCATTAGCAACGACTACTGAAATTTTTTAAAGTACATTACCTCATAATAAATCAACATAATGAGACTTTAAATAGAGGCAACGGAAGTGTCTTGAGTATCTCCAGTCGTGACAGGGAGTAGATAAATTTAGTATAAATGGAAGGAGCCAAGCCAAACGGCTTGTACTCGTAAGCTTCTAGTGTGTATCTGTTGTGTTTCTTAAAGTTACGGAAAAGCGCTATGAATGTATGCACCATCCTAATATTTTGAGAGGTGAGCGACTTCGGCTAGTACTAACGATAAAAGCGAGGCCGCGGAATTACAATTGTGTGAAAGTATTGTCGGCGTTTCTGTTCCGTTCTGATCTACCTGTGGCCGGTTTCCGTACTGACAGCTTGTAGACGAAGGCTGCAGCTTTCACCATGCTGAAACATACTTTCTGAGTGAGACTGCAATATACTTTATATTAAGCAAAGCTATCCACACATGCCCGACTACTTTCATGTAGACACCTTTGTTTATGAAGTAAATTCTCTTGTGATGTGTTTCTTCAAATTGGAATGGAATTCAGTGTTCCATTGCGATCTAAGCCGCCTGTCCAAGTGGACAGCAACATCCATCTGTGCTTCATTCATTAGTGTGCATTCGTGGCATTCAGTGTCCCTCTCAATCAGATATACGTGAGCAAACTGCCTTGGTGAGATTTTTTACGAATATTGCTAAGACTTGGTGTGGTGTCACCGCCAGACAGCACACTTGCTAGGTGGTAGCCTTTAAATCGGCCGCGGTCCGTTAGTATACGTCGGACCCGCGTGTCGCCACTGTCAGTGATTGCAGACCGAGCGCCGCCACACGGCAGGTCTAGAGAGACTTCCTAGCACTCGCCCCAGTTGTACAGCCTACATTGCTAGCGATGGTTCACTGACAAATTACGCTCTCATTAGCCGAGACGATAGATAGTATAGCCTTCAGCTACGTCATTTGCTACGACCTAGCAAGGCGCCATTATCATTTGCTATTTATCTTGTGATACATGTACCGTCAGACCGATGTTCACCAATTATGGATTAAAGTTAAGTATTCCAGCAGCTATGTACCTTTTTTGCTAGACTCAATTCCTTTAACTGTTCCAGACCTCACGCCAGCCTGCGTGAGCTTAAACGCGCGCCTTTCGGCTTCCTCTCCTAGTGGCTTGGCTGTCTTGCCAAGTCACAACACTTGGTATATCATACCCCTATTGGTAAAGCTGCAATTGTTTGTAGTCGCCAGTATAAGGCGGGTTGTTATGTATATCATGTAGTGAACTTTAGTTTGATTTTGTAACTTTCGTCAGCTTACTGTTCCATAGATCGTTTTAATGAAGCCGTGCACTTGCTTCCTAGCGCCAGTTATTGTTCTTCTGTTTCAGGTAATATTCCTGCGTTTAGGTAAACACTTGTGTCTCATTTCGCTGATAAATACAGTTCCGTCGGCAGCTCTGCTTTTCAGATTAGATTCTCTGTAAGTTCTTCGCAAATCATTGTTACTCAGAAGTTAATATTTTTGGTGTGTAATTCAAATATCGGTGCTAATTCATATCTTACAAATAGCATATACACGGTCATTGTCTACAAGACGAACCTCTGTACACTAAGAATCTATTAGCTTTGCATATCTCCTATTTTTCCCCACTGAGAGACATAAACAAATGTTTCGTCGCAGTTGCGAAAGTTCAATCGTTGTCAGCGAATGCTCTCACGTTGAATTGCATTATCACATGGGCTTGTCTCGAAAATTGGCTACATCAGTTAAATAGTTGATTGACAGTTTTTTTTTTTTTTTTCATCAGTCTACTGACTGGTTTGATGCGGCCCGCCACGAATTCCTTTCCTGTGCTAACCTCTTCATCTCAGAGTAGCACTTGCAACCTACGTCCTCAATTATTTGCTTGACGTATTCCAATCTCTGTCTTCCTCTACAGTTTTTGCCCTCTACAGCTCCCTCTAGTACCATGGAAGTCATTCCCTCATGTCTTAGCAGATGTCCTATCATCCTGTCCCTTCTCCTTATCAGAGTTTTCCACATATTCCTTTCTTCTCCGATTCTGCGTAGAACCTCCTCTTTCCTTACCTTATCAATCCACCTAATTTTCAACATTCGTCTATAGCACCACATCTCAAATGCTTCGATTCTCTTCTGTTGCGGTTTTCCCACAGTCCATGATTCACTACCATACAATGCTGTACTCCAGACGTACATCCTCAGAAATTTCTTCCTCAAAATAAGGCCGGTATTTGATATTAGTAGACTTCTCTTGGCCAGAAATGCCTTTTTTGCCATAGCGATGTCCTCCTTGCTCCGTCCGTCATTGGTTATTTTACTGCCTAGGTAGCAGAATACCTTAACTTCATTGACTTCGTGACCATCAATCCTGATGTTAAATTTCTCGCTGCTCTCATTTCAACTACTTCTCATTACCTTCGCCTTTCTCCGATTTACTCTCAAACCATACTGTGTACTCATTAGACTGTTCATTCCGTTCAGCAGATCATTTAATTCTTCTTCACTTTCACTCAGGATAGCAATGTCATCAGCGAGTCGTATCATTGATATCCTTTCACCTTGTATTTTAATTCCACTCCTGAACCTTTCTTTTATTTCCATCATTGCTTTCTCGATGCACAGATTGAAGAGTAGGGGCGATAGGCTACACCCTTGTCTTACACCCTTCTTAATACGAGCGCTTCGTTCTTGATCGTCCACTCTTATACTCTTATTATTCCCTCTTGGATATTGTACATATTGTATATGACCCGTCTCTCCCTATAGCTTACCCCTACTTTTTTCAGAATCTCGAACAGCTTGCACCATTTTATATTGTCGAACGCTTTTTCCAGGTCGACAAATCCTATGAAAGTGTCTTGATTTTTCTTTAGCCTTGCTTCCATTATTAGCCGTAACGTCAGAGTTGCCTCTCTCGTCCCTTTACTTTTCCTAAAGCCAAACTGATCGTCACCTAGCGCATTCTCAATTTTCTTTTCCATTCTTCTGTATATTATTCTTGTAAGCAGCTTCGATGCATGAGCTGTTAAGCTGAGTGTGCGATACTTCTCGCACTTGTCAGCTCTTGCCGTCTTCGGAATTGTGTGGATGATGCTTTTCCGAAAGTCAGATGGTATGTCGCCAAACTCATACATTCTACACTCCAACGTGAATAGTCGTTTTGTTGCCACTTCCCCCAATGATTTTAGAAATTCTGATGGAATGTTATCTATCCTTTCTGCCTTATTTGACCGTAAGTCCTCCAAAGCTCTTTTTAATTCCGATCTCTTCTAAATCGACTCCTGTTTCTTCTTCTATCACATCAGACAAATATTCACACTCATAGAGGCTTTCAATGTATTCTTTCCACCTATCTGCTCTCTCCTCTGCATTTAACAGTGGAATTTCCGTTGCACTCTTAATGTTACCACCGTTGCTTTTAATGTCACCAAAGGTTGTTTTGACTTTCCTGTATGCTGAGTCTGTCCTTCCGACAATCATATCTTTTTCGATGTCTTCGCATTTTTCCTGCAGCCATTTCGTCTTAGCTTTCCTGCACTTCCTATTTATTTCATTCCTCAGCTACTTGTATTTCTGTATTCCTGATTTTCCCGGAACATGTTTGTACTTCCTTCTTTCATCAATCAACTGTTCTTCTGTTACCCATGGTTTCTTCGCAGCTACCTTCTTTGTACCTATGTTTTTCCTTCCCAACTTCTGTGATGGCCCTTTTTAGAGATGTCCATTCCTCTTCAACTGTACTGCCTACTGCGCTGTTCTTTATTGCTGTATCTACAGCGTTAGAGAACTTCAAACGTATCTCGTCATTCCTTAGTACTTCCGTATCTCACTTCTTTGCGTATTGATTCTTCCTGACTAATGTCTTTAACTTCAGCCTACTCTTCATCACTATTGTATTGTGATCTGAGTCTATAGCTGCTCCTGGGTACGCCTTACAATCCAGTATCTGATTTCGGAATCTCTGTCTGACAATGATGTAATCTAATTGAAATCTTCCCGTATCTCCCGGCCTTTTCCAAGTATACCTCCTCCTCTTGTGATTCTTGTACAGGGTATTCGCTATTACTAGCTGAAACTTGTTACAGAACTCAATTAGTCTTTCTCCTCTTTCATTCCTTGTCCCAAGCCCATATTCTCCTGTAACCTTTTCTTCTACTCCCTCACCTACAACTGCATTCCAGTCGCCCATGATTATTAGATTTTCGTCCCCCTTTACATACTGCATTACCCTTTCAATATCCTCATACACTTTCTCTATCTGTTCATCTTCAGCTTGCGACGTCGGCATGTGTATCTGAACTGTCGTTGACGGTCTGCTCTCGATTCTGATTAGAACAACCCAGTCACTGAACTGTTCACAGTAACACACCCTCTGTCCTACCTTCCTATTCATAACGAATCCTACACCTATTATACCATTTTCTGCTGCTGTTGATATTACCCGATACTCATCTGACCAAAAATCCTTGTCTTCCTTCCACTTCACTTCACTGACCCCTACTATATCTAGATGGAGCCTTTGCATTTCCCTTTTCAGATTTTCTAGATTCCCTACCATGTTTTCCTGACCGCGGTGGTCTAGCGGTTCTAGGCGCGCAGTCCGGAACCGCCCGACTGCTACGGTCGCAGGTTCGACTCCTGCCTCGGGCATGGATGTGTGTGATGTCCTTAGGTTAGTTAGGTTTAAGTAGTTCTAAGTTCTAGGAGACTGATGACCACAGTAGTTAAGTCCCACAGTGCTCAGAGCCATTTGAACCATTTGAACCTACCATGTTCAAGCTTCCGACATTCCACGCCCCGACTCGTAGAACGTTATCCTTTCGTAGATTATTCAATCTTTTTCTCATGGTAACCTCCCCCTTGGCAGTCCCCTCCCGGAGATCAGAATGGGGGACTATTCGGGAATCTTTTGCTAATGGAGACATCATCATGACACTTCTTCAATTACAGGCCATATGTCCTGTGGATACACGTTACGTGTCTTTAATGCAGTGGTTTCCATTGCCTTCTGCATCCTCATGTCGTTGATCATTGCTGATTCTTCCGCCTTTAGGGGCAATTTCCCACCCCTAGAACAAGAGAGTGCCCCGAACCTCTATCCGCTCCTCCGCCCTCTTTTGACAAGGCCGTTGGCAGAATGAGGCTGACTTCTTATGCCGGAAGTCTTCGGCCGCCAATGCTGATTATTTATTAACATTTAGGCAGTGGCGGGGATCGAACCCGGGACCGAAGGTGTTATGATTATGAATCAAAGACACTACCCCTAGACCACGGGTATGTATTACGTATCTATTAGGCCTACAGAAAAAATTGACATCATCTTTTTGTAGGAAATTAAATGTAGTTAAATTTTGTGCTGGAGTGCGTAGTAGCTGGAGGCCGTAGTTTCCAATTCAAGAAAAACGTACAAAAGTGACTTCAAATGCATCCCCACTCATACATTCAGGATTTTATGTAAGTTGTTAATTGCACTTCCTCCTGTCACCTTACAAAAATTTGCGATGCATGAATTTCTTCCCATATTCGGTCTGCTTTTGGCCTACATAGACTGGCCTTATTACGTAACCGGATTAGTCGAGCACATACAAATTGTTAAAGTGACGTTTGAGTAAACTTCCCTTAAAAATTTGTAAATTTCAACAGCATAAAATAAACAGTTACATCGTTGTGTGCGTCAGGCCTTAAGTAACTACTGTGCTTGTAAGGATTCAGTTCGGATCGAATTGTCAACATAATTATCTTTAGCGTCATGTTTATAAAAGTTGTTTTTGTTTCATTAGCCCCACGTTGACGTTTAAATTAACAGTATTAACGACATAGCCGATTATGTTGGTGACGTGATAGACCGGGCACAACAGACCAAAACAAGTCTAATATCAGGAATGGTTCGTGTAAGCTGAAACGTTTGTACAGTGGCGCGAGAGAGTCTCACGAACAACGTACTAGAAGTCCTGACTGGTAACGGATGCCGCGCGGGATTAGCCGAGCGGCCAGGGGCGCTGCAGTCATGGACTGAGCGGCTGATCCCGGCGGAGGTTCGAGTCCTGCCTCTGGCATGGGTGTGTGTGTTTGTCCTTAGGATAATTTAGGTTAAGTAGTGTGTAAGCTTAGGGACTGATGTCCTTAGCAGTTAAGTCCCATAAGATGTCACACACATTTTTGGTAACAGATGAATGTGGGGGTGGAGATGGTTTGAAGGTAACTTTTGTGGTTTTTCCTTGAATAATTCGAAAACTGTGGCCTCCAGCGAAAACTACGTACAGTAAACGACTATCATACGTAAAACTTCCAACAAAAAGAACCTGTTCATTTTTTCTATTGGAGTAATAGTTTCGGCATAGCGAGCGAGAAAATATTTGAATGCTAGATATAACACTGAAGCTTGCGTAAAACATTATTATGGCCATCTTAATTAGCCTGTGTGAACTTTTCATCTCTCTACCTGTTACAAAAACATTCCTAATCCACAACGTTTTTCCTAACAGGTATCAATTTCAAACATACCCATAGATATTTCATGTTAACTCGCGAGGCCGTGCTCTGCAACATCTGACTTTTCTAAATCAAGATTTTACTTATGCACTGTGCACTTGTGCACTTATGCCACATGGCGTCAAGATTCGAATTTTATTGTAATACCTCAATTTACCATATATAGCAAATAAAAAAGCTCGTTACAACACGCCAGGAAATTCTTAGTTTCCGCATTAGGTCCTTCAAAACATGCCGAATGGAACTTTTCCCTCCCGGAGGTAGTCCTCTATACTCTGATTGAAAAGGTTTGTGATGCCACCTCGTGCGAAATAGATTTCCTCTGTGAATAACACTAAAGTTGGGAAGTTTGGATTTGTGACACATTGCTGCAAGAACAATTGTCAGAACACAACTCCTCCAGGGTAATATGATGGTGACAGGATCTTTAGGCGTTGCAAATCATTAAGATGAAACTTTTGTTCCTCCAAAAGCTTCCAGACGGTTGTATGAGGACCATTCAGTTGCAACGAGAAATTTTTTGTGCATCTAGGAGCCGTGTATACAGAATCCATAATCTTCTGCTCTACGTCTGGACTTGTAGACCTTGGTCATCTTCTCTCAAACCAGGAGTGCACAGATGTTGCACAGACTTTCAAGTGTCTTCCGAGCTGGACATCTTTGCTGTGAGTACCTTTCCTGGTACAAATGACGAGCCAGTGCAACATTGCCTTGCGCCGTAACGTGTATAAAGTGGGACGTTTGCTAGTTTCTGATTTGAATGCTTATATGTTGAGCTCCGCTCACAACACTGAATGTACCCATCGCCTCGGAATTAATTGTGAATGTCTTCTGTCACGCCAACTACCTACGGGAAGAAAATCGTTGCGATGAACATCACCATCTCGAATGCCATGACTAGGAGACTAAGCATTTCTGGACGCATCTTGTGATGAACTATTTTTATTGTGTACATATGACAAATTCATACCTGAAGTAAATTATTCCTTCTGTTTTTGAAACAGTCCGTATATGTATCAAGTTTACTGTCGTAGATTCATGGTACAAAGTACGTGTGTAGTGGTTGGACTACGCGAGGAAGGTGGTTATATATTATTTTCACAAATTGTAGTCTTCACCACATTACGTCACGTGTTTATGCTATAATAACAATACAGTAATTGTTCGTAGATTATCTAATTATTATCAAACACTGAAGCTCCAAAGAAACTGGTATAGGGATGCGTATTCAAATACAGGTATATGTAAACGGGCAGAATACGGCGCTGCGGTCGACAACGCCTATACAACACAAGTGTCTGGCGCAGTTGTTAGATCTGTTACTGTTGCCACAATGGCAGGTTATCAAGATTCAAGTGAGTTTGAACGTGTTATTATAGTCGGCGCACGAGCGATGGGACACAGCATCTCCGAGGTAGCGATGAAGTGGGGATTTTCCCGTACGACTATTCCACTAGAGTACCGTGAGTGTCGGGAATCCGGTAAAACATCAAATCTCCGACATCTCTGGGGCCGGAAAAAGATCCTGCAAGAACTAGACCAACGATGACTGAAGATAATCGTTCAACGTGACAGAAGTGCAACCCTTTCGCAACTTGCTGCAGATTTCAATACTGGGTCATTATCAAGTGTCAGCGTTTCAACCATTCAACGAAGCATAATCGATATAGGATTTCGGAGTCGAAGGCCCTCTCGTATACCCTTGATGACTGCATGACGCAAAGCTTTACACCTTGCCTGGCCCTGTCAATACCGCCATTGGACTGTTGATGATTGGAAACATGTTTCGGATTGTATCGAGCGGATGGACGTCTACGGGTGTGGAGACAACCTCATGAATCCATGGACCCTGCATGTCGGCAGGGGACTGTTCAAGCTGGTACACTATCTGTAATGCTGTGGGGCGTGCGCACTTGGAGTGGTATGGGACCCCCAATACCTCTAGAAAGGACTCTGACAGGTGACACGTATGTAAGCATCCTCTGTTCACCTGCATCCTTTCCATGTTCATTGTCCATTCCGACGGACATGGGCAATTACAATAAGACAACGCAACACCCCACACATCCAGAGTTGCTACAGAGTGGCTCGAGGAACACTCTTTTGAGTTCAAATACTTCCGCTGGCCACCAAACTCCCCAGACATGAACATTATTGAGCATATCTGGTATGCCTTGGAACGTGCTGTTCATAAGAAATCCCCAGCCCATTGTACGGATTTATGAATAGCCCTGCAGGATTCATGGTGCCAGTTCCCACCAGCACGACCTCAGACATTAGTCGAGTCTATGCCACGTCGTGTTGCGGCAGTTTCTGGTGCTTTCGGGTGGCCTACACGATGTTAGGTAAGTGTGCAACTTTTTTTTTTTTTTTGGATCTTCAATGTGTATTAAGAAATAGTAATTATATCTTAAAATTTATTTAGTTTCGTGACTGAAATATTATTGAACACTTCTTTTTTACCTTCATTTAGCCTTCGCGGTATAACTACCCTTGCGTCTGGAGCCACTGTATTAAACATTGCTCAAAAGAAATAGAGAGAAACGACTTTAAGCGTCTGCCATACTCCACTGAGCAGTAATAGGACTGGGTATGTTACCAAATTACAGTTTATCTTTCATAAATTAAGTACACAACAGACCATCATTCTACATCCTCGTTCATTTAGGTAACAAAAAATGAAATGTCTGACATGAAACTTCCTGGCAGATTAAAACTGTGTGCCCGACCGAGACTCGAACTCGGGACCTTTGCCTTTCGCGGGCAAGTACTCTACCATCTGAGCTACCGAAGCACGACTCTCGGTCGGGCACACAGTTTTAATCTGCCAGTAAATTTCATATCAGCGCACACTCCGCTGCAGAGTGAAAATTTCATTCTGGAAACAACCCACAGGCTGTGGCTAAGCCAAGTCTCCGCAGTATCCTTTCTTTCAGGAGTGCTAGTCCTGCAAGGTTCGCAGGAGAGCTTCTGTAAAGTTTGGAACGTAGGAGACGAGATACTGGAAGAAGTAAAGCTGTGAGTACCGGGCGTGAGTCGTGCTTCGGTAGCTCAGATGGTAGAACACTTGCCCGCGAAAGGCAAAGGTCCCGAGTTCGAGTCTCGGTCGGGCACACAGTTTTAATGTGCCAGGAAGTTTCATATCAGCGCACACTTCGCTGCAGAGTGAAAATTTCATTCTGGAAACATCCCACAGGCTGTGGCTAAGCCATGTCTCCGCAGTACCCTTTCTTTTAGGAGTGCTAGTCCTGTAAGGTTCGCAGGAGAGCTTCTGTAAAGTTTGGAACGTAGGAGACGAGATACTGGCAGAAGTAAAGCTGTGAGTACCGGGCGTGAGTCGTGCTTCGGTAGCTCAGATGGTAGAGCACTTGCCCGCGAAAGGCAAAGGTCCCGAGTTCGAGTCTCGGTCGGGCACACAGTTTTAATGTGCCAGGAAGTTTCATATCAGCGCACACTCCGCTGCAGAATGAAAATCTCATTCTGGAAATGTCTGACAGATGTCGAAAGGAAACTGGAAACAGTTCCTGTAATCCTGGGGCTTTTCACTGGACTTAGAGAGCTTCAATCACGTGCATACCCACCACAGAGCTACATAGCCACGCTCCACACAGTTCTATGGAGGTCATCCTGTGGTATCCATACCCAGTCTTCAATGAGAACCCTTGACAGTTCTTGGAGAAGCTGTGGTAGAAGAAGATCACGAACACGTCTGTCAAGCAAGTCCCACATACGCTCAATGAGGTTTAGGGCGGTGCTCGTCACTGCCACTCCATTACTTCAAAGTCCAGGCTTCGCAAGACATCCCTGTGACGCCCGAGACATACGTCCTGCCATTATCGTGCTTCTGAAGGAATTCAGGGCCACCAACGTATGCATCAGCCATCACTCGGTCCAGTAAGATGTGTTGAGTGTGCCACCTATGCTAAGGTAATCATGGACAACGACACAGAACCTGCGCCGAAACTGTAGATTACCCGCACAACATTTAGTAGGCACTGGTCACCGCGGTGTGTCCACACAAGAACGTCGGCATAACCCTGCGTCAGAGGGCTCGTGTGAGAACAACACGTTTCACTAGTGAAGAAGCTGTCAATTGTCACGGGAATGTCAGAACAGAAGCCGAGCTGCGAGATGCTGTCGTGTTAAGTAGGATACTCGAATATCGACGTCTGGGCTGTAAAGTCATTTACTGTAACCTGTTCCTTCCAGTCTGATCGGATACAGCGGCTCTAGAGACCCTACTGAGATCGTTTTGCTGTGCTCTGGCGGTATCCGTACGACGCAGCAGTTCAGAGCTAGTCTGATATCGATCTTCACGTGGGGTTGTAATGCGGCGGCAACCTTGTCCGACTCGCCTTATGCACTTACCTGTTTTCTTGTAACGTGTCCACAATCTAAGGATGACAAAATGAAGACATTAGTATCTGCAGCAACCCGACGGGAACTTAGATCAACTTGCTGTGCATTAGGATGTCGAACTACATCTTTCAGGTTGAGTACAACGGCGACAAATGACAACTGCCATCTGTGTATCTCACTAGAGAATACTGGGACAGCCGGCCGCTGTGGCCGATCGGTTCTAGGCACTTCAATCCAGAACCTCGCTGCTGCTAAGGTCGCAGGCTCGAATCCTGCATCAAGCATGGATGTGCGTGATGTCCTTAGGTTAGTTAGGTTTAAGCAGTTCTAAGTCTAGGGGACTGATGACCTCGGATGTTAAGTCCCATAGTGTTTAGAACCATTTGAATACCGAGACACCAGTTGTTACATGCTTCTGAGGGGTCACCTGATACTGTAATTTGTAACACAGCCGATAGATGGTGAGTGACTTTAGTTGTTGCGAAAATCGCAGAAATTGCACTTAGATTACAGCTACCATTTGTACACTAGGGGCGTTCAGTAAGTAATTAAAACATCTTTTCTGGAACTAGGTTGGTTTTACATGGGATTCCAACACACAATATTGTTCCCAACTCTTTTAGCTTCAAACCCCTATTTTGCAACATAATGTCCGTTCAAGGTGACGGCCATACGCCACCTTACTGGTTACTCATGGTTACACTCTACTCGACGACGTCGGAGATAACGTCTTCCTACATCAATGACATCCTTTCATCCACATACTGTTTCCCACAGAGAGCATCCTTCATTGGGACAAACAACTGGGAAGTGGGAGATCCAGGCAGTAGGTTCGATGTGAAACAACAGTCCAACGAAGTTTTGTGAGCTCCTCTCGTGTGCGCAGACTTTTGCGCTGTCGTGGAGAAAAAGAAGTTCGTCTGCATTTTTGTGGCAACGAACACGCTGAAGTTGTTTTTCCAACTCCTGAGAGTATCATCGTGAGGGAGGACATAGCATAACGCCTTCAGAGTCCAGAAGACTGTCGCCGTGACTTTACCGGCTGAGGCTGTGGGACTGAACATTTTCTTCGGAGGACAAGTGGTGTCGTGCTACTCCACAGATTTCTGTTTTGCTCCCGGTCCATAGTGATGAACCCATGTTTCATCAGCTGTGGCGATGTTAGACAAAAAATTGTCACAATCAGTCTCGTAACGCGCAAGCAACTCCACACATATGGTCCTTAGTTACCCCTTCATGGGCGAGGAATCCAGCCGGCACACACCTTGGAATATCCCAACTAGAGGACGAATGCGTCTGCACAACCAACAGAGACGTCCAGTTGAGCAGCGAAGTGTTTGTAGTACGTCGATCACCTAGAATCAGAGCGTCCGCACGTTGCAGGAGTCACAACTATATGTGGCCAACCGGCACGCGAGAGATCTGATGTTGGTTGGTTTGTGGGATTAAAGGGACCAGACTGCTACGGTCATCGGTCCCTAGAGATCTGATGTGTTTGCGGTACTTGTTGCGATGATGACAGGCGACTGGCCCAACGTGCTTTTGCTCACTGTCAGGTTTCCGTTTACGTTCTGCAAGTGCCTATGAACATCCGCGATGCTCTGGTTTTCCGGCAAAAGAAACTCATTTGCAGCTCTCTGCTTGGGACGCACCTGCATTACAGACGCCATTTTGAAGGTTAGGTACAGCGTCACCAACCACCGCAGTTTCATGAAACTAGAGAAGCTGAAGCGGGAATATCCCAGGATGTCCCGCAACAAATTCCGCATTTCTGAATGGAAAGTGTCGTATTGCTTATTGGACGGCCCTCGTAACACTATGGTTCAAATGGCTCTTAGCACTATGGGACTTTATATCTGAAGTCATCAGGCCCCTAGAACTAAGAACTACTTAAAACTAACTAACCTAAGGACATCACACACATCCATCCCCGGGGCGGAATTCGAACCCGCGACGGCAGGGGTCGCGCGGTTACAGACTGAAGCGCCTAGAACCGCTTGGCCACTGCGGCCGGCCGGCCGTGGTGGCCGTGCGGTTCTAAGCGCTTCAGTTCGGAACCACGGGACTGCTACGGTCGCAGGTTCGAATCCTGCCTCGGGCATGGATGTGTGTGATGTCGTTAGGTTAGTTAGGTTTAAGTAGTTCTCAGTTCTAGGGGACTGATGACCTAAGTCAGTCCCATAGTGCTCAGAGCCATTTGAACCATTTTATGAACCACTGCGGCCGGCCGTAACAATATATTTAACAGAGTTATCAGCCAGAACGTTATGACGACCCACGTAATAACCAGTACGTCCACCTCTGGCACGGACAACAATGGGAACGGGCCGTGGCATGAAAGCTGTGTGCCCTTGGTAGTTCGTTGGAAGGAGTTCAAATCACATCTAAACGCCCAAGTCACCTGATTCCTGTAATTCTGGGGAGGGGGCGATGAGATTTGACGACACATTCAACTCACAACCCAGATGTGCACGATCGGGTTCAAATCTAGCGAGTTGGTACACCAGCGCATCAGTTAGAAATCGCCACTATGTTTCTCGAACCACTCCAACGCACTCCTGGCCGCGTCGTTGTACATGTACAATGTTTACATTGCTCTGGTTTGTTCGTCACCTTTCTCTGACTGTCGCGTCGATGTCGGTAATATACAAGCAAGGTCGTGTACCGTCAGTTGACAAAGTAAACAGGAATGTGTCTACTATCAATCCTATCAGCAGCTGTCTTTTAGGAACAGAAAAATAAAGAACATAATACTAGATATTTCACTAGACTTTTTTGTTAAGTCCACAGAGATGTACCGTCTGCTTAATTTTGGCAGCTTATACAGTTTACGCCCTGTATATGGAGAGGAGTATCCGTTTGTTTGTTTGTAATTCATACAAAATATACGGTTTTATTCCGATCTTTATGATATTTTGCGCTCTTGCACAGACAAGAGGACGATGATTGTTTAAATAAGATATCGTAATATGACTTGAAACATATATGTGTGTAACATAAAAAGAGGAATGGTTGTTAACAAAAATCTGTAAAAGTTCTGGGCCGATTTACCTCAAATCTCGATAACTAAATGCCTAACAAAGGAAATATGTCGTGGTAAACTGATCGTTAATTTCTATCGCGAGAATGAATTATAGCGTCCATACTTGTCTTGGAGGTACTACCAACAGACGTGTTTGGAACGCGAGGCGAGCGGAAGGTCCAGAATTTGACAGAAACGTGATTGAAAACTACTCGAAACGTGATCAAAACTATTATTTATTGATAAGATCTAGCGAGTTGGGGGACCAACACATAAATTAAAAATCGCCACTGTGTTCCTTTAACCACTCATCACACTCCTGGCCTTGTGACATGGCGCATTATCTCACTACCATCGGGAAACAAGGTCGTCATGAGGGGATAGACGTGGTGTGCCAGCAGTGTACGATACTCGTTAGCTGTCATGATGCCTTGGAAGAGCTCCACCGGACCCATGGATGCTCACGTGAATTTTCCCCAGAGCACAATGGAGCCGCCGGAAGCTTGTCTCTGTCCCGAAGTACAAGTGCCAAGAAGCTGTTCCTTTGGAAGACGACGGACTTGCTCCCTCCCATTGGCTTGATGAACAAGCTGCCGGGATTCATCAGACCATGCAACTCTCTGCCTCTGCGCCGACGTCCAGTGTCGAAGGTCACGTGACCATTTCAGTCGCAGTTGTGGAGGTCGTGGTGTTTACATTGGCACATGCATGGGTCGTCAATTCTGGAGACGCATCCTTAGGAGTGTTCGGTACACTGTGTGTTCAGACAGCGTTAAAGTATGACGCTAATTCCGCCACAGTTCGCCGTGTGTCATGTTTTACCAGTCTGCCCAGCCTACAATGGCTGTCACTTTAATGAGGGGTGATCGCCCAACCCTACGACGTCTAGGTGTGGTTCCACTTTGGTTCCGCCACTAGTTGAGGACACTGACCACAGCACTCCTCTAACACCCGACAAGTCACGCAATTTCCATAGAGCTCGTGCCGCGTCTCCGGGCCATTACAATCCGCCCTCGGCCAAATTCACACAGATCGCACGCCTTCCCCATTCTACACACGGACAGCACACTCGCTGATACTACATGCACCGTGCGTGTGTCTGATCAGCAGTCGTTCCTCGCCAGGTGACGCTGCTATCGCCTGGATGAGTTTATATCGACAGCAGATCGGTGGCCGTAATGTTCTGGCTGATCAGCGTATAATGGACGTTGATACACTTGTTGCCCTAATTCTTTTAGCACTGTAGCTGTTGAAGACTGCGCCTATATTTTAGTGTAGTGCTGTGCACGAACCCGACTCTCTGTTCCCCTACCCTCCCCCTCCCCTAGCTGCCCCCTCCCCCCCCCCCCCCTTGCTCCCCACATAGCCCGCATGTACCGCAATAAGCCGCGTGCAAACGTGGCCGCTGATTGCTGCCACGAGTTGATGATTTCAGCAGGACGGCTACCGCCGGCGTGATATGAATGCGTTTCTCCCCTTGCCTTCCCTCCTCCACCAAACACCGCTTTCTGATTCACCGGGGTCCGAACCGCGGCCCAGGCGATTCATCACCACCGTAACGTATTACTGGAGGCCCGTTCGTGGCAGCGCGCGCCATTCGCAGCAGTCTCAGGCAGCTACCTCTTTGACAAGGCTGCGGCAGTAAGGCGCCATGTCACTCGCGGGGTAGGAGGGTGCGAAAGAGCACACACGCAGAGCAACGCAGGCCTGCGCTCTTGTACAAGAACGCAATCAGGCAATCACGCGCGAATCCGGGTGAAAGACAGTCTGATTGGAAGAGAACTGAGAAATTGTGACGTATCAGTGCTACCCGCGAACGTCAGCTCGTCCTAGGCTATAGCGAACGCCAGTTAGTCTGATGTCTGGTGGAAGTGGGTGTCTTTGTTGAGTCTGGAAATCTACCCAAACGGTATAAACTGCAAAAAAATTCTGTTGGTAAAATACAAGTAATTGATTTAAAACAAGTACTAACATGTTTGTCCATTTCCTACGGTTTCCCCACAGCCTCCGGCCACCCCACCCCCCCCCCCCCCACCCCCCACCCCCAAAAAAAAGCTCGTTTTGGGACAATTTTTTTTAACAAATAGACGCTGGACACTGCACCCAAATTAGACGTGACTTGTGTGAACATTATGCATAGTAGACTGGACAACTCATTGGACAGGAGCAAACCAGTACGGAGTGCTTGCTCCACCCCCTCCCCAACACAAGCGCACTTATGTAAGCAGTCGTGTTATTTACCACTGCGCGTATTGACATCTCGAGCGTGAGCAACTTAGGCAACAACGGCCTGCGTAGTTAAGTCATTGCTATACGCCAATTGTATACAGTCGTCGAATTACCTGTGCAAACGTTATTGCAAGTCTGTTAAACGTTGAGATGGAAAGAGATTTACTATCGCTGGACTATTCATTTAATTTATGGCGAAGCACAAGGTATTGTGAAGGCAGCTGTACGAATTTATTGTGAACGTTTACTACAACGAAGTCTTCCCGCACGATTGACATTCGTTGCAGTTCACCAAAAGTCTGCATCATCATAAGTCTACTTTTACAGGATTATTTTGCATTTTTTCATTCTTAAAGAAATCCGGTAATTATTTTTACTTTTTTACATTTTATTCTGTATGCTAAACGTATTGTCTGTCTGTTATCATATGCTTTGATTTGATTATTAAATTAATCATGACAGAATACAAACTAGGAATATATAGTAAATTCGCATAGATTGAGACACAAAAGCTGTTCTGGGCCCCGTTCACAAGACCCACAACGCGAAAAACATTGTAAGCTGAGGAACAAATTCAGGACCGCATCCACGAAGATCCTACTACTGGAATCATCGACGGCCAAGTGGTGTGCTTCGCACACTGTCGTTCATCGCAACTTCGAGAAAGGGGTCTGAGCATTACCACATTCAAAGCGTACAAGCGTTCGAAAAGCAAGATTTCCCTCCACGACAAGAATTCTGAAAGGCTTTTGTTACAAAGTACGCAGTAAGATTTTGTAAACTATATACTCGTCCCAGATGAAGCGTGTTTCACTCGCGACGGAGTAACTAATTTGCGTAATATCCACACGTGGAGTGTACACAATTCGCACCCAAGTAGTCGCAATATATATTCAGCACCGCTTTGCCGTAAATGCAAGGGCGGGAATAATAGATGATTACATTATTAGGCCTTATGTTTTACATGCACGATTGATTGGTAACTATTACCGAACCTTTCTCGAAGAAACATCGCTACCAACTTTATTAGAAGATATTCCGTTAGCCGTACGTCGTAACTTGTGTTTCTTCCATGATGGTGCTCCACCTACATTGGTCACAGAGTACGAAGATTTTTGAGTACGAGATTTCCAGGACGACGGGTAGAACGATCTGCTCGCGTCGTTGACCAGCAGACAGTACTGATTTAAATCCACTGGATTTTTGCTTTCGGGGCCATATGAGGGAACTTCATTACGCTCAGCAAGTAAATAATGGGGACGAAATTTCGCAGAGGTTTTCGATGTTGCCAATACCATAAAGGCAAATATCCGTGTATGTGAACGAGTACCACGAAAGTGGGTTCGGCGTAATTAAGCATATGTCAAATCGAATGGTGGGCATTTTGAACGCTTATTGTAGTATTGGTGTAAGAGGAAACAGAGTAATGTGGGTTTCATTTTCCTTACGGTAATGTTGTACAAAAAGAAAATAAATTTAATTTTCGTGATGGTATTGTTGTAAAAAGAGGCCATAGCTTATTGTAACACATGCACAACGAATTACGTAGTAATTGGTTGATTTTGTACCAAGGGAACTGCATATTATTTGATGTTAGCTTCCCTTTACTACCACGACCTTCATTATCGTAATGTTGTAAAAGAGAAAACGTCTGGTTGTACTTAATATATCGTTTACATAAAAAGAGTTAGACGTACTTGAGAACCCAGTGACTGTTAACATTACGTGTTTTGGTACTAAGTGATCGTCACGTCGATGTCGGTAATACATAAGCAAGGTCGTGTACCGTCTGTTAACAATGTAAACAGTGAAGCGTCTGCTATCAATTCTACAAATATCTGTCTCTTAAGAATACAAAAATAAAGATTATGACTGCTGCATACACCTATAGTAGTAATCGAGTTCCATGCCGTCTGGCGCCGATTCGAAACCCGCGGCGTTCGGTACCAGATGCGGCATTCATGAAAATCAGGTTCCAGGCTTCCGGTTCTCACTTTTGCAAATATACGCCAATTTCAATCCAGAATATTAATTACATAAGATATTATGCTTTGATTCTTTGTTAATTTATAAATTAAAATGACATATGTGCATAAAATATAACTGTAAAATACGTACTTTTATCGTTTCAGTACACTTGATTTTATGATCGCAGCTAACATATCGCCTCAAATATACGTACATATGACATCGTCGATCTGGAAAAGAAACGACTCAAAGTTAAGTATTCCATTGGAGTCGTGGATATGAGAATCCCATTATTAGTGGGGGCTCAGTTTAATTCCAATTAAAATAATAATAATTAAATCTCAAGATGATGGATGGGACATGGCATAGTCCAAAATCATTTGTGGCCGGGATCTACTATATCTATAACGGAGTCGCCGATTAGGCAGTATTACTGATTTATGAGTACAGAGATTAAGTGAACCACTACGAACTACCGACTATTTCTACTAGTAGAGAAGACTGAAAAGATTGGGAAGTGAGTTTCCTGGACACGAGTAGGAAGTACTTAGTGATTTTCCGGCGTTGTAAGCAAGGGTGTGGTTTAAGAATACACGCACTATGTCAGTTCTAAAAGACCGTGATGTAATTAACTAGGTGTGGTTTTGTGGAGGAGTTCAACTGACAACGTCTAGTTGATCTAAACAGTTTCATTTGTTTAGTGGAAAATTTAACTGTAGTTGTTTGTTGTATGACATTCGATCTACGGCTTTGCACATGACCACCATGTACAAGCAGTGGACAGTTGCAATCTTCCTTGCAAAGGGCTTGCTGGACATTTTTATACCCACGGCCATAGCGCACATTTCTGACTTCATCGACGACTTCAGTTACCCTCAGACTCGTTCACCGATCACAAGCGCACTTCAAACCAAAGATTTCTATACCCCCACTGCATATCCCGCAACAGCGTCGAACTCAAACATCTATCGACACGGTAGCAGACCGTTTGGGGTCAATGTCCACCACCCTTTCCTTCCCCTCATCTTCCAGGCGACCTGGTACTATGTTACGTGTAGGAAATAGGCCACATGCCAATGTCTTCACGCAACCGATTGTCACACACTCCCCTTTGTACTATTGGCCACCTCATGGATGACGATGGCCATCACCTCACCAGTGCTGCCACATGTGACTTCTAGAAACTGGGTCGGCAGTTCGTTGCCTGCTACCTCCGTGTTCCACTCGATCGATCGACTTGCAGATTTTTATCCGTCCTGAGGACACTCGCTTCCCATCAACAAAAACCACGCTAGGATTTTGGTCAAGTGATAGACAATCACTCCATATTCTTATGGGGATAAATCATGACTTCTGGCAGCACTTACAAACCACGCACAATCCGCGCTATCAAACCTCCTTCACCAATTATGTATGCAGGACGTTTGCGTCACCCCCACTCAGCTGGATCGTGTCACACGCGGTAGGCACTCCTCCGCACCCCAACCCCCTCCACTGTCGTCTGAGACTCAACACGCTACATTCTCCACTTCCATATCGTAACCCACACCGGACTAGGCGCATGGACCACAATTCCAAGGTAAGCCGGGAATTTCTCCAATTCCACTGCCCCCTCCCCCTCCCCTCGTCCCTCCTTGGCTTCCATCATCCCTTCGTGGGCTTCGGTAGAGGTGCCGGGGACGCTGTTGTCAGGCCTCGCATGTTGACCTCTTTCCACTCAGCACCCACTCCTCGTCCGCCAAACAGAAGGATGCTTGGTGTCGTATCCCAACCTAGCTCCTTCTTCCCTTCTCCGCTATTTGCCCATGTCGTCAAACTTCTTACCTTAATTTCTGGTTTTTTTTTGTTTACGGATGTACGCATCCTTATTGCTCCAATGCCACGTCAATTGCACGAGTGGTGTAGGAGAAAAAAACGGGGTAGCGTTTTTGATTGTCAATCAAAACATCCTCGGTCCCGGGTTCAAAATACGGCACCAATTAAATTTTGATCAATAATCAACATTGTCGGTCGAAAGCTTCCGGAATAAAAAGTCACCCTCATTCTGCCATCGGTCTTGTCAAAGAGAGTAGAGGAACAAACAGATGTTCAGGGCACTCTCTTGTCCTTGTGCGAAGACACTGCCCCTAAAAGGCGGAAGAATCAAAAATGATCAACGGTATGAGGATGGAGAAGGCAATCGAAACCACTGCATTAAAGACACGTAACTTGTATCGACAAGACATGTAGCCTGTAATTGAAAAAGTGTCACGATGATCTCTCCAGTGGCAAAAGATTCCGGAATAGCTCCCATTCGGATCTCCTGAAGGAGACTGCCAAGGGGGAATTGGCCATGAGAAAAAGACTAAATAAAGAACGAAAGGATCACGTTCTACCAATCGGGGAGTGCAATGTCAGAAGAATTAGCGTTGTAGGTTAGCTAGGAAATCTGAAAAGGGAATTGCAAAGGCTCACTCTACATACAGTAGGGGTCAGTGAAATGTAATGGATAGAAGACAAGGATTTCTGGTCAGATGAATATAGGGCAATATCAACAGCAGCAGAAAATGGTACACCGCGAGTAGCATTCCTTGTGAGTAGGAAGGTAGGGCAGCGAGCGTGTTACTGGGAACAGTTCAGTGATACGGTTGTTCCTATCGGACTTGACACCAAATCAACGCCGACAACGATAGCTTAGGCATACATACCGACGTCGCAAGATGAAGATGAAAAGATGAAACAAGTACTTGAGGATACTGAAAGGGTAATACAGTACGTAAAAGGAGATGAAAATCTATTAGGGGGACTGGAATGCAGTTGTAGGGGAAGGGGTAGAAGAAAATGTTGAATGGAAATACAGGCTTGGGACAAGGAATGCGAGAGGAGAAAGACTAAGTTCTGCAATAAGTTTCAGCTAGTAATAACGAATACTCTGTTCAAGAATCATAAGAGGAGGTATACTTGGAAAAGACCGGGTGATACGAGAATATTTTAGTTAGATTACATCAGGGTCAGACAGAGATCCCGCGATCAGATACTGGATTGTAAGGCGTATCCAGGGGCAGATACAGACTCAGATCGAAATGTACTACTGATGAAGGGTATGCTGAAGTTTAGGAGATTACTAAGTACGAATTAATACGCAAAACAGTGGGATACGGAAGTACTAAGGAATGACAAGATACGGTTGAACTGCTGTAAGGTTATAGATACAGCAATAACAAACATATCAGTAGGCAGTACACTTGAAGACGAATGGACACCTCTTAAAACAGTAATTAATTGGAAAGGAAACACAGGTACAAAGAAGGTAGCTGGGAAGAAACCCTGAGTAACAGAAGAAATGCTTCAGTTGATCGATGAAAGAAGGAAGTACAAAAATGTTCAGGGAAATTCTTGAATACAGAAATACAAGTCGCTGAGGAACGAAATAAATAGGAATTGCAGAGAAACTAAGACGAAATGGCTGCGTAAAAAATGTGAAAAATCGAAAAAGAAACGACTGTCGAAAGGACAGACTAAACATACAGGAAAGTCAAAACAACCATAGGTGGCATCAAAAGCAAGGGTGGTAACATTAAGGGTGCAACGGTAATTCCACTGTTAAACGCAGAAGAGAGAGCGGATAGGTGGAAAGACCACATTGAAGCCCTCTCTGAGGTACAAAATTTGTCTGATGTGGGAGAAGAAGAAACATGAGTCGATTTAGACGAGTCAGGGGATCTGGTATTAGAATTTATAACAGCTTTGGAGGGCTTAAGATCAAATAAGGGAGAAGGGATAGATAACATTCCACACGAATTTCTAAAATCACTGGGGGAAGTGGCAAAAAAACGAATACTCACGTTGATGTGTAGGATGTATGAGACTGGCGGCACACCATCTGATTTTCGGGAAAATATCATCCACACAATTCCGAAGACTGCAACAGCAAAAATGCAAGAATTATTGCACAATCAGCTTAACAGCTCATGCATCCAAGTAGCTGACAAGAATAACATTAAGAATGAAAAAGAAAATATATAATGTGCCATATGATGATCAGTTTGGCTTCAGAAAGGTAAAGGCACCAGAGGGACAATTCCGCCCTTGCGGTTGATAAAGTAAACAAGACTAAAGAACAATCTAGACACGTTCATAGGGTAGGACGTGTTGACCTGGAAAAATCGTTCGACAATGTAAAATGGTGCAAGATCTAGAGTTTGAGAAAAATAGGAGTAAGCTATACGGAGAGACGGGTAATATACGTAATAATAAGAGTGGACGATCAAGAACGAAGTACTAGGATTAAAACGGGTGTGAGACGGAAATGTACTCTGCAGTCTGTACATTGAAGAAGCAATGATTGGAATAAGAGAAACCTTTTTGGAGTGGAATTTAAATTAAATATGAAATGATATTAATGATAAAAATCATTAATGACATTGCTATGCTGAGTGAAAGGGAAGAAGAATTACATGATCGGTGAAATGGAATGAACAGTCTAATGAGTACAAAGTATGGACTGAGAGGAAGAAAGACGAAAGTAATGAGAAAAAGCAGAAATGAGAACAGCGAGAAACTTAAAATCAGGACTGATGGTTAGAGAGTAGATGAAGTTAAGTAATTCTACTGCCTATGCAATGGAAGACATCAAAAGTAGGCTACAATTGGCAAAAAGGGCATTCCTGGCAAAGAGAAATCTACTAATACCAAACAAAGGTCTTAATTTGAGGAAGAAATTTCTGACAATATACGTTTTGAGCATTACATTGTATGGCAATGAAACACTTACTGTGGGAAAATCGGAACAGAAGAGAATTGAAGCATTTGAGATATGGTGCTACAGACAAATGTTGAAAATTATGTGGCCTGATAAGGCAAGGAATCGGAGAGGAAAGGAATATTCGGAAAACACTGCAAAGGAGAAAGGACAAGATGATAGGATATCTGTTGAGATGTGAGGGAATGACTTCCATGGTACTAGAGGGAGCTGTAGAAGGCAAAAACTCTAGAGGAAGACAGAGATAGGAATACATCCAGAAAATAATTGAGGACGTAGGTTGGAGGTGGTACTCTGGGATGAACTGTTTAAAAAAAGAAAGAAAAAAATTGTACTCTCTCTTGCACTTCCTAGTTCGTCTAAAATCGATGTCCACGTCACAGTGGCTCAAATTATCGAAAATAAGAAACTGCCTTCTGAACATTTCTATTTTGTTGTAGAATTTCCACAGTTCCACAACTTTCAGCCGTAAGACACTACTTTACTGATCGGTGTTCCTCCCTGTTTTTCTTTCAATGACACCCTTAGCACTTTCTTTACCCGTGCCCCCAACCTCATTTCAACACCGCCCCCCTCCCCCCACCCTCAAGTACACATATTTACTTTGGTTTACCGTGTCTCTCACACTTCTCTTACACTATTAACTACACTAGTCCTCTCACTTATCTTTCAATTTCAGAAGTTGCTTTCGCACCTTCTCGGAGCTTTCGTGAGGGTCGTGGCAAGAATTCACGCATTCTTAGCGCTGCGCGACGAGAGAGACAAATTAAACCTACTCAGAACCGTTTTCTGGCTGATCAGACTAATTCTTTGCGCTACTACACTATTAAAGTCTAAATAGTGGTCACCAATCTAACTTTGACAAGCAAACCAGTCATAATTCGGCACTTCTTTTGTAAAAGAGCTCCTCGTCCAGGCCGTGAAAGCCCAGTGGACGTCTACCGGTCGCCGTGCCATCCTCTGCCTTGAGAAGTTTTGCGACTGCGATGTGAAGGGTATTGGACAGAAAATGATGCCATAAACGACAAGTATTTATACAAGCATTTTCGTAACGTTCTATACTTTCACGTGCAGCGTAATTTACATTTTATGAAGAGCTTCTAACATCGAAATAAAAGAACCAGTTAATAGGTTCTAGAAATAGGAAGAGATACGTTCGATTCACTTTAATAGCACGAGTTACCTGCCCGCAGCTGAAGCTGTTAAGGTGTGAGTATAAACAGGAAAAGCAGTGGGCTTCATCCGCGTTAATCAAGCGAGCGGAGAGAGAGTTGCTCCCCCCAAAAATTCCAGTTGTCTGTCTATTGCAACGCTACAAAAGACTTGTCGGGACATGAGCCGCACTTTACGAGGGGAGCTCTCCTACAGGTCGGCAGCATGTAGCATCGTCAGGCAAGTCTGTCGTTCGTTGTTTACAATGGCCGCCATTCACGCAGTAACTGAGCACTATGCATCTCGACTACATGACTCAACAAAATAAAATAAAGGTAAACAACATAATACAATGCCTTGGACATTATCGACAATCTCCTCCGACAAGAACTGAACGATGTACTGATACAAATTAATACGGCTTGTTTGCCTTGTAGAGAATGAAGCAGCACTATTCATTCTGCGCATGAAACTACCTTTCAGTACAACAGTATACAAATACGTGTTGATCTAAACGTGTAAGCCACATCTGCACGGTGAGAGGAATAAAGGGAGAAGAGGATTTAACGTACAGTCGACGTAGATGAATGTAGAGATGGCGGCCAAGCCATGAGCATAGTTACAACCGTACACTTACAACCGTACACTTGACATTCCATAGATGCAGGCACTTTTCAGCGAAATACTTAAGACCAAAGAGCTTATTGTTATCTTGATGTTGTCCAATACCTCCCTCTACACTTTTTCCCCTATACAGCTTCCTCTAGTTGCATGGAAGCTTTTCTCTGGCGTCTTAACTCTTGTCCCACCGTTTTCTCTGTTCTGATAGACATTTCTATTCACATATACCTATCCTCGCCGATTGTACGGACCATCTCCACTCCTCTTGTCTTACCAGTCCACTTAAGCATCCCTTTTGTAACGCCACATCTGAAACACATTTTTTTTTTCGGTTCGTTGATGACCGACAGACTGTAGGCCGTAATAACTCATACTTGTGTCAAATCCGTCTCCGACTTCGAGACTACGAGTTAAGACGTTATACTCTACTTCTGAGAGTCGTTGAAAAACGACCGACTTCTGTTACAATGGATGCAATATTCTGAGAAAGAAATCATTATTTATGTTCGTTAAAAGATTTAATGATGGTACAGGGGTTGTGTCTCTAGAATAAATTTTGGCTCTACTGGTAGCAGATCGTAAACGTAGTCATAAATGACATTGTAAGGTGGCTGTTCTTTTTGCTATTGAACTACTGTATTTAAAAATATGAAGCCCTGAATTGGGAAGCTGTACCTTGATACAAACAAATTAATAGACCATATAATCAATTAATTCATGCTACCTGACTCCGATAATGAAAACAAACATAAATTTGGAGCTCACACTTACATAAATCATGCATCATAATAAAGATCAGGAATAGTATGATTAATTATACATCACTCATCATGTTTCATTCGTTCGATCCTATCAGTATCGCCAGGTGTAATAGTGAACATCTTGCAGTCGATCAATGTGCATTAAGAAAGTGGGCCGCTTAATGTATTCACAAATAGCCACATTCGAAAAGTGGTTAACATGTAGCAATACATCTTTCAGTTGGTTGAATGATGTTGTTCGCAAGATTAGAACATGCTTGACTTCTTTTTCTCTTTTTTTTTTTTTTTTTTTTTTTAAAGTCATCAGTCTGACTGGTTTGATGCGGCCCGCCACAAATTCCTTTCCTGTGCTAACCTCTTCATCTCAGAGTAGCACTTGCCCTCTACAGCTCCCTCTAGTACCATGGAAGTCATTCCCTCATGTCTTAGCAGATGTCCTATCATCCTGTCCCTTCTCCTTATCAGTGTTTTCCACATATTCTTTTCTTCTCCGATTCTGCGTAGAACCTCCTCATTCCTTACCTTATCAGTCCACCTAATTTTCAACATTCGTCTATAGCACCACATCTCAAATGCTTCGATTCTCTTCTGTTCCGGTTTTCCCACAGTCCATGTTTCACTACCATACAATGCTGTACTCCAGACGTACATCCTCAGAAATTTTTTTCTCAAATTAAAGCCAGTATTTGATATTAGTAGACTTCTCTTGGCCAGAAATGCCTTTTTTGCCATAGCGAGTCTGCTTTTGATGTCCTCCTTGCTCCGTCCGTCATTGGTTATTTTACTGCCTAGGTAGCAGAATTCCTTAACTTCATTGACTTCGTGACCATCAATCCTGATGTTAAGTTTCTCGCTGCTCTCATTTCTACTACTTCTCATTACCTTCGTCTTTCTCCAATTTACTCTCAAACCATACTGTGTACTCATTAGACTGTTCATTCCGTTCAGCAGATCATTTAATTCTTCTTCACTTTCACTCAGGATAGCAATGTCATCAGCGAATCGTATCATTGATATCCTTTCACCTTGTATTTTAATTCCACTCCTGAACCTTTCTTTTATTTCCATCATTGCTTCCTCGATGTACAGATTGAAGAGTAGGGGCGAAAGGCTACAGCCTTGTCTTACACCCTTCTTAATACGAGCGCTTCGTTCTTGATCGTCCACTCTTATTATTCCCTCTTGGTTGTTGTACATATTGTATATGACCCGTCTCTCCCTATAGCTTACCCCTACTTTTTTCAGAATCTCGAACAGCTTGCACCATTTTATATTGTCGAACGCTTTTTCCAGGTCGACAAATCCTATGAAAGTGTCTTGATTTTTCTTTAGCCTTGCTTCCATTATTAGCCGTAACGTCATAATTGCCTCTCTCGTCCCTTTACTTTTCCTAAAGCCAAACTGATCGTCACCTAGCGCATTCTCAATTTTCTTTTCCATTCTCCTGTATATTATTCTTGTAAGCAGCTTCGATGCATGAGCTGTTAAGCTGATTGTGCGATATTTCTCGCACTTGTCAGCTCTTGCCGTCTTCGGAATTGTGTGGATGATGCTTTTCCGAAAGTCAGATGGTATGTCGCCAGACTCATATATTCTACATACCAACGTGAATAGTCGTTTTGTTGTCACTTCCCCCAATGATTTTAGAAATTCTGATGGAATGTTATCTATCCCTTCTGCCCTATTTGACCGTAAGTCCTCCAAAGCTCTTTTAAATTCCGATTCTAATACTGGATCCCCTATCTCTTCTAAATCAACTCCTGTTTCTTCTTCTATCACATCAGACACATCTTCACCCTCATAGGGGCTTTCAATGTATTCTTTCCACCTATCTGCTCTCTCCTCTGCATTTAACAGTGGAATTCCCGTTGCACTCTTAATGTTACCACCGTTGCTTTTAATGTCACCAAAGGTTGTTTTGACTTTCCTGTATGTTGAGTCTGTCCTTCCGACAATCATATCTTTTTCGATGTCTTCACATTTTTCCTGCAGCCATTTCGTCTTAGTTTCCCTGCACTTCCTATTTATTTCATTCCTCAGCGACTTGTATTTCTGTATTCCTGATTTTCCCTGAACATGTTTGTACTTCCTCCTTTCACCAATCAACTGAAGTATTTCTTCTGTTACCCATAGTTTCTTCGCAGCTACCTTCTTTGTACCTATGTTTTCCTTCCCAACTTCTGTGATGGCCCTTTTTAGAGATGTCCATTACTCTTCAACTGCCTACTGCGCTATTCCTTATTGCTGTATCTATAGCGTTAGAGAACTTCAAACGTATTTCGTCATTCCTTAGTACTTCCGTATCCCACTTCTTTGCGTATTGATTCTTCCTGACTAATGTCTTGAACTTCAGCCTACTCTTCATCACTACTATATTGTGATCTGAGTCTATATCTGCTCCTGGGTACGCCTTACAATCCAGTATCTGTCTGACCATGATGTAATCTAATTGAAATCTTCCCGTATCTCCCGGCCTTTTCCAAGTATACCTCCTCCTCTTGTGATTCTTGAACAGGGTATTCGCTATTACTAGCTGAAACTTGTTACAGAACTCAATTAGTCTTTCTCCTCTTTCATTCCTTGTCCCAAGCCCATATTCTCCTGTAACCTTTTCTTCTACTCCCTCCCCTACAACTGCATTCCAGTCGCCCATGACTATTAGATTTTCGTCTCCCTTTACATACTGCATTACCCTTTCAATATCCTCGTACACTTTCTCTATCTGTTCATCTTCAGCTTGCGACGTCGGCCTGTGTACCTGAACTATCGTTGACGGTCTGCTCTCGATTCTGATTAGAACAACCCAGTCACTGAACTGTTCACAGTAACACACCCTCTGCCCTACCTTCCTATTCATAACGAATCCTACACCTATTATACCATTTTCTGCTGCTGTTGATATTACCCGATACTCATCTGACCAGAAATCCTTGTCTTCCTTCCACTTCACTTCACTGACCCCTACTATATCTAGATTGAGCCTTTGCATTTCCCTTTTCAGATTTTCTAGTTTCCCTACCACGTTCAAGCTTCTGACATTCCACGCCCCGACTCGTAGAACATTATCCTTTCGTTGATTATTCAATCTTTTTCTCATGGTAACCTCCCCCTTGGCAGTCCTCTCCTGGAGATCCGAATGGGGGACTATTCCGGAATCGTTTGCCAATGGAGAGATCATCATGACACTTCTTCAATTACAGGCCACATGTCCTGTGGATACACGTTACGTGTCTTTAATGCAGTGGTTTCCATTGCCTTCTGCTTGACTTACCAACTAATAAAAGACACATCGAGGTAATAATTCTACGTTATTTGGTTTGTGGACCATGAACAGATACACTTGACAGAATCAGCCACAGCGTCTCTGCAATCAATGGCCATCGTTAAGTCAGAACTTCTTAGCTGACATTGCCGTGCATAACACTGGGATACTGTTGTTATAAATAAGAAGAGCTGTCTGAGATACGAAATGTTTGGTGAAATATGCATTGAAGAGCCAAAGATATTGGTACACCTGCCTAATATCGCGTTGGACCCCCCGCAACACGACGTGGCAATGACTCGACTAATGTCTGAAGTAGTGATGAAGGGAACTGTTACTATGAATCCTACAGGGCTGTCCATAAATCCGTAAGAATACGACGTGGTAGAGATTTCTTGTGAACAGAACGTTGCAAGGCATTCCAGATATGCTCAATAACGTTCATGTATGGGGAGTCTGTTGGCCGGTGGAAAAGTCTAAATTCCGAAGAGTGTTCCTGGAGCCACTCTGAGCAATGCTGGACGTGTTGCAGTGTCTTGCTGGAATTGCCCAGATCCGTCGGAATGCACAATGGCCATGAATGGTTGTAGATTATCATACAGGATGCTTACGTACGTGTCACCTGTCGGAGTCATATGTACACGTATCAGGGGTCCCGTATCACTCGAACTGCACACGCCGTACACCATTACGGAGCCTCCACCAGCTTGAATAGTCTCCTGGTGACAGGAAGGGTCCACGGATTCGTGAGGCTGCCTCGATGCTCATACGCGTCCATCCGCTCGATAGAATTTGAAATCAGACTCGGCGGACCAGGCAACATGTTTACACTCATCAAGAGTCCAGTGTCGGTGTTGACGGGCCCAGACGAGGCATAAAACTTTTCGTCGTGCAGTCATCAGAGGTGCACGAGTGGGCCTCCAGCTCCGAAGGCCCATATCGACGACGTTTCGTTGAATGGTTCGCACGCTGACGTTGATGGCCCAGCATTGTAATATGCAGCAATTTTCAGAAGGGTAGTACTTCTGTCACGTTGAACGATTATCTTCAGTCGCCGTTGGTCCCGTTATAGCATGATCTTTTTCAGGCCACAGCGACATCGGAGATTTTATGTTTTACAGGTTTTTTTTATATTCACGGTACACACGTGAAATGGTCGTACGGGAAAATCCACACTTCATCGCTACCTCGGAGATGCCGTGTCCCATCGCTCGTTCGCCGACAATAACACCACGTTCAAACTCACTTAAACCTTGATAACTTGCCGTTGTAGCAGAAGTAACCGATCTAACAACTGCGCCAGACGCTTTTTGTCTTACATAGGCGTTGCCGACCGCAGTACCGTATTCCGTCTGTTTACACATCTCTGTATTTGAATACGCATGCCTATACTACCTGCTTTGGCGCCTCAGGGTATGACGGGCAACAGTTGACAGAGACAAAGTTAGCGTCTTGTAACAAGTGACAACGAAATGGTGGTAGACGAAGAGTATACAGATACGTACTTACATAATGGTAAACGGATAAGGTTAATGGAAACGAGTATTAATATATGAATTTAGATTACATAATTCGTTTCAAAGTAAGCTAACATAATACGTAAACATTTTGGCATACGAACGACAAGTGCAGTGTAAATTAGATACACCATCAATTACGTAAATCAGTTCTATAGACGCTTCGGGAAAACCATAGAATAAACTAAGTTAAGAGGGAGAGTGACTGCCGGCCGAGGTGACCGAGCGTTTCTCGGCGTTACAGTCTGGAACCGCGCGACCGCTACGGTCGCAGGTTCGAATCCTGCCTCGGGCGTGGGTGAGCGTGATGTCCTTAGATTAGTTAGGTTTAAGTAGTTCTAAGTTCTAGGGGACTGATGACCTCAGAAGTTAATTCCCATAGTGCTCAGAGCCATTTGAACCATTTTTTGGAGAGTGACTGAATTAACTGCTTAATATTACGGACTGAATGACAAGAACACTATTCAGCAACCAGGCTCAAGCCTACTGTTTCAACAAAGACACAGATCGTTTCTAACACTCTACGAATGGATACAAGCTACTTCCGCAATTCCTAGCAAGTTTAGTACATGGAATGAGTGAAAGACTGAGTCATGGAATCCGAGTACAAGACAAATGATTTTATAGAAAACATTTCATATGAACAACCACTTCGTATAATCGCAATAAATGGAACTATTTAGCCAGTACTGCAGACCCGCATCTACGCATCTGACCCCAGCCGAGCGTCGTGCCATTCCAAGCGCCTGCAAACAAGTGTCGATTTCAAATCTGTTTGCACTGGTGGCTCTTAAGCGACGTGCACGCTGATTGTCCATACGCCCAGAAACATGTAACCGATACCTTTCGCCAAACTTCTCATAGAGACATCTCAGAAGTCTATACAGATTATATCGATGCTGTTTACAGAAACGTCTTTACAAAGTTTCAGCAAAGGTAAATTAGCGAGTTAATGGAGGAATATAGTTGAAAAATTGAAAGCGACCATTTAACAGGTAACTTTCAAAATGTGGAAATACATAATCGACCAGTTAACTACAGACTGCATTACGACACACATGTACGATGTGCTGTGGGCGTACAGGATGACTTTTATTGTCTCAAACGGATAGCTCCACCTACCTATCCTGCGTTCAGAATTTGTTAATTCGCGTCGTGCTACCATAGTTACGCCGGACACTTTTTCGCATGAATCATCTGAGTACAAATGACAGCTCCGCCAACACACTGCCGTTTTACACCTTTTGCGCACGATACACCGCCATCTTTATGTGTGCAAATCGCTATCCCAAGACTTTTGTCACACCAGTATATACCTGTAAAGGTCGAATGCTGGGTCAAGACTTTTTTGTTTCTAACAGAGAGCTTGTGATTTGTTATTAATTTTTGTTTAGTTTAGGGTTCATATTATTTCTTCATGAATTCGTAATTTTCTTTCTTCTATTTTGGCCGGCTGCTGTGGATGATCGGTTCTAGACGCTTCAGTCCGGAACCGTGCTGCTGCTACGGTCGCAGGTTCGAATCCTGCCTCGGGAATGGATGTGTGTGATGTCTTTAGGTTAGTTAGGTTTAAGTTGTTCTAAGTCTAGACTTACTGAAAGCTTTTGACAATGTTGACTAGAATACTCTCTTTCAAATTCTGAAGGTGGCAGGGGTAAAATACAGGGAGTGAAAGGCTATTTACAATTTGTACAGAAATCGGATGGCAGTTATAAGAGTCGAGGGACATGAAAGGGAAGCAGTGGTTGGGAAGGGAGTGAGACAGGGTTGTAGCCTCTCCCTGATGCTATTCAATCTGTATATTGAGCAAGCAGTAAAGGAAACAAATGAAAAGTTTGGAGTAGGTATTAAAATCCATGGTGAAGAAATAAAAACTTTAAGGTTCGCCGATGACATTGTAACTCTGTCAGAGACAGCAAAGGACTTGGAAGAGCAGTTGAACAGAATGGACAGTGTCTTGAAAGGAGGATATAAGATGAACATCAACAAAAGCAAAACGAGGATAATGGAATGTAGTCGAATTAAGTCGGCTGATGCTGAGGGAATTAGATTAGGAAATGAGACACTTAAAGTAGTAAAGGAGTTTTGCTATTTGGGGAGCAAAATAACTGATTACGGTCGAAGTAAAGAGGATATAAAATGTAGACTGGCAATGGCAAGGAAAGCGTTTCTGAAGAATTTGTTAACATCGAGTATAGGTTTAAGGGTCAGGAAGTCGTTTCTGAAAGTATTTGTATGGAGTGTAGCCATGTATGGAAGTGAAACATGGACGATAAATAGTTTGGACAAGAAGAGAATAGAAGCTTTCGAAATGTGTTGCTACAGAAGAATGCTGAAGATTAGATGGGTAATCACATAACTAATGAGGAGGTGTTGAATAGGATTGGGGACAAGAGAAGTTTGTGGCACAACTTGACTAGAAGGAGGGATCGGTTGGTAGGACATGTTCTGAGGCATCAAGGGATCACCAATTTAGTACTGGAGGGCAGCGTGGAGGGTAAAAGTCGTAGAGGGAAACCAAGAGATGAATACACTAAGCATATTCAGAAGGAGGTACTGGGAGATGAAGAATCTTGCACAGGATAGAGCAGCATGGAGAGCTGCATCAAACCAGTCTCAGGACTGAAGACCTCAACAACGACAACAACAACAAAGTCTAGCGGACTGATAACCTCAGATGCTAAGTCCCATAGTGCTTAGAGCCATCTGAACATTGTTTTCTTCTCTTGTCCACGTTTGGAATTTGCCATACGCCAAATAAATAAAAATAAAATAGTAATTCCATTACTCTGTTATCCGCCCAGTCCGTACGGTACCGCTATCCACGACGTCAAGATATGCGTTATTTGCGTATCAGTTCCTGCAACCCAATATCAGGGCGTCGCAAATATGTTATGCGTGCAAACCGTGTATGAGAGGGGGAGGCGATGATGCGTTCGGCATCGACGCGCCGCATGCGGTGGGAGGGCGTTGCATTGTGGGCCGCCGCCATTGTCGCTGGTCCCCGAGCGGCGGCGCCGATGAAATATGACGCAACAAGGGGAAGCGCCATCAGCGGGTGATCAATCAGCGGCTGCTGTCCGCGCCAGCGGCGGAGATGGATGCGCCCGCCGCAAACAGCCCGGCCCCTGGCCCGTGACGCCGCGCCGGAACCGTTTAAAAAGGGACACGCCGCGATGCCGCAGCCATTCATTAGGAGCGCCGGCGCGGCAGGTACGGGTGAGGGGGGGGGGGCTGCCTTCCGGTCCCTGGAGCCCCGGCAACTCTCATTAGCTGCGTGGCTTGCAGAGTCACCGTGTCTGGCTCACATATGTCCTCCAGGGACGCCACTTTTCACGACTCGTCTGCTGGCGGCTGCAGCGTCTGGTTTCCACAGGCCTTGTACCCAGACGTGTAGCTACCAGATGTAGCTCCTGACTGAATTGTGGTGGAAAGGGGAGTCAGAACACGGTTCAGAGTGACGCCAAACAGTCTAACGCGCTGTGGGGGTGTCCAGGGTATCTGCTGATTTATAAAACTTGTATTCACTGTGAAAAGAGTATGTTTCTCTGAAACTCACGAAATCAAACTTACAATCCTTGACTGTGAAATCTTTTAATATGCAACTCTGCAAACTAAATATTAGCTTTAACACATGAGACGATGATCTGTCAAACTTTCTGTTAACTATAACACAAAAAATGCCTGTCAAAACTTAACATCTTTTTCCTCACACCTAGGAGTGGAGCAGGCAGTACGATATCTGGTCCTGAGTGTATTTATATATGAGAGAGAGAGTATGTGCACGCATAGATGCACTTGCTTGTGTACGTGTGTTAGATAACATGTACAGTGGTCAACCTTGAAACTTATGAAGAAGTGGAGACATAACTCACCTAGTGAGTGTGCTCTTCTGTGGAAGGTTGTTTTATCAATAGTAAATGGTGAGTGTGGAGTCGTGACATAAAGTCAAAAATCTATTTCAACTCAACTATCATAGTGAACTAAGAAAGCATGTATATATTTAAATGGCTCCTCCTTCATTGTAAGTTCAGGTGTATGCCTTTTTTGAATAAATACGTGGGGATACAGGGAATACAGGAACATACAAATGCGATATCACACTCACTTGTCAAAAGATTTTTACATGAAAGGTATTTACATTCTCATGAGAAAGGCGCGATACAACCACTTCCTGAACACGTGCGTGGCAGGCCACCCGGTAACTCAGATCATGTACGCACCACTTGAATACAGCAAATCATGCCAGTGGGTGCGTGGACAGGAAATCTGACGCCATGCAGTGACTGACAAAACTAGCTTTAGTGTGAAATCGAGCTACTGGCCGAAAAGAGCTTGGTGGTAGGATGCACGTGGCTACCACGAAGAGGATATCAAGCCAAAAAGTTTCTAATGACGAGTTTGATACCAAAAGAGTAACTCACAACATTATTATTCTGCCCTAAATATACATGATGTAAATTTTAAGTTGACAAACAATAATAATTCGAAAAATAAGCTTCACACGAAAAAATATTGACCCAAATATTAAATTTTTCCGCACATTCAGATTGTGTCATCATTTGTAAAACTGTAATTCTTTTCTCTCAAACCGCACCCTATGAGAAGAGAGGGAGAGGATTAGTTTTAGCGAATCAAAATTTACGAAGTAAAAAAGTGTTTTTTATTTATCCATAACCATTTTCCACGCAAAAATGATAACATGGATTTTCTTGAATTACAGCGCCAACTACGAGGAATCAAAGCAAATGTTTAAGACAAAATGTACTTATTTTTTATGTATAAACTGATTCTGCAATAAAAATCTGGGTTCCCAATGGAAATTTTAAAGTTGCCTCCCGCCCCACACCCAAGAGGTGGTGGGCTAATTTTAGCCCCAGCAGATGTCCCCCTCGAAAATCAACTTTGTATTACACAAATTTTTCTTGTGTGAAGCTTATTTTTCGAGTTATGCTGGTTTGTCAACTGAAAATTTACACCCTTTATAATAAAATATTTGTGGTTATGCAATACATAAGTGTTCCCACACATTATCACATCCAGCACACGCAAGCAGGCAATGAAAGGACATATCTAGAATTATGAAACAAAAACATTATACCACAGTGGTAAGAACACGATTTTTATGTGAATGTGAATGCGTAACGATGAACTATAAACTGGATGGAATACGTACTTGAAAGACAAATTACAAGAAAATGTAAATACCGAAAACTACAACAAATAATTTTTGAATAGTTATTTATTCCATCGACCTGTTTTCCAACCGTTCTAGGTTCAACTTCAGATAGCGTAGAGGAGCTCACATAGCTAATTCAAAGTATGATGCTGGCTGCTGGCTCAGTAACAAGAAGACAGAACATATTTTTATATACTCCGATGAGTGTTTTTACATCCCGATTTCGATCCAAAATTTAATTTCGTACTTACTGTGGCCCTGTGTGTGGCTTTTCTTGTTACTATCCATGTCTGTTTCCATCATGATGGGCATTTGTACCAAATCACTTACTTTTACAGGATACATATGCATTTACGCTTCAGTGACTTTGCCAGCATTCCACATGGTTGGTAAAGCTGCTAACTGTTATAAAGATCTTCACAGAAAGCCGTGACATAGGCCAACTTTGGTCATATATATTATTTGATTTCGTTTGCATGTATTAAAGTCGATGTATGGACAAATATTTTAACCAAAACTGACGTTAACATGAATGGCCAAAACAAATAAATAATCTATTTATAGATTCTTTTGTTCCTTCTTGATAGAACAGTTCCAGATTCAATGCTGACTAACAAGTATGCTGCTTTTGTTCTAGTGACTTTTGTTTTCTTAGAACTAGTTTTCGTCTGATTAGGTCATCTTCAGGAAACAACTGAAGGGCCTAATATGCTTAAAACTAGCTACTATGTAAACAAAAATCAGTAAAACAAAAAATGTGTACTTGTTATTCAAACTTAGATAAACAAATAAACAAATTACTACAACAACAAACTTCAAATGATATGTCTTATTTCTATTGTTATATTAACGAATAACACAGTCACTCTATGGGCTAATACTCTAATCAAGACTGACCTTAACATAAAGGCACAGGAATAAAATAGTACAAAGTTATGGTATTTGCAATGAACTACAGCTGTTAATATGACCATGAACTTAATATTCAAAAAACAACAAGAGCAAAATTTCAAATTAAATGCTGACTCATATCTCTTCTTACGTTAACATGATCTGGAATATTAATAAAGTCAAATTCTGTTTCTTTCAGTGGAAGGTAATACATATAAAAGTACAGTTTATCTTAACAGTAGAAGGCTTTGACGTTTAGACATATAGTACAGGATTTATACTGTGGCAGGTTATTTATGTTGACATCAATGAAGTCAGAGTAAATAGAGGGGAGGGCAAGAGAATGGGGGAGAGGGGAGTTGTAGTGGCTGGGTTATCTGTCTGATTACCTATTTTGAGGTAGTAAGTCTTCGAAATTTTGAAGGAGAAATCTATTTCTCAGCTCAGTCTGGTTCTTAAGTAGTTAGGCAGGTGCTATGTTTGTTTAGCATGATTTAGATTTCTTAAAAAAAGGTCAAACATCATGTTTTTGTTTGCAATATCAAGTATCTGGAGGTTCTGCTGAATATTGTTTGCACAATGATTGTGTTGGGCAAGATGTGAGGCAAAGCTGGATATCTTCAAGTTGTTAAGACAGAGTGCGTCTGTGTGCTCTTTAAATGTTGTTGTGTTTGTGTACACCTGAGTTTTGATATTGTTAAATAGTGGTTTTGATACAGTGTATAATTTTATTCTTTATTTTATTGTTGGGAGAAACGTTTGACATTCAATATCTTGAAGAGGTTGGAAGTTTGGTGAGAATCTTATGAAGGAAAAGCAGGCTTACAAATGTGGTCTTCTTGTTCAGGGGTGCTTGTTCAGGTTTAATTTTGTCATATGGATTAGTTTATCTATTGTAGCAGGAATTAACCAATTGCTGGTGACAACTGATTTAATACCATCTGTTTCTTTTAGACTTTCAATTGTGTCCATTGGGATTTTAAGCATACGAGAATCATTGTTGCGAAGAATGCTTCTTAGGTTGGTGTGTGCAAGAAGAGTTACGTGCAGTAATATTAATGATTGTTAGCTTCCTGAAAATTTTTAGGTTATGCTTTTGAATTTCAATTGAGAATTTTGAATCAAGATAGTCAGTGCCTTGTGGTATTTCATATTATTCAGTGAATTGATTTTATGGTGCAATTTATTAAGTTTTTGGCTACATGTATTTTTGTTATTCCATTTAAGAGAGCGATATTGTCATCAACATAACGTTTGTAATAAAAGAGCTTATCTTTCACCTGTGTTTGGGATCTAAAAACATTTTTTCAAGATTATTAATGTATATGGCTGCAGGACTACTACCCATTGCCAGTCCATTTCCCTGAACATAAAACGTTTTGTTGAACAGGAAGTAGCCTACTTGTTTGACTATATAGGCTCCTGGATATCTATGAGTTCATAGATTTCAGCTCTACCCATTGTTCCATGTTTGAAGATGTTATTTCTTATTATACCGACTGTTTTGTTGTTAGGTATATTAGTAAATAAGTAGCTCAGATGAGGAAACCTTTTATCCTAGTGATGGGCTCCTAACTGTGTTTGATGGAGAAGTTATTTTCAAATACATGTTCTTTGCAGATAATGTCACTAGGTTACCTAGTGATTTTATAGCTTAGGCTACCGATGGAGTTGACGGTGGGATGTACTGGATATTCTGGTTTGAGGATCATAGGTTGTCATCACAATTTTGCTGCTGACAGGGTCATCACTACACAATGCTTTGCTTCTAATGATGCCAACAGGAAGCTGCAGTTTTTAGGTAACTCTTCAATTTTATCTTAGAATTTGAGAGTAAGGTCATATGCTATTTCTTTTGTGTCATTTTTTCTGAAGAATTCATAAGTTTTCTTAATATAACCTGATTCATATATGACAACAGCTATGCTGCTTTTGTCTGCTCTGGTAATGAGGGGATTTTCGGATGAATATTACTTGTTTATGTCACACACTGTCCTATGTTCATTATTAGGCCTGATCTACTTTTAGTTCTAATCAGTATTTCTCATAATAATGATTACTGGCTTATAGATTACAGCATTTTGTTCATTTCTTTTAGTTTATCAGTTTAGAATGTGATTTTTATGCTCACTATTAGCTCATTAGTATTGTTTTCATTAAGAGTGGGGAAATATTGTGCATAAGGCTTTTGTTTCAACAGTTTTAATGCATTACTGCTGAAGCATGTTTCCATAGTATTTATCACTTTGTCAAATACATGTGTTCAGTTAGAGAATTAATACTGGTGGACATCACTGTATTCTTTGAGGACAGAGCAGATATCTTTTACTCATGTAAAAGTGAGGTAA
The DNA here is from genome assembly GCF_021461395.2 of Schistocerca americana. NCBI lineage: Eukaryota > Metazoa > Arthropoda > Insecta > Orthoptera > Acrididae > Schistocerca > Schistocerca americana. The sequence continues at coordinate 161,711,574 of NC_060119.1, read as the reverse complement.
TTCTATTTTCCTTATCAGGTTAACTTACACTGGAAAGCAGTTGCACTCAGTGACTGTTATATAGACTTGTGAATTATAGATTGCAGCAATCAGTAATCCTTTTTAAATTTTATTATGCAGATCTAGATTCTACCTAGAAGATAGCCATTCACAATGCTAAGAATACAACAAGTACATAGTCAGATAATGTCATAAAAAGTTACAAGTAATGGCTTAACTCATATGGTTTGTATATTACATACCACTATTATTTTTGCTCAAAGTCCCCTATGATCGGGCATCACCCACAGTTCACTGAATATTACTGTTTGTGGAAGGCGGGCTATATGGAGTACACATCAGTTGGTTACATGGCCCCATCTACATGAAATACATATATAAAATTCAAGGGAAATAAACCACTTCAGATTTGAATGAGAATTACATAAAATGAAACATAAGTAAAATTCTTTACATTTTAGTCAGACTTATTTAATATTTGCTGGCATGTAGTAAAATTTCCTTGTTCACTCCTTGTGAGTCCATTATTATTATTAAAACATCTTAATTATGTCAGAGGGGTAAAAATTTTTAAATTATTATTTTTTTTTAATTTGTAAGACACAAGATGACACATGCTGTATACACCTATTAGTTGATATGGCTTAAATATATTTATCTTCATATTATACCTTCGCTTATTAAAACATAATAAGTACATTGTTCATAATATTTACTAAATAGTTTATAGAAGGTGCCAAATGTCAGTGAGATGCATGGTGGGTGCGATTTGGCTATTTTGCTATGGTTATAGAGGGTAACAACCTCACTATCTCTTAAAACCGATTTTCCTTGTACATGCAAAACAACCAATAATCTAAATTGCTGTTAATAATACTGTATATGCATCTGAGCTAACATATCGTGGAAGAAGTTCTGAGTTAAGCCATTATTTGTAACATTTTATGACATCATCTGACTGTACTTCTTGTATTCTTAGCATTGAGAATGGCTAGCTTCTAACCTAAATCTAGATCTGCATAATAAAATTTGAAAAGGATGACTGCTGCAATCATTGTTTTACAAGTACCATTTTCTTTGTTGATATAAAGATTGACAAACTCTAGAAAAATCTCGAATACATGAGCAATAAGGTTAGGAGTCAGGTCTAGGCGCATACTGTACAGGTTTAACTGAGAAGATTCTTGTTTTCATAAAGAGATTTAATTTCAGTTTTTGCCAAATAATTGTGCATTGTGCTTTTCCTGTCATGGTAGTCAAGCTTTGATAGTTATTTTTATTCTGATGTATTTTAGAGTCAAGTTTTCTGAGATAAACTTTTTGTTAAATCTTATTGCAAGGATGGGTTTCATTAATTTTGCTTTACATTTCCGACATCCACACATAGTTTTAATGGCCTGACATGGTAGCAACCGATTAAGGTTATCCACTGCAGCAGTTTATTCAATGCAAATAGGGAAAAATATAAACAGCCCTTTCTTTAACAGTTATTTATTCCATCAACAAGTTTTTGAAACTTCTCCGGCTCATTTTCAGGTGGTGTACAGAATCTTACAAGGTGTAAAAGTATCATGCTGGATTCGTGCGTACTGTTGCTCTGTGGGTGCCTTTTGTTGTTGTTGTCCATATATCTGATTCTATTGTGATGCACAGTTGGTGCCAAACCATTCGCTTCCACAGAATCTGTATGTATATATACTGTAACAACGAGACTTCTACAGCATAGAGCATGTGAAGTACAATTGTTACCTGTTACAAACATCTTCACACAGAGATATTATTTATTTCTGTTTTCAGGCATTAAAGTCGATCGATGGAAAAGTAGTTAACCTAAAATTAGTGTTAACATGAATCCCAGGAATAAGAAAACACATGAACTGCTACAAATACAAAGTTTAGCTGGTCTGCTGTTTTATATTCTATTCTTATACTATTATACAGTAATGTCAATTTATTGACAAATATTTTAATCAAGACTGACATTAACAATCCCAGGAATAAAATAACACAAAACTACAATATTTGCTATGAACTGCAGCTGTTTGTGTGACCACGAACTTCATATCTCAAAACCAACAAGAATAAAACTTCAAATCAACAGCTAACTTATTTCTGCTCTTACTTTAACATGATCTGGAATATTAGTAACGGCTGGTTCCATTTATTTCAGCTAGAGGTAATATGTATAGAAGTATTGATTTATTTTAGCATAGAGGGCTTAGACATTTGGCCTTACAGCACAGGATTTATTATGTGGAAGGATATTGACTTCAATGTAGTTAGGATGACAGAGAGGGACAGAGTGTTGGTTGACTGATTACCTGTTTTGAACTAGTAAGTCTTCGAAAAACAGGTAATCAGTCAATCAACACTGCACAGCCACACAACGCCATACCTCCCTCTGCCAATGTCCCTCCCCTTTTATTCCTCCCCTATACATCCTAACTGCTTTGTTATCAATGTAAATATCCTTCCACAGAAATCCTGTATTATATGTCTAAATGTCAAAATCCTATACTGTTGAAATAAATGAGTACTTTTATACTATTTTCAAGTGAAATAAATAGTATTTGCCTTTACTAATATTCCCAATCATGTTAATGTAAGAATGGAAATAAGTCAGGAGTTCATTTGAAGCTTTGATCTTGTTGTTTTTTGAATATAAATTTCATACTCATACTCACAGCTGTAGTTCATTGCAAACACTATAATGTTGTACAAATTTATTCCTGGGCATTTGTGTTACATGCAGTCTTGATTAAAGTATTTGTCCATAAATTGACTGTTTTATATGTTAATATGAGAACAGAAATACAATACCCTTTTTTAAGTTTGTTTTTGTAACTTTTTACTTATTTATTTATTTATTTTCAGCATTCATGTTAACGACAGTTTCATTTAAGGTATTTGCTCATACATCGACTTTAATACATGCAAACAAAAAGCAATAATACCTCTGAGCAAAGTAGAGCTATGTGATACCTATGTGTGAAGATTTTTGTTACAGGTAACAGTTGTACAGAACATTTTCTATGTTGGAAAAGTTTCGTTGTTACAGTGTATATGCATAAACATTCTGTAAAAGTGAGTGATTTTGTACCAGCTGTTCATCACAATAGAAGCAGATTGATGGATAACAACAACAAAACCCACCCATACTGTCGCAGTAAGTACAAAATTAAATTTTGTACCCAAATCGGCATATAAACCATACTCATGGCGATGCATCAAAGCATGTTCCATCATCTTCTCTCAGAGATAGCGCCCATAATTACATTTTGAAATAGCTAGGTAACCCCTGTACACAATCTTAAAAGGTTCAAAAACTGATTGATGGAATAAATAACTACCTAAAAAATTACTTGTTGTTGTTTTCGGTATTTACATTTTCTTATAATTTCCTATTCCATCCAGCTTACAGTTCATTGATAAGCATTCACATTTATATAATCGTCCTGTTCTTACCACTGTGGTGTAGTCTTTTTCTTTTGTAATTCCATCCTCTTATTGTCGATATTTTCAGTCAAACCATATGTTCTCTGTATTTCATTAATGATTACATCTACCACATATATTTTTAGTGTATTCTGCTGCAGGGTTTTTCTGATGTATTTAAAGTTACGAACTATCTGTATTGTCTGCATTTATGTTCCCATTTCAGGGCATTTTTTATGTCATTAATTTTTTTCTCCATTGAAATTCAGAGACAAGATCTGTTGGCTGTTTCTTAAATGGGTTTATTTCAATTATTGCTTCCGTCCGATTTTCGAAAAGTGTTGCAAAATCATCTGCAGAAGCCACCACAGCTACCTTAAACAAGTTTGAATTACTTCTTGAATTATCGGTTCACTTTTGCTATATTTTAGCTCTAAATTCCAGGTTCATCCAATTTTTTCTAAGCTACAGTTAACAGAAGAGGTGATAAACCATTGTGTTGTTTAACACCAGTCTTTACTTCACTTAGCTGTGATATTTCTACCATAAATTTCATTTTACATATCGTATTTCTTGGTATGTAAGGAACTAAGTCCGCTGATTTTGCTATAACAACAAATTCTTATGATTTTATCTATTATTTCTCAGTCCACAGAATCATTTCAAAACAATAAGTGATACAATTACAGATTTTTCTTGTTAACATTCGATGATGAATTATTGATTTTAAATTAGAGGTCTGTTTTGTGCAGGACCTTCCCTTTCAGATGCCTCTCCGATATTCTCCTGTTGTTTGTCTCAAGATAATTAAACTCTGTTCAGTAGGAACTAGGTAATATTTTGTATGCCATTGGAAGAATTGACAATAGTAATTACTGGCATATTATGTCTCATTCTATGTAGTGAGTGGATTAATGACATTTTACACTCCACTGGAATCCTTCTGTTTCCAAATGTTGCCAGAAAGCAAGTGTAGATCTCTTATAATTTTAGCTGTGATAATTTTAAATACTAATTCTGTATTTCAGAGTTAATCACTTCCTTTGTTGTGCTTTGCAGCTTTCAATAATTTCTAGCTCTGTTACTGGAAAATTTTCCCCAAGATTTACTGTTATTGCTAAAACTTCTAATTAAAGTGCTGAAACTGGAAACTTTAATTGCTTGGCAAAACGTTTTACTATTATTTCACAATTTTCCTCTTTTGTTAATTCTATTTTTCCATTTTCATCTTGTCACAAATACTTGTTGCTTGATACCCTTTAAATACAGGGTGTTACAAAAAGGTACGGCCAAACTTTCAGGAAACATTCCTCACACACAAATAAAGAAAAGATACTATGTGGATATGTGTCCGGAAACGCTTAATTTCCATGTTAGAGCTTATTTTAGTTTCGTCAGTATGTACTGTAGTTCATCGATTCACCGCCAGTTGGCCCAATTGAAGCAAGGTAATGGTGACTTCGGTGCTTGTGTTGACATGCGACTCATTGCTCTACAGTACTAGCATCAAGCACATCAGTACGTAGCATCAACAGGTTAGTGTTCATCACGAACGTGGTTTTGCGGTCAGTGCAATGTTTACAAAATGCGGAGTTGGCAGATGCCCATTTGATGTATGGATTAGCACGGGGCAATAGCCGTGGCGCGGTACGTTTGTATCGAGACAGATTTCCAGAACGAAGGTGTCCCGATAGGAAGACGTTCGAAGCAATTGATCGGCGTCTTAGGGAGCACGGAACATTCCAGCCTATGACTCGCGACTGGGAAGACCTAGAACGATGAGGACACCTGCAATGGACGAGGCAATGCTTCGTTCAGTTGACGATAACCCTAATGTCAGCGTCAGAGAAGTTGCTGCTGTACAAGGTAACGTTGACCACGTCACTGTATGGAGAGTGCTACGGGAAAACCAGTTGTTTCCGTACCATGTACAGCGTGTACAGGCACTATCAGCAGCTGATTGGCCTCCACGGGTACACTTTTGCGAATGGTTCATTCAACAACGTGTCAGTCCTCGTTTCAGTGCAAATGTTTTCTTTACGGATGAGGCTTCATTCCAACGTGCTCAAATTGTAAATTTTCACTATCAACATGTGTGGGCTGAAGAGAATCCGCACGCAATTGTGGAATCACGTCATCAACACAGATTTTCTGTGAACGTTCGGGCAGGCATTGTTGGTGATGTCTTGATTGGGCCCCATCTTCTTCCACCTACGCTCAATGGAGCATGTTATCATGCTTTCATACGGAATACTCTACCTGTGCTGCTAGAACATGTGTCTTTACAAGTACGACACAACATGTGGTTCATGCACGATGGAGCTCCTGCACATTGCAGTCGAAGTGTTCGTACGCTTCTCAACAACATATTCGGTGACGATGGATTGCTAGAGGCGGACCAATTCCATGGCCTTCACGCTCTCCTGACGTCAATCTTCTTCACTTTTATTTATGGGGGCATTTGAAAGCTCTTGTCTACGCAACCCCGGTACCAAATGTAGAGACTCTTCGCGCTCGTATTGTGGACGGCTGTGATACAATACGCCATTCTCCAGGGCTGCATCAGCGCGACGGAGGGTGGATGCATGTATCCTCGCTAACGGAGGACATTTGAACATTTCCTGTAACAAAGTGTTTGACGTCACGCTGGTACCTTCTGTTGCTTGTGTTTCCATTACATGATTAATGTGATTTGGAGAAAAGTAATAAAATGAGCTTTAACATGGAAAGTAAGCGTTTCCGGACGCATGTCCACGTAACATATTTTCTTTCTTTGTGTGTGAGGAATGTTTCCTGAAAGTTTGGCCGTACCTTTTTGTAACACCCTATATATGTTTAAAAGTATTATACTGTATTTGTTGTAGGGTCTACTATCATCAGCTGAGAGATTTCATCTGTTCTTTTGATTTTTTCGGATTGTGTTTTATATTTCTGTAATTTGTTGCCTGAACTGCTCTAAGTGTTGTTCTTTTTGAACATCTCCACTTTGACCAATTCGAGCTTTTTTGTTTAGTGTTTCTTGACAATCCTCATTGGATCATGTGTTTCTTTTATTCTCATCGTTAGTGACAAGAAGAAGAGACAAGATGATAGGACACCTGCTAAGACATCAAGGAATGACTTCCCACTTACTAGAGGAAACTGTAAAGGGAAAAATCTGTAGGGAAACCCAGAGATTGGAACACATCTGTCAAATAATCGAGGACGTAAGTTGCTACTCTGAGTTGAAAAGGTTGGCACAGGAAAGAGATTCGTGACGCATTACGTCAAACCAGACACAAGACCAAGGACTTGAACAAAAATATTTATTGTTTCCTCTGCTGCTTCATGCAATAGCAGCGCTCTGTTGTAGGATTATCGCCGAGACGAAGAGCTGCCTGGTGTCCCATTCTACAAGGGGTGGTGGCAAGGGGGGGGGGCTATGGGGGCTATGGGGGCTATAGCCCCCCCCTCCTTAATGGAATACCATTTTACACTGGATAAAATGACTTCAGAAATCAGCGAATATATTACTTCAACAGATGAAGTCTTTTTTTCAATATAATTATGTAGCAGTATGGGTTGCAATGTATTTCAAACACATGTTAACAAAAGAATAAGAATGGCAAAAAGCTTACTATCTAAACCAATAAATATCATTTAACTTAAAATGGGCGTCTTACTATTTATTTTTATACACTGGATGTATATTAATGCACCACTCACAATTATCAAGAAAGCTAAATAAGCCAGGTATGAATACCAACACTTAAATTGCTAACCCAGACAAAAACTTCGAAATCGCCGGATATCTGGGTCAAACCGTATTGTTTTCCCGGGCATATACATTCTGCAGGCGCGTTGCTGCGCTGGCAACGCTATCGGGCGTGCGCCACCTACTGACCAGTAGATACAGGGTGTTTCAAAAATGACCGGTATATTTGAAACGGCAATAAAAACTAAACGAGCAGCGATAGAAATACACCGTTTGTTGCAATATGCTTGGGACAACAGTACATTTTCAGGCAGACAAACTTTCGAAATTACAGTAGTTACAATTTTCAACAACAGATGGCGCTGCGGTCTGGGAAACTCTATAGTACGATATTTTCCACATATCCACCATGCGCAGCAATAATATGGCGTAGTCTCTGAATGAAATTACCCGAAACCTTTGACAACGTGTCTGGCGGAATGGCTTCACATGCAGATGAGATGTACTGCTTCAGCTGTTCAATTGTTTCTGGATTCTGGCGGTACACCTGGTCTTTCAAGTGTCCCCACAGAAAGAAGTCACAGGGGTTCATGTCTGGCGAATAGGGAGGCCAATCCACGCCGCCTCCTGTATGTTTCGGATAGCCCAAAGCAGTCACACGATCATCGAAATATTCATTCAGGAAATTAAAGACGTCGGCCGTGCGATGTGGCCGGGCACCATCTTGCATAAACCACGAGGTGTTCGCAGTGTCGTCTAAGGCAGTTTGTACCGCCACAAATTCACGAAGAATGTCCAGATAGCGTGATGCAGTAATCGTTTCGGATCTGAAAAATGGGCCAATGATTCCTTTGGAAGAAATGGCGGCCCAGACCAGTACTTTTTGAGGATGCAGGGACGATGGGACTGCAACATGGGGCTTTTCGGTTCCCCATATGCGCCAGTTCTGTTTATTGACGAAGCCATCCAGGTAAAAATAAGCTTCGTCAGTAAACCAAATGCTGCCCACATGCATATCGCCGTCATCAATCCTGTGCACTATATCGTTAGCGAATGTCTCTCGTGCAGCAATGGTAGTGGCGCTGAGGGGTTGCCGCACTTGAATTTTGTATGGATAGAGGTGTAAACTCTGGCGCATGAGACGATACGTGGACGTTGGCGTCATTTGGACCGCAGCTGCAACACGGTGAACGGAAACCCGAGGCCGCTGTTAGATCACCTGCTGCACTAGCTGTGCATTGCCCTCTGTGGTTGCCGTACGCGGTCGCCCTACCTTTCCAGCACGTTCATCCGTCACGTTCCCAGTTGAAATTTTTCAAACAGATCCTTTATTGTATCGCTTTTCGGTCCTTTGGTTACATTAAACCTCCGTTGAAAACTTCGTCTTGTTGCAACAACACTGTGTTCTAGGCGGTGGAATTCCAACACCAGAAAAATCCTCTGTTCTAAGGAATAAACCATGTTGTCTACAGCACACTTGCACGTTGTGAACAGCACACGCTTACAGCAGAAAGACGACGTACAGAATGGCGCACCCACAGACTGCGTTGTCTTCTATATCTTTCACATCACTTGCAGCGCCATCTGTTGTTGAAAATTGTAACTACTGTAATTTCGAAAGTTTGTCTGCCTGAAAATGTACTGTTGTCCCAAGCATATTGGAACAAACGGTGTATTTCTATCGCTGCTCGTTTAGTTTTTATTGCCGTTCCAAATATACCGGTCATTTTTGAAACACCCTGTATAAACTACACACGAGAGTTACAGGAATTTGTGAAAGCGCATTATACGGACGTTCATGTTCAAACGTAGTACACGTTTGTAGTAAGGAATATGAACGTAAATTAAGTCCCTCTTAATACAGCTCAATGAGTAGAAGCAAATAATATTTAAATTATTCAGTTGTCTGCGAGCGGGGCGACGTCGCAGTGTATACGATCGCCGATTGTTGGCGGCTTCTCACTATCTCAATAAAGAAGTAAGGAAAATACAGCAGTTCCAAAACTATATTTACAACTTTGATTATAGCTATTTCAGAAACGTGTTCAAAGGTGATGGTTCATTTATTTATACATAAATTTACAGGGCAGCATCTGATATTAAATTTTAAAAACCAACCAAAAATTGATATGATAGCCGAAAAGTCTGAAAGAGAATGTAAATAAAATAACTCGAACCCAGACACTGAGTGTAAAACTCATATAACAGCTGCACTCGAGTGAAGAAACCGACTGGACGAAAAAAGAATCGACTGACCGATTGGTAAAAACAGTCGGTTGTCCTTCCAACTCTTCCACGTGCTGTCAGCGAACACTTGTCTTCCGAGTACGATTGTTGATATTACTGAAGTGTGTAACTGAGCAGTGTGATCGAAACATGCGTCGTGAAGTGTCAGTTTTTTTCTGAAATAGTAATGTATTAGGGATTCGAGTGAGTGATTATAGACTTTGCTGCAATGAATCGCAAACTAACGGATTATATTGGAAAACCTGAGCGTAGTGCCAAAAACTCTCGTAAGGAATCTGAAGCTTGCGCTACAGAATTGGAACTGTCACAGGCTTGTAAATCTAGAGTCTACAATTTCGACAACACATAAAAATAGGTAAGGGTCATATCTTATTAATTTTAAACAATACTTACTTCATGCTACTGAGATTTTTGCTAATAGTTATTAGTTTAATTAAGTAAGATTAGCGCTATTATATGTAATCGATAACCAATGGTAAGAATATGACTGGTCGAAAGCATTAAAAGTGAGGTCAATTTTTAAAGGCGCCATCCGCCTATAAGGAGTTAATATATTTTCTGCACAAATCAGTATTATTTAATTAATTTGTACTGAAAAATAACATTTTATTGTATTTTTTTAGTAAAGCTGGCCATACGTATTTTTGGTGTTAATAATATCGACAAAATTTGTAAGCTGTGAGATGGTGGTTGCTTATTCTATGACTGACGACACAACTGTGTATGCTGTAATGACATTTGTTTAAAGTTGCAAACTTTTCACATATATACACACTTTTATGTTGTTTACAATGTGACAATGTTAAGAAAGTTGTGAAAATGACGCATCTTGTCCTCTGAAATTTAACGAATCCTAAACACAACAATATTAAATTTTAACTAGAAGTTTCTCTACAAAATTATTCTTACAATTTCGTTATGATGTTGGTTAGTACTACAATAAATCATCCGATTCCAGCTCAAAGTTCGGTACTATTTAGGATGACAATCAAGTCTACGGAGGATGGCTAGCTTTGTGACAAATTGAGCATAAGGTTACTCAAGATCGCTCGAATTTACAGTGGACACAAGCTGGTGAACCAACAAGTTTACGCCTCTGCACACAGTATTTACCTTAGCTGTGATGAGCTATCATATGCACGGTCGCTCTCTTCCTCTGAAATTCCTATAAAACTTATTTAACCTTTGCTGAATTTCCAGCAGACACTCTCCCTATGTTTCTCGTTATGTGAGAAAACAAGTACTCATCCCTAGTCTTGGAATATGGCGATATACATGCGCCTGGCTGGATCAGCGTGCATATTATAATGCCCTCTCTGTTCTCTCAAGAATAAATATCTAACTGGCTGGTTCGTGTCTCCGCTGTTGGAGCTAAACGATGCTACAGCTAATTTCTAGCTGGATGTCAGCCGCTGTGAAAGTAGTGTTCACATAAATTTCTCCTCTGCGTCATACAGAACATTATGCGCCCCATTCTGCACTTGACGCCTGTTCAGAGAAGAGTCTTTCTCGTAGCCGAACTGTCTCCCCACCTGGGTTCTTTCATTCTTCATGTCATAGCTTATTTCGACCAACAGGATCTGAGTCACCTGGTCGGTCAGTCGTTGACACCCCCCTTGGGATGCGCCCTAAGTCCTTTCCGTGGTACCCCCTGTGGTGTGGCCTACACCTCTGCTCGCGATTGCTTCCAAATCAAAACGTTCCCTCTTGCTGCTTGTTTCACCTTCTGCTTGTAGACATGCATTAAATGATTGGTGTGTTAATACCGTCAATTGAGTGTCATCCCTTTTGCGTTACATACTTCCAGGCAAATTTGCTCTTTACTGCCGAATTAAGTTTGGTGTCATATTCACCTTCCCATTATGATACATAAACTCTTATGTAACGTGGGAAATTGAACTTCATTTATTCTGTCACCTCACAAATTATTCAAAGCTTTCTTTCTCAACAATATCTACCAGCTTTCAGTAATAGTCTATAAACATGTGAGAACATTTCAGAAGTTTCTAAAAGCTTTTCAGACTACTAGAAGAAACCTTATATGCCTGCAGTAAGTAATGTGATGCTGAATCTTTCCTGGTTTTGCTGTTATTAATCTGACTACGACCGACTGATGGCACAGGGGGGAACCAATCAACGACTTTGACTGACGTAGATCGCTAATGTTGTGTTAAATTTTGAAGCCTTTCTGTAGGAACATTTGCAAACAAAACTTCCAGGCAAAGGCCACTAAATTAAGAGAAACTTAGATTTTATGTATCTTTGGACTCATAAATACCGTTCACGGACCAGTTTCACGAACAAATAAGAGGTAGTACAGCCGGCCACGGTGGCCAAGCGGTTCTAGGCGCTTCAGTTCGGAACCGCGCGACTGCTACGGTCGCAGGTTCGAATCCTGCCTCGGGCATGGATGTGTGTGATGTCCTTAGGTTAGTTAGGTTTAAGTAGTTCTAAATTCTAGGGGACTGATGGCCTCAGATGTTAAGTCCTATAGTGCTCAGAGCCATTTGAACCATTTTTTAAGAGGTACAGTGTGTAAACTGTATCTTGACAGTCCTGAATTGGAAGATGGCGGGTGATGGCAGTCACTTGTTCCTGGCTACCAGTAACATTAGGTAGCTGAAACACTGTCTTGAGTAGCCATTGTTGTCTACTTTCTTACTCTTTACTGCTTATTTGTTCTGAATCTTTTTACCTTGTCATTACTGTACTGAATTGCTCCTGTTAGTACCTTCAATAAGCATGTCAATACAAAGGACCATTTTAATCCTGTTGATGGCGCCCATACGAATGTTTGCAGGGGGAGGGGGCAATTGGGGTAATGTTAATGTTTTGGAAGACAAATGGTGACTTTTTAGTGGTCATAACAAATTAAAATTATTTATATGTGTAAATAACGCTATATACTTTTGTGTTGAGCCACTTGTACATAATACTGACATTTAAAGCATATTTAATTCACAGGAAGAAAGTTCAGAAAGGACTGAAACATATTATGATATAAGAAGAGCTGTTAAAGGGGCCTTACGTGATGATGAGAAGCTTAAGTTTTTAAAGACTACTAGGAAGGCTCCTGCAAACTTTTCTTTTCCTACTCAATTACAAGGGAAGCAAAACCAAAGATTTAAGCATGAATGGATGAGCCAGTACAACTGGATTTCATACAGTAAAATGTTACATGGTGGATTTTGTACCGCATGTGTTCTGTCTTCTCCTCCAGGTGCCGGAATCGGCTCCCAGGTACTTATTACAGCTTTCCATTATTCAAAATAATTGAAACCTTTGACTGGCTTGGTAAAAAACATAAATAACTTGTGGGTGTCGTTTTTAATTGGAAATACTTCAGATGCAAAAACATAATCATTCAAATAGTTTTCAGGCTTGGTTGATCAGCAAAAATTTCTATGTTGCTAACATTTCGAGTGCTTACAAGGTTTTGTGTTTGCACTATTTTTTCTTTACTTAATTCTTTACCAAAGACATTAATTTATTTTTATAGCCGTTGAAAACACTGGTAAAAGAACCATTGGTCAAATACAAAAAGCCTAAATAAGAACTTCGTCATCATGAAAACACAAAATATCAGAAATTTTCCGTGGAGAAGGATGTAGAGTTCACCAAGTCTATGGAATCAAGCAAAAATAGTATTTCCGTTGTCCTCGATACCAAGAAATCTTCAGTTATTAAAGTAAACCGGAAACGCTTGAGGCCTATTATAAAGACTATAGTCCTGTATGCCAGAAATAACCTACCTTTACGAGGACATCGTGATCATGGTTTAATTCCTCAGCTAAAAGAAGAAAAAACTGATGATGATCTAGAGGGAAAACATGAAGTGTTTCAGAGTCTTTTTGCTTTTCGTGTGGACACTGGAGATGAATATTTAAACCATTTCAGTACATGTGGCCGAAACAGTTCTATTAAGTAACAGTCCAAAACGAAGTCATACATTGCATTGGTGACGCTATTCGCTCCTCAGTATCGAAGGATGTGAAAAAGGCTAAATTTTTTAGCGTTATATGTGATGAAACAAATGATGTCACCACTAAGGAACAGATGACATTCGTGTTAGGTACATTGACATGGACACCTTTGTTACCAAAGAAGACTTTCTGGGCTTTACTGAGCTTAAATCAACTACGGCACGTGGATTGCAGAAGCCATCGATGAAGAACTCAAGACACTAGGGCTGAGCTATCAATATCTTTGTGGACAGGGGTATGATGGCGGCTCAAACCGTTGGCTATTTATATCCACTGTTTTAGCCACTTTTTGAACTTGTGCATTTCTAAGTCTTGTGATACTCCAATAGTTAGAAATATGATGGGAATTGTAGGATCAGTTTCAGCATTCTTGTCTGCCTCTGCAAACAGAAAAAGTTCCCTAGAGGAAGTAATATCACGACTACCGTTCACAGAGTCAAAGAAAACAAAGTTGAAGGCAATGTGTCCAACAAGGCGGGTGGAAAGACACGATACCCTTATTACTTTCAAGGAGCTACTTGTCCCAGTCGTGACCTTGCTCGACGAACTTTCAAGTAGTAGTGTAACCAACGCAGAAACGGCTAGTAAGGCTTGTATGTTTAGTTCTGCTGTCCGAAAAGGAGACTTCGTAGTAGCTTTAGCAACTGCAGCATATTGCTTCTCTTTGAGACTAAGCAAACAGCTCTAAAGTCCTAAAATGGATTTAACAACTGCCTTCAATCATGCCAACGATGTGCTTGAGGTGTTCAACAATATAAGGACGGATTCGGAAATAGAATTCGTAAGTATTTTTGAAGACGCTGTTAAACTTTCAAAAGATATTGGAAGTGTAATAGCAATGCCAAGAACTATTTCAATACAAACCAAATGAGACAACGTTCCTACTTCAAACACCGAGGAATACTTCAGGCGAACAGTATTTTTATCTGTTGTGGATCGTTTAATTGGCGAGCTAGAAACAAGATTTCCCCAAGATTTTCGCACCATATTAACCACTAGAATCTCTCATTCCCGCATACTGTTTAAAATACAGTGAGGATGAAGTGATCCAAGCATCCGAGAAATATGAACAGTTTTTGGAGAGTTCTTAGCTTTTAATGGAAGGAGAACTGAAACTATGGAAGAAAAGGTGGGTTGATGAGAGTAAAAGACCTGAAACAGTAACTGAAGCATTAAAGAATTGTGACGAGCAGTTTTTCCCAAATGTATATGTTTTTCTTCAAATGTTTGGGACTATTTCTGTCACCACAAGCACTCCTGAGCGAAGCCTCTCTACTTTGACACGAATAAAGATTTATTTGCGTAACACAATGGGGCAGGTGGGACTAAATGCATTGGCTCTTGCACATAAAGAAAGAAATATGGACATTGAAAATATCATTGACATATTCAGTAAAAAGAAACAGAGGCGAATGTGCATGACAAATTGGGCAGAAGACGGAAATATATAGTGAATTTTGCTACAGAATTTTTTTTATATTCATGTCAAGTTCAAGTTTTTTCTTTCGTGTCACCTTCTGTATCCAGAAAATTAATGAAAACTTATTTGTTGTAAGTTGACCTTTTTCATGGTTTATCTTATTTATAAAATCTCCCATGTGAAAATAAGTTTCTTTTACCCTGAACTGCAAAATAGTTACAAAAAACTGCTTTAAGCAACACCAAATTTTACCAGTTTGTCGTCAGAGGACCCCAACTCTCCTTTTGTTAAGCGATATTCCACTCCCACAACCCCCCCCCGGTCACCCAATTAGCCCCCCCCCCCCTTTATCGACTTCTAGAACCGCCCCTGCATTCTACCAAGTGGACAAATAAGGTAATCGAGAAATCTAAAGCAAAAGGTGAAAAATGTGAAGCAGAAGGGAAAGAGAGGTTAACCATTTCCACGGCAGTTTTTTTGATGACTTTGCTGCTGTCGTTGCTGAGAATGGAGTATATGTTTCAAATTATGCATCCAGTCAAACAGTTAAAGAAATTTCGCGGCGCAATAGTATCTTCCTCCACAGTTTTCGCTCTCTACGGCTCCCTCTAATGACATGTAAGAAATTTCCTGATGTACCGTCATCCTGTCCCTTCTCCTTGTCAGTGTTTTCCATGCATTACTTTCCTCTCCGATTCTGCGCAGCACCTTCTCATTCTTTGCCGTAGCAGTCCACCTAATTTTCAACATTCATCTGTAGCAACACATCTTAAATGCTTCGATTTTCTTCTGTTCCGGTTTACCCACAGTCCACGTTTCACTACCATACAATGCTGTGCTTCAGACGTACATTCTCAGAAATTTCTACCCCAAATTAAGGCCTAGTAGACTGCTCTTGGCCAGGAATGCCTTTTTCGCAGTAGCTAGTCTGCTTTTGATGTCCTCCGTGGTCCGTTCGTAATTGGTTACTTTACTACCTATGTAGCAGAATTCCTTAACTTCATCTACTGCGAAACCATCACTCCTGATGTTAAGTCCTCGCAGTTCTCATTTCTGCTACTTCTCATTACTTTCGTCTTTTTTCGATTTCTTCTCAATCCATATTCTGTACACAAGATATTGTTCATTTCATTCAGCATATCGAGTAATTCCTCTTCACTTTCACTCAGTATAGCAATGTCATCAGCGAATCGTGTCAGTGGTATCCTTCCATCTTGAATTTTATTGCCACTCCTGAAACTTTCTGCTATTTCCTTCATTACTTTTCGATGTGCATATTGAACAGTAGAGGTCAAAGACTGCATCCCTGTTTTACACCCTTTTTAATCTGAGCACTTCGTTCTTAGTCGTCCACTCCTATTATTCCCTCTTGGCTCTTGTATATATTGTATATTACCCGTCTCTCCCTACAGCCTACCCCTATTTTTCTCAGGATTTAGAAGATCTTGCACCATTTTACAGTGACGAAAGCTTTTACAGGTCAACAAGTTCTGTTCTGTGAACGTGTTTTGATTTTTCTATAATCTTGCTTCCATTACCAACCGCAACGTCTGAAATGTTCCTATGGTGCTTTTACCTTTCCTGAAGTCAAACTGGTCGTCTTCTAACACATCCTCAATTTCCTTTTCCATTCTTCTATATACTATTCTTGTCAGCTACTTGGGTGGTTGAGCTGTTAAGCGATTGTGCGATATTTCTCGTATTTTTGCTCTTACAGTCTTCGGAATTGTGTGGATGATATTTTCCAAAAGTCATATGGTATGTCGCCAAACACATAGATTATACACACCAATGTGAATAATCGTTTTGTTCCCACTTTCCCAAATGGTTTTAGAAATTCTGATGGAATGTTATCTATGCCTTTTGCCTTATTTGATTTTAGGTCCTCCAAAGCACTATTTAATTCTGATTCTAATAGTGGATCCCCTGTCTCTTCTAAATCGACTCCCGTTTCTTCTCCTATCACATCCGACAAATCTCACCCCCCCCGCCTCCACCTCCATAGAGGTCTTCAGTGGACTCTTTCCACCTATCCGTTCTCTCCTTTGCATTTAACACTGGAATTCCGGTGGCGATTTTAATTTTACAACCCTTGCTTTTAATTTCACCGAATGTTATTTTGACATTCCGATTTGATTTTCCTGTATGCTGAGTCAGTCCTTCCGACAATCATTTCTTTTTCGATTTTTTTCGTATTTTCATGCAACAACCCGCCTTAGCTTCACTGCACTTTCTATTTATTTCGATCCTCAGCGATTTGTGTTTCTGTATTCCTAAATTTGCCTGAACATTTTTGTATTTTTTTCTTTCATGGATCAACTGAAGTATTTCTTCTATTACCCATGGTTTCTTCGCAGTTATCTTCCTTGTAACTACACTCCTGGAAATTGAAATAAGAACACCGTGAATTCATTGTCCCAGGAAGGGGAAACTTTATTGACACATTCCTGGGGTCAGATACATCACATGATCACACTGACAGAACCACAGGCACATAGACACAGGCAACAGAGCATGCACAATGTCGGCACTAGTACAGTGTATATCCACCTTTCGCAGCAATGCAGGCTGCTATTCTCCCATGGAGACGATCGTAGAGATGCTGGATGTAGTCCTGTGGAACGGCTTGCCATGCCATTTCCACCTGGCGCCTCAGTTGGACCAGCGTTCGTGCTGGACGTGCAGACCGCGTGAGACGACGCTTCATCCAGTCCCAAACATGCTCAATGGGGGACAGATCCGGAGATCTTGCTGGCCAGGGTAGTTGACTTACACCTTCTAGAGCACGTTGGGTGGCACGGGATACATGCGGACATGCATTGTCCTGTTGGAACAGCAAGTTCCCTTGCCGGTCTAGGAATGGTAGAACGATGGGTTCGATGACGGTTTGGACGTACCGTGCACTATTCAGTGTCCCCTCGACGATCACCAGTGGTGTATGGCCAGTGTAGGAGATCGCTCCCCACACCATGATGCCGGGTGTCGGCCCTGTGTGCCTCGGTCGTATGCAGTCCTGATTGTGGCGCTCACCTGCACGGCGCCAAACACGCATACGACCATCATTGGCACCAAGGCAGAAGCGACACTCATCGCTGAAGACGACACGTCTCCATTCGTCCCTCCATTCACGCCTGTCGCGACACCACTGGAGGCGGGCTGCACGATGTTGGGGCGTGAGCGGAAGACGGCCTAACGGTGTGCGGGACCGCAGCCCAGCTTCATGGAGACGGTTGCGAATGGTCCTCGCCGATACCCCAGGAGCAACAGTGTCCCTAATTTGCTGGGAAGTGGCGGTGCGGTCCCCTACGGCACTGCGTAGGATCCTACGGTCTTGGCGTGCATCCGTGCGTCGCTGCGGTCCGGTCCCAGGTCGACGGGCACGTGCACCTTCCGTCGACCACTGGCGACAACATCGATGTACTGTGGAGACCTCACGCCCCACGTGTTGAGCAATTCGGCGGTACGTCCACCCGACCTCCCTCATGCCCACTATACGCCCTCGCTCAAAGTCCGTCAACTGCACATACGGTTCACGTCCACGCTGTCGCGGCATGCTACCAGTGTTAAAGACTGCGATGGAGCTCCGTATGCCACGGCAAACTGGCTGACACTGACGGCGGCGGTGCACAAATGCTGCGCAGCTAGCGCCATTCGACGGCCAACACCGCGGTTCCTGGTGTGTCCGCTGTGCCGTGCGTGTGATCATTGCTTGTACAGCCCTCTCGCAGTGTCCGGGGCAAGTATGGTGGGTCTGACACACCGGTGTCAATGTGTTCTTTTTTCCATTTCCAGGAGTGTATGTTTTTCTTTCCTACTTCTGTTATTGCCCTTTTTGAGATGTCCATCCCTTTTGAACTGTAGAGCCCACTGAGTTATTCTTTACTGCTGTGTATATTGCCTTAGAGAACTTCAAGCGTATCTCGTCATTCCTTAGTATTTCCGTATACCACTTCTTTGCGTATTGGTTCATCCTGAGTAATCTCTTATTCACCCTACTCTTTAGAACTTCTACACTGTGACCGGGCTCTATATCTGATCCTGGATACGCCTTACAATCCAGTAACTGATTTCGAAATCTCACACTGTGCATGTGAGGCAAAACGGAGATAATTTAATCAAGCAAGTGACTCAGCGAATGTTGACATACCGGATAATAAATTAATCATCTCCCCAAGAGACATCGAGATAATACCGCGTAACACTGCCTCTACCCTCGACAATGACTTCAATTCGACGTAGTAGTGAGTACAGGTTTCCTTAGGTCTGCAATAACCAGCTGAAGCCATTCAGGGATGATTAACTCCTGTAGAGATACCAAACTGCGGGTATGTTAGGGGCTACCTTTCACCTGCGGTGCTAAATAGTGCGAAATATTTTAAACAGGATTAAGACAGTGTGCTTCAGTAGGACAGTCGAGATATGACAATGCGCCTGAGTTGTACACCAATCCCTGTAGACATGCTAGACAACCCGCGCTGACAGAACATCAAATCAGTCACATGAGTTCACGGTGTGGTCATGGACACGTCCAAACACGATGTCTCATTTCTGCCATTCTCAGTGTTGTATTGTCTCGCATGACAACTCGACACCAGTTGTAAGGTGTAGCTCGCAGAGCACAGAGATAAAGGTGCGGAGGATTTGGAAGTTTAGAAGTATGATTTGGTTAAACTTAATTTGAGAGGTGAAGATATCAAAGTACCTTTGTTGCTACACTGCTTGCTTGTGCGTAATTTATGATGTGATTGGAAAATAGAAAGCTTTAGTAGTTTTCTTAATTGGTTTCGGTTAGTCAGTTTCATTGTTCACAGGTAATAAAGCGAAGTTATCAGTTCACATAGCTTGCACTCAGGTTTAGAAATTTACCATTCCTTCGCGATTCTACTAACTCATTTCATACCATAGCAATATTTGTTGTAAAACGTACTTTTTGTAAAGATCAATGTAATTGTGCTTTAGGAATTACAATCATGTTTACAAAAATTACGTTTTACAACAAGTATTATTTTGACATGAAATAAATTAGTAATTATATAACTTGTTGAAAGGTTACTTTCTTTTAGAAATTTTTGCGAGTTTAACTTCTACCACCATCTTCTCACGAAAGTTTGTTTTCTGCACTTTGTGGAACACAATGACTGAAGTATGACTGCTTAGAGTAGTCAAAAGTCCTTGCATTACACTTGGCAAGTTTTTTTTTTATTTATCTGGTTTTCTGATCCGCTGTATTTTTTTATTTTCATCACTCCGAGCAGTACTGAGTTTCTGTTGGCACAGGCAAGCCATATACATTTATTAGGGTCTGTATTACATCGGTTAGCAAACAATAAGGTGACTCATAGTTAAATGTTGCATTTCGAAATTAATGTCATGTTCCGATTAGGTAATGTTCATTTAGGTTTCATTTCTTGCCCTGACCTATTCTCACAGTGCATTGTTACATTTTAGTGTGTATCATGCAGTGTTTGGAAATTTGTTTAGTCATTTTCTGTTCGTAAAATTATAGACAATTTTCACTGAAATATTTAGTCTTATTTATTCCTTCAAAATTCGTTTTGTAATTTAATGTGGCATTTTTATTCATTTAATCTTGTGTGTTGAAACTCCAAGTAACATATGGTCATGTCACGCCTTGTAGCATTGTTCACTGAGCTGTATAATACAGAACTAAACAGGATGGTTTCTTTAGTTTACAGTTTTGGTTTTCTAATCAATGTGGTAGAGGCTAACTGCAATACAGGTACACAGTTATACCGTTTCAAATACCTTGGTGACCTATGATATCAGAAAGCGTTTTCGTAAACATAACCACTAGTACTGCTCAGGACAACAAAACTGATACACACAGTTAAAGACAGGAAAACAATCCAAGTCAAAACAAATACTTTTTTAATTCAGATAATTTCCACAGTTTCGAACCATCTACAGCGCTCCAAATCCACCTGTATACAGTTTTCAGGGGATGATTAATGTTTTATTCGGTGAGTTTATGAGCGTGAGTTTCGTAAAATTTTATTTTTGGAAGTGACAAAGTACTTTTTGTGTCTGACATGATCACTTTCTAGACATCACAGTGGATGATAGTGCTCAATCATTAATCTCGTCCTTCTATCCCCAAAGTTACCCTATTTCTTTTTTGTCGGATTGCCCATCAGAGACTAAGAAAACCGTAACTTTTCCATTAACTGATGAAATTTCGTTTGTCTACTTTGGAATCTCCCACGATATATTTCATTTTAGCATACCTCCTATGTTCTCAACAAATGTTTTCTGGAGAATTAATATGCTCGCATGGTAATCCCCAGACTGAAGCAGAAAAACCACAGTCGGAAACTAGGTACCAAATCGTAACAGGTCTTTTTATAGTGTACACTAAGCAGTATTACTTGTCTGTAAACTAACTAAAGAGAGAGCAGTGCTCAGGGCATTTCCCGAAAGAACACCACTCCTGCAGTTCAGCACACAAAGAATTTGCTTTCTGTCTAGAGTGCTCCTGTGTCTTTCTTTCACTCGTTACATCCCTTACTGGCGTTAGTTATTTCACACACACCGATGCCCAAGGGAGGATTCGAAACTCCGACGGGGGAAGCAGCGCGAATCGTGGCAAGGCGCCTAAGACCGAAAGATTACCCCGCGTGGTGAGTGATATCGATGTTGACCTTGAACCCGTGGGCTGACATGGTTCAAATGTTAATCATTTCTGCAGAACACTAATGTATACGTCCTGTGAATATGAACGTACTATCCGTAGTCTTCCAGGTTTTTTTTTTTTTTGCTTTTTTTTAAAAAAAAAACACGAGAGTATTAAATTAGTCTATCAACAAATGCCGGAAGATCCATTGATATGAATATATAGTAAAGAAAATGAAAAAGATAAAAAATAAAAAGTGAAGAATGACGTATCACGAACGAATCATCGGAATGGGACCGAAATCGGTAGACGTGGAGTATCTGTCAAAATCAACAAATGATTGCAGTTCCAAAAAATTGTATTATTTATTCAAGCCAAAGAGCTTCACAAATTGAGCAAGCTGATAACGTGTTGGTTCACCTGTGGTCTTTATGCGAGCGGTCATTGGGCTTGGCATTAATTGATAGCTTTGCTGGGTGTTCTACTGAGGAAACTCAGTTGGTGCGTTACTTTGTTCGCTGCTCGTAGGGGCATAGTTCAAAATGGGACTCATCACTGAAGACAATTCTACTTCAGTCAATGAGATTCCAGACCGAAGACGTGTCTGCAGACGTCTGGGAGACAGACGGGATACTAACCTCACTGTCGCCTGCGACGCGGCCGGACAATCAGGAAACCAGGAGTGATGGCGTGGGGTGAAATTTCTTTCATAGCAGGACTTCTTGGTTGTCATCGACGGCACTCTTAAAGCACGGTGGCGCGTCGACGATATTCTACGCCCGGATTAGTTGCCCTTCATGGCAAGCAATACAGGGCTTACATTTCAGCAAGGTAATTTCCGCGCGTACTCTGCGAGAGTTTCTATTATTTTATTTGGCCAGCAAGGTCGCTGGATCTCTCTCTAGTACAAGAAGTCTGTAGCACTATGGGCAGAGCCCTCTAATCATCTCAAGATTTTGACGAACTAAGGCCCCAAATGCACAGAATACGGCACGATATTCATCAGGGAGACATCCAACAACTCTGTCGATTAATGCAAAGTCGAATAACTGCTCGCATAAGGACCAGAGGTCGAACAACGCGTTATTAACTTGCTCAATTTATGAAGCTCTTTCTTTTGAATAAATCATCCACTTTTCCTGAAACTGTAATATTTTGTTTCTCTGTTCATATCCGTCACTTCTACCGGTTTCTGTCCCATTCGGGTAGTTGCTTGACGGTGCGTTTACCTTTTCTTTTTGTCTCAGAGTGTAATTTGCCACAAGTGATCGTCTACTCTAAGGGTACAGTGTGTATAGCCTATCGCACAGGAAATCTAAGAGATATACTGTAATTACGAGGACAAGAATGATGGGCGTGAGTCGATTTCGTTTTCCTTTAATACGGAAGTGGACCGTGTCTGGGTAATAACTCTGTTAAGTCATCCAAACATCTAGAAATATGTATGCAAAAGGAACTGTGGAACTCTTGCGTATACCGAAGTAGACACTATAGACATAGATGTGTGTGGAGGACGTCAGCCGGTGAGAACCTGTCGAGAGGTCTGAATGTAATATTGGTATGGGAAGAGGGCATGACAGTGATAGATCGTAGCGTTTCATCTCGAGAGTTGACAACGACGAAGCATTGCTACGTGCGTTCCAGGAGTCGCCGCCACAGTTCGCGGATGTATGCTGCAGAGCTGGCAGCATGGAGACATACGTTTGTGCACTATAAGTCTTCGATACTGAACAAGAACCTTTGGCTTTTCTCATAGACTTTAAGTACCTGATTGACAACACGTCGTCTTTTTCATGAGTAACGACACAAAATGAACTACAGATTACCTTCTAAATCTAAGATCAGATTTAATGTCCCATCCACGAGGAGCTCAGAGGCGGAGAACAACCTCGGGTTCAGGAAGGATGCGGAACGGACCTGGACATGTCCGTTACATGGGAGCCATTCTAGCATTTGCCTTGAGCAAAAGGAAAATCTAAGTCCTTTAGACTGGAATCTCCCCGAATGTGAATCCAGTGTGATGTCAGTGCTGCCGAGACGAAATATTGATGAACATCATTTTCCTATTTTCGTCATCTTAAAAAGTTTTGAAGATAATGAAATAATGTATTCTGTGGTATCGCCCGGAGTTCACACGGCCACACCAAAGTCGGCAACGCCTATTGATAATACCACAGACAATAGCGAGGGCTGGCTAAAATCCACAACAAAATACGGAGACGCACCAGAACACCACACCTCCATCAGCAACAGTAGCGCCTTCATGCTGAGGTCAATATGGTGTTGAGCATGCAAGAGCTCAGCCCCTGTTCGAGAACTCAGATACAGCAGTCAGCATCACCTTGTATGACCGACGAGTAGTTAAAGCTTCAGATGGACATATACTTTTGTCAATGTTTAACACCGTACCTCAAGAGAACAGTTTCTTAATTAGCATACCACATGAGGTTTCGTCAGTCCATCACAATTGTAAATAACCCAGCATTCCTGTGGCAAAGATCTGTAGTTAAGTTCTACTTGATGAGCTGTCTTCCAGGGCAATCAAAGAACTGGCAATATACTAGCACAAGGAATATAAGAAACTGTATTATTACTGTCCTCCCTCTATTCTAGGTTGGGTGGCCGTACAGAGCGTTGGTACCGTAAATGATTCACGTTAAGCCTGGAAATGCGGCCACCTAAAAAGCTCCTGCTAACTAATAATTTAGGCAAGAGTGGCAATATGATTAGCACCTGGTTTGCAGCCCCTCTGTAAAACAAATTATTACCTAGGTACATCCAATTTAATTGATTCCTAATTCCGTCTAATGGCCCTCATATCATGACATACGCTCAATAACGCTGTAATTATAAAAATTGCAATGAATGCTTTTGTTTTATTTTTTGACCATTCAGCAACAGGGTCAGAGTATCACACCTAACTTTACTCATGCTAAATATATCTGATTCTGTTGCAAATGCTTTTAGGATTTGGATGAGTTGTCATATGACATGAGCCTTAGGTTTCTTTTAATCATTCCAGATGAATTTATTATTCATCAACCATACTTGAAGTGATTGGAGTACATAAAGAAAATAAACTTGTCAGCATAATGGATAGGCATCGACCCCACTGCATCAGTAATTGAAAATTAAATTTACCGCAGATCCGCATTGAATATGGGCAGGGGAAAGATCGGGATATGTTCACAAAAATCACGTGATTTAGGATAGGAATTTCATAATCATATGTTCGTTCACACAGCAAGAGACTGAACCAATAACCACTGTTAGGTCCACTGTATACTTAACAGAGAAGATTTGTCTCAAGGCAGAGCAAGTGACAAACAGGGGAAAACAGATTAAATTATACGATTACAAACTGAAAAAATTAGTGCGCTCATTTTAGAATTTATTCCGTTCCTCAGTTTTCGATCTGTGCAACGATTATCAAAGGCATGAATTTCAATGCCGTGCTGGTGTCATATGGTTACATGAAAAGTAACTGTGTCTCCTTTATGAAAATAATTAATTTAAATTCAAAAAACTTAACTTGTGCGACATAAGTACTTGTAATCTCCCCCCCCCCCCCACCTTCCTAATACCAGTTACTATCCAGAATAAGCAATATATTTTACCAAAAATTTCAGAGGAGCAAAGATTACGATAAACTTCCTAGTTTACTCAGCTTTTCGTGTAGAGTTGGCTGAAATTCTTCTTGTCTAGGTGTCTCATTCATGAAGCCGAAATTCTCACATTTTAGGTCCTCGCCGTTGAATTGACCTAAAAAAAATTTGCAGAATTTTTGTTGTTACGTTAATATATTTTGTCACATTTTAGTATATCATACATTCTTTTGAATTTTCAAATTAACAGAGTCGTAATTACACTGTTTGCCCCTAAATACAAAAATACGTCTGATCACATCAGAGGCATGCTTACCACTATTTCAATCTGTGGTGATAACCGTATTCCAAAGGGTTTACAGTTTTTCTTGACAGATGATTTTCTATTAATTTAGATTATTATTTCACAATGAATCCAGAAATATTCCTAGTAGACAGTACTAGATTGCGTAATTAATAATACATATTTTAAGTGTTCCAAATAATTCGTAATTTGAAATGTTTCTCAAAAAAAATTATTTTAACTGTGCGTTCAGAGTCGTACTTATCGATTGTGAAATATATCGATTGTGAAATATAACATATTGTGTATAAAATTACATGAAAGTTACCAGAAAAGCAGCTGAGATAATACTGACACGTCCAAAATTCGGAAAATAATAGTGTTATCGACAACTATTGTTGAATAAAAAGTAGTGCTAGTAGAGCAGGATGTCCTGTTACATGCTGAAGCTGCAGGCATGATTACTGGAAGATATAGCGTGATTTCAGCCACAAATCGTGTGACGCCCTAGCTGAACAAAGCCCCAACTTCCATGCCTGTCAAATGTAAGAACAATATAATATTCATTCCTGCAGTTTGCACAAATGTGCTCTTCAAATTACACATTAGAAGCAATTCCACTTTACTAACTGCATCAGAGAATAAAGTTTCTTCTACTAAACACCACGTGGTAGCCAACACATAGACAAAGTACTTCCTTTCCAAACCACAAGAATAATGATAAATCCACAACTGAAACTACTACTACGATAACTAGCAGGAATTCCCCTTCATGCACTAAAATAATGATGGTCTAATAGAAACATCTCACACTAAGTAAATTAAAGTACGTCCATCCATAGACTGTCCGAAAAACACGTCCATACTTACCCAGACTCTGCAGCAAAGTGAGTTTGCAGCAAACGAGCGGAAACAGCCACTCGCTTGCCCTTATCGGGAATAGCCACTAAACCCAGTCGCCGACCCACCCACAACGGCCTCAGATGATGTCCTAGCGGTCAGGCGTTTCTGCCTAAGCTACTACTACTACTGAAAAACTGCACTAGCAGACAACACATACTGGCTACCCTTAGGAAATTCATATTTACTCATCTCAGTTGCACGTAATGGATCAAATTATAGGGGAAGGATGCAAGAAGGATAGAAGTGTGTCAGTATCAATGTAAATATCGAAAGTAAAATGACCCGCTCTCTTTCCAGAGGCAACGGACGAACTATACAAGATGTTCCAGAAATGTTGCGACGAACTTCGAGGGATTGTACAGGGTGTCTGGAGGAACAAACCGAGGACAGGAAACCCGTGCAACACACCATCGCATGCATAGGAGGAAAAGCATTTCTACCAAGCAGCTATTTCTGTTTTCTCCACAGGCGATCGTGGCAAGCAGTCGTGATCACTGAATAACAAACAACATTGTGAGACTACCATCTACGGTTCGTCAGAGTACAAAGTCAAGTTTGGTGCCGAAGTGGTGGGCTATGGCAGTAGCCGGCCACACCACACCACAGTACTTTGAACAGTACGCTCCTATTGGAATTGGTCTGTTCCAGCCATACTCCAGCTTTCCATGTTGCTTTCCTAGACAGTAATGTGGAAACAAACACTTAAACATGAAATGTATTCGCAATTGCGAATACGAACAACCATGTCTAAGGGAATGACGACAATGAATACGGTGCTGGGCCGGGGCTCGAGCCAGGATATACCGCTTTACGCGAGCCGTCCCTTAACCGCTCTGGCCATCCGCTCACGGCCCGCGGGGAGACCGAATCAGCAAATCCACATTGCTTTTCAATTAAGTGATTGATAGTTAGAATGGTAGGCAGATGTTGGAATGGCAGACGGTGAAGATTTTGGAGAATCCTCTGAGAGCGCAGCAGTGAAATGAGAGTTTCCATGAATTATCGCGACTGAATGTTTCGTCTCGGTTCAGCAAGTTCTCTGCGTGTTGCATTTCCACAGCTTGCTTGACGCGCATTCTTTTCCTGACATGCATGCATTTTCGAATGACATACCATCGTTCTTCTTAATAACACAGCTACTACAATGTCGCATTTATCCGCCGATACCAGGCAGCGACTTTCGATTGAAATGGGAATTACGTAAAGTGTGTACGAGAACGGGTGGTGACCATGAAGGCGTCCATACGGAATTAGGATGGCCGAAGCGTTTAAGGCGATCGTTTCCGTACAGCGGGAAATTCGGGTTAGAATCCAAGTCCGGCACAAATTTTCACTGTCTCATTCTCCTATATAGTTGATGCCTGTTCATATTGACAACTGCGAATACATTTCATGTTTCACATTAACTTTCAGTATAGAATTATTACGAGTATTTGTTTTACTGCAAAAATGAAGTTCTGTACCTAGCTATCGACTGCAATCGATAGGTTACCTTTGGGTCAATCTGTAAGGTATTCAGGGAGAATTCTTTGAGTTCCGGCTTAGTGAACCAATCATTTCAGAGCCCGCCGCGCTGCGAGTGACGGGTACTGTTTTTGGAGACATACTTCATGGTCTGGCGAGCTTAACGTAGTTTGCTTTGTAGTCTGATGAAGTGATTGACTGTCTGTGGCACTACAGGATGTTAACATCGAGTTCGACGCTGTGCAAGATGAGTCAACTTGTAACATGAGTTTGCTAATTTTCCACAGAAATCATGTATTTCATGCGAAACTAATTTCTTGGTTCGCCCATCGCGAAATCGAAGGAGGAGTGTCTTGTGAAGACAGTGGTTTTCTGCTCTTAGTACAGAATCTATCTGCTATTGCTTCACACGAATGGGAGAGTATTTAATGTCGTCATCCTCACTATAAATGGGTTTTCGTGGCCGGCCGAAGTGGCCGTGGGGTTAAAGGCGCTGCAGTCTGGGACCACAAGACCGCTACGGTCGCAGGTTCGAATCCTGCCTCGGGCATGGATGTCTGTGATGTCCTTAGGTTAGTTAGGTTTAACTAGTTCTAAGTTCTAGGGGACTAATGACCTCAGCAGTTGACTCCCATAGTACTCAGAGCCATTTTTTTGGGTTTTCGTCAGCGTCTTGCAAAATGCGTAGAGTTTGTTTTGTTCGATTTTCTCCCATGTTGGAAGTATGTGTGCCACATGTTTTCCGATAATTAACGTTCCATTTGCAACTTTTTGGGACGACTGTACGGATTTACGTGCAAACATTCTTTTATATTTTCCATACCGTCACTTTCCTATACGGACGAGGTTCTGCCGAATCGCTTTTACCAGTTACCAAGCAGCAGTCATTTAGTTCTGAGCGTGCTATTTGCCTTCAGCAACAATACAATTTTTCTAGGATTGTTACCATAATTAGTATCAGGACTAGAGTCAGTCACTATAAAAATTATGCATCTAGAAAGAAATGACACAATTTCAGAGACCTTACAAGTTTCATACAGATATTATTTGAGGTGTATACGTCGAAGCGACGAGTGAAAATTTGTACCGAGGCCGGGAATCGAACCGGAGTCTACTGCTTACTAAGCAGGTCAGGTAGCCGTGAAGCCATTTTTCTTCGTTCATTGCACTTGTTCGGGGTGGACGTCCCGGAACACTTGAGAGGTGGCAGGAGCCCCCTCTCATAGTTCTATCTTACTCTGAATAATTCGATTTTCCTCCCTAATTGCATGTGGTGAAAAGCTGCTATTCCTTCACACGCAGACTTCCCATGCAGCGTCTCTCGTCACCCGAGTGGTCCGGTGACAGGCGAGTTCTGCTGAGCTTCAAAGGGTTAAGTCGACGGGTGTGAGGGAGTCGAGTGGATGCTTTCCAGACGCCGACATTGTCATAAGAGCGGCGGCGACACGCCCGCAAGGGCCTAAAGGAGCGGCTGGACTAGAGATTCCGTTACTTTGCAGAAACTTAGTGAAAACACTTTCTGGTGGGCTACCAGCGAGGTGTGGGAAAGACTTGTGTTCCCAGGCAGTCTTAGCGGGCAAATTCCCGCGTTTTCTGCAAAATCGTAACTGTGATTGGATTTCTCTGGGCATATCTCCGTGACGTAGCAAAATCGGTGCAGAAACTGGCGCCAAGAATCTCCATTGGTGGAATGGTAGTGCTTCGGCAATAGAGTGGAATTTTCCGCCGGTTTTCGAGTTGCCGATTGGAACGTTTAACCACGGCCACTGTCGTGGGGGCGGGAATGTTCTGTGTTTGGTTTGTAGTGGTGCTCTTCAGGAGTCAGCTCTCGTCTTTGGGTTGGGGTAGGTTACAAGACTGAGCTCTCGCTGCTCTGGACAGCCTGCCTTCCGTTGGCTGTCTAATATGCTTTCATTTAATCGTAACTGTTTAACAAAGTTGCTGAAGTTTCGACTTCAACGTAACTTTCCGAGTACAGTTGGCAATTGAGCTTTCTGCGTACAAGCGGCCTATGTTGTCCGTCTTGAGCAGTTCTGATTAAAGTTTACTGTATCAGAGTTACTGTGTGACTTCACTTGTTAAAATCAATCACTGTACCGTCAGTGATTGTGTGGCGAGCCTTCTTCGTCTCCCTCAGAGGCGCATTTGTATTGATAGGAAGTCTTTTGTCTGGAACAACCAGACCAGAATAATTTGTTTCAGGCTATACTCGCGACATTATCATCACCACGACGGGACGTCGAAGCAACCACCCATCGCTTCCGGTACGCCAGATCGTGTCCTTCCAGTTAAGAAGACAGCTTGGTAACGTATGTCCGCAGCACCGGCGGATTAGAGAATTTGCTCTGTGATAATGAGAGCTCCGCAAATCGCGCCTGTTCTCGTCTTTTCTTACGTGGTTCTGTCTTGGATGTTCATTGCCTGAGTTCTCACTACCGTAGCAGCAATTAATGTGGGTTGGCTGGGTGTTTCTCTTAAGATTTGAGTTGCAAGGAATTGGCTCCACATACCACTTGATCATAAACGTCACAAGCTAGTTTATGGACAACTTCACCTTCACAGCATTTATTTGAGTATCAAATTTGTCGTATTGTAAGTGTTTCATGTGTTTTGTTTATTATTTTGAGTTTAGTCATAATAAATCAAATTGTTATTTTGGACAGAACTTTCAGTCTGTGAATCGGTAAAGCAACCCTTTCATTTCTCACTACGTTAATGAAACTTTCCTTTACCAAATTAAATTATTGCAGGTGCCAAACTCTTTGCTACTCCACTTACAGGGTCGATTACAGTCAGTTCGCGTTTCTTCTTAATCCATGTGCAACAGCAAATGTCGGAGTTAGAAAAGGAGGGGCATACAGCATCATTTCCATATGAAGATTCTAGAAGAATGTAATGTTAAATACACTGCTAGCCCTGGGACCTCGCACACTCATTTCAGTTTATTATTGATCCATTCATGCAGTTCTTTTTATTACAGACTGCAGCTAACTCTCTGACCAAACACGCTGAGCTACCACGCCGGCATTGGCCAGTGGTTCGCCCAACTGCACAGATCGACATGCCACGCCTCCCTCCTCAGATTCTCACTGCCGCCCCAGTCTAGTTTAAATTCCCACTTGTGCACGAACAGAACTGCCGAGGCTCTTAAATTGTTTCACTTCATTTTTATAAGTACCTGCTGCTGGCTTTCGGGTTGGATCCCCTATTTACGTTCGATGCTGACGTGCTACTCCAGAATATGGAGAGTCTTGACAATTCTGTTCGCGTGTAAGGGGGAATTTGAATTAGCCTGGAAGGCAGTGGGTGGATCGAGAATTGAAGAATGGAGACGTGGCAGGTTAATTTGTGCTGTTGGGCTTACCAGTGTGCCAAGATGGCATAGTGGTTAGCGCAACTGCCTCGTAAGCAGAAAATACTGGTCAGTTCCCGGCGATGGAATAAATTTTCATCCGAGGCTACAGACAATACACTTAAAGTTATACGAGGTGCATTCAAGTTCTAAGGCCTCCGATTTTTTTTTCTAATTAACTACTCACCCGAAATCGATGAAACTGGCGTTACTTCTCAACGTAATCGCCCTGCAGACGTACACATTTTTCACAACGCTGACGCCATGATTCCATAGCAGCGGCGAAGGCTTCTTTAGGAGTCTGTTTTGACCACTGGAAAATCGCTGAGGCAAT
The DNA here is from genome assembly GCF_021461395.2 of Schistocerca americana. NCBI lineage: Eukaryota > Metazoa > Arthropoda > Insecta > Orthoptera > Acrididae > Schistocerca > Schistocerca americana. Next base: position 161,680,223 of record NC_060119.1, on the reverse strand, counting down.
AGCAGCACAGCTGGTGAATGTGCGGCCACAGAGAGTGTCTTTCATTGTTGGAAAAAGCCAAAAGTCACTAGGAGCCAGGTCAGGTGAGTAGGGAGCATGAGGAATCACTTCAAAGTTGTTATCACGAAGAAACTGTTGCGTAACGTTAGCTCGATGTGCGGGTGCGTTGTCTTGGTGAAACAGCACACGCGCAGCCCTTCCCGGATGTTTTTGTGCAGCAAGGAATTTGTTCTTCAAAACATTTTCGTAGGATGCACCTGTTACCGTAGTGCCCTTTGGAACGCAATGGATAAGGATTACGCCCTCGCTGTCCCAGAACATGGACACCATCATTTTTTCAGCACTGGCGGTTACCCAAAATTTTTTTGGTGGCGGTGAATCTGTGTGCTTACATTGAGCTGACTGGCGCTTTGTTTCTGGATTGAAAAATGGCATCCACGTCTCATCCATTGTCACAACTGACGAAAAGAAAGTCCCATTCATGCTGTCGTTGCACGTCAACATTGCTTGGCAACATGCCACACGGGCAGCCATGTGGTCGTCCGTCAGCATTCGTGGCACCCACCTGGATGACACTTTTCGCATTTTCAGGTCGTCATGCAGGATTGTGTGGACAGAACCCACAGAAATGCCAACTCTGGAGGCGATCTGTTCAACAGTCATTCGGCGATCCCCCAAAACAATTATCTCCACTTTCTCGATCATGTCGTCAGACCGGCTATGAATTTCAATTGGTTTCACACCACGCAAATTCAGAATACGAATGAGTGTATGCTGTTCAAGTAAGGAAAACGTCGCCATTTTAAGTATTTAAAACAGTCCTCATTCTCGCCGCTGGCGGTTAAATTGCATCTGCCGTATGGTGCTGCCATCTCTGGGACGTATTGACAATGAATGCGGCCTTATTTTAAAACAATGCGCATGTTTCTATCACTTTCCAGTCCGGAGAAAAACATAGGAGGCCTTAGAACTTGAATGCACCTCGTATTTATCGCTTCTGTGTCAAATACTGCAGTATTAAAGGTAAGTGTCGCAGCTGACAGGCTTGCAGTCCATCACTCCACCGAAATTGTGACTTTGTGATGTATTCAAGAACTGTTGCGGGGCATGGAGCTATAAACCATGTTGTTTTACATGTTTTCATGTAAAGTGAGATGTTATTACGACTACTCTTGTCGTAAATCTTTGCCTATATTAAGCTTTCCCGAAAGGGTATTTTTTTAATACATGCAATATCGGGACACTCTTACACAGGCTATCCGTTCTCAAAACCCAACCGGAATCTACTGACGTTTAATGACATTTTTCCTTGTATTGTCGAGAAGGAAATCCTCGTTTAGATTGAGGAGGTTATCTGACACTTGTATTTTTGAAGGAAGATTTCCTACGTACTTAACGCCTCTTTTCTCTTCTCTGTTCCTATTCCATCGGCTGGTCCGGCGTTTTTTCTTGCAAAGGTATCTTAATCTGTTTGAGATGAGTGTAAGGTTAACAGACAAAACAATTGGAAAGTAAATAAGTAAATTGTTGTCCCGGATGCACGCTCGAAAGCTAACAGAATAATTAATACACAGGAGAAAGTCTCAAATCATGACAAAATATTCTCGGGCGATCAGCCAGCCCAGTGCTGACGTCGTCTTGTCTCGTTTGGACGAATTCCGCACACATCATCTGCAGGTGGAGTTTCGGGACGCTGTGTTTTTCAGTCCATACAGCCTATGTTTCGCTGACCTCTTTTGTGTGTGGGCCAATAACGCGCTTTCGGAAGAGGGAGCCGCGGAACGGGCCACAAACTTGGTGCGGGTGTCCAGTCCTATTGGCTGTCCATTCCATACGCAGACGCAATCGCCTTCAGAACGTAGCACTTTTGTCGTACTTTTTTGTAAATGTGGAACATCACGCTTTACTGAATTGAAATCCTCTACCCCGGTTTGTTATGTTGTTGTGCAGACATATCCCAATCGCTCAATGACGAGACCCACAACCCAGTGGTGTTGCATAGCTTCGATTGTTCAGAATCGAAGGTGTGTTCCTCGTTAATTCTGTTCTCTGCCACCGCGGACTCGTCTGTCTGCCCTAGTCGACGTTTGTAATGTGTTCCGTACTGCACTGTGTGATGCATTGTTATATCTGCGTGATGTACAGCAACCCCCATTCGCAATCCAATGTTGTAAACGCCCGGAGTCTACAGTCCTATCCGATCTTTGGACGAACCAACCATGTGCATCTTCCGCATTGATTTCATTGATGGGAACCGGTATTTACTAGATGTTCTTCCTTATTCTCGCGCCGGCCGAAGTGGCCGTGCGGCTAAAGGCGCTGCAGTCTGGAACCGCAAGACCGCTACGGTCGCAGGTTCGAATCCTGCCTCGGGCATGGATGTTTGTGATGTCCTTAGGTTAGTTAGGTTTAACTAGTTCTAAGTTCTAGGGGACTAATGACCTCAGCAGTTGAGTCCCATAGTGCTCAGAGCCATTTGAACCATTTGAACCTTATTCTCGCGATACTGGATGTCGGCAGCGCCTCAGCACACGGGCGGAATGCCGCAACTTTCTCTCCTTCTTCTTATAGAGTCATGACTTAATTACATTATCCAGCTTAGTATCTGATGAGAGAAAATATTGGTCGCACACTTGTAGAAGACAGCCTTCTGGGTTAGGAACTAGTCGCTTTGTTTCAACCGAGCAAAACCTCAGGCACTCTGATTCAGTTTTGCCTCTGGCTGCTAAGTCACTGCCTCTTTCCCCACTCTCACTGTCAAAAGCTCTTGGACCAAAAAAGAGGTCCTCAAATCAAAGGTTGGTTTGACAAGCATGAACCTACCAGAGGTGGCATGTGGTATCCTTCCTCCAGCCATCCATGTCGCTTACCCACTCAGTAGTGTGGGGACAAGGAGTTTAACGTTGACGGAGTCCACGGTGGAACTTGGAACTTAAGACATAATTCATCATCATCATCTTCTTCTTCTTCTTCTTCTTCCTTAGAATTTGTCCTGCATTCCGACAGGGTACACTGTTTGGGTGTCTGTCATCATTTCATCCGATCCCTTGTCTAATTACGATGCAGGCCTAAGATCTTGAGATCTATGTGCATCGTGTCAAGTAATTGCTGCCTTTGTCATCCTACAGGCCGTCTCCAGTTTCAAATTGAAACCAATCTTTACCACCGAGTGAGAGGCTCAGTGGTTAGCACACTGGACTCGCCTTTGGGAGTCCGACCGTTTAATCCCGCGTCCGGCGATCCTGATTTAGGTTTTCCGCGATTCCCCTAGATCACTTCAGGGAAATGCCGGGATGGTTTCTCTGAAAGGGCACCGCCGATTTCCTTGCCCATTCTTCCCTAACCCCCGAGCTTGTGCTCCGTCTCTAATGACCTCGTTGCCGACGGGATGTTAAACACTAACTTCCTCCTCCTCGAATCTGTACCACCGTTGCCATGAATGCTCTAAGAACATTCCTGCACCATTGTATTGAGCTCTCTCTCACCTTGTCTGCCATTGGTGCACGACTACATAACCTACGAACTTCTTCAGTTGTGAGGTGATCGTGCAGTGTTAATCCTAAACACATTTGTTCCGCTTGCTTTGTAGAAGACTAGTATTCAGCACCACAAATTGCTACTCAACGCACTACTAATTAAAGCACTACAGATCATTATACTGACATGATTTCGTCTGGAAATGGAAATGAGCAGAGAGCATCGTTGGCCGGGAGGCCCCTATTCGGGGAAGTTCGGCCGTCAAGTGCAAGTCCTTTTTCATTCGACGCCACATTGGGCGACTTGCGCGCCAGTGATGAGGATGCTGTGATGACGAGGACAACACAACACCCAGTCCCCGAGCGGAGAAAATCTCCAACCTGGCCGGGAATCGAACCCTGGCCCGCTTGCATGGGAGGTGAGCACGTTACCACCCAGCTAAACAGGCAGACAGCTCGTCTGGAATCTTCCAGTCGCAGATTACGCCAGTCACAGAACGCCGTTTGAGCCAGGTGCTGTTCAGGAAGTTGGAGATTTCTGCGCTGACATTCCCATCAACAGCTAGTGCCGAACCTCGGTACCGGTACCTAAAACTCGCTGTTAACGGGAGGTCAACGCCATTGATAGTATCCGAGTCACTTAAATCTGTGGTGAGATACTGTGCTTTCTTTACGTTGAATCGCTGACCTACTTTTGCAAAGTGAAGGTTTGGACTTGACACTGCTGGTCGGTATTACCTACAGACGCCAGCAGCCCACCATCTACATACAGTGACCCCCAGGGTGCGGTTTTCTGCATCTCTCGTGAGACCTCACTGAGACAAAGAGTTGACACAATAGGGCAGGTCACCACAAAAATAGAAAAGTGCCCAACAGTACAGCAGCTGACTGTGCCCTGCTCTCAGGGTCAGTGTAGAGCAGACTCATCCAGCTTACTAGTTCACACACTCCATGCTCTCGCAAGACTCGTGAGATCAAATCGTGTGGTACTCGGTCGTGGGTCATTTCCAGCTTGGGGAAGGAACGGTGTAGGTGCCTTGACTTCTCACGGCATTTTTCAATAATCAGCATAGCATCTGTCGTCCCACAACCCTTCAGAAATACACACTGACTGGTGGTGATACTAATAATGTGTGGGATATTTTTAGCGATGATGCCTTCAAACACTTTCTCTGTGTATGATGTGGGGTGTACTGGGTGATAGTTACTACATTCAGCAAGTTACCCTTCTCCTTCCAAATTGTGACTGTTGTACTACTTTTTCAGTCTACTGTAATCTTCCCTTTTCAGTAATTTTATTGAAGTAAAGAATCAGACATTCAACAGAATTACATTCCTTAGATTTTTCGCATGCGATTCAATCTTTTTCCCGTGCGTTGATTTGTTGGTAAGTCATGTGAACAACTCTAGTTTACCTGCATGTCAGATATTAATATTATTGTTTAATAAAAGAAAGTATTTTCATATTAATCTGTACATATTTCAGAGTGAAAACATGTCGTATCGATTGCCAGTGCTGCATTCTATTGAGCGAAATGTAATCCACAATTTGTGTATCCAATTAGTGTAGACTGTGAACCACTGCCAAATATTTATCATGATATTATTCCTATATGGGTGCACTTTCATGTATGCTAAATTAAATGTTATTCTGACTCTCAGCAATTCACGCTGGCCACAGCATGTTCAAAATTACTGAAATTTCTCATGTCCGGAAATAACAACCAGTGATCTGTTTTACTTGGTTAAAAACTGTCTATAGCCAAGATCGGATTACTACTTATTTATTTTTGACATCCGATTTCGACAGACTTTGCTGTCATCTTCTGTTCATCAAATGAATAAGTTTTGTAACAAACGTTTTTGAAGACTGGAAGACGACAGTATGGCCTGTCGAAATCAGTTGCCGAAAATAAATAGGAAGTTTTTTATATTAATTAAAATGGCATGTTTCATGTAGTTGAATTATCTGATATGGTATTAAAATGTCATGCAGGTACATCGTGCTGTTCACCCAGAAAATGTTAAAAGTTGTACTAGCCCACGGCTGGAGTTACGCTCATAGATCATAAATTGCTTGCTTTAGGTCTTCTTAATGAGTATCCGACATTTTTGTGTAGTACAATATCGCATGGGAAATAGTCCAGCCACATAAATGTGACTACCAGCTACATTTGAGTTAAACTTGCCATAACCAACCAGAGACGGCAGATGTCAACACTAGCAGTGCAGGGTACACGAAGAGTGTCGGCGGGGGTTGAGGAAAACTGTACGATGGTTGTCGTAATGGGGAAACGGGGTGATGTATGTGACATCCAAAGGGTGTTGATCATTGTCTTTCGGATCACGGTAGAAGCATCTTCAAAACGGCGAAGTTTGTAAAGTGTTTGCTTGCCACGTCGTTGAAGTATACTGTGCTTGGCAAAATAGCACTATCCAGAAACGATGCCAAAGCAATTATGGTGCACTAAGGGCCATTGATGACAGGCGTGAACAACAGCTAAGGATGTGCGCACGGGCGAATAGACGCGCAACTGTTGAGCAACTGATCGCCGAGATGAACCAAGGGCCTACCAATAGTGTCTCCTCAATGACAGTTCAGCGAAAGTTGCAGAGTATAGGCTTCCGCAACAGCTGCCTGGTCGATGCACCCATGTTGATTGCTGTTTATCGACGATGACAGCTGGAATTTGTACGCCAGTACGACTGAGTCACGACAGGTGGCCGTTTCAGATAAATAAAAATGTAAACGTCGTGTGACTAGGGCCTCCCGTCGGGTAGACCGTTCGGCGGGTGCAAGTCTTTCTATCTGACGCCACTTCGGCGACTTACGCGTCGATTGGGATGAAATGATGATGATTAGGAGAACACAACAGCCAGTTCCTGAGAGGACGAAATCTCCGACCCAGCCGGTGATCGAACCCTGGCCGCCGGCGGGAGTGGCTGAGCGGTTCTAGGCGCTACAGTCTGGAACCGCGCGACCGCTACGGTCGCATGTTCGAATCCTGCCTCGGGAATGTATGTGTGTGATGTCCTTAGGTTAGTTAGGTTTAAGTAGTTCTAAGTTCTAGGGTATTGATCACCTCAGAAGTTAAGTCCCATAGTGCTCAGAGCCATTTGAACCAATCCCGGGCCCTTAGGATTGACATACTGTCGCGGTGACCACCGAGCTATCGGGGACGGACGCCGTTTCAGATGAATCAAACTTTACGCTCTATCGAACAGTTGGCCGTTGGCGTGTACGGCACGGAAAGTCTCAATCAGCGACGAAGACAGGATTGTGGACGCCAACACCGGAACTGCACGCCCATTGAGTGGCGACAGTTGTTCCTTTCAGAAGAGTCACATTTTATCCTGGGTCGGACTGAATACAGACACTCTGCAACAATTGTCGGAAGGGTGCAGACCGCAGGAGGGAGAGTTGATGGTGTGGGGAATGTTTTCGTGGCTTTCCCTGAGTGATCTTGTCATTCTGGAAGGCACAATGGCCCAACAGAAGTATCCATCTATTCTTGTGGACCATGTCCACCCCTAGATGTAATTTGTTTTTCCTCAGCACGTTATCAGCTATCAACAGGAAAATGCAAAGTGCCACACAGCTCAAACAGTACGTGTGTGGTTCAGAGGGCACCAGGATCGGTTTACCGTACTCCCCTGGCCAGCAGACTTCCGGGATTTTAACCTAATCGAGAATCTGTGGGACCACATCAGTCGAGCTGTTCATTCTATGGATTCTCAACGAAGGAGCCTAGCGCAGCCAGCCAGTTGCTGCAAGGATGTGGAGCCATGCCGACTCCAGTGCCGGCTCCACATCCCTGAACCTCCGTGGACTCCCTTCCTGCACGTCTCGCATAGGTCCGCCCTGCGAAATGTGGTTGTTGAGGCTTTTGGCTGGTGGTAACATTAATGTGACTGGACAGAGTATATTGTAATCGCCTGTGATGAAATTATTTTCTATATAATCTTCAAATGAAGCGTTATGTGGTCTCCTGAGTGGGAATCATGCGACAACTGATTTGGAAAAAACTGCCACAGCGTGCCTATTTTACGAACGTGAGAGAAAAATTCGAAAAACTAAATAACGTAGTAAGAATTATTGCCACCTTTTATGGTCAACGTACTTTCCCGCAAAATAAGTAAAATATTCTTCTTTTAAAATACATCGTCCATGCGCTACACTTATTACAAAAGTATGCTTTCAAAACCGCTGTACAATTTGTCAAGCAACTGTTGAATAAATGAGTCCATAGATCAACAATGACGTCTCAATGAACTGCTGTGTCACTGTAGAAATAACTTCTACCCCGTTAAAGTAAGACTGAAATAAAGACCATCGTTTTAAAATAAGGGTTAATGTGGTAAATTCGGTATGTGTCTCAGATGTGTGACGTTATTTGGTACATACATTACTCGTCACTGCCGCCAGCTAGTGTGTTCGGTCCGTCACATATTAATTGCTACAGTTGTTATATTCGGTGACAAGCTTCAGTCCAAGACCACCTACAATACATCAGACCACAACACAGAAACCAAGATGGCGGCCGTCTTAGGCCAAGTATTTCAGCGCTACCCTAATACGAATAATTTACAAAATAAATGGAAAGTAGATTCTAAATTGCATAATAAATGTATTGTTATGTATGTTTCTATCTTCAAACTTAAATAAAAAGTTGTCACTAAAGCCAGAAATTACGTAATGAGTACTACGACTAAGTAAAATTATGAGATGCAACTCAAAATCAAATCCAAAAATACTACTATACAACACATATAAATGGCATATTTAGGCATTAATAATAATTTGCAACATAGAAGCCACATAGCAATAATAAATGAAGCGTGTAACTAAAGCTCAAAATTGTATTAAACAATATGCAGTTAATCCTAGTCACTGTCATTACGTAATATGTTAGAAGTGGTTTGATTTTGAGTACCTGCTGGATTTATTTGCTGCGCAGCTTGGCCACTTTGCGTTTTGTTATTTTTGCTGCAATGTCTTCATGAGTTCCTCTTTTTTGTTTGACTAGTGTTCGAGCAATTTCCTTTGAAACACACTTTTCATTTAACAATTTTGTGTAATTATTAATAAAAATATTTGAAAGCACTTTAATACTTTTCTTGATTATTGTCTTTAAAGGAATGCCACATTTGCATACATCACTGAGGTTACTAACGGCATTTTCACACAATTCAGTTCCTAAGGCAAGTACTGCATCTCTCCGATTTTCAGGTTTGAGAAATTCTGGTTCATATGTGCTGCTAATCAGAGCTTGAAAAAGTTTATATATATTACAACACAAGGAAATCATTATAGAAGAAGGACACTTCAATCCCCCACGATTCAGTTGGTGAAATAGGAAAGGAGTTCTTTGGTTTCACACTGCAACAAAATTTAATCCTGTGTCTGCAACATTTCTTCACAGCCTGAACATTTTCCACCTTTTTGCAGCTTCTCAAGCACTGTTTTGCTGGTGTAGCTAGCAATACAAACCAAGACTTTGAAGTCTTCATCCATCATGGGAATTGTTTGCTAGTTCCTCTAAAGCGGGTTCTAATTTATCTACATTTTCAAACGTTTGGTGTTTTATGCTGTAATTTACTTTTGCTGCAAAATCATTTAATGTCAATTCAGCATGTTTAGTAGATCTGAGCTTTAGTAGACTTATTACTTTCAGTTTCCTCTCAGATTCCAAGATTTGCTCAACTGAAACATTATATGTGCAGTCACTTAGCCTTCTATAAGCTCCAAATCTTGCTTCCAAAGCATCCGTGTGTAGCTTTGCTGTAAGAATATAGGACCAGTTGTAAGTGTTAAAAACGTATCTGCATAACTGAACTGTTGTTGCAAGTGCGTGAGAGAAAGCAGTATATGTTTCATTGGTTAATTTTCCATGAGTAGGCAATGCATGCCAGATATCAAGAAATGTTTTCAAATTTTCAAGAAACACAAGTTTGGAGTCAGTAGGTCCAGTAACTGGGCTAGAATTATCATCTGATGTGTATTTGCCTTTCATGGGATGCTGTACATTAGAAACTGTCAACCATTTAATGATTAATTTCAAAAACTGAATAGTGCCATCAGAAATCTCAGTCCCCTGACTTTTCAAAATTTCTAGTGCTGCTACATTTTTAGAATCAAAAACACAGAGAGCAAGGGTAACATTCTGTCTCTCAATGGAAGTTGGATACACTGCCTTTCTCACTAGCTTTGGGGCAAGTTTCAACAGTTTATTTTTCTCAGAATGAAACAGGTTCCTTAAATCTGAAAACTTTGCTTCATTGACAGTATATTCACACGCAGCATTCCCTTCATCACTGTGTAGAAAGTTATTGATGAAAGCAAATGTATCCTCAATATTTGGCATTAAGAAGAATTCATTTTTTCCATTCAACCAGTTATTTCTGATACACTTAAGCAAGTGCACATTGTCAAACAGAAGAAAGAGAAATTTGGATGGAATGACTGGATTTGTAATACACGGCTGTAAAGTGCCACCACACATAAGCTGATACATTTTCCTATTAGTGCTATGGTTATCTGTTACCAGGCATATAACGTCATACTGAAGCTCATGCATTAACTTTAATACATCAATTGTCATTTTCAGTAGAGTATCAGAATTAACATTTTTTACAGGAAAGAGAGCTATTACTTCTTTGTAATCAGAATGTAAAGATGATGCCATGAAAACCTGCATTGTACCTGCTGTTGTAGTATCTTAAGTATTCTCAGCAACACCAAGTATCTTTCCTGCTTTATAAGAGAATTTTGAATTAACATAAACTTCATCTAGCATCACTGAAATTACCTTGTCACTTCCCTGAAGAAATTTATTTTTCTCTCTCAAAAAAGCTACCTGTGATCGACAGATACAAGGTTTATTTGGACCCATTTTGCATAGAAACTGCCTTAGACAGGATGAGGTAATGTTAACACATTTGTTTTTCTCAAGTGATGGTAGGCACCAGGAAATGAAAAGCAAATGGTTGCTGCCCATATCAAAAGTTCAGGAGAATATCTACTTTGCTTCGTTACTGCAAGTTGTAATTGCTCCAAAACAAATTCTATTTTAGGTGCTATTTCAGCGTCAAAATCACTACCAGCTTTCAGTGCTTGTTTGAGAACACTGACTAGAATTATAATCTTGTCAATGGTGCCAGTAGAGCTATCTGTGAAACCATTTAGGTGACTCACCAGATTGTCAAATTTCGTCCACTTGTCACATTTCAAGTACTCTTCGTCCCCAGACTGTAGTATCCATTTCAAGGTTTCTGTAGGCAAACACACATTTTTGTGAAACATTTTTACTTCCAAGGAACTTGATATCTTGAAGCACACTGAAACTAATGGCACATCGCTGACTGAATCATCCTTTAATTTAATGAAAGATACGTAGTCATCCTTTACTAAAATTGTAAATGGACAAACATTCCTTTTCTGCACTTCGCTTTTAAAATGCTGAAAGTCAGGTATATTGTCATTTTCGCACCACTTGCTGAAACTACATTCATCACGTTCCAGTAGCTGTTGAACACGATCTTCAGGATTCTTTCTTTCCTTAGGAACTGGTACTGTGTGATAAGAAGGTTGGTTAGGAAAGATGGTTGGAATTGCATCATTTGTTAGTTTCGGTATTTTTCGTGGCACACGTATTGGTTCACTATTTTCCACAGGAAAAATGTCTTCCCTAACCACAAACTTAGGCTCAAAATGCTTAATGCATACCACAGCTTTATCGTTCACTTCAAAATTATCTCTATGAATTAGTTTAATCCATTTGTTCCTCAATGCTGTTTCCTTGGGAAACTTAAATGTTGAGGTATCGTATGTTTTGTCGTAATTGGATTTACATCCTGGTACACAACAGCTACGACCAATCGCAAGAACAGTTTACACTTTAAATTATGACGAACTTACTAGAGAATCTAGAAAATAAATACTAGCGTAGCACTTGGGACGACATTCACAGCATATAGCATAAATAACAGCTAGTAATAAATACTTTCGCTTCTCTTGAACGTCACGTATACAATGTTACACACACGCGTTATGGAAACACAAGAACGCTGGTTTGTTTTCCCCCACGATTGCCGCCATATTGTCAACTATCGATATCTGCCTTAAGGTCTGATTTATTGTAGGTGGTCTTGTTCAGTCCCACAGTGCTGCTATAGCTTCTTTTACTTTTTACTTAATATCTATGTTTGTGCCGTCCTTTTAAGACCGTTACAGGGGCCAGTTAGCTATATCGCAACCCGAAGGCTGGTAACTCTAAAATTTGGCAAACTTCGCTGAAGCTCATCTATTCCAGGAAAGGCAGACCTTAATTCATTTGTTTCTATAAAGTCAGTTTTAAATATCTGCATTTATAAATTGTTACTGTTCCGTTTCAAATTTTATGGTTTTTATAAATTGTAAGCGCTACATATGCGAAGTGTACTTTTGTAATATAAATTGTGCGTGTCCTTTGGAAGCCAGATCTTGAAGCTGGAGAGAACTGTAGAGACTGAATAAGAGTCCCTAACCGTTCTTTCCACCAACCTGTCGTCTAAAGTTGTGTCCCCAGCGCAGGGGGCAGCTCGTCGGTCGTGGGATCTTCTTTGGCGGAGGCTGCTATGCCGTCAGCTGGAACCTGTGATTGTGCTTTTTATGGTATGCCACTTGCACAGGTTAGTCTCCGTATCTACAGACTGTAAGTCTGTAGTACTGACAGTGACGATAGGCACAATTCTCATTACTGTATCCTGTTTCAGCCGGCCGCGATTGTCTCGCGGTTCTAGGCGCGCAGTCCGGAACCGCGCGACTGCTACGGTCGCAGGTTCGAATCCTGCCCCGGGCATGGATGTGTGTGATGTCCTTATGTTAGTTAGGATTAAGTAGTTCTAAGTTCTAGGGGACTGATGACCACAGCTGTTAAGTCCCATAGTGCTCAGAGCCATTTGAACCATTTTTGTATCCTGTTTCATTACATTTAAATAATCACACTTTTTATAACACTCGACATAGCTTCCTTAGCTATATGGTAACTGTTCTATCCACTTTCAATATAGAGTAGAACATCACCGTTCCTCCTGAACGGCCGATACATAGCTACACGACCATCCCTCTAGAAAGCCCGAAACAGTCTTACACGTCCGGCCCTCCGAACGACCGAAACAGAGGTGCGTGACCGGATCTTCAGAACGCCCTAAATAATCTGACTAGCGCAGCCGAAGGACTTCGTCTCCCAAGCGCCCCAAAGCGACCCGAGGTGTCCAAAGCACTTCAGTTTTATAATTGCTCTTATGTTCCTCAAAACTAGTGAAATTAAGTAAACTCTTCATTGTTACCAAATTTATTCAAGATGCCAGATCCAAGATGGTGGCGATAGATATCACAAAAACACAACGTCGTCATGGTAGGATGTTCAAATTAGGCCGGATGATGGGTAATCTGGGCTACCTCCACTAACCTAGCCCCCTCCTCTCACCCCTCCTCTCCCATCCCTCAGAAATGGCGGGAAGTGCAAATTCAAGCAGGACAATGCAACACACCATGGCTACTTCCACTAACCTACGAAAATGTCGGAAAAACGGGTCACTTGTGCTACGTCCAGTAACCCGACTGCCACCTCTTTCTAGGAATTGGCAGGAAAAGGACTCAGCCTGAGCTGGATAGGATAGACATAAGTCTTTATTTTGCAGGCAGTCTTTATTTTGCAGGCAGTCTTTATTTAAACAATCCGATAAGGGGATCGCCTGCCTCTGCGATGTGGAGGCTGTGCATAGCTATTGCCCCACGAACTGCTACTGTGCCGACTCGTAGCTTTGACAGATGCGAGCGGTCTCGAATCCTCGCCCAGTCACTGTCGAATCGCCAACTGAACAAGTTTATTTCTCTTGATTCTCCATCCCAAGGCTTCTTCTCTTTTTGAGACTTCTGATATGTCTTTTGTTTCAACTTCTCTCTCGCCTTTTGTCTGTTCTAGCCATGTTCTTTCTTCTGGACGAAAATTTTAGTTTCCTTTTTTAATTTTGTATTCTAGTCCCTATTTTTCCCACACTACACATCGGTATCAATGGTCGCTACATACACAGTGGCACGCCCTTCCCCGTTAGGATAACTGCATTATGAGATCAGCAGTATGGATTCATGTAGAGTCACTGCCTCTAGTAACATATGTTCGATACACAAGTATAGACAGTAAGTCACTTAAATCTTAAGATATTTACCAATGTAAAAGGTTTTTGGTGCTTCAACTTCATCTTCGGGCAGTCAGTAATATGTGAAGACCAGGAAGATGAATCATTCTTCAATTTCAGTTCGATTCGCTGTCGTAGTAATATTGTTTATTCCTGTTGCAATACCTTTTAACTTCCATATCTTAAAACGAAGAAATAACTCACTCCCTCTTTTAATTTGTAGGGACGAATCTGAGTTTGTAACCTTAGATCTATATGGAATATTTTAATCTGATCTTGCGAATAAATTCATGTTACAAGAATTTACAAGATATTCTATAATTGATCGTTAATTCAGTGCGATTGCATCTCTGAGTAGCAATGTAGGTTCTGATACAGTTGAAACTTCCCCTTAGAAAAATTAATGAATTACTGTGCTGAGAAACCTCTTACGTTATTTGATTTTCAAACAGCTGAGCAAAACTGAACGTACTCAGACTTTTCTCTCTTTACTTATTCTGATCATCACTAAACTGACACACAATATTTTTAGCGCAACGCGATCTGACTTTCAACAATCCCTACAAAAGAATGGCCCTGACTAACAATAACCTATACCTTTCATGAATCACTTACCTCACAAAAATCTTCGTTACTCGAACTACTGCAATACAGCGAGCGCCAATACTGCCAGCTGAATAAAAGACTCTAACTACTGAAGGGACTAACTACTGATAGGCATAGTTATCAAATGAAAGATTTTGATAGAGAACAAACAATGTATTTACCTTAATAATGTTCACAAGTCATCATATGTACATCAGTTCATGACATCCAGTCTTACAAATTTACCCTCTCTGATGGACACACGTCCAGATCATCCGCTCTCAAAACTCCGCCATCTCCCTCCCCACATCCACCACTGCTGGCGGCTCACCTCCAACTGCGCAACGCTACGCGCTGTTCACATCCAACTGCCCAACACTACAATAGCGAATATTCTAACAATGCTAACCAGCCACAGACTGCACACAGCACAGTCAGTGGTTTTCATACAGAGCGCTACGTGGCGTTACCAACATAAAAAACGTAAACAGCATACCTACGCCTAAACAGCCTGCTTACACAGTATATTGGAATCTGCCAAGAAATTTAATTATTCACCTCAAGCTATTTAAATAATTGCAGAAGTCAAGCTTTAGGCACTTTTTACTACACCAAATTAATTTAAACAAGATCAGTTTCCCTTATCATATTTTTCTGTACCCAAAGAAGGCTTGTGTTGCCAACTTGGGTGAAATTACACATGACTTTCCATTCAAATAGTCAAGCTTGAAGTTCAATATACTCTTTCATAAAAATCAGAGATCCACGCAGCTCAAAACACAACTCAAAATCTTCAGATAAATTTTAAAACATTGCACAACATTTTATTTGCTACTTCTTGTACAAATAGTTCTTAAGTTACTTCAGCACAATACCTTTCGGTGTATGAGTGCAACATACACATAGTCCGACTATACAGTACAGTTCGTTTACATTTCTCAAAAATCGATGCAGCGAGAATTTGACCTTCCGGCAATCTTCTTTGTCCTTGTGGCAGTCGACTATGAGGCGAACATGTTCATTGGCTGCCGTGGCTGACTGGGAGGCCGAAGACTGCCGTTGTCACCAACTCCTTTCTGCGTCGTTCATGAAGCAAAAGCAAAAACAAAAATCATGTGCAGTTCACTGGTAAAGAATATGTTAAATAACAACAAAACTTACTTGCTAAAATATTAGCATTCTTTACGAACCATGTATCGTTGTCGCTGGCAAGGAAGGTGATCACCTCACGGAAGCTGTTTGTCCCATTTCAAACATTAATAAGTATAGTTAAGGAATGGACAGTCTTGGTGCGAAAGGAATAAAACGTATCTAACGGTAATCTTTTGTATTTAATTACACAAGAATCTCTGAATTTTGATGATGTTGACTGGAATATGTCCTTTGAAATTCTGAAGGAATCTCGAATAAAATACATCGAAACGTTATCAACAACTTACTAGATGCTAGACTGAATTAATGTCAAAGGACTTGAATCGGGCGCGTTAGTTGTTCAAGGGAGTTAGAGAGGATTGTAACCCGTGTTATTAAAACCTTACATAGAGCAAGAAGTAAAGGAAACTAAGGGGAAATTTGGGAAGGGAATTAAAGTTCACACAAACATTGAAGTTTCCAGGTGACATTGTAGTTCGTTTAGAGATACCAAAGTACTGGGAAGATCAGATGAAGGGAATGGGTAGTGACTACGAAAGAGTTTATAAGATGAACACAGTAAAGGCAGGCAATGTTGAGGGAATTAGTACAGGAATTGAGATGCAGAATGAAGTAGGCTAATGTTGCTATTTGGGCAGCAAAACAGCGGGAGAGTAAAGAGGATTTAAATTCTTACTTAGAATAGATAGAACAGTTTTCCGAAAAGGTAAAATTTATTATACGTTTAAGTGTGACCAAGGACGGAGTATTCTCAGAAAGTACTTGTCTGAAGTGTAATTTTGAATGGAAGTGATGCTCGGACAATGGACTGCACAGACAGGAAGAGAAAAGAAGCTTCTGATACGTAGTGCTACGGAAGACTGGATGAGTCGTTCATCACATTCCTTCATAATCAACGGCATTTCAATATTTCAAGAAAAGTTGTTACTAAATTCCGAAGCAACAACTGAAAAATACGTTTTGCTTCTTTAATTGGTCATATATGTATTTGGGAAGGGCATAAATATATTAGAATGTGTGAGGTATGTAGCTGTACTTAGTCTTAAGAACCACTTTAGTATATGAATGAGTCTGCAAGCATCCAAATCCACAGCTTGAATGAGGAAAATTCGCTGAAAGACTCGGAAAACGAAAGCGACGTTTGACTTTTTGTGCCACGGTGTGCGTTCGTCGTTTTAGGTGACCTTTCGCAAATAAGACGCATCGAGGCACAATTGACGTCCAGAAAATGCCTGAAGAGGAGCACATGGTGTCCAAGAGCTTCGGTGACTACCATAAGAGATTACTGAACAAAGTACAGGCACACATGGATATTATCACTTTCAGTGGTGCCGAAGAATCTCTGTTACTTATGGTCAATGGTTTTAAGGCACAAAAAGCCATGTTTACCGGACTTCTTCTGTATGCAATAAATGTGTGAAAAAATGGATCGACAGGATACGAGGGCAAATAATTGCAACTGAAAGCAAAGGCGGGTATTTTGATAAATATTTTACTTAAACTACATTTCATCCAAATACTCAAAAAATTGTCTCATCCGTTAGACACAAAAAACACGTGGATTTCGAACGGGATGCTGGCGAAATTTATACTCGAAATCGTCTTGTCTTACTTTTTCCTTCCCAAATGGAAATATTTCTGAATATTTTTGAATGAAAACAGGCTCGGTTGCGAAATACTTTCTTCAGCCCACATGAAGTTCAACAAATTTGTATTATCTATTATATTAATCTTTCAAATAATGATTGATATTGAAAAGAATGGAAATCTCTCTTTCTTGCATATACAGTTGCTCTCTTCCATGCTAATTCAAGTACTGGGGAAGCAACATACAGGTTGTTTATTAAATTTAACATTTTTATTCAACATCTACAGACTTTGATAATAAATGTGTTAAGTGTAAATATGATTTTTGCGTGAAATATATTTTTTATCATTCAATTAGAAAATGTATATACAATTTTACAACATTGTTAATAGCATTAGTTGTTACTTTCATCATCCATTATCAGTTCGCGCTAGGCCACGTATCAAAAGGAAAGGTGTGACTTCTTCCGATCATGTGACTTTTTATCATTAGTGAACCTTACTCCAGCTAAAGAAATACAACAGGTACTTGAAACCATAGTCTAATTAAGAGAATAAATGACATCACATTCTTGTTCATACTGTCATTCACACAACCATAGTCTTCACACCGCCTGTTTCTTGATGGAACAGGTTCATTTAATATTTCCTTTCAAAGCTTCTATTTTGTCAGTTCAAATCTAAGTACTTAATAGCCTAATGCAAAACATCAGACGTTAGGATACCTTGGAGTGTTCTTCGCATCGATGGTCAGTTATTTTTTGCCCCTTGACAAATCGGTAGATCAGAAAACTAGTTTGTAATATTACCACAGAGTTTAAAAAGAAAATGTTGTACATTCTGATCATTTGTATTTATTGCGTTGAACATAAAAATTAAAATGTCTTAAAACATCATATTCTACGTGATTTATAATAAAAATGAAACTTGTCTTCCAACACAGTTCCCAAGGACACTCCAAATTTGTAAGTATATCCAGTTCCCATACACATTTAGCAATTGCGAAACATTGGCGGATTCGCTAGGGTTTCATAAAGTACCTACCCAACGTCCATTGTGTAGTCCACTCGATCTTCTATTATTTATCCGAATCGATTATAGCACTCCCGTTGTCCATCCATAGTTCATTCGTCTTGCTACCTCCATTTCATTTTCATTTGGTATGATTATGTTAGATTTTGAATGATTTTTGGAATGTCTTAATTACATACGACTAAAACTGCTCGAACACACAGTTTGTATACCCTCTGTGTCGGCCATAGAGGAAGGTTGGCTGGAAAGTTCTACAGACTTTAAAGCAGCATACTAGGCCACTTTTTCCTCTCCTCTCTATTGCCGTTGTTGTTCATGTAGTCGTTCAGTTCCCCAAAATATTAAAGCCCTTCGAGGGTTCCTCCGAATTCATTGTTAATTCATACAAATTTCTTTTCTAGGTATAGACTACACGTTACCTTAGCCCTATTGAACAGGTTTTTAATCCTGGTATTAAGGGCAATTCAGAATGAACATAGCAATCAGAAACGATTTTACATTCATTTGAACTGACCTGTAGTTTTAAGTAAACAATGTTAAGTGTAAATGTGTTATTCTCGTGGGTCATTGTATGGTACTTTCAATTCTTATTTAATAAATCGATGTTGCCATAAACCGTCTCACTGTGTACTAACATTACTGTAATTCGGACGGTATGCTAAATCTCCTTTATGGATCTATAAGTTGCCCTACATTCTGACATTTTCTAAATCGATGTGCGGCTGCTGTTCAAAACACTTCTGACATGGAGTTGACTGCTTACATAACGTGTAGAGGCTCTATATATTATATAATTTAATGCTGAACCGACACAACCTATCATAGACGTACTGAATCATTGACTTAAGTTTCTAAGAATTGGAGTCCCAGTTTGTTGATTACAGTTCCGGCCCACCTCTATTACATTGGTGCAAGTTTCCCGCTCTGGCTAGACCGAAATATACGGCTGTTTGCTTTCACCTAATTTAAGCTTGTGTTAGGTCCACCGTTAATTATTACGGTGCATAAAGAAGGCTTAGGAAAAATATACGCGACCCTTTAGTAAGAAGTTTCTCTTTTCAAAAAATTGCAATCTACTTGTTATCCACAGACAATTGCTGAAAAATTGCGGAGACAGTATTGTTTGACTGACCTAAGTGTGGAGGTTTTTAACGACATATTAGTTAGATTTTGGTGCACTAGCATGGTTTGTAAGCGCTCCACTGTAATTAATAAAGGAATCCACCAACGGACTTTTTAAAAAAATTACTGTCAAAGGTGTCACCAGCTGCGTTATCAAATTTTTCACGCAGGCTGATGACTCGTCAAAACTAGCGTCTCTGTGCGACTTCGGCTGACGTACGAGTTACTGCTTATCACCACCCAAGCCACGGTTTAATGTTAGATACGCAGATAACAGTCGACACGAAATGAAGTTCCGTACGTACCGCGTATGCGACCTGTTGTCTGAGCAACCGATAAGCATTCAATATAGGCTTTCTATTGTTCCGCAGCTGCTGATTTAAACGCTCCACGGATCTGAACTATTGTCTCGGATTTTCGGCAAACATTTATTGCTATCACCCACGAAGCGGTGTATAATCTCAACTGCACTTTTCGGAGGCAGACTGTTAGACAGGAAAGCGAGCTGCAGTTGAATGGAGTTCATGCGCCTGATTTGACGGGCGAACTCTCGTGTAGGGATTTTTAATCATGGTATCACATTTCCGCGTCTATGGGGAATATGAATGCATTTATTATTATACTGAGGTCGTTGAAAGGCACATGGACGAAAGAACAAACTTATGGTTGAAGGGGAACGTGCTAATTTCATAAAAATAGTCTTATTATTTCGCGTTGTCGATCCTGTTTCCGTTCATAAAGCAATTTATGGCATCTTCCTTTTCATTTAACATACTCAAACATCTGACTGCTTCAGAAGCCAGAGTAGGAAGCGAGCTGTCAAATTGTTTTAGATGCAGAGAAGGCCATTTGCTACTCAAGTATCACAGGGATGAAGTTGCACATAAAATTGCTCTAGGTTGGTCATGGAAGTAAAAAAGGAATAACAGACACGTGTTTCACTGCAGTAAATCAAAATTTAGAAGCGGGTATCAACCAGGCGTTGCGTGAACTGGTTAGTGTATTACATTATCACATTGACGAACGTCTAGTCGTCATCATTGGGGATGATCTCGATTGTTGGTCGAAGACTGAAGTAGAGCATTAATTTTCATAACAACGTGTGTATGTGTATCAATACTCTTTAGGTAGAGTCTGTGGACAAGGAAAAGCCCTAAAGAAAGGTGCAGGAAGGGCTGGTAAACGCTATGGTACAAAGTATTGGATTCCTCTTCCTCGTTCAATGCTCGATGTTACTTCAGCAGGAATAGCGCCGGATCCTGCACCATGTGCGGGTCAAATTAACACTACTGAGGATGTAGACAGTCTCTTTAATAACATCGGCAAACATTGGGAATCAGTAATTAGGATCGAGATATTAAACCGGTTTACATCGAACTGCGTAATCTGGTACGAGCCTGTGTTCGTTGCATTTTCTCAAATGTTGTGAGAAGCTTTAGCAGTATGGCTGGGCTCTGAGCACTATGGGAATTAACAGCTATGGTCATCAGTCCCCTAGAACTTAGAACTACTTAAACCTAACTAACCTAAGGACAGCACACAACACCCAGTCATCACGAGGCAGAGAAAATCCCTAACACCGCCGGGAATCGAACCCGGGAACCCGGGCGTGGGAAGCGAGAACGCTACCGTTAGCAGTATGGGATTTATCGCAGTGAGCACTCACGTTTCGCCAAGACTGTTACGTCTGTTCGTGGGTCCTCCAGTAACAGTCATCATTATCTCCCGCGGGCAACGAGGAGAGGCCCCGTCGAACTACTGCAAATTTACAGCGCCAACCGGCAGCCTCGGACACAGCTGTAAGATCAGTGCATTTCAAACAATGCACGGTCCATCTGGATTTTAGTTTTGTCCTACATATTATAGCTCTCGATATCTGCACATAATGCGCATTTGCAGAGTGAAATAAAAAGAATATATCTAGAAAAGATAAATAGAAAATGAAACAGAACTTCGTGTTTTAGGAGATGTTTATTTGCCATGTCAGTCTTGTGACTGACTCGATGCGGAGCACAACGTCTTCTCGTGTGCCAACCTCTTAATCTCTAGTCATCCGTATCAAGCACAACGGCACAACTGCCTTTCTGGAGCGTTTACTTATCGTTATCTAAAAGATCCTTAGTTTTCTTATTCATTCGTCTTTATGTCACTCTTGTCAGCAACTTGAATCCTGATTGTGTTATGGTTCTCGCATTTTTCTACCTTTCATATGTCATTACTTTAGTCTCCCAGTTTCTACTCACAAATTTGCACAATCGTTTTGTTGTCACATCCGTCAATGTTTTAGAAATTCCAGAATAATGTTATCTATTCCCTGTGCATTGTTTGGTCGCAGTCTTCGAAGTTTTGAGTCCACAGCCGTTTCTCCTACCCTGCTTTCTGACAGTTCTTCTCCTTCGCAAGTGATCTCACTGAAATTATTCACCAATCTTCCCTTTGTTTAGCAGTGGAATTCTTTCGTCACTCGTAATACTTACACACTTGCTTCTAATTTCACTAAAAGTCATTATGACATTCCTGTATACTACGTATGTCCTTCGATACCCATTTCTTTTCCGATTTCATGGCAGTTATTTGCAGGCATTTTGATTTGGCTACCCACGCTTCCTATTTATTTCATTCTAAGTTGGTTTATATTACTGTATTCCTTTCTTTTCCTTTAAATTTTTATATTCTCTCCTCTCGGCGGTCAGCTGAAGTATTTGCTATGTTACGGAAAGAATACCCATGGTTCATTTGTTCCTTCCATTTATATTTATCTGTCCAACTGAGCCGGCCGGGGTGGCCGAGCGGTTCTAGGCGCTTCAGTCTGGAACCGCGCGACCGCTACGGTCGCAGGTTAGAATCCTGCCTCGGGCATGGATGTGTGTGATGTCCTTAGGTTAGTTAGATTTAAGTAGTTCTCAGTTCTATGGGACTAATGACCTCAGATGTTAAGTCCCATAGTGCTCAGAGCCATTTGAACCATTTGTCCAACTGAGCCATGGTGATCCTTTTCTGGCACACCAGCTCTTTGGCACGATTTTCGGTTACCCGGCTGCACTACGATTTGTGCCCCTGTTGTGGTCTGGCGGCGGTCGGGGAGTTGGTCGTGGGTCTCGCTACGAGGCGCTAGGACGTGCTTGAGGGAACGAAGGAGTAAAACACGCGGTTTCGGCCAGCAGCGGCGCGGTCGATCTACCTTGCAGGACGGTCGCGAGTTTGTGGTGCACCTGCCTGGCGTCAACTCCGGGAGCTGCTCGTCGCCTTGCTTTGGTACCTGTTTTCACGGACAAGACCATTTCCTAGAGACCATCTCGAACAACGCTCTCCATCGGAGGTGTAAGTGGTTTTGGTGCCTTTGTTTCGTGGAACCATTTGCGTTGTAGCGACTGTCACTTGTTGGTTGGTTGGTGCCCTAATGTGCGTTTCTGAATTAAGAGCAGCCGGCAAGGAGACCAGCAGTCACTACTTCCTTTGAGGAAATCAGCGTCCCCAAAAGATGTAGCAACTCTAAGCTATTGAAGATATTAGGTCATAGTCTAGTTGTAATTTTCTGCATACCAGTCTTACACTATTGGCAGTTACGTTGCAGACCTACGCCAGGAAATTAATGTGCACAAAACCGAGTTTGTGCTGAAGCTGTGCATTTGAATAACGTAACATTATCTTGAAATTATTTCCATTTCATCTTTGTACACATTGTCGGCCTTAATTATATGTGCAAATATTCTTTGCCTAACTATGAGAGTGTAAAAGTCTGATATTTTAGCAGTTTTATTGAAAGCACTTATTGGTTTTTAAAATTATAGTATTATTTATTGGTTATTAACTTATATTAATTGATGTTGGCTTGGTGTTTGCCGTGTCTCTTGCGGTCTGTTTGTGTTCCAGTGTTTCTGCGAGTAGGGGTGTGTGGGAGAGGCGCCACGTTCTGCTTCGGTGCACAGAAGCTGTGACGTGACGTCTAATGGGAAGTGACTCTCGGTTAGGCCCCGGCGTTTAGGTGTTGTTTAGACGGCTGGTCTGCTGCTTCCGGCATTTAAGTTACGTCACCTTTTGCCCAGGGCAGCATGGCGTCACTGCCCGTTTGGTAGTTATTGAACCTATTTTATATATATGTAAAAAAGGGGTTTTTTAATTGCTTGGGAATCAATTGCATTAATTAACTTGTTGTGCTCCTTGTGTTACGTGGGTTCGTAACGAACTGGTGTGCTTTGTAAATCATTTTCATATTACTGATTATTGCCTTAAAAAAGGGGGGAACATATGTGCCACCTTGTAAAATCACCTTCAGATTGTAATTTGTTTCTTAACTATTGAAATCTCCAGTAAGTTGTAATTGTACATTTGAGATTATCTTAAGAACGGCCACGTGTTGATTGCCACTAATTTGTTTTATGAACCCTTGTTTGAACAAATTGTTATTAATTAATGCGCTAGCTGTTGCATTAAGGAGTGACTTAGTAGGGACCTTGACCTTCCATGCTAAGTGTTCCCCTCATCACGATTTCCTAAGTAACATCAAATTCTTGTGATAACCATTTTTAAGCTGAACTGCTCACTGTCGTATTCATTATTGCAGTATCTACAGCCTATCATCATTCCAGACTACATTAATATCCGACTTCCTTACACATTGCCTGCCGGTGTGACCGAGCGGTTCCAGGCGCTACAGTCTGGAACCGCGTGACCGCATTTTACACGCGCCTCAGTGTTTGTGGCGTCATATCTCGTGAACTGTGTGTCGTACAATAACGTAATTTTGCTAGTACATCCAGTGCTATTTGTAAATATTGTCACTAAAATGTGCCACGAAAGCAATTGATCTTCAAAAAGTAATACATTAACACATCATGCTTCATATGGCCGTTTCACTCCATGAATAGTGAAATGCAGTAAGTGATAAACATCAATTTTCGATATTTGTCAGTGAGAAAAAGTCTGATAACTATTTGATAGTATGTGTATTTTTGCTGCAAGTCCAGCAAACGAACTTTTAAACAATTTAGAAGCTAAGCAACATGTCAAACATAGCAGTTTTCTGAAGTCAACCAAGTTGCATATTAAAAATCACACCTTTAACA
Source organism: Schistocerca americana (assembly GCF_021461395.2). Lineage (NCBI taxonomy): Eukaryota > Metazoa > Arthropoda > Insecta > Orthoptera > Acrididae > Schistocerca > Schistocerca americana. The sequence continues at coordinate 161,656,021 of NC_060119.1, read as the reverse complement.
TTTACAAACTTTTTCATTCTTACGTGATTACAGCAGATCTGTTAACAATTAACAGTAGCCACACCTCCAGCAGTCTATTGGTGAAATAAGCTCAGAACCAGGAGAAGTTATACATACACAATTCAGCCCCCCGACAGGCGGGATACCCCGATGGACAGAGTGGGTGGTGTGAACTCACTACCCACTGGTGTGCAGGTCCCGTACAACGTAAACTACAACAGATTAAGAACTAACCTTAGAAAACTAGTAACAGTGCACTACTGTACAAAGGGTGGCACATATTTCATGATACTACCACTTAAGTGCCAACATAAATAAATAAAAAGCAAGCATCTGTCCAGTCAGCGAATATCGTGATAAGCAACAAGCACTTAACATGTCGGTAGAACTGTTGTCACAGGAATGAGGAAACCAATGACGATTACGTATCCCCAAAATTAACTGGCAGACAGATACTTGTACTCATTATGCAACACTAACAGTCATTAAATAGTAATATGAAATTGAAGAAAATTCAAACTCGCAGCTCTTACTAATGTAACCTCCACTATTTCAAATAGCTAAGAAACCGAATCTCAGATGTCATACTTGGTTCAGCAGGCTGCCCGGAACAACGATAGTGCAAAACTACGTTCTTACCTTAGCAGAATTCACCATAGAAATCTCAGGACAGGTCAACTGACGACCCTACCAAAATGTTTTACAAATACTTAACTAAAATGATTACAATGAAAAGGGACTCTGATTAAGTTAGACTTCACTGTATTTAAAAGGAAGAGCAGCACACAGTTCAGCCCACAACATGGTCCATGGTAAGCCACTCGAAATATGACCGATTTAAACAGGCCGGTCTGATCAGCGTAACTCGACTAGCTTTGTAACATAGGCCACGCAATTTCCACACATTTCACAATCAGTTGCGACTACTGCCTGTAATGGAACAGAGCTACTTCCGTTAAGGTAAACACTTCTTTCGGAGCGAATTCCCATGAATAGCACACACAGTACACCTTCCAGGAAGGAGGAACTAGTTGCAACACTCTGACTTAAACAAAACAAGGCGCAAAAACCACGGACGGATCCCGACCAAAATATTTAATGAATCGGTAGCGAAGTGGCACTCACAATCTCCACCCTTTCGGAATAGGCAAATTTCCAGAGTCCCGTAGTCACCACAGCCAACCCAAAACACCGTCTTCGCGGGATGAGATCAGTGCACTGCAAAAGCAAACGGCTCCATGCCTCGGGCATGGATCTGTGTGATGTCCTTAGGTTAGTTAGGTTTAAGTAGTTCTGAGTTCTAGAGGACTGATGACCTCAGATGTTAAGTCCCATAGTGCTCAGAGCTATTTGAACCATTTTTTTTTTTTACCGACTTAGCTAGGGACCCTGAAAACTAAAAAATAATGAATGAAAAGAGAAGCTAACCAGCAACCCAGCGATTACCAACCTCGAGTGCTACTGATATTTCCCGATCTTTGTGTATATTAAACCTCACGGAAATGCTCGTAGAACATACACATTTGCTGATAAACTTGCGATAGCTGGGAATCAACCTGGGATATTTGGTACTTTCTATTTATTGTTATGAAGTTTTGTACCAGGAAGAGACAGATACGTTAAACACAGCTGTTACGGCCCTGAAGTACAGTTATGGGTATGTAGACACATTGGAAAAAATGAGTCTGTCATGCGTATATTCAGCAGTACGCTTGTGCGGGGATGTGAGTTGCGCTTGCAACAGGCAAGGGCCGGGTGCTCTTCGACGGCGGGTGGCTGCGGTCTGGCGCGGCGCGTCGCTTACAGCCGGTGGCGGGAAGTGGAGGACACGGCCGGGGGTGGCCTTGTCGCGGCCAGAGTAATAAAGTCAGCGGGACACGCCCGCCCCCACCGCCCCCGCCGCCGGCCTCTGCGCTCTCTCGCGCTCCCTCGCTTGCACAAAAAGAGGAGGCGGCGGCGGCGCGCTCTGAGGCGGGATTCCCTTGTGATGGATGAGATCTCGGTGAAAGGGTGTTAGCGTCCCCCGCGCGCAATAACTCAGCGGGGGGCGGAGCGGCGAGCCACCGCCCCCACCGCCCCCGCCGCCGCAGCCGCCGTCGCTGTCGCCGCACAGAGGCGCCCGTGTCGCGGCCTGCCGGCGGCGCCCGCAACCACTGCCTCCTCATTAGGATGCCCAAGCAGAGGCGCCCGGCGCTGGCGGGGCTGTTTCAGTCCACCAGCGGCCGCCTCGCAAGCCGAACCAAGGGAGACACGGAGTGCAGCGAGCACCGTCTCCATGTTGTCAGCAGTCGATCTTCAGACTATAGGTTGTTGTTGTTCTGATATTCACCTACTTACTGTAGTGAGACACGGGTCTTCCTCTACAGTTTTAGAATCCCAGCCCCCTTCACCCGCTCACCCACATTCTATCCAGATAGCCTGGATCTCGATTTCTCAATTTCTCAGGCTACCTAATACCGGCAGATAACTTCTAGTCAAGCTAAAACAGAACCATTATATACTGGAGAGCCAAAGAAATTGTTACATCTGCCTGATATCTGGTAGCGCAACCGCGAGCATTGAAAGTGGTGCAACATTAGGTGGCAGGGACTCGACTAATGTCTGAAGTACTGCTGGAGGTAACTGGCATCATGAATCCTGCGGGGCTGTCCATAAATCCGTAAGGGTACAAGGGGATGGAGATCTCTTCTGAACAGCACGTACCAAGGCAACCCAAATATGCTCAATAATTTTCATGTCTCGAGAATTTGGTGGCCAGCGAAAGTGTTTGATCTCAGAACAGTGTTCCTGGAGTCAGTCTATAGCAATTCTGGGCGTGTGTGGTGTGGAATTATCCTGCTGAAATGGCCCAAGTCCTTCGGAATTCACAGTGGACATGAATGATGTGAATTTCTCAGGGACCAAGCAGCTGAGGTCACCGGTCGCTAGGCACACACTACTTAAAGTGACTTATGCTAAGAACAATACACACGCCCATGCCCAAGGAAGGACTCGAACCTCCTGTAGGGGGGCAGCGCAATCCGTGTCATGATGCCTCAAACCGTGCGGCCACTCCGCGTGGTGGACAAAAATGGATGCAGAAGATCAGACAGGATGCTCACGTACGTATCACCTGTCAGAATCGTATCTAGACGTATCAGGGGTCGCATATCACTCCAACTGCACACGCCCTACACCATTACAGACCGCCCACTAGCTTGAATATTCTCCTTCTGACTTGCCAGATCAATGAATTCATGAGGTTGTCTCCATCTGCTCGATACAAATTGAAACGAGACCCGTCCGACCAGGCAACATGTTTTCAGTCATCAACAGTCCAATGTCGGAGTTGACGGGTCCTGGCGAGGCGTAAGGCTTTTTGTCGTGCACTCATCAAGTGTACACAAGTGGGCTTTCGGCTTCGAAAGCCCATATTGATGATGATTCGTTGAATGGTTCGCACGCTGACACTGGTTGATGGGCCAGCACTGAAATCTGCAGCAATGTGCGGAAAGATTGCACTTCTGTCTCGTCGAACGATTCTATTCAGTCGTCGTTGGTCCCCTTCTTGCAGGATCATTTTCCGGCCGCAGCGATGTCGGAGGTATGATGATGTTTTACCGGACACCTGGTATTCACATTGTACTCTTGAAATGGTCGTACGAGAAAATCACCACTTTATTGCTATCTCGGAGATGCTCTGTCCCATCGCCCATGCGCCGTCTATAACAGTACGTTCAAACACACTTAAATCTTGATAGCGTGACATTGTAACAGCAGTAATCGATCTAACTACTGTGGCAGACACTTATTGTATTATGTAGGCGTTGCCGACCGCAGCGCCGTACTCTGCCTGTTTACATATCTCTCTACATGAATACATATGCATATTCCAGGTTCTTTAGGGCTTCAGTGTAGGTTCACTTCGTTATTCACCTATCTGTCTGTTGTGTACATAGTTCCGCGTAGTCAGCGCGTACACAACTTTCCCACTAGAGCGCACCCGGCTAAGCACAACAGCGCAGGCGCAGCGCTCGTCCGTCTCCGCACTACGAGATGGCGCTGCCTTAGAGACGGAACAAATTCTGCTTCCGCCGATCCGCGTATTAATATATAACGCAGCCAATGAGATTGCTGCAGACGTAGAACCTTTTCTCCTCGCGGATCACACTTGCGCAGTGATACCTGAACGTGCGAGGTATTATAACGAGTGTACAGGCCTCCGATTAGTCAGTCTGCACTTGTCTGCACCAGTCTGTACCAGTCTGAATTAGTCTGCACCAGTCTATAGTCAAGTTTCAGTCTGCACCTAAGAAGATTATCATATTCCTGTACATAGCCATGAAGATAAGTGTATAGACACTTTGTCAAGTATCAGAGATATGTGAGAATAAGATTAACGTACCAAGACCAAAGGAACTTGAGATTGTCAATTGTAAATAGCATCCAGAATCAAGTTACGTAATGTTTAAGCTTGTTATTATTTTAATAAATGTGTGTGAAAATTAATCAAGTTCTGTTAAAAGTTGGAACCATCAATCTGCTACTCTAAGCGTGCAAGTGGCATTTCTATCGTCTGACGTAACGGCAGAAGATAATCACGCCACGATAAGATCTCGAGGCATATTGCTGACACTCGCCTACTTCGTCAGAACGTCAAGTCAAATAATCTGATGGTGTGTGTACCGAAGGTCTTACAGTACGCACACCACACTGTCTATCTGTCCGATTGTTAAAAAATCTTGTTCTCGAGAAGGGGTGGACACATCAAGCTAAAATTTATGTCATATAGTAAACTATTGTCCCTTAGCAGTGTAATAAATTTAAGCTTCTAAGTCAATGCAATCTAAAGACACGGTCATTAATGTCAGATATTATCTATGCGCAATCTCACTCACCAAAGCCCATAGCTTAGTGTCGTTGGCCGAGAATCATGAAATTTCTGTCAGAAGCATAGTTTCACTGGGAAGTAAAGAAAAAATCCGAAAAATATTAATTTGTGATTATCTCACAGATAAAAAACAATTTTTTGTTATATCTCTCTCTGTCTGTCCAGTTGTGACCGCTTTTTCGCAGGAATTATGTCACGCACTACGATCTACGGACCGTTGGCGGTTAAATAACGTAAGGTTCTAATTCAGTGTTGTCAAAACATACGATCGTTTATGTCACATACTTTGGTGCTCCCAAACCCACTCATCAATACCTATAGGGGCTTCTCGTCGGCCTATAACCATATAATTTTTGTAAGCAACACGGTTCCACAGTACAAGCAGAGTGAAAACGCAAAAATTGTAAATTTGTAATTATATAACACGAAAAAAATATTTTTGTTATTCTCGACAGTTTTGGAATTCCAGGTCCGATATCTTGCAGGTATCGATACCGACAACAGGCAAAAATCGTTGAGATTCCTGATTCCCGTCATGAATGAATTATGTGTATAGACAATTAAAATTGTACGGACCCTTCGGAGCTTGAGTCGTCCTTGCAGTTTTCCGCATAATCCTGCCATGCAAATCAAACTATACTTAAATTCCTCAAAGAAATTCACTAACGAACTTTCATACACGGTCCAGTCACATCAATGTGACAACCGCCTATGTTTGACGTCAACGTGCGACAACCACAAACAGACAGCTGGTGGCAGCACCTGCAGTGGAGGGTAAATAAAGCGTGACGGTTGGACGCGGAAAACAGTGCAGTCGCTGACGTACTCCGAAAACGCAGAGACTTACCTGACGTCCAAATAGACATGATCATTGGCCTTCGAGCCAACGGTGGAAACATTTCCTAAACAGCTAAGTTTGTAAACGGTCCGCGTCCCGCCGTGGTCAAAGTACACCGTGCACGGCGCTAGCCAAAACAGGCACGAAGCAACAGTGGTACACCACGGGTAATAGGGATGAACGACGGCTGCACTGATGTGCACGGGAGTATAGATGTGCAACTATTGAGCAAGTGACCGCCCAGAAGAACCAAAGGGCTACCAACAGCGTCTCCTCAACGACCGTCGAACATTGCTGCGTATGGGCCTCCGCAGGAAGCACTTGGTTCGTGCACCCATGCTGACTGCTGTTCATCGGAGAGAAGGCGGGAATTCGCAGCCCAGTACCGCAACTGGATGTCCAGTGAGTGGTGACAGGTGGCCTTTTCAGACGAATCGCGTTCTATTCTCCATTGGTTAGACAGAGGTCTGGCGTGTACGCACCGGAAAAATCGTCAGAAGGGTTCAGGCCGGAGGAATGAGAGATATGGTTTGGGAAATGTTTTCATGGCATTAGCTGTGTGATCTCGTTATTCTGGAAGATAAAATGTATCAACACAATTATGCCTTAGAGACCCCCCCCCCACCCCCCCAACCCCCCCCCCACCCCCCCACACACACACACTCACATGCAGTATGTCTTTCCTCGGCACGATAACATCTACCAGAAGGACAACACAACGTATCACACTTCTCGCAGTATAAATGCGTGGTTAGAACAGCACGTCACCAAACTTCCAGGATTTAAGCCCTGGATTTAAGCCCAATCGAGAATTTGTAGGACTACTTCGATGGGTCTGTTAGCGCTATTGATCCTCAGCCGAGAAATATAGTGCAGTTGGCCACAGCGCTGAAGTCGACATGTCTTCACATCTCAGTCAGTACTTTCTAGAAACTCAATAACTCTTTTGCTGTACATCCTCGCTGCAAAAAGTGATCATTCAGAGTTTCACAGGTGGTCACATTAATGTTATGGCCACTTTTCAGCCCTGGATTTAAGCCCAATCGAGAACTTGTAGGACTACTTCGATGGGTCTGTTAGCGCTATTGATCCTCAGCCGAGAAATATAGTGCAGTTGGCCACAGTGCTGAAGTCGACATGTCTTCACATCTCAGTCAGTACTTTCTAGAAACTCAATAACTCTTTTCCTGTACATCCTCGCTGTAAAAAGTGATCATTCAGCTTTTGACAGGTGGTCACATTAATGTTATGGCCACTTTTCAGCCCTGGATTTAAGCCCAATCGAGAATTTGTAGGACTACTTCGATGGGTCTGTTAGCGCTATTGATCCTCAGCCGAGAAATATAGTGCAGTTGGCCACAGTGCTGAAGTCGACATGTCTTCACATCTCAGTCAGTACTTTCTAGAAACTCAATAACTCTTCTCCTGTACATCCTCGCTGTAAAAGTGATCATTCAGCCTTTGACAGGTGGTCACATTAATGTTATGGCCACTTTTCAGCCCTGGATTTAAGCCCAATCGAGAATATGTAGGACTACTTCGATGGGTCTGTTAGCGCTATTGATCCTCAGCCGAGAAATATAGTGCAGTTGGCCACAGTGCTGAAGTCGACATGTCTTCACATCTCAGTCAGTACTTTCCAGAAACTCAATAACTCTTTTCCTGTACATCCTCGCTGTAAAAAGTGATCATTCAGCCTTTGACAGGTGGTCACATTAATGTTATGGCCACTTTTCAGCCCTGGATTTAAGCCCAATCGAAAATTTGTAGGACTACTTCGATGGGTCTGTTAGCGCTATTGATCCTCAGCCGAGAAATATAGTGCAGTTGGCCACAGTGCTGAAGTCGACATGTCTTCACATCTCAGTCAGTACTTTCTAGAAACTCAATTACTCTTTTCCTGTACATCCTCGCTGTAAAAAGTGATCATTCAGCCTTTGACAGGTGGTCACATTAATGTTATGGCCACTTTTCAGCCCTGGATTTAAGCCCAATCGAGAATTTGTAGGACTACTTCGATGGGTCTGTTAGTGCTATTGATCCTCAGCCGAGAAATATAGTGCAGTTGGCCACAGCGCTGAAGTCGACATGTCTTCACATCTCAGTCAGTACTTTCTAGAAACTCAATAACTCTTTTCCTGTACATCCTCGCTGTAAAAAGTGATCATTCAGCCTTTGACAGGTGGTCACATTAATGTTATGGCCACTTTTCAGCCCTGGATTTAAGCCCAATCGAGAATTTGTAGGACTACTTCGATGGGTCTGTTAGCGCTATTGATCCTCAGCCGAGAAATATAGTGCAGTTGGCCACAGTGCTGAAGTCGACATGTCTTCACATCTCAGTCAGTACTTTCCAGAAACTCAATAACTCTTTTCCTGTACATCCTCGCTGCAAAAAGTGATCATTCAGCCTTTGACAGGTGGTCACATTAATGTTATGGCCACTTTTCAGCCCTGGATTTAAGCCCAATCGAGAATTTGTAGGACTACTTCGATGGGTCTGTTAGCGCTATTGATCCTCAGCCGAGAAATATAGTGCAGTTGGCCACAGTGCTGAAGTCGACATGTCTTCACATCTCAGTCAGTACTTTCTAGAAACTCAATAACTCTTTTCCTGTACATCCTCGCTGTAAAAAGTGATCATTCAGCCTTTGACAGGTGGTCACATTAATGTTATGGCCACTTTTCAGCCCTGGATTTAAGCCCAATCGAGAATTTGTAGGACTACTTCGATGAGTCTGTTAGCGCTATTGATCCTCAGCCGAGAAATATAGTGCAGTTGGCCACAGTGCTGAAGTCGACATGTCTTCACATCTCAGTCAGTACTTTCTAGAAACTCAATAACCCTTTTGCTGTACATCCTCGCTGTAAAAAGTGATCATTCAGCCTTTGACAGGTGGTCACATTAATGTTATGGCCACTTTTCAGCCCTGGATTTAAGCCCAATCGAGAATTTGTAGGACTACTTCGATGAGTCTGTTAGCGCTATTGATCCTCAGCCGAGAAATATAGTGCAGTTGGCCACAGTGCTGAAGTAGACATGTCTTCACATCTCAGTCAGTACTTTCTAGAAACTCAATAACTCTTTTCCTGTACATCCTCGCTGTAAAAAGTGATCATTCAGCCTTTGACAGGTGGTCACATTAATGTTATGGCCACTTTTCAGCCCTGGATTTAAGCCCAATCGAGAATTTGTAGGACTACTTCGATGAGTCTGTTAGCGCTATTGATCCTCAGCCGAGAAATATAGTGCAGTTGGCCACAGCGCTGAAGTCGACATGTCTCCACATCTCAGTCAGTACTTTCTAGAAACTCAATAACTCCTTTCCTGTACATCCTCGCTGCAAAAAGTGATCATTCAGCCTTTGACAGGTGGTCACATTAATGTTATGGCCACTTTTCAGCCCTGGATTTAAGCCCAATCGAGAATTTGTAGGACTACTTCGATGAGTCTGTTAGCGCAATTGATCCTCAGCCGAGAAATATAGTGCAGTTGGCCACAGTGCTGAAGTCGACATGTCTCCACATCTCAGTCAGTACTTTCTAGAAACTCAGTAACTCTTTTCCTGTACATCCTCACTGTAAAAAGTGATCATTCAGCCTTTGACAGGTGGTCACATTAATGTTATGGCCACTTTTCAGCCCTGGATTTAAGCCCAATCGAGAATTTGTAGGACTACTTCGATGAGTCTGTTAGCGCTATTGATCCTCAGCCGAGAAATATAGTGCAGTTGGCCACAGTGCTGAAGTCGACATGTCTTCACATCTCAGTCAGTACTTTCTAGAAACTCAATAACCCTTTTGCTGTACATCCTCGCTGTAAAAAGTGATCATTCAGCCTTTGACAGGTGGTCACATTAATGTTATGGCCACTTTTCAGCCCTGGATTTAAGCCCAATCGAGAATTTGTAGGACTACTTCGATGAGTCTGTTAGCGCTATTGATCCTCAGCCGAGAAATATAGTGCAGTTGGCCACAGTGCTGAAGTCGACATGTCTTCACATCTCAGTCAGTACTTTCTAGAAACTCAATAACTCCTTTCCTGTACATCCTCGCTGCAAAAAGTGATCATTCAGCCTTTGACAGGTGGTCACATTAATGTTATGGCCACTTTTCAGCCCTGGATTTAAGCCCAATCGAGAATTTGTAGGACTACTTCGATGAGTCTGTTAGCGCAATTGATCCTCAGCCGAGAAATATAGTGCAGTTGGCCACAGTGCTGAAGTCGACATGTCTCCACATCTCAGTCAGTACTTTCTAGAAACTCAGTAACTCTTTTCCTGTACATCCTCGCTGCAAAAAGTGATCATTCAGCCTTTGATAGGTGGTCACATTAATGTTATGGCCACTTTTCAGCCCTGGATTTAAGCCCAATCGAGAATTTGTAGGACTACATCGATGAGTCTGTTAGCGCTATTGATCCTCAGCCGAGAAATATAGTGCAGTTGGCCACAGTGCTGAAGTCGACATGTCTTCACATCTCAGTCAGTACTTTCTAGAAACTCAGTAACTCTTTTCCTGTACATCCTCGCTGCAAAAAGTGATCATTCAGCCTTTGATAGGTGGTCACATTAATGTTATGGCCACTTTTCAGCCCTGGATTTAAGCCCAATCGAGAATTTGTAGGACTACATCGATGAGTCTGTTAGCGCTATTGATCCTCAGCCGAGAAATATAGTGCAGTTGGCCACGGTGCTGAAGTCGACATGTCTTCACATCTCAGTCAGTACTTTCTAGAAACTCAATAACTCTTTTCCTGTAAATCCTCGCTGCAAAAAGTGATCATTCAGACTTTGACAGGTGGTCACATTAATGTTATGGCCATTTTGCAGCCCTGGATTTAAGCCCAATCGAGAATTTGTAGGACTACTTCGATGGGTCTGTTAGCGCTATTGATCCTCAGCCGAGAAATATAGTACAGTTGGCCACAGCGCTGAAGTCGACATGTCTTCACATCTCAGTCAGTACTTTCTAGAAACTCTATAACTCTTTTCCTGTACATCCTCACTGTAAAAAGTGATCATTCAGCCTTTGACAGGTGGTCACATTAATGTTATGGCCACTTTTCAGCCCTGGATTTAAGCCCAATCGAGAATTTGTAGGACTACTTCGATGAGTCTGTTAGCGCTATTGATCCTCAGCCGAGAAATATAGTGCAGTTGGCCACAGCGCTGAAGTCGACATGTCTTCACATCTCAGTCAGTACTTTCTAGAAACTCAATAACTCTTTTACTGTACATCCTTATTGCAAAAAGTGATCATTCAGGCTTTGACAGGTGGTCACATTAATGTTATGGCCACTTTTCAGCCCTGGATTTAAGCCCAATCGAGAATTTGTAGGACTACTTCGATGAGTCTGTTAGCGCTATTGATCCTCAGCCGAGAAATATAGTGCAGTTGGCCACAGTGCTGAAGTCGACATGTCTTCACATCTCAGTCAGTACTTTCTAGAAACTCAATAACTCTTTTCCTGTACATCCTCGCAGTAAAAAGTGATCATTCAGACTTTGACAGGTGGTCACATTAATGTTATGGCCACCTTTCAGCCCTGGATTTAAGCCCAATCGAGAATTTGTAGGACTACTTCGATGCGTCTGTTAGCGCTATTGATCCTCAGCCGAGAAATATAGTGCAGTTGGCCACAGTGCTGAAGTCGACATGTCTTCACATCTCAGTCAGTACTTTCTAGAAACTAAATAACTCTTTTCCTGTACATCCTCGCTGTAAAAAGTGATCATTCAGCCTTTGACAGGTGGTCACATTAATGTTATGGCCACTTTTCAGCCCTGGATCTAAGCCCAATCGAGAATTTGGAGGACTACTTCTATGAGTCTGTTAGCGCTATTGATCCTCAGCCGAGAAATATAGTGCAGTTGGCCACAGCGCTGAAGTCGACATGTCTTCACATCTCAGTCAGTACTTTCTAGAAACTCAATAACTCTTTTGCTGTACATCCTTGCTGCAAAAAGTGATCAATCAGCCTTTGACAGGTGGTCACATTAATGTTATGGCCACTTTTCAGCCCTGGATTTAAGCCCAATCGAGAATTTGTAGGACTACTTCGATGAGTCTGTTAGCGCTGTTGATCCTCAGCCGAGAAATATAGTGCAGTTGGCCACAGTGCTGAAGACGACATGTCTTCACATCTCAGTCAGTACTTTCTAGAAACTCAATAACTCTTTTCCTGTACATCCTCGCTGCAAAAAGTGATCATTCAGCCTTTGACAGGTGGTCACATTAATGTTATGGCCACTTTTCAGCCCTGGATTTAAGCCCAATCGAGAATTTGTAGTACTACTTCGATGAGTCTGTTAGCGCTATTGATCCTCAGCCGAGAAATATAGTGCAGTTGGCCACAGTGCTGAAGTCGACATGTCTTCACATCTCAGTCAGTACTTTCTAGAAACTCAATAACTCTTTTCCTGTACATCCTCGCAGTAAAAAGTGGTCATTCAGACTTTGACAGGTGGTCACATTAATGTTATGGCCATTTTGCAGCCCTGGATTTAAGCCCAATCGAGAATTTGTAGGACTGCTTCGATGGGTCTGTTAGCGCTATTGATCCTCAGCCGAGAAATATAGTGCAGTTGGCCACAGCGCTGAAGTCGACATGTCTTCACATCTCAGTCAGTACTTTCTAGAAGCTCAATAACTCTTTTCCTGTACATCCTCGCAGTAAAAAGTGATCATTCAGACTTTGACAGGTGGTCACATTAATGTTATGGCCATTTTGCAGCCCTGGATTTAAGCCCAATCGAGAATTTGTAGGACTACTTCGATGGGTCTGTTAGCGCTATTGATCCTCAGCCGAGAAATATAGTGCAGTTGGCCACAGCGCTGAAGTCGACATGTCTTCACATCTCAGTCAGTACTTTCTAGAAACTCAATAACTCTTTTCCTGTACATCCTCGCAGTAAAAAGTGATCATTCAGACTTTGACAGGTGGTCACATTAATGTTATGGCCATTTTGCAGCCCTGGATTTAAGCCCAATCGAGAATTTGTAGGACTACTTCGATGGGTCTGTTAGCGCTATTGATCCTCAGCCGAGAAATATAGTGCAGTTGGCCACAGCGCTGAAGTCGACATGTCTTCACATCTCAGTCAGTACTTTCTAGAAACTCAATAACTCTTTTGCTGTACATCCTCGCTGCAAAAAGTGATCATTCAGCCTTTGACAGGTGGTCACATTAATGTTATGGCCACTTTTCAGCCCTGGATTTAAGCCCAATCGAGATTTTGTAGGACAACTTCGATGAGTCTGTTAGCGCTATTGATCCTCAGCCGAGAAATATAGTGCAGTTGGCCACAGCGCTGAAGTCGACATGTCTTCACATCTCAGTCAGTACTTTCTAGAAACTCAATAACTCTTTTGCTGTACATCCTCGCTGCAAAAAGTGATCATTCAGCCTTTGACAGGTGGTCACATTAATGTTATGGCCACTTTTCAGCCCTGGATTTAAGCCCAATCGAGAATATGTAGGACTACTTCGATGGGTCTGTCAGCGCTATTGATCCTCAGCCGAGAAATATAGTGCAGTTGGCCACAGCGCTGAAGTCGACATGTCTTCACATCTCAGTCAGTACTTTCTAGGAACTCAATAACTCTTTTGCTGTACATCCTCGCTGCAAAAAGTGATCATTCAGCCTTTGACAGGTGGTCACATGAATGTTATGGCCTCTTTTCAGCCCTGGATTTAAGCCCAACCGAGAATTTGTAGGACTACTTCGATGACTCTGTTAGCGCTATTTATCCTCAGCTGAGAAATATAGTGCAGTTGGCCACAGTGCTGAAGTCGACGTGTCTTAACATCTCAGTCAGTACTTTCTAGAAACTCAATAACTTTTTTCCTGTACATCCTCGCTGCAAAAAGTGATCATTCAGCCTTTGACAGGTGGTCACATTAATGTTATGGCCACTTTTCAGCCCTGGATTTAAGCCCAATCGAGAATTTGTAGGACTACTTCGATGGGTCTGTTAGCGCTATTGATCCTCAGCCGAGAAACATAGTGCAGTTGGCCACAGCGCTGAAGTCGACATGTCTTCACATCTCAGTCAGTACTTTCTAGAAACTCAATAACTCTTTTGCTGTACATCCTCGCTGCAAAAAGTGATCATTCAGCCTTTGACAGGTGGTCACATTAATGTTATGGCCACTTTTCAGCCCTGGATTTAAGCCCAATCGAGAATTTGTAGGACTACTTCGATGAGTCTGTTAGCGCTATTGATCCTCAGCCGAGAAATATAGTGCAGTTGGCCACAGTGCTGAAGTCGACATATCTCCACATATCAGTCAGTACTTTCTAGAAACTCAATAACTCTTTTCCTGTACATCCTCGCTGCAAAAAGTGATCGTTCAGCATTTGATAGGTGGTCACATTAATGTTATGGCCACTTTTCAGCCCTAGATTTAAGCCCAATCGAGAATTTGTAGGACTACTTCGATGAGTCTGTTAGCGCTATTGATCCTCAGCCGAGAAATATAGTGCAGTTGGCCACAGCGCTGAAGTCGACATGTCTTCACATCTCAGTCAGTACTTTCTAGAAACTCAATAACTCTTTTCCTGTACATCCTCGCTGCAAAAAGTGATCATTCAGCCTTTGACAGGTGGTCACATTAATGTTATGGCCACTTTTCAGCCCTGGAATTAAGCCCAATCGAGAATTTGTAGGACTACTTCGATGAATCTGTGAGCGCTATTGATCCTCAGCCGAGAAATATAGTGCAGTTGGCCACAGTGCTGAAGTCGACATGTCTCCACATCTCAGTCAGTACTTTTTAGAAACTCAGTAACTCTTTTCCTGTACATCCTCGCTGCAAAAAGTGATCATTTAGCATTTGACAGGTGGTCACATTAATGTTATGGCCACTTTTCAGCCCTGGATTTAAGCCCAATCGAGAATTTGTAGGACTACTTCGATGAGTCTGTTAGCGCTATTGATCCTCAGCCGAGAAATATAGTGCAGTTGGCCACAGTGCTAAAGTCGACATGTCTTCACATCTCAGTCAGTACTTTCTAGAAACTCAATAACTCTTTTCCTGTACATCCTCGCAGTAAAAAGTGATCATTCAGCGTTTGACAGGTGGTCACATTAATGTCATGGCCACTTTTCAGCCCTGGATTTAAGCCCAATCGAGAATTTGTAGGACTACTTCGATGAGTCTGTTAGCGCTATTGATCCTCAGCCGAGAAATATAGTGCAGTTGGCCACAGTGCTGAAGTCGACATGTCTTCACATCTCAGTCAGTACTTTCTAGAAACTCAATAACTCTTTTGTGGTACATCCTCGCTGCAAAAAGTGATCATTCAGCGTTTGGCAGGTGGTCACATTAATGTTATGGCCACTTTTCAGCCCTGGATTTAAGCCCAATCGAGAATTTGTAGGACTACTTCGATGAGTCTGTTAGCGCTATTGATCCTCAGCCGAGAAATATAGTGCAGTTGGCCACAGCGCTGAAGTCGACATGTCTTCACATCTCAGTCAGTACTTTCTAGAAACTCAACAACTCTTTTCCTGTTCATCCTCACTGCAAAAAGTGATCATTCAGCCCATGACAGGTGGTCACATTAATGTTATGGCCACTTTTCAGCCCTGGATTTAAGCCCAATCGAGAATTTGTAGGACTACTTCGATGAGTCTGTTAGCGCTATTGATCCTCAGCCGAGAAATATAGTGCAGTTGGCCACAGTGCTGAAGTCGACATGTCTTCACATCTCAGTCAGTACTTTCTAGAAACTCAATAACTCTTTTGCTGTACATCCTCGCTGCAAAAAGTGTTCATTCAACGTTTGACATGTGGTCACATTAATGTTATGGCCACTTTTCAGCCCTGGATTTAAGCCCAATCGAGAATTTGTAGGACTACTTCGATGAGTCTGTTAGCGCTATTGATCCTCAGCCGAGAAATATAGTGCAGTTGGCCACAGCGCTGAAGTCGACATGTCTTCACATCTCAGTCAGTACTTTCTAGAAACTCAATAACTCTTTTCCTGTTCATCCTCACTGCAAAAAGTGATCATTCAGCCTTTGACAGGTGGTCACATTAATGTTATGGCCACTTTTCAGCCCTGGATTTAAGCCCAATCGAGAATTTGTAGGACTACTTCGATGAGTCTGTGAGCGCTATTGATCCTCAGCCGAGAAATATAGTGCAGTTGGCCACAGCGCTGAAGTCGACATGTCTTCACATCTCAGTCAGTACTTTCTAGAAACTCAATAACTCTTTTGCTGTACATCCTCGCTGCAAAAAGTGATCATTCAGCGTTTGACAGGTGGTCACATTAATGTTATGGCCACTTTTCAGCCCTGGATTTAAGCCCAATCGAGAATTTGTAGGACTACTTCGATGAGTCTGTTAGCGCTATTGATCCTCAGCCGAGAAATATAGTGCAGTTGGCCACAGCGCTGAAGTCGACATGTCTTCACATCTCAGTCAGTACTTTCTAGAAACTCAATAACTCTTTTGCTGTACATCCTCGCTGCAAAAAGTGAACATTCAGAGTTTGACAGGTGGTCACATTAATGTTATGGCCACTTTTCAGCCCTGGATTTAAGCCCAATCGAGAATTTGTAGGACTACTTCGATGAGTCTGTTAGCGCTATTGATCCTCAGCCGAGAAATATAGTGCAGTTGGCCACAGCGCTGAAGCCGACATGTCTTCACATCTCAGTCAGTACTTTCTAGAAACTCAACAACTCTTTTGCTGTACATTCTCGCTGCAAAAAGTGATCATTCAGCCTTTGTCAGGTGGTCACATTAATGTTATGGCCACTTTTCAGCCCTGGATTTAAGCCCAATCGAGAATTTGTAGGACTACTTCGATGAGTCTGTTAGCGCTATTGATCCTCAGCTGAGAAATATAGTGCAGTTGGCCACAGCGCTGAAGTCGACATGTCTTCACATCTCAGTCAGTACTTTCTAGATACTCAATAACTCTTTTGCTGTACATCCTCGCTGCAAAAAGTGATCATTCAGCCCTTGACAGGTGGTCACATTAATGTTATGGCCGCTTTTCAGCCCTGGATTTAAGAACAATCGAGAATTTGTAGGACTACTTCGATGAGTCTGTTAGCGCTATTGATCCTAAGCGGAGAAATATAGTGCAGTTGGCCACAGCGCTGAAGTCGACATGTCTTCACATCTCAGTCACTACTTTCTAGAAACACAATAACTCTTTTGCTGTACATCCTCGCTGCAAAAAGTGATCATTCAGCCTTTGACAGGTGGTCACATTAATGTTATGGCCACTTTTCAGCCCTGGATTTAAGCCCAATCGAGAATTTGTAGGACTACCTCGATGACCCTGTTAGCGCTATTGATCCTCAGCCGAGAAATATAGTGCAGTTGGCCACAGCGCTGAAGTCGACATGTCTTCACATCTCAGTCAGTACTTTCTAGAAACTCAATAACTCTTTTGCTGTACAACCTCGCTGCAAAAAGTGATCATTCAGCCTTTGGCAGGTGGTCACATTAATGTTATGGCCACTTTTCAGCCCTGGATTTAAGCCCAATCGAGAATTTGTAGGACTACTTCGATGAGTCTGTTAGCGCTATTGATCCTCAGCCGAGAAATATAGTGCAGTTGGCCACAGCGCTGAAGTCTACATGTCTTCACATCTCAGTCAGTACTTTCTAGAAACTCAATAACTCTTTTCCTGTACATCCTCGCAGTAAAAAGTGATCATTCAGACTTTGACAGGTGGTCACATCAATGTTATGGCCATTTTGCAGCCCTGGATTTAAGCCCAATCGAGAATTTGTAGGACTACTTCCATGGGTCTGTTAGCGCTATTGATCCTCAGCCGAGAAATATAGTGCAGTTGGCCACAGCGCTGAAGTCGACATGTCTTCACATCTCAGTCAGTACTTTCTAGAAACTCAATAACTCTTTTGCTGTACATCCTCGCTGCAAAAAGTGATCATTCAGCGTTTGACAGGTGGTCACATTAATGTTATGGCCACTTTTCAGCCCTGGATTTAAGCCCAATCGAGAATTTGTAGGACTACTTCGATGAGTCTGTTAGCGCTATTGATCCTCAGCCGAGAAATATAGTGCAGTTGGCCACAGCGCTGAAGTCGACATGTCTTCACATCTCAGTCAGTACTTTCTAGAAACTCAATAACTCTTTTGCTGTACAACCTCGCTGCAAAAAGTGATCATTCAGCCTTTGGCAGGTGGTCACATTAATGTTATGGCCACTTTTCAGCCCTGGATTTAAGCCCAATCGAGAATTTGTAGGACTACTTCGATGAGTCTGTTAGCGCTATTGATCCTCAGCCGAGAAATATAGTGCAGTTGGCCACAGCGCTGAAGTCTACATGTCTTCACATCTCAGTCAGTACTTTCTAGAAACTCAATAACTCTTTTCCTGTACATCCTCGCAGTAAAAAGTGATCATTCAGACTTTGACAGGTGGTCACATCAATGTTATGGCCATTTTGCAGCCCTGGATTTAAGCCCAATCGAGAATTTGTAGGACTACTTCCATGGATCTGTTAGCGCTATTGATCCTCAGCCGAGAAATATAGTGCAGTTGGCCACAGCGCTGAAGTCGACATGTCTTCACATCTCAGTCAGTACTTTCTAGAAACTCAATAACTCTTTTTCTGTACATCCTCGCTGCAAAAAGTGATCATTCAGCCTTTGACAGGTGGTCACATTAATGTTATGGCCACTTTTCAGCCCTGGATTTAAGCCCAATCGAGAATTTGTAGGACTACTTCGATGAGTCTGTTAGCGCTATTGATCCTCAGCCGAGAAATATAGTGCAGTTGGCCACAGTGCTGAAGTCGACATGTCTTCACATCTCAGTCAGTACTTTCTAGAAACTCAATAACTCTTTTCCAGTAAATCCTCGCTGCAAAAAGTGATCATTCAGACTTTGACAGGTGGTCACATTAATGTTATGGCCATTTTGCAGCCCTGGATTTAAGCCCAATCGAGAATTTGTAGGACTACTTCGATGGGTCTGTTAGCGCTATTGATCCTCAGCCGAGAAATATAGTACAGTTGGCCACAGCGCTGAAGTCGACATGTCTTCACATCTCAGTCAGTACTTTCTAGAAACTCTATAACTCTTTTGCTGTACATCCTCGCTGCAAAAAGTGATCATTCAGAGTTTGACAGGTGGTCACATTAATGTTATGGCCACTTTTCAGCCCTGGATTTACGCCCAATCGAGAGTTTGTAGGACTACTTCGATGAGTATGTTAGCGCTATTGATCCACAGCCGAGAAATATAGTGCAGTTGGCCACAGTGCTGAAGTCGACATGTCTTCACATCTCAGTCAGTACTTTCTAGAAACTCAATAACTCTTTTGCTGTACATCCTCGCTGCAAAAAGTGATCATTCAGCCTTTGACAGGTGGTCACATTAATGTTATGGCCACTTTTCAGCCCTGGATTTAAGCCCAATCGAGAATTTGTAGGACTACTTCGATGAGTCTGTTAGCGCTATTGATCCTCAGCCGAGAAATATAGTGCAGTTGGCCACAGTGCTGAAGTCGACATGTCTTCACATCTCAGTCAGTACTTTCTAGAAACTCAATAACTCTTTTGCTGTACATCCTCGCTGCAAAAAGTGATCATTCAGCCTTTGACAGGTGGTCACATTACTGTTATGGCCACTTTTCAGCCCTGGATTTAAGCCCAATGGAGAATTTGTGGGACTACTTCGATGGGTCTGTTAGCGCTATTGATCCTCAGCCGAGAAATATAGTGCAGTTGGCCACAGCGCTGAAGTCGACATGTCTTCACATCTCAGTCAGTACTTTCTAGAAACTCAATAACTCTTTTGCTGTACATCCTCGCTGCAAAAAGTGATCATTCAGCCTTTGACAGGTGGTCACATTAATGTTATTGCCACTTTTCAGCCCTGGATTTAAGCCCAATCGAGAATTTGTAGGACTACTTCCATGGGTCTGTTAGCGCTATTGATCCTCAGCCGAGAAATATAGTGCAGTTGGCCACAGCGCTGAAGTCGACATGTCTTCACATCTCAGTCAGTACTTTCTAGAAACTCAATAACTCTTTTGCTGTACAACCTCGCTGCAAAAAGTGATCATTCAGCCTTTGACAGGTGGTCACATTAATGTTATGGCCACTTTACAGCCCTGGATTTAAGCCCAATCGAGAATTTGTAGGACTACTTCGATGAGTCTGTTAGCGCTATTGATCCTCAGCCGAGAAATATAGTGCAGTTGGCCACAGTGCTGAAGTCGACATGTCTCCGCATCTCAGTCAGTACTTTCTAGAAACTCAATAACTCTTTTCCTGTACATCCTCGCTGCAAAAAGTGATCATTCAGCCTTTGACAATTGGTCACATTAATGTTATGGCCACATTTCAGCCCTGGATTTAAGCCCAATCGAGAATTTGTGGGACTACTTCGATGAGTCTGTTAGCGCTATTGATCCTCAGCCGAGAAATATAGTGCAGTTGGCCACAGCGCTGAAGTCGACATGTCTTCACATCTCAGTCAGTACTTTCTAGAAACTCAATAACTCTTTTGCTGTACATCCTCGCTGCAAAAAGTGATCATTCAGCGTTTGACAGGTGGTCACATTAATGTTATGGCCACTTTTCAGCCCTGGATTTAAGCCCAATCGAGAATTTGTAGGACTACTTCGATGAGTCTGTTAGCGCTATTGATCCTCAGCCGAGAAATATAGTGCAGTTGGCCACAGCGCTGAAGCCGACATGTCTTCACATCTCAGTCAGTACTTTCTAGAAACTCAATAACTCTTTTGCTGTACATCCTCGCTGCAAAAAGTGATCAGTCAGCCTTTGTCAGGTGGTCACATTAATGTTATGGCCACTTTTCAGCCCTGGATTTAAGCCCAATCGAGAATTTGTAGGACTACTTCGATGAGTCTGTTAGCGCTATTGATCCTCAGCTGAGAAATATAGTGCAGTTGGCCACAGCGCTGAAGTCGACATGTCTTCACATCTCAGTCAGTACTTTCTAGATACTCAATAACTCTTTTGCTGTACATCCTCGCTGCAAAAAGTGATCATTCAGCCCTTGATAGGTGGTCACATTAATGTTATGGCCACTTTTCAGCCCTGGATTTAAGAACAATCGAGAATTTGTAGGACTACTTCGATGAGTCTGTTAGCGCTATTGATCCTCAGCCGAGAAATATAGTGCAGTTGGCCACAGCGCTGAAGTCGACATGTCTTCACATCTCAGTCACTACTTTCTAGAAACACAATAACTCTTTTGCTGTACATCCTCGCTGCAAAAAGTGATCATTCAGCCTTTGACAGGTGGTCACATCAATGTTATGGCCACTTTTCAGCCCTGGATTTAAGCCCAATCGAGAATTTGTAGGACTACTTCGATGAGTCTGTTAGCGCTATTGATCCTCAGCCGAGAAATATAATGCAGTTGGCCACAGCGCTGAAGTCGACATGTCTTCACATCTCAGTCAGTACTTTCTAGAAACTCAATAACTCTTTTGCTGTACAACCTCGCTGCAAAAAGTGATCATTCAGCCTTTGGCAGGTGGTCACATTAATGTTATGGCCACTTTTCAGCCCTGGATTTAAGCCCAATCGAGAATTTGTAGGACTACTTCGATGAGTCTGTTGGCGCTATTGATCCTCAGCCGAGAAATATAGTGCAGTTGGCCACAGCGCTGAAGTCTACATGTCTTCACATCTCAGTCAGTACTTTCTAGAAACTCAATAACTCTTTTCCAGTAAATCCTCGCTGCAAAAAGTGATCATTCAGACTTTGACAGGTGGTCACATTAATGTAATGGCCATTTTGCAGCCCTGGATTTAAGCCCAATCGAGAATTTGTAGGACTACTTCGATGGGTCTGTTAGCGCTATTGATCCTCAGCCGAGAAATATAGTACAGTTGGCCACAGCGCTGAAGTCGACATGTCTTCACATCTCAGTCAGTACTTTCTAGTAACTCTATAACTCTTTTGCTGTACATCCTCGCTGCAAAAAGTGATCATTCAGCCTTTGACAGGTGGTCACATTAATGTTATGGCCACTTTTCAGCCCTGGATTTAAGCCCAATCGAGAATTTGTAGGACTACTTCGATGAGTATGTTAGCGCTATTGATCCACAGCCGAGAAATATAGTGCAGTTGGCCACAGTGCTGAAGTCGACATGTCTTCACATCTCAGTCAGTACTTTCTAGAAACTCAATAACTCTTTTGCTGTACATCCTCGCTGCAAAAAGTGATCATTCAGCCTTTGACAGGTGGTCACATTAATGTTATGGCCACTTTTCAGCCCTGGATTTAAGCCCAATCGAGAATTTGTAGGACTACTTCGATGGGTCTGTTAGCGCTATTGATCCTCAGCCGAGAAATATAGTGCAGTTGGCCACAGTGCTGAAGTCGACATGTCTTCGCATCTCAGTCAGTACTTTCTAGAAACTCAATAACTCTTTTGCTGTACATCCTCGCTGCAAAAAGTGATCATTCAGCCTTTGACAGGTGGTCACATTAATGTTATGGCCACTTTTCAGCCCTGGATTTAAGCCCAATCGAGAATTTGTAGGACTACTTCGATGAGTCTGTTAGCGCTGTTGATCCTCAGCCGAGAAATTTAGTGCAGTTGGCCACAGTGCTGAAGTCGACATATCTTCACTTCTCAGTCAGTACTTTCTAGAAACTCAATAACTCTTTTGCTGTACATCCTCGCTGCAAAAAGTGATCATTCAGCCTTTGACAGGTGGTCACATTAATGTTATGGCCACTTTCAGCACCGGATTTAAGCCCAATCAAGAATTTGTGGGACTACTTCGATGAGTCTGTTAGCGCTATTGATCCTCAGCCGAGAAATATAGTGCAGTTGGCCACAGTGCTGAAGTCGACATGTCTCCACATCTCAGTCAGTACTTTCTAGAAACTCAATAACTCTTTTCCTGTACATCCTCGCTGTAAAAAGTGATCATTCAGACTTTGACAGGTGGTCACATTAATGTTATGGCCACTTTTCATCCCTGGATTTAAGCCCAATCGAGAATTTGTAGGACTACTTCGATGGGTCTGTTAGCGCTATTGATCCTCAGCCGAGAAATATAGTGCAGTTGGCCACAGCGCTGAAGTCGACATGTCTTCACATCTCAGTCAGTACTTTCTAGAAACTCAATAACTCTTTTGCTGTACATCCTCGCTGCAAAAAGTGATCATTCAGCCTTTGACAGGTGGTCACATTAATGTTATGGCCACTTTTGAGCCCTGGATTTAAGCCCAATCGAGAATTTGTAGGACTACTTCGATGAGTCTGTTAGCGCTATTGATCCTCAGCCGAGAAATATAGTGCAGTTGGCCACAGTGCCGAAGTCGACATGTCTTCACATCTCAGTCAGTACTTTCTAGAAACTCAGTAACTCTTTTGCTGTACATCCTCGCTGCAAAAAGTGATCATTCAGCCTTTGACAGGTGGTCACATTAATGTTATGGCCATTTTGCAGCCCCGGATTTAAGCCCAATGGAGAATTTGTAGGACTTTTTCGATGGGTCTGTTAGCGCTATTGATCCTCAGCCGAGAAATATAGTGCAGTTGGCCACAGCGCTGAAGTCGACATGTCTTCACATCTCAGTCAGTACTTTCTAGAAACTCAATAACTCTTTTGCTGTACATCCTCGCTGCAAAAAATGATCATTCAGCCTTTGACAGGTGGTCACATTAGTGTTATGGCCACTTCTCAGCCCTGGATTTAAGCCCAATCGAGAATTTGTAGGACTTTTTCGATGAGTCTGTTAGCGCTATTGATCCACAGCCGAGAAATATAGTGCAGTTGCCCACAGTGCTGAAGTCGACATGTCTTCACTTCTCAGTCAGTACGTTCTAGAAACTCAATAACTCTTTTGCTGTACATCCTCGCTGCAAAAAGTGATCATTCAGCCTTTGACAGGTGGTCACATTAATGTTATGGCCACTTTTCAGCCCCGGATTTAAGCCCAATCAAGAATTTGTGGGACTACTTCGATAAGTCTGTTAGCGCTATTGATCCTCAGCCGAGAAATATAGTGCAGTTGGCCACAGTGCTGAAGTCGACATATCTCCACATCTCAGTCAGTACTTTCTAGAAACTCAATAACTCTTTTCCTGTACATCCTCGCTGTAAAATGTGATCATTCAGACTTTGACAGGTGGTCACATTAATGTTATGGCCATTTTGCAGCCCTGGATTTAAGCCCAATCGAGAATTTGTAGGACTACTTCGATGGGTCTGTTAGCGCTATTGATCCTCAGCCAAGAGATATAGTGCAGTTGGCCACAGCGCTGAAGTCGACATGTCTTCACATCTCAGTCAGTACTTTCTAGAAACTCAATAACTCTTTTGCTGTACATCCTCGCTGCAAAAAGTGATCATTCAGCCTTTGACAGGTGGTCACATTAATGTTATGGCCACTTTTCAGCCCTGGATATAAGCCCAATCGAGAATTTGTAGGACTACTTCGATGGGTCTGTTAGCGCTATTGATCCTCAGCCGAGAAATATAGTGCAGTTGGCCACAGTGCTGAAGTCGACATGTCTTCACATCTCAGTCAGTACTTTCTAGAAACTCAATAACTCTTTTGCTGTACATCCTCGCTGCAAAAAGTGATCATTCAGCCTTTGACAGGTGGTCACATTAATGTTATGGCCATTTTGCAGCCCTGGATTTAAACCCAATCGAGAATTTGTAGGACTACTTCGATGGGTCTGTTAGCGCTATTGATCCTCAGCCAAGAGATATAGTGCAGTTGGCCACAGCGCTGAAGTCGACATGTCTTCACATCTCAGTCAGTAATTTCTAGAAACTCAATAACTCTTTTGCTGTACATCCTCGCTGCAAAAAGTGATCATTCAGCCTTTGACAGGTGGTCACATTAATGTTATGGCCACTTTTCAGCCCCGGATTTAAGCCCAATCAAGAATTTGTAGGACTACTTCGATGGGTCTGTTAGCGCTATTGATCCTCAGCCGAGAAATATAGTGCAGTTGGCCACAGTGCTGAAGTCGATATGTCTCCACATCTCAGTCAGTCCTTTCTAGAGACTCAATAACTCTTTTCCTGTACATCCTCGCTGTAAAAAGTGATCATTCAGACTTTGACAGGTGGTCACATTAATGTTATGGCCACTTTTCAGCCCTGGATTTAAGCCCAATCGAGAATTTGTAGGACTACTTCGATGGGTCTGTTAGCGCTATTGATCCTCAGCCAAGAGATATAGTGCAGTTGGCCACAGCGCTGAAGTCGACATGTCTTCACATCTCAGTCAGTACTTTCTAGAAACTCAGTAACTCTTTTGCTGTACATCCTCGCTGCAAAAAGTGATCATTCAGCCTTTGACAGGTGGTCACATTAATGTTATGGCCACTTTTCAGCCCTGGATATAAGCCCAATCGAGAATTTGTAGGACTACTTCGATGGGTCTGTTAGCGCTATTGATCCTCAGCCGAGAAATATAGTGCAGTTGGCCACAGTGCTGAAGTCGACATGTCTTCACATCTCAGTCAGTACTTTCTAGAAACTCAATAACTCTTTTGCTGTACATCCTCGCTGCAAAAAGTGATCATTCAGCCTTTGTCAGGTGGTCACATTAATGTTATGGCCATTTTGCAGCCCTGGATTTAAGCCCAATCGAGAATTTGTAGGACTACTTCGATGGGTCTGTTAGCGCTATTGATCCTCAGCCGAGAAATATAGTGCAGTTGGCCACAGTGCTGAAGTCGACATGTCTCCACATCTCAGTCAGTCCTTTCTAGAAACTCAATAACTCTTTTCCTGTACATCCTCGCTGTAAAAAGTGATCATTCAGACTTTGACAGGTGGTCACATTAATGTTATGGCCACTTTTCAGCCCTGGATTTAAGCCCAATCGAGAATTTGTAGGACTACTTCGATGGGTCTGTTAGCGCTATTGATCCTCAGCCAAGAGATATAGTGCAGTTGGCCACAGCGCTGAAGTCGACATGTCTTCACATCTCAGTCAGTACTTTCTAGAAACTCAGTAACTCTTTTGCTGTACATCCTCGCTGCAAAAAGTGATCATTCAGCCTTTGACAGGTGGTCACATTAATGTTATGGCCACTTTTCAGCCCTGGATATAAGCCCAATCGAGAATTTGTAGGACTACTTCGATGGGTCTGTTAGCGCTATTGATCCTCAGCCGAGAAATATAGTGCAGTTGCCCACAGTGCTGAAGTCGACATGTCTTCACATCTCAGTCAGTCCTTTCTAGAAACTCAATAACTCTTTTCCTGTACATCCTCGCTGTAAAAAGTGATCATTCAGACTTTGACAGGTGGTCACATTAATGTTATGGCCACTTTTCAGCCCTGGATTTAAGCCCAATCGAGAATTTGTAGGACTACTTCGATGGGTCTGTTAGCGCTATTGATCCTCAGCCAAGAGATATAGTGCAGTTGGCCACAGCGCTGAAGTCGACATGTCTTCACATCTCAGTCAGTACTTTCTAGAAACTCAATAACTCTTTTGCTGTACATCCTCGCTGCAAAAAGTGATCATTCAGCCTTTGACAGGTGGTCACATTAATGTTATGGCCACTTTTCAGCCCTGGATATAAGCCCAATCGAGAATTTGTAGGACTACTTCGATGGGTCTGTTAGCGCTATTGATCCTCAGCCGAGAAATATAGTGCAGTTGGCCACAGTGCTGAAGTCGACATGTCTTCACATCTCAGTCAGTACTTTCTAGAAACTCAATAACTCTTTTGCTGTACATCCTCGCTGCAAAAAGTGATCATTCAGACTTTGACAGGTGGTCACACTAATGTTATGGCCATTTTGCAGCCCTGGATTTAAGCCCAATCGAGAATTTGTAGGACTACTTCGATGGGTCTGTTAGCGCTATTGATCCTCAGCCAAGAGATATAGTGCAGTTGGCCACAGCGCTGAAGTCGACATGTCTTCACATCTCAGTCAGTACTTTCTAGAAACTCAATAACTCTTTTGCTGTACATCCTCGCTGCAAAAAGTGATCATTCAGCCTTTGACAGGTGGTCACATTTATGTTATGGCCACTTTTCAGCCCCGGATTTAAGCCCAATCAAGAATTTGTAGGACTACTTCGATGAGTCTGTTAGCGCTATTGATCCTCAGCCGAGAAATATAGTGCAGTTGGCCACAGTGCTGAAGTCGACATGTCTCCACATCTCAGTCAGTCCTTTCTAGAAACTCAATAACTCTTTTCCTGTACATCCTCGCTGTAAAAAGTGATCATTCAGACTTTGACAGGTGGTCACATTAATGTTATGGCCACTTTTCAGCCCTGGATTTAAGCCCAATCGAGAATTTGTAGGACTACTTCGATGGGTCTGTTAGCGCTATTGATCCTCAGCCAAGAGATATAGTGCAGTTGGCCACAGCGCTGAAGTCGACATGTCTTCACATCTCAGTCAGTACTTTCTAGAAACTCAATAACTCTTTTGCTGTACATCCTCGCTGCAAAAAGTGATCATTCAGCCTTTGACAGGTGGTCACATTAATGTTATGGCCACTTTTCAGCCCTGGATATAAGCCCAATCGAGAATTTGTAGGACTACTTCGATGGGTCTGTTAGCGCTATTGATCCTCAGCCGAGAAATATAGTGCAGTTGGCCACAGTGCTGAAGTCGACATGTCTCCACATCTCAGTCAGTCCTTTCTAGAAACTCTATAACTCTTTTCCTGTACATCCTCGCAGTAAAAAGTGATCATTCAGCCTTTGACAGGTGGTCACATTAATGTTATGGCCATTTTGCAGCCCTGGATTTAAGCCCAATCGAGAATTTGTAGGACTACTTCGATGGGTCTGTTAGCGCTATTGATCCTCAGCCGAGAAATATAGTGCAGTTGGCCACAGCGCTGAAGTCGACATGTCTTCACATCTCAGTCAGTACTTTCTAGAAACTCAGTAACTCTTTTGCTGTACATCCTCGCTGCAAAAAGTGATCATTCAGCCTTTGACAGGTGGTCACATTAATGTTATTGCCACTTTTCAGCCCTGGATTTAAGCCCAATCGAGAATTTGTAGGACTACTTCGATGAGTCTGTTAGCGCTATTGATCCTCAGCCGAGAAATATAGTGCAGTTGGCCACAGTGCTGAAGTCGACATGTCTTCACATCTCAGTCAGTACTTTCTAGAAACTCAATAACTCTTTTGCTGTTCATCCTCGCTGCAAAAAGTGATCATTCAGCCTTTGACAGGTGGTCACATTAATGTTATGGCCACTTTTCAGCCCTGGATTTAAGCCCAATCGAAAATTTGTAGGACTACTTCGATGGGTCTGTTAGCGCTATTGATCCTCAGTCGAGAAATATAGTGCAGTTGGCCACAGCGCTGAAGTCGACATGTCTTCACATCTCAGTCAGTACTTTCTAGAAATTCATTAACTCTTTTGCTGTACATCCTCGCTGCAAAAAGTGATCAATCAGCCTTTGACAGGTGGTCACATTAATGTTATGGCGACTTTTCAGCCCTGGATTTAAGCCCAAACGAGAATTTGTAGGACTACTTCGATGAGTCTGTTAGCGCTATTGATCCACAGCCGAGAAATATAGTGCAGTTGGCCACAGTGCTGAAGTCGACATGTCTTCACATCTCAGTCAGTTCTTTCTAGAAACTCAATGACTCTTTTGCTGTACATCCTTGCTGCAAAAAGTGATCATTCAGCCTTTGACAGGTGGTCACATTAATGTTATGGCCACTTTTCAGCCTTGGATTTAAGCCAAATCGAGAATTTGTAGGACTACTTCGATGAGTCTGTTAGCGCTATTGATCCTCAGCAGAGAAATATAGTGCAGTTGGCCACAGTGCTGAAGTCGACATGTCTTCACATCTCAGTCAGTACTTTCTAGAAACTCAATAACTCTTTTCCTGTACATCCTCGCTGCAAAAAGTGATCATTCAGCGTTTGACAGGTGGTCACATTAATGTTATGGCCACTTTTCAGCCCTGGATTTAAGCCCAATCGAGAATTTGTAGGACTACTTCGATGAGTCTGTTAGCGCTATTGATCCTCAGCCGAGAAATATAGTGCAGTTGGCCACAGCACTGAAGTCGACATGTCTTCACATCTCAGTCAGTACTTTCTAGAAACTCAATAACTCTTTTGCTGTACATCCTCGCTGCAAAAAGTGATCATTCAGCCTTTGACAGGTGGTCACATTAATGTTATGGCCACTTTTCAGCCCTGGATTTAAGCCCAATCGAGAATTTGTAGGACTACTTCGATGAGTCTGTTAGCGCTATTGATCCTCAGCCGAGAAATATAGTGCAGTTGGCCACAGTGCTGAAGTCGACATGTCTTCACATCTCAGTCAGTACTTTCTAGAAACTCAATAACTCCTTTGCTGTACATCCTCGCTGCAAAAAGTGATCATTCAGAGTTTGACAGGTGGTCACATTAATGTTATGGCCACTTTTCAGCCCTGGATTTAAGCCCAATCGAGAATTTGTAGGACTACTTCGATGAGTATGTTAGCGCTATTGATCCTCAGCCGAGAAATATAGTGCAGTTGGCCACAACGCTGAAGTCGACATGTCTTCACATGTCAGTCAGTACTTTCTAGAAACTCAATAACTCCTTTGCTGTACATCCTCGCTGCAAAAAGTGATCATTCAGAGTTTGACAGGTGGTCACATTAATGCTATGGCCACTTTTCAGCCCTGGATTTAAGCCCAATCGAGAATTTGTAGGACTACTTCGATGAGTCTGTTAGCGCTATTGATCCTCAGCCGAGAAATATAGTGCAGTTGGCCACAGCGATGAAGTCGACATGTCTTCACATCTCAGTCAGTACTTTCTAGAAACTTAATAACTCCTTTGCTGTACATCCTCGCTGCAAAAAGTGATCATTCAGCGTTTGACAGGTGGTCACATTAATGTTATGGCCACTTTTCAGCTCTGGATTTAAGCCCAATCGAGAATTTGTAGGACTACTTCGATGAGTCTGTTAGCGCTATTGATCCTCAGCCGAGAAATATAGTGCAGTTGGCCACAGGGCTGAAGCCGACATGTCTTCACATCTCAGTCAGTACTTTCTAGAAACTCAATAACTTTTTTGCTGTACATCCTCGCTGCAAAAAGTGATCATTCAGCCTTTGACAGGTGGTCACATTAATGTTATGGCCACTTTTCAGCCCTGGATTTAAGCCCAATCGAGAATTTGTAGGACTACTTCGATGAGTCTGTTAGCGCTATTGATCCTCAGCCGAGAAATATAGTGCAGTTGGCCACAGCGCTGAAGTCGACATGTCTTCACATCTCAGTCAGTACTTTCTAGAAACTCAATAACTCTTTTGCTGTACATCCTCGCTGCAAAAAGTGATCATTCAGCCTTTGACAGGTGGTCACATTAATGTTATGGCCACTTTTCAGCCCTGGATTTAAGCCCAATCGAGAATTTGTAGGACTACTTCGATGAGTCTGTTAGCGCTATTGATCCTCAGCCGAGAAATATAGTGCAGTTGGCCACAGTGCTGAAATCGACATGTCTTCACATCTCAGTCAGTACTTTCTAGAAGCTCAATAACTCTTTTCCTGTACATCCTCGCTGCAAAAAGTGATCATTCAGCGTTTGACAGGTGGTCACATTAATGTTATGGCCACTTTTCAGCCCTGGATTTAAGCCCAATCGAGAATTTGTAGGACTACTTCGATGAGTCTGTTAGCGCTAGTGATCCTCAGCCCAGAAATATAGTGCAGTTGGCCACAGCGCTGAAGTCGACATGTCTTCACATCTCAGTCAGTACTTTCTAGAAACTCAATAACTCTGTTCCTGTACATCCTCGCTGCAAAAAGTGATCATTCAGCGTTTGAAAGGTGGGCACATTAATGTTATGGCCACTTTTCAGCCCTGGATTTAAGCCCAATCGAGAATTTGTAGGACTACTTCGAGGAGTCTGTTAGCGCTATTGATCCTCAGCCGAGAAATATAGTGCAGTTGGCCACAGCGCTGAAGTCGACATGTCTTCACATATCAGTCAGTACTTTCTAGAAACTCAATAACTCTTTTGCTGTACATCCTCGCTGCAAAAAGTGATCATTTAGAGTTTGACAGGTGGTCACATTAATGTTATGGCCACTTTTCAGCCCTGGATTTAAGCCCAATCGAGAATTTGTAGCACTACTTCGATGAGTCTGTTAGCGCTATTGATCCTCAGCCGAGAAATATAGTGCAGTTGGCCACAGTGCTGAAGTCGACATGTCTTCACATCTCAGTCAGTACTTTCAAGAAACTCAATAACTCCTTTGCTGTACATCCTCGCTGCAAAAAGTGATCATTCAGCGTTTGACAGGTGGTCACATTAATGTTATGGCCACTTTTCAGCCCTGGATTTAAGCCCAATAGAGAATTTTTAGGACTACTTCGATGAGTCTGTTAGCGCTATTGATCCTCAGCCGAGAAATATAGTGCAGTTGGCCACAGCGCTGAAGTCGACATGTCTTCACATCTCAGTCAGTACTTTCTAGAAACTCAATAACTCTTTTGCTGTACATCCTCGCTGCAAAAAGTGATCATTCAGAGTTTGACAGGTGGTCACATTAATGTTATGGCCACTTTTCAGCCCTGGATTTAAGCCCAATCGAGAATTTGTAGGACTACTTCGATGAGTCTGTTAGCGCTATTGATCCTCAGCCGAGAAATATAGTGCAGTTGGCCACAGTGCTGAAGTCGACATGTCTTCACATCTGTCAGTACTTTCTAGAAACTCAATAACTCCTTTGCTGTACATCCTCGCTGCAAAAAGTGATCATTCAGAGTTTGACAGGTGGTCACATTAATGTTATGGCCACTTTTCAGCCCTGGATTTAAGCCCAATCGAGAATTTGTAGGACTACTTCGAGGAGTCTGTTAGCGCTATTGATCCTCAGCCGAGAAATATAGTGCAGTTGGCCACAGCGCTGAAGTCGACATGTCTTCACATATCAGTCAGTACTTTCTAGAAACTCAATAACTCTTTTGCTGTACATCCTCGCTGCAAAAAGTGATCATTTAGAGTTTGACAGGTGGTCACATTAATGTTATGGCCACTTTTCAGCCCTGGATTTAAGCCCAATCGAGAATTTGTAGCACTACTTCGATGAGTCTGTAAGCGCTATTGATCCTCAGCCGAGAAATATAGTGCAGTTGGCCACAGTGCTGAAGTCGACATGTCTTCACATCTCAGTCAGTACTTTCTAGAAACTCAATAACTCCTTTGCTGTACATCCTCGCTGCAAAAAGTGATCATTCAGCGTTTGACAGGTGGTCACATTAATGTTATGGCCACTTTTCAGCCCTGGATTTAAGCCCAATAGAGAATTTGTAGGACTACTTCGATGAGTCTGTTAGCGCTATTGATCCTCAGCCGAGAAATATAGTGCAGTTGGCCACAACGCTGAAGTCGACATGTCTTCACATCTCAGTCAGTACTTTCTAGAAACTCAATAACTCCTTTGCTGTACATCCTCGCTGCAAAAAGTGATCATTCAGAGTTTGACAGGTGGTCACATTAATGTTATGGCCACTTTTCAGCCCTGGATTTAAGCCCAATCGAGAATTTGTAGGACTACTTCGATGAGTCTGTTAGCGCTATTGATCCTCAGCCGAGAAATATAGTACAGTTGGCCACAGCGCTGAATACGACATGTCTTCACATCTCAGTCAGTACTTTCTAGAAATTCAATAACTCTTTTGCTGTACATCCTAGCTGCAAAAAGTGATCATTCAGAGTTTGACAGGTAGTCACATTAATGTTATGGCCACTTTTCAGCCCTGGATTTAAGCCCAATCGAGAATTTGTAGGACTACTTCGATGAGTCTGTTAGCGCTATTGATCCTCAGCCGAGAAATATAGTGCAGTTGGCCACAGTGCTGAAGTCGACATGTCTTCACATCTCAGTCAGTACTTTCTAGAAACTCAATAACTCCTTTGCTGTACATCCTCGCTGCAAAAAGTGATCATTCAGAGTTTGACAGGTGGTCACATTAATGTTGTGGCCACTTTTCAGCCCTGGATTTAAGCCCAATCGAGAATTTGTAGGACTACTTCGATGAGTCTGTTAGCGCTATTGATCCTCAGCCGAGAAATATAGTGCAGTTGGCCACAGCGCTGAAGTCGACATGTCTTCACATCTCAGTCAGTACTTTCTAGAAACTCAATAACTCTTTTGCTGTACATCCTCGCTGCAAAAAGTGATCATTCAGAGTTTGACAGGTGGTCACATTAATGTTATGGCCACTTTTCAGCCCTGGATTTAAGCCCAATCGAGAATTTGTAGGACTACTTCGATGAGTCTGTTAGCGCTATTGATCCTCAGCCGAGAAATATAGTGCAGTTGGCCACAGTGCTGATGTCGACATGTCTTCACATCTCAGTCAGTACTTTTTAGAAACTCAAAAACTCCTTTGCTGTACATCCTCGCTGCAAAAAGTGATCATTCAGAGTTTGACAGGTGGTCACATTAATGTTATGGCCACTTTTCAGCCCTGGATTTAAGCCCAATCGAGAATTTGTAGGACTACTTCGATGAGTCTGTTAGCGCTATTGATCCTCAGCCGAGAAATATAGTGCAGTTGGCCACAGCGCTGAAGTCGACATGTCTTCACATCTCAGTCAGTACTTTCTAGAAACTTAATAACTCCTTTGCTGTACATCCTCGCTGCAAAATGTGATCATTCAGAGTTTGACAGGTGGTCACATTAATGTTATGGCCACTTTTCAGCCCTGGATTTAAGCCCAATCGAGAATTTGTAGGACTACTTCGATGAGTCTGTTAGCGCTATTGATCCTCAGCCGAGAAATATAGTGCAGTTGGCCACAGTGCTGAAGTCGACATGTCTTCACATCTCAGTCAGTACTTTCTAGAAACTCAATAACTCCTTTGCTGTACATCCTCGCTGCAAAAAGTGATCATTCAGAGTTTGACAGGAAGTCACATTAATGCTATGGCCACTTTTCAGCCCTGGATTTAAGCCCAATCGAGAATTTGTAGGACTACCTCGATGACCCTGTTAGCGCTATTGATCCTCAGCCGAGAAATATAGTGCAGTTGGCCACAGCGCTGAAGTCGACATGTCTTCACATCTCAGTCAGTACTTTCTAGAAACTCAATAACTCTTTTGCTGTACATCCTCGCTGCAGAAAGTGATCATTCAGAGTTTGACAGGTGGTCACATTAATGTTATGGCCACTTTTCAGCCCTCGATTTAAGCCCAATCGAGAATTTGTAGGACTACTTCGATGGGTCTGTTAGCGCTATTGATCGTCAGCCGAGAAATATAGTGCAGTTGGCCACAGTGCTGAAGTCGACATGTCTTCACATCTCAGTCAGTACTTTCTAGAAACTCAATAACTCCTTTGCTGTACATCCTCGCTGCAAAAAGTGATCATTCAGAGTTTGACAGGTGGTCACATTAATGTTATGGCCACTTTTCAGCCCTGGATTTAAGCCCAATCGAGAATTTGTAGGACTACTTCGATGAGTCTGTTAGCGCTATTGATCCTCAGCCGAGAAATATAGTGCAGTTGGCCACAGTGCTGAAGTCGACATGTCTTCACATCTCAGTCAGTACTTTCTAGAAACTCCATAACTCCTTTGCTGTACATCCTCGCTGCAAAAAGTGATCACTCAGAGTTTGACAGGTGGTCACATTAATGTTATGGCCACTTTTCAGCCCTGGATTTAAGCCCAATCGAGAATTTGTAGGACTACTTCGATGAGTCTGTTAGCGCTATTGATCCTCAGCCGAGAAATATAGTGCAGTTGGCCACAGTGCTGAAGTCGACATGTCTTCACATCTCAGTCAGTACTTTCTAGAAACTCAATAACTCCTTTGCTGTACATCCTCGCTGCAAAAAGTGATCATTCAGAGTTTGACAGGTGGTCACATTAATGTTATGGCCACTTTTCAGCCCTGGATTTAAGCCCAATCGAGAATTTGTAGGACTACTTCGATGAGTCTGTTAGCGCTATTGATCCTCAGCCGAGAAATATAGTGCAGTTGGCCACAGCGCTGAAGTCGACATGTCTTCACATCTCAGTCAGAACTTTCTAGAAACTCAATAACTCTTTTGCTGTACATCCTCGCTGCAAAAAGTGATCATTCAGAGTTTGACAGGTGGTCACATTAATGTTATGGCCACTTTTCAGCCCTGGATTTAAGCCCAATCGAGAATTTGTAGGACTACTTCGATGAGTCTGTTAGCGCTATTGACCCTCAGCCGAGAAATATAGTGCAGTTGCCACAGTGCTGAAGTCGACATGTCTTCACATCTCAGTCAGTACTTTCTAGAAACTCAATAACTCCTTTGCTGTACATCCTCGCTGCAAAAAGTGATCATTCAGAGTTTGACAGGTGGTCACATTAATGTTATGGCCACTTTTTAGCCCTGGATTTAAGACCAATCGAGAATTTGTAGGACTACTTCGATGAGTCTGTTTGCGCTATTGATCCTCAGCCGAGAAATATAGTGCAGTTGGCCACAGCGCTGAAGTCGACATGTCTTCACGTCTCAGTCAGTACTTTCTAGAAACTCAATAACTCTTTTCCTGTACATCCTCACTGCAAAAAGTGATCATTCAGCCTTTGACAGGTGGTCACATTAATGTTATGGCCACTTTTCAGCCCTGGATTTAAGCCCAATCGAGAATTTGTAGGACTACTTCGATGAGTCTGTTAGCGCTATTGATCCTCAGCCGAGAAATATAGTGCAGTTGCCACAGTGCTGAAGTCGACATGTCTTCACATCTCAGTCAGTACTTTCTAGAAACTCAATAACTCTTTTGCTGTACATCCTCGCTGCAAAAAGTGATCATTCAGAGTTTGACAGGTGGTCACATTAATGTTATGGCCACTTTTCAGCCCTGGATTTAAGCCCAATCGAGAATTTGTAGGACTACTTCGATGAGTCTGTTAGCGCTATTGATCCTCAGCCGAGAAATATAGTGCAGTTGGCCACAGTGCTGATGTCGACATGTCTTCACATCTC
Source organism: Schistocerca americana (assembly GCF_021461395.2). NCBI lineage: Eukaryota > Metazoa > Arthropoda > Insecta > Orthoptera > Acrididae > Schistocerca > Schistocerca americana. The sequence continues at coordinate 161,620,369 of NC_060119.1, read as the reverse complement.
AGTCAGTACTTTTTAGAAACTCAATAACTCCTTTGCTGTACATCCTCGCTGCAAAAAGTGATCATTCAGAGTTTGACAGGTGGTCACATTAATGTTATGGCCACTTTTCAGCCCTGGATTTAAGCCCAATCGAGAATTTGTAGGACTACTTCGATGAGTCTGTTAGCGCTATTGATCCTCAGCCGAGAAATATAGTGCAGTTGGCCACAGCGCTGAAGTCGACATGTCTTCACATCTCAGTCAGTACTTTCTAGAAACTTAATAACTCCTTTGCTGTACATCCTCGCTGCAAAATGTGATCATTCAGAGTTTGACAGGTGGTCACATTAATGTTATGGCCACTTTTCAGCCCTGGATTTAAGCCCAATCGAGAATTTGTAGGACTACTTCGATGAGTCTGTTAGCGCTATTGATCCTCAGCCGAGAAATATAGTGCAGTTGGCCACAGTGCTGAAGTCGACATGTCTTCACATCTCAGTCAGTACTTTCTAGAAACTCAATAACTCCTTTGCTGTACATCCTCGCTGCAAAAAGTGATCATTCAGAGTTTGACAGGAAGTCACATTAATGCTATGGCCACTTTTCAGCCCTGGATTTAAGCCCAATCGAGAATTTGTAGGACTACCTCGATGACCCTGTTAGCGCTATTGATCCTCAGCCGAGAAATATAGTGCAGTTGGCCACAGCGCTGAAGTCGACATGTCTTCACATCTCAGTCAGTACTTTCTAGAAACTCAATAACTCTTTTGCTGTACATCCTCGCTGCAGAAAGTGATCATTCAGAGTTTGACAGGTGGTCACATTAATGTTATGGCCACTTTTCAGCCCTGGATTTAAGCCCAATCGAGAATTTGTAGGACTACTTCGATGGGTCTGTTAGCGCTATTGATCGTCAGCCGAGAAATATAGTGCAGTTGGCCACAGTGCTGAAGTCGACATGTCTTCACATCTCAGTCAGTACTCTCTAGAAACTCAATAACTCCTTTGCTGTACATCCTCGCTGCAAAAAGTGATCATTCAGAGTTTGACAGGTGGTCACATTAATGTTATGGCCACTTTTCAGCCCTGGATTTAAGCCCAATCGAGAATTTGTAGGACTACTTCGATGAGTCTGTTAGCGCTATTGATCCTCAGCCGAGAAATATAGTGCAGTTGGCCACAGTGCTGAAGTCGACATGTCTTCACATCTCAGTCAGTACTTTCTAGAAACTCAATAACTCCTTTGCTGTACATCCTCGCTGCAAAAAGTGATCACTCAGAGTTTGACAGGTGGTCACATTAATGTTATGGCCACTTTTCAGCCCTGGATTTAAGCCCAATCGAGAATTTGTAGGACTACTTCGATGAGTCTGTTAGCGCTATTGATCCTCAGCCGAGAAATATAGTGCAGTTGGCCACAGTGCTGAAGTCGACATGTCTTCACATCTCAGTCAGTACTTTCTAGAAACTCCATAACTCCTTTGCTGTACATCCTCGCTGCAAAAAGTGATCATTCAGAGTTTGACAGGTGGTCACATTAATGTTATGGCCACTTTTCAGCCCTGGATTTAAGCCCAATCGAGAATTTGTAGGACTACTTCGATGAGTCTGTTAGCGCTATTGATCCTCAGCCGAGAAATATAGTGCAGTTGGCCACAGCGCTGAAGTCGACATGTCTTCACATCTCAGTCAGAACTTTCTAGAAACTCAATAACTCTTTTGCTGTACATCCTCGCTGCAAAAAGTGATCATTCAGAGTTTGACAGGTGGTCACATTAATGTTATGGCCACTTTTCAGCCCTGGATTTAAGCCCAATCGAGAATTTGTAGGACTACTTCGATGAGTCTGTTAGCGCTATTGATCCTCAGCCGAGAAATATAGTGCAGTTGCCACAGTGCTGAAGTCGACATGTCTTCACATCTCAGTCAGTACTTTCTAGAAACTCAATAACTCCTTTGCTGTACATCCTCGCTGCAAAAAGTGATCATTCAGAGTTTGACAGGTGGTCACATTAATGTTATGGCCACTTTTCAGCCCTGGATTTAAGACCAATCGAGAATTTGTAGGACTACTTCGATGAGTCTGTTTGCGCTATTGATCCTCAGCCGAGAAATATAGTGCAGTTGGGCACAGCGCTGAAGTCGACATGTCTTCACGTCTCAGTCAGTACTTTCTAGAAACTCAATAACTCTTTTCCTGTACATCCTCACTGCAAAAAGTGATCATTCAGCCTTTGACAGGTGGTCACATTAATGTTATGGCCACTTTTCAGCCCTGGATTTAAGCCCAATCGAGAATTTGTAGGACTACTTTGATGAGTCTGTTAGCGCTATTGATCCTCAGCCGAGAAGTATAGTGCAGTTGGCCACAGCGCTGAAGTCGACATGTCTTCACATCTCAGTCAGTACTTTCTAGAAACTCAATAACTCTTTTGCTGTACATCCTCGCTGCAAAAAGTGATCATTCAGCCTTTGACAGGTGGTCACATTAATGTTATGGCCACTTTTCAGCCCTGGATTTAAACCCAATCGAGAATTTGTAGGACTACTTCGATGAGTCTGTTAGCGCTATTGATCCTCAGCCGAGAAATATAGTGCAGTTGGCCACAGCGCTGAAGTCGACTTGTCTTCACATCTCAGTCAGTACTTTCTAGAAACTCAATAACTCTTTTGCTGCACATCCTCGCTGCAAAAAGTGATCATTCAGCCTTTGACAGGTGGTCACATTAATGTTATGGCCATTTTGCAGCCCTGGATTTAAGCCCAATCGAGAATTTGTAGGACAACTTCGATGGGTCTGTTAGCGCTATTGATCCTCAGCCGAGAAATATAATGCAGTTGGCCACAGCGCTGAAGTCGACATGTCTTCACATCTCAGTCAGTACCTTCTAGAAACTCAATAACTCTTTTCCTGTACATCCACGCAGTAAAAAGTGATCATTCAGACTTTGACAGGTGGTCACATTAATGTTATGGCCACTTTTCAGCCCTGGATTTAAGCCCAATCGAGAATTTGTAGAACTACTTCGATGGGTCTGTTAGCGCTATTGATCCTCAGCCGAGAAATATAGTGCAGTTGGCCACAGCGCTGAAGTCGACATGTCTTCACATCTCAGTCAGTACTTTCTAGAAACTCAATAACTCTTTTGCTGTACATCCTCGCTGCAAAAAGTGATCATTCAGAGTTTGACAGGTGGTCACATTAATGTTATGGCCACTTTTCAGCCCTGGATTTAAGCCCAATCGAGAATTTGTAGGACTACTTCGATGGGTCTGTTAGCGCTATTGATCGTCAGCCGAGAAATATAGTGCAGTTGGCCACAGTGCTGAAGTCGACATGTCTTCACATCTCAGTCAGTACTTTCTAGAAACTCAATAACTCCTTTGCTGTACATCCTCGCTGCAAAAAGTGATCATTCAGAGTTTGACAGGTGGTCACATTAATGTTATGGCCACTTTTCAGCCCTGGATTTAAGCCCAATCGAGAATTTGTAGGACTACTTCGATGAGTCTGTTAGCGCTATTGATCCTCAGCCGAGAAATATAGTGCAGTTGGCCACAGTGCTGAAGTCGACATGTCTTCACATCTCAGTCAGTACTTTCTAGAAACTCAATAACTCCTTTGCTGTACATCCTCCTGCAAAAAGTGATCATTCAGAGTATGACAGGTGGTCACATTAATGTTATGGCCACTTTTCAGCCCTGGATTTAAGCCCAATCGAGAATTTGTAGGACTACTTCGATGAGTCTGTTAGCGCTATTGATCGTCAGCCGAGAAATATAGTGCAGTTGGCCACAGCGCTGAAGTCGACATGTCTTCACATCTCAGTCAGTACTTTCTAGAAACTCAATAACTCCTTTGCTGTACATCCTCGCTGCAAAAAGTGATCATTCAGAGTTTGACAGGTGGTCACATTAATGTTATGGCCACTTTTCAGCCCTGGATTTAAGCCCAATCGAGAATTTGTAGGACTACTTCGATGAGTCTGTTAGCGCTATTGATCCTCAGCCGAGAAATATAGTGCAGTTGGCCACAGTGCTGAAGTCGACATGTCTTCACATCTCAGTCAGTACTTTCTAGAAACTCCATAACTCCTTTGCTGTACATCCTCGCTGCAAAAAGTGATCACTCAGAGTTTGACAGGTGGTCACATTAATGTTATGGCCACTTTTCAGCCCTGGATTTAAGCCCAATCGAGAATTTGTAGGACTACTTCGATGAGTCTGTTAGCGCTATTGATCCTCAGCCGAGAAATATAGTGCAGTTGGCCACAGTGCTGAAGTCGACATGTCTTCACATCTCAGTCAGTACTTTCTAGAAACTCAATAACTCCTTTGCTGTACATCCTCGCTGCAAAAAGTGATCATTCAGAGTTTGACAGGTGGTCACATTAATGTTATGGCCACTTTTCAGCCCTGGATTTAAGCCCAATCGAGAATTTGTAGGACTACTTCGATGAGTCTGTTAGCGCTATTGATCCTCAGCCGAGAAATATAGTGCAGTTGGCCACAGCGCTGAAGTCGACATGTCTTCACATCTCAGTCAGAACTTTCTAGAAACTCAATAACTCTTTTGCTGTACATCCTCGCTGCAAAAAGTGATCATTCAGAGTTTGACAGGTGGTCACATTAATGTTATGGCCACTTTTCAGCCCTGGATTTAAGCCCAATCGAGAATTTGTAGGACTACTTCGATGAGTCTGTTAGCGCTATTGACCCTCAGCCGAGAAATATAGTGCAGTTGCCACAGTGCTGAAGTCGACATGTCTTCACATCTCAGTCAGTACTTTCTAGAAACTCAATAACTCCTTTGCTGTACATCCTCGCTGCAAAAAGTGATCATTCAGAGTTTGACAGGTGGTCACATTAATGTTATGGCCACTTTTTAGCCCTGGATTTAAGACCAATCGAGAATTTGTAGGACTACTTCGATGAGTCTGTTTGCGCTATTGATCCTCAGCCGAGAAATATAGTGCAGTTGGCCACAGCGCTGAAGTCGACATGTCTTCACGTCTCAGTCAGTACTTTCTAGAAACTCAATAACTCTTTTCCTGTACATCCTCACTGCAAAAAGTGATCATTCAGCCTTTGACAGGTGGTCACATTAATGTTATGGCCACTTTTCAGCCCTGGATTTAAGCCCAATCGAGAATTTGTAGGACTACTTCGATGAGTCTGTTAGCGCTATTGATCCTCAGCCGAGAAATATAGTGCAGTTGCCACAGTGCTGAAGTCGACATGTCTTCACATCTCAGTCAGTACTTTCTAGAAACTCAATAACTCTTTTGCTGTACATCCTCGCTGCAAAAAGTGATCATTCAGAGTTTGACAGGTGGTCACATTAATGTTATGGCCACTTTTCAGCCCTGGATTTAAGCCCAATCGAGAATTTGTAGGACTACTTCGATGAGTCTGTTAGCGCTATTGATCCTCAGCCGAGAAATATAGTGCAGTTGGCCACAGTGCTGATGTCGACATGTCTTCACATCTCAGTCAGTACTTTTTAGAAACTCAATAACTCCTTTGCTGTACATCCTCGCTGCAAAAAGTGATCATTCAGAGTTTGACAGGTGGTCACATTAATGTTATGGCCACTTTTCAGCCCTGGATTTAAGCCCAATCGAGAATTTGTAGGACTACTTCGATGAGTCTGTTAGCGCTATTGATCCTCAGCCGAGAAATATAGTGCAGTTGGCCACAGCGCTGAAGTCGACATGTCTTCACATCTCAGTCAGTACTTTCTAGAAACTTAATAACTCCTTTGCTGTACATCCTCGCTGCAAAATGTGATCATTCAGAGTTTGACAGGTGGTCACATTAATGTTATGGCCACTTTTCAGCCCTGGATTTAAGCCCAATCGAGAATTTGTAGGACTACTTCGATGAGTCTGTTAGCGCTATTGATCCTCAGCCGAGAAATATAGTGCAGTTGGCCACAGTGCTGAAGTCGACATGTCTTCACATCTCAGTCAGTACTTTCTAGAAACTCAATAACTCCTTTGCTGTACATCCTCGCTGCAAAAAGTGATCATTCAGAGTTTGACAGGAAGTCACATTAATGCTATGGCCACTTTTCAGCCCTGGATTTAAGCCCAATCGAGAATTTGTAGGACTACCTCGATGACCCTGTTAGCGCTATTGATCCTCAGCCGAGAAATATAGTGCAGTTGGCCACAGCGCTGAAGTCGACATGTCTTCACATCTCAGTCAGTACTTTCTAGAAACTCAATAACTCTTTTGCTGTACATCCTCGCTGCAGAAAGTGATCATTCAGAGTGTGACAGGTGGTCACATTAATGTTATGGCCACTTTTCAGCCCTGGATTTAAGCCCAATCGAGAATTTGTAGGACTACTTCGATGGGTCTGTTAGCGCTATTGATCGTCAGCCGAGAAATATAGTGCAGTTGGCCACAGTGCTGAAGTCGACATGTCTTCACATCTCAGTCAGTACTCTCTAGAAACTCAATAACTCCTTTGCTGTACATCCTCGCTGCAAAAAGTGATCATTCAGAGTTTGACAGGTGGTCACATTAATGTTATGGCCACTTTTCAGCCCTGGATTTAAGCCCAATCGAGAATTTGTAGGACTACTTCGATGAGTCTGTTAGCGCTATTGATCCTCAGCCGAGAAATATAGTGCAGTTGGCCACAGTGCTGAAGTCGACATGTCTTCACATCTCAGTCAGTACTTTCTAGAAACTCAATAACTCCTTTGCTGTACATCCTCGCTGCAAAAAGTGATCACTCAGAGTTTGACAGGTGGTCACATTAATGTTATGGCCACTTTTCAGCCCTGGATTTAAGCCCAATCGAGAATTTGTAGGACTACTTCGATGAGTCTGTTAGCGCTATTGATCCTCAGCCGAGAAATATAGTGCAGTTGGCCACAGTGCTGAAGTCGACATGTCTTCACATCTCAGTCAGTACTTTCTAGAAACTCCATAACTCCTTTGCTGTACATCCTCGCTGCAAAAAGTGATCATTCAGAGTTTGACAGGTGGTCACATTAATGTTATGGCCACTTTTCAGCCCTGGATTTAAGCCCAATCGAGAATTTGTAGGACTACTTCGATGAGTCTGTTAGCGCTATTGATCCTCAGCCGAGAAATATAGTGCAGTTGGCCACAGCGCTGAAGTCGACATGTCTTCACATCTCAGTCAGAACTTTCTAGAAACTCAATAACTCTTTTGCTGTACATCCTCGCTGCAAAAAGTGATCATTCAGAGTTTGACAGGTGGTCACATTAATGTTATGGCCACTTTTCAGCCCTGGATTTAAGCCCAATCGAGAATTTGTAGGACTACTTCGATGAGTCTGTTAGCGCTATTGATCCTCAGCCGAGAAATATAGTGCAGTTGCCACAGTGCTGAAGTCGACATGTCTTCACATCTCAGTCAGTACTTTCTAGAAACTCAATAACTCCTTTGCTGTACATCCTCGCTGCAAAAAGTGATCATTCAGAGTTTGACAGGTGGTCACATTAATGTTATGGCCACTTTTCAGCCCTGGATTTAAGACCAATCGAGAATTTGTAGGACTACTTCGATGAGTCTGTTTGCGCTATTGATCCTCAGCCGAGAAATATAGTGCAGTTGGGCACAGCGCTGAAGTCGACATGTCTTCACGTCTCAGTCAGTACTTTCTAGAAACTCAATAACTCTTTTCCTGTACATCCTCACTGCAAAAAGTGATCATTCAGCCTTTGACAGGTGGTCACATTAATGTTATGGCCACTTTTCAGCCCTGGATTTAAGCCCAATCGAGAATTTGTAGGACTACTTTGATGAGTCTGTTAGCGCTATTGATCCTCAGCCGAGAAGTATAGTGCAGTTGGCCACAGCGCTGAAGTCGACATGTCTTCACATCTCAGTCAGTACTTTCTAGAAACTCAATAACTCTTTTGCTGTACATCCTCGCTGCAAAAAGTGATCATTCAGCCTTTGACAGGTGGTCACATTAATGTTATGGCCACTTTTCAGCCCTGGATTTAAACCCAATCGAGAATTTGTAGGACTACTTCGATGAGTCTGTTAGCGCTATTGATCCTCAGCCGAGAAATATAGTGCAGTTGGCCACAGCGCTGAAGTCGACTTGTCTTCACATCTCAGTCAGTACTTTCTAGAAACTCAATAACTCTTTTGCTGCACATCCTCGCTGCAAAAAGTGATCATTCAGCCTTTGACAGGTGGTCACATTAATGTTATGGCCATTTTGCAGCCCTGGATTTAAGCCCAATCGAGAATTTGTAGGACAACTTCGATGGGTCTGTTAGCGCTATTGATCCTCAGCCGAGAAATATAATGCAGTTGGCCACAGCGCTGAAGTCGACATGTCTTCACATCTCAGTCAGTACTTTCTAGAAACTCAATAACTCTTTTCCTGTACATCCACGCAGTAAAAAGTGATCATTCAGACTTTGACAGGTGGTCACATTAATGTTATGGCCACTTTTCAGCCCTGGATTGAAGCCCAATCGAGAATTTGTAGAACTACTTCGATGGGTCTGTTAGCGCTATTGATCCTCAGCCGAGAAATATAGTGCAGTTGGCCACAGCGCTGAAGTCGACATGTCTTCACATCTCAGTCAGTACTTTCTAGAAACTCAATAACTCTTTTGCTGTACATCCTCGCTGCAAAAAGTGATCATTCAGAGTTTGACAGGTGGTCACATTAATGTTATGGCCACTTTTCAGCCCTGGATTTAAGCCCAATCGAGAATTTGTAGGACTACTTCGATGGGTCTGTTAGCGCTATTGATCGTCAGCCGAGAAATATAGTGCAGTTGGCCACAGTGCTGAAGTCGACATGTCTTCACATCTCAGTCAGTACTTTCTAGAAACTCAATAACTCCTTTGCTGTACATCCTCGCTGCAAAAAGTGATCATTCAGAGTTTGACAGGTGGTCACATTAATGTTATGGCCACTTTTCAGCCCTGGATTTAAGCCCAATCGAGAATTTGTAGGACTACTTCGATGAGTCTGTTAGCGCTATTGATCCTCAGCCGAGAAATATAGTGCAGTTGGCCACAGTGCTGAAGTCGACATGTCTTCACATCTCAGTCAGTACTTTCTAGAAACTCAATAACTCCTTTGCTGTACATCCTCCTGCAAAAAGTGATCATTCAGAGTATGACAGGTGGTCACATTAATGTTATGGCCACTTTTCAGCCCTGGATTTAAGCCCAATCGAGAATTTGTAGGACTACTTCGATGAGTCTGTTAGCGCTATTGATCCTCAGCCGAGAAATATAGTGCAGTTGGCCACAGCGCTGAAGTCGACATGTCTTCACATCTCAGTCAGTACTTTCTAGAAACTCAATAACTCTTTTGCTGTACATCATCGCTGTAAAAAGTGATCATTCAGAGTTTGACAGGTGGTCACATTATTGTTATGGCCACTTTTCAGCCCTGGATTTAAGCCCAATCGAGAATTTGTAGGACTACTTTGATGAGTCTGTTAGCGCTATTGATCCTCAGCCGAGAAATATAGTGCAGTTGCCACAGTGCTGAAGTCGACATGTCTTCACATCTCAGTCAGTACTTTCTAGAAACTCAATAACTCTTTTGCTGTACATCCTCGCTGCAAAAAGTGATCATTCAGCCTTTGACAGGTGGTCACATTAATGTTATGGCCACTTTTCAGCCCTGGATTTAAGCCCAATCGAGAATTTGTAGGACTACTTCGATGAGTCTGTTAGCGCTATTGATCCTCAGCCGAGAAATATAGTGCAGTTGGCCACAGCGCTAAAGTCGACATGTCTTCACATCTCAGTCAGTACTTTCTAGAAACTCAATAACTCTTTTCCTGTACATCCTCACTGCAAAAAGTGATCATTCAGCCTTTGACAGATGGTCACATTAATGTTATGGCCACTTTTCAGCCCTGGATTTAAGCCCAATCGAGAATTTGTAGGACTACTTCGATGGGTCTGTTAGCGCTATTGATCCTCAGCCGAGAAGTATAGTGCAGTTGGCCACAGCGCTGAAGTCGACATGTCTTCACATCTCAGTCAGTACTTTCTAGAAACTCAATAACTCTTTTGCTGTACATCCTCGCTGCAAAAAGTGATCATTCAGCCTTTGACAGGTGGTCACATTAATGTTATGGCCACTTTTCAGCCCTGGATTTAAACCCAATCGAGAATTTGTAGGACTACTTCGATGGGTCTGTTAGCGCTATTGATCGTCAGCCGAGAAATATAGTGCAGTTGGCCACAGTGCTGAAGTCGACATGTCTTCACATCTCAGTCAGTACTTTCTAGAAACTCAATAACTCCTTTGCTGTACATCCTCGCTGCAAAAAGTGATCATTCAGAGTTTGACAGGTGGTCACATTAATGTTATGGCCACTTTTCAGCCCTGGATTTAAGCCCAATCGAGAATTTGTAGGACTACTTCGATGAGTCTGTTAGCGCTATTGATCCTCAGCCGAGAAATATAGTGCAGTTGGCCACAGTGCTGAAGTCGACATGTCTTCACATCTCAGTCAGTACTTTCTAGAAACTCAATAACTCCTTTGCTGTACATCCTCCTGCAAAAAGTGATCATTCAGAGTATGACAGGTGGTCACATTAATGTTATGGCCACTTTTCAGCCCTGGATTTAAGCCCAATCGAGAATTTGTAGGACTACTTCGATGAGTCTGTTAGCGCTATTGATCCTCAGCCGAGAAATATAGTGCAGTTGGCCACAGCGCTGAAGTCGACATGTCTTCACATCTCAGTCAGTACTTTCTAGAAACTCAATAACTCTTTTGCTGTACATCATCGCTGTAAAAAGTGATCATTCAGAGTTTGACAGGTGGTCACATTATTGTTATGGCCACTTTTCAGCCCTGGATTTAAGCCCAATCGAGAATTTGTAGGACTACTTTGATGAGTCTGTTAGCGCTATTGATCCTCAGCCGAGAAATATAGTGCAGTTGCCACAGTGCTGAAGTCGACATGTCTTCACATCTCAGTCAGTACTTTCTAGAAACTCAATAACTCTTTTGCTGTACATCCTCGCTGCAAAAAGTGATCATTCAGCCTTTGACAGGTGGTCACATTAATGTTATGGCCACTTTTCAGCCCTGGATTTAAGCCCAATCGAGAATTTGTAGGACTACTTCGATGAGTCTGTTAGCGCTATTGATCCTCAGCCGAGAAATATAGTGCAGTTGGCCACAGCGCTAAAGTCGACATGTCTTCACATCTCAGTCAGTACTTTCTAGAAACTCAATAACTCTTTTCCTGTACATCCTCACTGCAAAAAGTGATCATTCAGCCTTTGACAGATGGTCACATTAATGTTATGGCCACTTTTCAGCCCTGGATTTAAGCCCAATCGAGAATTTGTAGGACTACTTCGATGGGTCTGTTAGCGCTATTGATCCTCAGCCGAGAAGTATAGTGCAGTTGGCCACAGCGCTGAAGTCGACATGTCTTCACATCTCAGTCAGTACTTTCTAGAAACTCAATAACTCTTTTGCTGTACATCCTCGCTGCAAAAAGTGATCATTCAGCCTTTGACAGGTGGTCACATTAATGTTATGGCCACTTTTCAGCCCTGGATTTAAACCCAATCGAGAATTTGTAGGACTACTTCGATGAGTCTGTTAGCGCTATTGATCCTCAGCCGACAAATATAGTGCAGTTGGCCACAGCGCTGATGTCGACTTGTCTTCACATCTCAGTCAGTACTTTCTAGAAACTCAATAACTCTTTTGCTGCACATCCTCGCTGCAAAAAGTGATCATTCAGCCTTTGACAGGTGGTCACATTAATGTTATGGCCATTTTGCAGCCCTGGATTTAAGCCCAATCGAGAATTTGTAGGACTACTTCGATGGGTCTGTTAGCGCTATTGATCCTCAGCCGAGAAATATAGTGCAGTTGGCCACAGCGCAGAAGTCGACATGTCTTCACATCTCAGTCAGTACTTTCTAGAAACTCAATAACTCTTTTCCTGTACATCCACGCAGTAAAAAGTGATCATTCAGACTTTGACAGGTGGTCACATCAATGTTATGGCCACTTTTCAGCCCTGGATTTAAGCCCAATCGAGAATTTGTAGGACTTCTTCGATGAGTCTGTTAGCGCTATTGATCCTCAGCCGAGAAATATAGTGCAGTTGGCCACAGTGCTGAAGTCGACATGTCTACACATCTCAGTCAGTACTTTCTAGAAAATCAATAACTCTTTTCCTGTAAATCCTCGCTGCAAAAAGTGATCATTCAGCCTTTGACAGGTGGTCACATTAATGTTATGGCAATTTTACAGCCCTGGATTTAAGCCCAATCGAGAATTTGTAGGACTACTTCGATGGGTCTGATAGCGCTATTGATCCTCAGCCGAGAAATATAGTGCAGTTGGCCACAGCGCTGAAGTCGACATGTCTTCACATCTCAGTCAGTACTTTCTAGAAACTCAATAACTCTTTTGCTGTACATCCTCGCTGCAAAAAGTGATCATTCAGCCTTTGACAGGTGGTCACATTAACGTTATGGCCACTTTTCAGCCCTGGATTTAAGCCCAATCGAGAATTTGCAAGACTACTTCGATGAGTCTGTTAGCGCTATTGATCGTCAGCCGAGAAATATAGTGCAGTTGGCCACAGTGCTGAAGTCGACATGTCTTCACATCTCAGTCAGTACTTTCTAGAAACTCAATAACTCCTTTGCTGTACATCCTCGCCGCAAAAAGTGATCATTCAGAGTTTGACAGGTGGTCATATTAATGTTATGGCCACTTTTCAGCCCTGGATTTAAGCCCAATCGAGAATTTGTAGGACTACTTCGATGAGTCTGTTAGCGCTATTGATCCTCAGCCGAGAAATATAGTGCAGTTGGCCACAGTGCTGAAGTCGACATGTCTTCACATCTCAGTCAGTACTTTCTAGAAACTCAATAACTCCTTTGCTGTACATCCTCGCTGCAAAAAGTGATCATTCAGAGTTTGACAGGTGGTCACATTAATGTTATGGCCACTTTTCAGCCCTGGATTTAAGCCCAATCGAGAATTTGTAGGACTACTTCGATGAGTCTGTTAGCGCTATTGATGCTCAGCCGAGAAATATAGTGCAGTTGGCCACAGCGCTGAAGTCGACATGTCTTCACATCTCAGTCAGAACTTTCTAGAAACTCAATAACTCTTTTGCTGTACATCCTCGCTGCAAAAAGTGATCATTCAGAGTTTGACAGGTGGTCACATTAATGTTATGGCCACTTTTCAGCCCTGGATTTAAGCCCAATCGAGAATTTGTAGGACTACTTCGATGAGTCTGTTAGCGCTATTGATCCTCAGCCGAGAAATATAGTGCAGTTGCCACAGTGCTGAAGTCGACATGTCTTCACATCTCAGTCAGTACTTTCTAGAAACTCAATAACTCCTTTGCTGTACATCCTCGCTGCAAAAAGTGATCATTCAGAGTTTGACAGGTGGTCACATTAATGTTATGGCCACTTTTCAGCCCTGGATTTAAGACCAATCGAGAATTTGTAGGACTACTTCGATGAGTCTGTTTGCGCTATTGATCCTCAGCCGAGAAATATAGTGCAGTTGGCCACAGCGCTGAAGTCGACATGTCTTCACGTCTCAGTCTGTACTTTCTAGAAACTCAATAACTCTTTTCCTGTACATCCTCACTGCAAAAAGTGATCATTCAGCCTTTGACAGGTGGTCACATTAATGTTATGGCCACTTTTCAGCCCTGGATTTAAGCCCAATCGAGAATTTGTAGGACTACTTTGATGAGTCTTTTAGCGCTATTGATCCTCAGCCGAGAAGTATAGTGCAGTTGGCCACAGCGCTGAAGTCGACATGTCTTCACATCTCAGTCAGTACTTTCTAGAAACTATATAACTCTTTTGCTGTACATCCTCGCTGCAAAAAGTGATCATTCAGCCTTTGACAGGTGGTCACATTAATGTTATGGCCACTTTTCAGCCCTGGATTTAAACCCAATCGAGAATTTGTAGGACTACTTCGATGAGTCTGTTAGCGCTATTGATCCTCAGCCGAGAAATATAGTGCAGTTGGCCACAGCGCTGAAGTCGACTTGTCTTCACATCTCAGTCAGTACTTTCTAGAAACTCAATAACTCTTTTGCTGCACATCCTCGCTGCAAAAAGTGATCATTCAGCCTTTGACAGGTGGTCACATTAATGTTATGGCCATTTTGCAGCCCTGGATTTAAGCCCAATCGAGAATTTGTAGGACAACTTCGATGGGTCTGTTAGCGCTATTGATCCTCAGCCGAGATATATAATGCAGTTGGCCACAGCGCTGAAGTCGACATGTCTTCACATCTCAGTCAGTACTTTCTAGAAACTCAATAACTCTTTTCCTGTACATCCACGCAGTAAAAAGTGATCATTCAGACTTTGACAGGTGGTCACATTAATGTTATGGCCACTTTTCAGCCCTGGATTTAAGCCCAATCGAGAATTTGTAGGACTACTTCGATGGGTCTGTTAGCGCTATTGATACTCAGCCGAGAAATATAGTGCAGTTGGCCACAGCGCTGAAGTCGACATGTCTTCACATCTCAGTCAGTACTTTCTAGAAACTCAATAACTCTTTTGCTGTACATCCTCGCTGCAAAAAGTGATCATTCAGAGTTTGACAGGTGGTCACATTAATGTTATGGCCACTTTTCAGCCCTGGATTTAAGCCCAATCGAGAATTTGTAGGACTACTTCGATGGGTCTGTTAGCGCTATTGATCGTCAGCCGAGAAATATAGTGCAGTTGGCCACAGTGCTGAAGTCGACATGTCTTCACATCTCAGTCAGTACTTTCTAGAAACTCAATAACTCCTTTGCTGTACATCCTCGCTGCAAAAAGTGATCATTCAGAGTTTGACAGGTGGTCACATTAATGTTATGGCCACTTTTCAGCCCTGGATTTAAGCCCAATCGAGAATTTGTAGGACTACTTCGATGAGTCTGTTAGCGCTATTGATCCTCAGCCGAGAAATATAGTGCAGTTGGCCACAGTGCTGAAGTCGACATGTCTTCACATCTCAGTCAGTACTTTCTAGAAACTCAATAACTCCTTTGCTGTACATCCTCCTGCAAAAAGTGATCATTCAGAGTTTGACAGGTGGTCACATTAATGTTATGGCCACTTTTCAGCCCTGGATTTAAGCCCAATCGAGAATTTGTAGGACTACTTCGATGAGTCTGTTAGCGCTATTGATCCTCAGCCGAGAAATATAGTGCAGTTGGCCACAGCGCTGAAGTCGACATGTCTTCACATCTCAGTCAGTACTTTCTAGAAACTCAATAACTCTTTTGCTGTACATCATCGCTGTAAAAAGTGATCATTCAGAGTTTGACAGGTGGTCACATTATTGTTATGGCCACTTTTCAGCCCTGGATTTAAGCCCAATCGAGAATTTGTAGGACTACTTTGATGAGTCTGTTAGCGCTATTGATCCTCAGCCGAGAAATATAGTGCAGTTGCCACAGTGCTGAAGTCGACATGTCTTCACATCTCAGTCAGTACTTTCTAGAAACTCAATAACTCCTTTGCTGTACATCCTCGCTGCAAAAAGTGATCATTCAGCCTTTGACAGGTGGTCACATTAATGTTATGGCCACTTTTCAGCCCTGGATTTAAACCCAATCGAGAATTTGTAGGACTACTTCGATGGGTCTGTTAGCGCTATTGATCGTCAGCCGAGAAATATAGTGCAGTTGGCCACAGTGCTGAAGTCGACATGTCTTCACATCTCAGTCAGTACTTTCTAGAAACTCAATAACTCCTTTGCTGTACATCCTCGCTGCAAAAAGTGATCATTCAGAGTTTGACAGGTGGTCACATTAATGTTATGGCCACTTTTCAGCCCTGGATTTAAGCCCAATCGAGAATTTGTAGGACTACTTCGATGAGTCTGTTAGCGCTATTGATCCTCAGCCGAGAAATATAGTGCAGTTGGCCACAGTGCTGAAGTCGACATGTCTTCACATCTCAGTCAGTACTTTCTAGAAACTCAATAACTCCTTTGCTGTACATCCTCCGGCAAAAAGTGATCATTCAGAGTATGACAGGTGGTCACATTAATGTTATGGCCACTTTTCAGCCCTGGATTTAAGCCCAATCGAGAATTTGTAGGACTACTTCGATGAGTCTGTTAGCGCTATTGATCCTCAGCCGAGAAATATAGTGCAGTTGGCCACAGCGCTGAAGTCGACATGTCTTCACATCTCAGTCAGTACTTTCTAGAAACTCAATAACTCTTTTGCTGTACATCATCGCTGTAAAAAGTGATCATTCAGAGTTTGACAGGTGGTCACATTATTGTTATGGCCACTTTTCAGCCCTGGATTTAAGCCCAATCGAGAATTTGTAGGACTACTTTGATGAGTCTGTTAGCGCTATTGATCCTCAGCCGAGAAATATAGTGCAGTTGCCACAGTGCTGAAGTCGACATGTCTTCACATCTCAGTCAGTACTTTCTAGAAACTCAATAACTCTTTTGCTGTACATCCTCGCTGCAAAAAGTGATCATTCAGCCTTTGACAGGTGGTCACATTAATGTTATGGCCACTTTTCAGCCCTGGATTTAAGCCCAATCGAGAATTTGTAGGACTACTTCGATGAGTCTGTTAGCGCTATTGATCCTCAGCCGAGAAATATAGTGCAGTTGGCCACAGCGCTAAAGTCGACATGTCTTCACATCTCAGTCAGTACTTTCTAGAAACTCAATAACTCTTTTCCTGTACATCCTCACTGCAAAAAGTGATCATTCAGCCTTTGACAGATGGTCACATTAATGTTATGGCCACTTTTCAGCCCTGGATTTAAGCCCAATCGAGAATTTGTAGGACTACTTCGATGGGTCTGTTAGCGCTATTGATCCTCAGCCGAGAAGTATAGTGCAGTTGGCCACAGCGCTGAAGTCGACATGTCTTCACATCTCAGTCAGTACTTTCTAGAAACTCAATAACTCTTTTGCTGTACATCCTCGCTGCAAAAAGTGATCATTCAGCCTTTGACAGGTGGTCACATTAATGTTATGGCCACTTTTCAGCCCTGGATTTAAACCCAATCGAGAATTTGTAGGACTACTTCGATGAGTCTGTTAGCGCTATTGATCCTCAGCCGACAAATATAGTGCAGTTGGCCACAGCGCTGATGTCGACTTGTCTTCACATCTCAGTCAGTACTTTCTAGAAACTCAATAACTCTTTTGCTGCACATCCTCGCTGCAAAAAGTGATCATTCAGCCTTTGACAGGTGGTCACATTAATGTTATGGCCATTTTGCAGCCCTGGATTTAAGCCCAATCGAGAATTTGTAGGACTACTTCGATGGGTCTGTTAGCGCTATTGATCCTCAGCCGAGAAATATAGTGCAGTTGGCCACAGCGCAGAAGTCGACATGTCTTCACATCTCAGTCAGTACTTTCTAGAAACTCAATAACTCTTTTCCTGTACATCCACGCAGTAAAAAGTGATCATTCAGACTTTGACAGGTGGTCACATCAATGTTATGGCCACTTTTCAGCCCTGGATTTAAGCCCAATCGAGAATTTGTAGGACTTCTTCGATGAGTCTGTTAGCGCTATTGATCCTCAGCCGAGAAATATAGTGCAGTTGGCCACAGTGCTGAAGTCGACATGTCTACACATCTCAGTCAGTACTTTCTAGAAAATCAATAACTCTTTTCCTGTAAATCCTCGCTGCAAAAAGTGATCATTCAGCCTTTGACAGGTGGTCACATTAATGTTATGGCAATTTTACAGCCCTGGATTTAAGCCCAATCGAGAATTTGTAGGACTACTTCGATGGGTCTGATAGCGCTATTGATCCTCAGCCGAGAAATATAGTGCAGTTGGCCACAGCGCTGAAGTCGACATGTCTTCACATCTCAGTCAGTACTTTCTAGAAACTCAATAACTCTTTTGCTGTACATCCTCGCTGCAAAAAGTGATCATTCAGCCTTTGACAGGTGGTCACATTAACGTTATGGCCACTTTTCAGCCCTGGATTTAAGCCCAATCGAGAATTTGCAAGACTACTTCGATGAGTCTGTTAGCGCTATTGATCGTCAGCCGAGAAATATAGTGCAGTTGGCCACAGTGCTGAAGTCGACATGTCTTCACATCTCAGTCAGTACTTTCTAGAAACTCAATAACTCCTTTGCTGTACATCCTCGCCGCAAAAAGTGATCATTCAGAGTTTGACAGGTGGTCATATTAATGTTATGGCCACTTTTCAGCCCTGGATTTAAGCCCAATCGAGAATTTGTAGGACTACTTCGATGAGTCTGTTAGCGCTATTGATCCTCAGCCGAGAAATATAGTGCAGTTGGCCACAGTGCTGAAGTCGACATGTCTTCACATCTCAGTCAGTACTTTCTAGAAACTCAATAACTCCTTTGCTGTACATCCTCGCTGCAAAAAGTGATCATTCAGAGTTTGACAGGTGGTCACATTAATGTTATGGCCACTTTTCAGCCCTGGATTTAAGCCCAATCGAGAATTTGTAGGACTACTTCGATGAGTCTGTTAGCGCTATTGATGCTCAGCCGAGAAATATAGTGCAGTTGGCCACAGCGCTGAAGTCGACATGTCTTCACATCTCAGTCAGAACTTTCTAGAAACTCAATAACTCTTTTGCTGTACATCCTCGCTGCAAAAAGTGATCATTCAGAGTTTGACAGGTGGTCACATTAATGTTATGGCCACTTTTCAGCCCTGGATTTAAGCCCAATCGAGAATTTGTAGGACTACTTCGATGAGTCTGTTAGCGCTATTGATCCTCAGCCGAGAAATATAGTGCAGTTGCCACAGTGCTGAAGTCGACATGTCTTCACATCTCAGTCAGTACTTTCTAGAAACTCAATAACTCCTTTGCTGTACATCCTCGCTGCAAAAAGTGATCATTCAGAGTTTGACAGGTGGTCACATTAATGTTATGGCCACTTTTCAGCCCTGGATTTAAGACCAATCGAGAATTTGTAGGACTACTTCGATGAGTCTGTTTGCGCTATTGATCCTCAGCCGAGAAATATAGTGCAGTTGGCCACAGCGCTGAAGTCGACATGTCTTCACGTCTCAGTCTGTACTTTCTAGAAACTCAATAACTCTTTTCCTGTACATCCTCACTGCAAAAAGTGATCATTCAGCCTTTGACAGGTGGTCACATTAATGTTATGGCCACTTTTCAGCCCTGGATTTAAGCCCAATCGAGAATTTGTAGGACTACTTTGATGAGTCTTTTAGCGCTATTGATCCTCAGCCGAGAAGTATAGTGCAGTTGGCCACAGCGCTGAAGTCGACATGTCTTCACATCTCAGTCAGTACTTTCTAGAAACTATATAACTCTTTTGCTGTACATCCTCGCTGCAAAAAGTGATCATTCAGCCTTTGACAGGTGGTCACATTAATGTTATGGCCACTTTTCAGCCCTGGATTTAAACCCAATCGAGAATTTGTAGGACTACTTCGATGAGTCTGTTAGCGCTATTGATCCTCAGCCGAGAAATATAGTGCAGTTGGCCACAGCGCTGAAGTCGACTTGTCTTCACATCTCAGTCAGTACTTTCTAGAAACTCAATAACTCTTTTGCTGCACATCCTCGCTGCAAAAAGTGATCATTCAGCCTTTGACAGGTGGTCACATTAATGTTATGGCCATTTTGCAGCCCTGGATTTAAGCCCAATCGAGAATTTGTAGGACAACTTCGATGGGTCTGTTAGCGCTATTGATCCTCAGCCGAGATATATAATGCAGTTGGCCACAGCGCTGAAGTCGACATGTCTTCACATCTCAGTCAGTACTTTCTAGAAACTCAATAACTCTTTTCCTGTACATCCACGCAGTAAAAAGTGATCATTCAGACTTTGACAGGTGGTCACATTAATGTTATGGCCACTTTTCAGCCCTGGATTTAAGCCCAATCGAGAATTTGTAGGACTACTTCGATGGGTCTGTTAGCGCTATTGATACTCAGCCGAGAAATATAGTGCAGTTGGCCACAGCGCTGAAGTCGACATGTCTTCACATCTCAGTCAGTACTTTCTAGAAACTCAATAACTCTTTTGCTGTACATCCTCGCTGCAAAAAGTGATCATTCAGAGTTTGACAGGTGGTCACATTAATGTTATGGCCACTTTTCAGCCCTGGATTTAAGCCCAATCGAGAATTTGTAGGACTACTTCGATGGGTCTGTTAGCGCTATTGATCGTCAGCCGAGAAATATAGTGCAGTTGGCCACAGTGCTGAAGTCGACATGTCTTCACATCTCAGTCAGTACTTTCTAGAAACTCAATAACTCCTTTGCTGTACATCCTCGCTGCAAAAAGTGATCATTCAGAGTTTGACAGGTGGTCACATTAATGTTATGGCCACTTTTCAGCCCTGGATTTAAGCCCAATCGAGAATTTGTAGGACTACTTCGATGAGTCTGTTAGCGCTATTGATCCTCAGCCGAGAAATATAGTGCAGTTGGCCACAGTGCTGAAGTCGACATGTCTTCACATCTCAGTCAGTACTTTCTAGAAACTCAATAACTCCTTTGCTGTACATCCTCCTGCAAAAAGTGATCATTCAGAGTTTGACAGGTGGTCACATTAATGTTATGGCCACTTTTCAGCCCTGGATTTAAGCCCAATCGAGAATTTGTAGGACTACTTCGATGAGTCTGTTAGCGCTATTGATCCTCAGCCGAGAAATATAGTGCAGTTGGCCACAGCGCTGAAGTCGACATGTCTTCACATCTCAGTCAGTACTTTCTAGAAACTCAATAACTCTTTTGCTGTACATCATCGCTGTAAAAAGTGATCATTCAGAGTTTGACAGGTGGTCACATTATTGTTATGGCCACTTTTCAGCCCTGGATTTAAGCCCAATCGAGAATTTGTAGGACTACTTTGATGAGTCTGTTAGCGCTATTGATCCTCAGCCGAGAAATATAGTGCAGTTGCCACAGTGCTGAAGTCGACATGTCTTCACATCTCAGTCAGTACTTTCTAGAAACTCAATAACTCCTTTGCTGTACATCCTCGCTGCAAAAAGTGATCATTCAGCCTTTGACAGGTGGTCACATTAATGTTATGGCCACTTTTCAGCCCTGGATTTAAGCCCAATCGAGAATTTGTAGGACTACTTCGATGAGTCTGTTAGCGCTATTGATCCTCAGCCGAGAAATATAGTGCAGTTGGCCACAGCGCTAAAGTCGACATGTCTTCACATCTCAGTCAGTACTTTCTAGAAACTCAATAACTCTTTTCCTGTACATCCTCACTGCAAAAAGTGATCATTCAGCCTTTGACAGGTGGTCACATTAATGTTATGGCCACTTTTCAGCCCTGGATTTAAGCCCAATCGAGAATTTGTAGGACTACTTCGATGGGTCTGTTAGCGCTATTGATCCTCAGCCGAGAAGTATAGTGCAGTTGGCCACAGCGCTGAAGTCGACATGTCTTCACATCTCAGTCAGTACTTTCTAGAAACTCAATAACTCTTTTGCTGTACATCCTCGCTGCAAAAAGTGATCATTCAGCCTTTGACAGGTGGTCACATTAATGTTATGGCCACTTTTCAGCCCTGGATTTAAACCCAATCGAGAATTTGTAGGACTACTTCGATGAGTCTGTTAGCGCTATTGATCCTCAGCCGACAAATATAGTGCAGTTGGCCACAGCGCTGATGTCGACTTGTCTTCACATCTCAGTCAGTACTTTCTAGAAACTCAATAACTCTTTTGCTGCACATCCTCGCTGCAAAAAGTGATCATTCAGCCTTTGACAGGTGGTCACATTAATGTTATGGCCATTTTGCAGCCCTGGATTTAAGCCCAATCGAGAATTTGTAGGACTACTTCGATGGGTCTGTTAGCGCTATTGATCCTCAGCCGAGAAATATAGTGCAGTTGGCCACAGCGCAGAAGTCGACATGTCTTCACATCTCAGTCAGTACTTTCTAGAAACTCAATAACTCTTTTCCTGTACATCCACGCAGTAAAAAGTGATCATTCAGACTTTGACAGGTGGTCACATCAATGTTATGGCCACTTTTCAGCCCTGGATTTAAGCCCAATCGAGAATTTGTAGGACTTCTTCGATGAGTCTGTTAGCGCTATTGATCCTCAGCCGAGAAATATAGTGCAGTTGGCCACAGTGCTGAAGTCGACATGTCTACACATCTCAGTCAGTACTTTCTAGAAAATCAATAACTCTTTTCCTGTAAATCCTCGCTGCAAAAAGTGATCATTCAGCCTTTGACAGGTGGTCACATTAATGTTATGGCCATTTTACAGCCCTGAATTTAAGCCCAATCGAGAATTTGTAGGACTACTTCGATGGGTCTGATAGCGCTATTGATCCTCAGCCGAGAAATATAGTGCAGTTGGCCACAGCGCTGAAGTCGACATGTCTTCACATCTCAGTCAGTACTTTCTAGAAACTCAATAACTCTTTTGCTGTACATCCTCGCTGCAAAAAGTGATCATTCAGCCTTTGACAGGTGGTCACATTAATGTTATGGCCACTTTTCAGCCCTGGATTTAAGCCCAATCGAGAATTTGTAAGACTACTTCGATGAGTCTGTTAGCGCTATTGATCCTCAGCCGAGAAATATAGTGCAGTTGGCCACAGTGCTGAAGTCGACATGTTTTCACATCTCAGTCAGTACTTTCTAGAAACTCAATAACTCTTTTCCTGTACATCCTCGCTGCAAAAAGTGATCATTCAGCCTTTGACAGGTGGTCACATTAATGTTATGGCCATTTTGCAGCCCTGGATTTAACCCAATCGAGAATTTGTAGGACTACTTCGATGGGTCTGTTAGCGCTATTGATCCTCAGCCGAGAAATATAGTGCAGTTGGCCACAGCGCTGAAGTCGACATGTCTTCACATCTTAGTCAGTACTTTCTAGAAACTCTATAACTCGTTTGCTGTACATCCTCGCTGCAAAAAGTGATCATTTAGCATTTGACAGGTGGTCACATTAATGTTATGGCCACTTTTCAGCCCTGGATTTAAGCCCAATCTAGAATTTGTAGGACTACTTCGATGAGTCTGTTAGCGCTATTGATCCTCAGCCGAGAAATATAGTGCAGTTGGCCACAGTGCTGAAGTCGACATGTCTTCACATCTCAGTCAGTACTTTCTAGAAACTCAATAACTCTTTTCCTGTACATCCTCGCTGCAAAAAGTGATCATTCAGCCTTTGACAGGTGGTCACATTAATGTTATGGCCATTTTGCAGCCCTGTATTTAAGCCTAATCGAGAATTTGTAGGACTACTTCGATGGGTCTGTTAGCGCTATTGATCCTCAGCCGAGAAATATAGTGCAGTTGGCCACAGCGCTGAAGTCGACATGTCTTCACATCTCAGTCAGTACTTTCTAGAAACTCAATAACTCTTTTGCTGTACATCCTCGCTGCAAAAAGTGATCATTCAGCCTTTGACAGGTGGTCACATTAATGTTATGGCCACTTTTCAGCCCTGGATTTAAGCCCAATCGAGAATTTGTAGGACTACTTCGATGAGTCTGTTAGGGCTATTGATCCTCAGCCGAGAAATATAGTGCAGTTGGCCACAGTGCTGAAGTCGACATGTCTCCACATCTCAGTCAGTACTTTCTAGAAACTCAATAACTCTTTTCCTGTACATCCTCGCAGTAAAAAGTGATCATTCAGACTTTGACAGGTGGTCACATTAATGTTATGGCCATTTTGCAGCCCTGGATTTAAGCCCAATCGAGAATTTGTAGTACTACTTCGATGGGTCTGTTAGCGCTATTGATTCTCAGCCGAGAAATATAGTGCAGTTGGCCACAGCGCTGAAGTCGACATGTCTTCACATTTCAGTCAGTACTTTCTAGGAACTCAATAACTCTTTTGCTGTACATCCTCGCTGCAAAAAGTGATCATTCAGCCTTTGACAGGTGGTCACATGAATGTTATGGCCACTTTTCAGCCCTGGATTTAAGCCCAATCGAGAATTTGTAGGACTACTTCGATGAGTGTGTTAGCGCTATTGATTCTCAGCCGAGAAATATAGTGCAGTTGGCCACAGTGCTGAAGTCGACATGTCTTAACATCTCAGTCAGTACTTTCTAGAAACTCAATAACTCTTTTCCTGTACATCCTCGCTGCAAAAAGTGATCATTCAGCCTTTGACAGGTGGTCACATTAATGTTATGGCCACTTTTCAGCCCTGGATTTAAGTCCAATCGAGAATTTGTAGGACTACTTCGATGGGTCTGTTAGCGCTATTGATCCTCAGCCGAGAAATATAGTGCAGTTGGCCACAGCGCTGAAGTCGACATGTCTTCACATCTCAGTCAGTACTTTCTAGAAACTCAATAACTCTTTTGCTGTACATCCTCGCTGCAAAAAGTGATCATTCAGCCTTTGACAGGTGGTCACATTAATGTTATGGCCACTTTTCAGCAATGGATTTAAGCCCAATCGAGAATTTGTAGGACTACTTCGATGAGTCTGTTAGCGCTATTGATCCTCAGCCGAGAAATATAGTGCAGTTGGCCACAGTGCTGAAGTCGACATGTCTCCACATCTCAGTCAGTACTTTCTAGAATTTCAATAACTCTTTTCCTGTACATCCTCGCAGTAAAAAGTGATCATTCAGACTTTGACAGGTGGTCACATTAATGTTATGGCCATTTTGCAGCCCTGGATTTAAGCCCAATCGAGAATTTGTAGGACTACTTCGATGGGTCTGTTAGCGCTATTGATCCTCAGCCGAGAAATATAGTGCAGTTGGCCACAGCGCTGAAGTCGACATGTCTTCACATCTCAGTCAGTACTTTCTAGAATCTCAATAACTCTTTTGCTGTACATCCTCGCTGCAAAAAGTGATCATTCAGCCTTGACAGGTGGTCACATTAATGTTATGGCCACTTTTCAGCCCTGGATTTAAGCCCAATCGGGAATTTGTAGGACTACTTCGATGAGTCTGTTAGCGCTATTGATCCTCAGCCGAGAAATATAGTGCAGTTGGCCACAGTGCTGAAGTCGACATGTCTTCACATCTGTCAGTACTTTCTAGAAACTCAATAACTCTTTTGCTGTACATCCTCGCTGCAAAAAGTGATCATTCAGCCTTTGACAGGTGGTCACACTAATGTTATGGCCACTTTTCAGCCCTGGATTTAACCCCAATCGAGAATTTGTAGGACTATTTCGATGAGTCTGTTAGCGCTATTGATCCTCAGCCGAGAAATATAGTGCAGTTGGCCACAGTGCTGAAGTCGACATGTCTTAACATCTCAGTCAGTACTTTCTAGAAACTCAATAACTCTTTTCCTGTACATCCTCGCTGCAAAAAGTGATCATTCAGCCTTTGACAGGTGGTCACATTAATGTTATGGCCACCTTTCAGCCCTGGATTTAAGCCCAATCGAGAATTTGTAGGACTACTTCGATGAGTCTGTTAGCGCTATTGATCCTCAGCCGAGAAATATAGTGCAGTTGGCCACAGCGCTGAAGTCGACATGTCTTCACATCTCAGTCAGTACTTTCTAGAAACTCAATAACTCTTTTGCTGTACATCCTCGCTGCAAAAAGTGATCATTCAGCCTTTGACAGGTTTTCACATTAATGTTATGGCCACTTTTCAGCCCTGGATTTAAGCCCAATCGAGAATTTGTAGGACTACTTCGATGAGTCTGTTAGCGCTATTGATCCTCAGCCGAGAAATACAGTGCAGTTGGCCACAGCGCTGAAGTCGACATGACTTCACATCTCAGTCAGTACTTTCTAGAAACTCAATAACTCTTTTGCTGTACATCCTTGCTGCAAAAAGTGATCATTCAGCCTTTGACAGGTGGTCATATTAATGTTATGGCCATTTTGCAGCCCTGGATTTAAGCCCAATCGAGAATTTGTAGGACTACTTCGATGAGTCTGTTAGCGCTATTGATCCTCAGCCGAGAAATATAGTGCAGTTGGCCACAGCGCTGAAGTCGACATGTCTTCACATCTCAGTCAGTACTTTCTAGAAACTCAATAACTCTTTTGCTGTACATCCTCACTGCAAAACGTGATCATTCAGCCTTTGACAGGTGGTCACATTAATGTTATGGCCACTTTTCAGCCCTGGATTTAAGCCCAATCGAGAATTTGTAGGACTACTTCAATGAGTCTGTTAGCGCTATTGATCCTCAGCCGAGAAATATAGTGCAGTTGGCCACAGCGCTGAAGTCGACATGTCTTCACATCTCAGTCAGTACTTTCTAGAAACTCAATAACTCTTTTGCTGTACATCCTCGCTGCAAAAAGTGATCATTCAGAGTTTGACAGGTGGTCACATTAATGTTATGGCCACTTTTCAGCCCTGGATTTAAGCCCAATCGAGAATTTGTAGGACTACTTCGATGAGTCTGTTAGCGCTATTGATCCTCAGCCGAGAAATATAGTGCAGTTGGCCACAGCGCTGAAGTCGACATGTCTTCACATCTCAGTCAGTACTTTCTAGAAACTCAATAACTCTTTTGCTGTACATCCTCGCTGCAAAAAGTGATCATCAGCCTTTGACAGGTGGTCACATTAATGTTATGGCCATTTTGCAGCCCTGGATTTAAGCCCAATCGAGAATTTGTAGGACTACTTCGATGGGTCTGTTAGCGCTATTGATCCTCAGCCGAGAAGTGTAGTGCAGTTGGCCACAGCGCTGAAGTCGACATGTCTCCACATCTCAGTCAGTACTTTCTAGAAACTCAATAACTCTTTTGCTGTACATCCTCGCTGCAAAAAGTGACCATTCAGCCTTTGACAGGTGGCCACATTAATGTTATGGCCACTTTTCAGCCCTGGATTTAAGCCCAATCGAGAATTTGTAGGACTACTTCGATGAGTCTGTTAGCGCTATTGATCCTCAGCCGAGAAATATAGTGCAGTTGGCCACAGTGCTGAAGTCGACATGTCTTCACATCTCAGTCAGTACTTTCTAGAAACTCAATAACTCTTTTGCTGTACATCCTCGCTGCAAAAAGTGATCATTCAACCTTTGACAGGTGGTCACATTAATGTTATGGCCATTTTGTAGCCCTGGATTTAAGCCCAATCGAGAATTTGTAGGACTACCTCGATGACCCTGTTAGCGCTATTGATCCTCAGCCGAGAAATATAGTGCAGTTGGCCACAGCGCTGAAGTTGACATGTCTTCACATCTCAGTCAGTACTTTCTAGAAACTCAATAACTCTTTTGCTGTACATCCTCGCTGCAAAAAGTGATCATTCAGCCTTTGACAGGTGGTCACATTATTGTTATGGCCACTTTTCAGCCCTGGATTTAAGCCCAATCGAGAATTTGTAGGACTACTACCATGAGTCTGTTAGGGCTATTGATCCTCAGCCGAGAAATATAGTGCAGTTGGCCACAGTGCTGAAGTCGACATGTCTCCACATCTCAGTCAGTACTTTCTAGAAACCCAATAACTCTTTTCCTGTACATCCTCGCAGTAAAAAGTGATCATTCAGACTTTGACAGGTTGTCACATTAATGCTATGGCCATTTTGCAGCCCTGGATTTAAGCCCAATCGAGAATTTGTAGGACTACTTCGATGGGTCTGTTAGCGCTATTGATCCGCAGCAGAGAAATATAGTGCAGCTGGCCACAGCGCTGAAGTCGACATGTCTTCACATCTCAGTCAGTACTTTCTAGGAACTCAATAACTCTTTTGCTGTACATCCTCGCTGCAAAAAGTGATCATTCAGCCTTTGACAGGTGGTCACATGAATGTTATGGCCTCTTTTCAGCCCTGGATTTAAGCCCAATCGGAATTTGTAGGACTACTTCGATGAGTCTGTTAGCGCTATTGATCCTCAGCCGAGAAATATAGTGCAGTTGGCCACAGTGCTGAAGTCGACATGTCTTAACATCTCAGTCAGTACTTTCTAGAAACTCAATAACTCTTTTCCTGTACATCCTCGCTGCAAAAAGTGATCATTCAGCCTTTGACAGGTGGTCACATTAATGTTATGGCCACTTTTCAGCCCTGGATTTAAGCCCAATCGAGAAATTGTAGGACTACTTCGATGGGTCTGTTAGCGCTATTGATCCTCAGCCGAGAAATATAGTGCAGTTGGCCACAGCGCTGAAGTCGACATGTCTTCACATCTCAGTCAGTACTTTCTAGAAACTCAATAACTCTTTTGCTGTACATCCTCGCTGCAAAAAGTGATCATTCAGCCTTTGACAGGTGGTCACATTAATGTTATGGCCACTTTTCAGCCCTGGATTTAAGCCCAATCGAGAATTTGTAGGACTACTTCGATGAGTCTGTTAGCGCTATTGATCCTCAGCCGAGAAATATAGTGCAGTTGGCCACAGTGCTGAAGTCGACATGTCTCCACATCTCAGTCAGTACTTTCTAGAAACTCAATAACTCTTTTCCTGTACATCCTCGCAGTAAAAAGTGATCATTCAGACTTTGACAGGTGGTCACATTAATGTTATGGCCATTTTGCAGCCCTGGATTTAAGCCCAATCGAGAATTTGTAGGACTACTTCGATGGGTCTGTTAGCGCTATTGATCCTCAGCCGAGAAATATAGTGCAGTTGGCCACAGCGCTGAAGTCGACATGTCTTCACATCTCAGTCAGTACTTTCTAGAAACTCAATAACTCATTTGCTGTACATCCTCGCTGCAAAAAGTGATCATTAAGCCTTTGACAGGTGGTCACATTAATGTTATGGCCACTTTTCAGCCCTGGATTTAAGCCCAATCGAGAATTTGTAGGACTACTTCGATGAGTCTGTTAGCGCTATTGATCCTCAGCCGAGAAATATAGTGCAGTTGGCCACAGTGCTGAAGTCGACATGTCTTCACATCTCAGTCAGTACTTTCTAGAAACTCAATAACTCTTTTGCTGTACATCCTCGCTGCAAAAAGTGATCATTCAGCCTTTGACAGGTGGTCACATTAATGTTATGGCCACTTTTCAGCCCTGGATTTAAGCCCAATCGAGAATTTGTAGGACTATTTCGATGAGTCTGTAGCGCTATTGATCCTCAGCCGAGAAATATAGTGCAGTTGGCCACAGTGCTGAAGTCGACATGTCTTAACATCTCAGTCAGTACTTTCTAGAAACTCAATAACTCTTTTCCTGTACATCCTCGCTGCAAAAAGTGATCATTCAGCCTTTGACAGGTGGTCACATTAATGTTATGGCCACTTTTCAGACCTGGATTTAAGCCCAATCGAGAATTTGTAGGACTACTTCGATGAGTCTGTTAGCGCTATTGATCCTCAGCCGAGAAATATAGTGCAGTTGGCCACAGCGCTGAAGTCGACATGTCTTCACATCTCAGTCAGTACTTTCTAGAAACTCAATAACTCTTTTGCTGTACATCCTCGCTGCAAAAAGTGATCATTCAGCCTTTGACAGGTGGTCACATTAATGTTATGGCCACTTTTCAGCCCTGGATTTAAGCCCAATCGAGAATTTGTAGGACTACTTCAATGAGTCTGTTAGCGCTATTGATCCTCAGCCGAGAAATATAGTGCAGTTGGCCACAGCGCTGAAGTCGACATGTCTTCACATCTCAGTCAGTACTTTCTAGAAACTCAATAACTCTTTTGCTGTACATCCTCGCTGCAAAAAGTGATCATTCAGAGTTTGCCATTTGGTCACATTAATGTTATGGCCACTTTTCAGCCCTGGATTTAAGCCCAATCGAGAATTTGTAGGACTACTTCGATGAGTCTGTTAGCGCTATTGATCCTCAGCCGAGAAATATAGTGCAGTTGGCCACAGCGCTGAAGTCGACATGTTTTCACATCTCAGTCAGTACTTTCTAGAAACTCAATAACTCTTTTGCTGTACATCCTCGCTGCAAAAAGTGATCATTCAGACTTTGACAGGTGGTCACATCAAAGTTATGGCCATTTTGCAGCCGTGGATTTAAGCCAAATCGAGAATTTGTAGGACTACTTCGATGGGTCTGTTAGCGCTATTGATCCTCAGCCGAGAAATATAGTGCAGTTGGCCACAGCGCTGAAGTCGACATGTCTTCACATGTCAGTCAGTACTTTCTAGAAACTCAATAACTCTTTTGCTGTACATCCTCGCTGCAAAAAGTGATCATCCAGCCTTTGACAGGTGGTCACATTAGTGTTACGGCCACTTTTCAGCCCTGGATTTAAGCCCAATCGAGTATTTGTAGGACTACTTCGATGAGTCTGTTAGCGCTATTGATCCTCAGATGAGAAATATAGTGCAGCTGGCCACAGTGCTGAAGTCGACATGTCTTCACATCTCAGTCAGTACTTTCTAGAAACTCAATAACTCTTTTCCTGTAAATCCTCGCTGCAAAAAGTGATCATTCAGCCTTTGACGGGTGGTCACATTAATGTTATGGCCATTTTGCAGCCCTGGATTTAAGCCCAATCGAGAATTTGTAGGACTACTTCGATGGGTCTGTTAGCGCTATTGATCCTCAGCCGAGAAATATAGTGCAGTTGGCCACAGTGCTGAAGTCGACATGTCTTCACATCTCAGTCAGTACTTTCTAGAAACTCAATAACTCTTTTCCTGTACATCCTCGCTGTAAAAAGTGATCATTCAGCCTTTGACAGGTGGTCACATTAATGTTATGGCCATTTTGCAGACCTGGATTTAAGCCCAATCGAGAATTTGTAGGACTACTTCGATGGGTCTGTTAGCGCTATTGATCCTCAGACGAGAAGTATAGTGCAGTTGGCCACAGTGCTGAAGTCGACATGTCTTCACATCTCAGTCAGTACTTTCTAGAAACTCAATAACTCTTTTGCTGTACATCCTCGCTTCAAAAAGTGATCATCCAGCCTTTGACAGGTGGTCACATTAATGTTATGGCCACTTTTCAGCCCTGGATTTAAGCCCAATCGAGAATTTGTAGGACTACTTCGATGAGTCTGTTAGCGCTATTGATCCACAGCCGAGAAATATAGTGCAGTTGGCCACAGTGCTGAAGTCGACATGTCTTCACATCTCAGTCAGTACTTTCTAGAAACTCAATAACTCTTTTCCTGTACATCCTCGCTGCAAAAAGTGATCATTCAGCCTTTGACAGGTGGTCACATTAATGTTATGGCCACTTTTCAGCCCTGGATTTAAGCCCAATCGAGAATTTGTAGGACTACTTCGATGGGTCTGTTAGAGCTATTGATTCTCAGCCGAGAAATATAGTGCAGTTGGCCACAGCGCTGAAGTCGACATGTCTTCACATCTCAGTCAGTACTTTCTAGAAACTCAATAACTCTTTTGCTGTACATCCTCGCTGCAAAAAGTGATCATTCAGCCTTTGACAGGTGGTCACATTAATGTTATGGCCATTTTGCAGCCCTGGATTTAAGCCCAATCGAGAATTTGTAGGACTACTTCGATGAGTCTGTTAGCGCTATTGATCCTCAGCCGAGAAATATAGTGCAGTTGGCCACACTGCTGAAGTCGACATGTCTTCACATCTCAGTCAGTACTTTCTAGAAACTCAATAACTCATTTCCTGTACATCCTCGCTGCAAAAAGTGATCATTCAGCCTTTGACAGGTGGTCACATTAATGTTATGGCCACTTTTCAGCCCTGGATTTAAGCCCAATCGAGAATTTGTAGGACTACTTCGATAGGTCTGTTAGAGATACTGATCCTCAGCCGAGAAATATAGTGCAGTTGGCCACAGCGCTGAAGTCGACATGTCTTCACATCTCAGTCAGTACTTTTTAGAAACTCAATAACTCTTTTGCTGTACATCCTCGCTGCAAAAAGTGATCATTCAGCGATTGACAGGTGGTCACATTAATGTTATGGCCACTTTTCAGCCCTGGATTTAAGCCCAATCGAGAATTTGTAGGACTACTTCGATGAGTCTGTTAGCGCTATTGATCCTCAGATGAGAAATATAGTGCAGTTGGCCACAGTGCTGAAGTCGACATGTCTTCACATCTCAGTCAGTGCTTTCTAGAAACTCAATAACTCTTTTGCTGTACATCCTCGCTGCAAAAAGTGATCATTCAGCCTTTGACAGGTGGTCACATTAATGTTATGGCCACTTTTCAGCCCTGGATTTAAGCCCAATCGAGAATTTGTAGGACTACTTCGATGAGTCTGTTAGCGCTATTGATCCTCAGCCGAGAAATATAGTGCAGTTGGCCACAGCGCTGAAGTCGACATGTCTTCACATCTCAGTCAGTACTTTCTAGAAACTCAATAACTCTTTTGCTGTACATCCTCGCTGCAAAAAGTGATCATTCAGAGTTTGACAGGTGGTCACATTAATGTTATGGCCACTTTTCAGCCCTGGATTTAAGCCCAATCGAGAATTTGTAGGACTACTTCGATGAGTCTGTTAGCGCTATTGATCCTCAGCCGAGAAATATTGTGCAGTTGGCCACAGCGCTGAAGTCGACATGTTTTCACATCTCAGTCAGTACTTTCTAGAAACTCAATAACTCTTTTGCTGTACATCCTCGCTGCAAAAAGTGATCATTCAGCCTTTGACAGGTGGTCACATTAATGTTATGGCCACTTTTCAGCCCTGGATTTAAGCCCAGTCGAGAATTTGTAGGACTACTTCGATGAGTCTGTTAGCGCTATTGATCCTCAGCCGAGAAATATAGTGCAGTTGGCCACAGCGCTGAAGTCGACATGTCTTCACATCTCAGTCAGTACTTTCTAGAAACTCAATAACTCCTTTGCTGTACATCCTCGCTGCAAAAAGTGATCATTCAGAGTTTGACAGGTGGTCACATTAATGTTATGGCCACTTTTCAGCCCTGGATTTAAGCCCAATCGAGAATTTGTAGGACTACTTCGATGAGTCTGTTAGCGCTATTGATCATCAGCCGAGAAATATAGTGCAGTTGGCCACAGCGCTGAAGTCGACATGTCTTCACATCTCAGTCAGTACTTTCTAGAAACTCAATAACTCTTTTGCTGTACATCCTCGCTGCAAAAAGTGATCATTCAGAGTTTGACAGGTGGTCACATTAATGTTATGGCCACTTTTCAGCCCTGGATTTAAGCCCAATCGAGAATTTGTAGGACTACTTTAATGAGTCTGTTAGCGCTATTGATCCTCAGCCAAGAAGTATAGTGCAGTTGGCCACAGCGCTGAAGTCGACATGTCTTCACATCTCAGTCAGTACTTTCTAGAAACTCAATAACTCTTTTGCTGTACATCCTCGCTGCAAAAAGTGATCATTCAGCCTTTGACAGGTGGTCACATTAATGTTATGGCCACATTTCAGCCCTGGATTTAAGCCCAATCGAGAATTTGTAGGACTACTTTAATGAGTCTGTTAGCGCTATTGATCCTCAGCCGAGAAATATAGTGCAGTTGACCACAGCGCTGAAGTCGACATGTCTTCACATCTCAGTCAGTACTTTCTAGAAACTCAATAATTCTTTTGCTGTACATCCCCGCTGCAAAAAGTGATCATTCAGCCTTTGACAGGTGGTCACATTAATGTTATGGCCACTTTTCAGCCCTGGATTTAAGCCCAATCGAGAATTTGTAGGACTCCTTCGATGAGTCTGTTAGCGCTATTGATCCTCAGCCGAGAAATATAGTGCAGTTGGCCACAGCGCTGAAGTCGATATGTCTTCACATCTCAGTCAGTACTTTCTAGAAACTCAATAACTCTTTTCCTGTACATCCTCGCAGTAATAAGTGATCATTCAGACTTTGACAGGTGGTCACATCAAAGTTATGGCCATTTTGCAGCCCTGGATTTAAGCCCAATCGAGAATTTGTAGGACTACTTCGATGGGTCTGTTAGCGCTATTGATCCTCAGCCGAGAAATATAGTGCAGTTGGCCACAGCGCTGAAGTCGACATGTCTTCACATCTCAGTCAGTACTTTCTAGAAACTCAATAACTCTTTTGCTGTACATCCTCGCTGCAAAAAGTGATCATTCAGCCTTTGACAGGTGGTCACATTAATGTTATGGTCATTTTGCAGCCCTGGATTTCACCCAATCGAGATATTGTAGGACTACTTCGATGGGTCTGTTAGCGCTATTGGTCCTCAGCTGAGAAATATAGTGCAATTGTCCACAGCGCTGAAGTCGACATGTCTTCACATCTCAGTCAGTACTTTCTAGAAACTCAATAACTCTTTTCCTGTACATCCTCGCTGCAAAAAGTGATGATTCAGCCTTTGACAGGTGGTCACATTAATGTTATGGCCACTTCTCAGCCCTGGATTTAAGCCCAATCGAGAATTTGTAGGACTACTTCGATGGGTCTGTTAGAGCTATTGATCCTCAGCCGAGAAATATAGTGCAGTTGGCCACAGCGCTGAAGTCGACATGTCTTCACATCTCAGTCAGTACTTTCTAGAAACTCAATAACTCTTTTGCTGTACATCCTCGCTGCAAAAAGTGATCATTCAGCCTTTGACAGGTGGTCACATTAATGTTATGGCCATTTTGCAGCCCTGGATTTAAGCCCAATCGAGAATTTGTAGGACTACTTCGATGAGTCTGTTAGCGCTATTGATCCTCAGCCGTGAAATATAGTGCAGTTGGCCACACTGCTGAAGTCGACATGTCTTCACATCTCAGTCAGTACCTTCTAGAAACTCAATAACTCTTTTCCTGTAAATCCTCGCTGCAAAAAGTGATCATTCAGCCTTTGACAGAAGGTCACATTAATGTTATGGCCATTTTGCAGCCCTGGATTTAAGCCCAATCGAGTATTTGTAGGACTACTTCGATGGACCTGTTAGCGCTATTGATCCTCAGCCGAGAAATATAGTGCAGTTGGCCACAGCGCTGAAGTCGACATGTCTTCACATCTCAGTCAGTACTTTCTAGAAACTCAATAACTCTTTTGCTGTACATCCTCGCTGCAAAAAGTGATCATTCAGCCTTTGACAGGTGGTCACATTAACGTTATGGCCATTTTGCAGCCCTGGATTTAACCCAATCGAGATATTGTGAGACTACTTCGATGGGTCTGTTAGCGCTATTGATCCTCAGCCGAGAAATATAGTGCAGTTGGCCACAGCGCTGAAGTCGACATGTCTTCACATCTCAGTCAGTACTTTCTAGAAACTCAATAACTCTTTTGCTGTACATCCTCGCTGCAAAAAGTGATCATTCAGCATTTGACAGGTGGTCACATTAATGTTATGGCTACTTTTCAGCCCTGGATTTAAGCCCAATCGAGAATTTGTAGGACTACTTCGATGAGTCTGTTAGCGCTGTTGATCCTCAGCCGAGAAATATAGTGCAGTTGGCCACAGCGCTGAAGTCGACATGTCTTCACATCTCAGTCAGTACTTTCTAGAAACTCAATAACTCTTTTGCTGTACATCCTCGCTGCAAAAAGTGATCATTCAGCCTTTGACAGGTGGTCACATTAATGTTATGGCCATTTTGCAGCCCTGGATTTAAGCCCAATCGAGAATTTGTAGGACTACTTCGATGAGTCTGTT
The DNA here is from genome assembly GCF_021461395.2 of Schistocerca americana. Classification (NCBI taxonomy): domain Eukaryota; kingdom Metazoa; phylum Arthropoda; class Insecta; order Orthoptera; family Acrididae; genus Schistocerca; species Schistocerca americana. Next base: position 161,585,007 of record NC_060119.1, on the reverse strand, counting down.
AGCGCTATTGATCCTCAGCCGAGAAATATAGGGCAGTTGGCCACACTGCTGAAGTCGACATGTCTTCACATCTCAGTCAGTACTTTCTAGAAACTCAATAACTCTTTTCCTGTACATCCTCGCTGCAAAAAGTGATCCTTCAGCCTTTGACAGGTGGTCACATTAATGTTATGGCCACTTTTCAGCCCTGGATTTAAGCCCAATCGAGAATTTGTAGGACTACTTCGATAGGTCTGTTAGAGATATTGATCCTCAGCCGAGAAATATAGTGCAGTTGGCCACAGCGCTGAAGTCGACATGTCTTCACATCTCAGTCAGTACTTTCTAGAAACTCAATAACTCTTTTGCTGTACATCCTCGCTGCAAAAAGTGATCATTCAGCCTTTGACATGTGGTCACATTAATGTTACGGCCACTTTTCAGCCCTGGATTTAAGCCCAATCGAGAATTTGTAGGACTACTTCGATGAGTCTGTTAGCGCTATTGATCCTCAGATGAGAAATATAGTGCAGTTGGCCACAGTGCTGAAGTCGACATGTCTTCACATCTCAGTCAGTACTTTCTAGAAACTCAATAACTCTTTTCCTGTAAATCCTCGCTGCAAAAAGTGATCATTCAGCCTTTGACAGAAGGTCACATTAATGTTATGGCCATTTTGCAGCCCTGGATTTAAGTCCAATCGAGAATTTGTAGGACTACTTCGATGGGCCTGTTAGCGCTATTGATCCTCAGCCGAGAAATATAGTGCAGTTGGCCACAGCGCTGAAGTCGACATGTCTTCACATCTCAGTCAGTACTTTCTAGAAACTCAATAACTCTTTTGCTGTACATCCTCGCTGCAAAAAGTGATCATTCAGCATTTGACAGGTGGTCACATTAATGTTATGGCTACTTTTCAGCCCTGGATTTAAGCCCAATCGAGAATTTGTAGGACTACTTTGATGAGTCTGTTAGCGCTATTGATCCTCAGCCGAGAAATATAGTGCAGTTGGCCACAGTGCTGAAGTCGACATGTCTTCACATCTCAGTCAGTACTTTCTAGAAACTCAATAACTCTTTTCCTGTACATCCTCGCTGCAAAAAGTGATCATTCAGCCTTTGACAGGTTGTCACATTAATGTTATGGCCATTTTGCAGCCCTGGATTTAAGCCCAATCGATAATTTGTAGGACTACTTTGATGGGTCTGTTAGCGCTATTGATCCTCAGCCGAGAAGTGTAGTGCAGTTGGCCACAGCGCTGAAGTCGACATGTCTTTACATCTCAGTCAGTACTTTCTAGAAACTCAATAACTCTTTTGCTGTACATCCTCGCTGCAAAAAGTGATCATTCAGCCTTTGACAGGTTGTCACATTAATGTTATGGCCACTTTTCAGCCCTGGATTTAAGCCCAATCGAGAATTTGTAGGACTACTTCGATGAGTCTGTTAGCGCTATTGATCCTCAGCCGAGAAATATAGTGCAGTTGGCCACAGTGCTGAAGTCGACATGTCTTCACATCTCAGTCAGTACTTTCTAGAAACTCAATAACTCTTTTCCTGTACATCCTCGCAGTTAAAAGTGATCATTCAGACAATGACAGGTGGTCACATCAATGTTATGGCCATTTTGCAGCCCTGGATTTAAGCCCAATCGAGAATTTGTAGGACTACTTCGATGGGTCTGTTGGAGCTATTGATCCTCAGCCGAGAAATATAGTGCAGTTGGCCATAGTGATGAAGTCGACATGTCTTCACATCTCAGTCAGTACTTTCTAGAAACTCAATAACTCTTTTGCTGTACATCCTCGCTGCAAAAAGTGATCATTCAGCCTTTGACAGGTGGTCACATTAATGTTACGGCCACTTTTCAGCCCTGGATTTAAGCCCACTCGAGAATTTGTAGGACTACTTCGATGGGTCTGTTAGCGCTATTGATCCTCAGCCGAGAAATATAGCGCAGTTGGCCACAGTGCTGAAGTCGACATGTCTTCACATCTCAGTCAGTACTTTCTAGAAACTCAATAACTCTTTTGCTGTACATCCTCGCTGCAAAAAGTGATCATTCAGCCTTTGACAGGTGGTCACATTAATGTTATGGCCACTTTTCAGCCCTGGATTTAAGCCCAATCGAGAATTTGTAGGACTACTTCGATGGGTCTGTTAGAGCTATTGATCCTCAGCCGAGAAATATAGTGCAGTTGGCCACAGTGCTGAAGTCAACATGTCTTCACATTTCAGTCAGTACTTTCTAGAATTTCAATAACTCTTTTCCTGTACATCCTCGCTGCAAAAAGTGATCATTCAGCCTTTGACAGGTGGTCACATTAATGTTATGGCCACTTTTCAGCCCTGGATTTAAGCCCAATCGAGAATTTGTAGGACTACTTCGATGAGTCTGTTAGCGCTATTGATCCTCAGCCGAGAAATATAGTGCAGTTGGCCACAGTGCTGAAGTCGACATGTCTTCAAATCTCAGTCAGTACTTTCTAGAAACTCAATAACTCTTTTGCTGTACATACTCGCTGCAAAAACTGATCATTCAGCCTTTGACAGGTGGTCACATTAATGTTATGGCCACTTTTCATCCCTTGATTTAAGCCCAATCGAGAATTCGTAGGACTACTTCGATGAGTCTGTTAGCGCTATTGATCCCCAGTCGAGAAATATAGTGCAGTTGGCCACAGTGCTGAAGTCGACATGTCTCCACATCTCAGTCAGTACTATCTAGAAACTCAATAACTCTTTTGCTGTACATCCTCGCTGCAAAAAGTGATCATTCAGCCTTTGACAGGTGGTCACATTAATGTTATGGCCACTTTTCAGCCCTGGATTTAAGCCCAATCGAGAATTTGTAGGACTACTTCGATGGGTCTGTTAGAGCTATTGATCCTCAGCCGAGAAATATAGTGCAGTTGGCCACAGTGCTGAAGTCGACATGTCTTCACATCTCAGTCAGTACTTCCTAGAAACTCAATAACTCTTTTTCTGTACATCCTCGCTGCAAAAAGTGATCATTCAGGCTTTGACAGGTGGTCACATTAATGTTACGGCCATTTTGCAGCCCTGGATTTACGCCCAATCGAGAATTTGTAGGACTACTTCGATGAGTCTGTTAGCGCTATTGATCCTCAGCCGAGAAATATAGTGCAGTTGGCCACAGTGCTGAAGTCGACATGTCTTCACATCTCAGTCAGTACTTTCTAGAAACTCAATAACTCTTTTGCTGTACATCCTCGCTGCAAAAAGTGATCATTCAGCCTTTGACAGGTGGTCACATTAATGTTACGGCCACTTTTCAGCCCTGGATTTAAGCTCAATCGAGAATTTGTAGGTCTACTTCGATGGGTCTGTTAGCGCTATTGATCCTCAGCCGAGAAATATAGTGCAGTTGGCCACAGTGCTGAAGTCGACATGTCTTCACATCTCAGTCAGTACTTTCTAGAAACTCAATAACTCTTTTGCTGTACATCCTCGCTGCAAAAAGTGATCATTCAGCCTTTGACAGGTGGTCACATTAGTGTTATGGCCACAGTTCAGCCCTGGATTTAAGCCCAATCGAGAATTTGTAGGACTACTTCGATGGGTCTGTTAGAGCTATTGATATTCACCCGAGAAATATAGTGCAGTTGGCCACAGTGCTGAAGTCGACATGTCTTCACATTTCAGTCAGTACTTTCTAGAATTTCAATAACTCTTTTGCTGTACATCCTCGCTGCAAAAAGTGATCATTCAGCGTTTGACAGGTGGTCACATTAATGTTATGGCCACTTTTCAGCCCTGGATTTAAGCCCAATCGAGAATTTGTAGGACTACTTCGATGAGTCTGTTAGCGCTATTGATCCTCAGCCGAGAAATATAGTGCAGTTGGCCACAGTGCTGAAGTCGACATGTCTTCACATCTCAGTCAGTACTTTCTAGAAACTCAATAACTCTTTTGCTGTACATCCTCACTGCAAAAAGTGATCATTCAGCCTTTGACAGGTGGTCACATTAATGTTATGGCCACTTTTCAGCCCTGGATTTAAGCCCAATCGAGAATTTGTAGGACTACTTCGATGAGTCTGTTAGCGCTATTGATCCTCAGCCGAGAAATATAGTGCAGTTGGCCACAGTGCTGAAGTCGACATGTCTCCACATCTCAGTCAGTACTTTCTAGAAACTCAATAACTCTTTTGCTGTACATCCTCGGTGCAAAAAGTGATCATTCAGCCTTTGACAGGTGGTCACATTAATGTTATGGCCACTTTTCTGCCCTGGATTTAAGCCCAATCGAGAATTTGTAGGACTACTTCGATGAGTCTGTTAGCGCTATTGATCCACAGCCGAGAAATATAGTGCAGTTGGCCACAGTGCTGAAGTCGACATGTCTTCACATCTCAGTCAGTACTTTCTAGAATTTCAATAACTCTTTTCCTGTACATCCTCGCTACAAAAAGTGATCATTCAGCCTTTGACAGGTGGTCACATTAATGTTATGGCCACTTTTCAGCCCTGGATTTAAGCCCAATCGAGAATTTGTAGGACTATTTCGATGGGTCTGTTAGAGCTATTGATCCTCAGCCGAGAAATATAGTGCAGTTGGCCACAGCGCTGAAGTCGACATGTCTTCACATCTCAGTCAGTACTTTCTGGGAACTCAATAACTCTTTTGCTGTACATCCTCGCTGCAAAAAGTGATCATTCAGCCTTTGACAGGTGGTCACATTAATGTTATGGCCACTTTTCAGCCCTGGATTTAAGCCCAATCGAGAATTTGTAGGACTACTTCGATGAGTCTGTTAGCGCTACTGATTCTCAGCCGAGAAATATAGTGCAGTTGGCCACAGTGCTGAAGTCGACATGTCTTCACATCTCAGTCAGTACTTTCTAGAAACTCAATAACTCTTTTCCTGTACATCCTCGCTGTAAAAAGTGATCATTCAGCCTTTGACAGGTGGTCACATTAATGTTATGGCCACTTTTCAGCCCTGGATTTAAGCCCAATCGAGAATTTGTAGGACTACTTCGATGAGTCTGTTAGCGCTATTGATCCTCAGCCGAGAAATATAGTGCAGTTGGCCACAGTGCTGAAGTCGACATGTCTTCACATCTCAGTCAGTACTTTCTAGAATTTCAATAACTCTTTTGCTGTACATCCTCGTTGAAAAAAGTGATCATTCTGCCTTTGACAGGTGGTCACATTAATGTTATGGCCACTTTTCAGCCCTGGATTTAAGCCCAATCGAGAATTTGTAGGACTACTTCGATGAGTCTGTTAGCGCTATTGATCCTCAGCCGAGAAATATAGTGCAGTTGGCCACAGTGCTGAAGTCGACATGTCTTCACATCTCTGTCAGTACTTTCGAGAAACTCAATAACTCTTTTGCTGTACATCCTCACTGCAAAAAGTGATCATTCAGCCTTTGACAGGTGGTCACATTAATGTTATGGCCACTTTTCAGCCCTGGATTTAAGCCCAATCGAGAATTTGTAGGACTACTTCGATGAGTCTGTTAGCGCTATTGATCCTCAGCCGAGAAATATAGTGCAGTTGGCCACAGTGCTGAAGTCGACATGTCTCCACATCTCAGTCAGTACTTTCTAGAAACTCAATAACTCTTTTGCTGTACATCCTCGCTGCAAAAAGTGATCATTCAGATTTTGACAGGTGGTCACATTAATGTTATGGCCACTTTTCAGCCCTGGATTTAAGCTCAATCGAGAATTTGTAGGTCTACTTCGATGGGTCTGTTAGCGCTATTGATCCTCAGCCGAGAAATATAGTGCAGTTGGCCACAGTGCTGAAGTCGACATGTCTTCACATCTCTGTCAGTACTTTCTAGAAACTCAATAACTCTTTTGCTGTACATCCTCGCTGCAAAAAGTGATCATTCAGCCTTTGACAGGTGGTCACATTAGTGTTATGGCCACAGTTCAGCCCTGGATTTAAGCCCAATCGAGAATTTGTAGGACTACTTCGATGGGTCTGTTAGAGCTATTGATATTCAGCCGAGAAATATAGTGCAGTTGGCCACAGTGCTGAAGTCGACATGTCTTCACATTTCAGTCAGTACTTTCTAGAATTTCAATAACTCTTTTGCTGTACATCCTCGCTGCAAAAAGTGATCATTCAGCGTTTGACAGGTGGTCACATTAATGTTATGGCCACTTTTCAGCCCTGGATTTAAGCCCAATCGAGAATTTGTAGGACTACTTCGATGAGTCTGTTAGCGCTATTGATCCTCAGCCGAGAAATATAGTGCAGTTGGCCACAGTGCTGAAGTCGACATGTCTTCACATCTCAGTCAGTACTTTCTAGAAACTCAATAACTCTTTTGCTGTACATCCTCACTGCAAAAAGTGATCATTCAGCCTTTGACAGGTGGTCACATTAATGTTATGGCCACTTTTCAGCCCTGGATTTAAGCCCAATCGAGAATTTGTAGGACTACTTCGATGAGTCTGTTAGCGCTATTGATCCTCAGCCGAGAAATATAGTGCAGTTGGCCACAGTGCTGAAGTCGACATGTCTCCACATCTCAGTCAGTACTTTCTAGAAACTCAATAACTCTTTTGCTGTACATCCTCGGTGCAAAAAGTGATCATTCAGCCTTTGACAGGTGGTCACATTAATGTTATGGCCACTTTTCTGCCCTGGATTTAAGCCCAATCGAGAATTTGTAGGACTACTTCGATGAGTCTGTTAGCGCTATTGATCCACAGCCGAGAAATATAGTGCAGTTGGCCACAGTGCTGAAGTCGACATGTCTTCACATCTCAGTCAGTACTTTCTAGAATTTCAATAACTCTTTTCCTGTACATCCTCGCTACAAAAAGTGATCATTCAGCCTTTGACAGGTGGTCACATTAATGTTATGGCCACTTTTCAGCCCTGGATTTAAGCCCAATCGAGAATTTGTAGGACTATTTCGATGGGTCTGTTAGAGCTATTGATCCTCAGCCGAGAAATATAGTGCAGTTGGCCACAGCGCTGAAGTCGACATGTCTTCACATCTCAGTCAGTACTTTCTGGGAACTCAATAACTCTTTTGCTGTACATCCTCGCTGCAAAAAGTGATCATTCAGCCTTTGACAGGTGGTCACATTAATGTTATGGCCACTTTTCAGCCCTGGATTTAAGCCCAATCGAGAATTTGTAGGACTACTTCGATGAGTCTGTTAGCGCTACTGATTCTCAGCCGAGAAATATAGTGCAGTTGGCCACAGTGCTGAAGTCGACATGTCTTCACATCTCAGTCAGTACTTTCTAGAAACTCAATAACTCTTTTCCTGTACATCCTCGCTGTAAAAAGTGATCATTCAGCCTTTGACAGGTGGTCACATTAATGTTATGGCCACTTTTCAGCCCTGGATTTAAGCCCAATCGAGAATTTGTAGGACTACTTCGATGAGTCTGTTAGCGCTATTGATCCTCAGCCGAGAAATATAGTGCAGTTGGCCACAGTGCTGAAGTCGACATGTCTTCACATCTCAGTCAGTACTTTCTAGAATTTCAATAACTCTTTTGCTGTACATCCTCGCTGAAAAAAGTGATCATTCTGCCTTTGACAGGTGGTCACATTAATGTTATGGCCACTTTTCAGCCCTGGATTTAAGCCCAATCGAGAATTTGTAGGACTACTTCGATGAGTCCGTTAGCGCTATTGATCCTCAGCCGAGAAATATAGTGCAGTTGGCCACAGTGCTGAAGTCGACATGTCTTCACATCTCTGTCAGTACTTTCGAGAAACTCAATAACTCTTTTGCTGTACATCCTCACTGCAAAAAGTGATCATTCAGCCTTTGACAGGTGGTCACATTAATGTTATGGCCACTTTTCAGCCCTGGATTTAAGCCCAATCGAGAATTTGTAGGACTACTTCGATGAGTCTGTTAGCGCTATTGATCCTCAGCCGAGAAATATAGTGCAGTTGGCCACAGTGCTGAAGTCGACATGTCTCCACATCTCAGTCAGTACTTTCTAGAAACTCAATAACTCTTTTGCTGTACATCCTCGCTGCAAAAAGTGATCATTCAGATTTTGACAGGTGGTCACATTAATGTTATGGCCACTTTTCAGCCCTGGATTTAAGCCCAATCGAGAATTTTTAGGACTACTTCGATGAGTCTGTTAGCGCTATTGATCCACAGCCGAGAAATATAGTGCAGTTGGCCACAGTGCTGAAGTCGACATGTCTTCACATCTCAGTCAGTACTTTCTAGAATTTCAATAACTCTTTTCCTGTACATCCTCGCTGCAAAAAGTGATCATTCAGCCTTTGACAGGTGGTCACATTAATGTTATGGCCACTTTTCAGCCCTGGATTTAAGCCCAATCGAGAATTTGTAGGACTACTTCGATGAGTCTGTTAGCGCTATTGATCCTCAGCCGAGAAATATAGTGCAGTTGGCCACAGTGCTGAAGTCGACATGTCTTCACATCTCAGTCAGTACTTTCTAGAAACTCAATAACTCTTCTCCTGTACATCCTCGCTGTAAATAGTGATCATTCAGCCTTTGACAGGTGGTCACATTAATGTTATGGCCACTTTTCAGCCCTGGATTTAAGCCCAATCGAGAATTTGTAGGACTACTTCGATGAGTCTGTTAGCGCTATTGATCCTCAGCCGAGAAATACAGTGCAGTTGGCCACAGTGCTGAAGTCGACATGTCTTCACATCTCAGTCAGTACTTTCTAGAATTTCAATAACTCTTTTGCTGTACATCCTCGCTGCAAAAAGTGATCATTCAGCCTTTGACAGGTGGTCACATTAATGTTATGGCCACTTTTCAGCCCTGGATTTAAGCCCAATCGAGAATTTGTAGGACTACTTCGATGGGTCTGTTAGCGCTATTGATCCTCAGCCGAGAAATATAGTGCAGTTGGCCACAGTGCTGAAGTCGACATGTCTTCACATCTCAGTCAGTACTTTCTAGAAACTCAATAACTCTTTTGCTGTACATCCTCGCTGCAAAAAGTGATCATTCAGCCTTTGACAGGTGGTCACATTAATGTTATGGCCACTTTTCAGCCCTGGATTTAAGCCCAATCGAGAATTTGTAGGACTACTTCGATGGGTCTGTTAGAGCTATTGATCCTCAGCCGAGAAATATAGTGCAGTTGGCCACAGTGTTGAAGTCGACATGTCTCCACATCTAAGTCAGTACTTTCTAGAAACTCAATAACTCTTTTGCTGTACATCCTCGCTGCAAAAAGTGATCATTCAGCCTTTGACAGGTGGTCACATTAATGTTATGGCCACTTTTCAGCCCTGGATTTAAGCCCAATCGAGAATTTGTAGGACTACTTCGATGAGTCTGTTAGCGCTATTGATCCTCAGCCGAGAAATATAGTGCAGTTGGCCACAGTGCTGAAGTCGACATGTCTTCACATCTCAGTCAGTACTTTCTAGAAACTCAATAACTCTTTTCCTGTACATCCTCGCTGCAAAAAGTGATCATTCAGCCTTTGACAGGTGGTCACATTAATGTTATGGCCACTTTTCAGCCCTGGATTTAAGCCCAATCGAGAATTTGTAGGACTACTTCGATGGGTCTGTTAGAGCTATTGATCCTCAGCCGAGAAATATAGTGCAGTTGGCCACAGCGCTGAAGTCGACATGTCTTCACATCTCAGTCAGTACTTTCTAGAAACTCAATAACTCTTTTGCTGTACATCCTCGCTGCAAAAAGTGATCATTCAGCCTTTGACAGGTGGTCACATTAATGTTATGGCCACTTTTCAGCCCTGGATTTAAGCCCAATCGAGAATTTGTAGGACTACTTCGATGAGTCTGTTAGCGCTATTGATCCTCAGCCGAGAAATATAGTGCAGTTGGCCACAGTGCTGAAGTCGACATGTCTTCACATCTCAGTCAGTACTTTCTAGAAACTCAATAACTCTTTTCCTGTACATCCTCGCTGTAAAAAGTGATCATTCAGCCTTTGACAGGTGGTCACATTAATGTTATGGCCACTTTTCAGCCCTGGATTTAAGCCCAATCGAGAATTTGTAGGACTACTTCGATGGGTCTGTTAGCGCTATTGATCCTCAGCCGAGAAATATAGTGCAGTTGGCCACAGTGCTGAAGTCGACATGTCTTCACATCTCAGTCAGTACTTTCTAGAAACTCAATAACTCTTTTGCTGTACATCCTCGCTGCAAAAAGTGATCATTCAGCGTTTGACAGGTGGTCACATTAATGTTATGGCCACTTTTCAGCCCTGGATTTAAGCCCAATCGAGAATTTGTAGGACTACTTCGATGGGTCTGTTAGCGCTATTGATCCTCAGCCGAGAAATATAGTGCAGTTGGCCACAGTGCTGAAGTCGACATGTCTTCACATCTCAGTCAGTACTTTCTAGAAACTCAACAACTCTTTTCCTGTACATCCTCGCTGTAAAAAGTGATCATTCAGCCTTTGACAGGTGGTTACATTAATGTTACGGCCACTTTTCAGACAGAATCGTGTGATAACGGGATTAAACTTGACATAATTTATCGACAAACGCTTGAAGTTTTGCAAGAACAACATTGATTTCGTAGATATTGTTTTGAAGGGAACTCATTAATCACATACAGCCTGCAAGTATAGCTGCTGCTTTATATAATGAGTTGTGTCCTGTAGATGTGGACTTGTGCAGCGAAAATATCTTTGCTGTTCGTACGATCTGAAAAAGAAATTTTAAAACCTAGTAATTATAGACTAAATTATTTAGAAGACTTACTTGACTTGTGGTAATACTTACCACATAATTGAAAGCCCTGTGTAAGATAAAGTGTTTGTAGGTACAAGGCGTGTGCATCGCTTGTAGCAAAAGAGTCGTTAAGTGGGACAGTGAATCGTGAATAAGCAATGCCAAGTCATTTCATCTCTAAACAAGGGAATTTTCAGTACAGTTAACAGACGAATGTCGAAACTTTTCTAGAGGGGATTTAAAATTTGGTATTTTAGTTTCATGATGGGAAGTCCTTTATAAAATACTGCAAACTGTCTTATATGTTACAGAGAAGGCATCAAGCCCCTAGCTTTACTACACAGGTAAAGAAACATGATCAAAAGCCTCCTTACTACTCGTTGTGTCAGAGAGGGCCTGATTTGCACGAGGGTTCGTCAGTGCGAATTATACAAATGGATATACACTGGCGGAATCAATCACAACACCAAGGTGGAGCTGTGCTTCCAGAACGAAGGTTATTAGGCGTGTTTCTACATCTGAAAGTTTTTGTGTATTCAGATTTCGCGCCGGTCGCATAAGACTGGCGCTAGTAGCGTCACGATCAAGGAATTCAGGTTTGCTTTAAATAAAACTTTTAATAATTGTGAGCTTTAGTTACCTTCCTTCCATATTGAAGGTAGTGAGTTCATATTAGTCGAGAATACCTTTAAGACGACCAAGACAGCTCTGTCAGCATCTAACTGAGTTTGAACGGGGTCGTGTAATAGAGCTACGAGAATTTGGTTGTTACTGTTACGATATGGCAGCAAGACTTGGCAGTAGGCACTGTATATGATAGCGGCGATCATGAGAATGTACGGTCGCAAGGAGACTGTGCTCCGGACGGCCACGTGGCACTGCCGAGAGGGAAAACCATTCTATTCGGCGTATGGCTCTGGCGCATCGAACTACATCCGCAACAGCGGTTTGATCAGCAGTTGGCACCACAGAGGCAGAACGAACTGTTACAAATCTCGTATTTCAAGGACAGCTCCGAACCAGATGTCCTGCAGCGTGCGCATCACTTGACACCAAACCACCGCCTTTTCAGACTTCAGTGATGTCAGGAGACAGCTCATTTGAGGACAGGGTGGAGATCTGTTGTGTTTTGTGATGAAAGTTGGTTCTTTCGCGGTGCCAGTGATGGCCGTGTGGTGGTTAGAAGGAGGGCAGTTGAGGGCCGGCAACCAGCCTGTGGGGTGTTAGACATAGTGGACCTTCACCTGGAGTTATGGTCTGGGGTGCGATTTTGTATGACAGCACGAGCCCTCTCGTGGGTATCACACGCACACTGACTGCAAATTTGTTCGTCGGTCTGTTGATTCGGCCTGTTGTGCTGCCATCATAACTAGCAGTCCAGGGACTGTTTTCCATACCGTAACACTCGCCCACTTGCCGCTGTTGTAACCCAACGTACTCTACAGACTGTCGACATGTTGCCTTGGCCTGCTCAATCACCACATCAGTCTCCAATCGAGCATATATGCTACATCCTCGGACGACAACTTCAGCGTAGTCCTCGACCAGCGTTAAGTGTTCCTGTGCTGACCGACCAAGCACAACGGGCATGGGACACCATCCTACAAATTGACATCCGGCACCTGTACAATACAATGCATGCACTTTTTTTGCATTCAACATTCTGGCGGTTACATCGGACATTACTGTACCTACATTTTACATTTGGAATGGCTTATCTGCCCGCATCTCGTGGTCGTGCGGTAGCGTTCTCGCTTCCCACGCCCGGGTTCCCGGGTTCGATTCCCGGCGGGGTCAGGGATTTTCTCTGCCTCGTGATGGCTGGGTGTTGTGTGATGTCCTTAGGTTCGTTAGGCTTAAGTAGTTCTAAGTTCTAGGGGACTGATGACCATAGATGGTAAGTCCCATAGTGCTCAGAGCCATTTGAACCATTTTGAATGGCTTATCTCGCTTTGATATTAATCTGTTGAAACGTCCCCTTAGAAAAACTAATGATTTACTGTGCTGATAAACCTCTTACATTATTTGATTTTCAAACAGCTCAGCAAACCTAACGTACTCAGACATCCACTAAAGTGACACACAATATTTTTAGCGCAACGCAATCTGACTTTCGATAATCCCTACAAAAGATTGGTCCTGACTAACATTAACCTATACCTTTCACAAATCACTTACAAAAATCTTTGTTACTCGAACTACTCCAATACAGCGAGCGCCACTACTGCCAGCTAAATAAAAGATTCCAACTACTGAAGTCACCAACTACTGATGGGCATAGTTAGCAAATGAAAGATTTTGATAAAGAACAAACAATGTATTTACCTTAATTGTGTTCAAAAGTCATAATATCAGTTCATGACATTCAGTCTTACAAATTTACTGTCTCTGATGGACACAAGTCCAGATCATCCGCTCTCAAAACTCCGCCATCTCTCTCCCCACATCCACCACTGCTGGCGGCTCACCTCCAACTGCGCAACGCTACGCGCTGTTAACATCCAGCTGCCCAACACTACAATAGCAAACAACAATGCAAACCAGCCACAACTGCACACAGCACAGCCAGTGATTTTCATACAGAGCGCTACGTGGTGTTACCAATAAAAAAACCTAAACAGCCTACTTACACTGTAATATTGTGATGTCAATCATTTAAATATGTTATCTAGACAGATGTACTCCTTATATTTCGTTGCTGTGCACTAATTACTTTTTCGTGCCGCAATTTTTTCGGTCAGTTTAGTTATCGACATGGGCCCATCTCTCGAAACCTAAAACAAAGGAATAATGTGTCTAATTGCAGTTGAGATTAATATCAGACAGAGATTAACGCCAGCCGCAAGAAATTATTCCGTGAGAAACATGAAAAACAGAGATTGTTCCTACAGGAAACTTACGTGAACTACGTGGAGAGATGCGGTTTAAAATAAGAACATACGACGATCTCACCAGTTACCTGCTGTGGCGTGAAGAAACGGCTGATCTGCATCAGGATGATTCCAAAACTTAACAGACAGGTGTCTCTTCTGCCAGACCATGCTCCCACCAATCGAAATCCACGCTATGTCCCACATTAGCTAGAGGAGACGTAGTTCCACGCTTATGACAAAAGTCAGCACGAGCAGAGCAGGTCTTTCAAAATGTTACGACTATGTCTATGGTATTGGCATCATTTGCACTGGAATTATAGTCTGAGTGGCAGGCAGAGCTAGATCCCAACGTATCGCGTAGTTCTGTAAACTGCATTGTCCTGGTATCGTCACTCCAAGTAGTTGTCCCAGGGTATTGAAAGGAGAGTTGTACTTTTGCCTGAAATAGTTTGCTACCAAGTTATATGTCAGCTTGGGTAAGCAAACTTGGACGGTATATTAAGTCAGGTAGTTGAAATTACAAACATCGACATGTCTTACAAATATACTTTTCATGTGCAAAGGAACAATAAGGATTTTTTGTAATATGTAATATGCCTTGCTTGCATGACTATGTCAACACGTAGTCACAGCGCTGTGGGAAAGACTCACACTCAACGACTCCCAGCGCGGATCGGTACATTGAGCGTGACTGCCCGGCAATTCAAGAAATAACTTGCGGTTTTAATAACTTTTTTCAAATGTTATGATGATTTTCTTTTTACAAGTACGTCCTAATGATTACATTTTAACCATTAAACGAGTTCGTGTCAGAAATCTTATTTAACTAATAAATAGCATTGAAGCTATAAGCTTTTGCTACTCATGCTGTACGCCAGGGGTAGCCTTGACCTGCCGGTTCCACGTCACCTAAATGAAGGAGCTCACCAAACTGTGGTGCTATGTGCCGATTGATACCTTGTAGTGTTTCTGAGTCGGCTACAAGGATCAGTACGTCCCTGTGATGTCAGCTCCATGCTAGAACGCTTAAGTTGGTTTGAATGACAATAAAGTACCAGGAATACAACGTACGTATCCCATGGTCTCGTGGATAACGTAGCTACCTGCAGATGATGAGGTCTCGGGTTCGGAGGTTTTCTTTCCTCGGGGACTGAGAATTTGCGTTGTCCTAATCATGTCATCTCATCTTGAAAAAAGTGGTTCAAATGGCTCTGAGCACTATGGGACTTAACATCTAGGGTCATCAGTCCCCTAGAACTTAGAACTACTTAAACCTAACTAACCTAAGGACAGCACACAACACCCAGCCATCACGAGGCAGAGAAAACATCTCATCTTAATCGACGAACAAATCGCTGAAGAGACGTCACGTAGAAAGACTTGTAATGGGCTCCGAATAACCTGAGACAGGGTCTCCTGGCAAATAATACCACACGGTCAAATACATCTACATATTACTACATATTTCTCCATTTCTGTCAGTAAGCACCCATTAATTATTTGACAAACCATCTAATCTTCAGCACTCTAAATGATAGCCTCAAGCTTGTAGGAGTCAAGATCTCACGGAAAACTCGAATACAAGAAATGAAGTCCGTTCAAGCAAAGGTCGATCACAACAAAACGAAAATCAAGTCTGATATACTGTGCGCAAACGGGACACAAAAAGTCCATACAAAAAGCGACATGGAAAGCGCACAGATGGAAGAACGCACAAACATAAGAAAATTCTCAGGCCAAAGATAACAGAATGTCAGAAAAAAGTTCTACTGGCACATCAACAGGCTACCAAGAAAGAGACTAGCCGACCGATTCCTGTCACACATACAAGAGGTCAAATCAAAAACAGCGTGCACCAGATAGGTTCAACCTGACCTAGAAAAAGCACAGATTCCTGCAATAGAGGTGGAAGATAGAAACATATACAGAGACAAGATATGGAAGAGGAATATGAGGGCCGGCCGGAGTGGCCGAGCGGTTCTAGGCCCTACAATTCGGAACCGCGCCACCGCTACGGTTGCAGGTTCGAATCCTGCCTGGGGCATGGATGTGTGTGATGTCCTTAGGTTAGGTTCAACTAGTTCTAAGTTCTAGGGAACTGATGACCTCAGAAGTTAAGTCCCATAGTGCTCAGAGCCATTATTTTGAAAATGAGGGGGGAGAAAGAAATCCCACAAAGAGATCAGAGGCAAAGTCGAATGAAACTCTATAGAGAAAAAATCTTACAGGGTCTTGGCGCTAGTTCTGGTCTGATGCAGCCATCCACGAATTTCTCTGCTGAACCAACTCCATCTCAGAGAAGCACTTATTAGTAGCAATCTTTGTTGCTTGAATTCCAGTCTCCTTTACAGGAGCATCAAACTTATTGCCCGGTGTCTTAATAGATGACCTAGCATCTTCTTGTCAGCGTTTTCCATATATTCCTGTCCTCGGCGATTCTATGGAGAACCTCTTCATTCCTGATCATATCAGTCCACCTTATTTTTGACACTGTTCTTTAGCATCACATCTCAAATGCTTTGATTCTCTTCTGTACCGCTTTTCTCACAGTACATGCCTTACTATCATACAATTCTGTACTTCGAAAGCACATTCTCAGAAATTTCTTCCTCAAGAGTAATGCTTATGTTTGATATTAGTAGGCTTCTCTTGGCCTGTAATGCCCGTCTCTCCTGCGCTAGTCTTCTTTTTATGTCCTCATTGTTTCATCGGTAACATTTTGATTCCTTTACTTCGTCTACTTCGTGATCACCAGTTCTGATGTTCAGTTTCTCACTGTTATCGTTTCTGCTACTTCGCTTTTCTTTGATTTACTCTCAATCCATGTTCTGTACTCAGTAGACTGTTTCTTCCACAGAGCATATCATGTAATATATCTTCACTTTCACTCAGGATAGTAATGTCATAAGCGAATCTTATCACTGACATCCTTTCACTCTGAATTTTAATCCCACTCTTGATCCCTTCTGCCATTTCCATTATAGATTCTTCGATGTATAGACTGAACAGTAGCTGCGAAAAACTACATCCCCGTCTTACACTCATTTTAGTCCGAGTATTTCATTCCTGTTATTTCATTCTTATTGTTCTCTCCTGGCTGTTGCACATACTGTATATTTCCTATTTCCCCCTATAGTTTAGTCTTATTTCCTCGCCGGCCGAAGTGGCCGTGCGGTTAAAGGCGCTGCAGTCTGGAACCGCAAGACCGCTACGGTCGCAGGTTCGAATCCTGCCTCGGGCATGGATGATTGCGATGTCCTTAAGTTAGTTAGGTTTAACTAGTTCTAAGTTCTAGGGGACTAATGACCTCAGCAGTTGAGTCCCATAGCGCTCAGAGCCATCTCATTTCCTCAGAATTTCAAACAGCTTGAACCTTTTTGAATCATCGAAAGCTTTTTACCGGCCGACAACGCCTACGAAAGTGTTTTAATTTTTCTTCAGTCTTGCTTTCATTAATAACCGCAACGTTAGGATTGTGTGAGGCGTCGGTTGAGCTGTTTAGCATACCCCTTAGACGCTATAAGTCCGGTTGGTGGTGACGCACAGGGACGGAATCTCCACATAAGATTACGCAAATTTGAGACAAACAATGTCGCATGAAGTAAAGCGACTGGTACAGTCAAATGGAGCAACAAAGCATGGGTACCGCACCACACATAGGTATGTTTATGAAGGAGCCCACCTAAACTACAAAAGAAACTAACGTTCTCTATAACAGTTTCGATTATTACCATAAAGCAACAGACAAATAAATTACCCACGTAGACTAGCGTAGACCTCGACCACGTCTTTATCTTTGCCGTGTAATGTTTGAAACCAAAATAGGGTCTATGTGACGAAAGCTGACAGTTGCAGTTTTTTTAAACATGTATAGATGAAATGAAGCAGTGATTTAGAAAACTGGACGAATTGTGGTATTACTATTACGTATGCAGTAGTACAGTAGCCCACGTTCTCCGAAATTCCTGATATTAATTCGATATTGTTCTCGTTTCCTCACACAATGAAAATTCTTTTTACACACAAGAGAACTGTTGTTTTCCGGTGAATATTTAATTCTATTGCACAGTGAGTCACTGGGTTCGCCGATTCTTCAGGAATGGAACACAAAGTAACAATTTGACAGCGTTAGTTCTCTGACCACTCTTCAACATACGTGTGAAATGCTTTAATACCGTTTATCGGAGGATGAAAACCGTCAAATGTCGGCTTTTTAAACAAATTAAATATTTATGTTTTATGGATTTTCCTTAACCCTGTACAGGTGGAAATCTTATCGATAAGCGTACATATAAAACGCGTCTTACAGATCATTTGCAGAAGTAGACGACGCTTCTTGTGCATCGTTGGTTGTTTTCTTTTTTCCCTTTACGGTCCAAGTGCAGAAGGAAACCAAAAATAAATAGTACAACATCTGGCTTCAGTTTCCTTTAGACAAGGAAGGCCTCAGTAACAGAAAATTTAGGCTAAAAATGTTTGCTGCAAAATGTTCGGTGTGGTAGTTTGGTTTAAAACCCTCGCATTTCAAAGCAATAGTCGAAACATTACTTCATACTTCATTTCTGGGAAAACTATAACCAGTTTTCAGACTACATAAAAACAAGTTATGAAAGTTTACTGAAGAAAAGCCATTGCACCTCGTATTTTAGAAATTTCCACACATATTTTTGCAAGATAGATTTTCGGTATAATGACACCAGTCATTGACTGCGTAATTTTTAGACACAAATAAATACTTTCAAATAGAATGCCACTCACAAATGTATTCATTAATCTTTTTATATTATTAAAAGAACTTCAGCTGTGGAACGAATTATTGCTTCCTATTATGTATCGTTCGCTGCAAGCAAACTTTGCTCAAGATCTCACCACTGCAATAAAGTAACAGTAATCGAAAATACTACAATTAAGGTAAACTGAACTGCATCCCAGAAGTCGCCTCCATGTACATACAGACCTCACATGCAGACAAAAGAACTAGATGTGTTGGCGTAAGATGTCGCCAGCACACCAATCGGCAAAGATGAAGCGAAGATCGATTAGTAGGAGCTGGATCAAACACGCCTGTCACGAGAGAGGCCAGAGATACACTCACAAGCAACAGGCCGCCAACGCCCTCTCAACAGAGTGTATTAAGGCCACTCAGTCATCCAGTTTGGCATCTGTCAGTTTACACCCAGAGAGGTCATAGTTCGTCACAGGCTACGACTGTGTATACATACCAGATTAGTGACTATAGCGGAACGAGCTTGCCTGAACCGGAATTGTACTTTACTAGCAGTGTAAAAGTATATACATGAGCGTTTGGCGTGAAGGTCTTATTACATTCGACGCCACACTGGGCGACCTGCGCGCCGGATGGGGATGAAATGATGACGAAGACAGCACAACACCCAGTGCCTTAGCTGAGAAAATCCCCGGCCCAGCCTGGAATCGAACCCGGGCCCGTGAAAGGGCAATCCGTCACGCTGACCACTCAGCTATCGGGCGGACTTTACTGGCAGTGTGACATTACATCAGTTTTCAAAAGTACTATTACTGATGAGCTTGTACCACAAAACATGAACTAAATTCAAGTAAATGTTCCAGTTCACGTATATTAAGAAAGGTATTAATCGTATTAACCCACGTGTGAATTTGTGTTGGAGAAAGAGGATACTGGCTACCTGTAAGAACATTCACTCCCTTGCTTCCTTCAGTACTAGATTCTACACTCGGCTTCCTGAAGCTTTCTACAAAAGCTTCCTACAACGAGTCACGTAACTTAATGCTGTTGGTTTCAGTATAACGACATCATGCACAGTTTGTGTTATCTATGCAAACATTTAATAATTGGACAAAGGACTGTGATTACGAATCTTAGCCTCAGAACAGGTGGGTGGACATAGGAAAGCATAACGTGAAACTTTGTCGCGAATATGTGCAATGACTGCGAGAATGGTTACTGGTTTAATGAAAGAACCCGGGAAAATAAGTAAGAACACTAGCAGAATCTCCAAAGTGCATGCTGGAAACCACAATTGCGTTCTGGTGCCACTACATTCGTTAAGTCACATTGATAGTTATCTAACCGAACCTAAATTTTCTTTTCCGGTTTTCTGTGTATTATTCTTGTCAGCAACTTGAATGCATGAGCTGTTAAGCTAATTATGCGATAATTCTCGCACTTGTCGACTCTTCCTGCCTTGCGAATTGTGTGGATGACATTATTCTGAAAGTCAGATGGTACATCGGTAGACTCATACACACCAACGTGAATAATCGTTTTGTACCCAATTTCCCCAAATGATTTTAGAAATTATGAAATGATGTTATCATCCCATCTGCCGTAATCGTTCGTAAGTCTTCCAAAGCTCTTTTAAATTCTGATTCTAATACAGAATCCCTTATATAATCTATATCTACTTCTGTTTCCTATCACGTCATCAGAAAAGTGTACCTCCTCATAGAGGCCTTCAGTGTACTCTGTAACAATTCTGGGTCTGTGAGGTGTCACATTGTTCTGCTAGAATTGCGCAAGACCGTCGGAATGCCCAGTGGACATGAATGGAGGCAGCTGATCAAGTACGATGCTTACGTACGTGTCACCGGTCAGAGTCGCCTCTAGATGCATCAGTGATCCCACATCACTCCTTCTGCACACGCCTCACTCCATTAGACAGCCTCCACCAGCTTGAACAGTCCCCTGCTGACATGCAAGATAGATGGATTCATCAGGTTATCTCTGTACCCATACCGGTCCACCCGCAGGACACAATTTGAAACGAGACTTGTCCGATCAGGCAACATTTTTGCCCTCATCAACAGTCCAATGACGGTGTTGATGGGCCTGGACGAGGTGTAAAGCTTTGTGTCATAGACTCATCAATGCACTCTTCATCTAGGGGTGCCGGCACGGTAGCTCAGCATGTTCGGTCCAAAGTTTCGCTGCATTCTGTAATAAAAAAAAACTGAGTTAATAGATCAATGATAAACTTTAACAAGCGTCACGGAACGTCTGCCTCGAGCTAACACAACGAAAAATAGTGAACAAAATGAGATCGCGTCGAACTAACAGAACGAACAATAGTGAACAAAATGAGATCAACAAATAAAAAAGGAGTAGCGCCTTTGATTCATAATCAAAACTTCTTCGGTCTTTGGTTCGATTCCCGACGCTGCTTACATTTTGATTAATAATAAGTATTGGCGGCCGAAGACTTCCGGCTTGAGAAGTCTCCCTCATTCTGCCAACGGCCTTCTCAAAGAGGGCGGAGGAGCGGAGTGAGGTTTAGGGTACTCTCCTGTCCTAGGGGTGGGAATCTGCCCCTAAAGGCGGAAGAATCAGCAATGGTCAACGGCATGAGGATCCAGAAGGCAAAGGAATCCACTGCATGGAAGACACGTAACATCTATCCACAGGACATGTGGCCTGTAATTGAAGAAGTGTCATTATGATCTCTATATTGGCAAAATATTCTGGAGTAGTCCCACATTCGGATCTCCGAGAGGGGACTCCCAACGGGGAGGTTACCACGAGAAAAAGATTGAATAATCAACGGAAGGATAGCGTTCTCCGAGTCGAGGCGTGGAATGTCAGAAGATTGAAGGTGGTAGGAAAACTAGAAAATCTGGAAATGCAAAGACTCATCTAGTAGAGGTCAGTGAAGTGAAGTGGAAAGAAGGCAAGGATTTCTGGTCAGAAGAGTATAGGGTAATATCAACAGCAGCAGAAAAAGGTATAACAGGAGTATGATTCGTTGTGAATAGGAAGGTAGGGCAGAGAGTGTGTTACTCTAAACAGCTCAGTGACAGAGTTGATCTTACCAGAAACAACAGCAAACCCACACCGACAACGATAGTTCAGGTATACATGGCGACATTGTAAGCTGAAGAGAAAGTGTATCAGGATATTGAAAGGGTAATACAGTAAGTAAAGGAGAATGAAAAGCTAATAGTCATGGGAGAATGGAATGCAGTTCCAGGGGAAGTACTAGAAGAAACGTTTCCAGGAGAATATGGCCTTGGGACAAGGAATGAGACAGGGGAAAGACTAATTGGGTTCTGTAAAAAGCTTCAGCTAGTGATAGCGAATACCCTGTTCAAGAATCACTAGAGGTGGAGGTATAAAGGTCGGGTGATACGGGAAGATATCGGTTAGATTATACCATAAGCAGACAGAGATTTAGAAATCAGACAGTGGATTGTAATGCATACCCAGGAGTAGATATGGACTCAGATCAAATTATAGTAGTGATGTAGAGTAGGCTGAAGTTTTAACATCTCAGTCAGGAAGAATCAATACGCAAAGAAATGGGATACGGAATTACTAAGGAATGACTAGATACGGTTGAACTTCTCTAAGGCTATAGATAAAGCAATAAGGAATAGCTCAGTAGGCAGTACAGTTGAACAGGAATGGACATCTGTAAAAAGAGCCATCACAGAAGTTGGAAGGGAGACATAGGTTCAAAGAAGGTAACTGCAGAGAAATCATTGGTAACAGGAGAAATACTTCGGTTGATTGAAGAAAGGAGGAAGTAAAAAAAATGTTACGGGAAACTCAGGAATACAGAAATACAAGTCGCTGAGGAATGAAACAAATAGGAAGTGCAGGGAAGCTAAGACGAAATGGCTGCAGGAAAAATGTGACGACTTCCAAAAAGAAATAATTGTCGGACGACGGACTCAGCATACAGGAAAGTCAAAACAACCTTCGGTGATGTTAAAAGCAAGCAAGAGTGCAACGTGAATTCCATTGTTAAATGTAGAGGAGAGAGCGGATAAGTGGAAAGGATACATTGAAAGTCTATGAGGGGAAAAATTTGTCTGATGTGATAGAAGAAGTCGATTTAGAAGACGTAGGGGTTCCAGTATTAGAATCAGAATTTTAAAGAACTTTGGAGGACCTAAGGTCAAATAAGGCAGAAGGGATAGATAACATTCTATCAGAATTTCTAACATCATTGGGGAAAGTGGCAACAATACGACCATTCACGTTGGTGTCTAGAATGTATGAGTCTGGCGACATACCATCTGACTTTCGGAAAAGCATCATTCACACAATTCCGAAAACGGCAAGAGCTGACAAGTGCGAGAATTAGTGCACAATCAGCTTAACAGTTCATGCATCCAAGCTGCATACAAGAATAATATATAGAAGAATGGTAAAGAAAATTGAGGATGTGTTAGATGACGATCAGTTTGGATTTACGATAGGTAAAGGCACGAGAGGGGCAATTCTGAGGTTGCTGTTAAAAATGTAAGAAAGACTAAGGAAAAATCAAGAAACCTTCATAGGATTTGTCGACCTAGAATAAGCTTTCGACAATGTAAATGGTGCAAGATTTTCGAAATTCTGTAAAAGGTAGGGTAAGCTATAGGGAGAGACGGGTCCTATACAATATTTACAACAGCCAAGAGGAAATAATAAGAGTGGACGACCAAGAACGAAGTGCTCGTATTAAAAAGGATGTAAAACAAGGACGTAGTCTTTCGCCCCTACTGTCCAATCTGTACATCCAGGAAGAAATGACTGAAATAAAAGAAAGGTCCAGGAGTGGAATTAATAATCAAGGTCGAAGGATGTCTATGATATGATTCGCTGATGACATTGATATCCTGAGTAAAAGTGAAGAAGAATTACATGATCTGCTGAACGAAATGAACAGTCTGATGAGTACACAGTATTAAGTGAGATTAAATTGGAAAAAGACGAGGGTAATGAGAAGCAGTAGAAATGAGAACAGCGACAAACTTAACATCGGGATTGATAGTCATGAAGGGGATGAAGTAAAGATATACTGTTGCCTAGGTAATAAAATAACCAATGACGGATGGAGCCAAGAGGACATCAATGACAGACTAGCGATGGCAAAAAGGGCATTTCTGACCAAGAGAAGTCTACTAGTATCAAAAATCGGCCTTAATTTGAGGAAGAAATTTCTGAGAATGTACCGCTGGAGTACAGCAATTTATGGTAGTGAAACATGGAGTGTGGGAAAACTGAAAAGGTAAAGAATGAGGAGGTCCGACGCAGAATCGGAGAGGAAAGGAATATGTGGAAAACACTGATAAGGAGAAAGGACAGTATGATGGGATATCTGTTAAGAGATGAGGGAATGACTTCCATGGTACTAGAGGGAGCTGTAGAGGGCAAAACTGTTGAAGAAGACAGAGATTGGAATACATCCAGCAAATAATTGAGGATGTAGTTTGCAAGTGCTACTCTGAGATGAAGAGGTCAGCACAGGAGAGGAATTCGTGGCGGGCCGCATCAAACCAGTCTGAAGACTGATGACCAAAAAATAAAAGACATCAAGAGCACACGAGTGGGCTTCGGCTCCGAAAGCCCATATCGATGATGTTTCGTTGGGAGGTTCGCACGCTGATACTTGCTGATATCGCAGCACTGAAATCTGCTGCAATTTGCGTAAGGGTTAAACTTTTATCACTTTGAGCAATTCTCTTCAATCGTCGTTGGTCCCGTTTTTGCAGTATCTTTTGCCGGCTGCTGCGATGTCGGAGATTTCATTCCTGATATCCACGGTATATTCGTGAAATGGTCGGAAGGGAAAATCCCTACTTCATCGCTGTCTCGGAGATGCTGTGTTCAAAAACTCGTGCGCCGACTATAAAGCCACGTTCAGACTAATGCCTAAACCAGTTTCTTTGGCATTTCAGTGTATATTTATCTACACCCCGAGAGACTACTTCCGGGGTAGCAGTCACTTTTCAGCAAACCTTTGAAAAGCTCTGGAAACTTCCCTAGCGCATTTGCTTGTAAAGTCAAAATTCTGCAGATTACGTATACCCACAGAACATTTGGACCGTAATTGAAAAAGCGTCGCGGTGATCTCTCCATTGGCGAAAGATACCGGACTAGTCCCCATTCGGATATCCGGGTGGGGAATGCCAAAGGTAAAGTGCCCATGTGAAAATAATTGAATAACAAACGATAGGAAATAGTCTACAAGTTGGTGTGTTCAATGTCAGAAGTCAGAACGTGGTGCGGACGCTAAAAAATCTTGGAAGGGAAATGCTAAGGCTTAATCTAGACATAGTGTGGATCAGTGTAGTGAAACAGAAAGAAGACAAGCATTTCCGACCGTACAGGTATAGGGTAACGTCAACAGGAGCAGAAAATGATATAACGGGAGTAGGAATCATCATGTATAGGAGGGTAGCGCAAAACGTATGTTAATCGAAAAGTTCAGCGATAGGGTTGTTCTCATCAGAATAAACAGCAAACCAAAACCGACAACAGTAGTTCAGGTCAGATGCAGAAGCAGAATATGAAGGGGAAAAAAAGTATATGAGGATTCGACAGGTAACTCAGTACGTAAAGGTACTGAAAGTGAGGTGAAAATTTAATGGTCACGGGGAACTGACATGCGGTTGTAGGGGACGGAGTAGAAGAAACGAGTGCGGGAGAATTCTGCAATAAATTTCAGCTTGTAATAGCGAATACTACGTTCAAAAATCAAAAGAGGTAAAGATATGCTTCGAAAAGGCCGGGAGGTACGGTAAGATTAGAGTTAGATAACATCAGGCACAGATTCCGAAATCGGATGTTGTAAGGCATACACAGGAGCAGATATAAACCCAGCTCAGTATTTAGTAAAAATGAAGTTTAAGACATTATTCAGGAAGAATCAGTGCACAAAGACATGGGATACAGAAGTACTAGGAAATGTAGTGACACATGTGAAGTTTCCCGAAGCTATAGATAGTGCGATATTGAGGAGTTCTGTAGACAGTTCAGTTGAAGAGAAGTGGTCATTTCTAAAAAGCGCAATCACAGATGTTGGACAGACACACGCAGGTACCAGGAAGGTAATTGCGAAGAAACCATGAGTAACAGAAGATATACAGTAGTTAATCGAGGAAAGAAGGAAGTACAAAAATGTTCAGGGGAATTTAGGAATACAGAAATACAAGTAACTTAGAAATGACATGAGTAGGAAGTGCATGGAAGCTCAGGCGAAATGGCAGTACGGAGAATATGAAGATATCGAAAAAATGATGATTGTCGGAAGACTGACTAAGTATACAAAAAAGTCAAAACAGTTTTTTGTGAAATTAAAAGCAAGAGCGGTGACATTAAGGGTGAAAAGAGAATTCCACTGTTCAACGCAGAGGAGAGAGCGGATAGGTGGAAAGAGTGAACTGATCGCCTCCATGGGGGGACACACTTGTCTGACGATACGATAGAAGAAGAAACAAGAGTCAACAGGTAAGAGATACGAGATCCAGTATTAGTAACAGAATTTTGATGTTTGGACGACTTTTCTCTGCCTCGTGATGACTGGGTGTTGTGTGACGTCCTTACGTTAGTTAGGTTTACGTAGTTCTAAGTTCTAGGGGACTGATGACCATAGATGTTAAGTCCCATAGTGCTCAGAGCCATTTGAACCATTTTTTTTTTGGACGACTTAAGATAAAAGAAGCAGATAGAACATGTTTCATCTTAATTTCAAAATCACTGGAGTAAGTAGCAACAAAACGACTACTGTCGTTGACGTATAGAATATATGAGGCTGCTGATGTACCGTAAGACTTTCGCAAAAAAGATCATCCGCTCAGTTCCGAAGATATCGAGGGAGGGTAATTGCGATAACTGTTGCACAATCAATTTAACACTTCATGGCCGGCCGGAGTGGCCGAGCGGTTCTAGGCGGTTCAGTCTGGAACCGCGAGACCGCTATGGTCGCAGGTTCGAATCCTGCTTCGGGCATGGATTTGTGTGATGTCCTTAGGTTAGTTAGGTTTAGGTAGTTCTAAGTTCTAGGGGACTGATGACCACAGACTGATGACTACAACAGTTAAGTCCCAAAGTGCTCAGAGCCATTTGAACCATTTGAACACTTCATGCATCCAAATTGCTTACAAGAATAATATGCAGAAGAATGGAGAAGAACACTGAGGATTTGCTGGATGACCATCAGTTTGGCTTTAGGAAAGGTAAAGAAGCTAGAGTGGCAGTTCTGACTGTGCGCTTGACAATCGAAGCAACATTGAAGAAAAATCGGGACACGTTCATGGGATCTGTCGACCTAGGAAAAGCGTTCGTTAATGTAAAAGGGTGAAAGGTGTTCGAAATTCTGAGAAAAAAGTGGCAAGCCTTAGAGAAATGCGGGTAATAAATATGTACAAGAACCAGGAGGGAAGAGTAAAGAGTGGAAGACGAAGACGCCCAGCCATCTTTCCATCCCGTTATAAGAAATTAAAAGCATATACGAAATAAAGATGTGGGATTCATTCAGCGTATTTTTTTTTTAATATTGTTCGTGAATCTTGTATTCTTATAAATACAAAATGAAAGAAAGGAAACAAATTCAAAAGTTGGGCGGCGCGTTTCGTCACTGGTTCGTTTAGTAAACGCGAAAGCATTACGGAGGTGCTCATAAAACGCCAGTGGCAGACGACGAAGAAGAAGCGATGCACATCATGGAAAGGTTTGTTGTTTAAAGTCCGGCAGATACATCTCACGAAATGGCCACGACGGTATAAGAATGCAGAAGTGCTCATACAAAAGCTTAGAGACCCATCGTTCTTCGCACGGACACTGCGCGGACAGGAGACAATTTCATTGAAACATCCAGAATTCTATTTGTAATGTACTGTACATCATATATACATCTGCATAGAGCGGATTGCACTCTACAAGACTGTCATTCCTTCCCTTTTTCATTCACAGACGTAATGAGGGGCGAATGACTGTCTGTACGCTTCCATACGAGACCTGAATATCACTCACCGCGGTCCATAAGGGAGGCAGTTGGATCGTTCTGCACTCTGTCGCAAATTCCGGTTCTCTACAGTTTCTTGTGATTGGCGGACAGAATGTATTCTTCTCTTTAGGTATGCCTACTTGAATTCATGGAGAATTTCCGCAACACTCGCGTGTTGATTGAACCTGCCAGCAACGAATTTAGCAGCGTGCCTCTGAATTCCTTCAATGTCTTTCTTTAATTCGGTTTGGTGCGGATCGCAAACAGTCAAACAATACTCAGTAATGGTTCGACAAGCGTTTTGTATGTAGTCTCCTTTAGAGACGAGCTACAATTTCCTAGAATTCTCCAAACAAAGTGTACAACCACCAAACTTTCGTGATCCTTCCCAAACCAGTGCAGAATGGCTGCTAGGGATGAAGAAGTCACAGAGTAAATGACTTCAAAAACTAAATGTACTGCAATGTTGTGCCTTGATATTAAATCTACCTGACTGTGTTCGCCATCCCTCTTCATCAACTCACATTATCTCGCATTTAGAACAAGCTGCCATTCAGATGTTATTCACTATCCTCCTCGAACCACTCGAATACGACACTTTTCGGCACACTGCAGCGTCATCAGTAAACTGTTTCAGGTTATTGTTCAACGTACCCATCAGACCTTTTTCTGAATCGAAACAAGAGCGGTACTGTTACACTTTCCTGGAGCAGTCCTGACGATACCTTGTCCCTGATGACCACTTGTCGCCCAGGAGAAGTACTGGGTTCAATACATAACAAGTCTTTTTCGAGCCACATTTCTGAAATTTGTTCCATATTTTCGGATCTTCGTTAATAGTCTACGGTGGGGCACTCTCTCAAACGCTTTCCGGAACTTTACAAATATGGAATCTGCCAGTTGCCCTATTTACAATGTGCTCTAGAACTCTCCAAACGACTGGTGTTAAGGACATTAGTCTGTACTTTGCAGATCTGCTTTATCCTTCTTACACGCGGGAATTATGTGTGATTTTTCCAGTCGCTTGTGAGTTTCTGCTGCTTGAGAGGTTCACGATAAATAAAAACCAAGGAACGGCCTACTCGGAGGAGTACTCTCTATTAAACCAAATTGTTATTTTATCTGGCCCCGTCGACTGATTCGTTTTCAATTCTTCTACCTGCTATTCACCTCTAGGGGTGCCTGTCACTGTTTCCTCGATACGGATGGATCAACAAAGTGAATATGGAGTGCTAGCGCTTATGACATTCAAACTTAACGACGAAATATAAAGAAAGAGCCATAACAATCGATGAAAGATATTTTGTTTGAAAACTGAACACCTATAACAGTAAAAGATACATTACCTTTGTCGTGTAGAAGTAATGTAAATGATACTTTGTAGGTGATATTGTCTTAAGAAGCCTGATTCAGTGACATTGGAGTGGAACAGTTATAACAGTGTTGCCTTAAGGACCACCCGACACTAGGGGAAATGAATTCAAGCACTGGGAAGGGATAATGTCAATGTCGGTATTGATTCGTCCTTCTAATCGGGTTTCCCGGTGTGACCGAGCCAGATGTTGTCGAGCAGTTTCCTCTGTTAGCACGCAATGGCGGGGAAAATGTCCCGTCCATATCTTATGAACGGAGTCAACGAATATTTTGTATCGTGCCACAAAGTGGTGCATAACGTTCTAGGGATAATCTCAGTCCCACTACCGATAGTCTTGTCAGGTCGCCTATCTGGGAAATGGCTGTTTAGGATGAAGAAGTCACAGGGTGCATGCATGGAAACACTAAATGTGTTGGCAATGAAGGAACCAGCCTTGCGTGTTGCTGGCAAAATTCTAATGGAAATCAATTGCCATGTATCTCTTTAATTCATGTATGCGGAACGTCAGGCCTGCAGCTTTATAACTTCGACAGTTGCAACATCTGCAGCGATGGGTTAATCCGGCAATTAAAAAAATCTAAAGTTTTAAATGCAATTGTGACACATGTAAACGACAGGTTGTGGATCTTCATTGTTCGGCACCAATAACCTCATTGTATTTGTCAATCAATAAGGGACGTACCAGACACTCTCACTTCCAGTTAGAATTTCGGTGACAAGTATTACTTATGCCTCAGTATCAAGTGTTCACCTTCGCTGCCATCGAGCTAACTCTACCTACCAACAACGTCATTCAGTTGGTTAGCTATCATGGTTCCTACGGAGCACTTAGCAAACATACAGGGTGGTCCATTGATCGTGACCGGGCCAAATATCTCACGAAATAAGCGTCGAATGAAAAAATGCAAAGAACGAAACTTGTCTAGCTTGAAGGGGGAAACCAGATGGCGCTATGGTTGGCCCGCTAGATGGCGCTGCCATAGGTCAAACGGGTATCAACTGCGTTTTTTTGAATAGGAACCCCTATTTTTATTACATATTCGCGTAGTGCGCAAAGAAATATGAATGTTTTAGTTGGACCACTTTTTTCCCTTTGTGATAGATGGCGCTGTAATAGTCGCAAACATATGGCTCACAATTTTAGACGAAGATTTGGTAACAGGTAGGTATTTTAAATTAAAATACAGTACGTAGGTACGTTTGAACATTTCATTTCGATTGTTCCAATGTGATACATGTACCTTTGTGAACTTATCGATTCTGAGAAAGCATGCTGTTACAGCGTGATTACCTGTAAATACCACACTAATGCAGTAAATGCTCAAAATGATGGCCGTCAACCTCAATGCATTTGGCAATACGTTTAACGACATACATCTCAACAGCGAGTAGTTCTCCTTCCGTAATGTTCGCACACGCACTGACAGTGCGCTGACGCAAGTTGTCAGGCGTTGTCGGTGGATCACGGTAGCAAATATCCTTCAGATTTCCCCACAGAAAGAAATCCGGGGACGTCAGATCCGGTGAACGTAGAGGGCCATGGTATGATGCTTCGACGACCAATCCACCTGTCATGAAATATGCTATTCAATACCGCCTCAACCGCACGCGAGCTATGTGCCGGACATCTATCATGTTGGAAGTACATCGCCATTCTGTCATGCAGTGAAATATCTTGTAGTAGCATCGGTTGAACATTACGTAGGAAATCAGCATACATTGCATCATTTAGATTGCTATCGATAAAATGGGGGCCACTTATCCTTCCTCCCATAATGCGTCACCATACATTAACCCACCAAGGTCGCTGATGATCCACTTGTCGCAGCCATCGTGGATTTTCCGTTGCCCAATAGTGCATATTATGTCGGTTTACGTTACCGCTGTTGGTGAATGACGCTTCGTCGCTAAATAGAACGCTTGCAAAAAATCTGTCATCGTCCCGTAATTTCTCTTGTGCCCAGTGGCAGAACTGTACACGACGTACAAAGTCGTCGCCATGCAATTCCTGGTGCATAGAAATACAGTACGGGTGCAATCGATGTTGATGGAACATTCTCAGCACCGACGTTTTCGAGATTCCCGAATCTCGCGCAATTTGTCTGCTACTGATGTGCGGATTAGCCGCGACAGCAGCTAAGACACCTACTTTGGCATCATCATTTGTTGCAGGTCGTGGTTCACGTTTCACATGTGGCTGAACACTTCCTGTTTCCTTAAATAATGTAACTATCCGGCGAACGGTCCGGACACTTGGATGATGTCGTCCAGGATACCGAGCAGCATACATAGCACACGCCCGTTGGGAATTTTGATCACAATAGCCATATATCAACACGATATCGACCTTTTCCGCAATTGGTAAACTGTCCATTTTAACACGAGTAATGTTTCACGAAGCAAATACCGTCTGCACTGGCGGAATGTGACGTGATACCACGTACTTAAACGTTTGTGACTATTACAGCGCCATCTATCACAAAGCGAAGAAAGTGGTCCAACAAAAACATTCACATTTCTTTACGTGCTTCACGAATATGTAATAAAAAATGGGGTTTCCTATTAAAAAAACGCAGTTGATATCCGCTTGACCTATGGCAGCGCCATCTAGCTGGCCAACTGTAGCGGCATCTGGTTTCCCCCTTCAAGCTAGACAAGTTTCGTTCTTTGTAGTTTTTTCGTTTGACGCTTATTTCGTGAGATATTTGGCCCGGTCACTATCAATGGACCACCCTGTATATGGGCGAAAGAAATCGAAATTGTGAATTCGCTAGAGGACATACCGGTGTGTGAAACATTTCCAGATGAAAGAATTAACTTTAATGCCGTAAACCACTTCTTACTGTCTGAGGAATAATTATTCAACCCGGACCTCAATTAGGAGACTGACCAGCATACTAGTGGACATGAGTGTGGCCACCATCCGGGATTTTAGGAAGACGTTCCGAAGCCCACGAGGACTTTGATACACTCATTGTCGACAGCATTCTTGTATTTGTGCAAGGGCGAGTGAAAGAAAATTTGCTTCGAATCTGACCATAGTGCGGTCATTGTGGCTGCAGGCTGTTACTTGAATGAAATCATTGCGCAATGATCTCTGAAATACTGGAAGTAGGCTTCTGCTTTGTTGCTGTCTCAAGACAAACATGTGAGAGAGCGTAGTAATGAATGAATTAGTTCATTTACTGTCATCAATAATTAAAGGCGAAAATCAAGAGAAATTTAACTATCATGTTACTGCGTATAAAGATCCCATACATACATCAGTGAATAAAGTTTTGCCGACAGACCGTCTCGCTGAAGCTGATGTCCAAAATTAAAAGTTCATACGCCCAAGTGACGGTGACGACCAAAAAAAAAAAAAGTTTATCCGATATAATAATTTTTTTTACATGTCATTTATTTTCCGATTTCGTATCGAAAGGGAGTAAAAAGTTATTAGTTACTTTAAAAGATCAAAGGGCAAGAACTGAATAAAGTTCAGCATCATGGATAATCCTCTTAAATTCTGTCCACTACCGACCACAATATATTGTTAACTCGTGAGTCTCTTACAAACAGCGCTTCTGGATATTCATGTAATGAAATATTAACTCAACGTAATTATCCTCGCTGGCCCCAATACCACGGTTTACGTACTGAACGTAATTACGTCGGAGCATTAAATAATTTGACTATGTGGAAAAGGGCTCTTTTATCGTCATAACATTGTTGCGGTTTGCCGTTTTTATTATCGTTTCTATTGTCAGTGTAACTAATTTTATTTAAATCAGTAATCGCGTGTATTTCACTTCACTAGAACTTTCTGTTTCTGAAGCCCTATCTCACTATGGATGCAACAGAACTCATACATGCGTCGATGAGTGAACAAATGGACTACATCCGTCAGTGAATAGCAATCCGAAAAGCTAACACCACAGGATTTTCAGAGTTTTCGTTATCTTCATATCTTTTCGTCTGCTTCTATTTATTTACGCAAGGGCTGCCATACCATTCCACAAGAATACGATTGTCAGGGAAGAGGACAAGGGGAGGTGATGGTAACTGGGAGAGGTACCATTCCATAAGAATACGATAGTCTGAGTAGTCTGTGACAATGTGGGGGAGTGGAGGAGGGGAGATGATGATAACTGAGGGAGGTATAAGCCACCTGGTGGTGTTGCTGTGCTACCAAGTTATTCAACGGGCAACGGGCAAAATATAATTAGTCTCGTGCACAAGCAATGCGACACCTTTGCCTACTTGCAGGAGTGGTTCATGTCGCGTACTTTGATGACTGTGAATTTCCAATTCACCCTAACGTACATGGGATACGCTACCTCCAATATTCCACAGACAATACGAAGAAATTTCATACTTACAAGAAAAAGAAACTAAAGTGTATTCATGTCTTAAACAGTGAGAAGGGAGCTGAAATTGAACTGAATCGTTCAAAATGTTAAACTTAGCACTTAGCAATGAGTAAAGGGAGCCTTAAAATTAAGTAGTTCAATATAACGGAGCACCCGCCCCTCCCATACACACACACACACACACACACACACACACACATTTTATGATAATGATCTATATAACAGTTAGTTACCGAAGGAGTAATTTTACAACGGCCTAATCTGAAGAGAGACTAAGGGGTATGCAGTACAGAAAGGTAAGGTAATATCTAACCATGATGAGGAAAAACTGCAAAGGCCTTGCCGCAGTGGATACACCGGTTCCCGTGAGATCACCGAAGATAAGCGCTATCGGGCGTGGTCAGCACTTGGATGGGTGACCATCCAGGCTGCTATGCGCTGTTGCCATTTTTCAGGGTGCACTCAGTCTCGTGATGCCAATTGAGGAGTTACTCGACCGAATAGTAGCGGCTTCGGTCAAGAATACCGTCATAACGACAGGGAGAACGGTGTGCTGACCCCACGCCCCTCCTATCCGTATCAACTGAGGATGACACGGCCGTCGGATGGTCCCGGTAGGCCACACGTGGCCTGAAGACGGAGTTCTATGTGGAGAAGCTGCTCACATGAAGACGTCGCAGTCCACGATCTTCTAACGGCGAGATGCGATAAGAATGGCTGTACAACCGATCTATCGACCATGAGGCGCTGACGGTATTATATATATCCACCGGTCAAAAGCCAGAATAACTGCCATTACCAGCGCGGGTCGCTGCGAGAGGTGCAGGAAGAGAGTCAATGAGTTCTCAAGAAAGTACCGACAGGGATGTAGAGCCATGCCGATTCCGAAGCCGTGGCCAGCTGCGCTACGTTTCTCTGTTGAGGCTCCACGTCACGAAATGCCCGATAAAAGTCGTCCCACAGATTCTCGAGTGCGTTAAAATCAGGGGAGTTTGGCGGCCAGGGGAGTACAGTATTGGACAGAGAGGAGTTTCAAGGTCATCCAACCACCCACATCTGAAGTACGTGCTCATAGAGCGTTGTAAATACAAAATGTCTTAGGAGTTTTGGTAGGATAGCGCATAAGACAGACAAATACTCTCATACACAATCTTTATTAACTTTAGAATATATATTTACACACAGAAAGTAATACTTTCCTTATTTTTATTTGATGTCGTTTTAATAACGCCGAATTTAATTTTCAACTTATAACTTCGCTCCACATCTGAATCATCTATTTCTTTCTCCAACCAGTAATTTGATAAATACAGAGAAGGTATATTCTCAAATTCTACTATATATCTAATTTCCTTCATTAAAATACTTGTTTTAATGCTATAACCATTAGCTCAGTACCTTTCTGCACTTCTTCTAGGCGAGAGTATTTGGAGATTTTAATTTTTCCTAATACGTCCTCCATGACGATGTTGTTAAACCGTCACACATTTTCCTGGGTGTATGTCGGCAACTCTTCTGCTCCACATTCTTGCGGGATTTCTGTATATAACTTTACAACTTTTGCAAATTAGCGTTCATTACATGTAGTTCTTCAATCAGTTTTAAACTCAGCAAATGGCAGTTCTGCTGCTAGGTGGACAACATCCAGCTTGCCACACTTAGATAGCGTCACTCTTAGATAGCGCCTTGTGTAGTGGGTTGTTTAATTAGGCCTAATCTTTATAATTAATTATGCGCCGGCCGAGGTGGCCGAGCGGTTCTAGGCACTATAGTCTGGAACTGCGCGACCGCTACGGTCGCAAGTTCGAATCCTGCCTCGGGCATGGATGTGTGTGATGCCCATCGGTTAGTTAGGTTTGAGTAGTTCTAAGTTCTAGGGGACTGATGACCTGAGAAGATAAGTCACATAGTGCTCAGAAGAATTTAAACCATTTATTTTTAATTATGCAATTATGATCGATATTTGCGTCGATTTTCCGACCAAAATAAGTAAAGTGCACTAACCTAACCTTCTTCTCCTGCATCTGGACAATTATTCCATATGTTGGGGGTAGCACTTGATATTGCCATCCAGTAGAATCAGGGTTCGAGTCCTGGAATTGGCACCGCCAATTTTAATTTCCTATCAAATCCAAGCGCCTCTGGTTGTATAATCGATAATCGTGACGGGGGGTAGGGGGTGGGGGGGCAGGGATGCACTTGTACTTCTCACCCAGGAGAACCAGGGTTACAGTCCCGGAAAGGGTACCGCCAATTTTAATTTCCCAGCAAACTCCTGGGTGGGGAGTGGGCTGTGATCTCAGCACAGTACTAGGACAAAGAAATTCCCACCAAAAGTTCGAAATTCCCACCAAAATTCGGAGTTTTTCGCCAATAGATTGGGTTGGGGGAGGGGTAGGGGGGGGGAGGGGGAGGGTGGGGAGGGGTGGAAGGGTGGAGGGGGGAGGGAGCTGGGACCCACGTGCAGACTGAGAAAAACACGTGACGTCATCTGGGGGTGGGCATGTGTGTGTTCGGGGATGGGAGTGGTCGGGGATGAGGGTGACCGGGGTCTGGAGATGATTAATTGATCAATTTAATTGATTTGCATACTAATTTGATATCGTAATTGCTACTACTGTCTATCAGTGGTAGAGCACCACAGTTACCTTGGCGCTGGTTTTGGACAGCGCAGTTTTACTATGTGCCGTACACTTCAACGACGGCGGCTCCTGAATAGTTTACGATCTTAGCAGTTTCGGAAACGCTTCCACCCTCGGCCTGAAAGCCAATGCACATGCGCTTTTGGGCATCAGATAAATCGCTCTGTTTCCGCAAAACGATAACGAGTGCACTGTTTTCCTCGCCCCTCTCCCCCAATTTTTTTTTTTTTTTTTTTTTTTTTTTTTTTTTTCATCAGTCTACTGACTGGTTTGATGTGGTCCGCCACGAATTCCTTTCCTGCGCTAACCTCTTCATCTCAGAGTAGTACTTGCAGCCTACGTCCTCAATTATTTGCTTGACGTATTCCAATCTCTGTCTTCCTCTACAGTTTTTGCCCTCTACAGCTCCCTCTAGTACCATGGAAGTCATTCCCTCATGTCTTAGCAGATGTCCTAATATCCTGTCCCTTCTTCTTATCAGTGTTTTCCACATATTCCTTTCCTCTCCGATTCTGCATAGAACCTCCTCAATCCTTACCTTATCAGTCCACCTAATTTTCAACATTCGTCTATAGCACCACATCTCAAATGCTTCGATTCTCTTCTGTTCCGGTTTTTCCACAGTCCATGTTTCACTACCATACAATGCTGTACTCCAGACGTACATCCTCAGAAATTTCTTCCTCAAATTAAGGCCGGAATTTGATATTAGTAGACTTCTCTTGGCCAGAAATGCCTTTTTTGCCATAGCGAGTCTGCTTTTGAAGTCCTCCGTGCTCCGTCCGTCGTTGGTTATTTTACTGCCTAGGTAGCAGAATTCCTTAACTTCACTGACTTCGTGACCATCAATCCTGATGTTAAGTTTCTCGCTGTTCTCATTTCTACTACTTCTCATTACCTTCGTCTTTCTCCAGTTTACTCTCAAACCATACTGTGTACTCATTAGACTGTTCATTCCATTCAGCAGATCATTTAATTCTTCTTCACTTTCACTCAGGATAGCAATGTCATCAGCGAATCGTATCATTGATCCCCCAATACG
Source organism: Schistocerca americana (assembly GCF_021461395.2). Classification (NCBI taxonomy): domain Eukaryota; kingdom Metazoa; phylum Arthropoda; class Insecta; order Orthoptera; family Acrididae; genus Schistocerca; species Schistocerca americana. The sequence continues at coordinate 161,548,354 of NC_060119.1, read as the reverse complement.
CTTTATATACCCTCCACTGCTAATGCGGCACCTGTCGTCTGTTTGTGGTAATTGCGCCACAACGTCGAACAGAGACGGTGGTCACGTTAATGTGACGGCCCCGAGTAGTTTCGCCGTTCAGATTTATCCGCTGAGAAGCTCTCCCTCCACCTAGGCCTGGCCACCAATAAAAGTAGGTGTGAACTGAAAGAAACTTACCCGACTTTTGATTTTCAAGCCAAGGGCCAGAAGCCCAGCGGGCAAGACGCGGCCGGGTAATCCCCGTAGAAAGCAGCTTACGTGCCTCGCGCGCTGTATCCTAGGCGGTGGGCTGCCGGATAACCTAGTAACCACACGTTTAACGGCCCTGATAGGCTTTTCCGGCAGCTACTTTCACGCACACAGAGAGGCCTGGGGGCCTTTGCCGCGGTCCTTGCGGCTCCTTCCGTCTCAGGTTCGAGTCCTCCATCGGGCATGGGTGTGTGTGTTGTCCATAGCATAAGTTTAAGTTAGATTAAGTAATGTGTAGGCTTAGCGACCGATGACCTCAGCAGTTAGGTCCCATAAGACTTTACCACAAATTTCCAAATTTTGGAAACAGGTGCTAGCCAAGCCAGCAGGCTGCACTGGAATATTTGACCACGAATGGCACCTGTTAGATGTCCTCAATTTAGTGGTCAGCACAAAGTTTTGTGAAATTGTGGGTAGATTATTTTGTAGCTAATTCGAACTTATCTAAGTTGTTGGTGCGTTTCCGTAACGAATTGAGTCGAAGTGTTTGGTGTTTCAAGATGTACCGAATCGAAGATTTATACCCGATATAGGTAATGCGGAAAAACATCTTTCGCTAAGACTCAGTGTGGGCGAAAGAGCGTGTTGAGTGATCATAACGCACGGTGACTTACGTGATTCTGACGCGGAATAAGACGACTACAACTGCAAAAGTCGCTATAGGCTAGAAGTTGCACTAGCGAACCCTGTCAGCACCAAAAGAACGCAGTGGGAGCTCATCAAGGAGGGAATTGTGGGGCGACCTGAAAAACTAGAATAAGTCATCAATGTTGCAAATCCGTCTAACAGGAAAATGTGGTGCCGAAGCCACAAAAACTGCGCTGCGGAGCAATGGAAGAAAGTCATTTGAATGAATGAGTCCTGTTGTCACACTGTTTCCGCGTGTTTTCATCCCAAAAATGAAACAAGGAGGGAGTTCTTTCATGATAAGGGCAGCCGTATCTTGAAACTCTACTCTGCAAGGTCGTATTATTGCCGAGGTACATGTGACCATTTTGGCTCATCAAGTCAATTCAATGGCACAATGTTCGTTTTCCAATAGCGATGCTGTGTTCCAAGAAGACAGGGCCTCTGTTTATACGGCTCACATGGTCCGGGACTGGTTTTGTGAGCACGAGGGTAGATTCCCGTATGTCACTTGGCCACCACACTCATCAAGTCTCAATATTGTGGTCTGCTTTGGAGAGAAGGGTGTGTGATCGCTAGCTACCTCCATTATCGTTGCGCGAACTTCCCACTATTTTGCACAAAGAGTTGTAGAAGATTCGCTATAAAACCACAAAGGACGGTTATTTATCCATTCAGAGACGACTGGAAGGCGATCTGAATGCCAACGGCTTTCCGGCATCAAACCAGTCAGAAGACAGATGCTTAAAAAAAAAAAAAGTTTGTGCTGTTTGCATAATTTTGTCCACACTGAGGTACTTGCAATGTTACTGCTAATTTGAATGTTCCAGTTATGTCATACTTCATGAGGCACTTCTAACAGTGGACGACATTTTAGTGAGGTGACAAGCTATACTGACATTTCAAAATTATTGTGTTTAACAGACTGATTGTTCATTTCTTCAGTTCCATTTAATTAGAATAATCAAGCTGTTTCTTATCAAACAGAGGAGTACCGCTCGGCCTCTCACACTCGATTTGGAAACAAAGTGCTGCAGATTCACATTACAGAAGTAAGGTATTAAGTGTAACACGTTCCCCACTTTTGATAAGTTTCTACTTGTTTATTTAGGTACCATGTTAATTTCCAGTGTAAATTGTATACAGGAAGTTAGACGTAGAATCTCCGTGGAAGAGAGAGCTTTTAGGAGAGGGCAAGGTCTGCTGACAGCCAAAAGTATTCCAGTTACGCTTAGGAAGAGTTCGCCATATGTTCTATGTGGCTTCTTATCGTTCTGAAATGTACACAGTCAGAAGGTACGGACAAAAATATATAGAAAAGTTTAGAAATGTGGTTGTGGAGAAGACTGGAGAAAGTGAAAAGGATCGCCGGAATGAAAACTGAGGAGATGCTGGGCGGAGTTGGTGGGAAGTGGAACAGAAGTAGAAAACATCTTGTATTGGAGACATATTATGTAGGAATTGTCTGAAGCAGAAAATAATGGAGAGAAAAGTAGAAGCAAAATGAGGGAGACGAAGAGGAAGGTTTAGAATGCTAAAAGATGTGAAGGGAGGAAGAGGTTACAGGCAAATGAAGGAGGATGCTCAGGGCAAAGAGACATGGAGAACATCCAAATTATACTCGTCTGAGGAGATACTGAAACAAGAAGATTTTAAAAAAATCATTAATGACTTCTTACTAATTGTGTCATCTCGATTTGCCACATGTAAGCGGAAATGTAAATACCACACCATGGCGATGCGCGCACGTCGAAAGAGAAATATGTCGTTGGGTATGGCCAAGCAGGGGCTCCAATAGAACTCCGGGACAGTGCTCCGGAAACCAGGGGTTATTGATGCGCGTTGACCATTGTGTGTGTGGACTGTCAGTGATGCAGTGGGTGTATGATAGTTCGACGTACGAAACGTGACTCGACGGCATGTAGTAGGCTGATCTCTTGGATCTTGGGATCGCTGCAATGTCTCTATAGCCGCGCAGGGTAGCTGCGCGGTCTTGGGCGCCTTGTCACGGTCTGTGTGTCTCCCCCGTCGGAGGTTCGAGTCCCCCCTCATTCATGGGTGTGTGTGTGTTGTCCACAGCGTAAGTTAGTTTAAGTTACAGGGTGTTTCAAAAATGACCGGTATATTTGAAACGGCAATAAAAACTAAACGAGCAGCGATAGAAACACACCGTTTGTTGCAATATGCTTGGGACAACAGTACATTTTCAGGCAGACAAACTTTCGAAATTCCAGTAGTTACAATTTTCAACAACAGATGGCGCTGCGGTCTGGGAAACTCTATAGTACGATATTTTCCACATATCCACCATGCGTAGCAATAATATGGCGTAGTCTCTGAATGAAATTACCCGAAACCTTTGACAACGTGTCTGGCGGAATGGCTTCACGTGCAGATGAGATGTACTGCTTCAGCTGTTCAATTGTTTCTGGATTCTGGCGGTACACCTGGTCACAGAAAGAAGTCACAAGGGTTCATGCCTGGCGAATAGGGAGGCCAATCCACGCCGCCTCCTGTATGTTTCGGATAGCCCAAAGCAATCACACGTTCATCGAAATATTCATTCAGGAAATTAAAGACGTCGGCCGTGCGATGTGGCCGGGCACCATCTTGCATAAACCACGAGGTGTTCGCAGTGTCGACTAAGGCAGTTTGTAACGCCACAAATTCACGAAGTATGTCCAGATAGCGTGATGCAGTAATCGTTTCGGATCTGAAAAATGGGCCAATGATTCCTTTGGAAGAAATGGCGGCCCAGACCAGTACTTTTTGAGGATGCAGGGACGATGGGACTGCAACATGGGGCTTTTCGGTTCCCCATATGCACCAGTTCTGTTTATTGACGAAGCCGTCCAGGTAAAAAAAGCTTCGTCAGTAAACCAAATGCTGCCCACATGCATATCGGCGTCACTAATCCTGTGTACTATATCGTTAGCGAATGTCTCTCGTGCAGCAATGGTAGCAGCGCTGAGGGGTTGCCGCGTTTGAATTTTGTGTGGATAGAAGTGTAAACTCTGGCGCATGAGACGATACGTGGACGTTGGCGTCATTTGGACCGCAGCTGTAACACGGCGAACGGAAACCCGAGGCCGCTGTTGGATCACCTGCTGCACTAGCTGCGCGTTGCCCTCTGTGGTTGCCGTACGCGGTCGCCCTACCTTTCCAGCACGTTCATCCGTCACGTTCCCAGTCCGTTGAAATTTTTCAAACAGATCCTTTATTGTATCGCTTTTCGGTCCTTTGGTTACATTACACCTCCGTTGAAAACTTCGTCTTGTTGCAACAACAGTGTGTTCTAGGCAGTGAAATTCCAACACCAGAAAAATCCTCTGTTCTAAGGAATAAACCATGTTGTCTACAGCACACTTGCATGTTGTGAACAGCACACGCTTACAGCAGAAAGACGACGTACAGAATGGCGCACCCACAGACTGCGTTGTCTTCTATATCTTTCACATCACTTGCAGCGCCATCTGTTGTTGAAAATTGTAACTACTGTAATTTCGAAAGTTTGTCCGCCTGAAAATGTACTGTTGTCCCAAGCATATTGCAACAAACGGTGTATTTCTATCGCTGCTCGTTTAGTTTTTATTGCCGTTTCAAATATACCGGTCATTTTTGAAACACCCTGTAGATTAAGCAGTGTGTAGGCTTAGCGACAGATGACCTCAGCAGTTTACTCCCATAAGACCTTATCACAAATTTCCAAAAAAATGTCTATATCCTACGTGGTCGGTGTGTTTTATAAACGCTCAAACAATTGTGAATTCACTTGATTAATTGAAGATTTTCTCTATGAAATTGAATTTTCTCATTATGAGCCAGAAAGTCAAATCAAACACGTTTTAAGCGTCCAGTTTCCAAACTAAAATATTTAGCGATGACAAACGTTAACAATGTGCTGACATGTGCATGAGGTTCAGCGTAAAATGAATATGTATTACTACAGAAAAATATTTTAGAGCTGAAGATGACAGCTATGGCGGTTGAAACAGGTTACCCTGAATAAAATTATTTTTTGCCATCTTGGCTTTTGAATGGTTGTTTCTATGAAATGCTTAAGATTGCCGAAAGTGTGTCTACCAAGAGCGTGACTTCAGCTTGAGCCAGTGCATGGGCACAGCTGATACTTTTATCTAATATCTCTGTGGTGGTCACGTAGAGAATGTTGTATCGTTACTCCCTATAGGTAAGGCTAAGTCGATTAGCAAGGTGTTTATTTGTATATTGACTGATATATTAAATAATGGGTTAAAACTGTGAATGTAAGAGCCGTTTTTGTATAAAAAAATTTTGTACTATAATTTTAATCGTTGTTAAATCTAAGTTCTAGTCTCGGTGATGATAGTCACATACGGCTGTGCGACATGTACTTTTCTGCTTATTTCTTGATTAATTTTGAGGAGAGTACATGACTTGCTAACTCAGGAAGAAGACATTGCTTTTTCTTCTCTGAAACGAAAGGATGCATGTGTTCGTCCCACGGTCAGTCACAGAGGATCTAGAGAAGGAACGTAGATCACCAGGGCATTGCAGTTTGCGAGAGGTAGGTGTGCTAAGACGCTGTTCTGCGCTGTTTCGGCTACTGCGGTTTTCTCTTTGAAGGTAGTTTGCCACTAAGCCACCGCATGTTCCTAGTAAGTCACTGAACGTGACGAATTCGCTATCCCGTATGCAGAGCTAAGAATGTTCCCCTGTAATTCTGCTTGGCCACCATTAGAAACATTTTTGCCTCACACTCCAGATTTTGTTACCAACCAAATGTCTCGTACCCACAACCGTATCTTGGCGCGAGGGGATCGGATAACAAGTCGAACATGGCTAGCAGCCAATACCGACCTCTTGTGTGATGAGCTCCGTAGGTCAAGAATGGAACATTTCTGCGGAGTTCCCATTATTCATGTAAAAATGCAACAGTTAAAACAATAGAAACTCCATGCTGGATTGTAAACAATATTAGGAAAAGGGTAAGATTGCTACTCATTGCAAAGGTTATGCCGTTAAGTTGCAGACACGCACTAACAAAAGACTGTTACACATTATAACTATCACTCACACATCATCGCTATCAACGGCAGCTTCCTGTGTGTCTGCTTCCTTTGCTGGAGGAGGCTTTAGCCGAAAGCCATAATGTCTAACACTTTGGTGTACCTGTCTGCAGCCCAACAGATCATCTTTGCGAAGTGTATCAATCTTGTCCTTTTCCTAATAGTCTTAATAAAGCAACATTTCGATGCTCACATTGGCAGCAGCATTGAATTATCCCTTCGACATGAGGTTTCCTAAGAAGTGGAGAGTTAGGTTTAAAGGATGTTAATTTTGAACACAGGATTCTGCCATGTAGGCAGAGAGAGACTACAGATTCTGGTAACGGGTGGTGTGCTCTTTATCTGGTAGTGAATGGCCTGCTGTGGCACACATTTGCCGAGTTTGGACTAACTGTCACATTTCACATCAGCGCTATCCACTTTCTGAGCGGCTTACAGTTTGCAGGATTTGCTGCGCAACTTTTATTGACTGATTAACTGTATTGTTTCATGTGCCCTGGGCTTGTTTACCTTTGCATATGCTAGCTGCACTGATTAGGAAAACTTGTAGCGTTTTCCAAGCACGCATTCACATTCTTTCTCATATTGTTAATGGAACGTTATTGATTAAACTGAGCTTTTAAAGAGCTTTGTGTTTCAATATTTTAGGTGGCAGTGTGCTCTTTGTGTTGGAGTAATTTCTCGTTCTATTTCACGAGTGTTCATGTTCATTTCGTTGAAACATTAGTCTCTGTCATATTAACGAGGTTTCCCAAACAGCAGGGAGTGGGTTAGGGTACGGTTTTGAGTACAACACTGTGAAAATTACAAAAATGTAGCATTAAATAACATAATTATATTTAAAAATTTCTCTGATCCAGTATGTAACAGAGACGCGGTCAGAAATTATGCAGTTAAGAATTTAAGATCATTATATCTACAATAAACTCTATTAAGGAATTTTCACAATTAAAAGTATTTACTGTAAAATTACATGAATAACTATGATATCTGTATGAATCGGACTGGTGGCAGAATAGCTTTAACTGTGTTACCTATATTGTTCAAAAGCGTCTGTTGTGGAAACGCTATAAATGTTTGCTAAAGGCAGACAGTCCAGAAAATTTCTTAACATGCAAGACACGTTATATTTCGGATGAAAATAGTAAAGGTAGAAATAACCTACCAGATCAACTATAAGACTGGAAAGTAGGACAGCCAATTACGAAGAAACAGTATTCCAGTAGTTGTAATTAATGGCCAGTTAAAAATTTTCATTGAAAGAGAGCAACAGATTTGGTGGTTCTGAAAACAGTAATGGCTTAAATTATTATTCCAATAACTGTTAAAAATTCACTATCTTTTAGTTAACTGCCTTTTGAACAGAATAATTTGTCATCACGGACCACCGGCCAACTTAGTATATAACCAAACATGACATTAAATACAGCATACTCAAAACTATTAACAATGCAGTCTTACATTATAATGCAGCTTTACTTTCACACAAAAGAACATACGAGGTCAACTAAATAACGTTAGGTTTTAAACAGTTATGAAAATATTTAGGAAATGTAACTTGAGATTTATGACCAGGCAAAGTATGTGTCGAGATCTTAGAGTAAATAAATGAGTTATTAATTACAAGACGTATACACAGCCACTTCGGTTGCACAAAATTCTGTCAGTTAACCATGGTTTCGACTGCATTAGGGCAATCATCAGCAGAACAAATAGTTACATGAAATACATATAATCACACCTTGGTGCAATCGGAATCATGGTCAATTGGCCAAATTTTGTGCACCCCAAGTGGCTGTATATACGTCTTGTAATTAAATAGCGTACGGTTGCTGGAACACAGCCAATAAAAAGTTTAAGAAATGAGTTATTAAACCCAGACTTCATTTGAACCTGAGACCCAAATTATTTTCCTACAACTAATCGTGGTCAGGCGACCCTCAAAATAGAAACATAAACAGTTTATTTATATTTCTAGTATGTCTATCTCATCTTGACGGTGTTCCATTGCAATACAGTGGCCAATCCTCCTGATCATTCAGTTTATTCATATATTTATATTGTTATCAGTTGCTTAATAAATGTATGACGAGCAGTGCAGCTGATCGTCTAACATGCTGTTGATGATATCGTAAGTGAAGTCGAATAGCTACAACTTGGCAACGGACAGAAAAAGACCACGCTTATATTTCAAGTTTTTCTGTTTTATTATTTACCGGTCAGCTGATCAGTATTAACGTTAAATTGTTTTATTTAAATCAATTAATGTTTTCATGCTTATGAGGGAAGTGACATGATCATAAGAACCTTTAGCACTCAACCATGAGCTTTCATACATGATCCAACTTATTGTCGTTGCTATGAGTTTTCTTATTATGGGCGTTCCCTTTGTGATGTATGATAATTTCGTGAAATAAAATACGTTCAAGGATAATGTTATCTCACTTATAAACACAGCCCTGTCATTTCCCTCTCTCTATAAAGTAAAATTTGAGCAAGAACTTCCAATTAGACCGCAGAGAACTCATCTTACCGTAACAAACGAAATATAAAATGCAATATAATACATGTACTGCCATCTGATGATGACCATTCTGGTTTTAAGTGAGCTACGGTCCTAGAATAAAACAGTTATTTATATTATCTGAGGTCATTCTCTGAACTGTTTATGATTTCTTTTCCACAAAATAATTTTTGGTTATAGTTGACAAGATGTTGTAAAGCGATGGACAAATGTTCAGGCTACTATTGCAGGGGTATCCAGACAAATTTTAGGGAAACTCATTCTGCCTGGGCAGACTACGAACGTGTGAGCTATAAAACAGTGACATTTGTACTACCTGCAGTAGTCTTCTCATAGACGACGAAATTACTCGGGACTGCTTCTAGCAGTTAGGAAGATCATATTTTGATTTTACATTCCATCTGATTTAGGAAAGACATGCCATAATATCCAAAGGGACTTCGTTCAGATCTACCCTGGTTCTGGAAGCCCATCATTTACGGTTCTGTTTGGAACAAGTTTTTTTTTTTTTTTTTTTTTTTTTTTTTTTGGGTCATCAGTGTACTGACTGGTTTGATGCGGCCCGCCACGAATTCCTTTCCTGTGCTAACCTCTTCATCTCAGAGTAGCACTTGAAACCTACGTCCTCAATTATTTGCTTGACTTGTTCCAATCTCCGTCTTCCTCTACTGTTTTTGCCCTCTACAGCTCCCTCTAGTACCATGGAAGTCATTCCCTCATGTCTTAGAAGATGTCCTATCATCCTGTCCCTTCTCCTTATCAGTGTTTTTCACATATTCCTTTCCTCTCCGATTCTGCGTAGAACCTCCTCATTCCTTACCTTATCAGTCCACCTAATTTTCAAAGTTCGTCTATAGCACCACATCTCAAATGCTTCGATTCTCTTCTGTTCCAGTTTTCCCACAGTCCATGTTTCACTACCATACAATGCTGTACTACAGACGTACATCCTCAGAAATTTCTTCCTCAAATTAAGGCCGGTATTTGATATTAGTAGACTTCTCTTGGCCAGAAATGCCTTTTTTGCCATAGCGAGTCTGCTTTTGATGTCCTCCTTGCTCCGTCCGTCATTGGTTATTTTACTGCCTAGGTAGCAGAATTCCTTAACTTCATTGACTTCGTGACCATCAATCCTGATGTTAAGTTTTTCGCTGTTCTGAGTTCTACTACTTCTCATTACCTTCGTCTTTCTCCGATTTACTCTCAAATCATACTGTGTACTCATTAGACTGTTCATTCCGTTCAGAAGATCATTTAATTCTTCTTCACTTTCACTCAGGATGGCAATCTCATCAGCGAATCGTATCATTGATATCCTTTCACCTTGCACTGCTTCCTCGATGTACAGATTGAAGAGTAGGGGCGAGAGGCTACAGCCTTGTCTTACACCCTTCTTAATACGAGCACTTCGTTCTTGATCGTCCACTCTTATTATTCCCTCTTGGTTGTTGTACATATTGTATATGACCCGTCTCTCCCTATAGCTTACCCCTACTTTTTTCAGAATCTCGAACAGCTTGCACCATTTTATATTGTCGAACGCTTCTTTCAGGTCAACAAATCCTATGAAAGTGTCCCGATTTTTCTTTAACCTTGCTTCCATTATTAGCCGTAACGTCAGAATTGCCTCTCTCGTCCCTTTACTTTTCCTAAAGCCAAACTGATCGTCACCTAGCGCATTCTCAATTTTCTTTTCCATTCTTCTGTATATTATTCTTGTAAGCAGCTTCGATGCATGAGCTGTTAAGCTGATTGTGCGATAATTCTCGCACTTGTCAGCTGTTTCCGTCTTCGGAATTGTGTGGCTGATGCTTTTCCGAAAGTCAGATGGTATGTCGCCAGACTCATACATTCTACACACCAACGTGAATAGTCGTTTTGTTGCCACTTCCCCCAATCATTTTAGAAATTTTGATGGGATGTTATCTATCCCTTCTGCCTTATTTGACCGTAAGTCCTCCATAGCTCTTTTAAATTCCGATTCTAATACTGGATCCCCTATCTCTTCTAAATCGACTCCTGTTTCTTCTTCTATCACATCAGACAAATCTTCACCCCCATAGAGGCTTTCAATGTATTCTTTGCATCTATCTGCTCTCTCCTCTGCATTTAACAGTGGAATTCCCGTTGCACTCTTAATGTTACCACCGTTGCTTTTAATGTCACCAAAGGTTGTTTTGACTTTCCTGTATGCTGAGTCTGTCCTTCCGACAATCATATCTTTTTCGATGTCTTCACATTTTTCCTGCAGCCATTTCGTCTTAGCTTCCCTGCACTTCCTATTTATTTCATTCCTCAGCGACTTGTATTTCTGTATTCCTGATTTTCCCGGAACATGTTTGTACTTCCTCCTTTCATCAATCAACTGAAGTATTTCTTCTGTTACCCATGGTTTCTTCGCAGCTACCTTCTTTGTACCTATGTTTTCCTTCCCAACTTCTGTGATGGCCCTTTTTAGAGATGTCCATTCCTCTTCAACTGCCTACTGCGCTATTCCTTAGTACTTCCTTAGTACTTCCGTATCCCACTTCTTTGCGTATTGATTCTTCCTGACTAATGTCTTGAACTTCAGCCTACTCTTCATCACTACTATATTGTGATCTGAGTCTATATCTGCTCCTGGGTACGCCTTACAATCCAGTATCTGATGTAATCTAATTGAAACCTTCCCGTATCTCCCGGCCTTTTCCAGGTATACCTCCTCCTCTTGTGAGTTTTGAACAGGGTATTCGCCATTCCTAGCTGAAACTTGTTACAGAACTGAATTAGTCTTTCTCCTCTTTCATTCCTTGTCCCAAGCCCATATTCTCCTGTAACTTTTTCTTCTACTCCTTCACCTACAACTGCATTCCAGCCGCCCATGACTATTTAGATTTTCGTCCCCCTTTACATACTGCATTACCCTTTCAATATCCTCATACACTTTCTCTATCTGTTCATCTTCAGCTTGCGACGTCGGCATGTATACCTGAACTATGGTTGTCGGTGTTGGTCTGCTGTCGATTCTGATTAGAACAACCCGGTCACTGAACTGTTCACAGTAACACACCCTCTGCCCTACCTTCCTATTCATAACGAATCCTACACCTGTTATACCATTTTCTGCTGTTGATATTACCCGATACTCATCTGACCTGAAATCCTTGTCTTCCTTCCACTTCACTTCACTGACCCCTACTATATCTAGATTGAGCCTTTGCATTTCCCTTTTCAGATTTTCTAGTTTCCCTACCACGTTCAAGCTTCTGACATTCCACGCCCCGACTCGTAGAACGCTATCCTTTCGTTGATTATTCAATCTTTTTCTCATGGTAACCTCCCCCTTGGCAGTCCCCTCCCGGAAATCCGAATGGAGGACTGTTCCGGAATCTTTTGCCAATGGAGAGATCATCATGACACTTCTTCAATTACAGGCCACATGTCCTGTGGATACACGTTACGTGTCTTTAATGCAGTGGTTTCCATTGCCTTCTGCATCCTCATGTCGTTGATCATTGCTGATTCTTCCGCCTTTAGGGGCAATTTCCCACCCCTAGGACAAGAGAGTGCCCTGAACCTCCATCCGCTCCTCCGCCCTCTTTGACAAGGCCGTTAGCAGAATGAGGCTGACTTCTTATGCTGGAAGTCTTTGGCCGCCAATGCTGATTATTTATCAAACTTTGGGCAGTGGCGGGGATCGAACCCGGGACTGAAAACGTTTTGATTATGAATCAAAGACGCTACTCTTAGACCACGGGTCACGGAACAAGTTTAGAAACATGGTAAATTAATGCGATTATTTTATATTTTGTTTTCAGCAAAAAGTTACGAATTTCGCTCCTTAAGAATCGCAGTATGCCAGTTACAGTAAGTCAGCAGAAATTTTAACTTTCAAAGATGAATCCTTTTATGTAAACAGTTCCCCGCCGCACTGCCTGTAGATACACACAACATTCCAGCAACATACTGAGTTATCATACAATGTGTTATAACGTATTGAGTTACAATAAATTGCGTTGATGGAGTGAAGCGCTTGATGGTGACAACCCGATATGTTATTCACTACGCTCGACTGAGATTCCCAAAACCGGATTTCGTAAATTAAATTACCCTTGGTTGGCCATGTGGAAACTGCTACGTAGGTTCCCATGATTTGAAAGTGCTTGATCTGTCAGGCTAGGATTTTTTTTTTTACTTTGTTATTTCGCCTAATCTTGAAAGATTGACATTTTGTGCATGAAGCTGTCTACCAACGATATTGAATTGAAGACAAGCAGTCATTGTGCTAACTAACTCACAAACTAGAATACTTGAATTCCAGAGCCCACTCATGTAAAACGAGTGACGATCAGAAAAAAATGTACAAGGTGTAACAAAAATGTACGGCATAAATTGCGGAACACATTACTCACCCGTAGACGAAGAAATTACGTTGTATGAACAAGGGTCTGGAAACGTTTTGTTTCCATGATATAATTCATTTTCTCCAGTTCACTAGTCATGAAAAACATACAAGAACAGAACGTTAGAATCATGGGCTAGCATGCACTCTTGGTGACATATGATACGTTGTACAGCGCCTGTGTTTTCTTTTACATACCACTGTTGCCATTGCTTTTTTACGTATTTCATTGCTTGTTTACAGATAGCATTATCTGTTCCAGCGGTCAGTACGACAGTTGCAAGCACACGGGATGATTACAGGCTTGGCTCGTGCAGCGGCAGTATATAATAATGCAGAAATGGCAGACGCCCATTTGATGTATGGATTATTTTACGGCAATTTGCACCGGGAGAGATCTGGAGAACGAAGGCGACCCGAAACGAGAACGTTTGAAGCCATTGATCGTCGTCTTAGGGACCATGGAGCATTTATACCTTATGCTCGCGACCGGGGAGCAGTAGAATGACGAGGACACCGCAGCGGGAAGCGACAATTCCTTATGCAACTGACGACGGTCCTAGTGTCAGTACAGGACACTTAGTTGCGGCACCGAATGTTGACCACGTGACTGTCTGGCGAGTGCTACCCGAGGACCACCTGTATCTATATCTTTTACAGCGTGCGCAGGCACTATCAGCTACTGATTTTTCTGCACGGGCTCTCATCTGGGAATGATTTGTTCAACAAAGAGTCAATCCTAATTTTAGCGCAACCATGCAGATCACAGATGAGGCAACATTTCAGCGAGATCAGATAGTAAATTTTCACATCGGCATGTATGGGCAGACGTCAGTCCTCATTCAGCTGTTGAAGCACGTCATCAACAAAGATTTTCTGCGAATATTTGGGTCGGCATTGTTGGTGACTGTTTGGTAGTGCCTCATTTTCTTCCACCCAGGCTCAACGGACAAATTTATGGTAGTTTCGTAGAGAATGTTCCGCCGGATCTGTTAGCAGTCGTGCCTTTAGTAATTTCATAGAGAATGTCTTACCTGATCTGTTAGCACATGCGCCTTTAGCTGTGCGACAAAACATGTATTTCATGCATGATGCCGCACTTCCTCAGTATAGTGTTAAATGTCCGTCGGCTTCTAAACAATAGATTGCGTCACAGATCAGTAGGGAGAGAGGGACCAATTGTCTGGCCTCCACACTCTCCGGACATAAACCCACTGGACTTCTACAGGGTTATTGCAAACGATTGAAGCGATTTCACAGCTCTACAATAACTTTATTATTTGAGATATTTTCACAATGCTTTGCACTCACATACAAAAACTCAAAAAGTTTTTTTAGGCATTCACAGATGTTCGATATGTGCCCCTTTAGTGATTCGGCAGACATCAAGCCGATAATCAAGTTCCTCCCACACTCGGCGCAGCATGTCCCCATCAATGAGTTCGAAAGCATCGTTGATGCGAGCTCGCAGTTCTGGCACGTTTCTTGGTAGAGGAGGTTTAAACCCTGAATCTTTCACATAACCCCACAGAAAGAAATCGCATGGGGTTAAGTCGGGAGAGCGTGGAGGCCATGTCATGCATTGCTGATCGTGATCTCCACCACGACCGATCCATCGGTTTTCCAATCTCCTGTTTAAGAAATGCCGAACATCATGATGGAAGTGCGGTGGAGCACCATCCTGTTGAAAGATGAAGTCGGCGCTGTCGGTCTCCAGTTGTGGCATGAGCCAATTTTCCAGCGTGTCCAGATACACGTGTCCTGTAACGCTTTTTTCGCAGAAGAAAAAGGGGCCATAAACTTTGCACAAAACACGTTAACTTTTGGTGAATTGCGAATTTGCTGCACGAATGCGTGAGGATTCTCTACCGCCCAGATTCGAACATTGTGTCTGTTCACTTCACCATTAAGAAAAAATGTTGCTTCATCACTGAAATCAAGGTTCGCACTGAACGCATCCTCTTCCATGAGCTGTTGCAACCGCGCCGAAAATTCAAAGCGTTTGACTTTGTCATCCGGTGTCAGGGCTTGTAAACGCTAAGGCTTCTGCTTTAGCTTTTTCCGTAAGATTTTCCAAACCGTCGGCTGTGGTACGTTTAGCTCCCTGCTTGCTTTATTCGTCGACTTCCGCGGGCTACGCGTGAAACTTGCCCGCACGCGTTCAACCGTTTCTTCGCTCACTGCAGGCCCACCCGTTGATTTCCCCTTACAGAGGCATCCAGAAGCTTTAAACTGCGCATACCATCGCCGAATGGAGTTAGCAGTTGGTGGATCTTTGTTGAACTTCGTCCTGAAGTGTCGTTGCACTGTTATGACTGACTGATGTGAGTGCATTTCAAGCACGACATACGCTTTCTCGGCTCCTGTCGCCATTTTGTCTCACTGCGTTCTCGAGCGCTCTGGCGGCAGAAACCTGAAGTGCGGCTTCAGCCGATCAAAACTTTATGAGTTTTTCTACGTATCTGTAGTGTGTCGTGACCATATGTCAATGAATGGAGCTACAGTGAATTTATGAAATCGCTTCAATCATTTGTAATAGCCCTGCGTTTATGGGGGCATTTGGATTCTCTTGTGTATGGAACTCTATCTAGCACAAGATGTTCAGTCTCCGTGCCCCTCTCATAGAAGGCTGCGACATGATGCGCTTTACTCGCTCGAGGAATACATCAGTGCTCACGGAGGGCATGTTGAATGTGGTGTCACCGCCAGACACCACACTTGCTAGGTGGTAGCCTTTAAATCGGCCGCGGTCCGTTAGTTTACGTCGGACCCCCGTGTCGCCACTATCAGTGATTGCAGACCGAGCGCCGCCACACGGCAGGTCTAGAGAGACTTCCTAGCACTCGCCCAGTTGTACAACCGACTTTGCTAGCGATGGTTCACTGACAAAATACGTTCTCATTTGCCGAGACGATAGTTAGCATAGCCTTCAGCTACGTCATTTGCTACGACCTAGCAAGGCGCCATTATCAGTTGCTATTGATATTGTAAATAATGTACAGACAAGAGCTACGTTCAACATTAATGGATTAAAGTCAAGTATTCCACCATCTGCGTCCGTTTTTCTAAGTTCTAATTTCCTTGTCCTGTTCCAGAACTCACGCCAGCCTGCGTGAGGTTAAACGCGTGCCTTTCGGCTTCCTCTATTCATACGGGTTGGCTCTCCTGCCAATCCACAACATTGAACATCTCCCGTGAGAAAGAGTTATATATAGTGCGGGCTTTTACCTCGTGTCTTGCGTCGCCACCAATGACAGTCGATGTGTAACATTTATGTCAAATAATGGGTACCTACTATTTCAAAATGTTTGTTGCAGAGTGCTGGAGGGAGAGTCATGGGGAGGAGCCCATCATTGGTGTAAGTGTGTCGGTTGTAGATCCTGCTCATTACATTAAGCATATCAGTTTTAATTAAAGATAGAATCAACATCAGTGGCCTCCTTAGTCAACATATTGAAAGTGATTTTCATTGACTGTAACCTAGTTTATTGCTCTATCGCATATTCGCGGTCTGTGTTAGATTGCTTATGTGCATTATACAAAAGCATTCCGGATAATCTACCTACGGCTGCAGACTGGATGTAGCTGTGTAGTCAAGGTAAAGTGCAGCGTATGTGACGACACCATTGGATAACTGGAATTATATGAATCCTTTTTTAAATCATATACGCTTTTTACTGACTAAATCATTAATAAAGGATTCTCTTCGCAGTTCGCCATTGCAGCTGTTCTCCGCATCCAGATCCGGTGAGTCCACGGCCTGCGTTTCCACTGTGTCCAAAGGAATATCATCTGAAAGAAGAAGATTAGCGGATTTCAGATCAACATGTAACGGACTTTCATATCTCCAATGACGACTTCACCATGTACAGTTTCTCTAGCACAAATGGATACCGATAGTGCTCTTGCAAATGTTGGGGGAGTGTTGTAGATGCCTGTTAAGATTTTTACGTGGAGCTGATTTCACTGGCTCACAACAAAATGAAGGGACAGCGGAAAATAAAGTGTCGGGAAATCGATTTATCGCATATGAGAACTCGGACGCTTATATAAGAAGTGTATTTATTTAAATATCTGTACAATACACTATGAGTGCGACCAAAGGATAACACACACCAGAGTATTTGAGGTGGGTAGGCAAATGAAGAACACTTTGGAAATGATAGCACTACATCGCGCGTGGTTAGTTAAATTCCGTCTGGATTCGGGTCCCGCCACAGACTGAAGCATTACATTTCCAGGTCCCTGGGCTGCCCGAAGAGCGTTAGTAAACATAAATGCATGAGCTTTTTGCACCAAAATAATTACGAAACCCTCAAGTTACTCAGTCGTAATTCTCTGACCTGGCGATGAAATGTGACACAAATATTTTACAAAAACAGAAATAGCGCATTGTAGGCCGACACGGACACTTTTCAGTCCACGTCCAACTGATCCATAAGAAAACAAATTTTAAATCTCTGTCATCGTTTTTCCAAGCTGTCGCAGTAATGATGACAATAATTTTCTGTAACTCTTGCTTTAGTGAGGTTGTACCATTGCTCTCTTATTGCGCTGCTACTGCAGTTGTTTATTTCGGTGAATAACGCCTGCCTGCAATGCGAAAGATTGTTTAATTCGTGTGTTCTTAATCATGCGGCCCGATACGGTAGGAATAAATGGTGAAACCTCTCTAATTTTCAACGACGCTAGGTATTCAGAGAGTTCATCATCGTGAGACTGTGTCGAAGGCGCTGTTCTGTTGGGCACGATGTGCACCTCTCGCGGAAAGACGGCTTCAGCGATGGAACTTCTCCAGTGAGAGCCACATAATGAATGGTATTGCCAAGACCAAGCCTGAAGCTGATGCGTGACAAGTGATTTACTGATTTACGAAGACCGTACACACTGGAAACCAATCTTTCTGTCGCGTAGTCCGACGCGAGCTGCACAAAGTACCTCAGACAGGATATCAATGTCCAGACACCTAACTTAACCTAAAAATACCGAGAAAGAAGTAGGTAGGATACGCCGCAAGACTGAGGTTCGGCGCTGATATTGTGATGGACGTCGAAACGTTCGGCAAAGTTTTGGTATTTTTCGACTTTGCGCCTCTCTGGTGGAATCGCTGGTTGTTTAGACTCTCTTTGCCAAAGAGGATTGTGGTGCGAATGTGGTCCGCGAGGCGGCGTGTGACGGGCAGCGACGGCAATCTTGAGATAGCAGCGGAAAGAGGAAGGTGGCGAGAGGGGCTCTGACGTGGGAGCAGCCCGTGTATGTTCCGGAAAACGACTTGGCCACACATGGAGTGATATCGATGCCTAGTTGTAGTTGAGAGACGTTGTTCGGAAAGCTGTAATTTGGAAAGGAGCTCCCCTTCTGCGTGCAAGAGCGCTTAGGTTTCACAATACTGATGTTTCCCAATGGAGAGCGACGGGTTAAAGCAACATCTGGAGGTCTGCACAGCCGTGACTATAGTGCCACTGCGCCATAATTGCATTTACGCACGAATACTAGATAACTACCCGTCAAGCTGAGTTGCAAAATTCTACCTGAGTCTGTCCTTGTGGTGCGCCATTAGTTCCACTATTTCGTGACTGGTTATTTATTTGTTTTAACTGTTAATGTTACAAGGTTGTCACTGAGTTTTCTCTGATGGGGGGCGCTAGTTTGCCTGTGTGGGGCCAGTGGTGACTGCATTATGTTTCAGGTCTTTTCACGCCAATTTAATGATGTGTGTAATGTATCTGCAGGAAGTAACGGCAAGACGTGTGAAACGAAATAAGATTGCTAGATTACGGCTCTGTAAACGCAATGAGGTAGCAGCGGATGAATTCGAATGCTACAGATTTGTTCTTGAGTTAATTAATTACCTTTTGTAATCGAACAGATCACGACTCTTAATTTGGCGTTTATCTGAAGCAGGTTTGCACCTAAGCTTGTTTTGAAATAGCACTCCTGAATGGTATACGAGCAAATTTTAAATTGTGGCACTAGAAAAACTGGTGTGATAAGGGGGGTCCCGCTGTACTTCGTTGTTGTGTATTTCAAGTGCTGTTGCTAAAATGGATTTATCAGAATACACTTTTTAGGTTTGAACTGCTGTCAGGTTGTTATTATAAACATGTTGTAGGGTTACTGCATGCATTTTAAGACAGCATTGAGGATTTTAAATTTTTTATCGAGCTTGAGTTAAAACTTTTGATTGATTTTTTAATTGATCTGGGCTCAAATCTGATACTACTGTATCACAAGTATTTTACCCTTCATACTGGATCAGTGTATAAATTATTAATTAAGAGTAAGCCTTGCAACAAGTAACCTTTAAAAGAAGAAAAAATAAAAGGTATAGGACAATATGTTTTTAATAACTGTTGAGTAAGAATTGTTCGTTAATAAATTTGTTTTAAATGATGTCTGAGTTAATGTTAGCCCGGCACCTTACGACGCCTTCATCATAGCCTCTCCCATACTCGATATATATAAAGGTGCAAAGTTTTCAGACTCCACGGACTATTTGGAAATGATCTCGCCAGGTCTGGGACGCAAAGCAGCCCCTTTAGTGCTCCGCCGAAGCAATTGAGCTAGCTGCGTGAAATAACTTATGCCCTGCTCTGCTCTCGAAAGGTTCCAAAAGAGCGAATCCAGTGAGAATCAGTGTCAACTATTAGCGAAGTTAGAACGAGCGCCATAGAACTGGGCTAGCGCATTGGCCTGAATAGCTTTATATTAAACAAGAGCGAAGAACTTTTACAGCGTCGTAAGCTCTCTCACTTCTTTCAGGCCCGATCAAGGGGAAAGACGTTTACATTTAGCAAGTTATGCTACAGTATCTAGATGGTTTGACGTTGCACGGGATCGTTGGAAAGCATAAGTGACTGCTAGATCACTACCTACAGTTAGTACAGCAATAGTGATTGTCTAATATGTTTATTTTATAGCTGGAAGTATTGTAGGGTCTTAACTAGGGGTGATGCAAATCATCTTCTCAGGTCGATTGAATAAATTACAGTTTAAGTCTTACATTTCCCGTCTAAAACTTTGATGAGTCCTATCTCTCAGTGGATATCAGTTACGCACAGGTCGAGTATGGTGCCAAGGGTTAAAGTACTTAGTTTTAAGGAATTTGTTTCTGCCTCAGTCCGTTGCATCGGAGATGCGAAAACAAAGGTGGATGCAGAGTACCTGAAGTCGTAACAAACAACTCACGCACAAAGCATCGTCTACGTTTCCACATATTGCGTTAGCTATATTGGTGCTCTGTAATTGCTAATTACGTACAAAGGTAATGTATACCTTTTACACAAAGAGTCCTATTCTACGGTGTAATTGTTGTCTGCCGGTTTGACAGTATATCGATTCGAATACATGAATGAACTTTTGAACTGCCTTTTGTTGCTATATCAACACTGATATTAAACGAGCACCTGCATTAGCATTTTAGTGCATAATCCTGTGGAGTTTTCCTTTTGTGGCAACGCAAGGTTATGCACTACCTAAGATAGTTTACACAATTACCCTGGCAGCGCGACGAAACCGTATTTGTACGGAAATTATAGTCAACACTGTTACTTGTTAACCTTATTTCTGTTAATACCTAATATATCTCGACGAATCGTAAACTCGGATAGAAATTAATAGCATAACATTGTCTGTCACTCCGAGAAACCCTGAAAAGTCGCATGTTCCTAACGATTTTGTAAACCATCTTCCCTTCTTGGCGTAACATACGAATCCATAGCGAACGATTACAGGTATCTTCGTAAATTATACGGGAACCTACTTTAGTATCACTTGCTAGTATTAATGAGGTATAACATTTAGCAAACTGATCATCTCACCTTAACACAAAGCGTATAGTATGTTCGTTGATGATGGTACCAATGCCAGATACACAACAGCTGGTACAAATCTGAACCAGAAGATAGGTACGTTTCATTTCTTTCTATTTTCATGTATCTTCCATTTACCGATTGCCGGCCTTTCCGACACACCGTCAGACTTATTCAACTCAACATATTATTACTGCTTATGCAGCATATATTTCGGTACGTGATATATGCCTATCTCTACTACAAAAAATATAAAAAGTTCCTTTAATTCATAGTCCATCATATGGAAATCTACATCACTGTGAAGTCCATGTGGTGAACAAAATATGAGTCGTCTTGCGTGTGAGGTTACTCAGGTCCGTGATATAGTGATCGGGTTCCTGCTGCTGAAAATGGAGGCAACTGATTGATGGAGAGGGATAATTAGGACTCTGCTCCGTTAGGATAGGGTGTTTATATGTTAGCACTCTCGTCTGGACAACACTGCAGAAACACTCGATAGCAACAGAGCACACTTCTTTCTGTCCCACTCCGTCATCAGTCGGCATCCTTTTCGGTAGCAGACGCCCGACTCTGGAACGATCTTCCTTACTGTGTCAGAGAAATGAATATTATCTCCAACTTCAAAAGACAGTTAATGACATTGCTACTAAAATAATAATATTCCCTGTCTTTGTCTAGTACGCACCTATTACCCCATTACAAGTTGCTCTCTCTTCCTACCAGCTTTCCACATTTCAGAAAGCCCCTTACTGGGGCAGCGTATCTAAATTTCTCTTCCTTAGAGCTCGCTATGTCAAAAAATATTACTTCTGAAACGGCATAAATACATTTCATTATTATTATTAATAGTAGTACTGCAGGTGTTAATGCTATCTGTTTTTCCTGTTACTGCTACGCTTGGTTAAAAAATGGCAATGAGCACTATGGGACGTAACATCTGAGGTCCTAACCTAAGGACATCACAGCCGGCAGCAGTGGTCATGCGGTTCTAGGCGCTACAGTCTGGAACCGCGCGACCGCTACGGTCGCAGGTTCGAATCCTGCCTCGGGCATAGATGTGTGTGATGTCCTTAGGTTAGTTAGGTTTAAGTAGTTCTAAGTTCTAGGGGACTGATGACCAAAGAAGTTAAGTCCCATAGTGCTCAGAGCCATTTGAAGCATTTTTAAGAACATCACACACATTCATACCCGAGGCAGGATTCGAACCTGCGACCGTAGCGGTTGCGCTTCCAGACTGAAGCGTCTAGAACCGCTCGGTCACACCAGCCGGCGCTATGCATGGCATCATTAGAAACAGTCTAACCTAGTTTCAAACCTTTTTTTTCTATTGCTACCATTTTATTACTATTTATAATATTAAAATTATTACGTTTTTGTCAGAATGAAAACTGTTCTGTAAGTTTGAAACTCTGGTCCAATATAACGTAGGGCCTGAAGAGTCTGATTTGATCAGTCTAAGTAGAGACAGTAAACACATAGTAGTACTTTGTGACTGAGATCGGCGGTGGGCTAACAGTATTCTATTAGTACCTTATACAGATACTATATCGCCCGATCACCTCCATAATCGAATGGTTGCGCATCCGCCTTCTCTCCACGCGTCTGTGTTATTTGTTCGGCGCACCGTGCTGACGGTCTCTCACGCGACCACACATTCTCACCTAGGTTATTTTACTGTCTGCGGTCGGGCAGCCTTGATCAGGCTGTCAATGCTAGTCGATTCTATTCCCAGTTAAGTACGTCCATAAATTTTATATTGCTGACAGATATTTGGAGCAGATATTCTGTTGAGGCAGCATCCCAATGCCACATTTCTGTTAAAGAGAGAGAGAGGGATTGACTGTAAGGTGGCCATTGAAAACCAGGATCGCGGAAAAACTTCTTGGGTGACGGTGTGCTTCGATCTTAGCCTACCAATGGCCATAGCTTTCTCGTGGCATCAAGTGACACACAACCTGTTACCGACCAATGGGCGCCTCCTTCGTGATGGACTTAGCGTCATAGATCAGTGCGTTCAGTGTTCTGCCATAGACACGTGACAACACACATTTACCTGGATCACGAAATGAACTGGTACTGGCTTATAGCCGGCCGGTGTGGCCGTGCGGTTCTAGGCGCTTCAGTCTGGAACCGCGTGACCGCACGGCCGCAGGTTCGAATCCTGTCTCGGGCGTGGATGTGTGTGACGTCCTTAGGTTAGTTAGGTTTAAGTAGTTCTAAGTTCTAGGGGACTGATGACCACAGATGTTAAGCTCCATAGTGCTTAGAGCCATTTGAACCATTTTTGAACTGGCTTAAAAAAATAATTTGCGATTCTAATTCGGTCCGTTGACACTGTCTTTCCCGCTGGTACCCTATTGTGTCCAGACTTCTTCTACTTTTCGGGAGCAAAATTAAATACAGTTGTATGATTGTTAGGCCACTATGTTCACTGTATTGGAGAGGGCGATAAGAACCCACTCGCCAGCGACCAACATATGGCCACTAATATTGGAAGTGCCACGGTATCACGACTTATTCGCAATACAGGGTGATACAGGAGGAATGTCACGTAATTTGTGAGGTGATTCTGCATGTACAGATAAACCGCAAAAGCCCCATGTACAAATGTCTGATTTTCGATAGTTACAGAACTGGAGCGGGTTGAAGACTACACATATCCCTGAATGAATATGAAGGCAAGTGTGAATATTACTTACCAAAATGCTGTGTAGTCGCTGTGGTGGACAGAATAACGGTGGGACAGGTGACGATCCGCACTATAAGTTATCGCAGTACTGTGATGTTGCTCTGGGGCAACAGCTGCAAGCCAGTGTGAAGCCACAGGTTGGATCTGTGAGCAGTCGTGAAGCCGTGTACATGTCGTGATTGAATGCTGTTTAATTGAGTACATCCGCTGCCTCCGTGAATACCAACAGGCCTCATACATTCATCCATGCAAAATACGCAGACGTCTTCTTTGTGTATGTATATGGTAATGACGATACCTGTGCGACTGTATTTCCCTGAGCGAAGAACCCCTGTGCCAAGGTGTTTACCAAGGTTTTCAAACGGTATATGAATCCGGAATACTACCCAGTGTTCATTCAACATAATAGCGCGAAGCCGTCCAATCAGTTGAGGAAAGGGAAGACGTTATTGCAATGGCACAAACATAGTCCTGCTACCAGTACATGGCGCATTAGCCGTCAGCTAGATAGTCAACAAACGCGAGTGTGGCGTACATTCCAACGGCTTGTACCCATTCCATGAGCAGCCCAAGCAACATCTGCATCCAGGCGACCCAGTAAGCAGACTACAGTTTTGTGAACGGTTGGCTATACACAGAGACTGATGCAATACATTTTATTTACAGATGACGCTACATTTATGCAGAATGAAATCACGAACATCTGCAATCCTGATACAAGTGAGATGGAGTACCAACATGACACTAGGGAAACAATATTTAACATTTTATTTACAGATGACGCTATATTTATGCAGAATGAAATCACGAACAACTGCAATCCTGATACAATGTGAGATGGAGTACCAACATGACACTAGGGAAACAATATTCAACATTTTATTTACAGATGACGCTACATTTATGCAGATTGAAATCACGAACATCTGCAATCCTGATACAAGTGAGATGGAGTACCAACATGACACTAGGGAAACAATATTCAACATTTTATTTACAGATGACGCTATATTTATGCAGAATGAAATCACGAACATCTGCAATCCTGATACAATGTGAGATGGAGTACCAACATGACACTAGGGAAACAGTATTCAACATTTTATTTACAGATGACGCTACATTTATGCAGAATGAAATCACGAACATCTGCAATCCTGATACATGTGAGATGGAGTACCAACATGACACTAGGGAAACAATATTCAACATTTTATTTACAGATGACGCTACATTTATGCAGAATGAAATCACGAACATCTGCAATCCTGATACATGTGAGATGGAGTACCAACATGACACTAGGGAAACAATATTCAACATTTTATTTACAGATGACGCTACATTTATGCAGAATGCAATCACGAACATCTGCAATCCTGATACATGTGAGATCGAGTACCAACATGACACTAGGGAAACAATATTCAACATTTTATTTACAGATGACGCTACATTTATGCAGAATGAAATCACGAACATCTGCAATCCTGATACAATGTGAGATGTAGTACCAACGTGACACTAGGGAAACAATATTCCAGCTTAGGTTCTCGGTGAACGTCTGGTACAATTTGATTGACGACCTGATGATAGTCACAGTATATGCACGTTTTATAACAGAAGACCTACATGCACTTTTGAAAGACGTGACACTGGAGCACCGACAGCAAATATACCTGCAACATGATGGATCACAGATTCTCTGTACCAGACAATTATCCCCATGTGCGAATCACACGTTTCCTCGAAGGTGGATGGCCATTACGGACCCATGAACTGGCCTGCCAGATCACCTGGCCTAACCCCATTACACTTCTCTTTATGGGGCTCATTAAAGGTGGATGGCCATTACGGACCCATGAACTGGCCTGCCAGATCATCTGGCCTAACCCCATTACACTTCTCTTTATGGGGCTCATTAAACAGGCATGTGTACACTACGAAGGTAGATACACATGAAGAACCTCTCGCATCACCGTTGCTGTTTCCCGCATTAATACCAGCTGCAGAGATCTTCGATGTGCAACAGAACACTCCCTACGACTCGTTGAGCAGTGCATTGAGATGGATGAGGGGCTTCCTGAACACCTGTTGTCGGATGTATCAGTCATTCGTCCTACCATTATTCTGTCCTCCACGGCGCCTAAACAGCATTTCAGTAAGTAATATTCACATCTGCCTGCATAATAATTCATTGATCTGCTCCAGTTCCGTAACGATCGAAAATCAGATACACGTTCATTGAACTTTTTCGGTTTGTTTCCACATGTAGAATCACATCACAAAATATGTGACATTCCTCCCGAATCGCCCTGTATGTTGAACATTGTATTTCGTAGGCAAGATGTAATTTGAGTTGTCTGGGTCATGTGGATTCTTGCTATGGCCCCTTCTCAGATGTGTTGTTACTGGTGGTGTACAAGTGGCGGTGCCATGTAGTATTAACGCTGACATTATTTTATTCTTTGTGTTTCCAAACAGCATGTCTACTGTGGTGTCACCGCCAGACACCACACTTGGTAGGTGGTAGCCTTTAAATCGGCCGCGGTCCGTTAGTATACGTCGGACCCGCGTGTCGCCACTATCAGTGATTGCAGACCGAGCGCCACCACACTTCAGGTCTAGAGAGACTTCCTAGCACTCGCCCCAGTTGTACAGCCGACTTTGCTAGGAAAGGTTCACTGACAAATACGCTCTCATTTGCCGAGACGATAGTTAGCATAGCCTTCAGCTACGTCATTTGCTACGACCTAGCAAGGCGCCAGTACCAGTTAATATTGAAATTATAAGACATGTACCGTCAAGAGCGATGTACTCCAATTATGGATTAAAGTTAAGTATTATATCAACTACGTACTTTATTTGCTACTATTAATTCCCTTAACTGTTCCAGACCTCGCGCCAGCCTGCGTAAGCTTAAGCGCGTGCCATTCGGCTTCCTCTCATAGTGACTTGGCTGTCTTGCCAAGTCACAACATCTACAAACAGAGACACTGAGAATAAAAATGGTCAACATCGCTGCTTTCAGTGCAGAACGACCTGGGTTAAAATCATGGTATCTCGTCGGAGTGGTATCGCGTATGATACCAGCCCAAGGCCGACGTTACGTTCCTAATGGAACTGCAAATTTCCGTTCGTCGTCAGTAGTGGTCCTGCGGGACCGGACAGACCAAACGGTGCACCCCCGCCAAGCCACACCTCCAGCAGCTGTGTACTTGGAGCGCCCTCTGCCGCCACAACACAGGATGGCAGGCGGCAGCCACGCAGCCCACTCACGGTCAGAACCACATCGCTACGCGAAGCTACACAGTTGCTGCCTAGTCGCGGCTCCATCACCCTCGTTGTTGCTGTTGTAATAACTGGACACGGTTCTTGGCACATTATCTGTAACGCTCATAGACTTGGAGAAAAAAAAGTTAAGTAAATATTCTGCTTGTTGGGGTAAATTCTTTGCTCATCATTTCTGCTCCTATTTAGCTTTCCTACGAGGATAATAGCCACACCACTCTGCAGCCCTCGCTGTTGTGTACGAAGCAGACCACAACAGTCAGATTTTTCAGATACAGGAAGGTCTGAAACGAGGTTCACACAGCATTGTGAGGTCAAATGAAAAACTTCTAAAATTAATAAGCGGCTGCATCACCATGATACCTCTACTTGCAATAAAGAGTAGAGAGCTACATCCTTGTAGCAGTAGTCAACCAGTCGAAACAGACTCAACACCTAAACCATAAGTGCTGTACACCTTTTTTCAAGAATGCCCATAACTAATAATTTGGCGTCAAAAACACAGGTTTTATAAATTACAACAAACCCTTAGACCAGGTCAGTAGATGTATTTTATGGAGTATTTTAGGAAAAAAGAGAGTACTCCAAAATCTTAACATAAATATTGAAATAATTTCCGGACATTGTGTGATACGAAACACGAAATACTAGCAAGCTCGGAAAAAAACTAAATAAATTTTATAAATTAATAGCTAAGCATGTGTAAGTAGGCTGTTTATGTTTTCTTATTGGCAACGTTATGTAGCGCTCTGTATGAAAATCAATGGCTGTGCTGTGTGCAGTCTGTGGCTAGTTTGCATTGTTTTCTGCCATTGTAGTGCTGGGCAGCTGGATGTGAACAGCGCGTAGCGTTGCGCAGTTGGAGGTGAGCAGCCAGTAGTGGTGGATGTGGGGAGAGAAATGGCGGAGTTTTAAAATTTGTAAGACTGGATGTCATGAACTGCCATGTATATTATGATTTTTCAACGCTATTAAGGTAAATACATTGTTTGTTCTCTATTAAAATCTTTCATTTGCTAACTATGCCTATCAGTAGTTAGTGCCTTCCGTAGTTTGAATCTTTTATTTAGCTGGCAGTAGTGGCGCTCGATGTATTGCAGTAGTTCGAGTAACGAAGATTTTTGTGAGTAAGTGATTTGTGAAAGGTATAGGTTAATGTTAGTCAGGGCCATTCTTTTGTAGGGATTTTTGAAAGTCAGATTGCGTTGCGCTAAAAAATACTGTGTGTCAGTTTAAGCACAGTCATGTATAATTGTTCAAGGGGGACGTTTCACATGTTGTGGCATATCGCTCGGAGACGTGAACACAACGAAAGCAAGAAGAAACAAATACATTTGTATGGGACACAGAAATGGAACTTGTGGCACACACAAAACGTTATTGTCTGAGAAATCAGATAAGTAATTAAGACATCAAATCGAACTTGAGGATTCATTCAGAGGGAGTAAAATGGTTAGAATATATCTATAGGAAACCAAAAAAAGAAGTATTGAACTAAAGACATGGGAAACGACATCCAGGATGAACACAGAAGTGGGGGCTGGACTGAGACAGGAAAAGGGTTTACTCCTTGAAGTGAAGAAGGAGGCAAAGAAAGAAAGAGAACATACAACATTAGCTGGAGCGTAGTGGCAGCAACAAATGAATATGTAAATGTCGGTATGGTGCAGTAAAAGAGGAGTCTACCTTGAGCAGATTTCTTTAAATAAGAGAAACGTTTATTTCTCTGTTTTACGAACTGAACTTCCTACATTATAAAACATAGGAAGGCTGGCGTGGAACGAACATTCGAAGACAGGGTGTGTACTGGGCGCTGTGGACGAGCACTGACCTCTACTCCTCAGTGTCACGACTGGCCGGTTTCAGGAGAACAAAGCGCTGTTATTTAGAGTAACGTTTTACAAAAAGAGTTATATTCAGTAACTAAAAAAGATCAGCCCACCCTGCTGCTTCCCAAACAGGAAGGCATGCCAGTCCCTGGAACGAATCCGCCCGGCGGATTAGTATCGAGGTCCAGTATGCCGGCGAGCCTGTGCTTTTAAGGCGGTTTTCCATCTACCTCAGCGAAATGGGCTGGTTCCCCTTATTCTGCCTCAGTTACACTATGTCGGCGATTACTGCGCAAACACTGTCTTCACGTACACGTACACCATAATTACTCTACCACGCCAACATTTGGGGGTTACACTCATCTGGTATGAGATGTTCCCGGGAAAGGGGGGGGGGGGGCGGATGCACTGGGACCGAACCGCACAATAACCCTGGGTTTGATATTGGGCGGCGGTGGGGTGGGTGGACTGCTGTGGCCTGTTGTGGGGTTGTGAGGCACTGAGGACTACGGCTGGACGAAGGCTCTCCATCGTTTCTAGGCCCCCGGTTTAGATACTCAGTACAATACAAAGAAGATTTCGTGGTAATCTGCACAGGATACTGAATTTATATTCCAATTTGTTATATATGTGTTTATTTCACAAATTAATGTGTTTAACGTTTTAATTCTTTTAATATTTAAAATTGGTTATGCCAGTCTCGAATATTTTTTGATACTCCTTTACATCGCCTGTTTGGATAATTGCATTTGTTTGAAGAACTTTGGGCACTGCACGTTCTTGGGGGTACTATCTGTCATGGCAGATTTCCCATCCAGTGTAACGTTGCCTTTCAGCTCCGTGCTACATTGGATCACTGTTGGCTCATCTGTCACCAGATGGCATTATTACATTATTGCACAACGGCCACTGGCCATTTCGCACATTGAAAGCCTGACATAATACAACTTTTTGAGCTGTTTCTCGTATACTACCGCTGCAGTGATATGTAATAGTCTTAATATTTAGGGCTTAGATTAATCTATTGTATTTTTATATTCTTCATAGCTCTAATCACCACCAGCCTCTTTCAGGTGGTAACACCGGTTCGCTTCAGATAACCCAAGTTTAGCACTGTCAGGCTTGGTTAGCACTTAGATGTCACCGTCCAGGTCTACTGAGTGCTGTTGGCAAACGGGGTGCACTCAGCCCTTGTGAGGCCCATTGAGGAGCTACTTGACTCAGAAGTAGTGGTACCAGTCACGAAGACTGACAACAGCTGGGAGAACGGTTTGCTGACCCTCCGCATTCGCATCTGGTGACGCCTAAGGGTTGAGGATGACAAGGCGGCCGGTCAGTACTCTGTTTGGAAGGTGTTCCTTTGTTTTTCATAGGGCTAATTGAGGTTGCTGAGAACAGACAGTGATAATACTGTGTTAACACTAGTGTTTCGCTTTTTCCTCAGTAGAATAAATCTTCGTCAAAATGCAAGTATACATTTACAATAAAAAAAAATGTTTGTCTTTCTTCAGCATGAAAAAGTGTGATGAGTTACGCCTCATTTTACTACTGTCAGAAGATCTTTCATTATGTACAAAACTGTTTCTTTTTTTGTCTGAAACTTACACGTTGATGCAGCATCAAAGCCCTTGCTCAGACAAATGCGGTATTTCGCTGCCTAAGCAGGTGACGTCTTGTTGGTATGGCTTAAGCTGCATCAGTGTTTTTACTGCATGTATCTGGTTGGCCCCATCTTATATACTGTATAAGACGAAAGTCCGCATAAAGAAAAATTAAAAAATATGATATCGTCGGCTTCAAAGCTTTTAGAGAACTTTTGATATGGCTTGGATTTCTTATCATAAATACGTATTTTGACTCATCTCGCAAGGGATCCACATAGTAATCAAAGTTCTCCATAGATTTTAAAGCTGAAAATCAGGTTTCTTATGTCATAGAAGACACAGCTTAAATTCTGAGTAAAAATCAGCACTGGCGGCCGAAAATCTCCCGCATAAGAAGTCACCTTCATTCTGCCAACAGCTTTGTCAAAGAGGGCGAAGGAGCGGACAGCGGTTCAGGGCACTCTTTTTGCCCTTGGGATGGGAAACTGACGCTAAAAGCGGACTAATCAGCAACGATCACCGGCGTGAGGATGCAGAAGGCAATGGAAGTCACTGTATTAAGGACACATCATACGTACCTACTGGACAAGTGGCCTGTAGTTGTAAAGGTGTCATGATCATCTCTCCATTGGCAAAACATTCTGGAATAGATCCCATTCGGATCTCCGGGAGGGGACTGCCAAGGGGAAGGTGACCATGAGAAAAGTATTGAATAACCAACGAAAGAATAACATTCTACGAGACCGGTCGTGATGCCAGAAGATAGAACGTAGAATGGAAGCTAGAAACCTTCAAAAGGGAAATCCAAAGGCTCAGTTTAGACATAGTAGGGGTTAGTGAGGTGAAATGGAAAGAAGGCAAGGATTTTTGGTCAGATAAATATATGGTAATATTAACAGCAGCAGAAAATGATATAACTGGAGTAGCATTCGTTATGAATAGAAAGGTAGGCTAAAGACTGTCAACAGTTCAGTGATAGGGTTGTTCTTAATAGATCCGACAGCAAACCAACACCCACAACGATAGTTCAGGTACACATGCCGACCTCGCAAGCTGAAGATGAAGAGATAGATAAAGTCTATGAGAATACTGACTGGCTAATACAGTATATAAAGGGACACGAAAATCTAATAGTCATGGGTGGGGGGGGGGGGGAGGATGTAATGCAGTTGTAGGAGAGGGATTAGAAGAAAAGGTTATAGGAGAATATGGGCTTGGCACCAGGAATAACAGAGGGCAAAGACTAATTCAGCGCTGTACTAAATTTCAGCTAGTAATAGCGAATAATCTGATCAAGAATCACAATAGGAAGAGGTATACTTGGGAAAGACTAGGTGGTAGGGGAAGATTTCAGTTAGATTACATCATGGTCAGACAGAGATTCCGAAATCATACAATGGACTGTAAGGCGTATCCAAGATCTGATATGGGCTCAGATAACAACGTGGTAGTGATGAAGAGAGGGCTGAAGTTCAAGAGATTAGTGAGGAAGAATCGGTGCGCAAAGAAATGGGATATGAAAGTACTAAGGGATGACGAGACATGCTTGAAGTTCTCTAAGGCTATAGATACAGCAATAAGGAGTAGCTCCATGGGTAGTACAGTTGAAGAGGAATGGACATCTCTAAAAAGGGCAGCCAAAGAAATTGGAAAGAAAAACATAGGTACAAAGATGGTAACTCAGAAGAAACCATGGGTAACAGAAGAAATACTTCCGTTAATCGACGAAAGAAGGAATTACCAAAAAGTTCAAAGAAATTCAGGAATACAGAAATACAAGTCGCTGAGGAATGAAATAAATAGGAAGTGCAGCGAAGGTAAGATGAAATGGCTGTATGAAAAATGTGAAGAAATCGAAAAAGAAGCTATTGTTGGAAGAACTGGCTTAGGATATAGGAAAGTCAAATCAACATTCGCTTACATTAAAAGCAAGGCTGGTAGCACTATGAGTGCAATTGGAATTCCACTGCTTAATGCAGCGGAGAGTGGTGGTGGTTGTGGGGATGTTTAAGGGGGACTAAACAGCTAAGGTCATCAGTCCCCCATTCCAAAAACAGGCGAGACATTAAGGCTCGGAGCAGATAAAACCCCAAGGGGAAGGAGACTCCCCCCCCCCCCCCCCCAGGCACTAAAGAACACAAATTAGGCAACGAACACTACAGAAAAGAAGAGTACAGACGAACACCAGACAGAAAGAAATAGAAGAAAAGAAGATGGCCGGAGACTGGTTGACTGACCACAAGAACAAAAAAAGGGAAAGAGTCAACCATCCGACGACACACCAAAACAGCAACAAATATTGAGAGATGCGAGGGCAAAAGACACAGAAAGGGAAAGGTGCAGGACCCCCCTAGATGGATCCATAAAAAGGACTACCGCGGATAAAACGTAAAACATTGTCAGCCATGGAGGCACCGTCGCATAAAATCAAAGGCAAGGTGCCCGGGAGATTAAAAGACTGCCGGAGGGTGCGCAGTCGGGGACACTCCAATAAAATGTGGGCGACCGTCAGCCGGGACCCACACCGACACAGAGGGGGATCCCCCTGACGCAAAAGATGGCCGTGCGTCAGGTAGGTATGGCCGATGCGGAGCCGACAAAGGATGACAGAGTCCCTGCGAGAAGACCGCAGGGAGGAGCGCCACACATCGGTCGTCTCCTTGACAGCCCGCAGTTTATTAGGGGCTGTCATGCCTCGCCACTCAGCAGACCACATCCCAAACACCTTACGATGCAACACCAGCTGCTGATCGCGAGCCGTGAGGCCGATCTCCAAAGCTGGGGCGTCGAGCGCCCCTTTGGCCAGCCTGTCAACACGTTCGTTCCCGGGGATGCCAACATGACCTGGCGTCCATACCAAGACCACCGAACGACCAGAACGGGCAATGGCCGAAACAGACTCCTGAATAGAGGACACCAGAGGAGAAGAAGGATAGCAGCAGTCGATGGCCTGAAGGCTGCTCAGGGAGTCACTGCAGATGACGATGGACGTACCTGAGCAGAAACGCATATGCTCAAGAGCATGCAATATGGCCACCAGCTCTGCAGTAAAAATACTGCAGCCAGCCGGCAAGGAGCGCTGTTCAACATGGGCAGCGTGAGCAAAAGCGTAGGCAGTGCGACCATCAACCAGGGAACCATCAGTGTAGACAGGCTCACAGCCCGGAAATGAGGCGAGGAGCGCAAGAAAACGGCGACGGAGGACCACAGGCGGAACCGAGTCCTTGGGTCCCTGTGCCAAATCCAGACGGACGGACGGCCGGGGCAAACACCAGGGAGGCGTAGGTGCACGGACCCAGAAGGGAGGCAGAAGACGGAATGAGCCCAGTTCCGACAACAGGGACTGGACGCGGACAGCTACGGAAAGCCCAGACCTAGGTCGCTGTTCGGGCAGGTGGAGGACCACGGCAGGGAAAAGCAGGCGATGATTGGGATGGCCAGGCGAGCAATGCACGTGGACAGCATAGTCGGCGAGCAGTCGATGGCGGCGAATCCGCAGTGGGGGAACCCCGGCCTCCACCAGTAGACTATCCACGGGGCTCGTACAGAAAGCGCCAGTTGCAAGCCGAACCCCACAGTGGTGTATGGGGTCTAACAACTTCAACACTGAGGGTGCTGCAGACCAATAGGCCAGGCTCCCATAATCAAGCCGGGACTGCACAAGGGCTCTGTACAATCGCAGCAGCGTGCAGCGATCTGCACCCCAAGACGCGTGGCTAAGGCAGCGGAGGGCGTTGAGGTGCCGCCAGCATTTGTGCTTCAGCTGAGTAATATGAGGAACCCATGTGAGCCGGGCATCAAACACGAGTCCCAAGAAGCGGCAAGTGTCCACCACTTCAAGCAGGTGGCCGTCGAGGTAAAGTTCAGGATGAGGGTGGACCGTCCGACGCCTGCAGAAGTGCATAACTCGAGTCTTGGCTGCAGAGAACTGAAAACCATGAGTCAGAGCCCATGATGCTGCCTTGCAAACGGCGACTTGCAGCCTGCGTTCGGCGACTCCCGTAGTCGTGGAGCTAAATGAGATGCAGAAGTCGTCGGCATACAAAGAAGGAGACAGCGACGACCCCACGGCTGCAGCCAGGCCATTAATGGCCACTAGAAATAAGGAGACGCTCAACATCGAGCCCTGCGGGACTCCATTTTCCTGTATATAATATGAACTAGAAGCGGCACCGACTTTCACCCGGAAAGAGCGGCGCAATAAAAAGCTTTGAAGAAAAGCCGGGAGCCGACCACGAAGACCCCACTCATGCAACGTGGCGAGGATGTGATGCCTCCATGTGGTGTCATACGCCTTCCGCAGATCGAAAAATACAGCAACGAGATGCTGACATAGGGCAAAGGCCGTACGGATAGCTGATTCCAGCCGCACCAAATTGTCTGTGGCAGACCGGCCCCGGCGGAAGCCACCCTGGGATGGAGCGAGGAGACCGCGCGACTCAAGGACCCAACACAAACGCCGCCCCACCATACGTTCGAGCAATTTGCACAAAACGTTGGTGAGGGTAATGGGACGATAGCTGTCCACCGCCAGTGGGTCCGCACTGGGCTTCAAGATGGGGACAATAAGACCCTCTCGCCATTGCGACGGGAACACGCCCTCGCTCCAAATGCGGTTAAAGATGGTGAGGATGTGTCTCTGGCAGTCCCTGGAGAGATGCTTCAGCATCTGTGCGTGGATGCAGTCCGGTCCTGGTGCTGTATCAGGGTAATCGGCGAGGGCAGCGAGGAATTCCCTCTCGCTGAAAGGAGCATTGTATGTTTCAGAACGACGCGTGTGGAAGGAGAACGGCGTCCGCTCGGCTCGCTCCTTTAGAGAGCGAAAGGCGGGGGGATAGGATGCAGTCGCAGAGCTCTGAGCAAAGTGCGCGGCAAGCCGTTCAGCAATGACGGCAGCGTCCGTGCAGACAGCGCCGTCCAAGGAGAGCCCAGGGACACCCATAGGGGTCTGGTATCCGTAAATCCGCCGGATCCGGGACCACACGAGCGGCGGGGAGACATGGGAGCCCAAGGATGAGACATACCTCTCCCAGCACTCCTGCTTACGCCGTGCAATAAGACGACGGGAGAAAGGAACGGAGCCTCTTAAAGGTGACGAGGGTCTCAAGAGACGGGTGCCGCCTATGACGCTGGAGAGCCCGCCGACGGTCGCGAATAGCCTCAGCAACCTCCGGCGACCACCAGGGTACAGCCTTCCTCCGAGGGAGGCCAGAAGAACGGGGGATGGCAGCCTCGGCCGCTGAAATGATGGACGTGGTTAAAACACGGACCACCTCGTCAATGTCACCCTGTGGGGGAGACTCAATGGTTGCAGCGGAAGTAAAAGCCGGCCAGTCAGCCTGTGGAGAGCCCAGCGGGGCAGGCGCCCAGAAGAATGACACTGGGGCAGTGACAAATAGGTGGGAAAATAGTCACTACCACACAGGTCAGGATGCACTCTCCAGTGGAGGGATGGGACAAGTCCAGGGCTGCAAATAGAGAGATCGATGGCCGAGAACGAGCCATGGGCCACACTGAAATGCGTGGGAGCACCGGTGTTCAAGAGGCTAAAGTCGAGCTGAGCCAACACATGCTCCACGGCCCGACCGCGGTCATCGGAGACAGTCCCACCCCATAGAGGGAGAGTCTGGCGACATACCAACTGATTTTCGGAAAAATATCATCCACACAATTCCGAAGTCAGTAAGAGCTGACAAGTACGAGAACTGTCGCATAATGAACTTAACAGCTCATGCATGCAAGTTGCTGAAAAGAATAATATACAAAAGAATGGAAAAGAAAATTGAGAAAGTCCTAGATCACGATTAGTTTGGCTTTAGAAAAGGTAAAGGCAGCTGAGAGGCAATTCTGACGTTGCGAGTGATAATAGAAGCAAGACTAAAGAAACATGAAGACACGTTCAAAGGATATTTCGACCTGGAAAAAATGTTCGCCAATGTAAAATGGTGCAAGATGTTGGAAAATTCTGAGAAAAATCGGGAGTAGCTATACGGAGAGGCGGATAATATACGAGGGCTATTCGGAAAGTAAGGAACGATAGGTCGCGAAATGGAAACTACAGTGAAAATCAAAACAGTTTTATTTGCAACGGTTAGCTACACCTTCCAGTTACTTCTCTACACAGTCGCCGCTCAGACTTAGACATCTGTCGTAGCGTTGTACCAACTTTCCAATTCCCTCGTTGTAGAAGACAGCCGCTAGTGCTTTTCGACAATTTTCTACTCTGGACTGCAGCTCGTTGTCTGTGTCAAAATATTGTCTTCGTACCCAGCGGTTCATTTGAGCAGAGATTAACCTCAGGGGTAGCCAATTACGGCTTGTATTGTGGGTGATCAAACACTTCCCATCGAAAACGCTGCAGGAGCATCTTCATTGCCCTTGAGAGTGCGGCCGAGAATTGTCGTGTAGAACGAATTGCATGACAGTTTTGTAATGTGGATTATATAGCTTAAGACGAAATAATTCGCCAGGCCCAATACTTGGCGGGATTCGCTAATTTCTAGCCATCTTTACGATCTTACTGTGTTCTCAGAACTGAAAAGAGCAACATGATGCGATCGACGGGCGGACTAGACACAGTGCCCAACGCATCTGTGCAAAGCTTCATCAGATTTTCACTGTATTTTCCATTTCGCGACCGATCGATCCTTACTTTCCGAATAACCCTCATACAATGTGTACAAGAGTGAAGAGGGAATAATTAGAGTGGACGACCAAGAACGAAGCGCTCGGTTTAAAAAGTGTGTAAGACAGGGATGTAGTCTTTCCCCCCTACCGTTCAATCTGTACATCGAAGAAACAATGATGGAAATAAAAGGACGGTACAAGAGTGGAATTATCATTCAAGGCGAATGGATACTGATG
This sequence comes from Schistocerca americana, assembly GCF_021461395.2. Lineage (NCBI taxonomy): Eukaryota > Metazoa > Arthropoda > Insecta > Orthoptera > Acrididae > Schistocerca > Schistocerca americana. Next base: position 161,511,413 of record NC_060119.1, on the reverse strand, counting down.
ATACGATTCGTTGCTGACATTGACATCTTGAGTGAAAGTGAAGAAGGATTACATGAAATGCTGAATGTCATGAACAATCTAATGAGTAAAGAATATGGACTGAGAGTAAATCGAAAGTAATGAGACGTAGCAGAAATGAGAAAAGCGAGAAACTTACTTCAGGGCTGATGGTCACGAAGTAGATGAAGTTAAGGAATTCTGCTTCGTAGGCAGCCAATGAAGCAATGAGGGTCGGAGCACCGAGGACATCAAAAGCTGTCTAGCACTGGAAAAAAGGACATTCCTGGCCAAGAGAAGTCCACTACTACCCAACTTCAGGCATAATTTCCGGACACAGCATTGTGTGCTAGTGCAAATTGGACTTTGGGAAAACTGGAACAGAAGAGAATCGAAGCATTTGATATGTGGTGCTACAGGCGAATATTGAAAATTAGGTGGGCTGATAAGGTAAGGAATGAAGAGGTTCTGCACAGAATGGGACAAGAAAGGACTATGTGGAAAACACTGACAAGAAGATGGGGCAGGATGATTGGAGATCTATAAAGACATCATTGGATGACTTCCATGGTACTACGGGAAGGTTAGAGGGCATAAACTGTAGAGGAAGACAGAGATTGCAATACATCAACCAAATAACTGAGGACGTGGTTTGCAAGTGTTACTCTGAGATGAAGAGGTTGGCACAGGAAAGGAATTCGCGGCGGGCCGGATCAGAACATTCATAAAATTGATGACAGAGAAACCCCAACACCAAATTATTAATAGAGCTTATGGTATGCCAGCAAATAAACTTTTGTACACTGTATGCCAACTACGAAAGACATGACATAAAGATTCAGGTGCTCTTTAATGTAACTGATGTTCTACATTACCAATGAATGACTTTCTTCAAACACATACTAAGCAGCATGGGGAACATTAAGTGTGACGTTCAAGTGTACAGTGATCCAGTGTCGAAAATATGTAGCTTTTAAAATAGCCTTTTATTGGTATTTTATTTTTGACCGGTTCAGATTTTCAATTAGGGCATTACGAAAGCATACAATAGTGTTGCTAATAGCATTCACATACATTATCTGAGGAAACGCTAAGAGAGAATAATCTGTCTTTCTAAACTATTAATAATACATGAACACATTTTAGCCACGACAGGCATCTTCGAAAGACGTAAAAACGTACTAAATATATGACAATGCATTGTTGACCCTTAGTGTAGTCGCAGTCAGCATAATTTTAAAATGTGGCATGCTACTCTCCCACTTTCACAACATTGTCAGTCAGATTAACTTCAAATTTTAACTCATAATCTCATTGTTATACAGTAACACATTTGCTATGTTAGCTAATGACCTTTTCTAAATGAAGAAATTGTTGGCAGAATATTCTTGTTAACTGCTTGTGTAACCTGCAGAGAGCTTGTACCCAGGGGGCCATAGCAGAAGCGACTGAGAGTGAGCCGAATTGGGGACATAGACTCTGAGGCAAGTGAAATGTCCTTGCGTATGATTCTGGAAAACATTCCTTAACTGACTTGTGTTTATCATTTTGAGTAAGATTTATCAACTGCTTCTCCAGAAAGTTGTAGTTACTAAAGGTTTAATAAAAGTTCTTACTATTTTGTAAACTTAAGTACATCACTTGCCTCATTCATCCTCCTACTATTTACTGTTCTTATTTTATTTGTTTGGTCCTTCTGACCTGCAGAGGGACGTCTGGCCGAAGCTCTCTCCTCCTTCCATTCAGAGCCGGACAGAAGCGCGCCAGTTCGCAAAACATTTTACCTGGGCCAGACGCCATGTATCATGGAAGACTGCCAGATGGCTGACAGTGAGTAGAGAAAGCCACTTATGAGGGACTGTTGTAAAGTGAGCTTTTGTGCAGGTGGGGGAAGGTCATAAAACTCTGTGCATTCTCATGTTAGAAGGTGGAACGATACGGACAGCATGGCAGGTGTATGTGTCTAGTGGTGGTAGGACTGTAACCTCCTGACTGCAGGAAGCCACCAGGTTCTTTTGGCTAGAGGCAAAAACATGCATTTCATAAATTTAGCGGTCTTCTTTCAGAAATTAGAACTGGTCGGCCCAGAAAGATTAGATGACTCCTAAAATTAGGGACTGTGGTCCCGTCCAGGTAAACGTATTTTGCTAAGACATGGCCATACTTACTCTGAGAATGACGCTTCTCTAGTCTAAAACTTCGTTTTTCATACAAGAGAGATCTGTAGGCCCTGACTGGCTCCACTCAGCATATGGAAAGTAGGGGTTTGTTCCCCAGCGTGGGAACCCCTGCGCTGTGTCTGAATTGGCTGCAAAGCCAACAGAAAAGTCAAGAGGGGAAATACAGTGAGTAGAGCATAGACCTATTGTTTTGTGCAATCTGGTGGCGGTTTCGATTTGCTAATTCGGCTTCCGTATCAAGGATTGGTGGAAAATTATTGTGATTTTTCGATGGACTTCGTCTTCTGGGGAAGAACTTCAGTTCTGCCCCTAGTGAGTGACACTTACGGTCTGTATCTTGGGGTGGACGAAGAGCCTGTGCTAGTTTCCAACTCAACTGACAATGAAACTGCATACCATCTCGGAGATATTGCCTGTCATAAGGATGATTTTATTCGTCCTGAGCCTGCCGTCTGACGTTTGACAATGCACCGTCGTGCCTATAAGTCACATTGGTTTGGCGAGATCAGCGAACGGGCACACCTCACACTGTAATCTCCGGGATATCAGAGCTCTGGTTGGGAAGTTCCCCGCATACTGATAATCAGAACACCAGATAGCGTACTTCCCACTTCTTCGCGGACGCGTCAAAACATTTCAGCTGCCGCAGCAACCGCTCCTCGTCCACAGCGCGCGCAGTCTTTTGCTGCCACCTGAATCAAGGTGAAGGAGTAAAGTCCTGCTGCATTGCCTTAGGGTTATTAAATGGCATTAGCAGCTCCCTGTTCTCAGGTGAACCATAGTTTGTGGGGTAGCTGATAGTAACTGATTCCATTTGAATAGAGTTGGACCTCATAGTATATTCATGTAAACAAAGTCAGCTTGCCTTGTAAAAGGGATTAGTTCAGGCGTGAATTTGTATAGCTTCCACCTCAATGTACGCCATGTATATCAAACACCATTCCTTAACTGACTTGTGTTTCCCATTTTGTTTAAGATTTATTAGCTGGTTTTCCAGAATGTTGTAGTTACTTAAGATTTAATAAAACTTTTTACTGTTTTGCAGAGTTAAATACATCACTGTTCTCATTTGTAGTCCTTCTACTAATTACTGTTTTTATTTTACTTTGGTGGTATATGAGTACACCAGGAGTCTAAGGTTCAGTATTATTAGTTAATCTGATTATTAATTTGTGGATTAGCCGAGCGGTTCTAGGCGCTTCAGTCTGGAACCGCGCGACCGCTACGGTCGCAGGTTCGAATCCTGCCTCGGGCATCGATGTGTGTGATGTCCTTAGGTTGGTTAGGTTTAAGTAGTTCTAAGTTCTAGGGGACTGATGACTTAAGAAGTTAAGTCCCATAGTGCTCAGAGCCATTTGACCTATTTGAATCATATTAATTTGCCTTCTTAAAGTGACTGCAGGCTTAGGGCATAAAGTAGATGCATATCAGTAGCACTCGGTTTGAAGGTTATTGCGAAGATAATATTTTTTGTTTTCGTAGAGATAAAAACTTTTAACTTCACTCAGACATATATTTATGACTAAAGCAAATTACGGCTTGCAACATGCTTGCAGCTGCATTATACTTTCTGTACGACATAGCAGTCTACACGTTGAAGTAGTACCACCGAGTTATTGTAGGCCGTCTCTTTATGTTGCACTTGTTCGTCCCTTTACTGCAGCTACGAGACGTGCCGTGATTGTTGTAACTAGACTGGTCGACACTAGTCTGATGAGGCGCCTGAAACAGTCGGAAATAGCACATGTGTCTATAGCATAGAGGGGAAGAGAGAGAGAGAGAGAGAGAGAGAGAGAGAGAGAGAGAGAGAGAGATTAATGTTTGAGGGCGCTAAGCAGATAGAAAAACAGATATCACGAGCTTGTTAAGGAGTTGTTCTGTCTGTATGAATGCTGTGTGTGTATGAGAGAGGTGAAGGGAGAGAGGAACGGAGAAGACGTGGGGTTTTGTTTACCTTCTCTCAGCGTTACTCGAACCATACTACCTTGTCAGTAGAATTTCGTGTTTATTTTCCGCTATATTCCCCTTGTTTGACTTCTCCTTTACGCACTTCTGAGGATGCAGAGCGTTCGAACAATAAAGCTTCATTTGAAATCTACTGGGCCGACTATTGTAGCAGTTTCGCGTTGCTGATTTATTGCGCGTTACTGGACTCAGTATTCAGGCGGTCGATGTTTTGTTCTGAAAACAAAATTTCGCACACTCAAACTAGCGGGGAACTACTTTATCTAACATCCGTATGAGTTTACAGAATGCAGTTACGTAGATTCTCATATACTCTCATGGGAACAGTGTTTCCTCTTACCGTTACAACTATGTTTAAACACGACGTTACGGCTATAATGAATGGTTTGGAAGTTTTTCTGCTTTGCAGAATTATACCTTCCCATCTAAACGTTTACATTGCTTATAGAAACGAAATGCTTGCTTCAACATTTAAGTTTGAGCAGTCCTGGGCAAACAAACAAAACCTGGCATCACAATTCCGGTGAACATACTGATGTATAATATCTTTTTCTTCTCTTTTGTTACGAGTTGGTCGCCCATGGTGTAAAGGTAGCGTATCTGATTACAAATCGACATGTCAACGGTCCCGGGTGCGAAACCAGCCATCCCTTAAATTTTGAATAAAAGTCATCAGCATGGGCGGCCGAAGACTCTCGGCGTAAGATGTCATTCCCTTTCAGCCAACGGCCTTGTCAGAGGCGGCGGAGGAGTGGACAGAGGTTCAGGGCACTCCTTTGCCCTGGGGATGAAAAACTTCCCCAAAGAGCGGAAGAATTAGCAGTGATCAATAACACTAGGAAAAGGAAACCCCTGTATTAAATACACATAATATGTATCTACAGGACGCGTGGCTTGTAATTGAAAACGTGTCATAATGAACTCGCCATTGGAAAAATATTCTGGACTAGTCCCTCATTCCCATTTCCGGGAGGGACCACCGAGTGGGAGGTGACCATGAGGAAAAGACTGAATGAGAACGAAGTCTTTCGCGACAGCACTGTTGTGTAAAACATTCCCGCATTTCTTGCCGGGTCAGTTCGAGGTAAAACCTCGAGCTTTCAACATTTTCCTCCATGGTTTTCGTCCATGGAGTGTTGGAGGAAATGATAGAAAGCTCGAGGTCTTATCCTGAATTGAGGCGGCAGTTTCTCCTGACGAAGACGATGGAAGAAATAATCGAAAGCTCTAGTTTTACCCTGAACTGACGTGGCAAGAAATCCGAAAATGTTTTATACAGAAAAACATTGAATAACCACAGAAAGGATAACGTTCTACGGGTCAGAGCGTGGATTGTCAGAAGTTCTAACGTGGTAAGAAAGCTAGAAAATCTGAAAAAAGGGAAATGATAAGGCTGAACCTAGATACAGTTGCGGTCTGTGAAGAGAAATGGATAGAACGTAAGGATTTATGGTCAGATGAGTACAGGGTAGTGTTGAAAGGAACAGAAAATTGTATGCCAGAAGTAGGATTCGTTATGAATAGAAAGGCAGTGCTGAGAGTGAGTTGCTGTAAATAGTTCAGTGAAATGGCTATTCTCAGCAGAATCGATAGCAAATTTAAACTGGCTACGATAGTTCTGGTATACGCGCTGACGTCGCAAGCCGAAAATGAAGAGGTAAAGAAAGTATATGAGAATAGATATTGTAATCGTATATATTGAAATAATAAACAACCAGACACTGTGACCTCATGTCCATGGCATCTTGCTGCATGTATCTTGTTTTCACGCTCGCAAATAATGAGATAGTTATAACCTTCTGAAAAAGGGCGCTAAGTGTCCGAAACCGGCAAAGAAATTAAATTTCCTTTGTACAGCTGGTTGTTTGTTATGTCATCGCATACGGGGATGTTGAACGGCTAATTCAATACGCAAAGGGAGCTGAAAATCTATTAGTTATGAGGGACTGGAATGCATTTGTAGGGAAAGGAGTAAAAGAAAGGGTTATGGGAGAAAATGGGCTTGGTTTTAGAAATGAGGTAGGAGAAATACTGAGTTCTGAAATAAATTTCAGCTGGTAACAAATATTCTGTTCAAGAATCACAGGAGGAGGAGGTATACTTGGAAAAGACCAGGCGATATGGATAGATTTCGATTACATTACATCAGGGTCAGCCGCGTGGGTCAGCAGTTTGGTTCCAGAAGACCTTACCATAAATTACGAAATTTCCAAACATCAGGCGAGATTCCGAAATCAGATACAGAATTGTAAAGCATACCCAGGAGCATATGTCAACTGAGATCACTATTAAGTTGTCGTGTTCAGTAAGCTGACGTGTAAGAGGCTAGTCAGCGAGGATGTAGACCCAAAAAAAAAAAAAAGGGATGTGGAAGTAGTGTGGAATGAAGAGATACACTTTAAATTTTCTGACGTTGTAGATAATGATGGTGATGATGTTTGGTTTGTGCGGCGCTCAACGGCATGGTCATCAGCGCCCGTATTCAGTCCCATCGAGCCATTGTCCCGGATGATGATGATGATGATGATGATGATGAAATGATGAGGACAACACAAACACCCAGGCCCTGGGCACAGAAAATCCCCAACGAAGCCGGTAATCGAACCCGGGAGCCCATGACAGGTTGTAGATACTGAGATACGAAATAGCTTAGTAGGAAACCCAGTTGAAAAGGAATGGACGCTCTAAATAGGGTAATCTCAAAAGCTGGGAGTGAAAACAGACATAAATAAGTTAACTGTGAAGAAACCATGGATAACAGATGAAATATTTCAGTTGATCGATGAATAAAGGAATTTCCAAAACGTTCGGGAAAATTCAGGAATATGGAAATACAAGTCGCTCAGGAATCAAATAAATAGGATGTGCAGGAAAGCTAAGAAGAAAAGACATCAAATAAATGGTTGTGGGAAAGACTGACTCAGCATATATGGAAGTCAAAATAATCTTTGGTGACATAAAAAATAATACACACACAAAAAAAGTTTTCCATCATACCGGTTCCCAGTACTCCTGAAGATACACCTTGACTGTGGATGTTGTATCACAAACAAAGAGCCTTGGACTGTTCAGACATGTCACTAAGCCCGTCCAAAGACGTAAATAACTATTCATGAGCAGCACCTTTTAGACGCAGGGGATCCGGCAGCCGATCGGTTCAGTCTCTCCACCAGGAAGGAGGTACACGGCTGGTGTTGTCTGTAGTCCAACCATGCCTAGACGGTCAGTACCGAGGGGTTCGATCGCGTCCACATTGTTACTTTCTGCCACTAAGGGCTCTCAAAGAGGGAAGTCTCCCGATTTCTCTGAGTGACCCAAAGCGATGTTGTTCTGACACGCAGGAGATACAAAGGGACAAGAATTGTCGATGACATGCCTCCCTCAGGCCGCCCAATGACTACTACTACAGTGGCTGACCGCTACCTACGGAGTATGGCGCGCAGCAACCTTGAAAGCAACGCCACCATGCTGAACAATGCCTTTCGTGCAGCCACATGACGTCGTGCTACGATTCAAACTGTGCGCAATATGTTGTTTGACGGGCAACTTCACTCCTTTGCAACCACGACACCATGCAGCGCTGAACAGATGGGCCCAACAACATGCCGAATGGACCGCTCAGGATTGGCATAACGTTCTCTTCATCGATGAGTATCGCATATGCCGTCGGAGACGTGTTTGGTGGCAAACCGATCAGGCTGAACGCCTTAGACACACTGTTCAGCGAGTGCAGCAAGGTGGAGCTACCCTGCTGTTTTGGGGTGGCCTTATGTGGGGCCAACGTACGCCGCTGGCGATGATGAAAGGCGACGTAACGGCTGCACGATACGTGAATGCCATCCTCCGACCGATAGTGCAACCACATCGGCAGCATATTGGCGAGGTATTCGTCTTCATGGACCACAATTCGCGGACGTATCGTGCACATCTCGTGAACCTTCAGGAAAATGACATCGCTCGACTAGAATGGCCAGCATATTCTCGAGACATGAACCCTATCGAACATGCCTGCGATAGATTGGAAGAGCTGTTCATGGACGACGTGACCCACCAACCACTCTGTGGGATCCACGCCGAATCGCCTTTGAGGATTGAGACAATTTGGACCAACAGTGCCTTCATGAACTTGTGGATAGTATGCCACGACGAATATAGGCATGCATCAAAGCAAGAGTGTGTGTGTGTGTGTGTGGTTTGAGGTTTTCGGGCGCTAAACAGCGTGGTCATCAGCGCCCAAACGCATAGAAACAGGAACACATGCAGTGAAGGGACGAAGACGGACAGCGAACAAGGAGAACGGCTAAAAGACACAGACCTGACGCAGTTACAAATCCTCACATACAGAGGCAAAACAAGAGGAGAAGAAACGCAATAAAAAAGGAAAGGAAACACAAGGAAAAGAGAACAGAAATCGAAGCGAAACAAGTAGGTAACCGTGACTGGCGGACCTCTTACCTAAAGCCTGGGTGAGCCAGTCACCCAGCAGCACATTAAAATCCTCTCCCTAAAATCCGAGGCAACAAATTGGACAGGACACAAAACCGTAAGACCTTAACCACAGTCGTTGCGTCGTCTTGCAAAATAGAGGGCAAATCCGGTGGCAAGGAAACCACCGCCCTCTGGTCGTAGAATAAAGGACAGTCAAGTAAAATGTGGCGGACAGTAATCTGGACGCCACAAGCACTGCAGATTGGGGGGTCCTCCCGCCGGAGTAAAAAACCGTGCGTTAAGGGACTGTGCCCGATGCGGAGTGCTGAGCCCTGGGGGGTCAAAGCAAGAGGACCTGCTACTGGGTATCAGAGGTACGAATGTGTTCAGCAATCGGGACCACCACCTCTGAAGGTCTCTCTGTATGGTGGTACAACAGGCAATTTGTGGTTTTCATGAGCAATAAAAAGGGCGTAAATGATGGTTATGTTGATCTCTATTAAAATTTTCTCGGAACCGAGGTGATGTAAAAGTTTTTTAGATGTGTGTATTAAGAGTGCAATAGAAATTCCACTGTTAAATGCAGAAGAGGGAATGGATAGATAGAAAGAGTACACTGAAGGCCTCTATGTGGGGCAAAACTTGTCAGATGACGTGATAGAACGATAAGCAACTGTAGATATAGAAGAGTATTAAAATTTAAAAGAGCTTTGGAAGACTTAAGATCGAATAAAGCAAAAGTGATTGATTACATTCATCATGATTTCTAAGACATTGGTGGAAGTGGCAACAAAACGACTATTCCCGTGGGATGTGGCAACATACTCTCTCACTTTCGGAAAAACATCACCCACACAATTCCGAAGATTGCTAGAGCCGTCAAGTGCGAGAATTATCGCCAATGAGCTCTATAACTCATGAGTCCAGCTTGTTGACAAGAGTAATATACAGAATAAAGGAAAAGAATTTCAGGGCGTCTTAGCTGAAGATCGGTTTGGCTTTAGGAATGGTAAAGGGACGAGACACGCAACTCTGACGTTGCGGTTGACAACAGAAGCAACACTAAAGAAAAATCAAGACACGTTCATAGAATACGTCGACCTGGAAAAACTGTTTGGTAATTTCCAATGGCGCAAGATGTTCGACGTTATGAGGAAAATAGTGGTATATTATAAGGTAAGACGAGTAATACACAACATGTACAAAAACTAAGAGAGAATAGTAAGAGTGGAAGACCAATAGCGAAGTGCTCGGATTAAAAAGGTATAAGACAGGGATACAGTCGTTCGCCCTTACTGCTCAAACTCTTCACCGAACAAGCATGATGGGAATAAAAGAAAGGGTCAAGAGTGGAATTAAAACTCAGAGTGAAACGATACCAATGATAAGATTCGCTATCCTCGGTGAAAGTAACAAAGAATTACAGGATATGCTGAGAGGAATGAACCGGTACAGAACATGGATTGGGAGTAAATCGAAAATTTCCGAAAGTAATGAGAAGTAGCAGAAACGAAGACAGCGAGAAACTTAACTTCATAATTGGTGATCATGAAGTAGATGGAGTTAAGGAATTCTGCTACCTTGGCAGCAAAATAACCCACGATAGACAGAGCAAGGGGGATATAAAAAGCAGACTAGCACTGGCAAAAACGGCATTCCTGGTCAAGAGATGTCTACTAGTATTTAACATAGACCTTAATTTGAGGAAGAAATGTACAGTCGTGCTCAAAAGTATCCGAACCACCTGAATTGCATTTCGCCTGATTCGCATGCAACCCACATAACGCAGCTGCCTAGCAGGTCCTCTAATCGCTCCTTGGTACAGTCGTTTGACTATTTAAAATGGTTCCAACAAGTCACCACTAGAAAACACTGCTCTGTATCGCAATAACTCAAGATTAAGGTAATACCACGATACTACAAGTTATCAGGGAACACTTTATCACAGATAAGACTGTCCTTAAGGCTTGTAAGCTCACAGTTATTGCAATAAATGACATACCTGAAATGTTACCACTCTCATTATTACGACAGATAGATAATGCACGTAGTGAGTTCGTCGTATTCATGATTTCCTCTTCAAAGTAACATATCATACTTGTTATTTAACACAAAATGACATTAAAAATTTACGTTATTCACTAGAAGCTAGTTGAGAATATGTATGAACTTCAAATGACACGACGAACCGCCTCGTTCTGCATATGGATTCAGACCCGGGTCACGCAGACTAAGATTTCGTGACTGACGGAAACTAACAGTCATTCCCAACTAGGCGTACAGAGAGTGATATACCTCGATTTTAGACAGAATCAGTTAGCAAATACCAACTTTAAATTACGTAACGTAAACATTTTCAACGGACGCGAATTCCTACTCAGCATCTACTGTCCCTGTTAACGAACTACGAGAGATGTTAAATATTACTTCTTTACAAGTAACTTACTTGAAATGCCGTGAGGTAACGCTTTGTGTTGGACAGGGATTCGAACCCAGAACCTAATCGGATTGTTATCGAAGCACAATCAACTGTGACATATCGGATTTTCTCCGCAGTAGCTAGATGTTTTAACTGAAATGACGAGACGAAACATTACTTTTTTTCCCTCCCGGGACTGCCCGCATCTCGTGGTCGTGCGGTAGCGTTCTCGCTTTCCTACGCCCGGGTTCCCGGGTTCGATTCCCGGCGGGGTCAGGGATTTTCTCTGCCTCGTGATGGCTGGGTGTTGTGTGATGTCTTTAGGTTAGTTAGGTTTAAGTAGTTCTAAGTTCTAGGGGACTGATGACCATAGATGTTAAGTCCCATAGTGCTCAGAGCCAGAGCCAAGCCCTCCCAGGACTCCAACCGGGCACCTATCGCTGTTATATTCTAGAGAAAACGAACGTTAAATATGGGTTTGTTACACCAGCAGCGACATGTGAGCACGATTTAACTAGAAATAATATGACGAAGAGTTCAGTGCTGACTGTGAATCGAACCCCACACATCATTGTTGACTACACACAAAGAGACGTCAGCTACCGAATTTTTCTCCACCAGCACCTCGTAATAACATCCTTGAACTTACAGTGATCTCTCAAATTGTTCTGTGTCTCACTGGGAGTCAAAAACGTCAGATATCGTTAGGGTTGACAACGAATGAAAATGCATTAAAAATCAAAATTATTATTCACCAACAGATAGATGTTCTCATGGTAGTGCTTGATAATACATAATGAAAGCTTTAGTGCCGGGCCAGGATTCGAACCAATTCACGCGCAATATGTGGAGATGTTGAGGAATCTGCAGTTTTGAACAGCTGTACTGTCACGAAGGGATCAAATTCCGCGTTAAAGGCGGTCTGAGTTGCATTCCCAGTTCAGAGCCAATTTTATCGTCATACAGAAGCTCAAATAAAAGATGGAATAAGTGTCCTGTGACACTGCATAACGTCAGTTTCGTCGCTAGAAATAAATAACTATTATAAGAAAGGTTACTCGTGGTAGAGATCCCACATTTCGCCACTCCTGACTTTATTGTGGTTCAACCTAACGGCTACTTGGTAGAGAAGGAATATCATGTTTAATGTGAATTTCAGACCACAATTCTATTATACCTTCTTCACTTGGCGTAGCCACAACAGAATAGAATCTGTCTCTCCCTGTTAAAAATCATCGGCAGAAAGTGGAATTGAACCCAGACCATCATCATGGTAACCTAACATCAATCCAACAGACCACCAAATCTGCTTGCCTGTGCTTCATTTTCCTATCATAACACTGTTGCGGCACACTAGATGAGAATTCTGACACACAGGCTCCCTGTACTGCTTTGCAGCATGTTCAGTACATTCATTTACTTAGTTGACCGAACCGCCATGAACTAGCTGCCTTGGCTACCCAGTGCATACATTCGACTCTGTTTTGCAATCACCGAAATAAAATCACGTAACTTCCACCTACACAGAACTGCCAACAGTGTAGGTTGCAGAAATTTAAATAAGAAGTGTTCCTTTCCATTTGAGCTACTCTATTGCATTCTGAAGGAACTGTTGTTGACTTATGGAGGCGCTGTAGCTACATGACTGCTAGTAGCGAAACGGTAAGCGTCGCGTACCGTAAAAAAGACGTCGCGAGTTCTATTACATTCGCTGCTACAATTTTTAAATCGCAATTCTGCTGTCTGCTGAAGTTATCAATGTAATGGAACTTTAACATAATTCCCTTCATTTCTCAATCCAAAATAATCGCAAGTGGAAAAAGGGCTAACGTTCTGCGATATTTTGTTCTTTTTAGGTTTAATAGACGGCCAGGCAGCAGGTGCATCTCGAAGCTTTTGTATTATGCAAGGGGAGAGCGCATCGTGCCAAAATAGTCAGAAAAGTATTTTCTACATTAGCTGTCGTCTGGTAGCGGCATTTTATTCTTCTTCAAACCTTGTTTGACAGCTTTAACTCAGAACAAGTTTGCTACGTGCATGTAATCAATAAACTGCATGTGCATTGTCAGACTGTTATAGATAACATCAGAGAATTCGCATATATCGTTGATGATTAGTTTCTCTCTCATGTTTAGTACTGTTTTAACAACACTAAAAGAAACCTTACGAAAATTGTGCACTGTAGTATAAGAAATGAAATAAAAGTACGCACGATAACCTTACGACGAAAGTCTGTTTTAATAAAACCGAGTATCTGTACACATACGTGCCTCTATTGGCACGAATTAGTAAAATACTACTCACTTTTCTTTGGGTCTGTGTTTAATTGGTATACCGTGTCAAACTCAACAGGTATGCAAATGTGGCATTTCATAAATAAAGTTATGTATTCCTAGAACACATGTGCTTGAAGATCTTTTAAGACCTCCTGGTCATTATGGAAGTAGTTGCCCAAGAACAGGTTCTTTCCCTGTCTAAGGAATCCCTTTCATGTTAATATCAAACATCAGCAATTACTCGTAGATTACATTAAAACTAAAGTAATTGATGAAGACGTTACTTGATAACAAAAACGCACTGCCTTTCTTCATTTAATTGCGCCTAGAAATGGCTGTCGAATACTGCCAAACCAAAAGCAAAGAGGTCTTACTGCCTTCCGATATACGTCGCTGTCAGTTCTTCCACATGATTTGGTCGACGTGATATGTTTCAAGTTGTGTATGACAGAGAATGTTTTAGAAAATCAATTGTTTTCCTTTGCAATAAACAGAAATATTTTCATTCTAAGCTATCCAAGTTCAAAATTTTCACAATATTAGTTCAAATTTAATATTCGCTTCTATAATGTAGAAAAGTATTTCACAGTTGCAAAACCCGCATCCGACTCATTGTCGTTACACTTAGTCGCTGACCGTAAATTCTAGCTCAGAGTGACACCACTTTAAGTAACCTAATGTAGCGAAGACTGTTTGCCAGTGCTCTTTCTCACCGGAAAATATGCAGTTCCCACATTGGGCACCATAAGTACACTGTAACAATAATTTCTGTGTGTATGCAATGCATACGGATTGTAGAATTTAGTGGTGCTCTCTCTTCCACTTGTGTACACAATGTGCCTGACCTAAACGGGCCCTTTATCATTACAGGCCCTGGGCGGTCCAACATCATACTGACAACAGTAATGTGCTTATACTGACAACCTCACTGTTCGTTTTACCTGATTTTGTAATCATTTAAATAAAACAACATGACCTTCCAGTGGGAGACATTTCCTCCCCCTTTTCCTTCCGTGAAATTTGTAAGTAAGCTTTTTGCCTTCCAACCAGCGAAATACGGCAGAGTACGGCCGGCAAACGATTCACAAACCACGATTTAGTGACGTTAAGACGACTTCTTTAAACATTGGCGTAGCTGAAGGAATTTAGTTTCTTCTTAACTCGTCTTATGCAGCAACGTTCACAGATATCTCAAATAGGAAAAGCTCTTTATCCGGGTACGAAGGTTGTAAAACAAACTTCCCACAGTTTGTGTCAGGTTGATCTTTCCGTCTGATGGCACTGAGGTATCACAAGTAGTATTCCTGTAGCCGTGGGAATCATTGGTTGAAAACGAGTTTAACACCAGTGGGTACAGCACTGCTAAATACTCAAAATGATTATCAACATAAGTCTGAGTTCATCCACAAACTGAGGCGTGTTTATAATATTGAAATTAGACTGTGTATCCTTGTCTTCCTTGCGTGGGAATCGGAAGGCGTTTACACACACGTATACTAGGGTAATTTCAAAAGAATGGTGTCCTAAGGGACACGCAAGTGCCAACGCAGGCACACAATTTTAATGCCAGGCAGAAACCACAGTAGTAGCTGCATGGTGGCAAAGTGATAAAGAGCAAGATCTCACTTTCAATCCCTCGTCAGGCCCACGATCTTTATGTGCTATTTTACGCTTATTTCCCCTCGGGCAGTATTTGTTGATGTGAAAAATGCCGAGCTGCACTTTGGTCCGAAAGCCACGTTTAACTGTAGGTTCCCATATTAACTGGCTACGTAAGTCAACTCAAAGGTCGGAGGAAAGCAACAGCATACCACCTCCAACAAGACTGTGCCTATTAAAGCACTGTGGAGTTCAAACCACTCTTGCGACTGATGACTGCTTTACTTTCTATGGGTTCCAAAGTTAATGATCCTCGGGTTATCAACATTTTTGTGCTTTCATGCTGTAGCTTTGATACAGTAAACGTAAGTAACTGGCCGAGCACTGTCACCGTTCGAGTTGCCAAGGTGGTAGACGACATGCTGTCGACCCCAGTTACAATCTTGGTCATGGCTATGTTTCAGTTGAATACCTCTATGTGACTTTCTGCGTATTCGACGTATACTTTTATACACTTGGTATGTATCCAAATTTATATCTGATAGAGCTGTATTTATCAACATGAATCAGATATGTTTTCCGTGCAATATATCGGACAACACGTCAGTGCAGTGAGATTTCGTTTGTGTGTTGCACATGGTGCAAGAAATATTTGTGTTTTTCTTGCTTCTGTGATAGGTTTCACCCCACTGAATGCGAGCAAGCTCACGAATAGACTGTCAATAACTGGAATTACGTAATAATACACTTAAAAGTTGTTGTTGTTGTTGTGGTCTTCAGTCCCAGTAACTACTGCAACCTACATTCTTCTGAATCTGCTTAGTGTATTCATCTCTTGGTCTCCCTCTACGATTTTTACCCTCCACGGTGCCCTCCAATGCTAAATTTGTGATCCCTTGATGCCTCAAAACATGTCCAACCAACCGATCCCTTCTTCTAGTCAAGTTGTGCCACAAACTTCTCTTCTCCCCAATTCTATTCAATACCTCCTCATTAGTTACGTGATCTACCCACCTTATCTTCAGCATTCTTCTGTAGCACCACATTTCGAAAGCTTCTATTTTCTTCTTGTCCAAACTAGTTATCGTCCCTGTTTCACTTCCATACATGGCTACACTCCATACAAATACTTTCAGAAACGACTTCCTGACGCTTAAATTTATACTCGATGTTAACAAATTTCTCTTCTTCAGAAACGCTTTCCTTGCCATTGCCAGTCTACATTTTATATCCTCTCTACTTCGACCATCATCAGTTATTTTGCTCCCTAAATAGCAAAACTCCTTTACCACTTTAAGTGTCTCATTTCCTAATCTAATTCCCTCAGCATCACCTGATTTAGTTTGACTACATTCCATTATCCTCGTTTTGCTTTTGTTGATGTTCATCTTATATCCTCCTTTCAAGACACTGTCCATTCCGTTCAACTGCTCGTCCAAGTCATTTGCTGTCTCTGACAGAATTACAATGTCATCGGCAAACCTCAAAGTTTTTACTTCTTCTCCATGAATTTTAATACCTACTCCGAATTTTTCTTTTGTTTCCTTTACTGCTTGCTCAATATACAGATTGAATAACATCGGGGAGAGGCTACAACCCTGACTCACTCCTTTCCCAACCACTGCTTCCCTTTCATGCCCCTCGACTCTTATAACTGCCATCTGCTTTCTGTACAAATAGTAAATAGCCTTTCGCTCCCTGTATTTTACCCCTGCCATCTTCAGAATTTGAAAGAGAGTATTCCAGTTAACATTGTCAAAATCTTTCTCTAAGTCTACAAATGCTAGAAACGTAGGTTTGCCTTTCCTTAATCTTTCTTCTAAGATAAGTCTTAAGGTCAGTATTGCCTCACGTGTTCCAACATTTCTACGGAATCCAAACTGATCTTCCCCGAGGTCCGCTTCTACCAGTTTTTCCATTCGTCTGTAAAGAATTCGCGTTAGTATTTTGCAGCTGTGACTTATTAAACTGATAGTTCGGTAATTTTCACATCTGTCAACACCAGCTTTCTTTGGGATTGGAATTATTATATTCTTCTTGAAGTCTGAGGGTATTTCTCCTGTCTCATACATCTTCCTCACCAGATGGTAGAGTTTTGTCATGAATGGCTCTCCCAAAGCCATCAGTAGTTCTAATGGAATGTTGTCTACTCCCGGGGCCTTGTTTCGACTCAGGTCTTTCAGTGCTCTGTCAAACTCTTCACGCAGTATCGTATCTCCCATTTCGTCTTCATCTACATCCTCTTCCATTTGCATAATATTGTCCTCAAGTACATCGCCCTTGTATAAACCCTCTATATACTCCTTCCACCTTTCTGCCTTCCCTTCTTTGCTTAGAACTGGGTTGGCATCTGAGCTCTTGATATTCATACAAGTGGTTCTCTTCTCTCCAAAGGTCTCTTTAATTTTCCTGTAGGCAGTATCTATCTTACCCCTAGTGAGACAAGCCTCTACATCCTTACATTTGTCCTCTAGCCATCCCTGCTTAGCCATTTTGCACTTCCTGTCGATATCATTTTTGAGACATTTGTATTCCTTTTTGCCTGCCTGATTTACTGCATTTTTATATTTTCTCCTTTCATCAATTAAATTCAATATTTCTTCTGTTACCCAAGGATTTCTATTAGCCCTCGTCTTTTTACCTACTTGATCGTCTGCTGCCTTCACTACTTCATCCCTCAGAGCTGCCCATTCTTCTTCTACTGTATTTCTTTCCCCCACTCCTGTCAATTGTTCCCTTATGCTCTCCCTGAAACTCTCTACAACCTCTGGTTCTTTCAGTTTATCCAGGTCCAGGTTTAAAAGTTGTGTTTTTGCATTATATATCCCAATGAAAATGACGGTAAACAGGTTATTTGCCTCCTTGCTTATTACTCGCGCTTCTCGATGCTTTCCTCAAAAAATAAAAATAAAAATAATAAGAGAGAGAGAGAGAGACAAAGAGAGAAAACAGAAATGTATTTCAAATTTCAGCTCGGGAACGCCATGTTCGTCTCGTGATGTAAAGCAGGGATAGTTGATAGGTAATATCTCGCTGTACTAGCGATATGTATGGCTACATGGTTCTTTCTTTTCTCTCTGCAAACAACCAGAATTCAGTATCAAAGTGGTAAGAACACCGATGCAAAGGGCCAATTAAACACTCATCGTTTCTTGGTTATTTGGTTAATCGTCTGTAATGCAGTAACTTACTTGATTGCTGATTTGTTATTACTACCATTTTTATTGTTATTCGTCATCTCACAACAGCTTTCCTATCACTCATTGCTGCCGATGCACGTAACGAATGGATCAGGATGAGTGGAATGTGAGATGTTTCGTCACGGAGAATATACACATTTATCTCAGCGTCTTGTGTTCAGGGTAATATGAAAATCTCAATAAGAGAAGACGACAAAGGGATGCCGGTGATGCAAGCAATAGCACCCAACTATTTCTGTTGACTTAACACCATGGCTACAGATAAACTGGCGTCTCAATGTATTTTGATTATAATTCGTTAGCCTTCTTGCGACCTCGTTTTAATACCTCGTGGAAGCAGGCATAATATTTTGCTTTTTGAACACTGAACAATAACGCACAAAGATAGTAGATGGAAAGATACAAAGAAACAGTCAGACTCATGTGTGTGGATCCAGTTCATCACAAGAAGACTAAACAAGAGGGAAACATTACGAAAGCAATGAATACGCTGGTTAGTATACATTATTTGTATAGATCTGAAGATGAAAAAGCGCAGATCTGCACAGTGCGACATCTGCACTTTAGTTTCTGTCTTAATGGGCGTAATTTTTAGTTTCTTCTCTTCTGAATTTTCAAATGAATTCATTATTATGTGGTACAGAATAATTAGTTAACTGTATTTCTTACAGCTTCCATTCGCACCAAAATTTTTGTACATTGCCGGGCTGGGTAGCCGAGCAGTTCTAGGCGCTACAGTCTAGAACCGCGCGACCGCTACGGTCGCAAGTTCGAATCCTGCCTTGGGCATAGCTGTGTGTGATGTCCTTAGGTTAGTTAGGTTTAAGTAGTTCTAAGTTTTAGGGGACTGATGACCTCAGCAGTTAAGTCCCATAGTGCTCAGAGCCATTTGAACCATTTTTTGGAAATTAAAAATTAACATAAATTTTCCAGACTTTGTCAGTGTATGTTTCAGTACATAAATGTTAACATTGTGAAGTCTCAGAATGCTCTAATGAATATGCTGTATTATATGTATTATTTTTAGTAAACGTAAGTAACGCTAAATAATGAAGCTTGAAAATTAAAAACCTTTCAGATTGTGCAAATAAATGTCACAATCAAAAGTTACAAGGCTATACCTGGTCAGGGCAACACTTCATTCGAAAAGTTTTACGAAATTTTGAAGGCGCTAAATATTAGATTCATAACGGTGAAAATTCGTATGTAGCTTCAGATTCATCTAAAAATATCAACAATGTGACTCCATTTAGTTAACAAGTTATTTACTAAAGACTAAATTTGGAAGGGAAACTCACCGATTCTTAATACATTAAGTACCATTTGTAATAGTAGTAGTAGTTCTAATTAAAGAACTCGATTACATTCAGAAAATATTACATCTCTACCAAGTTCCAAGACTTTACCGTAAATAACAATCAATCAAAGGAATCTTAAAGGGACAGTTCAGAGATCATGTTCTACTGTCAGTTCCGTTCTAAAAATTGTAGCCAGAAAAGTTTAAATGCAGTCGAGCTAAAGCTTTTTTCAGTAACTAAATCAGACTTAACTCCATTCACGTAAAAATTAAGAAGATTGTAATTTATTAAGCGATGGAGACATCAATTATTACGTATCCAAGAAAGGGGCCACCTGTTCCAAGAGCGGACGTCAGCATATGTTTCGTTTGGCGGTCCGCTTTGCCCGTATATAAATACGGCCAGAGAGGCAGTGCGAAGAGAAACTTAGCACCGAGATCCCAGTCAATCTGGATCAGTGAAATGCCTACGAATGCTGTTCTTCGGATGACGTCACAGCCAGGCAGCTACCAAACGCAGTTTCCGTAAAAGTAGGAAGTCAACTCGTCAGGACTGTACACCGTACTGCACGGCTTAATTTTCATCGAAGAACTGTTTGTGTTGACAAAACCACAAAGTAAGTAGCGAGATTATTTTCCATTTTTAAGTCGAGCAATTAACTTTTGGTGATTAGAAGCTAGAGCGATAGACTATTTTACCTGCAGCTTACCGTAGAGATCGGCTATGAACTGTTGATAGCGTTATTTTCGGTAGGAACATTATTATTAGTGTCAGCAATATTATTGTTTGTGTGTGTGAACCTTTACTAAATATATCAATCAATTACAACTCAAAACTTTTATTTACAGTCATGGTTCCAGATCCGAAGAGATAGCAAGTAGGATTAGAAATTATGATCAGTATGTTCTCCATCGCTTTGTGGCTGACCGAAAACCCCCCATATGATGCATCGTCCAGGAAACTGAACTGTGAAGGTGATCGGTACAAAGCAGGGAACTCAGTAGGCACTAACAGGATACAGAATTGAAATATGCTGAAACCAATGATGTTTTAAGATTTGCTAGTGATTGTGGAAACTAAACTGTAAATGTCAGCCACAGTAACCCTAAACGTGACGGAAGGAGGTAAGAAGACGACACTGCATAGCGTCTACCACTGACGCAGAGGTTAGATGAAGATTGTGCATCATCATGGAGCTGTGTGGACCTCGAAGTTAACTGTAAGCTATTGCGCGGCCTCATCAGTTTTAAAAACCTATATTGGTGAAGTTAGAAAAGATTTCAAAGACTCAGATGATCATATGGAAGGGAGGTTGTCAGACAGAACAGCCAATGAATCCAAACTTTGTTATAATCGATTTCATGAAGTAACTAATAAACTAAACACACCGTTAGAGGGGTATTAAAAAAGTGAAATATTTGTGAAATTACGTGAGGATAAAATTTTCTTTAGCAGAGTGGTGGCAGCAGAACTAAAGTACATAAACTAAATACTAACATTACTATCACAGAGAGAGTAACCACAGGTAACTCTTGCAATACCACTGTACATAATGTGGCTTCAGTTGACGCTGCTTTCATCGGATCTCCTCAATTTTTACGATTTTACCGAGACAAACAAATTCACCCATTAGAGTTCTGTAATGATTTTGAGCATGTTTTGTCAAATGCATGGTCAGAAAGAGAGAAAATTTAGTTTATAAGAAGTCGTTTGTTAGGAGATTCTTTGCCTTAATCAGCTAACGTAATGCTTAAATGCAAAATTCTTCGTGAATTTAAAATTGCACTGGTCCCACAACAAATAAAACGATGTTTTTAGAGAATTTTGGAGTGATAAAACGTCTACTCCAGGTCGTGAATCAGCATAGTTATCACATCCGACAGAAAAAATTAAGGCGGAAATGATTGTCATGGGACTATCAGGTAAGCTGTCTTGGTATTGGCAGACATGTATCGTTTCCGGACCTAGAGTTAATGGATAAGGTTTTAATGACAGGAGCGAGTAGAAAGAATAGTTGCTGTTGAAGAGTAGGTGCAAAATAATAACAGGTGTTTTAACAACGATGCAAACAACCGAAATGTGGGAACGTGAATGCTGGATGTATGGAGGTTCAGAATACAAGATCTAATTATTGTGGTCAAATCCGTGATAGAGGAAGAGGAGGTAGACTGTCACCACGGTTTCACAGTAATTAATATGACGAAGACAGAAATGTAAATAATGTGCTGTTGAGACAAGACGGAGGAACTAATGCTACCCGATCTGATTCTGAATCGAATGAACACAATAGGCCGTGTGTGGGAAGCTAACCGACGGTTACCAGGCGGAAACAGTAACACAGCCAGAACAAAAAACACAGACCAGTCAGTCAGCACATGCTAACTGATGTCAGTGATGATGAAACAGGAACAGACAGTACAACTGATGTGCTAGACCACTCTCACTATAAAGCTGACAGCATTTTGAAAACTTTAGAAAAGTGGGTCAAAAAGGAAAAAGAAAACGTTGCAGATAATAGGGAGGAACAAATTAACGGGTTTGAATCATGCGAGGACGAAGACGAAGTAAAGGCTTACATCTTGGACAATAATAGCAATCTGAAAGCTAGAGTTTCGGTAGAGGAAGCAGAGTAGAGGAAGCAGAGCCAGTTCTGTAAGGTTTTGAAGAGGAAGAATCATTGGATGAAGAGGATAGCAATAACAATGAGGACAGGATCCTATTCGCTGTATTGACTTGCCACAAACTGTAAACACTTATGACATTATTATACATAGCACTGCTGCACAGGGACGCAGTTGTTCAGCAGCTGAGAGTGGTTTAGCTGATGTTAAAAAAAATGGCTCTGAGCACTATGGGACTTAACATCTATAGTCGTCAGTCGCCTAGAACTTAGAACTACTTAAACCTAACTAACCTAAGGACATCACACACATCCATGCCCGAGGCAGGATTCGAACCTGCGACCGTAGCAGTCGCGCGGCTCCGGACTGAGCTCCTAGAACAGCTAGACCACCGCGGCCGGCTTAGCTGATGTGTAGAGTGTGTAGAAGAGGGAGTCAAATGCTTTGGTTTCAATTGGTGGACACATTGGTAAAGGCAGCTGCGGATGTAGAGGTTGATGACCCCGTGAATCTAAGTGTAAATGTACTTGCAACTGAACAAAATTGCTTTAGATGGAAACAGATTGAAAAGGATTTATTAGAAGTATTTTATGAGGAACCTGTTCAAAGTAGAATAATTCATCCTCTTATAGAACCTAATATCTCATTAGTGACAGGGCTTTGTAGTGTTGATAGTGGCAGTTAAACAAGTGTTTGTCTCAAGCATTTTTTGTTTCTGTTTCAAGTAAGTATAAAACGGACTATACACATCGCAAAAACCTTAAAATATGCATGCAAATATGCATGAATAATGCTTAAAAATGGATAAAAAGGGTCGAAATATGGAAGATCAAATAACAAAAAACCATGGTGGTTACCGGGTGGGTTATATCACAAAGTCAAACATCTGGATATCAATTACGAGGAAGAGCACCGGCCACGCGAAAAATCGTTACAACTAGAACACTGGTATCATTTTCTGAATACTTACTGGTAGAGGTTAATAAGGGGATCTTTCTAGGATTATTTTCTAAAAATTTGCAAAATGGAAACGCATATCGTGTTTCAAGAATTGTTCCTTCTTTGCTATCGTTGGTAACAAGCGTATGCGATGCCAGTGAATCGCAGCGAAATAGTCGATATGTACAGGACCAACTTCGCACGCAGGGGGGTACGCTCAAAAACTCCGTAATATTTTATTTAAAAAACAACATACAATCAAGAATTTTTTGAACAGCATTAACTTTTAATTAATACTATTGGAGCAAAGTATCATTTACAAGTTATTTTACATTTCTCTATCATTGTGAACGTAAACGTCCAAGTACTATTCCAAATGTTCGTTAGTAAAATAGTGTATTCTATCACTTAAAGTGTTTATAATCAGAAAAGGACCGTTCTACATCAACTGGGGTAAATGGGCAATATTTGAATTCGGATGCTATGTTGGTACTTATTGTTTCTGGTAAACGTTCACCCATCCCATTCATAAAACTATGAATTTGGAAGAAGGGATCAAAGCCTGGGATATCGTTTAAAATATTTTCAAACTTTTCTTTAAGTTTTGTGAGACTATCTACGACAATGAGGAGTTCACTGGGATAATTTTATTCATTTGCTGAATAGATTCATTCAGCGCCAAACCTTGAGTCTCGAGCTTTTTAATGCCTGTGGATATATGGGAAAAATGAGTGCCAATCACAGCAATGTCTTTTTTAATATCAGAATCATTAAAAGCTTCCTTGCATTGGGAAACAGCCAAAGCCCCTGCTCTATCGAAGTCCTTTACTATATTTACTACCTCTCTAATGGCCTCGAAATGTTCACTGTAAAACAACTCAGCTTCGATCCACGTACTCCAAAGAGTTACCACTGGTTCAGGAGGTAAAAGCACATTTGGTAGTTTTTGTTTGTAGGTCTTGATGCGAGCAGGATCTTTAGAAACACATTCTTTGTGGATGAAATCAGTTTATTTACATTCACAAACGTGGAAAGTGTTTCTTTAGCAAGGCGATGTACGCCATGAGCAAAGCACGTCGCATGAATCAAAATGGGATAAAATACAAGGATGGGTGTTCCTGGTTTAATCATATAGGAAGTAGCATCTGAAATACAGACACCGTTTCACCTACAGAAGTTTCTGGAAATATTTTTTTTAATACCCTCATTCACAAATCTGGCGATCGCAGAATGATTTACTTTTTCAAGTTCTTTGCAGGCTGCTAAATAGGAAGAAGAAGGCTCTTCTTTTAAAGTACCAACAATTAAATTTGTAATTTAACGGCTACAAGTGTCTGTAGTTTCGTCAACTGAAATCCAGATAATGTTGTCCTTGAGTTCATTGCGTATTTCTTGCAGAACATTTACGTAAATTGTCGGTATGTAATTTTTGACTTAAGCAATACATGCACTGGAAGGCTTTGAGGAAAGAGTTTGTATGTTTGTAAAGAGGAATATTACTTGCAATGAATGCTTTACGTAAATCCATGTCAAACCGAATTTTCTGGTTACCTTAATGCAAACCCCTGCTACTGCAACTAGCTGTTGTCAGAAGTTGTTGTTGTGGTAATTTCTTCTGCATTCCTGCGATATGGAAACTTGTCTTGACATGCTGGTCTGTTTGAAATTTTTTTTTGCACGAAATGTTTTTTCTCGCAAGTTCGACAATATGAAACAATTCCGACATTTGTCAATGTTCGAGGATGGTCAACTATCCACGAAACGACGTTTCTTTTTTCGGGCGGCATGGCGCACAACAGATTAAACGGTGCACGTCGTAAACACGTTCAGCTCTGTACAAGTAAATAGAAGGCTAAAATGAAACAATGGACATGCGACTAAAAGCTTGCGTAATTTAATGTAATTGTTGCCGACGCGTACGGTGTGACAGCGGAATGGATCAACCGGGGATGCGGGACCAGGAGCATTGACTCTGTCTGCCTGTTCCTGTTCCTCTTCTGTAGTGATTTCGCTAGGCAGTGGCTTCTGGGTTAGCCATTAAACGCAGTTCTATGTTGCGGTCGACCTGTGAGACATCAGAACTAGACCGAGCTAGAGACCGCCGGTCAAAATTTTTAAAATATTATAAACATAGAGCGAAAATATACATCGTCAGTAGATTTTAGTTAAAATATACAATAACCGGTGAAAAGAAGCCAAATATGCAAATGCATATACAACATAAAAATTCATATAATCCGGTCTCTACTAACAAGAATGAATTAACTATTATGAAAGTAATGAATTTAAGAATAGCATGTGCTACTGAAAAAGTTTCTAGACCAGTAAGTACGAAGCTTTGATATCAGTTAGTACAAGTAATATAATAACAGATCACCCTGTTTTAATCATACTTCATTTAAGTGTTGAAATGTTAATTGGCACAAATCTTTTAACGAAATATCAAGAAAAGATTGACTTTGATCAGAGCCACTTAGTATTAACTTTACCATATTTTCGAGTGATTGCGGTGCCTTTCTTTCGAAATTGTTTGGGAAGTAATAACGAAGTAATTAAATTACCTAATAGAGTAATGAGGAATATGGTATACATGCAGAAATATACTGAATTTAGAAATAATTTGCAAGTCCTAATGCGCAGAAGAACTATATCTGGGAAGAGATAGAGACGAAGGTACATTCAACAAATCAAATTTCTGATAAAAGAACCTTGGATAGAAACAGCAGCCACGACTCAAAATCTCCCCCCCCCCCTCCAGTATTGCACTGGTTAACTAGTGTTTTTGAAAGCTAAAGAAAAATCTGAGACAATGTCAGAGGAAGCGAAGAAATTTACACATATTTATGACCATTCACGGTAACAGGTAAGTCTCATTCAGACGCATACCGTTTGGCATCCCCGAAAAGTAAGAAACAACTAGGTCTACGAGCATTGTAGATCCGAAGCCTTTTAAAACATACAGTAATTAGATTCTGTAGATAGCCTGCCACTCTTCGGCAGATACATAGTTTGGCATACTGTGCGGTCCCAGATAGATGAAACTTTATTTTCCCTTCAAGTATCATTCTTATCTTCTGTCCTATTTATACAAGATTCTGTAGGAAGTCTGCCACTCTTTGTTGGATACATGTTTTGGCGTGCTGTGCGGTTCCAGCTGGATGAAAATTTATTTCCGTTTCAAGTCTCACTGTCCTTCTGTTCTATGTAGAGTATGTAAAGAATATATGCCTTCATGTTGTATATATGCTGTTAGTTTGTAGTATCTTCGTAGCAAGTAAGAACTGATTCCTGAAAACGACTGTGCCTAAATTATGACTTGTCAGACAGTATGAGAGGTAGTTTGCAGTAGTAAATTCCAAATATTAAAATAACGGTAGTTAACTTTTGAGCAGCAATGATAGAGAAATCATTGCTAAAATAAACAAATAATAAGTGAGATTCATAAAAGAATGAGTAACAGCAAAATACAGATGCTTTGCGAAGTAATTGAAGCTGAAAATTCATAATATCTGGAAAGACAAACGGTAAATAAATTAATAATAATTTTCATGTTACAAGTAAGATTGTAGGTAAGAGGGGGTATTTATACGACTCCACTATAGGTAAGCTAAAGATTATTGATATTAAGTAAAGGAGACGCTTAGAAATGGTGTGTGAAGCACACCAAAATATATGTAAATAATGAGGTCAATAGGCTACCGAAGATAAAGGGGACAAAGAAGTGTCGAAATATATGGATAACTGAAAACAGACGGAAATAGGAATAACGAAGTCAGTTGGCAGACATATATGGTGAAATGGCGGAAAACTGGCGTGCGATTCTCTTACATCTTGTAAAAAGGTTTGAGAAACGCGTAATCTTATTTAAGGCAGTGAAAAGATAAATAATGATATCTACAGACAACAATACAAGTAAACAAATGTGTTAAGAAATGCAGATCCTAGAGTATTGGGATGTTACAATTAATAACAGCTTTTTAATGGTGTGTGTAACAAAGCCAAGTAAATGTTGCTGAACAAATGACTTTAGCGTACTAATCCATAGTATAATTGAGGCACATGAAGATAGAACTTACAAGAGTTACTTGATTTTCTAAGTAAAGTAACATCTAAGGTAACGAAATAAATTGAAAACTAGCCCAAAATGTAACTATTTAAAAACCTAGATTGACTTTCAGAGCACAATAGCTATGGTTCATGTATAAAAATGTTTTGCAAAGCTCGTGATTAAAACTCATAATGATATAACTGGTAAAAGTAATCTGGAGTAACGTCACGATCTCGTGAAGTAATGTATTGACAATAATCATTTTGAAAAAGTTAGTAATAGATATCCAAAAAATAAAGAACGAAAACTCTTTCTCATAACCTCTCAATTTTTTACTTGAATTATAAAAGTAGAGCAGACAATAGAATGTGTTTTTCCCTCCTTTAGATGTAAATTGAGAACAGAAACTTAGGCTATATTATCTATTTCTCAGTGACACGGAGGCTTCATGGAACGTAGCTTGCAAGATGTAATGTAGAAGAAAGAGAGAAGGACACATTACAGTGCCACTGCCCTTTCCCCGTTTGTAATATAGTGAAAATTGCTATACATAGTAACTTCCCAACCCCTTTCTTACGTATTTTAGTGAAAGAGATTCATAACAACACACACCATTGAGCCTGTGATTGGGATTAAATGAGTGAGTACCGAAAAGCGAAATGTTTTTGTGTGTTTCTCATTCAGGTAGAGATTGATAATTGTAAATCACAAAAATCAAAATCACATGAGACACAAGGCGTATCGGAAACAGACACACACGGACATGACTCCGAGCCAGAAAAGAGGGATCATCAATACTCCCGAAACACGCGCAAGACGAGCATGTGAACCTCAGACGCGAGATGCAACAACTAAAAAGCGTTCGGAAGCAGTAAGCACTCCACCAGTTACATAAGACGTCTCACATAATCGAAAACAAGGCGAAATGACACACTGGAAAAAAAAACGTCGGATATGACCACACGTTCCCATTGTGAGGACAGAAGCGGACGCATATTGTGGCGTCCCCGCACTCCAACCGCGTACTGATACTGTCGACGCCGTAGAGCTGCTACTGTCACAGTGCAGTGGAGTTGAGACACGATGCGCGATGACGTAGGTGTCCGTTGGTGAACGGGAGACAGAAATGCGAACTCGTACGATAAATGCTTCTTCTGATTTAAGATTTTCATTGCCCGGATATGCAGTAGTTAAAACTTATCTCATCCGCATCGTACACACCACCAATTGCGAAGAAACATTGTAATTGTGAATCTTCTCGTACGTTTTTGGCTCGTTGCTATGGAGTTGTTGAACCTGTATGAAGCGAGATCCACAGAAACTCTTTGATCATCTCAGAGTGAACCCACTTCGTAATGTTAAAAAAAAATGTTCAGAAGTTCTCTTTTCAATTAATCAAGTAGGTATTTTGATATTCAGATTAAATTGTCCCTGGTGAACAGTCGTTGGTTAACTATCATTGATTAAATAACTTAATAATGAAGTCCACGCTTGATATTTCACTTGGAACGAACAGCTTATTGTTCCTTGGCCACTAAACACTTTATAACTTTCGCACCACACGCACACGCAGTTCGTTGGTAAAGTCAGTTCTACTAAAATTAAGTTTCTTGACAATTACGACAACTTGACTATTCAGCATAATTGTATTTCTTCGTGAAGTCGTGTAATTGTGTCCTACTCGAGACTAATTGAGTGTAGGCCTTTGATATACTATCCACTCTTCTTTTAGTTCCAACTATTTGAAAGTCAAGTCTAATATTCACCAGTTTAGTCAATAAAGTTCAATTAACCCGTTATGCACGTTTAAACGCGTCTATCAGATCCTATCTCTGCTTAGAAAATCAGTTTCCGAAGTTCGTGAATCACGTCACGCAAGAAACATTCCTGAACGAAAAACAATCTCGTCGCGTTCCGCACTCTCAATAACTAAGACAATAATTGTTCTCGTACGTCTTTACAGGACGAGAGCCTGCAAGCGACTTCTTCTGTGAAAGAGTATGATAGGCTCATTGAATTTCTTCGTTGCGCTTACAACTCTCTTCCACATAAAAGTTATCTCTGACTAACATCACCTTGGACTTACCTTTCAAAATATTAATTGCAATTATCACTTGGATATTTGTCCATTAATTAAATCTGAGGTTTCTTCCTCCTCTTTT
Source organism: Schistocerca americana (assembly GCF_021461395.2). Classification (NCBI taxonomy): domain Eukaryota; kingdom Metazoa; phylum Arthropoda; class Insecta; order Orthoptera; family Acrididae; genus Schistocerca; species Schistocerca americana. The sequence goes on along the minus strand of NC_060119.1, from coordinate 161,482,281 downwards.
CATAACAAAAACTCTCAGTGATGTATAATGTTGTTCTTATCAAAACTTCTTGGTGTTAGCTTATCGGCAAAGATGTCGTATTTGCCAAGATAACTCTTCCCTGCTTCATATTATGATATTCTGTCTTAATTGACTTTAAGGGGATCGTTGGGGTGTTATAATATGTAGCACGCACGGCTTAAAAACTTTTTATAAACTGACAAAGGAGGTCAAAGATTGTCTCAAATCGCCGAAGGACAAAAGCAACTTTCTTGCATTATCGGGAACATGCCGCTGACCATTTGTATAAGTGAAAGAACAAATGGGGGAAAGGAGAGGTAGGAGAGGTGGAGGGAGAACCAGCAAAGGGGAGTGGAAGGAGGAGGAGTCCTAGGGTGGAGGGGAAGGAAAGAGGTGGGTCAGAGTTTGAAGGAAGGATAAATATCGAGGCGAAGCACATCATCCGGGATGGCGAGCTTCTTTGGGAGAGGAGGTGAAGGGTTTGGAGATGAAGAGAGGGTGGAACACAACGGTAAAGGCGCGGCAGCAGGTGGGGCGTACAGACGAAAGGAGACACCACGGGGATCAAAATTGGTTCAAATGGCTCTGAGCACTATGGGACAACTTCTGAGGTCATTAGTCCTTTAGAACTTAGAACTAGTTAAACCTAACTAACCTAAGGACATCACACACATCCATACCCGAGGCAGGATTCTAACCTGAGACCGTAGCGGTCTCGCGGTTCTAGACTGCAGCGCCTAGAACCGCACGGCCACTTCGGCCGGCTCCACGGGGATCGAGGCGGCGATTGGCGTAGAGGATATGGATGTGTTCGGGGAAGAGGAGGAGATCTCGGAAAGGGATGAGGTCATAGACGATCCTCTTGGGGGACGGTAGAGAGGTTGAGCGCATGGCGTTCAAGGATTTGGAGGACTTTATTGAATTTAGGTGGGGCTTTGTGTATTTCTGACGCCGATCTCCATAGCGGCCGTTGGCGGAATACTTGAGCCACCATTTTCTGGTCACATGTGTGGTGGACGCTGATAGGTCCTTTGGTTGTGGCGGCCTCTACTTGCGCTGGTACCGCCGCCCAATGTCCGCCAGTTACTGCGACAGGTCTAGTCCCTGACGCTGAAGCGTGCAGGGGCCATGTAGGCTGTACGCGTCCCCGACGTGGCCGAAGGGTTGCCGAGCTGTTTTGCGAAGATCGCCCGTGCAGCACTTCCGATCGCCATTCAAGCTGCCAGATAGATAACCGGTCTGTATCCAAAGCTGCTCAGGTAATTCCGCCGTTGCGGCAACTCACGAACCGACACATTTATCACCACGAAGCTACTGCATACGACTGGGAGCCAGAGATAGCCTCTCTGTGCTTTCATTGCCTCGGGCGCATTGGACGCACAGAACGTAAACTCTGCCCGTAAATTCGCCTGCAGATCAAGTCACGTGATTTTGGGTAGGCGTATTTTAGCCCGTATAGCCCCTAGCGTATTTTTAGTGTCATTATTTCGCTGCTACACCTGTACATCATCTTCAGAAGTACACAACTTCATACATGCATTTAACAGACATCTTAACAATGTGATATCAGGAACTGAAGTTGGCTTAAAGAAATGAAGAGCAATGTTATTGTGCCTTTTCGTCACTGTATCATAGCTAAGATGCCATTTTGTTTATGTTATGTCGGTAACGGGACAAGAAGTGACAGCCAATAAGACTTCTTAACGTTTCTTGTTGCATTGATTAATATTGTCGAAACTGTCCTAATTAATCACTTTAGAAATGCACTGTATAAGAAACTGTCTCATGCATAAATTTCTTCAATACTCACAAGAGTTTGAGAACCTGCTTATATTGGAGGACTGCAATCTGTTTGTCCTGTACAGATTGTAATTACACATGAACATAGCACCGATACGTATACACTGAATCGCAGCTTACTCACACATCTAAATTTATCTAACACCTGTCTCGTAAACATATCTCCTTCATATCACAGAAATTATCCCAACAATAGAAGACTTGATAATACAGTGTCCATGTTCTTCTAAGTGCCTCATATCAATAACACATTTACAGTTATACATTTCTTGTACTCACCTATGAAAAATAGCTGGTCTTCCTTTCAAATACTTCTCTTTACATCCGTAGCGACGGCACTACTGCACCATAGCTTTACTAAAACTCAGAAGTGCATAAACGTACATAAAACAAGGCCAATACGTGTGATATACGTTTCGCTATTACGCCAAATTGTAGACAAGTGGCCGGCCGCGGTGGCCGAGCGGTTCTAGGCACTTCAGTCCGGAACCGCGTGACTGCTACGGTCGCAGGTTCGAATCCTGCCTCGGACATGGATGTGTGTGATGTCCTTAGGTTAGTTAGGTTTAAGTAGTTCTAAGTTCTAGCGGACTGATGACCTCAGATGTTAAGCCCCATAGTGCTCAGAGCCATTTGAACCATTTTTTTTGTAGTCGTCCCAGAGTCCGGTGACTAGCCCGCTTTGATACTGAGAGCATACGAAATAGGCTATGCTCACTATCTGTATATATATCCCTCAGTATGCATTTGCGGTTGTGCAAAACAACTGGGGGAGGAGGCGCCAAAGGTACCTGTGTGCTCATGCCAGCGGTTCGGCTCGGTTATTTGAAGTTAAAGCTGCGCTGCCCCTTTGGGCAACAGTTCTCTGAAAGAGTACAGTTGGTATCCCAAAGCGCTATAGTGCTCTCTCGTCATGGTTGAAAGTAACGGCTCCAACATTAAGGAAACTCGATGTCTAGAGTGTATTTAATATTAATTGAATGGTGAACGAGAAAAATGTGTAGCCCCTCCACCATACAGTCCACCATGCAGGCATGACATCGGTAGTTTTTGTTCGTCGGAGAAAATTAGTTTTGATACTCAGCTTGACTTATTTAATTAGGGAGCTTCTTAATTTCGCAATTAATAGGTTCGTCCTTGTTACCGATGAAGTCGTCGTCTCACCAGCAACATAAATGTGTAATCGGATTATCTGGATTATTTTTATTTCACTTGTTTCCTGGTACGTGAAATGCCAGCTTTGCTGCGTGTCCCCACGAAAAGTCTACAATGCATTTCCGATTCACTGTATTTTCCTTTTCGGCGTTGCTCGACCGGAAGAGCACTGACGAGACTGCTCACCGTTTCAGCAGCGGCGGCTCGCGACAGCGATTATTATCTGGGCGCTGGTTGGCTGGCCTGGCGCCGCCGGCTGCCAGTCGAGCTTCTCCTCCGGTCCTCGGCAACTAATGAGGCCTGGCGCGCCTGGAGAGCGCGCCCGGCTTTAGGGAATTGGCAACAGCAGGCGGGAGCGGGGCGCCGCTTGTAATGGGCTGCACAATTACACCGCCGAGAGCAAACATTCGCCCTTAATTGTTGCTCATTAGGGCTGGCGCGGCGGCCAGAAGGGCAGCAATCGCACGGCAGACCGCAGCGCGCGCTGCCGCCACTCGAACGCGAACGAGTGGCGTGTCCGCCGCCGCCGGCTACAGTGCCAGCATGTGTGCGCTGCGCGGCCAGCGCCACTGCTCACCGCGGCGGTCGCCTGCACTACACGTCACGTGCTGGTGTTACTCCATTACGGAAACCATTAGCGGTCGGGAGTGTTGTCAAAACACTCCTCCACTATGGCGGTACACCTGTTAATGGCCTACCCTAAGTGGGAACTCTTTCTCTTACCTACGAAAAGGTAATGTTTACGCATACACACCATGTTTACACGCGCTCCCAAAACCAGATTTCGTAAACCGATATCGCAATACCGCTTCCGGGGGTCATGTAAGCACTACAAAATCGAATATAGAAATTGGTTTCTAACAGTCACCTCACTTGGATTCCTCATCTCCGTTCCATCCAATCCAAAGCCCACAACCACCTCCGACTCCGCAAACTCCTGTCTGGCTGGACATGGGGGTTGCACCCCTCTACCATCCTCCACACCTACAAATCCTTAATCTGTCCCATCCTCTGTTTTGCCAGTCCCACCTGGATATCTCCGCCCCCCCCCCCCCCCCAAATTCTATAAGTCCCTCCAGATTTTTGAGCGTCATGCACTCCACCTCACCTTCCGCATACGCCTCCCGTCCCCCATGCGGATCCTCTATGACCTCATTCCTGTCCCCCATCTGCTCCTATTCCTCAAACATATCTGCATACTCTACAGCTCCCGCCGCCTTGATCCTGCTCACGCCCTGGTTGCTCCTCTCCTCTCCCATCCCTGCCCCCTGCCACGTCTTCACTGTTGTGTCCCCCCTACCGTCCATCTCTATACCCTTCATCTCCTTTCCCAAGGTGGCTTCCATCAACTCCCAGATGATGCCCTCTCTCCCTCCATTTATCCCTCCTATCAACTCCTTTCCTCCATCCTTTCCTGGGCTCCCTCTCCCCCCCCCCCCCTTCCATCCTCTTTTTTTCCACACCTACCCTCTCTCTGCCCCCTTCTCTCCCCCAAGTCCTTTTGCATTTCCCACCTCTGCCTTTTACCATTCCTTCTCGCGTCTGCCCTGCCCCTTCCCCCCACCCTTATGAGTCCTCTCCCTCCTTTGGTCTCCCTCCCTTTCGTTATTCCTCTCCTCCCTCCTTGTTTCCTCCCCCCCCCCATCTGTTCAGCCCCCCCCCCCCCCCCTCACTGCCCTTGGCTATGGGGTGTCATCTTTGTGCCGACATTTTAGTGCAGTGTTTACAGTGAGTGTTCAGTGTTGTGTGTCTTCTCTGAAACATTGTGAACGGACATCATACTGTCGCTGGGTGTGATTTTTATATCTCTTGCAAACAGAAACAAGACTGTCACCATGCTTTTTAATTGTCTGTCTACAATGTTAGCTGTCTGCTTCCTGTGTATTTTATTCGCTTTGCCAACCGTTTGCTTTGTGTTTTAACTTTTCACAATTTTCCGCCGTTTTACAATTTGTCACCGTTTTATCGCCTGCTTTTATTGTTTCTTATCTTCTTCTTACGTTTTAAAAAAGTCTGTAGGTTGCTGCCAGCCCGCCCCCTTCGGGGGAATCGAAATACAATAAAGGAAAAAAAATTGGTTTCTAGGTTTTCTCCCTGCCTAACCTCTCTCCACCTCCCATCTCCCTCCCCCCCCCCCCCCCCAAGTCCTGTTGTATTCACCTCCACTCCTTTTCCCCAATCCCTGTTGCGTCTGCCAAGCACCCCCGCCCCCCTCTTATGGATCCTCATCCCCCATCGGCTCCTTTCCCCCCCTCGCCCCCTTCGTTTGTCCTCTCCTTCCCCCTTTTTATTTTCCCATCATGTGTCCAGGTTCCCCCACCTGCCCTCGTCTGTGGTATGTCATATTTACCAACTTATTAGTGCAGTGTTCTAATGAATGTTCAGTGTTGTTCGTCTTTCCGAAGTGTTGCGAACGGAAATCATGCTGTCACTGGGTGTGAATTTCATGTCTCTTGCGAACAGAAACTGTCGCTATGTTTTTTAATTGTCTGTCTATTATTTTACCTGTGTGCTTCATATTTATTTTATTAGCATCATCCCTTTGTTCTATGTTTTAAGTTCCACGAATTTTCTGCCATGTTACCATTTCAGTCTCCGATTTTATCGCCTGTTTTTATTGTTCATTATCTTCATCTTTTTAAAACAAATTCTGTAGGTTAAAGAGCGGCGTACTAAGCTGCTGCCAGCCTTCTCCCTTCGGGGGGAATCGAAACTCAATAAAGAAAAAAAATCGGTTTCTAGCTGCCAGTTTTCCACTTCCACTATCGATTTTCTTTCCGATATAAACACACAACGTTGACGTCGTAGAGAGATTTGAGGGACAGTGTACGTTGACAAGACAATAGAGGAGACAGAGCGTATCGATACCTCTGCGCTTGTCTGCAATTAGCCAGGGCTGTGAATACGAAGGTCAAATATGATCCAAGAATCGAAAGTGACAGATATATCGAATATACGCGTTCATAACCAGTTTCCAGAGCTGTGAGCTTTCCTGAGAGAGTACGCAGGATAACGTCAAAGTAATCAATAGTTGGGAGAAGAAGTATACATGCAACTTTCTTTTTCAGATCAAACGGTATAAGCTTTTTTATATTTTTGTAGGGCATGGGGAGATGCTGATGCCTTCTCGCACATTGTGGTTAGGTGCAGAGACCAATTTAGATTTTCATCTATCATCTCTTAGATTCTTTACTGATGGAGAGAAGCTGATATTTGACCCATTTATGATTACATATGGTAAGAATTTCTTATATTTTTGGGTAATGAGCCCAGAATGATCACTCCCTACCGCTTTGCTACCCTTTATGTGCCCATTTAGATAGTGCATACAGATAAGTACCGAAATCCTCGATACCTGTCTTCTGATTTATTGGTTTTGCACTTAGAAACAACTTGTGGTCATCAGCATACTTCTGGCATTTTCAGTAGGAACAAAAGTCATGACCTCATTCAGATACAGTGAGAAGAGTATAGGACATAATAATGAACCTTGAGGGGACGCCTCATACTACTTACCTTCACTGTAGCTTTGTTGGACACGACGGTTTGTTGGCGAAACGTCAGATATGAGCGAAACCACTGCACTGCACTTGTCGAGAAATACAGACCGCTAAGTTTGTCAGGTAAAATGTCAACAATGTCAAAGGCTTTGCTGAAGTCTGAAAAGCAGATGACAGTAGCCTCTTGTGCATCCATGGCCAGCTTCAAGACACCTGTTACCTTTATTAATGTAGGCGTTGTGCCGAAATGTTAACGGAAAGCTGGTTTGTATTGGTGTAGTAGGTTCTTTGTAATTAAATACATTGTTACCTCGTCGTAGACTACATATTCTAACGCCTCGAACAGAGCAGGAAGAATGCAAATAGATAGCTAGAGATTTAACTAGTCGCATTTGGGGTTAAGTGCGCCGTAGTGAGTAATAAGCTTCATGTCCATTAGATGGTGGTGTGATACACTTAATTAGTATTTACGGAATTGTAAGTAACGTGTGTTAGACAGAACTTTTCGTTGCTGAAATCGTCTATCCACATGACGTCATCAATGAGTGTCTCTCTGGTTTGTGGTTCAGTTGTGGTTGTAGGTAATCGAGCTACCGGTTCAAAGGTAAGCATTTTAGAGCCCATTCTTGCTAGACTTTTCTTTTTTTCTTTTTTTAATCACATACGGAAGTTTCAAATGGTTCAAATGGCTCTGAGCACTGTGGGACTTAACTTCTGCGGTCATCAGTCCCTTAGAACTTAAAACTACTTAAACCTAACTAACCTAAGGACATCACACACATCCATGCCCGAAGCAGGATTCGAACCTGCGACCGTAGCGATCGCGCGGTTCCAGACTGTAGCGCCTAGAACCGCCCGGCTACTACGGCCGGCTACGGAAGTTTATCAGTGGTGTGGTTGACCATGTATATAAGATGTTTTAAATTATTTGCGACAAACGTCTAGCGGTGATAGATCACGTCATAAACAACGACTTTTGTCAGTGACAAAATGTTCGCTAATGATTCCTAACGAAGCGTCGATGAAGATTGGTAACATTCCTGAAAGGCGGTAAGACGTAAGCACTCAGCTGCGTTCCAATGCAATGTTTGTTGCCTATCGTCCACTCCGCGACAGAAACAACACTGAAGAACCTGATTCACTTCTCAAACATCTCTCTCCGCTTCGAGATACACTTTCTGAAGTTTTTCTTACCGAAAATCACTCTATCAAGTTACCGGAATAGGTATTATGCTGCACAACTCGTTAGTACACCTTGCTAGGTCGGTGAAATCTCGCAGTTCCAGAGCGTCTAACATCGCTGCGAAACATCGGTGAACATTTTTTCTCTAACAAAGTTGTGTCTTGATCTTTCACCCTAGACGTCTACCGCAAAGACTTTGAAACACCTTGGATTCACACTCAGCTCCAAAGAAATTCTTCCGTTTTGATAGGAGTGGAACTTAAACATGAATTAAGATAGGAACTTGGGATGAATTTTAACTTTCGCATAGTCATGATGAACTCTGCTACGAGATAATACAAACACTGTGTTTTAATAGCGTAACCCCTTAGTTTTATTATCTTCGTTCTACTGATTGGTTATCAACGATGTTGTTATTTAAAAAAAAAAGATTTTAACGAGGTATTGAGCCGTTATGGCAATTAGACCATCAAGATTGTTTCTATGATCTAGAGAATGTTCGTGTGTAGCTGAAACTACTAATCAAATAAATTTATTTGCGATCTTGACTTCGAGGATTTTCGATCATTAATATAAAAGTTTTGCATCAAATTCAAATATTTACCTTGGCGCCAGTTCTAACAAGCCGATTCACTTGGTTGCCAATTAGGATCTTGGGTGAAGTAGTTACCTCACTCGTTCATTATCTAATATTATCTAATAAGACGGCAGCAAGTGCGTATTGCGATCCGTTTTACTGGGTAGCCAATTATGATCTCGGTGAAGTAGCTACTTTACTCGTTCATTACCTAATATTATCTAATGAGACCGCAGCGAGTGCCTTTTTCCGATCCGTTTCCACACCTATGATTCAGCTACAACCGTGCACCGTAATTCTCGCTGACAATACAGCAATTAACACCTGCAGTTCGAAGAGATGTTAGGCACCCGTCCCGTAACTTTTTCTTCTCCTTATTCTGAGGTGCTTCATGGAATCGGCATTCTTGTACGTTCCGGCTTCACAATTATCCTGAGTCGTCCTCGATCACTTCTCCCCCATAGCTTAACAACCAATACTTCCTTGGAAAGTCTGGTATTCTCCGTTCTTTGTAAGTGATAGGTCCATTTCTCTCTATTTCAAATGCAAGTGCTTAAATAGACACTGCTTGATAATTTAATTTCTGGATCTGCTAGCAATTTCCATTTCTTTAAAATGTCATCAGTGTATATATTAAAAAGAGTTGGTGGTAAGCTACCTCCTTAACTGATTCCTGTGTTTACCCTTCACTTCCTTCGTTTATTATTTTATGACATTTATATACTGCAGTGGCAATCGTCTCGTGGATTAAAATATTCTTTTATTTTTTGTTTCCTTTTTTTTAACAGTTTCGGCGATGTAGACATTTTCAAGCGTTTGTCTACATAGTCTACTCAATGTAGCAATGAAAATGCCAAAATAAAAGGATATTCTCTATCTCTTCTCTATACATGGTGTGATAAACTGATAAATTCCCGATCGCAGTGAAACAAGATTTTCCGAGACGTAAACCTCGAAATAAAACTCAGTGACAGTAGCACTTTACCAAATGCACAGACAGAAAAGAAACTGAACACCTTGAAGGATCGTATTCAATGGAACCGACGTGTAATTTGCGCATGCTGAAGTTCTGTAGTGTTGGTGATTCACTTGTCACTGTCATAGGCCATCAGATGGCGCTCAGAAAGCCTGTCTGCGCATCCTCTCTTTTGACTCTGCATGCAGTGATGGTGACCAGTTTAGATGTGAACAGTGTTTGAAACATTCATTATAGGATACAACCATACCCCACCGACGACTACAGTGGGCTGTCTATTTCTATGTACTCCTGTTCAACAACTTCATCTTTTTCTTCCCTAAGAGGCCAAGCTGCTGAGGTCATAGGTACCTGGACTTACACACTACTTAAATTAACTTACGCTAAGAACAACCCACACACCGATGCCCGTGCGGGGACTCGAACCTCCGGCGGGTGTGGCCGCGCAGACTTTGACATGGCGCCCCTTACCCCGCGGGTACTCCTCGCGCCAACTTCGTCCACGTGAACGGTGTTGCACTATGAGCCTGATCCAAGTTGGATACAATGTGCGGATGATGTATCACTGCTTTTTGTAGTGATGTGGAACGTGTCCACACCTGTAGACCATATTCCAGTAATGTACGTACTCCAGGGACGGACATGGGGATGTGTTTTCCCTTCTGTGTCATCAGGGACCTGTGGAAACAGTCTCCTTGCAGCAAGATTAATATCACAGGGGCCTACGGCAAGGCTAGCACTGGCACCACGACATTGCCTAACGGGCTACTCTGGCGTAGTCAAAGAGTTGACGGGAGTCGGATGGCGCTGTATGGTCTTCATTGATGAGACTAGCTTCTGTATGTATAGGAGTAATGGGCATACACGTGTATGGTGTCTATTTCTGAGTTCATTCGCCCTCTGCACCCAGGCTGTATGGTGCGTGTAGTGGGGTAACGGATGTGCGTTGCAAACAACGGGCAGTGATCGAGTTTCTTTTGGCGGAAAACCAGGACATCTCAGATATTCATAGGCGCTTGCAGAATGTCTACGGTGATCTGGCAGAGGACAAAAACACGGTGAGTCGTTGGGCAAAGCGTGTGTCATCATCGCCGCAAGGTCAAGCAAGACTGTCTGATCTCCCGCGTGCGGGCCGGCCGTGAACAGCTGTGACTCCTGCAATGGCGGAGCGTGCGAACACACTCGTTCGAGATGATCGACGGATCACCATCAAACAACTCAGTGCTCAACTTGACATCTCTGTTGGTAGTGCTGTCACAATTGTTCACCAATTGGGATGTTCAAAGGTTTGTTCTCGCTGGGTCCCTCGTTGTCTAACCGAACACCATAAAGAGCAAAGGAGAACCATCTGTGCGGAATTGCTTGCTCGTCAAGTGGCTGAGGGTGACAATTTCTTGTCAAAGATTGTTACAGGCGATGAAACATGGGTTCATCACTTCGAACCTGAAACAAAACGGCAATCAATGGAGTGGCGCCACACCCACTCCCCTACCAAGAAAAAGTTTAAAGCCATACCCTCAGCCGGTAAAGCCATGGTTACAGTGTTCTGGGACGCTGAAGGGGTTATTCTGTTCGATGTCCTTCCCCATGGCCAAACGATCAACTCTGAAGTGTATTGTGCTACTCTTCAGAAATTGAAGAAACGACTTCAGCGTGTTCGTAGGCACAAAAATCTGAACGAACTTCTCCTTCTTCATGGCAACGCAAGACCTCACACAAGTCTTCGCACCCGAGAGGAGCTCACAAAACTTCAGTGGACTGTTCTTCCTCATGCACCCTATAGCCCCGATCTCGCACCGTCGGATTTCCATATGTTTGGCCCAATGAAGGACGCAATCCGTGGGAGGCACTACGCGGATGATGAAGAAGTTATTGACGCAGTACGACGTTGGCTCCGACATCGACCAGTGGAATGGTACCGTGCAGGCATACAGGCCCTCATTTCAAGGTGGCGTAAGGCCATAGCATTGAATGGAGATTACGTTGAAAAATAGTGTTGTGTAGCTAAAAGATTGGGGAATAACCTGGTGTATTTCAATGCTGAATAAAACAACCCCTGTTTCAGAAAAAAAAGTGTTGCATTACTTATTGAACTGCCCTCGTATATAAAATAAAATTGTCGTAACTTCTGAACGGTTTGCGTTAGGACATGCGAACTGCACTTTGGCCGCAGGGCATGATGGGAATTAGTATGCGCTGTATGGATTGGCTTAACGACGAAGACCACTTTCATTTTGATGGGTTAGTCAATAATCAAAATTGGCACGTTTGGGGGCTCCGCATTTCCCGATCAAGAAGTCACTTCACACTCAACGGGTGACAGTGTGGTGTGCAATGTCCAATCACGAAATAATCGGTGTTATACTCTTTAATGGCACAGTGACTACGGAAGGTAAGAGAAAGTTTTGGAAGATTATTCCATCCCCGTTATCCAGAGTAACCTTCAAGATGTTGTTCATACAAGACAGAGCTCGACCCCATCGAAGCAGTAGAGTGTCTGATGACACTCGATTGGCCGCCATATTTTCCGGATCTGAACACTACGACTCCATTTTGTGGGGCTAAATTAAATAGAGGGTGTACAGCAATATCTCCAACACCACTGCTGAGCTCCAAATAACCATTCAAGAGGTCATCGAGAGGTCTGCGACACATCATCGCCAATGATGGCAGGCATATCGAACATTTCATAACCTAAATCCTAATATCTGTAGTGACGTTAACATGCTGAATAAAGTGTGTGGACGCCACAGTTTTGAACTATTTGCGTTTTTTTAAATTTATTTACTTTTCCGTAGAATTCAATATTTGTCACTCTGTATATTTGATGTTTCTGCAGGCTGAAGTAATCAGTGCCCGCTACATTGCATAAGTTGTTATCCCCATGCTGCTACCATTTATTCGAAGCTAAAGTGACGTGCCTGTGCTGCGGGCAGTGCACGTCCACATCGGCTGCTGCGACGCAGTGGGCGCTTCATGGCGAACAGCAGGGGCGTCGACTCTCTGGGTATTCCGGCGCACCCGTACCCCCCGAATGTTTTTGGAGTGCTCAGCACGCACTCAAAGCGAGGAAGGAAAAAAAATAGGATAAATTAGAAAAAAAGAGAAAACAGAAAAATAGGGGAAAAATTCAAAGCTGTCAATATTTACGTCGCGCTCTCGCGTCGGCCCATGCAAACACGCCCCAGCGCTTCACAGTCCTGCAGAAACAATTGACGAGTGCTCAGTGCTACACTCACGCGGAAACGTCCGTCCAGCGGGCAGCGGCCAGCAGAGATTTGAATCGTCTGCTTTGCGTCGACAGATATTCAATCACTTGGTACCGTTATTTGTGCAGCAGTAAGTTTTAGATTACATACTTTTTATTGCGTAACACAGTATCATTTACAATAACAATTTCTTCCGTTTATTTCTTTGTTGTTGTTGGTTTCTGTAGAGGAAAAATTTATTGTTTGCTCGTCAGTGAGGAAAAGTGATTTCGCTACAACATACCCAGATATAATTTCAGGTGGCTTCAACTCTGCTGCTGTATCGAATGAAGCAAAGAAAACTGGTCATGTTGTGGTGGCCGTACTTTTCAAAAGCGATATGTGAATGCTGTATGACGATAAATGTGATAAAGCCTTTTGTTCTTCGTTTAAGGAAATGTGTCCTTGTAGTAGGGCCTTTTGCGAAGAAAGATTATTTGTAAGACGAAGAAGCGATAAAAGCATTCGTTGAAGCTGGGTCTTCCTCTTGGAAGATTCTGTTAGTGGTGTTTACTTGTCACCAGTACTCGAATTATGTCTTGCTACAGTAAGAAAAGTGAAACTGATGAAACTGTGAACATGTAATGTCTGATGGTGAGGTGAGAGAGAAATTATGTGTGCAAGACTGACATTATTGAGAATGTTATCTTCGCTGCCTTACGTCGTGGTGCAGGGGTTAGCAGCCTGTTTTCACAAAGACGAAAGTTCTAATTATAATGGAATGTCTGAAATAGTTGCTGAAGATCATTCCGATTTGTTCTCTTTGCTTCGGCGTACAAAGTAGCCATAACTTTCGCATGCCATAACAAATGAAGAGGGTTCTATTACGTTTAATGAAGTTTTACACAGTTTGATAAAGTTTGTAAAATATTAGCAATACATTTCGATAACTGTGAATGAAACTAGCGACGTATGCCAACACGAGCAATTTCCGATCTGCTTTCGATATATCATTGGTGACAGTTTTCGAATTAATAAGGTTTCTTTTTTTCTACACTCCTGGAAATGGAAAAAAGAACACATTGACACCGGTGTGTCAGACCCACCATACTTGCTCCGGACACTGCGAGAGGGCTGTACAAGCAATGATCACACGCACGGCACAGCGGACACACCAGGAACCGCGGTGTTGGCCGTCGAATGGCGCTAGCTGCGCAGCATTTGTGCACCGCCGCCGTCAGTGTCAGCCAGTTTGCCGTGGCATACGGAGCTCCATCGCAGTCTTTAACACTGGTAGCATGCCGCGACAGCGTGGACGTGAACCGTATGTGCAGTTGACGGACTTTGAGCGAGGGCGTGTAGTGGGCATGCGGGAGGCCGGGTGGACGTACCGCCGAATTGCTCAACACGTGGGGCGTGAGGTCTCCACAGTACATCGATGTTGTCGCCAGTGGTCGGCGGAAGGTGCACGTGCCCGTCGACCTGGGACCGGACCGCAGCGACGCACGGATGCACGCCAAGACCGTAGGATCCTACGCAGTGCCGTAGGGGACCGCACCGCCACTTCCCAGCAAATTAGGGACACTGTTGCTCCTGGGGTATCGGCGAGGACCATTCGCAACCGTCTCCATGAAGCTGGGCTACGGTCCCGCACACCGTTAGGCCGTCTTCCGCTCACGCCCCAACATCGTGCAGCCCGCCTCCAGTGGTTTCGCGACAGGCGTGAATGGAGGGACGATGAAGACGTGTCGTCTTCAGCGATGAGAGTCGCTTCTGTCTTTGTGCCAATGATGGTCGTATGCGTGTTTGGCGCCGTGCAGGTGAGCGCCACAATCAGGACTGCATACGACCGAGGCACACAGGGCCAACACCCGGCATCATGGTGTGGGGAGCGATCTCCTACACTGGCCGTACACCACTGGTGATCGTCGAGGGGACACTGAATAGTGCACGGTACATCCAAACCGTCATCGAACCCATCGTTCTACCATTCCTAGACCGGCAAGGGAACTTGCTGTTCCAACAGGACAATGCACGTCCGCATGTATCCCGTGTCACCCAACGTGCTCTAGAAGGTGTAAGTCAACTACCCTGGCCAGCAAGATCTCCGGATCTGTCCCCCATTGAGCATGTTTGGGACTGGATGAAGCGGCGTCTCACGCGGTCTGCACGTCCAGCACGAACGCTGGTCCAACTGAGGTGCCAGGTGGAAATGGCATGGCAAGCCGTTCCAGACTACATCCAGCATCTCTACGATCGTCTCCATGGGAGAATAGCAGCCTGCATTGCTGCGAAAGGTGGATATACACTGTACTAGTGCCGACATTGTGCATGCTCTGTTGCCTGTGTCTATGTGCCTGTGGTTCTGTCAGTGTGATCATGTGATGTATCTGACCCCAGGAATGTGTCAATAAAGTTTCCCCTTCCTGGGACAATGAATTCACGATGTTCTTATTTCAATTTCCAGGAGTGTATAATACTGAATCTGCTACACCTGAAGTGTTGTTGACAATTTTAATGCATGTTGTCACTTGTTTTCCGTTAGATATCAAGTTGAGGTATTACTATTGATCGGCGCCGTTTCACCTTGTAACCCAAAATCAGAGAAATTGAGTCACGAGTTCTTCACGTTCACTGACCCAATCTTTGAAACTTACGACCTAAGAGGCAATGCAAAAGAGACTGTGGGGAGAGATTGTGTTTCAAATGTGAAAGAGAAGATCAATTTTGTACTCGTATCCACCAAGCGAGTAGCAGTATTTGAGTCTCTGCTACAAGCCCAAGGTGCTAGTTTGACTCGTCCTGTGGCTCTGCGGCCCTTTTGACCTGTCTGTGATTTTAAACACTATTTTCCATAATTACGGACAGTTAATTTTGTTCTTCAAGGAACACGAGCTCGAAAAGTTTGGTGCCGGTGCTAAAGCTAAAGGTTTCTTACTTTTCCTGTGTTCTTGCCGGCCGTTGTGGCCGAGCGGTTCTAGGCACTTCAGTCCGGAACCGCGCTGCTGCTACGGTCGCTGTTTCGAATCCTGCCTCGGGAATGGATGTGTGTGATGTCCTTAGGTTAGTTTGGTTTAAGTAATTCTAAGTCTAGGGGACTGATGACCTCAGATGTTAAGTCCCATTGTGCTTAGCGCCATTTGAGCCATTTTGAACCTGTGTTCTTTTCAATTTCTCTTTGTCACTACATTTTTATTAAAATTGGGGAGCCAATTGAAATGTTTATGCTTTTTTGCAAAGTTCCTCTCTAAAAACCAATGGAGAATATTAGCAGTGGCAAAGATGTTATAAAGTTATCTGGAACTCATGAAATTATCGATAAAGTATGGAACTCTTGCTTGCATTTGACCAAAAAAGTGTCGAAGGCCCGAAACTCCCGAAAATTCGCAAGATTTCCCTGCCCTATGCTTTCCGTGATGATTATTACCGTAGAATTCATTTTGAGGGTTCAGATATTGTGATACAGTGTTTCTTGGAACGATTTTTTAAACTGCTGTGACTCACTTCATAGAAGTAGAGGCACATCTTCTTCTAAAACTGAAGGATGACGTTGGCCCAGAAAGATCAGCTTTGCACAGAAACATGGTGTGTATAAATCTAAAAATTATTTCGTTGAAAGTACAGAAGAATTAGTGCTCTTCGTTTCTTCAAATATACAGGTAGGAGAACTTATTCCAGAGGTGATGAAATTGATAAAGACTGCTTTAAATATACTGGTTTCTACATGTACAAAAGAACTTCTGTCTCCGACCTTAGAAAATTAAAAATTTTCATGCGCTGCAACATGACGCAAGGGAACTTTAACGACAACGGAATCATTCATGTCTATAAACAACAAACGACCCACTGTCCGCAGGAACACATTGCTTATGAGTGAGAATTAGAAATTACACGAAGATTTGAAAAAAATAAAACCATTCTATTTCGATTGTGGATTACTTTTGTACTAATTAATTGGTACGGAAAAAGAACCAAAGAAACAATAGTTTTTCTTTTACCTTTACCAAGTAATTCTCTTTCAAAAACACGTGAAACTGGATTTCAGGAGGGTTGGTTTACAACATTTTGAACTGTGATTTAGGCCACTCTAGACTAATGCTCAAATCGCCAGCAGGATCACCAGATCTCTCGCCTGTGAATACTCATGGTATACGATGGTGCGGTTACTCGAGGGCCGAAATTGCAACAAAAGGTACAAGATGCTTAGGATAATCTATTGCAGGTGCCATTCGGCTCTTCTATGATCCTTTGCCTGCGAGAATACACAGTTTCTGTCAAGGAGGAGAGGTGTACGAGGGGGGAGGGGGGGGAGAGGGGAGGAACACCGTATATTGCTGCAGCTTTTTGGTCATCCCTCGCTGTGACAAGTGTGTTTCACTAGATCTGAAGTTCTTATCGTGTTCTCCTACAGTGACGAGTAACGTGTATCTTCAATTGACAGTAGAAAGATTTTGTCCTCCAGGGTGCTACAACTTTTTCCCAGCAGGTTACAAAGCATTGTCATTAGCGCATTAGTCCACTGACATTTACGAACAACATGAAAATTTAGAAAGAAAAGAACAAGTTAACTGGCAGAGAATACGGATGTCGGCTTTGCGTCAACGGAATAGATCACTTCTAATAGTGAACGATGGCGCCATTCAGAGCTAATAACTCAACCGGCATCAACTGGCGAATGCTGCTGCCATCTCTACAGCCCTGTAAATTCGCGGGCCATTCGAGTCCCCGATGCAGTTTTACCTCCCGAGATGTCTTTCGTTTTCCGAGACGAAATGTCAGGGAATATTCTTATATATCGTTCACGGTCTTGCAGTCCGGATGTTTTAACTAAAGAAACAGCGTTTAGAGTTATGTAAATTAATTCTTGGTGTGCAGATAGAAGGAAATTTCATTTTCCATTTAGCATTCAGTGCTGAAGCACCAGTTATTTTTGACAAAATGACGGTTTCTGTAATCGCGTAGTTGTATGTGTTCGGCATTTGATTTCTTCAACACTACACTGTTGGCAGCATGTAAGTGTGCTACATGCCGTAAGGGACGTATGGATCTCGCACTGCACCATTTGCCTCAAAGTTTACCTGAGCAGAGGGTATACTTTTTTAATATTTTTTATCTGATCCGCAGCAACCTTTGGTGAAGTGGGGAGGCCACAAATCAGCAGTAGTGAATGCATCAGCTGCCGACATGTTCGAAAATGTACGAAACTGCTTTGAATATTGTCTTCATATTTCTCCTGCATCTGATGGAGGTCACATTGAAAACTTGTGAAAGATAAATGAAAACTTTGTCGACATAGACGGCATTAATACAAAAAACTGAAGTTTCTATCTTCTTTCACTTAGGTGGTAAAATCTTGTGAATTGAAAAGAATCGTTCTGCAACGCTCTCAAATTACAATTAATTTTAATTTTTTTCCTCCACGCCAGTCTGTCCACTGCAAGCTGTTCATCTCTATATAACTACTACAATACTACAGCTCACTTACATCTGTTCCAACCTACTTAGTGTAGTCGAGCGTTGCCCCCCCGCCCCCCCTCTCTCTCTCACTCTCTCTCTCTTTTCTTTTTTTTTTCAGTCATCAGTCTGACTGGTGTGCCTAGCTTTTCATTTTAGAGGCAACCCATGTCCTCAATTGTTTGCTGGCTGTATCCCAATGTAGGTCTTCTTCGACAGTTCTTATCCTCTACAGCACCCTCTAATACCACGAAAGATATTCCCTGATGTCTTAACAGATGTCCTGTCATCCTGTCCCTTCTTCTTGTCTGTGTTTTCCATGTATTCGCTTCCTCTCCTCTGCGCAGAACCTCACCATTCCTTACCTTACCATTTCACCTGATTTTCTCAAATATTTGTATTCTCTTCTGTTCCTGTTTTCCTCTACAGGGTTTATTTCCCACATTTCCTACTATTGCTAAGATGACGACTCTTTAATGTCTCGTTATGAGACCTTTCAAGTGATCCCTTGCTGTAATCAATTTCTGCCTCAAATTTGTTTTCTTCCCAATTCGATTCAGTATATCTTCGTTAGTTGTTAGAAATACCTATATAATCAAAGCACCACATTTCAGAAGCCTCCGTTCTATTCTTGTCTGAACTCTATGCTATTGTTCAAGTTTCACTTCTGTACAAGGCTACACTCCATTCAGACGTATTCAGGAAAGACTTCTAAACACTTAAATTTATTATAGATGTTAACAAATTCCTCTTCTTTAGAAATGCTTTTTTGCTGTTGCCACATTGTATTTTAAGGCCTCACTACTTCAGCCATCGTCTGTTATTTTTCTGTCTAAATAACGAAAGTCATTAACTACTGCAGTATCGCATTTCGCAATGGAATTCTGGCAATTTTACGTAATATAACTGACTACATTCCATTACTTTTGTTCTACTTTTGTTGGTTTTTCATCTTGTCATCTTTGTTCAAGACATTTTTCATTCCGTTCAATCAGTCTTCCGAGACCCAGGTCGTCTCTGACGGAATTACGGTGTCGCTGGGAAAACTCAAATTTTTTATTTCTTTTCCGTGAGCTTTAATCAGGTTTTGAAATTTCTCCTTGATTTCTATCACAGATTTTTCGATGTACAGATTGAACAACACCGTCGATATGCCATAAAACTAGCTCCTTCCACTATTGCATCGGTAGCGTGGGTTCTATGCAATTTGTGAATAACCTTCCACTCTCTGAATTTTATACCTGGTACCTTCAGAACTTCATAGCTTGTAGTCCAGGCAACATTGCTGAAAGCTTCCTTTAAATCTACAATTATTATAAATGTAGGTTTCCTTGTCTTCAGTCCATTTTCTACGATACGTCGTAGGGTCAGTATTGCCTCGTGTGTGCTTTGTTATTGCTCGAGGGCTGCTTCTACCAGTTTTTCTATTCTCAAGTAAATAAATCCCGTAAAAAATATGCACCCATGGTCTAGGGGTGCCGGTGCGTTATCTCAGCGTGTTCGGTCAGAGGAGTGGCTGCTCTCTGTAATAAAAGAAAACGAGTGGAGGAATCAACGGGGAACGGGTGTCTCGAGACGTGCGCCTAGAACAAATACAATGAACAATAACGAACAAAATTAAAAAGAAGAAAGGGTAGCGTTTTTGTTCAAAATCAAAACGTCCTCGGTCACGGTTTCGAACCCCGCCGCCACTTAAAGTTTGAATAAAAAAGATCAGTATTGGTGGCCGAAGACTTGCGGCATAACAAGTTACCCTCATTCTGTCAATGACCTTGTCAAAGAGGAAGGACGAGGCAACACAGATACTTCGCATTCTCACCCTTGCAGTCCCTGAAGGCGGAAGAATCAGCAACTCCGGGAAGGGACTGCCAAGGGCGAAGTCACCATGAGAAAAAGACTGAAGAACCAACGATTGGATAATGTTCCACACATCGGGATGTGGCATTTCAGAAGTTTGAGCCTAGAAAGGAAGCTAGAAAATCTGAAAAGGAAAATGGAAAGACCCATTCTAGATTCAGCGAGTGTCAGTGAAGTGAAATGGAAAGAAGACTAAGATTTCTGGTCAGATAAGTGTAGAGTAATACCAACAGCAGAAAATGGCATAACGGAGTAGGATTCGTTAAGAATAGGAAGGCAGGGCACAGCGATATAATCGACAGCAAACAGACAAGAATAGGTCAGGTATACATGCCGACGTCGCAAGCCGAACTGTAGTTGTATATAATGAAATAATAAGCAACCAGACACTATGAACCACATGACCATGACATTTTCCGTATGCATCTTACCGTTGGCACTCGCAAATAATACGATAGGTATAACCTTCAGAATAACGGCACTAAGTGCCGAAACCGCTAAAGCAATTACATTTCTATTATGCAGCTGGTTGCTTAATACTTCATTGTATGCGAAGATATTGAACGGGTAATTCAGTACAAGGAAAGGAGATGAAATTCTAATAGTCATGGACGTGTGAAATGTGGTTGTAGGGGATGAAGTGGAAAAAAGGGCTACGGGAGAATATAGGCTTGACACCAGGAATGACAGAGAGGAGCTGAAGAGTTTCATGGACCACGACCTTACATCCCGCAAGGTTTACCAGAAGATATGTCATCTGGTCGTGAAAGCCTTCATACTACGGTCAGAAGACTCTACGGGGAGCAATTCTCAAAATCAGTTAGACGCCTGGAAATTTTACGTAAGAAGAGAGCGCATTTAATTTGTACTTTAACATTCTTGTTGCGTTGTAGGGATTCGTCTACCATACCGAATTTTCTAAAGTTGAAGAGGATGTTCCAGACAGCCCGCGTTCATCGGATATTTGATTATACAGAAGCAGCACTACTTCGAGAGAGGATACATTATACAAGACGAGAGATGGATAATGTTGACCGTAAGTTACTGCAGTTACATTTATTCCTTGCTAGTAAGATACAGAGAGCCCTATGGAATAAAATAGATTGCCTTACATTTCGATCTATGGAAACCATGATGGAAACGACTACTAGAAGGCATAAGAAGAAGTTCGAAAAGTTACAAACTTATGCAGAATCTACAAATAATATAGTGATGTCCGAAACTGTTATTAATAAGTCAGACAGAGTTTTATCTCAAGACGAAATTTCAGTTCTTGCAAAAGGAGGAAACTACTCTATAACACCTCCGAAAGTTCCTGTTGAGGATATTATTGCAAATGTAGAAGCAGGTATACGTACTCTCCCCGAAGAAACTGCAAATGCAATCCGGATCGAAACCACCAGAGTATTATGCCGCAGTAAACCTCTGGAAAGTAATTTAACCAATGGCGAAAGAAAGGCTCTGAGAGATTTAAATGCAGATGAAGACATAGTGATTGTTCCTGCTGATAAAGGGAATGCTACGGTCGTTTCAAATACAGAAGATTATCAAAGCAAAATTTTGAATCTTTTAACGGCAGGGCAATACAAAAAACTTAAGAAAGATCCTACAGCCAGCGTACTACGAAAAACAAATAATTTGATAAAATCGGCCACTTCTATTCAAAAAGAAGAAAAAAGAGCTTTATTGAAGACTGAAGCTATGTGTCCTAGACTCTATGGGCTACCCAAGGTACATAAGAAGGACCTACCTCTGAGACCGATTGTTAGTGCTATCAATTCTCCTACGTACGAAATAGCAAGATATCTAACAACTCGCTTACAACCATATTTAGGAAAAACGGACTCATATATAAAGGACTCACGTCATTTTATAGAGAAAATTGAAGGTTTAATTCTGACTCCTGAAGATATTTTAGTAAGTTTCGATGTAGTATCTTTATTTACCATGATTCCAGTTAATGAAGTTATGGATTTTATAACGGATATTTTTCCAGAAGATCTGACTGCTCTTTTCAGACACTGTCTTACTTCCAGTCATTTCCAGTGGAATAATGAGTTTTACGAACAACTTAATGGCGTAGCAATGGGTAACCCATTGGGTCCTGCAGTAGCTAATTTCTACATGGAGAAATTCGAACAGTCAGCCTTGGAAAAAGCAGATAAGAAACCATCTCGCTGGTATCGGTATGTAGACGATACATTTGTGGTCTGGCCACATGGTAGAGAAGCCTTAGGCGAATTTTTTGATTACCTTAATAATATAAATCCAAGAATCCAGTTTACCCTGGAGAGAGAAAATGATAACAAAATACCGTTTTTGGATGTTTTAGTTATGAGACAGACGGATGGAACTTGAAACAACAGATTTTTAGAAAAATAACGCACACAGACAGATACTTACATAAAAACTCTAACCACCATCCAAAACAAAAAAGAGGTGTGATTACAAGTCTCGTTGACAGAGCCAGACGGATTTGCACGCCGGAGTATCTAGACGACGAATTAAAACATCTGAAGCACGCTTTTGAGAAAAATGGCTACTTAAAGAAAGAAGTAAGCAGAATTCTGCACCCAAACAACAAAAAGCTTAAGGACAAGTCCGAAAAACGATGGAAGAATACAGTCTCTCTCCCTTTTATAAAGAAAGTAACGGATCAGATTGGAAAGATTTTAAGTAAACATGATATTAGACCTGTTTTTAGACCAACGAAGAAAATTTGTCATGTTCTTCGGTCTGTAAAAGATAAACGCGCTCCTCTATCAGCCAGTGACGTATATAAAATTCCGTGTACATGTGGTAAAGTTTATGTTGGAACAACAAAAAGAAGCGTAAATACACGGTTAAAAGAACACAGAAGTCTTTGCCGATTAGGAAAACCAGATAAATCGGCTGTAGCAGAACACGCTTTTCAGCCAGGAAATCATCAAGTGAAGTTTTCCGAAACAAAAATTTTATCTACGACGACGAACTATTACCCACGGCTTTGTAGAGAAGCAATTGAAATATATAAACATAGGGATAATTTTAATCGGAAAGAAGAGACCATGAAACTTAGTGATATTTGGACAGTAGCACTACAGAATTGCTAGACAGTTTTATCCGTGACAAGATTACGATCGATAGTTAAGTTTTATCTCTGACAAAGGTTATCTCTGCATATCACGTGTAACTCTGGTCACGCCCACTTTCTACGATACATAAGTCGCTCTCAGACGTCCGACTCGTCAGTCGGCAAGACTCACCGGAGGAGAAACACCCCTCTGAAGATGTCCAGCGAAGCACTGGACGAAACGTTAGGAGCTGAAGAGTTTCATGGACCACGACCTTACATCCCGCAAGGTTTACCAGAAGACTAATTGAGTTCTGCAATAAACTTCACCTAGTAACAGTGAATATTCTGTTCAAAAATCATAAGGGGAGAAGGTATGCCTCAAAAAAGTCGAGAGATAAACACAGATTTCAGTTATATTACAACATGATCAGGCAGCGGTATTGAAATCAGATACTGGATTGTGAGATATACTTGTAAGGCATACCAAGATCGCAGTTCAGTAGTGATGAAGAGTAGGCTGATATTTAAGAGACAAGTCAGGAACAATCAATATGCAAAGAAGAAAGAAGTGGGATGTGGGAGTACTATGGAGTGAAGCCGCCCCCCCCCCCCCCCCCCCCCTCCATGAATCTTGGACTTTGCCGTTGGTGGTGAGGCTTGCGTACCACAACGATACAGATAGCCGTACCGTAGGTACAACCACAACGGAGGGGTATCTGTTGAGAGGCCAGACAAACGTGTGGTTCCTGGAGAGGGGCAGCAGTCTTTTCAGTAGTAGCAGGGGCAACAGTCTGCATGATTGGCTGATATGGCCTTGTAACTCTAACCGAAACGGCCTTGCTGTGCTGGTACTGCGAACGGCTGAAAGCAAGGGGAAACTACAACCGTAATTTTTCCCGAGGGCATGCAGCTTTACTATATCGTTAAATGATGATGGCGTAAATATTCCGGAAGTAAAATAGTCCCCAATTCGGATCTCCGGGCGGGGATTACTCAGGAGGACGTTGCTATCAGGAGAAAGAAAACTGGCGTTCTGCGGATCGGAGCGTGGAAAGTCAGATCCCTTAATCGGGCAGGTAGGTTAGAAAATTTAAAAATGGAAATAGATAGGTTAAAGTTAGATATAGTGGGAATTAGTGAAGTTCGGTGGCAGGAGAAACAAGACTTCTGGTCAGGTGACTACAGGGTTATAAATACAAAATCAAATAGGGGTCATGCAGGAGTAGGTATAATAATGAATAGGAAAATAGGAGTGCGGGTAAGCTACTACAAACAGCATAGTGAACGCATTATTGTGGCCAAGATAAAAAAAATGGCTCTGAGCACTATGGGACTCAACTTCTGAGGTCATTAGTCCCCTAGAACTTAGAACTACTTAAACCTAACTAACCTAAAGACATCACACACATCCATGTTCGAGGCAGGATTCGAACCTGCGACCGTAGCGGTCTCGCGGCTCCAAACTGCAACGCCCAGAACCGCGCGGCCACTTCGGCCGGCTGGCCAAGATAGACACGAAGCCCACGCCTACTACAGTAGTACAAGTTTATATGCCAACTAGCTCCGTAGATGGCGAAGCGATTGATGAAATGTATTATGAGAAAAAGGAAATTATTCAGACAGTGAAGGGAAACGAAAATTTAATTGTCATGGGTGACTGGAAATCGATAGTAGGAAAAGGAAGAGAAGGAAACGTAGTAGGTGAATATGGAATGGGATTAAGGAATGAAAGAGGAAGCTGTCTGGTAAACTTTTGCACAGAGCATAACTTAATCACAGATAACTATTGGTTCAAAAATCATAAAAGAAGGTTATACATGAAAGAAACCTGGAGATACTGGAAGATCTCAGACAGATTATATAATGGTAAGGCAGAGAATCTGGAACCAGGTTTTAAATTGTAAGACATTTCCAGGGGCAGATGTGGACTCTGACCACAATCTGTTGGTTATGAACTGTAGATTAAAACTGAAGAAACTGCAAAAAGGCGGGAATCTGAGGAGATGGGACCTGGATAAACTGAAAGAACCAGAGGTTGTAGAGAGCTTCAGGAAGAGCATTAGGGATCGATTGACAACAATGGGGGAAAGAAATACAGTAGAAGAAGAATGGGTAGCTTTGAGAGATGAAATAGTGAACGTAGCAGATGATCAAGTAGGTAAAAAGACGAGGCTAATAGAAATCCTTGGGTAACAGAAGAGGTATTGAATTTAATTGATGAAAGGAGAAAATATAAAAATGCAGTAAATGAAGCAGGCAAAAAGGAATACAAACGTCTCAAAAATGAGATCGACAGGAACTGGAAAATGGCTAAGCAGGGATGGCTAGAGGACAAATGTAAGGATGTAGAGGCGCATATCACAAGGGGTAAGATAGATACTGCCTACAGGAAAATTAAAGAGACCTTTGGAGAAAAGAGAACCACTTGCATGAATATCAAGAGCACAGATGGAAACCCAGTTCTAAGCAAAGAAGG
This sequence comes from Schistocerca americana, assembly GCF_021461395.2. Classification (NCBI taxonomy): domain Eukaryota; kingdom Metazoa; phylum Arthropoda; class Insecta; order Orthoptera; family Acrididae; genus Schistocerca; species Schistocerca americana. Next base: position 161,457,060 of record NC_060119.1, on the reverse strand, counting down.
GAAAGCAGAAAGGTGGAAGGAGTATATAGAGGGTCTGTACAGTGGCGATGTTCTTGAGGACAATATTATGGAAATGGAAGAGGAAGTAGATGAAGATGAAATGGGAGATATGATACTGCGTGAAGAGTTTGACAGAGCACTAAAAGACCTAAGTCGAAACAAGGCCCCAGGAGTAGACAACATTCCATTAGAACTACTGACAGCCTTGGGAGAGCCAGTCATGACAAAACTCTACCATCTGGTGAGCAAGATGTACGAGACAGGCGAAATTCTCTCAGATTTCAAGAAGAACATAATAATTCCAATCCCAAAGAAAGCAGGTGTTGACAGATGTGAAAATTACCGAACTATCAGTTTAATAAGTCAAAGCTGCAAAATACTAACGCGAATTCTTTACTGACAAATGGAAAAACTGGTAGTAGCCGACCTCGGGGAAGATCAGTTTGGATTCCGTACAAATGCAGGAACACGTGAGACAATACTGACCCTACGACTTATCTTAGAAGAAAGATTAAGGAAATGCAAACCTACGTTTCTAGCATTTGTAGACTTAGAAAAAGCTTTTGACAGTGTTGACTGGAATAGTCTCTTTCAAATTCTGAAGGTGGCAGGGGTAAAATACAGGAAGCGAAAGGCTATTTACTATTCGTACAGAAACTAGATGGCAGTTATAAGAGTTGAGGGGCATGAAAGGGAAGCAGTGGTTGGGAAGGGAGTGAGACAGGGTTGTAGCCACTCCCCGATGTTATTCAATCTGTATATTGAGCAAGCAGTGAAGGAAACAAATGAAAAATTCGGAGTAGGTATTGAAATCCATGGAGAAGAAATAAAAACTTTGAGGTTTGCCGATGACATTGTAATTCTGTCAGAGACAGCAAAGGACCTGGAAGAACAGCTGAACGTAATGGACACTGTCTTGAAAGGAGGATATGAGATGAACTTCAACTAAATCAAAACGAAAATAATGGGTTGTAGTCGAATTAAATCGGGTGATGCTGCAGGAATTAAATTAGGAAATGAGACACTTAAAGTAGTAAAGCAGTTTTGCTATTTGGGGAGCAAAATAACTGATGATGGTCGAAGTAGAGAGGATATAAAATGTAGACTGGCAAAGAGAAGGAAAGCGGTTCTGAAGAAGAGAAATTTGTTAACATCTTGTATAGATTTAAGTGTCAGGAAGTCGTTCCTGAAAGTACTTGTATGGAGTGTAGCCATGTATGGAAGTGAAACATGGGCGATAAGTAGTTTAGACAAGAAGAGAATAGAAGCTTTCGAAATGTGGTGCTACAGAAGAATGCTGAAGATTAGATGGGTGGATCACATAACTAATGCGGAGGTATTGAACAGAATTGGAGAGATGAGAAATTTGTGGCACAACTTGACTAGAAGAAGGGATCGATTGGTAGGGCATATTCTGAGACATCTAGGGATCACCTATTTAGTACTGGAAGGAAGTTCGTAGGGTGAAAATCGTAGAGGGAGACCAAGAGATAAATACACTAAACAGATTCTGAAGGATGTAGGTTGCAGTAGGTCCTGGGAGATGAAGAAGCTTGCACAGGATAGAGTAGCATGGAGAGCTGCATCAAACCAGTCTCTGCAGTGAAGAATACAACAACAGAACATGGAGTGAAGAGATACGCTCGAAGTTCTAACACTATATGATACGTGGTACTTACTGGAATTAAGGAAACCGTGGAGAACCCATCAATATAACATTCTTCTCAAACAAAATGGTTTATTTAACAATATATAAACTGTGTTTTACAGATAATCGAAGCATTTAACCATTAAATTTTCTTTAGCAAAATGAACAAATCTGAAAAATTCTTTGCCCTTAAACCTTAAGTTGAATAACCTTTTAATCTTTGCAAAACAAAACTGAAGTGCTGTATTGCAAAACAGCAGACAATATGACAATGATTACAAGACGGCCAGGTCGGCATCCCGCCCGTCATCGGGTCTAACAACAGTGTTTACCACTGCGCGGGACACAGTCCTGCAATCCTCTTACAATCTCGGCGTTCCTTGACTAAACCTCCAATTTTATAGTGTCGGCCAGGTCAGCTTGACCTTCTCTAAGGTTTTGTAAAGCCCTAAGTGCCCTCCTACTGGAGAATCATAGAAATACCGGAAGACCGGAATGAATAAGATTCGTGAGAGACAAATTCTAGCTTCCCCAGACCTACCGCTGCGGTTACACAGAACGCCGTTCTTCAGAAAATATTCACTGGATTCCTACCCATCATTTGACTCCTGAGGTCCCCCCACATTAGGTCATGTTCTTGTTCACTTTTTAAATTATTAAACAGTTGAAGTACCTCCGTAAGGATCTTACATACTAGGTGACTGTCCGGCGTTTCCTCATCAAGCTCGCCCTGTTGGAACATCCTGCTAAGGGCGTCAGCAACATGATTATCAGATCTCCTAACGTGCCGAACCTTAAAAAGGAAAGCCGAAATGCGGACCGCCCATCTCGCAATACGCCCTGTCTTCCTAGGACTAGCTAGGACCCAACTGAAAGCCTTATTATCCGTCTCTATGTAAAATTCACGATGTTCGAGATAGAACCGAAATTTTACCAAATTAAATAACACAGCTAACGCTTCGCTCTCATAAACCGAGTAATTGAGCTCAGGCTCCTCCAGACGTCGGGAAACAAATGCTAACGGACGCCTGATATCTTGAGCTTCCTGTAGAAGGATTGCCGCCACACTAGTATTGAAAGCATCAGTCTGGACGACAAATCTTTTCTTAAAGTCAGGTACGGCTGAAACCGGTGGAATGGCAATCGCAGTTTTAATTCCCTCAAAGGCTGCCTGCTGGCTTTCAGTCCAAACGAATTTCTCATTGTTTCTGCGTAACAAATTTAACTGAGTTGCACGTTGCGCAAAGTTTGAGACAAATCTGCGGAAACAATTAGCCATCCCTACAAATCGGGCAACATTCCTTTTATTTCGTGGCTGTGGAAAATTCCTCGACGCCTTAGTGCTTTCCTGATCAATGCTACTTCCACCCCCGGATACCAAGTGACCCAAAAATGACACCTGGCGCTTAGCCAAGGTTATCTTTGAGGGTTTCACAATCAGCCCCATATCCCTGAGCCTGGATAGTACCTTCCGGATGTGCTGTAAGTCCTCTTCAAAGGAGGCACTAAATATGACCACATCGTTCAAATAATTGAAGACACAATTAAACTTTAAATCAGCTAAAATTTTATCCAATAAACGGGATGAAACGGCCGCACCAGTCGAGAAACCAAACGGGACCCGGTTGAACACATGTAAATTCCAATCCGTCGCGAAGGCGGTGAGGTGTTTATCTGGTAATAAGCCCGATTAAGATCTATGACCGCAAACCAAGATGCTCCAGAAAACTAAGTGAAACAGTTGTGGAGATCAGGCAGTGGCACCGATTCCAATATCACTTTCTTATTGAGAAGCCTGTAATCAACCACAGGTCGTAATCCTGCCCCTGATCTTTGGATACTAAGAAAATAGGGGAAGCATAAGGGGGAAGTGGACGGTGTTATAACTCCGTCTTTTAATAAGCCCTCAATTTTGTGCCTTAATATCTTTATCTTAGGTGGTAACAAGCTATGTGGAGACTGGCGAACCGGCACGTCATCTATCACACGAATATGGTATCTAACGACGACTGTGACTCCCAATGTGTCACAAAGAACGTCAGGAATTTCTCCCAGAAATTCACTTAACTGTTTCTCTTGTTGTCTAGAAAGAGATGGTCTGCCCCAGGCAGGCACGTGTTACTACTGGCGTCACGTCCCATCCCCACATGAGCACATGAACAAAAAGCTATTCGATCGTTGGGGGAAAATTTGAAATAAAAGGTCCGGGTACCAAAATCTAACACCATGCCGGTCTCACGGATGAAATCATGACCTAGAATTTAGTCAGGCAGCAGTCTCTTAACTAATAAATTCACACACGGAAAGATTTCTCCGCACTTCCCCGCACGATGGTCTCTCTTGGCTATTGGTCACCCGACATCTCTTAATCGAGGGACGTACCTGAGATAATCTACATGTGTGTCCATATTCAATAAACCATTCGTAATCAAGGAGTGACACAGAGCTGCCTGAATCTAACAACCCACGCAACGGTTCATGCTGTATAGCCGCACAAACAAATGGTAAGGTACGTGTAGTGACAGCCTGTACACGACTACACCACCCCTGTCTCCGAGGATGCGATTCCTCCCCCGCCTGACGTAGTTTCTCAGCTCAAGGTGTCCTTGGAACCGGGCATCCTCGTACTAAATGGTCACGCGCGCCGCATCTAAAATAAGACCCTGATTTCATTGAACTGCGCACTCTACCAATCATGCTACCTTCTGGACAGGAGTTAGATAAGACTTGATGTCCCCCCGCTAACTCATTTCGCTGGTTCTCGGCAGAAGACAATGTCATAACAGATTTAACAAGATTCTCTAACTCGTGAAGAGTGACAGGGCGAGAAAAGAGTGCGATCCGAGACCTATATTCAGGCCGAATAGCTTCCAAGACAATGGCAACTAAATCCACCTTGGGAAGGTCCATACATAGTGCCGATGCTGCCTCACGAACAATTCAGACAACGATTCGTGGGAGTTCTGCACGCGCCAGTAATACCTACACTCTGGCTCTTCGAGCATACGGACTGATAACTTACCTCCACGAACCGATTGCTCAGTTCCCCGATCGCCTTACCCTGCTGTAAGGTTTCAGATAGCAGATTACTTAAGCTACCGCGTGCGAACGTGACGGGGCATCCTTAATGCGTCAGCGTGCGACTCAAACTTAACTAGCAGCCACAATACATGTTGTATGTTTTCTAAGGTTTCAATTGACTATTCCTGAATACTATTAAAGAGACACATCATCGGGATAGGGAGGCGCGCAAAATATTCTCCAGACCGATCACTTAGACCTCGGGATTCAGATACACATTTGGCTATTGAATTGTCAGAAACACAGTCTATACAAAGTGGTCCATTGATCGTGATCGGGCCAAATATCTCCCGAAATAAGCGTCAAACGAAAAAACTACAAAGTACGAAACTTGTCTAGCTTTAAGGGGGAAACCAGATGAAGCTATGGTTGGCCCGCTAGACGGCGCTGCCATAGGTCAAACAGATATCAACTGCGTTTTTTTTAAATAGGAACCCCCATTTTTATTACAAATTCGTGTAGTACGTAAAGAAATATGAATGTTTTAGTTGGATCACTTTTATCGCTTCATGATAGATGGCGCTGTACTAGTCACAAGCATATGGCTCACAATTTTAGACGAACAGTTGGTAACAGGTAGGTTTTTTAAAGTGAAATACAGAACGTAGGTACGTTTGAACATTTTATTTCGGTTGTTCCAATGTGATACATGTACTTTTGTGAACTTATCATTTCTGAGAACGCATGCTGTTACAGCGTGATTGCCTGTAAATACCACATTAATGCAATAAATGCTCAAAATGATGTCCGTGAAACTCAATGCATTTGGCAATACGTGTAACGACATTCCTCTCAACAGCGAGTAGTTCTCCTACCGTAAAGTTCGCACATGGATTGACAATGCGCTGACGCATGTTGTCAGGCGTTGTCGGTGGATCACGATAGCAAATATCCTTCAACTTTCCCCACAGAAAGAAATCCGGGGACGTCAGATCCGGTGTACTTGCGGGCCATGGGATGGTGCTTCGACGACCAATCCACCTGTCATGAAATATGCTATTCAATACCGCTCAACCGCACGCGAGCTATGGGCCGAACATCCACCATGTTGGAAGTACATGGCCATTCTGTCATGCTGTGAAACATCTTGTAGTAACATCGGTAGAACATTACGTAAGAAATCAGTATACATTGCACCATTTAGATTGCCATCGATAAAATGGGGGCCAATTATCCTTCCTCCCATAATGCCGCACCAAACATTAGCCCGCCAAGGTCGCTGATGTTCCACTTGCCGCAGCCATCGTGGATTTTCCGTTGCCCGATAGTGCATATTATGCCGGTTTATGTTACCGCTGTTGGTGAATGACGCTTCATCGCTGAATAGAACGCGTGCAAAAAAATCTGTCATCGTCCCGTAATTTCTCTTGTACCCAGTGGCAGAACTGTACACGACGTCCAAAGTCGTCGCCATTCAAGTCCTGGTGCATAGAAATATGGTACGGGTGCAGTCGATGTTGATGTAGCATTCTCAACACCGACGTTTTTGAGATTCCCAATTCTTGCGGAATTTGTCTGCTATTGATGTGCGAATTAGCCGCGACAGCAGCTAAAACAACTACTTGGGCATCATCATTTGTTTCAGGTCGTGGTTGACGTTTAACATGTGGCTCAACACTGTTCCATTAAATAACGTAAGTATCCGGCGAACGGTCTGGAGACTTGGATGATGTCGTCCAGGATACCGAGCAGCATACATAGCACACGCCCGTTGGGCATTTTGATCACAATAGCCATACATCAACACGATATCGACATTTTCTGCAATTGATAAACGGTCCTTTTAACACGGGTAATGTATCAAATGGTTCAAATGGCTCTGAGCACTATGGGACTTAACTTCTAAGGTCATCAGTCCCCTAGAACTTAGAACTGCTTAAACCTAACTAACCTAAGGACATCACACACATCCATGCCCGAGGCAGGATTCGAACCTGCGACCGTAGCGGTCGCGCGGTTCCAGAATGTAGCGCCTAGAACCGCTCGGCCACCCCGGCCGGCTAATGTATCAAGAAGCAAATACTGATCGCACTGGCAGAATGTTACGTGATACCTCGTACTTATTCGTTTGTGACTATTACAGCGCCATCTATCACAAAGCGAAAAAAGTGGTCCAACTGAAACATTCATATTTTTTTACGTACTACACGAATACGTAATAAAAAAATGGGGGTTCCTATTTTTAAAAAAAAAAGCAGTTGATATCCGTTTGACCTATGCCAGCGCCATCCAGTGGGCCAACCATAGCGCCACCTGGTTTTCCCCTTCAAGGTAGACGAGTTTCGTTGTTTGTAGTTTTTTCTTTTGATGCTTATTTCGTGAGAGATTTGGCCCGGTCACTATCAATGGACCACCCGGTATATTTGTATCATCAACACTTTCTAATTCTAAAACTGCACTTGAGATTTGCAAATCAAAAAAATATTATTTAACTGAATGACACGTGATAACTGCTCAGGGCTCGATTCTAAAAGTTTAAGATCCTTTACTCTGTTGCCCAGATGAACTAATTGTGCATTAATGTGCTTCACCTGCCTCACAGTTGGCTAATTATTTGAGAGAAAGGAGAAATTTTCTTGTAACCGATTCAATGCCACCATAATAGTCTGTAAATGTTAGCTCATGTGGCCAGCTGTGCTGACAGAAACGGAGAGTGGTGTTATTATTTGAGAGAAAGGAGAAATTTTCTTATAACCGATTCAATGCCACCATAATAGTCTGTAAATTTTAGCTCATGTCGCCAGCTGTGCTGACAGAAACGGAGAGTGGTGTTGACAACGCTGCCCGTAGCCTGGTTGCCACCTCCCCCACCATTCCGTGAACATTTTGTTGCCTAATGCTCAGTTCATACTCGAGCTGATCCCGTTTTAGGTACGAAACACCGGGACACTGACGTGGATCCTTGGATCCATGGTGTGGTTATGGACAAAGGAGAGTAATTAGATAATATCGCAAAAGAATAAAGTATAAAATTTAAACTGAAGCAGGTTGCGCGAAATGAAAATCGTTACAAACCCTCCCCTACTCCCCACCCCCCCCCCTCCCAAACGGGTCGAAAACCACGCTCAGCTACCAATGGTACGTGGTACTTACTGGAACTAAGGAAAACGTGGAAGGGAGGACCCACCAATATAACTGTCTCTTAACACAAACTGTTTATTTAACAATAAATAAATGCGTTTTACAGGTAATCGAAAATTTAACCATAAAATTTTCTTTAACAAAATGAACAAATTCGCAAAATTCTTTTAGCCTTAATCCTTAAGCTGAATAACCTTTCAATCTTTGCGAAAGAAATCTGAAGTGCTGCATTGCAAAACAGCAAAGAATGTGACAATGATTACAAGACGGCCGAATCTGCAGCCTGCCCGTTATCGGGTGAAACAGCAGTGTTTACCACCTCGCTGGACACAGTCTGCCTTATTAAATGCCTTTCTGCAACACATGATAACTATATAAGCACCATTGATGACAAGAGTGATTCAATTACTCAAAACAGATGACGTAACATAATCTGAAAGTTGTATATCGAAAGTTTCGGAGTTAAGATGCGCACCTGTCCTTAAAGTTTAAACAGATTAGCAAACAATATGGCCATGATAAGGCTTACTTCAAAGCAACCAACCTCTTAATTTCAATTGGCAACCAAGGTGCGACTGGATCCAAAACCGTCTCTTCTGACAATTTTGCTATGATTAAAGCCCTAGTGACAGTTGGCTGTTAATATTTTCAAAGTTAAACTGATCGTCAGTTATTAAGAACGATCTGAATGAACGTCTTAAAAAATTACTTGTGAACACTTATTACAAGAGAACTCATTTGGCGGAACCACAAGATCCTGCTAAAATACACCAATAATGACCTGGTTTTTAAAACACAGAAACGAACAGGCTTAATACAACAGGTTGTTCAGATTATAACTAATGACTGAGAAATGCAATTACAATGTAGCACTGAACTGGTTAACAGCTAAACCTAATCACAAGATCCCTCTTTTGTTTAACGGCAACATGGGCCATAGTAGAATTTTTCCGGCCGTATTTACGACCAAGAGCTGATTAATGAGAACATTAATGATCGGGTACCTGCCAGAAAAAAAGGACAGTATAATAGCGGGACAAATTTTTAAACGACAACAAGTGTCTTAATACGATGCTACTGCCTATATCTGCGACCAAAGAGCCGACCGAATAAAACTCTGAGGGTCGGGTACAAACCACAAAATAATGAGGGCAGGTAGACAATGAAACAAATCACCACGAGGATTACAGAATGTTAATCCCCCTTCTCAGTAAGCAGTTCCATGGATTCACAGTGCGTCACAGGGGTTACTGAGAGGTACTGATGAAAGACAGGTAGAAGAGTGCAGCCAGGCCATGAGAGGTCGTCAGACACAAATGTTGCCAACCAACCGACGGGATGTCGGCCTGCTGCTTGTAGTCGACGCTGACCCCGGTGAAGTACTCCGGTATCTTCGCTCTGCGCAGACCGTCCTTGAGCAGCTCGTGGCTTCGGGCGCTCAGATGTCGTGACCACCTCTTGTCGCGACGCTACCGCCAATCCCAAAACTTCGTGGCTCCCTCACGGGCCAGCGAACCCGGTACAGGTACCGTCAAGCAAAGACCGTCTAAGGACACAACCCACAGATACCAAGTCTTCCTCGTAGATATTGACAATTCGACACTACACCTGAGCCGGTGGCGCCAGACAGGTCTACTAATTCAACGTCACCACGGCTCACTATAGATAGTGCGATAACGAAGTGCTCAGTAGTGATTGCCAGAAGTCAGTCACAGAAGATGGAAGAAAAACATAGGTGCAAAGAAGTTAAGAACTTCGGTTAACAGAATAAATACTTCAGTTGATCGATTTATGAAGGAAAGTACAAAAATGTTCAGGGGAATTCAAGAATACGGAAAGGCAAGTCACTTAGGAGTGAAATACATAAGAAATGCAGGGAAGGTAAGGCGAAATGGATCCATGGAAAATTTGAAGAAATCGAAAAGCAAATCGTTCACAGAAGGACTGACTCAGCATACAGAAAAGACAAAACAACCTTCGGTGAAATGAAAAAAGCAGTGGTGGCAAAATGAAAAGGGCAGAGGCAAATTCAACTGTCGCAACGCAGAGGAGGGAGCGGATAGGTGGAAAAAGTAGATTGAAAGCATCTATCAGGGGAAGACCTGTGAGACAAAAGGAAAAACAGGGTTCGATGGGGGATCCATTATTAGAATCAGAATTTAAAAACTTATGGAAGACTTGTTATCAGAGAAGGCGGAATTGATAGGTAAATTCCAGCTTGTGAAGTTATTGGGATAAGTGGCAACAAGAAGTCTATTCACAGTGTTGTGTCAAATGCGTCATTTTGGCGATATAGCATCCAGTTCACGAAAAAATGTAATCCACAGAATTCCGAAAACTGCAAGAGCTGATAAGTGCGAGAATTATAGAACAGTTAGCTTAACAGCTCATTGATTCAATTTGCTGACAAGAATAATATACAGAAGAATGGGAAAGAAAATTATGTATGTGTTAGATGACGAACCGCTTGGCTTTAGGAAAGGTCAAGACACCAGAAAGGCAGCTCTGACGTTGCATTTATAATGGTCGCAAGACTAAAGAGAAATCGAGTCACAGTCATAGGATATGTCAACGTGAAAAATGCGGTCGATAACGTCAAATGGTGCAAGATGTTCGAAATTCTGAAGAAAATACGGGTAAGCTATAGGGACACACTGCTAATATATAACATGAACAAAAAGCAAGAGGCAGTTATAAGTGTGGAACACCAAGAACGAATTATTCGGATTAAAAAGTGTGTAAGACAGTGATGTAGTCTTTCGTCCCTACTGTTCAATCTTTGCATCGAAGAAGCAAGTTTCTAGAGTGGAATTAACATTCGAGGTGAAACAATATCAGTGATACGACTCGCTAATGACATTACTATCATTAGCGAAAATTAAGAAGAATTACAGGATCAACTGAATGGCATGAACGGTCTGCCGAGCACAGAATATGGACTGAGAGTAACTGGAAGAAAAACGAAAGTAATGAGAAGTAGCAGGAATGAGAACAGCGAGAAACTTAATATGAGGATTGATGGTCACGACGAAGCTGAAGTTAAGGAATTCTGCTATCTGGGCAGCAAAATAACCAGTGGCGGACGGAGCCAGGATGACCTCAAAAGCGGACTAGTAATGGCCAAAAGGATATTCCTGGCCAAGAGAAGTCTGCTATTATCGAACACAGGGCTTAATTGGAGGAAGAAAATTCTGAAAATATACGTTTGGAGCACAGCATTGTATGGGATTGGAACATGGACTGTAGGAAAACCGGAACAGAAGGGAATAGAAGCATTTGAGATGTGGTGCTATAGACGAATGTTGAAAATTAGGTGGACTGATAAGGTAAGGAATGAGGAGGTTCTGCGTAGAAACGGACAGGAAAGGAGACAGAACAGGATGATAGGACATCTGTTAAGACACCAGAGAATAATGCGCATGGCACTAGAGGGCACTACAGAGGGTAAAAATTGCAGAGGAAGACAGTGAAAGGTGGATACACTGAGCCTCAGCGCGAGAGATTGCGCCAAAGAGTTTTATTCCGCCGCCTCCACTGGCAGTGCTTGTCGAGAACTCGTAGTAGTCAGTGCTTGCTGAGATGTCGTAGTGGAGAGTTCTTGTCGAGAAGTCGTGGTGGAGAGTGCTTGCTGAGATGTCGTAGTGAAAAGTTCTTGTCGAGAAGCCGTGGTAGTCAGTGCTTATCGAGATGTGGTAGTAGTGAGTCGGTATTGAGATGTTGTAGTAGGGAGTGCTTGTTCCATGTTTTATGTAGTTTTGATGGGCTAGACAGCAGATGTTGTTCAAATGGAGATATTGTAATGATCAGAGTGCTTTTCGTCAATATATATGAAGGTAAAAAAATTCCGTTTTCTTTTTATTATTTCAATGTCTTAAATAATGCGTCATTACAGGTTCAGTCAGCAAAGCATCTGGCTTGTGTTCTTGCATTAGAGTGTAATTCTGGTTTCCTTACGCAATTATAGTATTTCTATTTTTTTTAATTACTTCAATATAAATGGTATTTAAAATTTCTTGTCTTATTGAAGAAGAACCGTGCCAGATGTGTACGTTGAATCACACTTCCACACACAGAACAATTACGCTTGTGTTTTGGTTTCGTACGTTTTATAGTTGCTGGGGACTTAATTAATTAACTGTGTTAATGAAAATTTTCTTTCATTCTTTGTTGTTATTCTATGCAGTCAGATTGCGTACAAAAACTAGTCAGCGCCAACCGTTTACGAGACTTCGTAATCGGACTTACAGCTACGAAAAATTAAAAGTATTTGCATTTCATATATATTTAATTAAGCCCCCATGCAACAGAAATTGGAGTAAGTCCAGCAAATGATTGAGGACATAGGTTGCAAGTGCTACTCTGAGATGAAGAGGTTGGCACAGGAGAGAAATTCGTGGCAGACCCCATCAAACCGGTCAGAAGACTGATGACACAAAAATATGTACTTTGAACCCATTACTTGTTGCATTTAAAGCAAATGACCAGTGCGGATAGTGCGGACTCTATCCTGATCAGTCGCCTATAGGTGATATAATAATGGAGAAATAGGTAAATAACAGTATTTATTCATAAAAGGTATTATATTTTAAGTAGTGGTAACAAAGCTAGTCACACTGTAAAAATCGATATCATTATATACAAAATGGCTCAATGTAAAAAGTATAATAAGCATATAGTGTCTTGTCAGACTTCTGATGATGAACGTTGGAATATTTCAGTTTATTTGCACAGTACACAACTCTTTCCTAAAGACTGTAAACAACTTCTACCGCTGTTGTACATAACAGTAAAATTAGCTTCTCAGTAGGTGCCGCTTTGCAAATACTTTACATCTACGTGTATGACCAAAACAGCATGATGGTCTACGCTAACCGTAAGGATTTAACCAACTGCAACAGCTGTCGTGGATGTTAGGTAAACAGATTGTCAACAGGTGACACCTTCTACATTGTTTATAATAAAAAGATTTTCAAAATAACATGGAGCGATGGTCTGGGGTGCCGTTACATTTCATAGCAGGAGCCATGGGGTTGTCATGCGCGGTACCCTTACAGCATTGCCCTCCGTCGACGATATTCTACACCCCGTCATATTCCCCGTCATGTAAGCCATGCCAGGATTACATTGCAACAAGAAAACGGCCGCTCGCACACGACGAGAGTTCTACTGCTTGTCTTCCCGCTTGCCAAATCGCACCTTGGCGAGCAAAGTCACCGGATATCTCCCCAAGGTCCTCTAATCATCTCGTGATTTTGACGATCAAACGCTGGAAATGGACAGAATTTGGCGCGATATCCCTCTGAAGGTCATCTAACCACTCTATAAATCATTGTCATGCCGGACAACTGCTTTCATAAGGACTGGAGGTGGACTAGCGCGTTATTGACTTGCTCAGTTTATGAATCCCTTTCTCTTGACTAAATCATATAATTTTACCGAAATTGTAATCATGTACATCACGTCAACCGATTTCCGTCCCGTGTTAGTGTGAGTTTACTGTAATGCTCCTGAAACCACTGTAGCATGCTTCTGGCTCCGAGACATGGACACTTACACTGATGAAAGATGACATCGCCGTTGGGAAACACATCAAGCATGAAGCGACGCAGGTGGTTCACAGCTATCAGCGTCTATTCGAGGTCCCATGCAAGCGCAGGTCGCCGATGACCTCAATGACAGCGTTTGTGGAGCGAAAATGTGATTCACCCGAAGAGCTAACACGTTTGCAATGATTGACGGTCGAGTCCCGATGGTTCAGTGCTCACTGCAATCGTAATTGGTGATATTGTTGGGTCCCCATGTAAAGACGTAGAGATGATCTGTTGCGGAGCTCCGTGTTCAACAATGTACGATGAACAGTGTGCTCGAAACACTTGTGCGTGCACCAGCATAGTGCTCTTTCGGCAGAGATACCACACATCACCATCTATCCTATTTACAGAGCAGACAAGCCTCCGGAACCCAAGATCTGTGAAGAGTCTTATACGTCCAACCATTTAGTGCCTAATGGTAGTTTCAGTGTCCTACCTCTTTCTGTAGATGCTCATGACAGTAGCACGTGAACATTCGACCAGCTTCGCCGCCTTCGACATACTCATTCACAGGCTTTGCGTAGTAATAAGATCTGCACTTTGGCAGTGCCGCTTATCTCAGTGGATTTCCCCACTTCAGCCCAGATCTTCGCTGGAGTATCCCCACCCGTCGCTGCTGCGCTTACATACTTTTCATAGCCCGTCACGTTCCAGCAACTTCACCATGCAGCATCCAGCCCCGCGTTGGGCAATGTTCATAATGTTTTGGCTTATCAGTGTTTACATTAGGTGCTGAGTAAAGCTGAGGTGATTTTTAGAAAATTTATTTGAAAGAAAGGGTGTTGACGTTTTTAAATAAGTACCACTAGCAGTAATTATGAGCTGATATATTTTGTGTGTGTAATGCCCCACAGCTCGAAGATATTTGAAAAAAGTCTGGAAATGAAGATGAAATAAACCTGCACTAAATACAGGTTTCCGTAATCTGATCATCTTCATCTATTACAAATGAATTTCTCAATTGACTGTGTAACGCGTTTCGCCATCGACGACAATGGCGCAGGACAATTTTTATATTAATCAGTGTCAGAGTAAAAATTTACCATTTAGACTGTTGTGCATTATTGTAAGAGACCTCAAGATGATCAGAGAATCGAAACCAGTTAATAATGAATTATGTCATCATCAGCCCTTAGAGATATGAAATTCGCATTTTGTCAGTGATGAGCATATTGACAAAACGACGGATTAACAGGAAACAATTATAAAGCTTTACAAGAGTTTTTGACGACTGCAGAGTCGCTCTGAGCAGGCGAGTTCTACGTCCACGTAGAGAGCCTAATATACATCGCGTGAACGTTTCATCGATATTTAGCCAACTCCTGGTGATATATGAATACAAGTAATAATAATGATTTTGAGAGCAAGTACAGCGAAACAGCGAATTTTGATATGTGTTTATTTATAACGCCATTTGCTGCACCATGATTTGTCGTTACGCCTGTCAATGATACGAGATTAAATGTAATCCGTATCGAAAAATATGTATAATTTGTTGAACCACTATTCTCATTCGCAGTCCACTTGAATTACAAATAATGTATAGCAGTCAAACATTAAAGGGATTGTATTTGCAGCTGTCCATCGTAACAGTGATAAACGAGTACCGGTATCCAGTATTTTCTTTCAGAGGAAGGTAACACCATAAGGCAGATCAATTTATGTGGAAATTAACAGTAGCATTAAACCACTTGGAAAATTCTCACAAAGGCAAAATTGACGGTGAATGACTTTCAATAATCGAACAACTAATTTCCCCTACTATTAGCGAAAATATAGCAGAATTTCCCTGCTTACATTTTACAAAAAATGTGCATCATTTTCGGTACCTCTTTTCGTATTGGTCACTAAACTTCGAATTGGAGGAGAGCATCATTAATAAAAATTTCATTCTCCTCTGGTAGAAGTTTCAACACACTAAAACTTTTAATTTGCTTAAAGAAAAAGTATGTATACGAGAAGAAAGGTAAACCTTAAGTTTTATTGTATGATTATCAGTTCAAGGTAAGAAAAGTCAATTATTGACGATATCATTAAAATATTCAACTCACGGGTAGACTTATGAAAGGGCTATAAACAACGTAAATTACGATGTGTGATATAATGGGAAGAAGGGCTGTGAAATCCGAAACAGATGAGTTATTTCCAGTGCCTGCAACACATACACACACACACACACACACACACACACACACACACACACATGTTGTACAACTTTTATTTATCGCTAACAAAAGGGACGAGTGGGGGATAGAAGGGAATGAAGTCTACCCTGCTGATAGACTGCTCAGAGGAAAGGTTTCGTCACAGTACCGGAACAACACATGAGCTATATTCTTCGTAGAAAGCATGGGCGACGGGAGATGCGAGACATACTTCACTACATACTGTTACACGCCTATATCGACAAGTCGTAGTACCAGTTATAGTGCATCAGGAACTGTCCATTCCGAAACACGTAAGGAAAAAATTTACAGCGCAATATATCTGTTTTGTAACAGCTACTTTAGTGCTACAGACAATGTTGTCAGCGCGGCGAGGTTGACAGTGGTCGAACGCACAACAATTTGGTTAACGGTTTGCCTTAGACTAACTCCCTCACTGCACTGCATATTTAACAATACTAAGTCATTTAGGCGACAAGCTGCGTAATACTGGACGCCAGCGATCGTGTGCAGTGACAGTCTCAACGAGAATTAAGGCTAATATGAAATTTTACAGGCTTCGGCATGCATCTGCAGGTGTATAAAGGTTTGTGTTACGAGTACCATCTGATAATACTATTAAAGCAGCCGCCGATGGTTAAAACTAGTCTCTACGCAACACCATATCTTATCAGATATCGAAGTTAATCCGCGTAAAATACATTTTTCTTTGTATTCGTTCTCACGCCTCTTTTTGGCCAGGTCACGAGAAACGTAACAAAGTAGATATGTTAAGTAAGTTTATACCTTTCAATATCTTTTCAGTGAATCGATCTTCCAATGTTTACCAGTTAGAAATTAAATATGTCAACCTAGAAAAAATACAACGAGACAACTGCGCACTGATACGGTGTAAAACTCCATCCCTTTTCCTACATTCTAGACAAGGTCGTTCACTGAAACACTTTTCCCCTTGCTAGGGGAAACTAATTTTGGGAATAACGCTCAACAACAACAAAAAATACGTTCTGTGACTTTCTCTCCTTTCTCAGAACAATCGTCTGATAACACAAATGTACCTTTATTGCTCTAGGCACGACGTTTCTTGGCCTACAGTCAATTTTAAAACTAACAACAGACGGCATTAGCGCACCCTATTCACTCTTTCTGACAAATAGCATAAATTACAGTCTTTCAAACGAGTAGTACATGTAGTTACAGTGACTTTATACGGCCTAAATCCTCCTTCGACATACCGAACTAAACAACTTTGAGAGAGTGAATATTTTTCGTAATTTAATTCTAATTTTACAGCGGAAAATGTTAGATATTCCTATTATCATTAACCTGAATGTGGTCATCACTTGTTCATGACTAGTAGCTACGTAATAGTCTTCCAGTATATAATGTATTTGAGGTGAGCTACATCCATCTGACTTGCTACCATTTTATGGTCTACGGTGGTGCTTCGTTCTAGTTGTTTCTACAGTTAGTTCCAGTTCATCCATGCATTAGCACCATCGATGTTCTTTTCCCTAGAATTCGCTCGTCAGGGGACAGGTTCCGTATCGTTCATGAAAATAGACATAAAAAATTCATTATGTATGTCAAAGAGAAAAAGAAAGAAATAACAACTCTCAGCAACTTCGTTTTTTATTTAATATTCCTTCTGAGGCCATAGCTTCTCAGTACAGACATGTCTTCTGCGACAATCGAGGCACCGTAAGAAAACGAAAATATGAGAGAGAAAAATACTGATCCTGATCCCTTACACGCTCCAAATATACCGTCTTTTATGAATTTAAAATCGGAGATCCGAACGTTTCACAAAATTTGTACAAGTAGCGCACACTCACAAGCAAACACACATACAAAAGCCAAGTGGGAAGTAAATATGAAATGTGGGGAAGAGGCACGCTAGCCTTAAAAATGCGAGTGTTTTATCGCCTATGTTGCAAGACTTGCTTCTTGGAGCATAAAAGAAGGAATCTCACTAACATTTCGTTAGAGGAAAAATGGGTTAATTTTCTAGGTTAACAGGTTGCATGGACTTCTTGTAGCATACACAACGATTTGCAGACTTTATGCAAACAATAAAAGTTGAGTAAACAAACTAATTAACTGTATCAGAAACATCTACATAAATAATAACATTAAGAACGATACACCAAAAGAAAGAATTTTTTGTATCTACACAGCAAAAATAAATATATGAATGGGCCCAGAGTTAAAAGAATATCTTCCGTTTGCAGCAAGTAGCTGCAGCAGAAGGAAAAAGGCCCACATTTCTCAAACGAGTAGAGCCAGAATACTTCAGAAAAAAATCTGATTCTGATTTTGCTTCTCCCATTCAATATCACAAAATGACCGTCACTCACGGTTTTAAGTTTTATTGGCAGAAAACATAAATTTGAGAAAAGCTACAGATATTTAACATTGAATGACATAACAGTCCATAGGTAAGAGAGAATTATAATTAGAAGACTCGAAAAACTTATTAACAGTTAGAGACATTCACATTTGCCTACTCGAAAAGAATAATGTCGACAGCTCTACAGGATGGAGAAAACAACGTGATAATAAGGTCAGAATTTCGCAGGGGACTTCTAATCAAGCAAAATTTTCCAGATAACTATACAATAGCCAGTCAACGACGAGCTTGTGTTGAACTGACGCCTTTAATCTAACTTTCTCCAGGTGATACCTGTGATGCTGAAAAGCGCAGTTACTACATAAATTAGCTGAACAGAATGATTTCCTCTTAATAGTCAATGTTAGGCAAACAATAAATTCCTGCCCATCGCTGATTATGTTAGGTGAGAATTTCCTGAAGTGTATTCTGGTTAAAGCTTCGCTATCAAACCAACTACACTAAATGTAATTTAGTCCCATTTCTCTGTTAAGATAACAATTTGTAATGTACAAAAATTATTGCAGTTGGCATTGGTAAGTGTAATGCTATTAACAAGGAAATCTAAGGTTAACATGCTGTAATTTTTTCTTATGTACAGTGAGCAAGAATGAAGCTGTATTTTACAAAGTAGATCAGTCCGCGTAAGTCAGTTGTTCTCACCTCCTGGGGGGAGATGGAGAGGGGAGGGT
The DNA here is from genome assembly GCF_021461395.2 of Schistocerca americana. Taxonomy (NCBI): domain Eukaryota; kingdom Metazoa; phylum Arthropoda; class Insecta; order Orthoptera; family Acrididae; genus Schistocerca; species Schistocerca americana. The sequence goes on along the minus strand of NC_060119.1, from coordinate 161,438,413 downwards.
GGGTTGCAGACAGCTGAGAAGCAGTATCTTGCGGTCAGACAAGTCAAAAAATTATATTACAGTTAGCAAGAGGAGTTTTTGTAGAGTTGGCAGCACCGGTGTTGCCCCACGCGAGTCGGTCGAAGTGGCCGTACGGTTAAAGGCGCTGCAGTCTGGAACCGCGAGACCGCTACGGTCGCAGGTTCGAGTCCTGCCTCGGGCATGGATGTTTGTGATGTCCTTAGGTTAGTTAGGTTTAACTAGTTCTAAGTTCTAGGGGACTAATGACCTCAGCAGTTGAGTCCCATAGTGCTCAGAGCCATTTGAACCATTTTTTTGAACCAGCCCCACGCGTCGCCAATTCGTTGCCAACGAAAACACATTCTTCAATCTCTTTTCTCCATTCTTCTATCGGTAACGCACCTGTTGTACTATTTATAAGAAAGTAGTAGTAGTTTCATTAGTTTTGTTCTCCGAATGAAAATGTCTGCTACAAGAACACTGAATAATAAAGAATGTACTAAGTATGGATTCATGTTTATTGAAAAAGACAATGTACAACTGCCACAGTCTGTTTTGCGTCATAATGTCCTCATTAACGATTCAGTACATCGTGTGCGCCTGGAACGTTATACAAAACCAGCTAATCGGCCGTTGAAGAATCAACAAAAATAGTTTATCGCTGGAAAAAGAAATTTCTTAAATCGAATGAAACTGTATCGCGATCTTTCAGCAGGAAACTGAGAAAGTTACTGAAGCATTATATGAAATTTCTCACTTAACAGAAAAAACTCATGCTATTGATGTGACGGTACAATCCCGTCACGTACGCGAGCGGATTTCAGTAATCTTCAATTCTGAAAGCCGCCGTAATTCTTTCTGGAGAAAATAGTCAGTTATAACTGAACAAGATACCTCATTCAAACAATAGTATGTAACGTAGCAACGAAGAAATGGCCCTGATTTGAAAGAACAGTACCTAAAAGACTGAAAATATCTCCAGTTCTTATCTTGCAAAGTGACGATTGTACTGAAGTAGCTCAGTGGTATCACTTAACAATATATTGCCAATTTGGGGACGAGAAGAATCGGAGAGGTACTCATCTCTGACAACTTGGAAATAACGTTAAAAGGCTCTGATGCATTTTCTGACGGTAACGAGTTTTGGATGAAAATTATTTGTCTTCGGGCATATTTACCAGAATTTCTCTAAACGGAGCACCAGCTACGTTAGGTTCACGTTTTGGCTTGCTAAGTATCACCTACGGAAAAGAAATCTAAATTTTATCGGCTCTCAATGTATGATCCACAGAAAATCTCTTAGTTCTAAAACTTTACCTGTCAAACTGAACACTGCTTCAAAGTGTCGATCAGTGAAATTAATAAAATTAAGTCAAGTGCTGTGAATACTTATTTTTCCGAGTCCTTTGTAATGATTCCGATGCTAAACACCAATCTCTCATATACAAGTCCGTTGGCTTTCGAGGAGCAATATCCTTACCAGGCTGTATGAATTGAAACCTGAGGTAGAACTGCGTCTTTTAGATAAAGGGAAAGCTGAGGTTCATCATTCATTCGCTGACGTCAGCTTTAAATTTTCCCTAGCATAACTTGCGAACTCCCTTGAAAAATCTGAATTTGAAACTATAAGGTAGAAAAACAACAATAAAGGAAGCCACTGAGGCCATAAGGACTTTCCCGGAAAAAACACAGCTGGAAAGCGTCGCCTTTATGCTCACATTACTAACGTTTCTTCATTCCCCCGATTCAATCAACTTATAGACAGGCAACAGTGCGATGACAACGAGTGGAGAGTTATCATAGGTGAACACGTGTAATGGCTTGAAGAATTCAAACTTTATTTTCCTCATCTGACTTCGTGAAATTGGGGCGCAGAATAGGATCAACCGTCACTCCCTAATGAAAACCAGATGGTGCAACTCCACTGAAATGGGATTCGAGCAAAAATGGGCAAACTGGTTGGTCGTTGTGAACTAGTTCACTGTTGGTCGTTCTCTTATGTAAACCGTTTATTTTTACTCTTTCATCGTCACTTCGAATTTTTCTTTTGTTTCCTTCACTGCTTGCTCAATATACAGATTGAATAACATCTGGGAGAGGCTACAGCCCTGTCTCACTCCCTTCCCAACCACTGCTTCCCTTTCATGTCCCTCGACTCTTATTACTGCTATCTGGCTTCTGTACAAATAGTAAATAGCCTTTCGCTCCCTGTATTTTACCCCTGCCGCCTTCAGAATTTGAAAGAGAGTATTCCAGTCAACATTGTCAAAAGCTTTTTCTAAGTCTACAAATGCTAGAAACGTAGGTTTGTCTTTCCTTAATCTTTCTTCTAAGATAAGTCGTATTGCCCCACGTGTTCCAACATTTCTACGGAATCCAAACTGATCTTCCCCGAGGTCGTCTTCTACTAGTTTTTCCATTCGTCTGTAAAGAATTCGCGTTAGTATTTTGCAGCTGTGACTTATTAAATTGATAGTTCGGTAATTTTCACATCTGTCAACATCTGCTTTCTTTGGGATTGGAATTATTACATTCTTCATGAAGTCTGAGGGTATTTCGACTGTCTCGTACATCTTGCTCACCAGATGGTAGAGTTTTGTCAGGACTGGCTCTCCCAAGGCCGTCAGTAGTTCTAATGGAATGTTATCTACTCCCGGGGCCGCCTTGTTTCGACTCAGGTCTTTCAGTGCTTTGTCAAACTCTTCACGCAGTATCGTATCTCCCATTTCATCTTCATCTACATCCTCTTCCATTTCCTTAATATTGTCCTTAATTACATAGCCCTTGTATCGACCCTCTATATACTCCTTCCACCTTTCTGCTTTCCCCTCTTTGCTTAGAACTGGGTTCCCATCTGAGCTCTTGATATTCATACAAGTGACTCTCTTTCCTCCAAAGATCTCTTTAATTTTCCTGTAGGCTGTATCAATCTTACCCCTAGTGAGATAAGTGCTTACATCCTTACATTTGTCCTTTAGCTATGCCTGCTTAGCCACTTTGCACTTCCTGTTGATCTCATTTTTGAGACGTTTGTATTCCTTTTTGCCTGCTTCATTTACTGCATTTTTATATTTTCTCCTTTCATCAATTAAATTCAATATTTCTTCTGTTACCCAAGGATTTCTACTAGCCCTCGTCTTTTTACCTACTTGATCCTCTGCTGCCTTTACTACTTCATTCCTCAGAGCTACCCATTCGTCTTCTACTGAATTTCTTTTCCCCATTCCTGTCAATTGTTCCCCTATGCTCTCCCTGAAACTCTGTACAACCTCTGGTTTAGTCAGATTATCCAGGTCCCATCTCCTTAAATTCCCACCTTTTTGCAATTTCTTCAGTTTCAATCTACAGTTCATAACCAATAGATTGTGGTCAGAGTCCACATCTGCCCCCGGAAATGTCCTACAATTTAAAACCTGGTTCCTAAATCTCTGTCTTACCATTATATAATCTATCTGATACCTTTTAGTATCTCCAGGATTCTTCCATGTATACAACCTTCTCTTATGATTCTGCACATGTTAGTCCTGTATTTAGCCACATTTGTTGTTTTTCCTTTAAGAATGGTCAGTTTACTGTACGATTAAAGCAGTCAGTAGTAAAGCTGCTTTATAGAATAGGAGAAAGAGATAATGTGGAAAATTTTAGACCTTCTTCTATGCCATCAGTGTTCGCTAAAGTTACTGTAAAGGCCGTGTATGTAAGGATAATTGATCATTTTATATCACACAATTTGCTCTCTGTGAGGTACTGGATGGGTTAAACAAAATGTTTCGAACAATAGACATATTTTTTGATTTAAGTAAGGCATTTAATTGTGTTGATCACAAAATATTCTTCCAGAAGTTGGACCATTACCGAATACCGGGAGTAACTCACAATTGGTTCTCCTCTTACTTTATCAACAGACAGCAAAAGGTTGAGAATGGCTGTGATGTGGGGTTTGAGTGGGGTGCGATCAAATGTGTGGTGCCCCAGGGATCAGTGTTGGGGCCACTTGTGTTCCTTATTTATATAAATGATATGCCCTCTAGTTTTACTGGTAACTTTAAAATATTTCTCTTTGCTGATGACACTAGCTTGGTAGTAAAGGATGTTGTGTGCAACACTGGATCGCTTACAAATAGTTCATGGCTTGTAGAAAATAAACGCTGAATCACAGTAATACTCAGTTTTCACAGTTTCTGACACAAAATTCAACAAAACTCGACGTTTTAATTACACAGAATGGGCATATGATTAGTGAAACTGAACAGTTCAAACTTCTAGGTGTTCAGATAGATAGTAAACTCTCGTGGAAAGCCCACGTTCAGGATTTTGTTCAAAGACTTAATATTGCCATTTTTACTGTTCAAAAGGTATCTGAAGTAAGTGATCGTTCAACGCGTAAGTTAGTATACTTTGCTTATTGTCATTCGCTTATGTCGTATAGTATTATATTTTGGGGTAACACTTCCCATTCTAAAAGGATATTTTAGGCTCAGAAACGGGCGGTTCGGGCAATAAGTGGTGTACGTTCACGAACCTCTTGTCGAACCATGTTCACTAGTCTGGGTATTTTGAATTTAGCCTCTCATTATATATATTATTTACTGTCATTTTTATTAACAATATCAACTTATTCCCAAGAATAAGCAGCTTTCACTCAATTAATACTCGTCGGAAATCAAACCTGCATATCGATCGGACATCCTTAACTCTTGTGCAGATAGATGTGCTGTATACTGCTGCATGCATTTCCAGTAAGCTACCACAATAATTAAAAAATCTTAGGAGGAATCCACGCGCTTTCAAATCGAAACTGAAGCGTTTCCTCATGATTCACACCTTCTATTCTGTCGCCGAGTTCCTTGAAAAATTAAGCTGATTCTACATCTACATCTACATCTATACTCCGCGAGCCACCTTACGGTGTGTGGCGGAGGGTACTTATTGTACCACTATCTGATCCCCCCTTCCCTGTTCCATTCACGAATTGTGCGTGGGAAGAACGACTGCTTGTAAGTCTCCGTATTTGCTCTAATTTCTCGGATCTTTTCGTTGTGATCATTATGCGAGATATATGTGGGCGGTAGTAATATGTTGCCCATCTCTTCCCGGAATGTGCTCTCTCGTAATTTCGATAATAAACCTCTCCGTATTGCGTAACGCCTTTCTTGAAGTGTCCGCCACTGGAGCTTGTTCAGCATCTCCGTAACGCTCTCGCGCTGACTAAATGTCCCCATGACGAATCGCGCTGCTTTTCGCTGGATCATGTCTATCTCTTCTATTAATCCAACCTGGTAAGGGTCCCATACTGATGAGCAATACTCAAGAATCGGACGAACAAGCGTTTTGTAAGCTACTTCTTTCGTCGATGAGTCACATTTTCTTAGAATTCTTCCTATGAATCTCAACCTGGCGCCTGCTTTTCCCACTATTTGTTTTATGTGATCATTCCACTTCAGATCGCTCCGGATAGTAACTCCTAAGTATTTTACGGTCGTTACCGCTTCCAATGATTTACCACCTATGGCATAATCGTACTGGAATGGATTTCTGCCCCTATGTATGCGCATTATATTACATTTATCTACGTTTAGGGAAAGCTGCCAGCTGTCGCACCATGCATTAATCCTCTGCAGGTCCTCCTGGAGTACGTACGAGTCTTCTGATGTTGCTACTTTCTTGTAGACAACCGTGTCATCTGCAAATAGCCTCACGGAGCTACCGATGTTGTCAACTAAGTCATTTATGTATATTGTAAACAATAAAGGTCCTATCACGCTTCCCTGCGGTACTCCCGAAATTACCTCTACATCTGCAGATTTTGAACCGTTAAGAATGACATGTTGTGTTCTTTCTTCTAGGAAATCCTGAATCCAATCACAAACCTGGTCCGATATTCCGTAAGCTCGTATTTTTTTTCACTAAACGTAAGTGCGGAACCGTATCAAATGCCTTCCTGAAGTCCAGGAATACGGCATCAATCTGCTCGCCAGTGTCTACGGCACTGTGAATTTCTTGGGCAAATAGGGCGAGCTGAGTTTCACATGATCTCTGTTTGCTGAATCCATGTTGGTTATGATGAAGGAGATTTGTATTATCTAAGAACGTCATAATACGAGAACACAAAACATGTTCCATTATTCTACAACAGATTGACGTAAGCGAAATAGGCCTATAATTATTCGCATCTGATTTATGACCCTTCTTGAAAATGGGAACGACCTGCGCTTTCTTCCAGTCGCTAGGTACTTTACGTTCTTCCAGCGATCTACGATAAATTGCTGATAGAAAGGGGGCAAGTTCTTTAGCATAATCACTGTAGAATCTTAAGGGTATCTCGTCTGGTCCGGATGCTTTTCCGCTACTAAGTGATAGCAGTTGTTTTTCAATTCCGATATCGTTTATTTCAATATTTTCCATTTTGGCGTCCGTGCGACGGCTGAAGTCAGGGACCGTGTTACGATTTTCCGCAGTGAAACAGTTTCGGAACACTGAATTCAGTATTTCTGCCTTTCTTCGATCGTCCTCTGTTTCGGTGCCATCGTGGTCAACGAGTGACTGAATAGGGGATTTAGATCCGCTTACCGATTTTACATATGACCAAAACTTTTTAGGGTTCTTGTTTAGATTGTTTGCTAATGTTTTATGTTCGAATTCGTTGAATGTTTCTCTCATTGCTCTCTTTACGCTCTTTTTCGCTTCGTTCAGCTTTTCCTTATCAGCTATGATTCGACTACTCTTAAACCTATGATGAAGCTTTCTTTGTTTCCGTAGTACCTTTCGTACATGATTGTTATACCACGGTGGATCTTTCCCCTCGCTTTGGACCTTAGTCGGTACGAACTTATCTAAGGCGTACTGGACGATGTTTCTGAATTTTTTCCATTTTTGTTCCACATCCTCTTCCTCAGAAATGAACGTTTGATGGTGGTCACTCAGATATTCTGCGATTTGTGCCCTATCACTCTTATTAAGCAAATATATTTTCCTTCCTTTCTTGGCATTTCTTACTACACTTGTAGTCAGTGATGCAACCACTGACTTATGATCACTGTACCCTCTTCTACATTCACGGAGTCGAAAAGTTCCGGTCTATTTGTTGCTATGAGGTCTAAAACGTTAGCTTCACGAGTTGGTTCTCTAACTATCTGCTCGAAGTAATTCTCGGACAAGGCAGTCAGGATAATGTCACAAGAGTCTCTGTCCCTGGCTCCAGTTCTGATTGTGTGACTATCCCATTCTATACCTGGTAGATTGAAGTCTCCCCCTATTACAATAGTATGATCACGAAACTTCTTCACGACGTTCTGCAGGTTCTCTCTGAGGCGCTCAACTACTACGGTTGCTGATGCAGGTGGTCTATAGAAGCATCCGACTATCATATCTGACCCACCTTTGATACTTAACCCAGATTATTTCACATTCGCATTCGCTAATAACTTCACTGGATATTATTGAATTCTTTACTGCTATAAATACTCCTCCACCATTGGCGTTTATCCTATCCTTGCGGTATATATTCCATTCTGTGTCTAGGATTTCGTTACTGTTCACTTCCGGTTTTAACCAACTTTCCGTTCCTAATACTATATGCGCACTATTTCCTTCAATAAGAGATACTAATTCAGGAACCTTGCCCTGGATACTCCTGCAGTTTACCAATATTACGTTAACTTTTCCTGTTTTTGGTCTCTGAGGACGGACGTTCTTTATCAACGATGATAATGTCCTTTCTGGTAAGCCGTCAGGTATTTTATCGTTTCGCCCAAGGGGGGGTCCCTCTAACCTAAAAAACCCCCGTGTGCACGCCACACGTACTCTGCTACCCTAGTAGCTGCTTCCGGTGTGTAGTGCACGCCTGACCTGTCTAGGGGGGCCCTACAGTTCTCCACCCAATAACGGAGGTCGATGAATTTGCAACCATTATAGTCGCAGAGTCGTCTGAGCCTCTGGTTTAGACCCTCCACACGGCTCCAAACCAGAGGACCGCGATCGACTCTGGGCACTATGCTGCAGATATTAAGCTCAGCTTGCACTCCGCGTGCGATGCTGGTTGTCTTCACCAAATCAGCCAGCCGCCGGAAGGAACCAAGGATGGCCTCAGAACCCAAGCGGCAGGCGTCATTCGTTCCGACATGTGCTACTATCTGCAGCCGGTCACACCCAGTGCGTTCAATAGCTGCCGGAAGGGCCTCCTCCACATTACGGACGAGACCCCCCGGCAAGCACACCGAGTGCACACTGGCATTCTTCCCCGACCTACCCGCTATTTTCCTGAGGGGCTCCATAACCCGCCTAATGTTGGAGCTCCCTATAAGTTTATATTGTTGACTGCGCCTACGTAAACTTACGGCTTGAATTTTTTTTTTTTTTTTGGCAGTGGTTCATGAACAGTTTATTTTTATCTGTTATTACTTTTACGTTGTAATTTCATCTACTGATACGTTCCATGACCTTGGAGATTTGCTCCTCAATTTGGTCCTACGGAACTTTACGTGCAAATAAATAAATAACACTGAATCGCGAAGCAGAATCAACAGAGAAAGATACACAAGGATTCTAGTAGGATACTGTCAAATCCCAAAAATTATGACTAATGGGACTGAACTGCGCGTTTCTAATAAAACAAGGGAATATCTAGACAATTTGATTTGAGTGACAAGTTCCTTAAGACAGAATCTTCACAGTGACGTGTAAGTGAGGATGTCAACGCTCTACACGTGGTAAATTATCCGATTGGGACAGGAAAAAAAACGAGGTTTGTTCTGAGTAACCTCTTAAGGTTCCAGGGCGAAAAAAGACACTTCATTCGAGAATGAGTATGTTTAAAGAAAATGTGATTTTCTCGTCATATTTGCCTCACACTCTTAGTAAGCAGTAGATTTATAGATGATATTATTAATGTTAATGCAGCAATACTTTATTAATAACTAAGTTTTTCGCTGAAAAAAGGTGCTTCTGAGCAATATTTTTTGAGATAAAAATTAAATACGATTTTATGTCATGCCAAGATTTTTCAATTGGTAAGGCACACCTTCCCATTTTCCTACTGAGCAGAAATCGCGAAAAACTCTTTTTTTTGGGGGGGGGGGGGGGAGGGGACGAATCAAAATTAGGTGGCAGCAGAAGGAAACAATCAAACTTGAAAAATAAATCCCTCCCTAAGTGTCATGTTCTATTTTTTGATGAAATAAAGTTATCTTAAGAACTAGTCCTTAAATCAAGCATGTGAAACTTAAAGACAAACAAAAAAACAATCTTATATATGGTGGATATGTGTTGTGCAGCTGACAAAAGCGACAAAGAGATAAGCAGATTTCCTTGTTTGCTGCATGAAAAAATGTATCACATACAACTTAATTTTTATAAAAGTCATGTAATTTAAAAGGCTGAGACGGAAAGTGGAAAGAGTGAGTATTCCTGGAACTACCGAAGAGAACGGCGAAGGAAGATTGCTTAGAAGTAGTTGCTCGGTCCTTCCTTTATACCCACCTCTAGATAAGGGTGCTAAAGAAATATTTCAGCAAATGGGGATGGAAGAATTTTGGGCCACTTTCCATCCTATTTACCCACGAGTGGCGAAGGAAGCCGTAAAAGTCGTCGTCGAGATGTCATCCGCATACCTATGTGTGACCGGATTCTCGACTCTAGGGAAACATCATGGAAACAAAATACTGCGGTCGCCCGAAAATGCGTAGTGACCCTAGATGTCCTTTAACTAGTCTGAAACGATCTGCTTAGGGAAAAAAGTTTCAATCGTATCTTAGATGCGATTTTAATCAGATATATAAATGCTAGATACAAAATGTGTAGTTCGAGTATAAACAATATTATTAGGTTTTAAATAAGATATAAAGACATTTCCATTCGGCTACCAAGTCCTTTGAAAGAATATAGGAATCTATACGTGATGTCCTCTTATTAGAATGTAGATTGCAGATTGTCAAAGTTCTTTGAAAGAAACAAACAAATAAGTAAAATAGGTAAACATAGGGGGAATGAGAGATTTTGGGTTTGTTAAGGGGGAGGGGGGAGGGGGGCAGCAGGTAAGAAACGTTTGAAAACCACGAGTGTAAGCTAAGATAACTGAGAAAAAGAAGACTGAAATTAAATTTTAAACACCCTTAGGGGAGGGGGAGGGGGGGGGCAGCAGGCAAGAAACGTTTGAAAACCACGACTGTAAGCTAAGACAACTGAGAAAAAGAAGACTGAAATTAAATTTTAAACACCCTTAGGGGAGGAGGAGGGGGGGCAGCAGGCAAGAAACGTTTGAAAACCACGACTGTACGCTAAGACGAGAAAAAGAAAACTGAAATTTAATTTTAAACACCCTTTTTTTCTCAAATCGTACATTTTACAGGGTATGCTTGAAACAGCTACGTGAATTATTGCTACATAGCTTAAAAAGTCAAGGAAATTCAAATCCTTGGTATGTTGCAAACGAGTGTCACGGTCGCAAACACGTTCGCTTGCGTGACAAATTCCTGTCGATCGTCGTTCCTGATTGCTGTCATTTTATAGCCATAGCTCTGAAAAACGTGCAGTGCAGACCTCTGATTATCGGTAACATTTTCTTCGATCCGACTTTCACCATCCCTCTCCGATTTACAAAATCAGAAATGTGCGTAATAGGATATTAAAAAATAACGCAGTGTTACAAATGATACGAGACAGAAATGGTGCTACGTCATTGGGAGTTAGCTGCCGCGAGACTCTCTTTTTCTATCTTTTTTTTTTCGACTAGCCTAGGACGTTGTAGAGTAGTCTTATAGGAACGACGACGTACGCTCAGACATGCCTCACACCCGCCTCAGTGTCCTAGACGCGACGGATGACCTAGTCGAGTCTAATTATAGCTCAATTAATGACGATGTGAGCAGGCACTAATTAGCGGGAGAGCTCTCCGGCGGGCAGCGTCTTGCTCGGCTAGCGAAGCCGGGGAAGTCCCGAGCCGACACGGGCAGCCGCCGGCACTCGAGAAGTGCTGCGTGGCACTCGACACGCCGCCGAGCCGTCGATAGCCGCCAAGTTCACCTCGGCCAGCTAGAGACAGGCGGCTGCAGTTTCCAGCCCCTGAAGATTACAGCCGAAACTCGGTCGAAGCCACCATTCTTACCAACTCTTCCTTTTCGATCAGCTACAGAATTCTCGCTTGCTTCCTTCTGTTCTTCACTCTGCATGTTGTCTGTCTTTTGACATAGCTGTGGCTGGACGGTCTTTTATTTGTCGTCATTCTTCTTTAGAAAAGCGAAAGATCAACATGTGAGATATTTTAGTGAATCTGTAATGGTCTGACGTGTTACAGGTCGACAGTGAAATGAATAAAATACTGGGAGAGACTTTGAAAAAGGTACAACGAATACATAAATGCCTACCACACAAACAGTAACACTAAATCGACAATAGCCACTCACATAAAGGGCACCGAGAACCTGTTTCAAGATGTTGCGAATGATCTTCATGTATTATACAAAATGGACATGAGACGCCAAATGATGTTCAATGGAGAACTATAAATATTCATTCAAACCACACTGTAATGCATTTCTAAATGACAGATTATAAAGTAACAATCTGAGTTTCTTCAAAATTTTCTCCTTGTGGAACGCTTCTTTTATTAATATAAAAATACTTAACTAAGAAATAAAAATGTATTTTTAAGATTACTGAATAACCAAGAGGTACCAATTATTCATACTATTTAATATGTGCAGTGATCTAAATATACTTGTATAAAAATTTACTGTGTTTTCCTTGAAGTGTCTTAGAAACTGAAATATCTTTATCTTAGCAATTAAGAGTCTCTGGAATGTAAACGTCAAAATGTTCAACTGTTATGTGATGGTGTTGTGTTCATTACGGTGCACTGTGAGCCAGAACAAATAAATTTCCAGCAAAAATATAAGACATCAGTGAAACGATTTAAGAATACAGTAACTGAATATGTACCCTGAAATACCCGACTCCTTCTGTGCAGGGTTAAATTTTAGTAATTAACCTCACTGGCAGAGCCAACAAACAATCCTCATCACACTTGAGATTAATGCAGATTTTCACTTTCATTATCTGCCGAGAAGACGAAGCTGGAAAGGTTATGTGTTACACAAATTCATTCTTTTAACTTTTGTCATCCATAGTTACTCTGCCAGAGAGCCTTTGTCTAATTATTCCTTCGGTAGAGGAGGTCATTCGTTTCATATATGGAGATGTATCCCAAACAACGGGTCACTAAAATTCTTGGCTTTGTGAACGAGCAATACCGACGCCTAAAAACGATCAAATGGCTGCTATAAACCAAAGCATTGTGGAGAAAGTTGATGGGATCGAGGTGCTACATTGGTCCAGAAATACTGTTCTGGAACAAGCTGATGTTACCACTTATCTTAGCTCCGTTTCTGCATCCAGACTTCCCATGCATAACATCGCTCTGAGAGCTGGTATTCCGATTATGCTGCTTCAGAACAAAACACCTGCGAAGCTAGGTAGTGGAACTCACCTTAAAGCAGAGTCACTTCACTGTTTCCCGTGAGCATATGCTTCGCCATGACCGTCAACAAGTAGCGAGGATAGAAGCTTTGAGCAGTCGGAGTCGATCTTAAACTGTTTCTCCCACGGACAGGTCTCGTAGCTTGCTCGCGGGACACAAGCTCGGATAATTTGTTTATAATGGCTGCTATGTTCAAAACACTAAATGCTGTATACAAAGAAATTCTGCAGTTTTCGTAATTTCTATAAATACAATGCTTTGCCGTTCCCCTACCCAGGTCTATTGCTACTTCACGTATGTACTACATGTGCTTACAGACACATAAGCTCCTTATCGTTGGGCCCTTTTGACAACTTCACCTTCAGTTTTTTTATATCCGTTTTTCTCGCCGATAATAAGCTACAGTGTGTTTTAAAATTCATGAGGGTTCGAGATCCATGCGGACCGATTCGCTTGCTAAAGCTAGTAGTTAATAAGAAATGAAGTAACTGGAACACAGCACATGAATTTATAACAGAGATATTTAGGGTGTGAGGGGTCTTAAACAAACGTTGTTGCCATAGAGTCTCCTTGTGTAGTCCTACAGTATGGGAATTCCAGGTAGATTGGTCAGTATCGCGGAACATTACACGTATATTCACGTGACGATGGGTAGGATCAGCTGAGAGAAATTGGGTGGAAATAGTGAGTACTATAAATGTACATGTAGGTTATCGTTAGCAAGTTCTCTGGCTTGTTACTGTCTGCGTATTTTTCTATGTAGCTGCTGTACGTATACATGTCCTGTACTGTCGCAAGTAGTAAACAAAGAAGCATCACAAACGTTGAGTGTGGTGTCACCGCCAGACACCACACTTCCTAGGTGGTAGCCTTTAAATAGGCCGTGTTCCTTTAGTACATGTCGGACCCACGTGTCGCTACTATCAGTGATTGCAGGCCGAGCGCCGCCACACGGCAGGTCTAGTGTAGAGAGACTCCCTAGCACTCGCCCCAGTTGTACAGCCGACTTTGCTAGCGATGGTTCACTGACTACATACGCTCTCATTTGCAGAGACGACAGTTTAGCATAGCCTTCAGCTACGTCATTTGCTACGACCTAGCAAGGCGCCATACTCAGTTACTATTCTGAACAGATAATGTTGTGAATCATGTATCGTCAAGAGCGACGTTCATCATTAATGGATTAAAGTTAAGTATCAAAGTAATTACTTCCGCTTTCTGAATTCTAATACCTTGTCATGTTCCAGACCTCACGTCAGTATAGTTCTTCCCTCCTCACACCAGCCTGCGTGAGATAACACGCGTGCATTTCGGTCTCCTCTAATAACACGGTGTTGGCTCTTCAGCCAACACAACATTGAATCCTGTTCTTCATTGCACCAGTGTATCGCTAATAAACAGACTATGAAAACACTGAGAACAGACAACCTATTTGACCAACTAAAGTCGCTTAGGTTTGTTCTGCAAATAAAATACATTGATTATACAAGATTGAAGTGAAGGATTTTGTCTCTTACTGCTATGACAAAAAATATGAGTATAAAGGAAAAGAAGGGCGATGAGTTCCTACAGTCAATTTTTGCGACGAGCTGATGTTGAAAAAATTGCAGAAGATTAGCTAAATTTACGTTCCAGTTTATCTATTATATGTTATCTGCAGAATACAACTATGAGGGAATAAATTGGACCACATAATTTGTTTATTCTCAATACTGTCATACTTTCTTAGCGATATATTTGTGCAGTGAAAACCAAACAACTAAGAAGTATTTCAACATGGAGCACCACTGAAATATGTTCTCGCCATAAACAGTTCTTTTACTACTATTTTTACAATTGCTCGTATGTTTTTCCCATTTATCTAAGAACGCAACCTAAGTCGGTTGAGTCTGCTTCGTCAGCTCATTATGAAAAATGAGTGAGTCTTGGAAATTTTGACGAAGTTAAAAAATGGTTCAAATGGCTCTAAGCACTTTGGGACATCTGGGGTCATCAGTCCCCTAGACTTAGAACTACTTAAACCTAAATAACCTAAGGACATAACACACATCCATGCCCGAGGCAGGATTCGAACCTGGGACTGTAGCAGCAGCGCGGATCCGAACTGAAGCGCCACAGCGGCCGGCTTTGACGAAGTAACTTTCTGTCTGAAATACGTATCGAAGTACACTGACTGAAAAAGAAACCATGACAACACCAAGAAGAGCTTCTGCGACAGAAACCAAAGTTCTTAGGCGTGTTTCTAAATCTGAAAGATGGTGTCTGTTCAAATTTCACGCATGCCACATAAGAGAGGAGCTGATAGAGCCACTATTGTTGATGTGGTCTTCAGTCCGAAGACTTATTTGATGCAGCTCTCCATGCTACTCTATCTATCCTGTGGAAGCCTCTTCATCTCCGAGTATCTACTGCAACCTGTATCCCTCCGAATCTGCTTACCGTATTTATCTTTAGGTCTCTCTCTATCCCCAAGCTTCACTTGATGTCTCAGAATGTGTCGTGCCAAACTATTTCTTCTAGTCGGGTTTTGTCACAGATTTCTTTCCTCCCCAACTCTATGCAGTACCTCCTCATTAGTTACATGATGAATCCATCTAATCTTCAGCATTGTTCTGCAGCACCACATTTCAAAACCTTCTCTTCTCTTCTTGTCAAACTGTTTATCATCCATGTTTCATTTCTATACGTGCCGACACTTCACGCAAATACTTTAAGAGGAGACTTCCTGACACTTAAATCTTCTGCATTCGATGTAACAAATTTCTCTTCTTCAGAAACACATTTCTTACCATTGGCAGTCTACATTTTATATCTTCTCTACTTCGAACATCATCAGCTATTTTGCTGCCCAAATAGCAAAGCTTATCTACTACTTTAAATGCCTCATTTTCTGATCTAATTCGGTCAGCATCACCTGATTTAATTTGACTACTTTCTATTGCCCTTGTTTTGCTTTTGTTGATGTTCATTTTATATCTTCGTTTCAAGACACTGCCCGTCCCGTTCAGTTGCTCTACAAGTCCTTTGCTGTCTCCGGCAGAATTACAGAGTCATCAGCAAACCTCAAAGTTTTTTTTCTTCTTCCTGGAACTTAATTCCTACTCCAAATTGTCCCTTGGTTTCCTTTACTGTTCGCTACAAACCTACATGGATGCAAATGAGCATTGCTTTAAATACACGCTGTAAAGGTTATGAGCTAAGTTACATTTGAGGTTGTATGTGGTGAGTTCATGTAAGTCAAGAATGCCTTTAAGGCGACAAAGGCACCATTATCAGCAACTCAATGAGTTTAAACGAGGTCATGTAACAGGGCTACGAGAAAGTGGATGTTCTGAGACACTGTAGAAAGATATGACAAGAATGTAGCCACTGTACATGACTGCTGGCAGCGATGGTCACGAGAATGGGCGGTTGTAATAAAACCGGTTCTGTACGGCCACGTGGCACCACCGAGGGGGGAAGACCATCGTGTTCGGCGTACTACACCTGCAGCAGGAATATGAGCAGCAGTTGCCACCACAGTGACACAAAGAAGTGCTACAAATCGGCTAGTTGAAGCACAGCTCCGACCTGTAGTACGTATTCCACTGACCCCCAAACCACAGCCATGTATCTAGCCAGAGCTCATTTGGAGGGCTGGGTGAGGTCTCTGTGTCTGCTGATGAAAGCTGGTTTCGCCTCGGTGCCAGTGATGGCCGTGTGTTGCTTGGAAGAAGGCCAATTGGGGGCCTGCAACCAATCCGTCTGCGAACTAGGTAAACTGGACCTACATCTGCAGTTATCGCCTGGGGTGCAATTTCGTATGACGGGTAGGATCACTCTCGTGGTTATCCCACGCACCCTGCTTGCAAATTTGTACGTCAGTCTGGTCATTCTACCTGTTGTGCTTCCATTCATGAACATTATTCGAGGGAGTATTCTCCAACAGGATAACTCTCGCCCATACCTTGCTGTTGTAACCTAACATGCTCTACAGAGTATCTACATGTTACCTTGGCCAGTCCAATCACCACATCGGTCTTCAGTCGAGCACATAAGGGACATCATGAGATGACAACTCCAACGTCATCCACAAACGGTATTAAACGTCCGTGCACTGCCCGGCTAAGTCCACCAGGCATAGTACTCCCTCCCAAAAACTGACATCCGGCACATGTACAACACAATACGTGAAAATTTGCCTGATTGCATTCAACATTCTTGTGGCTACACCTGTTATTATTGTATCAGTATTTCATATTTGCAATGGATCTCGCGCTTACATTAACTTGTGTACTTGTAATGTTAGTGACTTAAATATATCGCCTATACAAATGTCTTTCCGAAATTTCATTAGTTTACATTAATTAATCTTTTTAATATTGCGATTTTTTCTTCCATCAATGTAAAAACCTGAAAACAAAAGTACATTTTAGTTATTCTTCCTTAATGAGACGTTTGTCTCTTTCTGTGATCCACAATCCTACAGCATGTGCCATACTCAACTGATACGATTCGTGTGAGCTGAAGAAAATTTTCATGTTGGCATTATCGTCCGCATTTTCGTTCGCCTCTGAATGTAGCCCACGGTAGGGGTGTTTTTTTGTGCTCTCCATTTATTTAATTTGACCGGAACCAAGATCCTTTTTAGAATGATTGCCGGTCGGAGTGGCCGAGCGGTTCTAGGCGCTACAGTCTGGAACCGCGCGACCGCTACGGTCGCAGGTTCGAATCCTGCCTCGGGCATGGATGTGTGTGATGTCCTTAGGTTAGTTAGGTTTAAGTAGTTCTAAGTTCTAGGGGACTGACGACTTCAGATGTTAAGTCCCATAGTGCTCAGAGCCATTTGAACCATTTTTTGAAGTCTTAAATTTTAACGGTCAGCTGTGCTAATGAAAAGGGAGGTTACCGTTCGCGGTGACTGAACAGTTCTGGCAAACACGACACCAGTCGTTCGTCGACATACTGAAATAATTCCATGAATAAATCGATATATAGCTGTTATGAGTGCATGTTCTGTGTAGGGTTTTGGTTTAGTGTGTTATGGATGGAAATGATGACATTTAGTTTCAGCACACATCCTGTTCGTTTCGAAGTTCACCAAGGGAGCATCTACCTGTACTTCTGGAAGAATCAGTATTAGAATAACCTCATACTCTAAGAAAGAGCAGGTGTTAAGGAATTTGGTGCCCAAGCTAGCGTTATAGGTTTTTACAACTTTCCCGTCCTAAGCAGCCAAATACATTATATGTTGTTCAGGAATTTACGTGGTAGTTTAACGTCGGACGCCACTACCGCTGGTTTGCGATAGCGGCTTTGTCTACATTGACATATTCCGCAATTTAATAGTACGAAGTATTGTCTATGTACTGTATTGTTAGGTGTTCTGTCGTCATCTTATTTAAACAGAGGAGACCACGGCAGGTGATGACGTAGTTAAAGCAGAGGACTTGCGTTTTGGAAGTTCAGTGGGTAAGTGCCTCGCTCGTCGTTCAGATTTTGTTTCCTTACATACATCCAAGAACGATGCTTCAGCTAGTCCACTGACAACGTGTGTCCATATGACCTAGTCACCCATCACTTACATGTCAATAGTACGTTAAATTTTTCCCTTCCATCAGTCATTAGATGAATGATCAGATGAATATGTATTGCTTTTTAACAGGGATCATATCGCATTATTATTTTTTCAGAATAAAGCGCCACTATATTCACCATATACTGAGCTGAATGGATACGAAAGATACGAACAGTGATCCTCACCTTCATAGGCGAGGATTTTCAGATGGCAGTAGATGCAACTGATCTTAAAACGCGTAGTTCTTGTTATTCAGTTTCATAGTAATACCATTTTCAACACCACGCTTTATACGTAAATAATTAAGCAAAATGACCTCGTACGACAAAATCTTACTTATATTTCCATCCTGAAGGTCCTTAATTGACCGATGAATTTACTGTGCTTGCTTTTCTAATGCTTTTAAATTCGACATTTCAATTTTTATTTTTTTGTTTTTATTGCTACAATATCTTAAGAGTCCAGTATCTACGATTACAACGGTCTTCACACACAAGTGTCACCACAGATAGCACATTAGGGATTATCACAGCGTGTCCTCTTCTGTGTTTCAACACCACGATAAACCAAAAACTTGTGCTGCTTGAGAGACTGACGACTCTACGTGGTGAATACCGTATGACACGGGACTGTAGTATCTGGAACGAAAGCGATTCGTGAGATGGATACTTAGTACCGAAATCCGAACAGTACCGAAATCCGAATAGCACCGAAGTGTGATTTTAGTGATCAGGAGACATAGTACTTTAATCCAGATTATAATTAAAACTACCTGCAATAATTATTTCAGCTGACTAAGCAAGCAGGTGTGACGAGTTCGAGTGTCTCTGTGAGGTCGGTGGTGATGTGTGGCTGTGGTCTCCTCGATGCTATCTTGCGCACTGACCAGAACGGCACGGATACAGCTCTTGACGCAGTAGTCAGGACACGATATTATTGTTATCACAGTTGTCAACAATGATGTATCCCTACATCACTATTTTTCCACATTTCTCAGCCCCTCTGTTACGAGCCCAGTCAGGTGCTCGGCGCAGAATGAAGCTGCAGGCTCTGTGTTGGGCTACAGTCAGCGAAGCACAAACTGTGTACCAGAGTCGACAGTTATCGATAACAGTAAGAGACAATACAGGAATCCCTCACGGTATTCACAAAGTACAGTGTTATTACAAATGATTGAAGCGATTTCACAGCTCTACAATAACTTTATTATTTGAGATATTTTCACAATGCTTTGCACGCACATACAAAAACTCAAAAAGTTTTTTTAGGCATTCACAAATGTTCAATATGTGCCCCTTTAGTGATTCGGCAGACATCAAGCCGATAATCAAGTTCCTCCCACACTCGGCGCAGCATGTCCCCATCAATGAGTTCGAAAGCATCGTTGATGCGAGCTCGCAGTTCTGGCACGTTTCTTGGTAGAGGAGGTTTAAACACTGAATCTTTCACATAACCCCACAGAAAGAAATCGCATGGGGTTAAGTCGGGAGAGCGTGGAGGCCACGATATGAGTTGCTGATCATGATCTCCACCACGACCGATCCATCGGTTTTCCAATCTCCTGTTTAAGAAATGCCGAACATCGTGATGGAAGTGCGGTGGAGCACCATCCTGTTGAAAGATGAAGTCGGCGCTGTCGGTCTCCAGTTGTGGCATGAGCCAATTTTCCAGCATGTCCGCGGGCTACGCATGAAACTTGCACGCACGCGTTCAACCGTTTCTTCGCTCACTGCAGACCGACCCGTTGATTTCCCCTTACAGAGGCATCCAGAAGCTTTAAACTCCGCATACCATCGCCGAATGGAGTTAGCAGTTGGTGGATCTTTGTTGAACTTCGTCCTGAAGTGTCGTTGCACTGTTATGACTGACTGATGTGAGTGCATTTCAAGCACGACATACGCTTTCTCCGCTCCTGTCGCCATTTTGTCTCACTACGCTCTCGAGCGGTCTGGCGGCAGAAACCTGAAGTGCGGCTTCAGCCGAACAAAACTTTATGGGTTTTTCTACGTATCTGTAGTGTGTCGTGACCATATGTCAATGAATGGAGCTACAGTGAACTTATGAAATCGCTTCAATCATTTGTAATAGCCCTGTGTAGCAGTACGTCCTGCGCAACGTTTCTCAAAATTGTAAATGGTCATCAGTTTCTGTAACTATGGATGCCTTTCATGAATTCTCTTGATCAGAAAGAAAAAAGAATGTGGTGAACAGCGTGACTGAATGAAGATAATTAATCTGCACCTAACCCCAGCCCCCATGTTTCGTAACAAAGCTAAAGACTGACTCATCATTATGACTCTTTCGTCTAGTCTTCCAGCGCTGTCAACATACATATAGGACAGCCCTGAACTTGCTTCGTTTGATTTTCATCCGTTTTCGTGCTTGAAAAGATTCCTTGCCGCCGACGGTTTCTAAGATAGTTATACTTTCAACCAAATTGCTACTATTGCTGCTATCATCTCGGGCGGCATCTTTCTTTGATATATCTTCTGGTAAAGCCTTAATACTATGATCTTTCTTTGACCTACACTACTGGCCATTAAAATTGCTACACCACGAAGATGACGTGCTGCAGACGCGAAATTTAACCGACAGGAAGAAGATGCTGTGATATGCAAATGATTAGCTTTTCAGAGCATTCACACAAGGTTGCCACCGGTGGCGACACCTACAACGTGCTGACATGAGCAAAGTTTCCAAACGATTTCTTATACACAAACAGCAGTTGACCGGCGTTGTCTGGTGAAACGTTGTTGTGATGCCTCGTGTAAGGAGGAGAAATGCGTACCATCACGTTTCCGATTTTGATAAAGGTTGGATTGTAGCCTATCGCGACTGCGGTTTATCGTATCGTGACATTGCTGCTCGCGTTCGTCGAAATCCAATGATTCTTAGCAGAATATGGAATCAGTGAGTTCAGGAGGGTAATAGGGAACGCCGTGCTGGATCCCAACGGCCTTGTATCACTAGAAGTCGAGATGACAGGCATCTCATCTGCTTGTCTGTAACGGATCGTGCAGCCACGTCTCGATCCCTGAGTCACCAGATGGGAACGTCTGCAATACAACAACCATCTGCACGAACAGTTCGATGACGTTTGCAGCAGCATGGACTATCAGCTCGGAGACCATGGCTACGGTTGCCCTTGACGCTGTATCACAATCAGGAGCGCCTGCGATGGTGTACTCAACGATGAACCTGGGTGCAGGAATGGCAAAACGTCATTTTTTCGGATGAATCCAGGTTCTGTTTCCAGCATCGTGATGGTCGCATCCGTGTTTGGCGACATGGTGGTGAACGCTCATTGGAAGCGTGTATTCATCATCGCCATACTGGCGTATCACCCGGCGTGATGGTATGGGGTGCCGCTATTAGTTACACGTCTCGGTCACCTCTTGTTCGCACTGACGGCACTTTGAAAAGTAGACGTTACATTTCAGATGTGTTACGACCCGTGGCTCTACCCTCCTTCGATGACTGCGAAAACCTACATTTCAGCAGGATAATGCACCACCGCATGTTGCAGGTCCTGTACGGGCCTTTCTGGATGCAGAAAATGTTCGACTGCTACCCTGGTCAGCACATTCTCCAGATCTCTCACCAACTGAAGAAGTCTGGTGAATGGTGGCCGAGCAACTGGCTCGTGACAATACGTCAGTCACTGCTCTTGATGAACTGTGGTATCGTGTTGAAGCTGCATGGGCAGCTGTACCTGAACACGCCATCCAAGCTCTGTTTGACTCAATGCCCAGGCGTATCAACGCTGTTACTACGACCAGAGGTGGTTGTTCTGGGTGCTGATTTCTCAGGATCTATGCACCCAAATTGCGTGAAAACGTAATCATATGTCAGTTCTAGTATAATATATTTGTCCAATGAATACCCGTTTATCATCTGCATTTCTTCCTGGTGTAGCAGTTTTAATGGACAGTAGTGTAGGTACACGATATATCATGTTACGACACGCAAAGTTTTCTTGACAAATTTCGAAACTTGGTCTAAATCGTTTACATCACTTTGCAATAACGCGTTTTGTAGCATCATTTCAGATTTGTCGGAAATAAGGACACAATGTATTGCATTTCGTCACAATAATGTGGTAATTATGTCGAAACCTAGACTGAATGGTGTGTTTCACTTGATAATAAAGTCTTCTGCTCCACTGGAGTTTAGGAACTTTGATTGGTCAGACGAACGTTCTGGCTTCTGGGTACCTCTTATATCTACAGTTAGGTGGAACATATGACTTGTAACGATGGCAGCGATAGTTAAAGTTACCGCGCTGCGCACACCACCTCATTTACGGAACACCAACTTTGCAAATCTCTCAGAGCATACGACACCCCTTACGACCAGACCTCCGCCGAGAAGTTAGCGTTAGTACGGCTTTACAACCGGCAGAACTAGGCTAATTGGATTCCACAGGAGGGCGACAAGTTTCCCCGGTACTAACACCGTAACAAGCTGCAATCATGATATCGTGTGTTCATTGGCACATCTCTCAGGAACATCCCCTTAGAATGCCCGAAGATTCAGTAGCAGTTTTAATAGTCAGAAGAGATTACCCATGAGACGCGACTAGCTAAATTTACCTGCAGACGTGTTGTCTGGCATACTTCATACAGTTCCGTCCGTTTCTTCCTTTTTTTCAGTCTGACACTCATTTGCTGGTGTCATGCAAATGAAAATAGTGTCCCCTCACCATATCTACAGCATTCAACATTTTCCATCACTTACCATACTTGACTCAACTTTCGTCGCTGGACGTTCTTTACAATTCCATCATACGAGACGTGTATAAAACTGGATTCTTTGATTTTTGGAAAGAATTTTATGTATTTGCCCACATTAGTGTTATCCCCTTCAAAATAGTCCTCACAATATTTTAGAGTCTAATAACAGAGCCTTGTGTAATACCCGAAACACTTCTGGAGCCCGGCCTTGTGCGTAGATTTTATATCTCTTAGCGATACGTTTTTACTCTCATCTATGCTTGTCAGATGACTGACCGTTAACAGATTCTTTATTTTTGATGACAGGAAAAAGTCACATTGGGCCAAGTCTGGCGGCTATGGAGGCTGGAGCGTAATTACATTATTGTTTCTGTTCAAAACTGCATTAAGTAATGAAATAAGAGCATGGTGATTATCGTGGACCAAAGGCATCAATTAATCCCCCAAAATCAGGATTTTTTTGGACTGCTTCACTCAAACGTCCTTGAACTTGTAATTGGCACTCCTACTTGATGGTTCGAGCTTGCCGCAAGAGCACGTGGCGCACAGTTCCGTCAAAAACCGATGAAAACTGAGCATAGCTTCCAAATTTGACTGTACTTATTGAACATTTTTCGTTCTTGGTGATCCATAATGCTTCCACTGGGACGACTCAGAATTCGTAAACCCATGTTTCATTACCTGTTACGATACGCTTCGGTATTTCTGCGTAGTTGAGTTCACCTAACGACCCTTGCATTCGCCGCTGTTTATCTTAGAAATTCAACAATACTGAAACAAATTTTGCTGTCGCACGCTACTTTCCTTAAATATCTGATGGCAGCTGATAGTAGCTGCTAACGAGTTTTCAATGTTTTCGTCGGTTGACGATGCCCTAAGGCGTGAAGGATGGTTGTCACCTGTAACGTATTGAATACATTTTTCGAAATGCTTATAATGCTAGTAAAACCTTGTTTAATCATTGAAAACCCACAAAACCAATATTTAACATTTCAGAAATTTTGTTGACCTTTATTACGTTCTTATAGCAAAATTTAACATGATATCTCCGATTATTTTTGTACAAAATAAATGATCGCCGATGCTACCAAAACAGTTGTAATCTTTTTGAGTGCTGGCAACAGAATAAACGTCCAGTACAGCTAATATTGTGCAGATACGGAAAGATTCCTCCATTCAGGCTATTAAAACACGCGAAGTTACAAAATTCCCACAACTTTTGGAGTAAACCTAATGCCTATTCTGATATACATCACAGGACAAACCAGTTCGTTTTTCTAATAATATTTTTACACGGACATCTTTCCTTGCACATTCTTACTACTGTCACTCTGGAATATAGCGACTTCAAAACTGCTGTTGCGAATATTAAGTGTAACTTAAAAAAAGGCTTACCGCAATGTAGGAAATGAAAAATAAATAAGAACACTCACCCTGTTTAATTACTATTGCATTTCTCTTTTTGTATGCGTTACAAAAAAACTGAAGCTTTTCGTATTTCAATTTCATACAAGGTGATGTGTGGAACAACCACTAGTCAAATTCAGATTTACTTTATTCTGAATTACATTGTCTACGGACATCCTACACCATCAGTTAGAATAACGTACACTATGTGATGTTAATTTTATTATGAAGTGAACTGCTAATTGCTACGTCTGAAAGAAAATAATGTATACGACGTTATTTACTAGTTTCACATTGATATAACTTCCTCAGGGACTATTCTATAGCAGAGAGTAATCTGACTAATCTTTGCAGCATTCCATTACCCATTATACAATGTTAACGATTTGAATATAATTTTTGTTTTACATAAAGAAATTAAAAATTTAACGAAATTCTGCAGTGCACTGTAGGAAGTGCGAAATGTAACGTGATTGCTAGCCTGTTATGTTTCAACCTCATTTTAAATGTTACCACGGCATATATTAATAATGTCTCGGAAATAAACACCTGATGGTCATCAAACTGTACTTAATTTTTGATTGTTTCAAGGTTTTGAAAATAATTTGATAGCGTCCAAGATTTTTTTCTGTTGCTATTAAATGCGTAAATACTTGAATGTGATTTGTTCTGTATAAGAATTTTAAACTTCCCACTCTCGTTTTTTCTTTATCTAATCCTTTATTCAGGATCAGATAAGCCTACACTTCACTCATTTCCGATCATTATGACGCGTTTTCTATCACATTAGCCATCCGTGACATTCGTTCCTAGTCGGGACTATGGCGGAAACGTTATGAAAGCAGGAAATCATTTCACGACATAAAAAAATAGTGGAATTAGAAATTTGGTTGCTGTAAAGAAACTTCTAGGAAAGAATTAAATTGATTGATAAGAGAGCGAATTGATGGCCTAACCTGAAAAGAATAGAAATGTTTGCCAGGGAGACGAAGAATGCACAAGTTGTTACAAGCAAAGGAGTAATTGCTTTATACTTCATGGATTTCAGTTAAACGCATTAGGTTGGCCACCCAAATACATATATTTAAAACCCAATTTTCTTTCTCTTGAGGCGTTTCTTGAAGAAACAGGGGTGTTCATCTGAAGTTGACAGTCCAAATATCCATACGTGAGCTTCCAAAATATATTGAGAATGCGCATTATAGCACCCACGATGATAAGGGAAGGTATAATTATTCTGGTCATCTTGGTGTTGTATTTTTTATGTTTGATGACTGGTGTCTCACATGTTGAGCACATGCTGACGTCGTGTTGACTTCTCATTTCAGAAATAATATATATTAATTATTGTCACTTGACGATGACCGAAGACGCAGAAAGGTGGTTCGTGAGCAAATAAACACTTAATTTAGCAGCTCACTAGGAAGTATTTTCTATTTAATATTGTTATAATTTTTTGCGAAGTACCAACGGAAAATTCAGTTAATGCTTTAAAGCCTTAGTATGGAAATGTGCATAAATGTGAATGGTTATCTGCTTATGAAAAAAAACTGTTGAAGTATATTGTTCTATTATGGTGCGTTTTGTGAAATTACTGTAGGGTCATTTTGTATTTTCTGAGAAGGTTGTGTAAGTTCATTCGTTTAATTTTATAGAATTCTAAATTGTCTTAAATTGTGACTGCATGAGAGTTCATGAAGATTGCTGTTTCTTCTTAAAGGAGAGTTTTTAATGCACTGAAATTTCAATGCATTTTGAAGAAAAGTATCACATCCACAATCTTCCACTCATAAATTATGCCCCAAAAAGTGTTAAGAGTTACTAAGTTGGAGAATGCTTTCAGACTGTAAGTGGTTGATATATATATATATATATATATATATATATATATATATATATATATATATATATGGCCGCCACATTAAGGAAATATATGGTAATATAGGTAAACGAATCAGAAGGCCCAATGTATTTCCACTACGATTAATCACTGGAATGAGATAAACTTGTCAGTAATTAGGGGCCTCAGGTGGAAAACAAGGTAAATGTAATTTCGAAGAATGCATTTACGACACCATAGAAATAAGGATATAATATATGAACTGGAAGTTTTGTAGATGAGTATTGTTGTGAAACAATACCTTTTTTCATACATTTTAATTTTAAAGCACATATGCCCCATATTTAAGAAAATAGCATGTGATATCGTAATTCCAACAGGGACTGGCATCACTTTCCTCAGTTCGTGTGCGTACCGTGTAGCAAGAGATACACTCCACAAACCAATATTACATCTAAACGGTACATTTCTGCACATGGGTTCCCTATCAGGACTTTAACAATTTGTCCCCTATACAACCGCCAGCATGTTGTAATGGTTGCTGTGAAACATGCATAGCCCGGTTACCCATGTAGCAAGAGCAAATGCTATGGGCCCCGAGCATTAGGGGCCCCGCCTCTGGGCGTAAAAGACCTGTCGAGTTAGATGTGGATGGTATTCTACCTACCGCAGTACGTTGTCCATATCTGCAATGAGAAGTAAGAGTTTTATCTCATTTCTGGAAATAAGTGCTGCTCACGCCTCGCTTCATCTACATCTATATCTACATGTACACAGATATTCTGCAAATCATACTTAAGTGCCTGGTAGAGGGTTCATCCAATCAACTTCACAATAATTCTGTAGTATTCCAATCTCCAACAGCGCGAGGAGAAAACGAACACCTGTATCTTTCCTTACGAGCTCTGATTTCCCTCATTTTACTACGATCATCATTTCTTCCTATGTAGGTCGGTGTCAAAAAAATATTTTGCATTCGAAGGAGGAAGTTAGGGATTGAAACTTCGTGAGAAGATTCCGCTGCAACAAAAAACGGCTTTGTTTTAACGATGTCCACACCGAATCCCTTATAAGGCCAGTGACTCTCTCTCTTTCGCGATAATACAAAACGTGCGGCTCTTTTTGAACTTTCTCGATATATTCCGTTAATTCTACTGGTAAGGATCTCAGACCATGTATCAGTACTTTAAAACAGGACGGACAAGCGTAGTGCAGGCAGTCTCTATAGTAGATCTGTTAGATTTCTTAAACGTTCCCCCAACGAAACGCTGTCCTTGGTTTGCCACCCCCAAAACATTTTCTGTGTCTTATTTCAAGTTCAAGTTGTTTATAATTGTAATTCCTATTCATTTAGCTGAACTTTCAGCTTTTAGATTTTGCTGATTGATGACCTCACTCGCCGGCCGCTGGTGGCCGAGCGGTTCTGGCGCTACAGTCTGGAACCGCGCGACCGCTATGGTCGCAGGTTCGAATCCTGCCTCGGGCATGGATGTGTGTGTTGTCCTTAGGTTAGTTAGGTTTAAGTAGTTCTAAGTTCTAGGGGACTTATGACCTCATCAGTTGAGTCCCATAGTGCTCAGAGCCATTTGAACCATTTTTTGACCTCACTCTTTTCATAATTTAGGGTTAATTGCCTATTTTCGCATCATACAGATATCTTTTCTAAGTGGTTTTGCAATTTCTTTTGCCCTTCTGATGGATTTACCAGACGATAAACGACAGAATCATCTGCAACCAACTTAAGACAGCTGCTCAGATCGTCTCCTAATTCGTTTATTTATACAAGAAACACTAGAAGGTCTACAACACTAGTTTGTGGAACGCCAGAAAATACTTCTGTTTCACTCCATGACTTTCCATCACTTACTACAAACTGTGACCTCTATGACTGAAAATCACGAATCCAGTCACGTAACTGAGACGATATCCCATAAACACGCAATTTCACTATGAGCCGCTTGTGTGGTACAGTATCAAAAGCCTTCTGGAAATCTAGAAATACATGACCAATTTGATATCCCTTGGCAATAGCACTCAACACTTCATGTGTGTAAAGACCTAGTTGTGTTTGACAAGAACGGTGTTTTCTAAATCTGCATTGACCGTCCTCTTCAAGGTAATTCATAATGTTCGAACACAATATATGTTCCAAACTCCCATTCGCTGCAGATCGACGTTACACTTTATGTGTAGTAAAATGACAAGCCCATAAAAGTTACAGGGTAAGAGGAGAAGTGTGTGAGAGAGAGAGAGAGAGAGAAGAAGTGAGAGAGAGAGCGAGGGAGACAGAGAGAGAGAGAGAGAGAGAGAGAGAGAGAGAGAGAGAGGGGGGGGAGCGAGAGTGTGAGAAAGTGAGAAGGGGCAGTGGGGATGGGGGTTGTCGGGGGGGGGGGTGAGGGGTGGCGGGGAAGTCAGGGGATGAGAGGGGGGAAGGAGGGCGAAAGGTGAGAGAGAGAGGGAGAGAGGGACAAGAGAGAGGGAGGGAGAGGGAGAGAGAGAGGGAGAGGGAGAGGAAGAGGGGGAGGGAGAGGGGGAGAGGGAGAGGGAGAGGGAGAGGGAGAGGGAGAGGGAGAGGGAGAGGGAGAGGGAGAGGGAGAGGGAGAGGGAGAGGGAGAGGGAGAGGGAGAGGGAGAGGGAGAGGGAGAGGGAGAGGGAGAGGGAGAGGGAGAGGGAGAGGGAGTGGGAGAGGGAGAGGGAGGTAGGGAAGAGCAAGGAGGTAGAGAGGGTGGGTTGGAGGGGGAATGATGGGGGAGAAAATGGGAGGGGAGGAGGGGAACAAGGGGATGGGGGAGGAGAGGAGGGAGTTTGTGGGAGGTGAAGTGAAGGGAGGGTGTAGGATGGAGGGTGATGGAGCCATTGAAAGGGAGGATGAGGGGAGATAAGTAGAGGGAGGGGGAAGAAGGGGATGGGAAGGAGCGATATAGTGGCAAGTGGCTATGAGTCATTCAATCACATAGTTACAAATATGATGTCTTTGTTTATAAACATTGAGAGCTTTCCCCCATGTGATGAGTTCTAAAGGCTCTGCCTATTGGAGATTGGTAATTGACTTCAGTATTGAGGAAGGGAACGAAGTGGTGTACTGTTACTGGGTTGGGTGTGGTTGACAAGAGGTAAGATGTTTGGGATAATTTTAACCGGGATATTAGCAGAAATTTTCTATAAGATCATTGTCCTACTAAATGAGAAAGGCAGATGACCCAATAAAAATAGCAAATATAATTTTTTGCAAAAGTATTTCCAGATTTCATCATAAAAAAGTCCGCCCTTGGTATCTGTATGGTGAGCGTGACGGGCTCTCGGTCCTCTGGGCCTGGGTTCGATTCACGGCTGGGTTGGGGAATTTTATCCGCCCAGGACTGGGTGTTGTGCTGTCCTCATCATCATCCTGTCATCCTTATCGATTGCAGGTCGCCGAAGTCGCGTCAAATTGAAAGACCGGCACCCGGCTCACGGCTTGGTCGATGGGGGACCCTAGCAATACAATTAAATTAAATAAATCATAAAAAAGCATTAGGGTTCTTCATTTCAGCAGTAGCAATACCCATGAATATCATAGAAGGTTCAATCTTCAACCAGCGGATTAGATTAACAACCAGTAACTTATGTCAAATATCAATGAGATATTTAACAATGAAAACAGTAAAAGACTTTTACTAGCTATATTAAGTAATCACTCTCGTTTTAAAAAAGTGAAGCATACTTCTTGTTCACTGGGACTGGCGAAACATGCCGACTGGCGCCTTGGAATGCTAATCACATATGGACTACTGTAAGAGACTTAAAGCAACATTATTAAAAACAGCAGTTAAATCATTAAAAACATCACTTAAAGACAAATCAAATCTGCCCACTAAAAGCGTTGGAGATGTACAACATACCTGACTAAACCTTTAAAACATTTAAAAGAATGCAAGCAATACAGTTATGGTGGAGTGATGTTAACTATGTTCTGTTTTGGCACTCATGAAATCAACAGTGCTTAAGAAGAACAGACAGTAGCTATATTTTAAGGATTTCACAGCAGAGTTAATATTGAAAAGAGAAACACAATATTCAACCCTGGTCATGGACTCATAGGAATATCGGTACATATTATCACTGAGAATAAATGACACTGGTGAAGATAAACACGTAATGTCCACCATGGTCAACAGAAATAAGTTAAAGTTCAATGTGAACATCTGGTGTGATTAGAAAAGAGATTATTTAACATTAGGTTCTCATCAAAATAACTTTTGTTTGAGGCCGTCCCGGCATATCGATTTCATAGCCACCATTGTAGTACCCTAATGATAATTCGTTCTGGTTCACTACATTTTTAAGACGCTCCTCTAAGTTAACAACTAGGGCTGGACTGCAGGACGAACACCAGAAACAAAGGGCATAGTAGAAGCCTCTCACTCAGCCACAACTGGGAACGGTATGAGCAAGTGAACGCCTAACCTATGAGCAGCGTCAATGTCTGCACTTCCTCCAGCGCACGACTGCCTTGACGAGAACGTACGCGGGCATACGTCGGTTGTTCCCTCAGGACATTTACTAGCGAGTCCAGCAAAGATACAGTAACACGCAATACAGAAAACAATGGTGCCAAATGTGTCTTCAGTAGTTAAATTTAAAATATCACCCCCACTTGTACAGCATAATTATGAAGAGATGGTCGATACGAACATAGCACACTATCAGTACTTAGCCGGTGAACTATCGTGAAGAGGGTGTGGAAGCACTAAGGCAAACAGTTTTACCGAGAGAGGGCACTTTTGGTATGCGCGAGACACTCGCTCACATTAAAACCCAGGGATACATACTCATGCGCGTCCAAATTTTGTTGTGAGTTTATACACTAATGTTCCGGTAGTTATCACTCTTAAAATTATTGAAAATGACATTCAAAACGTAAAACTTTAAGACAGTCGCAACTGTCAAAACTTACGTCACTATTGGAGGTTGTACTCGATTATAATTACTATCAGTTTAAATGCAAAATGTATGAGCAACCATTCGGCTTAGTCATGGGTTGCCCGTTAGCTGGTTTCTTAGCTGACGTTGACGTCTTTGTGAATGCTTTAGAAGGAAGTTTTTCCAAAAATAATCCTGTGTTGGGTAATATTTATTTCTGTGCTCGTTACGTTGATGACATACTCGTAATATTTCAAGTGAGTGACCAAGATCAGCAACTAATGTTTCATGTTTTTAACAGTTTTACGAGAAAATGAATTTCACAAAAGAGATGTAAAACGATGAGAGAGAAAATTTTTTTTTATTTGAAACTTAAGTTACTTGACAACACGGTTAGCTTCGACATTTTTCTTAAAAATACTTTTGCCGGCCGGAGTGGCCGTGCGGTTCTAGGCGCTACAGTCTGGAGCCGAGTGACCGCTACGGTCGCAGGTTCGAATCCTGCCTCGGGCATGGATGTGTCTGATGTCCTTAGGTTAGTTAGGTTTAATTAGTTCTAAGTTCTAGGCGACTGCTGACCTCAGAAGTCAAGTCGCATAGTACTCAGAGCCTTTAAAAATACTTTTTTCTGATAATATTACCCCAGCAGATTCTTGTCATGCACAAACTCACGAAACTGTCTTCTTTCACTCTGCAGTTCATAGTGCCGTGAACATACCTTTAGAGCAGGACTGTTCAGAGAAAGAAATATCTTTAGTAAAATCCATAGCTACTAACAATGGATACGACCCTATGTTAATTGACCAATTTCTTAAGAAGAAACCTGTAAAATGTTCATCCATAGGAGATAACAGAGCTATAAAGAGTGAGGGTAATAACTTTATTTCTATTCCATTTTTGGGGAACGTATCATCCAAGATTAGGATATTTCTACAGAAGCAATACGGTTCAAATGGCTCTGAGCACTATGGGACTTAACATCTGAGGTCATCAGTACCCTGGAACTTAGAACTACGTAAACCTAACCTAAGGACATCACACACATCCATGGCCGAGGCAGTATTCGGACCTGCGACCGTAGTGGTCGCGCTGTTCCAAACTGAAGCGCCTAGAACCGCTCGGCCACAACGGCCAGCAAGCAATACGGTTACAGAGTTGCCTTTTCCGTAAATAATAACTTAAAACAGTGATTCATATTATTGAGGCACGGAAAGAACTTGGCACTAAATCCGGAGTTTACAAAATTACTTATAACGACTGCCCTAAGTATTACGTTGGACAGACAGGTAGACGCATTAAAGTAAGATATAAAGTACACATACTAGGTAAAAATGGAGAAAACGTGTGCAATTCCACATTTGATGAACATCTATTGCTCTTACATCATACACCATGTAAATTGGATGGCTTAGAATTCCTACACGAAATGAGTGAGAGTTACAAACTGGACCTGTTCGAGGAATTAGAAATTTTCTAACATCTATCTCAAAAAGATGCATTTATTCTTAACGAACAGGTGCAGGTTCGAAATAAATTTGTTTTGGGTAGTTTCAAAGCTCTTCTTGCTCTAACGTAATATAGTCTGGCTGATTAAAAGCGCCGCGCTGGATTAGCCGAGCGGTCTTGGCGCTGCAGTCATGGACTGTGCGGCTGGTCCCGGCGGAGGTTCAAGTCCTCTCTGGGGCACGGGGGTTTGTGTTTGTCCTTAGAATAATTTAGGTTAAGTAGTATGTAAGCTTAGGGACTGATGATCTCAGCAGTTAAGTCCCATAAGATTTCACACACATTTGAACATTTTTTGACTAGAAGCTAGTTTTCTTGTCTGTTGATGCTGGTGAGATATTCCTTTCCTGCCTTGTTGGGATTTTACGATTTCTTTTATGATTGTTGCTCGCGATTTTCGATGTGTATGTGTGGTTTAAATGATTCTGTTATGTTTTTTATTCATGACGACAGATGGTTCCGATTTACTACAACATTTTGTTCTTTTTTGCTAGTATGTATCCTAGTCTTTAATTTGCGCGGGATTCTCGCGCATAACACTAGTGTCCTCTTTCGTTAGCCAAAGATTCACCTGCTTGACACTAGGACACAGGCAAATTGGTGTTCATATTTTCTGTTGTATGTATGTGTTTTAAATAGTTCTGATGTGTTTTGTTTATTAAGACAGGGGGTTTGAATTAGCACAACCTTTAAAATTTTGACGGGCATAAGTATGTATCTCTGGGTTTTAACGTGCGCGAGTGTCTCGCGCATACCACTAGTGTCCTCTCTCACAAGGAGACGGCACGACCGTGGGATCGGGGATTTGTCCGAACTTTTGTGTGGTGAAAGAGGACCTCTAACACCTCACGTGGTTAAAATATTAGCACGCACTACTCGGAAAATCCCGGGGAAAATCAATTCAAAGTTTCTTAGGTGCCTTATGAGTATAAAATGTTAGTCTATTGCCGACCCGCCGTCTGGCCTACATGGTTAGCGCTCGGACCCTTACGCCAGAGGTCTTGGGTTCGATTCCTTCTGCGGCACTTTATTTTCTTCTGTTGATTGCAAAACTGCAGCGCATTGTTACAGAAGAATCGTGAAATTAATTTCCGGGAAGATTCTATAAAAATTCATTCTATAATTCACCGTCAATTACTGTCACCAATATTCCGAAACATGATTCAATATGCCTGGTTTGCCTCAAAATTATCAGAAACTCAAAACATTTTCGTAAATGTTAATGGCGCACGTTTTTGTACAGATTTATTGCAAACGCCCTGTGATTGAAAAAAATCCACCTTTATATGTTGCGCAAGATGTCGCAAAAATTATAGCTTTGTTTGTTTTTACGATAATTACCACTACGGTTCTTGTTTATAATTATTGTATGTATAAAAACTAAATGCTTCCCAATCGACTTTGTTATTCTGATTAAAAACCCAATGTTTCCCCTCGTATAATTTACAATTAAAAATGGAAAACCCACCGCCATGAATTGTGTTGTTGGACGAAAAGAAAATAATTTTTATTCAATAACGTAACTAATTTCTTAAAGATAATGTAGGTTTGCAAAACTCTCTGAATTATTGGTGAAATAACAAAAGAAAATGAAAGAGATCAAAAAAAATTGCCAAAGGAGGAATCGAACCCGAGACCTGTGGCGTAAGACCGAGGCCTTAACATCTACGCCTGACGGCGGCTCGTCGATGGACTAACATTTTATATTCATAAGCCACCTAAGAACTTTGGATCGATTTTTCCCGGGATTTTCTGGGTAGTGCGTCCTAACATTTTAACCACGTGAGGCGTTAGAGGTCCTCTTTCACCACACGAAATTTCGGACAAATCCCCGACCCCACGGTCGTGCCGTCTCCTTGTCAGTGATATTGATTGCCTTAGTGCTACCACACCCTCTTCACGATAGTTCACAGGCTAAGTTCGGATAGTATGCTGGGATCCCATCGACCATTTCTTCATAATTATGCTGTACATACGGAGGTGATGTTTTAAGTTTAACTACCGACGACGCCTTTGGCACGATTGTTTTATGCGTCTCCACTGCAGGATGTGACTTTAGTAAGTGACTAAAAGTTTTTGTGGTTGTAATAGTCTGAAAATTATCGTTGTTAGTTAAATCTGTAAGTGCTTTTTTTTTATTTTCTCAGTTATGGTGCTAAGGTTTCTGTTAATGAAGGTGTGTTCCTATTCAGGTGTATTTTTGCTTCTGATGAAGGAATATTTAGATATACCGAAACCGTGGTCAAGGATTTCAATAAACCTTTACCCTGTCACTGTTTGGCTGTTATCATTTACCGTGAAGATTCAAACACGTCGTCTCCCATTGCGGGTCCTCGTGTGTTCTGCTATCGAGATTCGAACCGATGACGTCACTGCGAGCTGCAGCTGGCACCTGTCACCAACCTCGACCACGGCTTCGGCCCGTTGTGAGCTTAATCCCTCGAAATCTCGAGAGCTCCGCTGTGGAGGAAGTTCGACACAACAAAACAAACATTGGAGGACCTCGACATGTGGCCGTACACAGTAACAGAGGGCCGTCACATGTAGCGCGCCAGCTGCAAAATCCGGGATGAGTGGCCAGCGTGCGGCAGCCGGCAGCGGCGGGCGGGCCTCGAGTGGTGTCCCGTGTTCCGCCACTAAATCCGGACTCGCCGCCGCACAGCGCCTCTGGCGGCCGCAGCCGGCCGCGACTGCTGCGAAGCCTGCTAACTGTTGCCGGAGCCTGGCACGTTACAAATCCGGAGATTATCTTCTTCTGCACCGTGTTGACGACCGATCGACAATGAGATCTGCGTGTACTGTTGGCAAACGCTTGTGCTACCTGCTCGCTTAGGCGAGGCAACTGGAATAAACGGCAGGTATCACGCACAGACGTGCTGTGAGTGCTGACGTCACCATGCCCTCGCTTCGCCGCACCGATTAAAAGCTACACTGTTTACATTAGATTAAATCGTACAAACGTACCTTTTCTACACCATGTCCTGAAGTGATACGGCCGTAATGGCATCGTCAAAACATATAAATATAATGAGCATAGCATCGTCACGTAGATTTAAGATATGGTGTAGACTAGGCGAAATTATCCACATAGTGATTATTGCCAACTAGCTACTGAGGTACAGTTGCACCTGTTTGCCTACACCCTCCCTAAATGTCGCTACTGTGGGCTTGCTTGTATGTCGTCATCATTTACGCAAAAAAATAATCTGATAAAAGCACATTAAAATTGATGATTATCATAGAAACCAATTGTGATACATTAAAATATGAATGCAGTTACCTATGTAAAATTATTAAAAGAAAATATATGAAGAGTATAGGTACGACCCTTTTTTGTGGTAAATTTACGGTCAACACTTAATATAGCGTAATACATTGCCTGTGGCAACCTGTAAATTGCTTATGAAAGATAAAATGTCCATATGACAGCTGAAAAAGAGACAGATCAATGAACAGCGTCCTCTGTTGGGTCGGCCACTAGGATCTTATGTGGGCGCGCACCGATCGTAAGAACTTAACCAGTAGAGGGCTTTACATACATCGTGACATGTCTTCCACAGAAAACGTTTAAACAACATATAAGCATTCAATAAATAAAATTATATAGTTTGGCTATACATTCCATAAGTAGGTAGGGTTTAGGTAAACAGGCTTCTGGATGCTACTGTACCTCAGTAGCTAGTTGGTGATTATCACTATGTGGACGATGTGGCCTATTCTACACCATATCTTAAATCTATGTGACGATGCTATGCTCATTATATTTATATGTTTTGACGATGCCATTATGGCCGTATCACTTTAGGAGATGGTGTAGAAAAGGTAGGTTATACCATATTTTATCTGTACATTTCCCTGGTGTATGACAGTATATTGTGATACATATTGCTGTTTTATGTTGAAAGACACACTGCTCACTAGATGAATATATTTATATATTTTAGATCTGAGGATGGTCATTACAGACTGAAACAGGTCTTCGTCTAAAGAATTCATTTGTGATCATAGACCGGAACAAGAAAGCATTTTACTTATTTATTAGTTAATAAAGAAAGAAAAGACTTTGTTTTCTGAAATTCATCAAGACTGCTTTTTATAAGACATCTGGAATACTAGTATAAAACCTGGTGGATTGGTAAACAACGTGGCTGTTCTCTCATTAGTGACTGCACTAGGGAAAAAATTTTTCAATTTATCCCTGACAAAACAATGCTTTATGAGCGACTTGCTGACAAACCCAGCATTGCCAAGGAATGCAAAGAATTGGACCGTGTTTGTAATGCAACATCGAAAAAATTTCATTTACATTTGTTAGTTAAAACACCGTAGAAATTGTGGAACAGTAATATCGAAAAAATTTCATGCCATATATTTGTGAAAACACCTTAGAAATTATAGAACAATACTACAAAGATCCGAGACAGTTTCTATACGCTGAGCACAGCTGCTTCGCGTGTCTAAAACGCCATTTTGTAAACGTCTCTATGAAAAATCCACTTCATGGCTCTACAGACGGCTGTTGTTTTCGCCTACAGCCGTTTACGCTTCGCAGTTGAAAACCGTGAAAAGCGCTCGCGGGTGTCAGGGATTTCCTCAAGCTGACTCGACTTCAGAGTCTATTAATAGTAAAGAATAACTGCATTAGGAATTCACGCACGATGCGGCATGTTTTTACGTATCTTAGTGTTTATGACTTCGTATGTCCTGGATTGTGATAGGTAGGTTGATTCCTTACTATTAGTTTATTCATTAGTTGCAAGTGTATCTCACTGTAAAAGCTGTTCTATTTCTTCATGGTGACATTTTCGTGTCCGAATTTTTCTCTCACTACTAGATTCATTAGTACTCCGAAATCAACACTGGTGTATGTGAGACACAGAGCTGTAACAGCTTTATGTTTCTAGTATGTTTCGCTGGAAACTCCTATATCCAGTTTCACTTTTAAAATCCCTTTCTTACTCCTATTTAGCAACATACCTTGTGCGCACGCAAGAAATGGTAACTGTAAACCAACTGGGCCGTTTATGAGCATTTACACACTTCGTTTCATCTCTTTGATCTTAGAAAAACTACATACAAATAATTCCCAACCATCTCCATTTTCTACAGTGATTAGGAAAATTCGCAGTAGCATAGAAATCACGTATGCTTCACTTAAAACGATTCGAAATATGCTCTCAAAACCTCGCAGTACACAGATAACTGTAGCGTAACTATGCACTTAACATCCAGTCATCGATAAGGACTCACACTCAAGTAGATAGCCAAGTTCTCACGAATAAACGTAATGAGAACGGGCTACTGTGTCGTGGAAATGTCGGCTCTGGTGTCAGCGTCGCAGCTTGCTAACTGCACACATCATATGATCTCTACCCTGCATTCTAACAACAGCGTGGAAGGCCTTCGTCCAGCAGCCTGATAACTAGGCCTGGAGGACAGGCTTAGCTCCGAGGGCACAAATGCAATACGTTTGGAGCCCATTTTTAAAGGTAATGATGCTCCAGAAGTGTCTGAAATAATCATGTTCAGTTATCTATCAGAAATGCGTTCAGTTTGATTGTAACATATTGATTGCATTTGGTTGCTTGGTGGCAATTAACGGTTTCGACTAGTGAGTTGTCATCGGAACAAATATTTCGTTACAAAACTAACACATAAATCACTCATCCTGTCCATTAAAAATGCTACCCGTTCTTATAGTGACACATTTGAGCTGGAACTCATAAACCAACCAAATGCAATCAAGACACATGAAAATAAGAGGATGTGATGTTCTATAGATCCAATAATTCTTTGTTTGTAAGCTCTGACTCTTATAATAGTGAATCTGATGTAGACACAATCCGGCAGCATATCTGCGAGAACATAAAGCACTAACGGATATGGAAAATACAACACCAACCCTACCAAACTGTTACTCATACATTTCCAAACAAAATTGGAATATGTTGATCAAACGTTCATACTTACGCAAGCTTATTTTCAGTACAGAAAAACCTATTCCTACAGACGAAGAATGACCTGAATATAAGATGGGTATATCTAACGTTACTGGTGCTTTTAAGGCAAAGATAATAATACACTATACGCAAGGCACATACCAGTGCAGCTAGACGCTATGTTTTAGACTTTGACAAATGTAGAATCAATGGCGTTGAGAGACATGAGAGCATCATAGCAATAAATTTTGGAGACAATTTGGTGCATTGCAATGACCTCAGAACAAATGCTCACGAAACGGACTTGGTATGACAGTGTGGAATGAATACCTAGCACAGGTTCTTTCAGAAACATCAGACTACGGGAAGATCGTAGGATTGTTCCACTAGCTCTGTCGGATGTGTGGATGACAGCTTAAATTGACACAAAGGCTACAGGCAGAATATTACCATGAGCCATCGACAACAGACTGCTGGTACCAGGGTTATGGTCTCTCGTGGCATGGGTCATTTACTGCTGATACAATACACCAGACGCCAGACTGTCTATAGTGACTGTTCTTGTTGTTCAATGATGATTTGGTTTCAGTTCGTGGTGGTGAGATTGATGCCAGTACGTAATAGGAATGGTAAACCTTGTTGTCATATTCTTCATAACAACATATCAGATGACATATTCCAGCAGCGTAACAGAAGATCGGTAATACATTTACCCACTGACTGAGCACCTTGACCTCCAAATGTCTGTTGGAAGTAAACATGTGCACATTGTGTGTGCCCATGCTGATGACTTCATAAGCCATGACTCCTCCCCCCTCCCTTATCTGTAGCTAACCAGGACATGCCACCATTATCTATAATACGCAGTACCATATGATTGTTAGCAGCGCGTGCCGTGTGATTGTTTGCCTGCCTGGGTTACTTCCCTTCAAGTGGACTCCCCCAACATTCCACTGTTTCGTTTATCTCAGCCAGCGTCGGTAGTACTGTAGGTGTGTGACGTTACGTGTTGACGTGAACGTTTAAGTTTAGCTCCTTTTTTGGTTTGTTTCGTTTTTGTCACTGTTAAAATGCTAACCATTGAAGAACCTGTGTTTTTAGTTGAACAAGTGTTCAAAGCTGGCGGTAAATACACAGTTTCAGTTCGTCAAACATTTAATTCAGTTTTCCCTGAGACAACACTCCCACATCGTGATACTGTGCGAGATTTGATTAACAAATTTCGAAGTACGGGTTCAGTGGTAGATGCACCGAGAAGTGGTCGTCCTAGCGTTTTGTCTGAGGATAAACTACTCGACATTTCCGATAAAATGTCCATGAGTCCGAACAAGTCACTAGGAAACTAGCCCAGGAAAACGATGTTAGTGTCGACTATTTTCAACGAGATGGTGCAACCACGCAAACAGCTCGCGTTTCAATGTCACTGCTTGCTGATGTTTTTGGTGATCGCATAATTTCACAGGGATTTTGGACTCCACGATCGCCTGACCTAAAACCACCTGACTTTTTCTTCTGGGGTGCAGCGAATGCAACTGTCTATAAAAACCGTCCAAAATCAATCGATAAATTGAAAACTGCAATATGCACTTTCACTGCTTCTGTTACAGCA
Organism: Schistocerca americana; assembly: GCF_021461395.2. Taxonomy (NCBI): domain Eukaryota; kingdom Metazoa; phylum Arthropoda; class Insecta; order Orthoptera; family Acrididae; genus Schistocerca; species Schistocerca americana. Next base: position 161,398,451 of record NC_060119.1, on the reverse strand, counting down.
GAAATGTTACAGCTTGTGTTTGGAAACATGATTAGAGAAATTGCATTTAATGTGAAAATTTGCAAGTAAAAATGAGTATTCAATAAATTAATAACTTGTATTTTACTGAGTTTCATTTCGGCATATTTACTGTAGCAAACGACACGCGCGGCTAACACTCATACGGCACTGCGGAGAGACTTTTTGAACACCACGTATAACACACACACACACACACACACACACACACACACACAACACACACACACACACACACACACACACACACACTTCAAAATTGGAGCCTAATAACATGCTGAACAGGCAGTTACCATTTCAGGTTAACCCTAAATAGGGCAATGTAGTGAAACTAACCTGACCAAGCTTATGATCGCAGAAATCGAATGCTGACAAAAATATTATACTAAACATGCAAGCATGCAAACAAACAGATACTTCGAGATAGTGCCAGCTACAGGAACAACATGATTAATTCCATTTTTAGGCCCAGACTTGGAGCAAGGCACAGAGCACCCCTAAAATAATATTTCGCACGTATCAGTTATTCTATGATACTTCTCAAGTGTTACAATCGAAACGCCACCTCCAACATAAGTAAATGTTGTTGTCAGTGTAATTACGTGTTATGTTATTGGTGTTTCATAGAAGGAACTTGTAAGGCGTCAAACAAGTAACACACCTTACACTGAATTCCCGAAACAATTCTGGTTAACTTGGTGTGTCACACAACATAGTTACGTGAAATTCAACGAATGTAATTAAAATGCTGATGTAATGAATAAGCCAGTATTTTGTGAATATAAAGCACTAACACTCACACTAGTAATTGAACACAAGTAATTTCACCGTCCAGAGCTACGAGACGCAGTTCTGAGGGAAAGAGAATTTTAGGACGGCAGTGCCCGTCCCATGTACGCCGACACAGTTCGCCACAGGGCATCTAGCGTACACAACGACACGCTCGCCGCCACTGTGCAGGCCGTCAGCAAAAGCCAGACCTTGTCCCTTCTTTTAACGAAGACTCTTCGGAAACCCTTTGTACAGGAACAGAGCAGGAAATGCCAGATAGAACGTCCAGAGGTAAAACATCCATTGAAACCCAACACAAAACAAAGGTGACTCGTCGTTTTAACCTGCGTTAAAAACTCACATGAAGGAAAAAGCTGTTTATCTCAGTATTAAACGCTGCCGAATGAAAGAGACAACACCTTTGATAGGCTGCAAAACCTCTAGTGGGTGGAGTTATAACAAAGTATAAACGCTCTGACTGGAAACTAAGAATACGCAGCCGGCCGCGGTGGTCTAGCGGTTCTAGGCGCTCAGTCCGGAACCGCGCGACTGCTACGGTCGCAGATTCGAATCCTGCCTCGGGCATGGATGTGTGTGATGTCCTTAGGTTAGTTAGGTTTAAGTAGTTCTAAGTTCTAGGGGACTGATGACCACAGATGTTAAGTCCCATAGTGCTCAGAACCATTTGAACCATTTTTTTAAGAATACGCATGGCCACCACCTTTGATACAGGAAAAATGCAGGCAGAGTAATTGGCTATTTCTCTTGCTGACGTCGTCGGGTGTTCGAACAAGGCGACTCGCACCACGCTGAGACGATTGCGAGAGTCATTATGTGAACACTTGTTCATAGGCTCGTCTTAATCAACAAGGAGCTAAACTGCAAAGTCTCCTAGTATGGAGAACACTGACAATTAATGCTTACGAGTGATTTGAGGGCAATGATGTACGCACTATTCCAGCCAAATGGCATGCACCATGCCAGTTAGCTAGGGAATAACGAGGAGTCTCAGCTTCACCGAAGACGCAGGAAATGTATCGCAATAGTGTATAACAGTCGATAGAGATTTAGAATACATTCTCAGGTTAACAACTCGCGCCGACAGCCGCCACTGCCGTCGCCGACGCAAGGTCAGCACTCACGCGCCCACGCCATGCCAGCAAGTGACATCCAATTGACACTCAGAACTGCGGTCGTCTCCATCTCTCCTTTCTTTTATTAACATTCTACCATGACCTGTAGTTAAACATATTCACGACCGTCGAGCCTAATTGAACTAGGAACGCGAGATGTCCGATCTGTCGAAAAGGATTGATCAGCCACTGTAGACTTATGAATTGCTTTAAATGTGTACTTCTGTTTGATTGCACTTGACCGACTCCCATTCAATTCTGGGTATTTTTATTGTGGATTGTAGAGTAATTAATATCTCTGGTCCCAATTGTACTTAATTTGTTTGTAGTTTTATCGTTCCACAGACATGGTTATCAATTATCTTACCATTAAAGAAGCATATAATAGTTAGGATTTTTGTTTCACAGTTGTCAAAATGGAGTATGAATATTTTACTATCCTCAACTTAATTTTCATAACATTGCCATGTCATGAAGTCACTCTTAGAGTAAAAATAAACCTTAATGACGGAAATCTAAGATTTTCATTTTTTGATAACATATAGTTACGCCTGAACCTGTACACTAATTTTTGTTAGTGATAACTGACATTGAGATCATTGTCTGATTACATCACTGTCCGTACTGCTTCACTCTTCTGAACTCTACATGTATGAGATGGTGTCTTCCTACCTTGCAGCCCGTAGGTTCAACACCAGATTCCTGAAACACTCACAGAGCGTCCTTGTCCAACTATGGTAGGAAGATAGATCACAACCAGCCACACACGTGTTAGAAACTGACAACCTAATATTTTCATAACATTTTTAGTAATGATGATAGTAGCTGAAGAAATAAATTAAAATCTGTACCACCACGGGGATTTGATCTCCAGTTTCTTGCCTACTAGACAGATACGCTATCTGCTGCACCAAACTAGTACTGCAGCTACCGAAGCTCCCTCGCTGATTAGAATTGCAATTCAAGGCTCAGCGGATTGCTATTCTCCCTGTAGACTCGATTCAATACTGCAGAGGCTCCCCGATATTGGAACAGCACCTTAACGATAAGCAAAATGGGGTTAATCCTAGATCATTGTCATAGGTAAAGGTGAGACTCAGGACATCTCAACAATACTTACTGTGTAAATATTTTTTGGTAATATTGAGCTGGTCACACAACAAATCGGCCGCGAGGTAATGCATTATGTTCTGCATTAGAAAAAAATAGTCGATTTGATTAACAACGCAGTACCGCTTTTACTTTTCATTTGAACCAAACAATGGGACATTCAGTTAAATTTTGTCCGTATCTATATTGTCTATTCTACTAGTTAAAATAAAAATGGCTCACTTATTAGTACTACTGAAATAAACTGAAAATTAGTATGTATTATAGTTCGATCTTAATACAAGTACCACACTTTAAGGTCATCAACTTACTTCATAATTAGTTCTATAACACTGCAAAACACATATGAATACAACTACTGACGTAGCTTACAGCTTAGAGCGCTCTTTCAATGGGAAATATCAAAATAAGCAACGTTATTCATAAATCTAAGTTAGTGACAACGTATGTCTAAAACTGATATCACAGTCAGAAAAACATTGTGTCCCTGTACTTCAGCGTTAACGTTATCACAGCGCTCAATACGTTTGTCATCTTCTGCTGTTGCACAGTAGAAACCAATGACACTCTGATGAAATACATACTTAACAGGAAGCCGGCCGCTGTGGCCGAGCGGTTGTAGGCGCTTCAGTCCGGAACCGCGCTGCTGCTGCTACGGTCGCAGATTCGAATCCTGCGTCGGGCATGGATGTGTGTGATGTCCTTAGTTCACTTAGGTTTAAGTAGTTCTAAGTCTAGTGGCCTGATGACCTCCGATGTTAAGTCCCATAGTGCTTAGAGCCATTTGAACTATTTTTGAACTTAACAGCAATACTACACAAGTAAGAAACTGGGGATGCACTGCTTTCAGAGTCACCTATACATTGTGGTGACTCCATGATAGGGCATTAATCTTGTATCTCAGTGCAAAACGTTTGTCACCTTATGCTGATAATTCTAGGCACGTGAAGAACTTATAATTGACAGGAACATGTTTACAGGGTGGAGGAGGTAATGGTGGTCAATTCACTTATAGTGGCTACAATTACCCTACATAAGTGTACATACACATCTTCATATTGCCTTTCTTACTTCACTCAGCAAATTCCGAATACTTGAAAATATTTCCAAGAAAGATGACTACCCCTAACGTTTAGATACTATTGGGTGGAGCAATGATGATGAGTTTAAAAGGTGACTGTCATTACCCTTACATACTACTGGGTCTAGATAATAATGGTCAGCTGATGCAGTGACTGTTGTTACCCCAGATACTGTTGAGTTGGACAATGATGGTCAGTTGTCAAGGTGACTGCCATTACCCCCTGATACTATATGGGGTGGGGACCATGAACGGTATTTTTTCTCTAGATAAGTGACATTGTTCTTGTTTGAATGGAGACATGATGATGTCCAATGCGGGATTTGTTTCCGAATCACATGGGCTACTCTCGTGCTTTCTATACAATATATCGATTCATACGTGACGTGAGCTATGTTCATCAAGAACTGTCCTGCTTTTCGCTGCTTTTGAGAATAATTTGTGATAGTGATGGAAGCACCACATAGTTCATCTAACAGTAATTTTGATGTTCTATGTAAATCAGATATTTCTTCAGACTTTAAGAATCAGAGAATATCAAAACTTCAACCTTCATTTATACCTTTCATACCCCCATCAAATTAAATGAAACCTATACATGCATTGATGCCTCGTGTAGCAGTGATGAAGAATCATAACCTTTTGCCTTCACCATGATAGTTTCTTTGATAATAAGCATGTATAAGAAGGTAGGTTTGCCTCACAAACTTCGGGCAGGCAGTTGTTGTACTGTATTACATTCAATGTTCTATGGAAGTACTACGTTGATAGTTCTTTAGAGTAAAGTACTCTAAACTGTTGTCGAGAATTTTTATCATAATATGTTCTGTTTATTTAACGTAATCCAGGAAATTTTGGTGGAATCAAATGTTAGATTCAGTGATGAAAACGCTGTTTATTTAACGACAATAACTTATTTCAGATGCAAAAATATATTCGTTGCGCTTAAAATCTGTGGCTGCATAGGGTTATAACCGAAAAGAAGTCAAATAGTGCCTTGATATATTTTTGGTTCATAATGATCAGCTTTCTCTACTGTAAGGTAAAATTAATACCCTTGCATGGAGTTGCTACAAACTTTGGGTGACTTCGAAAGCTTAATAACCCTTTTTTTATACAAAAGTTTGTTACTACCGTTCAATACGGTATTTAATTGAAGTGTCATGTAGTTTCCTTATGCAACAGCAGAAGGTAGCAAACATTTTCAGCAATTTGATGAAGTTAGTGCCCTATCATGGGGCCCACTATAATGGTTGACTGCCTTTGCTGCCAGTTTTTGAGACGACTTTCTGACTAATTTAAAAGTGGGAATATCGTGGTTTACTGTGGTAATTCACGTCGACTGTAAGATAGGAAGTAGTGCTCATGTTTGTACTGCAGTGTTATAAAACGGATCTGTATTTATTTACTTGACTTTAATCCTTGTTACTACTATGTGGAACAAAAATTTATTCTCGTCTGCTATAAATTCAGTAGTGCCGATATGTAAGGCATGTGTACTATTTTTTAATCTTACAGAACACGAAAATTAAGACTGAATAGCAGGGTTTGTTTTGCGCACGAAATCTTCCACAATTTAGGAAATAACTTTATTTTCCTGCAATGCTCGAATTTCCCTTTGCAATGATATTTAATCGTACTTACATATTAACGAAAAGCAACTAGAGTGTACGATAAGTAAATTCTTTATGTGTGTGTGTGTGTGTGTGTGTGTGTGTGTGTGTGTGTGTGTGTGTGTGTGTGTGTGTCTGTTTGCACTTTAAACATTCCAGAACGTTCCCTAGTGCATTACAAAGATAAGCTACACCGAAATAAAAATCATATCGAAACGCTTTCTTTTTTCCTCACTAACATTGCGTATACTCTTTTCGTTTGCCTTTTGACAACTATGCGTGTGCGGTATGTGCATGTGTGTTTTTACTTCACTTATTTTAATTAGATTTTAGTCTTATTTAGTAGCTGATTATATGAAACAGAGCTTGTACACTTTTTTAGTATTTACTTGGACCACAAGATCTGAAGAGGTGGAAACGATTGATTTAGTCACAGTCACACTTTCACATTGCACGTTTATTAACATTCTCACAGTTTTAGCAGATTTAAAACCTTTTTTTTACATTAATTTCTCTTCAAGTTTACACTCAATCCAAAGGTGCTAAATATACATTGCAATTTCTGAATGACAACTTGCTTGGTTGTTCCTCCAGTTGGTAACAGACAAACGAGGTAAGCGCATCCATACACACGAAAATGAAGCTGTTGCCAGCCTTAGATCTAGGCAGAGGCCCTACATAATCCAAGTACATTCATTGAAAGCGTCTGTACACCATCCCGAAAACTAAGTAGTGAACCCTACTGATACCTGACAACTGGGATTCGGATAGCTTTAAGGAAAACACTTGGAAGGTAGACCCACACAGTTCGTCCTTTGTTGTTTCACAGAATAAAATTTACTTCTTAACAAGAATATTATCATTACAATTTATAAAGCTTCTTAAAAGGATCACAACTCTCACACTTGATCAGGCTCAGTTCATTAAAAACAAATTTTACCAATTTATACCATTAAGAACAGGGCTTGAAACCTGAACTTCACAGTTCCCAAAAAAAAGCAGGAAACTGGGCATGGCTTCAATCAAGTTCAACAAACCATTTTATTAACAAATGAATTACAATGACAACCATTAAATGTACTAACTATTTCCAAGCGTAGATAACCGTTACACAATTGGATATCATCCAACCAAATAGAGAAAAGATCACAAGTCACGCCACTGACTGTGGCTGCTGGAAACGTTTTGCACCGTGCCTATATATCTCACAATGACTGTGGATTCAATAAATGTGTCACCTGTTGTCCGTTCCTCAATAGGGCGTAATTTTTCATCACCATGATACCAGTGTTTGAAATAGTGGTCTCTTGTTAGCACACAAGCATTTTCATGGAGGTGTCAGCAAAATGTGCGAGAGAAAGTGATTCTCCCTTCTTATGCGTAACGATTTCCTTATTCTGCTTCCTACACGTGTGTATTCCTAATGTCTTTTTGAAGCTATTATGTGAGGTGAACCATGCCTTGCTGTGTAACGTTTTCGTAATCATTATTTGTTATCTTGTCTTGGTGTCATAGTTTAGATTATCTGATCATGCTTTACGTCGTGAAGATCGGTTGTGATGGAGGCAACTCTCCTTACCGAAGCTAAAGCAAACCGCCAAGCTCCTCGAAGCCACCTTCCATTACCTGCTCGCTACAATTCGTTTGCTTTGAACAAAATTCAGTAATTAGTATCTGTTCCGCGATTTAATTGCACACCCTAGTTTTTAAAGCGTCAGGAAAGGAAGCTGTGCAGGAAGTGAATGCAAACGTTTAACACTTTATTTAGCTTACTCCACTAGACGCCATTTTAAACACGTTAGGGACTCGGCAGGCATACTTTTAGTTAGTTTTCTCACCAGGTTGTGTATTGAAGACAGCAGTGAGGTTCAACATTGTGATTTAAGATTCTTTGTTCTGGGTTGGCTCCCCTGTAGTGTCGCGCTCCGAGACGGGAAATCCACATCAAGAATATAACAAGTTTATTGAACAAAACGTCTGCTTCGACGGTGTGTAAATAAAGCCTAGAAGTACAATAATAAGAGTAACACAATAAGTACAAAGGTATTGGAACACATAAGGAAAAAACTGATTATCACAATGAGGTAAGATTGGCAATGAGCTCAGACGTCACTTATCTCAGATTAAGTTCACAGAGAAAACACTTGCGGAATCCTCCATTCGGGACTAAACACTGACTGGAGCCAAGTCGGGAGCGAGCATTTCCTGGATGCAACAAGTTCGGCAACGATCACTGACTGGGTGCTCAGTTTGTGGCCTGTAAGCCTGAGTTGGAGGATGGCGATTCTTCTGGGTTGGATTCAATAAGACAGAACTTAAGAGTTTGGGGCCGAAGGCCAGAACTTCCAATATAGAATAGCGTCACTAATGGTGAACACAGTGTGCTGCTGCAGAAGCTAACGTTCCTGGGTATAGTCCCATACGAGAGTCCGGCAGAAGAAACGACGATGACTTCTGACAGTGGCATTTGTCACTTGGACCAGAGAGGCTCTCGAAGCCTTGACTGACTTGTGCCGTCCTGACGCCAGCTTAGGGTAATTGGTGACTGCGGCAGAACACTGTTGAAACTGTTTCCGTGTCACGTAGCGCGTGGACACGACGAGGGCCCGTCTTGTTGGCGCCCTGTGCAGGCGCTGGCTTTGCCTGCTCTTGGCCTGCGTTGTCGGTGACCTGTTGCTCTTGCGATGCTGAAGGTGTGCAGGTACAAAGAAGGCTGCAAGCATGACAGAGGTGCTCGAAGGGTTGCCCATCCATTAGGCGAGAGCCTCCAACGCGGCAGCCCGCTTGTGTATCACCAGGATGAATTAGATTTGTGTTTCAAAATACTGTATGTGCTTAGAATATGTTTTGTTTCATTATTGTTATTTGTGCTGTGCCCTTATCAGTCAGAATTATTTACGGACAGAATACTGTATATTTTTTGTTGTCTACCTAGCATCTTCATTGAGGTCATTTTAGTTTATGGTTCAAATGGCTCTGAGCACTATGGGACTCAACTGCTGAGGTCATTAGTCCCCTAGAACTTAGAACTAGTTAAACCTAACTAACCTAAGGACATCACAAACATCCATGCCCGAGGCAGGATTCGAACCTGCGACCGTAGCGGTCTTGCGGTTCCAGACTGCAGCGCCTTTAACCGCACGGCCACTTCGGCCGGCTTTTAGTTTATGTTAGGATATGTTTGTTAATAAAGACCGTTCTAAAGCAAGACCGTGTTTGCAGGTCACCGATGCAAAACGCCACTCTACCCAGTCCCAGTGCTAGAACTGTAGAGGCAGCCTCCTCTTATGTTAATAAGTTTCCTAAACAATTGACTTATGTCATTTATACCGGGAGGTCAGGAACAGTCTGAAAAGCTTGAAAAGGTATTGCAAGATAGGTTGTGCCGTGAAACAATAGTTGAGAAAAAATGCGTTACGTTGTGCCGTTTCCGAGTTAATTACTATTGAAGTTAGCCAATCAGTCCCTTGCGCTTGCATGTTCAACCGGCACACGAGATACAATGAGTGTCAGCTGTTCTCGTAGCGTAGATGATGACGCATGAGACTGCTCAGCCATTGGCTCGGCTTCGATCCTTACTGCAGTCCCACGACCTGTTTCTTGTTCGATTTTAGGAAACCAAACAAAGTGCTCGTTTCCAGAATGAGATTTTCACCCTGCAGCGGAGTGTGCGCTGATATGAAACTTCCTGGCAGATTAAAACTGTATGGCAGACCGAGACTCGAACTCGGGACCTTTGCCTTTCCCGGGCAAGTGCTCTACCAACTGAGCTACCCAAGCACGACTCAGGCCCCGTCCCCACAGCTTTACTTCCGCCAGTACCCGAGTTCGAGTCTCGATCCGGCACAGAGTTTTAATCGGCCAGGAAGTTTCAAAGTGCTCGTTTGTCGACACCGTCTCTGACGGTCCGCTTGAACTGGCGCATACCACAATTGGTTAACATCAATGCTAATTAACTTGGAAACGGTGCAACATAAGAAATTTTTTACTAACAATTATGTCGTAGCACAGCCTATGCTGCAATACGCTTTCAAGCATTTCGGACTGTTTCTGTCCATCCTGTGTAACTGACATTATTTAACGGTTTAAGAAACCTATTCACGTAAGAGCGACTGATTCTGTCATTCTACCACTGCCACTGGGTGGAGTTGAGTTTTGCCTGGGGTTGTGCATACATGGGCTTCTTTTAGAATAGTCTTCATTAAGACACGTATATCGTTATATTTCACTGTAATGAGATCAATGAAAATAATAGACAGTCAATATGAAAATGAACAGTATTCTGTCCAGAAATAATTCGTACTTAAGAATAGGCACAGTGTAAACAACATTAAAAAAACAAAACTTATTCTAGTCAGATGTAATATTTTCAAGCACAAATGTAATTTGTCCTGGCGATACACAAAATGAACTGAAATCACAATATGAAAGCTTGCCGCTCTGTCTTTAATACACATACAAATTAAATAAGCGTACTCTGAGATATTTTTTATGTTATTGAGACAGACTTTAATCTATGATGGGAAAGAAAATCTTGAAAAATAATTTGCGAAGAACAACCATATCTAACTGAAATTCGGGACAAATCCAATGTGTAAAAACGGCGTATACTAAATTAACTGATTTATCACAGCGTGTTTAGTGAGACAAGGAACCAGCACATAGAAATTCTACTAAAACGAAGTGAAATCTTTTGACTACGTACTCAGTCAGAGGAAAGGCAGTTAAGTTAGTGAACTAAACCGTTTCGTTTCTTCTATGAGAAAAGTTCTTGCTTGTAGAGTGTTTAAAGAAATATTGATATATAAACATTCACATGTAGTTATTAACAGTTGTTAATGTTCGCCGTTTCATGCTCAGAATCGGAAATTTATTGAAGACCTGGATGTTAGAGTGCTGATAGAACCTACGCTGTTATGTGACTGCAGCAAAGTCAATCATGTTCTTCCAACAGTTACGAAAAATAAAATGTAGAGCAAAACAACGTCTGTGAGGCAAAAAGTGATTTCATGACGTCAGCTTCAAATGACCTTTCATTTCAAAAGCGAGGGACCGAAAGATTTAACAAACGTGAGATAAAATGAAATACTTTCCGATGCGATTTGAAAGCTAAATCCATTAAAATACGAGCGCATATTTTCATCCAATTATTCGGGATTTGTCGGGAAAGAGCTTAAATTCTGAATTTTTGCAGCGCCCCGTGAAAATGTGGATTAGTGTGGGCGGGCGCGTACCAGCTCGCGCTGTATTCCGCCGCTCGCCAACGCAGTCGAACAGTTATGACGAGAGCATTGGCTGCCGCTGTGAGGTGGCGGGGAGGAGGTAGGGGGGGCTGGTCAAAACACGAGGAGGCGCTTCACTTCTGTCACGGCGTCTGCCGCTAAAGCAGTGGCAGCAAAAGGGTGGCACCCGACACTGAAGCACTTTCGAAACTATAGTTTTTTGTGAAGGTTGTAATGTAACATTCTTCACATTAAGCGGCAGTGTGTCGTTGAAAGATCGAATGGCATGGCGTGGTCGTCAGCGATAAAAGCAGATTCTACCTGCATGCTGCTGATGGTGAGCACTGTCTCGTAGAGTGCATTCGTCCACGACACACTGCCGGAAAAGACATTAGTAAACATGGAAAGACGACGTCGATTTTGATCCGATGACGGCATATAGCACCTGGGGGGCTAGTAGATGTACTGATAATAGTTCGGCCGCGCGAAGTGGCCGCGAGGTTTGAGGCGCCGTGTAACGGACTGCGCAGCCCCTCCCGCTGGAGGTTCGAGTCCTCCTTCGGGCATGCGTGTGTGTGTTGTTCTTAGCATAAGTTTGTTTAAGTAGTGTGTAGGTCTAGGGACGGATGACCTCAGTAGTTTGGTCCCTCAGGAATTGGCACACACACCTCGTTCGCAACAAATGGAATAGTGGCATAGCTACCAGAGAGCCATGTGTGTCTACTCTTGCTTGCAGCCAGAAGCCTCAGAAGGCGCAAACTTGTGAAGCAAGAAAGCATCCATGCCAGAGAGATGCATTCATTGGGTTATTAGGCCGCGTCATGTTTCTTCTAAAATGATCTACGTTTCGAACCCTCTGCTGGGATCTTCCTCAGTATCTTCTGGTGTCCACTACTGCTGGAACACTGTCAGAGACGAGTGTCGCGTCCTCTTATAAAAGGGGGAGTTTTCACGCGTTCGTCTTGGAGAAGAGATAGTATTGGTTAAAATTCATTTTGCTACCATTTGTGGGCATAGTCATTGGCTAATATTCCCGCTCTGTTGCAGAAGAAGGGGCATTGGTAGCTCATCTGTGGATACCACATGGCGGCTCATGGTCACTGGATAGAAATGCACTATTCCACACTTATGCGGGAGAAGGGTTATTGGTTGAAATGCCTGCTGCCGCTATTGGTTGGTCGTCATCAGTGGTTACATTCGAAACGGACAGGGCTAGAGGGGGGGTGGGGGGGTGGGGGTGGATGTTTACCCAAAATATTATTGTCCGCCGAGGTGACTTGCAGCGCGTTGTTTACGCCGCTCACACACCGCGGCCGCGTATTTACTTCCTTGATGGCGGGGGAGCCACGATGCCGGAAGCCTATAGCCGTCCTCTCTATTGAAATTAGATACATTCTTAAAAATTTCAACCGCTTCTCGGACCTTTCTTCTATAAATGTTTGTTTCTTTAGCCAGTACACGCACGTTTGTGAAGTCGATGTCAGAGCCACAGTTCTCATGATGTTCCGCTACTGCCGGTTTTGCACTTTGTCTTAGCCGCATGTGCCGTTCGTGTTCCTTAATGCGTTCTGTGACAGTTCTTCCCTTTTCGCCTATATACACTTTGCCGCCGCCACATGTCACTTGATAGACGCCTCCACTGTGGAGGCAATCAGGTGCATCCGTTTTCCGTCGTAAAAAGTCTTTTATTTTGTTTTGACTAAAGAAAGATGTCTGAATACCATTTTTCTTTAAAATTTTGCTTATGCGATCAGTGACCCCAGAAACGAACGGTAACCTGACGGAATCTTCCATAAAAGTATTTGTTTTACCAACTAGATGCCTCAGTTTGCCACATAAATGACGTTCTAAAAATTAAGTCGGCGAGTTAATCCCACTGACTATAGGCCTCAAAGGAACCGATTCTTTATGTATTTTCGGTAGTCCGTACATTCTGGGCGAGACAGATATTCGAGGTGTTAGATCTCTTCGCCAACACGAACGCGTGAAAACTCCCCCTTTATAAGAGGACGCGACACTCGTCTCTGACAGTGTTCTAGCATTAGTGGACACCAGAAGATCCTGAGGAAGATCCCAGCAAAGGGTTCGAAACGTCAATCATTTTAGAAGAAACATGAATCGGCCTAGTAACCCAGAAGATTTTAACTTCAGTGACAACGGCCACGAAAGCCTGCAGACTTACGTAAGGTGCTTTCATGCTTCCTAAAGTCATCTGATTGCGTTTCAAAGGAGTGAAATTGTGACTTTCCAAGTGACGAGATAGCTCTTTCGGAGGACTGCCACACAAGTCGGAAGTGCCGCGTCAGTTGTATAACGAAGCTGGTATCAGTGGCCACGTGAAAACTCTCCCTCTCGTGAACAATGTTCTGGATGTCCGGGCAACACAGACACCCGCCCGTATTGTTAGGGCGGCAGTGTCAGTTCGTACAGTTACCACAGCACAGATAAGAAGGCTTGTGAGACCAGACGTGTCAGCGTTAACTGTTGCTAACTGGTTAATAACAGTGGTACTGTAGACACGCACGCCTTAGGCCCGTATTCCACTCGAGCCATAGAATCGACATGTACGGTTCAACAGGTGCCGTCAGAGGATCACTTGGAAGATCGAATGGCGCGGCGTGGTCGTCAGCGATAAAAGCAGATTCTACCTGCGTGCAACTGATGGTGAGCACTGTCTCGTAAAGTGCATTCGTCCACGACGCACTGCTCCATTCCAGGCTTTACGGTCTTGGGTAACATAAGCTACAACTCTCGTTTACCTGTGGTGTTTCTTGAGGGGATGCCAACCAGCGCACGGTTCGTGCAGAATGTTGTTAGGCAAGTTCTTTTGCCGTTCTTGCAACAGGAAAGTGGTTTATGTTGTTCCAACAGGATAATGCTCTCCCACAGACTGCCCGAAACACTCAACGAGCTCTGCTAGACGTGTTCTGCCAGACGTGTTCTGCTGGACGTGCAGCACCTTCCCTGGCCAGCACTATCTCCAGACTTCTCTCCAATCGAGCACGTGTGGGATATGAAGGGACGAGAACTGACTCGTGCGACTCGTCGACCAACAACTCTTAGAGAACTGCGTGAACAGGTAGATCAGGTGCTGCATAACGTATCCCCGGTCAGTATTCGTCATCTGTATGATCGGCTGGATGCCAGAGTCAGCGCTCGCATTGCTGCCTGCGGAAGCTACGCCAAGTACTGATATGAGTGTACCTCGTACCTCAGTACCAATTGTGTTATTGATCTGTAAATATAAGCATTTCATGTACTATATACACAGTGTTGCAGTAATAGATCTTGAGTGAATTGGAAACCTCTTAACAGGGCATCCTATTTCTTTCTGCGTTAGTGTAGAATTATAAGAGTTATATTTGATGACTAACTGCAGTTTCATATACTGAAATTTACTCCTGAAATTCAACTTGAGTGCAAATGGATATAAATGTGTTACCTGAAGCGATGAAAATTGTTGCCCGACGAGGACTCGAACTCAGATTACCACTTATCGCGAATGGTCGCCCAGCACTTCGTTTGCTTTTTTTTTTGTTTTTTGGAATGCGGTATGGTGTTGCAGTTAACCCCTTCCATTATTACCCACTACTCTCAGTCCGCCAAGTAATCTTTAATTGTATGTATGCATCTTGTATGAATGCATGGTTTCGCGGCGATATGAATTAATAAAATTTTTTCTCGGGCTTCCAGCGGCGTCAGATGGTTAAAATCCCACGAGCTTTCGACCGAGCTCTCCTCAGTCATTGCCAAGTGGTAAGACTGACTGCTGTGTCGCCGTGGCAGCGTCGATATATGCATCACTTATGAAGAATACAACTTTGAATATGGCTGACGTTTGCAGCAACCGTATACACAAATTTGAAAAATATGTAAAAATCTGCCAACCGGTTGCATAGGTTTTATATATACTTTATATATACCTTATACAGAAAACTTATGCAACCGGTTGGCAGATTTTTACATATTTTTCAAATTTGTGTATACGGTTGCTGCAAACGTCAGCCATGTTGAAAGTTGTACGCTTCTTACCAGCCCATGTATCAAAGGCATCAGAAAGAAGATCCTAAACACAGGTGTACCTTACCTTCTGATGAAGTCACCCTTAGAGGTGACGAAACCTGGTCAAGGAACACAGAAAACCTATGCAACCGGATGGCAGATTTTTACATATTTTTCAAACACATGAAGAATGTTTAAGCTGCTTTTTTGAACAGATGTATTTGACTAACGTAGCTTTCAGTATACCTAGTCTTTCAATAGACTTTTGCAGGACATTTTTGTATTCACACTTAGGATGGTGATTGGTATGTTGGGCGCTCAACTGTACTGCCATCAGCGCCCATACAAAGTCCCAGTTTTTACACAGTCCAATCCAATATTCTTACACAGCCCAATCTAGCCACTGTCATGAATGACGATGATGATAAACTTATGAGGACCTTTTTTTTAATGGGCAGGGGTCGAAAACCCGAGGGCTGACGTAAAGTTCGCGTGTAGGTAATTGGCGAAGAAGACACGATAGCTCAGTCGGTGCTCGACTTCACTGTGAGCGGTTTGTAAGTACCGCGAGAAGTCAAGGCGTGATTTGTCGCCATCATTATACATGTAGGTGATTGTCCACCCCTTGACCAATACAATCGCATAAGTTTTGGTGGCGGGGAAATAAGTATCCTGAGGATGGATAAAAGTCCATGGGTCAGTCGAATCCGGCGGAACGCGAAAGTAACAGGCAACGAACTGTCGACCAAGTTTCCATACTTTGCTAGTGGCAGCACAAGTTCAAAAATGGTTCAAATGGTTCTGAGCACTACGGGACTTAACATCTGAGGTCATCAGTCCCCTAGAACTTAGAACTACTTATACCTAACTATCTTAAGGACATCACACACATCCATGCCCGAGGCAGGACTCGAACCTGCGACCGTAGCAGTCGCACGGTTCCAGACTGAAGCGCCTAGAACCGCTCGGCCACCGTGGCCGGCCAGCACAAGTAAGCTGATGGACATCGTCATCCATGATGTGTCAAACGGAGCAAAGCGGAGAGTCCGTTAGTCCGATGACGTGAAGACGTTGATTTGTGGCGAATATCCCACGTGCGACGTGGTACCATGTTGCCCGGACGTTGGAGGGAAGGAAAAGCTGGTGGATATGACGCCAAACCGTGGACCACCACGTCGATGGATGTCTGAGTTCGATGTTGTTGCTGGATATGTAACAAAACAGTGGAGTGTAAAAATCTTGAGGCCGAGAAGAATGCGTGTTCTGTAAGCGTGTGTTACCATAACTGAAGTCGACGATGAAATCAGAAATGTACGTCAGATGGTGCTTAATTAGTCCGACTGGTACTGGTGGCGTTATGGTCGCGGGCATAACAATTTCCAGCAAGCTGTGCGTAAGGGATGGGTCCCCGTTCTACTACTTGTGCTTGATGGACATGTACAAGGACGCCGCTCGGAGTCGCACATTGACAAGGCCGAGGCTAGATCGGACTTTGTAAAAACTGAGACTTTGTACGGGCGCTGATGACCACGCAGTTGAGTGCCCCACAAACCAAACATCATCATCATCAAACGCTCCGCGGACGGGCCCCAACTCCCAAAAGTCACACACCTATCTATTTCTTTTCATAGGTTATTAATTCATTTACGCAAACTCGCACATCTCGTGACACCCGTTTAGGTTATAAGAATCAGGATAACGAGAAATCATGTTGCTGTTATTGTTGTGGTTTTCAGAAAAAGACGGGTTTAATGCTCTCTACGCTACTCTGTCCTGTACAAGCCTCTTCATCTCCGAGTAACTACTGCAGCATACACCCTTCGGAATATGCTTACAGGGTTATTACAAATGTTTGAACCGATTTCACAGCTCTACAATAACTTTATTATTTGAGATATTTTCACAATGCTTTGCACACACATACAAAAACTCAAAAAGTTTTTTTAGGCATTCACAGTTGTTCGATATGTGCCCCTTTAGTGATTCGGCAGACATCAAGCCGATAATCAAGTTCCTCCCACACTCGGCGCAGCATGTCCCCATCAAAGAGCTCGAAAGCATCGTTGATGTGAGCTCGCAGTTCTGGCACGTTTCTTGGTAGAGGAGGTTTAAACACTGAATCTTTCACATAACCCCACAGAAAGAGATCGCATGGGGTTAAGTCGGGAGAGCGTGGAGGCCATGACATGAATTGCTGATCATGATCTCCACCACGACCGATCCATCGGTTTTCCAATCTCCTTCTTAAGAAATGCCGAACATCGTGATGGAAGTGCGGTGGAGCACCATCCTGTTGAAAGATGAAGTCGGCGCTGTCGGTCTCCAGTTGTGGCATGAGCCAATTTTCCAGCACATACCTTTCGACTACATTCCATTATACTTACTTTGCTTTCGATGATGATCACATTGTATTCTCCTTTCAAGACACTGTCTATTCGATTCAACTGCTCTTCCAAGTCCTTTGCTGTCTCTGATAGAATTACAGTGTCATCAGCTAATCACAAAGTTTTCATTTCTTGTCCCTGGGCTTTAATTCCTACTCTAAATTTTTTCTGTTGTTTCCTTTACTGCTTGCTCAATGTGCACACTGAATAACATCGGCGACAAGCCACAACCGTGTCTCACACCCTTCTCAACCACTGCTTCCCTTTCATGCCCCTCGACTCTTATAATTACAATCTTGTTTCTGAACAAGTTATAAAGAGCCTTTCGCTAGCTGTATTATACCCCCGCTACCTTATAATTTGAAAGAGAGCATTCCGGTCACAAGCATGTTATAAGTCTACAGATACTATGAACGTAGTCATATACTATCGGGAAATCTGGGTTCGAGTCTCGTTGCGGCACATATATCTATCCGTATTACAGTAAAGTTCAATTACAAGACAAATTTTTAATATTCGAAACTGTAGTCCGTCAGCAAATATAAACATATATAAGACGAAGGCGTGTCTGTGACGAAAATTACAACGATTTAGTCTATGATTTCTGGTCACGGGATTCACGAGATATGCGGATATGAATGAATGAATTAGTAATGTGTGAGAAGAAATCGATATGTGTGTCACATATGGTACTTCGGGCTGGTCCGGAGAGCGTGCTCGAATGCCCTAAATGGAAAATCCGGGTTAGAGACCGGCACGATTTCTCAGCTTGTTCGGTCAGAAGAGGTATAATGTCACGTCATTACAGGCCGAATGGAGAGAAATATAACGAAGAAATAGATACATACAACGAAAAATATAAAAAAAGATGGTAAGGCCATTGTCCACGCTAAGCAAGAAATACGTGTTCGAGATTCAGTATGGCACAAAATTTTCATATGTCGCTTACATCTGTATCAATTACAGTTAAGTTCAACTTCAAAAGTAAATTTCAGGATTACAAAATCTCAACGTCATACAATATACTTTCAGTGATTTCTTAAAATATTTTTTCCGCATTCTGTATTTTTGTTGTTTAAGAGGAGACTCCACAGCAAAAACTTCAAGTCTTCCAAAAAAATATTAATACCTATTTCCATCTGGAGTGTTTACTATCAGATACCAAAACGATTTGGGTGAATTTGAAATTACATATACATCTAAGAAATATTTGAAGTATGTACTGCGTGAGGAGCCATGGCACACTGACAATTTCCAAAGTCGTTAAGACACAACATGTCTATCAAAGGTTTGCATCTGATGCACTAATGGCAAGACGTAAAATACTGGCTAAAAGCGTGCACAGTGTTATATGGTCCAAGTGTCCTATAGAAAAAAGGAAGAAAAAGATTCTTTTGGGTGTTGTAGAGACTGTTTCTCTGTTAGTATGGAATGGAAGACTAAACAGAGCAGGAAACCCAGCACAGCTTATCTATAGATCAACAGCGGATCAAGCACTCCACAAGAGGCTGGCTGGAGAATGTAAACCTCGACGAAAAGGCTACCATGTTCTTGAAATTAGAGAAGAACAAGCCTTACAGCAGGAGGAAGGGAAAACTTATGGTACTGGTGAATTTTAATGGGAATGTATCTTATGTTGGTATTCACTTTTAAATAAAATTTTAAAATCTATTTTCCTGCACGTTTGAATTCTAAGTTCAACGCCAACTTTTACGTTCTATGTATTAACCAGTCTCAATGTGGCTTTTGCAGGAAGTAATCGTGTGGTATTACCATACTTCTATGCATTAATATTATCGAAAATGTACTTTGTATATTTTAGTATCACATTTATGTAATGATAATGAAAGGATATTGTTGTGACTTGGCAAGACAGCCAAGCCACTAGGAGGAAGCCGAAAGGCACGCGTTTAAGCTCACGCAGGCTGGCGTGAGGTCTGGAACAGGTAAAGTAATTATACTAGCAAAAAAGGTACGTAGCTTCTGGACTACTTAACTTTAATCCATAATTGGTGAACATCGGTCTGACGGTACATGCATCACAAGATAAATAGCAAATGATAATGGCGCCTTGCTAGGTCGTAGCAAATGACGTAGCTGAACGCTATGCTAACTATCGTCTCGGCAAATGAGAACGTAATTTGTCAGTGAACCATCGCTAACAAAGTCGGCTGTACAACTAGGGCGAGTGCTAGGAAGTCTCTCTAGACCTGCCGTGTGGTGGCGCTCGGTCTGCAATCACTGATAGTGGCGACACGCGGGTCCGACGTATACTAGCCGACCGCGGCCGATTTAAAGGCTACCACCTAGCAAGTGTAGTGTCTGGCGGTGACACCACAGATATTAAAGTTTGAAGCTTGAGAAAATACTGAAAGTCAATTACCAGCATTTCTCATAAAACGAATACTTGCATCTGATGAACAATGTCTTGTGAATCTACGTACAAGAATTTGTAACGTAAAAACTGAGGTTTGAGCACCAAAAGTTGGTTTTCAAAATTACCCTAAAAACCATATTAAAAATTCAAAACTCAAAACAATGAAGTTCTAGTGTGTGTCGCTATACCTTCACGTTCGCCGCTATACCTTTGCGTGATAGAATGATTTTAAAATACCGCTGAAATCGGCAAAGTAGAAGAAAAGTTAAATTTTTGGACGGAGTCGATGGCTAAACTGTTGTGTAGGACACGAATTCGTAGCGTATAAATGAGTCAGCTTTATTACAAAAAGCTGTAGTACGACACGTAGATGGTTATAAAGGTTCAACTAAAGTAGGTACAAGTTTTACTTTTTACAAGAGGAGTACATGACACGGAACGCACAGAACCAAACGAAAACGTACTGAGAATATAAATAGCTCATCCTAAAAACAGTGGTGTGAGCCATTCGAACGTAAAACTGCGAACCATAACACTGGAGACAGTTGGATGTTCAGTTGTGCAAGGTCTAAGGGAGGAAATTTAATCACGTGAAGAAATAAAATGTCGATACAACAGGAGGCATGTATTTCAATGTCATTACTTATTTGTAAGTTTCCCACTGCTTTAAATACGCTATTTGCACAACAAACTTTTTCTGCTGACCTGCCGGTGTTGCACACCTATTCAGTCTTCAAAGTGCAGATGTGGGACTTCAGGGAATTAATCAAAGTGAAGCAGAACAATATGCCATCTGGATAAGCCACTTCTTCACTTTCATGCATTCAAGGCAGGTTAATATCGAAGTATCAGTATTATGACTTGAAAATTTAATTAATGTGGCGTTTGACATCAGACTGCTTGAATGGAGAGCTGATGCTGAATGAGGAAACTGTGTGCATATTGATCTATTTCTCTATGCTTTCAAACTTCATTAAAATCCCACACCTGAGTTTCTAAGACTGACTAGCAGTGCAACTCTGTCGGATCAGTAGAAAGAGTTTGCTGTTCAGATAGCCGAACTGTTCTAAACAGAAGGAGATACAGCAATATCCTGACGTTCAGTTACCTACGTTTTTGGTCCTCTTATATCAGTAATTTGGTTTATCGCATTAGCAGCCGGCCGGTGTGGCCGAGCGGTTCTAAGCGCTTCAGCCCGGAACCGCGCTGCTGCTACGGTCGCAGGTTCGAATCCTGCTTCGAGCATGGATGAGTGTGATGTCCTTAGGTTAGTTAGGTTTAAGTAGTTCTAAGTCTAGGGGACTGATGACCTCAGATGTTAAGTTCCATAGTGCTTAGAGCCATTTGAACCATTTTTCGCATTAACAGTGTTCCTCTCTTAGAATTCGCACACGTATTTATTCAAATGTTTGTCGTTGTAAAACACATAGTTTTGCATGTAAGTGGCTTGTTGCACTACTTTTAGGATCAGCGATTTACGAGGGGCGTTTAGTAAGTAATGCAACACATTATTTATTTATTTCTTTGACAGCAGGTTTTATTTAGGATTCCAGCACACCACATAATTTCCCACTCCTTTGGCTACAAAACATTATTTTTCAACATAACTTCCTACTGGATGACGCAGAGAAAACGTCTTGCTGCGTCACTAGCCACCCCATCATCCACGTTAAGCTCATCTGTCCCCAATTAGATTCAATATCTCTCCAGTAATTAATAGATCTATACATCTCAGCTACAGGATTCTACTATTAAACCATATTTCGAAAGCTCCCGAGCCCTCTTATTTGTACTGTCTGCCTCTCCACCCCTGGTCTAGGGATTGCCGGCACAGTAGCTCAGATTGTGCGGTCAGAGAGCTGGCTGGCCTCTATATATATTTTAAAAAAATGAGTGAAAGGATCAACAACGAACTTCAATGGATGTCACATGATGTTCGCTACGACCAAATACAACGAGCAATAACGTACAGGGGTAGCGTCTTCTATTCTACGTCTTCGGTCCCGGGTTCGAAACCTGCAGCTGCTTCCATTTCGATTAATAATCAGCGGCCGAAGACTTCCGGCATAAGTAGTCACCCTCATATTTCCAGCGCCTTGTCAAAGAGGGCGGAGGAGCGGACAGTTCAAGGCACTCTCTTGTCCTAGGGGTGGGAAACTGCCCTTAAAGGCGGAAGAATCAGCAATGATCAACGGCGTGAGGATGCAGAACGCAATGGAAACCACTGTATTAAAGACACGTAACGTGTACCCACAAGACATGTGGCCTTTAATCGAAGAAGTGTCACGATGATCTCTCCATTGGCAAAAGATTCCGGAATAGTCTCCCATTCGGATCCCCGGGAGAAGAGTGACGAGGGGGACGTTACCATGAGAAAAATATTGAATAATAAACCGACGTTCTATGAGTCGGGGTGTGGAATGTCAGCCGCTTGAACGTGGTAGGGAACATCTGGAAAGAGAAATGCAAAAGCTCAATCTAGATATAGTAGGGGCAAGTGAAGTGGAATGAAGAGAAGTATTTCTGGTCAGATGAGTATAGGGTAATATCAACAGCAGCAGAAAATGATGTAACAGGAGTATAATTCGTTGTGAATAGGAGGGTAGGGCAGAGAGTGTGATACTGTGAACAGTTCCGTTATTCTTATCAGCATCGACAGCAAACTAACACCGACAGCTATAGTTCAGATATATATGTCCACGTCGCAAGGTGAGGATGAAATGGTAGAGAAAGTGTATGAGGATATTTAAAGAATAATACAGTATGTGAAGGGGCATGAAAACATAATAGTCGTGGGCGACTGGAATCCAATTGTAGGGGAAGGAGTAGAAGAAAAGGTTACACGATAACATAGGCTTGGGACAAGGAATGAGAGAGGAGAAAGAGTTCTGTAAGAACTTTCAGCTAGTAATAGCGAATACCCTGTTCAAGAATCACAGGAGGAAAAGGCATACATGGAAAAGGCCGGGTGATACGGGAAGATTTCAGTTAGATTACATCATGGTCAGACAGAGATTGCGAAATCAGATACTGGATTGTAAGACGTACCCAGGACCAGATATAGACTCAGGTCACAATACAGTAGTGATGAAGAGTAGGTTGAAGCTTAAGACATTAGTCAGGATGAACCGATACGCAAAAAATGGTTCAAATGGCTCTGAGCACTATGGGACTCAACTGCTGAGGTCATTAGTCCCCTACAACTTAGAACTAGTTAAACCTAACTAACCTAAGGACATCACAAACATCCATGCCCGAGGCAGGGTTCGAACCTGCGACCGTAGCGGTCTTGCGGTTCCAGACTGCAGCGCCTTTAACCGCACGGCCACTTCGGCCGGCCTCCGATACGCAAAAAAGTGGGATACGGAAGTACTAAGGAATGACGAGACACGCTAAAAATTCTCTGAGGCTGTAGATACAGCTATAAGGAATAGCTCAGTAGGCAGTACAGTTGAAGAGAAATGTACATCTCTAAAAAGACACGTTCATAGGATCTGTGGAACTGGAGAAAGCGTTCGACAATGTAAAATGGTGCTAGATGTTCAAAATTCAGAAAAAAGTAGGGGTAAGCTATAGCGAGAGACGGGTCATATGCAATATGTACAACAACCAAGAAGGAAACAATAAGAGTGGACGACCAAGAATGAAGTGCTCCTATTAAAAAGGGTGTAAGATTAAGATGTAGTCTTTCACCCCCACTGTTCAATCTGTACACTGAGGAAGCAATGATGGAAATAAACGTTTCAGGAGAGGAATCAAAATTCAGGGTGAAAGAATATCAGTGACAGGATTCACTGATGACATTTCTATCCTGAGTGAAAGTGAAGAAGAATTATATGATCTGTTGAACGGAATAATAGTCTAACGAGTATACAGTATGGGTTGAGAGTAAATCGAAGAAAGGCGAAGTGAATGAGAAGTAGTAGAAATGAGAACAGCGAGAAACTTATCATCTGGATTGATGGTCACGAAGTAGACGAAGTTAAGGAATTGTGCTACCTAGGTAGTAAAATAACCAATGACGGACAGAGCGAGGAGGAAATCAAAAGCAGAATAGCTATGGTAAAAAAGGCATTCCTGGCCAAGAGAAGTCTACTAATATCAAATATCGGCCTTAATTTGAGAAAGAAATTTCTGAGGATGTACGTCTGGAGTACAGCATTGTCTGGTAGTGAAACATTGACTGTGGGAAAACCGGAACAGAAGAGAATCGAAGCATTTGAGACGTGGTGTAACGTCCCCTTTGGAAAATTATGAATTACTGTGCTGGTAAACTTCTACGTTATTTCATACGAAGGCAGCTGAGTAAAACTGAACGTACTCAGACAGATCTCTCTTTGCTTATTCTGATCATCACTAAACTGACACAATATTTTTTTTAATTTTTTAGCGCAACGCAATCTGACTATCAATAATCCCTACAAAAGAATGGCCCTGACTAACAATAACCTATACCTTTCATGAATCACTTACCTCACAAAAATCTTCGTTACTCGAACTACTGCAACACAGCGAGAGCCAATACTGCCAGCTATATGAAAGATTCTAACTACTGAAGGCACTAACTACTGATAGGGAATAGTTAGCAAATGAAAAATTTTGATAGAGAACAAAAAACAATGTATTTACCTGAATCGTGTTCAAAAGTCATAATATATACATCAGTTCATGACATTTAGTCTTAAAAATTAGCGTTGCGCTGAAAAAAAAATTGTGTGTCAGTTTAGTGATGATCAGAATAAGTAAAGAGAGAAATGTCTGAGTACGTTCAGTTTTGCTTAGCTGTTTGAAAATCAAACAACGTAAGAGGTTTAACAGCAGGGTCATTTATAATTTTCCAAAGGGGGTGTTTCAGTGGTGCTACAGACGAATGTTGAAAATTAGGTGGACTGATAAAATAAGGAATGAGGAGGTTCTACGCATAATTGGAGAGGAAAGGAATATGTGGAAATCACTGATATGGAGAAGGGACAGGATGATAGGACATCTGTTAAGACATGAGGGAATGACTTCCATGGTACTAGAGAGAGCTGTAGAGGGCAGAAACTGTAGAGGAAGACAGAGATTGGAATACATCCAGCAAATAATTGAGAACGTAGGTTGAAGTGCTTCTCTGAGATGAAGAGGTTAGCACAGGAGTTCGTGATGGGCGCATCAAACCACTCAGTAAACTGATGACCAAAAGAAAAAAAAAAAACAATCCGTCTTTAGTCCACATTTCAAAATTTTTGAATGTGTGTGAAATCTTATGGGACTTAACTGCTGAGGTCATCAGTCCCTAAGCTTATACACTACTTAACCTAAACTATCCAAAGGACAAACACACACAGATCCATGCCCGAGGGAGGACTCGAATCTCCGCTGGGACCAGCCGTGCAGTCCATGTCTGCAGCACCCTAGACCGCTCGGCTAATCCCGCGAGCCGTTAACATTTCACTTTTGCATCAGACTACACTTCAGTTATTTTCAGAAAAGATTACTTAACATTTAAATTTGTATTCGATGTAAACATACTTCTCCAGCAACATGTTTTCTTAACCTTGCCGCGTATGCCTGTAAATACACACTGACGGAAAATAATCGTAACATCAAGAAGGTCTTGTACGACAGGAACGGAAGCTGGTAGACATGTTTCTAGATCTCAAAGATGATGAATCAGGTTTCCTTTAAATACACGCTGTAACGGTCGCGAGCGTTAGTTACCTTTGAGATTGGACCTGATGGCTTGATGTTAATCAAGAAATATTTTACTTCGAGCATAGCTCGGGTTACACCAGTTGCCGCTGCTCCAGTATTTGACATTTGCAATGGTATGTTTCCCACTTACATTATAATATCATCTTGCAATGTTAATCACATAAATATGTCACCCAAACAAATGCATTCGCTAAATTTCATTAGCCTACGTCAATTATTTTTTTGTCTTACGATTTTTTCCGTCATTGTTTATGGCTGGTCTGCAAACAGTTGTATATGTTGACATCTGGATACTTTGTTCACTGCCGGCCGCTGTGGCCGAGCGGTTCTAGGCGCTTCAGTCTCGAACTGCACGACCGCTGTGGTCGCAGGTTCGAATCCTGCCTCGGACATGGATGTGTGTGATGTCCTTAGGTTAGTTAGGTTTAAGTAGTTCTAAGTTCTAGGGGACTGATGACCTCAGATGTTAAGTCCCATAGTGCTCAGAGTCATTTTTGAGCCAACTTTGTCCACTGATGACTATACTATGAATGGTATTTTGGCATGGTATGCGATTTTTGTTACATACTTGCTAAGATTATGTGTCGCCGTGCATTTTTTGTGCACTTAACAATGATCATAGCGCTTAACAACGATCACTCAGAACTTGCCATCACTGCTTAAAAAGTACTCGTTTAAACTAAAAGCCTACTAGAAAACATGTCGTTGTCTTTTTCATAATGGTAGAGTGATTCAAGAATTAGCGGAAGGTTGAATTGCATCTGGCAGCGAATTGTACCGAACAGGAGCCGATTCTGAACTCTAGTGCTAGTGGGAGCACCTGTCGCCCACTACAATGTGAAGTATGGAAAATATTGAATCAAATCTATAATGAGATTTGGAATAGTAAGAAATCTCTTCCTTGTGAGCTCTTGGGTGCACAGATTTAATTCTGCGGTGTTCTGTTTTCTTTGCAAGAAGCAATCTTTCTTTCTTTATTGTGATATTCTGTATAACATATATTATTCTGCACATTCTTGCTGTGACAATGTCTATCCAAAGTAATAACAAGGGGAATGATAAACCAACAAAACGATACATTTGTATTGTATCCGAAAGATAAATTTCGGGTTGTACCTGACGATACGAATACAAGAAAATGTTAAATTTTTACAGCTAAGAATGAGAGTCACAACATAAAGGGGACGAAAATAACACGAAAGGAACAGTAGAAAGACAGACTTCATGAAATGACAGTCAAGGAAGATTGTGACAAATATTCTGTACGGTAGGTGACTGACAATTTTACGGGAAATCAAAGATTGGCCATGAAACTAGTTTTAAGAAATTGCAAGTTCGTTCCAAGAAAATTCAGTAACGTACAAAAAATAAATTTGTCCGATCAATTAAACCTTCCGAAAAGACTGAATTCATTGCCACATTGGTGAGGTCTGTGCCCATGACAATTATGCTGAACAATGCTTACTGCACGTGTGATAAATGTACCACTAAAGGCTAGTTTGATACTTTGAGTTAGGTCTATTGTGTTTCAAAGTTTAACGTAACGGCTTTAATATGAAGTTTGGTTATTTCACGCAACTTTTCTTATTGTTCACAAGGGAAATACGTGAGCACGAACGCTCAGTACCACACGAAAATGTGCTTAGAATATACAATGGGCGTTCGATAAGTAATGCAACACCTTTTTCGCGACTAAATTCAGTTGAAACAATGCGGAGTTTGTTTGGGGACAGTGCATAATATTTCCGCTTCAGACCCTGTAGTTTCATGAAATTCCGGTAAGTGGCGGATATATATGTAGCCTTCAAAATGGTGTCTGCGTTCCAAGCAGAGAGCTGCCATTCAGTTTCTTTCGGCGGAAAACCAGAGCATCACAGGTACTCGCAGGTGCGTGTGCAATGTCTACGGAGACCTTGCAATGAACACTTGTAGAATGTCTACGGACACCTTTCAGTGAACAAGAGCACAGTGAGTCATTAGTCAACACCGCAACAAGGTCGCGCAAAACTGTCGCATCTCCCGCGTGCCGTCCGGCCGCAAGGAGGTGACTCCTGCAATGGTGGAACGTGTGGACACTCTCATTTGAGATGATCGACAGATCACAATGAAACTTCTCACTGCCCAAGTGGGCGTCTCTGTTGGTAGTGCTGACACATGAGTTGGGGCACTCAAAGGGGTCTCCTTCCTCGCCCGCCCTCCAAGCCGAATCTTCCTCCATCCGTCTTGCATGAGGGAAGCAGTAAGCATCTTCAAAAAGAGGTAGCATAGTGTAGTTACGCAAAGGTGGAAATATTTACAAGATAGGCTTAATCAAATTAGTCTTCTTGACTCAGAGTACAAGAACATGTTTTTTGATCGAGTATCATGTCGTTTTTGGAAACCCAGAATCTACTATGTAGGAATCAACATGGATTCCGGAAACAGCGATCGTGTGAGACCCAACTCGCTTTATTTGTTCATGAGACCCAGAAAATATTAGATACAGGCTCCCAGGTAGATGCTATTTTTCTTGACTTCCGGAAGGCGTTCGATACAGTTCCGCACTGTCGCCTAATAAACAAAGTAAGAGCCTACGGAATATCAGACCAGCTGTGTGGCTGGATTGAAGAGTTTTTAGCAAACATAACACAGCCTGTTGTTATCAATGGAGGGACGTCTACAGACGTTAAAGTAACCTCTGGCGTGCCACAGGGGAGTGTTATGGGACCATTGCTTTTCACAATGTATATAAATGACCTAGTAGATAGTTTCGGAAGTCCCATGCGGCTTTTCGCGGATGATGCTGTAGTATACAGAGAAGTTGCAGCATTAGAAAATTGTAGCGAAATGCAGGAAGATCTGCAGCGGATAGGCACTTGGTGCAGGGAGTAGCAACTGACCCTTAACATAGACAAATGTAATGTATTGCGAATACATAGAAAGAAGGATCCTTTATTGTATGATTATATGATAGCGGAACAAACACTGGTAGGAGTTACTTCTGTAAAATATCTGGGAGCATGCGTGCGGAACGATTTGAAGTGGAATGATCATATAAAATTAATTGTTGGTAAGGCGGGTACCAGGTTGAGATTCATTGGGAGAGTCCTTAGAAAACGCAGTCCATCAACAAAGGAGGTGGCTTACAAAACATTCGTTCGACCTATACTTGAGTATTGCTCATCAGTGTGGGATCCGTACCAGATCGGGTTGACGGAGGACACAGAGAAGATCCAAAGAAGAGTGGCGCGTTTCGTGACAGGGTTATTTGGTAACCGTGATAGCGTTACGGAGATGTTTAACAAACTCAAGTGGCAGACTCTGCAAGAGAGGCGCTCTGCATCGCGGTGTAGCTTGCTCGCCAGGTTTCGAGAGGGTGCGTTTCTGGATGAGGTATCGAATATATTGCTTCCCCCTACTTATACCTCCCGAGGAGATCACGAATGTAAAATTAGAGAGATTATAGCGCGCACGGAGGCTTTCAGACAGTCGTTCTTCCCGCGAACCATACGCGACTGGAACAGGAAAGGGAGGTAATGACAGTGGCACGTAAAGTGCCCTCCGCCACACACCGTTGGGTGGCTTGCGGAGTATAAATGTAGTTGCAGATGTACTACAGTAACAGCAAAGGCGACTGATTCATGTCAGTGACTTTTCCTCTATATTAGATTTCATATTGTACAAGGCAGAAAAAATAAAATCACGCAGAAAATATTTCATGCAGCTTATGATAACCCAAATTACACTTAGGTGATAAAAGTCATGGAACAGCATTTTGCACAAGTACAGATCGTGATTCATGTGAAAAGGTTTCCAACGTGATTTTGGCCGCAAGATGAGAATTAACAGACTTTGAATGTGGAATGTTAGTTGAAGGCAGACGCAAGGTGGGTTGGTAATTCACTATTCCGCGAACCATAGTGTCAAGAGTGTGGCGACAATACCAAATTTCAGGACAACTCGCCACGTACAACTCAATGACCGACAGCCTTCACTTAACAACGGAGAACTGCAGAATTTGCGTACAGTTGTCAGTTCAAGAAGACAAGCAAAAGAGCCTGAAATATTCCAGAAATCGATGAGTGATGTACGGAGAACGTTCCGTCAGGACAGTACGGTGCAATTTGGCGTTAATGGGCTATGGCAGCAGACGACCGACGCGAGTGCCTTTGTGCTAATAGCACGATATCGCCTGCAGCGGCTCTTCTGGGCTAGCGACCATATCAATTATACCCTAGAAGACTTGACACAGGTCGGATGGGTCCGGATTTCAGATGGTAAGAACTGATGTAGATTTCGGGTGTTTCGCAGACCTCACGAGGTCACGAACCCAGGTTCTCAACAGGTCACTGTAGAAGCTGGCGATGTCTCTGTAAAGGTGTGTGTTGTCCTTACATTGAATGGATTGGGTCCTCCGGTCCAACTGAACCGGTCATTGACTGGAGACGGCTTCCTGGAGACAATTTTCAGCCCTTCAGGTACTTCAAGTTCTCAAACATATCAGCGGGCCACAATTTTTTGCGATTGGTTTGAAGAATATTTTGGAGAATTCTAACGAATTATTTGGCCATCCAGATCTTCCGACAAAAAAAAATGGTTCAAATGGCTCTGAGCACTATGGGACTTAACATCTGAGGTCATCAGTCCCCTAGAACTTAGAACTAACCTAAGGACTTCACACACATCCATGCCCGAGGCAGGATTCGAACCTGCGACCGTAGCGGTCGCGCAGTTCCAGACTGTAGCGCCAAGAATCGCTCGGCCACTCTGGCCGGCAGATCTTCCGACATGTGTCCCACAGAACACTTACGTAAAGAGGTCAGCTGTGCACAAAAGGCTGCACCAACAACTTTCGCAATTATGGATGGCTATAGACGGAGCAAAGCTCAATATTTCTGCAGGGTTCTTCTAACGAGTTGTTTCCAAACCACGTCGAGCTGACGCACTATGTTGTTCAACTGGAGTTCGACACGATTTTAAGTGGTATTCCACGACTTTCGTGACCTCAGTGTATATAATTTCGAAACTAAGTCAGGTTATCTACACTCCTGGAAATGGAAAAAAGAACACATTGACACCGGTGTGTCAGACCCACCATACTTGCTCCGGACACTGAGAGAGGGCTGTACAAGCAATGATCACACGCACGGCACAGCGGACACACCAGGAACCGCGCTGTTGGCCGTCGAATGGCGCTAGCTGCGCAGCATTTGTGCACTGCCGCCGTCAGTGTCAGCCAGTTTGCCGTGGCATACGGAGCTCCATCGCAGTCTTTAACATTGGTAGCATGCCGCGACAGCGTGGACGTGAACCGTATGTGCAGTTGACGGACTTTGAGCGAGGGCGTATAGTGGGCATGCGGGAGGCCGGGTGGACGTACCGCCGAATTGCTCAACACGTGGGGCGTGAGGTCTCCACAGTACATCGATGTTGTCGCCAGTGGTCGGCGGAAGGTGCACGTGCCCGTCGACCTGGGACCGGACCGCAGCGACGCGTGGATGCACGCCAAGACCGTAGGATCCTACGCAGTGCCGTAGGGGACCGCACCGCCACTTCCCAGCAAATTAGGGACACTGTTGCTCCTGGGGTATCGCCGAGGACCATTCGCAACCGTCTCCATGAAGCTGGGCTACGGTCCCGCACACCGTTAGGCCATCTTCCGCTCACGCCCCAACATCGTGCAGCCCGCCTCCAGTGGTGTCGCGACAGGCGTGAATGGAGGGACGAATGGAGACGTGTCGTCTTCAGCGATGAGAGTCGCTTCTGCCTTGGTGCCAATGATGGTCGTATGCGTGTTTGGCGCCGTGCAGGTGAGCGCCACAATCAGGACTGCATACGACCGAGGCACACAGGGCCAACACCCGGCATCATGGTGTGGGGAGCGATCTCCTACACTGGCCGTACACCACTGGTGATCGTCGAGGGGACACTGAATAGTGCACGGTACATCCAAACCGTCATCGAACCCATCGTTCTACCATTCCTAGACCGGCAAGGGAACTTGCTGTTCCAACAGGACAATGCACGTCCGCATGTATCCCGTGCCACCCAACGTGCTCTAGAAGGTGTAAGTCAACTACCCTGGCCAGCAAGATCTCCGGATCTGTCCCCCATTGAGCATGTTTGGGACTGGATGAAGCGTCGTCTCACGCGGTCTGCACGTCCAGCACGAACGCTGGTCCAACTGAGGCGCCAGGTGGAAATGGCATGGCAAGCCGTTCCACAGGACTACACCCAGCATCTCTACGATCGTCTCCATGGGAGAATAGCAGCCTGCATTGCTGCGAAAGGTGGATATACACTGTACTAGTGCCGACATTGTGCATGCTCTGTTGCCTGTGTCTATGTGCCTGTGGTTCTGTCAGTGTGATCATGTGATGTATCTGACCCCAGGAATGTGTCAATAAAGTTTCCCCTTCCTGGGACAATGAATTCACGGTGTTCTTATTTCAATTTCCAGGAGTGTATTTTGGGCTGCCTATCTTAAGGGCATGTAACATTTCCTGGTCCACTTTTATTTTCTTCGCTTTGTCAATGACATTGGTATCTTATGAGTTACATATTATTCGTTTCTGCGTTTTCCCGTATTCCATACTGACGCTAGGTTGGTTTGGTATGTCATAATCTTTACCTGTCCGTGCTGTGAGTATAAGATATCGAAACTGCAGCGTGTGTTCGCGATAACGCCGCTTTTTTATCTTTTTACTTTTTCGTAGAAGGCAGAGCAGCATGCAAGTAGCAAATGAAATACATTTCATCCCTCAGAAACGTCACAAATTTATAAGACGAAACAGTCAGCGGCATTAAGTAGGTGGTAATAACTCCATGTACGGTAGTTGTGGGGAGGATAGGACCGTATTACTGAAGCTGAACTACCCTTTCATATCTCTCAAAACGTTAGCGAAGGACATTATTGTTAATACATTCATCTGCAATCAGTACTCAACCGTCAAGCTGCGTGACGTCAAAGGGAGTTTACTTTCTGAACCCACTCTGAAAGCAGATAATGAATTTGCTGCTCTCTAGGATAACTGTCGCTCGTAAGCACCTGAGTACGACAAATTAAAGTAATATAAGGACACTGAGAACAAAACTGAGTATCCACAACCGTCAAAAGAACGGTAAAAAATATTTACGAATGGTATCCGTTAAGTTTTGCCGGTACACAACAGCTCTAAGGGCCGTTTTCCGACGGGATCGGGGTAATTTAATACTGGTCAGATGATGATTATCATAATAGAAACCCGTCACCACCTAGAGATCGAACAAACATTGTGATTTAGATTGTAATGCTTTATTCTTAATTAAATAAAAAATCGCTGTGGTCCCGACACGTTCCCAAAATTTCTTAATGTATGAGAATATTACCTGGTTGTGGGTCGGCAAGAACGTGTTTCATTTGAAGAAAATTTAGTGTGTATCTCAAAAACATAAATTTACTCGTCTCTCCAGAATGTTAAGACAGTGGCGGCTTTTAACTGTGACAATTTGTTGTAGTGTTCACCAAATGAAACTGACTCCGAAGACATTGGACACTCTGTCACTGATCTGAAAGACAGACAGTAGTACGTCCCTGACCATACTATATATAATCTGTGATCGACTTTTACGTGATGTCCTATTTCTCTTTATTTCATACGTTGACAGCATTTTGACAACATCTAACAGTTCGTGATAATAATTTTCTGTTACTCTAGCACATCGGAAACAACTAAAACCTTTATAAGTAGCTTTGTAGCGGATATATTTTAAGGTTCCATATTTATGAATACAAATCTAGACAGGTCTTCGGTCCTGCACAGATTTCTTTTTTTTCCCCTAATGATGCGATTTCCTTCAGTTAAGCTTAATTCTTACTACATGACTGAACATTGTCGCCATAAGCAGGGAATGGGATGAATCACGAAAACTATACAAAATGACATTTTCCGTCGGATAGTCGTACATGGGAAGAAAAATTAACCGAAATGTCTTAATGGTCCATAAAAAGCCACATACATTCAGTGCCATACAGTCCCAACAAGCATATGTGCTCACAGAATCAACAAGAGCTAATTAACATAACTGAATATCACAAAGGGGTGACGACACAACTGGTACCACTCTTGGCTTAGACCTGTAATTTGCATTTTAGATTACGGTGACCTACATACAATAATTGCAAGTGAAGCAACAACTTCTAAGCACGCAAGAGATACATCAGGCTACCGCACATGTACGATTAACGTTAAATGGACTCTAGAGATCTACTGTTGATCTACATGCCAGTAGGATATACGAATATGCGAGGTAGATAGCAGTGATGATAATAACATCAATATTATCTACAACTCAGATACTAAAAATACTACCATTTTATGTAGGCAAGGTGCTCTCGGAAAATACACCATACGAAATACGTGTGCATTATAGGAAATTGCCTCGATCAACACGCTATAAAAGTTCAATTATGGTCATAAAAATAATGAATATACTACATAGAGTGTGTTATTACCTTGAGAGAATAAGCCTTCTACGAAACAAATGATCGTAATTTCAGTTCCTTTTTGTACTTCAAGGATGTTACGAGAAACTGTGTGGCATTTATGTAATTAAATTATTGAAACTCTGCTATGTTCGCCGTCTTTAATGAATGCTTTGTGGCTGTTTCAGATGTAGTGCAGGGTCGCTTATCGTTGGAACTGCTGGCGTACTATAGCGAAGGATCTTTTCATGTACGTTGTAACGTTCTTTCTTAATGAGAAAAAAAACTTTACGATTACGTTGAACGAATTTTATGAACTGTGGAAAGAATACAAAACTCGAATTATCGTGTTGGGTGTTGTAACTGAAAACGGTGTGCTTACTCTGTGTTATTGTTATCAAAAACTTTATACGAACTGATTGGGCAATGCAACTCCCAATACTGCAAAGTGCATTCGCCGAAATATCGTGGCAGGACGTTACTGATATCCGGCAGTTCTACCGTGTTTTTATGGAACAATCAGTACGCCGGGAAAGCTTTAAACATCACATACATTCAGCCTCATAGGCACTGAATCATTTGGCCTTGTTCGAAACTGATAACTTTGGTCCCTGTGTACATAACAAATAAATTAAATTGTCTTACCTCTGAAGGAGCAACGAAGTAATGCGATATATTCTCGTCTCTCACAAAAATATGCTCGCTACAGGCTCAGTGATGTGCAATGCCGGCTGTAATACTTTGAAATGTACATGAAATTGTTTTGGCTGATAAATTAAAACATTTGAGAAAAATCCAAATTCTTTGAAAAACGTATGACCTGGACCAGGAAGCGGTACTGTTTATGGTGAATTGCGAACAATGACTTTTTTAGCAAAATTATATTATCAGTTAAGTTTGTCTTTTCAAAAACATTTGACGACTGAAGTTACATTACTCACTAAGATTCACAAGCAATGAGATTTAAACAGTAAGTGTAACCTAACCTCGTTAAACAAGTATAAATGCAAATCATCAAATTACATATAGATCTGTTAACAAATCTTATAAGCATTGCAAAAGTGAAATATCTAACTAGCCTCTTTATCAAAACAGTTTACGTACATTCTGGGGTTACTCAACAATTACAAATTATCAAACAACTCATCTATACTAGTGCGCTGGTAAAATAAAAATTATAATTATTTAACATCTTTACGTTGGTCGCATGAAGACTTCCATGTTCAACAATATTGACATACTTATATTAATCTAACACTTGTTGGCTTCACACAGCACACCACAAAAATTGCCTACTCTATTATCTTTTCCTCACAGACAGCTAGCTACAACTCTACTCCAACACTTTAATAATCTCAGACCAGAAGCTGTATCTCTGGGACTGCGATATAAACCCTGTCAAAGACATACATCGTTTATAAAATCACATTCGGGTGCCACACACAAATGTGTCCCAGTAGAGTCCATTCAACATTTCATTTCATTCGCCTGTGAGTGCGAATGTATCCTAGTCTTCGGTTTTCTCATTTTATTGTACAGAACATATTCTTTGTTGTTATTACACCAACTGGAAAATTTTTATTCTGCACATTGTCTGAATTATTGTTTATTTCTGTTATGATTGTACATAAAATCTGCTGTAAAAAATCTACTCTGTGATTATTGCAGTGCGATGGTTCAGTTAGGCACAATAAATAACATGTATAGTATTTTACCAACGTTGGAGATTATTTTGCTAGCACAGAAGACTGTGTGTAGTCGAGCTGGCGCGTGAATGCGGAAGTGAAAGCGTACAAGCTAACTTCGGAAACATTCTGTTGTGCGGGAAATTGAAATCAACCCGCAAACTGTTTTGAAAGATAAGTTTGAGAAGGGTTGGGTGGTGTTTTGGGTGACTGAGTCGATTTGGTGAATGTGGATAGCCGATTCAGTGCGAAGCGTCATCAAGAAAATATTGAACTGTTCTGTTATGAAAGGAGACCAGCATCGGCTATTTACACTACGGATGAGGACTATGTGAGAGAAGAAAACCAGTTTGCACACGAACCATGTGAAAGGTGTGGACTGTGATACAGCTACAGTGAACTGTGTTCGACTATTGAACGATGAGTTTCAAAACCGTGGTGAAAAAGAAATAAAGACTCTAAGAATTACGAGAACGGTATCAGCAGATCAGCATTGTAAATAAATCGTAACAGCGGTCTGAGAGTTTTACATGTTACTCTTGGAAAACGCGAATAAGTGTGCACGCTGCGGAATAATGAAGTTAGGGTGTATATTGTACTCGGATATAGCGCTTCACCAATCGTTACAACGCAGAAATCGCATTCTGACATTTTCTTAAATATGAGGCATATCCGAAACGTAGCAGACGTTTTGAAATAAAATAAATTTAATAATATGGAAGAACGTAATTTTATTATATACATTTTAGAGGTACATTCTTAAACTGTTTTTCTATATAATCGCCAGTCAAATTGAAGCACTTATCATACCGTGGCATAATTATTTCAATACCGTCTCTGTAGAAATATGCCGCCTGAGATGGCAGCCACTGGTTTATACCGCCGTGCAGTTGGGCGTCAATATCAAAGCGTCGTGTAGCAGCCACGTCTTCATTGCTGGGAAGAGGTGGCAGTCGCCCTTCGCCAAATCCGGACTCAATGGTGATGATGAAACATATCCCATCGAAAAACCCCTAAGAGCTCTCGGGCACAATTGGCCATGTGTGTGGACGTGCGCTGTCATGAAGAAACGAAACATTTGCTCTAAGTTTTCCCCGACACTTGTTTTGTGTCCCCCACCTTAACTTTGTCAGTGCTTGACAATACCTCTCTGAGTTCACTGTAGTGCCACGTCGAAGAAAATCAAAATCAATTACTACCTTAGACTCCCAAAACACAATACCCATGATCTTTCTTGCCGACAGCGTTTGCTAACACTTCCTTCATTACTTGGAGGAATTTTGGTGCCCCCATTCCATCGACTGCCTTTTTATTTCACAATTGACATGCTTCACTAAAGTCTCGTCCCCAGTTATGATACGATCGATAACTTTTTTACCATTTTCTTCTAATCTTCGACGAAGGTCAGTGCTGTTTTCTTGTGGTCTTTCGTTAGGATCATGGGAATCCACCTACTACAATATTTGCAATAACCTATCTCCTCCGTCACAGTTTCATGCACGAAACTCCGTGAAATTTGGGGAAAATCTTGTTAAAGTTCTGTAATCTTCAAACGAAGATTTTCACGAGTTTTGTCGTTGATTTACATCACCAGTTCCTCAGCGACAAGGCTAGGCCTAACACTGCGATCTTCATAGTGGGCAATTTTGAAAATAAATGCACAACTGCCTCTGTTACTTTTCAATCATTTGTCTTCTTCCATACACATCACGAAGGTCGCGATACAATTCAATTGATTTGCAATTTTTTGCCAACTGAAACCTAATTATAGGATGCTCCTCACAAGTGTAGCATTTGAACACGTCACAGAAAGCAAAGTAGAAGAGACACAGATCGCGCTTTACCAGAGGTGGATGTCTACTTAGTGAAGGAGCATTATGGCGCCAAGATGGCGACGGTAACCGCGCAGTGTCGCGGCAGACGCAGTGGCGGATTTACATACAGGCCCTCTGGGCACGGACCTAGGGGCTGCACCTTGAGGGGGGCGACATTGTTTGCTCTGTACTAATTTTAACATTTTCCGTTTTAAAATAACTGCTCTTACAAATGACAAATTTTTTAAATATTGTTAAACAACCTGCTAGTTTAAGTAAGCCTTAAGAACGAAATTCGACAGCAAAAGCTTGGAAATATACAGGGCTATTACAAATGATTGAAGCGATTTCATAAATTCACTGTAGCTCCATTCATTGACATATGGTCACGACACACTACAGATACGTAGAAAAACTCATAAAGTTTTGTTCGGCTGAAGCTGCACTTCAGGTTTCTGCCGCCAGAGCGCTCGAGAGCGCAGTGAGACAAAATAGCGACAGGAGCCGAGAAAGCCTATGTCGTTCTTGATATGCACTCACATCAGTCAGTCATAACAGTGCAACGACACTTCAGGACAAAGTTCAACAAAGATCCACCAACTGCTAACTCCATTCGTCGATGGTATGCGCAGATTAAAGCTTCTGGATGCCTCTGTAAGGGGAAATCAACGGGTCGGCCTGCAGTGAGCGAAGAAACGGTTGAACGCGTGCGGGCAAGTTTCACTCGTAGCCCGCGGAAGTCGACGAATAAACCAAGCAGGGAGCTAAACGTACCACAGCCGACGGTTTGGAAAATCTTACGGAAAAGGCTAAAGCAGAAGCCTTGCCGTTTACAACTGCTACAAGCCCTGACACCCGATGACAAAGTCAAACGCTTTGAATTTTCGGCGCGGTTGCAACAGCTCATGGAAGAGGATGCGTTCAGTGCGAAACTTGTTTTCAGTGATGAAGCAACATTTTTTCTTAATGGTGAAGGGAACAGACACAATGTGCGAATCTGGGCGGTAGAGAATCCTCACGCATTCGTGCAGCAAATTCGCAATTCACCAAAAGTTAACGTGTTTTGTGATATCTCACGGTTTAAAGTTTACGGCCCCTTTTTCTTCTGCGAAAAAAACGTTACAGGACACGTGTATCTGGACATGCTGGAAAATTGGCTCATGCCACAACTGGAGACCGACAGCGCCGACTTCATCTTTCAACAGGATGGTGCTCCACCGCACTTCCATCATGATGTTCGGCATTTCTTAAACAGGAGATTGGAAAACCGATGGATCGGTCGTGGTGGAGATCATGATCAGCAATTCATGTCATGGCCTCCACGCTCTCCCGACTTAACCCCATGCGATTTCTTTCTGTGGGGTTATGTGAAAGATTCAGTGTTTAAACCTCCTCTACCAAGAAACGTGCCAGAACTGCGAGCTCGCATCAACGATGTTTTCGAACTCATTGATGGGGACATGCTGCGCCGAGTGTGGGAGGAACTTGATTATCGGCTTGATGTCTGCCGAATCACTAAAGGGGCACATATCGAACATTTGTGAATGCCTAAAAAAAGTTTTTGAGTTTTTGTATGTGAAAATATCTCAAATAATAAAGTTATTGTAGAGTTGTGAAATCGCTTCAATCATTTGTAATAACCCTGTATATAATTTACTTGGTGAGCGAATGGACTTTTAACGTTGGGTTTCAGTCTGGTATCATCTTCATGACCGTTCAAAATATTTTGAAGTAAGCTGTCAGGACGGCAATGTACAATACAATGTTTGAAGCGTTATTCTTCCGAGAATGTTGTCGGCTTCTACTTAACCCTACCATATTTTCCCCGTGAAAATACCGGGACCTCTGAAAATCTGTGATAAACTAATCAGCAGTATCTTAAATATTGTAAAATGTGTGGGCATCAGTATGTAAAACCCGACACTACTTAAATTTCTTGTAGAAATTATGGGGAAGTATCAAGTCAACTCTCCATTACTGTAGTTAATGTGAAAACTCTGTGGTCTTCAATATCTGAGCTTTGATATAGTGACACCCGTTTAACAAAACATGTTGATACAGGGATTGTTTTACATTTTTAAACACATGTTTATACGAAAAGAACATAAGCCGAATATCTATTAGTTTCTGAAATACACTTCACAACAG
This sequence comes from Schistocerca americana, assembly GCF_021461395.2. NCBI lineage: Eukaryota > Metazoa > Arthropoda > Insecta > Orthoptera > Acrididae > Schistocerca > Schistocerca americana. The sequence continues at coordinate 161,358,953 of NC_060119.1, read as the reverse complement.
TTTAAAAAATTTATTTATTTATTTACTTAGTTACTTCTTTGGAGAAAAAAGAACCAACTTTCATTTGTCTCTTTTATTGTGCTGCAGCCTGCACCATATCAAAAGTTCCCACTCTGTGCAATTGAATGATACGTGGCATTCAAAATTTTATATTAAACTTCTTAACTGAGCTTTTATTCTTCAAGGAAAGGTTATTTTTATTTTATGTTGGAACAAAAGGGGCATTTGCGTGTGGACATAACAGCAGTGTTCACAAAAATGACAACACACCACATCAGCTGCCAACAAACTACGTAAACTTTGTAATCTGTTTTCTCTGCGCACAGAAACCGCTTAAATGTTATAAGAATAAGTGGGATAAGAGTCGATCCATCACAACTCAATGCTAGAAATTGCAAAAATTATTTGCTTTTTAAATTAGAAAGACGGTGTCAAGACCGTTCAGAACATATTTGCGTTCCAACTAAAATTCTGGCTGCGCAGGAAACAGAAGCCAAGAAAGGGACTGTTCCGTTTTCTTTACAATTCCAGTCGGCAATTGTGTTTCTACTGTTCACTGACAAGAGAGAAACAGGCGACAATCAAATTAAATCATTCTGCATTGTCGTTCTTTCATAGCACAGTTACGTCGAGTAGCCCGAGTAAGTCAGTTCATCGCTCCGTGTCTAAAGCATAAATCTTTGTGCTCGTGTGCCGTTTTTATAGTAAAAAGCCTTGTGCTCATGTGCGGTGTAGTACAATTGGAACTGGATACAGTCTTTTTTTCTTACATTTTACAATTTTTTACATTTGGTTTTGACTGTTGGTTGACGATTTTGTAAGTGCCTTAACATGAATAACAGTGAAAAAAGCAAAAGTGCAAGTCAGACATTACAAAAAGAAATAACCTTCTGATGATCCCGCAGAATAGTGTGTCAATGGATCAACAATCGACATTCACTTAAAACGTGGCATTAATCAAAATTGAAACGATGATTTTTCTGATTCAAGAAAATGGGCGATAAAACCATATATTTCAACAAAAATGTATTTTACCGTAAACTTTTTAATGGTGAATCAACTTTCCGTGATTTTCTAGTATACTGCTGTAGAACCGGTCCTGTTTTTTGTGCACCATGTAAATTGTTCGGAGGTGAGGCCGCGATTACTACTAATGGTATTGCAGATTGAAAAAATATTTCTAATATTTCATTTCATCATGAGAATTCATTCGAACACAAAAAAATTTTGTTATCACTCTTAACAATAAAAATTCACTTGAAACAATAGATAGCCATTTCGAGTCATATGTCGAAACAGAAAAAAATGTACAGGCACAGTGTGCTGGGTGTTTGCAGTAGTGAAGAAGCTAACAAGTCGCGCACTTCTCCTACGGGGACACGTTGAAAGATTCCATTCTTTGCATAATGGTCAATTTATGATGTCTCTTGAAATTATAACCAAGTTTGATCCTTTTCCCGCAGAGCACATTGAACGATATGGAAATCCACAGCAGGGACAAACAAGTTACCTTTCCTCAACAATCTGTGATAAAATAATAGAGCTTCTTTCTGAACGAATAAAAAGAATTATCATAAGTGAAATAAAACAGGCCAAATATTTATCTATGATAGTAGATTCTATTGTGGACATTTCACATATTGATCAATTATCCTTCATATTAAGATATGTGAACGAGAATGGTGAACTGTTGAACGTTTCCTTCTGTTTTTACCAAACCGGGGACACAAGTCTGAAAACTTAGCCGAGGCCGTACTAAAAGTCCTGTCAACAAATTCCACTGATATTACTGACCGTAGAGGCCAGTCATATGACAACGAAAGCAATATGTCAGGAACCTACGCTGGTTTGCAGGCACGCATTAAAGAACGAAACCCGAAAGCACATTATGTGCCTTGTCCAGCACATTCTTTGAATTTCGTCGGCACTAGTGCTGCAAACTGTTGTTGGGAAGAAAGTTCATTTTTCAACGTAGTGCAAAACCTTTATAATTTTTTCACTGTTTCCACACAGCGCTGGAATAACTTATTTCTTTAATAAAACCAGGAAGAAAAACGGTAAAAAGTTTATCAAAAACACGTTGGTCAGCAAGAGAGGAAGCGTGTGTAAGTCTGTATGAAAACTGGGAGGGCGTTATCAATGCCCTCACACATATTGCCAATAATGCGTTTGAAAAATCACTTGTGCGAAATGAAGCTTCAGGTTTATTGAATCAACTCAGCAGACTAGAAACAGCATTCATGATAACAGTTTGGGAGGACATACTCCAAAGATTTAATAGTGTACATCTGAATTTGCAAAGTGTAAATATTGATACTAAAATAGTGTATGAATTACATGAATCACTTGTAGGATTTATTTCATTTATTCGTGGCATGTTCAACTATTATGACAATAAATCCATGGAGAATGTGACTGATATAGACTATGAATGCACCTATAAAAGATGATGAAAATGCAAACTTCATGACGAGGAAGTAGCGGACTCTGAAGAAGTTTTTCTGACTGGGAAAAATTTAGAGTCGAAACACTTCTCCCAGTACTCGACAACTTGTACGCCGAATTAGTGAGGAGGAAGGAAAGCTATAGAACACCCTGTTGGACTCCTTCACAGTTTTCAGTAACCTTAAGAACCGTTCACCTAACGATATTGCTGAACGTACAGCAAAACTCCAAACATCATATGTCACAGATTTAGAGCCTTCCTTTCCTAGTGAATGAGTACATTTCAAGGAACTTTTGAAATGTCCCGAGATTAGTGATATACAGTCGAAATGAGTAAATGTTTACGAAAAGAGAGGTTACAGTTTGTGTCTCCGAATGTTGAAATTACTCTTAGATTATTTATATCCATGCAACTTGCAAATTGTTCAGCTGAACGCTCGTTTTCAGCTCTTAAAAGACTGAAATCGTATCTACGTTCTACGATGACTGAGAGATTGAACGCCTTTTCCATTCTTCACATCGAAGCCGACCTTCTAACAGATAACCATCTGAACTACGAACATATGATCAACGAGTTTTCTGCCTCAAATCCAGGCGCAAACTTTGCTGACTGGTGAGCTTGTTCATTTATTCATATTAGTTCCAAAAATTTAAGATTATAATGTGACTTATTATAACTTAGAGCACATTCATTGGGTTTACAAACTAGGTACTACCTCTTTATTTTACGATTGCCGATGGCACAACGCGGAACTAAACCTCATTTACGTGCAGACGTGACCGCAGGCGCCCAACAATTCTAAACACTACCCAGGCCGCTCGGCACTGTACAGTCAAGTCATACTGATACTGCAGTATCAATAATACGTTTGAAAAATCACTTGTGCGAAATGAAGCTTCAGGTTTATTGAATCATCTCAGCAGACTAGAAACAGCATTCTTGACGTCTGCTGAAATGTGTAGTTATCGTGGAAATATACGTTACAGGAGAGAAAGCTCAAATGAAAAAGTATTAATAAATAATGTAGTTCAGTTCTGTCGATAAATACACTACTGGCCATTAAAATTGCTACACCACGAAGATGACGTGCTACATACGCGAAATTTAACCGACAGCAAGAAGATGCTGTGATATGCAAATAATTAGCTTTTCAGAGCATTCACACAAGGTTGGCGCCGGTAGCGACACCTACAACGTGCTGACATGAGGAAAGTTTCCAACCGATTTCTCATACACAAACAACAGTTGACGGGCGTTTCCTGGGGAAACGTTGTTGTGATGCCTCGTGTAAGGAGGAGAAATGCGTACCATCACGTTTCCGACGTTGATAAAGGTGGGATTGTAGCCTATCGCGATTGCGGTTTATTGTATCGCGACATTGCTGCTCGTGTTGTTTGAGATCCAAAGACTGTTAGCAGAATATGGGATCGGTGGGTTCAGGAGCGTAATACGGAACGCCGTGCTGGATCCCAACGGCCTCGTATCACTAGTAGTCGATGGCTGTAACGGATCGTGCAGCCACGTCTCGATCCCTGAGTCAACAGATGGGGACGTTTGCAAGACAACAACCATCTGCACGAACAGTTCGACGACGTTTGCAGCAGCTTGGACTATCAGCTCGGAGACCATGGCTGCGGTTATCCTTGACGCTGCATCACAGAGAGGAGTGCCTGCGATGGTGTACTCAACGACGAACCTCGGTGCACGAATGGCAAAACCACATTTTTTCAGATAAATCCAGGTTCTGTTTACAGCGACATGATGGTCGCATCCGTGTTTGGCAACATCGCGGTGAACGCACATTGGAAGCGTGTATTCGTTATCGCCATACTGGCGTATCACCTGGCGTGATGGTATGGGGTGCCATTTGTTAGACGTCTCGGACACCTTTTGTTCGCATTGACGGCACTTTGAACAGTGGACGTTACATTTCAGATGTGTTACGACCCGTGGCTCTACCTTTCATTCGATCCCTGCGAAACCCTACATTTCAGCAGGATAATGCATGACCGCATGTTGCAGTACCTGTACGGGCCTTTCTGGATACAGTAAATGTTCGACTGTTGCCCTGGTCAGCACATTCTCGAGATTTCTCACCAATTGAAAACGTCTGGTCAATGGTAACCGAGCAACTGGCTCGTCACAATACCCCAGTCACTACTCTTGATGAACTGTGGTATTGTGCTGAAGCTGCATAGGCAGCTGTACCTGTACACGCCATCCAAGCTCTGTTTGACTCAATGCCCAGGCATATCAAGGCCGTTATTACGGCCAGAGGTGGTTGTTCTGGGTACTGATTTCTCAGGATCTATGCACTCAAATTGCGGGAAAATGTAATTACATGTCAGTTCTAGTATAATATATTTGTTCAATGAATACCCGTTTATCATCTGCATTTATTCTTGGTGTAGCAATTTTAATGGCCAGTTCTGTACGTAAAAGCTTTGCTAATGTCGTCAGAAACAGCTATTGTGAGAGCAGTAACTGCAGTATATAACTGTTCAGCCCTCACATGGATTAAAGGTATTGTGTACACCTACTATGCAGCATCTAGCTACACAGACCCTAATGCTTTACACGTTAACTATTAGATTGTAAAACAAATTTGATTTTTCCGCACTAGTTGGTTCAAATACACTCCTGGAAATGGAAAAAAGAACACATTGACTCCGGTGTGTCAGACCCACCATACTTGCTCCGGACACTGCGAGAGGGCTGTACAAGCAATGATCACACGCACGGCACAGCGGACACACCAGGAACCGCGGTGTTGGCCGTCGAATGGCGCTAGCTGCGCAGCATTTGTGCACCGCCGCCGTCAGTGTCAGCCAGTTTGCCGTGGCATACGGAGCTCCATCGCAGTCTTTAACACTGGTAGCATGCCGCGACAGCGTGGACGTGAACCGTATGTGCAGTTGACGGACTTTGAGCGAGGGCGTATAGTGGGCATGCGGGAGGCCGGGTGGACGTACCGCCGAATTGCTCAACACGTGGGCCGTGAGGTCTCCACAGTACATCGATGTTGTCGCCAGTGGTCGGCGGAAGGTGCACGTGCCCGTCGACCTGGGACCGGACCGCAGCGACGCACGGATGCACGCCAAGACCGTAGGATCCTACGCAGTGCCGTAGGGGACCGCACCGCCACTTCCCAGCAAATTAGGGACACTGTTGCTCCTGGGGTATCGGCGAGGACCATTCGCAACCGTCTCCATGAAGCTGGGCTACGGTCCCGCACACCGTTAGGCCGTCTTCCGCTCACGCCCCAACATCGTGCAGCCCGCCTCCAGTGGTGTCGCGACAGGCGTGAATGGAGGGACGAATGGAGACGTGTCGTCTTCAGCGATGAGAGTCGCTTCTGCCTTGGTGCCAATGATGGTCGTATGCGTGTTTGGTGCCGTGCAGGTGAGCGCCACAATCAGGACTGCATACGACCGAGGCACACAGGGCCAACACCCGGCATCATGGTGTGGGGAGCGATCTCCTACACTGGCCGTACACCACTGGTGATCGTCGAGGGGACACTGAATAGTGCACGGTACATCCAAACCGTCATCGAACCCATCGTTCTACCATTCCTAGACCGGCAAGGGAACTTGCTGTTCCAACAGGACAATGCACGTCCGCATGTATCCCGTGCCACCCAACGTGCTCTAGAAGGTGTAAGTCAACTAACCTGGCCAGCAAGATCTCCGGACCTGTCCCCCATTGAGCATGTTTGGGACTGGATGAAGCGTCGTCTCACGCGGTCTGCACGTCCAGCAGGAACGCTGGTCCAACTGAGGCGCCAGGTGGAAATGGCATGGCAAGCCGTTCCACAGGACTACATCCAGCATCTCTACGATCGTCTCCATGGGAGAATAGCAGCCTGCATTGCTGCGAAAGGTGGATATACACTGTACTAGTGCCGACATTGTGCATGCTCTGTTGCCTGTGTCTATGTGCCTGTGGTTCTGTCAGTGTGATCATGTGATGTATCTGACCCCAGGAATGTGTCAATAAAGTTTCCCCTTCCTGGGACAATGAATTCACGGTGTTCTTATTTCAATTTCCAGGAGTGTATGTTCAAATGTGTGTGAATTCCTAAGGGACCAAACTACTTAGGTCATGGGTCCCCAGACTTACACTTACTACTTAAACTAACTTATGCTTCGAACAACACGCACACCCATGCCCCAGGGAGGACTCGAACCTCCGGCGGGAACGGCCGCGCAGTCCGTGACATGACGCGTCAAACCGCGCAACCACTCCGCGCGGCCACTAGTCTGTAAAATTATGTAATAGCAAATCCAGTTCTTTGTTCGTCTGTATTTAGTTATTAGTTCGTGCACCGAAATCTCTATTTCATTTTCATTCCTTACGCTATCCTATAGATTCACGTATTAATACCGAACGTTTTTTTCTTTTATCTGCTACACATTCAAGTTATTCGATCGTAAAACGAGAGTTTAATTTTAATTTTGAACGCATCTCTGTAAAAGTACGTATTAATTTCTAATGTATGACACGTTCACTTCAATTTTTAGATCGTAACATAACATTTTTATTTTCATTTTCAACGGTTTCGTGTAAATGAACATATTAAAAGTGAACGTATAACAAAAATCCGTTGTCTCCTATACGCTCTTCTGAATTTTTAGCCTATAAGAGAAAAATTACTTTCCTTGTGTTCGTTTCTGTTGTCTTTCGACAGAAGAATGTGTTAACACACCGTAGTTTTAAGTTAGTTTTATCCGCTGCTGTACGCCAAGTACAGCTCAGGAACGATATTACGTTTTGATTGAGTGCTACTAGACCAGTGGTCCGTCTTTCAGAACAACGAATAGCAGAGTATGGAAACAACTCACAGCGCTCCCATCCAACATATCAATTCTAAGGTTATCGGGTAATAGTTATTACTTAAAACATGTTTTTCGGGGGAGGGAGGGGGGAGGGGGCATGTAATATCGTGTGCCTAGGGGCTCAAAATTTTTTACTCCGCCACTGGATAGACCAAAACGTCTGGTACTTTCTCGATAGCCCTAGTATGCTGGAGGAGAAATGAGCTTTATACCATTAATTTAGAACGAACTATTTTTTACAAGGAATTAAATTTGTTATAACAAGAAGTAGTCGCCACTGTGGTTGACCGCCATCTTTTTCGGTCCCAAAAAACGAAAAATTTTGTTTAACTCCAGCGAGCAGTGGCATAACATAGATGCACCGTAAAGGTATGTTTTAGCAGTTCTGTCTCTTCCTTGGAAATCAGGGTGTTAAAAAAAAGAAATAAAGAAACACATAACGCTTCAGCAGTCAGCGAATTTTATGAAGTTTACCAGATTTCAAACTGGAACTTCAACACGTAGGGAACATCGTTTGAACGAAGAATGAATTAAAAGATACTCTTTTAGTAAGACTATACTATTTTGTGTAGCAGAGGAATTTTCAAAGCTAACTGACCAGTTCAGTTACCTTACTACGTCACGTCACGTCATGCCACATGGCTTTACGGTTTGGACACCTGTTGGGATTTTGAAAGAGGTGTTCCTTAAATTAAACAAATTTACTGATTTCTCGCACTAATTTATTCCCATCAGATACGCTGATGTCAAAGAGTACATCTACAGATTATAGATAGAGTTTGTAAGACAGTAACGTTATATGTAAGTACATTGTTCCTTCGTTTACATGTGTTACGGATAATTTATCTGCTGGTAGAATGTAGAACGTTTTGTTCTTCTGATCTGCTACCGTATTATTGTTTTTAGTAATTATAATATTATTTCGATAGAGTTAGAGCATAAATTACAAGTGTGTGTGTGTGTGTGTGTGTGTGTGTGTGTCTGTGTGTGTGTGTGTGTGTGTGTGTGTGTGTTAGCCAATATACGAAGAGCAATTGAAGGAAAAGCTGATAGGCAACGTATTTCAGGTATTTGATTTAAGGAATGAGATTGCATGAGAATCCTTTACGGTACAAGATCACACGTGCATTAATATTGAAACCATCACATTTTTGTGTCCCGCCTGGAAGGCGGCGCGTGGGTCTGCTCCTGTAAACAGAATGGGTAGGCCGAATGTAGGAAGTGAGTAGGAGCAGGAAAAGGGGAAAATCTCACGATATTGCTCTTAGAAATGGTTTTACTATATCACAATATTTACTGAATACATAACTTTGCACTGAGGTGCGAAGCCTTAGACCCGTCGTAAGTAGTACATAGTCTCAATAGCAAGCTGAGGTTGGAGCGATGTTTCCAGGCCGTCTGCTCTTGATCAAATGGGCAGAATCTGGAGCGGAGCTCGTAGAGCTCTCCCGCTCCGGCTAGAGTGCGCTGTCGTCGGTGTCTGTCGTAGTGCCAACCTAGAAGAGCTCACCTACGTTGTGGCATAGTAGCTATCGATACCACACATATATTAAGGAACAGGAATAAAATGTTTCGTCAAAGCTTGATCGCAAATATTTCTGCTATTGTAAAGGCAAATATGTTACCTCAGTAACAGGAGATTCATATTATTACTAACAGCGTTTCCCTTAAATAAGTATACGACAGTGTCAGTATTTTACATTGTCTGCACAGATGTAATGTGCTTTCGCACATGCATGCATGTCCAAAGGAACAGACGCTCCTGACTATTGATAGTCGTATTAAATCATGAGCCGGCCGAAGTGGCCCTGCGGTTAAAGGCGCTGCAGTCTGGAACCGCAAGACCGCTACGGTCGCAGGTTCGAATCCTGCCTCGGGCATGGATGTTTGTGATGTCCTTAGGTTAGTTAGGTTTAACTAGTTCTAAGTTCTAGGGGACTAATGACCTCAGCAGTTGAGTCCCATAGTGCTCAGAGCCATTTGACCCATTTTTAAATTATGAAATGTATTCGCGAACTGCAAATACGACTGTACACCGGCTATGCGATTTACTAGTAACATATGAAAATTTGTGCCGGGTTGGGACTAGAACCTGGATTGCCCCCTTTAGCCCAGCGGATGCATTATTCACTTTTACCAATCGTGCACGACTTACAGCCAGCCCCAGTCTCCCATACGACGTAGTGTATACGTCCCATAGCGTTCACATACAAATCGTATGGTTCTCGCACAGGGAGACACATTGTTTTTGCTGGGCAGAGTGCCTTACTTTGATATGAAATTCAGTAGGGTAGTGTCTGTATTTTACACTGTATGTGTAGTTCGATGCAATGATGCATGTCCTTAGGAACAGACACTGCTGGAGATAGACAGCTGTATTAATTAAGAAATGTAGTCACAAGTTGTGAATACGATTTTACACAGGATATGCAATTCAGTGGTAGTATATGAAATTTGTACTTGATCGGCACTCGAACCAGGATATCCTGATTTACGCGAGCGGTCCTCTTAGCTGCTTTGGCTATCCATGTACGCCTCACGGCCTGATCCAAACTTCCGCGTGTTCTAGTCTCTACGTCCCTGTATAGGAATCATACGATTTGTATGCAAGTACTATGGGGAGAGCCAGTCCTGATAAAACTCTACCATCTGGTAAGCAAGATGTATGAGACGTGTGAAATACCCTCAGACTTCAAAAAGAATATAATAATTCCAATCCCAAAGAAAGCAGGTGTTGACAGATGTGAAAATTACCGAACTAACAGTTTAATAAGTCACAGCTGCAAAATACTAACGCGAATTCTTTACAGACGACTGGAAGAACTGGTAGAAGCCGACCTCGGGGAAGATCAGTTTGGATTCCGTAGAAATGACGGAACACGTGAGGCAATACTGACTCTACGACTTATCTTAGAAGAAAGATTAAGGAAAGGCAAACCTACGTTTCTAGAATTTGTAAACTTAGAGAAAGCTTTTGACTATGTTGACTGGAATACTCTCTTTCAAATTCTGAAGGTGGGAAGGGTAAAATACAGTGATCGAAAGGCTATTTACAATTTGTACAGAAACCAGATGGCAGTTATAAGAGTCGAGGGACATGAAAGGGAACCAGTGGTTGGGAAGGGAGTGAGACAGGGTTGTAGCCTCTCCCCGATGCTATTCAATCTGTATGTTGAGCAAGCAGTAAAGGAAACGAAATAAAATTCGGAGTAGGTATTAAAATCCATAGAGAAGAAATAAAAACTTTGAGGTTCGCCGAAGACATTGTAATTCTGCCAGAGACAGCAAAGAACTTGGAAGAGCAGTTGAACGGAATGGACAGTGTCTTGAAAGGAGGATTTAAGATGAACATCAACAAAAGCAAAACGAGGATAATGGAATGTAGTCGAATTAAGTCGGGTGATGCTGAGGGAATTAGATTAGGAAATGAGACACTTAAAGCAGTAAAGGAGTTTTGCTATTTGGGGAGCAGAATAACTGATGATGGCCGAAGTAGAGAGGATATAAAATGTAGACTGGCAATGGCAGGGAAACGTTTCGGAAGAAGAGAAATTTGTTAACATCGAGTATAGACTGAAGTGTTGAAAGGTGGCTACACTGTGCCACTGCGCCAGAGAGTGCGCCAAAGAGTACTATTAAGCCGCCTCCACAGTGCTTGTTGAGAGTTCGTGGCAGTCAGTGGTTGTTGAGAGTTCATAGAGGACAATGTGTGTTAAGAGCTCGTGATTGTCGTGAAGTCGGAGTGAGATGTGGTAGTAAAGAGTGTTGCTCCTTGTTTTATGCAGTTATTTGATGGGAGAGATAGCAGATGTTATTGTAATGAGTGCATTTCGTCAATATATATGAAGGTAAAATTTATAATGTTTTTTTTTTTTATTAATTGTCTATCTGAAATAATGTGTCACTACAGGTTCAGTCAACAAAGCATCTGGCTTGTGTTCTTGTATTAGAGTGAATTCTGGTTTTCTTGCGTAATTATAGTTTTTCTAAATTTTTTTGTCACGTCGGTATAATTGGTATTTAAGAATTCTTGTCTTGTTTGAGAAGAACCGTGCCAGATGTGGACGTTGAGTCACACTCCCACATACAGAACAGTGACTCTTGTGCTTATTGGTTTTGTTGGTTTTTTAGTTGCTGGGGACTTAATTAATTAACTGTGTTTACGGAAATTTTCTTACATTGTTCTTTGCAGTCAGATAGCGTAACAATTCTAGTCAGGGCCAACCGTTTACGAGACACTGCGTAATCGGACATACTAAAAAAAAAAAAACTAAAAATCATTTTCAATCATATATTTAATTAAGCCCCCATGCACGTGGCGACCCTGCCAGGATCGTCCCTTGGAATTTTTCTGATTGTCAAAATTGTAGACTGTAGTATTGTTGTAGTAATTTGTAGTTAGTAATTGTAGTCTATTTTGCATGTGTAGATTTGGTAATTGGCATTCTTCTAATGGTATTTTTCAAAATTTAATTTTTTTTTGTTGCCTTGTATACGCGTTTGACAATTTTGTGCAATTATTTCAATTGTTCGATTGATCGTGTTTGAGGGAGTCATTGCATTTGAATGGTATTGTTGAGATAAAGAGTCACCGTGTGTAATTTTCGTACAGTGACGAATCTTTCGTATATTTTGTAAATGATTACGCGATCAATGAAAAAGGCAAAAATGATGAATAGTGAGAATAACGAAATTGTTCACATGGCGAACTCGCCAACAGAGGAAAACAGTATGGTGGATAATGAGGTGGAAAACAGTGTAATAAGTCGGGAAAATAGTCCGGAACCATTTCAAAATTTTTCTCAATCGGAAAATTCACAGAATCTGAGATTAACGACAGAAGATTCTGAAAGAGTATCGAACACAGATAGCTTTACAGCTATGACGAAGGAAACTGGTTTTGCGGGAGATGTTAGGGGCGAAAATAATTTTGAAACAGTTACCATGGGGCAGATGATGAGTGCAATATTAAATCTGGGATCACAGATGGGAACAATTAAAACTGAGATGGGAACAATTAAAACACAGATGGGAACAATGGAAACACGGATGGGAACAATGGAAACTCGGTTTAGATCTGAATTACAAACACAGATGGCAACTTTGGAAACACGGTTAGATTCAAGAATAGGGACATGTTCCAAAAATATGAAAGATGAACTAAAGAAAGAAATCAGAGAGGAAGTACAACCGATTCTGAATTCTCACAATAATAGATTAATTGCAGTAGAAATCAGACAAAGGGAACAGGATAGAGAACAGGAAGAAAGAGATCGCGTGATAGTACAGAATTTTTCAGAGTTAAATTTACAACGTGCAAAGGATAAGAAAGAAATATTTGAGAGAATCGAAGGATCCGTACCAAATGACAGATTAAATAACCTAACACAACAATATGAACAGCTAGCTACCAAATGTGACAATACTGAAACCCGAGTCGCGACACTTACGGAAGACGTAAATAAACAGAAAGAACAATTAGGTGACTTATCGGAAAGAGTTGAGGAAATTTCAGATAAACTGACAAATCTTAGTTTACGTGGGGACAGAGATTCGGATGATACAGCCCCATTACCATTTGCAGAAACCGAAGAGTATCAGAACATAAATAAGCATGTTGAGAATCAGGGAAAATTTAATGAACGCGTGAAAAGGGAATTTGAGGCATTACGAAAGCAAGTCAAGCAGATCGAAGGGGAAATTGTAGGAAAAGATAGCAGAAGAAATTTGGAATCACAGGTAGCAGAGGGGTTTGAAGAAAATAATTTGTTTCATTTACGGGATGCAACAAGAGAGCGCCAGGCGCGCGAACTTTACAATAATCGACATTCGGACCGGGACAGACGCGGTAGGTCTTTGTCGCCACGAGGCGAAAACTTTGATTATAAACACTTTTTGACTGTCCGGAAATTTAAGATCTTCCGCAATTCTAAGAATGACATACATCCATGTGCATGGTTAGATCAATTTACGTACGCACTTCCGCCAAAGTTGCCATTAAGTCACAAACTAGAAATTATGTGCAGTTATTAAAGTCCTCAGGGGATTCGCTATTCTAATTGAATATGTGCCGTAGCGAGCATAGGGCCCCGAGCTGTAGTGGTGCTATTTCTCTTTTAGTTTTCTGCACCGCTACCTACTCTTTCACTATTCTTTGCATCTGTCAAACCAGCTCTTCGACTATCAATCTATCTAGTGAGTAAGAACAATAACCGGATATGACTGTTTTACCCAAAAGTGACTTTGGAAATTACCATGTGGAGTTACTGTATCTTCAGCAGCATTCATTCGTAGTTTAAATGAAATTTTACCTGTTTATCTTCGTGACAACATTACTTCTTATGTTGACGATATTCTTATTGCTAAACGTTCTTGGAGTGAGCACAACAAAATTTTGGATTCATTATTATGTATTTTTGCACGAGTTGGCATCACAGTGAACTTAGAAAAATCTGAATTTGGTCGTTCTCAGGTGAAATTTCTCGGTCACATTATTGCTACAGAAGATATTCTTTCTGATCCAGAGAAACTAGATGCTATTAGGTTCGCAATGACATTCTTTTTAAACGAAAATCGGTCGACAACTCCGTTTGGTTAGTTTGTATTCCTGATGAGTGGGTCAATAAATTGATTTGGTATACGCATTTCAGTTATGCACACTTTGGTCCCCGAAAATGCTTTCATAAATTACGAGAAAATTGTTACTTCAGTAATATGGAAAAACGTATTCGATCTGTTCTTGCCAAATGCAAATTATGTCAAATGGCTAAGCCTCCAACGATTTCTCACAGAGCACCGTTGTTTCCTGTCATTCCAGCGAAATTAAAGGAGATGGCTGCAGTCGATTTGTTTGGTCCAGTGGTTCGTTCTACTAATGGTTTTGCGTACATTTTCGTAGCAGTGGAATTGACATCAAAATATGTGTGTTTTACACCTTTACGCAAAGCAACAGCTCGTTCAGTATCTAACGCTTTTATCAAACATTTTCTTAAAGAAGTTGGTCATGTTAACAAGGTTATATCAGATAATGGATCACAGTTTCGTTCTAAAATTTGGCTTCGTACTCTACACCGTCGTAAAATTAAACCAATTTTCATTTCACTTTTTCACCCTCAATCTAATGCTTCAGAGAGATGGATGAAGGAAATCAATAAATTGTGCCGCCTTTATTGTCATCAGAATCACAGAACTTGGGATCAGTATCTTCATATTTTTCAAAACATTCTGAATGAACTTCCTAATGACTCAACTTCTTTACCGCCTCTATTAATATTAAAAAATAAAGCACCGACAAATCGCATTTCTGAAATAGTTCCTTTTCCGCCTTCGCGGAAACTGCGGCATTCTGAAGTTGTTAACCTGGCTCTACGAAATATTGCATCTGCGGCTGCTAGAAGAGAGAAATCAGCGAAACGTCCTGGTCGTTTAAAAATCTTGTCAGTTGGTCAGAAGGTATTAATTAAGTCCCACCGTTTGTCTCATAAAGGAAAAGGCTTATGTCGCAAATTTTTTCTGCTTTATAACGGTCCATATAGAATTCGTAAAATTATTCATGATAACACTGTCGAAGTAGAAACTCTTAAATCACGACGCTCTAAGGGAATACATCATATATCTAACGTAAAAATTTTTGTGGAATGACATACTTGTGAAAAACGAACAGCTAGATGTAAACACGCAGAGAGTACAAGGATACCGCGCTGTGTTTTGGCGGCGGCACATACTCAAAGCAACAGTCAAGTCTGCGCGCCGCACAAGGCAGTCGTTGACCGCAAACAATTGCTTCCTACGTCACGCGCCTACAGCTGATCGAGCGCTCAGTGCGAATGCACTGACAGCCGTAAACAAATACACAGTCTAATTTCTCCGACTAAATTCTGTATAAAGCTATAAGGACTTGTTGAATTGTGTTATTAACATTCAGTATTTTGCAGGATACGGTTGTATAAAATATTTAAGAACTTCAGGTAAATTCTGTGCGTGTCCGACGCTAAGACGACTTGCTATCGAGAAATTTTCAGGAAGAATGTAATTTCGAAGAAGAAACTAATAAACTAAAAAAGGTAACTATTAATTGAGTTCATTTTTCAGGTAACATATTTCCACTTAGGTACGTACTTTAGACGTAATTTGCTGCTCGCGATTACGTGATTCATACTTTGTGCTAAATTTTATGTTCTATGAATTTACTTGTGAAGCGACGTGCTTGTGTACATTTGCTGATTTTTGTCAATGTTTATTAATGAACAGGATTATTATTTGTGTATATTATGCATCGCTTGGGTGCAATGCTTTTTCACTGATGTCATATTTTTCTATTATGTGCCTGCTGTGCTTATTTATTTAAATTATAATTGTTATCTGATTAATTGTGCTGACTGTGATTATGTGTGTATGTTGTACTTTGTCATTTATCTGCTTGCGCCTTCATGTTTACTTATTAGGATGACACATGAACATTTAATTGCTTATGCTGATATGATGCTAATGACCTGTTTATTACGTAAGATATATGTTTGCTGCTTTTTGTATGGATTACATATTTACACATTTCTGTTTTGTTGCCATAACTGCTCTTTAATTTGGTGTATAGAAATGCTGATATACTGTGTATAAACATAGAGTTTAGGTCACACTATTGGATTAATTATAGATTGTTCGCTTGGCAGAGCCTCGTTGTAGGAATTGTGCTGCATCCACTTGTTGACATTTTGTTCTCTACTGGTATATTTACTCGCTATTGCTTGTTTTGCTTACGCTCAGTGCCTTATATTTTTAAGATAAGAAAATTCACTGCTATAATTCGACGAACGACATTAGTACAAGAAAGTCATTGAAGTCACATGAGCTGAGGTTTTATGGAAGCTGTATAAATTTATGCTAATAGGAGGGAGGCTAACGACATGACAGACCAAAGCTAGGTTTGGACCATTAACAGTTATTACACTGCATTTTTCGTGAGCAATTGAAATAGGAAGTGACACTTGACACAAGAAATACTCCACATGTTTGCTTCTGTTTGCCACAATTCTTGAAGTGGTGTACACACTGTGAAATATTATGATCATTCACACTCCGTAATCGTACTTAATTACTGAGAGTTATTCGAACTAAGTCTGTTAGAGGTCAGGTATGCATTTCTTTTATTTAATGATGGACAAGGAACCAAAATGTATCTTATAATTTATAATGAGTAGAAAATTTGGGTCAGATGATTACACAGAGGTTGTGTGTGGACACTGTGTCTTCGGATTGTATGGGATGCTGAATTGAAGTTGCATTAGGATTTTATCTGTTCTTGTTCGAGGAGACTGACTAGAGGAAAGAGTTGTGTTGGAAGTGAAATGATATTGGTGCTGAGGTTTATATTTATCGACGTATTATTGAGGTATAGAGATTATATGAAGTTGAGTTGTTATGGAAGTGAAATGATATTGGTGCTGAGGTTTATATTTATCGACGTATTATTATAGGTATTGAGAGTATATGAAGTTGTTTGTGGACAAGAGGTAAGGTGATATTAATGATGAGGTTTATATGTATCGACGTATTGAAGAAGTATTAGTGACGTATTGAGATTATGTGATGCTGTTGATTATTGGAGTTTTGGTGTATAAGAGGTAAAGTAAGTGAGGAGCATATTTTTTTTGTTGGTCTTATGGAACAAGGAGGATGAAGATAGCAGACTAGAACACTAAAGTAGAAGGAAGATAGCCTATACACACACTTTGTTAAATCACTAGCAGTATATACTTTTTTTTTGGAGAGAGGAAGTAATTGCATATCTTGGCTCACTGACAGTTGTTCAACAACAGTACATTTGATCTGGCTTGGCAAACATTGGTCTTGACATGATGACTATGACGTTGACTAACTATTATTGACTGTTATACATTGCTGCCAGTACTACTTGATACACATGATGAACATCAGGTTTTGACAGAATTACATTTACACAATTAACACTATTCAATTACACAGTAGTACTTAATGTGGATGAGAGATGAGTGAGTGTGTTTTGTGTGTTTTCCTTTCCTAATCCTAACCACCTATCTCCTAAATATTATTTTATTTGTTTGTAGTGGCTTGCACTGACACCCATGAATATTATAGGTTTACTGGTATTTGTGTATTGTAATAGTTAATAGGACAATTATCTGACAACATTTGTGTGTTTGTTATGATTTGTATGTTACTGTAAAAGCATTTGTATGTGTATTCAAACTATTGTTCATGCCTGAACTGTCTGATTAGTGAAGATAAATATTCTGAACTGTTACCTGCACTTTTCAACATGATGTGTGACATTTGGTCGTGTTTAATTTCTGCTGATGAACTGTGTGATCAGTGCTAGTGAATTTTGTGGAACTGCTTCGGCTGAGAGATGTCACGTGTTGGTGTCTGCACCTGCTCTCAACATTGCTGGGTGCAACTGATGAACTGTTTCTACTGAAATGAAGTCACTTGTTGCTGTCTGCACCTACTCAACATTGCTGGGTGCCACTGATGAACTGCTTCTACTGAATTAATGTGACTTGTTGCTGTGTGTACCTCTTGAACTTTACTGAGTGCCACTGTTAGAACTGTTTCTACTGAAATGATGTTACTTCTTGCTGTCTGCACCTGCTCAACATTGCTGGGTGCAACTGATGGACTACTTCTACTGAAATAATGTCACTTGTTGCTGTCTGCACCTGCTCAACATTGCTGGGTGCAACTGATGGACTACTCCTACTGAAATGGTGTCACTGGTTGCTGTCTGCACCTGATCAACATTGCTGATGCCACTAATGGACTGCTTCTGCTGAAATAATGTCACTTGTTGCTGTCTGCACCTACTCAATATTGCTGGGTGCCACTAATGGACTGCTTCTACTGAAATGGTGTCACTTGTTGGTCTCTGCACCTGCTCTCAATATTGCTGGGTGCAACTGATGGACTACTCTTACTGAAATGGTGTCACTTGTTGGTGTTTGCACCAACTTAACATTGCTGGGTGCCACTGATGAACTGCTTCTACTGAACTAATGTGACTTGTTGCTGTGTGTACCTCTGCAACTTTACTGGGTGCCACAGATGGAACTGCTTCTGCTGAGAGATGTTACTTTTTGCTGTCTGCACCTGCTCAACATTGCTGGGTGCAACTGATGGACTGCTTCTACTGAAAAGATGTCCCCTGTTGCTGTGTGCACGTGATCAACATTGCTGATGCCACTAATGGACTGTTTTTACTGAAATGGTGTCACTTGTTGGTGTTTGCACCTACTCAACATTGCTGGGTGCAACTGATGGACTGTTTTTACTGAAATAATGTCACTTGTTGCTGTCTGCACCTGCTTAACATTACTGGGTGCAACTGATGGACTGCTTCTACTGAAAAGATGTCACCTGTTAGTATTTTTTTTTGTATAACTAATCATTGAAAGCATTATATGTGAACATTTGTATAAATTGATTTTTTGTATATTCTGTAAACTATTATGTAAAGCCACATGCATGAAAAGAAGTTGTATTGCCTACTGTACTTTATATATTAGGTTAGTAAAAGGTCAGTGCAAAGCCAAAATTTTTAACTAATTATGTGATATTTAGGTATTAATATTATCTTTTATTTTTGTCTGTATTTTTGTGGACGAATTTGGTGGTATTTTCACCACCAATGCTGGCAAAAATACCATCAAATTCTGGCCTGTGGAGGAGGGGCATATGAAAGGTGGCTACACTGTGCCACTGCGCCAGAGAGTGCGCCAAAGAGTACTATTAAGCCGCCTCCACAGTGCTTGTTGAGAGTTCGTGGCAGTCAGTGGTTGTTGAGAGTTCATAGAGGACAGTGTGTGTTAAGAGCTCGTGATTGTCGTGAAGTCGGAGTGAGATGTGGTAGTAAAGAGTGTTGCTCCTTGTTTTATGCAGTTATTTGATGGGAGAGATAGCAGATGTTATTGTAATGAGTGCATTTCGTCAATATATATGAAGGTAAAATTTATAATGTTTTTTTTTTATTAATTGTCTATCTGAAATAATGTGTCACTACAGGTTCAGTCAACAAAGCATCTGGCTTGTGTTCTTGTATTAGAGTGAATTCTGGTTTTCTTGCGTAATTATAGTTTTTCTAAATTTTTTTGTCACGTCGGTATAATTGGTATTTAAGAATTCTTGTCTTGTTTGAGAAGAACCGTGCCAGATGTGGACGTTGAGTCACACTCCCACATACAGAACAGTGACTCTTGTGCTTATTGGTTTTGTTGGTTTTTTAGTTGCTGGGGACTTAATTAATTAACTGTGTTTACGGAAATTTTCTTACATTGTTCTTTGCAGTCAGATAGCATAACAATTCTAGTCAGGGCCAACCGTTTACGAGACACTGCGTAATCGGACATACTAAAAAAAAAAAAAAACTAAAAATCATTTTCAATCATATATTTAATTAAGCCCCCATGCAGTGTCAGGAAGTCGTTTCTGAAAGTATTTGTATGGAGTGTAGCCATGTATGGAAGTGAAACGTGGTTCAAATGGCTCTGAGCACTATGGGACTCAACTGCTGAGGTCATTAGTCCCCTAGAACTTAGAACTAGTTAAACCTAACTAACCTAAGGACATCACAAACATCCATGCCCGAGGCAGGATTCGAACCTGCGACCGTAGCGGTCTTGCGGTTCCAGACTGCAGAGCCTTTAACCGCACGGCCACTTCGGCCGGCTGAAGTGAAACGTGGACGATAAATAGTTTAGACAAGAAGAGAATAGAAGCTATCGAAATGTGGCGCTACAGAAGAATACTGAAGATTAGATGGGTAGATCACATAACTAATGATGAGGTATTGAATAGAATAGGGGAGAAGAGGAGTTTGTGGCACACCTTGACTAGAAGAAGGGATCGGTTGGTAGGACATGTTCTGAGGCATCAAGGGATCACCAATTTAGTACTGGAGGGCAGCGTGGAGGGTAAGAATCGTAGAGGGAGACCAAGAAATGAATTCACTAAGCAGATTCAGAAGGATGCAGGTTGCAGTAGCTACTGGGAGATGAAGAAGCTTGCACAGGATAGAGCAGCATGGAGAGCTGCATCAGACCACTCTCAGGACTGAAGATCACAACAACAACAACTATGGGACGTAGACATTACGAAATATGGGAGCTGCGTCTTACCGTGAAGCGTGCGTGGATAGCCAGCCTGATTAAGGCTACCGCAAAGCAAGAAATCCAGGTTCGAGTGCCATTCCGGACCAAATTTTTGTATGTTACTGTTAAATCGTACAGCCGATGTAAATCGCATTCGCTGTTTTTGAAAACATTTGACGAATAACTTTACTACTAACAATCCACACATCTACATTTTGGTACCTCAAGGTAGTATGATAAGAGTATCTACTGTTAACGATAGCGGTAAATTACCTGGAGCGTACCGTCTTTATGCCTACGATGACGTTCCCAGACGACATTGTCGGGAGTGCGAATACCATTAACTGCCAGGATGGTCGTTTCTAAGTCAGGGTGGAGTGTGTAGGGCAATGGATTGCCTAGCACCACTACACGACGGTCGAGTAATCAGAAGAGATCACTTCTCCACTTCCGTTGTGTAAATTTCTTTCCATCAACATTACTCTAACCACATATTTTCAGCTCTAGCATCACAGGAAAGGAAGAAAGGACAAAGATTCGATTCGATGTTGGAGATGTTTTACGTAATGACTAGCATTCACTGGAATAAAGAGTCAAAATTTCTGTCCTGAGGGTCTAGTTGTAAAGGACATGCATGGAAACCGAAAGATTTCGAGATGTTGTCAGACCACCGAATATTTCAGTCTGCGTTTCACCTAACTTTCGCTTCTCAGTCATGTGAAGATTCACCAGGATCTAGACTTGATGAGAACTGCACGTTGAACACCCTTTCACTGGTAGGTCGCTAGTGGAGGAAGCGGCCTCCAGTTGAAATAGACTTGTACTTCGACGCAAAGCCACAACGAATTATTATTAAACCAAAAAGTCTTCAAATGGGGTCAGTAGCTAACAAGTGCCTGGAATATGAGTTTTATTTACTGCTTCTAAATTTGTGTAAGTTACATAATTCAAAATAGATCGTTTTCATTTCGGGGAGACGAAGGAAGAAACTTTTTGTGGTTCTTTGTGCCCAGCTAAGTAGCACGTCCTTACTTATTTAAGGCTTTATTTTCTTCTTTTCGTCGAAGATTCTTTGTATTCGTTCACTGTGTTTATTTTCACATTCTTATGTCTATCTTGAATTTTATTGGCTTGGCTTCTTAGCTTATTTTTTACTTCTTTTCCTCGTAATATCTCTTTACCAGTCCTCTACGTTTCTTTTTATGTTGTTCTGTTGATTACGAATTTTGTCGGGTAACGCTCTGAGCATATTTGTCTTTGTGAATTGCGCTCATAAATTTCGTTCTATCTACAATTGTTTCTTCATGAATGCCCGTTATTTTTAGGTGTACCTTAACTTCTGTTAGCAAATTGTGGCATTTCATCGAGGAGACCATGTTTATAATTTTTAACGTATGACTGTTGCTGTCCATTCAGTATCGGTAGACTTAAAACTGTAATCGCTGTTTCCTTATGGAAGCTGTGATTTTTTTCCAGTAACTTGGAAGATATCCTGTGATTAGTTTTCCATCCAGATTTCATTACAGCATTATAGTCTCAAGATTTTCCTGTGAATTTTTCTCATCTGTTTTTCAGTGCTTTTTATTTAGTATCTGCCAACAAATGTCCCAGTTTCATATGCGTATGGAGATTCCGTTTTAATGATTTCAGTATGGTGGCTTTGGTCATACAGACGGTCTATGGTCATACAGACGGTTGCATCTCTACCAACTGAATTTGTATGCTCTTTGTAGTTTTACAATTCTGTGTTCGTTAAATGTGTAATAGTATGCTTGTGGAAAATATGTATATGTCATATAATGTAGTGTGATCGACATACTAATGGTCTCTACTCTCTACTGACAGTGGTCAGAGAGCAGCATTGGCTGGACCCTTATCATCTGCGCCATGCCCTCAATCATACTGCAAATTTATGTCGGAGTATTAGACCTGATCGGAATGAAACACATGCACCACTCAACATTACTGCCTTGAATTCCGTGAAATGGACACAACAATTGCAGAGGACCAAATTACTGGTTATTCTCTCAAGGGCGTAAGATAAAAGAAGCTGAAAGCTGAAAGCCAGTTCGCATTTTATGGAGTGGACTCACGAGAATATTGTGCAAAACCTCATTCCACATCTCATTTCATTCAACCGTCATTCATAGCACTGCACGAGGAATTTCTGACAGAAATAAAAATAACTCCTGCTGCGTTTTGAACCATCGGGGCTTTTAATTTACTCGGCGCAGGAGCAACAGCAGGACTCTGCAGAATTTAATACCGACGCGAAGTCCAATAAATCGTAATTAAGGTATTCGGCCGCACGATAGCAGTTAATTTAGTTTTTAAACAGCACGTGAAACGAGGGAGGAACAGGGAGAAAAGCCGAGTA
This sequence comes from Schistocerca americana, assembly GCF_021461395.2. NCBI lineage: Eukaryota > Metazoa > Arthropoda > Insecta > Orthoptera > Acrididae > Schistocerca > Schistocerca americana. The sequence goes on along the minus strand of NC_060119.1, from coordinate 161,336,174 downwards.
CAGAGCAGGGTAGTGCTTCTGTCGGAGACGAACAGAGAGAGAGAGACAGACAGAGAGAGGGAGAGAGAGACGAGAGAGAGTGGAAGGGAGGAAACAGAGGGGCGAAGTACAGGGGGCAGCGTCTATCGTTTATACGCCGAAGCCGGCCGCCAGGAATTTAATTAATGCAGTCCGCTAGTCGCAGGCAGTTTTGAACTCGGCGGCGCGGCGGAGCAGTCGTCCTGGTCCGCAAGGCGCGTGGCCGGCCCGGCTGGGGCGGGGTTTTGAAGGTGGCGCCGCCCACGGTGTTGTTCGCAGGCGAGGAGCGGTGGCCTGCCATTGTACGGCGCTCCGAGCTGTCAGGAATCCGCAATAAAGTGCCCTGCCAGAGGGACTCTGAGGTTAGCCGAACGCGAACAGCGATCGAGCATCACACGTACTCTGCCAGACTTCAGGGCTTCGGCAGTCGTTCCACGCTTTGTCCAAATTTCTCTAAAATGAACAGTTGTCCACCCGGTTCTATACTGTCTCCCACCATTTTCCGTCTTGTGCTAATCCTTGCATCTCAGTATACATTGAGGTGCCAAAAGTCATGGGATACAGATCTCCTTTTACCCGCCGTAACGCAGCAACTAGACGTGACGTGGGCTCAACATATCATTGGAAATACCTTGCAGAAATACTAAGCCACGCTGCCTCTATAGTCGTCCATAATTGCCGAAGTGTTGTCAGTACAGGATTTGTGAACGAAATGGCCTCCATTATGCGCAAGGAATGTTCGATGATATACAGGGTGTTACAAAAATGTACGGCCAAACTTTCAGGAAACATTCCTCACACACAAATAAAGAAAATATGTTATGTGGACATGTGTCCGGAAACGCTTAATTTCGATGTTAGAGCTCATTTTAGTTTCGTCAGTATGTACTGTACTTCCTCGATTGGCCCAATTGAAGGAAGGTAATGCTGACGTCGGTGCTTGTGTTGACACGCAACTCATTGCTCTACAGTACTAGCACCAAGCACATCAGTACGTAGCATCAACAGGTTAGTGTTCATCACGAACGTGGTTTTGCAGTCAGTGCAATGTTTACAAATGCGGAGTTGGCAGATGCCCATTTGATGTATGGATTAGCACGGGGCAATAGCCGTGGCGCGGTACGTTTGTATCGAGACAGATTTTCAGAACGAAGGTGTCCCGACAGGAAGACGTTAGAAGCAATTGATCGGCGTCTTAGGGAGCACGGAACATTCCAGCCTATGACTCGCGACTGGGGAAGACCTAGAACGACGAGGTCACCTGCAATGGACGAGGCAATTCTTCGAGCAGTTGACCATTACCCTAATGTCAGCGTCAGAGAAGTTGCTGCTGTACAAGGTAACGTTGACCACGTCACTGTATGGAGAGTGCTACGGGAAAACCAGTTGTTTCCGTACCATGTACAGCGTGTGCAGGCACTATCAGCAGCTGATTGGCCTCCGCGAGTACACTTCTCCGAATGGTTCATCCAACAATGTGTCAATCCTCATTTCAGTGCAAATGTCCTCTTTACGGATGAGGCTTCGTTCCAACGTGATCAAATTGTAAATTTTCACAATCAACATGTGTGGGCTGACGAGAATCCGCACGCAATTGTGCAATCACGTCATCAACACAGATTTTCTGTGAACGTTTGGGCAGGCATTGTTGGTGATGTCTTGATTGGGCCCCATGTTCCGCCACCTACGCTCAATGTAGCACGTTATCATGATTTCATACGGGATACTCTACCTGTGCTGCTAGAACATGTGCCTTTACAAGTACGACACAACATGTGGTTCATGCACGATGGAGCTCCTGCACATTTCAGTCGAAGTGTTCGTACGCTTCTCAACAACAGATTCGGTGACCGATGGATTGCTAGAGGCGGACCAATTCCATGGCCTCCACGCTCTCCTGACCTCAACCCTCTTGACTTTCACTTATGGGGGCATTTGAAAGCTCTTGTCTACGCAACCCCGGTACCAAATGTAGAGACTCTTCGTGCTCGTATTGTGGACGGCTGTGATACAATACGCCATTCTCCAGGGCTGCATCAGCGCATCAGGGATTCCATGCGACGGAGGGTGGATGTATGTATCCTCGCTAACGGATGACATTTTGAACATTTCCTGTAACAAAGTGTTTGAAGTCAGGCTGGTACGTTCTGTTGCTGTGTGTTTCCATTCCATGATTAATGTGATTTGAAGAGAAGTAATAAAATGAGCTCTAACATGTAAAGTAAGCGTTTCCGGACACATCTCCACATAACATATTTTCTTTCTTTGTGTGTGAGGAATGTTTCCTGAAAGTTTGGCCGTACCTTTTTGTAAAACCATGTACATGCCGGGCGATCTGGGTGGCCAGATCGTTCGCTCGAATTGTCCAGAATGTTCTTCAAACGATTCGCGAACGATTGCGGCCTAGTGATAAGATATCGCTGTTCGGTAACGTCTACCCCATTAATGACTGTAGATGATTTCCAAGTAGCCGAACGTAACAATTCCCAGTCAGTGGTGTGTTCAGTTCGATCGGAGGACCCAGTCCGTTCCATATAAACGTAGCCCACATCATAATGAAGCCACAACCAGCTTGCATATTGCCTTATTGACAACTTGAGCCCACAGCTTCACTCTCCGACCCAGACTCGAACCCTACCATCAGCTCATACCAATTAAATCGGGACTCATCTGACCATGAGGCGTTTTCGATTAGACAAGGGGTCAACTCATACATACTATGTGACCAAAAGTATCCGAACAACCCCCAAAAACACAGGTTTTTCGTATTAGGTGCCTTCTGCTTCCACATACTGCCAGTTACTCCATATCAGCGATCTCAGTAGTCATTAGACGTCGTGAGAGAGCACAATGGGGCGCTCCGCGGTACTCACGGACTTCAAACGTGGTCAGGTGACTGCGTGTCACTTGTGCCATACGTCTGTACGCGAGATTCACACACTCCTAAACATCCCTTGGTCCATTGTTTCCGATGTGATAGTGAAATAGAAACGTGAAGGGACACGTACGGCACAAAAGCGTACAGGCCGACCTCGTCTGTTGACTCACAGAGACCGCCGACAGTTGAGGAGGCTCGTAATGTGTAAAAGGCAGACATCTATTCTGACCATCACACAGGAATTCCAAACTGCATCAGGATCCACTGCAAGTACTATGACAGTTAGGCCGGAGGTCAGAAAACTTGGATTTCATAGTCGAGCGCTGCTCATAAGCCACACATCACGCCGGTAATGCCAAACGACGCCGGCCGGTGTGGCCGTGCGGTTCTAGGCGCTACAGTCTGGAACCGAGCTACCGCTACGATCGCAGGTTCGAATGCTGCCTCGGGCATGGATGTGTTTGATGTCCTTAGGTTAGTTAGGTTTAATTAGTTCTAAGTTCAAGGCGACTGATGACCTCAGACGTTAAGTCGCATAGTGCTCAGAGCTATTTGATCCACTTGAGCTAAACGACGCCTTGCTTGGTGTAAGGAGCGTAAACATTGAACGATTGAACAGTGGAAAAACGTTGTGTGGAGTGATGAATCACGGTACACAATGTGACGATCCGATGGCAGGATGTGGGTACTGCGAATGCCAACAGTAAAATTCGGAGGCAGTGGTGTTGTGGTGTGATCGTGTTTTTCATGGAGGAGGCTTGCACCGCTTCTTGTTTTGCGTGGCACTATCACAGCACAGGCGAACATTGATGTTCGAAGAACCTTCTTGATTCCCACTGTTGAAGTGCAGTTCAGGGAGGGCGACTGCATCTTTCAACACGATTGAGCACGGCCTCCGGCGGAGTGGTTACACGACAATGACATCCCAGTAATGGACTGACCTGCCCAGAGTCCTGAGCTGAATCCTACAGAACACCTTTGGGATGTTTTGGAGCGCCGACTCCGTGCCAGGCCTCACCGACCGACATCGAAGCCTCTCTTCAATGCAGCACTCCGTGAAGAATGGGCTGCCATTCCAGCACCTGAGTGAACATACGCCTCCGAGAGTGCAAACTTTTATCAAGGCTAAGGGTGGACCAACACCATATTGAATTCCAGCAGAGGGCGCCACGAACTTGCAAGTCATTTTCAGTCAGGTGTCCGGATACTTTTGATCACATAGTACAATCAAGGGCCCAGAAGAGGTTTTGCAGGCGATGTCATGCTATTAGCAAAGGCATTCGCTTCGGTCGTCAGCTGCCACAGCCTATTAATGTCAAATTTCGCTCCACTGACCTAACAGATGCGTTCATTGTACTTGCCATTGATTTCTGCGGTTATTTCAAGTAGTGTTGCTTGTCTGTTAGCACTGACAAACCTAAGCAAACGCTGCTGCTGTCGGTCGTAAAGTGAACGCCGTCGGCCACTGGGCTGTCGGTGGTGAAAGGTAATGCCTGAAATTTGGTATTCTCGGCACACTCTAGACACAGTGGAGCTATTAATGTGGAATTCCCTAACTATTTACGAAATTAAATGTCGCATGCGTCTAGCTTTAGCAACCATTCTGCGTTCAAAGCCTGTTAATTGCCGTCTTGCGGCCATAATCGCGTCTTCACATGAATCACCTGTGTACTGAAAGACAGCTCCGACAATGCGCTGTCCTTTCGTATCTCGTATACGTGATACTACGGCCAACTGTATTTGTGCATTGACTATCCCACGACTTTCAGTGCAACTGTTGCACTGAATAAACTCTCTATAGTCTGGTTTACGTTCTTCTAATCTCTGTTCCTGACATCTACTTTTACAACTTACTGTGCGAGAAACCTCATATTGTTTGGCGGAGGATGATTGTGCTGCTTCTCTCTTTTTATGCATTTCCTATTCCATTCGTGAATGGTGTGCGGGAAAAAATATTGTCGGTAACCATCCGCATGAGCTCTGATTTATTTGATTTTTCAGTGCCAAAACGATTCTAAATAGTCACAAACTGTCAAATTCTTTGTTGAAGCTGATTTTCATTGTTATATTTCAGCACGTGTCAGTTTCGGCCAGTGGTCATTTTCGAATCCGTCTAAAAACAATGCTTATAAAGAAGAAGACCAACCACTTTTTTGACGTTCTTTCACTTTGCATGTTTAACTGCCATTACACTATGTTACTGGTACGTCGATTAAATGTGTCTCATATTTAAAACCAGTTTAGATTGCAATGTGGAACTGAGTTCCCCCCTCCCTTTCTCCGGCCCCTCATCACCACCCCCGCACACACATACTCTATATATATATATATATATGTTTGTTTCGATATACCTATTGCTGTCTGAGGACAGTGTACTGAACGCTGTATCAGTGTATCAGTATTTACATCACAATTACAGCTACTGAAAGACATGTTTTTACGTTTGTTAGTACTGCTACGCAGATGTGGCAAGAGCAAGCCATTAATGCTTATTTTCCCCTACGCAGCGTATCAGGTATTGAAGCGTGGAAGCGTGGAAGCGTGGACGCCAAATCTTAAGTGTGTGCTGACACGAGTGGTCCCCTTAGTGGTGCAGCTACGGCCATAAAGAAAAGATCAGGTCGTGGAGTTTGTGACGTGTTCGTGGGAAGACTATTTGATGCAAAGAAAAAACATCCAACACACTCACGTGCGTACATATTACCACATATAAAAATGTCAGTGCTTTAAATGAGTTCACAATTGCGAATGCGGATAACCATCAGTTGTAGAATGGAATGACGACAAATTTGTGCCTGACTAGGACTCGAACCTGGGTTTCCTACTTACCACGAGCGGTGCCTTACCTTGGCTATCCGTGCACGACTCAGAGCTCGCTGCAAACTTCCATATGTCGTAACCACGCGTCTACGACCTGTACCCGTACATCCATTATGTATATTCCCTTACAGGTCAGACGTTGTAGTTGAAAGTCGCTTGCCCAGTATCGGCAGATAAATACGATACTGCCATGCCTATGTTTTTCTGAGTGTCGCCGCAGTGCCTGTTCCTTTGGACATGCATGCGTAATCAGAACAACACCAGCACTGCAATATCGTAAATATCAGTATTTGTACCTGTTACAACTTATATACGTAAATGAGTTGCTGTTAACAAGAGGCTTGTAAGATCTTGCTTAATTTATTTAGCAGCACAACGTGTCCTTTTCTTTCCATGAACGTAAACACACTGGTTATAAAAACACAACAACAGTCAGTGGTCGAAGAATATGTTTAGACAGCGACATTTTGCAGAGAGTTAATGTATGGCAGCGGAGAGAGTTGCAGATTTCTGACCGCAGTATTATCTGCCTTATGTGCCTTGTCATTATTCTTAATGAAAACAATTATGGACTGTCAGCTGAAATAGATTACGCTGCCATTAATATTGCTATCAATATTATACTTGTCACTACTGCATAAAATATATTGAGGTTTTTTTTTAAAAAAAATGCCTCCTGTTCATCAGAAGGTACGATTCTTAAAATATTCAGAATATTGTCAGCAGTAAAATAAACTACAATGACCGTTCGTATTTAAAACATGATGTGGTTTCGTAACAATGAAAGATTCCATGATGGTGAAAGCAACCCCTCGTCTTCTTTGGTTAATATCGTACTGAATATTTGACAAAAATTGTGCAAAGACATCATGTTAAGCAAATCCGTCTACTCATTCGATACTTGCGACGGTTGATTTTCCAGATGCTCATATATTTCTCTCTCCTCCAAAACGTTCACGGTTCTTTCTGTATCAACTGTATATAAAATTTTTAATCTTTGCATTTTAAAAGAATAAAAACAGGAAGAGACACAACAAAGTTGTTAGCTCATATAGAAGAAAACATACCTTTACAATGAACTTGGGATGATAATTGAAGCCGCAATTTTGTGGTTGTTTCAAGGTGAAATACTGATAGTGACCACACAGGAAATTCATCAACTTGTGACCTTTCGGCCTCGCTGTCAGTACGACCGTTTCCTTTACCTGAGTCGTCTTTGCTAGAGACACCAAGACCGATGTATGCCACAGCCTCAATGCCATATCTTCTCCTACCTCCATTAACACACATCCCTCTTTGAAAACCAGGAGAGAACTTCGTTATCAAACTGAGTTACATAATTTTGTCAATCCGATGTCAGGAAGCGACACGTAACACAAGGTAACGCGCCTGGAATCCATATTTTTAACACAGATTTAAGGGAGGAATAATTACAAATTTAATTTTAGATTTATGTAAGCATTATTCAGGCATTCCTTGTTGATTTTATTGCAGTAAATAAAGCCTGGAGTATTTTACTTACTATCAGGTAAAATCACATACATTTGCGCGTAATTTAACTATTACACATAAACGAACTGTCAGAGAGCTGAAGTTTTTATGCTGAAAAACTATAGTACTTCTTTAGTGAGTAAATTTTCAAGTAAAATTCCAAGGTTTAAATTTGCATACGAAAAATGTCCTCGATAGGTAAAAAAAAAAAAAAAAAAAAAAACCTGCAGAACTGAGATTCAGTTCTCCGATCTATGTTTTTCCTTATCACTACACGGAACGCGTTTGATATTAACTAACATCTTAGAAATTTTTCCTCTGCATGACCATCCGATAGCAGAACTGTGATCACTAGCTGTTGTAATATCATATTTTTCGCCTACTTGTTGATCTGTATCACTGACGTCTTTCTTCATCCTCCGATTAACAATTTCATCAAACTTAGGGAAGTTAAAACTAACATATACCTGCTAACACATTTTCCACCACAATGAAAAAAAAACCGGTACGTACTTCACGAGGCGTGGTGTAGGAGACCCCAACACGTGTCAACTACAACCAAAGAATTCGATAATACAACGGATAGCAAAATATTGTAGGACTGGCGATTTACGGAGGGCAGGCGGAGTGCAGAAACATTACACCAGAACTGAGCTTGGAAAGCGAGTTCGGAAATTTTCGCGGGGTCTGAGAGACTACATCTCGTCAGGTAAGAGATAAGAACATGAAGCTGAATGCAGACCTTAACTACTCGCTAAACTTCCAAACGCAAATTTCGTAAAAGAGTTATAGTGTGCAATGTATAACATATACGTAACCTATTTGTAGGCGGTGGGAAACGTTGGCCTTAAAATGCATTGGTTCTTATGGTGTGCATGGACTACTTACCTCTCTCGCTTGTAGAGAAAGAGGGGTTCGCCCATCTCACCGAAGTCCCAGTGGCATTGTATAAGCTACTCAGTAGAAAGTCTGTAGGTACTCACAACTTTCTTCGAAATTTACCTGTTAAAATTAAAGAAAAATATAATTACATTTATATTTGGACAAGCAAACTGCATTTGTCACCTACTTCTTTCGACTCTTAAAATTACAGGCACAAAATTCTTGTTTCCTTGAGATATAACTTGCAACGAAATCATGTCGATCCAACACACTCAACGTCGCTGTAGAATGATATTTCTTTCCCTTTCCTCATTATAACACACTGAAACTAAAGACACTTTTTATTTTATATACCAGTATTTAAACGAAATTCTTATTTTGAAATATATGACACGTATTATCGGTTATTTGGCAGATTTTATGAGCCTATATTGTGTAAGATATAGGATGGTAAGTTTGTTTCACCACCCGCTCTCAAATTCTTTACTTTACATAAAGTTGTCTTTCACAATCAAAACTGGTCGTCTTCCGGGAGATCAGATGGGTAGCAGTAAGTACACTGCACCCACTCACACGGTTAGATCAGCAATAACTAATGTAATTCATTTTTCATTATCTCCAGCTATGGCACACTTCAAAGGTAAGTAACTTATACTATATTTTTAAAATATATTAGTTGCATGTACGCTTTAGTCTATTGAATCATACTTTGTTGTTACAGTTTCTTCCAAAAACAATAGTCAACCAGAGTCAGTAATGACGGGCGTTCTTTGTCTTATACTAGCGATAACATTGTTCCTGAAACAGAACAGATTTATCACTGGGATAAGAAAGTTGTTGAGTGAGGGGAAGACTGAAGAGTTGGCTTTCATCTCGACTCACTAAATAACTGCCGAAGCTGTTTAATACAGCACGATGCAACTACCCCAGATTAGTGTTGGGAGTAGTGCAAATAAAGATGCGGACCAATGGAATTTTTGAAATGTAAATTGCATATGACGACCAGGTAACCGCTCTGCGCTGTGTAATTAGTTAAAATTCTTTTACTTTTTTGAATGACCACAGGTTTTGGTTGTACATTAAGCGAAAAAGGGATACTGAAAATCTGTAACGTCGTCAAGCCAATGGTGGATCGGTACCACGTCGAAGTGTTGCGTCTCTCCCACAAAAGACAGAAAAATGAAACTGATAAAACAGTGAAATTTTCGAACACACTTTGACTGAGAATTAGCTTACTTCGTTACAGATTATTCGGAGCTACAGGGACCGATGCAAGCATGATGACATCACAATGGTAAAAGACAAAAGCAACCAGCTAGGCCTCTCGTAACTGCTCTAGAAAAAACTGGAGGCCGCGTTCTCATTTATTTGTACAGATAATGTACGTGTTAATATACGGATTACCATATGGACTCTTTGGTCCGGAATCGTTACACAAAAAATAAATTTTAGAAAGGGTTATTGCAGGACCATTTATCGTTTCTCGTATCTTCTGCACTTAATAGTAACAGATGGCGTATAAGAAAATTAATAACGAAATTTTAGAAAGTCTAACAAGCGAAATGAAATCAGTCGTCACATTTGCAAGGCACAGTAATGTAATTATGGAGAAGTTGAAGTTGTAACAAGAATGGGAGGGCACTCCAAAGAGGTAATGTTTTCGGTTCAGTCGGCAGAAACGAGGACGAACACTGCTTACCTTATGTTGAAAATATTTGTGAGACTGTCACCATTAACTGCTCAGGTGCTTGCCAGTCATACCATAAAGAATGCACCAAGACGATTTCTGATGCAGTGACCATTCTCGAAAATGAATTAATAAATCACAATTCTAAACGTGTTACAGCCGAAGTCCTCTCTCAAAACATTCCAAGCAGGCTTAAAGGCGGAAGTGCAAAAGTATTACGCGGTTATCTGCTGTGCAGTTCAACACCACAGGATCCCATGTTTAAAAAAATGTACATGAAACCTCCCTCCCATTGTTAGCAAAGCCCTTACCAAATTAGACGCAAGAGATAAGTAACACTTGGACGAAATTGGTAAACTTTCATCTTTACTTCAACAGGAGGGGCTCAGAACGAACCAAACCCTCTTCTATTAGCACATGATCAGAAAGTAGTCAAGATTGGTCTAGCAGACCACTTACAAACGAAAGCGAAATTCACTTTCAGCTTTCTTTTATGCTAGGGAATAGTCATTCTTTCCCACTCTGGAATCAGAGTAAAAGATGTGTATCAGACTTGCCAACATAACCCAAAATTAGTATCTTTGTTACGATGTACTGCGGCTTCTGAAACACTAACATCGTCTTCGAATGAATATCATCTTGTGATGAAAGGAGACTTACAGATCAACAGGTCACAGAACATGTACTTATAAATACATTGGACAATAAATGCTGGCCAATGAAACAATTCCTAACTGAAATTTTAACTATTGTCATGTAGTTCTTCCTGGTAAATATTATGTTTTGTCTGCTATCTCAATTTGTCATTTCTGTTTTTTTTAAGTGCATATTCAGTTCTAAAGCGCGTTTTTAGTTTTCTTAGCAAAGAACCTATTGCAGTCAAGTTCCTGTTAATAAGTTGCAGTCAATGAAATCATAAATATATGTGTGAATGAAGCTACATTGAAGAGGCAAAGAAACTGTTACACTTGCCTAATATCGTGTAGCGCCCCGCGAACGTACAAAAGTGCCGCAACACGACGTGGCATGGACTCGACTAATGTCTGAAGTAGTGCTGGAGGGAACTGACACCATGAATCCTGCAGGGCTGTCCATATATCCGTAAGAGTACGACGGGGTGGAAATCTCTTCTGAACAGCTCATTGCAGGGTATCCCAGATATGCTCAATAATGTACATGTCTCGGAAGTCTGGTGGCCAGCAGAAATGTTTAAACTCAGGGGAGTGTAGTTGTCTTGCAGAAATTGCCCTAGTCTGTCGGAATGCACAATAGACATGATCCATGTGATCAGACAGGATGCTTACGTACTTGTGACCTGTCAGAGTCGTAGATAGACTGTGGTGTCACCGCCATACACCACACTTGCTAGGTGGTAGCTTTAAATCGGCCGCGGTCCATTAGTACATGTCGGACCCGCGTGTCGCCACTGTCAGGGATCGCAAACCGAGCGCCACCACAAGGCAGGTCTCGAGATACGGACTAGCACTCGCCCCAGTTGTACGGACGATGTAGCTAGCGATGCACACTTACGAAGCCTCGCTCATTTGAAGAGCAGATAGTTAGAATAGCCTTCAGCTAAGTCAATGGCTACGACCTAGCAAGGCGCCATTAGTAACATTGCATGTATCTAAAGAGTCTCACTTGTATCGCCACAATCTCCAGATGTACCAAAAGGATGGATTAAAGTTAAGTATTCCAGAAGCTACGTACTTTTCTTTATAGCATTCATTACGTATCCTGTTTCAGACCTCACGCCATCCTGCTTTAGCTTAGCGCGTGCCTTTCGGCTTCCTCTCATTGTGTCTAGGCTGTCTTGTCTAGACACAACATAGATGTGTGAGAGGTAACGTATCACTCCAACTTCACACACCCCACACCATTACGGAACCTCCACCTGCTTGAACAGTTTCCTGCAGTTATGCAGGGTCCATGAATTTAAGGGATTGTCTCCATACACGTACATGTCCATCTGATCGATACAATTTGAAACGAGACTACGACCAGGCAACATGCTTCCAGTCATCAACAGTGCAATGTCGGAGTTGACGGGCCCAGACGAGGCGTAAAGCTTTGTGACGTGCGGTCATCAAGGGTACACGAGTGGGCCTTAGACTCCGAATGCCCACATCGATGATGTTCCATTGAATGGTTCGCACTCCGACACTTCTTGAAGCCCATCACTGAAATCTGCTTTAATTTGCGGAAGAGTTGCACTTCTGTCATGTTCAATGATTCTCTTCAGTCGTCGTTGGTCCCGTTCGTGCAGGATCTTTTTCCGGCAGCAACGATGTCGGAGACTTGATGTTTTACCGGATCCCTGATATTCACGAAACACCCGTGGTATGGCAGTACGCCAAAATCCCTACTTACTCGCTACCTCGGAGAGACTGTGTCCCATAGCTCGTGCGCCGACTATAGCACCACGTTCAAACACACTTAAATCTTGATACTCTGCCATTGTAGCAGCAATAACAAATCTAACAACTGCACCATACACTTGTTGCCTTATATAGGCGTTGCCGACCACAGCATGTATTCGTCTGGTTTGCGTAACTCTGTATTTGAATATTCGTGCCTATACCAGTTACTTGGCGCTTCAGTACAAATGTTATTTTATTTATATGATGAAAATTATAATCCTGTCAATAAGCTTCAAATCATGTGCTACTCACATGAGTCTTCTATATGAATAAGTGAACATACTCATGGTGCTTTTGTTGACCCGAGCACGTAATCACTTTCAGAAGTCAAATTAATAATCACATTAACTAATTTAATAGTACTGCATTTTAAATTGCTTGTGTACTCATATTCCACCACAATAAATAAAAACTGTGAGTGGTAGAGGGAGTATGAATGACAACAGCGGCGTGTTTAAGTTTACAAAATAATGGCAAGTTTTATTCAACCTTAACTACAACTAGCTGATAAATCTTCCACAAATATTTCAAACACAAAACAAAAAAGGGACTCCTTTTATGAGCAATGCATACATTGGAGTGGAAGCTGTACAAGTTCTCCTCTGAATTAGTCCCTTTTACAACTTGGTTTACATGAGTCCACTGTGAGGCTCAGCTGTATCGAAATGGAATCAACTATGATCAACTATTCCACAAAGTGTTGTTCACCTGAGGACAGGGAACTCTGAATATCATTTAACAATCCTTCACTGATGCAGCAGTATTTTACCCTTTCACCCTGATTCAGGCGGCAGCGGAAAATGGCACGCTGTGGCGAGAAGCGGTCGCAGCGGCAACTGCAATGTTCTGACGTACTACAAAAATATGCAAACTACGCGGTCTGCCGTTCTGATTATGAGAAACAGGGAAACTTCGCTATCAGACCCTTGAAATTCTGGCAGATTTCAGTGTGAGGTGCAGGCGTTCGGTAGCCTGACCAAAACAGTTTGTCTCGCAGGTATGACAATGCATGCTGGAATAGTCAAACGGCTGACTCAGGACGAATGAGTTCACCTTTGTGACACATGATACGTCCAAGATGATACGCAGCTTCCCAAGACAGTTGTGCATGTGAAATATATGTTCTTTCCGCTCACTGAAAGTACCTGGTGACTTCCTGGCGTCAGGGTGGGGGGTTACGGTTCTACTTACACTAAAGACATTTGCCAGTTGCTCTGTCTGTCTTTGCGACAGTAAATACAACTTTATTGAGTTTCTTAATCGTAAACGTATTTTTAATGATTACATAAAGTAAGGTCCAATTATATGTAATTTTAATATAATTAAATGGGTGATTAATTCACTCCCAGGCCTGCAAGGCCCCCATCATGCATCTAAGGGTTAAAAGCATCTCGCACTGAAGTTCGCACTAAATTCTGAGTTTCTGTGAACCTAATCTTAGGGATTTTGGTCTCTTTTTAATCTGCTTTGCTTATTTCGTTGCTTCTGCAACAATATTTTTACCCGTCTTGTATACCATTGGAGAACAGTACCATCTCTTGTTAATTTATGTGGTATACGTTTCTCAGTTTCCGTCGGTACTATTTCTTTGAATTCAGACTAACGATGGTCTCCGCTTACATAGTCAGATCGAAAGGAGTGGAAAGTGTCTTTTAGAAAAGCGTCAGCGAATTTTTACCTGCTTTTTTAATCGCATGTATTTCGCGTTTATTTATGGTGGATCTGAATGCTGCTGTTCAATTAAAGTTTCCGAAGCAAGCCTTCCTCCAAGCGTTTTCTCCGAGTGATGTTAATTGTAAACCTTACAGCAATTGAGAACACTTGGTGGTACGAGCAGAGTGATGCCTAACTTGTAGATTGGTAATGGTGCGGTGAAGCAGTGTACATTACCGCGAAACAGATTTGAAGCCAAAGCCAGCCAGGTGATTTTAAGTCCCTTTAAACCATGATTACATGACTATGTGGGTAAAACTCAAAATACTAGTAAACATTAGGGCAGTTTCTTGCAACATCAGCCTGCTTAACTTCTTTTACTTTGCTGTGTAGCACCTGTGGTTAATTGGGATATCAATATACCGTTTTCTTACCTGAAGACATGCTCTGTGAATTGCACAGTGTAATTTCTTCTCCTTACTGTATATACATAGAAAGTAAAAGAAGTTACAATTACAACAGTTGTAGAAAGAGTGTTGCAATATCGGCCATTGTCACTTTTTTTTGCAATATCAGTTCTTAATAATGCACTGTACTGATACTTATTGAATAATAAGAGAACACATAAGAATAAGAATTTACTGTTAGTATTTCAGCTCAGTTCACAAACGTTTAGCTCACTGTTTTGCAGCGATCACAAGTAAGACACAAAATAATCTCGTGGTCCATACATCCAACATATGCCAAGCCTCATTATTTGGTACATTGCACCCGATCTTTTTCAATTGGCACCAAACACTGTTCAGTCTCTTCTATTGACCTGTTACTTCCAGTAAATTGCAATTTTTTTCGCCGTTTGGTAACTGGTTTTTCATAGTCAGCCTCTGTGGGTTTATTTTCTTCTGGAATACTCTACTTTAGTTCAGCTTTCGAAAACTCTCTTGCATCTTTTCTTTTTTTTCCGCTTTTAATCTCTTCGCGATCTTTTCTCCTCTAATTATTGTTTAGAAGGTGATGATATCAGTATCTCACTTTTCTGAACCTTCGATCTGCTCTTCATTCCATTTTCCTCTTACTTTTTTTCATTTCCTACCATGTCAGTCTGAAAAGAAGTAATAAGAAGAAAATACAGGGTGATTCAAAAAGAATACCACAACTTTAAAAATGTGTATTTAATGAAAGAAACATAATATAACCTTCTGTTATACATCATTACAAAGAGTATTTAAAAAGGTTTTTTTTCACTCAAAAACAAGTTCAGAGATGTTCAATATGGCCCCCTACAGACACACGAGCAATATCAACCCGATACTCCAACTCGTTCCACACTCTCTGTAGCATATCAGGCGTAACAGATTAGATAGCTGCTGTTATTTCTCGTTTCAAATCATCAATGGTGGCTGGGAGAGGTGGCCGAAACACCATATCCTTAACATACCCCCATAAGAAAAAATCGGAGGGGGTAAGATCAGAGCTTCTTGGAGGCCAGTGATGAAGTGCTCTGTCACGGGCTGCCTCGGGTAGTTTGATTTTCAGCCTAGTCAACAGCGCCTCAAGCGAACAAATGCACAACTAAATGAAACTTTATAGCTCCCTTAATTCGCCGACAGATAGTGCTTAGCTCTGCCTTTTGTCGTTGCAGAGTTTTAAATTCCTAAAGTTGTGGTATTCTTTTTGAATCACCCTGTATAATTTAAAAATCGGAAAGAAAATTGGACGGCTGGTACTGCACAACAATCTTTCTGTATGGTGTATTCATATTGTATGTTCTTCTATCGAAATTATCATGAAACGTGTGTTAGATGTCATTACTTAGGTACGTGGTGAAACACAGCAACGACGATAATCACATGCCTTAAAATGGGGTATCACAGGCCTCATGTTATTTCACGTGTGCTAAGAGATACAACAGTCACCATCAGGCACTCACAGCATCAAAAGCACGGAAGAGAGGAAGAAGATATTCGACTCCAGAGCGCATCGGTACACGAGCTTCTGCTGCTTACTGTAAATTTTCGCCATCTGAAGGCGGAAAAGGAAGTCAGCAGTAGCCGGTACTGCCAGCCAGCCGTTACTGAGTGACTCGTCCCCATATCACCACATCCTTTGCAACTGTTGTCGGCTTTTGAGTAAAGTGGCTTTATTAAGAAAACCATTGCTGTTGGCATGTGATAGTGAAGCAAAATATTACCAGTATTAAACATAATCTGCGATATATTGTCCCATTTCCCCGGAACCATGGTGATTATAAACGGTGGACGGTTTGGAGGGATATGCATTTCGGTAGGACTTCTCTTGGCCATAAATGTCATTTTTGCCATTGCTAGTCTGCTTTTGGTGTCCTCTCTCCTCCGTCCGTCAATCGTTACTTTACGGCCTAGGTAGCAGAATTCCTTAACTTCATCTTCGATTTTCTCTCAATCTATACTGTACACTCATTAGACCATTTCATTGAGTAGACCACGTAATTCTTCTTCACTTTCACTCAGGATAGCAATGCATTCAGCGAATCGCATCATTGATATCCTTTCACATTGAATTTTAATTCCACTCCTGAACCTTTCTTTTATTTCCTTCATTGCTTCCTCGATGTACAGATTGAACAGTAGGGGTGAAGGACTACTTCCTTGTCTTACATCCTTTTTAATACGAGCATATCGTTCTTGGTCGTCCACTATTTTTATTCTCTCTTGGATGTTGTACGTATTGAATATGACCGTTCTCTACCTATAGCTTACCCCTATTTTTTCTCAGAATTTCGAACATCTTGCACCATTTTACATTGTCGAACGCTTTTTCCAGGTCGACAAATCCTAAGAACGTGTCTTGATTTTTCTATAGTCTTGCTTCCATTATTAACCGCAATGTCACAATTGCCAAACTGGTCGTCATCTAGCGCATCCTCAATTTTCTTTTCCATTCTTCTGTATATTATTCTTGCCAGCAACTTGGATACATGACCTTTTAAGCTTATTGTACGATAATTCTCGCACTCATCAGCTCTTGCCGTTTTCGAAATTCTGTGGGGGATGTTTTTCCGAAAGTCAGATGGTATATCGTCAGACTCATACCTTCTACACACCAAGTAGAATACTCATTTTGAGTTTTTGAATTTTAGAAATTCTGATGGAATGTTGTCTATCCCTTGTGTTTTATTTGATCTTAGTCCTCCTAAGCTCTTTTAAATTCTTACTCTAATACCGGGTTGCCTATCTCTTCTAAATCCTGTTTCTTCTTCTATGACATCAGACAAATCTTCCCCATCATCGAGGCTTTGAATGTAGTCTTTTCACCCATCCGCTCTATCGTCTGCATTTAACAGTGCTTTCACGTTGCACTCCTAATGGTCCCACCCTTTCTTTTAACGTCACCGAAGGTTGTTTTGACTTTCCTTTCATCGATCTATTGAAGTATTTCTTCTGTTACCCTTGGTTTCTTCGCAGTTACCTTCTTTGTACCTATGTTTTCCTTCCCAACTTTTGTTATCGCCCTTTTAGGGATGTCCATTCCTCTTCATCTGTACTATCTACTGAGCTATTCCTTATTGCTGTATCTGTAGCCTTAGAGAACTTCAAGCGTGTCTCGTCATTCCTTATTACTTCCGTACCCCACTTCTTTGCGCATTCATGTCTTAAACTTCAGCCTACTCTTCATCACTACTACGATTTGACCTGAGTCTGTATCTGCTCCTGGGTACGCCATACAATCCATTATCTGCCAAATATAGAGATTATAAAAACTGAATAGTGTATGATCCCTATTACTGTGTATTGCAATGTATTGTTGTAATATATTGTTGTATTATAATGTGCATTACATACTGATAAAATGAAATTACATTGTAAAAACGGCTCCAGCTTAGGCAGAGACCAAATATATTGAAAATAATAACATAAGACGGAACTACGCACCTAATAGTCTGGTGATCACAGCATTAGAACGGAATACTCGATGAGAGACTCTTAGGTCTTACGAAACATGCATCGACGCGCTAAGATCATGAATGCTGATAAGTCAGACGACGCAGACAATAAAACATTGCGCTAAATCCAGAGGATAGCCGTTATAAACATAACAAAGACACAGCGGTGGCGTCATAAACATGAGATGACTTTTACGGGCTCGCCTACGGACGTCATAGAACGATATCACGCCCTCAGGGCCTCGGACGCAATAAACTGAGCCCTTTGTCTCGCGGGCGGCGTGTACCACCTGCTTGCTAGCAGCCAATCAGACGTCGCTGTGGCAAGTCTCGTCCAATAATCGAGTCATGCATTCCGGCCAGCATGTTCGTGCCTTCGTCGGGCGGATTTATTGCGGATTCCTGTTAGAGTGATATGGCAAGGTCAGTTCAGAAAGCTCCTCCTGTTCGAGGGCCTAATAGACTACGCTTGCTTCTGCAATTCTGTGCTCAGTCGTTCCTGTCTTCTTACTCACAAGGGAGGCTCAGTTTGATTTGCAGTAAGCGTTAAAGCTACTGGTAGTCCACTGTCAACCACTTGTAATATTTTTATCTGTTTCGATAGCTTAAATAAACTTATATTCGATAATTTAACCATGCAGGCTCACAAAAGCCATACAATTTGTGCAAAGACATCTTAGATCGTCGCTGAGCGGCGACCACCTGATCTTTCAAAGAATATCTTACGCGCCACGGCGCCGAATACGAATTGTTCATAAATTGTATCGATAGCGATATTGTGTGTTTCTTATTTTTTGACAGCTGAAGAATTGTAATCCTCTTCTGTTACCACAGTCCTGATATATTTTTTAAAGACGGCGGACACGTATGTGGCGTGGTCCGCAATCACTAATTAGTTATTATAAAATGTTAATATTGTTCAGTGCTATGTAAGAATTTATGTGTGTATCTAAGATGAAATATCGAAGATGTTAAAGGAATTTATTTAAAGAAACAACCAGCAAGATAGAAAACTGAAATTGTACGGAGCGTATTGTTAGCAATACTGACTAAGGCAATTAAATTGGTTACTGTGCTCTCAAATGCGGTAGTGCCTGCTTATTACTTAAAGTATTTCCATGCTATCCATCTCCTAATAATGGCAACAGAAATAACTGTGTTTTTATAGTTTTCATATAGGTACCAGTGACCGATTGCACGTCGGCAAACGTCGTAGTTAAGGTAGAAGCCGCATTGTCATTTAGCATGTTTGTAATGATTATAAAGTATCCGCCTCGATTTCAAATAGAAACCGGATGTTGACCTTAGATTTCGGCGCGGATAACCATGCCTTCTTCCGCGCCGAAACCTAGGTCAACATCCGGTTTCTATTTGCAATCGAAGCGGATTCTTTATAATCATTAAATTATTCACGATTGCTGACGCGTTGCATTGTTAAAAGTTCTCAAATTACCTTGTTTGTGATTTAAATAGAATTTCTTTTGACGTTTGGTGTAGTATAGCAAAGAAAATTTCCAGCTCTGTCTGCTCTCTTAGGTTTCTCTGTTCGTAGTTGCTATGTCTCATATCCGGTCGTGATCGAACATGATCACGTCACAAATAAATTAAGTGGCAATGCGAACTCTGTTCTTAATCTTGAGAACGCTACGCCTTCTGCAAACGATTTCAGGTGACATATAAAGCATCACATACAGTACTTAATGTTTTGCTCTTCCCGCCAAGAAGTAGCGCAAAACTCAACTGATTTATGAGTCATCACATGAGAATAATAATTTAATCAAAAAATAATTTTTTTAAGCACCACAGACTGAAACCACTTCAATAAGAAACTTATTATAGTTCATTCAGAAATGTACTCCACAAGTCACTCACTATACACCGAACATCTTTTCGAGAGAACAACATCGCTTCTTACTACGCCAGGAAAGGGTATTCTCATGTTAGCCCGGTCAACGAAGAACAAACGAAGTGGATTGGGGAGGGGAGAGGTGGGGCAGGAGGAGAAATCGTATAGTCGCAAATTTTTACACAACGTTAGGAGCGATTGTCATGAAGATCATATTAAAATTCCTGACTCGTGGGATTTGAGAGTTGGGATGGAGAGGGGGGGAGGGGGGCATTCAAGGTCACTTTTGGTTTATCTCGAATAAATCGAAAACCCGGACTTCTAGTGCAAATATTTCCCAATAAAACATTAAAGTAGATTAAATTTTTACGAAAAAGGTCGTTTTCATTGATGTCTGGGACTAACAGTTTCCACTTTGTAGATTACAGAAAAATCACACGTCGTTAAACATAGTGTTTTAATGGTACAAAAGCCGGCCGATGTGGCCGTGCGGTTCTAGGCGCTACAGTCTGGAACCGCGCGACCGCTACGGTCGCGGGTTCGAATCCTGCCTCGGGCATGGATGTGTGTGATGTCCTTAGGTTAGTTAGGTTTAAGTAGTTCTAAGTTCTAGGGGACTGATGACCTCAGATATTAAGTCCCATAGTGCTCAGAGCCATTTGAACCATTTAATGGTACAAAATTACTGTTTATTGTTAAATGAAGTGTGTTACAACAAACATAAAATTTTTGTATCACGTCTAAGTACAGTAGAGCTGTATTAAGGAATAAAATGTTCTACATGCCATAGAAGCGCGTAGGAAGGTAGGTCGCAGATTATGTACATGCACTTCCCTCTTCCATAGGTCTATCAACTGCAGAAGGAGCAGGTGATTCCCCACTATAACATCCCCACTCCGTCACAATAAACAATTGCAGGGTGTTTCACAAAGTTAGAACGACACTCCGGAGCGTACCTTATGAATCACTGACGATGCAGCGTGCAGACATATCCGTGTTCTGCACGGAAGATGGCATTTCGGTCAACGGACAACCACACCAACGACGACGTCAGGGCACATATGAAATTAGGTAGTGTTTGCTGGGTAGCCCCACACACATCCACACTCGCTGTGGTCACGGTCACAGATAGTGCAGTGGGCCACACAGCAGATGCCTGCCAGACTCTCTGCGGTGGAAGGTTATAGAAAGAAAGGAAACAGAACAGTACAAACTGATTTGGCTCGATGGCTTAATGTGAATCGTTCTGTTATTTTTCGGATGTGGCGACAGTTTAGACGGTTTGTAGAGACCAGGGCAGGGACGACTACGTGTGACTTCAAAAGAGAGGACCGTTATTTGGCTGTAGTGATACGACTTACCACCTTAGTACTGCACGGCAAATTTTATCCGACCTCGCAGCATCCACTGCATGTGTTGTATCGAGGCAAGTGGCGTGCAGAAAGCTTCGGCAGAATGGCGTTTATTGTCGGAGACATGCTGTATGTCTGACGTCTTCACAGAAGAAAGCGTTTGGAGTGTATCATCAACATGCCACCTAGACGATCTAGCAGTGGGCCAGTGTTTTTTTCACAGATGAGTCCCGATTTAGTCTGGAGAGAGATTCTCGATGGATTCGCATTTGGAGGGAACGTGGAACACGATTTCGGGGCCCAAACATTGTGCAAAGAAACCGTCATCGAGGAGGATCCCTAATGGTGTGGGAAGGAATTATGTTTACCACTCGAAGACCTTTTCATGAAATCATACTGGTCAATTGGCTAGGTTCAGCTGCTGTCAGGTTCCGTGACGAGATCTTGGGACCTCATCTACAGTTGTTGCGAAGTGCCGTTGGCCCAGACTTCGTATTGCTGGAGTATAATGCTCGACCTCATACAGCACATACGGCTTATGTTTTCTCGGAAGATATTGCTTGCATGGCGTGGCCTGGTCACTGTCGCGAATTGAGTCCCATGGGGCATGTCTGGGATGCACTCGGAAAACAGCTTGCATCACGTCAGCTTCCACCAACTTCTCTCCAAAACTTGCGACAGGCTCTGCAGTAAGAATGCGTGTAAGTAGGCTGTTTAGGTTGGTAACGCCACGTAGCGCCCTATATGAAATTCACTGACTGTGCTGTGTGAAGGCTGTGGTTGGTTTGCATTGTTGAAATAGTCGCCATTGTAGTGTTAGGCAGTTGACTGTTAACAGCGCGTAGCGTTGCGCAGTTGGAGGTGAGCCGCCAGCAGTGGTGGATGTGGGGAGAGGGCTGGCGGAGTTTTGAGAGCGAATGATCTGGACGTGTGTCCATCAAAGACAGTAAATTTGCAAGACTGGATGTCATGAACTCATATATATATATATATATATATATATATATAATTACTATTGAACACTATTAAGGTAAATGCATTGTTTTTTCTCTATCAAAATGTTTCATTTGCTAGCTATGCCTATCAGTAGTTAGTGAATTCAGTAGTTAGAATCTTTTATTTAGCTTTCAGTATTGGTGCTCGCTGTATTGCAGTAGTTCGAGCAATGAAGGTTTTTGTGACGTAAGTGATTGATGAAAGGTATAGATTATTGTTAGTCAGGGCCATTCTTTTGTAGGGATTTTTGAAAGTCAGATTGCGTTGCGCTAAAAATATTGTGTGTCAGTTTAGTGTTGATCAGAATACGCAAAGAGCGAAATGTCTGAGTACGTTCAGTTCTAGTCAGCTGTTTGAAAATCAAATAATGTAAGAGGTTTATCAGCACAGTAATTCATTAAGTTTTCTAAGGGGACGTTTCAGGCGTTACTGCCTCAACAAGAGACTGATGACACCATTCACAGCATGCCCCGTCGTTGTCAGAGTTGTATTGCTGCCAGAGGTGGTCACGTCCCATACTGAGCACATTAACCAGTTGTCGGAATGTGTGTCCAAATTCGTTAAGTTGGACAAAACGAAGAACATTTCTGTCTACCATTGCACATGTTGTAGTTGTTTGCGTCCTGTATTTTTTGCGTTGTTTCTACTTTACTATCACCTGTGTGAACACTTTTATGACAAGATAAATGCAACCTTGCAAAATTTCCCGTTGTGTATATATATATACGCTGTGGCAGCTAAGTCATAACACTCCTTGTATATTCCCAACCGTAATAGATACAGAGATGCCGTTTGGACAGTGAATTGCAGGGACAGGGGCTACTCGAATTTGAATACATCACATTTCATGTTTGTGCTATTTTTGTTACAAAGACATGAGGCCATCTTCGGTTTTCTTATATGGAACCCTATGTTAAATTTTAGCGTAACATGATGGGCTTAAAAAAAACGGTTTCAAATATATGTATATCATAATATTTAGGCGAGTAGTTTTTAAGACACAGGTATGTTTTCGTATTGTGTTCGCCCTTCGAAGCGGCGGTATCCAATGCGACCTTTCCTGTTGTGTAGAGTACATGGTAAACGTCGCGAGTCCGTCCTTACACAAACACGCCCATTTACCCGACAATAGTAGTTTGCGCAAAAATTAACTGATGGTGTAGCGCAAATATTATTCAGTTATTTGACAACTGTGACACCAAAATAGTAGATAACATACAGCATTAAAATACTACAAGATGTCAATATATTTTAAATAACAGAAATACAAATGTAAATGAGGAAGCCCTGATTGTTCACAATTATTTAGTACATATTTGTTTTTTATTTGAAAATATTTTCTATTGCTCACAATACTAAGTAAATACACACAAAGATGCAAAATACATACTGTACATGATACAAAACTTTACTGAAGCATGTGCTCAAAATGTTTCCCCTCTGCTGGAATGCACATTTGTAGTCGCCGTTCGAATGATTTGTGAATGGCTGCGAGGGTGTCACGTGAGATATCAGCGCACGCTTCGATGACACATTGCCTCATATCGTCTGGCGTAATTGGTATTTGAGCATACACTTTATTGATTGGCGACTCCATGGAGTATTCTGTGCACCACGACCAGATAATGGACATAATTGGAAGGAGAAACAGCATTGGTCGTATTTTTTTGTTTTATTATCCGCAAAATCGATTTTCGGGCACTTAGTGACCATCCTCACTGCTGTAATATACAATTAAAATTGGCAGGCACTGGGATCAACAAGCTTAGAGCGATCACATAAACTGAGTTTATGTGGTCAGAGACATCTTTCTAGCAAGGGGGACACCATGGTTCGAAACCCAGTCCGGCACAGATTTTCAATTTTCCTCACTGAGTTCAGTCAGTACCCACTCATAGCCAACGTTTGTAACTGATTTTTGTTTTAAAGACATCTCTGCTAATGTGTAAGTCATCAAGTATTTTGAGGATGAGCAAATGACATATGAAAAAATCGAGTTGTACTGTCATATGTTTTGCAGCACACCAAACATATCTGATGCATGACGACAGAAAGAGGACTGCAGTATTGCCAGCGGCAGGCAAAAACAGGTGTTGTCCTTTGCGAATTGTAACACAGCTGTCACAGTTTTGTATGCCAGACTAGCCTCATACTGTGCGGAAACAGTTGATGCAGCAGTACTCAAGCTACAACATGTCACAAGCATTCCTGCAGTGGTAGCCACCAAAGTGTTTCACGTATGTGCCAATAGATGTAGTGCAGTCAATATGAGCAGCTTGGAAGAGTATATATAGTCAGGCCATTTGTATTAAAATCACTTCTGTCAGCACCACAGCTCTATCATCATCTGTGTCACCTGGCCACCATTTGGCAAACTGATCGAGAACCAGAAATCCCGGATGCACTGGAGTAGCCCAAACTGGAGCTGTTCAGTCATGGAGCCACCGCTACAGTGGGCCATAGCCGGGCCAGGGTAGCAGTCTGCCAACCATGGGGCAGTGAGCCACTACTTTTACGTTATCAGTTTGCCGCATTCTGACAACGCTGGGAGACGGGGCGTAGAGCATGCTGTCGCGGCACTAGGGTTCTTCAGGAGCAGCTGAGCACTGAGAAGCACCACTGGTGAATGAGGTTGAATCAGGAAGGTCGTGGCTGGCGGACACTGTGCTTTGTCAGCGACCCTTAGCGTCAAAAGTACCTGAGGAAGCGGAATTCTATAGTCAATTCACGGCCGTACTGTACTGGGCTGTGACAAGATGAAATAATTTGCAGACTCTTTCTCTGGCGCTGCCGGGCGTCTGTCTCACCACACTCTGCTGCTGCTGCAGCAAGGCAGTCAATGACCTCAATAGCTGCAGAGCTCCATCATTAGAAATGTGTAAATTTATTATTGTCGCAGATTCTTAATATACATACATATCACTTCACACATTTAAAAATCTTGTGAACGTTAGTACAATATGGTATTATGTACCATCTTAAGTCCACCACAATATGTGAGCACTCCAAAAAAAAGCTACACGCACACTTAGGTGATTGTGCAAAGTTTATGCTAGAGAATAGCGTCATGCCTAAGTGCAAGGATGAGTTTACATTAAATTTACTATGTTTAGCAACAAACTGAAGTTGCCATTTGTAATTTGTGCTGACACAGAATGTATGTTAAAACCAGTTTCTACTTGCAGTCATACTAGTTAACATTCTGATCAGTACATCTGCATACACAGTTCAACCAAATCTGTTATATACCATGAGGGATATTCTAAGTTTAAATCGTTCAGAAGTAGAGATGCTATCAAACGGTTCATGAAACAGTTGTTACTGTTGAGGATAAATGGTACTAAAATAAGTCCTGAAGACCTGAAGAAGAGTTAGGGTTTTGCTCAGCTGAGATCTGTCATATTTGCAAGCACTCATTTGAAGAATGTGATGCTAAATATAGAGATTGCTGTCATTTCACCCGCCATATAAAGGTGCAG
The DNA here is from genome assembly GCF_021461395.2 of Schistocerca americana. Classification (NCBI taxonomy): domain Eukaryota; kingdom Metazoa; phylum Arthropoda; class Insecta; order Orthoptera; family Acrididae; genus Schistocerca; species Schistocerca americana. Next base: position 161,310,730 of record NC_060119.1, on the reverse strand, counting down.
CAAATACCAGATGTACTGTGACCAACATTCCTCGCTACACAGTGCCAGTCGTATTTCACTAGCTGACTAATTAGAATTGCCATTTCTTGGTGATGAACATATGTGAACAAATGAGGACCGACAATGATGAAAAAGTTAAGGCAAATGCAGATCACTTTTCTCTACTGTAATTGAATATCAAAATGGTTCCAATGGCTCTGAGAACTATGGGACTTAACATCTGAGATCATCAGTCCCCTAGAACTTAGAACGACTTAAACCTAACTAACCTAAGGACATCACACACATCCATGCCCAAGGCAGGATTCGAGCCTGCGACCGTAGCGGTCTCGCGGTTCCAGACTGAAGCGCCTAGAACCGCTCGGCCACAACGGCCAGCAATTGAATATCCAAGAAAAAAGAATATATTGCTGAAAATAGAAAGGGGGGGGGGCTCCTGTTGTCATATGTTCCATATAACAGTCTTCCAGAAATAATCAGCCTTCCAGAACAGCGTCCAGTGACATACTTTTGAACACTCGTTATTGGATTCAGGCAAGGAACGGGATATTTGTTTATTGACTGCAGTAGTACCATAGGATTGAACCAATAAACTGTATGACTGTTCTTTGATAGCCGGCCGCGGTGGTCTAGCGGTTCTAGGCGCTCAGTCCGGAACCGCGCGACTGCTACGGTCGCAGGTTCGAATCCTGCCTCGGGCATGGATGTGTGTGATGTCCTTAGGTTAGTTAGGTTTAAGTAGTTCTAAGTTTTAGGGGACTGATGACCACAGATGTTAAGTCCCATAGTGCTCAGAGCCCTTTGAACCATTGTTCTTTGATAGCCTGTAACAACAGGTACGAAGAAGATGGTGGGACAACAGCATGGAATTTTACACGTGTGATGATAAAGAAATGACACAGGTTGAGTGAAATAATTCAGAGAAATGGTCGAATAATTTGTTTTTGAATCTCAAAATAGTGCAGACAAATTACCTCATGGCTTCTGAATGTAGGAAATATGAAGTAAGGTAACGAAATTATATGTTCTCAAGACGTGACATCCAGCAGAAAACTCAACCATTTATAACGCATGAGAGCATGGTAAGTATCAATCGACAACATAACGGATTAAAAAAGATGTTACTCAATCCTACGACCAACTTCCATTTTACTAAAAGTGAGTGATGTAACACCCTTTATGTCACCCCATGCTAGAATACCATATCACCTCAAATCACTGCAAGTTTTATACGCAAATTGATCGCAAGGTAACTGTACAGATTTTTAGAACATACGAATGGCATAACTTAAAAATCGTCTATTAGTCACCAACGACAATAATTGTAAAGATCTCACCCAAAATCTTCATGACTGTAGTATTAACACTGACACCGGAAAACACACCTGACAAAACTAGCGCGGAAAACAGAACAAAATGGCGTGAGCACATAAGTGCTCTGTTGTCTCATGGCTAGACACCCGCAAAGGTTTCGTATTAGCTGACGGCCTTTACAGGCCATCATTAAAACAAATAAGCACCAGCTTAGATACAAGGGAAAGGTCAGAGAGCTTGGCTCTGCTAATCAAAGCTGACCTTTGTATAAACTCGGAAAATATCGCTAAGATAAACTCAAGATTTTTAAAAGGCAAGAATAATATGGGAAATAATGGCAGTGGAAGTGTACAGGCAACATTCAACGTATTTGCATGACTTTGTGCGTACATATGAAGAAAAGAAAACGGAGCTTTCGCAAAAATGGTAGAGTTTTAATTTAAAAAAACATACACACACACACCTTTTTTTTTTTTTTTTTTTTTTTTTTTTTTTTTTTTTTTTTTTTTTTTTTTTTTTTTTTTTGTCATCAGTCTACTGACTGGTTTGATGCGGCCCGCCACGAATTCCTTTCCTGTGCTAACCTCTTCATCTGAGAGTAGCACTTGCAACCTACGTCCTCAATTATTTGCTTGACGTATTCCAATCTCTGTCTTCCTCTACAGTTTTTGCCCTCTACAGCTCCCACTAGTACCATGGAAGTCATTCCCTCATGTCTTAGCAGATGTCCTATCATCCTGTCCGTTCTCCTTATCAGTGTTTTCCACATATTCCTTTCCTCTCCGATTCTGCGTAGTATCTCCTCATTCCTTACCTTATCAGTCCACCTAATTTTCAACATTCGTCTATAGCACCACATCTCAAATGCTTCGATTCTCTTCTGTTCCGGTTTTCCCACAGTCCATGTTTCACTACCATACAATGCTGTACTCCAGACGTACATCCTCAGAAATTTCTTCCTCAAATTAAGGCCGGTATTTGATATTAGTAGACTTCTCTTGGCCAGAAATGCCTTTTTTGCCATAGAGAGTCTGCTTTTGATGCCCTCCTTGCTCCGTCCGTCACTGGTTATTTTACTACCTAGGTAGCAGAATTCCTTAACTTCATTGACTTCGTGACCATCAATCCTGATGTTAAGTTTCTCGCTGTTCTCATTTCTACTACTCATTAGCTTCGTCTTTCTCCGATTTTCTCTCAAACCATACTGTGTACTCATTAGACTGTTCATTCCGTTCCGCAGATCATTTAATTCTTCTTCACTTACACTCAGGATAGCAATGTCATCAGCGAATCGTATCATTGATATCCTTTCATCTTGTATTTTTATTCCACTCCTGAACCTTTCTTTTATTTCCATCATTGCTTCCTCGATGTACAGATTGAAGAGTAGGGGCGAATGGCCACAGCCTTGTCTTACACCCTTCTTAATACGAGCACTTCGTTCTTGATCGTCCACTCTTATTATTCCCTCTTGGTTGTTGTACATATTGTATATGACCCGTCTCTCCCTATAGCTTACCCCTACTTTTTGCAGAATCTCGAACAGCTTGCACCATTTTATATTGTCGAACGCTTTTTCCAGGTCGACAAATCCTATGAAAGTGTCTTGATTTTTCTTTAGTCTTGCTGCATTATTAGCCGTAACGTCAGAATTGCCTCTCTCGTCCCTTTACTTTTCCTAAAGCCAAACTGATCGTCACCTAGCGCATTCTCAATTTTCTTTTTCATTCTTCTGTATATTATTCTTGTAAGCAGCTTCGAAGCATGAGCTGTTAAGCTGATTGTGCGATAATTCTCGCACTTGTCAGCTCTTGCCGTCTTCGGAATTGTGTGGATGATGCTTTTCCGAAAGTCAGATGGTATATCGCCAGACTCATATATTCTACACACCAACGTGAATAGTTGTTTTGTTGCCACTTCCCCCAATGATTTTAGAAATTCTGATGGAATGTTATCTATCCCTTCTGCCTTATTTGACCGTAAGTCCTCCAAAGCTCTTTTAAATTCCGATTCTAATACGGGATCCCCTATCTCTTCTAAATCGACTCCTGTTTCTTCTTCTATCACATCAGACAAATCTTCACCCTCATAGAGGCTTTCAATGTATTCTTTCCACCTATCTGCTCTCTCCTCTGCATTTAACAGTGGAATTCCCGTTGCACTCTTAATGTTACCACCGTTGCTCTTAATGACACCAAAGGTTGTTTTGACTTTCCTGTTTGCTGAGTCTGTCCTTCCGACTATCATATCTTTTTCGGTGTCTTCACATTTTTGCTGCAGCCATTTCGTCTTAGCTTCCCTGCACTTCCTATTTATTTCATTCCTCAGCGAATTGTATTTCTGTATTCCTGATTTTCTCAGAACATGTTTGTACTTCCTCCTTTCATCAATCAACTGAAGTATTTCTTCTGTTACCCATGGTTTCTTCGCAGCTACCTTCTTCGTACCTATGTTTTCCTTCCCAACTTCTGTGATGGCCCTTTTTAGAGATGTCCATTCCTCTTCAACTGTACTGCCTACTGCGCTATTCCTTATTGCTGTATCTATAGCGTTAGAGAACTTCAAACGTATCTCGTCATTCCTTAGTACTTCCGTATCCGACTTCTTCGCGTATTGATTCTTCCTGACTAATGTCTTGAACTTCAGCCTACTCTTCATCACTACTATATTGTGATCTGAGTCTATATCTGCTCCTGTGTGCGTCTTACAATCCAGTATCTGATTTCGGAATCTCTGTCTGACCATGATGTAATCTAATTGAAATCTTCCCGTATCTCACGGCCTTTTCCAAGTATACCTCCTCCTCTTGTGATTCTTGAACAGGGTATTCGCAATTGCTAGCTGAATCTTGTTGCAGAACTCAATTAGTCTTTCTCCTCATTCATTCCTTGTCCCAAGGCCATATTCTCCTGTAACCTTTTCTTCTACTCCTTCCCCTACAACTGCATTCCAGTCGCTCATGACTATTAGATTTTCACCCTCCTTTACATACTGCATTACCCTTTCAATATCCTCATACACTTTCTCTATCTGTTCGTCTTCAACTTGCGACGTCGGCATGTATAGCTGAACTATCGTTGTCGGTGTTGGTCTGCTGTCGATTATGATTAGAACAACCCGGTCACTGAACTGTTCACAGTAACACACCCTCTGCCCTACCTTCCTATTCATAACGAATCCTACACCTGTTATACCATTTTCTGCTGCTGTTGATATTACCCGATACTCATCTGACCAGAAATCCTTGTCTTCCTTCCACTTCACTTCACTGACCCCTACTATATCTAGATTGAGCCTTTGCATTTCTCTTTTCAGATTTTCTAGTTTCCCTACCACGTTCAAGCTTCTGACATTCCACGCCCCGACTCGTAGAACGTTATCCTTTCGTTGATTATTCAATCTTTTTCTCATGGTAACCTCCCCCTTGGCAGTCCCCTCCCAGAGATCCGAATGGGGGACTATTCCGGAATCTTTTGCCAATGGAGAGATCATCATGACACTTCTTCAATTACAGGCCACATGTCCTGTGGATACACGTTACGTGTCTTTAATGCAGTGGTTTCCATTGCCTTCTGCATCCTCATGTCGTTGATCATCGCTGATTCTTCCGCCTTTAGGGGCAATTTCCCACCCCTAGGACAAGAGAGTGCCCTGAACCTCTATCCGCTCCTCCGACCTCTTTGACAAGGCCGTTGGCAGAATGAAACTGACTTCTTATGCCGGAAGTCTTCGGCCGCCAATGCTGATTATTTATCAAAATTTAGGCAGTGGCGGGGATCGAACCCGGGACCGAAGACGTTTTGGTTATGAATCAAAGACGCTACCCCTAGACCACGAGGGTAGTTGGAACGCCTTTATCGTGGGATTTTTCCGGATGGTGGGGAAACGCCCTCTTTGACTTTGCGATCGAGAACAGAGTCACGTTGTGCCTCCTCGTATTTATGGGTGAGTCTAATTTTCGCCAGAAACTTGTGTAGGCTGCCTGCAGCTTGTTTGAAGCAGCCTGGCGCTTGGTTTTCGACTAAGTTGGGCTGCGATCGAGCATTTTGCATTTAATTGGGGATTATTTGAAGGGGCCGCTGGTAAGTGCTCAACCCCCTCTCGTCTGCAAAGTAGCTTATCTGTTTAGAGTATTTTTTTATGTTTTTTTTTATTTTGGGCTCCAGATTTTAAGTTCAAACTGTTGTTTCCTTGTGATTGTGATTTTAAAGACTAATGGCGTGTACTCAGTTTTAAGTTTACATTTTTTCTTGCCCCTGCCTTGCATTTAAGAGAGGGGATCCACTTTAATCAGTGGCAGTGACTTGGTTCTTGCCAACGGTAGTATATCTCCGTCCTTACGCTTTAGCGGAATAAGTAGAATTTTTGATACAATATCCGAATACTCGTTTTATATTTAAAGTAGAAATAATCTTTGATTCTTGGTTAATGCGCTCTAAGTGTGATATCTGTCGGAGCTGGGCCAATATCTTTATTTCCTTTCACCCTTTCACTGGTTAGGAGAGTTTACGTGTTGTAGTTGTCAGCTTACTCTCGCCTGCCTTGTTGTCGCCAGGGGCTGGCGTCCGCGGTCCACACCTGGGGCCCGTTGTGCCATCTAACGTCTGGCTGGCCAGTTGTAACTTCTTAATATTTAATGTCTTTGATCTTCTGTAATTATTTTAAAACTGTGAAGCAAGTCTCAATTGGTTAACATGTGGTATATGGAGTACAGATTGATCTTTAATATTTTTGATGTTTTAAATAGAAAAGAATTTCTTGTTGTTTAGTAAATTGTTGGAGGAGGTACTTAATAACGAATGATGCTCAGTGGTTTTCCCCAGACCTTCCACTAGAACATGACTGTTGTATGTTGTATGTTAACCGGGGACCTGGAAACGACGGAGAGACTCCGTCCCTGCCGCAGCCACAGTGGTCCACAGCCCCACGACGACTACCGCAGTCTACTTCACCCCACCGCCGCTCCACACGGGTTATTGTGCGGTTCGGCCCCCGTGGCCCAGCCAGGGAACGTCTCAAACCAGACGAGAGTAACCCCTACATTTGGGGGCGCGGGGCGCGGACCGCACCGACTCATAGGAAGCGCCTGAGGGAGGAGCGGGAGGGGGATTGTCCTATATATACCTGGCGCCGGCCCACGGCCGGTCAGTACATCAGCGCATCTGATGATGGCAACGTGGTCGATCGCCGAAATATTGTGTCCTATGCACACTCATACCAGACTGTTCACCCGAGATTTATTTCGTCATAAAATACGCCTGGAGAAATTGAAGATTCACGTTCGCTGACTTATTTAAACTTTTTTAAAGTTAAATGTTTTTAAAGGCCAATATTCTTAAAGTCTTATCTGCTTACATCTTGTCCAAGGTCATTAAAAGCGTATTACTGCAATTCAGTAACTATGTTATTCACCATTTTGAAAGAATTTCATGTGTGTATATTTAACATGGCAAATTAACCTTCAATTTTCCTACCTTTCTGTTTTTTTTTTTTTTTTTTTTTTTTTTTAGGAGCAGCTATTTCACTTTGGAAAATAAATGTTTGTTGTCAAAAGGATAAAGATGTTATTTACAAGAAGCACGTATGGTGAAATATCTTTAAATGAACATGGCAAGATATTAAGACATTTTGCTACATTTGTCAGCTAGAAGTAACAATACCTTCTTCAGCAGAAAAACATAAATACACCTGCAATAAAAGAGGTTCACGCTCAATCATTGTCTTTATACGAGTTAATAAAAAAAATAGCATCTCAAAATAGAGATACTCGTGTATTTGGAAGGAACGATATAGGCTCAGATCACTTCTCAGTTATTTCGAATATTGAAATATGGTCAAGGTAGAGGAAACAAACAAATACAAAAAACCCCAAAACGAAAACTTGAAATATAAAGTTAACCTTGTACAAGAATAAAATATAAGCAATTTATATTAACAAAGATTCACACAGGAATTGCAAACGGTTGTAACTAAAGACAATATAGAAGAAGAATGGGAAAAATTAAAGACAGCAATGTTGAAAACAGATAATGAGGTACTACAGAAAAGTAAAGCATCAAAACAGAAAATTTGTCTGAAAATACGGAATACAGAAATGACACCAATTCTCAAACTGGATCAAATAAAGGCTGGGAAATGTACGAACTGAAAGGAAATGAAACAAAGATATTAATAAAAAGATACTGTAGGGTATCTTGGGAAAATTCATAGGTAATACTGAACATGATATTCATGTAAGAGCGAATATAGGGTTTAAGTGTGCGAAGCACACTAATAAAATGGGGAAAGATACTGCAAACTTTAAAGTCGTAACAGGAAACGAATGGATACACCATTACAGAAATGTATGGTATAATGAAGATAGTGAACAAAGTTATTCTATAAAACTTGATAATAACTCTGTAGATAAAACAGACACAAAAGAATTAAAAGCAGCTTTAAATGTAACAAAAAATAGAAAAGCTACTGGCCTAGATGGCATTAAAGCTGAATTAATCAAATATGGAGGTACCATTGTAGAATTTTGCTTCCTCCATTCCTAAAATATGTGTTTGAAAGAGCTGTTCTGTATCTGAAGAATGGAACGCAGCTAAAGTTATTTTTATATTTACAAAAGCGATAGGAAGGCACAGAAAATTATCAAAGAATATGTTCATTTTTATTAAATGCAGGATACAAAATTTGTGGTAAAATTCTTATTCAAAGAAAGTTTGATACAGTAACATCAGAAAAAAATCAGGCTTCAGAAAGGGATGTCCATGTAATGACAATATATTTATCTACATCTACATGCATACTCGGCAAATCACATTTAAGTACCTGGCACATAATAAACAAATTATTGAAAAACCTTAGAAATCTGGCTTAGAAACGCATTTACCATTTATTTATTTATTTTGAGAAAGCGTTCGATAAGGTAGAAATATTTGGAAAATATTGGAAATAAAAAATTTTCCAGTACATCTTATTAATACCTGCAAGAGCCTATATGCAAACATAAAACAGTTGTAAGTTCATGTTCAGATGATGTCAGATGAAATTTTAATAAGTCAAAGTGCTCAACAAGGATGCATTCCATCGCCCACTTTATTTAATTTATGTACTGACGACATAGTTATAAAGAGCAAAGGGGTAAAACACACTTAGGAATCAAAATATCATCTAGCATACCATTAAATACTCTGTTACATGCTGATGACCAGATAATTATATAAAAACAAAAGATAATTTACAAAGAGGAGTATATAGATTGCGCTAAAACGCAATATATTACAACTTTTCTTTATCTGGAAATAAGATAAAGATAACAGCTTTCAAAGAAAAGAAACCAGTCAGATCGAAAATAATAATAAATAACAAAATTTTAGAGCAAGTATTCCACTTCAGTCATCTAGGATGTGATATTAGTTTTAACTAAGACAAAGACTTTGAGAAGAAAGTTAATGAAAATCAAGCAACGTGCAGAAAAATTGGCTAAACTTCGAGAATAAAAACAATGAAAGAAACGCAAATGAAATTGTATATTTGTGGGTGTACCTACTCTTGTATATGGTTCGAAATTATGGACAGAAACAAAAAAAAGATAAGTCATCTACAAAAGCAGGACAAATGAACTTGAGATACACAAAGAGCCGTACTAAAATAGATAAAATAAGGAATGAAACAATAAGAAAAAATTTTAAAATCTTTTCACTTAATGACAGGATTGAAGAAAACAGAATGACATGGAAGAATCGTGTTGATTGAAGGACAGGAAATAGATTCCCAAAAACGGTAATGAATATCAGCTGACTGGAAAGAGAGAAAGAGGTAGACCTCATAAGAGACGGATAGATGGATAACAACATGTAATCCTGGGAAGGAAAGGAAGAAGAAGAAGAACATGAAGATGGAGAAGATGACGACGATGATGATGACGATGATGAACATCGGGTAAACAAATTTTTGGTTTGGCCCAGACCACTGGCCATTTGTACAATCTTCGGACACCTGTCTTATTGTGGTTAGGTGACAGTACATTAATCAAGGTTGCAATGATGAACCGGAGATATCTCCCAAGCAAATTATACGAATATTTTAATTCGTTTTGAAAATGGTAGTAATTGAGCTGAAATTAATGCTCAACTAACGTCACCATTTGAATGTGCACCGTTCGGATATTACGTGCAAAAACATTCACCCTCGAATAATTCCCTGCAGGAGCGAGATTGATGATTCAGATTTGGTCCACCGCTGTATCGGACCTTGGTCTAAGGTATGATTCAACCGTTTAAAAAAATCTTGCTTCTTTTGGGTTTTACGTGCAAAAACGCGAGAGGACTTTGAGGCACGCCCTTTCGATACTTTAAACCTGTGCGAATCGGTTCAAACTTTGCATGAAGACAGAGACTTGGATGAAGACAAACAGAATTTTTTTCATCTAATAATCTTCATTCGTTGACGAAACATGATTGTTTAAAGCCGAGCTAAATGTAGGAATCTAACATCGATCTTAAGGGAACTGGATACGCAGAAGCGGTTGAGTGTGAATCAGATAAATGAAAGAGGCATCCTTATGATGAAACTGAAAACTCGCTTTAAGAAATTTAGGATTAGTCTGATTTCACCAGTTTTCTTGCCCTGACAACATCTTTGTTTCAGACTTGTGCGAATCGGTTCAAATTTCGTAAGAAGGTAGACAATTTCTTTTTTTGGGCCATCAGTCTTCTGACTGGTTTGCTATGGCCCGCCACGAATTCCTCTCCTGTGCTAACCTCTTCATCTCAGAATAGCTCTTGCAACCTATGTCCTCAATTATTTGCTTGATGTATTCTAATCTCTGTCTTCCTATACAGTTTTTGCCCTCCACAGCTCCCTCAAGCACCGTGGACGTTATTCCCACGTGTCTCAACGCAGGTAATTAATGGTCACTCTGTTCTTTTTTGAAAGTTTTATCCGCTGCGACGTTCTAAGCAACATGGGCCGGAAGACAATAAAATTGCCTGTGCCGGATCAGTCGTCACGCGAGTCAACAAAAATATACATCCATTGCCATGCTATGGCTACCTAATTTCAAAATTATGGTAGAGTAAAAGTTGCGAAGCCGTGCGAAAAATACGAGTATCACACCACAAAAATTTGAATATTCTGGGCAGAGTTAGAGATGTAAAAGAAGGGAACTCGTTTTCCAACTTATCTGGCAGCTTCAAATACATGTAAATCAAAACGTATTGACATTTTGGGAGTTAAACCTACTTCCCCAACGGAGTGAGCTCTACTCTAAAGTCCGTGATCCTGTGCCCAAATCCGAGAAGATTCGCCACCTATAGTACACAATATATTAGACCACAGCGCTGAGAGCTTACATGTAAAAGCAAATAAAATTTTTCTCTCGGGGTAAAATTTCTAGGAGCAGATTGGTTTATGAGGTTCGCTAAAACAATATTTTGGTTGCTGGATGTGGGGTGCGAGGTTTTCCGCGAGGGAACCATTGCTCCCACAAACCCACGTCTTGTTACTGAATGGTGAGCGGTGTAAGACCAGACATAAATTTATGCGCTTCTATCGAGTGGTATGCATCTATAATATCAAGTATCCAAGATTTACGCTGCATCTACAAGATGAAGTATCCTAGAGTGGGGATGCATGCACTCTAAAATTTGATGCGCTGTGTCATAATGCACGAGTTGGCAATTGTGGATGTGATGATGGCATGTGATACACGACATGACATCATGTATCAAGTTACGTTACTCGACACGGTGCATTATATTACATGACATGAGTAGTAACACTAAGAAAAAAGCGCGAATATGTCATGATGTTTTGATTTAAGCGTCTCTGAAACTACCAGATAAGTCGAAAAGTTAGTTCCTTTTTTCACATACCTAACTCTTCCCAGGACATATTCGCCTTTTTTGTGCTATGTTATGATTTTTCATACTGTACTTGTATGAGAAAATATCACAGATACTTACTAGGGAAATTCCGTTTACGGGAGTTTGACAAGGCAAAACGCCGACCTAAGCTCTCCAAGGGCGTGTTTTTTGTTACTTGTCTACAGCGGAGCTCATTTGACACAGGATACAAATATGCTGTGTCATTAAACGATCAGTGTCAGCCTTGAGCCTCTACTCTCCTAACGTTTCAAATAGAGACGTTCTCTTTTTCCTTAGGAGTGAACAAACCACTACGTGGCAAACATTTTCAGAATTACAAGGCGACTTACGAGGTGGAATATTTACTGAACAACCGCAACACATATTTTGAAAACCAAAAACTTTTACGAGTCATTCACCTTCGAGAAAAATCTGTAGCAATGAAGTGTGAATAAGTAGGGAAGAGCTGGTATCCTCACTATGTTTCATGTTTCAGCTTGATTTATTTAGGAAGTGGTGATTGAGGGGCTGAGAGTATTGCACAAGAAAATGGTATAAATGCACATTTGGAAAGCTAAAGTGTAGATCTCTTCTGAGTGAAAAGACAAGTGATTTCCCACATAGTGTCGCACTCTGTGATAATAAACTTTACGCTCTAAGACACTGCACGGACTATTTTTAGAATACACCCAGTATAAATGAAATGGAGGACAGAATAAGAATTGTTGCTATCTTTAATAGTACAATAATAGCCTAATGTGCATATTCTGATAAGTAGTAATATTTATTGCATATTTAAATAGGACGTACTTTCAGATTACCGCTTCTACATCTTGAGGCGAGAATGATATAAACCAGAGCCACAAAATGTAAATTTGTCAAGAGAGCGTTTCAAAAGGTAGAATAAATCCATGAACCACATACCAGTTTCTCTGGGTATCCAACAAATGCAGTTTATTTCTCCAATGTCTTAATATTCATTTATGTATAGTTATTTTGTGAAAAAATTATACATTATTAATTAAAAAAAGTATTTTATCGCTGGGTGACGTAACACTGGGCTTTGGACTGTCTCATTCTAAAAGAAAGAAGGTCTAGAAAATTGTGGACTCCAACATGAAACGCAGCATATAGAGACAGTGACTAAAATACTTCAAACAATATAACCAATATATATAACCTATGTGTCATTATCTTCATTTTATTTCTTTGTTTCACTCAGACTCTTGAAGTATCCCTTCGAAACTTCTAGTGTATATGGCATTAATGACATGATATGATTTCTAAAGTCATTGGGGGAAGTGGCAACAAAACGACTATTCACGTTGGTGTGTAGAATATATGAGTCTGGCGATATACCATCTGACTTTCGGAAAAGCATCATCCACACAATTCCGAAGACGGCAAGAGCTGACAAGTGCGAGAATTATCGCACAATCAGCTTAACAGCTTATCCATCGAAGCTGCTTACAAGAATAATATACAGACGAATGGAAAAGAAAATTGAGAATGCGCTAGGTGACGATCAGTTCGGCTTTAGGAAAAGTAAAGGGACGAGAGAGGCAATTCTGACGTTACGGCTAATAATGGAAGCAAGGCTAAAGAAAAATCAAGACACTTTCCTAGCATTTGTCGACCTGGAAAAAGCGTTCGACAATATAAAATGGTGCAAGCTGTTCGAGATTCTGAAAAAAGTAGGGGTAAGCTATAGGGAGAAACGGGTCATGTACAATATGTACAACATCCAAGAGGGAATAACAAGAGTGGACGATCAAGAACGAAGTGCTCGTATTAAGAAGGGTGTAAACAAGGCTGTAGCCTTTCGCTCCTACTCTTCAATCTGTACATCGAGGAAGCAATGATGGAAATAAAAGAAAGGTTCAGGGGTGGAATTAAAATACAAAGTGAAAGGATATCAATGATACGATTCGCTGATGACATTGCTATCCTGAGTGAAAGTGAAGAAGAATTAAAAGATCTGCTGAGCGGAAGGAACAGTCTAATGAGTACACGGTATGGTTTGAGAGTAAATCGGAGAAAGACGAAGGTAATGAGAAGTAGTAGAAATGAGAACAGCGAGAAACTTAACATCAGGATTGATGGTCACGAAGTCAATGAAGTTAAGGAATTCTGCTACCTAGGCAGTAAAATAACCAATGACGGACGGAGCAAGGAGGGCATCAAAAGTAGACTCGCTATGGCAAAAAAAGGCATTTCTGGCCAAGAGAAGTCTACTAATATCAAATACCGGCCTTAATTTGAGGAAGAAATTTCTGAGGATGTACGTCTGGAGTACAGCATTGTATGGTAGTGAAACATGGACTGTGGGAAAACCGGAACAGAAGAGAATCGAAGCATTTGAGATGTGGACTGATAAGGTAAGGAATGAGGAGGTTCTACGCAGAATCGGAGAGGAAAGGAATATGTGGAAAACGCTGATAAGGAGAGGGGGCAGGATGATAGGACATCTGCTAAGACATGAGGGAATGACTTCCATGGTACTAGAGCGAGCTGTAGAGGGCAAAAACTGTAGAGGAAGACAGAGATTGGAATACGTCGAGCAAGTAATTGAGGACGTAGGTTGCAAGTGCTACTCTGAGATGAAGAGGTTAGCACAGGAAAGGAATTCGTGGCGGGCCGCATCAAACCAGTCAGTAGACTGATGAGAAAAAAAAAAAAAAAAAAAAAGAATCGTTTAAGTATTTTCCTCGCAGATTGGAATAGGATGTATTCTCTTGATAGTTGGAACAGATTAAGCTCCTGATGTCCTCGTCCTTTTCTAGTGATATTTGCAGCTGTGAATTCTTCGTAATCGTCACTTTTAAATGTGATGGCGTTACTTCATCAAAACGAAAAGCTGCCGCTTCTGAAAATCGGAACTTAGATCCATCATCATATTCGTCCTTCTTTACAATATTTATTTGCAAAGCTGTCACATGTTTAATATCTGCTTGCTTCTTTTCGCAAGAATCTTTAATGACTGTAACCCAATCAACAGGGGAGCGTACTGTGGAGTTTCTGTTCTTAACATGCTTCTCAATTCGACCAAAATCACGGGAATGGGGCAATCGTGTGTGCCCAACTTGCAGAAACTAATGTTCAAAGGCCTTAAGTTGTCCTTATAACACCAGTGATCTCTCTAGTTCCAAAATTGCTCAAATTTTACCTTGGTCTCTGCAGTTGTCACTAACGATGTGAAAAATGGTTGCTTGAGGCTGTTCTGTAACTAGGAATTTTAGCAGGCAGCTTCCTGTCCCGTCAGATCTACGCTTTGCATCATCGTTGCTTCACACGAACATATGTCCATTTTCGGACACACAGCCATGAATATCTAAGCTGTACGTCCATCATTTCCTCTTATAAAATGCAGGCCAGGACGTCAGTCGCAGTCGTCGAAAGATTTGTTGTAGATCAAATGCTGCTGTCAGATGTTCCTCGGAATTCTCCCTAGCGAACATGGAAAGCTGTGTAATGATGTTTTGTTCTGCAGATGCTTTCGCACGATGAAGGTTGTTTTCAATTTTTAATCTTCGAATCATATCTTCAGATTTAGTCAATTATGCATTTTCAATTTTAATTTGAAATTCATCATACGGACCCATTACATTAACGTCGATATGTAGCAGGATTTTGGAATATATACTGTGTTCGAATATTATCAATTACCTCTAAGAAAACTGACTATTGACACACAGTCAATATGGATTTAGAAAACATAGTTCTTGTCAAACACAACTAACTCTTAAGTCGCACGAAGTGTTGAGTGATATTGACAAGGTATTTCATATTGATTCCGTGTTTCTAGATTTCCAGAAGGCTTTTGACACTGTACCACACAAGCTTGTAGTGAAATTCAGTGCTTATGGAATATCGTCTCAGTTATGTGACTGGCACCGTGATTTACTGTCAGAGAGGTGACCATACGCAGAAAGTGATGGAAAGTCATTGAATAAAACAGTAGCGATTTCTGGCTTTCCCCAAGGTAGTGTTATAGGCCCTTTGCTGCTCATCATCTATATAAACGGTTTAAGAGACAGTCTTGGCAGTAGTCTTAGGTTTCTTTCATATGACACTGTCGTTTATCGATTAGTAAAGTCATCTGAAGATCAAAACAAATTGCAAAAACGATTTAGAAAAGATATCTCTATTGTGATAAAATTGACAGTTGAACCTAAATAACGAAAAGTGTGAGGTCATCCACATGAGCGCTAAAAGGAATCAATTGAACATCGGTTACACGATAAATCGGTCAAATCTAAAGGCCATAAATTCAAATAAATACTTAGGAATTACAATTACGAACAACTTAAATTGAAAGTAACACACAGAAAATAACGGGGGGAAGGATAACCAAAAGCTATTATTGGCATGTAACACATCTGCTAAAGAGACCAGCTATACTGCACTTGTCCGTCCTCTGTTGGAATACTGCTGTTGGATGTGAGAGTCTTACTAGGTAGGATTGACAGAGTACATCGAGAAATTTCAAGGAAGCGCACTTAGGAATTACAATTACGAACAACTTAAATTGGAAGTAACACATAGAAAATAACATGGGGAAGGCTAACCAGAATCTATTATTGGCATGTAACACATCTGCTAAACAGACCAGCTACACTGCAGTTGTCCGTCCTCTGTTGGAATACTGCTGTTGGATGTGGGAGTCTTACTAGGTAGGGTTGACAGAGTATATCGAGAAATTTCAAGGAAGGGCAGCACGTTTTGTATTATCGCGAAATAGGGGAGAGAGTATCACTGAAATGATAAAGGATTTGAGGTGGACATCATTAAAACAAAGGCATTCTTGTTTGCAGTGGATTTTTCTTCTACTTCTTCTTCTTTCACTTGCGCTTTTATCCCGCTGTTGCACAGGGTTGGCGTGGTTAGGTACGGATTTGGCAATGTTAATATTAATGAGTGGCCGCATGCCCTTACTGCCACCACCTCATAGCCTCAGGCATGGATTAGTGTACCCCAGCTGTCTGCATCAAGTGTAACCCATGGAATAGTGTAAATTTCTTTTGATGTCTGTGAGGCAAATAACTGAGGCGGGACTTGGCGACCATCCTGGTATTCACCTAGTGGGATGTGGAAAACCACCCAAAAACTACATCCAGGCAGGCCGGCACACCGGCCCTCGTCGTTAATCCGCTGGGAGGATTCTAATCAGGGCAGGCGCGCCTACCTGTGTCCAACAAGCATCCCGTTAGTGCTCTCGGCGAACCTGGCGGGTCTTGTTTGTGGCGGAATCTTTTCACAAAATTTCAATCACTAACTTTCTTCTCCAAATGCGAAAATACTTTGTTGATGCCGACGTACATAGGCAGAAACGACCACCACAATAAAATAAGGGTAGTAAGAGCTCGCACCGAAAAGTATAGGTGTTCGTTTTCCCGCGCGCTATACGAAATTGGAATAATAGAGAATTATTGTGAAGGTGGTTCGATAAACCCTCTGCCAAGCACTTAAATGTGATTTGCAGAGTATCCATCTAGATGTGGATGTAGATCATATGCATAATATGTGTCTGAAAGAGGCAATTTGGAATCAATATTAAAGCCCTAGTTAAAAATACTTCTAAATTTTGAAAATTTACTTTTAGTGCATTATTTTATTCACAATTTTTCAAATAATATTCCTGCTATAATGATAGAGCGACATGTCATGGCCGAAGTGCACCTTATTAGGTTTCTGTGAGATGTAATGATTGGCATACTTAGATAAATTATGTATGAAGTTTGGAACTGTCTATACTGCTTCTGGTGAAACGTTCCTTGTGGGTTCTCCTTTCTTCCTGGAAACAAAAAAAGTTCATTTTAAAGTTAAATACCCAAGTCAGAGAATTTTAGTGAATTTGTGATTGAAAACGATACTTGCAGAAAAAACAACATAAATAAACTGAATAAAATATAATTATGAATTTTCCAGAAAGCAATATTAAATTAATCTTTAGACAACTCTAGAGTCTTTTGGAAAAGATGAGTGACGACCACGCGAGCATTTCTGTAAGTTTTGAAGACATCCTTGATTGTTCTGGAGCCCATGTTTACTTAAAAAGGCCTCTCTGCATATCAAAATATTACACCCATTAAAATTAACCTGGTACAGAAAAGTAACCAGCTATCACGAAACTATGCTTTTCTCTTTCTTTGCGTACCTGAAAAAATAAAATATGTTAGCCAATCAAAATAATAATTTTATCTACAAAAAAGTACATCACATACAAATCAAATTTCTGATTTTCATGAATGATAGTTACCTTTTTTGCATTGGTTCCATCTTAATATTACTTAGAAGGTAATTATTTTGACAACTGAAGTCGACCATATCCGAAGGAATGGAGTATTTGCTCTATACATTCATGAATTTTGCTCCAACACTTGTTTTCACATGTGCAACAATGACCAATAATTTCAGCATCAATAGTTTGTACTGATTTACCAGATTAGGTACTCTCTGACGGAATTTCTACGATGTTCACATCTGATCCTATTCCAGTTCACTAAGAAACATTGAACAGGCCAGATCGTATAAAATATTATTTTACTTAATAGTTTCGACAGACTTTTCTTTCATCTTCAGTTGTTTAAAATATATCTGTTGTAAAACATATTCATTTTACGTCGAGTCTCACGCCAACTGTCTAGTGGATAAGTATCAGCACATTATAAAACGTTTGCAGTAGCTAAAATATTTAGAAACGTAAAGCACTTTGTATAAAAAGCCATAAACTTATATATCGCTCATAGATGCTTGCTGTATCACAAAAAGGCAGTACAGTTTAGCACTTCTGCTTACATAAGGTGGACAGACTCTAAACAATTAACACCTACTTTAAATTGGCGTATAAAGTAGAACTCAAGTATTGTATGCGATCTAGGCTGTTGAATGTTTTTTAGTAGGTAAAACAGATCGCATCTTCAGCACTCTCAAAATGAGAAAATTCAACCTTTTCCAATTGTTAATATTTCTTGTTTTTTATGTCTTTAGGTGCTTCAGCAGGTGGTACCTCCAGACACCTTTTATATTCTTCAACATCCTAAGTCAGACAAAATGTCCAGAACGAGAAAGACCAACGCCAGTTTAACATATACAACTCGCATTGATATATTATACAAACAACCTTATAATATTAAAATATTAACAATAATGCAGTATTAATAGGAGAAGAATAATCTGTGCTTGAATTTCACAAACATATTTTAATTAGTATGTAAATAGTAGTACTACAAAATAACGTTGTAGTATGATACAAACCTAAGCCTCAATTTTTTAGTGTTAAAAAATTATTTTCGAGATATCAAGCAGTTTTCGGATAACTGCTCATCAGAGGGACAATAACTGCTTCCATCTGATCAATAAGTTTTACCAGAACTAGCCACTTCTTAGTCAAAACTTTCTTCTTTGGTTACGCATGGAAATAACCTCTTCTTTGAAAGCATCATTTTGCCGTGATTCTGGGTTGTTTCGCAGAAGGAAAAGACTAGTTCCTCAACATATGACAACAACAAGTGTGAACTGCTCTGTCCTCTGGTGAGTGAAAGTTAAAATATTTTTACAGTAACTTCCACTGTTGAATAGAAGTTGAACTCATACAAAAAGAACATGTTTTGAGGAACTTGTAGCTTTGGTCTGTGTCATTCTCACCCCTCTACTCAGGTATGAATTTTCCTTTTATAGTAAAACAATAGCCTAATGTGTATGTTCTTAAGAATAGTGAAATTTACTGCGTGTTTAAATAGGAAATATTTTTAAATTACCTCTTGTACATGTTGAGGCAAAATTTGTTCTCTGTGAAAAGGCAAAGGAACACATCAAACGTGTATTTGTTCCCCAAGACATGATGTAAACAAGAAAGCAGATCAGCAGAAAGTTTTCTGTAGTGGAGACGAAAACAGAAAACCTCCCTTCAATTAAATCCATAGATGCCATACCAAAGGACAAATTTGCGAAAGAAGCAGAAGGAAAAATGTACAATGGCGGAATACTAGTTGGATCTGAATCAGCAAAGAAAATCCTCTAACACTGCAGTTCAAGTCACTAAACCATGATCTTCACTTTACTGAAGCGGATCTAGAAGGCCCAATATTAGTCCCCTATCAATACCTCTTCTGCAGCATTTACATTAAGATGAGTTTGACATAAAAGTTCTGCAACAATATATGCCACTTCTACACAGCAGTTACTATGGGTGTAAGAAGAGGAGTGGAGAAAGAAGAGGATGTGGTAAGAGAAGGAGAGGAGGAAAACTGAAAAGTGCACAACACGTTGCTGTAGCATCACGAGTGTTCCCCTAAAAGGACATTCCTTAGGAGAAGATCATGAGTATGATTCTATGGACAGTCACTGTGAGGGATTATAGAAAGTGATTATGAAAAAACTCTTGTATTTCTTGGGGTCACTCCAACATATGGTCGTTACGGTATTTTAATTTTACTTGCTATTTACGTATCATTATTCAGGTTTTTATATTAATTTCGCTTTAATTATTCACATACCCTCGTTTGGCAATGAACATGTATTATGTATATCATGTGTGTTATAACAAAAAATCTTCAAAACACAGAAAAGTAAATGAAACGTTTTTGCACTTGTACCAGTTTTATTGTAAAAAAGCTTTAAGATGCATGGAGTATCAGTATTTTTAATACATTATAAAAATACTGCAGCGGCACTACGATTTCTAACCATACATACAACTCTACATAGACCAACCGACCATTAGGAAAAAAGTACGTGATTTTTCGATATTAACTCACATAATTTATAAAGAGCCATTTAACTTACTCAGTTTGCTTCAGCAAGTATCTGTACCACTCAATTAAAGACTCATGACTATCCCTAGGATTAGTTATTGGAGAGACTGAGTTTGAGCTTGAACACAAGAAGAAAAATAATGCCAGGCACAATGCAAGATTTGATGTGAATATTTTAGAGTTTATTTGTGGCGCAGACTATTCCAAATTGATATGATCAGTGGGAGAAATTCTCACGAGTTACAGTTGCTTGGACGGTCAACCACGTGGTATTTTACGGCAGAAAGGACGCCCTGCTGACTCAGACATGTGGGCGAAACACCCACATCGTGCCGGCGTCGGGTCATGCCGCTAATAACGGAGAATTAGTGGCCGTACCGACAGGACCGGTGCATTTTAAAAACGCCCAATCAAAGACGGTAATTGGCAGTTATTTGCTACCGCTCTAATATACGACCAGTGCAGCCGACGACTTAATTAGAATCGACATTCAGTTTAACGTTTCGTTAAATTACGCTACCAACGGCGGTGTTAACTGCTGGTCGAGCCCTACAAATTTCGTCTTCACTGACGTTTTCCACCGTCCAGGCATTTGGAGTGGGCACGCAGTAGTTGTGAAGTGTATACCTCGCTTTGAGCAATGATTTTGCAAGGTACAGTCGTATCTCAAGAACTAGTAGAGATTCATTAATTACTTTTATTAGTTTAATGGGAGCCATAGCGGATATTCGTGACTGAAGAGAAAAAGTAAAATAAATGGAAACCGTAATATTAAAATTGACCTATTGTATTTTCAATGACAACATAGGAAAAAGGGTAAGTCTGCTACCTGATCAATATTCATTTTCATATTAGAAATTTTCTAAACCTTTGAGAAGTACCTCATACCACAGCCACAGCCCATCTTTAATGAAAAAATTTAAAATTAATTCAGCAGACTGACTCCTAACTGAATTCGGTACATTACTGAATATTTAAACACACACACACATGTTAAGATACTATTACAGCTTAGTCTACTTCTGTTTCAGTTATCTCCTATTGCTCTTTCCTACTAGTCTCTCCCATTTTACTGATTACATCTGTGAATTCATTAGTAACAAACTCTATTAATGTGTGATATTAAAAACATTTACTGCATATTGTAAAAAACTGACATTGTACACATACACTATGTGATCAAAAGTATCCGGAAACCTAACTGAAAACGACTCACATGTTCGTCGCTCCGTCCATCGGTAATGCTGGAATTAAATATCGTGTTAGCACGTCCTTAGCCTTGATGACAGCTTCCACTCTCGCAGGCACACGTTCAATCAGGTGCAGGAAGGTTTCTTGGGGAATGGCAGCCCATTCTTCACGGAGTGCTACACTGAGGAAAGGTATCGATGCCGGACGGTGAGGCCTGGCACGAATTCGACGTTCCAAAACATCCCAAAGGTGATCTATAGGATTCAGGTCACGACTCTGTGCAGGTCAGTCCATTACAGGGATGTTATTATCATGTAACCACTCCATCACAAGCCGTGCATTATAAACAGGTGCATTATCGTGTTGAAAGATGCAATCGCCATCCCCGAACTGCTCTTCAACAGTGGGAAGCAAGAAGGTACTTAAAATATCAATGTGGGCCTGTGCTGTAATAGTGCCACGCAAAACAACAAGGGGTGCAAGCGCCCTCCATGAAAAACACGATCACACCATAACACCACTGCCTCCGAATTTTATACTGTTGGCACTACACACGCTGGCAGATGACGTTCACCGGGCATTCGCCGTACCCACACCCTGCCATCGGATCGCCACATTGTGTACCGTGATTCGTCACTCCACACAACGTTTTTCCACTGTTCAGTCGTTCAATGTTTACGCTCCTTACACCAAGTGAGGCGTCGTTTGGCATTTACCGGCGTGATGTGTGGCTTATGAGCAGCCTCCCGCCTAACTGTCATAGTACTTGCAGCGGATCCTGATGCAGTTTGGAATTCCTGTGTGATGGTCTGGATAGATGTCTGCCTATTACACATTTCGACCCTCTTCAAATGTCGGCAGTCTCTGTCAGTCAACAGACGAGGTCTGCCTCTACGCTTTTGTGCTGTATGTGTCCCTTCAGGTTTCTACTTTACTATCACATCGGAATCAGTGGACCTAGGGATGTTCAGGAGTGTGGAAATCTCGCGTACAGACGTATGACACAAGTGACACCCAATAACCTGACCACGTTCGAAGTCCGTGAGTTCCGCGGAGCGCCCCATTCTGCTCTTTCACGATGCCTAATAACTACTGAGGTCGCCGATGAGGAGTAGCTGGCAGTAGGTGGCAGCACAATGCACCTAATATGAATAACGTATGTTTCTGGGGTGTCCGGATACTTTTGATCATATAGTGTACGTGCGGCTTTTCTACGACGGTCGTCGTCTTCCGATTCCCAAGTTCCATAGTTTCCCATCTGTTCAATATTCTTCCTGTAGGCTATCTAAATTCATCGCATCATTAAGATCTTACACC
Source organism: Schistocerca americana (assembly GCF_021461395.2). Taxonomy (NCBI): domain Eukaryota; kingdom Metazoa; phylum Arthropoda; class Insecta; order Orthoptera; family Acrididae; genus Schistocerca; species Schistocerca americana. Next base: position 161,288,295 of record NC_060119.1, on the reverse strand, counting down.
CATCTTCTACGTGGACCTCCACGTTTTCTTCGTTCAGCTGGTGTCCATTTACATATTTTTTCTAGCGATCAGTTTTCAGTTGGAGGTGGCCACATCAAGTCAATTCTTTGCTATCTACGGCATCGGCAACAGTGTCTTTTTCTGCGATAATTTCCCCTATATTTCATTTCTGTCGTGTTCCGATCTGCAGATGTGGCAACTTCATCGACAAAAATCTGTCTCGAGGGATATAAGTTTGTTTTTCGTCCATTTGGTTAGCTCTCATATTTCTGCGGAATATGTGGTCTCTCTACGATTGGCTTGTACACCAAGAGCTTTGTTTTCTGTGTAAATAGCAAGGAGTTAAGCTGGTCAATTGCTCTTTTTCTTTCCCAGTTTTATTTGTGATGTCTTGTGTGATTCCTCTGCTTGTTGTAAAAGTGGGGCGCAAGTATGTTAATGTACAGAAATTCCTGATTTTGCAGAATCTACATCCAAAGCTTCTCGTTCATCTTCACCCATTATATTCCCTCTGTTTTGTGTTTATTGTCAGACCTCATTTGTGTAATTAACTACCTCTTGGAAATGTATATCGGCATAAGCATAAGGCTGGTTTTTCTTTTTTACATATTTGTTCACCAAATTCGAGAAATTTTACATCTGATATTCATTTTATAGCAAATGCGTTATTTCGAATTTGTATTTTGAAACACAACGATTGGTTAATGCGACTGCGGCATATGAGTACACAAGCCATAAAAGAAATAATTTGGCGATTTTATATCGGTAGGATCTGCACACCAGCGCAATATCGGTTTGCATACTTTCACAGTACATCAATAATAGAGATAATTCAGCTATGCAGGAAGTCTATGAGCTCTTCTCGGGGAACTATCTCTCTGTCAATGAAGTCACATCGACAAGAAACGGACCTCTGCCTTGGAAACTACGAACAGAACCCGCTGGCGTGTCTCGTAGCTCGATTAACACACAAGGAACGGCTGCCACGGTTTCCGTACCGCCGGATCCAGGATAGGGAAAGCAATCTCCTAATTACGGTGCCCGCGGCGCACACAGATGCTCCCCGACAAAGAAGCTGTAGAATTCTTTTAACGGGCAGCTCGCGATCCTGTTACCGAAACAAGACGACACGGCAGCTGTATAGGGCGGGAGCTGACAATTGCATTCTCCGTAATTAGGGGCAGCCTAATGCTGTTAGGCTGTTCCGGGGCGGGAAAGAAGGGTGGCGAACGGCGCGCTCATTGTCCGCCTGTCCCGTGCTCTGGGAGGCAGGTGCGGGGGACGCAGAATAATGAGCACTCGGCTGCCGCGGCGGGGGCCAAGACGCTTCCGGTGCGATGGGGCATAACGGCTGACTCATTTGAGACCTGCCGCCTAGCCACATGGTCCATACACGTGCTAAAAACGTACGTTCAGCGCCAGCGTAGCTTGACGGAGGTCCCACGAATTTGAGGCAGCTCCAAAAATGGGCTCGCCCAAGGGAGCGTGTTGGCGCCAATCCTATTCAACCCATATACAAACAACCATCCAACTCCAGATAAAACCAAAACTTTGGTATATGCAGACGACCTGGCAATAACAGTTCAAGGCAACAGATTTGACGCCATCGAGGAGAATCTAGAAACCGCCCTTTCTACAATGCCAACCTACTTCAAAAGGAATTCTCCAAAACCCAATCACTCCAAAACTAAAGTAAGTGCATTCCATCTGAACTCGAGGCAGGCAAAGTACAGGCTCAGTGTTACCTGGGATGGGACATTACTAGAACACACAGATACTCCCACCTACCACGGCGTCGTGCTGGACAGAACATTGACATACAAATATTATTGCGAAAAAACACGCAAAAAAGTAGAAGCACGAAATTCCCTAATAAGAAAGCTGTCCAATAGCAAATGGGGTGCCAAACCTACCGTGGTCAGAACTTCAGCTCAAGCTTTGTGCTTCTCAACTGCCGAATATGCCTGCCCGGTATGGTGCAGAACCGCCCACGCAAAAAAGGTAGATATTAGATTGACTGAAACATGCAGGATAGTGACAGGCTGCATGAAACCAACCCCCATAGGAAATCTTCACAGGGCTGCAGGTTTCACAAACCCTGACTCACGTAGGAAAGCCCATGAACATACCGAGAAACTAAAACAAACCTTTGATCCCCGTCACTCAATATTTGGCCTAGAGTGTGGCCCCAGCAGACTCAGATCCAGGCGTCGTTTCCTAAGTTGCGCCTTAGATGAGCCTCCCATCTACTATCCACTAAGAGAGGGACCCACCAAGCGGCGTTTCTGGTGATTGGAAAACCTGGAGAATGCTTAACCGCATCAGAACTGGGATGGCTCCTGTGAAACCTAATCTGATCAAATGGGGTTTGTTGGACGAAAATGACGACAAATGCGACTGCGGCACTCGACAGGACATGGAACATCTTCTACAATGCCCTGCCTGCCCCCACAGATGCACCCTCGACGATCTATGGCTGGCTAAAGAAGAAGCATTGGACATTGCCCAATACTGGGCAAACAAATTGTAGTTTCCGGACACGAAAAAGTAAAGTAAGTGAGGCAGCTCCAATTAGCGTTCGGCACTTCGCCACTGTACAAGCTACTCGTGGCACTATCGGTTCTGAAAGGTGCTGTTACATTGTGCATGGGTACGTAGATCCCGTAAGCTGCGGAAGCCAGCGGTGCGATGTCTGAATTCGTAGTGCCCAGGCACAACTGACCGCCACCTATACATCCACCTCTGTGCCCTGTCTCAGAATCGGACACATGCAACACCACGAACAGCATGTGCAACGAAATCGGAAGGAACTAATAAAACTTGGTTCCCAACCAAGGGCGCCGACGTATATAAAATATTGGGGGGGGGGGGGGGGGGGAGGGGGCATACTGGGGTCTTGCCCCGGGAAATTTTCTAAATTTTAGATGAAAAATTGTGAGTTCTTAAGTTTTTTAAGCATTTTAGAGTCATATGATCAAAATTAGAACCCCGAGAACCGGATTCTCGATAACTCGACACTCCAGGAAACTCGACAAGCCTGACACATTTTTGGGCTCTGAACGAAGAAACAAAACATAAACACGCACGGTATTTTCGTAAAAAGCTAATTTAATTTACAGTGATAATCATGCTTATAGACTATAACAAAGCAGTGAATATATAGCTCTGAAAAGCCTGAAATTATATTTAAATAAATCCTAAACTATCATTAAAAGATGAAAACATAAAATATTGCTCTCGTACAGTAATAGCACTTTGATTAATAAGTGAAATAATTAGTTTAAGCTTTCTTTCAATAAGGTTCAGGGTTCATTAAATAAAAACAATAACTCGAAGTTAATGGTTTAATACACTTAATAAAGTTAATACAGTATGCTTAATACTTTCAGTCAAAAAGTATGTAAATAGCGGGTTTTAGTTGGATCTTACACCCTAAAAATATTTAAGTATTTGAAAATAACTAACACAGTACTATAGTAATACAGTACTAAACTAGTACTAATATTTCGATACCGAAAATTTAACATTACGTATGTATTTAATTCTCTATTTTCTAATGACTTTTATTATTGCTCTAAATGTCATTATCAGGGCTTGAGTGTCTTTAGAAAGGTGCAAATACCGACCGTCTTATTGGATTACTGAATCTGAAGTCGTTGATGACTGGTCAGATATTCAGTTCAACCAAAACATCTTAGTGGACATGAAGAACAGTCAAGTTGTTCAATCGCTTCTGTCCCATTGATCGGAGATTGACTTCAGACGTAAGGGCTCTAAATGACCGTTCTACCGCTGCTGTCGTGATTGGAACTACTTGGAGGAGCTTAATGCACTTCACTACTTCACACAACATTTCTCCAACTGCAGGCTCTTGTGTAATGTACTTTCTTACATCACTCATGTTTTAAAAAACATTATTAGCGATATCAGATAACATATTCAAGTGTAAGTCTCTCAATTTCTAGGTCATTTTTGAAAAATTCACTTGGTTTTTCCACATTTGTTTCACCTCTGTTTACTAAAAGCGAGCACTCTTGTTCAACTGCAATGACCTGTGTGAGTCCAGTTGAAGCAAACCGCTCAGTAATGCAAGATTGCATCATTTCAAAAACTGAAATGTAAATAGCTTTGTAATATTCCGTTGGGGTTTTGGAAGTGTGCAGTGAGCTGCTTCGTTATTTTCATACTTCTTTGGTATACTTTGATATCGAAGAAGCGAAGGATCATCAACTTGTAAGGGTTTTTCTTTTAAACACAATTCCCAAAGTGTTCAAAACTATCACGCCTTCCATTCAATATAAAAATGAAGCCTTCATATATTTTTTCAAGATCAGCAACACTTAGATGAGGGTACTGAATATTTTCATTGACATCCTCTACTGGGTTCATTGCATGGCAATAAAAGCGTAAAAAGAAATAAGTATTGAATTGTAGCACTGACTCAAGGTAGCCTGCACATTTGTAACCTGCCTCTGTTTTGTCCTCTGCAGAAAATATTTAAAAAACTCTAGAAGTTCTTCAAAGTTCTTCAGTATTCTCAAGATATTAGAAGCTCACATAGCCCATCGAGTCGGGCAAAGGGGTCGTAGACGAGCTTGTTCGTTGGCACCCTCACAGCATATGCTTCTGATAAGTCCTACCCTTTCGTTGGATTCCCTTACAGTCCTTATTAAGTCCTTGGCTAAAGCCATAATATCCCTCATAGACGTAAGATAGATGAGACTGTCTACAACCGCCAAGTCTAAACAGTGAACAGTGCAGTGAACATAACGTGCTTTTGGTTGTATATCCAAAACTAACCTTTTTTTAGTCCTTTGAACTTACCTCTCATATTCGAGGCACCATCCTCTTAATTTATCCATTGACAATCGAGACGAGCAAAAACTTTGGAAATACTAAACAGCGTTTGTGATTCAGTGATGGGGGTCTCGAATAGGCCAACGAAGTCTTCGTTGATGTTTAAGGAATCATCGACAGTACGAATATAAAATGACGCTTGTTCGTGAATCGAAGAATCACTTGTTTCCTCAACCATAATAGAAAAATGTTCAGTCTTCTTGATTGAAGCCAATACCTTTCTCAACACAGACTTTCCTAGTAGATGAATAATTGAGTTTACATCTTTGTGCCCTCTAATTTATAGTCCTTCACGACACAGAAATTGCATGGTAATAAAAATTGTCTCAAGAGATAGACGGGCTTTCTTCATATCACTACCTAACTGTTCATTCAATTGAGAGGTCACACTTCGGTTATGGATAGAATATAGATTCAGAACACCTTCTTTATGTGTAAACGTATTTTCATGAAAATGGAATTTTTCCAAGGTCTTTTCCAGTTATAAAACCCTACGGAAGTAAATTCATCTTCTTTTTTTGAAGAAAATTGTAATAGATTTTTAGCATCTGCCTCTTTGCAAGTTTTGCAAAAAACTTTTTCGGTAGATGCTTCATATTTTAGCCATTTATATTTGGTCAACCAACACTTCAGAAATGATCTTCCCTTACGGGATTGTCAAGGTTTCGACTGTGAATGGTTCTCGCCTCAGGACGACGAAGCAATTGACGACACAATGATTGTTGGAATTTGACTTGCAGTATCATCAACTTCCAAGCGCACCTTTTTGGTAACAAATTTATCCATTGCAAACTTAATTCAGAATACACTAAGAGACTAAAGTAAACGAAAAAAATAAAGTCATTTAAAATAGTCCACTAGACACTAAAGTCGGAACACTAAACACGTCTGCAGCATGCACTGAACGAAAGTATCCACACTGAATGACTGCGATAGCAGGGTGCGCTGTATATAGCCGCAGCACCATAATGTCTCGAAGCGTCAAGACGACGCGCTGCGGAGGGCTCCGGGCGCTTCCGCTCCAGTCCTTTTGATGTTACCGTAGCTGCAGCGCTGGCCCGCCGGCACCAGACTGTACCCGAAGGTTCGCGCACCGGGACAAATTCTAAGTGTGCCCGCAGCACCGTAACACTATCATGCTTCACGCCACTCGTTTTCAGTTAACCTGCTTACTACCGTAATAATTATTTAACTCAATACTAAATATATTTTAAAAGGTAACTATCGTCAAACAAGAAAAATAAAAAATTCCAACTTGTTTTTCTGATTTTACAAAGCATAATATAACTAATAATTATCTTGAATTACTGGGGTGGCTCGGGCACCCTCAGGCCCTATGGAGTCGGCGCCTGTGTTCCCAACCCAGAGAAAACAAAGCTAAGGCAGGAGAGAGATGTTTTTATCACAATATTCACACCCCAACTTCGTTACTAATTTAGTTTTTGGAAGCGCTATTTATATCTTATTTTTGAATAAAACGATCATGGTTGTGAAAATATGGTTTACTGATGCGTTGCGCCTTTGTAGGCCGTCATCAAATAATCTTCAAATAGAATACAGAGAAAATAATGGTTAAGGTATAGTCCTAACATGCACGGCTGTAATACCTACGGAAGTTTTTACGAATCTTTGCCTGTGAGACATTCGTGGAACTAAGCATATGTCCGGGTTGAGCTAACTGGGGTATGTGCAGCGACAGCGAACACGAGCTGAAAAGCAAACCTTAAAAAGGATAATGATGTAGTGATAAGTCAGATAAACTATTAAAATGCAGAGAAATTCCTCCGCTACAATCATGGTGGCATGTGCAGTGGCGCAGCTGGTAGAACCACACTTATTAGAATTGTGCAAATCACATAGTCCTATGTAAACCAGCTATCACTGCAGAAGACGTCGAGCATGTGTACAGCTCGCTAAAAATGGCTCTGAGCACTATGGGACTTAACAGCTGTGGTCATCAGTCCCGTAGAACTTAGAACTACTTAAACCTAACTAACCTAAGGACAGCACACAACACCCAGCCATCACGAGGTAGAGAAAATCCCTGACCCCGCCGGGAATCGAACCCGGGAACCCGGGCGTGGGAAGCGAGAACGCTACCGCACGGCCACGAGATGCGGGCTACGGCTCGCTAAACATTACACTGAGTGCCGTACATTGTCATGTCATTTTTAGGCATAACGCAAAATTTGCAGATCGTCGATAGTGGGTGATGGTGTCCCGTTGCCTTGAATGCTCAGATATTGCATAACGTCGGCCTTTTTATTTCCAGATGTTCGTGGAACCTAGTCTTAAGTATCTCACCGGTATGGCCTATGTACAATTTTTTGCAAACGTTACACTCCAGTTTATAGACTGGAGCAAGCACATCTACCTCTATAGGGCCGTTCATTACGAACAAAACTTTCAGAGTTAGCTTCCATTATCATTTTATAGTAACTGTGACTCTGAAAAAGTACTTAGTCTTTCCATGAGTCTTGGTGAGAGACAGACCCTCTTTGCCAATATGTCCTGAATTTAGGAATTAATTTTTATAGTACTAGGCAGTACACAATTTAAATGCAGAAATGTAATTCATTGACTCCATTTTTTCAGTAGACTATGGTATTTTTTAGGTACGCAAGTCGAGGTGGACTACTAATTTCTACTTACCAGACAGTCCGTAAAACCAGACGTGTAGCACTTCATCTGTTCATTCACAGAGTGCAATTGTGTCTCTTTAAACCCCAGAAAACCTGACTGACCACTTTTCACTTCAGCATCCGCCCTCACGTCACTTTTCAGTCCGACCACAGCACCTGACAATAAACCAGTTGTCTCCTTACCCATGTGCTCTGTTCCATTACACTTGTGACATGTTGTTTAAAGTCAATCCACTTTGAAAGATTCCGCTTCAAGTAAATCATTCGACAGATTGAAATATAACAACACTTATTTACTATCTAAAATTTCATTTTTATTGTATTACCAGCTGAGTACGTGGTATGGCACAAGTATATACTTATTCAATCTATCAGTCTATATCTTCCTCCCCCTCTCTCGGTCCATCTTCTCCATCCCCTGTTCTCTTTCCATCTCCTCCTCCCCCTCTCTGTCAACCTACCCCTCCCTCCTCTGTGCTTATGCTCCTTTACCTCGGTCCATCTTCTTCTCCTGTTGCTAATTCCATCTCCTGCTCCCCATCTCAGTGCCTATCTTCTCCTCCCCCTTTCTCTTTCCATCTCCCCATCACCCCTTCCTGTCCTTCTTCATCGCTTTATCAACCTCCTCCTCTCCCCTCTCTCGGTCTAACTCCTCCCCTTTCTCTATCCATTTCTGTTCTCCCTCTCTCTGTTCTTCTCCTACTCCCCTTTCTCTGCTTATGTCTTCCTCTCCATGTCTGTCCACCTTCCTTTGCAATCTACGTCCACAATTATTTGCTGGATATATTCCAATCTCTGCCTTCCTCTACCGTCTTTGTCCTCTATAGCTCCCTCTAGTACATTGAAAGTCATTCTCTCATGTCTTATCAGATGTCCTATCACACTGTCCCTTCGCTTTATCAGTGTTTTCCACATATTCCTTTCCTCTCCGATTCTGCACAGAACCTCCACAATCCTTACCATATCAGTCAACCTAATTTTCTACGTTCGTCTGTAGCACCACACCTCAAATGCTTCGATTCTCTTCTGTTCCGGTTTTCCCACAGTCCATGCTTCACTACCATACAAAGCTCTACTCCAGACGTACATTCCCAGAAATTTCTTTCTCAAATTAAGGCCGATATTTGATATTAGTAGACTTCTCTTGGCCAGGAATCCCCTTTTTGCCATTGCTAGTCTGCTTTTTGAGGTTTTCCTTGCTCCGTCTGTCATTGCCTAGGTAGTAGAAATCCTTAACTTCACCTACTTCGCGACCATCAATCCCGATGTTAAGTTTCTCGCGGTTCTCATTTCTACTGCTCCTCATTATTTTTGTCTTTCTTCCATTTACTCTCAATCCATACTCTGTTCTCATTAGCCTGTCCATTCTGTTCAGCAGATCATTTAATTCTTCTTCACTTTCAGCCAGGATGGCAATGTCGTCAGCGAACTGTATCATTGATATCCTTTCACCTTGAATTTTAACTCCACTCCTGAACTTTTCTTTTATTTCCATCACTGCTTCCTCATTGTGCAGATTGAACAGTAGGGGCGAAAGGCTACATCCTTGCCTTACACCCTTTTTAATACGAGCACTTCGTTCTAGAGCGTCCACTCTTATTATTCCCTCTTAACTGTTGTACATATTATATATGACCCGTCTCTCCCTATAGCTTCCCCTACTTTTCTCAGAATTTCGAACATCTTGCACCATTTTACATGGTGGAACACTATTTCCAGATCGACAAATCCTGTACACCTGTCTTGATTTTTCTTTAGTCTTGCTTCCATTATTAACCGCAACGTCAGAATTGCCCATCTCGTGCCTTTACCTTTCCTAAAGCCTAACTTATCGTCATCTAGCGTATCCTCAATTTTCTTTTCCATTCTTCTGTATATTATTCTTGTAAGCAACTTGGATGCATGAGCTGCTAAACTGATTGTGCGGTAATTCTCGCATTTGCCAGCTCCTGCCGTCTTCGGAATTGTGTAGATGATGCTTTTCCGAAAGTCAGGTGATATGTCGCCAGACTCCTACATTCTACACACCAACGTGAATAGTCGTTTTGTTGCCACTTCCCCCAATGATTTTAGAAATTCCGATGGATTGTTATCCAGCACTTCTGCCTTACTTGACCTTATGTCCTCCTAAGCTCTTTTAAATTCTGATTCTACTTCTGGATTCCCTGTGTCTTCTTAATCGACTCCTGTTTCTTCTTCTATCACATCCGACAAATCTTCCCCGTCATAGAGGCTTTCAGTGTATTCTTTCCACCTATCCGCTCTCTCCCCTTCATTTAACAGTGGACCTCCCGTTGCATTCTTAACGTTATCAAACTTGCTTTTAATGTAACCGAAGGTCATTTTGACTTTCCTGTATGGTGAGTCCGTCCTTCCGACAGTCATTTCTTTTTCGAAGTCTTCACATTTTTTCTCCAGTCATTTCGTCTTTGTTTCCCTGCACTTCCTATTTATTTCATTCCTCAGCGACTTGTATTCCTGAGTTACCCGGGACATTTTTGTACTTCCTCCTTTCATCGATCAACTGAAGCATTTCTTCTGTTACCCATGGTTTCTTCGCAGTTACCTTCCCAACTTCTGTGATGCTCCTTTCTAGAGATGTCCACCCTCTTCAACTGTACTGCCTACTGAGCTATTCCTTATTGCTGTATCTACAGCCTTACAGAACTTCAACCGTGTCTCGTCATTCCTTAGTACTTGCCGGCCGGAGTGGCCGAGCGGTTCTAGGAGCTACAGTCTGAATCCGCGCGACCGCTACGGTCGCAGGTTCGAATCCTGCCTCATCGATGTGTGTGATGTCCTTAGGTTAGTTAGGGGACTGATGACCCCAGAAGTTAAGTCCCATAGTGCTCAGAGCCATTTAAAATTTAGTACTACCGTATTCCACTTCTTTGGGTATTGATTTTTCCTGACTAATGTCATAAACTTCTGCCTACTCTTCATCAATGCTTTATTGTGATCTGAGTCTATGTCTGTTCCTGGGTATGCCTTATAACGAAGGAACTGATCCCGGAATCTCTGCCTGACCATGAAGTAATCTAAGTGAAATCTTCCCGTATCACCCAGCCTTCCCAAGTATACCTCCTCCTGTTGTGATTCGCTATTACTAGCTGAAACTTGTTACTGAACTCAATTAGTCTTTCTCCTCACTCATTCCTTGTTCCAAGCCCATATTATCCGGTAACTGTTTCGTCTATTGCATTCCAGTATCCCATGACTATAAGATTTTCGACTCCCTTAGCGTACTGTAATACCTTTTCAGTATCCTGATATACTTTCTCTAGCTCTTCATTTTCAGGTTGCGACGTTGGCATGTATACCTGAACTATCGTTATCGGTGTTGGTTTGCTGTCGATTCTGATAAGAATAACCCGTAACACACTCTCTGCCCTGTCTTCCTATTCATTACGAATCCTATTCCCGTTATGCCATTTTCTGCTGCTGTTGATATTGCCCTATACTCATCTGACCAGAAATCGTTGTCTTTTTTCCACTTCACTTCACGGAACCCAATTACATCTAGACTGAGCCTTCGCATTTCCATTTTTAGATTTTCTAGTTTCCTACCACTTTTAAGCTCCTGACATTTCACCCCCAGACTCGTAGAACATATCCTTCCATTGATTGTTCAATCTTTTTCTCATGGTAACCTCACCCTTGGCAGTCCCCTCCCAGAGGTTCGAATGGGGGACTATTCCGGAATCTTTTGCCAATTGAGAGATCATCTTTTCTACAACAACAGAGCGCACGTCCTGTGGATACATGTTACGTGTCTTTAATTCAGTGGTTCCCATTGTCTTCTGCATCCTCATGCCGTTGATCATTGCTGATTCTTCTTCCCCTAGGGGCAGTTTCCCACACCTAGGACAAGAGAGTGCCCTGAACCTGTGTCCGCTCCTCCCCCTCTTTGACAAGGCCGTTGGCAGGATGAGGGTGACTTCTTATGCCAGAAGTCTTCTGCCGACAATGCTGATTATTAATCAAAATTTAAGAAGCGGTGGAAATTCGAAGCCTGGACCGAAGATGTTATGATTATGAATGATAGACGCTACTCTTTTTTTTCGGTGGCATAACCAGAGTAATAAAAGTTGTGCCGTTACGACATAAGGATGCTCCATACTATAGCCCGCTGCAGATTTTCCGATGACTGTCGTCTCGTCGCTCTGTTGTTTTCGTTGTTTGTTCAATCTCATTAATAAAAGGAACTGAAAAGAGGTTTGAAGGTTATCTTCTCGTGTCATGAATAATCCAGCTGCGAAGCGGGTTATCGTATGCGCTCCAAAGAAAATTAGAAAAACCCTCTCTGTATTTAGGGTTCTTGATGTTCGCACAGTATCCTTCGTTGAGGTAATACCAAAAATCGGGTACGGTCTTTTCGCCATTGCCGAATAAGTAGTGAACAGCGTTACAGCTAATCCACGTCACAGAATTTATTTTGCTCTTGTAAAATACACCTCATCTGGGAAAAGAAGTGATCGTGTAGTTATCCTGTCGGGAGTCGTGCGTGTGAGAAAAGCCAATATCTGACGCACCAAATACCAAACTTCCTTTGCCGAACCGCATTCGAAACGATGTTCGTCCATGTCAATCATGTGGCATGTGTCACACAAGGGTGGGTCGGCGAGGTGGATATCATGTAGGCAGGACTGGCACAACTGTGTCTCATTAACAGTTATATACCATGCAGATTGCACGTCAGTGTCAAGGGTGGTGGCATGCACTGCCTGCCACGCAGCACGAAACTTTGTAGTGGGGTGTTGGCTTTCAATCACATTCGGCGTCCTGTTCATTTGCATGGCAGCATATATCGCCCTCGTCATCATCAAGCGTGTGGGTAGTAGTGCGGTGCGGATGTAGCTTAATTCAAGGAAGAATTGGCTAATGTAGAAGAAAGGTGCTGGGATGTCCGATATCATCACAGGGGATGTGAGTGAGGTGGGTCGTAAGGCCTCCAGTAATTTGTGATGCGCGACGGGCTTCGTCGCCACAAGTGCAGGTGACAGCTGACGAACAGGGCCTTTCTTCTGTTCTGAACATGACGAAGGCCTAAACCCCCTCTGGTCCTCTGGAGGCTTAGGGACTCGAAACGAATCTTAAATTACATGCCCGTACTAACAAAGGATCCCAAAACCGAGAACATGCGTTGAACCAGAGTAGGTGGTATCGGGAGTATCTGTGCAAAATTGGGGATGCGTGACGCCAAAAAAAGACGTTAGTATATCGCGTCCGTTGCAGGAGGTCTAGATTTCTAAGACAGGGATCTGCGTCGTGGCAGACATAAGATCGCGGCGAATATCAGCCCATGCAGGTGCCAGCAATTGTTGAAAAATCCAATAAAATTCCAGAGCGAGGCCATCAGGTCCCGGGGACTTATCAGCATCCCCCGCCTGTATTGCTTCAATGATTTCCTCCTCCGATACATCTGCAGTCAAATCCACTGCCGCTCTTGGAGATATCGTGTCATAAGTGAGTTAGAGACTGCGGCAGTCAGCTCTGGGGTATGTCTTACGATCGCGCCCTCAAGGTCGCAACGAGTAAATCTGAGGGTCTGTGCCTTGGTGCGGTTCAACGTCACCTGCCTGGCAGGTGAGTACGGCATTGTTGTACATTTCCTTAATATTCTGTAATAAAAGTGCTTGGTATGTCTCTTCCATGCTGCTACATCTCGTCCGTAGCCTGTCAAGGTCTTCCGGATGGCTGGTTTGGCACAGAGTAACCACCACGACAGAGTAGACCGGTAGGCGCCACGCCGGTGACTACAGGAATCCCACGTGTTCTGTCAAGGCGTCGACATTCCTGAGAGGCTAGGTGGGCGACGCTCAGCTTGCATGGACGACGTCTGTGCCATACCTTCTGGCGCCCGAGGGTAACGGCACTGATGTAGCCCCCGTGGTCAGAAAACGCTGTGGGCCAAACCTCAGCACCTATCGTCCCCATGGCTATGGAGCGCGAGGTGTAAATTCGGTTGATGCGGCTGAAGGAATGGCTGGTGACGATATAATTTTAATAGTCAGCCGTGTAATATCAGTCATTCACGTTTGTTCCGTATAGTGGTTATTAATTTTCTCTAGCATGGGGCACGAAGTGTAATTTTTCATAGAGGAGTAGACAACGAGTGGCAGAGGAGAGTAACTGCTTCCCACACTCCCTTCTTATACTGTCTAGAAAAAAATATGACCTCTACAAACCGTAATTGCATCCTGTTTGTCACACGGACAAATAAATCGTTTCTGTATGAATTTGAAGGAAGGCATACGTATAACTGACTAGTAGCCAGAGCCATTTGTTGTTGAGCCTCAAAACGGCCACTCGCTGCTATTCTCCTTGCAGCTGAAAACAGCAGGTGACAGTGGGCCCCGAAAACTTCCAGTAGCGTTGTACCTTCAATATGCAGTGTTTCTTCTTGCGTACAAGTAGATAACTACAGAACATGTTAATGTAGAAAAAATTTCATTAGCTGATACCTGCCTGACAAAAAAAGAGATACCTACGAATATTAATAAATCATACTGCCTCGAGTCAAGTGCATTGCATGTAGTAGGTACCTATTCTAAGGTGGCAGCAGTAGCAAGTCTAGTGTTCGAAAAACAGTTTTGAGTTTTCCCTTGTGAGAAATTGTGCTTCATCACTCCAAGCTTCCCCGTTCCACGAAATTGTTATAAACAGTCTGGCCGTTCCCTTTGTAATGTATGCCAGGAAACACACTACTGGCCATTAAAATTGCTACAAAACGAAGATGACGTGCTACAGACGCGAAATTTAACAGACGGGAAGAAGATGCTGTGATATGCAAATGATTTGCTTTCCAGAGCATTCACACAAGGTTGGCGCCGATGGCGACACATACAACGTGCTGACACGAGGAAAGTTTCCAACCGATTTCTCATACACAAACAGCAGTTGACCGGCGATCCCTGGTGAAACGTTGTTGTGATGCCTCGTGTAAGGAGGAGAAATACGTACCATCACGTTTCCGACTTTGATAAAGGTCGGATTGTAGCCTATCGCGATTGCGGTTTATCGTATCTCGACATTGCTGCTCGCGTTGATCGAGATGCAATGACTGTTAGCAGAATATGGAATCGGTGGCTTCAGGAGGGTAATACGTTACACTGTGCTGGATCCCAACGGCCTCGTATCACTAGCAGTCGAGATGACAGGCATCTTATCCTCATGGCTGTAACGGATCGTGCAGCCACGTCTCGATCCCTGAGTCAACAGATGGGAAGTCTGCAAGACAACAATGCACCAACAGTTCGACAACGTTTGCAGCAGCATGGACTATCAGCTCGGAGTCCATGGCTGCAGTTACCCTTGACGCTACATCACAGACAGGAGCGCCTGCGATGGTGTACTCAACGACGAACCTGGATGCACGAATGGCAAAACGTCATTTTTTCGGATGAATCCAGGTTCTATTTCCAGCATTATGATGGTCGCATCCGTGTTTGGCGACATCGCAGTGAACGCACATTGGAAGCGTGTATTCGTCATCGCCATACTGGCGTATCACCCGGCGTGATGGTATGGGGTGCCATTGGTTACACGTCTCGATCACCTCTTGTTTGCATTGACGGCACTTTCAACAGTGGACGTTATATTTCAGGTGTGTTACGACCCGTGGCTCTACCCTTCATTCAGTCCCAGCGAAACCCTACATTTCAGCAGGATAATGCACGACCGCATGTTGCAGGTCCTGTACGGGCCTTTCTGGATACAGAAAATGTTCGACTGCTGCCCTAGCCAGCACATTCTCCAAATCTCTCAACAATTGCAAACGTCTGGTCAATGGTGGCCGAGCAACTGGCTCGTCACAATACGCCAGTCAGTACTCTTGATGAATTGTGGTGTCGTGTTGAAGCTGCGTGGGCAGCTGTACCTGTACACGTCATCCAAGGTCTGTTTGACTCAATGCCCAGGCGTATCAAGGCCGTTATTACGGCCAGAGGTGGTTGTTCTGGGTACTGATTTCTCAGGATCTATGCACCCAAATTGCTTGAAAATGTCATCACATGTCAGGTCTAGTATAATATATTTGTCCAATGAATACCCGTTTATCATCTACATTTCTTCTTGGTGTAGCAATTTCAATGGCCAGTAGTGTAAAATGAAAAGAAAATGACTTGAGTGTTGAAAATTGAATGAATAGTGGGACAAAAATGGCTCTAAGCGCTGTGGGACGTAACATCTATGGTCATCAGTCCCCTAGAACTTAGAACTACTTAAACCTAACTAACCTGACAGCACACAATACCCAGTCATCACGAGGCAGAGAAAATCCCTGACCCCGCCGGGATAGTGGTGGGACATATCACACAGACGACGAAAAGGGAAAATCATTTTCCTGCTAACCTCAATGATGTGTCGTAAAACAACATTTAATGTCATGTATATATTTAGTTGTCGCAAATGCATAATTCTCATATCCGTGGGTTGTAACTGGAAAATAGCTTGATGACATGATTCAAAAAAATAAGCTTTGCATGAAGATAAGGTTTGTAATTGGAGTTCGTTAACTTTATAGCCTGCAGACTCTAGTAGCTAATGGGGTGCGATCGCAACGCAAAACGACCACTTCCAATTTGCTGCATATGCTGAAGTCACACATAATATTCATATTTAGTAGAGCACGATATTAGTTATTCTTCTACTAAGTGAAACCGAACGTAATATTTCTCCTCCGAATGCGAAAATATTTTCTTGACACCGACCTACATAGGGAGAAACGATCACCACGATAAAATAAGGGAAATCAGAGCTCTTACGGAAAGATGTAGCTGATCATTCTTTCCGCGCGCTATACGAGATTGGAATAATAGAGAATTATGAAGATGGTTCGATGAACAATCTGCCAGGCACTTAAATGTGATTCGCTGAGTATCCAAGCAGATCCCCATTTTATAGAGCTGTTGTCAGCATATCATAATTTCCGAACCGCAATTGGGCTTGAACTTCGCAAACGACAGGTGTCATACACCTGTGGATATCTACGTCGTGTTTTTGTTACAAAGAGTCGATGTTTTCTTTGTTTTGGCGGGTAGTAGCTTTATACTTTACAGTTTTTTGCCATAGTTTATCGTAAAGAAACTTGAAGGGAGAAAGTATGTCGCGCATTCAGAAAAGATTTTTTACACTGCACTATAAACGGCGTTGTATTCTACACTATTAATAGGTCGGAAGCCGCACCGCTCTAGCAGTACAGTTTGTGTTAATTGCTTAACCGTGTAGCCTTAGGGCTGCATGTGTTTATGTTCCACAATCATTTTGAAAGGCATGTGCTAAGGGCTGATCAGGGTAGATCCAGAAAATAAAGTCGATAGTTGCCAATCGCAGGGTGGAATGAGTATAATATCTTTGAATAGGAGAATCTTGGATGGTTAAGATAGCCGGGCGCGTGTAGTAAAAACTCGGTCGGAGGAAGCAGACGTGTGGTGACAGCTTTAACGTAGGATCTGCGCTATGCGCTTTTCAGGTTGTACACTGAACAAACTTTAGCATGTTAATGGGAGAAGTTATAAAATGATTTCAAAATTGTTTTTGTTAGATAATGTTCGGAGGAAGGATTTGTATGTCCAGGTTTTGACGCAGTAGCGTTTAGTAAAATTTTTTGTGAGAGTGATTAGTGCTGCAAAAATGTTGGAAATGGTAGTTTTTGTATATAACTTAAATTTCATATGTATATATATATATATATATATATATATATATCAACATTGTGTTTAAATCTAACAGCCTGAATCATAATCCACATCCCTTGCTGGTATTGAATATGAAAATGAGTAGTAAAGTAAAGTTACCCACCAAATGACCAAACGTAAAGAAAATGAGGCCTCTATGCAATATATATATATATATATATATATATATATATATATATATATATATATATATATAGTTCATGGTTTGAAATCGATTTTGGTATGGTATAACTAAAGTTATCAGAGCAAAGTTATTTCCATTAACTAATTTTATGTCAATGCACAACTGACACTATTCAGTATATAATTTCATTAAGTAAACATCAGGGCCAAAAGTTAATTTTTCAGTACTATCTTAACGCCATTGCACAAACGGTATTATTCTCTTAAACTTGATTGCTGAGTCAGATACATATTTCATTACTGGCAAAATGGAGGAGTGCACGAAACAAGTTCGCAGACGCAGTCAGATGCAGGTTTGTTGCATAATTATTTTGGAACGATTTCATCTTTGATACTTCCACTAATTAAAAAGAAAACAATTTGGGTTGGAGACTTTCACTTTTAAAGATAATTTTGGACTTGATACTTTCAGTTTCTCTCTTACCAATTCCTTCTTGGTGATGACCCGAGACACTAGAACAATACTTCTGAATTGATAGCGTAGTTGATTTGTGTGAAATGCTTCAAACTACGTCCGTCTATAACTCCATCATGCATAAACTACACGTTTCTACTTCATAACCGTCTGTTACATCATCACAACACTCTTACATTTGCTATACACCGGTAAGGGGTGTTAACCTCCTCGACATGCGTGCATCTGGAGAGATCTTGTACACTTGGGTGGGCGCTGTGAGTAAGATTAGCGCGGAGCAGTCTTCTCTGGACAGCAGTTACGGACTCGGTCCACTCTGTTGCATAGTGTGCATATAGAATTCCTCCTACTTATGGTCAGCTGCAAATTAAATCTGTGAAACAGTCAGGGAGGGTTGGTAAAAGGCAATGCGGGGATATCTACAACTTTACCCTAATAATATGAGAACGCTCTGTGACTCCCAGCCGCATAAGGATATATGGGCAATCGAAATCATACATAATGCACTATGGTCAAAGTACTGGAAATATGTAGATCAGTATAGGACCCTGTCTGATATTCTTTGGTACATATATATACGAGAATTAACATTGAATGGACGTATTGCACAGTTGTTTATCTACATGCGCAATCTCGTATACGATGCTTGCAAAGTAGTGGACGGGAGGTTGCGAGGTGCCGGGGCTAGCAGTGTATTTAACACTAAATTCTAGAATCTACACATGTAAATGATGCTCTAAGCCCCCCCCCCCCTATTCTAACTCCGACTTTTGCTGTTGCACAAGGATTAAAAAATATACGCGAACTGACTGTAATCAACCCTGCAAGTGGAGCAGAAAAGAGTTTGGCACCTGCAATAATTTAATTTGATAAATAAGTTAAATAAAGGAATGTTTCATTAATGTAGTGAGAAATGATGGGTTGCTCTACCGATTAACAGAATGAAAGTTCTGTCCAAAATAACAATATGATTTATTAAGACTAAACACAAAATAATAAACAAAAACACATGAAACATTTATAATACATCAAATTGGCTCAAATTGGATACACAAACAAACGCTGTGAAGGTGAAGAAGGTGAAGTTGTCCCTAAACTAGATTCTGAGGTTTATGACAAAGTGGTATGTGGAACCAATTCCTTGCCACTCAAGTCTTAAGAGAGACACACAGCTAACCCAACATTAATTGCTGCTACTCAAGACAGAACAAAGTTAGAAGAAGATGAACAGGTGCACTCTGCTGAGCTCTGATTATCACCTAGGAAAATCCCTATCTGCCGGTGCTGTGGACATACATTACCAAACTGTCTTCTTAACTGCCAGAACGCGATCTGGCGTACCGGAGGCGATGGCTGGTTGCTTCGACGTCCTCGACCGAAAGGCGAGAGCCAACTACCTAGAGCACCCGTACAGGCCGAACACACAACATTCCCGCCCCCACGACAGTGGCCGTGGTTAAACGTTCCAATCAGCAACTCGAAAACCGGCGGAAAATTCCACTCCATTGCCGGAGCACTACCATTCCACCAATGGAGATTCTTGGCGCCAATTTCTGCGCTGATTTTGCTACATCACGGAGCTATGTCCTGAGCCAGCCAATCACAATTACTATTTTGCAGAAAGCGCGGGAATTTTCCCACCACAACTGCCTGGGTACACAAGTCATTCCCACGCCTCGCTGGTAGCCCACCAGAAAGTGTTTTCGCTAAGATTCTGCGAAGTAACGGAACCTCTAGCCCAGCCGCTACTTCAGACCCCTCCGGGCGTGTCTTTTGACAATGTCGGCGTCTGCAAAGCATTCACTCGACTTCCTCACACCTGTCGGCTTAGCAGAGCCCGCCTGTCACCGGACCACCCGGGTGACAAGAGACGCTGTGTGGGAAGTCCGCGTGTGAAGGAATAGCAACTTTTCACCGCATGCAATTAGAAACGAAAATCGTAAGATAGAAATATGAGAGGGGGTTCATGCCACCTCTCATAGCCCCTACGCCATTTTAGATTGTAATTGGTGAGCGGTTGGCTCACTTAGGAGCAAGGTAGTGAGTCAATCGCCCAAGAACAATCTTACAAACTGACTCCACATGCCGCACTCTATAAAAAAAATCACTGCAACTGAAAAATGCAGCTCATAGAGGGAGGACTATTTATGGTTTAGCCAACTTCACCTTCTTAATATGGAACAGTAACACTCACATCACATATCCATACCCAGGGAGCCCCTTCCAAACACCGATTCACACAGACATTCACGCTCTAAATATGGCCCGGGCATGTGAGCCAAATATGGAGCAGTTTATTCTTTACAATCAGAGTTGGAGTGCTCCGCAATTAAATGCCCAAGATGTTACAACAATTTGAATCATTAAACTAACCTGAACTCACTCACACATGATACTGTTTAAGTTAACAATCTCTTTTTGTGAGCTTTCAGAATCTAATTACAACCTCCGATTCATTCTGTCTCCCTGCACCAAGAATAACCTTTACAAAATGTTCCCTGAACTGATGGTCCATTCACAATGACAGTGGTGGTATCTGCTTCAGTTTATGGGGACTTCAGGCACACTGTTTGAATACACACAACAATAAATACAAAATACAAAAAAACATGGTGTGGAGAACAATACAGTAATTTGTAATAAGAATTACAGTGTAAAACACAAACACATACAAGGTATAACATACATTACAAAAACAACACTAGAGAAAAATTTAAGAAATAAAAGAAAGAAAAAAAACAAGGTTCATGGGGCATCAAGTTGTGCATGCACATTGCACAATGTTCACGACTGTGCTGAGAATGAGGCACTAAACCACATTGTTAGAAATATTCGAAGCACTTCACAAATTCCACAGTACTGACATCACATAGGGCTAAACGTCGGGTGTTGTTGCTACATTGTTGCAACGGCAATAGGGTATGCTGGAGCATCTGCAGTACTCCGTTGAGATTGGACCAAGACCCACGCATATGATGACGGCAGTACGGTAGGAAGACACAGTGATAGGCTCTCCTCACGTCGATTAATTGTCTCTGAGGTCTACTTCTTGGGATACATCACTAGTCTAGGTCTCTTCTCTCGCTGGACAGTACTTTTACGTTTCCCAATATAGCAGTCCGACGAGGTGAGATGGCATGTGGAGTGACTCCACAAGTGTGTGAGGTCATCCATACAGGATCGAACTAGGAGCGACGATTGCTACACCTGCTCTCTAAGAGAGAGGAGAAGTTAGAAATGAGACCATTCATTTGTTAGAGTGTGTGGCACGATATTGCTTTGTGTATGCAGATCGGCCAATGCTAGTGAGTTGTAAAAACCCAAACAGGTGAGTATATAGCGTCCCTTTCTGTCCTGAGGCACATGAGGCGCAGGTTCTGACACGATATGTGATCTTCTTCGTGTACTCACGACAACGTGGTCTGCCGCAGGGAATCCCTCCAAACGGCTGCAGCGTCCAGAGAGCTAGCAGGCTGTCGCATGTGGGTCGTGTGTCAGTGTCTACGGCCAGCCTCACTTTCGCTTGTGGCCCAGCGAGGATTGTCTGCCGCCTAATCCCTCAGGTATACGGCCCGGTGACTGTCAGCTTGTAAGACCAGATGCTCTCGCGCCCTTCACGTCAGGTGGCGCGCTGATGCTCTCTTCTTGCAGGTAGCCAATGACCTCTTGCTTTTGCTCCGGCTGGCCTCTGCATTGCCACGATACCCGTCATCTGCACAATTCTTACAAAAATCTTATACCTAACTTTTCCCTATGACCTTCTATGTTATAATAAATTTACATAACGATACATTGATGGTCTGTCATTTCAGACACTCCAATTTTAATTTTATAGTTATTTATCTGTAGCTATCATAACAAAATCATGGAAATAATTTATCTTGATATTTGTGTAGAGACCGATCTCACTATCGTACATGGTGTGTGACGCTATATTGGATGAAGAAATAAATGTGCAGGCCCGCACTAATATTACTATCAATTATATAGATCGACAGTAGACATGCTCAAGAATTAACTACCATTTGCCAACGATCTACATTCTATGTCTTTTAATTCAATTATGTTGTTTTGCAGGTCTAAGTTTTACTGTGCTATAAAGAACATGCAACTATGCTACTTTCGCTCGCCCATCGTCCCTCCATCTCCGGTCTGTGGTTTGGCGACCTGAAAAATAGCATCTCAACAGACGCGCGCCAAACACTTGTGGTAGAAAACCGCCACAATATTAAGGATCTAGTTATTGTAAAATCCTAAAGTTTAATTTATCCTAGTATATGGTACTCTCTCTATTATTATTATTATTTTTTTTTATACAACACTCTTACATAATTCCTGTTACGTTGAGATGTCTCGCGGCTCGCCGCTATTGACGACAGTGATGTGCGCGCCGTACGACATGGCCTCCGAGTTCTCACTACGCCTCACTGAAACTCCAGAGACTGGGTTACCCATGGCTATACAAGACAATAAATTTATAGTTGCAACTTCTTTTTCTATGTTATGCAGTATTCGCGATCAAAGCACACCTTTCCAGAGGCAATGTAATATGACCAAGCCAGGACTGGTTCCTGTTGAGGATTCAGTCGCCCAACACACGCCGGCTACACAGTATGTCACGAATATACAAGTATAAGTCCCTGGTTATTCATCTCTGACAGTCACGAGCAGCACGCTAAATCCCCAACCAGCACATTGGCATGGTAGGCTTTATGCCCGCATTTCTCTCGTCTAGGGCACCATTGGAGTCAGACGCTCACAGGTTCACCCCGACTTGCAAGACAACGATGCTGGCGCAGCTCTGCAAAAAACTATACTGCCCATATTCATCCTCGAAATCACGCAATATGCCACAATCTTGCAGTGCACTGACGCGTGCCTGCAAGCATTGGTATGAACGTCTCACGAACTGGTTGTGGCCGCTATGGAGCGTATCACGACTTCTCAGAACGCTTCTAAGAGCACGTTCTTGTATGCGCCCGTTTGTGCGACATCTCGTCACTCATCTTTATCCCTTAACATGGACACCAGATAGGAAAGGACAAAAACATTGCTCATGGAAAGTTAGTGCCCCTTATCGCAACGACAGAGGAGATCCCGAACATAGACAAAAAAAGTTAACAGCAGTAAATTCTTATGCGAGAAAACGCAGCGTGTTAATACTTTAACAATCTTAATCTATTAATGCAACGATTATTGTTTCCCGAAGAAAGGTTCATATATTTGCCTATTCTACTATGTACACCACTTACACTACTACTATAGCAAGGTTCATGTATTTGCCCATTCTACTATGTACACCACTTACACTACTACTATTCCACGAACTCCTTTATGTGAGAGATGTGGTGGAGTCCTATGGACTTCTTTCCTTTCAGCGTCTCCAATTCATAAGCATTGTGGTGAGCTGCTCTCCTTATACGGTACGGGCCGTTGTAAACAGAATAGAATTTTTGGCATTTCATTTTTTGTTTGTTCGAAAGTCGGAAAGACTTAACGAGCACCTTTTGTCCAATTTGGAAGTGTCGTAGACGAGCTCCCCTGTCGGCACGTCTCTTCCTGACCTCTGCTGCAGCCCGTATCCTCTTGAGAGCCAAATCCACTATGGCTTGGTGCTGCGTTCGCGCCCATGGTGGGAAGTTTACGACCTCGGTTATCAAGTCCTTAGGAATCCGGTTTTTCAGTACTGTAATGGGTGCCAATTTTGTTATCCCATGGGGTGCCTCATTGATCACCTCCTGGAAGTCTTTAAGGAAAACGTCCCATGTCGTGTGCTGTTTGTTACAGTACAACCGGCACAAGTTTCCGAGTTCCTTAATAACCCGTTCTGCAGCATTCGAGCTCGGATGGTGTGAAGATATAAAAATGGGATCAATTTTACATCCACGCAACGTCTCCTTCCATGTTTTTGACATAAACTGTGGCCCATTATCAGAAATAATTTTACTCACATGACCAACCTGTGGTAGGAAATCCCGGATTAGGGCTCGTGATACAGTTCGTCCTGTCGCCCTCTTCAGTGGCGTAAAGGTAACGTATTTGGACGTTAGTTCAACAAACACTAATACGTAAGTATATCCTCTTCTTGTTCTTGGCAAAGGTCCCATCAAATCTGTTGCTGCTAATTGTCTTAATTTGGTCGGTACGATTGGTATAATGGTGCCTGCATGCTCACAGTGGTGTGCTTAGCCTTTTGGCAGTCTTTACACACCGACAGTACCCTCCGTATTCGACGCTCCATGTTTCGAAAGTAACACATGGTCCTTAGCTTGAGACTGCACTTGCGTGGTCCGAAGTGTCCATAGCTGAGGTGAGTATACCATATAACCTTGTTTATTAGGTGTTCAGGGATGCATACCCCCCATTCAGTGTCATTGGCATAATTTCGGTGGAAAATTATGCCTTTCCGCAAGAGGTAGAACTGCCTGATGGTGGCGTGTCTTCTGTCTATCCATTTCTGTTTCAATAACACTAGGGCAGGGTCCTTGTCTTGCTCCTTCTTGATGTCCTGCATACTACAGGTAATAAAATTTTCAAAGGCTACTTTCTGCATATAGAAAAGGCAGTAGTGATTTTCCTCCAGATCTTCTTCCATGTTGTGCTCAAATCCGATCGGTGACCGTGATAAGGCGTCTGCAATAATGTTCTGACTGCCGCGGATATATTCTATCGAAAAGTTGTACTGCTGCAGATATGATGCCCACCTAATGAGCCGCCTGTGATTAAGCTTTGCAGTCATCAAGAACTCGAGTGCCTTGTGGTCTGTGTAGACCCTCGTCTTGCGACCAAACAGAAGGTATCTGAATTTTTCAAACGCCCATACAATAGCCAGCGCCTCTAACTCGGTTACTGAGTAATTCCTCTCACTCTTGGCTAGCACTCTGCTACCAAACGCAATTGTCTTCCACACTCTGTGTCCTTCATGTACATAGTCTTGGAACACCATGACACCCAGACCTGAGTATGAACTGTCCGTTACTATGCAAAGCTCTTCTGCTAAATTAGGGTGTGATAGGATGGGTGCTTGTAATAATGCGAATTTTAATGCTTTCCATTCGGATTCGGCCGCCTCATCCCATTCCCAAGGAATCTTCTTTCCTGTAAGTTGATGCAACCTAGGACTGCTCTGAGTTTTGACATGTACAAAGCGGTTGTAAAAATTTATGATCCCCAAGAACCCCCTTAACTGCTTCTTTGTCGTAGGAATGGGAAACTTTTCAATCGCTTCGATCTTTTCGGGATTTGGCGCAATGCCCTCACCCGTGATGATATGTCCTAGAAATTTGACAGAGGACGTCCCAAAATTCGATTTTTCGATATTGATAGTCACTCCGTATTCCTTGAATGTCGCAAGGAGTTCACCGAGGACCGCATTGTGCTCTCCCCAAGATTTCTCCGCGATCAGCAAATTGTCCACATAGCTGGTGACATGACGTTTCAAATTATCGCTTAGTATGCCGTCCAGCCCCCGAATGAATGCGGCAGACGAAATGTTCAAACCAAATGGGAGACGACGAAACCGGTAACATCTTCCAAATGCTAAAAAGGCTGCGTACTGTCTGCAATTTGGATGGAGCTCGATCTGCCAGAAACTCGATTTTAGATCAACTGATGAGAAGATTGATATTCCATGGAAGTTTTGTAAGAGTTCCTCTAATCGTTCCGGTCTGTCTGTTTCGGGTTATATTATGGTATTAATTTGTCGCGAGTCCAAGACTAAACGAATACTACCATCTGCCTTCTCGACTACTCTTAACGGGTTATTATAGGCTGAAGCCGTAGGTTCTATTATTCCTTCACTCAGCATTCGCGTAATTTCAGCTGCTACTTTCTGTCGATATGCCAAGGGGATTGGATAGGATGGCACACGAAACTGGTTGTGCGGACGTACACGAAATTCATATTGGAAGTTCTTTATTGATCCTGTCTTGGGAAGGAAGACCTCCGTATGTTCTACTAGTAATTTATGAAGTTCTTTGCGGTGGTCGCACCTTATATTGTTTATTGCTTCCACTTTTTCTCCTATTTTCTCCTTTATTTCTCCCATTATTCCGACTTAATTCTCATCCGTGTCCTCTGCCCTACCCGCAACGTCGACCTGTTCATCCTTTCTGTCTTTCAGACACGCATAGTTTATCCGTACACAGTTAGACGGTAGTTGAGCTGGGATCAGCTGGTCGTCGAACTTAATGTGGACGGGATTCCCTTTCCTCAAAACCACTTCACCTCGTCCTAGATCAACTATCGCTTCATGTTCATTTAGGAAGTCCGTTCCTATTATCATGTCTATCGCCAGATTTGGCACGATCCAGAAGTTAGACTCTATTTTGTGTCCTTGGCAGGAGAATTCCAGTCTTGTTTGTTGGGTGACCTCCGTACATTTACCCGCTAATGCCCCTTTTATTTTGGTTTTCTTAACCGATAGAACAGGCCAGTCCATCTCCTGAGAGCACTTCTTGTATGCTGCCTCAGATATTGCTGTTATGTAGCTTCCACTATCTATTATCGCATTCATACTCTTTTCAGCTATTGCTACTGTGATAAGAGGCTGCCGATCTTGTCGAGGAGTTGCTTTATGTTCCTCGAGCAGGATTTCTGATAAATCTTCGTAATGTATCATCCGTAGTTGGCCAGGTCCGAGATTACGTGCGAAATTCCGGCGGCCTGTGTTCGCACTAGTCTGGCGTCAATCCCTTGTTAAGCTCCCCCTCCTCTGACGTGCATTAGGATTTGCGGGTCTAGTTTCAATCTCCTGGTTCCACTGTTGTCCTTGGTTTCGCTCTCTCGAATTACGGTCACTTTGCCGTTCGTTATTCCTCCTATCCCAGATTCCTCGTCTAGATTGACCCTGCTCCCTGACGTTCTGGTTTCCGTGTCTTTGGTTTCCATAACCTTGAATAGCGTAACCTTACTTTGCCCCTTCTTCCTGTCCTTTGCGTCTTGTTTATCAAAGACTACTTCGAGTTCGCGCAATAGACTCTTGAATGCTTCTATGTCAGATCCACACTTCCCGACAAGTGTCTGTTGGTACCTAACTGGCAATTTGGAAAAGCAAAATTTAATGATTTCTCCGTTGCTATATGGACTATCTAAAAATTGATTCTTCTTGAGTAAATCATCAAGAAATTTGGTTGCGCTCCTATGCCCAGACACTTCCAGTTCAGGACAAAATATTATTTCCTCTTTAATCCTGTCTTGCGTTTCCTTTGACCAGTAGGTCCGCAGGAATGCACCAACAAATTCCTGATAAGTCCGACACGTCACTGCCACACCCCGCATCTTTACCGCGGCTTGGCCTTCGATGTGTCCACACATGACTTCTAATTTTGCCTGGGTTGGCCATGATGCCGGTAATGAATTTGTAAACGGCATCACCCAGCTCTTCGGATGCATCGACCCTCCATTTTCTTTGAACTTCTGAAATTTTAGTATCGACAGGAAGTGATTGTGATCAAAATCCTGTCTGATCCTCGCACTGGTGTTGTCACTCGTTTCCGATACTTGCACGTCTGCTGAGTGTCCTGTTCTATCTTGCTGATAACTGTGATGTGCTACCTCTGTATCACAGTGGAAGTGGCACTCAGAATTCACTCTCCTAAGTGGGCTATAATTATTGGAGCTATTACTCGCTGTTTCTGCGTGTGCATTGTTAGTTCCGCACTCGGTCATTGGGCTAGAGCACGGAGACACAATTCTGTGTATTCCATCATTGGTATCCGAACGCGCAGTGCTCGTGTGCCCGTTTTGCTCTAGTTTTGCTATCCGACTCTCTACTTCTTCCACTCGTTTCGTGGTGTTCGCAACCGCGATATTACCTTGAGTTTTTAAGAATGCTAGGGATTTTGAGTGGGATTGTGTTGTACGTCGCAAGCGCCCTGCGAGTTTAGAAGTTGCTTCCGCGACTTTCATGGCCCCTATTGCTGCCGTTGTGGCCAGGCCTGCTACTTTTTGTGCAGCCATTGACATTTGTTTTACTTCTCCACATTCTTTCTTTATTGTTAGTAATTCCCCTCGAATTTCTCCTATATGCGAAATTATGTCCTGAGTGTCCTTCTTACGCTGTTCGTCAGCTTCTTCCTTCTCCTTCTTACGTTGTTTCTCCTCTTCTTCCTTCTCCCTCTTACGCTGTTCGTCAGCTTCTTCTTTCATTGATCGTAGGAAGTTCGGTATTGGGTTTACGTCATCTTTTTGATCCTCTTCAAACGTGGGAGATGTAACTCTGGACACCTGGGCACTAGAGCTCTGACGTGGCCGAGCTAGCCCCTGTCTGCTCTCGTTAGTTTGATTACAAAATTCTGCTACCGTCTCGACTTGTGTGCCTGTCTCTGTTTCATCCTCTACCTCACTATCATAATCATGGCCGCGACGTTGCTCTAAGGTCGCGTCCAAATCACCGTCCTCATCAATGACCCTGTCGTCCTGTCCTGCTAAAAATGTGCCCATCTCATCTCCTAACCTATCCCCGTCAGTAACGTGCCTCTTATCCATTATAGTATCCACTTTTGTTTTAGCTTCGCTCACTAATAATCGTGCCTTACTTCTCGTGATCATTCATGAGAAACAAAATTTATCTAAAATACACAATAAAAATAATCTACTCCCTGTATTTTTACACACAGACATAAAATTTCAACAACGCCTCTCCAACGCTGTAATTATACGCACGATTTGTTGTGGTACAGAAACCGCACACAAACCCGACAAAGTGTGATGTGATACGGACACACCATCAAAGGAACACAAAAACAATGAACAAAATAATATATACACTGAAAAAAAAACTGTAATCATGCGCCGCTACTTAAAACTAAACGCGGAACTACCAGAAAAAAACTTGGGTATTAATCAATAAAAAAATTAAGCAAAAAAAATTCTGAGTGTCCCTACTACTAATAATACTTGCTTATCAGCGATTCACAGGAAAGATCCGAGGCTAAGGGACGCCATTTTATGCGAGGTGCCGGGGCTAGCAGTGTATTTAACACTAAATTCTAGAATCTACACATGTAAATGATGCTCTAAGCCCCCCCCCCCCTATTCTAACTCCGACTTTTGCTGTTGCACAAGGATTAAAAAATATACGCGAACTGACTGTAATCAACTCTGCAAGTGGAGTAGAAAAGAGTTTGGCACCTGC
Organism: Schistocerca americana; assembly: GCF_021461395.2. Lineage (NCBI taxonomy): Eukaryota > Metazoa > Arthropoda > Insecta > Orthoptera > Acrididae > Schistocerca > Schistocerca americana. The sequence continues at coordinate 161,259,363 of NC_060119.1, read as the reverse complement.
AATAATTAATTTTGATAAATAAGTTAAATAAAGGAAGGTTTCATTAACGTAGTGAGAAATGATGGGTTGCTCTACCGATTAACAGAATGAAAGTTCTGTCCAAAATAACAATATGATTTATTAAGACTAAACACAAAATAATAAACAAAAACACATGAAACATTTATAATACATCAAATTGGCTCAAATTGGATACACAAACAAACGCTGTGAAGGTGAAGTTGTCCCTAAACTAGATTCTGAGGTTTATGACGAAGTGGTATGTGGAACCAATTCCTTGCCACTCAAATCTTAAGAGAGACACACAGCTAACCCAACATTAATTGCTGCTACTCAAGACAGAACAAAGTTAGAAAAAGACGAGCAGGCGCACTCTGCTGAGCTCTGATTATCACCTAGGAAAATCCCTATCTGCCGGTGCTGCGGACATACATTACCAAACTGTCCTCTTAACTGCCAGAACGCGATCTGGCGTACCGGACGCGATGGCTGGTTGCTTCGACGTCCTCGACCGAAAGGCGAGAGCCGACTACCTAGAGCACCCGTACAGGCCGAACACACAACATTCCCGCCCCCACGACAGTGGCCGTGGTTAAACGTTCCAATCAGCAACTCGAAAACCGGCGGAAAATTCCACTCCATTGCCGGAGCACTACCATTCCACCAATGGAGATTCTTGGCGCCAATTTCTGCGCTGATTTTGCTACGTCACGGAGCTATGCCCTGAGCAAGCCAATCACAGTTACTGTTTTGCAGAAAGCGCGGGAATTTTCCCGCCACAACTGCCTGAGTACACAAGTCATTCCCACGCCTCGCTGGTAGCCCGCCAGAAAGTGTTTTCGCTAAGATTCTGCGAAGTAACGGAACCTCTAGCCCAGCCGCTACTTCAGACCCCTTCGGGCGTGTCTTTTGACAATGTCGGCGTCTGCAAAGCATTCACTCGACTTCCTCACACCCGTCGGCTTAGCAGAGCCCGCCTGTCACCGGACCACCCGGGTGACGAGAGACGCTGCGTGGGAAGTCCGCGTGTGAAGGAATAGCAACTTTTCACCGCATGCAATTAGAAACGAAAATCGTAAGATAGAAATATGAGAGGGGGCTCATGCCACCTCTCATAGCCCCTACGCCATTTTAGATTGTAATTGGTGAGCGGTTGGCTCACTTAGGAGCAAGGTAGTGAGTCAATCGCCCAAGAACAATCTTACAAACTGACTCCACATGCCGCACTCTATAAAAAAAATCACTGCAACTGAAAAATGCAGCTCATAGAGGGAGGACTATTTATGGTTTAGCCAACTTCACCTTCTTAATATGGAACAGTAACACTCACATCACATATCCATACCCAGGGAGCCCCTTCCAAACACCGATTCACACAGACATTCACGCTCTAAATATGGCCCGGGCATGTGAGCCAAATATGGAGCAGTTTATTCTTTACAATCAGAGTTGGAGTGCTCCGCAATTAAATGCCCAAGATGTTACAACAATTTGAATCATTAAACTAACCTGAACTCACTCACACATGATACTGTTTAAGTTAACAATCTCTTTTTGTGAGCTTTCAGAATCTAATTACAACCTCCGATTCATTCTGTCTCCCTGCACCAAGAATAACCTTTACAAAATGTTCCCTGAACTGGTGGTCCATTCACAATGACAGTGGTGGTATCTGCTTCAGTTTATGGGGACTTCAGGCACACTGTTTGAATACACACAACAATAAATACAAAATACAAAAAAACATGGTGTGGAGAACAATACAGTAATTTGTAATAAGAATTACAGTGCAAAACACAAACACATACAAGGTATAACATACATTACAAAAACAACACTAGAGAAAAATTTAAGAAATAAAAGAAAGAAAAAAAACAAGGTTCATGGGGCATCAAGTTGTGCATGCACATTGCACAATGTTCACGACTGTGCTGAGAATGAGGCACTAAACCACATTGTTAGAAATATTCGAAGCACTTCACAAATTCCACAGTACTGACATCACATAGGGCTAAACGTCGGGTGTTGTTGCTACATTGTTGCAACGGCAATAGGGTATGCTGGAGCATCTGCAGTACTCCGTTGAGATTGGACCAAGACCCACGCATATGATGACGGCAGTACGGTAGGAAGACACAGTGATAGGCTCTCCTCACGTCGATTAATTGTCTCTGAGGTCTACTTCTTGGGATACATCACTAGTCTAGGTCTCTTCTCTCGCTGGACAGTACTTTTACGTTTCCCAATATAGCAGTCCGACGAGGTGAGATGGCATGTGGAGTGACTCCACAAGTGTGTGAGGTCATCCATACAGGATCGAACTAGGAGCGACGATTGCTACACCTGCTCTCTAAGAGAGAGGAGAAGTTAGAAATGAGACCATTCATTTGTTAGAGTGTGTGGCACGATATTGCTTTGTGTATGCAGATCGGCCAATGCTAGTGAGTTGTAAAAACCCAAACAGGTGAGTATATAGCGTCCCTTTCTGTCCTGAGGCACATGAGGCGCAGGTTCTGACACGATATGTGATCTTCTTCGTGTACTCACGACAACGTGGTCTGCCGCAGGGAATCCCTCCAAACGGCTGCAGCGTCCAGAGAGCTAGCAGGCTGTCGCATGTGGGTCGCGTGTCAGTGTCAACGGCCAGCCTCACTTTCGCTTGTGGCCCAGCGAGGATTGTCTGCCGCCTAATCCCTCAGGTATACGGCCCGGTGACTGTCAGCTTGTAAGACCAGATGCTCTCGCGCCCTTCACGTCAGGTGGCGCGCTGATGCTCTCTTCTTGCAGGTAGCCAATGACCTCTTGCTTTTGCTCCGGCTGGCCTCTGCATTGCCACGATACCCGTCATCTGCACAATTCTTACAAAAATCTTATACCTAACTTTTCCCTATGACCTTCTATGTTATAATAAATTTACATAACGATACATTGATGGTCTGTCATTTCAGACACTCCAATTTTAATTTTATAGTTATTTATCTGTAGCTATCATAACAAAATCATGGAAATAATTTATCTTGATATTTGTGTAGAGACCGATCTCACTATCGTATATGGTGTGTGACGCTATATTGGATGAAGAAATAAATGTGCAGGCCCGCACTAATATTACTATCAATTATATAGATCGACAGTAGACATGCTCAAGAATTAACTACCATTTGCCAACGATCTACATTCTATGTCTTTTAATTCAATTATGTTGTTATGCAGGTCTAAGTTTTACTGTGCTATAAAGAACATGCAACTATGCTACTTTCGCTCGCCCATCGTCCCTCCATCTCCGGTCTGTGGTTTGGCGACCTGAAAAATAGCATCTCAACAGACGCGCGCCAAACACTTGTGGTAGAAAACCGCCACAATATTAAGGATCTAGTTATTGTAAAATCCTAAAGTTTAATTTATCCTAGTATATGGTACTCTCTCTATTATTATTATTATTTTTTTTTATACAACACTCTTACATAATTCCTGTTACGTTGAGATGTCTCGCGGCTCGCCGCTATTGACGACAGTGATGTGCGCGCCGTACGACATGGCCTCCGAGTTCTCACTACGCCTCACTGAAACTCCAGAGACTGGGTTACCCATGGCTATACAAGACAATAAATTTATAGTTGCAACTTCTTTTTCTATGTTATGCAGTATTCGCGATCAAAGCACACCTTTCCAGAGGCAATGTAATATGACCAAGCCAGGACTGGTTCCTGTTGAGGATTCAGTCGCCCAACACACGCCGGCTACACAGTATGTCACGAATATACAAGTATAAGTCCCTGGTTATTCATCTCTGACAGTCACGAGCAGCACGCTAAATCCCCAACCAGCACATTGGCATGGTAGGCTTTATGCCCGCATTTCTCTCGTCTAGGGCACCATTGGAGTCAGACGCTCACAGGTTCACCCCGACTTGCAAGACAACGATGCTGGCGCAGCTCTGCAAAAAACTATACTGCCCATATTCATCCTCGAAATCACGCAATATGCCACAATCTTGCAGTGCACTGACGCGTGCCTGCAAGCATTGGTATGAACGTCTCACGAACTGGTTGTGGCCGCTATGGAGCGTATCACGACTTCTCAGAACGCTTCTAAGAGCACGTTCTTGTATGCGCCCGTTTGTGCGACATCTCGTCACTCATCTTTATCCCTTAACATGGACACCAGATAGGAAAGGACAAAAACATTGCTCATGGAAAGTTAGTGCCCCTTATCGCAACGACAGAGGAGATCCCGAACATAGACAAAAAAAGTTAACAGCAGTAAATTCTTATGCGAGAAAACGCAGCGTGTTAATACTTTAACAATCTTAATCTATTAATGCAACGATTATTGTTTCCCGAAGAAAGGTTCATATATTTGCCTATTCTACTATGTACACCACTTACACTACTACTATAGCAAGGTTCATGTATTTGCCCATTCTACTATGTACACCACTTACACTACTACTATTCCACGAACTCCTTTATGTGAGAGATGTGGTGGAGTCCTATGGACTTCTTTCCTTTCAGCGTCTCCAATTCATAAGCTTTGTGGTGAGCTGCTCTCCTTATACGGTACGGGCCGTTGTAAACAGAATAGAATTTTTGGCATTTCATTTTTTGTTTGTTCGAAAGTCGGAAAGACTTAACGAGCACCTTTTGTCCAATTTGGAAGTGTCGTAGACGAGCTCCCCTGTCGGCACGTCTCTTCCTGACCTCTGCTGCAGCCCGTATCCTCTTGAGAGCCAAATCCACTATGGCTTGGTGCTGCGTTCGCGCCCATGGTGGGAAGTTTACGACCTCGGTTATCAAGTCCTTAGGAATCCGGTTTTTCAGTACTGTAATGGGTGCCAATTTTGTTATCCCATGGGGTGCCTCATTGATCACCTCCTGGAAGTCTTTAAGGAAAACGTCCCATGTCGTGTGCTGTTTGTTACAGTACAACCGGCACAAGTTTCCGAGTTCCTTAATAACCCGTTCTGCAGCATTCGAGCTCGGATGGTGTGAAGATATAAAAATGGGATCAATTTTACATCCACGCAACGTCTCCTTCCATGTTTTTGACATAAACTGTGGCCCATTATCAGAAATAATTTTACTCACATGACCAACCTGTGGTAGGAAATCCCGGATTAGGGCTCGTGATACAGTTCGTCCTGTCGCCCTCTTCAGTGGCGTAAAGGTAACGTATTTGGACGTTAGTTCAACAAACACTAATACGTAAGTATATCCTCTTCTTGTTCTTGGCAAAGGTCCCATCAAATCTGTTGCTGCTAATTGTCTTAATTTGGTCGGTACGATTGGTATAATGGTGCCTGCATGCTCACAGTGGTGTGCTTAGCCTTTTGGCAGTCTTTACACACCGACAGTACCCTCCGTATTCGACGCTCCATGTTTCGAAAGTAACACATGGTCCTTAGCTTGAGACTGCACTTGCGTGGTCCGAAGTGTCCATAGCTGAGGTGAGTATACCATATAACCTTGTTTATTAGGTGTTCAGGGATGCATACCCCCCATTCAGTGTCATTGGCATAATTTCGGTGGAAAATTATGCCTTTCCGCAAGAGGTAGAACTGCCTGATGGTGGCGTGTCTTCTGTCTATCCATTTCTGTTTCAATAACACTAGGGCAGGGTCCTTGTCTTGCTCCTTCTTGATGTCCTGCATACTACAGGTAATAAAATTTTCAAAGGCTACTTTCTGCATATAGAAAAGGCAGTAGTGATTTTCCTCCAGATCTTCTTCCATGTTGTGCTCAAATCCGATCGGTGACCGTGATAAGGCGTCTGCAATAATGTTCTGACTGCCGCGGATATATTCTATCGAAAAGTTGTACTGCTGCAGATATGATGCCCACCTAATGAGCCGCCTGTGATTAAGCTTTGCAGTCATCAAGAACTCGAGTGCCTTGTGGTCTGTGTAGACCCTCGTCTTGCGACCAAACAGAAGGTATCTGAATTTTTCAAACGCCCATACAATAGCCAGCGCCTCTAACTCGGTTACTGAGTAATTCCTCTCACTCTTGGCTAGCACTCTGCTACCAAACGCAATTGTCTTCCACACTCTGTGTCCTTCATGTACATAGTCTTGGAACACCATGACACCCAGACCTGAGTATGAACTGTCCGTTACTATGCAAAGCTCTTCTGCTAAATTAGGGTGTGATAGGATGGGTGCTTGTAATAATGCGAATTTTAATGCTTTCCATTCGGATTCGGCCGCCTCATCCCATTCCCAAGGAATCTTCTTTCCTGTAAGTTGATGCAACCTAGGACTGCTCTGAGTTTTGACATGTACAAAGCGGTTGTAAAAATTTATGATCCCCAAGAACCCCCTTAACTGCTTCTTTGTCGTAGGAATGGGAAACTTTTCAATCGCTTCGATCTTTTCGGGATTTGGCGCAATGCCCTCACCCGTGATGATATGTCCTAGAAATTTGACAGAGGACGTCCCAAAATTCGATTTTTCGATATTGATAGTCACTCCGTATTCCTTGAATGTCGCAAGGAGTTCACCGAGGACCGCATTGTGCTCTCCCCAAGATTTCTCCGCGATCAGCAAATTGTCCACATAGCTGGTGACATGACGTTTCAAATTATCGCTTAGTATGCCGTCCAGCCCCCGAATGAATGCGGCAGACGAAATGTTCAAACCAAATGGGAGACGACGAAACCGGTAACATCTTCCAAATGCTAAAAAGGCTGCGTACTGTCTGCAATTTGGATGGAGCTCGATCTGCCAGAAACTCGATTTTAGATCAACTGATGAGAAGATTGATATTCCATGGAAGTTTTGTAAGAGTTCCTCTAATCGTTCCGGTCTGTCTGTTTCGGGTTATATTATGGTATTAATTTGTCGCGAGTCCAAGACTAAACGAATACTACCATCTGCCTTCTCGACTACTCTTAACGGGTTATTATAGGCTGAAGCCGTAGGTTCTATTATTCCTTCACTCAGCATTCGCGTAATTTCAGCTGCTACTTTCTGTCGATATGCCAAGGGGATTGGATAGGATGGCACACGAAACTGGTTGTGCGGACGTACACGAAATTCATATTGGAAGTTCTTTATTGATCCTGTCTTGGGAAGGAAGACCTCCGTATGTTCTACTAGTAATTTATGAAGTTCTTTGCGGTGGTCGCACCTTATATTGTTTATTGCTTCCACTTTTTCTCCTATTTTCTCCTTTATTTCTCCCATTATTCCGACTTAATTCTCATCCGTGTCCTCTGCCCTACCCGCAACGTCGACCTGTTCATCCTTTCTGTCTTTCAGACACGCATAGTTTATCCGTACACAGTTAGACGGTAGTTGAGCTGGGATCAGCTGGTCGTCGAACTTAATGTGGACGGGATTCCCTTTCCTCAAAACCACTTCACCTCGTCCTAGATCAACTATCGCTTCATGTTCATTTAGGAAGTCCGTTCCTATTATCATGTCTATCGCCAGATTTGGCACGATCCAGAAGTTAGACTCTATTTTGTGTCCTTGGCAGGAGAATTCCAGTCTTGTTTGTTGGGTGACCTCCGTACATTTACCCGCTAATGCCCCTTTTATTTTGGTTTTCTTAACCGATAGAACAGGCCAGTCCATCTCCTGAGAGCACTTCTTGTATGCTGCCTCAGATATTGCTGTTATGTAGCTTCCACTATCTATTATCGCATTCATACTCTTTTCAGCTATTGCTACTGTGATAAGAGGCTGCCGATCTTGTCGAGGAGTTGCTTTATGTTCCTCGAGCAGGATTTCTGATAAATCTTCGTAATGTATCATCCGTAGTTGGCCAGGTCCGAGATTACGTGCGAAATTCCGGCGGCCTGTGTTCGCACTAGTCTGGCGTCAATCCCTTGTTAAGCTCCCCCTCCTCTGACGTGCATTAGGATTTGCGGGTCTAGTTTCAATCTCCTGGTTCCACTGTTGTCCTTGGTTTCGCTCTCTCGAATTACGGTCACTTTGCCGTTCGTTATTCCTCCTATCCCAGATTCCTCGTCTAGATTGACCCTGCTCCCTGACGTTCTGGTTTCCGTGTCTTTGGTTTCCATAACCTTGAATAGCGTAACCTTACTTTGCCCCTTCTTCCTGTCCTTTGCGTCTTGTTTATCAAAGACTACTTCGAGTTCGCGCAATAGACTCTTGAATGCTTCTATGTCAGATCCACACTTCCCGACAAGTGTCTGTTGGTACCTAACTGGCAATTTGGAAAAGCAAAATTTAATGATTTCTCCGTTGCTATATGGACTATCTAAAAATTGATTCTTCTTGAGTAAATCATCAAGAAATTTGGTTGCGCTCCTATGCCCAGACACTTCCAGTTCAGGACAAAATATTATTTCCTCTTTAATCCTGTCTTGCGTTTCCTTTGACCAGTAGGTCCGCAGGAATGCACCAACAAATTCCTGATAAGTCCGACACGTCACTGCCACACCCCGCATCTTTTCCGCGGCTTGGCCTTCGATGTGTCCACACATGACTTCTAATTTTGCCTGGGTTGGCCATGATGCCGGTAATGAATTTGTAAACGGCATCACCCAGCTCTTCGGATGCATCGACCCTCCATTTTCTTTGAACTTCTGAAATTTTAGTATCGACAGGAAGTGATTGTGATCAAAATCCTGTCTGATCCTCGCACTGGTGTTGTCACTCGTTTCCGATACTTGCACGTCTGCTGAGTGTCCTGTTCTATCTTGCTGATAACTGTGATGTGCTACCTCTGTATCACAGTGGAAGTGGCACTCAGAATTCACTCTCCTAAGTGGGCTATAATTATTGGAGCTATTACTCGCTGTTTCTGCGTGTGCATTGTTAGTTCCGCACTCGGTCATTGGGCTAGAGCACGGAGACACAATTCTGTGTATTCCATCATTGGTATCCGAACGCGCAGTGCTCGTGTGCCCGTTTTGCTCTAGTTTTGCTATCCGACTCTCTACTTCTTCCACTCGTTTCGTGGTGTTCGCAACCGCGATATTACCTTGAGTTTTTAAGAATGCTAGGGATTTTGAGTGGGATTGTGTTGTACGTCGCAAGCGCCCTGCGAGTTTAGAAGTTGCTTCCGCGACTTTCATGGCCCCTATTGCTGCCGTTGTGGCCAGGCCTGCTACTTTTTGTGCAGCCATTGACATTTGTTTTACTTCTCCACATTCTTTCTTTATTGTTAGTAATTCCCCTCGAATTTCTCCTATATGCGAAATTATGTCCTGAGTGTCCTTCTTACGCTGTTCGTCAGCTTCTTCCTTCTCCTTCTTACGTTGTTTCTCCTCTTCTTCCTTCTCCCTCTTACGCTGTTCGTCAGCTTCTTCTTTCATTGATCGTAGGAAGTTCGGTATTGGGTTTACGTCATCTTTTTGATCCTCTTCAAACGTGGGAGATGTAACTCTGGACACCTGGGCACTAGAGCTCTGACGTGGCCGAGCTAGCCCCTGTCTGCTCTCGTTAGTTTGATTACAAAATTCTGCTACCGTCTCGACTTGTGTGCCTGTCTCTGTTTCATCCTCTACCTCACTATCATAATCATGGCCGCGACGTTGCTCTAAGGTCGCGTCCAAATCACCGTCCTCATCAATGACCCTGTCGTCCTGTCCTGCTAAAAATGTGCCCATCTCATCTCCTAACCTATCCCCGTCAGTAACGTGCCTCTTATCCATTATAGTATCCACTTTTGTTTTAGCTTCGCTCACTAATAATCGTGCCTTACTTCTCGTGATCATTCATGAGAAACAAAATTTATCTAAAATACACAATAAAAATAATCTACTCCCTGTATTTTTACACATAGACATAAAATTTCAACAACGCCTCTCCAACGCTGTAATTATACGCACGATTTGTTGTGGTACAGAAACCGCACACAAACCCGACAAAGTGTGATGTGATACGGACACACCATCAAAGGAACACAAAAACAATGAACAAAATAATATATACACTGAAAAAAAAACTGTAATCATGCGCCGCTACTTAAAACTAAACGCGGAACTACCAGAAAAAAACTTGGGTATTAATCAATAAAAAAATTAAGCAAAAAAAATTCTGAGTGTCCCTACTACTAATAATACTTGCTTATCAGCGATTCACAGGAAAGATCCGAGGCTAAGGGACGCCATTTTATGCGAGGTGCCGGGGCTAGCAGTGTATTTAACACTAAATTCTAGAATCTACACATGTAAATGATGCTCTAAGCCCCCCGCCCCCCCTATTCTAACTCCGACTTTTGCTGTTGCACAAGGATTAAAAAATATACGCGAACTGACTGTAATCAACTCTGCAAGTGGAGTAGAAAAGAGTTTGGCACCTGCAATAATTAATTTTGATAAATAAGTTAAATAAAGGAAGGTTTCATTAACGTAGTGAGAAATGATGGGTTGCTCTACCGATTAACAGAATGAAAGTTCTGTCCAAAATAACAATATGATTTATTAAGACTAAACACAAAATAATAAACAAAAACACATGAAACATTTATAATACATCAAATTGGCTCAAATTGGATACACAAACAAACGCTGTGAAGGTGAAGTTGTCCCTAAACTAGATTCTGAGGTTTATGACGAAGTGGTATGTGGAACCAATTCCTTGCCACTCAAATCTTAAGAGAGACACACAGCTAACCCAACATTAATTGCTGCTACTCAAGACAGAACAAAGTTAGAAAAAGACGAGCAGGCGCACTCTGCTGAGCTCTGATTATCACCTAGGAAAATCCCTATCTGCCGGTGCTGCGGACATACATTACCAAACTGTCCTCTTAACTGCCAGAACGCGATCTGGCGTACCGGACGCGATGGCTGGTTGCTTCGACGTCCTCGACCGAAAGGCGAGAGCCGACTACCTAGAGCACCCGTACAGGCCGAACACACAACATTCCCGCCCCCACGACAGTGGCCGTGGTTAAACGTTCCAATCAGCAACTCGAAAACCGGCGGAAAATTCCACTCCATTGCCGGAGCATTACCATTCCACCAATGGAGATTCTTGGCGCCAATTTCTGCGCTGATTTTGCTACGTCACGGAGCTATGCCCTGAGCAAGCCAATCACAGTTACTGTTTTGCAGAAAGCGCGGGAATTTTCCCGCCACAACTGCCTGAGTACACAAGTCATTCCCACGCCTCGCTGGTAGCCCGCCAGAAAGTGTTTTCGCTAAGATTCTGCGAAGTAACGGAACCTCTAGCCCAGCCGCTACTTCAGACCCCTTCGGGCGTGTCTTTTGACAATGGCGGCGTCTGCAAAGCATTCACTCGACTTCCTCACACCCACCGGCTTAACCCTTTCCAGATCAGGAGAGCCCGCCTGTCACCGGACCACCCGGGTGACAAGAGACGCTGTGTGGGAAGTCCGCGTGTGAAGGAATAGCAACTTTTCACCGCATGCAATTAGAGACGAAAATCGTAAGATAGAAATATGAGAGGGGGCTCATGCCACCTCTCAAGTTTTAGCGATGATTCAGAAATTGGGAAGTATGCTACCGCCTCACTGGTCAGTGTTGAAATTACAGAAAAACTTGTAAAATGGCTAAAATTGATCGCTCTCTCAACTGTGTTGCTTATTACATTAAATAGATGGAGTCTTTTCCATCCCATATGTCCCCTGGTATGCTGTTGATTGCCACATGATGACCATCACTTGTTTGAGATGGAGACTCTTAATGGGAGCAACACCCTCCGAGCATGGCCTGCACCTAAACAGTGATAGCGTGCGTGACTTCAATGTGACAGATCAATCCAACGGGACACCTAGACATATGCTAGCATGTCACTGTGAAAAATTACTTTAAATGTAGAGGTCATCATCTAACCTTGGTCAGCTGTTTGGAAACGCCACACAATGCCACAAAACTAGTTTCCATATGTCTCATTGTCTTCCGCATTTTTTGTCAATAACAACCACTGCCTCTGCCTTTTATTTCAAGCATCCTGTACTGTGGAAGCAGCAGCAGCATCATTTTCACCATGCGATATCCAGTTTTCTGTGAAAGCCAATGGATCGAGACATGTTAATGTCGGTTTAGCAACTGACACAGACCTCAAACAAAATGGTGGCGGTGCAGGTAATTGTATTCATGCAGTGTTTTTATGTGTTACAGCAGAAAAAAACATTGTTTCAAATAACAACAAATGGGCCCTCAGTTGCATTTGATGGTCTGTGGGCTATGGTCCTCCTACAGTACAAGTGACGAAACTTTACACTGGCCTGTGGAAGCGATTTCAATTACCAGCCACCTCCTCCAGTGAACCAATACCTGTATGTTTAATAGGATCACCACATATGGTCGATGCAGGCACACAGACTGTATTTTTTTTCTGATACATCAGAAGACAGGGACATGGTAATATCTTATCGGGTTATTTAACGGTTGACATTAATGGAGTTTTTATAGTTCGTAGATTTCCTCTGTTGCATGGTATAAAATATCAAGGTGAGAGACAATGTTTGGATGATAGACACGAATGCACCCTGAAAGACGCAGATGCATTAGCAAAATCGTCATCCTCCTTCCATGCCCTGTATGATGTGGAGTCTTCCTAATTTTCCCAACAGTAAATGCCACCGTAACCGTTCGCACTATCTTTTCTACTGCCTTGTGTTGCAGGGGAAAGCTTCATTTGGAGCTGACTTACACACTATACACAGTTGGCGGAGCTACGACAACATGTTCCCATTTCCACTGCGTGGTCAAAACGCGGTCCTGTCGCATTAACTCACCTCGTCCTGTTTCTCCACAGGAATCAGAAGGTCTTAGATATAGTGCTCTCCGACATCCGTTCAGGTCCGACATAATTTGGGACGATCACATGGACACAGCTGCAGGGAAGGAGTTACAGAGATTGTGGAACAGGTACAAAACGCAGAGGTACGGCCTAAAAAACAGCGCTGGGGATTTTGCTGTGTGGGATCGTTAGCAGATAGGTTCGAAAAAGGTGACTCGTTTCAATATATGAGAATGGCATGACTATGATTCACCAGTGACTGTAATCATCCAAAAACATCGCAACAAGACCCAACGCAAGTATGTGGGCGAATGGATAATTTATTCCAAATCTCAGACAGCATTTCTACCAGAAAGTGTAACGCTATCAGTGACCTGTGTGTGCCTGTAGACTGAATGAGGCCTTTTATGCAGGGTGGCGGAAACATATTCGTTAAGACCGTGTTTTTAATAGCGCGGTCCATTCGCAATATATATGGTGTGGACAGTATAATCCCTCTGTCACCAGCTTCAAATGTCATTTCTCAGTATTGTTCCCCAAAAAGAACATCTTCTTCCGTCCATTGATTCCCATTTGGCCTACCTGGGGAGTGTAATGCGTGCACTGGTAAAATGGGACCTGCCATAGTCTACAAAACAGCTACGTTCCCTTGAATTATAGCTTGTTGTAGTCGAACATAAAATGATTGTGTTTTTTTCTGACATGTGAACTAATGGCGTGAAAGATTGTATTTTCTAATGTTATTTTACGGGTCTGAAATGTTTGTAATACACATGTGCATGACAGTTTATTTGCAGACACTGAACACGAGAGACGCTCTCAGGTCATGTTATTTGTCTATGAAGCTGAAAGAAATTGCTTGATACAGATGTTTTTCTTTGGAGTTTAAATTCTCGATTTTTCTTTACTCTGATGACGGTTTCGAAATAATGAGGACATTCGGCAAAGTTTGGTAGTTTTTGCATCTAAATAGTGGAAGTTCTTTTTCCCGGTTTTACGCAGGGTGGATATGACTCTGCTGATCGTCTGTAACCGCCGATGGTACGCTTCGCTGGCTGTCGCATAAAATTAGATGCGAATTGTATCCTGCAGTTGAATACAAAAGCTATACCAATTTGACTCATAAAACTAAAAGAAAATGGACTGCTCGTATTTCCGTGAAAAGAGGACATTTATCATCGGCGCAGTTATGTTTTCCTTTTTAAATAGATGTTCCATTATAGGAGATGCGTTAACATCAAATACAGTTGTTCTGCATCATTGCAGAAAGCAGGCTTCCTGGGATGTGGGGTGTGTGGCGGGCGAGTGTACTATGGGTGATCGCCAGACACAGCCGCACTTCAACGATAGGTTGGGGGGCGGTGGGGGGGGGGGGGGGTTTACTGCTAAATTCCCCTTTTGTGCTGGTGAAGAGCCAACGCCTCAAGGCAGACCAGGTACTGCGAGTGATCGCGAGAGATGGTGGAAGGCCTGGTGAGACAAGCGATTGCAGACGGGTGGCAGCGCGCTGCAGAAAAACGACACAGCAATCGGCAGAACAGCTAGCCATTTGAAAAAGCGATCTGGAGTGTTCTCTGGAGTTTTGTCTAGTCTTTCTGAGAAATACATTTAACAGATTGCAAGAAACGGCTCTGAGCACAATGGGACTTAACTTCTGAGGTCATGTCCCCTAGAACTTAGAACTGCTTAAACCTAACTAACCTAAGGACATCACACACATCCAGGCCCGAGACAGGATTCGAACCTGTGACCCGGTCGCAGGGTTCCAGACTGGAGCGCCCAGATTGCAAGAGAGAGTTGCATTGATGTTAAATACAATTGTTCTCCTTCGCCGAACAGTGCGATGCTGGGGGCGATTGGGGATGTCTACTGTGGGTGGTCACAGACACAGCCGCTCTCTGACCAGGGGGCGTTGTGTGGGGGCTGTGTCGCTATGTTTTAGACAAACAAGTTGCACTTATGGCAGCCGTTCTTTTATCTCCTGTTGTTTAGTTGACTAAACATGCTTTAATGTTGGCGGAGGACAGCTGTCTCTAGGTGGACAGCGACCCCAGCCAGCTCGTGCCGCGAGGTGCATGGTGGAGCAGATGGCGATTTGAAAAGGACTTCCCCCCACCCACAGCCAATAGGTGGACGGTTGGAGGGAGGGAAGGCATGAGGGAAGGCAAGAGGGCCTGGAATTGTGGCAGCTTCTGAGCCCCTCTGCAGTCATTGGGGATGACATTTTTGCCAGTACATGTGTTGCATTATGAACTGTTAAATAAAACGCATCGTGGAACTGAAATGAGAAGGGTGGCTGGCTTTTAAGCTATTAAAATTGAGTTACTCAGCAGCCGACTCTGACGTCATCGAGCACTCTGTCAGTGGATTGCTTTGCGGTAGTTGAGATGTCGTATGATTTTCTCTATAACTTTGGCTCCTCTCTTATCGTTAGTTCACTCCAGCAGGTACACATCCAAGGGGAAAGGATGGGGGCTCATGCTGGCCATAAATTGTTTAGAAAGGAGTTCATATATTTATATATTTCCGTTTACCATATTCCGAAGACTAAAGTAGAATGAAAATCAAAGGTTTTGTAAATGGGGAGAAATTCTAGAAATTACAACCTATTTTTAGCACAGTATACTTCTCAGTTACTTGTCTGAGGACCTCGCCACGTGAATGGACTGGATGACTGAAAAAGTACTCGAGCCAAGTAAAGACGCCAGTTGATAGAATGACCGAACATGCTGCCAATAACAAATCCGACTCAGTTCGTGAGTCCACAGGTAACAATGGCAATTTGCAAAACGTTTAGTAAGATAAAACAGACAGGAAAAGACATTCCACTAAGAACAGAAAGGCTGAAGTTTTCCAAACGTAGGTGGAAATAACTGAAATAAACACCAATTCCGATGCATTTCCTTTCCATAGCCATAGTCTGCAGACCTGTGTTCCTCACTATAGTTTTAAAAGAAATGCAGACAATTTAGAGCGCACACTTCGGTTTTTTTGTCGCGTAAATCAATTTTGTGACAAATCCGTGATTCATAATTGAGCTGCATGGCACATACACGTCTGAAATTTTCGAACGACAACTTTTCAAATTAACTTCAATTTCTGGACGTTACAATAAAATGTTTTACTAAACAATGATGTAAAAAATTAATTATTGTCTTAAACTTTTAAATTTTTTTTGTTATTGTAATTATTAAAATAGTTAAAACTGCAGGGTGACAGCAAGTGGTATTTTATGGGTAAGAGCCAGACAGTACTTTTTCGCAAACCCGTAATTGTCTCCCATTTGCGACGCAAAAGTTTGAAATTGGGCTCAGAGGTACCTGTCACCTGCCTTTGATGGTGCAAAAGCGTCGTGCCCTGCGACATCACCCTCGGGCTCGGCGAGAAGAAGTCCAGAGGTCAGAAGTTCATGCAAGGTGTAAGGGGCTAATTCCACTCACAATCACCGTAGTCGTGTTGCATTACGGCAAGGTCGTCGCACCCCCTTCTCACCCACGCCCCACCCCTCCTCATGACACCTCTGCGATGGAGGTCAGAATAGACGTCCAACGTCGAAATAATGCGATTTTCTTATGAGTGGCCAAGATGAAAATTTCTGACACACCGCCCCTCAGAACTGACAAGAAAAGGCCAAAGTAACTGGCAGAAATGGCGTCAAGAAAACATATCCTTCAATTAGGGCGTTGATCCCCAAAAATTTCGCGGATGATTCGACATCGTTGCCCAGCAACCCCATTGAAATTAATCGCACCCTTTTGGGGTATACTGCAACTACAATTTTTTGGCTCTGGTGTACTAGGTGAATTAACTAGGGATTGTTCAAAACCATTCGACGCTATGTGGACGCTATCCTGAGCAGAGTGATGGGTGGGAAGGGGGGGGGAGGGGAAGAGAAGCGAGGGAGCATGCCTGATACAATGGTCAATGGTACATGCATGAATGAAACAGCAAAGGGTCCCAGTTCGGGAAAAGCCTCACAGTCAGTGCCACCTGTGCACCTTGTTTGGGCACTTTAAAAATTTCCCTGTGCAGAGACATCCATTCACGGATTACTAAGTGCTGACGTCACAGGCAGACACACAGCTGAATGGCGCTACGTCGCTGAAGCAGGGCCTGCTGGTCTCATGCGAAACTGGTACGTAGGCCGCATGTATCACATAAATGATACACTCCTGGAAATGGAAAAAAGAACACATTGACACCGGTGTGTCAGACCCACCATACTTGCTCCGGACACTGCGAGAGGGCTGTACAAGCAATGATCACACGCACGGCACAGCGGACACACCAGGAACCGCGGTGTTGGCCGTCGAATGGCGCTAGCTGCGCAGCATTTGGGCACCGCCGCCGTCAGTGTCAGCCAGTTTGCCGTGGCATACGGAGCTCCATCGCAGTCTTTAACACTGGTAGCATGCCGCGACAGCGTGGACGTGAACCGTATGTGCAGTTGACGGACTTTGAGCGAGGGCGTATAGTGGGCATGCGGGAGGCCGGGTGGACGTACCGCCGAATTGCTCAACACGTGGGGCGTGAGGTCTCCACAGTACATCGATGTTGTCGCCAGTGGTCGGCGGAAGGTGCACGTGCCCGTCGACCTGGGACCGGACCGCAGCGACGCACGGATGCACGCCAAGACCGTAGGATCCTACGCAGTGCCGTAGGGGACCGCACCGCCACTTCCCAGCAAATTGGGGACACTGTTGCTCCTGGGGTATCGGTGAGGACCATTCGCAACCGCCTCCATGAAGCTGGGCTACGGTCCCGCACACCGTTAGGCCGTCTTCCGCTCACGCCCCAACATCGTGCAGCCCGCCTCCAGTGGTGTCGCGACAGGCGTGAATGGAGGGACGAATGGAGACGTGTCGTCTTCAGCGATGAGAGTCGCTTCTGCCTTGGTGCCAATGATGGTCGTATGCGTGTTTGGCGCCGTGCAGGTGAGCGCCACAATCAGGACTGCATACGACCGAGGCACACAGGGCCAACACCCGGCATCATGGTGTGGGGAGCGATCTCCTACACTGGCCGTACACCACTGGTGATCGTCGAGGGGACACTGAGCACTTAGTGCTCAGTACATCCAAACCGTCATCGAACCCATCGTTCTACCATTCCTAGACCGGCAAGGGAACGTGCTGTTCCAACAGGACAATGCACGTCCGCATGTATCCCGTGCCACCCAACGTGCTCTAGAAGGTGTAAGTCAACTACCCTGGCCAGCAAGATCTCCGGATCTGTCCCCCATTGAGCATGTTTGGGACTGGATGAAGCGTCGTCTCACGCGGTCTGCACGTCCAGCACGAACGCTGGTCCAACTGAGGCGCCAGGTGGAAATGGCATGGCAAGCCGTTCCACAGGACTACATCCAGCATCTCTACGATCGTCTCCATGGGAGAGTAGCAGCCTGCATTGCTGCGAAAGGTGGATATACACTGTACTAGTGCCGACATTGTGCATGCTCTGTTGCCTGTGTCTATGTGCCTGTGGTTCTGTCAGTGTGATCATGTGATGTATCTGACCCCAGGAATGTGTCAATAAAGTTTCCCCTTCCTGGGACAATGAATTCACGGTGATCTTATTTCAATTTCCAGGAGTGTAGATGAATAATTCAACTGCTAACTGTTGTCTACTGCAAGCGCCCCACGTTTATCGACGTAAATCTTACAGCCACAGTCGTAGCTATTGAAATTTCACAAACACATTTTTTCAGGTCCATGTGTATACGGATAGGAATGTGTAAGGCGCTAGGAGAAATTATTTTATATTTTATAGTCCAATTTAAAATCGTGTTACTATAGGTAAAAATTCTTTCTGCTTTGTAGTTTAGTGTTCATGAAATTTCTGTGGTATGTAAATTGGAGGTGGAGGGCGGAAAAAGTACAGGGAAGGTAGAGACAGTTGATGTCAGCTGCATCAAGACTCACGCGGGATCAGAGGAGACGAGAGAAACTGTGTGCCTCCGTACCACGCAGCTGCATTAACAACTGTGCCACTCGGACACACTGTTTACAGCAACTGCCAAACAGATTGACGAGAAAGTAAGTTAACAATATATTGCAATCCAGCTCTGAGCTAAGTCTAAAATCTCAAGTATCTAACTCATCGGGAGGTTACTTTAAAATCAACTGAAAAATGTATACTGAATAGACACACAACGTACTAAAATGCTCTGCGCATGTCAGACCAGTTCGGATCATTATAGCAAATAAACGTAGCTGTAGAACCAAGGGAAGGAAAATGCAAATAATTCATTGTGGGCTGTCCGCGAATATGACACGCATCCTCTTAGATTATTCAAACGCAAATGAATAATACATAGAACAAATGAATAGAAAATTAAGGATCTATTAGATGACGATATTTTGGCTTAAGATAAGATAAAGGCACCAGAGAGGCGGTTCTGACTCTGCGGCTAGTAGTGGAAACAGGACTGAAGAAAAACCAAGACATATTCATATGATTTGTCGACCTGGAAAAGGTGTTCAACAATGTAAAATGATGAAAGATGTTCGAAATTCTTAGAAACATACAGGTAAGCCACAAGAAAAAACGCAGATAATGTACAACATGTGCAACAACCAAGAGGGAACGATAAGACCGAAGACCAAGAACGAAGTACCCGGATTAAACAGGATGTCAAACATGGGTGTAATCTTTCACCTATACTGATCAGTCCATATATCGAAGAAATAATAATGGCATAAAAGGAAGTTCAAACGAATGGGATTAACACACAAGATGAAACGATGTTAATGGTAACATTCGCTGATGACATTGCTAGCATTGGTAAAAGTGAAGAAGACTTACAGGATCAGCTGAATGGAATGAATAGTCCAATGAGTACAGGATACGTTTCAGAGCAAATCGATGAATGACGAAAATGATGATAAGTAACAGAAATTATAACAGCGGAAAACTTTAAATCAGAATTGGTGACGGTGAAGTAGATGAACTTACGGAATTCTGCTTGTAGTGTTGGCAGAAGAGCCAACACTGTGTTGCTAGAGGAGGCCGAAATGCACGCTTTTAAGCTCACGCAGATTGGCGTGAGGTCTGGAACAGTTAAAGGATTTGACTCTAGCAAATAAAGTACGTAGCTGTTGGAATACTTAACTTTAATCCACAATTGTAGAACATCGCTCTTGATGATACATGCTTCACATAATAAATATCAATTGAATACGGCGCCTTGCTAGGTCGTAGCAAATGACGTAGCTGAAGGCTATGCTAACTATCGTCTCGGCAAATGAGAGCGTATTGGTCAGTGTAGCTTCGCTAGCAAAGTCGGCTATACAACTGGGGCGAGTGCTAGTGTGGTGGCGCTCGGTCTGCAATCACTGACAGTGGCGACACGCGGGTCCGACGTATACTAATGGACTGCGGCCGATTTAAAGGCTACCACCTAGCAAGTGTGGTGTCTGGCGGTGACACCACACTGCTACCTAGGCAGCAAAATACCACATGATGGACGGACCAAGGAGAACATAAAAAGCAGATTAGCGCTGGCAAAAAAGGCGTTCCTGGCCAAGAGAAACCTACTAGTATCAATACAGGCCTTACCTTGAGGAAGAAATTTCTGAGTATGTACGTTTGGAGCACAGTATCGTATGACAGTGAAACGTGGACTTTGAGAAAACTGTAACAGAAGAGAATCGAAGCATTTAAGATGTGGTGCTATAGAAGAATGTCGAAAAATAGTTGAGGAATGAGGAGGTTCTCCACGCAGTCGGAAAGGAAAGGAATCTATAGAAAACGCTGACAAGAAGAAGGGACAGGATGATAGAACATCTGTTGCGACATCACGTAAACTTGCATCGAACTAGAAGAAGCTGTAGGGCAGGCTCGTCCAAACTGTGCCCCCGGGGCGCTAGCGCCCGCGATCGCCCGCGGCCAGCGCCCCGGGCGAATTCGTATGTTGCTGCAGTGACCGAGCCGTGTCGCTTAGCTGGCCGTGCAGACCGCCCGCCGAGCCTCGCCATGCCGCTGCACGCAAATATTGCGATAGATAAAAATTTATTTTGCGACCACACATCGCTGTCCTTTTCAGCGGAACTGGGGGAAAACGCATCTAAAACCAATCTTTTCTGTTAGTTTTTTTATTTGAGTTTCAATGAATGAAACAATTTATTGTTAAAGTGATAAAAGTGTTTTAAAAACAGGATTGTACAAAATTAATTATATGTTCTTTTTTGCCGTGGTACGAGCAGGGAACAGGTGGGCAAAGTTTGTGCGCAAGTTACAAATGATCGCTGAGAATTAGGAAAACAGGGAAACCCTTTGCTGCTGGGAATCTCATCAAGGATTGCCTGGTCGACTCGGCGGTTTGTATTTGTCCACCAGACCTCACGAAAAAATTTGAAAAAATAGCTCTTTCGCCTCAAACTGTTGCTCACAGAGTCGAAGATATGGTCTCAGATATGGAGCAGCAATTAATGGAGAGAGCGCCAAACTTCATTTCACTTTCCATCGCTCTTGACGAGTCCGCGGACGTTGCGGACACATCTCAGCTCGTCATATTCATTCGAGGTGTCGGCGACAATCTGCGTGTCATCGAAGAATTTCTCGATCTTATACTATTAAAAGACACAACCACGGGTTTGGATATTTTTCTAGCCGTGGAAAACGTGTTAGAGTCAAAATGGTTCAAATGGCTCTGAGCACTATGGGACTCAACTGCTGTGGTCATCAGTCCCCTAGAACTTAGAACTACTTAAACCTAACTAACCTAAGGACATCACACACATCCATGCCGAGGCAGGATTCGAACCTGCGACCGTAGCAGTCGCATGGTTCCGGACTGCGCGCCTAGAACCGCGAGACCACCGCGGCCGGCCGTGTTAGAGTCAATGGGTTTAAAACGGGAACGCCTGACCAGTGTAACAAGGGATGGAGCCCCTGCGCTACGAGGGATACGCACTGGACTTCTGAGTTACGTGAGGTCAAAAATGGCTGAAGCTGGCCGTTCCTTATTCGCAACAGTCCATTGTCTGATACACCAGGAGGCACTTTGGGCGAAGATTGTCAACATAAAAAAATGTTATGGACACAGTTCTTCGAACGGTTAATTATCTTCGCTCGCATGGACTCACACATCGCCAATTTAAATAATTTCTAGCTGAGATCGAAGCGGAATACCCGGGCATCCTCTACCACACCGAAGTAAGATGGCTGAGCGGAGGGAAATGAAAGGACGTCCAGAGGAATTACTTTGTGATCCTAAGTGGGTGGCGAATTTGGCTTTTTTTGAGTGACCTTACTGGTCATTTAAATACTTTGAACATTTCACTCCAACGTGAAAATCACTATGTCGTTGATTTAGTGCAGACGATTCAAACATTAAAAAAAAACTTATTTTGTGGGAAAAACAATTGCGCGAGAAGAATTGTGGACACTTTCCTGCACTAGAC
The DNA here is from genome assembly GCF_021461395.2 of Schistocerca americana. NCBI lineage: Eukaryota > Metazoa > Arthropoda > Insecta > Orthoptera > Acrididae > Schistocerca > Schistocerca americana. The sequence continues at coordinate 161,237,274 of NC_060119.1, read as the reverse complement.
AGCGTTAAAGAAGATGAAGATTTTTCAGATTGTGTTGCAATCATTTGCGAATTACAAGAACGGTTTGAAAACATATTTTTGAAGATAAGTGAGCTTCAATCGGCCTTAGATATATTTGTTCACCCGTTTTCCCTTCGGCATAGGACGTCTCACAAGTGCTTCAACTAGAGCTGATTGACCTGCAGTGCGATATCCTCCTGAAGGACCGCTTTCTCATGTGTTAAACTTTGGATGACTTTCACAGCTGTCTTCCACGAGAGAAATACCCTCTTTTGCACAAGCACGCGGCCTAAGTTCTCTCAATGTTTGGTTCCACGTATATCTGTGAGCGCTTTTTCTCTCTTTTAAAGCTTGCTAAAACTAAGAACCGTTCATTACTTGGCGGTAAAAATTTGACTAATTCTTTGAGGTTATCAGTCTCAGGGAATGTTGTACCAAACTTTGACAAAACCGTTTCCTCGGAAAAGAAAAAATTGTAAAATGTTAATTGTCTTCTTGACTGTAAGAATTAAAGAGCTTTATAACCTCAATTCTGTTTTTTAATAAGTTTTCAAACTTGGTCGGTCAAAATTATTACGTACAAAACAGCAAACTAAGGATCCGATTTCTAAACGCTGAAAAGGGATACAAAGAGATGTAGCCCGAAGTATAACAAAAAATGTTTACTTGTAACTGCTAACAGTGAGACTCTATATCTCTTACATAAAGTTATTTCTAAAATAGAATATTTATGACTCTAGTTCATTTAAGAAACTGATATAATTTTCAGAAGACGCCTATTGTACATATGACGAGTGTGCATGTGCAGTACTAATGGAATGAATCTGTGGGTCAGAAAACAACTAAGATGTTCTTTGATTCTTGTTTTGGATATTGTTGTCTAAAGCTTTGCGTCGTAATTCTGCCACACGAACACTAGTAGTTACCTAAACGGTAAATGGCTTGCTTGTTTTACCGTTCATCGGCCTCTTTTAGAGAGGTGCGCTTCCTCTGTTGTTTTGTTTCCGTTGACTCTGACTGCGGGACAGTCCACCGCAGAGCAGTGGTATGCGGTGTCACTCGCTCCGCAGCTCTCTCTCTCTCTCTCTCTCTCTCTCTCTCTCTCTCTCTCGCTCCTATGGCGACACTAGCGACAAACGCACGGTCGCGGACGGGGCGCTGAACTACACTGCCTGACGCCCGTGGGGCGCGGGCACGCCCGCCGGACGCAATTCTTGGATGAGCCTGCTGTAGAGGATGAAAATTAAAAATTGTGGAGAAACACAGAGGCTGGAATACATCCAGCAAATAATCGAGCACATAAATTGCAGTTGTTACTTTGAGCCGTCGCAGAAGAGGAATTTGTGGAGGGCCGCATCAAATAGAAAACTGATGATTAAAAAAAAAAAAAAAGAAAAAAAACAGAAAAAAGAAACATGAAGTTCGGCGACACCTTCTTGTGCTCCGGTATACTTCTGCCATATGCATTGATCGTTCAGTGCTCTCAAAGACAGTCAAGTATCGAGAGTGCTTAAAAGAAACAGCCATTTCTTCTAAAAGAGTATCCGAACCTAGAATTCGCTGTTGCAAATAATAGACTGGAATAATTTTTACCGGACACTCTCGGTTCAATCAAATTTTGCCATGCGGCATGAGGTGAAACTATGAAAACACCTCTACTTTCAACTCACTATTCACATTCACAATGAAATGGTACAGTACTGCCCGACATTGAAAATAGGTACAACATACTTCATCATTCTCGTCTGAACAACATATTTTTTCTAATAATAACTCAGTTTCAATTAATACAGTGAAGCCGGATACCAGTGTGGGAAAGAATGACAATTTATTTATTTAATTGATCACATGTGCACTCCCACAAAATAAATCCCTACATCAAGTTTGGTGAGATCTGTGAAAAGAATGAATGTATGGTCGTCTGCTAATCGCAGATAGTGAATGTGAGTATATGATCATCTTCGAGACGATCCTTTGGCCACCTTTGGTGGAACCAAAGAGATGAAACTTACCGGAGCTTTGAGCGCCTGAAATGTGGCTGACCAATACGGTAGCATGGTCTTCCCCCACCTCGACAGAGGTGCAAGATAACCTGAAGAACGGCCATGTTTCAGCACTCTGCCGCTGGATCTTGTGCTGTTAAAACCTGTTTTAGTTGTGCTCCGTAAAGACAAAAGAGTGGAGACATGGTATGCATGTGGAATATTTAAGAGTAGTTTGAAATAATAATTTCTCTATTTCAGGGACTTTTGTGGGGAGAATTAAATGTCAGGCAGGTAATATTAATGGGATTGTAGTAATCTTCGGAAGTGACCAACGGTCACAATGAAACCACATGTAGCAATAAGTTGAAATACTTCCGTGTGCTTAAGTTAAGCTGAATTACTAGCGTGTGTACAGTAAGTTGAAATATTTAAGAAATAGCGTGTGTACCATAAGTTGAAATATTTAAGAAATGGCGTGTGCAGGACTTGAAATTAGAGACGAGTACTTCCACGTGGTGAGTACTGTGTGAGTCTCAAACTGTGTATGAGACAAAAGATAAAGAGAAGTACTCGTCCATGGTATCAGATGAGGACTCGCATGAGTGATGAATACGTTCTTAATATTACTTTGCGTGATATGACTCCGTGTGACGCTAGATTCAAACTCTGAGAGAGAAGCAAGGTGAGTCGGCCGTCTATCCAGCAACGCCACTTGGCTTGCATTGCACAGGAAGACGTGCATATATCTCCAGAGTTCATAGTAGGAAAGTAGAATTACGAAGTGGGGCAGTGTCGTGTGAAACTGGGATAAATATTAATTGAAGTGGGAAAGCTGAAAGTGATAATGTTGTGACTATTCCCTGTGTAGTATTTCATATTGTAGTGTAGTGTATGTCATGTAAGTTGGGTATGTGTGGTTTGCATGGGAGAGTATCAAGGTAGTTTCAAAAGATTAGTGGGTTATGCGTGTTCCTTTTGTGCTGCTCGGTCTGGAGGAAAGTTTCGTGATGATGATTGTGAGAGTCGAAGTGTGAGAAATAATAAAAGATCAACCATCCTATCCAGAAAGTGCACTGTAGCGTTAAATAATTACGAGACCATAATATAGAGATTCACCAATGTAAAGCCATGCCCACTGGGCGGAATTTCTCATGTGTTATTGTTTTAGGTTATAGAATTTGTGTGTTTAGGTTATAGAATTTATCGGAATAAATAAGATAGTGAAAAGAAAAAGATTGGTGGGCTTTTCCTTCGAATTGTATGTTGTCATGATGTCCCGAATTTATAATGTGTGCGCCATTCATATTCAGTGTGGTGGCCACGTGTTGATAAAAGCCGCTAAATAAAAGACAAAAAGAAAATGTGGTATTGCCAGTGCGTAGTGAACAGTCAGAGTTCTGTAAATCACTGATAGTCAGATATGCGTTTCCGTTGCGTATTATTCATACAGGAGGATAATTTGTAACTTAATTGTGAGTACGAGAGTTCATGTTACTCGATAAATAAGAATGAATCCACTCGCTTGGCAGACCACTCATCTTGAAGGCCTGACTGCTTGATGCCACAGTATGAGCAAGGCATGTGGGTGCCTCTCAACAAAACTGTTTGTAGGTATGCTAATAATTTATACCATGTTTCTAGTTTCCTGAAATTCATCATCACCATATGACAGCTTGTGATTAATTGGTGCCGTTACAGTTCTGACAGTTTCGGTAGAAACTTCTTCATCCACCTCTATCGATGGAAGTGCTTGCAAACATTGCTGCATTGGTTCAGCTCCTCCATTCACGGCAACATTGATGACACCAACTGAAAATTGTTTCTCGTTATTGGAAGGCACAGTTTGGCGGTTAATAGAAAGAAATTCTTCAATAGTATTTCGTATGATGACACAAGCTTTTCATCCATTCTATGCTCTGCTTTTTCCTTAGGTTAGCGGGAATAGATATGATCAAAATTTCAACATTACTTTCGGCGAGCAGTAAGTTTATTGAAGTACAGAGATTTAGGAAATTAATACCATCGTGTCCCCTGTCGCAAAAACTGCCATCACGCACGCCATTTAGACCATCATATTCAACAATGGAGGTATGGTCAAACATCAGGCTGTCGTGTCTTACAACGTCAAGATTTTTGATCTGTAAATAGCTGCGATTATCAACTGGAGAGCACCTGTTTGATTTATAGTTTCATAATCGGTACACTGGGGAAGTCCATTGCCTCCACTCTGGTATCGATTTAAAACATTCGTATCCCATTCCTTTGATGGTAGAATGGCAGCACGAATTAAATTCGCCACGATTGTTGGGAAACATTGGCGTCCGGATTGAAATATTTCTTCATGTATTTGGTTCCAGGAAGAACGTACGAATCTCCATGAATAATTAATTCACATGTAAGCACTGTGCATTGGAGCAGCAGTAGATTGGTAATTAAATTCGTTAGGTCGTTCTGGCTGATTAGGAATAGCGCAGACGACATCTAACGTATTTAATCCCGCAAGTTGATTTACACTTACATCGTTATAGGAAGGGTTATATGATATAATCCAGTGAAGTGCGTTGTAGACTCGACTTGGTGAAACTTTATGATCTATGGATATATATACAAGCTCTCCATACTTGCAGTCACCACAACAATTACTACGACTATTTTCGATCGAGGAAGCATTCGAGGCTCCCTGTCACTGACATCAAAGATATCGAGTGCAAATGACGTTGTATGTTCTTTGAAACTGTGCTGACCCAGTCCGCCTGGGAATCAGATCATTTTGACATACCGAATGATTCGTTGAAACAAATGTCGTTCTGGTTCAGTTAGTACCGCAGTATCACAGAGAATGTCACCCGGTAGCAAGTTGCTCTAATACGTTTTGGGTAGAGAATGATTCTTTGAGCTTTTCAGTTGCACATTGCATCGACTGCAAACAAGCAAATCGGTTTTAGTTGCTAGTTCCTTTATGGCTTTGTAGCAATCAAACAATATTTCACTACGTGATTTTGATAGAACTTTTCCCAGTAGATATCATAGCATTTGTCACAAGAACTGTTTATGGTAAAGTGAAAATACACCACATCAGCTATGCACTGAGCATAGATCTCACGTTGAAGTTGTAGTGTTGCTTCACGTCAGGATGTCTCATTACATCAGATTCCTAACGAGACATGTTGGCTTTAATAGTCTCAACCGCCCTTGTTTGAGCATGACAGTGCGTTAGTAGCAAGGGGAGCGATATACTCATACCCTGTTTCACTTCCTCTTGCTTAAGCAAATCGTTGCACGCCACTGGCAAATCGAGAGGAGTGTCCGTCCACCGTCTGTCCTAGGCAGTTTTACATTCGACAATGCGTTCCTTTCGGGAACTTTTTTTGTTCGTTTACGCCGTTTGGCTGGACTTTTAAACTGACTTGCTTCCGATTCCTGTCGAAGTTTCTCTTGTCGTTTTTTCTTCCCCTTCTCTAAGTGTCACTGAAGTTGGGTGACTATCCGTTTGACCGTAGAAGAAATGGTCACTAAGGCTCTATTATTATTTTATTGCTGCCAACTATTGTGAGAAGAACTCAAAGAACCAACAGAGAATGGCGGACCGGCCAAGGACCATCAATAGTAGTTACCCAAGTGTGAATATGAGGACAACGAGAGGAAAATGGACAACAGAGACGGCACGTTGGAATAACAAAGTTCAAACGAGTAAACCAACAGCGAAAACCTGAGGCGTGGCGAATATCTCGAATGCATTCCGGTACCAGCCGCACAGCACGCACGTCCTGCAGGCAGCGTTACCAACCCTTTTCACTCCCAAACCCACTCCTAAGGGAGCTAGGTGGATCAAACAGAAAGAAAGACCGCGCGACTGCTACGGTCGCAGGTTCGAATCCTGCCTCGGGCATGGATGTGTGTGATGTCCTTAGGTTAGTTAGGTTTAAGTAGTTCTAAGTTCTAGGACACTGATGACCATAGATGTTAAGTCCCATAGTGCTCAGAGCCATTTGAACCATTTTGAACCAGAAAGAAAGAAAAAACGTGTTTGTCATTCAATTCTGTGCTACGTTTAAAATTTCTAGACTCTTTCTCTTCGTGAAGTTAGTTTAAAATCGGCAGCAAAATTTGTACGGAACTGACCTACAGAGAAGAAATCGATCTAATAAAAACGTGTCAAAATGTGACCCTTACGCAGGTTTTACCGCTGTTCAGTGAATAACACATTACTATACGATACTGAGACATTTAAAATCAAACTACACACGATGTGGTCAGAATATTAAAGTCGAATAGGCAATATGTCAATGAATTTAAAAGCACGACTGTACCGTCAAAGATATAAGAAACATATACAAAAAGAAACACACACTGTCAAAAACATTGCTGCATAAATATCCTTGAACTAAAAGTTTTACGGGAAAGTAAGAAACATAATGATATTGGAGACATGTAAAGCTTTAAAATGAGGGAGGATGAGAAGTGTGTAACATTTTATTTTGTGTTTAGGAAGCAGAAAGCCACCAAAATAATAGTAAATATTTTCGTATGGTAAAAATACTAGAGCATGGCTCAGTCACAAAGTTATTACAAAAAAAAATGGCTCAAATGGCTCTGAGCACTATGGGACTTAACATCTGTGGTCATCAGTCCCCTAGAACTTAGAACTACTTAAACCTAACTAACCTAAGGACATCACACACATCCATGCCCGAGGCAGGATTCGAACCCGCGACCGTAGCAGTCACGCGGTTCCGGACTGCGCGCCTAGAACAAGTTATTACAGTACATGTATAAAAGAAGGTCAGTTCCTTCCAAGTCTTCTGCCAGCTTGCCGAGCGACAGCGTATATTTTTAATACTCTCACAGCCGATGGAACCATTTCATATGAATGCGGCACTGTTATCATGGAAATCAGAATTTCCTTAAAACTAAATACTACCACATGAATAAATGCTTAAAAGATGTGACGGAATTAATTGGGTCTTGACAAGTCTAAAAATTATAAAAGAAGAAAATGACATTGATACTTTTTCTGCCAGGACGGTTTACGTTTTTTTTTTTTTTTTTTTTTCTCGACTGCTTGCGAGAGATCGGTCTGGCAGCAGATAAAACGGTTAGTTAGCCAAATTTTTCACATATTTAAACTTTTAACTAAGTAAAACATGTAGATAAATGCTGTTCTTAGAAATATGTACCTTGTTGATGTATTTTAGATGAACTGAAACGAAAGTTAAAAGGTAAGCACGAGATTATATCGATTCTGCTATGGCGAAATGATAATGATGCTGGTGGATGAAAATGATCGTGTTAATTATGGAAGGACAAAGATGTATAATACGATCGGGCCCAGTGAAACCGCAAAGAGCATCTAGCGCTTATTAAGGAAGATTACAGAGGTGTGGGCAACGGAAGGGTGGGATAAGGTGGGTTGTTTATTAAGGCTGGAATGAAGGGTATGTCTCAGGACAGATTTGATCTTTGGGTAGTGGCAGTTGAGTCTGAAGATGCTCCAGGACGAGAAGGTGTAGTAATATTGTTGAGATGGTATAGGATACGTTTTGGGGAAAGTAGACAGATGCGGTGGGCGAGGATCACATCTTTCTAAGATTTCAAGCGATTTGTGAAATTTAGGAGAAGTCGAGAGCCAGGCTGTGCTGTTACGTTAGGATGCGGATGATGAGGCCTTTATACGAGAGGTTAACTTTACAATGCTGGTCCAATCCCCAAGCTAAAGCCGGCCGGAGTGGCCGAGCGGTTAAAGGCGCTACAGTCTGGAACTGCACGATCGCTACGGTCGCAGATTCGAATCCTGCCTCGGGCATGGATGTGTGTGATGTCCTTAGGTTAGTTAGGTTTAAGTAGTTCTAAGTTCTAGGGGACTTATGACCACAGTGCTCAGACCGAACCCAAGCTAAACATGTATTTTCGCTGGATGGACAAAGGCCAACCGAAAGTAACGTGTTCGCCGCGACACCTAGAGTCGTGTCACCCGAAAGCGGAACTACTTACAACACAGAGAAAGTCGCCGTCACTAGCGTAATATTATAAACTCTACACGATACTGAAAATAAAAAAACGTGGATATCTTGTTGTTTCCCTTTTGCTACACGCTCTGCTTACACGTAATTTCATACAAATATGCACTACGCTGAACGCCTTTGACACATAGTAGTATAGAACTGAAATTTTATACATTCAGTATCGTCATTATTAATTACGTGCAACACACATTAAATATATAAATGATTAATTGCCCAACTGCATATCACATCACTGTCTGAGATTGAGACGAAATTTATTCTCAATAAGCCATGTAGTCAAATGCGATGGACGAAGAACAGTTCTTCATCCGTCCTGTGGTCTTAAATGTATAGAATAATAGTGTACAACTGTCAAAATTATCTTCCGCCCACTTTTCTGTACCACTGCCACAAGTTTTTCGCGTAAACGTGTTTTATTCGTCGATTAAACATATAGTTGACTTATTTTGCATCTATATGAAATTTACTATTCAGTTTTGCAAGGCGTATTCGGAAAGTAAGGTGCGATTCGGCGCGAAATGGAAACCACTGTGAAAATCCGAAATCCGTTTACACTTTGAACAGGTGTGTTGGGCAGTGTCTCAACTACGCCCGTATATAGCGCTACGTCGCTCTTTTCAGTCCAGGGTGCACAGTGAGCTCGTAGAAACGCCTACAACAACAGTGTCTCTCGCCAAGTATGTGGATCTGGTGAGAGATTTCGCCCGAAGCTATGCAACCCACATAACATAAATGTCATGCGTTTCTTTCTTCAATACAATTCTCAGTCGCACTCTGCAGGGGCAATGAAGACGCTCCTGCACCATTTTTGATGGGAAGTGTTTGATCACCCACAGTACAGTCCACAACTTGCTCCCGCCGATGTTCATCTCTGCTCACATGAACAGCTGGCTGCGACGACAACATTTTGGCACAAACAACGAATGGCATACCAGTGTAGAGAACTGACAGAACGCACAGGCGGCTCCTTTCTGTGACGAAGGTACTGGAAAGCTTGTACGACGCTACGACAAATGTCAAAGTCGGGACGGCGACTATTTAGAGAGGTAGGAGGAAGCTGTGGCTAACTGTTAAGAATAAAAACTTCTGATTTTTCACTGTGGTTCCCATTTCGCAACCGATCGGACCTTACTTTCCGAACAGCCTTCGTATATTACGTGTGGTATCTGTGTGTGTGTGTGTGTGTGTGTGTGTGTGTGTGTGTGTGTGTGTATGTGTGTGTGTGGTAAAGAGATAGAGAGGTGGGGGGGGGGGGGGGGCGGGTATAAATGTTTAGCACCGGGCGCAGCTCTCACACAGATGGTTCCATCCAACACATTTAACATCGTTATTCAACAACAGTAATTAATTTATGGGACATGTGTTAGATATTCAGTTTTATGTTGGACTTTGTGGAATTTGGACATTCCTATATTTGCTTACAAGAACAGCTTTATTGCTACATGCTATGAAATAGACATGTTGCTGAGAAAATTATCTCTACGTTTAGAAATTACTTGCTCTGCATGTTTGAACTCCACTACTTCACTTGCCGATCATTATACAATATACAATTTGGCTGACATATTCTTCTACTCGCTTGAAAGAGGGGCGAAAGGTACGGCTACAAACGTTTAGATTCCGTTACGCATTTGTATCCACAGATTAAATATTGCAGTTACCATGGTTTGTGACCCGTACGTGTTGAGTGTGGTTAATAAAGTGCATTTAAGAACTGGCGAGTGCTTTCCACAGGTGTGATGAAATGAAAATCTACTGACAAGAAGTGGCTTCGAATTGTGCCTTTATTTCATGCCATAGCACATTTCCTTGGGACTGACTTGACCTCACGAAATCGCTTCTGTAACTGCTGCTATGCTCTCCACGATTCCTTTTTCACCACGGCAGTTATTTTAGGTTGTTCTTCGACCAAATATGTTTTCAATGCTTTTTTTTAAATTTCTCATTGGAGTAACGCGAATGTGCTAAAGTGTAAACGTCCCATTGTGGATGAGCAGGTGAATATCAACAATCCATGTCACCTTTCTGTCAGTTTCGTGCGTTCCGAGAAGAATACTAATGCATGAATATGCAATCCTTCTCAGTCCAACTTTTTTGTATAGCTTGTGAGAAAAAAGTAGCCTCCATATTCTGCACAACTTACCACACGCAAGGGATAATATTTCTAATTATGAAACACGTTGTAAGTAGCCTGTTTGTATGTTGGCAGCGCAATAGACGGTGTCAATATCACTGACAGCGCTCTGCGCCTTCGGCAAGAGATTCTGTGGTTGGACGGACTAGCAGTTAGCGAGTGGAGAGGAAAAAAGCGAGATGAAATTATGTGTTTATCAGAAAATACGCGAGGAAATGTATGATGATGAATGTTTGGTTGATATTGTTTGGGCAGTAGAATTATTGATAATTATATAATTTTTGGAACTGGATGTCACATGAATAAGATAAAATTTTATAAATGTATTGTTTGCTCTTCAACAAAATCTTTCTTTCGCTGACCATATACCTCCTAGTAGTTAGTGTCTATAATATTTAAAATCCTTATATTTAGCTGGCCGTAGTTGCTACTTGCTGTAGTTCGTGTTATGAAGATTTTCTGTGAGGTAAGTGAGGTTTGCACTGTTGGGATTCGTGATTGATATGAGTTTAGGCAATTAACAGAGTTGGAGGTAGTTTCAAATTTCTTTAATTTCATATTTTTTGGACTTGCGTTATTGTTAGAATTTCTTGCAATTCAGGACCATTCTTTTGCGTTAATTATTGAAAGTCGTCAACGTATAGCAGTCAGATTGCGTCGGGCTTGTATATCGTGGGTAATAAATGAATAGGTTAAGTTTTAATTGTCTTTGTCAGGGAAAATTCTGAAGGTCAGTGTTTAATGGAAATAATTAAAGAGTTACTTTCATCATGCGTTACAAAAAATTCTCTTTCATTCACACTCTCGTTACATGGATCTCGAAAAATAGCCCTAAACGATGAAGATTAATTTCAAATTTACATTCTGTCAATCCCTCCATGAATTTGCAGCGTCCAGTGAAGTATTTTACCAATTAACAGCACCGTGCACGTTGCTTGTTCCACATTTAGTAAATGAGAAACTGGCATGAACATGTCAGACACCGGAGTACCCAGTGCCGAAATAGAAACATTGATTTTACGAATCAGCCATAGCAATGCTCAGACACGCTAGCAGAGGTAGGAATTATGTTCCAGTAGCGTGCTTCGCCACAGTAAAAGTTCCCAAAATATGTTGGAGACCAAAGAATAAATTTAACGCATTGTCACGACAGATGACGATAATTTGATAAGCTCAAACTGTATACTTTTCTTACGATCCGGTATTTCCCTTGTCCTGACGGTGGAAAATGTTTTCTCTGTCTCTAGCGGTAAAATACTGGACTCGGGTAAATTTATAAACGTAACTTCAGTCCGCCGTGTAGCTGCTGAATTTTTTTTTTTGCCTTGGATCTTGATGTCACCATCAGCAGGATCTACTTCTAGTTGTAAACTGGATCTGCAGTGAAAGGTCTACCAGTCTGGGCAGGAACAGATCACATTAAATATTACCTGTATACGTGAATGTGTGGCGACGTCGTGTAATGGCGTTTGTGATACCCACATAGTACGCAAATCTCACACCATTTCTGAGTGTTCAATAACAGATCAATGTCGTGATATTAAAGACCTCTCTGCTACTTACAAGTGACCTAATCTAGAAAACAAAAACAAAAAGGAACTTTTGTTAGCACTATCCAGTTAAAAATACTCTTTCCGTGTTCGTTGTTGTGTTTTACAAGACAGCACACAGAGAAATCTAATGAAGTTACAGACGCTCGAGTCTCTAATAAAGTTTCTTTTCACTTTTCAAATAATACTGTATTTTTTTGAACCTGAATTAGTTATAAGGTCTTATGAGACCAAACATCTGAGATCATTGGTCCCTAAGCACTACTTAATCTAACTTAAACTAACTTACGGTAAGGACGACACACACACACGCATGCCCGAGGGAGGACTCGAACCTCAGACAGGGGGTCCGCGCGGACCGTGACAAGGCGCCCTAGACCGCGCGGCTGCATTTTTCCGAAATATTGTGACACATATTATAAGTACGTACCAATGTTACTTTTGATACGATAACAACGTCATACAGCCATAAGCTGCAAGCGTATGGACGAACGAAAAATCGACCGACAGAAAAATCTGTAGCGAAACACTAAATCATCTGCCGAGGTGATCCCCCATTAAATTTTACGAATCTGGCCTACTCAATTACAAATTGTGGAAAGAGTAGAAGAGAACAATTATGGAGTTATGATGTCGATTTAAAAATATTGACTTACGTTTCAAAAATCAAACAAGTAAAACCTAACTTCTAAAATAAATAATACACTTCATTTCTTATTTGTTTTTTCATTAAGGTAACTAGTAACGTTCCTGCATTAGAAGCACTATCACTAGTGACAATAGCTGATATGTAACATAAGGTTACGTGGTCTCCAGTAAATATGTCAAAACCATTTAATAACAGCCACATCTACATAAATACTGCTGCAAACATGGTACGGTGCGTAGCGGAAGGTATCCTGCACCACTACTACTTTTCTGTTCCATTCACATATAGAGCGAGACAAAAACAACACTATATGCTTCCATAAGAGCCCGAATTTCCCTCATCTTCGTGGTCCTTAGACGAAATGTACGTATGTGGTATCAGAATCGCTTTGCGGTCAGCTTCAAATGCCGGCTCTCCAAATTTTCTCAGTAGTAATCCTCGAGAAGGACATCACTCTCCCTCCATGGTTTTCATTTGAATTCCTGAATCATCTCCGTAATACTTGTGTGTTGTTCGAATGTACCGGTAACATTTCTAACAGCCTGTCTCTGAAACACTTCGATGGCTTTGTTCACTCCGACCCGGTAATTCCAGACACTCGATCAGTACTCAGTAATGGGTGAACCACACTCTTCAAAAATTTTCCCAATAAACCGAAGTCGACCATTTGCCTACCCCACAACAGTCCTTACACGCTCGTCCCATTTCATATCGGTTTGCAACGTTTTGGCAAGATATTTAATCGAAGCGACTGCGTCAAGAAACACACTGCTAATGCGTTATTCGAATATGATGCGTTTGTTCCTCATACTCATCTGCATTGACTCGATTTCAGCTGGCATTCCTCCTACAGTCAGTGGACAACGACACCTACATTACGCCACAGCATCATCAGCAAACAACCGCAGATTCCTGCTCACCCTCTCCGCCAAATCATTTATATATGTAGAAAACAGCAGCGGTCCTGTCGCACTTTCCTGGGGCAGTCCTAACTATACCCTTGTCTCTGATGAACACTCGCCGTCAAGTGCAACGTACTAGGTTACTTAAGAAGTCGTCGAGTCACTCACATACCTCGTATAATATTCGTCAGCTCGTATCTTCGTTCACAGTGTGCTGTGGGGAACCGTGCCAAATGCTTTTCGGAAATCTAAAAATACGAAATCTCACTGTTGCCCTTGATCCATGGTACGCAGAATATAATCTGGGAGAAGGGCAAGTTGAGTTTCGAACGAGCAACGCCCTCTAAAACCCTGATGATCCGTGGACAGAAACTTTACCGTCTCAAGGAAATTTATTATATTGGAACTGCGAACATGTTAAAGAATTCTGCAGCAAACCAGTGGTCTGTAATTTTACAGGTCCGTTCTTTTTGCCCTTGTTATATACAGTAGTCACCTGCGCTTCTTCCCAGCGCTCGGGACTTTGCGCTGGGCGAGAAATTAATGATAAATGGAAATTAAGGAAGGGGTCAATGCAGCCGAGTCCCCTTTGTAAAACAAAATGGAATTCCGATCGGACCTGGCGACTTATTTGGTTTCTTCTCTTTCATTTGTTCTCTACCCCCGGGATGGCTTGTTCTAGCGTAGTTTCAAAATTTCGACGCGGCTTATTTCAGTTCTTTATGAGCTCTATTGATTGACCTTCCAGTTATTACTGGATGCAGCTAATTTCTACCCGCCTCTTGTCGTGCCTCTATTTCATAAGATGAGTGCTAAAATTTGTAAGCATTTCAAAATTCACGTGTTCCTGAACTGTTGATTGCGTTTTGTTCATCGACTCTAAGCTTGGTTAGGTACTGCTCTCCCTTCCTGTCCCTTGCAAAATTTCTTTCTCTTTCATTATACGCGGGGGGGGGGGGGGGGGGGGGGTCCACAGAGGTTTATCCAAGAGGAGGCAATACTCTAAAATTCTCTTTGTTTGTGTAGCTGACTCGACGAGATTGAGGTAATGTCGTACCCCAGAATGACAGGAGAAACGTGTGTGAATTCCTAAGGGACCAAACTACTGAGGTCATCGGTCCCTAGATTTACACACTATTTAAATTAAGAACAACACACTCACACCCATGCTCGACGGAAGAATCGAACCTCTGGCGAGAGGGGCCGCGCAATCCGTGACAGCACCTCAAAGCACGCAGCCACTCCGCGCGGCCATGACAGGAGGCAAATACAAAGTATTGTATGTCAAAGACTGAAAGTAACAACTTAATATTTGTACAAGCAAGATAAATCATTTTGTTTTTTCGCTATGAATATGGATCCAGTCTCTTTGATGTAACGTCCTTAAATTAGTGCCCCATATCATTAAAAACAACATATTCAATGAATTACGAAGCAGTTCTAGAATATAGTCACAAAATATAATTTTTTTATAATTTCCTAGTAACATTGTGATCACCCCGAAAATTAAAAATATTAACTAGAAGTAAATCATAAAGTTCTGTTGGTTATCAACAGAAATGACACTAGTTAGTATTTCTCAGATTGGAAACACGGGAAATGAATTTCATAAGCGCTTACTCATCTTTGATGCAACCTGTAACACTTGACATCTGATGTGTTAATGCATTTATTGCACTATTTTCATGCCATATATATTTTTCCTGAACTGACTGGTGTAGTTCAATTCAAACATAATGCGTTCTGAAAGTTACACTTTTACTTTATTTGGGGAATGTGCAACCCGGGTTTGCATTCGACGAGTTAAATATGAGAATCCAACCAAAACAAAATGAAACTGGCCACACAACCAACTTACAGTCCAGGACTGAACGAAGATGGTCCTTGTCTCCCAGCTGTGGCATAGTAGTGTGCTGCATGCCTGTTCGATTGCCGAATATGCAACTCTCTGACTGCGAGTTCCATTATATTGCACCCCATGGAATTTGAGTATTCTCTACCTTTAAATTTCAAACTTCTTTCCTTTCTTCTGGAGAAGAAATGATATTTTCTCGTACATGCTCATGAATTTAAATACGTAAATGAACTACAGATGACACGTATAGTACGACCGTTTTAATCAGTATTCTGCAGTCGCTGTACAATTGTAAACTTGAACTGTGATTTCAGCAACCCATAACTCCTTTTCGACCAAAGAAAAATGGTAAGCGAGTGTTGTTGTGTGGCAGGAGGGTGACGTGTCCTTGAGGGAGTGGGGACGGATGTGGGACAGCGACGTATACACTGATGGAAAAAAAAATCGAAGCACCATGAAGGAGTAGTGCTACATGAACGAAAGTTGGTAAGCGTGTTTTTACGTCTGAAACATGATGTACATTTAAATTTCGCGCCAGTCGCATAATAGTGGCGCTAGTACTGCAACGATGAGGATGCAAACCGAGTTTGCAGTAAATACACGGCGTAAGAGTCGTGAGCGTTAGTTACCTTTTTACTGGACATGGTGAGTTGACCTTACTGAAGACTGCTTTTAAGACATCAAAGACGGCATTATCGCAACCTTGCTGATTTTGAATGAGATCATATTACAGGCCTACGAGAAGCTGGATGCCCCTTTTGGGACACTACAGAATGAAATTAGCCGCTGTACATGGCAGCTGGCAGCGGTGGACACGAGACTGTACATTCGCAAGAAGACGAGCTCCGAAAGGCCACGCGGCGACCGAAAGGGGAGACCATTGTTTTGGCGTATGGCTCTGTCAGATTGCACGGCATCTGCAGCAACATTTCGAGCACCAGATGGCACCACAGTGACACAACGAAGCGTTGCAGCTCTGAGCCAGATTCCCTATAGCGTGCATTCCATTGACCCCAAACCACAAACATTTGCGTCTTCAGCATCGTCAAGCGAGAGCTCATTGGAGGGCAAGGTCAAGGTTTGTTGTGTTTCCTGATGAAAGCTGGTACTGTCTCGGTGACAGTGACCGCCGTGTGTTGGTTACGAAGAGGCCAGTTGAGAACCTGCAGCCAACATGTCTGTGTGCTAGACACACTGGACCTACACCTGGAGTTATGGTCTGGGGTACAATTTCGTAGGACAGCAGGAAGACTCGCGTGGTAATACCATACACGTTGACTGGAAATTTTTACGTTAGCAAGGGTGATTGGATCTGTTATGCTGCCATTCATGAACAGCATTCCAGAGGCTGTTTCCCAACGGGATAACGCTCGCTCACATGCCGCTGTTTTAATCAAACATACTCTACAGAGCGTGGAAATATTCCCCTCAAAGATCTGTCTCCAACTGAGTACATATGGTGCATCATCTGAAGACAGTCAGTGTCGTCCGAAAACAGCATTAAGCATCCTTGTATTGACAGACCAAGTGCAACAGGCATGGAATACCATGCCACAAACTGACTTCCGGCACCTGTACAACACAGTGCATGCTCGTTTCTAGCGGTTACTCCGGTTATTAATGTATCAGCATTTCGTATTTGCAATGGCTTTTCTCGTGTTTGTTGTAACCTGTTCTCTTGCAATGTTAATCACTTGAATACACTACTGGCCATTAAAATTGCTACACCACGAAGATGACGTACTACAGACGCGAAATTTAACCGAAAGGAAGAAGATGCTGTGATATGCAAATGATTAGCTATTCAGAGCATTCACACAAGGTTGGCGCCGGTGGCGACACCTACAACACGCTGACATGAGGAGAGTTTCCAACCGATTTCTCATACACAAAAAGCAGTTGACCGGCGTTGCCTGATTGTTGTGATGCCTCGTGTAAGGAGGAGAAATGCGTACCGTCACGTTTCCGGCTTTGATAAAGGTCGGATTGTAGCCTATCGCGATTGCGGTTTATCGTATCGCGACATTGCTGCTCGCGTTGGTAGAGATATGGAATCGGTGGGTTCAGGAGGGTAATACGGAACGCCGTGCTGGTTCCCAACGGCCTCGTACCACTACTGGTCGAGATGACAGGCATTTTACGTGCATGGCTGTAACGGATCGTGCAGCCACGTCTCGATCCCTGAGTCAACAGACAGGGACGTTTGCAAGACAAAATCCTTCTGCACGAACAGTCCGACGACGTTTGCAGCAGCATGGACTATCAGAGCATGGACCAGCAGCTCGGAGACCACGGCTGCGGTTACCCCTGACGCTGCATCACAGACAGGAGCGCCTGCGATGGTGTACTCAACGACGAACCAGGGTGCACGAATGGCAAAACGTCATTTCTTCGGATGAATCCAAGGTCTGTTTAGAGCATCATGATGCCCGCATCAGTGTTTGGCGAAATCGCGGTGAACGCACATTTGAAGCGTGTATTCGTCATCGCCATACTGACGTATCACCGGGCGTGATGGTATGGGGTGCCATTGGTTACACGTCTCGCTCACCTCTTGTTCGCATTGACGGCAATTTGAACAGCGGACGCTACATTTCAGATGTGTTGCGACCCCTTGGCTCTGCCCTTCATTCGATCCATGCGAAACCCTACATTTCAGCAGGATAATGAACGACCGCAAGTTGCAGGGCCTGTACGGGCCTTTCCGGATACAGAAAATGTTCGACTGCTGCCCTGGCCGGCACGTTCTCCAGATCTCTCACCAATTGAAAACGTCTGGTCAATGGTTGCCGAGCAACTGGCTCGTCACAATACACCAGTCACTCCTCTCGATGAACTATGGTATCGTGTTGAAGCTGCATGGGCAGCTGTACCTGTACACGCCATCCAAGCTCTGTTTGACTCAATGCCCAGGCGTATCAAGGCCGTTATTTCGGCCAGAGGTGGTTGTTCAGGGTACTGATTTCTCGGGATCTGTGCACCCAAACTGCGTGAAAATGTAATCAAATGTCAGTTCTAGTATAATATATTTGTCCAATGAATACCCGTTTATCATCTGCATTTAATCTTGGTGTAGCAATTTTAACGGCCAGTGATGTATGATACCTAGTTTGAACGCGGTAGAGAAGTTAGAAAATCTGAAAAGGGAAATGAAGAGGCTATGTCTAGATACAGTGGGGATCTGTTGAAGTGAAATGAAAAGAAGACAAGATTTTCTGGTCGGAAGACTATAGGGTAGTATCAACAGCAGCAGAAAATAATATAACTCTAGTATAATTCGTTATGAATAGGAATGTGGGCAGAGCGTGCGTTACAGCGAACAGAACAGTCACAGTGTTATTGTCATCAGAATCAACAGCAAAAGAACACCAACATCAATAGTTTAGGTATACATGCCGATGTCGTAAGCTGAAAATGAAGAGATAGAGCAAATGCATGAAAATATGGAATGCGTAATCCAGCACGTACAGCGAGATAACAACGTAATAGTCATGAGGGACTGGAATGCGTTTGTAGTGGAAGGAGTTGAAGAAAGGATTACAGGAACAAGGCATTCCCAGGAGTATATATAGACTCACATTACAATTTTTTAATGTTTAAGACTCTACCAAGAAAGAATCAATGTGGAAAGAAATAGGATACGGAAATACTAAGGAATGAAGAGATACTTTTGAAGTTACTGAGGCAATACGTAGTGCGATAATGAGTAGCTCAGCAGGCAGTACAGTTGAAGAGGTTCTGACATCTTTAGAAAGGTCAGTCATAGAAGTTGAGAAGAAAAACGTAGGTTCAAAGAAGGAATGTGCGAAGAAACCATTGGTAACCGAATAAATACTTCAGCTTATCGAAGAAGGAAGTACAAAGTTCAGGAATACAGAAATGCAAGTTATCTAGAAATGAATAGGAAGTGCAGTAAAGCTAAGGCGACATCGCTGGGCTGCGTAACTCACATCTCACTTTGATCACCAAATGAACAGACCTATAGTTCTGCACCAATAATAATTCGTTAAAATTTACGGGGAGGGCGTCAATGACACTTTTAAAAGTCTTTTGAGTAAGGGAGATTTGTTGGGTCACGATTTAAAATTAAATTTTGGTGCAATAATCGTGAACTGATTTGTATTAAACTATAATGGATCTAAAATTTTGCATTAGATTCGTCATTCTTAAAGAAAGTATCGACAGGGACATGATGAGTAGTGCTGAGACTATATGAACTTTGTTCATTGAAGCTACAAGTGTTTAAGAAGATACTGCAGAAGTGAATGGTTCAGTAGGCAGTGCAGTTGAACAGAATGGATATCTCCAAAAAAGGACAATCACAAAAGTTGAGGCGGAAAAGTAGGTACAAGAAAGGTAACTGCGAAGAAACCATGGGTAAAAGAAGAAATACTTCAGATGATCGACGAAAGGAGGAAGTACAAAAATGTTCGGGGAAATTCAGGGATACAGAAACACGAGCCACTTAGGAATGAAAGAGGCAGTAGGTGCAGGGAAGCTAAAGCGAAATGTTTACATTAAAAATGTGAAGAAATTGAAAAAGTAATAATTGTCGGTAGGACTGGCGCACCATAGAGGAAGACAACAGAACCTTCGGTGAGATTAAAAGCAAGGACGGTAACATTAAAAGTGCAATGGGAATTTCATAGTAAAATGCAGAGGAGAGAGTGCATAGGTGGAAAGAGTACATTGAGGAAGAAACACGAGTCCATAGGGAAGATACAGGGGATCGCGTACTAGAATCACAATTTCGAACTCTGGAGGACTAAAAATCAAGAACTGACAGAGAATACTCCATTGGAATTTTGTACAAGGATTCGGTGAAGTGGCAACAAAACGATTATTCACGTTTTCCTGTGTATAATGTATGAGGTTGGCGACATACCATCAGATTTCCGGGAAAACGTCATCCACACTGTTCCAAAACTGCAAGAGCTGAGAAGTGCAAGAATTATCGCAGAATCAGTTTTAAAGCTCACTTGTCAGGCATCTATGGGGCTGACAAGAATAATATACAGAAAACAATGAGGGAGAAAACTGAGGATGTGTTAGATGACTATCAGTTTGGTTTTAGAAAAGCTCAAGGCACCAGAGAGGCAGTTTTGACGTTGCGATTGGTAATGGAAGTAAGACTGAAGAAAAATCAAGACTTTTCATAGAATTTGTTGACATGGAAAAAGCGTACGACAATGCAGAATGTAAAAGGTGTTCGAAATGATGAGGAAAATAGGGGTAAACTGTAGGGAAAGACGAGTAATATACAATATGTACAAAAATTAAATCTAAACGGTGAAAAAGCAATGACGAAAATAAAAGACAGAGGTTCAAGAGAGGAATTGAAATGCAAAGTGAATGAATAAAATTATTACTGAGTTTATTGAACTTCTGAATTATCTAACCACTGCACTAGAAAGCACACCAATCTGCCATTCAAGGAAATGAAGCTATGATTTGCATCAGCAGTTCTGACATTGACTACAGCTTCCGACAACACGACGTACCTGCGAATTCTTCATGATTGCGTGTATATGTTTCCTACTCAAGTATATTTGTAGAGTTTATGTCGGCGTTTGGTATATTGCTGTGTCCTTCAATGTTCGTGACGATCACACACTAAGTCCCAGAATTGATTAAGTATCAGACGAGCTACTTTTCCCTCGCATGTAATATCTGTTCCGTTGTCTGGCTAAATGGCAAATGTTCTATCACTTTTCTTCAGACGTTTGACTAATACGTAAACACGATAATTCAAAAACTTTAAAATTCCAGATCGGTCTGAAACAATCTAGTTAGTATCGGTCAATAAGTGTGCTTCTATCGCGACGCCTACAAGAGAGTGAATTAACATCTCCATTGAAGTTTTTCATTGTAGTCGCAGCGAACTTACAGCTCGATGCGGCTACAACTCTTTTCTTGGATAAATGTTATCTCTGATCACTTTATCTCGTCTGGGTTTTAATCTTCGTAAAGCATATATTTAGAAATCTTTATTTAGAGTTTCATGCTTCATAGGTTAAGTGATCGTCTGATAGTCTTTCATTTAGTTCTTTTCGTGGAATAGATGTTGTTAATAAACAGATGTTGTTAATTCCCTAGTATATCTGTTGGACAAGCTATCAATAATGGTAATATTTTTTTGCCAGTAGCTACCGCCAGTGTCAGGATAACTAATTTTTGTATCCTTTGCTGTCCAAAGGGATGTCATTAGGGGTTCTACATTTGGGGTGCTATATATGCCCCCCAGACGATGAAGTGGATACGTGACTTCCCGCTTCAACGTCTCTAACCAGGTGAAGTCTCTTTTTTATTGGCTTATTAGCGTCCACACTCATACACATGCAAAGAATCAAAATCATTACAGTGTTTTTACAGCAATAATGAACCTAGATATCATGTTCCTTAAATATTTAATCACTTCATTTTAATATCACAGTTATATCCTCGGCGCTCTGCCACACTGCCTCTGTAGCCGCACCAGACAATGCAAAGCTTCAAACATGGTCCGGTTCGATGCCAGTGTTTTCTTATCGAACGACCAGGACCGAGCTGCAACTGCATCGGACCATATGGCAACGTGTACGATGCGATCATGCCCTCTCGTCTGGTTGCTCTCGTTGCTAAGTGGCTGCGCTTCCGTTAGACTGTACCAACATTTCAGCAGAATCCATCCGAAGATATTCTTCATCACCTCTGTTGAGTTTTTTGAAAGATCTAAATCACTTCTCTTTTCGTGGTAAGTACTTCAGTTAATATTTTCACTGTCACACGTGTACTGTCAGTTTGTGAACACGCACGACACTCCTTACACCAGTACCGTTCCTTTGTTCCTACGAGTTAGCTTCTACTTTTTCAAGCATTACTAATTCAGTCACTTATTTCATATTCAGTTTTATTCATCTCTTAGCATCTCACTCCTCAAAACAAGTGGTTTGATTAAATACATTCCCCTACTCATGAATGACTATGGTAAGATCTTTCATTGTGCTCGTGTGCGCATTCTAAACTACTGTCTCGTTAAACAAAACATATTGAGGCTTGTCAACATTAAAACATCAACTGTTAACATGAGAACATCAACATAACTGTTTCTACTTAACTAAACAAAGATAAATGAATACTAATTAATTATTGTTGAGTACTTGCTGCTCATAACATTTCTTAACACATTAACTAGATACAACAAATCTCCAGTTCCTTATTACTGTCTTTGGGCTTAATCCATAATACAGTTCTCTTCTTTTTATTAGGAATCTTGTAAAGTGAACTTATACTAACGTAACGATATTTATCGCACAAAATCGCAACATCAGTAACTCCTTTAGAAAGAACTACTTAAAACTAATTCACTGTCCACTAATTCTACGAATAAAATAATCAAAAAAATTCACAAATATTATTATAACATGTGGAATAATCGGGTCTACTGCCGGATGTTTGTGTCGCTCTGGCACAATATTTCGGCCAGGTGCGACCTGAGACTGTCGTATTGGTGGATCTTGTCCAGTACTGGACAAGATCCTCCAATACGGCAGTCTCAGGTAGCACCTGAAGAAGGCAACTAGTTACGTGGCCGAAATATTGTGCCAGAGCGACACAAAGATCCGGCAGTAGACCAGATTAATCCACATGTCAAGATCTCGCCGGGAAAGCCTGAAGAATTATTATTACAACATATTTCTGCATCATGCCTTCTCCTTTGCGGAATTAACGGCTAACTCTTCAGTTAACTAAAGCATCTTTTTAACTCAATGTGGGGATACATCCCCTTTATCTTCTTGGTTTCTTCATCCTCTAATAAGTAGCTTCCTGCATGAGGGATATTAATGATTTTACATGGTCCCTTATAAAGACTGTTCCACTATCGATTTATTTTTCTTAGCTTTGAAGACTTGGGATGATTCTTCAATAGAATACTATCAATAGCCTTATAAGTGACAAGTAAGCCAAGATTTTTATCAAATTGATGTTTACGAATACTTGGTTTATGCTGCAAGTTCAGTTATACCCTCTTTATAATTGCATCGTTTGGTTCGTTTTGAATACATGGTAAATTACTAAGCCAATTATTACTATCCCGCTTATTAAACAGAACCTCATTCGGCGAATACCCAGTTAACATATGTGGTAAGTCGTTTTTGACTAATTTTGACTAGTATCCGCAATAGTTATTGTGACAATCGTCACTCGATTCTAATATTACGATCTACTCGACACCAGCACAATAAAATTCTTACAATTACCAATTAGGTAAAACAACAAAAAATTTTCCGTAGGCCGGCCGGTGTGGACGACCGTTCTAAGCGCTTCAGTTTGGAACCGTGCGACCTCTACGGTCGCAAGTTCGAATCCTGCCTCGGGCATGGATGTGTGTGATGTCCTTAGGTTACTTAGGTCTAAGTAGTTCTAAGTTCTAGGTGACTGATAACCTCATATGTTAAGTTCCATAGTGCTCAGAGCCATTTTTTTTACCGTACCTGGACAATCACTTACTTTGAGTAACGATTTAGTAATTATTGTCTTCTTGAGTGCTGTTGGAGTCTCGCTCACGTCACTGTCGGCAGCCGTGTCGATGTCACGACCAGCGTTCAGCTCTGGTTCGGTTCTTCGACGCGTCGCGTTGGACTTCCTCTTCGGGTGGGCTCGTGTGTCTCGTAGGCGCGGACAGTCGGCCCACGTTGTCGGCACCAAATAATGTGGCGTGTGTGTGTGTAGGCTTAATGTGGATGGTTGTTAAAGTCTGGCTTACACAGGGCGGCGTCCGTCGATCGCGACAACTCCGATCTGTAATTGTTCAAACATACTCCTCGCTTTATTTGGGTGGTTTCAGATACTATCTCCCTTTAACAGGTATCCGCGTATCGATGGAGTAGCACGCCGAAATGTATAGGCGACCCTCGCTTATAATTGAAGCAATGGTGTTCGAAGGATGTCTGTCTTCTTTATTGCTACACACAGCGAGTGCACCACTCGGTACCGCGACAACTCCCTTTATCTGTAACAATAAACCAAAAATCTTTCGCGTGTTCGCGACGGGCTTATAAGCTTGCTGACAGGTGTCCAAGGAGCAGACTAAATCGTAGCCATCCCTAAGGAGCACCTCCACTTGTGTCCCTGCCAAACAAAAATGAAATTCTTTCCTCTTCAGGCGTTGCCTTCCTAACAAATCGTAACCACCACGGATCTAAAATGTGAAGAAACTATACTATACGGGACTAAAGTGTGTGCGCCAACCCACAGAAACACAATGATGGGAAGAGGGTGGGGGGGGGGGGAGTGTTTGTTCTTAGGATAATTTAGGTTAAGTAGTATGTAAGCTTAGGGATTGATGACCTTAGCAGTTAAGTCCCATAAGATCTCACACACATTTGAACATTTTTTGGGGGAAGGGTATTTCTAATAGTTTGCGGAAGGTTTTTTTTCGTTATATAGATATCAATATGCGAACAGTCTTAGATAGTCAAGCCTGGAAAACTAAAACAGAACGAAGACACCATCGAAGATAGTAAACATAATTAACATGAAAATAAAGCTACCACTTTGTAGTCAGGCTTCCCAGCGACTGCGACCATTGATAAAGATAGTTCAATGTATGATCGTTTGCACTTCGTTCTGACCTTATCTACCACTGCCTGGAACATTCCAACTACACGGCGGGCTGTGATACGCACTCCGTAGGTAGTTTGCGAAGCATCGTCGATATTTGGTATGCCCGGCAATAGCACGATGTCTTTCTTGCAAACAGAGCCAGAAGTCAAGTAAATTCTTGTGTCCGTCACGACAGAGATAATGGACCGCATGTCCACGTATCCGGGTGACTGATTTGGTCCGAGTCTTGGGGTAAAATGTCTCATCCGGGAACTATGACGTGAGCGCAGATATATGCTCCGGAGTAATTCGCAAGAGATAAGCCAGCATCTGCCGCACTAGGTGCCAAACCGGCTCCCCCTCTCCACATTTGAGGCGGTGCTCATCAGAATCTACTGTGTTACAACCCACACAATTGGGATATTCTGCCATGTGGATATTGTAGAGACGTTCTTGTGTCACCAGCTTCCCATTAACGACGACGTGTCATTGGGAAACAACATCGGAATCAAGCATGTCAACGTGTACAGTTTTCTACACCTCGCGCCACCGTACATCGGCATATTTTAGTTCGACCACATTTAGGGGCGGCGTTGCAGCATGTCGTGATATAGGCGTCGAGTTGTGGCCATTCGTGGTGTCGTGAGCGCTACACTAGAATAACTTTGTTCTAAATAGAAACGCCCTACATAAAAAAGGGGCGCTGGGATGTCCTGTAGCGGCACCGGCGCCCTTAGTGAAGCAGGTCGTAGCGCCGTCAGAAGCAAACTCGTGAGGCTTGTACGATAACGGCGCAGCAGACATAGGAGTGTGCTGTAGTGTCGCGGAATGTGTCGTCACGCAGGGGCAATGGCCTGGTTACACACAACAGGCGAGAGAGAATTGCTTATCACGCGGGTTTGTGTTAGATGGAGACTTTCGTAGAGTGTAACTGAGAGGTATAGTGTCAGCTGTACTGCATTTCAAAATGGCTCTGAGCACTATAGGACTCAACTGCTGAGGTCATTAGTCCCCTAGAACTTAGAACTAGTCAAACCTAGCTAACCTAAGGACATCACAAACATCCATGCCCCAGGCAGGATTCGAACCTGCGACCGTAGCGGTCTTGCGGTTCCAGACTGCAGCGCCTTTAACCGCACGGCCACTTCGGCCGGCGACTGCATTTCACAACTTCGCCTAAGTCTGCCGTAACAACACGTAACTCTGTCGCAAGAACACCTAAACGGCGAGAACGACAGATAAATCAGCAGCATAAGTGGAACGAATGCGTTCATTACAAATGAGCATGATGTCAGGACGTCGCTCGTGCTTCCTTTAAATACGCCAGCTTTGATAGCAACAAGGCACTCGCAGTTAGACTTGCAGTTAGATGTGTACTGGGTCGCTGCGTAGCGCTCAGCTCGGTGATCGACATGTTAATCTTTGTTAAGGAGATGTTGCAGTAAGGGCGGCCCATCCAGCAGCAGATGTGAGGGGACAGTACCAGCTCTGGTCCTCTCTGCTGCCGCTGTCAATCATCAACCCAGGATTAGCAGACACCGCGGCAGACTCGTTCGCCGCCAATGCTGACCACATTAGTGAGCCGTCGTCGAGATCGTGCGGGCCCTAGGCCCTGTGCATTCGCCGTCACAACCGGGTGAGCCGACGACGCTGGGAGACTGCAGGAAAAAGCGTTAAACGGGAGCAGGAGTGTTTCGTCCGACGGAAGACATTCCCGGTAAGCAGAAGTACGGTGAAAACTAGTACAGAGACGGACTGCTGCTTGATGGGTGTTGTACGGAATAACAGATGTAAGTTTTTGATTGATACAGGGGCACATGTATCTGTTGCTAGTCTAGACCTCGTGGGTAGGAGAAGACTAGGTACTCCTAGGTATAGATTACGTGGAGTAGGGAATAATGAGTTGCAATCATTGGGTACAACACAGCTCGTTTTTAAGATTGGAACCGTAGAGTTCAGAGAGCAAATGGAAGTGTTGCCAACTGTGGGACAGGGGTATTCTGTGATTCTCGGACTGGACTTCCTCGATAAACACGATTCCAAAATTAGTCTTTCACAGCGTACAATTGAACTTAGTGGAAACTTGTTTTCAATGGGTACAACAGCTGTAAATGTTTCTACGTCGCGAGGTATATCCGTTGCTAAGATGTCACCAACTGAACCGCGTACAAGAGCATTAAAGATGATTACGCACGTCGAAGTGCCTTCGGGTACAGGGAAGTTAGTTTGGTTGTCAGTAGGTACCGATGTACCACAGCAGTGACTATGTGTGGTGGAGCCACTGCACAGCAATGAAGCATTGGATGAAATGCATTGTTTTATTAGGAGGAGCGTTGCGCGTGTAACGGATATAAAAGGGGAACTGATGATTCCAGTTAGTGTAGATAAATTTGGGGCAGATGAAGTGGATCTCCCAAAGGGTTTAGTGGTAGCAGGTTTGGAAATACTTGACGATGAGGATGTAGGTGAATCCAAAGGTGATTATAACGTCAAGCAAACCGTCAAGGCATCTGTACTACGTGATAAGATTCGTCATTTGGAAAATGGCGATCGGAAAGCTATGGATGCTTTGTTATTGGGGTACTTAGATTTTTTAATTCAGAAGGTCCATTACCAGCAACTCCTATTACACACCACCGTATACTGACTGGCGATAGTCCGCCGGTCTATAGAAAACCATACAGGATAGCGAAACACCTACAACCACTAGTCGAAGAATTTATTAATCAACAACTAAGGGACGGTATTATGGAGAACAGTGGAAGCCCGTGGTCTGCCAACATAGTGGTAGTTCCTAAGAAGTCATTGGACGGTACTAAAAAGTGTAGGTTTTGTTGTGACTATCGTTTTTTGTACGCACGAACTGTAACAGATGCGTATCCAATACCGAACATCACGGAAACATTAGACAACCTAGATCGGTGTAAATATTTTTTGACAGTAGATCTAAAGAGTGGATACCATCAGATAGAAGTAAGTCCCGAGGATAGACCGAAGACGGCCTTTACAACAAGCCTTGGTCACTTTCAGTATCGCAGAATGCCATTTGGGTTGAAAAACGCTCCTGCTACTTTCCAGCGTCTCTTAGATGGTGTGCTTCGGGGACTGAAACTGAAGATTGCTATGGTATACCTCGATGATATTGTTACTTTTTCGCGTAATACAGAAGAGCATGTGGAACGACTGAACGAAGTATTTAGTAGGCTAAGAGCGGCAAATCTTACGCTTTATGTAAAGAAATGTGAGTTTGCTCAGACGCAAGTGACTTATCTTGGGCATATTATCAGTCAGGATAGGGTAAGGACTGATCCTCGTCTACCGTCGGCTGTGCGTGGTTTTCCAGTACCATAGACAACTAAACAAGTTCAGCAATATGTCGGTTTATGTAATTACTACAGACTATATGTAAATCGGTTCGCGGAAATTGCACATCCATTAACGAGATTCTTAAAGAAAGGTGTTAAGTTTGTATGGACAGCACAGTGTCAGGAGGTATTCGAGAAGCTCAAACAGATACTAACATCAGACCCAGTGTTGATACTTCCTGATTTCGAACAAGAGTTCATACTATCTTGTGATGCTAGTAATATTGCTGTAGGTTGTATTCTTTCTCAGAGGGCTGATGGACAGGAACATCCAGTGGCTTATGCTTCCAGGCAACTGAATAAGGCAGAGAAGAATTATTCAACTACGGAGAAACAAATGTTAGCAGTGATTTACGGTATCTCGTATTTTCGCTGTTATTTATTATGGCGTAAGTTCAAGGTGATTACAGATCACGCAGCATTGAAGTGGTTGTTGGGGTTGAAAGATCCTTCGAGTCATTTAACGAGATGGGCACTGAAACTAAGTGAATTTGGCTACTAGGTAATTCATAAACTAGGGGAAAAACATACGAATGCAGATGCGCTTAGTAGAAAAATAGCAGCTGTACAAGTTGTGGGCATAAGTGAGAACGAGTGGATAAAGGCGCAAGCCACAGACAGAGAGCGTCAATTGTTCCGAACGCAACCGCAGTTTGAAATGCAGGATGGGTTGCTTTGCAGGAAGAGGAAGTGCGGACTGCGCGTCGTAGTACCGGAGTCGCTGAGGGAAGAAGTGTTGAAACAAGCGCACGACCATGTATTGTCGGGTCATGGTGGTAAAAGAACGACTGATAGACAGGTAGCTGAAAGGTTTTGGTGGAAGACACGTCGCAATGATGTAGAGCAGTATGTGCAAAATTGTATACCGTGTGCGCAGAGAGCAGATTTAAGTCATCAGAAAATTCAGTTACAGAGACTACCTGAAGCGGACCGTCCGTTCGCATTCATCGGATTAGACGTAATAGGAGCATTTGACAAGACCCAAGATGGTAATCGATACGTATTAATAATATTAGATCATTTTTCCCCATACCTGGTAATAGTAGCTATTCCAGATCAGAAGGCAACCACTGTTGTGCAAGCCTTAGTAAATAACTGGTTGCTGAAGTATGGTGTGCCTGGTACTATAATTACAGATCAGGGTATTAACTTTATGTCGGAGCTGATGAAGCAGTTATACCGTTTATTGAAAGTTAAGAAATTGCGGACAAGCCCGTTTCATCCTCAGTCGAATGGACGAACAGAACGGGTTCATAGGACGTTAGTTAAGATGATTAGTCATTACGTAAATTCAGAACACTCGGATTGGGACGTGTATTTAAATCTGTTGACAAGCGCATATAACCCGAAAGTTCATACAGGAACGGTTCTCTCACCGTATGATGTAATTTATGGTCGGAAAATGCCATCACCATTTGATGTCCTCAAACCTCAGGTAGGTTCACAGGATGAGTCAAAAGCTTTGGAGAAACAAGAGAGTATTGGGCAAAGAACGGGTAAACTGCCGCAATACAGAATTGGACAATGGGTATTGTTGGTTAATCCTTATGTTCCGAAGGGTAAAACGAACAAGTTTTTGACGAAATATTCTGGACCGTATCAGGTAATTAAAATAGTGTCTCCAGTGAACGTAATGTTGCAGTTACCAACCAAGTTGTCAGTAGTTCATGTGAGTAGGATTAAGCCTTTTAAGGGTGCAGTGGATGCGTTATTGCAGATTCCTCCAGCAGTAACAAAGGGTGTGAGGGTACTGAAGCTAAAAGAACAGCAGAGGAACGTTCCTTACGCACTTAGGTCTAGGGATAAGTAGATTAAGTGTCCTCGGGGAGGAACATGTCGTATTTATTGTTATTAGGTAACAGGGTATGTGTAGTTTTTACTTGTCATTTGTGTGTTTTAGACGTGGTAAGGAAGGGAGCGATTGACATGGCTTCTTTTCCTTCAGGTGCCGTGCCAGGATGTGGCCCGGGAAACTTTTCGTCAGTCTGGTACTGCTACACTGTTGCAGAGGAGAGGTGGTGCAGGTGCAACCACTTGATAAGGGAATTTTGTTTGCAAGACAATTAGATGTGGTATTGTCAAGCTGCAGGTGGACAATTGTGTTCACGTATAATATGTGGGGAGAGAGAAATGATGTACAGACCCTACAGGGTAGGTTTACGGCACTACAGGCGGCCTTGGAGAAGGAGAGGTTGTTTCAAGACATACGGAACGAGTATCAGGAATTGAAGCTCTCATACGAAAAGCTGAGAAGGCAGCTGCAACAAGTAACGGAAGTGGTCCCGCAAACGCTCGTTCGCAGGAAACGAGGGTGGTTGGATGCAGCAGGAAAATTGCTGGCCGGCCGGAGTGGCCGTGCGGTTCTAGGCGCTACAGTCTGGAGCCTGGCGACCGCTACGGTCGCAGGTTCGAATCCTGCCTCGGGCATGGATGTGTATGATGTCCTTAGGTTAGTTAGGTTTAATTAGTTCTAAGTTCTAGGCGACTGATGATCTCAGAAGTTAAGTCGCTTAGTGCTCAGAGCCATTTGAACCATTTGAAAATTGCTGAAAACAGTGTTTGGAATTGCGGACGAGGAAGATACAAGGAGCTTAAATAGTACGGTGGAGGAATGCAGGAGTTGGCGGAGAAGTCGAAAGTGGATTGGCACACGACACGTATAGGTAACATGGAGCAGGGGATATTGAATGTCACTAGAAGAGTGCGGGAGTTGACGTAAGACCTAGCCTGTCGGAGTGGCCGTGCGGTTCTGGGCGCTACAGTCTGGAACCGAGCGACCGCTACGGTCGCAGGTTCGAATCCTGCCTCGGGCATGGATGTGTATGATGTCCTTAGGTTAGTTAGGTTTAATTAGTTCTAAGTTCTAGGCGACTGATGATCTCAGAAGTTAAGTCGCATAGTGCTCAGAGCCATTTGAACCATTTGAACGTCAGACCTGGAACGGTATGCAGCAAATACCAGGAAAGTGTTGTATGGGGATATAGAGGCTATACAGGCGAGATTGAGCCGAATAGACAGGAAAATACAAGGAGCAGCTTTAGTGAGGGCATTAGCCGACAGGATGGATGATGCGCGTGTCGAATTGGAAGCGTTATATGAAGCTATGCATCATGCAGCGCATGGGCAATTGAGTGCAACTTTGTTAGGTCCTGATCAGATGCTGAAGGCGTTGCTGAAAGCGCAGAAAGAATTCTCGGAAGGAGTGCGTCATGTCGTTCCTCCGGCGAAGCGGAATTTGCCGTTATTCTATCGCATGTCTAAAGTGAGCGTAATTACGGATCAGGCGAGTATACACGCAGAAGTGCAAATACCAGCGATGGGCCCGCATCTCGTGGTCGTGCGGTAGCGTTCTCGCTTCCCACGCCCGGGTTCCCGGGTTCGATTCCCGGCGGGGTCAGGGATTTTCTCTGCCTCGTGATGGCTGGGTGTTGTGTGCTGTCCTTAGGTTAGTTAGGTTTAAGTAGTTCTAAGTTCTAGGGGACTGATGACCATAGCTGTTAAGTCCCATAGTGCTCAGAGCCATTTGAACCATACCAGCGATGGGTATCAATTCGCAGTATCAGTGTTATACAGTACACACGTTTCCAATTAGATGGGGTGCACTTGGGAAGTGGATGCAAGTGCAAACTCGGGAAGTGTTGTTAGTGTCAAGACGGAGGAGTGCTCATGTGGTAATGTCTACGGAAGATCTGACAGACTGTTTCAGTGGAAGTGTTTTTGTTTGTCCAGCAAAGGAGGTGGCAACCCACAATCATTCGTATGAGATACAGTTGTTCTTGGGGAATACGGGAACCTTAGAATACGAAAAGAAGCTGTTACTTCCGAGACCGAAATTTCAGAAAGTTGGGGAACATTGGATTTACTCTGTGTTTGAAGTAGAGACCGTAGTTGCCACTTGTTACAGAAATGATAGATTGACAGACATATCAAAGCTTGAATTGCAGGGCAGTGGGTTATTGATTAATGGCACTGGATGTGAAATAGTGGGGAAGCATATTCACCTACCACCTACTTTCACGGGTACAACAATGATTAACGTGACACAGCCTATCTTGTATTATCCAGAGGAACCACCACACATATTGCCTCGCCAGAACCTAACGTTTATTAACGAGTCCTAGGATCCCACATTGCTACAACCTTTAGATAGCCTGATTATCTCAGAAAAAGAGCAGATCTCAGTTAACCAACTACTGCAGCAATATCAGGAGAAACGTAAGCAAAAAACAATTATATTTGGTGTGTCAACGACTAGCATAATCTTAGTTCTAGTGTTTATTTGTGCAACTTACTTTTGTATACGGAAAAAGATGTCTCGTTCTGAAATAACAACCGTACATCAAATACCTATGGGATGGATCGGGCATGGTGGAACGTAATATAAATAGATAACCAATGATAAGATTGGAATCAGTATTAAGTGTAAATAGATTGTTAGCAGATAAGAAAAGTTTGACAGTGTTGAAGGAATAGTTGTAAGATACCTGTAGAGTATAAGGAAGTATGGCGTGCACAACTAGTAAGTCCAGAATTGTAAAATTCGGGACGAATTTTCTTAAAGGAGGGGGATGTGTAGTGTCACGGAATAGTAAAGAGTTGGAAACGTGGAATATTGTCAAAGTTTCGTTGCCTATGCCGAGAGCCAGAGGCAGTAGGTTAGCCAAGAGGTAATAGGGTTGCGCATGTATCGAAATGTGTCGTCACGCATGGGCAATGGCCTGGTTACACACAACAGGTGAGGGAGAATTGCTTATCACGCGGCTTTGTGTTAGATGGAGACTTTCGTAGAGTGTAAGACAGAGGTATATCGTCAACTGTACTGCATTTCACAACTTCGCGTAAGTCTGCCGTAACAACACGTAACTCTGTCGCAAGAACACCTACAGGGCGAGAACGACAGATGTATCAGCAGCATAAGTGGAATGAATGCGTTCATTACAAATGAGCATGATGTCAGGACGTCGCTCGTGCTTCCTTTAAATACGCCAGCTTTGATAGCAACAAGGCACTCGCAGTTAGACTTGCAGTTAGATGTGTACTGGGTCACTGCGTAGCGCTCAGCTCGGTGATCGACATGTTAATCTTTGTTACGGAGATGTTGCAGTAAGGGCGGCCCATCCAGCAGCAGATGTGAAGGGACAGTACCAGCTCTGGTCCTCTCTGCTGCCTCTGTCAATCATCAATCCAGGATTAGCAGACATCGCGGGAGACTCGCTCGCCGCCAATGCTGACCACATCAGTGAGCCGTCGTCGAGATCGTGCGGGGCCTAGGCCCTGTGCATCCGCCGTCACAACCGGGTGAGCCGACGACGCTGCAGCCCGTTCCGCCCGTTTACCGCGGACGAGCCACCAGGAGGAGCAGGGAAGAAGATGGGGTGGGATAGAGTACACCCCGCACTACGAGAACGCCTCTCGTGCCGACAGCGCGGGACTCCAACCCGGAGCCTCCATGCACAGCGGCCAGCCGGGCGCCGCCAGCCACGCGCGGCCGAAGTAAGGGCATTCCACGCTACGTCACAGCACGCGGCGCTGCGCTAGCAAGACTGGTGCGGTCCGGAGCTGGTGTCATTGCTACGAGTCAGTGAGGACTCGGGGAAGGTCGTTGATATCACCAAGCCCAGCCAGCCTGTGTTATGCAGGCCACATTGTACTCGGCAGGAATAAAGCTGTCATGAATTAATAATGTTTCTTTGGCGTTTCTGACGCGTCCACAGTCCTTTCCTAGCATCCTGACAACTGGAGAGGTCACTGCTCGGCCTCCAGTCCACCGTAGGCGACTGGCACCACCAGGGCACCTTTAGATTTGGTGTCAAAAGTCCTCACACCCACCGCATACAGAGCTAACGTAGAGGACAACAGCTCTATCATGGATGTTAACTAGGCAGAGACCACCTTCTTCCTTGGGGAGGGTACAGATTCATTTCTGATCTTCAGTAACATACCAGCGCTGACGAATTATCCCAGCGCTGCCATAATGCTATGCGCCAAGAGGTTCGGAATGGGTAGCGTTTGGGCGACATGGGGTATGCGGGGCGCAAGGTATACATTGGCATAACGCTCCCGCTGAACTATGTTGAGGGACCGCAAGCGCTGATTTGCAGTTCCGGCCCGAATTTGATTAAGAAGGCGCAGATAATTGAGCGTCGTCGCGCGTCGCATGTCGTTCATGAAATCTAAACCCAAGCAGCGGACAGTATCACTGAAGCGTAAGGGGGCAATGTGTTCCTGCGGTAGCCCAATGCCGACGCTCCAGAAGCTGTACCGTAGGTTGCAATCCAGTCCAAAGCTGCCGCCATATCGGTAGTTCCACATATGACGATCATCAAATCATCTGCATATGCGGTGCAACGATAGATGGAGCCGCCAAACTGTATACCAGTGAGCCTGTCTCGGAGACCACACAAGAAAGGTTCTAAGGCCAATGAAAATAACAATGCAGATAATGGACACCCCTTCGTACTGATCGGCGGATCGGCATGGGTGCCTTCATTATTCCATTAACAAGAACTCGAGAAGTAGCACCATGTAGTAGGCGTGTCACCACTGTGATAAAGGGGTCGGGGTATTCCATGCGCCTTAGAACGGCCGTGAGGAAAGTGTGGCCCACACGGTCAAGAGCCTGGCTAAATTCGATAGACGCCATGGCTGCAGGCTAACGTCTCACCCGTGCAAGGGAGATGAGATCTCTGTAACGACATAACGCAGTTCTGATGTTGTTGGCTCCCCCCAAGGATGTCTGATCGTTGGACAAGACGGATAATAGTGAGCCGCGAATACGTTCTGAAAGCAGCCCCGAAAAGATCTTGAAGTCGCTGTTCAATAACGTTAAGGGGCGATAATCGCGGACATGATTCCGTATCTTCGGATTATGGCTGGGTAGAATCAGTCCTTCCAAGAAAGGTATACCTGGGCTCATCAATTCATGACAAATTTCAACCCAACACGGTACCAACAGTTGCTTAAAGGCTCGACAGAACTCTAATAGTAGTCTGTCGATTCCTAGTGATTTATGGGGAGCACGTTTACCAATGGCTTCGAGCACTTCCTCTTCTGTCACTTCTCCCAGTAAAGTCGCTGGAACTGTACCGTGGACATGTGCTGAAACGGTGTTTACGGTCGCCATATCAGGGAGCACTGCTGAATAAAGGTGAGCGTAATGCGCATAGAAGGCTTCTGCTATATCTGCTTGTTCTACCACGTGTCGACGTTGTCCGTTATCATGTCGGTTACCAGTGCCCTACGGCGCCTCCTGCGCTCTAAGAGGACGTGGTGCATAGATGGCCTTTCTGATTGTAGCATGTCTGGAGCACGCGACCTTATAACAGCACCCTGTCAATGATGGCGTGCTAAGGAGACGAGCTGCGCTTTCGCGCGATTGACAATGATCTGCCTGTCAGGTGAGAGCTCCATAGCGAGACATTCCCGTAGGACGGTGTAATAAACGTTTTCCTTGCTTCTCCTCCATGCCGCCGCTTCCTGGGCGTAAGTCATGAAGGTGCGCCTAAGAGCAGGTTTCGCACATTCAATCCACCAACAGAGGGTCGATCGGTAACGACCACGACGCTGTAAGGACGCGTTCCACGACATTTCGATAGCACCTTTACATGCCGGCTATTCCAGATGGGCGACGTTCAGTTTCCAGGGGGGCCTACTGCACCACACACGTGCAGGTTGGAGGGCAATGGTGCAAATATAGGCTGTGTGGTCGGTGAATGCAGTGGACCAGAGCTCTGCTGCTCTCGTCGCCGTCTAAAGGGTGCTTGTGACGTAAATCCTAACCGACTTAACGAATGACTTGTATAATGGGTGTAACCAAGAGCTGGGCCATGGATGTGGCGCCACGTGTCGAGCAGGTGGAGGTCGCGCTCTAGCATTTCCAATTCCGCTCACGGGACGTGATGTGGTTGCTGATCAGACGGAGATACAGTTAAAATCTTCCGATCACCATATCGTCTATGCGGCCCACGCGTAATAACTTCCGAAGAAAAGCGGGCCCGATCTCTCCGTCTCCCAGATCCTGAAGGGGGCATATACATCGATGAGTCGTACACCGGCTCTTGCACTCGGTAGGTATAGTACGTCCGTAGCCGCCAAGCCTTCCCGTAGCAGGATAGACACACCACAATCGGTAGAAAAGGCTTGGCAGATGTAGACGGTATATCCGTAGAAGTCAAGGAAGCTAGCGACACATACTTCCTGTAAGAGTGCCACGTCGATGTGCGCCGCATCGAGCATGCATTGTAGCATTGTCAGTTTGTGTGGTGCCCTTACCGCATTGATATTGCTTGAGACAAGGCGAAAGGTGTGCTGCCTAGCCTGCCTAGGGTAGTAACTGCAAGAGATGCCGGACCCACCGAACCCGATGCAGAGCCTTTCACGCTAGGAGCGGCTTCCCCAATGCCACCCCCTTCCCTGTCACGCGTGCCCCGTCCAGGAAGCTTCTCAAAATCATCCGACCACTGTGGGTGCAACACGATGCTGTGTAGCTGATCGGCACCAAAATCTCTTTCACCCACGTCGTCTTTGGAAGAGGTGGGCGGAGCGCCATCCATCGACGCGACCTGCTGCATCTGTGGTGCAAGAAGTAACTGGGCACTCGTAGTATGGGCAAGTGAACCGTCTACACCACTTAGATCCTCAGCAGGCGCAGCATCCATGCCGTCTGATGAGATGTCACCTTCTTGACCGGCCGTGTGTAGGAGCCAATCGTCAAAAGGGGTTCGCCGACGTCGCTTGCGTCGTCGAGGTGAACGTTGCTTTCGAACGTGGACATCCGTATCCGAATGTGGGAGATAATCTAGCGTCGTATCACCTTCCGCTAGGAAAGCCGCGGTCGGGTCCATGTTCATCGCGTCTTGAAAGTCATGTTGCGTCTGGATTACGTGGGACTGTAGCTGCTGTTGTTCCTGTGGAGGGGGCGACATCTGGGTCGGCATCGGGGGTTCTTCCTCTTCCTCCCTTGGTCCTTCTGACGTCGATGGATGTGCCCGACCGCCCGTTTCATCCTCATCTATGGTGCGCATCGTCGTCTGAGCGTACGTGAGGGGCAGGATTGTCGTCCCCGTCGGCGAAATGGAGTCTCCCACTGGTGTCTGCGTAATTCTACGTTGTGAGCAGTCCGATAGAATATGGCCTTCTTGCCCACATCCGGAACAGGTACGCGGTTGACCATCGTACATTTTGATTGCATGACAGCCGCCGATGTTGAAATAGGCCGGAACATGTTTCTTGAGCTCGAGTTTAACTTGGCGCATACCATATGTAGAAAAAGTTTGCCACTTTTCTGCAACGTGGTTGATGACATTGCTATATGGTCGGAAGACGTCCTCGACAACTTCATCTGGGACTTAAAAGGGGAGCTCAAAAACCTTTACAGTCCTCAGGCCCATGCCTGCGTGATCCACCGTCACTGCATCGATATGCCCGTCAGAATGTTTAAATCTGAGTGAATTCCCGTATTTAGACAACACTCTCGCGCAGACCTCTGCACTGGTCATTTTAACATAAACCACGCTCGCCGTTATAGAAAAATGTATTCCGACGGCAGTCGCCGGATCTAAACGTAGATCGTCGTGTATGAACTGTTCTATTTCATAGGTTCGAGGACGCGCGTGATCTGGTTGGAAGGTAATTCTGATCGTATCGTGGCGCCATGTGTGTGCCATAGTCACACTGAACTTGGAACAAATACAACTCGCGCCGCGGGACGGTAAACACAAGCAAGCGCTCACGGTCGCGCACGGCGGGACGCAGAGGACGTCCTCGCCGCACCGCAGCCGAAAGCAGACTGAACCACTCAGCTAACGGGGGCGAACACTTTTGAAGTATATAGCAGACACTGAATGTTTCTTTGTTGAGGTCTTCAGTCTGAGTTCAAAACTGTCCAAATCATTTGCTGATCAAAAACTATCACAGACTTTTTAGTGATTTACTTTGTCGAACGGAAAGTATTTTGTACGCATACTTTTCAATGAAACAGTTCTACACTGTTTACGTGGGCTGTGTCCTCAATGTGTCTCAACCGGCGCAAAAATCATCGAAAGCGTATTAGGAGTCATCCATAAACTATGTCACACGAATTTCATGAATTTTGCAGCCCTCCCCACCCCCCACCCCCCCACCCCACCCCTCAAACCAACCACCCACCCACCCCCCACCCCTCACCCGCCCCCCTCTCCCTGTCAGTGATGGTTCCCTGAGCGACGAAGCATATTTTGCAGATTTAAATTTAAGAAAAGTATGCCTCGTCTATTTGTGTATTTCTACAAACAACATTTCTTTTCATAAAAACAAGAATATACCCTACGTTTTGGAAAATTTAGAGAACATAACAAAAAAATGAACGATGCAACGTTTAGTCATGTTGTGTCCATTCCTTTAAATCATTTGTGATAGGCATAGCAAAAAAAAAATGGCTCTGAGCACTATGCGACTTAACTTCTGAGGTCATCAGTCCCCTAGAGCTTAGAACTACGTAAACCTAACTTACCGAAGGACATCACACACACCCATGCCCGAGGCAGGATTCGAACCTGCGACCGTAGCGGTCGCGTGGTTCCAGACTGTAGCGCCTAGAACCGCTCGGCCACTCCGGCTGGCAAACTAGTGTGCTTCGACTCTGGGCCAATAATCGTCTTAGGGAACTTGCTTCAAATGTAATGACACTCGGAGATTCAAAGATGGCTGTAGAAAAAGAGGAGCAAGTGTACCTTCGGAGTCATCGTTTCCTACGGGTACAAGCCCGTCTGAAGTCCGTTTAATCAAGCCAGACGTTAGAAAGAACCCCTCTCGTATTAGCCGCCACAGGCTAGATCGTCGCACACCGTAACAGGCGACAACATCGCGTTTTGCAGTTTGTAAACGATATCGAGATTCACGTACGTGAATTGCGTACCAAGTAGCATTATTTCGCAAAGTCCTAGCCTGTTCGATATCCAGTGTGGTATCTGTAGTGTCGGCAGACTTGCCAACACTGCGCACACTAATTGAAAGAGGCGGCAAAGAAGCACGCGCTAACTCACGCAGGCGGGCGTTAGGTCTGAAACAGGATACGTAATGAATGCTATAAAGAAAAGTACGTAGCTGCTGGAATACTTAACTTTAATCCATCATTTTTATACAGCGTTCTTGATGATACAAGTGAGACTCTCTCTAGATTAATGCAATATAATGCTAATGGCGTCTTGCTAGGTCGTAGCCATGGACTTAGCTGAAGGCTATTCTAACTATCTCTCGGCAAATGAGAGAAAGGCTTCGTCAGTGTAGTCGCTAGCAAAGTCGTTCGTACAACTGGGGCGAGTGCTAGTCCGTATCTCGAGACCTGCCTTGTGGTGGCGCTCGGTCTGCGATCACTGACAGTGGCGACACGCGGGTCCGACATGTACTAATGGACCGCAGCCGATTTAAAGCGGCCACCTAGCAAGTGTGGTGTCTGGCGGTGACACCACAGTATCTACTGTCACAATATATTCGGCAACGGCAGGGAAATTGTCAATGACCAGTTGGCTTCAAACATTAGTCACTAAGGTGCCGGAACTCTGAAAGTTTTTCTAGCTACAGGTCAGTTGTTCGATTACTGGAGTCAAGAATGGGACCGAAACTGTCAAGTTTCAACACATCACCAGTAACTTCTCGACTAAGAGGCGCCATTTGTCGCTCCACTCTGTTAAATGCACTTTTTCCTGGGGCAATGTAAGTGGCACCCAAGTAAAATTTTTTATAATGTTATACAGCTAAAACTATAACTCACTCATATAGTGGAGTTTCGTTTGGGACCACCAGTGTAAATGAAAATAAACAGGGGTCTTACGAAACCTTTCCTGGAATATTTGTGGCAATGTAAATGGCATCCAAGCCGAAATCTTTAAAATGTTGCTCGGCTAAAACTATGGCTAACTTGTGTGTAAGTCTTACAAAACCATACAGGGTTCGCATTAACTTTTCAAAAGCTGGTAATTTAGAGAGCCTAAGTACGTCTGTGGCATGAGTCTGTGCATTAGAGGAAGAATGTTTTACACTACGAATCGCTACAAATGCAGGCCCAGAGTGTGTCACAGCTTCAAGTTTACTCTTAATATTTTTCTTTATTACAATACCTGCATAACTAGAGGGAATACGTTTATGTTTTTCAGCGAACACGATAACATGACCCTGCAATTTTACACGGTAGTCAAGATGAATTAACACTCGTGCTTGAAAATTTGCTGCTGTAATACCTAATGGCACACTTACTTTGTCTTCCATAGATAAAAAGTTTTCTTCACCAGGGTCCAATATTGAAGCTAAAGATTCAAGATATCTTACAGTAACAGCACAGAATTTGCCATATTTATCCTTTACGTGAAGCGTAGAGTCTGATTTCCACAATTTAATAGGAACTGTTGCCACGTCTTTTTTTCCTTCCTCTGTATTGTACGGGAAGGAGTCTTAAATGTAACACTGATCGACCATTAGTATAGCTTTGTTTACCTAGTTCGGCTTGTAAGTCTTCCACTGTTTTGCACCACCAAAAACTGCAGTGTCCATTATGACTTCAAGTACACCGAATTGATTTTCTTCTACTCTAGGACGACCAACGGTATTTCAAGTTTTAAGAGCTGCTGCTAAGTCGGAATTACTTCCAAAAATTTCTTGAATTTTTGTATTTTAGAATCACGTCTTTTTTCTATCGTTCGGTTGCTTCTTTGCTGTTGAATCTCTTCACTTAATGCTGTTAATCTTTTTGCTACTTCGTCTGTGGCCATACCAGCATCACGAGCTAACAGCAGGCTACTGAGCTAGTACTACAATTTTATTCCTGGAAGTGATCTGTCTAGGCGTTGATTTAGGTGCTGACTGAGATAACTGGCTTTCTCTTGGTTGCATCCTATTATATGAAGTGTCTTCTGGTATATGCTGTTTGGTTTCTTCTTTCCAATTAAACATAAGCACATAAAATGTTGAATATGAGCGTTTCGGACAATGTGTATACTAAATCACACTGAGGAATTCAGCTACACCATACTGAGAACTGCACTGAGATTATCGAGATTA
This sequence comes from Schistocerca americana, assembly GCF_021461395.2. NCBI lineage: Eukaryota > Metazoa > Arthropoda > Insecta > Orthoptera > Acrididae > Schistocerca > Schistocerca americana. The sequence continues at coordinate 161,196,194 of NC_060119.1, read as the reverse complement.
CCTCCAACAGACAGACAGAAAGATACTGTTACCGATTTTGCTTTATAACAAGCAATGAATAACAAATCAACGTAACTGACTGGGTTGTTCTGTTTTTCAAACTGCCACAGAAAGCGAAATACATTTTTGACAATGAAGAACAGAATGTTAAAATAATGTAAAACTCAAAGTTGCTCTTACGACCATGGGCTCTAGTTGATTTAGTGGTTTTGGCGATGAACAAATTTCGCAAAAAAATCTGAAGTGTCCCTTACTTTGTCGTCAGTTTTATTTGCAATTCTTAGATTTTCGAATCTGCTTCACCTTCGACATTGTCATTACTTTTCAATCTTCTCCATGAGGTGTTAACTTAGTATGTATTTCGATTTCTGTGTTTGCTTGTGTTTATATATATATATATATATATTTTGCACAATTTAATAGGAACTGTTGCCACGTCTTTTTATCCTTCCTCTGTATTGTACGGGAAGGAGTCTTAAATGTAACACTGATCGACCATTAGTATAGCTTTGTTTACCTAGTTCGGCTTGTAAGCCTTCCACTGTTTTGCACCACCAAAAACTGCAGTGTCCATTATGACTTTAAGTACACCGAATTGATTGTATATATATATATATATATAAACACGAGCAAAGAAGGGAAAGCAGAAAGGTGGAAGAAGATGATGAAATGGGGGATATGATACTGCGTGAAGAGTTTGACAGAGCACTGAAAGACCTAAGTCGAAACAAGGCCCCGGGAGTAGACAACATTCCATTAGAACTACTGATAGCCTTGGGAGAACCAGCCCTGACAAAACTCTACCATCTGGTGAGCAAGATGTGTGAGACAGGCGAAATACCCTCAGACTTCAAGAAGAATATAATAATTCAAATCCCAAAGAAAGCAGGTGCTGACAGATGTGAAAATTACCGAACTACCAGTTTAATAAGCCACGGGTGCAAAATACTAACACGAATTCTTTACAAACGAATGGAAAAACTGGTAGAAGCCGACCTCGAGGAAGATCAGTTTGGATTCCGTAGAAATGTTGGAACACGTGAGGCAATACTGACCCTACGACTTATCTTACAGAATTGATTAAGGAAAGGTAAGCCTGTGATCCTAGCATTTGTAGACAGAGAAAGCTTTTGACAATGTTGATTGGAATACTCTCTTTCATATTCTCAAAGTGGCAGGGGTGGTGTTACACAATATTAAACATGCGACGTAATTTATGGAAGACCCCTTAGTTGCACAAATTATACCGTAGAGCAAAATGTTCTGAGGGCTTCTGGGGAATATAACAAATGGTGAAACGCGACACACAATTCTCCATGCCTTTTTCATTTCATTTCATACTGATTGTGTAGTTAGATGACGACAGCGGTTGGCACTGCATTGAGAATGTTTTTATTGAAGATCTTGGACAATAGTGACTGGTATATAGTGCTCTATGTACCTCGGTTCTCCTTCTTTAACATGGTGGTAAACTCACTGGTTTCTACATGCTTTTTGCATCGTGAGAGGACACATTACTTTGGAGTTGAGATGGAGCTAATCGAAAATTTAATGGAAAACGACACCTTGCTGGAAGTGGAGAATGAAGACTCAGATGCCGACCGCTGTGGCCGAGTGGTTCTAGGCGCTTCAATCTGGAACCGCGCGACTGCTATGGTCGCTAGTTCTAATCCTGCCTGGAGCATAGATGTGTGTGACGTCCTTTGGTTAGTTATGTTTAAGTAGTTCTAGGATCTAGATGACTGATGACCTCAGATGTTAAGTCCCATAGTTCTCAGAGCCATTTGAACCATTTGAAGACTCAGGTGGACTTAACCGGGACTAGGGTTGCCGAGGCATCCCAGGGGGTACCAATCCATTGTCCAGCTTCACAACCGGGCAACTTCCTCACATCTTGTTTACCGTTTTTGTAGAGAGCCATCGACCGCTTTAGAAAACATGGGCTGGAGAAGAATATATGTCAGCCTCGTGAGCTGTCGTTTCCGATTTCAAGACGCCCTCTGATGACAGAGTAGTGACATAGGTGCGAAAACGCGGGATTGGTATGTTAGCGTGTGACGGCAGGAGCAAAAAATTAGAACGGACGTTTTTTTAATGGTAGGGAAGAGGTCTGCTTTATGATTGGCGTGTTGGCGTCTGATCGCAGTGCATCACTTTGGTGGGATTCTCTGTGCTTCCGTATCTATTGCATCTACCTTGCTATTAGGCCACAGTGTTTTGTACTTTCAGTATTGGCCACTGGCACTGTTGGCGGAAAAGGAGCACAGGGCGTTAACAGACAAAAATAGAATGAAATGAGGGTTGAGATGTGTTGGAGGCGGCGTCCACTTCGTCTGAGACGTTGTGCTGACCGCAGCGATTTCCGAGTTAGGAGACGTCCAGAGAACGGGGTCGAAGTTATAGCAACGCGCCCTTGTCTTCTCGAGCGAGTCAGGAAGCCAGTGAAGTCCATCAGGGCGCAAGGCAGTTACGTAGCGGCGAACATTCATAGCAGCATCAGCGAGCTAGGTCATTCTCATTCCACAGTGGTGGAATTGTATACAATCCCCTTTCTCAGGTGGAGCGTAGGTATCTTGAATGTGTTTTCCACGAGGAAACAGCGAGTTATGAAATTTAGTTTCAGATCGTCATTCCTGAGTTAACGCAGCCGACTAACGCTACCCATACAAACACGAATCAGAATTTTCGTACAGAGAACAGCAGTCGATTGGTTCAAATGGCTCTGAGCACTATGGGACTTAACTTCTGAGGTCATCAGTCCCCTAGACTTAGAACTACGTAAACCTAACTAACCTAAGGACTTCACACACATCCACGCCCGACGCAGGATTCGAACCTGCGACCGTAGCGGTCGCTCGGTTCCAGACTGTAGCGCCTAGAACCGCACGACCACTCCGGCTGGCACAGCAGTCGACTGTTTAATTGTCTCCGTTTTATGAGTTGTGATCATCTATGTTTTAATGAATAAATTAGATTGTTTAAAAGAGAGATTGTCTTTGTCAGACCCTTACCTGTCACGTTAAATCATTCTGTGAATCCCTCACCTTAGCAACTGTGTCTAGGGCCTAAAATCGCTCTGCCATTAGATGTTGTCTATAATAAATTCATTGGATAGCCCTTGAATGAGTGGCTGCCCACAATCAGTTTCCTGTGTTAGGGAAATTTTCCGCGTAGAGGAGATTTGCCAAGGTAGCCACTGAAATACTGCCCTTGAGAGTGGAATTCAGCTTGCTATTGAACACAAAATGTGTCATTTACGCCACAAAACCTCAGAAATCGCAAGCTTTCATGTTCCTTAGTCGGTTGCAGAGGAGATGATTCTTAATGTGAATGTTAATCAATCCACACACATGATGCTTACAAAGAACATATCAGCTTCGCACCCTTTAACGATTATGATACTTTTCATGAATGTTCCTACAATTTTACTACAGATGCCTTGCTGGAGGGCGCTACTTACCGACTTATCGACCTCGTACTGTATAATAATTTAGGCGTATTATCTCTTGGAACAACAGCGACTGTTTATGATAAATTCTAAAAAAAAAAAAAAAAAAAAATATTAAATTCTGTATCTGGTTTATTTAAAACGTCTTGAGACTTACAGAAGTATCCGCTATTTGATTCCCAGTGCAAAGTTCAACACAGGTGCTATCGCCAAAAGGCGTTTGTCCTTATTATGTCCTAAGGCGGTTTAAATGAGACAAAACATTTTATAAGTTTTATATAATATTTGCTATTTGTTGCCGGCCGGTGTGGCCGAGCAGTCCTAGGCACTACAGTCTGGAACCGCGCGACCGCTACGGTCGCAGGTTCGAATCGTGCCTCGGGCATGGATGTGTGTACTATCCTTAGGTAAGTTAGGTTTAAGTAGTTCTAAGTTCTAGGAGACTGATGACCTCAGACGTTAAGTCCCATAGTGCTCAGAGTCATTTGAACCATTTCCGTTACTTGTTTTCTATAAAAGAATTTAAACTGTATTATAGAAGGCATTAGTTAAGTGCGTCTAGACTGGGTTGTACTCGGTATTGTTTATCAGCTACAGTCTAATGAAATCAATTGTGGACTTCCTCGAGATTACACTTTCCACTCGCTTTGGCCTGCCTTTAGTAGACGAGGTGGCTGACTGGACGCGAGTTGGAGGGTAATGTGGGGTGGTTGTGTGGGTTGGGGGGGGGGATGGGGGTAGTTCCAGCCACCTGAATCCTCTGAGCGACCGCCTCCTGTCACACTCACCACGGCAGGGGGCAGCGTGTATTGAGAGGCACCCACATGCCTTGCTCATACTGTGGCATCAAGCAGTCAGGCCTGCAAGATGAGTGGTCTGCCAAGCGAGTGGATTCATTCTTATTTATCGAGAAATATGAACTCTCGTACTATCAATTAAGTTACAAATTATCCTCCTGTATGAATAATACGCAACGGAAACGCACGTCTGACTATCAGTAATTTACAGAACCCTGACTGTTCACTACGCACTGGCAATACCACATTTTCTTTTTGTCTTTTATTTAACGGCTTTTATCAACACGTGGCCACCGCACTGAATATGAATGGCGCACACATTATAAATTCGGGACATCATGACAACATACAATTCGAAGTAAAAGTCCACCAATCTTTTTCTTTTCACTATCTTATTTATTCTGATAAATTCTATAACCTAAACACACAAATTCTATAACCTACAACAATAACACATGAGAAATTCCGCCCAGTGGGCATGGCTTTACATTGGTGATTCTCTACATTATGGTCTCGTAATTATTTAACGCTACAGTGCACTTTCTGGATAGGATGGTGGATCTTTTATTGTACCTCACACTTCGACTCTCACAATCATCATCACGAAACTTTCCTCCAGACTGAGCGGTACCGAAGGAACAAGCATAACCCACTAATCTTTTGAAACTACCTTGCTACTCTCCCATGCAAACCACACATACCCAAATTACATGACATACACCACACTACAACATGGAATACAATACAATAAATAGTCACAACACTATCACTTTCAGCTTTCCCACTTCAATTAGTATTTATCCCAGTTTCACACGACACTGCCCCACTTTGTAATTCTACTTTCCTACTATGAGCTCTGGAGATATATGCACGTCTGCCTGTGCAATGCAAGCCAAGTGGCGTTGCTGGATAGACGGCTGACTCACCTTGTTTCTCTCTCAGAGTGTTATAGTTTGAATCAAACGTCACACAGAAACATATCTCGCAAAGCAATATTAAGAACATATTCATCACACACACGAGTCCTCAACTGATACCATGGACGAGTACTTCTCTTTATCCTTTGTCTCATACACAGATTGGGACTCACACAGTACTCACCACGTGGAAGTACTCGTCTCTAATTTCAAGTCCTGCACACGCTATTTCTTAAATATTTCAACTTACAGTACACACGCTAGTAATGCAGCTTAACTTAAGCACATGGAAGTATTTCAACTTATTGCTACACGTGGTTTCATTGTGACCGTTGGTCACTTCCGAAGATTACTACGATCCCATTAATATTACCTGCCTGACATTTAATTCTCCCCACAAAAGTTCCTGAAATAGAGAAATTATTATTTCAAACTTCTCTTAAATATTCTACATGCATACTATGTCTCCACTCTTTTGTCTTTACGGAGCACAACTAAGACAGATCTTAACAGCACAAGATCCAGCGGCAGAGTGCCGAAACATGGCCGTTCTTCAGGTCCTCTCGCACCTCTGCTGAAGTGGGGGAGCACCTTGCTACCGTATTGGTCAGCCACATTTCAGGCGCTCAAAGCTCAGGTAAATTTCATCTCTTTGGTCCCACCAAAGGATCGTCTCAAAGATGATCATATATTCACATTCACTATCTGTGGTTAGCAGACGACCATACATTCATTCATTTCACAGATCTCACCAAACTGGATGTAGGGATTTATTTTGTGGGAGTGCACATGTGATCAATTAAATAAATAAATTGTCATTCTTTCCCACACTGGTATCCGGCTTCGCTGTATTAATTGAAATTGAGTTATTTTTACCAAAAAAAATGCGTTGTTCTGACAAGAATAATGAAGTATGTTGTACCTATTTTCAATGTCGGGCGGTACTGTAGCCATTCAGTATGTTTGACCGTCTTGGCACAGATTAGCAACACTTGAGGGAGAATGTACTTACGAGCGGAGTTCAGAGAATTCGCCCTGTCCTCACCAGTGCCGAATATGACTACAGAGATTTTTCCGAAAGACACACCACCCACGCAAATGAAGGGTCCCATAGGATAACATCACAACGTTGTGCATTAGCCACGGGGCACCACCAAAGGCGAGTCTTAAGTGAAAAAGGACCGCTATCACCTCGAACGCAAACATTGAGAAGACGAAGTTACGGAGTTCTGGCGGAAACTCGGAATCTGTGGGAACGGTGATGTGCCATAGGGCGGCATTCGCAAGTTTCTGGAAAGTAGAGTTGGAGACCTGCGTTCGGAATATTTCCAGAAAGTGACGCCGAGCCTTCCGGGACAAAACTGTTAGGAGCTTTCGGCGTGAAGGAGTAAAGCATGCTGTCTCAACTGGTCAAAATGTCAGAGTTGGCGGGCCCACAACCAGATGGAGCAGAAGAGAGAATTATCAGACTTGGTCGTTGAAAGGTGCAGACTTGAGTCTTCGTCAAGAGACACAGAAGACACTTGGTCGCTGATAGGCGTAAAAAAGTCTTCTCCACCACAAGAAAAGTAGTCGATTCACGAGCAGACGGGCACTGCCATGCCAGCGTCGATCCCCGCCAGCACCTTTACCAAAAATGATTCTGTCTCAGCAACAGCGTGTGAATTTGGTAGGAGATGAAATGCGCGTTCGTTCATGTTGTGGTGATGGTACTCACGACTCCAGGGAATACTGCACCACAATCAATAACAACGCTCAAAACACTCGTAATGCAAAAGCTGTATGCACTCTGCAGCTGAGTGTGCGCTGATGTGAAACTTCCTGGCAGATTAAAACTGTGTGCCGGACCGAGACTCGAACGCGGGACCTTTGCCATTCAAGAGCAAGTGCTCTACCATCTGAGCTACCCAAGCACGACTCATGCCCCGTCCACACAGCTTTACTTCCACCAGGTCCCGAGTTCGAGTATCGGTCCTGCACACAGTTTTAATCTGCCAGGAAGTTTCAGCAGCTGCATGGTTTGGCAGTACGAACTACAACCAGGTCCGCCTAGGGGTGCAGCTGCCAACCCATGGGCATCACGAGTGTGGACAGCGATAGGTCGATGCCTCAAATACCGGAGCGCTGAGCTACGGCGGATAGTTCTCTTCACCGCTTTGAGTCTACCAACGGCCGTGTTTGTCCGTCGCCTCCGACATTTAGGACCGTAGGTATCGTATGCCAGCTCTGTTCTCAAGGTAGGCATCACTCAGAGGCACAGCGACAGGATTTTAATATTTTAAAGGATTTGTAATAATTTGAAACGTCCAATTCTGATGGACCACCATTTAAGTTGAGTAATTCTTCATATTTAATAAACATCATTGTATTACCAGTTGTTGGGAATCTTTCTGACTGAAGACCTACGCCGTCCTCCTGCATTCCCAACACAGATTAATCGATGTTACTGTGTGGTAACCTTCGGCCATGATTTTACTCTACGGGATTGTGTTTCTCTTACTCACTTACTCACTAACGTTACAATGCAATCATTACCAACAAACTCTTCAAATTCGCGTTTAGCAGTCAGTTAATACGATTTATTGCTTACGTGACCTATTTTACCTGAACTTTTCCAGTACTTTCCCTCTGGAGACCAACAATTATCACACAGTCATATGTGTATGTGCATTCAGTCTCCCTTGATAGTATTAGATTCTTGTTTGTTCTGAGTAATCATTGAATTCACAGCCAATAAATGAACATGATTTGTAGCCCTTGTTTCATTACAGTAGCTGATAATCCCTATCACTACTTATGTTTATCAGGACACTCAACTATAGTCCATGTATTAGGGCCAACCATTTCCTTCCCTTTCTGTGAGCACAGTTCTATTCATACAACTGGACCGTTGTAGGGGGGGACTTGCACCTTGAGAGAGGATATTCAGTGGCAAAACAGAACGACTACAGCCTCACCCCAGTGGTGGCTTGGAATGTGTTTTTTGAGAGAAAGTAACAAAGTGACAACATTCCTTAGCTGACTCAGTGCACTAAAAGATACACGAAGAGCCATGATGGAAGAAATGTCAGTTGCAACTTTCAGTATCAAAAAAAGAAAAAAGATCAAACATAGCTACATTTATTTATCTGTAATCGGAACGGGCGCCAATTATATTCATCATAAATGTCATTACATAATCACCGTTATAATAGCCGTCAACTTCTCACGCTTTACATTTGTTCCTCGCATTTCATAGGTGCTGTTCAATTTATACTGTCAGACGTGACACGAAAGTATTATTTACAGACTAATTTTCTTCCACATTCCATTCCGTTTTATTCATTTTTTTTTTAATGATCGCTGCAAATATAGTGTTGGAGTTTTACAGTTTTAATCTTATGAGTATCGACAATCCGATGGCAGAAACAATGTCTCTCCAAATGTGTTGCTAAAATATGCGAAATACAATACAAATATTTAAACGCTATCAAGTGACATTGTTCGCAAACTGTAAGGTGTTGCCTAGTAATTCTTCCGTTTGTTTGTTTTTTTTTTTGTTTTTTTTTTTGTTTTTTTTTTTTGTTTTTTTTTTTTTTTAATTCCTCTCTCGACTTCGCGTTCTAAGCAGTCAACAAATCCGATTAACTTTACGTTCAGCAGTACGTTCCCTGCTTTACCATTACTGTAGTCAGTATTGGAAAAAAAGAGTAATCCGCAGTGAGATATTTTGCGTAGACGGTCTAGCAGCCGCTGAGAGTCGCTGTGGAATCCAGTACTGTACATCTATTCGAGACTCAACAGCAATTACTCTAGATAACGAGCAGCGCTTACGACGCGAGCTGTTACGACGAGGAGGAAATATGGTCGCCATTATTTGCACAAAGAGCGCTGCGTCCTTTCTGAAGGAATTGCGCCCGGCTCCTTTGTCGCTTTTGACGTATTCGGCCGCCCCGTTACTGCGTGCTGTTCATAGCCGGCTGGGCGTGCGTGTGAGTGTGTGTGTGTGTGTGTGTGCGTGCGCTGGGTTGCGCCGGGAACGGCACAGAACGGAACAGGACGGAACGCAACGGCGCAGTAACAAACGACTGTCGGCCCGCCAGGCCGCTGGCTCTGACGTATGGCGCTTTTTACCGGGTTATTGGGTCACGTGATCGGTTATTTGTTAGCTCGCCGGAGTGCGGGCGTTTTGCACTGGCTCTGCCCGTTGGCAGGCCGGCTCAAAAAGCAATAACGGCTGCAGAGCCGAGAGCCGGGGCCGACTACCGTGGCGAACCCTCCTCTTATCCCACCGACTGCGCTGGGAGTGCACTAGTCAACGTCACTTTCGTCACAGACGAAATTTTTCAACCCGGTCAAAGGGTGCATGACACGGTATAAAGTATGAAGCTAAGCAGACAAAGAAAACATAAACTTAAAACAATGAATAATAAAGTACTTAGTGAGAGATGAAAATTGTGAAAAGTTACAATTAATGCGAATAAATAATTACAACCATTAATGAAAGTGATAAAAAAACTCTGTTTCAATATTGTAAGTCCAGTGAAAGGGAAAATACACAAAACTGTCTTCGTAAATAAACTCAGTACAGAAACCTACATTATCCTCTACAAGCCGTATTATCGTGTGTGACAGATGATACATTGTGTACATTTATTACCTGTTACCCTCCCCCAGTCCTACCCTAACCATTTTCAGTCGCAGATGGCGCTCAAGAAGAATGATTGTTGGTTAGCCGGTGTGTGAGCTCGAAACTGTCTCGCTTTACCTTCCTGGTCGTTTCTATACCACTCAGTGACTAAAACGGTCATATTGTCACAGTTGGAAGTTGTGTATCTAATGGCTTCTGTGGCAACAAGAATTTGATCCTCCGTACTTTGTATAATTATTGACGACCGAATTTAACATATAAATAGTTGTTATTATTTACTCATTAAGAGATATGTCTTATCTTAAAGGTGTAATACAATAAAAAACAGGTGAAACCTTACATTAAAGGTTTAAAACAACAGCCGCGCGTGATTAGCCGAGCGGTCTCAGGCGCTGCAGTCATGGAAGGCGGAGGTTCGAGTCCTCCCTCGGGCATGGGTCTTTGTGTTTGTCCTTAGGATAATTTAGGTTAAGTAGTGTGTAAGCTTACGGACTGATGACCTTAGCAGTTAAGTCCCATAAGATTTCACACACATTTGAACAGTTAAAACAATAAGTCAACTGTAAGCGAAGATACCCACGGCCTTTGTCACAGTCAATAAAATTCTTCTGGGTAAGCGACTGAATTTTCAACGCGTAAAATTCTGCAACGTTTCGATCATTGTTGGAAAACCAATCTCTGTTGCTCCATCACGGCCAGGGGACGTCAGTTGGTAAGTACTTTTCGATGTCAGTAAACTTCACCAACAGCAGTATACTTTTAAGATATTCTATTTTATTTTGAAAGCAATCAGTTTCGGCAATTCACTCTGCCGAAGTATGGGGCTTGAAGATGGCAAAATGAATTGCCGAAACTGCTTGCTTTCAGGGTAATATAGAATATCTGAAAGTATACGGCTGTTGGTGAAGTTTATTGACATTGAAAAATTGTTGCAAAAGTCTTCCTGAGAGTGTTCTTCATCCAGAAACACACTGAGCAAGGCCATTCACAACAGTGTCAGAAACATCGGACAGTGCGGTCACATACCCAGAAGAATTTTATTGACTGTGCCAATAAAAACGCCCTGAGGAACATTATTTGCACCAGTGACCGAAACGTCGGAATCGACAATGCGGTCACATATGGAGTGGAATTTTATTGCCATGAAGTCAAGTATTAGAGCAAGAACCTATGTATGTGTGTTGAGGCACCGTAACCCATGGCACGCAAATTTCCAGACTATGTTCGTCTAGTCTTTAGCACTTCGCGACTTCCGAGAAATTTTGCACATAATTTTAAACTTTTTCTCGGCAACACCTCGCACAAAATAATGAAAAGGATAAAGTTTGTCGTTTAGCAAATTTTAGCTGCTCACGCGGTAAAACTTCAGCTTTAGGCATGAGGTCTTAGTTTGTAACTTATATACTACTACCTCTGTTAGCAACACATTTTGCAGACAGTATCATCATATACTGACGAACGTAACTGCTGAATTATATCTACTACCGTAAATACACTGACTGAAAAAATCACAATACCAAAAAATAAGTAATGTAGAGTAATGAAATTTCGGAAACACATTTGTCTAGGTAACATAACAACTAACATTGCATGACCACAGGTTAATGTAAGTGCAACATAACACATAGCAAATACGGAATGTTGTATTGTACAGGTGCCGGATCACAGTTCGTGGGATGGAGTTCCATGCTTGTTGCACTCGGTCGGACAATAGAGGGATGGTTAATGCTGTTTATGGACGGCGGTTATTGTCTTCTGATGATCTCCAACATGGGTTCGATTGGAGATAGATCGGGTGATAGAGCAGGGCAAGGCAATCTTTCGACACTCTCTAGAGCATTTTGGGTCACAACGGCGATGTGTGGACGAGCGTTATCATATTGGAAAACACCCACTGGAATGCTGTTCATCAGTGTGAGCACAACAGGTCGAATCACTACACTGACGTACAAATTCTCAGTCAGGGTGCGTGGGATTACCACGAGAGTGCTCCTGCTATCATACGATATCGCACCCGAGACCATAACTCCAGGTGTAGGGCCAGTATGTGTAGCACGCAGACAGGTTAGTTCCAAGTCCTCAAATGGCTTCCTTCTAACCAACGCACGTCTATCACTGGCACCGCGGCAGAACCATCTTTCATCGGGAAACACAGCAGAACTCCAACCTGCTCTCCAATGAGCTCTCCCTTGACTCCACTGAAGTCGAAAATGTCGGTGGTTTGGGGTCAGTGGAACATATGCTACAGGACATCTGGCTGGGAACTGTCCTTGAAGTAATCGAACTGTAACAGTTCGTTGTACCAACTGCAGCTGAAATTTCTGTTGGAGACTCAGTACAATGCACCAGAGCCATACGACGAACACTGTGGTCTTTCCTCTTTGCAGTGCCAAGTGGCCCTCACAGCGCCGATGCTAATGACCAGTGGGATTGTCTGACAACATCCGGAAGGTAAGATTCGAACATTTTCTCTCACTGGAATCGCCAAAGCAGCCGTTTTACGTGTTTGCGTCAGCCTACAGCATGTGGAAATTCGTCACGCCCGGAATAATCAAGGCACCTGTGATCAGTATATCAAGGGTCCATGGTGCCTTGGCAACAAGGGAAAGAACAGCTTTGGCTGAGCAGTTGTGAGAACCCATAGCCGCACATGGGATGGGAAACCACCTCTTATTCAAAGCCTTAAGACCACCTAGGCTTTTCACAGTGCATCAGTTTTCTATCGCCTTAGGGAAGAGAAATTTAAAAATCTTACTCCAGAAGCCCCAAGCTACGTATTTCCCTATGCTAAAGTTGAGATAATAGATAATATTCTTCTCGGGTATGCAGCCGGATCATAACGTCTTCATGACACAATATTTCCCCGGTCCATCTGGCCGCCATCTTCAGGTGAGAGTGCTGGTGCACGAACTCGCCGAACTTGAGATAATAGCTTACGAAATTTAATTATCATCGCAAAGCAAAATGTACTGTCACATCACTTCATTCATGGCAATCCTCTGTCATCACTGATTAATGGCAGGACATGACAAAATAATTCTATTTTAAATTAATCACCAGAAATCTGAAGGACATGAAACTCCTAGCACTCTTCCATTCAACGACAAAAAAACTTAAGAAAATTAAATATGTGAAACTTCATACCAGATTAAATTAAAAATTAATACAACAGAATATTTAGCCTGCATTTTACATGGCAGGCTTATAGTACATGTTGAAAAGTTAATAACATCATTTAACAGTATCATCTAAAGACTATGAAAATGAAATAAGATTATCGGCGTTGACAATTATAAACTCTGTAAGTTAGTAGTGGCTACCACATTCGGGCAGACACATGTGCAAATTCAAATAAAAACAAAAACTTGCTAAGCTGACCTTGAGCATAGTGACCTCCAAACATACAACGGCTTGTTGATTAAACCGCTTATTCTAGTGTCTCAGTAAGTAGTACTGTGAATGTTTTACTAACTAATAAAACAAGAAAAATTTGTATGTAAGCATAAATGGTTGTGTGAAACACTAACAAACAAAACTGGGCTAGCTCAGAGTGGCTGAATCGTTCGTCTCAAACGAGAATGCCGGGGAGGGTACACAGATTGCCGGCAGACTGTGTCAAGAAAGAGTTCACACCTGGTCGAGGCGTGCTGAGATGTGGCGCACGCGACCTTCCGTCGCTTGAGAGATAAGTCGCAGGTAAGGATCACGTGTAACCGCTCTCTCCACTCTCTTCCATGTCATTCGTCTCAGACAGCTCTTACGGAATCCTATTCTGCCAACTGTGGCGTATATGGTTTGATTGCTTGTTGTACAGTTTCAGCAAGATTACAATAAAACTAGTTACTTATTAACATGAAAATCCACCGTCGGAACCACCTACAGTAGAAGAAATAGAAAAGATTATCAAAGCATTGAAGAATAACAAAGCACCAGGTGAGGATGGGATAGTGGCAGAAATGTGGAAACTAGGGGCCTTATCCGCATGTCAGAAAATTCACAAAGTAATTAAAGACATTTGGACAAAAGGAATCATACCCAGTGACTGGAAACAAGCATTGATCCGCCCTCTCCATAAAAAAGGAGATAAAACAGACACCAACAACTACAGGGGCATATCCTTGTTACCAGTGACATACAAAATACTTTCTAAAGCACTTTTAAATAGAATAGAGGAACAAGCAGGACCTAATATAGGAGATTATCAAGCAGGATTTAGAAAAGGTAGATCATGTGCAGAACAGATTCTTAATTTAAAAACAATTTTGAGAGTGAGAGCTATACAAAATAAAAATACAGTAGTTACTTTCGTAGACTTCAAGAAGGCCTACGACTCAGTTGACAGACAAACACTATTCCAGATACTTTATGAATCAGGGATAGATGAAAACACCAGAAGACTTGTTGAACAAACGCTCACAGGTACAACATCAAGAATTACGTTTCAAGGCGAAATTTCTGAACCATTCAAAATCAAAACAGGAGTTCGACAAGGTGACGGACTGTCCCCAATTCTCTTTAACTTGGTTTTAGATAAAGTAGTAAAAACATGGGAAAACACATTAAAAAACAGAGGCACAAAGGGTATAAGCATGGGCCAAGGAAAGAACAAATTTGAAGTTAAATGTTTAGCCTTTGCGGATGATATGGCATTGATAACTGAAAACCGAACAGACGCAACAGTTATGCTTGATATGTTACACGAGATTGCTGAAAAGACTGGGCTAAAAATATCCTACGAAAAAACCAAGTATATAGAACACAAACATAATACAGCAAAGTTTATGAAAACAAAGTATGGAAAAATTAAAAGAGTTGATAGATTCAAATACCTGGGGGAGTGGATCCAAGCCAATGGACTGGATAACACAGCAAATAAAGAAAGAATAAAAAAGTTGGAATTTGCATATAAATTAACACAAAACTACTACAATAAGAAATCAATATCCATACAAGCAAAGATTAAACATTATAATTCAGTTATTAGGACACAAGCAACATATGGATCAGAGTGCCTAACATTGAATAAGAAAGGCGAATTAAGAGAACTAGAAAAAAGAGAGAGAAAAATATTAAGAAAAATTCTAGGTCCTGAGAAAAACAAGGAAAACAGGTGGATTAAAAGGAGAAATGAAGACCTATACAAAAATACAGAAAAGATCACAGACACAATGAGGAAGAGACGGCTAAAATTTTATGGACATTTAAAAAGAATGGAAGAAACACGAATTACAAAGAAAATTTTTAATTACGTTAGTAAGCTGAAAAACACCGTAGGATGGATAGAAGCAGTAAAGAAAGACGCCAACAAAATAGGTGCTACAGAAGAAATAATACGTGACAGGAATAACTTTAGGCTACTTATAGAAAACGCAAACTATGAAGAAGATGCGCCAAAACCTCGACCCAAGAGAGTGTGGACAGATGAGCAGAGACGAGCAGTTGGCGAGAAAATGAAGAAGTACTGGGAAGAACGGAAGAAAAAGAAACACCATAAGTCTTAAGTTGTATGCGGTCCATAGCTGGCCAAATTCATAATTACAAAAAAAAATTAATGTAAGATGAGTTTTTATTTAATCACTGCTAATGGTCGCTATTTTGTTAAAGAAATCTCCACCTGGGAACGTGTAGCAATGTTGTCTGTCAAGCAGTGTAAATGGCACTAAGTTCATGCACAAAAGTAACCATATATAACCAGCAAACAAGCTAAATGTGTGATAAGTAATCTGAACTAAACAAGAGTAATGATATTTAGTAATTTTCAGTGCAGTTGTATAATAGTCTCTTTACTTGTTGCAGATCGTTTATCGAATTTAACGCTCCTGTTATTCGAGGTGGCGTACACCATTCTTTAAGCAGAATGAACAGTTCTGTCGCACAATACCACACGCACAGAACATTAATGTATTTTTTCCTGTCAAAATATTTCATATAAGTAGTTACGAAGTAGCTAGGCTTCAAGCATCAGCAGATAAGAATTTATATCACGTAAGATGCGGTTTGCATTCATAGAAGTTCACTGTATTCACAGTCTAACTGGAATTTATTACCTCAGAAATCAATTTAAAACTTCCGCTGCAATATTTCATTAAGATGGTCGCTAACATATGACAATCACTTATCGATTCTGCTTCAGGCCCTGTTTTACTGCTAACAAATAATACATATTAAAACATTTTGTACCTTCACTATATGCATCAAAATTTGAAATTATTTCTCAATGTTAATGGGTTATTATTCAGCATTTACCTATAAACCGCGCTGTTGGTCAATAGCGCTTATGGCTCCGCTCTTTATTAGCTGAGCAGAAAACTTAATGTTTATATAGGACGAGAATTATAATGAAATAAAACTCCAAACAAAGAAGATTCATTTCAATGACACATAAACACTATTTTTCACATATTAAATTAGCAACATAATACAGTTTTTACAGACCTCTGTGTTACGAGACATCAATCACATCCTATCAGTACAACAGTTCAAACAAGAAGAAGAATTTTTCTAGAAGAATCCTAAATAACAGAAGATTGAGATTTTCATTTCTTTTTCCATTGGTATTGTCTGAAATAAATTTTATTACAAAATATTAAATTATGTCATTCACAATATTTATTTATTATTTTATTAAAGATTAAGTTTTTTTATTAATATCACGAGGATACGATTAATGTTCATTCACATTTCACACGTAATGCTATTGTGAATATTATTCTGAATAAAATGTGGGCGTGGATATTACACATTGCAGGTAATACTTCTGCGCCTGAGACACGCAAAGGCTGAAATGGGCAAAACATCTCTTCTTTCCCCCACTTTGCGACCCTGTGAGTAGATCCTAACATTTTAGTCTTTCATTATGTTATCGTTTGTTTGTAACATTATATACTTAATTTGACTTCTTTAAAAAAATAAAAAATAAAAAAAAAGACATACATTCAGTATACTGATTCTCAAGCAGTCCTCATGTTAAGTAATCATGAGTCGGGGTTTCTACATGGACGGTTCACCAAGGGTAACAAAATCTGTTCAATGCATTCAAGAAATAATTCGTTACAGTGACGGTAAGAGGAGCGGTATTCACAGATCGCAACACAAATACCTCGTCGACCTCGTTCAGTGCTCTAACAGCTTCAGTTGGAGGCTGACGAGGAGAATTCAACAGAAAGAAACAATCACTGCTGGCAGCATGCTCGAAACACTGTCACAACATCCACATTAAAAAGCACTCTCCCATCAACAGATACATAAGGTTATACCGTTCTAAACTCTATTAAGCAGTGGCAGAGACCAACAATCCCCCCAAATAGTATTATTCTGAAGTCTCATAATAATAAACACCTTTTCCTACTTCGACCGACAGCCTAAAAGTGAAGAATGAGGCATCATACAAGGGATAATAAAGTGAAAGTAAATGAGGAAAGGAACAATACATGATCTTTGTTACCTTGCGCAATTTGTTCTATGCTTCTGAATCCAAACAACGCAGATGGTTCTTGTAGCTCAACACTGCATCACTTTATCTATAACAGGCGAAAATGTAATTTAACTTCCTGACAATGGAAGGACCTTCACCGAATGGGTGTGACAGCGAAAACAGCAGCAACGTGTGTGTGCGTGGTCTCGCACACATTCCCCAAAATACATACGAACTGCGTAAAAACGTTCTCACAGCCAAAACAAGTATATGCGTCATTTAACTTAACAAAGACAAAAACGCTACCTGTCGGACATACAAAAGAAAAACGAGATATATCCAAGCATTACTGGTTACAGACTATATACAAAACTAAAAATCCTGTACAAAACGTTTCGGATTTGAGAAATGGTGAATTCCTTTCGCTCTTCTGTCTGCAGAGGCTGGAGCATGGCGGCACTGGTGAAGACCACACGTTTTATGCGATAATGCAAAATGGTGAAAAACTTTTGTGTCTGATTCTTTGCTTTATAGGAGAGGCGATAATTTCTCACAATTATCTTCTGACCTCGGAAGAAGAAACGGTGCTTCACATTTTTCTCACTTCTCCGCTGCCATTGCAGCGCCACCTTCTTGGTACTGGCAACAATCTCGTCGACTATTTAGCTATGCCATGCTGAATGTTGTTGTGGAAATAGAACCAATCTTCTGATCATACCTTTGGATCCTTTTCCTCTGGATCCACGTTCTACGATGAGGGACATGATTCATGATTAGTTCAAAATCTCTGTCGCAATCATTCCACGTTTCATGATTCTTATTGCTATAGATGTGTGATAGTTATCCTAGTACTCATCTCCTCCTCGGCTCCATTTGCAATATATATAGATATACTGCAATATACTCCCCCAAGCATCGTTTTCCAAGTCTTCAAAACAGTCTCCCGCCGTCAGGCAGAAAATATGTGATGTGCCCCACTACACCTACAAAGTCCTAGAAAAAAGATTTTGAAACAGAACTCCCAGTAGCGTTTTCAGGGGAGTGGGGGTTATATATTTCGAGACTAACACGATGGCTATGAGAATGTATCCATACCCACTACTTGTTGTTACAGTTGGACTCCTGAGGTCGACGGCCACATTATCTTTCAATTTTCTAGGAATGATCAGCGAGAAAGGAACAGCAAGCTCGATGAAAGACAGCTTTTCATTCTGGCTCTCTATGCAGATGGCCAACTCCTTCTCCACGCACTTCAGCATGCTGTTGAAGTAGTCCTATTCTTTGAGATTTCTGGCACGTCTCTCTGGTCTAAAATGTGCATAACTTAGGTGGGTATACTACATTAGTTTATTTACTGTATTCTCTGGCACACACACCTCCCAAGCTGAATAATTTTGAATCCTATGGTGAAGTGATATTTTGTTTCCTGAAACGTAAAACGGCCTCAGCGCTGGAAAATCGTTTTAATTCATTTTCTTCTTGAGGCCCTTAAATACTTCATCCCTGTATTAGTCCTCGTCGACGTTCTGAAGGGCTTCAGGAGTATAGTTATCGACCGGCACTCCTTTGAGATATAGAACGTCAAATTTATTCTCACTGATTTCGTCCTCTGTACCCTCCGTAAGACCTACGGTGCAAGACCGACTTTGTTATCACCCAGAATATTGTCTTTTTCGAGAAGGTGTCTGATCTCCAACGAGAATTTCTACAAATACAGCCCCCCACGATACAGATGCCCGTGGGTGAGTTCCGCTATCATCAGAAACTTGAGAGCGTTGCGACCAGTGTATAATGTAGTCGTTCTCCCATACAAATAATACCTAAACTAGTTAAATGCGTTGCTAAAACTCTTCTGTTGGAACTTACCACACCTAAAGGTTTCTCGTTTGTTCGCTTTGCTCCCAGAAGCCACATGTCCCAGGAAAGCAATCTCTGACTCTCCAAATCTCGATTTCTCTAGCTTTACGGTGAGTCTGGCCTCTTACAATAGTTGCTGCAGCTTTCCACATAGTGATTATGCTCGTCCCACATCACGGCGACAAGCAACACGGCATCTGTGTATTTTGTTGTGAATTTTTCTACTTCCTCGTTCAGTGCTGTGTCCATGGTGCACATAAATATTCTGGAAGCTGGTAACTTTTTGAATTGGTCGCAACTTCCATAGCACAGGAACGCAGTATACTGCCTGCAAGTTCAACTTGTCAAAAGATTGCCCGTAAATTCACCACTGAAAATATGCTTCTTTGTGGGATTCCTCCAGAGTCTCCAGTACAATGACTTTCTTTAACTCATGAAAGTCCAGTACCAATCTAATTGTTCCGTCTTTTTGTTTTACCATGTGCAGGGCACTGCTGCAACTATTGCTTGCACATTCGATAGCCCATGTTCTAACTTTTCACTTATGCTGAACCACCTGTTCCTTATACACGAGTGGTAGACTGTATGTCTGATGGAACTATTTGTAATGCTCCTTCGCCATAAACTTATACCTAAATACCCAAATATCTGAATACATTGGCATGCTCACGCAAAGTCTGTTTCAACTGGTTCCACCTTTCATCCGGGATATCCCCAATTGCTGAAACTTTGCTGACGACGGCACAGAGGACTATCTGTCGATCAGTGGCACGCTCCCCTGCATCATCGCAGGGCGGGGCAGCAGGTGGGGGGTGGGGATTAAAAGAAACTAATAACATTCACTCCTTTCAAAATTTGTTACATGTTGAAAGTATCATTGATAAGATTGTTCTAAATTAATTATTCAACAAATCTGCATGTGAGTGCGTCTGTGAACTTGTTCTTTGCACTCCTCCATTTTGCCAGAAATGCAGCATGTATTTGAGTCAGCAATAAAATTTAAGAGAATAATGCCGTTTGTGCAATGGCATTAAGATGGTACTGGAAAATTAACTTTTGGCCCTGATGTTTACTTGGTTCTTTAATTGGTGGGTAACTTTACTCTACTACTCATTTTCATATTCAATTTAAGCAAAGTATGTGGATTATGATTCAGGCTGTTAGATTTAAACACAATGTTGATCTCAATATATATATATATATATATATATATATATATATATATATATATATTGTTAAAATTTTATTCATACACAAAACCTACCATTCCCAACATTTTAGTAGCACGAAACAATCTTACAAAGAATTTTACCTAACGCTTACTGTGTCAAACCTAGGACATACAAATCCCAACTCTGAATATTATCTAACAAAACCAATTTGAAATCATTATATATCTTCTCACAATTACGTGCTAAGGGGCAGCGAACGCGACCTACCTTACAGCTGTCACCACATGTCTGCTTCCTCCGCGCACCTAGGTGCGACTCCTCGGTTTTTTACTGCATGCGCCCGGCTCTCTTAGCCATCAAAGAACCTCCTACTCAAAGATATTATACTCGTTCCACCTTGCGGTTGGCAACTACCGACTATTTTCTGGAGCTACCCTGATCAGACCTTAGCACATACCTTTCAATGTAGTCCAAAGTTAAGAAGAAGGCATAGGCTTTAATCTCATTTCTGCTATTCTTCTATATTTTCGTCGTTGGTTGGTTTCTTCGTAATCCATGTTCTGTTCTCAGTAGATTGTGATTTCTGTCGTTAAGTCCTTGCACGCTTCATATCAACTTCCTTATACATCGTTCGTACAGTAGCCAAGTAATCGAAGCAGTCACGTGTCTTAGCATGAAAAACACATGAGGAAATGAGTAAAAGGGCATGAAATAAATTCTGATATGACGCCCTGCGAAGCTGATATCCAAACACTTCCGAAATTAGTAATTTCAAGCGGGGAACTTCTGTTGTTGGGAGTACTGTTCAGGACTAAGTGTAGCGTTTTGTTGAGAGTATCACTTGGTAAAAGATGTTCACAAGATACTGCACACAACATCATGATAGACAACGTCAGGTAAACTCAAGTGAAGAGAAAACACAGGAGAAAGACGCCAATGCCAACCGTGACAGGCAGTAGTAGGCTAAGGCTACAGAAAAAGTAATATCAGAACTGAAGTGAAGTGTTGATATGATATGAAGGAATTTACATTTCAGCTGTATTAATGCATAGGCTAAATAATGATACCTTCATATGTCTCTTGCAGCACATCTATTTTTTTCTACTTTATAAACTTCTTGTTCGCTATGAAAGGCCAATGTAGTAAGACACATTCATTAGAAATTGATGATAATGAAATCACGTATTTTCCGCTAGGAAAGTGAAAACTTCTTTTCCCCTCCAATGAGATGGAACTACCAAGCGAAAGTAACGAAAGAGGAGTCCAAACGCTGTATCAGACTCAGTAATCAGCACAAGTTTGCAACTTCAGAACCCTCGGTCGAAAGTTTCAAAGACGACTCCAGAATAAACAGGGAAGTTAACAGAAGGTCTGAACGTCATTTCCGGCCAGGAAAGCTGAGAGTAAATCGTGAATACCCACTTTCTCCTCTCCTCGCTCTCCTCTCCCCATCTACTTCGCCCCTCCCCCCCCCCCCTCCCCCTGCTCCCTTCCTCCCTTTCCCTTAGCAGACACCGAGTTAATAATTCTGCGGAACCGGCAAGTTTGCGACAGTTAAACAATGAATATTTAAAATGGGTGAGAGTTTGTTAAATCTGTTTTGGACGCGCAGATTTCGACACTTTTTGCTGCCTCGCAGGGTTTTTGAATGGCAGCAATTAAGGGAGGGTTGCCGGTGTCTGCTGCTTCCAAGGGCAACCGCCGACCACGTGTTCGTCTTCTGCTGCCATCGTTACAAACTTGTTCACGTCTCCATCTGCTTCTGCGGTAGCTGGACTGACAGCGCAGAGTTGACTTTGAGGAGCGCTGCGTACTGGAGAAAATCATAACGTATCTCTTCTTTCAATCAAAGCATCAATTTATTTCAGGTAGACCTACACGAAAATCTGTAGTGTGACAGTTTTCTTGCATTTCTTTCCCGGCCAGGTAGCAGTATAGTCGTGGCTGAGGACGGATCCGTCAAAAGAGAAAAGGAAGGTAACTATATAAGAAGT
The DNA here is from genome assembly GCF_021461395.2 of Schistocerca americana. Lineage (NCBI taxonomy): Eukaryota > Metazoa > Arthropoda > Insecta > Orthoptera > Acrididae > Schistocerca > Schistocerca americana. Next base: position 161,173,965 of record NC_060119.1, on the reverse strand, counting down.
AAAGGAATAATACCTAGACTGCAAACTCAGCTTTTGGAAGTATAGAGAAAATGGGAATGGTATAGTAAGATGTGCTAGTACTTAACGTAACACATTAATACCAAGTGAAGAGTACCTGCGGGAATAATGAATAAATACAACTTCATCGTAACAGTGGTATAATAAAATGAGTAGGTCGTCTTTGTTATGTCCATTGTGCCAAACGTAGAGAGAATTTCCAAGAGTCGCATGTTTTGCTGTCCACGTCTATTCTGAATAGAACCTCATTTCTTATCACTCCCCCGAAGTTTCAACATCCTTCTACTAGATAAGGCAACTAATACAGGACAGTATATCCAAAATGAGAGAATGAATATGTCGACTTGCGTTTATCGCCAAGTTATAGTGGACAATATGGCGAATTTGCTGATGCTTGCAAGTAAATTTTATCGTATATAGTCGCCGAATCACGACATCGACTACATATCCTTCTAATGTGACTACTTATTTTTTATGGCATCTACAATAAGCTTCTGAAAGAACTTCAGTGACATAACATGGGTGGGACTTGAAATAGTATCAGAACAACAGCGCCGCAAACCACTATCCCGCCAAAAAAAGAAGAAGTTCCACAAACGGCTGCCCTGGTATACCAAAATATACGCAAAACGCTACTCTGATATGGTTCTGGTGGTTACCTGTGTGCTTGATGCCTGTGAGTTTGGGTTCTGTTGTTGTAACAGTCAGATAATATTCTCGTAAAACTATTGAGGCATTCACTACATAAGACATCAGTATTCTGACCGGTTTGTCGCTCACCGCCCCGAATTCCTCTGCGTGTCAACCTCTTCATCTCAAAGAAGCACTTGCAACCTACATCCTCAAGTATTTCCTGGATGTATTCCAACCTCTGTCTTCCTCTACAGTTTTTGCCTTCTTCAGCTCCCTCTACTACCATGGAAGTTACTCCGTGATATCTTAACAGATGTCCTACCATCCTGTTCCTTCTTCTTGTTAATATTTTCCATATATTCCTTTCTTTATCGATTCTGCAGAGAACCTCCTCATTCCGTATCACTCCATCTAATTTTCAACATTCTTCTGTAGCAACACATCTCAAATCCTTCCTCAAATCCTTCGATTCTCGATTCTCTTATGTTCCGGTTTTCCCACAGTCTACGTTTTACTACCATACAATGTTGTGCTCCTCCAAAAGTAGATTCTCAGAGATTTATTCCACACATTAAGGGTTACGTTTGATATTAGTGGACTTGTCTTGACCAGGAATGCTCTTTTTGCCAGCACTAATCTGCTTTTTATGTCCTGCTTGCTCATTCCGTTATGGGTTATTCTCGTGCCTATATAGCAGCATTCCTTAGCTTCGTCTATTTCGTGATCCACAAATCCGGTGTTAACTTTCTCGCTGTTTTCATCTCTTTCTTCGATTTACTCTCAGTCCATATTTTGTACTCATTAGACTAATCATTCTGTTCAATGCATCCTGTAATTCTTCTTCACTTTCACCGGAGATAGCAGTGTCAACAGCCAATCATATCATTGTTATCCTTTCACATTCAATTCCATTCTTGAACCTTTATTTTATTTTCGTCGCTGCTTCTTCAACGTTTATAGTGAACAGCAGGGAAGAACGACTACATCCCTGTCTCACACCCTTTTCCGTTCAAATATTTCGTTCTTGGTCTTCCACTCTTACTGTTCCCTCTTGGCTCTTGCGCGTTCTGTAGGATTCGGATCAGGACCGTGTGCAGGCTAGTCCATTACACGGATATTATCGTCGTGTAACCACTCCGCCACAGTCCGGGCATTATGAATAGGTGCTCGATCGTGTTGAAAGGTGCAATCGGTATCCCCGAATTGCTCTTCAGCAGTGGGAAGCCAGAAGGTGCTTAAAGCATTAATATAGGCCTGTGCTATGATAGTGCCACGGGACACAACCTCGCCATGAAAAACACGACCACACCATAACATTACCACCCCCGAATGTAACTGTTGGCACTACACACGCTGGCAGATGGCGTTCACCGGGCATTAGCCTGTCATCGGATCGCCACATTGTGTACCGTGATTCCTCATTCCACACAACGTTTCTCCAGTGTTCAGTCGTCCAATTTTTACGCTCCTTACACCGAGCGAGGCGTCGTTTGACGTTTACCGGCGTGATGTGTGGCTTGTGAGCAGCCGCTCGACCATGAAATCCAAGTTTTCTCACGTCCCGCCTAACTTTCATAGTAGCTGCAGTGGATCCTGATGCAGTTTGGAATTCATGTGTGATGGTCTAAATACTACACATTACCACCTCTTCAATTGTCGGCGGTCTCTATCAGTGAACAGACGAGGTCTGCCAGTACCCTTTTGTGCTGTACGTGTCCCTTCACGTTTCCACTTCACTATCACATCGGAAACAGTGGACCTAGGGATGTTTAGGAGTGTGGAAATCGCACTTACAGACGTACGACACAAGCGACAATCATCTGACCACGTTCGAATTGCGTGAGTTCCGCATAGCGCCCCATTCTGCTTTCTCACGATGTCTAATGACTAATGATGTCCCTGATATGGAGTACCTGGCAGTAGGTGGCAGCACAATGCACCTAATATGAAAAACGTATGTTTTTTTAAGTGTCCTGATACTTTTGATCACGTAGTGTATTTCGCCTTAGCTTCCCTACACTCCCTGTTTATTTCATTCCTATTCATTGTATCCCTTAGCGGCTTGTATTCTTGTATTCCAGAATTTCGCTGAACATTTTTGTACCTCCTTCTTTATCTACTGAAGCATTTCTTATGTTACCCATGATTTCTTCGCAGTTACCTCCCTATATTTATGTTTTTCTCTCCACCTTCTGTGACTGCCCTTTTCAGAGATGTCCATTCCTCTTCAACTAAACTGCCTGCGGAGCTCTTCCTTATCGCATATCTATAGCGTCCGAGAACTTCAAGCGTATCTCTTCATTCCTTAGTACACCCGTATCCCACTTCTTTGCGCACTGATTCTTTCTGACTAGTCTCTGAAACTTCATCCTACTCTTCATCATTACAAAATTGTGAGCCGGGGCTACATCTGCCACTGTGTACGTCTTAGAACGTATTCGACAGTTGGAAAAGCGTATATAGTTTAAAGCGGATGTCTCCAAACTCTTAGTGCAGTGCTGCTGTTATATGCTGAAGACTATAGAGATCGTGGCAAGCCTCACTATCTTTCTGTGCCAACATTATTAAGTTCTACAAACTGGAAGTGTGGAGAATAAATTCGCCAAGGCAAAAGAAGGTCAACTGATGAAATAAATGAAATTAATGTTTTAGCACCAGTAACACACAATGCCAATGTTTCTGCGAGGCATCTCGGTAGAACGAGAGAGGTTGACCAAACAGGTATTCTGCGGACACTTCATTGCATTGCATTTCATCCTCTTGTCATTTCACTGCATCTACAGCTTCAGGACAATGACTTCCAAACTAGGTTGCAATTTCTCTCTAAAATACGCGAAGTGATGCTGTATATGTAAGCAAAATTTTGTTTAACGAAGAAGTAACTATGAGCATGTTAATGTTCGCAATATGAATTGATCGTTAGTTGAAAATTCACGCTGATTCAAAAACTGGGTAGAAACAACGGTCTTGGGCTATCAACGTTTGGTGCGTTTTTCTCCAGACAGGCATCAGTGGTCACCGTTTTATTGATGGGAATCTAAATATACTCTAGTATCTCGATTCCTAATATATGCTGCTGCGCCAGTTATTGGAAGACATCCCATGAATATAAGGAATCAGCGTGGTACCAACATGACGGATGTTCCACCCGTTCCGTATGTGTAATGACAGACCTTCTAAAAAGCATTGGAACGGACGTTCAGGAAAAGCAAAATGAACGCACACCAAACTTAACACCTCGATACTTTCATCCGTTGTAAAAATTGAAACAGAGGACTAGTAGGAAGAAGTGACCACGTCCGAAGGCATGAAATGCCTTTCAGCGCGGGCCTCTGCTGCCGTTAACTCTAGACGAAATTTAAAAAAAAAAAAATCGTTCAAATGGCTCTGACCACTATGGGACTTAACATCTGAGGTCATAAGTCCACTAGAACTTAGAACTACTTAAACCTAACCAACCTAAGGACATCACACACATCCATGCCCGAGGCAGGATTCGAACCTGCGACCGCAGTGGTCACGCGGCTACAGACTGCAGCGCCTAGAACTGCTCGGCTACTCTGGCCGGCAGACGAAATTCAACGCGCAGCATTGTATCTCAAGAAACACCTTACAGCGTGCAGCAATGCTCGCGGTCAACATTTTGAGCACTTGGTATGACAACCGTGGTAGTAAACATAAGAATCGTACCTGAGTTACGAATCTGATTACGTTTGCTATAATAGGGCAAATGTTTATGGAACCTGTTCTGATAACGGTAGGTCAGTAGTCCGCGGCGCTGTTTTCTTCATACTATCCATCAAGTACCATAATGTTGTGTCACTGAAGTTCTCGTAGCACCTTCTTTCACATGCCACAGAAATATTTTATAACTCCTTTAGGGAAAAAATGGTGTTGTAATTCACCGACCACAAAGATAAAATTTACTTGCGAACGTCGACAAATTCGCCATATCGTCCGTTAAAACTTGGCAAAAACCACACTTCCGTATATTTATTCATTCTAGGTTTATCTGTGGCGGCCTCATCCTGGATAGCACCACGTCTCAAATGCGTCAGTTCTCTTCTTTTCCAGTTCTCCCACAGTCCACGAGCGACTTCGATACAGTGGTGCGCTCCATCAGAAACTTTCTCGTTTCGACGTTTATCGTTAATCTCATTTCCGCTACTCCTCATTACTGTCTTCCTTCTTCGGTTTACTCTCAGTTCATACTGAGTGCACAGTAGGCAGTTCAGTTCAAGAAACGGGTTCTGCAGTTCTTCGACATTTTCACTGGAGACGGTAATGTCATCAGTGAAGCTTATCATTTATATCCTTTCACTCTGAATTTAAATCTTGATCTGAACCCGCTTCGTCTTATTGCAGTGATTCTACTCATTCAGTTGGACCGAACACAACGTTTCACGTTGCAAACTGACCAATGTGCTCTTAATATTCTGTATAGCCAGCTTATCTGTCCATATACTGCGCTTGGTACGCTGCTGCTTCCATTGAACAGGTCCTGCAAATCTTCCTCAATTACCCTACGAATCTTGTCATTGATATCCTTTGACCTTGTATCAACATAGGGTGCAACGTAGAAACGCATATAATGATGAGGTCAACAGTAAGTTGCGTCTCTGTCGATCCAGTATGGCTGGGGGACATCGGCTGATACGTACTTTTCAGTTCAATAAACTTCACCAACGGCCGTATACTTAAGATTATTTTATTCCGGACGCATCCAGTTTCGGCAATTCATTTTGCGTATGGGGCCTGGTTGCTTTCGAAATATGTTAGAATAACCTAACGTTTAGATTGTTGGTAAAGGTTATTGAAATGCAAAACTGTAAGTCGGAGTTGATTGAACACTGCCGCTTACAATTGAAGCACCTGCAAAGACGACGTCTCTTTTGATCCCAAGAGAGCGTGTGCCGCCTGAGGGAGAGCAGATATACTGCTAATGGGGTCATCATAGTCCGCCAACGCATAGCGTACGGCATACCTATCAGAGCGCCATATGTGTCTAACCTCTAATAGGGATTGCTCACAGTCAGCAGGCTTAGTATGCTGCAAACGAGCGAAGCAAGCAGGCAGCCACACCACGGAGAGGAACTCGTGTTAACTGCACTAATTGAGCGGGTGGCTTTCCGAGTGGCAGGATGATCCTTCCGGGGAATTGCCACACACGTTGGACGTAGAGCGTCAGTTTGCAGTAATGCTGGCATAGGTGGTCACGAGAACATTCTCACATCCGTAGACGAGGTTCTGGAAGCCCGCCAAGATCATCGTATAGTAAGAGCAGCAGTGGCAGATTGTACAGCTATCACAGCACAGATTAGAGAGCTTGTAGGCCCATTTGTCTCTACATCAACGTCTACGTCACACTCCGCAAGCCACCTAATGGTGTGTGGTGGGCGGGAGGGGGGGGGGAGTATTTTTCGTGCCACTAGTGAATAGCGCGTGGAAGAATGATTGAAGTTAATCCTCTGTATTGGCTCTAATTTCTCGAATTTTCTCCTCGTTGTCATGATGCGAGATACACGAGGAGGGAAGTAATATGTTACCCGACTCTTCTCGGTAAGTGATCTCTCGAAATTTCAATAATAAATTTGTCCGTGGTGCTCACGCCTCCCTTGTAACGTCTGCCAATGGAGTTTGTTGACCATCTCCGTAACGCTCTCGTGCCGGCTAAACGTTCTCGAGACGAAACGCGCAGCTCTTCGTTGGTTCAAATAGTTCAAATGGCTCTGAGCACTATGGGACTTAACATCTGTGGTCATCAGTCCCCTAGAACTTATAACTACTTAAACCTAACTAACCTAAGGACATCACACACATCCATGCCCGAGGCAGGATTCGAACCTGCGACCGTAACGGTCACGCGGTTCCAGACTGAAGCGCCTAGAACCGCATGGCCACACCGGCCGGTCTCTTCGTTGGATCTTCTCTGTCTCACCTACCAGTCCTACCGGGTAGGGATCCCAGATAGATGAGCAATACTCAAGAATCGGTCGACCGAATACCTTATAAGCCACTTCCTTCGTGGATGACTTACATTTCCTTAAGATTCTTCCTATGAATCTGAGTGTGGCATCAACTTCTCCTACTGTTTTTTTTATGTTGTCGTTCCACTTAAGGTTGCTCTGGATATTTACTACTAGATATTTTACGGAGGGATATTCTTTCCAGCGGTTTGTTGTCAGTAGTATAGCTGTATAGTAGTTTTTTTGTCATCAGTCTTCTGACTGGTTTGATGTGGCCCGCCACGAATTCATCTCCTGTGCCAATCGCTTCGTCTGAGAGCTCAGAGTAGCACTTGCTGCCTACGTCCTCAATTATTTGCTGGATGTATTGCAACCTTTGTCTTCATCTACTGTTTTTGCCCTCTACAGCACCCTCTACTACCAAAGAATTCATTCCCTGATGTCTTGACAGATGTCCTATCGTCTTCTCCCTTCTCCTTGTTAGTGTTTTCCATACATTCCTTTCCTCTCCAGTTCTACGCAGAACCTCCTCATTCCTTACTTTATCAGTCCACCTAATTTTCAAAATTCTTCTGTAGCACCACAAAAAATGGTTCAAATGGCTCTGAGCACTATGGGACTCAACTGCTGTGGTCATAAGTCCCCTGGAACTTAGAACTACTTAAACCTAACTAACCTAAGGACAGCACACAACACCCAGCCATCACGAGGCAGAGAAAATCCCTGACCCCGCCGGGAATCGAATCCGGGAACCCGGGCGTGGGAAGCGAGAACGCTACCGCACGACCACGAGATGCGGGCAGCACCACATCCCAGATGCTTCGATTCTCTTCTGTTCCGGTTTTTCCACAGCCTATGTTTCATTACCATCCAATATCGTGCTCCAAATGTATATTGTCATAACTGTCTTCCTCAAATTAAGGTCTATGTTTGATACTAGTAGACTTCTCTTGGCCAGGAATGCCCTTTTTGCCAGTTCTAGTCCGCTTTTGATGTTCTCCTTGCTCCATCCGTCATTGGTTAGTTTGCTGCCCGGGTAATAGAATTCCTTACCTTCATTTGCTTCGTGGCCATCGGTCCTGATGTTAAGTTTCTCGCTGTTCTCATTACTGCTTCTCACTACTTTCTTCTTTCTTCGATTTACTTTCAGTCCATATTCTGTACTCATTAGATTGATCATTTCATTCAGGAGATCAAACAATTTTTCTTCACTTTCGCTGAAGATAGCAATGACATTAGCGAATCGTATCATTGATATCGGTTCACCTTGGATTTTTTTCCACTCTTGAACTTTTATTTCCATCACTGATCTACAGATTTAACAGTAGGGGTGAAAGTCTATATCTCTGTTTTACACGCTTTCTAAACCAAGCACTTCATTCTCAGTCTTCCCCTATTATTAATCTCTCTTGGCTCTTGTACATTCTGTATAACGCCCGTCTCTCCTACAGCTTACCCCTATTTTTCTCAGAATTTCGAACATCTTGCGTCATTTGACATTGTCGAACACTTTTTACAGGACGACAAATCCTTTGATTTTACTTTAGTCTTACTTCCATCATCAACCGCAACGTCAAAATTGTCTCTCTGGTGCCTTTATCTATCCTAAAGCAAAAGTGATCGTCGTCTAGCGCATCCTCAATTTTCTTTTCCATTCTTCTGTATATTATTATTGTCAGCAACTTGGATGCATGAGCTACTAAGTTGAAAGTGCGAGAATTCTCGCACTTGTCAGCTCTTGCAGTCTTCGGGATCGTGTGGATGATGCTTTTCCGAAAGTCAGATAGTATGTCGCCAGACTCATACATTGCACACGCCAACGTGAATAGTCGCTTTGTTGCCACTTCTCCCAATGATTTTAGAAATTCTGATGGAATGTGTGAAATCTTATGGGACTTAACTGCTAAGGACATCAGTTCCCTAAGCTTACACACTACTTAACCTAAATTATCCTAAGGACAAACACAAACACCCATGCTCAAGGGACGACTCGAACCTCCGCCGGGACCAGCCGCACAGTCCATGACTGCAGCGCCCTAGACCGGTGGGCTAATCCCGCGCGGCTCTGATGGAATGTTATCTATGCCTTCTGCCTTATTTGACCGTAAGTCCTCCAAAGCTCTTTTAAATTCCGATTCTAATACTGGATCCCCTATCTCTTCTAAATCGACTCCTGTTTCTTCTTCTATCACATCAGACAAGTCTTCACCCTCATAGAGGCTTCCAATGTATTCTTTCCACCTATCTGCTGTCTCCTCTGCATTTAACAGTGGAATTCCCGTTGCACTCTTAATGTTACCACCGTTGCTTTTAATGTCACCAAAGGTTGTTTTAACTTTCCTGTATGCTGAGTCTGTCCTTCCGACAATCATATCTTTTTCGATGTCTTCACACTTTTCCTGCAGCCATTTCGTCTTAGCTTCCCTGCACTTCCTATTTATTTCATTCCTCAACGACTTGTATTTCTGTATTCCTGATTTTCCCGGAACATGTTTGTACTTCCTCCTTTCATCAATCAACTGAAGTATTTCTTCTGTCACCCATGGTTTCTTCGCATCTACCTTCTCTGTACCTATGTTTTCCTTCCCAACTTCTGTGATGGCCCTTTTTAGAGATGTCCATTCCTCTTCAACTGTACTGCCTACTGCGCTATTCCTTATTGCTGTATCTATAGCCTTAGTGAACTTCAAGCGTTTCTCGCCTCTTTTTCCTAAGTATGCGCAAAATGTTACATTTATTTGCATTCAGTGTCAATTGCTAGAGTCTGCACCAATCATCAGTTCTCTGGAGGTCATCTTGCTAATCGTTACTATCTTCTGGAGTTGCTACTTTGTTGCAGACAACCATATCATCACCTAACGGAGTATCAGACGCTTTCTACTAGAACATTTATATACACTATAAACAGTAACAGTACTCCAGAAATTACATTTTTCGTTCCTCAAGTCAAGGAACACGCCATGAATCTGAGCCCCGTTGTCTACAGCAATGTGGATCTCATGGAGGAACAGAGCGTGCTGCCTTTCTTAGGATGTCTCCATGTTAACATTTATAGAGGAGATTTTCATTCTCCAAGAACGTCGTAAATTCTTGAGCATAAAAAGTGTTCCATAATTCTACAACAGATTGACGTGAAATATATACGTCTATAATTGTGTGCGTCCGTCCTACGGCCCTTCTTAAAAACGGGAATGACCAGCGCTTTCTTCCAGTCGCCAGGTACCTTTCGTTGCTCAAACTATCTAAGATCCATTGCTGCTAGAAGGGGAGCAAGTTGTTTCGCATAATCAGTGTAGAATTTTATTGGTAACTCATCTGGTCCTGACACCTTTCCACTACTAAACGACTGTAGTTGTTTTTCTACTCCGCGTTCGGTTACCTCATTATCTGCCATTTTGCTCTTCGTGCGACGATTGAAAGGATGGTCCGTGTTACGAACTTACGCGATGATACAATTTCGTAAGAAAGAATTCAGCATTTCGGCATTCTCTGTGTTACCTTCTGTTCTGGGTGCTACAGTCTGGAGCCGAGCGACCGCTACGGTCGCAGGTTCGAATCCTGCCTCGGGCATAGATGTGTGTGATGTCCTTAGGCTAGTTAGGTTTAATTAGTTCTAAGTTCTAGGCGACTGATGACCTCAGAATTTAAGTCGCATAGTGCTCAGAGCCAGAGCCATTGTTACCTTCGGTTTTGGTGCTAGTTTGGTCACTGAGTGAAATAATAGATGATGTTGACTCACTGATTTTACATACTACGAAAACGTCTTAAGGTTATTATTCAGATCGGTTGACAAAGTTTTACTTTCAAAGTCATTGAACGCGTCTCTCACTGGTCTCCTTACGCTCATTTTCGCTTTGTTCAGCTTTTGTCTGTCGGCTGGGTTTTGACTTCTCTTGAAGTTCTCTTTCTTTATGAAGCAGTTTTCTAACACTGCTATTAAACCATGGTAGGTCTTCACCATCCCCTTAGACCTTACTCCGAACATGCAAGTCCAGGGCATATTGCACGATACCTTTGAATTTTTCTATTTGTTCTCCACATATTCGTCCTCGTCACAGAATATTTGAGGCTGATTACTCAGATACTGTGAAGCTGGTATCGCACCACTCTTGCTACGCAAAGATATGTGAGCCGTGCACAGCTCGTGTTCATGCCATTTATTGTTCGTCATCTTCTCTTACGGTACTGCCGCCTCGTTTTCTTATTCCATTTACTGGCGTCACTAACTTCCTGCCTTACTTGCCCATGAGCGGCAGCAGCAGCGCGTATCGATAAGTGCACTGTCGTACCATCTCTGGAGCGACCGTTAGTACTTCCGGGTCGTCGTGTGTGTGGCTGCCAGTTCGAGACGGACCAGCAATGCAGTTGGGCACGGAGCCCCAGTGAGGTCGGCGCAGCCAGCACCAGCGGGAAGGACCGTTGGTTGGTCGTTCGGTCGGTCGGTCGGTCGGTCGTCTCAACGACGACGTCTATTTGGATCGGTCCCCTTCCTGTGCAGGGATGGCTGCATGATTGGGTCCAAGCCAGTGTCTCCGGGACGTCGTCCGTCCGAAGGAAGTCAGTAAGTGGGGGACACAGCAGCAGTGCAGACTAGTCGGTCGGTTGGCGTGTAGCAGCAAGCAAGTTCCTGTTGCGTAGAGTCTGGCTGGAGCCGCTGGTGGTGTGCATGTGCGATTAGAGTGTGAGGTGCTGCTTAAGATTGCTACGAACTTCGTCGCCCACCGATCTTGGACAAGAAAGTTGAGTCCTCACATAACTCAACTGTTTACATTTCTTCGTTTGATCCTGGTTGTCACCTTTGGGACATTGCCGCGAGCAACATTGTGTTTGTATTTAAGTCGTCTAAGATTCCAGACGTCTTCCTGTGAAATTTAACTTACCTTATTTTCCTCGTCGTGTTGTTGCTGTCCAGCTCGGCGTGTAGTTGGACAGCTCAGGTGTTGATGGTCGTTGTGGGCGCCAATTTTCTGTGTGTCGTTGTATTGAAATCTTGTGGTCGTATTGCTGGTTGCGTGGAGCGGAACTGATTTGGTTGATTGGTCGGTCGGCTGTCTCTCGGTTCAGCTGCCTTCCGATTTTGAGATTGTTGTCAGGCTGCCTGTCTCGCCTAAACGGGAGTTAGTGTTACAATTACAGGCCGACCTTGGAACTTCTGAGCGCCGTTCCGTATCTGTTACATAGTAACTTCCCTGTTTGAGTTTTAATATCTCTTGAATTAATGTTCTTGTCTTGCCCTTAAGGCATATGGTGATGTTTTTTTATGGGGCCTTCAGTCGAATTTGCTTCAATTGTTTTAAGATAAGGCCTTCTGCCGTTTGATTGAAACACTTCTTATTGCTCAATATGCGGCCGCCAGCCGAGTTCCATTAAAATCAAAATAATAAGGCCTTCAACCTGTTTAGATAGAAGATTTAGAAAATATTTTTGGGTCACACCTCCAGAAGAACTTTGTATGTCAATTTCTTACTTAAGCCTTGCATCTTGGATTTTGAGTGTGGCCCTCAGCCGATCTAAAGTTAATCAAAGGAGGTCGATTAAAACTTTGAGTGTTTTCCATTCTTGTTGTAATAGTATGTGTGTGTACAAATAAAGTTTGCAACTGACAGCAACCTTATTCTGGCCCCTTTCCACAACCTAATCCGCTCTGTCGTGGTAGCCCAGGCATTTCAATATGTTCCTACCTTTCTTAACATACTTCGCAAGACACGTTTGCATAGGTGCTGTCACAGTATAATGATCACTGATTGATACCTTCCTCTACGTTAACCGATTAGATACCTCGAGGTCTCTTTGTTGCCGGGAGGACTAATAGGTTACCCTCACGGTTTGGTTCTCTATCTGCTCAAAGTAATTTTATGACAAGACATACAGAACAATGTCACACGAATCCCTACTCTGGCACCATTTTTGAAAGCATGACGCTCTCAGTCTACACCTGGCAGGTTGAAGTCATCCCCTATTACAACGGCACGATCAGGAAAACACGAACTGTTGCGCACCGGTTATTAGCAGTGGCACTAGGGGACACACCTGTAGCTCTCTTCCACTCACACCACAGAATCGCCGAGTGAGGCTCGACTGTTGCCGTCGGAAGATCACTTGGAAGATGGAATGGCGCAGTGTGATATTCAACTATGAAAGCAGATTCTGCCTGCTGCGTGTACGATGTAGACCAGGTGACTGCTGCCTCGTAGAGTGCATTCGTCCAAGTCAGACTGGCCCCACCCCAGGCCTCCCTCTCGTTCACCTTTGGTGTTTCTGAAGTGGACGTTAACCAGTGGTCGGTGTATGCAGAATGTTGTTAGTCCCGTTATTTTGCTATTCTTCCAACAGGAAGATGATGTGTTGTCTCAACAGGATAACGCTTGCCCACACACTGCCCGCGAAACTGAACGTGCTCTGCGAGATGTGCAGGAACTTTCCTGGCTAGCATGATGTCTCGTCGTGCATGTGTTACGTATGATGGGACGAGAAGTGACTCGTGTGAGTCGTACACCAGCGACTCTTAGAGAATTACGAGGAGCGTTTGAAAACTCCGTGCAAAGTCCGAGAGATGGCACCACCGGTGCATATCGAGGTCATGTTAGTTAGTAGCATCTTTGGAAAGAACGCACACCAAGTTTCAGCCATATTGGTCTATTTCTTTGTGTTTGGCATTCGCGTGAATCAAGGAAGTCGAGTGATTGTCACAAAATAGACGAAATAGAGTTTCGTGTGGTGATTAAATATTACTTTATGAAAGGCAAAACGCCTCATGGGACTAAAGATAAGCTTGTTAAACATTACGGTTACTCTGCACCTTCGATTAGAACAGTTTATAAGTAGTTTCAAAACATTGTGAGTGGCCATATGGGCACAAGTGATGCTGAACGTTCTGGACGCCCTCTGGAGGTTATGACTCCAGAAATCATTGATAGATCAATTACACTGTGATGGATGATTCAAGAGTTAAGGTACGTGAGATTGCTAGTGCTTTGGGCATCTCGATTGAACGGGTACATAATACTTTGCATAAACATTTGGACATGAGAAAGCTGTGCGCAACATGGATTCAACAATTGCTCACGCTTGGCCAAAAACGGAATCGTGTGAAGTGTTGCATGGATGGTTTGCAGCTGTTCAGGAAGAATCAGAAGGACTTTAAGCGTCGTTTCGTCACTTTGGATGAAACATGGATACATTAATGTACTCCTGAGACCAAACAACACTCTAAACAATGGGTTATCAAGGGAGAATCTGCACCAAAAACGGCGAAGACCATTCCTTCGGCCGGAAAGGTTATGACGACTGTCTTTTGGGATTCGCAAGGGATAATCTTCATCGACTCTCTGGAAAAGGGTAAAACTATTACAGGTGCACATTATTCATCGGTATTGGATCGTTTGAAAACTGAGCTGCAAGAGAAACGCCGGCGATTGGACGGCAAAAAAGTCCTTTCCCATCACGACAATGCACCAGCACACACCTCAGCAGTTGTGGTCGTAAAATTAATGGAAATAGGATTCCAACTCGTTTCACATCCCCCCTATTCTCCAGACATGGCTCTCTCGGACTACTATTTGTTCCCCAATTTGAAGAAATGACTGGCGGGACAAACATTTTATTCAAACGAGGAGGTGATTGCAACAACTAATAGCTATTTTGCAGACTTCGACAATTCCTGTTATTCGGAAGGGACTAACAAATTAGAACAGCGTTGGACGAAGTGCATTAGTCCAAAAGGAGACTATGTCGAATAATAAAAAAGGTTTACACCAAACACGTAAGTAGTTTTTATTTTTGCACGGACTTTTCAAACGCCCCTCTTATATAATCAGGCCGAGCAGGTATGGCGTAACGCATCCCAGGACAGTAATCGCCGTATGTATGATAGACTGGACGTCAGAGTCAGCGCCTGCATTGCCTCCAATAGCTGCTAAAACACGTACTAATAAGGGTGTTTCAGCATGGGTCGGTACCTGGTACCTCAGAACCGCTTTTGCTATTGGTCGGTAAATGTAATCAATTCATGTTCTCCAGATTCACTGTTGCAACAATAAATCTTGAGTGCATTGGAAACCTATAAATGGGTGCACTAATTGTTTTTTTTTCGGCAGTGGCTCTGTGAACCGCGCACAGTATTTATGAATCTACCGTCGTACGTTGCAGTACATCAGCTGGGACACGGGGCACCTCCCTGCTTTCCGTTCGCCCCGCCATGCGTGGGGCGCCCTGGATGATTCAGCGGCTGATTGCAGGGCTCCGGTAACGGCAGCGGGCACCTCGGCGGCTTTTCGGAGATTACACGGCACGGAGTGACGGACGGGCAAACAGCTGGGGTGGAACGCGTTTTCCGCCACTTCCTGAAATACGACACTGCTTGTCCGAAGAGCAGCAGTGCGCTACTCCCCCAGTTCTTCGTCCCATAGACTGCTGCGTCAGGGAATAATGGTGAGTGGGCCATTTACGAACCGTGTGGGTGGCAGAGGAATTCGTGGCGTTTCATCAAACTTCACAAGTCAACGAGTCGTACACGAATTAAGATATACTTCCAAAAAAATTTGTTCATCCTTTTAGAGGTTTCCAGATCACTCAAGGTTTTATGATGCAACGATGAGTATTAGTACGTGGAGTAGCCTCTGTAAGTAGGCTCTCTGTGGCTGGTCAGTATTGACACGTCTGGGCTCACAAGCCCTCTTATCTGTGCTTGGTAGCTGCGCGACCCAAAAACTACGACAATCCTGGCGGGTTCAATAGAGACGGGGCCCCTCCACGCCCGCACCAACGTGGTGACCAAACCAAAAGTTCTACTGTCACCTCCGTCAACATGTTAGTTATCTAGTAAGTGGATCACAGGATGCTGGGCTGTGATGTTATCCGTGCGTCTGGATAAGACTACGAATTAACATGGCCCATCAGGTGATAGATAGTGGACGAAACGCGAGTGAGGATAGCGATTTGAAGAGCAGAGGGAAAAAAGTGCCAAGGCTCTTGCCGTGGGAAAAATAAAAACCTCTGCGACAGTGGGATGGGTAGTGAGAGCAGTAGTGGCTTACTAGCTGCGATAGTTCATGCAAGGTTGGATTTGTTATTATTGGCATCATGCATCATTACCGTGGCAAGCGATGGCGATGTATCCCAGTTGCTGCAGCCGCTACATTCCTGGAACAATCAAGATCGTTATACAGTAGTGGGAGATCGGCCATAGATCATCTCACTGTGTGGGGGATGTGTGGAGCTTGTCTGCATGCAGTGTACGGTACGGCTTCCCTGCGTGGTGCCAGTTATTCGGCAGTGTATTCCAGCTGGATATCTAGTAATGGTGTCTGATTAACAGGGGCTCACCTGTACCGTTGTGTTTGCGCGTGCTTGGCCATAGATGTTAGGTCCTCACAAGTATGTGTTTTGGTCTTTTATGTTTCCATCCATGGTTGTGGTCGCAGATCCCTAGATTCAGAATTAACGGGTTTTGCGAATGTCTGGAGTTTCTGTATAGTAGTGAGTTTGTGGATTACCTCCGTGAGAGTCTCAAGTCGGTATTCCCGGTGAAGGTCCGCGATGCGTGTCTATCGTGGAGCATTGCTTATGATTTTGATACTTTGTTTTGTATGAGCTGCAGACGGCGTAGGCGTGTAGGCGCAGCGTATCTCCAGACAGGAGCTGCTTACGTCATCAGGGGTCGAATAACCCTGGCGGGTGTCTGTGCTGCGTGGAGGTCAAGAATCTCATCTAAGCGTGTGAGGATGCTCACGTGACCACTGACACCAGCATTGTTGCACAACTCACACAGCACGTCCAACTTGTTTGACAGTTCTCCGAAAGGACTATCTCGCCACTCGGGAGGGCACAATTTGACCCCTTTCAAATGCTCTCAGTCGGCTGCAGGAAGAACGAGTGCGTCTGCGTGGGACGGTTACCTGCTTGCTTCACACGTTTACGCCACACTGAGGCTTCTGGTTGTGAGCATTCCCTACTGAAAGGCAAGTAAAGAGGGTTCTCTACTCTACCTGTTGCAGACGGGATTGTAATTATTATCGGTACCTCTACTATCGCCAGGTGGCACAGTCATCGGATCAAAATCATCGGCTTTTTTTTCTCGGTAGTGTAGAAACGGTGAATTTTAACTAACAGAGCCGGCCAAAGTGGCCGTGCGGTTAAAGGCGCTGCAGTCTGGAACCGCAAGACCGCTACGGTCGCAGGTTCGAACCCTGCCTCGGGCATGGATGTTTGTGATGTCCTTAGGTTAGTTAGGTTTAACTAGTTCTAAGTTCTCGGGGACTAATGACCTCAGCAGTTGAGTCCCATAGTGCTCAGAGCCATTTGAACCATTTTTTTTAACTAACAGATCGAAACAAAAAGTGACAGCTAAGTTGCCGGTTCACGTTGCTGCCGGTATGGGCCTCCCTAGTGAAGCTCGTTGGTTCACTTTTTCAGTATCCAAAGTGACAGACGGCTAAAATACAGCAATATAAAGCGTTTTCAGATAGATGGAGGACCATGTGAGTGCCCATTGACACATTCGTTAAAGTGCGGGATAAATCGCATGCTAAAGCGAAAGGACAAAGACGCATGTCGTTAAACGCACCACAAAGTACGCATGAGTAGGTCATACTGTATGCACAGAGAGCAGACTGTCGTCAAGTGCTGAAAGGAATTAACCGGTTCTTCATTCCTCTACGACAGCTGTGTTATATACCGTGGCAGTGAATAGCAGCACGTGGAAGGAGAGGGGAAATCTGACATTTCTTTGATAGTAATTTCTTTTGGAGGGTGAATACTCGTTTCAAAATGACAGTGTGGTGCAAACATGTGAAGCAAGCAGTCAACCATGCCACGGAGACGATCTCGTGCTTCCTACAGCCAACTGTGCAAGTCTGAAGTCAAATTATGACCTTCCGAGTGGCGGGATAGTCCTTTCGGGGAATTGCCTCAGAAGTTGGACGTTCTGCGTCAGTTGTGCGACGATGCTGGTATCAGTAGTCACTTGAATTTTGTCACACCCATAGACGATGTTCTGGACGTCCACACAGCGCAGATGCTCGCCAGGATCGCCGTTTTGTAAGGGTAGCAGTGGCATTCAAGAAAATTCCACCGTCGTTTGGCAACATGACATCCATGATTAGCTGCAGACGCTCTCCTAGTTCCAGAACATAACCACTTCTGCTCAATGATCGATTCAGTTGGACCAGAGGACCCGATCCATTTCACGTAAATGTAATCCACACCACTATGCAGCCGCCACCAGCTTGCGCAGTGCCTTGTTGACAATATGTGTTCTAAAATGGTTCAAATGGCTCTAAGAACCACGGGACTTAACATCTGTCATCAGTCCCCTAGAAGTACTTAAACCTAACTAACCTAAGGACACCACACACGTCCATGCCCGAGGCAGGATTCGAACCTGCGACCGTAGCAGCAGCGTGGTTCCGGATTGAACGGCCTAGAACCGCTCGTCCACAGAGGCCGGTTGACAATATATGTCCATGGCTTCGTGGTCGCCGCCCTCAAACACAGCCGTCAGCTCATACCAACCAAAATCGGGTCTCATCTGATCAGGCCACAGTTTTCCAGCCGTCTAGCGTCCAACCTATATGGTCACGAGCCCAGGAGAGGCGCTGCAGGCGATGTCGTGCTGTTAGCAGAGGCACTTGCGACGGTCGTCTGCTGCCGTGGTCGATTAACTCCAAGTTTCGCCGCACTATCCTAACGGATACGTTCCTCGTACTCCCCACGTTGATTAATGGATTATTTCAAGAAGAATTGCTTGTCTGTTAGCACTGACAGCTTTGCGCAAATGCCGCTGGTCTTGGTCGTTAAGTGAAAGCCGTCATCCACTGAGAGATATTGCCTGAAATGTGGTATTCTTGGAACATTCTTGACACTGTGGATCTCGGAATACTGAATTCCACAACCATTTATGAAATGGAATGCTCCATGCCTCTACCTCCAGCTACCATCATTCTGGTTCAAACTCTCTTAAATCTCGTCGTGCGCCCGTAATCACATTGGATACATTTCCACATGAGTATAAATGACAGCTCCGCCAAATCACTGCCCTTTTATACCTTGCGTACGCGATACAACCGCTCTCTGCATGTGACACTACCGACGTCTGTATATAAGTGTATCACTATCCCAAGACTTTTGTCACCTCATCGTATCTTTTGATAGCAACTACTAGGTATGAGATATGCAAATCGGCTACACTCTCAGGTAAGGCAGCGCGCAGAATTGCTGAGTGAGTAGCGGGCGTGAGTCGTGCTTCGGTAGCTCAGATGGTAGAGCACTTGCCCGCGAAAGGCAAAGGTCCCGAGTTCGAGTCTCGGTCGGGCACACAGTTTTAATCTGCCAGGAAGTTTCTTAGCAGGGTGCTGATAATGGCTTCTTTGTCGCTTTAAAGGCATTCTTGAAGGCATTCTTGATTAACATCAACTCACCACGTCCAGTCTCAGAGGTAACTAACGTTAACTACCGTTACAGCGTTTATTTAGAGAAAACCTGATATGCATTTTCGTAGTGGCTCTACTAGAGCCACTTTATGCCACCGGTGCGAAATTTGAATAAGTATCTTTCAGATGCAGAAGATTAATGTGGTCGGTAGATGCGCAATCGGTAGGGCATGTGTGGGGAAGGCGGTAGTCGTGGGTGTTACGGACTGCCACCGTAGGGAGAGTGCCCAGCACTGGAGGGAATGTGCCGTTCTAAACTAAAGACTACGTTCACATTTTTTTATAAATATCAAGTGTAGGTCCTTCGCGCCCGCACCTGTGACCATTCAAAAACATCTTTCCCTGTTGCTTTGTTTAGTTTCTACAAAGAATTCCGCCTATGATGCCACAAAACCAGCGATTTGTTAACCACTTATTGTTTTCAGAGAAGTGTCATGAGCGGCGAATTTTGAGTAAACACTGCCCATATTTCTTGTCGCCATGTTACAATATGCTTCTTTATCCAAAACACAGCGGAGTTTACAAAGCGTCCCCTCATTAACATGTTGTGCAGATGTAGTTGCGAGAGAATTCTGGAATAGCGGTTTATTATGTTTATCCTTACATTTGTCCTCTAGCCATTTATTGACTGTATGATTTATATAATTAGTGACAACGGTAACAAATTCATGGTTTCATTATCTGATGTCAAAGATTTTATATTCGTCTTAGATGATGTAAATGTTTTTAAGAACATAATGATGGTCTGTCGACCAGAACTGGCAGTTGAATAAAGAATTGTATCAGTTCGAGGCGGTAATCATGGTACCTTTCAAATGGTTATTAGCTATGGGGTGCCACCTCTTGAAAAAGCAAATGATGCTATTCCCACAGCTAAAGTATCTGTACTAAGTATCGAAAACTGGTCTTTGTCTCGTTGAAACCGATATCAAAAGCAGACATACATTATAGTGACCCCAACGCATTCGGTCATAATACGTGGCTCAGAATGGGGAGAACTCTTTCCGTAACCTTTGGCTACTCAGTTTTTTTTTTTCTTCATTTGCAACTTCCGGATGTCATCTGTTTGATTCCGACATTCTAATGGACCAGTAATGTAAAGGCAACCCTAGTAAGTAACTGTGCTGTTCATGCTAACATTTGGTTTGATAACTGGATTACCACTTCCTTTATCAGAATATGGAACTTGCTTTTGAAGCTAATTCAGTGAAACAAAGGGAAAAATATACTGTTCGTCTGCGGAAATGTGGCCCGGAACAAATTTATTTTCAAGCCAGGGAGCAATGCATGCAATATGTAGATTGTCTAACGCTGCTCTGGCCGGCATCAGCGTGCTTTTAGGCAATTTCTGGACTGTCCTCTACGCGCCAGAAAATAAACCCACAGGTAAAATACGATAACGTACGTAACAGTGTTTACACGATTCACAGATAGACGAAGTTCACAACTTTCAACCGAAGGTTAGCTGACTACTGCAGTCATGCATCAAATGTGAAATGAAATTAATTTCAAATGAACAGCAAATTAGAGGAACCAGTCACTTTTATTACATTTGGACGACTTGTTCCAGATGACATTCATTATTAAGTGGACGTGTGTCAGTTAAGACAGCATGGAGGTGTTGTACATACGACTTTATATGGTAGCTTGTGACACTGTCTTTCAGTGGTCACATGATGCTTTTTAAACGTATTTACACCCCGTCGTCATATGCAGTTTCTATAAACTAAGTACATGTAAAATGTATGTATGAGTGAAAAGCATCCCGTGGTCACAATGACAAGGCCATGGGTTACCGTAAAAATTGGAAATTTGTGGGAAGTTCCTATGGGACCAAACTGCTGAGGTCATTGGTCCCTAGCCTTATACAACACTTAATCTAACTTAAACTAACTTACGCTATGGACAACACACACACACACACCCATGCCCGAGGGTGGACGGACCTCCGACGGGGGGACCCGCCCGAGCCGTGGCAATGCTCCTTAGAACGCGCGCCTACACCGCGCGGCAGGTATATGCACTGCCTGACAGAAAAGTGAAGCACGCACTATATATATGGTTGTATCTCAGTGTAACTACATACTCGTATACATCGTCATGTAAATGATTAAGAGTTGCAGTTCTCTGTGACAGTTAGAACATCCACCTCTCCACTAACATTGCACACCTTTATTGTTGTTGCCAGGGTTTGTAGGGTATATAAAGGGTGTGAACAGCGTCATATGTAGAGTCATCACTGTGAAGGACAAATCACTGGCTAGTCAAAACGTGCAGTACGCACATTTGTGGGGTATTCATACGCGACAGTGGAGATATGTTGGACTGCATGGAAGAGTGAGGGCAGGTGTACTCGTCATCAACGTTCCAGTCGACCACATCTGATCGTCACAAGGGATGACCGTCACAGTGTGCACAAAGCACGTCTTAACTCCGCCGTCGTCTGCGCGTGCGCCATTCTGTGTCATACCACATCACTGCTCGTAGAATACCAGCAGCTGGACTAGGAAATTACCATCCCATGCGTAGGCAGCCGTTAATACCACAAAACAAACGACTGCTTTGGGCGTGGGGCGAAACGTTAGCTTGTAGAATTTATAGTGCAAGAGGAAAGCCTGAGTTATTACTATTATGAAAAATTTTCCCAGGGCGTCACAACAAATAAAAATTCTGATTATTGTGCAGTTCCCTGATGGGCGAGAGAGATGTTCAAAGACGACAAACCTGAGCAAAAAAATAGATAAATGAAATTAATGATTACTATCAAAAGATCTAAATTACGTATTTTCGTATTATCAGATGCCCTCCCATTAATATCTTGTGGCACGATACATCAAGCCCTTAAAGCGACTGCCGACGACATTGCTCGAAGGTAGCTGTCCGATCAACCTAACATGATTCTTGAGTAGAAAAATATACGTATGGAATGCAAGGAGAGATGGACAATTCGATCTCAGACTGGTTGTGTTTATTGATGTTGAATAGGTAACGAGAGAACATGCAATGTGTTCGGTTGTTCTACTCTCGTACAATTCGACACTTGTTCTTTCTTTACTGCCTCTGAAATGAAAGATGCAAATCTTCATGTAAAGTTATGGTTATTGTGGGCTATGACCAAGTTGGATAATGCAATTGAATTGCGCTTAGTCATTTCACAAAATACCTTATATATTGTCCGGTGTAACGTTAAGCGCCGGCACGTTGGCTAAGAACGTTGCAGCAGAGAGGACTGTGAGATGGTGTCAGCCAATAGGACGCTGGCAGACTCATCTCTAGGACGACACCGAGACCGGAGCAGCCCCTACACAAAAACAATATAAGCGCCGTGGCCAAGTTGAAGACGAGCCTTGCTACTAACGCTACTGCAGTGACTTACGAACTGTATTGTTTTGCTTGCACTAGAATTGTATACACCGAAGGACAAGTCGCCATTTGCTTGTGACACACGTTCGTCAATACGCAAAGTTAGGTAACGTAGTTTATCTTACGGTAATAAACTTCGTTAATACTATCTGTTTGAATTGTTGTCTAGCGATCCGAGGAAACAACTTTCCTAGGCACCCAGCCGGCCGGAGTGGCCGTGCGGTTCTGGGCGCTACAGTCTGGAACCGAGCGACCGCTACGGTCGCAGGTTCGAATCCTGCCTCGGGCATGGATGTGTGTGATGTCCTTAGGTTAGTTAGGTTGAATTAGTTCTAAGTTCTACGCGACTGATGACCTCAGAAGTTAAGTCGCACAGTGCTCAGAGCCATTTGAACCATTTTGAACCAAGGCACCCCATATTAGATGAGTGGGCAGAACACCACATATTTTATCTAGCAGAGGTTGAAAATACCGCTTCAGTTGCAAATTACTTCATTTTCAGACGACCAGTTTCGGACTGTTGTAAGCGAATCCTCAGGTGTCGTAGCTGTGCTTTGCTCCCCGAGCGCCGCGTGTACCATGTGCTGTGTGCTGCCTATAAGCGCTCATAGGCAGCACATCGCGCCTGGTACACGCGGCGCTAGGGGACCAAAGTACAGCTACGACACCTGAGGATTCGCTTACAACAGTCCGAAACCGGTCGTCTGAAAATGAAGTAATTTGCAACTGAAGCGGTATTTTCAACCTCTGCTAGATAAATATGTCGTGTTCTGCCCACTCATCTAATATGGGGTGCCTAGGTTCAAAATGGTTCAAATGGCTCTGCTATAATGCTCAGTTGCGGATATTCTGCTAACAGGATTGTTCATATATTTTATCTAGTTACGATACAAAGAAAAATGTGTGCTTGTTCTACAAAAGCCAGACGAAAAAAGATGCCACAGAACGGCGAGAATAAATGACGTACAATGTCATTTTTAATAGCAGAAGAGATAAAGAATTCATTTCCGTTTGGCCTCTTTAGCAAAAGCGTCTGAACAGAAGTTTATAGTGGAATTTTAACTCCAAAACTGATTTTACATATAAAAGCAAAAACGGAAATTCACCACTTAGCACATTGTTAATGTTTCTATTGGTATATTTTAATCTCACAGTTACATGGGGGCAATGGATATATGTATTTCACTGATAGCTTATATGACAGTATATGTGCCATGATTGGGAAGCATGGCCTACTCAAGAATGGCGTCGCATTCTCTTCAGCAACGAAGCAATTTTCCAGTAGCCCGCATGGCCATCGTCGGCGGGTATGGTAGCCACCTGGGGAACGGTCCCATTCTTACAATTTTTTGGAGAAACACACAACTGTTACTCTTGGCGTTATGATGTGGGCAGCTGTTGGCTGCGATTTCGGGTCACAGGTGGCAGTGATAGACAGAACACTGATGTGAAAATAGTACGTCATAGTCATCGTTTGCCCTACTGTGTTACCACTAGTGTGACGTTCGGTGATATATTTCAACAGTAAAACGCTGTCCACAAATTCGATATGCATCTGCGAACTCTACGTGATGTGGGGGTTCTCTTCGTGGCCAGCAGAATCCTAAGATACGTCAGCAATAAAGCTCGTCAGATCTTCTCGGACGTAACTCCAGCCTAGTGCGAGTACCCGGATTATCAAGTACCAGTTAGAGCAGTTGTGCGCCAGATTGTCTCAGTAGAGGGTACATCACCTTTATCACATTCTTCCCTACCGAATCTGTCCACACAGCCAGACCTGAGGTGGCGCAACGTAATACTGATAATATTGTCAAGTTTTTTTATAAATCTCACTCGATATTGTTTTTACTGATATACACTACTGGCCACTAAAATTGCTACACAACGAAGATGACGTGCTACAGACGCGAAATTTAACCAACGGGAAGAGGATGGTGTGATATGCAAATGATTAGCTTTTCAGAGCATTCACACAAGGTTGGCGCCGGTGGCGACACCTACAACGTGCTGATATGAGGAAAGTTTCCAACCGATTTCTCATATCGAACAGCAGTTGACCGACATTGCCTGGTGCAACGATGTTGTGATGCCTCGTCTAAGGAGGAGAAATGCGTACCATCACGTTTCCGACTTTGATAAATGTGGGATTGTAGCCGATCGCGATTGCGGTTTATCGTATCGCGACATTACTGCTCGCGTTGGTCGAGATCCAATGACTGTTAGCAGAATAGGGAATCGGTGGGTTCAGGAGGGTAATACGGAACGCCGTGCTGGATGCCAACGGCCTCGTATCACTAGCAGTCGACATGACAGGCATCTTATCCGCATGACTGTAGCGGATCGTGCAGCCACGTCTCGATCCCTGAGTCAACAGATGGAGACGTTTGCAAGACAACGACCATCTGCACGAACGGTTCGACGACGTTTGCAGCAGCATGGACTATCAGCTCGGAGACCGTGGCTACGATTACCCTTGACGCTGCATCACAGACAGGAGCGCCTGCCATGGTGTACTCAACGACGAACCTAGGTGCACGAATGTCGTCATTTTTTCGGATGAATCCAGGTTATGTTTGCAGCATCATGATGGTCGCATCCGTGTTTGGTGACATCACGGTAAACGCACATTGGAAGCGTGTATTCGTCATCGCCATACTGGCATATCACCCAGGGTGATGGTATGGGGTGCCATTGGTTACCCGTCTCGGTCACCTCTTGTTCGCATTGACGGCACTTTGAACAGTGGACGTTACATTTCAGGTGTGTTACGACCCGTGGCTCTACCCTTCGTTCAATCCCTGCAAAAGCCTACATTTCAGCAGGATAATGCACGACCGCATGCTGTAGGTCTGTACGGGACTTTCTGGATACAGAAAATGTTCGACTACTGCCCTGGTCAGCACATTCTCCAGATCTCTCACCAACTGAAAACGTCAGGTCAATGGAGGCCGAACAACTGGCTCGTCACAATACGCCAGTCACTACGCTTGATGAACTGTGGTATCGTGTTGCAGCTGCATGGGCAGCTGTAGCTGTACACGCCATCCAAGCTCTGTTTGACTCAATGCCCAGGCGTATCAAGGCCGTTATTAAGGCCCGAGGTGGTTGTTCTGGGTACTGATTTCTAAGGATCTATGCACCCAAATTGCGTGAAAATGTAATCACATGTCAGTTCTAGTATAATTGCCCAAGGAATACCCATCTATCATCTGTATTTCTTCTTGATGTAGCAATTTTAATGGCCAATAGTGTAATATAGGTACATTCACAAATTGTAAAGTTTCATTTAGTTTCTCCTCCCCTTTTGAATTCCCCTGTAGATCTATAGAATCTTTGTGTACTTATACCCCCCTGATGATGGAGGTAGCATAAACTTTTGAAACGCTTATGGAAATATAATGGAAGTAACTGGTTAGTGTTATTTGTTGTTTCCAGGGTTTGCGTCTGCACGCGGCCCGCGCTACACGCGCGGCGCTCGTCAGCTGTCCGCTGGAGGATTCCGCCCTCCTGAAGCCTAGCCTCATCACGCCTCGCCTCGCCTCAGCCCTCACCTGCCAGTTGTTGCGAAGCGCGGCGAGCTGCGGCGACACTCCGCCTGCCCCCTGGTCCGCGTCCGTGTGGCTCGCATCCTGATGCCGGCTTAGCCTTGAGCTCGCCGAGCGGCCGAATGTCACGGATACCAACGCCACCCACCCACCGGCCCACCAGACGCCTTTCCCCGGCGGCGCTCAACTCTTCTTAAAAAGCAGATCCTGTTTCACTCGTGCTCTCCCTATTCGCGCAGGCCAACCACCGCACGTGGATGTGGTCACCTACACCACGGAATGTGCTACACCGTGAACATAATGACCAGACGGCGCCATACTCCAGTAAACTTTGTCACATCGGGTGGAACAGACCCGTATTTATTAAAAATACCATTTTTCAGCCTGGCTTATGTACGGTCACCGCCACTTATGTCATACGATCAGCTGATTTAGGCAACGAGCATTTCCAGATTCTATCTCTATCGTCTTAACGTAAAACCTTTACTCGGTATAGCTGTCAAAAATTTGTTTATCCCATTTCAATACACTCTAACAAGAAAAAATGCGAAACATGGCTACAATTTCAGAAAAATCGGATGGTTTACTAAAGAGAAAGATCTTTGCAAACTGAATAAGACAGTAACAAGGTCATCCAACAATGGCCCTTAAGCAAGCAGTTATTCGACTTGGCATTGATTGCGTTGTTGGACTTCCTCTGAGGGGTATCGTGCAAATCCTGTCGAATTCACGCGTTGATCGTCAAAATCCCAAGCTAGTTGAAGGACCCTTCCCACAATACTACAGTTGGGATGAGATCCGGCGACCTTGCTGGCCAAGGTAAGGTTTGGCAAACACGAAGAAAAGCTGCGCAAATTATCGAGTGCGGGCGAGCATCACGTTGCTGAAAAGTAAGGCGAGGATGGCTTGCCTTCTAGGACGACATAAAAAATGGTTCAAATGGCTCTAAGCACTATGGGACTTAACATCTGAGGTCATCAGTCCCCTAGACTTTTTTTTTGGTCATCAGTCTACCGACTGGTTTGACGCGGCCCGCCACGAATTCCTTTCCTGTGCTAACCTCTTCATCTCAGAGTAGCACTTGCATCCTACGTCCTCAATTATTTGCTTGACGTATTCCAATCTCTGTCTTCCTCTACAGTTTTTGCCCTCTACAGCTCCCTCTAGTACCATGACCCTAGACTTAGAACTACTTAAACCTAACTAACTGAACGGCAGCACACGCATTCACGCCCAAGGCAGGATTCGAACCTACGAACGTGGCAGCAGCGCGGTGCCGGACAGAAGCATATAGAACCGCTCGGCGACAGCGGCCGGCGAGGATGACATAATGGGGTGTAGGATATCGTACAGATACCACTGTGCTGTAAGACTGCCGTGGATGACTACCAAAGGGGTCATGTTATGAAATGAAATGGCACCCAACTCCTTCACTCTTGGCGGGCGACGGTCATGTTGGTATGCCACCACTGTTCAGGGCGATTCCAGACACGTCTTCCCTGTCATTAGGGTGTCATCAGGGCTCAGTTCGAAGCGGGACTCATTGCAAGACAGTTCGACTCCACGTCAATAAGATGCCAGGTCAAAGAGGTGTCTGGAGACTCCCATGGACAGCTGTGGGCAACAGTCTATCGCCCGCCATACGACCCGAAACACGGAGTGATTGTCTGGTACACGGTTTCATTTCTTAACATGATCCCTTCGGTTGTCATCCGTGGCGCCCTTATGGCACGGTGGTATGTTGACGATAGTCTACGCCCCGTTTTCTTACCCTACATGGCAAGTTATGCATCCCAGGCTTACATTTCAGCAAGATAATGCCCGTCCACGCATGACGAGCGTTTCTACTTCTTGCCTTCGAGCTTGCCAAACCTTACCTTGGCCAACAAGGTTGCCAGGCCTCTACCTAACTGAGAGCGTTTGGAGCATTATGGGCACGACCCTCCAACCGTCTCGGAATTTTGACGATCTGAAGCACAAATTTGGCACGATATCCCTCAGGAGGACACCTAGTAACTTTGTCAATCAATTGCAAGCCAAATAACAGCTTGCATAACTGCTAGACGCATTACTGACTGTCTCAGCTGGCCGAAGTGGCCGTGCGGTTCTAGGCGCAACAGTCTGGAACCGAGTGACCGCTACGGTCGCAGGTTCGAACCCTGCCTCGGGCATGGATGTGTGTGGTGTCCTTAGGTTAGTTAGGTTTAATTAGTTCTAAGTCCTAGGCGACTGATGACCTCAGAAGTTTAGTCGCATAGTGCTCAGAGCCAGTCTCAATTTGTGAACCTCTTTCTCTTAACGAATCACCCAATTTTTCTCAAGGCATTTGTTTGTCAGTATACGCACATCACATCTACCGATTCTTTTGTATCCCCCCTGGAAGGCGGCGCGTGAGTCTTTTTTTTTTTTTACTTTATTGTTATTTTAAAACCTGTACAACAGGCAGGCTGTCAGCAGCACTCTACGCTGCTCTTCAGCCATACAATACACAATGAGAAAAAACAGTAAGAATACACATAAGTTACAGAACGGTAGGCAATAAAACAGTAGACACATAAAGACAAACACGGAGCCATTCACACTCGACGATAATCCACACTGCAAACTGGTGATACGACGCACAAACACTGAAGATGGCGATGGCACAGGTGAACGATGGAGTGCGACGGTGAACACCGCACACTAAACACGACGACACACACGAGACACTGATAGCGATGATCTCCGGCGCGCGAAAGTCCATGTAGCATGTGCGAGTCCGGGGACCTGCCAAGAGAGGAGGAGGGGGGTGGAAGAGGGAGAGGTGAGAGCAGAGCAGAGGAGATAGGGGAAGGGAGGAAGGGGGAGGGGAAGCCCGGGGGAAGAGGGATGGAGGGATGGGGGGAAAAGGAGACAGAAGGGAGGAAGGGTGCCTAAGGGAAAGGACACAGGAATTGGGGAGGGGGGGCAGGATCAAAGTTGATAGGAGGGGTAGATGGAGGGGAGGAGGACATCATCAGGGAGGGGGAGCTGGCGGAAGCCACCTTGGGAGAGGGTAAGGAGGGTGGAGAGATGGAGACCGGGTGGGACGTGGGAATACAGGCGCGGCAGCGGGCGGTGGTGGGAGAGGATGGGCGAGACAAGCATGTGAGGAGGATCGAGTTTGCGGGAGGTGTACAGGATCTGTATCCTTTCAAGAAAAAGGAGGAGGTGGGGGAACGGAATGAGATCGTACAGGATTCGCGTGGGGGAGGGGAGATGGATGCGATAGGCGAGGCGGAGAGCATGGCGTTCAAGGATTTGGAGGGATTTATAAAAGGTAGGGGGGGGGGCGGAGATCCGGGCCGAATGGGCGTAACAAAGGATAGGGCGGATGAGGGATTTATAGGTGTGGAGGATGGTGGAGGGGTCAAAACCCCACGTACGGCCGGAAAGGAGCTTGAGGAGACGGAGTCGGGAGCGTACCTTGGCTTGGATTGTCCGGAGATGGGGAGTCCAGGAGAGGCGACGGTCGAGGTTGACGCCAAGTTACTTAAGGGTGGGAGTGAGGGCGATAGGACGGCCATAGATGGTGAGATAGAAATCAAGGAGGCGGAAGGAAGGGGTGGTTTTGCCTACAATGATCGCCTGGCGCGTGGGTCTACTCCTGTAAACTGAAGGGTAGGCCGAATGTAGGAAATGAGTAGGAGATGAAAAAGGGGAAATGCTTCGATATGCAATTGGAAGTGGTTTTACTTTGGCTGAGATGAGCACGTAGGTGCGAAGCTCTACATCAAGTTACAAAGTTCAAGTAGTGGCTCCCCACTATGAAATAGAAACAGTGTTGCTTGGTCGTCTGCTCGGCATCAAATGAGCTGAATCCGGAGCGGCGCTCGTAGAGCTGCACAGGGCCGGCTAGAGGGCGCTGTCGTTGGTGTCGGTGTCTTAGTGCCAACCTATGAACTTGCACCTACGCCGTGGCATCGTAGCTATCGATACTGAAGATTCGAATAATTCTTTCGTGGTGCGTATTATTCTTTTTCAAATCTTATGGTGCGTGTATAGCCAATCTCGTAGGAGACTCGACAGTGAACAAAGTTCCATGTTTGTACCGATTTAAAATGACGTTGGTTCCTGTGAGCTAACATCCCAAAGATGTTCGGCCTCACATGCGGTTCCTCTTCACTGAAATGTCTTGGCTCAAACTCGTCTAGGAGTTGAACCGCACGTCCTAAATTACACGCTTCTGACCCTTTGGTTAAATTGTCTGGCTGATGGCGAGTTTGCGAAATACAAAGTTAATATTACGTATAATAAGAGTAATAATATCAGGAACTAGATTAACGACCCATAAATGAAGTAGGCCACACAGTTGCGATTTCATTACAATGTTTATTCAGAAAGCAAACTAATAGCGAAAGTGGCCGTATTTAGAATTATTATTACACTCTAGTACATATCAAGTTGACACAGTTCGAGCATTCACAATCTCATCGCGAAGTCCAATACACCACCTAGTTAACTACGCGAAAAGTTACACACCAGCCTCGCGCCTGCTCACCGCTCAGAGACTAATTCCCACGATACCAAACAACACGAAATTTTCTAAGTCTTTCCACGTTTCACTTCCTAACTTCCTAAAGACCGACCGCCCGCTTTCGCGTCTCCACCAGCACTGTCCCTCTGCCCGTCCCCGGCCGCGTTTCCCGCGCGCCGAACATCGTTGCTCAACAGAGTTCCCTCTCCAGAAGCCGTCCAACTCATTGACTACAGCTTATTCTACATTATTTTACGTTTTAACATATTTAAATAGTCAAAGCTTGACCACTTTCACGTTGTAAATAAAGAAGCAATAATATCCATTACATAATAAAATTTAATTTCTTTCCCATAAAACCAGTACAATTTCCTTCTTAGCTTTGAATGCCACTGCCAGTAGCCTTGGACCAATGTGCCTTCTGATGAATAAATAAATAAAGAAGAAAAGTAACTATTACGCTATTATTCTATTACCTGGCCGGCCAAAGTGGCCGAGCGATTCTAGGTGCTACAGTCTGGAACCGCGCGACCGCTATGGTCGCAGGTTCGAATCCTGCTTCGGGCATTGATGTGTGTGATGTCCTTAGGTCAGTTAGGTTTAATTAGTTCTAATTTCTAGGGGACTGATGGTTTTGGTTAGCAGGAGAGCCAACACCGGGTTACTAGAGGAGGCCGAAAGGCACGCCTTTTAGCTCACGCACGCTGGCGTGAGGTCTGGAACAGGACAAGGAAATTAGAATTTAGAAAAACGGACGCAGCTGGTGGAATACTTAACTTTAATCCGTTAATGAAGAACGTCGGTCTTGCCGGTACATGATTCACAATATCAATGGTAACTGATAATGGCGCCTTGCTAGGTCGTAGCAAATGACGTAGCTGAAGGCTATGCTAATCTATCGTCTCGGCAAATGAGGAAGTATTTTGTCAGTGAACCATCGCTAGCAAAGTCGGTTGTACAACTGGGGCGAGTGCTAGGAAGTCTCTCTAGACCTGCCGTGTGGCGGCGCTCTGTCTGCAATCACTGATAGTGGCGACACGCGGGTCCGACGTATACTAACGGACCGCGGCCGATTTAAGGGCTACCACCTAGCAAGTGTGGTGTCTGGCGGTGACACCACACTGATGACCTCAGAAGTTAGGTCCCATAGTGCTCAGAGCCATTTTTTTTTCAATTACCTAATGATTCAATAAGGTGTTATGCTCTCATCCTTCAGTGTGTCTTGTGTGGAGGAAATGATGATCTGATGCTTAACTGTAAATACTGATTATTTAAAATTACTATATCTTTTAAACCAATAAAGTTACAGAGAGGATATTTACAACGTTTGTCATTTTAATGATGGGCTTCTATATGAAATGCCGATGGTTAAGATCGACCAAAGCGTTCAGATTTTAGCATTCAGGTCTTTGTTACAAAACTTGTTGGTTTCACTATAACAGTAAATCCTAAACTGTTATATATGATCAATATTCAAGTTTTATTGGGATCAGCATAAAAATTTATGGAGGATGGCAGATTAAAATTACTGTAGCTTCATTCCCTGCATTACTACAGGATTAAATAGTTTTCATAAAAGTTTCTCTTTATGGCCGATCTTAGGTCCACCGTATTAACACTGCTACGTCGCCTTGGCCACAATGGCTTGTACTGGGTTTCCCTATAACGTACGTTCTCGTCTGTCTCACTTGCACACTACAGCGCTTAGGCCTCGACAGACAATAGACATCTGTGAATTTCCCCATCTCGTGGTAAATCCGCGCCCTTTGTGGCACACGATCCTCGACGACAGGGTTCATTTCACAATTCCTGTAGGCTGACTCTTTCTGCCATATATTTAAATGAGAGAGCAATGCTCTTTAACTTACGTGCTGTACACAAACATAAACCTCATAATATATCGGACAGAACATTGCTCCCCATGAGTTGATTCGACGCCGTCCAGTCTACAACAAACGGCAATTCGAAGATACATAAACAGTTTATCCAGCTGATCGCACCTATCCATATGTGCATCTTTCACGTTTTTCATAGGATTTGCCGAGAGATCTGCGTAATTTTTGTGCTATATTCTGTTTCACTTACGCATGTGCAAGCCAGCATTCTCTCTCTCTCTGTCTGTCTCTCTCTCTCTCCATCTCTCTCTCTCTCTCTCTCTCTCTCTCTCTCTCTCTCTCTCTCTTGTAAACTCACGGTAATCAGCTTTGTATTACTATCTTCAAGATCTGTTGTGCGACGATACAAATGTTGAATACCATACGTCGACTGTATTGTAATTACCCTGAAGAGTACACTTATTTCCTGTAATCATTTGGATCATTATAATGCGTATTCGGCACTTTTATCGTTCATTAATTTATTACTTTGCACATTTTCATTGCCTGTGCTTCGACCACGTATCCCTCACCTGACCTCATTGATATCAGATTAGATTCGTTTCACTACACTGTGTTATTTTCAGGAGCAATATCATTTAATTTTGCAAATCCAGTATAAATATAAAGGACAAAACGCTGTTAGCAAAAATCTCGGAAAGTTTTTGACCTATTTACTTCAGATTTTTACCCGATACTCTGTAAAACGTTCGGAGGTACAGAGGATACGTATTTTTTAAATATATATGGTATACAAATACGTGTATACATAATATAAAGGAAAAATATTGTTTGCAAAACTCTCGCAAAGTTCTGCAGTCATTAATTTCAAATTTTCAGACAGTACTCCTATAAACTTTCGCTCAGACATAGGCTATATTTTTAATGAACATCGTACATTAAATATACGAATATACGTACTGTATAAAGGAGAAATGTTATCAGAAAAAATCTTGAAAAGGTCTAGACTGATTTAATCGAAAGTCTTACTTGATATTAAATACACGATGCACAATAATACTCGTAAATATTCTGACGGACATGGGTTATACAGGTTATCTGCTAAAACCGCCTATGTTTTGTGAAAATGTGCGGTTGCGTATCTTTTTCGTAGTCAGTTTTAACTTCAATAGGTCATTTAAGCAATTAGACAAATTTCTTCTCCATATATATTCCTTCTCCTTACATATCATTATAAACAAAAATTGTATACACAGCTATCTGCTGTTTTATTTTTTTCCTCTCAGTCAGTTTTAATGGAGGAAGTGTTGAATTTACTGCTTATCAGCTTATAATGGGAATACCACTGCGGAACCTGAATCGTCCGAAACTTTGAAATCCCACTCGTTTGCATATTAAAACTATGTAAAATACTATTACTGAAGCTACTGTTCTCACAGATTCAACAGGCCGTATAAATTGACCCCAAACTATCCACACATTCATTGGCAATAACAACAAACAAGGCTCAAGGTCAGAGAGAATAGGAAAGAAGAGGTAGACAGGGAATGAGGGAGTGGAGGGAGAGAATATGGACATAAAGAGGTGGAAGGATGTAATAGAGGGGAAAGAGATGGGGGAATGGAGAAGATGGGCGTAGAAAGGGGGCGGGACATGGAAATTAAAACGTATATCCAATTGTCATACATATATACATATTGCGAAGTATTGCCAGTTTCGCTAGTGAAATTATTAAACCACGCAATTTAATTTTCAGATTGCCTATATTATTTCATACTGTTGGAACAGATGCGTCTATATGCACATAATAGTCAAAGTGAAAGAATTATGGTACATTGGAAGATTAATAACGCATGACTCACGAAATAAGGGCGATACAGGGAACAAATTAGCACAGAAAAGTATTGCATTTCCGATTAAAATCGGTCTGTTAATATCAGACATAGGCCTTGATTTCAGGAAGAAATTTCTGAGAACATATGTTAGGAATGCAGAATCAAGACCAGTGGGAAAAGCGGAAAGAAGAGTTTCAAAGAATCTAAGATGTGATGCTACAGAAAGGTTCTACTCATTAATGGAATGATTAGAAATGAGGAGGTTCCCTTAGAATAGAAGAGAAAAGGAATGTCCGGAAAACAGTGACTAGAATTAGGTATATGACGATAGGATATGTGAGAATCGACACATACACAAATAACTGAGGACTTTGAATGTAAATGCTACTGTGAAATGAAGAGTTTCGCGCAGGAAAAAACATCGTAGCGGACGGCATTACACTAGTCAGAACAATGATGACACCAAAAGGACGCAGCTTCCATCACTGACGCAGAAAGCTGTGACGCAGTCCTTACATTTCTGTCGCTGTGAGCAGTCTTGTTTGTCAGCGGTCTCGGAGCCAGTGCGCAGCCAGACGTTGTTTACAGAGTCGAAGCCGCTGATCAGCCAATGTCGCGGAAGTAGGCGAGGTGGAGGAGGAAGGTGACTGTCGCACTTGTAACTAGATAACAATAGTTCTTGCCGGAGCAGATCAACGATGTAGTCTACTTTTAAGGGTTCCCGTAATGAACGCTTGGTGCATGGAAACTGATCACTGGTTGCCACAGTGCATTCGTTTTTGTAAACACTGTGTGATGGCTCTTCAGACCCTCTTCCCCACTGAGCGAGGTATACCTCAAAGTTCGGTAACACATGAAGTTACCAATGAGAGTATTATTCCAAAACTCAAATGGGTCGTTGATCTTAACGCCAGCTTGGGAGATATCACCAAGGTTTCGGTTACCCAAGCATGTCAAGACGGTACTGTCTACATTTTTATAACGCTATAAATAAAGATACCATTAAGACACTGTTAGCCACATGTATCATCATTTTTCTGACTTCAAATGAAAAGTAGCCACCAAACAGATACTTAAGCTACACAGTGGAGTGTGCATTGTATGTATTTACAAATGCACGTGCCTATTTATTTCGGTGTCCAAGGTTACAAAGCGTTACCAAGCTGTCAACAAGGAACTGTGCAAGCTGGTGGTGGCTCCGTTATGTTGTTGCTGTGTTTGCGTGGAATGGACTCTGGTCCATTTTCAGCCATTTATAAATTTAATGTTCCCAAAGAACGATGGAATTTTTATGGATCACAATGCACCATGTCACTGGGCCACAATTCATCGCGATTCGTTTAAAGAACATTCTGGATTATTCGAGCGAATGATTTGGCCACCCAAATGCCTCGACATGATTCCCATTTATGGGACATAATCGAGAGGTCAGTTTGTGTACAAAATCCTGCACACACAACGCTTTCGCAATTATGGACGACTACAGAGGCAGCATGGTTCAGGATTTCAGTAGGAAACCTCCAACGACTGGTTGAGTTTATACCACGTCAAGCTGCTGTACTACGTCAACAATCGCAGGTCCGACACGACATTAGGAGGTACCTCCTGGCTTCTGTCATCTTAGCGTACATCCGTGCAGAGCAACGCTCAGTCCAGTTCGCAATCAATGATTAAGACAACAGCATCGTCTTAGATAGGCCACCAGTATATCTTATGTCTTGTGCTGGATTTTAACGCTACATCTGCGTATATGTGATTACTCTGCCATTCACAATAAAGTGCCTGGCAGAGGGTTCAATGAACCTCCTTCAAGCTGTCTCTCTCTACCGTTCCACTCCATCTGGACCATTAAAAGAAACCCACATGCTTTGTTCACTTTCATTTCACTACGCAATACAGAGTGTCATGTTTTGGGATGAGGCATGTGGCTCGTCTATAGTTTTCTGAATTCAGATCCGTGTAACACATATTGTTTGTGGTATGAATTTAAGAATGTTCTGCAGCTTCGTCAGATACCTGCATCTCTGTAATATTAAACCAAAAATCTATTTGTAATAAATAAAATATATATCTAGCTTTCAGTCTAACACATTAGTTCGGGGAATGAATAACAGAAATGAGAAGAAAATAAATAAACACTTGAAGACGTATTTCCTGTAGATGGCCGGCAACCATAAAACGTTTAACAGTAATAAAGCACGTTGTAAGAGGAGTCCAAGCAATTTATTGTTGACCAATTGCCTCTGCTCCATTGGCGACTCTCTTATCAGGACCAAATAATACATGACATGAGTTATATCGCCCAATATGAATGGTACGTTGTTTATGACATCGACTTTTTCTTCGCAGTAAGTTGGTCATTGTACAAAAGTACAGTGTACTGTGTTCATTTTACAGTGGTTAACAGTGAATATCCTATACACTTCCATACGCAAAATTATGTAAAATCTTTCACTTATTGTACATTCTTGACGACCATCTCAGATAGGAATTTCGGTACAATCGTTACCACGTGTGTCCTTTCGTGAACATATGTTATTTGTTTTTTGAGTGTATTCCACAACCTCAGAAATTAGTTCACTATGGATCTACACAACGAATGGTGTACTTAATCTGATCTGAACGACTTTTTAGACATTGCTTCAGTTTTTCACCAACATTTCGGGACAATTTTTCTTAGTCGTATTCTCACATGATTTACACTTCACCTTGCCTTGAACACTTAATATTGTATATTGTACACCGATATTTCATTCACTAACACGTTTATATTTTACTTTACGGAACTTTGCGTCATCAGATCATGTTCGACAACGTGTCTGGGAGCAGAGCACACTCACCTGAAGAGTAAGAAGGTACTGACAGGCAAAGCAGAGTTGTCTAGAGCAGGAATGTAAAGCTGCAGTTGCAAGCATGACTGTAGGACAGGTAGATGTTACGCACAGCAAAATTAAGGAAACAATTGGGGAAAAGAAAAGCAGTTTTGTGATCATCAAGAACTCATATGGCAAACCAGTATTAAGAAAACAAAGAAAACCTGAAAGGCGGCAGAAATATATAGTGTTGTGACTTAGCACGACAGCCAAGTCACAACGAGAGGAAGCCGAAAGGCACGCGTTAAGCTCACGCAGATTGGCGTGAGGTCTGGAACAGTTAAAAGGAAATGAGAACTTAGAAAATGGACGCAGTTGATGTAATACTTAACTTTAATCCACATTTTTAGAACATCGCTCTTGATGATACGTGCTTCACAATATTAATTATCAAAGCTATGGCGCCTTGCTAGGTCGTAGCCAATGACTTAGCTGAAGGCTATGCTAACTATCGTCTCGGCAAATGAGAGCGTATTTGTCAGTGTGGCTTCGCTAGCAAAGTCTGCTGTACAACTGGGGCGAGTGCAAGGACGTCTCTCTAGACCTGCCGTGTGGTGGCGCTCGGTCTGCTATCACTGACAGTGGCGACACGCGGGTCCGACGTATACTACCGGACCGCGGCCGATTTAAAGGCTACCACCTGGCAAGTGTGGTGTCTGGCGGTGACACCACATATAGAAAGGCTAATTTGAAGATAATTTTATTAAAACGGAGAGGTGCTTGAGATGAGATCGGACATGTGATACCACTAGAAGAATCTGAGAGAAGACTGAAAGCCATACGTCGAAACAAGGCACGTGGCGTAAAACACATTCCCTCAGAATTGTTAAAGTCCTTGAGAGTATCGACCATTCCAGCTTGGATGTTGGATATATGAAACAGGAGAAACATCCTCAGACTCCAAGAAAACTGTAATAATTCCAGTGCTGAAGGTTTGAGTACTACCAAACAAGCAGTTTATAAATCTACGACTTGTCTCAGAAGACTAACTTATTTTATAAGATTGACTAAAGAAAGATATACGTAATTTATAACACAAGTAGATATAGAAAACATTCTTGACACTTTTGACTGAAAAACTTTTTTTGGAATTTTGAAGTTATCAAATGTAAAAGACAGGGGGCTTAAGGTCATCTACAAACAGAAATGTTATTTTAAGAGTCGAAGGGTGTGAAACAGTCGCAATAGTCAAGAAGAAGGGGAGACAGAATTGCCGCCTGCCCCCAAAGTTAATCTGTCCTTACACAGAGCGGGCAGTGAACGAAACCAAGGGAAAATCTGGTAAATAAATTTAAGTATTTTAAACATAGCTGCACAACAGCCCTAGAAATAGGGTTTGTCACGTTATATTTACGTGACAAACCCTATTTCTAGGGTTATATTTTAATTTGACAAATGGATCTATGCCGACATTTGTAAAAACGGCGATGATACATCAGTCCATACTAATGTAAAATTGCCACCTTCTGAAGAAGACAAATTCAAATTTGTTGAAACCTATGTAAAGAATTCTTTATCCATTGCAACTGGTCGACTGTTTATAATTTTATTAAATAAATTTAAGTTAAAAATATATAGAGCTCATTTTAGTTTCGTCAGTATGTGCTGTACTTCCTCGATTCACCGCCAGTTGGCCCAATTGAAGGAAGGTAATGTTGACTTCGGTGCTTGTGTTGACATGCGACTCACTGCTCTACAGTACTAGCATCAAGCACGTCAGTACGTAGCATCAACAGGTTAGTGTTCATCACGAACGTGGTTTTGCAGTCAGTGCAATGTTTACAAATGCGGAGTTGGCAGATGCCCATTTGATGTATGGATTAGCACGGGGCAATAGCCGTGGCGCGGTACGTTTGTATCGAGACATATTTCCAGAACGAAGGTGTCCCGATAGGAAGACGTTCGAAGCAATTGATCGGCGTCTTAGGGAGCACGGAACATTTCAGCCTATGACTCGCGACTGGGGAAGACCTAGAACGGCGAGGACATCTGCAATGGACGAGGCAATTCTTCGTGCAGTTGACGATAACCCTAATGTCAGCGTCAGAGATGTTGCTGCTGTACAAGGTAACGTTGACCACGTCACTGTATTTAGAGTGCTACGGGAGAACCAGTTGTTTCCGTACCAAGTACAGCGTGTGCAGGCACTATCAGCAGCTGATTGGCCTCCACGGATACACTTCTGCTAATGGTTCATACAACAATGTGTCAATCCTCATTTCAGTGCAGATGTTCTCTTTACGGATGAGGCTTCATTCCAACGTGATCAAATTGTAAATTTTCAGAATCAACATGTGTGGGCTGACGGGAATCCGCACGCAATTGTGCAATCACGTCATCAACACAGATTTTCTGTGAACGTTTGGGCAGGCATTGTTGGTGATGTCTTGATTGGGCCCCATGTTCTTCCACCTACGCTCAATAGAGCACATTATCATGATTTCATACGGGATACTCTACCTGTGTTGCTAGAACATGTGCCTTTACAAGTACTACACAACATGTGGTTCATGCACGATGGAGCTCCTGCACATTTCAGTCGCAGTGTTCGTACGCTTCTCAACAACAGATTCGGTGACCGATGGATTGGTAGAGGCGGACCAATTCCATGGCCTCCACGCTCTCCTGACCTCAACCCTCTTGACTTTAATTTATGGGGGCATTTGAAAGCTCTTGTCTACGCAACCCCGGTACCAAATGTAGAAACTCTTCGTGCTCGTATTGTGGACGGCTGTGATACAATACTCCATTCTCCAGGGCTGCATCAGCGCATCAGGGATTCCACGCGACGGAGGGTGGATGCATGTATCCTCGCTAACGGAGGACATTTTGAACATTTCCTGTAACAAAGTGTTTGAAGTCACGCTGGTGCGTTCTGTTGCTGTGTGTTTCCATTCCATGATTAAAGTAATTTGAAGAGAGGTAATAACATGAACTCTAACATGGAAAGTAAGCGTTTCCGGACACATGTCCCCATACCATATTTTCTTTCTTTGTGTGTGAGGAATGTTTCCTGAAAGTTTGGTCGTACCTTTTTGTAACACCATATATATATATATATATATATATATATATATATATATATATATATATATATATATATATATTGTCAACGGCATTGTAATTCTTTGATTTGA
The DNA here is from genome assembly GCF_021461395.2 of Schistocerca americana. Classification (NCBI taxonomy): domain Eukaryota; kingdom Metazoa; phylum Arthropoda; class Insecta; order Orthoptera; family Acrididae; genus Schistocerca; species Schistocerca americana. Next base: position 161,133,837 of record NC_060119.1, on the reverse strand, counting down.
CATAGAAGGTATTGACCTGAAAGTTCAGTTAAAAGGAATCGATGGTTTCTTGAGAATATAAGGAAGAGATAATTGACAATTGTAAAACAAGGATAAAGCAGTCGAACTGATTTAGGTGATGCTGAAGGATTGGAATTAGTAAGTCTGACGCTGCAAGTAGTAGACGGAATTTGCTACTTGGAAACCAAAATAACTGAAGATGGAGGAAGTAATGTGTACATAAAATGTATAAATAATTTAACATCTAGTATAACTTTATGAGTTAGGAAAACTTTCTGACACTAATAGTCTGTGTAGCTTTATGTCTAAGTGAAACGTGGACAATGAACGGCACAGAAAAAATGACTAGAATGATCTGGAATGTGATGTTACGGAGGAATATTGAAGATTATTTTGATAAATCATGTAAATAATAAGAGATATTGTTTCGAATCGAGAAGAAAAGATGTTGATGCCACAACTCGACTAAAAGAACAGTTAGGCTGATCTCACACATCCCGCAACATTAACGAATAGTTAATTTGATAAAGGGAAAATTGTAGAGGCAGACCAAGGCTGGATGAACGCAAACTCTCTCAAACAGATGTAGTGGAAGAATTGGTGCTGAAATGAAGAGACTTGCAGAAGATAGACAAGCGTAGAGAGTTGCAACAAACAAGACTTTTTCCTTGAAATTATCACAACAACAATACTTATACATCTACACTCTGTAAGGCACCTAATGATACGTGATGGGATGTGTGTGATGTCCTTAGGTTAGTTAGGTTTAAGTAGTTCTAAGTTCTAGGGGACTGACCACCTCAGAAGTGCTCAGAGCCATTTGAACCATTTTGATATCTGACGCAGGTCCTTCTGGTATCACTATTCAACATTCTTCACGAATGATACACGAGGAAAAAGATGGTAGGCTTCCATATGAACTCTAATTTTTCCTATATTCCCATCGTGGTCTTTTCACGAGAAGTCCCTGGGACGAAGTGATGTGTCGGTTAACTTTCCTGTCGAGTATGCTCTCGGAATTTTAACAGTTTCTAATCGTAATGCTAAACTAGTCTCTTGTAGCGTCTGCAACTGGAGTCTGATGAGCACCTGTTAAGCACCTGTCTTCCACTCTCGTGTTTATCTATACAGTGGTGTCCATATCTAAAAGACGAAAGTAACTCTCGTATTATATGTCACTGCCAAGTAACATAGCTATATGAAACTTGAAAAGACAGAAAAACGGATATACACTCATGTTCATAAATTAAGGAAAATGCTGATACATAGTGAAACAGCGCTCTGGTGGGCGGTTTGCGTGTTTAAATCACCTCAGGGTATGACCATGCGGTGCATTTGACCTGCGGTCATCGCATTGTGGCGCTGGCAGCAGTCCACATACTCAGAGGTGTGTTGGTGCATCTCAGAGTAAGGTGCAGTGCGTAAGTGTGCAGACGTTTCCAGACGTGCTACTGGTGACTGTGTGTTGAAAATGGCTTAAAGAACACATATTGATGACGTTATGAGGGGTAGAATACTAGGGCGACTGGAGGCTGGTCAAACACAGCAAGTCGTAGCACGGGCCCCCCGTGTGCCACAAAATGTGATCTCTAGATTATGGCAACGATTTCAGCAGACAGGAAACGTGTCCAGGCTCTACAGCACGGGACATCCACAAGAAGACCGATATTTCACCATCAGTGCCCGCAGACGGCCACGGAATACTGCAGGTAGCCTTGCTCGGGACCTTACCGCAGCCACTGGACCTGTTGTCTCAAGACACACAGCCTACAGACGACTGAACAGACATGGTTCATTCGCCCGGAGACCTACAATGTGCATTCCACTGAACCCTGGTCACAGGAGAACTCGTAGAGTCTGGTGTCAAGAACACAGCACATGGTCATTGGAACAGTGGTCCCAGGTTATGTTCGCGGACAAGCTCAGGTATAATCTGAACAGTGATTCTCGCCGGGTTTTCATCTGGCGTTAACCAGGAACCAGATACAAACACGTCCTTGAAAGGGACCTGTATGGAGGTCGTGGTTTGATGGTGTGGAGTGGGATTATGATTTGTGCACGTACACCCCTCATGTCTTGACAGAGGAACTGTAACAGGTCAGGTGTATCGGGACGTCATTTTGCACCAGTATGTCCGACTTTTCGGGGGTGCAGTGGGTCCCACCTTCCTCCTGATGGATGATAATGCACGGCCTCACCGAGCTGCCATCGTGGAGGAGTACCTTGAAACAAAAGATATCAGGCGAATGGAGTGGCCCGCCTGTTCTCCAGACCTACACTCCATCGGCACGTCTTGGATGCTCTCGGTCGACGTATCGCTGCATGTCTTCAAACGTCTAAGACACTTCAGGAGCTCCGACAGGCACTGTGCAAGAATGGGAGGCTATACTCCAGTGGCTGTTCGACCACCTGATCCAGAGTATGCCAACAGGTTGTGCTGCCTGTGTACGTGTGCATGGTGATCATATCCCATGTTGATGTCGGGGTACAAGCGCAGGAAACAGTGGCGTTTTGTAGCACATGTGTTTAGGGACGGTTTTCTCAACTTAATACCAATACCGAGGACTTAAAAATCTGTGTCGTGTGTGTTCCCTATGTGCCTATGCCAATTTTGTGTTGTGCCACGTTGTGTGGCACCACATTCTGCAATTATCCTTAATTTATGAGCATGAGTGTAGTACAGCACAGAAGGTAACTCAAACAAACAACGGAATGAGTGGAACGGGAACGACATTTATCTTTAATGACAATAAGTACGCAGAAGACACCGCTATTCATGATGGTCTGTTGGACATTGCAGACTGTGGGACACGGTCCTTGATAGGATGTGTAAACAACACGGACGGCAGAGCACGATCTTCAACGAGCTCTGATGATGGCCACAAGATTGTTAAGGAATTTTCGTGGTAGGACATTCTACACCACTGGCCATTAAAATTGCTACACAACGAAGATGACGTGCTACAGACGCGAAAGGAAGAAGATGCTGTGATATGCAAATGATTAGCTTTTCAGAGCATTCACACAAGGTTGGCGCCGGTGGCGACACCTACAACGTGCTGACATGACGAAAGTTTCCAACCGATGTCTCATACACAAACAGCAGTTGACCGGCGTTGCCTGGTGAAACGTTGTTGCAATGCTCGTGTAAGGAGGAGAAATGCGTACCATCACGTTTCCGACTTTGATAAAAGTCGGATTGTAGCCTGTGGCGAAGGTGGTTTATCGTATCGCGACATTGCTGCTCGCGTTGGTCGAAATCCAATGACTGTTAGCAGAATATGGAATCGGTTGGTTCAGGAGGGTAATACGGAACGCCGTGCTGGATCCCAACGGCCTCGTATTACTAATAGTCGACGTGACAAGCATCTTATCCGCTTAGCTGTAACGGATCGTGCAGCAACGTTTCGATCCCTGAGTCAACAGATGGGGACGTTTGCAAGACAACAACCATCTTCACGAACAGTTCGATGACGTTTGCAGTAGCATGGACTATCAGCTCGGAGACCGTGGCTGCGGTTACCCTCGACGCTGCGTCACAGACAGGAGCGCTTGCGATGGTGTACTCAACGACGGACCTGGGTGCACGAATGGCAAAACGTCATTTTTTCGGATGAATCCAGATTCTGTTTACAGCATCATCATGGTCGCATCCGTGATTGGCGACATCGCGGTAAACGCACACTGGAATCGTGTATTCGTCATCGCCATACTGGCGTATCACCCGGCGTGATGGTATGGGGTGCCATTGGTTACACGTGTCGGTCACCTCTTGTTCGCATTAACGGCACTTTGAACAGTGGACGTTACATTTCAGATGTGTTGCGACCCGTGGCTCTACCCTTCATTCGATCCCTGCGAAACCCTACATTTCAGCAGAATAATGCAAGACCGCATGTTGCAGGTCCTGTACGGGCCTTTCTGGATACAGAAAATGTTCGACTGCTGCCCTGGCCAGCACATTCTCCAGATCTCTCACCAATTTAAACGTCTGTTCAATGGAGGCCGAGCAAATAGCTCGTCACAATACGTCAGTCACTACTCTTGATGAACTGTGGTATCGTGTTTAGGCTGCATGGGCTGCTGTACCTGTACACGCCATCCATGCTCTGTTTGACTCAATGCCCAGGGGTATAAAGGCCGTTATTACCGCCAGAGGTGGTTGTTCTGGGTACTGACTTCTCAGGATCTATGCACCCAAGTTGCGTGAAAATTGTAATCATATGTCAGTTATAGTATAATATATTTGTCCAATGAATACCCGTTCATCATCTGCATTTGTTCTTGTGTAGCAATTTACTCCAAAAGCGCGGTTGACAACTGCTGGATGGTCGTTGGTTTTTGTAAACACGCTGCAGTACGTCTGCCCAGTGCACCCCATATACTCAATGGGGTTTAAGATAGGGGAACGGCCAGGCCAGTCCAGTCCATTCACCGGATATCCGCTCGTTCCGAGAGCTCCTCCTACAGCGGTCTTCGATGTGGTCGCTTATTGTCATCCATAAAAATGGATTTAGAGCCGAAAACACCCCTAAAATGACCTAATGTGTTACATTAACCCTGATCGGTGGGTGTGCTGTGTTCAAACAGTTGGTGGGTGGGTATGCTAGTGCAACATTATGCCTCACCGTACCATAATACCTGGACCACCAAAACGATCATGTTAGAAAATGCTGGACGTATCCTCACATGGAGAGAGGTGCGACACGTACTGCTCCCAGACACGTTGTCGAACATCATCGTTTTGATGGTTCGCGTGTCATGATATGTGGAGGTATAACGTTTCATGGCCATACTGAGTCCAAGTCTTTGAACAAGATACACTTATCAGTCTTAGATATTGCGGCAGTGTACCTCTTCCCCAAGTGCGTCTTTTCAGGGGTGCATTCAGCCCTGATAATGCGCTACAGCTTCAACCAGTGTTGGTGGAAGAGCTCTCGGTACTAAAAGTACTCACCAAACGCACTGGCCTGTCCTTTCCACCGATATAAACCTGTATGTTGACGCGTGGGACGCGTTTGGAAGGCATACTGCAGCACGTAGACACGCATCAACAACCATCCAACAATTTCAATAGCGCTGGTGGAGGAATGCAGCGCCATACAACAAGTATTTACCAACCTCACAGCAAGCATGGGAGAACGACGCAGAGTATGCATACCTGTCGTTAATCTTCATACACCCTGCTATGAACCATGTCCCGCCGTTTGTAATGTCCATTGGACCATCACGAAATGCGGTGCATTCAATGTAAAAATTGTCTTTGAATAAAACGGTCATTTCTGTTTTTTTTTTGTTTTTTTTTTTTTAGCTACCTTCTGTACTATACATTAGCAGTTCTTTCTGCATATGGGGCCAGTTTCATCGATCCATGTCACTTAGCAGCGACATATTAAGCAAAAGTTACTTTGGTCTTTTAAGTTCTGCTCACAACCGTAGTTCGTGGCCGTCGAGCTAGCAATACATTTATTTCTGAATTCACTCGCCAAATTGTGCGGCTGGTCACGGCGGAGGTTCGAAACCTCCCTTGGGCATGGGTGTGTGTGTTTGTCCTTAGGATAATTTAGGTTAAGTAGTGTATAAGCTTGGAGACTGCTGACCTTAGCAGTTAAGTCCCATAAGATTTCACACACATTTGAACATCTGAACCCGCCAAATCTCATTCATTTTGATATGGTTGACTGTCGTGGCAAATCTCAAGGGATAGCCACTGAACTGTTTGTGATTGCAGAGGATGCATTCACAGTCAGATTATATGCAGTTCACTCCTTGGCATTTAGAAAGTCATGTTTCAGTAGATGGGGCTCAACTGATGTGACCCATCAAGAGGCGTTGTGTTTGCGATGAGAGTCGTACATCGTACTGAGTTTGAGAACATTGGTGAGTGCCCGAGGGGCTGCTGCGTACCGATGAATCAGCTGTCCGTTTGGCCCACTGAGCTGACAGATCAGATCTCCGAACCAGCCGATCGATCACTGTCTCCTGGCATTGCGCAGACGCCACTCCAGCCTACTGTCTATGCCGCGGTACGTGTAACCTATATTCTCAGTCCCCTGGTGGCAAGGAAGCCTCTAGTAAATGTAATGAAGTGAGTTAAGAAATACGGAATTCAGTATGGAGTAAGCAGTGTGTAGATCATACCAGCTAAAAATTGATCCTTTCTTGGTTGGTACGGTTCACGATCAGCTTGTGGTTTGTATGAGCTTTAAAGCCATTATATGACACTCCACTCCTTTTCACATTCGTCATACATCAGCAAAAACACCCTCTGAGTGCGTTAGCGTCACTAGAAAAAAATTACTGGTGGTAGGAATGGCCCCATATTCTACCACAGAGCACATCGATGTTTAGCTAAACAGAACTGCTTTAATTTTCGTATTGCTTTCAATGATGCACTCAGGTATGCATAGTTTGTGACATGACAATTTCAGGTCAATTGTCAAGATAACGTATTATGTCCTGATTAGCAGAACTAACACTAAACACAACAAAATCAAATTTAAATGGAAGGTTCTCTACAAGTTTTTTCCTACTTCCAGTGAAGCACTGTCTGATTTGGCCACTATTACGCCAAATCATCAGATTATGGTTCGAAGCTCGTTACCACACACACCAAAAAACGTTTTTCACCACCTCGGTTCCGAGAGTTCCGCAACCTGTACAGAAAATTGAAATAGATATCAACATAAACATCATTTGAGCCCTTTTCATTGCTCATGAAAACCACACATTGCGTGTTGTACCACCATGCAGCGAGACCTTCGAAGGTGGTGGTCCAGACTGCTGTACACACCGGTACCTCTAATACCCAGCAGCACATCCTCTTGCATTGATGCATGCTTCTATTCGTCGTGGTTTACTATCCACAAGTTCTTCAAGTCATTGCCCCACTCCTTAACGGCAATTCGGTGTAGATCCCTTAGAGTGGTTGGTGGGTCACGTTGTCCATGAACAGCCATCTATCCCAGGCATCCAGAATGAGATTTTCACTGCAGCGGAGTGTGCGCTGATATGAAACTTCCTGGCAGATTAAAACTGTGTGCCGGACCGAAACTGGAACTCGGAACCTTTGCCTTTCACGGGCAAGTACTCTACCAACTGAGCTACCCAAGCACGACCCACAGCTTTACTCCTGCCAGTACCTCGTCTCCTTTATCCCAGGCATTTTCGATGGAGTTCATGTCTGGGGAACATGCTGACCACTTTAGTCGAGCGATGTTGTTATCCTGAAGGAAGTCATTCACAAGATGTACACGATGGGAGCGCAAATTGTCGTCCACGAAGACGAATGCCTCGCCAAATTGCTGCCGATATGGTTACACTATCGGTCGGAGGAGGGCATTCACATATCGTACTGCCGTTATGGCGCTTCCATGACCATTAGCAGCATACGTCAGCCTCACATAATGCAACCCGAAAACAGCAGAGAACGTCCACCTCGCTACACTCGCTGGACAGTGTGTCTATGGCATTCAGCCTGACTGGGGTGCCTCCAAACACGTCCCCGTCGATTGACTGGTTGAAGGCATATGCGACTCATCGGTGAAGAGAACGTGATGTCAATCCTGAGCGGTCCATTCGGCATATTCGTGGGCCCATCTGTACCGTGCTGCATTGTGTCGTGGGTGCAAAGATGGACCTCGCCATGGACGTCGGGAGTGAAGTTGCGCATCATGCTTCCTATTGCGCACAGTTTGAGTCGTAACACGACGTCCTGCGGCTGCGCGAAAAGCATTTTTCAACATGGTGGCGTTGCTGTCAGGGTTCCTCCGAGCCATAATCAGTAAGTAGCGGTCATCCACTGCAGTAGTAGCCTTTAGGCAGCCTGGGCGAGGCATGTCATCGACAGTTCCTGTCTCTCTGTATCTCCTGCAAGTGCGAACAACATCGCTTTGGTTCACCCCGAGACGCCTGGACACTTCCCTTTCTGAGAGACCTCCGTGGCAGTAAGTAACAATGCGGACACGATTGAGCCGCAGTATTCACAGTTTAGGCATCGTTCAAATACAGACAACACGAGCCGTGTTCCTCCTTCCTCTTGGAATGACTGGAACTGATCGGCTGTCGGACACGGTCCGTCTAATGGGTGCTTCTCATGATGGTTGTTTACATCTTTGGGCGTGTTCCGGCATAAGAAGTCACCCTCATTCTGCCAACGGCCTTGTCGAAGAGGGCTGAGGAGCGGACAGAGGTTCAGGGCACTCTCTTGTCCTAGAGGTGGGAAACTGCCCCTAAAGGAGGAAGGATCAGCAATGATCAACGGCATGGGTGCAAAGATGGACCTCGCCATGGACGTCGGGAGTGAAGTTGCGCATCATGCAGCCCATCGCGCACTGTTTGAATCGTAACACGACCTCCTGTGGCCACTGCATCAAAGACACGTAACGTGTATCCACAGAACACGTTGCCTGTAATTGAAGAAGTGTCATGATGACCTCTCCATTGGCAAAAGATTCTTGACTAGTCCAAAATTCGGATGTCCTGGAGGGGACTACCAAGGGGGAAGTTATCACGACAAAAATATTCAATAATCAACGGAAGGATAACCTACGAGTCGAGGCGTGGAATGTCAGAAGCTTGAATGTGGCAGGGAAACTAGAAAATATGAAAAAGGAAATGCAAAGTCTCAGTATAGATATAGTAGGGGTTAGTGAAGTGAAGTGGAAAGAAGGATGAGTATAGGGTAATACCAACAGCAACAGAAAATGGTATAGTGAGAGTAGAATTCATTATGAATAGGAAGGTTGGTCAGAGAGTGTGTTACTGTGAACAGTTCAGTGATAAGCTTGTCCTTATCAGAATCGACAGCAAACCAACACCGACAACGATAGTTCAGGTATACAAGCCAACGTCGAAACCTGAAGATGAAGAGATAGAGAAACTATAAGAGGATATTGAAAAGGTAATACAGTACGTTAAGGGAGTCGAAAATCTAGTAGTCATGGGATACTGGAATGCAGCTGTAGGAGAAAGAATAGAAGGAATGGTTCCCAGAGAATATGGGCTTGGGAGAAGGAACGAGAGAGGAGAAAGAGTAATTGAGTTCCGTAACAAGTTTCAGCTAGTTATAGCGAATACCCTGTTCAAGAATCACAAGAGTAGGAGGTATACTTGGAAAAGGCCGGGTGATATGGGAAGACTTCAATTAGATTACGTAATGGTCAGACAGCGGGACAAATTATAGTTTTACCTAGTGGTATGACTGGACGTATGTGTTGTTTCTAGTCCACTTAAACTGCCATAAGTCCTGCGTTTGTTGAAGCGTATGTTAATCACATCGCTATTACTAGCAGCTTGGGGTTCACGCTTGCATCTCGGGATGTGCAATATCGGCGCGTTTTGTTTATTTCAAGCGCCAACGTGACTTTGCAATTTCTTGGGATGGAACTGACGTACTGCGATGCAACCAACGCCCTTCTTTCTGTGATTTTTGCTGTTATTGATGGTTGGAAAACGGCACAGGGTGCCCATTTGAAGCACGTAAATTTGCGGTGTAATTTATATTTGGTTACGTTTTAAAATGTCTCATGATATTTCCTTTCACGAGTCCGTGCCTTACATCCATACTCGTGAAAGTCGTTTTCCAGTGTCTATAGTTGTTCCTGAGATATTTTCACTGAAAACTTTAAGTGGACCCCTCTGTAGATGGTATGTAAATATATATACTATATACTAGGGAAACGTTGAGAGCATAAAGTTCCGAAAGTTTTTGACCAATCTATTTCGTGTTTTTTGAAAGATACTGTACTAACGTTCCAACGGATATGGGCTACATGTTTTCAATATATGGAGTAATTAAATAAGTATATAATAATATACATAGAGGAAACATTGTTAGCAAAAATCTCAAAGTTCTTGACCTGTTCACTTCCTGTTTTTACACACTACTCTAATACATGCATGGATGGACATCAGCAACATATTTTTCACAGAACAAAGAGAGGAAACACTGACAGCAAAAATACGGTAATAAACATTCATATGCACGACGGCTAAATATTTATATATTTTTTTAAAATTTGAAACGCACAAGGGCTTCATATTATTTTAAAGTACAGGTTTTCTTTTAAAACCGACGGTGAAAAAGAAAATGCTGCGCTGCGAAAATATACAGTTCTGTTTTCGCAGTCGGTTTCGACCACAACAGCAAGGCATTTGAAGCGTTAGACAAGTTTTTGCTTCGGTATATATTTTTCCTCCTTATACAGGATGTCCCACTCGTTCAACCAAAATAACTTTTTTAATGAGATAATGAGAAATTGTTTCAGCCAATGTTTTTTAACGTCACTGGGTAGTTCTTGCTGAGAGTTCACGTTTTATATATATCTACAGATGTAGGAGATACGGGTTAGAGGTTAAATTTTTTAAATGGAGCCATGTACATTTTATTCAAGATACACTCTCCCTCTCCAAGAGCTATTCAAAAATGTATCACAGTGTATCATTGTTGTCAATAGGACGTAGATGTGTAAACGATAATAATTACACAGATTGTGAAGAGAAAGAGCTGTTTACTGCTTTTTTGCACGTATTACGTACCCAATGTAGTGCTGTAGTAGAGGTGTGAGTTTTGTTTCTGATTTCCGACTGACTCATGTAGATACAGGGACTCCCCCCCCCCCCCCTTCTTCCCCCGCGCAGCTCATTTGTTGTTTTAGGGTACAGTACACTGTATACCAATGTAGGCGTGCATCAGGGTAACTTAGTAACTGCATGGCGGCAGTACACATTGTGAATATAATTTTTGTTGTGTAAAGGTGTATGATATACACGCGTGACGATACGGAAGAAACGTTGCTGATCTATGGACAAAGTACTTTGACACCAAATAATTCAGTAACTGGCATTTTCATGTTCAGTACTGTAAGAGGACATTATGGTCATTATGTTATTATGTCTATCTCTACTCTGCTGCGCATACCTGTACTGTAATTTGCCGTAGGTGGGCGATATTCTGTTCAGGCACAACTGTTGTACAGCAGACGATTCCCTGGAGAGCCATTCGCCTTGTTGCTGGATGTTTGGTTGTCTCGCTTTTCGTCTATGTGAAACGGGATGTTTAAAAACAGGACCCCGAAATCGTTGTAGAACACGCACAGACGAATGTCCTGAAGTCGCTGCGTTCGTTGCCGTAGTCGTGAATCCTCAAGTCACCACACGACGAATTGAAGTTGGTTTCTCGAAAAAAAGTGCACATCACATTGTGCAACATCATTAACTCCATTGTTACTATGTTCATTTACACCAAGAACGTAATGGAAACGACTTCAACAATAGGGTTCAGCCGGCCAGGGTGGCCGAGAGGTTCTAGGCACTACAGTCTGGAACCGCGCGACAGCTACGGTCGCAGGTTCGAATCCTGCGTCAGGCATGGATGTGTGTGATGTCCTTAGGTTACTTAGGTTTAAGTAGTTCTCAGTTCTAGGGGACTGATGACCTCAGAAGTTAAGTCCCATAGTGCTCAGAGCCATTTGAATAGGGTTCAGTTTTGTCAGTGGAGTCAGCAACAACTTATGACTAATCCTAATCTCTTTTCAGATGTTCTTCATCAAAGGAATTGCCAATAAGAGAAATATGCATTACTGGCCCGTCAACAATCCGTGATTGCTGCGACAGGTAGAGCATCAACGTCCATGGAACGTTAATGTTTGGTGCATTGTTACTGGAGATATCATTATCGGGCCTCTTTTTTTTATGAGACCCAAAATGGCAGATAATATGCCCGATTTTTAAGACACACTATTCGTGTTCTCTTCCAAGCTTCACCTCTGAATCAGAGGATGGTAATAAGGTATCACCGCGATGGATGCCCTGCACATAATGCATTACGAACACGACGAATTCTGAACCGTAAACACCCTGGTAGGTAGGCTGAATGTAGTGGGCCAGTTAGTTGGCCTGTCCGACCTCAGAACCTTACATCTTTGGATTTTTTTCCCGTGAGGAGCAGCCAAGGATGTTGTTGTTGTTGCTGTGGTCTTCAGTCCTGAGACTGGTTTGATGCAGCTCTCCATGCTACTCTATCCTGTGCAAGCTTCTTCATCTCCCAGCAGTTACTGCAACCTACATCCTTCTGAATCTGCTTAGTGTATTCATCTCTTGGTCTCCCTCTACGATTTTTACCTTCCACGCTGCCCTCCAATGCTAAATTTGTGATCCCTTCATGCCTCAGAACATGTCCTACCAACCGGTCCCTTCTTCTTGTCAAGTTGTGCCACAAACTCCTCTTCTCCCCAATTCTATTCAATACTTCCTCATTAGTTATGTGATCTACCCATCCAATCTTCAGCATTCTTCTGTAGCACCACATTTCGAAAGCTTCTGTTCTCTTCTTGTCCAAACTATTTATCATCCATGTTTCACTTCCATACGTAGCTACACTCCATACAAATACTTTCACAAATGACTTCCTGATACTTGTAACTATACTTGAAGTTAATAAATTACTCTTCTTCAGAAACGCTTTCCTTGCCATTCCCAGTCTACATTTTATATCCTCTCAACTTCGACCGTCATCAGTTATTTTGCTCCCCAAATAGTAAAACTCCTTTACTACTTTAAGTATCTCATTTCCTAATCTAGTTCCCTCAGCATCACCCGACTTAATTCGACTACATTCCATTATTCTCGTTTTGCTTTCGTTGATGTTCATATTAAATCCTCCTTTCAAGACACTGTCCATTCCATTCAACTGCTCTTCCAAGTCCTTTGCTATCTCTGACAGAATTACAATGTCATCTCCGAATTTTTCTCTTGTTTCCTTTACTGCTTGCTCAATATACAGATTGAATAACATCGGGGAGAGGCAACAACCTTGTCTCACTCCCTTCCCAACCACTGCTTCCCTTTCATGCCCCTCGACTCTTATAACCGCCATCTGATTTATGTACAAATTGTAAATAGCCTTTCGCTCCCCGTATTTTACCCCTGCCACTTTAAAAATTTGAAAGAGTGTATTCCAGTCAACATTGTCAAAAGCTTTCTCTAAGCCTACAAATGCCAGAAACGTTGGTTTGCCTTTCCTTAATCTTTCTTCTAAGGTAAGTCGTAAGGTCAGTATTGCCTCACGTTTTCCAACATTTCTACGGAATCCAAACTGATCTTCCCCGAGGTCGGCTTCTACCAGTTTTTCCATTAGTCTGTAAAGAATTCGCGTTAATGTTTTGCAGCTGTGACTTTTTAAACTGATTGTTCGATAATTTTCACATCTGTCAACACCTGCTTTCTTTGGGATTGGATTATTCTATTCTTCTTGAAGTCTGAGGGTATTTCGCCTGTCTCATACATCTTGCTCACCAGATGGTAGAGTTTTGTCATGACTGGCTCTCCCAAGGCCTTCAGTAGTTCTAATGGAATGTTGTCTACTCCCGGGGGCTTGTTTCGACTTAGGTCTTTCAGAGCTCTGTCAAACTCTTCACGCAGTATCGTATCTCCCATTTCATCTTCATCTACATCCTCTTCCATTTCCATAATATTGTCCTCAAGTACATCGCCCTTGTATAGACCCTCTATATACTCCTTCCACCTTTCTGCTTTCCCCTCTTTGCTTAGAACTGGGTTTCCGTCTGAGCTCTTGATATTCATACAAGTGGCTCTCTTTTCTCCAAAGGTTCTTTAATTTTCCCGTAGGCAGTATCTATCTTACCCCTAGTGAGATAAGCCTCTACATCCTTACGTTTGTCCTCTAGCCATCCCTGCTTAGCCATTTTGCACTTCCTGTCGATATCATTTTTGAGACGTTTGTATTCCTTTTTTGCTTGCTTCATTTACTGCATTTTTTATATTTTCTCCTTTCATCAATTAATTTCAATATTTCTTCTGTTACCCAAGAATTTCTACTACCCCTCGTCTTTTTACCTAGTAGATACTCTGCTGCCTTCACTACTTCATCCCTCAAAGCTACCCATTCTTCTTCTACTGTATTTCTTTCCCCCATTCCTCTCAAGTGTTCATTTATGCTCTCCCTGAAACTCTGTACAACTTCTGGTTTAGTCTATCCAGGTCAAATCTCCTTAAATTCCCACCTTTTTGCGGTTTCTTCGGTTTTAATCTACAGTTCATAACCAATAGATAGTGGTCAGAGTCCACATCTGCCCCTGGAAATGTCTTCCAATTTACAACCAGGTCCTTAAATCTCTGTCTCACCATTATATAATCTATCTGATACCTTCTAACATCACCAGGATTCTTCCATGTATACAACCTTCTTTTATGATTCTTGAACCAAGTGTTAGCTATGATTAAGTTATGCTCTGTGCAAAATTCTACCGGACGGCTTCCTCTTTCATTTCTTACCCCCAATCCATATTCACCTACTATGTTTCCTTCTCTCCCTTTTCCTACTCTAGAATTCCAGTCACCCATGATTATCAAATTTTCGTCTCCCTTCACTACCTGAATAATTTCTTTTATCTCATCATACATTTCATCAATTTCTTCGTCATCTGCAGAGCTAGTTGGCATATAAACTTGTACTACTGTAGTAGGCATGGGCTTCGTGTCTATCTAGGCCACAACAATGCGTTCACTATGCTGTTTGTAGTAGCTTACCCGTACTCCTATTTTTTATTCATTATTAAACCTACTCCTGCATTACCCCTATTTGTTTTTGTATTTATAACCTAAAAGTCTTGTTCCTCCTGCCACCGAACTTCACTAATTCCCACTATCCCTAACTTTAAGCTATCCATTTCCCTTTTTAAATTTTCTAACCTACCTGCTCGATTAAGGGATCTGACATTCCACGCTCCGATCCGTAGAACGCCAGTTTTCTTTCTCCTGATAACGACGTCCTCTTGAGTAATCCCCGCCAGGAGATCCGAATGGGAGGGCAATTTTACCTCTGGAATATTTTACTCAAGAGGACGCCACCATCATTTAACGATACAGTAAAGCTGCACGCCCACAGAAAAAATTACGGCTGTAGTTTCCCCTTGCTTTCAACCGTTCGCAGTACCACCACAGCAAGGCCGGTTTGGTTAGTTTTACAAGGCCAGATCAGTTACTACAAAGGGACAGGTTACTTCTGCATTTTCATAAGTACTGTAATACAGTTCTGTACAATAACAAGATTCAATTATTGTACAGTGCGGTACTGTTGCATTCAATGTGTGTTGGTAACTGATACAATTTTCAAATACGCTTTGAAGAGATTAAATGGTTTAGTTAATGAAATGCACTGAAGTGATATTTAAATTAGATAAGTTATGAATTACTCATCATTTAAATAGCTACTATTAAGTGAATAAAAATATTACCTAGTGATACATTTTTGAATAGCTTTTGGAGAGGGTGAGTGTTTTCTTCAATAAAAATTCCATTGATCTCCTACATTCTATGGGTATACATAAAAAGTATGCCCCCAAGCAAGATTTTAAAAACATTGGTTGAAACAATTTTTCATTTAATACATAAGAAATATGTTATTGTGGTTAAGCAAGATAAATGTGTGTAGTTGCAAGCAAAGTTTCTATACCCACTTATGTGTTGTTTCGTTTTCTTCTCTATTTTCTATTTTAACAGGAGACACAAAAATTGTATGTGTGGCTTATCGCCTTTTGATTATAATACTATTACGGAATCTATATCGTCCGAAACTTTGTAAACCTACCCATTTGCAGATTAAAACTATGCGAAATAGTCTCATGGAAGCTACCACCAGTACTGATCCAGCAGCGGGAGAGATCACTCATACGCAGTATACCAGTACCCCAACCGATTCACCCACACCCATACCCATTTATTTTTAGTTACTTCTGTTCCCAGTCAAGTTTTTGTTAGCTTTGGCAATAAACAAGTCTCGAGATCAACGAGAGGGGGGACTTATGAGCTGTAAGAAATGAATAGTTTTCCATTCTATTTGTTTGAGGTCTCGCATGCGTTAAGGGTATTAAATTTAAAAGGTGGGGGGGGGGGGGGGAGGGGGGGGGGATAACTCTGAGATAAGAGGGTTTGTGTTGTCTACTTTAGTTTTACAATGTACTAGTTTAATACGAGCGGTGGGCACAGTCAGTTCCGGACTGACCAATAGAAGGGGCGACGCCTTGATTGAAATACGTACGGACGCCGTTAGCTCGGCCAGCTACGTTTTGGTGACGCTCGGCGCTACTTGGCTGTATCCTATCAGCGTCGTTGCTCTCCCCAGTAGCTGACAGAAGTTGAGTATTCTGAATCGTAATTATTTGGAGCTTCCTTCCGTTAATGCGTTCGGGCTACGCCAAGGTGTGTCCCCTGCTCCTGGAAGTTTAGTCACTCTTGTTTCAGGGTGGCTCATCTGTTAGGCTGTGTTCGCTTTTGCGTGGAACTTAAACTGACTATCAAGAACTGTCTCTTCGGCTTACATCTACACCTACATACATACCCCGCAATCCACCATACGGTGCGTGGCGGTGGGTACCTCGTACCACAACTAGCATGTTCTGCCTCTGTTCCACTCCCAAACAGAACAAGGGAAAAATGACTGCCTATATACCTCTGTACGAGCCCTAATATTTCTTATCTTTGTGGTCTTTCCGCGAAATGTAAGTTGGTGGCAGTAAAATTGTACTGCAGTCAGCTTCAAATGCTGGTACTCTAAATTTCCTCAGTAGCGATTCACGAAAGGAACGCCTCCTTTCCTCTACAAACTCCCACCTAAGTTCCTGAAGCATTTCCGTAACACTCGCGTGATGACCAAACCTACCAGTAACAAATCTAGCAGCCCGCCTCTGAATTGCTTCTATGTCCTCCCTCAGTCCGACCTGATAGGGATCCCAAACGCTCGAGCAGTACTTAAGAATAGGTCGTATTAGTGTTTTATAAGCGGTCTCCTTTACAGATGAACCACATTTTCCCAAAATTCTACCAATCAACCGAAGACGACTATCCGCCTTCCCCACAACTGCCATTACATGCTTCTCCCACTTCATATCGCTCTGCAGTGTTACGCCCAAATATTTAATCAACGTGACTGTGTAAAGCGCTACACTACTGATGGAGTATTCAAACATTACGGGATTCTTTTTCCTATTCATCTGCATTAATTTACATTTATCTATATTTGGAGGTAGCTGCTATTCTTTACATCAATCACAAATCCTGTCCAAGTCATCTTGTATCCTCCTACAGTCACTCAACGACGATACCTTCGCGTACACCACAGCATCATCAGCTAACAGCCGCACATTGTTATCCACCCCATCCAAAAGATCATTTATGTACATAGAAAACAACAGCGTACCTACCACACTTTCCTGGGGCACTCCAGAAAATGCCCTCACCTCCGATGAACACTCACCATCGAGGACAACGTACTGGGTTCTATTACTTAAGAAGTCTTCCGAGCCACTCACATATTTGGGAACCAATCCCTTATGCTCGTACCTTAGTTAGGAGTCTGGAGTGGGGCACCGAGTCAGACGCTTTCCGGAAGTCTAGGAATATGGCATCCGTCTGATGCCCTTCATCCATAGTTCGCAAGATATCATGTGAAAAAAGGGCGAGTTGCGTTTGCAGTAGCGATGCTTTCTAAGGCCGTGCTGATGCATGGACAGCAACTTCTCTGTCTCAAGGAAATTCATGATATTCGAACTGAGAATACGTTCGAGAATCCTGCAACAAACCGATGTTAAGGATATTGGTCTGTAATTTTGAGGATCCGTCCTTCTACCCTTCTTATATACAGGCGTCACCTGCGCTTTTTTCCAGTCGCTCGGGACTTTACGTTGGGCAAGAGATTCGCGATAAATTCCAGCTAAGTAAGGAGCCAATGCAGTAGAGTAGTCTCTGTAAAACCGAATTGGAATCTCATCAGGACCTGGCGATTTATTTATTTTCAACCCATTCAGCTGCTTCACAACCCCAGGGATGTCTATCACTACGTCCTCCATACGGGAATCTGTACGAGACTCGAACGGCGGTATGTTTTTACGATCCTCCTGCGTGAAAAATTTCTCAAATGCTAAATTTAAAATTTCAGCTTTCGTTTTGCTGCCTTCCGTTGCCAGGCCAGACTGATCAGTGAGTGACTGAATGGAAGCCTTCGACCCGCTTATCGATTTTACGTAAGACGAGAATTTCCTTGGGTGTTCAGCAAGATCTTTTGCTAAGGTATGACGGTGGTTCTGGTTGTATGCTTCGCGCATCGCTCTTTTCACAGCAACACGAATCTCTACTAACTTTTGCCTGTCCTCATTCTCCCGATCTTTCTTGTACCGCGAAAAGTGCAGCTGTCTTTGCTTCCTGAGCATTCTCCGAATTGCGCTGTTAAACCACGGTGGGTCTTTTCCGTCCGTAACCCACTTTTTCGGCACATACTTGTCCAATGCGTGTTTAACAATGTGTTTAAAATTTGCCCATAACTCTTCCACGTCCATCGTACCGGAAGTAAATGAAGTCGATTCATTTACTAAGTAGGATGCTTACAACTGCTTATCTGCTCTTTCTTGTAAGAGTACTCTCCTAGCCTTCTTGACCGACTTTTTAGCTTTCGTAACCACAGTCGTAATGACAACATCATGATCAATAATCCCTGTCTCAACACTGACACCGTCGATGAGGTCTGGTCTGTTCGTGGCTACCAGATCCAAAATATTTCCATTACGCCTTGGCTGTCGATTTAGCTGCTCAAGACAGTTTTCGGATAATGTGTTCAAAATTAATTCACACGACGGCTTGTCTGTACCACCTGTAATGAATCCATAGACATCCCAGTATACATTAGGTAGGATGAAGTCGCCTCCGACTAATATAGCATGATCCGGGTACTTCTGCGATACATAGTGTAGACTCCCTTTGAATGATTGTAGAACTGTCACGGTGGAACCTGGTGGTCGGTAATAACACTCAACAATTAATTTTATTTCTCCTAGCCCTGTTAAACGTGTCCAAGTAATTTCACAATAACACTCTACTTCGACCTCAGGAGACAAAATATTTTTGTCAACTGCAATGAAGACACCACCTCCTACGGTGTCTAATCTGTCTTTCCGATACACGTTCCAACCCTCACTAAATATTTCAGAGCTTCCTATCTCAGGGTTCAGCCAGATCTCAGTCCCGAGAATAATTTGCGCACCACGCGCTTTCTCGAGGGCAGTAAATTCAGGAACTTTATTCCGAACACTATGAAAATTTACTGCTAATATCTTGATAGCTGAAGTGTCTTTACACTGAGCGCGTCCAGAGTTCCCTGCCTGCAACTCGACTGATGAGTATTCATCAGATAACCTCACACTACTGCCTACCCTAAAAAAAAACCATGTACACGCTACAAGTACTCTGCTACCCGAGTAGCCGCTTCCTTTGTGTAGTGCACCCCTGACCTATCTAGGGGCGTCCTACAATTCCCCACCTAGTGCGCAAGTCTAGAAATCAGCAGCCAAGACCGTCACAGAGTCGACGAAGCCTCAGGTTGAGACCCTCCACTCGGATCCAAACCAAAGGACCCTGATCCACTCTGGAAACGATGCTGCAAATAGAGAGCTCTGCTTGGACCCCGCGTGTGAGGCCAGCGGTCTTCACCAAATCCGTCAGCCACCTGTACGAACTGAGGGTTGCCTCAGAACCCAAGCGACAGGCATCATTGGTGCCGACGTGAGCAACTACTTGCAGACGACTGCACCCCTAAATATTGTTATACTTGAAAGGTATTTCATAAATGAGTTCGGTGGAATAAGTCTCTACAATATTGGTGGAATTCCGTTGTTCTATGATCTATTTATTGGTTTAAGATTCCCGTTGGGATTTTCCTCCTTTACTTAAAATTTGTTGTTTGATGTTCCGTGCTGATGCTTGTTTTGCCAATGGTGATTTAGTCCCGGTAAATTCGTGTTAAATTTGTGGACAATTATGCTTCATCTATATTTATCTGGGACTAAAATGGTTCAAATGGCTCTACGCACTATGGGACTCAACATCTCAGGTCATCAGTCCCCTAGACTTAGAATTACTTAAACCTAACATCCATGCCCGAGGCAGGATTCGAACCTGCGACCGTAGCAGCAGCGCGGTTCCGGACTGAAGCGCTTAGAACCGCTTGGCCACCGCTATCGGGGACTATTTTTTAAAAAAAAAAAAAAAAAAGATCTCTACTTAACTTGTTCCACTCCATATAATCTCACAAAAACTGTATAAGGTTTTTGATTATATTTGTTATTGGTGGCTTTTTGAAGGCGGGTTTGTAATAAATTTTGTACTATTTTTGGAGATATGTGTAATAAAGATTTGTGAACAACAAGCCTGTGATTGCGTTTCCTTGTGACTCATGTCCCAAAGACTAATCACTAAAACTGCTTTGAACGTAAGGCGTGAAATATCAACACTCGTTTAGAACCCTTGATGGAGTATGCTAACTAAAAATTGCAACAAAACTATAAAATCTGTAACTAGAAGGGAAATTGTTAATAAGCATGCGACCCGCGTTTGAACGAAAGCCCATACAAGGATAACATGAAAGAGTTAGGCGAGTCAGGATGGATAAGGTCTTTGCGTCCAGCGATTTCGATGTAAACGGATGCAGTGTTTGGAATCAGCGACCAAAATTGTCGCGAGCGTTCGATTGAGAAAATGTATTACGGGAACGAACTGCTCGTTCCGTGGCTGCTACCGCGTAACAAGAGCAGGTGCACAAACAATGAAAATGGCGGCGACAACAGAGCCACCGCTATTACGATGCACCCCCAACCAAGAAATTGCGCCCGTTGGTCTCGTCCCCCGGCAATTTGGAATTCGCAGCATCGTGCCACCTTGTCCAGTTCCTCTGTACTCCACGGAGTGTTTGATAGCCAAAGTGCGCGCGTTGCAGAGCGGTGGCCGCGAGGTGTAGTACACGCTTGGCCCGGCTCTCGGTACCTGACCGCCCATGTTGTCGAGCACAGCGTTCGATAGGGCCGTTGCGGCAAAGAGACAGAGTTGGTGTTGGCCAGGGTTGTGGGTTTCAATAGCTATACTGTAGTCCGGTCTGGTATTACTAAGCATGTTGTTGTATGTAGAGTCCTAACATTGTTGCTCGCAGTTTGTGGTTACTGTTTTGGCCACAGTCAAGGTATAGGTTTGTGTTGTTTCGTAGCCAAGAGTGGTGGTTAATCAGTGATCAGCCGCTCTCTTTTGTATGTAGCTTCAATGTTGTCAGCAGGCTGGTTAACGGCCCCTTAAGGCGGTGAAAGACGACTCGAAAACGTTTACTTAAAGTTGTGAGGAAACGCCGATGTAGTAAGCCGCCGTCAAGAAGTTGCCTCGGGCTGCCCTTGTGGATTACTGCAAGGACTGGCTACGACACCAGATTTGGTTGTTTAAGTCTGTTATCTGCAAAGGAGTATTAATAATGCTCTCGTAAAGTGACGAAAACAACCATTACTGAGTTAGCAGTCACCTATCAAGAGTGTGGTAAGCATCTACACTCCTGGAAATGGAACAAAGAACACATTGACACCGGTGTGTCAGACCCACCATACTTGCTCTGGACACTGCGAGAGGGCTGTACAAGCAATGATCACACGCACGGCACAGCGGACACACCAGGAACCGCGGTGTTGGCCGTCGAATGGCGCTAGCTGCGCAGCATTTGTGCACCGCCGCCGTCAGTGTCAGCCAGTTTGCCGTGGCATACAGAGCTCCATCGCAGTCTTTAACACTGGTAGCATGCTGCGACACCGTGGACGTGAACCGTATGTGCAGGTGACGGACTTTGAGCGAGGGCGTATAGTGGGCATGCGGGAGGCCGGGTGGACGTACCGCCGAATTGCTCAACACGTGGGGCGTGAGGTCTCCACAGTACATCGATGTTGTCGCCAGTGGTCGGCGGAAGGTGCACGTGCCCGTCGACCTGGGACCGGACCGCAGCGACGCACGGATGCACGCCAAGACCGTAGGATCCTACGCAGTGCCGTAGGGGACCGCACCGCCACTACCCAGCAAATTAGGGACACTGTTGCTCCTGGGGTATCGGCGAGGACCATTCGCAACCGTCTCCATGAAGCTGGGCTACAGTCCCGCACACCGTTACGCCGTCTTCCGCTCACGCCCCAACATCGTGCAGCCCGCCTCAAGTGGTGTCGCGACAGGCGTGAATGGAGGGACGAATGGAGACGTGTCGTCTTCAGCGATGAGAGTCGCTTCTGCCTTGGTGCCAATGATGGTCGTATGCGTGTTTGGCGTCGTGCAGGTGAGCGCCACAATCAGGACTGCATACGACCGAGGCACACAGGGCCAACACCCGGCATCATGGTGTGGGGAGCGATCTCCTACACTGGCCGTACACCACTGGTGATCGTCGAGGGGACACAATAGTGCACGGTACATCCAAACCGTCATCGAACCCATCGTTCTACCATTCCTAGACCGGCAAGGGAACTTGCTGTTCCAACAGGACAATGCACGTCCGCATGTATCCCGTGCCACCCAACGTGCTCTAGAAGGTGTAAGTCAACTACCCTGGCCAGCAAGATCTCCGGATCTGACCCCCATTGAGCATGTTTGGGACTGGATGAAGCGTCGTCTCACGCGATCTGCACGTCCAGCACGAACGCTGGTCCAACTGAGGCGCCAGGTGGAAATGGCATGGCAAGCCGTTCCACAGGACTACATCCAGCATCTCTACGATCGTCTCCATTAGAGAATAGCAGCCTGCATTGCTGCGAAAGGTGGATATACACTGTACTAGTGCCGACATTGTGCATGCTCTGTTGCCTGTGTCTACGTGCCTGTGGTTCTGTCAGTGTGATCATGTGATGTATCTGACCCCAGGAATGTGTCAATAAAGTTTCCCCTTCCTGGGACAATGAATTCATGGTGTTCTTATTTCAATTTCCAGGAGTGTATTTTCTCTATCTTGTTGCAGTTATGGGATTAATCAAAAAGAGAAGAAATGGTGGGTTGCCGCCTTGGTATTGTTTCCAAAACAGTGAAGCTTGTAGTGTGGAACATTTGTACATCCCTGTGCTGTGCTGTCACATCGTCAGGCTGTTCCCAGTAGTGCAGGGCGTCGTGAGATCAGTTACCGTGTTTGCAATTTGCATAACAAACGGTGCTCTTTCTCGACTTGATAGCAAGCAAGCTAGCAAGCGACTAACATTTCCATGATCGAGCATTGTAGACGCATTGAATTTCCTTTTCACCGCGTTTACAATTCTCTGACCGACATATTACTTTGGACTTAACTTTCGTCGTGCTGATGTGCAGTTATTGGTTCAAATGGTTCAAATGGCTCTGAGCACTATGGGACTTAACATCCATGGTCATCAGTCCCCTAGAACTTAGAACTACTTAAACCTAACTAACCTAAGGACATCACACAACACCCAGTCTTCATGAGGCAGAGAAGATCTCTCACCCCGCCGGGAATCGAATCCGGGAACCCGGGTGCGGGAAGCGAGGACACTACCGCACGACCACGAGCTGCGGACGTGCAGTTATTACTGAGATGTTTGACAGCTAATTAAAAATCACTTTTCTTTCTTTCTACCTTAATATCTCGACATAATCAGTAATTATTGAAAGTGGGGGTTCATCAAAACTTCAAGGTGTTTATTATTGTCGAAGTTGTCGTACCTGTCAGGATAACACTGTTCCCTACTTTAAATTACCATGACATTCTTTTCAGGCTTCTTGGAGTGTTACAAGAGGTAATTATTGATCATGCAAGATGGGTTGGCGAAGCATCCGTATCTTCAAACTTCCCTTCGAGGTTCCGTCTGAATTGGCGATTGATGCTCAACGGCCGTATGGAAGAGTGCTTAGCCACGTGCAGGGAAAATGGTCCACCCTCACGATGTAACCCGTTCTCAATGGGGTGTGGCAGATCGGAACGGAAGTGACACAAGATGTACCCTTATATTTGATCGTCGGCGGATGCAGAGCAATAGTGATCTACGACGGACTCCCCAAAACATGCTCTGGATGTGGGAGAGAACGCCACGTACGTTCCGAGTGCGTGCACCGGAGGATTGTAGAAGTTCCAATTGGCGAAACTGTCCCTACGCCCACGGCGAAACCGCAGACATTTTTTTTCACTAGCTGCTTATACAGGGTGTTACAAAAAGGTACTGCCAAACTTTCAGGAAACATTCCTCACACACAAATAAAGAAAAGATGTTATGTGGACATGTGTCCGGAAACGCTTAATTTCCATGTTAGCGCTCATTTTAGTTTGTTCTTCCACCTACGCTCAATGGAGCACGTTATCATGATTTCATACGGGATACTCTACCTGTGCTGCTAGAACATGTGCCTTTACAAGGACGACACAACATGTGGTTCATGCACGATGGAGCTCCTGCACATTTCAGTCCAAGTGTTCGTACGCTTCTCAACAACAGGTTCGTTGACCGATGGATTGGTAGAGGTGGACCAATTCCATGGCCTCCACGCTCTCCTGACCTCAACCCTCTTAACTTTCATTTATAGGGGCATTTGAAAGCTCTTGTCTACGGAACCCCGGTACCAAATGTAGAGACTCTTCGTGCTCGTATTGTGGACGGCTGTGATCCAATACGCCATTTTCCAGGGCTGCATCAGCGCACCAGGGATTCCATGCGACGGAGGGTGGATGCATGTATCCTCGCTAACGGAAGACATTTCGAATATTTCCGGTAAAAAAGTGTTTGAAGTCACGCTGGTACGTTCTGTTGCTGTGTGTTTCCATTCCATGATTAATGTGATTTGAAGAGAAGTAATAAAATGAACTCTAACATGGAAAGTAAGCGAATCCGGACACATGTCCACATAACATATTTTCTTTCTTTGTGTGTGAGGAATGTTTCCTGAAAGTTTGGCCGTACCTTTTTGTAATACCCTGTATTTTACGACCCACTGTCTAATTTCTTATGGTGGGTCGTATGTGCCACTTAGCCGCTGTGACTGGGTCCGGTGTCCGGTGTGACTGAAAGTAACACCACCCCGGCTCCCGTCCCCACTCACACCGTTGCCCGTGTCCCACCACGTGGAGGCGGGCTCTATTTGTTTACATCCATTTGATATCTTCCTTTGTGCAGCATTAGAAAAACTTATAACTAATACAAAATCAAGTGAGATATTAATAAACAAAACGGAATTAAATATTTAGAAAGAAGGAAGGAAGAGAATTGAATAGAGAAGAGATAGGTATAATATTGCCCGTCACCTGGTTGTGGGCGGCAGTCCGGGTCTTGGAATGACCCTCAAGACGCTGGTCATCGCTCACCATACCTTTACCACATCTACCATCCTAAAAACTAACTTAACTGGAAGAGATTATGGTACGTTAAAGCTGGAAACTGAGACTAAGACCTCCACATCCAACGTGCTAAACTATTTACGATATACAATAGAGAGGTAACTGATTTTTTACTTGGCTCAAAGTTGCTAATGAAAGGGTTCTTGTGGTAATAGTAATAAAGGTAATGACGCTAAAGATGCCTACGAGGCTTCTAGCAGAGTACATCAGGCGCAGGCACCTCCTGGCCCCGCCGACAACACGACCTGAACGGTGGTTTTCCCCGATCTACCATAGGTATCCGTCGGGTTGGGCTCAAAAGAGAGGGACCACAATTAAGATCCTTCTATCCAGACTGTGCGCTGCCTCTTAACAGAAGGCGTAGGTTCCTTGAAGAGGTACCTAGCTTTAAGCTCTTATTAGACATGGAGGTACTGTTAACTATTTACAAATAAGGTGCAATCTGTTTTTAGGATTGTGTGTGACTTGTACACCTCTTGTCGGTTGTTCCAGACTGTTCTTTGAAGTGGACTTGGTTGACACAATGGATCATCTGCGCTGGACGCTTCAATATATGTGTTGGTGCCCTGGTCTGTATCTGTTTCTTCTTCATCACTCGTTGTGCTAATCATATCTGTGTCCCCCTGGGCATCATGATGTCTGTTTGGACCGACTTGCCTTCGGTAGGGTCTGTTGCGCAAGTATTCTATTTGTTGGATCTTCGAGATTTCGTCAGTTAGTTTGTTGAGTTCAGTCCACCTTCCTGGGTCGCGTATTACGGCATGTAGTTCGTTCTGTGCGTTCAGGCGATTTATGTATACTGTGTGTCTTGTGTTCGTGCGTTGTCCGCAGAAGAAGACAGGATATTCAGGGGAGCCCTCTTCCCCGCATGTGCATCTATTAGTCTGCTGCAGACTCACGCGGTACAGGTGCGTGGGATAAGGGCCATGTCCTGTGATGAAATGTACCAAACCGCGGCTGGGATCGATATGTTTTAGTTTTAGTCTTTCCCGGATGTCAGGGTAGAAGTTGTATACGTGGCGGCCCTTATGGCTGTTGGCCCACTCACTCTGCCAGGTATCCACTCGCCATGCTCTGAGTTGGCGTGTTGTCTCAGTCGGTACACCAGTGATCTGCCGAACTTGGTCTATTCTCCCCATCCTAAGCCAGTACATTGCTGCGCGGTACCTGATGGTGATATCTATGGGGAAGATTCCCATGACGACACATAGTGCGTCATTTGATGTTGTGTTGAATTCCCCTGTTAGTCGAAGTAGAACACTTCTTTGGCCTCGACGTACAATGGCTCTGTCGGTTGAGAGATTTAATCTGTGGGCCCATGTACTGGCAGCAAAGCATAGTACTGACTCGAAGAGAGCGCAATGGTATGTGCGTGTGACTGACAGGGATAGTCTGAATTGTTCCGAATTTAGCCTAGCCAGTTTGTGTAGTATCTTTTCTGCTTTGTGTGTGCATATTCGTATGTGTTCGTGGAAGTTCAATCGTTCATCAATGTATACTCATAGATAGCGTGTGACTGCTAGTCTTTTTATGTTTGTGTCCCCGATTTTGACTATTGGGCTCCTGCGCAGGATACCCTTTAGCAATGTATAAGTTGTTTTGTTTCCTGCTATCTTTAATTTATTATCTAAGCACCATAGGGTTATTGTCTGAAGTGTTCCATTGGCTCTTTCTTCTAGCTGGGCACGGTTTTTTGCTGAAACTACGACGAGTAGATCATCAGCATAAGCGACAAATCCATCTGTCAAGATGTGCTCCTCTAGTAACTGTAGGAGCGGTTCTACAACTACGTCCCAGAAGATGGAGCCGCAGATCGACCCTTGTGGGCAGCCTTTTGTAATTCGTTTAATCACTTTCTGGCTGTCCATTTGCCAAACGACCGTTCTGTCTCTGCAATAGTCCATGAAACTATTATACAGAGACTCCGGTACCTGCAGGTGTCTGAGCCTCTTGAACAAGGCCGGCCACAAGAGGTTGTCGAAGGCACCTGAGATGTCTATCATAATTGTAAGTATGCATTTGGAGGGTGTGTCGTGTACTATTTGGAGTGTCCTGTTAACTGCGTTGACTATAGATTTCCCTTCCCTGAAGCTGTATTGGTGTGGTGTCAGTCCCCGTAGTGTTCGGTGTGCTTGTCGTCTTTTGCAGAGTAGTTTTTCTTGTACTTTACCGAGTGTATTGATAAGGCAAATTAGTCTGTATGACTTAGGGTCTGATGGGTCTTTGTCTGGAGCCTTTTTGATGATAACCGCCTTCGAGGTCTTCCACACTGCAGGCACACAGCCCAGCCTTAATGCACCGTTTAACAACGTTGTGAGAAACGGGGTGATCTGCGGTGCAATTTGTTTCATTACCTCAGAGTGGATACCATCCGGTCCAGGCGCCTTTTTGTTTTTGAGTTCTGAGATCGCTGTCGCCACTTCTTCCTGCGCAAATCGACAGGTGACGGTTGGTGTGGTGTATACTGTGTCTACTTCGCGTCTCAGTGCTGCATGTTGTGGTGTGTCTGTGTTTGCGATGTCCTCAGGCAGGACTTTGCTCAACAGGAACTCCGCTGTGCGTCTCCAGCCCTTAGTCATCTCACCATCTTCCTGTCGCAGCGTTCCCAGAACCAGTGGGCTCTTAATTTTCTGTGTCACGATTTTGTATGGTTCCCCCCAAATGTTTAGTTGTGTCTGTGCTACTACATGACTATTCCAATGGTCTTTCCTGGTCTTATTCAGCTCAAGTTTATATTTGTCCTTGGCAAGCCGGTAGTCGTGTAGTCGTAATTGTCTTTCTCTATCTGAAATTGCTCGTTAGTAAAGCTTACGTTTACGTTTTGAGTCTTGTTTGAGTCGTGTTAATTGTGCATTCCAGGGAATGTTTTGGTGTTTTGTCATTCTTTGTGTGGGTATGCATGTGTTCTGTGTGTGTGTGTGATGATATCTGTCAGCATGTGTGCTCTGTAATCACCACTGCCGGTGATGTCTTGCGGCATGTGCTCATGTATTTTTAGTCTGATCCTGTCCCAGTCTGTTTTGTCAAATAATAGTCTTTTTGGTTGTGTTTCTGTGTTGACGTTTTGTGTACCACTTATGTTAGTGTGATGATGTTGTGGTCGCTAGCAGTGATCTGGTCATGTACGGTCCAGTCTCGTACGTGGTTGACGGCGGCATTATTAATGAGGGTGATGTCTATGTTTGATGAATGACCGTTGTGAGTCGGGTGATGTCCTTCCTTGTTGAGTACGTGTAGTCTGTTTTCTTGGATGATGTCATTTATTATTCTACCTCCGTCGTCAGTTCTGTCTGAATGCCACAGGGTTGATCTGGCATTTATGTCTGCACAGATCAGAAGTTTCTTGTTGCTAGTGTATTGCGCAACATCTCTGATGAGGTCTGCGCATTGTTTGATGCAATGACAGAATTGGGCGTACAGCGACGCGATGGTCCAAGTAACCCCCTTGTGTGTGACTTCAACTCTAACTGGATGCTCGGAGCAGAGTTCTGTAATTTTGACTGGATGTATTTCTTTGTTTAAGATTATGACAGATGCCATGCAGCCTGTCCCCTCCGCAACTGTCACCGCACTTGGAGGAAAGTTGGGGATATGCCCTTGTCTAGTGTAGGGTTCCTGTATGGACAGAATGTCACTTTTTAGTTCACTTAGGACCCGTGGGAGCTCCGAATTTACAAGTATACTCCGCATAGCATTACGCTGTGCTATTAGCAGTTTGGGTGTTTAACGGTGCCGTAGCACTTGCTGCTAGTTTGACTGTAATCGAAATATGTTCTCCCATTAGCCCTTACGTGATCCTTGTAAAGGATGGTTCCTCCCTGCGGGCGCACACCTGCATGAGCAGGTCTAGTAGGCTGTCTGGATCTGTTGGAATATTCTCAGTTTTGAGAATCAGTCTATCGGTTTGCTCCGATGTACGGAAACAAACAGAATGGCCGTACGGGTGTAGGGTGCGGATGAGCATCCTCTGTGCCGTCTCTAAGATGTCTCTTTCTTCTAGTCTACTTAATTTTACATTTATTTCTAGCTTGTCGTAACTAAAACTAGCGGTGTCGATGGCGTGTGTTGGCGTCACTGCAGCCGTGACGCGTCGTGATGGTGTAGTGGCGTTGCTGTGCACCTCTGCGGGTTGGGGGGGCTGCATTGGCGTCCTCGTTGGTTGTTGTGGGGGCTTCCTTGGGCGTCGGCATTGAGGTGGTTGGTTGGGGGGCTGCGAAGGTGTTGGTATCATCAGGGGTATGCACTTTTCTATCACTAGGTTTTGAGGCAGCCTGCGATTGCCGCGATTGGTCGTCACACGCTTTCACTTTCTTGACTCTCTTAGGCTGTTTGGGTTTTCTATGCGGTTTTAGTTTCCTAAAGCCTATGATGATTAGTTTTTTTCTGTGTGTTTCATTTGTGCAGTCTTGGTGTGTATCATATGTGTTGGTTGTTTGTGCCTCCATTCTGCACTGATTTGACGTGATTTGGTTCCCACTTGACTGCTCGTCTACGCTATTTGTGACAGACATAACAGCTTTTGGTATGTTATGCGCACTGTCGCCTCTATTGCCAGACCCTCCGCAGACTTTTGTTGCGGTTGTTGCAGCGGCTTTTTGTGTGGCATTCGTGGTGTCTGCCGGCGCTGTGGCCTGCTCAAGGTCGGTATTACGGTTTTGAATATCATTGTTATGAACACTACAATCTCTGGCGTAAGGGCAGTAATAGACGTCGTCTTCTTCCTCTGCCGTTGAGTCAGAGAGAGTTATTTTGCGTTTGATTTGATTACAGTCTGGGCTGTCTGATTTGTCCGTGTTTTCCGTTTGGGCTCCAGTTGTGCTGGCTTGCGTTACAGTTGTGTTTAGCACCGTTGTGTTCAAGGTCTCATCTTGTATGAATTTGATTGGTTTGATGCGTGCTTCGCATTTTGTAGTGTCGTATGTGCGTCGTTGTGCTGGAGTGGATGGGTGATCTTGAGTCGTTAGCAACGCTGTTTTGTGCAGTTGCTTTGGTTGGTCATGTGTGGTATAGTTTTCTGGTCTGTCGGCATCAGGATTTGGGGTTATCATATCTATTCTCAGTAGTTCGTCTTCGAGTTCGTCTATCCTGTTCATACGGGTCGTCTGGAATGTCATCCATTACATTATTTGTCTTTTGATTTTGAACTGCACGTAGATGGTTTCGGTGCCTGGTGGATGGTGACTTGTATGATCTTACTCAAAATATCCACGGGTATGCTGCCGGTCTATAGTGTCCAACGGGCACAATATTTCGGCGATCATACATGTCGCCATCATCAGGTGAACTGACGGACTGAGCTCCTGTGAACGTACCGGCACGGAGATCCGTACGCTATGGCTGCTCAGAGGGAACTGGGTTCGGTCGCGGCGGCGGCCGATTTAAATACCCTCCGCCCGCGGCGCGCTCCCTCCGCCGTCCGCGCCCCGCGCCACGGCCGCGCGGTGGAACAGATTGCGACGGCGTCTGAGATGACGTCGGTGTGATGGCTCTGTCCGCCGTGGTCGTCACAACTATACGTCTGCTCGATTTACTCTTGATTAACCCGATCGCTGGTTCCCAAGCCTTGCTAAGATTATAGCCACAGTCACGGTTTATGAGGTAGTCATTGGTGCGAATTTCGATGGCCTCTCTAACAACGCTGTCCCAGTATCTCGACGTCTGTACCAGAATCCTCGTGCAGTCATACTCCATGGCGTGATTTTCCGACAAACAATGTTCAGCGACCGCTGAACATATTTGTGGCCAAATACCTGACGGGAATATTAAGTCCTTATGTGGGTAAATGCCCCGATCACATCCGTAATTCCGTGGATTTTGTTAAACGCTTTGATAGCTTCAGGTTGGATGAGTCAGATATCATGGTGAGTTTTGACGTCGTTTCCTTGTTTACGAGGGTACCCCTGCGAGATTCACTAGAATTGATTAGTCAGAAGTTTGACCAGAAGACCACTGAACTTTCTAGGCATGTTTTGACTTCCACGTATTTTCTTTTTAATGGAGAATACTACGAACAAACGGAGGGAGTAGCCATGGGTAGCCCACTCTCACCGGTGGTAGCGAATTTGTACATGGAGAACTTCGAGGAGGAAGCCCTGTCGTCATCCGTATGGAAACCTACTTGCTTTTTCCGTTACGTGGACGACACGTTCGTCATCTGGCCACATGGTATGGATAAACTCCTTGCCTTCCTTACACATCTAAACTCCATACACCCCAACATCAAATTCACTATGGAGACTGAAACGGATGGTACATTATCTTTCCTTGACGTCTTGGTCAAGAGAAGGGCTGACGGCACCCTAGGTCATGGGGTGTATCGGAAGACTACGCACACTGATCTGTATTTGCACGCAGACAGCTGCCACCACCCTTCACAGAGGAATGGGGTACTTAAAACTCTAGTACATAGGGCGCGCACTATCTCTGACCCAGAGAGTCTACCCCAGGAATTGGAACATCTGAGAACTGTATTTCGAAAAAATGGGTACTCAGAGTAGCAGATTCAACGTGCTCTCCGCCCAACCACTGCAGCACAACCTGTTGAGATGGATGAAGTCACGAGGGAGGAGGTAGGCACTGCATTTATTCCATACACTCTCGGGGAAAATCGCCCGCATTCTGAAGAAACACCGGGTCGAAACTGTGTTTTGTCCTCCAAATAAAACTCGTGCAGTGGTGGGGAGCGCCAAAGATGACCTCGGTTTGAGGAAGGCCGGCGTGCACCAGATTCCGTGTCAATGTGGCAAGTCGTATATTGGTCAGACGATGCGTACCGTCGAGGATCGATGCCGTGAACACCGGAGGCACACTCGACTGATGTATCCGAGCAAGTCGGCGGTCGCTGAACATTGTTTGTCGGAAAATCGCGCCATGGAGTATGACCGCACGAGGATTCTGGTACAGACGTCGAGATACTGGGACAGCGTTGTTAGAGAGGCCATCGAAATTCGCACCAATGACGACCTCATAAACCGTGACTGTGGCTATAATCTTAGCAAGGCTTGAGAACCAGCGATCGGGTTAATCAAGAGTAAATCGAGCAAACGTATAGTTGTGACGACCACGGCGGACAGAGCCATCACACCGACGTCATCTCAGACACCGTCGCAATCTGTTCCACCGCGCGACCGTGGCGCGGGGCGCGGACGGCGGAGGGAGCGCGCCGCGGGCGCAGGGTATTTAAATCGGCCGCCGCCGCGACCGAACCCAGTTCCCTCTGAGCAGCCATGGCGTACGGATCTCCGTGCCGGCACGTTCACAGGAGCTCAGTCCGTCAGTTCACCTGATGATGGCGACATGTGTGATCGCCGAAATATTGTGCCCGTTGGACACTATAGACCGGCAGCATACCCGTGGATATTTTGATTATCAAATACGCCGGGAGAAACTCAAGAATTGTATGATCTTGTTTTTTCAGGGGTTGATTTATGGAGCATGTTGGTTGACTCAGAGGGGTGATTCAGTTGCCATAGTCAGTAGTGTCAATTAGTCTATCAAGCAGCTGTTAGTAGGTCTGGCAGACGCCACCCCTGCTGTTATTGCAAATTCGGTTTCTGTTCCTGCAGGGAATGCAATCGATGGGCTCTGATGCTCGACAGTCCGCGCGTTTGTGGCCCTTTTTACCTGTGTCTGCGCAAGCTTTGGTTGTGTGGCCAAGGTCACAACAGTTGTAATACTGGCTCACTGACGCAAAGTGTTTGGCAGATTGGGATTGGGAGTCTATGTACACCCTTCCTTTTTTGGTGAGGCACCAAAAAATTCTCGGTGTGACTTCCAACACTTGATGGTTTTATCCATTTCTTTTGAGCCCTGTGCGGAATCTGATTTTCACGTCTTTGTCGAATTCGTCTTTTGTGAAATCGTCACTGAGATTTTGGTCGTATAGACACTCAAGAAATTCTCTATCCGAGATAGTGTCTGTCACTCGACAGACTACCACCAAAGGTTGCCGTTTTCTGGGCCCCTCACACGCGATATTCTCAATATCTTTTGTCTTTTCTATTATTTCCCTACAGTCCTCCTGTGTTGGTGCTTCGACAATCACAGCTGTTTTCGTGTTTCTTATTGACTTAATGTGTAGATTGTCTCGTCTTGGGTTGATGTTTTTTGTCAACGTTTGTTTTATTGTTTTCGTGTCTTGGTTGTTGGTAGACTTTATGAAGAGAGTGGTTGCCTGCATGGCTTTTGCCACCTCAATGCGTTTATGTTCTTTGGGTGCGGTGGAGAGTGCCGCAGCGTATGTTAGTGTCTTCGCCTGTTGCTGTGCCTGTTCAGTAACCTTTCCTGTCAGTTCCCTAAATTGGTCCCTGAGCTCTTGGGTTATTTCAGCGCAGACACTAACGTATGCGGACTTGCATTTCACAGAAACCGCATGCTGCAGAGACCGCCACCCATGAAGAAAATACGTACACTTGTGCTACGCCAGCGACTGTGACGTCATTGACCGACGGGAAAAGGTAGGTAGGAGGGATGGAAATGGATCCTACGGTTGTGCTGACGGCTGCTTTCGTCCTTGAGCGCAGGGAGTCACTTCTGCACTCGGACATCGAAGCACACACAAGCACACGAGCAAACAACGATCAACGAAGAGCCACAAGACAGATCCTGGTTTTACGCAGAGGAGATTCCACCACTCTTCTAGGGGCCGGTATGAACATGTCTTATCTGGAGTCGACTTCAGCTGCGTGCTCGCACTAAAGGGTCAGCACCCAAGCTATAATTCATGCCATGAGCTGCGGCAACTGATACAGGACATAAATTTTATCAATACATGGGAGGCGATACACGGGGACAAGACGCGGTATACCTTTGTCACAAGTCGCCTCTATGGAATCTACGTAAAACATCGTCTCGAGTCTGCGACCTTTGATGCAGAATTATTGACCGTCGTCGTCTCAGATCATGTAACATACAAATGCACAGTCTCCCTAGGTCGTCACCGAGTGTGGAGGAGTCGACGTGTTAGGAAATTGAATACAGCGCACCTCAGGGAATCAGAGTGCAGACGCTTAATCGAAGACACTTGTCACATATGTGAACGACGCCTACTAACGAATGCTACGACGTTGCAATGGTAGCTGGAATTCGTTAAGCCTGCATTGCACCGAGCGTTCATTGCATACACAAGGGAGCAGACGACAGAATTTTATTTCACGATGCTCCGCGAACTTTTTGAGCAAGCGCCTTCACAGAATAGGGTTTAAAACGAGCGCAGACTAAAATACACTCCTGGAAATGGAAAAAAGAACACATTGACACCGGTGTGTCAGACCCACCATACTTGCTCCGGACACTGCGAGAGGGCTGTACAAGCAATGATCACATGCACGGCACAGCGGACACACCAGGAACCGCGGTGTTGGCCGTCGAATGGCGCTAGCTGCGCAGCATTTGTGCACCGCCGCCGTCAGTGTCAGCCAGTTTGCCGTGGCATACGGAGCTCCATCGCAGTCTTTAACACTGGTAGCATGCCGCGACAGCGTGGACGTGAACCGTATGTGCAGTTGACGGACTTTGAGCGAGGGCGTATAGTGGGCATGCGGGAGGCCGGGTGGACATACCGCCGAATTGCTCAACACGTGGGGCGTGAGGTCTCCACAGTACATCGATGTTGTCGCCAGTGGTCGGCGGAAGGTGCACGTGCCCGTCGACCTGGGACCGGACCGCAGCGACGCACGGATGCAAGCCAAGACCGTAGGATCCTACGCAGTGCCGTAGGGGACCGCACCGCCACTTCCCAGCAAATTAGGGACACTGTTGCTCCTGGGGTATCGGCGAGGACCATTCGCAACCGTCTCCATGAAGCTGGGCTACGGTCCCGCACACCGTTAGGCCGTCTTCCGCTCACGCCCCAACATCGTGCAGCCCGCCTCCAGTGGTGTCGCGACAGGCGTGAATGGAGGGACGAATGGAGACGTGTCGTCTTCAGCGATGAGAGTCGCTTCTGCCTTGGTGCCAATGATGGTCGTATGCGTGTTTGGCGCCGTGCAGGTGAGCGCCACAATCAGGACTGCATACGACCGAGGCACACAGGGCCAACACCCGGCATCATGGTGTGGGGAGCGATCTCCTACACTGGCCGTACACCACTGGTGATCGTCGAGGGGACACTGAATAGTGCACGGTACATCCAAACCGTCATCGAACCCATCGTTCTACCATTCCTAGACCGGCAAGGGAACTTGCTGTTCCAACAGGACAATGCACGTCCGCATGTATCCCGTGCCACCCAACGTGCTCTAGAAGGTGTAAGTCAACTACCCTGGCCAGCAAGATCTCCGGATCTGTCCCCCATTGAGCATGTTTGGGACTGGATGAAGCGTCGTCTCACGCGGTCTGCACGTCCAGCACGAACGCTGGTCCAACTGAGGCGCCAGGTGGAAATGGCATGGCAAGCCGTTCCACAGGACTACATCCAGCATCTCTACGATCGTCTCCATGGGAGAATAGCAGCCTGCAATGCTGCGAAAGGAAGATATACACTGTACTAGTGCCGACATTGTGCATGCTCTGTTGCCTGTGTCTATGTGCCTGTGGTTCTGTCAGTGTGATCATGTGATGTATCTGACCCCAGGAATGTGTCAATGAAGTTTCCCCTTCCTGGGACAATGAATTCACGGTGTTCTTATTTCAATTTCCAGGAGTGTAGTTTCCACAGCGCGACGCCGTCCGAAGGGGGTCGCAGTCCGCGTAAGAGCTTTTGAACGAGTCTGTGGAGAATCGCCTTCGACCACGTTAACAGAGAAAAACAACGTAGCTGCAGAGCCTTAATACAGACAGTCGTACTGCCGGATGGTTGCTATATGACAACACAAAAAGACATTGCCAACGCCTTGGGGAACAATACACTCACATCTATGAAGAAGCAGAACACGACGAGCCAGCTTTCCACGATGTCCCACGAATGCTATCGGCGTTCCTCGACGCGACGGTCGAGCGAGAGTTCACAGGGGAAATCACAGATGAGGACGTAATAGAAGTGCTCGATAACGGAGCGTCGAAGTTTCCAGGGTCCGACGGGCTTCCGTTAGTTTTATCGGACGTTTAAAAATCTCTTGACTCCGTGATGTACAGCCACATACGACGAAGTGATGTCTCCCATTGTGTCTCTTCCGCCAGCCTTTCTGGAAGGAATGATCATCCCTATCCACAAACCATCTGGCAGCAAAGGGATACAGGCTTAACAGCCACTGGCCTTGCTCAATTGCGATTACAACATTTACACCAGAATACTTGCAGCAAGTTTCAAGAGCTTTCTGTGCCAAGTGATATCACTCAATCAAACTCAGCTAGGAGGGGATACAAATGGCACTCAGCAACTATCGCGATGAAGCAGTCCATTGGTATCCATAGATTTCGATCGCGCATTCATTTTACATGGTGAACCACGCCGATGTAAAGCGTCAGACAAGTAACACATCTTCCACTGAATTCCTGAAACAATTCCGGTTAAATCAATATGTCATGTAACATAGTTATATGAAAATGTACGAATTTTATTGAGAGGCAGATTAAAAAAACAAGTCTACCTGTCGTGAATATAAACCACTAACACTCACACTATGAATTTCATGCAAGTAATTTCTCAGACACGAGCTACGAGACGCAGTTGTGAGGAAAGGAGAATTTTACGACAGCAATGCCCGGTCGAACGGCCGAAACCTTCACAGCAGGATATCCAGTGGACACAATGTGATGCTGCAGCCACTGCATAAGCCGCCAGCAAAAGCCGCCCTTGTCCCTGCTTCTAACGATGACCCTTCAGAAAACCTTTCTGCAGGAACACGGCTGGAGATGGCAGATAAACATCAGGAGATATCCATCTCAAAACACTGGTGACTCACTGTGGCCACCT
Source organism: Schistocerca americana (assembly GCF_021461395.2). Classification (NCBI taxonomy): domain Eukaryota; kingdom Metazoa; phylum Arthropoda; class Insecta; order Orthoptera; family Acrididae; genus Schistocerca; species Schistocerca americana. The sequence continues at coordinate 161,096,794 of NC_060119.1, read as the reverse complement.
GCGTAAAAACCCAAATGGAAAAGAAACAAACTCTAGTGGGTGGAATTACAAGTACGAGCGCTCTGATTGGCCACAAGTGGCCACCAGCTCTGATATAGACAAAATGCAGAGAGAAAAATTCGCTCTTCCCTTAGAGCAAGCAGTCGAGTATTTGAGCGAGGCGATTCACGCCACACTGAGAGTATTGCGAAAGTAATTATGTGTACACTTCTTCATAGGCTCGTCTTAAGTCTTAAGGAGTTAAACTGCAAAGTCCCCTAGTGTGGAGAATCGCACCAAGCACTGACAGTTTTGGCCCTCGCAAGTGAATTGACGGGAATTATGTATGTACTAATTCAGCCAAAGAGCGTATACTGTGCCAGTTAACTTAGCTATGGAATAACTAGGATCCCGACTCCACCAAAGACATAGGAAATGTATCAGACATGTTTAACAATCGAGAGAGATTTAGAATATATTCTCAGGTTCACAGCTCATGCTGAAAGCAGCCACTGCCACCACTAACGAAAGGTGAACATGTGCACTCTCTCTATGCCAGCAAGTTGTTCAAATGACACTCAGAACTGCGGTCGTCTCCATCTCTCCTATATTTTCGTGCATTCAGCCATGACCTGTAGTTAAACATATTCATGACTGTCGAGATTAATAGAAAGGAAAACACGCGATATATCCGATCTGACAAAACGGATTGCATAATTATGCAATTATGGTTGTAATGATATTTATGATATTATAGTGTCCTCAATTATTTTTGGGTATTTTAATTGTGCATTTTAGCTTAATTGATATCTCTGGCCTCAATTATATTTAATTTAACTATATATGACGGTAGTATCTGTTCGCGAAAGAACAGTTACCGTGGATGACCATGCAGCTTTGCTAGAAATGAAATGATAATTAAATAGACACCCTAGCTGCAAGCAGGCGTTGATACACTTCATTGAGGACATGTTGAAAATGTGTGCCCCGACCGGGACTCGAACCCGGGATCTCCTGCTTACATGGCAGACGCTCTATCCATCTGAGCCACCGCGGGCACAGAGGATAGTGCGTCTGCAGGGACTTATCCCTTGCACGCTCCCCGTGAGATCCACATTCCCAACATGTCCACACCACTACATTCGTAGTGCGCCTAATAGATGTTTGCCCATCATACTCATTACTCGTGGCAGATTAATCTACTAAGTCCCGTACGAGTTCGGCCATAGCGTGTGCGTTCGCGCAAGAAGGTCAATGGCCGGGAAGCCATATTTTTAACTATATATGACGGTAGTATCTGTACGCGAAAGAACAGTTACCGTGGATGACCATGCAGCTTTGCTAGAAATGAAATGATAATTAAATAGACACCCTAGCTGCAAGCAGGCGTTGATGCACTTCATTGGGGACATGTTGAAAATGTGTGCCCCCACCGGGACTCGAACCCGGGATCTCCTGCTTACATGGCAGACGCTCTATCCATCTTTTTTTTTTATGGTCATCAGTCCCCTAGAACTTTTTTTTAAGACGCTACCCCTTTTTTTCTTTTTTTAACTAAAAAATAAAGAAATAAAAAAAATAAAAAAATTAAAAAACCTAAGTACCACCGCCACTTGTCATCCTATAATTGATGTTATTCTAACTAAAAGGTTCTTCAATAATGTAACTGGTTCCACTTGGAGCCTTGTCATCGTTATCTGAAATCTCCAATAGCGCCTTTGAAGGGCATCTGCAACGGAGGCATTCTGCTTCGCTAGTGCCTCAAGGAAAACAGTATCCTTGCAGCAGCTTGTCTCTTCCTTTGGTCATGGCTGACAAGGCAGAACGTTGAGCCGTTAGTGTGATGCGGCACAGCACATTAACCACAGCCTGGCACTCCCCAGCTGAGTGGGGGGTGAACGAAAACGCTGCGTAAATAATTTGCGAAGAGCGTACGGTATTTCGGTGTGCGTTCGAGGGCATTGTGAGTATTTTGTAGGAACCACCAGTAATCAAGCTGCTCTTTCTCTCCGTCGCTAAAGATGTAGGCGACGGTAAGTCCTTTGAACCATGTAAGCGCATGATATTTTGCAGCCGGAAAGTAAGTTTCATCGGGACAGAGTAGGGTCTGCGGGTCAATCATATCAGGTGTGACCCGGAGGTAACAAGCCAATATCTTCTGTGTTAGTCGCCAAACTCCGGACGATGATGCGCAAGTAAAACGATGTTCATCGGTATCCAAAAGGTGACAATCTGGGCGATATGGGGAGTCTGCCAGTCTAATAGTGTGAAGTCGCTGGCGTGTGGCATATTTTTTGTTGGCGATCTGATACCACTTCGAACGCACCGTGGATGACAGAAAGTGGTGGTGTATCGTTTTCCACACTCTTGGCCAGCGAACCGTAGGGTACTTGTTTTCCACCACGTTATGGTGAACAGCCCGCAGAAGGTTGGTATAAAAATCTTTCGCCTTTGGTGGACGTAGCATGTGAAAGTTGCTGAATTGGACGGGTTACTCCTGTAACTTAAATATCAGATCTGAAGATGGTTCTGAATGAACCGAAACCGGTCATATGAATAATAAAAAAAATTTGCAATCAAGACGGATTTAAAGTAACATTAGTCGTTAATCGATAGCTCTCCACCTGGCTTGTGTACTGGTATGAGGAGACCTTCTGCAAACGCTGGCGGCACAACACAGTCTGGAGACATAAGTTCGCGGAACATTATAACCCAGCGAGGCATCATGATGTCACGGAAAGTCCGGTAGAATTCGATGGGCAATCCATCAGGTCCAGGAGATTTATTGGCCGCACCTTTGTCCACGGCGTCTTCGACTTCTTCGAGTGAGATTTCCTCTGTTAGTGCATTCACGGTAGCCTCGTCGATAGCACGTGTTATCTGCTGTAACACTTCAGTAGTGGCCTCGTCAATGACGGTTCTTTCCTTGTAAAGATGACGAAAATGATCCTCCACCGCCTTTACTATGGTTGCTTGGGTCGTACATAAGCGACCGTCGTGTGTCCTGAGTTGTGTGATTAAATGTTGACGTTGTCGGCGCTTATCCGCCACAACGTGGTGCATAGTGGGTTCCTCTGCAACCGTTCGATCGTGCCGTCGCGAGCGGACTACTGCACCTTCTAGTCGACGCTTCGTCAATGATAGTATGTGAGCCTTGATTCTGCTTTGGTCATGTTGTCTCTCCGGGGAAGGGGGTAAGGCCTCGAGGTCCCTGAGTGCCGCGTAGTAAAAATAGAGGGTCTGTCGATGCCACGCAGTCACGTCCTTGTCATATTGTATAAGTGTCCTACGGATTGCTGGTTTGGCACAGAGGAGCCACCACTCCAGGGTCGAGGTGTGTCGTGGGTGGCGGCGTTCACAGTCAGTCCACGTTGCTGCAACTTGCCGACGGCAATCCAGGTCCTGGAGATGAGTTATGTTGAGCTTCCAAAAGCCATTGCAGCGCCAGACTTGTTGGGGGCGTAGGTGTATAGTGCAGATATAGGCACTGTGATCGGAATAGGCTTGAGGCCATAATTCGGCGTCCACCACACCTTGTGTGAGATCTTGTGACACATATATGCGGTCAAGTCGGCTGGCCGAATGACTGGTAAGATGAGTGTGGCCAGAGCGGTTACCGTGGACTTTTTCCCACGTGTCGCACAAGTGAAGTTCTTGGATCATCGCACCCAGTTCCGGACAAGGCATGTAATGTGGGATTTGGTCCTTGGGGTGAAGTACGCAATTAAAATCGCCGGCGAAGACGCTGTGGTCGTATCGTCCAAGGAAAAGGGGAGCGACATCTGTGGAGTAGAATCTGGCGCGGTCGTGACGTCTTGTGGTACCCGACGGCGCGTAAACATTAATGAATCGGGTGTTGAGTGCCGTAAATGCTATTCCTCGCGCGGAGGGAAGAAACGTGACGTCGGTAACTTCAATACCTTCACGCACTAATATCGCCACTCCGGTGTCTGCAGGGCTACCGGGCGTCACATGTGTGGCGTAATCGTAAAAGTGCGGGAGTGCAGTCGTTTTCACTTCTTGTAGGAAAGCAAAGTCAACTCCCATGGCTCGTATGGTTTCTTTCAAAAGTTGAATCTTGACAGGAGAACTGATCATGTTGATATTCACTGTCGCCAGGCGGTAAGGCTGGCAACGCGTTGTTTGGGCGAGGTTATCCATGTTGAAGTTGGGGAGAAGCGAACATCGGAAGTGATGTCACCCCCCGCCAAACGCGGTCCTCCTTGTGCTGCTTATGCTGCATGATCCGGAGGCGCCTCAGCTGGCCGCGGGTCGGGATCTTGTGTCTCGACGTCCTCGGCCCACGAAGCGGGCGCGGATGTCTGTTCATGTTCCATAGCCTCGGAATGTTTGGTAGTAAGGGACCGGGCGACTTCGCTGCCTGCACTGGTACCTTCCCGCTGCTCACTGTTTCTGTCAATGGGCTGATGTTCGAAAGCTGCATGTTTTTCTGTCTGTTCTGCAAGGTTGGAGTCAGTGGAAACAGCTTCAGCTTCGCGGCTGGCTTCTTGAGTGGTCAGTTGTTCTTCCCCGGCCGAATGCGAACCGCTGTGTTTCGACACGGTCCGACGACGGCGCTTTCGGCGTTTCGGTGATCGCTGTTTCCGTACATGGCCTTCATTGTCAGAAGACGGCACTGACTCACGCTCCGCCGGAACAAACGCTTCGGTCGGTACAATAAGGGAATCAATTGCCATCTTGCCGGCGTCAATGTCTGTCGCGTTCGGTAGCTCCAGAGTCGTAGTACTATTTTCCACCACTGGCCAGGTCGGCGGATCATCCAGGTTTTTGTCCGTGGAAAGTGATTCTTGTACCGCTGAAGCGGTCGGCCGTGTCTGTTGTGTGGAGAACGTCGTGAGCGCCGCCGCGTAAGTCACGGGTAGAACAGTCTTCGCCGCTGGTGGTGCAACGTCCTTCGGTGGGAGTTGTGTGATCCGACGCTGGAGGCACTCGGAACGAAGGTGTCCTTCTTTGCCGCATCCGGAACACGTCTTCGGCTGGCCGTCATAAATAACTATGGCCCGGCATCCTCCTATCTGTAGATAGGATGGCACGTGTCGTTGGAGATCTATGTGCACTTGGCGTACTCCATTGAGTACTGGATACGTCTTAAACTGGGTCCATTTTTCAGCCACGTGTTCGTGTACCGTGCCGTAGGGGCGGAGCGCCGCTACAACTTCTGCCGCCGGGAGTTCAAATGGAAGTTCGAATATGCGGATAGTCCGCAGTCCCATTGCGGCATGGCCGACCTCGACGTTGCCAACATTGCCATCTGCGTGGCAGAAGCGGAGTTCTTGTTTCATCTCACGAAGCACCTTGTCGCATGTAGTGTCGTTTATGAGCTTTACATAGACGTGCTACTGACGATCGAAAAGTGAATGCCGACAATGTCAGCAGCCGGGATCTTGGCTTCCTCTTTTAAAAAGCGTTCGACTTCGAGCGCCTTTGGTCGGGTGAAGTCGTTCCGAAATGTGAATTTCAAGGTTGATCTTCTGTATTGGTTTGCCATGGTCTTGTAGCGCTACGGCGTCACGTTAGTGTCGGCCGAAGAAAGTAAACAAGGCGCGCGGGCCCTCTCTGACAGCGAAGAGCACACACCGCACGTCTGCTTCGCTCGGCTGCAAGAGCCGCACTCATCCATCTGAGCCACCGCGGGCACAGAGGATAGTGCGTCTGCAGGGACTTATCCCTTGCACGCTCCCCGTGAGATCCACATTCTCAACATGTCCACAACACTACATTCGTAGTGCGCCTAATAGATGTTTGCCCATCATACTCATTACTTGTGGCAGATTAATCTACCAAGTCCCGTACGAGTTCGGGCATTTCTAGCAAAGCTGCATGGTCATCCACAGTAACTGTTCTTTCGCGAACAGATACTACAGTCATATATAGTTAAAAATATGGGTTCCCGGCCTTTGACCTTCTTGTGCGAACGCACACGCTATGCCCGAACTCGTACGGGACTTGGTAGATTAATCTGCCACGAGTATTGAGTATGATGGGCAAACATCTATTAGGCGCACTACGAATGTAGTGTTGTGGAAATGTTGAGAATGTGGATCTCACGGGGAGCGTGCAAGGGATAAGTCCCTGCAGACGCACTATCCTCTGTGCCCGCGGTGGCTCAGATGGATAGAGCGTCTGCCATGTAAGCAAGAGATCCTGGGTTCGAGTCCCGGTCGGGGCACACATTTTCAACATGTCCCCAATGAAGTGTATCAACGCCTGCTTGCAGCTAGGGTGTCTATTTAATTATCATTTCATATATTTAATTTGTCTGTATTTTATCGATCCCCAGACTTGGTCATCATCCATCTTACTATTAAAGAACAGTTAGGAATTTCGCTTCACAGTCGTGATCAACCAATATCAATATTTTACCATCCTGTATGGATTATGATTGCTACGTCATATAGTGATACTTACAGTAAAAATAAACCTTAATAACGAAAATCTAATATATAGTTACACCTAAACCTATGCACTAATATCTGTTAGCGATAACGTTTCTTCTACAGAGAGTACAGTGGAAACGACACTGAGATCATCATCTGATTACATTACTGCCCACACTGCTGCATTGTTCTGATCTCTGCATGCATGACACGTCATCTTTCTACCTTGCAGGTCGTAAATTCAACACTAGTTTCCCACAACACACACAGAACATCCTTGCGCCACTGTGGTAGGAAGGTAGATCAAAACCAGTCTCACACATGTTAGACCTATCACGTGGAAGTGATGACACAAATGAAGTTTCCACAAAGATTTGTCACAGTTGTAGTGTGACTACTCCACAACGCCTGGTACAGAATGCTTGTCAATGGAAATATGGCTCCGGAACTAACTACAAGCAATGACGATAAGGCACCACAAGTTTATATACAGAACATACGCAGATAATCTAATGTTTTTAGAACGGTCGTGCAAGGAGGCAAGAGCGGCTTTACATTATATTAATTTGTATGGTATGGCTATGGGAAGTGGCAACGTCGGCAGCGATGAACATTGGGAGAGGACTCTCGACAGCAAGTGTAGCACCATTACAGACGATAGACAACATGAAATGCTTGGGAATAATCTTCAATACAGACATTCGACACGTGGCGGCTCTCAGCTACAGATATCTTCTGCAAACAATTCAAGCGAGTGTTTGAAATCACAGATTAAGGGCTCTAGACATGAGGCAAAGGGCCACCTTTGCCAGCATTTATCAAGCTTCTCGCATCCCCCACTTAGCCCAAGTTCTTCCTATGCCAGTGGTGTTTGTGCTTCTAATCCTTGCGGCATTAGAATATTTTGTGAGCACAGGGCTGTTTTTCATGATTAGATATGAAACACTCATCCTCCTTAGTAGTCATGGAGACCTTGGGCTAGTCCACCACTGTGACTGAGCAGTGGCCATTTACCTAAGCACGATGATCAAGATGTGGACATGACACCTTGACAGAAAAACTGGAACCATCTTCCCGTCTGGCACCGATAACAGTGGCTCACTACAATCGCTTGCCCACATACGAATCTTTTTTGTGGACCACAAATATGTACAAATGGAACTACGAACCACAAGGATGGCAACGTCATGTGATATGTGTTGCATCTTGACTCTAGGATTGCCGAGTAATGCCTTAGAGAGACGGCAACCAACAGTGACACTGTCAGGTGTATGGAATGCACCTTGATACAGGGACGCACACACTGTGCTGTGAGGTAGCGAATGGGAAATATGTGACTCGTTCCAGGTTGTATAATTCACATGATGAATACTCCACTGTGCTCTCAGTGGAATGTAAAAGACACAGACGAACACCGCCTGGTATGTGAGCCTTCGGTGGCATTGTGATGTTTGGTCCAAACAATGTCTGCCTTCCTCCTTCAGGCGGTGCCACAACCAATAGAACCACGTATATTACCTTTCCCAGATAGGACGTATTTTCGGTGAACAAAGACCAATGCAGTGACTTGGCTTTGGGATCTGACTTTACGTTTCTAGAGGGCAATGACAATGTGCTAGACTTTTAGGCCTTACTAAAAGAACGTCACTCATTAATTATGCAAAATCCGAAATATCTAACATATTATATTCCTTTTTTTAGAAAATGCCTTTCTTCATCCCCCATCCAGTTGGGGTGTACCGTGTAGCAGACTGTAATTATGGCATATAATTATTCTCAACGAGAAAGGATCAGGACAGTGGAGAGGATCCACCACCATACGTGAAGACATACCTGGCACTAATGCAAGATACAACAGTATCGGTGAGGAATGCGCCCACGGAAAGGGACGTGGTTCTTTGTTGTTTTTTACTGAATGAAGCAATTTATGTTTATTATTGTTACACCATTCACCTAAAAAAGTTATGTTGAAAAAGTTCACCTATTTTCGTTTTCCATAAATTATTTTGTAAAAGACATCGTCTTATTTTTATTTGCGTTACCTTTAAGAAATCAGTAAAAAACTATAATTAAAAGCAGAGGAAAAATAAAATGGGGTACCATGTCTGCGTACCATACAGTGGACGTGGGTCCGATTCCTGGCCAGCTTGGAGATTTTATCCGGTAATGGCCTGGGTGTTGTTGTCCCCATCATCATCGACGCGCAAGTCGCCCAACGTCGCGTCACCTGAAATAAGACCTGCAAACCGGGAGCCGAACTTCCCCGGATGGGGCTTCCTGGTCAACAGTGCCACACGATCATTTCATTTCATTTTTGGCTGGCGTAAACTTACTTAATATAATTAATTTTGCTGACTTTTGAATTGACAAATTGATCAACCCGTGACTGACTTTAATTTCATAATGTGAATCTGTTATTGTAAGTTTAATTTTATTAGTAACTCTTCCTTTGTAAGGAGATTCGAAAGAGCTGTAGTTGTGGCATCTCCATCCCTCTTGTGTGTCAGTGAAAAGTCTAAGTTATAAGAAACATGATGCATGTTAACACACGTTTTTCTTTATGGGGGTTACTGATAACTGTTGAAATTTTGGCTAATATTAAACGTGTTGGTAGTGAATGTAACATATCCACTTCTGTATATGGGTCACAATGTATAGAAGTATACTTTACTGTCACCGTTTTTAGCAAGTCTAGGACTTGTTCAAGGTGATTCTTGTTAATACTCATAAGAGACAAACTTACAATTTAATGTTGTGTCTTTTTCTAAACATGACTCCTCAAGTTTTAAATATTATTTCAGTGTTGCAAAAATGAAATATGGCTTTACCATCACTCGAAGTATCTGTGTGTAATAAGTGTGTTTCAGAGTCTCTGTTTGAGACGTAATTTATTTAATTAATATCTGAATTCTATCCAAACACAGCAGTTTAAACATGATCTAAAGTACACAGCCTTTACTACGTCCTTGAAGCTTTTCATTGAGACATAAACTGCCGAAAGGAAATAACTTTTAAAAAATAAAATAAAATACTGTAGCTAAGTTTTCTGTCAAATTATGTACCAATTAACATTCCTTAAAAATTAGGTTGATTGTTCGCTTTTGTATGCAAGACGTGGTCATCATCGAAATGAATGAAGTACTAGCCACGATGAAATTGCGTCTCAGTGCATTATCTTGAAATGTGTAGATGATGTACGTAAGCAGACAGAAGTGACGAATGAAAGTATGTACCAACGCTGGGGTCCGATCTGGCTCTCCTGCTCGCTAGGCAGATGCACTAACCACTACACCACCGTAACACAGTGGCTTTCCACAGCTGCATGGCCATCCTCCTCAGACCAGATTCCCATTCACGTCTCAGCCCACTAGCCGGCCGGTGTGGCCGAGCGGTTCTAGGCGCTACAGTCTGGAACCGCGCGACCGCTGCGGTCGCAGGTTCGAATCCTGCCTCGGGCATGGATGTGTGTGATGTCCTTAGGTTAGTTAGGTTTAAGTAATTCTAAGTTCTAGGGGACTGATGACCTTAGAAGTTAAGTCCCATAGTGCTCAGAGCCATTTGAACCATTTGAACTCAGCCCACTTGGCATTCCCCCTAAGCTCAAACACCATTGCAGAGGCTCACGAACTGTACAGGAAAGGCACCGCGGCATCCAATGAAATGTGGGATTCTGCCTGAAACTCAGACGTAGGTGATTTAATGAAATGAAGCTATATGTTTCCGGAGACCTTTCCAAATCTTAGACGTTTAAGACTTGGAAGGGTCTCTGGAAACAGATAGTTTCAATCGATTTGTGGATGCTTGCAAATATGATTGTAATTACTACATGTCAAAAACTTTTCAATCCTTTATCAATACGCGAACATTATAAATTTAATATTAGAAAAAAATAGTGTCGACCGGACCGTCATTTACTAAAAATATAGCCGGTGTCGGCCTATACGCCATACGCCATACTCTGTAAAGATAAAAATTTAAAGTGCTGATTCACTTAAGGCAGTCGGGAACATTAGAAAGAATATACGTGAAATTCATTTATAGTTACAAATCCGGCTGACGATGATGAGACTTGTAATAGTTGTGCTCACCCCAGTCGAAGAACTGCTGCTGATCGCTAAGAAGCCACGCGTTAAATAGACAGTGGAAGAGGCGCGCATGAGCCGCAAGACGTCAGCCAATGGGAAGCGGTTTAAATGTCGTATATTAAGATTTGAACTGCCATTTGAAAAAGTGTACTTAAATTTAAGTATAAATGTTATTTACGGATTCTTCCGCCGCTTCTTCACAGAACATTTCCATGTTGAGGGTTTAATAATACTGAGGTGGTTTTTTGTTCTACTGATTTTTATTTGTATGAACTATTTTTCGGCTTATTAGGCCATTTTCAGATACCTACTGGCTATAACCCTGAATTAGTTGACAAAATCCTGCACAAGAAACAAAGAAGGAAAGGCCAGGCCATATCAACAGAGCTGACTGAATATGAACGTAGCTGGAGATTAAATAAATCAGACTCCACCTTTGCTGAACATGTGCTCAAAGAAGGACACAAATATCTAACACACACAGAAGTGCTACATAAAGCCAATAAAGGCAGAAAACTCGCCCCACTAGAAGAGCTGGAAATTAGCAGACACTTAACCCTAAATCCCCAGCTGGTTCTAAATGTCCACCACTCTTAAACTTTACACAATAAAGTAAACCTGCTACTAGCCACAAAGTGTCCCAATAGTAAACAAATTCTCACCCCAACATAAAATATTTAAAGAACAGCTTTACAGAACAAAAAGTCAAAAGACCTGTTTGACAGTTCCGAAGACAATACCACAACCAATGATCGTATGTAAGTATGTTGTATCTTAGTCCAGAATGTTTGGTTCGTAAAAACACAGGCTCCTTGTAAACAATAGCCAGTAGTCATCTGAAGATGGCCTAATATGTACTCCGCAGTCCACCATACGGTGCGTGGCAGAGGGTACCTCGTACCACAACTAGCATCTTCTCTCCCTGTTCCACTCCCAAACAGAACGAGGGAAAAATGACTGCCTATATGCCTCTATACGAGCCCTAATCTCTCTTATCTTATATTTGTGGTCTTTCTGCGAAATATAAGTTGGCGGCAGTAAAATTGTCCTGCAGGCAGCCTCAAATGCTGGTTCTCTAAATTTCGTCAGTAGCGATTCACGAAAAGAACGCCTCCTTTCCTCCAGAGACTCCCACCCGAGGTCCTGAAGCATTTCCGTAACACTCGCGTGATGATCAAACCTACCAGTAACAAATCTAGCAGCCCACCTCTCAATTGCTTCAATGTCCTTCCTCAATCCGACCTGATAGAGATCCCAAACGCTCAAGCAGTACTCAAGAATAGGTCGTATTAGTGTTTTATAAGCCGAAAACTAGTTCATAAAAGTAAAAATCAGTAGAACAAAAACCCGTTAAGTGTTATTCAACCCTTAATAACTGTAAATGGTTAAAAACAGGCATTTCAACACCCTATGGGTACGATATACGCTAAAACCATTTTTATAAACATTAGATAATAAGCCAACGTGATAGGTCAGACAGTAAGCCAGTAAGCCGCCTGGAAGCAACAGTTAGCATTAGGGGTACGCTGTTTCCATAGCAACTGCTAGTAAATGATCAATTACATATTTGTAATAGAATAAGATATAAAAACATGCTGTGTAGTTAATAAATACACCAGGATTTACATTAGTTTAATCTGTCTGAAAAAATACTTCAAAAAAATGATAGTGCGATGAAGACTGTTTCTTCCAAATTTTACTTTAGCGACAGATCGCTGTTACCAATAATGTTAGCCAAAATTATAAATTTAAATCAATATCAGAGATAGTCTTCTGGTGTGTCTTTCTTCACCTACAGGTATTATTTACGAACACTTGCGTGTGCAAAACTGAATTGTAGCACAAAGTAAGTAGAAGACAGTATAGTAGTATCGGATACATGGCCCAAAACGGTATTGTAGTGTCCAATAGTGTCTTGAAAGGAGGATATAAGATGAACATCAACAAAAGCAAAACTAGAATAATGGAATGTAGTCGAATGAAATCGGGTGATGCTGAGGGTATTAGATTAGGAAATGAGACACTTAAAGTAGTAAATGAGTTCTGGTATTTGGGGAGCAAAATACGAGGGCTATCCACAAAGTACATTACGTTTTGGAATAAAAAATAAATAAAGTATTGGAATTTTTTTTATTATATACAGATGAAAGCCACACTTAAATAATACTTTTCTACATAGTTGCCATTTAAATTATGGCACTTATCGTAGCGATGGACGAGCTTGGAAATTCCTTCGTCGTAAAATTCGGCCGTCTGCGCCTTAAACCACGTGGTTACCTCTTCTTGAAGCTGTGCGTCGTCATCGAAAAGCTGCATAGCCAACCACTTCTTCATTGCTGGGAATAAGTGGAAGTCGCTCGGTGCCAGGTCGGGACTGTACGGTGGATGAGGAAACAACACCCACTTAAAAGATTCGAGAACTTCACGAGTGGCATTTGCCGTGTGGGCCCGGGCGTTGTCGTGAATCAGCAAGATCTTTGAGCCCAACTTTCCCCTGCGCTTGTTTTGTATTGCTCTTCTGAGGTTGTGCAGAGTTTGGCAATACCTTTGAGAGTTTATTTTAGTGCCTCTTTCCAGGAAATCCACAAAAATCACACCTTTTCTGTCCCAAAAGACAGTCATTACGTGGTTGAAGGCGCATGCGGCCGAATTTTACGACGAAGTAATTTCCAAGCTTGTCCATCGCTACGATAAGTGCCTTAATTTAAATGGCAACTATGTAGAAAAGTAGTATTTAAGTGCGGCTTTCATCTGTATACAATAAAAAAAATTCCAATACTTTATTTATTTTTAATTCCAAAACGTAATGTACTTTGTGGATAGCCCTCGTAACTGATGATGGTCGAAGTAGAGAGGATATAAAATGTAGACTGGCAATGGCAAGGAATGCGTTTCTGCAAAATAGAAATTTGTTAACATCGTGTATAGATTTAAGTGTCAGGAAGTCTTTTCTGAAAGTATTTGTATGGAGTGCAGCCACGTATGGAAGTGAAATGTGGACGATAAATAGTTTAGACAAAAAGAGAATAGAAGCTTTCGAAATGTGGTGCTACAGAAGAATGCTGAAGATAGATGGGTAGATCACATAACTAATGAGAAGGTATTGAATAGAATTGGGGAGAAGAGAAGTTTGTGGCACAACTTGAGTAGAAGAAGGGATCGGTTGGTAGGACATGTTCTGAGGCATCAAGGGATCACCAATTTAGTATTGGAGGGCAGCGTGGAGGGTAAAAATCGTAGAGGGAGAGATGAATACATTAAGCAGATTGAAAAGGATGTAGGTTGCAGTAGGTATTGGGAGATGAAGAAGCTTGCTCAGGATAGAGTAGCATGGAGACTTGCATCAAACCAGTCTCTGGACTGAAGACCACAACAACAACAGTGTCCAATGTACGTTTTAAAACGTTAAACGATGCGTCACGTATAAAACTGACGTCGCAGGAGACACGATGTTTCAAACCCGCGGGCACCATTGCAGTTACCTGCCAGAAGGTGGACGGGTTGGAGTGTTACAACGTACGTGGTGGTCTCCGCCAGCAATCTCCCGCTAGGCGGCAGCCTTCCTGTAGTGCGATCAATTACCGCGCAACCGGGAGTGCAGAAGCTGCTCTCGGCAGCCGGTCACACGCCCCGGACGAGAGTGCGCCAAGCTTTCGGCGCGCCATTTTGGCCGCGAGTGGTGGTGCTGCGAGATATGTCGTCAAGTTGCCAGGGCTGGGAAGGGGAAGGGGTGGAGGGAGTGTAGCGGGAGTGTAGCGCGGGTCGGCGCGTCGGCCACCTGGAGGGGCACGCATTACGGCGCGGCCCATTTCCGCCTGCCGGCTGGAGCCGACGTCCATTTGCAGCGCGCCAGCTGGCGCCGGCGAGTGGTGCCGCCTACGTGACGTGCTTCTGCCGGTGTCGAGGCCCGGCGCAACCGTCACACTTGCTGCCTGCTGCCTGCACTCACTGCTCAGCCCCTTGGCTCTCAAACTTTTTTCACGTGCGATGTGTTGGACACTAGTTACTCCACGAAATGACAGTGTAAAAAATGTTCAAATGTGTGTGAAATCTTATGGGACTTAACTGCTAAGGTCATCAGTCCCTAAGCTTACACACTACTTAACCTAAATTATACTTAGTACAAACACACACACCCACACTCGAACCTCCGCCGGGATCAGCCGCACAGTCCATGACTGCAGCGCCTCAGACCGCTCGGCTAATCCCGCGCGATCACAGTCAGTGTATATCGCCGAGGCAGAGACCTGCAATCTCGGTCTTTCTTTGGTCTGAAAAACATCTTGATCTGGTTGGACCTGCAAATGTGCGATATTTGACAAGGAAATGATACATATTTTGAACCTGTCCGCCATGATGCACACTCTACATTCAAGGGGCGTCAATAACTAGTGCAACACACGTCTTTCTGAAAGGTGGTAAGTTTTCTTCGGGATAAACCGTATTATTCCCCACTCTTTTGGCTACAAAAGCCTTTTTTAACGTAATCTCTGCTCAAAATGCTACGACCTTTACTCTCAAGTGACAAAAGTCATGTGATACCTCCTAGTATCGTGTCGCACCTCCTTGTGGCCGGCGTAGTAGAGCATCTCGACGTGGCTTGGACTCAACTAGTCTTTGAAAGTCCCCTGCAGAAACACAGTATTGCTATAGCCTGATGGCTGGGTGTTGTGTGATGTCCTTAGGTTAGTTAGGTTTAAGTAGTTCTAAGTTCTAGGGGACTGATGACCTAAGATGTTAAGTCCCATAGTGCTCAAAGCCATTTGAACCATTTTGCTATAGCCACCCATAATAGTGAAATTGCTGCCGGTGGAGGATTTTGTACACGAACTGATCTCTCGATTATGACTTACGCAGTAAATGTTCGAAGGGATGCATATCGGGAGACCTGGGTGGCAAAACCAGTCGCTCCTAGTAACTCAGAACGCTCTTCACAAATCGCGAACAATTGTGGCCCAGTGACATGGTGCTTTGTCATCCATAAAAATCCCATCTTTGTTTGGGAACATGACATTTATAAATGGCTGCAATTGTCTCCAAGTAGCTGAACATCGACAGGACCCAGCCCATTCCACGTAAACAAAGCCCACATTACTATGGAGCCACTAATAATTTCAACAGTCCCTTGTTGCTGCCCGTGGTCTGAGGCGACTTGTCACGTTCGTGTGGTTCCCCCGTCGGAGGTTCGAGTCCTCCCTCGAGCATGATGTGAGTGTCGTCCTTGGCGTAGGTTATGTTAAGTAATGGGTAAGCTTAGGGGACCGATGACCTTAGCACTTTGGTCCCATGAGATCTTGCCACAAATTACAGAATTAAAATTAAAGTCCCTTGTTGACAACTTAGGCCTATGGCTTCGTGAGGCCTACGCTGAGTCAAACCGTACCATCAGCTCTTACCAATTGAAATCACGACTCATCTGTCCAGGCTACTGTTTTCCAGTCGTCTAGGAGCCACCGTTGTTCCTATTTCTAACTTGTTAGGCAGACTCATTGTGCAAGTTGGACTGCTCGTAGCACTTTGGAACTTACGAGTCATTCCTCCCGTTAATTTCATGCGAATTCTTACAGCAACCCATCACCATGCTCCACGGTCCCTGTCCTTCAGTACGAGAGGTTTGCGTGGTCTTGGTCAAGCCGCGAATGTCCTTCGCCTTTCCACTTCAAGTTCATATCACCTACAGTCGACTTGGGCAGCTTTAGTAGATTTATAATTTCCCTAACTGTTTTGTTACTCGGGTGACATCCAATGACTAGCCCACGATAGACGTTACTGAGCTCCCCTGACCGACCTATTACACTGATATTGATTGTCTACTGACAACACAATAGTCCTCACCTCCTTTTACACTGTAGGCTCCGATCACAACCCATTTAGAAGGATCATAGGAGGTCCAAGCCATCGTGACATCTAGTGGGGGGATCATTTCCTCCAGGCTTCGTACATGCAACCCATTTGTAGGGAGTACAGAAGGCCCATGCCATCGCCTCCTGGATGAAAAAGGCCATCTTCCCCCAGATACCGAAAACACGGTCGGCGTCCACAACAGCCGCAAGGTGGGCGCAAAGACGCGACCAAAAATAGTTTGCTACAGTTACCGTAATACACTTAACAAAGCGGCCAGTAAACAACAAAGTCGGATTGCGCTACACGACTGACATTTTCATTCATAATTACACAATATATCTTCTCATTTGATAATATGCCAGCTATACAAACTATTTGCGTACAATTCATTTTATTTATTCGAGTGAGACACCGCACGAAAGTGGGGTAATGCTAAAGCAACAATTTACACAAAAGAGGAGAAGACTAAATTATCTTCCTCCAGAGTTAAAAAAAAGGCAACTGTACTGCCTTCAGCACTTAACAGCTATTCGTCACTGCTTTACTAAGGGCAGCATCGTGGACAGTGGTAAGGTTGATCTATCGTCTGTTCTTTTGTGCAGTCACAATGTGTCGATCTTTCGGAATATCGCCATCTGACAAGGTTGTCTCTGGATTTACCAACACCTGGTCTTAGCCTGTTCACTGATCTCCAGGTGTGCCAACCTAAGTATCTCCAGTCAGTAGAGAGCAGGTTTTGTTGACGTTTGCAGTTTGGTCACATCTAAGTGTCCACAGTTTTTCTCTGGCAGCGCCTGGAGACACAGTTAGTGCTGAGGCTGGAATGAGGGACAAGTCTTCTGGATTTCAACCTAGATCTTGGTGGCTGATGTCCATGGAGTAGGTGTAAATGATTTGGTTCAACCTTTTACACTTCAAGTTCCGCAGCTATTTTACGAAGTACTCGTGAATCAGGAGGTGCCAAGCAGTAATCTTCTATTCCAGCTGTCGGTTACAGACTCCCGTGGATCAGTCGTGCGATTTCATTCGGTACGACCTCTTCTTGCCTTGCATGGACAGAGCCATGCCATAAATGGCAACCATACTCTCTGAGGAAAACAGATCGTCATGTCAAAAATTCTGATCACTTGAGGTTAGACTCTTGCCAGTGAGTTTCCCAATGATGTTATTTCGGTTCATAAATGGCTCTGAGCACTATGGGACTTAACATCTGAGGTCATCAGTACCCTAGAACTTAGAACTACTTAAACCTAACTAACCTAAGGACATCACACACATCCATGCCCGAGGCAGGATTCGAACCACGCGACCGTAGCGGTCGCGTGGTTCCAGACTGCAGCGCCTAGAACCGCTCGGCCACTCCGGCCGGCTGTTATTTCGGGCTGATACATTTATCTTAGTGTTCTGTATTTGTGGCGTGCCAAAGAACTATCTAAAAGGTCAGCGAGATATTTAGGTGTAAAGAAATGATCCACCTCAGTGTTTTCTCTGTGAACGTTTAGTTTCCCATTTGTTCATGTATTTCCGAGGTGGAAACAAAGCCCTCGGTTTTCTGAGGATTAAGTTTCGGATGGTTCTTACCATAATACTCAGTGAAAGTTCCCATTGATGTTGTAAGATCTTGCACGTGTTCTTCAATCTTCTTCAGTTCAGTTGCTAAATCGAGATCGTCCGCATACATGAAGTTTTTGCACGTCTTAGACCTTGGTGGGCCGCTGGTGTATGTATTAAAGAGTACATGAGAGAAATTACTTCCGTGAGCAAAGCCATATACACCAGACGTACAAACAGAATACTTGATGACAAGACAGCACAGAAGGTAAGCCTATATACAAAGGCGACAGGAAGTTCACAGGATGGACGGTTATGAGACTGCATCTGAAGACATCTCAGTGGCGTATGCACTACTAGCGACAATACAATGTAAATACATCTAGCTGTCTTCCAGAAAATCAGCTCGTCCAGTCCCACTAGGTCAGCAGTCGAGAAGGGGCTTAATGTCAGGTAGCTCTTAGAGGGACTTGTGCGTCCTTGTGAGCAGCGACGTGATTCTGGCTAGAAGGATCTTAATTGTGGTTCCTCTGCACAGAGCCATACCCTACAGGTACGGGAGTAGATCGGGGAATACCACAGGTCTGGCTGAATCGTTTGCGCAGGTAGGAGGAGCTAACAAGTGGGTAGTTGGCCAGTGGGAGTGGTTCAAGCTGTAGTCTTGTAAATAGATTACTATGTAAGTTAGAGTAGTAGTCAAATAAAGTTTTACTAGAGAAATAGCAAATTCAAGGGTACGAATAGAAATTCGGAGCAGCCGTCACGGACTTGAAGTCCTTCCAAGACCCTCACCGCCGCTCCAAATCGGTGATGGGACATTCTTTCTATTCTCCTTTCTTTCCTCTTCTCTCTATCCATCTTTGCTTCTCGTAGTTAATAGAATTTCTTGTTCATTGTTTTATGGTTTTGGATTTGTATTTGTTTTGTGATAAATGTTATTATTTGTTTTATGGTAACGGATTCGTAACTGTTTACCTATAATTGTTGTTACTTGAACAGTTTTCAATGATCTGCAGAAAAAAACAGCCTCCACGTTGCGGGAGAAGGGCAACGGTGGGAGTGGAGTCGGGTGCCAGGGTAGTATTACACTACCGCCTCGGATCCTGAGCCCAGCCACAGAGGCCAAGAGACATTCACAGGCCCACCATAAGCAATCAGAGGGTGTGTCATTAAACAAAAGCAGCAAGTGAAGAAAAAGTACGCCTGGTTTAAGCCTAGCAGTAGTTTTCAGCACTCGTAAATTTAGCGAACAAGGGCAGATATTAAGTAGAGATACAGAACGCAAAATTATTTTCGTATTGAGTTCCCGATAATCAACTACAGGCCGAATTCCTCCTTGCTGTTTCTTAGCCGTAAGTGTAGGGAAAGAGCAAGGCGAAGAGGATGGTTGAATAGCCCCCTGCTGAAATATTTCTCTACCCCCAACTTTAGCTACTTCATGCGAAGAAGTGACAATGTAAGGGCGGTTACCGAATGGGCACCTCATCCCTTACCTCCATTTTACATTTGATCAAATGGGTAATCCCTAATCTCTCAGAACACCAGGGAACGTATCATACAATGTTTTCGTCTTCTCTTCATCTTACAAATGCTGAAGCTGATCTATCATTTCAGACAGCCGTAACTATGCCTGAAACCGCCGTTTTCTCCCCTGTATCTTCCGTTGGTATCAGCGTCCTAAAATCGACAAAACGTAAATATAATTTCTTTGGAAAACAATTAGGCACAAGACCGACTTTGGCAATAAAATTAGTCTTACGTACCAGACTTGTCGTAAGGTTATCCAGGACCCTAATTCGTATTCTCCACCTGAAATAGCGATTCGCAAGTTGCCAAAGCACACGTGACATGTTGGCAGCTTTAGACTTCCCTCCGTCAGATACAAAAAAAAATGGCTCTGAGCACTATGCGACTCAACTGCTGAGGTCATCAGTCGCCTAGAACTTAGAACTAATTAAACCTAACTAACCTAAGGACAGCACACAACACCCAGCCATCACGAGGCAGAGAAAATCCCTGACCCCGCCGGGAATCGAACCCGGGAACCCGGGCGTGGGAAGCGAGAACGCTACCGCACGACCACGAGATGCGGGCGTCAGATACAATTGACGGAAATTTACGAAGTTCTTGGTTCTTTTTTACTGTGATGTGGCTTCCAGAAACCAATATTAATTTGGCAACAAACAAACGGGTTGCAATATTTCGGTTACACTGTATCTGTCTTTGACACTCCTCCGCTACCGTCTCCATAATTGTCAGCTCTCTGTTCCACGCTACTCTGATTACAAAACCCTTGAACGTGGGCTTTCCTTCCGTATTTAAAACATTTAACCTGATCTCTGTCATGATTACCTTGTCTCAACCAAACCTCTTGGGTGCGGCCGATCTGAGGATTAGCTTGCCTTCTTTGGTCAGTTTACATTACTCAAAAATAGTTCAAATGGCTCTGAGCACTATGGGACTAAACAGCGGAGGTCATCAGTCCCGTAGAACTTAGAACTACGTAAACCTAAGTAACCTAAGGACATCACACTCATTCATGCCCGAGGCAGGATTCGAACCTGCGACCGTAGCGGTCGCGCGGTTCCGGACTGCAGCGCCTAGAACCTCTCGGTAACTCCGGCCGGCTTACATTACTTCCTGAACATTATGTGACAGATCCTCCAACTCCTTGGAATTCTGAGGTGCTTGACACAGTGCTCCTCTTGGTCTATCCTCAGGTCTTAGTACGTTAATAATATAATTGACCACTTGTTGTTCGGCGTAATTCAACCCAAGAGGCATAACACTTTGTTTCTCTCTATATATGATATATATGTATCAGTTCATGGCGTGCATGCTCTCTACCATAATGTACAGGAACTAAACCTTGGAGGGTACGCTCGGGTATTGACTCCGTTACAATTTGACTTCGAAGTTAGCTTAGTTCCTTACCACCATCTATATTCATACAAACGATATGGAGCCAGATGCAATTACTACTAGCAGTTCAGTATCCGCAACCCCAAACGGTCCACCTCTCCCTTTTCCAGGTTGGAGCAAATAAAAGTGGCCCAGAGAACAGAGTTCGAGGATACAAAGAAACGCAGCAGACGAAAGGAAACTAACCTGACTGTAGCAGATGTTGAAAGTGACGAACGTTCATCTGTTGGCACTTTTGGGCTCTCGTCGGCAAGTTGCTGAAGGCGGATGGACGCTGGACTGTTGCAGTTGCTGCACTCTCCTGCGAAATGTTCTTCTGCAGTACTTGAAGAGCCGGCTGCTGTGGCCGAGTGGTTCTAGAAGCTTCAGTCCGGAACTGCGCTGCTGCTACGGTCGCAGGGTCGAATCCTGCCTCGGGCATGGCTGTGTCTGATGTCCTTAGGTTAATTAGGTTTACGTAGTTCTAAGTCTAGGGGACTGATGACCTCAGCTGTTGAATCCCGTAGTGCTTAGAGCCATTTGAACCATTTACTGCTTGAAGACTATGAGGATTGTTCCGATACACGTTGGACTTGCACACTGACACTGCTGGTGACCTGGGCGGCCAGCTAGAGCCGCGATCAGACTGACCTCTGATAACAACTCTGTCAGGCGTGAAGACTTTGTAAAAGTGTTCCAAGATTCGGTCGGCTGTTAGGGCAGTTGCTCCAACCTGCTGGAAATAGCTGTTGGTCTTTTCCTCCTCCGTTAATGCTGCCGCAGATAGTTTCAAAATGATGGCAATGTACTTTCATCCTGCTCAAAAGATGTTCAAATGTGTGTGAATTCCTGAGGAACCAAACCGCCGAGGTCATCGGTCCCTAGACTTATACACTACTTAAACCAACTTATGCTAACAATAACACACACACCCATGCCGGAGAGAGGACTCGAACTTCCGGTGGGAGGAGCCGCGCAATCCGTGACATGGCGCCTCAAACAGCGTGGCCATTCCGCGCAGCTTTCGTCCTGCAAGTGACTTAGCAGAGACTAAATATCTGGCGCTAACAAAAACAACAACGACAACACTTAAAGTTCCTTTAACATAAACATAAAGGCTTAAAGTTCAATAAACAGATAAATATTATACAACCTGCTATCCTTTAAATAGCACGAGTATTTCCCTCAGTCTCGTGGTCGTGCGGTAGCGTTCTCGCTTCCCGCGCCCGGGTTCCCGGGTTCGATTCCCGGCAGGACAAGCAGAGCTAAAGTTTTAGCAAAAAAACTTTTAAAACTTACTATACTTTTAAAAAAGGCGTAAGGCTGGCCAAGCTCGTAACTACTAAACTTACTATAGTCTTAGAAAAGGCTTAAGGCTGGCCAAGCCCGTAACTACTTTGCTCAAATAAAAATTAGTTATTGCCGCACAGGCTGCCCAGTACGCCCACAGAATCGTAAAGTCAGCTACAGATGCCGGTAAACTTAACCAAAATTGGACGTGGCCACGCAAGCAAGGACAAACGCCGGACAGGCTTTAGCACAACTGATCCTCTTGGACGCTGTGCAGAACAAGTCAATTAAGACATTGCGACCTTACCAAGATCAGTACTTACGGCCGGGCACCCTTAATTAAAATAACTGACTCCTGTGGTGCACCACTTCCCTGCTCTACACGAGCGAAGCGCCCTACTTCACACAGATGTGATCCGCAGTAACAACCGCCACAATAGGCAAAAAAATAACACAATAAAAACCTTTAAATTCAACCGAACAAAATCAATACCAGTTACACGCAAGACAACTGGTCTCACAACACTCTGCACTGTCTGGAAAAATCTGACCATGCGACAACCCACCACAGGGGAGTATCAATGTTTCACGATTTTGGAAACCATACCAACGAGGCAGTCCAGCAGTTCTTACCTTTTTGATTAATCCGGTAACAACAACAAGGCAGCACTGTAAATCGAAGCGTAACATACTCTTAAGAGATGACCATTATCACAGTAACGGTCGTTTCCGTCACTTTGTGGCGGGAGTTATGCGCGGTACATTCGTTTGCAAATGACAGACTTAAACAGGCCGCGCTACGGCCGTAACCAGTCCTTACAGTAATCTACAACGGCAGCAACAGACAACTTCTTGACGGTGGCGCGCCATGTCGTTATTTCCTTCTTATAAGTTGAAGTAAACGTTTTCGAGTCGTCTCTCGCCGTTTAAGACACCGTTAACCACCGTGCTGACAACAGCGAAGTTACATACAACACCGAGCGACCGTCCACTGGATAAGCACCGCTCTCGGCTTCAAATTACCGAAGCCTGTACCTTGACCGTGGCCAATGTAACCAGAAGCAGCGAGCAACGTTAGCACTCTGCGTATAACGACGCGCTTAGTAACACCACACAGCAGAGCTTATCACCAGAGTGCACTCGAGCACTCGAAGCTCACAACCCTCGCCAACACCAACTCTGTCTCTTTGCCCCCATCCAGCACTTTGTGCCGGACTGGGAACCTGGGTTATATTGTATGAAACTCGGGACCTAGAAACGACGGTCTTCGTCCCCGCAGTAGCCTCAGTGGTAAACAATCCCACAACAGACTACTGCGGCCCACTCACCCCGTCGCCGTCCCACAACGAACCCAGCGCTATTGTGCTGTTCGGCCCCCATGGACCTCCTCCCCCCCCCCTCCCCCCGTGTAACTGAGGTGGAATAAGGGGAACCAGCCCGCATTCGCCGAGGCAGGTAATTGCCCCGGTAAACATAGTAGCTACCGAAACGGAGGGAATGAAGTAAATGAAACAAGTAAACCCCCGAGTCTTTAAACAATCGATTCTTTAAACTTCGATTTATAAAATACCCTCGCACCTCTTTATTACTTTACAGATTAGTTTATGTGTTAAATATTTGACGTTAAAGATGTAAGCAATAAATGTTTAAAGTTTGGCGGAAACTGCTAAGTGTTCTCATTACCAACACTTTATGAGTATAAACTAAACTCCTCCCGAACAGGCCATGAAGGCCCAACGGTACTGACCGGCCGCCGTGTCATCCTCAGCTCACAGGCGTCACTGGATGCGGATATGGAGGGGCATGTCGTCAGCACACCGCTCCCCCGGCCGTAAGTCAGTTTCCGAGAGCGGAGCCGCTACTTCTGAATCAAGTAGCTCCTCTGCCTCACAAGGGCTGAGTGCACCCCGCTTGCCAACAGCGCTCGGCAGACCGGATGGTCGCCCATCCAAGTGCTAGCCCAGCCCGACAGCGCTTAACTTCGGTGATCTGACGGGAATCGGTGTTACCACTGCGGCAAGGCCGTTGGCTCTTTATGAGTATAATCTCGAGAATTTACGGTGCGACTTGATCAAAAGCTAGTTTCTCCACGCGTCTTAATGTTTATGGCGTCTTGTCTGCTGAACTATTTGGAGGTATTTTAAGTGTCATGCGCGGATACTGTCCGCAAAATGTTTTGCGAATAGAGTTGGTAGTAAAGACGTTATAAATTAAGATCTCATGTCTCAACGAAAACGTATGAATGATGGTCTTTTCCTGTCGTCATTTTGTGAGGGATATCAGGGAGAACAAGTTTCGCAAAGGTTTGAAATCATGTGTAGATTTGTTGAAAATCGCAAAGTGCTCTCATTCTCAAATACTGGCTGAATGTAGCTTGCGTATTTGTGCGCCATGAATTTCCCTGCCTCAGGACGTATGCACGGTCTCTAACTGTAATAGGGTAAAGAAACTTAATTTGGTGATAAGGCCCATAATTTTATAAGTAACTACTTGATTAGCCATACATTCCTGCCGAAAATGTTCATGTTACTTCGTTTTGTATGCGTACGATATAATAATAGCACTTTCACACTGTTAGGAATCCTTTTGGTGGAGCTGAGGATATTTTGAAATACAGCAATGGTACCTAACTTTATGATAATGTTAGCTAATTTGGTGATATTTATTCTTCATTTGGAGACAGATTAACATAGGTCCTGTAACGCAGCAAATTATTACTTGTTGTCGTCTTGCGCTGAAAGCGTAGCTTGCTGTGGAACCGGGAGGAGGGCAGAATTTTTGTTCTCACAATTGCACAGCTGACGCTGGCCATTGGGCCGAACGAGCCATGTCCTTGATTAACGCTGCGTCCAGTACGTTACACACACTCTCTCTGAATCTGAATAAGTACTATTAAATATTAATCGAACTTTTTCATACGTAATATACCAAATCCTATGGATGACACTGCCATACTGTTAAAATTTCAAATCAATAACTTCCGTACTTTTGGAGGTATAAATGTTAACCTAAAACAGATAATATCTGTGCTGGCACTGTGAAACTTGAGCTAGGGACTGTAATGTGATCATCTGTATGTTCAACTGAAACTGCAGCCAAGAGTATTAATTCATATAAAATAATTTTCTGGAATTTTCTTTAGTTTCATTACCAGTTTTTTGACGTAATTAAAAGTACTTTGAAAATTATAATTTCATCGGATGTTGGTTGTGTGAGTATTTCGGAGAGACTGAGAGAGTGAATGGAGGACATACGTAAAGTGAGAATGTGATATTTTATTAAAACTATGTAAATATCTGTGTGAGACAATTGTTGTGAAATAGGGGAAGTTGTGACGTATGTCCGGGTGAGACGATTTTGTGAAAGGGAGCCGGAAGCGGCGTTGATTTTTAAATTTATTAGTAAATTATTTTGTGGAAAAGAATAGTATTTTGTTTTCATTAAATTTTATTTAATTTAGGAATCAGGAGATTTTTATTCTAAATTACTTGTGGTAAACAGACTGGTTGACATTACTAATACCACGGGTATGGAAGTGCTCGACATGATCTGATTGGCTGCTTAACATATTAGTCGCTCGGGAGCCGTCTTCTGGTAAACACCTACGTTAAACCGCGCTGATCAGGTTTGTGCCAAAAAGAATAATTACGCGCATTGTGATTGGTTCTCGTGTCGTTGACGAAAAGTGACCACAGTACTATTTTGTGAAAGTTTGAACTTTGTGAATGGTTGATTGTAGGAGATATTCGCGTGGGACCATTTCATCTCGTACATGTGTTTCGTGCGGATAACGAGGAATTATGGCGAGCACTTCTTTACAAGAAGCCTGCTGAACGACTGAATGTCGCAAATAGTGGTGGGTCACTTATTACTTACGACGTTCAAAATATCGAGTTAAGTGGTTCAAATGGCTCCGAGCACTATGGGACAACTTCTGAGGTCATCAGTCCCCTAGAGCTTAGAACTACTTAAACCTAACAAACCTAAGGACATCACACACATCCATGCCCGAGGCAGGATTCGAACCTGCGACCGTAGCGGTCGCGCGTTTCCAGACTGTAGCGCCTAGAACCGCTAGGCCACTCTGGACGGCAAAATATCGGGTTAGACTAAATATCTTCTGCCTGCTTTCGGATACGAACTTGTAACAGAGACAGTAACATTGCATAACTGATGTTGGGACATGAAATTGATACCCATTTCTTTCAAAGAGAATAAATCAACTTCAAGGAAATTTTTGAAATTTTTTAAAACGACTCATGCAAGAATCGCGAACGTTCGAAAGTTTAACTTTCAGCTACTGCCCATGGACCGGAGTTACGTTGCCTGTGCGTGTTAGGTGTTTAGTCGAATTTTCGTCAACGCTTGTATAACGGTATCACGATCGCTAGTGGCGTATGTGCTCGTTTGCTTGTATTGCAAAGTCTCTCCCAATAGTCTCTTCTTAATCACAAAGAGTGATTCTTCTGCAATGAACAGTAGTTCAGTTAAGCACTGATTCAATTTATGTGCCAGATCATTACCGTCATGTTTCAGTAGTTGTAAGAGCAAAAGTATGTTGAATTTTTAATGATGAACATTTTCTTTAGCAAACCGTTCTCTCATGTCAGTCGTAACATGGTCCAGTGTTGGACTAAAATCAATTCTCTTCCAGTATATCATAGCATCATCATTAAGAGCGCAGTTTTCCCTGTGTCTTTGTCTGCCTGTAAGACGAGGAACAAAAATATGACGTGGACGCGCGTGCTACATAGGAAAGTACAACTATTCGATAAGTCGATTCACTCGAGTGGACGGACGGAAAAAAAACGAATGAAAAGCGTGCGGGCTGACTGCCGGGGGCGGCGCGCGTGGCCATGCGTGCGGTCCCGTCAAGGGGAAGGGGGGGGGAGCGGGGCGTGCACCCAATATGCATCCGCCACTGGTTGTGGGTAATCAAATCCTTCTCATCCAAAACACTGCAGGAGCCTCTTCATTCTTCATTGCCCCTGAAGAGTGCGGGCGAGAACTGTCATGAAGAAAGAAACGCATGACAGTTATGTTATATTGGCTGCATAACGTCAGGCGCAATCTGTCACCAGACCCTCACAACTGGCGGGGAATAACATTTTCTAAGAGTCTTTAAGTGCTCAATGTGCGCTCAGAACAAAGTTTCATCGGATTTTCGCTGTCGTTTCCATTTTGGGACCGATCGGACGTTATTTTCCGAATGGCCCTCGTACGTAAAAGATAATGTTATTTTTGAAGGTAAAATGTGAAGTTGTGTTGCAGTCTGCTACCATTACTACGTCCATTGTTTTATTCGGTGCTATTTATTGTGCTAAATACTCTGGATTCAGTCATTACTTGCTGCAGTCATTCCCAGATTGTCGCAACCGAGTTATTTAAGTTGTGTTGTACTCGAAAAAAAAGCCCCAGTATCTAAATAATAATTACAGACTTCTTTTTAATACAGTGGAGGTGATGGAAGGTTGCCAAATTATTTTGTACACATGCATGGCATTTTATTGCATTGTAGTCTGTCGACTTCCGAAGAGGCTGCGACGGCAGAAACTTCTGTGAGCCGAATATTAATGGCGCAGGGAGGACCGGATGAAGTTGATGAGGCGGACGCAGGGGACAGCGAGACCACGACAAACAGGGGCCCGGAACACGCCATTCTTCCCGGCCCCAAGTCGCCAGTAATTGGACGCCTTTTGGACCGATGACAGTCCAATCGATAGGGTCCTCAATAATTCAAGACTCATCTCCAAAGAAACCATCACTCCCCACGTGCTTCCGTCAGCTCGCCTATTGCAGTGAAAGGATCTGGTACCAGATGGCGTCAGAGGGGCAAGAAAAAAAATTGCTGGAAATGTAGCCAATTACGACGTGCATGGGCTTGGTGCCTTCCATCAGAGAGGACTGCATACGGCATACTGCACACGGCATTATAAAGTTCTCACTCCCCTTGTCTATTATTCATTGTACTGTTGACGTCTGACGGGTTTTTATACATAAGCGCTTCCTGTGAAAAAAAAAGTCATGTTACATGACTACAGAAATAACAAATCGTGACTGAGATATGAACGAGTCATCTGGTATATACACTCCTGGAAATGGAAAAAAGAACACATTGACACCGGTGTGTCAGACCCACCATACTTGCTCCGGACACTGCGAGAGGGCTGTACAAGCAATGATCACACGCACGGCACAGCGGACACACCAGGAACCGCGGTGTTGGCCGTCGAATGGCGCTAGCTGCGCAGCATTTGTGCACCGCCGCCGTCAGTGTCAGCCAGTTTGCCATGGCATACGGAGCACCATCGCAGTCTTTAACACTGGTAGCATGCCGCGACAGTGTGGACGTGAACCGTATGTGCAGTTGACGGACTTTGAGCGAGGGCGTATAGTGGGCATGCGGGAGGCCGGGTGGACGTACCGCCGAATTGCTCAACACGTGGGGCGTGAGGTCTCCACAGTACATCGATGTTGTCGCCAGTGGTCGGCGGAAGGTGCACGTGCCCGTCGACCTGGGACCGGACCGCAGCGACGCACGGATGCACGGCAAGACCGTAGGATCCTACGCAGTGCTGTAGGGGACCGCACCGCCACTTCCCAGCAAATTAGGGACACTGTTGCTCCTGGGGTATCGGCGAGGACCATTCGCAACCGTCTCCATGAAGCTGGGCTACGGTCCCACACACCGTTAGGCCGTCTTCCGCTCACGCCCCAACATCGTGCAGCCCGCCTCCAGTGGTGTCGCGACAGGCGTGAATGGAGGGACGAATGGAGACGTGTCGTCTTCAGCGATGAGAGTCGCTTCTGCCTTGGTGCCAATGATGGTCGTATGCGTGTTTGGTGCCGTGCAGGTGAGCGCCACAATCAGGACTGCATACGACCGAGGCACACAGGGCCAACACCCGGCATCATGGTGTGAGGAGCGATCTCCTACACTGGCCGTACACCACTGGTGATTGTCGAGGGGACACTGAATAGTGCACGGTACATCCAAACCGTCATCGAACCCATCGTTCTACCATTCCTAGACCGGCAAGGGAACTTGCTGTTCCAACAGGACAATGCACGTCCGCATGTATCCCGTGCCACCCAACGTGCTCTAGAAGGTGTAAGTCAACTACCCTGGCCAGCAAGATCTCCGGATCTGTCCCCCATTGAGCATGTTTGGGACTGGATGAAGCGTCGTCTCACGCGGTCTGCACGTCCAGCACGAACGCTGGTCCAACTGAGGCGCCAGGTGGAAATGGCATGGCAAGCTGCTCCACAGGACTACATCCAGCATCTCTACGATCGTCTCCATGGGAGAATAGCAGCCTGCATTGCTGCGAAAGGTGGATATACACTGTACTAGTGCCGACATTGTGCATGCTCTGTTGCCTGTGTCTATGTGCCTGTGGTTCTGTCAGTGTGATCATGTGATGTATCTGACCCCAGGAATGTGTCAATAAAGTTTCCCCTTCCTGGGACAATGAATTCACGGTGTTCTTATTTCAATTTCCAGGAGTGTATTAATAAATAATAATTCGGTTCAAAGTGGTTCAAATGGCTCTAAGCACTATTGGACTTAACATCTGAGGTCATCAGTCCCCTAAACTTATAATCACTTAAACCTAACTAAGCTAAGGACATCACACACACCTATGACCGAGGCAGGATTCGAACTTGCGACCATAGCAGCAGCGCGGTTCCAGACTGAAGCAATAGTTGGGGACAGTGTAAATTACATATCATGCCGTGACTATGGCTACAGATTTCACCGTCAGTCTTTCAAAGGTTCCTCAGTGGTTTACATGCTTGATGTAATTCTTTTCTAAAAATGGTTCAAATGGTTCTGAGCACTATGGGACTTAACATCTGTGGTCATCAGTCCCCTAGAACTTAGAACTACTTAAACCTAACTAACCTATGGACATCACACACATCCACGCCCGAGGCAGGATTAGAACCTGCGACCGTAGTAGTCGCGCGGTTCCGGACTGAGCGCCTGAACCGCTAGACCATCCGGGCCGGCAATTCTTTTCTAACTTCTCAATTTCATACTAGCAGTTTAGTACACAATACAACCTCTATAATGGTAATATGATTAATTTTGCACTATAGTGGCTCATTAACAAGTAAATTGTTTTTAATGCCTTGGATAAGGTCAAAGCTCCTACGTGGCGCACCTTTGGACTCACTTTCAAGGGAGTTGATCGCTTCGAGTGGAAAGGTAGATGCATTTGTATAAAGAAGCACTGACAGCTTTCATAGAAAGTGATAAATAAGCCCAGACATTTTGAAGATATGGTGAATCTAAATTTTAACGTCCAGAAGAACAAACCTGGCAGCGTGACCTGACCTGGCAATAAACAAAAGCAATCGGACAGCACCACACACCGTACGCTCAGCACAATGGAAAGACATGAAGTCCTGAATATCAAGGGTGTGTATGTAGCACATAAATGAACAGGTTCGTGAATTCAGTAGATTACTTAGAACTTGTGTTGGCTTTCCGCGTATAGCTGATAGCTAGCACTAACGCTCGAATTGTTACAGGCACCGGAAGTTGGCTAAAGACGGCCGAAATTTTTGAGAAGAATCTAACAGTTTTCCGAAAGGATAGGCTAAACACAGCTCCTGGTGGTGGGTTTGTAGCTGTTAGTTTATCTTGTTGCAAAACTGAAGTAGATAGTTCCAGTGAATTAGCATGGGCAGAGGTCGTTCTTGGCAACTGGAATAAACTAATAACTTCATCCTTTTACCGATCTTCCAACTCAAATGACACAATTGCCGAAAGATTCAAAGAAAGTTTGAGTTTACTTTCAAACATGTACCCGAATCATACAATTACAGTTAGTGGTGACTTTAATTTACCCTCGATATGTTGGCGAAAATATATGTTTAAAATCGCCGGTACGCATAAAACATCAACCGAAATTGTGCTAAACGCTTTCTCCGAAAATTATTTCGAACGGTTAGTTCATGATCCCACGCGCATAGTGAACAGTTACGAAAACGCACTGGGCCTGAGCTAATAACGAGCATCGAAACAGATACGGGGATTAGTGGACAGAGGGTTGTCGTGCTGTGACTGAATATTATACTCCCAAATCCTACAAAAATAAACGAAAAATATACCTATTCAGAAAGAGCTGATAAAAATTCACTTGACTTCTTCCTGAGAGACAATCTCCACTCCGTCCATATTAATGGTGTAACTGTGCACCAAATTTGGTTGAATTCGTATAAATAGTATCGACAGCAACTGAGAGATTTACGCCAAATAAATTAACAAACGACGGAGCTGATCCCCTTTGGTACACAACACGGGTCGTAAAATTGTTGCAGAAACAGCGGAAAAAGCAAGTCACATTCAAACGAACCCAAAATCTTAAGGATTGCTGATCTTTTACAGAAGTTCAAAAGTAAGGGCCGATTTCAATGCGAGATGCTTGTAATAGTTTCCACAAAGAAATTTTGTCTGAAAACCTGGTACAAGATCCAAAGAGATACTGATCGTATGTAAAGTATTCTATAGGAAAGACACAATAATGCCTCCACTACGCGGTAGCAATGGAAATACTATTGACTGCAGTGTTTCCAAAGCAGACGTACTAAACACAGCCTTCCGAAATTCCTTCACCAAAGAAGACGAAGTAAATATCCCACAATTCGAATCAAGAACGGCTGTCAATGAAAGTAGCTTAGATGTAGATATCTTCGGAGTAGTGAAGCAACTTAAATCAGTTAATAAAAGAAAGTCTTCCGGTCCAGACTGTAGGCCAAGTAGGTTCCTTTCAGAGTATGCTGATGTATTAGCTCCATACTTAACAATCATATACAACAGGTCGCTCGACGAAAGATCCGAACCGAAAGACTGGAAAGTTGCACAGGTCTCACCATTATTCAAAAAAGGCAGTAGGAGTAAGCCACTAAATTACAGGGCCATGCTGACGTAGATTTGCAGGAGGATTTTAGAACATGTGTAAATTACCTCGAAGAGAAAGGTCCATTGATACGTATTCAACACGAATTTAGAAAATATCGTTGTTGTGGAAGACTACTAGCCCTTTACACTCACGAAGTGCTGAGTGCCGTTGAGAAGGGATTTCAGATTGATTCCGCATTTCTAGATTTCCAGAGGGCTTTTCACACTTTACCACACAAGCCCTTGTAGTGACTGGATTCGTGATTTTCTGTAAAAGAGACCACATTTCGTACTAACTGACGGAATGTCATCGAATAAAACAGAAGTGATTTCCGACGTTCCTCAAGGTAGTGCTGCAAACCCTGTTATTTTACTTGTGTATATAAACGATTTAGAAGACAATCTGAGCAGCCGTCTTAGGTTGTTCGCAGATGACACTGCAGTTTATCGTCTAGTAAAGTCATCAAAAGCTCAAAAAAAATTGCTAAACGATTTATAAAAGGTATGTGTATGGTGCGGAAAGTGGCATATGACCCTAAATAATGACAAGTGTGTGGTCCTCCATAGGAGTACCAAAAGGAATCCTTTAAACTTCGGTTACTCGATATATCAGTCAAATCTAAGGACCGTAAATTCAACTAAATGCATGGGAATTACGATTACGAAAAACTTAAACTGGAAAGAACACATAGAAAATGTTGTGGGGAAGGCTAACCAAAGACTGTGTTTCATTGGCAGAACACTTAGAAAGTGTAACAAATCTATTATAGAGGCCGCCTATACTATGCTAGTCCGTCTTCTTATGGAGTACAACTGCGCGGTTTGAGACCCTTATCAGATAAGATTTACAATTATGGGCGAAACAAGTAGAAGTCCGAGGGGGCTAGGTCAGGGCTGTAGGGTGGAACGAGTAACACCGTCCAACCTTGTTTTGCGATGTGTTCGGCAGTCCTCAGACTTGTGTGGGGCCGAGCCTTACCGTGTTGCAGCAAAGCATCTCCTGGGTTGCTGTGGCGCCAAAATCGCCGGAAGCGCGTCTTAAGTTTTGTTAATGTGTTGACTTATGCTCCTGAATTGATGGTACCGACTCTTGGCATCACATCAATGAGAATCACACCTTCAAAGTTCCAGAACACGGTGATCATGTCTTGACCGCCGGAAGCAGTTGCTTTGAATTTTTTCTTTGGGGGGAGCGGGAATGGCGCCATTCCATCGACCGTCCTTTTATTTCGGGCTCAAAATGGTGAACCCAGGTTTCATCACCTGTCACAATTTGGGACAATAAGGCCTCCTCCTCACATAAAAAATGTTGCATCATATCAAGACCAATGTTTCTTCTGTGCGATTCGTGGTCCACCGTTAGACACCGCGGGACCTATCTTGCACACACTTTTGTTTATCCACGAGTGCGGATAGCTGCATCCACACTTCCATTGCTGACTGACAGATGCAGCGTCAACTGCCGAATCGTAATGCGTCTGTCCACGCGAATGACAACACCAGCTTGCTGCTACATGTCAGATGTGACAGCCGTAGATGGTCTCCCCTACCGCTACAAATCGTGGAGCTCCGCCGAACCGCCTTCCGTGTCCAGCGACCAACTGTACTTCTGTCGACAGCAGATGCTCCCATAGACTTTGCGCAAGAGTTTGTGAATATTCCCCACAGTTTCTTTCTCTGCATAGAGAAATTCAATGACGGCGTGTTGCTCATAACGTACGTCGCCTGCAGACGCTATTTTGAAACTGTCCTGCAACTACACTATACGTCGGAAGCAACGGAAACTTGGCGCACTCATTCAGGAGACTTCAAATAATACACACGTAACGTTTCACGCCCGTAGCATTGTTTTCAGCTGAGAAAAAAAAGCGGAGCATTACTTTCTGGGGAACCCTCATATTTATAATTCTCAGTGCCATTCTTGAAACTAAGTGGAGACCACCACCGTGCCACATCCACATCGATCATGTACAAAGAATGATATGGTTATGGCAAATGAATTCCTAAGACTTTAAAGACAACAGAAAAACTTTACAACTCGGTAAGTATACTCCAACTTACATTCAGCTTTACAAGCCAAGGCAAAATCATTAGAAAACTCAACTCCTGATTCCTTAACAAACATAATCTTGGACTAAATGAAGAGTTAACATCGATGAACGTATAATACACAGGACTGAATACCGCAATCAGTGATGCAACAACCAGCTTCCAAGTATTTGGCGATAGTCTTTGAGCGCCTATCGCTCTCTGCGGGAACTCGCCATCGACTACCTTTACTGCAGTGAACACAAAGTAATCACTGAAGCGTACCTGTACCTGTTCTGAATCCAGTACACAAACGATAATGTTCTTGTAAAGGTACGTTTACACAGGGATACATGTATCGCGACATATATGAGCGACATGTCAATTTGACATGTCGCGATACATCACCTCTTGCAAAAATTCACGGAACTCGTATGCGGACCCTCGAGCTCATACATGTCGCGTATACATTTTGTATATCGCTTTTTGGCCATATACGCGACATGTATGAGCGACATTTTAAGAACTCGCGCATGCGCAGTACTATCATTTACTGTCGTCTTGTCGCCTGCCGCTTATTTTGACGATTAGCGCATGCGTAGTACCAGGCTCTTTGGCGGCTGTTTGAGTTTTGGAGGTGCCGACTGTCGTTTGTTGTGTAGTTATTTGTGTATTGTGTCGTGTGTTGTGCCCGCGTGTAATACTTTAAAATTTGCCATGACTTCTTGGTCAAAACAAAATACACCGCATTTTATAGAGGCAGTGCGCAGGCATACCAGTATATGGGATGTGAAACTAGGAGACTATAAGAACACTCAGAAAAGGTACGACGAGTGGGAGGAAATTGCCAAGGCATTTAACGTGTCAAGGAAGGAATGTGAGGACAAGTGGCATAATTTAAAAAGCCAATATAGTCGCGAGTTAGCGAAAAGCAAGAGCAGCAAAGGAACTGGAAGTGCTACAAGCAATGTGTACCACTCTTCATGGTATGCTTTTGAAAGTATGCAGTTCATAAGAGACAATTACAAATCACTCTCTCATAGGAGCACACATGAAGTAAATTTGTTATATTATTTTATTAATCATATACTTGGCAACATTTTTTCGTGCTAATGCTTTACATAATGTGAATATTTACAATTTCACTGAAAAACATGATTCTCCATACTGCTATGGTTTGAAGTCCTGAATACTGCAGAAGAATAGAGCATATTACTTTATGTCATCATTTAACAATGATGTGGAACTTATTTTCCATACTGCCATGGGATGGAGCCCTGAATACTGCAGAAGTATTCAGCACATTCTCTTCTGTTGTCATTCAGCAATGAAGTTCTTCGGCCAGTTCTGGGCAGTGGCTCCAGCACAGTAGGGGTGTCCCTCCAGGACCCAGGTATTTTACGGTGCCATCATCTCCCTCTCTGACGTATGTTCCTGCTGGACAATACCTTTGAGATTTTCTGTTTTGAAGAAAATTATGTAAATAAACACAGGCTAGTGCCACCACTGTAGCCTTTTCCGGACTGAGAAGCATTTGCTTCCTCAGCACTCTGTAAACAGCACTTATAATCCCAAATACATTTTCTATTACTCTTCTTGCCCTGCATGCTCTATAGTTAAAAATACGTTGCCAACTATTTTTTTCCTGCAGACCTGGAAATGGTTTCACAATATTTTCCTCTAGGCCAAAGGCTTCGTCAGCGACGAAAACATATGGAACAGGCTTGCTCCTACCAGGAAGAGGAGTTGATGGTGGTATATTTAGAGTTTTGGTTTCTAATATTTTGTAAAATGTGGTGTCTTTAAGGACACCACCATCTGAAATCCTCCCCTGCGTGCCAACATCAGTGTAAATTATTCTATAATTAGCATCAGCAATTGCTAGCAAAACAATGCTGAAGCGCTCTTTATAATTAAAATAAACTGTTCCACTGCTGGGTGGTGCCACAATGTCAATGTGCCTCCCATCTATGCCTCCAAAAACACATGGGGAAATTCCATTTTTCTTCATATTCTTTGGCAATTTTCAGCCACTCCTCTGCAGTAGCAGGAAGCTGGAAAGAAAATTGTTACTTTTTAAATCTAATTTAAGCATGGACACTCAAAAAATTCTCAATACATTAAGATACTTTGATTAAATGTATGTATAACATACAGCTCACTTTGTCTTAGAAATGGAAGCCCCAGCCACAGAAGGAGATGGTGAAGGAGAAGGAGAAGGAAGCATTAGCTTCCCTTTCGATGTAACAGAAATGGAGGAGGTGGCATCTGCCACGCCCCCACAAGACATTGTGGAAGTGGAAACCACTCCAGTCATCTCCCAAAAGAGCAAGTGTACCAGCACATAAAAATGTGAAATCTTCCAAATCGTCGTCGGAAGCCATCGCACAGTGATACAAATCAATCAGTGTAAACGCACGCTCATACATGCATGAAGTTGATATTTGTCAACTCATACAAGTCGCGATACATGTCGCAAAGTCGCATATACATGTATCTCATACATGTGCCGATACAAATCGCAGTGTAAACGCACCTTGAGATGCGTGTTACCAGATGAAAATATCGCGTGTGTTAGCAGATTATCACACTGAACAGCAAAGGAAAAATATGTTCTCTCAGTTATTTTCCACTGGATAGCTGCTTTTGCCAAACCACAGCTAACCCATTTCTACAACTCCTTGCCACTTAAGTAGTTTATTTTTTCTAACTAACGTGATCTTCTGGGATTCTGCTGGACAACAATCTTCTACATCAGCTCCGAATAATCCCCTTCTTACGGTTGTGGCTGACATTTTCAAATCTTCACTATGGATGTGATTCTGAGGCTTCCTACGCCATTTCGTTTTCTCACTGTGTCTGCAGTAGTTTGCATTATCGTCAGCTCTTACATAAGAGTTGCGCTTGTATCTTTAACTTCCCTACAGTGAAATCTTGATTCCTACCAGTCTTCTGCGAAATTGTATTCTGTTATTATTTCCCACTGCGTCTATCTGCTTTCATTGAGAATCAATGAAACAGCAGCATCTTTTCCGAGTCAGACGTCTTTTCACTCACACATAACACTAAAAATATGAACAACTACAGATGTTCTTCCTCTGCGCAAAAGAAACGAAGTTATCGGCTACCAAAACGATAAAATATGTAAACAAAATATGAACACCATCAAAGAAATACAATACTTCTTAAGTTAAAATGCTATGTTTCGAATGACACCACACACCGCACAGTTTGGAGGGGAACCTACCGCAGACAGAGAACGGTGCAACAATCAGTTCCATAGTGGCATTATTGAAATAACTTCAGTGAACTCTCGAAAGAGAACCAACAATATTGCGAAAGCACATTAGTGGAGCTTCTGACATTGTACATTTTATTTACATTAAACTTTAAACATTCGAAAAATTTTATTGAATCTAAGACTTTTAAGACTCCTGCATCTAAGTTTACATTAATATGTGCTGTTTATCTCCCCCGGCTGGTATTTCATTTCCTTTTTCTGTCTCCGAGTAATGACGCTATTCTCAGCTCACAGTGTTCAGGAATGTAGCTGGGGGAATTGAGTCAGCAGGGACACCGCTACAGATTTTCCGCGTGTTTCAAAGAAGTGTGGCTGATGAATGAATCTTTTGTTTCAACCAGAGTGTGCTTTCATTTAAAGAGAGATTCGTACTTCAAAAAGCCGTGCTCTTGAGTGCAACAGAGAATGACTTCTCGGTGGAATACCATCGAGGTTATTTAGAGCCCTCGTATTGTGAGTACTCCTGCCGGAGCGATGTTAGGTACAGGGCCGACGCAGTCTTTTTTCAGTCTTTATGCCTCCTTCCATCCCTAATTAGTTTAATGTGTTCCATTTATATGCAAGAGAAATGTTCAAAGTCTTTATTTCGAGCCAACTCGATTTCATTCTCTCCCGGAATACTTTGCCTCAAAACATTGAGGACTCGCTGTATGGAACAAACGAACGGAGTGTGGTGTAAAATACCAGTGCGGAAAATGCGAAACGGAACTTCGGGAGTAAAGTTCGGAGAATTTTATCGGAGTTAAAATGCGCCTGTCTGAATATGACCAGGCACTAAGATTGACGAATGTGGCGTCTGTTTGGCGCCGCGCCGTGTATTATGCGTTATCTGCAAAACTGATGTCGATGCATGCGAACAGATGGGTACTGAATACGTAAAGCTACAATAGCTGGGTGCAATAAACGTTATTTCATGATTACGTAACCCCACTACTCCTACTCATCTAGAAGCAGTCTAATTGTAGGTACGAAGGTAATCCCAAAAGTAAGGTCTCCTATTTTTTTATAAGTACAGAACTCTGTTTGTGTGGCAGTTGGTCACACTGTTATGAAGTGTGCTTCACGCGCTGTGTGTAAACACGTGCACGCGGCGCTGAGGCGCTCAGTCCTGGCTTGACAGCCGTTGAGAATGGAGCTCCCGTTGGATGTTACCGCCAAGTGCGAATTGCGCGCAGTTATTCGGTTTTTGAAACCAAAGGGCACTGCGCCGATTGAAATCCATCGCCAATTGACGGAAGTGTATGGTGAGTCGTGCATGCATGTCAAAAATGTTTGTAAGTGGTGTAGAGAGTTTGCAGCTGGCCGGACCGAAATTCACGACGAACAAAGGAGCGGGAGACCGTCAATTCCTGAGGAGACAGTGTTGAAGGTTGAGCAAAGCATACGTGAAGATGGGCGGATCACCCTGGATGGTCTCTGCACGTTGGTTCCTGAGGTTTCCCGAAGCGCCGCTCACAGAATTTTAACGGAAACATTCAACTATTGGAAGGTGTGCGCAAGATGGGTGCCACGCATGCTGATTGAGGACCACATGCGGCAACGAGTTGATGCTTCCCGCGCATTTATTCACCGCCTTGCAGCCGAGCAAGACAACTTTCTGGACTCAACTGTCATGGATGACGAAACCTGGGCATACCACTTTACACCTGAGACCAAGCAACAATCACGCCAGTGGCGGCATCCGTCTTCGCCAAAGCCGCGGAAATTCGAACAAACACAGTCTGCTGATAAAGTCATGACAACCGTTTTTTGGGATCTGAAAGGGGTATTGTTGGTCGACTTTATGCCCACTGGGACCACAATTAACGCTGACAGGTACTGTGAGACTCTGGAAATACTCAAACGGGCAATTCAGAACTGGAGAAGAGGAATGTTGATCAAGGGCGCACACATTCTACATGACAACGCTCGCCCAAACATCTCTCGACAAACCGTTGGTCTCCTGCAACAGTTTCAGTGGAACAAAATTCAGAAATACCTTCTCCATTTACAGAGTGCCAAATATAAACAATTTGGTGGCAGTGGTGGCTCAATTTGCGGTGGTTATTAACATGGCGGCGATGCAGTCATAGCAGTACTGTTGGTCTCACCCTGTTACGTAGCTTCTTGGCGTCGAAATTATATTTTTATAGGACCAAAAACCATACCATGATAATGGCATCGCCAAATTGAGCATCCGAGGCCCTTAAATACTATCCTTAAGCTCTTCTGGCCTCAAAATTCCAGGAATATCAGCCACAATTATCCGCTACTGCTAGCTAGGTGTTAACCACAGCACTGCTCAGCCCAGACTCCATGGCCCAGACCAGACTTGTTAGCCATCACAAAGGACGAGTTGCCACTAGCGCGCCAACCACACCTTTTCCACTCTGCCAGGCTACTTCCGTAGCTGCGGGGCCTCCCACATCTTTTATATTCAGCCCTATAGTCCCTTACTATGGACCAAACCATTTACAGTACATTGTATAGCAATCATTCCATTAGTTATTTAAA
Source organism: Schistocerca americana (assembly GCF_021461395.2). Classification (NCBI taxonomy): domain Eukaryota; kingdom Metazoa; phylum Arthropoda; class Insecta; order Orthoptera; family Acrididae; genus Schistocerca; species Schistocerca americana. The sequence continues at coordinate 161,057,014 of NC_060119.1, read as the reverse complement.
TCCACAAGCTTAATTTAAACATTACTGAAACATGTATACGTAGTCAAAGAATTTCCATGACAGATACGACATTATACGTAAGCAATACTACAAATTTACGTAGAAATATCAGTATAGATACAAAATAGGTCAAAAATAGGTGTTACAAACAGATGTAGAATCATTAATTGAGTAAAGCTGAGAAAAAGGGAACTGGACTGTCTTCGACTGATTAATTTCGATGAAGTGACTTTGGGTGTTGGAGGCTGAATTAACGTCCACGATCAATTCTGAAGGGCTGTTGCATGCTCTTTAAGTGATCTACAGTTTTAAAAAGTGAAAAGGTGCAGTAATTTTTGATAATGACGTGACGTTAGCTGAGAGATGTGAGTTACATAGTTACGCTCATGACTGATTAGCTGCATGTGCTAATATCGCTGGTTGTCTTAGCAAGAGATGACAACAACTATGTGACGATCTGCGAAAAATACTTTATTGCTTGCGATTATTCATCAAAGTTACGCAATCAATACCCGCTAGTCCCGTTAAACAATAACATGCTAGGATAAAGTATTTCTTCAGAATAAGCGACGATGATATCGCCTCAATCAGTATTTGTGGAGCAGACCTTAACAGCATAATCTAATTAGCTAGTGTGAGGACTAGTAAGCTGCTAAGACCATTAAAAGTCCGAATCCGTCAACATAAAACATCAGGTGTGCTCAACGTATTGTTATTAACGAAATATACGGTCAAGCCGACTGATGGGAAGAAATATTATGTGCACATCGACCTGCAGCACACGATATTTAAAAAATGCAATTAACTTGCAAATAATAGGTGTTGCATGGTAGAAGAACATCTTCCTTTTCAAGGTACAGTACGAAGCACGTCAGACGACGTATGATACAACCGTTACATAAGTAGGAGGACGACGGTTCAATCGCGCGTCCGGCCATCCTGATTTAGGTTTTCCGTGATATCCCTAAATCACTCCAGGCAAATGCCGGGATGGTTCCTCTGAAAGAGTACGGCCGACTTCCTTCCCCATCCTTCCCTAATCCGATGAGACCGATGACCTCGCTGTCTGGTCTCCTTCCCCAAACAACCCAACCCAACCCGTTACATAAGAAGTTTTAAAAATATACTGAATTTTACTCACCACAAAAACTGCAGAATTAACAATACCTTTCAAACAGCTTCGATGTTTTTACAGAACGTAACTAGGTAGAACTAGTAGTATTTACAAACGCTGCAGAAAACATAACCTCATACTCCAGAACAACGGTAAAAGTAGAAAATACCGGAGACTGCTTGTCGCAGTTTGTAGTACCTGTTTCTTCAGATGATTCAAAAATCAGTCACTTGATTCAGACACCGACAGGGCAACATGTTCTCCTAGGTTCACTATCCTTCAGATACAACATTCTCCCATAGATAGAACGCTTAATTAAAGATTTTGTTTGCATATCTGCAGCTCAGTTCTTCTGGAGATTGGAAGACCATTTTTGTTTATACTACTTTTAAAAAGCTTTTATTTTTAATTGTAGTGGATTTGAAGAGTTAGAAAATAAGGATTGCGTTGTTGATGGACAGAGTTTACACGAATGACCTGAAAAGGGACTTGTCATATACGGACAATACTTACGTACGGCGACACGACATACTTTTGGAGGCTAGACACGGAGAAGTAGTAATTGGATTAGACCGTAAGTTGAAATTGTTAGTCAGACGAATGAGTTGTGAAAAGTGCTTGAATGATGGATTTTTAGCGAAAATAACTAGTTGCACATCATTTCGATAAAAGAATATTTCAAATGATGTATCAAACATGTATATAGCTAACTAATCAAATAACCGTTACTCTACGGATAGCGTCTTTGATTAGTAATCGAAATGTCCTCGATCCCTCGTCGAAAACCCACCACCGCTTAAATCTCGAATAAGAACCATCAGCAATGGCAGCCGAAAACTCCCGACATAAGAATGGGAAAGAAAATTGAGGATGTGACAGATAGCTTTAGGAAAGGAAAAGGCACCATGGAGGCAGAACTGTCGTTGCGTTTCATAATGGAGACAAGATTGAAGGAAAATCAAGACACGTTCATGGGATTTATCAACCTGGAAAAAGCTTTCGACAATTTAAAATGGTGCAAGATGTTCGAAATTCTGAGAAAAATTGGTGTAAGTTATAGGAAAAGACGGGTAGTACACAATATGTACAGGAAGCAGGAGGGAATAATAAGAGTGGAAGACCTAGTACGAAGTGCTATTGTTCAGTCTACACAAAGAAGAAGCAATGATGGAAATAAAAGAAAGGTCCAAGAGTGGACTCAGCATTCATGGTAAAATGATGTCAACGATAAGATTGCTGATAATATATATATATCCTCAAATTCAAGAAGAATCAAAAGGTCTGTTGACTAGAATTGTCTCATGAGTATAGGATATGGAGTGAGAGTAAATCAAAGACAGAGAAAATAATGAGAAGTGGCAGAATGTCAGTCAGGGGTACAGCATTGTACGGCAGTGAAACGTGGACTTTAGGAAAACCAGAACGGAAGAGAATGGGAGCATCTGAGATGTCGTGCTACAGACAAATATTGAAAATTAGGTGGAATGATACAGTAAGGAATGATGAGCTTCTGCGCAGAATCGGAGACGAATGGAATATACGGAGAACACTGCCAAGAAGAAGGGGCAGTATGATAGTTCATCTGTTAAGATAGCAGGGAATAACTTCCATGATGCTAGAGGGAGCTGTAGAGGGGGAAAACCTTGCATGAAGAGAGAGACTGGAATTCATCCAGCAAGTAATTGAGGACGTAGGTTGCTAGTGCTACTATGAGATGGTACATTGCCACATGACAGGAATTCGTGGCGGGCCGCATTAAATCAGTCAAAGACCGATGTCTCAAAGTAAAAATAGGCGACTCACATAATTATTTGGACTGAATTTTACAGATGCAAACAGAAAGAAAAAAATACCTTCAGACTCAAAATATCACACTCTTTCGCTACATTGTGGTACTCCTCTCTGACAGATCATTATGTCCGTGACAAAGTCTATAGTTGAGGTGGCGTAAGCTGTTCCCTGACAGTTGCAACACGATTTTGTAAACGTCTCTGTGGTAACGCATCAGTGTCGACACTGTTCTATAGACGGCTACTGTTTTCGCATTCAGTCGTTTGTTGTTCGAAGTTGGCAACAGCGCTGCGAGCTGCCAGGGAACTTTTAATACCATCACGGCTATACATGAGTTTGTAGAATGCTAGCAACATGTCTTTTTATTATTCTCTTAACACTGAGACAACACACACACACACACACACACACACACACACACACACACAAGGACTTTGGACTTCCCTTCTTTATTCGCATGTACAAAGCATAACAAATTATATAAGGGATCCGTGACTCTCTAAAGCACTGACTGAATAAACTGGAAGCCTTCGAGGGCTCTGGTGACTGTTCTACAGATCATCACTTTTTTTTAGGACTCTTAAATACCTTTGTATGTTTTTCAGACGCAGCTATATGAAAACGTATCGTGTAGGAAAATGTATTCTTTGGAGAGTCCTAGACAGTACCCTTTATCTACATTTGTGATTATGTATACAATGTTAAACAAGTAACAACATATTTTTGCACCGCAAAATGGCCCTGATCCACCGGAGTAGTGGTCTCTACAACGAGTAATCGCCAAGTCTTGTTTGTTTATGATGTCCTCTAGATGTGAGGAGATTATGTCAACAATCATTGGTCAAACGAATGCGTTGTACGCTATGCCCTTTGTTAATGGACTGCATTTCCTCATATTTCTTGCAGTGAATCTGACTGGCATCTCCATTATTCGTGACTAACTTTATGTGGTCATTCCTTTCAAATCACTCCGTACGCACATACTTACATATTTTATAAAAATAAATCATACAACCCAGAAGTTCTTAGGATATGTTCAAGGCAGTACCACAAAAACATGAAATGTATTCGCATTTGCGAATACGAACAATCTTCAGCTGCATTAGGGAAAGACGCAATGAAAATTTGTGCCGCACCGGGACTCAACCCGGATTTCCTGCGTTGCTCGAGCGGTCGCCCTAAAAATTTTGGTTGTTCGTGTACGATTTACGGCCAGACCCAAAACTCCATACGTCGTCGATCCATTAGTCATAACCTGTACTTGCACACACATTTTGTAATTCCCGTAGCGAGGAGGACATTTTAATTGAAAGTTGCTACCTGGTATCTTGGGATAACTACGACAGTGCAGTGCATGTGTTGTTAAGAAGGATACATCGTTCTTCTTAACAACGTTGGCAGTCAGCATCGTATCAGTTCCATGAATATCTCGAATGAGAATGGTACTTACAATGCAGGATAAAAATGTGAATTATTTAGAAGTGGAGGTGGTAACGAAATGAAACTTCACGCGACGTTATTTCAGTGATGAAACATCGAGTGAAATTGATGAAGAAGGCAGTGTGAGCCCCGTTATCAGTATGACTCGACATCCCCCATGCCCTGGACGCATGCAGTGATTCAGTTGGCAAGGGTGTCAAAGCCGATGTGTCGTCTCGTAAGGCATCTTTCACGTAACTGTTATAACCGGTCCTTGGTATTCTGGATACGGTCACTGGGTCAGAGTTGACATCCGAACTGATCTCTGGCATATACTGTTGGGAACAGACCTGGGCACCTTGCTGGCCACAGAAGTGTCTCAGCATCGTGTACACTGTTCATAGAGGCACGTGCCTTGTACGGACGAGCACTGTCCTGTTGAAAAATGGCACTGGATTACCAGTGAGACGCAGCTTGTCTGTGATATAATGTTGTTTGCTCATAATTCTCTTAATCACAGTCAGCTGTGATCTGAAGTCATACCCGACAGCTATCCTCATCGTGACACCAGCAGTAGCTCTGCTGAGCATCTCCAAAACACTGGTCCGCAAATCGTGGTGTAGTGGCTAGCGTTGCTATCTCTGGATCACGGGGTCCTGGGTTCGATTCCCGGCTGGGTTGAGGATTTTCCCTGCCTGGGGACTCGGTGTCTGTGTTGTCTTCATCATTCCATCATCACTCATGAAAGTGGCTATTCAGGGCTGTGTACAGATTGGGAATGTGTACGGGTGCTGATGACGCGCAATTGAGTGCCCTACAAAGCAAACATCATCATCCAAAACACACGAAGAATGAATTCGATAGTCATCCACTGTAGTGCAGAACCACGATTTATGGCTGAACACAATGGGACGCCTATCATCATCAGTCCATGCTTCCCTCTCACGTATCAGTCCACATGCAACCGTTTGTGCTGTGGCGATAACGGCGGTGTAAGCATGGAACCGTAATTCAAATGGTTCAAATGGCTCTAAGCACTATGGGACTTGGAGGTCATCAGTCCCCTGGACTTAGAAATACTTAAACCTAACTAACCTAAGGCCATCACACACATCCATGCCCGAGGCAGAATTCCAACCTGCGACCGTAGCAGCCGCTAGGTTCCGGACTGAAGCTCCTAGAACCGCTCGACCACCACGGTCGGCCCGGAACGGTAATTCCCTAGTCTCGTTTCTCCCAGTATCTACCAATAGTGCGAAGTGACGCGGAATGTTACAGGGAGTCCGTTACTTGTTCACGAATGACAGCCGCATGTGTGAATGGACTACAATGTGTCTGGTGTACATTATGGTGGTCAGACGTGATCGATCGGAACCTCGAAGAGAAGTGCGTCTGCCATCATGTCCACATTCAGTGTAGCATCGGCCCACTGTCGCATCCGAATTCGTTAAAATCTGGATATTGCAGGATTCGACAAGCCCGCTAAGTGGAGACCCACAATGAGACCCCTTTCACTGCCGGTTGCTGATAAAGCTGTCTCACAAGATTACGCGGCACGTCCGATTCCTTCACAGAGATCACTCTACATCTGGCGCTAATGAATCCCTTTACATAGCCTACTACGGATGGTAACAACACTAAAAACGGGCATCAGTAATGCACTCAAGTGGGCGTTTACTTGTCACAGAGAATTGGAACTCAATCTATCTATGAAATGGAATTCATAATCGAACATGTGTTCTGGGTTTTTCACTTTTTTGGTCATGAAATGCATCTGCGATAAACACGTTTTGATTTGCGACATTCCTTGTTTGTTAATGAAATTAATAAGTATACTCGCAGTTCACCTATAACAATGTGCATTATACATCTAAAACTGGAATGCAAATTTCAGAGCACATCCTAAGAAAAACGGCATTCTTGATGTCTGTTTGGTAGCCCTCCATTATGCGGTAAACGTTTCGTCATTGGGTAGTAATCTGAAACTTCCCGGTAGATGAAAACTGTGTGCCGGACCGAGACTCGAACTCGGAGCCTTTGCGTTTCGCGGGCAAGTGCTCTACCGACTTTTTTTCCAATCCTTTGCCACGGAAGTTTTTTTGTTCTCCTTTGTCTTTTTTTCAATTATTTTATTTTATTTTTTTCGTGAGTTAGATTGGAGAAACAGAAACCTTTATTATTCACAAAACCATAGTATGTCCTTATACATTGTAAGTCCTGGAACGAACCTCGCTGCCGACCTACCATGCAGCATGAAATAACAACAAACACAAAGTGGGGCCACCTCCAGCATCCTTAAACAAAAGTATTAACATATATTACAACAAAATTCGAAGAAACATTCCATTGCTAACTCCGCAAGTGTTATTTCTTCCTGGGTCGCATACTCGCGTAGTTTTCCTTAGCTGCTAACTTTACTTGGTCGGTTTTACAACGACAGCACCGCCGCTCATCTCTGTGCACCCGGCACACCCCAAGTACTTGGCGGATACGCAAAAACCGTTCCTAAACATTGGCATACCAGTTCTTGTACTTTCGTAGCCGTAACAGTTTTGTGTGTCCGTCTTGGAAGTATTGCTAGTAATCCAGTACGTTCAGTACGTTCCGATTTGTGTCTCTATATATGTAATGGACCGTCATAACTGTGATCCATGCCAATGCGTTCGTCTTATAACGCGGAAAATACGTTTCCTCTGGAAAAAATACTATGTCGGAAGATATCGCTGTATATGTAGTGCGCCGCATGAATGCTAGTATCTTCCTTGCTATGGTCCAGACAGCCTCGCCGCAGACCAGCCGGTGGTCGTCCGCAGCCAGTACACCGCATTTCTGACACATGGGCGAATCCGCCAAATGGACTGCGTACTTTTTGCCATTCGTTGGGTATTTCTGCTTCGCTGCTATGTACCATGTTGACCTGACAGTTGTAGGTAGGTGGGGGTGGTGTACCGTACCAATTAACGACTGGATGTTTCCGTTCCACCCTGCTCCGGGCGATCTGTCGAAGAAGCAGATGGTACACGTCCTTCGGCGTCGACTGTCGGGACGTTGGTAAACGCTCTCAATGTAACAGTGTTCAACGATGAAAGTGCGAACATTCGTGAATGGGGGCGACATATGGCCGACACTGACCGGGGGAAGAAGCGATGTTGCTACTAGTTTTTCGATGATCATTCCCGTAAGCGAGTGATTCCTGTTGCGTCACAGTTTTAGCATAGTATTAATACACATGGCACGCGTCTTCTCATGCTCATTCTCTAAACCAACGCACCCTTCTCGCGTTGGGAGGGTAAGCGTGTTGTACTGTACCTCAAAAAGCTGTCCCAGGTTTACATAGTACCCAAAAGCCGCCTGAATCCTCAGCTATCGTGCGCGTCAATGGTAGAAGGAGTGTCAGGTGGCACATCATGGGCGCGAGATAAAGGTTGACGATTAACACTCGCTGCAGCATATCCATCGACCGTAGGGCGTTTAGCCGCACTGACGTGTGGAATCTGAGCAACAGCCAGCGGTAGTTATCCGCAGCCACTCCCGCCGTATCCTTATGAAAGGTGACACTCGAACATCGGAGGGTTTGCAGCACAGGTAAGGGCCCTATCATTGCTAGTTCTAGCCCACGCCCCACATGTACTAATTGTGATTTTCGGAAGTTGACCTCGCTGCCGGCTGCCATCCCATACGCCTGTAGCCAATCCAGTGCTGATTGAGTCTTCCCTCATTCCTGAAGAGGAACACAATGTCATCCGCTTATACTCTACATTTGAATGATAGATGCCGCAGGTAGATCCAAGTGAGACGGCGACAAAGGCCTGCGAGACACGGTTCTAAGGCGATCGCATATAGGAGGATCGACAAGTAGCAACCCTGTCTGACTATCTCTCTCCATCGCTGATCTTGCGTCGTGCAACAGCCGCAACACTGCAGTGGTCAATAATGGTGAGACACCCATCCTATTCATCGCCGCCGCGAAGTACAGATGATCCACTCGATCAAAAGCATGATCGAAATTAACAGCAATCAGTGCCCCCAGGAAGCAGCATGCAGCCGCGAGGGCGACGACGTCACGATAGTCTCCCAAGGCGGTATGGATATTACTGATGCCGCCAAGACAACTCTGGTCGGCATGTATTCGATTCGCCAGGGGCGTTTTGATACGGCTGCCCAGTATGCGCATAAGGATCTTGTAGTCACTATTAAGAAGAATCAAGGGGCGATAATCTCAAGGGCGTTTGACACCACAGGCCATGGGTATCGGGATCATAAGCCCTTCTGTGAATTTAATGGGAACACATCGGTGTCATAATGGTCACAAAGTCACGGGAAAATTCCTACGGGAATCCGTCTGGAACTGGGGACTTGTTGGAGGCACCTCATGTAATCGCTTGCTCCAGCTCCTCACACGTAATTTCAGATAACACCTCCGCTTCCCTTTGCATACGCATAGCCCCTGGATCTCGTTCAAGGACGCTCCCTCTGACCCTCCCAGTCGCTCGAATAGAATCTGCTAGAATGATCCGTGAACGCCTGGTCTATGCCGCTTGGTGTTGAAAAACGACGACCACCGCCGAGGTCGGTCTCATGTATTAACGTTCTTCGTCTTCTTCTTCTTCTTCTTTCCTTTATCACATAATGCATCGAGGGAACCTCGTTGGGCAGGCAATCGTGCGACCTCGCGCGTATCATCGTACCCGCCATCCTTAGCGTCGCAAGCCATACCAGATTCGCCTTGACCCGGTGGACGGCCGTCTGGCGTTCTGGTGTAGGTGGTTGAGCGATCAGTTCCCGGAGGGCCGTAAAGTAAAAGTCAGTGGTCGTGCACTTCCATTGAGAAACCTCCTTCCCATAACCTATTAACGTCCTCCTCAAAGCTGGTTTCGCGCACTCGATCCACCACTGTAGGACAGAACCGTAATATTTTCGTCGACAGAGCCACGCTTCCTCCACCATGCGTCGGCATTCTGCATCACACATCTTCCAGTTACCCCTCCGTCTTCATAACTGCTGACTGCCAAGGTTAACCGTACTAATATATGCCTCATAATCTCAAAACGCTGTTGGCCAGATTTCTGCGTCCACCGTCAACATCGATAACGCCAGTCCAAACGGCTCGCGGAGTGCCTCGTAAAAAATTTATATCTTGGTTGGTTGCGATACTTCAGGTCCCATCTATCAACTAATTACATCCCGTTGACCAGCTCCCGAAATTCTTGGCTAGGAGTATAGTTAGGATGTTGGTCCTTTCTGTCGAGCATACAGTTAAAATCTCCGCAGAGTATGCAAGCATCGTATAGTCCCCGGAACAACGGTGTAACGTGATGGTCGTAAAAATCTGCTCTGTCCCTTATCTTATCCGAGCCTCACAGTGCATATACAGCGTGGTCCAGTGATAGTGACCGGGCCAAATAACTCACGAAATAAGCGTCAAACGAAAAAACTACAAAGAACGAAACTCGTCTAGCTTGAAGGAGTAAATAAGATGGCGCTATGGTTGGCCCGCTAGATGGCGCTGCCATAGGTCAAACGGATATCAACTGCATTTTTTAAAGTAGGAACCCCCATTTTCATTACATATTTGTGTAGTATGTAAAGTATATGAATGTTTTTGTTGGACCACTTTTTTCGCTTTGTATAGATGGCGCTGTAATAGTAACAAACGTATAAGTGCTTGGTAACACGTAACATTCTGTCAATGCGGACGGCATTTGCTTAGTGATACGTTATCCGTTTAAATGGACCGTTTACCAATTGCGGAGAAGGTCGACATCGTGTTGATGTATGGCTATTGTGATCAAAATGCCCAACGGGCGTATGCTATATATGCTGCTCGGTATCCTGGACGACATCATCCAAGTGTCCGGACCGTTCGCCGGATAGTTACGTTATTTAGGGAAACAGGAAGTGTTCAGTGATATGTTAAACGTCAACCACGACCTGCAACAAATGATGATGCCCAAGTAGGTGTTCTAGCTGGTGTCGCGGCTAATCCGCACATCAGTAGCAGACAAATTGCGCGAAAATCGGGAATCTCAAAAACGTCGGTGTTGAAAATGCTACATCAACACCGATTGCACCCGTACCATATTTCTATGCACCAGGAATTGCATGGCGACGACTCTGAACGTCGTGTACAGTTCTGTCACTGGGGACAAGAGAAATTACGGGACGATGACAGATTTTTTGCACGCGTTCTATTTAGCGACGAAGCGTCATTCACCAACAGCGGTGACGTAAACAGGCATAATATGCGCTACTGAGCAACGGAAAATCCACGATGGTTGCCACAAGTGGAACATCAGTGATCTTGGCTGGTTAATGTCTGGTGCGGCATTATTGGAGGAAGGGTAACTGGCCCCCATTTTATCGATGGCAATCTAAATGGTGCAATGTATGCTGCTTTCCTACGTAATGTTCTACCGATGTTACTACAACATGTTTCACTCCATAACAGAATGGCGATGTACTTACAACATGATGGATGTCCGGCACATAGCTCGAGTGCGGTTGAAGCGGGATTGAATAGCATATTTCATGACAGGTGGATTGGTCGTCGAAGCACCATACCATGACCCGCACGTTCACCGGATCTGATGTCCCCGGATTTCTTTCTGTGGGGAAAGTTGAATGATATTTGCTATCGTGATCCACCGACAACGCCTGACAACATACGTCAGCGCATTGTCAACGCATGTGCGAACGTTACGGAAGGCGAACTACTCGCTGTTGAGAGGAATGTCGTTACACGTATTGCCAAATGCATTGAGGTTGACGGACATCATTTTGAGCATTTATTGCGTTAATGTGGTATTTCCAGGTAATCACGCTGTAACAGCATGCGTTCTCAGAAATGATAAGTTCACAAAGGTACATGTATCACATTGGAACAACCGAAATAAAATGTTCAAACGTACCTACGTTCTGTATTTTAATTTAAGAAATCTGCCTGTAACCTTCTGTTTGTCTAAAATTGTGAGCCATACGTTTGTGACTATTACAGCGCCATCTTTCACAAAGCGAAAAAAGTGGTCCAACTAAAACATTTACGTACTACGCGAATATGTAATAAAAAATGGGAGTTCGTATTTAAAAAAACGCAGTTGATATATGTTTGACCTATGGCAGCGCCATCTAGTGGGCCAACCATAGCGCCATCTGGATTCCCCCTTCAAGCTAGACAAGTTTCGTTCTTTGTAGCTTTTTCGTTTGACGCTTATTTCGTGAGATATTTGGCCCGGTCACCACCAGTGGACCACCATGTATATTGATAAACGTGTTCCACCTACGGTCACGGCCGTACCTCGGGCAGAAGGCAAATACTCTACTACGTCTGCACGTATCCCTTCCTTCAATAGTATCGCGGTGTCAACGCTTCTCTCGACGGATGAGGAACAATAAATACCGTAACCCTAAAAGTCCGAGGGGGGAAGCACCCGAATTTCCTGTAACAGTGCTATGCCTAAATCTTCAGCCTTTGTCATGTCAGTGAGCATCTTAATTTTTACCGGCATCCCAATGCTATTGATGTTAACAGACCCTATCCGATAAGCTTGTCGCATGGCTGTCACCGTAGACAGGGCACCTTACGGTCTCTAATTCTTAAGTACACAGGCTGCTTCCTTTCTAACGTCCCTCACCGTCCCCTCATATGGCCTGCCCTCATTCCGTGCGCTCTAAATGTCTTACACCAGGAGAGTGGGTGGGAACAGTTCCTCCTGACGGAGGTGGGTCTTCTGACCAGGCCCCTAGTGTCCCTTTGTTGTCGCGTGTTGTAGGCGCCATAGACTCCTCAGTAGCCTGTTGGCGCCGATCTAACTCCTCCGCTGTTTCTGGAGCATCGTCATCGGAAGGTCGCGTCGCCGTTCCGCTGGCCACCCTTGCATCCACGCTAACCAGTTCTTCTGTATCCATAGTCCATCCACTCTGTACCAGAAAAAGCCTCAGAATTGCCTGCTGTATCAGATTGGTCGTCCTCCACCGTTAGGCGGCGCTTCTTCCGTCGTTTTGGTGATAGCTGTTTTCACTGTCGAGCCTCGAAATCAGAAGTCAGCATGGTCTTTGGCTGTTCGTGGGGGATGTCGGAATTGTGCGCCGTCGAATTGGCTCTGAGCACTGTGGGACTTAACTTCTAAGTCTAACTAACCTAAGGACATCACACACATCCATGCCCGAGGCAGGATTCGAACCTGCGACCGTAGTGGTCGCGCGGTTCCAGACTGTAGCGCCTAGAACCGCTCGGCTACCCCGGCCGGCCGCCGTCGAATTATCGACGTCTGTCAGTGCCTTATCTGAAGGACAAGTGGCAGCGAAAAGAGGGCGTCCTGTGACTGCTGCAGGCGGTCCAGCGCAACGTCGTCTTTACGGGTCTGGCCACGATCTACCCCTGTCTGTACGTTCCGGTACGTTTCTGTCTTGTGGCCTACGTCATCGCGTAATGCGGTGACAAAGGTCATGGGGACCATAGCTGGATGCGGTGTGAGTGGTGGATTATTCCGTGACAGCTGTTTCAAGCTTCGTTGATCACACTCAGAGCGGACGTGTCCCTCCTTCCCACACCCAGAGCACGCCCTGGTTATCTGTCGATGACAATCGCTCTATAACCAGCAACGTACAAGTATGACGGAACATGTTTTCGGAGTTCTATCCGCATTTGTCTGACGCCATTGAGGAGAGGATACGTTTTGAAACTCTTCCATTTTTCAGCCACATGGGATAGGACCGCTTCGTAAGGACGCAGGGCGTCTGTCACAAATTCATCTGGTATTTCGAGTGGAAGGTCAAAGACAGAATCGTTCGTAGCCCCATGCCGGTGTGTTCAACTGTAACCGCTCCAACATTCCCGTTCTAATGACAGAAACGAAGTCCTTGTCGTTGTCGGAGCAGTAGTTCGTCACATGCCTCTTCATTTATGAGTTTGACATAGACCACGCTACTGACTATAGATAAGAATATTCCAACTAGAATGTCAGCTTCGATTTTTAGCTCTTTCCGCAAATAACGTTCTGTCTCATAAGTTTCGGTCCAGCATATTCGTTAACAAAACTAAATTTCAGTGTCTAACACTCCACTCCTTTTCACGTTTGTCATACATCAGCAAAAACACCCTGTGAGTGCATTAGCGTCACTAGAATAAATGACTGGGGTTAGGAGTGGGCCCTTATTCTATGACAGAGCAGATCGGTGTTCAGCTGTACACAATTTGTTTAATTTCAGACTTATTTTCAAAGATGTACATTAATTTACAAAGATTGTGACATGATAGTGTCAGCACAGTTGTCAAGATAATGCATTACGTCCTGTTTAGCAGAAATAACACTGAACACAACAGTATCAAATTTAAATAGAAGTTTCTCTACAAGACTTTTATTACTTATACACCGCGAAGTTGGCCAATATTACGACAAATTATCCGATTCCGTTTCTAAGTTCGGTACTATTTAGGACAAGAATCAAGTCTATGGAGGATGGTTAGTTTTTGTGATAAGATGAACAAAAGATTACTCACAGTGGACGCAAACTGGTGAACCAACAAGTTTATGTCTCTGCCAGCGGCATTTAAACTTTTAGCTGCGATTTGCTAACGGCTGAATGGCTGATGTTGCCTTCTGAAAATCCTATAAAAAGCTAATCAAAATCTTTACTGATTTTATCAGCTCAAACTGTCCTATGTTTCTCGTTAGGTGAGAAAACATGCACTCAACCCTAGTCTGGAAAATATAGCGATATACACGAGCATAGATGGTGCAGCGTGTATACTTCAATGCCCCCTCAGTTCTCGCAAGAACAATTAACTATGTGGCTAGAATGAGATTTTCACTCTGCAGCGGAGTGTGCGCTGATATGAAACTTCCTGGCAGATTAAAACTGTGTGCCCGACCGAGACTCGAACTCGGGACCTTTGCCTTTCGCGGGCAAGTGCTCTACCAACTGAGCTACCGAAGCACGACTCACGCCTGGTACTCACAGCTTTACTTCTGCCAGTACCTCGTCTCCTACCTTCCAAACTACGTGGCCTTTTCGTTTCCCAGATCTCCTAGCTCAACGATTCTTCAGCTAATTTCTAGCTGAATGTTAGCCTAAGTGAATGCAATGTTCACATAAAATTCCTCTTTTGGTGTCGTACAGAGTGTGATGCGCCCTGTTCTACACTTGACACTGGTTCAGAAGAGAGTCCCCAAAGTTTTCAGTCTTGTGTCTTTCGTAGCAAACTGTCCGTCACCTGTGTCCTTTCGTGCTTAACGTCATGACATTTTCAAACCAATGGGAGTGTTCCTATCATCTTGTAGAAACTACCTCTGCCAATAGCAAAGTGTCTACCTTTAAACTACATCGAAATATCGCCCCTTCCTACTCGTTCCGAGTTTATTTGAGCCAGTCGGACATTTTGTGCCCACTCCTGACGCCCTAGAGCTACACGCATACATCATGAGTGTACCACGAACATTTCATGTGATCAACTGCATCGCTGGTCTGTTTGTATCCATCTGGATATTCCCGAGCACAGTTTTCTAAAGAATTTCTCTGTAGCAAGCAGCGCAGCACTGCTACCTGCACCCATCGATGTATCGCCATGGGTCACCAACCCCTTTTAGAAGCGTTCCGTTGTACTCGGGCCGTGATAGTGCAACTCGTGTCTGCCCCCAAACTAAAACGTTTCTTCCAGCAGCTTTTTTCACCTTTTACTCATTGACATGCAGGATTTGGGTTCGGTATGTTAATACCATCGAATTGAGTGCCACCCCTTTGCGTTACATACTTTGAGAGACAAATCTGCTCGTTATCTCTGAAGTATGTCAGGTGACATATTCATCTACTTGTTACGACGTATAAAATCTCATGTAAGGTGCGAAATCGACATTCATTCAAGCTGTCACCATACTGTAATCCCTGTGACACAGTACTCGTTAAAGCCTGTGATCGAGATTCACCTTATGAGAAAGGATTTTCGTATAGATATCGACCGCGTGTGTCTGAATGGTGGCAAATCAGACTTGCATCCACTCTGTAATAACAATGATCCGACAAGTAAGTTCGAAATGCAATTACGCGTCAGGATGGATCAAGAACAATCCAGAAGATGCTACTAATGTAACAATAATAGGTCGCCAGCCTAATTAGGCATTAACTGAGTTTCTTCCCTGTACAAATTGGTATATATTCATGCAAAACAACAACCTGTAACACTGCATAATATAGTAGAATTTTAGGACCAGAAAATTTATTGAACTGATAGTTTCACATTCTGTACTGATATGGAAAATCATGAATACATAACATTACACTATAATGTTTACTACAAAACTTTATATTGTCTATTAATCTGATTAAAATCGGGCATAGGTTACCCTAGAAAATGCACTTTCGTTCCACACACAAAATGTCAATTTTGATAAAGATAAAACACTGATGAATTTTGACTTTTACATTGACTTTAACTTTTGCTGGTCAAACCAATTTAGAACACTTCAGAGTTCAAATGAATGAGGGGGGGCCCTGAAACTGTTATGATCGCTGTATTTAAAGAAAAAATGATTACTAAATTTATTATTCATTCAAGATTTCCAGTATATAAGTTACTACTCTTTTCATCTTATTTACTGCTCATTTAAATGCCTTTAAATCTGTCTCGAAACAATAAACTTCATTGCTACGTCAATACTAAAGTTATCTTTCGACTTCGTTAGACCTTCGCTATTCATTTACTGGTTCATTAACAAAAAATTTCTTTAAAACCCATTCTAATATAGCTAGTTCTGCAAATAATTATTATTAACACAATTTTTAATTTTCATTTCGGGACACTCGGATTGCGCAACGTTTGGAAAGGAACCTGTCTAGGTTGGTTGTGAGGATAATTAAATTATGGAAAAGTTCTGGCAAAATTTAGGTTATTATTGCACCAAACAAACACAGTTCACTCTCTGATCCACAGGAATACAGTACTAGAAGTTTCAACCTGCTAGTATCAATGCGGCGGTTGGCAGGCGGCGAGATGGCGAGGCACAGACCACACATACAACCACAGCTATGGCTCTTGATGTATCGGCACTTTAATTCTTCTTAGCGTTGCAATACTTCTCCATTTAGTGTCTATGGAATTTTGCCATGCTGTGTGGGCGTTGGAACAGCATACCTGAGGCTCAGTGAAGCTATGTCTCCCAGGAGAGCCTCCTCGCTCCAGAAGGTGTTGCTCAAACCAGTGCCAGACCCCAACTACTGCTGAGCCCGTTGTGCCGTGCAGTGCCCGCGCGCATTTTCCCGCGCTCGCCTGCCATTCATCTTTCATCGCTCTCTGACAGACCGGGTATTCACCCGAGGTTTTGCATTCTACATATCCTAACAGATTGCCTACGTATGGACCAGACGCACAATTTTAAACATCTTACAACAATTTCAACATTTGTCACATTTCAATTCTACTACAATATTACTTGACATTTGACATAAACATTAATATTCACATCGAAACGTATTTGCAGTTCTTTTAACACAATGGCCTGAAACAAAAAAAAAATGAAATCATAACATCAGTTACACAAGTTTATCGTAAAATCAAATGAAAAGAATTGTTTTTATGTACAATAGTACAGAGTCGTTGTTGTTACAATACAAGTGTCGATTTGTAGAATGACAAGGCCATGATTCATTCTACGTTTTACCACGGCACGCCACTAATGGCTTAATGTAAACATCTCTCATGCACATGTGTGGCAGGGATGTAAACACCATCCGAACCACTGTGCCGCTGAAGGCTCACTGAGCTACCTAAGCTCGACTTACGAACCATCGACACACTTTAGTCCTCCAGTACCTCGTCTCCTACCTAGCTTCACTGACGCTCTCCTGCGAAACTAGCAGAACTAGCAGCACTCCTAGAAGAAAAGGTATTTCAGTGACATTGATTTGCCACAGCTGGGGGATGTTTCCAGAATGTAAAGATCCCGAGTTCGAGTCTCGACCCGGCACACAGTTTTAATCTACCAGGAAGTTTCATATCAGCGCACACTCAGCTGAGGAGTAAAAATTTCCTTCTGGTAGTATTCTGTTACTTTGTGCTTATGCAGTTTATCTGACTTCAAAGGAGAGATTCTGTTTCTACCTGCATGTATTCAGTCTACTCATCATGCGGTTCGTTCTGAAGGTATTTCTTGTTTATGTGTACTACAAGGTTCCATTCCCCAGCAGTCCAGTTGTTAGTTTCTTTTAAGTTTTTACAAAAAGAAAGTACCCCTATCTTTGTAACAGGTTTTGTGTTTTATTTGCTTGTTACGTTGCTGAGTCCTTCGTCTACATTGAAAATTGTGTTATGCAAGCTAACGGAATTGTCTAGCTGGTTAGTTATCGTCCTATAATTGAAAAAACCCTACGCCATCATATCCTTAACAGTTTGTCTTCCTTACAGCCCAGTTTTTATGTGCACCATTCATTCATGATTTATCAATGAGTCTTATTCTTGTTCTCTGTCTATACACCCTTATCATCACGACAGACTTACGGTAACTTAACGATTGACTGTGTTATATAAACAGCTACTAGCTTTTAATCTAAAGACCTTTTTTTCATTACATTTTAATTTTTGATGCCATTACTGGTTCGAACTTTCATTCATCTTCAAATGGCTGCATTAGAAGAGAAATTGCGAGTCAGACGATGGTTGTTTTGTTTACCTTGGTGTCAGTGAACGTTTCTTTATAGCTTCAAAGACCTCATTTTGTTGTTGTTTCCTGTGCTCCATGCAGTACTATAACTGTAAATGTGTCCCAGTGTTATAAACACTTCAATAAGATCACAAACTAAAAATAAATCACTATCAGTACTTTTTCAACAAACAAACTGATTTCACGTACACTCCACACATATTACATCTGCTTCGTGTGCAGGGTGCTTCAAAATGATTTGTTCGATTTCATAGTTGTACATTCTACATCAATTTAGAGAGACATTTAGGATGAATTTCAACTTACTTTTAAGACTACAAAACTTTCTTTTTCAGAAGAACCATTCGATTGCAAGGATATGTCTGTTACATACAAACACGTTCCGACTTTGGAATACTTTTTACACTTACATTTTGGGTCCAAGTTTTAGATACTTTCGTGCTCCATGGACAGTTTTGAACTTTAGTAGGTTACTGAGAGAAAACTTCATGAGGGAATAAATACACTGTGAAGCAGTAGTCTGATGGCCTATGTCCTAGAGCAGGTGTCTGTTAGATGTTTGTGAGTGTGCACGATGTATTTTTCTTATAGTCCATTTTTCAGCAGGGAAGAAAAAAATTTGTTTGAAAATTTGTGGTAATGTCTTATGAGACCAAACTGCTGAGGTCGTCGGTCCCTAAGCTTACACACTACTTAACCGAACTTAAACTAACTTACACTAAGGACGCACTCACACCCATGCCCGAGGGAGGACTCGAACCTCCGACAGGGGGAGCCGCGCGGACCGTGCAAGGCACCCCAGACCGCGCAGCTACCCCACGCGACTCAGCAGTGAAGACCTTATGTTGACCGATTCTACCGTCGATTCTTGATAGAGCAACTTAATTAGAAATGAAAATTGTGTATGTTCTATGCGATGTGGGAACATACATTTTTTTTATTTATTTTCGTTTCTAACAGCGAAGACCTTCTTAGTTAAAGATGAGTTGTCCCAGAACGCTATTCCATAAGAGATTATTGAATGGAAATACATAAAATATATCAACTTACAGATTTGTCTCTACGCAATATTTGCAATAATTCGAAGTGTAAATGTGACTGAAAGAAGTTCTTTTTGAAATTTCAAAATGTGTCTTTTTTCGATTTAAATTTTAGATGTCTACTATAATTAAATTTTAAACCGAAAAAGGAAGTCTATAAGTTCCTGCCCACGTTATTACTTATTCATCGTGTCCCACATATACGATTGGTGTAGTGCCCTAGTTGTGCAAACAGTCTGTTTTGAACCTAAATTGTGGTCATTTGCAGAAAGCCACCCATTGCTACTTTTAAGAACGTTATTTACCATATCTTCTGTTGCCGTAAGTATAATCAAATTACAATACTAATGCCATCTTCATAAAGAATTAATAATGCTTGTTGTATATAGATGGAAGGTTATTTACATATCCGACTGAGACCTGGTGACAATTGTAATAAATTTTCTTGAAATTTCAGAAATTTTTGAAGAAATTCAGTAGTCTCCATTCCAATGGATTCCGGATGTTTGTGGCGTATAAGTATCCATAGGAAAGAAACTGAAGAATTTTTAAAAAAATTAGCTTATCAAAATACATTCTTATGAGGCTAATGTCACTTCTATCATACACTGATATTGAATTTAAAAAGAAGGACAAACATGAAAATTTTATTTCTGATAATACTCAGAGAAACATTTGTTCCGTGATGTTAGACAGTGCAAGGCTGAACAACCTTAGGACTTTTTTTCTTCGTGCAGCCAGTGACCGTACATCCATTGCTAGTTTCCAACTCTTTCATTTCTGGCAAATGGGCTACGGTAAGTAAGCGTGATAGTGAAGGCAATAGTCCTCGCCTTTCAGGAGTTCTTGCCTTGGCCACGTAACAAATTCTCTCCAATCCTTAGTTTGAAATCATTATACTGAAAGATACGATTCTTTGTCTCATAATTCTAAATTCTGTCATTCGTGTACTAAGTACAGCATTTGCCATTCCCAGATTTTTTGTTATTTCCTAGATGTATTCCAACCTCTGTCTCCCTCTACAGTTGTACCCTCTACTGCTCCCTGTAGTATCATGAAGTTATTCCCTGATGTCTTAACAGATGTCCCACCATCCTGTCCCTTCGTCTTGTGACTGTTTTCCGTGCATTCCTTCTCTAACCGATCCTGCGGAGAACCTCCTCATTTTTCACCTTATCAGTCCAAACGTATATACTCAGAAATTTCTTACTCAAATTAAGGGATATTTTTGATACTAGTGGGTTTATCTTGGCCAGGAACGGCCCTTTTAGCCAGTACTGCTCTGCTGTTTATGTACTCCTTGCTCCCTCTGTCTTCGGTTATTTTACTGATTAGGTAGCACAACTCCTTAACTTCATCTACTTCGCCATTACCAATCGCTGTTCTCATTTCTGCCACTTATCATTACTTTCGCCTTCTTTCGCCTTTCTTCGGTTTCCTCTCAGTCCATATTTGTACTCATTAGATTGTTCATTCCATTCAGCACTTTCAGAGAGAATAGTAATGTCAACACCGAATCTCATCACTGATATCCTTTCACCCTCAATTTTAACTCCAATCTTAAACCGTTCTTTTATTTCCGCCATTGCGTCTTTCCTACTAGGTCTTCCATTCTTATTGTTCCTTCTGGTTGTTGTACATATTGTATATTACCCGTCTTTCTCTATAGCTTAGCCCTATTTTTCTTGTAAGATTTGGCAATGTCATTCCTTTTCCCAGGTCGAAAAAACCCATGAACATCTCTCGATTTTTCTTAGTCTTGCCTCCATTATCAACCACGTCAGAACTGCTTCTCTGGTGCCTTTACCTTTCCTGAAGCTAAACTGATCGTCATGTAAGACAGTCTCAATTTCCTTTTCCATTTTTCTGTATATTATTTTTGCAGTAACTTGGATGCATGAGCTGTTATGTTAGGCTGATTGTGCGATAATTCCCGCACTTGTCGCCTCTTGCAGTCTTCGGAACTGTGTGGATGATGTTACTCCGAAAGTCAGATGGTATAGCGCCAGACTCATAAATTCTCCGCTCAAATGTAAATTGTTGTTATCACTTCCCCCGACGATTTTAGAAAATCTGAGAGAATATTACCTATCCCCATTGCCTTTTTTGAATTTAAGTCTCCCAAAGCTATTTCAAATTCACATTCTAAAACTGGCTCCCCTAATTTTCCTCTATCGACTCCTGGTTCCTCTTATATTACATCAGACAAGTATTCCCCCTCATAGAAGCCTTCAATGTTCTCTTACTACCGAACTCCCTTCTCCTCTGCCTTTAACTGTGGAATTCCCATTGCACTCTTAATGTTACTACCCCTGTTTTTAATTTTACTCAAGCTTGCTTTAACTCTTCTGTCCTTCATACATTCATTTCTTTTTCGATTTCTTCACATTTTTCATTCAGCCATTTCGCCATAGCTTCCCTGCACTTCCCATTTATTTAATCCCTAAGTAACTTCTATTTCTATTCTCCTGAATTTCCCTGAATATTTCTGTACATCCTTCTTTCATCGATAAAGTGAAAAATTTCTCCTGTTATCCATGGCTTCTTCACAGTTACCTTCTTTGTACCGATGTTTTCCTTTCCAAATACTGTGGTTACCTCTTCAACCTCACTGCCTACGGAGTTATTCCTTGTTGCTGTATCTATAGTCTCAGATAACTTCAGGCATATCTCACCATTCGTTAGTGTTGTGTTGGCAGAAGAGCCAACACCGTGTTACGAGAGAAGGCCGAAGTGCACGCGCTTTAGCTCACGCAGGCTGGCGTGAGGAGGGAAGAACTATACTGACGTGAGGTCTGGAACATGACAAGGAATTAGATTCAGAAAGCGGACGTAATTAGTTTGATACTTAACTTTAATCCATGAATGATGAACGTCGCTCTTGACTGTACATGATTCACAATATTATCTGTTGGTTGGTTGGTTGGTTTGGGGAAGGAGACCAGACAGCGTGGTCATCGGTCTCATCGGATTAGGGAAGGATTGGGAAGGAAGTCGGCCGTGCCCTTTCAGAGGAACCATCCCGGCATTTGCCTGGAGTGATTTAGGGAAATCACGGAAAACCTAAATCAGGATGGCCGGACGCGGGATTGAACCGTCGTCCTCCCGAATGCGAGTCCAGTGTCTAACCACTGCACGACCCCGCTTGGTGACTATTATCTGTTCAGAATACATTCGTAGTAACTGAATATGGCGCCTTGCTAGGTCGTAGCAAATGACATAGCTGAAGGCTATGCTAAACTGTCGTCTCTGCAAATGAGAGCGTATGTAGTCAGTGAACCATCACTACCAAAGTCGGCTGTACAACTGGGGCGAGTGCTAGGGAGTCTCTCTAGACTAGACCTGCCGTGTGGCGGCGCTCGGTCTGCAGTCACTGATAGTGGCGACACGCGGGTCCGACGTATACTAATGGACCGCGGCCGATTTAAAGGCTAGCACCTAGCATGTGTGGTGTCTGGCGGTGACACCACAGTTAGCACTTTCATATCCCACTTTTTTGTGTATTGATTCTTCCTGACTAGTCTCTTAAAGTTCAGTCTGTTCTTCTTAACTACTAACTTGTGATACGAGTCTGTAACTGCTCCTCGGTATGCCTTAAAATCCAGTATCTTACTGCAGAATTATTGGTCTTCTGACTGGGTTGATGCGGCCTGTCACGAATTCCTCTCCTGTGCCAATTTCTTCATCTCAGAGTAGCACCTACAACTTACGCCCTCAATTATTTGCTCGATGTATTCCAATCTCTGTCTTCCTTTACAGTTTTTGCCCTCTATAGCTCCCTCTAATGTAATGGAAGTTTTCCCCGATATCTTAACAGATGTCTTATCATCCTATCCCTTCTCCTTGTCAGCGTTCTCAAGTATTCCTTTCCTCTCCGATTCTGCACAGAACCTCCTCGTTCCTCACCTTATCAGCCCATTTAATTTTCAATATTGGTCTGTAGTACCACTTATCAATTGCTTCGATTCTCTTCTGTTCCCGTTTTCCCACGGTACACGCTCTGCTCCAATTACGGCCTATTTTTGATACTAATAGACTTATCTTGACCAGGAATGACCTTTTTGTCAGTGCTAGTATGCTTTTGATGTCCTCCTTTCCTCCTTGCTCCGTCCGTCACTGGGTGTTTTGCTGCCAAGGTAGCTTCATCTACTTGGTGACCATCAATCCTCATTTTAAGTTGATGGCCCTTCTCATTTCTGCTACGTCTCATTACTTCCCGCTTTGTTCGATTTACTCTCAGAGCATATTCTGTACTAATTCCATTCAACACATCCTGTAATTCTTCTTGCCTCTCTCTCTCACTCAGGATAGCAACGTCATTAGCGAATTTCATCATTGATATTGAAAGAAGTCTACTGGGGTACGTTTGTATGTGGCAGCCGAATATTGTAATGATACTAATGTAAATCAAAATAAAACTCTTATATTACTAACGATATATGCCTCTGATGGGCTCTATAAAGTGGACCGCTGACTGTGCACGACCGCAGAGCCAAAGATATTGCTTCTCGTCTGAGATTGTAAGGTTGGAGTTGTTGGTTTGTGGTATTGAAGGGACCAGACCAGAAGGGCCATTGGTCCCAGGGTTGGAGTAAGAGAGCGCTTGGCGCACAATAGTGGGCAACTGTCTGTGAGCGAAAGAGGATGGAGTGGACAGTTATTGTGGTGTGCACTGTGAAGCGACCAAGTGTTAAATTAAAATATGGGAACTACGAGTACATGTATTATTGGAATTATGAATGTGAAAGCAGAAACCTTCTCGCAAGCAAGGTAAAAATGTTAAATATTTATGACTTTCGTTTACCCAGCGCGTTAGTGTAGATGAGTTGGCTGATAATTAGCAATTGTTGAGTAACTCCAAAATGTACGCAATTAAATTTGATGTAAAGGCTACGTTAGAAATTTCTCTTTTGTAATGTTTCTAAGATTTATCAACACAGGTATACACAGTTTGATGATTTGTCTTTATACCTTTTTAGTGAGATTAGATAATAGTTGCTGTAAAAATCTTATTGTTTGTGACTCAGTTTGTAAGTAGGCTGTTTAGGTTCTTGTATTGGTAACGCCACCTCTGTATCAAAATCACTGGCTGTGCTGTGTGCAGTCTGTGGCTGGTTGGCATTGTTGTAATACTCGCCATTGTAGCATTGGGCAGTTGGCCGTTAACAGCGTGTAGCGTTGCGCAGTTGGAGGTGAGCCGCCAGCAGTGGTGGATGTGGGGAGAGAAATGGCGGAGTTTTGAAATTTGTAAAACTGGATGTCATGAACTGCTATGTATATTATGAGTTTTCAACACTATTAAGGTAAATACATTGTTTGTTCTCTGTTAAAATCTTTCATTTGCTAACTATGCCTATCAGTAGTTAGTGCCTTCCGTAGTTTGAATCTTTTATTTAGCTGGCAGTAGTGGCGCTCGCTGTATTGCAGTAGTTCGAGTAACGGAGATTTTTGTGAGGTAAGTGATTTGTGAAAGGTATAGGCTAATGTTAGTCAGGGCCATTCTTTTGTAGGGATTATTGAAAGTCAGATTGCGTTGCGCTAAACATTTTGTGTGTCAGTTTAAGCCCAGTCAAGTATATAATTCTTCAAAAGGGGACGTTTCAAGTTAGTAAAAAGGATATAATTTTTCTGTGTAATGTAATTTCAGTTGTCAGACATTTTGGAAAGTCGAACTTAACTTCAAATACAATTTCACTATTGAAAAGGTCAGTGTTAGTAATTCACCCAAATCAGTACCGCGTCCCTGTCCAGGTCATATGTCTTTCGAAGATAATGAATTTTCGTAAATATTTTCATTTATCAGCCAAAAGAATTTCATGTACGGCCAGCATTGCACACCGCTGAGTCTGTAGCTAGTATATTTTTTTCTTCTTCATGAGAGACCATCATATATCGCGATCCACCGTTGATGCTTTAGAGGTAAGAGAATTTTATTTATTTGTTGTGTTTCCAAAGCATTCTGCATCCTCATACCATTGATAATTGTTGGTTCTTCAGCCTTTAGAGGCACTTTCCCATCCCAAGGGTAGGAGAGTGCGCTGAACCTCTGTCCATTCCTCCACTTTCTTTGACAAAGCCGAATGAGGGTGACTTCTCATGTGGGAAGTCTTCGGCCGTCATTGCTGATGACTTTTATTCAAAATTTAAGCGGTAGCGAGGTTCGAACCCGGGACTGAGGACGTTTGGATTACTATCAAAGACGCTATCCCGGATCCAAGCAGTCAAATATAATTTACACAGTCCACTTCACTGAGATGACGCTGAAAAAGAACAATGTCGAGCTGCACTACATCGCATAACAGGTCCACCTTGCCCTTCTCTTCGTCATTGACATCAAAATCTGAAATGGCTCCATTCAGAGGGGATCTAAAATTTATTTTGAACCAAACTTTGATCTGTATGCTTTAAGAAGATTACTGGATTAATGAAGTACCTACTTTAATTACGAAAAAATGACGATAATGTGTCAGATAATGTCACCAGCAACAATCACAAGAAAAGATAATCACCACTGATTCTTAGGAACCATGTCCGAAAATGTGGCACGAAGTCTTTGCGTCCAGTAAGTCGACATTACTATATTGTAAAGATAATTAAAGAAACGTGCAGTACTACCAAAACTTATTGTACAGGGAAGCCATACAAACAACGCTCATAGGTATTGTATACAATAGGTACATATTTTCATGAAATACGCGGTAATGAAGGAATACTCATCTGCCACGATAGCACTTGGGAAACAGAACTGATAATTGACGCCAAGTGGTGATCCTAGTGACGGTTTCTCGTCATACGTTTGCACCACACTCTCCACTGAAATGGACCACAGATCTTACGGCGGAAAATGCAGAATCTCTGATAGCAGAACAGAGAACTCTGTGTCCGTTATAAGGGCCATCAGCTCTCACGAGGTTATATGAGGAAAATGGTGGAAACTCGTCCGCCCCCCCAAAAAAAGTGGTCAGCGCGACAGAATGCCAATCCTAAGGACCCGAGTTCGATTCCCGGCTGCGTCGGAGATTTTCTCCG
Source organism: Schistocerca americana (assembly GCF_021461395.2). Classification (NCBI taxonomy): domain Eukaryota; kingdom Metazoa; phylum Arthropoda; class Insecta; order Orthoptera; family Acrididae; genus Schistocerca; species Schistocerca americana. The sequence goes on along the minus strand of NC_060119.1, from coordinate 161,030,969 downwards.
CTCAGGGACTGGGTGTTGTGTTGTCTTACTGATCATCATTTCATCCCCATCAACGCGCAAGTCGCCAAAGAGGTGTCAAATCGAAAGACTTGCACCCGGTGAACGGTCTACTCGACGGGAGGTCCTAGCCACACGTCGTTTACATATTTAGTGGAAACTCGAAAGTTATTTCTTCCCATTCACAAGACTTTACTTTACTTACATCGAGTGACTCATTCAGTGCAAGTTTGAGCATTCTCTTGGTCAATATGGCATTATCCGTTAGTTGTCTGTGCCATCAATTCCTTAAAACCACAGTTTAATTAGGAAATTGTTACGATTCACAGTTATTATTTTTGTTCCATAAATGTTAAATTTTGCCCTTGGCTAGGCGCACGGAAAACTTACAGGAGATTATATATATATATATATATATATATATATATATATATATATATATATATATATATATATATGGAGACTTTCACAAACCCAACAGTGGAAGGAAATCACATTACCTTGGAGGCCAATGGTAGTATGCGAGATCTGTACGTCTCTCCGCAGTAGGAAACACAATGCCATACTATCGACGAAAATGGGTTGTAACTGAATTACACATGTTGAAACAGGGAAAGTAAAACGCCTATTGTTACTGTATCACCGCCATTCGACTCGAAGCACATTGGGTAACGAACGAGCGATCGATATAGCGGCACCAACCGCCAGCTTACGGTTAATGACAAGGTAAATTTTCAGTTTCGGCGTGTAAGTTGAACTATATCTGATGTTTCTAGTAGAAGATACAGGTTAACATAGCCTTGTGAAATGGATTAAACTCTTTTGAAACATTTTGTGTAACGGATATCTCTGCCTATAGCAAAAGTCAGTGTTATATTCATGTACGATGTTCCACATGTCTAATATAAATTCCCCTGGAAACAAAACACACAAAATTCTAACTAAACTCATTCATCGCCGACGTTGCTAGGAGCTCTGTTAAAGGACACACCTTTCCGACATTCTTCGTGGAAGAATTTACGTAACCAATGTTAATTCCTCGAAGCCTGTTTGGAACTAGTCCTAACACAAATTTCTTCACCGTCCGACACTATTCCGTTACTTTGCCTCTCTACCGACATGACGTCAGATCTCGCATTCACATTCTTTTCATAATGACAGGCCACGCTCGCTTCTACGTGGAACGTAACCATTGTCCGACGGCTGTCTCATTATCTCGCTGCACCTACCGTGCGCTGAAATTTCAGCGGACGCTCGGCATTAGGTAGTCACGTCTCATCAACACGCAGTCATCTGCAGCGCGTTCCCATACTGCATCAGATGAGTGTTGATAATTAACAACGAAATGCTTAACGAACCCTGCCTCGCATAGAGACCGAAGTCTGACAGAACATCTGTTCTCTTAATTAACATGTCTGATTCCGTTCACAGCTATTTCATGTGATCGCAACAAGTTCTACTCTGCACCTGTGTCCAGTAGTAAAAAAAAAAAAAAGAAGAAGCAAGCGTAACTACGCCCAAATCTGCATCTACATGATTGATTTCCAATTCACAGCAAAGTGCCTCGTAGAGGGGGACGGGAGGGTTCAACGAACTACCTTAAAGTTATTTATATTTTGAAGAAATGTATCTCTGAGCAATCAGTTGTACAAATACACCTTTATTCTCAACCAGTTTCGGTTAAATAACCATCTTCCCAGGGGGAATATAAAATATAGAAACAGAAAAGACATATGTAGTATACACAAGTAGTAGGGCATGGCCGATGCGGCCCCACTCTGCATTGTTGCTAATTTTTTTCAAGACGGCGAATCCAAGATGGGGGCGATAGATGTCGCCATGTCGCAATGATGTCATGGTGGAAGTTCAAATTTTGGCGGGCAAATAGGCCAATTGGGCTACCGCCACTAACCTAACCCCATCCCCTACCATCCCTCTCCCACCCATCCCCCAAGAAAATGGCGGGAAGTTCAAATTTTGGCGGGAAAAAGGTCACTTGGACTACCTCCACTAACCTAAGAAAATGGCGGGAAAATTTTGGCGCGAAAAAAGGTCATTTGGGCTAGCTCCACTAACCTAACTCATTGAAACATCACCTTTTCCTTGGAATTGGTGGGGGAAGAACTCAGCCTGTGCTGGGATGCTGCATAGGATGGAAGTAAGTCTTCATTTTGCATGCAGTGTTTATTTAAGTACTTTGAGTTGTCATAGGCGGTAGCTCCATCCAGCGTCTTCACCACGAGATCTGGAGTCCAACTGAGCTATGCTCCATTCACCTTAAGAATAAACCTGATGAAAACAACAGAGCCGCGCGGGATTAGCCGAGCGGTGAAAGGCGCTGCAGTCATGGACTGTGCGGCTGGTACCGGTGGAGGTTCGAGTCCTCCCTTGGGCATGGGTGTGTGTGTTTGTCCTTAGGATAATTTAGGTTAAGTAGTGTGTAAGCTTAGGGACTGATGACCTTAGCAGTTAAGTCCCATAAGACTTCACACACATTTGAACAAAGCAACACAAATGCGATGATTGGTCATAAGCTGTAGCACATTTACACTGGTGTTAGCTGTTGGAAGTAGCTCCTGCTTATATATTAGATATATTATTACTAAGTTACGTTAAATGAAACTTTAGTATATTCAAAGGTATTAACAGCCATCAACGTTTTCTCAATCACGCTCTGGCTGTGTAGTTTTTATTTCAAAAATCGTGTACAGTCACAGGCTCTGCACTGCTGTGCTCTGACTGTCGCGCTTTTAATATGCAGTAAGAAAATGCTTGAAGCTGCTTTCTGATTTTTCATTACACGTGCATGTGGCACACTGTTAAAAAGTGCTAATAAATAGGCTTTTCTTACTGTTATCCATAAGTTTAAAGAAATAATCAACTTTGAAAATTTCAAAGGAAATGTATTAGATAGAGTTGAGACACAAATACGCGTTATAAGTGTAGCCGAATCGGTAGCTTAGTAGATTGCTAACATAGTACAGTTCGTGGTTCGCTGGATCAAGTCTCACTTCACACACTTTCTTCTTGTTCGATTTGATATACCTATATCTTGTAATTGTAAAATTAATCATCGTTTTTATGAATAATGCACATCTCCTTGTTTCTAATTGCGTATTGCACGCGAAATTCGTGTTTTCGTTGAAATATAATGATTATCCATAATTTATGAAATGCTTTTAATAAAGGTTGCTTAAATTAAGGAAACAAAACAATATATATTTTAAGGCAAAAATCAAATACCAAATACTCTTTACATGGACTGTGTGTATTGTTTTATACCACAGATGTGGATAAGTTACATAGAAATATGAAAAACAATCATTTTGACAGCATCCAGCACAACATACAAATACTGCATTTTTACATTTGCCACTGTACCATTACAGTATGAACCCAACAGAACTGATCTGAGTCAAGTTAAGATGTTCGAATCAAAAAATAACAATACTATTAAGCTGCCAGATGTGCCAGTACTAACGGACGCAGCTTTTTCACATATCACAACCGAACTCTGGTGGGATATAAAGGAAAGAGGAGAAAATGCGGCGCCTGGGTGGCTTTGTGGACTCTGTTGTTGATCGACTCGCTATCAACATAGCAGATGACAGTTCCAGAACTGAGACGTATTTCTCGGATTCAGACAAGGAAGGAACTAAGAGATTACCAGACAACTGACAGTAATTAATACGAGGCCTGTTCAGAAAGTAAGCTCCGATTGATTGCCAAATTGAAACCACAGTGAACATCAGAAATGTTTTACTTCTAACAATTAGCTACACCTTTCAGGTACTTCTCTATGTAGTCGCCGTTCTGACTTAGACTTTTGTCATAGCGTTGTACCAACTTTTCAATAGCCTCATCATAGAAGGCAGCCGCCAGTGCTTTCCGCCAATTCTCCACGCTGGCCTACACCTCGTTGTCTGTGTCAAAATGTTGTCTTCAATGACAGCGGTTCATGTGACCAGAGATGAAACTCAGGGGGAGACAATTGCGGACTGTATTGTGGGTAATCTAACATTTCCATTTGAAAACGATGCAGGAGCAACTTCATTGCCCCTGCAGAATGCGGCTGAGAATTGTCTTGAAGAAGAAACAGCACGACAGTTATGTAATGTTAGCTGCATAGCTTCAGGCGAAATTTCTCACCAGGCCCTCGTACTTGGCGGCAGACACTATTTTCTAGACATCTTTACGCACTCACTGCAAGCTCAGAAATGAAAAGAACGACGTGATGCTAACTGGGGTTATACTAGAGACACTACCCAACACATCTGTGCAAAGCTTAATCGGATTTTCATAGTCGTTTCCATTTCGCGACCGATCGGACTTTACTTTCTGAACGCCCCTCGTACCTTCAGTGGCTTCAGTATGCAACAGTATGGTGAAATCCCTGCAGTATGCTTTTGCATCGCTTTTGCTCGCTCAGAAAAATCTCATAGAAAGTTTGAAGTGGGACACTCTTGCAGATAGATGGCACGCTAAACGGAAGGGCCTCCTCAGTAAATTCCGAAAACCGATCTTCACCGTGGATGTAGAGCATATATTATTACCACCAACTTTCAAATCGTGCAATGATCACCATTCAAAGATAAGGGAAATAAGAGCTCGTACTGAGGCATTCAGACAGTCGTTTTTCCCTCGTGCGAGCTGCGAGTGGAACAGGGGAGGAGGGGGGGGGGGGGGGAATTATTGGCGCGAATTGTGCCCTCCGCCACGCATCGCTTTGTGGCTAGCGGAGTATATATGTAGATGTAGATTCAGATGTAGAAAAATTACCCTGCGTTTAAGACAGCATTTTCAGCACTCTTGTTTGTAATTAGAATATTAGGTGAAAATGAGAGCATTTTATGTGTTCCATCTGGCCACCTAAGAAGCGTGCAGTATTGCTGAAGTTTTGCCGAATATTATTTCGTTCCTTTTAAAAAGTAAATGACTTTCGAAGCTGTATTGTTTCTTGGCTTGTTTCTTTTTTACGTCTGAACTATAACTGCTCACATCATTGCAGGTTAATTGGACCACTGGTTGGCCAGTGTTGTCCAAGGTCAAGGCGCCGGTGAAGCTGTTGTCCCTCATTGTCACACAGTATATGTGTGTGTAACACAGCATAAAAGGTATCCTTATCATCGTACTTGACTGTACTGGCCACAGCTTGGCTTCTGCTCTAGGTGAAACGAAATCCAATGAGATTCAAGCAAGTGCAGAAGAATACATGGGGTAATGTTTGCATCAGGTTTATTCTTATGATGAACGCAGTATAGTACACAGTACTGCAACCAGAGGGCGCTGTTGTCATATGGCGGTGTGGTGAAAAATGCCAGGAAAAGGACTCAGTCTGTGTCCAACTGTTGGAGAGAAGGAGTGCACTCTTCTTTAGTTTTTCAGTGAGACGTTGGAATAATTTATTTAGGGATGGATTTCACATAGAACATATATTATGCTGTTGCAAAACATTCGCCTTGGAGTGACTGAGGTCACAGTAAATAGAATACAGACCTGCAAACTACTTGTAAATCACGGAAATAATGCTGTACACTGATGTGCAGACACGAAAAAAACTTGTAAATTTTCAAAATAGTGCATCTATAAGGCTCTGCAAACTAGCTCACTAATTGTAAACTGTGGAAATAAAGCATTTCACAGCCGTCAGACGTACAAACTACTCAAAAATTACCAAAATAATGCAGTACACCGATGTATAGACACGCAAACAGCTCGTAAATTGTCTAAATAATGCTTGTAAAATGCTCTGTAAACACACTCATATATGCATGAAAAGGGAGTCCCTATACTTTCAACTACCTAGTATTAAATATGTTTCAAGGTCATCTGACTACCCACTTTCCACAACAGAAATACATCCCATGGATCATCATATATAGGAAATGTCGGGATTTCTGGTAGATTAGCAAATAAGGCAAGCCAATATTCTAGTACAAAATCATTGTTAACTTTTGTATTTGCATAGGGAAAACAACTCTTTCCTTATTTTTGTTAGATGTGGTTTTAATAATGTCCAATTTCATTCTTAACTTATAACTTAAATCCCCATCTGAATCATCTATTTCTTTCTCCAGACAGTAATCTGACAAACACAGAGAATGTGTGTTTTCGAACTCCAGTATTATCTCATTTTTTTCCTGTAAACTACCTCTCTTATTGCTTTAATAGTTAGTTCTGTTCCTTTTGGCAGTTTTTCTAGATTAGAGCAATCGGGGATTTTAATTTTTCCTCTTATTTCCTGCATGACACTGTGTTTATAACGTTCCACATCCTCCTGGGTGTGTACTGCCAGTTCTTCGGCTGCATATTCTTGCTGAATTTCTGTATAGAACTTAAGGTTTACAACTATTGCAAACGAATTGCCGTTGGTTTTAAGCTCTGAAAACGGTTCTTCTGTTGCTAAGTGTATGATATCATGCCCAACACATTTCGATTTAATGTAACCCTCTTTCTTAAGCGGATCCAAGGGGGAATAGAGTTTGATAAACAGATTTTTCGTGAGTCCTTTAACATAGTAAACATGTTCCAGTCCGTCGTTTTCGGCCAGTACTCCAACACATAGCCAGTTACCACTGCTTACAGTAAATGCTATTGCCTTGTGTCCCCAAGTCGTAGCCAGATTTCTCCATGTACTGTGTTTAAAGTCATATGTAAACATCCGCAATAGCCACTTCCTTTTCCATTTGTAGCTTATATTCGTCCTTTATAGCAGTTGTCTTCTCTGTATACTCTAATTTTCTTTTCTTTAATTCAATGTCTTCCATTTCCAGTTCCCTTTTTTGTGCACGTAACACATTAACTGTACTTAAAGATGTAATTTCTTTAATAGGAAATGGTTTAAGTCAGTGTAATACATTTACCCTTTCTCTTATGACTTGTGGAATAACGTTGCTCGTGTCAATTGATCTCAGGTCTGCAATGTCTATATCGGACAGTATTGTGGAGAACAATGAGAAAAGTAAGTTTCTCCTGCTTCAACATAATACTTCTGTGTAATGCTTATATAGACTTTATTGGGGTCAGAATTAAGAATATCCACGTAGTTTATTGGTAGATGATTAAAACTGTGTGCAGACAGAACATAGCTGATACCCTTTTCTCAGTCTGGAGTATCTGGAAGACTTACTTGTACACCTGTCAATTTTCGGGTATTCTTGCTACCCCAGCACACAAACTGCAGAACTTTATTAAACACAAAACTACAGTTATTCTGTATGTCATCCGTTAATTCACGCCTCATGGAAGCAAGAGGCACAGGGTACAGTGGAGCACATTGTACGAGCAAACACTGTTTATTGGTGTCTAATACACGTAAACACTCGTGCACAGGGTCGAATACACGATCCATTCTGTAGCTGTATATTGTAGTCTCCAGCCTGGTAATGCCATTCTGCTTAGCCAAGGAAGTTTCTCGTAGTCGCATGTCTGGACACTTTATAAAATCTATAATGTGGTTACCAATATCTTTGTTCAGTCCTGGACTTGTGATCTGACATATAAATTCGTTATGTATCTTTACTGTTGGTGCTTAACCACGTTAGACAGTCTATTCCAACTGTCTTATCGTTATTCCCAATCACATTGCTGTTTCTCTGGTGATCTCCTTCCATGCAGAAGTCCTGGGTTGATATTAAGTAGTCGCACATCTCCATTTTGATAAAAATTCCGGCGAAGTCTGGCGTTATGCCCAAATCCGAAATGTAATAGTTGTTTACACGTAGCTGCTGCAGTATTTCAGGCAGCCCTTCCATTAGAACATCCAATATTAAAGTCAGATAATTCCACTTTATATGGTGTAACCACAAGATTTTTACATTTCTTCGAAATAGTTTACAGTGCATCCGTGCCGAGTTTTTCCCGTATCCCTCTTGCTGTCACACTGTCGTTCCTGTGTAGTAGAAAAGGCAGCTTCGCCTAGACACCATGTCTTGCAATGACGAAACTGGAGAATGTGCATGGGGGCTTAATTAAATATTAATTAAAAATATTTTTAGTTTTTAGTAGCTGTCTGTCCGATTACGTAAGTCTCGTAAACGGTTGGCCCTGACTAGTATTATTACGCTATCTGACTGCAACAAACAATGTAAGAAGATTTTCGTAAACACAGTTAATTAATTAAGTCCCCAGCAACTATAAAACCTACAAAATCCAAGCACAAATGTAACTGTTCTGTATGTGGGAGTGTGACTCAACGTCCACATCTGGCACGGTTCTTTTCCAACAAGACAAGAATTTTTTTAAATACCAACTATGCTGACGTGACAAAAGAAATTTAGAAAAACTGTAATTGCGTAAGAAAACCAGAATTCACTCTAATACAAGAACACAAGCCAGATGCTTTGTTGACTGAACCTGTAGTGACGCATTATTTCAGATACACAATTGATAAAAGAACATTGTAAGTTTTACCTTCATATATATTGACGAAATGCACACAATAACATCTGCTATCTCTCCCATCAAATAACTGCATAAAACATGGAACAACACTCTTTACTACAACATCTTACTCCAACTTCACGACAACCACGAGCTCTTAACACACACTGTCTTCAACGAGCTCTCAACAGGCACTGACTGCCATGAACTCTCAACAACCACTGACTGTCACGAACTCTCAACAAGCACTGACTTCTACAATCTCATAACAAGCACTGACTGCTACGAACTCTAAACAGGCACTGTGGAGGCGGCTTAATAGTACTCTTTGGCGCAATCTCTGGCGCAGTGGTACAGTGTAGCCACCTTTCATATGCCCCTCCTCCACAGGCCAGAATTTGATGGTATTTTTGCCAGCATTGGTGGTGAAAATACCACCAAATTCGTCCAGAAAAATACACACAAAATAAAAGATAATATTAATACCTAAATATCACATAATTAGTTGAAATTTTGGCTTTGCACTGACCTTCACTAACCTAATATATGAAATACAGTAAGCAATACAACTTCTTTTCATACATGTGACTTTACATAATAGTTTACACAATATACAAAAAATCAGTTTATACAAATGTTCACATAAAATGCTTTCAATGATTAGTTTATACAAAAGAAAGATACTAACAGGTGACATCTTTTCAGTAGAAGCAGACCATCAGTTGCACCCAGTAAAGTTGCAGGTACACCCAGCAACAAGTCACATTAATTCAGTAGAAGCAATTCATCAGTGGCACCCAGCAATGTTGAGTTGGTGCAGACAGCAACAAGTGACATCATTTCAGTAGAAGCAGTTCACCAGTGGCACCCAGCAATGTTGAGTTGGTGCAGACAGCAACCAGTGACTTCATTTCAGTAAAAACAGTTCATCAGTTGCACCCAGCAATGTTGAGTTGGTGCAGACAGCAAAAAGTCACATCTCTCAGCAGAAGCAGTTCCATCTGTGGCACCCAGTAAAGTTCAAGAGGTACACACAGCAACAAGTCACATTAGTTCAGTAGAAGCAATCCATCAGAGGTACCCAGCAATGTTAAGCAGGTGCAGACACCAACAAGTGACATCATTTCAGTAGAAGCAGTCCATCAGTTGCACCCAGCAATGTTGAGAGCAGGTGCAAACACCAACAAGTGATATCATTTCAGTAGAAGCAGTCCATCAGTTGCACCCAGTAGAGTTTAGCAGGTACACCCAGCAACAAGTCACATTAGTTCAGTAGAAGCAATCCATCAGAGGTACCCAGCAATGTTAAGCAGGTGCAGACACCAACAAGTGACTTCATTTCAGTAGAAGCAGTCCATCAGTTGCACCCAGCAATGTTGAGTAGGTGCAGACAGCAACAAGTGACTTCATTTCAGTAAAAGCAGTCCATCAGTTGCACCCAGCAATGTTGAGAGCAGGTGCAGTCACCAACAAGTGACATCATTTCAGTAGAAGCAGTCCATCAGAGGCACCCAGCAATGTTGAGTAGGTGCAGACAGCAACAAGTGACTTCATTTCAGTAAAAACAGTTCATCAGTTGCACCCAGCAATGTTGAGAGCAGGTGCAGACACCAACAAGTGACACCATTTCAGTAGGAGTAGTCTATCAGTTGCACCCAGCAATGTTGAGAGCAGGTGCAGACACCAAAAAGTCACATTTCTCAGCAGAAGCAGTTCCACAAAATTCACTAACACTGATCACACAGTTCATCAGCAGAAATTAAACATGACTAAATGTCACATATCATGTTGAAAAAGTGCAGGTAACAGTTCAGAATATTTATCTTCACTAATCAGACAGTTCTGGCATGAACAATAGTTTGAATGCACATACAAATGCTTTTACAGTAACATACAAATCATAACAAACACACAAATGATGTCAGATAATTGTCCTATTAACTATTACAATACACAAATACCAGTAAACCTATAATATTCATGGGTGTCAGTGCAAGCCACTACAAACAAATAAAATAATATTTAGGAGATAGGTGGGTAGGATTAGTAAAGGAAAACACACAGAACACACTCACTCATCTTTCATTCACATTAAGTACTACTGTGTAACTGAATAGTGTTAACTGTGTAAATGCAATTCTGTCAAAATTTAATGTTCATCATGTGTATCAAGTAGTACTGGCAGCAATGTATAACAGTCAATAATAGTTAGTCAACGTCATAGTCATCATGTCAAGACCAATGTTTGCCAAGCCAGATCAAAATGTACTGTTGTTGAACAACTGTCAGTGAGCCAAATATGCAATTACTTCCTCTCTCCAAAAAAAAGTATATACTGCTTAGTGATTTAACAAAGTGTGTGTATAGACTATCTTCCTTCTACTTTAGTGTTCTAGTCTGCTATCTTCATCCTCCTTGTTCCATAAGACCAACCAAAAAAAATATGCTCCTCACTTACTTTACCTCTTATACACCAAAACTCCAATAATCATCAACTTCACATAATCTCAATACGTCACTAATACTTCTTCAATACGTCGATACATATAACTCTTATCATCAATATCATTTACCTTACCTCTTGTCCACAAAAACTCCAATAATCATCAACTTCATATACTCTCAATACCTCAATAATACGTCGATAAATATAAACCTCAGCACCAATATCATCTCACTTCCAACACAACTTTTTCCTCTAGTCAGTCTCCTCGAACAAGTACAGATAAAATCCTAATGCAACTTCAATTCAGCATCCCATACAATCCGAAGACACAGTGTCCACACACAACCTCTGTGTAATCCATCTGACCCAAATTTTCTACTCATTATAAATTATAAGATACATTTTGGTTCCTTGTCCATCATTAAATAAAAGAAATGCATACCTGACCTCTAACAGACTTAGTTCGAATAACTCTCAGTAATTAAGTACGATTACGGAGTGTGAATGATCATAATATTTCACAGTGTGTACACCACTTCAAGAATCATAGCAGAAGCAAACATGTGGAGTATTTCTTGTGTCAAGTGTCACTTCCTATTTCAATTGCTCACGAAAAATGCAGTGTAATAACTGTTAATGGTCTAAACCTAGTATTGGTCTGTCATGTCGTTAGCCTCCTTCCTATTAGCATAAATTTATACAGCTTCCATAAAACCTCAGCTCATGTGACTTCTATGACTTTCTTGTACTAATGTCGTTCGTCGAATGATAGCAGTTAATTTTCTTATCTTAAAAATATAAGGCACTGAGCGTAAGCAAAACTTGCAATAGCGAGTAAATATACCTGTAGAGAACAGAATGTCAACAAGTGGATGCAGCACAATTCCTACAACGAGGCTCTGCCAAGCGAACCATCTATAATTAATCCAATAGTGTGACCTAAACTCTATGTTTATACACAGTACATCAGCATTTCTATAGACCAAATTAAAGAGCAGTTATGGCAACAAAACAGAAATATGTAAATATGCAATCCATACAAAAAGCAGCAAACATATATCTTACATAATAAACAGGTCATTAGCATCATATCAGCATAAGCAAATAAATATTCATATGTCATCTTAATAAGTAAACATGAAGGCACAAGCAGATAAATCACAAAGTATAACTTACATAACTAAACTCATCAGCACAATAAATCAGGTTACCATTACAATTTAAATAAATAAGCACAGCAGGCACATAATTAAAAAATATGACATCAGTGAAATAGCAGTGCAGCCAAGCGATGCATAATATACACAAGTTACAACCCAGTTCATTAATCAATAATTGTCAAAATCAGTAAATGTACACAAGCACGTCGCTTCACAAGTAAATCCATACAACATGAAATTAGTACAAAGTATGAATCACGTAATCGCGAGCAGCAAATTACGTCTAAAGTACGTACCTAAGTGGAAATATGTTACCTGTAAAATGAATTCAATTAATAATTACCCTTTTTTAGTTTATTACTTTCTTCTTCGAAATTACATTCTTCCTGAAATTTTCTCGATAGCAGGTCGTCTTAACGTCGGACACGCACACAATTTACCTGTAGTTCTTAAATGCTTTATACAACCGCATCCTGAAAAATACTGAATGTTAATAACAGAATTCATCAAGTCACTATAGCTTTACACTGAATTTAATCGGAGAAATTAGACTGTGTGTTTGTTTACGGCTGTCAGTGCATTCGCACTGAGCGCTCGATCAGCTGTAGGCGCGTGACGTAGGAAGCTATTGTTCGCGGTCAACGACTGCCTTGTGCGGCGCGCAGACTTGACTGCTGCTTTGAGTATGTGCCGCCGCCAAAACACAGCGCGGTATCCTTGTACTCTCCGCATGTTTACATGTAGCTGTTAGTTTCTCTAAAGTATGTTATTCCACAAAAATTTTAACGTTTGATATATGATGTATTCCTTTAGAGCGTCGAGATTTAAGAGTTTCTACTTCAACAGTGTTATCATGTATAATTTTGCGAATTCTATATGGACCGTTATAAAGCAGAAAAAATTTGCGACACAAGCCTTTTCCTTTGTGAGACAAACGGTGGGACTTAATTAACACCTTCTGACCAACTGACAAGATTTTTGAACGACCAGGACGTCTAGCTGATTTCTCTCTTCTAGCAGCCGCAGATGCAATATTTTGCAGAGCCAGGTTGACAACTTCAGAATGCCGCAGTTTCCGTGAAGGCGGAAAAGGAATGATTTCAGATATGCGATTTGTCGGTGCTTTATTTTTTAATATCAATAGAGGCGGTAAAGAAGTTGAGTCATTAGGAAGTTCATTCAGAATGTTTTGAAAAATATGAAGATACTGATCCCAAGTTCTGTGATTCTGATGACAATAAAGTCGACACAATTTATTGATTTCCTTCATCCATCTCTCTGAAGCGTTAGATTGAGGGTGAAAAAGTGAGATGAATATTGGTTTAATTTTACGACGCTGTAGAGTACGAAGCCAAATTTTAGAACGAAACTGTGATCCATTATCTGATATAACCTTGTCAACGCGACCGACTTCTTTAAGAAAATGTTTGAGGAAAGCATTAGATACTGAACGAGCTGTTGCTTTGCGTAAAGGTGTAAAACACACATATTTTGACGTCAACTCCACTGCTACGAAAATGTACGCAAAACCATTAGTAGAACGAACCACTGGACCAAACAAATCGACTGCAGCCATCTCCTTTAATTTCGCTGGAATGACAGGAAACAACGGTGCTCTGTGAGAAATCGTTGGAGGCTTAGCCATTTGACATAATTTGCATTTGGCAAGAACAGATCGAATACGTTTTTCCATATTACTGAAGTAACAATTTTCTCGTAATTTATGAAAGCATTTTCGGGAACCAAAGTGTGCATAACTGAGATGCGTATACCAAATCAATTTATTGACCCACTCATCAGGAATACAAACTAACCAAACAAAGTTGTCGACCGATTTTCGTTTAAAAAGAATGTCATTGCGGACTAAATAATGCTGTCTAATCGCTACGCTTTCCTTTCTCCTCCACTTCTCCTTAATGTCCTTCCAGATTGGATCCTTATTTTGCTCCTTAGCGATGTCCTGGAGCGAAGACGAAATAAAGTTCTCAAACGCAACACCTTGAATATACATCAAACAATAATTGTTTTCTTTGCAGTCCTCTTCAGCACTTTGTTTCAAACCCATAGGTGCACGTGATAAAGCATCGGCAACAGTATTAGAAGAACCCTGTATGTAAACAATACTAAAGTCAAATTCCTGTAGGTACAGCGCCCATCGTGACAATCTGCCATGAGTTAATTTCGTTGACATAAGAAATTCCAGAGATCGGTGATCGGTGTAAACCTTAGTATGTCTGCCAAACAAAAATGTGCGAAATTTTGTGAAAGCCCAAACAACAGCCAAAGCTTCAAGTTCCGTAATCGAATAATTCTTTTCGGATTTAGAGAGAACACGACTTCCAAATGCAATAGTCTTCTGTACTACAACGCCGTTTTCTTCTATCTCTTGAAATAAATGTGCACCTAGGCCCTTGTATGATGAGTCCGTCGCCAAACAAAATTCTTTTGATAAATCCGGATGTGAAAGAAGTGGAGCAGCAACTAAAGCATCACGAAGCTGTTCAAATTCTGACTGAGCTTCCTCATCCCAACACCAATTAGATTTCTTTCCGGATAGTTCACATAAACGAGGTGTGGCCAAATCGTCCAATTTAACAAAGCGTCGAAGAAAATTACAGACACCAAGGAAACTACGAACATCACGTTTTGTAGTAGGAACAGCATAATTACGAATAGCATCTAATTTTTCTGGATCAGGAAGAATACCTTCTGTAGAAATAATGTGACCGAGAAATTTCACTTGAGAACGACCAAATTCAGATTTTTCCAAGTTTACTGTAATGCCAACTTTTGCAAAGATACGTAATAATGAGTCCAAAATTTTGTTGTGTTCACTCCAAGAACGTTTAGCGATAAGAATGTCGTCAACATAAGAAGTAATATTGTCACGAAGACAAACAGGTAAAATTTCATTTAAGCTACGAATGAATGCTGCTGAAGATACTGTAAGTCCAAACGGTAATTTCCGAAATTGGTAACAGTTACCAAAGGCTAAAAAGGCGGTGTATTTTCTACAGTCGGGGTGGAGTTCTATTTGCCAAAAACTTGCGCGCATATCAATCGTAGATAAAACTTTAATTCCATGGAAATGTTGAAGAAGTTCATCTAAATTTTGTGGGCGGTCAGTTTCAGGAATGATGATGTTATTTATCTGTCTGGAATCCAGAACCAGACGAATTGATCCATCCTTTTTAAGAACAACGTGTAATGGGCTAGTATAAGGACTGACTGCAGGCTCAATAATGCCCTGATCTAACATGTACTGAAGTTCATTCTTAACCTTGTCTCTGTAAGCCAAAGGAATAGCGTACGTTTTCCCGCGAAATGGTGTGTGTTCTTTTACTTTAAATAAATATTGTAAGCCTTGTATAGTTCCTGTGTGATGACTAAACACTGTAGCATGTGAAGTTAAAATGTGGTGCAGCTCTTCTCTTGCAACGTCATCTGGCACTTCAGCTTTCTTAACCTTTTCATTAATTAATTCTTCGCCATTAATTATATCATCCATCGCGTCTCTGTATCTATTGTCATTATCATGAATAAACACATTGTCGTCATAATGCTCAACGAAAACATCAGAAGTAAGAAACCTTAAACATTTTGTATCTGACTCAGATCTTGTTAAACACTCGAAAAATTTTAAACATTTCGGCATTCCAGCAACAGTCAAATTTACACTTCCTTCTTTAAAGTTCAAAATTGCCTTATGTGCGTTAAGAAACTCCATACCTAATATAATTTGTGTACTGAGTAATGAAACAATAATAAAATTAGCAGAAAATTCGTATCCTTGACAAATGAAATTTAAATTGGTCTGTTGTTTGACCTCCACACTTTTTCCAGAAATCGCACCTCGAATTGTAGTTTTAGAAATAGGTAACACAGGACAGGCAATAGTTCTTTCACATATACGAAAAACTGATTCACTAATGACATTCAATGGGCTCCCAGAATCTAATACTGCAGTGAACTTATTCTTACCCACACATACTTCAATAACAGGATGTAAAAATGCGTCTACATTATTTTCCTTTTCGTCTAATAAAATGTCTCTCATGTCTTCCAGGCGTACGTAGTGTAAAGTCGTAGTGTCATTACTTTCTGAGCCGTCTATATTGCTGCCAGAAGCCGAAGCTGCAAGTCATTGTCGATTGTTTGCGTCACGTCTTTGAGTATTCGCGTCATTTCGCGGATCAATTTCTACGATTTGCACTTGTCTCTCTGAAGTTCTGTCACGTGGAGGATGCCAATTAGGTCCCTCCTGTCTGTTGGATGCAAATTCTTGGCTGTGTCTGTTATTAAAATTTCTGTTCTCCTGTCTGTCTGCATAACTACTCCTTGTGTAATTTCGACTGTCACTTCTGAAATTATTGTTGTATCTACTACCCTGATTGTTTCTGTAGTAAGAATTTCTATTACTGTTTGAATAATTTCTGTCTTGATAATACCGATTACTGTTTCCGTATGATTGATCATTCCGATACGAATTACCGTTGTTATAGTTGTCTGTGTAATTTCTGTTAGAACGTCTGTTATTGTCATAGGGCTGGTATCTATTGTCGTGTCTGCTACGTCTGTCATTCTCAAAATTACCCATATAACGCCCGTTCCGATCACTATCTCTTTTCTCTGGAAATCTATTGTAAATACTGTTACTGAAAAAGTTACAAGAGGTCCCGTCGTCGTTGTCATACTCAAGTTCTTGCAACAAAGTCTTAAAAGTCTCAATGTCGTCTTTACATCTTCCGGCCAAAGCAATTTGTCTTATGGATTGTGGCAGCTTAGTTAAACAAACGCGAATTAATTCAGTCGGGCTATAAGGGTTGGACAGGAACTGATTCTTTCGAATCATGTCTTCAAAGTACTCTGCCGGCGTGCGGAACTCAGACTGTTTGAAATTACGCTGCATAATAAGACTGTGTTTAACTCTGTCCTGCGTGTTTTCGGACCAATATGCCGATAGAAATGCATGATAAAAATCATTTAAATTATTGCAATCTCTAATGAGTGCGCGCATCCGCGTCGCCGGTTCGTTTTCTAAATATCCACACATGAATTCTAGTTTGTGACTTAGTGGCCAATTTGGTGGAAGTGCGTACATAAATTGATCTAACCATGCACATGGATGTATGTCATTCTTAGAATTGCGGAAGATCTTAAATTTCCGGACAGTCAAAAAGTGTTTATAATCAAAGTTTTCGCCTCGTGGCGACAAAGACCTACCGCGTCTGTCTCGGTCCGAATGTCGATTATTGTAAAGTTCGCGCGCCTGGCGCTCTCTTGTTGCATCCCGTAAATGAAACAAATTATTTTCTTCAAACCCCTCTGCTACCTGTGATTCTAAATTTCTTCTGCTATCTTTTCCTACAATTTCGCCTTCGATCTGCTTGACTTGCTTCCGTAATGCCTCAAATTCCCTTTTCACGCGTTCATTAAATTTTCCCTGATTCTCAACATGCTTATTTATGTTCTGATACTCTTCGGTTTCTGCAAATGGTAATGGGGCTGTATCATCCGAATCTCTGTCCCTATGTAAACTAAGATTTGTCAATTTATCTGAAATTTCCTCAACTCTTTCCGATAAGTCACCTATTTTTTCTTTCTGTTTGTTTACATCTTCCGTAAGTGTCGCGACTCGGGTTTCAGTATTGACACATTTGGTAGTTAACTGTTCATATTGTCGTGTTAGATTATTTATTCTGTCATTTGGTACGGATTCCTCGATTCTTTCAAATATTTCTTCCTTATCCTTTGCACGTTGTAAATTTAACTCTGAAAAATTCTGTACTATCACGCGATCTCTTTCTTCCTGTTCTCTATCCTGTTCCCTTTGTCTGATTTCCACTGCAATTAATCTATTATTGTGAGAATTCAGAATCGGTTGTACTTCTTCCCTGATTTCTTTCTTTAATTCATCTTTCATATTTTTGAAACATGTCCCTATTCGTGAATCTATCCGCGTTTCCAAAGTTCCCATCTCTGTTTTAAATTCAGATCCTAACCGAGTTTCCATTGTTCCCATATCAGTTTTTAATTCAGCCCGTAAAGTTCCCATCTCAGTTTTAATTGTTCCCATCTCAGTTTTAATTGTTCCCATCTGTGATCCCAGTGAGTCTAACTTTGTTCCCATATCAGTTTTTAATTCAGATTGAAAATTTAATAGTACACTCATCAACTGCTCCATATTAAATTGTTCAGAATTCTTTTCGCCCCTAACATCTCCCGCAAAACTAACTTCCTTCGTCACAGCTGTAAGGCTATCTGTGTTCGATACTATTTCAGAATCTTCTGTCGTTAATCTCAGATTCTCTGAATTTTCCGATTGAGAAAAATTTTGAAATGGTTCCGGACTGTCTTCCCGACTTATTAAATTATTTTCAACTCCATTATTCATCATACAGTTGTCCTGTGTTGGCGAGTTCGCCATGTCAACAATTTCGTTCTCACTATTCATCATTTTTGTCTTTTTCATCGATCGCGTAATCATTTACAAAATATACGAAAGATTCGTCACTGTACGAAAATTACACACCGTGACTCTTTATCTCCAACAACACTATTCAGATGCAATGACTCCCTCAAACACGATCAATCGAACAATTGAAATAATTGCACTAATTTGTCAAACGCGTATACAAGGCAATAAAAATTAAATTTTGAAAAATACCATTAGAAGAATGCCAATTACGAAATCTATACATGCAAAATAGACTACAATTACTAACTACAAATTACTACAACAATACTACAGTCTACAATTTTCACAGTCAGAAAAATTCCAAGGGACGATCCGAAGCAGCGGTCGCCACGTGCATGGGGGCTTAATTTAATTTATTGATTGAAAATATTTTTTAGTTTTTGTAGCTGTCTGTCCGATTACGTAAGTCTCGTAAACGGTTGGCCCTGACTAGTATTATTACGCTATCTGACTGCAACAAACAATGTAAGAAGATTTTCGTAAACACAGTTAATTAATTAAGTCCCCAGCAACTATAAAACCTACAAAATCCAAGCACAAATGTAACTGTTCTGTATGTGGGAGTGTGACTCAACGTCCACATCTGGCACGGTTCTTTTCCAACAAGACAAGAATTTTTTTAAATACCAACTATGCTGACGTGACAAAAGAAATTTAGAAAAACTGTAATTGCGTAAGAAAACCAGAATTCACTCTAATACAAGAACACAAGCCAGATGCTTTGTTGACTGAACCTGTAGTGACGCATTATTTCAGATACACAATTGATAAAAGAACATTGTAAGTTTTACCTTCATATATATTGACGAAATGCACACAATAACATCTGCTATCTCTCCCATCAAATAACTGCATAAAACATGGAACAACACTCTTTACTACAACATCTTACTCCAACTTCACGACAACCACGAGCTCTTAACACACACTGTCTTCAACGAGCTCTCAACAGGCACTGACTGCCATGAACTCTCAACAACCACTGACTGTCACGAACTCTCAACAAGCACTGACTTCTACAATCTCATAACAAGCACTGACTGCTACGAACTCTAAACAGGCACTGTGGAGGCGGCTTAATAGTACTCTTTGGCGCAATCTCTGGCGCAGTGGTACAGTGTAGCCACCTTTCAAATGTACTACGTAGATAAGAGTTAAATGAAACACACATCTCCTTCATTAACATTACAGACCATCCTCTTTCTAGTCGTTCTTGGCAGTCCACTCGAACACAGATTTTAATAACCATAATGTTATCGCAAAACGGTTCTGTAACAGGTGTAAGCACATTTACATTCTTCTCGCTAAGTGGTTTACCATTTTTGATGCCATTTATGTTGCCAATGTCAGTAGGCAGATTATTCAGGTTATGCTGTAATAACCACAAACGGAAGGGTTTGTCTCTTGGTCTTGTCTTCCTCCCTAACAGCCGAGGGATGTTTATCACTTTGGAGCAACCCTTGTTGACACTATTAACTATCGTGGAAGACTGATCAGTTGTGGCTGTCAAGCCTTCTTTTTTTCCTCTAAAGATCCAAGATGGTTGCGCTTCCAGTCACATGATTTCCGGTCATACACACTACTCAACTGCTAACCCAGTTGCGCTATTTTGTGTGCAGCTGGACACAGTCCTTTTCCCGCTATTTTTCCCCCAGTCCGCCACAGGATGAAAGCGCTCTCTTGTTGCAGTGCTGTGTACCTCGTAAGTCGGATTCCGGACCTCATGGTGAAGACATTGGATGGAGCTGCTGCCTATGACAACTCACATTGTTTACATAAACACTGCATGCAAAATAAAGATACATCCATCCTATCCATTAGCCCATCACAGGTTGAGTGTTCTTCCCACCAATGCCAAGGAAGAAGTGGTGGTCGGATGACTTAGGTTAGTGGAGGTAACCCAACTCACCTATTTTCCTACCAAAATTTGAACTTCCCACCAATAAGTCATTGAGACGTTGCTACATCTATCGATGTCATCTTGGGTCCTCCATCTTGAATAAATTTGGCAACTGGTGGGGCCGCAATGGCCTTGCCCGACTAATTACACAGACAAATGAAGCACATGTGTGAAGAACAGTTGGTTACAAAGTACTTACAAAGCTGTAGAATGATGTCTTCAAACCAACTTCAATCATGTTTTCTTACAATTGCCCCATAACCTCAGATGAACGAAAGCTATTTTTTCTGTTGCAAATCCAATACTGTATAAAACGTATTCACTAGCTGTTGCAAACAATTATTGAAAACTCAAAGAAGTATACAGGGTGAGTCACCTAACATTACCGCTGGATATATTTCGTAAACCACATCAAATACTGACGAATCGATTCCACAGACCGAACGTGAGGAGAGGGGCTAGTGTAATTGGTTAATACAAACCATAAAAAAAATGCACGGAAGTATGTTTTTTAATACAAACCTACGTTTTTTTTAAATGAAACCCCGTTAGTTTTGTTAGCACATCTGAACATATAAACAAATACGTAATCAGTGCCGTTTGTTGCATTGTAAAATATTAATTACATCCGGAGATCTTGTAGCCTAAAGTTGACGCTTGAGTACCACTCCTCCGCTGTTCGATCGTGTGTATCGGAGAGCACCGAATTACGTAGGGATCCAAAGGGAACGGTGATGGACCTTGGGTACAGAAGAGACTGGAACAGCAAATTACGTCCACCTGCTAACACCTTTTTATTGGTCTTTTTCACTGATGCACATGTACATTACCATGAGGGGTGAGGTACACGTACACACGTGGTTTCCGTTTTCAATTTCGGAGTGGAATAGAGTATGTCCCGACATGTCAGGCCAATAGATGTTCAATGTGGTGGCCATCATTTGCTGCACATAATTGTAATCTCTGGCGTAATGAATGTCGTACACGCCGCAGTACATCTGGTGTAATGTCGCCGCAGGCTGCCACAATACGTTGTTTCATATCCTCTGGTGTTGTAGGCACATCACGGTACACATTCTCCTTTAACGTACTCCACAGAAAGAAGTCCAGAGGTGTAAGATCAGGAGAACGGGCGGCCAATTTATCCGTCCTCCATGTCCTATGAAACGCCCGTCGAACATCCTGTCAAGGGTCAGCCTAGTGTTAATTGCGGAATGTGCAGGTGCACCATCATGCTGACACCACGTACGTCGACGCGTTTCCAGTGGGACATTTTCGAGTAACTTTGGCAGATCGTTCTGTAGAAACGCGATGTATCTTGCAGCTGTTTGGGCCCCTGCAATGAAGTGAGGACCAATGAGGTGGTCGCCAATGATTCCGCACCATACATTTACAGTCCACGGTCGCTGTCGCTCTACCTGTCTGAGCCAGCGAGGATTGTCCACGGACCAGTAATGCATGTTCCGTAAATTCACTGTCCCGTGGTTTGTGAAACCCGCTTCATCGGTAAACAGGTAGAACTGCAACGCATTCTCTGTTAATGCCCATTGACAGAATTGCACTCGATTATTAAAGTCATCACCATGTAATTGCTGATGTAGCGACACATGAAACGGGTGAAAGCGGTGACGATGCGATATGTATATGACACTACTTTGACTCCACCGGCTCCCGCAATGTCCCGTGTACTCATGTGTGGGTTCATGCCAACAGCAGCTAACACACCAACTGCACCCGCTTCTCCTGTGACGGGCCTGTTACGGACCCGTTTGCGTGCTACGACCATACCTGTTGCATGTAGTTGGCGGTAGATGTTTTGCAATGTGCGGCACGTTGGATACTCTCTGTCCGGGTACCGTTCTGCATACGCCCTGCAGGCTTCAGCTGCATTTCGTCGACACTCGCCATAGACGAGTATCATCTCCGCCTTTTCAGAGTTCGAATACACCATGATCACAGTTCCTACAACACTACACTATCACAGACGTCTGGTAACACGGTGTACTACAGTTGGTCTGCGTGCGGAGACGAATGCAGAATAACAATAGCAGCAAGCGCTACATGCGGACACTGCGACAGCTAGACCAAACCACAACAGTGCACTACAGCCTCACTCGTAAACACGGTCGTCATCGTAAACATGTCCCTGCAGACGCTGCTCGCCGACCGTGGCCCGTGTTTGTTACAACACGCAACTGAACGTCGGAGGTTTCAAGCGTCAACTTTAGGTTACAATATCCCCGGATGTAATTAACATTTTACAATGCAACAAACGGCACTGATTACGTATTTGTTTATATGTTCAGATGTGCTAACAAAACTAACGTGGTTCCATTTAAAAAAACGTAGGTTTGTGTTAAAAAACAGATTACAGAAAACAACAATAATCGGAAGTTCAAGGAATATAGGTCATATATTCCAGTTAACGTTGTTAGACATCAGTATCTTTCTCAGTAAAGATGGAGCCCAAAAGACTGATGTATTTTTGGAAACCAGTAGTGTGATTAAATCTAATCTTAAACATCACATGAAAATAAGATTACTGGATGTGTGTTTGGATTTGATGTCTATGAAGCAGGTATTAACCTGTATAGCTGCGACATGCCAGAAAACGACATTTGTTAAATGGTAGACTGCAAAATATATCGTTCATAACAACAGACACCGTTCTGGCCCCGAGAGACCGTCAGTTACACTGCTGAAGGATGACATCGCAGCAGGGTAGACATAAAACATGAAGGGATTCAGGTGGTTCGCAGCTGTCAACGTGTCTTCGATTAGTACCACAGGTCCCATCCAAGTGATCCAAGTGCAGAAGAATGTTCCCCAGTACATAATACTGTTCCCACCGGCCTGCGTCCGTAGGGCGCTGCACGTTTCGAGCCTCCGCTCACGTCGATCACAGAGTTCGTGGAGACGACGATAAAATATGATTCATCCGAAGAGCCGCCACATTTCCACTGATCGACGGTTGAATTCTGATTGTCCGCGTGCAGTCCCGATGGTCCCTGTGTAGTCCCGATGGTCCCTGTGCAAATGTAACTGGCGTTGGTCAAGATGTGAAAACTTAGGGGTGGTATACTGTGGAGCTCCATTTCAACAATGTACTATGAACGGTGTGCTCCGAAGCACTTGCGCGTACAATCAGCATTGTGCTGTTTAAGCAGAGATGCCACAGATCACCATCTATTCCACTTTAGACAAGCCACCGAACTCTACCGTTCTGACGAATCATGAACGTCCAACCAATCAGCGCCTGGTGGTGATTTCACTATCCTTCAACCTCTTTCCGTTAGATGCTTATGACAGTAGCACGAGCATTTGATCAGCTTTACTGTTTTCGAGATATTCAGAGGCTCTGCATAATAATAATCTCCCCTTTGTCCGAGTTGCTTATCTATATGGATTTCCTCATTTGCAGCCCATACCTTCGCTAGAGTGATCCTTCGTCCGTGTCTTCTTCGATTACATACCTTTGTTACGGTGTCAGGTGGCCACAGTGTCACCAGGTGGCATCCAACGTCGAGTGGGCAGTGGTCATAATGTTTTGGCTGATCAGTGTACAAGGATATTGAACGGATAATTCAGTATGTAAAGCGAGATAAAAGTCTACCAATGTAGTTGCAGGGAAAGGAAAAGAAGAAATCGTTGCGGGAGACTACCGGCACGTTAATATGAATGACACAGGAGGAAAACTAATTGAGTTCTGCGATAACAAAATCGCGAAAGGATTTTGTATACTTGGAGACAGCCCGGGGACAACGGCAGATTCCTGCTGGATTACGTCATGGTCAAATTGACACTCCGAAATTACACTCATGTTCAGGAAAAGCAGAACATCTTAAACAACCAGAAAGAGGAAGTTCAAATTCATAGGACAAGCACATTAGTATGTTCTGCAGAAATGATTAGCATTTGAATCATGCCAGCATGCGGGTTCAAGGTCAACATCGAAATCACGGCGCAACACCACCTACGGGCAAAATACGCCTTCGGGTCTCGTTGCCATTATAAACCGAAGGTATTGGATCAGTTCACTTAAGCAGATAGAATGAAAGAATCTGATACATCCATCCGGGAAGATGCTGCTCCTGTAAGACGAAAGTGTTTCGGTAGTGCAACGGGTGTGTGTAAAACACAATGGCATCCAAATGTCATTGGAGGGCAGATCTGAGTCCTCCTGGGATCTGGCGCAACAGTGGAACACATCGAACACTACAAGGGGTGATAGTCCGTAGCCATTTATTATGGCATGGATTACGTGCGCGTCGTTCACATCTCCGCCAACCTTTGACGAATGTGCTGAAACAATGGTAGACTGCAATAGTGTATGGAACGAGGTCACTGGGGAAAGAAATGGCATCAGATAGTATTTTCGGTCGAATCGAGGTTCTGTTTGTTTGTAAACTAAGACCGCATTTGGTTCGCTGCAGACAGAGGGAGCGGCATCACATTGACTGCATTCGCACTTCGCACAAAACATTCTCACAAAACATATAGCGCCAACTGAAGGCTTTGTGCCGGGGGGGGGGGGGGGGGGGGAGGGGTAGAGGGGGGCGACGTCAGAGCACTGTGACCAGTGAGACCTATGTGAATGACAACTTGCAACCCGTAGCCATACCCTTTCTGCACAACACCCCAGACGCCATTTTACAGTAAGACAATGCATACCACATGTTCCTCCACGAACATGGTTCTTCTTGGTGTCAAAAGTGTCAGCCTTTTGACCTGGTCCCCCAGATCACCAGACTTGTCGCCAATCGAAAATTTGTGGGATATATCGTGAAACGACGGGTGCAGTGATGTGATTTGATGCCAACCACCACAGATGAACTCTGGAACCAGGTAAGTGCAGCATGGGTAGCTGTACAGCATGACACCATTCGCAACTTACACGCGTCGATGCCATCAACCATGGAACAAGTTATCGGGGCCCATGGCGGGCGGTGTGCTTACTAGGCAACTAGACACTTGCTAAACGAACTGAGGCGACGGAAACGCTGATCATTTCTGAAGAACATACTAATGTACATGTCCTGTAAATATGAACATTCTGATTCAAGTCATTCAAGGTGTTCTGTTTTTTTTTCTGAACACGCGTGTAGATATCGGAAGGTAAGGCATACCCAAGGGCAGTTACAGATTCAGGCAGCAATTTACTAATGATGAAGGCTGTACTGAAGTTTAGTAGAATCGTACGGGAGAATCAGTGTGGAAGCAAGAAGAATAATGAATTACTGAGGAGGAATGAGAAGCGTCTGAAGTCTCTAAGGAAATTGATACGGTGATAAGGGATACCACACTAGACACTTCGGTTTAAGAGGAACGGACATCTTTAAAAAGATCAACTACAGACGTAGCACGGGCAAATATAGGTGCAAGGAAGCTATTCAATTGATGACGGAAAGACGGAAGTGGAAAAATGTTGGCGGAAATTTAGGAACACATAAATATAAATCATCTAGCAATGAAATAAGTGGAGCTGGAAGGCAGCCACGGTGAAACGGGTACAGGAAAAAAGTGAAGCAGTTGAAACAGACATGATAGTCGGAAGGACTCATTCAGCGTATAAAAGAGCGTTCGCCAGAATTAAAAGCAAGGCAGCATCATTAAGAATTCAACGTTAATTCCATTGATAAAAGCAGAGGAGATATGGCATATGTGAAATGAGTACATTAAGAGCCTCTGTGAGGGGGAAGAATTGTATGACGGCGGGTTACGAGAAGAAACTGGAGTCGGTATGGAAGAAGTAGCTTTCGAAGACTTGAGGTCAAATAATGTGATAACATTCAATCGGAATTTCTAAAATCATTGGGGCTAGTGGTAGCCAAACGATTCATTAAGATAGTGTGTACAACCTATGAATGGCGACAATCCATCAGACCTTCCGAAAAATATCATCCGCGCAGTTCCGAAGATAGCAAGAGGCGACAAATGTGAGAATTATCGAACAATCAGCTCATGCATCTAAGCTGTTCTCGAGAATAATGTAGAAAAGAACGAAGGAGAAAATTGAGGATCTATTAGATGGCGATCAGTCTGATTTTATGAAAGGTAAAGGCATCAGAGAGGCAATTCCGAGAATTTGCGGTTCTTAATGCAAGCAGGAAGGAAGAAACATCAAGACACATACCTAAAATTTCTCAGCCTTGAAAATGACAATGTAAAGTGGTGTGCTGTGTTATAAGTCCTGAGGAAAATAGGGTTAAGCTATACAAAAAGACGGGTGAATAACAATATGTACTAGAACCAAGGGAGAAAATAAGACTGGAATACCAATTTCCAAATGAACGCCTTAGAACGGGAGTAAGACAAGGCGGTCTTTCGCCGCTACTATTCAATTTGTACCTCGAAGAAGGAATGGCTGAAATAAGAGAAATATTCTAGAGTGGGATTAAAATTGAGGGCGAAAGGACATCAGTTACACGATTCCTTGACGACATTGCTATACTTAGTGAAGCTGAACGAGAACTACAGTATCTGTTGCATAAAAGGGTCTAGTGAGAGCAAACTGTGGATTGAGAGTGAACCGAAGAAAGACGGAAGTAATGCGAAGTAGCAGAAATGAGAACAGTGCCATACTTAACATCAGAGTTAGTGATCACGAACAAGATGAAGTTCAGGAATTCTGAGATCTTGGAAGTAAAAGACTCGTGGCGGACAAAGCAAGAAGGACATAAAAAGTAAACCAGCACAGCAAGGAGAACACTGATGGCTAAAAGACGTCTACTAGTGTCACAAGTAAGCCTTAATTCGAGGAAAACATATCTGAGAACATACGTTTTGAGCACGGAAAAAACCGGAACAGTATTAAATCGAAACATTTGTGTTGTGGTGCTTCAAAAGTATGTTGAAAATTAGATGCACTGATGAGGTAAGAAATATGAAGGTCCTCCGCAGAATCAGCGAGGAAACACTGACAAAAAGTAGTTACTGGACGATAAGACATGTGTTAAGATGTGAAGGTATTAGAGGGAGCTGTAGAGGGAAAAATCTCTAGAGGAAGGCAGACATTGGAATAACTGCAGCAAATATACACATCGAAAAAGGTTTTGCATCACCTCGGTTCCGAAAGTTCCGGAACCTGTACAGAAAATTGGAATACAGATCGTCCGGAACCACGCGGCTACTACTGTCGCACGTTCGAATCCTGCCTCGGGAACAGATGTGTGTGATGTTCTTAGGTTAGTTAGGTTTAAGTAGTTCTAAGACTAGGGGACTGATGACCTCAGATGTTGTCCCATAGTGCTTAGAGCCATCTGAACCATTTTTTTTTAATAGAGATCAACATAAACATCATTTCCGCCCTTTTTATTGCACATGTTGTACCACTATACAGCGAGACCTTCAGGGGCGGTGGTAGAGATTGCAGTTTACACCGGTACCTTTAATACCCAGTAGACCTCCTCTTGCATTGATGCATGCCTGTATTCGTAGTGGCATACTATCCACAAATTCATAAAGGCACTGTTGGTCCAGATTGTGCCACTCCTCAACGGCGATCCGGAGTAGATACCTCAGAGTGGTTGGTGGGTCACGTCGTCCATAAATTGCCCTTTTTAGTCCATCCCAGGCATGTTCGATATGGTTCATGTCTGGAGAAATGCTGGCAACACTAGTCGAGCGATGTCGTTATCCTGAAGGAAGTCGTTCACAAGATGTGCACTATGGGGGCGCGAATTGTCGTCCAAAAAGACTAATACCTCTCCAATTTGCTGCCGATATGGTTGCACTATCGGTCGGAGGATGGCATTCACGTATCGTACAGCTGTCATGGCGCCTTCCATGACCACCAGCGGCGTACGTCGGCCCCACATAATGCCATCCCAAAACAGCAGCGAACTTCCACCTTGCTGCACTCACTGGACAGTGTGTCTAAGGCGGTGCAGCATGACCGGGTTGCCTCCAAACACGTCTCTGACGATTGTCTGGTTGAAGGCATATGCGACACTCGTCGGTGAAGAGAGCGCGATGCCAATCCTGAGCGGTCCATTCGGCATGTTGTTGGGCCCATCTGTACCGCGCTGCATGGTGTCGTGGTTGCAAAGATGGACCTTGCCTTGCACGTCGGGAATGAAGTTGCGCATCATGCAGCCTATTGCGCACAGTTTGAGTCTTAAAACGACGTCCTGTGGCTGCACGAAAAGCATTATTCAACATAGTGGCGTTACTGTTAGGGTTCCTCCCAGCCATAATCAGTAGGTAGCGGTCATCCTCTGCAGTAGTAGCCCTTGAGCGGCCTGAGCAATTCATGCCATCGACAGTTCCTGTCTCTCTGTATCTCCTCCATGTCGGAAGAACATCGCTTTGGACACTTCCCTTGTTGAAAGCCCTTCCTGGCACAAAGCATCAATGCGGACGCGATCGAACCGTGGTATTGACCGTCTAGGCATGGTTGAACTACATACAACACGAGCCGTGTACCTCTTTTCTGATGGAATGGAAATGATCGGCTGTCGGACCCCTTCGGTGTAATAGGCGCTGCTGATGCATGGTGGTTTACATTTTTGGGCGGGTTTATAGACATCTGTGAACAATCAAAGGGAATGTGTCTGTGATACAATATCCACAGTCAGTGTCCGTCTTCAGGAGTTATGGGAACCGGTGTGATGCAAAACTTTTTTTGATGTGTGTAATGGAGCGCAAGGGGTGCAATAGGAATTCTTGGCGAGCGACATCAAACGAGTCAGAAAATTCATGACATACCTACAAACACGTTGGCTTCGCGATGATGTGGGATCATCTCTTGGAGGATGTGTGGTTGGTTTGATGACTTTACGAATAGTACCTATTAGCTGTTGAGAACGTTGAATGTTCAACGGAAAGTAATTTCGGGAGTGTCACAAGAAGTGTAATTATGACCGCAGATGCACTCTCTATATATAACCGGTTTATGAGATAGAATCAGCAGCACTAAAAAAGGACTTTCCACTGCCGATTCTGTTGTGTACAGGACAGTATCATTGTTGGATTATCGTACGAAAATGCAGAAATAATCGTACAATATTTCCACTTTGTGCAGTGGATCACAGTTTTCCTCAATCGGACATAAATGTAAGACAATATCCATACAGAAAGAAAAAACGATTCTAGAATTAGAGGTAAATATCTACAGAACATTCTATTGTATAAGTGTAAGGGTGCAAGGATAATACTAAGATACGCTAAGTAACATGAGGATTACGTAAAATCTGCTGTAGACAAAGGGAATGGAGGATATTTTCGAACAGGTTTGGAGTAATCATCGAGTAAGAATGACAGGAGATAAAGCAAGGTTTCAGACACGCGCAAGTAAGAACAGAACAAGTAGGATTAGCCCATACAAAAATGTAAGAGAGACAATCGCAGAACGTCTATGGAAATCCTTGGAATAAAGCGAATAAAACTCGTTGCATAAATTTCTGCAACCGATGCTTTAGGAAGATGTGACAGTTCCGCTGCCACCAGTCTGAGCGTTACGTGGGATCGTGATAGTAAAGCAGGAGAGATCAGAGTGCTTGCAGAGGCTACGAGATAGCCATCCTTCCTTTGTTCAGTATGCTAATGGTGTAGGACAGGAAGTCGAAGTAATCCCCGCCATGCAATGCAAATTTTTTTTACGGAGTATAAGTGAAGATCTGGATCGTCATTTTGATTGCATAAATACTCCGCCACGCATTCTTTTCAGCAGCTGTAGAGACCAGTCTCGGAATAACCATGGATACTTGCCACCATGGGATGGACTTACTTGTTGGTCTCTGCATATTGTGTAACAGTACGAAGAGGTACACAACGAATACTATGCGAGACGGTCACCACACAGACACAATCACTAACCTGTATCTCTTGCTCCCAGCAGCTGCCTCCAGATGGCGCTCACAAACCTAGATGATTTTCTGTTTTCGCGCCACGTTTACCAGTGTACCGTGGTCTTAAGCAGATTTCGTTGCCAACCACGAAAGAAGGTGCTATCAGTAGGGAACTATCCTGCTCCCGCCATGTACTGTAGGAGATGGAAATCCTTCTGACGACGGGCAGGAAAGATGCCGCACCGCGGATGCTTTCTCAGCTTCGATTGTGCAGTCAGAACAGTTCAAAAGCCTACAGGAAACTCAGTACAGGGACCTGTGGAAGACCTCCCGCGTCCTCCTATTCCTCAAACCCAACAAACCCCCTTCTGCCGCCTCTTCCTATCGTCCCATCTGCCTCACCTCCGTCTTCAGTAAGGTCTTTGAATCCATCCTCTCCCACCGTATCCATCGGCACCTTGCTCAACACCACATCCTCCCCCTTACCCAGTGTGGCTTCCGACCCTCCTTCTCTGCTGACGACCAACTCCTCAACCTTGTTCACCTTCTGTCCCTCCAGCTCAACTCCCGTCGCTCCGCCATTTTTGTTTCCCTTGACCTCCAAAATGCCTATGACCGTGTATGGCAGCCCGGTCTCCTCTTTAAACTCCAAACCTACGCCCTGCCTATCAATTTTGTCCGTCTGGTCGCTTCCTTCCTCTCGCACCGTCCTTCCTATGTCACCCTCCACAACACCAACTCCCGTATCTTTTATCCCACGGCTGGCGTCCCCCAGGGTTCTGTCCTCTCCCCTCTCCTTTATCTCTTGTATACAGCTGATATGCCCAAGCCACCCCCACCAGTCCACCTTCTCCAGTACGCTGATGACACCGCCTTCCTGGCTCTCTATCCTACCCTTCAACGGTCTAAACGTACCCTCCAAACCCACCTTAACCACATCACCACTTGGTGTAACCAGTGGTTCCTCCATCTCAACCACTCCAAAACCCAGGCAATCATCATAGGCCGCACCACTCACTCCTTTCGCCTCCATGATTTCTACCTCACCCTTTATGGTCGTCCCATCCAGCTCACCCCCACCCTGAAATACCTTGGCCTCACCCTCGACTGACACCTCACCTGGACCCCTCACCTCCAGACCATCCAGCAGAAAGCCCATTCCCGCCTCCGCCTTCTGAAACTCCTGTCTGGCCGGACAAGGGGATTGCATCCTTCTACCATCCTCCACACCTACAAATCCCTCATCCGTCCTATCCTCTGTTATGCCAGCATTGCCTGGATCTCCGCCCCCACCCGCTTTTACAAGGCCCTCCAAATCCTTGAACGCCATGCGCTCCGCCTTGCCTTCCGTATCCGCCTTTCTTCCCCCACACGGCTCCTGTATGAACTGATCCCCTTCCCCCGCCTCCTCCTGTTCCTCCAACATCTCCGCATCCTTTACATTGTTCGCAGGCTTGATCCCCCCCACCCTCTGGTTTCCTTCTTCCTCTCCACCCCCCGCCCGTTGCCGCGCCTCTATCGCTGTATCCCTCCCTCTCTCCACCTCCACACCCTCCATCTGCTTCATCAGGGCAATTTCCAACGCCTCCCCCTCCCGGATGACGAACTTCGCCGTGACATATACCCTTCCTTCCAACTATAACCCGGCCTTGTTCCCCCCCCCCCCTCCCCATGGCCCCCTTCTCCTCTTTCCTCCTTCTCCCATAGCGGATTTTCCTCCATCCCCCCCTCCCCTGAGACCCTGCACCCCATACTTGCCTCTCTCCTTCCCACATCCCTCCCTACCTGGCCCTCTTCCGTGCGCCCCCATTCCCCTCCCCCATCTCTTCCCCTCCCTCCCTTCTTCAGGTCTCCCTCATCTCCTTGAACCTGGCAGATCCTCTGTATTGATCCTCATCAGTGTGCCACATCAGTGTTGTGTTTAGTGCTGTTTCTCGTGTGCGTCAAGAGGTGTGAGTTTAATTGTGTACTGCCTTGAGGTTCGCCCTCAGTGTTACGTTGTGTGCTATGCCATCCGTCAACACCTTTATGCTTCAGTCATACTGTGCCTTGTGTTCTTTTAATCGTCGCAGTATGTGGCTTTTTGTGTGTGCTACTTTTAAACAGTTTTTTATCTCCATTTTACAGTCACCCCGTTTTTTTCTTTGTCTATTGCCTTCCATGATGTTCTCCCTTTTTATATCTATGTTCGCCTTCTTCTCTCCTTTGCTGTTTTTAAATGTCTTCTATTGTTTTGTTCTATGTCTTTCGGCTGAAGAGCAGCGCATATGCTGCTGCCAGCCCGCCCCGTTGGGGAATTGAAATACAATAAAGAAAAAAAAAATCAGTACAGGTCCCATACACTGAGATAACAAATGTCATGGGAAACTTCCTAATATCGCGTCGAATCTCTTTATCCCCGGCGTAGTGTAGTAACTCGACGTGGCATGAACTCAACAAGTCATTGGAAGTCCCCTGCAGAAACAATGAGCCATGGCATCTATAGCCGTTCATAACTGCGGAAGTGTTGCCTGTGCAGGATTTTGTGCACGAACGGACTTCTCGTTTATGTCCCATAAATGTTCGATAGGATTCATGTAGGGCGATCTGTGTGTCCATATCATTCGTTCAGATTGTCCACAATGTTTTTCAAACAATTCACGAATATCTGCGACCCGGTGACATGGCGCGCTGTTATCCATAAAAATTGCACCGTTGTTGGGGAAGTTGGAGTCTATCAATAGCTGGAAACAGTTTATAAGTGAGAAACTTCCTGGCACAATAAAACTGTGTGCCCGACCGAGACGCGAACTCGGGACCTTTGCCTTTCGCGGGCAAGTGCTCTACCATCTGAGCTACCGAAGCACGACTCACACCGGGTTCTCACAGCTTTACTTCTGCCAGTATCTCGTCTCCTACCTTCCAAACTTTCAAACTTTACAGAAGCTCTCTTGCGAACCTGAAAGAAAGGGTACTGCGGAGACATGGCTTAGCCACAGCCTATGGGATATTTCCAGAATGAGATTTTCACTCTGCAGCGAAGTGTGCGCTGATATGAAACTTCCTGGCAGATTAAAACTGTGTGCCCGACCGAGACTCGAACTCGGGACCTTTGCCTTTAGCGGGCAAGTGCTCTACCATCTGAGATACCGAAGCACGACTCACGCCCGGTCCTCACAGCTTTACTTCTGCCAGTATCTCGTCTCCTACCTTCCAAACTTTCAAACTTTACAGAAGCTCTCCTGCGAACCTTGCAGAACTAGCACTCCTGAA
This sequence comes from Schistocerca americana, assembly GCF_021461395.2. Classification (NCBI taxonomy): domain Eukaryota; kingdom Metazoa; phylum Arthropoda; class Insecta; order Orthoptera; family Acrididae; genus Schistocerca; species Schistocerca americana. Next base: position 160,997,566 of record NC_060119.1, on the reverse strand, counting down.
AGAAAGGATACTGCGGAGACATGGCTTAGCCACAGCCTATGGGATATTTCCAGAATGAGATTTTCACTCTGCAGCGGAGTGTGCGCTGATGTGAAACTTCCTGGCGGATTAAAACTGTGTGCCCGACCGGGACTCGAAGTCGGGACCTTTGCCTTTAGCGGGCAAGTGCTCTACTATCTGAGCTACCGAAGCACGACTCACGCCCGGTCCTCACAGCTTTCCTTCTGCCAGTATCTCGTCTCCTACCTTCCAAACTAAGTAGCCGCAAATAACCACTTCCATAAATTATCGGTTCAATTGGACCAGACACCCCAGTCCATTCCATACAAAGACAGTTCACACGATTATGAAGCCACCACCAGCTTGCACACTGCCTTGTTGAAAACTTGGGTCCATGGCTCCGTGGGGTCTACGCCACATTCCAACCTTACCATCCCCTCTTACGAACCGAAATCGGAGCTCATCTGACCACGCCATGGTTTTCCAGTCGTCTACAGTCCAACCGATATGGTCACGAGCCCAGGAGAGGCGCTGCAGGCGATGTCGTGCTTTTTGCAAAGGCACTCTTTTCGGTCGTCTGCTGCTATAGCTCGTTGACGTCAGATTTCGCTGCAGTGTCCTAAAGGATGCGTTCATCTACGTCCCACATTGATTTCTGCTGTTATTTCAAGCAGTGTTGCCTGTCTGCTAGCACTCACAACTCTACGCAAACGCCGATCCTCTATAGTTAAGCGATGGCTGTCGACCACTGTGCTGTGGTGAAAGGTAATGCCTGAAATTTGGTATTCTCGGCACACTCTTGACACTGTGACTCTCCGAATATTGAAATCCCTAACGATTTCCGAAATGGAATGTCCCCTTGAGTGTAGCTCCAACTATCATTCCGAGCTCAAAGTATATTAATTCCCTTCTGTAACTGCCCTATAGAGAGTGGTTATACAGAAACGAGTATTAAATTCTGTTATACGAGATGACCTAAGAGCCAAAAAACGGTAGTAGTATTTCGAACTAATAGTTAGTCAAAATTTTACAAAGAGTAGATATTCAAATTAGAGTAACGCAAAGTAGTACAAGGGAATCCAAGGAAGGCGTAACAGAGCTGCGTTTTGTTTTGAATGCGCAGCATTGTTAGGTCTCTTGAGTTTTTGTTTTCAGCGGTGGCGAGTGTGTTCGCAGTTCTTCCGTGGTATTCGGAATTTTGTGATTATGAGCCTAACTGAAATGCATTCTTAGAACTGGATTAGACATTGGAGTGGTGTGAAATAGATTATTTTGGGATAAATTCAGAGATGGAGTCAATTAGAGCTGATTGCATGTATGAACATTGACATTCAAGTGAATGGTGATCGTACGTGTTAAATGAAACGCTACGATCGTATACTTACGATTGTGAAGAGATTTATTGTCAATACGGAAAATTTTATGTTGAATTAGGACTTCACTAGCTGTATGCGAATTATTAAAGAGTATTGGGACCGAAAATAGTTTGGACCTTATCACACTAGTATCTTTGTCGCTCGTTGTCAAGGTGATTTCGCGAATAAACGAGAAGTGAAAAATGGTGCCCGTTAAGAGCATCTTTGCCGCTCGTTGTCTAGGTGATTCCACTAATAAACGAGAAGTGAAAAATGCTGCCCGTTAAAAGATTAAACTTGTGCTGAAAACAGGATTCGCACCCATAATTAATATCGTGAGGTGAGAACTGAAAAGCTTAGAGATTGTAAGGCCCAGAGACATATTTATAATTTATCGGTCATTAATGGCAAAGGACAGTTTCATGGGAAAGCATATCTTTGGTGATAGGTACACGAAGGAATGTAGTACTGACTGACTTATCATACCGAAACAATACACACTAGGATCAACTCTCCTTTCTTTGATCCCCCGTGCAATCTCTCATTAATTCAATAACTTAATTGTGTCAACAAAACAGAAATATATGAAACATTTCCAGTGTTTACTAAATTCCATAATCAGGTAGTACATAGACAATAATATCTGTGAATATTCAAGGGCTGGTAAACCTTTTTACTAACGGATTTAATAGGCTAGAATGAGATTTTCACTCTGCAGCGGAGTGTGCGCTGATATAAAACTTCCTGGCAGATTAAAACTGTGTGCCACACCGAGACTCGAACTCCGGACCTTTGCCTTTCGCGGGCTTGGTAGAGCACTTGCCCGCGAAAGGCAAAGGTCCCGAGTTCGAGTCTCGCTCCGGCACACAGTTTTAATCTGCCAGGAAGTTTCAGATTGAATAGGATTCAACGAATGCATACAGATTGCTAAAGTAACTAAATCAAATTACTCAGGGAAACAAATTAGTAAAAATAGACTAGAACTCAACTGAAATCTTACTCCAGAGTAATAAATAACTATCTTTGGATCCCTGGTGGTTGAAAATGTACGAAATATCTCTGGAAAAAAGCGATCAATTTTCAACTGCTAGTTCACACGACTAGATTCACAACGAGATTCAGAGATGCTTTATGCCTGACCCACACGGAAGGGAATGGTTGTTAACTAGCCGAGACAATATATACACAAACTTTTGAGATCAGCTGCGCTGCCGAAGGTGGGGAGGGGGCGTGGGAGGGGGGGGGGGGGGGGGTGGCGAAGCGATATTTGTGCAGTCGCGAAGACAGTGGGTGTGCGAACATACTTCACATGAATTACCTGAGTACAAGTTGGTACGCCAGTGCACCGTTCTTTTTTACGTCGTGTGCGCGATACTACCGGCGTCTGTACATGTGTACATCGCTGTTCATAACTTTTGTCGCCTCATTGTAAAAACGAAGAGAGGTCGCCGACACACAGGCACAACCACTCGCCTGGCGCCTCTCGTTTTCCAGCAGCAGACCCCCAGATGGCATTCACAAACCCCAGTACTTGCTCTTTCCCCAACACGTCCATCGGCACGTCGTACTCGCTCGTCGATAGCACTGCCAGCCACCAAAGAGAGCGCTACCAGCAAGGGATTATTTTGCTTCTGCTTTTCCTAGTACTGGTGGAGATGGAAATTCTTTCGCCGACATGCAGGAAAGACGGCGTGCAGCGGACACTCCCTCAATATTGAATCTGCACTCAGACAATACAGTTCATCACCTGCAACCAGCACAGTACAGCTCCCGTAATTACGCTATGGAGCACAGTTCTACGAGTTCCGTTGTAAAGACTACATTCTTACTTTGCAGTCGCTATTTACGGACAACTGGGACAAACAACACGGTGGCTGAGTAATTGCTGTCTGTCGTAGAGACAATATCGTTAGCTGCCAACAGACAAAAAGTTACATAGATTTTATTGTACTGGTTCATAACTCCACTTGCCACGCATGAAACTGTAACCCAAAGTTAAGTTAAGTTTCTATCCTACCGTCAATATTTCTTATTGTGATGCCATATTTCTGTTCTGATGCCACCCTGTCAATCGCACGGTTCGACAGTTTTAGCAGGCAATCTGCCACGCATTTCAAGGAGCTAAAGCAGTAAACAAGTTTCCTGCTACTACAGATGATACAACATCCCAATCTCAAATGTACTACAGATGTACGTAGATCAACTGTTATAGTTCGATTCACTAGTAGGATACTGGGAAAATCCATTCAGCCTACGACAGAGACTGCACGCAGAACGCTGGTTTGGCTCATAGTAGAATGATGTTCAAGTGTGTGAGACCCATATCACATAGGTCGAACAGCGGATACATATAAAGGTGGCATGAAAGGAGAGAAGCTCACGGAAATTTTGAAAAAAATTAACTGACAGATGCTTCAAGACCTGACTGTCTAGCGAAAAGCAACTTGACAATTTAAAAGAACCGGTAGTGTCTGAGGAATCTACGACTATACCACAATGCCCTACGAATCAGCCCCGTAGGGCTAGCGAAGACAAATTAGATTAGTTCCATGTGCACGGAGGCATCTGATCATTCATTCTTCCCGTGTTCCATAAGTACAGTAATAAGTAGTGAAGTGAGAACCACTACCTACCATAAACTACACAGCGACTTGCAGAGTGGAGACATAGTTGGAGACTAGAAGTAGGAGTAAACTGCTAATGTTCTCCATTTAGCTATGTGGTTATACACGGCGAGTCAGGAGGAAAGCTACGTGCTTTGACGGGTGACAGCATTACTGATTCTGAACAAAAAATTTGATACGGGACATACGCCCCAATCCCAATGGTTTCCGAGATAGAACACTTTTAATGTACATTTCTATTCATTTTCTGTACTATTCATTGTCATTGTTTACAACGTACCACAGTAGTATAGTAGAAGTTGAGACGAACATTTTGACACACGACGCTTGTGATCTACAAAGTAGGGAAACTACCTCAAACTGGCCTACAAAAAGTACGTAAGCTACCGTGTCCACGCGTCGCGCGAGATTTTCAATTTTCCCGCGATCTCTCCGGGCCAACTGTTAGTCCTGGACAAAAAATAAATAGGTCCTTTTTATAGTAAATTTAATGTAGTTTAATTGTAAACTGAGAGAAGTTTTCGTTGGAGTGCGAAGTTTTCGAGTTATTAAAGAAAAACGTACGAAAGGTATATTAAATGTATCAAGGCCGTTATTAGGGGTACAGATTTCTCAGGATCTATGCATCCAAATTGCGTGAAAATGTAATCACATGTCAGTTCTAGTATAATATACTCGTATTTCTCCGATTAATACCCGTTAATCAACTGCATTTCTTCTTGGTGTAGCAATGTTAACGGCCAGAAGTGTATTCACGAATGGGTTTAAACGTGGGGCCAGGGTCGTGCGGTAATCTCTGTCTGCTGCTATACGGAGCTGCTATGCGAGCTGTGTGACACGTTGCATTGTCGTGCTAGAAAATGCTACTGTGCCGATGGAAAAAAAAGTGCATGTAGTTCCCAAGGATAGATGCATACTTTTTTGATCCATTGGGCATTCCAGAATGACGAGATCGCCCAGGTACGGCCGGGATCCTTCGAACGATTTTTGCATGGTATCTGCTTTCAGACCTTTCGCGACGTACACACACACCAATGACCACGTCTCCTTTGGAGCATAAAACGTGATTCACACAAAAAGACTATCTGTCGAACACGGGCGGTGGTCACATTAATGCGACTGGACGGTGTCATTACAGTTCTCGAGAAAATACATTTTAACAGATTAAATGCGCCGCACGTTTACTCAGTTAGCAGCTTTTCGACAGTAGGATACACTTAAGGGCTACGCACCGACCTCAGTGAACCTAAGCCTTAACTTGTAGGTTATGGTCCCGTTTACTAAACGAGGATGGAATAGAAATAATGTATTTCAGAATAAAAGAAGTTCTTTTTTTCTCATGTGAAGACGTTCTTTCGTGAAACCATTTAGGCAACATTGCTATACTCAATAGAATTTGACAGGTAGCAAACCAATTTCATCTCCCTTTGTGAAATATTTCCTCTCATATACTTTGTAAATGCTTTTTGACTTACGTTTTATTTGTTGGTAATGGGTGTCTGGAAGACATACCACTATGTTATTTAGACTGACGTGGAATACATAGATTTTACGGAAACACCGTGTCACTGTCAGAAGGAAGCTGAAAACAGACGGAAGTGAGAGCGGCACTGTGTGATTCATCGCGCCCATCAACTACGAGCCAAAGGAACACGTGGGCGGATGTATCCAACGCCCCCGCTGTAAATAAATACCCTACAAGAGAAATATATCAGTCGAAGCCACTTACGAGCCTGAAAGATCTCAGGCTAGACGGCTGTTACAAACTGAACATTATTCAAGTAAATTCAGCGTTTGTGCTGCATTTACGCTCTGTCGCTTCTGTGAATTTCCCAAGATCTCCTTCGTCATATTTCTCTTTGCGTTATGTTCGAAACTCCATATTTGTTTAAGAAACTACCTGATTTTTCAAATCATTTTAAGTGTCTGGAAACGAGAAGGCAACAGTTAACATTTATTACTGATTTGTTCCTACGAGAGAGAGTTATAGACAATTAATGCGCTGTAGCACATCAGGTGTCGAAAAAAAGTGCGTAGAAAATATTTCGTGTACCCTAAGATGAGCAACCCATTTCGTATCATCTGCACTTGGGGTGGATAACGTGAACTGTATAACCTATTTTAAGGTGCATGAAATATTTCCCGCCGGCCGTTGTGGCGCTACCGTCGCACGTTCGAATCCTGCCTCGAGCGTGAATTTGTGTGATGTCCTTAGGTTAGTTAGGTTTAAGTAGTTCTAAGTCTATGGAACTGATGACCTCAGATGTTAAGTTCCATAGTGCTTAGAGCCATTTGAATTGATTTTAAATATTTTCCGGATCAGTTTTACAGGCGCCTGACAAAAAAGTGAGCCGGCCGGAGTGGCCGAGCGGTTCGAGGCGCTACAGTCTGGAACCGCGAGACCGCTACGGTCGCAGGTTCGAATCCTGCCTCGGGCATGGATGTGTGTGGTGTCCTTAGGTTAGTTAGGTTTAAGTAGTTCTAAGTTCTAGAGGACTGATGAGCACAGCAGTTAAGTCCCATAGTGCTCAGACCCATGTGAACCGTTTTTGAAGAAAAAAGTGAAACACCAATATTGGGAACTGGAAATCAAATGAAACGTCACAGGCTGAAAATATATTCAATGTTATTTCAGTGATTCCGAGATCGAGTCAAACTCACAAAGAACTTATCAGTATGAGCCCACTAGTCAGAATGGTGTTGTACCTCTCCGGCCCATATATGAGCTTCGGTTGATTAGGATCGCCATCAAATCGTTCTGTCCTCTCCTAAGACAAAGGGTCCCAGAAATGTCGTAACTGGTCCTTGATATCCTGGATACAGCGACTGGAATGGTTCCATACGTGATCCATTGGGCTGGCCGTGGGAGTATCTTCTCAGCCTGCAGATGCCTCGTAGATTTACGTGCCATGTATGGACAAACATTGTGCTATTGAAATATGGGACCACGATACGCTGCAACACGAGGAAATAGGGTTCCCTCAGTCACAGCTAGTCGTGACATGAAGCCTTACCAGATGGCTCCCCACGCCATGACGCTGGAGTGCAACCAGTGTGTCTCTCCGTAAGTAACAGCTGGAACGTTCCCTAGGACGCCGCCATATTTGCTGACGACGGTTATTTGGTTTAGTGCATATCAGCCATTCCACGCTGAACACAGTGCGATCCCATTCATCCGCAATCCATGCTTCCCAGTCACGGCACCGCTCCAAACGCAGACATCTGTCTTGTAGTTCTATCGGTAGACTGCACTGCGGTAACTCTCTAGTTCGGGTGCTGCTACTCTCCGACCACTGGTACGCTATGACTTAAGATGTTGCAGTTTGCTACGTTACTTATTCCCGGATCTCGGATGTCAGACGCGGATGCGGAGTAGTTACAATGAACTTGGGAGTACAATACGGTGATCCTGCATAGTGGCGGTTAGACGCGGTCGAGCTGAACGGGTATACCTGCCCTCACGTGCCCATGCAGTCCAACATCGGGCCACCGTCACATCCGAAAGCATCAAAATCTAGATATTGCAAAATTCCTCCAGTCGGAGACCCACAATAATGCATTTTTCGGGGTCTGTCAAGTGCGACTAACGCTGTTTCACATGAAGGTGCAGCATCTCTGTGTCCTTCGTACATCCACTGCTGCTCATGTCCCATATGTACCTTACCATCCCTGGTAACAACATTAAACACGAACAACACTAATGCTCTCTGTTTCCCGTTCCACCTGTCAGAGAGAATTGTAACATAATTCTTTACAAACAATCCATGGTGCTTAAGTCTACAAAGTTACAATGACACATATCACCACGTCTTATGGGTGCTTCACTTTTTTTTCCAGGCAAGGTATTTTTCCCACCCTGTATTATCAGGCTAACTGCCGCCACACAGAGAAATGTGGAGAAGCGTAGTCATCAGCGGGAAAAATACACTCCTGGAAATTGAAATAAGAACACCGTGAATTCATTGTCCCAGGAAGGGGAAACTTTATTGACACATTCCTGGGGTCAGATACATCACATGATCACACTGACAGAACCACAGGCACATAGACACAGGCAACAGAGCATGCACAATGTCGGCACTAGTACAGTGTATATCCACCTTTCGCAGCAATGCAGGCTGCTATTCTCCCATGGAGACGATCGTAGAGATGCTGGATGTAGTCCTGTGGAACGGCTTGCCATGCCATTTCCACCTGGCGCCTCAGTTGGACCAGCGTTCGTGCTGGACGTGCAGACCGCGTGAGACGACGCTTCATCCAGTCCCAAACATGCTCAATGGGGGACAGATCCGGAGATCTTGCTGGCCAGGGTAGTTGACTTACACCTTCTAGAGCACGTTGGGTGGCACGGGATACATGCGGACGTGCATTGTCCTGTTGGAACAGCAAGTTCCCTTGCCGGTCTAGGAATGGTAGAACGACGGGTTCGATGACGGTTTGGATGTACCGTGCACTATTCAGTGTCCCCTCGACGATCACCAGTGGTGTACGGCCAGTGTAGGAGATCGCTCCCCACACCATGATGCCGGGTGTTGGCCCTGTGTGCCTCGGTCGTATGCAGTCCTGATTGTGGCGCTCACCTGCACGGTGCCAAACACGCATACGACCATCATTGGCACCAAGGCAGAAGCGACTCTCTTCGCTGAAGACGACACGTCTCCATTCGTCCCTCCATTCACGCCTGTCGCGACACCACTGGAGGCGGGCTGCACGATGTTGGGGCGTGAGCGGAAGACGGCCTAACGGTGTGCGGGACCGTAGCCCAGCTTCATGGAGACGGTTGCGAATGGTCCTCGCCGATACCCCAGGAGCAACAGTGTCCCTAATTTGCCGGGAAGTGGCGGTTCGGTCCCCTACGGCACTGCGTAGGATCCTACGGTCTTGGCGTGCATCCGTGCGTCGCTGCGGTCCGGTCCCAGGTCGACGGGCACGTGCACCTTCCGCCGACCACTGGCGACAACATCGATGTACTGTGGAGACCTCACGCCCCACGTGTTGAGCAATTCGGCGGTACGTCCACCCGGCCTCCCGCATGCCCACTATACGCCCTCGCTCAAAGTCCGTCAACTGCACATACGGTTCACGTCCACGCTGTCGCGGCATGCTACCAGTGTTAAAGACTGCGATGGAGCTCCGTATGCCACGGCAAACTGGCTGACACTGACGGCGGCGGTGCACAAATGCTGCGCAGCTAGCGCCATTCGACGGCCAACACCGCGGTTCCTGGTGTGTCCGCTGTGCCGTGCGTGTGATCATTGCTTGTACAGCCCTCTCGCAGTGTCCGGAGCAAGTATGGTGGGTCTGACACACCGATGTCAATGTGTTCTTTTTTCCATTTCCAGGAGTGTATATTGTACAGGCCCCTCCCGCCGGAGGTTCGAGTCCTCCCTCGGGCATGGGTGTGTGTGTTGTTCTTAGCATAAGTTAGTTTAAGTAGTGTGTAAGTCTAGGGACCGATGATCTAAGCAGCAATTCACACAGATTTGAACATTTTTGTATTGTACAATGAAAACAAATGTTTCATGAAATATCTCATCCAAAAGTGAAATGCACCGTTTTGATGTTGCACACTTTACAACCCGAAACACACCATAGGAAAGAATACGGTACTGTTTAAATGCCTTTTCCTGTCTACCCCAGACAATAGAACCAAGCCTACAGAGAGTAAGGTGTTTCAGGCGTAGTTGGGAAGTTCGGCATATCTACAACTTTGCAGAGTATGCTTTAGCTGTTGGTTTACACGTTCTTTGCTTTTCTTTCTTTTTATAGATACAAGTCTAGTTCTCTAGCAAATAACGATTGTTCCTCGTCAAGTCTGGAAACAACGCACCGAGAGAAGAGGTAAAATATTTCGTTGAAATCCTTGTCTAGATATCTCGATTTAATTTCTCCGGTATTGGAAAGGGTTGGTGAGAGAATATGTCTGCTGAAGGTTATAGGAGAAAGGAATACGAATTGGTTGGTATTTTCTTTGAGAAGGGAGTGCTTGCTAGCAGATGCTTTGGAAGGACTGGTTTGTGAGTGAAGACTGAGAGGAAGAAGGAGATACAAGTTGATAGACTACTTAAAGTGAAGAGGAAATTATGCGGACCTGAAGAGGATAGCAGAAGACCGGACAGCCTGGAGCAGTACCATGTGAAACCCTGCCTTTTGGCAGAACACTAATGATGATGATGTGGTTCTCGTAGTCTATTGGCAGTACCCTTTTCTAACATCGTGCAATCCAAGCACAGACTCTAATGAACCCGAAATCGATGATTGGTTAAGTTCTAACCTCTCTTCCTTGTGGAAATAAGTCCTTGCCTTTGTCAGTTTCCCCAGTGTTATTAGTGCAAAACGATATCTACATGAGATTCGGTGGAGACAGAAACGCACTGCCAGATGCAGTGTTAAGGCTACTACTGTGAACGTCGAAACCATTAGAGGGGTAGTACCAACTACGACTGGAGAGGAAAAGTATAGTGTACTCCCCCATATCACTTTCAAAACAACCATTCCCCATTTCCATTTGTCGATTTAGGAAAACATACATCTACAAGGGCAAACAGGAATTCGATCTCTGCTCCTTCCCATTTCGAGGCCATTGTCGTAACCAGTGCGCCATGTCGCACGTCTGAGGCATTACATCGTGTCGTGTGGGCAGCGTACGAGGCTTCAGGTGATAACAGCGACACCTCCAAAAGGCAAATATCAGTCTCAATAAAAAAGTTCCTTGATTTCTGATTGTGCCTTCATAATATGATAGTGATCTTTACCAGCCAATTCTTAACACAATTGTACACTTACATTTAAATCTACTCTCTTAGAATCACTATGAATAATGGCAGAGGTTACTTCTATATCGCTCCAAAGTACATCAAGGTTTCTTCCCTTTGGATGGTAGCAATAATGAATATTTGATCGCCTCTGTATGCACTGTCATTTGTTTGACTTTACATCTGTACGAGATTCATTTTTTGTAGACAGCAAAGTAATTGTAGTTACTGCCCTCATAGCAAATACTTACAATTTCCTAATCAGAGTTCCATGAGATACATAGTGACATTCTTCGATCAGCTTCGCGTTAGGATTTCTTAGCACGTATTCACAGGCCCTCAACAGTCAAACAAGCCTTTGGGTTCGACGTGATACGGTTCCCCAACACTTGAGCAATATTAAAACGTGCACTTTTATAAACACACAGCGGTTTCCCGTATATGTATAAGTCGAAATCTTGAGATTGTTTTATCTACAACTGAATTTATGACATCATTCCTCTTTCGTCCCTAGACACTGTTTTCCAAGTACACCGCACGTTCAGCATTCCTGACAAGTTTTCGTTGACATCGCTTGATCTCATTACATCTTCAGTAATTTCATTCCATCGATACATCGATTTATTCCAGCGAATTGTTATTCGCATAACTTAACTAACCCGTCATACATTAACCGTTTCATCATACGCTACTACAGTTTTACGGTTCCTGGAGGGAACAACAATCTATATCTCTATATTAAGAGATAGTTTTCAGTCTTTTCTCGACAGTGAAACTGTATCTGGTTGCATATCGGGACTAATATTATCAATTAAGACATTAAGATAATGTGAATACCTGTAGCCCTTTTCATGCCTTGATGTACACTCCTGGAAATTGAAATAAGAACACCGTGAATTCATTGTCCCAGGAAGGGGAAACTTTATTGACACATTCCTGGGGTCAGATACGTCACATGATCACACTGACAGAACCACAGGCACATAGACACAGGCAACAGAGCATGCACAATGTCGGCACTAGTACAGTGTATATCAACCTTTCGCAGCAATGCAGGCTGCTATTCTCCCATGGAGACGATCGTAGAGATGCTGGATGTAGTCCTGTGGAACGGCTTGCCATGCCATTTCCACCTGGCGCCTCAGTTGGACCAGCGTTCGTGCTGGACGTGCAGACCGCGTGAGACGACGCTTCATCCAGTCCCAAACATGCTCAATGGGGGACACATCCGGAGATCTTGCTGGCCAGGGTAGTTGACTTACACCTTCTAGAGCACGTTGGGTGGCACGGGATACATGCGGACGTGCATTGTCCTGTTGGAACAGCAAGTTCCCTTGCCGGTCTAGGAATGGTAGAACGATGGGTTCGATGACGGTTTGGATGTACCGTGCACTATTCAGTGTCCCCTCGACGATCACCAGTGGTGTACGGCCAGTGCAGGAGATCGCTCCCCACACCATGATGCCGGGTGTTGGCCCTGTGTCCCTCGGTCGTATGCAGTCCTGATTGTGGCGCTCACCTGCACGGCGCCAAACACGCATACGACCATCATTGGCACCAAGGCAGAAGCGACTCTCATCGCTGAAGACGACACGTCTCCATTCGTCCCTCCATTCAAGCCTCTCGCGACACCACTGGAGGCGGGCTGCACGATGTTGGGGCGTGAGCGGAAGACGGCCTAACGGTGTGTGGGACCGTAGCCCAGCTTCATGGAGACGGTTGCGAATGGTCCTCGCCGATACCCCAGGAGCAACAGTGTCCCTAATTTGCTGGGAAGTGGCGGTGCGGTCCCCTACGGCACTGCGTAGGATCCTACGGTCTTGGCGTGCATCCGTGCGTCGCTGCGGTCCGGTCCCAGGTCGACGGGCACGTGCACCTTCCGCCGACCACTGGCGACAACATCGATGTACTGTGGAGACCTCATGCCCCACGTGTTGAGCAATTCGGCGGTACGTCCACCCGGCCTCCCGCATGCCCACTATACGCCCTCGCTCAAAGTCCGTCAACTGCACATACGGTTCACGTCCACGCTGTCGCGGCATGCTACCAGTGTTAAAGACTGCGATGGAGCTCCGTATGCCACGGCAAGCTGGCTGACACTGACGGCGGCGGTGCACAAATGCTGCGCAGCTAGCGCCATTCGACGGCCAACACCGCGGTTCCTGGTGTGTCCGCTGTGCCGTGCGTGTGATCATTGCTTGTACAGCCCTCTCGCAGTGTCCGGAGCAAGTATGGTGGGTCTGACACACCGGTGTCAATGTGTTCTTTTTTCCATTTCCAGGAGTGTATAACAACTTCTCTTTTGTAGATAACTGTCATCCCGAGCAAACTTTCGGAGTTCTACCACTAAATTCTACACCCAGTCGCAACGAAGTATAGGGATCACTTATGAATGTGCTTTTTGGTTCCCGTCCATCAGGAAAACACTTCAGTCGCCAGAAAATGTCATTCATCGGCAACATCAAAGAAAAATATAAAAAGAAGATCTGTTAAATTATTTATATAGTTAAAAGGAAGGGACCGATAAATACGTCAAATATGTCCACAGTAGCACAAAGGAAGAGTAACACGTTAGAAAACGGAGTTTCTCTGCTAACAGCCTGAAACCAAATATCTTCTCTTCTCGATCCTAAAGTTCCAATTGAAAATTTATCTCGCGATCAAGGTCGTGAGCGAAATAACAGAGATAAAAGCAGGTAATGGAAAAAGCGAGTCCTGTAGCATGCAGTGGCAAGATATAAAATTATATTTCCAGCCGTGAATTAGAATTCGCTCGTTCCCACCTGTTAGAGACTCTTTTAGACATGTGGGAGTTACAGGGTAGTAAAAGCTGCTTTGACCTCATGAGAGAACAGTAATGCCGGCAGGACATTCAGAACCACAGGTTTAACAGGCTGCACTCCATCTGCCAATTAGCGGTATCCAATGCGCAATAATACACAGCCGCGCTCATGAAAAAAGAATCATTCACGAGGATGTGCAGTTCGCAGTGCAGCCAACATGCCGCAGCGCAACGCCGTAAAATAGGACGTGTGCAACAACGTAAGACGTGTCTCCCACGAACTTGAGATAAGCGAAGGGTAGTTAGATACTGCTTATTCTTTCATTATTAGATTGAATAGGGAAATGCTACTTTGTATAGGCAAGCTAATGTTTAATTCCACCTTGAACTCAACCCCCGTTTTATGTATCTACTAGATGAAAAAAGTACGAGTAAGATAAGAAAATTATGTGCAAGAATACTGCACTCAAAGTGAGGCCAAGATAGTGTCAGAATAAAACAGGAGAGCTGCCGAGGACGTTGAGAATGGTGGACGTAAGAGTGAACGATAACGGATGATGTTGGACTGCTGTAGAAATATTGAGATAGTTACCAGTTTTTGACAGGATGTTAAGGAAACATGTGAATCATGAACATGAAATTAGTGAACAAATTTTATTTTTAAAAAATGTTGAACATGATGAAATAGTGTGGTGCAATCAGTTTTAACAATCGACGCCATAAGACAAAGTGGAAATAGTAAGTTACAACTCAAAAGAATACTAGCAGGCCTGATATTTCATTTAATCATTTACCTAGGTATCAATGCAAAGAAAAGATCGACGCACTCGAGTAAAGCTCACCTTAACTTTAAAGGTAACTCTGAGTACATAAAATTACAATGAAATGAATACCCTTAGCTGCACACAGGCGTTGATATAAGTCAACGGGGACAGTTGAAAATGTATGCCCTGACCGGGACTCGTACCCGGGATCTCCTGCTTACATGGCAGCCGCTCTACTCATCTGAGCCACTGAGGGCAAAGAGGATAGTGCGACTGCAGGGATTTATATCTGGCACGCCTCCCGTGGGACCCACATTCGCAAAGTATTGTCCCGCACTATATTCACAGTGCCCCTGCCCATCATACTCATTAATCGCGGCTTTACTGCCGATTCCCGTAAGAGTTCGGGCACTGTTTGTGCTTCCGCACAGAAGAAAGTGGTCAAATGGCCGGTGAGCCTTAACTGTATACAGAGTGGTCCACTGATAGTGACCGGGCCAAGCAAAGAACGAAACTCGTCTAGCTTGAAGGGGGAAACCAGACGGCGCTATGGTTGGTCCGCTAGATGGCGATGCCATAGGTCAAACGGATATCAACTGCGTTTTTTTAAAAAATTGGAACCCCATTTTTATTACATTTTCGTGTAATGCATAAATGTTTTAGTTGGACCACTTTTTTCGCTTTGTGATAGATGGCGCTGTAATAGTCACAAACGTATAACTACGTGGTATCACTTAACATTCCGCTAGTGCGGACGGTATTTGCTTCGTGATACATTACCCGTATTAAAGTGGACCGTTTACCAATTGCGGAAAAGGTAGATATCGTGTTGATGTATAACTATTGTGATCAAAATGCCCAACGGACGTGTGATATGTATGCTCCTCAGTATCCTGGACGACATCATCCAAGTGTCCGGACCGTTCGCCGGATAGTTACGTTATTTAAGGAAACAGGAAGTGATCAGCCACATGTGAACCGTCAACCACGACCTGCAAAAAATGATGATGCCCAAGTAGGTGTTTTAGCTGCTGTCCCGGCTAAACCGCACATCAGTAGCAGACAAATTGCGCGAGAATCGGGAATCTCAAAAACGTCGCTGATGAGAATGCTACAACAACATCGATTGCACCCGTACCATATTTCTATGCACCAGGTATTGCATGGCGACGACTTTGAACGTCGTGTACAGTTCTGCCACTGGGCACAAGAGAAATTACGGGACGATGACAGATGTTTTGCACGCGTTCTATTTAGCAACGAAGCGTCATTCACTAACAGCGGTAACGTAAACCGGCATAATATGCACTATTGGGCAACGGAAAATCCCAGATGGCTGCGACAAGTGGAATGTCAGTGACCTTGGCGGGTTAATGTATGGTGCGGCATTGTGAGAGGAAGGATGATTGGCCCCCATTTTATCGATGGCAGTCTAAATGGTGCAATGTATGCCTATTTCCTACGTAATGTTCTACCGATTTTACTACAAGGTGTTTCACTGCATGACAGAATGACGATGTACTTCCAACATGATGGATGTCCGACACACAGCTCGCGTGCGGTTGAAGCGGTATTGAATAGCATATTTCATTACAGGTGGACTGGTCGTCAAAGCATCATACCATGGCCCGCACGTTCACCGGATCTGACGTCCCCGGATTTCTTTCTGTGGGGAAAGTTGAAGGATATTTGCTATCGTGATCCACCGACAACGCCTGACAACATGCGTCAGCGCATTGTCAATGCATGTGCGATCATTACGGAAGGCGAACTACTCGCTGTTGAGAGGAATGTCGTTACACGTATTGCCAAATGCATTGAGGTTGATGGACATCATTTTGAGCATTTATTGCATTAATGTTGTATTTACAGGTAATCACGTTGTAACAGCATGCGTTCTCAGAGGTACATGTATCACATTGGAACAACCGAAATAAAATGTTCAAACGTATCTACGTTCTGAATTTCAATTTAAAAAACCTACCTGTTACCAACTATTCGTCTAAAATTGTGAGCCATATGTTTGTGACTATTACAGCGCCATCTATCACATAGCAAAAAAAGTGGTCCAACTAAAACATTCATATTTCTTTACGTACTACACGAATATGTAATAAAAAATGAGGGTTCGTATTTTAGAAAACGCAGTTGATATCCGTTTGACCTATAGCAGTGCCATCTAGCGGGCCAACCATAGCGCCATCTGCGCTCCCCCTTCTAGCTAGACAAGTTCCGTCTTCGTAGTTTTTTCGTTTGACGCTTATTTCGTGAGATATTTGGCCCGGTCACGATCAATGGACCAGCCTGTATAAATGAAGATGGTATCTGTTCTTTCTGGCATGTCCGAAGGCTCGGTAATTTCAATGAACAAAATTAACGTTTTCATCTCGCATATTCCCTCATTAACATTTTATTGCAGTAATATTATATCATACGAAAATATTTGAAAATGCACAGAAAACGTCTAAAAAATAACACGTAAAAGTCCAAAAACAGTGAAATTCAGTAGATGGAACATTATACAGGGTAATTCTTATTTTTGTGTTTCACTCCATTCCCAGCCACACCCTTAACGCTAAGGGTAATCTTTTCCCTATAGTAAGTCATAACTGTTGGATTTACAGCAGGCATCCCTTACTTCCTCTGCCACATACACACCGTCTAAGGGTTAAGTTAAAAACTTTCTTTAGAGTCTATCTTGATCCGTATACGTAATACAAAATTATTAGTAGTGTTCCCCAAATAGATGTCAAAAGTTGCATTATGTCCTATTGGGATGAGTTAAGAACTGCACACAAAAAGTGATAATTCAGTATACGTGTTGAATCACTAACAAAGTCAAGTAATTGGAGACCTATAGGAACGTTAGATAAATCTTTCGAAACACATCAGTTCGTTCCACATCGTACTTTCCAAGAATCTTATCAATCAAACGATCAACAAAGATTGCCCAGCAGCTACTGAGAGGCAATTACCCGTCTGTCAGCATAACATTTTGCTGGATTAAGACGGTGGTTTAGTACTGTTCAACAACGCCAACAGTTTCCATAGTGACGGTGACTTACTATACTCAGCACGATTCATAGTCACTTGGAGAATAAGAGTAGACGAAACAGTTCTATCTTGATTGTGAAAATCTGAAGAGAACTGTTAAGAGGAGACGCGGAACGCTTGTAACCCACGTGATATCAAAACCCAACCAGCATGATTCCTCGACTTACACCAAAGGATGGTTGGGTTTCGGGTTCCGCTTGAATAGCTCAGGTGTCCGCTATACGCAGGAGGCGGCTAGACTGGTAGCGGGGGCTGTGTGGCGTGGCCTGGCTGGTTTCTTAGGTTAGAGGGTCTCGGGAAAACACAAGGAGGGCTTCAGTCACAAAGGGTGCAGACCGAACACAGGAAGAACGTAGACACTGGAACCATTGGTGTAACAGTCGTAAATCGTCGTAGCTGTGTTGGAAAAGTACCAGAGCTACAACCGCTAATAGAAAGTACTGATGCTCAAATCGTTATAGTCACTGATAGCTAGCTAAAGCCGAAGGTAAGTTAAGCCGAAATTTTTGCGAAGAATCTAACGGTGTTCCGAAAGGATGGGCTAAACACGGTGGGCGGTGGCGTTTTTGTTGTTAGAAGTAGTTTAAGTTGCGAAATTGAAGTAGATACTTCCTGTGAGTTGGCATGGGCAGAGGTCATTATTGGCAACCGGAATAAAATAATAACAGGATCCTTTTACCGACCTCCCAATTCAGATGATACAGCTACTGAAGGGTTCAAAGGTTGATTTCAAACACTCATACCATTATACGAGTTGGTGGTGAATTTAATTTACCCTCGATATGTTGGCGACAATGCATGTTTAATTCCAGAGGTATGCATAAAACATCATCAGAAATAGTGCAAAACGCATTCTCTGAAAATTATTTTTAGCCGTTAGTTCACGAGCCCACGTGAATAGTAAACGGTTGTTACAACACAATAGACCTTGATCTCTTAGCAACAAATAACCCTGAGTTAATAACGATCATCAAAACAGATACAGGGATTAGTGAACACAATATCGTCGTAGCGAGACTGAATATTGTAACCCCCAAATCGTCCAAACATAAACGGAAAATATACCTATTCAAAAAAGCAGATAAAAATTCACTTGACGCCTTCCTGATAGACTCCACTCCTTCCAAATTTATAATATACGTGTAGATCAGATGTGGCTTGAATTCAGAGAAATAGTATCGGCAGCAAGTGAGAGATTTATACCAATAAATTAACAAAGGACGGAGCTGATCCTCCTTAGTACACAAAACGGGTCAGAACACTTGCAGAAACAACGAGTCAAACATGCCAAATTTAAACAGACGCAAAATCCCCAAGATTGGCAATCTTTTACACAAGTTCGAAATTTAGTGCGGACTTCAACGCGAGATGCTTATAATAGTTTCCACTACGAAATTTTGTCTGGAAAACCTGACAGAAAATCAAAAGAGATTCTGATGGTATGTGAACTATGTTACCGGCAAGACACAATCAACGTCTTCTCTGCGGGATAGCAATGGAGATACTATCTAAGACAGTGCTGCCAAAGCAGTTACTAAACCCAGCCTTCCGAAATGCCTTCACAAAAGAAGGACAGCTGCCAACATGAGTAACATAGAAGTAAATATCCTCGAGTAGTGAAGCAACTTAAATCACTTAATAAAATCAAGTCTTCTGGTCCGACTGTATATCAATTAGGTTCCTTTCAGAGTATGCTGATGCTGTAGCTCCATACTTAACGATCATATAAAATCGTTCGCTCGACGAAAGATCCATACCCAAAGACTGAAAAGTTGCACAGATCACACTAATGTTCAAGAATGGCAGTGGGAGTAATCCACTAAAGTACAGACCCATATCACTACCGTCGACATGCAGCAGGGTTTTGGAACATATACTGTGTTCGAACATTATGAATTACCTCGACGAAAACGGGTTATTGACACACAGTCAACATGGATTTAGAGAACATCGTTCTTGTGAAACGCAACTAGCTCTTTATTCGCATGAAGTGTTGAGTGCTATTGACAAGGGATTTCAGATTGATTCGTATTTCTGGATTTCCGGAAAGCTTTTGACACTGTACTACAAAAGCGGCTTGTAGCGAAATTGAGTGCTTATGGAACATCGTCTCATTTATGTGACTGGATTTGTGATTTCCTGTCAGAGAGGACACAGTTCGTAGTAATTGATGGGAATTCACCGAGTAAAACAGAAGTGATTTCTGGGGTTTCCCAAGGTAGTGTTATAGGCCCTTTGTAGTTCCTTATCTATGTAAACGCCGGCCGGTGTGGCCGAGCGGTCCTAGGCGTTTCAGTCTGGAATCGCGCGATCGCTACGGTCGCAGGTTCGAATCCTGCCTCGGGCATGGATGTGTGTGATGTCCCTAGGTTAGTTAGGTTTAAGTAGTTCTAAGTTCTACGGGACTGATGACCTCAGATGTTAAGTCCCATAGTGCTCAGGGCCATTTGAACCATCTATGTAAACGATTTGGGCGACAATCTGAGAAGCCATCTTAAGTTGTTTGCAGATGAAGCTGTCGTTTGTCGACTAATAAAGTCATTAGAAGATCAAAACAAATTGCAAAACGTTTTAGAAATGATATCTGAATGGTGCGAAAATTGGCAGTTGACCCTAAATAAGGAAAAGTGTGAGGACATCCACATGAGTGCTAAAAGGAATCCCTTAAACTTCGGTTACTCGATAAATCAGTCAAATCTAAAGGCCACAAATTCAACAAAATGCCTAGGAACTGCCATTACGAACAACTTAAATGAGAAAGAACACACAGAAAATGTTGTGTGGAAGCCTAACCAAAGACTGCTTTCTACTGGTAGGGCACTTAGAAAACGTATCAGATCTACTAAGGAGATTGGCTACACTATGCTTGTCCGTCCTCTTTTAGAATACTGCTGTGCTGTGTTGGATCCTTGCCTGATAGGATTGATGGAGTGCGTCAAAAAAGTTCAAAGAAGGGCAGCATGTTTTGTATTATCGCGAAATATAGGGGAGAGTGTCACTATAATGATACAGTATTTGGGCTGGACATCATTAAAACAAAGGCATTTTTCGTTGCGACGACATCTTCTGACTAAATTCCAATCACCAATATTCTCAAATGTTCAACTGCTCACGTCATCGGTCCCTCGACTTACGCACTACTTAAACGAACTTGTGCCGAAAACAACACACACACACCTATGACCGAGGGAGGACTCGAACCTCCGGCGAGACATGGCGACTGAAACCACGCGGCCAATCGGCGCGACTACCAATATTCTCCTCCGAAGCCGAAAATATTTTGTTGACATCGACCTACATAGCGAGAAAAGATCACCACGATGAAATAAGGGAAATCAGAGGTCGTACGGAAAGATATAGGTGTTCGTTCTTCCCGCGCGCTATACGAGAATGAAATAATAGAGAACTGTGAAGGTGGTTCGATGAACCCTCTGCCAGGCACTTAAATATGATTTGTAGAGAATCCATACAGATCTAGATGTATATGTACTCATATGGAAAATAGTTATTCATTCTAAGAACAAATTTTTCTCCAGATTAACATACATCTGTACATTTTTGGATACAGAAAATCGTTATTCACACATTGTTAAATCAAGAAATTTTTTACATTAATGTAACAGTGCAGTTCAGAGGTACTGGCCAGATCTTTAACTATACATATCTTGCCAAAACTCAGAAAAATAGCGACACTGTCTCAACAACATTTAACACAGTTTCCCCAAACGTAATTACAGCAAACTGCGAACACAAGTTTTGAGCCGGCCGAAGTGGCCGAGCGGTTCTAGGCGCTTCAGTCTGGAACTGCGCGACCGCTATGGTCGCAGGTTCCAATCCTGCCTCGGGCATGGATGTATGTGATGTCCTTAGGTTAGTTAGATTTAAGTAGTTCTAAATTCTAGAGGACTGATGACCTCAGATGTTAAGTCCCATAGTGCTCAGAGCCATTTTTGAACAAGTTTTGAAACAAAAAGTATAAAAATTATATGTAAAATGCCAAAATATTAGCTAAAGCGTGTTTAATCCTGTGAATAAAAAATATAAGACAATGCAGTACAACAATAATGAGTTTACAAAACACGGCGGAGTGGCTGGAAACTAATTTGATCTGTTGAAGAGGCGCCTTTTACATCATACCTTCCACCATATGCTGAACGTCTGCTAAGGACCGGCGGCGCTACTGACATCCACTTTCATTTCAAAATAAACCAGCTTCACATCACACCACTGAAAATAAAGCAGTCCATTTCGTGATAGATGCATATTTTAGACAAAGGCTAACGGTAGATCATACACAAGCAAGAGGCCGAGAGTAGTGCTTACCGACCAACAATAACTTTCAAATCTCGTCTAGAAATGTGACAACATTATTTTTTCATGGTGATGTGCAATAGGTCAAACAATCATAAAAAAGTCCATGGAAACTGGAAACTACTAATCTGGTCTCAAAAATACCTATCGCGAAACCTCAGCCTTAACGCAAACCTTACGTTTGCTTGGTAAGCTTTGCATTAGCCGTGATAGTACAAATCACAGCCCATAATATAACTTGATGCCACAAATAGAACACAAAAAATTCAACAATGCTGAACAAGACAGGCACCGCAATATTTGTAATATTAACTCAGACGAACCACCGCAGTCCATGTGTATAACTAAGATAGTAGGAATAATTACAATTCAGCTCACAGTACACCGGCAGCATTAGTCTTTAAGCTAAGAAACAAGAGCAAGAACGTACACAGTACAACGTCAGTGATGCGTCACCACAATTCAAAAGTGACCCGACAAGCATCACATGCGAGCGCGCCCGGCGCGGCTCCGCTTGTCGAATGTAGCTGTCAATTTCTTGTGAAACATGCTCAGGCAGACGCAGCCGTATGCCGTAATACGTACCCACGTGGAAGGTCTTTCTCCTGCCGGGGAAGCACTAGAACTTCACTGCAGCACCAGTAAATATTAACCAGGAGCCCGTTAACACTGTGCAGCTAAACGAGGTGCTCCTCGGTGGTGCCAAAAGCTAACAGCCTGTGTCAGCGCGATTTCCGTCCAAGCGATTTGTAAACGCATTACTGTGTCTCCTGTCGCAACGTCCTCTTCCTTTCGCAGCCCGTCAGTCACTTCTCAATGCGCAGATAATGTGTCACAGAAGTCACCTGACCTCGCGATATCTTTGATACAGCCGCAGTCGATTTCAGTAGTGCCAACCATCGGCACAACATTCAGCATTACCATGTTAAGAACGTAAGTACTGGATTCAACTTCCACAGTAGGGTAACTTTCATAGCATTACACGGTTGTATGAATTAGTGCTGTGACCTTCGACTAACACCAAAGCCCATGGATCAAAGTTCTCATAACTGCTCGGCACATACGGGAGTGCTCATCACAGCCACGGCTAGTTGATGAACTGCGACGCGGCATGGAGGAGGCGTGATGTGGTGTCGGGAGGAGCCCCAGTTCACATACGGACGCTGCTAGAATAAAAACGAAACTGGCAAAGTGGTCTAAAGTCGTCAACTGACGGTTGCACAGTAATACGTAGCCACACTGCAATGCTGTTCTCCCTGGATGCTGGATATCTCTTCAGTAAAAACAATTACATGTTTCCAATGTGTAATACTATTATTATTGTGGAATCGTCGAGAGATCGCAGTGCCACACCAAAGTCGGTAACTGGAATCGGTGCTATAGACATTAGTGAAGTCTCGCTGCAATTCGCAACAACCAGTGGGAGAACTCCAGAAGACACACCTTCCCTCTCGGTAAGGCAGCCCCCCCCCCCCCCCCCGTAATGAAGGCGGCCACAGTGACCGTGCGGTTCTAGGTGCTTCAGTCCCGCAGTAACCGCGCGACCGCTAAGGTCGCAGGTTCGAATCCTGCCTCGGGCATGGATGTGTGTGACGTCCTTAGCTTAGTTAGGTTTAAGTAGTTCTAAGTTCTAGATTCCGTAGAAATGTTGGAACACGTGAGTCAATACTGACCCTACGACTTATCTTAGAAGAAAGATTACGGTAAGGCAAACCTACGTTTCTAGCATCTGATGACTTAGAGAAAGCTTTTGTCGATGTTGATTGGAATACTCTCTTTCAAATTCTGAAGGTGGCAGGGGTAAAACACAGGGAGCGAAAGGCTATTTACAATTTGTACAGAAACCAGGTGGCAGTTATAAGAGTCGAGGGGTATGAAAGGGAAGCAGTGGTTGGGAAAGGAGTGAGACAGGGTTGTAGCCTGTCCCCGATGTTATTCAATCTGTATATTGAGCAAGCAATAAAGGAAACAAAAGAAAAGTTCGGAGTAGGTATTAAAATCCTATGTTGTCCCATAATTGTGGTGGTAAAACCTCTGCTGACAGCTTTTGTTATAATTGTGACGAATTTGTGATTAAAAAAACACCAAAGAAACATTACAGGCCCTGTGAAAAAGGCTTATGTATCATACATTGGATCTAAACTTGCCGGCCGGAGTGCCAGAGCGGTTCTAGGCGCTACAGTCTGGAACCGCGCGGCCGCTACGGTCGCAGGTTCGAATCCTGCCTCGGGCATGGATGTGTGTGATGTCCTTAGGTCAGTTAGGTTCAAGTAGTTCTACGTTCTAGGGGACCGATGACCTCAGCTGTTAAGTCCCATAGTGATCAGAGCCATTTGAACCATCTAAACTTGGTGATCAAGAAATCTTTGGCGCCGCATAAGATATGTTATGTGTGTGTTGAAGATCTGAGAAAATAGTCCAGAAAGGAGAAAAAGACCCAGAATATGTTTCTATTATAGCTACAATATTAAAGAAGTTTAAAACATTAGGATGGTTAATGAGTCTGGAAGTTCACTTTTTGAACAGTCACCTTGATTGCTTCCTGGACAATATGGGAGATTTTAGTGAGGAGCAAGGAGAGTATTTTCACCAGGACATTAAAGTGATGGAATAACACTACCAAGGCCGCTGAAACACCATCATGATGTGGGACTACTGTTGGTCACTTCATCAAGAAGTTCAGCAAGCGACTCATCGTAGAAAAAGCTACACAAGAAGCATCAAAGAAAAAAGAGAAAGAAAATACGAGCCAATTCCAGCTGACAAGTGAAACCTCTAGTAAAACATATCATTGTTTTAAGTAGCTTACTGTAAATAGAAACCATGCTTATGTTGTAACAAAGCGTTTCATTGATTTCCCCGTTTACCGTATAGCATGGGATTTTTATACTGTATAATAAAAAGCATATCGCTCGAAAAAAACTAAGGCTATATTTGGATTCAACTCATAAAAATCTATGGAAATGGAAATGAGCGTTTGGCGTCATTGGCCGGGAGGCCCCTCGCGGGGCAGGTCCGGCCGCCATATCGCAGGTCTTATTACATTCGGCGCCACATTGGGCGACCTGCACGCCGGATGGGGATGAAATGATGATGAACACAACACAACACCCAGTCCCTGAGCGGAGAAAATCTCCGACCCAGCCGGGAATCGAACCCGGGCCCAGAGGACGGCAATCCGTCACGCTGACCACTCAGCTACTGGGGCGGACATAAAAATCTATAAAGATCAGCTATCAAAGTAAAAAAAGTTTTTTAAAAAAAAAACATTTTTTTGTTAGCCTGTGTAATTAACGGAAGGATAACGTTCTACGAGTCGGGGCGTGGCATATCAGAAGCTTGAACGTGGTAGGGAAACTAGAAAATTTGAAAAGTGAATTGCAAAGGCTCAGTCTAAATATAATAGCGGTCACTGAAGCGAAATGGAAAGAAGACAAAGATATCTGTTGAGATGAGTATAGGGTAATGTCAACAACAGCAGAAAATGGCATAACGGGAGTAGGATTCGTTACGAATAGGAAGGTAGGGCAGAGGGTGTGTTAATGTGAACAGTTCAGTGACAGGGTTGTTCTTATCAGAATCGACAGCAAACCAACACCGACGACGACAGTTCAGATACATATGCCGACGTCGCAAGCTAAAGATGAACAGATGGAGAAAGTTTATGAGGATGTTGAAAGGGTGATACAGTATGTAAAGGGGCATGAAAATGTAATAGTCATGGGTGACTGGAATGCAGTTGTAGTTGAATGAGTAGAAGAAAAGGTTAAAGGAGAATATGGGCTTTGGATAAGGAACGAGAGAGGAGAAAGACTAATTGAGTTCTGTAACAAGTTTCAGCTAGTAATTGCGAATACCCTGTTACAAGGGTGATATGGGAGGATTTCAGTTACATTACATCATGGTCAGACAGATACAGGATTGGAAGGCGTGGAAGGAAACTTGGAAAGACGAGTTATAATAGCAATGGGATCAAAAGGATTAAGAGAAGTTCAGAGGAACAGCAGAAAATCATCGAAATTGAGCATGAGGTAACGTCGGAAGCATTCTAAAATCAGTATGACTATAGCTATGGTTTTTATAAGAAAATTCCTCTTATTTTTCCAGAATGTAGATGATGTTGGTAGCACTGCTGAAAACATTTGCTGACAAAAAAGGTCGGTTCTATTTTTTTGTTAATAGATGGTGTTTTGTTTACTGTCAACCTAACGGTTCTAATTTTGTGTTAACAGATGGTGTTCTGTTTGCTGTCAACTTAACCACATTTTCCCGTTTCTTGTACATGGCCTCAGTAAAATGTCTAATTGTGTCCGCTCCTTTATTAATCAAAATTTAAGCAGCGGTGGGATTCGACCCCGGCCGGGACAGAAGACCTTTTTGTTTTGTTTTTCTTTTTTTTTTTTTGGTCAGTTCTGAGCTGGTGGAGACAGGGTGGGCTATGGTCGTAAACCCGAGGCCTGGCCACAATGCCTCCCCCTTCCCATCCCTAAATCACTCCCACCTAATTTCATTACGGTGAACTTGGTAAGTAAAACAAAACATCTTTATTTGTACAAGCATAAATACAACTGAAATGCCATTCTTCCACTCGAACATGGCGAGCAAAAGTCTTTATTAACAAGGTGGTGAAAAAAGTAATAACAATAATACTGAAGTAAGGTAAGAGGTGTGAGGCAATAGACAAAAAGTGAAGAAGGTACGGGGATATGATAAGACTTGCAGGCAGATGAAGCGTTGAGGCAGCGTGGGCAGGGGTCAACGTGCGAGGCCTTCCACTGTGTCCCCGGCACCACTACCGGGAAGAAGAGCCCGAAAGGAGGGTAGATGCCAAAGAGGATGGGACAGTAGAATTGTAGGAATGACCAGCTTGCTCTGGCACAGTGCATAAAGAAAGGAGGCCCGCGTCCATGCGCCTACTCCACTGTGGGTTACGATATAGAAAGTAGCGCGGAGAATCTCAGGTATCAGCAGGGGGGGGGGGTGGGGGGGGGGGGGGAATGTCGTCCGCGTGTAGGTAACTGGCGAAGAAAGCGCGGTTGGTGCTGGACTTCATTGTGAGCGATTCGTAAGTACTGTCAGAGGTCAAGGCGCGATTTGTCGCCATCATTATACATGTAGGTGATCGTCCACCCCTTGACCCACACAATCGCATTATTTTTGATGGCGGGGAAATAAGTATTCTCAGGATGGATAAAAGTCCATGGGTCAATCGAATCCGGCAGAACGCGGAGGTTGCACGGAACCTTTAGCCATGCCAAGGCGCCGTTTAATTGGAACAATAGCTTGCAAGATTAAATAATATCACTGTATTCACAAAATATTATGTAGCACGGAACCTTTAGCCATGCCATGGAACAACAGCTAGCAAGATTAAATAATATCACTGTATTCACAAAATATTATAGTGAAGTAAATTACATAGACACATTAATTCCATTGCTGTGTGTAACCATGAGTACGTCTACTGAGATTGCGTCTCAATAAAATAGAATAACGGCGTTAGGCCAAATAATTATCTACACGGATGGCAGGTATGCGTCCGACATGGACCGCTTCAATAACAAAAAAAGGTGCCCTCTTCTCGGCAAGACAACTGAACTGCGCAATTATTCTAATATATCAGCGGTAGCACGCCACAATCGACACAACCGCTTATACTAATTAATATCTTAAGTAATTCTTTATTTATATTCTGAACTTAGAACTACGTTTTTGCAATATATCCTCGCCCATCCTGCAAATGTGCCTTTAAAGATGGAAAGATGACAGGTGGATTATCATCTCACGACAACAAACATGTGCAGCAGTGGAAAATTCTGTGACCAGATCTCCCATTAAATCTTCTACCTCTGAGTCCCGGGGTCCCGGGTTCGATTCCAGGCTAGGTTGGGGTTTTCCTCTGCCTGGGGACTGAGTGTTTGTGCTATCCTCATCATTCATGACAGAGGCTGTGTACACTTTGGGAGTGTGTACGGGCGCTGATGACCGCGCAGTTGAGCGACCCACAAACCAAACACCATCATTATGAGAGAGGAGAAAGACTAATTGAGTTCTGCAACAAGTTTCAGCTAGTAATAGCGAATACCCTGTTACAAGGGTGATATGGGAGGATTTCAGTTACATTACAGCATGGTCAGACAGAGATTGCGGAATCAGATACAGGATTGTAAGGCGTGGAAGGAAACTTGGAAAGACGAGTTATAATAGCAATGGGATCAAAAGGATTAAGAGAAGTTCAGAGGAACAGCAGAAAATCATCGAAATTGAGCATGAGGTAACGTCGGAAGCATTCTAAAACCAGTATGACTATAGCTATGGTTTTTATAAGAAAATTTCTCTTATTTTTTCCAGAAACCCTTTACATTGTCACAATGTAACGCAATATTGAATGCTGCTGGACAGTAATTTTAATAAAATGGGATACGAACTGTCGAGGTCATTGTGGATAGCGCTGTTGGTTAAGGCTGGAAATTGAAGCAGCCTTTGAAGAAACGACATATACACTTCCAATAAATGCTTCCCGACCAGAGCAAAATAGGGATTGTGAGATGTAGATTTGAATCCAACTGTCGTGTAATTTGAGTCAACTGCAACGGAGAAATGGAGGGAGAAGGATGCTTATGAGAAGTTGTGGGTCGGAATTCTTACTTCCTATCTTGAAGTTTGGAAGTGGTTTCGGGGCATTCCGTAGGTGCTGTCTATAGTTTCCATAAACTGTCATAGAGGAACCTGCACATGGATAATGTAACACCGTAAATGATTACAAATAAAATAAGACCTACAAATATAGCAGAAGGTGTCGTCCCTGCCACATAAAGAAAACCATTGCGGATATGCCACGTAGCCTAATACAGCAAGTGAAACAGAATCTGTCCTGTAACATCCAGAATGTCATCGCACGTAACAACGTCACAAAGGGGATTCACAGGTGAGCTCAGGAATGGATTCGGGGCTTGTGCTTCTGTTTCAGCACCTCTTAAGTCCAACCCCAATGCCCAACTTGATAACTGAGCATCTGTGGTCGTTCATTGCTGTAGAGAATCGTTGCTTATTTCCACCTCCACAAAAACAAAAACACAACTGTAGACAGATTATACACTATATTACGAAAAAGGAAGGTACTCTCTATGGCCGGAATCGACTTGCGCAGATAGCCGAGGTCGCCTCCACGGTGGTTTTTTACACGCCGTTCCCGGGATTCGCTGAGTCGCACCGCGCTCGGATCGAATGCGTTTCGCTTCGATAAGAGCCGGTGTGCCGGCCAGCCTGCATGTGGATTTTGGGCAGATTCTCACAGCCAACTCTAAGAACATCGGTCTGGTACCCACGTTGCAGCCTCAGTTACACGATTCGCAAACATTTCGAAAACTTTCTCACACTTTCACGTGAAATGACACTAGACGCAGACAGATGGATGTATCCTATACAGTAATATTACCAAATCCTCATTAACATGCCGACACTGTGAAGACACCGGGTAAGACCAAGAAAATTAGGAAGAAAAAGAGGAGTCCATTACGAATTACATCCCTGCAACGTATCTGCTGCTATTTAGATGTATACTTCAATATTTTCTGTTCAATAACTTGTAAGGTAAATGCGATAATTATTGCGTATTCACCACAATGACTGATTCTATCAGTTGTTCACAAGAATAATATACAGAAGGATGGCAAACGACAATCAGTTTGGCTTTAGCAAAGAGAAAGGACAGCTCTGCTCTTGAAACTGGAGGCAAGTCTTAAATGAAAGCAAAACGCCTTTACGGCATTTATCGACTCAGACAAAGCGTTCGACAACGAGACATAGCGCAAGATGATGGCAAGTTTCAGAAAAATTATTGTATACTGCAGCCGAAAACGAGTATTACACAATATGTACAATAGCAACGGAAAGTGGTCTGATTAAAAACGGGGTAATGCGGGAACGCAGGTTCCGCCTCTACTGCTGAACCTGTAAATCGAAGAAGCAATGACAGAAATAAAAGCAATATTGAAGAATAGGAATTAAATTCAAGTCGATAGTATATCAACGACAATAAACGCTGATAAGGTTCCTATTCTAAGAGAAAGTGATTAAGAATTATAGGATCTCTTAAATCGAATGAGTAACCTAATGAGCATGAAAGTGCTGAGGAGCAACGATGAACTTAACATCAAAACTGAAAGGTAGGAAGAAGTTGAAGTGAAATTATTCTGGTATCTTGGAACCCAAATAACTATAACAGGCAAAGCAAAGAGGATATCAGGTACAGACCGGCACAGACAATTAGGATAATCTTCGCTAAAACAACTCTACTAGTATAAAACAGAGGCCATAATTTGTGGAAAAAATTTCTGCGAATGCGTGTCTGGAGCAGAGAATTGTATGGCAATGGATCATGTATTGCGGAAAAACTTTAAAAGAGAAAATTCTCTGAGACATTCTTTTAAAGAAGGATACTAGGAATTAAAGACAAGAATAAGGGAGTGCTCTGTGTAACCAGCAAAGAAACCAGTACTTGGGAAACGGTGACTAGAACAAGCGACAAGATGATCGGACATACGTTAACACCTAAAGGACCAAACGACCGCGACACTGGAAGCAGTCGTAGATGATATAAACTGTCTAGGAAGACACATTAAAAGTGAGCGTACACTGCGCACGGAAGCCGAAAGAAGGAACAAGTTAAAAGAGTACTCTTCCTTGCTGAACCTGCTTATCAGAATGTGCATTGTCCATAGAACGGCAAAAATCTCGGCATTCTTGCAACACACTTTAAAAAAAAAACATTGTGTACATAAAATCACTGAATTTGTGGTCTTTACGAAAGCACTGCATTTTACTATAGATAACGGTAACATGTATGTCTACAGTTTCAACACATTTTTCCACATCGTCTGAATAGCGTGCATATAACTGTGTCGTTGCGTGCTAGGAAGGCAATGACATTATGAAACGAAGCGAAGGTACACACTTGTTACGGTGAATACAACGATAAAATAGAAAATAGCACATATGAAAATCAAGCTCCGCTAAATTACTTTCAAAAGCACCAAACGGGAAGGTAATCAGATCAAAAGAATAGCTTTATGCCTCGCCCATTCCGTTAAATCGCTAACGGCTTTCGGCTGTCAGTCATAGCAGTTAATTAGAGTCCAGAGTGCGCCGTGACCCCGCCAGAAGTTTCCTGACCTTTCGCTAGCCACCAGTCTGACGACGCAGACAGCGTCACAGCAACGCGTCGCAACCACCCTTCGCCTCTGACTCATCCCCTGTCCCCGTCCACACCACCTGCTATCAACAGAGGGGGTCGGAGCTGACTCACCTGGCCACATCACCTCTCATTTTTCCCAGGGTAATTGTCCTCTCCGTCGATACCGATTATAGAGTCTCCCTACAAAATGATGGCAAAAGACCACGATGGAGATAGAATTTGTATAGTTAGTGACATTATGGTATCTTCCTAGATCTCCGTCTTTTTTTCTCTGCTGAGCTGAAAGGTGGAAGGAATATACTGAATATCAATATAAAGGAAATACACTTCTAGGTAATATTACAGGCTTTGTTTTTTTTTGACACTAGCTACTGCCCGCCATCCATGTGGAGCATGTATTGGTCTCACTGCGGACTTGAGGTACTCAGCCACACGCAATTGGTATCATCAAAGTGTACGGGCCTGAAGATGGCGTTGACGCAACGTCGAAACTAGTAGCCAAATAAATATGAAATCTTAAGTACAGCTGGAGGAGTTTCATTTTTAATAATAAAAAAAAATTACAGGCTGTGGATGAAAATGTTAGTGATACTATACCGCAGGAAGAATTGGGCAGAACATTGAAAGACCACAGTCGACACTGAGCAGTTGATGTAGACGACATTGTCTCAGAATTACTGCGCTGCCTTGGAATGGTAACTACAACTAAAATCTACCATCTGTAGGATGTACACTGTCCAGTCACAATAATGTGACCACCTATCAAAAACCGGAATAACCACCTTGAGCATCGGGGACGGCTGTGAAATCCGCAGCGTGGTTCTGAAATATATGGACAGGAATGAGGAGCCATACCGACTCCAGAACGATAAATGTATTAATTTGAAGTAAGGGTCCCTGTACCGGAAACGAACGAGTCGAAAGTTATAAATGAAAACCGTTCTGATACCTCTGACAGTTGAATATATGTACCGGTTCTTGTGTTGCGAAGAGTGTCGGGTTGGAGACTTTCAGTGGTGGTAGTGTGGACGAAAACGAGAAAAAATGTCCAATAAAGGTGGGCTCTAAATTGCATACCTGAGGAGCTACGACCATTCGCACATCTCCTCTACTGAACAAGTGTCCATAGCTGTTAAGGTACGCACTTTAGAGCCCACGTTTATTGGACATTTTTTCTCGTTTTTGTCCACACTGTCACCACTGAAAGTTACCAACCCTACACTCTTCGCAACACTATAACCGGTAAATGTATTCAACTGTCAGAGGTATCAGAACGGTTTTCGTTTATAACTTTCGATTCGTTCGTTTCCGGTACATGGATCCTTACTTCAAATTAATACATTTATCGTTCTCCATCATCCTAGAAAGTCTGTAACATCATCACGGAATCACCCCGTGTATACGTACATTTACAGACGCCCGCGCTTATAGCTTTGACGCTCTGTAGTCTCGTTGAATGACGTTTCCGGACATGGGTTCCTATCCAAAATACGATGTACGCACTCCCGTCTACAAGTCCTAGAAGTCTGTAACGGGAATTTCCGACCACCCTGTACACTCGTCCTGGTACTCTTCGAACCACACATGTACACTGCGAGCTGTGTGCCGTATTACTTTGTCCTACTTGTAGGTGCCATCGTGCCGAAGAAAACCTGCATTTAGTGGTGCACAGGGTTCCCAAGAATAGATCCACACCTGTACCGCTCTTTTGTGCCTTCCAGAGTGACGAGATTACCTGGAGAATGCCCTCCAGCCTGGACCCCTACGACGATCGTTGTAGGGCCACCTATCGCCACTAACTGCAAGTCCAACTGGAGTATTGAAGTGCAAATTCGAGCCTTCATCGCCGATGAAAAGCCGTCAGTACGGGTGCAAGAGAAATGCAACTGCTACGCAGGCACAAAGGCAGCAACGTTCACTGAACGGTCTTTATGGAGACTTTGCTAGTAAACCCTGGGTTCTCTGGGCAATAAGATGTATAACTCTTGCACGTCCGGCCACTTGCACACATCTTCTCAGCCGTCATGGTGAACCACAGTTGTTTGTCTGGATAGCGCGGATAGCGCAACTTTGTCAAGCATCAAGCACGGGATACTTTAACCACATCGGCACACCAACAGTTTACAGAGTTAGTCGTTTCCAAAATGTCTCCACCATTGGCCCGAAAGCCAATGATCATGGCCTCTTGAACGCCAGGAAAATTTCTCCGTGACCATATTACGACAACGACTGCATTGTTTCCGCGTCCCCCCTCACCCCGACACGCTTAATGTACCCTCCACTGCAAGTGCTGCCACCTGCTGAGTGGTTACCAAAAATGGCTCTGAGCACTATGGGACTTAACTTCTGAGGTCTGAACTTAGAACTACTTAAACCTAACTAACCTAAGGACATCACACACACCCATGCCCGTGGCGGGATTCGATCCTGCGACCGTAGCGGTCGCGCGGTTCCAGACTGTAGCGCCTAGAACCGCTCGGCCACCACGGCCGGCGAGTGGTTATGGCATGTTGATATTGAAGATAGCGTTGCTTACATTAACGTGACTGGACCGTGTAACACAATAGAGAAACACTTTCAGACTTCAAGGAAAACGTAATAATATCACTAGGAATGAAGGCAGGGGCTCACAGACGTGTTACTAAAACACCAGTTTCAAAAAGTAATGGCTGCAAAAAATGGCCATAATTATTTGGAGCATTATGAAGCAACTGTTAGAAGACGCAATGGGGAAAATTACTTTATGTCGTGGAGAAATATAAGATCAGGTGAAGCAACAGTGACCCAACGACTTATCTTAGAAGGTACGTTGAAGAAAGAACAACCCACACTTACAGAATTTGTAGATTTAAAATGCGGTCGTGACTCTATTAACCTGAATGCAGGTCTTGGATTTCCGAGTTTATATTTCCGAGCTTATCAGGGCAATAAAGACGAAATGTGCGAAGGGATGAAAGGCAGGCAGTGGCAAACAAGGGAAAAAGGCAGATATCTACATTATTCACCAAGGCAATAATCTGGACGTAGATCAAGCATGAACTTGGAAAAAGAATTTAAGTTTGTAGAAAAAAATATGTAGTGCAAAGAGCGGCATGCTAAAGCAGGGTTGGCAGCTCGCAACGACACAACAGAGGAGTACAGTCGCTGTTTACGACACCGACGAAAGTGCAACGCCGCTGTACGCACGCCTTCTAGAGCTTGTCGACGCCCCTGCAGCGGCTCCTTTACTTACAGCTATATAGCCCCTACAGTGTTTTAAATATCTTAACGAGACCTGAATTTCAACATTATGTCCATTATTCTTCAAGTGAAGGGTCTTTTAAATTTATGAACTTTCAGCACCCTGAACTAACTACAGAGCATCAAGTGTTAATCAACGTCTGCATCAAATATTTTACTCTTCTGGAGACAGATGTAAATCCTTAAAACATTGCTGTGGAAATGAATTGCTCGAATTTAAGTAAACCTTCGTATCTATTTGGCAAAAAAGTGACCTAATATTTTATACAAGTGAAATGACACAAATTCAGATACTTTGCTGGTCTCATACAGATATGATTTATGTATGATCTCACGTAGAAGAAGGTGTAATTAGATGAATGACGAACACTAACTTCACTTAACAAAGGTTTATTCAGCACTTACATACAAGAGCAAGGAGTGAACTGCCTACGCCAAACACATACAGTATATATATATAGCTACAGAACATTCCAGTACAATGATTCTTGACATTTATGGATACCACTAGAATGTACTCGAACCGAATATGGAAATTAAAATTCTACAGTCCACGTGAGTTTTCAACTCACGACCTTTCATGCAACACTTTAGTATCATATCCACTACACCACGGTGTCACTCAGTTTATTTTCCGACATTATTGACTAAATCAGCGAGTGGAAATCTGTACCAACGCCGGGAATCGAAACCGGGTGTCCTGCTTTGTTCGATGCTGAGATTTCCTTCCTTTAGAACCTGGAGAGCCTCAGAATTTCCGTTCGTGTGTAAGGGGGTATTTAAAGGAGACTGGGGCGGCAGTCAGAATCTGGATCGCGGAGGGACGTGTGTCAGGATAATTCGTGTGGTAGTGTACACCAGTGTGCCAAGGTGGCATAGTGGCTAATTCACCTGCATACTAAGCAGGAGACCTAGCGTCGATCCCTGGCATTGGTACAAATTTTCACTCGCCACTTTAGTCTACATACGTCAGATAATATTTTACATGTTATATTTCCACTCACTTTCCTCCAAGAGCGAACGCTGTGGGTGTATTTTCTTATGGCACAACCGAAGAAACAAGAACTTTATAGTTCGCTGAGATAATTTTAATGCTATCAGGGATGGCACTGGGAAAATCACTTGAACGGAATGGATACTATTCAACAGAAGCTATAAGACGAAGAAAAAACATAATATACAGGATTAGAGTGTAATGGAACTGAGATCGTGATGCTGGAAAAAACGGATTATGAAATGAGACCTTCAAAGTAGTACGTAAGTTTTGCAAGTTGTACAGAAAAATAACACTGTCTAGCAAAAAGGAGAAGCAACCAGAAGGGGAGAAGGAAACGAAATGAAATTTCGCGGTCTGAGAGGGTATGAATCGTGCGGAATCGATAGATCGCGTCACGCTCTCAATAGTGTTTATCTTTGGCCAGAGAGTGTGACTAACCGGCGTGACAGGCCGCGCTGGCTGCGACTTCGCTCTACTGACGTTCGGTTGTGGAACTGGGGGGTTGGTCTAAGAGCAGAACAGGAGAGGGATGTCAGTTTCATTTGGTGTTGGCTCGAGTGGCCTCATACTCTGCACCCATGGTTCCTCGCTGCAAACCTTCGCAGTGAAAAGCGCCGACTTGGACAGATTAGAGTGGGACCTGCTGCTTGAAGTAAGCTACCTGTCATTTACAGCCGTCGCAGCGTGCTCGTGGGCAACGGCTAGCTGGGGGAAGGCGGTTCATAGACCGACGCCAGCTTGCGTTTGCTGGCAGCTTGTCGCCTTTCATTAAGGGCGATGTAGTTTTTGAAACTTTCTCGCTGATTAATGTCGTTGTGTTGCACGTTGTGGTCTTGGCGCAAGAACATTTTGTGTGCGACCAATTCTTTCAATATCTTCAGTCGCTTTAACCGTCGGCCTGTGCACTTCGTGCAACTGGCTGGTGCAGATCCGATTTTCTGGGACCGAATAAGCATGTTTTAGAGAGTTAAATTGTGTGCAGTGCAGCTCAGCCTCCCATAGTATTTCTGGATTTTGTAATTATGTTTTTAATAACTGTTCCGTTTTAAATTTTGTGGTTAAAGAAACAGCGCATAGCCCGCTTGTGCTTTGTTCGAATGGGCTGTAGGGTAATTTGTAAGAGAAATTTGTCATTTAGTTCTGCTCCCTTCTGGTGTGTTGACGGGAGATGCCTTTTGCTTGACACAGTAGCTCGGGGTGCAGGAAACTACAACTGCTGTGTATAAAGTGAAGCACGTTCGCGTGCAACGGGTGTTCACATCTACCTCACTTGTTAGACAACATGATTTTTATTAATCTATAATTTTTGTGTTGCTTCAGGGCCTGTTTCCTCATTATACAATTGTCGACTTTAGGGTATTACACTAATTCAGGCTTTGTCCTCTGATTCAAGTGCGAGTGTACTTGTATTTAATTGAACCATTTGGGGTCAAAATCAAGTTTTAGTACCTTTCTAAATTTCTTGTCAAGCGTTAACGCTTCAGTTCTTGTCTAAGTACATGAGCGCTCGTTAAATCTCCGATACATAGCTGTCAAGTTTTGTGGCACGTTCATTTGTACCCTCTTATTTTGTTGATAATTACCTTCAAGCGTGCATTTTTCTCGCCGAATCGGATACACATACACATTCAAATATACATTGCTGTGAGTGGACTACATTCTATTTAAATTGAACTTAGAGGAAAAAGATTATTGTGGTTTATGGCAGTACCTAAGGTGTAAATACACTCCTGGAAATGGAAAAAAGAACACACTGACACCGGTGTGTCAGACCCACCATACTTGCTCCGGACACTGCGAGAGGGCTGTACAAGCAATGATCACACGCACGGCACAGCGGACACACCAGGAACCGCCGTGATGGCCGTCGAATGGCGCTAGCTGCGCAGCATTCGTGCACCGCCGCCGTCAGTGTCAGCCAGTTTGGCGTGGCATACGGAGCTCCATCGCAGTCTTTAACACTGGTAGCATGCCGCGACAGCGTGGACGTGAACCGTATGTGCAGTTGACGGACTTTGAGCGAGGGCGTATAGTGGGCATGCGGGAGGCCGGGTGGACGTACCGCCGAATTGCTCAACACGTGGGGCGTGAGGTCTCCACAGTACATCAATGTTGTCGCCAGTGGTCGGCGGAAGGTGCACGTGCCCGTCCACCTGGGACCGGACCGCAGCGACGCACGGATGCACGCCAAGACCGTAGGATCCTACGCAGTGCCGTAGGGGACCGCACCGCCACTTCCCAGCAAATTAGGGACACTGTTGCTCCTGGGGTATCGGCGAGGACCATTCGCAACCGTCTCCATGAAGCTGGGCTACGGTCCCGCACACCGTTAGGCCGTCTTCCGCTCACGCCCCAACATCGTGCAGCCCGCCTCCAGTGGTGTCGCGACAGGCGTGAATGGAGGGACGAATGGAGACGTGTCGTCTTCAGCGATGAGAGTCGCTTCTGCCTTGGTGCCAATGATGGTCGTATGCGTGTTTGGCGCCGTGCAGGTGAGCGCCACAATCAGGACTGCATACGACCGAGGCACACAGTGCCAACACCCGGCATCATGGTGTGGGGAGCGATCTCCTACACTGGCCGTACACCACTGGTGATCGTCGAGGGGACACTGAATAGTGCACGGTACATCCAAACCGTCATCGAACTCATCGTTCTACCATTCCTAGACCGGCAAGGGAACTTGCTGTTCCAACAGGACAATGCACGTCCGCATGTATCCCGTGCCACCCAACGTGCTCTAGAAGGTGTAAGTCAACTACCCTGGCCAGCAAGATCTCCGGATCTGTCCCCCATTGAGCATGTTTGGGACTGGATGAAGCGTCGTCTCACGCGGTCTGCACGTCCAGCACGAACGCTGGTCCAACTGAGGCGCCAGGTGGAAATTGCATGGCAAGCCGTTCCACAGGACTACATCCAGCATCTCTACGATCGTCTCCATGGGAGAATAGCAGCCTGCATTGCTGCGAAAGGTGGATATACACTGTACTAGTGCCGACATTGTGCATGCTCTGTTGCCTGTGTCTATGTGCCTGTGGTTCTGTCAGTGTGATCATGTGATGTATCTGACCCCAGGAATGTGTCAATAAAGTTTCCCCTTCCTGGGACAATGAATTCACGGTGTTCTTGTTTCAATTTCCAGGAGTGTATGATCAGTTGTTATCACAAGCACTTTATAATGTTATTTTACTTCTGAATCTTAGAATGCGATGTTGTCCCGTTCCTTGACCATTTCACAGAATCAACGTATGTTCTAGAACTTCGGTCCCCTGTTGTTCAAGCATCTGTCACAGTTCTTTCATGTCTTGAAGTGCAAAAATTTTCCGGAAAACTCAGGAATACAGAAATACACATTACTGAGGAATGGAATTAATAGGAAGTGCAAGGAACCTAACGCGAAATGGCAGCAGGAAGAATGTGAAGACATCGAAAAGAAATTATTATCGAAAGGACAGACTCAGCAAGTCAAAACAACCTTCGGTGACATTAAAAGCAAGGGTGGCCACACTAAGAGTTTTCTGATGTGACAGAAGAAGAAACAGGAGTCGATTTAGAAGAGAGAGGGGATACAGTACTAGAATCAGAATTTAAAAGAGCTTTGGAGGTCTTACAGTCAAATAAGACAGAAGGGATAGGTAACATTCCATCAGAATTTCTAAAATCATTGGGGGAAGTGGCAACAAAACGACTATTCACGTTGGTGTGTAGAATGTATGAGTCTGGCGACATACCATTTGACTTTCGGAAAAGCATCATCCACACAATTCCGAAGATGGCGAGAGCTGACAAATGCGAGAATTATCGCAAAATCAGATTAACAGCTCATGCATTAAACGTAACAGCTCATGTATCCAATATGCTGACGAGAATAATAAACAGAAGAATGGAAAAGAAAATTGAGGATGTGTTGTTATATGACGATCAGTTTGGCTGTAGGAAAGGTAAAGGTACCAGAGTGGCAACTCTGACGTTGCTGTTGATAATGGAAGCAACACTAAAGTAAAATCAAGACACGTTCATAGGATTTGCCGACCTGGAAAAAGCGTTCGACAATGTAAAATGGTGAAAGGTGTTCGAAATACTGAAAAACGTAGGGGTAAGCTATAGGGAGGGACGGGTCATATACAATATGTACAACAGCCAAGAGGGAATAATAAGAGTGGACGATCAAGAACGAAGTACTCGTATTAAAAAGGGTGTAAGACAAGGCTGTAGCCTTTCGCCCCTACTGTTCAATCTGTACATGGAGGAAGCAGTGTTGGAAATAAAAAAAGGGTTCAGGGGTGGAATTAAAATTCAAGGTGAAATGATATCAACAATACGATTCGCTGATGAAATTGCTATCCTGAATGAGAGTGAAGAAGAATTACATGATCTGCTGAACCAAATGAACAGTCTAAATAGTACACAGTATGAATTGAGAGTAAATCAAAGAAAGACGAAAGTAATGAGAAGTAGTAGAAATGAGAACAGTGAGAAACTTAACATCTGGATTGATGGTCACGAAGTAGATGAAGATAAGGAATTCTGCTACCTAGGCAGTAAAATAACCAATGATGGACGGAGCCAGGAGGACATCAAAAGCAGACTAGCTGTGGCAAAAGAGGCATTCCTGGCCAAGAGAAGTCTACCAATATCAAATATAGGCATTTATTTGAGGAAGAAATTTCTGAGAATGTACGTCTGGAGTACAGCTTTGTACGGGAATGAAACAAGGACTGTGGGAAAAAAGGAACAGAAGAGAATGGAAGCATTTGATATGTGGTGCTACAGACGAATGTTGAAAATTAGGTGGACTGATATGGTAAGGAATGAGGAGGTCCTACACGGAATCGGAGAGGAAAGGAATATGTGGAAAACACTGATAAGGAGAAGGGACAGGATGATAGGACATCTGTTAAGACATGAGGCAATGACTTCCATGGTACTAGGAGAAGCTGTAGAGGATAAAAACTGTAGAGGAAGACAGAGATTGGAATATATTCAGCAAATAATTGAGGACGTAGTTTGGAAGTGCTACTCTGAGATGAAGAGGTTGGTACAGGAGGGGGATTCGTGGCGAGCCGCATCAAGCCAGTCAGAAGACTGATGACAAGAAGAAAGGGGGAGAAGGGTTGAATTCCATTCCATAGGAATTTCTAAAATCACTGGGGAAACTGACAACAAAACGACCGCGTTGGTGTGTAGAATGTATGAGGCTGGCGATATACCCTTAGGCTTTCAGAAAAACATTACTTACATAAATACGAAGACGGTAAGGGGCGACAAGTGTGAGAATTATCGCACAGTCAAGTAGCTCGTGCATCCAAGTTGCTGACAAGATTGCTGTAAAGACGAATGGAAAACACAAACGAGGATGTGTTAGATGACGATCAGTTTGTCTTTGGGAAAGGTAAAGGCACCAGAGGGGCAGTTGTGACGTTTCGGTTGATAATGGAGGCAAGACTGAAGAAAATTAAGGACACGTTCGTACGATTTGTCGACCTGAAAAAAGCTCTCGGCAATGTAAAGTGGTGGAAAATGTTCGAAACACTGAGAAAAATAAGGGTATGCTATACGGAATGGCGGGTAATATAGAATATGTACAAGAAAGCGGAGGGAACAGCTAGAGTGGAAGCCGAAGAACGAAATGCTCGAATAAAATAGGTTGTAAGAGAGGGATGTAGTCTTTGACTTCTACTTATCAATCTATACATCTAAGGAGCAATGACGGATATAATAGGAAGTTTCAAGAATGGGATTAAAATTTAAGGTGAAAGGACATCAATGATGAAATTCTCTGTATCCTCATAAATGTAAAGAATAATTACTGAATTTGTTGGATGGAATGAACAGGTTAATGAGTACACGACACGGACTGAGTGTAAATCGAAAAAAAGATATAAGTAATGAGAAGTAGCTGGAACGAGAACAGCGAGAGGACACCAGAAATGGAGTTCACGAGGGACATGATGCTAATGAATTCTGCTGCGTAGACAGCAAAATAACACATCGAGGACGGCCCAATGGTGATATAAGAAGCAGAGTATCACCGGCAGATAGGGCAATCCTAGCCACAAGCTGATAGTATCAAGCATAGGCCTTAATTTGAGGAAGAAATTTCTGAGAATGTACGTTCGGAGGACAACACTGTACGGTAGTGAAACGTCGACTGTGGGAAAACGGGAACAGAAGAGATTCGAAGCACTTGAGATGCGCTTCTACAGAATAATGTCGAAAATCAGGTGAATCTACTCGCGTAAGGTAAGGAATGAGGAGGTTCGCAGAATCGGCGAGGAAAGGGTCATGTGGAGATCACTGAGAAGAAACAGGGACAAATTAATAGGACATAACACTAACTTCCATGATACTACAGGGAGCTGAAGAGGGTAGAAACTGTTGAGAAAGACAGAGACTGGGATACATCCAGCAAATAATTGATGACTTAGGTTACAAGATCGGCATAGGAGAAGAATTTGTGGCGGGCCGCATCAAACAGAAGACTGATGACTGGAAAAAGAAAAAAAACGAGAGAGAGAGAAACCAGAGCGTGGAGGCATTAGTTACCTGGGAGACGGACTTGTTTAAGATTCATTCAAGTCAATAAATTTCATTTGTTTCCGTACATGTTAGAGACTGACGTTTTTGTATCAATCTTCCGTATGGACTTTGCACTTTATTCCAGTTTTGTTGAGGTGATTATCGGCGATAGTTGCTAGAGGCTAGTAGGAGGCGATGTAGGAACTACAAAATCCAGTCCACTGGCCGGACCTTGGAATTTTTCTCAAAGTGTTTGGGCTGCTACAGGGCTCTGGTTATTGGTACTGGAGTAGTGAGAACTTTAACCCGGTCTCGCGAATCAAATCGATGCTGGCGATCCTTGTTCAGATTGATTTGATACTGTAACAGAGCAGAGGACTAATTCGAGTCCGCCAATAAACGTTTCCGATTAAATCCGCGTAGCGGGAGGTCACGTAATTTGTGTCGCTCTCCGCTCATCAGCTGTAATGTACGGACTGAGGCCGCTGCGGCGAATGAGAGTTCACGTGACGCCACGGAAGCTGCGAAGAACGAAGAAACGGTTCAACGTTAAAATTGAAACATCCCCTTAGAAAAATTAGTGAATTACTGTGCTGATAAACCCCTTACGTTATCTGATTTTCAAACAGCTGAGTAGAACTGAACGCACTCAGACATTTCTCTCTTTACTTATTCTGATCAAAACTAAACTGATACACAATATTTTTAGCGCAACGCAATCTGACTTTCAATAAGCCCTACAAAAGAATGCCCCTGACTAACAATAACCTATACCTTTCATGAAGCACCTCACAAAAATCTTCGTTACTCGAACTACTGTTCAAAAATGTTCAAATTTGTGTGAAATCTTACGGGACGTAACTGCTAAGGTCATCAGTCCCTAAGCTTACACACTGCTTAATCTAAATTATCCTAAGGACAAACACATACACCCATGCCCGAGAGAGGAGTCGAACCTCCGCCGGGGCCAGCCGACTCGAACTACTGCAATACAGCAGCGCCAATACTGCCAGCTAAATAAAAGATTCTAGCTACTGAAGGCACGAACTACTGATAGGCATAGTTAGCAAATGAAAGGTTTTGAT
This sequence comes from Schistocerca americana, assembly GCF_021461395.2. NCBI lineage: Eukaryota > Metazoa > Arthropoda > Insecta > Orthoptera > Acrididae > Schistocerca > Schistocerca americana. Next base: position 160,954,884 of record NC_060119.1, on the reverse strand, counting down.
AGAGAACAAACAATGTATTTACCTTAATAATATTCAAAAGTCATCATATATATCAGTTCATGATATACAGTATTACAAATTTACTCTTTCTGATGGACGCACGTCCAGATCGTCCGCTGTCAAAATTCTACCATCTCTCTCCCCACATCCACCATTGTTGGCGGCTCACCTCCAACTGCGCAACGCTACGCGCTGTTCATATCCAACTGCCCAACACTACAATAGCAAAAATTCCAACAATGCAAACCAGCGACAGACTGCACACAGCACAGTCAGTGATTTTCATACAGAACGCTAAGTGGCGTTACCAACATAAAAACCTAAACAGTCTACGTACAAAATGTACCGGCGGTTGCCAATCTAAGAACAATTACCCTCAGAGGAGAAAAATGAATTTTTCCGAGGGTTAATAGCCAAAAAGGCTCGATTGTTTCTCGGTTACGGAGCTGAATTATTTTTAAAACATTAATACTATTTTCATAATTTCATAAGATTGTAATACTGGTTACATAAATTACTAATAATTACTCTTTTTTGTAGGTAGGGAAGCAGTCCACAAGCGCTGAGCAGTAGAAACACTGAGTCCAATACAAGATACGTATTTTAATTTTTAATTTATTCTAAAAGTCATAAAAAAGCTTCATTGGTATTAGTATAAACGTTGACTGACTAACATCGAACATGATTTACTTGTTACAGTTAAACCACCATTAAATAAAGAGGCAAGGCAACAGCCTCACAAGAGGCCACACTCTTTAAAATAATTCTTCGCTTGCTTTCTTATTTCCTAAAAAAGAACTTAAACATAGTTGAATCACAATATTATTGTTTCTCCTTCTTCTTTGCTCAGTTTTACAAAAGTGGTTTCAGACTTGTCAGGTAACACTAACAAGGGTTGATCACTTAGTTTAACGACCCATTCGTTCTGAAAGATTTGCGCATAACAACTAATAGAACTATACTAAACTAAACTCCGCCCTGATGAAGGCTAGCTGCAACGCTGGCCGAAACGTTGGCGCATTTTAAAATTATGACGATGCGGTCTGATACCCTGAAGAATTTTATTGAAGGAGTAATCTAAGGACATCATACACATCCATGCCCGAGGCAGGATTCAAACCTGCGACCGTTGCGGTCTCGTGGTTCCAGACTGTAGCGCCTAGAACCGCTCGGCCAACCCGGCCGGCCAACGAGTGCCGCGAAACGAACGCACATCTCCGAGCGCTTGGCTTCGACGCTCGCCCACCAGACACCGATGGGCGACCTGGGCCTTACCCTGCGCCTTACCAGTGACGCAGCGCGGCAAGGGGCTCTCACAGCACACCGTGCTGCAGCACCGCCACGGACTGATCTCTTATGAAGAAACTATGACATGGCACGGTATCCGCTTGCATCATACCCACTTCCATCTTATCCCATCCTTGCATGACCTATCGCAATCAGCAAGACATCCGCTACTGTGCTTACTACCCGACCCAACTATCGCAGAGGGTATCCTCTCTTGGCGCTTGCCTTGGCACTTTTTTCCCTCTGCCCTTCAAACCATTACCCTTCGTTCGCCTTTCGACGCAATCTATCTCCAGATAAGCGCGTATAAATGGTTAACCTTAACCAGACGTACGCAAACATTCCACTTACTGCGACACCTCACTTTAGTAAAAACTAACCCTTATGCAGAGATGGCAGTAGACCTTGTGAGTTGGCCATCATGCCGGTGTGGGCGTGGAGGGGCTCAACCTGCCCTGGGCACATATAGATCTAAAAACATAAGAAAACGCTATTGACTCAGAGAAGTTGCTACAGCAACTGAATCTTGCCACAACAGCCAGTAGGCAATTTACGTGCTTAGGCACTATCGTGAACAAAGGCACTAGTTTCTAGAATGAAATTTTTGCTCTACAGCGGAGTGTGCGCTGATATGAAACGTCCTGGCAGATGTTCTGCAAGGTTCGCAGGAGAGCTTCTGTGAAGTTTGGCAGGTAGGAGACGAGGTACTGGCGGAATTAAAGCTGTGAGGACGGGGCGTGAGCCGTGCTTGGGTAGCTCAGTTGGTAGAGCACTTGCCCGAGAAAGGCAAAGGTTCCGAGTTCGAGTCTCGGTCCGGCACACAGTTTTAATCTGCCAGGAAGTTTCAAAGGCACTTGTTGTTAAATTATCTGCACATTTATACCCAGTTATCGTACTCCAAATTATTATTCAAAATGAACATAGAAGCACGAATCGTAAACGTACCACCCAACACAAATTTTGCATATACTCGTAACAACGATCCTTATACATGGCATAAACAACCACTAGAAATGTTGTGAACTCTGCTTCAATAGCATTTGTTTAACAAATCAACTGGGACAGTCCCACAGTAGCAGCTAGAAAGAAAAATGTTACAACGCTCAATAGAGATCTCACAGAAAGAAATAAGTGCCTTTAGAACAACAAGGAAGCACGGTCCATTTCCTTTCTACATTCTTAAAGCTGCTTTCAGAAAAGGCAGCAGACATTCGTGACCAAACAGTGAGCTCGGACGAGGCACCAGATCGATACAGCTATTAATGCTAGACACAACGACGTGAAATCAGCGTAGAGCGCGAGCCCACTAGATATCCAGATGTGGCGCAGTTGACGTGGCTGACCGTTTAACGTCAATTCGAGCACCGCAGCGAGGCAGCAACTCCGCCTTTTCTCCGAACCGGCTACGGCGGGCGCACACAAACGACGACAGCCCTTGGGAGCAACCACGTTTGTTTCACGTACTCAGTCTAACACCAGTTCCGCTATTCTGTGATTCTCGAAAAGGTTTGCCAATCGGATGTGCACTGTTGGTCACTACACCGGAATTAAATAAATCTGACGTATTCTGATTACACTGTTCATTTTCGTTAGAAACATTTATCTGCTCATTACGTAAATTTTGCAAACCGGGTGTGTTAAACTGGGTATCGTTCATTGTAACGGAACGTGCCGCGTCATCAATTGTCGTTAAATTAACAGAGGAAGAGGCCACGCCATGTTGTCCCACAGGGTTGTGCTGCCTTCCTCGCGAACCGCGACGCCCTCTCCTACAGTCGCTGCCAATCAACCGCGGGACTTACGGCTCATCACTTTTGTCAAATACTACTATCAATGAGTGACACGACGAATTGAAGGTTACAGCCTGTGAACCGAATATATGAGATATAGGTTCTTCATGCAACCTACCTCTTACACACGTGCGTTGTTCTTCGTACGTGTAACTATGACAGTAAAAGTGAGACAAACCCGTAACAGGTGCAACATATCCCGTTGTAAGAGGTATGCGCTATATGCGCTGCCTGCAATAGTCAAGGCATAGGAGAGTCTCTGACCAGAGAGCAGTATGTAGTTAGTTGTTGCTTGTCGCTAGTCGGCATTAGTCTTCTTGTAGTCTGCGTGAGTCGGCAGTAGTCGGCGGTAGTCTGCGCGTGTCTGCGCTTGTGTGCAGTCTGCTCTGGTCGGGACTCTGGAGGATGAGTATTACTGTAGAAGGTAAAGAAGCAGCCTTGCGCATATCTAATAATGTATGTTAACTGTCATTCAATTTCTTTTAAAAAATGCCCCGATAATAAATTTTATATTATAAAGTAATTTTTTTAAAAAAAAACATTCATTTCAATTTAAAGATTTTTTCCAATGCATTATCCTTTTCACGAATCACTAAGTATAGGCCAGCATTGCACGGAGCTGTGCCGAAAATTTTTTTAGGTAAGAGCAGATATATTCGCAGTTTTTATTGAGGTAAGAATTTTTTTGCTTTTTTTTATTCAGAAAACAGGGCCGAGGCGCAGCGCCGCTGTCGTCATAAAATTTACCAGGTTACTGAATTTTTTTTATTATTTTGGTGTTTAGGAATTTTTATGTTTCGAACTTAACGTTAAATGAGAAAAGAATTTTGTGGGTACATCAAATGTGAATGCATTTCTGCACAGAGATTATAAATGGGAGCCTAATTTTGTTCAGAGGTTACAATATTTAAAAATTCATTTAATTAATATTTTTGTGGGGAGGTTACACCATGAAAATTTTTTCTCCGAGTTGTAGACAGTTCTTCTGATGGACCAGAAATTGCTTCATTACTCGTTCATCATTCCTGAGAACTGAAGTAACTGACAGCACAATACAACAAGAACCACTAACGGCTACCATGGAGTTGTGCATTGTATTATTGTTATTATTAGTGGCAGTGGTGAGACGCAAAGCATTGGCAGCCTGAAGTCTTCTAGTTCCTCCTAGTCCAGAAGTAAGCATTACAGCAATCAAGTTATTTACAAACAGTAAATATAGTGAACATGTTTTAAGTTGGTCGCCTTTAAATGGGATGGAGGCTGTCGGTGATGCATGCTTTGTAAGCAGTATCTAACCCCCTCCCCCCCTCCCACCTCCCTTGCACACAGTTAACTTTCTCTTCTTAGAGGGAGATGCACGTAGCACTGACGATTGACGATGCATCAGGCGCTGCTTCATCGTTCATTTTTCCACGCACAGTGCTCGAAGAGATCACATCGAAGAGAAACGTAGTAATGAAGATAGATCGATGTGAAAATAGATTTTTGCCATTATATTGAGCAAGCAGTAAAGGAAACAAAAGAAAAATTCGGAGTATGAATTAAAATCCATGGAGAAGAAATAAAAACTTTGAGGTTTGCCGATGACATTGTAATTCTGTCAGAGACAGCAAACGACCTGGAAGAGCAGCTGAACGGAATGTACTGTGTGTTAAAAGAAGGATATAAGATGAACATCAACAAAGGCTGAACGAGGACAATGGAATGTAGTCGAATTAAGTCGGGTGCTGCTGAGGGAATTAGATTAGGAAATGAGACGCTTAAAGTAGTAAAGGAGTTTTGCTATTTGGGGTGCAAAGTAACTGATGATGGTCGAAGTAGAGAGGACATAAAATATAGACTGGCAATGGTATGGAAAGCGTTTCTGAAGAAAAGAAAATTGTTAATACCGAGTATAGATTCGTCAGGAAGTCGTTTCTGAAAGTATTTGTATGGAGTGTAGCCATGTATGGAAGTGAAACGTGGACGATAAATAGTTTAGACAAGGAGAGAATAGAAGCTTTCGAAATGTGGTGCTACAGAAGAATACTGAAGATTAGATGGGTAGATCACATAACAAATGAAGAGGTATTGAATAGAATTGGAGAGAAGAGAAATCTGTGGCACAACTTGACTAGAAGAAGGGAACGGTTGGTAGAGCATATTCTGAGGCATCAAGGGATCACCAATTTAGTATTGGAGAGCTACATGGAGGGTAAAAATCGTAGAGGGAGACCAAGAGATGAATAGATTAAACAGATTCAGAAGGATGTAGGTTGCAGTAGATACTGGGAGATGAAGAAGCTTTCACAGGATAGAGTAGCATGGAGAGCTGCATCAGTCCAGTCTCTCGACTGAAGACCACAACAACAACAGATGCAAAAAAAGAAACTGAATTGACTTTGAGCATAACTTACGATGTGCGCTGACTGAGAACCATCCAAAAACCACATAAACTGTCAAAAATAAGCAGTGCCTATCATCTCTTTAATTCATTATTTCATCGTTTAATAAAATAGATAAGAAACTATTTACTATCTTTCGACATTTTAAGAAAAAACTCAGAGAAAACTCTTTTCGATTTTATAGTTGGATGCTGCTATTGGTGAAGGTGAATGATGGCTGCAGGTGAGCTACTAGCCAATATCTGGACTCTGGGACAATGGTCTCATAAAGGCGGTGATGGCAAGTTAGTGACAGTGACCTTTCCCCAGAAACTAATCCCGGATACCAACACACCTGTGTGAGGAACTGCTTTATATGGTCATTCCGTGTTAAAAACGTGAGTGCCTGTGCCTCTCACTTCAGATTACAAAGCGCCTGCCTGCTACACTGGAAGCCTCTGCGTGCAAAGCGTGGAGCGCTTCGCTGCGGAAAGCGCCGCATCATCAGCGCTAAGCCGGCGCCGGCAGCCAAGTCATGCGGCACTCGTGCACGGCTCCGCCGCCGGCGCTTTTTCCGGGGAGAACTCGGGCGGCCACGGGCGAAAGCGGCCGCGAATGAATCCGCTTTCTCTCATTACGGGATTCTTTTAATTGCGGAACTTTCGCAATCAGCTGGCGCGGCCGCAGCTTCAATTAAAACTGCAGCCCTGCTTGCGGCGCGTAAGTCATGTGGGGAGGCCGGCCCAGCGCCCCGTAGCTGTAGCTCGCTCGCTTCCAGCAGGTGCAGCCGCACCTTCTGCAGAGTCGCAGGTAGCTGGTCCAGCCCAGGAGCGCGCACCCACAGTGGCAAACGTGGGGTCAAATAAACTACGGGATTTATATTTTGTCGTTATATGCTGACGGAAAAAAATCGTAAAACAAGAAATAATTAATGTAGAGTAACGAAACTTCCGGAATACTTTTGTCTAACACATTTAAGCAATAACATTCCAAAATCACAGGTTAATGTAAAGGCGAGGTAAGTCGTTGCAAATCCGAAATGCTCGTGTGTTAATAACCGGTGTAAACGCCAAAATGTCGAATGCAAATATGCAAACGTGCATGCACTGTGTGGTACAGGTGCCGTATGTTACCTTGTGGGATCCAGTTCGATGCCTGTTGCACATGGTTGGTCAATACATGGACACTTAATGCTTCATATAGAAGACTCTAGAATTAGATGATGTTCCGTATGTGGTCGATTGGAGACAGATCTGGTGATCAAGCAGCCAAAGACAACGTGTCGACGCTCTGTAGAGCATGTTGGATTGCATCAACGGTATGTGAGCGAGCTTTATCCTTTTGGAAAACATGCCCAGGAATCCTGTTCAAGAATGGCGGCACAACAAGATGAATTACCAGACTGACGATTCAATTTCCAGTCAAGTGGGGTGGGATAAGCACGAGAGTGGCCCTGCTGTCATACTGAATCGCACCTCAGACCACAACTCCGAATGTAGGTCCAATATGTTTAGCAAGCAGGCAGGTTGGTTTGCAGGTCCCTCAACTGTCGTCCATTTAAGCAACATAGGCCATGACGAAATAAATCTCGGGCGAACAGCCTGGTATGAGTGTGCGTAGGACACAATATTTCGGCAATCGACCACGTTGCCATCATCAGGTGCGCTGATGTACTGACCGGCGGTGGGCCGGCGCCACGTATATATAGGACAATCCCCCTCCCCCCTCAGGCGCTTCCTATGAGTCGGTGCGGTCCGCGCCCCGCGCGCGGTCCAGGTACAGCGTCCGTTCTCCCGCCGCCTGGGCGCTGCGTCCTAGGTCTTCTCGTTCAGCAGAGTCTTCTGGCACCTCTCTCGTTATTCTTCCCTCCTCCTCCGAAGTCGGTACACTCTGGGAAATATACTTTTTCTTCTTCATCTGGCTGATCGCGGGTTCCCACGTCCTGCTAAGGATGTAACCGCTGTCAGGATTTAGTTGTGGCTCCCTTACTCAGGTCTCTATCGTGACAGCGGTTACATCCTTATCAAGGCGTGGGAACCCGTGATCACCCTGATGAAGAAGAAAACGGAGTGCGGTTCTAGGCGCTTCATTCTGGAACCGCGTGACCTCTACGGTCGCAGGTTCGAATCCTGCCTCGGCCATGGATGTGTGTGTTGTCCTTAGGTTAGTTAGGTTTAAGTAGTTCTAAGTTCTAGGGGACTGATGACCACAGATGTTAAGTCCCATAGTGCTCAGAGCCATTTGAACCATTTTGAAGAAAAAAGATATTTCACAGAGTGTACCGACTTCGGGGAGGAGGGAAGAATTACGAGAGCGGTGCCGGCAGACCCTCCTGAGCGAGAAAACCTAGGACGCAGCGCCCAGACGGCGGGAGAACGGACGCTGTACCTGGACCGCGCGCGGGGCGCGGACCGCACCGACTCATAGGAAGCGCCTGAGGGGGGAGCGGGAGGGGGATTGTCCTACATTTACTTGGCGCCAGCCCACTGCCGGTCAGTACATAGCGCACCTGATACTGGCAACGTGGTCGATTGCCGAAATATTGTGTCCAATGCACACTCATTCCAGGCTGTTCACCCCAGATTTATTTCGTCATAAAATACGCCTGGAGAAATGGAAGACTCACAACACAGGCCATCACTGGCACTGAGGCAGGATCAGCTTTCGTCAGGAAACACAACAAAGCTCCAAACTGCCCTCTAATTGACTCTCACTTCACACCACTGAAGTCACGAATGGCGGTAGTTTGCGGTCAGTGGAATTCACGCTAAGGGATGTGTCACATGGAGGTGTCCTTAATGTAAACGATGTGTAACAGTAGGATGTCTCACTGTGGTGCCGACTGCTGCTGAAATTGCTGCTGCAGATACGTCAGAGCCCTACGCTGAAACGTCATACGCCAAAATGATGGTCTTCCCTCTGGGTAGTGCCATCAGGACGTTGGAGGCCGGTCTTCTTGCGACCTTACAGACTCGTGACCACCGCTGCCAGCAGTCACGTACAGCTGCTACACCCCTTTCAAGTCTTTCTGCAGTATCTGAGAAGGAAGATGACACTTCTCGAAGCCCTATTACACGACCTCGTTCAAAGTCTGTGCGGTGTCGATAATGGCGTTTTTGTCGCCTTGAAGGCATTCTTCACTAAGATCACCTCAACGCGTCCATTCTCAAAGGTAAGTAACGCCTACGACACTTACAGTAGACCTAATTTGCATCCTTACAGTGGCGGTGCAAGCGCCACTTAAGCGACTGGCTCGAAATCTGAATAGACGTCATCTTCCAGATTTAGAAATACGCCTACGAACTTCTGTTTACGTCGCACAGCTTCTTCATGGTGTTGTGATTTTCTTTTTCTGTCAGTGTGTGTTTACCTGTACCACAAACATTTAATTAACCAGAAACCCACCACCTTCTCTTGTTTCATGAATCGAACATTTAATAAATATCTCATTATACTCTGCAAATGAGTCGTAGTGTTAATTATAGAACTTATGATTAAAACATTCGCTACAGCTGAAAGGTGGCTACACTGAGCCACAACGCCAGAGATTGCGCCAAAGAGTATTATTCAGCCGCCTCCACTGGCAGTTCTTATCGAGAAGTCGTCGTGGAGAGTGCTTGTTGAGATGTTGCAGTAGCGAGTCGTAGTTGAGAAGTTGCGGTAGTGGGTGCTCGTTCAGAACTTGTAGTATTGTTTTGATGGGCTAGACACCAGATGTTGTTGAATTGGGGATGCTGTAATGATCAAAGTGTGCTTTTCGTCAATATATATGAAGGTAAAAAATTCCTTTTTTTTTCATTATTTCAATGTCTTAAACGATAATGCCACTTTGTCACAGGTTCAGTCAACAAAGCATCTGGCTCGTGTTCTTGTATTAGACTGTATTTCTGGTTTCTATGTGCAATTATAGTATTTCTGTTTATTTTTTTTAATTACTTCAGTATAAATGGTGTTTAAAATATCTGGTCTTATTGAGGAAGAACCGTGCCAGATGTGTACATTGAATCACACTTCCACACACAGAACAGCTACACTCGTGTTTTGTTGTTTCCTAGGTTTTATAGTTGCTGGGGACTTAATTAATTGTGTTAACGGAAATTTTCTTTCATTCTTTGTTGTTATTCTATGCAGTCAGATTGCGGAGTAATGCTAGTCAGGGCCAACCGGTTACGAGACTGCGTAACCGGACAGACAGCTACTAAAAAATTAAAAAATATTTGCATTCTATATAATTAAGCCCCCATGCACAGCATTACCATTATTAATTCACTGAAGTCTTTAAACTACAAGGTTTCGGCGACTCAGTCCAATCCTCGGGTGTATCTATAAACAGTAGGTGGAAAACTCCATGTCAATGCTAACCTACAAGGCAGTAAATGTGCTGTACACGGCACATCACTCTGAATTGCCGCGCGGTTTGAGGCGCGAAGACACGGATAGCGCGCTCCCTCCCACCGGATGTTCGAGTCCTCCCTCGATCATGGGTGTGTGTGTTGCTCTTAACAAAAGTTAGTTTAAGTAGTGTGTACGTCTAGGGACCGATGACCTCAGCGGTTGGTCCCTTAGGAATTTTGAATAGGCAAATGAGACCGCGCAACAAGCTCCTCTCAGCTGTAACCGACGAAAGTCATCCTTATCCTGAAACAGCCGGCGAGAGGGCACGGAGTCGATCAAATGTTTATTTGGCGCTGGAAGACATCATGTAAATAACATGTAAGATATAATCGTGCAGAGCATCAATGCATCCTGTAAAGAGAAGTCCGTGCCCTTTCGCCGACGCTTTCAGGACATGGGTGACACGTCAGTTACAGCTGAAAGGTGCTTGTTGTGCAGGCCCATGAGGGTATTCAGTCTGATGAGCCGTGTATGGCGAATATGGTGCCTTGTAAGTTAGCTTTGATACATACGGAAGATGGGACAGAGTCATTGAAACATGGTAGTGTAATGAGTAATTGCGGAGGATGTTTTAATCATGAATTTTACTTATAACAGTTGTGGATGTCCCACCAGCAAAAATATCAACTGTTTCCCATCTTTTATTTTGTGGCGCTGTAAGTGAGAAAAAGTCTCATAAAAGTTTGGAATTATGTTCAAAGTCTATTGGAGGTCTATAAATAATCTCATTATTAATCACTGGATAAGTTACGCATCTCAGTGTTTATTACGTCATGTCTTCTACAGAATGTACAGAAATAACTTTCCACGTACATTCAATGCTATACGTCGTACCGTCTGCAAAGTGTGTTGCGATTGGAGTTAGCAGTAAAGAACAAATAAATTGAAAACGTCATGCCTGATGCTGGAGGGGGGTAGCAAGCGATAAATTTTCTTCCCTATCGTTGCTCTGTGGGCAGTGGCCACGAAGAAAAGTTCCGAAAACGTTTGAAATTACGGATTAAGTTTGTTCGAAGTCACTAAGTGCTCTCATTCTCAAATACTTGAAGAACATAGTCTGGGGAATTTGCACGCCGTGAGTTCGACTGCTTCGAGGCGTATGAGAGTTTCTAACCCTAAAGCTTCACTCACAGTGTTAAACCGTAAACGTTAGTTCTTACCTCTTAATGAAAGACAGCGACACCATTTTATAAATTCGGTTATTAATTATATGATATTCTGAAAATCAGATGTCTGTTGGTGCTGCAAACTGTTAAAACAGGCAACCTCGCAGCTGTAGCCGGTTGACCATTTTAGCCTTTTAATAAGGGTCACTTCTTGGAAACCCAGTAATTGTCCCCAATGAGAAGCAGAAGTTTGAAATATGGCTCATAGGCGCCTACAGCCGTGACGTGTAACGGTGCGAAAGCGTGGCGCCCTGCGACGTCACCCTCTGGCTCGGCGCCACTTCAAACAGCTGGGTGTTGACCTATGCGAAGAAGAAAGGACCAGAGCGCAGAAGTTCATGTCAGGTGTAAGGCGTGTTAATGGTATCACACTGGCACTACATTTCTCCACAATTCTGGACAACGTAACCGAAGTCTTGTCACGCGTGAGAAGATCGTCACCCCCCCCCCCCCCCCCCCCCACCCTCTTACCCACATTTCAGCACTTCTTTGACGCCTCTGTGATGGAGGTCAGAACAGCAACACCCAGCGTTTAAATCACGCGATTGTCTTATGGGTGGCCGAGGAAAATATTTCAGACATACCACGGCTCCGAGTTGACACGGGGTGCCATAAAGGGCACCAATGAAACCGCGCCTTCCCCAGGAGCGCTGATTCCCACACATTTTGCGGTCGAAGACGACAGTTCGCAGTGCGATGTGCAACAGGACGTTCTTGGGACCCTTAGCACTACACTTCAAAGGGCTGCGATCTCGTTCAGTGGGGTCGCAGGTCTTCGATGTCTTAGAGATGGAATAAAAAGTCCGGGAGTATCAGCACTGTCGAAGGTTATCAAGAATTTCGTCCAGTTGCCCATCGAAATGCACAATGTCATTTACGACCGCGAATTTGTGGGAATCAATGCTCCAGAGGACGGTGTGCTTTAATTGACACACTTCATGGCACCCCCTGAGGCCTTTCCGTGTCGATTCTGAGCGACGAGACAAAAGATGCAAAATGTGCGTTAGAGGAGGTGTCGCAACATTCCCTTCGTATGACATATCCAGAGCGGCTTTGGGCAAAATTTTTGTGAAATTTGGTGTCAACTTCTCAGCTCTGACCTTTTTCCGCGTGTGTCGAGACATAACCGAGCCCTGGGGTGATCTCACAGGGCGCCATACCTTTCCATCACTACAGAGGACGGATGTACGCGCCTTTGAGCTAAATTAAAATTTCTGCGTCGCACTGGGTACTAGTTTTTTGAGTGATCAGTCTTCTGTCTGGTTTGATGCTGCCCGCCATGAATTCCTCTTCCGTGCCAACCTCTTCAAACCAAAGTAGTTCTTGTGACCTGATTTGCTGGATGTATTCAAATCTCTGTCTTCCTCCTCAGCTTTTACAGTCCCTCTAGTACCACGGAAGTCATTCCAAGATGTCATAACAGATGTCGTGTCATACTGTCCCTTCTTTTTGTCAGTGTTTTCCATAAATTTCTTTACTGTCAGATTCTGCCCAGAACCTCCTCATTCTTGACCTTATCAGTCAGCCTAAGTTTCAAAATTACTCTATAGCACCATATCTCAAACTCTTCTATTGTCTTCTGTTCTGGTTTTCCTAAAGTCCGTGTCTCACTGCCATAAAATACTGTGCGCCAAACGTATTCTGAGAACTCTCTTCCCCAAATTAAGGCCTATATTTGACACTAGCAGACTTCACTTGGCTAGGAATGCTAGTCTGCTTTTCATGAACTCCTTATGGATTACTTTCCTACCTAGGTAGCAAAATTCGTTAACTTCATCTACTTCGTAATCACCACTTCTGATGTTAAGTTTCTCGCTGCTCTTGTTTCTGATACTTCCCATCACTTTCGTCTTTCTTCGATTTACTCTCCCTCCATATTCTGTACTTATTAGACTGTTCATTTCGTTTAGGAGATCCTGTAATTCTTCTTCACTTTCAGTGAGTATAGCAATGTCATCAGCGCATCTTATCATTTAATTTTAATTCCACTCTTGATCCTTCCTTTTATTTACGTTACCGCTTCTTCGATGTATATATTAAAAAAGAGAGGCGAAAGACTACGTCCGTTTAAATCCGAGCACTTCGTTCTTGGTTTTCCTCCTTCATTGTTCCCTCTTGGCTCCTGTGCTTATGATACACTATCCCATACTGCATATTATCCACGTTCTACGAGTAGTGTCTTTGATTAATAATCACAATTTCGTGAGTCTTGGGTTCGAAACCCGCTGCCGTTAAAAATTTGAATATAAATCATCAGCAAAAGCAGCCGAAGAATTCCGACATAAGAAGTCACTCTCATTCTATCATCGATCTTTTCAAAGAGAGCAGAGGATAGGACAGAGGTTCAGGGAACGTCTTCCCCTTTGGGTGGGAAACTGACTCTAAAGGCAATGGTCCTCCGCATGAGGATGCACAACGCCATAGTAACCACTGCATGGACATTTCTAAAACGGCCATCACAGAAACTGGAAGGAAAAACAAAGAAGGTAACTACGAAGAAACCGTGGATAACAAAACCTCAGGAAGACAGAAATACAAGTCACAAATTTCTAGCGTTTTGGTTTTGGTTTTGGTTTTGTTTTGCTTTAGGGCGAAAAAAAAAACAACTCGGGTCATAACTACCCAAGTCAAAACTATAGAACACGAGGACATGAGTTAAAAAACGATTATACGTCAGTTCCAATTGACATAATACAAGACAGCTAAAAACAGGCACGTGGAAAAAGGACTTTAAAAGACACCATACAGATACGGAGGTCCAAAACTAAAGATTAAATGGCCTTCGCCATATTGCTTTGGCGAATAAAAAGTAAGACGCGGTCGACACACCGCGCGTCATTTCCTAAAACGGCCGATAACTCAGACGGCAAACGCTAGCGGGAACGTGAACGGTTAAAAAATGGGCATTCCATCAGGAAGTGGCGGACAGCTAATACTTGGGCGCAAAGTGTGCAAAGTGGTGGGGTAGTGCCACTTATCAAATGACGATGGCTAAAAAGGCAGTGCCCAACACGCAGCCTGGTTAAAACGATCTCCTTCCGGCGGGAGGGCCGAGAGGAGGTCGTCCAAGCCGCTGGGAGAGGCTTAATCAGCCAGAAGGTATTCCCATGAAGAGAGGACCATTGGCGATGCCAAAGGTAACCACTTCCTCACAGACGGCAACAAGGAGGACATCGGAGTGAATATGGAACTAGTGTGCTGAGGTTCGAGAACTGCAGCCTTCGCAGCAGCGCCAGCAGCCTCGTTTTCTTGCAGACCGAGGTAAGCAGACCGAGGTGACCAGGAACCCACATAAACATCACACTGACTCCACCAAGAGTAAGCAAGTGACAGTTTTCCTGGACTCACTGCACTGACGGATGGGCGGTGTACAGCGCACATAGACTTTGGAGGGAGCTGAGTGAGTCTGAGCAAAGGACACAATTTAAAAGGCTGTGTCGCCGGATGTACTCTATGGCCTGATACAGAGCGAAGAGCTCAGCTGTAAATACTGAGCAGTGTCCTAGAAGCCGATATCGAAAGACAATGACGAAGGCACACCCAACCCCACGGTCAGTCCGACAGCCATCAGTGTATGCAAAGGTACTATCGCGAAGTTCCATGCGAAGATCGTGAAACTGAAGGCGATAGACTGAGGCTGGAGTAGTGTTCTTAGGAAGCGAATGAAGCCCAAGGTTAACAAGTGTCGCTCCACGAAGCAAAGGCGGGCGGGCAAGTAGCAGGTGGTGTGAAGCTAAGCCGCCGTATCAGGTGCTAAAAAGCGGACTCCTGGAGGTAACAGAGAAGAGGGACGCTCTAAATACTGGCGATCAAAGGAGTCATCGAAGAAGGAGGCACAGGATGGGTGGCCACGCATGGCATCTATACCTGCTGAGGACAGAGTCACGGTGGTAGGACAGTGGTAGTTTAGCAGCTTCGCATACAGACTCTCAACCGGGCTAGTGTAACGCTCTCATGGCCAAACAGATGCCACGATGGTGGATAGTGTTGAGATGGCGTAAGAGGGATGGACGTGCAGGTGCATAAACAAAGCACTCATAGTCGAGTTTCGAACGGACAAGGGACCGATACATACGGAGGAGAGTGTTTAGATCTGCACCCCCGAAAGTACAGTTAAGGACATGTAGTTTATTGAGGGGCCCCCTACAGCAGGCAGCCTATCGAGCATGAGCCCCAGGAATTTTCTAGTTCAACGAACGGAAGGGCAACATGTCCAAGAAGTAAAGATGTTTGGAGAAATCATTTGCTGCGCCAGAAATTCATACAGAGGGTTCTGCCAGTAGAAAAACGAAAGCCATTGTCGATGCTCCAGGAGTAAAGACGATCACGATATTGCTGAAGACGCCGCTCAGTGAGACAGGTGACAGGTGCGTGGAGAACTGCAATAGACGGCTAAATCGTCAACAAAAATGGAGCTGGAGATGCCTGGCGGGAGACAGGCCACTATAGAGTTAATGAGGATAGCAAAGAGGACGACGCTCACCACGGAACCCTGAGGCACACCATTTTCCTGGCTAAAGCTGTCCCACAAGGCAGAACCCACAGGCACCTCGAAAACGCGGTCTTTTAACAATGTCTGAAGAAAACAGAGCAGATTGCCACGGTTGCCTCGCATGTAAAGAGTAAGGAGGATACAAGTTCTCCAGCAGGTGTTGTAGGCCCTCTCCAAATCGAAAGACACGGCAACAGTCTTGGATTTCCGCAGGAAACCATTCATGACATGGGTGAACAACGTGACGAGATGGTCAACTGCAGAAAGTCGCACTCGAAATCCACATTGTGCATTCGTCAGTAAATTGCGAGACTCGAGCCACCATAACAGCCGGGCACGAATCATACGTTCCATCACCTTGCAAACGCAGCTGGTAAGAGAAATAGAGCAGTAGCTAGAATGACTGTTTTTGTCCTTACCGGGCTTAGGTATGGATATGACGGTGGCTTCAAGCCAGCCTCCGGAAAATGTGCCTTCTGCCCAGATACATATTAAGCAGAAAGTGCTTGCCCGCAAGAATAAAGTGCTGCAACATCTGAATGTCGATGGCATCTAGACCTGGGGCGGAAGATCGGGAAGAACTGAGAACTAGCTCCATCATAGTAAAGGCTGCATTGTAGTACTCACGATTCTGAGAAGAGAAAGGTATCGCCCGAGCCTCCTCCGCTCGTTTCCGATGAAGGAAGGCAGGGTGATAGTGGAAACAGCTCGAATCCGCAACATGGTGGCCCAATGTGTTGGAGATAGCAAGAGGGTCCACTATGACATCGTCTGTTACTGTCGGCCGAAATTGGGGATCTTGGTCACAGAAAGCCGTCAGAGGTTGGCCCACACGACATAGGAATGGGTGGAGCTATTAAAAGAACTACTGAATGAAATCCGACTAGCTCTTTTGCTACCCCAAAGAACGTGACGACACTTTGCACGCATCCGTTTGTAATGAATGAAGTTTGCCATCGTAGAACGACGGTTAAAAACGCGGAGAGCACGTCTCCATGCGCGAATTGCGTCGCGGCATGCCTCAGTCCGCCAAGGGACTGGGACATTATGTGGTAAAGAGGAAATGGAACGTTCTGCAGCAGTAAGGATAACATTTGTGAGATATTCCGCATGATCATCACAACTGGGGAAATCTTGATCTTTGAAGGTCGCAGGGAGGAGTAAAGCTGCCAGTCAGCCTTAGTAAGGTGCCATTTCAGAGTGCATGCGGACGGGGTAGGGGACATCAAATGGATAGCACACGGGAAATGGTTGCACGAGTAGGTGTTACAAAGAACGGACCACTCAAGACGTTGGGCAAGCTGGGCAGTGCAGAAGGATGGGTCCAAATGGGAATAGGTGTGCGAGGAGTCAGAAAGGAAACTGGGTGCTCCAGTGTTAAGGCAGAAGAGGTTAAGTTGGTTAAGAAGGTCTGCCAAGAGGGCACCTCTCTGACAGGTCCAGGAAGAACCACAAAGGGGATGATGTACATTAAAGTCACCGAGTACCAAAAATGGGGGAGATAGCTCCCCAATAAACTTATGTAAGTCCGTCCTGGTGACATCGAATCATGGAGGGACATAAATGGTACAGAGGAAAAGTCAGATGGGGAAGGAAAAGGCGAACTGCAAAAGCTTGTAGGTGGTAGTCAGGAAGATGGATTGACTATGAATATCATCCCGCAAGAGCAGCATGATGCCCCCAGGAGAGGGAATGGCGATCTCAGCTTGAGGTCAGAATGAATCGTTAAGAAACGTGAAAGCTCAAAGTGGTCGTGAGGGCACAATTTCGTTTCCTGAAGGCAGAGTACAAGGGGACGCTGCGATACTAAAAGCAGCTGTAAATCCTTTTTGTGGGGCTGAAGGCCGCGAATGTTTCGTTTGAGGAAAGTGATGATGAGGAAGAGATGTAGGGGTATTACCTCGGCAACTGCCGAGTGACAGCCTGCGAATAGTCGCTACTGCAGGGCACAGAAACATAAGGATCCTGTTCCATGGGGTCCACAGAAGCATCAGCTTGCTTGTGCGGTCGGTCTGTGGAGTCCAACGCTGAATCAAAAATGGTTGGCTATGTGCACTGGCGACAAAGAGGCCAGGTGGGCTAATGTATCATGTGACGACACCGTCGAAGAAGATCTTCGAGTTGGCGAATCAGAAGACCATTTGTCTTTGGTGGACTTCTTTGAGCCTTTCCGGTTAGAGAAAGTCTCGGGTGTTGTTTGGCTGGAGGGACGGAGGAAGTCTTCACGGCAGTACTCTTTCTGTCCTGTCCAACGTACTGGTTGTGTAGCTGGTGTCCTCACCCCCTGCACTGCTGGACAGGGGGAAGGTGATGCTTCCTTGACACTGGGCGATTTCACAACCTCAGAGCTGAATTGGGGGTCGCATGTCTGCGTGAAAAAGTCCTTCATGGAGTGAGGGGTAACAAGATCTAAAGGTGCCATATGGAGAAAACAGGGTTTGCGACTAGCCAGTAACTTGTGAGCGACTACGTAAGGCACTTTTTCGTTTAGCCGGATAACTTGGAAAGCATGATCATCGAGATACACGGGACAATCCCGAAAGGAGGCGACATTGCTTCCACTGCAGTTGATACAGTGGGGAGAAGGAGGTGGACAATCGCCCTCGAGCGCATCCCTACCACAGGTTACACATTTGGATGGGTGTCGACAAGACTTTCTAGCGTGGTTGAAATGATAACACTAGTAGCAGCGCATTGGTTCCGGAATGTACGACCAGATTGTGATAATTTCATAGCCTGCTTTGGTTTTTGACGGAAGCACCACTCTATCAAAGTTGAGAAAAAGAGTTTGGGTGGGCACGAAGGAGGAATCTACCTTTTTCATTACATGATGGACGACAATGAAATCCTGACCAGAGAGGTAAGATCGGATTTCGGCCTCGGTTAGACCATCGAGCAACCTGGTGTAAATTACACCACGGCAAGAATTCTTTGTTCTATGGGCCTCGACACGAACAGGGTATCCTTGCAGATGCGAGGCAGTAAGCAGTTGTTGTGCTTGAGAATCAGATGTAGTCACCAAAAGCAAAATGCCATTCCATAAACAAGAGCTGTATTTCAGAGGGCTGGCAATTGCATCAACATCTTTCGGAATAATAAACATATTTGCCGTGACGAAGGAGAGACTGTCTTCATTATGTGAGACCATGAGGAACCATGGTGCAGTGGGAAGGGTCTTTGAATCATTAGCCTCATTACGATTACGTCTGGTAGACGTTGATTACGAAGATGATTGACTCATTGCGAGAAAATCTCCCATGATTGCCAGTGTCTCAGCTTTCGTTCTCCTTCCAACTGGGGGCCCCCTTCACAAGGGGGTGCACCTGCCTTAGGTGATTGTTCACACCTCAGGTCACACCTCCTGTACACCTGACAGAGAGACCAATCAGCAATTTGGGAAGGTTGCCACTCACGCAATCACACCTTCCTGGGCCTGGCCTGTACCAGGGGTACATGCGAACCCTACCTAACAACCCGGCACTGGGAATTACGCGTTACCCAGTCACCTGTTGCGCTTCAGACGCATGGACTGGCCGTCAGGAGTGCCCAGGGAGGAAGAAGAAACAGAGGAACCTTAAACGCTGAAACAGAGGAACAAGAGGAGAAGGGAAAGAAAGTTAGGAAAAGGGAGTAAACAACAAAAATGACACTGTTCTTACATCTGCCACAAACAATGCAGAGCATTCCCAATAACACTCCAGACATGTTCTCCAAGGGAGGGGAAAAAGAATGGCAAGAGGATAGAAAGGCAGCACGGAAGGGAAAAAAATGCTACAAAGGCTGGGGCCCCATGGTAGCCAAGCACAAACCCGCCAAAGAGGGGCGAACCCCCTGGGGGTAATTTCTTGAGTGTTTGTGTGCTTACTAGGTGTAACCTTTTATTTTAATAACACTTTAGCGTAGGGTACCGCCGTTGTTATCGACCCTTGTATTGTACAGGCTTTGACCGAGCGAGGTGGCGCAGTGGTTAGCACACTGGACTCGCCTTCGGGAGGACGACGGTTCAATCCCGTCTCCGGCCATCCGATTTAGGTTTTCCGTGATTTCCCTAAATCGTTTCAGGCAAATGCCGGGATGGTTCCTTTGAAAGGGCACGGCCGATTTCCTTCCCAATCTTTCCCTAACCCGAGCATGCGCTCCGTCTCTAATGACCTCGTTGTCGACGAGACGTTAAACACTAACCACCACCATTGTACAGGCTTTTGTCTGTTTTGGCTAGAACAGCTCAGTGTCGGTTAAACCGTTAGTGAGAGTGCGCCGCGAGTTCCTCCTGCAAATAAGGCGAGTACACCGTTCGTTTATTACATATTTTTACGAGCTTCAAACAGGAGCGACTTCAGTAATGGATACGAACTGTGATCGCTGTGTACAGATGTCAGCTTTGTTCACCCTTCGCTCACACCTCCAGCGTGTTGGCTTTCGTCACCCAACTTGAGGCTGCTGCCTAGGGGCATCACTGTGGGGGGTCAGACGCGAGTATACGAGGGACATCGAGCACGTCTCACGTGTCCCCCGATCGCTACACTGCTGTGGCCGCTCCAGGTACTGCCTGCACTGAGGTTGATCCCTAACCTGTGGTCGAGTGGGAGATCATTCCAACGTCTGGCAGGCAGTGAAAGACTTTCTGAGACACCGATCGTAGGACCTCCCCAGTTCGTTACATGAAGAGGTTTCAGGTGTTATCTGTTGGTTGGTTGGTTTGGGGAAGGAGACCAGACAGCGTGGTCATCGATCTCATCGGATTAGGGAAGGATGGGGAAGATAGTCGGCCGTGCCCTTTCAGAGGAACCATCCCGGCATTTTCCTGGAGTGATTTAGGGAAATCACGGTAAACCTAAATCAGGATGGCCGGACGCGGGATTGAACCGTCGTCCTTCCGAATGCGAGTCCAGTGTCTAACCACTGCGCCACCTCGCTCGGTCAGGTGTTATCTGTGGTTGACGAAGTCTCTGAGCTGGACGAGTTCGTCCAACTTGTTCCAGAGGAAGCTTCTCGGCCCGCAAGATATGGGCATACACAGAGGGTGGGTTTGCTGGTAGTTGGGAGCTCCAACGTTAGGCGCGTGAGGGGCCCCTTTGCAAAATGGCTGTCAAGGAGGGGAAGGAAGCCAATGTGCACCCCGCGTGCATACCGGAGGGTGTCATTCTGGATGTGGAAAGGGTTCTCCCGGATGCCATGAAGAGTACAGGGTGCAGCCAATTACATGTGGTGGCCCATGTCTGTACCAATAACATGTGTCGCTTTGATCGCAGGAGATTCTCTCTGGTTTCGGGTGGCTAGCGGAAATGGTAAAGACGTTCAAGCTTGCTTGCGTGATTAGGGCGAAGCTCACCACCTGCAGCATCGTCGACAGAAGCAACTGTGGTCCCTCGGTGAAGAGCGGAGTGAAGGGTTTGAATCAGAGGCTCATGCGGTTCTGTGACCGTGTAGGCTGCAGATTCCTTGAATTGCGCCATCGGGTGGTGGGTTTCCGGGTTCCGCTTAATGGGCATCCACTACACACAGGAAGAGGCTACACCGATAGCAGGGGCTGCTTGGAAGGGACTGGGCGGTTTTTCAGGTTAGAGAGACTCAGGAAACCACAGAAAGGACGTCCGTCTAAAAGGGGGGCAGTGAATCAAAGTAGAAACGAACGGTATGGTAGTTGTAAATTGTCGTAGCTGTGTTGGGAAAGAACCAGAACTCCAAACCCTAATAGAGAGCACTGAAGCTCAAGTAGTTATAGGTACGGAAAGGTGGTTAAAGCCGGAAATAAGTTCAGTCGAAATTTATTCAAACAAGCTAATAGTGCACAATAAGGATAGATTAAATACAGTTGGTGGTGGAGTATTTATTGCTGTCAGAAATAGTTTATCTTGTAATAAAATTGAAGTAATAGTTCCTGCGAAACGGTATGGGTAGAGGTTATACTTGACAATCGGAATAAACTATTAATTGGATCATTTTACCGACCCACGAGTCAGAAGATATAGTTGCTGAACAGTTCAAACAAAACTTGAGTCTCATTTCAAATAGGTACCCCACTGATACAATTATAGTCGGTGGTGACTTCAGTCTACCTTCAATACGCTGGAAAAATTATCCGTTTAAAGCCAGCGGCAGGGATGAAACGTCATTCGAAATTATACTGAATGTTTTCTCAGAAAATTATTTATAACAATTAGTTCATGAGCCCACTCGAAGCGTAAATGTTTGCGAAAGCATACTTGACCTCTTACCAATAAATAATCCTTGGCAAATAGGGAGTATCATAACCAATACAGATATTAGTGACCACAAGGCAGTTGCAGCTAGTCTGAATACCGTAACAACTACAACAATCAAAAAGTAACGCAAAGTACATCTATTTAAAAAAGCTGATAAAAATGCTCTTAACACCTTCTTTAGAGACAGTCTCCACTCATTCCGATCTGATCAGGTAAGCGTAGAAAAAGTGTGGAATGATTTCAAAGAGATAGTATCGACGGAATGAGAGATATACACCACATAAATCAATAAGTGATGTTGCTGATCCTCCATGGTACACGAAACGGGTCAGATCGTTGTCGCAGAAGCAACGAAAAAAGCGTGCCAAATTTAAAAGAACGCAAAATCCCAAAGATTGGAAAAGTTCTGCAAAAACTCGAAATAGAACGCGTACGTCAATGCGAGATGCTTTTAATAACTTCCACAACGAAAATCTGTCTCAGAATGTGGCAGGAAACCCAAAGAGATTCTGGTCATACATAAAGCGCACCAGTGGCAAGACGCAATCAATACCTTCACTGCGTGTTAACAACGGTGAAGTCACTAATGACAGTACTACTAAAGCAGAGTTATTGAACACGTTTTTCCGAAACTCCTTCACCAAAGAAGACGAAGTAAATATTCCTGAATTTCAATCAAGAACAACAGATGAGAAACATAGAAGTAGATATCCTCTGTGTAGCAAAACAGCTTAAATCACCTAATAAAGCCAAGGCCTCCGGTCCAGATTGTATATCAGTCAGGCTCCCTTCAGAGTATGCTGATACAAGAGCTCCATATTTAGCAATTATATACAACCGATCGCTCACAGGAAGTTCCGTACCCAAAGACTGGAAAATTGCTCAAAAAACAATTTATGATACACAGTCAGCATTGATTCAGAAAACATCATTCTTGTGAAACACAACTAGCTCTTTATCCTCATAAAGTGATGAGTGCTGTCGGCAGGGGATGTCAAATTGATTCCATATTTTTAGATTTCCAGAAGGCTTTCGACACTGATCCTCAAAAGCGTCTTCTAACCAAACTGTGTGCCTATGGAATATTACCTAGTTGTATGGCAGGATTCGTGATTTCCTATTAGAAATCCAGTTCGTATTAATAGACGGAACGTCATCGAGTAGAACAACAGTAATACCCCCTAAGGTGTGTTATAGGCCCTCTATTGTTCCTTATCTATATTAACGGCATAGGAGACAGTCTGAGTAGCCCTATTAGATAGTTTGCATATAATGCTGTCATTTGCCGTCTTGTAAAGTCGTCAGGTGACCAAAACGAATTGCAAAATAATTTAGATAAGACATCAGTATGGTGCGAAAAGTGGTAATTGAGCCTGAATGAAGAAAAGTGTGAACTTATTCACATGAGTAATAAAAGAAATCTGCTAAATTTTGATTACGCTTGAAGTCAGACTAATCTTGAGTCTGTAAATTCAACTACATGCTTAGGGATTACAATTTCAAAGAACGTAAAGTGGAACGATCACATAGGTAATGTTGTGGGTAGAGCAAACCAAAGACTGCGATTCATTGTCAGAACACTTAGAAGGCGCAACAGGTCTACTAAAGATACTGCTTACACCACCCTTGTTCACCCTATTCTGGAATATTGATGTGCGATGTGGGATCCGCGTCAGGTGGGACTGACGGATGACATCGAAAGATTTCAAAGAAGGGCGGCTCGTTTCGTACTATCGCGAAATAGGTGGGATCGTGCCACAGACATGATACGTGCATTAGATTTGTCAATCATTAAAACAAAGGCGTTTTTCACTGCGACGTTACCTTTCATGAAATTTCAAACAGCAATTTTTTCCTCCGATTGCCAGAACTTTCTGTTGGCACCCACCCCAAAGGGAGAAATGATCATCACGATAAAATAAGGGCAATCAGGGCTCGCACAGAAAAATTTAAGTGCGCGTTTTTGTCGAGCGCTGTTCGAGAGTGGAACGGTAGAGAGACATCTTGAAGGTGTTTCATTGAACCCTCTGCTAGGCACTTTATTATGAGCAGCAGAGTAATCGCGTGGATGTAGGAATGAAACTAACTGGAAATGCTGGGAATCTAAGACAGAATGGTTTCATGAATAACGTGAAGGAATCTAAAAAGAAATTAATGTCAGCAAGACTGATTCAGCATATAGAAAATTCAGAACAACCTTTGGTGAAATTAAAAGCAAGAGTGGTGGCATTAAGAGTGCAAAGGGATTTCGACCGTTAAATGCAGAGGAGAGAGCGGATAAGGGGAAAGAGTACAGTGTAGCGCTCCATGAGTGAAACTTATCTGATGATGTGATAGAAGAAAAAACAGGAGGAATCCCGTATTAGAATGAGAATTTAAAAGATCTTTGGAAGACTTAATATTGAAAAAAGCAGATGGGATAGATAATATTCCATCAGAAGTTCTAAAATCATTGGGGGAAGTGGCCACAAAACGACTGTTCGCGTTGGTGTGTAGAACGTATGAGTCTGGCGATATGCCGTCAGACTTTCTGAAGGAAAAAACATGTGCACGGGGCAGATCAAACGCATTGAACCAGACACAAAGAACTGGATCCTGCGACTTTTCGATCAATGTCGCGAAACATGTAAGATCCCCAAGATGTGGAGGAAGGTAAGGATAGTGGCACTCTTGAAACCCGGGAAGGAACCTGATTCACCAAAGAACTATCGCCCAATATCTCTCCTGTGTCATCTTTACAAACTGTATGAGAAACTTATTTTAAATCGTATGACAGACTCTATTCAGATGTAACAGGCTGGTCTTAGACCTGGAAAATCATGTACTAGCCAAATTCTGTGCTTAATAGAACACATAAAGGAAAGATACGTAATTAAAAACATAACCGTGATAGCCCTGGTCAACCTTAGCTCTGCATATGATACAATTAACCACAGGCTGCTGCTCCAGAAGCTCTATAATGAACTAATAGACTATCAATTTGTTAAGATTATCGAGTCCCTATTACAAAATAGACAATTTTGTGTTGTCCTCAGTAGGAAAAAGAGTAGATGAAGAAACCAGAAAAATGGTCTGGCCCAAGGAAGCGTATTGCGCCCTCCCTATTTAATCTGTAAGCCAACGACCAACCGATGCCTAAGCATACAAAACGTTTTCTGTATGCGCATGACCTGGCAATTACAGCACATGGATGACCTTTAAGGATGTAGAACATAAGCTGGAGAAAGCTCTTGGAGAAATTTTAACAACATTCTTAAGCAAAACGCTTCCAAAACACAAGTCAGCGCTTACCGCCGATCCTGGCAAACTAGCCTTAAACGTAACGTTTCTTGGAATAATACCAGTCTGGAACATACCGACAAACCAACTGGGCATGGTGCTCGATAGATCTCTGACATATAGGTACCACTGCGCAAAGACGCGACAAAAGGTAAATGCCAGAAATAACATTCTGCGGAAACTAACACCAGATGGGGTGCTGAACCCTCCATATTAAAAACGACCTCACAAGCCTTATGCTTTCCTACAGCCGAATATGCCTGTCCAGTATGGTCCAGATCAACCCATGCAAACAAGGTCGACATAAGTCTTAATGAAACATGTCGATTAACAACGGGACGAATGAAACCTAATTCCCTACCAAAACTATATAGAGCTGCCGGAATTCACAGAAAGACTCAGACAAATTATTGACGATAGGCATCCCATTTTTGGCAGTGAGTGTAAACCCGGGCAATTGAAATCCCGTGAAAGGTTCTTTTTTTTTTGGGTCATCAGTCTTTTGACTGGTTTCATGCAGCCCGCCACGAATTCCTCTCCTCTGATAACCTCTTCATCACAGAGTAGCACTTGCAACCCACGTATTCTATTAGTTGCTGGATGTATTCCAATTTCTGTCTTGCTCTACAGTTTTTGCCTTCTACAGCTCCCTCTACTGCCATGAAAGTCATTCCCTCATGTCTTAACAGATGTCCTATCATTCTGTCCCTTCTCCTTATCAGTGTGTTCTACATGTTCCTCTCCTATCCGATTCTCCGCAGAACCTCCTCATTCTTTACCTTATCAGTCCACCTAATTTTCAACTTTTGTCTGTAGCACCACTTCTCAAATGCTTCGATTCTCTTCTGTTCCGGTTTTCCCACAGTTCATGCTTCGCTTCCATACAATGCTGTACTCCAGACGTACATTCTCAGAAATTTCTTCCTCAAATTAAGGGTGATATTTGATATTAGTAGACTTCTCTTGGACAGGAATGCCCTTTTTGCCATTTCTAGTCTGCTTTTGATATCCTCCATGTTGCGTTCGTCATTGGCTATTTTACTGCCTAGGTAGCAGAATTCCTTAACTTCATCTACTTCCTGACCATCGATCCCGACGGTACGTTTCTCGCTGTTGTCATTTCTACTACTTCTCATTACTTTCGTCTTCCTTCGAGCTACTCTCAATCCATGCCCTGTATCAATTAGACTGTTCATTCCCTTCTTCTTCACGTTCACTCAGGATAGCAATGTCATCAGCGAATAGTATCATTGATATCCTTTCACCTTGAATTTTAATTACACTCCTTAACCTTTCTTTTATTTCCATCATTGCTTCCTCGATGTACAGATTTTACAGTAGGGGTGAAAGGCTACATCCTTGTCTTACACTCTTTTTAATACGAGCACTTTGTAACGCTGCGCTTTGGGCACACGATACTCTTTAAAGCCTGTACTACGGTAAGTTGACGGGCTTCACCTTATGAGAAAGGATTTTTGTATAGATATTGACCGCGTGTACCTGAATGGAGGCAAATCAGACTTACACCCACTCTGTAATAACAATGATACGTCAAGCAAGTCCTAAATGCAACTACACGTCAGGACGGACAAGAAACAACACAGAAGATGCTACCAATTTGTTAATAATACGGTCGCCAGCCTAATTAGGCGTTGACTGAGTTTCTTCCCTGTACAAGTTGATGTACGTTCAAGCAAAACAACACGTAGTAACACAGCATAATATGGTAAATTTTAAAACCAGAAAATCTACTGAACTGATAATTTTACTTTCTGTGCAGATATGGGTAAACCATAAACACATAACATTACACTATAATATTTACTACAAAACTTCGTACTGTCTATTGATCTGATTAAAATCTGGCATAGGTTACCCTAGAAATAGCACTTTCGAAACACACACACAATGTCTATTTTGATAAAGGTACAACATTGATAAATTTTGGTTTCTATTTTGGCTTTGACTTTGCTGGTCAAAGCAGTTTAGAACACTTCAGAATTCAAATGAAGAAAAAAAAAGGGGGGGACCCTGAAACTGTTATGATCACTGTATTGAAACAATTAATTACTGAAATCATTATGCCCTCAAGATTTCCAATATATGATTTACTGCTCTTTTTGTCTTATTTCCTGTTCATTTAAATACCATTATATCTGTCTCGAAATAATTAAGCTTCATTACTAAATCAATATCAAAATTATCTTCCAACTTTGTCAGACCTTGTTATTCGTCTCTTGGTTCATTAACAAAGAAGTTCTTTAAACATCATTCTAACATAGCTAGGTCTGCCGGTAATTATTATTAACATAAACTTTAATTCTTCATTTCGGGACACTCGGATTGCACAACATTTGGAAAGGACCCTGTCTAGGTTAGTTGTGAGAATAATTAAATGATAGGACAGTTCTGGTAAAATTTAAGTTGTTATTGAACAGTATGGAACAAAAGTAACACTGGTCCACACGAATACAGTACTAAAAGTTTCAACCTGTTTGTATCGATGTGGCGGTTGGCGGGCGGCGAGATGGCTAGGCACAGAGCACACATACAACCACAGCAATGGCTCTTGATTTATCGGCACTTTACTTCTTCATAGCGTCGCAATACTTTCCCATTTAGTGCCTATGGAATATTGCCATGCTGTATAGGCGTCGGAACGGCATATCCGAGGCTCAATGAAACTACGTCTTCCAGGAGAACCTCCTCGATCCCGGACGTGTTGCTGAGACCAATGCCCAACTCCGACTACTACTGCTGAGCCCGTTATACCGTGCAACGCCCGTGTGCATTTTCCCGCGCTCGCCTGCCATCCACCTTTTACCACTCCCTTACAAGCCGGGTATTCACCCGAGGTTTTGCACTCTACGTATCATAACACATTGCCTACGTATGGACCAGAGGCACAGTTACAATTTTAAACATGTTACAATAATTTCAACGTTTCTTACATTTCAATTCTGTTATAATATTGCTTGAAATTTGACATAAACATTAATATTCACATCGAAATTTGTTTACAGTTTTCTTAACACAACGACATGGAAAAAAAGAAATGAAATCAGAACATCGATTACACTAATTTATCGAAAATCAGAAGAAAAAATTATTATATGTACAATAGTACAGCGTTGTTGTTGTTACAACTTCGTGCTTGCTCGTCCACACTTATTATTCCTTAACTGTTTTCAGGATTTGGTTCTTCAGTATG
The DNA here is from genome assembly GCF_021461395.2 of Schistocerca americana. Lineage (NCBI taxonomy): Eukaryota > Metazoa > Arthropoda > Insecta > Orthoptera > Acrididae > Schistocerca > Schistocerca americana. The sequence goes on along the minus strand of NC_060119.1, from coordinate 160,926,695 downwards.
TTAGGATTCATTATCACACTGTTTTGTATTACACTTTGTTAATGATTTAAATGTCGATTGAATTTTCAAGGAACTCTAAATAAAACTGGGAAAGAATTTGTGGATACACCGCTGGACTGTTCATTACTATGGTGTCGTGTATCTGTCATTTGATTCATTGGTTATTGATTGCTATTCAATTCTCCCTTCTTCTGTGTCCTCGTGTGGCAACCCACAAGGGCTTCTCAATACGTGGCGGTCCTAGGAAGGTTCGTTGTGGTACATAATCAATCTTCAGTAATCCAATGATCAGCCACGCGTATCTGCCTCAGTGTCTTAGCAATTCTTCTCTGATCTGTGTCTCTATTTTAAGCATTTTCTCTTTTCACTGACCTAGAACGAATCAATTTCCGCTACTCGTTTTTTAACCTTTTAAACATTTTAAGCACGGTCGTTGCGTTAGGTTTTAATGAGCGCGCTTCAGACCTCTGCGTTGTGCGTCCAAGCAGTTGTACAATCTCTTTCGGATCAGCTTTAATGGTGTAATACGCGGAGGCCACAGTTCTGCGGAGCGATCAGCAGATATGTACGATATGTAGAGAATTGTCGTTCAAGAAGAAATACGGCGCCTGTACGACAGCTGTTACCTGACTGAATGCTGGAAAGTAGAAGGGCGATTTCCTTGTAGAGTAGCCAGTTTGAGTGGAAGAGCGTTTCTTCCTGTCTTCTTCGTTTCTAGATTTCCCCCGAAGTTTTAATACGAGCAGTTCTCTTCCTTTCCCCGAGTTTATTGTGTCTTTTAGTGTCTGTCGTTTTTTTTCCGTTTGGCAAATTTGTTTTATTTCATATTTTTCGCTGGATGCTTTCCCTGTCACCACTGTTACATCCGTCGCCTACCTGTGAACGGTGTAAACTTTGTTCTGTGTACAAGTTCTGTAACCGTTTATGTTGCGCCCATATGTGGGTGAACAGTGATGTGATTCGAAGCTTCATTCATTTTTAAAACATTACCTATGTTGAAAGTTCATCGTAAGTCCAAATATTAAAGTATATAATTTTCTAGCATTCTATATGTACAGCTCACAACTTTTTATTACTGTGGTTGTAACATACCTGGGTCGTCCTCTTGTGGTTAACGAAGCTGTTCCCAGCAGTTCACATGTGAACAGTCGGTATCATGGTGCTACTAACTACATTCCGCCGGCCGAAGTGGCCGTGCGGTTCCAGGCGCTGCATTCTGGAACCGCGAGACCGCTACGGTCGCAGGTTCGAATCCTGGCTCGGGCATGGAAGTCTGTGATGTCCCTAGGTTAGTTAGGTTTAACTAGTTCTTAGTTCTAGGGGACTAATGACCTCAGCAGTTGAGTCCCATAGTGCTCAGAGCCATTTGAACCATCTGAACTACCTTCCACTGCGTCACCTGTAAGGCAGGGGTAGCTTAGCTGTGGCGGGCGAGGGGATGTAGGAAGGAAGAGACTCTGTCGGGCAGATGTAGCCAAGCATATGATGTTAATTCACGCGCACCGAGGGCGTTTTACAGCCTATCCCTTGCACAAGCAAATATGTCTTCATTACCTAGTTTCAGGAGAGGTTGTCCTCTAATTTTGGTCATAGTGGTTTTCCCAGTTACCGAGTTTTGCACAGGATAAGGTATCTCCTTACTGCAGCTATTACTCAACGATAAAACAAGTCATACTTGCCAGAGAAAAAGTAAGATGAGTTTATTAATGCCTTTAACAGTGAGAACATAGTTTATATGGCCTACCAGAACCGTGATCGTTATATTGATATTTGCACCTAGCTCTACGCAAACGCTGCATTGAAATGAAATGAAACAATGCACAGGAGCACACATACAAACATTTTACAGTAAATCGACGAATAGCACATCGCTCTACTACAACTATTCACCCCAAGGAATACTTTATCAAGGGCCTAAGAGAGTAGAAAGGCGTATGCAACAAGGAGAAATAATTTGACGAGTCGGGCTCGTCTCATGGAGTAACTGATATTTTGTGTGTTGGGGTAGACGGAGACGGACAGAGAACGATTGCGTAATAGCCTTCAGTGAGACGCTGCGCTAGCGGCTTCATGTTTCCGTTGACCAGCTGTCCTGGCACCTAATAAAAACTGAAGGGCCGGGTGGGTTGATCTGAAGAGCCAGTCCCGACTTTTACACTGCCGAAGCCAGCTTCACATAGCTGTAGAGACGAAACCATTCTGCCAAAAGCAGCGGACGCATATTGCATGCTGTTGGTGCTAGGCAATGGGGAATCTTGGTACCCTTCTGCATAACGGCAAATATGTTCTTTTTACCTCACTAAGTCTTTCGAAGCAGCTTTCCTACCCTTAATTGCAAAATTATATTAATTTAAATAAATGTACCAATGATGAGAAGAAAAAGAAGTGGAAGAGAGTTAACTGAAGTGACTAGCTGTTCTGGCATTTTCCAATTATTACATTTGATTAACCGCTTAAAGACAGGTATTCTAAACACGCGCCATTCCTAAATAATTATTTCCCATGAATGAAATCGTTACATGTCACCCACTGATTTCTCCAGTCTACATTTTCGCTATGAATTTGAGCTTCTACTGCATACTTTTTTCTGGGAAACCAATTTCAGTGGAAAAAATATCTGGGTGTACGGTCTGATAATCGAAATACTATGTAAGAGGTTGAACACAGAAATTTTGATTGATTATAAATCGTTCAGTTACAGAGACATAGAAGAACAATTCGTCGGTTATTTAGTGTCATTTTGCGTGGCTTAAAAATCTAAGTAGATGTGATCTAAGTGGCAGGAATAATTCAGTCTTTCAGCTGGTTTCGTGTGTTTTTACATACTTTCGACCTACCTGCAACTACTGTCGATTTTCAACTGCTTCTGCCAAAGTAATTACGCCAAACACAGCCTAGCATGATGCAACCAGCTTGTGTGTTTCCCATACGGCAACATCATGCATATACGAGTGGTTTTCTTAACATTAAGCCTAAATATTTGGTTTTTTGCCACATGGCAACACAATGCAATAGAGGGTTAAAGATATGACTGCAGTTTCAGTCTCTCGCATCCGTTTTGGAAACGGATGGCTAAAGGGAGCCATCTGCGTTCATTGCGTATTCTCGGTGATGTTTTAGCACAGTGCAAGTACTATGGTTCAAATGCCTCTGAGCACTATGCGACTTAACATCTGAGGTCATCAGTCCCCTAGAACTTAGAATTAATTAAACCTAACTAACCTAAGGACGTCACACATCCATGCCCGAGACAGGATTCGAACCTGCGACCGTAGCGGTCGCGCGGTTCCAGACTGAAGCGCCTAGAACCGCTCGGCCACCCAGGCCGGCGCTAGTACAATGTCTCCACTGATTTATCAGTAGTACCTCTATGTTTGCACCTTTCGATATTTGACTGCAACATCTGTCGACAGATTTTACCTAAAGTGCAGTAACTTCCAAGGAAATGCTTTCTAGCTTATGCCACATGCCTAAAGAATATACTCAGGTTGGCTCGCCTGCCAATGGTCGTAAGCTCGTCGCGCAGATTCAATTCGGACGCGGGTCGCAAGGTAGCGCGCTGAACATTAAAGTAAAGTGGCAGGTTTCTTAGTTCGCACACTGTCGTTTTGTAAATAAAAAACGAGGTTATACAATCCTTTTGGATTAGATGTTCTGCAAATGGCCGATGCCCCTAAACCACTTACAAACACAGAGCTCTTAAACCAAGAAGCTAAAGGATGCAGGCTAGATATACCCGAAGAAATGCTAATTTTCAAACGCCTCCATTATGATAAAGGCAACTTGCTTAATGTCCAATTTAGGTTGAAAAATAAGAATTTCTTCGAAGGATTTTAATCCTTGCTCCGTCTACCATGATGATGCGGGACTTTCTGTGGTGTCACCGCCAGACACCACACTTGCTAGGTGGTAGCCTTTTAAATCGGACGCGGTCCGCTAGTATACGTCGGACCCGCGTGTCGCCACTATCAGTGATTGCAGACCGAGCGCCGCCACACGGCAGGTCTAGAGAGACGTCCTAGCACTCGCCCAGTTGTACAGCCGACTTTGCTAGCGATGGTTCACTGATAAAATACGCTCTCATTTGCCGAGACTATAGTTAGCATAGCCTTCAGCTACGTCATTTGTTACGACCTAGCAAGGCGCCATTATCAATTGCTATTTATCTTGTGATGCATGTACCGTCAGACCTATGTTCACCAATTATGGATTAAAGTTAAGTATTCCAGAAGCTACGTATTTTTTTTTTTTTTACTAGACTCAACTCCTTTAACTGTTCCAGACCTCACGCCAGCCTGAGTGAGCTTAAACGCGTGCCTTTCGGCTATCTCGTAGTGGCTTGGCTGTCTTGCCAAGTCACAACACTTTCTATGTCTCCCGATGCCATTACCCTTTTATCTTTATGTTTACATACGCATTTCACGTAATCGTCGTTATTTTCTATAAGTTTAAGGCTGTTTCACGATTTAATACACGTCAAATGGTGTATCTCTAATAATGAGCTTGGTAAAGATTGCACGCAACATGACTTCTTATAACTGCCTTTATAATGACTTGTGGCGTGGTGCGCCCCCATGTACTGCTTATTAACCCGGTAAATCTAATACTGTATATTACTCACGCCACTACCTGGCTACGACATACAGCCTTTACGTTCTGTCGTGTGAATAGGGCCTCCCGTCGGGTAGACCGTTCGCCGGGTGCAAGTCTTTCGATTTGACGCCACTTCGGCGACTTGCGCGTCGATGGGGATGAAATGGTGATGATGATTAGGACAACACAACACCCAGTTCCTGAGCGGAGAATATCTTCGACCCAGCCAGGAATCGAACCCGTGCCCTTAGGATTGACATTCTGTCTCACTGACCAATCAGCTACCGGGGGCGGACAGTGCTTTTGTTCTTATTAGTCGCTTCGGGTATTTTCCGATTATGCACTGCATAGCTAACACACTAACCTATGTTCAATGCTGTTTCACAGTTTGTTACACATCAAATGGTGTATTTATATTTAAGACCTTCATTAAGTTTGCATATAACTGCACTGGCTATAGTGTCTTCATAATGATTTGTGGCGTTGCGCTCACCTATTATCCGATAAATCCAGAACCTGGCTATGACATACAGCCCACTGGTTTTCTTATGCATTAATTGCTGATCACATACTGTATATCTAACTGCTAACTGGTATGAGACAATTGTCCTTATTATCATTCACAGGCGTTAATACTTAGCTAAGTTCCACACATCTCAGGCACGTATGGCCTTTTCTTATTAAAAGGTTCCTTTACGCTTTATAATGTCATTTGCGTCTCATGGAACTGTAACTTCAGTTATCAAGATTTATGTGCAAGTAACATTTCTAGCTGCTGTAACAAATAATGTTGTCAGTTAATGTTTATTCATACTTTTGTACAGTACACTTTTTATATGCCTTTTGCCTTTTATAGAACGGTAACGTTCTCGCTTCGCGCACCCGGGTTCCCGGGTTCAATTCCCGGCGGGGTTAGTGATTTTCTCTGCCTCGTGATGACTGGATGTTGTATGATGTCCTTAGGTTAGTTAGGTTTAAGTAGTTCTAAGTTCTAGGGGACTGATGACCATAGATGTTAAGTCCCATAGTGCTCAGAGCCATTTTTTAGAACTGTAACTTCAGTGACTTCTGGTTTTAGTGAAATTAATAATTCGAACTATTGTAATAAGCTATTTTCCATAATAATCTCAGTTAACATTTACTGGTTTTAAGTTTATATTACTCCGCACGCGCATGCGTGCGACCATCAGCTGAGCTCGCTGCGTCGCTACCAGCGGCAACATTTTAAGTTTGACAAGGCCAATATCTGGCATATGTTAATTTTATTTTATTTTGTGGCATTTCTGAAGAAGGCTACATTATTATAACCGAGAACTAGGTAAAGTTTCTTTGCTTATGCAACTGGAGGCTGAAAATATAATTACATTTTACAGTTGCTGACTCTGCTGCACCACGCTAAACATATTCAAAGTGATTTTTATGCGCAATGTGTAGCTCTGGTGATGACAGGCGAAGTCATGAGAAATACGATTTGTTCAGACAGTGTATTCGACTGCCTTGAATAAGAGAGAGTGGCTGACACTCAATTATTATTGTGTGATTTTCACACAATCACACTGATACGTACGTTGCCTAACTTACTGATAGTGAAGATATATTCTCTGGTGTACAGAAACATCAAAAATCTTATGAAGGCGATTTCGTTTGTAAAACACAATTGCAATCACCGTTACCTAGCGATGTTACAAAGGAAGATCGTAAAACAGTGCATTTCATTTCCGCAAGTGATCAAACACACGTCTGTATGACAGCGACTCAGTATTGTCCATCGGTCTGGGCTACTTAAAACCTCGTAATTTGTGAGGAGGATTAAATTTCAAAGACAGGACGCACCACCCGAGTCCACTTTGAATAGGCAGCACAAGAGCGACACACAAACAGTGATGGCGGACAAAACAATGAAGACGTCATGCACCACTTGAAGGGCTATTCTTAGAATTCCGATACACAGTCTAGGGGTAGGAGGACGTAATAAAGAGCTACCTTGGTCTCTGGCTGTAATGACTGAATAAAGAAGATTTAAGTAAACTGATATCAGCCAGACACACTCAGCCACACACTGTGTGATTCTGCTGAACAAGTACACCACAAAATATTGTCTCGTGCTGTCTCTGTATCAGCCATTCCTAGCACTTTACTTGTCTACCAACTTCCGTCTTCATCTTTTGTGAATGATATTATTCAATTTAGCGCCGCAGCATTCATTTTACTTTCCACACTCTTCTACATCTTATTTCCAACATCTGTGCCCTCTGTTTCCCCTTTCTTCTGTCCTTTCAAATTTCTTGATCGAAAAGTAAAGAGTCTCTTGAGCGTATTTTCGTTGGTTAGTCGCATGATAAAATGAGTCATGGTCAGTCAACGACTAAATATCGTCTCACACTAATGACTAAGTCTGTAATTCGGTATTACAGTTGAAACGTGTAGAGAAACGAACGGAGTATTAAGTAGTGCATTTTCGATCACATAATCATTGCAACAAAGGAGACGAGAAGCTAATTAAAGAAATGTTGAAATGTGTTGAAATCTTATGGGACTTAACTGCTAAGGTCATCAGTCCCTAAACTTACACACTACTTAACCTAAATTATCCTAAGGACAAACACACTCACCCATGCCCGAGGAAGGACTCGAACCTCCGCCGGGACGAGCCGCACAGTCCACCACTGCAGCGCCCTAGACCGCTCGGCTAATCCCGCGTGGCCAGCTAATTAAAAACAGAGAAATTTGGGAGTGATATGATGATATGAATTAGAGATTGTGGTACAATAACCTAAAATTTAAAAGTGTATTACGTTACGAATACAAAGATAGCGTTGTACGGGAGCTATCGTGAATGATTTTTTCCTCACACCAACACAAAAAATGTGAAAAGAGCTTTGGTCCATACATTCTATGGTTTTATTGTTTATTAATGCAACTGTGTATTGCAGATGATAAGGTAAAGGAAATTATTAACAATGCCAGCAATTCATAAAAACCCATAAAAAATTTACAAAAAGTTTTTCATCGCTTCATCAGCAGGTATAAGCTGTAGGATCATGAATGGTTTTACCTTTGTAACGACACTAGTAAGTTTGTTTGGAATTTCTTTGCATGTTTCAGCCAGTCCTACGCAATTATCAGGATAGGTATTAGGCAGTGTAACTCACGCCACCACGCCTCAACCATACGATTCTTCGAATTATTGCTCGGGAAATATTCTGCAGAAGCACTGGAAGAAATCATTAGCACGTAACATACGCAACAGCCTACGAATTTTTCTTGGATTAGCAGCTCACTAACAAAGGTTTGTGTAAAAGAAGCCAATTTATTAGATACGTTATCCTTGTTATATGCGGAATGCGCCTCCATAGGCGTCTACATAAATGAATTAGAGTAGCTAATCCCGAAAATTCCAGGCTAAAAGCCGCCAAAGTGCACTGGTGTTGCTCGTCCTTAATGTTGTTACCAGGACTGGTAGGGTATACAGGAGCCATAAATACCGTTCAAATGCTGAGTGATCACTGTGAAAGGCACAGAAACAGCTTACTAGCGTGAGAGAGCGTTACCAAAACTTTTTTTGTGAGTCATCATTTTTCTGACTGGTGGCCACGCAACATCTTCTTGGCCAACCTCTTCATCTCAGAGCAGCACTTGCAACCAACGTCATCAATTATTTGCGGGATGTATTCCACTCTCTGTCTTACTCTACACTTTTTACCCTATACAGCTCCCAGTACTACCATGAAAGTCATTCCCTGATGTCTTAACAGATGTCCTACCATCCTGTCCCTCCTCTTTCTCACTGTTCTGCACATATGTTTTTCTATTCTGCGCAGAACCTCCTTGATCCTTATCAATCCACCTAATTTTCAGCATTCATCTGTAGTACCACATCTCAAATGCTTCGAATATCTTGTGTTCCAGTTTTCCCACAGTACATGTTTCACTACCATACTATGCTGTACTTCAAACGTACATTCTCACAATCATATCATTGATATCCTTTCACCTTAAATTTTAATTCCACTCCTGAACCTTTCCTGTATTTCCAACAATACTTCTTCGATGTACAGATTGAAGAGTAGGGGCGAAATATTACATCATTCTTACGCTCTTTTTAATCCGACCACTTCGTTCTTGGCTGTCCACTGCTATTATTCCCTCTTAGCTCTTGCACATATTATCGATTGCCAGTCTCTCCCTACAGCTTACACCTATTTTTCTCAGAATTTCGAACATCTTGCAGCAGTTTACACTGTCGAACGTTTTTCTAAGTCGACAAATCCTATGAACGTGTCTTGATTTTTCTTTAGTCTTGCTTCCATTCTCAGCTGAAATGTCAAAGTTGCCTCTCTGGTGCCTTTACCGTTCCTAAAGCCAAACTGATAGTCATCTAACACATTCTCAATTTTCTTTCCCATTCTTCTGTTTATTATTCTCATCAGCAACTTGGATACATGAACTGTTAAGCTGATTGTGCGATAATTCAAGTACTTCTCAGCTGAAACTTCCTGGCAGATTAAAACTGTGTGCCGGACCGAGACTCGAACTCGGGACGTTTGCCTTTCGAGGGCAAGTGCTCTACCGGCTGAGCTACCCAAGCACGACTCATGCCCCGTCCTCACACCTTTACTTCTGCCAGTACCTCGTCTCCTACCTTCCCAACTAAACAGAAGCTCTCCTGCAGACCTCGCAGAACTAGCACTCCTGAAAGAAAGGATAATGCGGAGACATGGCTTAGCCACAGCCTGGGGGATACTTTTCAGCTACTGGAGTCTCCGGAATTGTGTGGATGATGGCATGTTGCGAAACTCATACATTCTACACACCAAGGTGAATAGTCGTTTTGTCGCTGCTTCTCCCAATGAATTTAGCACTTGTGATGGAATTCTATCCATCCCTTCTGCCTCATTTGAGCTTAAGTCCTTCAATGCTCTCTTGAATTCTGACTCTAAAACTGGATCCCTTATCTTTTCCCTATCGACTCCTGTCCCTTCTTCTATCACATCACATAAATTTTCCTCCTCCTCATTGGGGCTTTCCATGTATTCTTTTCACTTTTACGCCCTCTCCTCTGCATTTAACAGTGAAACTCCCGTTACACTCTTGATGTTACCATCCTTGCTTGTAAATTCACCGAACGTTATTTTGACTTTGCTATATGCTGAGTGAATCCTCAAGACACTCATTCCTTTTTCGATTTCTTCACATTTTTCCTGCAGCCATTTCGTCTTAGCTTCTCTGCACTTCCTATATATTTCATTCCTTAATTTCCCTGAACATTTTGGTACTTCCTTCTTTCATCGATCAATTGCAGTATTTCTTCTGTTACCCAAGGTTTCGTCTTTGTACCTATGTTTTCTTTCCTACTTCTGTTTGCACTTTTTAGCGGTGTCCATTCCTCTTGAACTTTACTGCCTACCGAGCTATTTCTTATGGCTGTATCTACAGCCTTAGAGAACTTCATTTCTATCTCGTCATTCCTTAGTACTTCAGTATAGCACATCTTTGTGTATTGATTCTTTCTGACTAATTTCTTAAACGTCATCAGTGCTAAACTGTGATCTGAGTCTATATCTGCTCCTGGGTACTCCTTACAATCTACTCCTTACAATCCATTATCTGATTTCGGAATCTCTGTCTGACCGTGATGTAATCTATCTGAAATCTCCTTGTGTCAGCCTACATTTTATCAGAACCTAACAGAGTTTGAAAGAAGCCTCATTCTCTGTCTCCATTTGGCTGGCGGGATGAGAGAACAGCACAACGGTAAGCTACGAACATCCTGTGTTCTCGTGTGTTACCTCAACGCCTGAGTACTGTGAAGCAAAATAGCACATAAAATATTTGAAAACACAGGCTGCTGGAATAATGTCGTTTTACCAAATTTACTGAGGCTGTGGGGCGCACCTAGAAGAAAATGATCAAGGTAAATCGGACCAAGACTCTATCCAGACAAGAACCACAAAATAAAGTGGATGATTATAGCTATTGGGGGAAGTGATAGTGCGAAATAAATGTAGCTTAGAAGAGATGAAAAGCTTCAACTGCTTTTTTCTATGTTGAAATTTTCAAGTGTGTGTGAATTCCTAAGGGACCAAACTGTTGAGGTCATCAGTCCCTAGACTTAAACGGCGCTGTGCAAACCTATTGAACCTGCTTACTGCACCCAACATTTGGTCTGCAGCTAAAATTATTTCTCCCATCTCTCCCCTCCCCCTCCCCCCCTTGGCTACACACACACACACACACACACTTGTCCCTATAGTCAAACTCAACAAACTCAGTTCGGCTTTAGGGAAGGTAAAAACGCCGTAGAGGCAGTTCTGACGTAATTGACAATGGAAGCAAGACTAAAGAAAAATCAAGACACTTGCATAGAGTTTGTCGACCTGGAGAAAGCTTTAGATACTGTCAAAAGGTACAAAATGTTCTAAATTCTGAGCAAAATAGGGACGATCTTTATGATAGGTAATATACAATACGTACAAGAGCCAAGAAGGAACAATAAGAGTGAAAGGCCAAGAAGGAAGTTCTCGGACTATAAAGGGTGTAAAAGAGGGAAGCAGTTTTCACCGCTACTGTTCAAACTACACATCGAAAGTGCAATGATGGAAATAACAGGAAAGGTTCAAGAATGGAATTAAAATTCAAGATGAAATGACATCAGTGATAAGATTCGCCGATGGTACTGCTCACCTGTGTGAAGGTGAAGAAAAATTTCACAGTGTGCTGAATCCAGCTGCGTGCCTTCTGTATATACTCCCCCGCTTTCAGCCATTCGCTGTATCAGGACAGCAAGGCCATGTTGGCTGATGTTACAAGACTATATCAGTCAATAGTCCAGTCTCTTGTCCTGCAATTACTTTCCGTTGTGGTTGTACCTACAGTATGGGTGTGTGCAACGCTGACTCCATCACGGCAAGATACATGGTTTACCGGGCGCTATATGATGCACAGGGTTGCAAAACGTAAGAGAGATCACACAAGTAATTCAATGCGTGACACCCTTGCGCAGTGATGTTTTCACTTTTGAATGGGTGATGGGCAGTGGTGTTCCGCTCACGTGCTTTCCAACAGCCCGTGTCATTTAAATACTGTGCTATGCTCCATTTGCACCTCCTTATCATGCTGGGAAAGGTGTTAAATAAGTGATGGTCAAACGTTTTGCTCAAGAACCTATTTTGGCATTTTGGGGTGGCACGTCGGCCGCATGTGTACCGATCTTATTATTAATTGGTAACCTACGTATATAAGTGTATTATGGAACTCCAGCACCCTAGCTTTCCAACAGCCCATGTCATTTAAGTACTGTGCTATGCTCCATTTGCAACTCCTCATCATACTGGGAAAGGTATTAGATAAGTGATGGTCAAACTTTTTGCTCAAGAACCTATTTTGGCATTTTGGTGTGGCACATCGGCCGCATATCTTATTATTAATTGGTAACCTACATGTATAAGTGTATTATGGAACTCCAACACACTAGCTGTAGTAATGGCGGAATAAGCTGGCCGCTGGCTGCCAAGTACTGGCGTTGAGTGTCGGCACCATACGTAACACTTCGTGTCGACTGTTCTATGTTCCACACTGCTGCTATCCTCAGTGACCCAAAACTTGTGGCACAGTAATTACCTGACCAAATGTGGTCGTCTTGTCTGTGTGAGTGGATTATCATCTTACATTTATCATCATTTCATCATCATCATCATTCGTGATAGTGGCTAGATTGGAATGCGTGAAAAAGTTGGGACTTTGTACGTTCGCTGATGACCGCAGCAGTTGAGCGCCCACAAACTAAAGATCATCATCATCATATTACATTTGATTGCATTATGCAATATGTGCCACATTCATAAATGTCTAGTAGATGTTTTAATATCGCTTTTATACCCATTGCATTGTATTACAACGTTCTTACTTTAATTTCATATACTTCGCTACAAACATGTACCGCATTTGGAGATGACCTTCTTATAATGTGCAGTCTCGAATTCACGTTACTTTCATCTGAAATTTATACATTTATACTGCAGCAGCAGATCTGTATGACACACGCGCACCCGTTGGTTGTCAGTACTGGAAGATAAACAATAAAACACTCCCCCTTTCACACCCTTTAACCCAGAATTGTCGCGCTAGCTTCCCCTCTGGCCCTAAGGTAAGAGGCTACTGTACTTACCTCTCGGTCATATTCACGAAGGTCAATTACAATTAAGCACTTCTTAAAATACTGCTATATCTGTATTTTTATTCGTTAGTACACACTGGACTCGCACTCGGGAGGACGACGGTTCAAATCCGCGTCGGCCATCCTTAAATCGTTTCAGGTAAACGCCGGAACGATTCCCTTGAAAGAGCACGGCCAATTTTCTTCCCCATCCTTCCCTAATCCGAGCTTGTGTTCCGTATCTAACGACCACGTTGTCGACGAGACGATAATATAGTAACCTCCTCCTCCTCCTCGATGGCCGTCACGATCCTCTGTCCTCACACAACTAGATTTCTTCCTGTGCGGTTTTCTTAAGGAATATGGTGTACCGAGCCAAAGTTAGAGATGTACAGGACTTGAAGCCACACATTCGTAATGAATTCAAACACGTCACCGTGGAGATCTTTAATCGTACATGAACAGAAATGGAATTCCGACTAATGATTATCTATGCCACTAAGGGTGCACACATTGAAGTGCATGAATGAGGAAAAAAACTTTGAGTTACCTTATCTAGAACAGTTTTAAGGGTATTAAAGTCTTAAGTTGTAAAGATAATTTATGCATATCCTGTTGTTGTAGAATCATGGAACATATTTTGTGTGCAGACATAATGACCTTTCTGGACTCTGAGAAGCTCATCTACAGAAACCAGCACGGTTTTAGGAAACAGTGGTCATGCGAGACACAGCTGGCCCTATTTGTGCATGATACACAACAGGCTCTAGATACCGGCTCCCAGGTTCCTGCCATATTTCTCGACTTTCGGAAGGCGTTCGACTCAGATCCGCACTGTCGCTTGTTCCAAAAAGTGCGCGCTTACGGTCTATCCGATGACATATGCGGTTGGAGAGAAAGTTTTTTAACAGACAGGAAGCAGTATGTCGTCCTGAACGGGGTGACTTCAACAGAAACAAGCGTAACTTCAGGTGTGCCCCAGGGCAGTGTAATAGGTCCGCTGCATTTTACGATTTACATAAACGATCTGGTTTATAGTATTGACAGCCGCATTAGACTATTTGCCGATGATGCTGTAGTCTACAGGAAAGTAGTATCACTCGAAAGTTGTGAACAAATCAATGAGGATTTGCAGAAAATTAATGCGTGGTGACTGGCAGTTATCTCTAAATATTATTAAGCGTAACCAACTGCATATAACAAGGCGGAAATCCCCATTACTGTACGAGTACAAAATAAATGCCCAGTCTTTGGAAGCGGCAACATCCGTCAAGTATCTGGGTGTGACTATCGAAATGCTCTCAAATGGAATGATCAGATTACACTAGTAACGGGTAAGGCAAACTCTAGATTGCGGTTTATTGGTGGAATCCTGAAGCGACGCAGTCCTTCAAAAAGAAAATAGCTTACTATACATTAGTTCGTCCAGTCTTAGAGTATTGTTCGTCTATATGGGACCGTTATCAGTTGGGTCTGATTCGAGAGATTGAGAAGGTCCAAAGGAGAGCGGCAAGATTCGTTACTGGTACATTTAGCCATCGCGAGATCGTTACAAATCTCCCAGAAAATTTGAAGTGGGACACTCTCGCAGATAGACGGCGTGCTAAACAGAAGGGGCTGTTCACCAAATTCCTAAATCCGATCTTCACCGAGGATGTAGAGCATATATTATTACCACCAACTTTCAAATCGCACAATGATCACCATTCAAAGATAAGGGTAATTACGGCTCGTACTGAGGCGTTCAGACGTTTTTCTCTCGCGCGAACCGCGAGTGGGACAGTGGGGTTGGTGAGGAGGGGGGGGGGGGGGGGATATACGACTTTGGGGCGAATTGTGCCCTCCGAAACACACCGCTTGGTGTCTAGCGGAGTATATATGTAGATGTAGATGTAGACATAAAAACTTGCACAATTTCAACTGAAACCCAGCCAACCAGCCGCGCGGGATTAGCCGAGCGGTGTAGGGCGCTGCAGTCATGGACTGTGCGGCTGGTCCCGGCGGAGGTTCGAGTCCTCCCTCGGGCATGGGTGTGTGTGTTGTCCTTAGGATAATTTAGTTTAAGTAGTGTGTAAGCTTAGGGACTGATGACCTCAGCAGTTAAGTCCCATAAGATTTCACACACACTTGAGCACCAGCCAGTCAGAGCCGTCTGCACAGCCGAAATTTAGCCCCGAACATAACTGGCACAACAACTGAGGACACTGTCGCGGCAGAAAACGCGCCGGGGCTTAACGTAGCTGGTATCTTGTCAGCGCCGGCTTTTCTGGATCAGAGACGCCAAGCACCGTCCGTTCGCCCAAGTCCAGTTCAGCTAACTGCCTTCTGAGACACCCACTTCCTCCCTTCTCGCTGGCCATCTTCACAGTGTCGCATCTCTGCTAAGGTTCTTCGCTCTCATGAAGACAGCGCCCCCCCCCCCCCCCCGCCCCTATCCCCAGTTCTGCACACACACACACACACACACACACCAGACTGCAGCAGCCAGGCGCCACCCACCCTCCCAGATGCCCGCTCGCCGACCAACTCCCTCAGCCAGCCACGCTGTGACCTAAACAAGACCGGACTGCGAGCCAACCCAGGAGCCGGCGCTGTACGCGATGCCCTGTCGCGTTGCTGTCCGTGGCCGTTGCCGCTGCCTCTAACAAGGGGAGGCCGCCAATTGTGAAATTCAGATTCGATTCATACTGTGCATAATAAAAGCTCATGGCCAGAGGTGTAATGTGGCAAAGCACCAAGATGCACTTCTCAGCCGTTGTTGAGAAAATCGACAGTTAAAAGAAACCGTTGCGGTGAAATTCCCCTCGACGATTAATAGTCTTCTACAGCGTCGTGGCGTAGCGGTAAGCGCTCGGGTTTGTAATCCGAGGGTCCGCGGATCGAATCTCGCGCCATGCAATTTTTTTTTATTATTAGTTTCTTGTAATTCAAATATATATATATATATATATATATATATATATATATATATATATATATATATATATATATTAATGAATTGCTTATGCATGTTGGTGAAGGCGGATCGCTCTCCAATTGTACCGCCTCCATTTTTCCGTTTCTTTTAACAGGGTGTACCAAAGCTCTCCCGTCCGCACTGATTTTCGACAACGTTATAAGTTGCGCTAGGGACCGCATCTACCTTCTTTCGAAGTTAGCAGGCAACTACGCTGTTATGCGGCGGCTCGTTTCGGCCCATTCAACATCTGTCCTTCAAGTGTAACGAGCGAGTAACGGAGTTTATATTTCATACCTGCCACAGCAAATTTGTGTTCGTGGGATCTCTATTCTAATTCGAACGTTTGACTTACGCTATACGTATTCGTTTCGGAATATCGTTTCTACATCTTCCGTTAACTATACGTGGTTAACATTATGAAGACAATTAATAACATTTGTGAAATATAACTTTGTTTGCGGAAAACATAATGATGTTCGAAGTCGCCAGTTTTTCCACGACAAACGTCTTTCAACAACTTATTATACGCATAATTGTTGCAACTGATTGCCGGGAATTATATATATATATATATATATATATATATATATATATATATATATATATATATATATATATATAATAACTGTCGTTTTTCTCGACAACGGCTGAGAAGTGCATCTTGGTGCTTTGCCACATTACACCTCTGGCCATGAGCTTTTATTATGCGCAGTATGAATCGAATCTGAATTTCACAATTGGGGGCCTCCCCTTGTAAGTTGATAGCAAGGCGAATGAGAAATCATTGATAAGCAACCAAGAGTCCATACATTATTCCCCGCCATCTCCAAGCGGTTAAGAACAAAACATGCCGATCTTAGTTGCGCCAAGATGTCCGAGGAGAAAAAAAAGAAAAGCAGATTTTGTTGTGAAAATATTTTTCATTAACATTTTTACAAAATTCCTTCAGCCACCTTCCAAATTTTCTCCATTAGATGCGATGCACTTGTCAAGTCTTTTTTTCCCACTGTCTGAAGCATGAATTTTGATACCGTCCAGTGCCCTTTCTGGAGCTGTTTATACCGCCTCCACATCATCATAACAGTCTCCTGCTAGCGCTTTGTTTTTCTTCATTCTCAGGAATAGGAAAGATTCTCATGGGGCTAGGGCTTGCGAGTAAGGAAGGTGGGGAAAGAGAGACCATCTTGTGGCGCCAAATAGTGGCTCACTCGTACCGCGTGTGAACGGGCGATCTCGTGATGGATGAACCGGTCACCTGATCGTTGAAGTTCCGGGCGTTTCCGAATGCGCGGAGCACATTTAGCGGCAACGCGTCTCGTGTGCAAATCCTCACACAAAATCCGCTGGCACGAGCTCCAACTCACGCCTCTCTCTGCTGAAATTCGACTTTCAAAAGGCGTTCGGCTCAGTTCCGCACTGACGATTCTCTTTAATTTCTTGTCAGATTTTTTCAATGATTTCCTCGGTTGGAAATGTTGCAGGGCGCCCAGAACGAAGTTGAACTACAACAACCTTGAAAGAACCCAAACCAGTGTTCAACGAACAGTATTCTCCTGGAAAACCTCTTGAAGCATTGGTGAGTCTCCGTTGCCGGATTTCTTAATCAGGGAACAAAATTTCACACACACTCTTTGTTCTTTTAAAATAGTCGTAATGACTACGCAACAGTCAGAGAACACTACTCTCACACGTTCACCTACACACTGACGATGTCTGCACAGTTGTTTCCTGAAGGTCTCTACTAACCCCATCCAGTGGAAGAGCTCAGTTTACGTGTATGAATGGCAGCGCTCTGTGGGTCCTGTTTTTTATTGGCCGCTGCCCCTCACCACCTCCTACTTCTTAACTGAACGCGGACCGTAAGCCACGCACTTAAAAAGCGTAAGTCTAAGTCAGCACGAAGTTGCGTAAGTGGAAAAGTACTAAGAAAATCAGTAAGCAAAGAACACACAGTTCCGTTCTGAGGAAATTACAGAAACATTAGAGATCCATTACAGATACACAATTTAACCACATGAAACACACATACTGAGGAAATGCAGGTAATATCAAGCCGATAGACCAGAAACAGACGACGCAATCCATTACAGTAAAAGTAAAATCCGAGTGATGGTGGAAATCTGCTCTTCCTTGTGAACACAATGACGGACGTTGTGATAGAGTGAAATACCAGCGATAAAAACGACGAACTCTTCATGTTTGGTGTAACTATTGTAAGGTGTCAGGCAAATCCAACACCTTCCATGAAAACTCTGACATCATAAGCAAATCCAGTAGTATGTCATATAGCTCCGAATAAATCGTGACATTAAATTAACCAAAGTAATACGAGTAACGAGTGAGCAAACGGAATACCACAGACTAACACAAGAATGCCTAAATGCATGTCATACCTTCCCACCGTGGGACAGACGCAGTTCTGAGGGGAGAAACGAGAACAGAAGCCGAGATCAGAACCGTGTTAAGCTGGAAGGACCTACGATAAGGGACGGACGGACACCCACGTCGCCAGCTAACCGCTAGGACCACACCACCCGCAAGTTTTAGCGTGAGACTTTTTCGCGTCTCTGTTACGTTAGGACCAACCCCCAGCCAATGTTAAAAGATAGAGCCATCCAAAAGAACAGTATAGATGTTACGATAACACTAAAGGACCACACCAGCTGCAAGTTTTAGCGTGAGACTTTTTCGCGTCTCTGTTACGTTGCAAACTTTAAAAACATTGCCCCACCACGAAAAGTATAATGTTTCTCATTGGATAGACAGAATTTTTGTAGGCGGAGCTTAAGGTTAACATTTGAGGCCCTGATTGGTCAGATGAAAACACAGCCAGATAGTTTTTTTTAAACCAACTTCGGTAAATTGTAGTAAGGAGAGGTTAGGAAAGAGTTCCTTCCGAGACGGCGAGGTGAGCGGAGCTGTGCTGCCCGTCGCCCCCTGACGAACACCGACAAGGTAATGAACGCACGCGATGCCGCATAACAGCGCATAAAGCTTCACTCAGAACTGCAGAAGTCTCATCTGTTACACCCCTTTTTACGTAATACTAGTGTCGATCGTCAATTAAATCTCACGGTATTCACATTTGCTATGTAAGTTAAAATCTGAAACGCGATGATTTTTCTATTATATAATTATTAAGAAGCCACATCAGCCACTGTAATTTACGACAAGTTAGATAAGTAATTAAAGATAATTGAGGGTCACTGTAGACCATTTTGATAATTTTCTCTCTTGTGAAACTTAATTTAAACCTAGATTATAGATGTGATACGGCATAGGTCATCCTTCGATCCATTGTAGAACTTGGAAACCCATTCAGGGAATATTCGTTCACATTTTTGTTGAACGCAGTTGGTTTTCACCATCCTGTATTAAAACATTTCCTTTTATCAATAGTGCAAATTATAAACAATGTTTTGTGAGTAGAATAAAATTTCCAGTGGTAAACTTAACTGCTTTTTCGACGTTATTTTACCAGCTAACTAAAAATAGGAAAGCCTTGAACCCCTTCCACTAAATTTAGTTAGTATTAAGATTCTTTTGCAGGGAGTGCAGTGGAGCTGACGCTGAAATCATTAAGTATTTCGTTATATCATCGCTAGTCTCACTGAACTCTTCTGAACTCTATATGTCATGTGTGGCCTGGCGTCTCCTTACCAGCAACAGGTCCCCGGTTCAAACTAGTCAATTCCCTAAAACACACGCTCAGAGCGTTGTTGCGCGAAAGTGGTAGGGAGACACGATATAGAACAAACAGACACCACGCAGAATATTAGACTATCATCAGCATAAGCTTCAACCCAACAGCCTAATAGACGAAGCTTTCCTGATACAGAAAATTCGAAAAATATAGAGTGAACTGTAATCATTGCCGAAGGTGTTGAGGTGCATGCTTTCAACGTGCTCTTCGGATATTATAAAAATCTATTGCGCTACCTTTTGCAGTATAGGTACGACCTTTGTGGAGACCAATAATGCCACCGCATTTAAGGAAGTTAATGGAAGAAAGTTAATCGATATTATGCTATGCCGTTTTATGAGAATGAGTTTACAAGCCACTTTATGTGAATGCAGCTATTTACTGTTGAATCCAATTTAATGCTGTAATCAATTTACTCTTTGTGCGGACTGAAATACGTATTTTAATTTTTTTTCTTTGTAACATCTCTTTCTTAAATCGAGCTAGCTAACCAGTGCTGTGTTTCATTTTTTACATTATATGAAAACTTTGTGCTTGTCTTTAATGCCAATATGCTGTTTAGAACATAAACGTACAACGATGTGCCAGAAAGTACTTTCCACGGATGAGAATACAAGCGTCAGGAATCCGGCAGCGAGTCGACGAACAGAATAGTACGCAACGCACCAAAAACAATTTCGTGAATGCAGTTATGTCAACATTGTAACTGTGGCTGATTTGAGGAGAGTCGAATGAAGTGATTACATTACGAGTAATCAACATGTTATCGGTCTCGGGCTGGAACATAGCCACTACTTAAATTTAAAACACAAAATTATCAGCAATTTCGGCCGAAGACTTCCGGCATAAGAAGTCACCCACATACTGCAAACGGCCTTGTCAAGGAGTCGGCGCACTCTCTTACTCTTTGGTGGAGGGTAAAAACAGTAGAGGAAGGGGGAGATCGGAATATATCCAACGAACACTTGAGGACGTAGGCTGCAATTACTACTCTGAGATCAAAAGGTTTGTCACAGGAGTGGAATTCGTAGCGGGCCGCATCAAACCAGTCATAAGAACGATGACTTACAAAAAATAAATAAATAAATAAAAAGAAAAATAATATTGTCTGATCTCTTCAGTGCATTGATACCTCGTTTGTGGGTACACTGCATCAGGAGCTGCTGTATCAGTGATTCAATAATACTTGCTGTGTTTATGTAAGCAGGAAGAGGTTCCTACCCAATGGTCTGAAGATGACCACAGTAGTGGTCGAAACCGGTCACCTTAATAAATAAATCGTGATCAATACTGTTTTTAATAGTAAATATAAATGCGTTTTATTAAAGTAAAACATGACCAGTGGTGAGGTTTCCTCATCCGTTTCTTATCTGCAGTGTGGATGTAATATGTGCATGCACAATTCACTAGAATTTCTCTCTTATAAAAGAAATGAAAGAAACTGGAGACAATAAAAAGGTGATAACGAAACGCAACAAGGCTGACACTGAAGCAGTATGTTTTGGGCACCCAATAACAGAGACATTCTCCCCCTTCACCCATAACAGCCCACTTTGCGAGTTACCTACTGTAGACCCTAGGAACTGAAATTATGCAGAACATGCTAAATACGAGTTTTCTCAAAATTATCGTTTCTTCGAGGTAAGTCACTTTGGAATTTTTTCTGGTCATCAGTCATCTGGTTTGACAACGCCCATCAAACTATCTCTTCTGTGCCAACCTCAGCACCTCAGAGTAGCACTTACACCCAATATCCTCAATTATTAGGAGGATTATTCCAATGTGTATCTTCCCTTAGTCGCTGTAGAACCGTAGAAGTTAATCCCTCATATTTTAACAGATGTCCCATCATTCTGTCTCTTCTTGTTACTGTTTTCCACATATTCCTATCATCGTTGATTCTGGGGAAAACAATCTCATTTCTGATCAGTCCACCTACTTCTCAACATCCTTCTACAGCACTATATCTCGAACTATTCGATTCTCCTATTTTAGACCCCCCTCCCCCCTGCAGTCAATGAGTCACATCCATACAATGCTGTACTCCATACATGCCTTCACAGATATTTCTTCATTAGATTAAGGCATATGTTTTATTCTAGAGACTTTGTTTCGCCAGGTATACCTTCTTTGTGGCTGTTAGTCTGCTTTTTTATGTCCTCCTTGCTTCACACACCATGTTTTATTTTGCTTCCAAGGTAGAAAAAGTCCTTCACTCCGTCTTCTGCTTCTTCCCTAATTTAGATATTCATTTTATCGCCAGTCTCCCTTCTGTTACTACTCAATGCATTCGTCTTTCCTCAATTTACTCTCCATCCAAAGTGTGTGCTCATTAGTCTGTTCATACTATTAAACATGTCCTGCAACCCGCCACTTTTACTGAGAACAGAAATGTCATCAGCGAATCTTATAGTTTCACCCTGAATTTTAATACCATTCCTGAAAATTTCCTTTATTTCCATCCTTGTTTTCTCTACATTTTATATCCTCTATATTTCGGCCATCATCAGTTATTTTGCTGCCCAAACAGCGAAACTCATCTTCTACTTTAAATGTTCGTTTCCTAATCTAATTCTTCAGCGTCACCTGGTTCAATTCGACTTCATTCCATTATTCCTGTTTTCCATATGTTGATGCCCTATGTTATTCCCTTTTTAATCTGTGTATTTCATTCTTGGTCTTCTGTGCTTATTTTCCTTCTTGGCCGGCCGCGGTGGTCTAGCGGTTCTAGGCGCTCAGTCCGGAACCGCGCGACTGCTACGGTCGCACGTTCGAATCCTGCCTCGGGCATGGATGTGTGTGATGTCCTTAGGTTAGTTAGGTTTAAGTAGTTCTAAGTTCTAGGGGACTGATGACCACAGATGTTAAGTCCCATAGTGCTCAGAGCCATTTGAACCATTTTTCCTTCTTGGCTGTTATACATATTGCCATATTGCATGAGGGGCATTCGATAAGTAATGCAACACTTTTGTTCTTTGTTCGATAAGCAGGCTGGTTTTATTAAGGATTCAAATACACGATATCATTCCCCACTCTGGCTATAAAACCCAATTTTCCAACATAATCTCGGTACAATGCGACGGCCTTGCGCCATCTTACTAAGAGGGCCTATATGGTGGCATGGTACCACGCCACTGGTCGGATCGGAGCCAACGTGTTGCTGCATGAATAGCTTCCCCATCATCCACGAAATGCTTGCTGCGGAGGGCATCCTTCGGACAGATGGAAGGCGCGAGATGCAAACTGTAGTGTGGATGAAGAAGAACAGTCCAATAAAGTTTTATGAGCTCCTCTCGGATGCGCAGACGTCGATGACGCTTCGCGTTGTTATCGAGAAGGAGAACTTCGTTTGCATTTCAGTGACGACGAACACACTGAAATCGTTTCTCCAATACCTTGAGGACAGAGCAGCGCACTTCAGAGTTTATCGTTGCTTCATGAGGGAGTAAACGAGCCAGAATAACTCCTTCAGAGACCCAGAAGACCGTCGCCATGGCTTTACCGGCTGAGAGCGCTGCCTTGAAGTTTTTCTTCCAAGGAGAGGTGGTATGGTGGCACTATGGATTGCCGTTATGTTTCCGGTTAGAAGTGATAAACGCATGTTTCACCGCCTGCGGTAATGTTTAACAAGAACTGTCACGGTCGGCTTCGTAATTAATTCTGGAACGAAGGTCCTTCGTGGCTCTTTTGGCCTTCTGTTGGGCTAGGAACATAGCGGGCCCACACCTTTGAATACGCCAACTGGCGAACAAGCGTGTTAGCACTACCAACAGAAACGTCTAGTCGTTCAGCGAGATCTTTGATTGTAATCCATAGATCACCTCACACTAGTGTGTCCGCAGGTTTCAACATTGCAGGAGTCACGACTGTGTGGGGCCTACCGGGACGCGGGATATCGGATAGGTTTTGCGCGACATTGTTGCGATGTTGACAGACGCCTTGCTCAACGGCTCACTGTGCTTTTGTTCACTGCTAGGTCTCGGTAAACATTCTGCAAGCACCCATGAATATCTGCGATGTTGTGATTTTGCGCTTAAAGCAACTCAGTGGAAGCTCTCTGCTTGGAACGCACCTCAGTTACAGAAGCCATTTTGAAGCGCCGCCACATCGGAACTTCGTGAAACTATTGGGACTGAAGCGGGAATACACCACGACGCCACACAATGAATTCCGCATTTTTGCAACCGAAATTGGCGGAGTTCCTTTACTTACCGAAAGGCCTTTTCCTTATAGCTTACCACTACGTTTTTGAGAATTTTGAACACCATGCACAATTTTGCATGGTCGACCGCTTTTTCTAGCTCGACAGATACTTTGGAAATACATGAATCATTTTTGCGAAGCACGAAATCGAATAGCGTCAGACTTTGTACATGGTGTCCACAATGAGACTCCAACATTTGAACTCATAAAATCTGAGGGGAAACACAATTTATTGACGAACAAATACAGGGAAATCATACAGCAGCTCATCAAGTTTTCATACACAGGTGGACGGTTCAGTACACTTGAACATGGGCGCCACGGGTAGCGCGAAGAATATAAAGTCTATAATCGATTTCGTGCCATGCGTTGCGAAGCATCTGTTCTGTGACAGAGTTGATGACAATTCTTATGCGCTGTTTCAAGTCTTGCAGGTCCTTTACTGGTGTAGCGTTACCCGGTCTTTCGTATAACCCCACAAGAAAAAATCGAGGGGGGTTGTGTCGAGCGAACGTCGCGGCCAAGGAATTGGACCTCCACGGCCAATCCATCGTTGCGGGAATGAGTCGTTTAAAAATTTTCGGACATCAAGGCTCCAATGGGGTGGTGTACCGTCCTGTTAAAACGTCACATTTTGCGGCAGGTCTGTTATCTGTGGCACGGCAAATTGTTCCTGGCTCCATCCACAGTCGGCTCCTGGAAGAAAAACGGCCCAACAATACGATTTATCATCCAACCACACCACACATTTAACTTTCGGACTGTCGCACATATGTTCCCAAGGCGCATGTGGATTTTCGGACCCCCAGAAGCGCACATTGTGACGATTGAGAGCCCCTGACACGTGAAAGGTCGCCTCCTCAGTAAACATCACGCGTGATAAAAATGTCGCGTCCGCGGCAATGCGATCTAACATGACACATGCAACTTCTTCTCGCTTTGGTCGATCATCACGCTTGATTTCTTGCACAACCTGCACTTTATATGCGTACAAACGAAATCGCTGATGAAGCACTGTTGAACGTTTCATACGAAGTTCTCGTGCTGCCTGTCGCACTGACTTCTGTGGGCTTTGTTGGAAAGGCCGCCACACTTGTTCCACATGATGTTCGCTGATCCCAGGCTTACCACCACCATGCCCTTTCGTAACACTCTTAGTAGCCAAAAACTGATCACACCACTTCTTTATAGTCTTGAACGACGGGGGCGCCTTTTTCTAAACTCGACGAAAGTTTCTTTGCACTTGGGTCGCCGATTTTGTCTCTGCGTACCACCAGACCATTTGTGCACGCTCCTTCATGTCCTCCGTTTTGCCAAAACAATTGATTGCAGCTCCACTACGGCCACTTGGCGTATCAAATTTGCACACCACAAACTTGTTGAGTTTCTCTGTCTGCCCCTTCAGGATTCACAGGTCCACCATCTCAAATTAGAAAGATATAGGATATTAAAATGTTGGAGTCTCATTGTGGACACCCTGTATTTAGTGGGTCTATCGACCCGTGTGGCCCGAATTACTGCCCGTTGGTGCCGGCCGCCACTGTGTTGCGTGGCGCACAACGCAATTGACGCCGCGGAGCGCACGGGTAGAAGCGTGCAGCGATCACGACGGAATGCGGCACGGCGCTCGCGAATCGCTCACACCGGCAGGCTGCGCGTAGTGTTCCCGCCGCCGACGGCGAGTGAAAAGCCGTGTACCGCGGTGCGTGTGCTCCGTTACAAAGCGAGTGAGAGGGGCGCCCTGCGAGGGCTTCGCACATTAAATCTGGCCGTCGGTACCGACAGCTGTTAAGCACCGACCACCAATATCAGTTACTCCGCAGAGTACAGTGTTTTCGGAACGGGGGCACTAAAAATAGCTTAGTTTCGAACTCGATTTGATCAGGCTGAATCAAGCTGTGCGCAGAGAGACTCGAGCGAGCGTTGCTCGCGTTCGCAGCTCCGGGGGACAAGCCGATTTATGCCGCGAACATGGGTGCCGGTAGTAATTTGTCCAGGAGTGGGCAAGAGTCTAAAACTGCAATATTTCATATAATAATAACTGACGGAAAAAAAATCGCAACACAAGGAAGAAGTTGTGTGACATAAATGAAGGTTGGTATGCGTACGCCGGCCGATGTGGCCGAGCGGATCTAGGCACTACAGTCTGGAACCGCGCGACCGCTACGGTCGCAGGTTCGAATCCTGCCTCGGGCATGGATGTGTGTGATGTCCTTACGTTAGTTAGGTTAAGTTCTAGGCGACTGATGACCTCAGATGTTGAGTCCCGTAGTGCTCAGGGCCATTTGAACATTTTTTTCATTCTTTTTTTTATTTTTTATTTTTATTTTTTTGCATGCGTATTTCTACATCTGACAGGTGACAGCTATTCAAATTTCAGGCCAATCGTATAAGAGGGGCGCTAGTAGCGTCAATATGAGGATGCAAATCATGTTTGCTTTAATTACACGCTGCAACGGTCGTGTGGGTTATTTACCTTCGAGATTGGACGTGGTAAGTTCACGTTAGTCAAAAGTGCATTATAGGCTACAAGACACCAGTATCAAGAACTCACTGAATTTCAGCGAGGTGGTGAAATAGGGCTACGAGAAGCTGGATGTTGCAGGTCCTGGCAGGGATGCAGCCACTGCAGAGTGCACACAGAAAAACGTGGCCAGTACATGCGCATTTGGCAGCGCGCACTTGAAAGAGAGCAGTAGTGGTGGGGCTTGTGGGCAGGCACTGCAGGGGAGATGCCGAGCACTGGAAGGGAAATTCAGTTCAAATCGACATTTTTTGTAAATATTAAGCGAAGCCCCTCAACGCCTGCACTTGCATTCTGGCGATTGAGAAAGGTCTAGTGTCACATATGCTCTAGCTAGTATCCAAAAGGAGTTCCACTGAAAATGCGACAAAAGCAGTGATATATTTTCGCCTTCCGTTTTAATCGTTAGTCACTTTCTCCTGTTACGTGTATACAATGACAATGGGGAAGGGGACATATAAACAGATTTACCAAAGTCTTTATTTGCAAGTTCTCCAATATGATAGGTGCGGTAGGCGATAATGTCTCTGTCTACAAAACTTACAAGTCCTGGTACAGTAGGTACTCCTGTACCACCTCGTACAATGGCTACAGTGAGCCAACCATTACCATGAGTAAATGTATCGTTAATGTCGGTGCTGAAATTAAGTCTACATCCACAGAAAATACGTGGTCCGTCGACAAGTGCAGTTGCAGCAGTATTCTTCAGAGTGTTCTTCTTCTTGTCTACAGCAGATGTGGTAAATTCGATGTTCTCAATTGTTTTATAAATTGTATGTTGCTATGTTGAAATTACACTACTGACCATTAAAATTGCTACACCAAGAAGAAATGCAGATGATAAACGGGTATTCATTGGAGAAATATATTATACTAGGACTGACATGTGATTACATTTTCACGCAATTTGTGTGCATAGATCCTGTGAAATCAGTACCCTGAACAACCACCTCTGGCCGTAACAACTGCCTTGATACGCCTGGGCATTGAGTTAAACAGAGCTTGGATGCAGCTTCAACACGATACCACAGTTCATCAAGAGTAGTGACTGGCGTATTGTGACAAGTCAGTTGCTCGGCCACCATTGACCACACGTTTTCAATTGGTGAGAGATCTGCAGAATGTGCTGGCCAGGGCAGCAGTCGAACATTTTCTGAATCCAGAAAGGCCCGTACAGGACCTGCAACATGCGATCGTGCATTATCCTGCTGAGGTGTAGGGTTTCGCAGGGATCGAATGAAGGGTACAGCCACGGGTCGTAACACATCTGAAATGTAACGTCCACTGTTCAAAGTGCCATCAATGCGAACAAGAGGTGACCGAAACGTGTAACCAATGGCACCCCATACCATCACGCCGGGTGATACGCCAGTATGGCGATGACGAATACACGCTTCCAATGTCCGTTCACCGCGATGTCGCCAAACACTGATGCGACCATCACGATGCTGTAAACAGAACCTGGATTCATCCGAAAAAAACAACGTTTTGCCATTCGTGCATCCAGGTTCGTCGTTGAGTACACTGTCGCAGGCGCTCCTGTCTGTGATGCAGCGTCAAGGGTAACCGCAGCCATGATCTCCGAGCTGACAGTCCATGCTGCTGCAAACGTCGTCCAACAGTTGGTGCAGATGGTTGTTGTCTTGCAAACGTCCTCATCTGTTGACTCAGGGATCGAGGCATGGCTGCACGATCCGTTACAGCCATGCGGATAAGATGCCTGTCATCTCGACTGCTAGTGATACGAGGCCGTTGGGATCCAGCACGGCGTTCCGTATTACCCTCCGATTCCATATTCTACCAACAGTCATTGGATCTCGACCAACGCGAGCAGCAATGTCGCGATACGATAAACCGCAATCGCGATAGGCTAAAATCCGACCTTTATCAAAGTCGGAAACGTGATGGTACGCATTTCTCCTCCTTACACTAGGCATGACAACAATGTTTCACCAGAGAACGCCGGTCAACTGCTGTTTGTGTATGAGAAATCGGTTGGTAACTTTCCTCATAACAGCACGTTGTATGTGTCGCCACCAGCGCCAACCTTGTGTGAATGCACTGAAAAGCCCATCTTTTGCATATCACAGCATCTTCTTCCTGCTGTTTAAATTTCGCGTCTGTAGCACGTCATCTTCGTGGTGTTGCTTCTTTTCCCAAAACGCAGCGGAGTTTTTACAGTGTCGTCTCATTAATATGTTATGCAGGCGCAATTACGAGAGTATTCTCAAACAGTGGTTTATTAAGTTTATTAAGTGAGGGATTGAGGAAAAGTAAGGTCAAAAGCTGAGGACAGACGACGGATTCGGCGCCAGGGTGTTGGACCTTCCTGCAGCTCGTTAAGTTCAAAATGGTTCAAATGGCTCTTAGCACAATGGCTCTTAGCACAATGGGACTTAACAGCTGAGGTCATCATTCGCCTGGAACTAGGAGATCACACACATCCATGCCCGAGGCAGGATTCGAAACTGACACCGCAGCGGTCGCGCGGTTCCAGACTGAAGCGCCTAGAACCTCTCGGCCACAGTGGTCGGCAGCTCGTTAAGTGCTCTGCGAGGAAGCGACAGAAGAACTGAAGTATTTATCCTGTTTCGACACTGTTCTGATAAGATTTACGTCGGCATTGTCTGTGGGATAGAGCTAAAATCGCCACCGCGTGAAGGAAGTAGCATAATTTGCCGTCAATAGCACGGCACACCTAAGCTGCGTGAGAATCGCTGAAGCCACGTTATTTCTCACCGCACTCGGCGCTGCTAGATCTGCGTTTTAGTATTATCAGATACAATAATTTCAATAAATCTGAGAGAATTCTCCAGTGAATAAAACAGTATGTTCCCCAAATTCCAGGAGCGGGCAAGCGCCCCCTTCTTTTGCTCCTCCATGCTGACACCTATGGTTCAAAGTCGTGCAGTGGAGATATATCGAATATCTCAGTTGTTGGAGAGGTACAAAAAATCCTAATGCCGACCTGGCATACAGATAAACCCGACAAATGCGTCAACGTAATTGAATACCGTTCTTGTCATGCGCATTATCGCTTGCTGGGATATGGCGGGCGAGGGGTTTTTCCAACACATTGTTTTTCGAGGACGTTTGTATGCATAATTTGCATGTATTTTGTGCTAATTGGCTGAAATGGCTGTATTTAAGTACCCCACAGTATTTTTCTGTCTGTTTGTGAAGGTTAATCTCGGGAACTATTTCAGGTATTTTCATACGTTTTTGCTTAATAGACAGAGTGATTTACGAGGTATGTTTGTGTGTATAGTTTATAAACATTTCGGGCTAAGTTAATGAACTATGATAATGTTAGTTGATTAAGTCGCGCCTCCTGAGAATTTTCCTAGCAAGCACTGCGTAAACCATTTAATTTATACGTGAAATTGAAGTTAATTTACCTAACGTTGTTCTCTGAATTTTAGTCGTAGCTCTACGCAGAGGCTCACAAATAAAATTACCACTACGCCTGACAAGCGGTCCAGGAATAGAAGAGGCCAGTTCATGTTGTTAGTTACATTTAAAAATTGAACCAGAATTAAAGAAGACGTAAAAATACGATAATACTTTTAAATACAATTTTCTATGCAATTAATATATCTTCCGTAATCCTCTGTAATGGCAGCAGGTGTTTCGTTTTTATGTCAACACAGGCGCTATAGCTGGACGTGCTTCGTTTCAGGCAAACGTCTGACAGGGAATTCCCTGAACCGATTCGGCTTGAACCACTCATTACAGTAGCGGCGGAGTGTCGATAATGAGACAACTGAAGCCGTACTGGTACATTGTGTTTGTATTCGGTGGAGCAGGTGAAAATGTGCATCATACAAACAGTGAGAAAATTGGTTCATTTGGGAAGAACATTTTTTTTTAAGTGGTGAAACAAAAAGAACTGCCTCCAGTATTCAAATGTATACTTAACATACTGATTCATGCCTCTTCCGAAAATGGGCTGTTATCATTACATCCCATCTGTGAAAAGAATTTTGAAATTGAGCTGTTAAATGATAATTTTGAAACATTACTTCGTGACGAACTGTGAAGCCAATTTCATCCATCAAAGGTTTAAAATCAAAGTTGCACAAACGTAACAACATAAGCGAGTTACTTGGGAAACCTACTCAGAACACAGAGAACTGCAGCTTGGTTTTCTATAAAGTGACATTACTAACAGGAAAATATGATAATACAGGTACTGTTGCATAAATACATGAATTTCTCTCAGTCAAAGGAATTGGTGGTACAATGCTTGGGCGTGATGCAAGTGCAGTTCTGAAATCGATTCCTTCGAGTATTGACACAGGAAGGAAAAGAACTGACGGGATGAACGGTAATGTGGAAGAAAAGTTTTTCGGTGTCTTAAAGAACAAGTAATTTGTAACGCATGTGTGTATAAGAAGGCCGAAAGAGCGGCCCTCCAACCACGGACCAATATTCCTAACATCGGTTTGCTGCAGAATCCTTTAACATTCAGTTGGATATAACAAATTTTGTTGAGATCGACAAGCTTGTCTGCACGCATCAGCATGGTTTTTGAAAGCATCATTACTACGAAACTCAGCTTGGCTTTTTCTCTGTTGATGTACTGTGAACTATGGATGAAGGGCAAAAGGCAGATTCCATCTTTCTAGATTTGCGGAAAGCGTTTGAAACGGCATCCCACTGCCGGCTGTTAAAGAAAGTACGAGCATTTGGAATGGGTTCACAGATATATGATTGACTCAAAGACTTCTTAAGTTATAGAACCTGTGTATTGTCCTCGACGGCGAGTGTTCATCAAAGACACGGGTATCGTCGGGAGTACCGCAGGGAAGTCTGATAGGGCCACTATTATGATCTATATACATAAATGATCTGGCGGACCGCAATCTCTGATTGTTTACTGATGTTGCCGTGGTGCACAGTTAGGTTTGTTGGTGGATGATAGGTTTGGGGGAGCGGGCCAAACAGCAAGATCGGTCCCATCAGTTTAGGGAAGGATGGGGAAGGAAGTCGGCCGTGCCGTTTCAGAGGGACCATCCCGGAATTTGCCTGAAGCGATTTAGGGAAATAACGGAAAATCTATATCAGGATGGCTGGCCGCAGGTTTTGAACCGTCGTCCTCCCAAATGCGAGTGCAGTGTGCTAGGCACTGCGCCACGCCGCTCGGTGGAGTGACTGTGGGAGGATGGGAGATGACTTGGACAAAATTTCTAGTTCGTGTGATGAATGGCAGCTAGCTCTGAATGTAGAAAAATGTAAATTAGTGCGGATGAGTAGGAAAAACAAACCCATAATGTTCGCATACAGTATTAATAGTGTCCTGCTGACACAGTCTTTTAAATATGTGGGCGTAACGATGCAAAGCGATGTGAAATGGAACTAGCACGTGAGGATTGTAATAATAGTCGATTTCGATGTAATGGGACAGTTCTAGGACAGCGTGTGAAGAGCACCTCACACTCTGACCGCGCGTGGACGCCGCCAGCGGCCCCAGCCAAACTACGCGCCACGGAGATTTCCTCGCTGCTCCACTCCAACCGACCAACTCCGTAGGCCCGGAAACAGTGAAAGGACCAAATATACGTCGGCCGACGACACGACCAACCGAACGACCAACCAACGGTCGTTCCGCTCCAGTCTCCCTGGTCGGACAGTTCATGTGTGTCGCCAGCGGTCGGCGAGCATTGGCTGTCGGCGCCTCACCGGCGCTCCGTCCCCGACTTCACTGCTGCTGAGTCCCGACTGCTCTGCTGGCCCGTCTCCAACCGACTGCCAGACACACGACGACCCGGAAATACTATCGGTCGCTTCAGAGGTAGTACGACAGTGCACTTATCGATACGCGCTGCTGCTGCCTCTCACAGACAAGTACGGCAGGAAGTTAGTGACGCCAGTGAATGGAATGATAAAATGAGGCGGCAGTACCGTAATAGAAGATGACAAATCATAAATGGCATGAACACGAGCCGTGCACGGCTCAATATATTTATAATTGATCAGACTGGACCTTCACACCAATAAATTGTGACGGCATCTTCGAATCTTCCTGACATTCTACTCAAAGACACAGACAGAAATTTAAAACACAGATTTAGCCTATATATATTTTGATCAGTCCTCAGACGTGCCACAGAGCCTATGTACCCTGGAAATATCAAAGTATGTACTAGATCGATCAACAGACCGATTAAATAAAATCGGTAACAGGCTACAGCCCCGTTTCATCCCCTTTTTAATTGCCACCTCCCTGTCGTGGCGCGGCCCCTTCCGTCGTAGGTTCGAGTCCTCCCTCGGGTATGGGTGTGTGTGTTGTTCTTAGCCTAAGTTACTTTAAGTAGTGTGTAAGTCTAGGAACCGATGACCTCAGCAGTCTGGTCCCTTAGAAATTAACACACATTGAAACGCCCCCTAGAAAAATTATACAAGACTGTGCTTAAACTGACACACAACATTTTAGGCGCAACGCAATCTGACTTTCAAAAATCCCTACAAAACAATGGCCCTGACTAACATTAACCTATAAGTTTCACAAATCACTTACCTCACAAAAATCTTCGTTACTCGAACTACTGCAATACAGCGAGCGCCACTACTGCCAGCTAAATAAAAGATTCAAACTACTGAAGGCACTAACTACTGATAGGGATAGTTAGCAAATGAAAGATTTTAATAGAGAACAAACAATGTATTTACCTTAAAAGTCATAATATATATAGCAGTTCATGACATCCAGTCTTACAAATTTCAAAACTCCGCCATTTCTCTCCCCACATCCACCACTGCTGGCGGCTCACCTCCAACTGCCCAACGCTATGCGCTGTTAACATCCAGCTGCCCAACACTACAATGGCAGACAACAATGCAAACTAGCCACAGACTGCACACAGCACAGCCAGTGATTTTCATACAGAGCGCTACGTGGCGTTACCAATAAGAAAACCTAAACAGCCTACTTGCATAGCCCCCATGCTCCCCACAAAAAATTTTACATTTTGGGCAGTGGCCAATACAGATTTGAAAAAATTTTTTATAATTACAATAACAAAGAAATCAAATGCACACACTTATTGATACAAGGTTGGTCAAAAGCTAACATTTTCTCACAGTCAATAAAGACAGTCCTGATTAATCATCACAGTAAAATTGCAGTGTTTTTCTCAAAGTCTGAGCAGTAAAAGAAAATGCACACGGAAGTAGTGGATTTCCATGCAGTCTTGAAGAAGTAGTGTTGTCCTTCCAACGGAAAGACAGTGCTGACTCTTGACATGCAGACAGGTAATGGGCCACAACAGAGCAAACCCACAGCAGAGTCAATCGAAGTTTTGAAGAATATTGGTAGGTAGGTCATCACAGAGCAGACCCACTGTAGTCCTGGTAGATATTACGGTATTGGTGGGCCATCAAAGATGCAGACCCACTGCAGTCCTTGTAGAAATAATGGTATTGGTGGGTCATCAAAGATGCAGACCCACTGTAGTCCTTGTAGAGATGGCCAGCAGCCATCTGTTGTGACTGTGCAGGTGCACAATCAAAATTGAAGAGTCTTGCGGATAATATAGCAAGTCCATGAACCACCACTTGTGCACTCACAAAAATTTTTTTTTAAATGTCCTTAGAACCAGTAATGCTGTTATTTGGTCCCTTGCAGAATTATTAACACATGTGCAAACACTATCACTCCCTACTTCTCACATATTGTCCATACACTATGACCAACAGAAACGCGTGCAGTGAAATGTAACTTACAAGTTACTTAATTTGATGAACTGGTGTCAATTACAATTTTATAACATAAGAATGCGATAACAAAGGTACAAAATACATCATTAAAGAACATAACAATACAGATAACATTTGTGGTAATGCAGGCTTTACAGAAGAATCGAAATAACATATACATCAGTGTTACAGGAATTATGACATAAGTAAATACATAAAAGATCAGAATAATTTTTGAAACATCAACTTCATACATGAGCATTAAAACAAAACAGAATAAATAATGTCTAAACATCTTTACATAGAAAATAACATATTATCAGAAAAATTCTACAACATAATTCTTATTAGCTAAACACATTAAGACAGGAAAAACACAAATTCACATAGTGTAATAACACAAAAATACGGGACAGGGTTTGTTTTCAGTGTGACATTTGGTACTGCAGTCCACCCCAAAACTTCATTCCATATATCTTTCCTCTTATTTCAACATTTGTTTCCACCAAAAAAATTCTATCCAAGCATGCTTTCTGTATTTATATGTTCACACATTCCTTACCTCATTATTTATTTTCCACTATCTTAACTCATCATTTATTTCCAAGGAAATCCTACCTAAACCTGTTGTCCCCAAACCCTACTTTTTTGGTTCATATCCTCTTTCATAATACTTTTTTGGCCAAGCCATTTTCTTATAGCTTCTCAATGCATTTCTTCCAATTCATCACAACTTGTTCTCTTATATGGCCTACCCCATCTTAAGCTAACTTAAATCTACTGAGCTCAAACGCATAAACTAAGGGACGAGGCAATGCAGCACCACAAAACAATTAGCACAAACAGCAATGACAAAAAAATGGAAATTGGCAAAGCGAGCTACAGTAAATCTAAATTACCAAGCAATGCAACATTCAACTAATATGAGCCAATGTGCAGCAACAAGAAAAATAAATCAGTAGTAAAACTAGCCTAACAGAGTAATACAAAGTGAAATTTAGTAGCACTATGCCTGGCAAACAGCCGCAGCAAATGCAATAACTTATATCTAAACATGAGAAAGCTAAAGCAGAAAAATATTACAGTAAAAATGGCCATGTTTAATACCTATATCACATCTTAACACTAGAGTGATGCAGCTCTGTAACTTGCTCTAGCAGACAAGTTACCAAGTCACTGACAAAAATTATGTATGCAATTCCTGTGAAGTGGAAATGTCTTTTTGTGCTCCCTCATTTTTGTGGAGTACATCCATCATGAAGTTATTTTTTACTGGATCTGTAGGCATAAAATATCTATATTAGTACATCTATAAAATTTTATTTTAACCAATGCTGCAGAGGAGCTAGAAACTAGATATTAAACAAAATAGGCAAAGCAAGGCGTGAAACGTCATTCACTAGCCATATGGCATTTCATAATGCAGTAAGCAATCTTTCAACTAGCAAGACAATAGATGTGAAATGTTTCTCATCATTTCGTGAGGCATTTTAGTAAATATCATAAATCAAGAGCTCCACAGTGTAATCATATGTTTTCAAGTTTGGGCGTGTCGTATTTTCGATGCTTTCTACAAAGAAACGCCAATAGTGAGGATAATGGCCTTTTTTTTCTCCACCTGTGCCTCTGTAAGGCACACACTAATGGCTTTTTTCCAGGCAACTGTCGCGCAGCTGGGTGCTTACAGTGACCTACCGAAATATTTACGACATCAGTTTCCGCTACAGTGACGGATACAAATAAAATTTCACAGGTCGAAATATTTGCGTTACAAATCTGTAGAAACAAAATCTTGTAAATATAACAGTGTCCAAAAAATTTTCATTGGCATAGTGGTACATTCACGCATTTACACACATTTCATAACTCTTAAAGTACGATTCTTGGTTTCCAACATACTTTTTCACAAACCAGAGTCCCTAACCACTACTCATTATTCCTTACCTTATTACACATACACATATTCGTCGACACTTCTTCAATATTTCATCATAATAAATACATAGCATAATCAAATTCCTCATATATCATCAGCTTATTGATCATAAACATAACTCAACAGCATAATACACATAGTAATCGTAACAATAGCACCTCAGTCAAGTCTCAAAATCATCGTAGCTTTCTGCAATAATTTCAAAACACAAAAAGAATTCTCTGCTCATTTCAATAGTGTCATCTACCTCAAACGTACTTAAAAAATCATACCAAATGCGACATTCAAAGCTCTCATAGTATCACAATGGTTCCAAAAAATATGAACAGTTCACGAAGTACAGACAAAATACAATTTCATAAGTGTGAAGTTACCCAACTGTGTAATTGAGTAAACATGTGTCACTGATGTAGTAAAAAAAAATGTTTATCTCTCAGCTAAATGATGAGATAGCTGTGTAATTTATGTGTTAAAGAAATATGGTACCGATGTGTAAAGTTGTATAAGGAAATATCATATTAGCTAGGGCTCCTTGTGCTTGCCAAACACATGGTACACAAAGTAAGCGTGTACCCCCCTGAGGATTAATGTAATTATACCCTCAGGTGTTACAGATTACAGCAATGGAATGAAATGTATCATGGAAAACCTTTGTATCATTGTACTTCAAATATCTTTAAAAATAAATGATTTAAGTACAAAATTAATAACTCAAATACGTGTCCTGTAGCGCTAAATGTGCGTCTTGCTGTAAGATGATCTCTGTGGAAGTGTCGTAGTTATTGTCCTCCGAAAGCTAAGTTCTGCAGAAGCCAATGTACTTACCTCATGATAAACAAAAGTGAAATGCTATTGCGTATAGATATCTTAGTTATTACACTTATTGCCGTGATGAAGAAAGTACTGTGCTGTAACGTATTGCTGTGCTACGGAAAAGGCTGTCTCCTTGTAGCTATACCACAAAAGTTAGTACTAAAACGTGTTTTACTTTCCAGAATAATTCAGAAAAACTGTGCAGATATAAAACAGATACACCGCAAAAGCAACATTGTAAATTGTCACTCAGTAACGTCGTGATAAAATCGTGTAGCTGTCACGTAAACTAACCACTGTGTCATCTGGTATCTCTCAGAAAGTACTTTAAATCCAGAATGTATTTTCAAGTAAATCAAAATGTTGCATTAAAATCTCATTAGCAGTACCAGTATATGTTCTAAGTATGTAAGCCTTATGGTCGTTACGTAATCGTGCAACTAACAAGCAAGAATGTACACACACAATAACACTGTGACGTCTGTTCACTATAACAATGCATTCGTAATTTCTGTTTAAATAAGTTCTCTTGGTTCTTGATTGGATATTTAACTTCAAACATTGTTGCATGGTAACAGTTTCTAAGTCTGACAATGCATACAAGAAATGTGAAGTGAAAAGTTTTATGGCAAAGACAAAGTTAAAAAGCAGATTATCTTTCAATAAACGGTTTTACATGTGAAATGTGGTGTAAACCTTTACTCTTCCTAGTACACAGAGTTTCAGCTTCAGTGGAATTATCATGTGGTATATGGTACATTGGTAAAGAATGCTAGAATTTTTCTCAAGGTTAGCGTCTGTGTAATTTTTCCTTGAGCCAGCCGGCGCACGTGGCTGCCTGCGGTGCGAGTCATTGTCTGTCTCTTTGTTGGCGTGCATCGTTATTGGGATTAGGAGATCTAACTTCTACAAATTCACCTTGTCGAGAGTGCCCTGCTCTGTTTGAATCCCGCCAGCTCTGATGGAATTCACGTCTGTCGTTTTGTCGGTAATTTACATAGTTTCTTGTTTGTCGGTCATGTGGTGGAGAATTTCTCCCGGAATCGTAACTGCGCGCTGAACTGTTGCGTCTGAAGTTATTCTGTCTCCCTTGATAATAATTGTTCTTGTTCCCATATTGTCTGATTATATGGTAATCTCTGTCATATTCATTACTACAGAAATACGATCTTTCTCTGTAATTATTATTTCTCTGCCAGTGGCTGTCATATGGGTGGTGTCTGTTTTGGTCACGATTTGTGTTGTGAGAATAGCCTTGTCGTGTCCAGTTATTATTTGTTTCATCGCGGAATTGCGACAGATGTGACCTGTAATTGTTGTGTTCCTGTTTTCGCGTTCTGCGATTGTCAGTGTCAATTTCTAATTCTTTTAAGAGTCCCTTAAAAGCTTCAATGTCGTCTTTGCAACGTCCTGCCAAAATAATATGTCGTAAATGTTCAGGCAACTTGATTAAGCAAATGCGGATGAGTTCTGAGGGGCTGTATGGGTTTGACAGGTACTGATTCTTGTGCAACATGTCTTCAAAATATTTCACAAGACTGGAAAATTCAGATTGTTCGAAATGTTTCTTCATTATGATGCCATGTTTTACTCGGTCTTGTGTGGCCTGAGACCAATATGCTGAGAGGAAGACATGGTAAAATTCTCCTTCACTGTGGCAATCGTGAATGACCGATCGCATTCTTACAGCTGGTTCATTCTCTAAGTAGCCACACATAAATTCTAATCTGTGTTCTAATGACCAGTTGGGAGGAAAACAATGAGAGAATTGATGAACCCACGCTTTTGGATGAATGTCGTTGCCAGAATTCTTAAATGTTTTTAATTTACGTGTAGTAATGAACAGCTTATAGTCAAAATGATCATGTCGGCGAGTCACATGTCGGTCATTGTTACGTCGTTTTGGCGGTTCCATCTCAAAATTCGGTGCACCTTGACAATTTCTTTCATAATTTCCGAAGTGCCCTGTGTTATTATTTTGTGGCTGTTCCGTATTTCTATGTCCCTCTTCCCATATTGGAGCGCGAGTGTCCTCTGAAATACGTAATTCTTGTATTACCTATGTCAGCTTATATTGTACTTCCCGGATTTCTCTTTGGTGTTGCGTATTAAATTGATTCTGATTTTATTTGAATTTCCTAATTTTTTCGCACTCTTCTGTGTCATTAAAGCCTACCGGTTTTGTGTCACTCAGATTATCATCTACCTTCGTAGATAAATTATTTAGCTGATCCGAAAGTTCAACTACTTTCTCTGATAATGAACTAATTTCCTCCATGTGTCTTTCTGAACCAATTTTCAGAGTATCTACTGTGTCCTTTAAGTTTTCTTGAGTTTTTGCAAGTTGCGTAACCGAATTGGTAGATGCAACTGAGTCAATTTTAGCTTGCAAGGTCTCATGACTTTCATGAACAATAGTTTGCAGTTCTTTTATGGCTGCTTCGTGATTCTGTAATGCATTTTCATGCCGCGAAAAAATAGGTTGAAAATGCTCACAAATCTGTGTTTTTACGTCATTACAGACTTTTTGACATTTCGATTCAATGTTATGTAACTCAGTAGTTAAATCTTCACGTGTTTGTTCAAGTGTGGTGTCTAACTTTGAAGCTTTTGCTGTGTTTGTCTCTGATTTTGTTCCATTGTGTCTAACTGTTGCTGTGTTTGTCTCTGATTTTGTTCCATTGTGTCTAACTTTTGAAGCTTTTGCTGTGTTTGTCTCTGATTTTATTCCATTGTGTCTAAATTTTGAAGATTTTGTTCCATTGTGTCTAACTTTTGAAGCTTTTGTCCCATTTGTTGCATTAATTGTAATAACAATGCACTGGTGTCTGAAACATGTTCCTCAGTGCTATTCGGCAATGCATTTGAACCGGCAATATTCGCATTTTGAAAAGCAGAAAATGTGTCTTGATTTATTTTAGAAAACGGCGAGGACGCAAAACCTGAATCTACAGTATTTGCAAGATTGTGTCCTGTCATTTCGGATTCCTGAGGCAAGCTGTTGCCGACCGATCTATCGATAATGCTTCCCTGTTCACTAATTGTTTCACTGTCTACACCATTGTTTGCAGCCCACTCCATTTCTCTATGCACAATTACCAAATTACTACTTTGAACATTAGTTAATTCATTACTCGGTGGCACTAACACACTGCTTTCGTCTTCACTGTCATTTCTCAGTTCACTTTGGAGCCTAGTATTACGTTTTTCACACGCCATTATTGTCAGAATATTTCACACGATAACACAGAAAAGCACAATTTGAAGAGCAAAAATAAGGGAACACATTAACGTAGCACTGAAAATAATATCTCGTTAATTGCAAGAGCAGCTGCGAAATACTTGCTGCGAATCTCCATGCATGCCACAACTGTTTTACTGTATAACAATGAAAAACTACAACTACAAAGGAAATTCTCTCTATAATTACGTGCTAGCAATAAACAAAAGCTACACTAATTGCACAAACTACAAGAAAAAATCAGAAGATTCCAGTGAGGTATCCTCGGCTAAGGGTCGACATATGAAACGCCCCCTAGAAAAATTATACAAGACTGTGCTTAAACTGACACACAACATTTTAGGCGCAACGCAATCTGACTTTCAAAAATCCCTACAAAACAATGGCCCTGACTAACATTAACCTATAAGTTTCACAAATCACTTACCTCACAAAAATCTTCGTTACTCGAACTACTGCAATACAGCGAGCGCCACTACTGCCAGCTAAATAAAAGATTCAAACTACTGAAGGCACTAACTACTGATAGGGATAGTTAGCAAATGAAAGATTTTAATAGAGAACAAACAATGTATTTACCTTAAAAGTCATAATATATATAGCAGTTCATGACATCCAGTCTTACAAATTTCAAAACTCCGCCATTTCTCTCCCCACATCCACCACTGCTGGCGGCTCACCTCCAACTGCCCAACGCTATGCGCTGTTAACATCCAGCTGCCCAACACTACAATGGCAGACAACAATGCAAACTAGCCACAGACTGCACACAGCACAGCCAGTGATTCTCATACAGAGCGCTACATGGCGTTACCAATAAGAAAACCTAAACAGCCTACTTACAACATTTGAACATCTCTGTCGTGTTCTCCGACAATTATAGCTATGTACAAGTTGTAGATAACCATTCGCTCCCTGTATTTTATCGCTTATACAGGGTGGCACACGAAATGTGTTACCAATTGTTTCTTTCACAATATACGACGCACATTAGATATCCCGCTGGGATCTCTACAGCAGTACCAGCAGAGTTTAGAAAAACAAATGAGTTACGAAATGACGTGTAATTCACGATACTGCCGCTAGGAGACTAGTAAGCAGCAATGGCTGACAATGGAAGACTGACGACACAGCAACGATCGGCAATTGTGTTACTTTTTCATGAAATGAAAAGCCTTGTTGTGACTCGCGTTTTCGACAACAGTTTAACTCACGATGGTTGCTTTGCAAGAAGACCATCCACATGTTGTACAATAAATTTGTACAGGAAGGAACAGTGCTGGAAGGGAAGCGACCTCGGCCTAAGCCTGTTTGTTCGTCGAAGAATATTGAAGCGGTACGAGTTGCTGTACAGAGAAGTCCCGGGAAATCATGTAGAAAGCCAGCAGTGCAACTGGGAATATCCAGGTGCTCCGATCAACGCATTCTTGAAAGTGACCTCCATATGTACCTGTAGAAGATGAGCTGTGCACAGAAGCTCACTGAAGAACACCAGCAGCAGTGAGTACTGTTTGCTCAGTGGGCGAAGGATAGGGAAGAAACTCTCAACAACGTTTGCTTTTCAGACGAGGCGCATTTTCATTTAGATGGTGTGGTTAACAAACAAAATGTACGCTTTTGGACCACTGAAAACTCACAAGTGCTTCATGAACGACAACATTAGGCTCCGAGGATTACAGCGTGGGCAGCAATTTCCAGTCACGGACTTATTGGAGCCTTTTTCTTTGAAGAAACTGTGAACAGCGAGCGTTATTTGAGCATGCTTCGCAATAGCTTCATTCCACAGATTCTTGCTACTGCCTTGCCCTTCAAAACGCAGTGGTTCATGCAAGATGGAGCAAGGCTACACACTGCAAACACTGTGTTGGAGTTCTTACACGAGCATTTCGACATGCGGATCATTTCACTCAGGTTTCCAGGTCGCTTCAATGACAGATAAAATTGGCCCCCCAATAGTCCAGACCTCAATCTATGTGACTTTTTTCGTTGGGGGTACCTAAAGGAAAAAAATTTCCCGAAACGTCCACGGCATTTAATAGAGCTCAGAAGACTCTTCAAGTTTGCAGTGAAATTACGGAAGACGTGTGCCGTAGGGTAATCACTAACTTCCGTGTTCGTTTGAAGGAAGTTAGGAAACGAAATGGTGGACTTATTGAGCATGTGCTGAGTCAGAATAAATCTCCATGGACGGTTCTTCATTATAGTATATGTTTCTCTCAGATTGTATTGACAATAAAGTTTATATTAGCAGTATGGTAACACATTTCGTGCGCCACCCTGTACTTTCAGAATTTGTCATGCATGTTAAGAATTTCAAAGGATGTATTGCAGAAAGCCAAAAGCTTTGTTTATATCTAAAAATGCTATAAACGTAGGTTCTCCTTTTTTCACTCTATCTCCTGACAGGGTCAGTGTTGCCTCGTATGTTGCAACATTTCCCAGAAATCCAAACTGTTCTTCCCCCAGTTCAACTTCTAACAGTCGTTTCATTCTACAGAGAGCCGAGCGAAGACACCTCTGTATTTATGTATATATTGAACTGGGGAGCTAGAAACGACGGAGAGGCTTCGTCCCCGCCGTAGCCCTCAGTGGTTCACAACCCCACAACAGGCTACAGCAGTCCA
Organism: Schistocerca americana; assembly: GCF_021461395.2. Classification (NCBI taxonomy): domain Eukaryota; kingdom Metazoa; phylum Arthropoda; class Insecta; order Orthoptera; family Acrididae; genus Schistocerca; species Schistocerca americana. The sequence goes on along the minus strand of NC_060119.1, from coordinate 160,884,246 downwards.
CTCACCCCACCGCCGTCCCACACCGAACCCAGGGTTATTCTGCGGATCGGCCCCCAGTGGACCCCCCAGGAAAGTCTCATTCGAGTGTAGCACCAATGTTTGCGTAGTAGAAAAATTATGGTGTACTCGCATGTGGAGACAGTGCTTGCGCAGTAATCGCCGAATAAGGGGAACCAGCCCGCATTCGCCGATGCAGATGGAAAACCCCCGTCCACAGGCTGGTCGGCACACGGGACCTAGACACTAATCCGCCGGGCGGATTCGTGCCGGGGACCGGCAGGTCTTCCCGCTCGGGAATCAGTGCGTTAGACTGTACGGCTAACCGGGCGGGCGAAGACACCTCTACTTGAAGTCAGAAAAGTTGTTAGGAACCTGGGACGCCGCGGCGGGCTATTGGCGGGAAGGCGCTACCATTTCTGGGTGGCTGCTCGGGTCTATTCTACAATGACCGTTGATGACCTGTCCGCGATGTGCGTGGTGTCGGTAGTCGTGTGGTCGGCTGATCTCCTCCATGCCCATAGTAGGTATCAGCACCCGAGCACTGAGTGTTGAGCGGGAATGTGGACCCAAAGAGGTCCTGCTGCTGGCTTCTACATTAAAGTATGGTATTGATAGCATTCTACGACATGGTGTTGTGGGAAGGAAGTCAGTTTCTCCATCACTAGTTGCTAGGGGGCGAGTAGCATGAACAGGTGAAGGCCATCATTTTGAGTACATCTTCGACTAGATTATAGACTGTGCTGGAGCATCTAAGGCATAGATTAACTGTGGATCGAGTTCTGTTACTGTGAATGCCATCGATCCTGATGGTCAACTCATGACGAAAACTAGAGAATTTGAAGGGAGCTAGATTCAGTCTATGACACAAGACCCGGTTCGTAATGACCGAATGTGCCCTCCTTATTCACTTGACATGCTGTTAACTGGTGTGTCAGTCCCTCACTATGTGCTCTTACAAAATACATAGTGCGTTTTGCAACATGTCACACGAGCTAACGAATATACTTGCCCCGCTTAAAAAATGGGTATCGTTACTCGATAGACAGTGTCGTCGACATGACACAACTGCGCAATACTGGCTCACTTCCTCAGTCTGTGCCGGCCGCGGTGGCTGAGCGGTTCTAGGCGTTTCAGTCCTGAACCGCGCGACTGCTACGGTCGCAGGTTCGAATCCTGCCTCGGGCATTAATGTGTGTGATGTCCTTAGGTTAGTTAGGTTTAAGTAGTTCTAAGTTCTAGGGGACAGATGACCTCAGATGTTAAGTCCCATAGTGCTAGAGCCATTTGAATCATTTGAACTTTAGTCTGTCTGTGTCTCTGGCATGACTTGAATTCTTTATTTGTGGTAAGATCTTATGCGACCAAACTGCTTAGGTCATCGGTTCCTAAACTTACACACTACTTAAACTAACTTACGCTACGGAAAACACACACACCCATGCCTGTGGGAGGACTCGAACCTCCGACGGGGTGACTTGAATTTGCCTATGGCACTATGGGTCAGTTCTTATAAAAGGTTTCTAATTTCTGCCTTTATTGTTTTGTGCTGTAACAATTCTTTTGCTAATAATTCGTGTCAGTATTTTGCCACTACAACTTATTAAACTGAATATAAGGCAATATTCCCACCTATCAGTACATGCCATCTTTGTAACGAGAACTATTACAGAAATAAAAATCCAAATTAGGATAACCTGATTTGACCTCAGGTCGTCACTAATTCAAATCGAGTGGCTTGGCTACCATGCCACCTCACTTCGTAGCAGTAAACTTTGAACTCCGGAGGGGAGGTCTTCGTTCTAGGGCTACTAACTGCCTTTTATGAAACAGTGGCAGCATCCATGTTGTAGGTACAGGACAGCGCATGCGCCTCGCTCGTACTCGGTATCTGACCTATTTGAAGTGCTCGCTCGCTGCGGATTTATCTGAGCGTGACAGAGGCTGGCAGTGCTAAATCTGCGGTAATGAGGATGCGATGACAGGCCGCACACTGTCCGCCGCCCCGCGAAGCGACAGGAGACCGGCATCCTGCCCTGGTCTTGTCCGCCAACTGCTAATGGCAACAGCCGCAAGATATCTCCGACCTGGGGAAGCTCTCCCCGTCAATCCCCACAGCTACAAGATGTGAGTGATACATGCTATCGGTGCCGAAGTTGTTATACACGGAACAGAAGCACGGATTGGAGAAAAACTGGGAAAAAATTGGTCGCGCCTTCCAAACAAACAATCAAGCATTTGACTTAAGCAGTTTAGGCATATCACGGAAGACCTAAATCTCATTATTCTCGACCATGATGGCTATGTTTGTGAATCGTGACTGAGTAGGATAATTATTTATTTGTAATTTCTGCTACCAGTCACTTTTTTATTTTTTGTTTAATGTTTACTTTAACATAATACAATGCGTTTAGAACATGCTCTGTTCATCTTCATCCATTTATACACACATACAGAGAAACATTACTTAAAAATAAACCGTCTTAAACTAGATTAATCTAGAACTCTTCGTCCATTGTTTGTTACTGTAGCGGCTGGTGTGGCATTTGGGGGGGAGGAGGGGGGCAGAGGATGGCCAGAAATCGAAGTCAGTGGTGTCTTCTGCTGGTTTTCTTCCTTGTGCTTGACTATGTGTGATATCACTGCCTGTACAGGGTGCAGATAGTTTCGCATCAGTTGTGTATTACGAAAATACCATGAAAGGCTTTTATATGACAGTCGATCACGTACGATTTCATCACCTTGCAGCTTCACTTTTATTTTTCCGGGGGTCCACAGCCTCAACGTGTTTTGAGAATGGAAACGCGGTCCAAATAGCCTGTAATTTGTTTATTATCCTTACAATTGGCCAATTCCAACCAACGGTCATTTCCTGCCATCTGAACTGGTTCAAATGGCTCTGAGCACTATGGGACTTAACATCTGTGGTCATCAGTCCCCTAGAACTTAGAACTACTTAAACCTAACTAACCTAAGGACATCACACACATCCGTGCCCGAGGCAGGATTCGAACCCGCGACCGTAGCGGTCACGCGGTTCCAGACTGAAGCGCCTAGAACCGCACGGCCACACGGGCCGGCTGCCATCAGAAATACGTCCGTAAACGGTGACATCGGTTCCTATATATACATATACTTTATAACCACTTGGGGCGTTCGATAAATAACGCAACACATTTAAACCGTATTTTTCGACATAATCTTCGGTTAATGCGACGATATTACGCCATCTTACTGGAAGGGCCTGTATGCTCGCATGGCACCAATTACTGTTCGTCGTTGGATCCAAAATCTTGCTGCATTAATAGCCTTCCCCATCATCGACATACCGCTTCCTGCGGAGTGCGTCCTTCATTGTGCCTAACAGATGGAATTCGGAAGCTGTGAGATCCGGGCTGTAGGGTAGATGAGGAAGAAGAGTCCAGTGAAATGTTGTGAGCTCTTTTCTGGTCCATGAGCAAGACCAGAATTTTTAGTGCTTTTAAAATGGCAATGAATGTTACATTTGTATGTGTAACGTGTCATGATGTCGAGCTATGAATCATCTCCTACTTACGACTTACGAAGTGTGAAGACTAAATGAGGCTACTTTGCTCAAAACTGAAGCCATTACTTGCGTTTAACATCAAGTTATACTATAATTTAGTTGTCCCACAGAGGCAATTAAAAGTAGGTCCCTCCTCTTCCATGTAAAACCTGTATGTTCTGTAAGTAGGCTGTTTAGGTTTTTATGTTGGTAACGCCGTGTAGCGCCCTGTATGAAAATCACTGGCTGTGCTGTGTGCAGTCTGTGGCTGGTTTGCATTGTTGTTGGCTATTGTAGTGTTGGGGAGTTGGCTGCTAACAGCGCGTAGCGTTGCCGTTGCGCAGTTGGAGGTGAGCCGCCAGCAGTGGTGGATGTGGGGAGAGAGATGGCGGAGTTTTGAGAGCGGATGATCTGGACGTGCGTCCATCAGAGAGAGTAAATTTGTAAGACTGGATGTCATGAACTGATATATATATATATATATATATATATATATATATATATATATATATATATATATATATATATATATAATGACTTTTGAACACTATTAAGGTAAATACATTGTTTGTTCTTTATCAAAATCTTTCATCTGCTAACTATGCCTATTAGTATTTAGTCTCTTCAGTAGTTAGAATCTTTTATTTAGCTGGTAGTAGTGGCTCTTGCTGTATTGCAGTAGTTCGAGTAACGAAGATTTTTGTGAGGTAAGTGATTCATGAAACGTATAGCTTACTGTTAGTCAGGGCCATTCTTTTGTAGGGATTTTTGACAGTCAGATTGCGTTGCGCTAAAAGTATTGTCTGTCAGTTTAGTGTTGATCAGAATAAGTAAAGAGAGTAATGTCTGAGTACGTTCAGTTTTGCTCAGCTGTTTGACACGCAAATAATGTAAGAGGTTTATCAGCACAGTCATTTCATTAATTTTTCTAAGGGGACGTTTCAGTTCCAACAGATATGTACACGTGACGTATTGGTTACTACATCACTATTGTTTTATTTTATAGACTGACAAACACACTTCATTAAAAAGCACGACATAATTTTTTGTGTTGAAATTTGTACTGTAATTTTTAATATTACGTGTGGCATGATATATGATGTAGGAGTTTCGATCGTCTTCTTTTAATAAGTTAGCGCATGTGAGAATAGAAAAAACATCACATGCCAGTGAATACTGCACCAGTAGCTTAATAATATCGACCATCCACAGATAGGATTCTAAACATCTTTGGTCATTCCATAACAGCTGTGGATATCCTATGATACGGCAGCTTTCTGTTCCTTTGTGCTGAAGGACGCTATCATGTACACTGTTGCATTGCTTTTGTGCCACACACAGAAATACGATATATTCCTGTCCGCATATACCAGCGATGTATTAGAATGTGAAGTGAAGCGTGAAACTTAGAATATGTAAGAAACATGTGTTGTAAAGTACATGGTTATGCTAGAGCTTGTAGACAAGTAATTTAGAAGCCAATTTCATCATTTTTGAGCATTTTACAGGTGGTTGTAAATGACCCAGAGCTGAAACTGCACGGACAATAAACAGATTACAGACTGCTTTGACCATGTTTCCATTCTCAAACATTTTTTGTGCTACGACCGGTTTCGTTTCTGTGAATATCTTCAGGTTGCGAGTTGTTGGAAGAAACATAACCGGTCGTAATACAATAACTGTGTAAAAATACAGCTCAGGTAGTTTCCATTAATGTCAGCTTTGGCCTCAACATGATCAATGTGATTAACGATGGAAGTTTCAATCAGGTTGATGAAAAGTAGGCGAAACATTTTCCAGATGGACCTGATTATCACCTAGTGTTGCAATGAAAAGACCACCTTTTTTGTTGTTAGTTTTATCGCAAAAACAGTGGATCCGGCGCTCAGGTCATCCGTGATGATGGTTGGGTTTCTTGTAGTTACCTATGATTCTTAAGACAATACTAAGGTCGAATCGTATGGCTGACAATTGCTTTGTGTGAAAAATGGCTACACTTCCATGTGAACATCATTTCGCTCTTCCTTACTTGGGTTTATCAGGTGTGTGACAGACATAATGGAGTAGGCAGCTTGTAACCTCCCAAAAGAATATATATATATATATAACATTCACATTTAGTTTAACCTAGCAACAGTTTACTTCCGTAACCTCGGAATAAAAAAGCGTGAATAATCTCCCAAACAAAAATGTGACTCATATATCACCTTTCAATAATTAACTGACTGTGAATCTAAACTGGTAAATTTGGACGTCAGAAGTGCTGCGTCATGGCCCTGAGAGATCATTCTGAATAAACTGAAAATTCTTACCTCAATGAAGTCACCGGTTAACGCGTATATATCTGCTTCTATAAGAAATTTTTCTGGCACAGCCCAGTGCAATGCTGGCCGCTAGTTTTGTCATATATAAAAAGAAACAACTAATTTTTCCTTACGATAATCGGGATGGCCATGGATTGGAGAAATTAGTAAATTCTTTAAATTCAGATGAATGATTGTCAAAAGTTAAGTTTATAATAAAGATTATTATTAAGAGATTTTTTGAAACATTTACATGGGACTTGATATAACAATAGTACAAATTTACTTATAACAAATTAAATATGCGCGCGGCTGTTTTTTTACCTTATACTACATCGCTCAGGCACGACCGGCCCAACCGCCCGACTGCCAGCTACGACCACTACTACTCCTACTGACACTGCAGCCAACACTGCTCTCTGGCCTGAGATTCTCTTATAGCTTACATATCGCAGGCAGCGCGTGAGCAGTCCATCGAAACTACATCTGCTCGTGTGCGCTAGCAATAAATTCCTTAGTCATGGACCTCTTACAAGCTTTTCCGAAGCATCTGATTTCAGAGTTGCCGATAATCGTGTTCTTTTGTTTGTTCACTAGTTTTACTCAGAGAACTTCCAGGTTTGAGAGTGAATCGAATAAGCAAGAAAATAGCTGAAACAGACTGCCAGAGAGAAACCAAAACCGCATACATTTTTCTTCTTGCAGTCGATTTTAGCAGAAGATATGTACATTTTCGTTTAAAAGAGGTGAATGGTCTTTATCTTTCCGTATGTTTGTTGGAGTATCGTGTAAATAACAGAAGTGAATCCCTCAAAAAGTTTTCGAGTTTGTTGCTAAAGCCATTTCTCCTTTATGCAGGGTGTTTGTTTCAGCTTGAGACAACGAAACAGCGCGAGAATGATGCATCTTACGAAACAGGCTTACTAGGTGGAAACTTAATCATTAATTGTAGGTTCCTTTTATTGTAGGTCCCTTTTCTCCGGTTACATAACTAGTGTAGGTCAGGGACACGGAAGTCACCGAAGTGGTGTCGTGGTGTCCAGTGCTGAAAGACCTACAATGAATTTTAATATTAGGATAAGGGACATCTGTCTGTGCTACAACTGGCCATATCTTAACCATCTCTCCTGCGTGGGTGCATTCAACTTCGTTTTTTTCAAGTGGGACACCCCCCCCCCCCCCCCCCCCCCGCTCCCACCCATTTTGTTCCATATTAGGATTGTACGAGCTGCGAGCTGTTCTTTGATTCTACAATCCATTTACGATGTAAATGTAAAGCTTTGTGTTCTAACTGTTGATACTTGCGTTCGAAATTTAGTTTAGTTTAGTACTGTTTCAGTTTATGGGTCCTGAACCAGGACCAACGACGTGGATGTTACAGTTTTCTGTTCCGTGCTTGATATCGATGAGTCAAATGGCTCTGAGCACTATGGGACTTAACTTCTGAGGTCATCAGTCCCCTAGAACTTAGAACTACTTAAACCCAACTAACCTAAGGACATCACACACATCCATGCCCGAGGCAGGATTCGAACCTGCGACCGTAGCGGTCGCGCGGCTCCAGACTGTAGCGCTTAGAACCGCTCGGCCACCTCGGCCGGCTATAGATGAGTCCCTTCGCGTCTCACCACTGGGGTGCTTCATTTCGGTTAGTGACCATAGCAGGTTCTCCTGTCACTATCACCATCACTACATGGACATTTGACCTTATACAGTGGTTGTGGTTTGTATTCCCCAACAACCACGTAGCGTCCAGAGCGTGAGTTGGAACACCGAAATCATTCACCCTCATGGCGGAATTCGAAGGTAGCCGCCGAAATCAAGCATTCCGATGGTCTGACGACTCACCACAAACAACATCGAAGGGAACAGAAAACTACATTACGATACAATTAGCTTACACGCCCAAAATGTCAATGTCTAGCCATATATTTACGTATGTTTGCAGGTGGGGATATTCAGCCGCCAAACAATTATTACAGTCATGCTGAAACCTTCAGCTGTCATTTATTTTGCACAATTAGCTTCTAGTTTCAGCCCATGACCAATAACAAGCTTAGCTGACGTAAACTACACGAATATTATACCATAATTTGAACAAAAAACTTTTCCTGCCGTTTATGCCGGCTAAACTTTATAAATGGTCATGGACTGAAACTAGTAGCGAATTGTGCAAAATAAATGACAGCTGCAACTTTCACAACGTCTAGCCAAATTATTTGTACTGTTCAATCACATTTGGATCACTCAGGCAACGTTTTAACGGCAACATCAACCGTTAGAACATAAAGGTTTACATTTACATTGTAAATGAAATGTAGAAGATGGACACTAGATACCTGAAATCACTTTTTTTGTGCAGCTAGTTGCCAATTATTTCAATAAACACAAATACTGTTTCTGAAGATGGTATAAATACTAAACAGGCATTTTTGTACAGGTAGTATCTAAGCAAACGCGCTGTGGTGTTCGAATGCACTAATTTCGGTACATCCTGTGTATCAGTTGACATGGTACAGGTAGTTCAATATTCTACTCATTTTCCTAGTCTAGGCACATTCGCGCCATTCCCTTACGGTGGTATCTTCCGTAAATAGTGCTGTAGGGGAGAGTGTACAATATCGGCCGGGTTAAGTTTTTTAACTGTACTTTGTTACTCTGACGGTTAATTGGAATGCTAATATATTATTCTCTCGCTTCAAGATATGTCCATGAGTAGCACGGCGTAATGCACCCAGTCTCTTCAGATGATTCCAAACACATAATGTTCTCTTTTCTGTTGACCTATTATTTCCGGTAATTGCAGTTTTCATTGCCGCTCTATCATTGGCATTCTGTAGCTACCCTCAGCATGTTTCTTTTATTTTGGAACACCCGACTGAATTCAAATTTTATCCAGTTACCCTTCAAACTTTATTTTTTCTGCTTTCAGTCTCTCATCTTCGCTGGTGATCTTTTTCTTTTCTAATTGTTGTAAACACTGCAGTTGCCTCCATAGTAGTCGTTTTGCTAGACGTAACTTTTCCCGTAGCCATTTTTAAGGACTCTTCATTCCATTTTCTTGTAACTTTTTTCTCAGTTTTTGCCGTTTCTATCTGAGAAGAAGCAAGAAGAAGAAAATATAATTTAAAAACTGAAACAACTCCTGGCCGGTACTGGAAGGCAATCGGGTGGCCGGAAATACGCAGCAAAATTGCAGCAGGATGCAGTTATATTGTGCGTTCTTCTATAGAAATTATCATGTAACGTTCGATAAACGCCATGTTTTACATAACACAGATAACCGAAATATAGCAACGAAAATTTAGTAGTTACTTTGAAAGCGGGTACTTCAACCGTCAAAATATCTTTCGTAGTCTAAGAACTACAGCAACACTATAAAATACTCAGAGCAGTCAGAGCAGACAAAGCACTCAAGAGAGGGAGAAGATACTCCACTCCAGTGCACGTGAACACAACAGCTTGTATCTGCTTACTGTACACCTCTGCCATTTGGAGGCGGAACTGTAAGCCGGTCGATAGTACATCACATTAGCACTTGTTCCATAGATCACGAATACGACACTTTGCAAAGATGAAGAACGTGTCAGTTTAACAAAGTTTTCTTTGCACGATACATATATATGAATACCAACTCCTCCTACTCAATAGATGAACTTTTGGATATTAAGTAGTAATTATATAATATGCGATTAGACCTTTGGAACACGCAGAGCTTCTTGGTTCTATTTTCCTTTTTTCCCACATTGTTCTCATTCTTTCTGCATGGGGTCTCTTCCCTTCGTCTGTCCATTTCGTTCCTGCTTTCTTTGGAGCTTCGTTCTCTGACTTAACTTCCCATCTTTCAACTTTCTGCTTAAATACCTTCCTGTCCAAAATATCTGAATAACTTCTCTGAGCTTATTGTAAATCCTTTTTGACCTCTTGTATCCAGGGTATAGTTTTACGTTCTTCTATGCATTTAAGAATTTTGTGTGTAAGTCTTGTTTTGGGAAGTCTACAGACGTTCCCATAAAATTTTAATCACATTTTTCTAGTGTCTGCTGCAAAGTTGGGCAATTTCTCAGTTGTTTGAGGAGAATGTGGTCTATAGCCCTAATATCTTTCTGATGATTTTACATTCTTCCTTTAATAAATTTTGTAGGTCACCTTTTGTGCAGACTGTCAGAGTTTCAGTGCAGATTTTAATACTGCGTTATAGTGTCTAATTTTAGTGATTCTGGACAAGCATTTTTTATTGTAAATCTTGTAGGTTCTTGCATAGGTTCTCTTTAGTTTTTGGTGGCGAACGTTTTATGCTATTTTCTCTCGCCCTGTAGGTTCAAGGACTTCACCTAAGCATTTAAAATATGGGACACTATTGATATTTATATATAAAAGAGTATATATATATATATATATATATATTCTTTTAGATATAAATATCAATAGTAGTTTTTTTGATATATATATTTATGTTTAAAATATGGGACTCTATTGATATTTATATATAAAATATATATATGTATTCTTTTATATATAAATACGTATTATTTTATATATAAATATCAATAGAGTCCTATGTTTTAAATGTATACTTTTATACACAAGTATAAGTAGAGTCCCATATTTTATATATATATACAACACGTTCCATTCAATACATGAATTTTTACATGTGAAGTAGTATACATATCTAAAAATTCATCTACTGAGTAGAACGTATTGTCATTCAGAAATTATTTTAATTTGTTTTTAAATGCTGGTTGGCTATCTGTTAAACTTTCAATTCTATTTGGTAAGTGAACAAAGATTTTTTTGGCAACATAACTCACCCATTTCTGTGCCAAATTCAGATTTGAGCCAGAAGAGTGAAGACCATCCTTTCTTCCAGTGTCGCAGCTATGCACTTTGGTATTATTTTTTAACTGTGATGGGTTATTAATAACAAATTTCACAGGAGAACACATGTATTGTGATGGTACTGTGAATATCTCGATTTCGTTAAATAAATGTCTGCAAGGTGATCTTGGATGGGCACCATCTATTATTCTGATTACACGTTTTTGTGCAGTACTCTCCGCTAACTTTTCATCGGTGGGCGTCACTGCTGCCGGCATGAGATGTACGGAAGCAGCCACTGTTAGATACGTTTATATGTAGAACGCGCAGGGCCGTGCATTCAGAATGGCACACCTCGCGGCCGGATCCTCTTACTCCGGCTCGTGCGGCCGGGCCTGAATGCCGCCCCCTGCCGCCCCCCGCCGCCCGCGCCGGCCCCAGAACTTTGTATCGCGGCCCATCGCGGGGTCCCGGCTTTCACTCGGCGCTCGCCCGCTGGCCCCACGGCCCAACTTGCGCGGCGCGCAGTAAACATCACAATGGAAAAGAGCTGTTCCTCCCCCTACGCCTCATGAAGTTTTCCTGCGGCTCCCGGAGGACGCAAATCAGTTGCCCGCATCTGCCCGGTCAGCTGTGTAGAGGCCCACGGCCGGCCAGGGCGGCTGGAGCGCCCGTAGACCCAGCCAGCAGGGCTCTTTCTTCTCCTCTTTCTCCTTTTTTCCGCCCAAGTAGGAGAAAAAAAAAAGAAGAAGAAAGCGCTTGAAGTAATTTCGGATATAAAACGGGGAACAAATTGCGAGCGGGTACGAAAAGAGGCCATTTACTCTTACGCAGAGAGCACAGTTCCACTCTCTCGGTATTACCAGCTAAAACTCTCGTCCTCCGGCGGCGTTTTCATCATCTTTTTGGACACAGTTTGATAGAAGAACTACGAGGGGTATTACGTAGTCAGTGAACAAGCTTTTGTCGCGTGTAAAATGTTACAGTACTAGCACACCTCACAGTACAAACGTTTCGAATTTTATTGATCTTATTGGTTCCCATTTCGCTATACATGGTGTATCGTTAACAGCGCAAACTCACACGGGTAAAAGCGTACGTTAAAAGTGGCCTAAATATTGTGTTTGTGACATAATTGGCTCTGAGCAGTATGGGACTTAACATCTGAGGTCATCAGTCTTGAAAGATAATTAATACGTGTTTATGGGCTGTCAAACGTCAGTACGAAATATTGTTCTAGTTGGCAACATTTATTTTAATATAAATTTTGCGATAACGTCCCCATCTAATTCGGCTCACATTTCACCCATGATCTACATTAACGAGAAATACAATATCAGATCAGTAGGCTACATGTTACACTATACAGTACACTCTTCCTTTTTAACTGTTTGTGTACCAGTCGTTTGTGCCTCTAACACCGATTTTAGGGTTCCGTGCCTCAGTCGGTAGAAACGATACCTTTACAAAACCACTTTGTTATCTGTTTGTGTGTCTGTCTGTCGGACTGTTTCGAAAGACACGACCTATTAAGCCAACGGCCTTGTAGCAGTGGTAACACCGGTTCCTGTCAGATCACCAAAGTTAAGCGGTGTCGGGCTGGGTTAGTATGGGTGACCATCCGGTCCGCCGATCTCTGTTGGCAAGCCGGCCGGTGTGGCCGAGGGGTTCTAGGCGCTTCAGTCTGAAACCGCGCGACCGCTACGGTCGCAGGTTCGAATCCGGCCTCGGGCATGGATGTGTGTGATGTCCTTAGGTTAGTTAGGTTTAAGTAGTTGTAAGTTCTAGGGGACTTATGTCCACAGCAGTTGAGTCTCATAGTGCTCAGAGCCATTTGATTCAGAAGTAGCGGCTCCGGTCTTGTAAAGTGACGCACGGCCGGGAGAGCGGTGTGCTGACCACTTCATATCCCCATCCTATGACGCCTGAGGGCTGAGGATGACACGGCGGCCGGTCGGTACCGTTGGGCCTTCATTAACTGTTCGGACAGAGTTTAATTTTTTACTGCCATTTAAGTCACGTATTTCGATACTCGCTAACTCACTCATAAAAACCTGTAGGGTATTTCCCGTTGTTCTGGAACCATGAAGTTCAGCATTACGTAACGTTTCACATTACAACTAAGCAACAAAAAAAAAATCAGAAAATTGTCATTTGGTGTCCGACTGTCTTTCAGCCCGTCTGTTAAGAACCCTTTTTCTCATAAATATGTGGACGTATATCTTGTCAGTCAGTACTGATTTCGGGAACAGGCAAAAATCGTCGAGAATCTCGATCCTCGCGATGTATGAACTATCTACAGGATGTTCGGAAATTCCCGTTAAAAACTTCTAGGACTTATAGAGGGGACTGAGTTAAAAATATTTTGAATAGGAAACTATGTTCTGAAATGTGCCGTTTTCGCCCTATGACCGTTTCATTTAGATATTTAACTCATCCACTTCTGCTTAAGGAACTGAATTAGGAGTGACGCAGTACAGTTATTAGGTAACAATTCGAAACATCCATTTATCACATAAGCACATTTTTTCTTTGTATTAACACATATGCATTACATGCTTGCATTATTCCAAAACTAAAAAAATGCATTCTAACAGCGGCTGGGTATGGCGGCCACCAACGTTGTTAAAAACATTTTAGCTACAAACCTTGTTCCGGCACACTCTCTCGATGCCACCTGCTGTCTCTTGAATTTCTATCGTACTGGTCAGAATTCGTGCCAGCAGATATGCTTCTATCTCTTCAGAAGTATCGTGGATTACATTTTGTAAGGCAGACGTTATGTGACATCTGGCGACCGTCTAACCTACTGCATACCAGGACAAATAACTCTGAGACATCTGAATCGAAACCGTTTCCAGTCGTGGGTTCCTATTCACAATATGTACTTACTCCCCGCTTCAAGTCATAGTAGCTTCAAACGGGAATTTCCGAACACATTGTATATACAAAATTAAGTTCGTACGGAACGCTTGGTCGTCAAGTTCTAGTCGTAATTACTCGAATTTTATTATTATTATTATTACTATTATTACTATTATTACTATTTAATTGCCAGTGCATTTCGCATGAAACCACTGATGCTGTCGCAACAGAAAGACATCTGGAAGTACACTGTTGTACTTAAAATTGAAACAAATGAGCCCTCGGTCGCAATTTTTAGTCTTATTAATCAGGTTACAGCACTTCTTAGAGTGCCTTCATCAGAATTTACACATTTAAAGTGGTCTATAACATAATTACAAATTTTTGGGGAAAAAATTTTATATAAAAAAGTGTAAGTGCTTACTAACGATACAAGACAGAGACAGTACTTACATGTCACGAATAAAATAAATAATAAGTCATAAGGGCTTTAATCACAAAATATTTAAAAGGAAAGTGTGAAGGAGAGCCTCTAAGGACTGCTCATTCCTGTACAGCACGTATATATGTAATTATGTTATAAATAAATGTAAATGTCTTGTGACTAGGGCCTCTCATCGGGTAGACCATTCGCCGGGTGTAAGTCTTTCGATTTGACGCCGCTTCGGCGACTTGCACGTTGATGGGGATGAAATGATGATGATTGTGACTACGCAACACCCAGTCCCTGAGAGGAAAAAATCTCTGACCCAGCCGGGAATCGAACCCGGGCCATTAGCACTGACATTCTGTCGCGCTGACCACTTTTTTTTTTCAGGCGTTGACATACGTCAACGGGGACAGATGAAAATGTGTGCCCCGACCGTGACTCGAACCCGGGATCTCCATTTTACATGGCACACGCTCTATCCATCTTTTTTTTATTATTATTTTATTTGGATACAAAATTAGGCAGTTCACAAACACTAAATGAAATGCATCCTCTGCATAAAAAAAATGTAAAATAAATCAAAGATGTAAAGATACAAGGATGTTGTTTATATTTATTTTCCATAAGGACCACTCTGTTAAAAGGAACATGTAGATCATTTCATGGTATAGTATGTGCATTACATATGGAGCGGTGAGAGAAGCGTGAGGTTCATTATCAGCTGTCAAATGTGCACACCGACTGCACCCGGCACATCCCAACTACGTGGGGTGTCGAGGAAGACTGCCTGAAGATAGTTGGCAAAGGTTTTCCGATAGTGTGACCATCTATGAACCTCATTGTGGGCTTGCTGCAAGAAATACCAAAAGTCGAGTCGCTACTTGGCAGCGTCCCCATAGAGGTACGCGATCGTCCAACCTTTGACCCAGATGATCGACCGTGATTTAGTCGCCGGAAAGTAGTCACTCTCCGGATGTAAGAAGGAAGCAGGTGTAATATGTTGCGGGCTCACACGCAGGTAGCAAGCCACCATCTGTCTTCCTAGGAGCCATATGTCCTCCACCGCGATACAAGTTAAGCGGTGATGGTCGTCATCCACTTGGTGACATTTCGGGCATAGTGGAGTGTCCACTAGTCCAATTGCATGGAGTCGTTGGTTGGTGTTGAACTTGCCACACGTGACAGAGAACCACAGTGCCCGAACGAAGGTAGGACGGAATTTTTGGTGCACATGTCTCCAAATCTTCGGCCAATGCAACTTGGGGTGTTTGAGTTCAATGACATTACGACTTATCTGTCGTAGCAGCCAAACATAAAAATCATTCGCGCATGGCGGTCTCGTGCGCAGAAGCTCGTCTCTGATATAACTAAGTTCCACGATAAATGTTGATACATGCGCAAAATGTGGCGTAACGTTGCCCACCGCCACCGGAGGTGTGAGGGACGCTGGAACTAGGAGATCCAGTAGGCGGGATGTAAGGGAATCACGCTCGCTACGCCATTGCTTGTACATCGTGGCTAGAAGGAGCGCCGTCGCTCGGCAGTGAACATTCGTAAGTCCGAATCCCCCCCTTGTCCGTAGGGAGCGTGAGCGATGCGTATCGCACCTTGAGGGGCGACCCAATCATCACAAAATAGCCTAGTGCTGATTGAAGTCGACGTCCGAGCGTGAGTGGTAGGGGCAGGATCTGCGAAATATGCACCATTCGAGAAACCACATAAGTGTTCAGATATTCGACTCGCTGCAAAGGATCAAGGCGCCGTAGGAGATGTTGTCGGACCATGGTACGTGTTGTCTGTAAAATACGTCGGTAGTTCACTGCCGCAGTATGTTTTACAGATGAGGTAAAGTCTATGCCGAGATAGCGCAATCGTTGCACATAAGGAAACGGACTGATTTCTTCCGGCGTAAGGCCCCTTCCAACCGGCATTGCTGCCGATTTGTTCATGTTCACTGCACTACCCGCCGTCACACTGTGGTCCAACAACAGTTCAAGGACCGTCTTCACCTCTTCCTCAGAACGAACGAGCAGCAGGAGGTCGTCCGCATAGGCACGACATTTGAAGGTGTAGCCCCTCAGTTCCATCCCAGAAAGAGAATTTGTTAGGCTCCCAATCAATGGTTCCAACGCTATCGCGAACAGCAGCATCGAAAGAGGGCAGCCCTGGCGAATGGATCGTCGAATTTGAATGGGCCCTGCTATACGCCCATTAACCTGTACCAAGGATTGTGCGCCCCCATAAATCATTCTAATGAGACCAGTAAAATGGTCTGGAAATCCCATTTGTTCCAGTACAGCGTACAGATAGTTGTGGCGCACCTTATCAACAGCACTGTCAAAATCAACCGCCACCATCGCCGCTCCTCCGCCAGCGCTATCACATCACGGCATTCGCCAGTAGCTGTTTCAACATTCACCGATCCACCCGGTGTCGTCTGCTCTGGAGAGAGAACGCTACGAATTAACATACGACATCGGGACGCTAGCAACCGTGCAAAGATCTTATAGTCGGCATTAAGCAGGATGATGGGGCGATAATGTGTGACCGTAACTCCTGGTTTCGGTTTATGTACTGGCACCAAGAGGCCTTCCATAAAAGCCGGTGGAATAGGCGCATCGGAATTTAACATCTCGTTGTACATTTCCGTCCATCGCGGTGCCATTTCGTTGCGAAATTCTCGATAAAATTCAGCAGGAAGTCCATCAATTCTTGGGGACCTATTCAACGCACCCTTTGCGATCGCATCATGTACTTCCTCACAGCTAATGGCTTCCAGTAAGGTTCCCGCGGCTTCCACCGTCAGTGTACGGGAGACGTACGTGGCTATACGTTCGAGGTCATCGACAGGGGCTGCTTCTTCCCGATAGATGTGTTGATATAATGGTCGACGAATGCAGAGACAATGTCCGCTTGACGCGTCACTCTTCGGTCTTCGCGGGTAATTAATTCCCGTACCAAAACGCGTCGTCGGTGCTTTCGTTCATTCACGACGTGGTGCAGGGAAGGAATCTCGTGCGTTATCGTATTGTGACATCTGGCGCGCACCATGGTTCCCTGAAGATGTTTCCGAGCTAAAGCCAGTAGTTTAGCTTTTATCCTTTTGCGTTCGATCCAAACGTCCTGTCCCAGCGGACCATCTTCCAGGTCGCGCAGCGCTGCAAAATAAAAGTCGGTCGTACGGCGGCGCCATTCTGCCATCTCCCTGCTATATGAGATCAACGTACGGCGAAACACCGGTTTAGTACAAGTCAGCCACCAATCAAGCTCCGTCGCATACCTTCCAACCCTTCGCTCGCACATTGTCCATGTCTCAAGGATCCGTTGACGGCATTCAGGATCATGTAGATGTTGAATGTTTAATTTTCACGGGGCCTTACTGTTCCACACCTCTCTACGGGGAAGAAGCACCGTACAGATGTAAGCGCTGTGATCGGAAAATGCCAATGGCCAGCGTTCCGCGTCCTGGACATCATTTGCATGAGCCCGTGAGATATAAATGCGATCTAACCTGCTCGCCGAATGACTTGTCACATAGGTGTATCCCGGTGCATCTCCATGTCGTAATTCCCACGTGTCACTAAGTACAAGGTCGTTGACAACGATTCGCAACTCTTGGCTGATGTTTGCTTGCGGCCATTGGTCTTTCTGGATGAGCACACAGTTGAAATCTCCGCCAATTATTACACATTCATAACGTCCATGGAAAAGTGGGGCAATGTCTTCTGCATAAAATCGCGCCCTTTCCCGCCCCCGATTGTTTCCCGACGGTGCATAAAGATTGATGATGCGTGTCTCAAACGTCGTGAAAGCCAGTCCCCTGGCCGACGGAAGGTAACACACGTTTTCCACTGGGAAGCCATCTCGCACGTAAACTGCCACCCCACTCCCATTGTGATCTCCACGTGACGAATAGGATTGGTAGCCTGCGATGTATGGGAGTGCAGCTATGTGGATTTCCTGCAGCAAAGCAATATCCACATCAAATGCCCAAATCGTTTCCTTCAGTAGGTGTATTTTGGCCGGTGAACGCACGTCATTTATATTTAATGTCGCAATACGGTTCGCATGGCGTTGAATCCCACTCTGTCGAGGCGCAACGACATCTCCCTGCATCGGCGCCGGGGGCTGAGTTAGAAGACGTTCTCTCGCCCCTCTCCCTTCACCTTCAGCAATTATTAGGCCGTCTTCGTGAGTGCCGGCTGCCTCTGTATGACGTCGGGCGCCTTCTCAATATCGTCATACCAAATCTTTGCAGGCAGTGATATATTCGTGTCTGACCATAGCCACAGCATATGCGTCTGGAAAGCCAACTGGTTGTGATTCCTCTTCAGCATCACCACGTCCCGGTACCGTCAATGTGACAGACCGCTGCGGGTCTGATCCAACAGTTTCCATTGCCTCATCCTGTTTCGTAGAGGCTGTTGTGTCGTCTTGGTCCACAGGCACATCGTCGTCGGGGCAAGGGGAGTCATCCCCAGGAGATGTCGTGCGACGACGCCGTTTCCTCCTTTTCGGGGAACGTTGTTTGCGTGATCTTCCTTCCGTGCCCTCAGATTGTAGGGAATCACGGCTGCCCGACAGAAAAGCATCCGTAGGAACTGGAAGTGAGTCCCATCGTTGTACTTGGCGGGAGTTCGGTCGAAACTGATGTTGTCGTCACAGCGTGCGTTCCAGACAGCACAGCATCCGTAGTGGCTGGAACTGCTTCGTGTACTATCGGCGTGCTTGGTGGGAGTTCGGTCTCATCTGATGTTGCCGCCATAGATTGTATGCTCGATGGTGCAGCATCCTCTGTCATCCCGACGTCTGCTACAAGGGTTGGGAGATTGCCATCTTGATCTTCCACCGGGGCTGTGTCCTTTCGGTCATCAGCGGACGCAGTGAGGGCTTTGGCATAGGTGATCGGTAGTACTGTCACCGCCGGTGACGGCTCCCGGACATCTGAAGGCAGTTGCGTAGTCCGCCGTTGCATACAGTTCGACCTGAGGTGTCCCTCCTGGCAACAGCCAGAACATGTACGTGGTTGACCATCGTAAATCACCACCGCCCGACAACCACCAATTGTCAGATAGGATGGTACATGCTTCTGAGGATCAATAGTGATCTGTCGCACTCCGTTAAGAACGGGGTACGTGGCGAATTGTGTCCAGCGTTCTGCTGTGTGACCATGTACCGTGCCGTATGGCTTAAAAGCCTTGATAACTTCGTCAGCCGGGAGCTCAAATGGCAGCTCAAAAACACATATTGTCCGTACACCCAGACCAGCATGTTCTACAGTTACCGTGCCGACATTCCCGTCACTATGGCAAAATCGGAGACCAGCTTTTGTCGCCTGTAGAATTCTCTCACACGCCGCGTCATTTACCATCTTAACATACACCGTGAGACTAACGATGGACAGGTGAATTCCGACAATATCGTTTGGCGGTATCTTGACGTCCTCTCGAATGAATCGTTCCACTGCTAAAGGTTTTGGTCGTTCGTAGTCTTTGCAGAAATTGAATCGTAATGTAGTTTTCCTGTACTTGTTCGCCATGATCGTTGTTACTAACCCGCGCGCAGACTAAGTCCACAAGTAAACAAACACTCGCACACGCCGCACAGGCGGAAGTATCGGACCTCCGCTTCGCAGGGCCGCTAGCGCCGAACTGACCACTCAGCTACCGGGGGCGGGCATTATGTTATAGATCACTTTAAATATCTAAATCCTGATGAAGGCACTTAAAAGTGTTGAAACCTGGTTAATAAGACTAAAACAATTGTGGCCGAGGGCTCATTTGTTTCAATTTTAATTTATAAACAGTCACTGAACAAAGCAGCCATGTTCAAAACTTTACTGTTGTACTTTCTACCAGTGTAGTGTATTATAGTAGTCACTTAGAGCGTGCAAACCAACAGTTGGCGCAAAGATTGTGCTACGTGACTGTGGAAGGACGTGAAATTTTTTTAAGTGTACCAAAAATTATTGTAAATTAAAATTCAGTTTGTACTATTGCTTTGATGAGTGGTTTCCAAATGACACCACTGGATCAGTATCCAACTCTAATAAAAATTTATTAAATTTTGGACCATTTTTGTTTCTCATGTAGGACTATAATTTGGTTTATGCATTACGAGTTTATGGGACTTTCGAGATGTGGGATTGTCCGTAGCAGAAGCGCGAAACTGCTTTCAGATACATGAGGTGAAATGACGGAAGGTTAAAAATTGTGTGTCCCAGCGGTTCCAGTGTGAAACCACCATTTCACAACAAATGATAGTCTGCACTTTGCCAATGTCTTCTTCTTTCATTGGTACTATAATAAGAAAGCTGAATTCTGAGAAAAAATTTAAAAATTATCTTTTAGATGAAACTTTGCACTCATTTCTGCATTGAGTTAGGAATTCTTTCAAACATAGAACATCTGAGACTTATCATAATGCCACGGAATCTCGGAGACAGAGACAGAGGATCATTCCAATATACGTCATCCTTTGCATTCATTGAAGTTTTCTCTCTTCATAATGTAAACGGCTTGTGCTTGGAACTATATAATATACACTCCTGGAAATTGAAATAAGAACACCGTGAATTCATTGTCCCAGGAAGGGGAAACTTTATTGACACATTCCTGGGGTCAGATACATCACATGATCACACTGACAGAACCACAGGCACATAGACACAGGCAACAGAGCATGCACAACGTCGGCACTAGTACAGTGTATATCCACCTTTCGCAGCAATGCAGGCTGCTATTCTCCCATGGAGACGATCGTAGAGGCGCTGGATGTAGTCCTGTGGAACGGCTTGCCATGCCATTTCCACCTGGCGCCTCAGTTGGACCAGCGTTCGTGCTGGACGTGCAGACCGCGTGAGACGACGCTTCATCCAGTCCCAAACATGCTCAATGGGGGACAGATCCGGAGATCTTGCTGGCCAGGGTAGTTGACTTACACCTTCTAGAGCACGTTGGGTGGCACGGGATACATGCGGACGTGCATTGTCCTGTTGGAACAGCAAGTTCCCTTGCCGGTCTAGGAATGGTAGAACGATGGGTTCGATGACGGTTTGGATGTACCGTGCACTATTCAGTGTCCCCTCGACGATCACCAGTGATGTACGGCCAGTGTAGGAGATCGCTCCCCACACCATGATGCCGGGTGTTGGCCCCGTGTGCCTCGGTCGTATGCAGTCCTGATTGTGGCGCTCACCTGCACGGCGCCAAACACGCATACGACCATCATTGGCACCAAGGCAGAAGCGACTCTCATCGCTGAAGACGACACGTCTCCATTCGTCCCTCCATTCACGCCTGTCGCGACACCACTGGAGGCGGGCTGCACGATGTTGGAGCGTGAGCGGAAGACGGCCTAACGGTGTGCGGGACCGTAGCCCAGCTTCATGGAGACGGTTGCGAATGGTCCTCGCCGATACCCCAGGAGCAACAGTGTCCCTAATTTGCTGGGAAGTGGCGGTGCGGTCCCCTACGGCACTGCGTAGGATCCTACGGTCTTGGCGTGCATCCGTGCGTCGCTGCGGTCCGGTCCCAGGTCGACGGGCACGTGCACCTTCCGCCGACCACTGGCGACAACATCGATGTACTGTGGAGACCTCACGCCCCACGTGTTGAGCAATTCGGCGGTACGTCCACCCGGCCTCCCGCATGCCCACTATACGCCCTCGCTCAAAGTCCGTCAACTGCACATACGGTTCACGTCCACGCCGTCGCGGCATGCTACCAGTGTTAAAGACTGCGATGGAGCTCCGTATGCCACGGCAAACTGGCTGACACTGACGGCGGCGGTGCACAAATGCTGCGCAGCTAGCGCCATTCGACGGCCAACACCGCGGTTCCTGGTGTGTCCGCTGTGCCGTGCGTGTGATCATTGCTTGTACAGCCCTCTCGCAGTGTCCGGAGCAAGTATGGTGGGTCTGACACACCGGTGTCAATGTGTTCTTTTTTCCATTTCCAGGAGTGTATTAAAGATCACTGAACATGCTTAAAGCCCCATGAAGCGAAAGCTTTTCTTACAGTGACAGAGATGAACGTACGAAATTAAGGAGAACTGCACTTTACACCATGACAGAAAATAATGTGTTATCGTTACTTACAAGAAAGTAGCTTCGAGTAGTGGATTCCTCTTTTCCGAACAGCCGCCCTGTTTCTAGTTACAAAGTGTAGAAAATTAAAAGTCGGTACAACAATTCTGAATAATAACGTTGCCTCTATAGAATGAAACAAAGCATTGTACCCCACAGTAAAAAACAGCAAAAGGTATTTAGGCAATGGCGATGAATGTCTGCGTCAAACACCTGTGTGAGCGTTTCACAGGGGGACTTTGTTATTTACCGCGCACTGCGGCTTCCAGGGAACAATTAAAATTTATTGAAATACGATTCAAAGAGGAATGCAACAGGTAAACCGCGCGTGAATTTGCATGGCCGTAATGCAGGTGGGCAGCTTGTTGCGTAACAGCTATTGGATGTGACATAGAATGTAACACTGTTAATTACACTAATTTGGTTCCATTCATTCAATCTGAATAACATAGTCAACTGAGGGATGATTAGAGGTATTACATTACGACTGATCTCCATGATGTATTCAAAGCAATGGTTCGCCATCGCAATATTTAACACGTAGAAAATTTACCCTCCAACATTCTTGGTTTCGTTTTGTCTATGATCTAATCGTTTTAAAATTTACTCACTATATCACTGACATTAGCGTAACCTAAGAGCTTGTTAAAGTATTCGCTCCGGCATTTACATGAGTTATTCAGGGGACCTGACGAAGGACAGCCATGGTAGAAGTCTGTTTTTCTACAACGAACGTACTTTTGTCCGTGAACTACATTCATCTTCTGGTCATGCGTTGTTTTACCATTTTTAGGCATCAATAGACGACAGTAGTGGTATGTCGTACACTCAACATACGTATCTCCCTGTATTAACGTAGCTTTACAAGGTCTAAGGCGATATTTCAGATGTCTACTTTACTGTCACAGAGATCAGTGAACTCCTTATGTTTCTTCCACCAAGTAAAAACTACTTGACGCTGCCGTCGTTCGAAAACATGTGGTGTCTAAGACATGGTCAATATTCGGTCATGGAGGCAGTTAATATGTGCTGCTCTTACAGTGTGACAAGGAGTGAGTGAAAATCCAGGAATTAATGTAAACAATAAATTACAGTGGTACTCACTGTGGTGAGTATAAGGCATGACAGCCGGGTAACGCTATGAAATATTTTTCTTGGATATATGGCGTAGCTCAGGCACTGAAACCGTTTCAAATGCAAGGACAGCAAATATCGCGAAGTAATCCTGAATAAAGAAAGCTATGTGCCACACAGATTCATTGGAGGAATCGCAAGAAAAGGTACACTGCTCTGCAATAATTAAGAAGGAGATAATTAAAATACATCTATCTACATCTACATGGTTACCCTACAATTCACACAATAAACCTCCCAGTCCACGCCACACAGCTCCTGCTACCCGCGTACCCGCCTCCTGTGTGTAGTGGACACCTGACCTATTTAACGGAACACGAAATCCCACCACCTTATGGCGCAAATCGAGGAATCTGCAGCCTACACGGTCGCAGAACCGTCTGAGCCTCTGATTCACACCCTCCACTCGGCTCTGTACCGAAGGTCCGCAATCGGTCCTGTCGACGATGCTGCAGATGGTGAGCTCTGCCTTCATCTCGCTAGCAAGACTGGTAGTTTTCACCAACTCAGATAGCCGCCGAAAAGCAGAGAGAATCTCTTGGGATCCATAGCGACACACGTCATTAGTGCCGACATGAGCCACCACCTGCAGTTGGCTGCACCCTGTACCCTGCAAGTCATCCGGAAGGACCCTTTCCACAACTGGGAAGACTCCCGCCGGTATGCTCTCGGGGTGCACATCGGCTTTCTTCCCGTCCTTAGCTGCCATATCCGTGAGGGGCTCCATCACCCGCCTAACAATGGAGCTACCAATAACAAGCAATTCCTCCCTCTGCGCTTGTCCGGACCTCTCAGGAAGACCGGCCACTGCTGCAACAGGCGAGGTCGCCCTTGCTGGCTCAGAAGTACATTCAGCTGTGGGCCGCGTGGGATTAGCCGAGCGGTCTAGGGCGCTGCAGTCATGGACTGTGCGGCTGGTCCCGGCGGAGGTTCGAGTGCTCCCTCGGGCATGGGTGTGTGTGTTTCTCCTTAGGATAACTTAGGTTAAGTAGTGTGTAAGCTTATGGACCGATGACTTTAACAGTTAAGATTTCACATACTTTCATTCAGCTGTGGGCAGTAACTCAAAACGGTTACGGAGGCGTAAGGGTGCAGCCTTGCGCCCAGCACCAACTTTCGCCTTCCGCCCAGGGATTCGCGACCCCGCCACGGTTCGCCAATCACCGTCAGGCAAGTGTCGACTGGCAGGAACGTCCGAATCCGAGGGCGCAGTGGCACCAGAGATCCCAGGCGATGCTACCGGTTACAGAGGCGCCAAAGCGCTCGCCTCCGGTGTCCCTGTGTCACCGCGGCCCAGGGCAACAGCCTGGAGCATGGACCACGGAAAACACAGCTTCCAACTGTTTACGGACGGTGGCCAGTTCCCCCTGAATCCGTAGACAACAGGCGCAGTCCTTATCCATCCCTAACAACTTTTTTTTCCTCTCTTTTATCTCACAAACCGTTCAAAACAAACAGATGATTGACGACTGCGCGAATTTACACTATACGGGTATTAAAACGCGAGCTACCATAATACAGACGAAATTTGTGAATTAAACTATGCAAGTACCCAAAAACACACAAATAAGTTAGCTAAGAGTGCGACTTGCTGCTGGCTGCTGCTTATACAACGGCGGCAGGGAGATCACATAAAATACATTGACATTTCGGTGAAAATGAACGAAAGTAGGCTGTTAGAGATCGTACAGAGAATGCTGGACGTTCCACGGCGTGAGGTCGGTGTGACTAGAGCGGCAAATGGACCTGGCCCTGCAACTCGAAGTGGGTCTTTATCTTTATTTGTTTATTATTGGCTTTCTGAAAGTGCCTACACTGCCATGTCAATATTGGAATACCGGTTATGCTGATATGGACGTGAGCACAACACAACGACCAGTCCCTGTGCGGATAAAATTTCCGACCCAGCCAGGAATCGAACCCGGACCTCTTCGGTTACGAATCCGCCACGCTGAACACGCAGTTACCGCGGCAGAGCGCGAAGTACTTGAACAAACAGAAAAGGACCGTGATTGTCAATCAGCGAGCAGCTACGGCGCACTGTAGTGGTGTTCTTCATTGAACATGCCTTGGATACAGATGATTACACAAGGGGAGGAATAGTTGGGAAATTGGAAGAAGGCCGAAGTGTGAGATGTGTAGCCCAGGAGTTTGGTCTTGCTCACAGTACGGCTGGCACCGCTGCCCGAAGGAGAAGAAATGGTCGACCGCGGTCAACTACAACAGCAGGTGACCGCTACACTATCCAACACGCAAGAAGGGACCCTCGTCAAACAGCAGGTGTAAATGCAACCACA
This sequence comes from Schistocerca americana, assembly GCF_021461395.2. Classification (NCBI taxonomy): domain Eukaryota; kingdom Metazoa; phylum Arthropoda; class Insecta; order Orthoptera; family Acrididae; genus Schistocerca; species Schistocerca americana. The sequence goes on along the minus strand of NC_060119.1, from coordinate 160,858,787 downwards.
TGTGACAGGACTACAAGACAATCCCACGCTCCACAGTGACGCAGCTTCAAGCACGCGGTCTGTTTGACCGACGAATAGTGAACTGTCTTCCGTCGACAACTGCAGATCGGCGGCAACGTTTGCTATTGTGCCAAAACATAGGGACCAGACCAACAACGAGTGGGGTCGAATGCTTCTCTCTGATAAGACCAAATTCAATATGAGTAGTGTTTCTGAGTGTACCCTCATATTGGGAGAGGTGGGTACAAGTAATTTGCTTCAAATTGGTCTGAGCACTATGCGACTTAACTTCTGAGATCATCAGTCGCCTAGAACTTAGAACTAATTAAACCTAACTAACCTAAGGACATCACACACATCCATGCCCGAGGCACGATTCGAACCTGCGACCGTAGCAGTCGCGCGGTTCCAGACTGAAGCGCCTAGAACCGCTCGGCCACCACGGCCTGATGCACAAGTAATTCATCCAGGAACATTATCGAACGTGATTCTTTTGGTGGTCCAGACCTTATGGTGTCATGAAGAATAATTTTGAATATATGTATGGACATCCAAATCATTGAACACGGTACACCGACCGGTTAGTGTTACTGGAACTCACTATTCCTTCCCAACGTGCGTCTTTTCAAGGGCACATTCGGCTCAGTCTTCATTTTTGTGGTTGACAATGCTCGACCGCATCAAACAGCGCTATTGGGAGAGCTCTTGGAACAATAGGATATTATTCGAATGAATTGACTTGCCCATTGCTGAGGCTTAAATTTCATCGTGCACATATGGGATGCGTTGAGGAGACGTATTTCAGAACATCCATATGCACCAACGACCATCTAGTGGTTTTCAACCATGCTGGTGGAGGAATGGAATGCCCTAGCGTAAGAACTCCTTGCCAACCATGTGGCCTGGGTGGCAATAAGTTGCACAGCATTCATTACTGTCCGCGATTATCACACATCCTGCTGAAACCCATTCCCCCCTTTTGTAATGTCCAGGGAATCATCGTATAAGCGTAACTATTATCTTAAAATAGAAAGTGTTCTTTCTGTTCGTTGTCACTGCGTGTTTCTTTCAGGCACCCTTTCTTTTGTACCATACTGTAGCAGTTCTTTCTATGAAAGGTTCAAGTTCCATCGAACTATGTTACTTGGCAGTGTTTGGCATTACTGGCTAGTACTAAATTAGCAACAAGCCGATAATTTTACTCCTGTGAAAAGATACTTGTTTGATTGTGATCGTGTGTAATGGAAAGGTTTCGGACTGTTTTTGTTTCTCTGGAGATTTCTATCGAAGGAATGCAGTAGCAGAACAAACAGGAATCGAACCAAGGTTCTATTACTAATAAAGTAAACAGCAGTTATCTAAAAAGAAACGGTCGCCATCCTAATTATGCAAACTTGTACCAAGTACTTACATGGTCCATAAAGAAAGCTAACTGTTGGGATTGCCTTTGCTTGATACTGAAGTTTTGCTTTGCTGACAAGATGCAAGGCAGTACCCCAATTTAGCAGTTAATGTAACAAGAGCATTAATACGTTTAGGCAACACCTGGCTCTCAATAACACTTGCTATCTGTACATTAAAGTAGGAAGCTAATGGCATTATAATACATGATTACTAATACTGGAGCACTACTAACTTGTACAAGGGGTTCTTTAGTCAGTTTAATTACTGGAAACTACTACCACTGCAATAGTTTTCAAGTATTTGCATCTTTTGTACTCATTCGTATTCACAAGGAGCATTCACATCCTTACACCATTTAGCTCAAATGGAACATGTGGTACAAGATCTAGTATACAGAATGAGATTTTCACTCTGCAGCGGAGTGTGCGCTGATATGAAACTTCCTGGCAGATTAAAACTGTGTGCCCGACCGAGACTCGAACTCGGGACCTTTCCCTTTCGCGGGCAAGTGCTCTACCATCTGAGCTACCGAAGCACGACTCACGCCCGGTACCCACAGCTTTACTTCTGCCAGTATCTCGTCTCCTACCTTCCAAACTTTACAGAAGCTCTTCTGCGAACCTTGCAGAACTAGCACTCCTGAAAGAAAGGAACTGCGGAGACATGGCTTAGCCACAGCCTGGGGGATGTTTCCAGAATGAGATTTTCACTCTGCAGCGGAGTGTGCGCTGATATGAAACTTCCTGGCAGATTAAAACTGTGTGCCCGACCGAGACTCGAACTCGGGACCTTTGCCTTTCGCGGGCAAGTGCTCTACCATCTGAGCTACCGAAGCACGACTCACGCCCGGTACTCACAGCTTTACTTCTGCCAGTATCTTGTCTCCTACCTTCCAAACTTTACAGAAGCTCTTCTGCGAACCTTGCAGAACTAGCACTCCTGAAAGAAAGGAACTGCGGAGACATGGCTTAGCCACAGCCTGGGGGATGTTTCCAGAATGAGATTTTCACTCTGCAGCGGAGTGTGCGCTGATATGAAACTTCCTGGCAGATTAAAACTGTGTGCCCGACCGAGACTCGAACTCGGGACCTTTGCCTTTCGCGGGCAAGTGCTCTACCATCTGAGCTACCGAAGCACGACTCACGCCCGGTACTCACAGCTTTACTTCTGCCAGTATCTGCAAGGTTCGCAGAAGAGCTTCTGTAAAGTTTGGAAGGTAGGAGACGAGATACTGGCAGAAGTAAAGCTGTGAGTACCGTGCGTGAGTCGTGCTTCGGTAGCTCAGATGGTAGAGCACTTGCCCGCAAAAGGCAAAGGTCCCGAGTTCGAGTCTCGGTCGGGCACACAGTTTTAATCTGCCAGGAAGTTTCAAGATCTAGTATAGTTTGAATAGTTGTAACCAGTTGCTTATTATTGCACACAAATGTTAATTGACTGTCAAGTCCACTTAATTATCGCTGTAGTTGTAATGTGAAAACTCTGGCTCAACGGTTAACAAGGTGATGCTGAAACTAATCTATCAGTAGACTTAGAACAAGGCTGAATATCTTAGTCACAATATGAGATTAACTATTAACTATAAACAAATGAAATTATAAACGCTGTTACTTCGAAACCTGCACAATAATTAATCCTCCAAAGTCTGTTAGACTGTACTTCAAGCCTTATGCTCATTGAATAATAGAGGTGCTCTTCACAAAGTTTACAGAACGCAAACATTATTGAAAAAGAAACCGCATATCAGGTCCATGCAGTTATACCTCACTCAAGTAGTGATTTGAGACGAAAGTGGTGGCAAAGTCGGTCTCCTATGCTATTCAAAAAGGCGGCAAAAGTATTCACGGCTCTTTCTGTATTGTAGCTATATTTGAAAATTCTCTTCTTAGCGTCGGATTTTCGTAGCACAGAGCCAGCCAAAGTTTGCCACGAATAATACGCCAAATTACGTCCACATCCGAGGCTATATTATACACATCAAAAAAAGGTTTGCATCACACCAGTTTCCAGAACTCCTGAAGATAGACGTTGACTGTGGATATTGTATCACAGACACAGTCCCTTTGTTCCGAGATGTCACAAAACCCGCCCGAAGATGTAAACAACCATGCATGAGCAGCACCTATTAGATGTAGGAGGTCCGACAGCCGATCAGTTCCAGTCATTCCACCAGGAAGGAGGTACACGGCTCGTGATGTCTGCAGTTCAACCATGCCTAGACGGTCAATATCGCAATCGATCGTGTCCGCATTGTTACTTTGGGCCAGGAATGGCTCTCAACAAGGGACACAGTCCCTTTGTTCCGAGATGTCACAAAACCCGCCCGAAGATGTAAACAACCATACATGAGCAGCACCTATTAGACGGAGGAGGTCCGACAGCCGATCAGTTCCAGCCATTCCTGTCGGACCTCCTCCGTCTAATAGGTGCTGCTCATGCATGGTTGTTTACATCTTCGGGCGGGTTTTGTGACATCTCGGAACAAAGGGACTGTGTCCAGGCGTCTCGGAAGGAACCAAAGCGATGTTGTTCGGACATGGGGGAGATACAGAGTGATAGGAACTGTAGATGACATGACTCACTCAGGCCACCCAAAGGCTACTGCTGCTGTGGATGTCCTCTACCTACAGATTATGGCTCGAAGGAACCCTGACAGGAACCTCACCATGTTTAATAATGCTTTTCGTCCACCCACAGGTCGTCGTGTTATGACTCAAACTGTGCGCAATAGGCTGCGTGATACGTACCTTCACTCCTGAAGTCCATGGCGAGGTCCATCTTTGCAACCACGACACCATGCAGCGCGGTACAGATGGGCTCAACAACATACCGAATGGACAACACAGAATTGGCATCACGTTCTCTTCACCGATGTGTAGCATATGCCTTCAACCAGACTATCGACAGAAACGTGTTCGGAGGCAACCTGTTCAGGCTGAACGCCTTAGACACACTGTCCAGCGAGTGGGGCAAGGTGGAGGCTCTCTGCTGTTTTTGGGTGGTATTATGTGGGGCCAACGTACGCCGCTGGTGGTCATGGAAGACGCCGTAACAGCTGTACGATACTTGAATGCCATGCTCCACAAACCGAAAGTGCAACCATATTGGCAGCATATTGGCGAGGCATTCGTCTTCATGGTCGACAAATCGTGCCCCCATCGTGCACACCTTGTGAATGACTTCCTTCAGTATAACGACATCACGCGACTAGAGAGGCCAGCATGTTCTCCAGACATGAACCCTGGGATAGATTGATAAGAGCTGTTATTGGACGACGTGGCCCACCAACCACTCTGAGGGACCTACGCCGAATCGCCGTTGAGGAGTGGTACAATCTGGACCAACAGTGCCTTGATGAACTTGTAGACAATATGCCACGACGAATAAAGGCATGCGTCAATGCAAGGGGGCATGCTATTGGTTATTAGAGGTACCAGTGTGTACAGCAATCTGGACTGCCACCTCTGAAGGTCTCACTGTATTGTGGTACAACATGCAATGTGTGGTTTTCATGAGCAATAAAAAGGGTAGAAATGATGTTTATGTTGATCTCTATTCCAATTTTCTGTACAGGTTCCGGAACTCTCGGAACCGAGGTGATGCAAAACTTTTTTTGGGTTTGCGTATAATCTTTCAGACTTCTTGCCACGTTCAGTTCACAAGATGCAAACATCTGCCTGCTGGCCACCGACTGACTCTTGCCACGAAGGAGCCTTGCAGTTCGACCGCCGGATCCACCTTTTCTGTTCACGCCAAGTCATTTCGTTGCAGAGAGGCTTCCCTCCGTGTTTTACATGTTTACAAACGCACGAGACCTATACATGATCCAGTATTAGAAGTAAAGTTTTAACATTTCCATGCTTTTGCAGAATATTACGTTTGAAAATACGTTCTTAGATCAAATAAAGTTGCACAAGTCGTCATACATAATGAATAAAAGTTTTACACAGATGTTACAGCAGAGAATTTGGTGATACAGAAGTCACGTTAAGCGAAAACAGACAAAGAAGTTAGATAAGACAGTTGTAGATAGTATCGATAATAATGTTACAAGTGAAACATCATAAGAAAGTTACTTTCGTCCTTGAATTTTGCACAGCAATGCACTTCAGTTACGAATCGATTATCTCTGTTTGTGGGGTTGTTTAAGCGTGTGTTAGCGACCACGTAATCGGAATCGTGTTCAGAACTGAAGAGAAAATTTGTAGAATAACGTATGGGTTTGGTTTCATCAAAATAAAGGAAAAAGAATTGACGTGCTTTAAAGCTTTATCTAAAACGTTTTCTCTCTGTCACTTTGAACACGGGGATTTCACAGGTAACGTGAGAGTAGCTTGGGTCAACATATATACTGTATTTCATCAAAATTGTGTCACGGAGAAAAGGTATCGTAATTTAAAGTTTTGTAAATGCAATAGTGTATTTCTCTGTTACCTTTTCACGACTGAACCGCTGAACTGATTTTGATGAAATTCGGTACCGAGGAAGCTTGAACGCCAGGGAAGAACATAGAGCCTACTTTAGAAAGTGTGTTGTACAAAACATTAAGTGATTTGTAGAACATTACGCGTTTACTCTTTGAATAAGCTATTTATTCTTTGACTTTTGAATTTCATCGTATTTGTGAAAAGGATTTTGTTGATTGATATGTTCTATATAATACGATTGAACATCGTGAATACAATCTTATACAATGCTCAATGTGTTTAATCCAAACTTGCATACCATGATATAATACAAGTGAAAGGTAACGCCGTTACGTTTTCGCGACAAAACCGCTGAACTTCGATGAAATTTAGTATGGAGATAGTTTGAATGGTAAAGAAGAATATAGGCCGCTTTATAAACTGAAAGGAAAGGAAAGTGAACACTCAAAAGTATGAGGAAGGACATGGACATGTACTTTTTACCTCAGTAAGTGTAAACCGTGTCAAAAAACTACACTCCTGAAAATGGAAAAAAGAACACATTGACACCGGTGTGTCAGACCCACCATACTTGCTCCGGACACTGCGAGAGGGCTGTACAAGCAATGATCACACGCACGGCACAGCGGACACACCAGGAACCGCGGTGTTGGCCGTCGAATGGCGCTAGCTGCGCAGCATTTGTGCACCGCCGCCGTCAGTGTCAGCCAGTTTGCCGTGGCATACGGAGCTCCATCGCAGTCTTTAACACTGGTAGCATGCCGCGACAGCGTGGACGTGAACCGTATGTGCAGTTGACGGACTTTGAGCGAGGGCGTATAGTGGGCATGCGGGAGGCCGGGTGGACGTACCGCCGAATTCCTCAACACGTGGGGCGTGAGGTCTCCACAGTACATCGATGTTGTCGCCAGTGGTCGGCGGAAGGTGCACGTGCCCGTCGACCTGGGACCGGACCGCAGCGACGCACGGATGCACGCCAAGACCGTAGGATCCTACGCAGTGCCGTAGGGGACCGCACCGCCACTTCCCAGCAAATTAGGGACACTGTTGCTCCTGGGGTATCGGCGAGGACCATTCGCAACCGTCTCCATGAAGCTGGGCTACGGTCCCGCACACCGTTAGGCCGTCTTCCGCTCACGCCCCAACATCGTGCAGCCCGCCTCCAGTGGTGTCGCGACAGGCGTGAATGGAGGGACGAATGGAGACGTGTCGTCTTCAGCGATGAGAGTCGCTTCTGCCTTGGTGCCAATGATGGTCGTATGCGTGTTTGGCGCCGTGCAGGTGAGCGCCACAATCAGGACTGCATACGACCGAGGCACGCAGGGCCAACACCCGGCATCATGGTGTGGGGAGCGATCTCCTACACTGGCCGTACACCACTGGTGATCGTCGAGGGGACACTGAATAGTGCACGGTACATCCAAACCGTCATCGAACCCATCGTTCTACCATTCCTAGACCGGCAAGGGAACTTGCTGTTCCAACAGGACAATGCACGTCCGCATGTATCCCGTGCCACCCAACGTGCTCTAGAAGGTGTAAGTCAACTACCCTGGCCAGCAAGATCTCCGGATCTGTCCCCCATTGAGCATGTTTGGGACTGGATGAAGCGTCGTCTCACGCGGTCTGCACGTCCAGCACGAACGCTGGTCCAACTGAGGCGCCAGGTGGAAATGGCATGGCAAGCCGTTCCACAGGACTACATCCAGCATCTCTACGATCGTCTCCATGGGAGAATAGCAGCCTGCATTGCTGCGAAAGGTGGATATACACTGTACTAGTGCCGACATTGTGCATGCTCTGTTGCCTGTGTCTATGTGCCTGTGGTTCTGTCAGTGTGATCATGTGATGTATCTGACCCCAGGAATGTGTCAATAAAGTTTCCCCTTCCTGGGACAATGAATTCACGGTGTTCCTATTTCAATTTCCAGGAGTGTACTTGCACACTATAACGACTGCAATTTCACTTAAAATTCTCAGCCAGACTAATTAAACAATTTATCGGGTCGGTAGCAGTGCTATATCAACGGCGGTGGAAACTGTGAGTGGAATTACTCCTTTGCTCGTGACCTAGGGTTTAATGAGGTTGAAGATGGCACCCACCAGCCACCCAGTTAATACTTCATGTGTCTGACGGCATTTGACCCAAATAAGGGAGACAGGAGTCTGTTTAACAGCCAACTTCTCACCAGCTTTAAGAAATTCGCCACGCTTCGTTTGCTGTGGCGCCTGTCCACTTCCTATGACCTTGCTATCCTCCCTAGAGCACGCACACTGCGACCGAACCTCGAAGAAAGTATCGTACTAAGTACGAAAAAAGACGCAAGAGATTGAAGAAATGTATGATGAGATAAAGGAAATCATTCAGATAGTGGGGGGAGACGAAAATTTAATAGTCATGGGCGACTGGAATTCGATAGCAAGAAAAGGAAGAGAAGGAGATGTAGTAGGTAGTGGGGGTAAGGAATGAAAGAGGAAGCCGCCTGGTAGAATTTTGTACAGAGCGTAACTTAACTATAGCTAACACTTAGTTTATGAATCGTGAAATAAGACACCGGATGGTTTCAGACAGATTATATAATGGTAAGACAGAGGTTTACGAACCAGGTTTTGAACTGTACGACCTTTCCAGGGGCAGATATGGACTCTGACCACAATTTATTGGTTATGAACTGTAGATTAAAACTGATGCAACTGCAAAAAGGTAATAATTGAAGGAGACGGGAGCTGGATAAACTGAAAGAACCTGAGGTTGTAGAAAGTTTCAGAGAAAGCATTAGGGAACGATTGACAGGAATGGGGAAAAGAAATACAGTAGAAAAGAATGGGTAGCTCTGAGAGATGAAAGAGTGAAGGCAGCAGAGGATCAAGTAGGTAAAAAGACGATGGCTAGTAAAAATCCTTAGGTAACAAAAGAGAAAACATAAAAATACAGTAAATGAAAAATATCAAAAATGAGATCGAGAGAAAGTGCAAAATGGCTAAGCAGGGATAGCTAGAGGATAAATGTAAGGACGTAGCGGCATATATCACTAGGTGTAAGATAGATGCTGCCTACAGGAAAATTAAATAGAGAGAACCACTTGTATTAGTATCAAATGCTCAGATGGAAAACCAGTTCTATGCAAAGAAGGGAAAGCAGAAAGGTTGAAGGGGTACATAGAGGGTCTATACAAGAGCGATGTAATGGAGGGCAATATTATGGAAATGGAAGAGGACGTAGATGAAGATGAAATGGGAGATACGATGTTGCATGACGGATTTGACAGAGCACTGAAAGACCTAAGTCGAAGCAAGACCCCGGGGGAGTAAACAACATTCCATTACAACTACTGATAGCCTTGGGGGAGCCAGCCCTGACAAAACTCTACCATATAGTAAGCAAGATGTATGAGACAGGCGAAATAGTATAGATTTAAGTGTCAGGAAGTCGTTTCTGAAAGTATTTGTATGGAGTGTAGCAATGTATGGAAATGAAACATGGACGATAAATAGTTTGGACAAGAAGCGGAATAGAGGCTTTCGAAATGTGGTGCTACAGAAGAATGCTCAAGATTAGATGGATAAATCACGTAACTAATGAGGTACTGAATAGAACTGTAGAGAAGCAGAATTTGTGGCACAACTTGACTAGAAGAAGGGATCGGTTGGTAGGACATGTTCTGAGGCATCAAGGGATCAGCAATTTAGTATTGGAGGGCAGCGTGGAGGGTAAAAATCGTAGAGGGAGACCAATAGATGAATACACTAATCGGATTCAAAATGATGAAGGTTGTGGTAGGTACATCGAAATGAAGCACAGTATAGGGCAGCATGGAGAGCTGCAAGTCACTGGACTGAAGACCACAACAACATATTTTCGCCACAATCGCAGGAGCATTTCAAAATACCACAACCGGCCGTGGTCTTCTTCAGAATCTGGTTATAGCATACTGAAATGTTCATGTGATTTTGTCAAGAAACATAAAAAATAAAATATGTTGTCTGAGATTTTAATGGCAGTGTAACATCTCCATTCGAAAACTTGACGATGTGGACTGGATGTTACAGCAGTTTACGTGAGTGTTCCTATTGGACGAGTACACTTCAGTCAAGTCTCGCAAAGTTCTGTCCACTCACTTTGCAGAAAACCTCTCGCAGTCAGAGGTCTATTGACTGCACCCGTCGTGACTGTAATGAGGATCGAACATACTCTAAATCTGCTGAATGATTTCGAAATGTTTTTTAATGCCAGAGTTAATAATTGTCGTTGTGGAATGTGAGCCGCTACTCATCGTTACAATAACAATGTAAAGATTACATATGGATTAAAAACGCATTGTCGCACTACGACTGTACAAGACGGGGCAGCCTTCCTAACTTGACTTCCAAACACTTAAGTGTTGCCACATTCCTGGTGTCCAGTTATTTTGGACTCTCAGCTTTCGGCCAATCAAAGGCAAGGAAAAACAATACTTCCTTCTTTCACGTGAGCACCCATGCACTTTCTCTATCATCACACATGTCACCCACGTACCCAGCGCTCTATCATGACGTCGGGATCGCAACACAATTTATTTTCCTCAAGGGTCAATTAGACACAAATATTACAGGGTGTCCCCTTTGTATTAGAACTCAAATGTCGGGCATTAGATTGTAGGATGGAGGGGGAATTGCAGAGGCAGGTCAAGGTTTGAATATAGTAATCAAGTTATGGTAGTTATGCATAGATGAATAGTTTACTTTTGAATGCATTATGGGAACAGCAGTGATCAATGTCTTGTAAATAATTACTATTAAAAACAGTCTTGATCACGATTTATTTAACAAGGTGACCGGTTTCGACCACTACTGCGGTCATCTTCAGACCATTCTCCAACAGAAAGGGGTTCCTACTCAATGGTCTGAAGATGACCGCAGTAGTGGTCGAAACCGGTCACCTTGTTAAATAAATCGTGATCAAGACTGTTTTTAATAGTAATTATAGATGAATAGATTTGTGCAAGTCAGAGTAGCTGGGAGAGCTGCAGCAATAAGTCTTTCGATTGAAGAGTACAAAAAGAACCTTCTGAAAAAATTTTAAGTGTCATTATTCAACTACAACATAACTTCTATGTACCTTTTGTTTACATTACATGACCCAGATGCCAAATTCATTCTCTCTCTCTCTCACACACACACACACACACACACAGCCCCCGCTCTCTCTCTCTCTCTCTCTCTCTCTCTGTCTTTCTCTCTCTCTCTCTCTCTCTCTCTCTCTCTCTCTCTCTCCCCTCCCGTCTCTCTCTCTGTCACACACACACACACAAACACGCAAGCGCGCGAGCGCGCCAGCACGCAAAGACTGTGTACTAATAGATCCGATGTATGTCTCCTCCAGCCGTATTGTAAGATTTCGTAGTTTTTTTGTTGTGCTTTTGCACACTGGTTCTGCGTGTGGCTCTTCCTATCGGTCACTAAAGCTGATAGCACCGTTAGTGCGTTTTAAAAACAGGGAGCCTTTGTTCACAGGCAGCGATGTGCTTGCGACCCGTGTGACCTCGAAAAGCAAGCATCTGCATTCGACAGCCTGAGGCGAAAGCAGATCGCGAGCCAAGTAATTCCCTCTTCCTTTTGTTCACTCTACCGTCCTCATTATCTGCTGCACTTCATTGTGCCAAAACACAACGAACTGTCTATAGGACGCGTTATCAGTTTCACCAGTCGAGAAAGTGTTGTGGGTAAAACACTGGATTGGCATTTGAGAGGACGACGTTTCGAATCTCCGTCCGCTCATCCTGGTACAGATTTACGTAGCTTACCTAAATTACTTTGACTAGTTCTCAGAACAGCTTACCTTCCTTCTACTTTTTACATATATCTCTATATCTGCGTCAGTATCCTGCAAGCCACCTGACGTAGGAGACCACTTCGGGTACCTCTGCCATATCCTGTTTCCCCTTCCATTCGCCAATAGTACGTGGACAGAAAGAGAGTTGCCAACCCTGTGTACAAGCTCGAATCACTGTATTTTAAACTTCATGGAAATATCTTCGGTATACGTGGAAGGAAGTGAAATGTTGTTGGATTCTTCTAGGAACCTTAAGATTTGTGAAATTTGACTCTAAACCATACCGTGATGCACAGCACCTCTGTCGTACGGTCTGGAACTAGAATACCTACATAACGATTTCGCCCTCATTAAACGAATCTGTGACGAAATGTGCTGCTCTTGTCTCGTTCGTCTCTGTTTCAATTACCAGTCCTACTCGGGAAGGTTCCTAGACTAAGAAACAACAAGAATAAAGTGAACAAAGATTTAGTTAGCTGTCGCCTTCATGGCTGGAGTACACATCTTGAAAATTCATCCAGTTAGTCCACCATCTGCCTTCCCATGAACAGTTTTATGTGGCCATTGTACTTTTACTTGCTCCGTACACACACTCCCAGATATTTAATAGGTGTTATTGCAGTAATTGTTTGCAAATTGCGTAATAAACAGGAATAGGTCTTCCCGTCTGTGTATACACGATACGTCACATTTGCTTACGTCGGGGTTCAACTGGTAAAGCCTGCACCAAACGACCATCCTGTGCAGATTTTCCAGTACTTCGTCATAATTTTCTAGCGTTGTGACTTCTCTGCATACTGCTTCCGGTAGTAGGAGGGGGAGTAATGGCGGACACCTCGCTCCGGCTCCCTTTAGGTCTCGGGAAAGATTTTGACAGCAGGCCGAGTGGACAACGGGCCGTCGTGGAGGGACTGAAACGTGGAAAATCAGAGTGAGGCATTTAAAACTGTCTTTGGAAATGTCTACAAAACAAATCAGATTAAAAATATTGTAATAGTAGTTGTTCGTCTTAAAGGGGAACGACCAATACACCAAACTCGACCGGCCTCCCCCACCCCATGAGGACGGGAAGGAAGTCAGCTTTCAATCTTAAACTGGACCCCCCCCCCCCCCTCCAATTTACCCGGAGAAAAATTCGAAACTGTCGTATTTAGCATTTCTTAGTTTAGTGATACACGGTGTTCAGCGAAGGAGTCCCTGATTTCGGAATTAACCATCTCGAAAGCTAATGATTTCTCTGCTGTGAAAGCTATAAGAACTTTATTTCGAAACAGCTCGAAAAGCTGCCAACAGCTACAATCGCAATATGTAGTGCTATAAATAGTGCGCCGCAGCTCAGGACGATCAGTTTGACCACTGAAACGCGGAAGTTTAGGCTGCTGAAGGAAGAGTTTGGAATCGCGTCTTCCACTGAACAACGTGTTTTGCTGGCCCTTCAGTACCCCATCCTAAGGCATCAAGGTGCAGTTTTCAGAGACGATTTAATGTTCCAAAAGGAGCCGATGCGAAAACCATACGCAAAATCTTCGCCAAATCCAACGGACTGGCAGCGTGTCTAATGGGAATGTTAGCCCCAGGTAAATTGTACTTATTCATGAAAATGTTACCAGGGTTTCTGGAATTATTCCTGCCGAAAGAATTGCAGCAGAGAGTGGTTTGAAGCGTTCCTGCACACGGAAAATACTGATACAGAAACTACACATGGTTCCACTCAAAATCCAAGGCCACCTGGCCGTATTAAAAATAATACTATTGTTGTTATTTATTAATAGTTTGTTTCCTTCAAGGTAGGCTATCTGTAAAGTTACGTAAAAATAATACGAAAACGTAAACTTTGAACATAAAAGAGTTCGACAGCGAGTGTGTTGCAAGATATGACTGCGAGAAAGTAACTGGGAAGTGCTTATCTGGCTTCCTGTTTGTTAAACATTCGTAATGGTAAGAATACTGTCTGAATTCAACACTGTGAACCATTAAACTTTTAAACCGATGATTGGCCCTGGAAAAACTCAATGTTCCTTTTTTTATTAGTTAATTTTGGCTTACCTGTTGCACAACGGAAACACCACGATACTGCTCTTGCCTTGAAAGGTACAACTAATTAGTACTGAGGTGCTCCTGATGCAGTGCGCTCTCTTTTTAAAAAGAGGCCTAGCATACTTGGTTCATAACAAATCTGACTAAGTAAAAATAATAACTCATATTTTGGCATGGACACTGGGTGCGGACAATGACCTGGGACAAATCATAAAATCAAATGCAATTAATCTTCTGATTAGAAAAGACCTGTACTAAAAAATTTTCGCTTTCTTTGCTTTACAAAACATCATTATACATAAAGAAATTACATTTTTTGAGTGAACAAACATAATTAGTCTTTAATATCAAATAAGACCTTTTCAAAAATTAAACTAATAAAAATGACATTAAATATTCAACAGTAATTCCTACACCCAAATTCAAACTGAAAGTTATGCATGGCTGCTTATCTTTCCCTATGTTCAAGGCTTTGCATGTCTAAATCAAGAATGTGTAACTACATGCTGCCGCAAGAAAGTACAAAATCTGAAATCAGTTACTTTAAATTAGATCCTCTTCTACTGCTCATCAAACTAATCAGAATAAAATATTCTTCTCAAAATGATTCAGTCTCTTTTCTCAGTTCAAATAATTAATCAGTAAATCAACATGTTCCACTTCCTCAGAATATGACTACAATCATACAACTCGGCCTATGACACACCTCTACCCATGACACACTACTGCCGACTACTGTGTCACCACATCTCACGATTAACAGTGCGCATCATCTCCCGCGCGTGTTGTAAAGCAAAGGTGGCCCAAGGAAGCCTCCAGGCGACACAGCGTCTATATTTTCAGACAAAACAAAGGAGCTAACGCGTTCATGACATCTAAATACTATAAAAATGAACATAAATTATTTATAGCCCCCTATTAGGGATTCTGAAAATCCCCTTTTGTGTACAGCGAAACCACTGCTGTCAGGGCATTATTAACCCTTTTAAGCGATCACATTGCAATTTTCGAACAGTTTGTCCATGCACGAGGCACCCACTGGTTCATGCAAGGTGGAATCACACCACATCGCACCAAACAGATGCTACATTTTCTAGATATATACTTCAAGTACAGAATTACTGCAAATTTACTAGCGCAGGTTTGGACGGACCTGCATATTCGTCCGATGTGACTTCTTGTGACTTGTTTTTGCGGCGTACAGTAAAAGACACTGTCTACTGGATCCAACCCACCACAATGGACATGTTTCAGTCGGCGATCTGTGTGCCATCTGAAACCATTTACGTTGAGACAAATCTCACTGATCGTCTGCACCACCGCCGGACTGCGAGTGGACATTTCGAATAGAATGCGGTTTGACTGGAAAGACTGCTCGCGGCGAACGAGTATAATTATGCACATTGGTGCTGTATGAGCTGCACAACGTAGACTACCATGTGTTAGCAGCTTTCTGAGCTATTTCAAAACTTCTGTATAGCATTTGTATAATATTTTTACAGCTTTCACAATAAACATAACTTTTAATGTACTCGACTATCGATCTCAGTTTTCAAGATATTTAATTTTGAAATCAGGGGCTTCTCCCCTGTAATTGGTTAGAAACTTCAACAAATATACATGAGATTAGGATTCCAAGATGTTAGAAAGGCAGTTATTCTAAAATCTTTAATGAGACACCGGCTCTTTATAGAAAAAAATATTTGAGTCCACAGAACATAAAACATTACTTTGTTCACATTATCGGTATAATTTCTTTCACAGATGAAGCTCGACTCACCTATTCGAGGGGATTCTTCATTGACCAATAAATCATATTATGCGGATTCAACTGACTAGAATTGGTAAAAGTTGATCCATTAGAAATATACACGCGCCAAAAAACGTTTTGCATCACCTGGGTTCCGAGAGTTCCGGAACCTGTACAGAAACTTGGAATAGAGATCAACATAAACATCATTTCTGCCTTTTTTTATTGCTCATGAAAACCACACATTACATGTTGTACCACCTTACAGACGTGGTGCTCCAGACTGCTGTACACACTGGTACCTCTAATACCCAGTAGCACGTCCTCTTGCACTGATGCATGCCAGTATTCGCCGTGGCATACTATCCACATGTTCATCAAGACACTGTTGGTCCAGATCGTCCCACTCCTCAACGACGATTCGGGGTACATCGCTCAGAGTGGTTGGTGGGTCACGTCGACCATAAACAGCGCTTTTCAATCCATCCCAGGCATGTTCGATAAGGTTCATGTCTGGAGAACATATTGGCCACTCTAGTCGAGCGATGTCGTTATCCTGAAGGAAGTCACTCACAAGATGTGCACGATATGGTTGCACTATCTGTCGGAGGATGGCATTCACGTATCGTACAGCTCTTATGGTGCTTTCCATGACCACCAGCGGCGTACCTCGGCCCCACATAATGCCGCCCCAAAACTGCAGAGAACCTCCACCTTGCAGCTCTCTCCAGACAGGGTGTCTAAGGTTTCCAGCCTGACCGGGTTGCCTCCAAACACGTCGCCGACGATTTTCTGCTTCAAGGCGTATGCATATGAGACGGTCATCGGTGAAGAGAATGTGATGCTAATACTGAACGGTCCATTCGGCATATTATTGGGACTGTATGTACCGCGCTGCATTGTGTCGTGGTTGCAAAGATGGACGTCGCTTTGGACGTCGGGAGTGAAGTTGCGCATCATGCAGCCTATTGCGCACAGTTTGAGTCCTAACTCGACGTCCTGTGGCTACACGAAAATCATTATTCAACATAATGGCGTTGCTGTCAGTGATCCTCCGAGCCATAATCCCTTACATAGCGGTCATCCACTGCAGTAGTAGCCCTTGGGCGGCCTGAGGCTAGCATGTCATCGACAGTTCCTGTCTTTCTGTATTTCTTTCATGTCCGAACAACATTGCTTTGGTTCACTGCGAGCCGGGTACCTCCTTCCTGGTGGAATAACTGGAACAACGGTTGTCGGTCCCCCTCCGTCTAATAGGCGTTGCTCATGCTTGTTTACATCTTTGGTTGGGTTTCGTGACATCTCTGAATAGTCAAAGGTACTGTGTCTGTGATACAATATCTACAGTCAACGTCTATCGTCGGGAGTTCTGAGAACCGGGGTGATGCAAAACATTTTCTGATGTGTGTATAAATGAAATATGTATAAGAGCGACACGGAACTGACCCTTGTTAATGAACAGCAGAACTGCCCATCATAGAAAATGCTGGAAACCGTCATTTTAATGGGCCAGTCAATTGCTAGCTGCTGTCATATGTCTGCACGTTCCATGTCTAGCACGCTCTGTGAAATTCAATCATGAGAGGCTGCTAGCTGTTGTTGTATCCACCTGCCAAAGCTCAACATGGAATATACGCAGAACACTTCTTTGCTAAATTCCTGAACCTCGTGCGACTGACGAAAACTGATGTATTTTGATTTTTGTCTATTGCGGCATCATCTGTCACACAACGAAAAATTGTTACATACACAAGTTACGTGTTTTAGCGCGGAAAATCCGAATCTGAAACTTTAAAAAAATGAGTATTTCTATTTAAGTTTTCAAAGTTTGACCTCTCATACCCTATTAGAGTGGGGCAAGGGGTCGAGTTTATAGTCATCGGATGTATCCCTTAGAGACTAACGAGTTTTGTTCCAACCAACCTGGCCTGGGAAATACACGGATGTGCGAAACATTACGACCACCTGCTTAGTAGCTTGCTTGTCCGTCTCTGGATCGAAATAAGTCAGTGGTTCTCAGTCTGGGATCCGACAGTTCGTTGGTAGCTTTGTACAGGTATGTGGTATTAGATATCTCGGCACAGGTCATGTAATTCGCGTAAATTAAGAGCCGCTGATTTCTGTACGCGTCAATGGCGCCCGTTAGCGACAGAGATGGCTTCCGTAGAATTTATATCAGGCGAATTTGGTCGCCGAGTCATCAACGTGATTTCGTTATAATATTTCTCAAACCACTGTAGCACGGTTCTGGCTTAGAGACATATAGTCCAGTGAAACTGTCAGAAAAAAAGGTGGGGTAGAAGATTTTATTTTTTCTAACTCGTTCATATTGTTGGAAAGGTTACAAAACCAAGTTTTGCCAACAAAATTTCTCTTGGGAAAACTTTCTGCAGTCAAAAACTTCGAAAATTTCGGACTTTTTTCAGTTTTTTCAAAATATCTCAGTTTCATTTGCTCCTATCGCTTTGACGTCTATTCCCTTTTTTAAAGAGTATAAAATTCTCTACAAATTTGATTCTTACTATTTTTTTCTACTCCCAGTATCTAAGGCGCTACAGCGCGTCAAAAAATACCAATTTTTCAAATTTCGAGCAAAGTCGCAAATTACCTAATTTTTTAACACTGTTATTTCAGTTTCTATCTGTGTAGTATAAACATATTATTCATCATGTTATTCATTGGAATTTACCATCTCACTCTGCTGCACGGCCAGGACAAACAGCATCATATTCAGTAACTACGAACACATTCATGTTGGATTGCGTGAAGTTTATTTGTGTTAGAATATGTTATACGATTGCATGCAGGTGCCGTACATCTTCTACAGTTGATTGACGTTAATGATCAGTTATAAGAAAAAGTATGTAGGAATTGTTCTTTAGCGCACAAAAGCGTACTTATTCTTTGGCGTGCGGGAGGCGATTATCTCTGGTGATTGTTCACAGCCCGCTGACAGCTATTAGCACACAACAATAAGGTTCCTACAGTTTGGAGTCGCTTCCATTCAGTATATGTCGTGGTGCTGAAAATGAGTATGTCTGACATGAATTTGTGTTTCATTTGCGAAAAAACTGTGGTGAGTGAGCCGGCCGCGGTGGTCTCGCGGTTCTAGGCGCTCAGTCCGGAACCGCGCGACTGCTACGGTCGCAGGTTCCAATCCTGCCTCGGGCATGGATGTGTGTGATGTCCTTAGGTTAGTTAGGTTTAAGTAGTTCTAAGTTCTAGGGGACTGATGACCACAGATGTTAAGTCCCATAGTGCTCAGAGCCATTGCCATTGTGGTGAGTGGTGGGCGCAATGTGAAAAAGAGAGGACTGAGCACACTTATCGATTGTAGTGCTAAACGCAGGGAGTCTGCTCACACCTGTTTTTTTTTAAAACGCTCAGTGAAGTGATGGTGCATGAAGCATGCTACAAGAAGTACATTAATGAGAGAATGATAGCAGCTAGCCTTCGACATCCTCAGGAACCATCAGGCGTGCTACGTCGATCGCAGGAAAAAGGTCAGTTCAATTTCAAGGAGAAATGCTTCTTATGTACAAAAGGGAATTCTGATGACTTTTTAACCAAGCAGTTAAGATTGCCATATGCCAAACGAAATTTTGTTTACAAAGTAAGGAAATTGGAAGTGCAATCGACAGTATTACAACAGGCTAAACGACGTGGTGATGAATTTAGTCAACAACTGATATAGCGGATTCAAAATGTAAATGATTTGGTTACTGCAGATGGGTGTTACCACAGATTTTGCTACAGAAAGTCCTTTCACCGTGTTTCAGCTACTGGACAGAAACGAGGTTACCGACCTGCAACACAAGTAGATGAAGGCATGGAGGCTATATTTACCTACCTGGAAACCAATACGGAAGAATGTCAGTTTTCTATGGACGATCTGTTAGGGCAAATACCCACATCACCTCGTCCTGATATTCGAACTGTCAAGGCTCGCCTTTTCCAGAAATATGGTGACGATGTGGCGATAGCTTAAACAGCTTCAAAGCCAGCAGTCGTATGTTTCAAGAATGTTGGGCACCAACTACTCAGTGAAAATTGGTACACCAAAAGAAATTCAGATCCTCAGCAAGAAAGACTACGAATCGTCAAAACAGCTGTAAATATCATATTACACGATATAAGATCAGTAGTGTACGATGTAAAACAGTACCCTCCCTCTGATAATTTTTTATGTGATGTAGAGTCTGTCATGCCAGAATCTGTAAGATTGCTCTTTGAAACTATAATTTTGAAACACAAGCGGTCTCCCACAAAATGGGGGAAAATATGTGTTTCTCTTGCTCATGCACTCATAAGTGCTGCGAGGCCACGTTCATTTATTTCATCACTTTTGACTGCTATTAGTGTATACTTGTACTGGATGTTTGGCTCAAAACATCTCATCCAGGTTTTGTCTTCCCTTGGCTTTGCAGCATCTTATACGGAAGCTGCCCTATTGGAAGTGTCTTCAATCCTTCAGCTTGACAACGAAAGACAACTAAGCGACGCATTTTGCCAATTTGTGTTTGATAACGCAGATTTCAATGTAAACACCCTAGATGGAACGTACTTTTCATGCAATGGGAGGTTTTTTTTTTTTTGGTCATCAGTCTGCTGACTGGTTTGATGCGGCCCGCCACGAATTCCTTTCCTGTGCTAACCTCTTCATCTCAGAGTAGCACTTGCTACCTGCGTCCTCAATTATTTGCTTGACGTATTCCAATCTCTGTCTTCCTCTACAGTTTTTGCCCTCTACAGCTTCCTCTAGTACCATGGAAGTCATTCCCTCATGTCTTGGCAGATGTCCTATCATCCTGCCCCTTCTCCTTATCAGTGTTTTCCACATATTCCTTTCCTCTCCGATTCTGCGTAGAACCTCCTCATTTCTTACCTTATCAGTCCACCTAATTTTCAACATTCGTCTATAGCACCACATCTCAAATGCTTCGATTCTCTTCTGTTCCAGTTTTCCCACAGTCCATGTTTCACTACCATACAATACTGTACTCCTGACGTACATCCTCAGAAATTTCTTCCTCAAATTAAGGCCGGTATTTGATATTAGCAGACTTCTCTTGGCCAGAAATGCCTTTTTTGCCATAGCGAGTCTGCTTTTGATGTCCTCCTTGCTCCGTCCGTCCTAGGTTATTTTACTGCCTAGGTAGCAGAATTCCTCAACTTCATTGACTTCGTTGACCATCAATCCTGATGTTAGGTTTCTCGCTGTTCTCATTTCTACTACTTCTCATTACCTTCGTCTTTCTCCGATTTACTCTCAAACCACACTGTGCACTCATTAGACTGTTCATTCCGTTCAGCAGATCATTTAATTCTTCTTCACTTTCACTCAGGATAGCAATGTCATCAGCGAATCGTATCTTTGATATCCTTTCACCTTGTATTTTAATTCCACTCCTGAACCTTTCTTTTACTTCCATCATTGCTTCCTCGATGTACAGATTGAAGAGTAGGGGCGAAAGGCTACAGCCTTGTCTTACACCCTTCTTTATACGAGCACTTCGTTCTTGATCGTCCACTCTTATTATTCCCTCTTGGTTGTTGTACATATTGTATATGACCCGTCTCTCCCTATAGCTTACCCCTACTTTTTTGAGAATCTCGAGCGGCTTGCACCATTTTATATTGTCGAACGCTTTTTCCAGGTCGACAAATCCTACGGAAGTGTCTTGATTTTTCTTTAGACTTGCTTCCATTATTAGCCGTAACGTCAGAATTGCCTCTCTCGTCCCTTTGCTTTTCCTAAAGCCAAACTGATCGTCACCTAGCGCATTCTCAATTTTCTTTTCCATTCTTCTGTATATTATTCTTGTAAGCAGCTTCGATTCATGAGCTGTTAAGCTGATTGTGCGATAATTCTCGCACTTGTCAGCTCTTGCCGTCTTCGGAATTGTGTGGATGATGCTTTTCCGAAAGCCAGATGGTATGTCGCCAAATTCATATATTCTACACACCAACGTGAATAGTCGTTTTGTTGCCACTTCCCCCAATGATTTTAGAAATTCTGATGGAATGTTATCTATCCCTTCTGCCTTATTTGACCGTAAGTCCTCCAAAGCTCTTTTAAATTCCGATTCTAATACTGGATCCCCTATCTCTTCTAAATCGACTCCTGTTTCTTCTTCTATCACATCAGACAGATCTTCACCCTCATAGAGGCTTTCAATGTATTCTTTCCACCTATCTGCTCTCTCCTCTGCATTTAATAATGGAATTCCCGTTGCACTCTTAATGTTACCACCGTTGCTTTTAATGTCACCAAAGGTTGTTTTGACTTTCCTGTATGCTGAGTCTGTCCTTCCGACAATCATATCTTTTTCGATGTCTTCACATTTTCCCTGCAGCCATTTCGTCTTAGCTTCCCTGAACTTCCTATTTATTTCATTCCTCAGCGACTTGTATTTCTGTTTTCCTGATTTTCCCGGAACATGTTTGTACTTCCTCCTTTCATCAATCAACTGAAGTATTTCTTCTGTTACCCATGGTTTCTTCGCAGCTACCTTCTTTGTATCTATGTTTTCCATCCCAACTTCTGTGATGGCCCTTTTTAGAGATGTCCATTCCTCTTCAACTGTACTGCCTACTGCGCTATTCCTTATTGCTGTATCTATAGCGTTAGAGAACTTCAAACGTATCTCGTCATTCCTTAGTACTTCCGTATCCCACTTCTTTGCGTATTGATTCTTCCTGACTAATGTCTTGAACTTCAGCCTACTCTTCATCAGTACTATATTGTGATCTGAGTCTATATCTGCTCCTGGGTACGCCTTACAATCCAGTATCTCATTTCGGAATCTCTGTCTGACCATGATGTAATCTAATTGAAATCTTCCCGTATCTCCCGGCCTTTTCCAAGTATACCTCCTCCTCTTGTGATTCTTGAACAGGGTATTCGCTATTACTAGCTGAAACTTGTTACAGAACTCAATTAGTCTTTCTCGTCTTTCATTCCTTGTCCCAAGCCCATATGGGAGGTATGGGAGATATAATGTGTGTTACTCCTCATGATACACTGCTTCCTCAGAAAAATATTAAAAAGGTGAATCATCGTCCCTCAGCTCAACTTGTTAGTGAAGCCGGAAAAAATGACATACAGACATACCACAGAACATAAGTTGGAGGGCTGAAGGTTATAAAAATTGAAGATTTGGACATAATTGCTCCTGCAAAAGGTGAGATCGTCATCTCTACAGCGGAAATTACGTGGTTATATTGTAAATGGTGTCGGTTGTTTCAGGATGGAATGGTTACATGGAGCGCTCGACGGCAGGCAAAGAATATGAACGTTCTAAAATAAAGTGTCTTCCATTTCTAAATTCATCACCAACCCATTATGACACCATATATATACTGCTCTGATGACAGCTAGAGATGCATGTAAAAGACGTAATCAGACTACATGCTTTGTCCCATTTGATCAGCCTCTGTATTGGAAGGCAAGGGATATTGTGGAGATTGACCTTCCTGAATTTCATAATGTGGAGGTCCGACTTGGAGGTTTCCATTTCCTTATGTCGTTCATGGGATGTATCGGTATGATCATGGGTGGAAGTGGATTAAAGGACTTATTTGGTGTAATATTCGCTGAAAACAGCGTTGAAAGGATTTTGTCAGGACATGCATATTCCAGGGCTGTGCATTTATTGTGTCACCTTGCTTTGGCCTGTCAAGTGTGGGATCACATTGAGCTAACAGAAGATGAACGTGGGACATTGAATGACTTGTCTTCTCCTTGTGGTGAGTCAGAACTGTCAGTTGGTCAGGATACCAGTGTTCTCAGGGAGCAAGTCATTAAAAAAATTTGTAACTGACCTGAAAACGATTGAAAGTAAGGGACCCACAGCAAAATTATGGTTTCAGTACTACAAGATGGTCACTCTCATGAAACCATTTATTGAAGCGGATCGATCAGGCAATTGGAAACTTCTACTTCCATTCATCTGGACATTTTATGTACGCTAAATGTGGCCACCTCTACTTACACGATATGTTGAGACTCGAGGAAAAAATGGATTTATCAGAATATGAGAAGTTCACAACGAAAGGACATTTTACAATCCGGCGATCAGAAAAGTATTGGTCAGGGGTTCCTTCTCACATGACTATAGAACAAACATTGGTGAGAACCATGAAGAGTTCTGGAGGACTTACTTCTGGCCGAGGAATTACGGATAGTGTATTAACCAGATGGACGTTGGGTATGATTCACATGCAGAACATCTGTGAAGAAATTGAGTCGTATTGCGAAGTGAGCGCAGTAACATCAGATCAGCATGTATATGCAAGAAGTTGTCGCATCGAACGAGATGGCATAGACTTGCGTAAGCTGCGTGATTGGTTTTCAGTGCACCCTCCCTTCCCTGAAAGTGATTTTATAATGTCTATCAGCAGTGATGTTGTCGGAACGGAGGATGTTAATAGTCATGTGTGTCACGAAGAGGGGGAAAAAGGCATAAAAAGAATAGTTGGTGACAATTTCCACGCTGTAAAGTTCCGTAGAAAAGATAAGTTGTGACTCTCCTTTCTGCGTTCAATTCTGTAAAAGCTGGGAGCACTAAAATTACTCCTGTTGATCCTTTAACTCTTTTCCAAAGGATTTGTTTAATGAAACAAAGTGAAGAAGAGTTAAAAGTCTTTCTGAAATATGAACTTGCTCCTTATCCAATGTACCTATTCTCAGAAAAAGGCATGCGGAAAGGAACAAAATCTCCATTCTACAATGCCTTCGTTCCAGTGGAAGATGTGAAGTCAGGTGGACCGAGTAAATTTTTTGTCATTGATGGAGGGTACCTTATCCACAAAGTGACTTGGACTCGAAATGTTTGCTTCAAGTCAATAGCCCAAAGCTATGTTTCTTACCAGCAACGTCATTTTGGATCTCAATTTGCTATTGTATTTGATGGGTATCCATGTGAGGGAGACAAATGTAGCACAAAGAGTGCTGAGAGGATTCGTAGGTCCAAAAAACATTCTTCGGTTGACGTTGTGGTTGAATCAGAGATGGTGAACCAAGTCCCTCAGGACAAGTTCTTGTACAACGAATGAAACAAGATGCGTTTGATCACACCTCTTAAAAAGGAATTTCTGGAGTGTAGCATTGAAGTGCACCAGGCACAAGAAGATGCTGACGTTATGATTGTAACATCTGCCATGTCAAGAACCGAACATTTTGGAAGTGTTGTCGTTGTAGGAGAAGATGTTGACCTGCTTGTGCTCATGACCGGTTTGGGGCAAGGCATTGAAAACTTATTTTTCTTAAAGCCAGGAAGAGAAAATGGAGAAGACAAGTGGTTTTCCACTGCATGTTACAAGTTTGACAGTGAATATATTCTGTTCACTCACGCCTTTAGCGGATGTGGTACAACATCCGCTTTTTTTGGTCAAGGAAAAATTAAGTGCTGCAATATTGTTGCGAAAAATGAACACCTAACCTCAGCGCTTTGCACGTTCAATAAACCACATGCTACGCGTGAAGAAATAATAACAGCAGGAGAACAGGTTACTATCGCATTGTATAGTGGAGGTGTCGGCAGTTCCCACACAGTAGACCATTTTCGGTACCAGCTATTCGTCAAGTCTGCCACAAAAAGCAAACTGAATCTTGCACGGTTGCCACCTACACAAGATGCTGCACAACATCATTCGTTGCGGACTTAACAACAAGTCCAAAGTTGGATGGGAAACGGGAAACCTCCTGAGAAATGGGGCTGGAATCACAGTGACCACGGTCCAATACCCGTTATAATGAGCCAAGATCCAGCACCTGAAGCACTTCTTCACATTGTTTCATGCTCATGCAAGCTGAACTGTGGCGGAGCGTGCTCCTGCAGAAAAGTGGGTTTGAAATGTTCTTCAATTTGCAAGAAATGTATTGGGGTCAACTGTGAAAACGTGCCAAAATTTTTATATGAAGACAGTGAAGAAGATATGGAGGATGTTGAGGAAACCGCTGACTAAATCAACCAACTTGCTGAGGTTGACTCGCTGTTTAAAGAAGAGGTCAATCTGGGATCAACTCTATGTACAGACCCTGAATCCGTAACTGAAGGTATTTCTGGTGACACTGAGGATCCTGACCCATCAAAACGTTGGAAGTGATGCTCATATCTGTCTCAAGTGAGCTGAAGTGCGATATTACAAGTATTACACACCCAGAACTGTCAACAATTTTTAGTAACTGACAATGCATTTTAATTGTAATAAAGCCACTTATTTTTAAAGTCAACTGTGTGGCTTTTATACACAAGAATAAATACCTACCCAATTAGGTTGCCTATTGCAGCTAATAATAGTTATACAATTTATTTTGTGTGTGTTTGTGTGTGTGTGTGTGTGTGTGTGTGTGTCTATGTCTCTTAATGATATATTTTTATATTTATAGTTTTACAAATACCAGGGCTGAGGTGGCACATAGTGAACTTCAGGTAGTGATGTAAGAATCACAATAGTTGGGTGCCAAGCAATCGTCATGTTGCATACAGAGAAATTGAATACCTGAAAGTGAGGTGGTAGATTCCAACATATAACTTGATGTATAATGTATCTATACTACACAAACAGAAACTAAAAAAATAGTGTTCAAACATAAGGTATCTTGCCACTATGCTCAAAATTTGAAAAATTGTTATTTTTTGAGGCGCTGTAGCGCCTTAGATATTGGGAGTATGAAAAATGGCAAGAATCAAATTTGTAGAGAATTCTGTGCTCTTTATAAAAGAAAATAGACGTTAAAGCTATAGGAGCAAAAAAACTGAGATATTTGGAGAAAACTGAAAAAAGGCCGAAATTTTCCAAGTTTTTTGACTGCAGAAAGTTTTCCCAAGCGAAATTTTGATGGCAAAACTCGCTTTTCTAATCTTTCCAACCATATGAACGAGTTGAAAGAATAAAATCTTCTACCCCACCTTTTGCAAGGTATATCTGCTATTTGACTGCACTAATGTGTAAGTAGGCTGTTTAGGCTAATATGTTGGTAACCTCACGTAGCGCTCTATATTAAAATCGCTGACTGTGCTGTGTGACGGCTGTGGTTAGTTTGCATTGTTGGAGTATATGCTATTGTAGTGTTGGGCAGTTGGCTGTTAACAGCGCATAGCGTTGCGCAGTTGGAGGTGAGCCGCCAGCAGTGGTGGATGTGGGGAGTGAGATGGCAGAGTTTTGAGAGCGGATGATCTGGACGTGTGTCCATCAGAGACAGTAAATTTACAAGACTGGATGCCATGAACTGCTATATATATTATGACTTTTGAGCACTATTAAGGTAAATACATTGTTTGTTCTCAATCAAAATCTTTCATTTGCTAGCTATGGCTATCAGTAGTTAGTGCCTTCAGTAGTTTGAATCTTTTATTTAGCTGGCAGTAGTGGCGCTCGCTGTATTGCAGTAGTTCGAGTAACGAAGATTTTTGTGAGGTAAGTGATTTGTGGAAGGTATAGGTTAATGTTGGCCATTCTTTTTTAGGGATTATTGAAAGTCAGATTGCGCTGCGCTAAAAATATTGTGTGTCGGTTTAGTGTTGATCAGAATAGGTAGAGAGCGAAATGTCTGAGTACGTTCAGTTCTGCTCAGCTGTTTGAAAATCAAATAATGTAAAAGGTTTATCAGCACAGTAATTCATTAATTTTTCTAAGGGGACGTTTCATATGGTCAATTATACTGCTGAAAGATGACATCGGCGTCGGGGAGGCCATCAAGGTGGTTTGCAGCTGTCAACGTGTCTTCGGTTACTACCATAGGTCCCATGAAAGCACAGGTGAATGTATCCCAGACCATAATGCTGATCCCACCAGCCCGCGTCCGTGACGCGCTGCACGTTTCGAGCCAGCGTTCACTCAGTGATGGCGTTTGTGGAGACGACCATCCACCTAATGTAGCAAAAATGTGATTCACCCGGAGAGCCGATACGTTTCCACTGATCGACGGTCGAATCCCGATAGTTTCGTGTCCACTGCAACCGTAATTCACTACGTCGTTGGGTCACCATGTGAAAACGTAGAGGTGGTCTGCTGCTGAGCTCCATGTTCAAAAACGTACGATGAACGGTGTGCTCCGAAAAACTTGTACGTGTAGAAGCATTGTGCTCTTTCGGAAGAGATGTCACGGATCATCATCTATTCTACTTTACGGAACAGGCAAGCCTCCTCCAAACCCCACATTTGTGAAGAGTCGTGGACTTCCAATCATTTAGCACCTAGTGGTAGTTTCACTGTTCTATCTTTTCCGCAAATGTACACGAAAGTAGCCGGCCGGAGTGGCCGTGCGGTTCTAGGCGCTGCAGTCTGGAACCGAGCGACCGCTACGGTCGCAGGTTCGAATCCTGCCTCGGGCATGGATGTGTGTGATGTCCTTAGGTTAGTTAGGTTTAAGTAGTTCTAAGTTGTAGGGGACTGATGACCTCAAAAGTTAAGTCTCATAGTGCTCAGAGCCATTTGAACCTTTTCCTGCTCGATCATTTGATTTGTCACCAATCAAACACATGTGGCGCATCATCGGACTATAGCACCAGAGTCACCCACAACCAGCATTAACTGTCTCTGTACTTACCGACCAAGTGGAACGGCGTGGAACTCCATCCAAAAAACTTACATGCGACATCTGTACAACACAATGCAGGCATTCTGGCAGTTGCACCAGTTATTAATGTGCCAGCATTTCACATTTGCAATGGCTTATCTCGTGGTTACATTAACCTGTGACCTTGCAATATTAATAACTTATATATGTCACCTTGACAAATATATTCCAGAAATTTCACTACTCTACAGTAATCATTTCTTGGTGTTGCGATTTTCTTTTTACGCGTACTTCATCCATCTGACTCCCTTGATCCATTGCTTCCAGGATGTCATACTCAATAGCGTAAGTGGGTTTTGGATGACAATTTTCTTCGGGATCCATCCTGATTGACGTAATACTTTCCAATATACCTCATTATGTTTGTTCCCGACAACTAAGATACAACTCTTACAGCTTTTGATGATAAAAAGTCTAGTGTAATTACACTGCTTATTTAGTTCGTATTATGTCCAAACTGATCCCACAAATGAACTCTGTGACCCACTAGAATCAAATCAACCAATTGCCATGGCAACAGATGTCGCATGGAAGGATTTGCCACTGTTATTCCACATTTTACACTATGTGATCAAAAATATTCGGACAGTTACTAGTGGACATTAATATAGAGTGTGGTCACCACTCTTCAGTTTATGGCGGTTTGAACTCTGCTGGGGTCAATTAGGTGTCTGAATATCTGTCCATTCTTCCTCAAGAATCTAAACCAGAAAAGGCAGCGATGTTTGACGCTAGGGCTAGAGCAAACTCCATGTTATAACACATCTCGAAGATGTTCCATTGAGTTCAGGGTGGGAACTGGACAAGTCAGTACATTCTACGAATGTTGTTGTTAATAAACCATTGCCTCACAGATCCTGCTTTAGATCAGAGTTCTTTGTCACGCGGAGACAAATAACCATCGTCTCCGAACTGTCCCTCTAACGTAGGCGATAGATAACGCCGTAAAAGGCGTTTGTGTCCTTCCGCATTCAACTCTTTCTTAAGCACAATAAGGTGACCACGCCCTAACCACGAAAAAGAACGTGTCCTCCGTACGTCACTGTTGGCATTACACATGATGGCAGTCAACGTACTCCAGGCACTCGCCAAACCCAAACGCTTTCATCGGATTACCACAAGGCATAGTGTGGGTCATCAATCCAAATCATTCCTTTCTAGTCATCCACTGCCCGTTGGCGTCGCTCCTTACCTTACCCCAAGCGGCTCTGGGCCCTAACTAAAAAATGTGTGGTAGGGCACTTGCCCGCGAAAGGCAAAGGTCCCGAGTTCGAGTCTCGGTCCGGCACACAGTTGTAATCTGCCAGGAGGTTTCATATCAGAGCACATTCCGCTGCAGAGTGAAAATCTCATTCTGGAAACATCCCCCCAGGCTGTGGATAAGCCATGTCTCCGCAATATCCTTTGTTTCAGGAGTGCTAGTTCTGCAAGGTTCGCAGGAGAGCTTCTGTGAAGTTAGGAAGGTAGGAGACGAGGTATAACGCTGTGAGGAAGGATCGTGAGTCGTGCTTGGGTAGCTCAGATGGTATAGCACTTCCCCACGAAAGGCAAAGGTCCCGAGTTCGAGTCTCGGTCTGGCACACAGTTTTAATCTGCCAGGAGGTTTCATATCAGCGCACACTCTGCTGCAGAGTGAAAATCACATTCTGGAATGTGTGGCTTACCAGGAGCTGCTCGACCGTTGTGCACCTTATATTTTAACTCCTTAAGTACAGTCATTGCATTATCTGGAATGCTGCAGCACATTGGAACCAACAAGTGATTCCTTCCGGTGACTGCATACAGTTTTTCACAACCAGCCCCTCAAAAAGCCCGACGGTCCCCGTCTACCTTGTCATGGCTTAGCTGTGAATGTTCTTCACGTTTCCACTTCACTATGACATCACCATTAGTCGACCTCGGCGCCTTTAGAAGAGTTTAAATAGGCCTGAGGGATTTGTTTCTCAGGTGACATCCAATGACTAGTCCACGTTTGAAATCACAGAGCTGCCCTGATGGACCCATTTGTGCTGTTACTGCTTCCCTTCTCTGCGGACAACATTATACCCCCCTCCTCTTTTTGTACTGGCCTGTGCACCCCGCCTGACATCTGCTGATCATTTCCGCTTTACAAACTGGTGTCTGGATACTTCTGATGTGACACTGTACTTTCTGCGTTTTATTGGCAGGACACTTAGAAAAGGTAACAGATCTACTAAGGAGACTGCCCACACTACGCTTGTCCATCATCTTTTACAATACTGCTGCGCGGTGTGGGATCCTCACCAGATAGGACTGACGGAGTACACCGAAAAAGTTCAAAGAAGGGGAGCACGTTTTTCACTATCGCGAAATAGCAGAGAGATTGTTACTGAAATGATACAGGATTTCGGGTGGACATCATAAAAACAAAGGCGTTTTTCGTTGCGGCGGAATCTTCTCACGAAATTCCAATCACCAACTTTCTCCTCCGAATGCGAAAATATTTTGTTGACACCGACCTGAATAGGGAGAAACGATCAACATGACAAAATGAGAGAAATCAAAGGTCGTACGGAAAGATATAGGTGTTCGTCCTTTCCGAGTGCTATACGAGATTGGAATAACAGAGAATTGTGAAGGTGGATGGACTAGCTGCCATGTGAATGTAGGTGCATATTATTGGAATACCGTACGCCCAGTATCTCTGAGAAAAGATGCCCTCCTCCTTTCATATTCCTGAGCAACCTAACTGCTTCATTGTGAGGGAATAGTCAGTTTTTCAGACAGGCAAATGGTAACACACAACGATATGACTTGTTTTTAGTGTGTACAGATATCGCATGTGTACAGTGACTGACGATGAGATTTTCAATAAGTTGTGTAACATTAGTTTTTGAATAAACTAGACCCGATCGCGATTTTTGAACCTATGTGTTTGTTACCTTTCACTTTGTCTTATCTTGTGCTGACATGTCATTCGAAAATGATCTGATCTGAAATTTAAGTTCATGGAAATGGCAGGTTCTATCAGGGCGGAGGTGACTAATTTGTATCTGTTAAAGGTATAATCTAGTGCGAAATACGAATCGACCCACTCCACATGGCGAAGCTCTAAAACTACAAAATCAAATGACCACAGATACTAAAGCCCAAAGAATGGTAATCAGAAGCAGTCAGTACTGATATTATGTAACACAAAATACCGCTCAGAATTTCTAAAACGGTTATGTGTCAATAACGTATCCTTATATGACTAGCTGCCGATGTAGTGAAGAGAACAAATAAACATGGATGCACTTATAAGTGTACATGCCGCGGGTGCATTACAGGGCCTGATGTTTACGGCGTGCATGAAAATGCTATTTTCATCTACATCTACGTCTACATCCGTACTCCGCAAGCGCCCTGACTGTGTGTGGCGGAGGGTACCTTGAGTACCTCTATCGGTTCCCCTTCTATTCAAGTCTCGTATTGTTCGTGGAAAGAAGGATTGTCGGTATGCTTCTGTGTGGGCTCTAATCTCTCTGATTTTATCCTCATGGTCTCTTCGCGAGATATACGTAGGAGGGAGCAATATACTGCTTGACTTTTCGGTGAAGGTATGTTCTCGAAACTTTAACAAAAGCCCGTACCGAGCTACTGAGCGTCTCTCCTGCAGAGTCTTCCACTGGAGTTTATCTGTCATCTCCGTAACGCTTTCGCGATTACTAAATGATCCTGTAACGAAGCGCGCTGCTCTCTGTTGGATCTTCTCTATCTCTTCTATCAACCCTACCTGGTACGGATCCCACACTGCTGAGCAGTATTCAAGCAGTGGGCGAACAAGCGTACTGTAACCTACTGCCTTTGTTTTCGGATTGCATTTCCTTAGGATTCTTCCAATGAATCTCAGTCTGGCATCTGCTTTACCGACGATCAACTTTATATGATCATTCCATTTTAAATCACTCCTAATGCGTACTCCCAGATAATTTATGGGATTAACTGCTTCCAGTTGCTGACCTGCTATTATGTAGCTAAATGATAAGGGATCTATCTTTCTATGTACTCGCAGCACATTACACTTGTCTACATTGAGATTCAGTTGCCATTCCCTGCACCATGCGCCAATTCGCTGCAGATCCTCCTGCATTTCAGTACAATTTTCCATTGTTACAACCTCTCGATACACCACAGCATCATCTGCAAAAAGCCTCAGTGAACTTCCGATGTCATTCACAAGATCATTTATGCATATTGTGAATGGCAACGGTCCTATGACACTCCCCTGCGGCACACCCGAAATCACTCTTACTTCGGAAGACTTCTCTCCATTGAGAATGACGTGCTGTGTTCTATGATCATTATCATAAGGTGTTCCGCCTATTGGCAAGTTCCTGACGCACTACCTGTCTCCATGTGATCCTGTTCGCAGGCAACTGCTTCGTAGTCAGCAATCTTCCTCTTTACTCTTTTAATTCTTCTCCATCCTATTTTATTTTGTCCTTGCGTTGTACCTTCGATAGCTGTTGTTAGAATTCCTTTTCTTATAGTATACATCCCACCCTTTCTTAACAAGACGTGTAAGAGCTCTTTATGTCTTTCCCTTCCCACTGCTCTAGTGTTCATCACTTTATTCACTCATTTTATTTCCTTTACTCCCCTTGAAATGAACACCTCGAATTCATTTTTGTTTCTTTATCTCGTCTTCAGTGTCTAGCTTTCACAGACGTACAAAAAAAGATTACACACAAAGCAGAGTGTAATCTATTTTATTTGCGGTGTTAATCATATAATTACCACAGAACGTGCATAAGGCAACACAAGTTAATTGTTTGTGGTCAGTTTTACAAATTACTGTACTTATCATGTGAGATAATAACATAAAAATTCAGGAAAATAAGCTGTCGTCCCATAATAATGATAAAGCCTGAAGGTGACAACCAAATATACATCTCTCATCCAATATTAATAGTTCTCCCCACTGAGATTAACTGAAGACGCATTCAATATAAACTGCAGTATGTACCGTGAGAAACGGCAGTGTGATTGAAACACTTGCCACCATGAGCGTCTCTGGATTCCTAAATGCATAAGCGGTACGTATTCTTTCGTATTTTTAGAAGAGCACGAACCAGTGAGTAAGCCAGTTGGCTGCAGAGAGAAAGAAGAGAGAGAGTGTGTGTTGTGGTCGCGCTCAATGAGAACCTTGGACGGTTGGCGTGCCGAACAGAGAATGAATTTTATTTGAGATACTTCCTGGTATAACTGAATTTAAAGGATGGATTTCTGAGATGATTTTATAGATGATACCTTTAAAACAATGTGATATGCATTGAGTTTTTTGTGCAGCAAGGGCTGGCTGAGTAATTATTGTCGAGTAAAGACTACGTTGTGTTTAACAATATTTAGGTCTTGGTATCCACAGCGAATTATCAGTCATATGTTCAGAATCTTAATTATTATTCTTCACCCTCCGTCTTCAGTTAAAAATCTTTCATTAGAAAAGCGGAGAGTATATTTTACGTAATTGAAATATTATTTGTATGAGTTAATTTTTATGGCGCATGACAGTGCTAAAACAAAAATTTCATTTTAGGACGAGTCACTTTTGCATTATTAAAAGAACTTTAATAAAAACTGTAACATAACAAAAAAATAACGCACCACAAAGGAATTATACGAATGCAACAGAAATCGGTAGATGTTAAGTACATGTATAGAGAAACAAATGATTACAATTTCGAAAAGAACTGGATGATTTCTACAGTGTAAAGAACTTCATAAATTGTGCAAGTCAATGATGCGTTGGTCTACCTCAGGCCCTTTTGCAAGCAGTTATTCGGCTTGGTACTGACTGATAAAGTTCCTGGATATCCTCCTATGGGACATCTTGCCAAATTCTGTCTAATTTGCCCGTTATATCGTCAAAATCCCAAGCTGATTGGAGGGCCCTGCCCATGAGGCTTCAAACCTTCTAAATTGGGGAGAAATACGGCTACATTTCTTCCCAAGGTAGGGTTTGGAAAGCACGAAGACAAGTGGTAGAAACTCTCGCCGTCTGCGGGCAGACATTATCTTGTTGAAATCTAAGGCTACGTTGGCTTTCCATTAAGGATAACAAAACAAGGCATAGAATATTGTAGACGTACCGCTGTGCTGTTAAGAGTACCACGGATGATAACTAAACGGTTCTGATATGAAAGGAAATGCCACCCCGGACCATCACTCTGGGTTGTCGGGCTCTACAGCCGGCTATAGTCAAGTAGGTATCCCAAAGCTGATTGTGGCATCTCCAGACATCTCTTCGGCTTGAAATCTCGTTAACTGAGCCAGAATTGTCTTCAGTGATGAATCCCGATTCGCAATGAGCCACTATGATCCCTCTGGTTGTCAACAGCGACGTCATTCTGCGATATTCTACGCTCCGTTTTGTGCCCCTTCAGTGCAAGCCATCCCTACCTTACATTTCACCAACATAATGCCCGCCTGTATACGGCGAGAGTTTCTAGTGTTCTGTCTTTGTGCTTGCCAAAACCCGATATTGGCCAGCAAGGTTGCCGGACCTCTCCACAACTGAGAACGTTTGAAGCGTTATGGGCAGACTCCTCCAACCAGCTCGGGATTTTGACGATCTAACGGGCAAATTAGACAGAATTTGGTAAGACAGCTCTCAGTAGGACATACAGCAACTCTGTCAATAAGTGCCAAGCTCAATAACTGCTAGCGTAAGGGCCAGAGTTGGACCATCGCGTTATGAGTTGCTCAATTTGTGAAGCTTTTTCTATTGAATAAATCATAGAATCTTTCTGAAACTGTAATCATTTGTTTGTCTATAAGTCCTTCGTGGTTAAATCTTCTTTCTGTGTGTATCTTATAGTGTAAGTTCAAAATACTCTTTTATACATTTGAAAATATTGCACTGAAGGTTATCCTTACAATTTCAATACAGTTGTATCTTGATGTACTGTCACAACTTACAGTAATGCGTTTTGGAACGATAGCAATATTCTCATTTGGAAAAGCAACCGAAAGTAAGATGCAAACAGCCGAGCAGTGCTTTACTTCAGACTCATCTAGTTCAGTACCGTATGTTACTGCAGTATGCAGGCAGAGCAGAGTTCAGTTATCCGTTGCAAAGTAAGATACAATTGTAGGCTTAAAGGTAGATTTTGAGAATAAATTACTAGCAGTTTTCATCTGCCGGTGGTAGTGTGTTCCTAATTCTTCTCCTCCAAAACGGCTTGACCAATTTTGTTATTTTTTTTTTGGGGGGGGGGGGGGAGGGGGGAGTTGGGTGGCGGGGCTGGGGATCAACTGGTTGATTCTTAGCTATAATTGGACGCGGTAGGTGTCACTGTTGTTGAGAGCCGGATTCTTTTTACTTTCCCGACCAAATGCTTTTTAAATATTTCTAGAATTTCTCACGTAAAGAAACAGATAGTCTCAATTTTTTAGCTTCCCAGCACTTCTCAGTATTGACTTATGCATCAACACATGAGCAACCTCATTGGGTCGTAGCTTGGCATTGTTTTGTCATTCCGATTTCGGACTGTTGAGCTCTGATATATTCCATGCAGTGTAATTGCGTGATTACTGAGTGAATTGTTTAGCGATTAATTCGAGATTGATCTAAACTCTGAAGTTTATTTGACGTGATATTTTGTTCTGATGTGTTCCGAGTATTGTAATTGCGTACAAACTGAGTGAATTATTTATCGACTAATTAGATTTTTATGTAACAAACAAAGTGTATTTCAAACAACACTGTGTGAAAATGTAAAGGTGTTTTGTTTGAATTACGCTTTATACACCTAATCATTTGGTGGCATTTCATCTAACCTCCTAAATCAAATATTTTATTCAGTGTTCATTTGTGTGATTTCATTGATGATGCTTTGTTCGTGACGATTTAAACGGTTCATGGGATGAATGCAACGTGTAAGTATATTCTATAAATTAATATAAAATAAAGTAAATTAAATATTCGTTCTTTATATTCATATCTTGTGAATGTACGGAAATGTGCCACGAAGAGCACGGACAAATCTTCTACATCTACATCTACATCCATACTCCGCAAGCCACCTGACGGTGTGTGGTGGAGGGTACCCTGAGTACCTCTATCGGTTCCCCTTCTATTCAAGTCTCGTATTGTTCGTGGAAAGAAGGATTGTCGGTATGCTTCTGTGTGGGCTCTAATCTCTCTGATTTTATCCTCATGATCTCGTCGCGAGATATACGTAGGAGGGAGCAATATACTGCTTGACTCTTTGGTGAACGTATGTTCTCGAAACTTTAACAAAAGCCCGTACCGAGCTACTTAGCGTCTCTGCTGCAGAGTCTTCCACTGGAGTTTATCTATCATCTCCGTAACGCTTTCGCGATTATTAAATGATCTTGTAACGAAGCGCGCTGCTCTCTGTTGGATCTTCTCTATCTCTTCTATCAATCCTATCTGGTACGGATCCCACACTGTTGAGTAGTATTCAAGCAGTCGGCGAACAAGCGTACTGTAACCTACTTCCTTTGTTTTCGGATTGCATTTCCTTAGGATTCTTCCAATGAATCTCAGTCTGGCATCTGCTTTACCGACGATCAACTTTATATGATCATTCCATTTTAAATCACTCCTAATGCGTACTCCCAGATAATTTATGGAATTAACTGCTTCCAGTTGCTGACCTGCTATTTTGTAGTTAAATGATAAGGGAACTGTCTTTCTATGTATTCCCAGCACATTACACTTGTCTACATTGAGACTCAATTGCCACTCCCTGCACCATGCGTCTATTCGCTGCAGACCCTCCTGCACCTCAGTACAATTTTCCATTGCTACAACCTCTCGATACACCACAGCATCATCCGCAAAAAGCCCCAGTGAGCCTCCGACGCCATCCACAAGGTCATTTATGTATATTGTGAATGGCAACGGTCCTATGACACTCCCATGCGGCACACCTGAAATCACTCTTACTTCGGAAGACTTCTCTCCATTGAGAAAGACATGCTGCGTTCTGTTATCTAGGAACTCTTCAATCCAATCACACAATTGGTCTGATAGTCCATATGCTCTTACTTTGTTCATTAAACGACTGTGGGGAACTGTATCGAACGCCTTGCGGAAGTCAAGAAACACAGGCATCTACCTGTGAACCCGTGTCTATGGCTCTCTGAGTCTCGTGGACGAATAGCGCGAACTGGGTTTCACACGACAGTCTTTTTCGAAACCCATGCTGATTCCTACAGAGTAGATTTCTAGTCTCCAGAAAAGTCATCATTATACTCGAACATAATACGTGTTCCAAAATTCTACAACTGATCGACGTTAGAGATATAGGTTTATAGTTCTGCACATCTGTTCGACGTCCCTTCTTGAAAACGGGGATGACCTGTGCCCTTTTCCAATCCTTTGGGACGCTACGCTCTTCTAGAGACCTACGGCCGACATACGTTGAATAGTCAGCTATAAGGAACATGAGAGCATTAAACCAAAACACGGCACACAGTGCCGACCCACGAGACTGAAAGGCAAACGCACGTGCAACTGAAAGGCAAGAGCAACTCAACACAACAATTGCCTTCGAGCAAATGCTTCGAGACAAAGACAGGCGAGTCAACGTACCACAGACCCACACAGAAAACAGAACCGACAGCGCATGCAAGCACATGGTGCATTAGCGCGTTCTACATTCGTTCGTGTTGCGTATGACTATAATCAAGACACTGAATATTCGATGTATCCGAAAACTACTATGGTTGAAATGGACAAAAAAACGCTAATACTCTCATGTATAACATTCAAATCAAAAACACCCTGCATCTGTAGCGTGTCAGGCAAAGTTGTACTACAAGCGTTGAATTATGCGAACCAATGAAAAAGCTTATGGATGGTGTGATGGTGTTTTTGTGCAAAATTCGCGAATTGAATTCGTGCCTCCAGATGACGTCTTTTGGCGCAACCGACATTGTTCAGTACATCGACGGTCGAAATTTGAAATCGACACTAAAAATTCAGGCCAATTTTACCATAGAATTGACTCCAAAGTAATAGTGCACGTTGCGGACTTGAAATCCATAAAAATTTACTTCATGAGCGATGAACAAGAACGCGTGGACACAAGATCCCATTACCGCATCGAACGTATCGCGAAATGGGAAATAGTGGCATCGTTGGAGACATTTTTGAACAACCAGCTGTTCGATTGTTCAAAAGAGTGTCAAGCCTTTGAACAAAGCTGCTAAAGGTTCAGTGACCGTGTCAGAATTATATTGGAACAAATAAGCCCTCGGTCACAAATAGTAAGTCAAAATTGACCTGGTTTCGACGCTACTATGAGCGTCGTCTTCAGAATTAGACTAACAGTTCTAAAACATTTTAGGTATATAGCACATTAATAAAATTAAAGTTTGTACTGACTGGGTTGCAACTTTTGTTCACAGTACGAGCAGCCCTTAGCGGCTCGCCATCTCACAACTGTTCATGACGTCGCCTTTCCGGCTTAGATCTTTTTTAATATGTGACTTGTAAGTACTGCATGTTTTCCAGTCAGTACAAACTTTAATTTTATTAATGTACTATATACCTAATATGTTTTAGAACAGTTAGTCTAATTCTGAAGACTACGCTCATAGTAGCGTCGAAACCAGGTCAATTTTGACTTAAGATTTGTGACCGAGGGCTTATTTGTTCCAATATAACAGTGTCAAGCCGTTTACGCAGTGACACCCACTTGCTCATCATCATCGAACCCGACAAATGCCAGCTGGAGAGCATGTCGGCCGATTCAACGCACCCACTGCATATGAAGTCATTGTTGTTACATCTGGCGATCAATTTGAACGTCGAAACATCAGAATCCAGCGCAGAGACAACACAGTTCAGACGACTGCTCGACACACACCCTTTGTACGACGCTCTACTTTATTTAAAAAAAGTCTTCTGACAGGTTTGATGCTGCTCGCCACGAATTCCTCTCCTGTGCCAACCTCTTCATCCCAGAGTAGCACTTACAACCTACGTCCTCAATTATTTGCTGAATGTATTCTAATCTCTGTCTTCCTCTACAGTTTTTAACTCTACAGCTCTGTCTAGTACCATGGAAGTTATTCCCTGATGTCTTAACAGATGTCCTGTCATCCTATCCTTCCTCTTTATCAGTGTTTTCTTTCTTCTCCGCTTCTGCGCAGGACCTCCTCATTCCTCACCTTCTCATTCGACCTAATTTTCAACATTCATCTACCGCAGCACATCTCAAATGATTCACTTCTCTTCTGTTTCGGTTTTCCCACAGGACATGTTTCACAGCCATACAATGCTTTGCTCAAAACGTACATTCTCAGAAATTCCTTCCTGAAATTAAGGCCTATGTTTGATACTTGTAGACTTCTCTTGGCCAGGAATGCCTTGTTTGTCAGTGCTAATCTGCTTTTGATATCCTCCTTGCTCCGTCCGTCATGCGTTATTTTGCTGCCTAGATAGTAGAATTCCTTAACTTCATCTACTTCGTGACCATCATTCTTGATGATAAGTTTCCCGCAGTTCTCATTTCTGCTACTTCTCATTGGTTTCGTACTTCTTCGACTTACTCTCAATCCGTGTTCTGTACTCAGATTGTTCATTCCATTCAGCATATCATGTAATTCTTCTTCACTTTCACTCTGGATAACAATGTCATCAGCAAATTTTATCATTGATAATTCTTTTACCTTGAATTTTAATTCCACTCCTGAACCTTTCTTTTATTTCCAGCACTGCTTCTTCGATGTACAGACTGAACAGTAGGGGTGAAAGACTACATCCCTGTCTTGCAACCTTTTTAATCCGAGCACTTCGTTTTGGTCGTCCACTTTTATTATTCCCTCTTGGGTCTTGTACTTAGTGACTATTACCCGTCTCTCCCAATAGCTTACCCCAATTTTTCTCAGAACTTCGAACGTCTTGCACCATTTTACATTGTCGAATGCTTTTTCCAACTCGACAAATTCTATGAACGTGTCTGGATTTTTCTTTATTCTTGCTTCCATTATAAACTGCAACGTCTGAATTGCCTCTCTTATGTCTTTACCCTTCAGAAAACCAAACTGATCATCATCTAATATATTCTCAATTTTCTTTTCCATTCTTCTATGTATTATTCTTGTAAGCAACTTGAATGCAAGAGCTATTAAGTTGATTGTGCGATAGTTCTCACAGTCTTCGGAATTGTGTGATGATATCTTTGTGAAAGTCAGATGGTACGGTATGTCACCAGACTCATACATTCTACACACCATTGTGAGTGGTCGCTCTACAATACCCACTGTTATTTTGGGAAGGAGACGATGGATATTAAATTAATGTTAATCAGCGGAATCCATCGACAGGTAATAAATTTCGTATGGGAAATGTACGACTCTTGTAACGTTCTTTTCAATATTTTTCATTCATTCATACTTCCTAGACGTCAAAACCAAAAAACTGTCGACGCAATGAGCCATTATTCATACCCGAT
The DNA here is from genome assembly GCF_021461395.2 of Schistocerca americana. Lineage (NCBI taxonomy): Eukaryota > Metazoa > Arthropoda > Insecta > Orthoptera > Acrididae > Schistocerca > Schistocerca americana. The sequence continues at coordinate 160,818,340 of NC_060119.1, read as the reverse complement.
GATTCAAATGGCTCTGAGCACTATGGGACTTAACATCTATGGTCATCAGTCCCCTAGAACTTAGAACTACTTAAACCTAACTAACCTAAGGACAGCACACAACACCCAGTCATCACGAGGCAGAGAAACATACCCGATGATGATTCAACGCAGTCAAGACAACCATATCCTCAAATGTCGTTACCGGCCACGGTGGCCGAGCGGTTCTAGGCGCTTCAGTCCGGAACCGCGCGACTGCTACGGTCGCAGGTTCGAATCCTGCCTCGGGCACTGATGTGTGTGATGTCCTTGGCTTAGTTAGGTTTAAGTAGTTCTAAGTTCTAGGGGACTGATGACCTCAGATGTTAAGTCCCATAGCGCTTAGAGCCATTTGAACCAATCAAATGTCGTTAGCTGCTTCATCAATACGTCGTGGACATGTATGCGAAGATCGAAAGCGAGCGGTTTCTTTATATCAGCGACGCTGCGTTCGAAGAATATATTCACTTGAGAGATGTTATCGTCAGTAACGTAGATACAGATGTAAATATCAACGAAATAGAAAATACATTCGCAATTTCATCCGCATATATTGGCACTCCACGTCATATACAAGAATACATAGAAGACGCTATGACTTTCGTGCACTTTTGAGGACGACTATATTTATTTATAAATGTAATCCCAAATTGAAATAAATGTAATCCCAAATTGAAAGAAACACGAACTTTGATAATGCCATGTCCACCAGCATCTCCACGACATTACTGCATATGTGTTCAAGCAAAAATTAAAACCATTGCTTAATTTAATAACCAAATTGCGCGTTTTCGTACCAGCACCTTGCTGGCTGTATTCTACTGAGTGACAAAAACGAGATTGCCACGTGCGTACATCTGATATGGATACTCGACAAGATACGACCAGAAGAAATCGATTGCATTATTTCAGATGTGTCAACTGCTGAAGAATTATTCCATGTAGTTATCACAAACATAATCCACGGTCCATCCCATGTACTTAACGCGACAGCGTAATGTATGGACGATGGAAAATGTACTAAGCGTCTCCCAAAACAGTTTACTAACGACAGTATTATGAATATCGACCGTTATCCATTGATCGTCGTAGGAACACAAGACAATGGACGTGATTCATTTACAATGCGAATTTCAAACAATAGCAGTCCGACTGACATTGACAATCAATGGGTACTATTACATTTGCCTCTATTTGTAAAAACTTAACAACGCTCACATTGATGTGGAGTTCTGCAATTACGTCAAACAAATTCCTTTTGCAAATACGTTCATAAGGGCAGCGATATGAGAGTATTTGCAGTTCGAAATGTAAATGAAAACTACGAAAAAACACATTACCAGATGCGCAGATACATCACCAGCAACTAATCCATCTTGCGTATTGTGAGTTATTCCATACATGAAAGAGACCCATCTGTCATGCATCTGGCCCTACATCTGAAAACGGCCAACGTGTTCATTTTACAGAAGACAATGATCTGCAAAGAGCATTTAACCCGTCAAAAACCTCACTGACTGAATTCTTCGAATTATGCAAAAGAACAGATATTTTCGTTCAGTTCACACGAACATTGCTTTATTCGGATGTGCCATGATATTTCACATGGAATAAACCATCAAGGAAATGGGAGCCGCATAAGGCAAGTGAACCTGTTCCAGCATTTCCTGGCATTTTTAAAACACATACATTGGGCCGATTGTAAACTATTTACCCAAATCAACGTGAGTGCTTGTTTTTACGTCAGTTGTCGGTAAACATTCACGGACCAAAGCCCTTCGAAAATTTACGAACTGTCAACGATCAACTGCACGACACACATAACAACATCTGCGAGAACTGTAACTGCTGGAAGACGACAATAATTGGTATATCACAACAGTATCCACACTTGAAAATAATGCTATATACGTACTGTATTTATTGTACGGATAGTAATAGGGACGGACACGTTATCGGTGTTATTAATGTAAGAATAACAGAATACTTGTGATCACTCTAGAAAACATTGATAAAATCTTCGCAGGTAGTGGTGTCTTTTGTTGCAACGTTTCAACACGTTTCTTACTCATAATCTTCAGGCGTTGTAATCGCATGAAGATTTCAAGCGGGAACTCTTCGAAACGTGACGATAAAAACACACTGACACTTGGCTAACAGCTCGAGATGATTTCAGTAATGAAATTCAGCAAGAAAACCTGCATTCCTATTCTACAAAACATTTTTTTTTCAAGTGACTGATTTCCGTTTATAAATACCTCAGGTTTAAATGAATGACGTAAAGGAATGATCGCTACAGAAATTTTCACAAAAACCCCTGAAAAGTATCTCCGATGATGATGGTTTATGTTACCTTCTTTTTCTTCTTCTTCTTCGTCACTTCATGGGTTAGGCTTGTCAGCATTTTATACCTTCACAAATGCTTTCCTTTCTTCCTAAGTCTTCTAATCTTTTTTCTCCCATATGGTTTATAATTTTTAGTTAATTATGCAATTTTTTATTGCTAATCATTTCTACGTGTTTATTCCAGCTGTTGCGTTATTGATTTTCTAATCGGTTCCCAGTACTATTAATTACTGACCTAGTGTAATCATTTCTTCTTTTACAGTAATCTCTTGTTCTTACAAATTTCATTCAGACACTGTGAATTCAACTTAGTATTCTTGGAACAGCCACATTTTTATAGAGCTTCATTTCTGTATCTTGGCGAGATTTGTTCTAAGTGCTACATATAGATCCAAATCCGGCCAACTTTGTTTCAAGCTCTATATTGACAGTTGTCCTATTGATAGCTGAAATGGCTGAATTATCATATTTTTTCTAATATCATGAGGTCTAATAGAATTCTACACTGAAGCGCGTCCGCAGCTCGTGGTCTACTGGCTAGCATTTCTGCCTCTGGATCACGGGGTCCCGGGTTCGATTACCAGTCGGGTTGGGGATTTTCTCTGCCCTGGGGCTGGGTGTTTGTGTTGTCCTCATCATTTCATAATCATCATCTTCATCATTCGTGACAGTGAACAGACTGGACTGAGTAAATAACTGGACTGTGATAAAATTGAGACTCTGCACGGGCGCTGATGACTGCGCAGTTGAGCGCCTCATAAGCCAAACATCAGCATAGACTGAAGCGCCAAAGGAACTGGTAGTGGCATTCTTATTCAAATACAGAGATATGTAAACATGCAGAAGATGGCGCTGCGGTCGCAACGCCTATATAAGACAACAAGTGTCTGGCGCAGTTCTTAGATCGGTTACTGCTGCTACAATCGCAGGTTGTCATTGTTTGAGTTTGAACGTGGTGTTATAGTCGGCACACGAGAGATGTAACACAACATCTCCGAGGTAGCGATGAAGCGGGAATTTTCCAGTAGAACCATGTCACGAGAGTACCGTGAATATAAGGAATCCGGTAAAACATTAAATCTATGACATCGCTATGGCCAGAAAAAGGATCCTGCAAGAACGGGACCAACGACTACTGAGGAGAATCGTTCAGCGTGACAGAAGTGGAACCCTTCCACAAATTGCTACAGATTTCAGTGCTGGCCCATCAACAAGTATCAGCGTGCGAACCATTCAACGGAGCATCATCGATATGGGCTTTCAGAGCCGAAGGCCCACTCGTCTACCCTTGATGACTGCAAGACACCTCACACCAACGTTGGACTGTTGACGACTGGATACATGCTGCCTAGTTGGCTGTCTCGTTTCAAATTGTATCGAGCAGATGGAAGTGTACTGTATGGAAACAGCTTTATGAATCCATGGACCCCGCATGTCAGCAGGGGACTGTTCAAGCTGGTGGAGGCTCTGTAATGTCGTGGGGCGTGTGCATTTGGAGTGATATGGGACCCCTGATACGTCTAAATACGACTCTAGCACGGGACACTTACATAAGAATCCTGTTTAATCACCTGTATCCATTCATGTCCACTGTGCGTTCAGACTTGGGCAATTCCAGCAGGACAACGCGACACACCACACTCCACAATTACTACTGAGTGGTTTCAGGACCACTCTTATGAGTTTAAACATTCCGCTTCCACCAAACTTCCAAGACATGAACATTATTGAGCATATCTGGGATGCCTTGCAACGTACTGTTCGCTAGAGATCTCCACCCCCTCATATGCTTACGGATTTATGGTCAGCCCTACTGTAGGACTCATGGTGTCAAATCCCTCCAACACTACTTCAAACATTAGTCGAGTCCGTGCCACGACGTGTTGCGGCACTTCTGAGTGCTCCCGGAGGCCCTGCACGATATTAGGCAGGTGTATTAGTTTCTTTGGCCTTCAGTGTAATTTGCCACAGAATCAGATAACCTTTGTGTTAACTTCAGATATTTCGACAGCATACTCCTTACATAACTGAGCTAAATGATGGAGCATATTCTTTCACCGTCGTCTCATGCTTGAAGTGAGTGACAAAACTGCGTCCACTAATGGCTGATGGCAGTTAGATAAATACTGTAAAGTTGGTTTTCTTCAGCTGGCAAAAAACTCAGGATATATTGTTAAGATTAATATGTCGATACTGACAATGGGCATGTAGTAGCGACACCTAGACCAAATTTGTTCTTTAATCTTTGACTATAAAACCATCCCCTCCCCACCAGCCCTCACGCTGCACCTCTACTCACGCCTGCCCACACCGATCCCCCATGTGTAAGACACACAGTTCCCCTTTCCTCCTCTTTCCTAAGCTGTGCCCTATTCGCAAATTTCCCGATCAGAAAATTTCTAAGTCTCTAGTGTTACACATATTTAGCTCTCTATAGCATCCCCCCCCCCCCTTATTTTATTTTCGATAAAAACATTTCTTATTATTTTTTAATATGTGATATGGTGAGAGACAAGTGTCTTGTCAGAGTAACAGTTTGGTTTTGATAATGCAGAAACAGTGTAACAGTATCTTCACAAGCCACAGAAAATAGACTGAAAACAATGATATCTTTTAATTATAAGAACAATTCTTATCATATTAATAGAATCTTCCGTCGGTTCTTGGTAGAACAACATTATAATAATAAATGAAAAGCACCAGTTTGCTTTTGTTCTACAATATTACTTTTATTGCTAACTGGTGCTTTTCATTTATTATTAACAATTCTTATTATCACTGATTTTTTGTTGCATTCGTTCTTCTTGTTCGAGTAGCCATGATGCTAACAAGACGCACTTTCATCTGCCGTCTATGATATGGTCTCGTATTATTACTATTATGTAAACTATCTATTGTAAATTACTGGACAAATATAGACAATAATGTTATTCAAGTTAACCAGATATTTCCTGTAAGAATTTTACTAATCTTGATCCCTCTGAATTCCGTCTTTGCTTCGCTGTGGACGAACTGCAACGCCGCCGTTAGCGGTAATGTATTAATATGATTTTATTGGCAAGAGTTATAATGTTATTTCAGATTGAAAATGCTGAGAACAATTATTTAATGCTGATTAATGTTATTTTCAAATCGAATTCATTTATTTTCATTTAATTCGATCGATACTTTGATACACCGATGTTCATTTATCTGCCGCCATTTCATGAAAGCTTTACGCGGCGAGTTTAAATTACCGAATATTTCAGACATATATATTTGCCATCGTAAAAAGAATCCACGTAGAGGTATCTTGATCGCATATCAAAATCTATGTTATGAGAAATTATTTTAACTTCCACCTTTATTTGCTTGTGTCGGAGATTACAACTTTCTCAGCTAAAGCTCAGAAATCTTTTCAGTAAAATTCGCCAGTTCCAGTGTTGTGTGCCTCCGTGTTATAAAAGTGAAGTCATATTCAAGAGTGAGCTAAGTTTGTATGAAAGTAGTCAACGAAACTAACTGAATAATTTTTAAACATATACACTTCTTTACAGAGAACATACGAAAAAGGCTGTGTATTTCAATTTAGTTCACATTCATGCTCATGTCATACTCTAGCCGGGTAATGCAGTAATTGAATGTCAATTTAGAACGTATTTAAATATTTATGTTGGGCGCTGCTAAATTTACGCATTCACAACAGGGTTTAAAAGACAGCATATCTCCCAATAAAAGCTCAATACTAATTCACTGCCGTATCAGCTTGTCCAATCACCTTACTCAACTCCTTATGCCCTGCCTCTTTCTTGCAGCCGAGCGATATGGTGCAGTCGTTAACACATTGGACTAGCATTCGGGAAGATCACCGTTCAAAACCGCGCCCGGCCATATAGATTATTGTTTTCCGTGATTTCCCTGGATCGCTCCAGGCAACTGCCGGGATGTTTCCTTCGAAAGAGCTCATCCAATTTCTTTCCCCATCCGTAACACAATCCGATCTTGTGCTCTGTTTCTAATGACCTCGATGTCGATCGGACGTTAAATCCAGTCTTCCTTCCTTCTTCCTTGGAAATAGGTGAATCAGAGAGCTTCACAGACACATTAGACTATTTTGATGTCACACTCATACCTCAGTGCTACAATGCCAAAAAAGTGAAACAGCCAGTCAGTTTTCTATGACAAGAATGGGCAACAAGACAACACACTCATCCAGTGCCGGTTGCGTCATTGTCCATCTTACACGTTGGAACAGGCTCACGTGTCACTTATCTGCCTGCCGTGCAGCCCCAAAAGTAACAGGTTACAAGAAAAACTCTGGGATACTTCATAATATTTTTTGAAGTGTTTCATTACGTAACACATTACTCATATCTTTTCTACATTCACAATAAGTAGATTACAATTACATTTTAATGCCGCATCTACAACCACTGTGTTATAATTTCTTTATCATAAAATATCTGTAACATATAGGAGAGAATTTCGTTGTTTTAAAAATATAACGAATGTGTTACATTTAAAACCGTGTCTTCTTGAAATTGACCCCTCACTATGGTGATCACATTGATACAAAGTATGAATCATTTATTATCTTTTGTTGGTAAAGTCAATTTACGTTGCATGTAACTTGGATCTAATTATTTTCTGAATAGTCAATTTATCAACATTATTTAATACATATTCTTGGTAATTGTCAATGCTTAACTCCTCAGCTGATAAGCGTTTAACACTTTTTGCTCTACATGTTAAGCATTTGCGTTTAGAGGGTGTATATTTTTGTTTTCAGTCTTATGGTTCAAATGGCTCTGAGCGCTATCGGACTTAACATCTTTGGTCATCAGTCCCCTAGAACCTAGAACTACTTAAACCTAACTAAACTAAGGACATCACACACATCCATGCCCGAGGCAGGATTCGAACCTGCGACCGTAGCAGTCGCGCGGTTCCGGGCTGAGCGCCTAGAACCGCTAGACCACCGCGGGCGGCTCAGTCTTATGAAACCTGATAATTCACACTTGTTAATGACATACTGGATTCTATAAATGTTGTTCTTGGGGTAACCCGAAGTATCAAACCGCCTACGCATATAGCTTTTAATAACATCACAAGTATTTTACGAAATGTCTGTGCCTGTGTCACACATTTTACGATCTTTTACCTCACATTTCTTCAGCGAGAAAATCTGCAAGAAAAGTTTTACTCGTGTCTAAAACAGCTGTTCCAATACATTCCTACAGCTATAGAGTTGTAAAAAACAACATTAAATCTGCTTAATTCAACAGTAATCAAATCTTCCTTAAATACGGGATTGCACTTGAAACTTGGTCTCAGAGAAACAGTTCTTATCTACATTCCCTACGTGTTACTAGCTTGGCATTACACATTTTTCGCACATTCTGCATAGCTTTGCCAAAAACACTCTTATTCATTAGTTTAAAAACATTCTCCGTGGAGCTTGAGGGAGTGATAATATCTGGTAAATTTTGCTTAGAATGAGGTTATTGTTCAGGTATTGCTTTAAATTTCGGTAGACATCAAACAATTTTCTTATTGTATAATGTGGAAATCAGCTTCTTTGGAACTACTGGATTGTTGATACTTGGTGTTGGTATCGTTTTCTCTGAGCATAATTGTGTGCTGGAGTGAAGTTCATGGATATTTTCTGCATATTCAAGATCTACTTCTGAAATGTAACCTGTGTCTAAATCACCTGACTTGCTGATTCCCTTAAACGGTCCACAGTAGGTCATGCAAGATCAGAGACTGACATACTGCATCGTAGTCCATCTGCAGAGATTGTCAGTACTGACGTATATCTTATGATCATCGTTATTTCCATTACAATCAGACATGAGCCTACAGTTTGCAACAGCATTTCTGTGCCAACAGTGAATAATACCACCGCTGATGCCTCGCTCAATACATTGTACTTGTTCCGTCAGTAACAAGTAGTAATTTTACATTAGTAATTTTCAGCAAAGCATATCACGTTAAACCAGGTGAAGTCAAACAATGAGCTAAATCCAGTCCGTAACTTTGGAGATAGGAAGCGTGGAAATTTTCAAAGACATTGGCGAATAGTAAGACATCAGTTTTTAAATATAAGCCAGAACAATCTTCTATTGTCCTGGATTTATATAAACACCAAACTTTCTGTGCTCTGTGGTATTTATATTTTGATAATAGTTTCACCGTCTGCAGTCTTTTGGACGCTTCAACCGACAGCAACCGTTCATGCAACACAAAAGGTTAGTCAGTTACACACTCATATGGAAACACGCTCTTCTTATTATTCAAATTAAAGTGTTCACTGCTGGGGAAACACTTTTTTGTTTTATTCAATTCATAAGGTTTTAAATAAGAGACATATTTTTCTAGAGAGCATGCCCGAAAGTTGAAGGAATCATATACTGGAATTTTATGTCACAATCATGTTTCACTGCAATGGATATCCATTTCAATACCTATTGCAGTCACAGAAACATGGGCTGGTTTCATTTTCACCGTTTAATGATGGTCAGATCCTTCCACTTGTTCACATAAGTTCATAATTATAGGATGCGCATCGTAATTCATCAGACTGCGAAACATGACAGGCACCATAACATGAGACCTATAATTTAAATCACAGTTATAACGCGCAGCTCCTCGAAATCTGCCTGTAAAACAAAAATAATCTCAATGTTTCACAACAGTTTTGCAAAGGTGGCAAATTTCTGCTGCTCAATACGCTAGTTCCACTTTGAAGCTAATATTTATGTGCTTGTTTCGCAACAATTAATGCTTTAAGTGAACAACAATAAGATAAAGCTGTTTGCTAATCCATTCTACACACTCGGAATCTGAACACTCGTCACTGTAAATGCAGTGTACGTAGAAAGGAATACTGCATGGTTTATGCACATAAAATTCGTCACTACCATCCGAGTGCAGCAAGCATTCGATATCAACATGCATGAGAAACGATAATAGCGGCACACTACAGAACACTAACGAGACTGTTAAAATTACATTGTTAAAACCCACGTAACTTGGTGAACAGTTTTGTACAAGGCTTACGTGAACAATTTTGAAATGCTAGTTAATGTTTTCAAAATCTTATGTCCAAACAAAATATATGCACGGTTTAATCACATTAATGTGACACTCCCTACATTCAATGTCAACATGCAATAACCGCTCACAGACGGCAGGTGGCAGCTGTAGAATTAGAGGGCATATGAAGCTTCTTAGGGTGGACGCGTAAAACGGTGCCGCAGTTGTCGTAAGGTGGTAACGGAACGATTTATCTGACGTTCAAAACAGCATGGTCACTGGCTTTCCGGCGAAGGGTGGAAGCGTTTCCGAAACGGCCAAGTTTGTAAACTGTTCGCGTGGCTCGGTGCTTAAGTACAGGGTGTCCGAAAAGTCTTTCCCTGATTACATAAATTGATAACGCAGGCTAGAAGTAAGATACAAATATGAAACTTGTGTCGAATTGTTTACAACTATCAAAGTTTTTTTCTGTTTTAGGTTCGCAGTACGTAAGTAGTGGATGAGGTGCAGTGCCCAAGAAGCCATGTTAACCAATCAGGAGAAGGCACAGTGTGTCCTGTGGTACCATGAGACACGATCACCAACCACAGTACAGAGACACTTCCAGACAACATTTGGAACGAATCCACCTGATGTCAAGAGCATTAATGGCTGGTATGAGAAGTTCAAGAACATAGGATCGGTTGCTGACCTTCCGAGGTCTGGTCGACCAAGAACCTCCGCAGACAGGGAGGAAGCTGTAAGGCAGTCTTTTCTGCGAAGTCCGAAGAAATCGGTGCGCAGGGCCTCACGTGAATTACAGATGCCAAAAAGTTCTCTCCACGACACAAACGTTTTTGTTTTGTGCATACAAAGTGCAAATCGTTCAGGGCTTGTTGCCCAATGACAGTACACGTCGATATGACTCAGCGGTCGAAATGCTATCACGTATTGAGGACGATGGTGGTTATCTCAGACGAATTGCCTTTTCCAACGTAGCGACCTTTTTTGTCAGTGGAGTAGCGAATCGCCATAATGTGCGCATTTGGGGTTCACAACCCTCTGGCGAGGTCATGGAGTGCACCAGAAGCAGTCCAAAGGTGAATGTTTGGTGCGCGCTATTGCACGATCGAATTATCGGGCCATTCTTCTTCGCAGTGCTTACCATCACATCTGCACTGTATCTGGACATGTTGCAACTGTATGCTGTTCCTCAGCTGCTTCAGTATCACCCCGATGTCTTGTTTCAGCAAGACGGTGCATCGCCTCATTGGGGTTTGGACGTCCGTGCCTATCTCGATATGACCTTTCCTGGGCGATGGATTGGTCGTGATGGGCCAACGGTTTGGCCTCCACGCTCTCCCGACATAACCCCATTAGACTTCTTTCTATGGGATTATCTCAAGGACGAAGTCTACCGAACACGTGTACCAGATCTTGAAACCCTGCGGCAATGGACAACCACAGTCGTTGAATCGATCCCTCCAGTGGTGTTGGTTAATGTGTGGACGGAAATTGAATATCGCCTAGATCTACGTGCTACCAAGGGTGCTCATGTGGATGTTTACTGATGTGTGAAAAAAACTTTGATAGTTTGTAAACAATTAGACATCAGTTTCATATTTGTATCTTACTTCTAGCCTGAGTTATCAATTTATGTAATCAGGGAAAGACTTTTCAGACGTGACCGACCGGATCAACCAACGGGCTACGAACAGAGTCTCCTCAACGACAGTTCACCGAACGTTGCTGCATATGGGCCTTCGCAGCAAACGCCTGGTTCATGGACGTAAACTGGCGGTAGGTGGCCTTTGAGGTAAATTACGTTTTGTGCTACGTCGCACATAAGGCCGTTGACGTCATGAAATATCTGAAAGTAAACATCCTGCTATAATCGCCAGAAGAGTCCAGGCTGGAGGGCATTCCCTAGATGATCTCGTCATTCTGGGAGAAATAAGGATCAACGTAAGTATGCATCTCTTAAAGTTTTAAACATGGCTGCATAGTCATCGACCATTTATAAATTAAAGCTAAAGCAATTATAGCCCTCGGTTGCAAAAATTAAGTCTTTTAACCTGGTTTCGACACTTATATCAGTGCCTTCAACAGTGTTATGTACATAGTTCTGCGTAGTCAGCACGTACACAACTTTCCCACTAGAGCGCGCCCCACTACTCACAACAGCGCAGGCACATCGCTCGTCCGTCTCCTCACTACGAGATGGCGCTGCCTTAGAGACGGCCCAAATTCTGCGTCCGTCGATCCACGTATTAATATGTAACGCAGCCAATGAGATTGCTGCTAACGTAGAACCATTTCTCCTCGTGGATCACACTCGCGCAGTGATACCTGAACGCGCGAGGTATTATAACGAGTGTACAGACCTCCGATCAGTCAGTCTTCATTAGTCTGCATTAGTCTGCATTTGTCTGCACTAGTCTGTACCAGTCTGCATTAGTCTGTACCAGTATATAGTCAAGTTTCAGTCTGCGCCTAATAAGACTACCATATTCCTGTACATAGCCATGAAGATAAATGTATAGACACTTTGTCAAGTATCAGAGATATGTGAGAATAAGATTAACGTACCAAGACCAAAGGAACTCCAGATTGTCAATTGTAAACAGCATCCAGAATCAAGTTACGTAATGTCTATGCTTTTTATTATTTTAATAAATGTGTGTTAAAATTAATCAAGTTCTGTTTAAAGTTGGTCACCGTCAATCTGCTACTCTAAGCGTGCAAGTGGCACTTCTATCGTCTGACCGAACGGCAGAAGATTAACACGCCACGATAAGACCACGAGACATATTGCTGACACTCGCCTATTTCGTTAGAGCGACAATTCAAATAATCTGATGGTGTGTGTACCGAAGGTCTTACAGTACCACCCCACAAACAGAAATTCATTTAAATAGGCCTATAACATAAATACAAAATTATGGAAATTTTTTTATACAAAAGTGTAACTACAGACTAACAGTACAAGGAAGAAACTGTACTTACATGGCACACACAACATAAATATCAAGTAATAAAGCTTTCGTTACAAAAATTAAAAAAAAAGAATACATGAAAGGTGAGCCACTACGGGCTGCTCATATATGTCTAGCCACAGGGAGCAACAGACTGAGGCGCCGGCATAAGCAACTGCGGGCAGATGAACATTACACCAAGAATGCCATATACTAGCCGTAAATGTAAGTAGCTTACTCAACATTTAAAATATAGATAGATGAACGTTAAGATGAACATTATTTAGTGCAGTAACTAACAGTCAATGTTTTATTTGACAGCAACAGACATGGTAGCATTTTGTCTACGTAAAAGCTTAGAAGTACAGTTTTTTAAGACTGAAAACTGATTAACAGTATTAAAAAGAAACAGTACTTACATGTCACGTATAAAATAAATAGCAAGCGATAGAGCTTTAGTCACAAAACTTTAAAAGTACAATGCGGGGAAAAGCAAGCCACTACGGGCTGCTGGCATGCGACGAGCTATAGGTAGAATCAGCCTGAGGCGCCCGCGTTAACAACTGCGGGGAGGTGAACATTGCGCCAAGAGTGCCATCTAGTAGTCGCAAGTACAAACTGGCTACTTAACATTCAAATAGAAACAGATGAATATTGTGATGAACGTTATTCAGTACATGAGTTAAAAACAATGTTTTGTTTGACAGCAGCAGATTAGGTAACATTACCACTATATCAGAGCCTAGAAGTACAGTTTAAAGGATGAAAACACTATTATAGAAAATGCAGAGAGGGCTGCAGAAAAACTATACAACATGAAATGCAGCCAGTATAAACCGTTTAATAAACAAAAAAGTACGAGTCGATTTACATAGAAAAAACACTTCGGTAACTGCACGGGTAAACCCGAAATCAGAGGTCAAGTCTGCTTTTATTTGAACGTTAAGTAGTCAGTTTGTACTTGTGGCTACCAGATGGCACTCTTGCATCAATGTTCACCTAACCGCATTTAACGCGGACGTCTCAGTCTGATGCTACCTGTAGCTCGCCATATGCGAACAGCCCACAGTGGCTTACTTTCCACGCATTTTGTTTTTAAAATTTTGTGACTGAAGCTTTATTGCTTGATATTTGTTTTATATGTGACATGTAAGTACTGTTTCTTTCTTGTACTGTTAGTACTTACACTTTCATATAAAAAAAATGTTTCCATAATTGTGTACTTGTTATAGACCTATTTGAATTAATTTCTGATGAAGGCACTGATATAAGTGTCGAAACCAGGTCAAAAGGCTTAAACTTGGCGACCGCGGGCTGTAATTGCTTAAATTTTAACTATGCACCTATTCTTGGGGCTATGACAACTCCTTTTTTTTTTTTTTTTTTTTGGGTCATCAGTCTACTGACTGGTTTGATGCGGCCCGCCACGAATTTCTTTCCTGTGCTAACCTCTTCATCTCAGAGTAGCACTTGCAACCTACGTCCTCAATTGTTTGCTTGACGTATTCCAATCTCTGTCTTCCTCTACAGTTTTTGCCCTCTACAGCTCCCTCTAGTACCATGGAAGTCATTCCCTCATGTCTTAGCAGATGTCCTGTCCCTTCTCCTTATCAGTGTTTTCCACATATTCCTTTCCTCTCCGATTCTGCGTAGAACCTCCTCATTCCTTACCTTATCAGTCCACCTAATTTTCAACATTCGTCTATAGCACCACATCTCAAATGCTTCGATTCTCTTCTGTTCCGGTTTTCCCACAGTCCATGTTTCACTACCATACAATGCTGTACTCCAGACGTACATCCTCAGAAATTTCTTCCTCAAATTAAGGCCGGTATTTGATATTAGTAGACTTGTCTTGGCCAGAAATGCCTTTTTTGGCATAACGAGTCTGCTTTTGATGTCCTCCTTGCTCCGTCCGTCATTGGTTATTTTACTGCTTCGGTAGCAGAATTCCTTAACTTCATTGACTTCGTGACCATCAATCCTGATGTTAAGTTTCTCGCTGTTCTCATTTCTACTACTTCTCATTACCTTCGTCTTTCTCCGATTTACTCTCAAACCATACTGTGTACTCATTAGACTGTTCATTCCGTTCAGCAGATCATTTAATTCTTCTTCACTTTCACTCAGGATAGCAATGTCATCAGCGAATTGTATCATTGATATCATTTCACCTTGTATTTTAATTCCACTCCTGAGCCTTTCTTTTATTTCCATCTTTGCTTCCTCGATGTACAGATTGAAGAGTAGGGGCGAAAGGCTACAGCTTTGTCTTACACCCTTCTTAATACGAACACTTCGTTCTTGACCGTCCACTCTTATTATTCCCTCTTGGTTGTTGTACATATTGTATATGACCCGTCTCTCCCTATAGCTTACCCCTACTTTTTTCAGAATCTCGAACAGCTTGCACCATTTTATATTGTCGAACGCTTTTTCCAGGTCGACAAATCCTATGAAAGTGTCTTGATTTTTCTTTAGCCTTGCTTCCATTATTAGCCGTAACGTCAGAATTGCCTCTCTCGTCCCTTTACTTTTCCTAAAGCCAAACTGATCGTCACCTAGCGCGTTCTCAATTTTCTATTCCATCCTTCTGTATATTATTCTTGTAAGCAGCTTCGATGCTGATTGTGCGATAATTCTCGCACTTGTCAGCTCTTGCCGTCTTCGGAATTGTGTGGATGATGCTTTTCCGAAAGTCAGATGGTATATCGCCAGACTCATATATTCTACACACCAACGTGGATAGTCGTTTTGTTGCCACTTCCCCCAATGATTTTAGAAATTCTGATGGAATGTTTTCTATTCCTTCTGCCTTATTTGACCGTAAGTCCTCCAAAGCTCTTTTAAATTCCGATTCTAATACTGGATCCCCTACCTCTTCTAAATCGACTCCTGTTTCTTCTTCTATCACATCAGACAAATCTTCACCCTCATAGAGGCTTTCAATGTATTCTTTCCACCTATCTGCTCTCTCCTCTGCATTTAACAGTGGAATTCCCGTTGCACTCTTAATGTTACGACCGTTGCTTTTAATGTCACCAAAGGTTGTTTTGACTTTTCTGTATGCTGAATCTGTCCTTCCGACAATCGTATCTTTTTCGATGTCTTCACATTTTTCCTGCAGCCATTTCTTCTTAGCTTCCCTGCACTTCCTATTTATTTCATTCCTCAGCGACTTGTACTTCTGTATTCCTGATTCTCCCGGAACATTTTTGTACTTCCTCCTTTCATCAATCAACTGAAGTATTTCTTCTGTTACCCATGGTTTCTTCGCAGCTACCTTCTTTGTACCCATGTTTTCCTTCCCAACTTCTGTGATGGCCCTTTTTAGAGATGTCCATTCCTCTTCAACTGTACTGCCTACTGCGCTATTCCTTATTGCTGTATCTATAGCGTTAGAGAACTACTCCTATATAGAGTTTGTTTTAGCTCGGGACGATGGTAATGCAATGTGTCACACAGCTCGCATTTACGTACCAGGTTCGAAGAACTCCAAGATGAATTTTGTAGTATTCGCCAGTTTTAAACCCAATGAAGAGTATTTCGGACCACCTCCTGTACGCACCATATAGACTCAACCGACAAACCTAGCGCAGCTGGCCACTGCACCGAAGTCGGCATGGCTCTACATCACTGTCTGTTCCTTCTAGAACCTCAGTGACTCTCTTCCTGGATGACTCGTAGTGGTTCGCGCTGCAATAAGGGGTTGTTTTTTGTTTTGACAGGTGGTCACATTAATAACACTCTGCAGTGTCTGTGGGGTTGTGAATTAATCATGAGGTTAGACATCTCAACAGCCAACTTATTTATTTATGGAAAAAGTGACTCTTTTACACTGTGTGAATGTTTGTGTGTTAGAGGAAAGGTTTTAAATATTTTGACTATGAAATCATTCTTGGAAGTTAACAACAGTCCGACAGTTAATAAAAACACTAATCAGTCTTGATCGCGAAATTTGAAATAGTTATCAGTTTGCGATCAAGACTGATTATCTCCAGCCGATGTCGACATTTTACTCATCAGAAGTAAAGTTACAGAATGCTGCAAATAATAGTTGATACTGGACACGTTTCTTATATTATTCCATTTATTAATATTTCGACTTTGTTCTTAAAGTGTTTATAATAATCTTTCGATTTTTGTGCAGGTATTTTCCATTAATGACCAGTGCTCTTTTCTTTTTGAGTTTGTCGAAAGCTTTCTACAAATGCTACACGCGTTCCTAAATTTAATTCACTTGCTTCTTCTGACATCTACTGGAGAATATATTCAAAACATATTTTGCTCTTATTAACATCAGATCAAAAGCATTATGGAGAAAATACAGACCCTCACTAGATTTCTCCCTATGCATGAGTCACAGTTGTCATCTGCACGTAAAATGTGCTTCATAGGTTGCTTCCAGATCGAATCTAAACGACATTTATCCCTTCCCAGAGCTTCATTCATTATTCATGCTCATTCTATTGCGTCCTCGTTTTCTCTCTTCTCCCATCTGTTTTGCTGCTAAAGGAAAATATCACAGTAAGCCACATAGCAGCTGTTTTTTTCCCGCACAATACCACTTTGCAATTTCTTTATTCCTTAACAATGGACGTAATCAAATATTTTATTCTGAATGGAAAGGCCATCCAGCGCATTGCCTATTTTTCTGTGCTTGTTTGCGAACTGTAAGTGATATCACCGGCTTTCCACGTAATGACTCCGTTATCTGGCAATCCTCTTTCAATTTTCTGTCGTACTAATGAACCGCTGAGAACGAGAGCAAAATACCCACTCCATATACATCTAGATGAGGAAAACGGCATCTCTTTCACCAGATTAGTCGCTCATCGGCCTCCCATGTCGTTCAGTAATAAATGTGAATGCAGTAGGACAAGGTGCATTCATTTCAATAACGATTCCACTCTAATGAAGACTAGATATAACCTGGATGTATTAATACGACTGTAGAACATGTATTTTCCACTTACATTCAGTAGTCGCCGGCTGTGCTAGTCTTAAGCCCGAAGACTGGATTCACGTAGATCTCCATCAATAAGTGGCCATTAAATATCGATTATCAAAATGTTTCAGTTATTTTGCTGTCAAAATTGTTCGGTGTTCACTGAAAGTTCATAACAGTACTGGATTATGCCCAAAGTAAAAGCTTCAATTTATTTAAGTTCCTAACCGTAGACTTATTGACACGTGCCCTACGAAAACGTCTGTCCGTTGAATAGCTTTTTCTGATAAAGAAGTTTGTATGAAAATTTTACATTATTCTTCTTTAGGCTCGAACACAATCACTCTACGCACCATAAGAACATTCACACTACTGTCACAATCTCTTGCTTGTCACAGTTCTTTCGAATTTGCCATTGCTGTTAGATACTTTACGGTGACTTTCTTACAGTCTGGAATTGAACATAATCTCCAATAAACATTCACTGACTGAAAAAATCGCAACATCAAAAAATAATTGACGTAGAGTAATGACATTTCGGGCCTACATTTGTCTAGGTAACATGTTTAAGTGATTAACATTATGGCCGGCCGCTGTAAACGAGCGGTTCTAGGCGCTTCAGTCCGGAACCTCGCGCCTGCTGCGGTCGCCTCGGGCATGGATGTGGCTCAAATGGCTCTGAGCACTATGGGACTTAACACCTGAGGTCATCAGTCCTCTAGAACTTAGAACTACTTAAACCTAACTAACCTAAGGACATCACACACATCCATGCCCGAGGCAGGATTCGAACCTGCGACCGTAGCGGTCGCACGGCTCCAGACTGTAGTGCCTAGAACCGCTCGGCCACTGCGGCCGGCGGCATAGATGTGTGTGATGTCCTTAGGTTAGACAGGTTTAAGTAGTTCTAAGTCTAGGAGTCCTATAGTGCTTAGAGCCATTTGAACTATTTGATTTGATTAACATTTCAAGATCACAAGTTAATGCAAGCACGAGGTAGGCCATTCCAAATGTGAAATGGTGCTACATTAATAACTGCTGTAATTGCCAGAATGCTGAACGCGAGCATCCAAAAGTGCATGCATTTTACAGGTGCCAGATGTCAGTCACGAAGTTCCATGCCTCTTGCAATTGGTCTGTCGATGTAGGGACATGGCATTGGAGCTGTCTTCCGCTGATGTCCCACATGTGCTCGATTGGAGGCAGAATCTTGTGATCTATCAGGCCAAGGCAACATGTCGACACGCTGTTGAATATGTTGTTACCTTGTTGGAAAATGTGCTGTTCATGAATGGCAGTACAACACGTCGAATCACCAGAATGACGTACAAATCTGTAGTCAGGGTGTGTGGGGTACCCAGGAGACTGTTCCTGCTGGCTTACGAAATCGCATCCCATTCCGTAGCTTTGGGTATAGGTCGAGTGTGTCTAACACACAGACAGGTAGGTTGCGGGCCTTTACTGGCTTCCTTCTTTGTGCCACCCCTGGCACCAAGGCAGAGCCATCTTTCATCAGAAAACGCAACAGGCTTCCAGCCTACCCCCCAATGAGCTCTCGTTTGACGTCAGTAAAGACGCAAACGACCGTGATTGACGCACGCTACAGGGTGACTGACTCGGAGCTGTCCTTGAAGTAACCAATTTGTAACAGTTTGTTGTGTCACTGTGATGCCTACTATTGCTCAAATTGTCGCTGCAGATGCAGTTACGAGAGCTTCAGAACCATGCACTGAACACGATGTTCTTCCCTCTCGGTAGACCAACAAGTGCGTCCGGAGCCCTATCTTCTTGCGACCGTACGTTCTCTAGACCATCGCAGACAGCAATCATGTACAGCTGTTATATTTCTGCCGAGTCTTACTGCGGTGTCGCAGAAAAAACATCCAGCTTCTCGTATCCCAGTTACACGATCTCTTTCAACCCCAGTGAGATGTTGATAATGTCGTCTTTGTCGCCTCAAAGACATTCTTGACTAACATCAACTCACCACGTCCAATCTCAAATGTAAATAACGCTCTCGACCGTTTCAGC
This sequence comes from Schistocerca americana, assembly GCF_021461395.2. Taxonomy (NCBI): domain Eukaryota; kingdom Metazoa; phylum Arthropoda; class Insecta; order Orthoptera; family Acrididae; genus Schistocerca; species Schistocerca americana. The sequence goes on along the minus strand of NC_060119.1, from coordinate 160,799,026 downwards.
TTGTATTTAAAGCAAACCTGATTTGCATCCTCATGGTGGGACTATTAGCTCCACCCTCACGTGACCGGCGCAAAATTGGGATAGACTTCATCTTTCACATGCAAAAACACGCCTATCAACTTCCGTTCACGTCACACAACTTCTTCTTGGTGCTGGCATTTTTTCCGTCAGTGTATTTCCGCATGCGGTCTGACTCATCGTTCCCACCTGCGACCGATTCTGTATGCTCTCTCAGGATGGACTGACCGACTCAAGCACCAAATTATCCGAAGGGGCCAAAAATCCGCCCAGTCTACTTCATGCGTGCTTACTACAGTCAAACCTTGATACCAGTAAAAAATAAATAAATAAATAAAAATTACCCGCCCCTCCCCATCCCCCACCCTCCACCCCCAACACACACACACCCACTTCCCTCCATTCCGAATCTGACAATTCGGTGGTGTCTAAGGATGTGTGTAACAACACTGGCAGACTTACCATTCTAAGAATGGTACGGTTTATATTTGCAACTAGGGCCTGACTGCTCCTTTTGAGCATGTCACAGGACACATTTCTCCACTCGTGCCCTCACCACTGAATCTGCGGACATCTTTTGGTACGACTACTGTCATGGAAATTCTTCGTTGTTAACTGCCTTTGTTAAAAAGTATCCTTAAATCGCATACCGTTTCAGTGTATGAGACCTTTATCTGGCAAATCTGTATCATAATGAAAGGACGAGATTATGTGGCTGATCCTGTTGCGTCAGTTATGTTTTCCATCCCAAGATGTGTGTATGAAACCGAGGCATTGAACTGTTTGGTATATGACTTACTTTCGAAAATACACTCCTGGAAATGGAAAAAAGAACACATTGTCACCGGTGTGTCAGACCCACCATACTTGCTCCGGACGCTGCGAGAGGGCTGTACAAGCAATGATCACACGCACGGCACAGCGGACACACCAGGAACGGCGGTGTTGGCCGTCGAATGGTGCTAGCTGCGCAGCATTTGTGCACCGCCGCCGTCAGTGTCAGCCAGTTTGCTGTGGCATACGCAGCTCCATCGCAGTCTCTAACACTGGTAGCATGCCGCGACAGCGTGGACGTGAACCGTATGTGCAGTTGACGGACTTTGAGCGAGGGCGTATAGTTGGCATGCGGGAGGCCGGGTGGACGTACCGCAGAATTGCTCAACACGTGGGGCGTGAGGTCTCCACAGCACATCGATGTTGTCGCCAGTGGTCGGCGGAAGGTGCACGTGCCCGTCGACCTGGGACCGGACCGCAGCGACGCACGGATGCACGCCAAGACCGTAGGATCCTACGCAGTGCCGTAGGGGACCGCACCGCCACTTCCCAGCAAATTAGGGACACTTTTGCTCCTGGAGTATCGGCGAGGACCATTCGCAACCGTCTCCATGAAGCTGGGCTACGGTCCCGCACACCGTTAGGCCGTCTTCCGCTCACGCCCCAACATCGTGCAGCCCGCCTCCAGTGGTGTCGCGACAGGCGTGAATGGAGGGACGAATGGAGACGTGTCGTCTTCAGCGATGAGAGTCGCTTCTGCCTTGGTGCCAATGATGGTCGTATGCGTGTTTGGCGCCGTGCAGGTGAGCGCCACAATCAGGACTGCATACGACCGAGGCACACAGGGCCAACACCCGGCATCATGGTGTGGGGAGCGATCTCCTACACTGGCCGTACACCACTGGTGATCGTCGAGGGGACACTGAATAGTGCACGGTACATCCAAACCGTCATCGAACCCATCGTTCTACCATTCCTAGACCGGCAAGGGAACTTGCTGCTCCAACAGGACAATGCACGTCCGCATGTAACCCGTGCCACCCAACGTGCTCTAGAAGGTGTAAGTCAACTACCCTGGCCAGCAAGATCTCCGGATCTGGCCCCCATTGAGCATGTTTGGGACTGGATGAAGCGTCGTCTCACGCGGTCTGCACGTCCAGCACGAACGCTGGTCCAACTGAGGCGCCAGGTGGAAATGGCGTGGCAAGCCGTTCGACAGGACTACATCCAGCATCTCTACGATCGTCTCCATGGGAGAATAGCAGCCTGCATTGCTGCGAAAGGTGGATATACACTGTACTAGTGCCGACATTGTGCACGCTCTGTTGCCTGTGTCTATGTGCCTGTGGTTCTGTCAGTGTGATCATGTGATGTATCTGACCCCAGGAATGTGTCAATAAAGTTTCCCCTTCCTGGGACAATGAATTCACGGTGTTCTTATTTCAATTTCCAGGAGTGTAGATTAAGGAAATGCAAACCCGCATTAATAATACGTGTAGATTTAGAAAAATATTCTACATCGTTGACCGGAAGACTGTTGGAAATTCTCAGGTTATCAGCGATAAAACAGAGGGAGAAAAAAACTGTTTATTGATTATACTTTAAGAACTGAAACATGAAAATTGAGTAGTAAGGAACATAGGCTTTTACTTTATCGTCCATGTTGTTATTCTATTCCTTGAACAAGCATTAAAGGAACTAAAGAGAAATTTGAAAAAGAATTATAGTTTAAGGCAAAGAAAGAAACCTTTGTGGTTTGCTGATGACGTTGCAGTTCTGTCAGAAACGCAAAGGACTTGAAAGAACAGTTGAGCGGAGTTGACAGTGATTTTAAACGAGGTTTAAAGATGAAAAACAACGGATATAAGATACGGATAGTGCATCCAAAATTAATCTTTCACTTCCCAGCAAAATATTCACTATTCTGAAACTTGCTAATAGACTGAAATTTGTGATGGGCCAGGGCTCTAACCTGGAAGTTTGCCATTACACATGAAATGATTTGACTATTGAATTACTCAGGCAGTAATGACGATCGCTTCACTTCTGCCAGTAACTTCCAAATCTCACAGTAGCTCTCCAGCACACCTCGCTATACTAGCACTCCTGGAAGAATGGACACTATGGAGAAATGGCTTAGTTGTAGACTAGGGGATTGTGTCCAGAATCAGTATCTCACTTTGCAGCGCAGCGTGCGCTGCAATAATACTTCCTTGCAAATTACATGTGCCGGACCGGCACTTGAACATGAAGCATTGCCTTTTGCGGGAATGTGCCAACCTCATTAGCTGTATTTGAACTTTACTCATTTATCCGCTCATTGTACTTTGTAGTTCCTATAGTCGGGGGTACTGAAAGAGTCCACAGAAATGGAACTGTGACAAACTGGTTGGGCGTATTATTTATTTGTTAAGAGATCAGGCTACCATTCCAATTTTTGAATATGGTGACATCATTGAAGAGCAGTGAAAAAAAGTTGTAGAATATGCAATAGAGTATGTCACTAGTCTGTAAAGGCAGTATTCCTATGTTATAGAATACTACTCCAATAGGTGCCATGGTGAGTGTTACAGGATAATTGATGAATAACCGTATATATTTCAGAAATTTTTATGTGATATCTACGTTGTGATATGTAGTTGCTCTACCAGTTTATGAGCTGAATGAGACTCGTCACCTTTTACCGTAATGTACGACTTTCAGTCTGATCATGAACATAATTGTATGATGCGTGAAACTGAGTTGTTTTTAAAATGCGAACACGATTTATTTTTATATTTACCCAGAGATGTTTCGACACCTATGGGGTTTTGAAAATCAGTCTTATGCAAACACAGTTTATTTTTATATTTACCCAGACATGTTTTGACTCCTATGTGTCATCAGAAGATGACACATAGGTGTCGAAACATGTTGGGTAAATGTAAAAATAAATTTTGTGTGCATTAGTCTGATTTTCAAACAACCTACTGTTTAAATCGCAGACACGGGAAAACATCAAGAGGAGCTTCGAACCTTAGGAAAATGAGTCTCATATGATGTGTGTCTACTAGTATTCTGTAAAATCGTTATGGTTACTACAATAACGAACCTCGCATATTTCAACTTCTCAGTTTCGTATCAACGTGTAGTGCTTGAACCAAGAAATTGAGATAGCTGAAGCAACAATACCGCTCTTGTAACCACCTGGTACTTTAATTACACTGCTGGCCACCGTAAATGCAACACCAAGAAAGACAAGAGGTAGCACAACAAAATTTATTTTGTAAATAACATGTTGAGCAAGTATCAAATGATTACGTTTACAGACGTCTGTGACATGTGGTTCCTGCCAGAATCAGTAGCCAGAGTAGCCGCCATTGTTGGAGATCACCGCTGCCACACGTCTCGGCATTGAGTCAAAGAGACGTTGGATGTGTTCCTGGGGTACAGCAGCCCAAGCAGCTTCCACACGTTGCCAAAGATCATCTGGTGTGGCAGCTGGAGATGTAATCTGGGTCACTCGTTGAGCAACCATGGACCACATGTTTTCTATCGGTGAAAGATCCGGAGAGCGAGCCGGCCAGGGAAGCAATTCAATCTGGTTATTGACGAAGAACCTTTGGACAATACGTGTCACGTGTGGTCGCGCATTATCCTGTTGAAATATGGCTGTGGCCGAGCCCTGAAGGTAAGGAAGGACAACTAGCTCCAGCACCTCGGATATGTAGCGCCGGCTATTTAAAGTACCGGCAATGCGTACTAGAGGCGTGCGAGAGTAATATCCAATACCGCCCCATACCGTAATACCCGGTGCAAGACCAGTGTGGCGGTGCATAATGCAGCTGTCCAGCATCCTCTCTCCACGCTCGAATCCGACCATCGTGGTGCTGCAGACAGAAGCGTGCCTCGTCAGTAAAGACAACGTCATTCCATTCTGCCGTCCACATCCGTCTGTCATCACACCATTGGCGACGGAGACGTCTGTGGTTCTGCGTCAGTGGTAGACGAAGCAATGGACGTCTTGCGGACAGACCACTCTGCTGTAAACGGCGTCGAATGGTACGCGCAGACACTGGATGATGCGTTACAGACGCAATGTGCTGTGCTATGGTTCGGGATGTCACTGAGCGATCCGTCACTGCCATGCGCACAATTTGCCTATCAGCACGTGCAGTGGTGCACCGAGGTGAATGCGATCGACCACGTCGGTCCGTCGTACCCTCCTGCATCCAACGGTCACATATCCGCATTACAGTTGTTTAGTTTCGTCCAACACGACTAGCGATTTCTCTGTATGATAATCCACAATCTCGGTAAGCCGCTATCCTTCCTCTGTCGACCTCGGATACTTGATCAAAAGATGTTCGCTGTTGTCTACGAGACATAACTGATCGTCTTGTGAAACAACCGCAAGGTAAACACACGTGCCGAACGTACACTCGTCGAAATCGTCAAGCCTTAAATGGCGCTATGAGGTGGCGCCACAGGCGCGCGTGATGTGCGTCTGCGCTGAAATTCTAATCAGTTGCATATCTCATCGCTGTAAACGCATGGTGTAAATTTCACTTGATTCGGATACTTCCTTCAGGGTGTTGCATTTACGGTGGCCAGCAGTGTATAATGTCTGTTGCTAAATAGTGATCTTGTAGCCCAAAATTGGTCCCTGAAATAAATAAAATGATTATTGAAACAGCGGCTTATGTGATGATGTGATTTTTTAAATACCTGATAGCTGCTGAGGCATGTATAGAAAACGTGTCTTGTAGTACATACTCCAGTTGAAAATGATGATGTGACTGCTATTTTCTTGTGGTCTGCTCCAGTTTTATATTACTAATGCTCACTATTAGCGTTATCAAAGAATATATTAAAATGTACTAAAATATATTAAAAATTTTTAGTATTCTGAACCATTTAAAAAAATATACAAGGTGTAATCAACGATTATTTTTCGTCTGTCTCGTGTACGCGTGACAAAGCGAAGATTAGCCTAGAGACGTATAAACAACCGTTATTTCCGCTCTCTTATGTGACGAAACTGACTTGTGTATAATTAATCATGAACATCAAGGTACAGCGTTATCATTATATTTCACTTCATATGAGTTAGTCACTGGCTCTACATACCGATATTATATGTAGATAATGTGCACTGTGGCACCCAGATTATTCAGATGATAATGAATTAGAGCTAAACTTATTCACTCGTGGAAATAAAGTTATTGGTTCGTATTTGCCGAAACTTCTCTCGAGAATTCATTGCAACTGTGGCTCCAAACATAATCAAGAAAATAAATTATATTTACGAGAAAGCATTTCCAATTACTTGCCTGAAGAATATTATGAACACCTCATTTCGGCTGTTACATTTTATTAATTGCAAGACTTGAATACGCTGTGATGTCTGCTTTGTTGTGTAAGACCTACATTTACTAAAGTCAACATTCATACCTACCAATTAATCCTTCGATAACGCAGCCACGAAATATTCATCCCCCTGCATTCCGTACCGTCAGCTGACCCAGGGATTTCTGGACTCGAAGAAAGTCACAGTGATTTACAGCCATTATCATCACTTTGAAGCTACTATCAGTGTGATAAGATATCACGACATCAGTGTTCAAAAAAGCGTCATTAGAACAGTCCAATAATGTTCCTTCATAGACAGCAGCCATCCTCGCCACTTTCTGGAGCCAAAGATTCCCAATGGCGCTCATTTTCCTCATACAACTTATTTCATTGAGCAGGCAGCAGGCTGTGGTGTACAATTAAAGCCGAGCCATGGGAGCAGTCCATTTTCGCTGTACAAGAATGTGCACTGCGTCCTGGACACATCAATTTTTTATTAGTTTTTTAGATGACTTGGTAAACGTGTGGGGCAAAAGATATTCCCTGATACATTGGATAAGGTGAGAATTCTCAGCAGTAACAGCTTTCACCATTGGTGGAAGAGCACACTACCTTTGACGAATGGTACAAAACGGAAGCACAATCATATTTAAAAACGTTAAACAACTAGAAAGCGCCGTACATACAAGAAGCCAGGTCATTATATGTCTGACGCCCCTCATCACTAATCTGCTGAGTCTAACGTAAAATAAATTCAACATTGGACAAACAACTCATGTTTGCAAGTAGATGATGAGCAATGAGTTTCCCCTGCCAGAAACCTGTATGAGGATCTTCATGAGGCGACAAGTCTACTTGTTGCGCAGAATATGAGGGTTTCGCTTTGTCCACAGCATTACTGACAGATCCCAAACTAGCCAGCATCGCATATCGCTTTTACTCGGCGCCAAACCTTACTCAGCTGCTTGACGAACACTGCTGATGTACTGGACAACTGTTTAACTTATTTGATTCGTGGAAAATACTAGTTAATGAAGTATTTGTCTGTTTTAATGTATGTGGTAACTTACTACACGCCTTTCTTAAATTTAATCTGTTCCCAATACTCTTCTAGATTCTTTGGATCTTCGTCTCCTCTATTAATCTTACATGTTAAGATTTCCAGATTAGCAACACTCACGGGTCGACCGATAGACTGTTTTGCAGGTCATATCTTCACTGATAGATTACACATGGTGTTTTAAACACAACTATTTCATGTCTTGAGAGGTAGAAGAGTGGACCCGAACAAGAAGAAAGTACCCAGAAAAGTGGGATCTAAAATGCGTACGTTAAGAGCTAAAGGAACTTCTTCGTCCTCGCTACTATGAAACACATGATGCTTCTTCAATTACCGCCACGTTCTCGTTGTTTTACACTACGTATCTTTAATGCAGTGGTTTCCATTACTTTCTGCACCCTCATACCACTGGTCACTGCTGATTATTCGTCTTTTTGCAGGCAGTCTCCCACCCACAGGACAAGAGAGTGCCCTGAAGCTTTGTTCACTCCTCCGACCACTTCGACAAGGCCGTTGGCACGGCGAGGTGACGTTTTAAGCCAGAGGTCTGTGGTCTCCATTACTGATGATTTTTGTTCAAAATTTAAGCAGTCCCTGGGATCGAAGTTGGGGCCCAGGATATTTTTATTACTAATGAAAGATGCTACCCCTACACCACGTGAACATACTATTACCTCTCAAAATATGGAAAACTTTTTTTAGCACCCTGTATTTCTTAGGTTTCCGCTAACGAATCCCAGGCTGGCATCTGCTTTACCTGCAGTTTCTTCTAGTGTAGAACACTATCGAGGGTTACTCCTTCATATTTAACATGCGATACTGTGATTTATCGCCTATAGTTCATTCTAACAGTAACAGGCCTTTCCGCATATTTTCGCGGAACATGTTAAATTTATTTTGGTTAATGATCCACTATCCATGCTGTAAGAGGTCCGAGCAGATGTAATTTCGATGTATTGCTCACGCGCTACCTGCGATATGTAAAGTATAAGAGAATCTCAGACCAGAAAGCAGTGTTGACTGTAGTAGGAACTGTGTAGCTGTAGCAGTAAGTTGTTGCTAGTGAGCAGTCTAGTCTGGTGTATCGTGTTGGCTGGACCGGTCGTGGTGCAGCGATGCCGGAGCCTGAGCATTATTGTATAAGGTAAAAAAGCAGCCTCGCGCATAAGTAGTATTGTTATCTCAAGTCCCATGTAAATGTTTTAAAAAAATGTCCTAATAATAATCTTTCTCATAAAAAATAACTTTTAACAACCATTCATTTCAATTTAAAGAATTTACTAATTTCTCCAATCCATGATCATCCCGATTGTTGCAAAAGAAAAATCAGTTGTTTCCTTTCATAAATGACAAATCTATCGGACAGCATTGCACAGGGCTGTGCCAGAAAAATTTATTGTAAGAGCAGATATATATGCGTTATCCGGCGACTTCATTGAGGTAAGAATTTTTTTCTTTTTTTATTCAGAATGATCTTTCAGGGCCATGACGCAGCAGTGCTGACGTCCAAAATTTACCAGGTTAAATTCACAGTCAATTATTGAAAAGTTATAAGTGAGCGACAATTTAATTGAGAGGTTAGTTACATTGTATTATCACCAGGTTACTGAATTAATTTTTTGTCGGGACGTTACACTGAATGTAAACGACATAATTCTATTTTTACTGTTGAGAGGTTTAGCAATTTTTCTGTTTTGAGGTTACACTAAATGTGAATCATATATTATATTATTTTTATTTTGTGGGGACGTCAATGAAGTCGCCGGATAACGCATATATATCTGCTCTTACAATAAATTTTTCTGGCACACCCCTGTGCAATGCTGGCCGATAGATTTGTCATTTATGAAAGGAAACAACTGATTTTTCTTTTGCAATAATCGGGATGATCATGGATTGGAGAAATTAGTAAATTCTTTAAATTGAAATGAATGGTTGTTAAAAGTTATTTTTTAGAGAAAGATTAATATTAGGACATTTTTTAAAAACATTTACATGGAACTTGAGATAACAATACTACTTATGAGCGAGGCTGTTTTTTACCTTATACAATAATGCTCAGGCTCCGGCATCGCTGCACCACGACCGGCCCAGCCAACACGATACACCAGACTAGACTGCTCGCTAGCAACAACTTACCGTTAGCAGCTCCTGACTTGACCCGGGGTCTAGCCATACCCCCTTCATTCCGTCTGAGCTCCAAGCTAGCGACCAATGAGTGTTCAGAAGTGGGCGGAACCGAGTAACCAATCAGATAGCGCCTTATAAAAGCTGTATTGCCGGGCTGGGAACAGCTGATGTTTGTTGTAGCCCTGTAGGGAAGTACATACAAAGGCGCGGATATTTATATTTACTTGTGAAAACTTGCTTTTTTTCTGTGAAAGTTATATTTCTTCGCGGAAATTATACGTGCTTCTTTACGAATAGTGTGCTGACATTACAACAAGTACGAATATGTAGTGCCTTAGTGATGATTATCCGCCGTAAAATCGGAGAACTGTCGATTTATCGCGTAGAACGTAAAGCTTTTGGTGTGGTTGTTACTATAAACCTTGAATGTAATTTACTGATGATTTTGTATTAATACAGAGAAATATAATAATCATTCTACTATAGAACAATAAAACTGTCAGCTTAAGAAAACGTGACAAATCACAAATTTTGTTGCGCTAAGAGTTTGCTTATAAATAACTGAGCTACCAGTCACAATTTTTTCTGTTCTTTATATTTTGCACGAAGCGTTGTGCTAAATAATAACCATTGTCAATTGCATTGTTCACCATCCTGTGCCATTTTTTCGTGGTGTTTTCGCTTGTAACCATATATGTGCGTTTGTTATTTTTTTATGTATGCCTGTATTGCGCTCAGAAAATTGGACCACAGAAGAATTTAAGGACAACAGAAGAACCAGAACCCCACACAAACACCACGAAAAAAATGGCATAGTATACAGAACAATGCACTTCAAAATGAGAATTATTTCTCGAAACGCGTCGTGAAAAGTATAAATAAAAGTAAAAATCGTGTGGTAGCAGTTATTTATAAACAAAGCTATTGTTTCCACAGTCGTTGCTGGCTTTCACAAGCCATGTCTAACGCATAAAATCAAATTTTTGCGGTATTTTTATTAATTTTTAAAATTTATGTGTCTGCAGAGAAATAGTAATTAAATGGTACGCGTTTATTTTAATTACACATAGATTACTAGTTTTGAGTCTATAAGAGTGCAAAGGATGCCACAGAACATTATTGGTGTAAATGATCCCCACACATTTGGTCAAAGATATACAACAAATTTATTAACTAACATTTGGGCTACTGCACTGTAAATGAGTATTTGAAATACCTGTGGACAACCACATATTCATCAGTACTATGTAACAACATGTGCCATAATCAGGAATGTCAGCCTAATTACAGAAAATCGAAAACTGTAAGAAACTAGAGGTGTATGGAAGCGTCCGATCCCACCTGTGCGCCTTGACTCGCAACATAAGGGTTTTGTGGTGTGACACGTCATTATGGCACAGAGTTATTAGCTGGTTTATTATGAGAAAACTAAGACATCTGGATCTATAAGAACATCATTCTATTGTCAGACATTTATGAAATATGGTCAAAGTTTTCTTAAATTTACTTTCTTTTTTTTAGATGCCTATTTAAAAAAGTATTTTTCGAAGTTGCGTTTCTATCGCAGATGTTTTGATCTTATGACTCAACTTTTTACTGTGCAAAAGTAATCTCTTCAGAAAAGACTGACCAAGGCTCAGTAAAACCATACATAGAGTTTCACAGCTGCTGACCAGTATTTTGGTGTATTACTCATACATTTATGAACTTGACTTTTTTTCTCAAACTTGAGTAAAAACTCAATTACACAAAAAAAATTTTTTTCCAAAGCACATACAACATATGTATGAGAGTTCAACATATGTAAGTATGCAACAGTACCTATGGGGATTATTGGGGCTTTATCCTGGATAAAAACGAGTAGAATATAATACAATTACATTTCATCCCAATTTTGCTAAAAAATGATTCCATGGCAGCAGCCTTAAGTTTCTGTAGATTAAGAAATCCAACCCAATGTAATTACTATATTGCTCTTTCATGACCTTTTTACAGTATTAAATGGTACTATTTAACTGACTCTTTCATCTTTAATTGTTTCTAGGACTGTACATCATTTTCATGCTCGTAGAATGAAACATGGACACATTAACAAATGTATTAATCTTCCAGTTTGTTAATATATCTATGTTTACCCCAATAGAAGTTGAATGTAGCACAGTCAGCCATGATACATCAGGTAAATTACCAGTACCAGACCTCAAAGGCTTTTAAGGCACAGTAAAATATGCTTACTATAGGTGTGTTGTGATGGAATCATTACAGAGAAGCATTGAATGTACTTACCTTTAATACATTTTTTTAGTCAAATCAGAAAATAACATGTGCTCATGTAATAGTTCTGGCTAAGCTCATAAAACTACATTCATACAGGCCCAAAAGTCTTACTTGTGTTATTTTTATACAAATTAAAGAATTTTACTAAATTAGTTTAAGTGTAAAGAAACGTGTTATGATAACATCAGTTACCTTGGATCTTAGCAAAACAAAATAGGCTAAGACTTTTCAAAAGGTAACAACTTTCAGATTTAAAAATAAATATGCCAGACTGAGTGTGCAGTACAGATTAAGGTGTTGGCTGTCAGCTTTTTTTATACCCCCATTGCTGTTAAATGATATGGAGGATTTACATCTGTCCATCTTTTGTCTTCCACTTTCTATTTTTACCTCAACTTTGAATCTAAAAATGGGCCCTAATATTTGTTTTAACTGTATTATACTACATATAATTTTAAGAACAAGAGAAAATGTGGAAATATACTTTCAGTTGCTTGTTCTACATATTGTCTCAGATTTAAAAATTACATCTATCTGGAAAGGTTTGTCTAGTATTACTCCATACAGTTAAAAATTTTTCTGTGGCCAATAGTGCTTTTTTCTGTTTGTGTATGCCTTGAAGACAATCTACACATTCCAAGCACTGGTATCCTAAAATATTATCACATAACTGATGTTTGAATGTTTATTTACAAAGTAGATCACTTCGAGAATTCTCAAAGTAGTGTAACATGTGCTCTGCTAAAATGTTCACATGTTCTCCTTGTTCCAGCTGGCAACACATTAATGCCCACAAATTTACTCTGTCACATGTTTTAATCGATCTTTGTTAACTATTAGTCAAACCTCACTATGGTTTTTATTTGAATGGAAGTTCATACAGTTAGTTTTCTTTATGATTAGGGCCGCTTTGTCTTTATGTGATTAATTTTAACCATCTTTGAGACATTTACTTGCTTTCTCTGTCAGCTGGCTTGGATTTTTATTTGGGATTACTTAGTACCATCGTTAGTGAATAGAATTTATCCTCCATGCATGATAGTTCGTGGGAAAAATTCATAAAGAAAAATACTTTGTATAATATGGTCCCCTGAGTGACACACATCTATTTAGGTTACGATAAATGTTTTACTAAGTTTTTTTGAAGTGAGATATCTCAACAACTTGAAGCACCCTGTTTGACAAGTGTGATGGAAGAGTTTCATTAGGAAGACAGTGACCGAGACTTAATGTTGTAAGGCATAAGTCTTAAATGTGAAGCTGATATAATATTAGCTATGTTTAATGCTTTTTCCTGGGCAAGCTGGTATACCTGTCCTGTTGTAACTCGTTCCAGTTTCTTTCCTGATACGTACTGTTGTTTCCTGTGCACCTTAATGTCACAAGATAATGACTGAAGATTGTATATGTATACACATCAAGTAAATACAGTGCATCACTTACCTGAAAGCTGATATCTGGCAGTGGTGGATAAGCATTACCCCCTCCTCAGATATGGATCACACAAACAGCATGCAATCCGTAAATGTATGGTGTCTCTCTCTCTCTCTCTCTCTCTCTCTCTCTCTCTCTCTCTCTCTCTCTGTGTGTGTGTGTGTGTGTGTGTGTGTGTGTGTGTGTGTGTGTGATTGCAAAATTAGAAAATCAAAGTTACTTAGCCATTATATGGTTCAGTTTTTAGTCATTAATAGGCATTCTTTATGAAAAGAGCAATTAAAACAAAATTTTACTATGCTGAAGTCCTAAAGGACTATCTTGTGAACTAAATAGCCTGTCAGTTCATTAGTAATATGTTCCAGGAATTACTTTGCATTATAGATTGTAGTGATGTGCAACACATCACAAATTAATTTGGACATATGATTGCATTCTGAACATTTTTAATTTTGCATTTTTGTTGATGGTAATATCACCTAAGTTGAACATAACTCCACTAGTCAAATGGCAGTGAGAGATGTATGTATAAGCTTGCTGGCAATTTGAAGGCAGCACTGAGTGGGGTTTTAAGAGCACCAGACATCTAGGTCTAAGTGAGCTTGGTATGGGTTAGGACAGAAACACTACAGTACATTGTATGAAATCCCAATTAGTTTAAATAACACAACAGTCTGTATAGCAATACAGTATCATTTTTCTAAAAATGCTGTAATGTGAATAAACCCAAATTGTGTTTTACTGTCAGTGTTGTTTTGTGGCAGTTTTGTACAAATTTTAATCATTATAGTCAATACCTTTCTTAAACTGGTTTCTTGAATTTAGTAAATGTGTGCCAGTGCTATATTTATATTCTTATTCTTTGTCATCGATGCATGGAGTTGGACATTAATACATATACAAAATTAAACAAATCATTACTCTCTCCTGTCCAGTTAATAGCTCTCTGTAGACTAGGCAGTGATTTGAAATGCACAGTTAAATTACAAGAATCTGGCTCTCATCCACCTACTCATGCCAACCCTCATCTGCAGGTTGTTTACCACACAAGCATAGGTCTCTATGGACCCTGATTCTGTCTTATTACTTTCTCACATATTTCACAATTTTTCCACACTCCTTTGCTTTTCCTCTTTGTCTTCACTTACCAGAAGCAGAACGTTGTGTCACCAAAAGCTGGACATAAAGATTCTTGGCGAGTACACTTACCTAGTTCAGCTTTCTATCTGCTATTCAAATAAAAGTTTAAAGAGAGTCATTGTCCTTTCATTTTCAGAATGTTAAAGTCACAAACTGTGATATGAAGACATGCAGTCTGACTAGTTGGCTTGGCATTTAATAAAAAAATTAAGTTTTTTACAACATTAATGCATTTTTTGTTTAGTTTAGGATGGTTGCCTGAAAGTGTGTTCTCCCAGCAAAAAAATCATTTACTTCCTTTTTAGTTAATTTGAGATGGAAAATTTTTGTTTAGACTCTAGATGCCAGAGGAAGCTATCATCATAAGCAATTCCTTTATGCCAACCTTGGTGTAAATGGGGGCAATCTGTTCATAATTCCTATTTAAATGTGATGCTTATATTAACATTGCAAAATATCTTCACTTAATCTTCTAAAATAAAGTTTTAATACCAATTAATAAAATAATAACAGTTCATTCCTGCCAATATTACAGTTTATTATTGCCAATATATATTAAAATGCAGGAAACATTTTTCATTATCAGCTGACAGAACTACTTCAGAAAGCAGACATACTAAGACAAATTAAATAAGCTACATGTAACCTGAAGGAACAGATGTAAATAAAAAAAGTCATACTGCAGAATATAAATGTAGTTTACATTTTAAGAAAAGATAATTCACATTTCCCAGAAACTTGTGCAACATTCACAATAAGTATCCACATTGTTGGGATATCCCAATTTAAAGAAGAACTTCTATATTTCAATAGTAAGTTTGGTCTGCGCTTTAAGAAGAAACTTATTTCAATAATCGGGTTAGAAAATGGCTCTGAGCACTATGGTCATTAGTCCCCTAGAACTTAAAACTAATTAAACCTAACTAACCTAAGGACATCACACAATGCCCAGTCATCACGAGGCAGAGAAAATCCCTGACCTCGCCGGAAATAATCGGGTCAGACCCGAGCTACAACAAAAAAACTCAATATATTTCAGCAGTCAGGCTAGGCCTGAGCTTTAAGAAAAAACTTAATTACTACAATCATTCCCTTAATAGTTCCATTAGGTTGGATCTCACATTAAGAAAATCCTACACACTATGCTGCAGTAAACAGTCGTGCACCTTCAAAAGTCCGAAGCTGACTGGGATGATTGCATAGCTGGTGATGGAAAGGTAGCCTGAAAAGAAATTAAAATCCACATTATCATTACTGAAAACCTTTATTTCTAAATTATGGATTACTAAGTTTGTTGCACTAATACTGGGTTAATGTTGGGGAAAAATGTTTATGTAACATGGCTTTTCTTATCCATTCTGTATTGAAATATTCAATGACGGAATGAAACTCAAAGTGGCTCCACATTTGTGTGTATTTACATCTTTATATTATAATTAGCTACTTAAAGTCATAATATGTTTATGCCACACCTTAAAAAAACACTTAGATAACTAATAATAAAAAAATATAGGCCTGGTTAATTGTTACAATTTAGATGTCATGTAATGAGAATTTTACTGTACATGCAAGACATACTAGACCAAAGAAACGAAATGCCATGATGTTAATAACCTAACATCTAAACAAGATTAGCAAACAGTTTGAAAGTAAGTATATTAATCTGGGTGATAATACCAGATGTAGTTTTTCTGCCTAGATGGTGTTATAGTCAGGACTGAGATTTTAAGCTAATGGGGAACTTGAGGCAACTGCCAATCAGGAAGTTGTGTTAACACAAGATATGAGCACCTTTACCCATCAGCAATTATTCCATAATGTACTAATGCCACTGCTTTGGAACAAGACGTGTTGTGAACTATGTTTGAACATTCACATTTGCATGAGAAAGTCACGAGCCAATGGAAATATGCAATGCTGCTTGCACAGAAGGGAACATCCTGTACACACATCAATTTTTTTTCCGAATGAAACAGAATGTGTAAACACTTTATGACTGATTTGCAGCGTATCATTCAGCTGGCTTGCTGTATAATGGAATTATCCACACCAAGTTCAAGGTGTGGAGTGACTTCAGTTTTTTCAATAGCAATGTCTACAAATTATTCCACGTGACAGTCACATCAAATCATAATTAAGTATTTTCTTTTTCTTTAATTATACTAACAGAGCTGCCTTCAGATAAAATAAGAATTATTTTAAAAATGGTGCCAGAAACTTGCATGCCATAGCCTTTATCAATACTGGATGTGAGGTCAGTCTGGAGGCAGTTTTCAGTTGCAATTTCTCATTTCTTTTGTGGATTGTTTCGGTCTTTACACCACCATTAACACACAGTATTAAATTTATGCAAGTTAGCCAATAGCACTGTATGTCCAGCAGTGCTCCCTCAAACTCAAAAATGTTAAATAAATAATAATTACTTTATTCCTTAATATGCCCTTTGTGGAAAGGAAAGTTGCTAGATAAATTTCAAAATGCCATACTTGACTTTAGAAATGTAATACTTACCATTTCAGAAATTTCTACTGTCTTTACAAATTCCTTGCTTTGCTTAGAATGTGGTATTTGTCTTCCCCCCGGATGACATCTGCGACCTGCCAACTTGTTTTTTCTTCTGCTTATTGCAGTGGGCTGAACGGGAATATAGTTACCACGATTTTTTCTAGATTTTCCTGTAACAAAAATTAGAATTCATACAATATTGAATTACTTCCCATAACATTTATATAAAAGTATGTTTTACTTACCTTCACCAAAATTTGCCAAATAAGATGCACATGCAGATGGCGTTTTAAGCTTTCTCAATTTTTCGCACATGACTTCAAGGCCTTTCCTCATTTCCTCAGGGGAAATAGATGGCGCTGTAATAGTCACAAACGTGTAAGTACGTGGTATCACGTAACATTCCGCCAGTGCTGACGGTATTTGCTTCGTGAAACATTACCCGTGTTAAAATGGACCGTTTATCAATTGCGGAAAAGGTCGATATCGTGTTGATGTATGGTTATCGTGATCAAAATGTCCAACGGGCGTTTGCTATGTATGCTGCTCGGTATCCTGGACTATATCATCCAAGTGTCCGGACCGTTCGCCAGATAATTACGTTATTTAAAGAAATAGGAAGTGTTCAGCCACATGTGAAACGTCAACCACGACCTACAACAAATGATGATGCCCAAGTAGGTGTTTTAACTGCTGTCGCGGCTAATCCGCACATCAGTAGCAGACAAATTGCGCGAGAATCGGGAATCTCAAAAACGTCGGTGTTGAGAATGCAACATCAACATCTATAGCACCCGTACCATATTTCTATGCACCAGGAATTGCATGGCGACGACTTTGAATGTCGTGTACAGTTCTGCCGCTGGGCATAAGAGAAATTACGGGATGATGACTGATTTTTTGCACGCGTTCTGTTTAGCGACGAAGCATCATTCACCAACAGCGGTAACGTAAACCGGCATAGTATGCACTATTGGGCAACGGAAAATCCACGATGGCTGCGACAAGTGGAACATCAGCGACCATGGTGGGTTAATGTATGGTGCGGCATTATGGGAGGAAGGTTAATTGGCCCCCATTTTATCGATGGCAATCTAAATGGTGCAATGTACGCTGATTTCCTACGTAATGTTCTACCGATGTTACTACAAGATGTTTCACTGCATGACAGAATGGCGATGTACTTCCAACATGATGGATGTCCGGCACATAGCTCGCGTGCGGTTGATGCGGTTTTGAATAGCATATATCATAACAGGTGGATTGGTCGTCGAAGCACCATACCATGGCCCGCACGTTCACCGGATCTGACGTCCCTGAATTTCTTTCCGTGGGGAAATTTGAAGGATATTTGCTATCGTGATCCACCGACAACGCCTGACAACATGTGTCAGCCCATTGTCAATGAACGTGCAAATATTACGGAAGGCGAACTACTCGCTGTCGAGAGGAATGTCGTTACACGTATTTCCAAATGCATTGAGGTTGACAGACATCATTTTGAGGATTTATTCCATTAATGTGGTATTTGCAGATAATCACGCTGTAACAGCATGCGTTCTCAGAAATGATAAGTTCACAAAGCTACATGTATAACATTGGAACAACCGAAATAAAATGTTCATACGTACCTACGTTCTGTATTTTAATTTAAAAACCCTACCTGTTACCAACTGTTCGTCGAAAATTGTGAGACATATGTTTGAGACTATTACAGCGCCATCTGTCACAAAGCGAAAAAAGTGGTCCAACTACAACAATCATATATCTTTACGTACTACAGGAATATTTAATAAAAAACCGGGGTTCCTATTTTTTAAAAACGCAGTTGACATCCGTTTGACCTATGGCAGCGCCATCTAGCGGGCCAACCATAGCGCCATCTGGTTTCCCCCTTCAAGCTAGACAAGTTTCGTTCTTTGTAGTTTTTTTCGTTTGACGCTTATTTCGTGGGAAATTTGGCCCGGTCATGATCAATGGACCACCCTGTACATATCTTCAAATTGAGCGTGAAGATGCCAGAGAAAACCCTGCTGGTACGGATTAAGAACAAGTTACGAGTAGTCTTTGAATGAGACAGGTATATCTCCGAGCTGAGCTTTTCCTCTTGTGGTTGTTGAGCCCAGGCAGACGTCACAGACAGTCAGTCGTGACTTGTCAGCTGGCGGGGCGGTATGGAGATGGGAGGCAGCGTCATCTAGTATTACGTGCAACTGCAGTCGTGCGCTCTGTTCTGAAGTTAATGGCAAAAGTGTGTATTTCCGTGAAGTGGAAAACTAAGTGCGTTACAGAAGAGAAAAATACGTATCAGAAATTACTGCAAGTTGTGTCGGAAAAGAGGGTTACAGAAAAAGAACTCTGCAACAAGGAAATGAAGTCCTTATTACTGCAAGACGACCGAACTTCTACACAGGATCCGACGAACAGTTCATACGTCATCGCATCTTAGACAAAATAAGTGTTACTAGGTACTGTCATAACTGATAAGCAAAACCTTCCGGGATGTAAGGTCGTGGTCCATGAAACTCTTCAGCTCCTAACGTTTCGTCCAGAGCTGCGCTGGACATCTTCAGAGGGGTGTTTCTCCTCCGGTGAGTTTCATGGACCACGACCTTACATCCCGGAAGGTTAACCAGAAGATATGTCATCCGGTCGTGAAAGCTTTCATACTATGATAAGCAAAACTTATAACAACAGAGCCCAGTTCTGTATAAAAAAAAAAGGATACTCTGTAGGAAGCCGGTTTAACTACGCTCCGATTGTGAACTAAATGATGGTATTGTAGGACTTGTTTCCACGGATATCACAACTTCCAGTTCAACAAATTTAAATGTAGACGTACACTCTCATTTATGTAATTAAATAACGTCTCTTTATTGGTTGGTTGATTGGTTGTTTCGGGGAAGGACACCCGACAGCGAGGTCATCGGTCTCATCGGATTAGGGAAGGACGGGGAAGGAAGTCAGCCGTGCTCTTTGAAAGGAACCATCCCGGCATTTGCCTGGAGCGATTTAGGGAAATCACGGAAAACCTAAATCAGGATGGCCGGACGAGGGATTGAACCGTCGTCCTCCCGATTGCAAGTCCAGTTCTAACCACTACGCCACCTCGCTCGGTGTCTCTTTATTATCCACTTTTTTATAATTTAATTATATTTCTTTAGTAGATCCTACTATATTGCCAATATACTACTAGACACAATGACGTCTGTTAAATATCTAGGCGTAACGTTGCAAAGCGATATGAAATTGAACGAGCACTTGAGGACCGTGGCAGTGAAGGCGAATTTTCGACTTCGGTTTATTGGGAGAATTTTAGCACAGGTCGGATTAAAGGAAGACACCGAAGCAATTCAGAAGCAAGCTGCTAGATTTGTTACCGGCAGTTTCGATCAATACGCTAGTCTTACGGAAATGCTTCGTTAACTCAAATGGGAGTCCCTGGAGGGAATATGACGTTGTTTTCGCGAAACACGACTAAAAAAATTTAGACAACTGAAATCTGAAGTTGACTGCAGAACTATTCTACGCCCACATTTCCCGTAAGGACCACGAAGATAAAATAAATTAGGGGTCATACGGAGGCATATAATGGTCGTCTTTTCTAGCTCAGTTTACGAGCTGAACAGGAAAAGAATTGACTGGTAGGCGTATGTGGTATCCTCCGCCATGCATCATACGGTGGCTTGCGGAATATGTATGTAGATTTAAACGTATATCAGCTACAACTTTATCGGCGGTCGCAAATCGTTCCCATCCCGTTCTCCACCAGTCTCCCGTAAGTGTAGCCTCGTTGCCGTGTGTGACCGCGCCTGTGTGTGTGTGTGTGTGTGTGTGTGTGTGTGTGAGAGAGAGAGAGAGAGAGAGAGAGAGAGAGAGAGACCTTGCGTGGCGTGCTGCCTACAGATAGGGAGCGGCTGCTCTTGCCCCACCTGAATGGCCGGCCTCCTCAACAGGCGACAGATATGCTGTGTCCACGAAAGCCTGAACAGCCCTTGACAAGCGGGTGTATGTGACAAGGGGCTGGGGAGGGGCTGATAGAAGGAGAGTGGCTTTGGACGTTGGTCTTCCCGCCCGTGATTCGCGTCAGGACACCTACTGTTCAGGGACCACACTTTAACATCGCAAAGTCGCCTATGCGTCCATTACGATAGAAGCGTATTGGAAACAGAGTCTGTGCAGCTTAACACCTTGGCACACGG
This sequence comes from Schistocerca americana, assembly GCF_021461395.2. Lineage (NCBI taxonomy): Eukaryota > Metazoa > Arthropoda > Insecta > Orthoptera > Acrididae > Schistocerca > Schistocerca americana. The sequence continues at coordinate 160,778,155 of NC_060119.1, read as the reverse complement.
GGATCCCTGGAGCATGAGCTCAATCTCGGACTGGGCAACGGTGGGGAAAGAAATAGAGCGCAGAGAAACCTGTAAACCGTGCCAACTTTTATTACATGAATTACATGTTCTCGGTAAACTTATCACTTTAAATGGTATATATAGTTTGAAACCACAAGTTCACCAACAACAGTTTAACAATTTATTATCCGCTATAAATTTTGTGCTTTGATTTCCTGTAAGTATTTTATACGAAGCGTGGAAGACCTGAGATGGAGCAGGCTGCGGTGGCCGAGCGGTTCTAGGAGCTTCAGTCTGGAACCGCACGACTGCTACGGTCGCAGGTTCGAATCCTGCCTCGGGCATGGATGTGTGTGATGTCCTTAGGTTGGTTAGGTTTAAGTAGTTCTAAGTTTTAGGGGACTGATGACTTCAGATGTTAAGTTGGTTCAAATGGCACTATGCGGCTTAAATACTTAAATGCTGAGGTCATCAGTCGCCTAGAACTTAGAACTAATTAAACCTAACTAACCTAAGGACATGACACACATCCATGCCCGAGGCAGGATTCGAACCTGCGACCGTAGCGGTCGCTCGGCTCCAAACTGCAGCGCCCAGAACCGCACGGCCACTCCGGCCGGTAGATGTTAAGTCCCATAGTGCTCAGAGCCATTTGAACCATTTTAACTTGAGATGGGCGTGCTGGGATTTAAAACCCTGTCCTTCCGACTGAGGGTCCACGGAAGCACTGCATCACATGTTGTGGTTAATCCAGTCAGAGCATCGCTTACAAGCGAATAAAAAATGGTTCTGTGGTGTCACCGCCAGACACCACACTTGCTAGGTGGTAGCCTTTAAATTGGCCGCGGTGCGTTAGTATACGTCGGACCCGCGTGTCGCCACTATCAGTGATTGCAGACCGAGCGCCGCCACACGGCAGGTCCTAGCACTCGCCCCAGTTGTACAGCCGACTTTGCTAGCGATGGTTCACTGACAAATTCCGCTCTCATTTGCCGAGACGATAGTTAGCATAGCCTTCAGCTACGTTATTTGCTACGACCTAGCAAGGCGCCATTATCATTTGCTATTACTCTTGTGACGCATGTACCGTCAGACCGATGTTCACCAATTATGGATTAAAGTTAAGTATTCCAGCAGCTACGTACTTTTCTTGTTAGTATAATTACTTTACCTGTTCCAGACCTCACGCCAGCCTGCGTGAGCTTAAACGCGTGCCTTTCGGCTACCTCCTAGTGGCTTGGCTGTCTTGCCAAGTCACTACAGGTTCAAATGGCTCTGAGCACTATGGGACTTAACATCTGAGGTCATCAGTCCCCTAGAACTTAGAACTACTTAAACCTAACTAACCTAAGGACATCACACACATCCATGCCCAAAGCAGGATTCGAACCTGCGACCGTAGCGGTTACGCGGTTCTGACTGTAGCGACTAGAACCGCTCGGCCACTTAGGCCAGCTTACAAGCGCGTAATTACCCTTTCCTTAACATCAGGTTAGGAGCAGTAAATGAAACGTAGTTGATACTTAAGGCGAAATCGGTAGCAAACTTTTTCCACCAGAGATAGTGTGGCTAATGTAGCACACGGTTATAGAACCTGTGGATCATATGGTTCTCTGTGCAACAACGCGTGGCTCGTTACTGTCTCCAATTTCCTGGAACAGCAGACCATGTAAGTGATCTACCTGTTTCTTGATACATCACAGAAACTCACGAAAGCTCTAATAGTTCCAGCAATTTAGCATCTTCGAGCGATGTCATCGTCCTAGTACAGAAGCAGACCTGCCTTGAGTACGTTGCTTTTGATGAGAGGCTCAATGAAATTACAGTGAAAATGGCTATGGCTTTTATCCGATCTCTGAATGAAGTCGGTAGTTTGTAGCAATGCCAGCTATTTTTATTAAAAGCGTATTCTGTAAGAGAGGTCTACAATGTTGCATAACCACGTGTACGCTTATGTTCACAGGATAAACCACCTATCAATCTCATCAGTCAAAATCGTTCCTTTACCACTTTCTAACTTAACAACGCACATGTCCCTGTCACAACACATATTAGACATTCCTAAGCTCGTAACATAATCTGCTTTGCATACAGGTGACCGTGCTTAACCGCACATATCCTGACAATGCGCCATCATGTTTACCATTATCTGTTACACCCAATACACTTCACTAGGCAATTATTCGTTACACTGATGATGACGCACGAAGCGTCAAATTATCTAAAATTACCTGTAAAATTAATGTGTAAATACATCATTACACTACGGTACTGAGAGAGTCTCTCAAGCTGCTTTACAATGCGTCTGAAAATTAAGTTATTTACCACTGAGAACTGAAATAGGTGGTTTGGCACGCATACAGGAACACAGTTCAAATGGTTCAAATGGCTCTGAGCACTATGGGACTTAACATCTTAGGTCATCAGTCCCCTAGAACTTAGAACTACTTAAACCTAACTAACCTAAGGACATCACACACATCCATGCCCGAGGCAGGATTCGAGCCTGCGACCGTAGCAGTCCCGCGGTTCCGGACTGAAGCGTCTAGAACCGCACGGCCACCGCGGCCGGCCAGGAACACAGTTTCCTCTAGATTTCACTACAGAGGTCAATGAGAGAGCAAGTAGTTTCTGATGGCGCAATTTCCCAAGAATGCTGCGTCATGCTAGCTGCCTGCGTCGTAGTTGCCTCATCACACCTTGTGACGTCAGACATCCGCTGTTACAGTCTCGCTCAACCCACGTGTAATCTGTAGGCGTGAAGTAATGGCTCCGAGACACAGAAATGCTATATACTGTATACAAGCGGGTAACATGAAAAATTTTCGTCTCACAATGAAATCAGCGTACCTCCACGACACAAATTCACATATCTACATCTACATCCATACTCCGCAAGCCACCTGACGGTGTGTGGCGGAGGGTACCTTGAGTACCTCTATCGGTTCTCCCTTCTATTCCAGTCTCGTATTGTTCGTGGAAAGAAGGATTGTCGGTATGCCTCTGTGTGGGCATACTATTAGTTTATTATATCTATTGTCGAAAGGTGTTACTTAATTATAGTCACAAAATCATGCCACTATATTTGATTAAAACTTTCATAAAAGCTTAAACACGCGTTGTCGCACCTCTTAGAGATTGTATTTGCTCTCGTATCGATCAATGTGCAGCAACGATGACCTCAAAAAGTCTATCAGCTAATGTACTTTTTGAAACTAAATATTTCTCTCTCACTTCCCTAATTGTAATTTCCAGAAATGTCTTTTTCTACGGTTTCCTTCGTGTTATCTTCATCCCACATACACACTGGCTTTTTTTCATGTTACCCTATTAGAGAAATAAACCGTAAATTCTTTTTATTCTGTTTTACGGTTGCAACCAGGAACTTGCTTTATCCTTTATAATCCTAACGTGCCGCTTTAGTAACTTAACATTTCTATTGTTATTTATTAGACTAGATGTTCGCATAGACTACAGTGTACAGGATAATATCAACTATACCTAAACATAGAATAAAAATGTAATATTAGTTACTTGCAAACAAAACAAGGCGCTCCAAATTTCGTGCAGATAACTTGTTGCCACTCCAAACTGCACTGCCATTTTGGTATTACAGCGGCCCTGATATCGTCTTTCCATCACTCCGATGCTTTTATGTAAGCACCCACCCTGTTTCTCAGTGACTTCATAAAACTTTTCAGGAAAAAAATGAACCACCAAACAGCCTACCTGACTGAATTCTTCCAGCCGCGTAGGGTAGCCGCGCGGCTTGAGGCTTCCTGTCACGGTTCGCGCGGATCCTCCCGTCGGAGGTTCGAGTCCTCCGTTGGGCATGGGTGTGTGTGCTGTTCTTGGTGTAAGTTAGTTTCAGTTAGAATAAGTAGTGTGTAAGCTTAGGGACCGCTGATCTCAGCAGCTTAGTCCAATAAGATCTTACCACAAAGTTCCAAATGTGAGCTGTTCCAGCGTGTTGACCGCAACAGAAACATAATATGGGTTTGTTTTTGTCGTGTATGACTTCACATACAACGGTCAAGAGAGTTGCGCTACGGAGTGGTGCGACAACTGTCGTCATAGGAAAGAAAATATTAGCAGCAGAAATGATTAGCGAACAAGTTAACACAGTAAACATAAGAGTTAATGACTTGTATTTTTCCAAGTATACAAAGACTCATTACAAATAATGCAGCAAGAAATAGGATGCAGCTCTCAGTGTCAACAAGGATGAGGCTCGCTGTACTAAATCACAAACGATGGGACCGAACGAGGTGGCGCAGTGATTACCAGACTGGATTCGCCTTCGGGAGGATGACGATTCAATCCCGCGTCCGGCCATCCTGATTTAGGCTTTCAGTGATTTCCCTAAATTGCTCCAGGCAAATGCCGGGATGGTTCTTTGAACAGGGACGGTCGACTTCCTTCCCGGTCCTTTCCTAATCCGATGAGACCGAGGACCTCACTGTTTGGTCTCCTCCCCAAACAACCCAACCCAACCCAACAAACGATGGTGTCAGAGCAGCATCTATGTGGCATCTGCACAGCGTCATGTAGTGAAGTCGCTTCAAGCGCGAATGGGTTGTGTGGCTGCCATCGGCCATACCATGTCAGTGCAGCAGAGGGAGCTCATGATACGGAGCTATTGGGAGCGTGGCTCAGTCAGCGTGCGTCATTGGGTACACTTGCTCAACTGCTCTCGGCGCCTGACGGAAGCTCAGATTGCCGTTACCAATTTTGAGACGCGCGTGGGGTGGTACCGATATGTGATACCACATTTGGAAGAACTTTGAACATCTTCCTTCAGTAATACCCAAGATTCCCTCTCACACACGGCCATTTAAGATCTATAGTTGGAATAAAGCATATTAATTCGAAGGCCATTTCCAACAAACATACTTTGTTTCAAGTCTGTTTCTGATGGACAATGAAACGTCTCGTTAGATACTTGAAACATTCTGTATTGTAAGGAAAATCTTTCACAAACCGTTTCATTAAGTTCAACTTCATGTGTAGAGGCACTTCTACATACATTTCGAATCCACAGGATTCTTCACAAAAAGAACAGTAGCCAAAAAGCATGTCACAGAACTTACGATACATAGGCAGATCAGGTGGTTGCGCGCGCAAATTCAAGCAACCTGCCGGAGAGTGTAGATTTTGGTACTGTAAATGATTTTGCCTTTTTATATTCAAAGAAAATGGATACAGACATCAATAAATGCTTTGACTATGGTTTTGGTTTTTTCTTTGGTAGAGTAATAAAATGTTGTTCGTGTTTCATGTCACACTTCCATGATGTCTTTGCATTGGTATTAATCGTCAGAGGGAAAACAGTTTACAAATACTTTCTCGTGTTTCCAGAAATCGTTTTTTCGCTGTTTTCTCACAACTTTACATTACATGACTTAGTGGGGTTTCAGAAATACCCAATTCACTTGGGAGTTCATATGTATGACACAGATCTGCTGTCACAGTCAGAATTTAACAGACATTAAGAATACTTATGATCAAATAAGGCGGAAATAATAGATAACTTACGTTCGGAATTTCTGAAATCACTGGAGGAAGTAGGAACGAAACGACTATTCATGTTGGGTGTAGAATATATCAGACTGGAGAAATCCATCTGACTTTCGGGAAAATATGACCCACAGAATCCAGAAGATATCAAGCGCAGATAATGGCGAACACTGTCGGACAATCAGCATAAGAGCTCATGCATCAAAGTTGCTTGCAAGAATAATGTAAAGAAGAATGGAAAAAAGTTTGGATCTGCTATATAAAGAACAGTTTGGCTTTAGGGAAGGTAAACGCACAAGAGAGGCAGTTTTCACGTTGCACCCAACATGGGAAACATGACTTCAGAAAAATTTAGACATCTTCATAGAACTTGTCGTCCTAGAAAAAGCGTTTGACAGTGTGAAATGTTGCAAAATGTTCGATATCCTCAAAAATATGGGTGTAGCCTATATGGAAACAATCGTTGTACACAATATGTATAAGAAGAAAGAAAGGACAATAAGAATGGAAGACCAAGAACAAGATCCTAAGACAATAAAGAGTTTAAGACAATAGCACAGGCTTTCTGATGGAAATGAAAGATACCTTCAGGGGTGGGACTGAAATTCAGCATGAAAGAATATCAACGATACATTCGTGCTAATGACATGGCTATCCTCGGTGCAAGCGACTAAAGACTGCAGGACAGTCTACTGAGCACACAATGTGGAATCACAGTAAAGCAAAGAAAGACGAAAATGCAGTTATTGATAAAATTAAAATCAAAACTGGGGATCACGAAACAGAGGAAGTGAAGAAATTCTACTGCCTTGGAAGCAAAATAAGGCATGACGAAGGAAGCAAGGAGAACACGAAAAGCAGACTAGCATAGGCAATGAGGGTATTCCTGGCCAAAAGAAGTCTGCTAGCGTCCAACATTGGTCTTGATATGATGAAGAACTGTTTGAGAATGTATGTTTGGAGCACGAAATTTTACGGTAATGAATCATGGACTGTGGGAAGAAGAACGAATCGAAAAGTTTGAAATGCGTTCTGTGATGTCACAGTTACGTCAGGACAGTAATATACATTTAAAGACATTCATTTTCGAAATATAAAGCACAGCATAATTTTCATTGGTGCATTTGTTAATTTCAGTTGATAGTCCAGTTCAAGATATTTCAGAGTACATACCAATATTCTGTAAATAAAACCAGTAACAAATCTGTTATCAGCATAAGGAACTATTTGCACAAACGTTATATTTTTTTTTCCTTCCTGTGCAGAATAGTAATCGTACATATTATTATTTTTCCGATTAGTTCTTTTAAAAGTTAAACGAAACAGAAACTGCTGAATGCCTAAAAAAAGAAACAAAATTTTCCATTCCTGTAAGAAAATTGCACTCGTTATGCAGAGACTTTATTTATTGTAACAGCATCGGGAGTAGTCTATGGCAGTAAATCGTTGTGGTGTATTCTCTGAGGACAGCTGTGCGCTATTGTGACACTGAGGAAAAGCATGTGAGAAATAATTATAACGTAGTTATATACGAGATGCGGGTTGGTTGCTATGAAATAATTAACACTGTAACAGAAGGAATAATGGAGAGTAAGAGAATTGTTTATCTGCCACTGAACCACGATAGCCGGCCGCGGTGGTCTAGCGGTTCTAGGCGCTCAGTCCGGAACCGCGCGACTGCTACGGTCGCAGGTTCGAATCCTGCCTCTGGCAGGTCCTTAGGTTAGTTAGGTTTAAGTAGTTCTAAGTTCTAGAGGACTGATGACCACAGATGTTAAGTTCCATAGTGCTCAGAGCCATTTGAACCATTTTGAACTGAACCACGACGTCTATAGCAACAAGCCAGGTGAGTCCTATTTACAAAGATCTGTTTACAAAGTTAAGTTTCTCGATAATTCTTTTCATTCACGTTCTGCAGTTCAAGAATGAAATGGGGTGCGGAAAATTTGCTTCTCTTATTGAGTGTTTTTTACAATTCATCATCTACATAAATAAAAATTTAAATGTTCAAAGCAGTTTATCTGTAAATGTTCTTCACGGAATCGTTTGAAATTTTGACAGAATGTCGCATTCGAATACGCGCGTGTTTTTGTAGACTAACTGGAGCCGCATATGGTATATAGGATTATATATTACATATATATCGAATTTATTTATTTAATCGAACGGCTAGGGCCACCCGTCGGGCAGACCGTTCGCTGGGTGCCGGTCTTTCAAGTTGACGCCATTCAGCGGCCTGCAGTCTATGAGGATGACAGCACAACGCCCTGTCCCTGGGCGGAGAAAATTCCCCGACCCAGCCGGGAATCGAACCCGGCCCCAGAGGATTGACAATCCATCACGCTGACCATTCAGCTACCGGAGGCGGACAGTATATAGCGAATAGAAATTGCGTACATATAATTAGATATTTATATTCCGTGCGGCCCTCCCGTAGGTGGATAAAAATGAGCGTTTTCGAATGCAATGCTGTGTCAAAATTTCAAAGGAATCGGTGAAGAATTTTCCGGAGAGCTACGATTTTGAACAAACGAACATTTACATCTGCATAAATAATAATGTAAGTATTCTTTTTTCAAAATCGTATATCTCCAAAGTTCTTCACCGTTTGCCTTGAAATTTTGACACAACTTTGTGTTCGAGTATGCGAATGCTATATACAGATACTAATGCACCACAAATAATATGTAAACATATATGCAATAACTATAGAGGAAATTTACATAAAATGTATATTTTCGTCTGTCCACCGATTGTTTCGAAATTATTATATGTAATGTACAAAGGGGGAACGTTATTACCAAAAATCTCGAAAAGTTCTTGACTGTTGTACTTCAAATTTTATGCGGTACTCTAAAGAACATTTGGGCGGATTTAAGGCATATATTTTTAAGATATGTAATGCATTACAAGATATGTAATATATAAAATGGGAATACATTATAACCAAAAATCCCAAATTTCCTCGACCGATTTAATTCAAATTTTGACACATTAGTGTAATAAACGTTTTTGGTCTTATATTTTATACACGTATACATCAGTCTAATAAACGTTTTTGGGCTTATATATATTTATACTAAACGGCACGAAAAACGCAACGCTCAGTAGATGATGTGTAATCATTGTGTAATTATGTTTTTGATCAAAATGAAGCACTTCAGCCAATTTTTTGAGACAGGGTACGTTATTTGCGTTGCTTTGTGAGCAGTGATGTGTTGATTGTTTATTGCAGTAGCCTCAACTGTTTCCCACACAACCTAGAAAGCACATCGCTGAAAGTGAGCGAATAATGTTTCCCAGCTCTTGTACCGTTTATTGTTGTGCACCGAATATTTCCCCTTTCAATCACACGTGTTTGTAGGATCTTTCTATGATTGTTGTAATCAGATATCTGGAGTAGAAATGCCGTTAACCCTTGAACAAAATGCGAAATCTATTGCTTTGGTGGAAGATGACCCGCAGCATGCACTACGTCGCAGAAGTGTTGAGGACTATACCTTCCACGATTTGCAACGAATGTACAGGGAAAATGATGGCTTAGCAAGGAGACCAGAAACAGGTTCGAGGAGAGCAACATCGGAAAGAGATGATCGCTTCTTACAACTTCAAGTTCTCCTCAATCAACACACCACCGCTGTCGAAGCACGAAATCGACTCTACCAGGTTAGAGGGGTCAATGTTAGTGAGAGAAGCGTTAGAAGAAGACTGGAAGAAGCCAATCTAGAGTCCAGAAGACCTGCTACGGGCCTAGAACTCACCAGTGAGCATTGTACAGCTCGACAACGTTTCGCGAGGGAGCATGTTTGATGGACAGTACAACAATGGGATCAAATGTTGTTCACCGATGAGCCTATATTTGGCTTCCGCTCAGCTGACGAAAGGGAGACAAGGTCAGGGGAAAGGTATTCCCCTTTCACATTCTTATGCAGGACGCCTTTTCATGGTAGTTCTGTGATGGTGTGGGCAGGAATCAATACAGCTGTAGAGACGGATTTGTCTTCGTGGAGCATGGGAGCCTTACCGCACATGGGTATGTGGAGGAAATCCTTCTGGAGCATGTTGTGCCTTCCGCTCTATTTATTGGTTATGATGTCACACTAATGCACGACAATGCATGCCCACATGTTGCCATAACTGTGCAAGAGTGCTTAGATGAAACAGGGATTTATGCTGTAGGTTGGCTTGCTCGAAGCACTGATTTGAATTCTAGTGAGCGATTTTGAGACCAGCTGGGAGAAGAGCCCGTCAACACTATCCAGAGACCCTACCACAGGTCCTACGGAACGCCCTCCTGGAAGAATGGGATATGATTCATCACAGGACATTACCGCATTAGTCAGGAGCATGCCTAAAATGTTTGAATGCCGTCATTGGTGCAAGAGGTGACATGTGAACAGAGGTCTCCAAAACCGTCTCCGATGTCTTTGAAGTAAAGTGTGAAGCGTATAACATCGAAACAGACGAGCATTATCTTTACGAGCTCACTCAAAATGTCCTGGAAGTGTTAATCTCTATCATAGTTTGTTACATTTGTTAATAATCGTCTTTCTTTTTTCATTGTTGGATACTTATATGGGACTGTACAACAACATTTCTTCATAAGATAGTGGATTAGTGTCATAAAAGTGTCATAAACATAAAATAAATTTCAGTTTTTGTAAAAAATTGAAGTGTTGTGTTTTTCGTGTCGGTCAGTGAATATCAAATATCAATCCTGAAACATTGTTAGAGAACAGGAAAGTGGGTGGAGGGGGGGGGGAGGGTGAGAGGAGATGGACAGAGGGCTGCAAGAAATCGACATCGAAAACAGAAGGTGGGAGATGGACAGAGAAGGGGCAGGAGGAGGTTGGGAGTGGGGGAGTATAAGATGGACGTAGATAGAGATTGAGAGAGGGATGAGAAAGGGAGCAGGAGGGGATGGATAGGAAAGGGGAGAAGAAAATGTGAGAAAGGGGGTATGCGGTGATGGACAGATAGGGGTGAGAGAGACAGGAGGAGTTAGAGAGGAGGAGCACACGATGAATAGTGAAAGGGGGTGATGTGATGGACAGACGGAGGGAGCAAGAGGAAATCGACAGAGAGAGTGGAAAGGAGGAAGAGTTGGACAAAAAGGAGGCATAGATGGACGGAGACAGGGGGAGAAGTAGATTAGGACGTATATCTGGTTCCCATACGTGTTAGAAAAGTGTGCTTTCTCTTTTCTTTCCGTTTAACCACACTAGGCCACGGCAATGCGTGTCTGGGAAAAGCTAGTCATAAAATAATTTAATTGGTAATCGAAGCTAGGCACTAAAATATAAAGTTGCTCTTCTCCGCCACTGCAGTTAATAACAGATTCACTAGCCACCCAATGTCATTTGTGTAAATGTCAATATTTCTTAGTTCAGGACTGGTAGTATAACTTGTATGTAAATAATCATGTGAGTGATTACCATATTTATTGCAACCTTAAGTTGTTATCTCATTCAGTTCTGTAGAATATTATTACATCATTAGCAACACCTACATCATCCCAAATATTGTAAATTTTTCATCCTCTCTAATTTCAAGTAGAAAGATAGTACATCTTAAAGTGAATTATTATTATCGCATTCAAAATTTTGTCATAACAACGCTTTGGGCAGTCCAATGTTCACAGTCACATTTCTTAATAAAACAGGATAATTAAATTGTAAATTCCGATGACCACATTGTAGGTGCTACATATGAAAATTGAATATTAAGTCGAATGACAAGAGAAAAGGTCAGGATAATAGTACATTCGTTAAGACATTAGGGTATAACCCCCATGGTACTAGAGGAAGCTGTAGAGGGTAAAAACTGTAGTGGAGCACAGAGATTGGAATACATGTAGCAAATAATTGAGGACGAAGTTGCAGATTCTACTTTCAGATGAAGTGGTTGGCACAGGAAGGGAACTCGTGAAAGGCTGCATCAATCCAGTCATGAGACAGGAGCAAAAGAAACCAATCTCAGTTGATCCGTAGTGGACACGGGACAGCACCTGGTGAAATATTTACCAAGCAAAATTGTGAAACAGCCGTACCTTTTGAGAAATTATTTTATTTTATTTTGACAACCAGTTTAGGCACTTCAGCTTGTCTCTTCTGGTTCCATATGCACTTCATGTATAGACAATAAGCTGTATCGATATTAGCATACTGGAGCCACCATTATCTGGATACCGTGAATCGTTATTCGAGTGCTTCCTTCGAAGAAGCACTCGAATAACGAATTCACGGTGCTGATGGATCCAGTGTGCTACTATCGATACAGCTTATTGTCTACACATGACGTGCATGTGGATCCTGAAGACAGCATATTGAAATGCTGAAAGAGGTTGTCTAAATGCAACAAAATTACTTCTCAAAACGTAGGCCTGTTTGGCGATTTTCCTTGGTAAAAGAAATCAAGGCTGAGGTAGCACACAGTTCCTTGCGGACACGACGGTTAGACCACTTTGTTAGACCAGTATAAGTCGTGCATTTTTATTCCTGTTAAGCGTGTAAGTAGGCTGTTTAGGTTTTCTTATTGGTAACGCCACGTAGCGCTCTGTATGAAAATCACTGGCTGTGCTGTGTGCAGTCTGTGGCTAGTTTGCATTGTTGTCTGCCATTGTAGTGTTGGGCAGCTGGATGTTGTTAACAGCGCGTAGCGTTGCGCAGTTGGAGGTGAGCCGCCAGCAGTGGTGGATGTGGGGAGAGAAATGGCGGAGTTTTGAAATTTGTAAGACTGGATGTCATGAACTGCTATGTATATTATGATTTTTCAACGCTATTAAGGTAAATACATTGTTTGTTCTCTATTAAAATCTTTCATTTGCTAACTATGGCCCGCATCTCGTGGTCGTGCGGTAGCGTTCTCGCTTCCCACGCCCGGGTTCCCGGGTTCGATTCCCGGCGGGGTCAGGGATTTTCTCTGCCTCTTGATGGCTGGGTGTTGTGTGATGTCTTTAGGTTAGTTAGGTTTAAGTAGTTCTAAGTTCTGGGGGACTGATGACCATAGCTGTTAAGTCCCATAGTGCTCAGAGCCATTGGAACCATTTTGCTAACTATGCCTATCAGTAGTTAGTGCCTTCCGTAGTTTGAATCTTTTATTTAGCTGGCAGTAGTGACGCTCGCTGTATTGCAGTAGTTCGAGTAACGAAGATTTTTGTGAGGTAAGTGATTTGTGAAAGGTATAGGTTAATGTTAGTCAGGGCCATTCTTTTGTAGGGATTATTGAAAGTCAGATTGCGCTGCGCTAAAAATATTATGTGTCAGTTAAGGACAGTCATGTATAATTTTTCTAAGGGGACGTTTCAAGCGTTTCTCCAAATTTCTGCTCAATTCCATGCCACCGGCTGTTGTATAGACTGCAATGAAATACGTCAGCGATCCATGGTCACTAGACCGCCGCTTACCACTTCTACACTATCTACAACGATCCATAGTGTTGTCTTTTTAAGGGTGAGCTTATTTATATTTTCTATTACGCCGTATTCTGCGGGTTGTAGACGAAGCTCTACAGGTTTTAGGTGAATCATTACAGTAATCCATGTTCCATCCTACAAGTACATTCTGGTCTGTAAACATGTAAATCGATCTGCAAGCACTAGCCTAGACCGCATGCCGTCAGCGTCTATTTATAGACTTGCCGCATCATAGAGCGAAGGGTATACTCCCAACGATCAAGCAGGAGAACTGCTACACTCTGTTAGCACCGCGTTGATGGGGTCAGCGCTGAGACTACGTTTACGACGACAGAATTTTAATTGCGCACATAAAGTGTCCCCGACGTTGTTTCTCCTTTCACGGTGCGATCCGAGTAGCGAACCTGCTGTACCAGTTCTGAAGCCACCTACGCTCTCCCTGGAGCGCCCGGGTGTGAGTCATTGCAATTACTGGCGTCTGCACGACCGGAAAGGTAAAGCAGAACGTCAGCTGACAAAGCGAAGCAGCAGCGAAGTTTTATAGAAGTGTACTTGTTTCACCACAGGCACAAGCTTACCTGCAGCATATCTACGTGTACACTCGACAAGACTACTGTGTGTGTAGCGTATTGTACTTCGTGTACCAAGACAGCTGTTCACAACTGCAGGTACAATTTCTATTCTCAACAGAATTCTCACGCGTTTCTAATTGGCTTCGATTCTACAAAACTGCAGATTTATCGTTGTTTGAATGTATTTGCTTGTCATGCAGTTCACAGAAAACTACGCTGTTCCCTTGGAGCGGCGGCGATTTCGGCGCAGACATGCAGTCGACGTGGATGCAATTTCTTTTCGTCCTGCGATTGTAGAAAGGTATCGATCCAACACCCTGACGCGTCGCCTCCGGTGACACTTGCCAACACAACATACAACATAAACTCCAGTATACACTATCTGATCAATACGATCCGGGCTTGAGTAACTGGCTACTACATGAGAACTGGCCACGCCAGTGTAAAAGGAAGTGGGCTGCTTTATCTCTTCAGTAGAGAAACAGTATCAGCATAACAGGTCGGTCAATAGAGTTGCATCACTTGGAACGTGGACTTGTCATTGGATATTACCTAACAAATCTATCAGCGACATTTCAGTCATTCTAAAATTGACAACATCAACTGTTGGTGACATTACTGTAAAGCAGAAACACAAAGAAACACCCTCAGATCAACCAAGACATGGCAGAACTATACACTGACGGGTAGGAACCGTCGACCATTGTGGAATTTGGTTATAAAAAAATCATATGATATCAGCGAAAGGAATCAGGAACTGCTACCAGCAGACCATCTGGCAGAATGACTGTTCGTAGGGAGTTAATAAGAAGGGGGTACAGTAGTAGAACAGCTACTCATCAACCACACATTTTTGTAGTCACTGCTAATAAGCAAACATTACTAACATCACATCATATTTCAAGAAAAATTCTTGAATACTTGCAAATTATCGGGCCCAGCAATCGACCCCGATCGAAAATTTGAGCCATGACCTTCTGAAAGTACAGCTTTTAAACTTTCGCCCGCACCGATGTAATGTTCTTTTACAGAAATAAACTTTTTAAGATTTCGTTGACTGAATGTCTGAACTGTGGAATAGATACAGAACTCGAATTCTCGTGTTGCGTGTCGTAACTGCAGTTGGTGTGTTTACTCTGTGTTATTGTTTGCAAAACTTTACACGAATTAATTGGGCAATGCAACTCCCAATACTAATAAAGAAATACAGTCGCTACAAATTACATTCAACCCCTTAGGCACTGAATCATCTGGCCTTGTTCACAACTGATACATCTGGTCCCAGTGTACATAACAAATAAATGAAATTATCTTATCTCTAGAGCACCAAAGATGGGAACGCGATATATTCTGGTATCTTACAAAAATATAAATATGCTAGCTACAGGCTTAGCAGAGTGCAACGCTGGCCATAATACTTTGAAATGCACATCAAATTCCTTTCGCTGATAAATGAGAATATTTAAGAAAATCCAACTTCTTTAAAAAATATGACCTGGACAGGGAGTTGGTACTGATTATGATTAATTACTAACAGTAAGTTTTTTTAGCAAAATTATATTTCAACTTAAGTTTGGCTTTTCAAAAACATCTGACAACTGATGTTACTATACTCACAGTTGTTTCACAAACAATGAGATTTAAACAGCAAGTATTATCTAACCTCACTAATCCAACATAAATGCGAACCATAAAATTACATATAGCTCTGTTAACAAATCTTAGAAACGTTAAAAAGGAAATATCGAACTAGCCTGTTTATCAAACCGGTTTACGTCCGTTCCGAGGTTACTCAACAATTACAAATTATCAGCCAACTCATCTATACTAAGGCGCTGGCAAAAAACAGAAATCATAATTATTTTACATCTTTACCTTGGTTGTATGAAGACGTCAGCTTCCATGTTCAACAATACTGACATACCTAAATTAATATAACTCTTAGTGGCTTCACACAGCATACAACAAAAACTGCTCACTCCATCGTCTTTCCCTCACAGACAGCTACCTACAACTGAGCGCCCAGCGCTCTAAACCATTATCTTTGGCTCTGCGGTCGCGCAGTCAGCGATCGGCATTGTCGAGCCTATCAGAGACATTCATCGTTTATAATATACTAGTTTCTTTTTAATTTATTAATATTCTTGTTTATTCTGGTGCCACAGTGCGCCCCAGTATAGTCCTTTCACCGATTGTTTGTCATTCGCTCCTCCTCTCTATACAGTCGCCTACCGCCCAGACGTGAAGTAGGATACAGCATATTGCCAGCCGTAGCTCTCTTATTCGCGTGATGTTGCTCGCCAGGGAAGAGCAGAGGGGTAGGGGACACGTCGGCCCAAAGTCTTCTGAAATCTTGTTGGACAAGACATGCTATCCTACGCAAAAAACAGTTATATGATACATTACACGACAACCTCAAGCACATTTATATTCAATATATTTTAACAATGTACTCATATAGGCAATATTCCGCCGATATATCCTCAGCATCAAAATAAATAAACCTAAGCAACTGAAAATAATTATGAAATGAGGTTAATAATTTTCGTTTTATAATATAATCAAGCCAGTCACAATGAAGAACAGCGAACCTCCGGCATATGTACTTCACTTCAACAGTGACAGCTTTAAAATCCAAAGAAAATAACGTACAACAGCGGTGGTGATAATTAAATAGCGTCACGTTACTTCTTTAATGACGCCATCATACCTTTCATCCATTTAATACTGCGTTTGTGAATCGCAACATAAAAAGTTTTAAAGCAAAAAGACCTCTGGCTCCAGCTGCAGGTTAGAAACCGCGCACTTTGTCACAATGAGCAAAGCATGCTACCATTGTCAAAACAATATTTCTCAAACCTCTTGTATGTATTGTATGTTAACCGGGGACCTAGAAACGACGGAGAGGCTCCGTCCCCGCCGCACCCGCAGTGGTCCACAACCCCACGACGACTTCCGCAGTCCACTTCACCCCTCCGCCGCCCCGCACCGAACCCAGGGTTATTGTGCGGTTCGGCCCCAGTGGCCCCCCATGGAACGTCTCACACCAGGCGAGTGTAATTCCTATGTTTGCGTGGTAGGGTAATGGTGGTGAATGAGTACGTGGAGAACTTGTTTGCGCAGCAATCGCCAACATAGTGTAACTGAGGCAGAATAAGGGGAACCAGCCCGCATTCGCCGAGGCAGATGGAAAACCGCCTAAAAACCATCCACAGATTGGCCGGTTCACCGGACCTCGACACAAATCCGCCGGGCGGATTCGTGCCGGGGACCAGGCGCTCCTTCCCGCCCGGAAAGCCATGCCTTTTTTTTTTTTTGACCACTTTTTTCCCCCTAAAAAGCCCCTTAGGAAAATTGAACTAAAAAAAACACCAAAGTGCCACCGCCACTTTTTATCCTATAACAAAAAAATCTGATCCACTTTAGGCGTTGGCTCCTGAGTAAACCCACCCCAGAGAGCTGCCTATATACCAGGGGAAATATGGGAAATCAAGGTTAGGGCTATCCTTTGGCACTTTTTTTTTACATGATTACATTTAAGGAACGTGTACAAATGAGAATTCTAGTAACTAAATGTTACAAGTAAGTGCTACAACAACAAAGGTGGCATAAAAGAGTAATCAAAAAATATAAATCACCGATGTAATTCCAACTAAAAGGCTCTTCAATAATGTAACTGGTTCCACTTGGAGCCTCGCCATCGTTATCTGATATCTCCAATAGCGCCTTTGAAGGGCATCTGCAACGGAGGCATTCTGCTTCGCTAGTGCCTCCAGCAAAACAGCATCCTTGCAGCAGCTTGTCTCTTCCTTTGGTCATGGCTGACAAGGCAGAACGTTCAGCCTTGAGTGTGATGAGGCACAGAACATTAACCGCAGCTTGGCACTCCCCAGCTGAGTGGGGGGGGGGGTTAACGAAAACGCTGCGTAAATAATTTGCGAAGAGTGTACGGTATTTCGGTGTGTGTTCGAGGGCATTGTGAGCATTTTGTAGGAACCACCAGTAATCAAGCTGCTCTTTCTCTCCGTCGCTAAAGCTGTAGGCGACGGTAAGTCCTTTGAACCATGTAAGCGCATGATATTTTGCAGCCGGAAAGTAAGTTTCATCGGGACAGAGTAGGGTCTGAGGGTCAATCATATCAGGTGTGACCCGGAGGTAACAGTCAATATCTTCTGTGTTAGTCGCCAAACTCCGGACGATGATGAGCAAGTAAAACGGTGTTCATCGGTATCCAAAAGGTGACAATCTGGGCAATAAGGGGAGTCTGCCAGTCCAATAGTGTGAAGTCGCTGTCGTGTGGCATATTTTTTGTTGGCGATCTGATACCACTTCGAACGCACCGTGGATGACAGATAGTTGTGGTGTATCGTTTTCCACACTCTTGGCCAGTGAACCGTAGGGTACTTGTTTTCCACCACGTTATGGGGAACAGCCCGCAGAAGGTTGGTATAAAAATCTTTCGCCTTTGGTGGACGTGTGGCGGAGAGGTTCGAGCTGACATATCTGTAATCAAGAATGAAGGTCGACACATGGGAGAGCTGTGGTGCGACGTGCGCTACCGACACCGGCGGGACGTTAGAGGCTGGCATCAGAACCTGTAGTGAACGACCCGTGAGAGAGGTATATTGACTTTTCCATCGTTTCCTCATGTTACTCATGTAAAGGGCGGCGGCTCTCGCCCTGACGTTGACCAATCCCAGCCCTCCTTTGTGCACTGGGAGAATAAGAGTGTAGTATCGCACTTTAAAGATATGACCTGCGGAAACGTAGTAACTGAAGGCCGCCTGAAGCCGGCGACCTATCTGCAGCGGTAGTGGGAGGACCTGTGCCACGTGGTTGAGTTTTGATGCCACATAGAGGTTCAGGTATTCAACACGTTGTAACTGATTCAAGTCCCGGAGCAGGTTCTGTCGCACCATTGCGCGTATGATCTGTAATAACCGTCGGTAGTTTGCTGCAGCTGTTTTACGTACATCTTTCTTGAATGTGATTCCTAAATATCGCAGATCAGAAACTGGGGGGAGGGGAGCGAGGGCTTCCGGTCCGAGACCACGTCCAATATCCAACGCCGCCGACTTGTTGATGTTCAGAAGACTGCCTGCGGCCTGTCCGTATCGCTCAATCCAGATTAGTACGCTTTGAACTTCGTCATTGGAACGAACCAGCAGTAGCAGGTCGTCAGCGTATGTCCTATAGCGAAAGGTGACGCCCCGCAGCGTGATGCCAGATAGGCGGTGGTTAAGGCCCCCTAGGAGTGGCTCGAGTGCGATTGCATAAAGGTAGGTAGAAAGGGGACAACCCTGTCGTAGAGACCTCTTAATGGGTACTGGTCCTACCGTCCTTCCATTGACCTGGACGTGTGAGCTGGCTGCCGTCCAAGGGCGCCGTAGGGTGTCGATGAGACCCGGGGGGAATCCCATACAGCCCATCACTCGTAGGAGGAAGTTGTGGTGCACTCTATCAAAGGCGCGGTTGAAATCGACGGAGACGATCGCCGCTCTCAGACGGCACGCAGAAGCGATCGCTATTAAGTCCCTGCAGTCACCGGTGGCCATGTGTATGTTGGCTTCTCCCCCCTGCGACGTCTGTTCTGGAGCGAGGATCATCGGCAAAGTTGTCTTAATACGGCTCGCCATAATCCTGGTGAAAATCTTGTAATCGGCGTTCAACATTGTAAGTGGCCGATAGTCGTTAATCGATAGCCCTCCACCTGGCTTGTGTACCGGTATGAGAAGACCTTCTACAAACGCTGGCGGCACAACACAGTCTGGAGACAAAGTTCGCAGAACATTATAACCCAGCGAGGCATCATGATGTCACGGAAAGTTCGGTAGAATTCGATGGGCAATCCATCAGGTCTAGGAGAATTATTGGCCGCACCTTTGTCCACGGCGTCTTCGACTTCTTCGAGTGAGATTTCCTCTGTTAGTGCATTCACGGTAGCCTCGTCGATAGTACGTGTTACCTGGTGTAACACTTCAGTAGTGGCCTCGTCATCGACGGTTCTTTCCTTGTAAAGATGACGAGAACGATCCTCCACCGCCTTTACTATGGTTTCTTGGGTCGTACATAAGCGACCGTCGTGTGTCATGAGTTGTGTGATTAAATGTTGGCGTTGTCGGCGCTTATCCGCCACAACGTGGTGCATAGTGGTTTCCTCTGCAACCGTTCGGTCGTGCCGTCGCGAGCGGACTACTGCACCTTCTAGTCGGCGCTTAGTCAATGATAGTATGTGAGACTTGATTCTGCTTTGCTCATGTTGTCTCTACGGGGATGGGGGTAAGGCGTAGAGGTCCCTGAGTGCCGCGTAGTAAAAATCGAGGGTCTGTCGATGCCACGCAGTCACGTCCTTGCCATATTGCATAAGTGTCCTACGGATTGCTGGTTTGGCACAGAGGAGCCACCACTCCAGGGTCGAGGTGTGTCGTGGGTGGCGGCGTTCACAGTCAGTCCACGTTGCTGCAACTTGCCGACGGCAATCCAGGTCCTGGAGATGAGTTATGTTGAGCTTCCAAAAGCCATTGCTGCGCCAGACTTGTTGGGGGCGTAGGTGTGTAGTGCAGATATAGGCACTGTGATCGGAATAGGCTTGAGGCCATAGTTCGGCGTCCACCACACCTTGTGTGAGATCTTGTGACACATATATGCGGTCAAGTCGGCTGGCCGAATGACTGGTAAGATGAGTGTGGCCAGAGCGGTTACCGTGGACTTTTTCCCACGTGTCGCACAAGTGAAGTTCTTGGACCAGCGCACCCAGTTCCGGACAAGGCATGTAATGTGGGATTTGGTCCTTGGGGTGAAGTACGCAATTAAAATCGCCGGCGAAGACGCTGTGGTCGTATCGTCCAAGGGAAAGGGGAGCGACATCTGTGGAGTAGAATCTGGCGCGGTCGTCACGTCTTGTGGTACCCGACGGCGAGTAAACATTAATGAATCGGGTGTTGAGTGCCGAAAATGCAATTCCTCGCGCGGAGGGAAGAAACGTGACGTCGGTAACTTCAATACCTTCACGCACTAATATTGCCACGCCGGTGTCTGCAGGGCTACCGGGCGTCACATGTGTGGCGTAACCGTAAAAGTGCGGGAGTGCAGTCGTTTTCACTTCTTCTAGGAAAGCAAAGTCAACTCCCATGGCTCGTATGGTTTCTTTCAAAAGTTGGATCTTGACAGGAGAACTGATCATGTTGATATTCATTGTCGCCAGGCGGTAAGCCTGGCAACGCGTTGTTTGGGCGAGGTTATCCATGTTGAAGTTGGAGAGAAGCGAACATCGGAAGTCATGTCACCCCCGCCGAACGCGGTCCTCCTTGTGCTGCTTATGCTGCATGATCCGGCGACGCCTCAGCTGGCCGCGGATCGGGATCTTGCGTCTCGACGTCCTCGGCCCACGAAGCGGGCGCGGATGTCTGTTCATGTTCCATAGCCTCGGAATGTTTGATAGTAAGGGACCGGGCGACTTCGCTGCCTGCACTGGTACCTTCCCGCTGCTCGCTGTTTCTGTCAATGGGCTGATGGTCGAAAGCTGCATGTTGTTCTGTCTGTTCTGCAAGGTTGGAATCAGTGGAAACAGCCTCAGCTTCGCGGCTGGCTTCCTGAGTGGTCAGTTGTTCTTCCCCGGCTGAATGCGAACCGCTGTGTTCCGACACGGTCCGACGATGGCGCTTTCGGCGTTTCGGTGATCGCTGTTTCCGTACATGGCCTTCATTGTCAGAAGACGGCACTGACTCACGCTCCGCCGGAACAAACGCTTCGGTCGGTACAATAAGAGAATCAATTGCCATCTTGCTGTCGTCAATGTCTGTCGCGTTCGGTAGCTCCAGAGTCGTAGTACTATTTTCCACCACTGGCCGGGTCGGCGGATCATCTAGGTTTTTGTCCGTGGAAAGCGATTCCTGTACCGCTGAAACGGTCGGCTGTGTCTGTTGTGTGGAGAACGTCGTGAGCGCCGCCGCGTAAGTCACGGGTAGAATAGTCTTCGTCGCTGGTGGTGCAACGTCCTTCGGTGGGAGTTGTGTGATCCGACGCTGGAGGCACTCGGAACGAAGGTGACCTTCCTTGCCGCATCCGGAACACGTCTTCGGCTGGCCGTCATAAATAACTATGGCCCGGCATCCTCCTATTGTAGATAGGATGGCACGTGTCGTTGGAGATCTATGCGCACTTGGCGTACTCCATAGAGTACTGGATACGTCTTAAACTGGGTCCGCCGGCCGAAGTGGCCGTGCGGTTAAAGGCGCTGCAGTCTGGAACCGCAAGACCGCTACGGTCGCCGGTTCGAATCCTGCCTCGGGCATGGATGTTTGTGATGTCCTTAGGTTAGTTAGGTTTAACTAGTTCTAAGTTCTAGGGGACTAATGACCTCAGCAGTTGAGTCCCATAGTGCTCAGAGCCATTTTTTGAAACTGGGTCCATTTTTCAGCCACGTGTTCGTGTACCGTGCCGTAGGGGCGGAGCGCCGCTATAACTTCTGCCGCCGGGAGTTCAAATGGAAGTTCGAATATGCGTATAGTCCGCAGTCCCATTGCGGCATGGCCGACCTCGACGTTGCCAACATTGCCAACTGCGTGGCAGAAGCGGAGTTCTTGTTTCATCTCACGAAGCACCTTGTCGCATGTAGTTTCGTTTATGAGCTTTACATAGACCGTTTTACTGACGATCGAAAAGAGAATGCCGACAATGTCGGCAGCCGGGATCTTGGCTTCCTCTTTTAAAAAGCGTTCGACTTCGAGCGCCTTTGGTCGGGTAAAGTCGTTCCGAAATGTGAATTTCAAGGTTGATCTTCTGTATTGGTTTGCCATGGTCTTGCAGCGCTACGGCGTCACGTTAGTGTCGGCCGAAGAAGTAAACAAGGCGCGCGGGCTCTCTCTGACAGCGGAGAGCACACACCGCACGTCTGCTTCGCTCGGC
This sequence comes from Schistocerca americana, assembly GCF_021461395.2. NCBI lineage: Eukaryota > Metazoa > Arthropoda > Insecta > Orthoptera > Acrididae > Schistocerca > Schistocerca americana. Next base: position 160,755,745 of record NC_060119.1, on the reverse strand, counting down.
TGCGAGAGCCGCACTGTGCGTTAGACCGCGCGGCCAATCGGGCGGGCTCGCAAACCTCTTTCTCACTCCAGACTAAACTACTTCGCACTCGTCGATTAAGCGACTGCAATGGAGCAAAGCGAGTGACAAGCTGTGCGCCCTCATGTTTCAGAGCTTTACTTTCAGAAGGTCGTAACTGGGTCCTATCAGAATTATAGCCCAAATTTTCACGGTGGATTGATTGCTGAGACTCATGTCTTGCAAGTGTGTCTTTGTTTTCCTTGAAACATGAGGTCAAGTTCGTGATGTTTCCTTGTAAGTGATCCATAGGTTGTGTGAAGATAAACATCGTCATAGATGACTGGAAGCCAATGGTTTCGAATGATGAATCACACTATACCCTGTGGCAATACGACAGAAGTCGTTTTGGTTTGGTGAATGTTTGGAGAACTTTACCTGCCGCCACGTTTAGTGCCAACAGTGAAGTATACAGGATATGCTGTATTGTTATATATATATATACATATATATATATGTGTGTGTGTGTGTGTGTGTGTGTGTGTGTGTGTGTGTGTGTGCATGTGTGTGTGTGCATTCCTAAGGGACTAAACTGCTTAGGTCATAGACTTACACTCTTAAAACTAACTTATGTTAAGAGCAACACACACACCAACGCCCGAGGGAGGACTCGAACCTCCTGCGGGAGAGGCCGGTTATGAGTGTCGTTGCGCTTAAAAAATGCTAAATGCGGATGGATATGAACACATTTTACGGCATACTGTACTGCTTGTAGTTGAGAAATGTTCGGAGGCTATGATTACTCGTATAAGATATGTCCTAATGAAACGGAGGGAACAGTTATTTGTAAAGAAATTTTAATGACAGTATCATAATTGCAGTTCATGTGGAACAGTACAACTATACTTCCTTGCCATTGATACTGATACACCGATCCCAGCGCATTGGACGGGACTTGGACGGCTTCAATATAGATATTAGAAGGTTACTGGTGGATCCAGTTTACTACTGTGTCCTGCATTTCCTTGTCACAGGTGAACCTCTGATCTTTCGGAGATCGTTTTGAGGGACCGAAGATTTACGAGCCAGATGTGAGATATCGGTGCTGAATGGAGAATGTTCCAGAACCTCCCATAGAAATTTTTGAAAGCGCTCGAGGGTCTTCTTGGCTACACATCTCGCTTCATAGCGCTGACACAGGCAGAATATTGTGCACAGTGCGAGACACCTCTTTCATCTTGCGGTAAATTTGTGGAGCATGCTCCACTTCGGCGCGAAGAAATTCAACAACCTCTCGTTGTGCTAATATTGAAGAATCTATCGCGCAACAAACTGCGGGAACAACTCCCCAGAAATGAGTAAGCTTCTGCATAGCTGTTAACTCTGCTTGCGCAACTGTGAATACCACTATACCATCTCTCGATAAAAACATTCACCCTCTTGGACTACATATAACGCTGTTACAGCGAAGGTCTTCTTTTCATTTGGGCATACCCTATATCAGCATGACAGAGCACCTTGTTATAAGCCGACATGTGTGAGGCAATGATTTGTGGTTAGTAACATTCCCAGAATGGACTGGTCTGGCAAACGTCCCCATTTGAACCCAATGGAACACCTTTGGGATGAGTCAGACCCCAGTGTCCAACATCACTACCTTCTGTAGTTTCGGATCTTGGGGAAGAATGGAATTCGTTCCTTTACATATTTTCAAGGAGTTCATTGGAAACATTCTCAGCAGGCTTCAAGCCGCCATGAAGTCGGAGGGTTTACATACCCCACTTTAATGTCCACTAGCAGACGTCGGGATGTTTTTGCTCAGATTCTGTTCGTGCCAAACATACGTCGCCAGTCCTGTCAAGGGCACCACCTCTCCTTGCTACATAATGTAATCACAACTGGAGTTCACCGTTAGTCCGCCGTCATAGAAACCCCTCCACGGCTTACAGATTCTTCTTTCAGTTTTACTCTGCAGAGCTATTTTAGTGTAGACTGAATAACATGACTGTGCCATACTGTAGGTACATATGGATAAAACGTGGAGCCAGTCGTCCGTTCTGGCGGGGAATTACAGTTTGCTATAGTCTGTTCCCCTCTCCCAACTCTAACTCAGCAGTACCTTTTAGCATGCCACAGATGCCCAAGATTATTAATGAAGTTGTTGTGGTCTTCAGTCCGAAGACTAGTTTGATGCAGCTCTCCTTGCTACTCTATCCTGTGCAAACCCCTTCACCTCCGAATAACTACTGCAACTTACATCTTTGTGAATATGCTTACTCAATTCAACTCTTGGTCTCCCTCTACGATTTTTACCACACACACGCTTCCCTCCAATGCTAAACTGGTGATCCATTGATGTCTCAGAATGTGTAGTATCAGCCAATCCTTTCTTCTGGTCAAGTTGTGCCACAAATTCCTTGTCCCCCCAATACTATTCAATACCTCCACATTCGTAACGTGGTCGACCCATCTAAACTTCAGCATTCTTCTGTAGCACCACATATCGAAAGCTACCTTTTTATCTCAACTGTTTATCGTCCATGTTTCACTTCCGTACATGGCTACACTCCAGACAAATACCTTCATAAAAGACTTCCTAACACTTAAATCTGTATTCGATGTTAACACATTTCTCGTCTTCAGAAATGCCTCTCTTGTCATTGCCAGTCTATATCTTATATCGTCTCTACTTCAGTCATCATCATTTATTTTGCTGCTCAAAATGGCTCTGAGCACTATGGGACTCAACTGCTGTGGTCATCAGTCCCCTAGAACTTAGAACTACTTAAACCTAACTAACCTAAGGACATCACACACACCCATGCCCGAAGCAGGATTCGAACCTGCGACCGTAGCAGCAGCGCGGCTCCGGACTGGAGCGCCTAGAACCGCACAGCCACCACGACCGGCTTTTGCTGCTCAAATAGCAAAACTCATCTACTACTTTAAGTGTCTCATTTCCTAATCTAAGTCTCTAGTTACAATAACACACTTTAAAATTCAAATAATTTGTGGAGTCGAGGACATGAAAAGGAAGCAATGAGTCGGAAGGGAGTGAAACTGGGTTGTAGCCTGTTCCCGATTAGATTAAAACTGTACATTGAGTAAAAGACGAAGGAGAAATATGGAAACGGAATTAAAGGACAGGGAAAAGAAATAAAAACTTCGAGGTTTGCTGATGACACTGTTATTTTGTGACAGACAGCATAGGACTTGGAAGACCAGTAGAAAGGAAAGGATAGTGACTTCAGTGGTTGTAAGATGAACATCAACAAAAGTAAAACAAAGGCAATGGGGTGTAGTTGAATTGAATCAGGAGAATGGTGCGGAGATTAGGTTAGTAAATCTATGGCAATAAACGTCTACCCCTGGGGCACTGGCAATCAATCGCAGTAGCAAGTTGCCTATCTAACTGCTTCAAGAGCAGCAAAAATTTGATTTTCAATATTTCACGATCTATTGACCAAGTTTAAAAGTTTAAAATTCCTAGTAATTAGGGGGTATAATCTTATTTTACACAATAAGTCATGCAGTACAGTTAGAAACTGTCCACACTTTGTTTATCTAGCATTTGATAATAAATGCGCTTGACTGTCCACACTTTGTTTATCTAGCATTTGATAATAAATGCGCTTGGCGACTTCCAACAATTTTACACATAATTTCGAACCTTTATGAATTTTTCTCTCGTCCTCATCTCACCAAAACATGATGAGGGGAAAAGTGTTTATCGGTTGACACATTTTCACTGTTCATGCAGTACAATTTCAGCATCACTCATGACGTTTTAATTTCTTACTGCCTCACTACTACTTTTACTCGTAAAACATTTTGCATACAGTGTCCGCATACAGCACTGAATGTACCTGCAAAATTAAAATCGTTGTACGACAGTCAGTGCAGGAGATATGACGTCATAAACATTGGAAGTCGATGCTTTTAAACAGTCAGAGGTTTTTTCTAAATTATTTGTTCAGAAATGTACAAACAGACAATGTCGAGATGAAAGTTTTGCACCAACAGGCAACAAGCTTCCTAATAACTGTGGTGACGAGCAACAATACACTTTTAGGAACTTTTTAGCCATTTCCACGTTAAATGAAATGAAATGATTGTATGGCATTCACGTCAGTGTCTAATATCAGTAGCGCTCTTTCATCGAAGAAAGGTTGCCTCGGCTGTACCAGTCAACTGATATCTTCCCTGCGTTGGCCATTCTGTGTGATATTGTTTCTTAGAAGTGCTTGGTTTATTCCACTATTTCGTAGTGGCTCCCAGCTCTGATGTTGAACGTATCCTATTTCTCCTTTCCACTAGTATTCGACAATATCTTCTGAGTCTTCATGCTTCCGCTATACTCCGCGCAAACTACGTTGGTCTTTCCTTTTAATACTTCTGCTAAGTCTTCCTTACACTTCTCTATATAAGGTACGACGTCTGCAGACCTTAGCACTGATATTTGTTCGCCTTAACTTTCATTCCTCTTTCGAAATTTCCCTTCACTTACTTTATTGCTTCCAAGTTGAAAAGCAGTGGCGATACGCTTCAATGCTTCTTAACAAGCTGCGTAACGTGAACCTGGCCGTGACTTCCCATTTTTGATTCCCTCACTGATTTTCTGGACGTATATTATTCGTATGTTTCTCTACTTAAGCACAATTTTCTATGAATTGTTATCTTAACCTTACGTTGTCGAAGACTTTCTATGGGTCTCCATTTTTCTTCAATCTGCCATCGTTAAGTTCAATGTCAGAATTGTTTCCCCGATACCTTTCCCCTTCCTGAAATGAAAATGGTCTTCCTGCAGTACTTCTTAAATTTTTCTCTCTGTTCTTCTTTATATTTTCCCGATCAACATAGCTGTCAGCCTCATCTCCCGATAATTTCCATATTCATCCGTCTGTGCTATCTTCGTGAAGTGACGATAAAGCTTTACTGGAGTTCTGATAGTAAGTCAACAGTTTCACTCATTTCTGAGTCCCATCCAAATAACCTTAACATTGTTACAACTACAGCAGATTTCAGTAATTCTGAAGGCAAATCTAAATCGTCGACTTCATCAGTATTCCTAGAGCTCAAATAATTCAGTGCTCTATCAAATTCAGATCGCGTTACTGGAGCACCTTCATCTCCGACATCTGTTGTGTCTTTTTCCACCACTCTTGGGAACAGTTCCTCTGCATTGTATATACGTTCGGTGTACTCGTTCCATCTGTTTATTCTTCTTCTTGCATTTAATAGAGATTTTCCATCTGTACTTCGTAAGTTCACATCTTCAGTTTACTTCTCCAAAGTTATGTTTAATTTTCCAGTACGCCACATCGATTTTTCCTGTAATCAAACAGTTTGCGATCTGGTTATTACTTCACAGTCATATTCAGTTAAATACAACTTGGCCCGTTCTTTAGTTCCTCCGTATGTGCAGCGTGTAGTGAATTTGAAGTAGATAGTTCCTGTGAGTTAGTATGGGTAGAGGTCATTCTTGGCAACTGGAATAAAATAATAATTGGATCCTTTTATCGACCTTCCAACTCAGATGATAAAGCTGCTGATAGATTCAAAGAAAACTTGAGTCTGATTTTAAATACATACCCGACTCATACAATTACAGTTGGTGGTGACTTCATTTTACCCTTGATATGTTGGCGAAAATGCATGTTTAAATCTGGAAGTGCATCATCCAAAATTGAGCTAAACGCATTCTCTGAAAATTATTTCGAGCGATTAGGTCATTAACCCACTTTATTATATTTTTATTTAATTTATTTCTTTATTTACGACATTTGTTTAAGAAAACTCTCTGCTTCTTATTTATTTTTGGTATTTTTGGTTATGATTTCCAGTGGTTTTATTTAGGTTTTAGCTTCAGTCTTTTAAAAGCTTTGGTTTTAAATACCACAGGGGAGCTAGATATATGTCCCGCAGAGTCGATCTCACTGATATTCCTCGTCGGAACTGCTCCACCTGAAATCTCTAAAATGTTTATTTCGTTGCGAATATCGTTCAGTACAACTAGGTGCTTTGTTGGATGATGCGTATGGGTTGATGTGTCCAACTTTTTGAACAACGAAAAGTTTATTGCTTGTGAGATATTCTCTCGAAGAATACTAACCGTGAAAAGATGCAGGCTCGCACTATCATTCCACACTGCACCTCTGATCGATCTACGTCACTTAATATTTGAAGAATGTTTGTCAAATCTTTTATAAATTGATAAATACACACCTAGAATGCGTATTATTTTCTTGAATTTGTTTATTGTGCCATCGACTAACTGAACATTCACAATGGAGCTTAATAGCGTCGCATAACAATAGCAAAATCTCTCCAGCATAAAACTCGTCCGATCTCTGTAATCGCTTCACACAATCCTCGAATATACATCTTTGGTTACTTATTCCAGAGAGATGCGTCCGTAGCAGGCAGTTTATACTAATCTCGACATTAATAATTCGTCGCACGAGATCGTGAGCTCACTTTCCAATTATACCTGCCCACGTTAGGCTAAATTTTTATGCCTGACTCATGTAGTACTGTCACCGCCACACCTCCAAAGTGACGCAGTCACTGCCCTGTGGATAAATTTACTGCCTCACCAACAGTTAGACCGCAATAGACCGGTGATGCTGTATTGTAACATATCACAAAAAAAAGATCGTGAGCTATAAAGCAAGTATGATATTAGATCCGGATATAAAGGGCACAAATTATCGTTGAAAGACTTTCATTCAAATCCAGTGTCAAATCAGATCCAGAAGCAAAAGGTAGGTATTAACACTCAGAGAAGTACTTCAACTATCAACCAAATCTATGTCATCCATTTTGAAGAAACAGGTGACAAGTGACGTGCTCTATATCTTCGGGCTTAAGTACCTGATGATTTCTAGGACACATTTTTCATGGAGAAGTTTTTTCTCATGAAGCGCTTTAGTGAGTCTTATTTACGTGGCCTGATATTTCTAGCACCCATAGAACAAAGGCCTTGCTTACAGTATTTACTTTCTGCGTCAATTTGTGGACAGTTACTAGTAGGTCTAATTACTTATAAAGGTCCATCCCTTTTCTTGGCATTCTGTTCCTTCAGGTCCTTCTTTTCGTCTCTTTTCCTCTCAAGTTTCTTCTTTCCTTTTTGTCGCCTTTTCTTGCTGAATTATTATCCAGGCTTCGCTTGTTACAACAAAAAGAAGTCGTTGTATTTGTCGGTGATTCAGGCCATACCAAAATTTCAAGTAATTTCGAAGAGTATGCATGCTTCCCGGGGGTATCAAACAACTTGCACTTCATTGGGCGAGTGCTTTGATTTTGCGTAGGGTCATCTCCTATCGTGTCAGATTTACATCTCCCAGCAAAATGGCGTCTTCTCTTTCAGTTACACTGTTGTGCGTTACAGTATGAACATCTTCCCCTCTGGCTATAAAAGACACAGGTGCACTCTTATATTTGGAGCTGTATCAGTAGTCCCGGGGACGGTGGTGGTTTTATTAGCAGTGCTACTAGGTGGCTGTTTCGGTTGCGCAGCCGCCAGTCCATCTTCTTGAATCCTAGCTATTACGCGGTGTGGGATGGTTTTATTGAAAATTTCATTGCACATACGAAAGAGAATGTGAAATTCATTGTTATGTTCCTCTGGCAAACGTTTGTAGTAACTCATTTTCATTTGTATCACTGAAAGATTCAAAATATAATTGTCGTATTTCGATCATTTCATTTGCTTTTATTGTCTCACGTCCAACATTTGAACTGCCAAGATGTTCTGCAAACTCCCCTGCGTCTGCATTTGAAGAGACTACAACACAGCCCTGAAAACATTCTTTAGGGTTTCTGGTTTCATATGTTTGTAGCTTTCTAGAGGAGGCAGAACTGACACTTGGTTAGGTTTCCCGTCATTCAACAGCTCCTCTCCTCCACCCCTCTTTAAATCGCATAAATGCTGCCAGGTCTGGCCGTTGTAGAGTGCGGGTGGCATTAGGATAAAAAGCTACAACAGAAAGCTGGGTACACAAATCACTCACCTGACAGTTGAGATGACCCTTATCACGATCAAAAAAGAGATACTACTGGGGTTTCGATATTACTGTTTTTGATAAATGGAGCAAATATATTGCCAATACACTCATATAAGAATTCGGCTCTCATCCACCTACTCTCACCACGACCAATACCCACTGAACTTGAAACAGGTTGCAGAATATCCGAAAGAATCCTCTGATACGGAAAAATTATGATTGCTGGGACCATCATCCCTGATGCAAAAAAGAAAAACAGAGCTCTGAATGAGGACTTAGTCTTTCCTCTTTCGACTTCATACACATTTTAGCCCCCTTTGGTCCCAACGCGTTAAAGCTTGTTGGATTGAATAAAATACGTGTTCATCGCCAATAAATACTTTTGTTGGATCCTCTAATATACCAAAATGACCTGCATCCTTAAGGCATCGACTAAATTCTATGAACCAATTACGAATAACCTTGTCAAACAGATATAGCTGACGTCATTTTTCACTACTTCTGTATGTCTCCTCCAGGTGTCTCAGAAGAAACGCTCTTCGGATATTTTACTTTTTGGACGCAGAGTGTTTTGGAAGACCATTATTTACATTTACATTTTCAGTTTCAGCAGTTAGATCTTCAGGCAGGTATCGCTGCTTCTTAGATAACATTTTAGATGTTGAGAATGCCTGTAACGAAAATATTTTACATCATTCCAATGCGCTGGCCATTAAAATTGATCCACCACGAAGATGTGCTACAGACGCGAAATTTAACCGACAGGAAGAAGATGCTGTGATATGCAAATGATTAGCTTTTCAGAGCATTCTCACAAGGTTGGCGCCGGTGGCGACACCTACAACGTGCTGACATGAGGAATGTTTCCGACCGATTTCTCATACACAAACAGCAGTTGACCGGCGTTGCCTGGTGAAGCGTTGCTGTCATGCGGTCGTGCATTATCCTGCTGAAATGTAGGGTTTCGCAGGGATCGAAGGGTACAGCCACGGGTCGTAACACGTCTGAAATATAACGTCCACTGTTCAAAGTGCCGTCAATGCGAACAAGCGGTGACCGAGACGTGTAACCAATGGCACCCCATACCATCACGCCGGGTGATACGCCAGTATGGCGACGACTAATACACGCTTCCAATGTGCGTTCACCGCCATGTTGCCAAGTACGGATGCGTCCGTCATGATGCTGGAAACAGAACCTGGATTCATTCGAAAAAATGACGTTTTGCCATTCGTGCACCCAGGTTCGTCGTTGAGTACATGATCGCAGGCGCTCCTGTCTGTGATGCAGCGTCAAGGGTATGCGCAGCCACGGTCTCAAAAAATGGTTCAAATGGCTCTGAGCACTATGGGACTCAACTGCTGTGGTCATTAGTCCCCTAGAACTTAGAACTACTTAAACCTAACTAACCTAAGGACATCACACACATCCATGCCCGAGGCAGGATTCGAACCTGCGACCGTAGCAGTCGCACGGTTCCGGACTGCGCGCCTAGAACCGCGAGACCACCGCGGCCGGCAAAATTCTGCCACGGTCTCCGAGCTGATAGTCCATGCTACTGCAAACGTCGTCGAACTGTTCGTGCAGATGGTTGTTGTCTTGCAAACGTCCCCATCTGTTGACTCAGGGACGAGACGTGGCTGCAGGATATTTTACAGCCATGCGGATAAGATGCCTGTCATCTCGACTGCTAGTGATACGAGGCCATTGGGATCCAGCACGGCGTTAGGTATTACCCTCCTGAAATCACCGATTCCATATTCTGTTAATAGTCATTGGATCTCGACCAACGCGAGCAGCAATGTCGCGATACGATAAACCGCAATCGCGATAGGCTACAATCCGACCTTTTATCGAAGTCGGAAACATGATGGTACGCATTTCTCCTCCTTACACGAGGTATCACAACAACGTTTCACCAGGCAACGCCGGTCAACTGCTGTTTGTATATGAGAAATCGGTTGGAAACTTTCCTCATGTCAGCAAGTTGTAGGTGTCGCCACCGGGGCCAACCTTGTGAGAATGCTCTGAAAAGCTAATCATTTGCATATGACAGCATCTTATTCCAGTGGGTTAAATTTCGCGTCTGTAGCACGTTATCTTCGTGGTGCAGCAATTTTAATGGCTAGTAGTGTACATTGAATCTGGTAAACCACTATCATTTGCTTGTGATACATCAAAACTAAATTCACTTGTCACTGTATCGTCTTCATATTTTACTCTACCCAAATCCACCCCCACTTTCTCATCTAATATCTCATGGTTATTATTTTCCGCCATGTTCACAAGTTTCTTTGCGCACACAAACACACCAAACGAAGTAGAACACTACTTAGCTTTTCTCTACCATTATCAGTACGGCGAGATGTTCCAGCGAGACCGTTCGCCAAGCTTTGGCCCCACAGGTGTAGTTTCTGGGTCCACACTCCGGCCACTGCTACCAACTGCCGCAGACTCCCGGCTGCTGTTGCTCGTTGCCTTGCTAATTCCAGCAGCTGTTGCCGACATCGTCAGCCGCTTTCTACCGCATTTGTTCTCGCCGCTATATTCTCCACTTCGCTACTGCTGTCCTATTAAAGTTCCTTTATAGACGTGTGGGTCTTTCATTCATTGGTTTATTTACACTGCTACTTTTGAAGTTCGTATACACCCGAACTTATAATTTCCCGGACATTAAATGCATCACTTGCGGTGGGGAGGGGTCGGTCTGTCGTTCTTTCGTCTCCTTACTCTCATTCAGTCACTTTCATCAGACAGTTCACCTACCTCTATATTTCTTCCTTCCGACGTCCCTTCACTCTGCGGTAGTAGATACACGCTACGCAGTGTAAAGCAGCATTGATGAAACCACTACCTAATACCGACCACACAGAGGCCGCGTAACTGAAGTTGCAAATCAGTTCCCGTGAGTTCATTTTCACAAATTTCAGGCAGTATGAGAATGCAGTTTAATCGCAGTAAGCATTTGAAATTTCTATTAACGCCCTTTTATTGATAAGGAAGCACATGAAATGGCTATCAAGTCCGTATTTAATAATGCAAATGCTTTATCATTCCAAGTTCACTATTTATCAAACGTATTTCACACGTAAAAGCAGCCAGATTTCCTAGAAGTCCGACCCAGTTAATCCTGCGATCTTACAGTCACTGACCCACCACTATTAGCGAGCTGAACATTCGGTCGTTTCATTGGTCTTCTATGTCAGAAGTGCTCGCCAAAGCACCATAAAGAACACGGAATATGCCACACGGAATTGTCTCTAAGACCAAAAGATCACAGACTCACAAAACTTCAACTAACTTATTCAGAAACATCAAAGTTTCCTCAAAATGTTCCTAACTTAAACTCGGAAACGGGTTAGCGAGAGATTCTTTCGATGCTCCTCTCCTCTCTGCGTACCTAACTATCTGCTCGCAGTATCGTGGTTGCAATACAGTTTTCCCACAGTTCAATTTTATAAAGTTTTACATAAAATGACATTAAGTTTTAATGTATGTGCCACATACACTCTCTCATTCATTCCCATGTATTCACACAGAAAAATAATAAACAAATAATAATTTTGAATGCTTTTTTATACTACATAACGTAGATAATTAAACTTTTGAAAAGAAAATTGCAGTTAAGTGATTTTATACACTGTGAGCTTTGTATTACTTCAGGTGATAATAGGAAGTCATTTCATTATTGTTCCTAACTGAATTTTGGAACATAAGTGTCGGTTTTTGGACATTTAAGCAATTTTTCTCAATCTCTGTAACTATAATAGATAAAAATATGAAATTTTGACAGGATCCCTTCCTTAATAACAAAAAATTGCGTACCAAGTTTGAACAAAATCGGATGATAACTACTATGGTTTATTTAGATTCGTAGGGGTTTGAATTTGCGTACCAGCTAAATGTTACTTGAGACTGTTGTCACGGCTGGTAACGTCAGCTGCGCTGTCAGTCAGACCGAAGAAAAAAACATAGCGATACTGAAGCCACCGCGCTACATGGATGCGTCCCTTTCTGCGACGAATGTTATCTCGTAATAACTTGCTACGTTACAATCCGTAACCCAAAACTGGAAAGTTGCACGAGTCACACCAATGTCTAGGAAAGACAGCAGCGGAAATCCACTAAATTACAGGCGCATTTGAATCACTTCCATATGTAGCAGGATTTTGTAACACATAATGAGTTATTTTTTTAATATTATGAATTACCTCGAACAGAACAGTCTTTTGACACACATTCATCATGGCTTTAGAAAACATCGTTCTTGTGAAACACAACTCACGCGAAGTGTTGAGTGCTATCGACAAGAAATTTAAAATTTATACCGTATTTCTAGATTTCCAGAAGGAATTTGACACCATACCTCACAAACGGCTTGTAATCAAACTGCGTGCTTGTGGAATATCGTCTTAGTGATGCGACTGGATTCGTGGTTTTCTGTCAGAGAGATCACAGTTCGCAGCAACTGACAAAAAGTCATCAAGTAAAACAAAAGTGATTTCTGGCGTTCCCAGAGGTGGTGTTACGGGCCTCTGCTTTTCCTTATCTATATAAATGATTTAGTAGACAATCTGAGCAGCAATCTTAATTTTTTTGCGGATGACGCTGTCGTTTACCACCCAGTAAAGTCATTGGAAGGTCAAAACAAATTGCAAAACAATTTAGAAACGATACCTACATGATTGGCAATTGACCCTAAATATTGAAAAATGTGGGGTTATCCACGTGAGTGCTAAAAGGAATCCTTCAAACTTCAGTGTCACGATAAATGAATCAAATCTAAACGCCATAAATTAGAAAGGATAAATAGAAAATGATGTGGGGAAGGCGAACCAAAGACTGCGTTTTATCGCCAGAACGCTTAGAAGATGCAATAGATCCATTAAAGGGACTGCCTTCACTACTTTTGTCCGTTCGCTTTCGGAGTACTGCTGCGCAATGTCAGACCCGTACCAGATAGGTTTAACAGAGTACATCGAGAAGTTTCAAAGAACGGCAGCACGTTTTGTACTGCCGAGAAATAGGGGAGAGAGTGTCACAGATGATACTTATTTGGGCTGGACGTCATTAAAACAAAGGCATTTCTCGTTGAGGCGGAGCCTACTGACGAAATTTCAGTCACCAACTTCCTCCTTCGAAAGCGAAAATATTTTGTAGACGCCTACGTGCAGAGGGAGAAACGACCATCATAATAAAAATAAGGAAAGTCAGAGCTCGCATGGAAAGATATAGGTCTTCATTTTTTTTCGGCACGCTGTTCGAGAGTGGAATAATAGAGAATTAATGTGAAGGTGGTTCGATGAATTCTCGGCAGGTACTTCAGTGTGATTCACGGATTACCCACTTAGACGTCCACAAAAATATTCTGCCATCATAACGCACCCATCTTTATTATATACCGAAACCACTCATAGAAATTACTTATCTATCTATCTCTCGGTCTCCAGTATTTCGCTGAATATGAAAGTACGGTTAGATACATCAGCAGTGTAAATTGTTGCAACACTTTATCGTAGATACTTTTGAAACCGAATAACATCTTTTTCGTAACCGTACTATGAGATTGTACTCTAAAAGGGATGTTAATGTAGATTGCAGGATACATCAAGTGCAAACAATGACAGGTAATGAGTTGTTTTACATTAATCTTAGTTGTGGTTCCTTTTTCCATAGATTGGTTGATGAATAGTCTCTTTCTCTCACCTAGACGTCAGCCGACGATTCTCAAGATCATGAACATGTATTTTATGAAGTGTTGATGTTGCATTTAACTTATCGTACTACGCATATACTGCGTAACTGTACCCCAGTATAAAAACCTTATGTGGTTGCCGTTGGGAAAATAATTCATAAAAATACTCCTATCCCATCTAGGCGTAGGGTAACGAGGCTCATAATTATTCTACCAGGTATAGCTTACAAATTACAGCTTCGCCAGTACCATAGCGGAATCATACTATGTAATTAGCCGTAGAAACCTTGTTACTGTCTTAAATGACAGTATCACTTACAGATCTGTGACTGTCACATCGTAAATCTGGTAGGTTTCAACTAGGCATCGGGTGACATGAAGTTTTGGATTAATTCTTCACACGAATTCATACAATCCACAATAAAAATGTTGTTACTATGATAGTTAGTATAAGCTTTGTATCCCTGAAGGTTGGAAATTTTTAAAAATAAATATACAGATAAATGAGAAAACATGAGATTCATGTAAAATCCTGTGTTAAGGTCACATTACGAAAAAAATTTTTACCGAATGTGTGATATCATATAGAAATTATGTGACATGTAGTCTTGGTTATTGTTCATTGGATAGTAGTATATTGTTTGACTTGAAATGTTATGTCAAGGTGGTGTGATTGTACATTGATGTTGCTACGGTAGAGGTTTGTGATTTTGTGACGCTGCTACCTTAATAAAAAACGGTAATGTAGCAGTAAAATACGTTACACATAAAAGGGCGAAGTGTCCAGAAAAGGTTGCTTTAGAGATAAAACTAAGAAATCATGAGAAAAATATTGCCTGCCTTATATTATAGTCGTCACTTTTTTTTAATTTTCGTACAGTACTTACGATATGTAGTGACAGTAAATCTAAAAATTCCATAAATTAAAAATCTTTTGTTGGCTTACTTTTAAATTCTATAAAAATGACGTTTACTTTGCAAAATATAAAGCTTTTTAGCAGTGTGTGACTTAAAAGACATACTGCTCCTTTATGAAAGCTTGCATATTGACAATTATTACTACTGTGTAAGCTTCACAAAAAGTCTGTAATTTTATTTAACTTCAAATTTGGTTTACTTTAATTAATGTACAAATTTCTGATAACCGAACTGTAAATGTAAAAGCAAACAGTAATATCAGTAATTGCATCTTAACCTGTCAACTTACTTGTTTTCAACTCTTTCGTTGTCTCTCTGCGCCAAGGGTGACTGATATTATGTTCTCCCTACCGGAGTCTGTATGATCTTCTTGCATGAATGATTACTTCAGCGCTAAATTTAAAACTTCACCTGTCTCTTTGCTGTCCTCTATTGCCCCACCAGATAGGTCAGTGATTTTACATAGGACCAGAATTTTGTCGGCTTTTCGCCTAGAGCTTTTGCTAAGTTATGACGGTGGAAGCTTTTGCATGCTACGCCCCCCCCCCCCCCCCCAATAGGTTTCCATTTGTATTAACTTTTACTTGCCGTTATTTGAGGGTTCTTTTTTGAACCGAGAATGCAAGAGTCTCTGCTTCCTGAGCAGTTTCCAAATGTTGTTATTAAGGCACAGTGGGCCTTTTCCGTTTTTAACCCACTTACTTGGTACATATTTCTCCAAAGTGCTTTATACAATCAGTTTGGACTTTGATAAGAAAAGAAAATTTCACAAGTTAAATCCGTAAAAACTGTTTTATTGGATGACTGGTACCGACAGAGCTATACATACTGTAATCATCGGATCATATGCTTCAAGAGGTATCAACAGAGCTATGCTGTCATCATCGGATCCTGTGCTTTAAAATTTTTTACAACATGTTGTCCATTAAGGTTGCAAGTTGCAACACTGATTGGCAACAGGCCGTAAAAAAATTTTAAAATATAAGATCCGATGATGACAGCATAGCTCTGTCAAAACCGGTTATCCAAAAGAATGCTTTTTATCGATCCTGGCTTGTATTCTTCAGTTACTGTTCATTGCATATCGCCCCCAAACCAAGCACGTCAGTTTCAACTTTGCCTATAATCTCTCTACTCCGTCGTACAGAAACTAAGTGGTGTCCATTCTTTGTCTAAGTGGGAAGCTAACGGATTCTTCTCTGTTCTTTCAAGTGTAAATAACTACCCTAACCTTCGTGATGGTTATATTAACTTTAGTAACAATCGTCGCTGTCGTGACATTACGATCATTAATCCCCGTCTCTACACTGACATGGTCGATAAGACGCATGTTTGTAGCTGCAACGTCTAGAACATCTCCACTGTGAGCGGTCTGTCGAACAAGCTGCTCAAGACAGTTTTCGGCGATCGTGTTCAAAACTATTTCGCAAGACAGCCTGTCCCTACTAGCTGCAAGGAATTCATTGAAGTCGGTAGGCTAAAGTCGCCTCCAACTACTACTTCATGATCTGAGTACCTTCGCGCTATTGAACGTAGTCTTTCTCTGAATGACTGAAAATCTTTTTGAAAGATATAAACGCCATTTGACAGTACAACAGGTTTTATTCCACAGTCTATGTTTCGGGCGTAGGCCGTTTTCAAGTGTTACAGGTATCTAAAATCATTAGAATTGACTAGAACACAGGTCTAATGACTCAAGTGTAATCATTTTTTATACTTGTAACCCTTGAAAATGGACTAAGGCCGAAAACTAGATTGTGGAATAAAACTTGTTGCACAGCCAAATGGGGTTATCTCTTTCAAAAAGTTTCATATGACTGTGGCTCCACATCAAAGTAAAATCATTAATTGTAAAACCGACACGGCGGCATCGGATGGCCAGTTTTAAAATAAAATAAAAGAAAAACGATATTTAATTTGAGACCACCTTGGCACGTTACTCGCGTCCAGATAACTTCAAAGATAGACTCAATATCAACCTCGATAGGCACATTTTTGTGAACTGCAATGAACAAGGCGCCTAATCTATCTGTTCTATGTACTTTCCATGCCTTGCAAAATATTTCGGAGCATTATGCTTCAGTCGGTTTCAATGATAATTTGAGTCCGACGTGTTTCCTGGAGGGTATTAAATTCAGGAACTTTGTTACGAATACTTCGAAACTTTACTAAACTTCGCTATTAGAATTTTGACAGTCTAAGTGTCTTTACTTTGTATGCGGTATTATAGACAAGTGAAGATGACGTGGAAAAAAAATAAACAAAACATGCCTGTCGATCGAACAATCTGCTTTCTTTTAGTAGCGGAAACGAAATCTGTGCACTAACGCAGTGTTAATAACCAATTTCGGGACGAAGGAACGATAGACCACAAAAAGCCTTCGAGGTCGTGGTATGTTGACAGTCCTGCGTGTCCCGCATCTCCAGAATTTTTGTTGGGACCCGAATAGGTCCCGCATTTCTTGGCACCGTCCTCCTCAATTAAAAACCGAACTATTCTTGACACCGACAGGAGAAAAGCTGGGTCAGCGGTTTTCTCACATACGGTTTTCGTTGTTTAGCGTATACTGTGGACAATAACGAGAGACGTCTGCTTAGTCTAGTGTTAGTTGATATGACGTATTGCTATTGAACTAAGATATTATACCTAAACGCAAATGCACCTTTTCCTACAATTCAAAGGAAAAATATCCTTTCCTCGAAGAGACGAATCTGAATTATGAAGTTCACTGTAAAGTTTGCTATGTCACATTTGCCATTTCACATGATGGGAGCCCGGATATCGTTCAGCGTGATAAATCAAACGAACATTAGCTGGCTTCTTCTGCCTGCTGTTGCAATAACTTCTAAAACACATGACTTTTTCTCTATCTAATCGTGGGTCATTTCATTTCACACACCCTAAGAAATTCTGCTTACGTTGTTTCTATAAAACATGCATTTAAAAATGTAAAAAATTGCTAGCATAAATATGTTTTATTAAAACCTATCATGAAATTAAATCCTTAGTATTCAGGACCCAGAGATTTCACATTAATGATATTAACAAAAGATATAATATTATCGTTGAGGGTTGAGCTGGTACTTCCCCGCAATTGCTCTGATATCTCATCAAAGTCGGCTCTATATAGAGATCACCGCACATGTTATTGTTATGAGCTTTAATTTGTATCACACAGTCTGCACTGACCGCACCCGTGGTTTAGGGGTAGTGTCTTTAATTCATAATCAAAACGTCTTCAATTCCGAGTTCGATCCCCGCCACTGCCTAAATTTTGATAAATAATCAGCATTGGCGGCCGAAGACTTCCGGCATTAGAAGTCAGCCTCATTCTGCCAACGGTCTTGTCAAAGAGGGCGGAGGAGCGGATAGAGGTTCAGGGCACTCTCTTGTCATAGGGGTGGGAAATTGCCCCTAAAGGCGGAAGAATCAGCAATGATCAACGACATGAGGATGCAGAAGGCAATGGAAACCACTGCATTAAAGACACGTAACGTGTATCCACAGGACATGTGGCCTGTATTTGAAGAAGTGTCATAATGATCTCTCCATTGGCAAAAGATTCCGGAATAGTCCCCCATTCGGATCTCCGGGAGGGGACTGCCAAGGGGGAGGTTACCATGAGAAAAAGATTGAATAATAACGAAATGATAAGGTTCTACGAGTGGCGTGGCGTGGAATGTCAGAGGCTTGAACGTGGTAGGGAAACTAGAAAATACGAAAAGGGAAATGCAAAGGCTCAATCTAGATATAGTAGGGGTCAGTGAAGTGAAGCGGAAGGAAGACAAGGATTTCTGGTCAGATGAGTATCGGGTAATATCAACAGCAGCAGAAAATGTTATGAATAGGAAGGTAGGGCAGAGGGTGTGTTACTGTGAACAGTTCAGTGACCGGGTTGTTCTAATCAAAATCGACAGCAAACCAACAGCGACAACGATAGTTCAGGTATACATGCCGACGTCGCAAGCTGAAGATGAACAGATAGAGAAAGTGTATGAGGATATTGAAAGGGTAATGCAGTATGTAAAGGGGGACGAAAATCTAATAGTCGTGGGCGACTGGAATGCAGTTGTAGGGGAAGGAGTAGAAGAAAAGGTTACAGGAGAATATGGGCTTGGGACAAGGAATGAAAGAGGAGAAAGACTAATTGAGTTCTGTAACAAGTTTCAGCTAGTAATAGAGAATACCCTGTTCAAGAATCACAAGAGGAGGAGGTATACTTGGAAAAGGCCGGGAGATACGGGAAGATTTCAATTAGATTACATCATGGTCAGACAGAGATTCCGAAATCAGATACTGGATTGTAAGGCGTACACAGGAGCAGGTATAGACTCAGGTCACAATATAGTAGTGATGAAGAGTAGGCTGAAGTTCAAGACATTAGTCAGGAAGAATCAATACGCAAAGAAGTGGGATACGGAAGTACTAAGGAATGACGAGATACGTTTGAAGTTCTGTAACGCTATAGATACAGCAATAAGGAATAGCGCAGTAGGCAGTACAGTTGAAGAGGAATGGACATCTCTATAAAGGGCCATCACAGAAGTTGGGAAGGAAAACATAGGTACAAAGAAGGTAGCTGCGAAGAAACCATGGGTAACAGAAGAAATACTTTAGTCGATTGATGAAAGGAGGAAGTACAAACATGTTCCGGGAAAATCAGGAATACAGAAATACAAGTCGCTGAGGGATGAAATAAATAGGAAGTGCAGGGAAGCTAAGACGAAATGGCTGCAGGAAAAATGTGAAGACATCGAAAAAGAAATGATTGTCGGAAGGACAGTCTCAGCATACAGGAAAGTCAAAACAACCTTTGGTGACATTAAAAGCAAGGGTGATAACATTAAGAGTGCAACGGGAATTCCACTGTCAAATGCAGAGGAGAGAGCAGATAGGTGGAAAGAATACATTGAAAACCTCTATGAGGGTGAAGATATGTCTGATGTGATAGAAGAAGAAACAGGAGTCGATTTAGAAGAGATAGGGGATCCAGTATTACAATCGGAATTTAAAAGAGCTTTGGAGGACTTACGGTCAAATAAGGCAGAAGGGATAGATAACATTCCATCAGAATTTCTAAATTCATTGGGGGAAGTGGCAACAAAACGGCTATTCACGTTGGTGTGTAAAATATATGAGTCTGGCGATATACCATCTGACTTTCGGAAAAGCA
Source organism: Schistocerca americana (assembly GCF_021461395.2). Classification (NCBI taxonomy): domain Eukaryota; kingdom Metazoa; phylum Arthropoda; class Insecta; order Orthoptera; family Acrididae; genus Schistocerca; species Schistocerca americana. The sequence goes on along the minus strand of NC_060119.1, from coordinate 160,735,955 downwards.
TCATCCACACAATTCCGAAGACGGCAAGAGCTGGCAAGTGCGAGAATTATCGCACAATCAGCTGAACAGTTCATGCATCGATGCTGCTTAGAAGAATAATATACAGAAGAATGGAAAAGAAAATTAAGAATGCGCTAGGTGACGATCAGTTTGGCTTTAGGAAAAGTAAAGGGACGAGAGTGGCAATTCTGACGTTACGGCTAATGATGGAAGCAAGGCTAAAGAAAAATCAAGACACTTTCATAGATTTGTCGACCTGGAAAAAGCGTTCGACAGTATAAAATGGTGCAAGCTGTTCGAGATTCTGAAAAGGTAGGGGTAAGCTATAGGGAGAGACGGGTCATATACTATATGTACAACAACCAAGAGGGAATAATAAGAGTGGACGATCAAGAACGAAGTGCTCGTATTAAGAAGGGTGTAAGACAAGGCTGTAGCCTTTCGCCCCTACTCTTCAATCTGTACATCGAGGAAGCAATGATGGAAATAAAAGGAAGGTTCAGGAGTGGAATTAAAATACAAGGTGAAAGGATATCAATGATACGATTCGCTGATGACATTGCTATCCTGAGTGAAAGTGAAGAAGAATTAAATGATCTGCTGAACGGAATGAACAGTTTAATGAGTACACAGTATGGTTTGAGAGTAAATCGGAGAAAGTTGAAGGTAATGAGAGGTAGTAGAAATGAGAACAGCGATAAACTTAACATCAGGATTGATGGTCACGAAGTCAATGAAGTTAAGGAATTCTGCTACCTAGGCAGTAAAATAACCAATGACGGACGGAGCAAGGAGGACACCAAAAGCAGACTCGCTATGGCAAAAAAGTCATTTCTGGCCAAGAGAAGTCTACTAATATCAAATACCGGCCTTAATTTGAGGAAGAAATTTCTGAGGATGTACGTCTGGAGTACAGCATCGTATGGTAATGAAACATGGACTGTGGGAAAACCGGAACAGAAGAGAATCGAAGCATTTGAGATGTGGTGCTATAGACGAATGTTGAAAATTAGGTGGACTGATAAGGTAAGGAATGAGGAGGTTCTACGCAGAATCGGAGAGGAAAGGAATATGTGGAAAACACTGATAAGGAGAAGGGACAGGATGATAGGACATATGCTAAGACATGAGGGAATGACTTCCATGGTACTAGAGGGAGCTGTAGAGGGCAAAAACTGTAGAGGAAAACAGAGGTTGGAATACGTCAAGCAAATAATTGAGGACGTAGGTTGCAAGTGCCACTCTGAGATGAAGAGGTTAGTACAGGAAAGGAATTCGTGGCGGGCCGCATCAAACCAGTCAGTAGACTGATGACCAAAAAATAAAAGTGGGTAAATAGTAAAGGCGTCATTTGTGAAATTCCAGTAAATTAAGAAGCTGCACTGCCTGCAGCTGAGAGAACTTTGGTCTATCGTACCTTTTGTCATAATTGTAGCTACAGTTTTATGGACTGCAGAAGAAACGTTGCAAACGTTCAGTTGCAAACGAACGAAAGTTGAACCCCTTTTCACAATGTATTAACTCCGTGGTGCAAACAACTTCTTAACGAACATCTTGACTACGTAAGCGTTGAAAGTTTATCCACTGAGATCAGTAGTCACAAATAAACAATGTTTCTTGTAATATTGGTTAAACATTTCATTTCAGGAAGCGGGGTGCATCAAAAAATATTGTACTTCATTTCTATTGAAAATTGCCCCGCAAGAGGGCCTCCCGGCCAGTGGCCCCAAACGCTCATCATTACCTAGAAAAAGTGTTTGTATCTTTATCTGCTGGCAGTACGACCAGTATGTTTGAAGGAGTAAACACAAGTGACAGAAAATATTTTGATAAATTACAAGCAGGTCTCATAGATGTGGGCTGTATGGCACATATCATCAACAACAGTATGAAAACAGCGTTGTGAAGCTGCCAATTGATATAGCGAATATAGTTTGTAAAATTTACAATTAATTCAGTATTGTATACAAAGTAGACATATTCGTCTTCATTAACTTTCCGCGATCGTTACTTATAAAAACAAATTCAGTCTCCAGATCGCTTTCCGTTATTTCCATGTCTCCAGTTTCGGAGCAGCTGCCTATCTTCAACAGGTTAATCTGTGACTGTAGCAAATGAACTGAAGAGGAACATATCGCCCGAAACGGGAAAGCGATCTTGCGACTGATTTAAGACATTTATTCATTTTCATATTTATACTGTAAGTGTCGAAAGACTCAAAGGATACTGCGGTTTTTTAAATGTCATTTAACGTCAATTGCTAGCTTACAGCAGTACAAGATGTCGGCATTACCAAACACGTCTTCCTGCTCTTAAAAGAATTTTGAACTTATATCCTGCTGTAAAATCACTTTTCCTCTCTGAATGAGAGTTTTGAATAAGGAGAAATCTCAATTACAATTGTGGTTTGCTTATAGTCAGCATAATCTTCTAGAAATAAGCAATGGAGAAATCGAAAAGGAAACAATGTCTTGTTATTAATTCCTCGTTACAAAGGTAAAAAAAAAAATCAGGAAAAAAATGATTTTTTGAGTTATAAGATTTAGTGTGTATTGAAGGATGCTGATTAATTGAAACCCTTAGCTGCCGAGAGGTGTTGTTGATATACCTCGATGCGGACAGCTGAAAATGTGTGCCCCGACCGGGACTCGAACCCGGGATCTCTTGCTTGCTTGGCAGACCCTCTACCCATCTGAACCACTGAGGACACGGATGGATAACGCGACTGCAGAGTCTTATCCCTTGCACGCTTCCCGCGAGACCCACGTTCTCAACTGTCCACAATCTACATACGTAATGTACCTAATAGATATTTGCCCCACTCACTACTCGCGCACACTAAGGCGACGATTCCCGTATGCAAGTCCCTGCAGTTGCGCTGTTCATCTGTGTCCTCGGTGGCTCAGATGGATAGAGCTTCTGCCGTGTAAGCAGGAGATCCCAGCTCGAGTCCCGGTCGGGGTACACATTTTCAGCTGTCCCCGTCGAGGTATATCAACAACACCCGTCGGCAGCTGAGGATTTCAATCAATTATCATTTATTCTAGAGAAGCTGCACGCTCATCGATGGTATCTGTTCTTTCGAGAACAGTTACATTGTTCATGTACACGTTGAAGCAATTGTATGACCGTGATCAAGCTGCTCACGGTAGGTTTTATTTCTGTGTTCATTCGTTTGATAATACAGCACTTAAATATTTGGTTACGGGGGGTAGCAGTTTTCAGGTTATAGTTAACTTTGTTGGATCATCGAGAAAAATGAGCTACACTGGAGTGATACAGAATCAAGTATACCTTTGATGCAGAAACTAAGAAGTGTAGAATTCAATGGTGCAGAACCGTTCGATGAATATCGTGTTGTCAAAACGCTTGTAGTTGAAAAATTAAGTTCCTGGAACGATTCCAAGGAATAAGTGCGCAATAGATGATTTGAAATATTTAAAGTATTGAAAGAAAAATGCATCAAAGTCAGAGTCCTGCCTAATATTATAGAACTTGCTCTGTGAATCCAGGGGTCGAACGCAGGAACTGAGCGTTTGCTTTCAGAAATGAATCATTATTGGTCATGTGATAAGACAAAAGTTTTGGATGGCATAATTTCCAATGCAGTGATTCTAAAGTGTAACCTAAACATTTCATGTGTAGACCTGAACGGTGCATTGTCACTCTAAAGGCAGTTTGCGACCAAATTCAGTCAGCAGAAGAATACAAATAAATGTGCATTTTCAACTTTTCGCGGCGTAATGAAGAGTCTATCAAATTTTGGGCATGCAGTCGTGCGACTCATTCTGAGGATGATCGGACGATACGCGACCGAAATATCAGTGGAAGAAATTTTATTTGTGCAGCTGCATGCCCTAAATTTAATGGACTAATACAAATACACTTCTGGCCATTAAAATTGCTACACTACGAAGATAACGTGCTACAGACACGGAATTTAGTCGACAGGAAGAAGATTCTGTGATATGCAAATGATTAGCTTTTCAGAGCATTCTCACAAGGTTGGCGCCGGTGGCGACACCTACAAAGTGCTGACATGAGGAAAGTTCCCAACCGATTTCTCGTATACAAACAGCAGTTGACCGGCGTTGCCTGGTGAAACGTTGATGTGATGCCTCGTGTAAGAAGGAGAAATGCGTACCATCATGTTTCCGACTTCGATAAAAGGTCGGATTGTAGCCTATCGCGATTGCGGTTTATCGTATCGCGACATTGCTGCTCGCGTTGGTCGAGATCCAATGACTGTTAGCACAATATGGAATCGGTGGGTTCAGGAGGGTACGGAACGCCCTGCTCGATCCCAACGGCCTCGTATCACTAGCAGTCGAGATGACAGGCATCTTACCGGCATGGCTGTAACGGATCGTGCAGCCACGTCTCGATCCCGGAGTCAACAGATGGGGACGTTTGCAAGACAACAACCATCTGCACGAACAGTTCGACGACGTTTGCAGCAGCATGCACTATCAGCCCGGAGACCATGGCTGTGGTTACCCTTGACGCTGCATCACAGACAGGAGCGCCTGCGATGGTGCACTCAACGACGAACCTGGGTGCACGAATGGCAAAACGTCATTTTTTCGGATGAATCCAGGTTCTGTTTACAGCATCATGATGGTCGCATCCGTGTTTGGCGACATCGCGGTGAACGCACATTGGAAGCGTGTATTCGTCATCGCCATACTGCCGTATCACCCGGCTTGATGGTATGGGATGCCACTGGTTACACGTCTCGGTCACCTGTTGTCCGCAGTGACGGCACTTTGAACAGTGGACGTTACATTTCAGATGTGTTACGACCCGTGGCTCTACCCTTCATTCGATCCCTGCGAAACCCTACATTTCAGCAGGATAATGCACGACCGCATGTTGGAGGTCCTGTACGGGCATTTCTGGATACAGAAAATGTTCGACTGCTGCCCTGGCCAGCACATTCTCCAGATCTTTCACCAATTGAAAACGTCTGGTCAATGGTGGCCGAGCAACTGGCTTGTCACAATACACCAGTTACTACTCTTGAAGAACTGTGGTATCGTATTGAAGCTGCATGGGCAGCTGCACCTGTACATCCCATCCAAGTTCTGTTTGACTCAATGCCCAGGCGTATCAAGGCCGTTATTACGGGCAGAGGTGGTTGTTCTGGGTACTGATTTCTCATGATCTAAGCAACCAAATTGCCTGAAAATGTAATCACATGTCAATTCTAATATAATATATTTGTCCAATGAAAACCCGTTTATCATCTGCATTTCTTCTTGGTGTAGCAATTTTAATGGAGAGTAGTGTATCTTCATATATATGTTGAAGCAATTGTATGACGGTGATCAAGCTGCTCACGGTAGGTTTTATCTCTGTGTTCATTCGTTTGATAGTACAGCACTTTAATATTTGATTAAGGGGGGTTGCAGTTTTCAGACTAAAGGTAACTTTGTTGGATCATCGTGAAAAATGAGCTACACTGGAGTGATACAGAATCAAGTATACCTTTGATGCAGAAACTAAGAACTGTAGAAGTCAATAGTGCAGACCTGTTTGATGAATATTGTGTTGTCAAAACGGTTGTTGTTTAAAAATTAAGTTCCTGGTACGATTCCAAGGAAGAAGTGCGCAATAGATGGTTTGAAATATTTGAAGTATTGAAACAAAAATACATAAAGTAAGAGTCCTGCCTAGTATTGTAGAACTTGCTCTGTAAATCCTGGGGTCGAACGTAGGAATTGAGCATTTGCTTTCAGAAATGAATCATTACTGGTCATGTGATAAAAGAAACGTTTTATATGGCATAATTTCCAATGCAGTGATTCTAAAGTGTAACCTAAACATTTCTTGTGTAGGCTTGAACGGTACATTGTCATGCAAAAGGCAGTTTTATGACCAAATTCAGTCAGCAGCTGCGTAATGAATATCCCATTAAATTTCGGGCATGCAGTGGTGCGACTCACTCTGAGGATGACCGGACGATACGCGGCCGAAATATCAGTGGAAGAAATTTTATTTGTGCGGCTGCATGCCCGAAAGTTAATGGACTAATACAAATACAAAAAGTGCGCGCTTACGGTCTATCCAATGACATATGCGGTTGGATAGAAAGTTTTCTAACAGACAGGGAGCAGTATGTTGTTCTGAACGGCGTAACTTCAACAGAAAGAAGAGTAACTTCAGGTGTGCCCCAGGGCAGTGTAATAGGTCCTTTGCTTTTTACGATTTACATAAACGATCTAGTTAATGGTATTGACAGCGGCATTAGACTGTTTGCCGATGGTGCTGTAGTCTACAGGAAAGTAGTATCACACGAAAGTTGTGAACAAATCAATGAGGATTTGCAGAAAATAAATGCGTGGTGTATTGACTGGCAGTTATCTCTCAATATAAGTAAGTGTAACCTACTGCGTATGACAAGGCGAAACTCCCCATTAATGCGTGAGTACAAAATAAATGATCAGTCATTGGAAGCGCTAACATCAGTCAAGTATCTGGGTGTGACTATTCGAAATGATCTCAAATGGAATGATCAGATTACACAAGTAACGGGTAAGGCGAACTTTAGATTGCGGTTTATTGGTAGAATCCTGAAGCGATGCAGTCCTTCAACAAAGGAAATAGCTTACAATACGTTAGTTCGTCCAGTCTTAAGAGTATTGTTCGTCTGTGTGGGATCCTTACCAATTGGGTCTGATTCAAGTGATTGAGAAGGTCCAAGGAAGAGCGGCAAGATTCGTGCCTGGTACATTTAGCCATCGCGAGAGCGTTACAAATCTCATAGAAAGTTTGAAGTGGGACACACTTGTAGATAGACGACGCGCTAAACGGAAGGGGCTGCTCACCAAATTCAGAAATCCAATCTTCACCGAGGATGTAGAGCATATGTCATTACCACGAACTTTCAAATCGCGCAATGATCACCATTCAAAGATAAGGGAAATTAGAGCTCGTACTGAGGCGTTCAGACAGTCGTCTTTCCCTCGCGGAATCCGCGACTGGAGCAGAGGGGGGAAATATGACTTCGGCGCGAATTGTGCCCTCCGCCACACACCGTTTCGTGGCTAGCGGAGTATATATGTAGATGTAGATGCAGATAAAATTCTAGCAATATGAAGGATTTGTAACTGCACTTCATTTAATATATTAATTAATGTTTTGTAAAACAAAGTGCGTTTATCATGTTTCCGTTGTCCTAATGTTGTGTTAACACAGTACTTCAGAAATTATTGATCATTTTCTCACAGCGTCTTGCAAGTGTTTCGTATTTTCACTGGTAGAAATGGTAAACTTGAGTATGTATTCTTATTTTATACGATTATCTTCTTTCACTGCCAGTAGTTGAAATAGTGCGTCTGGAAGATTCATCCCAACATATTTGGGTTATTCGTTAACCGTGTTTTAGCCCTACTGCCTTGCTACAACTGATTTATGAAAGGCGCAGCAGAGTGTGCGTCAGCAACAGGTGGTGCTGTCGGGACGTTGGCTACGCCGGAGGAGTTGCTGTGCCATCGAGCATTGAAATCCCCGCGCTACGCGGCGGCGCTCCGTGACGTCAGCTCCGGTCCGAAAGTAACCCGCGCGGCAGGCGTTGGCAACACTGCGCGCCCGTAACCCGAACACGTCACTGCGTTCCACAGTCAGTTGTTACGAGGCGCTCGGAGCCACAGTGGGCTGCTCGTCAGCTGCGCGCGAGGAGAAAGAGAGAGACAGAACGAGAGAGGGAGCAGGCGAGGCCGTGGGCACGAACGCAGGCACGCGAGACGAGAAGGCGCTGGGCTCTCGTCGGTACAGCTGCATTCCAGGCGCGGTCCGGTCGCGGGGCTCCTCGAAGGACGCCAGCCGGCTCGTGGGAATCGTCGGCCGCAGACACCGTGCTGGCAGTCCGCTACTAGACGTCGCAGCGTGCAATCCGCGCTGTAACCTGTTGCGCGTGGATACGTCAACACCCGACCCGCAATCAGTGCGACGAAATGGAATGCCACGAGGGCATTTCTACCGTGTGCTGCGTACCCTGGCGCGCATTCGAGGCCGAAATGTAGCAGCTTACCGATAGCATTCAACATAGACTACGGTGAGTGGCTCACTCTCTTGCTGTGATATCATTTTCTAATTTATAGTTTTGAAAAACGTGGCAGAAGGTACGTCGACGAGTGCAGCTGCTGGTTACCGGAATGTTGCTCGGCCCAATGGAATGTGAAGGCCGCTCCAACGCAATGTGTAGTGTTTACTAGCTACTGTCGCGATTTTAACTTCGAAATGTTACAAGTTCCCGTTGTATTGCTACAGTGACTACAGTTGACGTCTACTGGTGTGATATTATCAGGCTACAGAGTCCCTGCTGTTGTTTCAGTGGATCCAGCTGTGGTTTCCGTTGTGAATGGAATGTCAGAAGTCCAGCAGTGGATCGTGCAGCTTTTGCCAATTATCGAGTGCTAAAGAGTGTTTTGCCACTAGTTACTGACAGGGTGGCAACTGTAATGTTCAAATACTTCGTGTGTCTGGCTTCACCTACCACCAGCTGAAAAATCTGTCAACAATCGTACATTTCTGTTTTGTAGCCCTCGTGAATGGATCGTGCAGTGTTTATTTTTTTTAGTTGTTAAGTGTTGCTTAGTGTTGTATCGGAATTTACGGTGGCTGCGGCAACTGTGAAGTTATTGCGTGTGTCTGGTTTCTCCTGTGTACAAGATACGTTTTTCTCCTTGTAACTACAGGATTCTCGTGGATGAGTAGATTGCCAGTGCATCCGCAGCTCGTCCCTCGAATTTCACAATTCCATTCTTGCTAAAGGTGCTTAAGTTCAATAGTGTTGTCACATACATAGAAGATTGATTCTTTCTAGAGATATTTCCTGCTATTTGAACGGACTCGGGATATTGTGACTCTAGCCCAACTGTTACTGAGCTACATTTCGCCCACTAAGGGGAGAGTGACGCTCCGCAGAGCCCAGTGGTTCGGCGGTTCGCGACGCCGTTGCCCACTGCGAGACGCAACAATTCGCTGGACGGCAGCCAACGGCGCGGACTCGCCTCCGGAAGGGCGTCCGGCGCCCGCGGGAGCGTTGCCGCAGCGGCGAGCGGGCCCGGGGGCGGCGGTGGCGGTGGCGGCGGCGGCGCCGGGGGCGGGGGGCGGCGTCCTGGGCGGCCTGGTGTCGGCGGCGCTGCGCAGGGCGACGGCGACGGCGGCGGCGGGTCCCGCGCGCTACGCGACGCGACGCTGGTCCTGGCGGCTGCGCCTGCGCGGCCTCCGGCACCGGCGAGGGGGCGGCGGGGGCGGCGCGGCGCTGCCCGGCCCCGGGGGCGGAGCGGGCTCCGCAATAGAGATGGGCCGCCTCCGCGCGCACTACCGCCGCCTCTCCGAGGACTCGCCGCCCCCACTGCCTCCCGAGTACCTCTCCTACTGCTGCTGCCGCTGCGGACACACGCAGATGCTCAAGGTAAATGCGCGACACCCTTCAAAATGCATGACGTCAACTGTCGGCTTAAAATACGAAGGACTCCATCAGATAGACTACTTGAAGTATTCCTTCGTATTCACCAAGTAGGCAAGGGACTTGTTGTCAGTGCCACACGTGTACTGTGTCCAGAGAAAAATATTCAAATACACAAATATGTCTCCACTGGCCGGTGTGTCTCCTTTCTATTGTGTCCCTGTCATCAAGAGTCTTCGATGAGACAAACCCTCTATATGATTAATTATCTGACGTATCGTCAACTGATAGTGCTGAGTGATCAAAAAGTCAGTATAAATTTGAAAACTTAATAAACCACGGAATAATGTTGATAGAGAAGTAAAAATTGACACACATGCCTTGAATGACATGGGGTTTTATTAGAACAAAAAAAAAAAAAAACAAAGTTCACAAAATGTCCGACAGATGGCGCTGGACAGCAAAACGTCAGTAACTTCTACCGTGACGGGTGAGAGGTACGCCGAAATGTTGCAGAATCGCATCATCCCCAGCCTGGCCGATAAACACCTGCTGGAACATACGATGTTTATGCAGGATGGCGCTCCACCCCATATTGCTAGACGCGTGAAAGATCTCTTGCGCGCGTCGTTTGGTGATGATCGTGTGCTCAGCCGCCACTTCCGTCATGCTTGGTCTCCCAGGTCCCCAGACCTCAGTCCGTGCGATTATTGGCTTTGGGGCTACCTGAAGTCGCAAGTGTATCGTGATCGACCGATATCTCTAGGGATGCTGAAAGACAACATCCGACGCCAATGCCTCACCATAACTCCGGACATGCTCTACAGTGCTGTTCACAACATTATTGCTTGATTACAGCTATTGTTGAGGAATGATGGTGGACATATTGAGCATTTCCTGTAGAGAACATCATCTTTGCTTCGCCTTGCTTTGTTATGCTAATTATTGCTATTCTGATCAGATGAAGCACCATCTGTCGGACATTTTTTGAACGTTTGTATTTTTTTTGTTTCTAATAAAACACCATGTCATTCCAAGCATGTGTGTCAATTTGTACCTCTCTATCTACATTATTCCGTGATTTATTTTTTCAAATTTATACTGACTTTTTGATTACCTGGTATATGACCTTCGTGAATGTCTGTATGCAGGGTGTTTGGAAATTCTGTTACAAACTTCTAGAACTTATAGAGGGAAGTGAGTATATGGTATTTTGAATAGGAACCCACGTCCGGAGACGTACCATTTCCGTTCTAAGACGGTTTCAATTCAAATGTTTAATACGTTCACGTCTGCTGAGGGAAAGAAAAAAGTCCCAAGAGTTGCCTGTCCTGGTATTCATCAGGATAGAGAGGATGACATGTACTACGTCGGACGGTCACTTAATGTCACTTCACTTGCAAAGTTCAATTTACGAGACTCTTGCAGAGACGGAGGAAGACTTGCTGACACGAGCTCTGGATGTTGCATTAGAAATCCAGGAAGCGCCATGTGGGATTGAGACTGTGTGCCACAAGGTGCTTCGAGCCGCTGTTGTAATGCATCAGTACTGTCTTGTGCGTACGGTGTGTTGGGTTCTTTTTTTTATAGTAAAGTTAACACCTAGTACAAACAAATGTGCTTAAGTGATAAGTGGATGTTTCGTTATTTTTCCATTCGTATCGTTTGTTATCTAATAACTGTACTGCGTCACGCCTAAATTCAGTTCCTCAAGCAGAGGTGTATGACTTACATCTAAATTGAATACGTCGTAGAACGGAATCGGTGAGTTTCAGAATACCGGTTCTTAATCAGAATATTATGTAATCAGTCCTCTCTACAAGACTCAGAAGTTTGTAATGGGAATTCCCAAGCCCCCTGTAGAATTTTATTACGTCGCAATCGCTTAAATGTACATGACGAAATTATTTAAACTGAGGAGAGAGCGAAACAAATATGTTTCTCTAATGTTTTTGAAAGCGGTAGAGGAAGTTTTCTCTGGATGAAAAGTAATTATACTAACAAATTAATGGAGGTTGCATGGGTTCTAACGTGTTGTCCTGTGAGGACACAACGTAACACGGGCAAGTTTCAATTCGTTATTAACAAGAGATAAAAACATTAACACTACACAATTACTTCAACTACAGAAGTGGTTCAAAAATGCCACCATTGACTTGTAAACAGAGGTTGCACCGTTGTTCTGTCTAGCTCGCTCAAAGACTGCAGGAGTGTCCTTAATTCGTACTACTGCTGCTACTATCCGGGCAACCACATCCTCTTCCTAATCAACAGGAGTTTTGTTAACAAGGCTCCACGTGTCACTCAAAGATGTCCAGAGGAGCGAATCGAGTAGGCCATGGTATAAGACCATCACTGCCAGTCCACTTACCTGTAAACTGTCCGTTCCAGAACCGACCCACGGGATGACTGAAACTTGCCGGCTCCCCATCTGGAAGGAACCACATGTGCTGTCTTGTAGCGAGTGGCACGTCATCTTGCAACTCTGACAATGCTCTGGCGAGGAGACTGTAATAACGCCTTTATATAATGGACTATGTAGAAGATGTGGTCCAATTAAACAGTCACCAACGTTATCTGCCCACACAATCACTCAGAAATGCAATTGATGAGCGCAAGGAAATGTGGCATGTAGATTAACCTCATTCAAAATGGATGCTGGAAACCCCAGCACTCTCGAACGTTGCTTCAGCTGTAAACAGCAGAGAGGTCGGAAATGTATGTGGATTTGATTCTGTTCTGGGTGGCCCTGCTAAAATTGTACAATGAGTGGATTATCATCTGGCTTCAGATTGTGCGCTTGCTGTAAGTGGAATGGATTTGCAATAGCCCAGGAAGGACATTTTTTACATTCGTCTGATTCGTCCACATGTTATGGGCAATTGCACGAGTGCTGAGAGCGATTACTCCCTCTACCGGATTAAAAAATACTTACAAGTAATTATGACATTAACCAAAAATATTTGTTTCTGTATCCTGTGCAACAGTCCGTTTTCACCATCTCGTGTATAAAAGATATTCATACTGCAAGTAGGTTCCATTAATATGCGAAATGTTCCCTATAGGTATACAGGTAAAGGAGGAGGAGAAGGATATTAGTGTTTAACGTCCCGTCGACAACGAGGTCATTAGAGACGGAGCGCAAGCTCGGGTGAGGGAAGGAGGGGGAAGGAAATCGGCCGTGCCCTTTCAAAGGAACCATCCCAGCATTTGCCTGAAGCGATTTTAGGGAAATCACGGAAAACCTAAATCAGGATGGCCGGAGACGGAATTGAACCGTCGTCCTCCCGAATGCGAGTCCAGTGTGCTAACCACTGCGCCACCTCGCTCGGTATACACAGGTAAAACAAATACAATTAACTATTTTGAATATCATGAATCCATCTGAGATGTTTCAAGGAATGTACATCATATCGTCACAATATTGCCGGTTTCAGTAAGTGCATATCCGTACGAAGCTTTTTTATGAAGTAATCCCAACCGATTACTTCATAAAAAAATCTTCGTACATATATATATACTTACTGAAACCGGCAATACTGTGACGATATGATGTACATTCCTTGAAATATCGTAGATGGCTTCACGGTATTCAAAATAGTTAACCGTATTTGTTATAGTTGTATACCTACACTCCTGGAAATTGAAATAAGAAGACCGTGAATTCATTCTCCCAGGAAGGGGAAACTTTATTGACACATTCCTGGGGTCAGATACATCACATGATCACACTGACAGACCCACAGGCACATAGACACAGGCAACAGAGCATGCACAATGTCGGCACTAGTACAGTGTATATCCACCTTTCGCAGCAATGCAGGCTGCTATTCTCCCATGGAGACGATCGTAGAGATGCTGGATGTAGTCCTGTGGAACGGCTTGCCATGTCATTTCCACCTGGCGCCTCAGTTGGACCAGCGTTCGTGCTGGACGTGCAGACCGCGTGAGACGACGCTTCATCCAGTCCCAAACATGCTCAATGGGGGACAGATCCGGAGATCTTGCTGGCCAGGGTAGTTGACTTACACCTTCTAGAGCACGTTGGGTGGCACGGGATACATGCGGACGTGCATTGTCCTGTTGGAACAGCAAGTTCCCTTGCCGGTCTAGGAATGGTAGAACGATGGGTTCGATGACGGTTTGGATGTACCGTGCACTATTCAGTGTCCCCTCGACGATCACCAGTGGTGTACGGCCAGTGTAGGAGATCGCTCCCCACACCATGATGCCGGGTGTTGGCCCTGTGTGCCTCGGTCGTATGCAGTCCTGATTGTGGCGCTCACCTGCACGGCGCCAAACACGCATACGACCATCATTGGCACCAAGGCAGAAGCGACTCTCATCGCTGAAGACGACACGTCTCCATTCGTCCCTCCATTCACGCCTGTCGCGACACCACTGGAGGCGGGCTGCACGATGTTGGGGCGTGAGCGGAAGACGGCCTAACGGTGTGCGTGACCGTAGCCCAGCTTCATGGAGACGGTTGCAAATGGTCTTCGCCGATACCCCAGGAGCAACAGTGTCCCTAATTTGCTGGGAAGTGGCGGTGCGGTCCACTACGGCACTGCGTAGGATCCTACGGTCTTGGCGTGCATCCGTGCGTCGCTGCGGTCCGGTCCCAGGTCGACGGGCACGTGCACCTTCCGCCGACCACTGGCGACAACATCGATGTACTGTGGAGACCTCACGCCCCACGTGTTGAGCAATTCGGCGGTACGTCCACCCGGCCTCCCGCATGCCCACTATACGCCCTCGCTCAAAGTCCGTCAACTGCACATACGGTTCACGTCCACGCTGTCGCGGCATGCTACCAGTGTTAAAGACTGCGATGGAGCTCCGTATGCCACGGCAAACTGGCTGACACTGACGGCGGCGGTGCACAAATGCTGCGCAGCTAGCGCCATTCGACGGCCAACACCGCGGTTCCTGGTGTGTCCGCTGTGCCGTGCGTGTGATCATTGCTTGTACAGCCCTCTCGCAGTGTCCGGAGCAAGTATGGTGGGTCTGACACACCGGTGTCAATGTGTTCTTTTTTCCATTTCCAGGAGTGTATAAGAAACGGCGGCCGGTCGGTACCGTTGGGCCTTCCAAGGCCTGTTCGGACGGAGCTTAGTTTAGTTTAATTACAACTGATGATAGCAACTACTTTGCGAAACCGGTAAAGTGAACGTCTGTATATAGTTGTGCAATCGCGACGTGATGAAATTGTAATAGCAACACACTTCTGGAAATGAATGACCCACACCTATGCTTTATTCGGGTATAACTATGACAGTGATGGCGTCGGATTGCAACGTTAAAGCTTGGCTGATTTCAACTAGAATGAGCGCTTCAGACTCGGACAGCGACCCGCGAAAGTAGCAGCGAACATAGAAATAGGAAATGAAATTAATGTAACTGTAGAACTGTTACTTCCAGAAGAATAGCGGCTACATGACATTCTCCTTAAAAAATAAGCCGTTTCATTATTTTTATATGCGGGAGAGCGCCCGTGAGCCGATTAATTTTCACTAGAACGTTTCTATCAGTCAGTGATTATATTCGTTTAGACTTTTACGGTATTATCAGTAGTCTATAGCGGTTGCGTCAGAGTGTGATAGAAGTCGACATATCCTAGAGTTCTCTAGTAGGACTCTTCACATGCTCGCATCTTCCACACTCAGACGCAGCCGTCCACCAAGAAACATTATGGGCTATTGAAATGGCTAAGTAGTCGCAATCAGTAAAGAAAACCAATAAAAATTGTGTGAGCATTGACTGATATGAATTTAAAACTCAAATACATCAGCTGTTCCACTTAATCTTTTAAACTCTTCTTGATTTCTAGCTACTAGACAATACTTATGTTATTTATTGAACATTCCGTCAGTTCATGGAGAAACATAGACATATTAAAAACTTGAATACAAATTATTATTGTGGGACGTTAATACTGTGTATTCAAGTTTTTAACAATTTGTGTGGTTGAATGCTTAAGTTAAAGTGTGTATAAATATTTAATAATTCCCACTTCAAGTCCGATAAAATGCAAAACGTGTGGAAAGGACGACAGTATTCTTAGGAAAATGAGGAGCTGAAGATGTCGCTAATAATAATGATTTTCGCCGTATTTGAAGTCGATAGTATTAAACCCTAGGTAAAAATAACGGAGAGCGCCACCGTATGCTACGTAATCTGAAATTTTATCGCTAGTTACACCGTGTATAAAATCAATCACCCATTTAAGAACTGCTGTTTCATCTGTTCTTCGTCAATCACATTGTGCATAAAACAAGTCTAATTAAGGCAACTAAGGAGGAGCACAGTAAACAATCGATGACAATAAACTCTTATCTGGCGATGA
This sequence comes from Schistocerca americana, assembly GCF_021461395.2. NCBI lineage: Eukaryota > Metazoa > Arthropoda > Insecta > Orthoptera > Acrididae > Schistocerca > Schistocerca americana. Next base: position 160,720,194 of record NC_060119.1, on the reverse strand, counting down.
GTTTTCCTCCTATCTATGACTATTGTAGGATGTGAGGATAAGTGTAAGCGTTATTTGAGAAATGGCAGCCTGTTTTGCAGAGCGTTTCACAAATCCAGAAATAACTTAATACCAGCAGATTGGTCCTTTCTCAATTAAATTCACACACAGACACATAAAAATAAATGAAGGCTGTAACAAAAGAAACATTGCCTTGAACGTACCTGAACCTGAGTTAGGGTTCGGGAAGGGAAGACGTTAATTCGTACTAGTTGCGCGATGAAAAAATAGTCACGTGATTTCGCGACAAATGGCTCTGGGTACATTTCCTGTGGACAGTATCCCGTAAAATGTTGTAGCTTTCTCGGAACTGATACTGAACTAATATGTCTCTCTCTTTGGCGAGGATGCGAATTCTGTCTGCTTGCGAGGAAGATCGCAACCACCTCCCCCAACGGCTCCACCATTAACCAGTAATAAGCAGTGTATTTGAAATTAGTTTCGCGGCTAATCATATTTTCAGCTGACAGCACACGTTTCTTATTATGCAATTTAACACGTCTGAAGATAGACGTACGCCCAAAAACTAGTTATGAACTTGCGACCTTACCCTACTTCGAATGGGTAGCACGAATGGGTAGCACTAAGTACCTACGGGAAATCTGCATCACGGCCCCTGCAGCGGTTCCTGATACAAGCCTCCACTTTCAGACAGAAAAAAATGGGCTTTAATTTTGTTATTTGTATCGATAAATAAATTGTTCAGTTGATAAATATGTTGCTGGTTGTAGTGATTTCTTATTTGTATCAACCACTTATTTTCGCAGTTGCTGTTAGATGGCTGGAGTGCAGTACCTGTGAGACCAGTAAATATATATAGCACCCGTCCTAAGGCTCCGAGGGTTGGATATCAGCATTCAGTTTGCATAGGGGCCTTAAGCTGACACTAGTGTAGTGACGAAGCTGGTCGCGTAATTATTTTATAAAAAGCACGGCTGTTGGTGTTCCTTATTTCTATAGATTCTCAGAATGTGTTCTTGAAATGAAGGTGTGTGTTTGACACTAGCAGATTTCCTTTAGCGAAGAATGTCAACTTTGCTCGTTCTGGTCTTCTTCATTCACCCCAATTGCCTCGCTCGTAATTTTGCTTCCTTCACTTCGTCTGCTTCGTGGTCTCCAGCTTTGCTGTTGCTTTTACCGATTACCTAATTTCTCATCAGAGATTCTGACGATTGGTATCATTATACAGGGTGATTCAAAAAGAATACCACAACTTTAGGAATTTAAAACTCTGCAACGACAAAAGGCAGAGCTAAGCACTATCTGTCGGCGAATTAAGGGAGCTGTAAAGTTTCATTTAGTTGTACATTTGTTCGCCATTTCAGCCAATAAAGTTTTTGGTCCCTTTTTCTTCGAAGGTGCTACTGTAACTGGACTACAGTATCTGGAGATGTTAGAGAATTGGCTGTTCCCTCAGCTCGAACAAGAAGCACAACAATTCATATTTCAGCAGGATGGAGCGCCACTACATTGGCACTTATCTGTCCGTAACTACCTGAACGTCAACTACCCGAGGCGATGGATCGGCCGCCAGGCAGCCCGTGACAGAGCACGTCATCACTGGCCTCCAAGAAGCCCTGATCTTACCCCCAGCGATTTTTTCTTATGGGGGTATGTTAAGGATATGGTGTTTCGGCCACCTCTCCCAGCCACCATTGATGATTTGAAACGAGAAATAACAGCAGCTATCCAAACTGTTACGCCTGATAGGCTACAGAGAGTGTGGAACGAGTTGGAGTATCGGGTTGACATTGCTCGTGTGTCTGGAGGGGGCCATATTGAACATCTCTGAACTTGTTTTTGAGTGAAAAAAAACCTTTTTAAATACTCTTTGTAATGATGTATAACAGAAGTCATGTCCATTATAATTATCCGGGCTGTTATGCCGTGGTCGGTTGATGAATTCTAAGGTGATTCCCAACGTTTCGTCTCCGACTGCGGGAGACATCTTCAAGGGGGTCCGTAGCTCGCTCAGTAGCGAGCCAGTGGGTGTGTTGGACCTTCCATCGAGCTGCGGACCCCCTTGAAGATGTCTCCCGCAGTCGGAGACGAAACGTTGGGAATCACCTCAGAATTCATCAACCGACCACGGCATAACAGCCCGGATAATTATAATGGACATGATATTTCCGGCCGTGAAAGTTTACATTTTAGTATAACAGAAGGTTATATTATGTTTCTTTCATTAAATACACATTTTTAAAGTTGTGGTATTCTTTTTGAATCACCCTGTACTCTGAATTTTAATCCCTTCTGAATTTTTCGTTCATTTCTGTCATTTTGTTTCTTTTTTGAACTGTAGAGGAGAAAGACTGCACCCATGAATTGTGCTATTTGCAATCCAAGCACTGCTGTCTTGACCACACAGCTTTTTGTTCCGTCTTGGTTCGTGTGCATATTCTGTTAGCCGTCTCTGTCGCTGTAGCTTGTACCTATGTTTCTCAGAATTTCAGGTATATTGCACCATTTCACACTATCGAATGCGTTTCCTAGGATGACATCGATGAAGGTTTCGTGATTTATCTTACACCTTACGTCAATTATAAAGCCGACGATATCACGTGTGAGAGTGCTCTACTACGTGAATAGCAGAAGGTTTTTGATAACATAGACCTTAAGTGCTGAGCGATGTATCTCCTGTGGAACGAAAAAGATGAAGATCAAGACACCCCACTCTTATCATGACCAGGATTCCTACTTAATGAATCCTATACCATCGACGAATGGAAACGTTGTTGGCTATCGTTAAACTCCAATATTAGACACTACTACACTGTTATTTGTCCGGAGGCTCCTCATGCGGTAGATACTCTTAAAATGAACAAGAAAAGTCTAATGGAGTAACTTGAGGCCAAATAAAGAAAGATTTTTGAGAAAAATGCTGGGTCTCATAAAAAAACAGCGAATATTGGAGGCATCAGAACCACGAAATATGTAACAATGTAGATAAGTGACCCGATTCGGAAAAAGATTGCCTTCTCAGATCACATTGCCTTCTACGGCCGCTGACGCGAATGAGCCCTAGAAAGGTATCAAAAACGATATTACACATTTAAGATAGGAACACTTAAGACGCATGGTTAATAGAAGTTGAAAATGATCTACCAGAAGAGTGAATTTCTCCTAAAGACCTCCAAGATCATGAGCCGCTTTAAGGAAAAACTACGAATACAGAAAGGTTTCCAGGGCAGGCAGAAACTGCAGACAGGGAAAGCGTAGGGCAAGAGATAAAAGAACGAAAGAAATGAATGCAAGAGAAATTGGGCGGCAGTTAATGCTCGGTAAAAGAGACGGTTGAATTGACGTGGTTCCTAGTTGGCCAAAACGACTGAAGAATAAAAAAATGGGAAGAACTTAATATATATTTTATGAATGGAAAAATAGAGCGAGGATGTATGAAATTGAAACAGACGCAGGTAAAATTGAACTATGTTTTATTTCTCTCATTGCTCTAGCATTTCTTACATTACTCCCTCCCGAGATAATTCTTTTCGCTAAATCTTTGCTGTCGTGTTACTGTTAGGTAAAAAACTGAAGCAGATGTAAACCACCATTACGTCTATACAGTCCTTGAAAGCGGGAGTTGTAGTTCCGAAACGCGTTGTACAGAAATTAGATAATTGTTATTTAAATAAAAATACATTTTAATACAACATTTTTTTAAAAAAACGGACTGAAAAGTAGAAATAATTTCCCTTAGGCCCATACAAATCGCTAATGCCATAGAGATAGTTCTGAAAAATTGTGCTAGTCAATTTTTAATAGCAATGACAATACTTGAAATTTTATAACGAAAAACGTTGGGCGTACTGCAGTAAACAACTGATGCATAAATACTTCATTTCCTAATATTTGTTGCATGTGCTCCACGTTTTTCGTTATAAATCTTACGAGTGTTGTCATAGCTATTTAAAACTCGCAAGCACAGATTATCAGGACTGTCTGTGTGTTGTACTAAAATTTTATTTTTAGTTGAATACTTATTTTCTGCTTTTTAGTCTCGTGTGTGTGAAATTTCTCAATGGATTTTAAACATTTTGATGAGATTGTGCTTTTATTTAAGTACGTACTTAACAGGGTATCCGAGGAGAAATGGAAAATAATCAGGGGTACGACAAGAACAATCATTCGAAGTAAGAAGTCTACTAAACATGGGCTCTAAAATTAGTATTTAATAGCTATGTGCACTTCTTTATCTTGGCTTTCCATATTTTGAGAGGTGGTATATGGACAAGCAATATATTCAGCAAATATCGGCTCTGAAGTACATATCTCAAGAGCTATGAGCACATTCTACCCTGAAACATCTGTCATCTACGGAACGAGAGCTCATAGGTCGTAAAGTATGCTACATATGTTTGACATTGTGTCAACAGCTGGAGCGATCTGAATTGTTACATTATTCTCGAATATCAGGTATGCCAAGGTCTTTTGTAACCCTTTTATTGATTACTGGTTTCTACAGCTCTGTGCTGTCATCGGATGTTGTAACAAATTAACAGAAGTTCATGATCTTTACAAATTTGTCACATAGTGATGTTGCGTCATTTTACGAAAAAAGGCTGTAAGGAATATCAGCCTGTTAAACATAAAATACCACAAATATAAAACACACGTTATTTTTTTGTGGTGATATTCTAATGCACTCATTCACATGACACAACAGCTTAACTCAAAGTTTTTTATGGTCAGTCGCCGTTGTGGTGTTAATTGAATGAGTGCACTAGGACATCAGAACAATACTATGTATGTTTTATATTTGTGGTATTTTATGTTTGACATGCTGATGCTCCTTGCTGCCTTATATTCTAAAACGACGGAGCATCACTATGTGACTAGCAAGTTTGTAAATATTGTGAACTTTTGTTAATATATTACAAAGGTATGGTGATTACAGCACATATCTGTCGAAAGCGATAATCAATAAAAGATTTACAAGCGATCTTGACGTACCTGAAATTTCAGAATAACTTAAGATATGCGTTTTAGAGGCCATGGTTACTGGGCTTTTCTTTCTTGTTGTGGCCCATACTGCCTCCTCCTAAGATATGGAGAGAAAAGGGCTTGTAGGGAAGGATATTTCTTTCACAGTACCGAAGATGAAGAAGAGCTCATAGGTCCTAAGGTACGCATCTTAGAGCCTATGTTTACTGAACATTTTTACTTCGAATAATCATTCATCCCATACCCCTGAAAACGTCCATTTCTCATGGGACAAAAGGCTTCGCCTCTGTAGACCTGCGCACACATCCCCACCACCCCTATCTCTACTCAGCCGAGTCCTACAGCTCGCAGACGGCATGGAACGCATTCTACATGGTGGTCCTACAGGGCAGCCGAGATGTCAGGTGTTAACCAGCCATTTTCTCCCCCGTCCCCAGCCACTAGAAAACAGACCGAAAAGAAAGAGATTTCTGTTGTACTGTCAGTCAGTACTGAGTTGTGTTTAAAATGTCAGGTCTCTAGCTCATCGGGAAATTAGTTTAAAATCACTGATATAAGAACGTGGGTTTCCGCGGCCGGAGTCATAGTGATCAAAATTCTCCTCGGTGAAGCGGAAACGGAATTGGGAAACTTCCTCCACGGCTTAAATAGTATGCACAAAAATATAAAGTTCACACATGAGACTGAAAACAAAGGTACCTTGCCATTTCTGGATGTGGAAGTATACAGAGCTGCCGAAGGTAAACTGGGACACAAAGTATACCGGAAACCAACGCACACTAATCGGTACCTCCCGCGGAGAGCCACCACCACCCAGCTCAAAAGTATTCTGTTCTGCATACGTTAACTGCCCGAGCCTACCGGATGAGCGATGAAAATAACATCAAAGAAGAATTAAAGGAGCTACAACAAACGTTTCGTGCCAACGGCTATGATAACAACATCATAAGAAAGGTAGCTAAAACCGAAGGGAGCAGATGGTCCCTTCAATCCCACAAACCAACCAACCTAGGGGAGGAGAACACGAGAAGAAGGCAAAGAAGAGAAGCTTCCACTGGTACACTTACCATATGTAAAAGGCGTCAGTGAACGGCTAGGCAACGTCCTGCGCCGACGAGGTTTCAAACCGATTTTTCGAAGCAGTCACAGGATCCACGAAATGATAGGTTCCACCAAGGATGTAGTCAACGATCTTAACACTGCAGGTGTGTTCGAACTACGGTGTGAGTGCGGAGGTGCCTACATAGGAGAAACAGGGAGACCTGTCAGCTTACGAGTAGCAGAACACGAACGCTATGTACGATTACAACAACATAATAAATCGGCGATAGCTGAATACCACCGTGACTGTGGACAACCTATCATGTTCCAGGAAGCCCGAGTACTGGCGAAAGAATCGTTGATGCGAGAACGCAAAATACGGGAGGCGATCGAAATTATTAAGCAGCATGACAACATCACAGAGAAGATGGCTACAAACTCCCGGCGTCCGAGCTGCCGGCCATCCCAGTCCAACGGGCCGCGAGTGGTCGCGGGGCAGAAGCTACACGGGACACCGACGTATCTGCACAAAAAGCTGTAGAGCAACTGTCAGTAAACTTCCGCCGGCCAGAGTGGCCGAGCGGTTCTAGGCGCTACAGTCTGGAACCGCGCGACCGCTACGATCGCAGGTTCGAATCCTGCCTTGGGCATGGATGTGTGTGATGTCCTTAGGTTGGTTATGTTTAAGTAGTTCTAAGTTCTAGGAGACTGATGACCTCAGCAATTAAGTCCCATAGTGCTCAGAGCCATTTGAACCATTTTTAGAAAACTTCCGCGCACACCAGGAGGAAAACTTGCCGACCAGAAGCCGAACGCTGACTGGCGGACAGCTACCAATCGTTGACGACATGGACATCCACGAATAGCCTCTTTCTTTCCATCTTCCCTTACGTCATGACTAGCCAATCATATTAGAGGGCTAGAGGGCCAATTAAAAGTTTTACAACAGTGACGTGAGACATCGATAGTCTGTAGTAAATAGTAGCACCTGCCCCCATGCAGAACCAGTCGTGCCCTGAAGAAGGCCGTTTGCAGTTCTGCCGAAACGTCGGTTTCAGTTTATTATTGTTGTCAGTTTTTAGCAATGACGCGGTATAATACCCAGAAGAATTTTAATCACTAGTTTAAAATCGACTGTAAAGTTTGTACTGAAAGACTGATAAAAAAGCGACCCAATAAAACCATGTTACTAAAAATACTTTGACAGAAGACAGGATATTAATAATAAAATATAACCTTGACAGTCAGTACACGACTTTAATAGGTGTTTTGCTTTATTTATAACTAAGGCCCTTGACTTGTTTCGTTCGGTAGCGTTCTCGCTTCCCGCGCCCGGCTTCCCGGGTTCGATTCCCAGCGGGGTCAGGGATTTTCTCTGCCTCGTGATGACTGGGTGTTGTGTGATGTCCTTAGGTTAGTCAGGTTTAAATAGTTCTAGAGGACTGATGACCATAGATGTTAAGTCCCATAGTGCTCAGAGCCATTTGAACCATGACTTGTTTGGTTTCAGTACTGCTTTACTGTTCAATTTTTCGGTATTTTTTGAATATCTGTGTCCTCTCTGTCGTAGCACAGTAATGATACTGCAAGTCGAAACAGCTTGATGACAACAAGGTGAGATTTTCTGAGCTTGCACGGCTGCTGGGCCGCGAGGTTAGGGTTGTCGCCCGGGCACCTCGGAGCTCGCGAGTCGAGCGGTCGCGCATGCCGCCTCGCATACTTGCCGTCGGGAGAACAAACAAAGTGGAAATATTTCGTAAGCGGATGGCGGGGAAAGGCGGGGGGGGGGGGGTTCTTTACGAGCGGCCAGATTCCTAGGAACAGGTTCCGCGTGGGCGTCGTTAATACGCCGCGTGTTTACGCGGATCGAACCAATTAGTTGCTGGGCGGTGTGGCACCTGCCGGACAGTCGGCGCCGCCCGCGGGCGAACACCGCAAGGTCGCGGCTGTTTGCCGGCCGGCACGAATTTGTCACGGTAGCGCGGCGCGGAGGACTCCTCCTCGCATCGTATCGCATCTGCGAGCTCCCTCACCGCCCGCGCCGTAAACCAGTTCCGCTCGCCGGTTGCGGCCGCCGCTACTGGCTCGTTAATTGCGAGAAATCTGCCGCCAGACCGCAGCTGCAGCGGCGCACCTCGTAAAGGACGCGGCCGTTTCGTGGGCGGCAGCGCAGCGCAGGGGTGCGATGCCCGGACACCAACCCGCCGGCTCGGCGGCACGTAGGTGGAGCAGGTCGGCTTCCGCTGCAGTCGGCGCGGTGCACGGCGGGGCACGATGTACGGCCGCGCACCTCCATTGCGCTGTGTGATAGCCGTCCGCAGGAAACCTTCGCAGGTAGCCGGCGCGGTGAACGTACCAGGTGGAAGTAAAGTCTTTCTCTGGCTGGAAATATTTCTATGGGACTGTACTAGATACCGCTACGTGGTTTCTTGCAGATGTTACCTTAACTCCTACACTGAGGTGACAATAATCTACATCTACGTGATTACTCTGCTATTCACAATAAAGGCAGAGGGTTCAATGAACCATCTTCATGCTGTCTCTCTACCGTTCCACTCTCGAACGGCACGCGGGAAAAACGATCACTTAAATTTTTCTGTGCGAGCCCTGATTTCTCTTATTTTATCGTGATGATCATTTCTCTCTCTATGTAGGTGGGTGCCAACAGAATGTTTTCGCAATAGCTCCCTACTTAGCAATCATATACAACAGATCGCTCACCGATAGATCTGTACCTACAGACTGGAAAATTGCGCAGGTCGCACCAGTGTTTAAGAAGGGTAGTAGGAGTAATCCATCGAACTACAGACCTATATCATTGACGTCGGTTTGCAGTATGGTTTTGCAGCATATACTGTATTCAAACATTATGAATCACCTCGAAGGGAACGATCTATTGATACGTAATCAGCATGGTTTCAGAAAACATTGTTATTGTGCAACGCAGCTAGCTCTTTATTCGCACGAAGTAATGGCCGCTATCGACAGGGGATCTCAAGTTGATTCCGTATTTCTAGATTTCCGGAAAGCTTTTGACACCGTTCCTCACAAGCGACTTCTAATCAAGCTGCGGGCCTATGGGGTATCGTCTGAGTTGTGCGACTGAATTCGTGATTTCCTGTCAGGAGGGTCGCAGTTCGTAGTAATAGACGGCAAATCATCGAGTAAAACTGAAGTGATATCAGATGTTCCCCAGGGAAGCGTCCCGGGACCTCTGCTGTTCCTGATCTGTATAAATGACCTGCGTGACAATCTGAGCAGTTCTCTTAGGTTGTTCGCAGATGATGCTGTAATTCACCGTCTAGTAAGGTCATCCGAAGACCAGTATCAGTTGCAAAGCGATTTAGAAAAGATTGCTGTATGGTGTGGCAGGTGGCAGTTGACGCTAAATAACGAAAAGTGTGAGGTGATCCACATGAGTTCCAAAAGAAATCCGTTGGAATTCGATTACTCGATAAATAGTACAATTCTCAAGGCTGTCAATTCAGCTAAGTACCTGGGTGTAAAAATTACGAACAACTTCAGTTGGAAAGACAACATAGATAATATTGTGGGGAAGGCGAGCCAAAGGTTGCGTTTCATTGCAGGACACTTAGAAGATGCAACAAGTCCACTAAAGAGACAGCTTACACTACACTCGTTCGTCCTCTGTTAGAATATCGCTGCGCGGTGTGGGATCCTTACCAGGTGGGATTGACGGAGGACATCGAAAGGGTGCAAAAAAGGGCAGCTCGTTTTGTGTTATCACGTAATAGGGGAGAGAGTGTGGCAGATATGATACGCGAGTTGTCATTAAAGCAAAGACTTTTTCGTCGCGGCGAGATCTATTTACGACATTTCGGTCACCAACGTTATCTTCCGAATGCGAAAATACTTTGTTGAGCCCAACCTACATAGGTAGGAATGATCATCAAAATAAAATAAGAGAAATCAGAGCTCGAACCGAAAGGTTTAGGTGTTCGTTTTCCCCGCGCTGTTCGGAAGTGGAATGGTAGAGAGATAGTATGATTGTGGTTCGATGAACCCTCTGCCAAGCACTTAAATGTGAATTGCAGAGTAGTCATGTAGATGTAGATCGGAGGAGAAAACTGGTGATTGAAATTTCATGAGAAGATCCCGTCGCAACGAAAAACGCCTTTGCTTTAATGGTTGCCATTCCAATTCACGTATCATGTCTGTGACACAATCTCCCCTATTTCGCGATAATACAAAACGAGCTGCCCTTCTTTGTACTGTTTTGATGTTATCCGTCAGTTCCACGTGATGCGGATCCCACACCGCACAGCAGTATTCCGGAATAGGACGGACAAGCGTAGTGTAAGCAGTCTCTTCAGTAGACCTGTTGCACCTTCTAAGTGTTCTGCCAATGAATCGCAGTCTTTGGTTTGCTCTACCCACAATATTATCTATGTGATCGTTCCAATTTAGGTTATTTGTAATTGTAATCCCTAAGTATTTAGTTGAATTTACAGCCCTCAGATTTGTGTGACTTATCGCGTAATCGAAATTTAGCTGATTTCTTTTAGTACTCATGTGAATAACTTCGTACTTTTCTTTATTCGGGTCAATTGCCACTTTTCGCACCATACAGATATCTTATCTCAATTATTTTGCAAATCGTTTTGCTCATCTGATGACTTTACAAGACGGTAAATGACAGCATCATCTGCAAACAATCTAAGACGGCTACTCAGATTGTCTCCTATGTCATTAATATATATCAGGAAAAATAGAGGGCCTATAACACTTCCTTGGGCAACGCCGGATATTACTTCTGTGTTACTCGATGACTTTCCGTCTAATACTACGAAATGTGACCTTTCTAACGGGAAATCACAAATCCGGTCGCACAACTGAGGCGATATTCCGTAGGCAAGCAGTTTGGTTAGAAGACGCTTGTGAGGAACGGTGTCGAAGCCTTCTGGAAATCTAAAAACATGGAATCAATTTGACATGCCCTGTCGATAGCACTTATTACTTCGTTAGTATAAAGAGCTAGTTGTGTTTGACAAGAACGATATTTTCTGAATTCGTGCTGACTATATATCAATAAATCGTTTTCTTCGAGGTACTTCATAATGTTCGAATACAGTATATGTTCTAAAGCCCTACTGCAAATCGACGTTAGTGATATAGGCCTGTAATTCAGCGGATTACTCCTACCTGGGTATTGGTGTGACTTGAGCAATTTTCCAGTCTTTAGGTACGTATCTTTCTTTGAGCGAGTGGTTGTGTATAATTGCTAAATATGGAGCTATTGTATCAGCATACTCTGAGAAGAACCTAACTGGTATACAATCTGGACCGGAAGCCTTGCTTTTATTAAGTGATTTAAGCTGCTTTGTTACACCGAGTATATCTACTTCTATGTTTCTCATCTTGGCAGTTGCTCTTGTTTGGAATTCAGGAATATTTACTTCGTCTTGTTTGGTGAGGGAGTTTCGGAAAACCCGTGTTTAATAACTCTGCTTTAGTGGCACTGTCATCAGTGACTTCACCGCGGTTATCGTGCAGTGAAGGTATTGATTGTGTCTTGCCACTGGTGTGCGTTATGTATGACCAGAATCTCTTAGGGTTTTCTGCCAGATTTCGAGACAGAATTTCGTTGAGGAAATTATTAAAAGCATTTCGCATTGAAGTGCGCGTTATATTTCGAACTTCTGTGAGACTTTGCCAATCTTGGGGATTTTGCGTTCTTTTAAATCATGGGATAGCGATATGCACATGTGCACATCGCGGTAGTATCGATTACAGGAGGTATAACAGGGCAGTGCAGTGGTGGGTGCACTTCGGTGATTCATGTGAAAAGGTGTCGAACGTCATTATGGCCGCCTGAAGGGAATTAACAGAGTTTCATCGCGGCTTTGTAGTGTGTGCTAGAAAATATGCGACATTCCATTTTGGAAATCTTTAGGGAATTCAATACTCCAAGAGCCACAGTGTCAGGAGTATGCCGCGAATACCAAATTTTAGGCATTGCCTCTCACCACGGACAACGTAGTGGCCGACTGCCTTCACTTAACGACCGAGAGCGACGTTAGCGCAGAGTTGTCAGTGGTAAGAGACAAGCAAAAACTACATGGAATAAATAACATCAGACATCACTGTGGGGCGTACGACGAACGTCTGCACTGGGACTATGCCTTGAAATTTGGCGTTAATGGGTTACTGCAGCAGATGACCGACGAGGGTGAATTTGGTAACAGCACGAAATCACCTGCAGCGCCTCTTCTGGGGTCGCGACCGCGTCAATTGGACCCTAGATGACGGGAAAACCGTGGCCTTATCGGATGAGTGCCGACGTCTGCTGGAGCAAGGTCACAGTAAGGTTCAAGTGTGGTACAGACCCTACGTACCCAAGGAGTCAGCAAAGCCATGTGTAAGCTGGTGGTGGCTCCATAATGGTTGAAAATGGCTAATCAGGTTTGTTGTATGGTAATCTACACTTATATTTACGGGTATTTTGTCTGTGGGTAATGTAAAGTTGAACTCGTGATTAGAGAAACAGTTAAGCTCGTACTTAAGTTCGTAAGTAATCTCGTAAATTTTGAAAAGCGATCACCAATGCAGAAATCAATCACAAATGCAATATTAAACAGTGTACTGCAAGAGTTTCAGTCTGTTCAAGTTATCAACTAAATTTCAGAAAAGTGTCCTAATAGCAATAATACGAGCAATCTAGCTGCGAGAAAAATATGAAATGTAAATAACTACTAAAATGACCCTGTCTGAAAAGTATGTCACTGTTATAACTAACATTTCATCACATGCTAATTATAAACAGCCTATCTTTTTGCGCAGTGAATAAATGCTGTGCTGCTGCTGTCTCCAAACTACTGCAGCAGCTGCTGCTATTCTAGTTAAAAAATAAAAATTCAAATCTAGCAACGCCATGTGCAATGCTTGCTTCAAACCATAGAGTAATACACAAAACTTCTGTGCTAATAAATTTCATTACTGTAGTGATTATTGTCTATAAAAGTTGTGTTACTGACAAAATCGGGAAACCAAAATTATCTATCTGAAACTTGAAATCAAGAGACGAATGCTGATTGATGGAAAAATAATAAAGTAACTGTATTAATAAAACTTTACATCACTAAGACAAAATGTTTTAACGCTTGAAATATTAGAAGTTCACTTTAGGTTGATAGTGGAAAAACCTGAACAAATTCTCTTTACTTTCTTACAAACACATATGTCATCCATCTTTGAAGAAATATCAGTAAATCGCACATTGTTGCGTTTTCATAAAAATCACCAATTCTAAATCCCTGGCCACATTAATTGCCATTCTTGGACGTTTCGGCAAATGCCCTATTACAGTTCCTTTTGAAGTCTTCTGAATGAATTTACAAAATATGTCTCCGTAAATGAAAATAGTATAAGAAAATAACTGCCAGCACACAGCGCGGCCTAAACACATCTTACTTCATCACAAGATACTTATCGACTCCTCCTCTCCCTCCCCAAGACTGCATTCCACTCACAAAGGTTCTAGTAACAATGTCTCGCAGCGCAACCTGTTTGGCAGAGATGTTGCCCACTATTACTCAGATGTTATTAAAGCATTACTTTTCCGCGTGACATACAAAATATTACCAAAACTTCCATTTTCTGTACGAAACAAAACCCTTATATGATATGAAAACAACTGAATTAAACACTGACTGAAATGGTTATATTCGGTTACTTGGAGCCCATTTGCAGCCATTCATAAACTTCATGTTCCTAAACGACGATCAAATTTTTATGGATGACAGTGCACCATGTCACCGGGCCACAATTGTTCGCGATTCGTTTGATGAACATTCTGGACAGTTCGAGCGAATTATTTGGCCACTCAGATCGCCCAACATGAATCCCATCGAACTTTTATGGGACGTAATCGAGAGGTTAGTTCGTGCACAAAATCCTTTTTTTTTTTTTATATATATGGATGCACTTCTACGTACGTTCCGTTTGTTGCCCGCAGAACGTCTAGGCGGCACTCAACTTCCCTCCATGGCTTTGCCAACTTCTCATCCGTCACTGCCTTTTCAGAATCTCGTATTCGTATCGTAAGAGTATGCTCAGCAGAAAATGGTGATGGCTATGGTTCAAATGGCTCTGAGCACTATGGGACTCAACTTCTGAGGTCATTAGTCCCCTAGAACTTAGAACTAGTTAAACCGAACTAACCTAAGGACAGCACACACATCCATGCCCGAGGCAGGATTCGAACCTGCGACCGTAGCGGTCTCGCGGTTCCGGACTGCAGCGCCTAGAACCGCACGGCCACTTCGGCCGGCGAAAATGGTGAACTGGACGGCATGGTAATCTATGCTACACTTGTTTGGAGGGTTAGACATATAAAGAGAATAAAATGCATTAATGTATCTTCCATAACGCTAGGTCTTGATTTGTTTTTTGTCTTTTGTAGCTGGTTTCATGCAAAGAACTAATTTTATAGACTCATACCTTAAACACAAACTTTGTGCGTTACATAACTTCGTTTCCTAACGTGTATCACAGTCCATAACTACATGTCCGACCATGAATTAAAATTATAAAAATAGTATGCGGCTTTGTTTGTAAGAACTGTCTTTAAAAGCTGTTATCGCCTGACAAAGTTTCTATACGCATATATAAATAACAAAGTCAATGAAGATAAAGCGTAATGTGCTCAGTCATGCATGGGAGAAATAAAAATTAATCCGTAGTGCCTTGTATAAGTCGAAATTTCAGTGCCCATCTCTACGTTATTTCCTTGCAGTGCCGGAAATCACACGATATTGATGATGGCAAATATGATTCTGAAGGAATAGAATTGGTTCACATGAGGCAGACCAGTCCCCGAACGCCGAAATCGTTTCTCGTTCCAGCAATTACGGCGGTATCCTTCATAATCTGTGAGAACCATATTTTAGCCTCTTTGTCGTAACGAAAACATAAACATGTACACTCTTAGCAGGTACGTGTACGCTGCAGTAAAAGCGTATGACGACAGAAAAGGGAGAAAAATAGGGCAGGAAGTGCTGTTTAAGTGATGATGGTGCAATAAAGCAGGAGACGGGCAGTTGCAAGGTGCGGGAGCGCGGCGAGAGTCAGCCGTTGCGACGCGCATGTCGACGACGCGGTCGCACGCTGCAGGTCCCGCGCGGAAAAAGCTGCACAGGCCGGGAGAACCCGTTCTCGTCCCTTCCCACAGGCAGGTCCGGACCTGATGCGTTGCTGTTTCCGCCACTGCCTGGCCGCCTACGGCTGTGTGGTGGACGCTGCGCAACCACAGCCTTTATACCGCTGACCCAAAACCGCTTATACTGCTTGCAAGGTAACGCTACGTTTGATTGTGAATCCATACATTCATACATACGATAAAAATGTAGGTACATATATAGGGGTGGTCCATTGATGGTGACCGGGACAAATATCTCACGAAATAAGCGTAAACGAAAAAACTCCAAAGAACGAAACTTGTCTAGCTTCAAGGGGGAAACCAGATGGCGCTACGGTTGGCCCGCGAGATGGCGCTGTCATAGGTCAAACGGATATCAACTGCGTTTTTTTAAAAATAGGAACCCCCATTTTTTATTACATATTCGTGTAGTACGTAAAGAAATATGAATGTTTTAGTTGGACCACGTTTTTCGCTTCGTGATAGATAGCGCTGTAATAGTCACAAACTTATGGCTCACAATTTTAGACGAACAGTTGGTAAAAGGTAGGTTTTTTAAATTAAAGTACAGAACGTAGGTACGTTTGAACATTATATTTCGGTTGTTACAATGTGATAAATCTACCTTTGCGAACTTATCATTTCTGAGATGCTGTTACAGCGTGATTACCTGTAAATACCACATTAATGCAATAAATGCTCAAAATGATGTCCGTCAACCTCAATGCATTTGGCAATACGTGTCCGACATTCCTCTCAACACCGACGGCTTTGAGATTCCCGATTTTCGCAGTTAGTCTGCTACTGATGTGCGGATTAGCCGAGACAGCAGCTAAAACACCTACTTGGGCATCATCATTTGTTGCAGGTCGTGGTTGGCGTTTCACATGTGGCTGAACATTTACTGTTTCCTTAAATAATTTAACTATCTGGTGAACGGTCCGGACACTTGGATGATGTCGTCCAGGATACCGAGCAGCATACAGAGCACACGCCCGTTGGGCATTTTGATCACAATAGCCATACATCAACACGATATCGACCTTTTCCGCAATTGCTAAACGGTCCATTTTTTTTTCTTTATTGTATTTCAATTCCCCATCGGGGCGGGCTGGCAGCAGCATATGCGCTGCTCTTCAGTCGAAAGACATAGAACAAAACAATAGAAGACATTTAAAAACAGCAAAGGAGAGAATAAGGTGAACATAGATATAAAAAAGGGGGAACATCATGGAAGGCAATAGACAAAAAACGGGGGTGACTGTAAAATGGAGATAAAAAACTATTCAAAAGTAGCACACACAAAAAGCCACACACTGCGACGATTAAAAGAACACAAGGCACAGTATGACTGGAGCATAAAAGTTATCGACGGATGGCGTAGCACATAACAAACACTGACGGTGAACCTCAAGGCAGTACACAATTAAAATCACACCACTTGACGCACAGGAGAAACAGCACTAAGCACAACACTGATGTGGCATACTGATGATGATCAATACAGAGGATCTGCCAGGCGCTAGGAGATGAGGGAGACCTGAAGAAATGAGGGAGGGGAAGAGATGGGGGAGATGAGCGGGGGGCGCGCTGAAGAGGGCCAGGTAGGGAGGGATGTGGGAAGTAAAGAGTCAAGTATGGGGTGCAGGGTCTCAGGGGAGGGAGGATGGAGGAAAATCCGCTCTGGGAGAAGGAGGGAAGAGGAAAAAGAGGGCCCTGGGGAGGGGGGAGGGCAACAAGGCCAGGTTACAGTTGGAAGGAAGGGTAGATGTCACGGCGAAGTTCGTCATCCGGGAGGGGGAGGCGTTGGAAATTGCCCTGATGAAGAAGATGGAGGGTGTGGAGGTGGAGAGAGGGAGGGATACAGCGATAGAGGCGTGGCAACGGGCGGGGGGTGGAGAGGAAGGAGGAAACCAGAGGGTGGGGGGGATCAAGCCTGCGAACAATGTAAAGGATGCGGAGATGTTGGAGGAACAGGGGGAGGTGGGGGAGGGTATCAGTTCATACAGGAGCCGTGTGGGGGAAGGAAGGCGGATACGGAAGGCGAGGCAGAGTGCATGGTGTTCAAGGATTTGGAGGGCCTTGTAAAAGCGGGTGGGGGCGGAGATCCAGGCAATGCTGCATAACAGAGGATAGGACGGATGAGGGATTTGTAGGTGCGGAGGATGGTAGAAGGATGCAATCCCCATATCCGGCCAGACAGGAGTTTCAGAAGGCGGAGGCGGGAATGGGCTTTCTGCTGGATGGTCTGGAGATGAGGGGTCCAGGTGAGGTGTCGGTCGAGGGTGAGGCCAAGGTATTTCAGGGTGGGGGTGAACTGGATAGGACGACCATAAAGGGTGAGGTAGATATCATGGAGGCGAAAGGAGCGAGTGGTGTGGCCTATGATGATTGCCTGGGTTTTGGAGGGGTTGAGACGGAGGAACCACTGCTTACACCAAGTGGTGAACTGGTTAAGGTGGGTTTGGAGAGTACGTTGAGACCGTTGAAGGGTAGGATAGAGAGCCAGGAAGGCGGTGTCATCAGCATACTGGAGAAGGTGGACTGGTGGGGGTGGCTTGGGCATATCAGCTGTATACAAGAGATAAAGGAGAGGGGAGAGGACAGAACCCTGGGGGACGCCAGCCGTGGGATAAAAGATACGGGAGTTGGTGTTGTCGAGGGTGACATAGGAAAGACGGTGCGAGAGGAAGGAAGCGACCAGACGGACAAAACTGATAGGCAGGGCGTAGGTTTGGAGTTTAAAGAGGAGACCGGGATGCCATACACGGTCATAGGCATTTTGGAGGTCAAGGGAAACAAAAATGGCGGAGCGACGGGAGTTGAGCTGGAGGGACAAACGGTCCATTGTAACACGGGTAATGTATCACGAAGCAAGTAGCGTCCGCACTGGCGAAATGTTACGTGATACCACGTACTTAGATACGTTTGTGACTATTACAGCGCCATATATCACAAAGCGAAGAACGTGGTCCAACTGAAACATCCATATTTCTTTATGTACTAACCGAATATGTAATATAAAATGTGGATTCCTATTTAAAAAAACGCTGTTGATATCCGTTTGAGCTATGGCAGCGCCATCTAGCGGGACAACCATAGCGCCATCTGGTTTCCCCCTTCAAGCTAGACAAGGTTCGTTCTTTGTAGTTTTTTTCGTTTGGTGCTTATTTCGTGAGATATTTGGCCCGGTCATTATCAATGGACCACAAATGTATGTAAGTCTCACAGATGCTCCTATACCACAGGACCGATATGAATCAAGCTTGGTTCACATGACACTTACTATCTGGACGTCATCGTTGTGTGGGTAAGAACTACCTATCTATCAAAGGGATGGGGGGATGATACAGCAGTGTAGCCAATGACGAGCGAATAGACATACTTCATCCATTACTTGCGAATGAAAGCACTTAGTGAGTTGCAACAAACTTCACAAATAATTTCAAACCCTTACGAAACTTTTTCTTGTTGACAACCCCGTCAAAATGATGAAAGGAGAAAAGTCTTACTACATTTACGCTGTTCATGTAGTAAAACTGCCGCATGAAGCATGAAATTTTTATTTATTACTTGCATTCTCGACACAGTATTCACACATGTCAATAAATGTACCAGCGAAATTATATCACTGCACGATACATAGTTCAGGAGGTACGATGTTATAAACACTGAGACGCGTGAAAAACTGGAGCACGATGCATGACGTTTTACTTTATTACTTTGTTATTACTAACTGTATTCGTAGATAGTAACCACATATACCGCTGGATGTATGTGCAAAATTTTATCGTTGTACAGCAGATAGTTGAGGAAATACGACGTACTAAACATTAAGTTGCATGAAAATGAAATTGCAGGTGGAAATCCGCTAGAGGTATGGGTGAAATATTTGTACAATTACGTGTGAAATATGTTAAATTAGATGGGTAGATCACATAACTAATGAGGAGGTATTGAATAGGATTGGGGAGAAGAGAAGTTTGTGGCACAACTTGACTAGAAGAAGGGATCGGTTGGTAGGACATGTTCTGAGGCATCAAGGGATCACCAATTTAGTATTGGAGGGTAGCGTGGAAGGTAAAAATCGTAGAGGGAGACCAAGAGATATGAATACACTAAGCAGATTCAGAAGGATGTAGGTTTCAGTAGGTACTGGGAGATGAAGAAGCTTGCACAGGATAGAGTAGCATGGAGAGCTGCATCAAACCAGTCTCAGGACTGAAGACCACAACAACAACAACATGTTAAATATATGTAAATTGTATTTGACACGTGCGTGCGCCGTCAAGGGCACGGGTAAAAAGCTCATCCTAAACCACTGGCACGATTTCAGCTAATTTTGGTACACGTGTTAGTCCGATCTGGAAAGAAGTAGTGTGGGAATGAGAACCACCAACGTCCTATAAGGGTTAGCGTGACAACGTGAAGAGAGAAGAGGGTGGAGGGGATGGACAGGCAGTGGCAGTGGAGGGGGGGGGGGGCGGGGGGGAGGCGGAGGACTAGGAGAAAATGGATCCAAATGGCGGAGGAGATGGAAAGTGAGAGGGAGAGTAGGAAACAGACAGAGAGAGGGGAGAGGAGGAGATACCAGATCAACAGCAGTGCAAACAATTTAAGCCAGTACTCGTATTCCACACGCACTCAGCAAGTCAACAACTAGTTCACAAACACCTCCTCCGTTTGCAAGAAGCAACACGCTCAGCCCATTTAACCCTACTAGAATTATAAACAATTTAGTGATCATCCACCAGCTAATCTTTACGTGATGGTTAAGAGAAAGGATGTCCCTTTAATGCAAAAAAACCTAAGTACGGTAAAACAACAGCACAGGACAGTTCTTTAAATATGCACATCGTACTAAATTACAGCCAACTCAACTTTAGACATTTCTGAACGGGCGAAATGAGCTTGAACTGTAAAACGTGGGCAAATTGCTAATATCAAATCACTGAGACCATCCAGCTGTACATAACTTATCTCCTCAGTAGTGTAATCCGATCATCACAGAATGGTATATAACAGCGTAACTGTACTCGTACTACCACTTTAACCAGGCTGTGGGATACAATAGTGCCTTAAACAGCATTTTAGCCACGAAATCAAACAAACTGACAGACCGTCACTGCTGTTTGTGAACACCGATGCAAATGAGCCCCTCAGATTCTAGTATAGTACCATTCTCAGCGAAACTCCAAAACTCCGAACAATCACAGCGGACAAGACGCCCCTCGTTGCACCGCCCGCTCGGTCTTTGTCTGCTAGCAACCGTGTGACCCGCTACTTCGCGGAGTAACCTCGCACCACCGCGGAACCAAAAAAATGGTTCAAATGGCTCTGAGCAGTATGGGACTTAACGTCTAGTGTCATCAGTCTCCTAGAACTTAGAACTACTAATATCTAACTAACCTAAGGACAACACACACGTCCATGGCCGAGGCAGGATTCGAACCTGCGACCGTAGCAGACGCGCGGTTCCGGACTGTAGCGCCTAGAACCGCTCGGCCACCGCGGGCGGCCCGCGGAACCAAACTTGAAGGACTTGAGAGAAACCAACACGCCGCGCTTGCTTAAACAGTCTTCCGGCCAAAGATCCTCAGACCAGCGTCTCTGATCGAAAGGCCAAACCACGGACGACGATTGATAACCAGATCGGAAGACCAAACCATGGACGACGATTAATAACCAGAGAGGCACTACTCTTATGCGTAGTATATGACCGCTGTTCAAAAACTTCCGGAACTTTGTCTTTTTCTACGTTTACTTTTTACTCATTGTGCAAGGTCTCCTTCGAAATACTCTCATCCGCAATTGATACACTGTTTCTGTGGTGTCACCGCCAGACACCACACTTGCTAGGTGGTAGCCTTTAAATCGGCCGCGGTCCGCTAGTATACGTCGGACCCTCGTGTCGCCACTCAGTGATTGCAGACCGAGCGCCGCCACACGGCAGATCTAAAGAGACTTCCTAGCACTCGCCCCAGTTATACAGCCGACTTTGCTAGGAAAGGTTCACTGACAAATACGCTCTCATTTGCCGAGACGATAGTTAGCATAGCCTTCAGCTACGTCATTTGCTACGACCTAGCAAGGCGCCATTACCATTTCATATTGAGATTGTTATAAATGTATCAACAAGAGCGATGTTCTCCAATTATGGATTAAAGTTAAGTATTACATCAACTACGTACTTTATTTGCTACTATAAATTCCCTTAACTGTTCCAGACCTCACGCCAGTCTGCGTGAGCTTAACGCGTGCATTTCGGCCTCCTTTAACAACACGGCGTTGGCTCTTCTGCCAACACAACAGTTTCCACTTCCGGAAGCAGTCTTGGTACGCCTCTTGCTGGATCGCGCGAAGCGTCGTCTGTGAATTTTCATTTATCTCGTCTATCGTTGTAAATCTTTCAGTGGAATTTTCAATTTTGGAAAGAAAAAAAGGGTCCAGGTGCGGAGAGTACGGACGATGAGGCAGCACAGTGATTTCGGTTTTTGAGCAATGTCAGCACCACCAGTGATGAATGTTCGGGTGCATTACCCTGATGTGAGAGCCTTTAATTGTCCTGCCACATTTCAGGCCATTTCCTTCTCACATGCTTTCATGACATGATCCAACCGAAATGTTACGTTCTTCTGCAATCTCCACAGTTTCGTTGACGTTCCTGATATGAGCGTCATCGGTAGACGTCAAGGGCAGTATGAACGAGGGCCATCCTCACCTTCTGTCCGGCCATTTCTCAACTGTGTGAACCATTCGTAACATCGAGTACAGTGAAATGAAAAGATCGTATGCCATTTATTGACCGGGATATCCCCTTCAGGCTTCGGTTGGTTGGTTGGCTGTTTCGGGGAAGGAGACCAGACGGCGAGGTCATCGGTCTCGTCGGATTAGGGAAGGACGGGGAAGGAAGTCGGCCGTGCCCTTTGAAAGGAACCATCCCGGCATTTGCCTGGAGCGATTTAGGGAAATCACGGAAAACCTAAATCAGGACGGCCGGACGCGGGATTGAACCGTCGTCCTCCCGAATGCGAGTCCAGTGTCTAACCACTGCGCCACCTCGCTCGGTCAGGCTTCGGCCGCCGTATGCCGTCAACTAAGACGCCACTTCGGCGACTTGCGTGTCAGTGATAATAAAAATGATAATGAAGAACACACAACATCCAGTCCCCTGCCGGGAATCGAACCCTGGCCTCCTTGCGTGGTTTTTTTTTTTGTTTTTTTTTTTTTGTTTTATTTTTTTTTTTCTACCCCCTTGTTTTTAAATAAAATGGAACTAAAAAAAACTAGTGCCACCGCCACTTTTCATCCTATTTAAAAAAAAAAAATAAATAATCTGGGCCACTTCAGGCGTTGGCTCCTGACTAAACCTACCCCAGAGAGCTGCCTATATACCAGGGGAAATATGGGAAATCAAGGTTAGGGCTATCCTTACAAACAAAACAAAATCTTCCTTTTTCTGAATTTTATTTTAATTTTTTTTTGTTTTATATTTATTTATTTATTTTATTTTATTTATTTATTTATTTATTTTATTTTTTTGTGTAATTGATCAGAGGCCTTCTGCGCCCTGCTGGTAATATGTTGAGTCACGTCTTCTCGAAATTGATGTGTTCCGTTCAATTGTTCAGAAATGTTCATTGGTTCAAGCAGGAAACCTTCTCCTCTCTTGGCTTAACACATTCCAGCTGCGAGGCGGCTCGTGGAAAGCACTCCCAAGGAAGTTCGAGAAAAATTGTCTGTATTTTGGGTGACGGACAACGACATAATGACGGTCATTGAGGTATGTCCAAAAATCGAGTACAGAGTCTACAGTTTGTCCAAATAAGTAGTGAATGGCATGTCCGCGAATCCAATTCACAGCATTGGTCTTTGTCCGAGGAAAATAGTCACGTTCCGGAAATAATAATGAAAGGGGAGTAATCCGATCCGGAATGTCCCGCGTTAGAAAAGCCACAATACGTCGAACCAAGTGCCAAACCTCCGCCGCCGGTCCGCATACAAACCGATGTTCATCATTGTCTGGCACTCCACACGTGGAACATAGAGGTGATTGGGCGAGGTGGATACGATGAAGGCGAAATTGGTTGATTTGCTTACCATTGACAGTTATGTACCAGACAGATTGAACATTCGTGTCAAGGTAACAGGCGAACACCGCGCGCCATACATGACGCCAGTCAACCTGTGGGAACTTTAGTTCAATCGGGTTAGGAGGACGACCTAATTGGAGGACATTGTATACTGCCTTTGTCTTGAGTAAAAGCTGTCTTGGTAAGGTGAGGCGTAGATAACTGAGTTCCAGGAAGAAGTACCGTATATAATGGAACTGGGCCGGAACATCCGCGATCATCACTGGGGCTGACAGTGAGACCGGCGAGTATGCCGACAGGAGGAGACCAGTGAGGCTCGTTGGGCAACGTGTCCATACCGTCATCTGGGAGCTGACAAATAGGGCGCGAGCTCTATCCGGCACGTGAAACAGACCTATCCCACCTCATTCACGGGGAAGAGTAAGGGTCGCATAGTTAACTTTGAACAACATCCCAGAGCTGACGAAAGATGCCATCGCTGCCAACATGCGACGTGCCACAGTAAGCGGGAAAGGTAGAACTTGCGCTACATGGGGAACTCGGGAAGCGATATATGTATTGACATATCGAGCTCGTTGGAGAATATCTAGGGATCGAAGGCAATGGTCCATAAGACCTGCTCTGATCATTAAAAGGAGGCGTCGGCAGTTGATGGTGGCTGAACGCCGGAGATCAGATGAAAAATCTATTCCCAAACAACGAATGGTATCTACGGTGGTGAGAGGTGTAACGCACTCCACGGGAAGTCCCGTGCCAATGAACATAACTTGTGACTTACGTACGTTTAAAGAGCTACCCGACGCCTCACCATAAGTCGCTACCCACGTCAAAACAGCTCGAACTTCGTCGGCATTGCGTAAACAGATGACGACATCGTCAGCATAGGCCGTGCAACAGAATCGGTAGCGATCTATGGACAACCCTACCAAACGTTGTCTTAGTCCACATAGCAAGGATTCCAAGGAAAAGGCGTACAAAATTGCTGATAGAGGGCAGCCTTGACGTACGGATCGACCTATTATTATCGGTGGAGTGAGTCTGCCATTGTACATAATCCTGGATGAGGCACCCCGCAGAAGGCGCATCACTACCGTGATAACGGCGATCGGGAAACCCATATGGTGGAGAACGGCCGTAAGGAACGAATGGTCAACCCTATCGAAAGCTTGACTGAAGTCCAAAGACGCAAGTGCCCCAGAGAGGCGCTGTGCCTGGGTAACGGCGATCATATCCCTGTAGCGGCATAAAGCCGTGCGAATATTGTTGTCGCCTCCCAAAGATGCTTGGTCTGGCGACACAACATATCGGGCAACGTTTTTAAGTCGTGCTGCCAAAAGGCGAGTGAAGATTTTCATATCACTGTTAAGGAGGGTGAGGGGCCGATAATCACTGATATTGTTGCCACCGTGCGGTTTATGTACAGGAATAATAATTCCTTCCATGAAAGCGTCCGGCACAGGTACTTCCGGAGACATCAGTTCCCGACAGATGGAGGTGAAGGTGGACTCTAACACATCACGGAAGGTGCGATAAAATTCGAGGGGAAGACCGTCGGGGCCCGGGGAGCGATTGATGGTTCCTGTCCGGATCGCATCGCGGACTTCCTCATCAGTCACCTCCGACATCAATTCAATCGCCGCATCTCCTGGGATACCACCGAAGTTGAGCTGTGAGACTTCCTCGATCAACTCTGGGGAATGTGGAACTGCGGCGTAGAGCTGCCGGTAGTGGGCGTGAATCACATTCCCTATGGCAGATTGGGTTACGTAGCGACTCCCGCCTTGATCCGATAGGACGTGAATCAATTTTCGACGTCGATTTTGTCGTTCTTGGACGATATGGTACATCGACGGATGTTCATGAGGCATGCGATCAGCAGTACGAGATCGTACTATCGCCCCTTCCAAATGCCGTCGCATGAGATTGGAGATTTGGGCCTTAGATTGGTTCATCCTTGTATGGCGCTCAGGGGAGGCTGGCATCGTGGAGCATTCTCGTAGGATCCTGTAGTAAAAGTCCATAGTGCTCTTCCTCCAGGCGACAACATCTTTGCCATACCGGATTAAAGTTTTTCGAAGAGCAGGTTTTGCACACTGGATCCACCAGGATATGGTAGACGGATACGTGGGTCGGCGTCTATTACATGTGATCCAAGTGTCTTCTATTAGAAGTCGACAGTCAGGTGAATTAAGAAGTGCCGTGTTCAGTTTCCATAAACCACGTCCGTGCCATACTGCCTGTCTTGTGAGAACAACATCACAGAAGTAAGCCTCATGGTCTGAGAAAGCAACAGGCCAGATTTCAGCCTGTCGAGTGTGTTGAATTAGGGATCGCGAGATGTAGATGCGATCCAGTCGGCTAGAGGAGTGCGCAGTGTGGTACGTAAAGCCCAAAAGATCACCGTGAACATGTCTCCACGTGTCGACAAATTGTAGCCGCGTGACGACTGTTTCCAGAGCGGCGCATGGTGAGTGACGCGGCAATTGATCCTGAGGTCGCTGGGTGCAGTTGAAGTCTCCACCCATGATCCAGTCATCGTGTGGTCCCATAAAAAGGGGTGTGACTTCATTCGCGAAGAAGGCATTGCGTTCACGACGGTAGCTGGAGCCCGACGGCGCATAAATATTGATGATGCGTACACCAAAGAGAGTAAGGGCCATACCTCTGCCGCTGGGGAGGTATAGGACATCTTCGGCAGGGAGACCTTCGCGTAAGATGATGGCAACACCACTACCGATGTCCGAAGCGGGAGAAAGATGCACCGTGAAGCCATGTGGTGGTGAAAAATCGGCGACATGCACTTCCTGAAAAAGCGCAATATCTATGTCCGCATCATAAATCATATCGCGGAGCAGCGCTAGTTTGTGGGGCGCACGAATGGTCGCGAGGTTAATCGTTGCGACACGATAATGCTGGTGTTGGAGTCCCACAGGCACAGGCTGGGCTGCTTCTTCAGGAGCGAGAGGTCGTCGATCTTGCCGGTCCGCTGAAGAGGCTGCTATTGTGGAGAGTTTGCGGGCGCGGGCGCAACCGATGGAGGTGCCCCATCATCAGCAGCGTCCACCCCAGTCCCTTCGATCTCCACGTCGTCTGCCCAGGAGACTGATGCTGCGGTAGGGCATCGGCTGTGCACGTCATCCACGTGGAGAGGAGACGTAGTTTTCGTCTCATCGGATAGGCTCTCTTCAACGTCGACCTGTGGGGGCGACGGCGTCAGTAATGAGGGGTGTTCGTTGCCAGTGGTCGCCTGTGGTGGGTCTGTCGCATCAGCCTTTCGGTCATCAAAGATCGGTTTGTCGTCCATCTTCAGGTCTGCATCCCCGGTATCCATCCTTAGAATGGATTCATCAGGGGGTGTACGGCTACGTTTCTTTCTCTTTCGTGTCGACCCTTGTTTTCGAACAAGTCGTTCAGAGTCCGATGGCTGGTGGCTTTCGTCTGACTCCGGACCAGTCTGAAGGAAAGCAGAAGTAGGTACCACTCCCGGATCAACGTCCATGTCAGTAGCATTTTCAGTCACAGTGCTGCGATGATTCGGCAGGTTAGGATCTGGCGTCTGGGGCACCTCAGAAGGAATCTCAGGAGCGGTTGTATCTACCTGATCAGACGACGCCAACGGAGCAGGAAGACCCTGTGTAGAGGTGCTACCTTCCTGGGCAACCTTGGCGTATGTGACAGGGATCTGAGTCATCACCGCTGGGGACGCTTCCTCGCCGACCGGCGTCTGGATCAGGCGGCGTCGCATGCAGGCGGATCTGACGTGGCCTTCTTGTCCACAACCCGCACATGTTCGGGGTTGGCCGTCGTACATGACAATGGCTCGCACCCCGCCAATGGTCAGGTATGATGGAATATGTTTTTTCAGTTCAATTTTGACCTGACGCACACCATTAAGGACATGGTAGGTCGTGAAGGTTTGCCATTTTTCCTCTACGTAACCGATGACGTTACCGTATGGTTGTAACGCAGAGACAACTTCGTCCTTCGGCACTTCAAAAGGTAGTTCAAACACCCTAATCGTGCGTTGGCCGTACTCTGCGAGTTCAAGTGTTACAGCTCCGACGTGACCATCAGAGTATTTGAAATTAAGTCCATTGGCATGGCGGCGAATAACATCTTCACACACCTCGGTGTTTGTCATTTTAATATGAACGACACTACTCGTGATCGAAAAATGGATTCCGATAACGTGGTTAGGATCTAAACGAACTTCTTCACGTATGAACGTTTCAACTTCATGTGCACGAGGTCGCGCATGTTCAGCTGGGAAGGAAACTTTAAGGGTCGCACGGCGGTAAGCGCTCGACATGTTGTTCACAGTGGACGGACGCAAGCCTGAAAGCTACGACGCGGAAGTAAACAACGCCTGCAGCGGAGCACTGGCCGGCGCGCGGGGCCGTCCGCACGCTGCCACGGCTGAGAGCCGACTGACGTGGTAGGCGGTAACGATACCGCTGCGCTACGGAGGCGGACATCTAGTACAGCTGAAGCACACATTACCGTATGCTTCCTGCATTATTTGCTGTGTGTCTGTAAAGTTTCTCTTGAGTTTCACGCAAAATTTAATGCAGACGCGTTGCTCCTCGAAATCTGGTATCTCGAAACCCGCAAACTGTGACACGGCGCTCTACTCAATACAGCACAGTACAACTAACAGACATACAACAATGAAACATCCGGCAGTTCCACATTAAACACAGACGTGTGCAGGGACGTCAACCGCATTTCGCTCCCAACATACGATTGGCGCCAAATTACAAATGTTCCAGAAGTTTTTGAACAGACTTCGTACGTAACATCGACTATCGCAGAACATGCTTCTATTACATAAACGCCCCAGAAGTTCTGCGGAAACATGAAGACTAATAAAATAATATTGGCAGAAAGCACGACGAAAATCTCCAACCTTTCAGTTCACACTGTCTCTATCCACTACGCTACGGTTGAAAGACTTTGTACGAGTCTGTCTATGCCTTTTATCTTACGATGTCCCAAAAGTTTAACCGTTAATACGTCATTATCTGGCATTTTACCGTAACAAATCGTACCACAGATGATGCGTTTGCCGGCCGGAGTGGCCGAGCGGTTCTAGGCGCTACAGTCTGGAACCGCGTGACCGCTACGGTCGCAGGTTCGAATCCTGCCTCGGGCATGGATGTGTGTGGTGTCCTTAGGTTAGTTAGGTTTAAGTAGTTCTAAGTTCTAGGGGACTGATGACCTCAGCAGTTAAGTCCCATAGTGCTCAGAGCCATGTTTTTGATGATGCGTTTTCGAGAAATTCTCAACGTTTCGGTGCTTTGAAGTTGTATGCACGCATAGCATGTATAGTAATAATATGGAACACATTATCATTGCAGGTCAGGTAACTTCTATTAAGTAATGCACTTCAATACCAAGTGACGCAGATACATGACACTAATGTAAAGATCAATCCTCATATGTGCTTTTAAGCTCCTTTAATATTTTATAGTATGTTCAGAGCTTGGACTTCTTGTTCTCCACGTTCCCGATTCTAGTTTTCACCATTGGCTGTTCCCGTTCTTTGAGTCGCTCTTATTTTCTTTTTCCTTCTTGTTCGCCGCATTTTAGTGACTTTTTGCTTTTCATTGTTTATAGTTCAACTGTACTCTCTTTCTATTCTTTTTTATTTCATACTTGGTCTCCTGGCATTTTCCAATTTGCTACATCTGTTGACAGCTTACTCGTTTTCTTTATACTTAATACAGTCATATACTTTCTGTATTTAGTCTCCCCAGTTTTTTTTTGGTGATTTTAGACTGATTATGTTTCTTTTTCTCTGTTCAACATCAATCGTGTACCATGCTTACTGTACCACGCTGTGCTGCGCCCTCTACTCCTTTCTCTGCGCTAACTTCGTAGCCCACGCAGCTACGTGTAAGTTATTTATGCATCATCTACCAGAGTGGAAGAAGCTGCGACGCAGCCTCTGCATCGGGGCCGCGTATATTTATGTACGCGTGGTCGTATTCTCTACGGCTGCGACAGCTTCTGTCGTACCTAAGGTAATTCTAACTTCCTTACATTTCATACACACGTGTGTCGTTGTGTCTTTGCATCGCCAAACTGACGTTTATGTATTCTTCACATCCAAAATCTTCCTTTCTGGTATTCTTTTCGATGTGACATTTGCTGTTGACATAGGTAGGGGTGGGGGGAGTGGGGGGTGGGGCGGCAGGACACCAAACGGGCCAATTTGGAGCAGGAGAGACACCACAGGACATTTTAATTCCCACTGTCTATGCTTTTACAAATAAATTCATAAAACTTTGTTAGCATGACCAGGGATGGTTCAACATTCAGACTCATAGCAATGGAAGTTAAAAAACATAGCAAAATTTTTTTTTACATGTGAAATTTCATCATTTTTTCACTTACTATTGGCTGCATTTGTTGCTATAGGTACACTTTTCTTCAGGAGTAAGAGAGATACTTCGATGAATTTTGCACAGCATACAAACCGTACTTACAGGTGTATCAAACTCTAGAATTTATTTAGTTTATGAAAAAATGAATGAGCTGTTACATTTTTAACTTCGTGTTTGAAAAAAACTCTAATTGAATAGTTAATTATCTCAATTTTTACCACAATTTTTAATAGATTTGGAAAGTTCTAGAGTTTTGCATTAAGGAGTTTGCGTTTAATAAGCAGTGCAAAATTCATCGAGGAGTCTCTCTTACTTGTGAAGAAAAGTGCACCTATAGCAACAAATGCAACCAATAGTAAGTGAAAAATTCACATGTAAAAGAAAATTTATTTTGTTATGTTTTTGAGATTCCACTGCTATGAGTGTGAATCCTGAATCCTTCCTTGTCACGCTGACAAAGTTTTATGAATTTATTTGTAAAAGTATTGGCAGTGGAGATTAAAATGTCCTGTGGTGCCTCTCCTGCTCCAAGTCGGCCCGTTTGACGTCTTACCCCACTTAACTTTATAGTGACATGTGCCGCTGGCATTAATTTTAAACTTTATCTCTTTCTCCAGCTTATGCTATTAGATTACCTTGGTGATATGGAAACTGACTATGCCAGCTCCTTACAACTTTGTCCTCCCTCTATACTTTCAGACTGTCTGATGAAGCCCTATTCGGGCTAAACGCGAAGTAAATAAATTACAGATGTGTAGTCTATCACTGTTTTTACAGTCAAATGTAGAGTGCTTTACAATCAGCTCACGGTTCGTTTTCAAGCTCTCCAGCATCAACTATCTTGTTCTTTCGCCCTCATAGGAGGATTCGCCCTAAGTCTTCAGTCCGTATCTAAACTATGTCGCACTAGATTAACAATGGACTACACTCTCCCATTCTCCTGGCAAATAAAATTGTTTTCACATGTTCCATTTCCTATAGCTTCTTAATGTTACCCCCCCCCCCCCCATAAAAAGCGAGTTAACATGTTACATACGTTTACCACTAATTCTGTAATATAGAAATGAAATCTGTCTCCTGTTAGCGCGTATCATCCTACGTTTATGCATTTAAGAAGGTTGATAACATAGTCGGTCTCGATTTCTTGATGAATATCCAAGTGACGATTCCTTCCCGTGCACAATTAGCATCGTCAGCGGAGGTTGGTCCTGACTACTTGACAAGGCGTTTGTGTCTGCGGAGCACATGAGGTGGAACAAGCATGTGAAAACTTGGTAGGAAAGGCAAATGGTCGACTTCGGTTTACTGAGAGAATTTTAGGAAAGAGTGGTTCACCTCTAAAGGAGACCGCATACAGAACGTTGATGCAATCTGTTCTTGAGTACTGCTCGAGTGTTTGGGATGCTTACCAGGTCAGATTGAAGAAAAACATCGAAGCAATTCATAGGCGGGCTGCTAGATTTGTTACCGGTAGGTTCGAACAACATGCAGATATTACGGAGATGCTTCGGTAACTCAGATGGGAATCCCTGGAGGGAAGGCGACGTTCCGTTCGAGAAACACTATTGAATCATTCAGAGAACCGGCACTTGAAGCTGACTGCCGAACGATTCTACCGCCACCAACGTACGTCGCGCGTGAGAACCACGAAGATAAGATACGAGAAATGAAATGAAATGGTCGTATGGCATTGTTGGCCGAGAGGCCCCATGCCCGGAAGTTCGGCCGCCTTATTGCAAGTCCTTTTTAGCTGACGCCACTTCGGCGACTTGAGAGCCAGAGATGATGAATGACACACAACACCAAGTCATTACGAGGCAGAGAAAATCCTCGACCCCGCCGGGAATCGAAACCGGGACCCCATGCGCGGGAAGCGAGAACGCTACCGCAAGACCACGAGCTGCGGACAAGATACGAGAAATTAGGGCTCATACGAAGGCATACAGACACAACGTACCCACCACCACGCGCCGTACGGTGGCTTGCGGAGTATCTATGTAGATGTAGATACACGTTTTCCGTGGAGCATTTGTTGCTGCTTTTATTGCGTGGGGTATTCAACGCGCGATGGAACGTTCTTGATGTTGTCGGAAAGGACTGTCCAAAGTATTGCCACGTGGAATAAGTTGATCAGTAAAATAAATTTCAGTGAATTTCAGTCCCAGAGATACTAGAAATGAAATACTGCAGATGAAGAACTATTACAAAAAATAGGTGAGGACAGGAGGCTGTAGAAATAGAAGTTACCAGAGCAAGGGACAAGTATGTTGAACGTGTTAGCAGTGAAGGAGACGAAGAGGAGCAGACAAATAATGTGAGAAACAAGTTATAAAAAACAACAGTCGTAGTAAAAAGCGGGCGATGAAGACAAAGGTGTGAATATTTGGCGGACAGGATGAAACCTACAGAAAGAAGCTTATTGAAACAACGTCAGATGTATCTCATACATTACTTCTTCTACGAGGTATGTAATGGTGTTTTCACCGAATATCGGAAAATAATAGCTACTCTGCATCTGACTTAACTGCTGAATATCTGAAAAAAGTGCGTTTATTTCTGCAGTGTAGCTACTGTTGGGTTGTTCACTAGGTTTAAATGTAAAACAATATCAGAGTCAAAAACTAAATCACAGAATTTTTTGAAAATGGAGATAAAAAGAACAGGCTACTTGATGCAATAAAGCTTGACGCTCCTATTTTCTTTTTACTTCGTTACTTCTGCCAAAATCTTGGGTGAGGCCTCCTAATACCACCTATCGTCTCATAAAGGAGGCGGCAGCAGTTAATGAGGACCATATATAATCTATAAGTGCCCGCCGGCCGACTCGCGAGTCTCTTAAATTCGCAAGCGGATCACGTAGAAGAAAATAGGGGCGTCATTTTATGCTCGCATTTTTAAAATATTGCGCCTAATTCCTGTAGGACGTTGTCATTAGTTAAATGAGGACGCGGTCGCGCCGTGCTCAGGCACGCGCTTCCGATGCGCTGATGGCCACAGTTATTTCGTGACCACAAAAGATCGGCCGAACCGGTGAACAAAACGAAGGACACGTGGAGGGGTCAAAAAAAGGACAAAACGGCCGGCTGTGGGGTTCGGTGTACCCCGGAGTTGGGCGCCGCGTGTCCAGTGGGCGCCTCTCGCGATCCGTACTTGCCGTCTGGTTTCGGTGATCTTGAGTTGTAGTCACAAATGGCACGGAACTGAATTGGGCAGTCCGTTCCAGTTATGGCCAGTGCGTTAAATGCGATGAAATATCGGGTGATTCAGAAAGAAAGAATAAATTTCACTTGTTTATTACTGAGAAATTACACCTAGAGCCGAAGAAACTGGTACATCGTGTCTAATATCGTTTAGGGCTTGTTTATCTTGTAGGGCCACCGCGAACACGTAGAAGTGCCGAAACACCATGTGGCGTGGACTCGACTAATGTCTGAAGTAGTGCTGGAGCGAATCGACACCATGAATCCTGCAAATCCGTAAGAGTAGAAAGGGGTGGAGATCCAACAGAACGTTGCAAGCCATCCCAGATATGCTCAATAATGTTTATGTCTGGGAAGTTTGGTGCCAGCGGAAGTGTTTAAACGCAGTCCTGGAGCCAATATGTTGCAATTTTGGACGCGTGAAGTGTCGCATTGTCTTGCTGGAATTTCCCAAGTCCGTTGGAATACACAATGGACATGAATGCAGATGATCAAACAGAATGCTTACGTACGTGTCACCCGTCAGAGTCGTATCTAGACGTATCAGGGGTCTCATATTACTCCAGCAGTACACGCCCTACACCACTGCAGTCTCCACCAGCTTGAACAGTCCCCTGCTGACATGCAGCGTCCATCGATTCGCGAGGTTGTCTCTATACTTCTACAAGTCCACCCACTCGACATACTTTGAAACGAGACTCGTCCGACAATGCAACAGTCCAATGTCTGTGTTGACGGGCGCTGGCGAGGCGTAAAGATTTGTCGCGCAGTCATCAAGGCGACACGAGTGGGCCGTCGGTTCCGAAAGCCCATATCGATGATGCTTTGTCGAATTGTTCGCACGCTGACACTTTCTGACACCAAGCACTGAAATCTGCAGCAATTTGCCGAAGGATTGCACTTCTGTCACGCTGAACGTTGGTCCCGTTCTTGCAGGATATTTTTCCGGCCGCAGCGATGTCGGAGATTTGATGTTTTACCAGATTCCTGGTAGTCACGGTACACTTGTGAAATGTTCGTACGGGAAAATCCCCCCTTCATCCCTACCTCGGAGACGCTTTATCCCATCGCTCGTGTGGCTACTGTAACATCACGTTCAGACTCACTTCACTCTTGATAAGCTGCCATTGTAGCCGCAGTAACCGATCTAACAACTTTACGAGACACTTGTTGTCTTATACCGGCGTTGCCGACCGCAACGCCATATTCTCCCTGTTTACATATCTCCGTATTTTAGTCCGCATGCCTATACCAGTTTCTTTGGCGCTTCAGTGTATAAAAGGTAGAAACACGTTGCACGTGTCACTGGAGAGAGGATCGTTCAAAGTTGTTTATAGCAACATGGAGACTACACCACAAGGGAAATAATTTCGTGTGTTGGAATCTGCGCGAAATGAATCCATTATTCAAGTGCAACATGCGTTCCGCCATCGATTCCGCAGGAAGTCGCCTCAGCGTAAGCACATTTTTGACTGGCATACGAAATTGTTTGAAGTTGATTGCATACGCAAAGGGTAGCGCACTGGTCGGCCACACAAGTCTGATAAAAATGTCGAGCGTATCCGAGATGCATTCAAACGGAGCCCTCGGAAATCCACGAAACGAGAGGGTCAGGAATTTCAACTTACTCAAACAACGATGTGGAATGTTTTGAAACGATGCTTACATATGAAGCCTTACAAGATGTAGTTACTGCAGCAATCGCGTTCCAGCGACCATAGAAGAAGTTACGAACTTTGCATTTCATTTGTCCGGGCAGAGGACACTTTTCTGAACGACTCGTTTGTTCGTACGAATCGACGTTTCATCTATCGAGTAAAGCATATAGCCATAATGTAAGAATTTGGGGGTGGCAAGATCGTGGCGTCGATTTTGAGCATGAAAGATACTCACCGAAAGTGAAATAATTTTGAACCGCTTTGTTCACAAAGCTTATAGACATTTCCGTTTTGCACAGGAAACTGAGGCAGGAATGTCATATCTAGACATGCTACAAAACTGGTTGTTACCTCAACTTCACGAAGATTCTGGTGACTTCATTTTTATGTGTCAGAAGGCAAAAATCAGTACTCCCGTTTTCACTACGTCCTCTTCTGTCTGTGTCAATATGAGTCTTAGCCGACGTGGATGCCTCCGAGTTGCTCACGTATAACGCCGAAATCCCGTTTATGTCCACAGATGTCACAATGAACGTAGATCCCTTCAGCCACCATTAGAATGCATTTATGCATGCGGCTTTCTAAATAAGAAACGGGGAGCAGTAGTAATGATGTCATGGCCCGGAATAGTAGTTGTTTATTTGAGAAGCCTCCGAGTAAAGCATTAAAGCTGCCAACTCTCCACATCTGCTAATGACACTGCTAAATGCATTCATAACGCTCTTACGCATCCTGCAGTCCTTGAGAACCCTGTCCCTTCTACCGCATCTCTATCAAACAAATCCCCTCCAAACACTCCAAATCCTTCCTCTATGTAATTTCAATAGTCTTCCACATACACAAAATGAACTCATCGCAGAAATCTACCACTCCCTCTTAACTATAACACACCCGACCTGTCTATCTCATATAAAGGATCTGACTCACCATTTCACCCTGTCAGTTCTTTGCCACATCTTTTTCGTTATAACATCCTCCCCAGTACATCCCATATCACATCCTTAACCACAGATCCCAGGAGCCCCCATTACATAACCATCATCTCGTCATAAAGTTTTGAAATTATGTAATTGAAACGCAGAAGAACGGCTCTTTGGTCGTTGCCAAAACATGTAAATAACAATTAAAAAGAAGTCATAGCGCTGCAACGTTCCTTTCGTCGTGCTGCAAAGCTTGCGCGAAATCACACTATACAGGGTGAGTCACCTAACGTTACCGCTGGATATATTTCGTAAACAATATCAAATACTGACGGACCGATTCCACATACCGAACGTGAGGAGAGGGGCTAGTGTACTTGTTTAATACAAACCATACAAAAATGCACGGAAGTAAGTTTTTTAACACAAACCTACGTTTTTTAAAATGGAACCACGTTAGTTTTGTTAGCACATCTGAACATATAAATAAATAAGCAATCAGTGCCGTTTGTTGCATTGTAAAATGTTAATTACATCCGGAGATATTGTAACCTAAAGTTGACGCTTGAAACCTCCGACGTTCAGTTGCGTGTTGTAACAAACAGCTGCGCGTTTCTACAGAATGATCCGCCAACGTTGCTCGAAAATGTCCCACTGGAAACGCGTCGACGTATGTGGTATCAGCATGATGGTGCACCTGCACATTCCGCAATTAACACTAGGCTGACCCTTGACAGGATGTTCGACGGGCGTTTCATAGGACGTGGAGGACGCATAAATTGGCCAGCCCGTTCTCCTGATCTTACATCTCTGGACTTCTTTCTGTGGAGTACGTTAAAGGAGAATGTGTACCGTGATGTGCCTACAACCCCAGAGGACATGAAACAACGTATTGTGGCATCCTGCGGCGACATTACACCAGATGTACTGCGGCGTGTACGACATTCATTACGCCAGAGATTGCAATTGTGTGCAGCAAACGATGGCCACCACATTGAACATCTATTGGCCTGACATGTCGGGACATACTCTATTCAACTCCGTAATTGAAAACGGAAACCACGTGTGTACGTGTACCTCACCCCTCATGGTAATGTACATGTGCGTCAGTAAAAAAGACCAATAAAAAGGTGTTAGCATGGGGACGTAATGTGCTGTTCCAGTCTCTTCTGTACCTAAGGTCCATCACCGTTCCCTTTGGATCCCTACGTAATTCGGCGCTCTCCGATACACACGATCGAACAGCGAAGGAGTGATACTCAAGCACCAACTTTAGGTTACAATATCTCCGGATGTAATTAACATTTTACAATGCAACAAACGGCACTGATTACGTATTTGTTTATATGTTCAGATGTGATAAGAAAACTAACGGGGTTCCATTTAAAAAAACGTAGGTTTGTGTTAAAAAACATACTTCCGTGCATTTTTGTATGGTTTGTATTAACCAATTACACTAGCCCCTCTCCTCACGTTCGGTCTTTGGAATCGGTTCGTCAGTATTTGATGTGGTTTACGAAATATATCCAGCGGTAATGTTAAGTGGCTCACCCTGTATATGACGGTAGTATCTATTCCCGAAAGAACCAGTTACCGTAGATGACCATGCAGCTTTGCTAGAATGAAATGATAATTAAATGGACACCCTAGCTGCAACCAGGCGTTGATATACTAGGGCTGTCCAGAAAGTAAGTTACGATTGATCGCGAAATGAAAATCACAGTGAAAATCAGAAATGTTTCATTTGTAACAGTTAGCTACACCTTTCAGCTACTTCTCTACGTAGTCGCCGTTCTGACTCAGACATTCGTCATAGCGTTGTACCAACTTTCCAGTACCCTCATCATAGAAGGCAGCCGCCAGTGCTTTCCGCCAATTCTGTACGCTGGCCTAAAGCTCGTTGTCTGTGGCAAAATGTTGTCTTCATAGCCAGCGGTTCGTTTGAGCAGAGATGAAACTCAGTGGGAGACAAATACGGGCTGTATTGTGGGTAACCAAACATTTCCAATTGAAACGATGCAGGAACATCTTCATTGCCCCTGCAGAATGAGGCTGAGAATTGTCTTGAAGAAGAAACCGCACGACAGTTATGTAATGTTGGTTGCATAGCTTCAGGGGAAAATTCTCACCAGGCCCTCGTACTTGGCGGGAGACACTATTTCCTGTAACATCTTTACGCGCTCACTAAGAGCTCAGAAATGAAAAGAGCGACATTATTCTACCTAGAGTCATACTAGAGACACTGCCCAACACATCTTTGCAAAGCTTTATCGGATTTTCATAGTCGTTTCCATTTCGCGACCGATCGTAACTTACTTTCAGGACAGCCCTCGTACTTCGTTGGGGACATGTTGAAAACGTGTGCCCTGACATTTTCAACATGTCCCCAAGGAAGTATATCAACGCCTGATTGCAGCTGGGGTGTCCATTTAATTATAATTTCGAAATCACACTCTCAACCCGAGCCATAACGCACGCACTCTTGGCGATGTGCGACACGCGACGTACTGCTCCACTGATTTAATTTGAAACGTTTACTGACAAGCCCTCCACTGCTACACATAAAACAATGAGGGTCATCAGCCTCTCTTTGACCCACTAGAAAAACTTCTCACTACTCCAAAGACAATAATTAAAACCCTCGTAGCTACATGACTTCTTCTTTCGCTTGTGCCTTAACCCCGCTATTATGCCGGCTCGGCAAGGTTAGGATCGGATTTTGCAAGGTTAATGTTAAGGGGTGGCTAGATGCCCTTCTGGCCGACACCCTGTAACCCTTGGGACGGAATTACTGTACCCCAGCTGTCTGGGTCTAGTGTAATCCATGGAATAATGTGAATGTGTTCAGATGTCTGCGAGTCGTGTAACTGAGGCGGGACGTTGGGACTAGCCCAGTATTCACCTAGCGGGATGTGGAAAACCGCCTAAAACCACATCCAGGCTGGCCAACACACCGACCTTCGTCGTTAATCCTCCGGGCGGATTCGATCCGGGGCCGGCGCGCCTACCTGAGTCGAGGAAACAGCGCGTTAGCGCTCTCGGCTAATCTGGCGGGTCCCTCGTAGCTACGTGACTACTTCCATGATCACTGGACTACAATATTTTCAACAAAAAAACATGAACACCGTTCAAATTTATTAGAGAAAAGTCAGCCAGAAACGGCACACGCAAATTAGGAAGAAAAAATCTAAATTTATTGGTATCAATTGACTGTAGACAAGGTGGTCAGTTTTATCCACCACCACTTTCTGCTAAATTATGGTTCCACCCACTGTTCTGAGGGCCATTGTAACTTGAAGAGTCCACAGTCGTCGCTGGGAGAAACAGAGAAGTACCTTAAAACTCCCCAAATATGAGACCGGCTTCCAACTATGCAACACGCACGGTTTGTGACACACAGAGCTGTCTGTCCGCTGTGGTGGTCAACGTAAAGTTTCGGAAAAAATCTAATACGTTGCAGCACCTGTCTGGAAGATGTGGAACAGTTTCCCCGTGGTACGTGCATTAACCACAAGTTTCTACATGTTTACAAAATCCAGTGTGATTTCTTTGTTTGTTTACGTAATTGATGTAGCTTCTTCTAACTTCCAGTATATCTAGTGTCCTGAGAAACCTGGGATGTTTGTAGGAGGGACGTTCAATATGTTATGCGTCACATTTTTCCCCCTAAAAGCAGGTTGGTTTTAACCAGGTTTCTAGAACTTTATATTATTTCTCATTCTTTTGGCTGCAAAACCCTATTTTTCTACATAATCTCCGTTCCATACGACGCCCTTACGCGACCCTACTGGGAAGGCCTGTATGCCCGCGTGGTACCAGTTTATGGCCAGCTTCGTAGCCAACGTCTTGCTGCATCGATAACGTCCCTATCACCCACGTACTGCTTCCCGCGGAGTGAATCCTTCATGCAGATGGAAGTCGGGAAGTCGGAAGGTGTGAGATCCGTGCTGGGGGGGGGGGGGGGGGAATGGTCAAAGGAAGTTTTGTGAACTCCTCTCGGGTGCGCAGACTTCTGTGAGGCACTGCGTTATCATGGAGGAGGAGAAGTTCGTTTGCATTTTTGTAGCGACGAACACGTTGAAGTTATTTCTTCAGTTTCCTGAGACTAGCGCAACACAGTTGATTATTCCACAACGGGGAAGGACATACAACAGATAACCCTTCAGAGTCCTAGAAGACTGTCTCCATCCACTCCGTGGATTGGCGTTTTTTCCTGTTCGAAGCGATGAACCCATGTTCCATCATTGGTGACGATTTTCGAGAAAAAAATATTATTTCGATCATCCTGGTAACGTGCAAGCAATTCCACACATATGGTTCTTCGTTGCTCTTTATGGCCTTCTGTTAGACGGCGGGGAGCCAAGTGGGCACACACCTTTGAGTATCCCAGCTGGTGATTGAGTGTGTCAGCACTACCATCAGACATTGAGCAGCGAGGTGATTTGTGAGTCACTTCGAATGAGAGTGTTCACACGTTCCAGCATTCCAGGAGTCACAGCTGTGTGCGGCAGGATGGGGCACGGGCGACCGGACAGATTTGCGCGACCGTGTTACGATGGTGACAGACGCCTTTCCCAACGACTCACTGTGCTTTTGTTTTACTGCCAGGTCTTCGTAGACATTGTGCAAGTGCCTATGAATACCTGCAATCCTCTGGTTTTCCACGAAAAGAAACTGAATGGTATCTCTCTGCTTGGAACGCACCTCCGTTGCACACGCCATTTTGCAGGCTACGCATAGCGCCGCCACCTGTCGGAACTTCATGAAACTATAGCGACTGAAACGGGAATATTCCGCGACGTCCTACAACAAAGCCGGGGTTTTTTGAACCGACATTGGCCTAGAAACAAAATGTCTTGCATTACCTATTGAACGCTATCAATTACTAAATTCCGGTCTCGCAAACTGACATACGGCTGGGAGAGCGGTATACTGACCACATGCTCCTCCATATCCGCATCCAGTGACGCCTATGGGCTTAGGATGACACGGCGGCCGGTCGGTACCGT
Organism: Schistocerca americana; assembly: GCF_021461395.2. Classification (NCBI taxonomy): domain Eukaryota; kingdom Metazoa; phylum Arthropoda; class Insecta; order Orthoptera; family Acrididae; genus Schistocerca; species Schistocerca americana. Next base: position 160,679,747 of record NC_060119.1, on the reverse strand, counting down.
TGGGCCTTCATGGCCCGTTCGGGAGGAGTTTAGTTTAGCTTTTAATGAATTACTAAATGCGACCTTTTGCAATTTGAATTGTATCTCCCTTCAGGTTTTCTGACAATTTACATGCAAAATTAGGTACCCAGCAGTATGACACTACCTTTTTTCGAATTCTACACCATGTAGCTGACGTATTTTCGTGTTTATTGTTACAGAAATGTCTTCTTGAATGTTAGCGAGTAGAAGAAAGGTAGGTAGCTGGCCATTCAACAATGTTCCATTGGAATTTTGAAAAGACTTTTGATAGCGTCAGGCTAATAAAAGATATGAAATACACTGAAATGTGATTTAGGATGAAAATGAAAAGAGGAAAGTGGATCTTTGACTCCTGGAAACTCTGGTAGACAAACAGCGCTATCAGAATTAGAAGAGAATGTAATTCGTGCTCTTGCTACCTATGGCTTTCCAGTTAATAAACTCGTACTGCGCCCTGTCGTGAAGAACTATTTGACACGAGGCGTTTGCACTGTTCCTGAGTTCAAAATTAATTCCTCTGACAAGGTTTTGTTACCGTGTCACGTACTCGAAACGCCATGAAGCGTTCCAACATCACGGTGGGGGCAATGACCGTAATGTTTTGGCTGATCAGCGTACAAATGGTTTCGTTAGAAAATGGTTTCGTTGGAAAAAATGTCTGTGTACATATTCGAGAAAATTTGCATCAGAAGGATGATAATTATTATCTAGTAGAGTTTCTTAAATAAAAGATTACTGAAAAAAATTTATTAATTCAGTACCGTGTTTGAAATTTGCGAACGTACTGTGTAACAAAAGTAACTGTAGTGGTCCATATCGAGATGCTACAGCAGAGGCGTTGTGCAGGGCCGCGATTCGCTGTCGACATGAACGCCTGATGGACTTATCTTCATAATCGATCTGCTCTCCGCTATTCTCATGTAGAATACAGCGTTCGCTTCTCAGGAGAATACTGCCCACACAGATCATGAATAGTCTATAAGCGTATTTTATGATGCATTCACAACTCTATTGGAGCCATGCATGGGCGAGGTGTATTAGAAATCAGTAAATCTGTGCGTCGCACTGAAAGTCAAATTATGTTATTATAATGTACCCACGTCCCGCGTACACGATTTACGTTAGAGTCGGCGCAGAAATCGTTTTGTTAATGACATGTGGCGTGCCTCATTTTTCTGAACGCATTATTGCGACCATTTTCACAACTGACTTATTAGATATTCACACAGTGATTGTATTAAGAGGTAGGTATCGTTGTCACATGCTTTAGCAACGCTACTGCAACAGCCTCTCTTCATTATCGGTACGTTTCTGATTTATTTTTTATTCATTACAATATTCTATTTCCGTTATCATTGTTCCGTGCTGCTTCGATTCAAGATCCGCTGCACTGGATACATAGTTTCACTGTTTGCTCTCATGAAACTATAATGAATGCCATCTCATCTACGAATTTCGTAGCGCAGATGTACACCGAAATTCATCAGTTCATATATCATGTAAATTTCGGAATCGATAATTGCCCTCGGTAATTAGAAACTATTGACCTGAATAAAGGAGGTACGCAGGTTATGAAGTGAAAAATTAAAGTAACAAAATTATTATGTGCATAAGTTCGTAGCATTCTAGTTTTGCACGATGGTATTGTGGTTGCTATGGGTTTATTTATGTATTAGTATTTTTTATTTGTAGTTCGCCGTTGCTTTTTGGGATTGCATATTGTCATCTTGTCATCTGGAGTCGTCTCACAGACGCAGTCTAAGAACAACGATCAAGAACACGGCAAGAAATGATACTACTCCACAATAGCAAAAGAATGGTTCAAATGGCTCTGAGCACTATGGGATTTAACATCTGTGGTTATCAGTCCCCTAGAACTTATAACTACTTAAACCTAACTAACCTAAGGACATCACACACATCCATGCCCGAGGCAGGATTCGAACCTGCGACCGTAGCAGTCGCGCGGTTCCGGACTGAGCGCCTAGAACAGCTAGACCACCGCGGCCGGCCCACAATAGCACCCACCCGCATTCTTCTGTACTGACAAAAAGCACTGTACAGGAGATGCGTTGGGAAGTCAGTCATTCCACGCCTACTTTATTTACCTGATCTTGCGCCCTCAGATTTTCACCTTTTCCGCTCTCTAAGGAACAGTCCAAAATCACATGATTTCTACAGCCGTGGAGTCGAAAAGTTGTTCAGCTTTGCCAGACTGTAGCAAGTAGTGAATGAGTATATATTATTTATGGCTAAAGTTTTTGTTATATGTATCTGTTGTGCTTAAACTTACGAAAAAACGCTACAAACTTACACACCAACCCAATATTTTAATTGAGTCAACAATGGATTCTTGATGAAAAATTGTATTTTGTATTAATTAAAGGAAAAACTATTTTACTATGTTTCGTAAAACTTTGTTTCTTCTGTATGACATAGGTTTCGAATTGTAAGCCCATTTTCCAGTACATAACGGATGGAGGGACAGCGGGCAATGGGACGAAACAGGTAAATTGGGTCACTGTGTCTGAGAGTCGGAAGTTAGACTTGTTAATGAAAGCTGCAGAGAGAAGGACCGAGAATGGAACAGGATGCTGAAAAAACGTGTTGGAGTCTTTATCTAAGGAAAGGATAAAGGGAAAATCAAGACACGTCCATAGCATTTGTCGACCTGGAAAAAGAGTTTGACAACTTAAAACTTTTCAGTATGTTCCAAATTCTCAGAAAAATAGGTGCAGGCTATAGGGAAATAAAGGTAATATACAATATGTGCAAGAACGAAGAGGGAACAATGAGAATGTAATAACATGAAGGAGTACTCGGATTAAAAAGCGTGTAAGATAGAGATGAAGTCTTTCGCCCTACTGTTCAATTTATACGTTGAAGAAGCAGAAAGGAAATAAAACAAAGGTTCGACAGTGGAATTAAAACTCAGGCTGCAAGGATATCAATGATAAATTTGGTGGTGACATTGCTATCCTCAGTAAATGTGAAGAAGAATTATAGGATCCGTTGAACGGAATGAACAGCGTAATGATTAAAGGATTTCAATGATAAGATTAGATGATGACAATGGTATCCTCAATGAAAGTGAAGAAGAATTATAGGATCCGTTGAACGGAATGAACAGCGTAATGAGTACAGAATATGGATTGACAGTAAATCGAAGATCGACGAAAGTGATGAGATGTAGTGGAAATGAGAACAGCGAGAAACTTAACATCGGAAGAGGACCACGAAGTAAGCGAATTCAAGGAATTCTGCTACCTATACAGCAAAATAACCCATGATAGACGGAACAAGAAGGACATAAAATGCAGACTAGCACTGGCAAAAAGGTCGTTACTGATTAATAGTAGTGTAAGTCTACTAGTTTTAAATGTAGGCCTTAATTTGAGCAACACATCTTTGGGAATGTGTGTATGTAGCACAGAACTGTGTGGTAGTAAAACATGGAATGTGGGAAAAGCGCAACAGGAGAGAACAGAAGCATTTGAGATGTGGTGCTACAGAAGAAGACAGAAAATTAGGTAGACTGATAAGGTAAAGAATGAGGAGGTTCTCTACAGAATCTGCGAAGAAACGAATGTGCGGACTATACCTCAAATATTTGAATTTTACCTATATAGGGGAAGAAAGAGACTACAATACGGACAGCAAATAATTTAGGACGTAGGTTGCACCTGCTAAGCTGAGATGAATAAGTTGGCACAGCAGAGAAATTCCTCCTAGAATCTGCGTTTCCACTCTTGTGGAGCAGATTAAGAGGCGCACTTAACTGTCGGAGCTTAGGTATACATTCCTGTCCAAATTTTTTGATTTTCCTTTGACATATTATTTAACACAGGAAAAAGAAACTGTTAAAAATAGGAAAAACAATGTCAGTGTGAATGAGTGATTAACTTATGCAGGTCGACCTCCTCAGAACTGTGTGAATGTTTTACGAATGAAACGATTACATTGGTGGTCAAAGTATTGTTCTGGACCTAAATAAGACAAGATATTAAAGAGGTGGAGTTACATGGAAAAAATATATGACTGTATTGTTGTGATGAAATAAACAATCACTTACTTGACAGTGTGAGGTACAATACTACATTTAGCATATTCCAAACACACTCTATTCCAAAATTATTAAAAACAAACAGAAATCTTGAAGAGATACTTACACTGCGATAAAAAGCTTTATTCAAGCCAATACTGCCACCTACCGCCAACATTCACAAATAAAACAAGTGATGCACGGCACAAAATACAAATGTGGACCTATATCCCACAATCACAAACTCCGAGTTCAGATTATCACAAATCCGTGTGCCACCACAACTGAGCCGTTGCGTGCCGTGTGACTGAGCCCCACTGATCATACGGCGTCTTGACGCGCCGAATTTTTGAGAGTTTTCCGTCATTCCTTCCTCGATCTACAAACTGAACAGTAGGGGCGAAAGGCTACATCCATGTCTTACACCCTTTTTAATACGAGCACTTCGTTCTCGGTCGTCCAATCTTGGCTGTTGTACGTCAGAATTGCCTCTCTCGTGCCTTTACCTTTCCTAAAGCCAAACTGATCGTCATCTAGCGCATCCTCAGTTTTCTATTCCATTCTTCTGTATACTATTCTTGTAAGCAACTTGGATGCTTGAGCTGTTAAGCTGATTGTGCGATAATTCTCGCACTTGTCAGCTCTTGCCGACTTCGGAATTGTATGGATAATGCTTTTCCGAAAGTCAGATGGTATGTCGCCAGACTCATATATTCTACACACCAACGTGAATAGTCGTTTTGTTGCCACCTCCCCCAATGATTTTAGAAATTCTGATAGAATGTTATCTATCCCTTCTGCCTTATTTGACCGTAAGTCCTCCAAAGATCTTTTAAATTCCGATTCTAATACTGGATCCTCTATCTCTTCTAAATCGACTCCTGTTTCTTCTTTTATCACATGAGACAAATCTTCCCCCTCATAGAGACTTTCAATGTATTCTTTCCACCTATCTGCTCTCTCCTCTGCATTTAACAGTGGAATTCCCGTTGCACTCTTAATGTTATCACCCTTGCTTTTAATGTCACCAAAGGTTGTTTTGACTTTCCTGTATGCTGAGACTGTCCTTCCGACAATCATTTCTTTTTCGATGTCTTCACATATTTCCTGCAGCCATTTCGTCTCAGCTTCCCTGCGCTTCATATTTATTTCATTCCTCAGCTACTTGTATTTCTGTATTCCTGGTTTTCCCGGAACATTTTTGTACTTCCTCCTTCCATCTTTTGTTACCCATAGTTTCTTCGTAGTTACCTTCTTTGTACCTATGTTTTCCTTCTGTGAGTGCTCTTTTTATAGGTGTCCATTCCTCTTCAACTGTACTGCCTATTGAGCTATTCCTTATTGCTGTATCTATAGCCATAGAGAACTCAAGTGTATCTCGTCATTCCTTAGTACTTCCGTATCCCACTTCTTTGCGTGTTGATTCTTCCTGACTAATGTCTTAAAATTCAGCCTGCTCTTCATCACTGCTATTTTGTGATCTGAGTCTATATTTGCTCCTGGGTACACCTTACAATCCAATATCTGATTTCGGAATCTCTGCCTGGCCATGATGTAATCTAACTGAAATCTTCCCGTATCAGCCTGCATTTTCCAAGTATACTTCCTCCTCTTGAACAGACTATTTGTAATTACTAGCTGAAACTTGTCACAGAATTCAATTAGTCTCCCTCCTTTCTCATCACTTCTCCCAAGCCCATATTCTCCTATAACCTTTTCTTCTACTCCTTCCTCTACAACTACATCCCAGTCTCCCATGACTGTTAGATTTTCATCCCCCTTTACATATTGTATTACCCTTTCAACATCCTCATACACTTTCTCTATCTCTTCGTCTTCAGCTTGCGACCTCGGCATGTGTACCTAAAGTATCGTTGTCGATTCTAATAAGAACAACCCTGTCACTGAACTGATCAAAGTAACATACTCACTGTCCCATCTTCCTATTCATAACGAGTCCTACTCCCGTTATACCATTTTCTCCTGCTGTTGATATTACCCTATACCCATCTGACCAGAAATCCTTGTCTTTACCTCACTGGCCTCTGCTATATCTAGATTGAGCCTTTGCATTTCCCTTTTCAGATTTTCTAGTTTCCCTACCACGTTCAAGCATTCTACTCCCCGACTCGTAGAACGTTATCCTTTCGTTGATTATTCAATCTTTTTCTCTTGGTAACCCCCCCGTTGGCAGTCCCCTCCTGTCCGAATGGGGGACTATTCGGGAATCTTTTGCCAATGGAGAGATCATCATGACACTTCTTCAATTACAGGCCACATATCCTGTGGATATACGTTATGAGTCTTTAATGCAGTGGATTGCGTTGCCTTCTGCATCGTCATGCCGTTGATCGTTGCTGAATCTTCCGCCTTTAGGGATAGTTTCCCACCCCTAGGACAAGATAGTGCCTTGAACCTCTGTGCGATCCTCCGCCCTAAGGCCGTTGGCGGAATGAGGGTGACTTCTTATGCCGGAAGTCTTCGGCCACCAATGCTGATTATTGATCAAAATTTAAGCAGCGGCTGGATTCGAACCCGGGACCGAAAACGTTTTGCTTATAAATCAAAGACCCTACCTATAGTCCACAATACCTTAAAGCTGTGTATGTTGAGAGTCAATCGCCATTTCCTGCACCACGTGTCGTTCCTCTGCAGGTCTTTCCGGATTTCACTACAACTTTCTAGCCTCGTAACTTCTCTGTATAGAACAGCATAATCCACGAAAAGCCTCACGGAACTACCGACGTTTTCTACTATTTATATGTATTGTGAACGGCATGATCACTTTCAGACTTTGTCCTGTGCGATACTAGTCCGACGTTGGAAATACGGAAGCGTCCGATCCCACCCGTCTGCTTTGACCCATGACGTCACAAATATGGCGGAAACAAAAACAAACACACACACTTTCCACAAGAAGCCTAATGACACTAACGGGACAAGCGCGGGAAATGGGGTGTTTTCGGTGGGGGGCAAACTAAATATAAACTAATTTAGACGCCTTGCGTAGCTACAACGTGTATGTGAAGAAAGCCATGAATGAATACCCACCCACCTCCCCAGGGGTCGTAACCCCTGCAACCCATAGAAGATAAAGATGCTTCAGTAGCTGATTAGTGTTTTTTGTCTTTTTTAAAAAAAATTTCACGGGATAGAACGAACAGATCAGAAAGATAAATATAATAAACTAAAACAAATTCGAGGAAATATAATTAAAATAAGTAATAAGTGTTTTTAAATAAAAAAACTCACGAGATAGAACGAACAGATCAGAAAAGAAAATAAAATAAGATAAAACGGAACTGGAGACAGCCACACTCAAACCAAACTCCGCGCCGTCATGACGTCGCACACGACAACACCCTTACGTCACGGGTCAAAGCCGACGCGTTGGATCGGACGCTTCTGTCGACCCTCCGACGTTGCATATCTATCATTATGAGGATGATTTTTGTTCATCCTTTGACTCTTGTCGTCCGTAAGGAAAAGCAGGTACTGATGGTTAAAAACAGCATCTTGTGCCAGGAAGGCACCGCGGCAGGTGCACCATCTCACTCAGGCAACTAGCCGGTGGCAGTGGTGCTCTACTTGCAGCGCTGTATTACGCCACCAGCAACTTTCACTCTGATTGTAGTCAACGACATACGGAAGCGTTGCCGCAGATAAAGTCGCGAAATGTTCTTACCTAGGAAGAGAGATGTAACTTCGAAACTTGCTTTGGCCTTGACATCTTTCTCTATTCACTCATCTCGAATGATGTTATCCGTGGTTTTTCAAACTGTCGGGATTTTCCTTAATCTAGGTACGGCCAATTCCCTTCCTCATCATTGTCCAATACAGCCACGAATTGACGAGTTTGACGTCCACATCCGACGGACGGATCCCATCAACACTGCCAGATGTCCCCACTCCATGAGACACTATGGAGGGGTTTGGAATTTGTTCCTGGACACTGGAGCGATATCTGGCCATCAAGAGCTTTACGCCACCGTTTCTTTTTCACCTTTCAAGACAAACACTAGCGGTGAATTTTTTTTTTTTTTTTTTTTTTTTTTTTACCGCAAGGATTAAAACCAGATATCTCTACTTGGAGCGTCACTGCAAAGACGGTCGTTGTCGAACTCAGCTCTGGAGGCCAGTTGTTACTAGTAAGTTTCATGGAAGTATGGCCGTTTTGATACTCTTTTAGGTGAAGTAATAAAATACGATTAATATTTACAATGAACATTTTCCTCAGGTGACCACATCAACATTTTTCCACGTCTTCGAAACGTAGCAGTGCACATAATCAACAAAAGCAACCTAATTTCCGTTAGTTAAACTTTTGCAGCCAAAACACGCTAGTGGTATGGAAGAATACAGGTGTCTAACGTGTACAAAATTCAAGCATCAAACAAAGTTTTACGGTTCTCACAGTGCGGGACATGCACAAGGACACAGAAACAAGCATACTGAAATAAAATGAGAAATATTGAAGAAACTGAGTTGGAAGTAGTATGGTAATAAAGTTATGATCGAACATGCTGCGTGCATACCTTGTAGACAAGCGTTTGCAAAACCTGTCGAAAGATTACGCCGACGGTATCAACTACACTCGACATTCGAATGTACATCTTCAGAAAGTATTGTTTATCATCCTACCTGCCGACATTGTCATTAGAGTTTACAGACAAACCTCGGACTTTTAAATTTTAGACAGATATTTGATGGATTTTTTGTCGATCCATAGGCTATCTAATTATTTTAAGAGCGATACACGCATAAAACTGTAGTAATGTCCTTCACTGGACCGATAGGAGTACAATGACACCTCAGTCCCTGAAGTAGCAGGCCTATCTGTGAGCAAATGTCCAAGTTTTTAAATCACTGTCTATCATTATTCCATACAGTAGATTTTGTACAAAATCTGCACAGCTTCTGTAAATTACAAGGAACCTCCAGAGGAACGTTCGCAAAAATACGAAAGGTACCAAATTTAAATCCTACAAAACAACGAAGTAATTATGCTATTTGTATAATAGGAACACTCGTTATTTACAAAGAAGCATATGTTTAGTAGTTTCTTTGGTCTGGAGTAACCTGTTCATGACGACTTTCTACCTCTTCCATTCTTTATTATTTTGCTTCCTGAGCGGAACAACTCTTTCAATAAGTGTATTATATCATTTTCCTATTTTCGGTATATAGCAAGACGATATTCTGTATGAATCTTATCACTTTTATTAGTGTTACTTTCTTTCTGTTGATTTTATGTTATTTATTTGTCTTTAGGCTTCATTCTCATTATTTTCAAATATTCGAGAAATTTTGTTTCCCAGTGGCAAAGTCTATAAAATGTCGTGATAGTATATTAGATTTTCTTTCTTCCCTCAGTTACGAAGGTTATATTCGTCTCTCAGAAGCCATACTATTCTTCATTCATATCCTTTTTCATTTTATCCTATTATTTATTTTGTTCTTTTGCTGCAAATAAAGACATCAATATTGAAACGTTTTGGTAAATGGTTTAGAGATTTCCGGACTCAGCACTTGTCGTTGCTGAAAAGAAACATTGTTTCAGAATTCCCAACGAAATTCTCATTTCAGTAATGGAACTTCCTTCTCAGTTCTTTCACTTCACATGTATCATTCACTGACTCTTTCACTTTTATCACTCCGTCATTAAGATCGCTGTTACTTCCACTTTTGTTCATTCCTTCTTTATCTCTGTTTACTTGTTTCACTTCACCCTTCCATCTTTCACTACGTTTTTGTTTTACGCGATTTAGGTTCAAAAGGCTCTGAGCACTATGGGACTTAACTTCTAAGGTCATCAGTCCCCTAGAACTTAGAACTACTTAAACCTAACTAACCTAAGGACATCACACACATCCATGCCCGAGGTAGGATTCGAACCTGCGACCGTAGCGGTCGCGCGGTTCCAGACTGAAGCGCCTTTAACCGCTTGGCCACCCTGGCCGCCCGCGGTTTAGGGAAACCACAGAAAAAGTAAATCTGGATGAAGAGACGATGATTGGATCACTATCTCTCGGATGCGAGAGATAAGAATAGTGTTTCAAATCAAGGTCGGTGTAGTACAGAGGGATTCTTTTGTCTGAAGAGATTGGAGATTTATTTCTTGCGTTTGCCGTTTATGTTTTTATGAAATTCCAGATAAAACGTAAAACAGCCTTTTACGTAGTGGATTTTGTAGCTATACCCTATATATATCACAGTGGTTAAATATTAGACAGCAAGTCCACTGGTTCTATCCTAGCCCAACCTGATCTGCTGTTCCCCCTCTAATGATCTTGGCGTGGACAGTGCGTTAAATCCTAATATTCATTCTTCTCTTCCGCCTGCTGTTTGCATTGAATCTGTATGATCGGGAAAATGTCGTACTGTACCGAAGCATTTCAGCACCTGGTTCTAGTAGTGGTCCCTGTGTCGGTAAAAACCGAAAAAATCAGGTAACTGCGACAAGCACTAGGGCTATTGATAAAATATCGATACATCGAAATTACTTCAAGAAACATCGATATACGAAAGCGACTTTTATCCACCCGATATATGGATATCAAAATGGTTTTAACGAGTGCCGATATTTTTATTTTGTATTGTATTTTTTTCACAATTTTCGGTAAATATATGAAATTGTAGTTGACCATAATTTTACTTTCACTCTGTGAAGGAGTACTATAATTTTTGAGCTTTCATCACGTCCAATCTAACTCTTTGTCTATGTAAAGCAAGTATATGTGACACAAAAGAAGGCCGATTGCACTGGCGGGTGTTGGTGTGAATTGAACAAGATTTCCGATGTGAAGAAACAGCACATCAATTTTTAGTGAAACTAGTGTGCTATTTCTTCACATTGGTATTCTTCAAAAACGGTTACTGAAAATGATGAACAAAAATCTAAATGAGATTACTGATCTTTATGGTGGGCGGACACGTGTGAGCGGAAATGTTGATGAAACTAACCTCGGCGCTACCAACAGAAACTGCAGTGTTTAGCTTCATCAGGCAGATTTGACACTATAACTGCTAGGTCGCTGGCGTTGGCAGAAATGAAGTGTTCCAGACAAATCCAATATGTGACGGAACCGAACGGTGACCCATCGGACACCTTTTATTGTGTCACTTACAAGCAGCGACCATTGTTTGCAAAGTGGTTATCGCCAAGCGTGAACTTGCATCGTTTTCCTTTCAATTCTTGCTCTAAGGGGGACAGGCAGGCTATTAGCGTGTAGATGTGCAGAATGTCTAATAATAAATCAGTACTTAAATACACAGCTCCAAAACCGGCAGTATATCTACAATGTGCAGCCGATATTTTTACTGGCAGGTAGGTCGATAAATTTCCCGTCGATACGTCGATATATCGATACCATTACTGGTACCTCGAGAGCCTATACCGACGTTTTTAGACATCGATATATCGGATTACAGATATTATTAAAAATATCAGCAGTCCTAAGTAGGATCCGCGCACTGAGTGTTAGGGACAGATATATATGTGAGGTTCTCAATTCCCAGGATATATATATATATATATATATATATATATATATATATATATATATATATATATAAAAGACAGGGCCATTTACGTATTATATTGATACTCGAAAACTTACCCATCGAAACCTATAGAATGCCTCCCTTTGGCTTAGAATCATGAAATTTGGCAGGAAGCACGGCTTCACAGTACAAGTAAAGTAAAAAACCCGAAATTTGTTAAACTGTAATTGCATCGCCTAAAGGATGTATTTTGCTGTTTGAACATACATTGCATTCATCATCTGTCAAAAGCGTAATAGACGAATGTCACTGCATGCAACTATAAAATTTAAGGCGTAGTCATGTTTGATAAGGAAATAAAAAATGTTTTATTACATCTTCTCTCTCTCTCTCTCTCTCTCTCTCTCTCTCTCTTTCTCGCTTACTCATCAGTAGCTCCTCAGACTAGTGCGGACATACAAAAAGAAGCGAGCGAGAGAGAGAGAGAAAAGAATTAATAAAACAATTTTTATTTCCTTAATAAAACATGAATACAGCTTACGTTTTATGGTTGCATGCAGTGACGTTCGTCTGTTACGCTTTTCACGAACGATGAATGCAGTGTATGTTCAAACAGCAAAATATATTCTTTATGTGATGCAATTACAGTTTAACAAGTTTCGGGTTTTTTTTACTTTACTTGTACTATGAAGCCGTGCTACTTACCAAATTTCAGGGTTCTATGCCAAAAGGAGGCACTCTATAGGTTTTGACGGGTGAGTTTTCTGGGCTCAAAAATGGTTCAAATGGCTCTGAGCACTATGCGACTTAACTTCTGAGGTCATCAGTCGCCTAGAACTTAGAACTAATTAAACCTAACCAACCTAAGGACGTAACACACATCCATGCCCGAGGCAGGATTCGAACCTACGACCGTAGCGGTCTCGCGGTTCCAGACTGTAGCGCCTAGAACCGCTCGGCCACTACGGCCGGCGAGTTTTCTAGCATCAATACGTGAATGGCCCCGTCTTTGGTTGCGTTGACTTTGAAACTTAAAATTTTTACGTCGGCGAGGGACCATAGATCTTAATATACGACATAATTCTGAACATGATAGGCCTACGTCTTCATGTTCCTGAGAAAAAGAGTTCCTAACTGTCGGTCAGCTAGGCAGACAGACGGACAGCAAAGTGATCAATTCCGTTTTTAGGGTTTAACATCCCAGGGACGAGAAGGTGATTAGAGACGAAGGTCGGAATTCAAAAGAATTGTGAAGGTAATCGATGTCCTTTTCAAAGAAACAATCTTGGCAATAGGCTTAAGCGGTTTAGGGAAATGGAAAATAGAAACGTGAGAGGTCGGAAAAGGGTTTGCAGGCAGTTTCTCCCGAATGCGAGTCCAGCGTCTTATCTCCTCGCTCAGGCTACGCCAGTAGAAAACAACGGCGCGCCACCTCAAGAGGACAATGCATCGTGAAACACATTACTGGTCAACCTAAATTTAGGTTTCGTTCTTTACGGTTACGCAAAACGAATGTCTCAATTCACTACGTGCTTAAGAGAACCGTGCAGTAAATATCGTATTAAAGTACAATTTATATTGCTGTCGGGAAGAATAATCTTCTGTCATTCCTAGCGGAACGTCGCCGACATTAAACGCAGCTATTACCTCGGTGGGACCTTTCGCAACGGACCTCGCTTCGCTCGCGGTGAGCAAGTACATCTGCATGGCGGAACTTTCACAGTGCCTCGCTATTCTTCATACTGTCTTGAAAGGCGACTGAACATCCGCAATAAACGGAGACTTACATAGCCTCTCCAGGGGATATAAAGTGACTGTTAACTGCGGCCCGCCTTTAGAAGCACGGCGACTACAATGACCGCCACGTGAAGTTTCGCTAATGGTCTTAGCTCGTTTTATGGCTTCGACCTCCTTAGCTGCACCCAGTACGCGAACTTCCCGACCGGTTATCCATGTTACGTGTTCCCTAGCAACGGTGTCGCATCCTCCACTGCGTTATGCGCTCTTTTACACATGCCGCCATGTCCGGGATGACATACTGACTCGTCTCCGGCGGAAAAAAAAGTTTCATGCTGCTACTGGGACTGAACAAGTACCTGCATACTTAAAAGACGATAAAAAGACAATATAGCCATAAAAACGCAATTTTGTAGTCATAGCACTTTCATGTAAAGACGGAATATGCAAATTAGGATATTATGCTCCGGGTTTGTGTGAGAGAGGAGTGTTTTGCAGATCTTGATTGTCACACGCCTCTTATCAATGGCCTGGAAGAAGCTATTTGGTTTCGAAATCGTTAGTTTGTAACGCTAACACCATATCTACTCTCTGTCTGAATAGGCCTTGGAAGACCCAACGGTGCCGACCGACTGCCGTTTCACCCTCAGGCGATAACAGGCTGTGGCTTAGCCACGTCTCCGCAATATCCTTTCTTCCATGAGTGTTAGTTCTGCAAGGTTCGCAGGAGAGCTTCTGTGAAGTTTGCAAAGTGGGAGACGAGGTACTGGCGGAAGTAAAGCTGTGAGGACGGGGAGTGAGTCGTGTTTGGGTAGCTCAGTTGGTAGAGCACTTGCCCGCGAAAGGCAAAGGTCCTGAGTTTAGGTCTCGGTCGGGCACACAGTTTTAATCTGCCAGGAAGTTTCATATTTTTTATCTGCTGATAGCGAAGTGGTATCAGATAGGACAGTTGATTCAATGTAATTTATCTCCCCTTCAAATCCGATATATTTTTCATACACGACACAGATGTTTAAAAATGTGTTGCAGCCGTGAGGCGTTTGAATCTCAGACGGCGTAGGAAGAACTCGAGACCGATGTCGGATAGGACTTGAGCGGACCCGAAGGTCGACGGAAAGAACGAAAGACAAGTGCCGCACGCGACACGTTCGCGACAGCATTATACGGACAGATGAACAACGAGCGGACATTCCAAAGAGCGACCATGAAAGAAACCCAGACGATGAGATAATGTAATAGAGACAATCCGGTCTCGTGCGACGGCAGTTATACTCAAGTGTGTCGAATAACAGAATGACGGATCGCCACTATGTGTCTTCAAGGAGTTGTGCGAAGTTTGTGACTATTTTTAGAGTTCGAAACATATAAATGTATTTTCTCCTATTCTCTATTGACTTGTCTCTGTACATCAGCTATGACTTCCTTCTTGTTTATGGAACAGACGCATCGCCAACCATGCAGCCGTATTTATCTCGGCGCGGCGACAGCTACTGGTTGGAGCATTAATGTGAAGAATTACGTGTAGTTGGCGATGTCTTGGCCATTAGAGCGATTCCCCCATGTAAGTCAATTTTTCTGGCAGGCATCCAAATTCCTTTCATCGGAATTCCAGAAAGTATACGACTTGTGTGTCTTATCCATTTTATGGAGTTTACAGACCTACACGCGACATTTGAAGGTTCTTAAATGAATATTTACGTTTAATTAACATGCATCCCGCAGCAAAACATTGGTAATACACATCTATCTAGCTCGAAAGTGATGCTATCATGGCTGTCCGTGTTTAAACCATTAATCGGAAGTACCTGAATTTTTCGAAGGAACAGTCAAAAAATAAGTTCATCGGCTGTTCCTTCACATCGCCGTACCGCCTGTTCGTCTGTGTGTCTCCTTTTCTCCAGCAGTGTCTCTGACCGTGTCCACTTGTTCTCACACCAACTGATTTCTACTGCATTGGTTTTTCCAGCGAACATAAACTGCACGACTTCACACGAACGCAACGAGTAATCAACTGTCGCAAAGATAAGGACGAAGGGTTTTTCTGAAGCAAATATTACAGTAGTTTAAGAAAATTTGCTATGTTCATGCCAATACCGGATACAAATAGCACGCACGAACACACACCATTACACTAGACGATTCTGGAAAATGGGCAGTAGCTTAGCACATACATAAATCAGGCCACACACCACAAGGAATTGAAGAGGTTTAGCCGGCTGATGTGGACGAGCGGTTCTAGGCGCTTCAGTCCGGAACCGCGCTGCTGCTACGGTCATTTGAGCATTTGAAGAGATTTCAAAATGTTCAAATGTGTGTGAAATCTTATGGGACTTAACTGCTAAGGTCATCAGTCCCTGAGCTTATACACTACTTAACCTAAATTATCCTAAGGACAAACACACACACCCATGCCCTGGGGAGGACTCGAACCTCCGCCAAGACCAGCCGCACAGTCCATGACTGCAGCGCCTCAGACGGCTCGGCTAATCCCGTGCGGCTTTGAAGAGGTTTAATTTAAAAGACTTTTCATTTATTGTTCAGTCTCAGTTGCATGTTTTTAATTACATGACATGTTTCGATCGCTACTTAGATCTGAAGATGATCCGGAGTGACCGAAAATGGTAATTAAAAATGTGCAACTGAGACAGAAGAATAAATGAGAATTCTTTTAAATATCAATGCAGCTGAGGTTTCTCTCAGGACGAATATGTCGGCTATAGTGAATTGAAGAGGATCTACATGTATTGCACGTAGAGAAGTAGGGAAGGAAACCACCTACTTGAAGGATTCCAAATAGCTGTTATCCGAACAGATTTCATAATGTGCTCAATGTACAGACAGATTCTCGAACGGTTCCGTTGATCCATTGAGATGTGGGACGCTTGTGTTCGTGATAGGGATGGAGAAGGATGGGGGATAAAAACACTTTTACTACACGATACGATATTGCATTGCCTGTGTTATTCTGAATTAAGATGCAAAATTTCTTTGGACATTCGTGCATGTCCAAAGGAACAGGGATTGCGGCGACTACAGCCGTTATGAAATACATTAAATTTATTCGCAGCTGCGAATAAGGACAACCATCAGATGTAGAATGGGTTGACGACAACGAATATTTGAAGCGAACCGGCACTCGAACGCGGATTTCCCGCTTATTCCGAGTGGTCGCCTCACCATTTGGCTGTACGTGCACGTTGACGGCCAGACCAAAGCTTCAACGTCTACCATGCGTTTACAACCAATACTCGCTTGCCCGGTGTCGGCAGATAAATAGAATATTGAATAAAATGTTCTCGGGTTTACAATCGCGTCAATTGCTTAAAACTACACGAGCCTTCGGCCAAGCACTCCTTGGCCATTGTCAAGAAATATGACTGCCGGTGGGCTGTTGGTGCGCCCTTATATACGCTAGCTGCCGGCTGTGACGTCACTGGTGCCCGTGACATTGCCATATGCTGGCATGTTTTGAGTCGGCGTTCGATCGCTGGATCCCACGCAGCGCTGAGCTGCAAGCCACCGTCTCTATTCAGGGTATTTGCGGAAATTTTTATTTTAATAGCTTCATTTATTAAACTGTCCCAGAAGCCGTTAGTGCGAGCCACGACAGAGGTATCTTCAAATTTTATGTGGTGTCCGTTTTCTAACGCATACTCAGCTGAACGCAGATTTCTCTGGATAGCGTAGGCGATAATACCTCTCATGTTCTTTTCTGCGTTGTTCCACAGTGCGCACTGTTTGTCCGCACTGTTTCTGTCCACACTCACAAGGTATTTCGTGGACTCCAGTGTTCTGAGACCTACTACATCTTTAACTGGTGTCAGTAACTGACGGATTTTCGTTGAGGCCTAAAGAGTGATTTGATATTGTGTCTTTTCGACAGGCGGCTTATCTTGCCCGACACAGAGCCTCAGAATGGCAGCAAAGCAAGTTTCTTTTCCTGCTCTTCGTCGGTGGTCTTATTCTGATATTTCCCAGAAATCACTTCTTTCACTTGATGGGCGCTGTAGCCGTTATTCCTGAAAACCTTGCGTAGGTGGCTCAGTTCATGGGGCAGGTTATCGTCGTCTTGTACGATGTACCAATGTTTGTAATACTGTGCGCTTCTGTGTTGGATGATGATGCCTGGTGACGTGCAGGTACAGGTCTGTGTGGGTGGGCTTTCTGTAGACGCTGCGCCAAGGCACCCATTTCGTATACGGTGGACGAGGACGTCGAAGAAGTGCAGTGCATTATCTTTTTCCACCTCCATGGTGAACTGGATATTACTGTTGATGCCACTGAGGTGTTCCAAAAACTCGTCTAGTTTCTCGCGTCCGTGTGGCCAAATGACGAACGTGTCGTCAACGTATCGAAAGAAATACTTCGGCTTCAATGGCGCAGTATCTATGGCAATATCCTCAAAATTCTCCTTGAAGAGGTTATCAACAGCTGGAGCCAACGGGCTACCCATTGCTACGCCGTCTGTCTGATCGTAATACTGGCCGTTGTACACGAAATAGGAGGGCGTAAGAGCGTGGCTAAATAGAATATTGTAGTGCCTGTGTTATTCTGAATTAACGATGCATGCATGTCCAAAGGAACTATGCATCGTAGTTCAGAATAACACAGCCACTGCGATATCGTATTTATCCGCCGACACCGGGCAAGCAGCTTTTAAGTGAAACGTCTCATCTGTACGAGAATGTACACAATGGATGTACCAGTAAAGGTTGTAGAAGCATGGTTGACGACATATGGAAGCTTCGGTCTGGGCGTCAGTCGTGCACGGATAGCCAAATGGCAAGGCGGCCGCCCGCGATAAGAGGGAAATCCGCGTTCGATATCCGATCCACCCCAAATTTTCGTTGCCGTTATCCCATTTTACAGCTGATGGTTGTCCGTAGTCGCAATTGCGATTACATTCAGTGTAAAAACGGCATTGGTTCAGATGGTTCAAATGGCTCTGAGCACTATGGGACGTAACATCTGAGGTCATCAGTCCCCTAGACTTAGAACTACTTAAACCTAAATAACCTAAGGATATCACACACAACCTTGCCCGAGGCAGGATTCGAACCTACGACCGCAGCAGCAGCGCGGTTCCGGACTGAAGTGCCTAGAACCGCTTGGCCACAACGGCCGGCAAACGGCATTGGTCTTCTTGAAGATGCCATCCCCCATTTTCACGAATGAATAGAAAAAACAAAACAGTGGGGCTGAAGCGTTGCTCAGTAACCAACTATCGTCCAACTGGGTGAGAACATGAGTAGTTACTTGAATACTGGTTGGTATGAAGTAGTCATTGGTCACGAAATAGGGCGTCTTCTGTAATTCAGTGTTTCTCTGAAACCTACTATGTCTGTCTGTAATCCACGTTCAAATGATTAAAACGTATGAATGGTTCTGTGAACATTGTTTAGCACGGAGTAGATACAGACCGTAAAATCTGACGAGTTTTTCGATGTAATATTTATTTATCTCACAAACGTGCTTCATCTGTCCATACAGCATATTAGCTGCCAAGTTATTACGCGAAGTATCTGATAGCAGAGACTACTTTGCCGAGAGTATTTTCGAACACCTGGAAGCTGGACGCATGGTATTGTTCGAAAGGCACTTGCAACGCCATCAAGATACGAGAGGAGATTTGTGCTTAGCGGGTCCATTTCCTTCTTCGTATAACTCGCTAAATAAGGGCTAGTTTTACTGTAGACGAAAGATATCGCTTCGTGATCATGCCTCCAGTAATTGCCCCGACGTGTAAAGAAACTTCTGTATGTCGTAGCTTTTGCTTATTTTCGAATCGTGACCCATTGAAGCACCAAAAAAATGGCTCACAACATTGATTTACATTCTTTGCTTGTGGCGAACTAAGCACCTCGAGCAACGGGCATAACGCTGGTGCCCCCGAAAGTCATTACGAGAATACGCCGTTTCGGCCGGTATCTGATCAACAGTCGCATTTATTGTCCTCCGCCGGTAACGGCAAAACGATTTCGTCGGCGATAGAAGGCGGAGGACGCGCCACAGTCGCATTCGCATTCGGGCTACTCCGACCTCACTTCCGGGTGCAATCAGATCGAAGCAAAAGTGCTGCCGAGGAGCGGCGCTCCCGAGGTCGCGAGAGCGAGCAACCATCCGTACTGGCTGAGATGCACGACCTCAGATCGTAGGCCGCGATGCGTGTGAACTTTCCCGTCCGCAGCTCGGCCGGGAGCGTGTCTGCGGCGCGGCAGGAAGACCTGCCAGCCACGCGTGGAACAAACTGTAGAAACGACCTTTCCGGCGTCCGTGAACAGGGTGGCGACATGTCTTAAGGGGACCACGCCGTGGTTCAGGTCGAAAAAAATCGATTTTTGGTTTTCATCATATTTCGATAGATTAAGGTTTTATTTAAGTACTCTGAAAAGGATTTCGCTGAAAATGATTTTTTTCCGACCATTTAAAGAGCATTTTCCGACCACGTGTGTTTATGTGCCTCGCCCACTTTTCTGTCACCCACTTTTCTGCATATACAGGGTGTTACAAAAAGCTACGGCCAAACTTTCAGGAAACATTCCTCAAACACAAAGAAAGAAAATATGTTATGTGGACATGTGTCCGGAAACGGTTACTTTCCATGTTAGAGCTCATTTTATTACTTCTCTTCAAATCACATTAATCATGGAATGGGAACACACAGCAACAGAACGTACCAGCGTGACTTCAAACACTTTCTTACAAGAAATGTTCAAAATGTCCTCCGTTAGCGAGGATACATGCATCCACCCTCCGTCGCATGGAATCCCTGATGCGCTGATGCAGCCCTTGGTGAATGGCGTATTGTATCACAGCCGTCCACAATACGAGCACGAAGAGTCTCCACATTTGGTACCGGGATTGCGTAGACAAGAGCTTTCAAATGCCCCCACAAATGAAAGTCAAGAGGGTTGAGGTCAGCAGAGCGTGGAGGCCATGGAATTGGACCGCCTCCACCAATCCATCGGTCACCGAATCTGTTGTTGAGAAGCGTACGAACACTTCGACTGAAATGTGCAGGAGCTCCATCGTGCATGAACCACATGTTGTGTCGTACTTGTAAAGGCACATGTTCTAGCAGCGCAGGTAGAGTATCCCGTATGAAATCATGATAACGTGCTCCATTGAGCGTAGGTGGAAGAACATCAAGACATCACCAACAATGCCTGCCCAAACGTTCACAGAAAATCTGTGTTGATGACGCGATTGCACAATTGCGTGCGGATTCTCGTCAGCCCACACATGTTGATGTTTACAATTTGATCACGCTGGAATGAAGCCTCATCCGTAAAGAGAACATTTGCACTGAAATGAGGATTGACACATTGTTGGATGAACCATTCACAGAAGTGTACCCGTGGAGGCCAATCAGCTGCTGATAGTGCCTGCACACGCTGTACATGGTACGGAAACAACTGGTTCTCCCGTAGCACTCCCCATACAGTGACGTGGTCAACGTTACCTTGTACTGCAGCAACTTCTCTGACGCTGACATTAGGGTTATCGTCAACTGCACGAAGAATTGCCTCGTCCATTGCAGGTGTCCTCGTCGTTCTAGGTCTTCCCCAGTCCCGAATCATAGGCTGGAATGTTCCGTGCTCCCTAAGACGCCGATCAATTGCTTCGAACGTCTTCCTGTCGGGACATCTTCGTTCTGGAAATCTGTCTCGATACAAACGTACCGCTCCACGGCTATTGCCCCGTGCTAATCCATACATCAAATGGGCATCTGCCAACTCCGCATTTGTAAACATTGCACTGACTGCACAACCACGTTCGTAATGAACACTAACCTGTTGATGCTACGTACTGATGTGCTTGATGATAGTACTGTAGAGCAATGAGTCGCATGTCAACACAAGCACCGAAGTCAACATTAGCTTCCTTCAATTGGGCCAACTGGCGGTGAATCGAGGAAGTACAGTACATACTGACGAAACTAAAATGAGCTCTAACATGGAAATTAAGCGTTTCCGGACACATGTCCACATAACATATTTTCTTTATTTGTGTGTGAGGAATGTTTCCTGAAAGTTTGGCCGTACCTTTTTGTAACACCCTGTATTTTAGATCTTTATATCCCCCACATTGACGTTAGCAGTGGAAGAAAATGATGGGTGTTCGGATATTGCAGTTGCACTCGATGGAAGTTGGCAGAAAAGAGGACATACTTTTCTGAATGGAGTAGTGACTGCCACGAGTGTAGACACCGATAAAGTATTAGATGTGGAGATAATGTCTAACTATTGAAAATATTGTAAAGTCAATGAACATAAAGAACACAACTGTGTGGTTAATTTTAGAGGAACAAGTGATGGTATAGAAGTTCATGGAGTACAACAAATATTTCATCGCTCCGTAGAAACAAGAGGCGTACGGTACACCAAATATTTAGGCGATGGTGACAGTAAGGCATACAACAATGTGGTGAACTCTAAGCCATATGGAAATGCCATTATTAGAAAAATAGAATATGTAGACCATGCTAAAAAACGTTTGGGAACAAGGCTGAGAAAACTAACTGTTGATATGAGAGGTAAAAAATTAGAAGATCGAAAATTGTTGACCGGACAGCGTCGGTTAACTAAAACTGAAATAGAAAACTTGCAAGTATACTATGGGCAGCCAATTAGGAGAAATAAAGAAAATCTGGAGTCAATGAAGAGAGATGTTTGGGCCATATTCTTCCATAAGTCCTCTACTGATGATAAGCCATGTCATGGATTGTGTCCATCAGGAGAAAATTCGTGGTGCAAATACAATAGGGCTCAGGCAACTGGAAAATCTTATTCTCTCCAGCATTCTCTTCCTGCTGCTGTTATTAGAGCAATTAAACCTATTTTCAGAGACTTGGCTCATCCTGACCTAAGGAAATGTGTGCATGGGCAGACACAGAACCCAAATGAATGTTTCAACATCATAATTTGGAACCGCCTTCCTAAAACTATATTTGTAGGCATGCATACAATGGAACTAGGAGTTCATGATGCTGTTATTACATTTAGTTGTGGTAATATTGGAAAGTGCTGGATACCAAAAAAGCTGGGAATTAATCCTGGGTTGAGTCCCATAGTGCTCAGAGCCATTTGAACCAATTAATCCTGGTGAAAATATGATCACTGGGCTACAACGATGCGATAAAATGAGGATAGCCGATGCAGACAGGTCTGCATCTAATATGGCCAAGAAAGCAATATAAACATCAAGGAAGGTGAAAAAGAAGCTGGAAGACCTGTTAGAGACCAAAGAAGCAGCAGGACAGTTTTAATTAACTGTAAGTAACAAATTTCAACAGTTTTTTCTTTAAAGTCAATTTCCCGCTAACTAAAATTTTCGGTACATATGCTCCATTATATCACAAACTATCATAGATAAATGAATGAAATTTTCAGAGACTGCATAACATAAAAAGTCACCTCTGGTACTACATTCATTAATATTCCCCCATTAGGAAGTACACAAAAAATATTTTCTGCAGAAAAAACTTAGTAATTTTTGTTAAAAAGTTTTAAAATGTATTTCTTAAAAACTATAAAATGTATGAAGTAGATTTCAGTACAGTTGACTCTGTTAGCATCATGTAACATAGAGTAAAAATATTAAGGTCCTGCATCAAGTAGTTTTTTCAGCAATGGGTCAAATACTTGCCTAAATTAACACGGGTTAGATAGGCGGGGTGTGGCCCCGTTAAAACGAACAGAGGACGACTTGTCTAGGAGGCATATGCCACTGCTGAATAGGTCTCTAAAATAAGTGGTCACTTACTGCTCAAAAATACTAATTTACTAACGCGTCTCGGAAACTGTTCATCATCAGAACGTCAAAAAGAAAAGTCTTCGCACAAAGTACGGACTCAGGTGCGTCAGCTTTCAGCATGAGTACCCAACTGAAACTTCTTTGTAGCGTGGGTTTTCTTTATTTTTGAATCGTGACTCACTGACGCACCTGTTGAGGACTGATGCTGACGGCTGACAGAAACCGTACCCGAAACGCGTCAGTAAATAATAAGTTTTGAGCAGCAAGTAATCAGTTTTTCTACCGACCTATTTAGCAGTGGTGTAAGTCTCCTCAAGTTTACGTCACGCTCGAACGCCTCCTGCACCACTTTATGTTGAACCGGCAGTAAATTCTCAGAGAATTTAATTCATTGGAAAAGTCAGGGAAATCTCGGGGATTTCTAAGCGATCGTGGAAGGAGAAATATTGTCAGTTTTTGCAAATCATTCTGAGATCCTGCTTCGGAAGCAGTCGGTTGTGGATAAAGACATCCATTGAACCGCGGTTACAGTTGTAAAACTACTTTTGGCTACCATATACTTCCGTAAGTACACCACTGTAGTTCTACTAGTAGCTTTTATCACTTAAGGTCGTACATGCATTACCTGTATGTTAGGTGTTTTGCATACCTATCAGGCGTTACTTCGTAACGATCGCTTTCTTTGTGTATGCGATTCCCCTGAAAATCGAAAATGGTGAATGTTGTAGAATTTAGAAAAAAACGGACGTAGTTGGTGGAATACTTAACTTTGATCCATTAATGGTGAGCGTCGGTCTTGACGGTACATTATTGCAGTATCAATAGTAACTGGTACTGGCGCTTTGCTAGGTCGCAGCAAATGACGTAGCTGAAGGCTATGCTAACTATCGTCTCGGCAAATGAGAGCGTATTTTGTCAGTGCACCGTCGCTAGCAAAGTCGGTTGTACAACTGGGGCGAGTGCTAGGAAGTCTCTCTAGACCTGCCGTGTGGCGCGCTCGGTCTGCAATCACTGATAGTGGCGACACGCGGGTCCGACGTATACTAACGGACCGCGGCCGATTTAAGGGCTACCACCTAGCAAGTGTGGTGTCTGGCGGTGACACCACAGTGAAATGTCTAGAAAGTGACTGAGAACAGGTAAGTGGCTGGTAACCTACAGAACGTTTTTGTTCTACATAGTTATCTTCCTGTCTGTTAATTAAAAGTAGCAGCATTTATATAGCACAGTTGAAATTGTCAGTGGTTTAATCCAGGTTTTGTTCGAAAATTGTTCATGTATAACGTGAAACAGAGGGGTGTTATAGTAGAAATAATAAAAACATTACATATGTATCATATAGCGCAAGAAAAGCAATTTCCTCAACAAAAAGACAAAATAAAAAAAACGTAAAACAAAAATATATAAAACATCGCTTCAATACTTCCTCGAACTCATATAAAACATGTTTCTGATATTCGTAAACAACTTTCGCGTTTATCAACAATAACAAGAAACTCCTGTCTGATTGTGATGAAGAACGTTCTTTTGAGTGCAAAATAACAACAGTAATTATATATTATTCATGTTTGTGCATGTAAACTGCACTTGCATTAAAAGTACTTGCTTTGATTACATGAAAGTGCAGAATTTACGCGATGAACTAATTTTTATTACTCATCAGATGCAAGTTATATTCCGTAAGGGTACAAAATACACAGTGGACTAATACTTAATCAAGTGCGGTTCTAACTGTTTGCAAAACAAACGAACAAAAAAACAAAAAGTAGTCGTCGGTTCCCAGTTTCCCGAATACCCATCCTTTTATGTTTCTTTCTCTACGAATGCTGTCAATACTGCAATTTACCAAGTCGTTTATCTAGTGCACCAAAACCCGCAGTTTGGTAGAGCGCAATCGTAATAGCAGTATAGTATTTGTAGCTCGACTGCGCCTTCCCCTGACGTACTCACTGTCCGGAAATCATCGCTAAGGCCCCTACAAATGATCACATAGTTTGTCACAATTCAATAGTTTGTCAAATTGTTTGACGACGTTGTTTCACGTGCTTGTCTAACATAGACTGTCTGAGAGAGGAACTTTGACTGACGGCCGATTTGACAAACCGTCGGACGTTGTTTGTGTTGGTGTTCCGCAGTGTGTGTTTAGTGAGAAACAGTTCTTATTACAGAATGAGATTTTCACCGTGCAGCGGAGTGTGCGCTGATATGAAACTTCCTGGCAGATTAAAACTGTGTGCCGGACCGAGTTCGAGTCTCGGTCCGGCACACAGTTTTAATCTGCCAGGAAGTTTCAGTTTTTATTACAATTTATCTCTCTGTATCGTGAAACTACGGTCGAATAATTAGACGTTTAAAAACGAAAGAACAGGGGCATTTACGAAAATAGTAGAGGTGTTTCATCTTTCCCAGCCATATAAACGCAGGAAGAAAATGAATATGATACGTACAACATAAAAGCGGGAGTTCAATAAAATAAAAAAAAATCAAAGCTCTCCGGTTCTTCCACGGGCGATGTATATGTTCCCACTTTGTGGTATTTCAGTGAATTTTCATTAGAGGTTTCTGATGTCTCTGAGATTAACCGCTTTCAGCTGCATATTAACTTTTCCAGTAACATGACCAGCTTCGTAATTTCAGATCACTCCTCGGGTTACATACGTCAGTGTTGCTGTAAAAGTGCATATACAGCTGAAAGTCGTTTATTTCAGAAACATGGATTACTTCAGCTGCGGTTGCCCTCAGCAGCAAGTTATTTGTTTGATTAGAGGACCAAGTAGAAGAGAATATATGTCTTTTTCAGTGTGAGTGCAACGTAGTTTTAACATGTTACTAAAAATGTGACTGTCTGTTCGGCAGAAGATGATGTAATCACGACGTTCTGAATGTAATACGTACTTGCTTTAGCGCAATACCGGGTGTATATTTATCTCTCCAGTTCAATCTCTCCATGGACCAGCGTTTTCTTTTGTTTTTCTTCTTTATACACAGTGGAAAGGTCAGTGTCAGAAATGCATTGTCTGTATTGGTAGCCGTTTCCGCGGGTGTCGAAATATGTTTGTTGTTCGTGATTCCCCCAGCTGTATATCCGTTTCCCATTTCATGATAGTAACACAAAATTTAACGTGCGCTTGAGATTTCTGTCACGTAGTTGTGAATTTGTGAGTCACAAAAAAGCAAAAGATTCTTTGTTTTTATTTCATAAAGGATTCGAATAGAGATTCTTATTCGCATATGCGTTCTTTGTAGATCGGTAACGAATTTTCTGGCCTCAGATTTTTTTAAACTAATTCCAGTGCAAAGCTGTACTTTGAGGAATTTGTCGCAGCTGTGACTATAGCTTGTGGTGCGTCCACTTTGAAACAAGATGCGTCGATGCTAGAAAAGTGTATTGATATCACATTCCAGTAAAACAGTTCTAAAAGTTATCCTGCCAGAATATACTTGAGGTTACGGCATGATGACCCATGACATTGACGTTGATTTACATTATTTCGAATGACTGTTGCCCGAATTTAAAAATTTAAAATTCTA
This sequence comes from Schistocerca americana, assembly GCF_021461395.2. NCBI lineage: Eukaryota > Metazoa > Arthropoda > Insecta > Orthoptera > Acrididae > Schistocerca > Schistocerca americana. The sequence continues at coordinate 160,653,157 of NC_060119.1, read as the reverse complement.
ACGTAATATATTCATTAGGAGGTGTAATCTTATGATACAGATTTAACACAATAAGTCAAGTATTAAAGTTAGAAGTTTATATGTCTTGAGACAACATAAATAATAAAAACGAAAATTATGCAGACTGTATTTTTCCAGTATTTGAGAATGAGAATACTGTCTCTTCTAACAAATTTTACATGTAATTCCAAACAATTTCGAACTGTTTCCTCCTTTACACCCTCCACAAAATAATGAAACAAAAATTATCGGTTACTATAATATCGCTGTTCATGCAGTAAAATCCCAGCAACAGACATGACGTTTATTTCTTCTTTATTATTAACTTCTTTCGCAACCCATTTAGCAGACACTGTTCACATATACCACTGAATGAATTGCAAAATTGTATCACAGTATGACACACAGTTCAGGGTATATGACGTCATAATCACTGAGAAGCGTGTAAAACTAGCTTTTCTTAAAACAGACCGGTTTCTTGAAACAGTTAAGGCCGAAGGGGCGTTATAAGTAATGGCTAATAAGAGACGTGGGAAATTTGAACTGTCAATATGGAAAACTTTTTAAAATTGCTGATGCGAGAAAGTCGCCACCGTGAACTGAACCACCAACACAGGGGAATCTTAGGAGAAAAAAAGGAAAATTATTCCTGAACGTCCCGTCGACGACTAGATCATTAGTAACAGATCACAATCGCGGTTTCAAGAAGGATGGGGAAAGAATTCTGTTGTGGCCTTTTAAAGGAATCAACCCGTCATTCGTCTGTTAGGGCTTTCATCTCGAGTCGAGTGTTGATGAAACTAGAACAGAAGCAGATTTCACTCTGTAGCACCGTTTGCAGCATAATTTCGCTAAACGTAAACAAAATTTGGTCGAAAGTTATAGTAATAAGAGAACATGAAACTTGAGAAACATTATAAAAAACGTCTCAAGCACGTCATCGTATGAAAGTACGTGAAAATCGCCAAAATGTGGTTTTAAACAAGAACTTTCAAAAGTCGAATAGGAAAATTGTGAAATGAAGAGACACTTGCCAAAAAATTGATGGAGAAAAAAAGTCAAAAAATTACAATTACCGTTAGAATTATTAGGATAATTCCACAATCGATTAGGGTACCCAAAAACTCTTAATTTAGACTGCAAGGAGCAAAGTGGGAGTAAAATTGTAGAAACGGATAAAACTAACTACGGATGTCGTCAAATGTGGCTGATGTTGCAGAAAACGTTATGCAACCAGCTTCCACTGTTTTCGCACAGAAAAAAGGAAAGTCGTGTTTGCTTACTTGCCCAAACAAGTGTCAGCACATCTGTGAAATCATCATTGGGTCGTTATTTTGATGATTGTCTTAATTACCAGCCAGTTAGGTTGGATAGCTTGTCATTCGTGATGCTCGTATTTTCTTGTGCTTGTTCCTCACGTAAACGCGTGTTCTGTACGACCACGAAAGTTTTGTTTCTGAAGTTAATGCTTACCAAACTGCAAGTGCCGATACTAAAATCAGCGTATGCACCGTTTTTATGACACCGTATTTATGTAAAGAATATGATCGTGGGGATGGCTGCACCGGTAAATTATTGTGGCAAGCCCTCCACCCATTTAATGAAGGCTCTAAAAACTTAATTGACTAATAGTTAAGATTATCTATAAAATATGGGGCCGTTGATGGAAAATATATGTTGAAACGAGTTGTTGTTGTTGTTGTGGTCTTCAGTCCTGAGACTGGTTTGATGCAGCTCTCCATGCCACTCTATCGTGTGCAAGCTCCTTCATCTCCCAGTACCTACTGCAACCTACATCCTTCTGAATCTGCTTAGTGTATTCATCTCTTGGTCTCCCTCTACGATTTTTACCCTCCACGCTGCCCTCCAATACTAAATTGGTGATCCCTTGATGCCTCAGAACATGTCCTACCAACCGATCCCTTCTTCTGGTCAAGTTGTGCCACAAACTTCTCTTCTCCCCAGTCCTATTCAATACTTCCTCATTAGTTATGTGATCTACCCACCTTATCTTCAGCATTCTTCTGTAGCACCACATTTCGAAAGCTTCTATTCTCTTCTTGTCCAAACTATTTATCGTCCATGTTTCACTTCCATACATGGCTACCCTCCATACGAATACTTTCAGAAATGACTTCCTGACACTTAAATCAATACTGGATGTTAACAAATTTCTCTTCTTCAGAAACGCTTTCCTTGCCATTGCCAGCCTACATTTTATATCCTCTCTACTTCGACCATCATCAGTTATTTTGCTCCCCAAATAGCAAAACTCCTTTACTACTTTAAGTGCCTCATTTCCTAATCTAATTCCCTCAGCATCACCCGACTTAATTAGACTACATTCCATTATCCTTGTTTTGCTTTTGTTGATGTTCATCTTATATCCTCCTTTCAAGACACTGTCCATTCCATTCAACTGCTCTTCCAAGTCCTTTGCTGTCTCTGACAGAATTACAATGTCATCGGCGAACCTCAAAGTTTTTATTTCTTCTCCATGAATTTTAATACCTACCCCGAATTTTTCTTTTGTTTCCTTTACTGCTTGCTCAATATACAGATTGAACAACATCGGGGAGAGGCTACAACCCTGTTTTACTCCCTTCCCAACCACTGCTTCCCTTTCATGTCCCTCGACTCTTATAACTGCCATCTGGTTTCGGTACAAATTGTAAATAGCCTTTCGCTCCCTGTATTTTACCCCTGCCACCTTCAGAATTTGAAAGAGAGTATTCCAGTCAACATTGTCAAAAACTTTCTCTAAGTCTACAAATGCTAGAAACGTAGGTTTGCCTTTCCTTAATCTTTCTTCTAAGATAAGTCGTAAGGTCAGTATTGCCTCACGTGTTCCAGTGTTTCTACGGAATCCAAACTGATCTTCCCCGAGGTTGGCTTCTACTAGTTTTTCCATTCGTCTGTAAAGAATTCGTGTTAGTATTTTGCAGCTGTGACTTATTAAGCTGATAGTTCGGTAATTTTCTCATCTGTCAACACCTACTTTCTTTGGGATTGGAATTATTATATTCTTCTTGAAGTCTGAGGGTATTTCACCTCTCTCATACATCTTGCTCACCAGATGGTAGAGTTTTGTCAGGTCTGGCTCTCCCACGGCCGTCAGTAGTTCCAATGGAATATTGTCTACTCCGGGGGCCTTGTTTCGACTCAGATCTTTCAGTGCTCTGTCAAACTCTTCACGCAGTATCGTATCTCCCATTTCATCTTCATCTACATCCTCTTCCATTTCCATAATATTGTCCTCAAGTACATCGCCCTTGTATAGACCCTCTATATACTCCTTCCACCTTTCTGCTTTCCCTTCTTTGCTTAGAACTGGGTTTCCATCTGAGCTCTTAATATTCGTACAAGTCGTTCTCTTATCTCCAAAGGTCTCTTTAATTTTCCTGTAGGCGGTATCTATCTTACCCCTAGTGAGATAGGCCTCTACATCCTTACATTTGTCCTCTAGCCATCCCTGCTTAGCCATTTTGCACTTCCTGTCGATCTCATTTTTGAGATGTTTGTATTCCTTTTTGCCTGTTTCACTTACTGCATTTTTATATTTTCACCTTTCATCAATTAAATTCAATATTTCTTCTGTTACCCAAGGATTTCTACTAGCCCTCGTCTTTTTACCTACTTGATCCTCTGCTGCCTTCACTACTTCATCCCTCAAAGCTACCCATTCTTCTTCTACTGTATTTATTTCCCCCATTCCTGTCAATTGCTCCCTTATGCTCTCCCTGAATCTCTGTACAACCTCTGGTTCTTTTAGTTTATCCAGGTCCCATCTCCTTAAATTCCCACCTTTTTGCAGTTTCTTCAGTTTTAACGAAACGAGTATGAGAAAGAAAACACTGCAGAATTTGTGTCTTTCAGATACAACTGGCGCGGAGTCCTCTGATGTAAGAATGCTGTGGATAGTAGAGAAACGGAGATAAAAAGACGAAGGCGATCCTCGGTGCAGACTGCATGTTCTTCCGTAATATTTGGTTCAAATGTCTCTGAGCACTGTGGGACTTAACAAATGTGGTCATCAGTCCCCTAGAACTTAGAACTACTTAAACCTAACTAACCTAAGGACATCATACACATCCATGCCCGAGGCAGGATTCGAACCTGCGACCGTAGCAATCGCGCGGTTCCGGACTGCGCGCCTAGAACCGCGAGACCACCGCGGCCGGCTTCCGTATTATTTCTATGTTGTTTTTTTTTTTCATAAGATGTGTTGTCCATTTATATGCAGTATGAAGATGAAAGAGCGAACAATACGTGTTACGTAGTTTTTATCTGTTACAATATAATTTATTTTATTAAATTAATAACATATAAATTTTGCGACAATCTTCGTAGACTCGCTCAACAATAAAAAATATTGCAAGATATGCAATTCGAACACACACACACACCTGGAATGTGACTGGGATCTCTGAGCATTCACGACTTCTTACAATCTATTTGCATTAATGCCTTCTGTGGACCTCTTTCCAATTTCAGTTTTAATCGTTTGTTATTATTTCCCTTTCTTCCACTATTCCTTCATTGTTTCACTGTTTCTTTTAACTGTCTTCAGACGACTGTGTGCTAATTTGGTTTCCCTCCTTCCTTGGAATTTTTTTAGTTGTAAAGCTTTTTGCCTGAACATTTCTGTTTCTAATACTTCTTCCTTTCCGTATTTTTCCTAACCTGTTAAACCCAAATGGTCATTAATTCCTTTCAACTAAGATATTTAAATATCTGCTTGGTCTTACACGTCAAACCTACAAAACTTTAACTGAAATCTAAAACAATGAAAAATCCCGGAATTCTAAGAAATTCCCGGGTTTTTCCCGGATGAAAAAATTCCCGGGTTTTTCCCGGCTGTCCCGGGCCGTATACACCCTGATAAAAGAAGGCGTAAGAGAAGAATCCATACAAAATATTATAATTCATTTATCATACCATGAGGACAGCAGCAGCGAAGATACCGAAGCCTTTGTCGTTGCGACGAGGGACGATCAGACAGATGACGATGATCTTGGGGTTTCCGTTCTTCCGCACGAAAAATAAAGGTACCGTCGCCATTCGACATTTTACACGTAGGCCCTAAAACTTGTGCATTTCACTGTACCTTGTTAATGTCGAAAACCTATTTGTGTGTATTTGTCTAAAGAGATGAGCACTGCCAGCGCTTGAGAAAAATTTTAATCTAGGAACACGTCGCTCAGTAGAATGCTACCAACAAGAATGCTGTAATGAATCGTGTGGCATTGTTAGGCTGTGTAGTCATGGCTATCACGGGGACGGAGGGTGGGAGGGGAGGGTCGTCAGCCCGCTTTCCGCCCCTCCGCCACCCACACCCCCACCCCCCACCCGTCTCCGGCCTACTGCACTTCCAGCGCTGCCAGCTGTCAGCGCTCTTCTCCCGGCAACAATACGCCAAACGGTACGCTTGGCTTTGTCGGCTGCCGTTCCGTTGCCACTTTTGCTCCACGGAACATCGGGCTTGCCAATTCTGAATTAGGAAATTATGGACATAATTTTGATCTGCTTAGAGCCACTATACCGACCTATTCCATAACTGAGCTTCAGCATTTTTCGTGATTTTCTACCTCTGAAGACAGGGGTGCGCTACGGTGGTAGCCGGCAAACAGCTCTTGTAGCGACAGCATTGCGACTGTAGACCTTAAAGGCAACGTTACTCGACGACACGAGGTTGCGAAATTCTTTCCGTGAAACCAGTTCCAGAAAATTGTAGACACGGAGACACCTGCGTACATAGGGTGACCATATGTATCCAACTAGAAAAGAGTACACACACTACTGGCCATTGAAATTGCTACACCACGAAGATGACGTGCTACAGACGCGAAATTTAACCGACAGACAGAAGATGCTATGATATGAAAATGATTAGCTTTTCACAGCATTCACACATGGTTGGCGCCGGTGGCGACACCTACAACGTGCTGATATAAGGAAAGTTTCCAACCGATTTCTTAAACAGCAGTTGACCGACGTTGCCTGGTGAAACGTTGTTGTGACGCCTCGTGTAAAGAGGAGAAATGCGTACCACCACGTTTCCGAGTTTGATAAAGGTCGGATTGTAGCCCATCGCGATTGCGGTTTATTGTATCGCGACATTGCTGCTCGCGTTGGTCGAGATCCAGTGACTGTTAGCAGAATATGGAATCGGTGGGTTCAGGACGGTAATACGGAATGCAGTGCTGGATCCCAACGGCCTCGTATCACTAGCAGTCGAGGTGATAAGCTTCTTATCCGCATGGCTGTAACGGGTCGTGCAGCCACATCTCGATCCCTGAGTCAACAGATGGGGACGTTTGCAAGGCAACAACCATCTGCACGAACAGTTCGACGACGTTTGCAACAGCATTGACTATCAGCTCGGAGACCATGGCTGCGGGTACCCTTGACGCTGCATCACAGACAGGAGCGCCTGCGATGGTGTACTCAACGACGAACCTGGGTGCACGAATGGCAAAATCTCATTTTTTCGTATGAATCCAGGTTCTGTTTACAGCATCATGATGGTCACATCCGTGTTTGGCGACATCGTGGTGTACGTAGATTGGAAGCGTGTATTCGTCATTGCCATATTGACGTATCCCCCGGCGTGATGGTAGCCTATGGGGTGCCATTGGTTACGCGTCTCTGTCACCTCTTGTTCGCATTGAGGGCCCTTTGAACACTGGACGTTACATTTCAGATGTGTTACGATCTGTTTCTCTACCCTTCATTCGATCCCTGTGAAACTCTACATTTCACCGAGCGAGGTGGCGCAGTGGTTAGACACTGGACTCGCATTCGGGAGGACGACGGTTCAATCTCGCCTCCGGCCATCCTGATTTAGGTTTTCCGTGATTTCCCTAAATCACTGCAGGCAAATGCCGGGATGGTTCCTCTGAAAGGGCACGGCCGACTTCCTTCCCCATCCTTCCCTAATCCGATGAGACCGATGACCACGCTGTCTGGTCTCCTTCCCCAAACCAACCAACCAACCAAACCCTACATTTCAGCAGGATAACGCACGACCGCATGTTGCAGGTTCTGTACGGGCCTTTCTTGATGCAGAAAATGTTCGACTGCTGCCCTGGCCAGCACATTGTCCAGATCTCTCCCCAACTGAAAACGTGTGGTCAATGGTGGCCGAGCAACTGGCTCGTCACAATACGCCAGTCACTACTCTTGATGAACTGTGGTATCGTGTTGAAGCTGCATGGATAGCTGTACCTGTCCACTCCATCCACGCTCTGTTTGACTCAATGCCCAGGCGTATCAAGGCCGTTATTACGGCCACAGGTGGTTGTTCTGGGTACTGATTTCTCAGGATCTATGCACCCAAATTGCGTGAAAATGTACTCACATGTCACTTCTAGTATAATATATTTCTCCAATGAATACCCGTTTATCATCTGCATTTCTTCTTGGTGTAGCAATTTTAATGGCCAGTAATGTCCTAATTGTGTCACTAAGGTTGAATAACGCCTTGTTCAAAAATGTGTGTGAAATCTTATGGGACTTAACTGCTAAGGTCATCAGTCCCTAAGCTTACACACTACGTACCCTAAATTATCCTAAGGACAAACACACACACACCCATGCCCGAGGGAGGACTCGAACCTTCTCCAGGATCAGCCGCATAGTCCATGACTGCAGCGCCTTAGACCGCTCGGCTAATCCCGCGTGGCATCGCCTTCTTTCAATTACACTAGCCACGTACGATGAAAAGCTATTTTTAACTATGTCATGTGAGAATATTGTCATTTTAAGGAAGATATTAACGATGTGTGAAGCCGTATGGCACCAACACTAATCAAGAATGTTTTATGATCTGAAGAGGGTTAAATTGTTAACGGAAACTAGTAACCCATCCAAAGAAAGAAGATTTTATGTGAGACCTTGACATCATGGGCTTTCAATCCCTAACATAAAAATGTGCCGTAGTTCGTCAGAGTGGTGGGTCTCAAGCTAAGGCCTCTCTTTGCAAATGTCATCGTCCCGTCGTCGTTGAGCTTCTCTCGATACGGGTGTAGCATACCGGCACCGACCAGCTGACAGTGTGGGCCAGTCAGTGATCGGCTTGACTGCAGCTTTCCCGCGCAGGGCCAGCTGCACAGCTGCTGCTCGCTGCACCTGCGTACGCCGCTTTCCCAGCGGGAGAAACTCAGCCGCTCGGAGATCTTCCCGCCGCGTCGCTGTCTGCGGGCCGCCTCTGCCTGCCCCACATTCTCCTCTTCGTGACTTTCGCGTTCCGTCGCTCACCTCGACCGCCCTCTTTTTCTCGTCACTAGCGTCGTCCTAAGAACCGGTCGCGTGCCGCCAGGCAATCTAGGAGACTGGCTATTATCCCTACCTCCTCTTCTTTTTTACAGTTCAGCTCCTTTCTGCTGTAAAAGATGACATCTTTCGCCGCTTAAGAGCCTCATTTTTTTTAAAAAAAGTGTAGGAGCCCATCCGATACGACATTTTCTGTAGCGTGATTTAGAATGGACCAATGATACTACTTCCCTCGATTCTTTAAAGAATCGAACTCCCCAGTGTAAAACAGAAACATATGATTACTTTACAAATGAGTTAATGTACTAACTTTTCGAGCTTAACCATGTGAAACCTCTGTAACTGCAGAAGCAAAACCATAAATATGTTGACTACATTAGTTGCAGATTAGTCATCCACAGACTAATCCACAGATTAGTCATCCGCTTCGTAAGTTTTACGAAAATAAAGTTTTTCACGCATTTCAATGTTTATGACGTCATGTCACCTGAACTATGAGCCGTAAAATGATATAATTTTGCAGGTATTTTAAGTGGTATATGTGGAAACTGTCTGCAAAATTGTTGCGAATGAGTTAATGGTACAGAAGTAATAAATTGAATCGTCGTGCCCGACGTTGAATATTTACTGCATCAACAGCAAAAATGTAATAGGCGACACATCACTTTCCTTTAATTATTTTGTGCGGAGGGAGAGGGGGGGGGGGGGTTGTTCAAGGAAAAAGCTTTGGATAGGTTCGAAATTGTATGTAAAGTTTGTTTGGGAGTCGTTAAGTGCTCTGATTCCGAAATACTGGACGAATACAGGGTGATAACGAGCTGAATAATCACTGCTGATGTTAAGCCTTCTCGATGATGTAGAAGGTTAAATGTGTTAGTTTGAGGTAAGGGACCCTGGTCCAGAAACGACCAGGTCGAAATTTATAATCGAAAATCATACCTCTTGACGGGAAGTTAGATAGTTAGTTAGTTGCGTGTTCCACTGATCAATCGCACGGTACAGTAGCCGTTATGATAAGGAACGTATAAAGTGCACAATAAATGCACATATGAAACAAGATTTTTTTAAAGTATATTTATATTACAGTACAATGTTAAAGCTTAATATTTCTGTTATTTGCTTAAGTCGTATAACTGTTTGTTTTTGGAGCATCACCTGCGACCAGCTCTGCGAAAGAAGCGGCGACACTTTCTACGCGACCCACCCATCATTTTGCACAGCAATGCGGGGGCGCTTAGAGCACAAGCTGTGGCTGGTCTGTTCGGTCGATGGGACTGGGAAGTACTGTACCATCCACCATACACCCCGGACTTAAATCCTTGTGACTTTGATTTGATTCCGGAGATGAATGAACACTTCGTGGCATTCGCTTCAGAACTGTTCCAGAGATTCGACAGGCAGTAGACCGCTCCATTCGCACCATCAACAGAACGGGCTCTGCTAACGGATACTACGCCTTCCACATCGCTGGCAATGGGTTCTACACAACGCTGGTGACTACTTTGAGACCAGTAATAGATGCAAACATGTAACTCCTTTGCATCGGTTGTAAATCAATAGCTGCTACTATTTAAGTTCCAACCCTCGCATATATACAGGGTGGTCCATTGTTAGAGACCGGGCCAAATATCTCACGAAATAAGCATCAAACGAAAAAACTACAAAGAACGAAACTCGTCTAGCTTGAAGGGGGAAACCAGATGGCGCTATGGTTGGCCCGCTAGATGGCGCTGCCATAGGTAAAACGGATATCAACTGCGTTTACTTAAATACGAACCCCCATTTTTATTACATATTCGTGTAGTACGTAAAGAAATATGAATGTTTTAGTTGGACCACTTTTTTCGCTTTGTGATAGATGGCGCAGTAATAGTCACAAACGTATAAGTACGTGGAAACACGCAACATTCCGCCAGTGCGGGCGGTATTTGCTTCTTGATACATTACCCGTGTTAAAATGGACCGTTTACCAATTGCGGAAAAGGTCGATATCGTGTTGATGTATGGCTATTGTGATCAAAATGCGCAACGGGCGTGTGCTATGTACGCTGCTCGGTATCTTGGACGGCATCATCCAAGTGTCCTGACCGTTCGCCAGATAGTTACGTTATTTAAGGAAACAGGAAATGTTCAGCCACATGTGACACGTCAACCACGACCTTCAACAAATGGTGATGCCGAAGTAGGTGTTTTAGCTGCTGTCGCGGCTAATTCGCACATCAGTAGTAGACAAATTTCGTGAGAATCGGGCATCTCAAAAGCGTCGGTGGTGAGAATGCTACATCAACATGGATCGCACCAGGAACTGCATGGTGACGACTTTGAACGTCGCGTACAGTTCTGCCACTGGGCACAAGAGAAATTACGGGACGATGACAGATTATTTGCTCGCGTTGTATTTAGCGACGAAGCGTCATTCGTCAACAGCGGTAACGTAAACCGGCATAATATGCACTATTGGGTAATGGAAAATCCGCGATGGCTGCGCCAAGTGGAACATCAGCTACCTTGGCGGGTTAATGTACGGTGCGGCATTATGGGAGGAAGGATAATTGGCCCCCATTTTATCGATGGCGTCTAAATGGTGCAATGTATGCTGATTTCCTACGTAATGTTCTACCGAAGTTACTATAAGATGTTTCACTGCATGACAGAATGGCGATGTACTTCCAACATGATGGATGTCTGGCACATAGCTCGCGTGCGGTTGAATCGATATTGAATAGCAGATTTCATGACAGGTGGATTGGTCGTCGAAGCATGGCCCGCACGTTCACCGCATCTGACGTCCCCGGATTTCTTTCTGTGGGGAAAGTTGAACGATATTTGCTATCGTGATCCACCGACAACGCCTGACAACATGCGTCAGCGCATTGTCTATGCATGTGTGAAGATTTCAGAAGGCGAACTACTCGCTGTTGAGAGGAATGTCTTTACACGTATTGCCAAATGCATTGAGGTTGACGGGACATCATTTTGAGCATTTACTGCATTACTGTGGTATTTACTGGTAATCACGCTGTAACAGCATGCGTTCTCAGAAATGATAAGTTCACAAAGGTACATGTATCACATTGGAACAACCGAAATAAAATGTTCAAAAGTACCTACGTTCTGCATTTTAATTTAAAAAACCTACCTGTCACCAGCTGTTCGTCTAAAACTGTGAGCCATATGTTTATGACTATTACAGCGCCATCTATCACAAGGCGAAAAAAGTGGTCCAACTAAAACATTCATATTTATTTACTTACTACAAGAATATGTAATAAAAATGGGGGTTCCTATTAAAAAAAAAAACGCAGTTGATATCCGTTTGACCTATGGCAGCGCGATCTAGCGGGCCAACCATAGCGCCATCTGGTTTCCCCCTTCAAGCTAGACAAGTTTCGTTCTTTGTAGTTTTTTCGTTTGACGCTTATTTCGTGAGATATTGGATCGGTCACGATCAATTTACCACCCTGTATATGAGCGGTTTTACGCTATTGTTTGCCAACGGCCTTGCCGCAGTTGGAGCACCGGTTTCCCGTCAGATCACCAAAGTTAGGCGCTGTCGGGCTTGGCTAGCAATTGAATCTTTCAAAGACAGGGTCTGCCAAGTGCTGTTCGCAAGCGTGTGCCGTCAGCCCTTGTGAGGCCAATTGCGGAGCTACTTGATTGAGAAGTAGCGGCACCGGTCACGAAAACTGATAACGGCCACGAAAGCAGTGTGCTGACCACTTGCTCCTCCATATCCGCATGCGAGACGCGTACCGTCTGAAGGTGACACGACGGTCGGTCGGTACCGTTCGGTGAATCGGACGGTGTGTGTTTTGCGCTGTTGGTAATGAGTATTTAAAAATTGTCGTACTGTAGTTAAGCAATCAAATCAGAATATTGTGGGAGCTCATTTTCATTCCCTTTTAAATTTTACTTTGACTATGGCGACCAAAGCTGTTATTAATTGCCGGCCGCGGTGGCTGCACGGTTCTAGGCGCTTCAGTCTGGAACCGCGCGACCGCTACGGTCGCAGGTTCGAATCCTGCCTCGGGCATGGATGTGTGTGATGTCCTTAGGTTAGTTAGGTTTAAGTAGTTCGGAGTTATAGGGGACTGATGACCTCAGCTGTTAAGTCCCATAGTGCTCAGAGCCATTTGAACCATTTTGTTATTAATTGTAGTGTCTGTGTCAGCTTTTGCAGTTAGATTGATGTTTGGAACTTCTCTTTGGGGCAGGATTTGCAACGCTCTGTCTATGAAATTTATGGGTCTTATCTGGCGAGCTAAGTAAGCATATTTAAAATTTTAATTATTTTAGTCTGTTGTGCTGAGTTGTAGAAGTTCACTTTACGAAACCGGACTGGATTGTTTTAAGTGGTTTTAAGATTAAAAGAAGATTCGTATTGTTGGTGAAAATTTTGGGAGGTCAGTGTATTCCTGTTCTAAGCGTGTTGGTAAAATAAATGATGTGTTACATAATTAGCCCCGTTTCCACTCCAGAATCCTGCATTCATAGCTGACCCTCCTATATTCCGTTCTTGTCAAAAGGGGGTTTCACCTTCTATTTTCTGAATATGAGAAACAAAACTGTAATTCTTCGAAGATATATGAAGTAGTTAACACCTAAGAAATTGATTAAAGAGGAGAATCTGTATCAAAGAACTCACGACCAATGTGTTGCCACCGTCGCGTATAGTGCGTAGGAATGGTGATAATAAGATTAAGGAAATGGGGACGGCAGCAGAGACATCCAGAAAGCCGGTTTTGTCTCTCTCTCAGTACTCGAGCGGAATAGGAAATGAAACCGATAATAACGTTAGAGCGATGTACCCTCCACCGAACACTGTACAATGCCTTGAGGAGTAGTTATGTACGAGGGTCACTCCAAAAGAAATGCACACTATTTTTGTAAAAATACAGTTTTCATTCTGCATGTGTGAAAGTTTTACGGTGTGTAGATACATACTTTCCGCTTGTTTTCAAACTTAGTTCAACCTGTTCCCGTGAGCGGCGCCGCCACAACATGTCCTCAAGATGCCTGCTACACTTGACGTTCGTCAGAAGCAACGTGTTGTCATAGAATTCCTGTGCTGTGAAAACGAGACAGTGGGAAACATTCCCAAGAGCTTGAAAAAGGTGTATGGAGATGCTGCTGTCGATCGCAGTACAGTTAGCCGGTGGGCAAGCAGGTTACGTGATGAAAGCGGGCTCTGAAATATCGAGGATTGTCCTCGCAGCGGCAGGCCTCGTACTGCACACACTCCAGACTATGTGCAGAGAGTTAACGATTGGTGACTGCTGACAGACGCATCACTGAACGAATTGTGACGCTACGTTGGGATAGGGGAAGGAAGTGTTTGCAGAATACTGAGAGTGTTGGCGTTAAAAAAGTTTGTGTCAGGTGGGTTCCCAGGATGTTGACGGTGGCTCACAAAGAAACAAGAAAAACGGTATGCAGCGAACTTTTGGAACAGTACGAGAATGGCGGAGATGAATTTCTTGAATGAATTGTGACAGGTGATGAAACATGGCTCCATGATTTTTCACCAGAGACGAAGAGGCAGTCATTGGAGTGGCTAATTCACCCAAGAAAAAAAATTCAAAACCACACCTTCTGCTGGAAAAGTTATGGCTGCGGTGTTTTTTGATTCAGAAGGACTCTTGCCTGTGGACATCAAGCCAAGTGGAACCACCATAAATTCTGATGCATATGTGACGGCACTGAAGGAACTTCAAGCTCGACTGAGTCGCGTTCGACCACATCGGAAAAAGCAGGATGTTTTGCTGTTGAACGACAATACACGGCCACATGTCAGTCAAAAAATCATGGAAGCGATCACAAAACTCGGATGGACAACACTGAAACACCCGCCTTACAGTCCCGACCTGGCTACATGTGACTATCATCTCTTTGGGAAACTGAAAGACTCTCTTCGTGGAACAATATTTGAAGATGATGACTCCCTTGTGCACGCTGCCAAACAGTGGCTCCAACAGGTTGGTCCAGAATTTTACGGTGCGGGTATACAGGCACTGGTTCCAAGATGGCGTAAGGCAGTTGAAAAGGTATGGAAGTTATGTGGAGATATGAAAATCTTGTTCCTAAAGGATGTATCTACACACTGTAAGACTTTCAAACATGTAGAATAAAACATGGATTAAAAAAAAAATAGTGTGCATTTCTTTTGGAGTGACCGTCGTAAAACCGCGTGTAAAAGGAAGACAGCACGTCGTTTTCAATACAAAGCAAACGAGCTGAGTCCGTTGGCAGGGAAGGCCCTCAGGGCTCGTGATTGACTCATCTCAGACCCCCCACCTCGCGAGCGGCGCCTCGGTTCGACCGGGAGGTGCGCGGCCACGAGTCTCGGGGGCAGAATTTATACATCCGCTATTTTAGAGCTTCCGGCGGAAAGCGGACTCCTAATGTTTCTGTCGGGCTCGTAAAAACATCCTCGTTATGACAGTCTTCCCCTCGGCGGCTGCCGCCAGTTCTGGGAAGTGTCCTTGGGGAGACGCGAATGGTTTTTAGTGGCGGTTCGGGTAAGATGTTGCGTTTCAGCCAAGCGGCTCGCTGACTCCCTGCTGTTCCACAGCGCGCAGTTGTTAAGTCGCCACGCAGTTATGAGGACTCATAGCAACCAGTACACAGGGTGATGAAAAATTCACGCACTCGGACTTCATAGCGCAATTCCTCACCTAGCAGCAATACAAAAATACAGGGCTATTACAAATGATTGAAGCGACCTCATAAATTCACTGTAGCTCCATCAATTGACATATGGTCACGACACACTACAGATACGTAGAAAAACTCATAAAGTTTTGTTCGGCTGAAGCCGCACTTCAGGTTTCTGCCGCCAGAGCGCTCGAGAGCGCAGTGAGACAAAATGGCGACAGGAGCCGAGAAAGCGTATGCCGTGCTTGAAATGCACTCACATCAGTCAGTCATAACAGTGCAACGACACTTCAGGAGGAAGTTCAACAAAGATCCACCAACTGCTAACTCCATTCGGCGATGGTATGCGCAGTTTAAAGCTTCTGGATGCCTCTGTAAGGGGAAATCAACGGGTCGGCCTGCAGTGAGCGAAGAAACGGTTGAACGAGTGCGGGCAAGTTTCACGCGTAGCCCGCGGAAGTCGACGAATAAAGCAAGCAGGGAGCTAAACGTACCACAGCCGACGGTTTGGAAAATCTTACGGAAAAGGCTAAAGCTGAAGCCTTACCGTTTACAATTGCTACAAGCCCTGACACCCGATGACAAAGTCAAACGCTTTCAATTTTCGGCGCGGTTGCAACAGCTCATGGAAGAGGATGCGTTCAGTGCGAAACTTGTTTTCAGTGATGAAGCAACATTTTTTCTTAATGGTGAAGTGAACAGACACAATGTGCGAATCTGGGCGGTAGAGAATCCTCACGCATTCGTGCAGCAAATTCGCAATTCACCAAAAGTTAACGTGTTTTGTGCAATCTCAAGGTTTAAAGTTTACGGCCCCTTTTTCTTCTGCGAAAAAAACGTTACAGGACACGTGTATCTGGATATGCTGGAAAATTGACTCATGCCACAACTGGAGACCGACAGCGCCGACTTCATCTTTCAACAGGATGGTGTTCCACCGCACTTCCATCATGATGTTCGGCATTTCTTAAACAGGAGATTGGAAAACCGATGAATCGGTCGTGGTGGAGATCATGATCAGCAATTCATGTCATGGCCTCCACGCTCTCCCGACTTAACCCCATGCGATTTCTTTCTGTGGGGTTATGTGAAAGATTCAGTGTTTAAACCTCCTCCACCAAGAAACGTGCCAGAACTGCGAGCTCGCATCAACGATGCTTTCGAACTCATCGATGGGGACATTCTGCGGCGAGTGTGGGAGGAACTTGATTATCGGCTTGATGTCTGCCGAATCACTAAAGGGGCACATATCGAACATCTGTGAATGCCTAAAAAAACTTTTTGAGTTTTTGTATGTGTGTGCAAAGCATTGTGAAAATATCTCAAATAATAAAGTTATTGTAGAGCTGTAAAATCGCTTCAATCATTTGTAATAACCCTGTATGTTTCTCAATATTTCGTCCTGCGCGTATTTCCGTCAATAAATGGACGTTAAGGATTGGCAATCTGACAAAACTTTAATTACATGTACAGTAACTACCTCCGTCAGTAGATATGAGTAGCGCGGTGCAGTCTGTGCAGTAGATAGCGTTTTGTATTAGCATGCAGGAGGTCGAGAGTTCGATTCTCGGTCGAGGCGTATTTGCTCTTATTCGCAAATGAAGTCTACGTGGTACGGTATCTGCCGTCTTAATCGTCAAAAAGGGATTCCAGTGGGTCCTCTACAAAACACAGAAATGGAAGTACAATCGTTATCATTTGTCAGCTCTGAGGACAACGTATTCTTTTGTAAATGCCATACGGTCATTAATATTGAAATTAAATGTCACTGGTTGTTAATGTGTTACATCTGACGGACGTACTGTGTGAATAGTAGACAATGAGTTATTTAACTGCGCAACAATCTAAGCATCTCGAAACTGATACAGTTTTGTAGATATACTGTTCTGTGACAGTTCAGTTTGTTTCAGCTGTCAATTACTGACTTGTCTGACCACATTTTTGTTATGTTCGTCATTACAGAACACTACGCTATGTAAATGCAGATACGTATGGCTTAACAAACTGTGTATACTACAATATTACGTGGCAGAATGAAACTGTCAAATAAAAAAAATACGTATCGACCCAGAATCGAAACCTCGACCTGTTGCATGGTAATACAAATCGCTATATACTGCAACAACCGCACAGCACAACTCTCAGATGCTGATGTAATTACAGTGTTGCCAGATTGTCAGGACGAAATTTTGAGACAGATATTTTTGTATTGCTAGGATGTGAGGCATCGCGTTGCGAAGCCCGAATGCGCGAATTTTTCTTCACCCTGTATATCATGTCCCGACTGCAACGCCTCCAGAACAAAGTTTTCCGTGTCAACACAGACGCTGGCAGATACGTTCCCAGCACACACATAAGAGACTTCCTAGGCCAACACACCATTTACGTACTTACTCAAGAAAAATCCACAAAATTTTACGAAACAACACAAACTTCGCCCCACTTTTTCATACGCCCAAAATTAACCCTTACACGCCTCTTTAGAGACTAATAACACATACATAAAACACCAAACACAAGTTTACACACAGAAAATAGGCACACAAACGCCAATCCCTAAGGTTCACGTAAACCACTAGAGCATTTCGAAATCAGACGGACACAACCCAATGGTACTTCGTACACAACCAACACACCTATAGCTTCGTCGTATATCGTGTACGATGCAAGCAACGTCTAGCGTTGTGCTGGTAATTGCAGTAAGATACTAAGGACTGTTGCTTTGAAACTTTGGCAGCTGACCTATCAGTTTTAACAGAGGATAAACGTAACGAATAAGAAAGCGGTCTTGGAAAGCCCGAGAAAATTGTTGCCCTACTTAGCACATCAGACTCGTCTTGTCAGCAGTGTCTGGTCACAGAGCTGTGTAGGAAATAACAGTAGAACACCGATTGATAGGTCAGATACTGTTGCAATTTCAAAATTGCCCACTTTATATTACTGCTACCAACCCGCCCCGGCTTCGCACGTGTGGCATTAATGTTCTACAAGCGCACGATTTGTCCGGCGTAGCGGTCATCAATTGTACGTGGTGTAACTAAATTCCCTTCTCTTTTCTTTTCATGTTTTGGGAGGAGTTAGTGTGGACCAAAACAAGAAAAAAAGTCTAGTAAACTTGGGCTCTAGAATGCATATCTTAAGAGCCATGAGCACTTGTTCAATACAAAATATGTT
This sequence comes from Schistocerca americana, assembly GCF_021461395.2. Taxonomy (NCBI): domain Eukaryota; kingdom Metazoa; phylum Arthropoda; class Insecta; order Orthoptera; family Acrididae; genus Schistocerca; species Schistocerca americana. Next base: position 160,635,055 of record NC_060119.1, on the reverse strand, counting down.
TTTCTCAGTATCGGAGATGGAACAGCTCATAGCTCTTACTGTAGGCACTTTAGTACCCATGTTTACTGGACTTTTTTCCTCGTTTTGTTATGAGGAATCTGTTCTCAAACTCTGTAAAGGGAATTCAGTTACACACTTATACACAAAACTTCCTCGTGAATTAATCTGTGTACTACTGAAAACAGTATAAAAATCCTTACTGTAGTTCCTGAGGTTGGCCTGAACAAATAGACAGAAAACGCTGCTGTAGCTATAATTTAAAATATATAAAGATATAAATACGGATAGAAGATGTAGTGAACTATGGCCTATAACATCAGAGAGCATGCTTAGATTGTGCTTGCTAATAAGTGCGGTTGTAGGCGCTACAGTCTGGAGCCGAGCGATCGCGCCGGTCGCAGGCTCGAATCCTGCCTCGGGCATGGATGTGTGTGATGTCCTTAGGTTAGTTAGGTTTCATTAGTTCTAAGTTCTGGGCGGCTGATGACCTCAGAAGTTAAGTCGCGTAGTGCTCAGAGCCAGTTGAACCAGTGGAAACCGGGAACTATACCACATGTGTGGTCTGGGGCGAAATACACAGAAAAAAAGAAACATATATACAAATTTGAAGCGTTATTAAAAGAGGTAAAATGAAACACCTTCGTTATCTGACACAGACGCCACAGGTGCATCGTTTGCCCATTAGAGGTGCGTCAACGGTGTGACAGTTGGACTCCCCTCACGCCAGTTTCAGCGTTGTTTCGACTGCTTTGCATGCAACATATTGATATTGGAATCTGATTTGCAACTCACATCTGCTAAGAGTGTCCACGTCTGTGGATAAACGGTTACATTATTATTGTTTATGCTGTGTTGTATTTACGTGGAAGTTTTCCGGGCGAGTACCGTGGCCACAGCGTTTTCCCGGTCTCACTGCTATGGTTTTGTGTGTATGTGTGTGTGTGGGGGGGGGGGGGGGGGGGAGGGGAGCGGGATTGTAACGTTTGTTGTACGAGATAGAGATACACACTTCAGAACAGCTGGTTGCCTGTTTGGCTGAAGCTGCAGTCATTAATCCTGAAGGACCTGCATGGTTTGATCGTGTTAGAGAGCCGTTAGCACGCCGATGCTAGCACGTATATTAATGTAAACGGACGCCATTTTCAGCAACATGTCTAAAACAATATCCATCACACGACAATTCAAACACCGTCTCTGAACATCATTAGCGTCTAAACCTTCATGAACCCCTAGCGGGGAAACCATGCCCTTTTGACGTTTTTAGTCAAATAAAAAAATTATTTCTTTTTATCGCCTCTAACATTCTCAACTTCTGAATATTTTTTTTTATTTTTTTTAAGAGACAGCACAGAAAAATAAATGTACCCGGTGGTCAGAGACAGTCTGGAAAGTTTGTTACGTTGTTGCAGGGTAGGTTATGCTGAGAAACAATTGATAAGAAAAAAATTCGGTACTTGGCGCCGTTTCCAAGTTAATTACTATTGAAGTTAGCCAATCAGGCCAATGGGCACGCCCGTTTTGTATCCTGTCCACCCGTCTCTAATAGGGTGCCTAGGAAGCTGTTTTCTCGGATAGCTAGGCAACATACAAGCAAATCATGTTAATGAAGTTTATTACAGTAATTGAACTGACAATAATTAACTTTCGTTTTTACATAATGGGTCGTAAGCAATTGGCGACACGCAAATAATCAATGTCCTTTGATATATATGATTTCCACGCAAGCTAATCACACAAGTTCACAAGTAACCGCTATCGTTAATATCACTGCGGCTCTTCTAGTGCGACTCTTCTAGTCCTCTCTTCTATTGCAGCAGAGTCTAGGCGGCGCATCGCTTTTATTCTCTTCGTGTAGATGCCGGTCCTGCCGCGGTGACGTCATAGTCAACGTGGCATTGGCTGACGCCTCACACCCCTCTCTGCTGTAAAGTTCTTGAACTTGGTGCCGGCGTTTGTCGTTACGCCGGAACAGCTAGCCAGAGACGGTGTCACTAAACGTGTTCTTCGTTTGGTTTCCTAAAACTGGACAAGAGAGCGAGACAAGAACTGGGCATGGGATGGTAGTAAGGATCGAGGCCGAGCCAAAGGTTTGGTAGTCTCGTGCGCTATCATCTGTTCAAATGGTCACATTGCTCTGAGCACTATGGGATTTAACATCTGAGGTCATCAGTCCCTAGAACGTAGAACCACTTGAACCTAACTAACCTAAGGACATCACACACATCCATGCCCGAGGCAGGATTCGAAACTGCGACCGTAGCGTTCGCACGGTTTCCAGACTGAAGCGCCTAGAACCGCTCGGCCACACCGGCAGTCTATCATCTGTTCTATGAGGACAATTGACACTAATTGTACCTGGGGGGCCTTGAATTCGCGCCAAACTGCCTGATTGGCTGACGTCAATGCTAACTAAGTCGGAAAGGGCGCAGCTATCGAATTGTTTCTGAAGAATTATTTGTCTGCAAAACCTACCCTGTAAACCCACTTACAAACTTTTCAGACTGTTTCTGACCTCCTTTTATAAATAAATAAAACTAATGCTAGACGTTAGTGCTGCAACTGGTCATTACAGTTTGTGTGCGAAGGAGATTCTGACACTGGAATGGCTTTATTTCTAATGAAGCGTGGCTGTATTATCGGTGTGTGGGAATTCGCAGAACATTCAAAAGTCAGGCTTCTGAAAATTCGTGTCAGCAATATCATCAACTTTTACATGGTGTGAAGACTGTAGTTTAGTCAGTAATTATTGCAAAACGAATTAGTGGCACTATCTCAACATCAGAAACACCGTGTAATATTGTAATTGACGGATTAGCCGTGAATGCTCTTGCATAGACTAATGGTCTTTTCGTCATATGTCAGAAAATGGGTTAAATGGCTCTAAGCACTATGGGACTTACCATCTGAGGTCATCAGTCTCCTGGAACTTAGAACTACTTAAACCTAACTAACCTAAGGACATCACACACAACCATGCCCGAGGCAGGATTCGAACCTGCGACCGCAGCAGCAGCGCGGTTCCAGACTGAAGTGCCTAGAACCGCTCTGCCACAGCGGCCGGCGTCATAACTCCTCCGAAAAAGGGTGCATTAACTAGCTCATGTACGTATCAGACGTTATGATATGGGGGGAAAACATCGGTCCAGTAATTTATGTCGCGCTAACTCCACATCAAACTCCAGTTTTCACACACCGAGCGAGGTGGCGCAGTGGTTAGCACACTGGACACGCATTCGGGAGGACGACGGTTCAATCCCGTCTCCGGCCATCCTGATTTAGGTTTTCCGTGATTTCCCTAAATCGCTTCGGGCAAATGCCAGGATGGTTCATTTGAAAGGGCACGGCCGATTTCCTTCCCCATCCTTCCCTCACCCGAGCTTGCGCTCCGTCTCTAATGACCTCGTTGTCGACGGGACGTTAAACACTAATCTCCTCCTTCTCCAGTTTTCACAACATGAAATGTCTCTTGGTTTAAGAAAGACACCTTCAATAGCCAATGGTCTGTCGTTCAGAAGAGCAGACAACTTTCTTAAAAACATGGAAATAATTTTCAATTTACGTAATAGCTGTCACTCATCGGAAGATAAAGGTAAAGCAAGCATTTGGTCTAGTGGGCGGATGCAAAGAATAAGTGAAGTCCCTGACAGTGCCCACCCTCCCCGTCTGTCTCTCTTGGCTGTGCTTCGTGTATGTGAAATAACGAAGCTGCACCGATTTACGTATTTTGAATTAGAAAGCAGTTCCCACTGTAAGTGATTCTGTTCGTTGTACAAAGGTTGGATGAATTCAATGGCATACCAGCTCAGATAGAAGGATACCTAAGTAGTGCGGTGTTCAACACAACCTTCGTCTTGTTGAGTGCTTTACTTAATTCCCATCTCAGACAAAATATTGGCAGTAAACTACGTTACAATAGAGAGGTTGAACGAAACAAGTGCTGACGGAATTTTCTCTTACTGTGAGTGAGTCATTTCTTAAAACATTCTTTAAGGTGGCCACGTTCCAATTGTACTTATGCATGAATGAAGCACAAAGGCGCGCAGGCTGCCGGTTGCAGGCATAAATCATGTTTTAGTATTACCTGGGGATTAGGAGTATGAAATGATAATAAATGCCTCGTAAAGTCGGCCCCGGGTAGCGGTTGATATACGGGGCCGCGTTCTACAGCAGTTCGCCGGCTCACTCTGTGCGTGTGTGTTCTGGGACCGCGGCAGACTCTGCCTTGCAAATGCGAGCGATTGTGTCTGTCCAGTGCTGGAGCTGATGGTCGCCATCCTATCGGTGTTGACGTCTGCCAAGTTTATGAAGACGTTCTGAGTATTTAGAGACCACTGAAGTAATGTAAAATACATTTAGTTGATCCGTGCGAATAATTTGCACTCTATCCTGATCAGTCACTGATAGGTAATATAGCAGAGCATAAATTAGTAAATGTAAGTATTTATTAGTGAAAAGTATTATATTTTTAATACCAGTAACAATTATTAGTCTCACTAAAAAAAACGATGTCATTATATGTCTTACCCCTGGACTTAAATTCTAACTCCAAATTTCTCCTTCGTTTTCTTTACTGCCAGGTCAATTTACAGAATGAATGAGACTGGGGATAGAGTACAACTATGCGTCAGTTCCCTCTCAACAACCCTTCCCTCTCATACCCTTCATCTCTTATAACTGCTACCTGATGCAAAATAGCTTAACTAGGATACGGCCGCCGGGACGCGAACCATGGACGCTGTCCGTTATCCATTCCGTTCAACTGCTGTTTCCTCTGCTGTCCCTGATACAAATACAACTCTATCGGCAAACCTCAAAGTTTTTATGTCTTATCCCTGGACTTAAATTCTAACTCCAAATTTCTCCTTCGTTTTCTTTACTGCCAGATCAATTTACAGCATGAATAAGACTGGGGATGGAGTACAACTATGCGTCAGTTCCCTCTCAACAACCCTTCCCTCTCATACCCTTCATCTCTTATAACTGCTACCTGATGCAAAATAGCTTAACTAGGGTACGGCCGCCGGGACGCGAACCCTGTAAAAAAAAAAAAATTAAAAAAAAATAAGGGCGAAGTACAAGGGAGAAGAAGAATTAAAGGAGGAGGAAAGGAATGAACTGAAAGGCACAAAAAAGGAAACACAACGAACATATCGCTGGCTGTGCTGACCAGGAGTTCTAAAATATTTAAAAAATTATAAATCGCTTCCTTCCGTCTCATCTGCGTTTTTTTATCGATCACAAGTAATCATCTTCAGATTTATGTAGTTCCCTGAGGAAATAGTAGTGTCATTCAGAACAGAACAACACATCGTTATAGCTCTAGGATAATTCTGAGGAGATTCCCTCGATACGGCAAGGGAAACTCTTTCATCCTCCTACAGCAGAGCGACTGTTCTCTCTGATCGTTAGCTTCCAAAGTCTCAAACGCAGCGTCACAACTGAAACAGCTGTGTATCCTGTCCGTCTAAAATGAGTCATGAGATGCATAAATAACTTCACAGACCTTCGCGAGAAATAGGTAGCAGCTCAATGAAAGGCGTGAAATGGTGGGACAGGAAAGGAAAGGTCGCGCAACTGCGATTACTCGCCGAGTGAAGGCCGAGTCGGCAGCAAGTGCCGGCGCGGCTGCTATTACGTGCGCGAGGCCTGCACACTCCATTAAGCAGGCTGCGAGGCTCGACCAGCAAGAGACACGACCTGCAACGCTGGCGCCGGACACTGCCACCACTCTTGCCGCCAATAGCAGTAGTCGCTGCAGCTAGAGCGCCGGCTGCGCAGTAGCTGGCACCGAGCTGCAGGTACCGCGCTGTTACGCAACAACAGCCAACACCGAGGCCAAGCTCTCCGGACGAAGTATTAGTCATTCGCCTCAAAGAGCACGCCGGTCACTTTGGAACGCTGTAGGTGGTGCAGACTGCTACAAGCCGGTCTAGCGACACCTCAACGCCGACGTAAGTCATGGCAGTGCAGCGGTTTCTATGTGTCAAGTTGTTGTATGATGTTTCGGGATTGCAGCTGGATATTTTTGACTTCTTGCCACAATGTTTCGGCTGGCAACTGTTCACCTATTTTCAGGTGAGTATCCGCCACTGGAGACTTTTTGTGGTAGATTCGGGTACAACGTCACCAGTGGATCTCTGTCTTACTGTCTTGGTGTGAGGATTAAATTTTTTCTGTCCTACGATGACACTATTCCAGTGACTTCATTGGAGTGCACGTTGAAGGTGTAGCAGTGGGACTTGAAGTTCCGTAGCACCTTCTGACGGCCGAAATTCAAAATAGCAAACAATAGGGAACCCAACTATATGGCTACTGATATTGGTGGTCGTATTATGGAAGTCACACATCGAGTGGTCGTATCAAGACTGACACTTTATTAGTGGCTGTAACAGGGCTATCGTCGGCCGTGTTCCGAATCTGACTCCTCGACGATGGTCAGAGGAAGAGGGTGGCGGTGCCAGTGGTGGGAACTTGTGCTGCCAATGTGATTTAAGCCAGTGACCATGGGATGTAGGCCATCCACTTTGTCATAGAGACGCCTTGCCTCCTCTGAAATGGACATGCTTAGAGTTACCATGTTTGTTTCCTCATGGAGGGTAACAACCCACGTGAGGAGAGGAGCATGCAGGCTTCACTGAAGCACCTTATTCTGCTTGCACTGGAAGGTCTACATCCAGGAGGCACTAATCGTGGCCCACGCAGAGGAGCCATGGGTGAGTCACAACCGTACAATACAGTCGGAAATTGGAATCTAAGTTCAGTTCTCTGCTGTTGAAGAGTGGGTAAAACGCTTTCATCAGCTTCTGTTCTTTCATGAGGCCTAGATGCCAGCAATATTGATGTCGTAGTGGAGGATTGGAGGCTGTTTGGTGAAGTAGACAGCCGTAGTTTTGGCGGCACTGGAGGCAATCTTGTTGGAACGACAGCAGGTGACCGTCGTGTCTACCTGTCTCTGGAGTCGAACAATGAACTGGTCCACGTTGCGGCCGATCGTACAGAGCGTCGTATCGTCGGCGTATTGCATCAGGTGGCAGTGTGGGATGACTGACATATAATTAACATAAATGTTAAAAGAGGATGGGAGACAACACGGAGCCTTGAGGTTTACCTATCGACATGTGACTAAAGCTCGAGAGTTTTCCTTGCTGAGTAACCAAGAAGTTTCTATTGTGGAGGAAATCTTCCACAATCTTGATATAGATGTCTGGGATGATCGCCTGTGTCAGAATTTTGTACACAAGATAGCCGTACCAAATCTTGTAGTATGCGTTTTGCAGGACCAGGAAGGTTGCTGGCGCATAGTGGAGTCAAAGCACTCGCTGACATGTTCTGTGGCCCTAAAAAGAGGTTCGGCTGACAGATGGGAAGCGAAACCAAATTGATTCTGACAGATTGCCCAGCTGCTGCCAGACGCTGGGAAATTCTGTCGAGGATCAAAGACTCTAGGATCTTTGCCATGATATTCAGAAAGCTAATGGGCCTGTTGTTAGTAAGGACTGTAGAATCCTTCAAGGGCTTGGGGATGGCAATCAGTTTTTCCTTCTACCACTGTAAGGGGGGGGGGGGGGCGGGGAAGGCCAATTGTGAGACAGTAGTTGAAGATGCTGGTAAATAAGATCAAATGGTTGTGCGGGAACCGACCGAAATGTTCATTTACGATGCCATTCAAACCTGGAGTTGACTGCCACGCTTCTGCAGGACTTCTGCTGGGGATGTAAGGTGAGGGGATGTAAGAGGCGGTCTTTGTCTGAAAGCGGTAACGGCCGCCAGAATATCGCATTCATCCTCAAGTTCATCAGGTGTAAGGTCCTGGACGAGCAATTAGTTCTGGGACTCAGATGCCTTGGCCAGAGTTTTTAACCACATGGACGGCTTCATAAATTAAGCCACCCACAGTCCGGTTGGGATGGTTGGTCCTCACTGTGGAGCACTGTAAGGCTCGGACAACAGACCATTCTGATTTATGTTGGACGAAAAAGGTGAACATCTTGGCCTGCGATTGTTCTGTTTTCTGGTCGGCGAGCTGGGGGCAGAATTGACACTGGCGACACCTCTTGTGATGCTTACCCTGAGGGTCATGAAACTGCTTCTACCTCCTGTGGTGGGGGTTCTTCTGGGCCGGCAGGGTGAGAATCTCCAGAAAGCCCATTGAGCCAACGAGATGGTGTAGGCGAAAAGGCACCCGATGGGGCGTCCACCTGGTGGTCGGTTGTATCAAAGCTGGGGGCTGACATGTCCTGACCGTCATTGGATGAGAGTTCTATCACCAGGCGACCAAGGGAGTCGTCGGATAAAGAAGAGGAAAATCAGTCTCTCACGCGAGGCTGTGGACAGGGTCCACATGAATCGGTGTCACTGTCAATGATTACGGTGACTTGTGGCGGTAGGCACGGTGAGCTTGGTCCTTAGCCCGTTGGCTGGTGTCAGTATCGGCGCCTCCAGCAGTTTGCCACCGAACTGCCGGTGTTAAATTGCCGCGCGAAGGAACGGCGAAGGAGTCGCCTAGCCGCGGATTCCTGTCCTTGGCCCTATTCAAGCTTTTCCTCGGTCCGACTGACGTAACCAGGACCCTGATAGGCAAAATATGCTAACTTGTGTCGCCTATAAATCCCCAATAGAACGGGACACGTACGGAAAACAACTGTGACTTAGAAGGCGAACGTCAAATCAACGTCGTCTCAGACACTAGTAGTAAACAATGCTGAGTAGAACTCGTGACCGTAACGAACGACGGGCACGTACTCGCAAATAAATACTGTCATGGCTCCAACCTGACTGACTCATGCAGACTGCTAGTTCACGGTGTCGGTTATATAGCAAAACTTGGCCCGAAGACACATCCGCATTGGCGGCGTTCACAGGCGCGTCCTCTGTCGAAGTGAGAGCCCTCTGCAAATAATATTCCATCTGTGGCATACAGGCGCAAGCGCAAAAGGTGAAACTACGTGTCCGTCCTCTGTTGGAACACGCGCTCGCGGCCCTAGAAACAAACGTCAGATGTCACCCGCCGTGTCATTATGAATAAAAATGCTTTCTCTCAGAAGAAATTAGTGAGCTCTTCGGGTCCCATGCCTTGTCCTGTTCAAAGCCGCCGTCACGATTTATAAGATCTTGTGCTACACGCATTTCCACAAATTCTCTAATTATTGAATCCCAAAAGCGTCTCGCTGGGGGCAAAATTTTTGTGGCAGACTAATCTATAGTGTCCTGTCGTAATACAGTGCTCAGCTACGGCCGACTTACAGGGCTGTGAAAGGTGAGTGTGGCGCCCATTTCAATTCACCTTTTTGTACTGTTCATATTGTCTGACCTATCTAGGCTTTACCACACTTTCAAAGAATTTTGTAAATTCTGGCATTCTGCAGTCCCATATCGTTTTTTGGTTCAAATGGCTCTGAGCACTATGGGACTTAACATCTTAGGTCATCAGTCCCCTAGAACTTAGAACTACTTAAACCTAACTAACCTAAGGACATCACACAACACCCAGCCATCACGAGGCAGAGAAAATCCCTGACCCCGCCGGGAATCGAACCCGGGAACCCGGGCGTGGGAAGCGAGAACGCTACCGCACGACCACGAGATGCGGGCAGATCGTTTTTTATCAAACCGACAACAGCCCTAAACTTCGTCAGTGGCTGGAAGATTATTATCAATTGACATTTTCTTAGGATCCTGCGTACTTCAAACGAAAGGTGCCGACGTATGGAAGGAACTTCTTGGACTTTGCAGTCCCAGATCGTTTTTTATCAAACCGACAACAGCCCTAAACTTTGTCAGTGGCTGGAAGGTTATTATCAATTGATATTTTCTTAGGGTCCTGCGTACTTCAAACAAAAGGTGCCGACGTATGGAAGGAACGTCCTGGACTTATACGTCGACCACGGCCTTTTAGCTCGGAAGTTTCAAGTGAAGTCAGTATCTGCCCTCAAAGCTTACACTGTATGATCATCGTACTTATTGTAGTTAGTAGGCGCTGAACTAAAAGCTTTGTGTAAGTCGAGACCAGTGGCATGAAAGAAATTTAATTTCTGTACCGGTTTCTGGAGCTTAGTGCCCTTATTCAGAAGGCTAAACCTACCGCATTTTTTGCGATTGTCAACAATGAGGTGCATACAGCAAAATGCAATGGTCATGTTGTTCATAGCGTCTGTACAAAATGAGCGTAAAGAAGCGAAACAAGAAGTGCATACATCATGCTGGAACAGGAACTAATCAGCAGATACATATAACATGAGGTGCAGCGGCAATTGGTGAGGCGGCAGGTGGTGCGTGCTGTCGCAGCGGCGACAGCAGAGGTGCGTGGGCAGGATGTTGCGTGGGCCGGAGGCGTAGCTCCGTTAGCCGGCCGTGCGACCCACTGCTGCGGGGCGCCGGCCCTGGTGACCCCACGCGGCACACTCCCACGTTGATGGCCTGCCTCATACGGTGCGCTGTCCTATCTGCACTCACGGCCGCGATCGGCTGTTCTGCCGTGCGTGCTCATCTGCATCTACATTTATACTCCGCAAGCCACACAACGGTGTGTGGCGGAGGGCACTTTACGTGCCACTGTCATTACGACTGCCGGAAAGCCTCCGTGCGCGCTCGAATCTCTCTAATTTTACATTCGTGATCTCCTCGCGAGGTATAAGTAGGGGGAAGCAATATATTCGATACCTCATCCAGAAATGCACCCTCTCGAAACCTGGACAGCAAGCTACACCGCGATGCAGAGCGCCTCTCTTGAAGAGTCTGCCACTTGAGTTTGCTGAACATCTCCGTAACGCTATCACGCTTACCAAATAACCCTGTGACGAAACGCGCCGCTCTTCTTTGGATCTTCTCTATCTCCTCTGTCAACCCGACCTGATACGGATCCCACACTGATGAGCAATACTCAAGTATAGGTCGAACGAGTGTTTTGTAAGCCACCACCTTTGTTGATGGACTACATTTTCAAAGGACTCTCCCAACGAATCTCAACCTGGCACCCGCCTTAACAACAATTAATTTTATATGATTATTCCACTTCAAATCGTTCCGTACGCATACTCCCAGATATTATACAGAAGTAACTGCTACCAGTGTTTGTTCCGCTATCATATAATCATTCAAAAAAGGATCCTTCTTTCTACGTATTCGCAATACATTACATTTGTATATGTTAAGGGTCAGTAGCCACTCCCTGCACCAAGTGCCTATCCGCTGCAGATCTTCCTGCATTTCCCTGCAATTTTCTAATGCTGCAACTTCTCTGTATACTACAGCATCATCCGCGAAAAGCCGCATGGAACTTCCGACACTATCTACTAAGTCATTTATATATATTTTGAAAAGCAATGGTCCCATAACACTCCCCTGTGGTACGCCAGAGGTTACTTTAACGTCTGTAGACGTGAGAAGCTCCACTGTTGCTCGTGGTACATTATGGAAGGGGAGTCAGAATGATGGGACATGTGTTAATAAATCAGGGACTAGCTTCCAAGGTGCATTTTGGAAGAACTAAGAAATTGGAACGTATCCAGCAAATACTAGGGCTGTTCGGAAAGTAAGGTCCATTCTGTCGCGGTTTGGAAACCATTGTCAAACTAAAGAACTGTTTTAGTAGCTGTAGTGTTGGCAGAAGAGCCAACACTGTTTTTTCTAGAGGAGGCCGAAATGCACGCGTTTAATTACACGCTGACTGGCGTGAGGTCTGGAACAGGACAATATCTTGAGAATTGCAAATAAAGTACGTTGATGATGTAATACTTAACTTTAATCCACAATTGTAGAACATCTCTCGTTACGGTACATGCTTCATAATATTAATTATCAATTGAATACGGCGCCTTGCTAGGTCGTAGCAAATGTAGCTGAAGGCTATGCTAACTATCGTCTCGGCAAGTGAGAGCGTATCGGTCAGTGAACCATTGCTATGAACGTCGGCTGTACAACTGGGGCAAGTGCCATTACGTCTCTCTAGACCTGCCGTGTGGTGGCGCTCGGTCTGCTATCACTGACAGTGGCGACACGCGGGTCCGACGTATATTACCGGACCGCGGCCGATTTAAAGGCTACCACCTAGCAAGTGTGGTGTCTGGCGGTGACACCACAGTAGCAACAGCTAGGTGCACTTTCCACTACTTCTCTACATAATCGCCGCTCCGATCAGACGTTTGTCGTAGCTCTGTACCAACATCCCAGTACACTAGTCATAGAAGGCAGCCGCCCCTGCAGAGAAGAAGAAGACAAAGAAGAAGAAGGCATGTTGGATATTGTGGTCTCATATCATTAGCTCGCCAACAATACTTGCATGTTATGTGTGTTTGCTGGTCCACTTTGAGCGGCAGCTCTGATAGCCAATTATTACGGGTTTTTCCGTCTTAAGTTTACTGATATTAAAGAGTATTTTTCACTAGGCACGTTTCTCTTTTATTTATATAACATATTCTGTGTTCATTCAGGTGCTTCTCCATCCGTTCTCAGCGGAAGTTGAAGCTGAAAGAATGTAGTTGTACATTCACCTCCTTTCGCAATTCTTTTGCGTTTTATTATCCCGTTTCTCCTTACACTAAATATGTGATATTTGTACTTCATCGGACTTTTGTAAATTTCACAAGTGAAGGACTATTGTAGTTCAAAAATGGTTCAAATGGCTCTCAGCACTATGGGACTTCACTGCTGAGGTCATCAGCCCCTAGAACTTAGAACTACTTAAACCTAACTAACCTAAGGACGTCACACACAGCCATGCCCGAGGCAGGATTCGAACCTGGGACATAGCGGTCGCGTGGTTCCAGACTGTAGCGCCTAGAACCGCTCGGCCACCTCGGCCGGCAACTACTGTAGTCTTTACATGTTCTGCTCGCAGCACTGTGTGTATTCATTTGTTTCCTGTGTAGGTTGTGAGTGTTTCCAGGTGCGCGCGCGCGCGCGCGCGTACACACACAAACACACACACACACACACACACACACACACACAACGTCTCAGCGCCTCATAGCAGAGAAGTATAATCCCCAATGTTTGCGTGATAGAAAAATTATGGCCTATATGTACGTAGAGACAGTGTTTGTGCAGCAGTCGCCGACATAGTGTAACTGAGGCAGAATAAGGGGAACCATCCCGCATACGCCGAGGCAGATGGAAAACCGCCTTCAAAATCATCCACAGCCTGGCCGGCACACCGGACCTCACACTAATCCGCCGGGCGGATTCGTGCCATGGACCGGCACGTCTTCCCTCTCGGGAAACGCGTTAGACCGCGCGGCTAGCCGGGGTGGCTTACTGTGTTAACTTGTTCACTAAACACTTTTGCTTCTGTCCAGCTGTCCTACAACGACAGTTACTGCACCATTCTGTAGCCCCCCCTTACCATTGTGTACAAAGTCGTATGCAAACAACAGGTACCATCTGTCAATGGCCAAGTTAGAAGTTGAATTAATGGTGGAGATGAACTACGCATTCACATTAAACTCTCTCAAATTAACACTCCATGCCTCACTCGACGTGAACCTGACACCTTGCCACAAACGATCCGCCCTCGCACCTTTACCTTTGCCATCGTGTCTGTCCTACTTTCCAGTTTAAACTCTACACATATTCCATTGTTGAATGAAAGGTCATTCTGGAGATTATCCTCTAAGCTTTGGCTAAGCCATTTCTGCACTATCTCCTTTCTGCCATGAGTGCCAGCCAAACAACGTATGCAGAGCACCTTCTCAGTTCGGAAGGTAGGCAGTGGCAGAAATGAAACTACGAGGGCTACGGCTGAAATTTTTTGTTTTCACGACGGAAAAGAAACAGGTTGAAAAAAGAGCTGAAATATCAAGAAGGTAAAATGTAGCTTTTTGCTCAATTCCTAATTATGATGTGTTATTCGCGTAGTTGTAACATTTGCAGGCTTGAAAATAATAAACCAAAACTGTACAAAACGCAGGTTGTCTCACAATTCCTGTTCCAAGTTCTAGGGGCTGCACAGGCGCCAAGATGGGCGAGGGAATGGGCAACCGATAAGGGAAGCCTCGTATAGGAGCAGTAGCATTAAATAGTTATTAAAGGTCTTGTGTTAGTATACGGGATATTAAGGGCGCGCCTAGAGAAGCCGAACATACCACCGTTTGTTTGGAGAAGCAATCACATCTAAGCTGCGGTGCACCGAAATTGGGAAAAATAGGTGCTTGAAAGGGTAATGCGTGTTGTTAGGTGGGAGCTGGGAGCAGACAGCATATCCGGTCTGGAACCTACGCTATGTCTGCATCTCCGGCGCCCCACGTGACAATCTTCTCGCACTTCCCATTGGCTGCTAAATCAAAATGGTTCAAATGGCTCTGAGCACTATGCGACTCAACTTCTGAGGTCATCAGTACCCTAGAACTTAGAACTACACTCCTGGAAATGGAAAAAAGAACACATTGACACCGGTGTGTCAGACCCACCATACTTGCTCCGGACACTGCGAGAGGGCTGTACAAGCAATGATCACACGCACGGCACAGCGGACACACCAGGAACCGCGGTGTTGGCCGTCGAATGGCGCTAGCTGCGCAGCATTTGTGCACCGCCGCCGTCAGTGTCAGCCAGTTTGCCGTGGCATACGGAGCTCCATCGCAGTCTTTAACACTGGTAGCATGCCGCGACAGCGTGGACGTGAACCGTATGTGCAGTTGACGGACTTTGAGCGAGGGCGTATAGTGGGCATGCGGGAGGCCGGGTGGACGTACCGCCGAATTGCTCAACACGTGGGGCGTGAGGTCTCCACAGTACATCGATGTTGTCGCCAGTGGTCGGCGGAAGGTGCATGTGCCCGTCGACCTGGGACCGGACCGCAGCGACGCACGGGTGCACGCCAAGACCGTAGGATCCTACGCAGTGCCGTAGGGGACCGCACCGCCACTTCCCAGCAAATTAGGGACACTGTTGCTCCTGGGGTATCGGCGAGGACCATTCGCAACCGTCTCCATGAATCTGGGCTACGGTCCCGCACACCGTTAGGCCGTCTTCCGCTCACGCCCCAACATCGTGCAGCCCGCCTCCAGTGGTGTCGCGACAGGCGTGAATGGAGGGACGAATGGAGACGTGTCGTCTTCAGCGATGAGAGTCGCTTCTGCCTTGGTGCCAATGATGGTCGTATGCGTGTTTGGCGCCGTGCAGGTGAGCGCCACAATCAGGACGGCATACGACCGAGGCACACAGGGCCAACACCCGGCATCATGGTGTGGGGAGCGATCTCCTACACTGGCCGTACACCACTGGTGATCGTCGAGGGGACACTGAATAGTGCACGGTACATCCAAACCGTCATCGAACCCATCGTTCTACCATTCCTAGACCGGCAAGGGAACTTGCTGTTCCAACAGGACAATGCACGTCCGCATGTATCCCGTGCCACCCAACGTGCTCTGGAAGGTGTAAGTCAACTACCCTGGCCAGCAAGATCTCCGGATCTGTCCCCCATTGAGCATGTTTGGGACTGGATGAAGCGTCGTCTCACGCGGTCTGCACGTCCAGCACGAACGCTGGTCCAACTGAGGCGCCAGGTGGAAATGGCATGGCAAACCGTTCCACAGGACTACATCCAACATCTCTACGATCGTCTCCATGGGAGAATAGCAGCCTGCATTGCTGCGAAAGGTGGATATACACTGTACTAATGCCGACATTGTGCATGCTCTGTTGCCTGTGTCTATGTGCCTGTGGTTCTGTCAGTGTGATCATGTGATGTATCTGACCCCAGGAATGTGTCAATAAAGTTTCCCCTTCCTGGGACAATGAATTCACGGTGTTCTTATTTCAATTTCCAGGAGTGTAATTAAACCTAACTAACCTAAGGACATCACACACATCCATGCCCGAGGCAGGATTCGAACCTGCGACCGTAGCGGTCGCTCGGCTCCAGACTGTAGCGCTTAGAACCGCACGGCCACAGCGGCCGACCATTGGCTGCTGCAGACATCGCTGACAGAGCGTGCTTTGCCAGTAATCCTCAACTGATTCAGATTACTTGTGGCCTACAACACTGGCCGGTACTGCACGCAAGCCATGTGACCGGCACCACGAATAAGTGACATTTCCGAACCAGAAAAAGAAAAACAAATTAATTTCACGTTAATCAGTAATGGAGTTCTGCTGTAATTCCTCCAAAGAGGCGGCCTGTACAGCGTCGTAGAGCGGACTTTTGAAAGGAATCTACGACGGAAGATTCCGACTTCTGAACGGTTTGCGTTACGGCGTTCAAACCTAACGGTTGGCCACAGGGCATGATGGGAATTAGTATGCGCATGCATGGTTTGGTTTAACGATGAAGCCCACTTGCTTTTGGATGGGTTCGTCAATAACCAATATTGGCGCATCCGGGAGACTGAGAACCTACATTTCGCTATCTAGAAGTCTCTTCACCCTCAACTGGTGACTGTGGGTGTGCAATGTCCAGTCGTGGAATAATCAGTGCGATATTCCTTGATGGCATGGTGGCCACCGAACGGTACGTGAAGGCTTTGGAAGATGATTTCATCCCCATTATCCAAAGTGACCCTGATTTCGACAAGGTGTGGTTCATGCAAGACGGAGCTCGCCCCCAGTTAAGCAGGAGAGTGTTTGATGTCCTGGTGGAGCACTTTGGGAACCGCATTCTGGCTCCGGGGTACCCAGAGTCCACTGGCATGGGCCTCGATTGCCCGCTATATTCACCGGATCTGAACACATGCGACGCCTTTTTGAGCAGCTGTATTGAAGACAAGGTGCACAGCAATAACCCCAAAACCATTACTGAGCTAAAAACAGCCATTCAGGAGGTTATCGACAGCATAGATGTTCCAACACTTCAGCGAGTCATGCAGAATTTCGCTATTCGTCTGCACCGTATCATCGCCAATAATGGCAGGCATATCGAACACGTCATAACCCGAATCAGAATATCTGTAGCGACGTTTGTATGTTGAATAAAGTGTGTGCATATCGAAATTAACTAATTTACGGTTTTTTCATGTAGTTCAATAACTGTCACCATGTATGTCCAGCAGTATGCCGTTTGGGTATGAAATAAGCTTGAGGATCGAACCACATTCAAATGTCGCGCTTCACGATATGCACACAGCGGACACAACGAACTCCGACCTGTGTTCGCTGTAACAGCTTGGACACGCTTTCGAGCACTGTTCGAGGATGTGGCGCGTCCGTGGAGCACTATAGTGATCTGTCCAAGTTGCGAACGTCCCTGTTCCTCGCAGCCGTTTTTCTGCTCTGGCGAAAATGATATGTAGTATCACAACAGGAAGTGGCGACGGCGTCCTCTTCCTCAGTTTGTGTGCGTACCATGAAGCGATAGATTTGGAAGTGATGCGATCTTCAAACTTATTTCATATCCAAACGGCAGACATAAATTCATCTGCCATGTCCTCTCCGTAATAGAAATTATGAAACATCTCGTATGTCTACCTAAAAATTTGAAAAAATGTCTAGATTTTGCTCAGTTTATAACTGTTAGGCTCGCAAAATAATATCGGCTTGATTTAGAAAAATCCTGGCACCCTAAACGGAATTTCACAGTGCAGAAATCTCACGCTATTTGTCGCGGACAGAGGTTAGTACAGGCGGAGCAAAAATGCCCGTACTGTTAGCGGATCGGGGAAGAATTGAAGTAACATTTTTTTTTGTGATGCAGTGTGGCGAGTGAAAGATAGCTACTCTTAAGTGCAACCAGCTGGAACAGAGCGTCCCTGTTGCTGTAATGTGATATGCATGTCGTCAGCATCGTAACTACTTCGCCATGTTGTTCACTCACTCTCGGACACGAATGCAGCGCCACAAGTCGTTGGCCGATCGTGGCTGATATGGTAGTCATTGCATTCCACTCCTTTACTGCCCTCCCCCATCCCCTTCTACCTAGGCACACACACACAAACACACACACACGCACACACAAACGTACATATCTTGGGATCTTAATAGGGTGTGGCTTTCAAACGACCTTAGGTAGACGTGTTACCGGTGGCTGAGCACCACAAAGAGAGTGAGAGAAATTGCGAATAATGCTCCAGTGGCCGGCAGCAAGAAACACCGTGCAGCGTAAGCATTAAGATCCATCGGCGAGCGACCGCTGGCCGTGTGTATTAGCCAGGTGCCCGCCACTTAGAACGACAGGCGTCAAGCACTTCGCAGCTGGTGGCTCCCCACAGTAATGGCCGCGCTACTTCTCGCAGGTAGCCCGTCTTCCCAGTTTTACGACGCCAACGTGACGAGGAGCGAGTCCACATCTGCCGTATGCCGTCCGTTTCTTGCGGCCACCTGACGCAGCGTTTTCCAACAAATGGGTGCTGGATTACCTGTTCGCCGGGTGGTGGTTCTAATAACATTGACGCCGTTTCTCGTGAGAAGCGTTGGACGCAACTCGTAACGCACACATAGCTTCAGTTTATGCAAGGGAAGCGCGCTAAATCTGTTTCTGAGATCAAACGTGTGATATTTGTAATCTTGAATCCAATGAAGGTAATGCGCTGTTGACGAAGGTTCTTAAGTGTTCTGTTACTCGATACATCCTCCTTCAAGCTTATGTATTTGTGTATTTATTTTAATTGACAGGATTAGATCCATGAAGCGCTCTGTAAGTATCCTTAGATATTCTCTTTGAACATAGTTGACATTCCTGTATTATAAATGAGGTTCATACACTGAGGTGACAGCAGTCATGGGATACCTTCTAATACGTGTCGGACCGCCTCTTGCCCGGTGTAGCCCAGCAGCTCGACTTGGTAAGGACTCAAGTCGGAAGTCCCTTGCAGAAATATTGAGCCAAGCTGTCTCTTAGCTGTCCATAATTGCGAAAGTGTTGGCGATGCGGGATGTTATGCACGAACTGACATCTCGATTATGTCCCATGAATGTTCGATGGATGGCGAAACATTCGCTCGAATTGTACAGAATGTTCTTCAAACTAATCGTAAACAATTGTGGTTCCATGACATGGTGCATTGTCATACACAAAAATTCCATCGTTATTCGGGAACATGAAGTCCATGAATGACTGCAGATGATTCTCCAAGTAGCCGAACATAACCATTTCCAGTCATTGATCGGTTCAATTGGACCAAATGACCCTGTCCGTTCCATGTAAACACAAACTGCCACCAGCTTGCCCAATTCGTTGTTGGCAACTTGGGTCCATGGCATCGTGTGGTCTGCACCACACTCAAACCCTACCGTCAGCTCTCACCAACTGAAATCGGGACTCATCCGACCAGGCCACGGTTTTCCAGTTTCTATCGTCCACCGATTCGTCCGCGAGCCCAGGAGAGGCTCTTCATTTAATGTCGTGCTCTTAGCAAAGGCTGCCACAGCCCATTAACGTCAAATTTCGCCGAACTGTCCTAACGCATACGTTCGTCGTAGGTCCCACATTGATTTCTATGGTTATTTCACGTAGTGTTGCGTGTCTCTTAGCACTGACAACTATAAATGGTTCAAATGGCTCTGAGCACTATGGGACTTATCTTCTGAGGTCACCAGTCCCGTAGAACTTAGAACTACTTGAACCTAACTAACCTAAGGACATCACACACATCCATGCCCAAAGCAGGATTCGAACCTGCGACCGTAGCGGTCGCGCGGTTCCAGACTGTAGCTCCTAGAACCGCTCGGCCACCACGGCCGGCACTGACAACTATACCCAAACGTTGCTGCTACCCTGCGCGGTCTAAGACGCCATGCCACGGTTCGCGCGGCTCGCCACGTCGGAGGTTCGAGTCCTCCCTCGGGCATGGTTGTGTGTGTGTTGTCCTTAGCGTAAATTAGTTTAACCTAGGTTAAGTAGTGTGAAAGCCTAGGGACCGAAAACCTCAGCAGTTTGGTCCTACACGCTCGATCGTTAAGCGTTTTTCGTGGTGAGAGGTTGAAACACGTATGTAACGCAGCAGCGATGGCGAGGCATTGTAGCATCTGTGACCAGAGAGTATGCGCTTGACCGCGCGAGTGTTGCGAGCGGTTCTCAGTCAGTAGTAGTCTTTGCGAGTTAGTTGTCGCTATGCAGAGTAGCAGTCAGTCTGTCGTTGCGAGTCTGTCAGTTCAGTCGTTGCGAGTCTGTAGCTCTGTCTAGTTGAGAGCAGTACTCAGTCTGTAGTCGTCATGCAGAGCGGTCGGTCAGTAGTAGCAGCCCAGTGCGGTTGTGTGATGTAGGCGGTCGGCAACAATGGTCAAGATGAGGAATAAGGTATACTGTTAATTAATATAATCATTAGATAATGAAAAATTTTATTTATTGTAATTATTCTCCAACAAGTCTCCCAATAATAATTTTTTTATTTCAAAAGCATTTTCTCAAAAATTTAATTTTTTATTGAACTCAAGATTTCGTTGCACTTCCCATTTCATTCCACTTCTTTTGAAGAAAAATTCCAGTAAAATCACAAAAAAAGAGAATATTATTATTTGCAATGCAGCTCCTCCAAGCGGTGCGCAACAACAACAGCAGATATGTGACATTGATTTATTCTGAGGTAAGACTTTAATTCTGATTGTTTTACACAGGGCCAAAGACCGATATTTCGGTTTAATTGAATTTTCTTGTCACTGAATGGACTTTAATTTTTTGAAGGATTTATATTTGAGTCAGATTGCGTATTTCACATTTTTGTTGCCATTGTCAGTACATTTCATTGTGGGCAGGTTACGCTTAGAGCAATGTCCATCAGCATTTCTAATTAGCATCGACCTTTCTTTAAAAATTTTGTGGGGAGGTTACACTTGGCTCCCCATTTCTATTAAGTATTGTCCATTTTCTTTCTTTTAAAATTACGGTGGGGAGGATACACTTGGCGACACCCAGTCCAGGATCGTATTTCGTTGAGAGTCTTTTGAGTGACAGTCAGATATCTGCTCTTGTTTGCTTAGATATAATTAGGATTTAGCGCAACGCTGTTAATAATATTGTGACTTTCTCTCTACAGGTCAACGGCAGTTTGTTGCTTTGTTGTATTTGTGTGTTGCTTTTGCACTGTGTTGATTTGTTTTGTGAAAAATTTTGACTATTGTAAAAATGCCGCGAAAGACTGTGAATAGTGTATCGCGAAGTATTGTGAATGAAATTACCGACTTAAACAACGTGACCGATAGTAATTGTGATACGCAACGTAATGATGACAATCCTGCGTTCACTAACAATCAGTGCATTCCAACCACTAATGATGACTTTCACCTTAATGATGAACAAACGAACTCAATTGTCTCGTCTGTTAACTTGACGACAATTGATGACGCAGAATGCTCTATGGTAATGAGCGCTGTAGAGCTTAACACACCCGATTTGGAAAATTCAAGTAATGTACAGTCAAATCTGTCTAATGAAAATGAACAGATCACACAAAGTAGGACAGATGTATTTAATTCCGAAACAATGACTGATAGTATACATTTGACTGACAAACCTTTTTGTAAATTTCAGAATGACCAAATGGTTACAGAAAGTGAAACAATTCCAGATCCACTATTGAACAGTACAGAGAATAGAAATGCTAATTTTGGTTCGGATCAAATTATGACACTATTGCTGCAACGAATTAACCAAATAATGGAAAACCAAGACAACAGTAGTAAAGATATCAAACAACAGAGTGAAAATTTCAAACAACTTAGGGAAGATAACAGACAGCTTAGTGAACAAATTAGAGACGTTGCCGCGCAGTGCCATGACACTAAGGAACAGTTGCGCGTGGAAATTGAGGCTTGTTCACAAAAAAATAGCGAAGAAATAAAGTCGATTGCGCAAGAATTAAGGGAAATGCAAACAGCCGCAACAAATACACTCAGAGACGAAATTAGCGGAGTCGCCAAACAATGCTCTGAAAAAGCTGCACAATTACGGGACGAGTTTAAAGCAATGACGGTAGAACTTTCGCGCACTATGGACGCAAAGATAGACGCGAAATTCGAACAGCAGAACACTCAGATTAACGAGCGCTTTAGTCAGCACATACAGAACAGTGATACGCGTTTCCGCAGATTTATTCAAGATCAAAACAAAGTAAAACGACAAGTCATGGAAACAATCACTGCACAGAGACAAGAGGACAAACGTAAAATATTCGCGAAAGCGAAGACGTATGTAGACAATAATATTACTACAGTGTCCGACAAAATTAATACCATAGAACAATTGAACGCGGAATTACGGGATGAAATTTCTGATCTTAAAGCAAAAACGGATACACACACAGTAAATATTCAAACAGTGACAGATAGATTCGAACAACTAGATCTAACACAGGATTGCGATGTCATCAAAGCTGATGTTAAAAAACTGAGTGAAACTACGCGCAAGTTGCAAAAACAGATTAATGCGTCTGATTCTAAAACCGATGATCAGGTTAAAATACTGACTGAAAAATGTGATGAATTGGCCAGTCGTATTGATGTTATCGAAAATACTAATGACAATAAATCAGACGATACTGCACCGGTTTCTTTTATCCAAACACCTGAATTTCAAAATTTACAGCTGACAATTAATGAAATCGATTCATCTAACAACACGTTACGTCGGAAGTTATCAAATTTACAACAAGAAGTAACAGAGATGAAAAACATGTCAGTTAATAACATACCACAACAGACGCCACTTTATGAACATGTGTCAGACTCACGCAGCGTGTATAATGTGAGCAATTTACAGCAACTACGCGACTTAAAATCCGAAAAGCCACGCGAATTAAAATCTGAAAAGCTACGCAACTTGAAAACCGAAATGACAGAGACGAACAGATTCACACACAAACCCGAACGTGTTCTCAAATTCAGTGACGAGAACGTTGATAATAAGCAGTTTGCATTTGTAAGAAAATGTAAGGAATTTAAT
This sequence comes from Schistocerca americana, assembly GCF_021461395.2. Lineage (NCBI taxonomy): Eukaryota > Metazoa > Arthropoda > Insecta > Orthoptera > Acrididae > Schistocerca > Schistocerca americana. The sequence goes on along the minus strand of NC_060119.1, from coordinate 160,612,248 downwards.
AATGGCAGAACACAGATACACGATTTGCACTGTATACGACAATTTATTTTTGTACTTTCACCGCTATTATCTGTAATGGAGAAACTAGCTTTGAACCTGAAGCGACAAATTGCTATTGTATTTTCATCAGCATTGCCTGTAATGAGGAAACTAGAATTAACATGGATACAACTATTTGCTTTTGAATTTTTACCGCTATTGCGTGCAACGCAAAAGCTAAAATTTATTTGCAGTGCGTAATGGACCTCAGGGGATTCATTACGCTTTAATGAATATGTGCCGTAGCGAGCATAGGGCCCCGAGCTGTAGTAGTGCTGTTTCATCTTTAGTTTTCTGCACTGCTGCCTTCTCTTCTACTATCCTTTATATCTATCCAAACTGCTCTTTAACTATTGCTCTTTGTAGTATTAAGAAACATGTAATGAATATCCGATGTGACAAACTTTTACCGAATGTGACAATTTTCAGTAGGCACTCCCGTAATGACAACTACCGCCGTAATTTTAATTACAGATAAAATCGTAATCATCAGTATGTGTAAAAGTAAAATTAACAGCAAACGCATTTTTTGGTAACAATAGACGTTTTCCACCACAATAGCATGAAAGTCAACCGCTTAGCATACCTAACCAACAATGCAGTCTACAAGGTCAACCAAACTTTAATGTTTCGCCGCGTGCACGTATAGTCCCAGCCCCAACAAATAGTAACGCATGGCAGCAAAGAAATAACTACGTACAGACAACACACTATTTCAACTCGCATCGCTATGCGCCGTATAGAAATTACTATCATGACAGACGTAAAAATGATGAGCACAATTTTCAGTGTACATTTAATAACAGTCGATCTTTTCAGCAGCAAGAACATTAGCAACAACACATTATCATGAATGATCCAGACAATAGGTGTCATCCATAGCGTAACACGTCAGTATGAAATAACAGAACAGTTCATACAGTGGATATGCCACAACATTCTCCCGTAAATAATAACACGTACGATAGAATTTAACCAGATACAGCACAGATTGCATACTACAGTAACGCAAACATTACTTTTGACAAGCAGAATTTTGCTCACGAGAATGTTATTTGAAGCATGCTTTGTTGAATGCTCCACTATTATCGCACCCAGATCTTACTAGAAATTTTTCCATTGTCACTGACAGCTCTAACACCGCTTTAGGTGTACATATTTTTTCAGGAAATTGAAGAAGATGGTTCTACAGTAATTAAAAACATCGCATTTGCAAGTCGCATTTTTGTCACCTGCTGAACGAAATTATTCCGTTACAGAACTGGAAACATTATGTGTTGTATGGGCTTTTACGAGATTTCGGCACTTTCTTTATGGCAGACATACCACCGTTTACACAGACCATAGAGCTATACAATTTTTTGCTTTCAGCTAAATTTACTCACGACAGATTAAGTAGATGGAAACTATATTTACAAGAAGTTAATTTTACAATAGTTCACATTCCCGGTACGCAAAATGTTATAGCAGACGCACTATCGCGTTCTCTCAGTAACAATCAGCAAGACGTAGCAACCAACTTCTGCAAAGCAAATTTCAGTGTCATGTACATTCAGCAGGTTGCATTTGAAAATTTTATTTCATCGTCATTACAGGACATAGCACAAGAACAAAATAAGGACAATGTGTGGAAAGAAATTAAACACGTTTGGCAAGATAGGAAAAATGTTACGATTAGGAACCACTACACTGTACGCAATGACATTCTGTTTCGCCGCTCTCATCCTGACAGCAACATTTGGTTATTATGCATTCCTGACGAACTGGTTAACAAACTAATTTGGTACACTCATTTAAGTTACGCACATTACGGAGCACGAAAATGTTTTCTTATACTGAGACAGAACTGTTATTTTACCAACATGGAAAAACGTATACGACGAGTTTTAGCGTCTTGTAAAATTTGCCAGAAAGCTAAATCAGACACCACTTCACATATTCCTCCTTTATATCCCATTATACCTGTGAAATTAAGACACATGGCCGCAGTAGATATTTTTGGTCCGATTCCGAGAACTAACAGAGGTTTTTGCTACATTTTTGTCGCTGTTGAGCTCACTTCAAAATTTGTTACTTTCACTCCGTTACGCAAAGCTACTGCTAAAACTGTTTCGAAAGCATTTGTAAAACATTTTCTATTTCATGTAGGGCATGTAATGAAAGTAAATTCTGATAATGGATCTCAATTTCGTAGTAGTGTATGGACACGCATGTTACGAGCTAGAAACATTTCTCCGATCTATATATCCAAGTACCACGCTTCTTCGAACCCTTGTGAAAGATTAATGAAGGAAATTGGTAAGCTGTGCAGAATATACTGCCACAAAAGACATATTGATTGGGATACACACATACTCTCATTCCAAGATGTAATTAATTCCATTCCAAATGAATCCACTATGCTATCTCCGACTGTTATACTGAAAAACGTTGAACCACCGAACAAAATTAAAGAATTAATAGAATTCCCCAAAAATCGTCGCCTACGACACCACGAAACAATTGACATTGCGCTGAACAACATCAAACGTGCCGCAGAGCGCCGGAGAAGACAGCAAAAACAGGTTTGTACACGCCGCGACTTTCACGTTGGACAGAAGATATTAGTACGTACACACTATTTATCCAGCAAATTAAAAGGTAAGTGCAGTAAATTTGAACTTCTATACGCAGGTCCGTATCGGATTCGCAGCATCCCTCACCCCAATGTTGTACACGTCGAAACTTTGAGAACCAGAAAATCGAAAGGCAATCACCATATCTCAAACATTAAACCGTTTATTGAGTGAAACCACTGTATGATTCAACACACTATGATGCCATTTACTAATGCAATTAATTCACCTGACTAATTATTGATGATTATCGTATTTTTTTTCTTGGCAAGTGCCCGGCAAGGTAAGGTTAGCAGGTCGCTTTTCTTGTCGTTACACATCAGACCGTGCACATTTTCCATTTTTTTGTGTATATGACTGTACTCCAGTTTTGTTTGTATGCACTATGAAATAGTTAAGATATAACACACACCAGTCGACTTTGACATTTTTTTTTTTTTGCCTTATGACATCTCAACATCGTGACTGTTTCACATTTTTTTTTGCTACTGCATTGTATTATTCTGTGTACATTTTTGCATCTGAACACTGTCAATGTCTTGGACATATTACGTTTTCTGTCATGTTATGCTGTATGGTTAATTGTGTCACCATAAACCAGTCATTATTTAGTGGGTATAGGATTTAAATGCAAGACATTAATCTTTGTTCATCAATTTCAGAAAGGAATGATGATTCTAAGAAATAAATTTAACATAAATGGGAATTTCACCTACGGAATAAACGAAAGGAGATGCAATAACTTTATGAGGAAGAGTAAAGGGATCAGGATTAACAAGCATTAACAAGACTATACTATACTCATCACAGAATAGCAGTCTTAACTAATTTTTTCTTTCAGAATACAAGGTGATTGATGCAGGCTGTCAGAGAGAACTACACATCTTATTTTTAGTGATGAAATATGCTAGAGATAAGGAATAGTTAGGTAATGAGTAATGAAGTGATTTTTTGCAGATGATAGTGAATACTGATGAATAATGATGAAGGAAATGGTATTATGAATAATGAAGTTTTTCTCTACAGGTGATGATAATGGTGAAGTTATGATGATATGGATAATGAAGTTTTTTTTCTTTATGCCACGTAGTTATTTAAGTATTTGTTGCGGTTTGCTTTGACAGCAGGTGTTACATTGCATAGTAGGATGACGGAAAGTTTTGGAAAGGACAGCTATGGAACACATTTTATACACATTTCACTACTTGTTAATTCGAAGTTCACTACTTTTCAGCATAGTGTGCGTTTCTTCTTTCAGGTCAATAATCCGTTTTTGTATTTTTTCCAGGAGAAGTTTTTCATGACACTTACTAAACCTGTTACTTATTATACCTGTTCTAGTACTTGCATTTTTATATTTTTTTTACCCATTTGTTTATCATTTATAAATGTGATCACATGTACTGCCTTGTTACATAATCTTGCTACAGCTGACTCATGACGAATGACGTTACCTATCCTCATTTGCAGCAATAGGTCAAAAGCAAAAAGTATTATGCCTCAGCAATTAATTATCGATCCCAACGCAATGCATTGCTACAAAAAAAAAAAAAAAAAAAATGTATTACCAGTCCCACATAATGTCACTAGTTTATGATAATTCTGAATAATACTGATCAACTCTGAATAGCATGTCACTCGAGTAATGACCTCTTAATGAGACTATATTCAAAATAATGCTTTGTCACTAGCTAATAACTGCCACTGTTTATTGTAATGCCTGTGATTACTAATGATTTGACTGTAATTAACTGATTTTTAATAATGACTTTGTAATGATCTGAATAATACTGAATGATGAACTATGTTTTATTCTATTCAATACTTGATGGCCACTGAGTGCCAATAATTAATGTCAATCAACGAAATTGTTATTAATTATGCCATTAATTAACTCTTGTTTTCAATGTTCATACTTTGTAATTGGAAATAAATGTGACTGTTTCATAATGCTTTGTAATTAGGAAAAGACTAATGATTCTTAATAGATTGGAATGACACATAATTAATTAACTATGGTACTGTTTAATAATGCTTTGTAATTAATTAAGGCTACAAATGATTAATTAATTAACTGTAATTATACAAATGATTAATTAACTGTAATTAGACAAATGATTAATTAACGACAAATGATTAATTAACTGTAATTATACAAATGATTAATTAACTGTAATTAGACAAATGATTAATTAATGACAAATGATTAATTAACTGTAATTAGGAAAAGGTTAATGATTCTTAATTATACTCTGTAACTGAAAAGAATGCGATTATTTCATAATATTTTGTAACCAGGAAAAGAAGGCTACTGATTCTATGTAAAACAATTAATGAACATTTTTCTGTAATACTACATACTTGGTACAGAAATGTTCAATAACTGGGCTATGAATGCCACGAACTATCAATGAAGACTGTAATTGTCAATATTATGTGACTTGATGTCCTTCACCTCATAAGCTGACTACCCTGAATTACTGCAATGTCCATTTGTCCTGTTTATCCCAGTGATCATGGAGCACTATATTTGGTTTTGCACTAATTCTACGTTGGTGTGCCTTGTAAGAATGTGGTGTTGACACGACATGCTGTCCACCACCATGAGCGATGAAGACATTATTATGGTCCCACTGTTTGGTGTACCTAATGTACTGCCAAAATGAAAACATGGAACATTACTACGACAGTTCAGTGTCTTGGCTACACTGATAAATTCTGATGGGAAAAGAACTTCAAGTTGTGTCACTTGGTGTTGTACTACTGTGGAAAGATATGGACTTTCAGAGCAGCTGTGTGCAATCTAAAGTGCTACAACCATGATGCAATCCTTCCCTTTCCTATCCTGATTCTTGTCACATAAAGAAAAAATTTTTTTGGTAACATCATTTATGTTCATAGGTTATACATTTTTCGATTCGCTAAACTCCAGTGTGAGTACACTTATGTCACTGGTCGACATGATGTTTGCCATTATGTTTATTTGTTGTGAAAATACTAAAGACATTTTTCAGTGCATGTGCACTTTGGACATGAATTTTTTTTTGCCATTATGTTTATTTGTTGTGAAAATGCTAAAGACATTTTTCAGTGCATGTACACTTGTCAACATAATATTTTTTGCCAGTCTGTTTATTTGTTCCGAATATGCTAAAAAGAATTTTTTCAGTGCCTGTGCACTTTGTTATCTGTCAAATAATTTGTATATACTTTTCTGATTTGCTACTATGTTTTGTACTCACATTTTGTCTTTGTCTGATATATTTTGTACTTAGTGCGTGTGCACAACATTTACTTTATGTACTACATCTAATTATTCTTGCCAGTCTGTTTATTTGTTCTGCATATGCTAAAGAATTTTTTCAGTGCCTGTGCACTTTATCTGTCAAAAAGTTTGTATATACTTTTTTCTGATTTGCTACTATGTTTAGTATTCACATTTTGTCCTTGTCTGATATATTTTGTACTTAGTGCGTGTGCACAACATTTACTTTATGTACTACATCTAATTATTCTTGCCAGTCTGTTTATTTGTTCTGCATATGCTAAAGAATTTTTTCAGTGCCTGTGCACTTTATCTGTCAAAAAGTTTGTATATACTTTTTTCTGATTTGCTACTATGTTTAGTATTCACATTTTGTCCTTGTCTGATATATTTTGTACTTAGTGCGTGTGCACAACATTTAAATATTCTGTAAGTTGTAGGATTTTGTTAATTAAAGAAAAATTTTGCCGCGCTTGGCAAGTCCAAATGACTCACCATCGCTGCCAAATTTTTGCCCCCCGAGTGGAGGGTTATGAAACACGTATGTAACGCAGCAGCGATGGCGAGGCATTGTAGCATCTGTGACCAGAGAGTATGCGCTTGACCGCGCGAGTGTTGCGAGCGGTTCTCAGTCAGTAGTAGTCTTTGCGAGTTAGTTGTCGCTATGCAGAGTAGCAGTCAGTCTGTCGTTGCGAGTCTGTCAGTTCAGTCGTTGCGAGTCTGTAGCTCTGTCTAGTTGAGAGCAGTACTCAGTCTGTAGTCGTCATGCAGAGCGGTCGGTCAGTAGTAGCAGCCCAGTGCGGTTGTGTGATGTAGGCGGTCGGCAACAATGGTCAAGATGAGGAATAAGGTATACTGTTAATTAATATAATCATTAGATAATGAAAAATTTTATTTATTGTAATTATTCTCCAACAAGTCTCCCAATAATAATTTTTTTATTTCAAAAGCATTTTCTCAAAAATTTAATTTTTTATTGAACTCAAGATTTCGTTGCACTTCCCATTTCATTCCACTTCTTTTGAAGAAAAATTCCAGTAAAATCACAAAAAAAGAGAATATTATTATTTGCAATGCAGCTCCTCCAAGCGGTGCGCAACAACAACAGCAGATATGTGACATTGATTTATTCTGAGGTAAGACTTTAATTCTGATTGTTTTACACAGGGCCAAAGACCGATATTTCGGTTTAATTGAATTTTCTTGTCACTGAATGGACTTTAATTTTTTGAAGGATTTATATTTGAGTCAGATTGCGTATTTCACATTTTTGTTGCCATTGTCAGTACATTTCATTGTGGGCAGGTTACGCTTAGAGCAATGTCCATCAGCATTTCTAATTAGCATCGACCTTTCTTTAAAAATTTTGTGGGGAGGTTACACTTGGCTCCCCATTTCTATTAAGTATTGTCCATTTTCTTTCTTTTAAAATTACGGTGGGGAGGATACAAGGTAATGCTCGAATTGGTATTCTCGGCACACTCTTGACACTGTGAATCTCGGAATATTGAATTTCCTAACGATTTCCGAAATGGAATGCCCCGTGCTTCAACTACCATTCCGCATTCAGAGTCCATTAATTCCCGTCGTACGGCCATAGTCACTTCGAAAGCCTTTTCACGTGAATCACCTGACTACCAATGACAGCTCTGCCAATGCACTGCCCATTTAAGCTTTGTGTACGCCATACTAATGCCGTCTGTTTATGTGCATATCGCTATACCATGACTTTTGTCACCACTGTGTATAATGATAATGATGATGAAAATAATTACAATAATGAATATAACAATTACACTAACCTCAACCCTGTTAATACTGTGATACATCGGTGTTGTCGTGGTCTTCAGTCCGAAGACTGTCCAAGCATCTTTGCATAATTAATATAACTACATCCATTTGCCTCAGAGCTCACTGTAGTCAAACCTTGTTCTCCCGCAACAATATTTACTCCTTCGTCTCCACTTCCTTGCATTACTAAAATGACAATTCCCTCATGCCGCAGGATGTGTTCTGTCAACCGACATCTTCTTCTAGTTAAGTAGGGCCATAAATTTCTTCACTGTCCCATTCGATTCGGTGCCACTTTATTAACTATACGATCTATCCATCTAATGAAAGACATGTTTACACACTCCACCAGCTTCTGTGTAATCATTACTGAAATGTGGTGCTAGATTCAGTCTGTGGACCGAACTGGAAGGATGTTTTAGTATCTTCCTCTCTGCCGTACTAACCATAATTTTCTTAATATTGACTGAAGTAGTCAAACATCAGTATGCGAGTCAATATTAAGGCTGAACTCCAGATAGTTACTTTGAGGAAATTTATATTCGATATTCACAAACTTCTGTTTTTTCAGAAACGCTTTTCGTGTTATTACCACTCTGAATTCATATCTTACTTTGGTTGTCGTCGGCTGTTTTGTTGCCCAACTACCCAAATCCATCTACAAAACAGCGTCTTATTTCCAAGTCTAATACCCCCCCCTGTAATGACTGACTCAATTTTATTGTATTCCTTTACCCTTGTTTTGCTTTTGCTAAAGTACATCTCACCAGCTCTTTTAAAGACAAAATTCCGTTCCGTTAAACTGACCTACTAGGTAGTTTCGCCTCTATGACGGATTTAGACGGTTGTGGGCAAATCTTAAAGTATTTGTTTGTTCTCCCCGAACATTAACTCCTTCTCCGAATTCCTCCTTAATGGTTATTCAGTGTACAGCTTCAATGATAGAGATTTACTACGCCCCTTTCATGTCATTCGACAGTGAAACTTCACTCCCCGAGTTTTATCACAATTTAAGAATTTCAAAGAGTGGATTCGGGGCAGGAAGAATTTCTAAACCTACGGTGGTTATGTATGTAGATTCGCTTTTTTGATCTCAAGTTCTAAGAAAGTCGTAGGGTGAGCATTGCGTAAACAGATGGAAGTCGGACGGTGCGAGATCTGGGCTGTAGGATGGATGAGGAAAAAACGGTTCAGCGAGTAGGATACAGGACGAGGAATTCCGCCTTATGCAAGACACCTTTTTCTGTTTTGTTTTACCCAGACATGTTTCAGCACTTTTTGTGCTATCTTCAGTGCGTTATTTTTTATTTTCTAACTGTAAAATTGTTGTTATATATTAACAACAACACGTAATGGCGGCGAAAACTCTGCCTATGTTTTGAAAAATCGGTGAAAGTCCAGTGCCAAGCGACCATAGGTCACAAAATCAGCCTATTCACTTCGCCAACAACATATGAGGTATCACTAGAATATCAAAACCTTAAGTTACACACAAAAAACGTGATATATACTCATTTCCGTTTGTAAATGCGTAATAAACAGATGAGAAGTTGTAGCTTGTGTAGCAGATAGCTACCAAAATAAATGTGCAATAGCATCATGTACGGTATGTAAACTACTCTAAGGCGCTGCAGTCATGGACTGTGCGGCTGGTCCCGGCGGAGGTTCGAGTCCTCCCTCGGGCATGGGTGTGCGTGTGTGTGTGTGTGTGTGTGTGTTTGTTCTTAGGATAATTTAGGTTAAGTAGTGTGTAGGCTTAGAGACTGATGACCTTAGCAGTTAAAAGTCCCATATGATTTCACACACACACATTGTAAACTACTGCGTACATCCACTCTTTTTGCCAATTAAGCTGTAAATGGAACTCTGACATAACATTAACACATAGCGCATCAAGTCGTTAATACATATGTCAGCTGTGACTGTGAGCAAATGATGTATAATATTTTACAACAATTATTCATTCAAAATTGTAAATATTATGCGCCAAAAGTTTCGCTAAATGTTAATATATAACAATAATTTTACAGTTAGAAAATAAAAAAATAATCCACTGAAGACAGCATAAAAAGTGCTGAAACATGTCTAGGTAAAACAAAACAGAAAAAGGTGTCTTGCATAAGGCGGAATTCCTCGTCCTATTTTCGTAGCAAGCAGGGACATAACAAGAACTACAACATCACAAGACGATTACGGTCCAGTGAAGTTTTGCAACTTTCCCACGTCTGGGCGGTATGGTCTGAGGCCTTGCGTATATGTTGAGCATATTTTTGTTATAGAATTTTTATTTGAAGTTTCTTTTAAAATATCTGTCACCGTTTCAACGGTATTCATTCAGAAATACTTAACTTCATTCTTTTTCGAGGGAGTGTTTCGTTTCACCCTATAGCGGCGGTACGGGAAGTATAAAAAAATATGTGTCTGATATTTTGCTTTACTCTACGACATATTCAAAGCCGATCAAAATCGAAGAGTATCACTTGAACAGGCGTACTTGTGATACTGCACTGAACTGCATTGTAGAGGGCGGAGCTAGTGCTGAGACGTTTTTCGAGGGACTGTTTCGTTTCACCCCACAGCGGCGGTACGGGAAGTATAAAAAAATATGTGTCTCATATTTTGCTTTACTCTACGGCATATTCAAAGCCTATCAAAATCGAAGAGTATCACTTGAACAGGCGTACTTGTGATACTGCACTGAACTGCATTGTAGAGGGCGGAGCTGGTGTTAGAGACGTGCAGACTGTGGCTAGAGGCAGGTGCTGCGGCATCGCGGGCGGTGACAGCCTAGCCGTCTGGTTCCGGGAGTCGAGCCTGGCCGTCCCAGGCCGGTAGGCAGGGAGGCGGCGTTGCCACGCCGTTATCTGCTAGTCTAGAGCTGGCGGCCGTTATCGCGGGGACATCCGTGCTACGTGTTCTCGCCAGCTCGCAGACGAAGCGTCGGAGAACCTGCCACTGTGCACTACGCACCATCTCGATGGACAGTGAGTAACCGTAAAATCCGGGGATGCGCATCTGGATGCATGCTATTGTTCTGTACACAGCAGCACGGCAAGGGAGTTACCAGAAACGAGTGACATTTAATCTGTGTGTGTTACATGTAGGGTTAAGAAAATCGTAGCTCTACCCCATCACCAGTCGCGACATTTTCCATTTTTTTTTTCATTTTAATCAATTTCGAGGTCCTTTTGCGAAAACAAATTGCTTTTATTTGTTTCTTTTTCTCTCATTTTAACAATTTCCGTAACTTTTCGGTAGTATACTGGCTAAGGAAAGATAAGTTTAACTTACGTGATACACTTTTATGCGACTTTCCTGTACCGTGTGGACTGATCTCTGGACTACAGCAAAAAAAAAAATTTTGTGTCACTGTATGTAACGTTTACACTCTGCTCGCTTCTCGGGCATGGATGTGTGTGATGTCCTCTGGTTAGTTAGGTTTAAGCAGTTCTAAGCTCTGGGGGACTGGTGACCTCAAATGTTGTTCCACAGTGCTCAGAGCCATTTGAACCATTTTGTTCCGTTTATGGTCAGCCAGCCTTGTTGCGAATACGGACAACCTGCAACTATAGAATGGAATGATGACATTGAAAATTTGTGCTGGGTCGGGACTCAAACCTGAATTTCCGGCTTGTTGCGAGCGAACGCATTAAGCATTTCGGCGATACGTGCACGTTTCAGGAATAGACCCAAACTTCCATACGTTATCGTCCATGTGTCATTAACGAGCACTCTCACATTTGCTGTAATTCCAATACAGGGAATACAATTGGGGGTTGTCCGTATTCTTAAGTGCAAATACATTTCACGTATTTAAAAACGGCTGTAATTCCTGTACAGAGGATTACAATAAATGTACGAGTACAGGTTACTGACGCATGAGGACGACATATGTAAATTTGAGTCTGGCCGTGAAGTGTGCAGGGGTAGTGGACACACGGGATACCCGGGTTCAAGTCCGGGTCCAGATTAAATTTTCAATGACGTCATTCCTTTCTATAGTTGGACGCTGCCAGCATTCACAGCTGCAAACACATTTCCTATATTTCATAATGGCTGTAGTCGTCACAGTGTCTGTTCTTTCGGACATGGATGCATGTCCGAAGGGAACATTGCACTGCAGTATCGTATTTACCCGCCGATACCAGGCCAGCAACTTTCGATTAAATGATTGAATGCATACTTTTTATCGTATTTCTTACAAAGACACTCCAATATCGTGTTGTATCAATGTCTCCACCCCATTACGAAACTAATTACAGCCGAGGCTAGAAATTGTGAATACTTCACTGTTAGCTTGTAATTGGATATTATCTCTGCTGTTCAAATGGTTCAAATGGCTCTGAGCACTATGGGACTCAACTGCTGAGGTCATTAGTCCCCTAGAACGTAGAACTAGTTAAACCTAACTAACCTAAGGACATTCCAAACATCCATGCCCGAGGGAGGATTCGAACCTGCGACCGTAGCGGTCTTGCGGTTCCAGACTGCAGCGCCTTTAACCGCACGGCCACTTCGGCCGGCATCTTTGCTGTTGAAAAATTCTGGAATGAGCTATAGCTGGTGGTTTACGCCTACCTGGTTATTAGTGTCAGCATTTATATAACGGCAGCATTTAATATGTAATGCAACACATTTTGTGGGCCAATTTCGGTAGAGAAAAATGCGGAATTTGTTGTGGGACATCGTGGAATATTCCCACTTCACCCACTGTAGTTTCATGAAGTTCCGATAGATGGCGGCGCTATACGTAACCTTCACACTGGCGTCTGTGACGGAGGTGCGTTTCAAACAGAGCACTGTCATTGAGTTTCTTATGGCGGGAAACCAGAGCATTGCAGATATTCATGTCCGCTTGCAGAATGCCTACGAAGACCTGGCAGTGAACAAAAGGACGGTGAGTCGCTGGGCGAGGCGTTTGTCATCATCGCAACAAGGTCGGGAAAACCTGCCCGATCTCCCGCGTGCCGGCCGGCCTCAAACTCCTGCAATGTTGGAGCCTACGGACACTGTCATTCGAGGTGATCGCTGGATCACAATGAAACACCTCGCTACACTACTGGACATCTCTGTTGGCAGTGCTGACACACTCGTCTACGAGTTGGGGAAATCAAAGGTGTGTGTGCTGGGTTCCTTACCGCCTAACGGAAACAGCGAAGGACGGTCTGCGCGGAATTTTTCGCGTTACGAGGGAGGTTATTAACGCAGCAAGACGTTGGCTCTGATGTCGACCAGTACAGTGGTACCATGCGGGCATACAGGCCCTGCCAGTAAGGTGGCGTTATTTATTTCTTTACCTTATGGCATGATGCACTACATTCGAAACAGCATAAAAGACAATATACATTGTTAAAATACAGGATACAAACATAATAAAATAATGTAAATTGACCATTGGCACATAACAATAAAGGTATAACTACATTACAAAACAATAAGATTCCATAAAGTTCAGATTCCAGTACAGGGTTATTACAAATGATTGAAGCGATTTCACAGCTCTACAATAACTTTATTATTTGAGATATTTTCACAATGCTTTGCACACACTTGCAAAAACTCAAAAAGTTTTTTTAGGCATTCATAAATGTTCGATATGTGCCCCTTTAGTGATTCGGCAGACATCAAGCCGATAATCAAGTTCCTCCCACACTCGGCGCAGCATGTCCCCATCAATGAGTTCGAAAGCATCGTTGATGCGAGCTCGCAGTTCTGGCACGTTTTTTGGTAGAGGAGGTTTAAACGCTGAATCTTTCACATACAACCCCACAGAAAGAAATCGCATGGGGTTAAGTCGGGAGAGCGTGGAGGCTATGACATGAATTGTTGATCATGATCTCCACTACGACCGATCCATCGGTTTTCCAATCTCCTGTTTAAGAAATGCTTCTGCTTTAGCCTTTTCCGTAAGATTTTCCAAACCGTCTGCTGTGCTACGTTTAGCTCCCTGCTTGCTTCATTCGTCGACTTCCGCGGCTATGCGTGAAACTTGCCCGCACGCGTTCAACCGTTTCTTCGCTCACTGCAGGCCGACCCGTTGATTTCCCCTTACAGAGGCATCCAGAAGCTTTAAACTGCGCATGCCATCGCCGAATGGAGTTAGCAGTTGGTCGGTCATTGTTGAACTTCGTCCTGAAGAGTGGTTGCACTGTTATGACTGACTGATGTGAGTGCATTTCAAGCACGACATACGCTTTCTCGGCTCCTGTCGCCATTTTGTCTTACTGTGCTCTCGAGCGCTCTGGTGGCAGAAACCTGAAGTGCGGCTTCAGCCGAACAAAACTTCATGAGTTTTTCTACGTATCTGTAGTGTGTCGTGACCATATGTCAATGAATGGAGCTACAGTGAATTTATGAAATCCCTTCAATCATTTGTAATAGCCCTGTATTTTAAGCAATCACAAATCCACACTTAGATTCTGCAGCCAATCCACAGCTTGTGGTGCTGCCCTCAGGAAGTCGTCATCATGCCGGTGAACGCCCTCAGTGGACACTCGCTGACGATGTGGTGGACGGTTTGTTCTTTGGCACCACAGTCGCACCAAGGATCAGGTCTCAAGTTCCATCTGTACATCGAGGATCCGCATCGGCCATGACCTGTCCGTATTCAGTTTAGTGTTACGCAGGTTCTCCTTGGCAGGGTGAAAGCTCGCTGGATGGTTGGGAGTCTCAAATAAAGTACGCCACCTTGGATTGGCTCTGTTTCTCCAGTCCATTCGCCAGATTTCAACGCCATTGTAGTTTTGGCTCAGAAGTTGTTGTGCAGTCTTCGCAAGGGGTTTTCTGAATTTGAGTCTTCTAAATACAGTAAGGTCCTGGTGGATTGACAGGGCTGTATCACAGGAGATCTTTTCAAACTCTCTCATGAGTATGTTGCATCGTCGTATGTAAGGCGGTTCGATGGTGTTGAGAATTGGTAGCCAGTAGAATGGAGTTCCAGCATCTTCTGCCCACGTGCTGGCTGTTTAGCCACACCGATCCACAGTATTCAGCTGTTGAGTAGGCTAAGCTTAGAGCGGTGGTACAGAGTGTCTCTGCGTTGTTTCGGTATTTCAGTTTTGCGGCCAGGTTTGATAGATGTTTTTTATAAGACAGAGTGCGATCCAGTGTTACGCCCAGATATTTTGGATGGGAATTGTAAGGAAGCGCAGTACCAATCAGAGATATCTGTATAGGTGTTTCAGCCAGCCTATTATTTAGATGGAAGCATCAGGTCTGTTTTAAGTGCGCTTGGGATTAGTCGCCATTTATTGAAGTATTCAGCCATAAATTCTAGATCTTGGGTGAGAGTCTGTTCAAGTGAAATCATATCAGTATGTTGGCATGCAAGAGTGATGTCAAATGCGTAAATAAATCTTCGGGATGCGGTAGTTGGTAGGTCGGCTACGTAGAGATTGAAAAGCAGAGGCGCAAGCACTGATCCTTCTGGGAGACCATTACTCAGAAGTTTTGATTTACTGAAAGAGCCACCAACTGAGATTTGCAAGACTCTATTTCACTACATGGTCTCTAAAAGAAACGTCATCGTTTTACGTCTAGTAGCCTTTAGGAACTAGACAGTCTCAAATGCTGCTGTCAAACCGATGAAAACCGCACCTGTTTTCAGGCGTTGTTCATAGCCCCGCTCAATGAACGTTGTTAATGCGAGGACCTGATCCTCACAGTTTCGATTGGGTCTGAAGCCGGCTTGGTCGATAGGCAGAAATTCCAGTTTGATTGGATTTAATGTGTAAGGTGGCGTAAGGTCGTCGCATTGAACGAAGATTAATTACTCTGAGAAACAGTGCTTTGCTGGGAATAACATGATGTAGAGCAACCCTGACTAAAACGACCCTGCCTCCAGAAAAAAAAGAATGTTGCGTTACTTATGAATGCCCCTCGCATAACAATAGTATCACGGACTCATTTTGCAAATAAAACACGGACGATCATACTATTTATTTTTTATTTTCCACGTTTGAGAACTGTTTTTAATGTGTAACGTGTTGTTATAAAGAACCGACGTCGTCTTTCCAGGCGCAGCTCTCAGCAAATTTTATATCGAGTCTTGTAAAAATTTAATGGTGCGTAGCTGTTATCTTGCCATTTAATGGGACGGATGTCCATCGCCACTGCGGCGCTGTACAGTAAATAAAGAAAATGAAGGCCGAGTATGTTGAACCGGCGCGAAGCTCCCGTAAAAACCCAGAGCGGGCGCGGCACGCAATTTCACGGGCGTGCCCTGCCAACCCCCGCTAACAGGTAATACTCACTCATTAAACCGGAAACGCGCCGCGCGCCCGCCGATCCGTCAGAAGCGTGAAATCGGTTTTTCTTGTCCCCCCCCCTCCCCACCCTCGCGCTACTCTTTTTCCCGCGGTGCTCCCTGCCACCGCAAAAGCAAACCTATTAAGAAATTATGGTGCTAACGAGCTTAGTGCGGGACGCGCTGCGCCAGCGGTTTCATAAGTAACGAGTGTTTGCCCGCGAGATTGTGCGCCGCTGCTGTGCCGGGCTGCGCACGTTTATTTAACCCCTTTTTTTCGGCACAATTAGCGATTCTCCACGTAAGCTGGGGCGCTGTTAAGTCCTGTAATTTTCGAGTAAGTACTTGGCCCCGGTCTTAACTTTCGCCAGTCTCCCCTTTCGCTACGGTGTTCCCTGCCCGCTGGTTCAACCCTTTCGGTGATGTCGCTGCACGTTTGCTACAAGTTTCTTTTTTTTATCTAATTCTGCACGTCTGTGCAGGGCATCCCAGTGACCTTGACCGCACCGAATAAGACTTTATCTAGCAGTAGAAAAAAAAATGTACCAAGGAAATGTTGTTTAGTTACCAGCAGGACAGCAACCAGCATGACTGCCTTTCTTGTAACATCGTCACAAGTACAGGGTGTTTCAAAAATGACCGGTATATTTGAAACGGCAATAAAAACTAAACGAGCAGCGATAGAAATACACCATTTGTTGCAATGTGCTTGGGACCACAGTACATTTTCAGGCAGACAAACTTTCGAAATTACAGTAGTTACAATTATCAACAACAGATGGCGCTGCAAGTGATGTGAAAGATATAGAAGACAACGCAGTCTGTGGGTGCGCCATTCTGTACGTCGTCTTTCTGCTGTAAGCGTGTGCTGTTCACAACGTGCAAGTGTGCTGTAGACAACATGGTTTATTCCTTAGAACAGAGGATTTTTCTGGTGTTGGAATTCCACCGCCTAGAACACAGTGTTGTTGCAACAAGACGAAGTTTTCAACGGAGGTTTAATGTAACCAAAGAACCGAAAAGCGATACAATAAAGGATCTGTTTGAAAAATTTCAACGGACTGGGAACGTGACGGATGAACGTGCTGGAAAGGTAGGGCGACCGCGTACGGCAACCACAGAGGGCAACGCGCAGCTAGTGCAGCAGGTGATCCAACAGCGGCCTCGGGTTTCCGTTCGCCGTGTCGCAGCTGCGGTCCAAATGACGCCAACGTCCACGTATCGTCTCATGCGCCAGAGTTTACACCTCTATCCATACAAAATTCAAACGCGGCAACCCCTCAGCGCCGCTACCATTGCTGCACGAGAGACATTCGCTAACGATATAGTGCACAGGATTGATGACGGCTATATGCATGTGGGCAGCATTTGGTTTACTGACGAAGCTTATTTTTACCTGGACGGCTTCGTCAATAAACAGAACTGGCGCATATGGGGAACCGAAAAGCCCCATGTTGCAGTCCCATCGTCCCTGCATCCTCAAAAAGTACTGGTCTGGGCCGCCATTTCTTCCAAAGGAATCATTGGCCCATTTTTCAGATCCGAAACGATTACTGCATCACGCTATCTGGACATTCTTCGTGAATTTGTGGCGGTACAAACTGCCTTAGACGACACTGCAAACACCTCATGGTTTATGCAAGATGGTGCCCGGCCACATCGCACGGCCGACGTCTTTAATTTCCTGAATGAATATTTCGATGATCGTGTGATTGCTTTGGGCTATCCGAAACATACAGGAGGCGGCGTGGATTGGCCTCCCTATTCGCCAGACATGAACCCCTGTGACCTCTTTCTGTGGGGACGCTTGAAAGACCAGGTGTACCGCCTGAATCCAGAAACAATTGAACAGCTGAAGCAGTACATCTCATCTGCATGTGAAGCCATTCCGCCAGACACGTTGTCAAAGGTTTCGGGTAATTTCATTCAGAGACTACGCCATATTATTGCTACGCATGGTGGATATGTGGAAAATATCGTACTATAGAGTTTCCCAGACCGCAGCGCCATCTGTTGTTGAAAATTGTAACTATTGTAATTCCGAAAGTTTGTCTGCCTGAAAATGTACTGTTGTCCCAAGCATATTGCAACAAACGGTGTATTTCTATCGCTGCTCGTTTAGTTTTTATTGCCGTTTCAAATATACCGGTCATTTTTGAAACACCCTGTATATCAACAGAAATAAGTCTTATTTTAAATAATGCTCTGTATTTTTTTATTTGGTAATGAACTTCCTCTCCTTAACAGCTGTTCAAAAACTATCAGAATATACACCTCCTTTAAAAGTGTTACACTAGGGCCTACCTCAATATATGTATCAGTATTGTAAATAAGACGATATGGCAGTTCGAGTCTTCTCACTTACATTATCCATAGATGAGTAATGCAAAACAGAAAAAAACAATGCACCATGAAGGAATTATCTGAGTGAGATGGAAACTGGTAGATGTGTGGTACATGTACAGACAAACAAAAATGGTTCAAATGGCTTTGAGCACTATGGGACTTCACTTCTGAGGTCGTCAGTCCCCTAGAGCTTAGAACTACTTAAACCTAACTAACCTAAGGACACCACACACATATATGCCCTAGGCAGGATTCGAACCTTCGATCGTAGCGGTCGCGCGGTTCCAGATTGCAGCGTCTAGAACCGCTCGGCCACCGCGACCGGCACAGACAAACAGATGATTACTGTTTCAGAAAAATTGGATGTTATATTCAAGAGAAAGAGGTTCTCAAATTGAGCAAGTCAATAAGGAGTTGGTCCACGTCTGGCCCTTATGCAAGCAGTTACTCGGCTTGGCATTCATCGATAGAGCTTAAGGATGCTCTTTTTCTAGGGATATCATGCCAAATTCTGTACAACTGACGCATTACATCGTCAATTCCGAGGTGGTTGAAGGGCGCTGCCCACAATGCTTCAGTCGTTCTCAATTCGGGAGAGAACCAACGACATTGCTGGCCAAGATAAGGTCAGCCAAGCACAAAGACAAGCAGTGGAAAGTCTGGCCATGTGCGTGCGGACGGGCTTTACCTTGCAGAAATGTAAGCTAAGTATGGCTTGCCATGAAGAAACCAGAACGTGGCGTAGAATGTCGTCGACGGAACCGCTGTGCTATAAGGATGCAGTTGGTGACAACCAAAGGGGCCTTGTTTTGAAACGAAATGGCACTCCTTGTTGTGTGGCCGTACGGCGGGCAACAGTCAGATTACCCCCCACCGCTTTCCGGGGCGTCTTCAGACATGTCTTCACTGGGTCACTGGGGATCAGTTCAAAGAGAGACTCGTCACTGAAGACAATTCTACTGCTGCCATTGAGATTCCAGCCAAGTGCAAGATTCCAGGCAAGTGCATCTCCTAAGAGTCATCAGGCGCAGTTTGTCTGTTCCGGGAAAAGTTCACAATTCCCTATTTGCAATGTGTAGCTGGAGTCAGCCCAAACAAATACTCCTCATCACGTCTTCGTGCGACGCTCATTGTCCACCGGAAGAGTCGGTTTGTTTCGAAATGATTTTTAAAATGGGGTTTTACGTGTCCTTTCGAATTTCGATTGGACCGTCCTAAGTGAATCTATCCCGGCACTCGTTTCATCGACGTGTATTAACAGAGACAGTAAAACACTAACAACAACCAGTACAGTAGACACGACAGCACCATCCTGGCCCGTTCTGACTGCTGCTGCAGCGCAGCGCAGTCCCTGCTGGATTGCTCATTATTCTCCGTGTTTTACTGTCTCTGTTAATACGAGGATCACTCCAAAAGAAATGCACACTATTTGTTTAAATCCATCTTTTATTCTACACGTTTGAAAGTTTTACAGTGTGTAGATACATCCTGTAGGAAAACTATTTTCATTTCTCCACATAATTTCCATCACTCTCAACTGCCTTACGCCATCTTGGAACCAGCTCCTGTATACCCGCACGGTAAAATTCTGGACCAACCTGTTGGAGCCACTGTTTGGCAGCGTGCACAAGGGAGTCATCGTCTTCAAACCCTGTTCCACGAAGAGAGTCGCTGGTGAAAAATGATGGAGCCATGTTTCATCGCCTGTCGCAATTCTTCCAAGAAATTATTCTCCAACATTCTCGTACTGTTCCAAAAGTTCGCTGCATACCGTTTTTCTTGTTTCTTTGTGAGCCACTGTCAACATCCTGGGAACCCACCTGGCACAAACCTTTTTTAACGCCAACACTTTCAGTATTCTGCAAACACTTTCTTCCCCTATCCCAACGTAGCGTGACAATTCGTTCACTGTGATGCGTCTGTTAGCAGTCACCAATTCGTTAACACTCTGCACATTGTCTGGAGTGTGTGCAGTACGAGGACAATCCTCAATATTGCTGTGCCCACTTTCATCACGTAACCTGCTTGCCCACCGCCTAACTGTCTGCGATCGACAGCAGCATCTCCATACAACTTCTTCGACCTCTTGTGGATGTTTCCCACCGTCTCGTTTTCGCAGCACAGGAATTCTATGACAGCTCGTTGCTTCTGACGAACGTCAAGTGTAGCAGCCATCTTGAAGACATGCTGTGACGGCGCCACTCACGGGAACAGGTTGAACTAAGTTTGAAAACAAGCGGGAAGGATGTATCTACACACTGTAAAACTTTCACACGTACAGAATGAAACCTGTATTTCTACGAAAATAGTGTGCATTTCTTTTGGAGTGACACTGGTACATAACGAAAAAGAAGTATCGCACTAGACTCACATGGGACCATCGAATGGGAACGTAAAAATTCCGCTTTAAAAATCATTTTGTTTGTAACGCGAAACAAACCCACGCTTTCCGTCGTCATTGGGCGCTACAAGAAAGACAAAAAAAAAAAAAAAAAATGGTTCAAATAGCTCTGAGCACTATGGGACTCAACTGCTGTGGTCATCAGTCCCCTAGAACTTAGAACTACTTAAACCTAACCAACCTAAGGACATCACACACACCCATGCCCGAGGTGGGATTCGAACCTGCGACCGTAGCAGTCGCACGGTTCCGGACTGCGCGCCTAGAACCGCGAGACCACCGCGGCCGGCAAGAAAGACATAATGAGGAGTATTTGTTTGGGCTGTCTTCTCTGTCGACAGCTGACTGCAAGTGACCAACGGCTAAACTGCGGCAGACGACGCGTTTTGTAGTTCTGAAACGAAACTCATGTACCAAGGTAACCACATTTTCGTGATGTACAGTGTATTACGGTCAACAATCCACACCAAAACTAAAATCACGATCGCTTTGTTCACAGCGATTAGAACTACAACCCAAGACATAGAAGATTCGCTTTCAGCAAACTATAACTCCTCTCTGTCATTAGTTACGTGAAACTAATCTGATACTAGCAACACGAGCTGCCTCGTTATCAACCGACGACAAATCCTCCTTGACTCTTCGTTGCAGATTACAGGAGACACAGGCAGGTTACAATGGAAAAAGAAAGGAAGAAACATAAGAGTAAATAAAAAAATCAATACGATGATGAAAATGACGGGGCAAAATACTAGAAATAAAAAATACATTCAAACCACTTAAATAGATAAAAATAATAAAATCTTTTGATTAGATTTAGAAATTAAAATAATTCTCTTCGTCTGACGACCTTTCTACACACCAGGTTTATACACCAACCATTGCGATATGGCAGAACACTGTGTTATCTTTTTATTTTTAAAGTGTAACCATCCAGTCGCAACGATGAATTGTGGAGTTCAAAAATTCGGCTTCAAGCAATGTTGTGCGAAGCTTATCCAACGCAAGCCAATCTCTGTGATTATGAATATTGTATGTATGACGCTGCATCGCGTCTTGTGCGGAAGTATCCAGTAGTGTTTGGTTAATGCTGCGTATGAAGTATGAAACGTGTGTATTTTATTACCATCGTTGTACATGTGTGTGTGTGTGTGTGTGTGTGTGTGTGTGTGTGTGTTGTCTTTGATGTGGTTATCATCTGCAATGAAATACGAAATAGAAACACATCAAGGAAGAAAGCCGAGCAAGGAATTGGAAGTGAGCTGACCAATTGTGGTAGCTAGGCAACGACGAACGGTTCGGTCGTGACGTTGAGCACTCTGAGTGGAGGAAGCCAGCCAGCTCCAACGTGTGTCAGCTATCAAGTAATCTTAATCGGACTTTCAGAAATGTCTCTTTGCAATGTAAAAAAAATTTAAACATTAAAAATAGCGTTTGACTGATTATAAAAAATTACTTAAATTTTGCTCATAGTGACCGGCTTAGACCTAAGATTAGACAAAATTCGTGGTGGCTCATTCAAGGCAACCCGCACTGTATCACTTAACAGCACCTGGTCTCCACAGCACTTAACTTTATATTGTGAATATGAAAAACGTGGCGTTAATTGCTCGGACTTTCCCATGTTGTCAGCAGAATTTTAATCACTAGTACCATATCACAACGACGTTCCAATAATTGATACTGATCAATAACGAACAAATAGTGCAAATCTCTCCTTTGTTTTACTTTGCTTTTTATCTTCGTGGAACAACTCACTGACATGGTGAATCTGTGGCAGAAGGGGGTACACATATTCGTAATGACCACTAGCTGCACGTATTGTCAGTAGCCACAGAGAAATCGAGTCAGCACATCGATGGAGCCGGCTCATCGATGGCACGTTCACCCTTCTTACACTGTGTGATATGCTCCAGATGTTCCCATATATCTCGCAGTCGGATAGTATCGGCGCGTTTCCATTTGTTGTAGGCATTACCGGGCACGACCGATTTCCTTCCCAACCCTTCCCTAACCCGAGCTTGCGCTCCGTCTCTAATGACCTCGTTGTCGACGGGACGTTAATCACTAACCTAGCGTAATCGAATGTATCCACGTTTAAAAGGAGCTGTCACTTAACAGAAATGCAAATCCTGTGTAAAGCGTTGCCAGTAAATAGACAGAATTAAGGCTAACTGAAAGAACATTTCAACCAGTGCTCGCCTTCAGAGGGTGAGTATCTCGTTATTTGCAAGCGTCAGAAGATCAGATGTATTAAGCGTATTGCTGTGCTCACAATGGTCCTCACGACCACAGCAATACGCTGCGCCGGCCGAGGTGGGCGAGCGGTTCTAGGCGCTACAGTCTGGAACCGATCGAACGCTACGGTCGCAGGTTCGAAACCTGCCTCGGACATGGGTGTCTGTGATGTCCTTCAGTTAGTTAGATTTAAGTAGTTCTATGTCTATGGGACTTATGACCTCAGATGATAAGTCCCATAGTGCTTAGAACCATTAGAACCATTTTTTTTGTTTCTTATTAATGCTTAAAATTTTTTGGGAATTTGTTTGTTTGTTATTGTTATGTAATACTATCTAATGTCACATTCAAACAAATTAATCTCGTGTTTGAATTACTATGTCGCCGATTTATGTGTCAATAGAGAGCTGAAAATAGTTTTGTTAATCGCCGACCCGGTCCCGAAGTAAATTGCCGTGCCGAAGGTGCAGGTTCCTGGCCAATTTCCTCAGCGTTATTCCCACGCTGTATCGACGTAGAAATTCTGAAACTCGTTGTTACTGTTATTAATAACTTTCAAAATAATATATTCTCCAATGGTGAGCACCCCTTTATTACTTCTCTGTATAGTGGTGTACGAATAGCTATTACCGAAAGAAGACCCCCATCTTCCAACTCCGCAGCAACACTAAGATACAATTTATCCATGTTCGTTTCTCTTAGCGGTGCCACTTAGCAACAATATCTTTGGTGTCTACTCTCTACACATCCACGTACAAATGTACCAAGCAAATGTGATATTACAGACGTCGATTACGGTTCCTCGGGGCAGACTAGGTGATACTTTCCTTCTGTGGGGCATTCGATATGCATTGTGGCATAAGGGGTTCTGTGTGTCAAATATTCGTAACCACCGGAAAAAAAAGAAATCTTAGACTGAAATACGTGCATGCACGGTCCCGTGCGGGCTGTGTGTGTGTGTGTGTGTGTGTGTGTGTAAGTGAGAGAGAGAGAAGGGGGGGGGGGGGGAGGGTTTGGGGTATGTGACAGAGGGACGGACAGAGAGAGACTGCCGCGGCGGAGTCCCACAGCGGCGCAGCCACTTCCTGCCATAGATTTTAATAACGGGCCTCATTGTGGCGAGATTGCGCTAATGTCGGCCATTATTCAACACTTGAAGCAGGCCTAAAGCAGCCCGCTGTGTCGCCAGATGGCTCCCGCTCAGCCCACGGACATCCGGCCGGGCCGCCCGTTATCTGGCAGTCTTTAAGTAGTCCGCCGCACCACTCAAGGTGCCCTGTTCAGCGTGCTTCGCGTCGCCTCTTGCAACACCAACTTTCAGGGCTACAGATCGTTCCTGCGATACTAACGTTCGGATCACTGATTTACTTTAAACTTTGTACATTTATAGTAATCCTCTGCGATGACATAATGCGCAAGTAGTAAGGCGAATTAGATAAAATCGAAACTGGTTACGCGACAGTGACGTACCGGTGCGTTGTGACCATGAGTACGAAATGGCGGCGATCGTATGATAAGCGCTCAAGCTCCGCAGTCGGTGGATCGCGGTATCGAGTCCCGCTCATCTTTTTTTCTTTAATTCATAGTTTTTTCAATACTAGTAGTATTACTTCATACATTACATGTTAAAAATGATTTACTTGGGTAGATAAAAAAAAATCTACTCATCAAGCGGCGGGAGAACACACACATAAAAGACTGTTGTGATTGGCAAGCTTTCGGAGCCAGTGGCTCCTTCTTCAAGCAGAAGGGTTGAAGGGAAAGGACTGGAGAGGTCTAGGAAAAGGGGTAGATTTCTAGCACCGCGAGTCAGGGGAAACTTCCGTACGGGATATCCCGTATGGTAAGTGTCCCCTGAACCGCGGTTCTGGGTGACTTTCCCAAAAACTATCCCTTTTCCTAGACCTCTCCAGTCCTTTTCCTTCGCCCTTCTTTCTTTCCCTTCAACCCTTCTGCCTGAAGAAGGAGCCACTGGCTCCGAAAGCTTGCCAATCACAACAGTCTTTTTTATGTGTGTGTTCTACTGCCGCTTGGTGAGTAGATTTCTTATCAGTCCGTGTAAGTAATTTTATCAATAATTGATTTTTTCGTTTTTATATTACATCTTAAAGGTAATATAAGGAAAAACATGCATATTTGGACGAACTTTTATTGAATTTCCAATGTTATTCGGTTGTTTGCTAATTTTTATTGTCACAAAAAATGTAATATTTACAATTATCGACACATAAGCGACCAGACAAATAAATTTTCCTGAAAATGTATGCCTGTGGGGATTTCCCAAATCCCTTATACCTACTACTGGATTAGGAATCGAGAACTGCTTTGGTCTTGGACACTTCGGCCGGCCGTGGTGGTCTAGCGGTTCTAGGCGCGCAGTCCGGAACCGCGCGACTGCTACGGTCGCAGGTTCGAATCCTGTCTCGGGCATGGATGTGTGTGATGTCCTTAGGTTAGTCAGGTTTAAGTAGTTCTAAGTTCTAGGGGACTGATGACCACAGTAGTTAAGTCCCATAGTGCTCAGAGCCATTTGAACCATTTTTTGGACACTTCGATCTGCAGACAAAGGTTTCAAAGACGAGGGACAGACTTGGAATGTCCAGGTCAAACATCGACAAATAAAGGCATAAATAACTTTATTCAATAGTAGAGTTAGTTACAATGTGCCTGAATGTGAAGATAATTAACTATTAGTTATCAGATATGTTTTCGGCACTATAAACTGCAGGATGATGTTTTTCATGCTGAAACTGAAAACAAATTGAAACGTCATCTACTACATCGAATTTTCAACTAGGGGAAAATAAAGCTCTTTGAGATTTGGACATTTTCATAAATATCGGTGTCGAAAAGTGGCGATGTACGATTGAATATATTTTAACTGTACCTCCATCGGAAGCAATTTCTCGTTCGTTGTCAATCAAATATTAAAAAGTTTGAAGGCACTTGATAAAGTTTTCAACTGCCTATGGAAATAAAAGTCGCATAATGTTTGTTGTAATAATAAAAATTAGTAAACAGCTAAATAACGTTGGAAATTTAATAAAGTTCATGCGAATATGCGTATCTTTTCATCAGATTAACTTTCAGATGTAACATGCACTAAATAATATCATTAGTGTTCGAAAACATACAAACTAAAAAGATGAGCGAAACTCGATCCAATTGAACGCTGACCTCATGACTGCCGTCCGCTCCTGCCTAGGAGCGCAACGCACCGGTACATCACTGACGAATAAAACATCTCTTGACATTTACTCGAAATTGCTAAGGTAGTACGCCTTACTACTTGCACATTTTGTTCTCCTAATGGAGTACTAAAGGTGTACAAAGTTTGAAGTGGATCTTTGATCCAAACGTCGTGGCGCCCTTGTGGGCCACTTTTTTGGTGAGGTCTTCTGATTGGTTCGATGCCGATCGCTACTAACTCCTCTCTTGTGCCAACCTCTTCACCCGGGAGTATTACTTGCACCATTCGTCATCTAGTGTTGTATTTCAGTCTCCTTCTCCCTCTACAGTTATTACTGTATACGGCTCCCTCTCATATCATGGGAGTTATTCCTTGACGCCTTAAGACTTGTCCTATCATCTTGTCCGCCATTCTTGCTAGTGGCTTGCGTATGTTCCTTACTTCATCGACTCTGCAGAGAACCATCTCAATCCTTTTCAGTCGAGCTAAGTTTCAACACTGTTCTATCGCACCCCGTCTTAAATGCTTCGATTCTCTTCTTCTTCGGTCTTCCCACAGCTTATGATTGACTACCACAGCTACATTCTTAGCACGTTCACCCACAGCTCAAGGCCCATGTTTGATTTTAGCAGACTTCCGTTGGGCCAACGGCCTTGCCGGAGTGGTAACACCGGTTCCCGACAGATCACTGCAGTTAACCGCTGTCGGGCTGGACTAACACTTGGATGAGTGACCATCCGGTCTGCCGAGCGCTGTTAGCAAGCGGGGAGCACTCAGCCTTCGTGAGGAAAACTGAGGGGCTACTTGATTGAGAAGTCGCGGCTGCGGTCTCGCGAACTGACATACGGCTGGGAGAGCGGTGTGATGACCACATGCCCCTCCGTATCCGCATCCAGTGACACCCTCGGGTCAGACGACATGGCGGTCGGTCGGAACGTAGTGCCTTCACTGCCTGTTCGGGCGGAGGTTTTACTTTTAGGACTCCTTTTGGCTAGGAGTAGCCACTTTCCTGTTTGCTTTGTTCGCCATATGTCATTTTGCTTCCAAATTATCAGATTTCCTTAAATTCGTAAACTGTGTGTATTTTGATGTGAAGATCTCGCACCTCGCGACTTCCCTCTCTTAGGCCAAATGACGGATGACTCCGCGGGACCCAGTACGTGGTTATTGATGCAACAAGTCTTTGGCTCCGACATCGACCAGTAGGTTGGTACAATGCGGACATGCAGGGTCTCCCAGTAGAATAGCGTAAGGCCGTCGCACTGAACGGAGATTTTGTTGAAAAATAGGAATTTTTAACCAAAGAAGTGGGGAATAAAATGGCGTATTGGAATCCTGAATAAAAAGAATCTCCTTTCAGAAAAAATGTGTTTTACTACTTTTTGAGCGCCCCTGTAATTTGCATCGTAATTCGCAGTGTCGTATAGTTTTATTTGTCCGTAAGTTTCAGTTGAAACGCTACTGGTGCATTTTAAGGCAAATTGGCATAAGGGATGCTAAAGAAACGTAGCAGTGGCATTACCTTGTGAAAATGAATGAAACGAAAAAAAGAAAAAAATACGGGTGGGTCGCCGTCGGACGAGCTGCTGGCCACCGTGCGTACACCCCTGGTTTAAACCAGCATTTGGGGTATTGGCAGCCTCAAATTACCCTATCCGCCTAATAATTTTTGCAGCATACAATGCAATGTATGTGTATCTTTCAGTTACCGAACCTCAATATTTGTTTGAGAGTAGCCTAATTGTCAGAAAATAAAATCGATCAGAACGGTGTTATTCGTGCAGTGTTTATTTTAGTTACAGTCCCTACTGAATGTTTGTGCTCGATGTTTAAAGACTATTCCGTAATGTTTCACCCCTGAGTGTGAGAAAAGTCTTCGGAGATAAAACGGCAACTTCACGAAAGGGTTAAAGGGCAGTTTTATGTACAAAGATTTCTCCCGCAGTCGTAGACAAAATCGTTTTGTACAGCCCGGAAGTTTCAACTGACGCAGAACTGCACTGTCGTAATACGTCTCCAGCGACGATGTAGCACCCACAGCACTCAAACAGCGGGTCCGAGAGGAGTTACTAGCAGTGTAGTGTGTGTCGTATGCTGGGGAAGAGCTACCGCTCCGCTCGCACGGGACGCTTCTTTATCGTTTGACGAGGCGCATTCGTGCAGTAGCCGGTTTCTCCCTACCCCGCCGCTCCCGGCTGGCCACCATTTTATCGGCCCTCTCCGGGGCAATAGCCCGCCGGCGAACATGTGTATCTTTCTGCCGGCGGTCCGGCGCTACAGATAGCGATTATTTACAGCGGCGGCTGCGAGTTAACGGCCTCGTGAGCGGTGAGCCGGGCGGCCGGCATCGGTGGCGCGGCCACGCCCGCCCCATCAGGGGCGGCAGCGCCTCCCCTGGATACGGCCATCCGTCTGCCCACAGCCCAGCTGCTCGCGTAGGCAGGAGGTCTAACAGCAGCCGTCCTCGTGGTATAGCTTGGTGGCCAAAGTGACTACATCTACACATCTACATTTATACTCCGCAAGCCACCCAACGGTGTGTGGCGGAGGGCACTTTACGTGCCACTGTCATTACCTCCCTTTCCCGTTCCAGTCGGGTATGGTTCGCGGGAAGAACGACTGCCGGAAAGCCTCCGTGCGCGCTCGAATCTCTCTAATTTTACATTCGTGATCTCCTCGGGAGATATAAGTAGGGGGAAGCAATATATTCGATACCTCATCCAGAAACGCACCCTCTCGAAACCTTGCGAGCAAGCTACACCGCGATGCAGAGCGCCTCTCTTGCAGAGTCTGCCACTTGAGTTTGTTAAACATCTCCGTAACGCTATCACGCTTACCAAATAACCCTGTGACGAAACGCGCCGCTCTTCTTTGGATCTTCTCTATCTCCTCTGTCAACCCGACCTGATACGGATCCCACACTGATGAGCAATACTCAAGTATAGATCGAACGAGTGTTTTGTAAGCCACCTCCTTTGTTGATGGACTACATTTTCAAAGCACTCTCCCAATGAATCTCAACCTGGTACCCGCCTTACCAACAATTAATTTTATATGATCATTCCACTTCAAATCGTTCCGCACGCATACTCCCAGATATTTTACAGAAGTAATTGCTACCAGTGTTTGTTTCGCTATCATATAATCATACAATAAAGGATCCTTCTTTCTATGTATTCGCAATACATTACATTTGTCTATGTTAAGGGACAGTTGCCACTCCCTGCACCAAGTGCCTATCCGCTGCAGATCTTCCTGCATTTCGCTGCAATTTTCTAATGCTGCAACTTCTCTGTATACTACAGCATCATCCGCGAAAAGCCGCATGGAACTTCCTACACTATCTGCTACGCTACTGTCTATTAAAATTGCATACATTTGTCTAGTGATTAACACTGAAAGGTCACAGGTCAATGTACGCCATTGCAAATGTGACTTGCTGGTATATTAATAACCGATGAAACCGCCAGAATGTTGAGTGCAAGCGTGCAAACGTGCATGTATTGTATTCCACAGGTGACCGAGGTCAATTTGAGGGATGTACTTCCGCACCTTTTGCACGTGGTCGGTCAGTACAGGGACGGCTAATGCTGTTTGTGGACGACGCTGAATTTGCAGTCCGACGATGCTCGATTGGGGCCAAAAAATGGTTGAAATGGCTCTGAGCACTGTGGGACTTAACATCTGAGGTCATCAGTCCCCTAGAACTTAGAACTACTTAAACCTGACTAACCTAAGCACATCACACATATCCATGCCCGAGGTAAAATTCGAACCTGCGACCATAGCGGTCGCGCAGTTCCAGACTGAAGCGCCCAGAACCGCTCGGCCACATCGGCCGGCGATTGGGGACATATCTGCATCCACATCCATATTCTGTCAACCACTGAGTAGCGTATAGCAAAGGGCATCTTTCATTGTACCAGATATTAAGCTTTCATAGACCTAACAGCAGCCTATGATACAGTTTGGAAACAGGGACTCATGTACAAATTAATCTGTGCCGTCCCGTGCAAGAAGATAACCAACCTCATTGACGATATGTTGTCAAATAGAACCTTCCAAGTAATAATGGGGAATGAGAGAAGTAAACAGATGAAACTCAATAATGGACTAACACAAGGCTCTGTCCTTGCGCCCCCTTCTTTTCAGCCTTTACATCTCTGACATGCCTGCAACCAGATCGCGCAAATTTGGTTGTGCTGACGACTGGGCTCTAGCGACAGCCCACAGAAATACAGAAACTGCCGAAGATATCCTTACGAGTGACTTAGGGTTTCTCAGCGAGTACTTTAGAAAATGGAGGCTACAACCTAGTGTTACAAAGATGGAAGTACCTGCCTTCCATTTGAACAACAAAATGGCCAACAAGAACTACATGTATATCTAGACGGGAAAGTACTAACTCACAACAAACACCCAAAGTACCTTGGGGTTACCCTAGATAGGACACTAACATTCAAAGAACACCTGACGAAAACTGCAGCGAAACTTAAAACACGCAACAACATATTGCAGGAGCTCTGTGGCACCACTTGGTGCTCCACAGCATCTACCTTAAGAACATCCGCACTTGGCTTGGTGTATCCAGTGGCAGAATACTGTGCCCCAGTGTGGCTCAACAGCAAACACACACACATGGTAGATAGCCAACTTAACGCAACAATGCGTATTATATCAGGCACAATCAGGCCGACTCCTACAGTGTGGTTGCCCGTTCTCAGTAACATAGCCCCTCCTAACCTGGGCCGAGGACACGCTCTGGTTAAAGAATTTCAAAAAATCATGACCAACCCGCAACTACAAATCCATGAAGATACTCACGACATCCAAGGAAACCGACTCCAGTCTAGGCACCCTCCACTAAAGACCGCAGAAGCGCTGCACCAAACCAACTTTAAAATAAATGGCCGATTGAAAGAGGAATGGGAGAGCAGAACAGCAGTAAACTGCCACAGTATGCCACGTATCTTTAGTAAACCAAAAGTATTTGACTGCCCTCGCAAAGTTTGGTCAACTCTTAATCGCATCATAACCAACTGTGGGAGATGCGCCGACTGCTTACACAGGTGGGGTAAACTTCCTTCGGCCGCTTGCGACTGTGGCGCTGAGAAACAGACGGTCAAACACATCGTGCAGGAATGCCCACTAAGGGCATATGAGGGTGACCCACAGGATTTCTTAATGGCGACCCAAGAGGCAATCGACTATGTATTATCTAAGCTGGACGTTTGTTTGCTCTTCTGTGAGTGTAAATTTACAATTGGTGGTGTCCTTATATACAAACTTGTTATTTATTGCTCTGTTTATACGTATGTATTTTTTTAAAAATAGTGTTGTTTCTGTAATTTTTACTGTGATGTTATGAGCCACACGCTAAATAAATAAATAAGCTTTCTTCCCACTGCTTCTGTATATTGAGCGCGAGAAGAACGACTGAGTAAAGGTATCTCTGCGCACTGTAATCAGTCTAAGCTTTGCTTCGCGATCCCTGCGGCAAGGTTCGCCAAACTGCGTTTCACAGAAAAATGGTGTTCCACGGAAAGTGAATAAGTGCTCCGCAAAAATCTATTAACAACATGGCAGTTTCTTGTACATTTTGGCTATAATAACATTTTTTTATTTTATTATTATTTCTGTGTTATTAGTCATATTCAAATTAATCATGGGATAAAACAAGTTGTTTTAATTTTTTAAAATTTTATCAACCTTCAAAATAGATATTTTTACAAAAAGACTACCCTAAAGAATTAAAGAAATCACCAGCATGAGAACAAATTATTGAAACTAAAATAGTAAGTGTTTCACCAAACTTCAGAGGAAATGTTTGGGTGCTCTGCGGGTGCGATACGTGTGATGTTGTAGTACAACATGATCCAGAAAGAACGCACCTTTTCAACTGTCGACAAAAACTTTATTCACACAGGTCTTCATGATTTACAGATGCAGACGTGTTAGTGGGTCTTTGCGGTTTCATGCAGTATATAGCACTCGCTTCTTAAAGGTCACACCACTCAGATGAGCACCGCTTTTATTGAAGAACTCGCTACGGTCGCAGGTTCGAATCCTGCCTCGGGCATGGATGTGTGTGATGTCCTTAGGTCAGTTGGGTTTAAGTAGTTCTAGGAGACTGATGACCTCAGAAGTTAAGTCCCATAGCGCTCAGAGCCATTTGAACCATTTATTGAAGAAGTCGTGTGGACAAGTATTTTCCAGTAGAGCAACGGGAATACTGGCGACTTCTCTACGGATGTTGGTCATCATCGCCTGGGGATTTGCACAGCGATTTTCGAACAACTCTGGACTTAACATACTCGAAGGGTAAGAAATTGGGAACTGTCGGATCGGGTTAAGTGATGCTCGTACACGGTCGATATTTTCCCGTGTTCTCGCCCAGGAGACTTCCTATCACGCGGTGATCAGAAGCATCCTTGCACCACTTAGCTATCCATCTCCGTATGACGTGTCTGCGATGGCTTAATTTGCAGGCAGGTCGTTGGGTTGCTACTATTGACTTCGTTTCAATATAAAGCACTACCACACGGACACGGCCTTACACACTCCACAGTACAGTAATTGGATTCCCCACTCCCTTGCAGTGCTGTTAAAAGTGTCACCGACTACCTGCGCGTGCACCAACGGCGACAATAGCCAACTGAAAACGGGCGTCCTTTCCTAGCTCATCTGTCAGTTTAGATTCTTCAGGATTTCGGTGACGCCCTTCAGTGTGTCAAAGAAAGCTCGTGACCACACGTCTCTTATACCAAATTACCTAGAAAACATCCTTCAGCAACCTCCAATTTTTTTCGGTGTAGCTCGAGCTATTCTGTAGATACCACAGCACTTGAAAATGTGAAAAATATTCCTGGCTTTTGCCATAAATCGTCATCAGGAAGTACTGCCTCCTCACTTTATAAATTTAAACATTACACGGTGTCAAAGGAATAGGATCGCAGCAGAGAGACCTAACAAGACGAGCACCTGATTTCTACTGCGAGATGCGAGTACGCCTATTATAGGGCGCGGACGTTGACTTGGGCTGGCGAGGGAAGAAACTGCATGTTCAGCGCTGCCCGCCGTGCTAACACTCCCGCTTTTTCCCAGCGCGCTGCGCCGAACCTGTTGGCCGCCGAACGCCAGGCGTGACTGGCAAACATGATGGACGAGGCGTGCATTCGCGGCATTCCGCATCGATCACTGTCAGAAATGTCCTGTACGGACCGCCACTAAATTCCTTTGCAAGAATAATTTTCACACTGAAACGTGATAGCAATAAAAACGAAAGGCTCTTGATCCGGACCCGGTGGAAGAGGAAAGCAATGAGGCATAAATATTTTGAAGCTACCGAGTCCGTATAGATCAGTGATTTATCGATTATTAATGAATTTTTCCGCCAGTGGAGGTTGCTGTCCTGTGTCACTAAGAAGTCTCAACGTTTCAGCTACAGAACAAGTTGGCCATTAAAGAAGTTCAAATGGCTCTGAGCACTATGGGACTTAACATTTATGGTCATCGGTCCCCTAGAACTTAGAACTACTTAAACCTAACTAACCTAAGGAAATCACACAACACCCAGTCATCACGAGGCAGAGCAAACATTAATGAAGTGACGGTCTAAAACTTACTTGCAGGTGAAAACAGTTTGCTGGACCGGCACCCGAACCTGAGACCTTTGCTGTACGGCTGAACTGTCTATGCGCGACTCATGGTCCGCTGTCGCATCTTTATTTCCGCCAGTACCGTTCAAACTTGAAATAAGTCAGCACGCAGTTTTAATCTGCCAGGAAGTTCCAAACCAGCGCACACTCCGCTGAGGAGTGAAAATTAGTTCTGGAAGCTCACTCTCAGCTTGCGAGAAAGGCTACTCGAGCGTAACAGAAACCCGAAATATCTATGCTTCACTCTAGATAGAACACCAGTTACAAACAACATTTATTAAGAATAGCTGCCAAAACCAAGACTCGAAATAACATTTTCTAGGAACTCTGTGGCATACCATGGTAATCCTCTGCCTTGACACTGATTACTTCAGATCAGGGATTGGTTTATTCTGTTGCGGAATGTTGTTCCCGAACTTTGCTGAATAGTGCTGACACAAGATTTATTGACACACAGTTCCTCCATACGATACGTCTTAATACTGGTACAATCAAGTCTACATCTACCTTTTGGCTACCCATACGTAGCTACATAGCACAGCTATCTCTGCAGTGAGAAAAAGCGCTTGTACGGAAGTACGAAAAACTACAGAAGAATCATCGCATCCCTGTTCACACACACATTAAAAGAAGGCTTCGCTCTCGTCACCCACCCCTGAAAACGGGAAACGACGTTTGTTAGCAACGGCTTAATACTAATGCCTGCTGGATGTGGTCGCTTTCGTTATCTTGATGGTTCTTGACTAATATATAATGGTTAGTCGTCATTAATAACGGTTTCTTTCTGATCTCGGGGCGTGGTAATTGATAACTTTCTTTGCTAGAAGACGCCACAATTTACCATCCTTAAAAGTCGTTGTAAAATAGCATCTGTAATGGAAGTGAATATTTCGTAACATATTTCTTTAACTTTGATGAATAAAGACGATAATCTTTAAGTGAGTCCCGTTCAAATTAATTTTAAACTCTTGAAAGCATTTCAAACTCTTGAAAGCAAGTTAAACTCACGCCAAAAGTCATTTTTGCTAGTTATTATAAAGTCAATGTTCATTAATACTGTCAGTCAAAGATCCTATGCCAATATTAACTTTCGTTCGATTTGATGAAAAAATGACGATCGCTGCGCTGCGTAATGTAGAGATCGTAAATAATTGAAGTTCCCACACTTTCAGCTCTGAATTAATTGCTGTCCACTGAAATTTCCTATCTCACGTCGCTGAACACATTTAAAAAATTAATCATCAGTTCTTTTTAGTAGTAAAACTTTTCCCTTTCACGAAGATAATTACTTTCAGGTAAGGTGGAAGGTATTACTGAAATCAAAGTTTTGAATATTTTCACGATATATATTTTCACAATTAAAAGTAATAAACGGTCACACGAGCTAACACAATGCAGACAACGGTAAGGCGAGATTGCAAAAAAAAAAAAAAAAAAAGAGAGCGAGAGACTATTGTCTCGACTATTTATAAACTTATACAAAACAAAAATTGACGTAATTATAACTTCGTACGCCTTGATGTTCTTAGTACACTACTTATTCTTTCGAAATGGTCATTCTTCAGTAACTCACAGTTATATAAAATTATCAATTAAATTATTTAAAATCATGGTTTATGGCCGTAGAAGCTTGGATCCATGGAGACGCACATGGAAACGCTGCGACAGAAAGACTTAAGATGCCATGCATTCGACGTAGCCACCTGGCTTTGAATTACTTGGAAGGCCCAACAGTACCGACCGGCCGCCGTGTCATCTTCAGCCCACAGGCGTCACCGGATGCGGATATGGATGAGCATATGGTCAGCATACCGCTCTCCCGGCCGTATGTCAGTTTATGAGACCGGAGCTGTTGCGTCTCAATCAAGTAGCTCCTCAGTTTGTCTCACAGTGGCTGAGTGCACCCCGCATGCCAACTGCGCTCGGCACACCGGATGGTCACCCATCCAAGTTCTAGTCCATCCCGACAGCACGTAGCTTTGGTGATCGGACGGGAAGCGGTGTTACCATTGCGGCAAGGCCGTTGGCTGGCTTTGAATTGTCAAGCGATATTTAGCCGGTTCCTAAGCGAAAAAGAACGAAAAGTGGCAGGTGTGCCAATTCCCTGCACAAGTGGAAGAAAATAATTTCTCGAAGCTATGGCTACGGTGCTGAAAAGCAGACTATTCTCCATGTAGTTCAAGAATGATCTCTGACAGTTTTCATTGGCGATCCAACAAAGTTCCTGTTGAAGATGAAAGGATCAATCTACTGCATTCGTAGTTTGTAATCTGAGCTAAATGTAAATAGTAATTTATAGTAACGTAGCTATATGCTAAATAAATAAATAAACATATATACATTTTATTCTTTTCAACAACGCGTGTGTGCTACGTTTTCTACTCCGTTTTGCTATTCGAGGAGCCTGGTCTAAATAGTGTGTTACATGAACTGCTGTCAGATGCTGATGTCAACTCTGTTAACGTTATTATCAAATGAAATTCACTTCACAGCTTTGTTTTTTAACAAATACATTATATAAGAGCATAGGCTTCTGCGGCCAGAGCCAGTTGATTTAGAAGTTTTGTGGGTGTATAACCGCGCTATGTTGTAAAATAGTTGTCACTTGTTGGATGAAACCGACGTATCGGCTTCAGTTTGGCCATCCTATTGGTCTACTGTTGATGAACCAGAGGGAGAACTGTACAGCCGCACATCCCCACATATGAAAAGCCACCACCATTTGTTCAGCACTACCGGCAAGGATTAACAAGAGCCTGAATTCAGCGTTCGCAAAGAACTGAACTAGTTGATGATGTTCACTGTCTCATAGTTTTGGCGGTAACTCGAAGATGTTGGGTACGTGGTCCATCTTTCATAGGCCTATAGAGGTGGAATTGTGAATGTGCTAAATAAGTACTATGTGGTGAAAGTCAAATTTGGCATTTTTTGCATTTTTGGCTGGGATCTCCTTTGGGATGGCATCAGACGATTCGCGCACACAGGCCACTTTCCTTGTGGGTACTGAGAGTTGTGTCGTTAAGTGTATGTGTGGAATGTAGGCGAGTGTAGTGGATGTGTTAAAGTGTGATGTTATGTTTATGTTGTGTGCTGGTAAGATGATGATGAGGATGATGACGATTTGAGAAGGGTAAAGGGTGCAAGTACACAGCCTATTTCTCTCGAAAAATACAAAGAGAACCGGCGAGTTTAATGTCCCCACCCGACGAACGGATCACCAACAACAGTGTCATATGTCCCCACTTCATAGGACACTTCTGAGGGGTGTGGGATTCAGTCCAGAACATTGGTGCACAGGCTGGTGATCAGGAACTCTGCGCCGTTACCTTTCCTATCCTTGCATGCCAAATGCTGGCCGTGGGAATGTTTCATGCACCACCAGGATTGTAGCCGGTTCACCTCAGAGTCAAACGCCGCCGCATATGCGTGCGTTAATGATCGCGACTATGGAGGCGGGTAATTTGCCATTGAACTGTACGGTCAAAAATCTTTTATGAGACCTGGAGATAGCTTGTTGCAAAAGGAAATTTCTCTTTTTCTCTGGCCTGGCTCTGCAAATTCGTGCTTTTAGTCTAGCCAGTGTCGTCATGTAGTGCCCAGAATTGAGAGATTTTATAGGCTCCAAGACATTCAAAAGAACTACAGCTTGTCTGAATGTAACTCTCTCTGCTGTCTGGAGTATGGGACTACGGCTGGTCAATATCCAATAAAACAATACCAGTCGCCGTTATTTAGATTTTTATGCCACCAGTTTCGACGTACTGTATCGTCGAAACTGGTAGCCTAAAAATAAAACCTAAACAATGGCGACTGGTATTCTTCTATTGGGTACAACTTGTCTAGCCCAGCACCCTGAGCACATCATTCCGCCTGCAGATGGCTGTATCTTCACTTTTTGTTCTTGCAGTATTCGGAACCCGCCATTCCAACAACTGTCTTTTGGATGTGGGCTCTTAGTGCTGGCACGACGTCTAATCTCTGGTGACAGTTCATTCAACAGTCAGGAGTTCAATGACAGTCTCTGTTTTATAGACCCCTCCATATTGGACAACATTTTGCAGTGCTCCTCTCATGCTGCTGTATGGTCGTAAGCACAACGAAACCTTTAGAACACTGGGGCTTCCTCATCGATTAAAACTATGTGACGGACCGGGATTCGAACTTGGAACCTTTGCCTTTCGCAGACAAGTGCCCTACCAACTTTTTTCTTATTTAAATAACAGTAAAACATTTTATAAAGGAAATTCGAACCTGAGACTATTCCATCACCAATCTTCAACAGCACGCAATTTTATTGATCGGCGCGTTAACGGCACCTAGCAAAAAGAAACAAAAATTAGAACTAACGCTATGAGGTGCTGTCATTTATGACCCTGCCCTCTTCAGGTTCAAAATGATTCAAATGGCTCTGAGCACTATGGGACTTAACATCTGTGGTCATCAGTCCCCTAGAACTTAGAACTACTTAAACCTAACCAACCTAAGGACATCACACACATTCATGCCCGAGGCAGGATTCCAGACAAGCGCCTAGAACCGCACGGCCACACTGGCCGGGCCCCTCTTTAGTTGCTGCCATCCTAACTACACGTAAGCTTCCCCCCCCCCCCCACCCCCACCCCCACGTACCCACATAAAGGATCTAAGGAGACTAAAAGCGGCAGTCGTTCTAGCGCCAGGCCTTAAGGATGTTTGGAATTTGGAGTAGCCGATCCCACTAACCATGAAACGAAGATTTTTTTTTTTCGTATCCGCTCGTTGGCCTGTACGTGTCGGTGCACCCTACCGTGGAAGATGATAACGGATGCATCATGAAATGGGGGAGGGGAGGGATCACGAAAGATAAGCGTACTGTACATTATCACAATCGGATTCTAGAAGTCGAGGACCGCATGTGGACCGTTGTGAAAAAGGCATTCTAAAGCCTGTTCTCGAAACCAGATAAGTACCTCGTGTTGTGTGAAGTCTGAGGCAACAGTTGGAAACCTGGGGAAACCGTTACTGGTCGCGGAGATAACAGCCCGCGACGCGCTGGATGAGGAGCCAAACGTCCCTTTCCGATGCTTGTCGGCGTCGCCGAGTTGGCAGACAGAGCAAAGAGTGGCAGAGTAGCCAGTCCTATATGATAAAGCTGACGATTGGATGGGAGTTTACCGTTGATAGTGAAATGCCAGAGTGCAGCCCCGTTCGATACCAACTGAGTTACCCGAGCACGACTCACATTAGACCTCACAGCTTTATTTCCGCCAGTGCCTCATCCCCTGCTTTCCAGACTTCACAGGCGTTGTCCTGCGAGAAGCAAAAGTCTCAGATTGGAGCCGTGGTCCGATACACAGTTTTAGTCAGCCAGGACGTTTAATATCGGCAAACACTCAGTTGCTAAGTGAAAATTCATTCCGGAAACAATCCTCCACGCCGTGGCTAAACCATGTCTCCACAACATCCTTTATACCAGGATATAGTAGGAGAACTTCTGTGACGTTTGGATGGCGAAAGAAAATCCGTTAGGACAGATCGTGAATCGTGCTGCTCACTTGGTGGAGCATTTCGCTGCGAAAGGCAAAGGTCCCAGGTTCAGTTCACGGTCCGACACGCAGTTTTAATGTGCTAGGAAGTTTCGTATCAGTGCACACTCCACTACAAAGTGAAAATTCATTGTGGCTAGACGACGTTAGCAGGGAAGTTCGAAAATTAGTACCATACAAACATAATCTGTCTCGGATACTGAAAGTAAGCACACACAAAAAGAAGGGGGGACTTGTTTCGGAATGCACCTCGAAAATGGAAGGCATTAAAATTGCTACACCACGAAGGTGACGTGCTACAGACGCGAAATTTAACCGACAGGAAGAAGATGCTGTGATATGCCAATGATTAGCTTTTCAGAGCAGTCACACAAGGTTGGCACCGGTGGCGACACCTACAACGTGCTGACATGAGGAAAGTTTCCAACCGATTTCTCATACAAAAACAGCAGTTGACCGGCGTTGCCTGGTGAAACGTTGTTGTGATGCCTCGTGTAAGGAGGACCAATGCATACCATCACGTTTCCGACTTCGATAAAGGCCGGATTGCAGCCTATCGCGATTGCGGTTTATCGTATCGCGACATTACTGCTCGCGTTGGTCGAGATCCAATGAATGTTAGCAGAATATAGAGTCGGTGGGTTCAGGAGGGTAATACGGAACGCCGTGCTGGATCCCAACGGCCTCGTATCACTAGCAGTCGAGATGACATACATCTTATCCGCATGGCTGTAACGGATCGTGCAGCCACGTCTCGATCCCTGAGTCAACAGATGGGGACGTTTGCAACACAACAACCATCTGCACGAACAGGGACGACGTTCGCCGCAGCATGGACTATCAGCTCGGAGACAATGGCTGCCAGTGGATGTTACATTTCAGATGTGTTACGACTCGTGGCTATACCCTTCATTCGATCCCTGCGAAACCCTACATTTCAGCAGGATAATGCACGACCGCATGTTGCAGGTCCTGTACGGGCCTTTCTGGATACAGAAAATGTTCGACTGCTGCCCTGGCCAGCACATTCTCCGGATCTCTCACCAGCTGAAAACGTCTGGTCAGTGGTGGCCGAGCAACTGGCTCGTCACAATACGCCAGTCACTACTCTTGATGAACTGTGGTATCGTGTTGAAGCTGCATGGGCAGCTGTACCTGTACACGCCATCCAAGCTCTGTTTGACTCAATGCCCAGGCGTATCAAGGCCGTTATTACGACCAGAGGTGATTGTTCTAGGTACTGATTTCTGAGGATCTATGCACCCAAATTACGCGAAAATGTAATCACATGTTAGTTCTAGTATAATATATTTGTCCAATGAATATACGTTTATCATCTGCATTTCTTGTTGGTGTAGCAGTTTTAATGGCCAGTAGTGTATTTAGATAATCAAGATAATCATTTATTTTTCCGCCTCAGTTGCACATTCTTAATTAGATTATATGTTTCGGTCCTTTGAATCATCTTCAGATCTAAGTAGTTGCGTCTTGTCAACTCATACCCACGCATCAAAGTATTCTGTTACGTGGTTCTGATTGGACAAGATGGGCTTTTTATCTGAAGAGAATCCAGAGTGATGGAAACACGTAATCTAACTAAAAATGTGCAATTGAGACGGAACAATAAATGAGAATTGTCTTGATTCACCATACCGTAGAGCTCTCGCTTGAGGTATGATTTCCTTGCAGGATGCGTCTTTCCACCGAATGTTTACCTTGCCTTTCCGCTGGAAGCTGACAGGCGAAGCAGCTGCAGCCGGTATCCTCCCCTCGGCAGGTGCGGCGCCGCTGCAGACAACAATAAACAGGTAGATAATGAAGTGGCTGGCAGCGGGCAGCGCCGGCTATGAACACTCTCACCCTCGAAGTTAGTTTACTCCTTTGTGGCGGCTCCGGCGGCGCGTGTATCGCGCGGCGTCGGAGGCCGTGTCGCGGATCAGGGCGGTGGTCAGGCACAATGGCGGCCAGAGGGCAGAGGTCGGCGCTGAATAGGCCCAGGCGCCCCATTCACCGGCCGAGCAGCTGGCGGGGGTGCCGGCGTTACGTCGCATAAAGCCAGCCACCCTGCCAGCCCACAATACTGTCTGTGTACAGTCCTTCGCTCGCCGTTGCGTAAATCTCATCATGTTGAAGGTGCCCAGATGTTCTGGGCCGACAGAGAGCCAAGTGGCTTCGTTTCCAAACTTAGACATCTAGATAGGCCTTTTCCGTCAGGCGTTCCAGATGCTCATGAAGTGCCGGCAAAAACTCCTCATACACATTCATTGTGGTACCTACGACGGGTACTCATAACGTGTTTTACGAGGGAACACCGGAAAGAAATGCACAATAATTTTATCACCAAAAAGATTACGAATGAACTCATATCTTGTACCTACATATTTCTCCCATCGTGGTACCAATTTCAATACGCCATGTTCGTAGAAGTCCGTTTGGTTGCAGTATAGCCATCTGCAGACCACTGATTTCACTTCCGCATCTGTCTCAAAGCTTTGGCCGGCCAGGAAAATCTTGGGACCAAACA
The DNA here is from genome assembly GCF_021461395.2 of Schistocerca americana. Classification (NCBI taxonomy): domain Eukaryota; kingdom Metazoa; phylum Arthropoda; class Insecta; order Orthoptera; family Acrididae; genus Schistocerca; species Schistocerca americana. The sequence continues at coordinate 160,570,411 of NC_060119.1, read as the reverse complement.
GATGAAGTCATACGGTGCAAGTTCCGAAATTTGTGGTGGGTACTGGGGCACCTCCCACCCAAATTTAGATATTTTTTCACGAACAGGCGCAGCAATATGAGGGCGAGCATTGTCATGAAAAAGTGTGACACCGTCAGCATTAATCAGCCCGTTTACACTGGGCTCACATACCGGATTTCGTAAGCTGTTTTCCCAATACCGCTTCTGGATGGTCACGTAAACACTTCAAAACGGATTCTGGAAATCGGTCTCTAGCTGCCGGTTTTCCAGTTGCGTGCCGGCCACTGTGGCCGAGCGGTTCTAGGCACTTCAGTCCGGAACCGCGCTGCTGCTACAGTCGCAGGTTCCAATCCTGCCTCGGGCATGGATGTGTGTGATGTCCTTACGTTAGTTAGGTTTAAGAAGTTCTAAGTCTAGGGGACTGATGACCTCAGATTTTAAGTCCCATAGTGCAGAGAGCCATCTGAACCATTTTTTCAATTTTCGCAGTTCAGGCTAGTCTCGCTAGAGCTGCACATGAAAACGAAATACTTTCTGTAGCGTAAACTTCAGACTATTTCGTAGTGAAATTTAGAATTCCAGCTGCAATACTAGGGCAGAAAAAATAATTGTGCGTTACCTTTTGATCCTCGCTCTTAGAATTATGGAACATGTTTTGTGATAATGTATTATTACGTTTTTGGAGAAGGAAAAACTCCTCTGTAAACATGAACAGCTGCAAACAAAGATTTTGCAAAATGTTCCTCCATGAGGTCCATAGCCCTATAGACAACGGCACTCAGTCTGATGCACTGTTCCTTGACTTCAGGAGGGCGTTTCACACCGTGCCGCTCTTGTGTCTAGTGAAAAGAAGTTACCGAGTATCGCACCGCATTTGCGAGTTTATACAAGACTTCCTTACCAACAGAATTCAACACGTCACCCTTAACGGAACAAAATCGACAGACGTAAAGATTTCCGAAGTACCCTAAGGAAGCGTGATAATGCCGTTATTCTTAACGATGTATATAACTGAACTAGCAGAAAGCCTCGGATACTCTTTAAGACAGTGCACAGACGATGCGGTTGTCTGTAACAAAGTAGCAACGCCAGAAGAGAGTACTGATTTGCAAGATGACTTACATAGGATTAGGATATTGCATGCTTGTCCGAAGGAACATTCCAGCGTGAATCGAAATAACACAGTCACTGCAATCGCATTTATCTGCTGACAACGGACAAGCGAGTTTCAAGTAAAACGTCTCCCCTGTAGGGGAATACATGTAAAACCGCCTATGACTCGCGACTGGGGAAGACCTAGAACGACGAGGACACCTGCAATGGACGAGGCAATTCTTCGTGCAGTTCACGATAACCCTAATATCAGCGTCAGAGAAGTTGCTGCTGTGCAAGGTAACGTTGACCACGTCACTGTATGGAGAGTGCTACGGGAGAACCAGTTGTTTCCGTACCATGTACAGCGTGTGCAGGCACTATCAGCAGCTGATTGGCCTCCACGGGTACACCTCTGCGAAAGGTTCATCCAACAATGTGTCAATCCTCATTTCAGTGCAAATGTTCTCTTTACGGATGAGGCTTCATTCCAACGTAAATTTTCAGAATCAACATGTGTGGGCTGACGAGAATCCGCACGCAGTTGTGCAATCACGTTATCAACACAGATTTTCTGTGAACGTTTGAACAGGCATTGTTGGTGATGTCTTGATGTTCTTCCACCTACGCTCAATGGAGCACGTTATCATGATTTCATACGGGATACTCTGTGCTGCTAGAACATGTGCCTTTACAAGTACGACACAACATGTGGTTCATGCACGATGGAGCTCGTGCACATTTCAGCCGACGTGTTCGTACGCTTCTCAAGAACAGATTTGGTGACCGATGGATTGGCAGAGGCGGACCAATTCCATGGCCTCCACGCTCTGCTGACCTCAACCTTCTTGACTTTCATTTATGGGGGCATTTGAAAGCTCTGGTCTAGGCAACCCCTGTACCAAATGTTGAGACTCTTCGTGCTCGTAATTTGGACGGCTGTGATACAATACGCCATTCTCTAGGGCTGCATCAGCACATCAGCGATTCCATGCGACGGAGGGTGGATGCATGTATCCTCGCTAACGGAGGACATTTTGAACATTTCCTGTAACACAGTGTTTGAAGTCACGCCGGTACGTTCTGTTGCTGTGTGTTTCCATTCCATGATTAATGTGATTTGAAGAGAAATAATAAAATGAGCTCTAACATGGAAAGTAAGCGTTTCCGGACACATGTCCACATAACATATTTTCTTTCTTTGTGTGTAAGGAGTGTTTCCTGAAAGTTTGGCCGTACCTTTTTGTAACACCCTGTATAAACGTAACATATTGTGCATACAAAGGAAAAGAAAGCACTACAAATCACTACTGACGATACACTACTGGAAACAACATCTACTACAAAACATCTAGAAGTAAATATACAGAGCGAACTCAAGTAGAATGCTTATATAAAACAAATAGTAGAAAATGTATGTACCAGACTGAGATTCACAGGGAGAATCTTAAGGACATGTAACTCATCCACGAAGAAAGTGGCTCACAAGGCGATTGTTCGATCGATTCTTGAATATTGTTCACCAGGCTGGGGTCCTTAGCAGGTAGGACTGATAGAAAAGCCGCACGGGGTAGCCGCGCGGTCTAGGGGGTCTTGTCACGGTTTGCGAGGTTCCCCCCTGTCGGAGGTTCGAGTCCCCTCTCGGGCATGGTTGTGTGTGTTTCCTTAGCGTAAGGTAGTTTAAGTGAGATTAAGTAGCGTGTAAGCTTAGGGACCGATGATCTCGGCAGTTTGGTTCCATAAGATCTAACCACAAATTTCCAAATTGATACAAAAGATAGAGTCCATATAACGACCCGCCAGGGTAGCAGAGAGCGCTAACGCGCTGCTTCCTGGACTCGGGTAGGCGCGCCGTCCCCGGATCGAATCCGCCTGGCGAATTAACGACGAAGGGCCGGTGTGTCGGTTTTTCACATCTCTCTATGTGAATACAGTGTGGTCATGTACTTACGTCCGTTTATCTGTTTCAAGGTGATAGTTAAAATTTTATGACTAAGCTTCAGACACCCTCAAATCTAATCAGATTTCTTATTTTACGGGAAATCCTGTTACAATTTAAGGACTAGTAGTACATGACTTGTTTCATATAGTCCACGGCCAAAACAATGAATCGCGAGTAAGCTGTGCAATACTGCATATGAAGTTATTTGGATTATACGTCAATGAGCTCACAGTACTGATACTTATCCCCGGCCTTTTGCAGATGACGCAGGTATCTATAATGAAGTACTGTCTGAACAACCTGCACAAATTTTGACAAATTTTAATAAGATTTCAGATTGTCGCAAAGACTGGAAACTTACTTTAAACGTTCAGAAAAGTAAAACTGTATACTCCAAGCAAAAACGTAGAATCTAATGGCTATAAGATCCGTGAGGCACAAATAGAATCAATCAGCCCATACAATACGTAGCAGTTTATGGGATACCAAATCGCATAATTTCATAGGATCAGTTGTAAGTAATGACACACATTGATTCATCGGTAGAATTCTCCTAAAATGGAGTCAGTCAACAAAGGAGATTGCTTACACACTCGTGTGACCGACCTATCCTAGAATATTGCTTAAGTTTTTTGGACCCATACCAAATAGGACTAACAGGTGATATAAACGTATACACAAAAAAGAAGGAAGCGCGAATGCTCGCAAGTCTGTTTGACTCCGCCGGCCGGTGTGGCCGTGCGGTTCTAGGCGCTTCAGTCTGGAACCGCGTGACCGCTACGGTCGCAGGTTCGAATCCTGCCTCAGACATGGATGTCTGTGATGTCCTTAGGTTAGTTAGGTTTCAGTAGTTCTAAGTTCTATGGGACTGATGACCTCAGATGTTAAGTCCCGTAGTGCTCAGAGCCATTTTTGTTTGACTCCCGAGAAAGAGTAATGGAAATACTGAGAAAATGGAACTTACACGTACTGGGAGATGTATGGGGAATTTTCTCTAATTACTACTTTCAAATCAAAATCAGTTGTAAATGAGCAGTCTAGGAATATACTGTAGCTCTGCGTGTATGACGTAGATGTAAATGTATCTCCACTATCGAGTCCGAAATGGCTGCACTGTATACAATTTTAGGTATGTGCAGGGCACATACTGAAGCAGACGCACTATGCACTTAACTGAGGTATTAGATCGATAGTCAGTGTTTTTTAAAGCGCATCCATTGAAGTCTCTAATGAACTGTGAACACTGTCAATTAACAATTATGCAGCTCTCGGTCACCTGTCGTTAAGCCTGACAGTAAGATTCCTACGCACCTCCGCCGGCCGGTGTGATCGAACGGTTCTAGGCGCTTCAGTCTGGAACAGCGCGACTGCTACGGTCGCAGGTTCGAATCCTGTCTCGGGCGTGGGTGTGTGTGATGTCCTTAGGTTAGTTAGGTTTAAGTAGTTCTAAGTTCTAGGGGACTGATGTCTTCAGAAGTTAAGTCCCATCGTGCTCAGAGCCATTTTAGGTTTAAGTAGTTCTAAGTTCTAGGGGACTGATGTCCTCTGAAGTTAAGTCCCATAGTGCTCAGAGCCATTTGAACCATTTGAACCTACGCACCTCCAAAAATAATTTTTTTTCTGACGGTCCAGGTGGAGCAAAGTTACAGTTTCTTTGGTCTGTTTATTTCAATTATTTTTGTGGCAGTAGTTTCACTTTCTTTTTTAAAGGAAGTCGTATTGAAAACATAGACAGAAAAACGAGAGTTCTGCAACTCTCATCGAGGAAGAAATCAATAATGCCTTGTCATACAGGTAATTCATTATTTCAGTACCTGAATGCGCTAGATATAAAGTGATATCTGTCAGAAACTTCCATATGCAAATGTAATACAAAAGAAGTTTTCAAGTTTGAGTGGCCTAAAAATACGCCATCAAAATTACGGGTTCGCTCTCTTTCTGGGCAAACTAAAGAAAAACTTACTGTGTTCGCCAATTGCTCGCCTCTTGCAAGGACGGAACTTTCACTGAGAGGTCTTGAATATTGCGCCTAAATGTTGTGGACATCGTCAACATCGGCGAAAGTCGCTATTACGTGTCAAGAAAGTTTTTATTTGATCATAACCATCCTACAAGTGCTGATGCTATTGTTACACGTGGGAGCTCAACAATTCTTAGGCGACGATATACACAGCGGCACCAAGCCATTATAACTACCTACATAAAAGCGTGTTGGTACACTTCTGGAAAGCAATTCAGCAGTAATTCTACGTGTCATGGCTTCGACAAGTAGTTGATAGGTTTCCAGAGGTTTATGGAATTAGATGCCTACGCACAGGTCACACATTTCCCGTAATTTACGGGCGGACGATTTGTGGACGCGTAGCCGGCGCCCGAAAGCGTCCCAGTTTCATCGGATTCAGGTAAGCCGAATTCGATGGCCAAGACATCAACGTGAGTTCGCTATCATGCTCTTCAAAACCCTTGCAGCACGGTTCTAGCCTTGTTACACGGACAGTTATTGTGATGGAAGGTACCATCGCTGTTGAGAGCGACATCATGCATAAGGGGTTACAAGTGGTCCCTGATAATGTCCACGTAGTCCCCAGCTGTCGTGGTGCATTCGATTACTGCCGCAGGTCCCATGGAAACCCAGTTGAATGTCCCCCATAACATAATACTGCTCCCACTGGACTGCGACCGTGCTGCGTTGCATGTTTCGAGCAGGCGTTCGACTTGACGACAGCTTATCTGGACAAGACTATCACCCTGGTTTAACAACAAACGGGATCAATCCGACCAGGCGACACGATTCCACTGATCCCCGGTCCAATCTCGATGATCTCGTGCCCACAGTGATCACAGCTAACGATGGTGCTGGGTCAATATGGGAACACGTAGGGGTCCTCTGCTGCGGAACACCTTGTTCAAATCGTGCGCTGAATGGTGTGCCCCAAAGCACTGGTGCTTGCGTCAGCACTGTACTCTGTCTTCAGACCTGCCTCAGATCGCCGCCTATCCTGCTGCAGAGAGCGGGCCAGCCGCTGTGGCCGAGCGATTCTAGGCGCTTCAGACCGGAACCGTGCTGCTGCTACGGTCGCAGGTTCGAATCCTCCCTCGGGCATGGGTGTTTCTGATGTCCTTAGGTTAGTTAGGTTTAAGTAGTTCTAAGTCTAGGGGGCTGATGACCTAATATGTTAAGTCCCATTGTGCTTAGAGCCATTTGAACGATTTGTAGAGAGGGGGCAGGCCTCCGATCCATGTGTTCTGTGATGAGGTATGGACGTCCTACTTCTTGTCGCCTACTCGCGGTTTCAGCACTCTTCAACCACTTTCCACAGAAGCTCTCGACATTGGCACGCGAATAGCCGACCCGCTTCACCGTTTCCGAGGTGCTTGCTACCAGGCACTGGGCCACAATAGTCTGGCTTTTGTGAAAGTCGTTTAAGTCGGCGGATTTCCGAATTTGCGCCACTTATCTTCGCTAGAATGATTCACTATTTGTCCCTGCTCTGCTCATATAATTCTGTCACCGCGTCACGAGCCCTCATCGCCACCGGGAAGCATCCAGCCTCGCAGTTGGCAGTGGTAATAATGTTTTGGTTCATCAGTCTAATAAGGATAAAGAACACTACTCTCTCTCTCTCTCTCTCTCTCTCTCTCTCTCTCTCTATATATATATATATATATATATATATATATATTATTATTATTCACGTTTGGGCCCTACTGGACCACGCGAAGTACAATCACGGGGCATTCAGTTATTTTCTTTTAGACTTTCTCTCTGCCCAAATTGTTTTCATTCTCTCGGAATGAGCTCTTTTCCTTTCATCAGACCATGTGGTTCCAGTTTTCTTTGGTTTTTCAGCTTGACCAACTACCCAGTCATGAATTTTTTGCCTAAATAATTTTCTGTCTTGAATTTCATCTTGTTTTATATCTGCCTCTTTCATGTCCTCTTTTATAGCAGCAATCCATTTTATTGTCTCAAATTTAGCTTTACTTCGATTTTCGTAGAATTCCACTACTTGTTTAGTTAGTCTGGTAGCATCCATTCTTTTAATATGCCCATAAAATTTTAATCTGCGTTTTTTCATATCCGAATATATGCTGGTGTATTGTTGAATTTCACTATTCGCTCTTAGCCTGTATGTTCCTTCTTCAGTATATTTTGGACCTAGAATTTTTCTGATTACTTTTCTTTCTCTTTTTTGGATTTCTTGAATGTCCTTTTTTCTGTTTAAAATTAGCGTTTCAGCCCCATAAAGGCACTCTGGTTTTATGACCGTGTTGTAATGTCTCAATTTAGAGTACCTCGAGAGACATTTTTTGTTGTAGATGTCTTTTGTAAGTCTAAAAGCTGTCTCCATCTTTTGACAACGAATTTCATTTCCAGTTTTTTCTAGACCAGTCTCTGAGATTGTTTCACCTAAATATTTGAATTGCGAAACTCTTTTGATTTTTCCATACTTGGTTTCCAAAAGTTTGGGTGCCAGTTTGTTGCTAGTCATATACTGTGTTTTTTCAAATGAGATTTGGAGACCTACTCTTTCTGCTGTTTCTTTAAGAATTTCTATTTGTTTATGAGCAATTTGGATGTCCTGCGTTAGAATAACCAAGTCGTCTGCAAAGGCCAAACAGTCTATTCGAATATTTGTTCGTCCTAATTTCACTGGTTGGTCAATTTTGAACTCCAATTTTCGTTCGCGCCACTCTTGTATTACTTTTTCTAGAACGCAGTTAAATAGCAACGGAGAGAGTCCATCACCTTGCCTCACGCCTGTTTTTATTTCATAGGATTCTGAAATTTCTCCTCTGAACTTTACTTTTGATTTTGTACCAGTTAGCGTGTCTCTGATAATTGCCGTGGTTTTAGGATCCAGGCCTTGTTCTTTCACAATTTGGAAAAGAGATTCACGATCCACTGAGTCATAAGCCTTTCTAAAATCTACAAAGGTACAAACTAGTTTTTTATTGTAAATTTTTTGATGTCTGAGAATTAGTTTGAGGACTAAAATCTGTTCTGGGCAAGATCTATTTGGCCTGAAACCTGCTTGATATTCGCCAATTTTCCATTCAAGTTGTTGTTGTGCTCGGTTCAGAAGACATTGAGAGAGGATTTTGTATGTGACTGGAAGAAGAGAAATTCCTCTGTAATTATTAACATCAGTTTTGTCTCCCTTCTTATGAAGTGGGTGAATATATATATATATATATATATATATATATATATATATATATTACTGGCCATTAAAATTGGTACACCAAGAAGAAATGCAGTTGATAAACGGGTATTCATTGGACAAATATATTATACTAGAACTGACATGTGATTACATTTTCACGCAATTTGGGTGCATAGATCCTCAGAAATCAGTACCCATAACAACCACCACTGGCCGTAATAACGGCCTTGGTACGCCTGGGCAGTGAGTCAAACACAGCTTGGATGGCGTGTACAGGTACAGCAGCTGCCCATGCAGCTTCAACACGATACCACAGTTCATCAAGAGTAGTGACTGGCGCATTGTGACGACCCAGTTGCTCGGCCACCATTGACCAGACGTTTTCAATTGGTGAGAGATCTGGAGAATGTGCTGCCAAGGGGGAGCAGTCGAACATTTTCTGTATCCAGAAAGGCCCGTGCAAACGTCGTCGAACTGTTCGTGCAAATGGTTGTTGTCTTGCAAACGTCCTCATCTGTTGACTCAGGGATCGCGACGTGGCTGCACGATCCGTTACAGCCGTGAGGATAAGGTGCCTGTCATCTCGACTGCTAGTGATACGAGGCCGTTGGGATCGAGCACGGCGTTACGTATTACCCTCCTGAACCCAGCGATTCCATATTCTTCTAACAGTCATTGGATCTCGACCAACACGAGCAGCAATGTCGCGAAACGTTAAACCGCAATCGCGATAGGCTACAATCCGACCTTTATCAGAGTCGGAAATGTGATGGTACTCATTTCTCCTCCTTACACGAGTCATCACAACAACGTTTCACCAGGCAACGCCGGTCAACTGCTGTTTGTGCATGAGAAATGGGTTGGAAACTTTCCTCATGTCAGCACCTTGTAGGTGTCGCCACCGGCGCCAACCTTGTGTGAATGCTGTGAAAAGCTAATCATTTGCATATCACAGCATGTTCTTCCCGTCGGTGAAATTTCGCGTCTGTAGCACGTGATCTTCGTGGTGTATCAATTGTAATGTCCAGTAGCACACACACACAGGAGCGCAGGCGCGCTCGGGCGTTAATATCGCCACTAACATCATAACAATTTTTGTGCCTTTTAGCTGCTGCAGTCGTGTTTACGAATACTAGTGCTAATGCACGTGCTTCCGATATGTGGGTTCATTCTGAAGGCGTAGCACTAAGCAATTAAGGGCACCATTAGCAAACAGATATCACTAGGAGTCCGCTGTGAGCGTCATTTTAGTGTCCGCGCATTACTCTCGTACGTAATATCAGTAGTAACCATGAGCATGATCTGGCAAAGTTGGGCAACGCTGTGTTTAGGCTGCCTCCCTTTCCCTGCAGTTCAGATATCGCAAATTTTCTTTAGAAGGCTGTGACGATTTGGAAGGAAAAAAAGATACTTCAACTTCGAGAACATATGACAACGTGGAAACATATAAACGTTGGCTTCCGCGACCATTGTCACAATCAGTAAAAATTTTCTGGGTTTGTACGCTATATGTAAAACTATTGACGTTTGCAAAAACATGCTGAAGGTCACTTGCAACAGTGACTGAAACGTTAGTAGTTTTACATACTGACAATGCGGTCACAAACTCAGAAAATTTTTATTTAATCGTGGATACAGTTAGTCACATCGTCGATTGGCAGCGAGAATGATTAGCAGTAAGTTAAATTTCAGCACAGGGTTTGGACGCTTAGGAAGTGTGCCTAAAGTTATTCCCTGCCTAAAGATTTTCGCAGAGAACGTCACGACTGTCGGAGGAACGTGTGCTTCGTACCTTCTCGACCGCCTTCAGAGGAACTCAGAATTCATCAGTCACGCATTCTCAGGAGACGACTGATAGATTTTCGAATGCAACCCCGTGACGAAACAGGGGTGATGCACTATAGACCTCCCCGTACCACGAAAGCTAGAACGAGCAAACCCAAAACTAAGCCAATGTATTCTTTTCCTTTTATTATGTTTTCTTTTTAGGCGAGATATCGTCCATACAGGATTTATGGCTCCAGGATTAACTGTTAAATTTTTGTTATCTGTATGTTCTTGAAAGGAAAAAAAAGGACGATCGTCCAACTATTGTGTGCAACTGGAGGTGTACCATGACAAAGCTTCCTATCACATTGTTGTATTCGACGATGAATTTTAAACCATATATAGCATTCCTCCCCCCCCCCCCCCCCTTCATCATCTTTTATTCACAGGATCTCATTCCCAGTGACTTTCTTTTATTTCCCTGTCTCAAAGTACACTTCAAGGGGCGGCAGTCTGATACTTTATATAGAAAAGGAAAGAACATGCTATATCCGCAGGTTTATTTATTTATTCTTGTCAGAAGCATTTACGATGTATAAAATAATGTACAATATTTACATGTCTTGTGTATATACATTTACAAGACAATTATTTACACTTTTGCCGCCCAGTTAGCGACCTCTATTGCATTTGGTGTTGCATGTAGCAGGTCTTCTGTTGTGCATGTTGCTGGACACTGTGTCACTGGAGCTGGTGGGAGGCCGTCTGCGTTGCTCCACACTCACAAAGTGGCTGCTCCTCTAGGAAACCCCATTTGGTCAGATTGCTCTTACATTTCGTGACACCCGAGCGTAGTCTGTCGAGGGATCTCCATGTACTCCAATTCTCTGTGCAGCCGGGTGGCAGTCTTTCGCTTGGTGTAATCCATCCCACAGTACCGGTAAGCCTTGCACGCTATAGTTCGATTCGGCATTGCTGTGGTGCCCCAACTAGAGCCTCGGTAGATATGAGGAAGCTCTTTCTGGATTTTAGACGTGGGTTTGCTGGTTGATACCCATATATGAGGTGAGCTTCAGAAGTTTCTGATTTTTTCTTCTGCTGCTCCCTGTCGGGGGGGTGCAATTCTCATCCAGAGAAGTAGGCTCCAGGCACCCGGTGATGATACGACAAGTATCATTAAGAGCGACATGTACTGTTTTGGCATGGCAAGAATTGAACCACACTGGACATGCATATTCTCCGGCAGAGTAACACAGTGCAAGGGTAGAGGTTCTCAGAGTGTTGGCGTGTGCTCCCCGCCTGTTAGCTTTCTGATGACATGGTTCCTGGCTGCCACTTTTTGTTTGGTATTTAGGCAGTGCCTCTTCTATGTTACTGCACGGTCATCTAGGTATATGGGATACGTACAGTGATGTTTCTTCCCAGGTGTTTTTGAGGGCTCTAGTTGTTTGCCGGTTGTTAAGATGGAAAGCGCAAGTCTGTGTTTTACCAGGATTTGGTCTCAACTGGTTTTCCCTGTAGTAAGTTGACAATTCTCTCAATGCTTTCGACAGATTCTCCTCAACAGTTTCAAAGCAGCGGGCTTGGGCGGTGATAGCACAATCATTTGCATGGATGAAGCTTTGTGTTCCTTCAGGTAGTTGTTGATCATTTGTGTAGATGTTAAACAAAGCTGGAGCAAGCACACTTCCATGGGGTAATCCGTTTTTCTCTGATCTCCATTTGCGTCTCTTGCCGAGGAATTCAACAAAAAATCTTCTATTTGTCGCGTTGTACAGCTTCATAAGAAGTCTTCTAGGCTTAACTGCGTCATAAGCCGCTGTTAGATCTATAAATACAGCTCCTGTGATCTCTTCCATTTCAAAACCATCTTCGATGTGCTGTGTTAGTTTCAACACTTGATATGTGCAGCTCTTTCCCTGACAGTTTCCATTTTAATTGCATATTGTGCACAGAATTAATCACCGTTGGCTATAAACACCGTCATGATAAATCCAGCAGCATGTGCTGTACAACTGATGTACCGATATCCTGATAATCTGAAACTAAGTAGATTTTTTTTTTGCATCATAGTGAAATCTAAACAACTTCATGAATGGGAAGCGAAGTCCAATTTAGCAATAACAGCTTTATCGTTGGCAAGATACAGTTTATATCCTGTTAATGGCACAAAACGGTAAAGACTGAAGTTGCAGGAGGTACAGTAGAGGGGAAGCCGACTGGCAGACCGAGCGAGGTAGCGCAGTGGTTAACACATTGGACTCGCATTCAGAAAGACGACGGTTCAAACCCGCGTCGCCATCCAGATTCAGGTTTACCGTGATTTTCCTAAATCTCTTAAGGCAAATACTGGGATGGTTCCTTTGATAGGGCACTACCGATTTCCTCCTCTTTTCTTTCCTAATCCCAGCTTATGCTCCGTCTCTAATGACTTCGTCGTCGACGGGACGTTAAACACTAATATCCTCCTCCTCCGACTAGCAGTACGTTAAAGATACCCACATGCAAATAATGAGCAGATTCTTTTGATCTGCCAGGTGTCACGTATCACTAACCTGCAGTCATCTGGTTAGGCACTGATAGTCATTCACGAGCTTCTTGCCATACACTGAAATCAGGCACCTCATTGGGAGAAAGAGCACCAGGCAGTCTACTGATTATTACCAAGTACCTTTCCAACATCCTCTCCACACTGTCGAGGTTGAAGACACAGAAGGCTAACGGCCAGAATTATGAATGAGGATCACATTCTTTTGAGTGAGGGAAACACCACACACATGTGCCCTTCCGTCTTTTCTATTATAGCATGTAAGTGCATTCAGGTGCTCTTATGGAATAATTAATGAGTATTTTAACTCAGAGCCACGCCGGGTAACTCTGAGATGTACTGGGCAATTGGTTAACTTCCTTGTCTCACGGAAGAAACAAATTAACGTGTATTTGTTTGTTTACATGTACGAGTTCGTAGTTATTATTCTCGTTCCTTTGGTATGTCACCAACTTCATATATTTGATTATTGTTAGTTTACCTTCAGCAGGCTGGCGCGCATCAATAAGGGAAATTGCTGACATGTCAGGATGATCGCTACATAATTCGGTGCTCAGTATATCGTGGAACTGGGAACTAGCGAAGACAGTTTCAGCTATCACAAAAATTTGTGTTAGTGAAAAAATCTCCTTTTTTCGCACAAATTGATAAATGAGCGTAAGGCAGCTCAGAAGAACATTAAGTGGGTAATATCAAAGAGTTAAAACTCTGGTTTGAAAAATTTTTTTACTTTTAAATCAAGGAATATCTTTTTTGAAGGGACATCATCCTTCTGCCCGTGACTGTTATAACTTTTCATTACATTATTGCAATTTCGGTCTTAGGCCATTATCAAGTGATATTATGACTTTAAGCCATATCAACGTAATGTAAGGTGACACATTTGTATGTCGTTGTCAGTACTGTTAAATACACTCGTAACAGTATTGACAACGACATACAAATGTGTCAGCTTACATTACGTTGACGTGGCTTAAAGCCATAATATCACTTGATAATGGCCTAAGGCCGAAATTGCAGTAGTTTAATGAAAGCTTATAACAGTCACTGGCAGAAAAATGATGTCCTTTAAAAAAAATTTTATGGCTGTGAATCCCAGCTACAACAAGTTTATTCGAGGAATAACTTGTCAATGAAACGAAGACAATGTGAATTGCAATCGCTCTGAAACTGTTGATGCAATAGGGTCTCCGAAACGGGATTGTAGGTAAGCAAACCAAAACGTAGAAGCAGCCAGGGCATACTGTGTGTACTGTGAGGTCGGTGTGCTTACCAGTGGTAATGCTTCATTTGTTAACATGAGACGCGCAGCGCTCCGTAGTCTTACATAGACGACGGAAGAGTACAGTACTGTCTTGTATTCCATAGTTTCACACTGTACACTCTTGAGTCGTTCGTAATGCTGTTGTAAAACCATAATGAACAACGGCGCTCGTGTACACAACTGAGGAGTACAATGACCTGCTTCCCGTGTACGAGCAAGCCCAATGGAATGCAAAGTAATTGCCGGCTCTATGAAGAACGTTACCGCAACAGTTGTCACCCAGCCCACATCATGTGTGCAAGACTGAAGAGGCGTTTGCATGAAACGAGTAGCTTACGTCCAGACGGTCACAACATCAGTCGCGCACCAGAGTTTGAAGAAGTTGTACGTCAGCGTTTTCCAGAGCAGCCTTCTACGGGCACCCGAGCTGTAGGACACACCCTCGGTGCGAACCACTTTGTTCTGTGGCACTTCTTGAATCCCAAGAAACTGTAGAAGACTCATGCAATGAATGACTCAGGATGACTTTCTTCTTCGTCGTGTCAGCGATGGCTGCTCGAACAATGTACAGCTCCAGAAGCCGCCATATTTGGATGGAGGAAAATCCTCACGGGCTGGATATCCGAGTTCAGCAACGTCGCTTTGCTGTCAACACGTATCTCTCAATGATAACCTTGTAAATCGTCTGTACATCATACCCGTGTGTGTTGATGATACCAGTTACCTATATCTCTGCGATAACTCTCACCCATCTCGGTGTACGAAGTGCCTTCGAACATTCGTCGTGCCATGTGGTTTCAGCAGGATGGTCCTGGAGCACACTTTAAGAATGTGGTACGTGACCATCTGAATGACATCTTTGGATGGATCTGACGTGGAGGCCCAGTAGCATGACTGCACCTAATAGCAATGGATTTCAATTCCTGGGTGGTACATGGAAACCGTGGCGTGCGAGACACACGTGCAGTTACCATAACATCTTGTGGTACGAATACAAGTAGTACTTGTAGTCTTACATGATATACCGTAGTATTTCCAAGAGTTCAGCAAGTTACAATCAAGGGATATATAAATTCTATCGAAATTCGTGGCGGTCATATTGAGCACCTTCCGTAATTGAAATAAAGTGGTGGTTACTGATGTAACGTACATTGTCTACATTACACGTTGCCTAGCTTGTGCGGCCTTAACTGGTTACGTTTCAGAGAAAATAGCATGCAAACGAAGCGTTTTCGAACTCAAGTTTATTGGCACAATACACTGAGTGACAAAGTCGTGGGATAGCGATATTCACATACATGGATGACGATGCATAGCACGAACACAAGACACAAAAGAACAGTGCATTGGCGGGGCTGTCATTTAAACTTAGGTGATTCATGTGCAAAAGTTTTCTGCGTGATAATGACCGCACAGCGATAATTGACAGACTCTGAAGAGGGAGTTGTAGTCGGAAGTAGACGCATGGGAGTTCCATTTCGGAAATCGTCAGGGAATTGAATATTTCGAGATCCACAGTGTCAACAGTGTGGCGAGAAACCAAATTTCAGGTATTACCGCTCACCAGGGACAGCGCAATGCCGGCCGCGGTGGTCGTGCGGTTCTAGGCGCTCCAGTCCGGAGCCGCGCTGCTGCTACGGTCGCAGGTTCGAATCCTGCCTCGGGCATGAATGTGTGTGATGTCCTTAGGTTAGTTAGGTTTAATTAGTTCTAAGTTCTAGGGGACTGATGACCACAGCAGTTGAGTCCCATAGTGCTCAGAGCCATTTTGACAGCGCAATGGCCAATGGCCTTCAGTTAGCGACCGAGAGCGTCGGCGTTTGTCTAGAGTTGTCAGTGCTAACAGACAAGCAACGATACGTGGAATAACCACAGAAGTCAATGTGGGACGTTCATTAAACGGATCCGTTGAGATAGCGCGGCAAAATTTGGCGTTACTGGGCTATGCAACAGACCACCGACGCGAGTGTATTTGCTAACAGCACATCACCTGCAAAGCCACCTGGGCTCGTGACAATAACTCAACATGACTCGGTGTCACATTACACGACTATAAAACCGTGATCTGGTCGGATGTGTCCCGATTTCAGTTGGTATGAGCTGACCCCTGGGTCATCTAGGTCCAACTGAGCCGATCATTGAATGGAAATGGTTATCTTCGGCTACTTCGTTTGCAGCCGTTCATGGACCTCACGTTCCTTAATAAATATGGAGTTTTTATAGACGATAATGTGCCATGTCACCGGGGCACAACTGTTCGCGACTGATTGAAAATACTACTTGGATTGTAAGGTCGTTTTGCTTTTTTCTATTTTTCAGTGCTTAGACCACGATCAATTTTGGATTATTACGAGGGCAGTTCAATAAGTAATGCAACACATTTTTTTTCTGAAACAGGGGTTGTTTTATTCAGCATTGAAATACACCAGGCTATTCCCCAATCTTTTAGCTACACAACACTATTTTTCAACGTAATCTCCATTCAATGCTACGGCCTTACGCCACCTTGAAATGAGGGCCTGTATGCCTGCACGGTACCATTCCACTGGTCGATGTCGGAGCCAACGTCGTACTGCATCAATAACTTCTTCATCATCCGCGTAGTGCCTCCCACGGATTGCGTCCTTCATTGGGCCAAACATATGGAAATCCGACGGCGCGAGATCGGGGCTGTAGGGTGCATGAGGAAGAACAGTCCACTGAAGTTTTGTGAGCTCCTCTCGGGTGCGAAGACTTGTGTGAGGTCTTGCGTTGTCATGAAGAAGGAGAAGTTCGTTCAGATTTCTGTGCCTACGAACACGCTCAAGTCGTTTCTTCAATTTCTGAAGAGTAGCACAATACACTTCAGAGTTGATCGGTTGACCATGGGGAAGGACATCGAACAGAATAACCCCTTCAGCGTCCCAGAAGACTGTAACCATGACTTTACCGGCTGAGGGTATGGCTTTAAACTTTTTCTTGGTAGGGGAGTGGGTGTGGCGCCACTCCATTGATTGCCGTTTTGTTTCAGGTTCGAAGTGATGAACCCATGTTTCATCGCCTGTAACAATCTTTGACAAGAAATTGTCACCCTCAGCCACATGACGAGCAAGCAATTCCGCACAGATGGTTCTCCTTTGCTCTTTATGGTGTTCGGTTAGACAACGAGGGACCCAGCGGGAACAAACCTTTGAATATCCCAACTGGTGAACAATTGTGACAGCACTACCAACAGAGATGTCAAGTTGAGCACTGAGTTGTTTGATGGTGATCCGTCGATCATCTCGAACGAGTGTGTTCGCACGCTCCGCCATTGCAGGAGTCACAGCTGTGCACAGCCGGCCCGCACGCGGGAGATCAGACAGTCTTGCTTGACCTTGCGGCGATGATGACACACGCTTTGCCCAACGACTCACCGTGCTTTTGTCCACTGCCAGATCACCGTAGACATTCTGCAAGCGCCTATGAATATCTGAGATGCCCTGGTTTTCCGCCAAAAGAAACTCGATCACTGCCCGTTGTTTGCAACGCACATCCGTTACAGACGCCATTTTAACAGCTCCGTACAGCGCTGCCACCTGTCGGAAGTCAATGAAACTATACGAGACGAAGCGGGAATATTTGAAAATATTCCACAAGAAATCTCCGGTTTTTTCAACCAAAATTGGCCGAGAAAAAAAATGTGTTGCATTACTTATTGAACTGCCCTCGTACATACCCATTTGTCAGGTGCGATAATTATTTGTGCTGTGAGTCCGAGCGCCGGGATGGATGGTATAAGACGCGCTGTTGGTACGCCGCGTCCTGTACCCTCCATCGCGGCGCTCGGTGTCACAGCACAAAATTACCACACGTGATTAGCATGTAACAGCCCGAAACTTGTGGTCTAAGCACTGAAAAATAAAAAAAAAAACTACATCTAAAGCGAAGTTTTCAGCTTCTACTATAATGCTCAGTTGCATATGTTCTCCGGCAGGACTGTTTGTTCGCGATTGGTTTGATGAACATTCTGGACTTTTCGAGCGAATGATTTGGCCACCCAGATCGCCCAACATAAATCCCATCGCTCATTTATCGGACGTAATCGAAATGTGCACGAACTCCTGCACAGGCAATACTTTCGCAGTAATGGACGGCTATAGAGGCAACATGACTCAATATTTCTGCAGGGGTCTCGCAGCGACTTGTTGAGTCCATGCCACGTAGGGCTGCAGTACAACGGGCAAAAGGAGGTCCAACACGATATTAGGACGTATCCCGTGGCTTTTGTCACCTCAGTGTATGCTTACATGATCCCGTCTATTAAATACTACGCCTTGTAACATAGCTTTGGTACAGGCCCTAGTAGTGAGTGTTTCGCGCTTGTAGTCGGCTTCTCATGACGAAATCGGGAACTGTGTACTACAGTAGACAGGACGGCTCACCAGTGGCCAGACGGCTGCTGTGCTTGTTAATTACGAAGCCGAAGGCGTACGCGTCCACAAGCTCGTTATTTCAGAAGGGGTGATGGCGGCCGCGCGGAAAAGAAAAACAACCTGGGTTTAATTAATCTGCACTCTGTTAGCAATTCACCCTGCGGAAGGCAAGGAGGCTGGGCTGTCCCAGAACGACCGCGGTGTAACAGCCTTAATTGGAGGCGGCGGGCCTTTGTCCGGGCATAAATAACGAGGCACGCCGCGGTCGACTTCGCGCCGACAGTTCGTCGATCTGCGGGAGGACCCAGGGGCCGCCGGCCAGGCGGAAGTCCTCAGGAACAGCTGGCGCAACACAGGACTACCGCTGCGGCGCTGCGGGCACAATCGATAGCCTAGCCATGTTGACGAGCGTCGCTGACCTCGACTGGTGAAAGCTCCTGGGTGTGCTGGCCGATCAGAGGCAAAGAGTTCGGAGGTCGCGGCGGAGCGCTCATATCTTCTTTGCCGTCTCAAAAGACGGTAATGAAGCAAGCAGCCGTCAGGTCGACTTTCAACCCACTGCCCAGCCATTCATCAGTTCCGTATCAGCAAGTATAGGGGTTGGACAAAAATATGTAAAAATCCCGAGAAATTTCTTCAGCTTGCGCTGGTTGTATTCAACAACTGTACTTATGCACCAACCTAATACACGTTGTTGTGGTCTTCAATCCAGAGACTGGTTTGATGCAGCTCTCCATGCTACTCTATCCTGTGCAAGATTCTTCATCTCCCAGTACCTACTGCAACCTACATACTTCTGAATCTGTTTAGTGTATTCATCTCTTGGTCTCCCTCTACGGTTTTTACCCTCCACGCTTCCCTCCAGTACTAAATTGGTGATTCCTTGATGTTTCAGAATATGCCCTACCAACCGATCCCTTCATCTACATCTACATACATACCTCGCAATCCACCGTACGGTGCGTGGCGGAGGGTATCTCCTAACACAACTTGCATCTTCTCTCCCTGCTCCACTCCCAAACAGAACGAGGGAAAAATGACTGCCTATGTGCCTCTGTACGAGCCCTAATCTCTCTTATCTTCGTTGTCTTTCCGCGAAATATAAGTTGGCGGCAGTAAAACTGTACTGCAGTCAGCCTCAAATGCTGATTCTCTAAATTTCCTCAGTAGCGATTCACGAAAAGAACGCCTCCCTTCCTCCAGAGACTCACACCCGAGTTCCTGAACCATTTCCGTAACACTCGCGTGATGATCAAACATACCAGTAAAAAATCTAGCAGCCCGCCTCTGACTTGCTTCTATGTCCTCCCTCAATCCGACCTGATGGGGATCCCAAACGCTCGAGCAGTACTCAAGAATGGGTCGTATTAGTGTTTTATAAGGGGTCTCCTTTACAGATGAGCCACATCTTCCGAAAATTCTACCAATGAACCGAAGACGACTATCCGCCTTCCACACAACTGCCATTACATGCTTGTCCCACTTCATATCGCTCTGCAGTGTTACGCCCAAATATTTAATCGACGTGACTGTGTCAAGCGCTACACTACTAATGGAGTATGCAAACATTACGGGTTCTTTTTCCTATTCATCTGCATTAATTTACATTTATCTATATTTAGAGTTAGCTGCCATCCTTTACACCAATCACAAATCCTGTCCAAGTCATCTTGTATCCTCCTACAGTCACTCAACGACGACACCTTCCTGTACACCACAGCATCATCAGCAAATAGCCTCACATTGCTATCCACCCTACCCAAAAGATCATTTATGTAGATAGCAAAGAACAACGGAACTACCACACTTCCCTGGGGCACTCCAGATGATACCCTCACCTCCGATAAACACTCACCATCGAGGACAACGTACTGGGTTCTATTAAGGAGTCTTCGAGCCACTCACATATTTGGGAACCAATCCCATATGCTCGTACCTTAGGAGTCTGCAGTGGGGCACCGAGTCAAACGCTTTCCGGAAGTCAAGGAATATGGCATCCGTCTGATACCCTTCATCCATGGTTCGCAAGATATCATGTGAAAAAAGGGCGAGTTGCGTTTCGCATGAGCGATGCTTTCTAAAGCCGTGCTGATGCATGGACAGCAACTTCTCTGTCTCAAGGAAATTCATTATATTCGAACTGATAATATGTTCGAGAAACCTGCAACAAACCGATGTTAAGGATATTGGTCTGTAATTTTGAGGATCCGTCCTTCTACACTTCTTATATACAGGTGTCACTTGCGCTTTATTCCAGTCGCTCGGGACTTTACGTTGGGCAAGAGATTCGCGATAAATACAAGCTAAGTAAGGAGCCAATGCAGTAGAGTACTCTCTGTAAAACCGAATTGGAATCTAGTGAAGTTGTGCCACAAACTCCTCTTCTCTCCAATTCTATTCAATACCTCCTCATTAGTTATCCTTTATGATTCACCTAATACATAAATGCATATGAAGTTTGTTTTTATATTGTTCCTATGGTCATTTGCTATCTGCTTCCTACAATGACATTGTAATCGAAAGGGTGTTGTGTATCCCCTGTCACTCCGTTGATCGAACGCCAAGAAAGCTGACATAGCAGCTGAGAAGGCCTATAGTGATGACAGAGTTGAACTATATCCCAGTTCCCTACAGACTCTGAAATCATTGGTGAGCCGGAAGATCATACGCGAAGTGGAGCAAGAGTGGCTGGAGGTAAACGACAAGAAGCCGAGGGCTGTGTAGAGCACTGTGCGTCCGTTATGCTCCTCCTTCCAGTCACACAGGCGGGATGAAGTCGTACTCACTCGACTTTAACTGTGATGCCTCTGGCGTCAACATTTCGGTATGTCAAAATTATAACGGGTAGGGCAGCAGTAAAGAGTGGATCTCCTCTCTATTTCAGCGCATCACGAAAGAAACTTCAAAAGTTTGTAAAGTGTCCAGACTCCAGCCAAACCTCTTACTTAGGTTGTAGGTTTTGGTGCTTTTCAGAGTGGCTGCCTCGTCATTTGTTAGTTGTTTAGCCAGTCACTATTTTTGTTCTACTATTTTACAAATGTTCAAATGTGTGTGAAATCTTATGGTGCTTAACTGCTAAGGTCATCAGTCCCTAAGCTTACACGCTACTTAGCCTAAACTATCCTAAGGACAAACACACACACCCATGCCCGAGGGAGGACTCGAACCTCCGCCAGGACCAGCCGCTACTATTTTACGTCTTTCATCGTATCAACCCTGTCTTAAGTTTTAATGTGGTCGATTGCACTGATGATGCTGTGTTTGTGTGTGTGTATGTGTGTGTGTGTGTGTGTGTGAGTGAGTGAGTGAGTGAGTGAAACAGAGTGCTTTGTATGTTTGTATGGAACTGGGGACCTAGAAACGACGGAGACGCTTCGTCCCCACCGTTGCCCTCAGTGGTACACAAGCCCATAACAGGCTGCAGCAGTCCACCGTCTCCCCACACAGAACGTAGGGTTATTGTGCGGTTCGGTCCCCAGCCCCCCCCCCCCCCCCCCCCCAGTAACGTCTCATTCCAGATGAGTGTAACCTCAATGTTTGCGTGGTAGAGTAATTATGGTGTACGCGTGCGTGGAGACATGTTGCGCATCAATCGCCGACGTAGTGTAACTGAGGCGGAATAAGGGGAACCAGCCCGCATTTGCCGAGGCAGATGGAAAACCGCCTTAAAAACCACAGGCTGGCCGGCGGCACACCGGACCTCGACACTAATCCGCCGGGCGGATTCATGCCGGTGACCGGCACGCCTTCCCGCTCGGGAAGCAGTGCGTTAGACGGCACGGCTAGCCGGGCGGGTTTAGCGATTTACTTTAACCACTCTCATATCTTACAGATTTTCGTAAGGGCTCCAAAGACCCAAATGTCGTCCGCACAACGTATGTCACCATCACATTACAGTGCTCTGCCAGCCTCTGATTCCGCTATTCCTTCCAACTTGACAACCATATTTCTGTCACGCCAGCAGGCAGTTTCTCCCTGATAGAGGTCGTCAGTGTTCTGCATTTAACAGAGGAATTGCAATCACGTTTCCAACATTGGCACCTTTGTATTTAATTTCACCGAATCTTTCTATACGCTGAATCTCTTCTTATGACAACCATTCCCTTTTCGATTACATCACAATTTTGTGCACCCATTTTTCTTTAGTTTACTATTTTCTATATGTGCTATAATCCTTCATTTTCCTTATTTTTTGTATCTTTCGTTGATCAGCCGAAGTGTTTCTTGTTATCCCCAGTTTCTTTCTCGTTGCCTTACTAACACTTTTATTTTTCTGCGCATTTTCAGTGATTACTTCGCAACTGAAATGGTGTTATTTGCTGTCGCATTATTCTACAGTCTCAGTGAACTTCGAACACTTAATACTTTACTACTCCATTGTACGTCGATTCTTCTTGGCGATTCTCTTGATTGGTGATTTTCTTGAACTTAATTCTAGCCTTCAGCATTACCAAATTGTGATTTGAGAGTTCAGTCTTTATCTGCTCTTGGGTATGCTATGTAACTCACTCAAAGTTCTCAATCGTCTTTCGTAAATAGGGTGATTGAACTCTACCAAGAAACTTTTAGAACTAGACCTCAGCAGTTTAATCTTTAGCCCGCTTTTTTTCGGCCGTAAGTTATTATTCCCTTTGTTCTACAGATACATTTGTATTTCATTGAAACTATATCTACACCACTGATTCTGCAACGTAGACACGAACTCTGACAGCGGTAGGACAACGTCTTGTGTACAGAAAGAGGTGATGGAAACTTACAAAACATAAACAAAAACAAACCCGTCCGCAGTTCGTGCTCTAGTGGCTAACGTGCTGCCTCTGGATTACGGGGTCCCGGGCTCGATTCCCCACGGGGTTGGGGATTTTCTCTGCCTGGGGACTGGTGTTTGTGGTGTCCTCATAATCATCATCATCATCATCATTCGTGACAGCGGCTAAAAAATTTGACTGTGTAAAAAGCGGGACTTTGTATGGGTGCTGATGGCCGAACAGTTGAACGCCCCGCAAACCAAACAACATCATCATCAAAAGAAACCCAACATACTGTTTACACTGCAGTACTTAATAATAATGAAAACTATAAAAACTGTTCTGCTTATTTTCTGAATGTGTCATAAATGTGAAAGATGGATAGAGACACATCATGGCTACGTTATATTAAGTGTGTACTGTACAACTCTGCGAGAGAAAAGACATCTTGCGACTGGTTTCATGCCCTCGTCCACCTTTCCTGTCTTGTGATGATCTTCTCACCTCTGCTCAGCTGTTGCATCCAATATCATCCATGATTACTTTTACAGGTTCTTGTTTTATTACACAGCTTTTCCCCTGCTCCCTCCAGCGTCGTTACCGTAGCTGATGTCCCACTAACCTGTCCGCAGTATTTGTGTCTGTCATGGACTTCTTTGTTCTCAAATTGATTTCGTACATTATATGTGCATTTAATTTTTTTCTCCTCTCCTGCTGCTGAATCTCATCCATGTTTGATTCTCGAAGACGCTCCATGTCTCCGCAATCTGAATCCGCACTAGGAGTTGCGGAGAACAACATTCTCAGAGCAATAAGAGTATATTTTAAAACAAAATAAGTATTTTCTGATTACAGTGGTTTAGAACACAGAAGTACCCACCAAAGTACAGCCTTAGTTTATTGAAAATAGCTACCGGAAATTATACTGTGAGGTGCTCAGTTTTCAGCCATAGGTGAAAGATGAATAATTTGTGCGCAGCATTTTGATTTAAAACCCTTCGTCCATACATGCAGCTGCAGAATTTCCCAATTGTCAAGCTAAACGTCTCGTTAAGGTCATCCACTTCCTTCTGTGGGGAGGCGTAATGTAGGCTGACGCGTTTCCCTTTCCACTGCCGGAAGAGAATGGCTTTCTCACTGCTTTGTACGGCCGACGTCGGCTAGGTATGTTAACAAGATAGATACCTGTGTCTGCCAAAGGATCACATGAGTATCCATTGTAACGGTGAGATATGCATCGTGCGGCTAGGCACGTTCAGAAAGGTTAGCTGTAGATTTCACTATACACTGTCCAGGTTAAAGTTCTTCTTCTCGTCACCTCAGCTGGTCATTCTAGTGATTCGGTATTAAACCAGTTTATGTTCAGGAACCTACAAGTGAATCCTTTGCTAGTCTTCCACCTTCTACCACAACGACTACCACTTCTCTAGTTCAAAAATGTGTGTGAAATCTTATGGGACTTAAACTGCTAAGGTCATCAGTCCCTAAGCGTGCACACTACTTGAACCTAAATTATCCTAAGGACAAACACACACAACCATGCCCTAGGGAGAACTCGAACCTCCGATGGAAACTTCTCTAGTAATTTTATGATTAACCATCAGCATCTTCTTCAACTACCTTCAGTTTTCTCTCACAGTAAGTTGTGGAGAACATGTATGTTGAAATTCTCAGAAACATCACAGTCTCTATCTGCCTTTTGTCATGCTCTTTCTTTGACGTTCTTCAAGGATGGATTGTACGTCGTGCCCTGAAATATCAAAGATCATTTGATTTGGTAATTGAGGGAGGATTAGGGCTAAATATTGTCAAGGGAATCAACGCTAAAAGTTAAAGATTGATTCAAGGCTGTACTGTGGTAAAAAGAAACAAGGCTGTAATTACTCAAAGACGAAGTGACTTGTGTGGGCAGACTAGAATGGAAACGTACGTCTGTGGACAAAGGATCGCAACTAAGACAGTTACAAGGAAAACCTTCTATAGATTTCTTAAACTTGTGATGCTACATTAATGTATAAATAATACGATCGTTACTCCTTCGTGTCTGAAAACATTGTTTCCCATGTTACTAAATATTAATCTATTTTTCGTTCTTTCATATTCAGCGAGAGCAGATTTGCACAGTCAGTAGAGAAGTATTAAAACTGATGATTATACGTGTAACCATAAACATTTCTTCTTCTTCCTCTTTCTCTTCTTCTTCTTTCGCATTTCAGGTATTAGGCATTTGCGTGTTACAGTGTCCGACCCTTCCTTGTGCTTCACAAACGTCTTCGGCTTACCGGATTATAATTTCTGACTTTGTAACGTGGTCTGCTAATGTTCATTCTGTCAAGATGTTCACTCCATTTCCTTCTGTTGTCTTCAGTTTTGTTACTTACGTTAAATATGTACAATTCTTTCCTAATATCACTGTTTCTTAATCAGTCCTGCGTCTAACTTTCTTGTCGTCTGTAAACTGACCACAATTCAGTTCCATAGAGCAGTGTAGGGACGGTCATTACTCCGAGGGTAGTTCTTCAAGTAATGCAACACGTTCTTTCTAGCCAGTTTCAATTGAAAAATGCAGAATTTGTTGTAGGACACGCTGGCCAACCCAGGTTGACACCAGGAACGAAATTTTCCGCAACTACCTTCCTTGCCACTAATTACGAAACAAATCTTTGCCGGCCGGTGTGGCCGTGCGGTTCTAAGCGCGTCAGTTTGGAACCGCGTGACCGCTACGGTCGCAGGTTCGAATCCTGCCTCGGGCATGGATGTGTGTGATGTCCTTAGGTTAGTTAGGTTTAAGTAGTTCTAAGTTCTAGGGGACTGATGACCTCAGTAGTTAAGTCCCATAGTGCTCAGAGCCATTTGAACCATTTTTTGAAACAAATCTTTGGTCCCCCAGGTGATCATTCTTTGTGCACCAGTAAGCCGCGGTGCACAGGTTGACTAACACTGCTATAATATGTATGTGAAATTACTAGTAGGGGAACTACATGTGAGATTTGATGGGGGCATTAAAGGATAAAAGGCATCTGGCAAGAAAACTTCATATAAAACTCAAGTGCGAGTCGATATCAAACCGGCCTGACAGCAGGTGACGATGGATTTCACACTCACGCTCTTATTGTAAATAGTAGGCAGAAAGCTGTAAGCCACATCAACGAGAGTGACTTCGCGGACCACACGCTCCCAGTTAGCTACCGTTTAGTTTCTGTTTGTTTGGCACATTGAAGACGTACAGCTAGCTATATGTGCTGCTATGGGCGAAATAACCGACTTCAAATGACCATTGCACGTGGACCTGCAGTAATCCACAGCAGCAGTTCCTCTCGGGTTTGAAACCGACTGGTGGCAGGGTGTGACACATGTTTCGGATTCCTATTGGTCGAAATACGAGGTGCGTTAATAAATAAACCAACACATTTTTAAATGTCTAAGGATACACAGAATTCAAAGAACAAAAGAAGTTATGATATTTGTGTCATTTGTAAAGAGCTACAGCTGTGGAAAGAATAACAGTGCTTGTGCTCAGTGTTATTTTTGTCTGCGATGGTCCCTTGAAAGTTGTCAGTCCATCGATTCCCCTGTCGCTACGGATTTATGTGTAATATTTGTGTAAATGTTTGTTAGTGACATTGATACTTGTGCTGAAAATGTGCGAAAAGTGTGTTAAGTGAACTTCAACAATGTAAAAGAAAATTGCCACAGAATTAAGCACATTATCACGAAGTTAAGTATATAGTGTACACAATTAGGTATACTATAATGAAATTAGGCAGCATGCCTACTTTGTGTACTACGTTTTATAACTTAAACAGTTTTTCACTTCTTTAATGTTCTTTATCATGGGTTAGTAGAGTAATGTAATTGTCTCTTACATGAAAATATACAATTTCTGTATTAAATATTTGTTTTGTTTTTTTCATTTACAATCCTTAATATCATGAAGTTAGCTAGATCACTTCAGGGTGATTCAGCTGCCCCTACCGCTAGTTTTATGCAATTTGGAATGTTAGATCTGGCATCTAAAGACCATCGGCGTAATTTTCATATTGTCTTGCTCGCTATGGGCAAACTATTAGTCCTAGAAAAATATATTAACCGGACCTTTTTTCGTAGGAAATTTAATGTAGTTAAATTTTGTACTCGGTTTTCGCTGGAAGCCTCAGTTTCCGAGTTATTTTTAAAAAACCTACAATAGTGACCTGCGAATGCACCTCCACCCCCACACTTATCCCTCGACAATGAGAATTTCTTTTGTGTTGTTCGTGGCACTCCCTCCTACTACTATGCCAAAATTTCCGACTATACGGTGTATTCCCGGCATTCGACCTTTCCGAACTGTTGATTAGGCTATTATGCCACCATTCTGGTCGGCTATTTCGTTAACATTACTAATTTAAACGTGCCCATAAGGCTAAGAAGAGAAAAACGGCTTTTATAAACATTGCGTTAAAACTAATTACGTTGACAATTGGATCCAGACTTAACCCTTACAAGCTCAGTAGTTTCGTTCTCAGAAAGCGTGACGAGAACAACGACATAATTGTGTGATTGTTTGTTTTCTGCTGTTAACACTCACAAAACTGTCCGGCAAAATTTGCATAGACCTCAGTTTTACAGTTTGTAAGTGCTCGAGTAAGCCGTTGGCTTAATAAGGCTAGTCAGTGAAGATCAAAAAAGGTCGAACGTGTGAAGCAATTCGTGCAGTCGCAAATTTTTGTGCAGTGGTAGGCGGGGTGTGTGTTGAAGAACACGGCAGAAATCCCTACCGGTGAGGGTTGAGCGTGGAAGTGAGAGCGGTTTGAAGGTCACTACTGTACATTTTTCTTGAACAACTCCAAAACTACAGCCTCTGGCGAAAACGATGCAGTGTAAAATTTAACTGCGTTAAACTGTGTACAAAAACCGTCCTGTTCATTTTTATGTAGGGCAAATAGTTTGCGCGTAGCGAGCGAGAGAGTATGAAAATCTCGCGCGTGGTTGTTGAAGGCCTGTATAACTTTACATTCTGATTTTCTTCTAACAGCAAACTTCAGTACTCTATCACTATTACGTCTGATGTCAAGGAGGAAAGAATCGCCTTCAAGGTGCGTTTTGAGGGAGGAGGTAGTATATTGTTGATTATATAAAGGCCTCCATTCATGACGTTTCTTATAATAACGAGATAGTAGATAGCCTAGATACCATGTTCGGTGCCGATCACAACATACGTGTTGTCCCCTTTCATCTCGTGTTACAGGATAACGAACAGAGGTAGTGTGGTCGCAGTATCATCGAACTGGGACACCACACACTTTACAAGCACAGCATTTATAACGCCACAAAGAAGATCTTGAAAAGTAGCCGCAACCTTGGTTCCTTCTTGAAATATTAACCATATCGCTTACTGCCCTAAAGAGCAGAGGTAAGACACACAGATTCCATTAAACGTATGCTTTATATACAATGGGCGTGTTTTTCAACGTAAAGCACACTAAACGTGGCTTCCAGTGTGGTTGGTGCACGCTCAGAAAGGAGACGGTATATCACATTGAATGTGCTCTTCAACGCGAGTTGCAAGCGCAGTGCTCTCCAATTGTAACTGTTGACTGTATATGGGGCGCAAACCTCACAGTACATGTACGAAATTGGACGCGCTTAAAATTAGCTACGTTAGTTCTGTTAATGATTGTTGGATTTGTGCTGCCAAACGCAATTTACTTTTTCAGATATGCAAGAAGACGCCACTATTCGGTAATGTTCGTTGTGGCAGTTATTTGAAGTTGTACAAACATTGCTCCTCTTCCCCGCGTCTATTAAAATGCACATTTGCTCCCTTTTTCAAAGGCTAGCCATGTTGATTTGTCTGTAGTATACTGAATTGCAGGGGAACCAGACAGTGATGCAGCCAGCAGTCTTGTAATTTATAGGTTGATGTTTCCTGGCACGTTCATAAAATTAACTCAAACCTGAAAGGAGAGTACACTTTTTTATACACAAAGGGATACCCCTAAAATCGTGCCGCATCTCCTTTTTCCCGGCATAGTGGAGCAACTTGACGTGACATGAACTCAACAAGTTGCGCACTAACTTTCGTCTCAGTTATGTCCCATCAATGTTCGGTGGGATTCATGCCAGGCGATCTGGGTGGCCCAGTCATTTGCTCGAGCTTTCCAGAATGTTCTTCAAACCAGGCGCAAACAGTTGTGGCACTGTGACAAAGCGCACTGTCATCCATAAAAATTCTATCGTTGCTTGGGAACATGATGTCCATGAATGGCTGCAGAAGGCCTCCAAGTAGCCGAACATAACCGTTTATAGTCAATGATTGATTCAGTTGTACCAGAGGAACCAGTCCATTCCATATAAACGCAGCCCACACCATTATGAAGCCACCATCAGCTTATCTTATACAGTGCGTTGTTGAGCCACGCGGGGTAGCAGTGCGGTCTAGGGCGCATTGTGTCACGGTCCGTGCGGCTTGCCCCGTCGGAGGGTCGAGTCCTCCCCCGGGCATGGGTGTGTGTGTTGTCCTTCCTTAGCGTAAGTTAATTTAAGTTCGATTAAGTAGTGTGAAAGCTTAGGGACCGATGACCTCAGCAGTTTGGTGCCATAAGATCTTACCACAAATTTCCAAATATTCCAGTGCCTTGTTGACCAGTTGGTTCCATGGCTTCGTGGGGTCTGCGCAACACTCGAATGCTACCATCAGCTCTTGCTAACTGAAATGGTACTCGTCTGACCAGGCCTCGGTTTTCCAGTCGCCCAGGGTCCACCTGATGTGGTCACTGGAGATGAGCTGCAGGCGATGTAGTGCCGTCAGCACAGCACTTTGGTCGGTCATCTGCTGCCATAGCCCGTCAACGTCCAATTTCGCGGCCCTATCCTAACGGATACACTCGTCGTACGTCCCACATTTATTTCTGTGGTTATGTCACGCAGTTGTGCTTGTCTGTTAGCACTGACAACCCTACCCAAACGCCGCTACTCGTTAAGTGAAGGCCATTGACTACTGCGTTGTCCGTGCTGAGAGGTAATGCCTGACACTTGCTAGTCCCGGCACACTGTTGACACTGTGGATCTCGGGATATTAAATTCCCTGACCGTTTGGGTAACAGAAGAAATATTGAATTTAATTGATGAAAGGAGAAAATATAAAAATGCAGTAAATGAAGCAGGCAAAAAGGAATACAAACGTCTCAAAAATGATATCGACAGGAAGTGCAAAATGGCTAAGCAGGGATGGCTAGAGGACAAATGTAAGGATGTAGAGTCTTGTCTCACTAGGGGTAAGATAGATACTGCATACAGGAAAATTAAAGAGACCTTTGGAGAGAAGAGAACCACTTGTATGAATATCAAGAGCTCAGATGGCAACCCAGTTCTAAGCAAAGAAGGGAAGGCAGAAAGGTGGAAGGAGTATATAGAGGGTTTATACAAGGGCGATGTACTTGAGGACAATATTATGGAAATGGAAGAGGATGTAGATGCAGACGAAATGGGAGATAAGATACTGCATGAAGAGTTTGACAGAGCACTGAAAGACCTGAGTCGAAACAAGGCCCCAGGAGTAGACAACATTCCATTAGAACTACTGATGGCCTCGGGAGAGCCAGTCATAACAAAACTCTACCATCTGGTGAGCACGATGTATGAGACAGGCGAAATACCCTCAGACTTCAAGAAGAATATAATAATTCCAATCCCAAAGAAAGCAGGTGTTGACAGATGTGAAAATTACCGAACTATCAGTTTAATAAGTCACAACTGTAAAATACTAACGCGAATTCTTTACAGACGAATGGAAAAACTGGTAGAAGCCGACCTCGGGGAAGAGCAGTTTGGATTCCGTAGAAATGTTGGAACACGTGAGGCAATACTGACATTACGACTTGTCTTAGAAGAAAGATTAAGAAAAGGCAAACCTACGTTTCTAGCATTTGTAGACTTAGAGAAAGCTTTTGACAATGTTAACTGGAATACTCTCTTTCAAATTCAGAAGGTGGCAGGGGTAAAATACAGGGAGCGAAAGGCTATTTACAATTTGTACAGAAACCAGATGGCAGTTATAAGAGTCGAGGGGCATGAAAGGGAAGCAGTGGTTGGGAAAGGAGTGAGACAGGGTTGTAGCCTTTCCCCGATGTTATTCAATCTGTATATTGAGCAAGCAGTAAAGGAAACAAAAGAAAAATTTGGAGTAGGTATTAAAATCCATGGAGAAGAAATAAAAACTTTGAGGTTCGCCGATGACATTGTAATTCTGTCAGAGACAGCAAAGGACTTGGAAGAGCAGTTGAACGGAATGGACAGTGTCTTGAAAGGAGGATATAAGATGAACATCAACAAAAGCAAAACGAGGATAATGGAATGTAGTCAAATTAAGTCGGGTGATGCTGAGGGAATTAGATTAGGAAATGAGACACTTAAAGTAGTAAAGGAGTTTTGCTATTTAGGGAGTAAAATAACCGATGATGGTCGAAGTAGAGAGGATATAAAATGTAGACTGGCAATGGCAAGGAAAGCGTTTCTGAAGAAGAGAAATCTGTTAACATCGAGTATAGATTTAAGTGTCAGGAAGTCGTTTCTGAAAGTATTTGTATGGAGTGTAGCCATGTATGGAAGTGAAACATGGACGATAACTAGTTTGGACAAGAAGAGAATAGAAGCTTTCGAAATGTGGTGCTACAGAAGCAAGGTGAAGATAAGGTGGGTAGATCACGTAACTAATGAGGAGGTATTGAATAGGATTGGGGAGAAGAGAAGTTTGTGGCACAACTTGACTAGAAGAAGGGATCGGTTGGTAGGACATGTTTTGAGGCATCGAGGGATCACAAATTTAGCATTGGAGGGCACCGTGGAGGGTAAAAATCGTAGAGGGAGACCAAGAGACGAATACACTAAGCAGATTCAGAAGGATGTAGGTTGCAGTAAGTACTGGGAGATGAAGAAGCTTGCACAGGATAGAGTAACATGGAGAGCTGCATCAAACCAGTCTCAGGACTGAAGACCACAACAACACAACCGTTTCCAAAAAGGAATGCGTCCACTTCTCAATACCATTCTGTTTCAAAATCTGTTAATTCTCGTCGTGCGGCCATAATTACGTCGAGAACGTTTTCACATGAATCACCTGAGTACAAATGATGGCTCCGCCAATGCACCGCATTTTATACGTTGTGTACGCACTACTACCGCCATCTGTATGTGGACACGTTGCTACGCTATTGCTTTTGTCACCTCAGTGTGCATTACTTCAAAATTCCAGTATTCATTTCCAGTTAAATGAATAATAAGGCGACAGAATAGTTTATAAAACATGAAGGCGATTAACCCCATTTGTAGGAAGCAGGATGTGAGCAGGGCTCCTTCCTTAGTCCACCATACCACAAAAATGGTTCAAATGGCTCTGAGCACTATGGGACTTAACATCTCCGGTCATCAGTCCCCTAGAACTTAGAACTACTTAAACCTAACTAACCTAAGGACATCACACACACCCATGCCCGAGGCAGGATTCGAACCTGCGACCGTAGCAGTTGCGCAGTTCTGGACTGAGCGCCTGAATCGCTAGACCACCGCGGCCGGCGACCATACCACAGTGATGGATGATATTCGAGACTGTGTCTATGTTCTTACAGTGTCCTAAAGAACTTAACCATCTATGTGTCATTATTTTTAATCACAGCAGATAGTAAAGAAACGACCCATTTTTGATAAATTTGAATGCAACTGTGCTTTGAAACAGCATAATTTCATAGCTCACAAGCTATAATAAATAAAGTACCAAAACCGAAAAATTACGTGGTGTCATTGTGTTCTAACAAATCGTACGTTCCCAATATACCGGTGTTTTTAAAGAGGATACATTCACACCATTTAAGTTACAACAGTCAAAAAAGAAAAAAAGCGGCAAATACCTGCTTCAGCTACGAACCACGTCATCCAATATGGTGTCTTCTAAGCTCATATTGTGCCATATAAAGCGGCCTTGCATCTCCTTTGCCACGTTCCTGTCCACGCGGCAAAAATCTAACGCTTCTGAGTCTGTGTCTCCCGGTACAGAATGCTCCGCAGTATGAAATTACGTGACAGCGTGACGTCACAGCACCAGAGCTCGGTCTGAGTGCCGAAAACAGTCACGTGATTTCAGCTGCTGATCAGCGCTTCTGCCACCGTGTCTCCGCTTCTCTGTGGAACTAACAGTATCTTCAGCATCTATTTTCTAGCGAACTAGGGCGGGCTTCATCAGCACGTAACCTGTTTCCGGTGGCTTAGGCCTCAATTTCGTAGGCGAGGCTCGGCTAATGGTTGCGGATTTCAGGCACGCCCCACCTGGCGTTTTATATGCATAACCGACGCTGTTTACCCGCCTGGGACGAGGCAGCTTCGCTGAGCCCAAGGCGCCGGCCGGGACTTCTTCCGGAAACTTCTTCCGGCGCCGCATGGACTCTAGAAAATCTAGAGCGCAACTGCCACTCTAAACAGGGTCCAATCATTGAAGTTGCGGATTAAAACTTGCGTCATACTGGATTTTCGAGCATCGGATTGACATTGGTACGTTAAGTTGCCGTTGAGAATGTACGTAGAACAGATCTCTGTATGCACTAGAGTACATGGGGCAGCAATGTATTTATGTTGCCGAAGTATCACATAATAACCATCCTTATGACAATATATACTGTATACCTGCAGCGATGGGAAGAGTTTTCAGTTAATATTTAAGGCCTTAAAACCGTCAGTACACGTACCGTGAGCCGGCCGCGGTGGTCTCGCGGTTCTAGGCGCTCAGTCCGGAGCCGCGTGACTGCTACGGTCGCAGGTTCGAATCCTGCCTCGGGCATGAATGTTGTGATGTCCTTAAGTTAGTTAGGTTTAAGTAGTTCTAAGTTCTAGGAGCCTGATGACCACAGATGTTATGTCCCATAGTGCTCAGAGCCATTTGAACCATTTGAACACGTACCGTGAATTCGAGCTCAACGCTAAGAGTGGCGAGTTCAACCTGCTGCTGAACGCTCAGAAACGATGCGACTTGGCCATAAGGTACGCGTGTTTCAACGTGGTACATGTGATTACAACGCGCTCTATCGGCAATTATCGGCTGCATCTGGCTCGCAGATTACACAGTCTGTTTACGAAAGAGACGGTCGTAAAATTTCTACGCCAGTTCTATTAAAATGCACATTTCTTCCCTTATCCTCAAGCTAGTCCTGTTGCTCTGACAGTAGTATACATAAATTAAAACTGAACATGTTGTAAGGCAAAAAGGAAATTTTCTTGTACAGTCGGTAAAGACCCCAGCTTACAAAAATTCCATACAAATGGTGGGATACAAATTGACAGTAGTCTTCAGTAATCCTCCACATGAGATAAAAATAATTGCATCGCTCCCAGTTTTTAATAAAAGGTCATTCTTGTTTGGTTGCTGTTTCTATTAGATCTTGAAATACAAATCTATCAAAGAAACTGCAAAATAATTTGCCACAAATAGAACTCTCTTGTAGATAAATCCAACCGAAATCACACACTCCTATGAGAGAGCGTCCTTGTAGTTACATAACATTGAATATTATAGAATATGCTATCATGTATTAAATTAATAAGAATATCTCAGAACCTATTAGAAAACGCCAAGGCGAGTAAGAAAATTTCGGTTACAGTGAGACGCGAACCAGCAGCGCATACAGACATCACTTCGTACTGTACGTCTCTATTCATTAAGCTACACTGAATTTCCAAAACACGTGATCCATTTTGTGTTGCTATCATGTGAAGGCTTTAATCACAGGTACTTTATTGTGACACGTAATTATAACAAATCGTATCAAGAAAAATGTGTTTTTGGTTCCTGAGTGGGCATTTCCTTGATATGTCGTACCTTTATAACACACTAGTGACAATTCGAAAATTTCTTTATCACCAATATAACGTTCCCCGTCATTTCATCACAACAGATAATATCAGTGAACGAAGGATTTTGGAAAGATCAGTTTGCTGGTGCTTTGAAATTCCATATATTCATAGGATGTAGATCCAAATATAAAACCACCAAAGATGAGCTGTAAATGGCGTCTCCAGTGTCTGTACCGCAGAGAGATGGCGTGCTTGTGACGTAGGTGGCATCCTTCTACATAACTGGTCTATGTTCAAACGCACGTTCAGAATACTTGTCACGTTTGATATTGATCTAGGTGTTCGGAAAAACTTTCCAAGGTGCTTATTCCTCGCCGCGACGTCTGAAAGCCGGCAAGTTCGGCGTTGACGTTCTAATGCGCGGTCCGTCTGCAGGCGACTCTAGAGATAGTACCTTGTAGCTATGTAACACATTGACAAGACGAAGTTCAGTTAGAGCAGAATTAGTCGTTAAATATTCTTGTAGAATTCCGACACTGCTTTGGCAGAAGAACCACCAATATCATTACATCTTACAATTTTCTTCATTTTGTGTCAAAATTGCGTTCACATGTGAGTTAAGCATGAGTAGCTTCGAACCTACTGGTGAAATAAGATTTCCCGGAAAATATTCACAATAACACTGACGTGGCAAGATGTTGCTGACTTACGGCAGTTCTCCCGTGTTTTTATGGAACAAACAGTACGCCGTGAAAATTTCAAACGTCACATCAAGCTGCTCTACGGGGAGGAAGTGATGGAATATATTCGAAGATTCGACAAATTGCGTGAAGGAAGAGCGAGGCTGCTGAGCTCGCTGACATTTTTAGTAAGCTGTAGAGATAAAGGCATTATTCCTCCTTTTGCCAGAATTGTGCATTTTTTAAATACTGCTGCTGCTAACAACATCAAACGTAAAGCAAGCATGGCATTGGTCAGAGAACGGATTCGTTTCAGTCGGCGTGAATTAGATGCCGTGTCAAAGGATATGTTCTATATACATGTCGAATTGGCAGCGAGATTATCTTCTCTGTCATGGGATTGGGTCGACGGTGTGACATGGGCTAAAGCAAATTGGAGCCATGACAAGGCTGTGACGAGGCAAACAGCTAAGATTAACAGACTTTCTACACAGATGCAACAGGAAGCTCCTCGACGATCTGTTGTTAATTTGACAGAGAAAGATTTTGATGATGCGACTATGTGTGTGTTAGGAAACGGTCTGAATTTTGCCCCCACACCTGTTTCACCGCCATTTGTAAACTTCGTCAATGCCATTGAAGAAGCTGCACGCCGTCTTGATACAGATAAAGCGGAGGAAGTCCGACGTGAGTCTTGTCGTGTGCTGACTAGAGGTGCACCTATGAAGAGTAATATCTCACCTATGGAAAGGAGAGCTCTTCGTAATTTAAGAGCAGGTGTGGATACAGTTGTCTTAAAATCGGACAAAGGAAATTCTACGGTTCTTATGACGAAGGATGATGACGTCAATAAGATCAATGTTGTATTATGTGATTCCACCTATCACAAAATTGATAAGGACCCCACGAGCCGAGTTATGCGAAAAACAGCAGAACTCTTGTGAAATAGTTCTCTACCGAAGGAGGTCACCAAGAGATTGAAACGAAATAGTGCGGTTCCTCCCAGGCTATATGGACTGCCTAAAA
Source organism: Schistocerca americana (assembly GCF_021461395.2). Lineage (NCBI taxonomy): Eukaryota > Metazoa > Arthropoda > Insecta > Orthoptera > Acrididae > Schistocerca > Schistocerca americana. Next base: position 160,533,962 of record NC_060119.1, on the reverse strand, counting down.
TCCATAAGGAAAATGTACCATTACGTCCGATCGTGAGCAACATTGGGGCAGCCACCTACGACCTGGCAAATTTTCTGGCATCACTGCTTAAACCAGTTATAGGCAAATGCCCTCATCACATAAAAAACTCTAGTGATTTTATCAGCCGTATTCAGTCTTTGCAGCTGCAAAGTAACGACTTGCTGGTCAGCCTGGACGTAGTTTCTCTCTTTACCAAGGTGCCTCTTGTAGATTCATTACACCTGATCGGTAATATGTTTGATGCAGATATTACAACGTTGTTCGAGCATACTCCCTCTTCTACATATTTTACTTTCAACAATGAATTTTATGAACAATCTGACGGCGTCGCCATGGGGAGTCCTTTGTCTCCCCTGGTGGCAAATCTTTTTATGGAAGATTTTGAAGAGAGAGCTCTCAACTCTGCCACTTTTAAACCGACAGTGTTTTAGCGTTACGTGGATGACACCTTTATAGTATGGCCTCATGGGGTGGACCGTCTCCAGGAATTTTTACATCATATGAATTCCATGCATGAAAATATTAAGTTCACTATGGAAACTGAAAAAGATGGTTGTTTGCCATTTTTAGATGTTCTGGTACGGCGCAAGAATGATGGCACACTTGGTCATTCGGTGTGTAGGAAACCGACCCATACAGATTTGTATCTGCAAGCTACCAGTTGCCACCATCCGGCACAAACAATGGGTGTCCTTAAAACTTTAAACCACCGTGCCCATACTATTTCTGACGTCGACAGTCTTGAAGCGGAACTGAAACACCTGCAAAAAGTATTCCTGATGAATGGCTTCTAAGCAAGTGAACAGAGCTATGCAGTCCTACAAACGACGCAACAAGGAAGAACAAGAGGTCTTCTGGTCAACGGCTTATCTACCTTTTATTGGGAACATCTCCTCACAGATAGGTAGAATATTGAGGAAGCATCAAGTTAGAGTCATCTTTCGCCCTCCTCCTAAAATATCATCACTGGTGGGATCCGTTAAGGATGACCTGGGCCTACGTAAATCAGGTGTCTACAAGATTCCGTGTGATTGCGGCAAGTCATATATAGGGCAGACAACAAGAACGGTGCAGGGACGTATTGTGGAACACCAGCGGCATACTCGCCTTCTCCAACCCACCAAGTCCGCAATCGTTGAGCATTGCATTTCTACTGGCCATTCTATGAATTACAATGATACAAAAATTGTGGCTCAAACATCAAATTTCTGGAGTTCAATTATAAATGAATCCATAGAAATAAAATTGTCAGACAGCGAGACTCTTATCAATCGAGATAGCGGTTACCAGTTGAATTCCGCTTGGAATCCCATTGTAGAGAAACTTCGTAGTCAACGTAGTTATCGGTATAAAAATGATGAAGATCGATCTGATATCGAAATGCCAAGTTTTCACCGCGGAGGGCGCCAGGCGCAGCGCACGGAGTTGTGAACGCGCACGCCTAACAGTACATGCGCAGCCATGCGCAATGCAGCCCCTTTGGCTTTAAATAGCAGAGCTCAGCGCGTATTCGCGACTCGCACACGCTACTTGGACATTCGCGCGCCGGAGATCACCGCCATCAGTGTTTCGTGTGTGCCGTCGTGTTTAGTGTTCAGTGTTCACCGTCACACTCCCTCGTTCACCAGTGCCATCGTCATCTTCAGTGTTCGTGCGTCGTCTCATCAGTTAGCAGTGTGGATTATCGACGAGTGTGAACGGCTCCGTGTTTGTCTCTATGTGTCTCTTGTTTTATTGCCCACCGTTCTGTACCTTGTGTCTTCTCACTGTTTTTGCTGCTTGTGTCTTCTATGGCTGAAGAGCAGCGCAGTGTGCTGCTGACAGCCTGCCTGTTGTACAGGCTTTAAGATAACAATAAAGTAAAAAAAAAAAAAAAAAGCGTATTCGCCAGTACTTCTCCAGCTGTACTCACCTGAAGATGGCCAACAGACTTTGTGCCGAAATATCGTGGCAAGATGTTACTGACTTACGGCAGTACTCCCGTGTTTTTATGGAACAAACAGTACGCCGTGAAAATTTCAAACATCACGTAAGTTTGATTCTATTTTAATGAGAAGTAGTGGCTCCGGTCTCAGAAACTGACATACGGCCATCAGAGTGGTGTGCTGACCACATGCCCCTCCATATCAGCATCCAGTGACGACCATGGACTGAGGATGACACGGCGGCCGGTCGGAGCCGTTGGGCCTTCATGGCCTGTTCGGGAGGAGAGAGTGGCGCCATTAGTGCCACACTTATGCGACTGGCTTGAAATTTGAATAGACGTTCTTCTTGGTATTGCAGTTTTTTTCCGTCAGTGTGTTATTGATGGCTGAAGTCTCTGTTATTAAAAGTAAAATAAAAGCAGAAAGCTCCAAACCACAGATAACAACACAACAGAACCAAACACAAACACGCAGCCCCATAACAACTACACAGGATAATCAGAAAAAGATGAAAGAAAACACAAGATGGTACGCAATGACATACAAACACAAACTCACCCATTAAAATCACCAACATTTTCAAAGGACAGGGAGTAAACATAGCATACACAACAGATAATTCTATGCAAAAATACACCCCAAAACTGATAAAAAACAGAGAGATATACCAGAAAGCAGGTATATACCAGTTACAATGTAACACTTGTGAAGGCACATACATAGGGCAAACAGGGAGAACATTTGATGTCAGATACGAGGAACATATGAGAGCATGGAAATATGGGACAAACCACTCCACATTTGCAGATCACCTAAGAGAAAATGACCACAAACCAACCACTAGCGAAGATGACATGAGAATAATTACAATCAACAATAAAAAGCACCTTCTGACCATGCAAGAAAATTACCACATACATAAAACCAAAGCAGAGGGGAAAATCCTGTTGAATGACCAAGTACACATGCCAAGCAATTCATTATTTACACTGAGACATAAAATAATAGAATAATGTTCGCAAAAAGGATAAATATAAAAATAGTGTTCAATGTAATAGTAATAGAACCTAACCTATTTACACTCACTCATCCATGATCCCTCCCCAGAATATTGAAACGAAAAGTCAAAACAGCTGTCACCAAAGTTTCAGCCGCTCGCTAACAGCTAGTAGACCCCCCCCCCCCCCCCCCCCCGCAAAAAAAAAAAAAACTGCGCTATCCCCTCCTCTCTATAAGTAAACATGCCAAAAACGATGAAACACGTAATGGAGTCGCAATATTTACGTTGTGAAAAGAAGTGTACGACGACATAGTTGTATCGAGTGACAGAAGAACGATAGTCCACCACAAAAAAGAGTGAGAAACATGCTGAACAGTGTGTGGATGGCGAAAACACGAAGAGGTGAATATAGAACAGTGACAAAAGTGGTAGTGCGACCTCCAGATCAGATGTGAGGAAACGCTGATAAGCAAATCGTAAGTAATTACATTTTTTACAAAAAATCGCGAAGTGAACTGTTGGATAATCTGTAACTAACAAAACTGTATCATTATAGATCCCACTGATGATGCCTGAAAACAATAGAAGGCGAAACGCGTATGGATTAAATAAAATAAATAGCAGCAGGAAAAGGCAGTTTGATTTGCAAAACAAATATTTCTGTTATTAGTAGCTGCTATGTTTATTAAACTTATGGAAAAACGCTACGAACTTGTGCACCAGCCTAATACTTGCGTGTCCCTTCCTTAGCATTCAGCCGGCCGGTGTGGCCGTGCGGTTCTAGGCGCTTCAGTCTGGAACCGCGTGACGACTACGGTCGCAGGTTCGAATCCTGCCTCGGGCATGGATGTGTGTGATGTTCTTAGGTTAGTTAGGTTTAAGTAGTTCTAAGTTCTAGGGGACTGATGACCACAGATGTTAAGTCCCATAGTGCTCAGAGCCATTTGAACCTTAGCGTTCGGGAAAAAGTGCTGATGGCATAACACTCCTGTCAGAGGATTTTCTAACAGAGGCGCCAGCGTGTTTGTGAATGGAATACTTCTCAACACCAGTGTTTGGCAGTGCTGCTGGTAGGTGATTTCGCTGTAGAGCAGCGCAACGCGAATGAAAAGCGAGAGCGAGTAGCGCCCGTTTGTGGCCGTGTGAGAGGACCGATTACAGGGCGTGTGGCTGTACCACAGGCCCGCCATGATTTGTGGGTGCGCTGGCCACTGGCAGCAGCAGCGCGCGGCGCCCCCAGCTTCCGGCCGCGCTGCATTTCGGGAAACGGCGATTACACGAAAAGGCCATCGAGCGGCGCGTGCTCGCGCCATTATGCCGCCACCAGCGCACGCCCAACGCGCCGACCGCACAAAGGCCTGAAAGCCAAACATGTGCTCGCCACGCCGCGCAGGATTTACGTACCGTACAGCGGCCGCACGCGCTGTTCTGTGCAAACGCCGAACCCGCGAGCAACGCCGCTTATAGCCGACTGTCGTACGTTATCAATTTTCCCACGCCCGGGGCGCGAGACAATTGATGTTATTATTATTGCTCAGCGACAGTGCTGGGAGCAAAATGAGTAGGTACTGAGAGGTGTGGGAGCATAGATTACCGAAAGTAACAAAGAGGAGGAAAAGAAACTGAATACGACATACAGGGTGACCCTAAAGTCCGCTAAATTCAATACTACACGGAATTATGTAGGTAGAGAGGTGAAAATCGACAGAGATGTTCGGACTGACATTTTTATTGAAACCAAACAAATTGCTCAAATTGACCAACAGATGGCGCTTCATATAATAAAAACGCTGTAAGTTGCCCAACAATTGCTTTTTATCAGAGACGATGTTGTTTATAGCAATTGCTCAACATGTCGGCCGTCATTCATCATCGATACCTGTAGTCGGGGGACAATATATGTAACGGACCATTCCGGGGCCGCGAAGGTCGGCGAGTGCCGGTCGCTATGTTGGATGACAGTGCCAGTTTGGCACTGCGGCTATTCTCCATCCTGTATATAAAGGACGGGCTTCTCTTAATCCGACTAACGGCTACTGGCCTGGCCCGACAGGGTGGTCTCACAAGGCGTGTGATTTTCCCACAGAGTGGCCTTGAAGATAAATTCTGAAGGAGTCGGCAGGCAGCAGCAATTTATACACTACTGACCATTAAAAATGCTACACCCCTAAGAAATGCAGATGATAAACGGGTATTCATTGGACAAATATATAATACCAGAACTGACATGTGATTACATTTTCACGCAATTTGGGTGCATAGATCTTGAGAAATCAGTACCCAGAACAACCACCTCTCGCCGTAATAACGGCCGTGATACGCCTGGGTATTGAGTCAAACAGAGCTTGGATGGCGTGTACCGGTACAGCTGCCCATGCAGCTTCAACACGATACCACAGTTCATCAAGAGTAGTGACTGGCGTATTGTGACGAGCCAGTAGCTCGGCCACCATTGACCAGACGTTTTCAATTGGTGAGAGATCTGGAGAATGTGCTGGTCAGGGCAGCAGTCGATCATTTTCTGTATCCAGAAAGGTCTGTACAGGACCTGAAACATGCGGTCGTGCATTATCCTGCTGACATGTGGGGTTTCGCAGAGATCGACTGAAGGGTAGGGCCATGGGTCGTAACACATCTGAGATGTAACGTCCACTGTTCAAAGTGCCGTCAGTGCGAACAAGAGGTGACCGATACGTGTAACCAATGGCACCCCACGCCGGGTGATGCGCCAGTATGGCGATGACGAATACACGCTTCCAATGTGCGTTTACCGCGATGTCGCCAAACAACGGATGCGACCATCATGATGCTGTAAACAGAACCTGGATTCATACGAAAAAATGACGTTTTGCCATTCGTGCACCCAGGTTCGTCGCTGAGTACACCATCGCAGGCGCTCCTGTCTGTGATGCAGCGTCAAGGGTAACCGCAGCCATGGTTTCCGAGCTGATAGTCCATGCTGCTGCAAACGTCGTCGAACTGTTCGTGCAGATGGTTGTTGTCTTGCAAACGTCCCCATCTGTTGACTCAGGGATGGAGACGCGGCTGCACGATCCGTTACAGCCATGCGGATAAGATGCCTGTCATCTCGACTGCTAGTGATTCGAGGCCGTTGTTATCCAGCACGGCGTTCCGTGTTACCCTCCTGAACCCAATGATTCCACATTCTGCTAACAGTCATTGGATCTCGACCAACGCGAGCAGCAATGTCGCGATACGATAAACCGCAATCGCGATGGGCTACAATCCGACCCTTATCAGAGTCGGAAACGTGATGGTACGCATTTCTCCTCCTTTCACGAGGCATCACAACAACGTTTCACCAGGCAACGCCGGTCAACTGCTGTTTGTGTATGTGAAATGGGTTGGAAACTTTCCTCATGTCAGCACGTTGTAGGTGTCGCCACCGGCGCCAACCTTGTGCGAATGCTCTGAAAAGCTAATCATTTGCATATCACAGCATCTTCTTCCTGTCGGTTAAATTTCGCGTCTGTAGCACGTGATCTTCGTGGTGTAGCAATTTGAATGAGCGGCTAATCGCAGTGACTACTTTCTGCTTTGCATGCTGATCGGCCGAAATGTTGGCAGGTGAAAACAGTGTTGTGCAGCTGTGGGCAGCTGGCGAAACCGAAGAGTCGCTCGGTGGCAGTGGTAGGATGCAGGACGCGAGTTGAACTCTTTGACGCGGAAATGGTGAGGAAGCGTGTTTTGAAAGTTCGTAGTCAGGGAGTAGTAAGGTTGTTTCTCCAGATGTGAAGTCCAAAAATTTTCGCGAGTTGAGAAACGTCTTGAACCATCGCTAGTTTTCGAGATGATGGTTTGATGTTAGCGAGCATACACGAACTGGCGGCCTTACGGAGCGTGAAGCAACGGTCTGGGATCGTTGACTGACGGACGAATCGGACTTGGCAAGACATATTAGAACAGATAAATTGTACTTTTGTGCTCTGCTTCAATAGAAATTTCAAATGGCTCGAAGCACTATGGGACAACATCTGAGGTCACCAGTCCCCTAGACTTCGAACTACTTACACCTAACTAACCTAAGGACATCACACAGGTCCATGTCCGAGGCAGGATTCGAACCTGAGACCGTAGCAGTCGCGCAGTTCCGGATTGAAGCGCCTAGAACCGCTAGGCCACAGCGGCCGGCAATAGAAATTTCAAGAGTGGATTTCTCGTGTATGCCGTTACTCTCCGTGACCTTAGGCCGAGGGCGGCCAAAACTTTGGATTGCGAGCCGATACTTGGCACGACTGACACACCGCTGAGCTTCGCTACGCATTTCCCCCACCGCCGAGCTATGCTGTTTGAATGAGAGGAGAGGGGAAAATGCGAATGGGCCGCATTTATGTGGTAGAGCAGTCGCACTGGATACGATTTGGTTTTATATTTCACGTTTTTCAACAACACAGCTCACAAAGAAAACAAATTTTCAGTATTACGTAATTACTTTATCGGGTACAAACCGTCGGCATAGGGACAGACGCAGAAGATTTCAGAGATTATTCGCATTCATGTTGTCATATAATCGTGACTCACTTAGTTTCATAGTCGAAAAAGTGCCTTTGAGACATATATGTTGATCGAAATATTGTAGCACTTTTGTAACCTTATTATTGAGACTGAGGCAAATAATGTCGACAACCTGTTTGGTTTTAACGTAAAAGGATTTTTCATTAAAATGGGAATTACCTTGTAAATCAGTTAGTTACAGATACACATGCACAGGGGCGTTCTCATCTGAAACGGCGAACAGTCTCGAAAACACCTCGAAAACATACATAAGATGACAATGTCGTGAAAAGGTTTAGGAAACAGTTCTTGTAATTCTTTCAAGGTTTCGACGAATTCCTCACGGCTCGCCTTTTCTTTAAGTAAACTGGAGTTTGTTTGTCAAAATATGTCCCTTCTACGACGCGATGTTCTTTTTGAATGCATCCCAATCAAATCAAAAAGTTGTTCCTCATCTTGCAGTGTCTTACTGCTGACAGTGTACAGCCAAGTCCACTTAAAATGCGAGGTACTCAATCCATTCAGAATGTTCTAATTTTAGTTCCTGCACTCCTTTTTGCTTCATAAATTCAACAATAAAGAGTTTTAAGTCGAAAAGTCGTTCCGGGCTTGCCCCTTAACCAACGTGATTTGCAGCAATATATAAAGACACCGTACTTTTCCATGGAAAACAGTTTCAAATGACTGAGTAATGTGTACGACATCGAAAATTATGCTCTTCATACTACCAATATCATCAAGTGCTGCATGCCTGAAAACTTAACATGAAGTACTTCTTGATGCAGTGAACAATGAATTCCATCTGTCGATCATTGTTATTTTTGGCTCTGTCATTGTCAACTAAATCTTTAAATTCTTTCAGCATGGTGTAGAAGTACCGTTTTTTGAGAAATCTGCAGTACCTGTCGCTTATGCGACTACGTAATATATACTGAGAATTGCCATTCATTTTTAAAAGGCTAGTGACGATAGATCGCTAGACAGCGTCTTTTTGTGCAAATATCCACTGGACGTGTGGAGGTCCTTCATACCACGGACAAATAGCGTAAGGTAAACAGCTCTGTCACCACGATTCTGCCGAACAGAAGAAAGTTGTGCCGCCCGAAAAATGCCACACCGCAATACGAAATGAAATGTCGCGCTGGACCGAGTACTTCGGGAAGGAGCGAATAAAGGTGATACAGGCGGAGTCTTGCCCACACATGGCCTGCACACTCGGCCCGCGTGGAATTTGCACGCTGTGGCCAGTCCGACTTTAGACTGTGTTGGTGTGTTTTTTACAGAGGAGATAGTAGAAACCGGTTGGTGACGGTGCAGAGACTGACAGCAGTGTTGTTGTCGAGTCCATTGGTCGGACGTGGGAGTCTTTTGAGATCAGTCAAATTGCGGCAGGGTATGAAGTAATTAGTAGTATAGCGCAAGTAACTGCTTTAACCGTGCCTCGCGGGACTATAGCGAGGCTGGAGATGCTTACAGGGTTATTACAAATGATTGAAGCGATTTCACAGCTCTACAATAACTTTATTATTTGAAATATTTTCACAATGCTTTGCACACACATACAAAAACTCAAAAAGTTTTTTTAGGCATTCACAGATATTCGATATGTGCCCCTTTAGTGATTCGGCAGACATCAAGCCGATAATCAAGTTCCTCCCACACTCGGCGCAGCATGTCCCCATCAATGAGTTCGAAAGCATCGTTAATGCGAGCTCGCAGTTCTGGCAGTTTTCTTGGTAGAGGAGGTTTAAACACTGAATCTTTCACATAACCCCACAGAAAGAAATCGCATGGGGTTAAGTCGGGAGAGCGTGGAGGCCATGACATGAATTGCTGATCATGATCCCCACCACGACCGATCCATCCTGTTTAAGAAATGCCGAACATCATGATGGAAGTGCTGTGGAGCACCATCCTGTTGAAAGATGAAGTCGACGCTGTCGGTCTCCAGTTGTGGCATGAGCCAATTTTCCAGCATGTCCAGATACACATGTCCTGTAACGCTTTTTCCGCAGAAGAAAAAGGGGCCGTAAACTTTAAACCGTGAGATTGCACAAAACACGTTAACTTTTCGTGAATAGCGAATTTGCTGCACGAATGCGTGAGGATTCTCTATCGCCCAGATTCGCACATTGTGTCTGTTCACTTCACCATTAAGAAAAAATGTTGCTTCATCACTGAAAACAAGTTTCGCACTGAACGCATCCTCTTCCATGAGCTGTTGCAACCGCGCCGAAAATTCAAAGCGTTTGACTTTGTCATCGGGTGTCAGGGCTTGTAGCAATTGTAAACAGTAAGGCTTCTGCTTTAGCCTTTTCCGTAAGATTTTCCAAACCGTCGGCTGTGGTACGTTTAGCTCCCTGCTTGCTTTATTCGTCGACTTCTGCGGGCTACGCGTGAAACTTGCCCGCACGCGTTCAACCGTTTCTTCGCTCACTGCAGGCCGACCCATTGATTTCCCCTTACAGAGGCATCCAGAAGCTTTAAACTGCGCATACCATCGCCGAATGGAGTTAGCAGTTGGTGGATCTTTGTTGAACTTCGTCCTGAAGTGTCGTTGCACTGTTATGACTGACTGACGTGAGTGCATTTCAAGCACGACATACGCTTTCTCGGCTACTGTCGCCATTTTGTCTCACTGCGCTCTCGAGCGCTCTGGCGGCAGAAACCTGAAGTGCGGCTTCAGCCGAACAAAACTTTGAGTTTTTCTACGTATCTGTAGTGTGTCGTGACCACATGTCAATGAATGGAGCTACAGTGAATTTATGAAATCGCTTCAATCATTTGTAGTAGCCCTGTATTTGGCTTAATAACGTAGGTGCAACAGGGCCCAGAAATTATCCAGGCCCTCCAACAAATGTCTGGGAGGAAGTTTAAGGGGCAATAGGTCACGTGATTCGGCTTGTGCACTCCATGGCGCCCAGTTCGTGGACTCCTGTAGCAGCTGCGACAGGACTGCACCAGACACTATAGAAGATCAGAGACTTTTCATGTTGTGAACAGCACTGTACTGCTCATCAGTAGGTAGGTTGAGAAATTGCCGTCGGATGTCACTTTTAGCATCTGTAGTGCAATCGGACGATTGCGGTAGAACTACGACTACGACTTGAGGGAACCCCACAACCAGTAGGCACTCGGATTGAGGATTGGGGACATTGGAAGCCAAGTATCACGGAAGTGATGGTCAGCACGCGATGTTCACACGTTTAGCAATATAAGGTGGAGTGCCGTTCTGCATAAACAAGTCGTACCTACAAACAGGTGTTTGCCAACAGGCTAGGGATAATACGGTTCTGTAACATATCGGCGTACCTCGTACCACTCACGCTGCACCCCACTGTCTAGCGCCATCCGTTGGTCGGTTATTGCGTTAAATTTCTTTTCAGTAAAATCCCATGTCTTTCCAGGCATGTGTGCCAAGTTTTACTCTCTACCTACATTATTCCGTGAATTAGAGCCTTTTCAAAAGTTAACAGACTTTTTGGTCAAACTGTACACTGATCAGCCAAAACATTTGAAATACATGCTTAGTAGCGCGCTGGTCCACTTTTGGAGAGCAGTACAGCAGCTACGAGGGATCACAGACGCGTGTGTTTGCCTGGCATAAAAAGTTAAAGAAAGGACAAGAACGTGTGGAAAACCAGCAACACGATCGCCGTCCTCGCACCAGCATTACAAACAAAAACTTTCATTACAAACAAAAACTTTCGTGCTATTAAAGACATTATTGTCGACGATCGACGGGAGAGTATCAGAAATTGCACAAAACGTCGGAATCAGTTATGAGTGCTGTCAAGCAATCATCACAAACGACCTACATGTCCGTAAAGTGTGTTCCAGATGGGTCCCTAAACTTTTGACCGAAAATCTGAAGTTGAAACGTATGGAGGTCTGTCAGAGGCTTACAGCAAGGTTTGCGTTAGAAGGTGATGCATTTTTGAGTCGGATCATCACCTGTGACGAAACATGGGTTCACCGCTACACTCCATAATGCAGACAAGCCAGTTTGAAGAGATGGGGCCCCTCCACGCCCGCACCAACGTGGTGACCAAACCAAAAGTTCTACTGTCACCTCCGTAAACATGTTAGTTGTCTAGTATGTGGATCACAGGATGCTGGGCTGTGATGTTGTCCGTGCGTCTGGGTAAGACTACGCATTAACACGGTCCATCAGGTGATAGATAGTGGACGAAACGCGAGTGAGGGTAGCGATTTGAAGAGCAGAGGAAAAAAAGTGCCATGGCTCGTGCCGTGGGAAAAAAACCTCTGCGACAGTGGGATGGGTAGTAAGAGCAGTAGTGGCTTACTAGCTGCGATAGTTCATGCAAGGTTGGATTTGTTAGTATAGGTATCATGCATCATTACCATGACAAGCGATGGCGATGTGTCCCAGTTGTTGCTGCTGCTGCATTCCTGGAACAATCAAGATCGTTATACAGTAGTGGGAGATCGGCCATAGATCATCTCACTGTGTGGGGGATGTGTGGAGCTTGTTTGCATGCAGAGTACGGTACGGCTTCCCTGTGTGGTGCCAGTTATTCGGCAGTGTACTCCAATCCAGCTGGATATCCAGTAATGGGTCTGATTAACAGGGGCTCGCCTGTGCCGTTACGTTTGCGTATGCTTGGCCATAGATGTTATGTCCTTACAAGTATGTCTTTTGGTCTTTTATGTTTCCATCTATGGTTGTGGTCGTAGTTCCCCAGATTCAGAATAAACGGGTTCTGCGAATGTCTGGAGTTTCTGTATAGTCTTGTGGTGAGTTTGTGGATTACCTCCGTGAGAGTCTCAAGTCGGTATTCCCGGTGAAGGTCCGCGATGCGTGTGTATCGTGGAGCATTGCTTATGATTTTGAGTACTTTGTTTTGTATGAGCTGCAGACGGCGCAGACGTGTAGGCGCAGCGTATCCCCAGACAGGAGCTGCGTACGTCATCAGGGGTCGGATAAGTGTCATGTACATGGACCTCGACACCCTTCTGTTCAGTGTGCTACGCCTGTTGAGCATAGGATAGAGCTGTTTGAGCCTCGCGCTAGCTCGGTTGGTCATGTGTTGCATGTGGTCCCCCCAGAGTAATTTCCGGTCCAGCCAGACACCGAGGTATTTGACTTTCTCACGGAAACGTATTGGGCGTGCATGTAGAGTTATTGGTCTGCAGTAGCGGTGTTTGCGCAGTTGCTTCGGTCTTCTAGTGAACAGAACGGCTTCGCAAGCCAGTAAGGAGTGGTGGAGGAAAGGGGAGGCGGCACCAGTGAAAGCCAAGACTCGAGTGTCAGCTGGTAAGGTTCTTTCAACCGTTTTTTTCGATCAGCGAGGCATTTTGCTGACTGATTTTTTGTGACGCATAATCAATGCTACTTACTACTGCGAACTGTTAACAAGGCGAGAGTAGCATATCGCCGCAAAAGATGAGATCAATCGATTCGACAGGTCATCCTTCCCCACGACAATGCGCGACGCCATACTGCAGCTCTAACTGTCTCCAAGCTACAGAAAATGCACTGGACTACACTTGATCATCCTCCTTACAGCCCGGGCTTATCACCCTGCTTAAAGAAGCTCTAGGACGGCGACAATTTGAAGATGACGAGAGTCTGGAAAACTTCGTGCGCAACTGGCTGGTGACACGACCCAGTTCTTTTTATGATGAGGGCATCAAAAAGCTGCCCATACTCTGGGGCAAATGCATTTCCAAAGCAGGAGACTATGTGGAAAAATATAATTGCCGTGAGTTTTTCAATTAATGAATTTAAATAAATAATAAAATCCCGTTTATATTTGATCCGCCCTCAGATTTTGCATGGCGCGGAGTCGATGAGATTTTTGTTACGCTTTTCAGAGGTTTGTGGCTGCAGATGTCTATGCACAGATCACTCATTTTCCGTATATTATGGATCCGTGGTTTGTGGACACAGTTCTGGCAAAGATAGCATCACAGATGTGCTCTACTGGTTTCACATCAGGCGAGTTTGGTGACCAAACAAATGGTTCAAATGGCTCTGAGCACTATGAGACTTAACTTCTGAGGTCATCAGTCCCCTAGAACTTAGAACTACTTAAGCCTAACTAACCGAAGGACATCACACACATCCATGCCCGAGGCAGGATTCGAACCTGCGACCGTAGCGGTCGCGCGGTTCCAGACTCTAGAGCCTAGAACCGCTCGGCCACTCCGGCCGGCCCGTGAGCAAACAGAATTCACTTTCGTGCTCACTCGATTCCTGACATGAACAGTTATCCTGTTAGAAGGTGCCATCGCCGTCAGGGAAGACATCAGGCATGACGGGATGCGGGTTGTCCGCAGTAATGTTCACGATGACCACAGCTTTCATGGTGTCTTGGATTACTACCGCATTATCGTGATACTACACCCCCCCCCCCCCCCCCTCCCATCGCCCTGCGCCTGTGGTGTCGTAGGTATTAGTAGCAAATGTTTGCTGGATGACGGCGTATTCTGGCACTGGTGTAACAAGAAACATGGACCGGGCGACACGTGTCCCTTGGTCGTCGGTCCGATCTCGAAGATCCCAGTGCTGTCTTAATTGATGATATCTTTGGGTCAGCATGGCAATAAGTTTGGTTCATTTGCATGCTCAGTACAAAAAAAAATATGTGCTCCCAAACACTTGCGTCTGTCCCAGCAGTGATCCATCGTCACAACTACAACAGAACGCCGCCTATCCTGTTCTACAGACTGGGAAAGCCTCCACCCGTCACGTTCTATGACCGAGCGAGGTGTCGCAGTGGTTGGCACACTAGACTCAAATTCGGGACGACGACCATTCAGCTGTGCGTCAGGCCATCTTAATTTAGGTTTTCCCGTCTTAATTTAGGTTTTCCATGATTTTTCCTAAATCATCCCATCCACATGCCTGATTGTTCCTTTAAAGAGCACGGCCAGTTTCCTTCCTCATCGATGAAACAATCCGAGCTCGTGCTTCGTCTGTAATGAAATCCATGTCGATGGACGTTAAACCCTAATTTTCCTTTTTTTCGTTCAGTGATAAGCATCATTTAGCCTAGTCGTGATTTCAGCGTTCACCAAGCATTTCCCATAGATAGGCAACGCGAACAGCCGACCACCTTCGCTATCTCCTAGACGCTCGTTCCCATTGTCAAAGTCGCATTTTGCACTCCTAACGTCGGCTCTTTAGTCCCTGCTCCGCAGATGTACTCCCCTTACCACGTCTTGTGTCCGCAACGCTACCGGATGTTGAATGTCGCGGCGGGCAGTGACATAATGTTTGGGCTCATCATTGTGTATTAAGAAAGGAGGGGGAGTCTTGTAAAAGCAGTGTTACAAGCGAATAATATATCAGACAGTTTTACGAGCATCTTGAATAGCGTAAGGGAGCTCTAGGCGTCCACCCTATAGTGCGACAGGGTGCGGTCCTAGGCTAGAAATTTGCCTGTAATGTGTTCGCGTCCATAGGTGGCGCCTGTGATTTACCAGGCAATCACTGCCGTGTTTGCGTATGTACGTTCACATATTACCTGACTAAGCGAACTGGTTACCTGGCCAAAGTGGCCGCGCCGTCGTGTTTACGCCCGAGCAGCAGGGCGAGGAAGTAGCGACGGAGTACACTCCAGTACTCTAGCAAGCAGAGCGCTGCCACACGCTACACGAGTCTACGCGCCACTGAATGAAGGGCCCATGTGGAACGAGAACGCCTTACAACAAAGACATTGGACAAAAATATAGAAACACCGCGAGAAATGTATGCTTGAACATAAATGCGGAGGCTGGCTGCGCTGTTGTTGTTGACCACGAACGGCACCTGTGCAATACGTTGCAGGTGCTATTCGTGATCAAAACAGTGTTCTGTGTAGTTGTAGACGCATTATTTTGCATCTCAGTGAATTCGAACGTGGACACATTGTTGCTGCTCATATGACTGATGGGTCCGTAGCCGGCCGAAGTGGCCGAGCGGCTTTAGGCGCTGCAGTCTGGAACCGCGCGGCCGCTACGGTCGCAGGTTCGAATCCTGCCTCGGGCATCGATGTGTGTGATGTCCTTAGGTTAGTTAGGTTTAAGTAGTTCTAAGTTCTAGGGGACTGATGACCATAGATGTTAAGTCCCATAGTGCTCAGAGCCATTTGAACCATTTTTGATGGGTCTGTAACCAAGGGAGCCGAAATTTTGGTATTTCAGGATGCACCGCATACTGGCAAAGCGGAAAAACAATTTCTGCTAAAAGTCAGAACGAGGACAAAAGTAAGAGGGACGCTAAACAAGAAAACATCTGCAAAAGTCAGTGCAGAATTGAATAACGCAAACCTGTCAGCACCAAAACAACAAGAAGAGAGCTCCAGAAGCATGAAATTGCACGGCAAGCTGTAATTCCAAAACCATTCGTCGATGATGCAAAAGCCCATAACAGAAAAACGTGGTGCAGAGGTCCTAAAACCTGGAGCACGGAGCAATGCAGGAATGTCATTTTGTCGAATGAGTCTTGTTTCAGTTTCCAACTTCTAGCCGAGTTTACGTCCCATGAGCGAAACTCGGCGGGGATTCGGCTATGATTTGGGCAGCGATATCGTGGTATACTATGAGCCCCATGGTTTCTCCGCGAGGTTGCATTACAGCCAAGGGTCATGGGAACATTTTCGCGAATCGTGTTCAAACCGTGCTACGATGTTTGTTCCGCAACAGGGCCCATGTACTCGCAGCTCTCATCTTCCAGGGCTGGTTTTCTCAACATGAGAATGAGTTGTCTCATCTCCCCTGGGCACCACAGTGACCAGATATCAATATTAATGAGCCTTTGTGGTTTACTTCGGAGAGAAGTGTGAGTTATGTGACTGGATTTGCGATTTCCTGTCAGAGACGTCACTGTGTTCGTAGCAATTGACGGCAAGTCATCGAGTAAAACAGAAGTGATTTCAGGCGTTCCCCATGGTAGTGTTATAGGCCCTTTCCTGTTCCTTACCTATATAAACGATTTGGGAGAGAATCTGAGCATCCGTCTTCGGTTGTTTGCAGATGACGCTGTCGTTTATCGACTAATTAAGTCATCAGAAGATCGTAACAAACTGCAAAAGGATTTAGAAAAAATATCTGAATGGTGCGAAAAGTGGCAGTTGACCCTAAATAACGAAAAGTGTGAGGTCGTCCACACGAGTGCTAAAAGGAACTCGTTAAACTTCGGTTAAACGATAAATCAGTCTAATCTAAAAGCCGTAAATTCAACTAAATATCTAGGTATTACAGTTACGAACAACTTAAATTGGAAAGAACACTTAGAAAATGTTATGGGGAAGGCTAACCAAAGGCTGAGTTTTCTTGGCAGGACACTTATAAAATCTAACAGACCTACTAAGCAGACTGCCTAGACTACACTTGTCCGTCCTCTTTTAGAATACTGCTGCGCTGTGTGGGATCCTTACCAGATAAGCCTGAGGGAGTACATCGAAAAAGTTCAAAGAAAGGCAGCACTTTTTGTATTATCGCGAAATATGGGAGAGAGTGTCACTGAAATGATACAGGATTTGCGCTGGACGTCATTAAAAGGAAGGCGTTTTTCGTTACGACGGAATCTTCTCACGAAATTCCAATCACCAACTCTCTCCTCAAAATACAAAAATATTTTGTTGACACCGACCTACAGAGCGAGGAACGAGCACCACAATAAAATAAGGGAAATCAGAGCTCGTACGGAAAGATATAGGTGTTCATTCTTTCCGCGCGCTACACGAGATTGGAATAATAGAGAATTGTGAAAGTGGTTCAATGACCCCTCTGCCAGGATCTTAAATGTGATTTGCAGAGTATCCATGTACATCTACATCTACATCTACATTTATACTCCGCAAGCCACCCAACGGTGTGTGGCGGAGGGCACTTTACGTGCCACTGCCATTACCTCCCTTTCCTGTTACAGTCGCGTATGGTTCGCGGGAAGAACTACCGTCTGAAAGCCTCCGTGCGCGCTCTAATCTCTCTAATTTTACATTCGTGATCTCCTCGGGAGGTATAAGTAGGGGGAAGCAATATATTCGATACCTCATCCAGAAACGCACCCTCTCGAAACCTGGCGAGCAAGCTACACCGCGATGCAGAGCGCCTCTCTTGCAGAGTCTGCCACTTGAGTTTATTAAACATCTCCGTAACGCTATCACGGTTACCAAATAACCCTGTGACGAAACGCGCCGCTCTTCTTTGGATCTTCTCTATCTCCTCCGTCAAACCGATCTGGTACGGATCCCACACTGTAGATGTGGATGTGATCCCTATCCACCTCCATCTTCGTTACCTGAACTTGCAATTATTTCCAAGGGAGAAAAAAATCCGTGCAAGACCTCTGTTTATCCATTGAGAGGCGACTGGAAGTTGTTTTGAATGCCGAAGGTTTTCCTACACCGTGTTAGGCGTAGTAATGTCTTGTGTTTGTGGTGTGTCTATATTTCAGTCCACCCACATGTACATCAATCACCTTGTGTGTATGTAATGTTTCGCTGACAGTATCCCTAAAACTGCTTCCTCCAGTGACGATGCTGTTTCTCAGAGCTGTGTCTGTTGATTCGTAGACTGCTCTCGAAGTGGCGGACGATAATGCCGACTCTTTGTTCAAATTTCTGTTGACTGATTTTATTATATTTTTACTTTTCTCGACTGCGAAAGTATCTCTTTGCCAGCAATCATCACAAATTATTTTGGCATCATATACGACCTTTTTAGTCTTTTAACGTTACAACGCTAACAGATATTTTGGTAACAGTGAAATAAAGGTGACCGCGCGGTCTAATATTTAGCGTTTTTGGCCGGTAACGCCAAGGTTCCGTGTTTGATTCCGACCGATCTTTTTCTGGTTGGAGTACAAGATTCTTGACATATTAAGACTATGTATCTTACTGTTTGCATGATTCTAGAGCAGTTCTATAGGCATTGTGTGGCTTGCTAGTGTTGTGGCAGTGGGAAGGGAACCATTTGTTGTAAAATGTTGTTAATCGAATAAAGATGAGAAGGTTTGCGCTTCTTAATTAATGCCAAACCTTGGGCTCATCTTGTCTCTTAGTTTTCCGCCATTCCAATATGGTAGGCTGAGTTTCCCTATTATAAACGTAGAGAACGAATTTCTGTATTCGCAGCAATGAACATGACAAATTGTGCAGAAGACGGAAATATCCAGTGAACTTCGTTACATAATTTTTTTTATATCCACGTCAAGTTCAAGTTTTTACATTCATGTCATCTTCTGTATTCAGAAAATTTATGAAAACTTATTTGTTAAGTTGACCTTTTTTACGGTTTATGTAATTTATAAAATCTCGCATATTAAAATTAGATTTTTATCCTGAACTCCAAAACAGTTATCAAAAACTATTTTGAGCAACATCAAATTTTACCAGTTGGTCGGCGGAAGACTCTCCTTTTGTTAAGCGATATTCCATTCCCTCAACCCCCCCCCCCCCCCCCCCCCATTTGCCCCCCTACGACCGACTTCTAGAATCGCCTCTGCTTTGCAATATTTATTCACAGTGTAAAGTGTTTGAATCCACAGTTCATATAAACAGATTGCTGGCCACTTTGATTTTGACATTTAATTTTTTCGTAGGAAATCTAATGTAAGCTCTTTTTGCATGCATGTTCTCTCATCCACAAATACTGACACATTCTTTCTAGAACCTCTTAAAATCAAATGCCATAGACACAACAGTTTTTTTTTCAGTATTCCTTTGGTAGCCATTTGGTAGCCTTTGGTAGACAAAGGATGTGAAGTTTTATAAAAGATGGTAGTCAGTCATGGACTGTGCGGCTGGTCCCGGCGGAGGTTCGAGTCCTCCCTCGGGCATGAGTGTGTGTGTTTGTCAAAAATGGTTCAAATGGCTCTGAGCACTATGGGACTCAACTGCTGAGGTCATTAGTCCCCTAGAACTTAGAACTAGTTAAACCTAACTAACCTAAGGACATCACAAACATCCATGCCCGAGGCAGGATTCGAACCTGCGACCGTAGCGGTCTCGCGGTTCTAGACTGCAGCGCCTTTAACCGCACGGCCACTTCGGCCGGCTGTGTGTGTTTGTCCTTAGGATAATTTAGGTTAAGTAGTGTGTAAGCTTAGGGACTGATGACCTTAGCAGTTACGTCCCATAAGATTTCATATACATTTTGAAAAGACGGTATTTCGTCTTATTGTTCACAATGTCGCAGAAATACCTCTGTAATGGTGCATTCATCTACAGGTTGATTCCGTGGAGATATTACGAACTTGCAGAGATGGTAGAGAAAGGTAAATGTATCAATTTGAGGTAAGGTATCCTGATCCAGAAAAGACTACAGTCGAAAACGTGCTGGTACCTCTGACACTGGAATACATGTACTTGTACTGTTGTTGCTGAGATTGTATGGTAGCCAACTCTCAGAAGTGGTAGTATGTATCCAAACGTGAAAACAATTTCCAATAAATATGGGCTCTAAAAAGCTTACCTTAAGAACTACAAGCACTTGTTCGTCTTCACTACTGTGAGACCCATCTCTTCTACTGAACATGTGGCCGCAGCTCTTAAGGCAAGCATTTTGGAGCCGATGTTTCCTGGACATTGTTTTCTTGTTTTAATACTTACTACCACTTCTGAAAGTTGGCTACTATACAATCTTAGCAACAACAGTACAGGTACGTGTATTCCAGTGTCAGGGGTATCAGAACCATTTTCGCATATAACTTTCCATTCGGTCGTCCCCGGATCAGGGTCCCTTACCTCAGATTGAAACATTTACCCATATCCGTCATTAAGGAATCATCCTGTATATAATTAAGGAAATATTTATTCCAGAATGAGATTTTCACTCTGCAGCGGAGTGTGCGCTGATATGAAACTTCCTGGCAGATTAAAACTGTGTGCCCGACCGAGACTCGGACTCGGGACCTTTGCCTTTCGCGGGCAAGTGCTCTACGAACTGAGCTACCGAAGCACGACTCACGTCCGGTACCCACAGCTTTACTTCTGCCAGTATCTCGTCTCCTACCTTCCAAACTTTACAGAAGCTCTTCTGCGAACCATGTGAACTAGCACTCCTGAAAGAAAGGATATAGCGGAGACATGGCTTAGCCACAGCCTGGGGGATGTTTCCAGAATGAGATTTTCACTCTGCAGCGGAGTGTGCGCTGATATGAAACTTCCTGGCAGATTAAAACTGTGTGCCCGATCGAGACTCGAACTCGGTCGGGCACACAGTTTTAATCTGCCAGGAAGTTTGAAATGTTTATTGTGTACATTTTACTTATTCTGCTTTGGGGCATATTCCTGAATCCGCCTCCACTTGGCATCGTTTCCTTCCTTTCGTAGTTTCAACACCACTGACCTACTTCATTTTCACTCTGCTTACAGCTTCCGTCGCTTTCTATGTCGGTACTATCAAATCTTTGCCAGTTACCGTGAAAGTATTTTCCGCGTTCATTGCTTGTGATCAGATTTCGAGCTCGCACCACGAAGGAAGAACGTCTGTTACTTTGAATTGCAAAGCGATTGTATCTAGTGATATGGACAAGTTCTTTGCCAATACGGCCGAGTAACCAGTTCGCCTTGCCGATTAATGCCTGTAAACTACCTGCTCTCCTTTGTTTGCTGCACGGACTCTCGACTTGGCTTACGTCTGTTACCTTCTACTTGATTTAAGATTTACAAGCTGTTGCTCTTTATGAATATTTAGAGAACATGTGCGACCCCTGTCGATTGCCTGTCCAACGCACTTACGCAGCGACGGACCTGCAATTACTTCAATGTTTACAACAGGCTGTTTCCCATGGTTTTCCTAAATCCCTTAGGGCTGTTGTGATATTGGCTCGTCTGAAACGCCGCAGTCGATTCCTTCCAATACGGTACCGTCGTCGATACGGTCGTCTTCTTAGACGATTTGCGGATGAAGGTATTTTTTTCATTTTTCTTGCAGTGGTTACGTAAATAGTGTTGACGTGAGAATTGTTAGCCGTTTTTTATTCATTCGATTTCTTTTTGTCATATAATTGGACCTTTTTTTGTTATTGCCGATTTCATAGACTAAACCAAGAATTAGGATTGCAATTTGCGTTAAAAGAAAACAGCGGCAGTAGTCGTTAGAAAATGTTCATCGCTATGGGGGAAAGAAGATGGAGTGCAAATCGTCGTGAGTGGTACAAATTTTCGTATACCGTATACTATATGCAAGCTGCACTTTCGAACATAACTGACATGAAATAACGAAACACGTCATAGGATAAACGCTTGGAAACAGTGAGGACAATTGCTGAATCGTCAACCCAGAAACGGCTCAAAAAAATTAACACGTCACTTAACTTGGGGAAAGAAATTTTTTCCCACTTTTATGCATGCATCACGTGGCACTCAAATTTGGTCAGGAAATGCGTAATTTTCTGTGTGATCAGCTGGATGACTAACAGACAAATGTACATTAAGTTATCACAAATGTTTCAGTTCTTTGTTATTTAGAAGCCGACAAGATTAACACTAAAATGAGGAAGTGTCCGTGAAGTGTGAAGTACATGTTTTGTCGTACAGCTAAAGGCACATCTGGTAACAAAATGGTTCAAATGGCTGTGAGCACTACGGGACTTAACTTCTGAGTTTATCAGTCCCCTAGAACTTAGAACTACTTAAACCTAACTAACCTAAGGACAGCACACACATCCATGCCCGAGGCAGGATTCGAACCGGCGACCGTAGCAGCCGCGTGGTTCCGGACTGTAGCGCCTAGAACCACTCGGCCACCCCGGCCGGCTATCTGGTAACAGGTCAGGTAGAACATTCTCTGCGAAACTGTGATAAATTTGTCGTGGAGCCTGGGTGGGAAAAAGCGAGGCCCTACCAAATAATCACCAACAATGCCGTCCCCAACACTGCGGGGTCATGTAAAACAAAACACTGACGGTGCACAACGTAACCAGACGGCACCAAAAGTGCAAATTCCCCATTGTTCTAGTGTTTGTTCTTGTGTGTTTTTCATGATTAATGTGCTGGAGGACATGAATTGTAACACGGAAACGTACCCGTTTTCATACCACATAATTTCTTCCTCTACGTGTGGGTAATGTGTCCTGCAGTTTGTGCCGTATATTTTTGTTGCACCCTGTATCGCTGCGGGAAGCACATCAGCGGCCGGAACTACAGAAGAAATATTTGGTCGATGGTTAGTTTGCCGACTGCGGCGCTGTCAGGAGCACGAGCGCAGCCAACGGCTCGTATTTCCCTCTGTCGCTGACAATGGCCGCCGCGGAGAGTTAATTGCGCTGTCAGGATGCTAAACGCACTCCCGCCTCGCCCCATTGCGCACTACATACCGCGGAACTTCATTAACTCGGTACTCCGTCCTGTACAGAGCGCGGCTTATCACTCCTCTTCAAGATAAATAAGTATACATAAAATTAAAAAGCGATACGTATCTCTAGAATGGGCCCAAACACTACACTGTTTCGCTTCATCATTTCGTAGCGAACGATGGGCATCGACTTCGGAACGTAAAATAGTGTCCAGTAAAAAAAGGGAAACTAAATGCTTTTTACAAACATTGGTACACCGTATTTTACGCACTATAAGACGCACTTTTTTTTCTTCGAAAAATTGCCCCCAAAATTCAGGTGCATCATACCCGAAATTAATATAAAAATGTCCAGTGCTTGATTAAAGCCGGCCGCGGTGGCCGTGCGGTTCTAGGCGCTCAGTCCGGAACCGCGTGACTGCTACGGTCGCAGGATCGAATCCTGCCTCGGGCATGGGTGTGTGTGATGTCCTTCGGTTAGTTAGGTTTAAGTAGTTCTAAGTTCTAGGGACTGATGACCACAGATGATAAGTCCCATAGTGCTCACAGCCATTTGAACAATTTTTTTGTTTGATTAAACATTCCCGCTAGTCATAAAAATGGCCGTATATGATGCCGCGGAAAACGTATGTCTGTCTGTCGACATTGGATTCAACTGGCATGAGCTGCAGGGATTCACAAGCTTCCTAACACTGCCTCCCTCCCCCCGCCATTACAAACCCAGAACACTGTCTAGCCAATGACTCGTAATTGCGATCTACGGTATCAGTGAACTTGAATTGAAA
Organism: Schistocerca americana; assembly: GCF_021461395.2. Lineage (NCBI taxonomy): Eukaryota > Metazoa > Arthropoda > Insecta > Orthoptera > Acrididae > Schistocerca > Schistocerca americana. Next base: position 160,510,464 of record NC_060119.1, on the reverse strand, counting down.
GCGATTGGTGCTATCGGTAACAGTTAAATATCTTTCTTAGTTGCAGTTTTGTAATGGAAAAAAGTAAAAAGTATTCATATGATGCACCGACCTCGGCGAAGATCAGTTTGGATTACGCGGAAATGTTGGAACACGTGAGGCAATACTGACCCTATGACTTATCTTAGAAAATAGAATAAGGAAAGGCATACCTACATTTATAGCATTTGTAGACTTAGAGAAAGCTTTTGACAATGTTGACTGGAATACTCTCTTTCAAATTCTGAAGGTGGCAGGGGTAAAATACAGGGAGCGAAAGGCTGTTTACAATTTGTACAGAAACCAGATGGCAGTTATAAGAGTCGAGGGGCATGAAAGGGAAGCAGCGGTTGGAAAGGGAGTGAGACAGGATTGTAGGCTCTCCCCGATGTTATTCAATCTGTATATTGGGCTAGCAGTAAAGGAAACAAAAGAAAAATTAGAAGTTGGTATTAAAGTCCATGGAGAAGAAATAAAAACGTTGAGGTTCGCCGATGACATTGTAATTCTGTCAGAGACAGCAAAGGACTTGGAAGAGCAGTTGAACGGAATCGACAATGTCTTGAAAGGAGGATATAAGATGAACATCAACAAAAGCACAACGAGGATAATGGAATGCAGTCGAATTAAGTTGGGTGATGCTGAAGGAACTAGATTAGGAAATGAGACACTTAAAGTAGTAAAGGAGTTTTCCTATTTGGGGAGCAAAATAACTGATGATGGTCGAAGTAGAGAGGATGTAAAATGTAGAATAGCAATGGCAAGGAAAGCGTTTCTAAAGAAGAGAAATTTGTTAACATCGAGTATAGATTTAAGTGTCAGGAAGTCGTTTCTGAAAGTATTTGTATGGAGTGTAGCCATGTATGGAAGTGAAACATGGACGATAAATAGTTTGGACAAGAAGAGAATAGAAGCATTCGAAATGTGGTGCTACAGAAGAATGCTGAAGATTAGATGGATAGTTCACATAACTAATGAGGAGGTGCTGAATAGAATTGGGGAAAAGAGGAGTTTGTGGCACAACTTGACAAGAAGAAGGGACTGGTTGGTAGGACATGTTCTGAGGCATCAAGGGATCACAAATTTAGCGTTGGAGGGCGGCGTAGAGGGTAAAAACCTTAGAGGGAGACCAAGAGATGAGTACACTAAGAAGATTCAGAAGGATGTAGGTTGCAGTAAGTTCTGGGAGATGAAGAAGCTTGAACAGGATAGAGTAGCATGGAGAGCTGCATCAAACCAGTCTCAGGACTGAAGACAACAACAACAACAACATGATGCGAGGTAAATTGAAAGTAATAGCGTATGCAGAAGAACATCGAAACAGAAGAGCTGAACGGCATTTCAGCCCTCCACCCAGAGGTAAAACCAATCGCGACTGGCGGGCTAGTAAAGAAGAATTGGGAAAATGAGGAAGACTAAATGTGCAACAGAGGACTGAATGCAAAATGGCCATAACTAGAAAACGGCATTTTGAAATGGATTCAAGGACACCATCAAAATGGCATTGGAATTAATACAAAAATGATTAAAAATCACGTTCGTGAGCTAGCGTTACAGTAAAACTTAACAGACTTTGAGGGTGGATTTGGTTGCTGTTACAGGTTTGTGGACTTACCATGCGAACCAAAAGCAAAATATCTCACAAAATGCAGTACACCGTTGTCATTTCATGTTGTACTGACGGTACTAAATTTAATCCAATGGTCATTTTTAAGCCCAAAACAACGCCAAAACCTTCCGAAATACAGCCAGGTGTTGTTAACGTACGTGACAAGGATTGGTACGAAATTATGGTTTAACAAAGTGTGGGAGGGAAGGAAAGGTGTTTTATTGAAGAAGACTTGCCTTCCTATGCTAGATCATTTGAGCAGTCATTTGAAAAATTCTATGAAGGACGAACTGAGACAGTGACATACAGAGCTTGTTGTTATTCCGAGTAGACTTACTTCACAATTGCAAGCTCGTGATGTCCCGACAAATAAACCATTTAAAGTGTATATGAGTGAGGAATGGAACAAATGGATGATTGGAGAAACCCAACATGAATTTACACCGAAGGGAGCTTTAAAACGACGAACAAACAAGTAGGTCAGTGGATAAAACAGTTGTACTTTAGAGAGAGGGTAGGCATTACTGTTAAATCTTTCAAGAAGTGCGGCATAAGTAACGCTCTCGATAATAGTGAAGACCATCTTGTATATGAGGAGGACAACGATGTGACGAAGAGGAAAAAAAAGAAGAAGAAGAATAAGGAGAATAAAGTTCAAATGACGATTTTCAGCGTTTTTAAAGGTCAGTAGGTTTTATAAACTAAGAATATTTTTAGTCTGGCTTTGCAGTCTAATAATAAAAATGGTAAGTTATTGTTTTTAAAAATTGCTATAAATTTAAGGTGCGTCTTATAGTCCATACGGCTTGAAAGCAGCAACTTTACAAACTGGCCGGTTTTGGTTCAGCATGAACCGTCCTCAGATCTGTAGATATAAGTAAAATAACTAATCAACGAACTTTCTATTTTAGTAAGTATACTTGTTTGTTTGTTGAGAACACTGTTCTTGGAAATTCAAATGTTCAAATGTGTGTGATTTCCTAAGGGACCAAACTGCTGAGGTCGTCGGTCCTTGACTTACACACTACTTAAACTAACTTATGCTAAGAACAACACACACACCCATACCCGAGGGAGGACTCGAATCTCCTGTGGGAGGTTCAAATGGTTCAAATGGCTCTGAGCACTATGCGACTTAACTTCTGGGGTCATTAGTCGCCCAGAACGTAGAACTTATGAAACCTAACTAACCTAAGGACATCACACACATCCATGCACTAGGCAGCATTCGAACCTGGAACCGTAGTGGTCGCTCGGCTCCAGACTGTAGCGCCTAGAACCGCTCGGCCACTCCAGCCGGCTCCTGCGGGAGGGGCCGCGCAATCCGTAACATGGCGCCTCAAACGGCGCGGCTTGGAAGTACTTGACTAAAACTTGTGGGCTGTCAAAAATCTATTGTTTGGATGGCCGACGGCCTCTGGATCCATGCCTGTGCTGTTGACCTGTTTTCGTCACTTATCGTTAGGGACAGCTCGGCCAGAAACGTGAATAACCAATAGCAGTAGCGAGAGTCAGTAGAATTGCTTGGTTTAGGATTAGCTTGAGTGCAGTCCGGCGGATACGTTTTTATCTTTACATACATGAAATGTATTCGCAGTTGCAAATATGAACAACCATCAGCTGTATAATGGGATGACGATACTGAAAATCTGATCCGGATAGGAATTCGAACTTGCATTTCCCGCTTGGTGTTCCGCGGGCGCTGCGACAGACATAACGAAAACTGAATGTTTATATGTGAAACATTGTGGGAACAATTTGTCTGCAAAGTATTCATGAAATAGTGTATTTTACCACTGCAAATATTTTTTTTTAAAACGCGGAGGGCAATAAAACTTGGTCCATTGTATCGGTAGTGAGTGATTCTGCTTCTGGAACATTGACGTATGTAAGGATTCACCTAAAACTTTATTTGTAATTTGTAGCACAGAGTTCATTGAATAGTTATCTCGACGAATAATGTTGTTTGCTGCAATTAAGTGTATATTTCGTCTGCAAATGGTCATTTAGTGAGATGTAACAAGTGAAATATGGAAATTGCGATACAAATCACAGTCGGACACCGCAACACCAATGTCTGTTACTTATTTTGCACAGGTTCATTAACACTCGTAGTGTAGTGCGATCGTTATCTTGATCACTGAATGTAGTATTGTTAGCTATTCGATCGCAGTTAAATATTTCTGAAGAAAGAATAAATATCAATGCTGCTCTTTTCACCCGCAGCAGTGTAAGGGGGGAAACCATATTAAGAGGCTGTTTCACAGAGAAATTTTGGTATTATTTTGGGGTGGTAAGAATTAATTATAAGTTAATCAAATTGTGACATCATTTCATTGATATTTTGGACAGTTTTTGTGAACTTTTTTGAATAGTTTCAGACAAAAATAACTATGCCGAAGGCTGCGAGTATCCAATTGCGTACACTGCAGCCATTCCGACTTTCATCTGAAATCAGAAAGCTTTCATTTTACATTAATAACTTATATTCTAAGAATATGAACCTCAGTGGAGGTGAAAATAATGAAAATTAAAAATTTTGCATGCGTTGGAACAATGTATTTCGATTTTCACGATTTTTTTCTCTAATTATGCAAAGAAAAATACGCTTAAAATCATGATATCATCTTAGAAGTTGGTTCTTATAATTCGCAACTTTATAAAGAATCATAATACCAATTTTCATAGTGATCGGCTCTATACTTTGTGAGTTAGACTGCACGCAAATATGAAAATAGCCATTTCGAGATAAACGCGTTTGAAAAATAAATTCTCGGAAACTAGAAATTCAAGGAAGTTAGCAATAATGTCAAATGCTTACCGGTTAATCTGCGGTTCCAGCACCATATAGTAATGCTTCTTCTTCCTCATAGGCTTCGTCTTGGGCCTACAGCAGTGCTTTCTGAGCTTTCCGACCTTCCTTCGATTCCAATGAACTACGTCGATTCTGCTGGCTCACGCGCTGGTTATCAATTTGTTCAGCATAATTGAAGCGTGCCTACTACAATTCGTGCCTCGTTCATGACCATCAGAAGGCCTGATGCCAATTCAACGAATTTTAGTCCGTTGTGCAAGTGTTTAGGAGCTAATCGCCAAATAGTGGAATTAAATCTTTCATTCGCACTCTGTATGTGGCCACCCAAACATCTCTCCAGTAATTCATCCCTTGATAAATCTTCATATATAGGAAGAATTTCCTTCTGTACGTTGGAGTGCAGTGGAGTAGGGTGCGGTTCATGTTCCATTCCAAGGGCTGTTCGTTTCTGCCACTCGCACCAAGCTGTCTTCTCCCTCTGGGCAATACTCGTGTCGAGGATTGTCATCCGTGGAAGTCACACGATAGTATGACGCCATAATTGCTTCTTTCATGTCTTGCACACTATCTATGGTCATAAAATATAAACGAATGCGAATTTAGCTTTGAAATTTTGACAGCGTATTCTTGCATAGTTAAGCTAACATTTTATGCAGTAAAAAAATGGGATTTTTTGAACCTCCTAATGTGGTTTCCCTCTTAAGTTGTGGTCCTAGGTGTCAGGTTCCTGTCCAGCTACATCCTTGGAAATTGCGACATATTCAAACTGAACAGCAACGTAGTCGGAACAAGCTAAGGACAAATATCGTTGCTGGTCGTTTCACTTGCAGGAGTTTCTTTTTCCTTTTTTAATGACTGAAGCAATAGAGTAGGAAGAAATTCAGTACGGAGTTTCCAAAATAAAAGTCGTGGTTGCTGGTGTGACGTCATGCTGCTGGGCGAGCAGTCGTCTTGTAACCGCTGCCGTGGGCAGAGGGGAGCGCAGGGGTGTCCCTTCACCCAGTGTCAGGCGCAGCTCAAATGCACAGCTGTCGCACAACACACTTTCTCTCCCCTGTCGCCATGCACATCCATAAGCAACAACCATCACCATAATAAGTCGTCACAAATGTTAAAAGTGAAACTGTGATTAAATTTGTTGTGCTCGTTCAAAATTATATCCGGATACTGCTTTTTGTGACCGAAAAATGCGAGCTCCTCCAAGGCGTTAAGGAGCTGTCCCTTTTGAGCTGTGTGTAGGTTGTCCAAATTCTGATCAATGATAAAAGGGAGAAAGATTGAGTTTAATGGTCTATCGACTTGGAGGTCAATAGGGACAGAGCTCAAGCTTGGACTGTGTGAAGAATCGGGAAGGAAATCGGCCGTACACTTGCAAAGGAACCATCCCGGCATTTGCGTGGAGTGATTTGGGGAAATCACCGAAAACCTGAATCCGGATGGCCGGACATAACATTAGCTAATGACGAGCGGCTTGTGTCATATGTAAAACTGTCATAAATATGATGTCATAAGGCTCACTCCTTCTGAAGAAGACATTTTTAAAAATATCGAAACTTATGTCAAGGGCTAATAAACCTTTGTTTTGCAACTGGTTGGCTCACTTTGTCAACCTCTTCAGATTTATGCATTTGTTGATTCGTAGTCATGTTTAAGATTTTAATTTTTAATGCTTGATTTCTGCACATATAATTCCGACTCGCGGCTTTCTACGCTGTCCAAATCATTCTCTGCTACACACAAACCCATCATCCAGATCAGCAGATTCCTGCGCTGGAACAAAACTGTAGTCCATTGCGTTAAATTAGGCTGCTCGTAATCCTTTTCCGGTCAAAACATTGGGGCTACAACTACGTCTTCGTCGTTTTGCAATAGATGGCAGTAGCGGGAAGTGGTTGTGCAGCTGGTAGGTCGTAAGTGTCATAGCACGAGCTAGGCATTTGTAAACATAACGCCGTCAAACGATTGGTCGGTATGTGATAGCATCACAGAGTACTGTCGATTGAATAACTTACGAACCCAATTCTCGTATTTGCCAGGTTTTAATATTCAGCTTCATTATGATGAAATCTGCGGCTGGGGATCGTAAAATTCTGGGTAAGACGCATGGCGCGGCAACTATTGGTGAAAGAATGTGCAGATAGTGATTTCAACGCTTCAAGAACAGTTAGTTCGATGTCGCTGGAAAAGAAGTTTTCGGAGCTACTGAAACCAACGGAAAAAATCACAGGAGATAGTTTCGAAAGCAACTGATGATTTTGAGCCGAGTCTATTGTATGTTGAACTGGCAACCTACAAACGATGGAGAGGCTTCGTTCCGCCGTAGCCTTCAGTGGTACAGAACCCAACAATAGGCCACAGCAGTCCACCCACCTCACCGCCGTCCCACACCGAACCCAGGGTTATTGTGCGGTTCGCCGCGCGGATTCGTGCCGGGGACCGGCACGCATTCCCGGAAAGCAGTACGTTAGACTGTACGGCTAGCCGGGCGGACCTTCAGCCGAGTACTGAAAGACAAACGGCCACAATACAGGGATAGACACGAGAAGTTGATTTTGCAGCATGACACTTCCCGACCGTATGTCGCCACACTCGTCAAAACATACTTTGGAAACGTTGAAATGGGAAGTCCTACCCCACCCGCCATATTCTCCAGACAATGCTCCCTCTATCAGTTGTTTCAAACAGTGGCATATACCCTGGCTGACCGGGACTGCTGGTCATATGAACAAGTCCAATTGGATCCATTCATGGATCTCCTCAAAAAGACGCAAAGTTCTTCCGCCGTGGGATTCGTATGCTGTCCGAAATATGGGAGAAAATAGTGGTCAGCGGTGTCCAGTACTTCGAATAGTAAAATTTTTGTTTTTCATAATAAAGTCTCTAACTTCAGGAAAAAACGGCAGAAGCAAAGTTGTTGACCGAACAGTATATTATCTTCGTTTTGCTTAAAAGACATCATAGTCGCCGTTGATTGTATAAAATATTTAGTTACTATTGCAATTTCGGCATTATGGCCATTTTCAAGTAACACTGCAAAAGTTACGTTCTGTCAGAATATAAAACTATCTGACATGAGTACATGTTGTTGTTGTGGTCTCCAGTCCTGGGACTGGTTTGATGCAGCTCTCCATGCTACTGTATCCTGTTTGTCGTCGTCAAAATGCAGCCTTTTGACTGTGAGAGTCTCACAAGATCCGATGAGTACGACACTTATTACATCGTAATACATCGTTAAATAAATACTGAACTGTCGATGTTACCATCGTTCTAATAATCTATCACACATACAAGTTCAGGTGCACTGACAACATGTGGAGCTAAGTTTCATTTCGTACATTTCCTATATATATTTCAATTTGAGATTGTTACCTAATCGCGAGTCTCTACCTTCTTTTATTAGAAAAAAAAGTGATGGCGCGAAAAATTCTCATTAGCTACATAAATAACACGTCAATATAAGTCATCTACAGTACTATTCTTTGGTTCCAATATAGGTAATCTACACTACCATTCTTTGCTTTTCTTGAAAGTGTCAGTGGCTTCGCTGTTCTCACGCATTTCGAATTAACGCTACCTCCCTTAAACACCGGATTCTAGGCTTCGTGTGTTACGGTGTGTCAATCGACCTTTATCCCCTCCATCTTAGTCATCCTCCTCCCTCACTCCTTTTTTCTTTCATACGTGATTTCGTGAAATCATGACAATCTAGTAAGCAACGTGGGTCTTTCTTTCGGTCGTACAGTTTCAACGGACGAGCATTCCTGAGACTGACAAATGGTAAAATAAAACCAGTTTAGTACATGGTGTTCTGCAGATATAAGATAAAAAGTACGTCATTTTTTTTAAGTGGTGCAATAGAGAGAGAGTCTGTATGTAACGTGATGCAGTTATCTTTTTGTGACTAATGTTCCTCAGCGGACTGTACATAAAGAGACAGCACATTCTTTTCCATTTGGAATCGGTAAACAGCCATTGTTCTCAGCGTCAAGAACTTCATTGTTCTCCGTGCACGGCCCCCCGCTCTGCATACAGCTCACGTGCAGCACTTCTTGCTCCCGCCTGTAGCGGGGATCGCCGAGATGCGAACGCGTGGGGCTCACGGAGTGGACGACCACACTTCCTGCACTCGACGCGGTCAGCCCCATCAGCGGTTGAGTTGTGCTCTCGTTTTGCTTGCAGGCGAACGCGTGCGTTGCATTCCGCAGTAGTCGATACCAGGATGGGACGTACCTGAAAATACAGTCGACGGTTTACTCCTTAACAATGTTGCGTACATTGCTCAACGTCTTGGACGTTTACCGAACAACACAGCGGACACAAGCAGTGTTACTTTAGCTGTCGCACGGGAAACGGAAATAAACAAAAGACGTACTTTTTGTCTAACAGCAACATGAAAAAGTCACTTCAGTAAAAATTATGCTATTACAGTATTAAATACACTGCAGTCCCAATAATTTTAAAACATAGTTCATGGAAGTAAGAGCGATCGAAAATCAATAGCAAATTTTAAACTGTGTGGTCACTAAAATAGTTGAAGTGTATCTCAAAAGGCGACCGGTCTCAATCACCGTGAGGTCATCTTCCGACCATTTACTCTTTGATGACCATTGGAGAAGATGATATATTCCTGCTCCATATCGCCTTCTCCAACAGTCATTATAGAGTAGCTGGTCGGAAGATGGTCTCATACAGATCGAAACGGGTTACCTTTTAAGATAAACATAAATTATTTTAGCTCTCAAGACTGCTTTTTAATTAAAATTTTTATTAATCTTAAGATTTCGTATGAAGGTACTTTGTAATGGAGGATAAGGAATTACCCAACAAAAGTTTTTCCACTTCATCCTCAAACGTCACTACATTATCATAGCACTTTTAAATATATGTATACCTACGCATCTGTCTTCTTTCTGTACTAACGTAAAAACTTTGGTACAGATTTTTCTTGACCTAGTATTCGTGTTTTGCGCTTTTTGATTTTTATTTTATTTTATTGTGAAATGAGAAATTCTTGACGCCGAAGGTTATGATAGATGCTGTGAAACAGCTGCCAGAATACCAAGAGATTTCTGCAAAATGTTCACGAACTAACACCAACCAAAATACTTGCAACGTGCTCTTATATTCAATCATTATATCCATATACAGGGTGAGTCACCTAACGTTACCGCTGGATATATTTCGTAAACCACATCAAATACTGACGAACCCATTCCACAGACCGAACGTGAGGAGAGGGGCTAGTGTAATTGTTTAATACAAACCATAAAAAAATGCACAGAAGTATGTATTTTAACACAAACCTACGTTTTTTTATATGGAACCCCGTTAGTTTTGTTAGCACATCTGAACATATAAACAAATACGTAATCAGTGCCGTTTGTTGCATTGTAAAATGTTAATTACATCCGGAGATATTGTAACCTAAAGTTGACGCTTGAAACCTCCGACGTTCAGTTGCGTGTTGTAACAAACACGGGCCACGGTGGGCGAGCAGCATCTGCAGGGACATGTTTACGATGACGACCGTGTTTACGAGTGTGGCTGTAGTGCACTGTTGCGGTTTGGTCTAGCTGTCGCAGTGTCCGCATGTAGCGCTTGCTGCTATTGTTATTCTGCATTCGTCTCCGCACGCAGACCAACTGTAGTACACCGTGTTAACAGACGTCTGTGATAGTGTAGTGTTGTAGGAACTGTGACCATGGTGTATTCGAACTCTGAAAAGGCGGAGATGATACTCATCTATGGCGAGTGTCGACGAAATGCAGCTGAAGCCTACAGGGTGTATGCAGAACGGTACCCGGACAGAGAGCATCCAACGTGCCGCACATTGCAAAACATCTACCACCAATGTAACAGGTATGGTCTTAGCACGCAAACGGGTCCGTAACAGGCCCGTCACAGGAGAAGCGGGTGCAGTTGGTGTGTTAGCTGATGTTGCCATGAACCCACACATGAGTACACAGGACATTGCGAGAGCCGGTGGACTGAGTCAAAGTAGTGTCATGTACATACTGCATCGTCACCGCTTTCATCCGTTTCATGTGTCGCTACATCAGCAATTACATGTTGATGAGTTTAATCATCGAGTGCAATTCTGTCAATGGGAATTAACAGAGAATGCGTTGCAGTTCTACCTGTTTACCGGTGAAGCGGTTTTCACAAACCACGGGGCAGTGAATCTACGGAACATGCATTACTCGTCCGTGGACAACCCTCGCTGGCTTAGACAGGTAGAGCGACAGCGACCGTGGACTGTGAATGTATGGTGCGGAATCATTGGCGACCACCTCATTGGTCTTCACTTCATTGCAGGGGCCCAAACAGCTGCAACATACATCGCGTTTCTACAGAATGATCTGCCAACGTTGCTCGAAAATGTCCCACTGGAAACGCGTCGACGTATGTGGTATCAGCATGATGGTGCACCTGCACATTCCGCAATTAACACAAGGCTGACCCTTGACAGGATGTTCGACGGGCGTTTCATAAGACGTGGAGGACGCATAAATTGGCCAGCCCGTTCTCCTGATCTTACACCTCTGGACTTCTTTCTGTGGGGTACGTTAAAGGAGAATGTGTACCGTGATGTACCTACAACCCCAGAGGATATGAAACAACGTATTGTGGCAGCCTGCGGTGACATTACACCAGATGTACTGCGGCGCGTACGACATTCATTACACCAGAGATTTCAATTGTGTGCAGCAAATGATGGCCAACACATTGAACATCTCTTGGCCTGACATGTCGGGACACACTCTATTCCATTCCGTAATTGAAAACGGAAACCACGTGTTTACGTGTACCTCACCCCTCATGGTAATGTGCATGTGCGTCAGTGAAAAAGACCAATAAAAAGGTGTTAGCATGTGGACGTAATGTGCTGTTCCAGTCTCTTCTGTACCTAAGGTCCATCACCGTTCCCTTTGGATCCCTACGTAATTCGGTGCTCTCCGGTACACACGATCGAACAGCGGAAGAGTGGTACTCAAGCGTCAACTTTAGGTTACAATATCTCCGGATGTAATTAACATTTTACAATGCAACAAACGGCACTGATTACATATTTGTTTATATGACCAGATGTGCTAACAAAACTAACGGGGTTCCTTTAAAAAAACGTAGGTTTGTGTTAAAAAACATACTTCCGTACATTTTTTTTATGGTTTGTATTAAACAATTACACTAGCCCCTCTCCTCACGTTCGGTCTGTGGAATCGGTTCGTCAGTATTTGATGTGGTTTACGAAATATATCCAGCGGTAATATTAGGTGACTCGCCCTGTATATATATGGGGTGTTCAGAAAGTCTCTCCGCAGTGCCGTGTAATTCTTAGCCGCGCGTGCCGTATGCCGCAGTGAATATACCGAAATGAAACTCAGTGAAATACAAGTTATTAATTTATTGAATATTCATTTTTACTTACAAATTTCACATTGAATATTGAAAGAGTCCCCCCTCCCCCCCCCCCCTCCCCTGTTGTTGAATACACAATTCAATTCGTCTAATCACGTTTCCAAACACAAACCGTAACATTTCTTCTGTAACAGAAGCAGTGAAAGTGGATATTGCAGTTTTCAATTCATCAATAGATTTTGGACGGTTTTTACAGACAGTTGCTTTCGCTGCACCCCAGAAGAAAAAGTCAGTTGGTGTTAGGCGATCGTGGAGGCCAAAGTCCCTGTGAAATTAAGCGATCACCAAAATCATCAGCAAGCACTGACATTGAAACGCGAGCTGTATGCGCAGTTGCACCATCTTGTTGAAAATACAATTCAGTATTTCACTTAACACAAGTTTTCATGTGAACGGGTACAGAATATCACTGCAGTATCGTTGTGCGTATATTGTTTCGTTGAAAAATACGGGACCCACAATCCGACGTCTAGAAATTTCAATCCAAACTCGTAATTTCACAGAATGAGGTAGTTCCTCATGAATACACAATGGATTTGCAGTTCTCAACATACGAGAATTTTGCGAGTTTAATGAAACCACGCCTCATCAGCGAAAAACGTTTCATTAAGAATATCCCTTCCATTTTGTTGAACGAAACTTTTGTACGATTGACAATAATGCCGTCTCTTGCCATGATCAGTATTTTTCAGTTCTTGCACGACTGTCACTTTGTATGGGAAAAGTTTTAATTTTTTCCTTACAGCTGTGTGGGTCGTTCCGACACTAACATAGATTTCCTTACTGACTTGTTCGGACTCATGGACATTTTATCGGAAATGTCGAGTAGTTTATCCTCAGACAAAACGCTAGGACGACCACTTCTCGGAGCATCTCTCACTGAACTCGTACTTCGAAATTTGTTACTCAAATCGAGCACAGTATCGCGATGTGGGAGTGTTGTGTCCTGGATAACTGAATTAAATGTTTGAGGAACTGAAATTGTGTATTTACCGCCAGCTTTGAACATTTGTTCGACTAAAAACACACGTTCTTCTATGGTTAGCATTTTAACAGTGACAAAAAAGAAACAAACGAACAAAGGAACTAAACATCACCTCAACATGTAACGACACACCAACGATACGACTGACGCTGGCTGAGATAAGCGAAACAGTGGAATGTTGGGAGAGTCCACTTGAAGGGAAGTAACCCGGGCAGACGAACAATCATACGGCACGCGCGGCTAACAATCATACGGCACTGCGGAGAGACTTTTTGAACACTCCGTGCTATAACTACGGTTTAAATTAGCAGTTTATGTAGTTACAACAGGCAACCAGTTGCCTTTTGACTTATATGTAGGAACACGCGAGGCAATACTGCTTCGAAGATTCTTGTAGAAGATAGGTTAAGGAGAGGCAAACCTGCGTTTATAGCGTTTGCAGCCTTACAGAAAGCTTTTGACAATGTTGACTACAATACGTATTATTACGTAATCCTTTCATCAGTGTAAGCAAAAGATGAAATACTATGATGTAAATTGTTATTTTCAAATCATTTCGGTTGTCATCATGAATGTCTGACATGTAGCTGCAAGAGGCACTTCATTGTTTCAAGGGTCTGGATTTTCCATTTAAAACAGAAACATTATTTGATAGCTTGTGGACTTCTGCGAGAACTATTGAATACTGTGTACTGAGCCTTATCAAAATTTAGTACTAGACAGCTTGGTTTGAACGATCTGTTGACATTTTCAAATGTTTCCGTTGCTGCCTTTTCTGTAATGTATCTTGTAATGTTTTTCATTCTTATACACCTTCCGACATTGAAAATGTAAGATACTTTATGTGAATAAGAAACAACAAAGGGCCCAAAATAATCACCGTGTCTGATGGTTTCTAATTCCAAGTTCATGCTACTCAGGTTATTGAAAGTCAAGTAAAACGTACTCCTTTACGCCGTCTTGAACCTACTGTATCCATTATTCCAATATATTTTCATGAGGATACCAAGGTTTACACAATCAAAACCCTTATGGATTAATAAAATATTTCCAGTATTAATAATTTCAAATTAATTGATTGTAATATATCATCTGTCTAGGTAAATATTGCCTATTGAGTTCACTTTGCTCCCTTTTCAGATTTTCCCTTTTGAAGATGTTTGAAATTCCCATCTGCTAAGAGAGTTCGATTTTCTTATACGTCATGTGCATGCTGTTTCTCTAGCCTATATCGTTCTTTATTATTCCAAATTTTTGACGCCTACGTGTCCTTAAAAATAAATAAATGACGCCTGGCTAACAGTTCCTTTACTATCGACGATTGATATCGCGTATTCTTATTACTTTATTTTGTGATTTCATGTTCAGCGTTTATGAGGCAAACCTATATTTACAAATTTTGTTAATTTAGAGAATGTTTTTGACAATGTAGACCGATATACACTCTTTGAAATATGGTAGGTAGGAGGGAGCGAAAGGATGTCTACAACGTGTACAGAAACCGATCAATAGTTGTAAGTATCGAGGCACATGAATAGGAAGCAGTATTTGAGAAGGTAGTGAGACACGGTTGTAGTCTAGCCCAGATTTTATTCATTCTGTTACATTAAGCAATCAGCAGAGGAACCCAACGATAAATTTGGAATGGGAATAAAAATTTAGGGACTAACAGACACACAAAGGCTTCTCAGATCAATTGAATAGAATGGATGAAGTCTTGAAAAGAGGTTATAAGGTTAACATAAAGATAAAACAAGGATAACGGAGTGTAGTAAAGTTAATTCAAGGGATGGAGAGCCGCCGATGTGGCCGTGCGGTTCTAGGCGCTGCAGTCTGGAACCGCGAGACCGCTACGGTCGCAGGTTCGAATCCTGCCTCGGGCATGGATGTGTGTGATGTCCTTAGGTTAGTTAGGTTTAACTAGTTCTAAGTTCTAGGGGACTAATGACCTCAGAAGTTGAGTCCCATAGTGCTCAGAGCCATTTGAACCATTTGAAGGGATGGAGAGTGAATTGGAACAGAAAATGAGACTCTGGAAGTGGAAGACGGGTTGTGCTATTTGGGCTATACGGTAACTTAGTGATGGGCGAAGTAAGGAAATATAAAATGTAGACGGGGAAATATCAAGAAAAGCGTTTATGAAAAATATTTAAACATATGTCTTTGAAGTGGAAGTGAAACATGAACGATAAGCAGTACAGACAAGATGAGAAGTTTTCGAAGTGGAGTACTAAAGAAGAATACCTAATATTCCGAAGGGTCGAATGTATAACTAACGGAGAGGTACTAATCGCATCCGGAGGAAAAAAAAAATCATGGCACAATCTAACAAAAAAGAAGCGATCGCACTTTGGATATCATGCACTCGCGAAATATGATGAAACAATAGAGATGAAGAGGTTTGCTTACGACACAATGATCTGGAGAGATGTATCAAACGAGAAAATAGCAACATAAGAGTTCGCCGTAATTATTTTGAGCGAAATTCTGATACTAAGGGCGGTATTTTTGTGACGACAGTGAAATACGTGTCAGTTGCGTGTGCGGAGATTGGTCCAGCAGATGGACGTGGGCGGTGAGCAGCCGAGCACCGCCGACCCACAGGCGGCTCACGTGGGGGGGCGTTGACGTAGGTCAGGGGCACGTCCGTCCGCGACCCCCTCTGGTTCTGCCCCCTTCTACCTGCTGTGGAGAGCGAGGGTCCCTATGCTCACCCATATGTAGCGGGAGTTCGTTCGTCACCCTCTTTATGACAGATGGCACGTACTGCTTTTTTTCACAGGGCACTCTGTCACTGGAGTACGACCGTCTAGCGTCATATCTTCTAGGTTAACCTTTATGAAACGACTCAGTAAAGCATTCTTCGCACTGGACGCGTTTCTCGTCGTGAGACACGCCAAACATGGTTCCCATCGCGCTTAGTATACGCCCGAAAACGAACTGGTACATACACTGAAAGAACACCTCATTCTAATTAGGGACAGCAACTCTCCTATAGGCAGTTGTCGGCCATATTTAGCTTGCAAACCGCACAGTCTAAATACAAAAATGGATGCGCGAAAGGTGCTACGTAGCTCTAATGAAACGTACGTCTACGCCTTTATCTGTACTATCTTCTTCTGACTGTGATATAAATAAATAAAACCTTCTGCATCCATGAACATCATACAAGGCAAAAAGTTCCGTGGCCAGTCAGTAAGTACTGAAAACTATCATTAAAAATAGTGCGACACGAAGTTGCAATAATGTTCCACATAGGCTCAAAATGATTAGCATATCTCAAGGGATATTCATATTGGATCCCTGCTTCTATTCAGTTGCAGTATTTTTACAACATTGGGAATGGTTCAAATGGTTCAAATGCCTCTGAGCACTATGGGACTCAACATCTGAGGTCATCAGTCCCCTAGAACTTAGAACTACTTAAACCTAATTAATCTAAGGACATCACACACACCCATGCCCGAGGCAGGATTCGAACCTGCGACCGTAGCAGTCACGCGGTTCCGGACTGAAGTGCGTAGAACCGCACGGCCACCGCGGCCGGCTAAACGTTGGGAATACTTGAGACTTGAAACCAGAAAGGTCAAAATATCTTACTGCGAGTAGTTTCTAGTTCTCTTTTTGATACAGCCCGAAAATGACTTATTTCCTTCATTATTGCCGATAAATTTTGTGTAGGTCTACTTCGTGGAAGAATACATACAGGGTGTCCCATTTTAATCTATACCAGCCGATAACTCTGGAACGGGACAATTCAGCAAAGAAGTCTCTAGTAAGAGTTGTAAGGTTTAAAGGGGATTCATGGAACGGTTACCTCGAAATGACCTTGAACCCCCATTTCAAGATCAAACCAAAGTCAAGTTCATTTTTGCAAATGGTAACCCCTATTTTTTATTCCATTTTCGTGTTGTACGTGAAAAAATGCATTGTTTGTAGGGAACTTTTTTTTTTTTTTTTTTTTTTTTTTTTTTTTTTTTTTTTTTTTACCAATGGTTTGTCGCCAGGGGGCACTTCAGTGTAATTTTCCCAGTTGAAATGGCCTTAAAATTCTTCAATGTCTGTATCTTATTATGCCCTGAGTGCTTCAACCACCGTTATGTCGAAAGCTAACATTTCATTACAAGAAGCAACGCGTTCTTACTAAATCTTCAACACGCTGGTGCCTTGAACTGGCATATATTCATAGCATGTAAGTCATAACATAGAAATCCCAAGATAAGGAGTTCAGATGCAAACGACCTAAACCAGTATGGCATCTTCTAAGTTCTGCCTGTGAGGCGAAAGCTATCCTGCTTCTCACTGGCCACGTTCCTCTCCAAGAAGCTGTGTCTGATTCTGCCTGTCACGCTTGGGAATGGTCTACAACTTGAATTCCCACGTTCTAATGTCAAAAACCACGACCACCCCGAAGATCGCGTCCCGCGTAGGACGGCATAAGGCTCTTGGAAGACACCCTTATGCACATCCACATCAACGCTATGCAAACCACAGGGAAGTGCATCGCCAAGGTACGGTGCAGAGTATTTGGGGTATCTTCCTATTCCATTTTCGTAAGCAGTGCGGGAGAACGATAACTTAATCGCGCCTGTGCGTGCTGTAATTTGTCTGCTCCTGTCATTAGTGTCCCTAACGGGAGAAATACTTAGGTTCAAATGGTTCAAATGGCTCTGAGCACTATGGGACTTAAACATCTGAGGTCATCAGTCCCCTAGAGCTTTGAACTAGTTAAACCTAACTAACCTAAGGACATCACACACATCCATGCCCGAGGCAGGATTCGAACTTGCGACAGTAGCGGTGGCGCGGTTCCAGACTGTAGCGCCTAGAACCGCTCGGCCACACCGGCCGGCAGAGATACTTAGGGATCTGTAGTATGTTCCTGGATTCATCACTACAGTTTATTCAAAATTTGTATGTATACTTTCACGGTATCGTTGGCATCTGTCGTTAATCGTTTGTAATTTCAAGATTTTCAGCCCTCCCGTCGGTCAAACATATCGTATTCTTGTTTCTTGGGTATTAGTACCAAAGGTGTCGAAACAAAACTGGCGATACTTACTCATGTCGGTAATACCGATATGACTCTGCGTGCAGGGTACATATACGTGACTGAAGCAAAATAATGCTGTGTTATTCGTTGCAGGAGGCTCACCCAATAAACAATGCCTCACCATTTTTTTTGGAAAATTTATTCTTAAGATATACAATTTCGGGAGCAATATCAGTCAGCATGTCCTCTACATGACTTTCCTACACAGTCTTCATCACATTCTGTGGCGTTGCGCCAGCGTTGTGTAAGGGCATGTATTCCCTGTTTGTAAAAGTCGCTGTCCTGTGATCGTAGCCGTGTTTTCACTGGAAGAACTAAGCTCTCGTCATCAAAATAAGTCCACGCAGAGGATCCCCAAGTATCCCAAACAGTTGGAAGGCCGAAGGTGGCAGGTCTGTGTCACAGGGTGGTCGAGGCAATGATGTCCATCCAAAAAAAAAAAAAAAAAAAAAAAAAAAAAAAAAAAAAAAAAAAAAAAAAAAAATATATATATATATATATATATATATATATATATATAATTGACAATTGTTTCTTTTGGCAATACGTCCACGACAATTACACTACCGCTATCGCAAAATAAATCAGTATCGCAAAATAATGTCATGATGACTTTGCCAGCAGCGGGAGCTGCTTCGAATTTCTTTTTTTGGTGATTGCAGGCTGTACAACTCTAGTGACTACGTTTTTGTTCCCTCCTCACAGTGATGCACCAAGGTTTCGTCACCTGTTCACGACACCCGTGACACAAAGGCATCTGCGTTGGCCTAAAAATGCTCCAAAAGGTCAGAATTGTTTTTCTTCGAATTTTGTGGTCTGTTGTGAGCATTCGTGGAACGCATCTCAAGCGGTGTGCTTTGAACATCAAAGAGTCTCAGTCATTGCACAACCATTTCCAATGCTCATCGAGAGCCAGTTGTCTAGTTATGATATGCCGGTCCACACCAATGAGATTTGCGCGATTCAGGGTGTCGAGAGCACTGGCTTTGACAGGTTGTCTCTAATGTAATTATCATCGAGCACAGTTTGTTCCTGACGGATTAACTCCCTTTACCCACCGCCCAACACTATTATCAAACGCGTTATTAACAGACGATGCACTCAAATACTGATGGATGTTCAGCAAGGTTTCTTTTTTCGCAACCAATTATTCGCTTACAGCGCACTGCTTGTAACGAGCATCCTTCGTACACACCAATTTGATGGTCTACGGCTCTGCCATCTGTCGGAATTGTTCGCACTTCACACAGCTGCACAGGAAACAAAATTTGTAGCAGCTAAAACGACGTATCGCTATGTGTAGATCAGATTAGATTAGATTCAGTTTTTGTTCCATAGACCCAAAGAATGAGATGATTCTCGTGGGAGTGGAACGTGTCAGGAAGTATAACATAGAAACATAGAACATTTGAATTTAATATTTACTACCTCGATCATTTGTTATGAGATTGTCGAAATAGGTGAATACAATACGGTAAACTAGAACAGCTAATATTTACAGATACGTATGTTTTTGGATAGGGTTCGCCTTTAGCAAAACAATTTTTTTTAACCCAAACATGTTTCAGTACAGTTGCAGCATCTTCAGTGGGCCTTTTATTTTATGGCTGGCCATAAAATAAAAGCCTACTGAAGATGCTGCAACTGCTGTGAAACATGTTTGGGTTAAAAAACAAAACTGTGTTTTGCTAAAGGCGGACCCTATCCTAAAACATACGTATTGTTAAAGGTAACACGAAAAAAACAGAGCTTCAACCTCAAGATGAATATTTACAGAATTAACACGCTGTCAGAATGAAATATTGTTATGCACTATTAATAAATTTATTGTACACAAAATACTTAATCTTGACTATTGTGACCAAGTGGTGTCAAAACTGAAATCTAACAGACATTTTTACTTAAGCTTGCTTAACAGTCTCTGATAAGATATCCATCTACAAAGTGGAAGGAGTTGCCTGTCAACAAGTCTTTCAGACTCTGTTCAAAACGTGCTTTATCTGAACCCAAATTTTTAATGGTTGACGGTAACTTATTGAAAATGTGTGTTCCTGAATATTGGACCCCTTTTAGCACAAAGGTACTTGTTTTTAGGTCTTTATGGGATTGTTCTTATTCCTAGTATTGATACTATGATTGAGCTTTTGGTAGGAAATAGAGATATACTACTTGCAACAAATTTCGTTAAGGAATAAATACACTGAGAAGCAGTGGTTGGAGTACAAAGTTCCTTGAACAAGTTTCTACGTGATGTTCTTGAATTTACATCACAGATGATTCTTATCATACGCTTTTGCACCCTAAAAACATTTTCTCGGTTTGATGAGTTGCCCCAGAATATAATCGTATTGTAGCTCTGCTCGCTGTACCGCACAAACAGTTGCATGGGATAGCTTATTTAGATTACAGTTTTGGTTTTCCAATTGTTAACTAAAAATTACGTTATACATGTTTAGTTTTGACAGCTATTTTTTTTCAGATAGCGTTTCTGAAGTTACACCAGTTGTATTGTTTGGCATTAGCATACACAGACACGGATACAAAGAAGAGCAGCTGAGTACACTGCAGATGACGAAAAATAAAGAAGTAGAAAAAGTTGTAACTCATATGTGGACCATATCTGTACATGTAATACTTCTGCAAGGTACAGAGCTTGAAAACGAATGAATGATCTGTAGTAGCCCGGTATATTAACAGCAGTAAGAAACTTCACGGCTGTATTTATTGAACGACCCTCGTACAAATCACAGTATAGGCTCCATACAGACGGTGTGAACCGCGCTCTTTGTGGCGGCCTTCGCGCTTGCACCTGCTCTGTCGCCGCTTCCTGCCGCCAGGGGTCCGCGCCGCCAGCCCACATCCGGCGCGGCGCGTGGTGGGGGGTGCTGTTGACTCTGAGCGGGCGCGCTGCTTCCTCTGCATAATGTACTTACTGTGCGCCTTGCCGCCTTCTGTTCTACAGGGCACTGCCAATATTGACACAGGGGCGGCGCGGCGCGGAGGCGCTAGCCTTCTCGCCCATCCGGCCCGAAGGCGGCGCCCCGTGTTTTCGTCTTTTTATCGCGAGGTACGTCTGCGGTCTCGGAAGAGGGGATGCAGACAGGGGGTGCAATGCAACGGAAGCTGGGGCTGACTCTACGTCGTAGGACAGGCGAACTGTAGTGGTGTGCAAGTAATAAGGTGGTGGCGTGTTGATTTCTGTGCAGAGAGAGACGGAGAATACTTTGCATCAGTGCCAGCGTACGGCTCGAATACCTGACATTTGCCACGCCTGACATTTGCCACACTTGCCCCTTCACCAGGTAGCGATCCCTCAGGTAAGGGACGCCCTTCCTCGTACTACTTCTGTCCGCTTTCAAACCGCCGTCTCCACATCTTACTTGATACAACTAGTACGTAATGGACCTTCTTCTTCGACATCTTGGCCAAGTACAGAGCTTCTTTTTCGAAATAGAAATATTTATAACTTTTGGGAAACAAAAGCAGTACCAACGATTATGTCAGTATGTAATTAATTCTGCCAAGTATAAATATAGATTCCTCTGTATGTACGGTAGCTTCCTTCACGCTTATTGATTGCGATAGAAACAGTCCATCGCCATGGGAGCAACAAGAAAGGAACAATGTAAAGAGAATGCGAATCTACGCTAATCAATTCTTTTTGGTTCAAATGGCTCTGAGCACTATGGGACTTAACATCTGTGGTCATCAGTCCCCTAGAACTTAGAACTACTTAAACCTAACTAACCTAAGGACATCACACACATCCATGCCCGAGGCAGGATTCGAACCTGCGACCGTAGCAGTCGCGCGGTTCCGGACTGCGCGCCTAGAACCGCTAGACCACCGCGGCCGGCTCAATTCTTTTTGATCACTGCATTTATGCCTACCTTAATTACTACAACTGCATGCCCAAAAGACAACAAGGAAAGAAGAAATAGGTATGTGAATGTTTGAGAAGAAGAACGGCATACTCCGTATTAATTTACTCTCTGAAATGCGATACCCCTTGCGGCGAAACATTAGTTAAGAAAGTGTAGCGGGACAATGTTCAAAACATGACTGAAAATACGTTCACTAAATAGAGATAACAACATCTATGATTGACATGTCATCTAAAGTCGACGTACAATTTTGAAATGTTAGAAATAAGGAAATGAAGTAATACAGAATGCTATGCTTGTAATGTTGTTCTACATCGTTTAGCTCTGGTATTTACAGGGTCACAGAGAAAGCATCCTTGGTTTTGGAGGGAAAAGTCGTAATTGTAATGATCTGCACTACAACAGAAACAAGAACCACAACTTAAGAAAAAATAATGTAATGTGTGTTCCAGCTCACAAATGACATTGAAGCAGATAGTTCCTGTGACTCAGTATGGGCAGAGGTTATATTCGACAACCGGAATAAATTAATAACGGGCTCCTTTCACCGACCTCCGGTCTCACATGAAACAGTTGCTGGACAGTTCAAAGAAAACGTGAGTCTCATCACAAATAGGTACCCAACTCATACAATCATAGTTGGCAGTGGCTTCAATCTACCTTCCGTATGTTGACAAAAATACATTTTCAGACCCTATTGTAAACAGAAAACAACTTCCGTAATTGTTCTAAATGCTTCTTTAAAAATTATTTTGAAGAATTAGTTCACGAGGCCATTCAAATTGTTACGAAAACGCACTTGATCTCTTACCCACAAATAATACTGAGCATCACGACGGATACAGGGATTAGTGAACACACAGTCGTAGCGAGGCTCAATTCCGTAGCAAAGAAATTCACCAAAACTAAATGCGAAATATATCTATTTATAAAAGCAACTAAAAATTCGGTTGACGTCTTTCTAAGAGACAGCCTACAATCCTTCCAAACTATGTAAGTGAAGACGATATGCGGCATAAGTTCAAAGAAATAGTATCAACAGCACTCGAGAGATTCATACCAAATAATTAATAAGAGACGGAACTGATCCCCAATGGTGCACAAAACACAACAGAAAGCTGCTGCAGGAGCACCGAAAAAGGCAAGCATAGTTTAGACGAGCGCAAAATCTCCAAGATTGGCGAAGTTTTACCGAGGCTCGAAATTTTGTGCGGATTTCAATTCGAGATGCATTTTATAGTTTCCACAAGGAAACGCTGTCTAGATATGTGGCGGAAAATCCAAAGAGATTCTGGTTCTATGTTAAGTAAACCAGCGGAAAGGCTCAGTAAGCAATGGGGAGGAGGAGGGGAAGACAAGGGACTGAACCCTGCGGAGCAGGTAAAATCGTGGCGAATGTCCGGCGTGGCAAATGTCCGCACATCTACGGCTCCAGCCATTGCTACCCATGTAACTGGCAACGCTGGGCTAAGCGGCACAGTTAACGTTTCTGTCTCTGCCTGGAGACACACTGGTATGCAAAACTTAAGGACGAGTAGCTGAAAGTCAGCCTGCTGCCTGGTTGCCTTGGGGATGGACGGACTACGCAAACAGGGTTTGGTCACCATTCGTGACACCAATAAAATTTAAATACTCGTTCTTACAATGACCAAGTTCCTTGCAAAACATATGGAAGTTAACAGTACAATAAAACTGCAACCAGTAACTTTTTTTTAATAAATATGTTTTATCCCTTGAACCGGTTTTCGAGATGGTTTCTGGAAGTTACATCATTATTTCTAGCATGACAAAAAAGATGGGACACGCTTTAATGTATCGCGTACAAACAGCTGTATCTCATTGCAAATACAATAACTCTGTATTATTGATTCCTGGGCATTCATGCTAATGCCAATCATGATTAAAATATTTGCTATAAAATGCCTGTTTATACGTTAGTATACAAATAGAAATAAGACATCAGATCACTTGAAGTTTGCTCTTGTAGTAATTTATTTATTTTATTTTGTGCTCTCATGCTATCGCCAGTTTGATTAAAATATTTGCCCTTAGGTCGACTTCAATCGATGTACAAAAGAACAAATTATATCTGTGTGCAAAGTAGGCCTATCTTTTTGTCAAGATCTTTGATACAAGCAACACTTGTTACATGCATGCTGGATGCTGGCAAAATTTCGCTGCCAGAGTGTAAATTAATATAGTTTCTGTGAAAGTGTGTGTAGTGATATAAGAACTGGACATCAAAATGGAGGCAGACAGATGGACACTAACGGAAAATAGCCGCCAATACTGTCGCAGTAAGTGAAAAACTAAATTTACATCCATAACGAAAGATAAGCAATAGTGATGCCGATACATTAAAGCCTGTTCCATCTTTTTGTCATAGAGCCAGCGCCCAGCATTATGGTAGAAATAATGATGTAACCTCAAGAAACCATCTGAAGATGAACCTGAAAAGGCTCGAAAAACGGGTCATGGAATCAAATATAATTATTCAAAAAAGTTACTGGTTGCAGTTTTATATGACTTATTTACAGTAGATTAACAGTCACGGTTCTAAAATATCCGTAATGGATAAGCATAACAATGAAAAATATCAACTGAAATCAAATGAAATAAGTTTCAGTTCCTACACTACCGGCAAATCATGACGCTTTATACGCTAAACCAGTGGTTCCCAACCATTCTGTGGCCATTACCCCTGAGTGGAATTAGACTTTAGCTAGTGTCGTCTCCCCCCCCCCCCCCCCCACACACACACACATTATCACCAACCTTAGCACCTAACTGAACTGTAGAACGAAAGACTTGTCCTGGAACACTATTACTTTTAAAATTATGATAGATCAATGATAATTAATTTTTGTGTGGGGGGGGGGGGGGGAGGGAAAGGAGGGGGGGGGTTAGAATGAGTAACGAAAGAATTAGTGGTGCATCTCAAGTGCTACCCGCAACTCCTTATCAGATAAGAAAGCTAACTATCCGCAGATGGTAGACATCTGTTACGAAAATACTTCCACTGCATTACTCCTCTCCATTGCGCCATTTGCTTGACCTGCGCACTGCAACCCCATTTAAAATTAAGCACGTTCACATGTGTGCACTACACATACTGTTTGTAATTCACTTTATTGTTGCACTCCTTACTTCCGAACTGGCAGAAATTTGACAATTTCAGGCTGTTAATGCTTCGTGTCTGACCACTGTAATGATAATAATCATAATACTGTGCGCAGCACTATAATAGGGTACTGCTGTGTCATGGTGTCAGTTAATTCATTCATCTGTTTTGAAACGAGTAATGAAGCAACTTCTGGACTACTGCAGGTACTATCTACAACTTGGGGTAGATATTTTCCTGGCATTTGTTGCGTATATGAGTCACTTTTTTCGTTAGCGATATACGGGACAAAGGACAACATTTTTGTATAGGGGGTGGACTGCCTGAAGAACCTGTAACCTCCATTGCATTAATGTTATTAAATAAAAAAAGAATTGTTGATAACTTATGTAATTAATACTCAAGTCTTACAGAACCGTGATAACAGTAATGATCTTTTGAAAATAAGTTAGTTTTTACTACTCAGGAAGTTTCATTTTACCCCTCAGGGGGTAAGTACTTCCATGCCGGGAACCACTGTGCTACACTTATCAAGGAATAGACACCTCATTTAATTCTAAAACACAGACGTAATATAACATTAAAGTGCGTGTGATAAGTGATCAGATTTACATCTTACGTACTGCCATTATCCACAATAATCTCTTTTCCTAAAACAATTAAAATTTAGTGCGATCAACTCTATTTTCTAATGGCTAGAGTATGCTCGAAAAGGTGTGCAAAACGTACATATCAGTGTATATACCAAAAATAAGATGTTACAGATGTACGATCACCAGAATTTAACAGGAAGGTGTCCGTAATTTAACGAACGCGCGTGCGCTTAAACAAGAACTCTTAGCTTAACACTTGACTTGAAAATTTTAAACGTACTTGAACCAAAATAATTTATATAAATGCCAGTGAACTCGCACTTGGATTAGAGGACAAAGGCTGAATTACTGCAATGCTCTAATGTCTAGAATTGAATAATGAGCCAACAGGCGTTCAAGTAACATCAGAATTAATTGCTTAATATAAATCATGTTATTTAACAAGTGATGTAAATGCCAACACCCGTTGCTCGCGAACCCGCTTCGCCATATAAACAACAGTTAGGGCATCCTGCACCTCGAGTTACTGTACCAAGCAAAATGCGGCTTCCATTAACACACCAGAAGGGAGCAGAAAAAATTCCTCTCGCAAATTGGCCTGGTTAGACAGGCCATTCAAACGGAGCACAAGCGGGCAGTGCATTTCAAAACTGCTTTTCGAACCGCAGAATTTAAAAGAGAACAGTTCTCAAAAACATAATTACAAAAACCGGAAATACAGGGTTATTACAAATGATTGAAGCGATTTCACAGCTCTACAATAACTTTATTTTTGAGATATTTTCACAATGCTTTGCACACACATACAAAAACTAAAAAAGTTTTTTTTAGGCATTCACAAATGTTCGATATGTGCCCCTTTAGTGATTCGGCAGACATCAAGCCGATAATCAAGTTCCTCCCACACTCGGCGCAGCATGTCCCCATCAATGAGTTCGAAAGCATCGTTGATGCGAGCTCGCAGTTCTGGCACGTTTCTTGGTAGAGGAGGTTTAAACACTGAATCTTTCACATAACCCCACAGAAAGAAATCGCATGGGGTTAAGTCGGGAGAGCGTGGAGGCCATGACATGAATAGCTGATCATGATCTCCACCACGACCGATCCATCGGTTTTCCAATCTCCTGTTTAAGAAATGCCGAACATCATGATGGAAGTGCGGTGGAGCACCATCCTGTTGAAAGATGAAGTCGGCGCTGTCGGTCTCCAGTTGTGGCATGAGCCAATTTTCCAGCATGTCCGGATACACGTGTCCTGTAACGTTTTTTTCACAGAAGAAAAAGGGGCCGTAAACTTTAAACCGTGAGATTGCACAAAACACGTTAACTTTTGGTGAATTGCGAATTTGCTGCACGAATGCGTGAGGATTCTCTACCGCCCAGATTCGCACATTGTGTCTGTTCACTTCACCATTAAGAAAAAATGTTGCTTCATCACTGAAAACAAGTTTCGCACTGAACGCATCCTCTTCCATGAGCTGTTGCAACCGCGCCGAAAATTCAAAGCGTTTGACTTTGTCACCGGGTGTCAGGGCTTGTAGCAATTGTAAATGGTAAGGCTTCTGCTTTAGCTTTTTCCGTAAGATTTTCCAAAGCGTCGGCTGTGGTACGTTTAGCTCCCTGCTTGCTTTATTCGTCGACTTCCGCGGGCTACGCGTGAAACTTGCCCGCACGCGTTCAACCATTTCTTCGCTCACTGCAGGCCGACCCGTTGATTTCCCCTTACAGAGGCATCCAGAAGCTTTAAACTGCGCATACCATCGCCGAATGGAGTTAGCAGTTGGTGGATCTTTGTTGAACTTCGTCCTGAAGTGTCGTTGCACTGCTATGACTGACTGATGTGAGTGCATTTCAAGCACGACATACGCTTTCTCGGCTCCTGTCGCCATTTTGTCTCACTGCGCTCTCGAGCGCTCTGGCGGCAGAAACCTGAAGTGCGGCTTCAGCCGAACAAAACTTTATGAGTTTTTCTACGTATCTGCAGTGTGTCGTGACCATATGTCAATGAATGGAGCTACAGTGAATTTATGAAATAGCTTCAATCATTTGTAATAGCCCTGTACTTACGGGGGCTGAGTTGCGCTGCATACAGTTTAACTACCTAAAACATACTTGTCCCGTTGTAGAAAATCATATGTACGCCAGCCAGTGGAGCAGAATACACAGCACCACTGAAGGGACTCAAAGATTTGGTCGCACAGCTAACTTGCTTGCACGAACACCACAAGGTGCGCCACAACGATGTCAATCACTGGGAAAGTTCAAAAACGTGCTCAACCTTAATAAAATCCGGTAAGCTGCTATAAAACGCAAGTTGACGTCGGTGTGAGAGCCGTCTTCCCCCGTGGTAGGACTACTTCTCTGCTAGCTCTCCACAAGAATGCTGCCACGGCGGTAAGCGGCAGGCGGTATACTGCTCGCCGCCGGTCCCACTCTGATGCGTCCAAATCGGCACGACCAGCACGCCTCGCGTGCGCCACGAAGGACTGCGGCTACCAGCCACACACCCAGAGTATGAGGGCACTCGAGACAACACCGAGCGAAATTGCGACCCACTCCCGGCTCTGCTCCTCAACCATCACTCTCCCACAACAGAACTTCAAGCGAGCGAATCCGCCGACGTCGCGCCTTTAAGGCCACAAGCTACGCCCACTGGCCAAACAGGACTATTACTGAGAATGTGGAGCGACCAACCGGGTTGCGGCACAGTTTAATAACTTTCGCATGATGTCTCCCTAGCAAGTAATATAGCTCAATTGAAAGAAAACAGCCCTCGGTCACTAATTTTTAACGAATTAACCGGGTTTCAACACTGCTAGGAGTGTCTTTCTCAGAATTTAAACCAAAGAATGGTCTATAATATGGTCACAGAATTATGATTAAAAACGTATGATACAAATTAAAGGACGGAATTATCGTGAAAGACTCGCAGTACTTACACGTCATTTATAAAATAATACATATGCCAAAAGGGCATTAGTCACAAAGATATTTAAGATAAAAAAAAACTCTGATGGCGAGCCACTAAGGGCTGCTCGTTTCTTGCGTGGTGCAGGTTGTAAACGGACTCAGTGAAACTTTGACCATAGAGAGAGAACTGGTACAATATTTTAAATGAGGTAACTGAAAGAAATACGAAGTAAGAGGAACGACACTTTTATTCAAAAGCCCTGGATATTACAAAAGGCGGGACACGGTTCGTAATAACGAAGGACGGTAACCCATGCTCTGCAACGACCTCCCATGATGGTCACAAGGTTGGTAAGGAAGTTCTGTGGTAGGGCGTTCTGGATGGCCGTTCGTGCCTGTTTGGGACGGGGGCAGGGGGCCAAGCAAGTCCATTCGCTGAGTATCCTCACACTTATTTTACAAACATTCGATATGCGAACCATGAGTGACCCGGCAGACTTCAATACGGTGATCGAATTCTTGCCATCCCGTCCAAGCATGGCATCGTCATCTGTGGCTTCTGCACTAGCTCCAATGTCCTACACTGTCATAGGAGCCATTTCGAGTTCACGGGATGCACGACGCACCGATTTCTTTGGACTCCTTATGTATGTCTCTCGTACGCATTCCACATTCACTTCACTCACACTGGGACGTCCGCTTCTCTTTGACGGGCACAAGCAACCCGTCGTAACGAATTTGTTGTGCCAGTGGTAAACGGCCTTCCTTGTTGGTGGCTTCTTACCGTACTTGGTTCTAAATGTCCGTTGAACAGCTGTAGCACACTTGTTTTTGTCGAACTCCACCACACAGAATGCTCGCTCCGCACCTGAACTCACCATGTCTACGTATGTATGATTATATGATAGCGGAACAAACACTGGTAGCAGTTACTTCTGTAAAATATCTGGGAGCATGCGTGCGGAATGATTTGAAGCGGGATGATCATATAAAATTAGTTGTTGATAAGGCGGGTACCAGGTTGAGATTCATTGGGAGAGTCCTTAGAAAATGTAGTCCATCAACAAAGGAGGTGGCTTACAAAACACTCGTTCGACCTATACTTGAGTATTGCTCATCAGTGTGGGATCCGTACCAGATCGGGTTGACGGAGGAGATAGAGAAGATCCAAAGAAGAGCGGCGCGTTTCGTCACAGGGTTATTTGGTAACCGTGATAGTGTTACGGAGATGTTTAACAAACTCAAGTGGCAGTCTCTGCAAGAGAGGCGCTCTGCATCGCGGTGTAGCTTGCTCGCCAGGTTTCGAGAGGGTGCGTTTCTGGATGAGGTATCGGATATATTGCTTCTCCCTACTTATACCTCCCGAGGAGATCACGAATGTAAAATTAGAGAGATTAGAGTGCGCACGGAGGCTTTCAGACAGTCGTTCTTCCCGCGAACCATACGCGACTGGAACAGGAAAGGGAGGTAATGACAGTGGCACGTAAAGTGCCCTCCGCCACACACCGTTGGGTGGCTTGCGGAGTGTAAATGTAGATGTACTACTAGTGCTGACTATAGGCAAATTACCACACTACACTGTGGAGGTATACATGAAAAAAACTTTTCAGGGTTTCTCTTCAAAATGACATATATATGATATCTTTGCAATGATTGATTCTTGTGCAATAAATAATTGAAAGTGTCCCTGACTTTATGTACACCCTATATATATACCTATATATATATATAGCGACAGGTGCATGAAAATTTATGTTGTACTCTTGGAAACTTTTTGAATGGAAGGGCAGTGCCTGCGAATTCTGGCACTTCAGCTCTTGTTGCTCCTAGTTGCTGCAATGTAGCAAGACGTGCCACCAGCAAGTCTTAGGAGGTGGCTAGACAATGGCGGAAATCCGGAAGGTTTCCCACTGGGACTCGCATGGGCAGTGACTGCGCGAGTAAGCCGCTTGGAGTACCTCATAAACCAGAAAACTTCAAAAGCGTCTTTCAAAGTAGTGCGAGCCACATGAGCTCCCGATAGATTTTGACATAAACCTACAGGTTGTACTAAAAGCGGAAGAGATATCAGGACCACCGCTATGTGTCCGTGAACAACGTGAGAAGCGAGCTGCATGGACACACCCAGACATCGTTCCGCCAGTCATGCGAAGTCCTGTGCATTGCCGACTTACAGTTCGTTGAAAGAGAATGCGGCAAGTGCTGTAGGAGAAAATTCTGCAACCTTTGCCTGCATACAGGGAGATAAAGGGAGATTTTCAGTTGTCACTGCCGGCCGAAGTGGCCGTGCGGTTAAAGGCGCTGCAGTCTGGAACCGCAAGACCGCTACGGTCGCAGGTTCGAATCCTGCCCCGGGCATGGATATTTGTGATGTCCTTAGGTTAGTTAGGTTTAACTAGTTCTAAGTTCTAGGGGACTAATGACCTCAGCAGTTGAGTCCCATAGTGCTCAGAGCCATTTGAACCATTTTTTCAGTTGTCACGGTGGCAAACCTTGCGATTTCCTCCAACATGCGGTAATTCTGAGAAGGGTGAGAGGGTATGCAGTCGTTTTTGGGGCTAGAACAAGGTAGAGGTTTGTGTCTCTTCATTGGAAAGTCGCTATTAAATGCCGTGCTTCAGCTTAACGTTGCCTTCGTTGTTTTGGAGTAAGTGTCGTGTTGAGCGTTTGCGTGGTTAGCTGTCTATCGTACTGGGATCAAAAGTCGATGCTATCCGGTATACGCCCTTTTCGTGAGTTGTGCACACTTTGCAAAGTGATTCTCATATCAGTTTTCAGTCTTCCAGAGAGTATATGTGTGTCATCCGCACAGATATAGCGTTTACAAATCTGAATATTATCACGCTGGTGGTTCAGAAATATCTTAACATTGAATGCATATTGCTTTTTACATTGTTTGATGAAAGTAATTATAAATAAATCAAACTTCAGCTCGAACAATATTGATTGAGAGAAAATAAACTAGTATTTTTAGGATGACTTTTTCTCACTCCACCATTTCCGTCCACAAAGTTCCGATGAGGCGACCCTTCCATTGATAATAAATATCGTCAAGGACGACTGAATTGGACTCTCACTGTGGCGGTGTTTCCAAGGTTAGACAGTTGCCATTTCGAGAAAGCGATCATCAGCATTCTATAAGAAACTGAGATACACAATCATATGACGAAACACTGCGACAACATACTTCATGAACAGCGTTACAGAATAGGGTAAGCAAAACTTTAACAGCCTTTTAACTGAATAAGTTTGGTTTGGAGTCTCTCTTTCCATCTGTTGCATGAAAAAATATCTATTTTGTATTTTAAATTGTACATGTAATTCCCTGTACATTTATCTGTAGTTGCAATCCAGAGACGACCTCATCATAGTCCATTTATGGCATGCTCATGGGCATATTAGTAGCTATCTTTTATTTCTTTTTGTGAAGAACATGCCGTTTTCCCATTTCAAGTGTCCATAAAATTTTCCTATGTGTCTTTTCGGGTCAAGCACGTTTTATCATATCTATTTAACAATAGCCTTTAATATAATAGGCGAAAATTCTCTTTTGTAGCGCGTAGTGAAATTGACCTCTGTCGGTCGATAGAGAATAAGGGCGATGAAAGGGCGTTGCATGTCCGTTCACGAAATTGCCATATTTTTTACGCGTAAAACATAATTTGCTATTACATGACGATGAAGTGGCGTTGTTCGTTCACGCAAGCGTTATTTTTAATAGGATAAAAAATTAATCTTGATAATAATCTTCATTCAGTGCGCGCCAGCAGTAAGAAGTATATCTACGTCAACTGATAAAAACACCTACTCGACGATTTGTGTACAGATTAACCGAGATTATTGCATTAGGGCGTTTACATACTACAATTTCGCTGTTTTATGTCCTGTGTCGTCTTTCATTAATAACGATGGGTGCGTTATGCAGCATTCGTTTGTGAAAGGGCCGAGACATTCTAATAGTGTAAGTCGGGGTAGTGTGTTCGAACTTATATAAACCCATGCATAGTTTGTTACATTTTAGTCATGACCTGGTGCAGAGGCTTTATGTTTAAGATTTTCAATCTTTCTATAAGTTATTTGTTTTAAGATATAACTGCGTTGGTCTTTTATCTTTGACAGTCAGGGTCTCAGACATGCGCAATGTTTCCCGCCATGTTGATTTGCAGCGCGTTGTCTAGTCATACTTTGTTTCACGTGACCTCCCGAGGCCCACCGCACGGCGTCCATGGAGACGAGGCGCACGACAGAGTTTAAGTCTCGATGTTGACTTAGTACATATGTACCGCATTTTAAAATATGACTACGCCTATTCAGGCTGTTTCAGTTTTATTCCTAGACTATGCCCTCTTAGACAAATTATAGTTCAGATATATTTTCTGAAGAAAGCTCAATTATTTGGGCTGAAACCTAGGTAAAGGTTGGTTTCATTACCACAATCGAGGCTGATAGTTCCTTATATATTAAAAAGTATCTAATTTGACATGATATGTTGGTTTACTACAGGATCCAAGTCGGACTTGACAACCTCATTAACGATAGACGCAGATTGTGTAGTTCATGTCAATTTGATGGTCCGTCGAAGACTGCATAGGAAAAATAACCAGGTATAAAATGAATAGGAACATATTCCAAACGTCTTCTCTAACGGGAGTTGATTTGGGACAAATTAATTAAAAGCAAGTCACTTTTTGAATATTGAAAGAACAATAGTAATATCTCAAAGCTGAAGGCCTGGAAATGTGTCAAAAATTGAAAGTTCCAAAATCCATTGCCCACACACTAGGCACGCCACAATCAAAAGTCCGGACGGGGACTGTGTACTGCCGATGAAAAACAAAGCTAAATATTACAAAATCTAATTGCTGGCATTGTAGGAGACGTCTTTTAGGTTTAGATGCCACAAATCGTGTAGATCCATAGTTGGCAGCTCCTGGAGGCGAAGGTCGTAGTGGCGGCGCCAGAGTGACATCCTGGTTGTGACACTGCTTTCTCAGTGGGCGCCTGGACCCGTTAACTCACCCGGAGCGAACGGCCAGAATTAGCCCGGGCGCAGCCCTAAATATTGCGGTGGCGCCAGGCTACTGCAGGTGCTGATGTGGGTCACATGGTCCGTGGAGGAGAAGAGGTCTGCGGGCCAGTGACCTCTGGCGGCGCTTGGGTTGCCGCCTGGTGGCCGGGCGGAGCACGGCCATTCCTCGTCATTCGTCTGAAGAGGTCCCGGCGAGGTCCGCGCCCACATACCCCATGTCTGTTGTTGGTTCCTGGTTGAGTAAGCACAACGGCTCGACACAGCACAATTAACATCAGTATTTACTTTGTATACATCTCTTTACAATTTCATACTTTTCGTTTGTTCTACCCTTACATACAAGTTGTCCAACCATGATATCTTACATTTATAAATGCATTTCACGTATGCATATAGAGTGTGATTCAGCTGCACCTACCAATGGGTTTTATGCAACCCGCAATGCCTTCAAAAACCATGTGTGAGGTTTTCGGTGTCGTGTATTCTCCGCCCTGTGAATTTTCCGCCCAGAAAAGGTCGAGGAAGGATCCACTAATCCCTTGGGGACTAGCTAGCAAGCTCAAGCCGTACGGTACTAGCCATACTATATGTTGCATGTAACAATTTCAGTGTTATTAGTTCTGATATCTATATGTTTTAACGAAGAGAGTTCTTACTGATTAAAAGTAGAAAAAATGATTCTATTAATTTATGCAGAAATTTGGTTTAGAACACATACACAGCGACGTTGCCCAAGTGAAGCACAAAATAAGTAAATAAATAAATAAACAAGTAAATTGCGGTCAGGTTTTTGAAGGGCCATTTGTTGGCTGGTTCAGTGCCGAAAATTGTTAAACTTACGTCAGATAAGCACTCGACCCAAAGCACATGAAAGAAGGCCCAAAAATATTGTAGTTCAAGAGTGCATTTGTAGATGATCAAAAAATTGACGAGACTAACAAAAATTAAGAACCTATTAAGGAGGTGGTTCTTGATATAACTGAAGGACTTCAAGGAAACGTAGAAAATCTTGCACATAACTGTCATACAAAAGAAGACAGTGTATTAGTTGAAGAAAGAGCAAATGAAGAAGAATCCAATGAAAGAAGTAGTAATATTTTCTTTTCTGACATCTGTCAGTGACCTTTGACTGTCTTCGAAATTTAATAGTTGAATCATCAAAATAGTGACAAAAAATTTAAAAATAAAGATTACTCATTCGTTTTTGTTTAACAGACAATGAGATAAAAAGAAGCGTTAACTAACAGTTAACGGCTGACTCCTTCTATATCAGCCACAGCGTGAGAGTGTTTTTAGAACTTGGATGGCACATTCAATTAAAAATCACAGTTTATACTGTTCTTGTTGTAGTCTCTTTACCACAGGCAATTTGGTAATAAGCAAATGCATCTTGGGTAGATAGTCTCATTTTTATTACTTCGAATATCTGCATGAATTGTATATATCTGTGAAGACTGTTTGCTACTGCCCTTGAAGTACCATCCATAAAAAAAGTCTCGTTTACGTCTTAGAGTCTTTCTCCCTGGTCTTCCACAAAAAACTACTATCCTGTCTCCTGATTTATCGTCGCTTAACAGGAAACTGCTGCCATCATTCATAGTTATTAGCTCTGCTTTAAGTTCAATCTCTTCTCTTTCTCTCTGGATCCCCTGCGACTTTGTCCTTTGCTTGTATAACGTCCTCTTCGTTGTTCGCTGCGCTGGCATTTCTATCACAAGTTCGAACCCTCTATTATGCAAGCTACCTAGCTCCTCTGAATAGATTTTGGAAATAGACGTATTTTCCTCTCGTGCTCTCTTCTTTGCCTGGTTCAGAGTCCTCTGGACTTCCAACCTTGTGTCATCCGGAGCTCCACACCGATGCTCGTGCGACAAGAGCACTGTAGAATCCTTGATTTTAAGCTTTCCACGGCAATGCTTCTCTTTCTGTTTTGAACAGCGTCAAATCACAGTCCCATTTTCCTTCGTTTTCTTTACTGTGTAGGAATAACCTTCATAGTGGCAACTACGCTTAACACGAATTGTCGTTGAAACTTCCATATCACAACAACTGAGATGGTAATATGCACGATGTAAAGTCTACGAAAACTAGAGCGATACTAATAGGCAGTTGGGACTGTGCAGGCAGAGTACTGCGGAGTCCAGGGAACAGGTAGAGCAAGATGATTAGGACGGTCCGGCTGCAGGTAGGACGGGACACAATGGACGCAGGCACGAGGTGGAGAGTTCGCAGATTTCTAGTGGGGCGGAAAGTTCTCAGGGCGGAGAATTCATACATTCGATATTTTCATATTCTCTCGATCGTTAGCACAAACTATTAACCCTACAGTAAAAAATGTACAAAACCGTTTCTTAGAAAATTTAATGTACATGCATTTTGTACTGTGATACGTTTTTGCTGGAGGTCACAGTTTTCGACTTGTTCAAGATAAACGCGAATGAAGGTTACTTTTGTAGTTTTTTCTTGAATAAATCGAAAAATACGGCCCCTAGCGAAAATGTATTCTGGTACAAAACTTAACTGCATTAAATTTCCTACAAAAAGGCCCTGTTAATTTTTTGCTATAGAATTAATAGTTCGCACGTAGCGACCGAGAGAATATGAAATCATTGCATGTGTTATTTGAAGTCATTTTGGGTTTAACAAAACCCATCGCCAGTGGCACCTGTATCACCCTGTGTGTGTGATCTCAGAAATGATACCAGACTTATGGACTCTGTGGCCTATCCGCTAGTTCCATATTTACATTATATGACAGTTACGTCAGATGTGATCAAGAAATGTCAGTTCCTAAGAACTGAAAACAATAACATACATGACATTCTGTGTCCTGTTAGGTGGGACGAATTTCATATCCTAACATATTTTCGTAGACACAGTTGTAACTGGATTTTAGGTATCCACATGTTTGTTTGGTTCCTAGTTGGCATGAGACTGAACACCACAAGAAATTTATAGCTGACATGCATGTCACTGATGTAGAGATACATAATGTAAGCAGACAGATATTTCTGCTCTTACCTTTCGAACTGTCATGGTGCAGATATCGATGCACATTCGGTTGTTTGTTGTCCTCTGTGTAAGATGCCACTGACGATGGGTTATACACGTGAATAACAATTTGGCTAAATAATATTTTATGTGCATTTAGAAAATGGTTCAATGGTTCAAATGGCAGCCGGCCGAAGTGGCCGTGCGGTTCTAGGCGCTGCAGTCTGGAACCGCGACACCGCTGCGGTCGCAGGTTCGAATCCTGCCTCGGGCATGGATGTGTGTGATGTCCTTAGGTTAGTTAGGTTTAACTAGTTCTAAGTTCTAGGGGACTAATGACCTCAGAAGTTGAGTCCCATAGTGCTCAGAGCCATTTGGTTCAAACCGCTCGGCCACAGTAACCCGCCGTTAGAAAATGGCCTGTAACGTATTTTACACACTGCAGAGCAACAAGCATCCAAGATTTTAATGTCTGTAGGTAGCAATACAACGGTAACTAAAGAGCCCTGCATGTGATATTTGAAATCCTCAGGATTCTTGGGAAACTTAAGAATGACTAATGTGACTTTTTATTTTCGTTATTTCTGCAGTTCATTCCGCTGTATACGCTTTCTTTTGTAAAACCATATTACAGATCAATATGAACAACAGTAATGTCATTCATCGGAGGTCGTGTTCAACACTGTAGCTTACTGACCAATTGGCGCGCTGCTGTCGCAGTGCATAACAAACATGAGCAGGTCTGTCACGACTATACTGTGGTATGGGCGATAATCGTAAAGAAATGGGCATTTTATGCTGTTTTCCTCTTCGTCCTTTGGCCGCGCGGAATTAGCCCAGCGGTCTAGGACGCAGCAGTCATGGACTGTGCGGCTGGTCCCGGTGGATGTTCGAGTCCTCCATCGGGCATGGGTGTGTGTGTTTGTCCTTAGGATAATTTAGGTTAGGTAGTGTGTAAACTTAGGGACTAATGACCTTAGCAGTTAAGTCCTATAAGATTTCACACACATTTTTTTCTTCGTCCTTTTATGAGAAATGATTCTGATGCGACAGCACAGATGCAATTGCCCAAGCGAATTCCTCATCGATCGCAAAACACGCCAATACGAGAAATTCAAATGCTGCTGTCAACCACGAAACTAAACAGATCACATTTATTTGCCTTACAGCTGGTAAAGGTGTAACATGACAACCGCTGAAACGAAACGAAATGAGCTGGAAAATGGGATTCATAAGTCATAGTTAAGTAACACTTTCGCGTTTGTTTCATTTTGACAGCTGCTCTGAAACAAAGTTGGAATTTTAACCACAAAAAGATCATCACTGTCCCTGCTAAGTGAGTTACAGTTGATTCCCAGAAACAAGTATCTTTGACCTCAGAGTGAGCGTTGGCGGCTCAGTGCAGCTACTGGCCCGGTGACATTTAATGTGTACCGAGGACTGGTATAATGGACACTATGTGATTTATTGTTCTCGTCAATGTCGTTTCGCTAGCGAATATTTTGTAACAGAAATTCCGCTGTCGTGTTTCGCAATGGGAATTCGTTTCAAATACTGCGATATTTATCGTACACAAAATAAATTCCACAAAATCGAGACCTTAATTCCGTCATTTTAATGTTCATCATGAAATTAAAAGTTCGATATGTTGCGCATTTCCGTGTTGATACACTCTGCAAACAAGCGAAAACATTGTTTTTTCGTAAGGTGTCTCTGTAGAGAAGATTAATGGGATACGAAAAATAATATTGATATTATTAATAAAAACTGAAATAAAATTACGCAGGATTTACCGGAGTCGGACATCCGCTGCAAAGGTACGTTGTCTATTACCTCCTATCCAGGGAATGAGCGTTTGTCCGAGTAGCCTGTCCAAGCTGTGTCTAACCAGAGAGATTGCAAATAATATTAAGGATTTTGACTATACAAACAGTAGACAAGTGATGCGTAGAAACATGTTTCTTGTGTGGTTGTAAGTGTTGTGGAAAAATACTTTAAGAAGTTACACGGAGCGAAATCGTGTGTCCATCTGAGTTGATAACACAATTTTTAGCGTCAACATCTTGAAGACTGATCTACCTTCGTCATTTGCAGCGAGCGAAATGTGAGTTACTTGGCCGCGAACCAAAACGTGGCATTTTATAGTACTTCGTAGTGTAGCAATTCTTTCATTCGATGTCGTATCTGAATTGTTGGGCATACAAAATTGAAAAAACACTACAGCGTTGTTTGTTCAACAACCAAATGTTTTCTGTGTGCTTAATATGAGACACTGATATAAATCTTTAACTATCTCAGAATGGAAAATCGAAGATCCTACATTTTCACACAACGTATAGATGCTTGGTCAAGTTCACTAAACTGATCTCATAGCTGACGTTCATTTCGCTACGTTTATGGTTGATGTCACTCGAGAATAAACTCAAATGAGGCTGCAATCGACCCCACTTTATAATAAAAGCCTTTTTTTGCCAAAATGTATCTGTAGTTGGGGAACTTGTCTTCCTCTTCATGGATAATACAATTGTTAAATGAATCATGATGTACACGAGATGGGTGAATGAATAAATTAACGAATGATTGCTGATTCCTCCTCCCTTTCCTGTTCATGTAGGTTACAACAACAAAAACAGACCTTGCTTTCCTGATCTTTTCATTAATATAGCAAGTCTTGAAGGATTATTCTATTCGTACCCACAAACAGCGACGGGAACGTCGGCGGTGACGATTTCCAGAGGTTTGTCTTGATTACAAAGTAGTTGACCGAGTACTTTCATGACGTCTATTGGGTAGCATAAAACACACAAATAAACAGCCAACTTGCTAATACACTGTTCATAAGAATTAAAGGAACATGTTAATGAACATCTTCCGGCATGTTAAAGCTGTTTTGGTACAGGCAGTACCTGTGGGCTTACTGCTTGGCTTGTGATCTTCGCTCCCAATGAATGTAGCAATTAAAACCATTCGCCAACTTTTGGCTGCGTCATGCGTTACAGTGCCAGGTGCCCCTCAGAAGCAACTAAGTATCAGTGTCTCAGTGTTTCCTGGTTAGGTACTCAAAAGGCAGCTGTCATTTGAGAAGGTTGTATTCAACCAAACACATGCAGTGCGACATGTTAACGCAGTGCAACACGATCCATGAAGGACAGACTTTCGGTATAGCTGAAGATTCCAGTGTCTCTCTATTTTTCATCCATAAGCTGTGGATGCGCTACAGGGAGGCAGGTCAGTACACAAGGCGAGTTGGAGAAGCTCGCCGACGCATTACAACCCTATGTGAAGACCAATATTCGGCCATCTCTCTTTTGCACGAATACCGCCAGATCACTGCAAGACGATATCAGAAGGGTCACTGGAGCAGCTGTGTCCGATCAGACTGTAATGAAGAGTTTACGAGAAAGGATCTTACGACCTAGACGTCCTGTTTGAGTAGCCCTCTTGACACGACAACGTCTTGCAGATAGTCTTCAGTCCTGGCGTTGTCATGTCAATTGGCAACTTCTTCAATGGCGAAACGTGTTATTCACAGACGAGTCCACATACCCTCTGACGCAAGGGGATGGCCATGTATGGAGACTCGTGGTGAGTGGTAGCTTCGAAATGTTGTCCAGGAAATCGGCAGATTACCAAGGGTCTGTGATGTTGTGGTGAGGGTTCAGTGTTGACAGCCATTCGAATCTTGCCTCTGTCCATGGTTTCGTTACGGACAGGCAGTACATCGAACAGATCACGTTGGACGACCTGGTGGATGCTGTACACGGTGGTGCCCCTGAATTCCTTTTAATGCCAGGGACTATGTGGTGAGCCTGGTCAATGAAGTAATGGGGTGGTATGTCCCGATCTAACCGCCATCGTGCATATGTGGGACATGCTTAACAGACGTGTTCACGTCGTCCTGTCCCACAACAGACCCTCCAAGAACTCTCATGGGCTCACTTTGAAGAATGGGAACGGATATCACAGGGAAACCTCCGTAGACTTATACGGAGCATGCCACGTCGGTGTAAGGCAGTGATAAACGTACACGGAGGGCATGCGTGTTACTGAAGTTGTCAAAGTCCAATGAAAAGCACACAGGATGAATGATTGTTTTCACTTGTTTTCGACTTCTGTCGGACAATTATGTTCTATTTCTACAAACGTTTGCTGATGCAATGATGTTTCGTTGCGTAAATAATTTTTGAAACATGATAGTATAATTTGGTAACATTGCCAGTTCTCAGTTATTGCTCAATGGAATATGGCAGACGGTCGAAGTCATTTTCCATTAATTCTTTTGAGTACTGTGTAAAGTACACGTCCACCTGCTCCTCTCAGCTGCGATGAATTAACAGTGATACTCCGCATCCGTAATAGTCACCTTTTCGTTTTTGTGTTCTGATCTTCAGTCCGTGCCTGGTTTGGCTATATCCTGTGCGGACCTCTTCATCTCCGAATAACTACTGCAAATTGCATCCATTTCAAGCTGATTACTTAAGCTTTGGTCTTGCCCTTCAACTTTTATCCCCGGTCCATTCCTTGAGACTGATGACCTCAGAAGTTAAGTCGCATAGTGCTCAGAGCCATTTAAACCATTCCTTGATGCCTCAGGATGTGTCCTGTGAACCGATTGCCTTTTAAATTGAAACTGTGTCATAATTTTCTTTTTTCTGCAATTCGATTCAGTACCTACAAACGGTAACTGCCGCGTTTGTTCCTGACCAAATGCACTACTGACAGTGACAGTTTTCTATTTTTGCTATATTGTGAGAGGTACTCAGTATTTTTACACAACTACGATCTCACGATGTCAGTCTCCGAGAAAACAGTAGACAATTTCCATATGGCACAGGGAACTTCGTAAAATGAAGAGCGAGGAGTCACTGTGTTGGTGAAGAGGCCTTGTCCCAGAAGAACCCTTCAGCTTCTGTGTAGCATGACTAAGAATTATTTTCCCATCCGTCAGTGCAGTGCAGCATTTGGTGATTTACATATATTTCATTGAATTGTGTTTCAAGGGTTAATTATATATGTATTACTAAACGTCTAACCTACGAG
This sequence comes from Schistocerca americana, assembly GCF_021461395.2. Taxonomy (NCBI): domain Eukaryota; kingdom Metazoa; phylum Arthropoda; class Insecta; order Orthoptera; family Acrididae; genus Schistocerca; species Schistocerca americana. The sequence goes on along the minus strand of NC_060119.1, from coordinate 160,468,998 downwards.
ACGACCCCAGGTGCGGGTTGTTTATCCAACGACTTGCAGGGGCAACAGAAATCTGATTTTCAGTATTTCATACAGCTACGGATCGAATTTAAAATTTTTAAATGCCCTCTAAGGCCTATAATCTTATGTTAAAGTTTCAGTAAGATACAAGGGCTGTAGGTAGAAACTGTATGAATAGGGTGTAATGTGTATAAGTGCAGATATTTTTATTGGCGACTGAGGACGGAGTACTGAACAACATTACACACGTATTTACTTCATTTGCAGTCTAATACTTCCCTTCGGCAGCTATACAACGACGGGCCCATTCTTGGTAGTAGCGCTCAAGCTTCAGCTATTAGGGTCTTTAGCACGTCAGTCACATTCTTTTGAATGTTTAGCAGAGTCCCAAAACGACGTACTTTTAAGACATTTATCAATTTTGGGAAAAGGAAAAAGTCTCAAGGACTAAGATCAGGTGAACTGGTCGAGGGGGGGGGGGGGGGGGGGGGAGGAGGGCAGGGCTGTGGAACAACAGCAAAGCCTGTTGATATCAAAAATTCCGTGATGTAACATGTGGCGTTGTCACGATGTAGCATCCACTTACTTGTCTGCGATGTCCTGCCTCACTTGATTCACTCTTTTCCTTAGAGTTTAAAGAGCATCCTTGTAAAGCACTGGGTTGACAGATTGTCCTTGAGAAACACTTTATGCACGATACCTCTTCAACGTTTTCTTCGGTTTTTGAAGCTGATGGTCTCGCTGTGCAAGGTTCATATTCACGGCGGTCTCGCCCTTCCAAAAATGATTTGTGCCAGCGGCAAAGTTGTGTTCATGTTGCGGAATGTTCCTCATAGACTTGATTCAACTTTTCGGAGGTAACACTCGCGGGTTCCCGAAGCTTAACGCGAAACTTGACGGCATAACGTTTGTTTTAAATTCCGCTTTTCCATTTTTGATACAACTTCAGTGATGGTGCTCTCAAAAATCAAGTGAAGTCTGTGCGGAGCTGAGACTCGGAATGGGCATCTGGAAGGAATGAGCAAATGTGTCTACACAAGTAGAACAACACAGCGTTGCCAGATCGCTCGTAGTGTTTTCAGTCTCATACATCCCGTATAGTTTGTACAAGTGAGTGGGGACCTGCAAAGCTTTGTCACTGTACGGCACAAGGATTGTTGTCCGCATCTCGTGGTCGTGCGGTAGCGTTCTCGCTTCCCGCGCCCGGGTTCCCGGGTTCGATTCCCGGCGGGGTCAGGGATTTTCTCTGCTTCGTGATGACTGGGTGTTGTGTGATGTCCTTAGGTTGGTTAGGTTTTATAAGTTCTAGGGGACTGATGACCATAGATGTTAAGTCCCATAGTGCTCAGAGCCATTTGTTCAAGGATTGTTAGATACGACGTTATATAGGTAGGAGTTCGATTCGTTATGATTTGGGGCTGCGGGTTTACTGATTAATAAATCCTGTTTTCAGTATAGCAAAGTAAAACCAACTAAGGAAACTCCTGTACTTGTATCAGTTGGCCATTACAGTCATGCCAGGAACATAGACGTAACTGAACTGGCGAGAAACAATCAACTATTAATTGTATCTCTGCCACAACATACGACACACGGGTTACAGCCACTGGAGAAAACATTCATGGCTCCTTTGGCGTCTTATTATAGTGAAGAAGTTCGCCTGTGTCTTCGCGTTGAACAGAGAGCATCAAGCCCATTCGACATTGCGGAACTGTTGGTGAAAGCTTACATGCAAGTGCAAACTTCTGAGATCCCCATTAACGGATTTCGTGTGACAGAACTCTTTCTATTTAATAGAAACATTTTTTCTGATGGTGACTACCTACCAGCTCAAGTGCCACACGGAGAAGACATTTCAACACAAATAACAAATGCAAACAAAGAGCAAGAGCGTCATAATCAAGGTGCAAATTAGCTTAACCAACATCTACTAGTCGCCTTTGCGCATTTGCGATGTTCTCCAAACGTCACTCTTCAATCCCAGACTTCAGACGAAGATAGCCCTAGACTTGCATTGACATCTCCTAGCGAAATTTTGCCTGTTCCAAAACTGAAAGTGAGAAGCTCTAACCGGGAACGGAAAGCTAGTTAATCTTTAATCACTTCATACCAAACAAAAACAATTTGATTCAGCAACAAAAACAGTTATAAAAGCAACTAACCCCAGTAAAGTCAAACCCGGATGTACTAACGTAAGAAGCCGACGAGCTAAAAGAAAAAACAGAAAAATCGAAGACGAGGCATCAGAAGACTCAGTGAATCTGACGACTATCTTTTCTCAGTAGAAAGTCAGGACTGTCGCAACACAACGGGCGCAGTTTGTATTTTCTGCGATTGTTAATTTTCTCACGATTGTCATGGAGAAAAATGAATTCAGTGCCTGATGTGTAGCACACCGGTGCACACAGAATGTACAAACGTGGAGAAAGTTAACTATATTTGCGATTATTGTTTCTACAACAAATAGATAAAGTTGTTGAGGCCACTGTTCAACATGTAATTTTCCATAGTTTGGGTACTGTTGTCTGCTCACATTTTTTTAATCTTTTGTATTCATGTTTGTTTTTCCTTGTTATGATTTACATAGTCCTTTGTTACCAACGCTAATACAATAAAACAAGTATTTTTCATTTCTGGCTTAAAATTTCTTAATTTTGTTTAGTGTTTCATATTACCACCATAATTTCAACACTGAACTGTGAAATTCAGATGTTACATGCGTGTCAATTAATGACTGAGATAATGAAATACTTGAAAGTGAGCAGTTAATTGTAGACTACAGACAAGCCAATTTCCATGGAAGTACAGTTAATAGTTTTCTTTTTATCGACGAAAAACAAACCTGCCTTCTTCTCTACCGCATTTGGTGGAAAACAAACACTCTCCATTCGGAACGCCGAAGAGTCTGAAGCATCCTGTAGCCGCTGCTTGCGACGTAGCTGAGTGGAGTGCGGACATTTGCCACGCCGGACACTTTCCACGATTTTACCTGCTCCGAAGGGCTGGGTCCCTTGTCTCCCCCTCCTCCTCCTCCTCCACATCGCTTACTGAGCCTTTCCGCTGATTTGCTTAACGTAGAACCAGAATCTCTTTGGATTTTCCGCCACATTTCTAGAGAGAGTTTCGTTGTGGAAACTATTAAATGCATCTCGCATTGAAATCCGCACCAAATTTCGAGCCTCAGTAAAACTTCGCCAATCTTGGAGATTTTGCGTTCGTCTAAATTATACTTGCCTTTTTCGGTGCTCCTGCAGTAGCTTTCTGTCATGTTTTGTGTACCATGGGGGATTAATTCCGTCTCTTATTAATTTATTTGGTATCAATCTCTCGAGTGCTGTTGATACTATTTCTTAGAACTTAAGCCACATATGGTCTTCACTAACATAGTTTGGAAGGATTGGAGACTGTCTCTTAGAAAGACGTCAACCGAATTTTAAGTTGCTTTTATAAATAGATATATTTCGTGTTTAGTTTTGGTGAATTTCCTTGTTACGGATCTGAGCCTCGCTACGACTGTGTGTTCACTAATCAATGTATCCGTCGTGATGCTAATGATTATTTGTGGCTAAGAGGTCAAGTGTGTTTTCGTAACCACTTACAATTTGAATAGCTTCGTGAACTAATTGTTCAAAATAATTTTAAAAAAAGCATTCAGAACAATTACTGAAGTTGTTTTCTATCTACAATAGGGTCTGAAAATGTATTTTTGTCAACATACGGAAGTTAGCTTGAAGTCACAGCCAATTGTATGAGTACGGAACCTATTTGTGATGAGACTCAAGTCTTCTTTGAACTGTTCAGCAACTGCTTCACCTGAGACCGGGGATCGGTAAATTGAGCCAGTTATTAATTTATTCCGGTTGTCGAATATAGCCTCTGCCCTTACTAAGTCACAGGAACTATCTGCTTCAATGTCAATTGTGAGCTGGAACACACATTACGTTACTTTTCCTTAAGTTGTGCTTCTGTTTCTGTTATAGTGCAGATCACTACAATTGCGGCTTTTCCCTCCAAAACCTAGGACGCTTTCTCTGTGACCCTGTAAATACCAGAGCTGAACAATGTAGAACAACAACGTACCGTACAAGCATAGCATTCTGTATTACTTCATTTCCTTATTTCTAACATTTCAAAATTGTACGTCGACTTTTGATGACATGTCAATCATACATGTTCTTATCTCTATTTAGTGGACGTACTTTTAGTCCTGTTTTGAACATTGTCCCGCCACAATTTATTAACCAATGTTTCGCCGCAAGAGATACCGCATTGTAGAGAGTAAATTAATATGGAGTATGTCGTTTTTCTTTTCTCACATTCACATACCCATTTCTTCTTTCCTTATTGTCTTTTGGACATGGAGTTGTAGTAATTAAAGTAGGCACAAATGCAGTGATCAAAAAGAAATGATTAGCGTACATAAAGTTGGCACAAACGCAGTGATCAGAAAGAAATGATTAGCGTACATTCGCATTCTCTTTGAATCGTTCCTTTCTTGTTGCTCCCATGGCCATGGACTGTTTCTATCGCAATCAGTAAGCGTGAAAGGAAGCTACCGTACAGGCAGAGGGATCTATATTTATTAAAATGGTTCAAATGGCTCTGAGCACTATGGGACTCAACATCTTAGGTCATAAGTCCCCTAGAACTTAGAACTACTTAAACCTAAGGACATCACACACACCCATGCCCGAGGCAGGATTCGAACCTGCGACCGTAGCAGTCCCGCGGTTCCGGACTGCAGCGCCAGAACCGCTAGACCACCGCGGCCGGCATCTATATATATTCTTGGCAGAACTAATTACATACTGACATACTCGTCGGCATTACTTAAGTTTCCCAAAAGTTAGAAGTATTTCGATTTCGGAAAAGAAGCTCTGTATTTGGGCCAAGATGTCGAAGAAGAAGGCCCCTTACGTACTGGTTGTATCGAGTAAGATGTGAAGACGGCGATTTGGAAGCGGACAGAAGAAGTACGAGGAAGGGCGTCCCTTACCTGAGGGATCGCTACCTGGCGGCAAATGTCCGGCATTCAGCTGAGTAGACAAATCGCGAACTCGGCTTGTCGCTCTCCGCAGACATACCGCCACGACTAAGGTGAGCGTTGAGGATTTCCGGAGTTGAAAATGTCGCTGCGTCCCCGGGACCGCATTGCCGGCTTTGCCGGAGGCGCACACGACGCTCACGAAGCGACCCGCATGTTCGGCGCCGGCAGTGGCGTCTTTAATGAATGTAGCGCGGCAGGGAGCGGCTGTGTGGTGGGCGGGTGGAGGGGGAAGGACGGCTGCCATGTGGCCGGGCCAGGACGCGCATGCGCAAGAGCGCCTGGAATGCGCCGCTGCATACCGCGCCAATTACTGCTGCCGGACCTGGCAGTGCGCGGAATGGGCTCTCCACGCCACAGGCAGGACGGCGGCCGGCGTTCCGAAGAGCGCAAGTCTGCTCCCAAGGCAGCTTGCAGTTTCCCCAGCCGTTGCCATTTATTTCCTCTGAGGTTCTGCCGGACCGTGTGGGCCAAAGCTCTACTGCCAGGCAACGGTTGGTCACAAAGTTTTAATTATCATCTGGGGAAAATGCAGTTACGCAATCAGCTGTTTGGTTAGTTGTTGATAGATGTCTGCAGTCGTCGTGCGCACTGATATCTCCACTCCACAGTACCACAGCACGCAGGTAAAGGAGTTGAGGAAAAGGCGCTGCCCACTCCGCATTGCCGGCCGGAGTGGCCGTGCGGTTCTAGGCGCTGTAGTTTGGAGCCGAGCGACCGCTACGGTCGCAGGTTCGAATCCTGCCTCGGGCATGGATGTGTGTGATGTCCTTAGGTTAGTTAGGTTTAATTAGTTCTAAGTTCTAGGCGGCTGATGACATCAGAAGTTAAGTCGCATAGTGCTCAGAGCCATTTGAACCATGTTTGAACTCTGCATTATCAATGGACTTTTGTCGCGGATAGCTACGGCATTTCCACTACGCCTATTGCAAATCATATATGCTGATGCTGAATATCCATACCGGTTCGGTATTTCTTAAAAGTTTTCGTTCCTCACACGTCTCCATATCCGTGCGGAGATTCATGCACTACGCTACGCAGTTGAACTGCTCTTACATTCAAATCACTCAGACACAACGACGGTACATTTTGTGTATCATCGTTTAACAATTCACATAAAAAACTACGTATTTTCGATGGATTTCCTATGCGACAGTGGCCACTTTCCTCACCATCCTAATTTAAGGGTTCCGTAACTCAATCGGTAAAAACGGAAGCATTACAGGATCAATTTGTTGTCCGTCTGTCTGTCGGACTGCTCAGAACTCTTTGTCTCAGCAATGGGCAGATGTATCTAGATGAAATTAACGTCACGTATTAAAATCTACGGTTCCTTGGCGATGTAAAAAGGTGAAGCCTTTAAGACACGTCCATTTGTGTCGCCTATTTTGATACTCGAAAGCTCACTCATGAAAACCTACAGGACGCTTGCCGTTCACCTAGAATTATGAAATATGCCGAGAAGCGACGTTTCTCAGTACAACCAAAGGAAAAATCTTAAAAATGCTAATTTGTAATTATATCACACAAAAAGAATTTTTTTTTTGGTCAGTTATTATCTGACTGTCTGTCCCTCGTTTTTTTTAAGGTCCTTTTTGTCAGGAATGGGCAAACTTGTCAATTTCAAATTTCTGTCGCTACTAAATCAGTGCAGTCAAAAGATACGGCGATTTATGTTATATATTTCGAACTCGAAATCTCACTTATTAAAACCTATAGGGTACTTGCCCTTGACCTAGAACCATGAGAAGTTCCACAGTACAAGTAAAGGAAAAGAATCAGAAAATTGATAATTGTATTATATCACACGAAAAAGACCTTTATATTGTCGTTTTTAGGGGAATATCTAGAGAGTGTCAATATCGATGGCAGGTAAAAATCGTCGAGATACTAGAGTCCCAGATTGGATGAAATGTCTATAAACTTAATTAAGTTCGTACGAAATCCTCAGTGTGCGAGTTCTTCTCGCAACTAACTAATTGTTTCCTTATGAAAGGATTTTTTCATAAGATTTAATATAAAAAACTACCGAATACGACACTTTACCCTGAGAACTATGAAAGCACAGCTATATAAAGCGAGAACAAGATCTTTCGAATCTGGTATACGCACAGTTCGCCACTTAGCCCGCAAGTCCGTCTGTCTGGAAGACCCATGATCACACAAACGCCCAAAAGGGCTTTAAATGATTGGTGTCTTGTTTTGGTATAGCCGTGCTGCCCCTCGACCGTCGCCGGCCGAAGTGGCCGTGCGGTTAAAGGCGCTGCAGTCTGGAACCGCAAGACCGCGACGGTCGCAGGTTCGAATCCTGCCTCGGGCATGGATGTTTGTGATGTTCTTAGGTTAGTTAGGTTTAACTAGTTCTAAGTTCTAGGGGACTAATGACCTCAGCAGTTGAGTCCCATAGTGCTCAGAGCCATTTTTTGAACCCTCGACCGTCTCCATCTGCGTGGCCGTACACAAACACCATCTCAGCTTGTTCCCGACGTGAATAACAGACCATTCTGCTGCTTACAGTGCGCTGCGTCAATCACACACAGCCTGCAACAGACAAGGAACACGCGGCACATGGTCAGAGAAACTTTCATACGTCATCAGCATTCGCCGTGGCAACGATGCATTTCCGGACACGTTTTGATAGGACCATTTTCCACCATTTCCAGTCACGCATCCCTCCCTACAGACTGTCGGTTTTATTAATGTTCGCCCTGTATACAACCGCTCGCTCGTACAAAGACCCGTACCGAGAGACTGGAAAGCTCTACAAGTCCCACCAATACCCAAAAAGGAATAGCAGTAATCTGCTGGATTACAGACCCATATCGCTAACGTCCTACTAACGTGTGCTCGAATATTATGAATCAACTGGAAGAGAACGATTTATTGACACATAGCCACCACGGAATCAGTAAATATAGTTCTTGTGAAACACAACTAGCTCCTTATTCTTATGATGTAATGAGTGCTATCGACAGTGGACGTCAAATTGATTCCATAGTTTTAGAGTTCCAGAAAGCTTTTAACACATTTCCTGATAAGCTACTTCTAATTAAATAGCGTGCCTAAGGAATGCTGTCTCAGTTGTGTAACTTGATTCGTAGTTTCCCATGAGAAAAGTTACATTCGTAATAATTGACAGAAAGTCATCGAGTAAACTAATAGTAATATCTGGCATTACCCAAGGAAGTGTTACAGGGCCTCTGTTGTTCGTGGTCTTCCACGAAGACGATTTAAGAGACAATGTGAGAATGTGAACAGTCCTTTCAGACTGTTTGCTGGCGACGCTGTGATTTACCGTCACGTAATGTTATTAGATGATCAAAACAAATTGCAAAATGACTTAGACAAGATATGTGTGTGGTGCAAAAAGTGGTAATTGACTCTAAATCACGAGAAATGTGAAGTCATCCACATGAGTACTAAAAAGAATCCGCTACATTTGTGTTACACGATAAATCACACAAATCTAAAGGCTGTTAACTCAACTAAATATTTAGGGAATAACGTAAACTGTAACGATCGCATAAATAATGTTGTGGGGAAAGCAAACCATAGACTGTGATTTATTATCAGAACACTTGTAAAATGGAGCAGGCGTACTGAAGCGACTGCGTACGCTACGCTTGTCCGCCCTCTTTTAGAATACTGCTGTACAGTTTGGGATCCGCATCAGGTATGATTTACGAAGGACATTGAAAAAGTTGAAAGAAGGCCAGCTCGTTTTGTATTATCGCGAAATAGGATACACGAATTGGGGTGGTAGTCATTAAAACAAACGCGTTTTTCGTTGCAGCAGGATATTCTCACGATTTGGAGATTTGAAATCGGATCTCCCGCGTGCCAGTCTACACCATGCTTCTTGCAGTTCGCTTACTGTTGTCCATGCTGACATTTTACCGTTCACTGTTTCGATTTTGCTTTTTGTTTTCACAGCTCAGTACACCTTCTTCCTGTTTTCATGCTTGATCTGTGTTCAGTTTTTGACGGGCTATCCACCCGCCCTACAAACCCGTAAACTTGGGGGGGGGGGGGGGGGGGGTGCGATGGGAAGTTTCGCTTATGAGCTCGACAAAAAGAAACTGAATTTATTTTTTTATACAGTACCCACAAAAAGATCATTCGCATTCTTTGTGACGAATATGCTGTTTAACAGAAAAGTCTGCCTTTGTAAGACGGCGTTTCATTACGACACTAGTCTGATGAGCGAAGATATTGTGGCCACTGTTCAGAGTCTACATCTACGTGATTACTCTGCTATTCACAATAAAGTGCCTGGCAGAGGGTTCAATGAACCACCTTCAAGCTGTCTCTCTACCGTTCCACTCTCGAACGGCACGTGGGAAAAACGAGCACTTAAATTTTTCCATGCGAGCCCTGATTTCTGTTATTTTATAGTGATGATTATTTCTCCCTATGTAGGTGGGCTCCAACAGAAAGTTTTCGCAATCGGAGGAGAAAACTGGTGATTGAAATTTCATGAGAAGATCCCGTCGCAACGAAAAGGCCTTTGTTTTAATGATTGCCACTCCAATTCACATATCATGTCTGTAACACTATCTCCCCTATTTCGCGATAATACAAAACGAGCTGTCCTTCTTTGTACTTTTTCGATGTCATCCGTCAGTCCCCCCTGATGCGGATCCCACACCGCACAGCAGTACTCCAGAATAGGGCGTAGTGTAAGCAGTCTCTTTAGTAGACCTTCTAAGTGATCTGCCAATGAATCGCAGTCTTTGGTTTGCTCTACCCACAATATTATGTACGTGATCGTTCCAATTTAGGTTATTTATAATTGTAATCCCTAAGTCTTTAGCTAAATTTACAGCCTTCAGATTTGTGCGACTTATCGCGTAATCGAAATATAGCTGATTTCCTTTAGTACTCATGTGAATAACTTCGCACTTTTCTTTATTCAGCGTCAATTGCCACTTTTCGCACCATACAGATATCTTATCTAAATTATTTTGCAAATCGTTTTGATCATCTGATGACTTTCCAAGACGGTAAATGACAGCATCATTTGCAAACAATCTAAGACGGCTACTCAGATTGTCTCCTATTTCGTTAATATATATCAGGAACAATAGAGGGCCTATAACACTTCCTTGAGCAACGCCGGATATTACTTCTGTGTTACTCGATGACTTTCCGTCTATTACTACGAAATGTGACCTTTCTAACGGGAAATCACAAATCCGGTCGCACAACTGAGGCGATACTCCATAGGCAAGCAGTTTGGCTAGAAGACGCTTGTGAGGAACGGTGTCGAAAGCCTTCTGGAAATCTAAAAACATGGAATCAATTTGACATGCCCTGTCGATAGCACTTATTACTTCGTTAGTATAAAGAGCTAGTTGTGTTTGACAAGAACGATATTTTCTGAATTCGTGCTGACTATATGTCAATAAATCGTTTTCTTCGAGGTACTTCATAATGTTCGAATACAGTATATGTTCTAAAACCCTACTGCAAATCGACGTTAGTGATATAGGCCTGTAATTCAGCGGATTACTCCCACTTCCCTCTTTGGCTATTGGTGTGACTTGAGCAATTTTCCAGTCTTTAGGTTCAAATGGTTCAAATGGCTCTGAGCACTATGGGACTCAACATCTTAGGTCATAAGTCCCCTAGAACTTAGAACTACTTAAACCTAACTAACCTAAGGACATCACACACACCCATACCCGAGGCAGGATTCGAACCTGCGACCGTAGCAGTCCCGCGGTTCCGGACTGCAGCGCCAGAACCGCACGGCCACCGCGGCCGGCAGTCTTTAGGTACGTATCTTTCTATGAGCGAGTGGTTGTATATAATTGCTAAATATGGAGCTATTTTATCAGCGTATTCTGCGAGGAACCTGACTGGTATACAATCTGGACCGGAGGCATTGCTTTTATTAAGTGATTTAAGCTGCTTTGTTACACCTAGGATATCTACTTCTATGTTTCTCATCTTGGCACCGAGCGAGGTGGCGCAGTGGTTAGACACTGGACTCGCATTCGGGAGGACGACGGTTCAATCCCGCGTCCGGCCATCCTGATTTAGGTTTTCCGTGATTTCCCTAAATCGCTCCAGGCAAATGCCGGCATGGTTCCTCTGAAAGGGCACGGCCGACTTCCTTCCCCATCTTTCCCTAATCCGATGAGACCGATGACCACGCTGTCTGGTCTCCTGCCCCAAACCAATCAATCAATCATCTTGGCAGTTGTTTTTGATTGGAATTCAGGAATATTTACTTCGTCTTCTTTGGTGAAGGAGTTTCGGAAAACCGTGTTTAATAACTCTGCTTTAGTGTCACTGTCATCAGTGACTTCAGCGTTGTTATCGCGCAGTGAGACTGAATGCAGCGTAGTGTATATTACAAGCACGTGACGCGGTAAACAGAGTACATAACCGGCACTGAGACGAATGGGGACTCATTCTGGTACAGATACGGGCCCGTAAGTGGGTAAATCCACAGACATAAGTGACTCTGACAAAGGGCAGGCTGTTACGGCCTCACCTGCCGTGAGTGCCTAATGGGGACGAGAAAGTCCGCGACGTCGGTTGGTGCGCCGGATGTGGCAGCGGTCACTTGAAGCGGAGTTGAGTCGGGCATCAGCGGCGGAGGATTAGGCACGAGAGGAGTCAGCGGCGCCTCGGCGAGACACATTGCGCCTAGTCACTGCTCGTAATGATGACGCGCGGCGCAGCTGGCGCGGGGGCCCGCCACGGTAAACTGTTTGCGCGCCGCGTAAACAGCTGCGCGACCGGCCTGCGCTCCGTTCCCGGAAGGCCATAAAACCTGATGAAAGCCTCCGGCCGGAACACTGCCTGGGAAGGCGGCGGCCCGGTATTTCTGACTGTAGTGGCCTCTGGCGGGACACACACGGCCCGGCAACCTGAAACAGACGCCGCGGCAGCTTATAGCTACGAGCTGTTACAGTCTCGCTCTTCGACTCTTACTTCAGCCCAGTTGGTCTCTGTGTAGGGTTGGAAATGAGCCCATGAATCGTCACGTTTGTCAGCGCTCCAGTCTCCGCCACCGCACATTGATGTGGACGTTGCTATGCTAAGATTGGATTGGATTGGATTGTTTGGGGGAAGAGACCAAACTGCGAGGTCATCGGTCTCATCGGATTAGGGAAGGATGGGGAAGGAAATCGGCCGTGCCCTTTCAAAGGAACCATCCCAGCATTTGCCTGGAGCGATTTAGGGAAATCACGGAAAACCTAAATCAGGATGGCCGGACGCGGGATTGAACCGTCGTCCTCCCGAATGCGAGTCCAGTGTGCTACCACTGCGCCACCTCGCTCGGTAGCTATGCTAAGACTATTGGCAGTTGACAGACTTACCAGGGACGAGGGATTTACTTCAGACTTTGTACAATTTTAGGAGGCCAGTAAAACAACGTACTGCGCAAGTAGTAAGATTCACTACTGTGCCAATTCCGAGAAGATCACAAGAGAAGTTTTACGCGTGTATTACGTAACTGATGTACCTGTGCGGATGTTCCTGTCATAGGAAGTCATTGAGGTCAAGACGTTAGTGTTCGCGCATAGGAAGAAGATCGTGCACCAGGCTACGGTTCGAATCCCGCTGCCGGCACGGTAGCTCAGCGTGTTCGGTTCAAATGGTTCAAACGGCTCTGAGGACTATGGGACTTAACATCTATGGTCATCAGTCCCCTAGAACTTAGAACTACTTAAACCCAACTAACCTAAGGACATCACACACATTCATGCCCGAGCAGGATTCGAGCGTGTTCGGCTAGAGGATTAGCTGATGTAATAAAAAAGTGCACCGTACTACTCGCACATTACGTTGTTTCAATGACCTACTAAACGTGTACTAAGATTGAAGTAAATCTGTGAACCCAACAAAATGGCGGCTCCTTGTAAGAAACCGACTGTGCCTAATAGAGGTGGGGCCTCGTGGCTCAGCAGTGGTAAACATTACCGCGGTATACTTCTGATGCGTCAACCGGTGATACAGATCGTGTTGCGTCGTCCCAAGTGCGAGATAAGTACAAATAGACTCTTACATTTGGCTAAATAGTCGGCCTCACGAACGTACCTAAAACGACAAAAAAAAACCAAGAAAACCAAAACAAAATGCGCGAGATTTAGCTTACTGATGTGTGTTTTGTATCGAACTTTATCGTTAGCTTAAAAGTATTTTCTGCATAAAAGTATTTGCAAGTGAAGCTAGTTATTACACGATTTATTTTCTTTAAACACTTTTTCTTGATTTAAGTTACCCCTTTTGAGAAAATGGAAGGAGCGACAACATTTAATTTGAAAAAATCTATTGTTGACGACCGGTTTCGACAGTTGAAGATGTCACCCATTATGAGATTTGCAATCATGCCATGGCGGCACTAAGGTGGAGAATATGCAGCTGATTACACACATCGGTTTGTCAAAAGGAAAACCATAGGCAGATAAAAAGCACCTTTTGCAAATGGGCATGTTCACACACGTAGCACTCCATTGGGGCTTCTTAGTTTGTACAGTGCAAGGTATACCGTATAGTACAAGTGCACATTTGTACAATTGTTTGCCGGCCGGAGTGGCCGAGCGGTTCTAGGAGCTACAGTCTGGAACCGCGCGACTGCTACGGTCGCAGGTTCGAATCCTGCCTCGGGCATGGATGTGTGTGATGTCCTTAGGTTAGTTAGGTTTAAGTAGTTCTAAGTTCTAGGGGACTGATGACCTTAGAAGTTTAGTCCCATAGTGCTCAGAGCCATTTGAACCATTTTTGTACAATTGTTTACGTTTACATGACATGTTGTGTACATTATGGATACATCTCAGTCGAAGACATACTTCGAGTGAGATGTATCCATGATGTATACAACATGTTATGTAAACACAATAATTTGTACAACTGTGACATATAGAGTCCAAGATGTACGTCGACTGAGATGTAACCAATATGTATTAATAAATATTAATTAATACGATCGTAGATATTAAAAGTTTTTCAACTTTTTCGTGATCCTATTGTCAGATACGGTGTTAATGATAATATTAACCACTCTTTTTTTAAATTGCATTACTATTCTTTATCTTAACACCAGTAAAGCATCCTCACTCCCGATTCTTTAAAAAATAGAACGCCCATGTATAAAAGCGCTTCAAACGTCTGATTACAAATGAGTGAACGTATTAAATATTTGACGATGAAACATGTAAAACGTTTATGGTTGACGACGCAAAACTTTTGTTTTTCACGTATCTCAGTGTTTATGACGTCGTATCTCTTGAACTATGTGTCGAACAGTGACATAATATTGCTGGTTCATTGGCCGGTGTATGTGGACACTGTTTGCAGAATGCGTAGTGAAATAGTAATAAATTAAAACGTCTTGGGTGATGCTGAAGTTTTACTGCATGAATAGATAAGAGTAATGAGCAATGATTTTCTTGCGGTTATCAAAGAGAACAACATTCACAAATGAAACTTCCTGGCAGATTAAAACTGTGTGCCCGACCGAGACTCGAACTCGGGACTTTTGCCTTTCGCGGGCAAGTGCTCTACCATCTGAGCTACCGAAGCACGACTCACGCCCGGTACTCACAGCTTTACTTCTGCCAGTACCTTGCAGAACTAGTTCTGCAAGGTTCGCAGGAGAGCTTCTGTAAAGTTTGGAAGGTAGGAGACGAGGTACTGGCAGAAGTAAAGCTGTGAGTACCGGGCGTGAGTCGTGCTTCGGTAGCTCAGTTGGTAGAGCACTTGCCCGCGAAAGGCAAAGGTCCCGAGTTCGAGTCTCGGTCGGGCACACAGTTTTAATCTGCCAGGAAGTTTCATATCAGCGCATACTCCGCTGCAGAGTGAAAATCTCATTCTGGAAACATCCCCCAGGCTGTGGCTAAGCCATGTCTCCGCAATGTCCTTTCTTTCAGGAGTGCTAGTTCTGCAAGGTTCGCAGGAGAGCTTCTGTAAAGTTTGGAAGGTAGGAGACGAGGTACTGGCAGAAGGAAAGCTGTGAGTACCGGGCGTGAGTCGTGCTTCGGTAGCTCAGACGGCAAGTCCGCCTTTAGCCGCGGAGCAGCTCGGACTTGTTTACGTCCCGGCTGCGAACGTTCGCGGAAGAAGCGGTGTTTACACCGTCGTCACTCGCGTGTGTTACTGTTTGAATCGAACGCAATGGCACACAATTTCCGAAAAACCACGATACAGTTCACGTTCTGTAACGAGTATGCACGACCGAAGGCATTCGAAATCGAACGTTTCTTGAGGGACGAAGTGCAACTTAATTACACTGAGGTTATTGGAATTCATTTATCGATCGTGAGCAGCACTCTTTACGTAAAGATGATTGACGACGCAGCATGCGATAAGATCATTGAAGCTGCCAAACGAGGATTCCAGTTCCGACACTCCGATGGTCATATTGGCGAAGTGTTAGTCGCTCATTCGGGCCTGGGCGTGCGTACGATTCGAGTCTTTGAGCTGCCATTCGAGTTACCAGAATCCTTGGTCACTGAATCGCTCCAGCCATATGGCAGAGTTATCAGTCATACGGCCGAACGTTGGGCAAGTTTTAGCACGTATCCAGTGCTCAATGGTGTCCGACAGGTGCGAATTGCACTTACGAAACATGTGCCATCGTACATCAACATCGGCGGCTGTCGAGCTATTGTCATCTATGATGGACAGCCCCGGACATGCTCCGGGTGTGGTGGTGAAGGACATCTTCGATCTGCGTGTATGCAGAGGAGACTCGTGCAACTCCCCAGCGGAGACCTCCAGAATCCGACTACACCAACGTCACTGCCGATGACTTACGTGGCGGCGCTTCGCGGGGAGGTGACGCCGAGGTCGGAGCGCACTATTGAACCGACGCCGCAGTTGATTGAGGCGCCTTCGGACCCCACTGAAGAAGGAACAGCTCCCACCAACCCTCAGTGCCAGACATTACAGGTGGTGCAGAAAGAGGATGAGAGCATCACAACAGGCATGGAAGCTGAAGTGGAACGGCCCCAGGGCGTTGTAGCGGCGGCGAGAGCGCAGGTGATGCAAGATTTGCCAACACCAGAGGCCGAGGTTAGGGCCCGCAAACAACGCTCGCCAAAGCGCCGCAAGAAGCGCCGACTAAACTCTGCGGAGACGCTCCCTTCTCTTCTTGGAAGCCCAGATGAGTCTAACACTATGGAACTGTCTGACTTGGAACCACAAGCTTCGGATGTCGCAGACCATATGAATTCGGACAGTGAAAAGATGTCATGTCGCTCGGAAGACGCATCCGCTCCGGGGCCTGCTACCCCTTCTGCGGTGGAGTCTAATGCTGCGAAAGAACAACAGATGTCACACATCAATGCCGCACAGGAAAATTTGGAGCACCCCAATAGTATCAGCTGGTATGAACAGGACGACGAAATCACCGATGCGGACCATTCTACTGGTGGGGACTCGCATCCGTCCGCATCTCAAGAAACCTAATGCCGCAGGGACACGTCCGTCGGGCGACCCTCTGCGGATGTGCAAAGGGACTATCGATACGGTGAAACTTTGTCATTTTAACATCATGTGGAGATGACAGCTACTCGACCCCAGGCATACAGAATAGGGACAGTGAATGTAAATACCATTAGATCGCCCGTGAAACAGCAGTTGTTTAGGGACATGATATACGCGTCGGATGTGGATATACTTATGATGCAGGAAATTTACATTCCTGAGTTCCAGGAAGTCCATGGATACATCTCCTACACCTCGCCGCACTCGAACAACGACAGTGGAACGGCGATATTGGTCCGGGACGGGATTCCGGTCCGAGACCTGGCTTATCTACCTTCGGCACGAGGACTGGCGATAACTGTTAATGGAATTCGCATTCTCAATGTTTATGCCCCTTCCGGCACAGACAACAGACGGGCGCGTGCTAGATATTATTCGGAAGAGATTGTGCCCTTATTTACCGGCAGATTCGATCATTTCATTATAGGTGGTGACTTCAATTGTGTTTTAGCGCAAAAAGACCAGACTCCACATTACAATACCTGTCGTGAATTGCATGTGCTATGCCGGGATCTGGAGTTAAGCGACACCTGGGACATGATTCATAGGAACCGTGAGGGCTATACTTTTTATACCAGTCACTCGGCGAGCAGACTCGATCGAATATATGTTTCGGTTGGCCTACAGGATAAGGTGGTCGACGCGGAACGATGGCCTGCGGCATTTACTGATCATCTGGCTTACATTTGTACCATATCACTCCCTAGGCAAAGTGTGTGGAGAAGCCGCGGGACATGGAAGCTCAATTCGTCACTTTTGGCGGACCCCGAATGTCGTCGGAGAGTCGAGGAGGTATGGGTCACATGTCAACGCCGTCTACCAACATATACCTCCGTGCTTCAATGGTGGCTCGAGTGTAATAAGCCGGCATTAAGAAGAGCTCTCATACAGTATGGTCGGGATAAGACGAGATGGCAACGAGACACTCTTGATTATTATTACACCATGCTTCGTGAGCTGTCCTTCCAGGTGCCGTCTGCAGAACATCATGCGGAAGTTCATCGTGTCAAGGCACAAATCCTATCGATCACGCGACGACGACTGGGTGGCATCCCAATACGGGCAAGATGTCTCGATACCATCACTGGGGAACGTACCTCGATGCACCATGTGTCGCGGGAACATAAACGTTACCGCCGGGCATTGGTAACAGTGCTCCACGGTTTAGATGGCCGTCAACTGACAACACAACAGGACATTGCAAATGAATTTTTAGAGCATTTCCGCCACCTCTATGCCGGTACACCGACGGACCGTCTGGTGGGGGAAGAGATACTGCAACATCTGCAAACGACACTGACAGAGACGGATAAGGCAGCGCTTATGGAGCCACTCACAGAAGACGATATAAAGGTGGCACTCACAAAAGGAGCGGCCAATAAATCACCAGGACCAGATGGGATTACGCTAGAGTTTTATCGAGAATTCGTGGACATGATGATGCCACAGTTGGTGTCGATGTACAATGAGGCGATGCGTCCGGACATGCGCCTACCGTCGGATTTTATGACGGGCTTTCTTCTTCCTATCCCGAAGATGGCGGAGAGTCGTAGTGTTAATCAATATCGGCCTCTCACTATGCTAAACACCGACTATAAAATCTTTGCACGACTACTAGCGTCTCGTCTCAAGCTGGCGATTTCCAGGACAATATCCCCTGATCAGGCTTGCCTAGGGGTGCGAAGCACCATCTCCTCGGCGTTAAGTGAATACCGTGACGTTATCGCCCTTGCGGAAACGTGTAAAATGCGAGCAGCGATGATATCTGTGGACTTCGATCGTGCGTTCGACAGGATAAACCATGACTTCTTGGTGTCAGTCATGAGTCGAATGGCGATTCCTCCGGTTTTCATCTCCATCGTTATGAGGCTAATACGAGGGGCTACATCGAAGGTGATTGTAAACGGTCGGGAAGCGGGCTCGATTCCTATTAACAGCTCAGTCCGACAAGGGTGCCCACTCTCCATGATGCTGTTTGCGATAGCGCTTGAGCCGCTGATGTGTGTTATGAGGCGCTCACTTACTGGGATAGCGCTTAATGAGAACTCTTTCATTTGTCGCGCATATGCGGACGACCTGATCCTTCTTGTCAGATCAGGACATGAAGTTCGTCAGGCTGTTGAACATCTAGACTCTTACGGGACGGCGGCAGGCAGTGTCGTTAACATGACGAAATCCAAAATTATGCACATTGGACGGGGTCTGGTAGACGTACCGGGACCGTTCCAGACGGTGGAATCGCTGAGATGTCTGGGGATTACATTTACCCGTTCACTACGGCGGTCAGCGGCGGCGAGTTCTCGGCGGCTTCTGCAGAATGTTCGTCTGACGATACGCAACAACTCACTGAGAGCCTTTGACATGATCCAACGTGTGGCATACACCAACGTTCACATAGCGTCACGAATGCCCCATTTAGCGCAGATCCTACCAATACCGAAGGGTATCGCCGACCGCCTCATGGCTGCCTTTGGTTACTATGTTAGTACTGGGATGTTATTTAAGATCAAATATGATACGTTAACGCTACAGTTCCGGAACGGTGGCCTCAACCTCACAAACGTGCGAAACAAAGCTCTGGCGCTTTACATGCGAGCGATGATACGAAATTGGCAACAAAGAAAGCATACCATAACGTCAGCTCTGATAGAAGCACTTGTTCCGCCTTCGTACGAACCCCCTATTGCGGTGGGCAATATTTCGCCTTCTCTTGCACACATTGCCTCATTTCTTGTTGATTACAGTTATGTTCGTCTGAAAGTCCCTTCAACGAGAATACCCACGACTCGGGAGATCTATAGATGCTTGATGGATCACCATGGCCGCAACATAATGGAATTCAAATACCCGTCGAGAACGTGGAACCACATTTGGTGTGCAGTGCATACTCCATTACTGTCAACAGCAGCGAGATCGATGTGGTATATTCTTATAAACCGTAAACTTGTGACCAGGAGTCGATTACATACAATTCATATGGTCGATTCTCCTCTTTGCACCAACTGTGGACTGTTAGCCACGGAAGAACATGGTTTAGTGTGTGGCGCAGCGAGGGACGTCTGGATGCTGACGCGTCGAATATTGGCCTTCCTTCGGCGCACTAACTACACAGAAATCACATCGGATGTACTTTTTCTACCGGACAAGACCTTTTTTCCGAATCAAAAGACGCATGCGGTCAATTGGATCGCTGGACATGCGGCGAAATATTTGTATTCGTACGATATTAAGTCCGTGATGGATTATTGGTTGTATTTACAAGAACAACACGAGCTCATACGGAGTCATACGAAATACAGGACTTACTTTTCCAATTTTTTAGGAAGTGTTTTTCACAATCCGCCCGACAGCTGGGGTGTCCCAGAACTGGGAAGACTCCTGCAGCAGAACGACTAGAGACACTGGCAGAAATGGTCAAGATTATATGGCTTTCTGCCAGGTTTATGATGCGACACCGCGTGCTGCAGGGATTTTAATGCAGATGATAACTTCATTTTCACTCCCGCCCGTGACTAGGATTGTCATTTACTTTATTCCTGTTACAAAAAAAAAAAAAAAAAAAAAAAAAAAGAGGGCGGCCTTTGCGTTGATTTTATGGTTTTCAAATTGTTTTTGCTGTCTCGATACTTTACTTATCCCTAGGACAGCACAATTGTACGAATAAAGATTGTTTGTTTACCCTGACTTCCTGTTCCCAAAAAAAAAAAAAAAAAAAAAAAAAAAAAAAAAAAAAAAAAAAAAGTGGTCGCGTTGTTGGATCATAAAGCGGAGGAACCGCGTTATTATTTTTATTAAAAAAAAAAAAAAAAGAGAGATTTTGAGTTCAAACAAAAAAAAAAGTGGTAGAGCACAAAAAAAAAAAAAAAAAAAAAAAAAAAAGATGGTAGAGCACTTGCCCGCGAAAGGCAAAGGTCCCGAGTTCGAGTCTCGGTCGGGCACACAGTTTTAATCTGCCAGGAAGTTTCATATCAGCGCACACTCCGCTGCAGAGTGAAAATCTCATTCTGGGAACATTCACAAAGTTTTGAAATTCTGTGTAATGTTTCCTGGGAGTCGCTGGTTGGCTCTGAGCACTACGGGGCTTCACATCTATGGTCATCAGTCCCCTAGAACTTAGAACTACTTAAACCTAACTAACCTAAGGACATCACACAACACCCAGTCATCACGAGGCACCCCTGACCCCGCCGGGAACCGAACCCGGGAACCCGGGCGTGGAAAGGAGTCGCTGAGTGCTCTCATTCTCAAATAGTGTATGGATGCACTCTGAGTTCTTTGCGTTCCGCGAGTTACGCAGCCTCACGACATCACATAGAATTAAATACTTGACATTGTATTAAGCATTAGTAAATTACACCTATTATATTAATGAGTAGATTATGAGAGAATTGTACGTTTTAAATTTCATCAGTTACTACACTACTGGCCATTAAAATTGCCACACCAAGAAGAAATGCAGATGATAAACGGGGAATCATTGGACAAATATATTATACTAGAACTGACATGTGATTACATTTTCACGCAATTTGGGTGCATAGATCCTGAGAAATCAGTACCCAGAACAACCACCTCTGGCTGTAATAACGGCCTTGATACGGCTGGGCATTGAGTCGAACAGAGCTTGGATGGCGTGTACAGGTACAGCTGCCCATGCAGCTTCAACACGATACCACAGTTCATCAAGAGTAGTGACGCGTACTGTGACGTGCCAGTTGCTCGGCCACCATTGACCAGACGTTTTCAATTGGTGAGAGATCTGGGGAATGTGCTGGCCAGGGCAGCAGTCGAACATTTTCTGCATCCAGAAAGGCCTGTACAGGACCTGCAACATCCGGTCGTGCATTATCCTGCTGAAATGTAGGGTTTCTCAGGGATCGAATGAAGGGTAGAGCCACGGGTCGTAACACATCTGAAATGTAACGTCCGCTGTTCAAAGTGCCGTCAATGCTGACAAGAGGTGACCGAGACGTGTAACCAATGGCACCCCATACCATCACGCCGGGTGATACGCCAGTATGGCGATGACGAATACACGCTTCCAAAGTGCGTTGATCGCGATGTCCCCAAACACGGATGCGACCATCATGATGCTGTAAACCGAACCTGGATTCATCCGAATAAATGACGTTTTGCCATTCGTGCACCCAGGTTCTTCGTTGAGTACACCATCACCGGCGCTCCTGTCTGTGATGCAGCGTCAGGGGTAGCCGCAGCCAAGGCCTCCGAACTGATAGTCCATGCTGCTGCAAACGTCGTCGAACTGTTCGTGCAGATGGTTGTTGTCTTGCAAACGTCCCCCTCTGTTGACTCAGGGATCGATACGTGGCTGCACGATCCGTTACAGTCATGCGGATAAGATGCCTGTCATCTCGACTGCTAGTGATACGAGGCCGTTGGGATCCAGCACAGCGTTCCGTATTACACTCCTGAGCCCACCGATTCCATATTCTGCTAACAGTCATTGGATCTCGACCAACGCGAGCTGTAATATCGCGATACGATAAACCGCAATCGCGATAGGCTACAATGCGACCTTTATCAAAGTCGGAAACGTGATGGTACGCATTTCTCCTCCTTACACGAGGCATCACAACAACTTTTCACCAGGCTACGCCGGTCAACTGTTGTTTGTGTATGAGAAATCGGTTGGAATGTTTCCTCATGTCAGCACGTTGTAGGTGTTGCCACTGGCGCCAACCTTGTGTGAATGCTTTGAAAAGCTAATTATTTGCGTATCACAGAATCTTCTTCCAGTCGGTTAATTTCGCGTCTGTATCACGTCATCTTCGTGGTCTAGCAGTTTTAGTGGCCAGTAGTGTATTTGACATACTGCAAACCAAATTGTTGTAGCTCCCACCCCTCCCCCCTACCAAGTCTTCGGAGAGGCAAGGTGTTATTTGACCTGGGAAACAGTTTCAGGCCTTTAGAGAAAGATATAGGTCGATCTGGGAACCAAAAGGCACTTGTTTAGTAGAAGCTCATTTGCGACTTCTGTATGTAATTTACGACGCCGCTATGACGATAGACTGCGCTTCGGCCAGCTGTTCAACACATGTCGCACCGGACTCAACACTCCCGCCTCCAAGGCACTACCCCTCCCCCCCCCCCCCCCCCGCCCTCATTCCGTACAGTAAGAGCTGAATCTCTCTGCTCTGTTGAGCATCAGCATGAAAGGCCTTGATAGGAGACCCTTACCCAACACCTTTTTCGGCCTCGAGATAAATCGGCTGTCTTCGCTGATCTGTTTTTCGTACGAATACGCTTCCAGTGGACAACCAGTCCTAAAGACCGTAATACAAGAGCGACGGATAACAGGAATATGTCTGCAGATCGTACGAGTGTGAGGGAAGCATGAGACGGATTGCTCACGTGTGACAATGTGGGTGCTTTGATGCGACTCGTTCGTCTATTCACTAAGCGTACTTTTGTAGTTCTCTTTCGATTCGTGATGCCCGCATGGAGTAATAACTATAAGAGATATAGTTGTTCGGTGAGCACTAACCAATCTGAAAAGTGGGCTTGAACCCGGAATTGACTTTAATATTAAGAAGGATACGAATATGAAAACATAACACACTCGGATTTTGCTGTGATTAACATTTTGAAAGTTTTGCTGTAGAGGTAATAGTCACGCTAGAATGCATTGAGTTAATTACGCTAAGGTGACAAAAGTTGGATTGGGGTTGGGTTCTTTGGGGAAGGAGACCAGACAGCGAGGTCATCGGTCTCATCGGATTAGGGAAGGACGTAGAAGGAAGTCGGCCGTGCCCTTTCAAAGGAACCATCCCGGCATTTGCCTGGAGCGATTTAGGGAAATCACGGAAAACCTAAATCCGGATGGCCGGACGCGGGATTGAACCGTCGTCCTCCCGAATGCGAGTCCAGTGTCTAACCACTGCGCCACCTCGCTCGGTGGTGACAAAAGTCATGGGATAGTGACATGCACATATATAGGTGGCGGTAATATCGCGTACACAAGGTGCAAGAGGGCAGTGCGGTGGCGGAGCTGTCTCTTATCCTCAGGTGATTCATGTCAAAAGGTGACCTACGTGATCATGACAGCATCACCGGAATCACGACAGCATCAACTGGTCGGTAACCAGTTCAGACTAGAGGAAAATATAAAGTTTTGAAATTTGCTGCTGTCAAAGAATGCTGAAGATTGGATGTGTACATAGTGTAACTAATCATGATGTTTTGAATCGGGCGGGAGAGAAAAGATATTTTTACAACTTGACGAAAGGAAGGACTCAGTTGATAGGACATATTCTGAGGTATTAAGGAATCACCAGTTTGGTACTCGAGTATATTGTGGGGGTAAAAATTGTGAAGGGATACTAAGAGATGAATAAAGTAAGCAGATTCAGTTGCATGTAGGTTGCATCAGTTATTCGGCGATAAAGAGGCTTGCAGAGAACAGCGTGTGGAGATGCATTAAATCAGTTTGCAGTCTGCAGGCCGCAAAAACAGCCCCAAAAAAGAAGCAGCGCAGATCTCACGATATGGATACATGTGTTATTAAGCAGCAATTTCTGCACAAATATGAACACTATAACGAAATACCAACCTATTTCACATTATATTGAACATCTAGGTAAGTAAAGAAGATCTTTCTGTGGGACTTGATTTTAAGACGTGCCGAAGTAAACAGTCATCATATGCGAACGATTCTATGTAGTTTCATACGAAGCAAACTTTGTTAAATTTTTTCGAGAAAAAGGAAGCATCAGGATTAAAGTGGCCAGTGGTTTATCTTGATGAATCGTAATAATAATAATAATAATAATAATAATAATAATAGTAACAGTAACAATAACAATAAAGGAATAAATCCCAGCATATTGATAGTGTCCGAGGAATATTATCATCCTAAAGTGACGGTCATTGCTTAATTGTTGTGCTAGGCGTCTAGGCGATTAGTGTGTGACGGCGCTCGACTTGTAAGAATACTGGAGTGTAGCCAATTACGCCCGCGCCCCCTCCCGCGGCTTCCTGTTTTCCAGTATAAACATTACAGTGTTGTCACCCAAGCCAGATCTTCAGTTCCATTTGTCGGGTAACAGTATCAAAAGTATGATAAAGAGTAGGAAAATGACTGCTCACAGCTCTCTCAAAAGACACCAACCTTAAAATGCAATCTTCCTTCCTTCTAACAAACCTTTCAAGATTAAGGATCACGATTAGTGTTTCATTTTTTTTACTTATCATCCCCCTTGGATGAGAGTTGTTTCAAGCCATTACGATTTGATAACTGCTCAAAGTACAGAAACTGATAACCTATTTCTCTTGCAGATTACTTCCCATATTCATCTTCTCATCTGTCTCCGTACCTAGATCTCATTATATATGGAGCAACATTTTGCTTTAAAACGTCATTATCTAGTATGAGATTATTGGTAAATCATCAGTGCTTCTGTAATTCATTTTACCCCACTGTGACATATGGCGAATCAGATGGTTTACTAGTAATCTATCTTTTCTTTTACTCAGTTTTTTCAATGAAGCAGTTTCCTTCTTGATAACATTCAGTACCAGTCAATTAATTCAAGCCTCAGCATTCTCCTGTTACATTTCAAGTACTTCTTAACACTTTTTTCTGCACCGTTTATCATTCACCCTTTTCTCTCACTATGCTCAACTTTTTCGAACCATGTAGCGAAGAATAGTTTCAGAAAAAAATATTTTCCGGTAAATGTAAAATCTGGGTTTGTAGTTTATATTCTAGTTTATATTTTAGAAGCGGGGAGGAGACCTAAACTCCACCAGACTGTCCACGCTTACAGATGTAAAATCGAGACATATATTTTATGATCACGATTCGACATTAAGGATGTTTACGACGTAAAGTGAAATCTAGAACCATCAAAATGGCTGTAACACAGCCGATCTGCTCTGTAACAAAATACACAGTACAATTCTGGACTGGAAGCAACCGGTTTTCGGGCAGACGAGGATGGAAATGTCTTTGAGAACTGTGACCTGTGTTCATATTCGGAAATAAATGACGACAAGAAAATATGTTTTGTATTTCTAGAGACTTTCTGTCGCAACATTTATTGGGCGTTTGTAGCGATATCCACTGTTTACGACTTGCTCTTCAGAATCTCCTTCCTTGTAAACAGCAAGTCGTAAAAAGAGAAAATCACGATAAACGGCCGGTAAATGTTACGACAGACTATCTCCAGTAACAGTATCTTTTATGTTTCACAATCCAAGACACATTGGTTTACAGAGGTGTCTAGGGGAAAATCAGAGATAATTTAAGCGGAGATAGTGATTGCCGCCGAAAATACATAAACTTTAGGCGTTCAAAAATTACTGGCGCTACAACTTTAGCGTGTTCATAGGAATCATTTACTGAAAAAAACGAATAGAGATTATATTACAAGTCTCCCCGTCAGTTTGTATGCACTTTTCCGTCACTCTGGCAGTTTCCGTATTTGCGTAGCAAACTATTCTCTGGGAGTACCCTGGCACCACCGGAGAGCAACTGCACGTTCATTGGTGGTTAACTATTTCTTTTTTTTTTAAATTACATTGTTTAAAATCGTAGGGAAGTTGGCATACATTTCGTGATACTGTGCCAGGGGACGAAGTCATTCCTCCCATGCTCTATACGCGATTGGAACGGGAAGAAACCTTAACATGCGATAGCACGTTCTGCCGTGCACTTCACAGTGGTTTGCAATGTGTAAAATTGATTGTAAGCATGGACTTTGCATGTCTGATTCCGAAGTAATGACAGTCAGAGCACGCTTTTATCTAGCATGGTGACGGACTGGTGCGCTAGTGTACACGAATCCGACGAGCAAGACGAAATGTGCGATTGAACTGAACGTGTGAGCAAGGTGGAGGACGGTTTCTCCACGACATTTGTGACTTGGGCAGTGTTCCTGCACAGCTGAAAACATTGTCCGCGTTTCCAGCCATACATGGTAACTGCACTAACAAACACCTGTTACTCGTTATGGCAGGGAGAGCACATTTTCAGCTCTAGGATCGCCCTCTCCACCAGCTGTCGACACGAAGACACAGAGCATCACTGTGTGTTGTTTGGGCACCGAATCTATTTGGGAATGGAGGAGAAGATGACAGGATACTTTATATTAATTTTGCTACGTTTGCTGCTTCACTGTGTTGATGTAATGTATGTTTTAAACACCTTGTAGTATGCAGTATGTTTTACCACAGATCTTTTTATGGGGTTACCGCAAACAGTGTAATGTGATGGTAAATAAGAAACTGTAGGCCCTATTAGTAACGAAGAAAAGTATTACTGTTCAGTGGTAGAGAGGTTCGCAGATCTACTGAGGGACTTGTTGTCTTAAATGGTAACATATTGGGACTGTCAATAAAAGTTATTGATGGAAATCACATAATGATTGTGATATCACTGTCTGATAGTCCTGTCCTTACACAACACACCGGTAGTTCCAGAATATCACTTCTAATTGATTTACTGCGAGATTATTGCTTATTAAATTTGTGTACTTGTTTAAGATAATGTAATCCACCTGGGAGTCCGGTAATTGCAATTGTAATTTCATCAGTTGTCAGAATCTGTGATCTGAATTTAGTTGTCTGGGTTTACAAAAGGTCTTTCTTTGTATGGGCTGGATGTAATGATTGCCATACGCTTAACAGCACGAATCGCTGTAAGAAAGACTGTTGATCTACACTTCACACACCCTGATATAATTTAATGTTTCCTACGGGATCTGATTTAGCTGAAAAGTATGAGATACATTCAACTGCAAGTGCTGGTATTACTGAAATCATTCGGTAATCAGATAGAGGACTATACTACCTTCAGAAGGAAACTGTTCGTTTATATTAATTCTTACAATTTTTTATCTTTTATGGTTGAACATCGCACCAGATTACACAGAGTTGATACATCATGGGGGGAAAGTATAGTCATTAATGCAGTACCTTTATGGGCTATCAGGGGAATGAGACGGCGCAAGGAGGAACAAATGAGGGACAAGAATTTAAAGGTATCAACTTTAACAAGAGGAGTCACAAAGCTTACACACTGTGGCAGTCCAAAAACATTAACATCGGTCGACGTATTAGTGTTGAAAAATAGGTTAATCATGCCTGTAAAAGGAACCAATTTCAAAATGAGGCAATTTTCATGAACAAATAATCTGTTTCATTCGAGAAGACAAGGTAAAGAATTTAGTGAATTTCGCAAGTTAAATTGGATAAAAGCACGCGTATCGAGATTGTTGTCTCAGAATGGAGGATATCGAACCGTTCCTGTCACCTCACTTCGCAAAGCAGTGCTTATCTTCCCAAGAGCCGAAGCCATATCTCAAATCAGGAACGTCTGCCATCAGAAAGTGATTTCGTCCAAGACCCGTATCGCCTTGTGTACTTACAAAACATTCACTTACTTCCAACCAGCATGCAAATCTGTCTTCGATTACTACGGAAACTGACTATCGCTCTTACATTTAAGGCGGGATGTAAAGGAAAATGTAAACATTTATTTAAAAAATCATTACAGCTATATTTATTAATGTAAAAATGTAAAATTTTGCATGTGTAAAGAAAAAGAGCTGTGTTTTAACGGAAAATACAATAAAATATGCAATAATAATATTTTGCCAGAAATTTGAATTTTTAATTTGTTGTTGTATATTTTATGAAAAGCCATAACTCAAATTCTAATCATGTAATTAATCTGAAAGAATATTGTATTGTCCTGAGAAGGTTATAAGACCACTGAACTACAGTTATTAATTTATGGTACAAATTGCATCATTAACGAGTTTTTAATATTGGACATCCAAAATTAACTTTTTTTCTACATACAATCATGTAAAAATCAGATTGTAATTGCAGGATCTCGTATTTTTTTGTTTAGGGAGATAGCAACACGTTGCGAACATTTCCCGAAAATATCATAGCAGTAGTTCATATCCTTTTTGAGAAAAGGCTTCTAATAACTTAAAAAATGTAAAACTTAGAAAATGAGATTCAAAGATTTTCTTCTCATACTTCCAAATGTCTTCATTATCTGACATTTTCCTTGTTGCACACTGGTGGCACTATTTAGACATAATTTATGGATCTAAAACTTTAGCCGAGTCAGTATCAGTAACAGGTGCAACTCCATACAGATACGTGTGACGCCTTTTCATTCAGGTCCCATCTACAGACATACACAGGTCAGTAACATTTGTAGGAGATTCACTGTCATGAATGTCTACCCCGGATCTATTTCTTTTTGGTTTATTTTATGCTTTCTTCATAGAAACTTTGGCACTATCGCATACAGCAACAGACATTTCGTTATTTAGTTTTTCAAACCTTGCACAAGGTGGAGGCATTTTTAAAAAACCGCACAACAGATTACCTCCTTCCCTGCCCTGTCCAAGGCGTCTCAGAGCGTATGCTCACCTAAAATTGCTTTCACAGGTACCAGTGTCAGTTTTTTTGGAGGAAAACGAAAATTCATAGCCACACGAATTAAAAATTAATTTAAAATAACAAACTATTCCCACTCTTCTTTCTTCAACAACAATCATGCATTTTGTATTTTTACAGCTAACACATGAACATGAAAGTTTTATAGCCTGACAGAGAAGCTCTAAATCAATAAATCTGATTCCAGTAGTACCCATATCAACATCATTCACGCATCTGTTCAATCCTCCTGCCCCAAGTTTTGATGCTGAAGCTGAGAGCTTCATTTCGAGCTGCATCCTCTTTCTTTGTTCGTAAACCGATTTTCATGAAACCTCCGTTTCCTAAACACACTTTTTCCATCACCCATTATGCAAAAATCTTGACTTCCACCTAAAAGGTTTGCGAAATCAGCCTTCCACATACTAATATGTGTAAACATTATAACGTAAATAAACCATATGCAAGAAAGTTTTCAGGCAAAGATACAGATGTCAACCAGAGATACAGATGTCAGCCAAAGATACCGAAAGAAAATAGCCATCACATTGACCAAGCTGCTATCACGATAAAATTCACACTCAACATTGATTAAACTGTGTAGATGAAAAATATAATATTTTTGAAAAATCAACTTTTTGGACTAAGACTTGGTATTTACTGATATTAAGGAAAACGTGGAAGGGAGGACCCACCACACAACCTGTTTATTTGACAATATATAATCATACATTTGTTTTCCTTACAAATTAACATATATGTGAAATGAATAAGCTTTTACAAGAGAAGTCAAAACAAAAACAACATAACAATAATTCAAGGGCCCGGACATGCAGCCCCCCGCTATCGGGTGAAACAGCGGTGTTTCTACCGCGCTGGACACAGTTTCTCTTATTAAATGCCCTTCTGCAACACATGAAAACCTATAAGTAATATTGATGACAAGACTGTTTCAATTACGCAAAAAAATGACGTAATTTTTTTTATTTGGAAACTGTATCTCGAAAGGTTGGGGGTTAAGATGCGCACCTATGCTTAAAGGTTAAACAAATCAGGAAACAGTTATGATAAGACTTGCTTCAAAGCGAGCAACATTTTCATTTCAATCAGCAACCAAGGTGCGACTGGATCCCACCCGGCCCTTTTGACAATCGTATTCTGACTAAAGCCCTGGTGACAGTTGGCTGTTAATATGCCAAAAGTTAAATTGCTTCTCAGTTATGAAGGCCGCTCTGAAGGAACATTTTAAAATCTTACGTATGAGTGTTTATTACAAGAGAACTCACTCGGCGGAACCACAAGATCCAGTTAAGAATACACAAATAATGACCCGGTCTTTCAAAGACAGGAACTCACAGCTTAGTGCAGCAGGAAGTTCAGATTACCTCAAATACAATTAAAATCAAGGAATTGAACCGGTTAACATCTAAATCTAACCACAAGAC
Source organism: Schistocerca americana (assembly GCF_021461395.2). Classification (NCBI taxonomy): domain Eukaryota; kingdom Metazoa; phylum Arthropoda; class Insecta; order Orthoptera; family Acrididae; genus Schistocerca; species Schistocerca americana. The sequence goes on along the minus strand of NC_060119.1, from coordinate 160,438,587 downwards.
CCCTGTTTGTTTAAACGGCAACCTGGACCTTGGTACATTTGTTCCGACTGTATTTTCGACCAGGAGCTGATTCATTAAAACATTAATGATCGGGTATCAACTAGAAAGGGAGGGAAATGTGATATAAGAAATTTTTAAACGACAACTAGTGTCTTAGTAAAATAGTACGGACTATATTTGCGACCAAATAGCCGACCGAGTAAAACTCTGAAGGTCGGGTACAAACCAGAAAACGATTAGGAGGTCTGGTAGACAAAGAAACAAATCACCACGAGGAATACAGAATGTTACTCCCCTTTATCAGCAAGCAGCTCCATGGATCCACTGTGTGTCGCGGCGGTTATTGAGTGGTGCCGGTGACAGCCAGGTAGAAGGGGGCAGCGGTCGTCCGACACGACACGTTGCCAACCAACCTACGGGATGTCGCCTTGCTGCTTGTAGTCGACGCTGACCCCGGGGAAGTACTCCGGTATCTTTCCCCTGCGCAGGCGCTCCTTGCTAGCTCGTGGCTTCGATGATATTTGGTTTGTGGGGCGCTCAACTGCGCGGCCATCAGCGCCCGTACAAAGTCCAAATTTTGACACAATCCAATGTTTTTACACGGCCCAATCTAGCCGCTGTCACAAATGATGATGATGAAATGATGAGGACAACACAAACACCCAGTCTTCGGGCAGAGAAAATCCCCAACCCGGCAGGGAATCGAACCCAGGACTCCGTGATCCAGAGGCAGCGACGTCAGCCACTTTTTTTTTGTCTCATTTTGTTCGTTTTCGTTCGTTGCATCTGCTCGGGGCGGACGTCGTCAGACACCCGTTTCAGTTCGTCGTTGATCCATTAACTCAAGTTTTTTTTTTTTTATTACAGAGAGCATCTAACCCTCTGACCGAACACACTTACAAGGGAACCTCCCCATCGCACCCCCCTCAGATTTAGTTATAAGTTGGCACAGTGGATAGGCCTTGAGAAACTGAACACAGATCAATCGAGAAAACAGGAAGAAGTTGTGTGGAACAATAAAAAAAAAGCAAAATATACAAACTGAGTAGTCCATGCTTAAGATAGGCAACATTAAGAACACCGCCGTTTCAGTAGCGCTGTGGTCCTGTGGTTAGTGTGAGCAGCTATGGAACGAGAGGTCCTTGGTTCAAGTCTTCCCTCGAGTGAAAATTTTAATTTTTCATTTTCAGACAATTATCAAAGTTCAGGCACACACACACAATCAACTTCGCTCTCCAAAGTTCCAGGACATGTTCAGATTTGCTTGGACATATGCAGGATTTGACGGTGTACACACGGAAAAATTTGAAAACGTTAAAAAGATATGTTTTGACAGAGCACAGGGAAAACTGTGCGACTGTGAAACTGTTGCATTCATTTGTTGCAGTTAATGAGACAAACTCTTGTGATTTCATCAATTTTTTGGGAGTGATTATCACATCCACAAGAAAACCTAAATCGGGCAAGGTAGAAGAATCTTTTTACCCATTCGCCAAGTTTACAAGTTAGGTGGGTCGACAACATATTCCTGTCATGTGTCGTATAGAATATATCAGAGGTGTTTTCCTGTGGAAGAATCGGTTGACCTATGACCTTGCGATCAAATTTTTTCGGTTCCCATTGGAGAGGCACGTCCTTTCGTCTACTAATCGCACGGTTTTGCGGTGCGGTCGCAAAACATAGACACTAAACTTATTACAGTGAACAGAGACGTCAATGAACGAACGGACAGATCATAACTTTGCGAAAATAAAAAATTAAAATTTTCATTGGAGGGAAGACTTGAACCACAGACCTCTCGTTCCACAGTTGCTCACGCTAACCACGAGACCACGGCACTCCTGAGCTCCCTTTCTCCTTGATGTTGGATATCTTTGACATGGACTACTCAGCTTGCATATTTTACTTATTTTTTTCATTGTTCCACACAACGTCTTCCTGTTTTCTCGATTGATCTGTGTTCAGTTTTTCAAGGCCTATCCACTGTGCCAACTTATAACTAAATCTGAGGGGGGTGCGATGGGGAGGTTCCCTTGTTAGTTACCGTGCCGGCACCACTAGACCACGAGCTGCGGACGCACGTGGCCTCGGCCACTCGGACCTCGTGACCGCCTCTTGTCACGACGCTACCGCCACTCCCCGAACTTGGTGCCTCCTTCCTCGGGCCAGCGAACCCGTATATATACCGGCAAGCAAAGAACTTCTAAGGGCACAACCCACAGATACCAACTCTTACTCATAGATATTGGCAACAGGGCCGCAAGAGGGATAGTTATATTATAATAATGGCCTGTGACGAGGGCCTCCCGTCGGGTATACCGCTCGCCAGGTGCAAGTCTTCCGATTTGACGCCACTTCGGCGACTTGCGCGTCGATGGGTATGATTCCCCAGCCGGGAATCGAACTCGGGCCCTTAGAATTGACAATCTGTCGCGTTGACCACTTTTTTTTTTCTTCTAATCTCATTTTGTTCGCTTTTGTTCGTTGCATCTGCTCGGGGCGGACGTCGTCAGACACCCGTTTAAGGTCGTTGTTGATCGATTAACTCAGTTTTTTTATTACAGAGGGCAGCTAACCCTCTGACCGAACACGCTGAGCTACCGTGACGGCTATCCACTCAGCTACCGGGGGCGCACAAAGGGATGGTTGATACTACCCTTGAGTTAGAGGCGCCAGACGGAACAGTCTACTAACTTAATGGCGCCATGGCTCATGGACCAAAATCCATTACATCGTCCCTTAATCTCAGTTCATTTCTCGATATGTAATTACGTATTCGGCTTGAGGGTGAATTTATGTGAATTTGCACACAAGTATGTTACGTGCCTGTTCCGAAAGACTGTCACGTACCACTGAGCATTGGTTTATTATTTCAAAGCACTCAGTATAGTACCATATACGATCCGTATTGTTTCTAGCTACAGCTCTCGTACATCGTGTACGATGGTACCCCAATATTGGCAAATTATTACGTACAAAATGGTTCAATCACAACAACGTTTCATCAGGCAACGCCGGTCAACTGCTGTTTGTGTATGAGAAAGCGGTTGGAAACTATCTTCATGTCAGACCCAACATATAGGTAACGCGGGTACTTCCTTAAATGACCCGAGCTCCTACGAAAACTAACGTAGTGTGCGCTTACTTATGGTAGTCTACGCTAGTGTCACAACTCTAGCCACATCCTAGCAGTTTCTGCGCAGCCTGTCGCCGCCACGGCCGATGTCGCCGCATCACATCACCGCGTCGCGCCGCGCGCCCTCCTAATTTGGAGACGCGGCTGGGCTGATTTGTGTGCTGTGCGCTGGTAGACCAGACCAGACCAGACCAGACCCCGCCCGCCGCTTCCTTATTACCGGGTCGGGTGCGCCCAGGCGGCCGCCGCGGAGCGAAAAACGCCGCTCGCTGTCGCTGATGCTCGCCTCGCCCGTAAACATATATGGCATCGGCGGGTCGACTAGCTTCGCTATAATTAGCCCCGCCCGGCGCGCTTACCGTGCAGACCTGCGACCTGAAGAGTGTCTGCCGGATGTGCCGACACCGACCCAGCTCTGATTTACATTACAATGAACACATCGTTGCCCCTCCCACATTCTGCTCTCGTGCTAGACTGAGAAGAGTGCAATTACGTGGTCCTCGGCCGCGGAAGACTGTTTAAAAGTCTAAGCGGATCAAGAGGATGGCGACTTGTTAATGGTCTGTCCACTGACGAATGTTTCGCAGTCCATTCGTTCCTTTTTCTAACGATCTACTGGCAGGAAACTCAGCAAAGAGTGATTGGTACCGACCACCGTACGTGTTGTGAGAAGGATCCTATTCGGAATTTAAGAATATCGACCGTATACGTCAAATATTTGATTATTTGTACGTAATAGCCGGCCGGGGTGGCCGAGCGGTTCTAGGCGCTACAGTCTGGAACCACGCGACCGCCACGACCGCAGGTTCGAATCCTGCCTCAGTCATGGATGTGTGTGATTTTCAAAAAAATATTCAATGGTGTGTGAAATCTTATGGGACTTAACTACTTAGGTCATCAGTCCCTAAGCTTACACACTACTTAGCCTAAATTATCCTAAGGACAAGCACACACACATGACCGAGGGAGGACTCGAACCTCTGCCGGGATCAGCCGCGCAGCCCATGACTGCAGCGCCTAAGACCGCTTGGCTAATCCCGCGCGGCGATGTGTGTGATGTCCTTAGATTAGTTAGGATTAAGTACTAAGTTCTAGGGGACTGATGACCTCAGAAGTTAAGTCCCATAGTGCTCAATGCAAATGATGAGCTTTTCAGAGCATCCACACACGTTTGGCGCCGGTGGCGATACCTACAACGTGCTGACATGAAGATAGTTTCCAACCGATTTCTCATACACAAACAGCAGTTGACCGGCGTTGCCTGATGAAACGTTGTTGTGATGCCTCATGTGAGGAAGAGAAATGCGTACCATCACGTTTCCGACTCTGATAAAGGTCGGATTGTAGCCTATCGCGATTGCGGTTTATCGTATCGTGATATTGCTGCTCGCGTCGGTCGAGATCCAATGACTGTTAGCAGAATATGGAATCGGTGGGTTCAGGACGGTAATACGGAACACCGTGCTGGATCCAACGGCCTCGTATCACTAGCAGTCGAGATGACAGGCATCTTATCCGCATGGCAGTAACGGATCGTGCAGCCACGTATCGATCCCTGAGTCAACAGATGTGAACGTTTGCAAGACAACAACCATCTGCACGAACAGTTCGACGACGTTTGCAGCAGCATGGACTATTAGCTCGGAGACCATGGCTGCGGTTACCCTTGACGCTTCATCACAGACAGGAGCGCCTGCGATGGTGTACTCAACGACGAACCTGGGTGCACAAATGGCAAAACGTCATTTTTTCAGATGAATCCAGGTTCTGTGTACAACATCATGATGGTCGCATCCGTGTTTGGCGACATCGCAGTGAACGCACATTGGAAGCGTGTATTCGTCATTGCCATACTGGCGTATAACCCAGCGTGTTGGTATGAGGTGCCATTGGTTACACGTCTTGTTCGCATTGACGGCACGTTGAACAGTGGACGTTACATTTCAAATGTGTTGCGACCCGTGGCTCTACCCTTCATTCGATCCCTGCGAAACCCTACATTTCAGCAGGATAATGCACGACCGCATGTTGCAGGTCCTGTACGGGCCTTTCTGGATACAGAAAATGTTGGACTGCTGCCCTGGCCAGCACATTCTCCAGGTCTCTCACCAATTGAAAACGTCTAGTCAATGGTGTCCGGGCAACTGGCTCGTCACAATACGCCAGTCACTACTCTTGATGAACTGTGGTATCGTGTTGAAGCTGCATGGGCAGCTGTAGATGTACACGCCATCCAAGCTGTGTTTGACTCAATGTCCACGCGTATCAAGGCCGTTATTACGCCAGAGGTGGTTGTTATGGGTACTGATTTCTCAGGATCTATGCACCCAAATTGCGTGAGAATGTTATCACACGTCACTTCTAGTATAATATATTTGTCCAATGAATACCCGTTTATCATCTGCATTTCTTCTTGGTGTAGCAATTTTAATGGCCAGTAGAGTAGATTCCCCTAATAACCAGAAATGGTGAACCGTGTAGATACTGAGTGAGGGTATAGAGAGTTGCAGCTAACCTATGGAACATTTTTGTTCTACCCAGTTACCCTTGTGTCTCTCACTTGAGAACATGTCCTCATAGCAATACTGAAATTGTCAATGTTTTATTTAGGTTTTTTAATCGAAAATTGTTGATTTGTAACGTGAAGCAGGGGTATGTTGCAGTAAAAATGAAGAAAACAATGCATATTTATTACATACTGCTAGAAAAAGTGATTTCCTCAACAACAGAGTAAAATGGAACTAACGGCAAAACATAAATATGTCAAACATTGCTTCAATACTTCGTCAGACTTACATAAAATATGTTTCTGTTATTCACAAACATGTTTCACATTTGTCAGTAATAACAGGAAACTGTTGCCTATTGAGTACAAAATACCAACAATAATGTAAAGTGCCCTTACATCAAGAGTAATAGCTTTGGTTACACAAAAGTGCAGAAGTAAGTTAATCAACTAATTTTTATTTCTTATATATACAATTTATATTCTGTGAGATAGAAAGATGTTACTCAATCTTTATATTGAGCAAGCAGTAAAGGAAACAAAACAAAAAGTTTGGAGTAGGAATTAAAATCCATGGAGAAGATATAAAAACTTTGAGGTTCGCCGATGACTTTGTAAATCTGTCAGAGACAGCAAAGGACCGGGAAGAGCAACTGGACGGAATGAATAGTGTCTTGAAAGGAGGATATAAGATGAACATCAACAAAAGCAAAACGAGGATAATGGAATGTAGTCGAATTAAATCGGGTGATGCTGCGGGAATTAGATTAGGAAATGAGACGCTTAAAGTAATAAATGAGTTTTGCTATTTGGGGAGCAAAATAACTGATGATGGTCGAAGTAGACAAGTTATAAAATGTAGACTGGCAATGGCAAGGGAAGCGTTTCTGAAGAAGAGAAATTTGTTAACATCGAATATAGATTTAAGTGTCAGGAAGTCGTTTCCGATAGTATTTGTATTGACTGTAGCCATGTATGGAAGTGAAACATAGACGATAAATAGTTTAGACATGAAGAGAATAGAAGCTTTCGAAATGTGGTGCTACAGAAGAATGCTGAAGATTAGATGGGTAGATCACATAACTAATGAGGAGGTACTGAACAGAATTGGAGAGAAGAGAAATTTGTGGCACAACTTGACTAGAAGAAGGGATCGCTTGGTAGGACATGTTCTGAGGCATCAATGGATCACCAATTTAGTATTGGAGGACAGCGTGGAGGGTAAAAATCGTAGAGGGAGACCAAGAGATGAATACACTAACCAGATTCAGAAGGATGTAGGTTGAAGTAGGTGCTGGGAGATGAACCAGCTTGCACAGGATAGAGTAGCATGGAGAGCTGCACCAAACCACTCTCTGGACTGAAGACCACAACAACAACAACATTCTGTGAGGATATAGAATACACAGTGGACTAAATATGTGCAAACAAAGAACCAACCCGATAGGAAAAAGAACTCGTCGGCTGCCATTTTATCTTTTACACATTCATTTATATTTCTTTCCCTGCCAGTCCTACCAATGCCACTGGTAATACTACCGTTTACTACGTCATTTACGTAGTGTCCCAAAACTAACAAACCGTAGATTTGGTAGAGCGCATCTCTAGATGTGCCAGTCAAAGTCCTCACTGATGGCCGCAGTTTCATCGCTGCCGGTATAATTACTACGTACCATTTTCTCATGTGGGCACGCTGCAACGTTCTCCAGCGGAAGTTGTCGGCAGTATTTCGCGTGAAAACCACACAATTCGTTTACAGAAATGCAATGTTGTAAAATTAATACGTTAGCTCTAGTAGATGGACGCTTCCTCCCTTGTCCATACACCAGTCGCGTTTTTGTCTCTGTGGTACTGGGGGGTTACAACTGAAGTGCAGTTGCTCACAAAGGTCCAGGTGGGCTGTAAGTATTTTACGACAGCGAAACTTGGTAGATATTCTAATTCATTTCTGCAAAACCGTTTTACGCTGGAAAAAATTAGTCTAGCTTCCAAGCTGGGACTTACGAAATGTTTCAAGGTTGGAAGACAAGTAACAATGCGGACGCGATCGAACCGCGATATTCACCGTCTAGGCATGGTTGAACTACGGACAACACAAGCCGTGTACCTCCTTCCTGGTGGAATGACTGGAACTGATCGGCCATCGGATCCTCTCCGTCTAATAGACGCTGCTCATACATCGTTGTTTACATCGTTGGGCGGGTTTAGTGACATCTGTGAACAGTGAAATGGACTGTGTGATACAATATCCTCAGTCATCGTCTGTCCTTAGGCGTTCTGGGAACCGGTGTGATGCAAAACTTCTTTTGATGTTTGTATAACATCGAACTTTCTCAAGCCATCATTCTTCCTCTTAAGGAGCCGACTGTATACATTGCAACACCTAATTTCCGTCTCACAAGACACAGCTTCGTTAGAGGCCATGCGGAGTTGAGAATAGTTGGTTTTAGCTCTGTCGCGCAACACTATGACAGAAAGATCTTGCACTAAACTCCTATTCTACGTCGCGGTCTTAAACTCCTGCACGTATTGACTGAGAGAGTACAAGTCAACGAGTAGAAAACGACGGCAGACTATCTACACTCGCGGTACTACAGTGGCAAGAAATGAATCCGGTATAATAGCACTGACGTTACAAACTAACCATTGGACTTCTACTCGGTGCGTTTCTGATCTCTAAAACACAGAAAAAAAGTGTTATTTGGATTTAGTTCAGGAAATGATTTATTTCCATGGGAGACTTTTTAGTGTTTGTGAGGGCGTCCTGGGGATATGAATCCACAGTAATTTCTAGACTTGTAAAGGCTAGTTTGATTTTTAAATTTCCCTGCTTCACTGTAAATTTTTATCTGTTCTAATGAAAATTTTCTCTCCATTGCAGGTACGTGATTTGGAGTTAATATCCCTAATGGTGTAGCAGCTGGTTTGCATTATATTTGCGAGCATTTTCTGAATCAAGGTAATGAAATAAATTATAATTTCTGTTTATGAATGTAATTTAAGGTTAATTTGCCGGTTGATTAAACAGGCTTTAAACAAACCTCGTGTTAATTAACAAAATAATTTGAAAGGGCCCACCGTACGTGGTCGCACTATCGATCTTTGAGAAGGGAGGCAAATACGGATGACGTTATTCCGTCCACTAACAGGTTCATTTAGGGGGACACAAAATATCTGATTGCTCCTGATATTCAGACTGTTATTATACAGAAAATTGTCGGGCTAGTATGAAAAAAGTTAAAGCGAGTGAAGCGTTGTGTTATTGATTCGAGTGATGTAATTGCAGTTGTTGAAAACATTTTAAGAAATCCGACAACCGTTATTTCGAATTAGTATGCTAATGCCGCAGATTGCTGTCGGTCGTAACAACTCATCAACTGATTTTCTTTCATGTTCTTCCAGCCATGTAATTAAGATAAAATGAATGTAAATTATTAAACACTTCGGTCTTGAGATTACATGTAGACTTATCTATGAGGAATCAGTAATCAACATTCATTTTACAGAAGAACGGAAATTGATGTGCCCGTTTATTGTTCGAAATTTGTCTCTGTCGGTTGTCACGTATAATATTCTCTAAGGCGTGTTTGTTTGGTAGGCGATCGAGTAAATATTTGCTGTCAGGCCTGAAAACAGAAAAATTCTGGGAAAAGCGCAACGTGCAAACTGTTTGAAGGAGGAAGGAACCGCACAACATGTCAAGAATCTTGAAATATATAAGAAGTATTTTTAAAATAGTGCATATCTTGTTTTTCTGTTTCTTTCTTTATTATATAATTTTCAGTTTTGTGCGGTAGTATCAAAAAGCTAAAAACTAACAATTTTTGTTGGTATATATGCGTAACAAATTGTATTCTTTGGAGATGATCTTCACTGGCAGATCATTCGAAACAGTGATACGGAGCAAATGGCGAAAGGGAAACGTTACCTGCCTTTTTGTTTTATGTTTTATATTTTGATGTCTTACATCGAATCGTACCCTTCAACTACAGATCTTGGACTAATCTTCGCGCGTATTACACCCAACGCCTACCATAAAATGTTTTACCTATTCTAATCTTTGCCGCAATTTAAAAATGCCTGGAAGACTTAAAATTAAATTAAGCGTGAAGGACAGACAACATTCTATCGGAACTTCTAAAATTAGCTGGTTAAATGGCAACCGAACAGTATTGGTGTGTAGAATTTATGAAATTGGCGACGTACCTTCAGACTTTCGGAAAAATATCATCCACACAGTTCCCACGACAGCAAAAGCAAACAGGTGCGAAAACTACCGCATAATCAGTTAAAACTTCCGGGCTGAGAGGCCGTGGTCGATTATAAAATTTCCACCTGACGTTTCGTCTCCATCTGCGGGAGACATCTTCTGAGGTCGTCCGGAAGTTTTAACTGAAGACAACACCGGCCGTAAAAGCCTACATTGTATGATTACCGCATAATTAGTGTCACACTCCTGCATCCGTCCTGAAGAATGGAAAAGAAAATTGAGGATCTGTTAGACGACGATCAGTTTGTTTCAGGAAACACAAAGGCACCAGAGAGGCAGTTCTGACAGTGGGATTGGCCGGCCGAAGTGGCCGTGCGGTTAAAGGCGCTGCAGTCTGGAAGCGCAAGACCGCTACGGTCGCAGGTTCGAATCCTGGCTCGGGCATGGATGTTTGTGATGTCCTTAGGTTAGTTAGGTTTAACTAGTTCTAAGTTCTAGGGGACTAATGACCTCAGCAGTTGAGTCCCATAGTGCTCAGAGCCATTTTTGACAGTGGGATTAAAATTCGAGTTGGTAAGATACGCTGACGGTGTTGCTATCCTGAGTGAAAGTGAAGGAGGATTACAGGATCTGTTGAACGGAGTGAACAGTCTAATGACTACAGCATATGGACTGAGAGTAAACCAGAAAAAGGCAAAAGTAATGAGAAATAACAGAAGTGAGAATAGCGAGGAACTTATCATCAAAATTTATGCTAAAGGGGAAGACTGCCCATGACGGACGGAGAAAGGAGGACATAGAAAGCAGACAAGCACAGCCGAAGAGGGCATTCCTGATCAAGAAAAGTCACTAGTATCAAATCAAACGTAGGTCTTAAATTGAGGAAGAAATTTCTGAGAAATAATTTTGGTCGTAATAAGTAAACATTTCGCAACTTATCAGTCAACTTAACTTTTAAAATTAGTATGTAAAAGAAATAAATATGTTTTAATAAACATCTCTGTCCAAAAAAATCGCTTCGTATAAGAAAGGAAAGACATTTTGAATTCGTTTGCTGTCCTATTCCTGATGGAACAGAGCTAGAAAACGTTGTAGATTATAGAAACATTGTTCAGCCTGACAGCCTGCTAAAGTAAAGGAAAATGCACGGCTTCAGTAGCATTCTTATTGTAGACAGGTGAATTCAGCATTTAGTTCGGAACGACAAAATTTTGTATACGAATTACTTCGTACATTTTACTGGTGCTCTCCTTGTGATATCTACGTACTGTAATGTAAATCACATGATATCCAATTTCCACGCTTACATCGCATCAGTAAGACTTTAAAATGTAAAAACCCACTATCGAATACCTGCATGTCTTGCACCTAGAAAATTTTTGCCAGAGTACGAAATCATCGAAAAAGCGCTGTATACCATTATTACTAATTAGGGTACTTGCTTGAAATTTTGTGTTTTTATTTGTATTTTGTGAATTAACGCAGTTCTCAGACCCCCTACGAAATGGTTCAAATGGCTCTGAGCACTATGGGACTTAACATCTGTGGTCATCAGTCCCCTAGAACTTAGAACTACTTAAACCTAACTAACCTAAGGACATCACACACATCCATGCCCGAGGCAGGATTCGAACCTGCAACCGTAGCAGTCGCGCGGTTCCGGACTGCGCGCCTAGAACCGCTAGACCACCACGGCTGGCAGACCCCCTACGTTATCATCCTTCACTAGGAAGACGAACTGGACAAACAGGAACAGCAAAATGCAAATACTACACATGAGGATACTGGCAACAATATTGAAAAAATCTGGATGACAAAAGAATGTTCTGAACAGATGGAGTTGACGTGAAAGATCGCTCTGAAATATTGGGAAAACAGATGCTCTTGGTAAATTTGGTCAGAACTGTGACGTGGTGTACGTTTCCTTGAGCAAGAACATGGATTAATACGAAATAGCAGTATCTGTGTTATTAAGAATGCATGCATGTCCGAAGGAACTTTGCATCATACTTGTTAATGACACAGGCCACTCCTGTTTCGCATTCAACCGCCAATACCAGGTCTTCTTGGACGTGTATGTACTTAATGTATGAGTGCAGGATGTGACACATGTCGGCCAGACACAAACTTCGTAATGGTTCAAGGAGACCGCTCGAGTAACGCGACAAATATAGGTTCCAATCCCAGTCCTGTATAGATTTTAGTTGTCGCCATTCTTATATACAGCTGATGGTATTTCGTATTCGCAACTGCGAATACACTCATGTCCAAAAAAACAGAACAGCTTGTTCAACTAGAGATAGGACGTTCGTATTCACAGGGTATGTACGTTACTATGTTGTGCAGAAATGATTAGCACTTGAACCACGTCGACCCGTGGGTTCTAGGTCAACATGGATATCGCGGCGCAACACCACCTACTGGTAAAATGTGTCTGCGACTCTCATTGTCGCTATAAACCGAAGATAACGGATCAGTGTGGCTTTGAGCAGACGTACAGGATGCCTCGCAGATGTATATGCGAACAATACCGTGAAATCAATGAGTTTGAAAGCGGGTGCATTATTTGCTCGAGAGAATGTGATGCAACATACAGGAAATTGCTGTTCATGTGGGACGAAGTGTTTCGGCAGTGCAACGAGTGTGTGCAGAACGACTCAAGGAAAGCCATAGAACACGACGAGATGGTTCATGTCGCGCCACCCCCACCACCCCCAGAGAAAATAGACACGTCATCCGAATGGCGTTGTAGGACAGATCTGCGTGCTTGTCGGCTCTGGCGCAATAGTGGAACAGTGTAACACATGGTACGCTATCTAGGATGACAGACCGTCGCTTTTTATTACAGCACTGGGCAAGTGCACGTCGTCCTCTTCTCCGCCTATCTTTTGATGAACGTGCAGTAACATGCTTGACGCCGATGGTGTATCCAACGACGTCACAGTGGGTAGAAATAGCGCCACACACTGTTTTTCGGACGAATCGAGGTTCTGTTAGTTTGGAAATGATGACCGCATTTTGGTTCTTCGCAGACAGGATGAGCGGCTTCACAGTGAGTGCATTCGCACAAGACACGCATCGCCAACTCGAGGTCTTATGAAATTGGGTGCTATGGGATACAACGTCAAATCACAGCTGATACGTGTCCAGGACATTGTGACCAGTGTGACCTACGTGAATGATATCCTACAACCTGTAGCCATAATGTTTTTGCACCACATCCCAGACACCATTTTTCAAACGGTTCAAATGGCTCTGAGCACTATGGTACTTAACATATGAGGTTATCAGTCCGCTAGAACTTAGAGAACTGCTTAAACCTAACTGACCTAAGGACATCACACGCATCCATACCCGAGGCAGGATTCGAACCTGCGGCCGTAGCGGTCGCGCGGCTCCAGACTGAAGCGCCTAGAACCGCTCGGCCACATCGTCCGGCCGCCATTTTTCAGCAAGACAATGCACGACCACATGTTGCTACACGAGCACGTGCTTTCCTGGTGTCATAAGATGTCAGCGAGGCCCGCCAGATCATCAGACTTGTCGCCAATAGAAAATGTGTGATAGATATATGGTGAAATGGTCTGTGGAGCGCTGTAACCCAAAGCTGACCACCATAGATGAACTTCTGAACCAGGTGAATGCATGTCCAGGTAACGACGATGGAGGTGGATAACGATCACGCACCCTTCTCTACAAAGCAGATCACAAAGGCTCAGTAATACTGACGTCTGGTGACAGTTGTGCCCAGAGGAGATACGACAATTCATCCTCGTTCTCACAAAGCCAGCCCTGGACAATGCGAACGGCGTGAACAGGGATCGTGTCGTCTTGGAATGCGGCATCGCCACTGGGGAACCGACGTTGTGCCACGGGATGGACCTGACCAGCCAAAGTAGTCGCATAATCCTTGGCTGTAATGCAACATTGCAGGGTAACGAAAGGGCCCAAGGAATACCACGATATGGCTGCCACCAGCTTTACCTTTTGAGACGTAAAAGTCGGCCAGAAGCGGTATACAGACTCATTCGACCTGACGACTTTTTTCCATTGTTGCATAGTCCAGGTTTTATGGTTTTGACAACACGTTTCCCTGCTATGGGCATTTTCATCACTGATAAGCATTTTTGGAATTTCAACTCGCCCTTCAATTCCCTGCTTCTGGAGTTCCTTTCGCGTTGTTTTGGTTCTGACAGCGTTCGCGAGTGCGACTTTCAGTTCTTCAGTGATTTTTATAGCCATCGTTGTCTTATTTTTCGCCTCAAATCTCTCGAATGACCGCCCGTCGCGATCACTCACGCACTTTCGTCCGCGTTGTGACTTAGGGGATGATATTTTCCCGCTTTCCCTGCAGGCAGTATAAATCTTCAATACGATGCCTCTTGAAATACCAAACACTTCGGTTACTTTGGTTACGAAAGCACCACTATAAGAGCACCAATGAGCAATTTGTTCACGTTCTAATTTACTTAATTACGACATAATGCACTGGCAGCTACACAGTGTTCTGACCACGACTGGAACGTGCAACATATTGAGGAAACTGCACACGCCCCTTCGTGGTTAGAGGCAAGAACACAACCTGCAGACTTGGCTAGCATACGCATTTATGTACAAGCATAAATCTCTCGCGGCGTTTCCTTATGTTTCCCCAACCCCTGTATTGTTTAGATGCATGCAGGTGAGTTGAGGTATTATATGTTATTTATTTACGCAATGCTTGAAGTTTTTCGGCTTGTAAGTAATACGGGGATATATTTGTCCATACACCTCAGGTGACGCTATAAACAACTAATTAATTCCAGAATGAGATTTTCACTCTGCAGCGGAGTGTGCGCTGATATGAAACTTTCTGCTAGATTAAAACTGTGTGCCGGACCGAGACTCGAACTCGGGACCTTTGCCTTTCGTGGGCAAGTGCTCTACCAACTGAGCTACCCAAGCACGACTCACGCCTCGTCCTAACAGCTTTACTTGTGCCAGTACCTCGTCTCCTGCCTTCCAAACTTTACAGAAGCTCTCCTGCGAAACTTGCAGAGCTAGCACTCCTGAAAGAAAGGATATTGCGGAGACATGGCTTAGCCACAGCCTGAGGAATGCTTCCAGAATGAGGTCACGAGTTCGAGTCTCAGTCCGGCACACAGTTTTAATCTGCTAGGAAGTTTCTTAACTAATTAATTTCTTTACGTGATTGTAAGCCGGTCACTGGACAGACGTACCTACCAAAAAGTCAAGTGCTTCTAGATGCACTATCGCCTATGTACAATACTCTTCACTGTTTGTTTAGTAGACTTCTCCCCCTATAAGTACTTGCCGTTTAGACACGTTTTTGTACTTTCAGTTTCCAGGTGTGACCATAACCACAGGCCCCACTGAAAATCCGACCACCACGTATCTTCTGTGCGTGTGTCGTCCTGACATGGCAGGCAGGACCAGTTTGATTTCTGGCTGCTTGAAAATCTCAGCACAGTTGCATGTACCCATCTACGGCCACAATTCACAGAGAGTACGCGGCAAATGGCAGATCACACAAATATTAAACCCTTTGTGACCTTTTCAGAATAGGAAAAAGAATCCCGTAATGTTTGAATACTCCATTAGTCGTGTAGCGCTTGACACAGTCACGTCGATTAAATATTTGGGAATAGCATTGCAGAGCGATATGAAGTGGGACAAGCATGTAATGGCAGTTGTGGGGAAGGCGGATAGGCGTCTTCGGTTCATTGGTAGAATTTTGGGAAGATGTGGTTCATCTGTAAAGGAGACCGCTTATAAAACACAAATACGACCTAATCTTGAGTACTGCTCGAGCGTTTGGGATCCCTATCAGGTCGAATTGAGGGAGGACAGAAGCAATTCAGAGGCGGGCTGCTAGATTTGTTATTGGTAGGTTTGATCATCACGCGAGTGTTGCGGAAATGCTTCAGGAACTCGGAGGAAAGGAGGCGTTCTTTTCGTGAATCGCTACTGAGGAAATTTAGAGAACCAGCGTTTGAGGCTGACTGCAGTACAATTTTACTGCCGCCAACTTATATTTCGCGGAAAGACCACAAAGATAAGATAAGGGAGATTAGAGCTCGTGCAGAGCCATATAAGCAGTCATTTTTCCCTCGTTCTGTTTGGTAGTGGAACAGGGAGAGAAGATGCTAGTTGTGGTACGAGGTTCCCTCCGCCACGCACCGTATGGTAGATGGTGGAGTATGTATGTAGATGTAGATGTAGCTGTATTTCGTTCGCTTTTGTTAATACAGAAAACTGGCTAGCGGTCTGCTTCCGTGGACGCCTAATCTCGCTTCTTGTTATCGTTGTAGTCTTCAGTCCGAGGTTTATCACGTGAAAGCTTCTTCATAACTAATGCAACGCACATCCCCCATTACCAAACTGACGGTTTCTTGATGCCTCATGCGATCACTTCTTAGTCTCCGTTATCATAATCTAACGATTCTTATATTAGGAAAGAATAAAAGCAGCATAACTGTTCAACTCTCAAAATTTATCCTGGAGTGATTTATAACTCCGCCTATCTTGCAACGATTTCCATTTAACTTTTTATCTATTTTACGCTTTTGTTTGAGCTGTAACTAAGCTCAAGCCAACGGCCATGCCACAGTATAATTCCCGTCAGATCATCGAAGCTACGCGCTGTCGGGCTTGAGTAGCACTTGCATGGGTCACCTTCCGAGTCTGGCGATCGCTGTTGGCAAGCGGGGTGTACCCAGCCCTTTTGAGGCCAACTGAAGACTGTTTGATCGAAAAGTGGCGGCTTCGGACACGAAAGCTGATAACGGTTGACAGAGCGGTGTGCTGATCACATGTCCTTCAATATCCGCATCCAGTGCCGCCTGTCGGATGAGGATACACGGCGGTCGGTCAATACCGTTGAGCCTTCCGAGGCCTGTTCGGACGGAGTTTATTTCAGAGTGTCTTCATGAAGACCGAGTGATCGTAGGATAATGAAACTCTCTGGAAAATTTAGTTAAGGACTTGCGGAAGAGAAGTAACGAATGAACCATTGAAAGGAATACGTTTTAATTTCCACATGTGAGGGTTCAAATCTGGTGATCTTGGTGGTGACACAGTTTGGAACGATTGGCCAGTGATTTCATTTGCTTCTGGGAGAATCCGACCACCAATTGCGCCACAAACTGTTGAAGAAGTTACTGTTGCCATGGCTGAGAACGCTGTACACAATGTGCGATCTTCAAGCAGTGCACGATCTGTGTCACGACAGCTGACCATCCCATGGTCCACCGTTCGAAAAGGACTGTGAACAGCTATGAAATGTTAGCCGTATAAACTTCACATTACTCGCAAACTTTGCCACATGACACAGACGTTCGAGTAAACTTTACTCTTACGTTTATTGCAAGGGTTGAAGTTGAAGACATGTGAACGTGGAAGTTCTTTTTGAATGATGAAGCAAACTTTATGCTCACTGGGGCAGTCAACAATCATGATTGTCGCATTTGGGGATCGTCACCGTCAACGAATGTCAGATGTTTAGGGGGAAGGGACCAAACATCGAGGTCATCATGTCAACGAATGTTCATGAAGTTTCCCCCTCGTCGTGAACGAATCATTGTGTGATATGACTTCACGGCACTGTTCATGATTGGTCGACTTTTTTTCTTTGAGGAACTCAGACCCCAAGGACCGAGAACAGGCAGCGTGATGAGCACACATTACTATGATCTGCTTCGCCAACGTGTGATCCCTGCTCCAAGGGAGAGAGGTGATTAAAACTCAGTTGTTTTGATGCACGATGGAGCTCCACCTCACATTGCTCGTGAGGTCACTCGGTTACCCCGTCACACCTTTGGAGAAAACCGAATTATTGGTACATCGTTCCGAAATTGGTAGCCACCAAGAGCTCTAGATTTGAACCGCCTCAGGTGGAAATGAAAACGTGTTTGTTTGAACGGTTTATTTGTTACTTGTCTTTCGCATGTCATTACAAATGTTTCGCCGGCCGGAGTGACCGAGCGGTTCTAGGCGCTTCAGTCTGGAACCGCGCGACCGCTACGGTCGCGGGTTCGAATCCTGCCTCGGGCATGGATCTGTGTGATGTCCTCAGGTTAGTTAGGTTTAAGTAGATCTAAGTGACTGATGACCTTAGATGTTCAGTCCCATAGTGCTCAGAGCCATTTGAACAAATGTTTCCAGAATGTCTCATGGTCCGTCGATCACGCGTTTTTCATAAGTCCTTTCAGGCGTTGAAAGTTTAATCACAACCTCGCTGTATTTCAACCGACAGGCACCAGAGACGAGAGTCACTTCTTGCCAATGGCGGTCGGTTTCAACCCCGAGAAAAACTGCTGCTGTCAATAGACCCATCTAATCTAGTTTTAGAGCGAACATCAAGAAATGAGCTACAGGCAGTGGGAATTTGGAAGCGGGTACCTTGCTCACTGTCACAAAAAAGCTGCACGTCTTTAACAGAACAAACTACACAGGAAGATTAAAACTCTGTGGCGGTCGCGACTCGGACTCGGGACCTTTGCCCTTGTGGGCAAGAGCTGTACCGGCAGGGGTAACCTAGTATGTCTCACGACTCATCCACACAGCTTTAGCACCGCCAGTACCTTGTCTGCTACCTTCCTAACTTTACAGAACTTCTCCTGCGAATCTTGCAAAACTTGCAAGATGCGGCTTAGCCACAGCCTGGGGGGTGGGGGGTGTTCCAGAGTGAAATTTTCACTCTGCAGCGGAGTGTGCGTCCTCTAGGTTGGAGACGAGGTACTGGCGGAAGCAAAGCTGTCAGAATGGGTCGTGGGACGTGCTAAGGTAGCTCATTCTGTATGCCGGCACAGTAGTTCAGCGTGTTTGGTCAGAGGGTTATTTGTCCTCTGTTAAAAAAAAAACTGTCATGAGACGTCCGACCCAAACAAATGCAACGATGGAACGAACAATAACGAACAAAATGGGATCAACAAGAAAAAGGTCGGCATATCACTTTGCCCACGACAGGCGGAGGTCCCTAGTTAGAGTCTCGGTTCGGCACAAAGTTTTAATCTGTCAGAAAGTTTCACATCAGCACATAATAGGCAGCAGAGTGAAAATTTCACTTTGAACTGAGGAACTGTAGTGTGGTTCGACGAGTTACTATCCTCGTGTGACTAACGCCTTTCCGGTGTGGTTACTTTTAGTAATTGTGACAGTCCTTCGACGATTCGTGTCAGACAGGCTTGATACGGATTCGCACTTGAGTTTTGTATAAAGTTTTATTGGTAGATTGATTTTCATGGCAGATTATTTTTGTTGGTACAGTCTTTTTATCCGTACATTCGCCCGTCAAGTCTTACATTCATTTCCTGTACTAGTAATTTCATAATTTCCTTTCCATCGCCTGATTCCAGAATTACAGCTTCATGTTAACGCCCTAATGTTCTGTATTCGTCATCAATTATCACATCCAATTGGATGTTATATATTGGCACAAAAACTGTAGTTATTAAAATATTCCACCACTTGCTCAATTAGTCTCTATCATTTTGATCTGTACTGCGATATCGCGTTCTGAAGGCCGACTCGATTTGGCTACTGCGTTAATAGGAGCAGGCAGATGTAACGCTACCCGCCCACACGCTGCGGCATGTCTCGCGTGACGCAATGTGTTGGCCGCCGCCCACACGGCGTGCCACCTGCGGCCACCGCACTCGGACGTGGCCTGCAACTGCTGCGGCTATTGCCGCTGGAACTGCCGTTACCGCCTTGCAGCTCGAGGAAATTGTTCCTCTACTTTCCTAGGTCGCTAGGCTCGTAAAGACAGCGCCTTGACACTGCGGAACGAGGAGTTGTGGTTCAACGCCTAAGACGGAGTGACTTCTTCACTTAAGGATCTTTTGGATAGCGAAGGTGAGCACACTTTGCTTTGTGCTGCACGTAGGCCTTCTCACCTTTTGTGAGCAGTCTTTTATAACACTAAACTGAGCAGTGCGCCCCGCTCAGTAAAAGGTATATATACACTCCTGGAAATTGAAATAAGAACACTTTGAATTCATTGTCCCAGGAAGGGGAAACTTTATTGACACATTCCTGGGGTCAGATACATCACATGATCACACTGACAGAACCACAGGCACATAGACACAGGCAACAGAGCATGCACAATGTCGACACTAGTACAGTGTATATCCACCTTTCGCAGCAATGCAGGCTGCTATTCTCCCATGGAGACGATCGTAGAGATGCTGGATGTAGTCCTGTGGAACGGCTTGCCATGCCATCTCCACCTGGCGCCTCAGTTGGACCAGCGTTCGTGCTGGACGTGCAGACCGCGTGAGACGACGCTTCATCCAGTCCCAAACATGCTCAATGGGGGACAGATCCGGAGATCTTGCTGGCCAGGGTAGTTGACTTACACCTTCTAGAGCACGTTGGGTGGCACCTGAAACATGCGGACGTGCATTGTCCTGTTGGAACAGCAAGTTCCCTTGCCGGTCTAGGAATGGTAGAACGATGGGTTCGATGACGGTTTGGAAGTACCGTGCACTATTCAGTGTCCCCTCGACGATCACCAGTGGTGTACGGCCAGTGTAGGAGATCGCTCCCCACACCATGATGCCGGGTGTTGGCCCTGTGTGCCTCGGTCGTAAGCAGTCCTGATTGTGGCGCTCACCTGCACGGCGCCAAACACGCATACGACCATCATTGGCACCAAGGCAGAAGCGACTCTCATCGCTGAAGACGACACGTCTCCATTCGTCCCTCCATTCACGCCTGTCGCGACACCACTGGAGGCGGGCTGCACGATGTTGGGGCGTGAGCGGAAGACGGCCTAACGGTGTGCGGGACCGTAGCCCAGCTTCATGGAGACGGTTGCGAATGGTCCTCGCCGATACCCCAGGAGCAACAGTGTCCCTAATTTGCTGGGAAGTGGCTGTGCGGTCCCCTACGGCACTGCGTAGGATCCTACGGTCTTGGCGTGCATCCGTGCGTCGCTGCGGTCCGGTCCCAGGTCGACGGGCACGTGCACCTTCCGCCGTCCACTGGCGACAACATCGATGTACTGTGGAGACCTCACGCCCCACTTGTTGAGCAATTCGGCGGTACGTCCACCCGGCCTCCCGCATGCCCACTATACGCCCTCGCTCAAAGTCCGTCAACTGCACATACGGTTCACGTCCACGCGGTCGCGGCATGCTACCAGTGTTAAAGACTGCGATGGAGCTCCGTATGCCACGGCAAACTGGCTGACACTGACGGCGGCGGTGCACAAATGCTGCGCAGCTAGCGCCATTCGACGGCCAACACCGCGGTTCCTGGTGTGTCCGCTGTGCCGTGCGTGTGATCATTGCTTGTACAGCCCTCTCGCAGTGTCCGGAGCAAGTATGGTGGGTCTGACACACCGGTGTCAATGTGTTCTTTTTTCCATTTCCAGGAGTGTATATATACTAAGATGGTATCTGTTCTTTCGGACATGTCCGAAAGAACAGATACCATTTAGTATATATATAGTTAAGGTTCACCGGCCACTTGACCATCTTCTTCTTCTGTGCGAATGCACAAACAGTGCCCGAACTCTTACGGGAATCGGCAACGCGCCGCGAGTAATAAGTATAATGGGCGGGGGCACTACGAATGTAGTGCGGGACAATACGTTGAGAATGTGGGTTTCGCCGGAGGCGTGCCAGATGTAACTCCCTGCAGTCGCGTTATCCTGTGTGTCCTCGGTGGCTCAGATGGGACAGTCTGCTTTCGGCCGGTGAGCGGCGAGGACGTTTTGTTTACGTCCCGTCCGCAGAGTCGCGGTCCCGTCCGCAGAGTCGCGAGCGCGCGTAGTTTGTTTACTTCCTCGCCGCAGCTAATACTCGCGTCCGTTAACACTGAGTCGCCATGGCTCATTCGTACAGAAAAGCTACCATCAAGATCAGCTTCCAGCCCGACTACACACGACCACGAGCCTTTGAAGTCGAACGATTTGTCCGTGACGAAGTTCAAATACCAACATAGCACATCATCGGTATCCACCTATCCATCACAAGCAGCGTCGTTTACGTCAAGATGGTCGATGACGAGTTATGTCACGCAGTTGTGAACAGATGCGCGAACACTCTCAAGTTCAAACACTCCGATGGTCACATCGGAGAGGTTACTGTTGACCATGCTGGACTAGGATTACGCACACTAAGAGTCTTCGAACTCCCTTTCGAAGTACCACCGGATGTCGTTACCTCAGCTTTCCGCTCTTATGGGACGGTAATTAGCCACGTGGCCGAAAAATGGAACACCTTCGAGACGTACCAAGTCCTCAACGACGTCCGACAAGTGAAAATTGAATTAAAGAAACACGTGCCGTCCTACTTAGTCATAGGTGGCTGTCGAGCAATAATAATGTACGACGGCCAACCTCGTACTTGTTCCGGTTGCGGCCAAGAGGGTCATGTGCGCTCGGCGTGTATTCAACGTCGGATTACACAACTTCCATTGCATGACACGACACCACCTCCTACGCTCACGGCCCTCCCCCTCAATTACGCAGAGGTGACACGATCGACCGTCATGACAGACGACAACCTCCCCGGAAGACAGGAAGTGTTAGAATGCGCACCTGTCGCCGGTCCTGGATTGACCAACACCATTTCGGTGTCTGCAGGGCTTGAAGAACGCCGCCCATCGACTCCACATGAAGATTCGGACGAGAGAATGGAACTCGACGCTAGGGTTGTACCGACCTCTGCCTTTCTCCCTGAGGGGGAACCACAAACTCTTTCGGACTCAGAAACCCACGTCCGCAAACAAAGGTCACCGAGAAAACATAAAAAGGGACGTCGCACACCCTCAGACGATTGCCTCCAGCGGACGTCTTCTCCAGTTGAAGACCGGACGGCCGACGAAACGACGAGGAGAATGGATGACACGAGATCGCCCTCACCTGTCACTTTGTCTGATTTTGACAAATCCGATTCCGCTCCCTCGGACAAACGGATGGCCAGCACAGCGCCCGCCGTTGGTACACAACCGGAAACAACTGCGGATTCACCCTTAGTCACTCAGCCCACAAGTCTTCTACCGCAGCCACCCTTAACTTGCGGACCTTGGGCGGATGACATTGAAGACGATTCTACGGCCGCTGTGGTGGATGAGGAGAGAGGTCTCTCCTCCCACACCTCGGCCCCTCCCGAGTAACAACAGATGACGGCGCGGACGCGGCCAGCAGATCACAGGCCCCACCTCTTACGGCGACACTGACGGCAGCCCCCACCGCAGGAGACGATCTACAAACCTATCGCTTAACGACCATCAACATTAACACCATTCGGACACGTACGAAGTTGTCGCTGCTCCAAGACATGCTCAGTGCAGCAGACGTTGACATTGTCTTTCTCCAAGAAGTCTTCGTCGACGATTTCCCGGGTATGTATGGTTATACGGCTCATGTGTCCCACGCCTCGCCAACTAACAGTGGCGTCGCCATTCTCCTCAGAGAAGGCCTCGAGGCGAACGAAGTCCGATATCTCCCCGACGCTAGAGGAATGGCCGTAACGGTGCAAGGCGTCCGGTTTATCAATGTGTACGCCACTTCCGGAACGAATCGCCGTCGTGACGGATCGCTCTTCTTCGCAGAAGGAATAGCACCGCTTTTTCAGGGCAGGCACGATGACTTGATATTAGGGGGCGATTTCAATTGCACCCAAGCACCTAAAGATCAGCTGCCACGCCATTTACCGTGCCCCGAACTTGGGACACTCATCGGCGATCTCCAGCTAGTAGATACATGGGAACATGTCCGAGGAAATAGACCGGGATACACCCATTTCACGAGTCACTCGCCTAGTCGCATCGATAGGATTTACGTCTCCCGTTCTCTCGCGGCAACGGTGAGTGACGCGGAGTAGTGACCAGTAGCCTTTTCTGATCACGAGGCCTATATATGTGCCGTCACCCTTCGTCGCCAACGGGTGTGGCGCAGCCGACATCCCTGGAAATTAAACCTTGCTCATCTCGCTTCTCCGGATTGTCGACGCGCCATCGAAGACACGTGGAGTTTGTGCGTTCGCCGCCTCCCAACGTATCCTACGTCGATTAGTTGGTGATTAACATGCGCCAAGCCGGCCCTACGGCGAACCTTTATTACGTATGGTCGTGAGACTGCTGCTTGGAGGCGGCAGACCCTTGATTTTTATTTCACCGTCCTTCGCGAATGCGCCTCCTTGCCACCCACACCGGAACGACAGCTGACAGTTCAGCGTGCGAAAGCACAGATCGTAGCCCATATGCGCCGACACCTCGAAGGGACGATCGTCCGAGCGCGGACACAAGACAGACTCGCAACGGAACGACCCACCATGTACCACGTCATCCGAGAACGTACACTGCGAAGACGGGCGCTGATACATGCCATCACCACTGAGGACGGCCTTCATCACACCACACTCACACCACACAACGCGATATTGCTGCAGCCTTCTTCGACCATTACGCACGACTTTATTCTGCTCAGTGTTCCGACCCGACGACGGTGACAGCAGTCTCACAACTGGTTTACGCCATTGTCCCACAGGATTTGCAAACTGAATTATTGAACGACATTACGGAAGACGAAGTTATCGACGCCATCAGTAAAGGAGCGGCGAATAAGTCTCCTGGCCCCGACGGGCTCCCTGTGGAGTTTTTTAGAACTTTCCAGTATTTACTGGCTCCCAAGTTAACAGACATCTGTCGGGAGCTTATGTCCCCCGCGGTGCCGCTCCCTGCGACCTTCGTAGAAGGAATAATTATACCGGTTCACAAGCCTAAAGGTGGGGCTCGAATACAAGATTACCGCCCGCTAACACTCGTCAACTGCGACATGAAGATATTCACCAGACTATTAGCAAACCGTCTACGACCGACCCTACCTTACGTCATCTCGCCAGATCAGACTTCCCTAGGGGATATCAACAACATCCACACAGCACTGTGTCGATACCGTGACTTAATAGCCCTAGCCAGGGCACGCCGCATCCCGGGAGCGCTGGCATCACTAGATTTTAGCCAAGCGTTTGATCGAGTGGATCACGCGTACCTAACGTCCGTTCTCCAGTACATGCAGTACCCACAGCAATTCACAGCCGTCGTGATGCGCCTACTCCGAGGGGCGACTTCCAAAGTGCTCGTTAACGGGCGTCTCTCGCAGTCCCTCCCGATTTTCCGCTCCGTCCGTCAAGGCTGCCCCTTGTCGACGTTACTGTATGCTCTGGCACTGGAACCGCTCCTCTGTGGTCTCTGTCAACGCCTCACCGGTCTTACCCTACGTGACGTCACATTTCGCTGTACAGCATATGCAGACGACCTGGTTCTCGTGTTCCGCAATCGCGACGATGTCAACAGAGCACTAGAATGGATTACCACGTACGGTGTGGCTTCCGGCAGCTGTCTCAACGTCGCCAAATCGGTCGCCATGGCCATAGGAGACGGGTTGACCCCAGCGTGTGTCGAACCCCTACAGCTTCGTGGCACTATCAAATGTCTCGGAATAGAGTTTCACGACGACATACGTCGTGTTCTCCCAATATCGTTACTGATGGCTCGACGTCTATTAGCGGCATTCGGAGCCTACGTCAGTACAGGCATGCTCTTCAAAGTCAGTTATGAGTCACTGACCCCCGGGAAGGGGAGGTCTTGGCCTAGTCCATGTCCACGACAGAGCTGTGGCCCTGTATGTCAGCTCACACATCAAGCTGTGGCGCCACCACCCGGAAAGTTTGACAGGTTTGCTGTTGGAGTCCTTAGCTCCGCCGTCCATTATGCCCCCACTGACGACGCAAGACATACCCCCACCCTTCTACTACTTCGGGAACTTTTACATTGAACACAGCTATTTCCGTATCGGAGTACCACCGACGAAACAGGCGTCGGTGCGGGATATATATCATGTCCTACAGCAGAGGCGCCCACCAAACATCGTGGAGACGAAAAGCCCTCAGGTTAATTGGAAGGTGGTGTGGAAGACGATTCACGCAATTCCACTGGACACAGCCGTCCGATCCACATGGTACATCACAGTCAATGGTAAACAGATCACCCGATCACGCCTCCACAAGATAAACATGGCGGAATCGCCTCTCTGCGTAGACTGCGGGATACCAGACACGGACGAACACCGTCTCACATGTGGCGCGGCAGAAGACGTATGGCGCTTGGTGCGACAAATTTTGTCGTATTTTCTACGAGTGACTCCGGAACACATTACACCTCGGTTTCTACTATTTCCGGATCAACAGTATTTCCCGCGCGCCAAGACCAACGCTGTCACGTGGATCCGCGCGCATGCGGTACACTACTTATTTCACGATGGACCTAAAGATGTATTAGACTTTTGGAACTACCTACAAGAACGTCATTGCAAGATCGTACGGAACCCAAAATACAGACAGTATTTTTCTAATTACTTAGGGAGTGCCCTACGCGACCCTTCACGCAGCTGGATCATCAACAGGTAGGAGAAGATATCCATTGAGTGAGCTGACATAACTAAGTTCGATTCTCGGTGGAACAACATGATATACGTGGAGACGTACCTGGATGATGAAGCGTAAGGAGAGTAGCGACACACCCTTCTGCATCCTGTATGAAGCACTTTTTTTTTCGTTTTCCCCATATACATTACCTCGGTGTAGGAACGTGCCGAGATATTGTTTTCTTTTTCTCAGAGCACGATGCGGTGCTAGATACATTTATTTTTGTTGTGGTATAAAGTAAAACCACATTAAGAATGTATTAAAAACAGTAAATAAAAATAAATAAATAATAATTCCCACAAAAGATTTCCCCTTCCCATCCCTGATTCCTTGGCGGACGAGGGGGACACTGCGACCAGGCCTCGGGTTACGACCCCTGATCGCTCTGCCTTCCGCGCCCTCCCCCACCTTCTTTAAAAAAAAAACAAACAAAAAAAACGGGGTAGCAAAAAAAAAAGTGTTGGGCTGCCAAGTGAAAGGTTATCAGTTCAAACCTTCTGCGGTGCTTTATATTTTCTTTATTTAAAAAAAAAGTGTCGTCTTACTAGATCAATAGCGACTAGAACTCGTAAACCGCTGTTTAAAGGACGATATTAGTTGCGATTTACACTTGCAACGACTTTCCTGGGCTGAAAACAGTACATTTACAATATTTTGTTACAGCTCAAGCGATAATAACTCAGATTATTCAATGGAAATGACAGGAAAAATCAATTGAACTTTGAGGCTTAATTCCGTGCACACCAGGAAGTAACTCGTCGGTCACAGAGTTGCCAAATGTACCTTGCCTTGTTGCCAAATCGCAGTTATATTACCACCAGGAAGAAGACGAACCTGCAGTGGGCTGGGAAGTGACCATAGCTGGCGTCTCAAAGACGCGGCTGCGACGGCCTGGAATACGTAATCCGTCTGATTCACATTTCTGTAACTGGGCTTAGGGACTGGAGTGTAGTTACTAATAATACCCATAACTGACTGCAAACTAAGCTTCATAAATCAGTAACTCTCATAGTTGTTTTCATATTTCTTTCGGACGTGTACTCAAAACTAAGAAACTCATTGACGAACGTTTTCGTGCCTAGCCGATAGACAAGCACAAAAAAAAAAAAAAAAAAAAAAATGGATAGAGCGTCTGCCATGTAAGCAGGAGGTCCCGGGTTCGAGTCCCGGTCGGGGCACACATTTTCATCTGTCCCCGTCGACGTATGTCAACGCCTGTGAGCAGCTAAGGGTGTTCATTTCATTGTAATTTCAGTAAAAGGTAGCCTCAGCTTCTATTCGTCGCACTACCAATGTTATTTCTTTATTGTGATGAACTACAAGAAAGTAACAGAGAAGGCAGGTGGAGATGTCCTGACCAGATGCCCTTCACACTTTCGACGAAGAAAAATACGGTAGCCGGTCGGAATTTCTATTAACAATTTTCATTTAGCAAAATTGTTATAACAGTGACTCAAATTACAAGTTTTATATCATTTTTTTATTTTGCGAGTTCCGCCTCCGTAGATGAGAGGTTAACGAGCGTGAATATCACGCAGAAGATTCAACTTTGATTCCCAGTACTGTCAGTGAATTTACCTCGGTGGAAGGGCAGTGTACACAGCCCTTAAAGATAAGTCTCAGTTGCCTATCAACTGCGGACTCACTGTCTACAGAATTTCCTTCGGCCAATTATGCACAATGGTACTGTTGTTTCGCGCAGTCGGCCGCTGTGGCCGAGCAGTTCTAGGCACTTCAGTCCGGAACCGCGCGACGCTACGGTCGCAGGTTCGAATCCTGCCTCGGGCATGGATGTGTGTGGTGTCCTACGGTTAGTTACGTTTAAGTAGTTATAAGTTCTAGGGGACTGATGACCTCAGATGTTAAGCCCCATAGTGCTCAGATCCATTTGAACCATTTGTTTCGCGCAACGGCGTTCAAGGCGCACATACAGATTGTCATGAGACGTTTTTTCACTTATTTAATCACTGACTGTTAGTTCGGGCTGTAGACATGAATTTTTTTTTCTAGCCGACATACAAATTATTTCAGTCTGCAAATAAGCCGAGCAACTCATCTGTACAGGATCTCTATTTCCGAGTGAGCTTGCTTCTCGTCAGTATGTAAATCACTGAATAAAAATTCATTTCAAAAAATTGTTGTTGCAGGTTCTCCTGCTAGCAACACGAGAGAGAACAACTTCCAAGGTGAGAAACGTAGAAGTAGATATCCTGGGTGCCGCAAAGCAGCTTAAATCAATAAAGACATGGCTTCCGGTCCAGATTGTATACCAGTCAGATTCCTCTCAGAGTAAGCTGATACAATAGCTCCATGTTTAGCAAATATATACAACCGCTCGCTCACAGATCCGTACCTAAATACTGGAAAAATGCACAAGACACACCAATACCCAAAAACGGAAGTAGGTGTAATCCGTTGATTTCAGGCCTATATCACTAACGTCGATTTGCAGTAGGGTTTTAGAACATACACTGTATTCGAACATTATGAAGTACCTCGAAGAAAACGATTTATTGACACATAGTCACCACGGATTCAGAAAATATCGTTCTTGCGAAACACAACTAGCTCTTTATACTCATGAAGTAATGAGTACTATCGACAGGGTATGTCAAATTGATTCCATGTTTTTAGATTTCCAGAAGGCTTTCGACACCGTTCCTCACAAGCGTCTTCTAACCAAACTGCTTGCCTATGGAATATCGCCTCAGTTGTGCGACTGGATTCGTGATTTCCTGCCAGGAAGGTCACAGTTTGTGGTAATCGACGGAAAGTCATCGAGTAAAACAGAAGTAATATCCGGCGTTCCACAGGGAGGTGTTATAGGCCCTCTATTGTCCCGATATACACTCCTGGAAATTGAAATAAGAACACCGTGAATTCATTGTCCCAGGAAGGGGAAACTTTATTGACACATTCCTGGGGTCAGATACATCACATGATCACACTGACAGACCCACAGGCACATAGACACAGGCAACAGAGCATGCACAATGTCGGCACTAGTACAGTGTATATCCACCTTTTGCAGCAATGCAGGCTGCTATTCTCCCATGGAGACGATCGTAGAAATGCTGGATGTAGTCCTGTGGAACGGCTTGCCATGCCATTTCCACCTGGCGCCTCAGTTGGACCAGCGTTCGTGCTGGACGTGCAGACCGCGTGAGACGACGCTTCATCCAGTCCCAAGTTCCCTTGCCGGTCTAGGAATGGTAGAACGATGGGTTCGATGACGGTTTGGATGTACCGTGCACTATTCAGTGTCCCCTCGACGATCACCAGTGGTGTACGGCCAGTGTAGGAGATCGCTCCCCATACCATGATGCCGGGTGTTGGCCCTGTGTGCCTCGGTCGTATGCAGTCCTGATTGTGGCGCTCACCTGCACGGCGCCAAACACGCATACGACCATCATTGGCACCAAGGCAGAAGCGACTCTCATCGCTGAAGACGACACGTCTCCATTCGTCGATCCATTCACGCCTGTCGCGACACCACTGGAGGCGGGCTGCACGATGTTGGGGCGTGAGCGGAAGACGGCCTAACGGTGTGCGGGACCGTAGCCCAGCTTCATGGAGACGATTGCGAATGGTCCTCGCCGATACCCCAGGAGCAACAGTGTCCCTAATTTGCTGGGAAGTGGCGGTGCGGTCCCCTACGGCACTGCGTAGGATCCTACGGTGTTGGCGTGCATCCGTGCGTCGCTGCGGTCCGGTCCCAGGTCGACGGGCACGTGCACCTTCCGCCGACCACTGGCGACAACATCGATGTACTGTGGAGACCTCACGCCCCACGTGTTGAGCAATTCGGCGGTACGTCCACCCGGCCTCCTGCATGCCCACTATACGCCCTCGCTCAAAGTCCGTCAACTGCACATACGGTTCACGTCCACGCTGTCGCGGCATGCTACCAGTGTTAAAGACTGCGATGGAGCTCCGTATGCCACGGCAAACTGGCTGACACTGACGGCGGCGGTGCACAAATGCTGCGCAGCTAGCGCCATTCGACGGCCAACACCGCGGTTCCTGGTGTGTCCGCTGTGCCGTGCGTGTGATCATTGCTTGTACAGCCCTCTCGCAGTGTCCGGAGCAAGTATGGTGGATCTGACACACCGGTGTCAATGTGTTCTTTTTTCCATTTCCAGGAGTGTATATTAACGACATAGGATACAATCTCAGTAGCCGTCTTAGATTGTTTGCAGATGATGCTGTCATTTACCGTCTTGTAAAGTCATCAGATGACAAAAACGAATTACAAAATGATTTAGATAAGGTATCTGCATGGTGCGAAAGGTGTCAATTGACCCTGAGTAAAGAAAAATGTGAAGTTATTCACATGAGTACTAAAAGACATCCACTAAATTTCGATTACGCGATAAGTCACACAAATCTGAAGTCTGTAAATTCAACTAAATACTTGGGGATTTCAATTACAAATAACTTAAATTGGAACGATCACATAGATAATGTTGTGAGCAGAGTAAACCAAAGGCTGCGATTCATTGGCAGATCACTTAGAAGGTCTACTAAAGAGACTGCTTACACCACGCTTGTCCGCTATTGTGGAGTATTGCTGTGCGGTGTGGGATCCACGTCAAGTGAGACTGACGGATGACATCGAAAAAGTACAAAGAAGGGCAGCTCGTTTTGTATTATAGTGAAATAGGGGAGATAGTGGCACAGACGTGATACGTGAGTTGGAGTGGGAATCATTAAAACAAAGGCGTGTTTCGATGCAACGGGATCTTCTCATTAAATATCACCAGTTTTCACCACCGATTGCGAAAACATTCACAGAGAGAAAAAATGATCACCGTAAAATTAGAGAAATCAGGGCTCACACAGAAGAATTTAAGTGTTCGTTTTTCCCACGCGCCGTTCGAGAGTGGAACGGTAGAGAGACAGCTAGAAGGTGGTTCATTGAACCCTCTGCCAGGCACTTTGTTGTGAATAGCAGAGTGATCACTTAGATGTAGAGAAAGTTTATTAGGAAAATAGCAGGGATGAGACAGTCATTAAATTCTCCAATCGGATCGCTCGTCAAGCAACTCAATTATTCGCCACAGGGCTGCAGGGAGTTTATATGATGTAAAGTTGCAAAAAATCACCGTAAATGTAATTCTTCCCTAATAAAAATATATACTCCAACTTTTCGAAAGCCTTCATACTGTTAAATTTTTTTAAAAAACTTTCTCTGACTTTCTAGATCGTAAAAATACGATCTATTACTTGATACGTCATCCTCAGCAAGTGCTTTGCTTTTCGTTAATATATAACATTATCTGAATTAACATCACCAGCTCTGTTACAAATTTAACCTTTAATCGCTTCGATGTTAAGCTGACAAAGTCTCAAGAACAACTGTATAACAACTGAATCATATTCGTACAGCAGACAACAAGAAATTATACACCTTCGTTACTGAAGTGTCTGTCATACAACTATCAAGACCATGTCGCCTTCTTACAATATTACCAGTTAGTGATAATTTGAAATACTAGCAAAAATTCCGAAACAAGTTTTAGGCTAGCATATGATATAGTTTTTTCGAAACAAAATATTGCAAAATGTTACGAAAAAAATAAAAATTAATGTTACAAGAAATTTAAAAAAAATGCTTTTTAAACATTCTATTTGAACCGAAAAAAACATGAAACTAAATGCATGTGATGAATATTTTACCGTGAAAACATACAAGAATTTTGAGATAAAAAATAAAATATCGTAAGGAGTGTGAAACTTTTTCAACTGTGTAACAAAATATGTCGTCGCTGATGAATTTGCATTCCGTTAGACACCGTAGGAGCATCCAGTGAGAAAGTTGCCAAGAAAACAAAACTTTAATTGGTGACATCTGATACATCATTGTCACCTATGAACGCAGTTTATTAACGAGAGATTCTGTATGTGGCAATTCACGGGTACCTGGAGGCTTCCGCTTGTATCACAACGGCCTTCGT
Organism: Schistocerca americana; assembly: GCF_021461395.2. NCBI lineage: Eukaryota > Metazoa > Arthropoda > Insecta > Orthoptera > Acrididae > Schistocerca > Schistocerca americana. The sequence continues at coordinate 160,406,336 of NC_060119.1, read as the reverse complement.
AGGACCCTGTCTCCCGAAAAATTTTTATTTGTATCTGATACAGGGTCTTCATCACTACACCCACCACCCTAAGCGGCGATGTACTCTATCCAAAAGTAACTGTAGGCAGTTTCAGACCACTACTTTCCTTGAAATTGGGCAAAATATATTTGTTAGCATTGTTTTGTGAAACCGAAGTTTTTTTGAAGGAGTTAATTGCTCTGAACCCACAATGAGTGCACTGTGCACAAAACTTCGCTTTTGCTGCAGCAATGTCTTTGCATTTCATTAAAAATTTTCGTCCATCATTATACTTTCTGAATCGTAAACCAAGTGAACGGAGAAAAAAAAGGACAGAGGTCTCCTAGATAGAATCAGTTTTCTCACGGATGTCATCCAGCATTTTTCTAGCTGTAGCACATTGTCTTCTGTCGTAGTTACCAATTACAGCTCTAGGCACTGACTTTTTGTTGAAATCGGTCACTTCTGTAGATTTCCATTTTTGTTTACATCCCTTTCTTGAAGAATCGGAACACCTGCCCACATCTCAAAATTCTGCACATCTTACTGTGCTGTTAACATGGAATAGAGTCGATTCGGAAATACTGAAGTTTTTTGCTGTCAGTTTATGAATTCATAATCTGACTTCTTCACTGCTGGTCAGATCAGTAAAAAACCTCTTCAGTACATTAGATACATCAATCTTAGTCTGTTTTCGAACATCTTGTCGCCCTTTACGCACACCGATTAGTGCAGGCCCTTACTGCGGCGTTACGCTCCCCACAAAACACGAGCCATTGAATCTTTCTACGGAAGACTGAAACCATACGTGAACGCACGATATCGCACGGGGACACTTAACACTATAGTTGGCACTGACCTCCATTGCTGCTGCATTGCTTATCGTGCAAAAATGATGAGAAGCGGTAAAATCACAGAGTTTCGCGCATGACGACGTCACGATGCCGATATGACCCTGGCACGCCTAATTTGGTGACGGCCGCAGCGATGAGTTGTAGATTATACGCCAACTCTTCTGTGAGGAGCTATGGCCTTCGACGCATTGTAGCTGGAGTCCAGGCACTCGGATCGGTCTTCAGGGGCGCCACGCGAATTCTCCAGATGATTAGCCGTTACAGGAACAACGAAACACAATTTTTCACAGTGTCGTAATACATCTGCACCTAATTCAAAACATAATAAATCTTGCTGAAACGTGTACTACATACATTTGATGGGCTGTTATGAAAAATGAGCGTCGGAAGTATGTAACACCACAGGAGGCTCCTGACCCTCAGATATAAGGCGCTGTGGAGGATGTTCCCGAGTTTGTGATTCTTGCACGGAGTGACACTTTTACGGAGAGCGAATGTGTTGACATTTTTACGGAGGCCAAGACACTGTAGGCAGAAAACAGTGTGTTCCAGAAATAGGATATGTAGTGGCGTGGCAAGACAGCCAAGCCACTCGGAGGTAGCAGAAAGGCACGCGTTAAGCTCACGCAGATTGGCGTGAGGTCTGGAACAACGTAAAGTAATTATCCTATAAAGAAAAGAACGTAGTTCTTGGAATACTTAACTTTAATCCACAATTGGAGAACATCGCTCTTGTTTAGATATTATTACACTGAATATAACTGGTAATGGCGCCTTGCTAGGTCGTAGCAAATGACGTAGCTGAAGGCTAAGCTAACTATCGTCTCGGCAAATGAGAGCGTATTGGTCAGTGTAGCTTCGCTAGCAAAGTCGGCTGTACAACTGGGGCGAGTGCTAGTAAGTCTCTCTAGACCTGCCGTGTGGTGGCGCTCGGTCTGCAATCACTGACAGTGGCGACACGCGGGTCCGACGTATACTACCGGACCGCGGCCGATTTAAAGGCTACCACCTAGCAAGTGTGGTGTCTGGCGGTGACACCACAGGGTATACAGCCTGTCCGCCGCTACCTGCGATGTATTCTGGGAAAGGCCAAAATCAGTTTTCTTCATAAACTTCGCTGTCCCCGCACGAGAATGTAGTGTGAGTGGCTTTCTCCCAGAATTCAGTACTGCAATTGACCTCCGACTAGCAAGTAGTTGTCCGCGTTTTACTGCTGAGATAACTGAGTTCACCGAAGAGAAGCCTCTATTGATCTTCAACGTGGATCAGTATATAGTGGACTATACAGGCAAACAAGAAGTGACTTACTGGTGTTGTGTAAACTTCAAAAAGAATAAATCCACAATAAAACACAGTTTTAGGAAAGTTAGCAATGTTTGCATTCCAGATGACGCAGCAAATGAAGTGCGAAAACATTTTGTCTGTCTAAAGAAGCGGACAAAAGACACAGACGCTACAGTTACATCAGATTACTTTGAAAAAGTACAACAGCGCTTCAGTCGAGGCTACGAGAAAAAGTACAACAGCGCTTCAGTCGAGGCTACGACTTAGTAACATCGTTACCAACACACAGAAGTGCGGAACAGTTTTTAATCGCATTAGGCAAAAATGTATGGGAACCACACAAGATCTCACCGAGTCTGGAGGAGTATTCTTCCAAAAGAATAATTTACTGATGAATGATGGTAGCAAATTTTTACTTGCACATGATAACAGGGGTCCGAATGACAGAATACTGGAGTTTTCCAGCGAAAGGGGAGAAGTGTGATTATCAGACTGCGAGTCGTTGTTTGTGAATGGAACGTTCAAGAGTTCGAACAAGCAGTTTGGACAGTTATTTATACTCCACGCTGACGTTAATAGTTCTTGGGAGGAAAGAAACACCATTGCAGATGTTGACACTTTGCTGCCAAATAAGCTCACTGGCAGATTTCAGCTTAAAAGCTTGTCTTCGAATTAGCATGACTTGAAACGTGGTACAAGACGTTGCTCCTGTAGTGAAAAGCGAAATAAGTAATATTCATTGAAATTATGTGTTTTTGTGCTCAGCGTTTAATTAAAATGATAACGAAATACAAATTTGTCAATTTAAATTTAGTTCTAAAACAGCAGTTGTAAGAAATGCCGTGCTTTTTTTTTACTTAGCTGCCCCTGTGCTTTGCATCATCAGAATATTAAAAGAGATGTTGAATTTCATAGCCAGTTCTCAGTACGTTGAATTTCATTGTCTGTTCTCATTAATTCAGTAGTCTTAAAAATAAATTTGCCACGTAACGCGTTAGAGAGCCACCCTGGAGGGAAACACTGCTGACTGCTGTTGTGTGACCGCGAGCTGGCTCGCACGGACAGCTTTACTGAACTGCTAGACTTCTTGATGTGCCTGTAGCTGTGAAAAGGGGTTAGCTCGGCAAGAGCCCCAGGTCCGGTACAAGTCTCATCTTGTGCAAGTGTCGCTGCGTGTTCCAACACCGATGTTCCCCGTGCCAGCCAACTTTCCAGCACATTACTTAAGCCGCCGAAGTGCTGGAGGAGGTACTAGAAATACTTAAGAAGACAGCTGTAAAATTCTACAAGCACATAAGATTGTCAACAAACGCACTTATCTGGTTCTTAGGAAGGCCGGATGACAACCTAGACCGCTACAATCTGCCAGTGGCACACAGAGTGCAGAGACGTATCTGAAGAAGAATTACTAATTCGTAGTTCTTGCTACCCAGATGTTAAATAGAGACATGTCCTCTAAACCTACAATTAGCCGATTCTAGCAGTAAACCACTGATGCCCCACCGGTGATTCTTTAAAGAATCGAACCCTCTTGTATGAAACGCCATGTCTCCTGTACTATGTGTCGTACAATGGCATGATTTCACAACTACATTCTGTGATATACATGGATACATTTGGAAAATGTGTTACGAGCACAGTTAGTAGTAAAGAGATAATAAATTAAAGCACATGAAATGTATTCACAGCTGCGAATGGAACAACCAGCAGCTGTACAAGAGACAGACGGGAATGAAAATTTGTGCTGGACCGTGTAATGGTTCTTTATTTACGTGACTATTACGGCACTCCAACCCCAGTTATCGGTACCAGTAATATCGCACTACTTTTCTGCGAAGTAAAAGACATATTTTTGTGACAATATTCACATTTAGTTTTATAAATGTTTAGGTACTCCGACGTATCGATATATTACAGTGATATGGTTCTTGTGTGTATTCATTTCTGTGAGACTGTCATAATCTTTGACTTACTTGTAACCGTTTTGGCGCGAATGCGCACAGAACCAGTCATTGCTTCACTTTGCAGAAGTTGTTATTTCGCTATGTAAAAGGACAGTCACGTCTTGTGTTTGGTTAAAGTGGAAATTAAATATATGAAGATTGATACAAAACTGTTTTCTTGATGATGTGACAATTAAGAAGAAGTATATGTGAATTTACAATAAGTTTAATAAAAATGTGGATCGTGAACACCAAGTCAAAAGTTATTTCTACCATACCATTGTTCTGATCTGGGATTGTTTGATCATAAAGAATTTCCCGAAAAACGCATTTGTTCGGTCTTCAAATATTGCTAAAATACAGATCTGGACCTTCTAGCAGTCAAAGTGGATTCCCCCTAGAACCAACAAGATGAGCCTTAACAACTTCGACGAAATCTACGTGGGAATTCATTCAAGATAAGTGCCAAAATTAATGACTTTTTTTGCAGTGACTTCATTATTTCTGACGATACCATCCACAGTCAATAACTTCGTTGTTGCCCGATAAAGGGAACATATGCTGCGTGAGCAACATTATTAATCTGATTTCTAACCTACTTTGCAAGTGGTGGTATTGTAAGAACCGGGACTCGAACCTGGTTTCTTGCTTTACGTGAGCGGTCGCTACCGGTACACGGCTCAGAGCCAAACCTAAACTTCAACGACATCTACATGGTTACTCTGCAATTCTCACTTAAGTACCTGGCAGAGGGTTCATCGAACCATTTTCATACTCCATCTCTACCATTCTGCTATCGAATGACACGTGGGAAAACGAAACACCTTAATCTTTCCGTTCGAGCTCTGATTTCTCTTATTTTATTATGTTGATAGTTTCTTCCTACGTAGGTGGGTGTCAACAAAATATTTTCGCATTCGGAAGGGAAAGTTGGTGATTGAAATTTCGTAAATAGATCTCGCCGCAAAGAAAACCGCCTTTGTTTCAGTGACTGCCACCCCAACTCGCGTATCATATCAGTGACACTCTCAACCCTATTGCACCATAGCACGAAACGAGCTGCCCTTCCTTGAACTTTTTCGATGTCCTCCGTCAATCCTACCTGGTAAGGATCCCAGACCGAACAGCGATATTCCAACAGAGGATGGACTTCCATATATCGTCGTTCCTGTGTCACATATAGGCCGGCCGGAGTGGCCGAGCGGTTCTAGGCGCTACAGTCCGGCCACCCCTTCCAATTAACATTCCAAATCCGATTTAACCACGCGCACTATGCGGGACAAAGGCGCAAACGATAGATAGATAGATGTCGTTAGACAGGCAATGTTCAACAGGAACTGTGCACCCTTTTAGTTATTTAGTAACAAAGATAACAGAAAAGTAAACAGTACACCTCTCTCATTTTGTTCAGCTTCTCATCTGAAGATGGCTGCCAGCTGGAACTTGAAAAGCCGAATTATTACGCCGAATTTATTTGAGGATCTGGCAGCAGACCCGGCAAGTATGCCATAACTGTGAAGTTTTTGTGGCCTAATGGAAAACCCACTGAAGACCAGTACACTCAGAATATCGAGTACCACACTGCATTCGGATCTGGGAAAATTTCTTCCCTGTCCTGAAGTGTGCTGACAAAAGGGGAAATGAAGGCTCCCATGCTGCACGGATTTTTTTCGGGAAATCCCTGAAGATATTTGCCGTACAACTGCGTTCTCTCGCTCTGCACGTACAGTTAATCTACGGACTGATATCTGTATCGAGAGATTTCTGCTCCGAGAACAACGTTCAGCCTCTACACATTGGGGCGAGAGTTGTTCGTATGCACCGCAGCGAGACTTGATGCGGCGCTGCAGTCCGGACACTCAGCGACTGCATCAGCGGTAGCGGCCGCGAGCGCTCACTGTTCTGTTTCCGACGGCCGGCGATGACGTCGCTCCATTAAATTTATAGCGGTATTATGCAAAATGTACACGGCTCGCGTAATCGAGGAGCGCGGCCGGAGCGTTATTTAGTTATGTATGGAGTTTGTTGTGCGAGGGCATCCGTTATGCAAATTGCGCCATCTTGGCCGCCGCCAATTTCGCAAGTGGGCAGCGGAGTGCGCGCGGGCCAAACGGCCGCCGCGGATTAGCGGGACGGAACAGCCTGCCGTCTCCCCCCACCCCCGCCATCCCTCCAGTCGCCCGCCTTTACCTCCCCCCACTCCACCACGGTGCCTCTGCCAGCGCCAATTACGCCGGCGGTTACGCCGCGCGACTGCAAACTGGGTCGACCGCGGGCGCCAGCAAGCGCGGTAGCTGCCTTACCGACCGACACCTGCTTCGTCCTTGGCCAAGGCACCGAATAAAGCGCGTCGCTATTTTTGTGTCAAACTCATTTTATCCTCCGCTAAATAAGTACTTTTCAAGCAAAGTATGATATTCTTGTTCCTCTTCTGCATTAAAAACCTGCGGGTGTCAGCCTCTGCAACAAGTACCGTCCATCCTGCCCTCTGTAGTGCAGTTCTTCACCATGAGCTTTCATTCATCATACTTGCCGCAGTTCATCTTCGTAAGGGTATTCCTTCGCAAATGTATTCGCGTATACTGACTCTCCTCAAGGCAGGGACCTCAATCTTGCGGTACAGCGTGACATCTCTGCGGAGAGACATTGCTGCGGAGCCCAGGGTTATTGCTGGTGTATGCAGCTCTTCGTAGGTAGTAGACAGGCACCCTATGATTTTGTTTCCTGTCGAGCAGTGTAGCTCAACGTGCTGTGATCTGTGAGACGTTTTACTACGAATTAATTTCAAAATATGTTGAAAAAACTTCTATTAGTCGCCAAGTTTTGTTGAAAGTTGGCGAAGCCAACAAAAGTGACAGCAAAGAGCGTGGTGGTGGTGGTGAAACACCGACGTGTAGCTTACACCCGAACCTCCAGACGTCAGGCGATGTGATCGGTACAAAACGTTGTATCTCGACAGAGTGTCAACCAAAACTGCAAATGTTCAAATGTGTGTGAAATCTTATGGGACTTAACTGCTAATGTCATCAGTCCCTAAGCTTACACACTACGTAACCTAAATCATCCTAAGAACAAACACACACACACCCATGCCCGTGGGAGGACTCGAATTTCCGCCGGGACCAGCCGCACAGTCCCTGACTGTAGCGTCTTAGACAGCTCGGCTAACAGCGCGCTGCCACCAAAACTCCGATATAGTTTGTGCGATGTGCTGTCGTCCAGCAGAACGAGCGTAAACGGTAGGTAATAGGTAAGACGTGACTTACGGAGCATAGGAGTAGCACAACTGAGCGCCTATCGTGTAGAGCTCCCGTGGGGAATTTGGCAGAGCGTTATTTTGTCGTACCAAGGCTCCTGGTTCGAGCCCTGGCCTTCCCAGTTTTTGTACATTAGTACGTATGAAATTGTCATATGGAGCGACATGATCCTGACATGTAAATCGACTGTTCGGAGTTTATAGCAGTGTTCTATTGGTAGTCCGCTTTCACTTTGTTTATTTGTAATGAGTAAGTTTATAATCTGTAGTTTCACAGAACAAAGACAGACAGTCAGAACAGAAAATGAACAATTTCATCGCAAGCGCGAAAGTAATAATAGTAATAATAATAAGAGTAACAATAATAATTGACTGCTAGATGGCATCACCGATCACCGACGTACGGCTATAAATTCCGAAAAGGAACACTTTCACACGTAAAAAAAAAAAAAAAAAAAACTAAAACAAACTGGCATTGCTGAAGGTTGAACCTGGGACCTTTAGTACGGCAAACTAACGTTCAACCAATTTTTTTTTCTTTTTTAATTATAAAAAAAAATTGTCAGGAGTACCGTGATCAGTTCTGAGCTTGTGGAGACAAGGTGGGCAGGTGTCGAAACCCGAGGCCTGGGCATGATGCCTCCCCCTTCCCATCCCTGAATCACTCCCCTTTAGTTTTCTTTTTTTTTTAACTGGTTATAGGGTAATTAAAGAAAATACCTTTATTTCTACAGTCATAAATACAACAGAAATGTCATCCTTCCGGCGGAATCAATACGAGACCTTACACGCGAACGAGGCGAGCAGAAGTCTCTATTAACAATTTGTTGGAAAAAAATAATAACAATAATACTGAAGTAAGTTAAGAGGTGTGAGGCAATAGACAAAAAGGGAAGAAGGTGCGGGGCTGTGATACGACTTGCAGGCAACTGCCCGGTAGAGTGGGAAGGGGTCAGCACGCGACGCCTGGCCACTGTGTCCCCGACACCGCTACCGGGAAGAAGCACCCGAAAGGAGGGTAGAAGCCAAAGAGGAGGGGACAGTAGAGTTGGAGGAATGACCAGAGTACTCTGATATAGGGCATAAAAGAAAGGAGGCACTTACCCATGCGCCTACTCCACTGTGGGTTACGATATAGAAAGAAGCGCGGAGAGTGTCAGATGTCAGCAGGGGGAGCGGGAATGTCATCCACGTGTGGCACCATCCAGCTGAGCGCGGGTGACGTAAAGATCGCTTGTAGGTAATTGGCGAAGGAGGCGCGGTAACGCGGTCGGTGCTCTACTTCATTGTGGGCGGTTTGTAAATACTGCCAGAAATCAAGACGCGATTTGTCGCCATAATTATACATTTAGGTGACCGTCCACCCCTTCACCCATACAGTCGCATGATTTTTGGTGGCGGCGAAATAAGTATCCTCAGGATGGGTTAAAGTCCATGGGTGAACCGAATCCGGCGGAACGCGCAGGTAACAGGCAATGAACTGTCGACCAAGTTTTCAGACGTCACTGGTGGCAGCACAAGTCAGTTGGCGTCAGTTGGGAGACAGGTATTAGATTCCGATGCACCAGTGCAGGTTGACTGTATCCCTTGGACCTTCACATTGATCATGAAACACAGAAATTGCATCGGGATTAAACACAAAAAGCACAATTCCGACTTAAGTACAAGAAGAGTGAATCTTCTAAGAGTTTGTGATTTGAGCGGCTCCTGGGAGACCAGTATTAGATTCCGTTGCACCAGTGCAGGTTTACTATATCCCTTGGACCTTCACATTGACCATGAAACACAGAAATTGCATCGGGATTGAATACAAAAAGCACAATGCCCACTTAAGTACGAGAAGAGTTAATCTTCTAAGAGTTTGTGCTTTGAGCGGCTCCTGGGAGACCAGTATTAGATTCCGATGCACTAGTGTAGGTTTACTGTATCCCTTGGACATTCACATTGACCATGAAACACAGAAATTGCATCTGGATGTAATACAAAAGGCCCAACGCCGTCTTAAGTACAAGAAGAGTGAATCTTCTAAGAGATTGTGCTTTGGCAGCTCCTGGGGGACCAGTATTAGATTCCGATGCACCAGTGCAGGTTTACTGTATCCCTTGGACCTTCACATTGACCATGAAACACAGAACTTGCATCGGGATTGAATACGAAAGGCACAATGCCGACTTAAGTACAAGAATGGTGAACCTTCTAAGAGTTTGTGCTTTGAGCGGCTGTCATCCATGAGGTGGCAAATGGAACAAAGTGTAGAGTCCGTTAGTTCGATGGCGTGTAGACGTTGATTTGCGGCGAATTTTCCACATGCGACGTGGTATCATGTTGCCCGGACCATGGAGGGGAGGAGAAGCTGGTGGATATGACGCCAAACCGTGGGCCACTGCGTCGATGGGTGTCTGAGGTCGATGTTGTTGCTGGATATGTAACAAAGCGGTGGCCGAGGAGAACGCGCGTTCGGTAAGGGTGTGTGAACATAACTGAAGTCGACGATGAAATCAGAAATGTGTGTCAGATGGTGCATGATGTGTCCGACTGGTGCTGGTGGCGTTATGCTCGCGGGCATAAGAATTTCCAGCAATCTGCGCGTAAGGGACCGGGCCTCATTCCACTGCTTCTGCATGGTGGACACGTAGAAGGATGCCGCTCGGAGTCGCACATTCGCAAGGCCGAGAACTTCCGCTCACGGGGGGAGGGCGAGGGTTTCGTAGCGGACCTTAAAGAGCGTACCGGCCGTAAGAGAGTATCCGAAAGCAGCCTGGAGGCGCTACGTCCAATGGTTGATGCAGCGGGAGGATCTGTGCGATGTCCGTTCTGGACGCCACTTGTTGACTTCTTGACTGAGGTATTGGACACGTTGTAAAGAATGTAGTCGGCGGAGGAGATTTTGTCGCACCGCCGTGCGGATAATTTGGAGTGTACGTTGAAAATTGATGAAGCGGTGCGGCGCACGGTGGAGGTGAAAATGATACCAAGGTATCGTAGTTTCTGGGAGAGGTGCTATCCGTCGTGTGAGAGGTCATGTCCAATGGACATTGCCGTGGATTTAGCCACATTCATGTTATTGTCCGCTGCAGTACCGTACGCTGATATCAAATCAAGCGGCGTTTGTGTTACATTCCGTGAGCGGACCAAGAGGAGGAGGTCGTCAGCATACGCACGACACCTAAAGCTATGCTGTCGCAAAATGAGGCCTGAAAGGTGGCTCGTCAAACTACCGATGAGTGGCTCCAGGTTTATGGCTTAGAGTAGGGTCGAAAGTGGCCAGCCTTGCCTTATGGAACGCCGGATCGTCAGTGGTCCCGACACACGGCCGTTGACATGAATCAGCGATTCGGCGGTGACGTACAGACCCCGGATGACATCGATAAAGGCGAGTGGAAAACCCATTCGGCTCATTACTGAGAACAGAAAACAATGCCGCACCTTGTCGAATGCGCTGTCAAAACCAACGGCAACCACCGCGGCGCGGAGTCTACACACCGCTGCCAGTGCAATTAAATCACGTACTCCTGTGGTCGTTAGTATATTATCTGAGCCTCCCGGAGTTGTCTGTTCCGGGGATAGAATGCTAGGCAGGATCTTGCGGTATAGCGTCGCCAGGAGTCGTGTAATAATGTTATAGTCTGCGTTAAGCAGAGTCGGGGGACGGTAATGTGCTGTCGTCACTCCCGGTGTCGGTTTGTGGATGGAAATAATAATTTCTGTGACAAAGGACGGTGGTACGGCGTTCCGCATCGTCATCAGTTCATGAAACATTGTCGTCCACCGTGGCGCATTTAGCGCGAGGAAAGCGCGATAAAATTCTGTCTGCAATCCGTCGACACCAGGTGACTTATCCAGAGCACCTTTGTTGATTGCATCGTGGACTTCGTCACTCGCAACTGGCTCCATCAGCTCGTCCGCTTCGTCGCTGACGAGGGTGCGAGTTACGTGTGGTAACACAAACTCCTCAGCGCGGTTGTTAGTAGTGTCCTCCTGGTACAATGTGCGCTATTGGTCTAAAAATGCATTGACGATTTTTGCCTAGCAAGTGATTTGCTGGGCGTAACAGGTGTAGATCTCGGTGATGAGTCGTTGTCGTCGGTGTTTCCTATCACCGGTGACATGATACATGGTGGGATGTTCTTGTTCCGCCGAATCTTGACGTTGGGTCCGTACCATCGCCCTGCAGTCTACGGCGTGTCAACGTTACAATTTGTGCCTTAATCCTGCTAGTTCCCTCTGGGTTTCAGGGGTGGGTGGCTGAGCATCCAGGCCGCGGAGAACGGCGTAGAAATAGTCGGTAATGTGCGGGCGCCACGCAGATACTTCCTTGCCATACTGAACCAAGGTACATCGAATGGCAGGTTTAACACATTCCAGCCACCAAGTCAAGGTTGTGCAGTACTTAAGTAAGCGACGTTCATAGGTGGCCCAAGTCTCGATAACACGTTGAAGACATTCGGGATCATGAAGATGGGAGGTGCACGACTGCGCCAGACCACTTGTTGCAGAAGTGAGAATGTTGCAGGTGTAACCACAGTGGTCCGAAAAGGCCAAGGACCTGAGTTCTGCACCTTGGACTGCAGGTGTCAGATCCCGAGAGACGTAAATCCTATTAAGGCGGTTCGCGGAGTGACTCGTCTGGTAAGTATGTCCAGGTGCGTCGCCGTGCCGAACTTCCAAGTGTCGCGGAGCAACAGATCACGGACGACGAGGCGCAGTTCTTGACAAGTGTTGTAGTGGGGCACTTGATCAAAATGGCTGTGAGCACTATGGGACTTAACATCTGAGGTCATCAGTCCCCTAGAACTTAGAACTAATTAAACCATGCCCGAGGCAGGATTCGAACCTGCGACCGTAGCAGTCGCGCGGTTCCGGACTGAAGCGCCTAGAACCGCTTGGCCACCGCGGCCGGCGGCACTTGTCCTTAGGATGCAAGACACAATTAAAATCATCTCCAAGCAAGTAATGGTCACAGCGTCCAAGAAAGAAAGGGGCGAATTCTTCCGAATAGAAGTGTGCCCTGTGACGTGTGCGGGTGGAGCCTGCCGGAGCGTAAATGTTGACAATTCGCGTCCCCATGACTGTGACGGCCATGCCTCTGGCTAATGGAAGGTATGTGATATCAGCCACCGGAATGCGTTCTCGGGCGTAGAGGGCTACGTCATGCCCCAGGTAGTCACCAGGAGAAGAATAAGATAACCCACGACGTCTGGAAGTGTGGCCAAGTGTGCTTCCTGTATTAGTGCGATGTCGACATCCTATGCCCGATCATCTCTCGCAGCAGTCGTATTTTCTCGGGGAAGCTAATGGAGTTAGTGTTGATCGTCGCTACTCGGTAGGTTTGGAGTCATACCCCGCCGTGGAGGGGAAATCCATCAGCGGAGGGTGAAGAGGGGCGAGGCAACGGCGTTATCGGCGGCGTAACTGGGCTTCCGTCTGGGGTAACTCCGGCCCCTGCGAGTGGTTTGGGCCTTCGTCGACGTCGTCACTCCACGCCATCGAAGGCGCTGTCGTTGCGATGTTCTTACTTTTCACTTCGATCGTAGGAGCGGCATTCGCATCGGTGGAGTCCACGGGTTCAGGTGCACCTCGGCGAGCCAGGAAAGTAGGCACCGGGACAGCCAGAGCCGGCGTCGCTTTGTCGTCATTCGTGTCGCCGTGCAGGTTCTCTGAGGCCTCGTCGGGCCGGACGGCCTGTGGAGCCTAAGGGGAAGGTGATTTGTCTCGTTCCGAGACTGTACGTCGCCTCCTCTTACGCCTTTTAGGTGTACGTTGTTTGCGTGTTCGTCCCCCTGTGTCGGAAGACGGGAGGGAGTCGCGGCGGTCTGAGAGGAAGGCCGTCGCGGGAACGATAAGTGAAGGGGCGTCCATATCTTCGGCCGGAGGGTGGGGTGGGGGGGTTGGGGGGGGGGGGCGGGGGGGGGGGGGTCGGAAATCGTCGCTGTTCGTAGAGGAGCAGGAGTAGCGTCAGGTTGTGAGCGCGACGCGCCGACCCCTGCAGTATCTGTAACGAAGGAAGGGTCACCGGTACATGGTCCGATGGACGGTGGTCGGTGGGAGGAGAAGAGAGCGCCGATGCGTAGGTGATCGGTAAAACCGTCGTCGAAGGCGCCACGGTAGCGGCTGCCAATTCGTTGATTCGTCGCTCAGACCTGAATTGGCGTTCTTTGCCGCACCCGGAACAAATCTTGATGAGGCCGTCGTATATGACGACGGCACGGCACCCGCTGGTTTGCAGGTAAGATGGTACGTGGCGATGGAGATCGATGGTGATCTGTTGTGCTACGTTTGGAATTGCGCACAGAGTTCAACAGTGTGGCTATGTACAGTGCAATAGGGGCCGCGATAACGTCTTCCGCCGGGAGCTCGAACGGGAGTTCGAAAACTCGTATGGTGCGGATTCCTAAGCCTGCGTGTTCGACGGTGACCGCACCGCCATTTCCGTCGGCGTGGCAAAAGCGTAGTCCGCGTTTGGTGTCATGAAGTGCTTTTTCACACACCGCGTCACTTATGACTTTGACTAACACCGTACTGCTTAATATGGACAGATGGATGCCCAAGATGTCGGAAGCTGGGATTTTAGCAACGTCGCGTAGGAAATGATCCACTTCCAAGGCCTTTAGTCATATGTAGTCGTTGCACAAGCTGAATCGTAGTGTTTATTTTCTAAAACAGTTGACCGTGGTTCTGCTACACGTAAGCGACACGTAAGTGTCGGGCGCTGAAACGTAAACAACAGCGAGCGCGCGCGCTCCGCAGGCGGAAACAACAGCACGTCCGTACTGCACGGCTGCGAAAACCGGACTCACTTCGCCGCGAGAGCTCTACATGACAAATGCTCATTGCTCAAATGGTTAAAATGGCTCTGAGCACTATGGGACTTAACTTCTGAGGTCATCAGTCCCCTAGAACTTAGAACTACTTAAACCTAACTAACCTAAGGACATCACACACATAGATGCCCGAGGCAGGATTCGAACCTGCGACCGTAGCGGTCGCGCGGTTCCAGACTGTAGCGCCTAGAACCGCTCGGCCACCCCGGTCGGCCCCATAGTGCTCAGAGCCATTTGAATTATTTGAGCTCTCACAACACAGGTACTCTATAACACTACGAATCTTGAGATGAGCAAGTACAGCATCCATCCTGAAAGAGTGCAACGACAACGTGACATGCAGAAATAGGGTGAAATGATTTTGAATACAATCTTTCTATGATTTTCTAGAATAGCCAAGATTTAGAACAGACTTTGTATTTTTGATAAAAATATTGTGCAGTTCGTTTGGACCGATCTTCATAAATAGATGTTGATCTGTGAGAAATAAGGCTGCTAAATACGACGAGGCTTGTGTACAAGGCTAAGGACATCAGTAGACTAGCCTGTCATTCCACAATTGCTTTAGTAATTGGCATGTTTGTTCCAACCACTTTTATTCCTTTACTGTTGGAAATCAGTAGATCAGCACTCCACTTGACTTCATGCCGCTGCATCAGTACCGAGAAATGAGGCGCCTGTCGAGGACAGAATCCGGAGATGCTGCGTGTGAAACTCATAGATGACGCAGGGAGACATTTCCTTTCAAACGTCCTTCCGAGACACTTGTTCGAAGCAGATCTGTATCGTCCGCCTCAGATGTGCGCGGGTGGGTTTGCTTCCGGCGAATGGCGCGAGACGGCAAGGGGCCGGTCGAGACCTCTTGAAAGCGTGGGCGGCCAATGCCAGATAAGATATTTCTCTCCGACTGGCAGTGCCGCGCTGAGTGCTCTCACAAAGACGGGGGATGGGCGGGGGCGAGTCGCAGGCGTGACAAATCGCGGGTGTTCTGTCTGGGCTGGGCTGGGGTGGCGCCCTGCTGGAAGCTACTCGCCCTGTCCGGGGTCCCCCGCTCCGTGGGCCGGACTGGCGCTGATAAATGCCCGCGTGCCGAAGGCAGCACAATCGAACGTGTTGTCACGCTGTCTGAGCACGAATGCGGTCGCGAGCTCCTCTCGTCAGCACCCGCCAGGGGCGAGAATTGATGCGGGCGCGTAAATTGAAACGGGTGACCGTGGAGGTGTAACAAATGAGGACCTGGATTCACAGTGGAGCGCTGTACAACAGCGATCGCCCTAGTGGAAACTGCTACAACGACGTCACGTCACAGCGTCTCGTACAAATGACTGCTCAGGTGTGTGTGAAATCTTTTGGGTCTTAACTGCTAAGGTCATCAGTCCCTAAGGTTACACACTACTTAACCTAAATTATCCTAAGGACAAACACACATACCCATGCCCGAGGGAGGACTCGAACCTCCGCCGGGACCAGCCGCACAGTCCATGACTCCAGCACCCGAGACCGCGCGGCTACAACTGACTTTTCGGTCAGCACTGGATAGAAGAAAGAAGACATGAATGCCTGTTGTAGAAAATACAGGGCGAGTCAAACCTTCTGTGTCAAAATGAAACAGATGATGATGGGCTTACAACTGATGGTTCAAAACCATCGTACAATATGCATTAGGTGAGTATGTGCCAAGCGAGATGGAAAAGAGCCACCGTGGTACAACAACCGATTTAGAAAACTGCTACGGAAGTAAAGGGAACTTCACAGCAAGCATAAACATTGCCAAAGCCTTGCAGACAAACGAAAATTACACGAAGTGAAGTGTGGTGTGAGGTGGGCTATGCGAGAGGTGTTCAACGAATTCGAAAGTAAAGTTCTATGTACTGACTTGGCAGAAAATCATAAGAAAGTTTGGTCTTATGTCAAAGCGGTAGATGGATCAAAACAAAGTGTCCAGACACTCTGTGGCCAAACTGGTACTGAAACAGAGGATGACAGACTACAGGCCGAAATACTAAATGTCTTTTTCCAAAGCTGTTTCACATAGGAAGACTGCACTGTGGTTCCTTCTCTAGACTGTCTCACATACGACAAAATGGTAGATATCGAAATAGATGACAGAGGGATAGAATAACAAAATCGCTCAAAAGAGGAAAGGCAGCTGGACCTGATGGGATACCAGTTCTATTTTACACAGAGTACGCGAAGGAACTTGCCCCCCTTCGTGCAGCGGTGTACCATAGGTCTCTAGAAGAGTGTAGCGTTACAAAATATTGGAAAAGGGCACAGGTCATCCACGTTTCCAACAAGGGACGTCGAACAGATGTGCAGAACTATAGACTTATATCTCTAACGTCGATCAGTTGTAGAATTTTGGAACACATATTATGTCTGAGTATAATGACTTCCTGGAGACTAGAGATCTATTCTGTAGCAATCAGCATGGGTTTCGAGAAAGACGGTCATGTGAAACCCAGCTCGCGCTATTCGTCCACGAGATTCAGAGGACCATACACACGGATTCCCCGGTAGATTCAGTGTTTCTTGACTTCCGCAAGGCGTTTCATACAGTTCCCCACAGTCCTTTAATGAACAAAGTAAGAGCATATGGACTATCAGACCAATTGTGTGATTGAATTGAAGAGTTCCTAGATACCAAAATTCAGCATGTCATTCTCAATGGAGAGAAGTCTTCCGAAGTAAGAGGGATTTCAGGCGTGCGACAGGGGAGTATCGTAGGACCGTTGCTATTCACAATATATATAAATGACCTTCTGGATAACATCGGAAGTTCACTGAGGCTTTTTGCTGATGATGCTGTAGTATATCGAGAGGTTGCGGCAATGGAAATTGTACTGAAATGCAGGAGGATCTGCAAAGAATTGACGCATGGCGCAGGGAATGGCAATTGAATCTCAATGTAGACAAGTGTAAAGTGCTGCGAATACATAGAAATAAAGACCCTTTATCATTTAGATACAATATAGAGAGTCAGCAACTGGAAGCAGTTAATTCCATAATTTATCTGGGAGTAGGCATTAGGAGTGATTTAAAATGGAATGACCATATAAAATTACTCGTCGATAAAGCAGATGCCAGACTGAGATTCATTGGAAGAATCGTAAGGAAATGCAGTCCGAAAACAAAGGAAGTAGGCTACAGTACACTTGTTCGCCCACTGCTTGAATACTGCTCACTGGTGTGGGATCCGTACCAGATAACGTTGATGGAAGAGAAGGTTGATGGAAGACAGCAGCGCGCTTCGTTGCAGGCTCATTTGGTAATCGCGAAAGCGTTACGGAGATGATAGATAAACTCTACTGGAAGACTCTGCAAGAGAGACGCTCAGTAGCTCGGTACGGGCTTTTGTTGAAGTTTCGAGAACATACCTTCACCGAGGAGTCAAGCAGTATATTGCTCCGTCCTACGTATATCTCGCGAAGAGCATGAGGATAAAATCAGAGAGATTAGAGCCCACACAGAGGCATACCGACAATCTTTCTTTCCAGAAACAATACGAGACTGGAATAGAAGGGAGAACCGATAGAGTTACTCAAGGTACCCTCCGCCACACACCGTCAGGTGGCTTGCGGAGTATGGATGTCGATGTAGATTACATTTAAAAAGTAAAATTAGTAAAGAACTGTCTCGATCGCGCAATCATTTACAAAAAAATGTGCCAGGTTTCGGCCTCTACTAGTAGGCGAACTTCAGATAGTAAACCATATGGCTAACGATGATGACGCTTGAAACAGATGTGCTGACCCTAATGTTACTTCACTGAGATCGCTGATTAATCCGAATAATGTCATCTAACATTATAATTATATTGAGGCAGGGAATGCAGTTCCATCGCACTCTGGACTTTTTCCTCTGGGTTACGTCAAGACGTTGTGTATGAAACCCCTGTAGAAATGTAGATGGATGAGGATCTGATTTGCTAGGGTGAAAGCTGCGTGTCCCGTGGTACAAGAGGCACGAGGTATCTTTGAGAGAGGGCGGCAGAACTTCATGCGCTGTTGATGTGCTTGCACTGAGACTGGCGGTTGACACTTTGAGCAGTGACTGTGAGCCACCTTGTTGCTATACGGTGTACGCTGTGTATGTCCCTAACACAATAAATGTTTATTTTCGACTATCTCCAGCTTAATATAATCGGCTGTGGACCATCTGTCGCCTGTTTCAATTTGACCCAAACGGTTCTATGCTGCTATTGCACCAGGCTTGAGAAATATTTGAAAACTAGGCAGTTAGTATTGTCATTCATAAACACGGTACTAATATCGGACGTATCCCAGCGAAGTGTGATGCAACTGTTACTGTGACTGACTGACTTGACGGATGGTATTACTTGGAAGCGTGTTTACTTTATCAGAAAGTATTATTCGATAATAACTCTAGTAATATGAACCTGCACGACGTCCAGCTGTATGTGCGGGACTAGTTAACATCGCAGCCCCAGGAATTTTATGAGACAGCCATCCACCGCCTTGTGCCACAGTAGGACAAATGTCTCAACAGCCAGGGTCAATACTTCTGACGCACAATTACTGGTTTCTGTAATTATGCCTCTGGCTCGTTTCTTTTTGAAAGCCCCTTATAATGGGGAATGTTCAAGAATCACAAGCAGAGGAGATATACTAGGAAGAGGTCGGGTGATCCGGGACGATTTCAGTTAGATTACATCATGGTCAGACAGAGATTCCGTAATCAGATACTGGATTAAATGTAAGCGTAGGCTTCCGCGGCCGTTGTCTTCTTCAACAAAATTCTTCAGGGTATCAGACCGCATCGTCATAATTTAAAATGCGCCAACGTTTCGGCCAGCGTTGCAACTAGCCTTCATCAGGGCCTTACGTTAACTGCTAAATGAACACACTTGGTTCCTTAAATAGCTGCACGAGAAAACCGTGTCGTTACTTGATTGGCTGTAAAAGGAGGAGGAGGAGGGGTGAAAGGTATGCTTTATTGGTGTTTCTTTTATTATCTGTCATTGGCTGAAATAGCTGTTTTCTATTGGTCTTTATATTAATCCACCCCATTGGAGGAGACGGACGAATAGCGAACAGGTGATGGCTGTGACGTCACACTGTTTCCATGCTGTCCTGAAGCCGGCTCCGGCGTGCCATTGCTTTGTGTGCTCGCGACCACCACTGCGGCTCTCCGCGTGTCTGCATGGGCCGCCACGGCTCTGTCGCCGCTCCGTAGCCCTGCTATTGCAGGCAGCCAAGACCTCGGAAGCTTGTACCCGTCCTCTCTGTTCATGTTGGCGGGTCTTTTGGCTATTTCTATCGCCTCTCTAATCTTTCTTTTGAAAGTGAGAAGCTGTTTCGCCAGGACGCGGGACCAACAGCATAGGAAAATTCAGTTTACAATGGAAACAGAGAAGAATGGGGTGCTGCCTTTTCTCGACGTGGAAGTTTATCGAAAACCTGATGGTAAACTTGGCCACAAAGTGTACAGGAAACCAACCAATACGGACAGGTACCTTCACGCCTCCTCCCACCATCACCCCACGCAGAAGAAGTCCGCCCTGCACACGCTAACGAAGAGAGCGTACAGGATAAGCGACGAAGAACATCTGAAGACAGAACTTGAACGCCTCAGGTCCATCTTCGGAACGAATGGCTGTGGGAAGCAGATGATAGACAGCACCATGTCGACAAGGGAGAAGACTAATAGGGGAGAGGAGAAGGAGGCACAGAGCATTGCTGTGTTACCATATGTACAAGGGGTCACCGAACGTATTGGCAAAATTCTACGAAAAGCCGACATCAAACCAATTTTCCGAAGCAGAAACAAAATATCAGACATGCTCGGTTCTACCAAGGATGCAGTTGACAAACTACACACAGCTGGCGTGTATGAAATTGGTTGTGCGTGTGGATAAGTCTACATAGGTGAGACGGGACGTCCGATTAGCACAAGGCTCGCGGAACATGAAAGATATATCCGCCTGAAACAACACACTAAGTCAGCAGTGGCGGAACACCGAGACGAGTGCGGGAAACCAATATTTTTTCAAGAAGCCCGCGTCCTGGCGAAACAGCCTCTCACTTTGAAAAGAAAGATTAGAGAGGCGATAGAAATAGCCAAAAGACCCGCCAACATGAACAGAGAGGACGGGTACAAGCTTCCGAGGTCTTGGCTGCCTGCAATAGCAGGGCTACGGAGCGGCGGCAGATCCGTGGCGGCCCATGCAGACACGCGGAGAGCCGCAGTAGTGGTCGCGAGCACACAAAGCAATGGCACGCCGCAGCCGGCTTCAGAACAGCATGGAAACAGTGTGACGTCACAGCCATCACCTGTTCGCTATTCGTCCGTCTCCTCCAATGGGGTGGATTAATATAAAGACCAATAGAAAACAGCTATTTCAGCCAATGACAGATAATAAAAGAAACACCAATAAAGCATACCTTTCACCCCTCCTCCTCCTCCTTTTACAGCCAATCAAGTAACGACACGGTTTTCTCGTGCAGCTATTTAAGGAACCAAGTGTGTTCATTTAGCAGTTAACGTAAGGCCCTGATGAAGGCTAGCTGCAACGCTGGCCGAAACGTTGGCGCATTTTAAATTATGACGATGCGGTCTGATACCCTGAAGAATTTTATTGAAGAAGATACTGGATTGTAAGGCTTACCCAGGAGCAGATATAGACTCAGATCACAATATTGTACTGATGTAGAGTATGTCGAAGTTTAAGAGATTGGCCAAGAAGAATCAATACGCGAAGAAGTGGGACACAGAAGTACTAAGAAATGACGAGATACGCATGAAGTTCTCTAAGAATATAGGTACAGCAATAAGGAAGTGCTCAGTAGGCAATTGAAGAGGAATGAATACATCTAAAAAGGGCGATCACAGAAGTTGGAAATGGAGCCAACTGCAAAGAAACTATGAGGAACAGAAGAAATACTTCAGTTGATCGATGAAAGAATACAGTTCAAAAACCTTCAGTGACATTCAGGGATACAGAAATCCAAGTCGCTGAGGAATGATGTAAATAGTAAGTGCAGGGAAGCTAAGACGAAATAGCTGCATGAATAAATAATGTGAGGAAGTGGAAAAAGGAAATGATTGCCGGAAGGACTGACCCAGCATGTAGCAAACTCAAAACAATCTTCGGTGAAATTAAAAGCAAGAGTGGTAACATTAAGAGTGCAACGGGAATTCCACTGTTAAACGCAGAGGATAGAGAGCAGATAAGGAAAGAGTACAGTGAAACCCTCCGTGAGGGAGAAGATTTGTCTGATGTGATAAAAGAAGAAATAGGAGCAGTTTTAGAAGAGATAGGGGATCCAGTTTTAGGATCAGAATTTAAGAGAGCTTTGAATTACTTAAAATAAAATGAGGCAAAAGCGACAGATCGACTGATAACATTCCATCAGAATTTCTGAAGTCATTGGGGCAAGTGGTAACAAAACGACTATTCACTTCTGGAGATACACCATCTGACTTTCGGAAAAATATCATCCACACACTTCCAAAGACTGCAAGAGCTTACAAGTGCGAGAATTATCGGTCAATCAGCTTGAGATCTTATGCATCAAAGGTACATACAAGGATAATATACAGAAGAGTGGGAAAGAAAATTGAGGATGTGTTAGATGACGATCAGTTTCGCTTTAGGAAAGGTAAAGGCACCAGAGATGCAGTTCTGGCGTTGCAGTTGATAACTGAGACAAGACTAAGGAAAAATCATGAGACATTCCTAGGATTTGTTGACTTGGTAAAGCGTTCGGCAACGTAAAATGGTGCAAGATGATCGAAATTCTGAGAAAAATAGGGCTAAGGTATAGACAGAGACGTGTCATATACAATACGTACAAGAGCCAAGAGCTAATAATAAGAGTAGACGACCAAGAACAAAGTGCTCAGATTAAAAAGGGTGTAAGACAGAGATGTAGTCTGTCGCCCCTTCTGTTCAATCTGTACATCGAAGAAACAATGATGGAAATAAAGGAAAGATTCAGGGTTGGGGTTAAAATTCAAGGTGAAAAGATATCAGTGATACGATACGCTGGTGACATTGCTATCCTTAGTGAAAGTGAAGAAGAATTACTGGATCTCCTGAACGGAATGAACAGTCTGATGAGTTCAGAGTATGGACTGAGAGAAAATCGAAGAAAGACTAAGGTAATGAGAAGTAGTAGAAATGAGAACAGCGAGAAACTTAAAATCAGGATTGATGGTCACGAAGTAGATGAAGTTAAGCAATTCTGTTACCCAGGCAGTAAAATAACCAATGGCGGACGGAGCAAGGAGGATATCAAAAGCAGGTTAGCAATCGCAAAAAGCGCATTTCTGGCCCAAATCAGTCTACTAATATGAAATATCAGCCTTAATTTGAGGTAGAAATTTCTGAGAATGTACGTCTGGAGTACAGCATTGTATGATAGTGGAACATGGACTGTGGGAAAACCAGAACAGAAGAGAATCGAAGGATTTGAGACGTGGTGCTACAGACGAAAGCTGAAAATTAGGTGGACTGATATGATAAGGAATGAGGAGGTTCTGCGCAGAATTGGAGAAGAAAAGAATATGTGTGAAACTGAGCAGGAGAAGGGACAGGATGATAGAACATCTGTTAAGACATGAAGGGATGACTTCCATGGAAGTAGAGGGAGCTGTAGAGGGTAAAAACTGTAGAGGAAGACAGAGATTGGAATAAAGGCAGCAAATAACTGAAGACGTAGGTTGCAAGTGCTACTCTGAGATGAAGAGGTTGGCACAGGAGAGGAATTAATGGCTGACAGCATCAAACTAGTCAGATACTGATGACTCAAAAGAAAAGCCACTGGCGTCGGAAAACATGAGCGTTATGGATATGCAAGCGGTGTACGATGCTCCTTGGCCTTGACGGTGTCCTGCACGAGCTCCACTGGACCCATGGATGTCCAAGTGAATGTGCCCACGACCATAATGGGGCCCCGCCAGTTAGTCTTCGTCCCCAGTAAGAACTCATGGAGCTGTCCCCCTTGAACACGACGGATCCGCGCCCTCCCATCGACATGCTGAAGAAAGTATCGGAATTCAATAGACCATGCAACGCTCTGCCACTGCGACAACGTCCAGTGCCAGTGTTAACGTGCCCATTTCAGTCGTAGTTGCCGATATTGTGTTGTTAACATTGGCACATGCATGGGTCGTCGGCGGCGGAGGCCGACCGTAGGTGTGTTCGGCGTACCGTATGTTCAGACACATTTGTACTCTGCCCAGCATTAAAGTCTGATGTTAGTTCCGCCACAGTTTATCGCCGGTCCCGTTTTACCAGTTTCCCCAGTCTACAACATCCGAGAACTGTAATAAGGGTTGGCGCCCAACACCACGACGTCTGGACGTGGTTTCACCTTGGTTTCGCCGTGTGTTGAAGACCACAGCACTTACCTAACACCCGACAAGTTGTGCATTTTCCGAAATGCTCGTGTTAGACCTTGGTGCCATCACAATGTGTCCTCGGTCAAACACAGTTAGACCGCACGTCTTCCCCATTCTATATGTACACAGCACACTCAGTGATACTTCGCCAAGCGACGCTGCTACGTCGCGGACGGGTTTATATCGACAATAGGTCGATGGTCATAATGTTCTAGCCTATCAGTGTACTTCGCATACACATATACCGCTGAGTGTACTTTTCAAACACGTGCAAGAGACATGACGTAAACATTGAGATGCGCGAGAAACTGCCGCATTATACATGAAGTTTTGATGCATTTGATCTGTACTACTAAGGCAGTCCTACAGCTGAGTCAAATTAAGGAAATCCCTGACACCTGGTAGCGCTTTGGCAGCTTTCAGCTGCGGAGTGCAAACGACTGTACGTGAAAATAGCAGCCATCTATAGACCTCTGAAGAGGCACTGACACATGGGAACTCACAAAATCGCGTTGTAAAAGTCCCTTATCATGTTTCTCATTCTGGATATTCGTCTTATAATTTGTACATTATGCTTAGTTCTTGGTTCTGTTTCATACTTTCAAGGGTGTTTTCACGAATGCATGGAAATAAAACTTTGTCGCTACTAGAACGCAAACACAGTTTATTTTACACTTGTTGTAGCTGGGATTCACAGTCATAAAAAACGTTTTGAAGGACATCATCTTTACGCCAGTGATTGTTATAAGTTTTTATTATACACTATTGCAATTTCGTCCTTAGGCCATTATCAAGCTGTAATATCAGCACTTGATAACGGCCTAAGACCGAAATTGCAATAGTGTGTAATAAAAACATATAGTAGTCGCTGGCGTAAAGATCATGTCCTTCAAACAGTTTATTTTATTTCTTTGTTTTGTTTTTCCAACACAAAACTGAGAAAATGAGTGAAGTGGGTTTTTAAAGAAGAATTGGAATAACTAAACAAGCATTCACGTATCAGAGTAATTTATTAACAAACGCCACCTTAATATGGAAACTAGAAGTTTATCAAGACATTTATTTGGAGTATTTTAAGCTGTGGTTATCAAGGGTGTACTCTTGGGAAACAGAAAAGAATTACGAGGAACAGAGATGTGGATACAGACCGGCCATGAAGGGCCGAAGGTACTGACTGGCCGCCATGTCATCTTCAGTTCATAGGCATCATCACTGGACTTTATATCAGTTTTCGTGACCGAAGCGGCTACTTCTCAATCAAGTAGCTCCTCAGTTTGCCTCACAAGGGCTGAGAGCACCCCGATTGCCAACAGCGCTCGGCAGACCGGATGGTCACCCATCCAAGTGCTAGCCCAGCCCGACAGCGCTTAACTTCGCTGATCTGGTGGGAACCGGTGTCACCACTGCGGCAAGGCCGTTGGCGTGATACAGAGAAAAGCTACAGAAATATCCTGGAGTGAAAGGAAATCGAATGAACAAATACTGAATGTAATTAAAGAGAAAAGGACGCTGAGGAACATTATACAGAGAAGAATCTCTAATTAAATTCGGCATTTAATTCGACATAACAGTTTCAGGACAAAACATCTTGGAAGCAAAAGTCCTGCCTAATGAATTGCAACAACCACAATCAGCGAGTGACAGAAAAGAATGGCTACATCAACAGGTTGTTGCCGTTGATGTATTCAGGTGCTGCTGCTGCTGATGTTGATGATGGTATTAGCGATTAAAACGCAGTCAGACTTTATTAAGCATGTCATTCATCGCTTTGTCTCGTTTCGCCTATAATAACTACTATTGCTGCTTTGAGAAAACTGGAACAGTAAAACATTGAACTAATTGGTAATTTAAACACATGCAGTACCTAAGTATAAATACGGCAAGTGCCAGTTTTATCGAAAACTTATTTTATTTTGCTTCACTACAGTCTTATTTTTTAAATGACGTTACCATTTCAAGTTTCAAAATAATTGCTATTTTTATCACTTTATTTATTACTTTTTTACACTACTGACCATTAAAATTGCTACATCACGAAGATGACGTGCTACAGACGCGAAATTTAAACGAGAGGAAGAAGATGCTGTGATATGCAAATCATTAGCTGTTCAGAGCATTCACACAAGGTTGTCACCGTTGGCGACACCTACAACGTGCTGGCATGAGGAAAGTTTCCAACCGATTTGCCTGGTGAAACGTTATTGTGATGCCTCATGTAAGGAGGAGAAATGCGTACCATCACGTTTCCGACTTTGATAAAGGTCAGATTGTAGCCTATCGCGATTGCGGTTTATCGTATCGCGACATTGCTGCTCGCGTTGGTCGACATCCAATGACTGTTAGCAGAATATGGAATCGGTGGCTTCAGGAGGATAATACGGAACGCCGTGCTGGATCCCAACGGCCTCGTGTCACTAGCAGTCGAGATGACAGGCATGGCTGTAATGGATCGTGCAGCCACGTCTCGATCCATGAGTCACCAGATGGGGACGTTTGCAAGACAACAAACATCTGCACGAACAGTTCGACGACGTTTGCAGCAGCATAGACTATCAGCTCGGCGACCATGGCAGCGGTTACCCTTGACGCTGCATCACAGACAGGAGCGCCTACGATGGTGTACTAAACGACGAACCTGGGTGCACGAATGGAAAAACGTCATATTTTCGTATGAATACAGGTTCTGTTTGCAGCATCATGATGGTCGCATCCGTGTTTGGCGACATCGCGGTGAACGCACATTGGAAGCGTGTATTCGTCATCGCCATACTGGCGTATCACCCGGCGTGATGGCATGGGGTGCCATTGGTTACACATCTCGTTCACCTCATGTTCGTATTGACAGCACTTTGAACAGTGGATGTTACATTTCAGATGTGTTACGACACGTTGCTCTACCCTTCATTCGATCCCTGCGAAACCCTACATTTCAGCAGGATAATGCACGACCGCATGTTGCAGGTCCTGTACGGGCCTTTCTGGATACAGAAGATGCTGGACTGCTGCCCTGGCCAGCACATTCTCCAGATCTCTCACCAATTGAAACCGTTTGGTCAATGGTGGCCGAGCGACTGGCTCGTCACAATACGCCAGTTACAACTCTTGATGAACTGTGGTATCGTGTTGAAGCTGCATGGGCAGCTGTACCTGTACACGCCATCCAAGCTGTGTTTGACTCAATTCCCAGGCGTATCAAGGCCGTTATTACGGCCAGAGGTGGTTGTTCTGGGTACTGATTTCTCAGGATCTATCACCCAAATTGCGTGAAAATGTAATCACATGTCAGTGTGGGTGTGTGTGTTGTTCTTAGCGTAAGGTAGTTAAGTTACATTAATTCGTGTGTAAGCCTAGGGACCCATGACCTCAGCAGTTTGGTCCCATAAGACCTTACCACAAATTTCCAAATTTTACTACGCGGCAACAGCAGCGGTGTCTGCGTCGAGTTGCTAATGGTAATAGACATGCATAATGCACGAAATAACCGCAGAAATCGATGTGGTATTTACGACGAACGCCCTCTTTACGACAGTGCAGCGAAATTTGGCGTTAATGGGCTATGGTAGCAAACGACCAATAGAAGTGCCTTTGGTAACAGCATGACATCCCCTGCAGCGCCTCCCTTGGGTTCGTGACCATATCGATTGGGCCCTAGGGCCGGCCGCGATGGTCTCGTGGTTCTAGGCGCTCAGTCCGGAGCCGCGCGACCGCTACGGTCGCAGGTTCGAATCCTGCCTCGGGCATGGATGTGTGTGATGTCCTTAGGTTAGTTAGGTTTAAGTAGTTCTAAGTTCTAGGGGACTGATGACCAAAGATGTTAAGTCCCATAGTGCTCAGAGCCATTTGAACCATTTGGGCCCTAGAGAACTGCAAAATGGTAGTCCAGAAGAGATCAGATTTCAGGTGGTAAGAACTGATAACGCAGACTCCAAGAAGCAATCGACCAGTTGTCAACAGGGGACTGTGCAAGCTGGTAGTGGCTTCCTCGTGGCGTGGGCTGTATTTACATGGAATACAGTGGGTCCTCTTGTCCAACTGAACCGGTCATTGACCATAAATGGTTAAGTTCGGCTACTTGGAGACCATTTGCTGCTATTCATGGTCTTCATGTTCCAAACATGTCACCAGGCCACAACTGTTCACGATTTGTTCGAAGAACATTCTGGACAGTTCGAGCGAATGATATGGCCATACAGATCGCCCGACATGAATCCCATTGAACATTTATGGGACACAATCGAGAGGATACTTCGTCTACAAAATCCGACACCGGCAACACTTTCGCAGTTATGGATGGTTATAGAGGCAGAATGGCCCAGTATTGCCAGGGCACTTCCAACGCTGAGTCCATGCCACGTCCAGTGCTGCACTGCGCCGATCAAAAGGAAGTCCAACACGATATTAGGAGGTACCCCATGACTCTTGTCACTTCAGTGTATAAAGAAAATAATAGCGGCCCTATCACTCTTCGCTGGAGTGGCCCTGAAGATACCCTTGTCTCTGATGAACACCCTCCGTCGAGGACATCATGTTGTTGTTGTGGCCTTCAGTCCAGAGACTGGTTTGATGCAGCTCTCCGTGTTACTCTATCCTGTGCAAACTGTTTCATCTCTCAGTACTTATTGCAATCTTCATCCTTCTGAATCTGCTTAGTGTATTGGTATCTTGGTTTCCCTCTACGGTTTTTACCCTCCACGCTGCCCTCCAATGCTAAATTTGTGATCCCTTGATGCCTCAGAACATGTCCTACCAACCGGTCCCTTCTTCTTGTCAAGTTGTGCCACAAACTCGTCTTCTCTCCAATTCTATTTTATACTTCCTCATTATTTATGTGATCTACCCATCTAATCTTCAGCATTCTTCTGTAGCACCACATTTCGAAAGCTTCTATTCTCTTCTTGTCCAAACTATTTATCGTCCATGTTTTACTTCCATACATGGCTACACTCCATACAAATACTTTCAGAAACAACTTCCTGACACTCAAAACTATACTCGATGTTAACAAATTTCTCTTCTTCAGAAACGGTTTCCTTGCCATTGCCAGTCTACATTTTGCTGTCTCTGACAGAATTACAATGTCATCGGCGAACGTCAAAGTTTTTATTTCTTCTCCGTGGATTTTAATACCTACTCCGAATTTTTCTTTTGTTTCCTGTACTGCTTGCTCAATATACAGATTGAATAACATCGGGGAGAGGCTACAACCCTGTGTCACTCCCTTCCTAACCACTGCTTCCCTTTCATGCCCCTCGGTTTCTGCACAAATTGTAAATAGCCTTTCTCTCCCTGTATTTTACCCCTACCACCTTTAGAATTTGAGAAAGAGCGTTCCAGTCAACATTGTCAAAAGCTGGGTTCTATTACTTAAGAAGTCTACGTGCCACTCATGTATCTGAGAAGTTGTCCCACGCTCTCGTACCTTCGGTAAAAGGTTGCAGCAGTATTGCGAGATGGTTCCTGGAATGTGACCTTTTTTTTATTCTTCCACTGAGCTAGCATCCGGTGTACGAGTTCACTACCGAGCAATGTGTTTACGTGTGTCCTCGCCCGTAACTGGAGCACCTTGCTGCTCGCACCTCCCTGATTTTCATCTCCTTAAACTTCCGACATTCTGTTAAGAGGCGCGCTCCATACGACGCTAATTAAGCGCGGGCTGATTTATTTTTCATACGGCCGTTGTTCTGGGCGCGCGCAGTCGCCGGTTACCTTCGCCGTTACGCGGGCACAAAATTACCTCGGCAGCCGTGTCCGCGCGCCCGTGTGAGCACCGGCCACCAGCCACCAGCCCGCTACCGGCCCAAAAAGCGCGCCCAGTTGCGCCGTTTAATAAATATTCATGCAGCCCGGATTATGTACCGTGATGGCTTCCTTGTCGTCCGGAGTTGGGTCCGGACACTTATATGCACTCGTAATTTACATAATCTATCCTCCGAAGCAATTAACTTTTTCATCACCGCCGTAATGGATCATAGAGTGAGGGCCCGTCCACCACGGCCCGGCGGACAGTGTCCGCTCGGCCGTACATTTCTGCAGTGCTGTCTGCCAGCGTACGAGAGAAGTTTGCGCTGTGGACTCCTCCCAGAACGGAGCAAACCGAAACAAATGAACGACGCAGTATGTACCACAGTTACGAGCACAAACATCGTAAATGATTACTATTGCTTTGAAATATTAAATATACCAACAACGAAACAATGCGGCGTGGCTGGGGGTGTGAATGGATAGCTATCTCTATACTCAAATCAATCACATGCTGAAATTTATTGACTTTTCGTCATTGCTACATCAGTCCCAAATCCCATATAGTAGTCCGATATATATCGGCGGTGCCCAATTATCTGCGTCCTATTCTCGAGTCTCGCTAGAAAATGAAAACCACATTCATGACAGGAATACTTATTTCATTTGATGAAACCTGACTTGGGAGAATCCACTTGTAAAAATGGACTTAAAATGCAGGACATTTTACGACTATACATGGTAAGGCAATGGAGATAAATATTCACAAGCTGCGTCATGGCCGCGAATAGAACATTATCTAGAGAGTGTAGAACAAATTCTTTGTTTCAGTCTATGATCACATACTTGTTAGGTCCTTAAACTACCGGTTTCGGTCATCAATGTCCATCCTCAGATCTGCAGCAAATATTACTTTTTGTAATACTGGATTTTTTAAAGAAGTTAAAGCGAGTAATGTATCTTGTATTTCATGTCTCAGTTTTGTTCTGTATACAGTTTACTAAACAAAAATTTGGATAAATGACTTTTATCAGCAACAGATTTGAGAAAATCACTCGCTATTAGTGTTTCTGAAGTAACCGTATCTCTTTTGTTTTTTGTTCTTTTGTTTAAAATAACACGAGTTCTGTGGCAAGAATTACAGTTCTGCTTTTAATTACTTTAGTATCTACCTAAAACTGGTTCAGATAATATACCAACATAGAATGGAGGGAATCTGGTGCAAGAATATGTTAACTGTATTTATTTGTTTAAAATGAAGTTATATTCTTGTGGATATAAAAATTTACACATATTTTGTGCGTTATTTATGTAGTAAACGTATTTTACGTAAGTAGTTTAAAGAATGTGCTGATAATTATTAAGCTTCGAATTAACGTTTGTACAACTGTGTAGCTGACTGTATTTCAGCACACTAAAACAGTTTTCGTGAAGGAAAGATATTGAAGTCACGTAACTTAGAAGGAAAGACCACTGCTCGCTAATAGTTAGTGCATTCCAGTTACGTATGTCACAAGGTTTTGTCAGCCAAGTGGTTTCAAAAAATGCATCCACTCAGTTCAAGAGTGAAATAGTGATTCTACAAATGAGTAAGGTGTTATACTGCATTCTTCTTTCTTCTCGCATTTTTTGTTCTCTATGGAAAATTGCTATATAAATTAATGGAAAGTACTGAATTGGACTGCGGAGAGAAGAGATTTACGATGCAACTTGACTAAAAGAAAGGAGAAGTTGACAGGAAACATTCTAAGGGATCAACGAATAATTAATTTGGCAACTAGGAAATTGTGTGTGTGAATGTGTGTGTGTTGTCAGTGTGCCGGGGGGGGGGGGGGGGGGAGAGGGGAGGTGGAAATTGCATTGGAGACCAAGGTGTGTATGCAGAGAGTACGTTCAAATGGATACAGCGTGCATTGAATACGAAAAAAGGGATTTTCACAAGACATACTTGCGTCTTGGGGCTGTACACAAATAACTACAACTTATTTTCATATAAATACGCAAAGAATCTAAGTTGCAAGTTTCACAGGATTTAGTTTTGATCCGACAATGCAACTTCCCATACGCAACGGAGATTTTAAAAGAGGTTCACGTAATGAATGACGGATTACACTATAATAATAACAATAAAAATAATAAATTGATCTTAGGAGACAACTGTTTTGCCAGAGAGAAATCTGGAAAATAATGATCAGAAAAATGGAAGCAACGACACAGCAAAGATATTTTGGAAGAGTAAGAGGAAAAGAACATCAGTTAACCTGCTTCAAACGGGTTCAACATAATAAGAAAGAAGAAGAGTAATAACATTAAATGTCGATATAGCTGCAATTATATATATATATATATATATATATATATATATATATATATATATATATATATATATATATATATATATGATGCAACACGAAAAAACTGTCCCCAAATTATAACGGGACTAATATGCAAGATCAGGAACGATGCAATAGCAAAAATTGTTTAGCAGAAACTTGCACCTGACTTGCGTTGGTAAGCAGCGATGCTTCAAGTATGAAAATAAAAAGGTAACATAAAATAAGCTCTAGCAAATGAGCTGATCCAGACAGTATTAACAAATTGAAAATTAGCAAGTCTACCTGATGTTATGTTCCTGGAATGTCTAACCGTACGGCTTTGTTCATTAACGCCGCAGATCGGAATGGTAATACTTGAAAACCACAGCACATGGAGCAAATAAATATGCTAAATTGGCGTAGACACTAGAGAGATACTAGCATGTTACGCGTGTTAGCTATAGCAGTATTGTACAGACGTGATACCTTATGTTCTGCGTCTAAGTCCACGGGAAACGGACGTTACAGCAGAACGGGTGACACTGATGCAGAAAGCTGTAGCACGTGGAACAGTGACACACAAAGAACAAAAGAAACGCAGAGAAAAAGGTAAAACGGTTGTGGGTTAGTTTTCAATAAGTCGTTCGTCCGCATTTTTGAATGTACACTACTGGCCATTAAAATTGCTATACCAAGAAGAAATGCAGAAGATAAACGGGGAATCATTGGACAAATATATTATACTAGAGGACTCGAACCCCGACGGGGGGAGCTGCGCGGACGCCGCGATGTCTGTTTGTCCATGAAGAGATGTAACGCCTGAAATTTGGTATTTTCGACACACTCCTGACACTTTGGATCTCGGAATATTGAATTCCCTAACGATTTTCCAAATAGAATGTCCAAGGGTCCAGTTTGAACTACCATTCTGCGTGCGAAGTCTGTTAATTCAAGTCGCGCGGCCATAATTATTTCGGAAACTTTTTCACATGATTCATCAGAGTAAAATACCACCGCTCCGCCAATGCAATGGCCTTTTGTAACTTGCGTACACGATACTACCACCAGCTATATGGCTGCCTATCACTATTCCATGAATGTGGCACGTCGGTGTAGATAAGTGATTTGACGGGCATGGTGGGCTACAGTCTGCGGTTGTTTGCTGATGGTGCCATGGTGTACGGGAAGATTTCGAAGTTCAGTGACTGCAGAAGCCTAAATTTCTAATTGGTGTGACGAATGGCAACTAGCTCTAAACATAGAAAAATGTAAGAAGGAAGCAAGATAACTTTCTTACATCTACATCTACATCCATACTCCGCAAGCCACCTGACGGTGTGTGGCGGAGGGTACCTTGAGTACCTCTATCGGTTCTCCCTTCTATTCCAGTCTCGTATTGTTCGTGGAAAGAAGGATTGTCGGTATGCTTCTGTGTGGGCTCTAATCTCTCTGATTTTATCCTCATGGTCTCTTCGCGAGATATACGTAGGAGGGAACAAAATACTGCTTGACTCTCCGGTGAAGGTATGCTCTCGAAACTTCAACAAAAGCCCTTACCGAGCTACTGAGCGTCTCTCTCTAGTTGGTGTGACGAATGGCAGCTATGCAGATGAGTAGGAAAAACAAACACTTAATGATTGGACACATCATTAGTAGCGTCGTTTTGGACATAGTCACGTCGTTTAAATAACTGGGCGTAACGCTGCGAAGCTATGTGAAATGGAACGATCGTGCGACGGCATTGGTAGAGAAGGGAAGGATTTATTGGAAGAATTTTGGGAAAGAGTGGTTTGTTTGTAAAGGTGGCCGCATATAGGACGTTAGTGCGACCGATTCTAGAGCACTGCACAAGATTTTTGGATCCGTACCAGGTCGGATTGAAGAAAGACATCGAAGCAATTCAGAGGCGGGCTGCTAGATTTATTACTAATAGATTCGAACAACGGGATCCCTGGAGGAAAGGCGACATTCTTTTCGAGAGAGACTACTGAGAAAATTTTACACAACCGGCATTTGAAACTGACTGCCGAACGATTCTACCTGGCGCCAACATACATTTTGCATGAGGACCACGAACATAAGATACAAGAAATTAGGGCTCATACGGAGGCATACAGGCGGTCGGTTTTCCCTCGCTCTATTTGCGAATGGAACAGGAAGGGAAATGACTAGTAGTGGTACAGTGTATTCCCCCATGCACCGTACGGGAGTATGTATGTAGATGTGGATTCGGCAAGGAAGTATGTCCATACGTTCCTTCAGGTATGCCGTATCTTGTCGAAAACAGTGATGATTAGTCCTCAAATGGCTCTGAGCACTATGCGACTTAACTTCTGAGGTCATCAGTCGCCTAGAACTTAGAACGTATTTAAACCTAACTAACCTAAGGACATCACACACATCCATGCCCGAGGCACGATTCATGTCACTGCGTGAGTAGATGGTACAGTTACATTAAACTTATATGGACAATTAATGTAACTGTGCCCGGTATATAAGCATTGACAGCAACTGCGCGTATACTTGGTCATTTAAGTTTGTATATGGTCGTCATTGACCAAAATTAATTATCTGATTAATAAACTTTTATTGTATGTGACTGCATTTATAATAAAATAATATATTTATAACAATTTATTTATAATAAAATTATTTTTTTCACAGTACTAACAACTAATCAAAACCGTACAGTTATTTCATGCAGGACAGTGCAATAGTGTGCACTGTCAATGACTGTATGAAAGTATTGTGAGATACTTTTTGATGACAGGAAGTATCCTTGTAATACAGGTTGTGCCGCGTACGACATAACACTCTCTTTGTTTTGTGAACGGTTCAACACATCGAAACGAAATTTATGGCAAATAATAGTAGGTAAAGGGGTATATAATTTTGTTGCATGTTGAGTCAATCTCTTTTTAATGGCTAGTGAAAGGTCTCCAAAAGACGAGTCCAGAAACATAACTCTTTTCAACGACAGTTGATAGTTTTCGGAAAAGTATCCGAGAAATGTGACGAAATGGAAAAGCGAGGCAGCTGGAATCGACTCTGAGGCCAGTGTGCCAGGCTCCGTCATTGTATCAAGTGCGTCGACCGTTTGTTGTCTGCACAGATTGCTGTTTACTTAAGCGTGGGTTCGTAGACACACTGGACATAGTTTTGGTACGGACATTCTCATACACTAGACGTTAGCACGGATTTCCATGTACAAGAATCGTAGCCAGCCTTGTATCTGTGTTGTATAAAGTAGGATCAGGAGAAAGTACGCTATGCAGAGTGGTCAAAAGCAGTTTGAACAGCTTGTAAGGGTGTTGCAGGATAGATTGTGCTGGTAAGTAAGTGTTGAGAATAAAATTCGATACGCTGCGCCGTTTCCGAGTTAATTTGCATTGAAGTTAGCCAATCTGGCCGTTGCGGTGTCGCCAAATTTGTTTTTCACTTGGTTTCCTAAATCCAAAGAAGAAAGCAATACAAAAATTGGACGTGGGACAGTAATAAGGATCGAACTCGAGCGAAAGACCGAGCAAAAAAATGGTTCAAATGGCTCTGAGCACTATCGGATTTAACATCTATGGTCATCAGTCCCCTAGAACTTAGAACTACTTAAACCTAACGAACCTAAGGACATCACACAACACCCAACCATCACGAGGCAGAGAAAATCCCTGACCCCGCCGGGAATCGAACCCGGGAACCCGGGCGTGGGAAGCGAGAACGCTACCGCACGACCACGAGCTGCGGGCGAAAGACCGAGCAATCTCATGCGCTATCGCCTACGCTGTGAGAACAATTGACACTAATTTTATCCGGCGGGCCGCTTGAATTTGATTCGCTAACTTCAGTGCTAATTAACTTGGAAACGTCGCAGCGTACAGAATTTTTTCTTAACAATTATTGCTTATCACAACATACCAAACACCTTTACAAGATTTTGAGGCCGTTTTTGACCACCCTGTGTACATCCGCCGATACACGCCTATCCTCTTGCTGCACACATCAACGGAACCTGGCGTGGGTGATCCACTTGGCGTTAATTGCATCGAAGTAGCCAATTCTGAGCACCGAGTCTTTCAGTTTTAACATCTTTCGCGGAAAGGTTTCTTCACTGGCATTAACAACCGTTACATTACTGTACTCGTCTGTTCAAGAGCTGCCGGCCACTGTGGCTGAGCGGTTCTAGGCGCTTCAGTCTGGAACCGCGCGACCGCTACGTCTGTCATTTATTGACTTCAGGAACCAGAGAGTACTTCTTCCGACTTCCGCACATGGTTGCTTCGTCCAGGCAGAAGTGTTTTAAGGAAACCATTTGCATAAATAAAAAACTTTGACGTTACTTAGTTACTGAATCGTTGGCCGTGGACGAGGAGCTTTTGTGTGCAAATGATGCGTACCTTCAGCAGACGACATACACAGGGTACCCCACCAAAGAGTCGTCACGCGTCTCTGGTGTTTCGGCAGATATTTGCAGTTTTGTTTTTGCGAAGTTTATCTAGACAGGCTAAACAACTATCACTCGTCACGTCTTTCATGCCACGCCAACCGTCAACGAAAAGCATCGCTTTGTCTCTCGTTACAAAAAAAATGTTTTTTTCTTCACTTTTTATTTTTATAGGAATTTTGTGTACCCGTCCCACAGAGCGGTGGCTGATCAGACTAGTGCGATATTCGTTTTATCGACATATAGTACCAGAAACGGTAAGACACGAAGGACTATCAGTACTCCATCAACGACAGGTCAGCCCTGGTCCGCGGTGACTGCTACCGCCATGCAGCAGCGCTGCTGTGTTGCTGCTGGAGTTCCAGGTTATTCTTCGTGTTTCACATAGCGATAAAATTAGACTAATTTGGGACCACTCCCTTGTAAAATTTTGATTTAAAAATCATTTTGCGTGTAACGGGATACAAACCGACGATTTCCATCGACACTGGGCATCGTATGAGAGACTTAATGAGCAACATTTATTTGGGCTGATTCCAGCTACAAATTGCAAGAATGAAGTTTTTAATATCTGATGAAACGCCAGAGAAAATGCGTCTGACGAGCCATAGGAGAGAAACTCGGTATAAGCTGTGACTCTACGCCTGTCCTGCCAACACACAGAGTGGGTGAAATACGACTCGGCCGGAAAATATTTCATGCATCGAAAGAGAGGTGTCTAATTTACGTCAACTGCCCCGGATGCAGAAGATGTAACTTGCGTTGTCTATTTTCCGTGCCAGCTATATTTTGCCCATCCTGTGTATGTGGTAGATAGGTCCTAATGAAAACTTTCTTCACAAATACAGTAGAGCGTTGTGTGAAGAATAAGATACATTCATATTTCAGATGTCCAAACTGTACATTCCAAGCAGCGTCAGGTTCTGAGGTATTAACCCAACGGCTACCAATCGTTATACAGTTTGAGACAAGAAAAGAAAGGAAAAAAAAAGATGCATTACGAAGAAGTTATCCGAATGGTACGAAATCGGTGGATGTGATGTATTTGTACATACAAACGAATGATTAGAATTTCAGAAAATCAGGACGATTTATTCGAGATTATTTATTTAGCGTATGGCTAATACAGACATATCATGAAATTAAATTACATATACATACATATTTAGATATTAACACACAAGAAACTTAAGTTTGTCTTTACAACTGAATATCCAGTCCTTCAATCCAGCGCACTGCATCTGGAACTTCTTTGGCGCCGTGATAGGCTCGAATCCTGCATTCACTTACAATGTGGTGAACAGTCTGGTATGCCCCACAGTTACAGGCTGGACCAGGCAGCTTCTTCCACTTAAAGAGAGCATCCCTCCATCGGCCATGGCCGGTACGGATTCTGTTGAGAGTAGTCCAGGTCGTGCGTGGTAGGTCGAATCCACTTGGAAGTTTAGGACTTGAGAAGATGTTACGCAGGTGAACATCTGTCACTGCTTCCCACCGACCTTTCCATTTTTCAAGAGGTTTGAAATCCTTAGCAGCCATGTCAGCAGCATCGCACAGAGTTGGATGGCGTGATTTCAGTCCCTTACGATTTAAAAGTGGCAGGCCGCTATGCACAGGTAGGTTAGAATTCCTGGAGATCTTGTGGAATTCTCTCATAAGGGCAGTACATATACGTAGATCGGGAGGCATTATATCGGTTAACAGTAAAGGCTAGTATATAACAGAATAAGTAGCGGTTTCCTAGAGAACGTTCCAGTTGATCAGGCAGGCTTCAGACCAGGGCGTAGCTGCTGTGACCAAGTATTGTCTTTATTCAAGAGAGAGAGCTTCACACATTGAGCAAGTCAATAATGCATTGGTCCATCTGTAGCCCTTATGCAAGCAGTTATTCGGCTTGGCATTCATTGATAGAGCTGCTGGAGCTTCTCCAGAGAGATAGCGTGCCAAGTTCTGTCCAATACTGCTTAGGTCGCCAAAATCACGAGACCTGCCCATGATGCTCTAAAGGTTCTCAGTTGGGGTACATCTACATCTACATCTACATCTACATCTACATGATTACTCTGCAATTCACATTTAAGTGCTTAGCAGAGGGTTCATCGAACCACAATCATACTATCTCTCTACCATTCCACTCCCGAACAGCGCGCGGGAAAAACGAACACCTAAACCTTTCTGTTCGAGCTCTGATTTCTCTTATGTAGGTTGGGCTCAACAAAATATTTTCGCATTCGGAAGAGAAAGTTGGTGACTGAAATCTCGTAAATAGATCTCGGCGCGACGAAAAACGTCTTTGCTTTAATGACTTCCATCCCAACTCGCGTATCATATCTGCCATACTCTCTCCCCTATTACGTGATAATACAAAACGAGCTGCCCTTTTTTTGCACTCTTTCGACGTCCTCCGTCAATCCCACCTGGTAAGGATCCCACACCGCGCAGCAATATTCTAACAGAGGACGAACGAGTGTAGTGTAAGCTGTTTCTTTAGTGGACTTGTTACATCTTCTAAGTGGCCTGCCAATGAAACGCAACCTTCGGCTCGCCTTCCCCACAATATTATCTATGTGGTGTTTCCAACTGAAGTTGTTCCTAATTTTAACACCCAGGTACTTAGTTGAATTGACAGCCTTGAGAATTGTGCTATTTATCGAGTAATCGAATTCCAACGGATTTCTTTTGGAACTCATGTGGATCACCTCACACTTTTCGTTATTTAGCGTCAACTGCCACCTGCCACACCATACAGCAATGTTTCCTAAATCGCTTTGCAACTGATACTGGTCTTCGGATGACCTTACTAGACGGTAAATTACAGCATCATTTGCGAACAACGTAAGAGAACTGCTCAGATTGCCACGCAAGTCATTTATATAGATCAAGAACAGCACAGGTCCAGGACGCTTCCCTGGGGAACACCTGATATCACTTCAGTTTTACTCGATGATTTGCCGTCTATTACTACGAACTGCGACCTTCCTAACAGGAAATTACGAATCCAGTGGCACAACTGAGACGATACCCCATAGGTCCGCAGCTTGATTAGATCCGGCGACATTGCTGGACAAGGTAGCGTTTGGAAAACCGTAAGTAGAGGCTATGGCCGTGTGCGGGCGGACATTATCTTGCTGGAATGTAAACCAGGGTGATTTGCCGTGAAGGGCAACAGAATTGGGCATAAAATATCGTAGAGGTACTGTTGTGCTGTAAAGATGCCACGCATCACAACCAAAGTGGTCTTGCTTTGAAAATAACTGGCACGCCAGACCAGTAAACCTAGCTGTAGGCTTGTATGTCGGGCGACAGTTAGACTGGTACCCACGGCTGAGGCGTCTCCAGGCAGGTCTTCACTAGTCATCGGGGCTCAGTTCGAAGCG
The DNA here is from genome assembly GCF_021461395.2 of Schistocerca americana. Taxonomy (NCBI): domain Eukaryota; kingdom Metazoa; phylum Arthropoda; class Insecta; order Orthoptera; family Acrididae; genus Schistocerca; species Schistocerca americana. The sequence continues at coordinate 160,366,943 of NC_060119.1, read as the reverse complement.
AGAGTCACCACTGAGGAATTCTACTCCAGTGAATGCGATTCCAGTCTGAAGACGTGTCTGGAAACGCACTAGAGAGCAGTGGGATACCAGCCTGACTTTCGCCCACCACGCGACCCAACAAGCAGGATGCCACTTCATTTCACAGCAGGATTGTCATTCGCGTTACCCTTACAACAGAGTGCTACGTCTGCTGTATTTTACATGCCGTTTTTTTCCCTTTACGACAGTCCACTCTGAGCTTACATTCCCGCACACGGGGAGAGCTTCTACTGATTGTCTCCGTGCTATTCAAACGCTACCATGATCAGTAAAGTCGCCAGATCTCTGCCCAACTGATTTGTTTAGAGCATCATAGGCAATGTTCTCCAGCCAGCTACAGATGTTAAAGATGTAACGCGACAGTTGGACACAGTTTGGCACAATATCGCTCGGGATGACATCCAACTACTCTATCAATTAATGCCAAGCCGTATAATTTCTTCCATAATGGTCAGAAGTGAACCAAAGCTTTAATGAACTGTACAATTTGTGAAGCTCTATGTCTTGAATACATCATCCAGTTTCTCTGAATTCGTTACAATTTGTATATGTACGTCACATCTTCTGATTTCCGTCCCATTCGCTTTTTCTTTTTTTTTCTTAGAGTGCATTTTCCTGTCCATTTCTATTTTGCCCACACTGTTTGTTGTGGATGCTTTGTAGGAAGATTCAAACTCTGAGATGTGAACCGAACGCCTAATAATCGTTATATTTTAAAGGTTTCCTTCATTTGAATCTCACGGTATATCAGGAAGTCAGTATAAATTTGAAAACTGAATAAATCACGGAATAATGTAGACAGAGAGGTGCAAATTGACACACATGCTTGGAATGACATGGGGATTTATTAGAACCAAAAAAGTACAAACATTCAAAAAATGTCCGACAGATGGCGCTTCTTCTGACCAGAATAGCAATAATTAGCATAGCAAAGTAAGACGAAGCAAAGATGATGTTCTTTACAGGAAATGCTCAATATGTCCACCATCATTCCTCAACAATAGCTGTAGACTAGGAATAATGTTGTGAACAGCACTGTAAAGCATGTCCGGAGTTATGGTGAGGCATTGGCGTCGGATGTCGTCTTTCAGCATCCCTAGAGATGTCGGTCGATCACGATACACTTGCGACTTCAGGTAACCCCAAAGCCAATAATCGTATGGAACGGACTGAGGTCTGGGGACCTGGGAGGGCAAGTATGACGAAAGTGGCGGCTGAGCACACGATCATCACCAAACGACGCGGGCAAGAGATCTTTCACGCGTCTATCAATATGGGGTGTTTTTTTTTGGTTCTAATAAAACCCCATGTCATTCCAAGCATGTGTGTCAATTTTTACCTCTCTATCTACATTATTCCGTGGTTTATTAAGTGGGCTCTGAGCACTATGGGACTCAACTTCTGAGGTCATCAGTCCCCTAGAACTTAGAACTAGTTAAACCTAACTAACCTAAGGACGTCACAAACATCCATGCCCGAGGCAGGATTCGAACCTGCGACCGTAGCGGTCTTGCGGTTCTAGACTGCAGCGCCTTTAACCGCTCGGCCACTTCGGCCGGCGGTTTATTAAGTATTCAAGTTTATACTGACTTTTTGATCACCCGGTATTTGTCGCCATTTGCATCAACTGCCTCATCATCCTTGTAGAACGAAAAAGGTTCAAATGGCTCTGAGCTCTATGAGACTTAACTCCTGAGGTCATAAGTCCCCTAGAACTTAGAAGTACCTAAACCTAACTAACCTAAGGACATCACACACATCCATGCCCGAGGCAGGATCCGAACCTGCGACCGTAGCAGTCGCGCGGTTCCAGACTGCTGTAGCGCCTAGAGCCGCTCGGCCACCCTGGCCGGCCTTGTAGAACGGTCGTAGACTAATACAGCTAAAGGGCACGCTTGTGCCCGATATGTGGCTCGAATGCGAAGTCTTCGATTTACGGAAGAGCGAAGATATCTAGCAACCAGGAATGGCGTTACCTGAAAAGATATTGCGGTGGGATAGGTTAACGCTCCAGACCTCACGTGACGTAATGTTGCAGGGGTTGACTTACAAAGTTCCACCGAATATTTTACGTCCCAGTTTTTCACTTTCTCCAAACTGCACGAAGTTTTCTAATGAGAACTGTCGAGTGGACGAAGTATATCGGAGACTTTGTGAAGGCTTCCGGCCTACTAAAGCGGAGACGTCCAAGAACGGGAACCTGCGCGGAGGTGGTCACGTCAGACAGCTGTGGTCCAGCGAGGCAGCCGGCAGCAGCGGGCGTATAGCGGACAGGCCGGCCGGGTAGTTTTTGCGGCGCCACATTGTGTGGACGGCGCGGCGTGGCTCGCGGGTTCCTGCACGGCGCCGCCGCCGCCGCCGCCGCCGCTGCAGCCGGGAGCAACGAACCAGCCCGCCAGCCAGGAGTTGCTTCTGCTGCCGCTGCCGGTGCAGTCCCCGACGTCTGTCTGTTCCGCCGCGGGCCGCGGCGGGCATTGTTGCCGGCGTACAATGGCCGGCGTCCCCCTGCTAGCCGTCCAGAGCCCACAATGATGCCTCCTCTCGTGGTCGGCGTACATCTTCATTTTTGAAGTTCGTTCCAGTCTCGGTCCGGCAGACAGTTTTGATGTGCCAGGAAGTTTCATATCAGCGCACACTCCGCTGCAGAGTTAAAACCTCATTCTGGAAAAATCCCCAAGGCTGTGGCTAAGCCATGTCTCCGTAATATCCTTTCTTCCAGGAGTGCTAGTTCTGCAAGGTTCGCAGGAGATCTTCTGTGAAGTTTGGAAGGTAGGAGACGAGGTACTGCCGGACGTAAAGCTGTGAGGACGGGCCGTGTGTCGTGCTTGGGTAGCTCAGATGGTAGAGCACTTGCCTGCGGAAGGCAAAGGTCCCGAGTTCGAGTCTCGGTGCGGCACACAGTTTTAATCTGCCACGAAGTTTCATATCAGCACACACTACGCTGCAGAATGAAAATCTCATTCTGGATCTTCATTTTTACCCGGAAAGTGTACGCTTCGCTAATAGAGCATGAAAGGCGTACGGTTCGGAAGTGACGTCATTATTGCATACTCCTCTGGATTGCTTTCCCACTGCACGCGCCGTCAAATTGAATCCGTACCCACAGATCCTTTCCTCGTTACGAGTAAAATTGCTATTAGCATGTCCCAATAATCCACCGCTCCCTCCGTCCGTCCTCCTCCACCCCCCACTCTTTAAGGGATCGAACTCCCTTGTATAAAACAGCTTTACACGTCTGATTACTTTGCAGATGAGTTAATTTGTTGTACCAGAGGCTAAGCATGTGGAATCTTTATGGCTAAAGTAGCTCCATTTTAAACAAACGCTTGTTTTTCATACATCCCCAGGTTTATGGCGTCATGTTCTTTGAACTATGTATCGTACAATGATATAAGTTTTCAGGTGCTTTGAGTGGTATACAGGGTGGTCCATTGATAGTGACCGGGCCAAATATCTCTCGAAATAAGCATCAAACGAAAAAACTACAAAGAACGGAAATCGTCTAGCTTGAAGGGGGAAACCAGAGGGCGCTATGGTTGCCCCGCTACATGGCGCTGCCATAGGTCCAACGGAAACCAACTGCGTTTTTTTTTGAATTGGAACCTCCATTTTTTATTATATATTCGTGTAGTACGTAAAAATTGATCACAATAGCCATACATCATATCCACGTTTTCCGCAATTGGTAAACGGTCCATTTTAACACGGGTAATGTATCACGAAGGCGGAATGTTACGTGATTCAACGTACTTACATGCTTGTGACTATTAGAGCGCCATCTATCACAAAGCGAAAAAAGTGGTCCAAGTATAACATTCATATATCTTTACGTACTACACGAATATGTAATAAAAAATGGGGGTTCCTATTTACAAAAACGCAGTTGATGTCCGTTTGACCTATGGTACCACCATCTAGCGGGCCAACCATAGCGCCATCTAGTTTCCCCCTTCAAGCTAGACAAGTTTCGTTCTTTGTAGTTTTTTCGTTTGACGCTTACTTCGTGAGATATTTGCCCAAGTCACGATCAATGGACCACTCTGAGTATGTGAATACTGTCTGTAAAAAGTGCACTGTAAGACAAAAAGAGACGCAGCGGCGGAATTCGGTATGTGCGATGTAGATTTCCATACAAACAAATGATTACAGTTTCAGAAAAATTGGATAACTTTATCAAGAGAAAGTATTTCAGATACTGAGCAGGTCAATAAGGCGTTGCTGCACCGCTGACATTTATGGAACCAGTTATTCGGTTTGGCATTGATTGAGGAATTTGTTGGATATCTTTCTCTGAGGAGCATCCTGCCAGATTCTGTCAAACTGGCGCGTTACATCTTCGAAATACCGAGATATTTGGAAGACCCTCCCCATAATGCTCCAACTGTTCTCAGCTGGGGAGTGATCTTGCCACCTTCTTGGGAAGGATGTTTGTTAAGCATGACAAGCAATAGAAACTCTCGCCGTGTGCGTCTCGGCATTATCTTACTGAAATGTAAGACCAGGCTGACTTATCATGGACGCCAACAAAACGGGGCGTAGAGTAGCGTCGAGGTACCGTGTGTTGTAAAGGGCCGCGGATGACAAGCAAAGGCGGACTGCTATGAAATGGAATGGTAACCCAGACCAGCGGGCCGTAAAGCGGTCGACAGAGGATTTGGGATCCCACCGCTGTCTGGAGCGTCTCCAGATACGTGTCTGACAAGCGAAATCATTAACAGGGATTAATGCGAGACCTGTGGCTGTTTTGTTAGAATATTCATTACAACGGCCAACGACCACTGTGTCGCCGAAAGGCGATCCGCCCGTTTGCTAATGCTTTTAGCAGTGATCACGATTGACAAAACGAGACAGTCGCCTCCGGTCCCTGTCAGTTAGCATCGTTTTACAGTATGTTTGATGGTCGTGAATGGTAGGCAGACACGATGGAGAGGCCGTGTCGATATCACGAACAAATCGAGCAACGTCATTCTCGATATGGCCATGGACTCGTCGACCGATCTTACTGAAGTAAGTACACACACACACACACACACACACACACACACACACCACTTCACTGCTACGGCTTACCGCAATGGTAAAGTCGTCCGCAAGCGAGGAGAGGGGGTACAAGAAAGACGCTCACTTGTCCCGCTCTGGAATCTGGAGCACAGAATTTTTATTCATTACACAATACTCGTGCATTTCTAGAAGGGAGTGGAAAAAAAGTTAGCAAGGATATAATAAGTTATTTGCGACCCTTAAAAAATTTAGAAACATCGTCGAAAAGACACTCAAAACTATAGGCCTTTATCTCTGATGTCGGTCAATTGTAGGATTTTGGACGCTTCAATGGTCACGTATTTTGCCATTTTTGGAGGTCGAAAATGTCCTCTGAAGGAACCAACATGGGTTCCAAAAGCAGCGATTGTCTGATACCCAGCTCGCTCTTTTCCGTCCATGAGCCCCAGAATGTGGTAGATACAGGCGCCCAGGTAGGTCCTGTGATCCTTAACTTCCGGAAGGCATTCGGTACAGTTCCTCACTGGCGCCTAATGAACAAAATAAGAGCTTGCCGAAAATCAGACCAACCGTGCGATTGGACCGAAGAGTTTCAAGCAAAGAGAACACAACATGTCATTCTCAATGGAGAGGAGTCTTCAGACATAAAATTAACTCCGGGCGTGCCGCAGGGGAGAGTTGTAGGACCCTTACTTTTCAAAATATGTGTAAATGGCCTGGTAGATAAAGTCGGAAGTTTCATGAGGCTTTACACTGATGATGGTGTTGTATACAGAGAAATCTCGACGGTGGAAAACTGTAGAGAAATGCAGTACGTTCTGCAGAGAATTCACGCTTGGTTCAGCAGGTGCCGGATGACTTTAAAGATAAACAGATGTAACGAACTGTGAATACATAGACAGTAAGATCCCTTTGTGGTATGATGAGGCAACTGCAGAACGCTCACTGGAAGCAGTTATTTCCGCAAAATATCTAGGAGTATGCGGGCGGAGCGATCTGATATGGAACGACCGCATAAAATTAATCGCGAGTAAGGTAGGTGCCAGACAAATTCATTCGAAGAATCCTTAGGAAATGTAGTCTACCAACAAATGAAGCGGCTTACAGAACACTCCTTCCACGAATACTTGAATGTTGCTCGCACCGGAGAGAACGGACAGAGGAAATAGAGAAGATCCGAAGAAGGCCATCACGTTTGGTCGCAGATCAACTTTGTAACCACGTAGGCGTCACGGAGATGATAAACTCCAACGCTGCCAGAGATGCGTGCTTTATCACGGTGTGATTTACCGTTGAAATTCGCAGAGCGTACGTTCCTAGAAATGTCAACAAATATTTTGCTTCCTCCTATCTCGCAAAAACACCATGAAGATAAAATTAGACAGGTTCGAGCCTACACGAAGGCTTACCGGGTACAGTTCTTCCCTCTGGTTATTCGCGACTGGAACAGGAAAGGGTGGGAAGTGACAGTGGAACGCGTAGCACCCTTCGCCACACACTGCAAGGTGGCGTGCGAAGTATAGATGTAGATGTAGTTCTTGTGTCATGACATGTCTAGAAAGTGACAAATTAATTTATAGCAAAAATGGCAATTTTAATCTTGCTGAACTCCTACCCCCTCCCCCCTCCCCCACCCCAAAGGAAAAATTCCTGTTCACGCCCTTAGAAAACGACGCAGGGTCACGTGAAACGTATTCTACACCGTCTACAGCGCTACAAAGCGACTAGCATGCTCTTTTGAAGTGTAACTAGTATTTAATCCGGTGAACTTATAATTGACGGTATTGGGTGAAAGTGCTACTGTGATATTGGCACAAGAGAGGAAATAGTAGCGAACCGCATCAGAAGACTTACAAGGACTGAAAAGAAACAGGGGCTGAAACCCCTTAACTGGATATGGAAAGCAGAGCGGTTCTAGGCGCTTCAGTCCGGAACCGCGCTGCTGCTACGGTCGCAGGTTCGAATACTGCCTCGGGCATGGATGTTTGTGATGTCCTTAGGTTAGTTAGGTTTAACTAGTTCTAAGTTCTAGGCGACTAATGACCTCAGCAGTTGAGTCCCATAGTGCTCAGAGCCAACCATCGAATACTGCCTCGGGCATGGATGTGTATGATGTCCTTAGTTTAGTTAGGTTTAAGTAGTTCTAAGTCTAGGAGACTGATGACCTCAGTCTCATAGTGCTTAGACCATTTGAATCATTTTTTGGATATGGAAATTGGCGTACGTAGGATGTCTGTGAAGTAAAGCTTTTCAAGACACGTTAGTGATCACCTGTCAATTTATCATTTTTTCCATTTAGACAGAAGTCCTTTAACAATTCCAGATAATGATATCATAACCATAAGAAAGAAACCAAAGATTATCGCCAATATTTTCCATCCAGTCAGTTGCATTAGACGCAACTTGTTGTGGTTCTTGCTGCTCGCCCTCTCCCACATCTGATTGGATTTGGTTTGGACCAAGTGACAAGTGCATACTTGGGAATTCGACAGTTCGGTTTTCAACTTGGAGGGAGCCTTCGTACTTATGGCAAGGATGACCACATCGATTTCCAGACTCCTAGAATTGAGAGGCGCTATTGGTGACCTGTGAAGCCAAACAACGTAATCCGTCAACGGTAAGGGAGGCTGGACAGAATGTCGTGCTTTTAATTTGAACAAACCTCGACAGTGCGAGCTCCACAGCAACATAACGACGGTGTTAGCTTTGCATTGCAGTTTGGACCATCCGGCACGTACGCACTCTAAACTCGAGTTCAGTGACTCGCCTCCCGGCTGAGCGCTTCTCCCCAGCAGCGAGGCCAACACGCCGCGCAGCGCCTCGCATTTTGCAAAACATGAGGCAACTCCGCCGCGCGGCAAAACAGACGGACAGAACAGACGAAAGAAAAAAAAGCCAAACGCGGAGGGAGCCGTATGTGCCGCGGCGTCGCACCGCGCCTGCCGATGTCACACAAAGTTGCGTGGAAACACAAAACCGGCGTAACCCTAGCCGCGCCAGCTTCCGCCAGCGGGGAGTCCGTTACGTTCCGAGCACGCACGCACAGTGGCGTCCACCGGGGCAGACGGGCTGCGTCGGTCCGTCAACTTTCACCAAATAGATATGGACAATATAACACAGTGGAACGTTGCGGCCGCATCGACCAGCGGCTGAAACCAGAAAGCCTACCATCCTGAAGCGTTCTTCGTACAGGACTACGTTTAAGCTCTCTCCAGCAATCATTCAACTGTTCATTTTTAGGGTACCGTATCTCAGTTAGTGAAAACAGCACAATCAGAGGATCACTTTGTTGGCCGTCTGTCTATCTTCCTCTCAAGAGTCGAGGAGCATGAAAGGGAAGCAGTGGTTGGGAAGGGAGTGAGACAGGTTTGTAGCCTCTACCCGATGTTATTCAATCTGTATATTGAGCAAGCAGTAAAGGAAACAAAAGAAAAATTCGGAGTAGGTATTAAAATCCACGGGGAAGAAATAAAAACTTTGAGGTTCGCCGATGACATTGCAATTCTGTCAGAGACAGCAAAGGACTTGGAAGAGCAGTTGAACGGAATGGACAGTGTCTTGAAAGGAGGATATAAGATAAACATCAACAAAAGCAAAACGAGGATAAAGGAATGTAGTCGAATTAAGTCGGGCGATGCTGAGGAAATTGGATTAGGAAATGAGGCACTTGAAGTAGTAAAGGAGTTTTGTTATTTGAGGAACAAAATAACTGATGATGGTCGAAGTAGAGAGGATATAAAATGTAGACTGGCAATCGCAAGGAAAGTGTTTCTGATGAAGAGAGAAATTTGTTAACATCGAGTATAGATTTAAGTGTCAGGAAGTCGTTTCTGCCCGCATCTCGTGGTCGTGCGGTAGCTTTCTCGCTTCCCACGCCCGGGTTCCCGGGTTCGATTCCCGGCGGGGTCAGGGATTTTCTCTGCCTCGTGATGGCTGGGTGTTGTGTGCTGTCCTTAGGTTAGTAAGGTTTAAGTAGTTCTAAGTTCTAGGGGACTTATGACCACAGCAGTTGAGTCCCATAGTGCACAGAACCATTTTTTGAAGTCGTTTCTGAAAGTATTTGTATGGAGTGTAGCCATGTATGGAAGTGAAACATGGACGATAAATTGTTTGGACGAGAAGAGAATAGAAGCTTTCGAAATGGGGTGCTACAGAAGAATGCTGAACATTAGATGGGTAGATCACATAACTAATCAGGAGGTATTGAATAGAATTGGGGAGGAGTTTGTGGCACAACTTGACAAGAAGAAGGGACCGGTTGTTAGGACATGTTCTGAGGCATCAAGGGATCACAAATTTAGCATTGGAGGGCAGCGTGGAGGGTAAAAATCGTAGAGGGAGACCAAGAGATGAATACACTAAGCAGATTCAGAAGGATGTAGGTTGCAGTAAGTACTGAGAGATGAAGAAGCTTGCACAGGATAGAGTAGCATGGAGAGCTGCATCAAACCAGTCTCAGGACAAGCCACAACAACAACAACATTTTTGGCCGTCTGTCTATCTCTCCGTCTGTGAGGACCTCCTTTTCTCAGAAACGGGTAGAGGTGTCAAATTCAAATCGATGTATGGATATTGACTGAAGCAACGAATAAAAATCTGAATGAAAGCCGGGATTTGAACCCAGGTCTCCTGCTCACTACGCAGATGCCACAACCACACGGGGTACCCTAGCATGCCTCCCTCATACATCCAAATATCCATTCACGCCTCAGCCCACTATGTATTCTACTATAACTCGAAAAGCATTGCAGAGGCTCTTCGACTGTACTCCGAGTTTAGGAGAATGCTAAGTGAACTGAGGTGCGAATGGGATTTTGGATTGAGGAGGGAGGCGTGCTAGGGTAGCCTGTGAAGTTGTGCAAAGCCACTGTGCCGGGGTGGCATAGTGGTTGGCGCATCTGCCTAGCGAGCAGGAGACCTGAGTTCAAATCCCAACCTTGGAACAAATTTTCATTCACGCTTCAGTCTGCAACATACGTCGTAGATGTTTGAGACTTGAAAGGGTCTCTGGGACCACATAGTTGAATTTGAACGAGGTGAAATTAACGTGAAACAGTAAGCTCTATAGTCCCTTCGCGGTGAAAAAATTTAAGCGTCTAAGTGAATGCAATCAGAATATACAGCCATTTATATTGCGGCAAGTGTGTTGCCGTTCATGTTGCGTATTAACGGTACTGCGTACAGTATTAACAGTGGCCTCAAAGTTTTTGCAGTTGATGCTATTATCTAAAGCGAAGTACTGTCTGAAGGAAGCTGTACGGATATTCACTCAGACCTGAATAAGATTTCAAAGTGGTGCAATGATTATCAACTTGCTGAGTATAATATCAGTGGGTCACGGTTGGCATCAGTTGTAAGTAGGCTGTTTAGGTTTTTATGTTGGTAATGCCACATAGCGTTCTATATGAAAATCACTGACTGTGCTGTGTGGAGTCTGTGTCTGGTTTGCATTGTTGAAAAATTCTCTATTGTAGTGGGCAGTTAGATGTGAACAGCGCGTAGCGTTGCGCAGTTGGAGGTGAGCCGCCAGCAGTGGTGGATGTGGGGAGAGAGATTGCGGAGTTTTGAGTGCGGATGATCTGGTTGGTTCTGAGCACTATGGGACTTAACATCTGTGGTCATCAGTCCCCTAGAACTTAGAACTACTTAAACCTAACTAACCTAAGGACATCACACACATCCATGCCCGAGGCAGGATTCGAACCTGCGACCGTAGCAGTCGCGCGGTTCCGGACTGCGCGCCTAGAACCGCTAGACCACCGCGGCCGGCGGGGTGATCTGGACGTGTGTCCATAAGAGGCAGTAAATTTGTAAGACTGGATGTCATGAACTGGTATATGTATTATGACTTTTGAACACTATTAAGGTAAATACATTGTTTGTTCTTTACCAAAATCTTTCATTTGCTAACTATGCCTATCAGTAGTTAGTGACTTCAGTAGTTAGAATCTTTTATTTAGCTGGCAGTACTGGCGCTCGCTGTATTGCAGTAGTTTGAGTAACGAAGATTTTTGTGAGGTAAGTCATTCATGAAAGGTACAGGTTATTGTTAGTCAGGGCCATTCTTTTGAAGGGATTTTTGAAAGTCAGACTGCGTTACGCTAAAAATATTGTCTGTCAGTTTAGTGTTGATCAGAATAAGTAAAGAGAGTAATGGCTAAGTACGTTCAGTTTTGCTCAGGTGTTTGAAAAGCAAATAATGTAAGAGGTTTCTCAGCACAGTAATTCATTAAATTTTATAAGGGGACGTTTCACAGTAAACTCGTACAAATACTTTGGTGTAACGCTTAGTAGAGCCATGAAATGGAACGATCACAAAGGCTCAGTCGTAGTTAAAGCAGGTAACACACTTCGCTTTATTGCACAATACTAGGGGAATGCAATCGATCTACGAAGGAGATAACTTACAAATCACTCGCGCGACCCATTCTAGAATATTGCTCAAGTATGTCAACCCGTACCAGTTATGACTAGCAGGGGATATTGAACATATAAAGAGGAGGGCAGCACGAATGGTCACAGGCTTGTTTCACCCACGGGAGACTGTCACCGAGATGTTGAAAGATCTGAACTGGCAGACCCCAGAAGACAGACAGAAACCATCTCGAGAAAGTCTACTAACGACGTTTCGAGAACGGGCGTTAAACGATGACTCTTGGGATACACTACAACCGCCTAGATATCGTGCCCATAGGGATCGTTAGGATAAAGTTAGATACATTACAACACGCGCAGAGGCATTTAAACACTCATTTTTCCCACGCTCCATTTGTGAACTGAATGAGAAAAAGCTCTAACAACTGCTAAATGGGGCTACCCTCTTCCATGCACTTCACAGTGTCTTGCAGAGTGTAGATGCTGATAAAGATATTTAGATATCCACAGACTCACTTGTAAAAAGCTAAAATATACTTTCCGTTGACCTAGAATCATGAGATTTCGTAAGAAGCAAAATTTTCCCCTACAAGTAAAGGAAAAACCACGAAAATTGTTAATTTACTAGTGCACGAGGTGAGTGAGAAAAGTAATGAGACTGATTTTTTATCAACGAAAGTTTTTATTTTTTTCAAACAACGGTATAGTCAATCCCCTTCAAAATAGTTCCCTGCGGCAGCTATATACTGGCGGCGTCCTTGTTCCCAGTCGTGGTAGCAGCGTTGAAAGGCTTCAACTTGCAGGGCCTTTAACTTGTCGTTCACATTCTTCTGAATGTTGTCCAGAGACTCAGCATAATCTACTTTTAAGACATTTTCAATTTTTTAAAAGAAAATAGTGATAAGGGCCCAGATTAAGTAGATATGGGAGGACGTGGAACAACAGGCATGCAATCTGAGGTCAAAAATTCCGTGAGGGCTGTGGGCGCGTGAAATGGGATGTTGTCGTGATGGAGGACCCACCTGTCTGCAATGCAAATTTTTGATCAAAATTTGATGGCGATGAAAGGGTTCAAGTTTAACAGATCATCCAACATACTTATTATTAAACGTCAGTCAAATATCACAAGAGCACGCTCACGTCCGACGTTTTCTTCGATTTTTGAAGCTGAAAGTCTCCTTGAGCGAGGTTCATCTTCAACGTGTTCTCGGACTTCCAAAACAGGTTTGTGCCAGCGAAAAACCTGTGCTCTTGATAAGGAATGTTCCCCACAGGCCTGTTTCAACTTTTCGACGTCACACTAGCGGATTCCCCAAGTTTAACAAAAGACTTGATTGCATAACTTTGCTCTAACTCCCGCTCTTCCATTTCCGTAACGCAACTTCGCTGAGGAAACTCTTAAAAATCCCGCGACTGCTGTATAGATCTGAAACTCGACTGAGCATCTGCAAGGGATGAACAAACCAGTCTACATAAGTAGAACAACGCAGCGTTGCCAGATCGCTCTCAGTGTTGTCAGTCTCATTACTTTTCTCTCAGACCTAAAAAAAGAAAAGAAACTCGGCACTGTAAATTTGTTTCTCGTCAAAGTCACATTACATTTACGAGGTGTCACTAACAGTCAGACTGCATAAAAAAGAACTGTCGTGTCACTTCGCATCGTCCAACAAGTACCGTACAATAGAAACGTCGGTCAACTTGATTATTGTTAAATCGTCAAAGGCAGAAAAGATAACGTGTCTTCTTTCCTCTTTTATCCTATCTCGATCTACAGTTAAGGAAAGTAGGGTTCAAGGTAAGTTAACACGCATTGGAGACACTGTACAGATTTCTGACGAGATTCGTGTCAGCCGTGCAGAGTCGTGTAACGGTACGAGACGGAGCAACGCACTCTCTCCGCCCGGAGTTAATGCCGCTAGTGAAATACTTCCTGTCGGCTATGCGCTGTTTACAACCGTGACGCTGCGCCTCCAGTGCCTTACTTGCAGGGTTCGAACATCGCAAGATTACAGAAGACGTAAAAATCAGTCGATAAATGCATTTGCTGTTTGTCCGTGGCCGTGTTCCAAGGAGACAGACCGTGTTATGGAGACCCGATAGACTGAGACAGCGATAAAGCCCTAGATGCGTAGTTGTGAACACAGTGCGAGGAATCTCTTATCGGCTGCCGCCGGCCACACATTCCGTGACTTCTTTTAAACACTGGCAGCAAATATCTGAATCGAGATTGCACTATTTGTTTCTGCCAACCAATTCAGTAACTGACCGCTGCTCAATGACTCTGACATAATGTTCCAAGGCCTGTGCTCACCCTTGTGAAGAGAAGCAACTACGGATATTTTTCCCCATTCTCTGACGCCAGCGTTTTCCCAGAAGCCTGGAAGCAGGGGCCCACAAAACCTCTACCCAAAAAAAGAATCTACCAAAGAACCTTCCGACTGCGCGCCCATTTGCATTCTGTCTGCGTTATCTAAGGCTTTAGAATATGTAGTTCACAATTAGCTTTCAAATTACTTAACATCAGATAACCTTCTGGGCGAATACCAGTTTGGTTTTAGGAAAAATTGCTGCAGAACGACTGCTCCTATAAAAATGACTGACGGACTGAAATAAGCTGTGGACGAACAAATGTGCTTTTTGGATTTCAGCAAAACTTTCGACACTATCGACCTTGATACACTACTTGCGATACTCAAAAGTCAAAACTTTTCTTGAAGTGCTGTACAGTAGTCCCACTTATACCTTACAGCCCGCCAACACTGTGCAATGATCGGACCAAAGAGGTCACAACGGAGGAATGTCATATTAGGGGTCCCACAAGGATAAGTAATGGGCCCATTATTTTTCTCAGTATGGTTCAAATGGCTCTGAGCACTATGGGACTTAACATCTGAGGTCATGAGTCCCTCAGAACGTAGAACTACTTAAACCTAACTAACCTAAGGACATCACACGCATCTATGCCCAAGGCAAGATTCGAACCTGCGACCGTAGCGGTCGCGCGGTTCCAAACTGTAGCGCCTACAACCGCTCAGCCACACCGGCCGGCCCTTCTCAGTATGTATTAATGATGTGTCGACTATTATGTCCCATCGCAAAGTGTCGCTTACACGCTAACGACCTCCACTTACGAATAGTAATTTATTACTTCAGCGATCGAATGGATAAAAAAAAATATTCACAATACCGATTTCGGCAAATACGAGTAGTTGCCACTTTCAGAAGTGCGTAAGCCACAAAAAGCTTAGAACAGACAAGCAAATATACAAACACGTTCAGGAAAAAAAGAAAAAAACACCAGAACGCCTGAACGACTAGAGACAAGACGTTCGTGTTCACAGGGCATATACATTAGTATGTCCTGCAGAAATGATTAGCGTGCGTCCTTTGCGTAGTAGGCACAAGCTCTGCCATGGGCCCTGATGACTTTTTCCATTCAAGAAGGTGTCGACGCACATACGGTGCAAATGGCATGGCGTCCTGTGGTATAGCCATCCAGGTTACTATATCCCACACACTTTCAACTGGTGACAATTCTGGGCCGGCCCTTTGTGGCCGAACGGTTCTAGGCGCTTCAGTCTGGAACCGCGCGATCGCTACGGTCTCAGGTTCGAATCCTGCCTGGGGCATGGATGTGTGGGATGTCCTTAGATTAGTTAGGTTTAAGTAGTTCTAAGCTCTAGGGGACTAATGACCTCAGATGTTAAGTCCCATAGTGCTAAGAGCCATTTGAACCATTTGACAATTCTGGTGATTTGCTAGGCCAGGCTTAACGGCTAACGTAACACCAACAAGGCAAGTGTTCGTGCAGCAACAAGTGGTCGTGCATTGTCTTTCTGAATTGTGGTTCTAGGTTACTGTACAGGAAGGGTATGGCTACAGGTCACGGGATGTCATTCACATAGGTTGCACTGGTCACAGTGCCATGGACACACATAAACTGTGGTTTGCGGTTGTACCCGATAGCACCCCATACCATAAGGCAGGGCTTAACAACTGGCCGGTTTTGAGCGCGAGTACTCGCGTCTGCTCAGGCACGTGCTCGCGAGCAGGTGCAAGGTCGCGGAGTAGGGAGGGAGGGGAGGGAGGGGAAATGCGCGCGCACGTATGAATAGGATCGCAGCGTGCCTATTGAATTCGCGCCGACTGTGTAACGTTTAAAGTACTACGATCAGCTCTAACAGTCACTTCGCTGGTCAAGAATCATGTCAAGTCGCCGTTGTGTAACCCCAACCATGCTTCCGCAGTTCAACCCCCATTGGGAGGAATTGTATCTGTTTACAGAAAAAGATGGTGTTGCAAAATGTTTAGTATGTCACAAGACGCTGAATTCTTTTAGGAAATTTAGTTTGCAGCGACATTATATGTCGTACCACGCGAAAGACTACGGAAGTGGAAAATGTGATGGACCAGATCGTGCACAGGAAGTTAAAAGGAAGCTATCCGACGAAGATCTGGATGACGAAGAAAAATCAACTGAGGCAGCTCTCAGAGTGAGCTACAAAATTGCTTTGTTTTTAGCAAAATCCCTGCGCCCCTTCACTGATGGCGATTTAATAAAAGATGTTTGGTAGTTGCAGCGGAACATTTGTGTCCATCTCAAGTTGAACAGTTTCGGATTGTGCCATTTTCTGACATGACCATTATGCGTCGCATACAGGACATGGCAGACGACGTCCAGAGCCAGCTTGCAAATATCTATAAAGATTTTATGGCGTATTCTCTAGCTCCTGAAGAAAGTGTTGATATCACTGGAACAGCGCAGCTTTCCATATTTATTAGAGGCGTTAATAGAGATCTTCAGGTCAGGAAGGAGCTCCTCGATGTAGTAGCCATGAAGAACACTACAACCGGAGGTGATATTTTAAGTAGTGTTGAAAAAAGTGTTGAAAATATAGGATTGCCGTGGAATGCTTTAGTTTCAGTGTCTACAGACGGTGCACCAGCGATGACAGGGAAAAAATTAGGTTTCGTTGCGCTGTTGAAGGAGAAAATGCAAAAACTGACCGTGCCGAATGAAATAAGGGGCGTTCACTGTGTGATCCACCAGGAAAACTTAGGTGCAAAGAGTATCACTCTAAAAAATTTGATGACTGTTGTTGTTCGTACAACCAATTATATAAGGAAGCATGGGCTACAACTCAGACAATTTAAAAGCTATCTTGAGGACGTAGAAAGCCAGTATGGTAGCCTGCCTTATTACAGCGAGGTCCGCTGGCTTAGTCGTGGCGAATTATTAAATCGAATTTTTGCCTATTAGATGAGATAAATATGTTCATGGAAATAAATAACATGTATGTTCCTGAATTGAAAGAGCCTTCATGGAAATGTGATCTCGCGTTCTTAGCAGATTTAACTAGCCATCTGAATGCTTTGAACATTTCACTACAAGGTAAGGATCTGCTAATTACTCATTTCATAGATCGAATACGAGCTTTTAAAATGAAATTGACACTTTGGGTGAGTCAGCTGGAAACAGGAAATCTAGCTCATTTTCCTAAATTATCATCCATGCAAGATGTTCACAAAGACTGTGAACGTTATTCACATAGTTTAGTTGCCCTTAAGGAAGAATTTGATCAACGCTTTCAAGATCTGACAGCACTAGACAGTGATTCTGATCTGTTCTCCTCTCCATATTCAGCGAATATTGAAGAGATTCGTCCTGAGCTGCAACTAGAAATTATTGACCTGCAGTGTGACAAAGAATACAGAGACAAATTTCAGAACAAGAAAAACATTTTGGAATTTTACAGACACTTCCCTCAGGATAGATTTCCTCATTTGCACAAACTGGCGGCTACAATAATATCAATGTTCGGTTCCATGTATGTTTGTGTATAACTGTTCTCTGCAATGAAATGTAACAAGACGCGCCTGAGAAACGCATTGTCTGATCGAAATTTAAACTGCACGCTGCGCCTACGATGCACAAGAACAATTCTCCGAACATAGACGCAATTGAAAAGGGCAAAAAGTACAAGATAACAGAGAATCCCACACTTCAGTGACACCTTTTATTGTGTAACAGTTCACAAATTAATACGAATGTAGAGGCATACACTAAGCTAATAAAATTATGTGACACGTGTACATTCTCCTTTATTTGTTTCATTTGTCACAGTAATAATTCGTGAGTGATATCCCTGCAGGTGGCCGCGGATTTACATTGACTGGCGGCAGCTGTTGTGTGCCCCACGTGACTCTCCCCACTTTCCGCTCTGGTCCGGTAGTGGGGGTAGCGTGCTCGCGCTGCTCCGTGCTGGCGCCTTGCTGCTCACAGCTTGCTCCGCGAGCACGTATGTTGTGGAGCCCTGTCATAAGGCTTACAGTTGGTACTGTATATCTTGTTTGAATGCATTCACAGAGATGCCCGTCTCCTGTCTGTGGCGGAGCAAAACGCGACCATAATTTTCAAACAAACAGAACCAGGCTTTGTCCGACAATACTGTCTGATGCCATCACTGACCCCAGTGTTGTCGTTACCTACACCATTGCCGTCTAGCATGTTTCTGCACAATCGTCAATTCTAGGTGGAGAAGTGGACGACACGCATGCAATCCATGCCGTAGTAAACGGCGACGGACTGACGCCTCTGATACTGAACGGCGTGTAACATTGATCAACTGTTGCACCAGAGCCTTCCGTGAACTATCCAGCACACACACGTTGCACTGCCGAAACACTTTGTCCCACACTAGCAGCAATTTCTCGGATGTTCGCATCACATTCTCTCGTGCCAATCATGCGCTCGCTTTCAAAGTCACTCATTTGACTGTATAGTTCACGTACACAACACGGCGGTCTGCTCAAGTCACATTGCTCCATTACCATCGATTTATAGCGACAACGAGGGCAGCAGGCATATTTTACCGATTGATGGTGCCGCGATATCCAATGTTGACCTTCAACCCGCAGGCCAACATGCTACTCATTTCTGCGGAATATACACTGAAGGGCCAAAGAAACTGGTAAATCTGCCTAATATCGTGTAGGGCTCCCGCGAGCACGGAGAAGTGCCGCAACACGACCTGGCATGGACTCAACTAATGTCTGGAGTACTGCTGGAGGGAACTGACACCATGAATCCTGCAGGTCTGTCCATTAATCCGCAAGAGTACGAGGGGATGGAGATCTCTTCTAAACAGCACGTTGCAAGGCATCCCAGATATGCTGAATAATCATATCTGGGGAGTTTGGTGGCCGGTGAAAGTATTTAGAAGAGAGTTCCTAGAGCCACTCTGTAGCCATTCTGGACGTATGGGGTGTCTCATTGTCTTGCTGGAATTGCCAAGTCCGTCGGAATGCATAATGCACATGAATGGATGCAGGTGATCAAACAGGATACTTACGTACGTGTCGTCACCTGTCAGAGTCGTATCTAGACGTATTAGGGGTCCTACAACACTCCAACTGTACACGGCCCATAGCATTACAGAGCCTCCACCAGCCTGAACAGTTGTCTGCTGACATAGAGGGTCCATGGATTCATCTGGTTGTCTCCATACCCGTACACTTCCATCCGCTCGATACAATTTGAAAAGAGACTCGTCCGACCCGGCAGTATGTTTCCAATGATCAACAGTCCAATGTCAGTACTGATGGGGACAGGTGAAGTGTAAAGTTTTGTGTCGTGCAGTCATCAAGGGTACACGAGTGGGCCTTCGGCTCCGAAAGTCCATACCGACGATGTTTTGTTGAATGGTTCACACGCTAACACTTGTTGTTGGCCGAGCATTGAACTGTCACGTTGAAAGATTCTCTTCAGTCGTCGTTGGTCGTGGTCCTACGGGATATTTTTCCGGCAGCAGCCATTTCGGAGATTTGATGTTTTACCGGATTCCTGATATTCACGGTACCTTCATGAAATGGTCGTACGAGAAAATTTACATTTCATCGCTACCTCGGAGATGGTGTGACCCATCGCTCGTGCGGCGACTGTAACACCACGTTAAATCTTGATAACCTGCCATTGTAGCAGCAATATTCAATGTAACAAATGAGCCAGACACTTGTTGTTTTATGTAGGCGTTGCTGATCGCTGCGCCTGTTTACTTATCTCGGAATTTGAATACGCATGTCTATACCAGTTTCTTTGGCGCTTCAGGGTACTGATGGACATGTCTTGTGTACATGAACGTCCTATCTGTAGTCATTCAAGTTGTTCAATTTTTTTCTGAATATGTGTGTAGCTAGGCACTCTGAACATCAGAAAGTCATTAAAAATTTCAATGAAGGTACAGGTCTTTGCATGATAAAATACTGTCTTTTATTCGTGTTACGATATGTGCGTTCAGTGAAATGTTAAACGCCTTACGTTGGAAGTGTCTAAGTATATTTGCTTGTCTGTACGAAGCATTCTGTGCATTAAGCACATCTGAAGATGGCAACTATTTACCGAAACCGGAATAATTTTATACATCTATACGAGCGATAATGTAATGAATTATTACACAGACATTACTTACAGTTGGCAATACGTCAGTTCTTAAAAAACGTTGAGCTATACCTAAGTGAATGCCCAACGGACCTGTACACATCCATCCAGCGCGTAGTCGCCCACAAAGTAGTTATTGACTCTCAGTTGCAAAGAACTTGTGGATAATTCTGGAGCAGCACTTAGAGTGGACTGAACATATAACTGCAGTACAGAGGCATGATCTCGTGAAAAACTTTACAGAAGAAAAACTGCGACTAACTGCTCGGCACTGCATCGCTGGAAAAATAAGGAACAGAGTAAAGCCAAGAGGCGTAGAGGGGAGGTACTCCACATCTCTTCTGTGTTTGCAAATCTCTGTAATGAGTGTGACAAAACGTACTTTCTTGTTATCGTATGTTATTGTTTCTTCTTGTAGCATTCATGGAGAGGACTTGGGAAGAAACGATAGTAAACCTTTGCGCGAGATTTCTTTTCTTTTTTTTCCATTTATAGTCACTACAGGATCGCTACATGGGATGATGTTGAGTACTAGTATGTTCTGCTCTGAAAGCTATTTCTTAGAATTTTCTAAGTTTGTGTTCTCAAGAGACATAAATTACGTGGTCTGTTACACTCCTTTTCTCTGGGACAGAGAAATAAGCCAAAGATGTACATTCTATTTAAGAACAACAGAAACCATATCACTTAATTTTATGACTTGATTAATGTTAATTATAACCCAATTTATTATTGTTGAGTTTGGAGGTATTTCCCAATGGGACCGAGTGAGTTGGCGCAGTGGTTAGCACACTGGACTCCCATTCGGGAGGACGACGTTTCACACCCACGTCTGACCATCCTCTTCCTCTTTTTCCCAGTGGAGTTGAACGAGTTGGAAGCACCCATGCATCTGACTGTCTTACGTACAGTCCTACATCCTTGGAGTATTTGTTGATTTTGGTTCCTAGTCATGCTCGCCACTGTTTTTGAGAAAAATAAAATGTTGGTAAACATTCGTGAAAACACAATGTACTTTTAAAGTTATCTCTTTAGGATATTCTAGAGCGAACACCAGACATATTTCTTATAACATGCTTCTGTATACTGAAAATACTATGCGTATAAATTGGGTAACAGAAGTATTGATGAGTGGGAAAATGCTAAATCACTAATTTCTTTTCTCATATCGCCTAAACCTATAGTTGTAACCATGCATATTTCAAATAAAGCTGAAGTAAGAAACTTTATTAATGCTAGAATGTTAGTTTTCAAATTACTGATCTATGCATAAAGCTTCGACCTTCTGTCTCACAACCTTGTGTGTTAGATCGGAAAACTTTACAAAACTAATGCCACGTTCATATAGCGAGATTTTCCCTCTTACAATGCTTCTAAGGCAGTAATAGGCATGGAAGTTAACATACGATAATGTGCTAAAATATTAAACGACATCTTTTTCGTCTTCACTGCATTTTATACTCTTACTTCAGTTTTATGTTCATTATCAACACTTTCGGGGCTAGAAATAAAACGGCGAATCGCAGTGGACTCATTACATGGGCCCGCTGACATTCCTGGGTGCTTATTTTGCACTCTTCATTGCACTATTTACGTCCACGCATATATACAACCCAGATATAATAGATGCGTCACACTACCCAGTCTGAAAGATGTGCCCATATTTTCGACCGCGGTAAATCATGTTTTCTCTTGTCACTCATATGGAAATTCAGGCTGTCATTGTAATCGAGAAATTCAGGCTGTCATTGTAATCGAGAACCAGCGAAGGCGAGACAGACTACACAGCAGTTGGACGTATATTGTGGCTATTTAGTTGCAAAGAAGTTTGTTAATGAAACGTGTCGAGCTCCGTTAAGCATTGAAAAGTTTCCGCCCAGTGACCCACACTAGAAATGCATATGAATGTTGCTCTCTCAGGTACGACTGTTTCGCCTTGGCTCTTTGTTAGGGTCATAAAAATCAGTTCTTTTGTTGTCCTTTGTTCTAAACGGTATCAATCTAGATTAATATAAATAAGCAGAACAATAACAGTGGCACAGTTAAATAGGAAAATATCCCGGACAGATTCGTCTGAGCTTCGATTTCTACCTCAGCAGAGGGAGCATGATTAGATCGGAAACAAAAGATGTGTCGCACACAGTCTGCAGTAAAGATAGCAATTTTAGCAGAGTGTCCTCTACTAGTATCACTATTAGTGTCAGCATCAAGAATGTTTATCATTACGAGGATTGAAATTTCAAGAGTGTTAAAACTGACCCTTTCAGATTGTCATCCTCATTGTGTTTGCGTATGTCGTAATTTAACGTCATTAACTGAAGCTTGTTGGAACTCATTCTGTCAAGCTGATTTCCCCATTTAATGTTATTGTCATACTTTGCTCGAGGCGTTTTCGACGTCATTTTATTTCTGGTTAGCTTGTGCGTACACCACGCACAAAACCTGAAATTCGCCTATGCAACCTGGAATTGCCGACTGCCTTGTTTGTTGCCACAGTCCAATGTAGTGACCCCATAAGTTATTATATAAAACTGTAGTATTAATATTATCTTTTGTTTTCGTTTCATCTGTAAATACGAAACTAGTCTTCCAACAAGTTACGGAAGATTAATTAACATAATTTTAAGGGGAGTCGGAACGATCCATCTTCTCCATGTTAATTTTAGCAAATAGAAGGAACATTTATTCTAAAGCCATTAAACATATTGCTCTGAAATTTGGACTACATGTTCAGTATATATTTCTCTACAAAGTTATGATGCCATGTTAAGAAATATATATTGGTTTTTATTTTACAATTTTTTAAAGAAGATGCTTATTTTTTTCTCTAAAATTTTGCACTTTTTCTTCTATAACTCTTGAATTATACAATATTTTTTTACAATTTGTTATAATAATGAAGGAAAAGAAGTAAACTGTATTGTGTATAAATTTCATTGATATACTGTTAGCAGTTTTTGAGAAAATGTTACTCAAAGATGAAAATTCTAAAGTTGCGGGAAATGGTTTTCAAAGTTTTTTTAATACATTCCTGCCCCGTATGATGGATTATCAGCATCCTCTTCTTTTTCCATTGTTAGTCTCCTTTTCACTGGTCTTTCCTTCCCTTTTGCTGCATGTTGTAGGCTTTTGTCTCCTCTTTCTGCACCTCTTAGTCTTTCTTCATCGATTAGGTGCATTGTGGAAATGGTATTGCGTCTTGGTTGGAAACCTAAACGTTTCAGAACATCACATTTGATAATGTTTACTTCATTGTATGTTGCCACTGCATCATACACTCCAAAATGCAATGTTTTTATCTGTAGAAACACTCTTTTGGGAATCCTAATCCAAATTAAATTATTTACACTATATTTGGATTTAGTGTTTTCCCATGTAAACACTTTTCCAATAAATTTGGCTGAGATAAATCTGTGAACATGGGCTTAATTACAGCATTTGGTAAACTGTTTTTAT
The DNA here is from genome assembly GCF_021461395.2 of Schistocerca americana. Taxonomy (NCBI): domain Eukaryota; kingdom Metazoa; phylum Arthropoda; class Insecta; order Orthoptera; family Acrididae; genus Schistocerca; species Schistocerca americana. The sequence goes on along the minus strand of NC_060119.1, from coordinate 160,343,635 downwards.
GGGCATATTCCTTTCCTGATTGGTACTTACACCATGAGTCTTCAGCTTTGGGGCACAGTGCAGGTTGTGGGTGCTCATTTGTTGATGCAGTATAAAAAATTTTGCCCATACTGCTCTCCTCACTGGCTCAATGCTTCTTGTATTTTGCCTAATTGCACATCCATAATACCTCTGCAATCTATCAATTGCTTCATCTGTCAATCTTCCTCTTTCTCCAAGGGTCTTACCATCACTAAGCTATTGGGGTCTCAGTGTCTGCTTTAGTTTTTGGAAGCGAGTCCCCATGCGCTTCTGCACATGTCCGATGCACTCCCGTTTTTTAATGTAAATTTCATTGCCATAAGATTTGAGTTCCTCTACAGCTTTATATCCCTCACTATCACCGTCTCCTAGATAGTTAGTGTATCGTACATTATACCACTCCTGTGATCTGGAAAAAATTGCCTTCACTCTATCTATTTCCATCGCTCCACTCGCGTCGTGAAAATTTGCTTCACAACTTTCACTATGTCCGTTCTTGGTATTGCCCTTACATCTACAATGTTTTGAGAGAATAGCAACATCAATTACTTTGCAACTGTCTCCACTGGTAGCTGTCACAACTCCATTTAGAGATTTATGAGCTCTACGTTGCCATGGTCCATCTAAAGCAACAGTTAAGTCTCTACAATTACCATTATCTGTCACAGCTTCTTCAACTGCTTTCTTCATTGTTCTTTGAGCAATATCTTCAGCAGAAGATCCCACAAATTCATTATAAAATCCAAACTTGGGTGGTAGTTTTGGCAAGTTCATAATCCCACATAACGTTGTCCCTGAAGCACTGCCCTTACGAATGCAGCGCAAGCCATGCACTAGCCTAACATTTATATCATATACGTTCTTTCCACTGTTACCACTACGAGGAATACTGTTAGAATTAGAAAACGAAAGTTCTGCAGCACATCTGTTACACTTCAATAACATTTTACATGCCAAACCAATGTGTGAAGCTATTTTCAATTCAAGTCCTCTTTCTTTGCAGACTTGTCACCGTACATTATGTTTCAAAATATTAGAGAACAAGGAAATGTTAATTATTTCAATCACATCAGTACTGTCACTTCCATAGTTTTCAAATTTTTCTTTGCTGTCACAAAGTTTCTTGCTGGAAGAAGTTCTGTGACATTCATTTGGAGTAGTCGGTGAAGCAGTCTGAGCAGCATCTGCCTTCGAAACAACAAAAGATTTCTTCTTCCACTCATTGCGCCTTTTCTTAAACACTCTATAGCTGAAACAGGGCATACTGATATCCACAAACCAATATGTAAAACAGGTACGAGCAAAATTCGTCAAATACGCAAAATTGAGCAGCTAACAACACAAAGCAAACTCCGCAAGTTAACACACACGGTATGGCGTTATTGTTTACCTATATGAACAGTCATTTGTCACAGAGGTAAAGTCATACAACGTTGGAAAACAAAACACTGTCTAATTCCGCAAAGATACCCTGTTTGCAGCCAGCGTGCGGTGCCGTCAGAGGTGACACACCAAGCCGCTACAACCGTTTACGCGGCGCGTCAAGTTTGCAGTGATAAAAAACACACTTAGAATTCACTTAGAAGGGCGAAACTTGATTTGTTTTATTCAGAAAACCCCAAATAATTTTATAATGAAAAAAAAACAAAAAACGTTAATTTTGTCGTTTTCATCGTTCCGGCTCCCCTTAAACGATATTGTCTTGATGGCAAATATAACGTGTTAGTCATCTTTCTCTCTGATTATAAAAACAGATTCTTTATCACGAAAGGGACGGTAACTTAATTTCCAAGTAATTTTGTATTCGAATTTCAGGGTATAATCTGAATCCTTTCAGTCTAACTTCGTACTTCATAGAAATGCGATCTGTAACTCAACACCACACTCCCTCCAGGTAACTACCTTACTCACTACATAACTGACTTCATCATTTAAAATTCGTTCATTCTGTCGAGCATCGCCTAAGCAAGATGTTCATAATTCCATTTGGCGGCACTTTCAACGTTCACACCAAGGTGAATGATGATTCATTGACTCGTGTTCCAATGCTGAGACTGTATCCGAACAACAGAGAGAGATAAGACTCCTAGCCGGCCGCAGTGGCCGTGCGGTTCAAAGTACTTCAGTCCGGAACCGCGCGACTGCTACGGTCGCAGGTTCGAATCCTGCCTCGGGCATGGATGTGTGTGATTTGCTTAGGTTAGTTAGGTTTAAGTAGTTCTAACTTTTAGGGGACTGATGACCTAAGATGTTAAGTCCCATAGTGCTCAGAGCCATTTGAACCATTTTTAAGATTCTGAATATTTACTTAACTTTTGATTTAGTTGCTAGTTGTATTATCAGAGCGAATGCCCTTGTATAACGGTTGCAGATTCAGTCAGACAAGAAAGTCATAATGAACTACCAACTTTCATGGAAGTGTCGCGTCCGCACATGGTGCAACGTTCGCGCAAAATCATTGTAATCGATTAATGTGTGTTGCAAGGCATGCAACCTCTTCTAGCCGAACCGCTACAGGTTTCATCGCTATGTTTCGCCCCCTATAATTTGTCTAAATATTCTTTTCTGTATCAAGTACATTACGTTATTTGTATTCTAGTCTTAGTTAAATGATGCAGCCCGTTGAGAAACAAAAGTTAAAGGAAGTCGACCAAACTGGTCCGAGATGGCGAACTGGTTTCCGCATGAGGTCGGTGATGTTCCGTCGAGTCCTGAGTTTAACACAGCCACTTTAGGTGTTGTGTGCCAAGTTCCGACCTTTCTCACATTACATAAGGATGATTCTCGCAGTGCATGAGGTAGCAGAATGGAGAATGACGAGAAAAAATAGTTTGTCATCTAAATAAACGATGAACAGAAAACAAGATGCGGCGTGTGGCTCTTGCCATAGCAACTCACGTGTTTGCAGCCGCGGTCTGGGGCAGAAAGTGTATCTTATGTACCGATTTCTGTACCGATCCAGTTTTTAGTTTTTACTCGTTGGAGACTTCCCTAATCGGAAAGAACGTGGGCTGCGTACAAGAGCGTGCTGAGTACACCTTTTTCTTGCGCCGGATTGGATTCATGGAGATACAAATAAGTGTGTGCGTGTGGGAGGGGGGAAGGGGAGGGGTTGTGCGAAGCCTTGAGCTTTGAAAAACGTTGTTGTCCTTCTTGCAATATCCAGCAGTCTACTCCAGACAATATTACCATGGCGATATACTCAAAAACCACGGAGTAGAAGTATGCAGAAAGTCCAAGAAAATCAGTGATTGTGGAAGATAGCCCAAAGGCAAAGCGAGCCATTCTTATCGGGAAGATCAGGTTACTCCAGACTCTTGGACCTGCGAAACATAAACGAAATTGCAGAAGAAGCAGACGGAGAAAGCGGCCTTCTTAAACACTCGTTAAGTGAGATGACTGTACAAAATTCACACAGAAACTCCCGTCTGTGGAAAGAAACTACAGACGGAACTTACGTTGGAGTCCTTGATATGAGGAACGACGATTGCAGGTAGCAAGTGGGAAGGACTTCGGGCAATATCGCCACGAATACGTGTAATCTGCGATCGCGTGTTCGACTTGAGTCCTTCTTAGAGAGTGCCAAGCACCCGTGCTGGAAGTATGTCGCTTGTGCGAAACTCAGCTTGCCCTTTTCTGGCACAATATTCTGCGAATCATGGATGAAGGACAACATGCAGATACCATATTCCTACATATCCGAAAAACGCCTGACACGAACGTAGCAGCTTACGGAATAGGTTCACAAATATACGAGTGAAGACCTCTTACGTAGTAGAACCCAGAACGTAGTGCTCGTCGGTGAAAGTTCATCAGGATTCAAGGACCGCTCTTATTCTCAGTATCCACAAATGATCTGATGGACACGGCTTGCAGCAGTTTGCAGCTGTGTGCTAATAACATATTGTAGTGTACGGGAAGGTCTCGTCGTAGAGCGAGTCTGGGATGATACAAGATGACTTAGACAACATTTCTAGTTGTTGTGATGAATGGCAGCATGCTCTAAATGTAGAAAAATGTACGTTAATTCTGAGCAGAAGAAAAACAGTCCCACAATGATCGAATACGTCATTAGTAATGTGTTGCTTGACACAGTCACGTCGACTAAATACCTGCGCATAAGGTTGCAAACGATATGAAAAAGAAGAAGCACATAAGGACAGTATTGGGGAATCATCGATTTCAGTTTTTTCAAATTTATACTGACTTTTTGATCACCCGGTATAAAGAAAATTTTTTTTGTGAATATTACGCGGGACAACAGAAATTAATAACAATTGAACCAATGGAGTGATCACATTGCATCAAATATAAAATGAAAACTAACGACGTCAGCAAACACCAGAATAGTCTACATTTCAAGTCCGGGAAATATATCAAAAGTAGCAGACAATTTTGTACAATATTTATATGCAAATGCGCCACTCCCATAAATCCTTCACATGCTACACGTAGTACGAAGACAGCATGGGCTATGAATGTGACTGGCCATTAATTAAAGTTATATTACATTCGATGGCAGTATGAATAATGAAAAGTAAAGCATATGGATGGGAGACTAGAGGGCTGAAGCACACATCCTGCAATATGTAATTTTTGCCAAACTATATCGTATTGTAAAACCGGATGTGATCATGTTGCTAATAACTTACGTCATATTGCACTGTTTTAGTAATGAGAGGTCGCAAAATGATCATAATAATTTCAGGTTTATTCTAATAATATTTACGTATATGTTAATGGCCTTAGCTTTGAGTGTTGTTCATTGTTTCAACATGGGTTCAGTAATGTTTGACGTCACGGAAAGAATGCAAGGGCGAGCAGCATCACAAACACGTTCTTTGATCTTCTGTCCACAGCCTGTAATCACTGGAGGTTTTTGTCTTTTGTGAGTAGTAGGCCTACTGTGTCGGTGGATATGCCAGGCGGAAGTCGAGATAATTTGGTTGGTGAAGTTGCCTCACTAACCAACTACTGTGACCTTTCATTTTTGTGAGTGCCTGCCCTTAGTTTAACATTCCCTTCGAATTAGAATAGTTTTGCTTGAGCGCATATTCATGCATTAATTTTTCACTGGGCTTAGAATACCTGCTGCTGGTTATCAGTGATTGAGTAACCATAGGAACTTTGTTTGTGGGATTTGAGTGAGCTGAGAACTTTAACTATATTGCAACAGTTAATATCGAGCCTCGCATTTGTTTGACTTGTGCTTGTTTTCACAGGATTCGGCTAATGAAATTTAATTTTGTGTCGTGATTAATAGTGAGGAACTGTCCTGTCGCACTTTGTGTAATTGCTTTGGAATGTCGTGATTAATTGGCTTCTAAATGAATGTTGCAAACACCTGTCCGTTTATGTTCCTCTGTTGCAGAACATTAATTATTATTTATCTTTATGTTCCTTTCAATCCGAAATTATGGAAACTCGGAAACATTGGTAATCTTCCGTGGGACCAAACTGCTGAGCCCTAAACTTGAACACTACTTAATCTATCTTAAACTAACTTACGCTAAGGACAACATACGAGTACACACCCATGCTCGAGGGAGAACTCGAACCTGCGACGGGGGAAGCCGCGCGAACCGTGACAAGGCGCCCTTAGACCGCGCGGTTAACCCGCGCTGCTCCGCAATAATGTAAGGTGGCCATTTGTAAATGTGCGAATTATTTACAATAAACGTTTACACAATTAGCCTCTTTCGACGACATAGTAAATGATTCATCTATGGAGTAGACGGATATTTATTCATAATTTACTTCACTAACCTGCATAGTACATTATAATGATATAAGGGTCAGTTGTGTAATAAATGCTTGTGCTTTAAAGCGCTTACGTCATTGAGGCGAGTTGAGCCAATAAGCTAGGTCGTACATTGCCCATTCCAAGAACGGACTGTAAAACTGCCAGTACTGTATGTATTTCATCAAATAATATACGCGACATTTTGGATAAAACAGCTATACAATGTATATATATATATATATATATATATATATATATATATATGTATATATTTTTAACAACTCTTAGTTATACCTTAGTCAAGGCAATCACACAGTAATGGAAGGTAGCAGCATATCACGTGAAACTCTTTTTTTACACAAAATGCTGCAAATTTTGTTAGAGCTGACATGGCCAACCCGCCGTCACGTTGCATCCTGGATACGCTGACGTATCCCTGGAATGTGGTTTCGCAGCCTTCCCCAGGAAAGAAAAGTCTCTGCATCTTGTACCAGGATTCAGATGTATAAAACGAAAGTGTTGCCGAGTCAGGAAAATGCTCAACGTTTTCCTTTGCGTCTGCCCACTCTGGGTCAGACGCTGTTTGCAGTCGCTCACTCTTGACTCAGACACTGCAGCTGCCTGTCAGTCCGCGGGAGGTATTTGATTTCCCTCCTACCACACGTATCTGGGAGGCGTTCCCCGATCCGCCACCTGGCGACGCGCCCTCTAGGGATTTCAGACTCCCCCGATGGATCGTCTTACCAGCCCACCTAATTTTCAACATTCATCTGTTGTACCACATCACAAACGCTTCAGTGTTCTTCTTTTCCGGTTTTCTCATACACAGCCCATGTTTACAGCCATTTAAATCTGTACTGCATCGTACATTATCAGAAATTTCTTCCTCAAATTAAGGCCGATGTGCGATACTAATACATATCCTTTGGCCAGAAATGCCTTCTTTGCCTGTGCTAATTTGCTTTTTACGATGTCCTTCTATACTGATCTGTCATACACTATTTCGCTTCCGAGGTAGCAGAATTCCTTAACTTCATCTACCTTGTGGTCCCCAGTTCTGATGGCAAGTTTCCAATTAATCCCGTTTTTACTACTTCTGACTTCTTTTCGTCTTACTTAGGTTTACTCTCAATCCGTACTCTGTATTCATGGGACTGTTCGTTCCGTTCAGCAGATCTTGCAATTTTTTCTTGGTTTCACTGATGATAGCAGTGTCATTAGCATATCTCATAACTGACATTCTTTCGTCCTGAAATTTAATGCCACTCTTGAGGCTTTCTTATATTGCTGTAATTGCTTCTGCGTTCAAAAATTCAGTGCCCTAACCAAAATGGATGATACAGGAGAAAAAAACAAATTATATCGTAAGACAACCATGTGTTGGAAACCCATATTGCGTGTTCACTGAACATGCATAGGTAATACACAATTGGAGCAGATAAAATTTATTGTGTCTAACGTTGTTACATCAAAAGTTAGTTTGAGATAGGTAATATGTTATGATGTCATGTTCGTCGACACTTAGTCAGTAAACAGCGGGTAGCACTAGTGCCCACTTGACAGTTATAGTGTCAACATGGAGCGCCACATATGGGGAGGGCTGCGAGACATGCGCTTTGTTTACGGTACGGCTGAAGGCAACAGTCGAAGAGCGCAGCGAATGCACCGCCAACATTTCCTTGCCCGCAGATATTCCCATTATCACGCATTTAACGGAGTCCACGGCTCTTCAGTGGTATACAGATAATGATGGCAGACCGCAGACGGTGCGTACACCTAACACTGAGGAAGAAACAATCCAGACACTTTAAGAACAATCCTGAGACAAGTATACGAATAATTTCTGTTATACTCTGTATTCAACTTACTTTAATAAGCGATGTGTTGCATGAACAGGTAGTTTCATTCGAATCGTTCCTATGAGAGCTCTAGCCATGGTACGAGATAAATAACCGCCTTGTCTTGAGTACGTAGGCTGGTTCTTGCAAGAGGCTAATGAATGCCCTCGTTTTCCTGAAGCTGTAACGTTTCCAGTCGTGGCTCAAGATATGTAATATAGTCACGATTTGCATGTGTTGTCGAATTAAAATCCACGTATTACAGTTGTGCGTGGTCATCAGAGAAATTCTGCAGTAAATGTGTGGGTCGGTATAGTGGGCGACTACTTGCTTCGATCTTACATATTACCTGCTCGACTCAGGTGATCAATGTACAGAGTGTTCTTGTAAGTTCATCTGCCAACGTTGTTGGAGAAGTTATCCTTAGATATCAGGAGGACTTGGTTTCAGCATGATGATACCTCAGTGCACTTTGCAGAACTAGTCAGAGCTGTAACAACCAGTACTTTTGGGAGGACTTGTACATTGGCCTGCAAGATCCACGGACCTCGCCCCACTAGACGTCTTTCTCTGGGGCTAGGCGGAAGCCGAGGTGCATTCCACCCCTGGTGACGTTGGAGGCGGAATTGGTTACAAGCATTCTTGTAGCAGCCACGCAAATACAGAACACACCACGCATTTTCCAGAGAGCGTGGGACTCCCTGCAAGAATTCTTGCAGCAGCCACGCAAATACCGAACACACCACGCATTGCCGGCCGGTGTGGCCGAGCGGTTCTAGGCACTTCAGTCTGGAACCGCGCGACCGCTACGATCGCAGGTTAGAATCCTGCCTCGGGCATGGATTTGTGTACTGTCCTTAGGTTAGTTAGGTTTAAGTATTTCTAAGTTCTAGGAGACTGATGACCTCCTATGTTAAGTCCCATAGCGCTCAGAGCCATTTTTTGAAGACCACGCATTTTCCAGAGAGCGTGGAACTGTCTGCTACGTCGACACTGCTCTGCGCTGGTGTTAATGGTGCTCATTTTGGACATTTTTTGTTATGCTGCAGTAATCAGAACAATAAAGCAGTCAGAAACATTTAAACCCGTTTTATCCTCTATCACACACAATAGTCTCCTGCATACTTAATACTCCAACAATATGCGTTTTCGACACGTAGTTGCTTTGCGAAATATATTTGTATTTGTTTTCGTTAACATTCCTGTTTGGACAATACCCTATAGACTGGACGATAGAGACGAAACATTGTATTGCCGCCTTACACATTTTTTAATGCCGGCATATTTTTTTTGGTCTTCCATTCTTATAGTTACTTCTTCCTTTTTACACATGTTGTATGTTACCTACTGTTCCTTATTTCTGTGAATTTCGGAACACGTCTTCCACGTTGAGAAATCCCATGAAAGTGTATTTTCTTTAATCTTGCTTTCATTATCAACCTCAACGCCATAACTGCCTCGCCGGTGCCCTTACCTTTACGAAAGCACAAGGTGGAATTCCTTCTCCATGCGTTTCCAGTTCCAGCTAGTGCTTCGTTCCTAGAATTTCGCCGACGGGGCATTAAGTCTTAATCTTCTTCCTTCCTCTCCTTGCATTCTCCTTTCCCTCCCCGTCTCGCAGCCACTACTTCGTGTTTTGACGTAATGGTTTCTCTTCTGAGAACTGTGTAATGGATAGACGCTTGGCGAGTGATGGGTATCTGTGCGTTGGCACAGAGTCGGCAATGTCCGTGGCTTGAGGCAGCGCTCATCAGCAGGTGTGTAGCCTGCCTCGCTCCCATACTGCAGCCCGCATGACACGTGACTGACAGGCGCCCCTAGCAGGCGGCTCTTAATTACGTGGGCACCGCCGGCGGCGTGGGAAGCGCACCGCTGTGGGAAGGCAACGTCAAGCCGCGTACTGTTCGGGGTTCAGACACAGTGCGTAGAAGCAAGTAGAGAGACCTTCTGGCCGCGCGAGGTGCGTCAAGTTTCTCCCTCCCCCTGGGTACTAGGGATGGCGGTTATCGCTTAAACAACCCGTCTTCTGTCATAGCGGTTTTTCTCAACACCAGTTTAACTTGACTGTTAAAACCGCTCAAAATAGCTGGTTGCTGAAATAACCGATTCTCGCTTTTTATTCCTGTCAGCCGGCCGGAGTAGCCGAGCGGTTCTAGGCGCTACAATCTGGCAGGTTCGAATCCTGCCTCGGACATGGATGTATGTGATGTCCTTAGGTTAGTTAGGTTTAAGTAGTTCTAAGTTCTAGGGGACTGATGATCTGAGAAGTTAAGTCCCATAGTGCTCAGAGCCATTTGAACCATTTTTTATTCCTGTCATTTCCTGTAATAATCGCGGAAATCGATCAAGGATTGAAAAATTTTGGCTCTCTTATTTTGAACATACACAGAATGGAAATATTAAGTTAAACAGGCAAATAAAGAAAGCTTTGCCCGTCCACCGTTCGATTCTTCTCTCGAAAAGTGATGTGGGTGAATACTACAAAATCATCACCAGTGTTCTCCTATTCTTTCTATTTTCTTGGTCCTCTGTTCAACGCTGTTCCCCCTTGGGCATGGGTGTGTGTGTTGTCCTTAGCGTTAGTTAGTTTAAGTTAGATTAAGTAGTGCGTAAGCTTAGGAACCGATGACCTAAGCAGTTTGGTCCCATAAAACCTTACCACAGATTTCAATTTTCAGTTCCTCTGTTCAAAAATCATGAACTAATAACAGTGATCGTACCACTATTTGGGCATTACGAATGATGGAAGTCGAGGTTAATTTGCTCATTTTCAGTGGCTACAAGTAGATAAAGGAATATTATGAAGACACAAGCAGTCAATCAGTTACTTTCTATTTTTATTGTAAACTATGAATTAGTTGTTATTATGTTTTTAATTTGTTGCTGTTGCAATAATTTGTTTCCTCTTTGTTATTTCATAGAAACAGCGGACAAACATATAATCTTGTAAAGCAAATGAGATACTGTACTTCGGTGCTATGTCACTTCATAAATGTATTTCCATATTAGGGTTAATGCGATTCTGCTATACAACATGTGTCTGGCGAAGACAGCGAGAAACACTAATACCCGGGGCGGGGGGGGGGGGGGGGGCAAGTCTTGCACACTGCATGCACACTTGTACCTTAGCCATGACACACGGCAACGCGCACAGTATTGTATCAGCAATGCTGTACTAATTATTATGCCTTGTCTTTCTTGCTCGTTTCTGTCGGCATTGTTAATAAAACATCACTTATCACTTTTCGGATATTCTATAATAATGAAAGACTTCAAACCAATACAAATTTTATGAATAAAAATTACTCATTTTTTTTAGGCGGTTATTGAAAAACGGCTGATTGATATTTTGTGGTGTTTTTTTTTTTTTTTTTTTTTTTTTTACTGGGTTATTAGTGAGAAATAAGAAAAACACTTTTCTTTTTTTTTTTTTTTTTTTTCTTTATTGAATTTCAATTCCCCCCAAAGGGGGGCGGGCTGGCAGCAGCTTAGGACGCCGCTCTGCAGCCTACAGATTTTCTGACAAAGAGCAGGAGAATAAATAATAATAAAAAAACAGGCGATAAAATCGGGGACTTAGTGAGTAACAAGGTGAAAAGAAAATGGGGAAATTAAAACAAGCAACAGAGGGATGATGAAGCGAATAAAAATACATACGGAGCAGACAGGGAAAACAATAGACAGTTAAAAAACACGGCGACAGTCTGGATTCTGTTCGCAAAGTATATAAAATTCACACCCAGCGACAGCATGGTTTCTGTTCGCAACACAACACTGAATAGGCACTAGAACACAGCACGAAAAAGTCGGCAAAGGTGACACCACAGTCGAGAGCAGGTGGGGGGAAATTGGACAGGAGATGGGAAAACAAAAAGGGGGAAAAGGAGAGTAAAAGCGAAGGGGGGGGGGGGGAACCGGGAAAGGAGCTGATGGAGGATGAGGACCCATAAGAGGGGTAGGGGGCAGACGCGACAGGGAGGGGGGTAGGCAGAGGAGAGGAATACAAAAGGACTGGGGGGGAGAAGGGAGGTAGGGAGAGCCGTAGTGGGGAGGAAAAAGGACGGAAGGGGGGGGGGAAGAGGGAGCCCAGGGAAAGGACAGAGGAAAGGAGGGGGAGGGAGGATCAGAGTTGATAGGAAGGATAAATGGAGGGAGAGAGGGCATCATCCAGGAGGGGGAGCTGACGGAAGCCACCTTGGGAAAGGAGATGGAGGGTGTAGAGATGGAGGGTAGGGGGGACACAACGGTGAAGACGTGGCAGGGGGCAAGGATGGGAGAGGAGAGGAGCAACCAGGGGGTGAGGGGGTTCAAGACGGCGGGAGGTGTAGAGGATGCGGATATGTTCGAGGAAGAGGAGCAGATGGGGGAAAGGAATGAGATCATAGAGGATCCGCGTGGGGGACGGGAGGCGGATATGGAAGGCGAGGCGGAGTGCATGACGCTCAAGGATCTGGAGGGACTGATAGAATTTGGGGGGGGCAGATATCCAGGCAGGACTGGCATAACAGAGGATGGGACGGATTAAGGATTTGTAGGTGTGGAGGTAAGAAAAACACCTGTCATAAACGAGATAAAACAAATACCCTAAAATACTCGTTACTCAGAGCTACCGGTACCCACAACAACTGCGGTGCTGGCTCCTCCAAACAGCATATATCGCACGATACATAGGGAGTGGAATTTCAAGTCATCCGATTTGCCTAAAAACAAGAATTTTACGTAGATGAAACACAGCTACATCTGTCTCTGTAGTTAACTTCTCATTGAAACTTTCAGTTTTCGTATAAAAGAAAGCAGTGTTTTGGTATTCGCACGTGTTCTCCGCTATGCAGTCTTTCTCATTCGATTTAGAGGAAACTATTCGGTAAGACAATATTATTCTTCCATGTCTTATAACCATTGCATCCAGATAAGAACTTGTTTTGTTTTCGTTGTGGGCTATAGTTCTTGTGATACTTCGGAGTATAGTACAATACCGCGCATATTTTGAGAAGTTAGCAGTGAAAAAGTAGTCGCTGGCCAGTTTATATTTGGGGAGTTTCAGGATATAGGTTGCTGCGTACGAAATGTAGCTAACATATCGAAATTGTTTTTAACGATGAAAGAAAAGTGCTCCTGTTTCTATTCTAGAGAAAATACGTGAGATATATAGCAGATTCTCCGCGACAAGGTTGCCATCTACGCCCCGTTAATGCCATCTGCTATGCAGAGTGTGGAGCTCTTCTTCGTATACTGGAAGTGAAAGAAAAACTTAATGATATGAAACGACACGTCATTATCCTGACTGTTTCTTTTTCAGTCCATACTGCCTGGTTTCGGGAAGCTTCATTACCTACATTATTTGGTTCACGACATTTTCTTCATTGTGCAATTTATTCACTGATTTACATATAACCTGTTCACTTTTCAGCCACCGTCCGGGTCTGCCGAGTGCTGTTGGCAAGCGTGATGCACTCAGTCCATGTGATACCTATTGAGGAGTGAACCGTGATTTATTTTCAAAGAATATTCTTAAGAATTTATTTTATTTACTAGCGATTCATCAAGAACAGTAACACGTTTAATCACACTATGTAAGCATGGAAGTAGTTGCCAGGGAGTAACTGATGAAACCATAACCAAATTGCTTTTAACAAATGGGAATTTTATTCACTTTACTAGTGCCTAAAAGCATTTTTTTAAAGAAACAGATTTAAAATTATAATCAGAAAAAACCCTCTAAATATCAAGTTACAATTTATTCAGAGACAGTTTTAACAAGTTTTGACTGTATGAGCTTTCGGACAGAGAACCTTGCTGCTCCCTTTTGACACGGCCGTAGTTAAGACCACTCACAACAACCTCCGAAAGACTACACTGGTGCAAATCTGCAACACACCAGATTACTTTAAACTAAAAGTTTTAACAATTTACACAAGCACACAAACTATGCACCCCCGTAGGAGGGATGGAAATGGTACAAAACACTAAAAATTAAAATATTAACTTTCCCACCGAAGGTGCAACTTGATTTTAATTTCTAAGAAAATCTTACGGTGAAAGAATGGCAACTTTATATACTAAAATGATCATTTAAATAAAAACCCATGAAATGCAATCTCATATAAACTTCTACAGGGTTGGCTAAACAAGTTAAGATGCCCTACAGTACACAGATACCGCCTCTGAAGATGATAGGCAAGATCAAAACACGTTTCAGGAGTTAGGCCGTCACACTCCAAGCAATAAATTCGTTAACACACCAAATCCGACAAACATGACAGAGGCAGCTCCGAACGACAGACAGACACAAACTGCCTAACAAATGCGTACGATAGACAGACAAGCAAGCTGGGGACGAGAGACTGACCAAGATTCAAGTAGAATTTAACAAGAGTAAATCACACAACATATCACCAATCATTGAACTTCTAATAAACTGCGATTTCTCGAGAAGAACCGCTTCAACGGACGCAGGAAGGCGCGCCGATCTCCCGTCTCACGGCGTCGCAGCTCGCACCGGCCAGACCGATGTCGTGGGTTGACTCCTGGTGCTCTCGTGTTGAACGCGAAGCCACTACCCCTCGCTATACGGCGCTGCCCACTGGACTCACATGCGCCGATGCTCAAGAGGGACAAGTCATCTTGTGTCTCAGTGCGCGACCGACCAAACGACCGATCCAACCGCCAATGACCATTGCCTGAGCAAACTCGAGCAGACTGGCGGCCTAACGCGCAGACTCTGATGCATGAACTAAGCCCCGACCGGGCTGAGTTCTCTTACTGGCGGTGTGGAAAGACTCTCATTTGCCGGCCTTAAAGGTTGATCCGAACGACAGACATACTAGCACTCCGAACGACAGACAGACACTAACTGCCTAACAAATGCGGACGAGAGACAGACTAGCAAGCTGGGGAAGAGAGACTGACCCAGACTGACTCCAACTGACCCCAGAGTGACCCAGTGGCGAGCTCATAGCGCCCCTTAAATGCACGTGAACAGGCAACCTTTCCCCTTTCCCACCAGAGGAAGACACCAAACCTGCGATTGCCACAGCGGCGCCACCGGCAGAAACGGAGGGCGACTGCTTTACACTACGTGCTGTGGCGCGCTCTTCAAAACAGCAGTTTCTACCACGGCTCAAGAAGCTACTTGATTGGGAAGTAGAAGCATCGGTCACGATAACTGACAGGGCCGGGAGAGCGGAGTGCTGCCCACATGCCCCTCCGTATCCATATCCGGTGACGCCTGCGGTCTGAGGATGACACGGCGGCCGGTCGGTGCCGCTGGCCCCTCAAGGCCTGTTCGGACTTTTTTCTTCACCTTACGACTGCCATTTCAGCTAAGCGAACTGCGTACTGTTGACATGTTGTGCTATTGGTTATTTCGAGTGGCGCACGAGTGATATAACTGCGCTCAATCAAAATGTAACGTGTTTCCTGAACTGTACTTGCCATAAGCGGAGCAAATAGAACAAACATACATTCCGTTAACACGCGTCTACTGAAGAACAGTCGAAATGAACACGAGGGAAATATAATTTGTTTTATCGTCGAACAATGCAACTGTGTGTGTGTAGGCAACAACGGTACTTTTGCTTTTAACATATTCTACAGGGAAGTGTAGGAAATGGGGAAGAAATGAAATTTGTGTTACTGTCTAATAATTGAACCGAACGTGTAATACAATTGCTGTTAATACATTCTTCTAGAAAGAAGCATACGAAATTAAAATAAAACTGTTGTTTTCCGATCTAATAACTGGAATTGGGCTTCCGATCACAGTTTTAGGTTTCTTCACACCATTGTCGTTTTTTCTCATAGTACCAAGAGAGTGTGCACGCCCTGCTGCAGTGTCCTTCCTCTTTTTGTAAAACGTAATAGACCTTTCTGTTTTCCTTCTCGCAGAACTGAACTACGTTATTTATAAACGCTGTTCCACCTGAGCATACTCTTCGATTAAATTTATTTGCGCGACTACTGTCCATTTCAGCAGACGCTAAGAATACGCACTGTGACTATAACGTGAGTGTACGATGCCGAGCCAGGTGTGTCAGTCGTGTACTGTCGAGTATTATCGGACGCCTGTACGTAAACAAAGTCTAGTTCCGTTTTCCAAAGTCAGTAACTAAGGCGTTGAGATCAAAGTGCGGACTTACATTTTTGGCGTATATGAGTTATTAATGAAGTTGTTGTTATCACACGATTGTATCTGTTGATCCTAAAATGAGACTTATTCAGTGATTTTTTTCCATGTCTTCACGTGTCGAAATTTCGTTTCGTGCACAAAGAGAATTTATCATGGCGACACGTCCCTATATTGCATGAAAGAACGTGAGGCGTGATGACAACACTGTTGCGGGATGCAGTAAATATTTGAGTACAGTGTTCTGTCAAAATACGTTTCTGTGTCACTTGGTAGCGGTGGAACGGTGAAATATTAATTTCCTCTGGTTAAGACTGGGATAGTCCCTCGTTTTCACAATTTGCCAAGAGCAGATATTTACGTTATTTCTCTGAAACCTGAGAAACTACAGGATTTTTCATTACTGACGTTACCTCTTTTCAAATTCGTGAGTATTTTGATAATATTCTAAATAAATGTGCCATTAATAAAGTGAGTGGTGGAGCGGAAGACAATGAATCTGGATGTGGAGTTTGGGACTGCGATCAGGAGTGATAAGTTTATGAATATATGTGCTGGTCAAAATAAACAAGTAAGTAAAAAATGCGGGATTAACTCTTCCATGTTCCAAGCCAAGGTACTAAAAAGGATAGTATCTCCGTTTTATTGTCTATTTTGATATTTATTGTTTCATTATTAATGTTTATACAAAGGCCGGCCGGAGTGGCCGTGCGGTTCTAGGCGCTGCAGTCTGGAACCGAGCGACCACTACGGTCGCAGGTTCGAATCCTGCCTCGGGCATGGATGTGTGTGATGTCCTTAGGTTAGTTAGGTTTAATTAGTTCTAAGTCCTAGGCGACTGATGACCTCAGAAGTTAAGTCGCATAGTGCTCAGAGCCATTTGAACCATTTTGTTTATACAAATAACAGGAATGCGTATAAACATGTGGAAATAGTTAATAAAATTTTGCTTCGAAGTATACTATTTTCTTTTGTTGCACGATACTTATGATGAAAAGAGTGTTGTTTAAATCGGAGAGGGGGTATGTCGGTTATTTTCTGTTGTTTGCCTTTATTGTATCATTATAGGTTGTATTGTTACTGATGAGCATGTGGGAGCAACTATAAGGTTTGGGAATAATACTGTTCTAGATTCTGCATTTTTTTCAATAGATTCCAAAACTACTGTTGAGTGACATATCCCTCTTTTGATCTTAACACCGGAATCGCAAAATGAACAAGTTATAGTTAACTTGAAAACTAACAAATCTAAAGGAAATCCGATAGAAAGAGATGAGGTAGTGGGTAAACAAGCAAACTCAAGGAAAACAGCAGCACGACTTGTGCTGCGCTAGGAACGGTAGGTACCCAAGGGATAGGGTGTCCGGACACACGCTCTCCGGTCCTTTGCCACGGGAAAGGCTGTTCTACTTACTTCTGTGCTATGTGGACGCAGACGACCCTCTGAGCCGCTCTCCAGGCCTTATTTACAGGCCACGAGCAACGCTACAGTGGGACAAACGACCGTGCAAAATGATGGACGGCACACTGCGGTCCGCCAGGGGTTGCCGAGTCGATACCGATGGGGCGCCGACGTCGCCAGCCTACCGAACGTCGAAAATAACTCATACGAATGTGGGTAGGACTAACAGCTATATAAATTACACTCTGGTTTCCTCTGCGGATTGGGAGAGCCGCCACTACTCCCTTGCATCAGAAAATGGCGAGCGGCGGTGAAGGTGACAACAGCATTATTGTGAGGTACGAGAGTGGCGAAAACATTAGTAGCGTGGCGGAGGCGGCGCCAGTTGACGCTCTCCACAACACAGTAACCGATGTCTGAAAGCATTAGTTACATCACCGTACAAGGTGTAACACGGAGGTATGTGCAAACTTCCATGAAACATTCCTCACACATAGAAGAAAAAAATATTTTATATGGACAGGGGTGTCGAAACACTTCATTTGCACGTCAGAGATCAGCTTCTACATGTCTTCAACAAATTAATCATCTACTTTGAAACAAATCCTCGTCCTTGAGCAGCACATTTGCACTGAAGAGAGGGTTGTCACACTATTAATGAACCATTCGTGCTCGAAAACCAGCTGCTGATAGAGTTGTATATGTAGTGTGGGCTATCGTAGACTTTCTCAAGTAAGCGAAAACTCCGGTAATTTTCCTCGTAGTAGACTACGGTAATTTTCCTAGTAGTAGTTAAGATCGTAACCGCTTTACCGGTACCGTAAGTATGTTGTATACCTATCGGGCGTTACCTGATTTCGATCGCTTTGTTTCGTATGCGATCATTGTCTTACTAGATTCCCCTGGAAACCGGAAGCTATGTACAGGCCGGCCGCGGTGCCCGAGCTGTTCTAAGCGCTTCAGTCCGGAACCGCGGAGCTGCTACGGTCGCAGGTTCGAATCCTGCCTCGGGCATGGATGTGTGTGATGTCCTTAGGTTAATTAGGTGTAAGTAGTTCTGATGACGTCAGATGTTAAGTTCCATAGTGCTCAGAGCCACTTGAACCATTTGAGCTATGTACAGTGTAAAAATTCAGTGAAGAGATATAGAGGGCTGCGTGACGTACGGAACACCTTTGTTCTACATATCTATCTTCTTGTTTATTACCTAACATTAAACAGTTTTTATAGCAAAATTGAAATTGACAATATTTAATTCAGATTTTATTCGAAAATTGTTGATCTGTAACGTGAGACGGAGGGAAGTTTTAGCACGAATGCGGAAACAGTACAGATTTATCACGTGGTGTTAGAAAACGCAATTTCCTCGAAAAAAGGTAAAACAAAAATACATCAGACCTCTCCTGGACGACATCATCCAAGTGTCCGGACCGTTCGCCGGATAGTTACGATATTTCAGGAAACAGGAAGTGTTCAGCCACATGTGAAACGTCAACCACGACCTGCAACAAATGATGATGCCCAAGTAGGTGTTTTAGTTGCTGTCGCGGCTAATCTACACATCAGCAGCAGACAAATTGCGCGAGAGTCGGGAATCTCAAAAATGTCGGTGTTGAGAATGAAACATCAACATCGATTGCACCCGTACCATATTTCTATGCACCAGGAATTGCATGGCGACGACGTTGAACGTCGTGTACAGTCCTGCCACTGGGCACAAGAGAAATTACGGGACGGTGACAGATTTTTTGCACGCGTTCTATTTAGCGACGAAGCGTCAATTCACCAACAGCGGTAACGTAAACCGGTATAATATGCACTATTCATATGGTTCAAATGACTCTAAGTACTATGGGACTTAACTGCTGAGGTCATCAGTCCCCTAGAACTTAGAACTACTTAAACCTAACTAACCTAAGGGCATCACACACATCCATGACCGACGTAGGATTCGAACCTGCGACCCTAGCGGTCGCGCGATTCCAGACTGTAGCGCCTAGAACCGTATGCACTATTGGACAACGGAAAATGCACGATGGCTGCGACAAGTGGAACATCAGCGAACTTGGCGGGTTAATGTATGGTGCGGCATTATGGGTGAAAGGATAATTGATCCACATTTTATCGATAGCAATCTAAATGGTGCAAAGTATGCTGATTTCCTACGTAATGTTCTACCGATGTTACTTCGAGATGTTTCACTGCATGACAGAATGGTGATGTACTTCCAACATGATGGATGTCCGGCACATAGCTCGCGTGCGGTTGAAGCGGTATTGAATAGCATATTCACGAAGGTACATGTATCACATTGGAAAAACTGAAATAAATCGTTCAAACGTACCTACGTTCTATATTTTAATTTAAAAAACCTACCTGTTACCAACTGTTCGTCTAAAATTGTGAGCCATATGTTTGTGACTATTACAGCGCCATCTATCACAAAGCGAAAAAAGTGGTCCAACTGAAACATTAATATTTCTTTACATAATACACGAATATGTAATAAAATATGGGGGTTCCTATTTAAAAAAAAGTTGATGTCCGTTTGACCTATGGCAGCGCCATCTAGCGGACCAACCATAGCGCTATCTGGTTTCCCCCTTCAAGCTAGACGAGTTTCGTTCTTTGTAGTTTTTTTCGTTTGACGCTTATTTCGTACCATATTTGGCCCGGTCAGGATCAATGGACCACCCTGTATACTAGATAAGCCACTGTACAGCTGTGTGGCGTACCGTTGGCGATACCAGTATTACCGAGTATGACAAAATTTTATTCGGAATGAACGAATCTAAATTGACTTCAGCCGTGCATTTCATTTGTGACACAGAAGAATTCGTGCCAAAGCAGGACTCGAACGCGCATATCTCGCGTAAGCGTATCTTTGCCGTAACCAATACATCTATCTGTGCACGTCTCCAGAACCGACGTAAACCACATTTGCCCAAATCTCCTAAAGCTCGCACACGCATTACGTGATATCCACAACAAAGAGGGACATTCCCTGTGATTGTCATCTAATCCGTCGAAGCGAGTAATACTTATTATTTTATTACACAATGTCTTTGGTTACAATTCACACTACAGAATTTTCCTTCAGACATGCATGCTTGTGCAATTTCAATTGTAAAGTCAGACACTGTACAGTAAAATATTGGTTATCGATTTTATTTTCTGTTCCATTCGCATATTGAGCGAGGGGATAATGGCTCTCTTCATTCTTCTATACGCATCCTAATTTCTCTTATGTCATCGTTATTACTCGTAAAGGAGGTGTCGTTGATGGTAGCATAATGGCCGCATATATTTCGAATACAGGTTCTGTAAATTACCCAACAGGGTTTTGCGAAAACAATGTCGAAGAATTTCTCAGAGCGTTACCGTTGCTCTTTCGTATGAGTTACACATAGTTACGACCTAGCAGCGCGTCTCCGAATCCGTCGCTTGTCTGTTGTCTGGTCTACTCGGTAAGGACTACAAACACTGGAACAGTACTCTGGAACTGGTCTCACTTTCTCCTTGTATGCGATTTCTTTTACATTGGCATTGCGCTTTTCCGAAACACTTCCAATAAATCTTGCTTATCCATTCTCAGTAACCAAGAAAATCCTGACTCTACTCCCCGTTTGGCAAAAACCATAACTGCCACTTTTGTTCGCATTGATGAAATTAAAGACTTCACTGTTTCTCTGTGAATTACCAAAGGGTTCGTGGTTGGAGTTCTGTAAGTAGCCCAAGAGCTTCAGCGACGCTCGCCGGACATCGAACGGACGTGTATTGCAGAGACATGGCCCTCACATATAAGGGCGTCGCATTCCTGCGAGTAGTCGAGCAATGCGCAATATTCGCAGGCAGTAGGACGTGTTCGACCGCGCGAAATTTCACTCCACAGTCCTTCACAATGCACTGTCCGTCCTGTGCTCCTGTCCTCATCCCCCACGGGTCCTTCATTGTCTACCACTAACCGTGTCTCTTCAACCACTTTCTGTCACTCTCTCATTCGCACCAGTCAACAAAATTTTCGCCTTAAATAAATTCACCAGTAAACGCCCTCTTCTGTAAAGAATTGAACTTCCATGTGCACAACAGCTTCACACTTAAGATTACCTTACAAATGGGTTACGTGTTATATAGTTGTCGTTAAGCGAGAAAAAGTTAAGAAAATGTTTGAAATCATGTGAAAAGTTTGTCGGTAGTTGCTAAGTGTTCTCATTATCAAGCACTGTAGGAATAAAGTTCGGGTATTTACGCATCTTTAAGTTACGCTGCCTCAACAAATTTACACAGTTTCTACCTGTTAATGATGGTATTAGGACAGCATTTTCAATTCGGTCACTAATTGTATGAAATCCTTATTGATAATCCTGTTAGATAGGCAACTATCGTCTAAAGTCTTATAGTCGTGCTCCAGGTAATTCGTTTAGTAAAACAGATGCTCTTTCAACCCAGTTTTACATTCAGTTTATAAATTTGGTGCATGAGATTATCACCTTAACATCCTAACCTTGGTTTATGTGTGGATAGTTTTGTGAGATTCCCTCTAGCAATCAATATTCCGTACCCTCAAATAGCCCTTTGCAATGTATTACGCGCTATTCCGAGTTCGAGTCCTGATTTCACACATGGTTTCAACTTGACAAGAACTTTCAGTACTGCATTATTCCCTGTTTTGTAGCAGTCTGGCCATTCGTGAAGGGATTCTTCTGCCACATCGTTAAAAAAATCATTAAAATATGAAACTTCCTGGCAGATTAAAACTGTGTGCCGGACGGAAAATCGAACTCGGGACCTCCGCGGGCAGTTGCTGTATCGACTCAGCTACCCAAGAACGACTTATGATCCGTCCTCACAGCTTTACTTCTGCCAGTACCTCGTCCCCTACCTTCCGAACTTCACAGAAGCTCTTCTCCCTTTCGCAAAGAACTGAAGCTGTGAGGACGGATCGTGAGTCGTGCTTGGCTAGCTAAAGTTACGTTGTGCAAGACGCGACAGTTGGCTGCGACTGCGACGCTGCCCCCTCCTCTTTTCCCACCCTGGCAGACGGCGACACGGCCGCAACACGACAGGAGTCGTCGCTGTTTCCCAAGCTCCGGTCGGCGGCGGCGGATTCAAATACATAAGAAAAATAACAATTCCGATTTTCTTGCTGTAAAAAATACTGTATTTTAATGCAACAAAGTTACATCGGCTCCCAGAGTTAGTTTTTCGATACAGATTCTCCTTTTACTTTAAAAAATTGAAAAGTATCTCTTCCGGTTTTGCGTGTTTTTTTCGCTGTATATTACTTCTCTATCAATTGTGAGGAAAGTAAAAGGCACAAAAAATTGATGTTTGCGTATCTTACAGTTTCACATCACAGCATGATAATGAGGTGTCTACTTTTCCGATATTCGTCACAGTTATTCCGATACTTAATTTACAAGTAACCTACTGCATAAAACTTGAATTGTGTACAGTGAAAAATGTGGTCGCTGGCTACTTTACGTATGGTTCACGTTAGGTCATACATCGTTGCGGATGAAAAGAAGCTAACATATCGAAATTATTTTTTAAGTTGAGATCAGAATGATATCGATCTCCGTTTCCGAGATTTGGGCTCATGTATCTCCGGGAGCGTCGCGACTAGCCGCCAGTTCTGTCGACGCGCAACGAGAATCGTGTGGTCATCACACGATAGAGAATGCATTTGTTTTGTTTCGCTGACACATTTGGACCTAATGAAACCATTTTATGTCATATTTCTCCAGTATGAGTTACTAATATTTCTCCATATGCTCTTGACAATTTCATTTAAAATGCCACGAAATGTACGTTTCTTAAAGCCAATTGATCAAGCAGAACGCACTTTCTTGGTTTTGCTGAGGCATCTGAACATGTTCCAAGCTTTCTCTCTCGTTTATTTCTCTGATACGAGTCCCGAATATTCCTCCATCTGTTTTTGCACATTTCACCTAAAATTCCAATGAAAGATAAGTTTATTAACAATAAGCGCACGCTAGTGTCATTGCATTGTTTCAAGTTCTTGACAACAAGATAGGGTTACATCTCTAGAATTTTGATTCTGAACGTCTACAGTATACACTGGCAGAAATGTGGAAGAAATAATGTCCATGCTTGTTCACAAAATTTCCCCAAATTATACTTGTCAGTTTCTCCCATGCAGAAACTTTTGGAACAAGCTAAGGCAACTTTCATAGCCGACTGAATCTTTATTCCGATCGAAATGAACTTCCATATTGTTGTATTCTGACAGCATACATCGTTATGGATGACATCAACATTTAATCTTGCCAAGCTGCACTCAAAAGATGACTCCAGGATTTACAAAAGACGAATTTCAATTGTGAACTGTGTCAGACCAGAAGGGCGTTGTAAAACAGTAGTGCACTTTTGGCACAAGTTTTTTGAGCACCATCTTCTACCAATGAATTGAAGTGAATGTGACAAATAACTTATTGCAGCATACTGTTTGCGCAATCTGTTGAGAAACGCCTTGATTACAGAAAGCTGTACAACAATCTGGTGGTGGTTTTTCACAACTAGAAAGTATCATCAAGACACCAATCTACCGTTTACTTTCAAAGTGAAGGTATTGTAAAATGTAACTTTCTCGTTGTACTTTAGATTGTTCATTTTATAATGTACTTGCCGTTTTCAATTTTTATCGTCACAGAAAAGAGTAATGCGAAAATTGACCTTCAAGTTCATTTTCATCATTCTAATTCTACATCTGCATGGATTATACTGATTTTCATAACAGGCCTGAAAAATTTGCATTAATGGGAAAATATTATATATTTCACTCACCTGCCAGTTTCAACTGTGCACCAACTTCTTCCCAAATTCTGTCTCTGAACATAGTGTCTCTATATTTAGGGTTCTTCAAATCGTAAAGGCAAGGCTGTTGCGAGACCAGCTCACAGTGCATCACATCCTGTGAGTGGCTCATTTCAGTTTTCCTTGACTGGCTCGACATCTTTCTCGCAGCCGTACGTCTTTGTGTCGTGCGACTTCCGTCGCAACACTGCTCACTGGTGCAGTGCTGCGACAGCTGCCGCAACAGTCGCGCGTCGCATCCCAAACTCGAACTGCGCATGCGCCAGCGGACAACTTCTGACGTCACGTAGCGACCCGTCGCAGTCGCTAGTGTGCGTCGCGTCTTGGACAACGTACCTTAAGTCGACACAGCACTTGCCCGCGAAAGGCAAATGTCCTGAGTTCGAGTCTCGGTCCAACACACAGTTTTAATCTGCCAGGAAGTTACATAACAGCGCACACTTCGCTGCAGAGTGAAACTCTCATTTTGGCGTAAAAACATGGTTTTTGTACTCCAATTACCTGGTTATGAACACTCTGAGTACCGGCGCAATACTTGCCCATGTTCACAGAATGCATGCAACTTTAGCTGTATTCATATTTTTATATATTGGAAAATATCGAGCATCTAAACATAAAATTGACAGTATTTTAAGCACATTTTGTCCTCTTTAACATGCAACTATGAACCAAATACTGTCTCGTATAACATGGACAAATTACTACACGTGAGCCGCGCGGGGTAGCCACGCGCTTTGAGGCGCCTTGTCCCCCCACCCCCCACCCGTCGAAGGTTCGAGTCCGCCCTCGGGCATGGATGTGATGTGTTGTCCTTAGCGTAAATTAGTTTAAGTTAGATGATTAAGTAGTGTATAAGGGGACTAATGACCTCAGCAGTTTGGTCGCATAGGATGTTACCACAAAATTTATTATGCAAGACACTGTTTTCGTAAGTCATACGTACATTCAGGTTAAGTAAATGAGTTCATAAATACATACTGATCAGTGCTGAATATCGTATTTAAATACAACGGCATTTTCTACATGGGTTTGTACTGCATTTTCGCATGAGATATTTTAATACAGGGTTCCATACGGAACCCCACGCAGCAGTATTTGCACTGTTAACGTGTCTCCTTCGACATGCTCTCCCACTTTCTTTCTCTAATTTTGAAGAACAAACATAACATACTCAGGATGCATATTTTTTGCTTGCGTGTGATAAATGTCTCTGCGTCAGTCAGGCTATTGTTCCGTTTCAGTTATTTGGAGCTGTCGGCAAGATTGGTAATGAAATCAGTTCTTGATCTGAAATGAACTGTGTAACGAAAATGCATTCGATAGCCCTAATAAGAGCAAATGGAAAAACTGTTTCCGCCACCATTTTACAGTTGTGTGCCTGAACGCATTGTACTGCAGTCGCCTTCAAAGACACTTGTGTCGTCTAAATCATCTTCTCTATCTAGAGTATCGACAGTGTCTCGAAAAATTAGCAAATCGGCAATTTCTTCATCAGATGAACCACGGCGCGCCATTTTTGTTACGCAGAATACCAATAATGTGTTCTATCAGCAGGCGAAAACAGTGAGCCATAAAGAACGAAATACCGCGGGAGCAAGACACAAATTCACGCCATCTATCCATGCAGCAGTATAAACATCGTATATCAATAGGCAGAGGTGCGAAAATACCGTGCAGCGCTTTTTAATCAACAAAATACGCGGGCCGGTAGAACCAGGGCTTGACCCTGAGAGAGTTAATCACATTTCAGTTTACAATTACGTCATCAGACTATCACGTACGTATAAATAAACATAAGGAATATTGATGTTGCGGTAGAAATTTGTGGAGGAAATGTTGTAGAATTGAGCGTGCAGACATGCCAAAAACGGCAGAATGAAACCATCAGCGCTAAAAAGTGTGTTACATTTGGGAGAATGTATAAATAACAGTAGAGTATTCGTAACGTTACCTGGCGAAGTGATGTGCACCCACGTCTGGCCTTATTTTACATTTCCACTTCTTAACATGTGAAGCCAGATCCAGATATGTGGGGATTTTGCGTTGTTTCCCTAAATCGATGTAGGGGAATGCTGAAGTGTTTCCCAAGCCTTACCGTATCTGAGGTTAGGCTATGTCACCAACGGCTGTGTTGTCGACGGACCTTTAAATTATAATCTTCTTTCTTTTTTTAAAAAAAGTTACTTAATGTATCATTACGAAAGTAATGATTGGAGCAGCGCTGGCGTGCAGTATTGCCTAGAATGAAGTGAAGTATTTCTGCAAACAGTAATTTCTCTTAGCCCATCGAACTCCATACATTATAATACACTGAAAAAAAAAAAAACTGGTACACTTGCCTAATATGGTTCAGGGCCGCAGAGAGCATGCGCAACTGCCGCAACACGAAGTGGCATGGACTCGACTAATGTGCTGGAGGGAAGTGACACCATGAATCCTGTAGCGCTGTCCATAAATCCGTAAGAGTATGAGGGGGTGGAGATCTCTTCTGAACAGCACGTCGCAAGCCACCCCAGATTTGCTCAGTAATGCTCATGTCTGGGAAGTATGGTGGTCAGCGGAAGTGTTCAACTCAGAAGAGTGTTCCTGGTGCCACTCTGTATCAATTCGGGACGTGTGTGGTGTCGCATTGCCCTGTTGGAACTGCCGACGTCCGTCGAAATGCACAGTGGACATGAACGGATGCACGTGATCAGACAGGGTGCTCATGTGCGTGTCGCCTGTCAGAGCCGTATCTAGATGTATCAGGGGTCCCATATCACTGCAACTGCACACGCCCCACACCATTACAGAGCCTCCACCAGCTTGAACAGTCACCCGCGACGTGCAGGGTCCATGGATTTATGAGGTTGTCTCCGTACCCGTACATCCGCTGGATACAATTTGAAACGAGACGCGTCCGACCAGGCAACATTTTTCCAGTCAGCAACAGTCCAATGTGGGTGTTGACAAGCCCAGGCGAGGCGTAAAACATTGTCTCATGCAGTCATCAAGGATACACGAGTGGGTCTTCTGCTCCGAAAGCCCGTATCTTTCGTTGAATGGTTCGCACGCTGGCACTTCCTGATGGCCCAGCATTAAAATCTGCAGTAATTTGCGGAAGGGCTGCACATCTTTTTCGTTGAATGATTCTATTCAGTCGTCGTCGGTCTCATTCTTGCAGGGTCTTTCTCCGTTCGCAGCGATGTCGGAGATTTGATCTTTTACGGGATTCCTGATATTCACGGTACACTCGCGAAATGATCGTACGGAAAAATTCCCTCCATGGCTACGCTGTGTCCCATCGCTCGTGCGCCGACTATAACACTACGTTCAAACTCACTTAAATCTCGATAATCTGTTATTGTAGCAGCAGTAACCGATCTAACGACTACGCCACACTTATTGTTTTATATAGGCGCTGCCGACTGCAGAGCCGTATTCTGCCTATCTACATACCTCTGTATTTGAATACGGATGCCTATACCAGTTTTTTTGCGCATCAGCGTACATCAGGATTTAAAGCAAAACAGGCACAGAACTCGAACGTTTACCGTGTGCCCTAGAGAGCCAAAAGTGGACAGTAACATATACATGAAGATGTTGGAACAGTTAGCGGTATTGTGGCGTACTACAACCTGTCTTGGGATATGATCTCGTATGGTAGAATCCGATAAAAGAACAAGACAAACACCATCCGTACTGGCCTTGAAGACCCGAGGTATCGACCGACCGCCATGATATCCTAAGCTCTTAGGCGTCACCGGGTACGGATACAGAGGGACGTGGGGTAAGCACTGTGGTGTCACCGCCAGACACCACACTTGCTAGGTGGTAGCTTAAATCGGCCGCGGTCCATTTAGTACATGTCGGACCCGCGTGTCGCCACTGTGTGATCGCAGACCTAGCGCCACCACAAGGCAGGTCTCGAGATACGAGAGAGCACTCGCCCCAGTTGTACGGACGACATTGCTAGCGATAATACGGACGAAGCCTTCCTCTCATTTGCCGAGAGTCAGTTAGAATAGCCTTCTGCTAAGTCCATGGCTACGACCTAGCATGGCGCCAATTGTAACAGTGCATGTATCTTACGAGTCGCATTTGTATAGTCAAGAGAGATGTATCACAAGGAATAAATGAAGTTAAGTATATTCCAAAGCTACGTATTTTCTTGATAGCAGTCATAACTTATCTTGTTCCAGACTTCACGCCCGTCTGCGTTAGATAGCGTGCCTATCGGCCCCCTCAAAATAACACTGTGCCGGCACTTCTGTCGACACATCAAGCACAACGCTCTGCCAGCCGTTGTCAGTTTTCGTGACCGGTGCCACTATTCGTCAACCAAATAGCTCCTCATTTGGCTTCACAATGGCTGAGGGCACAGTGCTTGCTAATAGCTCTCGGCACATCCGGACGGTGACCCATCGAAATGCTAGCCAAGCCCGACCGCGTTTAACTTCGGAGATCTGACGGGAACCGGTGTTACCACTGCGGCAACTCTGTTGGCATATAATAGAGTTTCATGCCATTACGACACACGTGGTTTGGACGATCAATGTGATAATGACCAGTACGTGAATTCATTGCCCTATCACTGAATTGAATCACTTTCATTTGTGATGGTTTCTTCGCGGCGGTGCTGTTTTCAGAAAGAACACTTAAAACGTGGATGCGGTGTGGCAGCTCGCGGCCGTTGATATTAGTCCGCGTGAGAACGGCTGCGCTGCTGAGTGGCGACCAGTGTGGTGTAACTGTATAGCGGCGTAACGCTAGCCGCCGTCGCTGCCGCTGCTACTGTCCCATGTCTGCTGTCGGCTCAGACCGCGGCCGCCTGCAGCTTTGTACTGGGCCAACTTCTCTACCCCTACCCCCCGTCGCCTTGCCCGTTACGCCCGTTTTACACCAGCGACTTTTTGGTCCAAATCGACTGATCAGAGTGCGTGCCCCTTTCGTGCCTGTGTTTAAATGACACCAGTGTATCTGTGACATCAATGATCTACAGATTGTCCCGAGTGTGGAGTTCTGAATTTCCGAGTATGGTGCGCACTGCACATGCGCAGAGGCGTCGGAAGTTATAACCTATTCTGGTCCAGCTCAATCCTATCACTGATTTTGTGCTTCCGTGTCTCCTTATTCTTTATTATGTCATTTGCTTTATCCTCGTAGCACATTGAAAAGTTACGTAATGTCCTGGTATCTCTTCCTACTAGTGTTCTACAAGAGAGGCGAAATATCTGAAAGCAAGAAGTGTTTATGTGGTGTCACCGCCAAACAACACGCTTGCTAGGTGGTAGCCTTTAAATCGGCCGCGGTCCGTTAGTATACGTCGGACCCGCGTGTCGCCACTATCAGTGATTGCAGACCGAGCGCTGCCACGGCAGGTCTAGAGAGACTTCCTAGCACTCGCGCCAGTTGTACAACCGATTTTGCTAGCGATGGTTCACTGACAAAATACGCTCTCATTTGGCGAGACGATAGTTAGCATAGCCTTCAGCTACGTCATTTGCTACGACCTAGCAAGGCGCCATTATCAGTTGCTATTGATCTTGTTAATCATGTACCGTCAGACCGACGTTCACCAGCTACGTCCGTTTTTTTCTAAAGTCTAAATTCCTTGTCCTGTTCCAGACCTCACGCCAGCCTGCGTGAGCAAAAACGCGTGCCTTTCGGCTTCCTCTAGATTCTTGGGTTGGCTCTCCTGCCAATTCACAACAGTTTACGTTTTACAGAGATAAAACCTACACTATGGAAAAATGAGAATGTTAACAGGGATTTCTTGGACGAGAATAATAATTTTCGTTGTTATTTGGCGCATAGCACGAAAACAAGATACAAAGGGTAAGGAAAAAAAGGCACTACTTACTGCTTTCTTCATATTGCCTGATGTGTTTGCAGCTACGAGGGTAACCACAAAAGTAAGGTCTCCTATTTTTTATAAGTACATAGACCTGTTTATTTCTACAATGGTTTAAATCAGTTTACAGCTTGAACATTTAGCTATATTTCGACATAATCGCCATTTCTGTAGATACATTTTTGTAGACGCTGTGGCAATTTTTGTATGCCCATGTCATACCAGCTCGGGGTCATGCTGTTCGAAAAGTTATGAACCTCTTCTTCTCGACGTCGGAGCTGAATCGCGTTCCGGCCAAATGTTCTTTTAACTTAGGGAACAGGTGATAGTCACTGGGCGCCAAGTCAGGATTATACGGTGGGTGGGTTCCTATGTTCCACTGAAGCTGTTGCAGGAGAGCAACGGTTTGCCGAGCGATGTGTGGGCGAGCGTTGTCGTGGAGAATGGGTACGCCCTTGCTCAACACTTCTCCCGTTCTGAATTGCCCGTTTGAAGTTTTTAAAGTCTCATAGTACCCGGCAGCGTTAATTGTTGTCCCAGCAATTCAGTTCCGACGACGAGGTGAAAGAAGAGGTTCATAACTTTCTGAACAGCATGGCGGCGAGCTGGTATGACATGGGTATACAAAAACTGCCACAGCGTCTACAAAAATGCATCGACAGGAATGGTGATTATGTCGAAAAATAGCTAAATGTAAACCATTGTAGAATTAAACAGGTCTATGTACTTATAAAAAAAATAGGAGACCTTACTTTTGGGATTACCCTCGTACATATTTCCTCGAGAAAATACTTGCATATGTTCTGAAATATTTGGATGACACGTTTCGTATTATTTCAGTTGTCATGAGTGCAGAGTGCAGAGAATTTACCACACGACCCTTGACAAGGACTTCTGCTATGAATTTTGCTTTGATCATTAATAAAGTCTACTGTCACAGCTTGTTCCTACACTTTGTTACTATATTTCAGTTTTTCCGTAAAAAGGGTTGTCCTTCATAACCTCATTTTCACCATTGAGATACCAAAAAAAAAGGGGGCTCAAATGGCTCTGAGCACTGTGGGACCTAACTAACCCAAGGACATCGCACACATCCATGCCCGAAGCAGGATTCCAACCTGGGACCGTAGCGGTCGCTCGGCTGCAGACTGTAGCGCCTAGAACCGCACGGCCACTCCGACCGGCTAAACTGTACAGCAGACAGCTCTCACAACACTGGTAATTTTATGTACTAATAATAATAACAGTAAGTAATACGCCTGGATGGGCAATGGATCTACCTTCTTCAGTGCGGACGCACGATTTGCGTCCGACCTCCTGCGGGAATCTCAGAGTTGCGAGCATGGAGGAAATGGACAGACTGCTGACAGGTGGCGGTCGGTGGGAGTGTGGGTAGACTGTAAAGCGTGCCGAGGTAGTCCGCACAATGGTGATAGCGCTGCGTCCCGGCTGGCGCAGCAGCTAACGCACATACCTAGTAAGCTGCAGATCTCGGATTCGAACCGCGGTCTGGCACACATTTTCACTCGTCCCCGCTAA
This sequence comes from Schistocerca americana, assembly GCF_021461395.2. Lineage (NCBI taxonomy): Eukaryota > Metazoa > Arthropoda > Insecta > Orthoptera > Acrididae > Schistocerca > Schistocerca americana. The sequence goes on along the minus strand of NC_060119.1, from coordinate 160,312,297 downwards.
TTCCACGTAATGTCCCTATGTGGCTGACATCAGTAATTCCTTTTCTTTCCTTTCTCCCTGTCTCCGCCTTCAGTTTATATAGCGGCAAGTTTTGGCGCTGGCGTGTAAACGAAAATGACCACTGAAAACAAGTCTCAGTAAGGGAACTGAACGCCAGGGGCGCTGCAGTAGACGCACTTGTCTCGAGTAATCAATTGATTCAAGAAAGCCGACCGTGTGGAAACAAAGTGAAGAGCTTTCTAATTCAAAGACAACGGCTGTAAGATCGTAGTCTTCCACGGCCAGTGTGACATTTTTTTAAAAGTCTTCTATTTCACATGTTCTAAAGCTACTGCTACTGAATAGAAACTGTGATCAAGCAAGAATGACCTTATTATTTCTGTAAAAGTGTAAGGATGGTGCAACTATGTCTGTCTTAAGAATACCTTTGTAAATTTATACAGAACTATTTTTAATCTTACTTTTATCAGCTGATGTTCTTACTGAGTGGACGTGGAACTTCCCTTTTTGCCTTACACCATTACCATAGGATTATACAGCCAACCGGTTGCAAATAACTGTTAAGTGTCCACGAAATTACGAGTACTATCACTGCATCTGAAGATCTCTTCGAAACAGCGTTATCCTGGGATTGGGTGGACAGCGCCACCTGGGCTCTAAGCTAACTACTCAAAACAACAAGCCAAGGTTCGCCAAATGTCGAAGTATTCTCGTCTCGAGGCCCAACCGCAGGAAGGGAATGCACCACGCCGACGATCTCACGGACAGAATCCTCAACGACGCAACTGTTGCAGTGCTCGAGAAAAGTTTGAACACCACGGACAGCTCCAATAAGAGACGTCATAGCTAGCACAGAACAGGCAATTTTTAAGTTTCCCAGTTACTCAGCAGAGATTAGGATGGACACATTTTAACAAGAGTTCCACCAAGAAAGTTTAACATCAGTTCAGCAGAAAGGAAGGTTCTGCGAGACTTGATAGCGGACAAAGAACTCGTCATTTGACCTGCCGACAAGGGCAACGCCGTCGTCCTTCTCTCACGAGTTGAATACAACAGCAAGATCGAGGCGCTGCTCGACGATCCTGCCTCTCGCAAGCTAAGAGAGGATCCGACTGACAAAATCCAGAGATAAACATTAGATCTTCTCAAGAAAAGTTCTATTCCTTGTAAAGTGACTAAGAGCCTTCACCAGCAGACTGCAGTTCCCCAAGACTGTACGGCCTACTCAAGATACATAACTATGGCACTCCTCTTCGCCCAATAGTAATCAGCATTGGAGCGCCTACCTATTTTCTGGCCAAAAATCTTACTACACTGATGGAACGTCTCATAGGCGAGTGTGAGCACCATATCCGGAATTCAGAGAAATTCAAAGGACGTCTGAAGACACTTAAGCTGCAAGTGTCGGATATTTTCGTTAGCTTTGACGTATCTTTATTTATGAAAGTACGTCTGCAAGACTCGTTAGAGCTTATCAGCAGCCAGTTTGAGAAAGATATTGTGGTATTGTCTAAACATGTGATTACCCCACCTTATTTCTTATTCAATGACCAGTATTTTGAACAAGTGGACGGTGTCGCTATGGGAAGTTCTCTGTCTCCCATGGTGGCCAACTATTTTATGGAAGTCTTTGAGGAAAATCACTGCATTCGGCAAGTCTCAAACTTTCCTGCTTCTGAATGGTGTGTGGACGATACTTTTGTGGTGTGGTCCACGGAATAGAGACATACCTGTGTTTCTTCGGCATCTGAACTCGGTCCACCCGAATGTGCAGTTCACAATGGAGGTGGAAGAAAATGGCATTTTACCATTCTTACATGTCATGGTCAGAAGAAAAGGCTATGCTACACCTGGACCATAGCGTCTATCGTAAACCAAGTCACGCAGACCTATATTTGCAGGCGATAATTTGTTATCACCCAGCGCAAACCGGTAGTATCTTACGCTCTTTGGTGTATATAAGACGTGTGGTCTCAGATATTGATATTGATATAAACAAATTCGAAGCAGGAACGTAAGTAAAGATGCGGAGGCACCCACTGCAACAACGTTCTCGCCCTGTTTAGGCTGCATGTCTTCAAGAATTGAAAGGACCCTCAAAAGGCACGATATCAAGTGTGTTTTTCAGCCACCAGCAAAACTGGGAAATTTATTGTGCTAGGTCAAAGACGACCTTGGCCTTAGGAAACATGACGTGTATAAAATCTTATCTATACGGAAAATTTTTATATTGGGCAGACATGCCGAACCGTGCAGGAAAGTTGCGTCGAACCTCATCGTCATACACGCCTGGGGCAACCTGACAAATTTGCAGTAGCGGAGCGTTGCTTGGACACGGGGCATCGTATGTTTTACGAAAAGACTGAAATTTTATAGCCAGCGTCATTTTTATGGGACTGTGTTGTTAAGTTGGTCAAACGTTTCCGTACGGCGGACAATCTTAGCAACAGGGATGCGGGTTTTCAAATAAGCGTCGCCTGAAATCCAGCACTGGCTGCCATTAAATCAAAATAGGCGAAACAAAAACTCCCAGCAGGGGGCACCAGGAGCGCCGCTTTCCTCCAACTACGAGCGTCTTATCGCGCACGCGTATTGCCTGCTTCCGAGATGATAAATTTCGACGCCGCCACTCGATTATCATCAGTCACGTTTTGCAGCAGTGACATCAGCTACCATCCACCACCTGATGATGTTGAGCAGTTGCATAGATGAAATATTGTGGAAGTTACGCAATAAGATCCGGTGGCAAACGCGACCAGTGTATTTGCAGCTGTCAAATATATTGACCTACTAAGGGTGTCTTCATCAAAATGAAATTTTGATAAATCCTACAAAAATAATATATACAAAATTAAGTATGACAAAAAACACATTAACCAAGATGACAATTTTCAAGTCGTACAAATGTTATCTATGGAAAATTACATTGCTAAACAGCAGTGGTAGAATTCAGAGTAGCTATGCTCAGAAATGAAGAAAAACGTTCCTGCCTTTGACACGTGTGTCTAGCTGGGAACAACACCAAACTGATCGGCTGAGTGGCTTTCATTGCTGCCAGGAAAACAATACAACTTGCGCCGCCTATCAGGCGCGGACAGACATGTGTCCATTTGAAATATTATAAGAGAAATAATTGGAAAAAAGATAGTTAATTTTAAAAACAAATATGAAGGAAGAGAGCTTAATGTCTTTTTGAAAATACACAGTGGTCAAGCAGATTAAATATAACTAAGAGCCATCTGTTAGGCTTTACAGAAACTGCTATTATTTAAAGGACAGAATGATACAGAAAAATTTCTCAGACAGCTGTACAATCCAGCAAATACTTGCATGACCTTAACTTTAGTAGCACATGTCTAAGAGATTCGAAGAAAATGTTCGGTACTAGAACTAGGAAAATATAGCAAAAATAAGACAATCGAAATTCCGCGAGCAGTGGATTGAAACAGTTCAAAAATTCTTGTTACGTTCTACATCTACATCTACATCCATACTCCGCAAGCCACCTGACAGTGTGTGGCGGAGGGTACCTTGAGTACCTCCATCGGTTCTCCCTTCTCTTCCAGTCTCGTATTGTTCGTGGAAAGAAGGATTGTCGGTATGCCTCTGTGTGGGCTCTAATCTCTCTGATTTTATCCTCATCGTCTCTTCGCGAGATATACGTAGGAGGGAGCAATATACTGCTTGACCCCTCGGTGAAGGTATGTTCTCGAAACTTCAACAAAAGCCTGTACCGAGCTACTGAGCGTCTCTCGTGCAGCGTCTTCCACTGGAGTTTATATGTCATCTCCGTAACGCTTTCGCGATTGCTAAATGATCCTGTAACGGAGCGCGCTGCTCTCCGTTGGATCTTCTCTCTCTCTTCTATCAACCCTATCTGGTACGGATCCCACACTGCTAAGCAGTATTCAAGCAGTGGCCGAACAAGCGTACTGTAACCTACTTCCTTTGTTTTCGGATTGCATTTCCTCAGGATTCTTCCAATGAATCTCAGTCTGGCATCTGATTTACCAACGATCAACTTTATATGATTATTCCATTTTAAATCACTCCTAATGCCTACCCCCAGATAATTTATGGAATTAACTGCTTCCAGTTGCTGACCTGCTATATTGTAGCCAAATGATAAGGGATCTTTCTTTCTATGTATTCGCAGCACATTACACTTGTCTACATTGAGATTCAATTGCCATTCCCTGCACCATGCGTCAATTCGCTGCAGATCCTCCTGCATTTCAGTACAATTTTCCATTGTTACGACCTCTCGATATACCACTGCATCATCCGCAAAAAGGCTCAGTGAACTTCCTATGTCGTCCACAAGGTCATTTATGTATATTGTGAGTAGCAACGGTCCTACGACACTCCTCTGCGGCACACCTGAAATCGCTCTTACTTCGGAAGACTTCTCTCAGTTGAGAATGACATGCTGCGTTCTGTTATCTAGGAACTCTTCAATCCAATCTCACATTGAGGATGAGGCCATGGTTCTTAGAAATATGCTTGAAAATTTCTAGCTCTTCGAGTATCTCGGGCTTATGACCCTTTTCTCTATGTAAAATGGAAATTTCTTCAACGCATTTCAGTTTGCATTTGGAAATTAGCAGATGATAAGCAAAGGTGGAATTGCGTGCCTCTCTTTCCCAACAAATGTGGCTAGCATCTGACACTAAAAGACCTTCCAGGTTGCCCTATATACAAGAAGAGTGTTCCTGGAGCCACTCTGTAGCAGTTCTGGAAGTTCGGGGTGGCGCATGGTGCTGCTGGAATTGCCAAAGTCCGTCCGATGGACATGAACGGATGCAGATGAGCAGACAGGATGCTTACGTACGTGTCACCTGTCATAGTCGTGTCTAGACGTATCAGGGGCCCCATATCACTCCAACTGCACACGCCTCACACAATTACAGAGCCTCCATCAGCTTGAACAGTCCCCTCCTGACATGCAGGGTCCATGGATTCATGAAGCTGTCTCCATACTCGTATACATCCATCCGCTCGATACGATTTGAAACGTGACTTGTCCGACCGGGTAACATGTTTCCAGTCATCAACAGTGCAATTTCGATGCTGACAGGCCTAGGCGAGACGTAAAGTTTTGTGTCGCATAGTCATCAAGGATACACGTGTGGGCCTTCGGCTGCGAAAGCTCACATCGATGATTTTTCATTGAATGGATCGCACGCTAACACTTGTTGATGTCCCAGCATTTAAATCTGCAGCGATTTGCACATCTGTCACGTCGACCGGTTCCCTTCAGTCGTCATTGGTTCCGTGATTGCAGGACTTTTTTCGGACCGCAGCGATGTCGGAGATTTGATGTTTTACCGGATTCCTGATATTCACGGTACAGTCGTAAAATGGTCGTACGGGGAAATCCCTACTTCGTCGCTATGTCGGCGATGCTGTGTCCCATAGCTCAAGACCACATTCAAACTCACTTAAATGTTGATAACCTGCCATTGTAGCAACAGTGACGGATCTGACAGCTGCGCCAGACACTTGTTGTCTTATGTAAACGTTGGCGACGGCAACGCCGTATTCTCTCCGTTTACACATGTCTGTATTTGAATACGCATGCCTATACCAGTTTTTTTGGTGCTTCTGTGTTATAAAGGGGACACGTATCACAACTGATTTGATACACTCGTGAATTGCGTGTGGGAGCAACTGTAGACTTGAGATTTTGAATGCGATTTTTTTGAAAGTTATTGTCAGTGTAATCATTTTTTTCCTTTATTGGATTTCGATTCCCCCCCCCCCCCCCTCCCTCCGAAGCGGGCGGGCTGGCAGCAGCTTAGTACGCCGCTTTTCAGCCTACAGAATTTTGAAAACATAAGAAGATAAGAAACAACAAAACCAGGTGATAAAACGCTGACATAAAATGTAAAAGGGCAAAAAATTGTGGAAAGTTAAAACATAAAACAAATGGCGGGCGATGATAATAAAATACACAGGAAGCAGACAGGGAAAAAGTAGACATACAATTAAAAAACACGGCGACAGTCTGGGTTCTGTTCGCAAGAAATGGTTCAAATGGCTCTGAGCGCTATGGGACTTAACATCTGAGGTCGTCAGTCCCCTGGAACTACTTAAACCTAACTGACCTAAGGACTTCACACACGTCCATGCCCGAGGCAGCATTCGAACCTGTAGTGTTCGCAAGAAATGTAAAAAAAAAATCGCACCCTGCGACAGCATGATGTCCGTTGGCAACACTTCGGAAAAGACGCACAACACTTAACAATCACTAGGAATACTGCACTAAAATGTCGGCACGAAGATGATACTCCACAGGCAAGGGCAGATGGGAGGAGGGACCTTGACAGAGGAGGGGAAGAAAAAGGGTGGGAGGAGAGGAAAAAACGAAAGGAGGGAGGGGGGGGGGGTTTCGTGTAATTAGAATACGGACGAATTTTATATTAAATAGGGCCTAGAAATGGAATCGAGAAAGCATTTTTGTACTCGTTACTACAGAAAGAGCACTGAAGTTTTTGTTGATGTGTATTACAAACATAACAACATGACCAGCTTATGTACAAGAAGAATATAGGTATCTTAATGTAGCTAATCTACGAATGTTACGACCGTCCTTTTAGGAAACATGTCGCGTGCCTTTCGGGCCATATACAGGCGAAAACTGCCGCAGGAGCGCGCTGTAGGTACAAGCCGCGTGTTTCCTGTGATTTTAACAGCACGGCGGACATCGAATCGACAGGTGAACGTTGAATGTCGCGGTTCGTGTGCCGGCAGCTTAACGAATGAGACTTACGTGACAAACGACAGCGGAGTGAAGAAGCTATTGATGAAGTCTGAGGAAGGTTGGAGGGAGGGGGCGGGGTTGGAGGTGGAGTCTCGCCTGTCAATGTGCTGGGAAATTTGCGGCGGTGTCCTTCCGCTTCCGCCCCGGCACCTTTCGCGCCGCCGACGTCGCCGCCGGGGTAACGGCGGGGAGGTTGTCACGGCCACGAGGCAGCAGGGCGTGAAGGCGGCTTGTTTGACAAGGCGGCGCGAAACTCGAGACTCTGCAGGCGGGCGGCCAGCCCTGCCTGTTCCTGTGCCTCTGTGTGGCACCCTAACAGCAGCGAACCGCGTCGCCTGCTACGCCCCACACACGACCCCCAGCCAGTGCAGCGCTGTCACTACTGCGTTGTACGCCGCCGACCAATCCGTTCCGAAGTCAGGCAGCTGTAGAAGTATATACGGGAGAGTCATGCAACAACTGGACCCACCTGGATAGCCGAGAGCGTGCCGGCACGGTAGCTCAGCGTGTTCGATCAGAGGGTTACATGTCCTCTGTCATAAAAAAAACCGAGTTAATCGATCAACAACGAACTTCAATGGGTGTCTTCCGACGTCCGCCCCGAGCAGATGCAACGAACAGAAGCGAACAAAATGAGATTAAAAAAAAAAAAAATAAAAAAGAGCTCTAACGCGCTGCTTCCTGTACACGGGTAGGCGCGCCGGTCCCGGATCGAATCCGCCCGGCGGATAACGACGACGACCGGTGTGCCGGCCAGCCTGGATGTGGTTTTTAGGTGGTTTTCCACATCCTGCTAGGTGAATACCGGGCTGGTCCCCACGTCCCGCCTCAGTTACACGACTCGCAGACATTTGAGACACATCCACACTATTTTACGATTTACACTAGACGCCAACAGCTGGGGTGCACTAATTCCGTCCCTTGGGGTACAGGGTGGCGGCAGGAAGGGCATCCAGCCACCCCTTAAACTTAACCATGCCAACTCGGTACTTAACCCTGCCGACCCTGCGCACAATGCGGGATGTAGACAGTAGCAAAAGAAAGAAAGTCATGCAGTAACTGCTAACTTAAGTTATTAGACTTTACTGAGTAACTACGGCAGTTAATAGGAATATTCCCTTACCTCACAACGTGTTCTATGAATAGCACAGTAAAATGACTTTTATTTGTTATTTATAATATTTTATTACATGGAAAGTATAAAAGCTTGTAGGAAGTATCTTGCAGGATCGGCCGTCGACTTTTCCTGTGATAATATCTGCACTGATACTTATAAAATAATAATGGAACACACAAGCATGGAACTTGTATCTATTTCAGCTCAGTTCATGAATGTTATCTCACTGTCTTACAGAGATCTCAAATAATATACAAAATATTCTCCTGATCCACACATGCAACATGTACCTAGCCTCTACACTTGGTACACAGGACCCAGTCTTTTTCAAATGACTCCAGACACATGATACTGTTTTCAGTTTGTTCTGTTGACCCGTTGCCTTTAGTAAATTCCAGTCTTCTTTGGCGCTTTGTAATTGGTGTTCCATGGTCACCATTTGTATGTTTAATTTATTTGGGGACAACCGGGTTAAACTGAGCTTTCTTCAACTCTCTTTCACACTTTATTTTTTCTGTTTTTACTCTCTTATCTTCGGTGGCAGTCTGTTCTAATTGTTGAAAACGCTTCAGATAAATCCCTCGCAGTCACTTTGTTAGACATAACTTGGCTCACAGTTATTTTCGGGCACTCTCTTTCCACCGCTTCAGACTAAAAAGAAGTGAGGGGAAGAAAATATAATTAACCACACAGTAGTATCTAGGGCGTTCTTTTATAGAAATTATCATGAAACGTTTATTAGATCCCATGCCTTACATAATATATAACAACATCCGAACAGGCCTAGGAAGGCCCAACGGCACCGACCGACCACCGTGTCATCCTTAGTCGACAGGCATCAATGGATGCGGATATGGAGGAGCATGTAGTCAGCACACAGCTCTCCCGGTCGTGAACAGTTTTCGTAACCAGAGAGCGACTTTTCAGTCAAGTAGCTCCTCAACTGGCCTCATAAGGGCCAGTGCACCCAGCTCGCAACGGAGCCTGACACACCCAATCGAGGACTACCCAAGGCCGAAAGCGCATAACATCGATGATCTGAGGGGAATCGGTGTTACCACAGCGGTAAGACCGGTGGTCCGTACATAATATAGACAACCGAAATATTGCAATTAGATTAATTATCTACCTTAAAAACCGGTACCACAGGCCTTAAAATATCTCCAGTGTGCTAAGAGCTACCCCTGAAGAGTAGACGAAGATATTCTACTCAAGTGCGCGTGGGTACAGAAGCTTCTTACTGCTTACTGTACACTTCTCCCATTTGGAAGCAGAAACGAAAATCACTGTTGTGACCGGTACCGTAGGCTGGCCGATACTTCACGACTCACTCTCCTGTACGTGTTCAGAACTTCATCTGCATCCACATCAATACTCTGCAAGCCATGCGATGGTGTGTGGCGGAGGGTACTTCTGGTACCACTAACTGATCCCCCATTTCTTGTTCTATTCGCGACCGACGTGTCGGAAGAATAGTTGTCGGTAGCTCTCAATTTCTCGAATTTTCTCTTTCTGGTCGTTTCGCGAGACGTTTGTGGGAGGAAGAAGTATCTTGTCTGCCTCTTCCTGGAATGTAGCCCCTCGAAATTTCAATAGCAAAGCCTGTGTTGTAGCGTCTGCCACCGCAGTCTTTGAGTATCTCTGCAACACTCTCGCCGCGCGGAGTGGCCGCGTTGTTTGAGGTGCCATGACACGGACTGCGCGGCCCCTCCCTCCAGAGGTTCGAGTCCTCCCTCGGGCATGGGTGTGAGTGTTGTTCTTAGCTTAAGTTAGTTTAAGTAATGTGTAAGTCTAGGGACCGATGACCTAACCAGTTTGGTCCCTTACGAATTCACACACATTTGAACAATTTTGCAACGCTCTCTCGCCGAGTAAACGATCCCGTGACGAAACGCGCCGTTCTTCGTTGGATCTTCTCTGTCTCTTCTATCAGTCCTACGAGATCATGCTCCCATACTGATTAACAGTACGCAAGAATCGGTCGAACAAACTCCTTGTAAGCCACTTGCTTCGCGAATGAACTACATTTAGTTTCTTCCTATGAATCACAGTCTGGCATATGCTTTTCTTCCTATTTGTGTTATGTATTCATCCCCTTTAAGATCGCTTAGGCTACATAATCAAATGGTTCAAATGGCAGTGAGCACTATGGGACTTAACATCTGAGGTTATCAGTCCCATAGATCATAGAACTACTTAAACCTAACTAAGGACATCACACACGTCCATGCCCGACGCAGGATTCGAACCTGCGACCGTAGCGGTCGCGCGGATCCAGACTGAAGCGCCTAGAACCGCTTGGCCACATCGGCCGGCAGGCTACATACTCCTAGATATTTTACGGTGGTTACTGTTGCCAGCAATTTGTCATCAATAGTGTAGTTGTACAGTAGAGGACGTCTTTCTTCTGTGTGGGCAATATGCGACATTTATTTACCTCCATCATCAACAGAGTCCCTACACCATTCATCAATCGTCTGTAAGTCCTTCTGCAATTTGTTAATGACCTCTGGGTTTGCTACCTTCTTACAGACAATCGCATTATTTGCAAACAGCATTGAACAGCACCCGACGCATTCTACTAGGCTACTTATATACAGTCGGACACTAAAGCCAACATACATTCCCATTTTGTAGCACGTTGCGCACAGCCTGGATGCACTGAGGTAGACGTGCAATTCTGTTCCTGCGTCCACGTCCACGATAACATAAACCAACATTTTCAGACTGGTATCGTGCACTGCAAGCGTGATACATGCAACAGTATTTAATAATTTTTTTCATAATGCGGTGCCATACGTGTGTGTAAATCTTATGGGACTTAACTGCTAAGGTCATCAGGCCCTAAGCTTACACACAACCTAAATTATCCTAAGGACAAACACACACACCCATGCCCGAGGGAGGATTCGAAGCTCCGCCGGGACCAGCCGCACAGTCCATGACTGCAGCGCCTAGACCGCTCGGCTAATCCCGCGCGGCGTAATGCGGGGCCACAGTGATAATACATTTCTTTAAAGTCAGTACCACCATTAGACTGTTGTTTATTTACAGTGTTACATTTACACTTACACAATTATGATTTCGACTTCAAAGTGCCATTATCAAGTGTTATACAGGACCTAAGATGGCATACTGTCGTATTTAAAATACTCTATTAGACACATTGTCTAAGAGTCGATATTTCTGGCAGAGCCCAGTGCTTTGTTTCATCACTGAGTATACCATCTTGACTGAATCAGTATGCCATCTTAGGCACTGTATAACGCCTAAAACACTTGATAGTGGCACTTTGAAGCCGAAATCATGATTGTGTAATTGTAAATGTAACACTGTAAATAAACAACAGTCTAATGGCGGTGCTGACTTTAAAGAAGCAACAGTGTTTGTTTACTCCGGCACAGTCAACATACACTTCGAGTCTGTCGTTAGTTGCAAGAGGGACGTTGCAGTGAACACATTGCAAGTGGTGCTATTTGTGGATATAATAGACGTGTATTGCAACATATAGTTCTATCGCTTAACATGCATTCAAAAGAGGTGAGGAAAAATATTATTGATCTCAGCAAAAAGAGCTTTTCATTGGGGAAATCGTTAGGAGGAGCCATGTAAGTGTCCAAACCGTAATACGAAATTACAGGGATCGAGGAAGTGCAGAAAACAAAGCTAGATGTGGACGACTACCAAAATTAACTAATAGGGAGCGCCAACACACCATTAGGAAAGTGGATGCGGATCCCAGAATTACAGCTACGGAAATAATGTTCATCCCAAAACAGTATGATAAGCAGGGTAAATGAACAGAAGCGCTTAGAATTTGCAACTGTGCAGCTAAATAAAGGTTCCACATTTTGGAATACAGGGCTTTGCACGGATGAGAGTAAGTTTAACATCTTCCAGCTTGGTGGACAGTCAAAGGTGGGCGAAAAAGAAATGAAAGTTGGAAGAAGAGAAATCTCGTCCCATCAATGAAGTATGGTGGAGAAAATATTCTTGTGTGGGAGTGCTTGTCTGGAGCTGGAGTTGGGAATTTATTGAAGGTATTATGTATAATCTTAAAGGAGAGTCTGAAGCAATCTGCGGAGAAACTGGGACTAAGAACAGACTGTGTGTTTCAGCAAGACAACGACCCCAAGCATACAGACATTGTCGTCAAAGAATTGCTACCTTACAATGTACCAAAACAGTTGCATTCGCCTCCCCAGTCACCAGACATTAAGCCAATTGAACATCTTTGGGGAGAACTTAAGTGTTGTTTAAAAAAAATACAACATCGAAAGCAATGATGATTTCAAATGGTTCAAATGGCTCTGAGCACTATGAGACTTATCATCCGAGGTCATCAGTCCCCTAGACTTAGAAGTACTTAAACCTAATGAACCTAAGGACATCACACACATCCATGCCCGAGGCAGGATTAGAACCTGCGATCGTAGCAGCAGCGCGGTTCGGGACTGAAGCGCCTAGAACCGCTCGGTCACAACGGCCGGCAAAGATGATTTAAAAGCAGCGTTAGCGAAAGAGTGTAATAACTTTACACCTGCATACCCAAAAAAATAGGTGTAATCTATGTCTCGACGTTTGGAAGCTGTGATCGAAGCAGAAGGTGGCAATACAAATTATTGAATTGAGCCTGAAAGTGAAGAAGAGTGTGTTTACTTTTGTATCTGACCGCTGTTTCATTTGTATGCTCAAGATGTCAGTATATCGAATTATTATTAATTATGCAGTGTATTTATTCTTTTTCAGTTCCTAAAATGTCTGGTTATGTCTCAAAAACTGAGTACATAATATTTTCTTGATTGATTTTGACTTCAAGTATTATTTTTAGGGTGTATGTAGACTTTAGTGTCCGACTGTACATTGTAAACAGTGATGGCCATAACACAGTTCCTTGGAGTACCCCCGAATCTACCTTTACTGCTATCGATTTTCCTCCGACAAGAACGACGTGTCCTTTCCGCATGGAAGTCTTGAATTCGGTCCCAAGTCTGATCCGATAAACGGTAAGCTCTTATTGTTTTCCCTAAAGGCCAGTGCTGGACAGTATCAAATGACTTCGTTATATCGAGGAACATGCCATTAATCATTGGGCCGATGTTTGTAAGCGCTGTCATCTCATGCAGGAAAAGAGCGAACTGAGTTTCGCAAGATCTCTTTTCGCAGAATCCATGTTCATTTTTATGCAGAGATTTTCGTTTTCCACAAACATCATAATGCGCTGCGGTAACAAAAGTCATGGGATATCGATTTGCGCTTGCACAGATGGTGGTAGTATCGCTTACATAAGGCATAAAAGATCAGTGCATTGGCGGAGCTATCATTTATTCTCGGCTTATTCGCGTGAAAAGGATTACGACGTGATTTTGGCCGCACGATGTGAAATAACAAATTTGGCATGCGGGATGGTAGGTGGAGCTCGACGCATGGGCCGTTCCGTTTCGGAAATCGTTTGGAAATTCAATATACCAAGATTCGCAGTTAGAAGAGTGTGCCGAGAATACCATGGTTCAGGCATTACCTCTCACCACGGACAATGCAGTCGCCCACGGTCTTTACTTAACGACCGAGAGGTACGGCGTTTGTGTAGAGTTGTCAGTACTAACAGACAAGCAACACTGCGGGATATAACCGCAGGGATTATGTATGACGTATGACGAACGCATCCGTTAGGACATTACGGCGAAGTTTGCCTTTAATGGGATTTGGCAGCAGACGACCGACGCGAGTGCTGTCGTTGACAGCGTGGCAATGCTTGCAGCGCGTCTCCTGGGCTCGTGACCATATCGGTTGGACCCTAGACGACTGGAAAACGATGGACTGGTCGGATGAGTCCCGATTCCAGTTGGTAAGAGCTGATTGTACGGTTCGAATGTGGCGCTGGCCGCACGAAACCGTGGACCTAAGTTGTCAACAAGGCACTGTGCAAGCTGCTGGTAGTTCCATAATGGTGTGGGCTGTGTTTACATGGAATGGACTGGGTCCTCAGGTACGAGTGTATCGATCATTGACTAGAAATGGTTGTATTTGGCTATCTGGAGATCATTAGCACCCATTCAACGTTGGAAGTTTTGTGGATGAAAATGAACCTTTCTCGGGGCGCAGTTATTCAAGATTGGTTTGAAGAACATTCTGGACAGTTCGAGCGAAATATTCGGCCACCAAGACCACCCGACATGAATCCCATCGAAGATTTATGGGACACAATCGAGAGGACAGTTCGAGCACAAAATTATTCACTGGCGACATTTTGGCAACATTTTTGAATTCATGGGCAGCTGTAGAGTCTGGATGGCTCAATATTTTTGGAGGGGACTGCCATCGACTTGTTGAGCCCATGCCACGTCAAGTTGCTGCACTATACCGGGAAAAGGGACGTCAGGCACGGTATTTGCAGGTATCACATGACTTGTCGCCTCACTGTATATGAGCTAAAACATGTTACATAATTCTGCAGAAGACTGACGTCAGTGAGGTAGTTCCATAATTAAAACTCGGCGTTTCCCGCCACTGGAGCTCTAGCAGTATTACCGGAGCTCGCAGTCGAGCTATGGAATGCGATTTTGGCGTAGGTAATCGATTCTTCTTCTTCTTGTTCTCCTTGTCAGCGGTAACTTCGCTGCGTTCTAGATTTGTAAAAATTTATTTAATTCCGCGATCAGCCACCCTACCTGTCGCTGTAATCGTCGGGATAACCTAAGAGATGGAAGTCGTATATGATGGCTCTCGCTCTTCCACCATAATCGAGTCCATCCATATAAGGTGGCAAATATGAGGTAGCCAAGGAGGTGGAAACGTGGCTTCTACTATGCCAAGACTGCTTGGTAGCTACAACAGGAAAACACAATTAATTAGCAGAAGCACAAAATAAGAAAGTATTTATTACTTAACTTTGCTGTAGTCCATGATCAGTTGGTTGACAGTTATAGAAGAAGCGACTAGACTAAGCGTCTGTAGAATGACATAATTTACAAGTCACAGATCTTGGAGTGACGAATTAATCTCTCGCAATATTGAATGTCGAATCCGGTGACTTTGAAGACTAACTTGGAACGGAGCCTACAAAGACTTGACGGCAGCAACGACTGAGCTGCAGACGATGACTAACATCGGCGCTGGCTGACCACTGAGCGCGGCTACGAACTGTAGACTGGCGCAACTGCACTATTCCCCTGCTGCGCATGAAGTGGCCTAGCAGAGCCTCTCGGCGAGCATAAGTACTGCGACTGGCTGCGTACTCTTTGGCTAACACAGGCGTTCTTCTGTTCCGTTTATCGAGAGAATCGCATCCGGCGGATCGATCTCTCAGGCGGCGGTATGGTCGTATGATTGACGACATCACAGTATACGCCCCTGTCCGTGAATCGTATAAATTTTGCACTGTGTGTGATCGCATTTCAACTGTTTGGTATCGTATTTCCTGAGACGGAAATTGGAGTCGAGCCAAGTATTTGCCTAAACCAGCGAAAACCGCCTGAAATCTTCACTCAGCCTGTGCAACAGCCACACTCGTTAATCTGTCGCGCATTCGATCCTGGTCTGACGTACCTTCCTGTCGCGAACGCTAGCGCGTTGCTTGTTGCCGTGCACATGAGGGTCACGACAACAATCAGGAATCCGGGCATTTTTAAAGTCTACCCATCGTATGATTCAATGCAACTGACACTTTTGCCTCGGCCGGTTTAGTTTGAAAAAATGTTGAATTTGTTGCGGGACACCGTGGAATATTCCCCCTATCATAGTTTCATGAAGTCGCGATAGGTGGCGGGATCCCAGAGTGATGAGCACATTCAAATATTAGTGGAACGAGTGTGTTGTAAGCTACTTCCGTCGTTGATGGATTACTAGTTTTTCTGAGGATCCTCCCACTGATTTGCAGTCTGGCATCTGTTTTCCCCTCTCTCAATTTTATGTCATCGTACTCAGTAACATCGCTCCGTACGCTTATTCCCAGGCATTTTATGGAATGCATACGTACCAGCTGTCTCCACGCTTCGAACCACCGCCATCCATTCGTGTCCCTAGATCTCACTGTACAGGGATAAATATTAAATTTATTAAGATATTCTAGGCTATTATGCTGTGATCTAACATATTTCTTGGAGAAATGGAATGTTTCTTTCCCATCTGCAGAGGACGCCTGCAAGGGGGTTGTAGCTTTTGTGGCTGCCCGATTTACAACCCGGCTCGTTTCCGCTATCTCGCGTCCAGAGAGATGACGTCACAAGGTGGAGTGCAACTGGCCATTGTCCTTGACTGTCGCCCTCCCTTGCTATAGCCCCATCGTGAAAGACGGCCACACACCTTCGTCAGCCCCGGAATCCGCATACCATTCAGTTTTAAAACTTCTTCCTTCCCATCAAAATTATTAGCGCATTTAGCAATCTCTATAACCTCTCTAAACAGCCTATCGTAATATCCGCTAGTGGCACCCAGTGAGCCTTATCAAATCAAATCTGATAGTCTTCAGGCTGCAAAGCGTGTTCTCCAACGCCTATCTGTTTCTACCCTTGTACGATGGCCCCGACATTTGGCCAGTCTTTTTACTGGTGGCTTTTTTCTGTGCAGTATCCGCAAACACCTCTTTACAACGACGTGTCGTTCTGTAAATTCCTCATTTTCCACCGGTTTGTCTGCGTCCTTCACCGACCTGACATGTTCCTGTATCTGTCGGGTGGGTTTGTAGACGATGGCGATATTCTGTTTCTTCAAGATCTTCCCTAAGTTGTCAGTGACGTCTTGAATGAGCGGCAGAAAATGTTGGATTTCGCAGACGGCTGTACGTCACAGCGGAGCACTTAACGCTCTTTTTATTTCGGCGATAGGAAAGCCTTGCGGCAGAATAACACTTCCTTCCATTAACGTTCCCAAGGAATGTGTACCCACGTCGTCAAACTGAACGGGTGTAGCACTCTAAATCGCCACGCCCGGCGGAAAGATTGGGACAGGGAAAAGTCTAGAATCGCTTATCTGCCTTGTGGTGGCCCATTTCCCGAAACCATCGGTAGAAGGAAACATGACATACAGTGGACTGAATACAAATAAAGAAGTCTTCTTTGTAATTTCAAAGAGGATCTAGGCCCTGAAACGAAACCGGTTCCAAAGACATAAAACTACTGAATTGTGACTGGAAATCTGCCTGAAAATTTGACTCGCAACGGTAATGATGTAACATTTAATGATTTGAGAGTTGGAAGAATCCATTTCAGTACCAAAGTTGCTGTATAAGTCAAGTCCACAAAACCCACAGAAATATAAATTACAAAAATCCCATGAGTACGTTGGTAAAATAACCAAACAAACTGTAATGTTGCCCAAAAATTAACTGTAAAAAGTGATTAAGCTGACTCACGACTTCGGGAATGTTGCAGTATGACGAGTTATAGAACGTCAACTTTATTTTGACCTTGCACCAGCGAGAAAAAAACTTACTTTATTCACATTGCTCGGAACAGAAGCCTAATCGCCGGCACCACAGCTCGTTCACATTTTATCAAATTATCATAGAGATACGTAATATTACCTAACAACATCACTGAATATACATAAGCCTAAGTACATCTCCCAAACGGCACGTGAAGATATATATTTAAGGGCAAACAAAAGCGAAATGAGGGAAAGTCCTACGGTCGCAGGTTCGAATCCTGCCTCGGGCATGGATGTGTGTGATGTCCTTAGGTTAGTTAGGTTTAAGTAGTTCTAAGTTCTAGGGGACTGATGACCACAGTAGTTAAGTCCCATAGTGCTCAGAGCCATTTGAACCATTTGAGGGAAAGTCGGCAAACGAAATGGTAGGTGAAAAACACTAACAACACTCGACGCTCAGTAATCCTTCAGATTATCATAAAAATTATAACATTTAAAAAATAAAGAATGATGCGGTATTTCCAAAAGGCCCATAGCTATATGAAGGTGCATTATTCGCAACTATCGGTTTCACGTCAGTATAGACACATCTTGAAGTTTATAATGGTTACATTTCCATAATGTAGATGGAAATGATGTGGCATACAGTGAGAAGATAAATATTTTAATGTAACTACTTTAAAACTATATGTATTGGAAAGGACATATTTGATTAATTCAATGAGGATGAAGCGCATTAGAAATTATTTCTTTCAGAGTCTTTACGTTGGGAGAGCTTTATGGCAATGCAAAATTATGAAGTATCATACATGCGCGAGATGGATATTGTTGTACGTTGTCGTCAGCGGCTAGATGGCGGCGGTAGCATAATTGCAACTGGTCGGTCAATGTTAACATGCACCTTTTATATCCTCTTGACATAAGCATATTCCGTTTAACGGTGATAATTTCCGTCTGTCGACTACTGCTGGATACAGGCCGGCCAGAAGCTACTTGGTACGTAAACGGCACAGCCTAAAAAAACAACCATGTAGTCGCAGAGAACTGCCTCGAATATATTCGTGAAGAGAAATACAAAGAGACTAGTATCGTGGTACAAACATGAAGTTTCCGGAACAGCGTTGTTAAAGAGTCTGTCGGAATAAAAGGTCGGGAAACACTATAAAGCGGAGCGGAAGTTTCTTTCTAAGCACGGCTTGAGGTCCAGCACACCATTAAGACGTCGCCGGCCATAAGGGCTGGAAAACGATGAGAGATATATGCGTTTTACGGAAGACCAGCGCGGACTCCGAAAAACGAATGTGGCTCACTGGCTGAAAAGCTTGAATTTTGAAACTTTTTCGTAATTACCGGTTTTCTAGCCGAGTGTAGCTGTATAGAGCGCGTAGACGTACGCTGTGGGAAGAAGCCGAATTGCAGAGCATTCATCCGTTACGCAACTGAAGTATAATGAACGTTGCGGACTCGGTGAGAATTGATAGAAGATATGATCAGGGTTTGTGCCATTTTAAACTTGAAATATAGTGTTTTAGTGTGTGTTTTTCGCCTTTTGACCTTAGAATGTTACGCTGTTTTGTTTATACACGAGATTATTGGTGGGGGTTGCTAGAAATCAGTTCGAGGCAGTGTAACTTGTGCATAGCGGCTCATGTGGAGGTACAATATTAACTCGACTTGTTTACCATCAGCTTGCACAGGAGTGCCCCAGCAGCAGACGTTTGTACACGATTAATCACCGCCTCACCTCTGCAGCCCTCTCATCTACGTGGGCAAGGTAAGATTCGCTCGGAATGTCTATGAGAAACCAATGTCGTGGTAAACGGGTTATGTGTGGAAACTGGAAGTTTGTTTCTGGACTGTTCCACTCCCCAATAACATCGTATTTGACGGCTGTAGGGGAAGTTCCGTAAGTGTTTGGAACGAATATTTGATTCCTTGTAAACCATTGACGTAATTTTGATAGAGAGCGGGCCAGTGTAAGACGTTGTTTTAAAAACTTTGCCATCAACTCACGATAAACACCTGGAGTCGGCTTATTTAATAATGGCGTCCTTTAATTATGATTTTCCTCCGTTCTATCGGACTTCTTTTCCGATTAGCAAATTACTTAAAATTAGAAATAATGCAATGAAGTAAATATGGTCTCAAACACTGTTCATGTATTTCACAAATAATTCTCAAATGTGAAAAAGGCACGTCTTATTCCAACGACATAGAGAGAGTAAGTACTCCGATTACGGAAAAAATGCAAAACATAGACTTCAGTTAATTTCATGCACAGGGCCTCCATTTCCGTCATAAGTGTACATGCGAATTGCCGGCCGCGGTGGACGAGTGGTTCTAGGCGCTTCAGTCTGGAACCGTGCGATTACTACGGTCGCAGTTTCGAATCCTGCCTCGGGCATGGATATGTGTGATGTCCTTAGGTTAGGTTAGGTTTAAGTAGTTCTACGTTCTAGGGGAATAATGACCTCAGATGTTAAGTCCCATAGTGCTCAGAGCTATTTGAACCATTTTGTACATGCGAATTACATGGACTAATAGAGAAACTTGTTCATGGACATTCCTCATTAAAAGCAAATAATTCTGAATTATTACTCGCTTAATGCACGAGATGCAGCATACCAGCATACATGAACTAAATGCGTAAATTTCCTTTGTTGACATATTTTGCCACTTGGTCGTAGATGGCAACTGTTTCAGCTCCCAATATGCTAATGGGCGCAGAATAGTTCGTAGTTTTCTTTATTCCTTTTTCCTCTTTCAGAATTCATTTAGAATGGACCTACTAGTTTCTTTCTTTTTGATTTGTCTATGACGTCACCTACATAACTTTAATCGTTAATTGTCAAACACAGTTTGTTCACTTTGTCGACGCACTCAAGTTTTGTTACACATTCGGGACCTCATTAACTTTGATTTGGCCAGTCAATAGCAAGTGCAATAAATCGAGAAAATACCGTCGTTAGTCCGAAAGAATCAATGACGCACTGGAACAGAAAATCATTGGCCCTGTTACCGATGGAATGTTTCCAGCAATTTCTCTGTACGACAGTGGAGCTTGAATCTCTTTGTTCCAGTCCGGCAGTAGTTGAAAAAACCGTTCGTCAGCTCTGTTTTATGCTGAACGGACTTCGGTTCTACGTTCGGTGAGCGCAGGGTCGTAATTCGCACTTCTCGAAGCTTTCCCTTCCTGGAGATAGTTTCGTTTATTTCTCGACTCGTAAAACTATAATACCTCAAGTGAAACAGATAATTCGTATGTTCCACAAGACAACCTTCATATTACTTACATTAAAGAAAATTTAATAACGTTCTTGATCCTGCTTTATATTCCGTTTTTCCCATACTCTCTGGAGGAGAACAGCAGTTCTTGCTATGCTCACCAGAGCGCTGTACCTGTAATTTGGGAATAATAGCCCGCTACGCTGCTTCTGGGCACTGCCTTACTGCCACCTCCACGCTTCAGCCACATTTTGAACCATATAATTTTCCTTCAATAAATTAGAAAGGTGAGACTCCTTGCTACTTTGCAGTACACTGTTATTGTTCCTGAATTAACGACGTCTTAGCATCTAACACCTAATACCGGGGTGGTTTGAATACAAATTTATAGCTGGAGTCCCACTCAGTTCTGTACTGAATTACGAAGTACTAAAAGCTTCCTCACTTTTTTGCTGTCTTTACTGGTACCCTTCCTGGGATGTTTTGTTGTGAAATAATGGAAGCTTTAGTACTGGCATGAACACAAATCCTGAAATGCGTATAATATGACCCACATCATAAAGTAGTCTTTTCCTAATGGAGGCAAGGCTCTCACTGAGACACTGGAGAATTTGAAACGACCATGAAAAAGTCAACCTCACGCATTGACATTAAAATTTCTCACTGTTCTCAGGGAATCAGTCTACATTTCAGTTATGGTTGACAGTATCTGGATTTACTTTCTACCATGCACAGATGAACACTTAACATTAAAAACCTTACTTCCTTCTATGAAAGCTGCAGTTATTTTGAGATCTGAAATATGTGGTGTGATCTATTCATAATCTTCTTCTGGTACAAAAACAGTCGTCTGATACTGCTATCAAATTTCCTTACGTAAGTTTTTAATGCGAGATCACAGTGGATGCTTAGGATGACCTCCTTCCAAAATTAAGACAGGCGTAAAACGTAGAGACGAAGTCATGGGATTTTGTTATGTTGGTAGAAAAAAAATGGACCACGGTTGTAGCAAATACAATAACGGAAGTAGACTACCTAAGGCATAGAGAACATTCCTCACTAAAATAAATCTGCCGGTAGCAAAGAGAGATCGTTACTTGACTTTCTGGCAATGTACGTGTGAAGTACACAGTTGCACGGAAGTGACAGTAGAAAAGCTAAAAGAAGACGACCGAAGCGTTTGAAATACATTCTTGCAGAAGGACGCTTATAATTAAGTGGGTTGGAATGCTGAGATATGAGGAGCTTCTCCAAATCTGTTGCGAGTAAAGGAATGTATAGAAAATGCTAAGTAGGAGAAGGGCAAGGACGATAGCACATGTGCTTTGATATGAGGGTATAGTTTTCATAGTAGAGGGAACATATTATAGTTGACGACATATTGGGATATGCAGAATAAATAACTGAGGGGATTGACTGTAGTTGGTTCTCTGAAATGAAGAGTTAGGAACGAGAGACGGAAACGCCGCTAACCTCATAAACCCAGACGAAAAACTGATAAAAATATCGCAATCACGTACTATGGATAATATTGCACATTGCACACGTTTTGTGACACTGACTCGGGGAATCCACGAGAGCCTGAGAGGATATTCCATTGTGGATCATAACTTTTGGGATATGTTTACTCGTACTTATTTTTACAAGACATTGGTGGTTATTGGCTTGTAGGAGCTGAAAACGATTGTGAACCTTATTATGCGGCAGATATCCACATACTAGCAATCGATATTCTCTTTGAAATGACTTTCCACTGGTTTTCTCCTATCCAGCACAAGCGTTGAAAACGGCGAAGGTACAAGATGTTCCAAAAAGAAAGGCCAATGTTCCTGAAGGTAATCTTGGTTTCATTTATCTCTTTGGAGTAAACAAGCGTTTTCAGACTAGACTGGCTGCATGTTTATAAATAACCAAGTCCCAAAAATATTCTTGTTACGAAGTAACTGTTCATATCCTTTCATATGCGGAGCCGGCCGAAGTGGTCGTGCGGTTAAAGGCGCTGCAGTCTGGAACCGCAAGACCGCTACGGTCGCAGGTTCGAATCCTGCCTCGGGCATGGATGTTCGTGATGTCCTTAGGTTAGTTAGGTTTAATTAGTTCTAAGTTCTAGGGGACTAATGACCTCAGAAGTTGAGTCCCATAGTGCTCAGAGCCATTTGAACCATCATAGGCGGAACTTACTTAGCTTCCAAAGTAGCAAATTACTTATTTTCGGTCTTTGTGGCTACGTTTGTGAACAGTGGCTGTGTGGGATAATTATTTATTTGTAATTTCGGCTACCTGTCACTTTTATTTGTTTTATGTTCAATCTAACATAATATAACGCGTTTCGAACATGTTCTGTTCATCTTCAGGCGTTTATGCATACAGAGAAGCACGAAGATGTCAAAAAATGTGTAGAGAAGTCAACAACATATTAACTTATTTCAGCAAAACTTAGCTGCACCTTACTTGTCCTATATAAAGCTTCTTACAATTTTGCTTATGTCTGGTCCTTATAAATAATTTTGTTGGATGTTCATCTTAGTGCATGAGATCATATTTGAAATGATCTTTTCTTTTCCATTTGACACTCCATCTTCTTCAATAGGACAAACCACTTCCTTACAGATGCATGAATGCAGATTTTATTCATGTGTGAAGCAAATGAATAACTACGTGATATTACTACTTTTATGCTTATCTTATGGCGAAGAGTTCCGATATTCAAGATGGCTTTTCAAGTAAAAATTGCTGAAAGTAAATGTCTTATTGTTACGCGTGAGTAAGCTACTTTCACGGCTTGCATGTTAGTGCTGTAGCTTCTCTAACAAAGTGCACTTGGGGCGTGCTGGAAACCCTATACCAAACCATCACAATCGAGGAAAATCTACGTTGCCAGAATAGATATGCGGTAAGCACGAGGGTAAGTACTGACAGAATTGTAGGAGTTGTGGCGTTTCGTTTGTGTCATCAGCAAATAGAAATTTTTCCTTAGTGTCTTATGTTGTCTGAAAAGTCCATATATAATCTCCTGAGGAACACCTTTGCATGTTTCGGGTTTGATAATTGTTTCACTGATTTTTTATGTGGGCGATCTTTACCTGATACAACCTGAATCACTCATTCACTATTCCTGTTACAACTACTGCTTCTGTAGACGAGACGGCATAAGAAGATCCCTGGAAGTTCCAGCACTGTTGCCAGCTGTCAGGTTGAATCGCAAACGGCTGCAGGTGAAAACAATTATCCTCTACAAAGCTGTGGCAACACTGAGGTCATAACCTTCCGCCGACACAACGATTACAAATGATTCATGGTCAACTGGTTATAAGACTTGGACAAGCCGAGAAAATGCCCATATCACAGTCCATCGATAACTTCAAGTAGCGCATTATTAAACTCTGTTATGTTCGATATTGTTCTTTTGCTGACTCGGTAGCCAAGCTGCCCTGTACTAAGAAGATTGCGTTTATTCGTTTATTCAGGTGACTCATTGTTCTGTCTTTCATTATAGATTATGTTGTTTTTGAGCATGATGACTGCAGGGTAACTCACCTATACTTTTCAGTATTTTTCGCATTACCTATCTTTAGTGGGAGCTCAACTCGTACAAACTTTAAATACTGAAGAAACATATCTGAACTGAAAAAAACTCTTTTGTTGTATGCGTTAGTGCAGTTTGTACGCTGGCCATGCTTGCCTTCAGAACACAGCTTGGCACTTCATCTTAGCCAGTTACTATACTACCCGACAAAAAAAAAAAAAAAAAAAAAAAGTGAAGCAAGCAGAAGAGATGGTCGGTCGTTAATGTATCCTGTAAGTTGGTACATGTACAGGCCATCGGCAGGTATGTAAATGATTAGAACTGAAGTTCTCTGTGACAGATAGAAAGTCCACTTGAGTGTGTTACATTTGTTCGTGTTTAGTGTTGTTGCAACGGCTAATACGGTGCACACACATGTTGTGTGATCGCTCTGAAGGACACGGCGATGGCGTGTACTGGTGTGAGACAGCTTATGGGGCTACTGAGCAGTAGTACGGAAGGTTTGATTGAGATGAGTTAGAAATAGACAAAATGTGTACATTTATTTAAATAACGGCCTTTAAAAACATGTAGCACGTCACAATAACATGAGCAAATCGCGCCTTAGAGCATGTCAGCAAACACCTTTCAGTAATGAAATTTAAATTGAGGTCAACTAACAGCTTAAACGCTGATAATTATGCCAGATAATATCTCGTAAAGAGAAACAAGTTCAGACAGACCCACAATTGTAAAAACAAAGCTCACAAGCAATGTAATGATAGTTAAACCTAAATTAAAACAGAACTTCAGAATGATTACGGAAGTTGACAGTTATATGATACAACCTTAAAAATCTAACATTAAAGAAAGACAGCTTCCCTTCGATAAAAAACTTTCATTGTTCCGTGTCTGCATCTCAGACAATCTTACTCAGGCCTTGTAGCTGTTCAGCATCCACCTGGTTCCATTACTCATGACAACAGGTTACGTCACAATTTTAGCTGAACAACTAATCATCACCCGTGCACTTAGTTTTACATCAGAGTGAGCCATTACTCAAACGTTCACCTGACATAGTAACGTATTAGACCCAAGACACAACATGTTAACAACATTAATTTTAAGTAGGCCTCTATTGTTAACTGCTTAAATATTTCAGATGCCTCCTCCAAAGCTAGAACGTGTACAACAGCACGTAATAAGTTCAAATCATTACGCACCTACCACCGGGAACAAATACATATATCAATTTAAATCTACTAAATCGGTACCTGATTCCGAGTAGTTGCACCGATTAATGTACAATGGAAACTTCATTCATTGCGGTATGTAACGTAATTACCAACGGACAGTTTATGTAACAAACGAGTTACATAAGTTTCCAACGAACCAGAACAGTTGAATCACGGGAGGACAGAACTACCAAAAACATTGAGCTAAGGTGCCTGATCGAAGCATTATCATTTTAGCCCACTACTAATCACATTTCCCTGCGCGACACGCAGTTACGCAACGTGACCAAAATGTCAGAAATCTCAGCCACATCTGCACACTCGACAGCGGTGAGCCACACGTTTGAAACAAAAAACTAGTGTGTACTCTGCTAAAGAGGACACTGCCTCCACTTCTGACGCCCGTCGCCTCGCACTCTCCGTGGTCAACATCACTCACCTCGGCTCACATGAAACTTCCTCAGCACCGCTTGGAGCAGCAATATACACAATGTGATCAAAAGTATCCGGACACCTGGCTGAAAATGACTTACAAGTTCGTGGCGTTCTCCATCGGTAATGCTGGAATTGAGTATGGAGTTGACGCACCCTTTGCTTAGATGAAAGCTTCCACTCTCACAGGCATACGTTCAGTCAGGTGCTGGGATGTTTCTTGGGGAATGGCAGACCATTCTTCACGGAGCGCTGCACTGAGGAGAGGTATCGATGTCGGTCGGTGAGGCCTGGCACAAAGTCGGCGTTCCAAGACATCCCATACGTGTTCTATAGGATTCAGGTCAGGCCTCTGCGCAGGCCAGTCCATTACAGTGATGTTATTGTCGTATAAGCACTCCGCCCCATTATGTGCATTATGAACAGATGCTCGATAGTGCTGAAAGGTGCAATCACCATCCCCGAATTCCTCTTCAACAGTGGGAAGCAATAAGGTGCTTAAAGCATCAGTGTAGGCCTGTGCTGTGATAGTGCCACGCGGAACAACAAAGGGTGCAAGCCCCCTCCATGGAAAACACGACCTCACCATAACACCATGGCCTCCAAATTTTATTGTTGGCATTACACACGCTGGTAGACGACGTTCACCGTGCATTCACCATACCCACACCCTGCCATCGGATCGCCACATTGTTTGCCGTGATTCGTCACTCCACACAACGTTTTTCCACTGTTCAATCGTCCAATGTCTACGCTCCTTACACCAAGCAAAGCGTCGTTTGGCATTTACCGGCGTGATGTGTGGCTTATGAGCAGCCGCTTTGACCTCCTGCCTAACTGTCATAGTTCTTGTAGTGGATCCTGATGCAGTTTGGAATTCCTGTGTAGTGGTCTGGATAGATGTCTGCCTATTACAAATTACGACCCTCTTCAACTGACGGCGGTCTCTATCAGTCAACAGATGAGACCTCGGCTTCTACGCTTTTGTGCTGTACGTGTCCCTTCACGTTTCCACTTCACTATCACATCGGAAATAGTCTACCTAGGGATGTTTAGAAGCGCGGAAATCTCGCGTACAGACGTATCACACAAGTGATACCCAATCACCTGACCAAGTTCTCTAAGTCCGTGAGTTCCACGGAGCGCCCCATTCTGCTCTCTCATGATGCCTAATGACTACTCAGGTCGCTGATGTGGAGTACCTGGTGGCAGCACAATGCACTTAATTATGTCGTTGGGGGTGTCCGCGTACTTTTGATCACATAGTGTATCACTTTATCCCCAGAGGAAGCATAAACCATCTCTGCTCAGCGACTCAGCGACCTAGAGTGGTGCCACCCTTGTAACATAAACCGAAACAGTCACATCCTTGGGACAAGCGTTGTCAGCACCTGACATACTTTCAAAGGGGTCTCATTGTGGGTCTCCATGTGACCAATTGTTCGAATCTTGTAGTGATCAGATTTGTGGATGATTCTGGTGTGACAGTGGCCCTGTGTTGGACTGTATGTGAACAAGAGGGCAGGCATGCTCACGGCCAATGTTACGGTCGACCACGTCTATCCATCACCACGGAGGACCGCCGAGTTGTGCATCAGGCACGTCGTCACCTCCTCGTATCCACGGCTGCCATGCCAGAACAAGTAATGGACTTCTTGAACATTCTGTCCTTCCCGCACCGTTGGTTAGAAACTAGCAGCATCCAGACTGGGGAATTTACGTCCCATCTGTAGGTTGCCGACAACACAACACAAACGGCTATGTTTGGAGTTGTGCCGTGACCTGGAACGATGGCCTGCTGACTATGGGTGTCGCATTGTATGCAGCGATGATTCGCAGTTCGGCGTAAGACAGAATGAGCATTATTGGCAAGTATGGCGGCAACCACGGCCGTCCTATTCGTCCAATGTTTCTAAGAGTCACTGCGGTGTAACCCCTGCTGTCATAGAGTGGGACTTGAGGGAAATCTGACGGCGCAACGGTACTGTATGAACATCTTGTATCCTCATGTGTTACCTCTCATGCGACAGTATCGGATGCAGTTTCCAACGGGACAATCATCGATCAGCTAACTGCTCTTGACACTGTGAACTGTCTGCTCTGAAGCCAACTCCGTTGCATTGCCAGTAGGCTTATCCAGGATACTGAGGAGCAGTTACAACAGTTGTGAACCAGCTTGCCTCAGCGGAGGCAACAACGCTTTGCGACGCCCTTCCTAAAGGAAACAGTGCTGGCATGAACGCAAGGGGGGGGGGGGAGGTGGAAGGTGGCTGGGGGGACAGTGAGATGGACAACGTCATACTGAAAACTGGTCTCTTACCGCCAAGCTCTTTTTAAATATCAGTCGATTTTTGTAATGACCACCGTAACTTGACGTACCCTTTCAACCTGTAAATTTTCTTCCGTTTCGTTTCTTCCTTATCTTCAGGCTGCATTATTTTTTGCATTAAAAAAAAAGGCACAGCACTAAGGAACTATCCGAATGGGCCGGAAATCGGTAGATGTGACGTACATGTACAAACAAACAAATGATTGGAATTCCAGAAAAGTCGGATGATTGATTCGAGAGAAAGAGCTTCACAAATTGAGAAGTCATAACGCGTTGGTCCACCTCTGGTCCTTACGCAAGCATAGGGTCTGGAAACTCATTGACTCTAGTAGAATAGTGGCGAGTCCTGCTTCGATGATCAGCGGAGACGTGTCTAGAGACGTCCCGGACGACGGGGCGATGCCTACCTGTCGCCCACCTGGTGTGATGGTCTGGGGTGCCATTTCTCTTTACAGCGGGACCCCTTTAGTTGTCATGCGCGGCATCCTCACACCACAGCAGTAGGCATCCTATACTCTGCGCCCCGTTTAGTTGTCCGTTGTGGCAAGACATCCTGAGCTTACATTTCAACAAGATAATGCACACCCGCACACGGCGGGAATTTCTACTGCTTGCGACACCCTACGTTGGCCAGCTGGGACGGCGCATCTCTCTAAATTGAGAACGTTTGCAGTAGGATGGGCAGCGCATTCCAGCCAGCTCGGGATCTTGACTATGTAACACGCCAATTGGACAGAATCTGACGCGATATCCTTGAGGAGGACATCCAACAACACTATCATTCAGTGCCAAGCCGAATAACTGTTTACATAAGGGCCAACGCGTTATTGCCTTGCTCAATTTGTGAAACTTTTTCTCTGGACTAAATGACTTTCCGTATATAAAAGGATTTCCTGTACTAATTTGACTGAGAGTTGAAACTGATAAATTTTGGAGTTAAGCAGCGCTACATAATGGCCCTGTGAAATCAGTCTGTATAAAATGAAAAATTCTTACATCATAATGGTGTCGCCGGATAACGGTGTCTATATATCTGCTCCCAAATGGCACAGCTTAGTGTAATGCTGGCCTATCTACTACTACTGAACAACATTAGTCTGAGGCTTGCATTATTAGAAAAAAGACTGACATTGCTTGTTGACAGAGCTGGATAGCTGGTCCTCTGTTTATTAAACAACACATGACTACGATATGGGAAAATTTGTAAAATATTTCAACTTAAGTAAATAACTGGTAAAAAATTATTTTCTGAAGAACATTATAATTGAAAACATTTCTGTAAACCAGTACATAAAAAACTGAACATTACAAGTCTGACTTAATTAGAGCTGACAAATCACAAAGGGATTGAAACAGATTCATATTAACACCTAAGACAACAAATTTAAGTACGCGCATGGCGATGAACAATAATAAAGTTTACTTTACACTACATGGCAATAAACTGCGCTGCACCAGTTGCGACTGCTATTGCTCTTACATGGCTAGCAACTGTATTGTAGCGGTGAGCTACTACTTACTTCTGCTCTGTTGGAGCGAGCGGCTACAACTTCGGCCGAGACTGCTCTAACCTGCGATTCTGCTGCAGCAGAGATGTTTTATATCGCAGGCAGCCCGTGAGCAATACTTCGAAATTACATTTGCTCCAGTAAGGTAGTGACAAATAAAATGTGTGGCTAGGGCCTCCCATCGGGTAGACCGTTCGCCTGGTGCAGGTCTTTGGATTTGACGCCACTTCGGCAACCTGCACGTCGATGGGAGTGAAATGATGATGATTACGACAACACAACACCCAGTCCCTGAGCGGAGAAAATCTCCGAACCAGCCGGGAATCGAACCCGGGCCCTTAGGATTGACAGTCTGTCACGCTGACCACTCAGCTACCGGGGGCGGACAGGTAATGAACAGTAAACCTTTTACATAATGATGAACCCCTTACAACATAATCAACCAATCCTTATTAAACAGTAATTATTTGTTTGTCTGTGCTTGCATATCTCAGCTATCAATTACCGTCCAGATCGGATAACTGTTTCGTGGTGCATCGTGAGTTGTTTTCTTTACTTTTTTTTGTCACACGGTATAATTTTAGTCTCTTATGGGCTTGCCTAGCACCGGATAAGACGCCGTGGATCTTGTCGTAGCAGCATGCTGTTGCGGTAACGAACCGAACTCCACGAGACTACGGGGCTACAGACACTGCACGCAGTAACAGCGCCGCCTCCAGCGCGCGCCCCCGGCACGGCAGGAAGGCCCCCGCTGCGACACGGTGGCTGGCGGCGTGTCGCGTTTCGCCGTTTTCCCCGCCTGATCGAGTTACGGCCGGGGCGTCGGCCGCAGCCACAGTCTAGGCCGCAACCCAGGCGGCACCTGTGGCTCTGCCTGCCCTGCTGTTCACCTGCCACCGCAACACTGCCGCTAGCGCTGCTGCTCCACTGCGAATCCCTGCTACCAGCAACTCTTCAGGAGCCAGTACAAAGTCGTCCAGAAACACGTCGGAACATTGTCTGACAAATAATCCCGAGAGAATAACATTAGGACAGGGCAGACCACAATAATTACGTTGCTCTATCTCTCCTGCTGATGAACTGTGTGACTGGCGGAAGCACCAGCTTCACACAGGCGACAGTACAAGCGGAAGAGTGCTGACAGTCACGCTATTCTGCCGCCATACAAAATTTCAGCGGCCTTTAGAACGACCCGCATTTCGAACACGAACACGGCGAGCAAACATACGTACTTGCTCTGAAGTTCGAGTGGTTCTAGGCGCTACAGTCTGGAGCCGCTTGACCGCTACGGTCGCAGCTTCGAATCCTGCCTCGGGCATGGATGTGTGTGATGTCCTTAGGTTAGTTAGGCTTAAGTAGTTCTAAATTCTAGGGGACTGATGACCTCAGTAGTTAAGTCCCATAGTGCTCAGAGCCAGAACCAAAATCTTCTGGGTTATTAGGCCGCGTCATGTTTCTTCTGAAATGTTCGACGTATGATAGTTACTCAATCGAGAGGGCTTTTAGGCGGAATATTTATACCGCTGATAAGAATGACGAGGAACCGCCTTTTCACTCCGTCAGGTTACCGTTCGTTTCTGGGGTCACTGATCGCATAAGCAGAATTTTAAAGAAAAATGGTATTCAGACATCTTTCGTTAGTGAAAACAAATGTCTCTAAGCACTATGGGACTCAACTGCTGAGGTCCCCTAGTACTCAGAACTACTTAAACCTAACTAACCTAAGGACATCACACACATCCTTGCCCGAGGCAGGATTCGAACCTGCGACCGTTGCGGTCGCGCGGATCCAGACTGTAGCGCCTAGAACCGCTCGGCCACACCGACCGGCTTTGGTCAAAACAAAATAAAAGACTTTTTCCTACGGAAAACGGATGCACCTGATTACGTCCACAATGCAGGCGTCTATCAAGTGTCATGTGGCTGCGGCAAAGTGTATATAGGCGAAACAGGAAGAACTGTTAAAGAACGCAGTAAGGAACACTAACGGCACATGCGGCTAAAACAAAGTGCAAAATCGGCAGTAGCGGAACATCTAGAGAACTGTGGCTCTGACATCGATTTTAATAACATACGTGTACTGGCTAAAGAAACTAACATTTATAGAAGAAAGGTCCGAGAAGCGGTTGAAATTTCCAAGTATGCTTGTAATTTCAACAGAGACGACGGCTATAGGCTTCAGGCATCGTGGCTCCCCGCCATCAAGGAAGTAAATACGCGGCCGCGGTGTGTGAGCGGCATAAACAACGCGCTGCAAGTCACCTCAGCGGACAATAATATTTCGGGTAAACACTCCCCCTTTCTTGCTCTGTCTGTTTCGAATCTAGCCACTGATGACGACCAACCAATAGCGGTTGCAGGGATTTCAACCAACAACCCAGCTCCAGCATGAGTGTGGAATAGTGCCTTTCTATCCAGTGACGATGACCGCCAACGGTATCCACAGGAGATGTGGTAGCAACGCCCCTTCTTTTGCATTAGCCTATGACTATGGCCCACCAATGGTAGCCATATGAATTTTAACCAATACCATCACTTCTCCAGCAGAACGCCAGAAAACTCCCCTTTGTAAGTGGACGCGACACTCGTCTCTGACAGTGTTCTAGCAGTAGTGGACACCAAAAGATCCTGCCCGCATCTCGTGGTCGTGCGGTAGCGTTCTCGCTTCCCACGCCCGGGTTCCCGGATTCGATTCCCGGCGGGGTCAGGGATTTTCTCTGCCTCGTGATGGCTGGGTGTTGTGTGCTGTCCTTAGGTTAGTTAGGTTTAAGTAGTTCTAAGTTCTAGGGGACTGATGACCATAGATGTTAAGTCCCATAGTGCTCAGAGCCATTTGAACCAAAAGATCCCAGCAGAGGGGTCGAAATTTCGAACATTTTAGAAGAAACATGACGCGGCCTAATAACCCAGAAGATTTTAACTTCAGTGACAACGGCCACGAAAGCCTGCAAACTTACATATACGCACTTCCAATTAATAAGGTTTGTCTTATAACTTCCTTTCTGATACACCGCTCCTCTTATGTTACCGCAAACCATACCCCCTTCACTTCGTAGGAGTACAACAAAAATGAGTTTTATACTGTGTACTCTAACTTCTTTATATCATTGACACGCTTGAGCCTCCTATCCCCGAACATCCACTCCAGTACTTTCTTTTTCCTCCTACCTACCCTCCAAGCTACTCACTAGTCTTCAATACCCACATAATTGACTTTATCTCCTGATGTAACCACTGGTACCTCAGAAGCGATTCTGTGGAAACCCAGCATATAATCATGGGACGTCTTTCCACTCACTTCCAACCTCGTGTCTTCCACCTCATCATCTATAACCGTCTGCTCCATCTTGCAAACACAATAAGATATTTTATACTACACCTCGACCACAAACTAACATGACGTCCCCATCTATTAATAACACAACAAAATGTCTATAATACCCTAAAATTACGTAAACTGTTAATAGGTTACACATGAGGATTACAACCTCCCATAATTCTCTACACCTACAAAACCCTTATAAATCGCCACCTTTGCCAACGTAGCATGAATCTGCAGATCCCCAAAATTTTCCCGTACCTTGCAAGTTCTAGAATTCTGTGTATTGCGCCTCTGTTCCTTGCTGTCTCAGCCCATGTCACATCATCATGTACCGTCTTCTTGTTAATATTATCTCCTCGGTGGTTCTGCGGAGAACTGCATATCTTATCCAATTATATATTTCAACGTTCTTCTATAGAACTGCGTCGTCTACGGTGTTCTGTATACTGCTCAAGGTAACTTCAATACACACTATCTTCCTAACCCAGAAATTAGCTTTAAGGCCATGCATCATAATGGGTATAGTCCTAGTTACCATACCCTTTCTGAGATCATCAGACGCACCCGCACTCCTGGTTTACATTTCCAGCTCAAAAAGATCTCCCTATTTCCGTGCCCTTCCATCCTTCATTCCTATCCACCACACACCCATTCGGAATTGATCCCAAGAGATTTACCGACTGTGTCTTCGTTATCGTCACCATCACTATACCATCGTCACTTCATCGCCATCCGTGTTTTATAGTAAATCATCAAAAGTAATAATTTTATTGTGTTTTGAAGCAAGGATACAGTTCTGCCGTGTTCTGGTACTACACGCGCCAAAGTTGGCCAACCGTCCGCTGTGTCATCCTCTACTAGGACGTGGTACGGAGACTCGTGTGGTCAGCACACAGTTCTTCCGGACGTGTCGGGTTTCTTGACTTTGGGAATTGCTGCTGATCAGTCGAGTAGGTCCCGAGCTGGTCTCACGAGGCTTTGACTTTGTACCAATCTTCCCACCAAGGAAGGGCCCTCGTAATATTGGGAGTCGAATCCAGACGCCCCCCCCCTCCCCCCCCCGCCGCTTGGCAGTCAGCCGCGCTGACCTCTCAGAGACCGTCACTTCCAGTCACTGATACCCATACAGTCAGCACCGGCAAAGTTGCTGCCTTAGCTGGTGTATGGCAGCCTGCGGGACGCCAGAACGCGCTAGTGAAACATGATTAAAATAGTAAACCTTTATTGCTAAAAAATGCACAGTGTCTTGAGTCTCAGGCCGCCTGCAGAAGTGGGACAGAAGTGACGTGCACCTCGCCAGGAATGCTATGACGCCAGCGCGCGGCGTGCATCCTCGACCTGCTGCTGCCTGCGGCCTTAGTGGTCTGCAACGTCACCAAGCCACTGGTCACACTGTGTGAGCAGTCATTAGCGCTAGCATGGCCGCTAGAAGCTCCGGAAAGTGAGTGACCAGAACTTGTCTGAATGTACCGTGGATTGCATGCTGGAGATGCACCACCGGCTCTGCACAAAAGTGTGTGAAATCGTACTGAGGCACGCTGTGGCTAGCAGAATAGAAATGTGCATGCCCGAAATTAACACGCTCAGAGGCAGCTGCACACACCCACAATGACAGCTGATGGTCTCTCCCAGGACTTGCTGCTTGGGCCACCAGAAAGCTCGCTGGATGATGGAGCTTCATAAGTCTTAACTCGGATGGTGGCATTGCAGTTCGCATTGACTATGCCCCCCTCCCCTTTTCCCCCAGAAGGACTTGCTGTCCCATCAAAGATTGGAGATGGCTAGACGAGCAGTGGATACAGCAACAGATGTCCACCCCCAAGACTGGACGCCTGCAGACTGAGACCTCCAGTCGAACAGGAGAAACATGTATACTGCACTGGCCTGTGTGCTTCTGTGCTTCTGTGAGGTGGCAGTGACATGAAATAGCCTGTTTTTCTTGTCCATTTCAGTTTCCCTGATCACCCTGAACTGAAAAGCATTTCAACGTTGTCTTTCAGGAGTGGTGAGGGGCATGTTTTGCGAAGTCAGTGTACTGTTGAATTTCTCTTTTGTGTGAGTTAACGCTTTCTTACTCCAGGGAGTATTATAAGCCCTCTGTTGTTCCTGATCTATATTAACGACATAGGAGACAATCCGAGTAGCCCTCTTAGATTGTTTGCAGATGATGCTGTCATTTACAGTTTTGTAAAGTCACCAGATGACCAAAACGAATTGCAAAATGATTTAGGTAAGGTATCTGTATGGTGCGAATAGTGGCAGTTAACCCAGAATAAAGAAAAGTGAGAAGTTATTCACATGAATATAAAAGAAATCCGCTAAATTTCGATTACACGATAAGTCACACAAATCTGAAGGCTATAAATTTGACTAAATACCTAGGGATTACAATTACAAATAACCTAAACTGGAACGACACATAGATAATGTTGTGGGTAGAGCAAACCAAAGACTGCGATTCGTTGGCAGAACACTTAAAAGATGCAACAGGTCTACTAAAGAGACTGGTTACATAACGCTTATCCGCTCGATTCTGGAGTATTGTTACGCGGTGTAGGATCCGCATGAGGTGTAGGATCCGCATGATAGCGAAAATGATCGAAGAAGGGCAGCTCGTTTTGTATTATCGCGAAATAGGGGAGATAGAGTCACAGACATGATATTTGAATTGGAGTGGCAATCATTAAAACAAGGACGATTTTCGCTGAGACGCGATCTTCTCATGAAATTTTAATCATCAGTTTTCTCCTCCGACTGCGAAAACATTCTGTTGGCACCTACCTACATAGGGAAAAATGATCATCACGATAAAATAAGAGAAATCAGGGCTCGCACAGAAAAAATTAAGTGCTCATTTTTCCCGCGTGCCGTTCGAGAGTGGAACGGTAGAGACAGCACGAAGGTGTTTCATTAAACCCTCTGCCAGGAACTTTATTGTGAGTAGCAGAGTAATCACGTAGTCGTAGTCTGCATAGTTATCACAATGACAGCATCCCTCACCCCTTATCATGGCATTCTGCTGCAGTGGGGCCTTGGACACCCACCTCTTATGGTGTGAAACGATTAGCTCTCTCTTGCATCTGTACGTCATGCAACATTTTCAGTTCCTCCCTGTTGGCATTCCACCCAGCTGTTGGATCCTGTCCTGCTTTGCTCACCTCTTGCTCTACCAGCGGAAGGCCTCAAAATTTTACTCGACTGTGACAACCATATTATTCCGTGGCGCTTCAGAGTCAAGAAGATTCGTGTGTAGCCATGACGAGTTGACTGTTAAATTCGTAATTCTATGACTGTATGTTGCACCCCAGGGAGTATAAGAAGGTCCCAATTCATGTAACAGAAGTCCATCCGGCTTAGAAAATGATATTTTGTCTTTCCCACTGATGAATTTGTGTTCACGGAAGAAGTACAAGTTAGCCTACGTTTTACATAGGAATACCGTCCTGTTTGGAGTCAGCTATATTCGCTGAGCGATTGTAAAACTGAATACGCTCATAGCAAGCTGTCGTCTGTGGCCACAGGCAAATGGTGAACTACTGTTGTGATTAAGTTGTGGAGCAGGAGGAATGGAACTCTGGGCATATATACAGCAGCTATATTTATTTTCTTCTCTGAATAGGCTCTGGAAGGCTGTGGAATCTGTAACCCAGCACACCATTTCTTCTCCGAGAAAAAGTCGCAATTCCCATGAGCAACCTGCAACCAAACAAATACAAATTATATAGTGATTGATAAAGCCATATAGCCAGCCACTGTGGCCGAGCGGTTCTAGGCGCTTCGGTCCGGAACCGCGCTGCTGCTACGGTCGCAGTTTCGAATCCAGCCTCGGGCATGGATGTGTGTGATGTCCTTAGGCTAGTTAGGTTTAAGTAGTTCTAAGTTCTAGGGGACTGATGACCTCAGATGTTAAGTCCCGTAGTGCTCAGAGCCATCTGAACCATTTTTGGTAAAGCCATAACATTGTCCATAGCACTCAGCAATGCAACATCTAAGATTCAGTGTAATCAGAGACAGTCATTTTTAGAAATGTATGACAATTCTGTAATGAATAACGAGTTTTATGAAGTCCGTACCCCAGATTATAGCAGGAAAAGCATTTTCCCCCTTTCCGTTACAGACGTCTTTGTACCGTATACTTACGACTCCTGGACTCGTATATTTGCGAAGAGCCACGTAACAGTCCTTACAAGGAACGACCTGTTTTCTTGTTCTTGTAGCAACAATAATTAGTTACAGTCCAGCCGATCAGTGGCTTGGACACAAAATTCTCCGTCGTATACACCAGGATACTTTGACTGTTCACTAACTGTAGTCAGAAGTGTTACGTGATTGTAAAAGAAAAAGGAAATTCTTCGTTGTTCTGATAACGAATTACAGAATACTGTCGTGGTTAATGCAAGTGTCAAGCTCTGTAGCGACAAATTTTGGGTTTTTACACAGGATATTGTGCACTACAGCTTCAATAAAATTGTCCACACACAGAATAATATCACCCTACTTTGCGTTTTTAGAATAAATTGGCTTGTGGCTGTGTAAAGCTCGTACTGTAAAACCAATACACTGATCAGCCAGAACATTATGACCACCTTCCTAATAGCCGCTATGTCCACCTTTGGCGCGTATGACATCAGCGGTGAGTCGTGGCATGGAAGCAGTGAGACCTTGCAGGCACGCTGGAGGGAGTTGGCATCACATCTACAGACTCAAGTCACTTTATTCCCATAAATTCCTGTGAGGCGCCGATGAACTCTGACGCCACGTTCAGTCACATCCCAGATGTGATCGATCGGGTTCAGATCTGGCGAGTTAGGCGGGCCAGCACATTACTTGGAACTCGCCATTGTCTTCCTCGAACCATCCCATCACACTACTGGCCTTGTGACATGGCGCATTATCTTGCTGAAAAATGCACGGCTTTCGGGAAACGTGATCTTATGAAGGAGCGTACGCGGTCTGCAATCAGTGTACAATACTCCTTGGCCGTCATGGTGCATTGCGCGAGCCCCACTGGACCCGTGGTTGCCCATTTGAATGTTACAAAGCATAATGGAGGTGCCGCAAGCATGTCCCCATCGCGTAGTACAAGTGTCAAGGAGCTGTTCCCCTGGAAGACGACGGATAAGCGCCATGCCATCGGCGCGGTGAAGAAGGTATCGGGATTCACCAGACCATGCAACGCTGTGCCACTGCGCCAACGTTCAGTGCCGATGGTCACGTACCCATTTCAGCCATAGTTGCCGATGTCGTGGCACATGCATGGGTCGTCGGCTGCATCGTTAGGAGTGTTCGGTGCAGTGTGTGTTCAGAAACACTAGTACTTTATCCAACATTATCGTCTGACGTTAGTTCCGTCACTGTTCGCCCCCCACCCTGTTTTGACAATCTGCCCAGCCTACGACATTCGACATCTGTAATGAAGGGTGGCCGCCCAACCCCACGACGTCTCGACATAGTTTCACCTTGTCTCACTAGATGTTGAAGACACTCACCAAAGCACTCCTCGAGCACCCGACAAGTCCTGCAGTTTCCGAAATGCTGTGCCAATCCTCCGGCTCATCACAATCTTCCAGTTGCCAAACGTAGATACGAGGGCAGTTCAATAAGTAATGCAACACATTTTTTTTCTGAAACAGGGGTTGTTTTATTCAGCATTGAAATACACCAGGTTATTCCCCAATCTTTTAGCTACACAACACTATTTTTCAACGTAATCTCCATTCAGTGCTATGGCCTTACGCCACCTTGAAATGAGGGCCTGTATGCCTGCACGGTACCATTCCACTGGTCGATGTCGGAGCCAACGTCGTACTGCATCAATAACTTCTTCATCATCCGCGTAGTGCCTCCCACGGATTGCGTCCTTCATTGGGCCAAACATATGGAAATCCGACGGTGCGAGATCGGGGCTGTAGGGTGCATGAGGAAGAACATTCCACTGAAGTTTTGTGAGCTCCTCTCGGGTGCGAAGACTTGTGTGAGGTCTTGCGTTCTCATGAAGAAGGAGAAGTTCGTTCAGATTTTTGTGCCTACGAACACGCTGAAGTCGTTTCTTCAATTTCTGAAGAGTAGCACAATACACTTCAGAGTTGATCGGTTGACCATGGGGAAGGACATCGAACAGAATAACCCCTTCAGCGTCCCAGAAGACTGTAACCATGACTTTACCGGCTGAGGGTATGGCTTTAAACTTTTTCTTGGTAGGGGAGTGGGTGTGGCGCCACTCCATTGATTGCCGTTTTGTTTCAGGTTCGAAGTGATGAACCCATGTTTCATCGCCTGTAACAATCTTTGACAAGAAATTGTCACCCTCAGCCACATGACGAGCAAGCAATTCCGCACAGATGGTTCTCCTTTGCTCTTTATGGTGTTCGGTTAGACAACGAGGGACCCAGCGGGAACAAACCTTTGAATATCCCAACTGGTGAACAATTGCGACAGCACTACCAACAGAGATGTCAAGTTGAGCACTGAGTTGTTTGATGGTGATCCGTCGATCATCTCGAACGAGTGTGTTCGCACGCTCCGCCATTGCAGGAGTCACAGCTGTGCACGGCCGGCCCGCACGCGGGAGATCAGACAGTCTTGCTTGCCCTTGCGGCGATGATGACACACGCTTTGCCCAACGACTCACCGTGCTTTTGTCCACTGCCAGATCACCGTAGATCTGCAAGCGCCTATGAATATCTGAGATGCCCTGGTTTTCCGCCAAAAGAAACTCGATCACTGCCCGTTGTTTGCAACGCACATCCGTTACAGACGCCATTTTAACAGCTCCGTACAGCGCTGCCACCTGTCGGAAGTCAATGAAACTATACGAGACGAAGCGGGAATTTTTGAAAATATTCCACAAGAAATTTCCGGTTTTTTCAACCAAAATTGGCCGAGAAAAAAAATGTGTTGCATTGCTTATTGAACTGCCCTCGTAGATTGCGCACCTCACCCGCTCTACACACGGACAACATGCTCACCACATGCGCCGTCTGACCAGCAGTCATTCCTCGCCAGGTGACGCTGCTATCGCCTGGACCAGTTTTTGTCGATAGTAGGTCGGTGGTCATATTGTTCTTGTTGATAAGTTTGTAATCAGAATACACACAGGAGACAGAAACAGTTTCTCTCGCTGAATCAAATGTTACTTCTCTGATCAAATGTAAGAAGACCCATTATTAATATATTTCTGAAACATGAAGGCTCACATATAGGCACGTCGTTCTGACATTTACATTAGTGTTTATGTTTTCGCGACAAGGCAGTGAATACTGTCACATTTTAGGAGAATCAATCTCCTGCATCGGCGTGCTGTGCACATCTTTACCGCATACGACAAACAGTCGTGGACCATAAAACTGTGATTCTGTATAACTCTTTGTACTAAAAAATGGTTTTCCGTAGCCTTTAGTAATGAACAACATAATGATTTGTAGCATAGAATACGTACTTACTCTTGTTCTGGTGCTCGTTATGAAAGGTATGATGTAAACTCATCTATAATAAATTGGGTATTCATTCGAATGGATCGTCAACCTTCCTTGGATCTGAGGGTGAGTAATTATTTACGGCAAATAGCTGTTTTCATTACTATGTGTGTGAAAGACTCTCTGTCCGGTATAAATTCCTGTAATGAACTCTAGTGTTCGTAATAATTAAAGGTACAGTTAGAGCTTCCACATATTTTTTTGAGACTTTAGTTCCATAGCCACGGTCGTAGTATTGTTGATCACATGAACATAGAGATTCTCGTTAATGTTTTCTGCCAATGACAAGATTGGATACATTTTTACATTCCGTTCGTAAAATAAGCAGAGACCTACTGTAAGATAATTGATGCTTAGTTTTGTAGATTTACTAGCAAATAATGAAATTTTTTCTTTCTTTCAGGTAAGTTTGGAGAACCTTCCCGTGATGTCACTTTCCCGTAGAGTGAGTACATAAGTTTGATAATCTCTACTACGGCTCTTTCAGCACCTTATTCGATACGATATTTGGTGTCGATATTAATGTCGAAATCTCGGAAGGGAAGTATCGATAGGATGAGTAACGCAAGGTAGAGCCTATTTCTTTTCAATTTGTTTTTAAGCCTTTATTTAACAAAATCGGTATATTTTTAATACAAGGCGATATTGTGAAATTAAATTATATTTGTATGAGATAACTTGAGCATAAAAATCGATAAAGCAATGTTAACATACAGAAACATGTTTCGAGCGACACATTCACATCATTCGTCTGTCCGTATTCAAATCGCCAATCAGAGATAGCTGAACATGCAAAGTAGTAGTCATACTACACTCCTGGAAATTGAAATAAGAACACCGTGAATTCAATGTCCCAGGAAGGGGAAACTTTATTGACACATTCCTGGGGTCAGATACATCACATGATCACACTGACAGAACCACAGGCACATAGACACAGGCAACAGAGCATGCACAATGTCGGCACTAGTACAGTGTATATCCGCCTTTCGCAGCAATGCAGGCTGCTATTCTCCCATGGAGACGATCGTAGAGATGCTGGATGTAGTCCTGTGGAACGGCTTGCCATGCCATTTCCACCTGGCGCCTCAGTTGGACCAGCGTTCGTGCTGGACGTGCAGACCGCGTGAGACGACGCTTCATCCAGTCCCAAACATGCTCAATGGGGGACAGATCCGGAGATCTTGCTGGCCAGGGTAGTTGACTTACACCTTCTAGAGCACGTTGGGTGGCACGGGATACATGCGGACGTGCATTGTCCTGTTGGAACAGCAAGTTCCCTTGCCGGTCTAGGAATGGTAGAACGATGGGTTCGATGACGGTTTGGATGTACCGTGCACTATTCAGTGTCCCCTCGACGATCACCAGTGGTGTACGGCCAGTGTAGGAGATCGCTCCCCACACCATGATGCCGGGTGTTGGCCCTGTGTGCCTCGGTCGTATGCAGTCCTGATTGTGGCGCTCACCTGCACGGCGCCAAACACGCATACGACCATCATTGGCACCAAGGCAGAAGCGACTCTCATCGCTGAAGACGACACGTCTCCATTCGTCCCTCCATTCACGCCTGTCGCGACACCACTGGAGGCGGGCTGCACGATGTTGGGGCGTGAGCGGAAGACGGCCTAACGGTGTGCGGGACCGTAGCCCAGCTTCATGGAGACGGTTGCGAATCGTCCTCGCCGATACCCCAGGAGCAACAGTGTCCCTAATTTGCTGGGAAGTGGCGGTGCGGTCCCCTACGGCACTGCGTAGGATCCTACGGTCTTGGCGTGCATCCGTGCGTCGCTGCGGTCCGGTCCCAGGTCGACGGGCACGTGCACCTTCCGCCGACCACTGGCGACAACATCGATGTACTGTGGAGACCTCACGCCCCACGTGTTGAGCAATTCGGCGGTACGTCCACCCGGCCTCCCGCATGCTCACTATACGCCCTCGCTCAAAGTCCGTCAACTGCACATACGGTTCACGTCCACGCTGTCGCGGCATGCTACCAGTGTTAAAGACTGCGATGGAGCTCCGTATGCCACGGCAAACTGGCTGACACTGACGGCGGCGGTGCACAAATGTTGCGCAGCTAGCGCCATTCGACGGCCAACACCGCGGTTCCTGGTGTGTCCGCTGT
The DNA here is from genome assembly GCF_021461395.2 of Schistocerca americana. Classification (NCBI taxonomy): domain Eukaryota; kingdom Metazoa; phylum Arthropoda; class Insecta; order Orthoptera; family Acrididae; genus Schistocerca; species Schistocerca americana. Next base: position 160,269,895 of record NC_060119.1, on the reverse strand, counting down.
GCCGTGCGTGTGATCATTGCTTGTACAGCCCTCTCGCAGTGTCCGGAGCAAGTATGGTGGGTCTGACACACCGGTGTCAATGTGTTCTTTTTTCCATTTCCGGGAGTGTATAAAACCACTCGAAAACTAAAAATTTTGTCTTGCTTTAAAATCACAGAGGGACAAGAGTGGAAGCGTAATGCCATTTTTATGTCGAATGATAGACTGCCCCTAATATTTTCTATATGAAAAATGAATTTTAATTATGTAACGAGCCACTTCTCACACAGCCGACTTGCGCAAGTAGGCCTACCATATTTCGCGACTTGTGTACTGTCGAAGCTCTCTCTGGCCTTCCGAATGGTGTACTGTAAACTGGGCATAGTGAAATTCGCTCCCAGAAAAGTTCTATCAAAGATTCATTAATACGTCTGTCCCAACTCCGCACGTAATCGAGATGAGGGCTGTCTCGTGAGGTATTATTGTATAACACTGACTTGGAGATGTTTAAAGGAGATCTGTAACACCAGCTTTTTTTACAGTCGAATGTGATAATAATTTTTTTTTTTTGTGTGACGGAATCAGAAAAAATTTCTCTTTTTCATGTGAGGTGACCCAATAGTTGTATAATGTAGTCTTCCTTACTTGGTGTTCTAGGTATTCCAGTAACATAATGATACCGTCGATTGTGCAAGTACATAATTCTTCGGCATATGGCGGTATTTAGAAACCACAGTCTCTTCCTCTCGTGGCCTCTTCTTCGCATCATTCAGAATCTTTTGCTTCTAAGCGGGCGTCATCCATGGCTCCAGATTGATGCTCGTTTGAACTAAGCAACTCACAATCTTTGGTCTTTAGCCTTCCGCGGCAGTAGACTGACTTCTGTTTCGAACAGCGCGAAATCGCAGTCTCGTCTCTTTTGATTCTTTTTATAATTTGAGCGTAGTCTTCAGAGTGACCAAATGGATAAGCATGGATGGTCGCTGATGCTTCCATGTAGAACCCATAAGTACACAAACAAACAAGGCGAGCGAACTGAACACTATGCAAGTTAAGCGTCCTACTAAGGGTGATAGTTCAGATGGTCATCTTGTGGGGTGATGAGGTCACTGGGAACGTACGTAGACTATGGCTCATAGGAAGCAGTTTCCTTAGAAGAGAACTGTCGAGCTGCTGTAGGCCGCAACTTTGTTTCTAGTAATACTGCGTGCGAAATTCACTGGGCGCAGTTTTCATATATCCCCTTGGGACCATCCTCCCGCTACAGTTTTATTGATCTGTAAGCTCCTGCTCGTAAAAACATTGCAATATCTGAATTTCTGTGACACATAAAAATTCTATTTGCGTAAAATACTTACACTGATCAGCCAGAACATTCTGACCACCGTCCTAATAACGATACAAATCCGTCCAGGTGGTAGCAGCGTCACCTGTCGAGAAATAACTTTCAGACACACGCGTGGTGCGTGTAGTATCAGTGCACGTGCTGTCCGTGTGTAGAATGGGGACGGCGCGGGATCTGAGTTTGATCGAGGGCAGATTGTGTTGGCCCGCAGGCTCGGCACGAACATTTCGGAAACTGTACGACTTGTGGGGTCTTCGAGGAGTGCTATGGTGAGTATCTTCAACACTGGCGAAACGAAGGTGAAACCACGTATATACATCTTTAGGTTGCGTGGCTACCCCTCATTACAGATGTCGTAGGCTGGACAGCCTTATAAAACACGAAAGGTGACGAACTGTGGAGGAACTAAGAGCTGGGCAGAGTACAAATGTGTCTGAGCACACAGTACACCGAGCACTCTTAACGATGTCCCTTCGCAGGCTACGACCCATGCAGCACGACACTCGCAACTACGACTGAAATGGGCACTTGTCGATGACGCTGGACTTTGGCGCAGTAGCAGAGCGTTGCATAGTCTGATGAGTCCCGACACTTATATCATGATTACGATGAGAGAGAGCAAATCCGTCGCCTTCCAGAACACTTGTATACAAGACTGAGACAAGTTGGCGATGGCTCCATTATACGCGAAACATTCAGAGGGGCATCCATGGATACATTGGAGCTGATGTAAGACATCATGACGGCCAATGAGTATCGTACACTGGTTGCAGACCACGCACACCTCTTCATGAGGATCATGTTCCACGACGGCAGTGGCAGTTTACAAAAAAGACAATACACCATGTCACAAGGCCAGGAATGTGACGGAGTGGTTCGAGGAACACATTGGCGAATTCTAAGTAATGTACTGGCCCGCCCAACTCGACAGATCTGAACTTGATTGAACACATTTGGGATGTGATTGAACAAGGTGTCTGAACTTATCGCCCCCACCCCAGAATTTATTAGGTGACTTGTGTGTGTGTGTGTGTGTGTGTGTGTGTGTGTGTGTGTGTGTGTGTGCAGATGTGGTGTGAGCCCCCTCCAGCGACCTACCAATACCTCATTGCTTCCATGCCGCGACACGTCACCGCTGTTATCCTTGACAAAGGTAGACACACTCACTATCAGTGAAACGTCCCCTTTGAAATATTTATACACGACTGTCCTTAAACTGGCACACAATATTTTTAGCGCAACGCAATCTGACTTTCAAAAATCCCTACAAAAGAATGGCCCTGACTAACATTAACCCATACCTTTCACAAATCACTTACCTCACAAAAATCTTCGTTACTCGAACTACTGCAATTCAGCGATGTGTGCAGATGTGGTGTGAACCCCCTCCAGCGACCTACCAATACCTCATTGCTTCCATGCCGCGACATGTCACCGCTGTTATCCTTGCCAAAGGCAGACACACTCGCTATCAGTGAAACGTCCCCTTTGAAATATTTATACACGACTGTCCTTAAACTGACACACAATATTTTTAGCGCAACGCAATCTGACTTCCAAAAACCCCTACAAAAGAATGGCCCTGACTAACATTAACCTATACGTTTCACAAATCACTTACCTCACAAAAATCTTCGTTACCCGAACTACTGCAATTCAGCGAGCGCCACTACTGCCAGCTAAATAAAAGATTCAAACTACGCAAGGCACTAACTACTGATAAGCATAGTTAGCAAATGAAAGATTTTAATAGAGAACAAACAATGTATTTACCTTAATAGTGTTGAAAAATCATAATATACATAGTAGTTCATGACATCCAGTCTTACAAATTTCAAAACTCCGCCATTTCTCTCCCCACATCCACCACTGCTGGCAGCTCACCTCCAACTGCGCAACGCTACGCGCTGTTCACATCCAGCTGCCGCTGCCCAAGACTACAATGGCAGACAAAAATGCAAACTAGCCACAGACTGTACACAGCACAGCCAGTGATTTTCATACAGAGCGCTACGTAATGTTGCCAATAAGAAAACCTAAACAGCCTACTTACATCAGGTAGGTGGTCATAATGTTCTGGCTGATCAGCGTATGGGACCTGATATGACAAGGTATGTCACAAGCTGGTGCCTATTGTGTAAATAATTCCAGTTGGGAACCTTCCCTCACCTGTTCGGCACAGTTTCCGTGAACTGATCAGGGCTTTTCCTGGGTAATATGTAATTCTTCTCATTTCCAGGGTGTAGTGTACCGAATGGTTGAAAGTTCGTAGCAGACTGGAACTATGTGGCGGACCACGACTTGAACCCGGAACTTTGCCTTTGACAGTCAGTGCATCTGAGCTATCGAGATACAATACGACAAAACATCACCGTTATGTCACTGGGTTGTGTGGAGCGAAGTCTAGGTGAACAATGTGCAGAATAACAATTTCAAACATTTCTTGATTAAAGACATGCATTCGATAAAAGGAAGTAAATTTTTGAATTAAAAAACAATACAATTACTTAATAATGATTTTAGGACTGGAATGAAACACACTTTGAAGGTGATGATATGATTTTAAGAACCAACCATAATTTGGCAATTTAACAAAATACAGTTAGTTAACAAAATAATCTAAGCTATCTGGTTCAGTGGTCCAACGAAAGCAGTGTAAACAATTATACATCATACCAGAAGAAGTGGCGCTGGGAAACGAATGGAGTGCGCCTGACGGAATTTCCTTATGACCATCAGGACAGATTACATCAGATAATACTTACGGTCATCTGAAAAATAACAAACATTAGCATTCATCAAACAACCATTACATTCGGTATCGCACCAGTCTGGACCTGTGCTTATTACTCCATCAGATTGCGGCACGACACTAGTTAACAAAAGCAAATGGCACTCAGAGCTACTCTCCAAATTACAACAAGGAATTTTAGATACATTTTTCAATATTATGTTGCGTACCATAAGATATGTGGCAGCTCACACTAGGTAGGTTAATTTTTTTTAATAAACAGGAGACTAACCAATTTGACCTATGGTGTTACTGCCGAGAGGAAATGCATTAATCTTCTAAAAGATCTCGGCACGTGATAAAAAGAAATAACAGTATTCCACCAGTAACAATTATAAAACACGTTTTAGATTTAATTCTCACTAGATGCACTAGACATCAAACTTAAAATTATGAGGTTAATTACTTACTAGACTTGACAACTTGTACATTAATGCGAACTATACACGTGTAAATATGTTCATAAATACAAGCGTCAGTGGCTAATTGATCACATGAATAACCGCAATGTCAAAATGGGAACCCCACCTGTAAGCACTGTACCGATAATTTGTTTAGCGGAAAGCAGGATTCATCAAGAAAGTTCAAATGCAATTAATGAAGTCACGAAGAGGGAAAGACAGCACTGAAGTATAATTTTAAGTCAAGCATTTTTAAGTTTGAGAGGAAATGTAGCGGTATATGTACTATTCCTTGTACTGCTGTGGCTCACTGAGGAGACATCTTCCGTCTTTGAAAATTAGCCGTGTCGATGTAATCCGTCACGGTATAATAGTTAATTCCACTTCAGTCAATAGCGGCCAGAAAATCTGATCTGGTACCAATGCTGTTAAACAACCAAGTCCCGATAACTGTATGCAGGGCTGAGCACAACCGCAACACACACCAAGCAGCCGCCTCGGCTAACCACGGCCCCTCACCACAACAGCTTCCCGGAACGTGTTGCGTCACAGCTCACCACATACTGACTACCTCACATGCTCCTCACACAGATATCGAAGGGTCTATCGCCGCGAGCCAAAGATGTTCTCTACGAATCGAATGTGCCTAAGATCGTCACACAGTAATACCACAGCCTAGTACACACACACGACACTCCCTCGTGCGAAAAGTTGTTACCGTTTGACAGGTGGAGCGACATTAGCGCTCCAAGCGGTGAGGAAGCAGTCACAAGCGTCGCAACGATACTGTTCGTTTTCGCTTAATTAACGAAATATTTGTTATACCTTTGCATTCCACGCGTTAGTAAATTACCAAGAGACATGAATTATCGTGAAATACACGTATAAACAACCGAGTAACATTGATTCAGTGACATAAACGTCAACTTACTCACGAAGAATGCTTTCCAATATGCGTGTCTTTGCAGCTTATTTCACTGAAAGTAAGAGAATGTAAAAACATACTTCACGCGTGAGAAGCATGTATGTCTCTTGTTATCATAGGCACTGTCCTTGATACTTAAAATTTTTTTTTTGAGTCTAATGATTCTTCCATTCTTACACTTTGCTCGACTTTCTAACACGCAAATATTTTTGAAAACGGAATTACTTTTGCTTGAAAAACGAATGTGTTGAAGATTCTTGCACTTCTGGCTCAGATTTAGCAACAATTGTAGAACTGGTTTCTTCTGTGGTGCGAAACAGTTTTATTGCTTTTGACGATTTATTGGTACGTTTATGTGGTCTTCACTTAAGCTACAGGTGCGGTGGGTTATTTGCTACGTTAAATAATGTAGGCATTACATTCCATACAGGTTTTCTACGTTCCACATTCAGTGATTTGGCTGAATGTGTAGCAAACATTACTCCACTTTTTGGTTTAGATATACGGCTCCTATCCGCAAAACGTCAGGTGTTCTGCTGGTTACTAGCAATTTTTGGTATTAAAGGAAAACGACATTATTCAGTATACATCTGTACATTACAAGACAGTCGTAAATGAACTGTTCTGTGATTTACCGTTTCGTATCTCCAGAGTCCTGTGGAAACTAATGAATGACAAATGTGGTGTCATTTTTTAGCTACTGGCGATTTTTATTGTACTACATACACCCCCTATTGTAAATACTATGTTACAAATCAATATTAAACGTTAGTAGTTCCACTCATCCGTTATCGTACTCGGAAGTGACGCTTGCTGGCCTCTTGGGGTGCTGCTATCGTTGTGGGTAACAGAAACGAGACGGAGTGTCGCTACTGTTATGTTAGACTGTGGTAATATCCTTACTTCCAGGAGTACGTGTACAGCAAAGAATTCACAGGAGCAGCTGTAAAGTCTGGGGTACTGGCAGGCGTGAAGCTTTTTTATGTGTCATAAGTCGTGCCTGGATAACTCTTTAGGCCCAGCCCTGCACACTGTTATAATCTATCTAGAAGTTTCAAAACAGCACACACTCCGCTTCTGTTATCAAGTAACTGCTTGTTTATATCCTCAAAGTACAGGGTGATCAAAAAGTCAGTATAAATTTGAAAACTTAGTAAACCACGGAATAATGTAGATAGAGAGGTAAAAATTGACCCACATGCTTGGAATGACATGGGGTTTTATTAGAACCAAAAAAACCCAAAGTTCACAAAATGTCCGACAGATGGCGCGTGAAAGATCTCTTTCGCACGTCGTTTGGTGATGATCGTGTGCTCAGCCGCCATTTTCGTCATGCTTGGCCTCCCACGTCCCCAGACCTCAGTCCGTGTGAATATTGGCTTTGAGGTTACCTGAAGTCGCATGTGTATCGTGATCGACCGACATCTCCAGGGATGCTGAAAGACAACATCCGACGCCAATGTCTCACCATAACTCTGGACATCATTTACAGTGCTGTTCACAACATTATTCCTCGTCTACAGTTATTGTTGAGGAATGATGGTGAACATATTGAGCATTTCCTGTACAGAACATCATCTTTGCTTTGCCTTACTTTGTTATGCTAATTATTGCTATTATGATCAGATGAAGCGCCATCTGTCGGTCATTTTTTGAACTTTTGTATTTTTTTGGTTCTAACAAAACCCCATGTCATTCCAAGCATGTGTGTCAATTTTTACCTCTCTATCGAGATTATTCCGTGATTTTTTCAGTTTTCAAATTTATACTGACTTTTTGATCACCCGGTTTAGTGAGTATCAGTTATCGACGCAGAAGACCCTCTCGGATGGCCGCTCGAGCTAGCGGGACGATTCCAGGATGCGGGGAGCCGCGCCGGTTCTTCAGCGAATCCGCACGGCGAACTGACGACAAGGGCCGATGACGCAGCCGGCCTGGATGTGGTTTTTAGGCAGTCTCTTAGACCCGACTGGGTGAGTACTGTCCTGGTACCCACGTTCCTGGTCACGATTCGCAAACATTTCGAAGAACGTTCTCATACTTTGCAAGCAATAACACTGAACACAAAGTGATGGGTACAACATCAACATGCCAACCCTGTGAAGATATGAGACAAAGGCCAGGAAAAAAGAGAAACTATTTCACGCAGAAAAATAATACACTACTGGCCATTAAAATTGCTACACCACGCAGATGACGTGCTGCAGACGCGAAATTTAACCGACAGGAAGACGATGCTGTGATATGCAAATGATTAGCTTTTCAGAGCATTCACACAAGGTTGGCGCCGGTGGTGACGGCTACAACGTGCTGACACGAGGAAACTTTCCAACCGATTTCTCATACACATGACCGGCGTTGCCTGGTGAAATGTTGTTATGATGCCTCGTGTAAGGAGGAGAAATGCGTACCATCACGTTTCCGACTTTTATAAAGGTCGAATTGTAGCCTATCGCGATTGCGGGTTATCGTATCGCGACATTGCTGCTCGCTTTGGTCGAGATCCAATGACTGTTAGCAGAATATGGAATCGGTGGGTTCAGGAGGGTAATACGGAACGCCGTGCTGGATCTCAACGGCCTCGTATCACTAGCATTCGAGATGACAGGCATCTTATCCGCATGGCTGTAACGGATCGTGCAGCCACGTCTCGATCCCTGAGTCAACAGATGGGGACGTTTGCAGGACAATAACCATTTGCGCGAACAGTTCGGCGACGTTTGCAGCAGCATGGAGACCGTGGCTGCGGTTATCCTTGACACTGCATCACAGACAGGAGCGCCTGCGATGGTGAACTCGACCGCGAACCTGGGTGCACGAATGGCAAAATGTCATTATTTCGGATGAATCCAGGTTCTGTTTGCAGCTTCTTGATGGTCGCATCCGTGTTTGGTGACATCGCGGTGAACGCACATTGGAAGCGTGCATTCGTCATCGCCATACTGGCGTATCACCCGGCGTGATGGTATGGGGTGCCATTGGTTACACGTCTCGGTCACCTCTTATACACATTGACGGCACTTTGAACAGTGGACGTTACATTTCAAATGTGCTACGACCCGTGGCTCTACCTTTCGTTCTATCCTTGCGAAACCTTACATTTCAGCAGGATAATGCACGGCCGCATGTTGCAGGTCCTGTACGGGCCTTTCTGGATACAGAAAATGTTTGACTGCTGCCCTAGCCAGCACATTCTCCAGATCTCTCACCAACCGAAAACGTCTGGGCAATGGTGGCCGAGCAACTGGCTTGTCAGAATGCACCAGTCACTACTCTTGATGAACTGTGGTATCGTGTTGAAGGTGCATGGGCAGCTTTACGTGCACACGCCATCCAAGCTCTGTTTGACTCAGGGCCCAGGCGTATGAAGGCCGTTATTACGGCCAGAGGTGGTTGTTCAGCGTACTGATTTCTCAGGATCCATGCACCCAAAATGCGTGACAATGGACTCAACAGGTCAGTTCTAGTATAATAAATTTGTCCAATGAATGCCCGTTTATCATCTGCATTTCTTCTTGATGTAGCAATTCTAATGGCCCGTAGTGTACAACTGACAGCTGACTATCGCACTGTCCGTCCTCCAAACTATCGTAAATAATGCCAAGGTGCTTGTGGATATGATTAAGCTTCTCTCTTATAGCATCCCGTCGATATCAAGGCCATTAGGCAGTTCGAACTCGCTCTGTGTCGGTGTGGAGAGGGAGAGGAGGGGGGGGGGGGGGGGGGGGAATCGGCCTTGGCTCGTGAAAGGAACCATCCCGTCATTTGCTCGGAGGTATTTAGGGAAATCACAGAAAATCTAAAGCTGGATGGCCAGGTGCGGATTTGAAGCGTTGCCCTCTCGAATGCGAGTCCAGTGTGCTAACCACTGAGCCACCTCTCTCAGTATTTTTCTCAGATGTAACGCATGCATCCTAACCCCAGGCCGCCGCAAAAGAAGATGAATTATTAACAGTTTTATAGACATTGTAATTTGTGTAGGCTCACGTTGATTATATGCCTCGTTATTCTCGGCAGCGGCTGCGCACGGCAGCAAAACGAGACTCGGCAGTTTAAACTCAGCGCCGCGGAAGTAACCGAGAACAGGGAGAGGCATAAAATTTCCATAGGACCCGGACGCAGATATACGCAACGTCATCTTATATGTTACACTAACCTTTGTCGAGATTTTACTGCCAATAAAGTTTTATTAATGCTTCCGCCAGCAGAAGACCGTTATTTCGTCAGCACTATGTCGGTCACAAACTGCACTGCACCGTGCAGTCACATAAAACGGCCGTTACCTAAATGTGGAGCGGGAACAGGCACACAGCACAAAACTACAGTAATGTAGCAGACTCACTGCGGGTTCATGTTGTCAAGTCCTAGCTAGCAGTAGATACGTATCTAGCTTGCATTACTCACTGTGCACGCAATATCTGCACGCGACACTAGTCTCTAGTTCGCTGTGTATCAGTTTATTTGTACGGTTTATGGAGTAACGATGGTTATGTGTGTCACACATATTTTCTGAGCGACGATCACGTCCAGTAACTGTTGCTACATCACTCAGTCTAGTTCTCCCTTTTGTCTTCCTTTTTATTCACCTTCTTTTCATTCTTTTTATGCTTCCACTCTTCGCTTTGCCCTCTTACAATAATTTATTTCGGAGCCACAAGCGTAGCTGCAATACATGCTGAGTTCCCAGAAAGAACAATTTTTTCTGGTACTTTGCGCATCAGGTGGCGATCGTAGGTAGTTTGGAATTATAGCATTTGACTGGATTGTTGATGAAATTGTGGGAAGTTCTCTTTCACATGTAAACTAGCACTCTGATATCGATGCATATTATAAGAATTGTGTATGAATGTGTGTAAGCGTGTATGTACGAGGGCTACTCGGAAAGTAAGGTGCGATGGCCGAAATGGAAACCACAGTGAAAATCCTATGAAGTATTGAACATATGTGTTGGGCAGTGTCTATAGCATGCGCATCGATTCCGTCACGTCGCTCTTGTCAGTTCAGAGGGCAGAGTGAGAACTTAAAGATTCCTAGAAAACAGTATCTCCGCCAAGAATGAGGGCCTGGGAAAGATTTCGCCTGATGACATGCAGCCTACATAGGATAACTGTCATGTATTTCCATCTTCATGACAATTTATCAAAATGGTTCAAATGGCTCTGAGCACTATGCGACTTAAATGGCTCTGAGCACTATGGGACTCAACTGCTGAGGTCATTAGTCCCCTAGAACTTAGAACTAGTTAAACCTAACTAACCTAAGGACATCACAAACATCCATGCCCGAGGCAGGATTCGAACCTGCGACCGTAGCGGTCTTGCGGTTCCAGACTGCAGCGCCTTTAACCGCACGGCCACTTCGGCCGGCTATGCGACTTAACTTCTGAGGTCATCAGTCGCCTAGAACTTAGAATTAATTAAACCTAACTAACCTAAGGACATCACACACATCCATGCCCGAGGCAGGATTCGAACCTGCTACCGTAGCGGTCACGCGGTTCCAGACTGAAGCGCCTTTAACCGCACGGCCACACCGGCCGGCGACAATTTATCACCCGCACTCAGCACCGACAGTGAAGACGCTGCTGCAGCGTTTTCGATGGGAAGTATTTGATCACCCACAATACAGCCTGCAGTTTGCTCTCCCTAAGGTCATCTCAGCTCACACGAAGCGCGACTGTGGAGACATTTTGGCACGGACAAAGAGATGTAGACAAGCTTAGAGAATTGTCGGGAAGTGCAGGCGGCTGCTTTCTATGACGAGGGTGTTGGAGAGTTGTCTCTGTAGAGAAGTAGCTAGAATGAATAGCTAACTGGAACAAATAAATCACTTTTGATTTTCACAGCAGTTTCAATATCGCTACCGATCGAACTTTGCTTTGCGAATAGCCGTAGTATGTTGCACATCTCCTCCTAAACTACTTGTCCGATTTCGACTAAACTTGGTACACACGTCCCTTACTCTCAGGCAACAGTCGCTGTGGGGGTAATAATCACTTACCTATTACAGTTCAAGAAGTATGGCGTCATGAGATGCGTGAAAAACTGCCGCATTGTGACCTTTAAACTTATTACTTCTTTGCTGCTAAATGTATTCGCAACACATTTTGCTGACAGTATCCACATATGACGCGGAATGTACCTAAACAATTATATCACTGTATGACACATGTCACATAGTTCAGGAGATATGACGTCATAAATAGTGAGATGCGTAAAAAGATGCTACAGCATGCATGAAGTTCGCTACTAAGACACCCCTCCAGTCGAGTGAACTTGAGGAAATCCCTGACAGGTGGCAGCGCTTTTGACACCTTTCAGCTGCGAAGCGCGAACGGCCGTGGGGAAAACACCGGTAGCCTGTGTTTGGTCGTTACTCCTCTTTTCCTGCACCGAAACCACGTTCTGACTGCTTACAGTGGCGGAAAACGGTAGTATTGTTTTTTCAGCATACATCGCAAGCACAGCGATTAATGAATTTACCTACGATATTGCAGCGTCCTGCGATCTATACAGCCCACACTGCAGCGCTTGGAACACAGTCACTTTAATTATGACCACACGGTTACGGCGATTACTTTTGACATAAGATACAGCTTACTTCCTTTTTTTCCATCTGTCTCGTTTTCATTTGACTGCGCCTTATAAATACCCGCCTAGGTGTATACATGTACGAAGAGCGTTCAGCAAGTAATGCAACACGTTTTTTCGGTAAGCAGGTTGGTTTTATTGAGGATACCTATACATCACATTATTTCCCGCCCTTTTGGCTACAAAACACTATTTTTCAACATAATTTCAGTTCAATGCGACGGCCTTACGCCACCTTACTGGGAGGGCCTGTATGCTCGCATTATACCACTCCAATGGCCGACGTCGGAGCCAACGTCTGGCTGCATCACATCAGTAACCTCCCCATCATCCACGCACTGCTTCCTGCGGAGTGCATCCTTCATTAGTCCAAACAGATGGAAGTAGCAGGTTCGAAACCCAGGCTGTACGGTGGATGAGAAATGACAGTACAATGAAGTCTCGTGAGCTTCCCTCGGGTCTGCGAACTTGTATGAGGTCTTGCGTTGTCAAGAAGTTCGTTTGCATTTTGTGGCGACGAACACACTGAAGTCGTTGTCCACGACGGAGGACATCAAACCGAATAACTCGTTCAGGATTGCAGAAGGCCGTAACTATGAATTTACCGGGTGAGGGTGCGGCTTTGAACTTGTTCCTCGGGGGAGAGTGGTGTGTCGCCATTCCACGGATTGTCGTTCCCTTTCAGGTTCGAAATGATGAACCCATGTTTCATCGCCTGTGACTACGCTCGATAGAAGATGGTAACGATTAGCCCTGTGACGCGCAAGAAGTTCCGTACAGATGATCCTTCATTGCTCTTTGTGATCTTGTGTTAGGTGACGAGGAACCCAGCGGGTATACATCTTTGAGTATCCCAACTGGTGGACGTCCAGTTCTGCAGCGCGGTGTCTGATTGTCATTCGCCAATCACTCGAATGAGAGCATCCGCATTTCCCAACGTTGCAAGAGTCCCAGTTGTGTGCAGCCGGCCGGCGCGCGGGACATCGAACAGCTTTGCGTGAGCTTGTTGATATGATGACAGACGCCTTCCCTCAACGACTCACCGTGCTTTTGTTCACTATCAGGTCTTCGTAGACATTCTGCAAGCGCCTATGAATATCTGCGATGCTCTGGTTTTCCCCCAAAAGAAACTCATTGACAGCTCTTTACTTGGAAGGCACCTCTTTTGTAGACGCCATTTCGAAGGCTGCGTATAGCGCCGCCATGTTTCGGAACTCCATGGAACCATACGGGCCGTAGTGGGAATATTATGTGATGTCCCATACCAATTCTGCATTTTTTCAACCGGAATTGGCAGAAAAAACTATTGCATTACTTACTGAATGCCCCTCGTACGTACCCGCCGACGGTATGCACGTATACGAGGTTCCATCGGACCGACCGTGTCGTTTGCGTGCTTCACCTTTTTTGTCAAGCAATGTGTTTTCTAGGCTAGTTTTTATTCTGCAGACTCCGTATAATTCTCTCGCCTGGATACACGTTTCGGCAACATCCATTTTATTTTCATTGCAAAATGGTGACGATTCACCGTCGATCGGATATGACATATGTCCGTTCTTCAAATACCTGGGATGTCCCCTGCGGTGGTTCACGCGTGTAGATACATTGTCTCATTGATATTAAAGATCCATTGATTAACCTCAGAAATCCCAATTCTTATGATGGCTTCGAAGTGCTATGACGCAAGGAGCTTGCATCGATTATCGTCCCACATTCAAAGTCGGTACTCTTACGTTTACAACACACCTATCTACACTACTGGCCATCAAAATTGCTACACCACGAAGATGACGTGCTACAGACGCGAAATTCATCCGATAGGAAGAAGATGCTGTGATATGCAAATGATTAGCTTTTCAGAGCATTCACACAAGGTTGGCACCGGTGGCGACACCTACAACGTGCTGACATGAGGAAAGTTTCCAACCGATTTCTCATACACAAACAGCAGTTGACCGGCGTTGCCTGGTGAAACGTTGTTGTGATGCCTCGTGTAAGGAGGAGAAATGCGTACCATCACGTTTCCGACTTTGATAAAGGTCGGATTGTAGCCTATCGCGATTGCGGTTTATCTGATCGCGACATTGCTGCTCGCGTTGGTCGAGATCCAGTGACTGTTAGCAGAATATGGAATCGGTGGGTTCAGGAGGGTAATACCGAACGCCGTGCTGGATCCCAACGGCTTCGTATCACTAGCAGTCTAGATGACAGGCATCTTATACGCATGGGTATAACGGATCGTGCAGCCACGTCTCGATCCCTGGGTCAGCAGATGGGGACGTTTACAAGACAACAACAGTCACTACTCTTGATGAAGTGTGGTATCGTGTTGAAGGTGCATAGACAGTTGTACCTGTACACGCCATCCAAGCTCTGTTTGATTCAATGCCCAGAGTATCAAGGCCGTTATTACGGCCAGAGGTCGTTGTTCTGGGTACTGATTTCTCAGGATCTATGCACCCAAATTGCGTGAAAATGTAATCACATGTCAGTTCTAGTATAATATATTTGTCCAATGAATACCCGTTTATCATCTGCATTTCTTCTTGGTGTAGCAATTTTAATGGCCAGTAGTGTATGACACAACTCTGCGATGTCGTGTCTACACACACGCCATACCCGGCCGCTCTCTCCACAGAAAACTCTTACATATCCGAGCCCATGATTCCTCTGTTGGTAATCACTGATGCTAACCATGAATCGCGTTTGTTTCCAAGTTGTCGAAGTGTTCACAGTTTACTGAAATGTTATTGCGTATAGCCTGGCTGGGTCCGTTCGTATGTTACTGCTGTACCCCAATGCTCGTTTGTATCTCAATACCGACAATAGAAGGTGGACTGTAGCTACTAAACGAAACTGTGTGTGGTCCGCACTGTGCTCTGCCAATATCCGTGGCGAAAAGCCAGCGAGTGTTCTTTGATCTGGGGCCTGGACGGTAACGCGATCGACCTCCGCCTTCATATATTGCAGATTGTGGCTCTGACGTGGCCTCTACCCTGGGCGCTTCAACAGGCTGGACTGCGCGTCCGTTTATTGGTTTATTGGCAAACAAGATTGCCTCGCTTGTAAAGTACGCGTGTAATCTGACTCCAGCCGTCTCGCTTTCGGAGTTCGTTGAACTTCACGATTATGTTCGGAGGTCGCCGTAGGGCAAGGCACATCTGACGTCCATCTCGAACAAAAAGCAGGACTCGGATTCCTCACCGTGTTCGTGCAAAAATCGAGTGTAATCTTTCTCTTCTTCTTTTTTTCTTTCGTTGTGGCCTTCTTAGGACCACGGTAATTCGCTTCAGCTTCGTTCCTTATGGTCTTTCTTCTTTCCCAATATTCTTTCATTCTCATACTTTGCAGCCTTCTTCGTTCTTCTGTCCAAAGAGATTTTGTTCTGGGTCTCGTTCTGTCCTCGAAAGCTATGAAGGGCTGAATTTTTAATTTAAAAATCACCCTGTTGTATATCTCTGGTTCCTGTATTCTCATTTCTTCCATATCTCTTTGTATCTCTAGGATCCATCGTACTTTGGTTTTCTTGTTCACCACAGATTGTGTGATTCGCCGTGTTAACATCCCCTGGTCCATTCTGAGGATTTGTCCGAAGAACATGCTCCTTTCCCTGAAGACGTCGTAATTTTTTTTTTCTATCTTGGTATACAGTTCCAGGCTGGCTCGGTTTCTAAATTGACCATCTTCTGTTCTTCGAGAGCCTAATATTCTTCTGAGAATCATTCGTTCTATCAGGTCTAGTCTCTTGATCACTCCGGTTCTTGCTAAATTGAGAGTTTCTGCTGGATATAGAGCTTAAGGGCGGATCACTGTTTGGTAATGTTTCAATTTTGCATTTATCGAAATATTCTTTTTATTGTAGGTTTTGATAGTTCATAAGTTCATTTTGTTTATTCGTGCTCCCATTGCTTCTTTTTCGGTCAGTCCGATACCTATCCATTCTCCAAGGTATCTGAATCTCTCCACCTTCTGAATTTTCCCTCCTTCTATTGTCATCCATCTAGGAGCTGTCGTGATGTTTTCATATATTGCGTCTTCTCGATAGAGATCCGTAGGCCTGCTTTAGCTGCCTGTCGCTGCAATTCTGTGGTTTGCTTAACTGCCTCTTCTAGTGATCCGGACAAGATCACAATGTCATCTGCGGATGCTAGACAATCTACCCGTACTCCTTTATTCTTAAACCCCACGTGTATTTCACTCAGTCCTTTCACTCTCTGATCACCTTATCGAGGACACAATGAAAGAGCAAAGAGGAGAGTCCATTTCCCTGTCTCACCCCAGTTTTAATCTTACAAAGCATCCGACAGCTTTCCTCTGAAGTTGACCTTAGATGTTGTGTCGTACGTTTAACCAGTTCACTGGATTTTCTATCCAAACACATCTCCCCTAGAATTAGGAACAGTGTGGGTCTGTCTACAGAATCATGGACTTTCTTGAAGTCTCTGAATGTAACCACGAACTTTTTGCTCCTCTGTTTTTGATAAGCGAGTATAAGTTTTAGATTCAGGATCTGTTCTGCGCATGATCTCTCCTCTCTGAAGCATTCTTGGTACTCGTCAATTTGTGGATTTAGTTGTTCTTTCACTCTGTTTAGCTGTGCTTTTTAAAATACCTTATAGGTCACAGTATTAAAGAAATTCCCCGGTGTAATATTAAATACACGAAACAAAAATAAGAAGAATTCTTGTTTTTAGTAAGTGACATCAGAATTTCATGAAAGTCGTCATCATGACATACAGTCACTGTGCCATCTTAAAATAAAATGTGAAATACTAAAAGAGTTAACGTTTCGAGTGTATTGCTGCGATATTTTATGTTTTTTGAAATTCGCGATGGAAAAAAACACTTTGCCACCAGCTTCACTCTGCAAGATCACCATCAGTCTACAGAATCAGAATATAAAGGCCTAGTCGTTGTGTCATGATTTCGATGTAGACTATTCTTGACGTGAAAAACAATAAAACTGTGGTATGTGCCATAGTGCAATGCTTAACACTTTTCAGTATGTCTAGATCGCTATATGCGGCCATCTTTAGAACATGCGTAAATTGCCGCGACAGATTTCTGTACATTTGTCCATCTTTATTAGTTGCTGCGGCAGATTTCTTTACATTTATCCATCTTTATTAGTCCTTCATTACCAAAGTAACTAAATAGATCATTTATTTACAAATTACATCTTGAAATAAGTCCACAAAAAGCGTATTTTTGTACTGTTATTTATTAAAGTACATAATGTGTCATAGTGACTTCGTTACTTGGCATCGCACGACCGTTTCGGCATTGTGTGTTCCTCTACATTTGTTTCTTCTAAGAACTAGCTGCAAGCTATTACTGATTTATCTATTATAACTACACATTAAAATTATTCTCGAGCAAATATTGCAGAAGAAGTAATGATAGAGAACAAAAAACAAAAAAGGTCAGAGAGTAGGAATGGAAAGAAGAACAGAAAGGAGAAATGAACAAAGGAAGATTGTCACTATTAGAAAAATATAAACTGTTCATTGCTGTCTAGCCCACACTGGAATACTCAGGCCATACCGTTATCGTATGGATTGAAGATAGCCACATATAGACCTTCAAACAAGTCGCCTAGTACTGTTTGCATCAATTTACACATAGCAAAAGTTGCTTGCTAAGTCTATATTGTCTCACATTTAAAACATGTAAGGTTAAAGCTGCTTCTAAATCTCCGTCTCTGAAACAGATTTGATCTCACATGTTTTAAACTAGAGACAGAAAAGGCACTAATATAACAGGAATGTATTGTACCTATACAGGGAAACCCAGAAGTGTTGCGACAAACTCCCAGAAGAATGTCTTCAGGAACAAATCGAGGCTAAGAACCCTTGTCTAGAATTGACATCCAACAATACAACAGAACAACGAAATTATAGGTGACCACGCCTGCCACTGTGTCACCCCTTCTCCAGCAAATGTGACAGTACTGGCGATCGTGACAATCTGTCGTGATCACTGAGTAACAAACAATGTTGCGATACGTTGCGCCTACAGTCCGTCAGCGTGTAAAGTCACGTTTGCTGCCGAAGTGATGACCTACTGACAGGTGCCTGTGGCTAAAACTTCGACGCTCTGTTGGATGACGTTTTCAGGCACAGTTTCCTATCCGCGATTTGTTCCACAAAATATCCTCGACAACCCCTCGAAATTTGTCGCAGCGTTTCTTGGACGCACGGTATATATTCGTAGTTACATGTGTTTCGTTGGCTGGTGATGATCTCGCAGATCTAAAGTTTTGGAACAATAAAGGGATTGACATAGTAGCTGTCGATCCAGGACCACTCTAAGGCCCAAAACACAAGCGGCGGCTTGGGCCGCCAAGCTGAGGGGGGTGCCAGAGGCGCACCTGTAGTAATGAATGACACGGTTGAAAATATACGATAATAGAAGCAAAATCGTTCCAGTTAACATGGACTGCAGCGAGCCGTTTTCGAGGTAATTGTGACTGTGGGTATCCACTAACTCTAGTATCAAATATTGTTCTCGGTTACTTATTTTAAATGTAAACTTCCTGATTAAATCCGGATACAGTTGCCCTCCAATTTCACGCATGGCCTAGCCGGGAAGAAATACTACTTCGGCAAGTTAGATGCTACCATTTCCTGTTCACATGCAGTTGTTAAAAGAAGTGTTCCACGTGCCGCCCGTTTGGGGCAATACTGTACTCGTCTATGCAGTGAGTTACGAATTCTTTCGAACACCATCGGGTCGACTCCTAAATCTTCGTAAAATTGTACAAATCGTTGTTCATTTCTCCTAGCGTATCAACATCAGCGCTGCTCACTTTACTTTTAAGATGCCCCAAGACAGAAAAATATATTGATGTCAGGTGACCTCGGATATCAAGGCGTTGGCTGTGCTCGATCTAACCATCCACCATAAGGGGGCGGTAGAATTCGTCTCCTATCAGCAATAAAATGTGCTCCTGCCCTGTCAAGATTGTACCATATTTCCTAGTGGCGCGCAAGGTGAGGTAGGCCATGGATAAATAGGTGAGGACTTTACATTTCAGATACATTTATACTAAACAGGACAGTAATCGGTACTGGAGTCAATGGCGATTTGTATCCGCATTTTCGCAATTACCATTATTGCTTCTGTTATGCATACTTTCAAGTGTGTTACTTTCGATTTTTAACTAGTTGAATACCAGGGTGCTCATGTATTAATCTTCCCTTCCCCCCCCCCCCCCCCCCTCTCTGTCAGAGCATGTGCTTCGATAAGTGCCGATGTGATAGGGACTGCCACTTAATCCATGATAAGAAGATTGCAGCACTACATTGATACCAATGGTCATCACTTCGAACACCTTCTGTAAATGGACATTGATGCCCTCTTTTTAACCTTCGTTGACCTTCAAGTACCTTACTGTTATACATCATTGGATTCGTCTCGATAGCCGCTATCAGAAAATAAGTACCAAACTATAGCATCCCATTTAAGAAAACAAAGTTCACCATCATATCTCTGACGCGACCCTACCTAGCAAGAAAAAGCCAACGTCATATTCTGGACCCCGTTGTCCCATGCAACATTTGTCCGAGGAAGAATGATGACACAGAACAATGGTTGGATAACATATGGACATAAAAAAGGTTTCGCAATAAAGAACAAGGTATCATTTGATGAGGTAAAAACTTTATTTTTATTTTTGCAGAATTGTATTCCTGGTCCACTTCACCCTCGTCATAGTCGATTTTTTGATAATTATTTTATTAATTTATCCTCTCAGTCAGTTTACTGTTCCATGGAAGGTATAAGATTAAATGAATTCTCATATTAGAGTCTACAACGTAATGGTATACGTGAATACTGTTTGCAAACTGTTCTGCGAATGTAGTTAGTAGTAAAGTAGTTAAATTAAAACGTCATGCCTCATGCTGATCTTTTACTGCATGACATGGAAAACGTAGTAAGCAATAACCTTTTTTCCTTTCATCAGTTTTGGGCGGGGGGCGGGGGGGGGGGGGGAGGGAGGGGGTGTCGGCGAGAAAAAGTTTCCTGAAGTTTGACGTTATGTGCAAAGTTATTCCACGTCACAAAAGTGCTGGATAAGTGTAGTCTGCCCTCTTTGCACGTAGTGAGTTAAACTGGTTTTCCACCCCTACCTCCTCCTGTTTCAGAGGTAGGCGATTATCACCCGCACAGCGCGTATTTCCAGATAGATAGCAATTTATATGCCTGATGGGTCTGATTGAAATCAATCCAGTGCTTCAGGAAGAGATGTGGAACATACATAGATACTTTTTATAACATTATTGATTATGATAAACCTTGTATTGAAATTTTGCATATGGTTGCCTCTGCCGCCCCTCTCAGCCTCTATCCTGTAAATAATTCTCATATAGTGCGGTAATACACTTGTCAGCAACTGGTCTTTTTGGTATTGGGGTAATTACATTCACGGTTTACTAACATAAAATTAGTCTTAACAGTCAACTGAGTAAGAGATGCATTTCGCGCCGAACTGTTTCTGTTTACTATAGTCCTTCGCTTATGGCACAACACATTTTCCTCCCCTCTGAGCCGTTTCCAGTAAAAATAGATGTTCCCAAGGGAGTCTCCGTTGTACGCCGGTGTGGGGCGCCAGCCGAGCGGCAGCAGGCTGCTATCACGTGGCCCCCGCTCGCACACGTGTGCCGCAGTCACTGCTGCCAACTTCGCCACCTCCGCCTTCCGGTTGCGCTGCACCAGCCCCTTAGCTCACACGCCGCCGCCGCCACAGGGAACGACTCTTGCGGAGTGTAAACTACGGCTTAGTCGGGGCGTGATAATTGGAGCGTAACTCAGCTTAATAACTCGCGGAAGTCGCTTCTTCCACGGATCGGGCCGCGCGGGATTTATCCTTTGATCCAACATCGCCGCCATCCGCTGATTCAACAAACTGGAGTAAGCGGCTGCCGAGCGGGGCGTCTGCCGTCCAAACTTGGCTTTATCTGCCTCTGAATACCGGCTGCCGGCGGCTCTTCGACTTGTGCTATAATCGCTTGAAGGTGAAGTCTCCGTAGCGAACGCAGCCGGTATCCGGAAAGTTGTGAAACTGGGGCAGAGCAAAGCGGCCGTGTCTCTAGCTCCTTCCAAAGTTTTACATAGACTCTGTCTTAAACTGGATGGGAAATGAATTCTTCAGTGACAGCATATCCATTTATAGTATCCCTTAATAGAAGCATATGGTGTAAAATGAGGGAATTATATAACGCCTTAGAACGTTGGTATCGTATAAAATGCTACCGTTTGTTTATCTCTATATATAAACGTGGAGCCATGTATGGAAGTGAAACGTGGACGATAAATAGTTTAGACAAGAAGAGAATAGAAGCTTTCGAAATGTGGTGCTACAGATGAATGCTGAAGATTAGATGGGTGGAGCACATAACGAATGAGGAGGTATTGAATAGAATTGGAGAGAAGAGAAATTTGTGGCCCAACTTGACTAGAAGAAGGGATCGGTTGGTAGGACATATTCTGAGGCATCAAGGGCTCACCAATTTAGTATTGGAGGACAACGTGGAGGGTAAAAATCATAGAGGGAGACCAAGAGATGAATACGCTAAACAGATTCAGCAGGATGTAGGCTGCAGTAGGTACTGGAGATGAAGAAGCTTGCACAGGATAGAGTAGCATGGAGAGCTGCATCAAACCGGTCTCTGGACTGAAGGCCACAACAACAACAACAACAACACATAAACGGCAATGTCCTGACTGACTGACTGACTCGTCACCCAGTCCAAATCGCTAAGGGTAGAAACTTGAAATTTGGATCTGATACATCCAGGCGTCGTTTAAGAAGGGATTTTTCGAAATCGCAGCCCTAAGGGGATGAAATAGGGGATGAGATTTTTTGTAAAAACATTTTATTACAAAATCATTTTAAAGCTAAATTTGTGAAAATTTAGATTTCACGTCCCAGTTAGCAATAAAAAAATAAGATTTTTACTGTTTTTGGAAATATTTCATTTTGCAAGATTATTTGAAGCTAAGTCTATGAAAATTTGCATTTGGCTTCTCTGTTAGAAATAAAAACATAAGCTTCTCGCTGTGTTTGGAAATTTAACCACTAAGGGGGTGAAATAAGAGGTGAAACGTTTTATGAGAATATTTCATTGCAAAAGTATTTTTAAAGCTCAGTCTTTGAAAACTGGTATTTGACTTCTCGGTTAGAGATGAAAAAATACATTTTTCAGTGGTTTTGGGAATTCAACCCCTAAGGGGGTGAAAGAGCATGAGCTTGATACACTGACTCATCATCGCCCAGCCCAGCCCGCTAAGGATAGAACCTTGAAGATTGGAGAGGATGAGGATCTTATCTAGAGGCGTCGTTTAAAAAGGCTTTTTTGAAATTCCAACTCTAAGGAGGTGAAAGAGGGGTGATAGATTTTTTTTTTAAAAATGTCGCTATTATGGCAGTTTTGAAGCTAGAACTACGAAAACTGGTATTTGATTTCTCAATCGGAAAATAATAAAATACGTGTTTCAGCGTTTTTAGAAATTTAACCACTAAGAGGGTAAAATAGTGGGTGAAAATAAATAATTACTAAGGAATTACTAACGGATTTGTAAGACCACATCTATGACAATTGGTATTTGAGTCCTCGGTTAGAATACCTGTTTGTGTTTCTGCAAATTCAACGCCGTGAAATAGGGGATGAAAATTCTTAAGAAAATATTTCGTTACATTAAAAAACCTTTGAAGCTAAATTTATGAACATTGGTGTTTCACTTCTTGGTTAGATACAAAGAAATTTCTGTTAGAGGATGAAAGCTGCTCCACAACAACGTAAGAGGCATGATTAACAAAAACTGTATACTCCAGCTACCACAATCGCTTTTTGGTCAGAAGTGCATTGGGAAAAGACCATGCTTATATGGCCGTGATTATTGTGAAAAGCCTAGAAGGTGTTGCAATTTGTGAACAACATAAAAATTCGATTAAATAAAATAAAAAAATATTTGCATGCCATACGCGAGCGAAGCAATGGGCTCTAATTGAGTATCAAATATAATTCATTACGAATACTGTCACCCGGCCATGAAATTGGTGATGGGAAATGGTGGTGGAATGGTGGGGAGAGAAAAAGTCGATTCAGTCAGTTGTTGGAAAGCAATCGACTCACTGGCTTGTAGTTTTACGTATCGGTTGAATTATCGAGTCATTCTTTTGGGTGGAATGAGGCCGTGAGAGCAACCAACTGGAAGTAGTCCGCGTAGTCCGGCGATAGTTCTGAGCGGAAACATTCCGTCGTTTTGCCATTGTTACATTATTATTGTTGACGCACTCCGATATCGCTGTTCCGATATTTGCATTTTGTTGAGCGTCAATAAGTAGCTGTTAGTTGAGTTTTTTGTCCATGATTGTGAACTGGCTTTTTCTTAACAGTAAACTCTGTGCCTGGATCATAATACCGAAACGCTCCGTGATGTGGGAATGAAATAAATTTCATGACTGCGTAAAAAGCGATCAAAATGAATTGAATCCAATATACAATATCGGCAATGGTGGTTCGTATTACGGAACTATATTAATTAAAGGAGTTAAGAAAAAGTATGATGACAAATGTTTGTGGCGAATAATTATAATAAATAAATAAATAAACTTCCGGCAGACGATAATATATGCTTAAAAAACAAGTGTGTCACCACGCAATTGAAAAATTTTGTCATATTTACTTTATGTTCGCATCATCTCAGCATTTACCGAAACAGAATTTTTGATTATAGGTGTATGCTAACGGGAAGAAGGAAATGGAGGCTCAACGGCTTTTTAAAAAGTTACGTTGGCACAATTAAATATAAATTTATAATACAGTACCAGCTCTTAACTTCTTAAAACCAACTGGTATTTAATGCGAATAGTTCACGAAATTCGTATTTAAGAAAATGAACACTAATTTTGAAAATACTTCATTTTTTAGAAATATACTTTTGTTTTCGATTGTTCTTGAAGTAAAATACGATATTAGTCAGTAAGGTTGGCAACCCTAGAGAAAATTAATGTATACCCACAAAGGCTTCAAAAGTATGTAAATGAAATCACTGTAACCCAGAGATACTTCATTTTTTAGAAATATACTTTTGTTTTCGATTGTTCTTGAAGTAAAATACGATATTAGTCAGTAAGGTTGGCAACCCTAGAGAAAATTAATGTATACCCACAAAGGCTTCAAAAGTATGTAAATGAAATCACTGTAACCCAGAGAATGAGTGAGAACATTATGTCAGTTACATTCGGTTGTTTCTTTCGACTAAAAAATCTTACTGACTGAAAAAAAAACAATAGAGTGGCCATCGTTTCTTAAAACCAGTCAGTTATACCATCGTTACATCTGTTGCCATTAACAAAAGTGATTACACGTGATTCCGCCCTCTGTGAAATGCGGTATGGAACATGAAGTCATTAACGAAGCCGCATATACTTGACTGTTGGAGCGGATAGAGAGGAAGTTGTCTTGGAAGTTACACAGATACAACACGTAAGAAAAGCTCTGAGCTGCATTTTGTAGTCGACATTTTATTTACTCGTTTGGAATTTAACATCTGGAAGGGGATTTCGTTTCTGTTGTATTATTATTATTATTATTATACATTAAATAGTTTTAAACATTCCGTTTTTCTATACTTCCATTCCATCATCGGCGGATTACATGACAAGTGAACATTTTCAATTAAGCCATGATGATAGTTGTAATCTCCAAGTACCCTCTACTGTTTCTACTGTCGATATTCTTTTATTTTCATCTTATTCTGACCTTACGAAAAATTAAGCAAAAAAAAAAAAGAACTTCTTTGTAAATGACACTGTCTGATTAGAAAAAAAGTATATTCAAATAAATCAAATTGTGTGAAATGTAAAATGTATCTATAAGGTAAAATTGATAACACATAATTTGGCAGGAAATCCATATTCCAACAAGGATGTTGTATAGGCTCGATCTATGGATACTATAATGTGCCCTTAAAAAAAAAATCTACGAATGCGGCGAATTGTTAAATTCCCTATACTTTTCCCATACCTCACACTAAATATGTGGTCAGTTAACAGATTTTTCGACGGGAAACATGCTTGTTAATACCCTACTATTTCCTTGGCGTACGGCTTAAGATTTTCCAGTATTATCAAGGATATCACCTCGTAGATCGTATTCAGTAGTAAAAAAACACTCTATAGTTACTATAGTCTCATCCGTGTCGTGCTGCCCGGACGGGCACTGTGATCATTGCTCCTACGTTCCCATGACATGGGCGTGATCCCCACTGACTGACTGGCCCGACCGCCACGCATACATGTTTTCGTAATTATTTGGTGACACCTGAAGATGAAGCTTTAAGCTACGATAACGGTCGTGGAATAAACTACGAACTGGAACGGATTTTTATTCTATAAATATTTTCCTCAGTTGCTGGCGTTCACCAATCGAATATTTTGTAGTCTGTTTATCATTTCTTGTTATGGACTGGTACAAAGAGAGCTTCCATTCGATTGGTGTTTCTTCCGTCTTCCATATTATTTTGATTAGTCTTATCAACTCTTTAACCAGGTCTTGACCATCTCTGAGATTATGTGATTTTCTCCAAGCTCCTCTCTCTTGTTCCGAATACTTACTGCTTTCTTAAATTCTCTTCAGTAACACCAATTGTTTCTCCTTATATTTGAAAATTAAGCTATGTTTCCCTATTCGTTAATTTGACGTGCAGTTTCGCAGTTCACTCAGCGATGACGTTCTAACAGTTTACATGCCATTTTATTTCGAGTTGCTGACGGGAAGTTGGTACGTCATTAATTTCTCTCATGCCTCGAGTTGCTGTGTGTCTTTTTTTCAAATTCGCGCCACACTAGGTACAGATGTGCTGGTTTGCCTCTGCGGTAATTTGATCAGCTTCATTATGCCCTGTCATTGCCCTAGAACAACATATTAATTAAAGGTTCAGATTAAATTTCACGCTCATGCTCGCTTCGGAACCCGATCGTGCGACTTCACAGCTGCAGTCTACTCACGTTACCTCCCTCATAGGTTACTAATGAATACAAATCTGTAGATAAATTTAAATGAAGAATGTGCATTCGCCCGGGGTGACTGTCACAGCTATAAATACTGTACAGGGCTTATAAAAAATCATCCGATTTAAAAAAGTCATAACTATTATGTTATTTTGGATATGTACGTGAAAAACGTATTGTTGGAAAGAGGAAACTGTCGAGTTTTACATGGTACCCGCTAGGTAGCAGCAATATGCGCCCACTTCAGCTGTAGTAAAAATGGTGTGGGCCAACAGAAAGCTTTTTGTGTTCTATGTTTTGCACAATGCAGGTCAGCAACAACGATTCAGCGTGACTTTCTTACTAGGTATGGTGTGGATCCTCTTGCACCACAGAACATTAGATGATGGCATGAACAGTTCCGAGAAACAGAATGTTTGTATAATGCAAATCGCCGGGCCGTTCCCACGTATCTTAAGACTGACGCCGAACACATCCGCCATATTTTCACAAGGAGTCCGCAGAAATCTGTTTGACGTGCAGCTCGACAGTTGAACATGCCCCCGACGTCCGTCTGGTATGTGTTGCGTCGACGTTTACACACGAAACCATTCAGCTACTGCAAGCTCTTCGTGGAGGTGACAAACAACGTGTGGTATTATGGACCATACGATTCAGCCTTACATTACTGGCCTCCAAGGTCACCGGAGCTGGCTATATATGATTATTTCTTGTGGTGGTTTATAAATGACTGTTTATGTGCCTCCGTTACCAACAACAATGAATGAACTGATACATCGCATAACAGCAGCTGTGGAAGCTGTAACTCAAGACATGCTAGTTGCAGTGTGGGAACAATTTGAATACAGTTGCCCTGCATCTCAAGGGGGGCGTATTGAACACCTACAAAAAGGTATGAAACAAAACTTTTTGATTACTTTTGAATACATTATGCGAGTGACAGTGATCAATGTGTTACAAATATTTACTATAAAAACAGTCTTGATCACGATTTATTTTTTAAGGTGACCGGTTTCGACCACTACTGTGGTCATCTTCAGACCATTGCGTTGGAACCACTTTCTGCTGGAGAATCACTACTCTTTTGACACGCCATCAGTGTTTGTAAACTCTGTGCTTCCTGGTTCATTGTTCCATCTCTTATTTACGGATCCCTCCATGGATTGTGCAACTGGGTGGTGAGTCGAACGTTTTGAACATTATACATGTACTATGAACAATTTATGAAAGGATTTTCACCCACTTGAACTCCACATATCATCAATCAGCAAACATTATCCTAGTTGTAAGATTTAAATCACTACTTTAAGAGGGAATAAAAATTGCGAATGTAACTGAACCGTTACAATTTCAAAACCGTCAGTTTTCGAATCCGGCGTTTAGTGTATCGAAGTCAGCGTGAATTCAGTGTCAAAGCAGTTTTAAATACAAATATTACAATTTTTTTACCCAGTGGGATAGAAGGCGAAATTTTACACATTATGACAATGCCCTACAGAATATTTGGATGAATTTGTGGCAGTCAGTGATGATGTGTGATCAGCGCCTCTTATGACAGACCGAAACATTTTGGAGATCGTTCAAAGCTCAATAAATCGGATCGATGTAAGCGACATAGAATTATTTGACAACGAAATCAACGTTGCATCTCCTACACCAAGACATAAGAAAAGCAGACCATTATGAAAAATATGCACAACTACACTAATGGGGAAAAGCGTAACACCAAGGAGGAGTTACGCGACATAAAGTAAAGTTAGTAGGCCTGTTTCTACACCTGAAGGATAATGTCTATTCAAATTTCGCGAGAATGCAAATGTGGTTTCCTTTAAATGCACACAGCAACGGTCGTGAGCGTTAGTTGGGTTTGAGACTGGACGTAATGAGTTGATGTTAGTCAAGAATGCATTTAAGGCGCCAAAGATGCCATTATCAATCCCCCCCCGCCCAACACCACCACCACCTCCATTGAGTTTGAACGAGGTCGTATAATAGGGCTACGAGAAGCTGGATGCTGCTGCGATATTGCAGAAAGCCTTGGTAGCTACAGTACAGGACTGCTGGCAGCGGTGGTCACGAAAATCTATGGTCGCAAGAAGACTGGGCTCCGGAGCGCTACTTGGCGCTAGCGAGAGAGAAGACAATCGTGTTCGGCGTATGGCTTTGGCGCATCATGCTGCACCTGCAGCAGCAATTTTAGCATCAGTTAGCGTCACAGTGACACAACGAACAGTTGCAAATCGGCTATTTTAATGGTAGCTCCAAGCCAGATGTCCTGCAGCATGCATTCCACTGACTCCAAACCACCGCCGTTTTGCGAGTTCAGTGTTGTCAAGCAACAGCCAACTGGAGAGCAGGGCGGAGGTCTGTTGTGTTTTCTCATGAAAACTGGTTCTGCCTCGCTGCCAGTGGTAGCCTTGTGTTGGTCAGGAAAAGGCCAGTTGAGGGCATGCAACCCAACTCTCAGTGAGCCGTAAAACTGGACCTGTGGTGTGACGAACACTCTCGTGGTTATCCGACGCACCCTGACTGCAAATTTGTACGTCAGTCTCGTGTTACGACCTTTTCTTTTACCATCCATGAACAGCAGGAGGTATTTTCTAACAGGGTAACGTACGCCCACATACGGCCGTAGTAACCCAGCATGCTCTACTGAGTGTCGACATGAGGCCCTGGCCTGCTCATTCAATGGACCTGCCTCCAAATCAAGCACATATGGGACATCATCGGTCCACAATTCCAGCTTCATCTACCAACATCACTAATCGTCCCTGTATTGACCGATACAGTGCAACAGTCATACACTACTGGCCATTAAAATTGCTTCACCAAGAAGAAATGCAGATGATAAACGGGTATTGATTGGATAAATATATTATACTAGAACTGACATGTGATTACGTTTTCACGCAATTTGGGAGCATAGATCCTGAGAAATCAGTACCCAGAACAACCACCTCTGACCGTAATAACGGGCTTGATACACCTGGGCATTGAGTCAAACAGAGCTTGTATGGCGTGTACAGGTACAACTGCCCATGCAACCTCAACACGATACCACAGTTCATCAAGAGTAGTGACTGGCGTATTGTGACGAGCCAGTTGCTCGGCCACCATTGACCATACGTTTTCAATTGGTGAGAGATCTGGAGAATGTGCTGGCCAGGGCAGCAGTTGAACATTTTCTTTACCGAGGAAGGCCCGTACAGGACCTGCAACATGCGGTCGTGCATTATCCTGCTGATATGTAGGGTTTCACAGGGATCGAGTGAAAGGTAGAGCCACGGGTCGTACTTAACACATCTGAAATGTAACGTCCAATGTTCAAAGTGGCGTCAAAGCGAACAAGAGGTGACCGAGACGTCTAACCAATGGCAACCCATACCACCACGCCAGTATGGCGATGACGCTTCCAATGTGCGTTCACCGCGATGTCGCCAGACATGGATGCGACCATCATGATGCTGTAAACAGAATCTGGATTCATCCGAAAATATGACGTTCTGCCATTCGTGCACCCAGGTTCGTCGTTGAGTACACCATCGCAGGCGCTCCTGTCTGTGATGCAGCGTCAAGGGTAACCGCAGCCATCGTCTCCGAAATGATAGTCCATGCTTCTGCAAACGTCGTCGAACTGTTCGTGCAGACGGTTGTTGTCTTGCAAACGTCCCCATCTGTTGACTCAGGGATCGAGACGTGGCTGCACGATCCGTTACAGCCATGCGTATAAGATGCCTGTCATCTCGGCTGCTAGTGATACGAGGCCGTTGGGATCCAGCACGGGGTTCCGCATTACCCTCCAGAACCCACCGATTCCATATTCTGCTAAGAGTCATTGGATTTCTACCAAAGCGAGCAGCAATGTCGCGATACGATAAACCACAATCGCGATAGGCTACAATCCGACCTTTATAAAAGTCGGAAACGTGATGGTACGCATTTCTCCTCCTTAGACGAGGCATCATAACAACATTTCACCAGGCAACGCCGGTCATGTGTATGAGAAATCGGTTGGAAAGTTTCCTCATGTCAGCACGTTGTAGCCGTCACCACCGGCGCCAACCTTGTGTGAATGCTCTGAAAAGCTAATCATTTGCATATCACAGCATCGTCTTCCTGTCGGTTAAATTTCGCGTCTGCAGCACGTCATCTGCGTGGTGTAGTAATTTTAATGGCCAGTAGTGTACTTTTTCTACTATTTGTTTTATTTGGATATTCTACTTGTGGCCGCTCTGGATATTTACTTCTAGATATTTTGTAGTAGATGCTGTTTCCAGTAGTTTTTCAATTTTATTGGCCAGTAGTGTAGATCTCTATCCCACAAACTGACATCCGACACCTGTACAACACAATACATGCTCGTTTGCACGCTTGTATTCAACGTAGTGGGGGTTTCACCACTTATTAATGTATCGTAATTTCACATTTGCAATTGCTTATCTCGTGCTTACATTGACCTGTGACCTTTTAATGTTAATCACTTGAATATGTTACCTAGACAAATTTACTTCCGAAGTTTCATTACTCTACGTTAACTATTTTAAGGTGATTCGATTTTTTTCCGTCAGTGTATTTAGATGCGCATTGGAATGGCAAAATTAATGAAACGATGGACAACATGGAATAGTGTGTCAAAATCTGATACTGAAGAAAACAATGCAAAAGACAGTAACAGATTCGCCCCAGTGCCCCCTTTCCCCCTGTGCTCCCTCCCCCCAGCTGAAAACAACTCTGTATTAAATTTTCAATGTGCAATGTGTGCAAAAGAGAATAAATTTTTAAAATAAATCCATTCACTGTGCTGCAGTAGTATTAAACGAGGTCGACAACATTGTATTATTTGTTTTCCCTCATGCATCTTTTGATCGCTAAATTCTTCTGACACGAAAAAAAATATTTCGCTCCTTATAGTTTTCGTCTTAGTCGTTTTTCGTTGTACGTTTGTCGGCGCTGCGTTTTCTTTCGTGTTACAGTTTATAGTTTTATATTTTCCTGTATAGCAGGAACGCCGTTTTGTTCGTGCACCGTCAGAGAAAAGCGTGGAGAGTGACAGCGTTAACAGCTCATAAGTGTATCATGATTTTATCGCGCAGCGGGCACAAACACCCTACCAAGTACTGGTAGCAATTTCGGGGTGACGGCTATCTCGCCCCGCCTTGTGTGGTGTCCAAACGCACTAAAAGTGCTGGCAGTTTGCGTAAGTGATTAAAGCGAACAGGGAATCGCCATTAGCGGAGACAAAGCTTCGTTTAGCTGGCGGGGCCGGGTGTATTTACGGCTAGCGTTCTACTTGCCGTATCGTGTCGCTACTCACAGCTAGTTGCGTGAATGTCGAATAACCGCGAAAGGTGCAGCTGTGTTTACAGAAATTGCAACATAACACCTTAGGCGAATTTTTTAATAATTGCTGCTTTTTAAGGAAAATACGCAAAGAGACTGGAAAAGCGAGACGTAGAGCACACGAATGTGCCCTGAGATGGACCTTCCGGGAAGTTAGCAAAACGCCATTTCTGTCGCATGAACGTATACTTAAATGAAATAACATCATGTAGTCAGTGGTTTTCAAGCTGTTATTGCTTCGTGTAGTGTTTTTTCACTTCCAGAGACGACGGTGGAACAAAAAATATTTTTACGAAAATACATGACGACTGATTCGAATGTCACAGGTTAAAACGATATTTCAAACAGCAACTTATTCAAAATTAATAGAGCGTTTACTTATTTATTCATTCATTCATTCATTTTTTTCAGCCTTACGACTTATTCGATGTCATTCTGTCTCAGAGTAACACTTGCACTCTGTCTCAATTATTTATTCGATGTATTCCAGTCTATATCTTCCTCTACAGTTTTTACCCTTTACTGCTCTCTCCAGTATCATCGACCATATTCCCCTACCTCTTAACACATGTTCTTACCTTCTTGTCCTTCCTTCTTGGCAGTGTTTTCGTATATTTATTTCCTCACCGGTTCTGCAGAGAACATTTCCATTCCTTATCACCTCATCTACATATCAACATTTTTGTGTAGCACCACATCTAAAATGCTTCGATTTTCTTCGCTTCCGGATTTTCCACAGTCCGTTTTTCACTGTTATTCAATGCTGTACTCCGATTGTATATTGTCAGAAAATTTCTCCTCTAATTTAGCCCTATGTCGATATCAGTACGTTCCACTTGGCCAGGAAAGCCCTCATTGTCTGCACGGGTCTCTTCTTTATGTCCTTCCTGCTTTGTCCATTACGCATTGTTGAGCTTCGATGCTAGCACAGTTCCTTCAGTTCGTCTATTTTGGATGTTAAAGTTTATCTCTTATCTTATTTCTTCTGCTTCTCTTCGGTTTACTATCAATACATATTCTCTACTCATTAGACCATTTCACTGAACAGGACTTCTAAATCTTCACTTTCACAGAGGATAGCAATGTCATCAGCAGATGTTATCGATATCCTTTCACTCTGAATTTTAATCTCACTCTTCAACCTTTGTTTTCTTTTTGTCATTGTTTCTTCGACCTACAGTAAGAGCGGAAGACGGCATCCCTGTCTTATTTATATCCTTTTCAATCTGAGCATTTCGTTCCTGGTCTTCCATGCTTATTATTCCCTTTTGGTTCTTGTGCATACTGTGTGTTACCCGTCTTTTCCAATAGCTTATTCCTATTTTTCTCTGAATTTCGAACATTTTGTACCATTTTAGATTCTTTGTCGACGGAGCCTACGACTGTGTCTAGCCATTTCTTATTTTTTTATCCATTATCAGCCGCAACGTCGAAAATGGCTCTGGTGCGTTTAACTTCCCTAAAGCCAAACTGATCGTCAGCTAACGATCTCAGTTTTCTTTTCCATTCTTCTGTGTATAATTCTTAAAGTAATTTAGACGTATGAGCTGTTAAGCTGGTTGTGAAATAATTCCTCCACTTACTGTTGGGGATCGTGTGGATGAAATTTTTCCGAAAGTCTGATGGTGTGTCTCCAGGCTCATAGATCTTTACACACCAACTCGAATATTCGTTCGATTGCCGCTTTTTCCAATGGTGTTGCGAGGTTGCGTCAAATGAAAACCTTAAATATTGTTTTAAATATTATTTATTGTGCAGAAGTGGTACAAAGCTGTATCACTTTTCAACATAATCTCCTCCACGTCAATGCAAGTCCTCCAGCGCTTACAAAGTGCATAAATTCCTTTAGAAAAAAATTCTTTTGGTAGTCCGCGCAACCACTCATGCACCGCGTGACCTACCTCTTCATCAGAACAGAACTTCTTTCCTCCCATTGCGCCTCTGAGTGGTCCAAACATGTGGAAATCACTTGGGGCAAGATCTGGCGAGTATGGTGGATGAGGAAGACACTCAAAATGCAGGTCTGTGATTGTTGCAACTGTAGTACGGGCAGTGTGAGGCCTTGCATTGTCATGTTGCAAAAGGACACCTGCTGACAGCAATCCACATCACTTTGATTTGATTGCAGGCCACAGATAGTTTTTTAAGTGGATCTGCGTATGATGCGCTGGTGACAGTGGTCCCTCTAGGCATGTAATGCTCCTTTTTCGTCGCAAAAGTGTGTCAGCATAACCTTCCCTGCTGATGGTTCTGTCCGAAACGTCTTTGGTTTTGGTGTTGAGGAATGGCGCCATTCCTTGCTCGCTCTCGTCGTTTCCGATTGGTGGAAGTGAACTGAGGTTTCGTCCCCAGTAACGATTCCTGCAAGGAAGCTATCACCTTCTCTTTCAAAGCGCCGAAGAAGTTCTTCACAAGCCTCAACACGTCGTTCTCTCATTTCAGGAGTCAGCTGCCGTGGCACCCATCTTGCAGACACTTTGTGAAACTGGAGCACATCATGCACAATGTGGTGTGTTGACCCATGGCTGTCCGCAGCTCGTGGTCGTGCGATAGCGTTCTCGCTTCCCACGCCCTGGTTCCCGGGTTCGATTCCCGGCGGGGTCAGGGATTTTCTCTGCCACGTGATGACTAGGTGCTGTGTGATGTCCTTAGGTTAGTTAGGTTTAAGTAGTTCTAAGTTATAGGGGACTGCTGACCATAGATGTTAAGTCCCATAGTGCTCAGAGCCATTTGAACCATTTTGAACCCATGGCTAATCTGTAAACAGGCTGCAATGTTATTCATTGTCACTCGGCGGTTTTCCTTCACTATGGCTTCAACTGCTGCAATTCTCTATGGAGCCCCAACTCCTTGTGCCTGACCTGGACCATGAGCATCTTCCACTGAAGTCACACCATTTGCGAACTTCCTGCTCCATTCTTAGTCTTGCTGCTGTGACAAACATGCATCACGGTACTGAACCCCCATTCGTCGATGAATTTCAATAGGTTTCACACCTTCACTACGCAAAAACCGAATAACAGAACGCTGTTCTTCCCTGGTGCAAGTCCCAAATGGGGCAGCCATTTTTATATTGATATTGCGACGGTATGTGTGCATCTGCACTTTGCTGCCACCTACAGGCCATTCTGCAGGCTGTTTGTAGCACGCTTACCAACTTACAGGATAACGGCGAGAAATTTCGATTTGTTACTACAAAGTTAAGGTTTTCATTTGACTCACCCTCGTAGATATTCCGAAGGATTATTACCTACCCTTTCTGCCTTAATTTATGGCAAGTGTTCTAAAGCTGTGTTAAACTCGAATTCTATTTCTGGATCTCCTGTGTCTTCGACGCTGACTTCTATTTTCTCTTTTAACACATCAGACAATTCCTCACCCCTACAATGTAGTCTTTTAACCTAACTGCTTTATCCTTTACGTTTAACAGGACTGTTCTCGTCTTCGTTATGTTATCGCTTTTGCTTTTAATCTCGCCAAAGGTCACTTTGGCTTTTGATTATGTTGAATCAGTCCTTCCAACAACCATTTCATTTTTGATTTCTTCACGTATCTCCTGCAACCATTTCTCGTGGGCTCCCCTACATTTCCTGTTTTTTAAATTCCTGCATTATCCCGGACATTTTTGTACTACTTGGACGCAATGATACTGTGATAGTGACACTGCGACAAAAGAGTTCGTTTACAACCTGGCGAGGTGGCGTAGTGCTTAGCACACTGGACTCGAATTCGAGAGGACGATGGGTGACATCCGTGACCGGCTATCCAGATTAAGATTTACCGATATTGCTCTAAATCTCTCCAGGCTGATATCGGGATGATATGTTTCAAAGGGCACGAAAAGTTTCTTTCCCCATTGTTGGAACATCCTGTAATGGCCTCGATGTCAACTGAGCCTTAAATCATAATTTTCCTCCTATTTCATGCTTTTGTAGGCCAAGGGACAGGCTTTCTTTCACAGCGAGGAGTTAGGTTCATGGTTCAAATGGCTCTGAGCACTATGGGACTTAACATCTATGGTCATCAGTCCCCTAGAACTTAGAACTAATTAAACCTAACTAACCTAAGGACAGCACACAACACCCAGCCATCACGAGGCAGAGAAAATCCCTGACCCCGCCGGGAATCGAACCCGGAGGAGTTAGGAACACGAGGGATACGACGTACAGCACCTCTCCTGGTCAACTGTTGAAAAGTCTTTCTCTCCTGTCTTCTTTTTCAGTTTTTTACATTCTCTGTGGCTCTGCCCTTTTGGGCGGCCCATCACATGACCCACAGGTCACTATATGTTTGGTACGATGTTTCCGTGACTATCTCAACAAAATATACATAGGAAACACAACGTATCCAGCCACGATACTTGAAGTTCGTTATTTTCCAAGCGTTCCCGATTTTTTGCTCTTATATCTGGTGAAGGTTCCAGTGCTGGGAACTCCAATGTCAAAATGTCTACCGTTCTTTGCATCTTCGTTTAGCAGTTACCTAGCAGAGCTTCACATATCCAATGTTAACGTTCAGTGAATAGTTACGTTGTGTTTTTTATATGTACCGTAATTATTTGGGTTCGGGGACCGCCGCTGTCAGAGTCAACAGCAAACTAAATCGGGCAACACACCATTTGCGTCCTGGATAAAATCGTAAATGTACGCTCTGAAGTGAGTTTGTCTGACGCTAAGCTATCATCATTTTGTCTTAACTATTTATCTAGTTAGCAAACATAATCGACAGAAGCGAACTACGCTCTCGGCTCAGAAGAACACATGTTACGATTCACTGAGGTTAGTGCTTTGACCTGCTCTAATCACAACTACAGAGTAACAAATGCATGAATTCATAAACTCAAGAATTATATAGTAGAAGAAAAGGAGCTGAGCTAATTCGTAGCTCTCTTGTTTCATAAATCAGACAGCACCAAGTCATGCTTTCAAGATCGCCTATGCAGGAATACCAAAGAAACGCACATACTTCCATAGCCACCAACAATTTCTCACGCAGCAGCAGGTAATACTTTTGGTAGACAATTCAGTTGCACTAATGAAATCCTTGTTGCCAACGGACGATGTGACGCCGTCGTCACGGCAAAATGGAACTTCCTTTGTAAAAATGCTTCGATGAATTCGTAGTTGCATTTGCCTTTTCTGTCTGTAAGCGCAGTAACAAAATAAGCGTTTACTTCAGTAAATTTCGGATGAACTAGCTGGCACCATTATTTTACGTTATCTTCGTACAAATGCCAGGCTTTGCAGGGAACATTAAATCACAGGGAGATAAGAAAATGAACAGAGGGAGCCCTTACAGAGTCTTGGTAATCGAGGGTGCAAGTGTTGCAGTTTTTCTTCTCCTCTTCTTCTTTTTCATGACATCAGTCTAATCTAACCACGCACTACGCCCGGCTCTGATCTCTTAAATTAGCAGAAATAAGTAAACTGAGAAATTTCCCATCCGTAAAATTAAAATATCGCTTTCCTGCAGAAAAAAACTGTACAAGATTTGAACTGATTGCACGCATGTGTTGAAAAATAAAATTTTTTTTAAACAATTTTGTGTCTTCTACCATTATTGGCAGAAAATTTCCAGGTATGATATTTTGTTAGGAAAAAACCACTGTTAAGGGATTTATCGGAGTAGCCACTCGGAGCAATATAAATGGCTCTGAGCACTGTGGGACTTAACATGTGAGGTCATCAGTCCCCTAGAACTAGTTAAACCTAACTAACCTAAGGACATCACACACATCCATGCCCGAGGCAGGATTCGAACCTGCGACCGTAGCGGTCGTGCGGTTCCAGGCTGAAGCGCCTAGAACCGCTCGGTTACTCCGGCCGGCCGGAGCAATATAAATCATCATGCTAATGATTTTCACTATGATGCATATGACCTCGATCTCTACCACCCAGCAAGCAAGTGACTCGAAGCACATATTGCTTATTTTGACACTCTTCAGCCTATGCTGTTGGGTTTACAAATGATAGAACGCGTGGGATGGCTATTGTTAGTTTTTATCAAACACTGACCATTAACATTAACTCCCAGGTTAAGCAGGAAGTGTATTTATACAGTAAATCAACAGGCTATTATGGACTCTTATGGGCTCGCTAAACCAAGGCGAGGTGGATTTCATGTAGTGACGGACATAGGACTGTCAAGCAGTACGCAAGGTGGCTGTGGAAAGTCGCAGGGAGTCAGCGGAACGAATGATTCGTGAATCCCAAAGTGCTACCAGCAGCCCAGCAGAGAATGCGTTTCAAAGGCGAGCAGCTCCTCATAAGCCACAAATCACTAAGCGACCCTTGAGGTAGTGAAAAGAGCGACGCAATTGCACAGTGGATTAATGGAATCGAGTGATTTGGTGTGAAGAATCACGTCTTACCCTGTGACAATCCTATGGAAGCAGATAGGTTTGGTGAATACCTGGCGAACATTAATATGCCATCGTCTTTAGGGCCAGCAGTGAAGCGCAGAGGAAGTGACGTTACAGTTTGGGATTGTTTTTCGGGGTCAGAGTGTGGTCCCTTATTGAGCTTAAGACAATGCCAATTGCGGAAGGGCATGAATACACTTTAGAGCATTACTGTGTACTGCTGAGAAACGGTTCGGATACGATGCTTGTATGAGCATGACACTGCACCCTTTCATAGAACAGCATCTGTGTGGCTATTATTTGAAGACTATAACATTTCTGATCTGGAGTGGCCTATCTAGTGTCCCTACCTGGGCCCAATGGAATGCTTCGTGTTGAGGACTTCACTGCAGACCCCAACGTCCTCTACCTTCTCTTGTTTCGGCTCTTGAGGAAGAATGTGTAGCTATTCCGCCACAGACATTGAGACACCTCATTGAAACTATCCCCAGCACAGGAAGAGACGCCATAAAGGCGAAGCGTGGACACACGCCATATTGATGTCTACTAACAGGTGTCGGGACTGAACGTTTTAAATCAAGATCCATACTTAATAGTTTCAAGTTATTCAAGGTCGCCCATACCAAGGCGCAAGGAGTTGCCGCGGTCCTCCCCTAGCTCCCAGCGAAGGAAAAAAATATTGTACCATCTTTTAAGAAAATGATTTATAGGTCGACGTTGCGCAGGATTTTAAGAGTGCCAGAACTGGAACTTTTTTATGGTTACTTACGAGTCAGCAAAATATTGAAACTACTGTTTTTCCTCAGGTCTAGGACCCTCCTACAAACTATCGTATGGACGCCCTTGAAGCTACCGATGGCTTAAACGTGTTGCTCCTGTGTTTTAGACCACGAGAAAAGCAGCAAATGATCTACATGGTCGTGCTCATTCACATACATAACAAGTATGTATCGCCCCTCCTGTTTCTATAACTCGCATTCGGGAGGACAACCGTTCAAACCCACAACCGGCCATCCTGATTTTGGTTTTCAGTTGGGTTGGGTTGTTTGGGGAAGGAGACCAGTCAGCGAGGTCATCGGTCTCATCGGATTAGGAAAAGAAGGGGAAGGAAGTCGGCCGTGCCCTTTCAAAGGAACCATCCCGGCATTTGCCTAGGACGATTTAGCGAAATGACGGAAAACCTAAATCAGGATGGCCGGACGCGGGATTGAACCGTCGTCTTCCCGAATGCGAGTCCAGTGTGCTAGCCACTGCGCTACCTCGCTCGGTGGTTTTCAGTGATTTCCGTAAATCGCGCCAGGTAAATGCCGGAATGGTTACTTCGAAAGGGCACGGCCGATTTCCTTCCCATCCTTTCCTAATCCGATGGGACCAGTGACCTCACTGTTTGGTCCCGTTCCCCAAATTAACCAACCAACATGTTTCCAGTGTGGAGTGGGGAACTCGACTGCTCATAAGACCGTGTGAATTCGAGTATCTCTGCTTTCTCGATACGGTCATTTCGCGAGATGTACATTGGAAGAAATACGTTGCCTCACTCTTGGTGAGAATTGTAACAGTAAACCTTCCCATGATCTTGTACCGTCTGCCACAGAAGTTTGATGTGCGTCTCCGCGACGCTATCACACTGCCTCAGACGCTGGACCTGCGTTTCTCTGCCCCCGGCAAGAGACACTTTCTCATGGCAGTTAGCCGCACAAGGCACGGGCAATATTGCACAACATAATGTGTTAGAGCCTCGTAGGATTTGAGGGTAGTTCTTGTCCAAATTTGTTGTTGACTGTCAGTCATTTATCAAACTTCCTGTCCTTTTCCCATCGAGTTCAAATGGTTCAAATGGCTCTGAGCACTATGGGACTTAACATCTGAGGTCATCAGTCCCCTAGAACTAAGAACTACTTAAACCTAAAACCTAGGAAATCACACAACACCCAGTCATCACGAGGCAGAGAAAATCCCTGACCCCGCTGGGAATCGAACCCACATCGAGTTACCTTATCTGCAAATATTTCAGCTTGCGTTTTCAAACACCTGGTCTACTAGTTGGACGAGGCACTTCACAACTGCACATAGTGTCAGCTCTCACCCTGATCCGCTCGCAGGACACTACAACGCTACTTCACTCCCATTGCTTCCGTCAGCAGTGTAGTGTCACTAAACGAATCCGTGGCGAACGTCTTACACGATTTCAGTCTGCACTATTAATCCTATAGGGTAAGGGTCCCAGATTGCCAAGGAATACTCAAGAACTGGTCTAAAGACATTTGTAATCTACTTTTTCTGGGTAGATCACGTTTCCTTACGATTTCAATAAATATGTGCCTGGCATCAGTTTTGCTACAACTAATTTTTTCTCCAGAAGGAGATTTTCACTCCGCAGCGGAGTGTTCGCTGATATGAAACTTCCTGGCAGATTAAAACTGTGTGCCGAACCGAGACTCGAACTCAGGACTTTTGCCTTTCGCGAGCAAGTGCTCTACCAACTGAGCTGCGCAAGCACGACTAACGATCCGTCATCACAGCTTTACTTCTGCCAGTACCTCGTCTCCTACCTTCCAAACTTTACAGAAGCTCTCCTGCGAGCACTTTCCCGCGAAAGGCAAAGGTCCCGAGTTCGAGTCTCGGTCCGGCACACAGTTTTAATCTGCCAGGAAGTTTCACCTAATTTTGTGTTCTCATTGTCCTATAGATCTTTCCACTGATTAATCGCGAATAGTGTGATCGAACAGCAATGCGTCTTTTCGATTATTCAATTGGAATACACCACATCGTTGAATATTTGAATTCAGCTACCGGCCTCTGCATCGTACGGGGCTTTCAGTATTTCGGTACTATTTTTTGTCGTCGCGACTTTTGTATAAACAGTGCTACTCTTCTATATGCGCCCATAAACAAACTAGGAAGAGATATTGTTGAGAGGAATCGAAAAGTTATTCCGCAGTGATATATGACCCTCTTAAAGAGACTCATCATCCCGTAGAGGACAGCTAGGAATGTTGGAAACGTCAGATTTATTTTTAGAGTTGCTTCTGTGCCATAAAATGGTGCAGCCTG
Organism: Schistocerca americana; assembly: GCF_021461395.2. Taxonomy (NCBI): domain Eukaryota; kingdom Metazoa; phylum Arthropoda; class Insecta; order Orthoptera; family Acrididae; genus Schistocerca; species Schistocerca americana. Next base: position 160,229,089 of record NC_060119.1, on the reverse strand, counting down.
TTACGTAACACATTACATTAAAAAATCACGAGTTGAATTTCAAGCGATATGTCTTTTCTGAATCCACATTTATTCCCACAAAGGTCTGCTCGCTCTCCAAAATGATCATTAAACACGAGCATGACACTTGTTCCATACACCTCTACAGCAGACAGACGTAAGAGATACAGTATGTTCGGAAATTCCCTATACGTTCTTCTAAAAGTTGTTGAGGGCAGTGAGTACATAATATTTTGAATAGAAACCCATGTCCTGGAACGTACCATTTCCGTGCAACGACCGCTTGAAAACATGTTTGTTCGGTAGGTATGCAAATGAAGGTTATGGTGGTGGGTCGTTAGGTGGTTACGTCCGATTGGCTGATGTCATTTGACGTCTATCCTACCTCTCTGACCTGGTTCGAGCCTCATTCACGTATGTGTGTGAGTGTTACAGCAACATAGTTGAGTGTACATTTGCAGAGTGGATCGCCATGATATGAATGGCGAAGCTCACCGTACTGGAAGAGCTGCTCGTCGGCTTAATCAAGATCGTTCCCCACAGCGTCCGACTACATCTCACATCCTTTTCGCCACAGTTACGCAACGACTTCAAGAAACCGGCAGTAGGCGTGACTGTGGTCCTCCAGGGAGGCGCAGCACATCTGTATTGGAAGAAGCTGTACTACAACGCGTTGAAGAGGCCCGTCTACTACACGAGCAATGTCTTTGGCTGTTAATGAATGGAACTGTAAAACAGTTGATCTACTGAGTCAGGCCGAATCAATTACTTGCAAAAGTGGTCACGTTCCGACATGGCCATAACACACAGATGATACGTTTCCGGACATAGGCTGCAATTCAAAGTATTATCTACTCACTCCCCTCTACGAGTCCTAGAAGTTTGTAATGGGAATTTGTGAACACGCTTTATAGGACATCACTGTGTCTGCACAGTACAGATTGTCATCATTGCTTACCGCGAAAGATAAAGCCCAGGGAACAGTGTGTTAGTCATCAAATTAGAACAGCAGACTGGTCGCTTTAATGGCCTGTAGGCAGTGTAAGACGATCACGTGACTCGCCACTGCTGACGAAAGCAATGGTAGTGAAGCAGTTTTAGTGTTGTGCGAGCGGATAGAGATCGGGATAGCAGCTGAAGCTCGTCGAACTCGTAGATCAGGTGTCTAACCCAGGTTTTACTATTCGCAGATAAGGAAACTCTGTGGGAAAAGGACGAAGAAGTCTGATAAATGACAGACTCAACAACAAGGGATAGGAATCAACTGTCGAACCGTACGAGGCACATACACACTGACTATGCTGCGCAATGCTGCACGTACCCTCTGCGGATAAGTGCCATGAGGAGCCAACTCCCGTGCCGGGGCAGAGGAATTCAGGTCCAGCATCTGAAGCAGAGCGAGTTCGGAGTCTGCTGCAACGCCGGCGGCGCCGTTTATAAAGCTTCGCTTGAAGCGCCTCTCACGCGATCACGCACCTTCCTCCTGCCCTCTTATCCTTCCAGCAGCTTGTTCTACAACCTGCTACAACGATGCTGCTTCCTAGCGTCCCTACTGACTTTAGGTTGGCCTTCTCCGTGCACACATTGTGCAGCATTACTACGTTGGCAACTCACCACTTCATGCGGCTTATTCGCGACAGTGTGTATGTGCCGGTCGGCTGTATGTAATCAGTCCAGTAACGTGGGTCGACGTGAAGGTAGAATGGCACAAACGACCTATCGTGTTTTCCGCTTACCCATGACCACATCATGAATTAATTTACCCGAACACGTATTATCTAATGTGTCTGCAAGGAAATATGCATCGCTTGCAACGATGTAACACTGCCAAACGTGGTCGCAAAAAAACCTTACCGTCAACGTTAACCAGGAGGTTTATTTCAACATTATCTGTCATGAAGTGTTGCCTTGCCTTCCTCGCCTTCACGAAGAATATCTGTGGAGATATACTGGTCACGGTTCGGAGACCGCGTGTAGAACACTTAAGCAAACCATTCTTGAATAGGGAAAAGTGTTGTACAATGGGGCATTGGTGCTGGGAAGAAAAGCGTCGTACGAAGGAATATAGGCAGTCGTTTTTCTCTCTTTCCGTTCGCGAGTAGAGCAGGAAGGCAAACGACTGGTAGTGGTACATAGCACCCCACTACATACATCAGAAGGTGGCTTACGGAGTATGTAATCTTTAAGAAAGAAAAAGAAAAAAAGCACCCTAAAGGAAATATCCGAATAGGACAGAAATCGATAGATGTACGTGTACAGACAATAAAGGGAATGTCCGAATAGGACAGAAATTGGTAGATGTGACGTACACGTACAGAAAATCAAATTATTACAGTTGAAGAAAGAATGAATAATTTATTCAAGAGAGAAAGCTTCACAAATTATCAAGTCAGTAATGTGTGGTCCACCTCTGGCCCTGATACAAGCAATTATTCGGCTTGACACCGACACAGAGTTGTTGGATGTTCTCCTGAAGGATATCGTACCAAATTTTATCCAATTGGTGCGTTAGATCGTCACAATCCCGAGCTGATCGAGGGCCCAGTCCATAGTGTTCCAGACATTCTCATCTGGAAAGAGAGTCCTGCCAATATGGCTCCAAACATTCTAAACTGGAAAAGGATGCGGCTACCTTTCTGGTCAAAGTAGGGTTTGGCAAGCATTAAGAAACTCCCGCATTTTGAGGGTGGGCATTATCTTATCCAGGATGGCTTGCCTTGAAGGGCAATTAAACGGAGCACAGGAGTGTTGTCGACATACCGCTGTGCTGAAAGGGCATGTACTGTACTCGAACAATATGAATCACTCACCTTGACGAAAATGACTTATTGATACATAACCAACACGGATTCAGAAAATATCGTTCTTGTGCAACGCAGCTAGCTCTTTATTCTCATGAAGTAATGACTGCTGTCGACAAGGGATCTCAGATCGATTCCATATTCCTATATTTCCAGAAGGCTTTTGATACCGTTTCTCACAAGCGACTATTAATCAAATTGCGTGCATATGGAGTATCGTCTCAGCCGCGTGATTGGATTCGTGATTTCCTCTCAGAGAGGTCACAGTTCGTAGTGATAGACGGTAAATCATCGAGTAGAACAGAAGTGATATCTGGCGTTCCGCAAGGTAGTGTCATAGGTCCTCTGCTGTTCCTGATTTACATAAATAATATAGATGATAATCTGAGCAGCCCCCTTAGATTGTTTGCAGATGATGCTGTAATTTCCCGTCTAGTAAAATCATCAGACGATCAATTCCAATTACAAAATAATCTAGAGAGAATCTCTGTATGGTGCGAAAAGTGGCAATCGGCACTAAACAAAGAAAAGTACAAGGTCATCCACATGGGTACTAAAAGAAATCCTACATGTTTTGGGTATACGATAAATCGCAGAAATCTAAGGGTTGTCAATTCGACTAAATACCTAGGAATTACAATTACGAGAAGCTTAAATTGGAAAGACCTCATAGACAATATTGTGGGGAAGGCGAAACAAAGCCTGCGCTTTGTTGGCAGAACACTTAGAAGGTGCGACAAACCCACTTAAGAGACAGCCTACATTACACTTGTCCGTCCTCTCCTGGAATACTGCTGCGCGGTGTGGGATCCTTACCAGGTAGGATTGACGGAGGACATCGAAAAAGCGCAAAGAAGGGCCGCTCGTTTCGTGTTATCGCGCAGTAGGGGTGAGAGTCTCACTGATATTATACGCGAGTTGGGGTGGCAGTCACTGAAACAAAGGCGAGATCTGTTTACGAAATTTCAATCACCAACTTTCTCTTCCGAACGCGAAAATATTTTGTTGACACCCACCTACGTAGGAAGAACGATCATCATAATAAAATAAGAGAAATCAGAGCTCGAGCGGAAGGATTTAGGTGTTTCTTTTTCCCACGCGCCATTCGAGAGTGGAATAATAGAGAAGTAGTATGAAAATGGTTGGATGAACCCTCTGCCAAGCACTTAAGTGTGAATTGCAGAGTAACCATGTAGATGTAGAAGACTACAAAGGGCGTCCTGCTATAAAAAGAAATGGCATCCCAGACCAGCACTCCTGGTTGTCAGATCGTATGGCGAGCGAAAGGCTCCTACATCTACATCTACATTTATACTCCGCAAGCCACCCAACGGTGTGTGGCGGAGGGCACTTTACGTGCCACTGTCATTACCTCCCTTTCCTGTTCCAGTCGCGTATGGTTCGCGTGAAGAATGACTGTCTGAAAGCCTCCGTGCGCGCTCTAATCTCTCTAATTTTACATTCGTGATCTCCTCGGGAGGTATAAGTATGGGGAAGCAATATATTCATCCAGAAACACACCCTCTCGAAACCTGGCGAGCAAGCTACACCGCGATGCAGAGCGCCTCTCTTGCAGAGTCTGCCACTTGAGTTTGTTAAACATCTCCGTAACGCTATCACGGTTACCAAATAACCCTGTGACGAAACGCGCCGCTCTTCTTTGGATCTTCTCTATCTCCTCCGTCAACCCTATCTGGTACGGATCCCACACTGATGAGCAATACTCAAGTATAGGTCGAACGAGTGTTTTGTAAGCCACCTCCTTTGTTGATGGACTACATTTTCTAAGGACTCTCCCAATGAATCTCAACCTGGTACCCGCCTTACCAACAATTAATTTTATATCCCGACACTGCTTCGATGTTCATCGAGGCTCCATTCCAAGCGGGACTCATCACTGAGGACAATTCTTCTCCAATCAATGAGATTCCAGATCGAAGGAGTGTCTGAAGATGCCCGGGACACCAGTGGGCTACCAACGTGACTGTCGGCCGCAACACGTCTCGACAACCAGGAGCGATGGTCTGGGGTGACATTTCATAGCAGAATCCCTTTGGTTGTCACCCGCGGCGCCCTTACAGCACAAGTACGTCCGTTTGTGCCCTTCACGGCAAGCACTCCTTGCCTTACACTCCAGAAGGAGATGCCCGCTCGCATGTGACGAGAATCTCTGCTTGTCTTCGTGGTTGCCAAACCGTTCGTTGATCAGAAAAGTCGTCACTTCTTTTTCAAATTGAGAACATTTGGGGCACAATGGGCAGGGCCCCGTAAGTGGAACAGAATTTGGCACGATGCCCTCTGGAGGATATCCAACAAGTCTTATGAACTATAAGCTGAATAACTGCTTGAATAAGGGTCAGGAGTGGGCCAACGCAGTATTGACTTGCTCAGTTTGAGAAGCTCTTTCTCTTGAATAAGTCATTCGCATAATTCCTTCGTGGTGCATCATCTTTTTCGTCTTAGTACATGTAGGTATCGATGTAGATCTGAATCCCATAAAAATGTCTAGGACTGTTTGGAACAGAGGATGAAAGGTACCAGTTAAGATCGGCGCAGTGAGTGGTTACAGGTGGAGTCGAATGATGTACCTGAAAAAACTTGCGGACTTACGTTCTTGCCTAATCGAGGTCACTGTCAAGTCTAGAGGAGGCGTTAGTGTTATGGCTCCTGGGAGTGCCTGGTTTTTCACCAGCGCTCTCAGTGTTTCACGAGTACCTTCCAGCGGCGGCTGCTCGTATGCGGCCTGTTTGCTGGCAGCTGGCGGCCCGCGGCGTGCGACCGGAGGTTGCGACAGGCGCTGCTGGGTGCGGGGGCGGCAGATGCGCCGCGCTGGCCTGAACCCTCCCCGCGCCATCGCCGCTGAGTTAATTTCCTGCTGTCGCGCGGCGCTGCGACACAGCAGACCAACACACACTGACCGACGAGCCACCTCTGCTCCATCACTGCGGTACTTCTGTTCGCCGTTGCTGTGGTCAGGCTTTGCAGGCTCTCAGCCGATCCAGGTGCATTCAGGTCAGACCAATGACGCTAACGTCCAACTTTTACAACATCCTAGAGCACATCCTATGCTCAAATGTGATTACGCTTTTGGGGAATGAATACTTACATTCAAAATCGGTTTTTCGTATATCACTTTTCATATCAGATACGCTCAGATTACACTGACGAAAAAAGTGGTAGCACCAAAAAATAATTAATGTAGGGTGAAATCCCTGGGCTAGCAGGACAGAGCGGATGAGGTTATGTTTGTGGAAATGGGCCAAAATAAGTTACTATCATTTTCACTCAACATACAAATTTCATTTCTTAAAACAGACAATTATACAAGCCAGATTCGAAAACTCTCAAGGTTTTATTTAATTTAGATCGGCTGATGGACACATCGAAAATCCAAGGCACAAGGCCTAGGCAAGGAAGGTACACGAGTTCTTCTGGAGGTTTCACTTCTTTAGAATTTTTTTTTATCTTCAATATAAATAGGCTGAAAACTCGGCTGAAGGCTGCATATCAACAAAAAAATTTAATGGCTTAAGGCCTAGGAAGAATAGCTTTCAATTTGAAAAGGCTAAAGGCCTTATCGAAAAATATTTCGTGTAAAAATCGGCTGAAGGTCTCGTAGTAAAGAATAACAATCTTGTGACTTAAGGACAAGACGGATTTAAAATTTTTAATTTAAGAGAGATTAAAACTCGGCTGAAGGCCACATACCATGCAGAAAACAATTTTACGGCTTAAGGCCTAAAAGGAAGAGCTTCTAAATTTTAGCTGAAATAGGCCAAGGCTTTATCCTAAAATGCTTCACATAAAACTCGGCTGAAAGCTACATACGAAACCCAAACAATCTCACGGCTTAAGGCCCAGACAAAAAAATTTCCGATTTTTAATTTAAGCTGGAAAACTGTGCTGAAGGCCACATACAAACTAGAAAATATTACTTATGGCTTAAGGCCTAGACAAAAGCAGTTGAGGCTTGATAGTAGGTTAAGTGAGCACTCAACTTTAGTGCCCAGGATAAGTGGGCGACGAACTTCGTAACCTCGCAAGAAGCGCCTTCACATCTGTAACCGCGGCTCCGGCCTGACAATGTGCCACGGAAACTTCTTCGCTGCTCTGCCTCAACCGACCGACTGCCTCACACACGGAAACGGTCAACAGACCAAATACACGTCGGCTGATGAGATGACCGACCGTACGACCAACCAACAGTCGTTCCTGCTCAAGTCTCCTTCCGTCGGACAGTGCATGTGTGTCCCCAGCGGTGGGCAAGTACTGTCTGTCAGCACCTCAATGGCGCTCCGTTGCTGACGCTGCTCCGTGCCCGACTGAACTTCTGGTCCGCCTCCAACTGACTTCCAGACACACGACGATCCGGAAATACTATAGGTCGCTCCAGAGATGGTACGACAGTGCACTTATCTATAAGCGCTGCTGTTGCCACTCATGGGCAAGTAAGGCAGAAGTTAGTTACGCCAGTAAATAGAATAAGAAAACGAGGTGGCAGTACCGTGAAAGAGGGTGACAAACGTTAAATAGCATGAACACGAGCTGCGCACGACTCATAGGGTAATGAAATTTCGGGAATACATTTGTGTTGGTAGCATATTTAAGCGATTGTCATCGCAAGCTCACAGGTTAATCTAAGAGTGAGATAATCCGTTGCAAATGGGAGATGCTGGTACATTAATTGCTGGGGAAACACCCAAAATGTTGAAAGCAAGCATGCAAACGTGCATGCCTTGTGTTGAACGCGTGCTGGATGTCAGGTTGTGGGATGGAGTTCATTGGCTGTTGCGGTTGTTCAGTCAATACGGTTAATGTTGGTTGCCTTCATACTATGATCAGAATATTATTTCTCAAGAATTTCGCCTCATTAGTATTTTTATTCTCTCTCTGACATCATTGCCCACATCTGTGAGGCATACAACAGGATTGAAAGATAGTACCCCCAATACATAGCCCTTTTGCTATTTAGGAGTAAACAATCACATCCAAACTGCAGTAACCATTCCCTATCTCAGAATTGCAGTCTTAGTTAAGTATTAATTGAATTTGACCGAATGCGTTTGTACGACTGCTGTGAATATGTTGCTAATGTTTTATGCTCTTCTTTTGAAAAGCAACTGGAAGATGCGCGAAATATAGTGTGAGTAAAAAAATAATTTGGAAGTGCTTGTTCGTCCGCTAAAACAAGCGACTAGGATACGTTCCTGTTTAAGTTGCGGCAGCATTCCGGAAAGACACTGAGGACAGTGGCTCGACAGTGCCCGAGCAATGGAGGGTGTGGCACGCAGAGGTCCGCCATGCTAATGGGGACGCCGCCGGTGCTTGTCGAGCGCTGCCCCCGCCGCCCACTCGCCGTGTCCGGCGCCTCCGCCAAAGACCTGTTGGAATGTGAGGCACGCCGCCGTCCCACCTTCGTCCGGTTGCCTCGGCGGCGACATCTCCTCTCGGAGTCGTTGCCTCCATTTCGTCCGACGCGACGCCCAAAGTAGGGGTCTGGGCGGTGACGGAACTTGCTGCGCTTATTACGCAAGGCGGCGCACTAGAGTGGCTCCCGGCGCGAGGCCTGCTTTTTAATAAAACACGGAGTGACGGAGGACCCAGCCGGCTGCAGCTGACGCGCGGACTAAATTCCGCCATACGCAACTTAGTGCCGGCCGCGAGAGTTTCGTAGTAAACAAGCGGGACAAGTGAGCTCTCCGTGCCTTCCTTCTTTGAGCACAAATAAGTGACTGGATGACTGCAGGGCGAATCACCCAAAATTTGCAAGCCTTTAATTCCTTGAACCGTTCAGTGTATCGGAACGAGATTTTTTGACAAATAATACACTACTGGCCATTAAAATTGCTACACCACGAAGGTGAAGTGCTACAGACGCGAAATTTAACCGACAGGAAGAAGGTGCTGTGATATGCAAATGATTAGCTTTTCAGAGCATCTACACAAGGTTGGCGCCGGTGGCGACACATACAACGTGCTGACATGAGGAAAGTTTCCAAACGATATCTCATACACAAATAGCAGTTGACCGGTGTTGCCTGGTGAAACGTTGTTGTGATGCCTCGTGTAAGGAGGAGAAATGCGTACCATCACGTTTCCGACTTTGATAATGGTCAGATTGTAGCCTATCGTCATTGCGGTTTATCGTATCGCGACATTGCTGCTCGCGTTGATCAAGATCCAACGACTGTTGGCAGAATATGGAATCGGTGGGTTCAGGAGGGTAATAGGGAACGCCGTGCTGGATCCCAACGGCCTCGTATCACTAGCAGTAGAGATCACAGGCATCGTATCCTCATGGCTGTAACGGATCGTGCAGCCACGACTCGATCCCTGAGTCAACAGATTGGGACGTTAACAAGACAATATCCATCTGCACGAACAGTTCGACGACGTTTGCAGCAGCACGGACTATCAGCTCGGCGACCGTGGCTGCGGTTACCCTTGACGCTGCATCACAGACAGGAGCGCCTGCGATGGTGTACTCAACGACGAATCTGGCTGCACGAGTGGCAAAACGTCATTTTCGTATGAATACAGGTTCTGTTTACAGCATCATGATCGTCGCATCCGTGTTTGGCGCCATCGCGGTGAACGCACGTTGGAAGCGTCATTGCCATACTGGCGTATCAACCGGCGTGATGGTATGGGGTGCCATTGGTTACACGTCTGTCACCTGTTATTCGCATTGACGGCACTTTGAACAGTGGACGTTTCATTTCAGATGTGCTACGACCAGTTGCTCTACCCTTCTTCCGATCCCTGCGAAACCCTACATTTCAGCAGGATAATGCAGGACCGCATGTTGCAGGTCCTGTACGGGCCTTTCAGGATACAGAAAATGTTAGACTGCTGCCGTGGCCACCACATTCTCCAAATCTCCCACCAATTGGAAACGTCTGGTCAATGGTGGCCGAGCAACTGGGTCGTCACAATACGCCAGTCACTACTCTTGATGAACTGTGGTACCGTGTCGAAGTTGCATGGGCAGCTGTACCTGTACACGCCATCCAAGCTCTGTTTGACTCCATGCCCAGGCGTATCAAGGCCGTTGTTACGGTCAGAGGTGATTGTTGTGGGTACTGATTTCTCAGGATCTATGTACCCAAATTGTGTGAAAATGTAATCACATGTCAGTTCTAGTGTAATATATTTGTCCAGTGAATACCCGTTTATCATCTGTATTTCTTCTTGGTGTAGCAATTTTAATGGCCAGTAGTGTAGTAGGCAGCGGGGAACGAGCGGGGAACGTACGAGGGGCGTTCAATAAGTAATGGAATACTTTCTTTGCGGAAACTATGTTGGTTTTATTCAGGATTCCAATACACCATATTTTTCAGCGTAATCTCCGTTCAATGCGACGGCCTTACGCCACTTACTAGTAGAGCTTGTACGTCGACGTCAGACCCAGCGTGTTTCTGCATCAATGACGGCCCAATCAACCACGTATACTTCCCGCGGAGTGCATCCGTTATTGGGCAAAAAAGATCCAAGTCGGAAGGAGAGGGACCCTGTGGACACACATACCGCAAGTGCTGGACAAGTGTGTCAGCACTACCAACAGAGACATCCGGTCATGTAGCGAGATACGTGATTGTAATCCGTCGATCACTTCGAAGGAGAGTGTCTGCACGTTCCAACACTGCAGGAGCCACAGCTGTGTGTGCCTGACCGGCACACGGGATCTCGGTCAGGTTTGCTCGACCTTATTGCGATGATGACAGACGCCTCGCCCAACCACTCTCCGTGCTTTTGTTCACTGACAGGTCTCTGCAGACATTCGGCAAGCGCTTATGGATATCTGTGATGCTCTGAAGAAATTATATGCATGGCACTCGTCTCCGTTACACACGCCATTTTGAAGGCTATATTTAGCGCCACCACCTATCGGAAATTCATGAAACTATGGGGAGTGAAGCGGTAATATTCTACGATGTTCCACAAGAAATTCTGCACTTTTTTGAACTGAAAATGGCAAAAAAAAAAAAATGTGTTAAATTGTTCATTGAACACACCTTGATCATTTAGTTTTGTGGCTACAACTCATAACTTCTGTGCCGACCGAAATACAGGGTAATTGTAAAGTCCATGAAGCATTTTAGAAGATCTGTGTAGGTAAATGGATAAACATAACTAACGAGTGATACTGTACGTGAAGGACAAACTCTCAAAGTTTCTTTTGAACGTGGTGGGGGATGTTTTGAAAACCGCCGATAGGGGCACCGGCGACCGTGGTGGCTGAAAATAGTGGTGGACGAGCCGCAAAAAACATATTGTGTTCTAGAATTTTCCCATTGCCAGTCCGTTGTGAGTGTGCAAAGAGCTTTCCGTAGCAAGTTTCGCAAGACATGACCAGTTTACAACAGTACAGTGAAGTGGTACAAGAAATTCGAGGCGGATGTTCGTGCGTTGCTAAACATTTGGGTCGACCGTGCGTGTCGTAACAAGACTCACAAAATCTGCCTATAGAGCTAGCGGACGACTGAACATCCCTCGGACAACAGTGTGGAAAATCCGTCGTTGGAGATTGTGAGTGAAGCCCTACAAACTGCAGCTCCTGCAATCCATAAGCTATGACGACAAACTGCCGTGTAAGCCATTACGACAAATAGCGGCGTTTCCAGTCTTCTATTGAAATGTTTGGCGGCGATCTAGGGGGGGGGGGGGGGGGGGCTATGTTACTGTTGGAGTCATGATGTGAGGAGCCATCGTGACTGACTTCATGTCACGGCTCGTATTGACTAAAACAATTCTTGCGGACAACCCGCATCCCAATGTCTTACCTCTCATGCAAAGCTATTGTTCTGCTTTTTTCAACAGGACCATGCTGTTCCACAATTGACGTGAGTCCCTATGAACTGCCTGTGCGATGTCGAGGTACTCCCTTGGCCAGCAAGATCCTCAGTTCTGTATCCATAGAACACTTGTGTGACCGGCTGGGATATCAACTCTGTCCCCGTGCCAGTATCCGTAATATCAAAATCCAGTTACAATAGTTCTGCGCCAACGTGGCTCAGGACAGGAAACATCAAGTTTGTGACACCCCATCCTACCGAATCAGAGCACGAATACACACCAGAGGGAGTGAAACATCATACTGATAAGTGGGCTGATTATGCCAAGATTTTGTAAATTTGACATGATTTTGTTAACAAGGAAACATCACGGAAATAGCGTCACAACCTTTCTCAACCAGTGAGATTTCTTTTCGTTTCTTCCTGCCCCTCTGGCAGCTTCATTTTTTTATTGTCACACAGCGTAACCATTGACTGTTTATCAATAAGTATTTCATATGCTTATCGACTGAATTTAAAAATTTAAAATTCAATGAAGAATCGGCAGTCTCGGTTACAAAATTGTTTTTATTTATTTGTGACACGTTTCATTCTCACACATCTTGAGGGGAAAACAAGTTCTCTCAACACAAATTTATGAACCAGCAAACCGTTATAAAACTATGTTGTCAGTTAAGTAAAGCAGCTGGGAAACCACGACCTGAGTTGTAAAAAGAGATTAAACAAAGACAAACTCACCGGGAAAAAACACTCGAGGACTAGAGGCAAGCGTACAAGAAGTCAAGCAATCACCAAAAATGGCACATCATGCATTGAGATTTACAGGAGACATCCACCGGGTAAAAATATTCGAGGACCACTGGCAAGAGTACAGAACGACCCGAATCACCAAAAATGGCACGTCACCCAATAAAATATACAAGACACATCCACCTACAGATATAAATAAGCAAATGTGGCATGGTGAAGGACGGTAAGCAGAAGAAACGTAAGAAACTACGTAAATAAAGATGGAGATAAAAGCACAGATATTGAAGGCTAAGGTATCTTGGATCATAGAGTATGTGAGTAATATAAGGAATAAAATGGTGCAACTGTCACACGTTACCTGTGTTTACGCGCGCTCATAACACGACGCAGGGCGTATTTGCAGCATACACCAAGTGTATAAAGAGTCCTTATACCACACGTTTACGGCTCCTACTTCAGAACTATTGGTCAAAGAGGCCGACACAGTACTTTCAAATTTTCGCTCTCTATTTTATACTAGGGAATTCGAGTTTTCAAAGAGTCTACGTTGAAAATTGGCGGGAGTTCTACTGGTTACGACTAAACGACTGGCAAAAAAAAAAAAAAAAAAGGTCAGAAACCTTTTCGCGTGCAAATTACCTGTACTTTCATGAAGCACCGGTACTGTATACAACGAAAAGTCTCCCTGTAAAAGTTATATCACCTAAGGCTTCGATCTGAACGACCCATTTATAGCTACACCATAGTGTGATGCTTTCGATCATTATGCTACACGCCACACCACATTGCTGTAACAGTCCCTGCCCTACTCTCGCTTTCTATAACACTCTATTTTAATTGTTGCAGGTAACTGATGAGGATGTTTCGCCCTGCCTCTTTATCATCGTCCTCCCGTTTTTCCTTCAACAATGTTCTTTATAAATTCTGTATACATAATTAGGTGTCCAGTTAATTTAACACATCCTTTCTTGCAAGGTGTTAATGTATGGCCTTTATTTTCTTCTGTTTCTTTTAGTACTCGCTCATTGAATTTCCAGTCAAACCACAATATTTCCGTGATCCTTCTCCTTATCCGTTGCTCATATTTTTGCGCATGGCTACTGAAAGAGCCCATCATCCTCAATCTAAGCTTAGAACTCTTCAGAAAAATTTGCGAAAAAATTTGTTTCGTACTGTCTTATTAAAATTGTTTGTTAAGAATCACTTATATTTCTGGAGGATTGTTTGTTCATTGCAGTTTATATCTTGAAGTCTGTTACATTTATCACCAGTTAGTATACGAAGTTAAGCCAAAAAATAATGCTTGACGAACTTAGCAAAGAGAACATAAAACACACGTTAGTACAGTTAAAAAGGGCATTTTTGGTCAAAGCTGTTTGCTCGTATCAAACATAGGCCTTAATCAGGTAGAGACTGGAGCATAGCATTGTTTGGTAGTGAATTATGTACTGAGGGAAAAACGGAAAAGAAGTGAATCCAAGCATTTGGAATGTGGGGCTATAGAAAGATGTTGAAAATTAAATTGACTCATTTGATAGGGAATGAGGATTTTCCCGTGAAATCAGCGAAGAAAGTAATGTAAGAAACGCTGAGGAGAAGACAGGACGAGATGATATGTGTTAGGAAATCAGAGAATAACGTCGATGATATTCGACGGAGCTGTAGAGGCTAAAAAGTGTAGGTGATGATAGAGATTGGAATACATCCCACGAAGAACTGAGGACACAGTGTGCAAGCACCATTGTGAGATGAAGACGTTGTGACAGATGTCCAAATGTGTGTGAATTCCTAAGGGACCAAACTGCTTAGGTCCTCAGAACATTTACTCCCATGCCCAAGGGAGGACTCGAACCTCCGGCGGGAGGGGCCGCGCAGTCCGTGGCATGACGCCTCAAACCATGTGGCCGACGTCGGAACAAGACGCATTTAGTAGCCAGCCGGATCGAATCAGTCAGGAGAGTGACGACTCCAAAACGTACGCCGCCGGAACGGCAAACTTTCTTCCCTAAGAATATTATTTTCAGTCTCAGCATTAGCTGTGTTTCTTCCCTAATTTCTTTACCAAAATCGTTTTCCTGCTTTCTGGGTCTTAATCAAAGCTTTTGATAATGTAGAGAAGTCCACACAGATTCCACAGTAAGACGTCTGGGGTTGCCATCCCTTGACTTGTCTGTGTGAGAGTTGTTGGCTGTACCAGTTGTCTGTTTGCTAGTAATTATTGGACAGCCAATTACGTGGAATTCAAATATGCGCCTCGCTATGTAAACGAAGAATTCACTTATTATATGTTAATTAGTTATTAATTAATGGAATACGTGCGCTTGAGTACACCAACGGATGGTTAAATATATTAACAAGACAATGTTCGTCGGCTGTAACAGCTGTGACAGAAAGTGCGTTATGTTTACTTTCCTTTTTCTGGGGATCATTTACTTTATGCATCAGCCTTATCGTATTCTGATTACTCACTTCAGAACAGCAGAATCTTAGAAACTGAATAACAAAGACAAAAAAATTAAAGCAATTTGTTGTTTTTGTTGTCATCTGTCTTAAAACTGACTCAGTACTCGATTCTAGTCCATCCCATGATGTTTCTTCATCTTATGGTGTTTCAATTCTTAACCTTCTTCATCCAACACAAATGATACGAATAAAACCGTATGTAAAAGGAGGTCAGCAAGCCGCTGTTTGGCCGAGACTCCGTATTGTATAGTCATAGTCGAAGCATTTACTCAAGTATGGTATCCTGTTTGTCATTTGTCTTTCTTGAGCGCCAATTATTTATTTTATTAGTTATTCTGTCTTCCCCTTCTTTCTCTTGGCGTTCGACTGTTCAGATGTAAATGTCGTAGAGGTGTCGTACGTTAATAATAATGGTATTTGAATCGATGGTAAATGTGTTTGGAAACATTTATTCAAAAAACTCACCTCCTTTATCCAAGTGAAGATTTCTTTTATATGTACTTAAAAAATTATCGGCCGCTTTGAAGTTTGGGACCGGGTGGTTTAGTGGCTAAAATGATCGTGCACCAGACGTGCACTATCGTTAAACATTTGTCCGTTTAGGCCGTGCGGTTAAAGGCGCTGCAGTCTGGAACCGCAAGACCGCTACGGTCGCAGGTTCGAATCCTGCCTCGGGCATGGATGTTTGTGATGTCCTTAGGTTAGTTAGGTTTAACTAGTTCTAACTTCTAGGGGACTAATGACCTCAGCAGTTGAGTCCCATAGTGCTCAGAGCCATTTGTCCGTTTACCACGAAGAACCTGCTTTCGTACGGAGCGAAGTCCGCGGTGGAACCTCTATTGTTTAAAATCATTTTAAAGTAACTTTTATTCGTGGTTTCGTTTTCTTTAATTTCAATTTCCATGGCTTTTGAAGTGCGCCTTGTCTATGCAACGACTTGTAAATACGATAACTTCACGTAAAATTATTTCATTCTTAACCGTCGCAAATGTAAGAGATCAGTTTTCAGGCTACTACAAAATATAAATGAGAAGGTACACTTCAGTCTCCGCTTAAGAACTGTAACCTAAATCCACTCGAACCTTTTACTCTAGCCAAGTCTTGGTCTGACTCTATAATTTTAACCTCCCGACACTTCCCTCTTCTATCAGAGTAAATATTCTTTGGTGCATTGAGAAGTGTTCTGTCAAGCTATCCTGTCTTTTCGTTAAGCGGCCCCATAAATTTCTCTTCTCTCCTTGCCGATCCAGTAATAATAATGGCGTATGACGAGGGCTTCCCGTCGGGTAGACCCCTCGCCTGGTGGAAGTCTTTCGATTTGACGCCACTTCTGCGACTTGCGTGTCGATGGGAATGAAATGATGATGACAACACAACACAACACCCAGTCCCTGAGCGAAGAAAATCTCCGACCCAGCCGGGAATCGAACCCGGACCCTTAGGATTGACAGTCCATCGCGCTGACCACTCAGCTACCGGGGGCGGACGCCGATCCAGTGCCTCTTTATGACTCGATCTACCCATCTAACCATCAGCATTCTTCTGCATCACGCCAACAACTTGTACGTACTTTTTGTCGCCCACGTTTCGCTTCCTTATAATTTGCGAACTGCTTTACTTTCCAAATAACAAGACGCATTGCCCACCTATATAGCCTCATTTCCAAAATAAATCCGCTATCTCCTAATTTAATTCGACTGGTTACTGTTACTCGTGCTTTATTTTATTGAAGTTCATCTTCTAATCCCTTTTCAAAACACTATCGATTCTGTTCAACTGTTCAACTGTTATTCAAAAATATTTGCCGTGTCTGACAGAAACACAATGTAATCAGCAAACTTTAAAGGTTTTATTGTTTACTATGAACTTTTAACTGCTTTTCCAAATTTCTCCTTGGTTTCATGCTCCGTGCTGTATGCACGAATTGAATAGTACGGAGGACTGATTGTGAACGTATCAGTTACTGCCTCTCCTTTACGTCTTCCGATTTTCGCTCTCTCTGATTCTTGTCCTCGTTAACTTCATAATTTTAAGATGGTACTTTGGTCAACACCGTCAAAAACGTATTCTTAGCTGCAAATATGGGTTGCCTTTCATTAGTCGTAGGATCAGTATTGCCACGGCTTACAGCATTTCTTCGACATCGTAGCTGATCTTTCCCTAGGACATCTTCTAAGTGTACAATAACTTGAATCTTTCTCACTCTTCGTGACGCTGCAGGCAGATTCTTCTAAATCGTATATGTCAGCGCCGTTTACGTACTGCAGGGGCTTCCCGTCATCACCGACCGGTATTGGGAGCTGCTCCTTCCGAAGCCTCGGCAGGAACTTGTAGCAACTACTCGTGGGCATCTCAGCGACGTTCGCGGAAAAATTCTTGAGCCTAACTCAAGGAAGATACGTGTTTTTCGACTGCGATAGCTTTATTGAATTTAATCTTGCATTCGATTCGTTAGCTTTTACGTAAGGCCTCCGATTTTTTTTCTCTGGACTGGAAAGAGATAGAAACATGCGCATTGTTTTAAAATGAGGCCGCGTTCATTGTCAATACGTCCCAGAGATGGCAGCACCGTACGGCAGATGGAATTTTACCGCCAGCGGCGAGAATGAGAATTGTTTTAAATACTTAAAATGGCGACGTTTTCCTTACTTGAACAGCGTGCAATCATTCGTTTTCTGAATTTGCATGGTGTGAAACCAATTGAAATTCATCGACAGTTGACGGAGACATGTGGTGATGGAGTTATGGATGTGTTGAAAGTGCGTTCGTGGGTGCGACAGTTTAATGAAGGCAGAACATCGTGTGACAACAAACCGAAACAACCTCGGACTCGCACAAGCCGGTCTGACGACATGATCGAGAAAGTGGAGAGAATTGTTTTGGGGGATCGCCGAATGACTGTTCAACAGATCGCCTCCAGAGTTGGCATTTCTGTGGGTTCTGTGCACACAATTCTGCATGACGACCTGAAAATGCGAAAAGTGTCATCCAGGTGGGTGCCACGAATGCTGACGGACGACCACACGGCTGCCCGTGTGGCATGTTGCCAAGCAATGTTGACGCGCAACGACAGCACGAATGGGACTTTCTTTTCGTCGGTTGTGACAATGGATGAGACGTGGATGCCATTTTTCAATCCAGAAACAAAGCGCCAGTCAGCTCAACGGAAGCACACAGATTCACCGCCACCAAAAAAAATTCGGGTAACCACCAGTGCTGAAAAAATGATGGTGTCCATGTTCTGGGACAGCGAGGGCGTAATCCTTACCCACTGCGTTCCAAAGGGCACTACGGTAACAGGTGCATCCTACGAAAATGTTTTGAAGAACAAATTCCTTCCTGCACTGCAACAAAAACGTCCGGGAAGGGCTGCGCGTGTGCTGTTTCACCAAGACAACGCACCTGCACATCGAGCTAACGTTACGCAACAGTTTCTTCGTGATAACAACTTTGAAGTGATTCCTTATGCTCCCTACTCACCTGACCTGGCTCCTAGTGACTTTTGGCTTTTTCCAACAATGAAAGACACTCTCCGTGGCCGCACATTCACCAGCCGTGCTGCTATTGTCTCAGCGATTTTCCAGTGGTCAAAACAGACTCCTAAAGAAGCCTTCGCCGCTGCCATGGAATCATGGCGTCAGCGTTGTGAAAAATGTGTACGTCTTCAGGGCGATTACGTCGAGAAGTAACGTCAGTTTCATCGATTTCGGGTGAGTAGTTAACTAGAAAAAAAAATCGGAGGCCTTAGAACTTGAATGCACCTCGTATATTCAGTTCCGTCACTCAAATAATTTGATGAAACGGTAATCCAATTAGGCGGAATCCGTCACCCACTTCACACTCGTTTACATTAATTCTCCTCCAAAAAGTCCTTCAGAGGAAATCCATTGCACTATAGACTTTCATCAACACGCGCTGAACGCGAACACTGGCTAGTAGAACATGCCAGATTTAACTCTAACGTCGAAGAACTCCGGGTGCTCATTGTAATTAATGTACTGACACCACTGGCAAACAGGATAACATCTCTAAAATACGCGATAACCGTTGTTCACCTTGCGGCCGCCTACTGTCTGCTTAGATCGTTACATTTGAGCCTCATCTTTACAGAAACATTACATTGTTTAACTCAGTAGCACGTACAGCAGGTATAAAACATAGGGTTGTGTTTCTTCTAAGCGTATGCATCGATGTACCAAAAGCATTATGACCTCTGCCCACTACGAAACTGAATACCGTCCGGTGGCGTTATGGGGAGCAAAGTATACAAGGGGAACAAAGACTAATGGGGAATTATTCTATGGACATGTGGGGCCGAAAATGGGGAAATCCGCTAGTATAAGCGGCTTTCACGGAAGCCGCGCGCTCCTGCCATGAGCATGTGCGAAATGTGGTTGAAAATACGGTGAAAGCACGACTAGGCACTAAGTTGTTGAACGTTGACGTCAAAGGCTTATCCGTGGATTAGATGGAGATCTGTGGATGATATGACGAAAATGTACAAAGCTCTCGGAGTCCCGTTTCGAAGCATATTGTTCAGTACATTGGGCTGAAAACAAGGCTCCACAGCAGACGAGCCCAGCGTGTCTACATATCGATCCAGTGATACCATCAGTGGCTACGGGGTCACTGAGATTGGCCGTTGGTGATTGTAAATTTGTCGTCTGGTCGAATGAATCACGTTTCTTGTTACATCAGGTCGACAGTCGCGTCCAGATATGCTGTCATTCAGGAGAACGGCTGCTCGATAAATGCAGACTAATGGGGCAGTATTATGCTATGGCGAAGATTAATTTTGGTTTCCATGGGACCTGTGATAGCAGTCGAAGGCATCACGACAGCTATGGACCACTGAACGTTATTGGAGACCACTTGCACGTTGTCTTCCACGACGGCGATAGGATGTACCAACAGCCGTGTTAAGTTACGTTGTGCAAGACGCGACAGTTGGCTGCGACTGCGACGCTGCCCCCTCCTTTTTCCCCACCCTGGCAGACGCCGACACGGCCGCAACACGACTGGAGTCGTCGCCGTTTCCCAAGCTCCGGTCGGCGGCGGCGGATTCAAATACATAAGAAAAATAAGAATTCCGATTTTCTTGCTGTAAAAAATACTGTATGTTAATGCAACAAAGTTACATCGGCTCCCAGAGTTAGTTTTTCGATACAGATTCTCCTTTTACTTTAAAAAAATTGAAAAGTATCTCTTCCGGTTTTGCGTGTTTTTTTCGCTGTATATTACTTCTCTATCAATTGTGAGGAAAGTAAAAGGCACAAAAAATTGATGTTTGCGTATCTTACAGTTTCACATCACAGCTTGATAATGAGGTGTCTATTTTTCCGATATTCGTCACAGTTATCCGGATACTTAATTTACAAGTAACCTACTGCATAAAATTTGAATTGTGTACAGTGAAAAATGTGGTCGCTGGCTACTTTACGTATGGTTCACGTTAGGTCATACATCGTTGCCGATGAAAAGAAGCTAACATATCGAAATTATTTTTTAAGTTGAGATCAGATTGATATCGATCTCCGTTTCCGAGATTTGGGCTCATATATCTCCGGGAGCGTCGCGACTAGCCGCCAGTTCTGTCGACGCGCAACGAGAATCGTGTGGTCATCACACGATAGAGAATGCATTTGTTTTGTTTCGCTGACACATTTGGACCTAATAAAACCATTTTATGTCATATTCCTCCGGTATGAGTTACTAATATTTCTCCATATGCTCTTGACAATTTCATTTAAAATGCCACGAAACGTAGGTTTCTTAAAGCCAAGTGATCAAGCAGAACCCATTTTCTTGGTTTTGCTGAGGCATCTGAACCTGTTCCAAGTTTTCTTTCTCGTTTATTTCTCTGATACGAGTCCCGAATATTCCTCCATCTGTTTTTGCACATTTCACCTAAAATTCCAATGAAAGATAAGTTTATTAACAATAAGCGCACGCTAGCTTCATTGCATTGTTTCAAGTTCTTGACAACAAGATAGGGTTACACCTTAAACATCTCTAGAATTTTGATTCTGAACGTCTACAGTATACACTGGCAGAAATGTGGAAGACATAATGTCCGTGCTTGTTCACAAAATTTCCCCAAATTATACTTGTCAGTTTCTCCCATGCAGAAACTTTTGGAACAAGCTAAGGCAACTTTCATAGCCGACTGAATCTTTATTCCCATCGAAATGAACTTCCATATTCTTGTATTCTGACAGCATACATCGTTATGGATGACATCAACATTTAATCTTGCCAAGCTGCACTCAAAAGATGACTCCAGGATTTACAAAAGACGAATTTCAATTGTGAACTGTGTCAGACCAGAAGGGCCTTGTAAAACAGTAGTGCACTTTTGGCACAAGTTTTTTGAGCACCATCTTCTACCAATGAATTGAAGTGAATGTGACAAATTACTTATTGCAGCATACTGTTTGCGCAATCTGTTGAGAAACGCTTTCCTCAAAAACGAACATCTATTGATTACAGAAAGCTGTACAACAATCTGGCGGTGGTTTTTCACAACTAGAAGGTATCATCAAGACACCAATCTACCGTTTACTTTCAAAGTGAAGGTATTGTAAAATGTAACTTTCTCGTTGTACTTTAGATTGTTCATTTTGTAATGTATTTGCCGTTTTCAATTTTTATCGTCACAAAAAAGAGTAATGCGAAAATTGACCTTCAGGTTCATTTTCATCATTCTAATTCTACATCTGCATGGATTATACTGATTTTCATAACAGGCCTGAAAAATTTGCATTAATGGGAAAATATTATATATTTCACTCACCTGCCAGTTTCAACTGTGCACCAATTTCTTCCCAAATTCTGTCTCTGAACATAGTGTCTCTATATTTAGGGTTCTTCAAATCGTAAAGGCAAGGCTGTTGCGACACCAGCTTACAGAGCATCACATCCTGTGAGTGGCTCATTTCAGTTTTCCTTGACTGGCTCGACATCTTTCTCGCAGCCGTACGTCTTTGTGTCGTGCGACTTCCGTCGCAACACTGCTCACTGGTGCAGTGCTGCGACAGCTGCCGCAACAGTCGCGCGTCGCATCCCAAACTCGAACTGCGCATGCGCCAGCGGACAACTTCTGACGTCACGTAGCGACCCGTCGCAGTCGCTAGTGTGCGTCGCGTCTTGGACAACGTACCTTTACAAGGCCGGAATCGTGCTACAGTGGTTTGAGGAGCTTGATGGTGAACTCGCGTTGAAGTGTTGTCCGCCGCATTTGACTGGTCTGAACTCGATAGAGCACATCTGGGACGCTATTGGGCGCCACCTCTGCACCCACAACCAGTGGCTCATTATTTACCAGAATTGTGTACAGTCTGCGTAGGTCTGTCCGTAAATCTACCAACGACGTGTCGAATCCATACCACGCCGCACCGCTGCTGTACCGCGTGCGACAAGTGGACCAAAACATTACTAAAAAGATGTTCATCACGTTTTGGCTTCTCAGTGTGTGAATTGTTTGACGAAGGAAATATAGGGCGTAAAGAGTTTGGTCGAAATGTGGCGCCCAACGAACCAGCCAGGGCATCCCGGACTCCGACGTCGCCGCTTCCACACAACCAAAAGTGCCACCGTCGCAGCCCTAGTTGATCAGCTCGCAGTGCGCCCGGCCCTAGTCGTTCAACAAAAAACAGGAGACACACGCTAAGACCCTGTAACCCAACCCTGATAAAGACCCCAATTAGCTGAAGAGGAGCACTCTTTTTTTTTTTACATATGCCGCACCAAGCGGAAGCCATTCATTGATGGTGATTGGTACGTTTCATCCACAGTTCCAAAAGAAATTCCCGAACATTTCGTATGGTTTCAGGAACGGGTGATTTAACTTGCCAGTGGAGGTGCGAAAGGATGCGTGGATGTTTGTCAAACAAGAAACGTATCGACACACAAGCTGTTGCTATTGTCATCTGTGAAGACTTAACTGTTGACATCATTTTCGTCCTAAAGGTGCAGAAGAAAAGGCAACACTTCTTTGCCAAGAATAATGAAATAAACGAAATTCGCGATAACCTGAACGAGAACGGTGCCGTAATGTGACAGACCTATCTCTGACCTTAACCACACTCTGCACACACTGCTGGTTAAATGGTTCGCTGAGCCGTGGTGCACTCGACGCTTCGCATCGTTTGAAAAAAAGACAAAGTCACGACTCGTTGGACCAGACCTCAAGCCTCCAGCCAGCAGTTGTCCACATTCTGCTGTGTTCGGCCAAATGAAGATGTGTAACTTTATGTACCGATGTGAGCAATAGCCTTTTGCGAGGTAAACGACGGTAAATATTAATAGTGCAAGGCAGTGAGCGAGCAGCAGGCAATGGATGTGCCAGGTGACTAAAATAAATATCATTCACACAGAGATAGGAATGTTTTATTTAGTTAGGCGGGGATTGCATTGGTTTGATTAAATATCCAAACAGAATAGATAACTGCTAAAAATTTACAATAAAATAAAAATGATGAAAGAACCCTTAGAATAAGGTGATAACGCACCCAGCAAGAAGTGGGCAGCAGCCAACAGTGCCGCAAATGCCTCCTCGTCACATCTTCCGTCTCAGCAGCCACTGACTGTACTGCGGCATCCAGAAAGGCACTCATTAGATTACATATAACAGTTTTCCGCGAGAACAAGGGCAGTTCCTCTGATGATCAAAGAGTTCTACGATGTGACCGTTACACCAATAAAAGAGAAAAATTGAGCTTAAAAGAAATTAATAAAACAATACAATAGTGATATACAGCTTAAGTAGGATGACTAGTTGACTGTAATGATCCAAGAATTTTGTGAAAGCCGTGGAAAAGTTTAATTCAGAATATTTGGCTAACAAGCGTCGTCAGAACTCAGAATTTTAATAACAACACGGTCAGCGACCCGACAACTGCAGTCACAGGAATTCACTATATAAGGTAGAATAAATTAAGCACTCAAAAAAAGCACTCCTTCAGGCCACCAGTGGCCTACCGGAACCATCCTATCGCTGTGTCATCCCCGGTGGAGGATGCGGATAGTAGGGGCGTGCGGTCAGCATTCCGCTCTCCCGGTCGTTATGGTGGTATTCTTGACCGAAGCCGCTACTATTCGGTCGAGTAGCTCCTCAATTGGCATCACGAGGCTGAGTGCACCCCGAAAAACGGCAAGAGCGCTTGGCGGCCTGGATGGTCACCCATCCAAGTGCCGACCACGCCCGACAGCGCTTCGGTGATCTCACGGGAACCGGTGTATCCACTGCGGCAAGGCCGTTGCCAGAATAAATTAATATGAAAATAAATAATTTAACTTGTAAAACCTCAAGAGGCAAAAAAGCCGAAACAAAATTTCCGTTCTCAGATTTGCGCTGTCACACAAGGACGGAAAAGGTACGTACAATGATCCTCGCCTGAGCTTGCTGAATCAGGAGCCGAACAGACTCGCGCTGCCACGAGCGTACTTCCAAGAACACGCAGTTTTGCGGGCTGATGTTCAGTAGCATGCTCAACTAATTGTCTTATTGCTTATATCGCCCAGGGCTTAACAAAATGGTTCCTGGGATCGATCGTTCTACTCAGCCCACTGGGTATTACAACGGGTAGCCTCCAGCCAACACTCTCACTTCCTCTTGTAGTTCGGCACTACACACTGTGGCGCACTTGGCCAGGGTTGACTCTTCCAAACGGCTCCAACGAGAGACCGAAAACGAACTGAATCGAACCGAGAAGACACGCGCATTGGAGCTGCACGGGCGAGCAGGTCACAGAGATAACTTCTTGGGAAAAAACTATCGATATGAGCTGGCACAGCTCACACTGCAAGCATGTTTCCATCGCAATGTTATTGAAACTGACCTGCTTTCATTGACAGCTGCCACTCCTGTCGGGTTTGAAATCGATTGTCATTGACAATGCGTGACAGTTGCCTCTGTCCGTTAAGATCTTTATCTAATACCTTCCGCCGCGGAAGTCGAACACGCGGCAGAGCAAATGGACGTGGTCAGCCCATAGAGGGCTCCGCCTCCGCGGCGGCTATTCCGCGCAGCGAGGGCGCCACCGCTAAGCCACGTGCAGACAGCGGCCAGTAGCCGCTCCCTCCGGTTTCGTATATAGGGACCCGCTCTGCCCTAGTCCAGCAAAGCATACAGATCCTGTACACCCCCCGCAAACTCGATCCTCCTCATCCGCTTGTCTCACCCATCCTCTCCCACCCCCGCCCGTTGCCGCGCCTGTATTCCGACGTCCCACCCGGTCTCCATCTCTCCACCCTCCTTACCCTCTCCCAAGGTGGCTTCCGCCAGCTCCCCCTCCCTGATGATGTCCTCCTCCCCTCCATCTACCCCTCCTATCAACTTTGATCCTCCCCCCCACTTCCCCCACTTCCTGTGTCCTTCCCTTTAGGCACTCTCCCTCCCTTCTCTTCCCTTCTCTTTCCTTTTCCCCCGTCCCCTCCCTCCTCCCCTCTTCCTCCGGGCTTCCCCTCCCCCTTCCTCCCTCCCCCTATCTCCCCTGCCCATGGCATCTCTGCTCTCCCCTCTCCCATTCCCCTTCCTCCTCCTCTCTTGGCAGGTCCCCGGACTCGCACACGCTCAGTGAACATTCGCGCGCCGGAGATCATCACCATCAGTGTCTCGTGTGTGTGCCTTCGTTTGTGTTTAGTGTTTGTTCACCGTCACGCCACCACCGTTCACGTGTGCCGTTGCCATCATCCATGTTCTGTGCGCCGTGTCAACTAGTGTTAGTGATGTTTCTCGTCCAGCGTGAACGGCTCCATGTTTTTTTGTTTTTTAGTGTCTACATTTTTTGCCCGCCGTTTTGACTGTATTCTCTGTGCCACCTCTATGTAATACTTATTGTCAAACTCAAGGCTGAAGAGCGCCGTATTATGCTGCTGACAGCCCGCCTTTGTATAAGGTGTTTAAAATCACAATAAAGGAAAAAAAAACTAGTCAAGCCAGTCTGGTACTCGCTCTGGATTTCGTTTCTATCTCGGCGGTACTGCGTTCTGGTCGTTGCTCATTTTTGACATTTGCCTGGCTCTGGTTCCGAGTGGATTTACGTTTGGTGTTTGGTGTTTTGTTTCCACAAGCCTCCGTTGTTTATCTCTTCCTTGTTGTGTCGCTCATAGTCGGTCGTGGTCGGTTGTTGTCCGTTGTCGTTGGTCTGTCGTCCTGTGTTTACCCGGTGGTGCGTGCTCTACCGCCCGCGGCTTCCCCGCCTGGCGGCTCCGATCCGCAGCCCAAAGCGTTCCCGCTGTTGGTTGTGGTTACAACACTTTGTACGAACACTGTTCCCTTTGGGCATGTTGGATGGCCTGCATCGATACAGCAACAAATTGGATAACCTCATTCACAGTCCTGTCGCATGTAAGGAGGAGAAATGCGTACCATCACGTTTCCGACTTTGATAAATGTCAGATTGTACCTATGGCGATGACAGGCATCTTATCCGCATGGCTATAACGGATCTTGCAGCCACGTCTCGATCCCTGAGTCAACAGATGGGGACGTTTGCAAGACAACACCATCTGCACGAACAGTTAGACTACGTTTGCAGCAGAATGGACTATCAGCTCGGAGAATATGGCTGCGGTTACCCTTGACGCTGCATCACAGACAGGAGCGCCTCCGATGGTGTACTCAACGACGAACCTGGGTGCACGAATGGCAAAACGTCATTTTTTCGGATGAATCCCGGCTCTGTTTACAGCATCATGATGGTCGCATCCGTGTTTGGCGACATCGCAGTGAACGCACAGTGGAAGCGTGTATCCGTCATCGCCATACTGGCGTATCACCCGGTGGGATGGCTTGGGGTGCCACTGGTTACACGTCTCGGTCACCTCTTGTTCGCACTGACGGCACTTTGAACAGTGGACGTTACATTTCAGATGTGTTGCGACCCGTGGCTCTACCCTTCATTCTATCCTTGCGAAACCTTACATTTCAGCAGGGTAATGCACGACCGCATGTTGCAGGTCCTGTACGGGCCTTTCTGGATACAGAAAATGTTCGACTGCTGCCCTGGCCAGCACATTCTCCAGATCTCTTTCCAACTGGAAACGTCTGGTCAATGGTGGCCGAGCAACTGGCTCGTCACAATACGCCAGTCTTTACCCTTGATGAACTGTGGTATTGTGTTGAAACTGCATGGGCAACTGTGCCTGTACACGCCATGCAAACTCTGTTTGACTCAATGCCCAGGCGTATCAAGGCCTTTATTACGGCCAGAGGTGGTTGTTCTGGGTACTGATTTCTCAGGATCTATGCACCCAAATTGCGTGAAAATGGAATCACATGTCAGTTCTAGTATAATACATTTGTCCAATGAATACCCGTTTATCATCTGCATTTCTTCTTGGTGTAGCAATTTTAATGGCCAGTAGTGTACTTCACGAACGTCATGTAAGTCAACAGTGTATGGTCGCATGATCGCGTGATACCAGTTATACACGATCGGTGAACGCACATTGGAAGCGTGTATTCGTTATTGCCATACTGGCGTATCACCCGGCGTGATGGTATGGGGTGCCATTGGTTACACGTCTCGGTCACCTCTTGTTCGCATTGACGGCACTTTGAACAGTGGACGTTACATTTCAGATGTGTTACGACCCGTGGCTCTACCCTCCATTCGATCCCTGCGAAACCCTACATTTCAGCAGGTTAATGCACGACCGCATGTTGCACGTCCTGTACGGTGTGGTTTCAAGGAGGAGGGCGACGGGGGTGATGAATATTTTGTCGGTAAGATAAATTTGCAATCTATCCAACGGGAGTGAAGGTGTTGCAGACAGTGAGAATACGGAGGCGGCGTTGCTGTGCTGGCCGATGGCCGTGTGAGTGGTTTGGATGACGCAAGATTTGGCGGCGACTTGTGGACAAACAGGCGAGACTAGGTGAGGCGGCGTGTTTGCAGAGACGGGCGCCGGTAGCCACTCGTGTTTGCCGCGGCAGGTGTGTCGCCCAGCCGTGCTGTGGCCGTGTCCGTCGCCCCTACTCCCTGCCGTGGGCGGCGCCGGCCCTCGCAACCTTACTGCCGGCCACGGCACGCTGCGCCACGCCCATGTTGACACGGCAACGCGAGCGCGCGCTACTCACTGAGCACACACCGCTGGGACTGCCGATCTGTCGCTGGGTCTAACTACTTCGTCACGTGTGTGGTATGCTTGAATTGCTGGGGCTTTTAGCAGAACCAAGCTTCGCGCATATGCCAGACGCCATTATACAGGGTGATTCAAAAAGAATACCACAACTTTGGGAATTTAAAACTCTGCAACGACAAAAGGCAGAGCTAAGCACTATCTGTCGGCGAATTAAGGGAGCTATAAAGTTTCATTTAGTTGTACATTTGTTCGCTTGAGGCGCTGTTGACTAGGCGTCAGCGTCAGTTGATGCTAAGATGGCGACCGCTCAACAGAAAGCTTTTTGTGTTATTGAGTACGGTAGAAGTGAATCGACGACAGTTGTTCAGCGTGCATTTCGAACGAAGTATGGTGTTAAACCTCCTGATAGGTGGTGTATTAAACGTTGGTATAAACAGTTTACAGAGAATGGGTGTTTGTGCAAAGGGAAAAGTTCTGGACGGCCGAGAACGAGTGATGAAAATGTAGCACGCATCCAGCAAGCATTTGTTCGCAGCCCAGGAAAATCGACTCGCAGAGCTAGCAGAGAGCTGCAAATTCCACAATCAACTGTATGGAGAGTCCTACAAAAAGGTTAGTTATGAAACCTGAACGTCAACTACCCGAGGCGATGGATCGGCCGCCAGGCAGCCCGTGACAGAGCACTTCATCACTGGCCTCCAAGAAGCCCTGATCTTACCCCCTGCGATTTTTTCTTATGGGGGTATGTTAAGGATATGGTGTTTCGGCCACCTCTCCCAGCCACCATTGATGATTTGAAACGAGAAATAACAGCAGCTATCGAAACTGTTACGCCTGATATGCTACAGAGAGTGTGGAACGAGTTGGAGTATCGGGTTGATATTGCTCGAGTGTCTGGAGGGGACCATATTGAACATCTCTGAACTTGTTTTTGAGTGAAAAAAACCTTTTTAAATACTCTTTGTAATGATGAATAACAGAAGGTTATATTATGTTTCTTTCATTAAATACACATTTTTAAAGTTGTGGTATTCTTTTTGAATCACCCTGTATACACCGCTCGCTCTTAAAATTGCAGTATCATGTAGGACATCAAACAACGAAATTTGTCTTATTGTGTGTACCCTTTACAGTAAGAAGCTTAAATGATCACATTTGTTGGTTTATATGTTGGGTATGGAAGTACGCAGAACCGTGTGCAGGAACAACGGGCCTAACCCGACTAAGCATCGAGTCAGCCAGCTTGAATGATAGATGCGGGTATATTGGCGGCGCCGTCCGAGGTTCGAATCCTGCCTCGGGCATGGGCGTGTGTGATATCCTTAGGTTAGTTAGCTTGAAGTAGTTCTAAGCTCTAGGGAGCTGATGACCGCAGCAATTAAGTCACATAGTGCTCAGAGCCCGTTGAACCATATTGGCGGCGCCAGACTATTTCGACAAGCCAGGACCAAATGTTTCCAGTTGGTGAGAACGTGATGGATAGGCAACATGCGAACAATTTATGTGCCAGTTAATAGTACAGCTGTGCCGATTCCAGGACACTTCTGGGACGTACATGCCTGCCGTAATGTACTTAATTCCGTGCCCATCAGGTCACACACTGGGGTTGCCTTCATACACGGAGTCCGCAGCTCGTAGTCTCGCGGTCGCATTCTCACTTCCCGAGCACGTGGTTCCGGGTTCGATTCCCGGCGGGATCAGGCATTTTCACCTGTCTCGAGATGACTTGGTGTTTGTGTTGTCCTCATCATTTCATCATCATTCATGAAAGTGGCGAGATTGGACTGAGCAAAGATTGGGAGTTTGTACGGGTGCAGATAACCGCGCAGTTGAGAGCCCCACAAACCAAACATCATCATCATCCATACACGGAGAAGAAAGCGCGGAGACGCAGCAGGTCCTGAGACAGTTTCTGTAGTAAAATTTCTGCGTCAGTGAATATCATCCCTCCGTCCCTCTTTCTCTCTCTCTCTCTCTCTCACACACACACACACACACACATGTCTGCACTCAGACTCAAAATATATAAGTTACTGACAACATTGGTGTAACTACGTTATTTCCACATCTAAAATGTTTCTGTTATTTATTAAATATATGTGAGGTACGCCAGGACAGCATGGGTACACATTCATCCAAAAATGAGTGTTTTACACCACAAAAAATAGTTTATGTCAAATGTTGTTGTTCTTGTTGTCTTTAGTCCAAAGACTGGTTTCATGTAGCTCTCCGTGCTATTCTATTCTGTGCAAGCCTCTTCATCTCCCAGTAACAACTGCAACCTACATCCCTCTGGATCTGCTTACTGTATATCTCTTGGCCTTCCTCTACGATTTTTACTCTCCACACTTCGCTCCAGTACTAAACTGGTGATGCCTCGATGCCTCAGAATGTGTGCTACCAACCGACCCCTTCCTTTGGTCAAGTTGTGCCACAAATTTATCTTTTCCCCAATTCCATTCAGTACCTCCTCATTAGTTAACCTGATCTACCCATCTAATCTTCGCCACATTTCAAAGGTTTCTATCCTCTTTTTGTCTAAACTGTTTATTGTCCATGTTTCACTTCCATTAATGGCTACACTCCATACAAATACTTTCAGAAAGGACTTTCTGACACAATGATGTTAACAAATTCCTCTTCTTCAGAAATGCTTTTTTAGCCATTGCCAATCTCCATTTTGTATCCTCCCTACTTCGGCCTCATCAGTTATTTTGCTTTACAAATAGCAAAACTCATTTACTACTTTAAATGTCTCATTTCCTAATCTAATTCCCTCAGCATCTGATTTAATTCGACTACATTTCATTACTACTGTTTTGCTTTTGTTAATCTTATATCCTCCTTTGAAGATACCGTCAAGTACGTTCAATTGCTCTTCCCTTTGCTGTTGGTGACGAAATTGTAATGTCATCGCAGACTTCGAAGTTTTTGTTTCTTCTCCATGAATTTTAATTCCTACTCCAAATTTTTCTTTTGTACCCTTCTCTGCTTGCTGGGTATACAGATTGAATAACATCGGGGATAGGCTACAACCCTATCTCACTCCCTTCCCAACCACTGCTTCCCTTTCATGACCCTCGACTCATAACTGCCATCTGGTTTCTGTACAAATTGTAAATAGCCTTTTGCTTCCTCTATTTTACCCTGCCACCTTTAGAATCCGAAAGAGAGTGTACCAGTGAAAAGTGTCAAAAGCTTTTTCTAAGTCTACAAATGCTGTGAACGTAGGTTTGCCTTTCCTTAACCTATCTTCTATGGAAGTCGTAGACTCAATATTGCCTTGCGTAGGCGGAATCCAAACTGACCTTCCCGGAGACCAGCTTCTATGAGTTTTTCCATTCTTCTGTAAAGGTTTCGTTTTAATATTTTGCTCCCATGATTTATTAAACTGATAGTTCGGAAATTTCCACATCTGTCAGCACCTGCTTTCTTTGTAATTGGGATTATTGTATTCTTCTTGAAGTCAGAGGGTATTTCGCCTGTCTTATACGTCTTGCTGACCATATGGAAGAGTTTTGTCATGGGCGGCTCTCTCAAGGCTACCAGCAGCTCTAACGGAATGGCGGCAATATTCAAAAGTATCTGAATGAAATGAATTGCTTAAATTAGAGCAGTGTTATAAAGTATTCGAGAAAGTAGAATTATTTATCAAAATACGAAATAATATTGACAAGCTGATGTAAACTTACAGGATTTCCACATCTAATGTCTGTACAATTTATCAGAAATACATAAACTTCATCAGCAAAACACTTGCCCTCACTACCCCCCTTCCCCCCCCCCCCGACCCCCCCCCCCCACCCCCACCCCCGCCCTCACATACACAATGTTTACATTACATTTCACAGAGCTGTTACCATGTCTAAAATGTCCATATTATTTATCAAAAATATGTAAAGTCACTGATAGTACAGGTGTAACTTACGATGTTTCAACTTCTAAAATGTCTGCATAATGCAGGTGACACTACTGATCTAACTTACAGGTTGAGGCGCACTTGAAAATGAGAAAAAATTGATTAATGTACCACACTTTATGCAAGGCAGACACGAGCCCGAAAATAATATTTATACATCTAACTTGTTCGTGTTACTGTTACACAACTGTTCAAAACACATGTTAGCTAAAATAATGCCCTAAGAAGACAAGGTAGTGAAAGTTGACAGTTTCAAATGAAACGAAAGTCTGTATTACTGCTTGTTAATGTTGAAACCCATGCTGGATAAACAAACATATCCAGCATACAATGCGGAAATAGTTCGCAATTCCTCTTATGTTTCGATGGGGTTCCACTATCAGCACAGTTTTAAAAAGCGTCGCTCATGCGAAACTCAGCTTGCCCTTTTCTCACAAGATATACTGAGAACTATGGATGAAGGGCAACAGGCAGATTCCTTATTTCTAGGTTTCCGTAAAGCATTTGAACGATGCCCCTTTGCAGGCTGTTAACGGAGATACGAGCATATGGAATGGATTCTCAGATACGTGAGTAATAGAACAAAGTATGTTATCCTCGACGGCAACTGTTCATCACGGACGAAGGTATCGACAGGCGTGCCCCAAGGAAGTGTTATATGACCGCTATTATTTTCTATATGCATAAATAATCTGTCGGATAGAATGGGCTGCAATTACCGGTTGTTTGCTGATGATGCTGTGGTGTACAGGAAGGTGTCGAAGTGGAGTGGCCTGCGGTGGTGGCCGAGCGGTTCTAGGCGCTTCAGTCCGGAACTGCACGATTGCTACGGTCGCAGGTTCGAATCCTGCCTCGGGCATGGATGTGTGTGATGTCCTTAGGTTAGTTAGGTTTAAGTAGTTCTGAGTTCTGGGGGACTGATGACCTCCGATGTTAAGTCCCATAGTGCTCAGAGCCATTTGAAACAATTTTGGAAGTGAAGTGACTGTAGGAGGATACAAGATGATTTAGACAAGACACAAGTCGGTGTGATGAATGACTACTAGCTCTAAATGTAGAAAAATGTAAGTTAATGCGAATGAGTCGCCAAAGAAAAAGAACCGTAATGTTCGAATACAGCATTGGTATTGTCCGCCTTGACACAGTCACATCTGTTATGTCTCTTGGCGTAACGTTTTAAAGCGATATGAAATGGAACGAGTATTTGAGGATTGTAGTAGGGAAGGCGAATGTGCGGCTTTGGTTCATTGAGAGAATTTTGGGAAAGTACGGTTCGTCTGTAAAGGTCACAGCATATAGGACTCTAGTGCGACCTATTCTTGAGTATTACTAGTGTTTGGGACACGCACCCTATTGGATTAAAGTAATACATGGAAGCAATTCACAGGCGGGCTGCTCGATCTGTTACCAGTAGGGAATCTCCGGAGGGAAGGTGACGTTCTTTTCGAGGAACACTATTGAGAAAATGTAGAGAATCGGCAGTTGAAGCTGACTGTAGAACAACTGTATTGCCGCCAACATACATTTTGCGCAGGGACCACGATAATGAGATACGATAAGTTAGGGCTCATATAGAGGCTTACAGACAGTCGTTTTCCCTTCACTGTATTCACGAGTGGAACGTAATGGGAATTACTAGTGATGGTACAGGGCACCTTTCGCAACTCGTCGTACGGTGACTTGCTGAGTATGAAAGGAGATATAGATTTGCATATTTAAGTATGTTGCACATTTCGTTAGTTGGACATTCACACGTTAGCTGCATGCCTTCTTCATGGTATTGCTGTTTTAATGGGTACAAGTGCTAGGTGTGCTACCGTAATTTATATCGCTAAAAAATTTCTTCCATTTGTTACTCGTAAGAAAAGTAAAACCATAGTGATTTTTTAAAATTACAAAATCAAGAAGTGCTTGAAAATTTAAATATTACTTTGTGGCAGAACTTTCGCGTCCATCTCTTCCTACGATTAATCGGTAGCTCATTCTTCATCAACCTGACCAAGTGTGAATGTATGTCGTTTTCAAGACTCATCACAGAGAAGGTATGGAACGGTAGT
Organism: Schistocerca americana; assembly: GCF_021461395.2. Taxonomy (NCBI): domain Eukaryota; kingdom Metazoa; phylum Arthropoda; class Insecta; order Orthoptera; family Acrididae; genus Schistocerca; species Schistocerca americana. Next base: position 160,195,215 of record NC_060119.1, on the reverse strand, counting down.
TATATTACACGATTGAGCTTCCGACTACCATGAGTCACTTTCAAGACAATATTCATGTTGCACGCAGACTATTGCTACGCCACATCCGCTGCCTAACACTGCCCTCTAGAAGTGACTCTTGTTCGACTACTAAAATTCTTTCACTTTTTAAATGCCACTGGCTGTAGGGATTCTCCCACAATCGCATTCTCCCGTGTTGCCAGCGCAACTGGTCTCTGTGGGCACGCTGCTCCCTACTCAACGCAGGAGAGATAGAAAAACTTTTCTCTACTAAATTCTCACGTAACGTCGACTTCTAAACGAGATTGTGAATAACATCTTCTTTGTCTGCTTGCGCGAGTTATAGCTTAAAGGCCTCCCTCTCGCATCCTCTCCCAAAAGGCGGCTCACTCACATCTGTTGTGTTTAATCATCGCAGTAGGCAAACAGCGACCATGTGCCTCCAAGTGTGTACCATGTTGTTTACCTGTTATCTCACTCGGTCTCATCGTGAGTGGCAGAGAAAGGAAGAGGTGTATAAAGGGCGCAACACAACCGGTGCCAACACCAGGGACGAAAACTGAGGACGTGAGCCCTAAATTGGCTGAAAATTCCTGACATAGTAAAGGTGCCGGACGGAGACACAAACCCAGGGCTTTTGCCATTCGCAGGCAAGTCTCTACCAGCTGAGATAGTCAAGGATTACTCGCAACCCTTCCTCGCAGCTTTACTTCTGCCAGTTCCTCGTCTCCTACCTTCCAATCTTCGCAGGATTTTTCTGGCGAGACATGCAGGACTATCAATAGAGGAAGAAAGGATACAACGGAGATACGGCTTAGCCACAGCGTACAGATGTTTCCAGACTGAAATCTTTACTGCGCAGCGGATTGTGCGCTGATATGAAACTGCCTGGCAGATTAAAACTGTGCCGGACTGGGATTCGAACTCAGGACTTGTGTCTTTCGCGGGCAAGTGCTCTACCATCTGAGCTACCCTACCACAACTCACGACCCGTCTTCACAATTTCACTTCAGCCAGATTTACTTCTTCCAGGACAGCTAGTGCTGCAAGTTTCGCAGAAGGACTATGAAGTTTGGAAGGTAGGAGGCAAAGAACTGGCGGAAGTACAGCTGTGAGGACAGTTTACCAATGGTGCTTGGGCTGCTTAGCTGGTGGAGCACTTGCCTGCGAAAGGCAACGTTCACGGGCTAGAGTTCCGGTTCGGCACACCATTTTAATGTGCCAGGAAGTTTCGTATCAGCGCACACTTCGCCTGTGAGTGAAAAATTCATTCTAGATTAATCAACGAGCTTTTTATTCATCTGCAATGAAAGCTACTATATGACTTAGTTTGTTTTACTTTAACTCCTGGGCAACAGATCCGATTTATATGAGTAACAAGCTTCTAAACACAAGTCACACACATTTCGATGGGTCTTCTCTTAAGCTGAATTTAAAGTAATGCCATTGTCGACGATTTGAGGGACACTAAAGCTCAGATAATAGATTTTTTGTTGTAAACGCAGTAGTTTTTTTTAATTGACTGGCTGACTTAATGTTTCAGTGTTGTATGAGTCATGTCAAATTGCATCACGGGTCCCGGGTGTGATTCCCGGCCGGGTTGGGGATTTTCTCTGCCCGGGGACTGGATGTCTGTGTTGTCCTCATCATTTAATTATCTTCATCATCATCATCATCATCATCATTCGTGTGAAAATTGGGACTTCGTACGGGCGTTGATGACGGCACGGTTGAGCGCTCCACAAACCAAACAATATCATCATCATCATCATAACAAATGAAGATTCTACAAAATATGTTTTTGTGTAAATTTCAAAACAAAGTTGATACTAGGCCCATACAAGCACGGTCTTTGGCGACTTGGGTGGCTCGCGTGCCTCTACTATAAAGACAGCCATACCGGATTTGAAACCACATAGGAGTATCTGCACAGGCGAGAACAACAACATGGTTCCTAAAGAGGAGCAGCAGCCTTTTCAATAGTTAACGGGGCACTAGTCCGGATGAGTTACTGGCCTGGTCTCGTTACGTTAAACATAATGGCTTTACTATGTTGGTACTGAAAGCAGCTGAAAATCGGGTAGCTACACCAATTTTGTATCCCGAGGACATGCAGCTGCCTGTAAATTTTTGAATACTTCGGCTGGATTAAGTAGACAACCTGACTTCACCAATAGCTTGGGGCATCAAGATGGTTCGATAGTTCTTCGAGGGATGTGCTCCAGGCGCCTCTGCACGCATCGTCGACTGTAAAGGTACAACTACAGACACGTTATCGTCCTCAGTGACATACGTCCTTTATTTCCCATCCTTCCACAGCCTGATTCTGTATTCCGTCTCTAATGCTCTTGTCATCAATGGGTCATTAAATCTTAGTCTCCTCATCTTTCTTTCAGGGATAATTCGTTGACATGTCTTCTTCTTTTCCCCAGTTTAGGATCTGAAAAATTCCTCTAGCGCTGTTATCTCGAATATTTCTACTATCGCATCATTTTCTTTTCTTTCAGATATTGACATTTGTTTCATTTCTTGATGTAGTTAATGACGGGTAAGATAATAGAGTGTAAGTAGTTCCAAATACTTCTTTTCAGGGGTTTCTACCTGCGTCAGTGCTGCTGATTGTCAAGATTTTCTGATACACGGTATCCACCTGGCTAGCAGCATTTTGGAGATCTTGAGATAAAAACCAGCCTCAGTGCCTTATATCTCCCGGACACTTCGGCAACATTTTTCCAACATTTACATACTGGACGTTGCGTATCAATTTGCATAAATATAACCACCTAATTGTACCAGATTCCTCGGTGTTGAGTTCATAAACTAAACACGGTACGGGACTTTTCCCGAGAAATAAATATTGCGAGCGGACATAATTATTCATTTCTGTACTTCTGGCACCTCCATGCTGATGAAAACATTATTCTTTTTGATGTTTTCACGCTGAAGATCCCGTACAGTAGCACGCGTAGAACAGGCTGAAAACACGTGACATTTAGGTCACGTCATCAATCTCGCCAGCCAGAATATACAGCAGTTCGCGTTGAGAACCTGTTTCTCTGTAACTCGTCTCAGACGCTTGGTTCGTTGGACTTTCTGTCTAGGTGGTCGCTGTAAAATATTTGCTGGGGATCTCCGCGTGATTGTAACTTGCTCTTTTCTTTTGGCTTTAGAGGGATCAAGATGAAAGAAATGAATCAGTTCTGCCTGTCGTTGGTATCATATTAGGAGAACCTCACATGATGCTCTGTTGCTCTCTGGACCATGATGGCGTCGGACTCTCCTTCACGTACAGCAGAGATTTCCATTGCTGATTGAAATTAATTGGTTAGTGAACAGGGAGAGACTACAGAGCAGTAATACACTTCTATATAGAAAAATATAAAAAAGATTTTTTTTTCACAGGAGATGAAGAACTTCTTATTCGAGGTCGCTACAGAAACTTTATTGCAGATAAACGGTTTCGGTGAAACTAAGTTGCCATGTTCATATCTGTAATAAAATTACAAGAAGCGCTATAGAATGCTATACAGACAATGTAACATAAACCCATAGAAGAACCAAATAACGACATACCTTTATAAAGATTATGACTAGCATCTTGTGCCAACTACACACAAAAACTTTCCATTGTATTTCCAGGTACATTTCGACGATGTGATAGCCTATATCAGGACCATGAATACTACGCGGACACCAACAGACAACCGTCAAAAATAATTATAGTCCGAATATTAGATTAAAGGACGTCTGTAGCCAGAGTATCCTGACCACGAGAAACCAAAACGCAATCCTGAACTCACAAACCTAGCTGGCACAAGGTATTTGTAACAACCTTTATGAAGGTATATTGTCATTTTGATTCTTCCATGGGTTAATATTGCAATATTTGTTTAATAGTTTGTGGCGCTTCTTGTAATTTAATTGTAGATCTGAAGATGGTAGCTTAGTTTTACCGAAACCAGGTTACCTACAATAATGCTTTATAGCGATTTCGGCTAAGAAGTTCTTCTACTCCTCACTAATCACTACCGATGGCCAATTCGAGTTCAACGTGAGTAAGCTAAGGAGAGATATATTCTCGAAAACAGTCCTTATATAAATAGATGGTAAGTAGCCAGCTCACTATTTCGGGCTACATAGGCGATCTTTAGGCTTGTTGTGGGGCATGTCACAAGTACGTGGGAAGACCTGAAATAGGAACAAAGAAAACAATAACTTTTCCAGTCGATAGAGGGTGTTTCGATACCACTTAACAAAGATGAACTCCAGGGTTCGAATTACGTGTTACGGTAAAGAGACATGAGTGGAAACACGTTGCGAGTGCACGGGCAGGGGGCGGCAGCAAGAAAAAGACTACCAAATTAACAGTCACAAAACCGTGAGGCTGATCTGTCGAGGTGCAAAACTAATGTTTGCATTGCAAACACTGTCGGCTCTGCTACGAGCGTTCTCGCGCGAATGACTGGATGAAAGCTGAGAAAACTAAGCTTAACGGTGCCTGGTTGTTTCCATGGCGGACGGAAAGAACACATCAAGCGGATACTACCGCGCAGCAGCTGGTCACGAAATATAGCCTACAGTGTACTGTCACGAACGGAGTCTATCAAGTACTGCAACGGACTGAGCCTACCAAGCACTGCGAAGAAATGTGAGGGCGATTCTCAGTAATTTTGTGATTTCGGGTACTGGTACACTGTATGCTTCCGGTAACAGGTTCCTGCTGCCAACATGAGCGGGGGCGGGAATGACTACGGTCGCTTAGACTTTCAGCCGAGGGACTTTTCGACCCGCCCACGCGCAAGTTGGCGTTACTGTGGTGGCACCAGGCCTAATACTGTTTTCTTTGGGAATGTATGGAGCGCTACACAACGGAACAGCATATTGTCGTTGTTAAACATGATTGAATATGTGGTAAATGTTGTGCGGAGACTGTCTGAAAACCCTCTGGAATGTTTGCTCAACGTAAAGCACCGTATAAGTCCACTGTGATGAGGCTGATCGCTAGATCAGAGAGAACCGTTTCGGCTGTGGACAATGAATTCTGAGGGCGTCCTTGTGACAGTCGTTCCACGGACAGCATCGCCAGCGCGAGTAATAATGTAGCCGTTAGGCCCGAAAATCTATTTGCCGACGTTCACAACTGGGTATTCCCACAACCAACAAGCAACGAGTTCTAAAAGATCTGGACCTTTGGGTCTTTAAAATCCAACTGATACATGAACTGACTGCAGTCGATCACGAAAAGCGTCGAGAATTTTGGCATTGGGTGGCAGCGAAACTAAGAGTGGCCAACAATTTAACCAAGAAACTAAGTCACTTTTGATCTGCACTTATTGCTGAATTGCTTCGTGAACAAACAAAGCTTCAGGCAAAGGGACACAGAAAATTCTGGACTAGTTATGGGGAAGTCATTACAGCCACGAAGAGTTACTTTGTGTGGTGTAGCATTTGGGCTGAGGGCGTAATTGGGCCGTACTTCTTCGAAGATGGTGACGGAAACTCATTAACATAGGAAGGTGAATCTTACAACAGTATGTTTAGAGAGTTTCTGTAGTCTCAGCAGCATCGTGTGAATCCTGAACACGTTTAGTTTCAATAACATCTGTCACACATCGATTGCAACAATGGACTTGTTGCGATACAGGTTCCCTGGCCGAGTGATTTCTGTCAACTATAGTCTCAGTTGGGCACTCTGATTTTATGATGTGACACCATGTCATCTTTACATGTGGTTGTGTTTCAAGTCTCTTGTGGACGCCAACAAACCACGATCAGTTACAGAGCACGAGGCCGAGATTCAAGGTGTGATTTCAGAAATAGAGTCGCAATTATGGAGAAAAATTATGGAAAATTTCATCGCAAGAACGAAAGTGCGTAGCTGGTCTATTATTACGCGGACTTGGAAATAATGGAATAAGTATCTTTCTCCTAACTGTCATTGTTCCCCAACAGATCGAAAACCTGCTGATCTTGTGTCACAGGAATCAGAATTCGTCTCCTAATACAAGTGTTTCGTCGCCTAATAATGAATTAATTAAACAGAGAGAGACAGCAAGGAAGTTATAGTCCACTGAAAGTCAGTAGATTCTGGTGATGAAATCATATACTTGGAAATTAACACACAGATACAAGATAGCTCTGTCACAATGTCTTTCTTATGGTCCCTTTCGTAGTCAAGAGACGACTGCAGGTATCGAACATAGGCCTTAATTTGAGGAAGAAATTTCTGAGAATGTACGCTTGGAGCACAGCATTGTATGGTAGTAAAACATGAACAATAGGAAAACTATAACATAAGAGAATCGAAGCTTTAGAGATGTGATACTAAAGAAGAATGTTGAAAATTAGGTGAACTGATAAGGTAAGAGATTAGGAGGCTCTTCGCAGAATCGCCGAGGAAGAGAATGTAAGGGAAACACCAACCTGAACGAGAGACGTGACGATAGGACTGTTAAAACATCAGTGAATAACTGCCGTGGTACTAGAGGGAGCTGTAGAGGGTAAAAATTGTAGAGGAAGAAAAATAAGTTAGGACGTAGGCTGAAAGGGCTAATGTAAGATGGAAAGGTTGGCACAGGGGAGGAATTCGTGGCCGCATCGGACCCGTCAAAAGATCGACCTCCCCTCCACAAAAATGAGGTCCTTTCTGTCTGGTCGAAACCATCTCGCCTTCCTGACTCTGGCAATAGTTTTGGCTTGGATGAGCACTATGTCGACAGTGTATTAAACTCTACACCGCTCTATGCTTTTTCACCCTGCGTCTGACAACTGTCTTTCTTTAACAGTCTGTACCTGCCAAGTCGATTTCTCAGTGCTGTGCCCGTGAACTGAGAACGCCCACTTGCTTGCTTTTAATTAAAAACCCAGATTGCTATCCTCTCCATGATTACCGTGGATGTCGAGTTACCGACAGGAACAATAGCCGTGTGAAAGAGGTACGTCGGAGCGAATCAGCCCATTTGTTTTCGGTCTTCAATTTGTGTAATGGTCGTCTTTCCGCTCGCGACCGCGCCGAAGCGCTGGCCTAATGATGAAAAACGGGCGCACCCTGTCCCTCGAACGCTGTCGGGAGATTGAGGTGATTGCGGGGTCGCCCCGTGTTAGCACGAGCGCTCACTCCTCCTTGGAGTTTTATTGCGTTTCTCGGGGATAACCTAGTGTTCGCGTTGAGCGAACCGACTGGCCGTGCTGGGCGCTTAAAGCAGCGACACATTTCGATGGAACAGCCCAGCGTGCCAGCACGCCTTCATAGGGGCCTCCCACACGTGGCGTGCGCCGTGTCTGATCCTCGCACACGGTGGGACACTACCTGACGTTGTCAGTTGGGGCACGCTGTCTGTTGTGGTCAGTACACTGAGATGACAGGAGTCATGGGATATCAATATGCACATGTACAGGTGGAGGTAGAATCGCGTACACGAGGTACACAGGGTGGTCCATTGATCGTGACCGGGCCAAATATCTCACGAAATAAGCGTCAAGCGAAAAAAACTACAAAGAACGAAACTTGTCTAGCTTGAAGGGGGAGACGAGATGGCGCTATGGTTGGCCCGTTAGATGGCGCTGCCATAAGTCAAACGGATACATTTTATTACATATTCATGTAGTACGTAAAGAAATGTTTTAGATGGACCACTTTTTTCGCTTTGTGATAGATGGCGCTGTAATACTCACAGACATATGGCTCACAATTTTAGACGAACAGTTGGTAACAGGTAGGTTTCTTAAATTAAAACACAGAGCGTAGTTACGTTTGAACATTTTATTCGGTTGTTCCAATGTGATACATGTAACTTTGTGAACTTATCATTCCTGAGAACGCATGCTGTTACAGCGTGATTACCTGTAAATACCATATGAATGCAATAAATGCAAAAAATGATGTCCGTCAGCCTCAGTGCATTTGGCAATACGTGTAACGAGATTCCTCTCAACAGCGAGTAGTTCGCCTTCCATAATGTTCGCACATACATTGACAATGCGCTGACGCATGTTGTCAGGCGTTGTCGTTGGATCATGATAGCAAATATCCTTCAACTTTCCCCACAGAAAGAAATCCTGGGATGTAAGATCCAGTGAACGTGCGGGCCATGGTATGGTGGTTTGACGACCAATCCATCTGTCATGAAATATGCTATTCAATACCGCTTCAACCGCACGGGGGCTATGTGCTGGACATCCATCATGTTTGGAGTACATCGCTATTCTGTCATGCAGTGAAACATCTTGTAGTAACATCGGTAGAACATTACGTAGGAAATCAGCATACATTGCACCATTTAGATTGCCATCGATAAAATGGGGGCCAATTATCCTTCCTCCCATTATGCCGCACCACACATTAACCCGACAAGGTCGCTGATGTTCCACTTGTCGCAGTCATCGTGGATTTTCCGTCGCCCAATAGCGCATATTATGCCGGTTTACGTTACCGCTGTTGGTGAATGACGCTTCGTCGCTAAATAGAACGCGTGCAAAAAATATGTCATCGTCCCGTAATTTCTCTTGTGCCCAGTGGCAGAAATGTACACGACGTTCAAAGTCATCGCCATGCAATTCCTGATGCATGGAAATGTGGTACGGTTGCAATCGATGTTGATGTAGCATCCTCAACACCGAGGTTTTTGAGATTCTCGATTCTCGCGCAATTTGTCTGCTACTGATGTGCGGATTAGCCGCGACAGCAGCGAAAACACCTACTTGAGCATCATCATTTGTTGCAGGTCGTGGGTGACGTTTCATATGTGGCTGAACACTTCCTGTTTCCTTAAATAATGTAACTATCCGGCGAACGGTCCGGACACTTGCATGATTTCGTCAAGGATACCGAGCAGCATACGTAGCACACGTCCGTTGGGCATTTTGACCACAATAACCATACATCAACACGATATCGACCTTTTCCGCAATTGGTAAACGGTCCATTTTGACACGGGTAATGTATCACGAAGCAAATACCGTCCGCACTGGCGGAATGTTACGTGATACCGCCCACTTACACGTTTGTGACTATTACGGCGCCTTCTATCACAAAGCGAAAAAAGTGGTCCAACTAAAATATTCATATTTCTTTACGTTCTACACGAATATGTAATAAAAATGGGGGTTCCTATTTAAAAAAAAGACGCAGTTGATATCCGTTTGACCTATGGCAGCACTGCAGTCGTGGACTGTGTGGCTGGTCCCGGCGGAGTTTCGAGTCCTCCATCGTACTTGGGTGTGTGTGTTTGTCCTTACGATATTTTAGGTTAAGTAGTGTGTAAGCGTAGGGACTGATGACCTTAGCACTTAAGTCCCATAAGATTTCACACACATTTGACCATTTGAACCTATGGCAGCGCCATCTATCGGGCCAACCATAGCGCCATCTGGTTGCTCCCTTCAAGCTAGACGAGTTTCGTTCTTTGCAGTTTTTTCGTTTGACGCTTATTTCGTGAGATATTTGGACCGGTCACTATCAATGGACCACCCTGTATAACGGCCGTGCATTGGCGGAGATGTTATTTGTACTCAAGTGATTCATGCGAAAAGGTTTCCGATTATGGCAATACGACGGGAATTAACTGATTTTGAACACGAAATGGTAATTGGAGCTAGACGCATAGGATATTCCATTAAGTAAATCGGAAGAGAATTCAGTTTTCCGAGATCCACAGTGTCAAGACAGTGCCGAGAATTACCTCTCACCAGGGAAAATGCAGTGACCGATGGCCTACACTTAACGACCGAGAACAGTGGCGTGTGCATAACAGACAGACAACACTGCGTGAAACAACTTCAGCAGTGTGAGAGGTACGACGAAGGCATCCGTTAGGACAGTACGGTGAAATTAGCCGTTGCTGGGCTATGACAGCAGACGACCGACGCCAGTGGCTTTGCTTGGCACGGCATCGCCTGCCGCGCTCTCCAGGGCTCGTGACAATATCGGTTGGACCCTAGACGACTTGAAAGCCATGGCCTGTCAGATGAGTCCCGATTTCAGTTGGTAAAAGGTGATCGTAATATTCGAGTATGACGCAGACCAATTAACCAGGCGCTGTGTAAACTAGTGCCGGCCGATGTGGCCGAGCGGTTCTAGGCGCTTAAGTCCGGAATCGCGCTGCTGCTACGGTCGCAGGTTCGAATCCTGCCTAGGGCATGGATGTGTGTGATGTCCTTAGGTTAGTTAGGTTTAAGTAGTTCTACGTTCTACGTGACTGATGACTCAGAAGTTAAGTCCCATAGTGCTCAGAGCCATTTGAACCACTTTTTGCAAACTGGTGGTGGTCCCGTCATGTTTTGGGCTGTGTTTACATGGAGCACACTGGCTCCTATGGTCCAGCTGATCCGATCATTTACTGGAAACGGTACTTGGAGACCATTTGCAGCCGTTCATGGACTTTATGTTCCCAAACAACGATGACATGTCACCGGGCCCCAATCGTCCACGATTGGTTTGAAGAACGTTTTGGACAATGCGAGCGAATGAATTGGCCATCCAGAATCGCCCGACATGAATCCCACAGAACATTTATGACACATAATCTAGAGGTCAGTTCGTGCACAAAATTCTGCACCAGCAACAATGTCGCAGTTATAGACGGCTATAAAGGCAGCGTGTCTCAATTTTTCTGCAGGTGACTTCAAGCGACTTATTGAATCCATACTACGTCGAGTTGCTGCTCTGCCTCAGTCAAAAGGGGGTTCGACACGATGTTAGAACGTATCTCACGGGTTTTGTCACCTTAGTGAACTTTTCTTTACACAAATGCCTTGATCACGTTGGATGGACACACAACAGGTTACTAGTTTCGACTCTTATGAGCCGTTGTCAGAATCAGAATCTTTTTAGAAAATCAACATTTTTTTTTTTTTTTTGTTTGTGGTTTTAGGGCGCAAAACTTCTATGGTCATTAGCGCCCAAGAAAATCAACATGTCGAGCACTCAAATTACGACCATCTTGGTCACTTCACATCGACTCAAGATCCGAGATGGTAACTAAAACCAGTAAACTTCTGTTAATCTATCCGCTGCATGAAGGCAACGTAGAATTAAAAAAAAAAGTCGGATAAGTGCGAGTGGGACTCGCGCACCGAGGGCCTCACGCACTGAGGATTCCATACCGTACAAACTTAATTATGTGTACATATAGTTCATACATGCCAGGAAAGGGAATCTCGACGATATTCGCGTGTTGTCAATATCGATATAGGTAAGATACACGTGTACTGAGAAAATGGGGTCTTAACAGAAGAACAAACAGTCGGATAACAAATGACAGAAAAACACTTTTTTCGGACGGACGCCCAGTTGAATAACAAATGATAAAGATAGGAACTTTTCCCTGTGACATAATTAAAAATTAACAATTTTCGAATTTTTTCCTTTAGTTTCACCGTGGAAACGTACTTTTTGCCAAATTTCTTGATTCTAGGTCATCGGGAAGTGCGCTACAGCTTTTCACATCCGAGTTTGCGAGTATCAAAATGTGTGACGTAAATGGCCGTGTCTTTCGCCTGCACTGAAGTTAACTTTCTTCGACCGTCAGGGAACGTAGACCTTAATGTGTGATATAAATTACCACTCGGTACTGATACCGATACGATACCGCTGCCCTAGAGAGGCGTGCAAACCAAAACATACAACCTTCAATAGTAATTAACACCTCACCAGGAACCAGCAGCTGTAATGCCTGAGAAACATAATCATGGACGGACTGGCCAAGATGGTATAACTGAACATCATTTACCGTGACATCTTACTCACATAGTTATTGTAAATTGATATAACTATACTAAACATTCGAGTGTAGTACAATTCTTGTTATAATAATTGAAAGTATAAAAGAGAGGAATAAAGCAATCAAGCAATAGTTTAAATTAAAAACAGTAAAACAAATTCATACAAGGACCAGGAACTAGGTAGCCGGTTCCTGTTGATCAGAGACGCCTTTATCTTCAGGACAAGGGCGTAGATCAAAATGAAAACAAAAAATGGGGCACCCGCCTAACATCAAAACAACGAAATTGCAGTAGTTACAGCTGTTAATACTTAAGAAAAACCTTAAGATTACAATAAGAAAGCAATCCAAGCGTAGAACATAAGGCTGCACTTAACGGTGTACCCACAAGCATTCATTCAATGGCCGTGTACACGAGGTCTGCAGCGTCCGGTACAACCACCGGACCACACCCACGCAGCGGACCTGCCGGCGTGGGACAACGGACACCCCAACTAGAATCCCCACACCAACGCCGAGCCAAAACAACCACAAACAGAATTACATATGAAATCTATAACGTACAAACGTCACCAGTTAGTTTCCACGCAGATGATAAGAAGGATGATTCACCGCACAGATGAACGCATAACCAAGCGGCACAAGGGGCAGCGTATAAGAATTTACTAGCAATAAAGCAGCCGGCAAATATATACGTATGTATATGTATAGATGTCCGTAAATAAGGGAAAACGGTTTTGAACTGTTTTGCCTATAAGTAAATGATAACTTGCTTATACTTATTTTAAAACTACCAGTGAGAAAAACAATAAATATGCATAAGTAACTTTTGGACAGTAGACATTTAAAGCTCCTTGCAACAAGTGAGGAAAACAACCGTACGGATCAGTGATTAAAACAAATTTCTGATCACAGGTCAACTACACTCCTGGAAATGGAAAAAAGAACACATTGACACCGGTGTGTCAGACCCACCATACTTGCTCCGGACACTGCGAGAGGGCTGTACAAGCAATGATCACACGCACGGCACAGCGGACACACCAGGAACCGCGGTGTTGGCCGTCGAATGGCGCTAGCTGCGCAGCATTTGTGCACCGCCGCCGTCAGTGTCAGCCAGTTTGCCGTGGCATACGGAGCTCCATCGCAGTCTTTAACACTGGTAGCGTGCCGCGACAGCGTGGACGTGAACCGTATGTGCAGTTGACGGACTTTGAGCGAGGGCGTGTAGTGGGCATGCGGGAGGCCGGGTGGACGTACCGCCGAAATGCTCAACACGTGGGGCGTGAGGTCTCCACAGTACATCGATGTTGTCGCCAGTGGTCGGCGGAAGGTGCACGTGCCCGTCGACCTGGGACCGGACCGCAGCGACGCACGGATGCACGCCAAGACCGTAGGATCCTACGCAGTGCCGTAGGGGACCGCACCGCCACTTCCCAGCAAATTAGGGACACTGTTGCTCCTGGGGTATGTATCCCGTGCCACCCAACGTGCTCTAGAAGGTGTAAGTCAACTACCCTGGCCAGCAAGATCTCCGGATCTGTCCCCCAGTGATCATGTTTGGGACTGGATGAAGCGTCGTCTCACGCGGTCTGCACGTCCAGCACGAACGCTGGTCCAACTGAGGCGCCAGGTGGAAATGGCATGGCAAGCCGTTCCACAGGACTACATCCAGCATCTCTACGATCGTCTCCATGGGAGAATAGCAGCCTGCATTGCTGCGAAAGGTGGATATACACTGTACTAGTGCCGACATTGTGCATGCTCTGTTGCCTGTGTCTTGGTTCTGTCAGTGTGATCATGTGATGTATCTGACCCCAGGAATGTGTCAATAAAGTTTCCCCTTCCTGGGACAATGAATTCACGGTGTTCTTATTTCAATTTCCAGGAGTGTAGAAATAGGCTAGCCTATAATATAAAATATTCCCTTTTAGTAAGACAGTGTACATGCCACTGTGTGATAACCGATAACAGCTTGGAACTCAAAAATCACTAAAGTGATATAGCGTTAACACTGAGAGGTTGAGCCAGTACCGGATCACAAAAGCGATAACCCTGAACCAAAACAGATAACTTGCGAGCTCAATTGCTAATTGATTTCAAGCAGTCATAACTTTAGAAGACGGCCACGAGCAGGTATACAATACCAGCGTGCTGCTGTGGCCGGAAACACTCAGTCAGTATTTCGATATACAGCTTTACGTCCGCGGCTGATAATAGCAGAAGCCCACTTCGCGTTGAGTGCAGAACTGCTCGTCCTACAGCATAAGGCGACCAGCCAACGCCACGCAGCAGCAAGCTTCCACGTGCGACAACGGCCGCCAACTCGGTACACTTTTACACTGTTTACACGTTCGCTGCCACGAATACGCTCCCTGCCCATAGTCCAAGTACTCGCTGCTCACTCCGTCCCTAGCCGATTTCAAAACCAAAACGGACCAAGAAGGCAAGACCGTGAAGAGAGAACAACACCAAAGATATCAAAACAAGAACCGACCCTGACATGCGATCCGCAACAGCTCAGGCACGCTAGTCATTCCTGTGAAATGGAGTTTCCAGCAGACGGACGGACACACAGACAGGAGGACAACAACATTATCCTGTAATGGTTCCGTGTTTACCGATTGAGGTACGAACCCTCGGGTATGGATGTGTGTGATGTCCTTAGATTAGTTAGGTTTAAGTAGTTCTAAGTTCTAGGGGACTGATGACCATAGATGTTAAGTCCCATAGTGCTCAGAGCCATTTGAGGTACGCCGGCCGATGTGGCTGTGCGGTTAAAGGCGCTTCAGTCTGGAACCGCGTGACCGCTACGGTCGCAGGTTCGAATCCTGCCTCGGGCATGGATGTGTGTGATGTCCTTAGGTTAGTTAGGTTTAAGTAGTTCTACGTTCTAGGGGACTGATGACCACAGAAGTTAAGTCCCATAGTGCTCAGAGCCATTTGATTTGAACCATTTGAGGTACGAACCCTAAAAACGGCTTTTCACTTTCTACGTTGCCACTGTCGTTATCTTGCAGTCCTGAGAGGGTACCCAAGTAACCACAAGGAGAGAAAACTAAATAGTCGAGAAATACGTTCTCTTTACACATATTGCCTAACACCCGGCATGAAGCGAAACCCAATTAATTAATGAAGCTTCCTGACAGATTAAAACTTCGTGTCAGGTCGGGACTCGAACTCGAGACTTTGTCTTTCGCGGGCAAGTACCCGTCGACTGGTCTATCAAAGCACATCTCACGCACCACCCTCTCAGTTTGACTTGCACCAGTGCCTCATCTCCCACCTTCCGAACCTTGTTTCCGCAATATCCTTTCTTCCAGGATTTCTAGTCAAGGAATGCAGGACGACTTCTGTGACACTTCCTGGCAGATTAACACTGTGTCCCGGAAGGAGACTCGAACTCGGGACCTTTGCCTTTCGCGGGCAAGTGCTCTACCAACTGAGCTACCCAAGCACGACTCACGCTGCGTCCTCACAGCTTTAATTCCGCCAGTACCTCGTCTCCTACCTTCCAAACTTCGCAAAGCTCTCCTGCGAACGATGCAGAACTAGCACTCCTGGAAGAAAGGATATTGCGTAGACATGGCTTAGCCACAGCCTGGGGGATGTTTCTAGAATGAAATTTTCACTCTACAGCGGTGTGTGCGCTGATATGAAACTGCCTGGCAGATTAAAACTGTGTGCTTCTGTGAAGTTTGGAAGGTAGGAGACGAGGTACTGGTGGAATTAAAGCTGTGAGGACGCAGCGTGAGTCGTGCTTGGGTAGCTCAGTTGGTAGAGCACTTGCCCGCGAAAGGCAAAGGTCCCGAGTTCGAGTCTCGGTGCGGCACACGGTTTTAATCTGCCAGGAAGTTTCATATCAGCGCACAGTCCGCTGTAGAGTGAAAATTTCATTCTAACTTTTGTGACGTTTGGAAAGTAAGAGATCAGGTACTGGTGGAAGTCAAACTGTGAGAGTAGGTCGTGAGTCGTGCTTGGATAGCTCAGCAATTTAGCACTTGCCCACGAAAGGCAAAGGCCCCAGCTCCGAGTCCTTATTCGGTACACAATTTTAAATTGCGAGGACTTTTCAAATCGACGCACATCCACCTGCAGGGTGAATTTTCATTCTGCATTCGAGAGAATAGCGGTTCGGATCCCCATTTGGCCGCCAATATTTAGGATTCCTTAAATCGAATAAGTCCCGAGATGATGCGTCGGAAAAGACTGATTTCCTTCCCATTCAGCCAGTAATCCGACCTTCTGTTTATAATGACCTTGTCGTCCATGGGACGTTAAACCCTAAACTTTTCTTGTTCCTCTTAGGGGAGGAAACATGAAAAAAAGAAACTGTTCAGAGTGGTCTCCAAAAGTACCCTTTCTGAACTTCAAAATGTAAACTTGACTTTCGTAAAATTCTTGAATTAAAGCTTCTATTATAATGAGAGTTTATTATGAAAAGAGTGTAATTAACGCCACACAAAATGATTTGGATTTCTCCATCCATCCCAGTGCCGTGAAAGAATCGTCAGAATAGAGTACAGTTTGTACAACACTTCAGTGCTCGTGATACAGATATATGGTGTAACGTGTAGATATTTTCACAAGTGATTCATTAATATGTACATATATCAGTGCTTTTTTTTTTTTTTTTTTTTTTTTTTTTTTTTTTTTTTTTTTTTTTTTTTTTTTTTTTTTCATCTAACAGTTCTTTCACAAACACGTTACAAACTTTACGACCCGATATTTTGCGCATGGTCGTAACTGCACTAAGTGGACCACGTCTGTCAGTATACACTTACCGTTTTGCGTTCACACGTAAACACCTGACCTGCTCCCCAGCGGAAAATAAGCATTAATGGCTTGCTCTTGACACAAATATTTGGAGGAACTAACTAACATGAAAACATACGACTTATAATAGCTGTAATTATTAGTTTGCAAATGACACAGTTATTGATGTAATGATGTGAAGTATATAGTCCTCAGTCACCAGCAATAATATCTGCACTTACACGTTGTATAGATTTACAGTTTCAAATTAATACGGAGTATTTAAAATAAGTGTCACATTATCCTACAGGAGGTAGTATTAGGTCGAAATCAGAAGAAAAGTTCGTCAATTAAAAAACCAATACCAGTTAATGTGTGGACCATTCTCGTTCACATCTGTCTCTCTGCTATGTAGGAGCAGACTCCAGGCAGTGCTGCATATCAAATGGTTCAAATGGCTCTGAGCACTATGGGACTGCTGTGGTCATCAGTCCCCTAGAACTTAGAACTACTTAAACCTAATTAACCTAAGGACATCACACACATCCATGCCCGAGGCAGGATTCGAACCTGCGACCCTAGCGGTCGCGCGGTTCCAGACTGTAGCGCCTAGAACCGCTCGGCCATGCTGCATATCATGACTGAGTATCCTGACACAGCTTTCAGCCCTTCCTCGCAGTGAATCACGCGCTCTTTCAAATACACCTGGTTTCGTTCGAACTGCGTCACATACATTGGTCACACGCTCATGTAACTTCTCCACATCCTCCATGGATTGGAAACACATCAGTTCCTTTAACTGTTCCCATCGACAGAACTCCATTAAATTCAGGTCCGTTGAACTGGGAGAAAACGCTTCCGGACTTCCTTGACCAGTCCATCGCCCTTGAAACGTTGCGCTGAGATACTGTCGCAAGATCGATTTAACACGTAAATGTCGGTGATACAAAGCACCTGATAATCTCTTTGGTAAAGTGTGTGGCCCTATGAGTCTGTAACCGACAATTTCTGCCCGTACATCACTACTGAAGCGATCCCGCTACCTCAGCTCCGTGATTGCTCGACGATTTGTATCTGTCCTCATGTGCATATTTTGGTAGTTTACCACGCCATCTCTTGTGAATTCTGCCTACGCGACCGATAAGTGCAAGCTACTCGTTGCAAGTAAAACGGCCCATCTCTCAGCAGGTGTACGTTTCCGGACATAGAATTATAATAATTTCTCTTTTCGTTTTGAGTATTACTACCTCCTGTAGGAATAAGAGACCCTCGCTTAAAAAATAATTCTGTATTTTAAATATACTGGAGTGGTTGTTTTGGAGCACCCTTGACTTTATGACAGCATCATTTTTCCTCTTTACTGTTCCTCCCCGCACCAGTTAACCGTGAATTCTTTAGACGGACGTCTAAATTACGGTTGAGTACCAGTTTCATTTTGCAGAGACGTAGTTTATTATATAACTAGTTGAGTACCCGGCATTGCCCGGTATGTATTTATTCCAATCTTGTATTAGCCCAACTCCAGCTTCCTCCTCTATATGTCCAACTCCGCCTTCACTCTGACTCTGTCCCTCAACCCCTACTCTATCCAGCTCCTCCTTCCCTCTTTCTGTCTATCTGCTCGACCCTCCTCTGTCCATGTCATTCTGCCACTCTGTCCATCTGCTCCTTTCCACTCTGTCCATCCTTCCTCTCTCTTTGTCCATTTCTTCTCCCCCTTTCTCTGTCCATCTCCTTTTGTCCAAAAAAAGGGGAGAAGAAGATGGACAACGTTTCCCCCCCTCTCCCCTTTCATCCCCCCTTTCGCGGATGATGCTGTAGTATAAAGAGAAGTTGCAGCATTAGAAAATTGTAGCGAAATGCAGGAAGATCTGCAGCGGATAGGCACTTGGTGCAGGGAGTGGCAACTGACCCTTAACATAGACAAATGTAATGTATTGCGAATACATAGAAAGAAGGATCCTTTATTGTATGATTATATGATAGCGGAACAAACACTGGTAGCAGTTACTTCTGTAAAATATCTGGGAGTATGCGTGCGGAACGATTTGAAGTGGAATGATCATATAAAATTAATTGTTGGTAACGCGGGTATCAGGTTGAGATTCATTGGGAGAGTCCTTAGAAAATGTAGTCCATCAACAAAGGAGGTGGCTTACAAAACACTCGTTCGACCTATACTTGAGTATTGCTCATCAGTGTGGGATCCGTACCAGATCGGGTTGACGGAGGAGATAGAGAAGATCCAAAGAAGAGCGGCGCGTTTCGTCACAGGGTTATTTGGTAACCGTGATAGCGTTACGGAGATGTTTAATAAACTCAAGTGGCAGACTCTGCAAGAGCGGCGCTCTGCATCGCGGTGTAGCTTGCTGTCCAGGTTTCGAGAGGGTGCGTTTCTGGATGAGGTATCGAATATAATGCTTCCCCCTACTTATACCTCCCGAGGAGATCACGAATGTAAAATTAGAGAGATTAGAGCGCGCACGGAGGCTTTCAGACAGTCGTTCTTCCCGCGAACCATACGCGACTGGAACAGGAAAGGGAGCTAATGACAGTGGCACGTAAAGTGCCCTCCGCCACACACCGTTGGGTGGCTTGCGGAGTATAAATGTAGATGTAGATGTAGACCATTTGCTCCTTCTCCTCGCTGTCTGTCCAACCCCTCCCAAATGGTTCCAATGGCTCTAAACACTATGGGCCTTAACATCTGAGGTCATCAGTCTCCTAGACTTCGAACTACTTAAACCTAACTAAGGACATCACACACATCCATGCCCGAGGGAGGATTCGAACCTGCGACCGTAGCAGCAGCGCGGTTCCGGATTGAAGCGCCTAGAACCGCTCGGTGACAGCGGCCGGCCAATCCCTTTCCCCGCTCCCCATTCTCTCTCCACGTTATCACGCTCTCCCCAATAGGAAGCTGGTGGGTCTTATCCCCACTGCAGTTCTTTGCACGTTGTAAATAATATGTGTACAAAATTTGGTTGAAATCGTACCAGGGGTTTAGGATGCGCTTTTTAACGGTGGCCTTGCCCTCGTACCCATATGACAAATATATTTCATATACATTTAAAATATTCCACACGTATTCTATATACATTTCACTTGTTATCTCTAGCTAATTTGGTCCTGCAGTTTCATCTCCACGCGGCTCAGTATGACGCCGTATCTCCTGGGCTCTGTGTTGTACAATGGTATATTTTACTAGGTACATTTAATGCCATCTGTGGATACTGTCTTGCGAAATGTGTTGTGAACAGAGTTAGTACTAAGGAAGCAAGAAACTAAAACGTCATACTTGATGATCCGGTTTTTCACCCTTCTCAGTATTTGACATCATATTTTCCAAACTATGTGTCGTACAAAGATATATTCTCTTGTCTTTGTAAGCACATTCAACGATGTATTTGAATACTGCTTGCGAAATACGTTGCGAATAGAGGTTGTAGTAAAGAAGTAATAAATTAGAACGTCATTCTTCATGTGTCAACTTTACTAGATGAACAGCGAATATATACACTCCTGGAAATGGAAAAAAGAACACATTGACACCGGTGTGTCAGACCCACCATACTTGCTCCGGACACTGCGAGAGGGCTGTACAAGCAATGATCACACGCACGGCACAGCGGACACACCAGGAACCGCGGTGTTGGCCGTCGAATGGCGCTAGCTGCGCAGCATTTGTGCACCGCCGCCGTCAGTGTCAGCCAGTTTGCCGTGGCATACGGAGCTCCATCGCAGTCTTTAACACTGGTAGCATGCCGCGACAGCGTGGACGTGAACCGTATGTGCAGTTGATGGACTTTGAGCGAGGGCGTATAGTGGGCATGCGGGAGGACGGGTTGACGTACCGCCGAATTGCTCAACACGTGGGGCGTGAGGTCTCCACAGTACATCGATGTTGTCGCCAGTGGTCGGCGGAAGGTGCACGTGCCCGTCGACCTGGGACCGGACCGCAGGGACGCACGGATGCACGCCAAGATCGTAGGATCCTACGCAGTGCCGTAGGGGACCGCACCGCCACTTCCCAGCAAATTAGGGACACTGTTGCTCCTGGGGTATCGGCGAGGACCATTCGCCACCGTCTCCATGAAGCTGGGCTACGGTCCCGCACACCGTTAGGCCGTCTTCCGCTCACGCCCCAACATCGTGCAGCCCGCCTCCGGTGGTGTCGCGACAGGCGTGAATGGAGGGACGAATGGAGACGTGTCGTCTTCAGCGATGAGAGTCGCTTCTGCCTTGGTGCCAATGATGGTCGTATGCGTGTTTGGCGCCGTGCAGGTGAGCGCCACAATCAGGACTGCATACGACCGAGGCACACAGGACCAACACCCGGCATCATGGTGTGGGGAGCGATCTCCTACACTGGCCGTACACCACTGGTGATCGTCGAGGGGACACTGAATAGTGCACGGTACATCCAAACCGTCATCGAACCCATCGTTCTACCATTCTTAGACCGGCAAGGGAACTTGCTGTTCCAACAGGACAATGCACGTCCGCATGTATCCCGTGCCACCCAACGTGCTCTAGAAGGTGTAAGTCAACTACCCTGGCCAGCAAGATCTCCGGATCTGTCCCCCATTGAGCATGTTTGGGACTGGATGAAGCGTCGTCTCACGCGGTCTGCACTTCCAGCACGAACGCTGGTCCAACTGAGGCGCCAGGTGGAAATGGCATGGCAAGCCGTTCCACAGGACTACATCCAGCATCTCTACGATCGTCTCCATGGGAGAATAGCAGCCTGCATTGCTGCGAAAGGTGGATATACACTGTACTAGTGCCGACATTGTGCATGCTCTGTTGCCTGTGTCTATGTGCCTGTGGTTCTGTCAGTGTGATCATGTGATGTATCTGACCCCAGGAATGTGTCAATAAAGTTTCCCCTTCCTGGGACAATGAATTCACGGTGTTCTTATTTCAATTTCCAGGAGTGTAGTAAGTGATAAATTTTTTTCCGGCCGGTCGGTACCGTTGGGCCTTCCAAGGCCATTTCGAAGGGAGTTAGATAAACTTTTTCTCTTTTATCATTTTGAATTTATGTGTACAGTTTGTTACAACTGTCTAAGTGCTCTCACTCTCAATTACTGGATTACTAAAATGTGGGTATAAGCGCGTAGTGGAGTATAGAGATTCCAACCCCAACCCGCCCCGTTGATAGAAAGGTTGTTCGTACTCCCACAGCGATGATTTCTAGATAGTAAGTGATATGTCTACCAAATTTGGTTGAAATCAGTTCAGTTGTTTAGGATAATATGTGTATATACGTACATCCATTTTCATAATGTACATGGTTTCCGGATGGCCAATAATCCTTTTCTATAGAGCGAAAAGAAGTTTGACTGTATCTGTGAGTTCTGAGCTTCTCACGACATGTTCTCAGTTAGTTAATTTGTTCATTGCTGTCCTACGCTCTTGTCTATGATGTTCCTTATATCCCGACGGATACCAGATTGGCTCATGTAAGTGAGCACAATTGTTGTCTCAAAGGGTAGGAAAACATCTGACGAATTTCCGGGAATTGATGTGAAGACTTTCATGCCAACAATCAGCCTGGTAACTGTGGCATTCCGGGAGGCAGCCAGAAGAATAATAATACGACGTAATAAGCGACAATAACAACTGTATAAAGGGGCAAGCCGCACTCATTTATAGCGGGGAGCGCTGTAAAGCAATATTAGATAGAAATTATGTGACAGGTGCGTTGGTTGCGCTGCTACTAAAGAGAGACGCATCCGTCCCGACACACGGCTATAATAAACACTGCTCGTAAAGCCGGGCTTGAGGTCGGTTAGTACCCGACCCGAGGCGAGAGGAACTGCGGCAGTACTCCGTAATGGTCGACAGAGGCAGATGAGGAAGAGCGATGACTGGCCATCACAGAGGAATTTTTATTCCGACAACCGGTTCCGGATACAAATTGTCGTCATTAGGCAAGAAACGCAGCATATTAAATCACTCTATAAATAACAGTAAAATATTGAGTAATTAGTAACTGCAGTTTAATGAGGCAGTATATCTTGCTTGCCTGAGAGATATTGAGATTTCCACTAGGCATTCGTTTCACGGAGGAGTGATTGTTTTATAATTCATTTCGATACCGTCAGTATACAGTGAAGATCAAGACTGCAGCGGGTGTGAGGCACAAGACCATCTCCTGCTGTCGCACCTTCACGTTTCCTACGCGTCTGTCCGAAATATTCGAGGATCGACCAAATCGACGTCTGCCAGACTTAGGATGTCCATTGTCAGGGCTACAATGGTAAAAGGGATGTTCAAACTCACCATCTAAGTTAATTTATTTATCAGAGTTTCGGACAACTGACTTCCATCATCAGGTGTGGTAGGGTGGCCATTGAAACCGTTCCCCTGTAAACATAACCAAGGTAACGTTTAACCCGAGCTTCAGCAATTACAATGAAAAACTTAAAAACCAGATTAGACGCATAAAATTTAAAAATCGTATCTGTTCTGCTTCACAAAGCGTACTTAAAAATGCACTTCAAACAAAATATGGTCCAGAGCCGGGTACACGTAATGTACAATAGATGAGTCACTTGAAATAAAATTGCTACCGTTGTTCTTAGTTAGTAGCTCTGTTTGAAGGTCAACCGCCTGCCGAGATTCCGGTTCTTTCTGAATTTCTGCTTGTATAACGTCCTCTTCGTAGCTTACTGCCTTTGACATTTCAGTTACAAAAACCCTACGATAGACTGTGCAGGTCACTAGACACTTCCGAATTCATTTCGAAATCTAAGTCCCTTCCTATTGTGTCTTCTTCTTCGCCGATTCAGTCTGATGTACGTCTAAGTGAGTGCCGTTCGGAGCTGTCCATTGATGCTCTTTTGAATTAAGCACATTACAAAATTTTGCTTTAAGCATTCAATGGTAATACAAAGTTTATTTGACACTACAGTAGTGAGGCCGTAGTCACAGTATATAAAATTTTTTCTTTAAAAATAAAGGGTTACATTACTGGTTTCAGTGAACTACGTCGTCATTTTCAAATGTAAAAACATCATTGGAGAATATATAATGGGAATTATAACCAAATGACAAAAATTACGAGAAATAATGACAGCAGGCAACTGAGGCAATGGTTGCACAACCAAGCTACTAAAAGTTGTGCCTATGCTTGTCCAAACGTTCATTCCATGTCCTAATGTAGAATAGATAAAAACTACACCATGGAGAAATTTCCCAAGAACCATTGCAATGTGTCCTGTCGTCACACAACGATCGTATGGCTGATATAAATTCAGAATTCGTAAGTGTATTAAGCACAGTAAGCTTCCATATGGAATGCGGCCAATGGGCTACCAGGCAAATGGAGCAACATTATGTTAACAAGTTAGTAGTGTGTCAGTCCTACAGGAAAAAACGTTGTGTTTTGAGATTCTTTTTCCGAACGTTGTAAAATTATGTGCTGTATTCCACATGGAAGCTTGCTGTGCTTGATACATTTACGATTTCTGAATTTATATCAGCCATACGATCGTTGTGTCACAGCAGGACACATTATAAGAATTCTTGGCAAATTTCACCATTGTGTAGTTTTTATCTATTCTACATTAGGACATGGAATGAACGTTTGGGCAAGCATAGGCACAGCTTTTAGTGATTTGGTCGTGCCACCATTGCCTCAGTTCTTGGTGTCACTTCTCGTAACTTTTTCAGATGTATGGCCATAATTCCCGTTATATATTGTCCAACTGATGCTTTTTACATTTGAAAATGACCACGTAGGTCGTTGAAACCGGTAATGTAACCATTTCTTTTCAAAGAAAAGTTTTCATATACTGAGACAATGGCCTCACTATTGTAGTGTCAAATAAACTTTTAAATTATATTTTAATCATGCTCATTATGACAATCGTGTCAGAGTATACAATGGTATTACATTGATTTCTGTTTTTAACAGCGCTAGATCACAGTCCCGTATTCTTTGGCTGTCTTTATGACATGCGAGTAACCTTCACAGTGGGCACATGATTTACCGCGAATAATTGTTGACACATCTCGCGCCTATAAAGGGACGTCCAGTGATTACATGAGGCGTTTTGTCTAAACTATGAACTGCCCAAACCCCATGGAGATATCTTTTGAGATGTGGTGGGGCCCAACCCTACCCCCTAACGTGAGGTTTACCCAGTAGTTGGGTAAAGATACGAAAAAATGATTTTTAAAATTTTTATAAACGTCAATTAAAACACTTTAATAAAACCGTTTTATTTCTAAATTGTAGGAAACAATATCTTTAATACGTGATTAAAAACACTTAATTTTGAATAAGCCAACCCTCTTGTAGTATTCCCAAGGACAGACGGACATAGTGCAAAAAGACTTCACCAAAATAGCATTGACCGTCTTGACGGATCGCTAAGAAACCGCCCTTTTGTTGTTATATTATATACATTAAATGTCACTAAACCTTTACTTTCTTTGCGGACAAAAGAAAATACTGTTTGTATCTTCCTTTGAGCTGTTTCATTCTCTTCATTTATATGATCGCTAAGAGAATTCTTGCCGGTGAATTTCAGGTTGGCTTCCTACCACAAACGATTAACTTCTTGCTCGATTACCATAGGAACAGTAAAAATTTTGATACAAATTCATGTCTAGCTCGATAACGTAGGCCTTGTATGCGTTGCAGCATAGCATGACAGACTGATTGGCACGCAGTGACTTCGACCGGCACGGCAGGGAGCTTCTCAGATGAAATCGGACACTTGTGCGACACTTGTTTCAAAGTGGGAAACACCGGGTATACACATGTATAAAGCATTCACGTCATTTCAGAGGGGGCAACAGCCTTGCCGCAGTGGATACACCGGTTCCCGTCAGATCACCGAAGCTAAGCGCTGTCGGGCGTGGCTGACACTTGGATGGGTGACCATCCAGACTGGCCATTCGCTGTTGCCATTTTTCGGGGTGCTCTCAGCCTGGTGATGCCAATTGAGGAGCTACGCGACCGAATAGTAGCGGCTCCGGTCGAAGAAAACCATCATAACGACCGGGAGAGCGATGTGCTGACCACACGCCCCTCCTATCCGCATCCTCAGCTGAGGATGTCACGGCGGTCGGATGGTCCCGGTGGGCCACTTGTGGCCTGAGGACGGAGTGCTCATGTCAGAGGGGCTGCAAAGACTGGTTAGTATTATTGTCTCTGCTCGGAGTTAATTGCATAAAACAAAATGTTATCTTTCGTAATTATGTGTATTTTCTGAATTAAAAATTTGACATGAGATTTGAATTCCCCCTCCTTTAATGAGATCACGTACTTAATTGACGTATCCTAAGTAAGTAAAACAAACCAGGTGTACGAACTACGCACTACTTGGCGCACATGTAACAGATTGTTGTACTGGCGCAGTTTACATGTTATATCCGTTTCAAATTCCCTCGCTCCACCTCGGATGCTTCGAATGAATTTGCTGCGAAGCTCCGCTACCGAAAAAGCCTCCACGTGGTCGTCAGTAGGGCGTAAATTCGCTGACAGGGCGGTCGACCAGTCCACGACAAACGCTTTGCTGTCCGTGACGTTGACGTTGCGTCCTATATCGAGCTACGATCAGCGCCCGTCAGGGGAAAAAATAAACGCTCGCGAACAGCAGCGCCATTGAAGTTATCTGTGGCCGCTTCTGTGTCTCAGAGCGGCGAGCCTGCGCGGGCGCAGTGTGAAAGCTCCCATTCACGAGGGCAGCCTTGGGCCTCGTCCTGTTCCGTCTGGACACAGTGCCAGCATTTGGCTGCAACGTGCGCGGCCACTAGATGCGATCTCTCGATCCGTCGCATCTCATCTGGCCCAGAGCAAGAAAGCAGTTTATTTCGGAAGCGTTGCCGCTTCTCTGCAGGATCTGTGTCGTAGTGAAACAGTCTACAGGGCTAGTAACACTTATACGTTACATACGCTATATGATCAGAAGCATCCCGTCTTTTATTGTACTTTTGCATGGAGCTAGCTGCAGTGCCCGGAATTGCCCAGGATGTTAAATACCTGTCACACAAAGTGACTGCCCCTGTCCCTTGTTGGTACTCAGGGCGACTGCAAGCCTCATGGGAAACTGCAGTCGCTTTAAATCGAAGGGCGTATCTGAATCCTTCGGTGTCAGCGAACTGCCGCGGATGAATACGTCTTCACCTGTATGAAGTCGGCCGCGGTGGCCGAGCGATTCTAGGCGCTTCAGTTCGAAACCGCGCTGCTACTACGGTCGCAGGTTCGAATCCTGCCTCGGGCATGGTTGTGTGTGATGTCCTTAGGTTAGTTAGGTTTAATCGTTATAAGTCTAGAGGACTGATGATAGTGCTTGGAGCCATTTGAACCTGTATGAAAAGATGAATAGTTGCGCCATCAGTTGTTACGTTTTGCTATAAGTATTTCATTGCGTATTTGGAGAATTCGTCTTCTATTGCTTGAGCTCAGTTTTTTCACTGTTTGAAATAGCGCTGTGTTCGAACACGACTCGAACTGTTCGAACAGTTTACGTCACAGTTCGGGAAATCTCAGGTCCTGTTCGATCTTTTGATCGGCCTGCGATCTAACTTTTCCTTTCTGAGTCTTAGATTCCCATTTAATTTGGAAGCAGGCTGTCTTTAAGGGGAATTGGTATTTCTCTGGGTAACATCTCTTAACATCAGTATTGCATTTACAGGATACTGATCATGGACAACCGCTGAACTTTATTAGGGAAGCTGCTAGTTTCAGAAATTACCATTTTTTATGTAACTGGTTCGGTAAGTTTGAGAATATTTTGTGGTCTAAGAATAAATTCTGACAAAAAATATATCTTACTTGTTTTAGACTGCTGGTCGTTATATTATATATATATAAGAGGTAAGCATTTCACATTAGCATATGGGAAGTACATCTAAATATCATTACTGTGAACACGGATACCACTTTTTGATCACTTCTCCATATGATTAAATCCACCTCATCTAACTCGTTAGCTAACAGAGCTATAAATATTCACAAGAGGTAATATTTTGATTTTATCGATGATGGATACGATGTAGTAGTTGTTAAAATGTAGATATAAAGTAGCTTCCACGATGCGAAAGGACTGAAACTGGCGCATTTCGAGCGAGCAGTTCTTCTTCATCAGAATTATTCTACAAGAACCACTTTTATAATGTTCTAACAGAATAATTCTGATGATAAAGCTTGCTCCTTCAAATTGCGTCATTTTTTGTTTATCATTGTGAAAGGTGGCCGAGCCGACATTTTAACAAAGATATTATTCTTCAAAAGAAGAGGCAGGATAATAGGGCTGGTAATAAAGCATGAGCAAATAATTAATTTTGTAACGGATAAGTGAAGAGTGAAGAGCGAATAGGAAGACTGTGGCCTCAGTAATCAGCTTCAAGTGGCTGTAGGTTGCAGTAATCACACAAATCCAAAAACACTTCCATGGCGCAAACTGACGTTTGGCTCTGTATCAGATCAGTTTTCCTGCTGAAGATCACAACAACATTCACCTAACAATATTGCTGATAGCGAAAATGAAAAACTTGATACAGAATAAAGAATCATAACTATGGAGTAAATGGTGATCAATACAAAAAAATAACCTAGAATGCCAAAAATTAATTCTCCAAGTCATAAAAAAAACGTTAATTCAACTTTGATGCCTTCTATAGCTCAGTTACACAACTTGGCATCTCATTACGTTAATGGAATTTTTGGAGTATTTTGATGCTGTAAATGTTATAATGTTGACTGCCATAGTTAAAGTGGAACAAAATCTGTTTTCAAAGCTCAGCTTCTGGATTGTTTCAGTAAAGTGTAACCGAAGGGCAGCGTCTGGTAACACGAATATGGAAAACCTCCCCAAACAACCCTCAATTTCGCCATTACAATGATTCTTAACTCCCTAAAACTGAGCAAAGATAATCTTTGTTTCCCCAGATTTTCACATCATTGTGTATCTGTGTGAACTGGGCTGCAGGAATTTACGTCTGCATTTCCTCTGTACTCCACTCAGTAGAGTATGAGAAGATCCCAACCCTTGAACGGGAGACTTTTTCGACCTTGAAATTTCACACTTAATTACTTTCTTGTAGAACAGAAAATGGTATTGTACCCCAGTTTTACTAACTCCCTTTCTTGTATCTACTTAGTAGGGCTGGGGTTCAGGGAAAAACAGTTAGGTAACACCACCTGTGTAGGCCACCCAGCATGACTGGCATGTTTTTTTGGGTAGTATCGGATTGCATTTCAGTGGGTGGACGTGGCTGAGCAAGGAGTGTGGTGACGAGGAGATGGACAGAAAGGGTGGTAGTCTGGTCAATGGCGGCCGAGCAACTGGCTCGTCACAATACGCCAGTCACTACTCTTGATGAACTGTGGTGTCGTGTTGAAGCTGCATGGGCAGCTGTACCTGTACACGCCATCCAAGCTCTGTTTGACTCAATGCCCAGGCGTATCAAGGCCGTTATTACGGCCAGAGGTGGTTGTTCGGGGTACTGATTTCTCAGGATCGATGCACTCAAATTGCGTGAAAATGTAATCACATGTCAGTTGTAGTATAGTATATTTGTCCAATGAATACACGTTTATCATCTGGATTTCTTCTTGGTGTAGCAATTTTAATGGCCAATAGTGAAGTTGTCTGTAAAGATATGTAGTGACTGTTAAAAGCACAGAATTTCTCATTCCGCTTGGCAGTGTGAAATCTGATGTTCAGTATGAAACAGCGCTGGCTAGTAGAAATGCAAGTTCCCATAATCTTGCTGCTTGCAGTAACCAGCTTGCGCAGCTTTTCGCCCCCACATCCTACTCGGTACACCATCATGACTGCTCAGTCGAAGGCCAATGGTATTACCGAAATCTGGAATGCTTTGGCAGTGTTGCGGCAAAGGGTCCAAACAGCTGGGCCATCTGCTTACGAACACGCCCTTCTGATGCATAAATACTGGACATACAGCTTTGAATCGGCAATCACCGGGAAGTGAACTACCTCCGATCTTCGAGGAAGCGTTGTTACTCAGCTGCTATCTGTTGGAGCAGTCATCTCCATTCGCCATCGTTAGGGACTGCCTGCCTTGGGACTCCAGCATCCGCCCCAGTGGCCTGAGGGTCGAAGTGAAACTCTGCCAGCCAACGACATGCTGTACACCCACTGCTGTCAGCCAGAGGTCGAGGCCAGGATTTTCTCCCTCAGCACTTACTACAGCTGAAGCAGGCCTCCAGCACACCTGGTTAGCAGCATAGCAGTGCCTGAGTGCAATGCCAGCATCCGATGCAGATCTGCCATTGGCCTGGAATGCATACCACGCAAAGTCACTCCTCTCCAGCTACAACCTGATGGTGACAGCCATAGGCAGCTGCGTGACACCGCTTCACTGCCGATGACAGTTTTTTGGACCCTTCCCCTGCCACCTATATACATGAGAGGAAGACCTCTCTTGTAAACTCGGCTAAAAAAATAAATCAACTAATGCCAAGCTGAGCGGGACTAAATCTGTGACTCTTGCTGTCATCTACCCACTAGAGAACTCTAGCTACAATAGACAGAATCATTTCTACAAGCCACATTTATAAACTAAGTTACTCTAGGGTCATGAACAGCCGCGCGGGATTAGCCGAGCGGTCTAGGGTGCTGCAGTCATGGACTGTGCGGCTGGTCCCGGCGGAGGTTCGAGTCCTCCCTCGGGCATGGGTGTGTGTGTTTATCCTTAGGATAATTTAAGTAGTGTGTAAGCTTAGGGGCTGATGACCTTAGGAGTTAAGTCCCATGAGATTTCGCACACATTTGAACATTTTTTGGTCATGAACAGAAACAAAACGAAATTTACTTGAAAGATTTATTGAAATAAATGCAGAATATGTTGAGCTACTTTTTCAACATATTCACCACCGGTATTGAGACAATTGTCATACAGTGGGCCCAAATTTTATGTCCTCGTGACATATAAGTCTGCCACTTGCAGTTGGGACCACTGTCTGACGACGATCAGTACCCTTCTGTCCGTTTGAAAATGCTAACTCCAAGTGGACAGGAATATCCTGAGGTTCCAGAATAGTTGTGGGACTCGCTGGGAGTGAGGGCAAGGCTGTGGGGTGTATGATCAAACACTTTCCAGCCAAAGTTTGGCAGGAGCTTGGCTGTC
The DNA here is from genome assembly GCF_021461395.2 of Schistocerca americana. Classification (NCBI taxonomy): domain Eukaryota; kingdom Metazoa; phylum Arthropoda; class Insecta; order Orthoptera; family Acrididae; genus Schistocerca; species Schistocerca americana. The sequence continues at coordinate 160,164,625 of NC_060119.1, read as the reverse complement.
CGTTGAGCTGTGTGTGGTCGAACATTATCATGTAGCAAGACAATGCTTGCACAAAGCATCCTACGCGGATTGTTCTGAATGGCCCATCGCAATTCCCGCGGCGTTTCACAGCAATGCTCAGAATTCGCCATCTCACGTCTGGTGTGGGGAAATCCCTCGTCTGACCAGAGCGCTGAACACAGTACTTTCTGCATCAACACAGCCTGCCTAAATTTGGTCATGTTGGGAGAGCCACTGTGACGTTAGTGCATTGATTTTCTTTGTTTCTGTGCAACACACGTTTCATCACCTGTGAAAAAAAAATGGCTCTGAGCACTATGGGACTTAACTACTGTGGTCATCAGTCCCCTAGAACTTAGAACTACTTAAACCTAACTAACCTAAGGACATCACACACATCCATGCCCGAGGCAGGATTCGAACCTGCGCCCGTAGCGGTCGTGCGGTTCCAGACTGCGCGCCTAGAACCGCTAGACCACCGCGGCCGGCTCATCACCTGTGACTATCCGGTCCAGAAACACGGCGCCGTCATCATGGGACCGCTGCAGAAAATAAAGTCAAAGCTACCACCATACCTGTTTGTTTTGTGTTCTGGAGTGAGTTGCTTCGGCACCCACCTGGCACGTTATTTCAGGAATAACGGGTGCTCCGCGACAATTTCATGAAACAAGGAGCGGCATACCTATGAGAAATGATTGTCTGTAAAGCGATTCTCCATAATGCGTTCCCGCACAAGCTCCTCAAGGTCACCTGCAATGATGGATGGCTTCCCGCTGTGCTCCTCAGCATTTGCACCAAACACGCACCATCTGCTTACTCAAGATGTCAGATCCGCAAACCTGGCGCAGCTGACGATGAATTTCAACTGGCACTATGTTCCGTGGATTCAAAAATTTTACTACGACCGCACGTCACAAACGGTGGCAGCTGGAATACGAGCCTCCATTTTTTATCGCTACTACGAAGCTACTATGAAACATCAGGAAGTTCCAATAGCGCTTGCGCCATGCCACGTCATTTCTCTACCACCGGGTTCAACGCGATACACGGTCCTTGTTGTGTGCGTCGCAGAACTTGACTATACAAGCTTTACTAGTTACAACGACCACTCACCCCCACAGGCGGTTGTGAGCGAGTTAGTATTTTAGACCTCTTTAATACTTCGCAGATGCGCGTTTAAACATACTCACGCTGTCGATAACACGTGGCAGCTTTAAGGACATCAGTGGGTATCTTTCCATCGAGATACTGATTTCCCGCCTGGCCCCGGATACCAGCCGAACGTTCGCAGTGTACAGAGCGGTTATAATTCAACTTTCGTTACTTGGACGGGCCTCCATGGAAAACTAGTGATCGTAGGACAATGAAACGTTGTGGAAACGTTTGTAAGGACATGCGGAAGAGAAATAACGAATAAAAGTTTGAAAGAAACATATTTTAGTTTCCACATGAGAGGATAAGATTTGTTAACAGTGTAACGCGTTTACGTTGCAGGCTACAAACACTACTCAGTGTGACAACTTTCCGCATCGACGACAGCCTGAAAGGTGCCAGAAATTGCTCTACTGCTGTCCGAAACAACAGTTGACCGTGGAACATCCAGCAGTCGTGACAAAGCTCGTGCACTGCTTGAAGGTCTCACATTGCATGCAGCATTCTCAGCCAGGTGAACAGTAACTTCTTCAACAGCCGGTGGCGCAACTGGTAGTCGAACTTTCCCAGTAGTAGTTCCCAAACCACCAGTTAATTCTAAATTCCGAATCATGGTCTTCAACGCTGGTGCGGAAAGGGGACTTCTCCGTATTCCTTCAGTACGTCGATATTCGCGAAGAGCAGCAGCACTCTTGGTGTTATTTTGCTAAAACAGTTTTACGAGTGAACACCTGCTCACACTGTCCAGACCCATGTTGAGAGACTGCAACTGTAATGTTCAGTTTCAAGCTAAGTCACTGTACCCGTACCAGCTAACGGCCAGTCATGATACTAACACTACCAATAACGTAAATGCTGCAGCGAACAGTCTGAACATCGTTCGAAGCTGGATATCAATACGGTAAATAATTTTCCGCCTGCGCTGCCAAGGAGAGGTCCCCATCGTTGCGATCGAATTTTTGAAACTATGTATATGCTCATCTACCTTACGATCCCAAGTATCGTACATTGGAGCCATTCAATGTGGTGGGCCCCCGTCTGCGAGAGTTGACGGAAAAATTTCGGAATTATATGTGGCATTCCATAGGGTTAAAATTTTACGTTATGTAGTCAACTGCGTGGTACAATGGGTAGGACAATAGCTACAGGATATTGTAGGTTCGAATCTCGTCAGGTGCAGTAATTTTATTTATAAATAAATCTTTATCGAAATTACTTCGATCATTATTTTATTCACCTAATTGTTTTACATCTAATTTTTTACTTCTTTTTCACTTAATTGTTTTACATGTAATTTTTTACTTCTTTTTCTTTGTCACGTCATTTTAATCATCGTATAAATTTTTTCATTTGTTTAGTTTTTTCTTTGTATCGTTCTTTTCCCAATCGGAATTTTTGTGAATATTAATTCAGTTATTTTTTCTACAATATTATTTAAATATTTGAAAATTCCAATCCATCAGTTAAAAAAGAAAACACGAAATGTTCTATTTGCATTTGTGCAAAGGCGTGAGAAATGTATTTTTGTTAGCAGATGTGCAATTTTCTAGCACAGTAATCGTCATACAAACATTAAAAACACAAGCTAAATACCTATCGCACTAAGGACAACATAGCGCAGATGAAAATTTAAATGAAAGACAGGTTTATAAGTAAAGTGGAATGCAAGACAAATGAGATATAGATATAACGAACTCAATAACTTGAACAAACTAACAGGGCGATAATAGAAAAGAAATTAAATCTAAATTAATACATAAAATTAATTAAAGACAAATATAAAAAGATTTGAAGCGGAGAAAGAATGATAGGAAGAAGAAAAAACAGCAAATGAAAAAGCTTATATTACGATTAAAATTATGTGACAAAGGAATGGAATTAAAAAATTACATTTACATCAATTAATTGAATAAAAATGATGATGAAAGTATTTTCGATAAATATTTAAAGATAAAAGGAATTTCGTACTCGTGGCATTATTTGAAACTAAAACCTGCTGCTTGTGAAGGTTATATCCTAGACGTTATACCACGCAACCATACAACGTAATGTAACTATCTTAAAGCTGTTGAGTGTGACATATAATTCCGATTGTTTTTCGTCAATTACTCGTAAATGAAGGCCCACCAGGGTGAATGGCTGCAGTGTGTGATACCCGGAATCTTAACCTACATCATCGTTTTTAGGAGTGGATTGCACCACTGGTAACCTCTCCTTGTGAGTCAAGCAGTGACAGTTCAGTTACAACCACTCTGTATGTACGGCAAGGCAACCAGAGTGAGGTCACAAGTTCCTTTCGGAGCAAGTATTTCCTGCGGACTCATATTAAGTATACGCGCATCGTATGATTTGCTAGCAGTGGGACGAGTCGGGATCTTACATTATAGACGCACCACATAGAAAAGCATGGGAGTTCTGCAATAAATAAAAGATCTGTAGAGCATATTATGGGAGGAGGTGAGAGCCTTATACCCCCAACCTCTCTACTGCCTCCCCCCCCCCTCTCCCGTCCCCCCTTGCGAAAAGAGAGACGAAACGAATTTTTGTAGGTTTCAAAAATGGCGCTGAACACTGTGGGACTTAACAGCTGAGGTCATCAGTCCCCTAGAACTTAGAACTACTTAAACCTGACTAACCTAAGGACATCACACACATCCACGCCCGAGGCAGGATTCGAACCTGTGACCATAGCGGTCGCGTGGTTCCAGACAAAAGCGCCTAGAACCGCTCGGCCACAGCGGCCGGCTTGTATGTTTTTGTGATCATAAATTCACTACTTGAAAGTTACGAGCAGAATCTGACAGTAGAAATAACTGCGTTTGCAGAACCTACGTGGCAGTCACAGACACGCACGCGCGCCGTAACGGTATTGCAGCGGCAGGCTGTGGGCCCGAACAGGACACGTGTGGTAATTAATTGCGACTACTGTTGGCGCCGGCCGGCCGTTAGGCACACGTGTCGGCGCGGCGTGCCACGTGACTTTAAAGCGCCGCCATTACAATTGCAATTACTTACCCGCGCGCCGCTCTAATGAGACCGCCCGCTGTCATAACGCGAGCCGCCGCCGCCAGCGCTCTATGTGCGAACCGCCTGCCGTGTCCTGTGCTAGCCACAGCCGCCGTGGTCAGCGGTAAGCTGCAAGTCTCGTACTCCCGACAATGTTGGCCTACCACCTTTACGTTGTTGAGCGTCAGTGGCCTACCAGAGGTGGATACACTCGCTCCCGTCACATGACCGAAGCTCCGTCGGGCTGGGCCAGTACTTGGATGGGTGACCGTCCGAGTGCTGTTGACAATTTTCTCTTTGCCTTTACGCCGGAGCGGAAGGAGGGGCGCTAGCGTTAAGTCCTTGATCACGAGTCTCTGCACCAGTATTCTGGTCTAATTTCCAAACCTCTCCGCAGTGTTTCACGAAGTGAGGGCCTGTGATACTGTTGGTGGTGATTCTTCTGTCGGATGGTCACAAACTTGGCGGCGTCCTTGATGCTTGACACACACACTCACGCTCGCACACACACACACACACACACACACACACACACACACACACACACATGCTCATTCGACTAGAGGCAGCCGCCAGCCGCGTGGTCGTGCGGTAGCGTACTCGCTTCCCACGCCCGGGTTCCCGGGTTCAATTCCCGGCGGGGCCAGGGATTTTCTCTGCCTCGTGATGGCTGGGTGTTGTGTGCTGTCCTTAGGTTAGTTAGGTTTAAGTAGTTCTAAGTTCTAGGGGACTGATGACCATAGCTGTTAAGTCCCATAGTGCTCAGAGCCATTTGAACCATTTGAATACTATTTCCTAGTCGTACTTCGTGACGGATCAGAGATTGGAGCTCGCGGGCGCTTAGGATAGGAAAACCTTTCCAATTAGGCGGCCGAACTTGCCCTTCCGTGTCTCCTATTCAATCATGACACATGACTTCACCTTTTTTTACGCTGTCGGCTCACAATATTGTGACGCCTGCTATTACTCAGAGTAGCACGAGTTGGGCACGCACGCTTCTTCTGACGGAAGTAGACCGATTGAAGGAAAAAACATTTAAATAAAAGTGCGAATTTTAATAAATACTCTCTGGACATTACATAGTGTCATACCTATATTACTAAATATATTTTCAGGAGGTGACGCCCCAAAACTCGTATATACCGGTGTTTAAAAAATGTCAGGTTACCGCCTTGAGCTGCTGATAAAATTCTTCATTTACGTAACCAGTTTCGTTGAGTTGCCATCATCAGGTTTGTAAAAGTATTCACAGTTTCATGTTAGGCGAAATCTAAAATCATTAACGTGAAATATATTAATGAACGGCTAACACTATCATCCAGTCACCCAATTGCATATTAAGACTGCCTTTCTAACCCATTCCTGAGACAACAAAAATTGGACTTTCAGTATTTCACATAACAGCCACCGGCCTTGCCACAGTGGATACACCTGTTCCCGTCAGCTCACCGAAGTTAAGCGCTGTCGGGCATGGCAGGCACTTGGATGGGTGACCTTACGGGCCGCCATGCGCTGTTGCCATTTTTCGGAGTGCACTCAGCCTCGTGATGCCAATTGAGGTGCTAATCAGCCGAATAGTAGCGGTTCCGGTCACAGAAAACTGTCATAGCGATCAGGCGAGCGATGTGCTGACCACACGCCCCTCCTATCCGCATCCTCAGCTGAAGATGACGTGGCGGTCGGATGGTCCCGATGGACCACTTGTGGCCTAAAGACGGAGTGCTTATATATTTCACATACTTATTGATGGATTTTAACATTGTCTTAACCTCCTTATTGAGAGGTATATTCTTACGTTAATTGTTAAACTCAGTGAGAAAAGTATGAAATTTGGAACTGTGTATGTCTTCCAGCAACGTAACCCATGGCGTGGAAATTATCCAGATTATATTCTTGCTGTGTTTTTGAATGAGAGTAATAAGCGATTCCAACAACCTATAAGCACAATTTCAAATGTTTGTTCAATTTTTCAGTAGTTATGGATGAATAATCCAAAACTAACAAACCAACATAATTGTGGTATTGCGTCTTAATAAAATTTTTACATGCTTAACATCAAATATTCAATACACTAATTTATTTGTTACGTAATCATACGTTTGAAGCTGTTTTCTAGATGGCAGTTCTATTCTTTAAAGAATCCGGAGTGAGGATTTACTGGTATTGAAACTAAAGCGTCTTGGCGTTATGACGGTCCTCGATCCTCTTCAGGGCGACTAAACTACTGTTTGCTGGTGATTGTCTTCCGTACATACTGTCCAGTTTGTGTTGTAACGTGACATCCGGCATTATTTTGTTACATGTCATTGGGCAGTTAAAAGCCTAGATGCCTGTGTGGGTGGTTGTAGGATAGGCTGTTGCCCGTGCTGCTCTACCTGGCGGTTGCAAACAGTGGACCTTGACGTCAGAGCGGGAGTTCTCTCGTGGCCGCGAGTTTATTTATGTTGGTATATCTGGGTCCTGAGGAGCTGTTGGCTGTCGAATAAATGTGACCCGTTGGACTAGGATCGCTGGCAGCGAGGTCTGTTTCTGTCCCACTATGAAAAACGGAGCCATGTAAAGCTTCCCGCTGGAACGAGCAAACTTGCAACCAAATTTCTAACAACAAAAGGATCACTTAGACTCGTATTTTATAATATCAACGATATTCTGTTAACAGATTCGCGGGAAACTAGAACAGAAAACGTGGAACTGCCAGAGAACTATCACTTTCATGTACAGGAACAGTCCAACATATGCGTTGGCATGAAGAACTAGCACCTTTATTTTACTAATAAGAGTCCGTTCTTTTCGAATTATTGCCTGCATCTTTATCATGTAATTCTAAAATAATGGTTGTGTAACATTTAACAGCTTTGTTCTTTTCTTACTTTCCGCCACTGGCACATTTACAGTGTGTTGAGGTAGCAACTATACACATTGGCTCAACATCAACATATAATGTGTGTAAGGAGTGTATACTGGGGCACACTTGTATGTGGCACCAGAATAAGATAAGAATATTAATAAAAATGGTTCAAATGGCTCTGAGCACTATGGGACTTAACTTCTGAGGTCATCAGTGCCCTAGAACTTAGAACTACTTAAACCTAACGAACCTAAGGACATCACACACATCCATGCCCGAGGCAGGATTCGAAACTGCGACGTAGCGGTCGCACGGTTCCAGACTGTAGCGCCTAGAACCGCTCGACCACGCCGGCCGACGAATATTAATAAATTGAAACTAGTGTACTATAAACAATGAATGTCTCTGATAGACTGGATAATATGGATCGCTGACTGTGCGCTACCACAGAGCCAAAGATACTGTACTGCTTTGTTGGAGTAAGAGGGCGCTGGGCGCACAGTCGTTGGTAGCTATCTGTGAGGGAAAGACGACAGAGTAGGCAGTTTCTGTGGTGTACTGTGTGAAGCCACCAAGAGTTATATTAATTTAGGTATGTCAATATTGTTGAACATGGAGGCAGAAGTCTTCATAGAATCTAGCTATAAATATTACATAATTATGATTCTGTTTTTGCCAGCGAGTTAGTATAGAGGAGTTGGCTGATAATTTGCAATTGTTGAGTAATCCCGGAAATTACGTAAACTGTTTTGATAAAAAGGCTAGTTAGATATTTCATTTTTGTAATACTTTTAAGAATTGCTGACAGAGCTATGTGTAATTTGACGATTTGCATTGTTGTTGGATAAATGAAGTTAGATAATACCTTCTGTCTAAATCTCATTGTTTGTGAATCAATTGTGAGTAATGTTACGTCAGTTGTCAGATGTTTTTGAAAAGACAAACTTCACTTGCAATGTAATTTTGCTGAAGAAACTGAGTGTTAGTAATTTACCATAATCAGTACCGCCTCCCAGTCCAGGTCATATATTTTTCAAAAAAGTTGGATTTTTTAAATGTTCTTGTTTATCAGCCAAATGAAGTCCATGTGCATTTCAAGTATTATGGCGAGCATGGCGCACTCCTGAGCCTGTAGCTAGCATATTTATATATAAATTTTTTGAGAGACCAGAATATATCGTGTTACTTCGTTGCTGTTTTAGAGGTAAGACAGTTTAATTTATTGCTATACGCACAGTGACCAAAGTTATTAGTTTTGTAACGGAGCCAAAATACATTCAGCCCCTTACGCACTGAATCATCTGGCCCCGTTCAAAACTGATAACTTTGGTCCCTGTGCACATAGCAAATAAATTAAATTGCCTTACCTCTAAAGCAGCAACGGAGTAACACGATATATTCTGGTCTCTCATAACAAAATGGACACACGCGCATGTATATACATATATATCGTGTGCTTACAGAGGCCATTGAATTCACCAACAAAAGAAAATGAAAATAAAGGTCTCTGTTCCGTGTATCCTCGGAAGTATGGTACTTGATTTCACTGACACACATAAATCAAATGTTTTGATTTTTCCGTTTGTTCGCCAAGTGGATTAGTATCAGAATACAAATACAAACGTCTGGAGTTCGATCCTCAGTCGGTCACTACATTTTTTTCTGTGTGTTATCATTTCTTTCATCTCTGGACTACACTTACATATGTGAAAAATCCTAAATTGCACCATGAGTGGCGACAGCTTAAGTCAGAGTAGCCCCACACGCAGGGAATGAGCGTAGGGGGCCAGATGCATGCAATGAGCATCGCCGTTCTAGGCAAGGTCGAGGCCTACGAGAAAGACAGGCCGCGGCGCGTACGTCACAAAGGTAGTCCTCCGCTCGCTCGCTCAGATCAGCAGACAAACTACGTTTCTGCACCTGTTAACTCGCAACTAGGCGTGACCGTACCAACGAAAACTGAATCTTCTACTGCAATCCGCTATTATGAACTCTTACTGTTATTAGTCCTATAATGATGTGAAGTCCCTGGGCCTACTTATAATTAGTTACGGCTGTATTGGCGTACAATAAAATAAAATCATGCTAAAATGATTATCAGTTGCATAAGGCACCACTTCCAGCATGTAATGAGTACTGTTAAGCAGAAGAGACTGAATGCTATAAACAAGCCGTTATACCGTTTTTATCGAGTACTGATCTTAAATTAAATTTTCCTGTAGTACTGTTAATCAGTAAGACTTCATAACAGCAGATTTCAGTGGAAGATGCAATTCTCGTTAGTACTTACACGCCCAGCTGCGAGTTAACGGGTTTAGAAACGCATTTTGTCTGTTGAGCTGAGCGAGCGAGTGAGTTCAGGACTACCTTCGTGACTTACGCGCCGCTGCCTGTCTTTCTCGTGGGCCTCGGCCAAGGTCCTAGTGACGTGGTTTGCTACTGTCTTCCTCCGATGAAGTATCAAGCTTTCTTCTCTTTGTTGGTATATTTTTGAACAACTGTTGACTGTAAACTGGACGGTGTTGAATCAGCCAAGGCTGATCGATGTTCTGTGCGATACAAGTTTTTATCAGATGAAACTAAGTGCGCTGAGGCGTGAGTGGGAATTTGGAGTGGGGATTGAGGTGTGCTGGGGTAGAACGCGCAGTGGTTAGCGCATCGGGTTCGAATCCTGGCCTTGGTACAAAAGTTGATTCGTGTTTTCAGCCTGCAAGTAAGTTTTGATATTAACGCACGTATGCCACTACGGCATTAATGTTACTTTAAAGCGTTAATGAATGCGAAACTTTGTGCTGGACCGTGTTTACAACGACAGCGGTTACATGTTAAAATAACACATGCATATTTGTATACACTCACGAAGGGTGACGTTGTAAATTCACGAATATAACAGTACACACTTGAAAATGGCGAACAGCCGAAATCATCTGCTAGCGGTATAAATGACAGCGACAGCATAGGGGGCATGGTGGAAAATAGTAATATCTTTCAATAAATTTGTGACTGTGGCATTCGAAACGAAAAAATAAATAAAAATAGAAGCTTCGAATGTTATTAAAGCTGACATTACTAAACTTTAATACATTAGTTTCAGTGGGAATCTCTGTTAGAGGTCGCTGTGTGGTCGAGAACACACCCAGATGGTCAGCACATCTTGTGGAGGAGGCAGCGTGGGAAACAACAAGCGACCGAACTATTCCAGACGTGCGGGACTTCGTGGGAATCTCCCAGCGGCACATCAAGATTTCTTAGTATGCGACAGCCACGAGTGATATGTAGCAATGAACATTCTATGTGTTCTCTTCCCTTGTAACAAACGGATTCTTGGAAGACCGAGCTGTTCCAGGGAGCTTATGACCGCCGTAATCGGTGTTACGCACCGCCACCACGAGCGCGACAGAAACGGGTGTGTAGGAAGTCTCCAAACGTCTGTGACATCTGTCTGCCTGCATGTGTTTCCCATCTACTATAACTTTTGCATTTTTCATCGACTTCCCTGCATTCAAAGGGGCAAAGTTCAGTGAGCCTAGAATTTCTTGATGTTATCAGACATTAGCCTGGTTAATACGATATTGTTTCGTTTTCTATACTGTCCTTACCACTTCCAACACCGACACGTAGTATCTGTTTGCCTCCACTGCACCTGTCACTGCAAAAATATTTTTGATCGCTCTGAAAATGTGCCGTTAACATTCGACTTCCTAGTAGCTCTTCCATATCTCTACACTTAAATTTTAGCGTCCGTTTTAGCGCAACATTTCTATTGTGCATATATTCTCGCTTTCCGACCCTTATCTCATTTCCATGAAATGACTTACTCCAGACAAACTGTCCTAACAAAAGAAGTGCGTGACTTCCAACGTTCCTAATCGCACGCAAACGTCATTAGAATTTAAATCGTTTATCGCAAAAACAGTGGTATGAGCCACTCGCATGCAACATGGCGCATCTTACCACGAGAGGTATTACAATGACCATGGTCTAAGAGAGAAACATTGGTAACGTAAAGAAACAAAATAATGAAAAAAATACTATTTCATTCAGTGAGGGGCAGATTGGTACGGCAACCTTATTATAAGTTGACTGTAAGAACAGTCATAGGTTGCAGATTTGTAATTTATTTATTATGAGTTTCCTCCGGGTAGGGCTTCCTCAGATAATCTGTAGGTACACAGGAAGAAGAAAGCTATAAATAGCTGTCATGGTCATATTCCGTATTACCAAAACAAAGTAACAGCATAATTTCAACAAAGAGATAACGTATAAAATCCTTAGGACTCACGTTAAAATTAATGTCACATCGAAAACGAACTGTACTGGAAATGAAGAATAAATAAATATCATTTGGGCGACGAAAAGGCAGAATGAGAGACGTGTGTATGAAATATGAGGGAGATGGCACTATCTTAGAAACAACGGCGAAAGTAAACACAGCAGTAGAGAACACCACCATGCGTAAACGAATATATGAGGCCCCAATACATACTTTCGTTCTGGCATTCCTCTCGATGTGACCCTTATCTTCAATAGACGTAACTGAAAAACACGTCAAGTCCGTAAAGCCAGGGTCCAGTACCATTTCTCAGCACGACGCTGTCAAGGACATTTGGCCAAGTCCAGAGAAAAAATTATCGACTCGGAAGAGGAAAACACAGGCATCAGCTAGCCTCACTTCAGATGAAAACCTGGAAAACTTCCTCAGCAAGAGAAAACTTTTTAAACTGGGCACAAGAAAACAATGAACAAATGCAAAAAGAACAATAAACAGAAATGTACGTCTGTGAGTAATTATGAAAGAAGTGTACCAAGCTTCAAATTGCCAGCGAACAACGAGAATAACTGTGGATTTTTTTATTGAATTATTATAGTGCAGAAACAGTAGGTAAGGGTGACTGGATTCGCTGCAAAAAATGCAGTGTTTTGTACCACGAAGTATGCGTTGGTGCCAGAGGGAAAAAGTGCATTTTATGCCAGTGATCAAAATTGTACCAGGAAGTGATCACAATTGTACCTAGTGTGGTACATTTTCGATCGATTTTTCTCAATTCTGTAACCTTTTTTGTGTTTATACCAACATTTGTGTCTAATGTTTGAGTTACATATTCATTATACATCCGAGAACAAGTGCCATATATAAATTATTTCTTTTGTCAATATAATTCCAGTTACAATAACATTTGTCCGAAATGATCGCAATTATACCACCTTACCCTAGTGCAGTCTCACCGCCCTTCCTGCTCTTTCCGTAGATACTCTCGACAGTAGCAAATGAACATTCGACCATCTTCGCCACTTTCGAGATACTCGTTCACAGACTCTGCGTAATAATAATCTGCCCTTTGTCAAAGTCACTCAGTGGATTTCCCCATTTGCAGCCCATATCTTCGCTAGGGTGATCCCCCGTACGTGTCTGCTCGGCTTACGTACTTTTGTTACCGCGTCACGCACCCGCAACGCCACCACACGGCATCCAACGTCGCGATGGACAGTGGTCACAGTGTTTTGGCTTATTTGTGTACACCGTAGTAACATCGCTAAAGTCGCGTACGCCCATGAGTTATCAGTACTGGAAGAAATATTTCAAATGGCTCTGGGCATTATGGGACTTAACTTCTGAGGTCATCAGTCCCCTAGGACTTAGAACTACTTAAACCTAACTAACCTAGGGACATCACACACATCCATGCCCGAGGCAGGATTCGAACCTGCGACCGCAGCGGTCGCGCGGTTCCAGACTATAGCGTCTAGAATCGCTCGTCCACTACGGCCGGCAGTACTGGAAGACAAACAATAATACATTGCTCCATTCACAATCTCTAACTCCGCAGCGGCCACGCTAGTTACACCTCTATCCCTGAGGTAAGCAGCAAACCTCACTTAGCTCACGGCCGAATGCACCAGAGTCAATAAAAATTAAGTAAATGTTAAAATATGACTGCCCCTTTAATTGTTGTTGATTTTTAGTCGGCAGGAAAACTGCGTTCTTAATAATCTGTAAACGTTAGTTGATGTTTTTGGACTCGGCTGTTAGTTGCTAGATGGACAATATTATGAAAGACAACTGAGGATCGCGGGCCGCGCGAATGCTTTATTCGGGCCGCATGCGACCCGCCTGCCACAGTTTGACGACCAGTGCTCTGTGATGTCAGGCCGACTGCAGAAATTGTTTGTGACGGAGACGGCGTTATTATTATTTCGTATGTGTAGCAGCACATATCGGTCAACGTAGCTGTTGATTGGAAATTATTGTTGAAGTCTACGAACAATGAAAGAAAGAATATTTAATTTGCTGACCACCTCTGAGCTGGTAATGTTCTGCCAGTGGCCTTCTGCATAGTTTCCGTCTGGTAAGTGATACCTCGATCTATAAAAAAACCTATACGACGCAAGCTAACCTAGGTCGTGTGGCAGGAGGTTCTACTCACGAAAGGTACTTCGGTAAGTCTACGTGTGAGCTCTAATTGCTGGTATGTTCTTGGTGGAACATAACGTCTCTCTTAAAATGTCTGCCTCTGTACTTTTATATCACACGCGTAAATCTCTCGCACTTGCTAAACGACCCTATCGCGGAAAACGCCGCTTTCCTTTGTAGGTTTGTTTCATCAGTTCTTTCGTAGATGAATTACGTTTCATCTACCGTTCTTCAAATAAAACACCACCTGGAATTTTCTTTTCCAAACACTGCGAGAGATTTTATGTGGCAGTTCCAGCTGCTCGGATGTCTACACCTCCGTCTAGTAATCAGAAAAAGATGAAAGAAACCACAAGATGGTACACAATGACATACAAACACAAACTCACCCATAAAATCACCAACGTTTTCAAAAGACAGGGAATAAACATAGCATACACAACAGATAATTCTATACAAAAATACACCCCAAAACTGACAAAAAAACAGAGACATATACCAGAAAGCAGGTATATACCAGTTACAGTGTAACACTTGTGAAGGCACATACGTAGAGCAAACAGGGAGAACATCTGATGTCAGGTACATGGAACACATGAGAGCATGAAAATATGGTACAAACCACTCCACATTTGCAGAACACCTAAGAGAAAATGACCACGAACCAACCACTAGAGAAGACCACATGAAAATAATTAGAATCAACAATAAAAAACACCTTCTCACCATGCAAGAAAATTACCACATACATAAAACCAAAGCAGAGGGGAAAATCCTGTCGAATGACCAAGTAGATATGCCAAGCAATTCATTATTTAACTAATAGATAAAATAATAGAATGATGTTCGCAAAAAGGTTAAATATAATAACACTGTCCAATGTAATAATAACAGAACCCAACACCTTTACACTGACTCATCCATGACTCCCCCAGAATATTGAAACGAAAAGTCAAAACAGCTGTCACCAAAGTTTTCAGCCACTCGCTAACAGCTAGTACACCCACCACCCCCCCACCCCCTCCCCCATCCCCCTCAAAAAACGGCTCTATCCCCCCCCCTCTCTCTCACTCATACACACACACGGTATAAACATCATAAATAGAAGTTAGTAACGAACATATATTTCGTTAGGTTGGCAACAAATAGGTAAACGTACCAAAGAAGATGAAACACGTAATGGAGTTGCAATACTTACGCTGTGAAAAGAAGTGTACGACGAAATAGTTGTATCGAGTGACAGAAGAACAATAGTCCACCACAAAAAAGAGTGAGAAACATGGATGGCGAGAACACAAAGATGTGAATATATTGCAGTGATAAAAGTGGTAGTGCGACCTCCAGACCAGATGTGAGGAAACGCAGATGAGAAAGGTAAGTAATTTCTTTTTTACAAAAAATCGCGAAGTGAACTGTTTGATAATCTATAACTAAGAAAACTGTATCGTTATAGATCCCACTGATGAGGCCTTACAAAAGGAAAAGGCGAAACGCGTAGGGGATAAATAAAGTAACTAGCAGCAGGAAAAGGCAGTTTGATTTGCAAAACAGGGATTTATATGCTTCCTGCGGAGGATGGCCACACAACTTGTTATATAAGCTATTCCCTGAAGTCCTTCTTGTCGTCCGTGTTTTCCACCTATTCCTTACCTCTGCCGATTCTGCGGACACCATTTGAGACACAGGATGATCAGAAACAGTCTGAAAACTTGTAAGTGTATTGCAGGAGAGGCTGTGCTGAGAAATAATTGTTAAATACTATTTAGCATTCAAATTAGGCAATCAGGTCGTCGCATGTGTAAATCCAAGCAGCTTGCCAGAGACAGTGCCGACAAACGTGTTCTTCGTTTTGTTTCCTAAAATCGAACAGTCGTAGCTTTCGCTCACCTAGCTTAAATTTATTACTTCCGAAAAAGATAGATTTTTAATTTGTAATGAGCAACTGAACAAGTGGTAACTCAAGGACCTACAGATGTTTGTGCGTTACCACATTTTAGCGCATGCAAGTGCTTGAATCTACGCGCGCGATTACCTGATTGGCTAACTTCATTTCTAAATAATTCGGAAACTTAACAACGTCTCGAATTTTTTTTGACAGTTATTCCTTAGCATAATCTCCCCTGCAACATATTTACAGCTTATCACATTGTTTCTGACCGCTCTGTAGAATTTTAAGTTTCCTTCTGTAAGGCCACAACTCAAGCGCTTCGACTTTATTCTGTTCTGGTTTCCCACAATACATGAGCCATTTCCATTCAATACTGTGCTCGCGCTGTTCCAGACTGAAGCGCCAAGGACCGCTCGGCCACACCGGCGGGCTAGCAATAACAAAAACTGCAGAAAATGGCAGAAAATGCTCGCGAGCGGTAGCCTTCATGTGATTCTAAAACTAGTCATTAGACTGAAATAGGGACCACAATCATCGTCTCGGTACAACAGTCTCCCCTACTCTTTGTTTCGTCCGTCACTTGTTATTTTGCTTTGAAGGTGACAGATTTCCTTTACTTTCTCATCTTTTCGGTCATTAATTTTGCTTTTAAGTTCATGATTAATTTCGCTTCAGCTACTCTTCATTATATTCATCTTTCTTTGGTTTACTCCCAGTCAACATTCTGTACTCATTATACTGGTCATTCCATGCAACAGATCCTGTAATTTCTTATCACTTTCACTGTGGATGGATAGAAATTTCATCAGTGAAGCCCATCATTGACATCTTTCCATCCTGAATTTTAATTCCACTTTCGAAATCTTTCTTTGCTTTCCGCCATTGCTTCCTTGGCGTGCAGGCTGAACTATAGGCAAGAAAGACTTCATCCCTTTCTTGCAGCCTTCCTAACCTGAGAAATTAATTCTTGATCTTCCATTCTTATTGGCCACTCTTGATTCGTGTTCTTATTGTGTGTGTTACTCGCTTTTCCCTGCAACGTATACCGTTTTTTCTGATAATTTCAAACATCTGACACGATTATAAAGATACGTTGTCGAACACTGTCTCTTTATCGACAAATCCAATCAACGTACCTAGTCTTGGCTCCAAGTGCAGCGTCAGAACTGCTTCTCAGGTGCCTTTAACTTTCCTAAAGCTCCACAATTTTTTTTTCTTTTTCCTGTATATTAATCTTCGCAATAACGTCGACTGATGAACTATGAAACTGATTGTTCTTCATTTATCTAGTTTCTTGGGGTTTTATGAATGATATTCTTTCGATAGCCCGATGTTAGATTTCAGGTTTTATATTTTTGACACACTATCTTGGTAGTTATTTGTTTGTCTCTTGCTTCAGCGGTGTTAGAAATTCCAATGGATTGTTACCTGTGCCCTTGGCTTTTTTGAACGCATCTCTCTCAAACGCTAATATTGGATCCCTGATTTCTTTCAACCCAACACCCATTTTTGCTTCTGTCAAATCTGCAGACAGTTTCTGCTTCTCCTAGAGGCCCGTAATGTCCTATTTCGTCCTATCTGACCCATCCTCTGCAGTGAACACTCGAGCTCCGTGTCTTCTTTTAATGTACATGGCTTTGCTTTTAGTTTCACCGAAAGTTATTTTGAATTTTCTGTACATTGAATCAGACTTTTCGATGACCATTCTGAATTCTTTGAATTTTTCTTGAGTAAAATTCGTTAATCCTTGGTCGTAACTCTTCCATGGAGAGTAATTATAGATACAAAGCAATGAAACGGCGGCCCAGAGCTTCAAAGAGTTCGGGACGTCTTTTGGGACAACGTTCGGCCTCAGGACATTATTCCTTCTGCAGACATTGCTCGTGACTGCCAGCTGTCTGCGAGCTGGTACTGCAGCCGCATTTAGGATTTCAGGTTTGAGTGCTGGCGTCCCGGGAAGACGTGAGGTCACGAGCTCACGGCCCTCCAATTTCACTACTTGCCAGGAGATTAGGATGATGACGACTGTGGCTGCGTCGATACCAAATACATTTTGTGTCTTCTCAATGTGCACCCCTTCCCCTCCTTCTCATCCTATCTCTCTCTCCCTCTCCCTCTCCCTCTCTCTTACACTCACTCACACACACACACACACACATACACACACACACACACGCACACACACACCGCTCTCTTTCTGCCTTCTTCCTCTCACCTTTCACCTGCCAAGGTTGCTCCAACTCCAATGCTTCACTGCCTCGCAGTACAACATGTTCTCTAGAACTGAATCGTCAGAAAGAGGGAAGTTTCGAAATTATACAATTGTTCAATCGTTAACATGCATTATAGGAAAATTATTTATTATTATTTGATGAAACTGTACGAGGACTACCATGTAGCGTAACATGCAACGCGCTAATTTACGTGAAGGTATGTGATACTGACTCAGATCGATTCGAGTTGATGATTTTGATACCTTACTTGATTAATTGGTTGTACTGGTCTCTAATAATAATCCGCAAAGTCAATTATGTCAAAGTATTCTTGCAGTCAACATATCCATGAACCAGATGTCTGTAAGTAAAGTGACGTTAATGGTCTTCTGGAATGCTCATGGCCCTGTTTTGTGGCTCTTTAGATCAAAATTTTACTTTAAATGCAAACATTTTAGATTAGGCTTGATGATGAACGTAATGAAAATCAACTGAAAACGGAAATAGGTGCGAACACTAATTTACTTAACTTTCCACATTGCGTTTCGAGTCTTAAACCGCTATCATCAGGTGGATTTTACGTCGATTTAAAGGTATGTATGTGCTGTATGTACCACTTTTCTGCAACTTGAGGCACTGTCGTTCAGTGAGTATAAGATACTTCGCTGACGATGCGCCTGTATATGTATAGTATCATCGTTGGATGATCACAGGGGAATGCAGAAAGCCCTATACGAAATTTCCACTTGCTATTGCGAATAACAGCTCTTTTTCGATGCGTGAAAAGGTTGGTAAGGCCCGTTACGGAAAGAATCCGATAGTATCTGATTTCAAGATTAGTGATGAATATCTTGAACGCACATCTTGTAAGTGTTTAAGTGTAATATTGAGCAGCAATATAAAATAAGGTAATGACTTAAAATCAGAATTATTTACGTTTTCAGTGTATAGCACTTCACATGAAATATAGTCAATAGTACACAAAATATATAAATAGATATAGATACAGATAACGCATTAAACAGGTGTTATACGGTAATGTCCAGTCCCCTTATCCTGTCAAGGCTTGATGGGGTAGCCATCAAAAAAGTCGTTTAGTTAATTCATGTAGCCTCTCATTATACACTCCTCGGCAATGTGTCACACGGTGTGGTTCGGCACTCCACAATCACAGCTTGGGCTGGGCTACTTTCATTTATGCAGACTGTGTGCACAGACTCCGTGTTCTGTTCAGACGCGATTTATATTCTAACATTCATGCCGTGGGACTTCAAAGTCTTTGGGTCTCTGTAGGGGATCAATAAGACGTTCCACTTCAGATGGAGCCTTCGTAGTCCAGGTTTCACTCAATTTGATGCCAATGGTGAAGTTTCTGTCAGCAAGCTGTTGGAAAGAGGTGAATTTCTGGAACGAAGTCGGTTTGTTCTCAACCCGCTAATATATTTATGGATGGGAAGTTGAAGATTATTCTTTTTTGGAACTTTCGTTCAACAGTACTTCTTTTCGTGTTAACGGAGGAGGATCTATGTGGCTGAGCGTCGTAAGCCAGTATAGTGGAGTAGTTCTTAGGTATCCAGAGATGATTCTCATGGTTTTATAGAGCTAAGTTTCCATCTTATTTACGTGAGGGCTGTTCAGTCACTCCGGAGCACAATATTCAACCTGAGCGCGGAAGTTCGGAGCGTACCTGTGGACGTTCCGCAGTTAGTACTGCAGTGTTTCAGGATAAGGTTGTTTAATTTATTTTAAAATGCTTCCTGAAAGCGTTCTGTCAAGAGTCAATCCATTTTAATTTGGGTGACTGATAGTGAATCATTGTGTCGTTCACACAGACTTCCACTTTAAAATCTGCCGCACTATTCTGTAAGTGGTAGCTGCTTAGGAAGATTGGATATGAGTCTCCGCATGGTGAAATATTTATATATAAGAGTCGCTTAAATTAAAACGAGACAGATGAAGAAAAGTAAGAGAACTGTTTATCATTTGAAAAGTAATCGCCATAGCTATTAATGTATTTGTCCCACTGTGAGGCAAGATGGTCAGTGCCTTCATCGAAAAATTTTTGCGTTGCCTACGGAAATATGACCTTACCAAGGCACGCACTTCTTCGAACGAAGCAAATCGACGATCACGAACGTCATTCTTCAGGTTTATAGAATAAAAATCCACTTCAGTTGCCTATAATTTCGTAATTTACTGCACGACTAGTTTCGAAGCATAAAGCTTCGTCTTCAGGTGTCACCAAATAATTGTGTGGCAGTCGGGCCAGTCATTCATGGGGGTCACAGCCACGTCGAAGAAAAGCGGAGGGCCAGCTACCACGGCTTTCTCTGGGAAGCCCTTCGATATTCTCCTTACAATGCGATCCCTCCCCATGTGGTCTCCACGTTTTTGGAGCCCTGAAGAAATATATTCGAGACCTTCGATTTGCTTCTGCCGAAGAGATACATGCTTGGGTACAATCACTGTTCCGCAGACGACAACCTCAAACATATTTCCACAAAGGCATTGACCATCTTGCCTCACAGAGAGGTAAATATATTAACAATTATGGCAATTACTTTTGAAATGATAAGCAGTTTACTTACTTTTGTCCATCTGCTACGTTTTCATTTGACTGCCGCTTGTACATTGCGGGAAAAAAATTTCACTAGTGGCCATTACAATTGCTACACCACGAAGATGACCTGCTATAGAAGCGAATTTTAACCGACAGAAAGAAGATGCTGTGATACGCACATGATTAACTTTTCAGAGCATTCACACAAGGTTGGTGCCGGTGGCGACACCTACAACGTGCTGACATGAGGAAAGTTTCCAACCGATTTCTCATACACAAACAGCAGTTGACCGGCGTTGCCTGATGAAATGTTGTTGTGATACCTCGTGTAAGGAGGAGCAATCCGTACCATCCCGTTTCCGTCTTTGATAAAGGTCGGACTGTAGCCTATCGCGATTGCGGTTTAACGTATCGCGACATTGCTGCTCGCTTTGGTCGAGATCCAGTGACTGTCAGCAGAATATGGAATCGGTGTGTTCGGGAGGGTAATACGGAACGCCGTGCTGGATCCCAACGGCCTCGTATCACTAGCAACAGAGACATCATATCCGCATGGCTCTAATGGATCGTGCAGCCACGTCTCGATCCCTGAGTCAACAGATGGGGACGTTTGCAAGACAACAACCATCTGCACGAACAGCTCGACGACGTTTGCAGCAGCATGGACTATCAGCTCGGAGACCATGGTTGCGGTTACCCTTGACGCTGCACCACAGACAGGAACGCCTGCGATGGTGTACTCACCGACGAACCTGGGTGCACGAATGGCAAAACGTCATTTTTTCGGATGAATTCAAGTTCTGTTTACAGCATCATGATGGTGGCATCCGTGTTTGGCGACATTGCGGTGAACGCACATTTGAAGCGTGTATTCGTCATCGCTATAGTGGTGTATCACCTGGCGTGATTGTATGGGGTGCCATTGGTTATACGTCTCGGGCTCCTCTTGTTCGCACTGACGGCACTTTGAACAGTGGTCGTTCCATTTCAGATATGCTACGACCCGTTGCTCTACCCTTCATTCTATCCTTGCGAAACCTTACATTTCAGCAGGATAATGCACGACCGCATGTTGCAGGTCCTGTACGGGCCTTTCTGGATACAGAAAATGTTCGACTGCTGCCATGGCCAGCACATTCTCCACATCTCTCACCAATTGAAAATGTCTGGTCAATGGTGGCCGAGCAACTGGCTCGTCACAATACGCCAGTCACTACTCTTGATGAACTGTGGCATCGTGTTGAAGCTGCATGGGCAGGTGTACCTGTACACGCCATCCAAGCTCTGTTTGACTCAATGCCCAGGCGTATCAAGGCCGTTATTATGGCCAGATGTGGTTGCTCTAGGTACTGGTTTCTCAGATTCTATGCACCCAAATTGCGTAAAAATGTAATAACATGTCAGTTCTAGTGTAATATATTTGTCCAATGAATATCCGTTTATCATCTACATTTCTTCTTGGTGTTGCAATTTTAATGGCCAATAGTGTAGTACACTTGGAAAGACGACTCTCGATTTTGAGCCGACGACAGCGCAAGTCACCTGGGGTACAGTAGATGTACTGATTATGGTTTCAACGTCGTCCGCCAACAGACAGTGTAGTGGCATAGCTATCAGAGCGCCATCTGTGTCTACTCTTTAATGGGGAACACTCTTAGCCAGAAGACTCAGTGTAGCGCAAACGTGTGAAACAAGCGGGCAACCATGCCACGAAGATGCACTCGTGCTTCCTACAGCCAACTGAGCGAGTTGCCGAATTGTGGCCTTCCGAGTGGCGGATTCGTCCTCTCGGAGAACAGACACAGAAGTTGAACGTGCTTCGTCAGTTGTGCAGCGATGGTGATTCCAGTGGTCACGTGATCATCCTCAAGCTGGGAGACGAGATTCTGGACGTTCGCGCTGCACAGACGCCCGCCAGGATCCTCATATTGTAAGGGCAGCAGTGACAAATCCTGCAGCCACCACAGCATAGATAATAGGGCTGGTGAGCCCATACGTGTCAATACAAAAGGTTGCGAACCGGTTATTAGCAGTGTGACTACGGGCACGCCCACCTCTAGCCCGTCTTCCACTCACGCCACAGCACTGAGGTGCACGGCTCGATTGGCGACGTCTGAGGATCACTTGGAAGATGGAACGGCACGTCGTGCTTTTCACCGATGAAAGCGGGTTCTGCATGCACCTAAGTGATGGTCTTTTGTGTGTACGACGTAGACCTGGCAAGCGCTATCTCGTGGAGTACATTCGTCCAAAACTGGCCCGACCCTGGGCCTTATGGTCTCGGAGCGATATGCTAAACTCTCTTCTTTTTCGGTTCTTACAACAGGAAGGTGATGTGTGACTCCAACAGGATAATTCTCGCCCACACCTTGCCTGTGAAACTTAACGTGTTCTGCAAGACGTGCAGCAATTTCCCTGGCCAGCACGATCTTTTGACTTGTCCCCAATCGAGCACTTGTGTGATATGATGGGACAAGAAGTGACTTGTATGACTTGTCAACCAACAAAGCTTACAGAACTAATCGAATAGGTCGAGCAGGTGTTACATAACCTATCCCAGGACAGTATTAGCCATCTTTACGATCGACTGGAGGCTTGAGCCAGCCCATGCATTGCCGACCGTAGAGGTTACACCACGTACTAATATGGATGTTTATGCACGAGTCGGCACCTGGTAACTCAGAACCAAGTGTGCTATTGATCTATAAATATAACCATTTCATGTACTCCATATGCACTGTTGCAACAATAAATCTTTATTGAACTGTAAACCTCTAAAACGGCACTAATTTTTCTTTTTCCGGCGGTATAAGTTGTTGAGATTACTAGTCACAGTGTTTTCAGCACTTCGGAACGCCTTGTCGTGAAATATAAGCTTACATCGTCAGCGTATAGAAACTGGTTTCACATGTGTCAGAAATATAAAGGTTGAAAAGGGAAGGCTATAATGCTGTGGTAACCCATTATTCAATTTCCTTTTCTTTCTTATAAGATTACTCTGCACTACTCGTAAGTGACCGTCTAAAGTCACGTTAGTGATTAATCTCAGGGTGGTTTGTCACCGTTAGGGAGACGAATGGAAGACTTCGATCTGTTGAACTGGATCTGGAAAAAACTTGTATACACCTGTAAGGGAGATTCAAGACTGTTTCGAGACTCTTCTCAAGTATTTTTTTAATATTTTTTATTAAAAATGAAATTCCTCCAGCTTTTTGTTTACTTCGGCACTAGTTTCGACGTTGCGTCAACGCCATCTTCAGGCCCGTACACTTTGATGAAATCAGTTGTTTGTGGCTCAGTGTAGAAGTCCGCGGTGAGATCAACACGTGCTCCACATGGATGGCGGGCAGTAACTAGTGTCTAATGTAGCCATGACGACTGACATCGAACGAATTCATAATGAGCTGGGAGCTTCAAGGAGCATCCTTGGAAGAAGATGACGTAGTTTTCGCTGTAGACTATTGGGAAAAATTAGAGACGCTGTTAGTACCTTAATCTATTAGGTAAGAGCTTTTTCGTACGTTATTGTAAGTGTAATTCATTCCACTCCTCCGCAAAGAAAAATCAGAGAATTGGTACGACTTATATCTGGTTTCGCCGATACGTCACCTTCTCAGGATGGACGTGCAGTACCTACATATTGCTGTTAGACTTGCCGTGCTGTCTGTAGGTCGCTCTCAGCGCACTTTATTTGTAATCCGGTCACACAGCATTGGACCTTCACACTGCTTGACTTCGAGGCACTTGGCAAAAGAAACCGCAAATGTCTTCCCTGCGCTACCTTGAAAGTCGCCGTCTGAAAGGAATTTCACTTTCTGAATGGGAGGTGTGCAACAGGTTGTCGGTAGAACTTTTCGAAGTTCCTTATTTCTTAAAACAACTCGGAAGCAAAGTTTCTCCTGACATGTAACAGATTATTAATTATGCAACTGTGAAATGGTTCGTGTTCGAATCTACATACTTTCCAACAAAATGTAATACCAGAGCACACTTCGCGGGCCGACGACTCTTAACTTGGAGTTCTCACTAGGTTCTCACAGTAGTTCCATGTTCTCACTAGTAGAAAACGTTTTTACTTGGCAGAAACTTTCATCATTGCCTATGTTCCAGTAAAGGAATAAAAATAAGTCACCACATTATTATGCATAAAATTTACTGGTAGCCTATTTCATAGTTCTATTTTGATACATGGAATTACTACCAGCGTTTAGCTGCATGTTTTTATCGTGCCTGAGTTCTTTCTCTTAATCAGCAAAAACACAGACGACAGTCCTAGAATTAAACTTACATAATTTGGTTTGCAGCCATGCATCCAATGTCTTCGCATTCATGAAAGTATGAACTGAAATTTACTAAAACATTGAAGAAGCAGAGATTGTAATAATCTTGCGTTCACACAATTCTGATTCTGCAGTTTCACATGGGGGGAAAAAACTGAGTTGTATCACCACTGCTGACTGCTTTTCCAGTTGTTACTGCGCTAAGCAGTTCTGCGTACAGAGGGGCTAAACTATTATTTTGCGATACCACTTTACAGCCATCGAAGATCGTCTTTGATATACGCTACGTTTCGGCGATTGTTATTACCGAAAACATCGAGGGTGCTCTAGAGTAACTTAGTGTCTAGTACCCTTCAGAATTAAGTGTGCCACTGTAATAATAGATGTGGTTTTAACCAGCTGCAGAGGACTGTATGCGGAGCTGTGCAATGAGATCAGCTAACTACAAATACATTTTAGTTGCAGGTGCGTCAAAGGTTCATATTGGGGTGAGCGTGATAACGTTAGGAGAGAAGGAGGACATAGACAGACAGCGATGGGGAAGAAGCAGGTGAGCTTACATATGGGGGGAAAAGAGGAGATGGACTGAGATAGGGGAGGGGGAGATGGACTGAGAGACGGACACAGGAACGAAAGAGAATGAGATGAAATGGGAGAGGGGAAGGAGGAGATAAAGAGCAGGGATAGAGAGAGAGGATGGTGGAGATGAACTGAGAAAGGGACAGGGGCGCAGGGAATGGATAGAGAGAGGAGGAAGGTAACGTTTTACACAGTTATAATTGCCGTAGATCAAATGTAATTTGACATCGTCTGTAGGTTCGTGACTGGTTATGGATGTACATCTTTTTTCCTTGTTGTCCGACACTTCCCAGAACATGCTCTCTGGGAATTACAATAGCAAACCTCTCCCTGAAGCACAACGCGACTCTGGTAGCGTCGGCAACTCAAGTTTATTGAGCATATCAATAAATCTAAAAACGGGAGACCGACCTGATTCTACATCTCCATGGTGTAGCTGATTTTCGGATGAATGTGGTTTAGAAAGGCGAGGAATTTATCTAGCTCTTCTCTGTTGTGAGACAAAGCAACAAACGTGTCCGTCAGATTCTTACCCAGTGACTATACTGCTCCGAAAAAGTGCATGAAAACACTCTTCACTTTACAGTCGATTGTATTCATTTTAGTTCCGAATAACCAGGATTTTTCGGTACTTGTTTGATCTCGATTATAAAAGGTATTTTTCTTTTTTACCGATAACTGGACATAAAACCGATGTATCAATTGACCATAGCAGTGGTGTTAAAATTTTTGGTTTTAGACAGTTTTTTTAAAAAGCCACTACCTTAATAGATCATTTGATTTTTTTTGAAATAGCGTTTTTTTTACTGTCAAAAATGACTCTGAGCACTATGGGACCTAACTTCTGAGGTCATCAGTCCCCAGAACTTAGAACTACTTAAATCTAACTAACCTAAAGACATCACACACATCCATACCCGAGGCAGGATTCGAACCTGCGACCGTAGCGGTCGCGAGGATCCAGACTGTAGCGCCTAGAACCGATCGTTTGTGACTGTCGACAAAAAACTCCCTTTAAAAATAAAGGTATATATTTGTATGAAAAATGGCTTTTTCAGGCGAAGTAGTTAAAGAAAAGGAACGCTACAAATTTGACACATAAGCTTATTATTTGTCTGCTATTTCTGTGAGATAGTAAAAAAGGAAGTAACGGCATGAGTAATAAATTAGAAACTTAACAGTTCATTCTTAGTATATTATGAAAGCGGAAATTAGTTGATCTGCTTCCTGTGGCAATATAGTTTGCCTCTGTCTCCCTGCTTGTAGCTCTTAGAAACGGACAACTTAACACGAAAATATGTTTTCTCTTTTTACTACTGACTATTAGCAATACCCAAATTATGATACGATGATCGATTACAACTTGATTTTTTAGCAGAGATTTAAAAAATTAGGATCAGTAGGAGAATAGTGGAAATTTTTTTGTAGTTTTGAAACTATCATTATGTTTCGAGAAAGGCAGCGAACGGGAGATGGAAAATGTCTCGTATTATTTACTTATTTTATTTGCCATATATAACTTTGTAATGATGGCAGCCACAGCCGTTTAAACTTCATAATGAATGGAAGTTAAATGAACCACAAGACAGCTGTAATTGCTGATTTCTTTATTGTCGCAACAGGTTGCGTTGCATTAAAACAGCATCCTCAGGAGAAAACAGCGCCGCCGGCATACATAGTCAAAAATCAACCCCTGAAGAGAGGAATTCGTCAAAATAGATAAGGGAGTACACAGGGGCGAATCGTGTGGTGGCACACCTGTGGAAAGGATAGGAAAAACTGACCAGCTAAAACCGATATTATTATTTTAGTTCTGAATAAGTGGTATTCTTCGGTATTTGTCTGGTCTCGGTTATAACAGTTGCTTTTCATTTTGTACTAACAACAGCGTAAAAAAAGAAACATCAAGTAGGCATAGCAGCAGCAATAAAATCTTTCGTGTTTAAATAAACCTTTTTTTAAAAAAAGCAGTAATTTTTGCTCAGAATTTGAATCTGTTTGAAATATTGCGTTATTAAAGAAAATGGGAAAAGCGATCAATGCTGTTCTAATAACAATGCCGACAGAATCGAGGAGCAAACACATGGCATAGGAACTGGTACACCACTGCTGAGACAATAATGTCCTTGTTGCCGTGTGTCGTGGCTTAAAGTACGTGCAGTGTGCAAGACACGTCCCAACTGCTGTATACTGTAGTACCCCGCTGTCGTCGCCGAACACCCGGTGTATTGCAGACCTGCACCCAACCGTAGTCTGAAAAAATTTTAACGAAGGGACGTAGCAATGTAGCACAATGCTTCATTTGGTTAGAATACTAAAAATTTGTTTTCCATATCTATGAAATAATGAAACAGTAAGTCAATTATGGTAACAGTAATAAATTAAAAACTTAACAGCAATTCATAGTTATAATAAAAATGGAAAGTAACTGATCTGCTGCCCGTGTCTAGATGAAATCTGCGTGTAGTCCTTTGAAACGGACAAATTAACACGAAAGTAGAGATCTTCAGCGTTAGTTTTCACCCGCTCGTAGCTCCCAAATAGTGGTATGATTCCCGGTTACAGCACTACTTAAAAACAGGAATCAGTTGTAGAATAGGAGAATGCTGGTGTTTTTTTGTGATAGTGAAACCTTCCCGTCTCCTCTATATCTCTTTTGTTCCCTTCTACAATAACCTATGAAACCTTTCCTTAGGATTTCTATCTCTTGCTTAATAATAACAAATGAAATCTTCCCTTTGAAATTTATTCTCTTTCTCAATCTTCGTATACAAATTTAATTGCTGCTTATTAAAAGTGATTTTCCGATTATTTCCACGAAACATAGAATGTGTCGTCGTCGTGGCCCTCAGTCGTTATCTGCAATAACCCAAAACTGTTCCTTACCTTTTTTACTGTTACTGGATCGCCATCTGACTGCTACATCGAACTGCGACATGAATATACTTACTCTGGTTTACTATACTATATTAACTGCTGGTGGGCTATCATAATAAGTGGCTGTATTTATCACCAAAGCTGACGTTATTCTTTAATAGCAAAGCTGACATTATTCTTTAATTAATTTGACTGAAGTTACGTAATTCATAGTTACACTTTTTCTTGACAACAATAAAATTTTTGCAAAGTTTTACGTTGATGGTTTTTGGGATGGATTATAATCAGTAATGCAACAGTGCTGCCAAAAATTAATTATATTCTGAAAACGCTTCAAATATTTACTGTTGGTAATGAAATGATTTTACACACGTTCAAATGGGACTTACTTTTTACAATAATCTTACAACTAGGATTGCGCGAATATACCTTCAGTAGTCTTGAGTTTCGCAAAGAAAATAATTCAATAATATTAGTTCCTCTCATGATAATAATTAGTTGATGTCACTGTACATCCGTTTATAATCTCTTGTAAATCATAGCTGGTGGCTTCAGACCTGCTACCAACTCGCTTCACATCTCGCTTACTACTGACTTCCTACGAACGCTAAAGTGCGTTCTCTCCCTCCAACAATGCTTTCTGGTGCAGATAATCCCGGCTACCATTACAGAATGTATCAATGAGCGGTCTTTCCCGCTCTTTCCTTAAAATGTATCCATACGCGTTCTCTCCCGCTCTTTTTAAAATTATGTCAATGTGCGGTCCCTCTTGCCAACAATACTTTGGTGCAGACATTCCCTGCTACCACAGTTATTTCCAACATGACAAATATTAATTATTCCTACTTAATCCAATTAATAAAATATAAACATCTTTCATAAATTGTGGTTTGACAATAGACAATAGACATATACACGTCTTACAATAGTCAACCACTTAACACTTTTAGAGAGAAGAAGCGGACCGTGAACGGCCTAAGTTTTCTTTTGTTTGTCTACTTAATTTAATTTTTTGTTTCTGTGTACCCTGAAATTGACAGAGTCAGAATTTTTCAGTCTTTGTTCCATATCAGGGTTTATTACAGGGAACAGTAGGAGTAAATAACTGAAATCGATTATATCAGAAACCATTTATTTTGAATGGCGCGGAAAACAAAAACCGATGTAACCGAGAAACGGTTGTTTCAACGACAACCGTCATCCCTAACCAGCAGAGGTATGGAAACGTCGAGCATTTAAGAAGTTTGAAGAAGAATACGACGGATCCTTATTTTAAAGACTCTGAATGTTTTATCACCAACGACAACGCCCTGCAGACTTGTGTAGTAGTGGAGCCGTTTTGGGACGTCCACGGCCGCAGGCGGGATGCTGTGGAGGAGCGGGGAGCCGGCGGCAGCTAACGGTAGCCGGCAGTTTGCATGAGACAGCCGCACCGGCCAGGCTGCACGCAACAGCAGCCAGCGTCGCTTGCCGCACGCGAGGTACCCAGCCTCCCAGCCTGCTGCTCTGCCGTACTGCGTCCACCTCCCTGCAGGAAACGGCGTCTGCTTGGCGCAAGTTCAGTGGCTTTCCGGCGCGGCATTCATTAGTTTTGACGCATTTAAAATCCACGATGGACGCCAGAAGGTAGGGGCACACGAATGAGGGCCACATTGCGTCGAAATATATACGAGAGTCACTCCAAAAAAAAAAAAAAAAAAAAAAGCACACGATTTTTGTAAAAATACAGTTTTCATTCTGCATGTGTGAAAGTTTTACAGTGTGCAGATACATCCTTCCCGCTTGTTTTCAAAGTTCAACCTGTTCCCGTGAGTGGCGCCGTCACGGCATGTCTTCAAGATGGCTGCTTTACTTGACCTTCGTCAGAAGCAACGTGCTGTCATAGAATTCCTGTGCTGTGAAAACAAGACAGTGGGAAACATCCACAAGAGGTTGAAAAAGGTGTACGGAGATGCTGCTGTATATCGCAGTACAGTCGGTGGGCAAGCAGGTTACGTGCTGAAAGCGGGCACGGCAATATTGAGGGTTGTCCTCGCAGCGGCAGGCCTCGTACTGCACATACTCCACACAATTTGCAGGGAGAGTTAACGAATCGGTGACTGCTGACAGACGCATCACAGTGAACGAATTGTCACGCTACATTGGGATAGGAGAAGGAAGTGTTTGCAGAATACGGAAAGTGTTGGCGTTAAAAATGGATTGTGCCAGGTGGGTTCCCAAGATGTTGACAGTGGCTCATAAAGAAACAAGAAAAACGATATGCAGCCAACTTTTGGAACAGTACGAGAGTGGTGGAGATCAATTCCTGGGAAGAATCGTGACTGGTGATGAAACATGGCTCCATCATTTTTCACCAGAGACGAAGAGACAATCAATGGAGTGGCATCATGAAAATTCGCCAAAGGAAAAAAAAAAAAAATTAAAAACCACACCTTCTGCTGGAAAAGTTATGGCTAAGGTGTTTTTCGATTCAGAAGGACTCTTGCTTGTGGACATCATGCCAAGTGGAACCACCATAAATTCTGATGCATATGTGACGACACTGAAGCAGCTTCAAGCTCGACTGAGTCGTGTTCGACTACATCGGCAAAAGCAGGATGTTTTGCTGTTGCACGACAGTTCACGGCCACATGTCAGTTAAAAAAACCATGGAAGCGATTACAAAACTCGGATGGACAACACTGAAACACCCACCTTACAGTCCTGACCTGGCTCCATGTGACTATCATGTCTTTGCGAAACTGAAAGATTCTGTTCGTGGAATAAGGTTTGAAGATGATGACTGTTGTGCACGCTGCCAAACAGTGGCTCCAACAGGTTGGTCCAGAATTTTACCGTGCGGGTATACAGGCGCTGGTTCCAAGATGGCGTAAGGCAGTTGAGAGGGATGGAAATTATGTGGAGAAATGAAAATATTGTTCCTAAAGGATGTGTCTACACACTGCAAAACTTTCAGACATGTAGAATAAAATATGGATTAAAAAAAAAAAGTAGTGTACATTTCTTTTGGAGTGACCCTCGTACATTTTTTCTTTTTCATTTTGTGTGTTTCATGAGTTCCTTGTGCCAACCCCCTTCATCTCAGAGTAGCACTTGCACTCTGCGTCCTCACATTATGTAATGTAGTCTCTGTCTTCCCTCACAGTTTCTATCCTCTTCATCTCTATCTAGTACGATGAAAGTTATTCCCTAATGTCTTAGCGCGTGCCCTACCATCGTTTGCCTTCTTCTTGTCAGTATTTCCACATATTTACACTGAAGCGCCAAAGAAAAAAAAAAACTGGTATAGGGATGCGTATTCAAATGTAAAGATACGTAAACAGGCAGAATACTGCGCTGCGGTCGACAACGCCTATGCTATGTGAGGATAATAATACTGCTGTTTTTAGTACTTAGAAACGATGTGCATGTTCCTTGCAGACATATCTGTCGTTGTCATTTCGTCTTCCAAGGCAACTTTTCGTGCATCGGAATGAAATCTTCAAGGAATATGTGTAATGCTAAAGCGATGAGACATATCTGACGGAGCTGACAGCAGTTACATACCATACAGTAGTTCCAGATACGCGTTGCGTCCCACTGCGTGGGCTCTTTAGCAGCA
This sequence comes from Schistocerca americana, assembly GCF_021461395.2. Classification (NCBI taxonomy): domain Eukaryota; kingdom Metazoa; phylum Arthropoda; class Insecta; order Orthoptera; family Acrididae; genus Schistocerca; species Schistocerca americana. The sequence continues at coordinate 160,133,209 of NC_060119.1, read as the reverse complement.
TTTGTGAGGAAAATGTATAAACAAGAACTGCAATGCTGTTAGTGATTCGCAGCAGACAGACCATTAATAGGATGCAGTAGACATAAAAAATAAGAAAAATGAATTGAGAACTCTAACCACTAACTGATGAAATATCTCTTTGCTCACAAACAACATCTGCGAAATCACTATCCAAAAAAAAAAAAAAAACCTGTGGAATAACTCAACAGGTAGTTGGCAATCAGATTTCTGTTACTGACTACAAACACAAAAAGGAAAGAAAGAACTGTCTAATGCAGTACAACCGTTATTCAGTACCTGTAAATTATTTCATGCCACTACTATTTCAAATCTTACCACACAACTGTTGCAGACCAGAACCTATTAGCAGTTCGAGGTAAGCCACAAATGTGAAATTTTCGCAGAATTTGACAAATATAAAGTGTCATGTTGCCTAGTGCTGAAGTGGAACTTAGATAACGAACAGTTCCCATAAGAGAAGAACGTTACGTTAGATTAGGTTAAAATAAATTTGTGTCGCCGCTTTGGGCAGCAAGTAGATAAATATGTATTTTTTATTTCAGAGGCTTTTTTCCTGCAATTTAGTATTTATTTACGGTCCAGACGAGTTTTTCTTTCTACATTAAGGGAATCGTCAGTGAATTATTGAAGAATACTACAGTTTTCTTTTTGTTTATAGATTCGCAACATTTCACAGCATAATTCTTACATGTATGGAGTCAAAGTTTTGCTCGTCTGTTCTGCCAAAGTCTGTTTTTCATGTCATCTGGTCATACACGATCCAATAACATTAATATGAACACCGCCTATGTTCGACGTCAGCGTGCAGTAATCAGTCACAGGCAGCAGGTGGCAGCACCAGCAGTGGAGGGTACATAAATTGCGTCGATGCGACGCTGGAAACAGTGCAGTCTTTACCGTAATGCGGAAACGGAGCGATTTACCCACGTCGAAATGGGCATGATTATTGGCTTTCGAGCCTAGGGTAGAAGCATTTTCGAAAGCGCTAGGTTTGTAAACTGTTCGCGAGCCCCCGTGGTTGAGGAGGTATATCGTGATTGGCAAAATGGCGGTATCCAAAACCGGCGCCGAGGATTCTGTGGTGCACCTCGCGTCATAAATGACAGGGGTGAACTACGGCTGTTGAAATCTGTCCGGGCAAACGGCTAAGGAGATGCGTAAGGGTAAGGAGACGAGCAACTGTCGGCCAAAGGAACCAGTGTCTCCTCGGTGACCATTCAGCGAGCATTGCTGCGTATGGACCTCCGCAGCAGGCATGTGGTTCATGCAGTCAAACGGACTGCTGTTCATCAGAGACGAAGGTTGGAATTTGCACGTCAGTGGCAGAATAATAAATGAAAAGCACCAGTTTTCTTTTGTTCTACAGTATTACTTTTGTTGTTAACCGGTTTTCGTCTTACAAGGCCATCTTCAGACATTTACTGAGTATTATCACCAAAGAAGTTACAATGTTTGCAGACAACACTGGAAGAGAAGTAACACGTCTAGACTGATGTAGAAACATACAGAAAGTAACTAACATCTTTGACAGTGTGGTGGTAATGCCGTGAAGAAGTAAAAATACATAAATAACAATGGACTAGACATTAAAACCTTTAACACAGAATAGGAATAGCATGCCTACATAACAGTTTCTATTAATAAACAAAACTAATAAATTAAAATAAAATTAGTACTAGACAAGGCTACATCAGGAGGTCTGAAACATGGAGAGTGATAATCAAACCAATTGAAGGAAGAGACAATTATCAGTTTAACCGCAGAATGCATAAGGAACTTAAGCAGTATCAATAAGATAAACAGAAATAAATAAATGCAGGAAAATGGAGGCGTTTGAGGGAACCTATAGTAAATGCAAACTTTGAAAGTGTGGGGGTACTAACATTATAATCAAAACAGTGGCTGTGTAACAGTTTGTATTAAATAAATGAACAAAGTAAAATATGAACAATATTTGATGAAACGACTAAAAGGGGTGTTGAACATGGACGGTAATACAAGTAACAGTTAAAAGGAAGCCTTAACTGTAGAAACTACAGTCTATATGGAATACAAAGACAACTTCAACAACACAAAAGAACTTAATGAATACGGGAAAATGGGAATATGTAGGAAGAGACAGCCTGGGAGGTAATGCACAACAGAGATGATTATACGAAGTTTAGGAGAGGGGAAGTGTTGAGCTGTGTCTGGTCATTTAGGATTAGTTCAGGACTGTGAGCAAAATGTTTGTTAATTTCCAGGCCTCCAGCAGGCTGAGTTTATGGCCTTTGTTTGGTAGGTGAAGTATACGTGACACTGGCTAGTAGTTGTGACCCTCATTCAGTACATGCTCAGCAAATGAAGACAGTAACCTCCAGCTGCGTTCATGTTCAGCCAGCCTAGTTGCTATGTCTCTGCCTGACTGACCGATGTAAAATTTGTCACAATCAGGATGATTTTGTATACCCCACTGTTGGCTAATAATTGGATATTATCTTTGCTATTCAAAACACACTGGGCTGTCGTGTTCCTGACATAGTAGGAAAGCCTATACTTGCAGGATTTCAGTGCTTTGGCTACAATATCTGATACCTCACCTAGAAATGGTAATGTACACACCATTTCTTGCAGACAGTGGATGGGGAAGCAGGTGGGGCATAGAGACGAGGGATAATTTTCCATTTTTGTTTCCTGTGTAGGATGTGGTAGCAGAATTTGACTTTCATTGAGTGGCGACAGGCAGCGATTTCAAATGAATCACGTTCTGTGTTCCATCGGACGAACGAATGGTTCCAGGCCGGAGGAGGGAGCGTTGTGGTATGGAGAATGTGTTCGTGGCGTTCCCTGGATCATCTCATCATTCAGAAAGCACAGTGGATCAACAGAAGTATGCATGTGCCCTTTGGGACCACTTCCGCCGCTACATGCAGTTTTGTTTTTCCCTAGCATGATGGCGTCTACCAGCAGGATAACGCAACGAGTCACGCAGCTCGCAGTGTACGTGCGCTGCTCGAAGAGCAGTAGGACGAGTTTACCGTACTCTCCTGGCCACCAAACTCCCCGTATTTAAGCCCAGTCGAGTATCTGGGAGACGAGCACGATTGGGCTGTTGGTGTCATGGATCCTCAACCGAGAAACATTGCGTAGCTGGCCACAGTACCGGAGTCAGCAAAGCTCCACATCCCTATCGGTACCTTCCACAGTCTAACTCTCTTCCTCCACATCTCGCAGCGGGCCACGCTGCAAATGGTGGTTATTCAGGCTTCTGTCATGTGGTCACATTAATGGGACTGGACAGAGTATATTGCAGGGCGCTCTTCCGTAACTCTCTCTAACATATCGCTAAATGACAGTAAATGCAGATTTTGATTAGACAGACGCGTAAGTGTAACATTTTATCGAAGCACAAATTCTGGTGTGAACTGTTGTGAATCTATAAATAACAACAAAGCTGCATCATTGCACAAAAAATGGACTGAAATATCTTGAATGGGAAAGGAGAAACGCGTCTGGAACACAAAGATATACGATACTACAGAGAGAGAAAAAAGCTGTTTGAAATCATAAAACGAGAATTTGAAGCTACTGAGGAATTCTGAAGATTATATTTGGAGATCGGATAGCTAACCAAGAAGGACTTAATCCTACTGGAGAGAAAAGAAATTTGTGGTACTACTTGACTAGCAGAAGGGACAAAAATACTGGAGGAAGACCGAGGCTTTGCTACAGTAAGGAGGTTCAAGTAGCTTTCGATTGTAGCAGTTATGCATAAATGGAGAGGCTGCCACAGTAAAGACTAGCGTGGACAGTTGCATGAAACAAGTCTTCGAAATGAAGACAACAGCAACAACAAAAACATCAACCGTACGGGATTGTGACGGCCTTCTATTGTGACGGCAAATATCGGAGTTGTGGTGAGTATACGACAGCATATCGAACATTTGTGAACATCTTCTAAAATGGTTCAAATGGCTCTGAGCACTATGGGACTCAACTGCTGAGGTCATTAGTCCCCTAGAACTTAGAGCTAGTTAAACCTAACTAACCTAAGGACATCACAAACATCCATGCCCGAGGCAGGATTCGAACCTGCGACCGTAGCGGTCTTGCGGTTCCAGACTGCAGCGCCTTTAACCGCACGGCCACTTCGGCCGGCGAACATCTTCTAGTTATATTTGACGCAAGCGTTGCAGAAAATGTCTTTCCGACGTGCTCACGAGGGCATGACAACTTCCCCAAGCCCATATTCACGTACTGTTCGTCCCCATATTCACCTACTATTCGTCCTCTTCGTTTTCCTACTATCGAGTTCCAGTCCCCCATCAAAAATAAATTTTCGTCTCCTTAACTATCTGAAGAATTTCTTTTATCTCATCATACATTTCGTCCATCTATTTATCGTCTGTGGAGCTAATTGGCATGTAAATTTGTGCTATTCTAGTAGGCGTGGGCTTCGTGTCTCTTTCGGCAAAGATAATGCGTTCAGTATGCTGTTCATAGTAGCTTAGCCGCATTTCTATTTTCTTATTCATTATTAAACGCCCCTCTGAATTACCCCTACTTGATTTTGTATTTGTAACCTTTATTCACTTGACCAGAAGTCCTGTTCCTCCTGCCACCGAACTGCACTAATTCCCGCTGTATCTAACTTCAACCTATCCATTTTCTGTTTTAAATTTTCTGACCTACGTACCCGGTTAAGGGATCTAACATTCCACGCTCCGATCCGCAAACGCCGGTTTTGTTTATTCTGATGTGACATCCACATGAATAGTTCCTGCCTGGAGATCGGAATGAGGGACCACTTTACTTCCGGAATACTTTACCCAAGAGGACACCATCATCATTTAACCATACAGTAAAGCTGCATGCCCGCGGGAAAAATTACGGCTGTAGTTTCTCCTTGCTTTCAGCCGTTCGCAGCACCAGCACAGTAAGTCCGTTGTGCTTGTTATTACAAGGCCAGATCAGTCAATTATCCAGACTGTTGCCCCTGCGTCTATTGAAAAGGCTGCTGCCCCTCTTCAGGAACCACACGTTATCTGCCCCTTTAAAAGTGAAGCTTTGAAATATACGAGAAGGATGTGCAAAAACATGGCAATATAATACATGATGAAACCTGTTTCTCCCTCAATTTCGCCGAGGAAGAGGAGGATGTGTATTTTATATTAAGATGCCTTCAAGAGGAATAACAGCAGTGTGGTATGGAAATACACTTGATAAAGATTTAATAGTTGGCTGTCGGAAGTACAGGAAGGGATATTGTTATGTATGATGGATCTATGGTGAAGTATAGCCGAGCATACAAACATTTAGGGACAATCATTTCGGATAAAGATGGAAGCAACGAGGAAATAAAGCACAGAATGGGGAAGGAAAATGTAGCAATCAAGCAGCTACACTCCATTATTTGGAATAAAATTACGTGAAGAAATTTAAAAGGAGGATATACAAAACTGTAGTAGAGAATATTGCTCTGTATGGTGCTGAACTGTGGTAAGTGGTCAGGATCAACGAAAAGAAATTAAAGGCAACGAAGTTGTGATCTAACACAAAAATAAAATAAAACAAAATGAGAAATTGTTACTAAAACAGATGGGATTTTTCCAGGATATTTCAGATGCAACGGAAAACAAACGCTTAACACGGTATGAACATTTTAGAAGAAAGACAGGGGAAAGCGACCCTCTCAAATATGATACTGGAGACCGCCATGACACAACAAAACAGAACTGCCCTGACTACATTAGAACAATGAAGTGAGGCGTGCGACACGAGACAGAGCCAAGAAAGAAAAAGACTGTCAAGATAGAAGGAGATGGCAATTTGGATGCGACGGACGCCGCATGATGTAGAGAACTCGTAGAAAGAGCAATAAGTGTTTGTTGAAAGTTAATTCCTGATGAGTTACGCAGTGCCATTTCATCGTAATGACTCAAGGATCTGCGAAACCTAATTACTTTTTAGAGCCAAAGCGAACGTGTTCAGACACACTGAGGGTGAGGGTTGCGGGAAAGAGAAAAGTAAAACCTCCGCGACTACTCTAACATACGAAATGTAAAATTAAAAACACCTTCAGCCGTCTGTGATTTGAATGTTATTTTATGTGCGCAGTTTCGACGTTTCACTTCGCCATCTTCAGGACAACAACAATAATGACAATGTCAACTGCATAATACAGCGGCAGCGCAAGATTTAAAGGGATGAATTATACACAGTGGTAACATGTGGTAAACACTTAACAAAAACCAAACTATACAAGGTGTGACATCAAAGTCAAGATGAACTAAGCTATAAAGTGACAGGACAGTTGCACACTGTATGAATATAGACTCGGAAACCAAATATGTATGTGCCGTATAGTAGTATAGTGAAACTACCAATCGTAGATCAAAACTGCATGTCATTTTTAGACAACTACAGTGTCATATATTCATAAACAAGTAGAAAGTAGTGCTAAAGTCAATGTCCGTGAATCCAGTGAAGGGAAACCATCACATATTGCATGGCATATGTATATTTTGTTCCCGAGTTTATGTTCGTACAGTGTGCAACTGTTCTCTCGTTTTGTTTCTTAGTGTATCATTGACAATGATGTCACACTTTGTACAGTTTGGTTTTTGTTAAATGTTTACGACAGATTAAATTTTACAACGCCTCTTAGTTCAGACTCTCATTATTGTTGTTGTCTTTGCAAAGGAGCCTGAAGATGGCGTAGTGAAACGCCGAAATTGGTCACATAAACAAATTACGTTAAAAATATAGGCTGGTGGAGGTGTCTTTTTAATTTTATATTTTATACTGAACAACCAAAGTCTCTCAAACGTCTTGCAGAAAGATGGACTTACAGAGACAATAAACATACGGGTTGCTCTATCGTGGCAGCATTATGATATTTCACTCCTCCCACTTTGCTGAGTGCTCTCATTGCTGACGGATGAGCTGCCGGGAAAAAAAAGGCTGGTGACCATCTGGCAGCGCAAACAGTGCTAACGTACACCTAAATAAACCAACATGCGTGGCGAGACTTACCTCCGGAGTTCATGACTCCTCGTCGCGCAGTTAAGACATCCGACATTAGCGAGAAAGGAGCCACGCACACATTCCTATTATAAATTACCACAACTCTCGGACAAATGGCAGACCTTTATCCACGGATGTTTTCACGACCATTAGGATACAGGGCGCGTTTAGACCGCGGAGATGAATCCAGACGTGGCGTAACGCCCTGGCGGAAGATGAAAAATTGCTGCGGTTATTAATCATGACACGCTCGCTCCCTTCATTAGCCATCGCGGTGCGCCAGCCATTTGCGTCGGCATGAATATTCTCGCCGTCATTAGGTTCGCTCTTTCCTTTGACCGCGCTAACCATGCAAAATGTACGTATCTCGTAAGCTGCGATCTCTGAACGTCGTCTGAACAATGTCGTGCCTGCATTTGGAGCTTTAACATCTAGTAATAGAGAGAGACGAAATCGATCGCTTAAGTTTCAAAACATTAAAATGTAAAACTTAAATATATCCTCGTGATATAGATCTCAGTGACAAAATATCTCAGACTCTTTTAATAGCAATTTTTATTTTATGACGATGCTTTTCAGCAGCAGCTGTCATCATAATGTGTACATCTATAAATTAATCAGGATTTTAATTTTTAAACATATTATCTATTGCTTGAAAGTAATTACTAGGTTATTCCAATCAATCAGTGCCACGTTTCGTTGCAAAAAATTTTTGGCTCGTAACTCACTGTAAATTTCTAAGAAGAACGTTGACACTTAGCTTCATTGCTACACATAACAAGCAAAACATTCTTATCTCTGGCGTAAGTAGTCATAGAAATACAGAAATCAGTGCAGAATTAATTGCTGTGCACTAGAGGACGGAAGCATGCTGAAGAAAATATTGCTATTAAATGTGACTGAAGCAAAAACATCTGTTGTTCAAAAGAAATATCAAAATTTAATTTCCTTTAAACGGTGTTGGTACACATGTTAACCCTTTGAGTACCAAGGATTTCTGCTTGAAACAACCATTTTAATAACTTTTTCTTTTTTGAAGTGTCGGTGTCTTTCACCTGAAACCACCGACGTTATCACAAAACAGAGACATTCAGGGGTACATTGACGTGCTTCTACGAATGTAGTGATCGTAGCAATCACTTACAGCGTTCAAAGGAAGGGTCGGCACAGAAATAGCGCTACGTGAAAAATGTCAACATTTGTGTGAATCCCCAAGGGACCAAACTGCTGAGGTCATCGATCTCTAGACTTACACACTACTTAAACTAATTTAAACTAACTTATACTAAGAACAACACACACACTCATTTCTGAGGGAAGACTCGAATCTCTGGCGTAAGAGGCCGCGCAATCTGTGACACGGCGCCTCAAATCACGCGGCCACTCCGGCGGCAGTGCTGCATGATTGCAGATTTTGGCAGGTGCTTTTCTTTAATTTTTTTTTTTTTTTTTTTTTTTTTTTTTGCTGTGATCATACTGAGGGGCGAAAGTAAGCATATCTTAAGTCACTGTAACAAACATTTGAGTTGATACTACTGCTTTTACGAGTGATTTCGAAATGACAGAAAGTACTGTTCATAAGAGTTCTTTAAATTTAGGCCCATTTTTGTTTGTTATTTAGGACAATAATATGTTCACCTCTCTTCCCCCTCCCCCTCCCCTCCTCCCCTTGAACCATGGACCTGGCTGTCGGTGGGGTGGTTCGCGTTAAAGGGGTAGGTGCTAAATAGCATCCTTGTCTCAGTTAACTAACCTTAAATTTCTGTGATAGTAGCTTCCCAGCTTTAACAAGACCAGTATTATCCGAATACAGCTTTCTATCGGCTGGTACCTGATATTTGTGAATACTCTGAGTATTCATTGCTTCTCACATCATAGAAAATGGTACACTGTCATAGGCCTTACGCAATTCTATAAAAACCTATGCGTGTCACCAAGTTCCGTGCCAGTCCCTTGTCAGTCGCCTTCAATTCTGCAGATACAATCAATACAAGACCAGTCTGCCCGGAAACCACTTTGTTCGTCTACTTCCTCAGTTCTTCTTTCGATACTAGTTTTAACGATCTCACCATAGAGTCTCAATATTTTACACAATCATTCTTGCGACTTCTCTAAATGTGTTTGTGATGAAGTCTTCTTTAAACTCGACAGGGATTTGCCCTCTACCAAGACAGATCTTAAATAGCTCCACGAAATGTTCAAATAATACGTTTGGCCTGGCCTTCAACAACTCCGTATAAAAAGGAGAATCAAAGTGCACACCGAAGCAGGAAATGGTCACATCCACATCTTGATCCTTCGTAGACTCTGCATTCCTCCACCTTAATACAAGTACTTTGTTTTCCTATAGCATAATCAGTAATAGAATCTAATTTCTTTTTAGGCTGTATCCATGTCTTCGCTTTGAAAAAAACCATTCCATATCATAAGACTGTACGGCTCACACGTTCCTGCCTACTTCTGCCCCAGATTCTTGTGCAGTCTTTCTGGCATCCTGCTTAGACATTCGAACATTAAAATCTCCTAAAAGATAGAGCTCTTTCATATTGCCAATGCCATCTATGAGGTTCGTCAAAACATTAAACAAATCATTCTTCTCAACGTCATTAGCATTATCTGTGGGTCCACATCTTGCAATCTTCGCAGCATCGTATCCATTGAGCTTCAGATACTCTCATATCAGACATTCCTTGACTTGTCCCATTTCCTAATGGTGCGTTCTCACTTTTTATGAATTGCAACAGATATCCCCTTCTTTGTCCAAATTTTTTTTAAATTTAAGACCACCGATTTCAACAGGCTATGCTGTCATCTACAGGTATTACAATTTTTTGTTGTAAAACATGTTCATTTTACTAAAGAAAGATTTTAAGACGTGAAGATGACAGCATAGTATGTTTAAACCAGTTGTCTTAAACATTATATATATATATTACGTGAAGATGACAGCATAGTATGTATAAACCAGTTGTCTTATTACGTGATGATGACAGCATAGTATGTTTAAACCAGTTGTCTTAAACATTATATATATATATATATATATATATATATATATATATATATATATATATATATATATATATAATATATCGTCCTTCAGTTCTCGTTTTATTCTGGTCTTGTTCCGTGGCTTTAGACTTGGGTTTATAGAAGTTTAAAATTCTCCAAGTGTTAGGAGCGCCTCACTCCCCCACCCCCCCCACCCCAACCTGGAATACCACCTAATTTTTAATCAAGGTTTTCTTTAACTTTTCTCGGCGAACTGAATGTTCAGATAACTTACGGGTTTGCTGCCGGGTGACGTCGTCGACCACCGCCGATATTTCCACAGGAGCACACCCTGCCATTCTCAAGGCACAACTGCCTTGAGAATGGCAGGGTGTGCTCCTGTCGAAATATCAGCAGTGGTCGACGACGTCACCCGGCAGCAAACCCGTAAGTTATTTGAAGATTTTCTTCATTTATACCGATTATCGTTCTGGACATAAGGGCACGCTGTGAGTTAATCAAAATTCCATATAGGGTTGACACCCTTTAAACCGTTGAACTCTTCACTTTATTGGCCGTTCCCTTAAGAATCGTTTCCGTAGGTTACACTTCACCGTTGTTCATCCACTCTACTGTCGCCGTGGTTAGAGATAGAAAACAAACATGAAAGACACCAGTGGGTCACGATAACTAATACCAATGGCGTCGAAGAAAACGAGATATGCCTAGCGAGTCCAATTTAAAAGAAGGCACTTGTTGCATTTCTTCATCAGTCCTTAGTTCGATGCTGTCATCCTGCCTTTAATATGCAGAGATCGAAAATGGTTGGCAAAATCAGTAAAAGTCAGAATCTAAAAATTAGAAAATGCCTTTGAGAAGTGTCTGAGTTATGACTTTAGTTAACAATCTTGTGCACCAGAGAGATAGTAAATGTTTTCTAAGCACAAAAAGTAAATTTCGGTTATCTTCCCGTGCCATAGGTATTATTTTGATTTGGGAAAGAGTTGTGTGTGCGCATATACGCAAACAGTGTTCCTACCCTTCTTATATTTCCTATATTTTGAGTCTGTAGCTTGTATACGATATTATTTGGCTAATTAAGAAGTTTCTGTAACTAATTGGCGCTGATATTTTATAATTTTTCAGAAAATGATAATATGATAATACGTAGATGAAATTTGGACATTGTAGTGTCCTTGTAGCGAGCAGGATATGTATGTGTAACTTGATCTGTCGCACGTTAGGTTTGATCCATTGGCCCTTAAAATATGTAATGGGAAGTGCGATTCAACCTCTCTGCCTGTTGTTAAGCACGGGGCACACTATCCGTCTGTCGTGTCGACTTAACGCCGCCCTCATCAGCTCGGCTTCAGTTGTTGCCGGCCGGTAACAGAGGATGGACATCCAAAGGCAGCGGCTGGGTGCCTTGTATTTACGTGGACGCTGGGAGTATCGGCCAGAATTGTGTAGTACTTTCAGCGAAAGTCTGCATTGCCAGTCTGTCAGTCTACAGGGCTGAGGAACACAGTGAACGAATGTGGTGAAAGACGGCCTAGATATTAGTTCTGCTGTTTGGAATGTACAGACATTTAAGGCTAAGCACAGACTGTTCGAGAAGCTAGTTGGAGTCATCCGATGTGCCGTAGTGTTTCTATACTGTCATTTTTTCTTCAGTTAACTCAATTGTTCCTTAGAAGCTTTTACCGGTAGCTACATTCGTAAATTTGTTTTGCTTCACGCTTATGCGTGTCCATTGCCTTTGTGCTCTGTGGTTAATTTATGAATATTATGAGTTGTGCATGTAATGCGCACTCAGCATAAAAGTAAGTGTAATTACCCTGTCTTAACTGAAACCGTGTGTCTCCTGGTCCAAATCATACAGGGTATTCGTAAATTTCCGTTAAAAATTTCTAGTACTTGTAAAAGAGAGTAAATACTTAATATTTTGAATAGGCACACACGTCCGGAAACGTACCATTTCCGTTCTACGAAGTTTTCGTTTCAGATGTATCGCGCGTTTATCTTTGCTGAGGGAAAGAGAAAAGTCTCACGGTGGCTTGTCCTGGTATGCGAGAGGGTACACAGGATGACGTTTACTATGTCAGATGGTCACCTAATTTCATTTAGTTAGTTGGTTGGTTGCGTGTTCCACTGATCAATCGCACGGTTCGGTAGCCGTTACGATGTGGAACGTGTCAAGTGCACAAGAAATGCACATATGAAACAAAATTTTTTATATATTACAATACATAGTTAAAGATCAATATTTCTATTATTTACCCCATTCGCATAAATGGTACAAAATGCATATACTATATTTATAGATTTATTTATTTCTAGTCAAGAATTCATCTGTGGTATAGAAGGCGTTGTCGAGATATGATTTCAATTTATTTTTGAAGCTAGTACTGCTGTCTGACATTTTATTTCATCTGTCGCAGGTTCGAACCCTGCCTCGGGCATGGATGTGTGTGATATGCTTTGGTTAGTTAGTTTTAAGTGGTTGTAAGGTCTAGGGGACTGATGACCTCAGAAGTTAAGTCCCATAGTGCTCAGAGCCATTTTTTCTAATTCTAAAACTGCGCTGTACTTTTGTTTGCATTTATTGCTCACGCTTTACCAGTGTCAGCTCCTCGCTAGTACAGGATTTTGAGTTTGCTGTAACTGGAATGTAAACCTCTAAAGGTGGACAGAAATGTAAACATTCGGATGCGTGTCCCTGCACCTAGGCGGACGCCGGTAATCGGCAGCAATCTGACATGACGTGCGGGCCGGCAGTGCGTGCGTGGGCGCAGCGCGCCTGCCGACATGTCGCGCGTGCACGCAATTAGATTGCGCACCGCGGGGGTGCGTCGCTGCACACTGCGTCCGGCCTCATTTCCATGCTAAGCAGGCCGCGAGTGAGTCGTTCGGCCTCATCGGAGTAGGCGTTCCGAGCCGACGCCGTAAAAACCGCTTTCCTGTCTCGATTATCTCGCTTGCTTGCTGCGGCGTACTGTATCTGAGACACTGTTTCCTGCAGAAACTTTTTTTTCCTTTTTTTTTGTTTCCTTTCGCAGATAATCAGTTTTAAAATTCTGCCCACATAGAGATCTGTCTCCAGACTTCGTTAAGGTATATGCGCGAAGATCATTACGAGGATAGGTATTTTAATTATCACCTTGAACAAATAAAGCTATGTAATTAATTGTTTCTCTGTTTGCAGCTGTGGTACACGTTGAAATCCTCTGGCCACAGTACCGCAGCACTCTGCTAGCACAGCCATAACAAAAATGTCGCGGCCCGTCTCCATCTTATTAATGGGACTTTTTGACGACTCTTCCCGTTTTAGTACAGAACAGCATAGGATATCGGGGGCTATTCCGTTCACGGGGCTAATCCACCTTAAATAAGAAATGCTGCAACAGTGTGCTAGTTCACAGAGTCAAAGTCTTTCTGCATTAAGTTTGTGCCAGTATCTCTCTGTCGCCGAATGTGTTTTCTCTTAAAGTATTGACAGGACAGAAGAACAAATGACGGATTATTGCCACGTTAAGGAATACAACCTAAGAAATTAAAGTGAACGATGCACAATAACGTGAAATTTTAAACTCCTATTGTTACACAGTGTGTATCAACAAATATTGCTGGCTTTTTCGTGAAACGCCTGCACATGAGGATACTTCACCCCCTACACGTGGAACTATTTCCCCTCAGTCAAATTATTAGTTTAATGCTTTACTACGAAATTCTAGAGGATACGTTTTATTGGTTTCTTTTCAGAGGGTTCGTACATTGAAAGGGAAAAAAGCCAAGTGCTTCATGACCCGAGGAAGATATGGAACAAGCAGTAACAAGTGTAGTAGGCAGCTGCTCTGGATAAAGTGCCAGAAATGCGCTACGTGGTTTCACGAAGTGTGTGTTGGTGCAAAAGGACGAAAAATGTTTACTTGTGACAAATAGCTGAGATTTTGGCACTGGAGCACATTGGGCAGAATAGCCTCTTGACTGGGTGGAATAGCCCCACCATTTTTATACACCGTGATTTCTGCCTTCTTCAGACGTTTGTTTAATACTTGGTTCGTGTAAAGGAATTTCGACCTTTTATATATTGGAGTATATTCTCAGTGAATGTACCGTGACTGTATCACGTTGACAGATTTTTAGAAGGTTTCGTGTCATACTATACAGGGCTTATAGCTGAAATGAACGGTATAGTCCCGCTGTAATCTATTTGATGGTATTTGAGGGGTAATGGGAAAGCACAGTGCCATAGCCATTTGACAATTTAAAATAAGTCGTCTCTATTGGGTACCAAAAGTAATCTAATTCGATGACCTTTTGTTTGAAATATCTTGAACTTAGGCGTTTTTCCGTACCTACATTTAGCGCTGCCCTTTACGTTGACACTGTCTGACTACGTGGGGAACTGATAGTATGAGACTCAGTGTGAGACAACCGACTGACACAAATCTCTGACAGTAACGTCAGTGACACGAATGTTTTCAGTCTCCGGGGTTACCAGATTTCACTTCCGTATTTTTTCACAGTTTTCGGTTATACACGAACTATGATAAGGATTGCCAAGTTTCTTAGAGACAAATAACATATCTTATTTCAAAGTGAGTAGAGTAAGAAGTATATTTCTAAAAATGATGCGCCGGCCGCGGTGGTCTCGCGGTTCTAGGCGCGCAGTCCGGAACCGTGCCACTGCTACGGTCGCAGGTTCGAATCCTGCCTCGGGCATGGATGTGTGTGATGTCCTTAGATTAGTTAGGTTTAAGTAGTTCTAAGTTCTAGGGGACTGATGACCACAGATGTTAAGTCCCACAGTGCTCAGAGCCATTTTTAAAAATGATGTAATTTCAAAATTTATGTGTTTATATACTTGAATACGATGTTTCCGTACTACCAGCATTAAATATGGATTTTGAGCAGATTATAAAAGGTTAATGACTGGTACTCCATTATGGGTTTGTGTTTAAATAAATGAAAAATTACTTATGTACTTAAATTAATTGAAGCTCTGTCGTTCTCTACTCTGTGGTTTCCACCCATCACCTATAATTCCTAGGCGCTACAGTCTGAAACCGCGCTACCGCTGGGGTCGCAGGTTCGAATCCTGACTCGGGCATGGATGTGTGCGATGTCCTTAGGTTAGTTAGGTTTAAGTAGTTCTAAGTTCTAGGGGACTGATGCCCTCAGAAGTTAAGTCCCAGAGCCATTTGAACCACCTATAATTCCCTTTCGATTTTGCTTGCGTGGGGATCCACAGCCTCTAAATGTTTAATAAAAGAATAAATTTCCGTCGTAGGCTGTATTGTGCTCGTACTGTTAGCTCCTTTCGGCCTTGAGCCATTATCATGCACCTAATGGAGGCATATCTTGGAATTATTGTCACCTGTATTTTTCGGACGTTGCTGCTTGGTTCCATACGTTTTTCTTTACATAATGTGGTTTGTCCAACATGACTAACATTCTGGCCGTACGCGCAATACCTAGTACGACTAGTATGCGCGTACGGCATAACGGCCAGAATTGAAAAATTAATATATTAATAAATGATCACACCATTACAACCCTTGAGCACCCCATAATGCAATTGTCAAATATTATTAACTTTGATGAACAATTGACGAACTTGTTAAACTTTGATTAAAAATTGCACTAAGTCCCATACGGACCGCAATGTTGACGGACTTTAACTTTTGTCGCTTAATCGAACGACAACTTTTCTAAGTCCCAAAACATGGGTTTTAGAGCAATATCGTCTCATTTTTCTGTATGTAATACTATTACAATGAAATTTAAGTGTACTCATACACCAGTATCTTTATTGGTTCCTATTATCACCCATCTTGATGTAATAAAAGGCAGACTTATAGTCACAGATTTTCTTGTCATAGATTGTCATCTCGTCCTACTGATCTGTCACAGAGAATATAAACTTAAAATATTTTTGAAATTTGTGTTCTTGTGACTCATTCATCTATACAATTTGTCAATAAGCTGGTCTGCGTATATCTGTATGTAACCTTAAGACACTAATGATCTACCTCACAATATTTTCGTTAACTCTGGCACTCCAGCAATAAATAAATTCTATCCCTGTCATTATTTCACGATATTTCTACTTTCATATATGATTTTAACATACCGTAAAGTATATATATGCCCTTAAGTGGCGCCGGCCGGTGTGGCCGAGCGGTTCTAGGCACTTCAGTCTGGAACCGCGCGACCGCTACGGTCGGAGATTCGAATCTAGCCTCGGGCATGGATGTGTGTGATGTCCTTACGTATTTCTGTGTTCTGGGGGACTGATGACCTCAGTCCCATAGTGCTCAGAGCCATTTGAACCATTTGAACCCTTAAGTGGCCTTTGGGCACTGATTACTGAGCACACAATACTTCAACTAAGTCTGGCACGCCAGTAGTATATGTAATGTAATTGCACATGGCTGTCGACAGGTTTGCAATGTTTGGAGGTAAGTGCATCTTTGACAACATCGCAAAAGCTGTTGTAGTTGTCAGGCTGCAATACTTAGGGAGTGTTATGATGGAGTAAACTTCTGAATTTATGAATGTGACATAACAGAATGTGATGAGCACGATGTGTAATACCTGACATGGTAATTGTAATTAAATTTATTGCACTGTAAATCTGATGACGTTAATGTGAGTTACTGAATGCCTTATTATTACATTACGATCTATGCAGACATGTGACGCTCTTCCACTTTGGTTTATTACAGGTGCTTGATAAAGGCTCACGGCCGAAATTATCTAATGGCACGATTTAATAAAGCACACTACAACCTACAACGGACAAAGTATGCCGCGCGAGGTAGCTGTGCGGTCTTAGGCGCCTTGCCACGGTTCTCGCGGCTCCTCCCGTCGGAAGTTCGAGTCCTCCCCCGGGCATGGTTGTGTGTGTTGTCTTTAGCGTAAGTTAGTTTAAGTTAGATTAAGTAGTGTGTAAGCCTAGGGACCTATGACCTCAGTAGTTTAGTCCCATAGGAACTTACCATCGCCACCACGGACAAAGTATTCTTTTATTAATTCTCTTTCGGTTGACGCTGAAGTGACGTGAACAGAAAGCACGTAAGATGTAACGTTTTTTAGTAATTTGATGACTGGATTACTACCTTCTTAAGCACTGTCACTTGTCACAAGTATTTTTCTTCTTGAGAAGAATCATCTTTAAGATTACGGTATACCGCAATGAATTTATCTTGTGATGGCTTTCTGTCCAGTCATATGACTTCCTTCGTTCCCACGTCACAGAATGTTTCGGCATTGCATATTTGTTCGTATGCAATGTTCATTATTATTAAATAGACGCCTATTCACAAACAGTGATGAAAAAGTGAAAGGAAATCTCCGCATATCGGTCATATATATAGTAGCCGAGGATTAAGGCGACTTCTGTTCTCCCTGCAGTCGGTCCAGGGGGAATATGAACGTTGTTGCAGACAGTTTCTAGTTAACGGTTGATTTGGAAATTGAAAATACCAATGTGTGAACTTGAACATACATCTTCATGCCCGTGAAATACTATATCTGCTATTACTCAAAGGTTGTAAAATATCGAGAGCTTGTGTGCATGGGTATGATTGATACGTAGGCAGTCGGTAACGTAATTTTTTGCGCAATATGTTTGCTTGATGTAGATAGCCAGACTTGGACAGTATACCTCCTAATCACGCTCATAGTTTATACGGACATGTGCCATGTGTGTACGAGACTTATCATATTGAATAATGGCCCCTCGATAGTGTCGCATGAGAGGTAGCGCGTGATGACGACTTATGCCCACCACGTACCGTTGTGCCGTCGGAGTTCCCTCAGTGATCACATGCCATACTCACCGACGATGGACATCTGCGGCAGTGCAGAACCGCCTTCATGGCTGAGCACGGTGCGAAGGCATTCATCACCAGACCATGCTTCCCAGCCATGGCAGCCCTCCTAACAAAGCCGTTTGTGTTTTGATGTTAACGGCAGCTTACGCAAAGGGCGATACCCTAGTCTGGCTATCTACATCTACATCCATACTCCGCAAGCCACCTGACGGTGTGGGGGTTGACACAGTACGTCGCAGTGGGTCCATTGTTTTGGATATCAGACGCAAAAGAGAAAGGATTATGATGTGCTTGATGAATATAACGTCGATTCTCCATTGCGAAGGTGAGATGTAGTCGATCAGAAACCTGATGACGAGTACGCCTGTCCAAACATTCCCATGAACTCCACTATCAAGCCACTGTGGCATCCGATTGCCTCACATATCAGAATACTGCACGATTCGACAAGCCGGCCAAATGGAGAGCCTCAACGAACCCCTTACAAATTCTGTCGGTTGGTGATGACGGCTGTCTCAAACAAATTCGCATCAGCTGCATGTCTTTGACATTGATAACGCAACATCTGATGCTACTGACGCACATTATTACTCTACCAGGCCTGGTAACGGAACTATACACTATAAACACTACAGACTTTTGGTTTCCGTTCCATGTGACGCAGAGAACTGCAACTCTAATTTTTGTATCCCTCCAGGATAGGCGGTGCGTAGGTCTGCTCCTGTGAACTGCTTCTGTAATATAGGCCGAGAGTAGGAGCAGGAGAGGTGAAGCAGTTCGGTACTGCATATAACTTTAATAGAGTCAAAAACACAAGTAAATATCAAATGCATACATAACTTTGGCTAGGATGGACACATAGATGTGAAGCCTTAGTCCATGTCTAATCATGTGAAGTTAGGATGACTGTTCTGTATAATCTCAAAACTAACAAATACTCGTTGCTGTCCAAACTTTAACTGAACTAATTCAAAGACCCAATACTGGTAGCAGTTACTTCTGTAAAATATCTGGGAGTATGCGTGCGGAACGATTTGAAGTGGAATGATCATATAAAATTAATTGTTGGTAAGGCGGGTACCAGGTTGAGATTCATTGGGAGAGTGCTTAGAAAATGTAGTCCATCAACAAAGTAGGTGGCTTACAAAACACTCCTTCGACCTATACTTGAGTATTGCTCATCAGCGTGGGATCCGTACCAGATCGGGTTGACGGAGGAGATAGAGAAGATCCAGCAGACTCTGCAAGAGAGGCGCTCTGCATCGCGGTGTAGCTTGCTCGCCAGGTTTCGAGAGGGTGCGTTTCTGGATGAGGTATCGAATATATTGCTTCCCCCTACTTATACCTCCCGAGGAGATCACGAATGTAAAATTAGAGAGATTAGAGCGCGCACGGAGGCTTTCAGACAGTCGTTCTTCCCGCGAACCATACGCGACTGGAACAGGAAAGGGAGGTAATGACAGTGGCACGTAAAGTGCCCTCCGCCACACATCGTTGGGTGGTTTGCGGAGTATAAATGTAGATGTAGATGTACCAAGCTAGCCCACTCGCAGGTAGAAGCGATATTTCCAGCCCGTCTGCTCTTGATGAAATGGGCGAAATCAAGATGGCACTGCCTTACTCCACAGAGTCGGCCATAGGGCGCTGTGGTCGGCGTAGTTAGTCTTCTCTCGTAGTGCCAACATACGAGAGCGTGCACCTACGTTGTGGCATCGCAACTATCGGCGCCACACTAATCATTTACATACTCGCCGATGGAGTATACATGTCCGGGATCGCATTTATATCCGCCAATGACTCGTAAATGTTTCACTTTCTTCTCAGGCAATGTACATTCATGTTCAGAAAAAACATAACACATTGAACAACTGGAGACAAGACGGTCATATTCACGGACATGTACATTAGTACTGCAGGCACCTCAGTTCAGTGCCTGGTAGGCACAGGGTCTATCATGGGCCCTGATGACTTATTCCATGCGTGATGGCACGCCTTGTATAAGGCGCGAATGTCTTTCTGTGGGGTAGCCATCCATGCTACACTATGTGATCAAAAGTATCCGGGCAACCCCCAAAAACATACGTTTTTCATATTAGATGCATTGTGCTGCCACATACTGCCAGGTACTCCATATCAGCGACCTCAGTAGTAGTCATTAGGCATCGTGAGAGAGAAGAATGGGGCGCTCCGTGGAACTCATGGACTTCGAACGTGGACAGGTGACTGGGTGTCACTTGTGTCATACGTCTATACGCGAGATTTCCACACTCCTAAATATCCGTAAGTCCACTGTTTTCGATGTGACTGTAAAGTGGAAACGTGAAGGGACACGTACAGCACAAAAGCGAGCAGGCCGACCTCGTCTGTTGACTGACAGAGACCGCCGACAGTCGAAGAGGGTCGTAATATGTAATAGGTAAACAACTATCCACACTATCACACAGGAATTCCATACATCACACCAGTTTATTGCGAAACGACGCCTCGCTTGGTTTAAGGAACGTAAACATTGAACGATTGAACAGTGGAAAAACGTTTTGTGGAGTGACGGATCGCTCCGCCTGCCTGTGGCGAACCAAAATGCGCTCGTCGTTTTCAAAGAAACAGAAGCTGGATTCGTCCGAAAACTCTATCTGATGACATTTCTGTCCCCAGTGATGTCGTTCCCTGCACCATTGCCGTCTAGCACATTCGTCAAAAGTGGAGAAGTGGACGACGCAAACGGGACCTACGCCGTAATAAACGGCGACGGACTGTCGCCCCTGATAGTATACGATGTGTTCCACTGTTCCACTGTTCCCTGATAGTGTACGATGTGTTACACTGTTCCCTGATAGTATACGATGTGTTCCACTGTTCCCTGATAGTATCTGATGTGTTACACTGTTCCACTGTTCCCTGATAGTATCCGATGTGCTACACTGTTCCATGATAGTATACGATGTGCTACACTGTTCCAATGTTCCCTGATAGTATACGATGTACTACACTGTTCCACTGTTTCCTGATAGTATACGATGTGTTACACTGTTCCACTGTTCCCTGATAGTATACGATGTGCTACACTGTTCCACTGTTCCCTGACAGTATACGAAGTGTTACACTGTTCCACTGTCCCTGATAGTATACGATGTGCCACACTGTTCCACTGTTCCCTGATAGTATACGACGTGTTTCACTGTTCCACTGTTCCCTGACAGTATATGATGTGCTACACTGTTCCACTGTTCCCTGATAGTATACGATGTGTTACACTGTTCCACTGTCCCTGATAGTATACGATGTGCTACACTGTTCCAATGTTCCCTAATAGTATACGATCCCGCATCTCGTGGTCGTGCGGTAGCGTTCTCGCTTCCCACGCCCGGGTTCCCGGGTTCGATTCCCGGCGGGGTCAGGGATTTTCTCTGCCTCGTGATGGCTGGGTGTTGTGTGCTGTCCTGAAGTTAGTTAGGTTTAAGTAGTTCTAAGTTCTAGGGGACTGATGACCATAGATGTTAAGTCCCATAGTGCTCAGAGCCATATACGATGTGCTACGCTGTTCTACTGTTTCCTGGCAGTATCCGATGTGCTACTCTGTTCCACTGTTCCCTGATAGTGTACGATGTGTTACACTGTTCCCTGATAGTATACGATGTGTTACACTGTTCCCTGATAGTATACAATGTGCTACACTGTTCCACTGTTCCCTGATAGTATACGATGTGTTTCACAGTTCCACTGTTGCCTGAGAGTATACGATGTGCTACACTGTTCCACTGTATACTATGTGTTTCACTGTTCCACTGTTTCCTGATAGTATAAGTTGTGCTACACTGTTCCACTGTTCCCTGATAGTATACGATGTGCTACACTGTTCCACTACTGCCGCGGAGGACGCAGATCTGTCCTGCACTGCCTTTCGGATGAGGTGTCGATGGTCTGGGTGGTGCGACCTGACCCGTCTCGTCGTGTTCTTCGGTCCGCCGTGAACCATTCTGCACTCATGCGTCCCACACGAGCAGCAATGTTCCGGATGAATACATCGCATTCTCTAATTCCAATAACACGTGTCTGCGACGCATTCTGCACGTCTGCTCAAGTCGCACTGAACTGTTACCTTCGATTTATAGCGTAAACGAGAGCCCCCGGCACATTATACTGATAGGTGATGTTGCGGGATCTTGAATGCGCGGGTCAGCATGGTTCAAATACCTATCATTTCTCCAGAACATGATAATTTACACGTCCTGTGAATATGAACGTCCAGTCACTAGTCGTTCAAGGTGTTCTGTTTATTCTGAACATGGGTGTATATTTCGTCTTCATTTCCCGCATATAGTATAATTACCGTTTCCATTTCTTTGTGAGTCATTATCAGACAGAAAATGGGGCTAAATAACGGCCATCTAGACTTGATCGGCGTTCGTAATGAGCATGGGGGTCACTTCTGATGATGACTTGGTAAGATGTGCGAAAGGGTAATGATACCATTTGTGTCCTCAGGATAGAAGATACGATTAAAAATTGTTAATTGGAAGTCTTCACAAAATCTATGTACCCCAGAGAAAGTGGCATATTCATTAGTCCGTTTTTCGGTACGGCACGAGCGTTTTTATGACATATACCGTGCGTGCGGTTAACAACCTCTATTTTCGCTTGACGACGGCTATGGTTTGCGACCATATTTGACTCTGTCGACTAGTAGCTACGCAAGTGTTCTTCTCACATTGCTCAAGTCATTCCACTACATACAATTCTCTGTGTTTAATCTTACACTGCTTGACATTATACTATTAAAACGTGCAGCGGTTAGCAAACATATAATACGAAGTCAGGCAAACTTTCGCGTGTGGCTTTAGTGGTACATAGTACCCAACTGTGAAAACACGGATTACAGTCAAGAGGTTGGCTAACCTTTAGCTGCGTACATACGTTGCGAATTTGCGCGCGCCTTGTACTAGCGACGTATGCAGCAGAGGTCAATAGCGCTAGTGCCGAATGTACGTTTCTGTGTTTTATCACAGCTTAATTGTACTACGTGACCCACGGCTCTTCATACGACTGTAGTGCTGGTAATATTATTACTATCGCTCAGTGACGGCAGACGAAGCTTTTCTACTCGTGATTAGCACCTCTTGACGAGATTACTGTGCAGGAGCATGTTACGTAAGTGTTGAAAGATTTACAGCGCAGATTGCCAAACTCAGAGCTAGGAAGTCTGTTTATGAATAGTGCCGGAGGAGAATTTCAATTTTGCTTCGTCTTTGGATAACGGTACTAGGGCTATTGTCGATCTTGGCCCTTCTGCATTTCGAGTTTGAGAAAATCTTTCTTCGTGTTACTAGCACTCGCTCTCCGGGAACGAAATTGTTCACGATAATATCTGTTGGTGTGTACGTTACAGAAGAGTTCAGATCAATTCCTACTCAATTTCTAAACGTATGGCTTTCAGAAAGTACAGGCTGTTTAAAAATTATATGAAAGTACCCTTTAATCATGAAACGGGTATTTAACTTACAGGAATGTTTGACGCAGCACCGAACGCAGTATATCTTCAAGTTTTATTCACGCATAACACTGTTAGTTCCCGGCGTTCCCGCTAGGTGGCATGCGGAAATGAGTTATCCCAACAGTCATCATGGAGCCATATAACGGTGCAGGGCGTGCGCACTATGGTTTATGGTTTCATGAATCCAAACCGCTACTGTAGTTCAGAGACAATTCAGGACTGAATATGGCAAGTCATCACCTCAAAGACAAACTGTTATTAATTGGTACATCCTTATACCGAAACTGTTTCTGTATCATATACGACGCCAGGTCAGGGTCGGTCAACAGTCTCTGACGCAGCAATTGAACAATTGACATGCTTGAACATTATCTAATTCTGCAATTACAATATGAGATGGGCACGGAATTTATTTTCCAACAAGATGGCGCACCACCACATTATAATCGTGAATTTGTCGCGTGTATCTGTAGCAATCTGCCGACTTGGATTGGGCGGGGTGGAGCAATACCCTGACCACCACAATCACATGCTTTAACCCCAACAGACTTCTGTCTGTGGGTTCTGTATATGGGGTTCATTAAAGACGCACTGTTTGTTCCTCTGCCTCCGGGGAGTGTCGACGAGCTGCGACAGCGGTTAACACAACCTGTTTCCACCATACATCAAGACTTGCTTCACAGGTTTCGACAGATTACAGATAGGGCTTTTGTCGTGTGACAAAAGGAAGTCACATTGAAGATTTGTAAATAAAACTTGAAGATACACTGTATTCAGTGCTGTATCAAACTTTTCTATAAGTTATTTACCTTTTTCACAGTCAAAGGATATTTTTGTACAAATGGCTAATAAACACACGATATTTTTCGTCGGAAAAAGGTTGAGTCTGAAGAAGAAGTTTGTTTTGTGTAATTGTGAAACTATATTTTTATTGGGTTTATTAATTTACACCGGGACAGCGGCTGATCTACATTAGTAGCTACTGAAAAGTATTTATAAAACTCGGGAAATATGGCTACAAATATTGTGGAACCTTATTTGGCAAGAGGACGCCCTCTCTACATCGACAAATGATACACACAGGTTCAGATCTCTTTCAGTATTTGTACGACAGAAGAGCAGTCGCAGTCGGTACAGAAGACGCTGACCCTCTGAAGCAAGCTGCAGATAGGAGAACTGGAAACTGGACGAGCTTGCTGCTGACAAAATGTTCAATTGTGTGTCGATTCCTAAGGGACCGAACTGCTAAGGTTATCGGTCCCTAGACTTACACACTACGTAAACTAACCTAAACTAACTTATGCTAAGAACAACACTCACACCAATGGCCGAGGGAGGACTCGAACTTCCGGCGGGAGGGGCCGCGCAATCCGCCAACTGCGCAGCCACTCCACGCGGCACTAATGACACTGAAGTGGAGCTACAGAACAGTCGAGTGTATGTTATCGACGCATTATACCGCTGAAACGCCATCAACTGGAAAAACAGACCTTCATAGTACTCTCGAAAAATCTAAACAATCAATAGGAGCAGTAGAGTGTCTTCGAAATAATTTGTAATTGTTTAAAAATTATTTTATTAAACTATTATATGCAAGGGAATGTCAAAGAATGTAGGGACAGAAAAATAACATTTTTTTTGTAATTATAGAAAACTGATACATATATTATTTTTCTACATAACTTCCCGGCACTTCAACGCACTTTGTCAAACGTTTAATCAGTTTTTTGATTCTGTCGGAAAAAAAGTTTTTTGGTTGCAGATGTAACCAATTTTGCACCGCGTCAATGACTTCTACATCGATTGCAAATCTTCTTCCCTTGGGCGCTTCCTTCAGTGAAACAAACAGACGGAAATCGCTTGGAGCCAGGTCTGGACCGTATGGCGTGTGTTCCAGTAGCAATTCGAATTCCAACTCATTTATTGTTTCGGTCGTCCGTTTGGCAGAATACGGCCGAGCTTTAGCTTTCTGCTGGATGATACGATTTCGCAATTTTTCGTTACGTTTCGATCTGATTACAGGCTTCAGCTTAGTTCGCTACACATCACAATAGCTCTCACTGTTCTCAGTTTCGCCTCTTGGGCTGAAATGAGCGGCTATCACACCTTACATGTCCCAGAATAGTGTTAACGTAATCTTACCAGCTGATGGCTGACGTTTAAATTTCTTAACTTCTGGTGATGATGGGTGTTTTCAAACCACGCTCGCCGCCTTACTTTCCGGTTCGGGATGATACATTGACGTTTCGTTTACAGTAATGATTTGCTGTAAAAATTCACCCCCCCTCCCCCCTCGTCTTTACGAGAGATGACCGTCCTATGCGACTTACGCTGCGCTGACAGTTCTTTCGGTACCCTTCTTGAACACAACTTCCTGAAACTTAGCCTATCGTGTAAAGTGGATACCCTGAACTATTACTAAGTAAAGTATTGGCGATTTCGTCCGCTGTGATTCGTGAGTTTTCCATCACCATACCCTCAACGACTTCAAAATTGTCCTCAGTTGTTGTCATCGATGGCGTACCCGTTCTTTCCTGTCTGAAACGGTCTACCCACTCGTAGATCTTGCTTCGTGATAACAGCTGTCACCATACTGCATTTGTATTCGACGAATAATTTCCGGAGGTTTAACACCTTTCGCAACAGAAAGCGTATTCCTGCCCTCATTTCCTCCTTGGTGTAGATCGGCAACGGAGCTGCCATGTTGACCGGTTTGCAACAATACAACGACTAACGCGACAAAAAGAGTGACACCTTGTATAGAAATGTTACCGACGACAATACTTCAGCCCTGGATACTAGCAACGTTAGCGAGCCCTAAGGCTTTCTCTCATAAATTCAGAAAATGTGATGTAAAATACACTGTAGAGCCAAAGAAACTGGTTCATCTGCTTAATATACTAAGGGCCCCCGCGAGTGTGCCACAACACGACGTGACATGGGCTCGACTAATGTCTGAAGTAGTGCTGGAGGGGACTGAGACCATGAATCCTACAGAGCTGTCCATAAATCCGTAAGAGTACGAGTGGGTGGGTATGTTTTCTGTACAGCACGTTGCAAGGCATTCCAGATATGCTCAATAATGTTCATGTCTGTGGAGTTTACTGGCCAGCGGAAGTGCTTAAACTCAGAATAGCGTTCCGTGAGCCACTCTGTAGCAATCCTGGACGTGTGGGATCTCGCATTGTTCTGCTGGAGTTTCCCAAGTCCATCGGAGTGCACAGTGGTCATGAATGGATGCAAGTGATTAGACATGACGCTTACGTGCATGTCACATGTCAGAGTTTTATTTAGACGTATCAGGGGTCCCATATCACTCCAACTGCATACACCCCACACCAGTAGAGAGCCTCCACCAGCTTGAACGATCCACTGCTGAC
The DNA here is from genome assembly GCF_021461395.2 of Schistocerca americana. Taxonomy (NCBI): domain Eukaryota; kingdom Metazoa; phylum Arthropoda; class Insecta; order Orthoptera; family Acrididae; genus Schistocerca; species Schistocerca americana. The sequence goes on along the minus strand of NC_060119.1, from coordinate 160,106,480 downwards.
ATGTAGGGTCCATGGATTCATGAGGTTGTCTCCATACCCGTCCACGTCCATCTGATCGATACAATTTGAAACGAGACTCGTCCGACCAGGCAATATGTTTCCAGTCATCAGCAGTCTAATGTCGGTGTTGACGAGCCTAGGCGAGGCGTGAAGCTTTGTGTCGTCCATTCATCAAGGATACGCAAGTGGGCCTTCGGCTCCAAAAGCCACTATCGATGATGTTACGTTGAATGGTTCGCAGGCTGACACTTGTTAATGGCCCAGACTCAAATCTTGCAGCAATTTGCGGAAGTGTTGCACTTCTGTTACGTTGAACGATACTCTTCAGTCGTCGTTGGTCTAATTCTTGCAGGATCAGAATGTCTCTCGTACGCGCTCCACATTCAGTTCACTCACACTGGGACGTCCGCTTCCCTTTGACGCGCACAAGAAACCCGTCGTAATCAACTTGTTGTGCCAGTGATGAATGGCCTTCCTTGTCGGTGGCTTCTTACCGTTCTTGGTTCTAAACATCCGTTGAACAGCTGTAGCACACTTGTTTTTGTCGAACTCCAACACACAGGAAGCTCGCTCCGCACCTGTACTCGCCACAGGAATCAGAAATGGGTGTGTCGTGCATCCCGTGAACTCTAAATGGCTCCAATGACAGTGTGGAAAGCCCTGCGACAGAAGCTGTCTATGAAACCATTCAAATTGGAGCTAATACAGAAGCTCAGTGACGACGACAAAGATAAGCGCTTTGAGTTTTGTTCGCAGTTGCAACAATTGAATGAGGATGGGGATGGCATTGTTGATCACTTAATTTTTAGCGACGAAGCCACTTTTCGCACTAATGGGAAAGTGAACAGGCATAATTGTTGGATCTAGGGTATAAGGTATCCACACAAATGCACTGCACTTGAGCGTGATTCCCCAAAAGTAAATGTTTTTTGTACCTTGTCACGTCGAAAACTTCTTCGCCGAGAGCACTGTCGCTGATATTCCTACTTGGGCATGTTGCAGCAATGGCTGATGCCTCAAATGCAATCGTAATCTCCGTTCATATTTCAGCAGGATGGGGCTCCACCACATTTTCATCGTGAGGTTCGTGGGTAACTGAACACGGAGCTGCCGCATCGATGGATCGGCCGTGCTACAGAAGGGGACAGCTGTTTCATGAAATGGCCTCACCGATCACTATGTGTGACTTTTTTCTATGGGGACACATTAAAGATCTGGTGTATGTACCGCCTCTATCCCGTGATGTAGCAGAGCTCCGGGAGAGAATACGGGAAGCGACTGCCACAGTCGACGATGCCATGCTGGCAAGAGTGTGGCAAGAAATCGATTACAGTATTGACGTCTGCCGGGTCACTCATGGTTCGCATGTCGAATGTTTGTTAAAAAAGCTTTCATAGTTTCTCTTCAAAATGGTTCAAATGGCTCTGAGCACTATGGGACTCAACTGCTGTGGTCATAAGTCCCCTAGAACTTAGAACTAACTAACCTAAGGACAGCACACAACACCCAGCCATCACGAGGCAGAGAAAATCCCTGACCCCGCCGGGAATCGAACCCGGGAACCCGGGCGTGGGAAGCAAGAACGCTACCGCACGACCACGAGATGCGGGCAGTTTCTCTTCAAAATGCAATATGTGTGATGTGTGTACAATGTTTTGTTCTTGTGCAATAAATAATTGGAAGTGTTCCCGGACTTTATGTCACGGTATACATTGAAGCTAAAACTGCTGTGTGGTCAGTAACTGCCGTGAAAGAGATAAATGGAGTCGCTGCCTCCCGCTAGACGCTCGTCGCTCGGTAGCTGTCTGGAAAAAAAAAAAAAAAGGAAACAAAAACCGAGGCAAATCAGCGAGACGGGTTAAGTGGTGGAGAAAATCCTGCAAGTGCACGAAGGATCTCAGCGTTGTGCTGTGTTACGGCAGTTCGTCTGCGCGCAGGCGGAATCGTGGACCAACAAAGCAAGGAACAGCCGAGGCGTGTCCCACACGCGTAACTCCAGCACGACGCAGTAAATCCCAGGGCGACGCGTGCACAGTGCTGGAACACGGCGGCAGTAGGGGGGGGGGGGGGGGCAGACAGAAAGCTAACCTGCAGGGGCAGTCGGTCGGTACACGCAGCACGTAACACCGCGGGGCGTCCGCTCCGTGGACACACATTTTGTGGCGCGGAATTTACGCGGATCCCGCTGCTACGGAACGGCTGATAGCGACAGTTGCGCTGACCCGGAAACGCGGTATGCGAGCTGTGTGTTTTTTCTTGTCGCGCAGTCGAAGCTGCGATAAGCTACCGCCTGCTGCGGTTCGCCCGCCGTTCCTCTGGCACTACTATCGTTGAAAACTAACTCACCTCCCTCTACATCTATATCTACATATATACTCCGCTAGCCACCAAGCGGTTTGTGGCGGAGGGCATAATTCGCACCAAAGTCATATTCCGCCCCCCCCCCCCTCCCTCCCCTCTGTTCCACTCGCGGATCACGCGAGAGAAAATCGACTCTGACCGCCACAGTACGAGCTCTTATTTCCCTTATTTTTGAATCGTGATCATTGCGCGATTTGAAAGTTGGTGGTAATAATATATGCTGTACATACTCGGTGAAGATTGGATTTCGGAATTTAGTGAGCAGCCCCTTCCGTTTAGCGCGTCGTCTATCTGCGTGTCCCACATCAAACTTTCTATGAGAGTTGTAACGCTCTCGCGGTGGCTAAATGTACCAGTCACGAATCTTGCCGCTCTTCTTTGGACCTTCTCAATCTCTTGAATCAGACCCAACTGGTAAGGGTCCCATATAGACGAACTGTACTCTAAGACTGGACGAACTGACGTATTGTAAGCTATTTCCTTCGTTGAAGGACTGCATCGCTTCAGGATTCTACCAATAAACCGCAATCCAGAGTTCGCCTTACCCGAACAGTCACCCGAATAGTCACACCCAGATACTTGACTGATGTTACCGCTTCCAAAGACTGATCATTTATTTTGTACTCATACATTAATGAGGATTTTCGCCTTTTTATATGCACTAGGTTACACTTACTAATATTGACAGATAACTGCCAGTCATTACACCACACATTCATTTTCTGCAAATCCTCATTGATTTGTTCACAACTTTCGTGTGATACTACTTTCCTGTAGACTACAGCATCATCGGCAAACAGTCTAAGGCCACCGTAAATACCATGAACCAGACCGTTTATGTAAATCGTAACCTATTCAGTGATTATTTTATTTATCATATGGCACATGGCAGCTGCTACTCAGGGTGACTGTTATTAACGTTTAAAAACCTCCGAAGCAACGCTAACGACGCTGAGACAAGTAATTTAATATGAGACACATGGGGCTGCGAATGTCGGAAAACAGGTCAAAAGTGGATGGCTGATGTTGAACATGTGACGTTGTCAGATCAGGTACGTCGTAGAACGTGCATCGGTTGAGTCTGTTGATCTTTCGCACCTGATCGTCCCAACCCAAGACAAATTTTCACGTCGGTGAGACTATGGACATACGTGCGCAACTAAAGCGCTCGGGGCTCAGGATTCGAGTCATGCGTCTGGCAGGCAGCATTTTTTTCGTTGCGTTACATAGTTATGTGTCTATGTTGAGGTAAGATATTTTATTTGCCCGTCTCCGCTGATTTATTGCACAGTGCACCCAGTACAACAGAAAGCTATGGGATTGTTACGCGCCGGCCGCGGTAACCGTACGGTTCTAGACTCTACAGTCCGGAACCGCGGGACTGCTACGGTCGCAGTTTCGAATCCTGCCTCGGGCATGGATGTGTGTGATGTCCTTAGGTTAGTTAGGTTTAAGTAGTTCTACGTTCTAGGGGACTGATGACCTAAGATGTTAAGTCCCATAGTGCTGAGAGCCATTTGAACCATTTGATTGCGACGCAAGTAAACAAGCTTCCGAATTGCGTCGTTGCCAGTAAGTTACTTACGTTTTCTGTACTAGGTAATGTCTGTAAACAAGAAAAGAAGAGGCAAAAGGAAGGAAACACAAAATAAGAACAACTTTTACTTGAAACTTCCTGGCAGATTAAAACTGTGTGCCGGACCGAGACTCGAACTCGGGACCTTTGTCTTTCGCGGGCAAGTGGCGGAAGTAAAGCTGTGAGGACGGGGAATGGGTAGTGCTTGGAGAGCTCAGTTGTTAGAGCACTTGCCCGCGAAAGGCAAAGGTCCCGAGTTCGAGTCTCGGTCCGTTACACAGTATTAATCTGCCAGGAAGTTTCGTATCAACGCACAATCTGCTGCAGAGTGAAAATCTCATTCTGGAACCTTTACTTGATTTACAGCGAGGACAATAATTGTGTAAATTCTACTTTTGCAACAGCTCACATTTTTTTAAAAAAAAGGTGTTCGAATTGGCACCGTGTGCTCGAATGCAAAAGTGAGTATAAATTAGGAAACTTAATAAACCACGGAATAATGTAGAGAGGTAAAAATTGACACACATGCTTGTAATGACATGGGGTTTTATTACAACCAAAGAAACAAAGTTGACGAAATGTCCGACAGATGGCGCTGGACAGCAAAATGTCAGTGACTGCGCATGACAATCGTGTATAAAAGGAGCTGTAATGAGAGAGAGCCAGCTGAAGCTGTATTATCAGATTAGGGAATGTGCTAGTTCAGCGTTACGATCCTATCGCCATAGGAAGGGGATTCGAACGATTATAGGTCCGTTGACAAATGCAGCTGTGGCGAGAATGATTTCGAAGTTCGAAGCCACGGGTTGTTTAGACGATAGACCCCGTAATGGCCGACAGAGCACAAGGCGTAATGCTGCTGAGACAGTTCAGGAAGAAATGGAGACTGTAGCGGGTTCGTCTATGCACGGGGAAGTCAGCGCTCGTGCAGTCGCACGTCGCACCGGCATTCCATACACTACTGTTTGGTTAGCACTGAGGCATACCCTCCGATGCTATCCGCACAAAATCCATCGGCATCATGAACTGTTACCTGGCGATTTAGTGAAGCGGAGGGCATTTGCAGTGTTGGCGTTTCAAAAGATGGCGGAAGATGACGATTGGTTGAGTAATGTGTTGTGGACAGACGAAGCTACTTTTCACGCTCCGAGGGTCTGTCAATGCCCACAACTGCAGAATTTGGGCTACCGAAAATCCTAGAAATGTCGTGAAAACTCCATTGCACGACGAGAAGGTCACGTTATGGGTTGGATTTACCACATCTACCGTTATCGGACTTTTTTTCTTCGAGGAAATGCGTGATTTTGGTTTTGTAACTGTTACCGTGACGGGTGAGAGGTACGCCGATATGTTACAGATTCGCATCATCTCCAGCCTGGTTGATAAACACCTGCTGGTACGATGTTTATGCGGGTTGGCGCTCCACCCCATAATGCTAGGCGCGTGAAAGATCTCTTGCGCGCGTCGTTTGGTGATGATCATGTGCTCAGCCGCCACTTTCGTCATGCTTGGCCTACCAGATACCCAGACCTCAGTCCGTGCGATTATTGGCTTCGGGGTTAGCTGAAGTCGCAAGTGTATCGTGATCGACCGACATCTCTAGGGATGCTGAAAGACAACATCCGACGCCAATGCCTCACCATAACTCCGGACATGCTTTATAGTGCTGTTCACAACATTGTTCTTCGACTAGAGCTATTGTTGAGGAATGATGGTGGACATATTGAGCATTTCCTGTAAAGAACATCATCTTTACTTTGTCTTACTTTGTTACGCTAATTATTGCTATTCTGATCAGATGAAGCGCCATCTGTCGGTCATTTTTTGAACTTTTGTATTTTTTTGTGTCTAATAAAACCCCATGTCATTCCAAGCATGTGTGTCAATTTGTACCTCTCCATCTACATTATTCCGTGATTTATTCAGTTTTCAAATTTAAACTGACTTTTTGATCACCCGGTATAATCAACATTATGCCTTTATCACTTGTTTGACCTTTTCAATCCACATCCCGCTCCTAATCCACTCCATATGGAAACATTTCTATATGTCTTTCTTGTATTCACAGTGCCAGATTTGAGCCTGGTGGCCAAAATTGGAACTAATTTTTTCAGCATGGATCGGTTCAGCTTTAATGCATGCATATCATTTACCAAATTTCGCTGCCAGACGATTATTATCGCCCACATTGGACCTCTGTGTGTTGCTGATCTTTAATAATAGCCACCCAGCATTTAGCAACTGCGAAGCATTGACGATAGCAGAAATATAAATGCAACAATAAATACGAATAAGAATGGGCAAGACATGCATGAGAACTTAAAGAACATAGTATCGCACAACAAACACATAGAATTACAATATGTACCAAGCGAGACTAGTTGTTGACTACAGTGTCCACATCTTGTATCCACTTCATAGCAAGCGGCATGGCTTCTTTAATGTCGTCAGCTGATCCATATTTTCTTAAAGGGTACACTTTTATGGTATGGTTTAGAGTCTGCTCAGGTAATCCACAGTCACGAACTGGGCTTTCCACCAAGTCCCCATTTATATTTTCTTTGGAATCTGAACACTTGCAATAGTTTCGAGGGATCAGTTGCAAGATGATGACTACCGAGGTATCACAGTTAGTTTTCCACGCGCGTGTTAGGTTAAAGCCATTCATTCATCTCACATAGCTGTTGTTCCATACTGTCTTACGTGACTTCGAACGTGTACTTAGTAAATTCGTTACTGTATTGCGAATAAGTGAATTTTTTGCATGATCGATCTACAGTCTTTAATAGCTGCTTTCTGTCGTCTTAGCGTTGGTACTTCCTGCAGGACGAGTTCGCCTAGTCAAGTAGGAGCAATGGTCGTCGAGTTTCGCCACCTCCAAAAAGAATTATGCAATTTTTTGTTTCCTGGTAGATAATGGATTAGTATAAGTTTTTGAAATTTATGATAAGTTCCTCTGACACCAAACTGCTGAGGTCATCGGTCGCTATGCTTACATACTACTTAATCTAGCTTAAACTAAGTTAACTAAGGACAACACACACACACCCATGCGCGAGGAAGGTCTCAAAACTCCGATGGGGCCGGCCGCTGGTGGCCGAGCGGTTCTGGCGCTACAGTCTCGAACCGCGCGACCACTACGGTCGCAGGTTCGAATCCTGCCTCGGGCATGGATGTGTGTGTTGTCCTTAGGTTGGTTAGGTTTAAGTAGTTCTAAGTTCTAGGGGACTTATGACCTCAGCAGTTGAGTCCCATAGTGCTCAGAGCCATTTGAACCATTTGAACTCCGATGGGGGGGGGGGGGGGGGGGGAGCCGCGCGAACCGTGGCAAGGCGCCAGAGACCGTGCGTGTATCCCCCGCGGCATATTGGGTTGGTGCAAACACAACAGGTAAACAGAACAAAGACTTTAGTCATCAGTAATAGATTCTCTCTCACTATTTACAACAATCTGCCAACGTTATGGTAATTTTCTATTCCGCGACTGTAGGACTCACGTGGTTTTGAGGCAAAGAACTCGTCGAACCATCTTCGGAGCGCATTATTATCCGGAAAGGAAGTTCTTTGAAGGTTGTTCGATACAGAGAGGTTCAAATGGCTCTGAGCACTATGGGACTTAACATCTGTGGTCATCAGTCCCCTAGAACTTAGAACTACTTAAACCTAACTAACCTAAGGACATCACACACATCCATGCCCGAGGCAGGATTCGAACCTGCGACCGTAGCAGTCGCGCAGTTCCGGACTGAGCGCCTTATCCGCGAGACCACCGCGGCCGGCGATACAGAGAGGAAAAGGTGAAAATCTGAGGGCGCAAGATCAGGTGAATAAGATGAGAGGGAATGACTTCCTGACCCAACTCTTATATAGTGTTTATCGCCACTGTAACAAAGTACTCACAAGCGTTCCGTGGAGTAGCATCACCTCACGCAGCCTTCCTGGTCCGTCTGCAAGACAATAAATGTCAGTAGTGATGGTTACTCCTCAGGGAAGCAGTTCGTAGCATATAATGCTGTCGCTGTTCTACCAGATGGATGACATTATCTTGTGTGGATGCGCGCTGGTCTTCGTACGGGGAATTGCTGCTTTGTTTGGGCTCAACCATTCCCTTCTTTTCCTTACGTCAGCATAAAGACACCATTTCTCGTCGCCAGTAACGGTACAGGATGGAAGTAGTCGGTATCGTTCACGAGCCACTTTATGATTAGCAAGCAGAGATGCATACATGGTCACACGATCGTTTTTGTGATTTTGACTTAGAGCATGCGGTACGCAAACAGCAGATTTTTGAATCTTCTCCATTGCATGAAGATGTCGCACCATGATGGGTTCATGACATTTGCCACTTCTCGAGTACACTGACATGGAGCATTGCGGATTGATGCGTTTCAACGATCTTCATCAAACCTCGAAGGTCTTCCTCTACGGTGAGAGTCATTGATGTCAAAATGATGCTCCTTAAAACGAGAAGACAATTTTCTTGCCGTGCTCTGTCCAGTGGCATCCTCCCCATACACGACGCAAATGTTTCTGGCTGCCTGCCCTGCCGTCACCCCTCTATTGAACTCAGACCGAAGAATATTTCGGAAATGTTCCGATTTATCCACTTGACATTTAGTTTTCTAGCTTCCACAGCTCCACTGACCATCTCTAGATGACAAAATGACAATATGTAAACTCAAACAACAACAGTGAACGACAGATAAAAAAAGACAATCCATAAACAAACCTACTGCAACGGGAATAACAACACCCACCTTAAACGTATCTGCAATTATGGTAGACATTAAAACCTCCACGCCACTTTGTTGAGGCTCCTATACTGGCGTGCTACGATATCGTGGAACGGAGATCGCAATGTGTACCAGATGTGTAGAGGAGTTAACTTTCCCCCTTATGAGTCTTTAACTCTGCTGGGGACACAGTGAATGAAGTTATTTTTTGAATGTCTGGGAGGGGGGGGGGGTATCCATTATTGTTCACTTAAAGATTTGACGATCATCATCAAATAGTACCACATGTACCCTACGTCCTAAGTTATTTTTTGGATACATTCTAATCTCTGTCTTGTTCCGCAGTTTTTATCCTCTTCACCTCCCTGGTACCATCATCTCTTAACATACGTCTTGTCATCCTGATCATTCTTCTTCTTGGTGTATTCCCAGTGTTCCTTCCTTCGTTCCTTCGTCGATCCTGCGGAGAACCTCCTCATTTCTTACCTCATCAATCCATTTAATTTTCAACATTTTCCTGTAGCAACACATTTCAAACGCTTTGATTGTGTTGTTTTCCACTTTTTCGACAGTTCATGATTCACTATCTGTGCTCCAAACGTGAATCTTTAGAAATTTCTTCCTCAAATTAAAAATTATTTTGGCCAGAAATGCCCACTTCACCTGTGCTACTCTCCTTCTTAGTCCTCCTTACTTCGTCCTTTATTTATTATTTAACTTCCAAAGTAGGAGAATATCTCCACTTCAGCTACTTTGTGGTGACCAATTTTAACGTTAAGTTTATCACTAATCTAATTTTTGATACTACTCGTTGTGTTATGCTTTAATTTACGTTCAATCCATATTCTTGATGTATATAGGGCTGAAAATATTAGCACAACATACGGAGTTAAGAAGAATATAAAACCAATTAATGAACGACGACTCTCAAGAAATAATAATAATAATAATAATAATAATAATAATAAACTGCCCCATTTTTGGATGCAAGCAATTAACCCATCTCCGCAATTGCTGTTCTGTTGAATCAACTGGTTTTCAAATTTGTTTAGTGCAGCAGTGTGTCTTGTTTTTAATAGGCGTGGGTAACTGCTGAGAAACGTCTCACGGTGGTATCATGCAGTGCAAGAGAAGTACTTTCATTCATGAGGATGAAATTGAAGTATGTGTTGTTGTTTTGGTATCAGCATTATAAATTTTATATAATGCGAGGCAGCGGAGCGTATCAACTGAATGGTAAGCACACCTAATAAATATATAACTGACATTCGTTATGTGGCTCCAACGAAATCAACACACACCTTGAAATCTGAGTGCTGTGCAGCTCTAATGCATGAGACGAAAGTCATTTCCAACACAAAATAGCTGGGTGCTATGCGGCTTTGAAGTATCCGTTGTAGGTCATTTCTGACACGTAATGTCAGAAATGATCTTCATCACAGCATCGAAAAAAAAAAATTCTATATCGAAGCATCGAAAGCTACTAGCACAAATTATTGTGTCTCAAAAACAAGAGCTGAGCGAAGCTCATCCTTTACACTGCAAAATCGGTAGGCAGCAAATTCTCTCTCTCTCTCTGTGTCGGTCTGTCTGTTTGTCTGCCTGTCTCTTTCACACAAGGAATTGCGTAGCAAGTTCTCCGACCTAAACACGCAGGACATTCGAATTAATAAATTTTGTGTGTTCGCTGACCACATGCCAGAAACGTGCAAGATAACCTTGGCACTGCCCAACTCTGACGCTTCAAAGCTCTTAGTATTCTAAGTTGCCGACACGCCCAAGCTCAGAGATCAGAGTATCAGAGATAATGAAAGCAAATGAAATAGACATATTTGAAATTGGCGATCTGTTTTTACGCGTTTCGCGGCAGTAGCCGTAGCACCACTCCAGAGACCGTCTTGCCGAGTCCGGCGGAGGAAGGCGTCGTGGCTGGACGGCAGACTGCACTGCGCCGGCTGTGACCTTGCCACGTCACGCGCTTCTTGACCTTTCGTGCAGCCAGAAACCAGTTACGACCTGCAGGCGCCCAGATTACGACTCGTGCAATCTCAGGTTAGTTTGTTATGTTCCTTTATGATGACTTCATTTACCCATGAAAGTGTTCGATAACAGGCCACGAGGTATATCTCTTGTGACCGTGAAGTTCAGACGTGATGAAGTTGGCAAAATGTCAGTTTTCAGACTCACAGCATTGTAATCTTAAATCCTCCTTGTTGGCCCATACGTCACCTAAAAGAAATAAAATGTCGTTGCTTAGCTGTCAGCGTTACGGAATCTCTTTGCTGGTCACAGTCGTATTTCTCGCGGGAACTGCGTGACCAGTTAAGTGTTTCACTTTCGCTTTACCTGTTTTGTTACACTTTTTGGCGTACTTCGAATATACCTACCTACCATTTATCTGACGTAGATTTTCGGATGATATTAATTTTTAAACTGTATTTATTTAAGTTGCTCCGGGTCTGCCGAACGCATTTGGCAAGCGGGGTGCACTCAGCCCTGGTGAAGCCAATTGAGGATCTACTTGATCGAGAAGTATGGGCCCCGCTCACGAAAACTGACAACGGCCGGGAGAGTCGTGTGCTGACCACGTGCCCCTCCATATGCGCATCGAGTAATGCCTATCGGCTGAGATGACGTGGCGGTCGGCCGTTATCGTTGGAACTTCTCTGAGAACTGTTCGGCTGGAGTACTTCACATTCAAGTCAAACGTTTTAAATAGCAATAATATGCCACACTGGCTGTCATAGGATAGATATTTATTTTATTTTATTTGATTTCATTTAATTTTTTGAGTTATCAGTCTTTTGACTGGCTTGACGCGGCTCGCCAAGAATTCCTCTCCTGTGCCAACCTCTTCATCTCATCCTAATACTTGCAGCGTGCGTCATCAATTATGTGCTGGATATATTCCAATCTGTGTCTTCCTCCGTAATCTCTACCCTCTATTGCTCCCCCTAATGCCATGGAAGTTATTCCCTGATGTCAACAGATTTCCGATTATTCTGTCCCTTCTCCCTGTCAGTGTTTTCCACATATACCTTTCCTTTCTGATTCTCTGCCGAACCTGCTCATTCCTTACCTTATCAGTCCACCTAATTTTCAACATTCGTCTGTAGCACCACATCTCAAACGCTTCGATTCTCTTCTGGCTTTCCCACAGTCCTCGTTTCACTACCATACGATGCTGTACTCCAAATATACATTTTCAGAAATGTCTTTCTCAAATTAAGGCCTGTTTAATACTGGTAGTCTTCACTTGGCCAGGAATGCCCTTTTCGTCAGTATTAGTCTGCTTTTGATGTCCTTGTTGCTCCGTCCGTCATTGGTTCTTTTGCTGTCTCGGTAGCAGAATTATTTAACTGCAGCTACTTCGTGACCATCAATCCTGATGTTAGCTTCCTCGCTGTTCTCATTTCTGCTACTTCTCATTACTTTCGTCTTTCTTCGATTCACTCCAAGTCCATAATGCTTGCTCATTAGATTGTTCATTCCATTCAGAAGATCATGTAATTCTTCTTACTTTGATTCAGGATAGCAATGTTATCAGGATTGTTCTGCTGGAATTACCCAAGTCCGTCGGAATGCACAATGGGCATGAATGGATGCATGTGATCAGACAGGGTGCTTACATATGTGTCAACTGCCGAAGTCGTATGTAGAAGTATCAGGGGTCACTTTCAACTGCACTCGCTCCACACTATTACAGAGCCTCCACCAACTTTAACAGTCCCCTGCTGACATGCCTGGTCAATGGGTTAATAACGTTGTCTCCATACACGTACACATCCATCTACTCGATACAATTTGAAACGATACTCAGCCGACCAGGCAACATGTTGTCAGTCATCAACAGTCCACTGTCGATGTCGACGGGACCGCGCGAGGCGTAATGTTTTGTGTCGTCCAGTCATAAACGGTACCCGAGTGGGTCTTCGGCTCCAAAGGCCCATATCGATGATGTTTGGTAGAATGGTTCGTTAGCTGACTCTTGTTGATGGCCCAGCATTGAAATCTGCAGCAATTTGCGCCAGGGTTGCGCTTCTGTCACGTTGAACGGTTCTCTTCAAAAGCCGTTGGTCCCATTCTCGCAGGGTCTTTCTCCCGCCGCAGCAATGTCGGAGATTTGATGTTTTACCGTATTCACGGCGAAATGATTGTACGGGAATATCCCCACTTCGTCGCTACCTCGGAGATATTGTGTTCCATCGCTCGGTCGCCGACTATAACACCACGTTCAAACTCACTTAAATCTTGATAACCCGTCATTGTAGCAACAGTAAGCGATCTAACAATTGCACCAGACACTTGTTGTCTTATATAGACGTTGCCGACTGCAGCGCTGTGTTCTGCCTGTTTACATATCCTGTATTTGAATACGCATACCTATACGAATTTCTTTGTCGCTTCAGTGTAGGTTCCTTACGACCCAAATTTAAACCGACCTGACTCGCAGAAGACCGTCGATCGCCCCGTACGACTTTACGGAGACAATGTGGCATCCGTTTGTTACATGCTCGTCCATTGTGGCGGCCTACGTGTATGGGAACATTACAATATTGAAGATGTACGATAGACACTGTTGACCTCGGCAGCCCTAATTCTTGTGCAATCTCTGGTACGATATCCATGCGTCTTGCACCGAACATCAACACTGTTCGAAGTCAGTTATTTGCTGCATTCTGATGTGTTCACTACGTACCAGTCTGTGAAAAACCTCTCAGGTACTGTATCTACTACACTCACGCTAAGGGCCGCGGCTAGGCGCAACATTCTGGTGTTACACACGGCACATCGTCAGATGTGACCACCTTAGTCGCTGTTTTTGGCGATCAGTTTGTTTTACTAGTTGTTCCCGTGATATGGAGCGATATGATACGTCACAGGTCACGGGTCCATGTTCAGAACGCTATCGATGCCTCCTCCTCTTCAAGTCGTACGTCTATGTTCGTGGCATTAAATGTAGGTTCAACAATGACAACGATTTTCATGTAAGACTGGACATCAGACTGACTGGCTTTCTTTCAAGACAACTTTGTCCAGAGATTTGTGGGTCTGGTAGTGTTCTCCACCGAAATTTGACAACTGTTCGTTTATTGTGATGGGTTACACATTTCGCCGAGAAACTCAAGAGCAGCTGCATATCGTACAATAACGTGTCAAAGTGATTAAAAAATAATATACATGTATATGATAGCACAACGTGGATGAACAAGCAAGTGGCGAGTCCAATATTATAGGAGTAGTGAAAACCGAGGTTTTCTTAGCATCTCATAGAAAATAGTCACGTTTCAGGCGAAGGTTCCTGATCATGTAACCTTCAGTAGATATGAATGTGCTACGACCAGGTGACGTTGCACATTTTCACCAAAATCAGTTGTAGACACGTCGTGCTGTGAGCAAATTAACTAAAGATTCTTTTTTTAATCAGTAGTCTGATTCGTGTGACGCAGCCCGCATTGACTTTCCGTCCTGTGCCAACCACTTAATCTCGCATAGTAGCTTAAGTTAGTCTCCCTCTTGTCCTGTAGTGATCACCTTGTACAGCTCCCTCCACAACCATGTAAATACCCTCCCCCGTGTCTTAACAGCTCTGTTGTCCTGCGGCAGTTTGCTAGTGTTTTCCATACATTCCATTCCTCGGCGATTGTGCAGAGAACCTCCTCGTTTCTTATCAATCCACATAATCTCGAGATCTTTCTACAGCACAACATCTCAAAAACTTGGACTCTCATTTTGCTCGGGTTTTCTATAATACACGATTCACAGTGCTGTTCTCCAACGATAAATTCTCAAATATTTTTCTCGGGATAAGATCTGTGCTTCATATTACTGTCCGTTTTGCGTGTATAATGGCTGAAATTACACTATGAGTTCGCATTCTGGTTACATCGTATGTCGAACAGCCTTGTACCTTGCCTCAATCGTGGAAATGTCTGCTTTTATTTGGTGTATGAGTATTACGTTTTAGTTGAAAAGATGGCGACGTATGCAGTAGTATTTAAATCGTACTTCCTGGAGCATTTCTTAGGGAGTAACAACTCCGAAGGGTCACGGAAGCCAGACTGTTATTACATTAACATTTCTCTTTGCTCTGTTTAAAAATACAGCTATACAGTAGTCTATCGTTACTGTCGGCTCAGTCCTGTGGGAATAATAGCGGGCATAGAGTGCTGCATTTCGCTTAATGTTGATACGTATGAACAAGAAGAAAAATGTAAAGGCAAGCTCTGTTGTTGCTTTTCACGGCTCTTTGTGTTTATACATGTAAATGTACATAAAGCTCTAAATCACAGGTTTAATTTATTTGCTTTTGCGCCTTTATGCACCAAGTGCTCATGGATGTTAGGTTGCGAGAGCTATGAACAAATATTTCCACTTTATTGTCGATAGTTGCAGGGTTTACATTGGCGCTTCCTGTCAGATGCGAAACAACAGTTCTGCCATTCGCTGTGTACCCGACTGATAGAGTCATCGTGATATTAGTAGTTGTCTTGTAGTTATGTGAAACCATGAATGTTTTACGATGTTGTAGAGAGTCCATGGTGTTCAGTGCGCGTGCTTACTTTGTGGCAAAAAAGAACAGGGCATGAACAGTTCCGCATTACAGCCGGTAAAGAGAACTTTTGAATGTATCTTTAGTAGTGAAAGTACAAGAAAGAGAATTTCGAGAGTATGAAGAGAAACTTCATGTCTTAAATCACCAGAGAAGTGCTCTAGTAGGTGACAGAAGCTTGGACTGGACGAGTTTGTACAGGGTGTCGTGAGGAGAAAATCAATGGCTTTTATGTGGGAAATAATGTTTACAGCTGCAGCAGTAGTATTGGAAAAGTTGAAGACTGTAGTGGAGGACTTGCCTGGTATGAGTGAAACGACCCTTTGGTGTACTATTTGGAAATTGGGCTTCAACAAAAAACCTGTGCTGATGGAAAATAACCGAGTAGCAGGAAAAAGGGAGCAGGTCTTGCGGGAAATAAGACACTTGCAAAACACTGGGTGGAATATTTACTAAACAGTTGAGAGACGGTGTGCTGCCGATCATTCCGGAAACTTTGGATAGCAGGAACGAGAAATTCAAACACCTCCAGGTTCTGGAACAACGATTATAATTTCCCATAATAGGAACGAATATGAGTTGGTGCAAGATGTTGGCTTATGTTTTATTGCGCAAAAAGGAGGTGCAGGTTGCCATTGTGAGATGATGTCAGACATCACAAGGAATGGCTCAGGAGTGTTCTCGAAACGTACGAAACAGACGTGCGGTTGTAGAACAGGCTCATTAGCACGTGATGATAATCTAGCATCAAAAAATCGACCTATAAAATGGAGGGGGGACTCTTATAACTGAATGGCTAGAAAGCAATAGCATAGAGTTTCCATCTGATCACACGTCATACGAGGAATTCACTGAAGTAGACCTGCTGGAACACCCTCGACCGCACTTCAGGTCACAATAACACCTTATGGAAAGTGTATTACATTCAGTGGATAAGGGAACTGAACGTGTGTGATTGCCTGTGCCCCACTGCAATTTCAACGCCACTGAACTTATTTTGGCATTTGTCAAGAACACGGTAGGAAAGGAGAAGAAGAATGTTGAGATAAATGATTAAGTTAATTACAGTTTTGTCGCTAATTTCTAGAAGTTGTTGCCCAAAGGCTCTGGTGGAATTCAGTGAGTTGAAAACAGATGTGAACAAAAAATCCACTTGCTTAACATATCAACAGAGCCGATGCTGATCCAAGTAGGCGACTGTAGCAACAGGAGCGTGACCTCAGCAAGCAGAGAAAGCGGTTAAGATACGTTTTGTATCTTTCATCGTTCTTTCCTGCATAATCTTTTCAAGTTAAACGATTTCCCATTTAGTAACTGGGGAAATTAGCGCCAAAGCTTGAAATAGTGTTTATTTCAAAAATAAAAACAGCCTCTGCAGGACAATGACTTACCCTCAATAACAATACATTTAATTGTTCATTTATTGAGAGCTGCTGCTTGTATATCGAGTGTTCACTTGCAGTTTCCCATTTTATTGGCGTATACCTACAACAATAACTGAACGCGGCAATGCTGTACGGGAATGTTAGGTCTGCCATTAACCTCTGCAAATACGGTTCTGCATTAGTAATGACTTACGATGTAACCAAGACAAGTTCAAGCTTTACAACCGTGCTCCCTCCACCGCAGTAGCTAATATGGTGAGCACAATCGCAGCGTCTTGCGTTTGCCATTATAGCGTTGAACGGCTAACCAGAAAATAACGACAATCCGCCTGCAAATAGAAAAACAGGTTGTATCTTTCAGGTGTGAAAAAGTAATTCTTCTGGCTTCCATAGCTTCTCAGTGTTGACACACGCTCAAAAACGGTCGAAATAACATACTTGTTCTCTTAAGTATTACCGCATATGTCGCCCCCTTTTCATCTAAAATGTAATATGCGCAACAAATAAAAGAAGACGTTTCCACGATTGCGGAAAGGTACAACACATCGATGTTCGTCATGCTTTATAAGCGGAATGTGGGCACAAAACCAGGGGTTGACCTTTATGAAATGAATAACAGGTGTCTTCATTTAGCGGGGGATGACATCTTTGCCTGTGCTAGTCTACTTCTAGTAACATCCTCCTCGCTTTGCTAATAAGATTTCTTTTGCTGCCAGAATAACTGAAATCCTTTACTTCGTCTATTAGGTGGTTTAGTTTATTACTAATCTCATTTGTGTGACTCTTCATTACTTTCATCTTACTTACCTTTATTCTCAGTCTATATTCTGTATATACGACGGTCACTCCAAAAGAAATGCACACTATTTTTGTAAAAATACAGTTTTCATTCTGCATGTGTGAAAAGGATACATCCTTCCCGCTTGTTTTCAAACTTAGTTCAGCCTGTTCCCGTGAGTGGCGCCGTCACAGCATGTCTTCAAGATGGCTGCTATACTTGACGTTCGTCAGAAGCAACGTGCTGTCATAGAATTCCTGTGCTGTGAAAACGAGACAGTGGGAAACATCCACAAGAGGTCGAAAAAGCTGTATGGAGATGCTGATGTCGATCGCAGTACAGTTAGTCGGTGGGCAAGCAGGTTACGTGATGAAAGCGGGCACGGCAATAATGAGGATTGTCCTCGCAGCAGCAGGCCTCGTACTGCACACACTCCAGACAATGTGCAGAGAGTTAACGATTGGTGACTGCTGGACTGCTGACAAAAAAAAAAAAAAAAAAAAAAAAAAAAAAAAAAAAAAAAAAAAAAAAAAAAAAAACTGTATGTAGCAAATTTTCGAACAGTACGAGAATGGTGGAGATGAATTTCTTGGAAGAATTGTGACAGGTGATGAAACATGGCTCCATCATTTTTCACCAGAGACGAAGAGGCAACCAATGGAGTGGCATCATGCAAAATCACCCAAGAAAAAAAATCAAAACCACACCTTCTGCTGGAAAAGTTATGGCTACGGTGTTTTTCGATTCCGAAGGACTCTTGCTTGTGGACAGAATGCCAAGTGGAACCACCATGAATTCTGATGCATATGTGACGACACTGAAGCAACTTCAAGCTCGACTGAGTCGTGTTCGACTACATCGGCAAAAGCAGGATGTTTTGCTGTTGCACGACAGTTCATGGCCACATGTCAGTTAAAAAAACCATGGAAGCGATTACAAAACTCGGATGGACAACACTGAAACACCCACCTTATAGTCATGACCTGGCTCCATGTGACTATCATGTCTTTGCGAAACTGAAAGATTCTGTTCGTGGAGTAAGGTTTGAAGATGATGACTCTTGTGCACGCTGCCAAACAGTGGCTCCAACAGGTTGGTCCAGAATTTTGCTGTGCGGGTATACAGCCGCTGGTTCCAAGATGGCGTAAGGCAGCTGAGAGGGATGGAAATTGTGTGGAGAAATGAAATTATTGTTCCTAAAGAGTGTATCTACACACTGTAAAAGTTTCAATCATGTAGAATAAAAGACGGATTTAAAAAAAAATAGTGTGTATTTCTTTTGGAGTGACCCTCGTATATATATGACGTTGCTGTGAGAGAAAACTTTTGAGGACGGAAAAGGTATTTCGCTCTAGCATTTGTACAATACTTCAGGATAGCGATGCCAAATATTGTCAGTTGTTTAGGCTTTAATGAACTTGTCACTGTCACAGCCTGTATGACTGGCGACCCTCCCTCCCTAGCGTGATCCATCACTCTGCTGCATCGACCACCGAGCGGGTACCAGATCGTATCGCAGCTTTTACTGGGATGCAGTATCGATCACGGACAATTGTTGTAACTGACAGCCCGCTGCGATAGCATCGGACAGAGTCTGCCCGCGAGATGTTAATCTTCGTGACGGGTACAAACGCGGTGCGCAGATTGGACTTCCCTGCAGATGCGAGGATTCTGGGAAGACGTAAATAGCCGCGGTGCGTGTCGGCGGATGTAATTAGAGGACGTAACTTAGCAGGGGTGGCGCTCGGCGGATCGCAGGCTCGTAAAGCTCAGCGGTATCCCAGCCTCGGCCGACCCCCGCCCTGCTGTCGCTAGTCCGAGTTGCAAAAAGAGAACCTTCTGACCAGTAATGACTAGGGCGGTAGTCGTATGTAACGACCCACTCGCGCAATTACTGGTCGCAAGAATCCATCCACAATATACGTCATGATGAATTGGATGGGGTAGCGTTTCAGTGGCTCGAAAACGCGGACAGCGTCTTGTCAGAAGCAACACGACACTCATTAAAAGATATAACAGTGGACGAAAGCCACACTGTAATCAGTGTAACAGTTCTAGTTTATTGTGTCCGAATGACTACGCGCTTGAGCGTGAATCACTGGGGCAGTAATGAAAATGTTTCTTAAATTCTAGCAGGTGCAGCACAGGTTAATAGCACCTGTGTTACTTGAATGCTTAGGCAGACCTGAGCTACAGCGGGTGAGGAGGCCGCTGCTAAATCTAACGTTGTTACGTGCTACGTGCTGGGTGATCCCTTCCTTAATCTATGCTGCATATCACATCTGCGCTTAGGAATCAGTGAATGGCTGACTTTGTTCAGGACGTTTTTACAGTGCCGAACAAAGGAGTACGGGTGGCACCGAGGGTATTTGGTGAACTGGTGGTGTTAGAGGGACCCTTCGGCGTTTTATTTATACATGTATCAATGTCACACCTCCATCCCCCCACCCTCTCCCACGTGATGCTGTTACAGGAGGGCGCGAAACGTGCTGAAAAAGCATAAATCCCTTTCGCAGCTTCGGATCAGTTTCATATTTCGCCGGATTTTCTAGAACGGTCCCTCGTGGATCCACCCTGCACCCAAAGCAAAAATTGCGGTCGCTCTAGACTCAAAACGCGTGTTGTCACGTTCAGTGAGGTTTCAGGCCCACGATGTCCTTAGGCTGAATCGTCCGGGGCTCTCAGCAGTGTCAAAGGTTGCTCAACACACTGCAAACTGTCGTTTTCGACTGCGAAAAGTGTGGAAATGCACGCTCCAACGACAGAGATGAGGCCTTCCTTGTCGATTCTGAGTGACGGTGTATCTGACATGTTTCGTCGGCTACTTATAAGAAAACAGCGTTATTTCAACGCTGGGGTCGCTGTTGTGACCTCCATCGCAAAGGCGTCAAGATAAGGGGTGAAAATGTGGGTAGGGTGGCGGGAGGGGGGGGGGGGGTGACGTGTCCATGGTAGTGCTGGGCAGAACTGTGGCGAAATCTGGTGCCAACATAACATCGTTAAGTCATATGACGATGTACGTTCGGAGCACAGCGTTGTATGGCAGAGAACAGAAGCGTTTTAGATGTGGTGCTACGGAAGAATTTGACAGGTGGACTGATAAGGTAAGGAATGAGGAGGTTCTCCACAGACTCGTCAGCCGGCCACTGTGGCCAAGCGGTTCTAGACGCTTCAGTCGGGAACCGCGCTGCTGCTACGGTCGCAGGTTCAAGTCCTGCCTCGGACATGGATGTGTGTGATGTCCTTAGGTTAGTTAGGTTTAAGTAGTTCTAAGTGTAGGGGACTGATAGTCCCATAGTGCTCAGAACCATTGAACCTTTTGAACCAGACTCGTCAAGGCAAAAAAAAGGTGAAACACTGACAAGAAGAATGGGCAGGATGCTAGAACTTCTGTTAAGACATCAGGGAACGACTTCCATGGTACTATAGGGACCTGTAGAGGGTAAAAACACACATTGTGATACATCCAGCTAATAATTGAGGACGTAGGTTGCAGTTGATACTCAGAGATGAAGTGATTTGCAAAGGAGAGGAATTCGTCGCAGGGCGTATCGAAGCAGTCAGATGAACTGATGGGTAAAAAGCCACCTTACACCTCACATGAACTTCCGAGCTCAGGCCTTTTTTTTTTTGAGGTTGCGCCGAGCACGACGGTGACGTCACAGAGTGGCAAGTATTTTTCACCAATACAGACGCAGGTTTTAGGCATTTTGAACCAAATTTATGACTTCTATGTCATAATAGGAGACAATTATGAGGTTTCGAAAAGCTGACCCTTTAACTGTGTTGTGTATTGTGTTTGAGATTTCAGTCTTCTGGTGGTGGAAAAAGCGCTCACCGCAACGAGAATCCTTGCGCTACATGTTTTAATGTACAATTTTTCATAAATTAATAAACAAAGAATTTCTGTAAATCACAACTCCACACAATTTTTCATATTTTAGCGAAAGAAAGCACTAAAAGGTATGGACAATGTATTTGCTGGCTGCACGGCGAGATTCGTGCCTTTCTCCTATAGACTATAATGTAGGTAACGGTCAAGTATGCAGCTTCATTTGTTATACTCCAGTTCTTTGGTGGTATCGTGGAACCCATCTGTATGTATTAAGATACAAAGGAATTAAAGACATTAACTGCCAGTAGGCATTGATTTCTGTCAATGGGGCAAATTGAAAATTTGTGCTGGGTAGGATTGGATTGGATTGTTTGGGGGAAGAGACTAAACAGCGAGGTCATCGGTCTCATCGGATTAGGGAAGGACGGGGAAGGAAGTCGGCCGTGCCCTTTCAAAGGAACCATCCCGGCATTTGCATGGAGCGATTTAGGGGAATCACGGAAAACCTAAATCGGGATAGCCGGACGCGGGATTGAACCGTCGTCCTCCCGAATGCGAGACCAGTGTGCTAGTGCTGGATAGGGATTCGAAGCCAGGCCTCCTGCCTTACTGGGCAGATACGCTGACCACCAAGCCATCCAAACACAGTGGTCACTGCAACAGCACGGACTTCCCCAGGATGGCTCCCGCCAGACCCAAATACTCACCTTATAGTACACACTAACACAGACCCAAATACTCACCTTATAGTACACACTAACACAGACCCAAATACTCACCTTGTAGTACACACTAACACAGACCCAAATACTCACCTTATAGTACACACTAACACAGACCCAAATACTCACCTTATAGTACACACTAACAGATGGAGTGCTCCTAGTCATTAGCCTCATTTCTCATGGCATCTTTCCGATTACCGTAAGAGTTCGTGCTTGGTGGTCTGAAAGGATCATTGGCCGTCATATGCATGTATTAAATTTCAGTGCTAACTTGGGTCCATGGTTTCATGGAGTCTGCGACACACTATAACCCTACCATCAGTTCTTAACAGCTGGAATCCAGATTCATCTGAGCAGACCGAGGTTTTCCAATTGTGTAAGGTCCAACCGATATGATACCTAGCCTAGGGAAGGCGCTGCAAGCGATGTCGTGCTGTCAGTAAAGGCACTCGCGTCGTTGGTCTGCTGCCCTGTTTCACTAACGCCAAATGTCACCGCCCTGTCCTAACGGATACGTTCGTCGTATGTCCCACATTCATTTTTCATTTCACGCAGTGTTGCTTGTCTGTCAGCACTGACAACTCTACGCAGACGCCCATGCTTTCGATCGTTAAGTAAATACCGTCGGCCACTAAATGTCCGTGGTGAGAGGTAATGCCTGAAATATGGTGCTGTCGGCCACTCTTGGCGCTGTGGATCGCAGAATATTGAATTTTCCTATTTCCGATACATTTCCCTTTCAAAGTCTATTAATTCCCGATGTGCGGTCTAATCTCGTCGAAAACCTGCGGGTGACGAAGCGGTAACTGAATGAACCAAAATTGTAATCCTAGCTCCCAGCACTACCCTTTTGCGCTATGTACTGTTTTCTTGAGAGGCCAGCTGACGGTGTGCTGTGTTTCAGGCAGAGGAGCTGCACGCTGCCGTGGGCCAGGCGTTCCGGATGGCGTACGCGGCGCAGCTGCACAAGCGCAGGGACGTACCGCCCCCTCCTCACCACTGGGTAAGCCACCCGCTGCTCTGCTCCCACGAGCTGCTGCAAGTCAGCGGCAACACCGCCGGTACTAACGCAGCTTCGCTTTGTACAAGCTAATCGCATGCGGTTCTGGGTACATAAGTGTTCTGAAATGATAATTAAATGGACAGCCTAGCTGCAAACAGGCGTTGATGTTCATCGGGGACATGTTGAAAATGTGTGCCCCGACCGGGACTCGAACCCGGCATCTCCTGCTTACATGGCAGACGCTCTATCCATTTTTTTTGTATTTTTATCTATTAACTCAGTTTGTTTTATTACAAAGGGCAGCTAAACCTCTGACCGAACACGCTTTTTTTTTGACGATTACTACTTTTTTTTATGGCAGACGCTCTATCCGTCGTTTTTTTTATATTCAGAAAATTGTGCACTATCACACAACGCATTAATATATACAGTAATTGTTTTTTTTTTTTTTTTTTTTTTTTTTTTTAAGGATGGTCAGGGCGTGGTACACGCCGCACTGCCAGTGCGTCGAGGCCCAAACCCCTCCCACCCCTTTTTTCATGTCCCCTGTTGGGTCATAGCACTAAGTGTGCAGAAATCTTATCACAAAACTCCCATTCTCTGATGTAAGAAAGACAAAGAAACCTCTTCTCTAAGTAGAAACTGAACACTGGTAAAACTTAACAATTCTTCTTGAATCACACAACATCTTTAGAAGTCGAACACGAGTAATTCTGAACAAAAGGTTTTGAAAAAAACTGTTCGTGTAACATAGAAGTTCCGGAAGCAAGGTAATAGTAAATAATAATAAGAACACAAGTGACTTTTAATTCCCTTCTGTTCGTTCTCGTTCAAGGTGTTGTAGTGGTTTCACATATTTAACCGACACCCATTCTTTCAAAAATGACCTTCAGCATGTTGCCGTAGTGCTTCTTGTGGTTGCGATACGTCCTGATTTTTGCATATTCACACTTCATGTAAACACGCAGTTACATCTC
Source organism: Schistocerca americana (assembly GCF_021461395.2). NCBI lineage: Eukaryota > Metazoa > Arthropoda > Insecta > Orthoptera > Acrididae > Schistocerca > Schistocerca americana. The sequence goes on along the minus strand of NC_060119.1, from coordinate 160,082,555 downwards.
TTTGTCCGACCCAAGATGAGCCACCGAGTGCACGGAGGATAGTGCGCCTGCAGGGACTTATCCCTTGCACGCTCCCCGTGAGACCCACATTCCCAGCATGTCCACACCACTACATTCGTAGTGCGCCTAATGGACGTTTGCCCAGCATACTCATTACTCGTGGCACCAAAGCTGCATGGTCATCTACGGTAACTTTTCGGGAACAGATACTACCGTCATATATAGGTAAAATATGGCTTCCCGGCCATTGACCTTCTTGTGTGCGAACGCACACGCTATGCCCGAACTCGTACGGGTCTTGGTAGATTAATCTGCCTCGAGTTTTCGGAAGAGATCTCCACCCCCTCGTACTTTTACGGATTTATGGACAGCCCTGCAGGATTATTGGTGTCAGTTCCGTACGGCACTACCTCAGACATTAGTCGAGTCCGTGCCAAGTCGTGTTGCGACACTTCTGCGTGCTCGCTGGGGCCCTAAACAGTATTAGGCAGATGAACCAGTTTCTTTGGCTCTGCAGTATATATTTCTGAATCAGATACAAAACACCATTGTGAACCCTACAGAGATATATTAGTTTTCTGTATCAAAATTATTTTTACTTCTTCTAGTATTGGTATTATGCCAAGCAGAATTCAGTCCAAATTCACTCCCAATATTAACCACAAATATCATAAGTAAGTGTTAGAATCTCATGGTTCCTCAAAAGGCTTCTGCAGTATGTTTGGTTATGAGCATTACACTATACACTGATGAGCCAAAAAATTATGACCACTTCCACCCCGACGTTGGATGCCGCCTGGTGTTGCTGCGGGCACGTGACGCGGCAACAAAAGTGTGTAATCGTAGATGGGAGCCGTGACACTTGCACATACACAGACATACAGGAAACAGAGCACACGCTCAGCAAATATGGAATACGTGGGATGGAGGCGTCTGGATGCAATCGAGTACAGTGCTATACTGTGCCTCCCAATCAGAAAAATTGCGCATTTGCGCTAGGTGTTGGCAGCTGTACCATGTTTATAAGCAATTTTAGAACAGGGAACAAGAGGTTATGTCATGGCCGCATGGACAGAACTGACAAAAAGTCAGTAGAATTGCGAAAAAATGACAGAAAAATACGTATAAATTGAGGGAGTATACACCGAAATGCGGGGAAATTGAGGAAGTACTTGCGTGTCTTCTGGTTGGTGCAGAACAATTTGTACATGGGAACAAGTACGCGACAGCAAGAGGAATCCGAGAAAACGTCGACATGGAAGTGAAAGGAACCGGGGAAACAGCCTCTTTTGTCCGTCGAGTCAGCAGTCTACTGTGTGTCTATTGAGGTAACAGTGAGACACGCGAGTTGACTACTGTATTCGACGCTTTTCAGGGAGACAGAGAAACATCTGCCTCTAAACTTTCATGCATCTGCGTTAAAGGGTAACAGAGAGTGGACGGGGTGGTCAATTGAGATGGAGCTGTAACGAGGTACGATTTAATGGCAGAATGATGATGATTCTAGAGAGGGAGATGTTGCTGCATGTCATTCGACCATTTTTTCCGCTGTTCTATCGGGATGCATCAGTCGCGTGACATAGCCTGCATTCGCCTCGTATACAACCACGTGTGCTGTATGTGATCTAGAGTACTGTCTACTTGGGATTGTTAACGACAATCCTCTCGGTCATCAGAGGACTTCCATCTCATGCGTGATGAAACGTGACCGTCCTGCTTCGACACATTCCTCTAAACACATTCCCCCTGTCGCATCTTGGGTGTAAAGTTGAGACTTCAGTTTCATAACTAAGATGATTCTAAGTTAGCGGTAGGTATTTGTGAGGCACTGCAATCCCCATGTATACATTTGCTTGACATATGTGCTGTTTACAGAGATAGTGGTGGCATGACTTGAAATTACACATGTCGGACGCTGCTGCTATGCGTTAATCTCTTTCCTTGTAAGAGGTATTCTCCATTACTAACTATCATTTTATATAGGACTGATGTGGGCATAGTATAATTTCTGAACCGTGATAGAACGTGAACAGTGGACGTTATATATATCTGGAAAGCTATATTGTGCATGTATCACACAGAGCCAATGTTTTAAGGAAGTAGTTTTTTCATTTTACAGTTTGTTACCACAGTTAATCGTAGAGATAAGAAGAATATATGACATGCTCTGGAAATATATTTCTTACCTTGGAATATTAACAGCGCTGCATTCTACATGCATTCCACACAGCTGATAGGTTGGAAAATCAAGTGATCTAACATTATAACTTGTTTTAAGTGCAGACCCATGTAGCCATAGGAGTGCGTGTGTTTATGTTCTCTCTGAGCAGTACCCTCCTGGTACTGATCTCAGACACTAGAACAATACTTTAAAATTGTTAGCATAGTTGATTTACGTAAAATGCTTCGCACTCCATCCGTCTGGAGCTCTATCATGTGTAAAAATCACCAGTTCCTTGTTCTTTTTAACCGTCTGCTATCACAACACTTTCAAATCTGTTACTGTACAACAATAATAAGTGCTAACGTCCTCGACATGGACCCATCTGGAGAAATCTTATGCACTGGGATGGGCGGTGACTCAGCAAGCTCCATTCATTCACGGGATTTGGAATGTAGAAGTCTACTTCTGGTCGGCTGCGAATTAAATCGGTAATGGTTCCCGCGGGGGGGGGGGGGGGGGGGGGGGCGTTGGTCAGAGACAGTACAAGGTGGTCTTTCAGTCTCTAATTTTATCCTGAGACTGCGAAAATGCTCTGTGACTCCCATCCACATAGATCATAAATCGAGCATGTTGCTTGAGATGCTAGAAATATGTAGAGCAATGTCTGGTATACTTTGATGATGTATATGTTTGAGAATTAACAATGAATAGATATACATTTAGTATGATACTTGCAAAGTAGAGAAGGGGCGGTTTAGTGATGATACTGAAGTAGGGAAAAATGCTGTCTCATTATTGGTTGGTATCGAAATTACTATAAAATTGCTAAAACTGTTCCCACTATCAACTGTGATGCTTATTATTATAGTCCATCGACGGTGTCTTTTCCATCCCATCTGTCCACTGGTACACGCTGTTGGGTACCACATAATGATTGACTGACATCGCTTGTTTACGATGGAGAAAGGGTTTTGGTGGAGGGGCAACACCTTTGGTGTTATTCTGGGCTGCTTTCGTAAACACCTCCTATTGGGACAACAATTTCCATACAGACAAGATGAGACACGAAAGCTCCTACAGAAGTGACTGTTAACTATTTCTGCAGCACTTTACTATTTCCGAGAGATAGACTTGGCTTTTATTTGCTTAGACATGTGACATCAGTATAACATTGAGAACCTGTGTGGGTGAGCTACTATGCAGACATCTCTCAGTTGACACTGGTCTTGCAGGTAGATGTCACTCACAGTAAAGACATGCTTGGCTGGAGGTGTCTCTTATGTCCTGTTAGGATCACAAGGAACAATGCTCTCTGTGCTGTTCTGGGAAGCATTGTAACAGATTTCTATAGCGCGACCTATGACGTCCGCATAGCTTTAAAAACCTTTTAGCAGTGTCTGTTAGGGTGAGTCACTTGGTAGTTAGGCCTTAACTGGAACGAAGGTAGAGAGGCATCACGCCAGCAACGGTGAACATGTGCGCATCGAGAGGGTGACATGGCTCTTATTTACATGGACATATGATGTCAGTATAGCACTCGAAGAATTGTAACTGTGTACCTGAAAATAGACGCGATTTTCACCTACTAGCTGTATGTGGTAGTGGCCTGATATTAATAGCTTGCGCCTCTGCATTCATCTGTTGGCCGGTGACTCGCAGCAGTGTCATCCCTCTGATATGCTGCGGATGACAATAGTTTGAAAGCTTTTTTTACATGCAATGAGGGTTTGTGCACTGTATTATTTTCGTTTGTTTATGCGTTGTCAGCATGTTTGCAGAGTCTTTTTCATGCACTGTTTTTTGACAATTTACGATCTGTTTGCGTGTATGTATATCAATGTACTGCAATATTTCGGTGATTTGTGTGCAGTCTGCAGGTCTGTAGGCTATGTAGCATGTTTTTGAATCAGTGCAATTAATGTACTACGTGAAATCCATCGCTATATATATTCTTCCAGAATAAATAAAGTAAACTACATCCTCCCTCCAGCAGCCCAGAATGGGCTGAATCCTCTTACCGCTATTTCCCCTCCCTCAGACCGCCATCTTGGATTATGTCATGGAAGGGATGACAATGCCCTCTGGCACTAGATCAGTTGGACTAGATCAGTTGGACTCCAGACCACATTGTGAACACACTGGATGGAGCTACTGCCTCAAATAGTTTTAAACACTGCATGCAGAATAAAGACTTACATCCATCCTGTCCAGCAGCCCAGCACTGGCTGGGTCCTTTCCCCACCAATTCCTAGGAAGAGGTGGTGGTCAGATGACTTAGGTTAGTGAAGGAAGCCCAAGTGATTTTTCTCTCGCCATTTTCTGAGGTTAGTAGAGGTAGCCCAAGTGACCTTTTTCCCACCAAAATTTGGCCGGCCGGAGTGGCCGAGTGGTTAAAGGCGCTACAGTCTGGAACCGCACGACCGCTACGGTCGCGGGTTCGAATCCTGCCTCGGGCATGAATGTGTGTGGTGTCCTTAGGTTAGTTAGGTTTAAGTATTTCTGTTCTAGGGGACTTATGACCACAGCAGTTGAGTCCCATAGTGCTCAGAGCCATTTGAACCCTCCAAAATTTGAACTTCCCGCCATTTTCTGGGGGGAGGGGAGGGGGTTAAGTTAGTGGAGGTTCCCCAATTGACCTATTTTCCCGCCAAAATTTGAACTTCCTACCATGACGTCATTGTAACATTGCCGTATCTACCGCCGCCATCTGGATCCGCCATCTTGAATAAATTTGACACCATTGCAGAGTGGGGTAACACGAACTTTGTCCTACTATTGATGAACTGTGGTATTTCCGCTGAAAGAGCACAGTGCTGGTATATGCAAAAGTATTTCAGAGCACACCTTTCATCACATGTTGCTGAACTTGGAGATCCACAGCAGAACACCCCTATTTGTTCGCATGCTAACCCAATCGTCAGACAGTTAATTGGAACTGTCGGCTCTTCGGGTGAATCATATTTTTGCTGCACTAAGTCGATGGTCGTCTCCACAAATGCCGTCATCGAGGTGAACAGAGGTTCGAAACGTGCAGCGCGCAACGGTCGCAGACTGGTGGGAGCAGTATTTTACTACGGGAAACATTCTCCTGCACTTGCATGGGACCTGTGGTAGTAATCAAAGACACGCTGACAGCTGCGAACCACATGCATCCCTTCATGCTTGATGTGTTACCCTGCGGCGACATCATCTTACAGCAGTATAATTATCCGTGCCTCGGAGACAGAACGGTACTACGGTGACTTGAGGAACATTATAGTAAACTCACATTGATGTTACGACGACCAAATTTGCCTGACGTAAATCGTATGGAACCTATCTGGGTCGCTATCTGGCTATATTACCAAGTACGCATATCAGTGACCCATTATTTACGCGAATTACATGAATTACATGACCCACGCGTATACATCTAATGCCACATACCTCCGCATACCTGCCAACGAACATTGGGTACCTGATATGTAGAATCAGTGTATTTCATTCCAAAGATAGAGAAACAAGCTACTACACAGGTTGTCATAATGTTTTGGCCCATCAGTTTATTCGTATTGCACTCTTCCTTCTAGTAAGTATCTTTTTCAGCTGAGTTTCGTTATCTCAGAAGATTGGCCTATGTTGTACCACAGTACTGGATGGAAGTAGTCAATAGTCTTGTCTGTCAGGAGAATGTACTGAAAGATTTCTAAGTGCAGGGAGGAAGATCTCAGGTTCCTGTTTAACTCATCCACATGGTGGTTCCACCTGAATTTATCATTCACCTAGATAGTCGGAAACTTCACAGTGGGCTCCCCAACAGTGCACACCCACTGATCTGTACTTATTGTACCTATAAGTTATTTTGATTTGTTTGTATTTAGATTTTGTAAAATGAGGGCTAAGCTGTTGCTGTGAACCATTTGAAAGCTTGTTCCTATATTCTGCTGGCTTTTTTTGTACCAATGTGATTTGGCCCTTATCAGAATATCTGTGCCATGAGCAAAGATTTGATGAGTCCGCCAATGTACCGTGTAATTCGTTAATGGGGATTGTGAACAGGAGTGGGCCAAATACTGATCCTTGCGAGACACCGTCTCATTCGTGTCGTTTGACTGCCTTGTTGGTCCTATTGAGACCATTTCTTACAAGTGTCACTAGCCGTATTTTATTGTGTAGCCAATATTTATTTTAATTTGACTCTGGTGTATTGGCTGGAAGTAGCAAAAAGTAACTGAAGTCTAAACTGCAGTAAATAAACGGTTTTTGAAAATTCATTGGCATTGTAAAAACTGGTTATCAACACCAAGCAGTTATTGTAATAAATATCAATACTGAATGCCATGTGTGTTACCGGACTACTCGTCCTACCACTAAATAACTAGTCACTCTCATATAGTTCTTTTAGAATTGTGAGAATTAAGTTCGTTCGCCACGCCTATAGCATCAGTAGAAGGTTTGGTTCAGAGTTGACTCTCATCCTTATACGTTCGTAGCGGTTTTGTTTGCATTTTGGTATTCTGGTTGCTGTGGGCCTATTTTTTATTTGTAGTTAACTTTTGCTATTTGAGTTTTATCTTGTCGTTTTGTCATTACGAGACAGTGAGCAGAGCTGTGAACGCTAGAAAATGGAGTGCCAAGTGGCGAAATTGGAACATTTTCGATATATTCTTCTGTTTGAGTTTAGCAGAGGGGCGACAGCGATGGAGGCAGCCAGAAAAATTTGCACCGTGTATGGGGATAAAGCCACTGCACATGGCACGGCTATGGTTTTCTCCTTTAAAGAGGACCGTTTTGACATTAGTGACTCTTCATTTTCAAGAAGTTCTTCGCGGCTTGATGAAGCTCATTAAAACGCATTAATCCACAATGATCCACGTCAGTGCACTTGATAACTGGCAAATGTGATGAACTGCGATCTTTCCATCATCGTACGACATCTGCGTCCAATGCGGAAGATTCAAAAATCGGTATATGGGTACCGCAGGCTCTAAACCAAAATCATAAAAATCAGCGGGTGGCCATATGTGCATCCGCACTTGCTCGTCATCAATTGGATAATGAAAAACACCGACCATTTCTACCCTGTAGCGTTACTGGTGACGAGAAATGGTGTTTCTATCCCAACATAATGAAAATAAAGTAATGCATGAGTCTAAACAAAGCAGTAAGTCCCCGGTACAAAGACCTGCTCGCATCCACAAAGGATAATGTTATGGACCTTGGACCTTGAACAAATAGCAGGAAGACTGCATGAAGTGATACTACACTAGGACAACGCCCCCTCGCATTCTGTTAGAATGACAAAAATCACTACACAGGAGTTGGATTTGGAAGTGATTCTGCACCTGCCTGATTCACCTGCTCTTGCGCCCTCAGATTTTCATCTTTTCCGCTGCCTATCGAATAACATTCAAGGAATATTCTTTCCGCGTGACAATGCGTTCTTAACATGTCTCGACGAGTTTTTACCTCAAAACTACGTTATTGCCACGATCATGAATAGACAAATTACCCCAGCGTTGGCAGAGTGTTGTAAACAGTGAAGGAGAGTATATTATTGATGATTAAAGTCTTTGTTTTGTGAATCTGTTGTGTTCATCAAAGATATGAAAAAACGCTGCGAACTTACGTGCCAACCAATAAATTATCTGTTCATCTTCTTATTGTGACGTCGTCTTGTACATAGGAACTATTGTTGTTGGCGTTTGCTTACTTTCGATTTTGACAACAAGAATCCCAGCGCTGAGATGTTCGAAGTAATCTCTGTCGTATTTTCCTATTCATAACGAATCTCACTTCGGTTTCATCATTTGCTGCTCCTGTTGATATTACCCTACATTCATCTGACCAGAAATGTTTATCTTCTTTCTATTTGGTTCCACCGAAACACACTATTTTTCCCTTTCCCGATTTTGTAGCTTCCTTGGCACGTTCAAACTTTACTCAGTCTTTTTCTTATGATTATCTCCTCCTTGGCACTCACTTCCGCAGATCCGAATGGGGACTAATCCGAAATCTTTACTCGGTGGAGAGATCATCGTAACACTTTTTGAATTCCAGGCCACATGTCTTGTGGATACACACCATATGCCTTTAATACCTTCTGCATCCTCATGCCGTTGATAATTGCTGATTCTCTCGCCTTTTACTGGCGGTTTCCCAGCTGTCTTACTTAACGAGCCAGTTTCATTATTCTGAACACCTTGAGTTTCTAGTGGCTGCTAAAATTTAGATGAAATTAATGCCTCAGATTATTGTCGCCGTGTGTCAAAATTTAGCTCTGGAAAGCTTTAGTTTTATTGGAGACGAAGTTTTAACAGTTCCACATTTCTCCAACTATCCTAACTGCACCTAAATTGAAACAAATGGTGAATTTATTTTGTCGAAAAAGTCCTTAAATTTTAGCAAATATCTCGTGTTTCTCGGTACTCAGAATGAAAACGTTGACAGTATACTTGATTATCCGTATAGCATGTGTTTACTCGTACAATAACTGTAGGACTTGAGACTGTATACTGACGGAAAGACGCAGTGCATCGAGCGCGCTTTGGCAATAACGGTGCCTGATAGGGGCTGCATAAGTAATGAGAACTCCTTTTACACCGTCTGAAAATATGCACGAGTAACATAGACACGGTTTTTTATCTCTCAGTGCTCCATTTTCTGTGTTCTGGCAGTTATAATTGTGGCTCATTATTCAAAGCTTACCTGACGTATCAGCGTTAGTGCATGTTCCTGCTACGTAAAAGCCGATTTACTGATTTGGGTCACTCAGTAAGGAAATGAAGGTATGGTATATGACGACCGAACCGTGAATCAGATGACACATTCGTTCCGTATGTGTTCCGCAAACTACTTTCTCACGAAAGATCGTCCGCAGAGTGTATTTTTTTTTATTTTTTATTTTTTTGTTTACAGCGTGCCGCATATCGATTCAAAATGGTCGTTACTGAACGGTGTGAATGGAAATACTACGTCGGAACTTTTTTTCTTCTGCAAGCATTTATTTATGTTAACCCCGTTTCTCTAGATCTATCGGCGCCAACCTTTACCTGTTTCCGTTGAGCTATTCTCACTGTTTAGTTTTGTACTGGATACTTCACAAGCACTGATTCTTCATGATATGTTGAAGGACATAAAAGGTAACGAATTGTTAGTAAGGGAGTGAGACTGGTTTGTTATTCGATTTGTATATCGACAAAACCGTAAACAAAATCAAGGAGAAACTTTGAAAGTGAGATAAAGGTCGTGGAGAAGAATTTGCCTCTGTTACGTTTCCTGGTCGGTTTTGCCGAATGGCCGTGATTGAATGTCTTCCCCACCGAGTTTGTACATGACGACATAGCTCACTTCCTATCACAAGAAGCGGCCGTTTTGGGTAGTCAAATGTTCAAATGTGTGTGAAATCTTATGGGCCTTTACTGCTAATGTCATCAATCCCTAAGCTTACACACTACTTAATGTAAATTATCCTAAGGACAAACACACACACCCACGCCCGAGGGAGGACGCGAACCTCCGCCGGGACCAGCCGCACTTTGGGTGGTCGCCCCGACGTACAACCAAGGGCCCTGTGTCAGATATTATCTTATGAGCATACTTCTGGGTGCGTGGTAATGTATCAGAATATTCGTTTCACTACGAATTGCCGCACAGGTGTTGCGCTGACCAGCATCATAAACAAAGCCGTGTTCGCCGCCCTGCTTGTTTGTCATCATAATATGTGTTGGGATTAACAGTTAACAAATTTCAAGTGCGTATGTACTGTTTTTAATTGCTAATGGTCAGTTCTCTGATATAGTGTTAGTACAGCATTAAATTATTGAAACAAATCGTTGAATGAAACATTGAGTCATACGTCGAAAGCTGTATGCAAGCGGAAAAAAGTTTGGCTGGTGCTTGGTGAAATAAATTTTGCTTATACAAAACGAAAATAAATGGTGACGTGTTGGTGGAACTACTCACAATAGTTGTGTGATGAAAACAGGAACAGCAGCAGAGGTAGTTCTAGGAGATTGTTTTTGGGACAAGGCGTCAGTGGTAGTTTGAAGTTGAAGGAAGTTTTATACGCAGATATGATAACATAATGTATGTGGTTGTATGACGTAACGCAGTAGGCTGTAACTGTGTAAGAATAAATTATCTTTTTATAAGTCATGCTGATGTCCCGGGTAGAAGTTAAAATCTGCTTTTCATAGAACCAGCATTAGGTTCTGACTGCGAAGACTACTGAAGGCCTGACGCACAAGTAACAGCTTATTGCTGTGAGTTTCCCAAAAGTTTCGTTTGTAGCTAAAGTATCACCATTTCCGTTTTCTCGGTATTCTCCGAAAGATACCGTTCCACCAACTTCATGTTATGAGAAACCTCTTTCCTGTATACATATCTTTTTCCCCGTTGTAACACACTTACAGGGTTGAACAGTGGGCTTTGAGACGGGAGAAGCCAACTGAGACTTGTTTTCAGTAACTGAATTAAATTCGCTGACATGAAATGAACGACAGAATCAATAGGGTTCAAATCAATAACCGTTACCTGAAGTTATATTACTATAAACTTTCGTACGTTCAACATTTCCTAACAGAATTTACAGAAACCATTTCTTACTACTGAATCTGCGTTGATTTCATCCCCATTTATTCCGTGATTTTCATTTCAGCAGTTCTAAATGGCAGGGTAAACTCCTATAGCGGTATTCCCAAAAACCCCGTTGGAGAACCTCTTGTTGGAGTGTCAGGGAAGAATAGTACGAAACATCAGTGGCAATGAAAGTTTTAGTTAATTATGAAAGCGTGCTAAGGTAGCCTAATGGTTAAATTAACTGTTCATATAGATTGGTGGCACAGTGTTTATCGAATAGATGATCTTTAAATATACGCATTAAGTCTTCGCGAGACCTACGTCGCCTCTGTTCCCGTTAAAGTTCCATTCTAATCTGTGCTACACTTGCTTATGGACGACACCTGGTTGTAACGATCCTAGAACAGCATCTCTAAATGGAAATGCCGTGTGGCTAGGGCGTCCCGTCGGGTAGACCGTTCGTCTGGTGCAAGTCTTTCGAGAGGACGCCACTTCGGCGACTTGCGTGTCGATGGGGATGAAATGATGATGATAAGGACAACACAAGACCTAGTCCCTAAGCGGAGAAAACCTCCGACCCAGCCGGGAATCGAACCCGGGCCGGTAGGTATGACATTCCGTCACGATGACCACTCAGCTACCAGGGACGGACATCTCTAAATATTTCCCACTGTTTATTGTGTCCATTTAAAAAGGCCTCCAGTGCTGGAACAATACTCCAGAGTTGGTCACACTGGAATATTGTTTGCGATTTCCTGTACAGATATACTGCATTTTGTCAGGACCCTTCCAGCAAGTTTAAGTCTCCATTCATCTTCACTATTACATGAAGGTGCCATTTCAAACCGCTCCTTAGTTGTGCCACTAAATACACTGCTGCAAAAAAATTAATATACCTCGAGAAACGACGTCGGTTTTGATCCTATGACGGCATATTATGCCACCTTGGGAGAGTAGATGTACTGATAATGGTTTCAAAGTCGTCCGCCAGCAAAAAGCGTAATGGCATAGCTGTCAGAGCGCTATATGCGTCTATCCTTTGATAAGGAGTGCTCCAGGCCAGAAGACTGTGGTTCAAACGTGTGAAGCGAGCAGGTACTATGCCTCGGAGACGCACTCGTGCTACCTGCAGCCAACTAACCGAGTTTGGAAGGTCAAATTGTGGCCTTCCGAGTGGCGGGACGGTCCTTCCGGAGATCTGCCACACAAGTTGGACGTGATGAGTCAATTGTGCAACGATGCTGGTATCACTGGCCAGGTGAACACTCTACACCCGTAGACGAGGTTCTGGACGTCCACGCAGTTCAGACGCACGCCCTGATCATCGTATTCTAAGCGTAGCAGTGACGATGGTACAGCTACCACAGCACAGATAACAGGGCCTGTAAGACCAGACGTTGCAAAACGAAACTGTTGCGAACCGATTATTAGCAGTGGGACTACAGTCACGAACATCTCTTGCCCGTCTTCCACTCATGCCACGGGACTACAGTCACGAACATCTCCAGCCCGTCTTCCACTCATGCCACAGCATTGAACTGCATGGCCCAACTGGTGCCGTCAGAGGATTACTTGGAAGGGAGATTGGTGCACCGTTATCTTCAGCGATGAGCGCGGATTCTGCCTGTCCGCTAGTGACAGTCGTTTGTACGTACGACGAAGACTTGATGAGCGCTGTCTCGTAGAGTGTATTCGTCCAGGATACACTGTCCCACTGTACGCCTTATTGTATGGGGTATGGTAAGCTACAACTCTCGTTCAACTTGTTTCTGAACCGGACGTTAACCAGCTCTCGGTATGTGCAGAATATTGTTATATTCGTGGTTTTTTTTTTTTGCAACAGGAAGGTGATGAGTTGTTTCAGCAGAGTAATTCTCGCCTAAACACTGCCCTTGAAACTGTCCGTGCAAGACGTGCAGCAACTTCCCTTGTCAGCACAATCCCCAGACTTGTTTCCAATCGACCACGTGCGGGTTATGATAGCACGAGAAATGAATCGTGCGACTCGTCAACCACCAACTCTTACATAACTACGTGAACAGGTCGAGCAAGCGTGAAATATCGTGTCCCAGGACAGTACGATAAGTTCGATCGACTGGATGCCAGTGTCAGCGTCTGCATTGCCGACCCTAGCATGGGGTAATATCTGGTTCCTCAGAACCGCTTCTGCTGTTGATTTGTACATGCAATCAATTCATGTACTCTATGCGCGCTGCTGCGACAATAAATCCTGAGTGAAATGGAAACCTCTTATAGGGTGTACTAATTTTTTCCGGTATTTATTTATACACTCCTGGAAATTGAAATAAGAACACCGTGAATTCATTGTCCCAGGAAGGGGAAACTTTATTGACACATTCCTGGGGTCAGATACATCACATGATCATACTGACAGAACCACAAGCACATAGACACAGGCAACAGAGCATGCACAATGTCGGCACTAGTACAGTGTATATCCACCTTTCGCAGCAATGCAGGCCTCTATTCTCCCATGGAGACGATCGTAGAGATGCTGGATGTAGTCCTGTGGAACGGCTTGCCATGCCATTTCCACCTGGCGCCTCAGTTGGACCAGCGTTCGTGCTGGACGTGCAGACCGCGTGAGACGACGCTTCATCCAGTCCCAAACATGCTCAATGGGGGACAGATCCGGAGATCTTGCTGGCCAGGGTAGTTGACTTACACCTTCTAGAGCACGTTGGGTGGCACGGGATACATGCGGACGTGCATTGTCCTGTTGGAACAGCAAGTTCCCTTGCCGGTCTAGGAATGGTAGAACGATGGGTTCGATGACGGTTTGGATGTACCGTGCACTATTCAGTGTCCCCTCGACGATCACCAGTGGTGTACGGCCAGTGTAGGAGATCGCTCCCCACACCATGATGCCGGGTGTTGGCCCTGTGTGCCTCGGTCGTATGCAGTCCTGATTGTGGCGCTCACCTGCACGGCGCCAAACACGCATACGACCATCATTGGCACCAAGGCAGAAGCGACTCTCATCGCTGAAGACGACACGTCTCCATTCGTCCCTCCATTCACGCCTGTCGCGACACCACTGGAGGCGGGCTGCACGATGTTGGGGCGTGAGCGGAAGACGGGCTAACGGTGTGCGGGACCGTAGCCCAGCTTCATGGAGACGGTTGCGAATGGTCCTCGCCGATACTCCAGGAGCAACAGTGTCCCTAATTTGCTGGGAAGTGGCGGTGCGGTCCCCTACGGCACTGCGTAGGATCCTACGGTCTTGGCGTGCATCCGTGCGTCGCTGCGGTCGGGTCCCAGGTCGACGGGCACGTGCACCTTCCGCCGACCACTGGCGACAACATCGATGTACTGTGGAGACCTCACGCCCCACGTGTTGAGCAATTCGACGGGACGTCCACCCGGCCTCCCGCATGCCCACTATACGCCCTCGCTCAAAGTGCGTCAACTGCACATACGGTTCACGTCCACGCTGTCGCGGCATGCTACCAGTGTTAAAGACTGCGATGGAGCTCCGTATGCCACGGCAAACTGGCTGACACTGACGGCGGCGGTGCACAAATGCTGCGCAGCTAGCGCCATTCGACGGCCAACACCGCGGTTCCTGGTGTGTCCGCTGTGCCGTGCGTGTGATCATTGCTTGTACAGCCCTCTCGCAGTGTCCGGAGCAAGTATGGTGGGTCTGACACGCCGGTGTCAATGTGTTCTTTTTTCCATTTCCAGGAGTGTACATTACTAAGTTACTTCTGTCACATTCTATTGATCCATATTTAAAATGTGCTAACGTACATCACAACAGTTGGAAAATTTACGGATCGTCCAACGACGTGTCGTCAGCGAACAATCTCATAGTGGCGCTGGTGCTGTCTGATAAATGATTTATGTGTAACGAGAACATTAGAGGTTTATTACGCTTCCTTGGTGGTTATTCGGCATTAATTTATTCGGAAAACTCGCTGTCGTGTATGACGTAGTATATAGTGAGATTTTGCAATTACACGAGAAAGAGTACTGCTGGTGGTAGTTGTAATTCATTTATCCACAATTTTATTCGTTTGGTGCTGGTACTTTGTACTACATATTGTCCTCATTTGATTACTTTCAGCCGAGTTTTCTGCGAACTGTAATGTTTCTAAACGTTTGCAAAACTACAGCAATATTTGCTAGTGACAGAACACTTCAAATTTAGAAAGGTACGATCAGCAGTTACTGATGCGCTTTATATTTTACGAGAGCTTGTTGAATAGAACAGAGAGTTCAGTAAAAAGGCATATATTGCTGTTCCAGATTTTGAGAAAGATTTCGATGATGTGATTACAGAACAGTTCTGGGGAATTAAGGGAGCACGGAGGCTATATTTTGTAGCTTACATCACATACCAAGAATCTGTATAAATAAACATCAGTTGTAGATATAGACGGGCAATATACAGAACAGGCAGAAATAAATGAACTGGTAAAATAAGGCTGTAGTTTATCCCCTCCGCTGGTCAGTGTTTATACTGATGACGCAGGGGGTACAAGTAAACAGTAAACAGTTTGGCAAAGCTAAAATCACTCCTAAATGCTGCTGATATTACACAGATTTTTTCTAGAGAAAATGATTCAGAAAAAAGAATTTACAAACTAAATACATTAAGTACGAAATATAAATTGAAAATATCTGGTAGTAAACCTAAGTTAATGCTATTCTGTGGAAAATATTCAGTGGGAACTAACATGGTAGAGGCCGGCCGGAGTGGCCGAGCGGTTCTAGGCGCTACAGGCTGGAACCGCGCGACCGCTACGGCCGCAGGTTCGAATTCTGCCTCGGGCCTGGATGTGTGTGATGTCCTTAGGTTAGTTAGGTTTAAGTAGTTCTAAGTTCTGGGGGACTGATGACCTCAGAAGTTAAGTCCCATAGTGCTCAGAGCCATTTGGACCATTTTTTAAGATGGTAGATAATGAAGAAACAAGTGAGCAGGTAAAATATTCTAACCATTTTAGATATATGAAAACGAGGAACGTTACAGATAATGCTGAACAGATCTTATTACGTAAATTAATGGCGCGGGGGAGGGGGGGGGGAGTAAAGGAACTGATGCTGTTAACTGTATTGCGACTTAGTATGGAAGTATGGAATGAGCGGCGACGAATGAAAACGTGTGTCAGACTGGAATTCGAACATGGGACCTCCTGATTACTAGGCTTCTGCGTTAACACAGAGTTTATCCAAAATGGGCGGATGTGTCTGCACGCTTCCCCGCGGATCACGCTGCCACCTAGTAGCCCCTAACTGCAGCTCCAGAGCATGCACGCTAATTTTAGACGCTAATTTTAGATTGCCACTGAAGTCGAACGTGAATTTGCATCCGAACTGAAGGTTGTGGATTTACTGCCCATCGAGGCGAATCAGTTATATGAATGCTGCCGGCTGTTAAAGAACAGACGCATGCGGTCATATAACTGAACAGAACTGGAATTATCTTTGGAATATTTAGTAGAATTTTACGCCAGAAAACACAGAAAGAAACGCGACTGAAATTTTATAAAACACTCGCATTGCCTTACTGGTTGTATGCAAGTGTGTCGTGGCTGTTAAATAAAAGACAAGAAAAATGAGGAGATGAAATGAGTTTTCGTAGAGTAGTGAAGGGATGTCAAAGAACAGACAAAACACGAAATAAAGATATTTAAAAGGAACGGAAAATTTGGAATCTGAAAGAAACGCTGAATGAAAGCAAAAAGGAACGGAAGGTACGTATACAAAGAATGGCTGAAGAGAGACTACCACGCAATATAAAGAACTTTGAACAAAAAGGAAAAAAAGAGATATTAGCAGACCAAGTAAAAGGTGCGAACCGCAAAAGACCACAATTGATGTAATAGAGAAAGTGGATAAGAATAACAAAAACAAGAGATTAGTATTCGATACTGACCACAGGAGCAGAAAAGGATTTATAGATCAATAACTGGCAGAAACGGTAGCTATTGTGGAATGTGACTCACTATCCGATTTCTTTTATTGGATTTAACAGCCCTGGATCACGCAAATATTTTCATCATCGATTTCGTCTTCTTAGCGTGAGATAATCTAAATACCTCAGACAGTTTGCTTTGATCTATTATAAATGGTTTTGTGAAAGCCAGCGACCGTGAAACCAGCTTATAAATAACTTTTCTGCCAGTTACGATTACCTTTTATTTATTCACTACTGGCCACTAAAATTGCTACACCAAGAAGAAATTCAGATGATAAACGGGTATTCATTGGACAAATATACTAGAACCGACATGTGATTACATTTTCACGCAATTTGGGTGCATAGATCCTGAGAAATCAGTACCCAGAAGAACCACCTCTGGCTGTAATAACGGCCTTGATACACCTGGGCATTGAGTCAAACAGAACTTGGATGGCGTGTACAGGTACAGCTGCCCATGCAGCTTCAACACGATACGACAGTGTTGTGACGAGCCAGTGGCTCGGACACCATTGACCAGACATTTTCAATTGGTGAGAGATCTGGAGAATGTGCTGGCTAGGGCACCAGTCCAACATTTTCTGTATCGAGAAAGCCCGTACAGGACCAGCAACATGCGGTAGTGCATTATCCTGCTGAAATGTAGGGTTTCGCAGGGATCGAATGAAGGGTAGAGCCACGGGTCGTAACACATCTGAAATGTAACATCCGCTGTTCAAAGTGCCGTCAATGCGAACAAGAGGTGACCGAGACGTGTAACCAGTGGTACCCCATAGCATCACGCCGGGTGATACGCCAGTATGGCGATGACGAATACACACTTCCAACGTGCGTTCACCGCGATGTCGCTAAACACCGATGCGACCATCATGATGCTGTAAACAGAACCTGGATTCATCGGAAAATGACGTTTTGCCATTCGTGAACCCAGGTTCGTCGTCGAGTACACCATCGCAGGCGCTCCTGTCTGTGATGCAGCGTCAAGGGTAACCGCAGGCATGGTCTCCGAGCTGATAGTCCATGCTACTGCAAACGTCTTCGAACTGTTCGTGCAGATGGTTGTTGTCTTCCAAACGTCCCCATCTTTTGACTGAGGGATCGTGACGTGGCTGCACGATCCATTACAATCATGCGGATAAGATGCCTGTCATCTCGACTGCTAGTGATACGAGGCCGTTGGGATCCAGCACGGCGTTCCGTATTACCCTCCTCAACCCATCGATTCCATATTCTGCTAACAGTCATTGGATCTCGACCAACGCGAGCAGCAATGTCGCGATACGATAAACCGCAATCGCGATAGGCTACAATCCGACCTTTATCAAAGTCGGAAACGTGATGGTACGCATTTTTCCTCCTTACACGAGGCATCACAACAACGTTTCACCAGGCAACGCCGGTCAACTGCTGTTTGTGTATGAGAAATCGGTTGGAAACTTTCCTCATGTCAGCACGTTGTAGGTGTCGCCACCGGCGCCAACCTTGTGTGAATGCTCTGAAAAGCTAATCATTTACGTATCACAACATCTTCTTCCTGTCGGTTAAATTTCGTGTCTGTACCACGTCATCTTCGTGGTGTAGCAATTTTAATGGCCAGTAGAGTATTTTAAACGTCGTGTTTGGGGAAATGATTTCCATTTTCAAGTGAGTTTCTCTCTTTGTACTATGCCATTTCACGTTCTGTTTATTTTACTGCAATGTATATTGCAGTAAAGTCAACAGTACAAAGCAGAAAGTTATAAAAAATTACGTAAAAATGGCCTAGTACACACAGAAAAATGGAATTTCCAGATAATCGTGACCTGTTGCAGAAAAGTTATTTTTTAAAGAAACGCATCGTAAAATCTTTGACAATGTACTACGTAAGGCATTCAGTTCATCTGATGTCCCTTGGTAAGAAGTCGAAAACGGTTATCAGTCTATTTGCGTGACCACAAGGGTGTAATATACAACGCCAGTAGTTGGTTGCAAGAAGACCCCTCTGATCCCCTTAGGCGTTATACCTGAATTGTGTGACTCAGTACGCCTGAGCTCGGCTGCTGCTAGACAGCCATTGGCGGACGCAGCAGGTGGAGTAATTTGAGCGCGCAGCGCTGGCCCCTCGGCAATCAGCGGCTCACAGCTCCGGGAGCGGCTGCTAATGGAACTGCTAGGGGCCCTAACTGCAAGGGCCGTCTTGCTGCGTAGGGATACCGGGGTAGGGACAGCGCCGGACGGCATTGTCGCCGCGTCCCGTGAGACGCGGCCGGTCCGGCTCTCAGCCGCTCTGTGGCTGTGGCCGACTCCGTAATTAGAGTAATGCCGGCCGCTTGCTGCCCGCAAAGCGCTTCCCGCATTAATTGCTACTGGTCATTCACTGCTTACCGGACTCCCACTATAGACAGTAAATCGTGTCTTCAGCAGTTAGGGACACTTACCTAATTACACTTTATCAGTTTCTGCCTCATTGTTAATTTTATTTCCACTGTCGTTTTTCTCTCCTACTGACTTTTACACAGTCTGAGATTTCCTAAAACAAAAGTTTATCTTCTGCTTGACTGTTACTTAAATCGAAACACGTTCATAATCGACTGACCGAGACTAATGTATTCTGAACAAAATATGACTGTTGACCGTCACGTTTCATAAATACAAGGACAGGGCGAAATTCATGACGTTAACACGCCACTCTCCTCTCCTAAGCCAAGCCACTTTCCTAAGCCACATCACCGCCTCTCCCCGTCCTCTCCCCTCCCCATCCCTCTCCTCTTTCTATTTGGTAACCAATCAGAGTGATTGTAAGCCACACCTCAATGTTTTACTTGCATATCAGCTGGTCCTCCTTTTCCCCACCCTCTGCCACAATTTCTATTTTTTCCCCTTTGAAATGGTCAACCAGAGGGCTTCTTACGTGTAAAGATGGACGGGGCATGACATCATTTTCGTCCGGTGGCCATAGCAGCTGTATAACATCTGCACTTAATTGTCTGACACACATAACACCGACTGAAAAAAAACCGCAGTACCAAGAATGAGCAGTGCGACATAAACGAGAGTTGAAACTTCCTGGCAGATCAAAACTGTGTGACGGACCGAGACTCGAACTCGGGACCTTTGCCTTTCGCGGGCAAGTGCTCTACCAACTGAGCTACCCAAGCACGACTCACGCCCCGTCCTCACAGCTTTACTTCTGCCAGTACCTCGTCTCCTACCTTCTAAACTTTACAGAAGCTCTCCTGCGAACCTTGCAGAACTAACACTCCTGAAAGAAAGGATATTGCGGAGACATGGCTTAGCCACAGCCTGGGGGATGTTTCCAGAATGAGATTTTTCACTCTGCAGCGGAGTGTGCGCTGATATGAAACTTCCTGGCAGATCAAAACTGTGTGCCGGACCGAGACTCGAACTCGGGACCTTTGCCTATAAACGAGTTGGTAGGCGTGTTTCTGCGTCTGAAACGTGATGTCCATTCAAATTTCGCACCAATCGCGTAAGAGTGGTGCTACCAGTGGCACTATGGGGGGTATAAATCGGGTTTGCTTCTAATACACGCTGTAACGGTCGTGAGCGTTAGTTACCTTTGACACTGGACGTGGTGAGTTGATGCTAGTCAAAAAGAAATGCATAGGCTCGCTTCCTAGATGAACTGAAGTCACTGTCATGGCCAGATGCGGTGTTACACAGTATTAACGTGATTTATCCTAGCAGTAACAATATGTTTATCCGACCGGCTTATTTCTAGTTTCTTTTGTTGCTCGCATTCAAAGGAGAGGAAGGAAAGGGTGAGAACTGTGTGGTGGGAGGACGCAAGTTTTGCTCCGTTTAAAATACTAGAGGGCGAATTACTTCTCCTACCGAATGTAATGCTTGTAATACGCGTGTACTGTTTACTCCGAACTGACTATAGCGACGAAAGTAGAAGGCTTTAAGGCGACAAAGACGCCATTACCGACACTCCACTGAGTTTGAACGAGATCGTGTAGTAAGTTCACGAGAAGCTGGATGTTCCTTCTGCGATATTCCGGAAATACGTGGCAGGAATGTAGCCACTGTACATGATAGCTGGCAGCGGAGGTCAGGAGAATGTACGGTCGAAAGAATACCGTGGCCCATACGGCCATTTAGTAGTACTCAGAGGAAAAACCATCGTGTTCAGACGCCCTGCAGCACGCATTCAACCATCGCCGCCACTTGCGACTTCAGTCGCGTCAATCGAGAGCTCATTGCAGAGCAGGGTGGGGGTCTGGTGTGTTTTCTGCCTCGGTACCACTGATGGTTATTAGTTCGTTAGAAAGAGACCAGTTGCGGACCTGCATCAAACCGATCTGCGTGTTAGACACAGTTGATGTACATCTCAAGGTTGTTCTGGAATCTGATTTCGTATGGCAGCGGGAGAGCTCTCGTTGTTATCCCACACCCACTGACTACAAATTTATTCGTCAATCTGCTGATTTGACCTATTGTGCTCCTATCCATGAAGGTCATTCCAGATGGTGTTTTCAACAGGATGTAAACGCTCGCCCACTTATTGCTGTTGTAAGTCAACATACTCTACAGAGTGTCGACTTGTTGCCTTAGCCTACTAAATCACCAGATCTGTCTCTAATGGAGTACACACAGGACATCGTCGAACGATAACTCCACAACTCCGCAATCAGTATTAACCGTCCCTGTATTGACCGACCAAGTGCAACAGGCATCGTACTCCGTCGCACAAACTGACATCCAACACAATGTATGCACCATTAGCATGCTTGCTTTCAACATTCTTTCGGTTACAGCAACCATTTCACTTCTGCAATAGCTTATACCTTACATTAACTTTAGGTCTTGCAATGTTGATAACTTTAGGTCCTTCAATGTTGATCACTTAAATGTGTTACGTAGACAAATCACTTGCCGAAATTTCTTGCTCTAAATTATTTTTTGGTGCTGCTATTTTCTTTCACTCAGTGTACTTTGTACTGAAAGGTACACTACGTGATCAAAAGTATCCGGACACCGAGCTGAAAGTAACACAAGTTCGTGGCGCCCTCCATTGGTAATGCTGGAATTCAATATCGTGTTGGCCCACCCTTAGCCTTGATGACAGCTTCCACTCTCGCAGGCATACGTTCAATCAGGTTCTGGAAGGTTACTTGGGGAATGGCAGCCCATTCTTCACGGAGTGCTGCACTGAGGAGAGGTATCAATGTCAGTCGGCGCGGCCTGGCACGAAGTCTGCGTTTCAAAACAAACGTAATGTGTTCTACAGGATTCAGGTCAGACTCTGTGCAGGCCATTGCAGGGATGTTATTGTCGTGTCAGCACTCCGCCACAGGCCGTGCATTATAAACAGGTGCTCGACCGTGTTGAAAGATGCAATTGCCATCCCCGAATTGCTCTTCAACAGTGGGAAGCAAGAAGGTGCTTAAAACATCAATGTAGGCCTGTGCTGTGTTAGTGTCACGCAAAACAATAAGGGATGCAAGCCCCCTCCATGAAAAACACGACCACACCATAACGCCACCGCCTCCGAATTTTACTTTTGGCACTACGCACGCTGGCAGATGTTCACCGGGCTTTCGCCATACCCACACCCTGCCATTGGAACGCCACATTGTGTACCGTGATTCGTCACTCCACACAACGTTTTCACACCGTTCAATCGTGCAATGTTTACGCTCCTTACACCAAGCGAGGCGTCGTTTGGTATTTACCGGCGCGATGCGTACCTTATGAGCTGCCAATCGACCTTGAAATCCAAGATTTCTCACCTCCCGCCTAACTGTCTTAGTACTGGCAGTGGATCCTGAAGCTGTCTGGAATTCCTGTGTGATGGTCTGGATAGATGTCTGCCTATTACACATTATGACCCTCTTCAACTGTCGGCGCTCTGTCAGTCAACAGACGAGGTCGGCCTGTACGCTTTTGTGCTGCACGTGTCCCTTCACGTTTGTGGTTCACAATCACATCGGAAACAGTGGACTTAGGGACGTTTAGGAGTGTGGAAATCTCGCGTGCAGACGTATTACACAAGCGACACCCTATCACCTGACCACGTCCGAAGATCGCGGAGCACCCGTTCTGCTCTCTCACGATGTCTAATGACTACTGAGGTCGCTGATATGTAGTAAATGGCGGTAGGTGACAGTACAATGTACCTAATATGAATAAAGTGTGTTTTTGGGGGTGTCCGGTTACTTTTGATAACATAGTGTATCACGTGACGCAGTGTATGCAACTGTATGCATCCATGATGAAGGTGGAACACTCCGTCTGCGGTGGATCTAACCACGACATATTCAAAGACGATCAAAATTGAAGAGCTTGTTAGGATGGCCAATTTCCGGGATCACAAGGTCTCAAAGCTATTTTTTGCGACACTTTGGACGGTAAGACGAAAATTAAGTGATGTATACCAAATGTAAAAGGGAAACGAAAATACAAAATGTTGTGTATTTCACAAAATTAAAAGATGAAGACGCTACAGTCTGGAACCGTGCGACCGCTACGGTCGCAGGTTCGAATCCTGCCTCGGGCATGGATGTGTTTGATGTCCTTAGCTTAGTTAGGCTGAAGTAGTTCTAAGTTCTAGGGGACTGATGACCTCAGAAGTTAAGTCCCATAGTGTTCAGAGCCATTTGAGCCAAGAGACGGAGAATATACGTTTAGAATATATTTATCTGGGAAGACTTATTAGGCAATCGTACATGAAACTGGCATTTAGAGATATACATATCGGGCACACGTACAGCAGTATAAACATGTTTCTTGCTTATTTCTGACAAACGCTGCTTTGGAATACTTCATGATATATGATTCAATTTTGTATTGCTACATGTTTTGCTATTAGTCAAATGTCGAAATGAAAAACAAAACAGTGAGGGGCAGGGGACGAGGATTTCGAAAAAAAATTGAGGGTACGTAGTTGTAGTGTTCATTAAATACATATATCTTTTACTTAATGGTTTTTTTTCATCTGTTCCCGGCGTCCATTCAGGAATAGTAAACTTTTTTTTTTTTTTATCAGAGACGTGTTTCATCTCCTTCTCCTTGATTTTGGTATATGCAACTACCAACAACTATCTCGTACTCGCACTGTTTCTTATCTCTGCCACTTACTTTACTTTACAGTGGTTTTCGGGCGTGTAAGTGTGAATGCAGATTTAGGTACTCACTACTTATCTGACGATGAGTATTCATCGTGTATTATAGTACATTCACAGTCTGCGATCACGTCGTCAGCTTTTTTTCTGTTCCCCACCCTGCTGCCGTTTCGGATTGTTCAATCACACAGAAGCGCGCCGCACTTGGTGGTCGCCGTTCTCTAAAGGCAGAGCAAGCGGCTATAAGACGACAGGGCAAATGGTTGGTGTGTGGGTGTAAGGAGGTGGGGGTGGGAGGCTGAGTGAGGCGGCGGAAGAGCCGAGTGTGGGCCGGGGGTTGGGGCTGGCGGGGGCACAGCGGTAGTGAGAGCAGGTGCCGTAAACCGTGCTAATGGCGCCTCTGCTGGAGAAGACGAGAGAGAGCCGCAGTCAAGACGGGCCCGTCAATGGCTTTAACGGCTGGGCCCAGGTTCTACCTCGGCAGAGAGCTATTTCCGAATTACAAGTCTATAGAACGCCAGCGAGACTTCTGCGATGACGGCTCCGTGTTACTGCGTCTTCTGACACTGTCCGCCGCGATTCACTCACATTTTTTTCTACGTTCACGGAATGTTTTTGCAAACCTATTTCTCAGTACACCTTCTGGTTGTTTATGTAAACACAATACTGATTTTGAAAATGCGGTTCTTCAAGCCAGATTTCCTCTTTGCGTTCTCATGTAAGCGCTCAATCGTTTTGAAACGTGCTGCGGATAGTCACGTTCCGTCTTTGTTTAATCTGGACGACACAGAAGAAAAAGTAAGTGAATGGAGACGGTACAACAAAGGAGAATAAGAAACTTTTGACTTAGCAAGAAGTTATCTACGCACTAATATTTGGCTGAAGAGAAACAGTTACAGTGCTGACTAAATCATAAAACTTAACAGCTAATTTCCAGATGCAATCTGTGTAAAACAACTAACGATCAGAAAACCGATATTTGACCTGGCTTGCAGAATGGATTCAGCCTCAACTTGCAAACACGACAGTCGAAAACGGTTTCCCAATGATGTTTTTCATCTACCGGGAGTTTAGCCGCTTATAAAAGTAAGAAAAGTGTTTCAGCAGGCAAGAAGAGAATGCAAGCTTTTTAAATGTGCTGTTACAGAACAATGCCTTCACAAAAGAGAAGTAAATATTGCAGAATTCGAATCGAGAACAGCTGCCAACATGAGTAACGTAGAAGTAAATATCCTCGGAGTAGTGAAGCAACTCAAATCACTTAATAAAAGCAAGTCTTCTGGTCCAGACTGTATATCAATTAGGTTCCTTTCGGAGTATGCTGATGCACTAGCTCCATACGTAACAATCATATACAACCGTTCGCTCGATGAAAGATCCGTACCCAAAGACTGGAAAGTTGCACAGGTCACAACAATATTCAAGAAAGGTAATAGAAGTAATACACTAAATTACAGACCCATATCATTAAAGTCGATATGCAGCAGGATTTTAGAACATGTACTGTGTTCGAACATTATGAATTACCTCGAAGGTAATTCCACAGTCAACATGGGTTTAGAAAACATCGTTCTTGTGGAACACAACAAGCTCTTTATTCACATGAAGTGCTGAGTGCTATTGACAAGGGATTTCAGATCGATTCCGTATTTCTGGATTTCTGGAAGGCTTTTGACGCTGTACCACACAAGCGGCTCGCAGTAAAATTGCGTGCTTATGGAATATCGTCTCAGTTATGTGACTGGATTTGTGATTTCCTGTCAGAGAGGTCACAGTTCGTAGTAAATGACGGCAAGTCATCGAGTAAAACAGAAGTGATATCAGGCGTTCCCCAAGGTAGCGTTATAGGCCCTTTGCCGTTCCTTATCTATATAAACGATTTGGGACACAATCTGAGCAGCCGTCTTTGGTTGTTTCCAGATGACGCTGTCGTTTATCGACTAATAAAGTCATCAGAATATCAAAACAAAGTGCAAAACGATTTATAAAAAATATCTGAATGGTGCGAAAAGTGGCAGTTGACCCTAAATAACGAAAAGTGTGAAGTCGTCCACATGAATACTAAAAGGAACCCGTTAAACTTCGGTTACACGATAAATCAGTCTAATCTAAAAGCTGTAAATTCAACTAAATACCTAGGTATTACAATTACGAACAACTTAAATTGGAAAGAACACATAGAAAATGTTGTGGGGAAGGCTAACCAAAGGCTGCGTTTTATTGGCAGGACACTTA
Source organism: Schistocerca americana (assembly GCF_021461395.2). NCBI lineage: Eukaryota > Metazoa > Arthropoda > Insecta > Orthoptera > Acrididae > Schistocerca > Schistocerca americana. Next base: position 160,056,586 of record NC_060119.1, on the reverse strand, counting down.
GAAAATGTAACAGTTCTACTAAGGAGACTGCCTACACTACGCTTGTCCGTCCTCTTTTACAATACTGCTGCGCAGTGTGGGATCCTTACCAGGTAGGACTGACGGAGGACATCGAAAAAGTTCAGAGGAAGGCAGCACGTTTTTTATTATCATGAAATATGGTAGAGAGTGTCACAGAAATGATACAGGATTTGGGCTTGAAATCATTAATAGAAAGGCGTTTTTCGTTATGACGGAATCTTCTCACGAAATTCCAATCACGAACTTTCTCCTCAGAATGCGAAAATATTTTGTTGACACGGACCTACGAGGGCGGAACCATCACCACGATAAAATAAGGGAAATCAGAGCTCGTACGGAAAGATATAGGTGTTCATTCTTTCCGCGCGCTACACGAGATTGGAATAATGGAGAATTGTGAAGGTGGTTCGATGAACCCTCTGCCAGGCACTTAAATGTGATTCGCAGAGTATCCATGTAGATGTAGAATGATGAAAATCAGATGGCTAGTTCGGGTAATGAATGGTATGACTTAAGAGAAAGGAACGCTTGATAGGAAATAGTCTGGTAATGGAGGGTAGTGTTGGGGCGTGATCATTATAGAAAGAAACTAAGTTTTGAACTCAGTAAGCAGGTACAGATAGGTGCCGGTTGCAGCTGTTACGAGGAGATGAAGAGCCTTACTCAGATAAACAGAGGTGGAGGAATAGTTTACAACGGGATACAATGTAGTTTCGGCATTGTATACGTGGCCACAAATTTTCCTTAAAATCCTCCTCTCAAACGCACGAATGCGCTCTTTCATTGTCCGTGTACTTGCCCATGTCTCACAACCATACTATACAACATGTCGCCCTAGTGGCACGTATAACTGTATCTTGCTTTCCTGGGATACGATGCGTGACATGTGTTTGGTGGTTAGAACTGTAGTACACGTGGTTCGCACTTACTGTCCAATTTCCTTCTGTATCTCACTTTTATTCGGCAATATTGACCCCAGATACTTGAATTTTGCAACTCTTTCAAAATTGTGACCTTCTATAGCGATGGCGTCAGTATCGTTTTGTCGACGAGAAACTACCGTACTTCGCTTTCTCAACTTGACAGGTAACCTTAGTTTCCTCACTTCTAGCGTAAATTGAGAGGTACTCGTATCTTCTGTCACCTCATTCAGAGTTTCGGGCACAATCACCACATCATCTGCAAACACAAGTCTCATTCCATTTTTCAACATTCAGGTCTTGATAAGCGCTGCTATGTCAAGGAGCAAGTCCGTTAATATTCGTTTCCACTCGTTTGCGTATGTAATTTTCAGTGTCACCGATTCCGAACTTTTATAGTACCATCTTCGGACGCAAACCGCTATGACACTGTACATCGCCATCGACGGCAAACAATTCGTCATTTTATCGGAGAAGACGGAAACACGCTGTATAACCCAAAAATCAACCACTGAAGAACTTCAACATCAATATGGGAGATGAGGATGGACCTTAACGGCTCAGAGCTCAAAATAAGCAGTATAATAGCCTCAGTGGTAATATTTCGCATGCTCGAACGGCACGCGCCCGCAACGTTTCTTAAAATTACTATTCCAAGAAGGATGAAATTAATGCGCTTACGATTCGTTTTGTAGACAGAACACGGAAGTTAAACTACGTAGGACTCTCAATGAATGGCGCATACAAGTGCTTCTAAGGACCTGCTCTCAAATCTTAATTCTTGGATGTATTTCTTTCATCGTTTAGAGACTTCACAGGAACTCTTTTGTACCCTTTGTTGCATTGGTGGATGCGGAACGAAAGGTATCTCTGAGAAACGACCTAGCCGCATTGCAGAAATTGTTTTCAAACTGAGTCTTTCACCACATAACCTAGTAACCGCTGTTGTGGAAAGTTTTGACAAATTAAAACTGTTGTCCGGACCGAGACTCGCGCATATAAAATTACCTTGCTCGTGCTAGTCCAGCATTCCATCGAGAAGAGCTTCTATGAAGTCTGCAGAGGAGAAAATTACCTTGCTCTTGCTAGATTAGCATTCCATCGAGAAGAGCTTCTATGAAGTACGCAGAGGTACTGGTAGAATTGAAGCTCGAACCTAGAAAGTAGTTGAACACTGTCTGGCTGTCTGAAGGTTGCGGATTCGAATCTTGGTCCAACAAACTGTTTGAATCTGCGAGCAAGTTTCGAACCGTGGACACTCCGCAGCGATATGTTTCATTTTGGAAACAACCCTCAGTCTGCGGATATCTATTTCTCAGCGATTCCGTACCTCTACGAGTATTGACCCAGAGACTGGAATGTATGAGGGAAACAAATTTGACTAAGAGGAGGAAAGGTTTTGAGTACGGCCACTTTTTATGTTACTGATTCGATGAGACAGAAACTGTAAACTCTAAAACAGTGTAGCACTGGAGCGCCTTGATCTACCTACCCGATATCTGACTGTGTTTTCGTGACACCTGCATTACAAAATACAATGTGTTTCTCTTCTATTGAGTTAGACTGCCCTTTCTGAAACCGAGCGAGGTGGCGCAGTGGTTAGCACAGTGGACTCGCATTCCGGAGGACGACGGTTCAAACCAGCGTCTGGCCATCCTGATTTAGCTTTCCCGTGATTTCCCTAAATCACTTTAGGCAAATGCCTGGATGGTTCCTTTGAAAGGGCACGGCTGATTTCCTAATCCGATGGGACCGATGAATTCGCTGTTTGGTCCCTTCCCCCAAACCAACCAACCAATTAACCCTTTTTGAAGAGGACTTGTTTTAGATGTTAAAATTTCACGATCATTTTTTTCTTCATTTACGGCATTTGTATCCACAGACAAAACATAGATCACTACGCTTACAGCAGAACGCGACCGTTTTGCTTCAAATCGTTCAAATGGCTCTGAGCATCAGTCGCCTAGAACTTAGAACTAATTAAACCTAACTAACCTAAGGACATCACACACATCCATGCCCGAGGCAGGATTCGAATCTGCGACCGTAGCGGAAGCTCGGCTCCAGACTGTAGCGCCTAGAACCGCACGGCCACTCCGGCCGGCCGCGACCGTTTTGTTCAGGGTCTATTACAATCAATCTGCCATTTAAAAGTGATTGTATTCCAAGCTGTTAGGGATTTTGTTTGACAATAAGTAGAAAACAAACTAATCTTGTGGTTTTAAGTTGTGCAGCGAGGGGGTGTGTCATTTTTGGGACTGGATATGGATGCCACCCAGGCAGTTAACACAACCCGTTTATATAGGTTCATTCAGCTGCCCCTACCACTGGGCCTTATGCAACCCACAACACTTTAAAAACCCACATACGAAATTTTCATATTCTCTCACTTACTATTAGCAAACTATTAATGATACAGAAAAAATGAATAGGACCTTTTTTCAGGAAACTTAATGCAGTTGAAGTTTGTACTGGGATACGTTTCTCTGGAGGCCATAGTTCTCTAGTTATTGAAGAAAAATGCGTTTGAAGGTACCTCTGTACGTTTTTCGTGAATAAATTCGAAAACTACGGTTGAGAGCGAAAACGTATCCTAGTACATAATTTGACTACATTAAATTTCCTGCAAAAAGCTTCTGTTTATTTTTTCTGTAGGGCTGACGGTTTGTGGTAGCGAGCGAGAGAATACAAAAATCTGGCATTTGAAGGTGTTGCTGGTTGCATGCAACGCAGCTGTAGGGGCAGCTGAATCATCCTTGAACTGAAAAAAATAAGTGAAGTGGTCGTATGGCACTGCTGGCCGGGAGGCCCCATCCAGGGAGTTCGGCAGCCGAGTGCAAGTCTTATTTCACACGAATGCCGGTGATGAGGATGAAATGATGAGGACGACACAACATCCAGCCGGTGATGAGGATGAAATGATGAGGACTTCCCAACACCCAGTCAACGAGCGGAGAAAATTTCCAACCCGGCTGGGAATCGAACCCGGGCCCACTACATGGGAAAGCACTTAACTACTCAGCTGAGCAGGCGAACGTCTTGTGTGCTGCTGGCGAGAGAGGCAACTGGGCTCAGATTCTTCGCTAGGTCATACCATTTCGTTTCTGCAGCTTGCTGATGGGATGTACAAATAAGTGGCAGTTTGAGGATTCTGCTTTGCTAATGTTCTATACTGTTTCATATCTGCCTTGATGTCAGGATAGCACCGAAACCATCGCTGTGATAACCTACGAAAAACAAGTTATCTAGCTATTGCTAAAGTCACAATATTTTTCTGGTCGTCTTCAGCAATACTAAATCTGCAGTTTTGTGGAATCACTTGCTAGAAATGCGTCAGACGTCAGAATTCTGGAATGAATTAAAAGTTAGTTTTTCGGATTCCAGTAGGGGACAACCGTGCGCGATTCCAGTAGGGGACAACCGTGCGCGCACCTCGCCACAACCTCCCTTCAGGATGTCTGTGGTGGAAGAGGCACGGTCACGAGTGATTAGCAACAAGTCAGCTGTGCCGTGTGGAGTCGGCTGTGGCTGCTGGAGACAGCCTAGTCGCAGGCGCATGGAATCTGGCGCAAGCTGCAGTGTTCACGGGCGACTGCATCCGTGGGGCGGTGTAGCACGGACACGGGAAACCTGTTAGGCGGCGTTATCAATATCCATCAGGCGGCACTCCTCCGCAGTCTTAATTAGCGCCTACACGCGCCGATTACTCCCCAGGTAGGCAGCCAAGCCTCGCAGGTATGCCGGCGCCGCTCCATCTCGCCCTCAGCTAAGCACGGCAAATTCTCTTTACGGACCACACATCAGGAGCGTCTGCTTGTCTGAGAAATCTGCACAACACTGCTAAATAAACAACCACTTATGCCAAATTAAAGCATGAAATGAGACACTGGCAATAATTAACGCGAAAATAGTTGCATTCGCATCCTCTCTTATCCCAGTGGTCCGCATGCAGGGTGCGCTACGGAGACGTACTGTGAGACCTTCAGTACACACACCATCAGATTATTTGACTTGTCGCTCTAACGAAGTAGGCGCGTGTCAGCAATATGTCTCGTGGTCTCATCGTGGCGTGTTTATCTTCTGCCGTTAGGTCAGACGATAGAAATGCCACTTGCACGCTTAGAGTAGCAGATTGACGGTGACCAACTTTAAACAGAACTTGATTAATTTTTACACACATTTATTAAAATAATAACAAGCATAAAAATTACTTAACTTGTTTCTGGATGCTATTTACAGTTGACAAACTGAAGTTCCTTTGGTATTGGTACGTTAATCTTATTCTCATATATATATATCTCTGATACTTGACAAAAGTGTCTATACATTTATCTTAATGGCTACGTACAGGAATATGGTAATCTTATTAAGCGCAGACTGAAACTTGACTATAGACTGTTACACACAAATGTAGAACTCGTACAGACTGGTACAGACTAATGCAGACTGATACAGACTGGTGCAGACAAATGCAGACTGACTAATCGGAGGTCTGTACACTCGTTATAATACCTCGCGCGTTCATGTATCACTGCGCGAGTGTGATCCGCGAGGAGGAAAGGTTCTACGTTAGCAGCAATCTCATTGACTGCGTTACATATTAATACGTGGATCAGCGAAAGCAGAATTAGGTCCGTCTCTATGGCAGCGCCATCTCGTAGTGCGGAGATGGACGAGCGCTGCGCCTGCGCTGTTGTGCTTAGTGGGGCGCGCTCTAGTGGGAAAGTTGTGTACGCGCTGACTGCGCGGAACTATGTACACAAGAGAGATATTATGACTGTTTACAGTCAGCTTCAACAATCAGTTCTCTAGCTCTACTTGGTGGTGTTTTTGTATAGAATAACGCTGTCGTCCCTACATACGTGGAAATGTTTCTCATAGACTGAAGTGACGAAAGTAATGAGATAGAGATATTCTGGTATGTAGATGGCGGTGCGTTCACGTACACAAGATATGAAAGGGCAGTCCATTGGCAGAGCAGTCATTTGTACTCTGGTGATTTATGAAAAAAAGGTTTCCGAAGTGATTATTGCTGCACGATATGAATTAACAGATTTTGAACGCCAAATGGTAGTTGCTGCTAGGCTTATGGGCCATTCCAATTCGGAAATTTTTAGAGAATTCAGAATTCCGAAATCCCCAATGTCAAAAGTGTGGCAAGAATACGACATTTCAGGCATTACCTCGCACCACGGACAACGCAGTTGCCGACGGCCTTCACTTAGCGACGGAGAGCAGCGCCGTTTGCGTAAAATTGTCAGTGCTAACAGACAAGCAACACTGCGTGGAATAACCGCAGAAATCAATATGGAACGTACAACGGACCTATCCGTTAGGAGAGCGTGGTGAAGGTTGGCGTTAATGGGTTAAGGTAGCAGACGACCAACGCAGTACTGCTTTGTTTACGCAAGTTATTTGTGTTTGCCTTTAGAAGTCGTGTGTCTTACACTGGAATTCATGGTGTACTCTTTATACGGAACGTGCCCATTATTTAAGTAGTGGCAGATATTGTAACCTAAACTGTTTTATCCCTAATCCGTGAAGGTGGTATGTGACTGAAACCAGCCGATAGTTGGGTTTTAAATAAAAAAGCAGTCAAACACGCATTTTATAAAAGAACCTGTTATAGAAGAATAATAATTACAAAATCCATTAGTGCAGGTGTTAACATACACACTACATTCAGTAACAGCAGGTAGTTGTAACAATTAAATGAGTTACTAGTGGTAGGACGTTTTTCACAAAAGGTACATTCTCGTCAGAGGACGTGCTCGTGTAAATCTCTCTGCATATCACAAACATTCAGCTTCTCTGACCTGTTCGCAGCAGAGCTACATCCGCAGTTGCGAGAGCAGCATGAAAGCGTGCTCAAACTAGAATAAAAGTAACGGAGTTTGGTAATTACCTATAAAAGGTTTCATAACCTATTGGTGATGCAATGACGTAAAGAAATATAATGATCATGAAAGTGGTAGGCATGACACACTGCTCTCCGGCCGCGGTGGCCGAGCGGCTCTAGGCGCTTCTTTCCGAAACCGCGCAACTCCTATGGTCGCAGGTTCGAATCCTGCCTCGGGCATGGATGTGTGTGATGTCCTGAGGTTAGTTAGGGATAAGTAGTTCTAAGTTCTAGGGGACTGATGACCTCAGACGTTAAGTCCCATAGTGCTCAGAGCCATTTGAACCATCATTCACTGTCGGAAAAATCAAACGATGTTCCACTATGTGATTATGCTAGTATTTTTTCTGACAAATATCACAGCACTTGCCACAATATGCCTCATGAGCTCTCACGTTGATCTCGTATACTTGCTTCAAGTTTCTGACTAGTCTCTCTCGCTCTTAATTCGTAGTGCCTCAATACATCTGATTCCAGTCGACACATATATGCGTTTCAGTAGTCTCAATCGCTGTACTTTGAGCATGACGAAGTGAGTCACTAGCAAAGCGATAGATATGCTCTTTGGTTGTTTCATTTGAACTTGCTTGAACACTTCATTCTCCTCATTGGCAAGTAGAGTGAAAGGTGCCTCCACTGACTCAATAAATCGTCCTTGAGGCATTCGTTACTTGGAATTTTCATGTTTGACACTGAGTTGCTTTTCGGAAACTTCTTGAGCCCACTTACGCCCTCTGGCTAAACTTGCAGACTTACTTGCTTCCGATTCCTGTCGAAGTTTCTCATGTACTTTTAGCTTCTCCTTCTATAGGCGTCGCTTGTGTTGGCTTGCTACCTTTTTGACCATCGAAGAAACTGTTGCTAAAGCGCTATTCACTATTAATACTGTTATTTTATTGTTGCAAATGTTGTGACAAGGATTCGGCACGACACAAAGAAACAGCAGATTGGCCGACCGGACAGAGTCTGTCAACAGCTGTGAGCTGAAGGGGAACAGGAGAACAACAATAAGAGGAAACCGGACAACGGAAACGAGACGGCAGAATAACAACGTTGAAACGAGTAAGCCGAGAGCGAAACCCTGAGCTGTGTGAACCCCTGGAAAGCATACCCATGCTACCCGCACAACACGCCGGTCGTGCAGGGCAGCGTTATCAACACTAGTCGCCGCTACCCTTGCACTTAACGGATCAGATACACATGAGAGAGCGTTAATATTGCCTTGTCATCTGGTTCTATTCTATGTTTATAATTTCGAGTCTCTAGCTGATAGCGAAGTTAATTCAAAGTAAACTGCAAAACTGGTACCACACAGAAAGATAAATAAGAAAGCGATATTATGTAAATTATTAGGAAAGATCCACAGAGAGCAAAGATAGATACTTGGAAACTCTGTAGATTTGAGTGATCTGCTAGGGTCCAATCGCACATAATATTAATAATTATTTAAATATAAAATAATTATTTAAATATAACATATATTCTCCCCGCAAAATCTTAAAATATACTGAGAAAGTTCACAAACACAAGACTAAAAGGCAGAAAATAATAATAATAATAGTAATAATATACACGTTACAGGCCTTTTTTCACAGCACGCGAAACATTCATGACTACTTGTTCTTCCCGTTCTTCCAGTACTCCATTCGTTCACTAAAGCCTCTCTCCTTTTATTCAGTCCACTTTGGCCTTTGGGCTTTAGGTGCCGTTTTCTTTGAGCCCACTCTCCACTTGTACACCGTGTGTTTACAGATGCCTTTTTCCATGACGTCCGCTGAATCTATGTGAGGTCTTTCCAGATCAGTTTAGACTTATGTCATCCAGGGTGTTGTGGTCTTGAGTCCCTGGATGTATCTGAGGATTCTGTTGGTGTATCTGGTCTGTGGGGGTCTGCTGATGTGTCCATAAAGTTTTAGTCGCCTCTTCCTAATGTCCGCTGCGATGTTGGAGAACTTCTCTGTTGTGTTCCGGGAGTGAAGTCTATATCCTTCATCCGTGAGTTTTGGTCCAATAATTTTCCTAATGATTTTTCTTTCTTATGTGAGAATGTTCTCAAGGTCGGCCTTTGTGTGTGACCAGTGTCTCACTGGCGTATAGTACCTCAGGATTGATTACAGTGTTGTAGTGGCGAATTTTGGTGCTGGTGGACAGGCATTTCTTGTTGTAAATACCCTGTGTTTTGTCTAAGGCTCTCTTCATTTTCAATGACCATGTGTTCTGGGCAATTTTCTCCTTTCCTGTCGGTTCTAGCACTTCACCTAGGTACTTAAACTGTGTGACCCAGTTGATCTTGCCATACTTTGTATTCAAATTTGGTATGTTTAATTTCGTGCAGAAGAACTCAGTTTTATGAAAGGAGATCTATAACCCTACTTTTTCTGAACACTCTTTGAGTTCTTCTTCCTGTCTTATTGCTGTGGTTTCGTTATCTCTGAGTAGTGCCAGATCGTCTGCAAAGGCTAGACAGCCGACCTCCAACTTGTTCTTGGGTCGTTCAAGTCGCACTGGCTTCCAGGGGCCTTGTATTTGCATCTCTTTCTCACATTCATTGATGACCTTATCCAGCACTAGGCTGAAGAAGAGCGGTGAGAGTCCGTCACCTTGGCGAACGCCTGTCTGGGTCTCAAATGGTTCGGAGATTTTCCCCTTGAACTTCACCTTAGATGTCGTGTCTGTCAGTGTCGTCAGGCAACTTTACTAATGTAAATATATCTGTGATGATCTGTGTGAGTTCTTCGAGTGAGTTTGGTCCGAGGTTTTTCGTAGTTCGGCCACTATGCCGTCTTCACCAGATATCGTGTTGTTTTTGAGGCTGAGGATGTACCTGTGGACTTCCTCTTGTGTCGGGGATAGTGAGTCTGTGTGTCTGTCTATAGGTTCTTCGCCTGGGAATATCTCTGTGGGTTCTGGGCATTTGTGAAGTTATGAGAAGTACTGTGCCAACACCTTGCAGTTTTCCTTATCCGTCAGTGCCAATTTTCCGGCACTATTTATAAAGCAGAGGATCGGTGGTGTGTATCATCGGATGTACCCTGCAAACGTCCTGTAGAAGTCCCTTGTGTTGTAGTTGCGGAAGTTGTCCTCTATAGAGTCTAGCTGCTCCTTCAGGTATTTCCTCTTGAATTGTGTAATAATTTTTTCTATTGCCTTTCTTGTTTTGTTGAACACCTGTAAATTTTCTGGGGCTTGTTACTGTTGTATTTCTGGTATGCCAATTTCCTGGGGACGAGTGCATTCTCACAGTGTCCCACCAAGGGTGCTTGGTGTTCTTCTTCAGAGAAACGAGGGCTTGTGCTTTTTCTGTGATTTTTTGGCGGAAATTTTGTCAGTCATTAGTATGTTGTTTTTTTTCCCCGAGCCTCGTTCACTCCAGAGTCAGTGATCTTTTTCGTGTCAGATTTCAGTAGGGGAGTTTTCTTACAGAAAATTCTCTTGGGGGTGAACTTGACTTTGATGCTTCCTAGGTAGTAGTCAGAATCAATGATGGCTCCCCGCGTACCTTTATGTCTCGCATCTCTTACTGAACTGGTTATGAGATTGCCACGTGGTCAATTTGGAACTCGCCTAACTGCTGGCTTGGTGAACGCCAGGTTTTCTGTTTTCTGGGGTGTTTTCTAAGGGATGTCAACAAGAGCTTGAGACTGTGCAGCTGGCAAAGTTTTATGAGCTGTGTGCCCTTTTTGTTGGTGAATTAGTGTGCGGGATAATTTCCCTTTTCCTGTGCATTTTTTCTCGGCCGATCTGTGCACTGAAATCGTCCATAAGAAGTTTGATGTCATCCTTGTGGACTTTATATAATTCTTTCTCAAGGTTTGACCAGAATTTATTTGCGGACTGTGGGTCTCTTTTATTGCTACGTTGCATTGATTAGTGTGTATTTTTTGTTGGCGCACTGAACGCGCATGGTTATCAGTCGGTTGTTCACTGGTGTGACTTCTCTGATTCGAGTATGGTATTATGGACCACGAAGGCCATCCCCAAAAGTGGAGCTCTTAAATAATTATTTAAATACAAATACTGTTTTAATCTAACACATTTTGAAATTCGGCTAAAAAGTGTAAAATAATTTCTCCTAGACCCATACAGATTCCTAATCCCAAGCAGATGGTCCTGAAAGTTGGTGCTAGTGAGTTTTTAATTGCTATGACGATATACGAAGGAATTGAAGACATTGAAACTTCCTGGCAGATTAAAACTGTGTGCCGTACCGAGACGCGAACTCGGGACCTTTGCCTTTCGCGGGCAAGTGCTTTATCCTCTGAGCTAACTAAGCACGACTCACGCCCCGTCCTCACAGCTTTACTTCCGCTAATACCTCGTCTTCTAAGTTTCAGTCTGCCAGGAAGTTTCATGTCAGCGCACACTCCGCTGCAGAGTGAAAATCTCATTCTTTCAAACTAAAGACATTAGCTGCCACAAGCCACTGATTTATATCAATGGGGTAAGCTGAAAATTTGTGGCGGACTGGAATTCGAACCCAAGTCTCCTGCTTACTAGGCAGCTGCGCTGACCACTACGCCATCCGGAGGTAGTGGTAACCACAACCACGTGGACTGCTCTAGCAAGCTACCGGTGAGGCACTAGTTCGACCTCTTATGGGAATCAGCGAGATGCCCCGAGCAGTGAGGCTAAAGGGCAGGGTCATTACATCAGAAGTGTGTGGTAAAAGTTGAAAATTTGTGTCTGGCAGGAACGTGCTAGGGTAGTCCACTCAGTTACAGTATCATTTAGTAATCGCGAAAGCGTTACAGAGATGATATATAAACTATAGTGGCAGACTCTGCAAGAGAGACGCTCAGTAGCTCGGTACGGGCTTTTGTTGAAGTTTCGAGAACATACTTTCACCGAGGAGTCAAGCAGTATATTGCTCCCTCCTACGTATATCTCACGAAGAGACCATGAGGATAAAATCAGATATTTTAGAACCCGCATACCGACAATCTTTCTTTCCCCGAACGAGACTGGAATAGAAGGGAGAACCGATAGAGGTACTTGTGATCACTGCGACTGGATGGTGTAGTGGTCAGTGCATCAGCCTAGTGGGCAGGAGACCCTAGTTCGAATTCGGGCCTGGCACAAATTATCAATTGGCCTCATTGATGTAAATCAATGCCCTCTGGCAGCTAATATCATTAACTATTTCGCATCAGCCTAGTGGGCAGGAGACCCTAGTTCGAATTCGGGTCTGGCACAAATTATCAGTTGGCCTCATTGATGTAAATCAATGCCCACTGGCAGCTAATATCATTAACTATTTCGTTTCTTGATTCATAATAGGTGCAGGGTCAAAACGATGTCTGTTTTTTTCGGACATGTCGGAAAGAAGAGACAACATTTTTAACAAAAAACGTGAGGCACATTCAGCAGATAGTAGTTAGGCGCTAAACTATCCGTGCATCAGGTATCTATTGCATGTGCCTTACTTCCTGCTATATAATTGCTATGAGAACTGTCATAGCTATTAAAAATTCACATCCACAAATGTTCAGGACTATTTGCTTGAGGTTATGAATCTTTACGGGGTTAGCCGAAATTATTTGATACATTCAGCCCGATTTAAAACCGTGTTGTATTAAAAATTTACGAAGGTTGGAACTTAAATAGTGGCAACTATTTATTCACAACCGATGCAAAAGAGTTGTTGGCACCTGCTACTGTCCTTCAAAGTAGTCACCACCATTGTGTAGAAGCCGTTGCCAGCTATGTGGAAAGCGTAGTATACCGTTAACAGAGGGACACGGTCCCTAAGGATAGATGCATACTTATGTTAATCCATTGTGCCTTCCAGAGTGACGAGATCACCCAGAGAAAATTACAAAAACATTCTCCAGACCAAAACGCTCCCTCCTCAGCCTGAACGCTTACAAAGGTTGTTGCAGGGCCGTACACACTAATGGCCGTCTGGCCAATGGAGTGTCAAACGTGATTCATCTGAAAAAGACACCTGTCCCCACTTACTGGATGTCCAGCTGCGGAACTGTCGTGTCAGTTCCAGCCTTCGTTGCCGGTGATAAGCAGCCAGCATGGGCTCATGGCCGGCCGGTGTGGCCGTGCGGTTCTAGGCGCTTCAGTCTGGAACCGCGTGACCGCTACGGTCGCAGGTTCGAATCCTGTCTCGGGCATGGATGTGTGTGATGCCATTAGGTTAGTTAGGGTTAAGTAGTTCTAAGTTCTAGGGTACTGATGACCATAGATGTTAAGTCCCAAAGTGCTCAGAGCCATTTGAACCATTTGATCCATGGTTGCATGATCCAGTCGCCTGCTGTGGTAGCCCACATGCAGCAACGTGCGCTGAACGGTCATTGCGGAGATAATATTGATAGCCCCTTCATTTATCTGGCTGGTAAGTTGCTCAACAGTTGCGCAACTGTTCGCCCGTACACACCTCTGCAGCCGTCGTTCACCCCTGTCCGCTACAACAGTTTCCATAGTGCCACTTTTGACTAGTGTCATTTCGCCATGCGCGGTATAATTTAACCACGGGAACACACGAACAGTTTACACACTTAGTCGTCTCGGAAATGCTTTGTCACGAAAACCAATGATCGTGACCGTTTAGTCGTCAGATAAATCGCTCAGTTTCCGCATTACGACAACGGCTGCACTGTCATCCTCGTCCCCCACCCCCACCCTCCTGACACGCTTTGCGTACCTTCTACTGCTGGTGCAGCCACCTGCGTCTGTACGTTATTGTACGTTGACGTCGAACATTGGTCGTGGTCACATTAATGCGACTAGATCTGTACATCGATGTTAGAGTCAGATTTACGGGTGACTACCATATTGTGATGGCAACCACTTCAGATATATCTCCACACTCACAACTGCCCCCGCTGCGCAATCACTTTGGTTCAAATAGCTCTGAGCACTATGGGACTTAACATCTGAGGTCATCAGTCCCCTAGACTTAGAACTACTTAAACCTAACTAACCTAAGGGCCGAGGCAGGATTGGAACCTGCGACCGTAGCAGCAGCGCGGTGCCGGACTGAAGCGTCTAGAGCCGCCTGGTCACAGCGGCCGGCTCGCAGTCATTTTAGTGCGACAAGCATTCAGCTTATTAAGTTATAGAAGTGCTATTTTTTGTTTAACAGAATATTCTTTTGCTTTCACCAACTCTAAGCCATATCGAGGATCGCCTTCGTGCCGAGTGGGAAAATCTTCCGTGCAGATGACGGAGCATATTTTTTGCACTTCAGAAGGACCATGTTCTGTGAAGGAGAAACTTTATTTTACTTCAAATTAAAAACGTGAGCAGATATACAGGTTTAGTGCTAGCTTAAGACTTGGAGCCGGCCAGTGTGGCCGTGCGGTTCTAGGCGCTTCAGTCTGGAACCTCGTGACCGCTACGGTCGCAGGTTCGAATCCTGCCTCGGGCATGGATGTTTGTGATGTCCTTAGGTTAGTTAGGTTTAAGTAGTTCTAAGTTCTAGGGGACTGATGACCACAGATGTTAAGTCCCATAGTGCTCAGAGCCATTTGAACCATTTTAAGAGTTGGAGGAAGCGGTGGATGAAGAAGAAAATAATGCGGAGTGAACATGGTTCTCGAACGGAAGGTTATGGGTTCGAGTCCCAGTTTAGTACACATTTTAATTTGCCTGGAAGTTTCGAAACGGTGCACACTACGCTACAGAGTAATAGGTCCATTCTTGGTACAGATTTCGTATTTCATTAAACCGTCCAGTATAGTCTGTGACTGTTGTAAAGCAATGTAACAAATAAGAGTCTCTACAGAATTACCTCTTCTGGTAACTCGCGTAATCCTTTGTGTGAAGTCTCAGCGCTTAGCGACGACAGCCCATCGGAAAGCTGCTTTCGGCAATCAATTACGAGTAACTTCACTGAGTACAGAATACCACGGCAAAGCATTATTGCTCGAAGTTACTTGACAGCCACTGGCATCCAGTGTGACACTGAAAGACTACTTAACACTGACGTAACCACTTTGTAAGCCTGCGGTGGTAGAGGCCAAGTCCCGAGTACACGCACACACGCACGCACAGACACACACGGAGGCTACTGGCCTCGCACTGCCCTCGCCCGCAACCAGTCACATAAATGTCGGCGGATTGCGCGCCGCTGCGCTGCCCCTGTAACTGGAGCGACGGCTTATACGGGCATTACTGTGCGGTCTGCCCGCGTGACGTAAGCAGCTATTATGTCGGACGCATTGGAAATCTGTGGTCGCTATGGCAGCCCACTTCACCGCTAAGCCCCCAGGAAATTAACACAGATACCAGCTGCGCGGCTGCGGTGAAGATGCAGTTAGTGAAATATGGATATGCTTGCTGCGAAATCCTACGCCGGATAAATTGACAGGGGCATCGAAACGCACGCTTCCACTGATTGCTTTCAAGCTTGTTCATCGCGTGTTATCCCAGCAGTTACGGGGTAATGCAGATGTAATGTTCAATTTTGCTGTGGGGAAAAATGAAACTTTCAGTTTCAACAAAGCATAAATTCTGATTATGGTAGTTCGCTGTAAGAACCTATATCCTCATCATCGCTGTAGTGGAAAATTAAAAAAAGAAATAAGTCGAGTAACGAGACCATCTCCGAAACTACTTTCAGTAGCCCTGCAGAAGGTTTTAAGGTCCATAGTGTGATCCGGATCCAGAAGAGAATGAAAACTTCATTTTGGAGTTATTTGTTTATTAATATTTAAGAGACCTTTGTCTTAAAAATGACATATTTTCACAAAACTAGACGTAATTATCTTGATGGAGTTACCGTGATCGCTACTTATAAAAAGTGTTCAAATTAAGTCTCCAGACCGTTGTTCTTTATCTCCATATGTCCGGTTTCGGGTCAGCTGCGCAACTGTCATGACGGTGAACTCTCAGTTCTAAATTCTACAGGTCTCTCAGTAACAGATGATCTGAAGATGGCCAACTGGCCCGAAACCAGTTATGTGGAAATATATCAATGCGATCTGAAAACTGAATGGTTCAAATGGCTCTGAGCACTATGGGACTTAACATCTGAGGTCATTAGTCCCCCAGAACTTAGAACTACTTAAACCGAACTAGCCTAAGGACATCACACACATCCATGCCCGAGGCAGGATTCGCACCTGCGATAGTAGCAGTCACGCGGTTCCCGACTGAAGCGCCTAGAACCGCTCGGCCACCTCGGCCGGCTGGAGACTGAATTTGGACGCGTTTGTGAGTATTTTATATTTAGTTTAACTCTAACAGACTTTAATTTATTTTTTTAAAAATATACTGACATAGGTTTGTAGCTACATGCTCTGTGAAAAGAATGTTGTGTTGTTGTTGTTGTGGTCTTCAGTCCTGAGACTGGTTTGGTGCAGCTCTCCATGCTACTCTATCCTGTGCAAGCTTCTTCATCTCTCAGTGCTTACTGCAACCTACATCCTTCTGAATTTGCTTAGTGTATTCATCTCTTGGTCTCCCTCTACGATTTTTACCCTCCATACTTCCCTCCAATGCTAAATTTGTGATCCCTTGATGCCTCAGGACATGTCCTACCAACCGGTCCCTTCTTCTTGTCAAGTTGTGCCACAAACTTCTCTTCTCCCCAATTCTGTTCGATACCTCCTCATTAGCTATGTCTGTCAAATATTTGACTGTGCACACGCCTATAAATCTGCTGTGATCCAGTAAAATTCCGAGGCGGTGGTTTTTTTCATGGAGTTGGATTGCACCACTGAAAAGAATAAGACATGCAAACTTTTCAGTAATTCCTGAACAATACTCAGCGGCACAGATCCCTGTAGTTGGCTAATATGGTAATTGTTTCCGTTTCACACGACGAGTCCCAAGAACAACGTAATATCTTTCTTGCTGCTTTATGAATTGTTTTGTTAGGTCTGTACTAACATGCCGCATCGAGTTTTGAAACAGAAGGAACGTCCAAGGAGCTACGTAAGTAACAGATGATGCGGACACCGCTGCTAGCGGTCGTGAGATATTGTTTAAGGAGGCATCGACTACGACACCCGTTGTACTGAAGCTTCGTGGCTCTGAGAAACAGAATTCTTTCCAAATCACATTAATCACATTATAATTCTGACACTTTATAAGACCATGAACACATTTCTCGTATTGCGGACAGTGCTGCTGGCGGTAGTCAGATATAGTTTAGGAGGCATTCACGCCGACATCCACTTTATTGAAGTTTCATGGACTTGAGAACCAAAATTCTTTTCCAAAACACATTAATCACTCTGATTCTGCATACGACCGCAAATACATTTTTCCTGTAATTCTGTATCGGACAGATCTCTGGAAACCAGCTTTGTAGTGTCTGTCAAATATTTGGCTGTGCTTACTCCTATAAATTTGCTGTGGTCCATCGTGTCTACTGTAGTTGCACCAAGTGTCTGGGCTCTTAGGACGCACCATTACTTCACGTAAGGTGCAGTAACTGCTGACAGAGTGCGTTACACTTTGGAGTATATGATGATGTTCCCACGAATTACAAAGGAAATGTCATCTACTTGGGTAAACAAATTATAAGCGCTATGCTATTCGTAGACAATTAGAGGCAGAGAAATTCTGAGAGGCAAGCTGCACAGTAGATGAAAGCTGCTGAAAGCCACATAAGAGAAGAGTTTGCAGTTATTCCAAAAATCCACCGTCGACTCAGGAAATACATGTTACGGTTGTTGGAACTTCAAATATAGCTTCCGCGAAAGAGCATTTTTATGATATAAGGAAGATTTTCAAATGAAGTATTTAGATAAAGATATAACATTATGAACGTTTGTAAAGAATGTAAATATACACATTCCATGACAGCCTTTTCGTAATATATCAAAAAATATAACGTCGTTGCCAGCAGAAATTGGTGAAACACTTGTTTTAACTTTTTCAGCT
Source organism: Schistocerca americana (assembly GCF_021461395.2). Taxonomy (NCBI): domain Eukaryota; kingdom Metazoa; phylum Arthropoda; class Insecta; order Orthoptera; family Acrididae; genus Schistocerca; species Schistocerca americana. The sequence continues at coordinate 160,038,904 of NC_060119.1, read as the reverse complement.
ATAAAAAAAATCTGAACAATAATTACGGATGTTTTTAAATGCCTTTATCACACGGTGCCCTACATGGCCACGACGATACTCCAGAAACTTATCCTTGTAGTGCATCCGTCGTATGAAAAAACGTTCCCAAAATTTAACATGGCAGGTGTACAGTATGTGCTCAAAAGTATCCGGACACCCCCAAAAACATACATTTCTCATACTGCTGCCACCTACTGCCAGGTACTCCATATCAGCGACCTCAGTAGTCATTTGACATCGTGAGAGAGCAGAATGGGGTGCTGCGCGGAACTCACAGACTTCGAACGTGGTCATGTGATTGGGTGTCACTTGTGTCAGACCTCTGTACACGAGATTTCCACAATCCTAACCATCCCTAGGTCCACTGTTTCCGATGTGATAGTGAAGTGAAAAACGTGAAGGGACACGTACAGCACAAAAGCGTACAGGCCGACCTCGTCTGTTGACTGACAGAGACCGCCGACAGTTGAAGAGGGTCGTATTGTGTAATAGGCAGACTTCTAGCCAGACCATCACACAGGAATTCCAAACTGCATCAGGATCCACTGTTATGTACTACGAATGCCAAACGACGCGTCGCTTGGTGTAAGGAGCGTAAACATTGGACGATTGAACAGTGGAAGAACGTTGTGTGGAGTGACGAATCACGGTACTCAGTGTGGCGATCCGATGGCAGGGTGTGGGTATGGTGAATGCCCCGTGACCGTCATCTGCCAGCGTGTGTAGTGCCAACAGGAAAATTCCGAGGCGGTGGTTTTTTCATGGAGTTGGCTTGCACCTCAGCGCAAGCCTACATTGATGTTTTAAGCACCTTCTTGCTTCCCACTGTTGAAGAGCAATTCGGGGATGGCGATTCCATGTTTCAACATGATCGAACACCTGTTCATAATGCACGGGCCGTGGCGGAGTGGTTACACGACAATAACATCCCTGTAATGGCCTGGCCTGCACAGAGTCCTGACCTGAATCCTACATAACACCTTTATGATATTTTGGAACGGTGACTTCCTGCCAGGCCTCACCGACCGACATCAGTACCTCTCATCAGTGCAGTGGAGAATGGGCTGCCATTCTCCAAGAAACCTTCCAGCAGCTGATTGAACGTATGCCTGCGATAGTTGAAATTTCATCAAGGCTAAGCGTGGACCAACCCATATTGAATTCCAGCATTACCGATGGAGGGCGCCACGAACTTGTAAGTAATTTTCAGCCGGGTGTCCGGATACTTTTGATCACATAGTGTAAGACGGCTTGGATCCGCTTGAACTAAGTAGAAGGAGGAGGCACACTCGTTAATGAAAGATATGTGAACGACCTTAGTTTTGCTAGTGAGATAATGCCGTTTGATTCTAGTGTAGATGGACCTAAAACAATAATGAAGAACTTAATAGCGCAGAACAGATATGTAGTCAAAAATCATATGGCCAACATAATGTAGAATGATCAACTGAAAAGGAGAAAACAATGATGGAACAACTCAACGTCCCGCCAACGTTGACATCGAGGTCATCAGAGACAGAACAGAAGCTCCGACTGGGTAAGGAAGGTTGGGTAAAGAGGCTGTGCTCTTTCCAAAGCAGTTACCCTGTTTTTGCCATAAGCTATATACGTAAACTTGGAAACTTGTATCTGGAGCACAGTATGATGATTTGAACCGCCGGTACCTCGAATTCGACTCTCACGTCGCAATCATACCATCATCTTGGTGTGAACACATCGAAAAAGAAACCGCGCTCTGAGGGTTGCGTGTAAACTTAGTTATGTGTACATGTAATAATAATTATTTCGTGTGGCTCAGTGGACGTCACTTCGGCAATGTGAGTGTCCCGAATCTACGCCAATCGTGCAATTGGGGGAAATGGGACCTACAGTTTTACGTGGAATCCGAACCATTAGTCGTTTCTGGCGACGCTCCACATCGTGAAAAGGTGGAGGCTGGGTTAAAACGAAGACTGAAATATCCGAAGCCCAACCGAGATTCGATCCCACAACGTCTCGGTTTCCAGGCACGCACTTTACCACTAGACAACCAGGCCCGACACACGCTAGTATCGACATACGTGACATAAATGGCCTTATCTTTCGATTTCATTGAGTTAGGAGCTGAAATGTTTCCCATGGCCAAGAGGTTGCAGATCTTAATACGTGGCATAAATTTCAGCGTGATGCCTTTACGCTTTCCTTACGAAATGGAGCCCTAACAGTCGGGTAAACAGACAACAAAGTCATCCCGTAAAGGTTCCGTTTTTACTAACAGATGCGGAGCGATAAAGGAAGGAAAATTAATGACGTGGAACCAGACGATAATTTTTTTTAATTTAACGTAGTGTAACTACAAGGTGGATAACGTAATAAACAAACAGTAGAGAATTTAAAGTTCACCGATGCATTTTCCTGTATATATGGGAAGGTTCATCTCAGGAGCTACTGAAGGATTTTTATATGGTTTTCACTAACAGATACACAGATTCACGAGGAAAGCTTGCGTATATAATTCATTACCGATAAGCAGATACGTCCTCCAGTAGTAGTCATTCTCTGACACAGTCCGAAATTTCTCATGGTGAAAGAAGGTTGAAATTGAAGGGACATCCACTATGGCTTAGATGCGGACACTCAATAGTGCCCGAGAAAATAACGGTCAAATTTTGGACGTCATTTCTTCAGTTCTCTCGCAGGGCGTAAAACAAAGTGCGTAGGAAGCGCAGTGGCTTAGAGCAGTTTTGATATTTTCACCACGTGTTCTCATCCAATCTCTCTTGGCTCTTAAGTTTTGCGACCTTGCATAAAAATGGAGCATTTTTTGCACATTACTGACTCGTAGCGTGGGCGAAACGATTCCTCCTCATATGGTGGTCAGTTTGTCAATGAAATTGGAATACCGATAGAGTCATTAAAAGTAATTCCATCAGTGTGTATGCCGTTGTAGCAACCCAGAATCAGCTGCAGGTGATGACTTTCGAGATAATGTTTCGATATGTGTGGTTTGCCTCGAAATTATCGCTGGATCGTGAGGTATTTAGCAAAGTTAATGAAGTTGTTATTCCTAATTATATTCACACTAATAATAAGGTACTCGTGGTGCTCCTAGTTTTCATGTTTTGAATGATTTTTACGATATATATCAGCCTGGGAAATGTCCTGCTTCTGTTGGAGTGCGAAAGTAAAAATCAAAGGAAAAACTGAAATACTATAATTTACATGTTTTTCATTTCCGGTTGCTATTAATTGTATAAGATTATAAAAGTTTTGTTATGATAAAATCATTTCCGAATAAGATTGGAGATGCTTATTTCTTCTGTCAGTAGTTATGTTGCCTTTAAGTCACAAAAAAGTACTGGCGAACAGCTACTTCCGCGACAAAAAATAGAAAGAAACAAGGAGCGCAGAAATTCGAACCTATGCTCTTAGCCACTGCACTGCTGAGTATCAAGATTTTGTTCGATTCGTGAGTGGACTGGTGATGAGACATCGAAACGTTGACAGCCATTTTCTCGGAAACTACTGAGAGTCGGTGCCCAATTCAAAATAGGCATCCCTTTACTTGCACTCTTCTTTCACCCTGATAGGTTTCGACTGTGTCAGAAAGTGACCTCTGGTGGATTCCCCTTGTTAATGTTACCCATTCGAAGCCGGGGCGGGACGTAAGTAACAAATAAAGAAAGGAGTAAGAATGGCACACGGTGTTTCTGGTGAAAAAGTATTCCATTGTGTCCGAAACAGCAAAACCTACAGCAACGTAGATCTCTAATTTTAACTTGTGATAGTGGAATATACACTTTGACTGCCAAAATGATGGTTCTCAGAGAGCAGTGATGTGATGCATGATGGGAAGTGCTTGAAAGACAGATAAACAAAGCAGTGGATCAGGAAACAGGTTGGTATAAGGTGGAGATATTTACAGCACAAACGAAAATGAGATGGAAGCGGGCCGTACATGTCGCCATGCAACCAAAGAAGTTTCCTGGCGCCTTCCAAGAGGTGAGAAAAGACGTAGATGAACATCTCTCGAAAACTGTGTAGATAGCATTAGAAAACACGCAGCAGCAGCGTAGATGCATAGAGATCAAGACTACCACGTGTGGAGACATGTGGGGGAGTCTTCTTACCGGCAATGTTTGTCCAATAATTGGTGATTATGCGGTATCGGTTGCTTCATTTAATCTGAAACCGATATAAGATATATTTGCGTAATAAGTTACGATCCTAGCGTACTTCATTCGTTCTGAAATGGATAAGCATATATTGAAAAGGTATATATGTCCGCGTCTTCCGTATGTATAGCATCTTTGAGTGGCGTCCTCTGTCCCGTGACCGTAAATTTTGGCTGAACATCGTTAGCAATGGAGGCCAAAGATTCGTGGTATAAAGAGCCACCCTCGTTCCACCAACGGCCTTGTGAATGAAGGCGGAGAAACGGATAGTTTTAAGCCAACTTCTTGTTCTTGCGGTGGCGAACTGCCACTAAAAGGTGAAAGAATCAACAACGATCAACGGCGTGAGGACGCAGAAGGCAACGGAAACTACTGCATTAAAACATTTGATGTATACCCAGAAGATATCTAGCCCATAATTGAAAAATGTATGTCCTTTGGCAAAAGATTTCGAATTAGTCCCCCATTTGTACCTGTGGGAAGTGTGTGCCAAGGGGAATGTAACCATGAGAAATTGATTGACTGACCAAGAAAAGGGTGACATAGAACCGGAACGTGATAGGGAAGCTATAAAAATCCTAAAAAGGAAATGCAAATATAGTGGATTCAATGTAGTGAAATGGAAATGTGATAAGGATTTCCGATCAGAAAAATGTAGGGTAATATCAACATCAGCAGAAAATGGTACAACGGGAGTAGCATGTTACGAAAATGAAAGTGGGGCGAAGAGTTACTGTAAAGTGTTCAGTGATAAGGTTAGTGTCATCAGACTCGACAGCAAACCAATGCCACCAACAATAGTTCAGGTACACATGCCGACGTCATAAGGAGGAGATGAAAAGATTGAGAAAGTGCATGCGGATACTGAACGAGTAATTTGGTATTTAAAAGGAGACGATAATCTAATAGTAATGAGAGATTGGACGCGTTAATAGGGGAAGAACTAGAACACTGAGTTAAGTAGTAGGAATGAAAGACGAGAAAAGACAGTTGACTTTCGTCATAAATTTCAGCTGGTAATGGCGAATACACTGTTAAAAAATCACCACAAAAGGAGTACATTTAGAAAAAGTGTGGAGATACCGGAAGATTGCAGCTGGATTACGAGTACATCATCGTCAGATAAAGATTCCGAAATCAGATACTGGATTGTAAAAAATGGTTCAAATGCCCGTGACTTAACATCTGAGGTCATCAGTCCCCTAGACTTAGAACTACTTAAACCTAACTAACTTAAGGACATCACTCACATCCATGCCCAAGGCAGGATTCGAAGCTGCGACCGTAGTAGCAGCGCGGTTCCGGACTGAAGCGCCTAGAAAGTCTCGGGCACAGCGGCTGGCTGCTGGATTGTAAGGCGTACCCAGGAGCACATGTTGAAATGGATCACAAATTAGTAATGATATAGTGACAAATAAAACAGTAGGTAATTATGGCGATCCTATATACAGTTAACAACGTAATTTATTGCTATAATTGTTCGTTTTACAAACATTGCATGCACGCTCCCAGTGTGCGCACATACCTGATATCAGATAGCAGAAATGTTTAAACGTCAAGATGTGTAGACTTATAAAAATATTTATTCCGCGAAATGAAGTTTCCGTTCAGCTGAAGACTGTTAATATTGTTACACAGTTTCTTCGAACTGTATGTCTCAACCTGTACCGCGCCTCTAATCCGTCGTTCCTTCAAAGAGCAGAGGTTGTATTTGTTTCGCAACGTCGTAGGAAGCATATTCCCGTATTTCTCTTGTTGATTGTGATACTATTACCTTTGCTGTGTCAGTAAACGTTTCTCTCTGGTTTCAGATTCTCCTCACACAAACAGAGGTTGCCGACGGCTTATCGTACGCGAAACCTCTGAAAATACGTGGGTGAAATGTCTGTTCGTTGTGAAAACGATCGCTTGATATATTTCTCCGTCTGGCGATGAAAGCGATAACACCGAATGTATATTTAAATTGCAATACACGCTAGCTTCAAGTTTACTCAGCCTCTTTCTTGCCTTTGTTCCGTGCTGTATCCACTGAGAATTGAAGTTTTCTTTAATTTCTCCCAGCTGTTTACTTTTGCGTACCCCAGTGACACATCTGTGGTGTGCTGAAAGGCTCTCTGAAACAATATGTTTCAGACCACATCCTATCCACTCTTCTGAATACAAAACATATCATTTACTGAAATAATACTCATCACCCCACTGGTTTTCCACCGTTGCGAATGCCCCTGAGGTTCAGTAAGTTTTAGCCAGCCCTTTCTACAAGAAATCGATTCTCTGTGCAGTTTTATCTAATCTCACAAAAAACATACACTACTGGCCATTAAAATTGCTACACCAAGAAGAAATGCAGATGATAAATGGGTATTCATTGGACAACTATATTATACTAGAACTAACATGTGATTACATTTTCACGCAATTTGGGTGCATAGGTCGTGAGAAATCAGTGCCCAGAACAACTACCTCTGGCCGTAATAACGGCCTTGATACGCCGGGGCATAGAGTCAAACGGAGCTTGGATGGCGTGCACAGGTACACTGCCCATGCAGCTTCATCACGCTACCACAGTTCATCAAGAGTAGTGACTGGCGTATTGCGACGAGCCAGTTGCTCGACCACCATTGATCAGACGTTTTCAATTGGTGAGATATCCGGAGAATGTGCTGACCAGGGCAGCAGTCGAACATTTTCTGTATCCAGAATGGCCCGTACAGGACTTGCAACATGCGGTCGTGTATTATCCTGTTGAAATGTAGGTTTTCGCAGGAATCGAATGAAGAGTATAGCCACGGGCCGCAACACATCTGAAATGTAACGTCCACTGTTCAAAGTGCCGTCAATGCGAACAAGAGGTTATCGAGACATGTAACCAATGGCACCCCATACCATCACGCCGGGTGATACACCAGTATGGCGATGACGAATACCCGCTTGCAGTGTGCATTCACCGCGATGTCGCCAAACACGGTTGCGACCATCATGATGCTGTAAACAGAACATGGTTCAAATGGCTCTGAGCACTATGGGACTTAACATCTGTTAAACAGAACATGGATTAATCCGAAAAAATGACGTTTTGCCATTCGTGCACTCAGGTTCGTCGTTGAGTACACCATCGCAGGCGCTCCTGTCTCTGATGCAGCGTCAGGGGTAACCGCAGTCATGCTCTCCGAGCTGATAGTCGATGTTGCTGCAAACGTCTTCAAACTGTTCGTGCAGATGGTTGTTGTCTTGCAAACGTCCCCACCTGTTGACTAAGGGATCGAGACGTGGCTGCACGATCCGTTACAGCCATGCTGATAAGATGCCTGTCATCTCGACTGCTAGTGATACGAGGCCGTTGGGATCCAACACGGCGTTCCGTATTACCCTCCTGAAGCCATCGATTCCATATTCTGCTAACAGTCATTGGATCTCGACCAACGCGAGCAGCAATGTCACGATACGATAAACCGCAATCGCGATGGGCTACAATCCGACTTTTATCAAAGTCAGAAACGTGATGATACGCATTTCTCCTCCTTACACGAGGCATCACAACAACGCTTCATCAGGCAACGCCGGTCAACTGCTGTTTGTGTATGAGAAATCGGTTGGATACTTTCCTCATGTCAGCACGTTGTAGGTGCGCCACCGGCGCCAACCTTGTGTGAATGCTCTGAAAAGCTAATCATTTGCATATAATATGGTTAAATTTAGCTTCTGTAGCACGTCATTTTCGTGGTGTAGCAATTTTAATGGCCGGTAGTGTACGTTACCGAGGATTTTAAAGTTGCCCTCGTTATTGCCGCTCATAGGAAATGCAGCATAGACATTTGAGAGGGCACCAATAACCCAGTCCGGAAAGTTTGAGGACTGCGTTAATACTCCATAGAGAAACTATAAGCCGGTGGTTTTAATGCTTCAGACATTCTACCAAGTCTACAAAGTTGTCTTTCGTACAACACAGAGAAATTGTTGAAAAAGCTCTAGTTTGAGTTGTTCAACTTGCTTCTCACTTTGGCTTGAACATCGGTTATGTCGTCAAAGCGTTGACATTTCGTGTGAATTTCTGGGCTTTGACATTTTGTGATAGTTTTGTATTGATCGCACCAAGTCAAACCACCCATGATGTTTACAGGAAAGAATTTCCCACGACTTGCACTTCAATAATATGGCGTCAGGCGTCGACGTGTCGTTGTTCTTTATTCGGTAGTCAAGGCGCGCAGGACAGATTTTGCACACAATTTTCGTCTTCTTCTTCAGAACATTCTAGAGCAGTGGTCGTCAAACTTATTTATTCAGAGCCAATCTGACATTGTGCGGCGGCACCTGGGGCCTCATACGTAGCGATATTATCATTAATTTGTAATTTCATTTGTTACGAGCTCCCAGCACATTAGCTGTATATAGTGCGCTATAATTTGACCGTCGATCACCCCCCCCCCTCCCCCCCCCAACGAAGTACTAATCTTTAAAATACCGCACTAGAAGGAACACTTCGTGTTGACATTTCCCTGTTTCAGATTGCTGACACCTTCTGCGAACCCAAAACTGTGAACTGTAAGTGCTTGACGAAGCGTTGTTATGTTGTCTGTGCGATCGGATGATTCATTGATTACTGACAGTACTTGTACATATATTTAAATGCGACAGCCTTAATTTCATTTCATATTCTCCGCTACAATTACGTACCACGTTTGAAGGTGGCAGTCTCCGTAATGTACACTCGAGAATCGGTATTATTTGCATTTGAAATTTATGCTATAGCAAATTATCGGTATGAGGCACACACGTCCATGAGTTTTCAGCACTGGAAAACAACCAAAAAACATTCCCCTCTCACATCCACTAATCCCACAGTGGCCGCACTACTTACCCCCCGTGCTGCTGTGAGCAGGCGGCAATTTTACTCAGCTCACGGCCGAATTCACGTTAAAATAGAGCATATCTTAAATGTATCACTGTTTGTGTAATTAATTTTGTTTGTTACTAAGCAGGAAAACTACGCTCTTCAGAAGCTCTTAAAGTTAGTTGAATTTTTTTCGATTCAACTGTTAATTGCGAAAGCATGTTGAAACAAAACACTAGTGGGGACCGGAGGTCGTACGAGCACATTATTCGGGACGAATCTTCCCTAACTTCTTTATTCAACGTGGTTGATAGTTTTTTGTCTAATATAGTTGAAGATCTGCTTGGTGAGCGTATTGTCATTCATTCTGTAAATTTGTCCAAAAGTAGTAATCGCCTCTTCGTTATTGTTTATGACATGTTCTCTATGTTCTGATACATCTTGTCGTCATTTCGTAATTCCCAAAACGCTGCTTGTTTCTGAACGCCTAATATATACCATATAGTTGTCTTTTCAAATATTTCTAATTTATCAGGCTTATAATTTAATACTTGACGTTCGCTATGTAGAGGCACTCTGGCTTCACTACTGATTTGCTGTGCTTAAAACACTAGTGGGGACCGGAGGTCGTACGAGCACATTATTCGGGACGAATCTTCCCTAACTTCTTTATTCAACGTGGTTGATAGTTTTTTGTCTAAGATAGTTGAAGATCTGCTTGGTGAGCGTATTGTCATTCATTCTGTAAATTTGTCCAAATGTAGTAATCGCCTCTTCGTTATTGTTTATGATATGTTCTCTATGTTCTGATACATCTTGTCGTCATTTCGTAATTCCCAAAACGCTGCTTGTTTCTGAACGCCTAATATATACCATATAGTTGTCTTTTCAAATATTTCTAATTTATCAGGCTTATAATTTAATACTTGACGTTCGCTATGTAGAGGCACTCTGGCTTCACTACTGATTTGCTGTGCTTTATATTAAGTTTCTTGCACTTTTTGCTATCAGTTATACTATACGCTTTTTCTACCTGGTTTATCCTTTCCACTATACAGATTTTTCTAAACCGTTTCCTCGAACAATGTCCCCAAAATATTTGATTTTTTTTTTTACTTTTCCTCTTGCCCTTTATACGTTATTAAATATTTAGGAGCACTTTTTATGTTTGTTACATTTTTTTTTCTCTGCAGAGTTTCTTTAGCGCCGCTCACGTTGACTGTCTTCCAGATAATTGATTTTCGCAGCTGCATCTGTCGGGCCTGCAAAAATTATTCGTAACTGCAATGCAAAAATTATTCTCCCTAGCACAAGTGGCGACATGTTGGATTCGTTAGATTTTTCATTCTAAATTCTTGCAGTTTTCTCCACTACACAGCTGGAAATAAATAGAGGTGACGGTGTCTGACACCTGCACATACATCGATTATCTTGCAAAGGGCAAAACAATGACTGCAGAATACGACAAAAATTTCGTGATCAATTAGGTGAGAAAGTACGATAGAAGAGGATTCAACAGAAGAAAAGTGCGCACTGTGTTCCGGTGACAGAGGGACTGTCGGATTTTAAGTATGAATTATAGGGACATCCACTTAGTTCATGAGGCTGGAATCCTCCGACTTCCACATGTTCACACGTATAAGGATATTTGCGGGTAGAAACTTTCAGTCCTTTATCTAGGTTACAATGGTTGTGAATGGGTATTTTAAAGATCGTCCAGAATTTCACTTAAAAGATGGAATCCCCAAACTGGAAAGATGTTATACTGTATTATTCCGTGTCGTTGCATCTCCATTGATTTAGTTCCGTTTATTTGACTTCAGTGCATGTTGTTAATTTAATATTTATACTTGTTAGCGTTGTTTGTTGTAAATTGCAGCAATGTGATAATAACAAAAAAATAAATTTTAAAATACGTCATTTTCGGTATTCTCAGGTATTACGTGTTCAGTCATCAAACGTTGACCTTCTATGAGGCAAAAACAGCTTATGCGTTGAAAGAGGTACATGTAATGAAAATTTTAAGTTTTAACCTATTATCCGGAAGCATAAGCGATGTATCGATTACAAAGATGTACGTGTCGAAGAAGACTGCGAGGCAGCTGTCGCTCAGGCAGAGTAAATAAGATTTGAAGTAAAATTATGTAAGAGAATGCTACTAATATTATTACGAAATTGTGATGAATCTTTGTACATATTGTCACTTCGATCTACAATAAGGTAATCAATATTCAAGTATGTGTGCTCTTTTGGTGTAGAACGAATTTTAATGAGACCAGCTTTGTTTTTTATTGTATTTTTAAAGATCATTTGTTTACGTAAATGTAATTTTCATGATATGGCTTAACAACTGCAAGTCAGTTAGTAAGATTTTACAGTCATGCTTCTCAGTCATGTTCCACCTCCCAGTTCCAAGTCGTTTTTCTTTAATCAAATTCTAAATGTGTCTCAGTCAAAGATCTTGTATCTTGGCTTTTGCAACTGTATTTAGTTTATTAGTCTTGAGAGCAGGACAACGCGTTATCCAAGGCGACACGGTTTATGGATTTTCGCACAGGGACCACTTTTGTACTTACTCGGATTTACAGGGCCGTAGTAAGGTCGAGTACATCTACATCTATTCTCGGCAAATCACATTTAAGTGCCTGGCAGAGGGTTCATCGAACCACCTTCACATTTCTCTATTACTCCAATCTCGTATACCGCGCGGAAAGAATGAACACCTACGTCTTTCCGTACGAGCTCTAATTTCCCTTATTTTATCGTGGCGATCGTTCCTCCCTATGTAGGTCGGTGTCAACAAAATATTTTCGCATTCGCAGGAGAAAGTTGGTGACTGGAATTTCGTGAGACGATTCCATCGCAACGAAAAACGCCTTTCTTTTAATGAATCGCATCCCAAATCCCGTATCAGTTCTGTGACACTCTCTCCCATATTTCGCGATAGTACAAAACGTGCTTCCTGAATGTGCGTACCTCTAATTTGCCATTATCGCGCACGAGCTTTAATCAGTTTTGGTTTACTAGTATTGTTCTCTTGCTAGTGGACAGTTTGTTTGAAACAGGATCAGGTAAAAATAGACACACACGTAATCAGATACGCAGTCAGCATACCACTTCATATAACTGTTCCTTGTTAGACATAAACATCACACCTTACTGTGTACTTAATCGTTACATTGTTTAAAATAAAAGACACAACAGCCAGAGCAGCTGTTATGGGCACACATTTCCTACAGTTGTAAAACTCTCCACTCTGCTCATGGAGATCTCAATCTTAAGCCAACTTCGTTATTGTATATATGTATGTATTCTTCTACGGTTTGTGGCATCTATCTGTGTACGCACTGAAACGTGTGAGATAGCCAAGAGGTTTGCTACTTGGTTTGTATTTTGGAGGAGCTGTGTTCAGCTCACATCTGGTCATCGAAATTTGTGTTTAACGTTGTATTAATAAATCGCTTTAGGTTATCGATGAAATGGTCCCTACCGCGGTTTTCCTGTCACATTCTTATCCAGTTCGAACTTCTCTCTGTCTCTAATGACGTAGATGTTGACGTGACCCAAGTTCTCGTCTTCCTTCTTATGGTATCACAATAGTGAATTATATCAATAAACCGTGAACTGTGTCGTTCCAGGTTATCGCAATACGTCTTGCTATGTTCCGCGTAATATGTAGCTAACTAACCGATCCACTAATTGCTGATGAATTCCAACTTCTCGTCGTATAGACCAACGAACATGACGGGTCGTCAACGTGATGGGGTGACAGTCACAAAACTGCCGGTCTTAGTATCTACAGTCGGTTTTTTGTTTCGTCCAGAGACAGTGCGTTATTGCATTATTAGGAAATGACTGTCAGCTAACGATTCTAAGGCTTTTCGGGTCACAGGCTAATAACAATCACGCAGGATTTTCAAGTTTCAATTTATTATTATGATTAACTTCAGTTTGCTAGTGACAGGATATCACTTATTTTAATTGATTGCCTATTATAATGAAAATTACATAAAACGAATTACGTTCACAGTATCAACGGATAAGTTGTTGGAGTAATGTAGCTATTGTTGTGCGCGGCGGTCGAAGTACGTGATTAATTGCGAATGCAAACGAGGCGTTCACTTGTGCAGCGTGACCTTGCCTACCTTGATTGATGTTACGCCTCGAGGCTTGTCGCCCTTGATCCATCGGGAGTTTCTGCTTACCTCCTACGGAGCAAATAATTATACATGCACTTCAGCTTAATTGGCAGCCTGCTCCACTATAGGATAAAAAATAACTTTCACGAAGAGCACTGATAAAAAATAACTTTCACGAGTAGCACCAGCACTCTGTTTGCTCTTTTTATTCCCAGTCTGACTTCGTTTTATCTGGTCGTCTAGAATGGAATGTAGGAGAGACGTCATCGCGGAGTGAGGCTTTGAGCAGGGAGGTGATCAAAGCCAATGGTTACACTTGAAAGCCACACGGTTCGGTCCATAACACTTGTATTTTATGTAGATAGCCTCAGTGTGAAGAACAGCAAAAGCCGCTGTGCCTCTCTTTGGTATAACTCTACGTAGCAGTGTGTGGCTTCACGTGGTATGGCTCTTGACGACCTATTGCCAAGAAGCTCTGTCTTGGGCACGGTGACTTGCTTGCTCTGGGCCAACCCCGGTCAGGATATGGATCTTGTCCATTCAACGCAATATTGTGCGTCCTCTAGGTCTTCGGCTGTCTGCTTTTCGTTCTGTGATTGTTCTTTCCATTGACACTTGCCTTCTGGTAAAGTGACCAAAATATTGCAACTGATTTTTGTTGACAAAATGTTCTGATGCCGAACTGCCTCAGGATCGATTCATTAATTCGCCGTGCTACGATATTCGAAGTGATCTTCTATAGAACCACATTTCCAGCAATCCTGCAACGATCCGCCGTCTTCATTTTCAAAATTTCTAATGCGTAGGTCTCGATAGGGAAGATTAGTGCTCGGACAAGGGCAGGCCTCTTGGCAGTGATGCAGATGTTGTTCCAAATGCGAGCAAGTTTTGCTGTAGAAATTTCTCGTAATCTAAATGGCGCCTACGGATCGCAGGCTTGCAGTCTCTAGTGTTGGTGACAAGCGACTGACGACCTTGTAGCCAGCAATTCTTATTATGACAGTTCTGTTGTCATTAGGGCGATCTACAACCATTACTTCGATCTTTGTTTTTAAGACTACATTCTCCGCTTCGTTGGGCCAGTCTTTGTATGATGATTTCCAATTGATGTCCTTCTGTTGCAGTTACCCAAGTGTCTTCTTCGTACCTGATACTGTTAGTTATTCTGCCACGTACAACGGTGCCGTCATACTAGTATTCACGAAACTCTCTCATGATGTCCTCACTATACGTAATGAACAATAGTGGTGAATGAACAATAGTGGTGAATGACCGCAACTTGGTCTCACGCCGGCATTAGCAGAAAAGATGTGTGTGGTGTTATTGATTTTATACATATAGACTGAACCGACGAGTGAGAATTTGTACTGAGGCCTGGTATCGAAGCAGGGTCTCCCGCTTTATATGCAGGTGCGTTAATCTCTAAGCCACCTTGGCAGAGCAGTTGATACAACTGCGTGGATTGCCCTGGCAAGCCTCTCTCCTCGATCTAAAGTCTCACTGCCACTCCAGTCCACTTTAAATTCCCACTTTCAGTCTATATACATAAAATCATACCTGTATGAGACCAGTAAAATCTCTGAAATTGCTTCATTTCAAGGTGTTATTGACTGTTACTGTCGCTTTGTTTGAGAAGTACAGTTGCCGGGTCAGGTATATCAGGCGTCTCGGCGTGCTCGTATCGATGAGATAGTCCATAGCTTTCAGAATGTCACGTTGTCGAAAGCTTTCTTGTAATCCATGAAGGATGTGAACAACTTGATATTATGTTCCCTTGCCGTCTCTACGACATGCCGGATGTTTAGGATCTGCTATATCGTGTATCTATTCACAGACAGTTTCAATCAAGTGACCATATTCAAATAACGGATTAACTCTGTCACGTTTAAGGAAGCGTTCTCGACCTCCGGTACAAGGTTGTTCTTAGTTGCAGAATCTCTCACATGAAAGTAAACACGTAGTTACTTTTAATACGTTTTTATTATGCGCTTTCTTGCCTGTCTGCTTGGAAAAATTTTGCAGTTGATTTTAAATTGGTTCCTGATGAGCTAGAGACCTGATACTTTCAACACAACACAGCACAGGACAGAATGACATTGCAGTGTTAACTTCCTTTCTTGTCTGGTGTGTGGGGTAAGGCACTTCATGTGCCACTGTCATTTATGGATGAGCTATAGACGCGGAACTTTCAGCATTGACAATTCAGTATTAACTTGCTTTCTTGTTTGGTGTGTGGCGCAGGGTTCTTTGCGTGCTACAGTCATTTCCACATTTTCCTATACCAGTCGCGAATGGTTCGTCGGTCGAACGATTGCTGGTAAGCCTCAGTATGGGCTCTAATCTCTCTAATTTTTACTATCACGGTCTTTTCGTGAGATGTACGTAGAAGAAAGCATTATAATGGTTGACTCAGTTGAAAAGAAACTGAAAAAAACGTAAAAATTACCAAATGTCTGTGTTGTAATCTCACCAAAATGTTCAAAATCGACTGATATATGTCCCACAGACAAGACTAAAATTCAGAAAACAAATATTTAAATAAAATAAGTTTTTAATAAGGTTATAAACTAGACTCAAAAATATAAAATTATTTCTCGTAGCTGTGACCCCAGCCTCTTACAGACAGTCCTGAAAAATTGTGCTTGGGAATTTTGATTGGCTATGAAACTACTTATATGTAACGGAGAATGTGGGGCACTTGTAATACATAACTGATGGCTGAATAGTCCACATCCGATTATCTGATGCATGCATTCCACGTTTGTCGTTACAAATCTTGCAAGTATTTTCGCAGCTATTAAAAATTCACTGTCACAAATTCCCGGGGATATCCATAAGCCATTAGGAATTTGTATGGGTAGATGAGAAATTATTTTACACTTTTTAGTCCAATTTAATAAGATGTTATATTAAAAATTTGTTTTTATTTAAACGAAGAGCGGCGCGTTTCGTCACTGGTTCGTTTGGTTGTGGGCGCGAGAGCGATATAGAGATTCTCAGCAAACTGCAGTGGCAGACGTTACAAGAGAGGTGTTGGACATCACGAAGACGTTTCCTATTAAAATATCGGGTGAGCACTTTCCGGGAAGATTCGCACAATATATTACTTTCTGCCACATACATCTCACGAAATGAACACGACGAGAAAATTCGAGAAATTAGAGCTGATACAGTGGTTTACCGACAACCACTCTTCTCACGCTGCATTCGCATGTGGAACAGGGAAGGTCGGATCAGAAGTACTCTGCGCCACAGAGCGTTATGTGGGTTGTGGAGTATGTTGAAGATGTAGATTTGCGCTCTCTTTTTTTGGAAAACGTAGTTTTTTACGCTTCTCAATGTTTATTACGTCACATCTCCTGAACCGTGTGTCGTAAAATGATATAATTTGGCATGTACGTTCATCAGCATCTTATCTGAAAAATGTGCTGCGAATAGAGTGTGGTGTAAAGAAGAAACAAATTAAAACGCCATGCGTGATTCTGAAGTTTTGCTGCATGATCATCGAAAACGTAGTATTACGTAAGGAGCAGTCAAATGAAAACGAGACAGATGGAATAAATATAAGCAAGCTGTTCATTATTTGGAAAGTAATCGTCATAACTGTAAAGATATTGCGACAAGAGGGCCAGTGCCTTCCTGGAAGAATGTACGCGGTTGTCTACGGAACCATGATTGCATCTAGGCGTGCACCTATTCGTTGGAAGGGAACTGACGTCCACGAATGTCATTCTTTAGGGCTGAAAAATACGGATATCGCTTGGGGAGAGATCAGGACACTATGGAGGATGTGTAAGATCTCCCAGCGAAACTTCTGCAGCGGGGTCTAAACGACGTTGTCAAAACATGAGCGGACATTGTCCTGCAACAGAATGAAGCCGTGTTGACATTTTGGATTTGATTATGCGCTCCAGTTTTTGCAAAGTGTGCTTATACGGCTGTGCGTTAACTGTGGCGCCGTGTTCCAATAGGTCAATGAGCAGCGGGTCCGTGCAGTCAAAGAACAAGGTCATCATGACTTTCCCGGAGCTGCCACGTCTGTCCTGTCGACTACAGTGCAGAAGTTTCGCCGGGAAGACATTACATATCCCATAGCAATCCCGATTTCTTCCCGTGTGATTTCCACGTTGTCGGAGCCCTGAAATAGACATTCGTGGCCATCGTCTTGCTTCGGACGAAGAGGTGAAAGCCTAAAATAATCATAGATACGTAGGCAACCACAAATATTTTTTCATGCTGGCGCTGATCGTCTTGTCTCACCAATAAATAAATATGTTAGTAGTTATGACGATTTCTTTTGAAATAATATGTTTCCTTACTCCTTTCCATCTACACTACTGGCCATTAAAATTGCTACACCACGAAGATGACGTACTACAGACGCGAACGTTAAGCGACAGATGCTGTGATTATCTTTTCAGAGGATTCACACAGGGCTGGCGCCGGTGGCGACACCAACAACGTGCTGACGTGAGGAAAGTTTCCAACCGATTTCTCATACACAAGCAGCAGATGACCGGCGTTGCCTAGTGAAACGTTGTTCTGATGCCTCGTATAAGGAGGAGAAATGCGTACCATCACGTTTCCGACTTTGATAAAGGTCGGATTGCAGCCTATCGTGATTGCGGTTTATCGTATCGCGACACAGCTGCTCACGTTGGTCAAGATCCAATGACTGTTAGCAGAATATGGAATACGGAACGCCGTGCTGGATCTCAACGTCCTCTTATCACTAGCAGTGGAGATGACAGGCATCTTATCCGCATGGCTGTAACGGATCGTGCAGCCACGTCTCGATCCCTGAGTCAACAGATGGGGACGTTTGCAAGACAACAACCGTCTGCACGAACAGTTCGACGACGTTTGCAGCAGCATGGACTATCAACTCGGAGGCCATGGCTGCGGTTACCCTTGACGCTGCATCACAGACAGGAGCGCCTGCGATGGTGTACTCAACGACGAACCTGAGTGCACGAATGGCAAATCGTCATTTTTTCGGATTAATCCATGTTCTGTTTACAGCATCATGATGGTCGCATCCGTGTTTGGCGACATCGCGGTGAACGCACATTGAAAGCGTGTATTCGTCATCACCATACTGGCGTATCACCCGGCGTGACGGTATGGGGTGCCATTGGTTACACGTGTCAGTCACCTCTTGTTCGCATTGACGGCACTTTGAAAAGTGGACGTTACATTTCACATGTGTTACGACCCGTGGCTCTACCCTTCATTCGATCCCTGGGAAACGCTACATTTCAGCTGGATAATGCACGACCGCATGTTGCAGGTCCTGTACGGGCCTTTCTGGATACAGAAAATGTTCGACTGGTGCCCTGGCCAGCACATTCTCCAGATCTCTCACCAATTGAAAACGTCTGGTCAATGGTGGCCGAGCAACTGGCTCGTCACAACACGCCATCTCCTACTCTTGATGAACTGTGGTGTCGTGTTGCAGCTGCGTGGGCAGCTGTACCTGTACACGCCATCCAAACTCTGTTTCACGCAGTGCCCAGGCGTATCAAGGCCGTTATTGCAGCCAGAGGTGGTTGTTCTGGGTACTGATTTCTGAAGATCTGTGCACTCAAATTGCGTGAAAATTATATGTCAGTTCTAGTATAATATATTTGTCCAATGAATACTGTTTGTCATCTGCATTTTATCTTGGTGTAGCAATTTTAATGTCCAGTAGTGTATGTCGTTTTCTTGACTACAGCCTGTGTAATTTCTCATGATACCTGCTCACTGCAGTGGTGTTTAGCACTGTCTACGCGCTGCACCCACTCAACGGCCCTTTGTATCACATGACGTCTTGTTTGTCGCCAGCAGGACGGCACGGCAGCGGCTGTGGGCGTCCCGACCGGTGCCACGTCTCCCGCTGGGAGCAGCAGCGAAGGCAGCGGCTGCACGTCGCCCACCGCCGCCCACGCGCACCGCCGCAAGGGGGGCGGCGTGCCGGGCCTGGGGCTCGGCCTGGGCGGCTACGTCAACGAGGCTGCCAAGGCGCTGCCGCCGCCTGCGCTCCGCGTCTTCCACCTCGCCGGCAGCAGGTAAGCCGTCCAAGCAGTAGCGTACCCCGCGAGCGTCAGGTATGTGACACACAAAACTGAGGTCTAAATAGTCGTGGGATACCTCCTAATTTTGTGTCGGACCTCAGTTTGCTAGGTATAGTGCAGCAATTCGACGTGGCTTGGACTCATCAAGTCGTTGCAAGTCCTCTGCACGAAGCCACGCTGCTTCCATATCCGTCTATAATTGAGGAAGTGTTGCCAGTGCATGATTTTGTGCACAAACTGATCTCTCGATTATGCCCGTAAGGTGATGGACTGGTTTCATCTAAAGGCCGGCCGGTGTGGCCGAGCGGTTCTAGGCGCTTCAGTCTGGAACCGCGCGACCGCTACGGTCGCAGGTTCGAATCCTGCCTCGGGCATGGATGTTTGTGATGTCCTTACGTTAGTCAGGTTTAAGTAGTTCTAAGTTCTAGGGGACTGATGACCTCGCATGTTAAGTCCCAAAGAGCTCAGAGCCATTTGAACCATTTTCATCTAAAGCAATATGGGTGTTTAAGTCATTCGCTCGGATTGTCAATGTTCTTCAGACCAGTCGTGGACAATTGTGGCACGTTGTTACCAATAAAACTCCGTAGTGGTTTGGGAATAGGAAGTCAAAGAATACTGCAGATGGTTTCCAAGTACCCCAACATAACCGTTTCCAGTCAATTATCGATTCAGTTGGACCAGAGGACCCAGGCCATTCCGTGTAAACACATCCCACATCAAAACTTTTGAAAAACACAGCCCTCAGACGCGAACACAATTAATTTGTGACCTAGGTTTCGGTGCCGGCCGGGGTGGTCGAGCGGTTCTAGGCGCTTCAGTCTGGAACCGCGCGACCGCTACGGTCGCAGGTTCGAATCCTGCCTCGGGCATGGATGTTTGTGATGTTCTTACGTTAGTCAGGTTTAAGTAGTTCTAAGTTCAAGGGACTGACGACCTCGCATGTTTAGTCCCATAGTGCTCAGAGCCATTTTTAGGTTTCTGTGTCACAAGGGACACCTTCTTCGGACAAAATTCAAACTAAATGTTACAGCATAACGTACCAAAAAATACGAAAGCTGCGGTCATACCTGACAGCGTTAGATAGTCAGAAATAAATTAAAATGCAACAGAGGTGCAAGCCACTAGGGGCTGCCATGAGTCCTCTGCTACAGTCAGTACAAAACTGAAACGTCATGTGACTTGAACGCCACGGCAACTTCGAGACAATACCGCCATCTGGTGGCTAATTGGTAAAACAAGCTATTTTGTAGATATCTCTCGTAACTGCAGAGAGGGAAATAAGTGAACGGTGTACATGAAGTAATTACAATATCGGGATACTGCATAATATAAAATACAACTAATGAATGACTGGCTGCTGTGCAGAAATTCCAGAATAAATGCATAAAGAAGACATTTACGAAATAATCCATTAAATGACATTACTGCTTGCTATAATAGATACGTTATAAAAAACAAAAAAGTTTTTGATGTACGTATGTGAGCCGTAAAAAGTAGTAGGTCACATATTAATTGTGTTCGCGACTGAGAGCTGTGTTTTTCAAAAAAATCAAAAAATGTTCAAATGTGTGTGAACTCTTATGGGACTCAACTGCTAAGGTCATCAGTCCCTAAGCTTACGCACTACTTAACCTAAATTATCCTAAGGACAAACACACACACCCATGCCCGAGGGAGGACTCGAACCTCCGCCGGGACCAGCCGCACAGTCCGTGACTGCAGCGCCGTAGACCGGCTCGGCTAATCCCGCGCGGCTGTGTTTTTCAAAATTTTGTATTATACAACAGTCGCTGATTGACAGCCATGTTAAAAACCTTAACATCCTTCATCATTATGGAGCCAGCAACATCTTGCTCAGTGTCTTGCTGACAACTGCACTTCATGGCTTTGTGGGGTTTGCACCATACTCGAATCCTGGGCTCATCTGATCAGGCCACGGTTTTCCAGTGGCAAAGGGTCCAACCAAAACGGTCATGAGCCGAGGAGAGGAGATCTAGGCAATGTCGTGCTGTTAGCAAAGGCACTACTGTCGGTCGTCTTCTGCCACAGCTCAAAACGCTTTATTTCATAGCACTGTCCTAACAGAGTCTTTCGTCGTACGTTCCACATTGATTTCTGCGTTTATTTCACGCCGTGTTGCTTTTTTGCTAGCACTGACAACTCTATGCAATCGCCGCTGCACTCGGTCGTTAAGTGAAGGCCATCGGTCACTGCTTTGTCCATGGTGAGAGGTAATGTCTGAAATGTTCTATTCTCAGCACACTCTTGACATTGGGGATCTCGGAATACTGAATTTCCAAAAGATTACCGAAATTCGATGTTCCATGCGTCTAGCCCCAACTGCCATTCCAATTCCCCCTTCACAGTCTGTTAATTGCCGTCGTGAGGCCATAATAATATTATTAACCTTTTCGCATGAAGCGCCTCAGCGCAAATGACAGCTCCGCCAATTCACTGCTCTTTTATACCTTGCGTACGCGACACTACCGCCATCTGTATATGTGCGTATCGCTATCTCATGACTTTTGTCATCTCCGTGTATCTGTCTCTGTTTTTCTGTCATAGTAAATGACCAGAACATCAGCCACTTGCTGAGGTTCTATAAATTATCCTAAGGACAAACACACACACCCATGCCCGAGGGAGGACTCGAATTTCCGCCGGGATCAGCCGCACAGTCCATGACTGCAGCGCCTGAGACCGCTCGGCTAATCCCGCGCGGCACGTAGTTGGATATTGCAGCAAGTCCACGATAATGTCGATGGTACTGATTCGCGCTGCCGACTTTGCTGTGGCACCGCAGTCTCTGGACAAGAGTCCAGGGGAAAGGAAATTATGGACACCATTGTAAAGTGCTTATGAGAGGGTACTTGCCCTTGTTCTGTGTTATGATTTCTTTTAATCCCATTAGTGTATTGAAAGCAGAAACAATGAAAATTTAAACGCCCTGGGCGTGTTATAATTAATCTCGTCTTTCCGGTTCCTACAAGGGCGGCACGCAGGCGCTCAGGACATTCCTGCCTTCCTCACTGGAACTTTGTACGCATGCTTTCGCGGAGTCTTTGACGTTTGTCCTTAGGTATCTCCTCGTAAAGGTTTTGGTCATTCATGCTGCCCATCTTTGTATACGTATAATATACACCTACTGAGGTGAACACTGGTTGTGGAATATGGGAAACTATGAACCATTGTTTGTATTGTATAGTAATCTCATTTGTTATGTAGTTGCTGTTAATGCTTAGGCTAGGCAGGCCTGCCCAAAATTTAGAAGCCCATCACGAGGAATGGGGACAGCAAATACTACTACTTCTACTACAACTACTACTAGTACTACTGTGCAGAAAATGGTTCAAATGGCTCTGAGCACTATGGGACTTAACATCTATGGTCATCAGTCCCCTAGAACTTAGAACTACTTAAACCTAACTAACCTAAGGACAGCACACAACACCCAGCCATCGCGAGGCAGAGAAAATCCCTGACCCCGCCGGGAATCGAACCCGGGAAGCCGCGCGTGGGAAGCGAGAACGCTACCGCACGACCACGAAATGCGGGCTACTACTGTGCAGATGGAGTGCTGTTTTCACTGACGCGGTGTCGACGCAAAAGTTTTACGACTGCAAACTGTGTTAAGAAGCGGATGTGTACAGTCGATGAGTCCAAGTCCAATAGCGTTGTTTCTGGTTGCGGTAATAGCAGACTTATTTTACGTTTTCGGATAAGCAAATGCAAACGTTATGGAACCCGACAGACTACATAGTGCCATGTACACTCGCTGCAGGCATGTCTGCTAATGTTCCAACAGTCACGGAAAACAGGGCAAGTGGGAGCACAGAATAACTTCACATGTCTCGCTCAGAATACTGTGTCACAAGTAATAAGGGTCAGAATATTTTGTGATGACCTGTTCAGAAGTTAATGACGTCATTGTGAACAGCTCTTGACATAACAGGACTTTGTTCAATTTGAGCAGGTTTATAAAATTCTTACAAGAATGTGTCTACATGGATTTTAATCGTCGTCAGCAGGCCAATAATTAATTTACAGTGCTCTCATTTTCACGTATAACATCCGTCTCAGAAGTTTCCTGGTCAGGGACCGGTATCTTCCGGTTTTCCGCCAACTTGAAACTTCGTCTTATCATCACGAGAATAATCTGTATTGTAACAACTGTAACAACTGTAGCGAACACTGAAATACGTTTAGATATGCCATTGTCTAGTTTATAACGAAATGAGGTGACGGAGGTTTGCACAGTAACTAACAATCAGCTATCGTGGAGAGTACTTCATCTATTGTCTCAGCGCACCTAAAACACAGATGTACCGTCCCATCTTAACACTGTAGAAGGAAAGTTCAAATTATGTTTCGAAATCAGATGTATTTACCACGACACAGACTATCTTGACATGATGTTTGATGCAACACATTTGAAGGAGTACTTCTCCAAAACAGCTTGCAACTCCAGACATTGAAACAATATTGTGCGCAAGTTGGTGGCACTCCTGTGGTTCTCTTCTTTCTTCCTTCTATGCGCTTTACTCTGTTGAACATTGCACTGTAGAGTATTGCTGTACTGTGTGGCTAAACCGTACCTTAAGGGCCGGAAATGTGTACTACTACTCTGTTTCTACAACTATAAAAGCAGTCCCGACGTAATTTCTACCTGTCTTGAGACATACAATCCCACCTAAGCAACGGTAAGCAAATACGCTTTTGCAATGATGTCCCAATACACCTAGACGTCCAAGATCTCCATGATAATTGACTTAGGGCAACATATCAATCTGTTATTAAATCATAACATGTACTGAGAGAGAATTTAAGCTTTAAAGACAGTTTAAAGACAGTTGGTCCCTCGCTCTGCCATCTCTCCCGCACCGTGTCATTTATCACTGATTTCTTCCGATTTTGCCTTACCGTCCAGAGTGCAATCTCAGCGCAATAGAGCAAAAACTGGAAACGGTAGGTATTTGGATATGCTGCATAAGTAGGGAACCGACAACTCCGGAATGCTACACTAGTATAACTAAGCAGACAATGAATCATACGTAGTTTTATTTAAGTACTGGCGAAAAATGTGTACATACCCGTATTATAAAGTCCCCATCAGCGATTTTCTGTTTCTGTATTCAGGCTAAAGGCTGATTTACGAGGAAGCTTTGTGTATCTAAGTTATGGTTTGTAGTAATGGTGTTTCATATATGGACTGTTTCCTGTTCGGTATTCAACTGGCGTTTGGTGTGACATCTTATGGCAATGAAGGCAGCTAAGAGCTACAAAGGAGGAAGCACACGAAGAATTGATTTTCGAAATACGAAACACCGTGGATACACTGTGTGGTAAAGATGCAAAGACATCGTATTATTTTGAATTGCGGGAACCGCACCCAAATGTCCACATTTTTATAAGACAGGAAATAATACCACTTTGGCTGTGGAAAGATTTTTTTCATCACGACTGGTTTCACGCCAGTTTAGGCGCATCCTCAGCTGATCTAAACAGGGATTAAAAAGGAGGTATTTTACATTTTTTTTAGCTCTGGCTTATTAAATATTGATATATGAAATAGAATAGGCCTGTACATTAGGTACTTACATAAATTGTGTCCACAACAATATTTTACGCTGTCCTTCACGTCACTGATAAATTAAAACCTTCTGGAAGCGTTTATGAATTTGATAAAAACGGTGTGTCCCTAATACAAAATAAGACGGGTATTTGCTGTGGGGAGAATAAAATAACCTGTGCAAAGCGTGCGAAAATATATTTAAACACCAATAAAAATGTACCATATTATTAGCTGGAGACAATGCGGGCACAAACATGAGGAACACTGAACTTGCCAGAGCCCTATGCAAGCAACCATGAGGAAAAATGCATTGACAGTGGTATCTGAAAACCCAGCGAGATTGCTCTAGAGAAAGTGGGGTAGTACACTGAATGGCAAAGTGAAAGAGGGAAAATGCCGTACATAAAGATAAATTATAATTTAAATCACCAGTGATATAAAACATACAAAATATGTGGATAGAAAACTTTACGGTAAATCCCGTGTGATGCGGCTATTAACAACGGAGATTATACCACGCAATTTGAATATCAGTGCAGAATTTCAAATAAAGCAAAACTCGTTGTCGAAAAATAAGAACACTGGTCTGTCTAGTTAGGAAGTCAAAATTTCCCAAATACATCTATGTCTTAGTTGTATCTGGGTGTTTAAGGTGACCTCAGGAGATTTTTATAGGGTTCGGAAAATTGCTCTCTGTTATAAAATATTGATTTGCATACACTAGTGTATGTCCGTGAGCTCATGTCCTCCGTCGCTTAAATACGCACTTAGTACTGATCCTGATTTCACGCAAACGGTATTCGCTTTAAACCCACTTGAAAAACTTATGCCGGTTTGACGTATATTTTTGCCATCACATTGTTGACAAGAGATGCAGTAGACACCTGATAATGTAAACCTACCACAAAGCATTTATTCCTTGCATCAAAATTTTTGGCCATTGCTCTGAGGAATATCAAAAGCCAGGGTTGTGTTTTTTCGGAACGAGACATTTGCCTATTCTATCAGAAATATCTCCGAAGAAAGGAAACATATGGTATTTTTTTAGTAGTGGAGGCTGTATTGTATATTGTGATAAGAGAACCGACGGCCTTTGGTTGGAGAAAAAATGCATTGAATAATATTAGATGTCTATTACACTACTGGCCATTAAAATTGCTACACCACGAAGATGACGTGCTACAGACGCGAAATTTAACCGACAGGAAGAAGATCATGTGATATGAAAATGATTAGCTTTTCAGAGCATTCACACAAGGTTGGCGCCGGTGGCGACACCTACAACGTGCTGACATGAGGAAAGTTTCCAACCGATTTCTCATACACAAACAGCAGTTGACCGGCGCTGCCTGGTGAAACGTTGTTGTGATGCCTCGTGTAAGGAGGAGGAATGCGTACCATCACGTTTCCGACTTTGGTAAAGATCGGACCGTAGCCTATCGCGACTGCGATCTCTCACCAATTGAAAACGTCTGGGCAATGGTGGCCGAGCAACTGGCCCGTCACAATTCGCCAGTCACTACTCTTGATGAACTGTGGTATCGTGTTGAAGTTGCATGGGCAGCTGTACCTGTACACGCCATCCAAGCTCTGTTTGACTCAATGCCCAAGCGTATCAAGACCGTTATTACGGCCAGAGGTGGTTGTTCTGGGTACTGATTTCTCAGGATCTATGCACCCAAATTGCCTGAAAATGTAATCACATGTCAGTTATAGTATAATATATTTGTCCAATGAATACCCGTTTATCATTTGCATTTCTTGTTGGTGTAGAAATTTTAATGGCCAGTAATGTAATAATGCTTTATTTTCACGTCTGTAGAACAAACAAGAGGCGTAAGGTAGATACGATGTTATTTAACGAATTCCAGTGAGATATAAAATATAACTAGCTGTGGTACCCAGCTTAACTCAGGAAGTTAGGAATAATTTTGCCATTCATGCAACGGAATCCTGACGTTTGTCTACTGAATTTTTTTGCGTTTGAGAATTATCAGATGTTATCAGTTTTTCCGATTACAATACATTTATGTTTGTTGTATTCTTTCGTCGAGTCGAAGTGGAGGGCTTCACTTATTAGGTTGAGCTATTTACTTGTCCGCGCTGCTCATATCTTCATGGCTGGCTTGAGTTCACAGTCTTTCATTATAAGATTGTGTCGCAGTTCTTCATTCTTCAGTCCGTTTATTTCGTTGTTCTTCGGTTTCTTTGCCTCTCACGGTGCTCATTGTCGTTCTTGAGAACTTAAACGTGCTTCGCACTCTTCATCTGTCTCGTTTATTCACTGTTCTTTTTGTTTTTGCCGTTTTGTTTCAGAACTGGTAAGACCTCCTCCTCTTTAACTTCTGGGCATTGTCTAAAATGTTACCCGAATTAAGTTTTTGTTAACAAATACAGTAAGTGCACTTTACACTCTTTTCACACATTATTTTCGATTTAGATTCAGTCACTATATCACTTTGACTTCTCGCACTTCAGTGTTTGTTTTCATTCACTCTCTGCACAACTTTTTCGGTTCGTCATTGACAGGAAACTGACGTTCGAGCCCACGACGCGTCTTGCTTTATATACCCCTACCAATGGGTAGCCCCACCAATGGCGAATCCCAGAACATACCAAAAAAGCCTTCGAATGGTCCACAATGTTCCACAACATCCCACAACACTCTAGAGTGTCCCGGAATGTTCCACAATGATCTTGGATGTTCCGGGATGTTCTCGAACATTCTGGAATCTTCCCGAATGTTGCAGATTATTTCCGAACATTCCAGAATATCCCGGGTCATTGTGCAACATTCCGAAGCATTCTGGAATGTTGTGCAGTGCTCTCGAATACTCTAGAATGTTCTGGAATGCTCTCGAATGTTCTGGAATATTTAAGAAATTTATAGAGGGAAAAACTTCACAGCTCTTGTATCTTCAAAAGCACGCCCTGCGGGTAAAGACGGGATTCTTCTCCATGGCTGGAAAATAGACGGCTGTCGTGCCATGTAATTCCCTTGATCGTACCGAGACTCGTTTCTGAGTTCTAGTGGCACGCTCATTGTGCACTTGCTTTTATAATATATATTGATTAAACGAAAGAATTGTTTGTGGGACAATGGAACAGTGATCTATAAGAGTCTTGATATTCGTCTGGTATGTAGTTCATCGTTTTAGACAAGTGCTTAATTTCATTGTGATTGATAGGCAGTTTTTCATCATCACATGCTCTTTCAGTTGTCATTACACGTGAGACATTGATATGAATCCACACACAACACAATTTCTGTTTGGCGTGCGCACAAATGTTACTATTTGTCACAGTAACATGTGTGTGTAATTACTGATAGTCGCAGTAATATTTGTGTGCACGCCAAACGGGCAGTGTGCTGTGTGCGGATGGCTCATACCGCGTTTATTTTGCAAGCATGGCCCTTCTTTATTTTGCTATGGTGGAATCAGCTGCTGTGCTCAAGGTCAACCTTGCACTTTACATGTTCTTATGACGGATGGATTACGTATCCCGCTAGTTTTGCGTACATTTTCCATTTTATATGGCTTATGATAGGTGGGTTACATATCCAGCTTCTTTCACATAGTGTGATGATGCCTCAAAAGGGTGAAACTCGTCATTGATATTAAATAATTTCGCAATAAAGTCTGTTTTTATCCTGAAATAATTCGAAATTAGTTGCTGTAGCACCGTGCCACAGTGGAATGGAATAATTTTTACAACTTAGCTTCAGACTTCATCATAAATCTAAAAACGAAAAAGATTCCATTTTCACTTCGTTCCATAGTCAACTGAATATTGTGTTTTATTTAGGTTTATTTGTCCATAAAATCGTCACATTCCTGAAAAGAACCTCTACATAATATAATAATGTCATCAATGTACCTTTCCCGAATCACTACATTTTTTGGAAAATAACTTAGGTTCTAGATCGTATTATGTTCGACCGTAGTGACGAATACGTTAATAAGGCAGCAGGATAATGAAAAACCCATTGCGAGACCCTGTTTCTGCGTGTATTTGGTACCTCCGAACTTGAAATAACAGACATTAACTTTTTTGCAAGATAGAAATCAGCTAGTTCGAATGGCCAGTGACTTACAATAAAGACAAGGTAACCTAAATAATTACATTGCTTCCACTGGTGACCGTGGTTTTATACTTCTGTGCTTCTGTGTTTTAACTGCCTCTTCTTTAGATGCACTAACGATCTCTTCAAAAGAAGAGATAGTAGGGGTGTCAGCTCATGTGAGTAACATTGATTACTTTACATGGTTATGGGAAAATAGAAAAAACGCCCTTTATAGTAGCTTTTGCAAAGGTGGTGCAACTTCAGAGAATTGCAGAACACGGTGTTGCGAGCGACGATCTAAGGCAATTACGATCTGCGATATTTCACGCTGTGAAGAACCGACGGCCCCCTTGCCGTTCGTGCAGCTCAGACATTCTGCAGTTGGTTGCATCGCCCGACCTTTGCTTCTCTATTTGATTTGATCGCTCGACTCCAGTGGTCTTGGAGCAGTTAATAGAGTTTCTTTAGGCTCAAGTTACTGGAGTACCACTTAAGTTCCAACTGAAGCGGAATTTATTCAATATGCAGCTCTGCCTCTACGTTTCAAGTTCCGTGCCAGACTTCACTAATTAAGTTCGCTAATTATGTTTCCTCCCTGCTTTCCGCTGCTGACTTTACGAGCACGAATTAACGCGACAGCCACGAGTAAGAAGCAAACTCAGCGAACGGCCTCACTTGTTTGGTTACTGATTAGCCTATCAAAATTCGCAAAGGGTCGGTGTTTGCAGCAGTCGAGCATGGTGTAACTTTTTGTAATCTCTTTTTCCTAGTTTGGTCTCTCGTGTCTTGTGGAGCAAATACCATCGAAATGTATTTTCAGAGTACAGAGCATAGTGAGTGTGATGATTTCGCACAGCTTGATCTCATATGCAATGGACAAGAATAGCAATTTTGGTACTGAAATGTTTCGTTTATGAGCACAGGTGACCAATCGACTGGCTCTTGTCATGTGTAATTTGCGTTTGTGCGGCTCTCAAATTTCATCTCGTTCGTAATGTAGGTTTGCCCGAGCAAGCAATTTGGTCTGCCTAAAATAACAACACGTCCTGCACGTCCATATTCATTCCCAGAAAGCGTTAGCATTTCAGAGAACGCGTTCTGTTTCCCTCGAAACGAACGTAGTTTTATGTCGGCTTTTGCAGTGGACATACAGTGGCGGAATTTCGTACATCAAGTGCCCAGCAGGATAACGACCAGTTTAATAAATCAAGGAACGTAACACATTTGTCAAATGTAATAAATTATTAATTTTTTAAACGCCAAGGGAAGCATGCGGGTTCAAAAATTACAAATATGACGTCAAAAGTAGCGTGATTACAAAGCGATAGCGGGTGCGTGGGTTAAACAGCAACATGGATACGTTGCGTGTGAAACGTTTGCTAAGAGATCATTATATCGCGACGGTTTAAAACAAACGACCTTTGAATACGTACTGGAGCTCGAATATTGGCCATGAGTATGATTTATCGTGTAATGAAACTGCTATCAGTATGGCTTGGAACGACGTATTTTAGAAAATGTGGGTTGAAAATAACAAGAACAGTTGCAAACAATGATATCTTCGTAGCCATGACGAGTGGGAGCGCTTCACCCCTAGTATTGGGTGTACACTGCATCAGTCCAGCAAATGTTCTTTGGCTGTCCTCAAAATTCCTCTGTGTCTAGTGCGTTCAGGACGGCTTGCATATTCTGAGGATATTACCGATGCCAAAACAGATACCTATAGCTGTAGTGGGATTGACAATAGAGGCAATTCTGTTGATTGTCAAGAAGTTGTTCATTTTGTTGTCACGACTCAGTCTGGCCGGCCGGAGTGACCGAGCGGTTCTAGGCGCTACAGTCCGGGACCGCGCGACCGCTACGATCGCAGGTTCGAATCCTGCGTCGGGCATGGATGTGTGTGATGTCCTTAGGTTAGTTTGGTTTAAGTAGTTCTAACTTATCGGGGACTGATGACCACAGCAGTTAAGTCCCATAGTGCTCAGAGCCATTTGAACCATTTTTTGACTCAGTCTGGAGCCCATTGGTGCCGACGCATGTTTCGAATACTACAGAGGTGAAATCCGAGGCTCTTTGATTTCCGTTAATTTCAATAGCTAGGGCATGGAAGTCATAGATACCAGAGCATTACGCTTTCTTCACTACATTTCTATATCGGCATTGCCATATGAAAATGCCCACCAGCATCTTTCAAACACTGTTTCGTTTGTGCACAAGATACTTGTTCATTGACTAGTCTTTTCAAATTTGAAGGATTTCGCCAATCGCTGATTGCTTGTGATGACACTGTAGCAGCGAATGTTGATGAAGTTGTACATGGCAAGAAGTCGAAGCCACAAGGACACACTGATTAGTTGCACCATTCGTTGCTACGTAAGCCAACACCATTAAACTAAATTATAGAAGAATACTGCAGATTCGTTGTGTAGACCGGCTAACCAACGAAATGGAGGAGGAAAGGTTGTTTTACTTTCATGGAAACCTATTGAACCACAATCCTTTCTTAATCATACTAATGCTACCTAAATGGTTCAAATGGCTCTGAGCACTATGGGACTTAACTTCTTAGGTCATCAGTCCCTTAGAACTACTTAAACCTAACTAACCTAAGGACATCACACACATCCATGCCCGAGGCAGGATTCGAACCTGCGACCGTAGCGGTCGCGCGGTCCCAGACTGTAGCGCCTAGAACCGCTCAGCCACACAGGCCGGCTAATGCTACCTACTTTATAATTAATTGACAATGAGAACACCGAAGTTAAGCGCTGTCGTTTTGAGCTAGCACTTGGATGGGTGACCATTCGGTCTGCCGAGCACTCTTGGCAAGCGGGGTGCACTCAGCCCTTGTGAGGCAAACTGGGAGCTACTTGATCGAGAAGTAGCGGCTCCGATCTTGTAAACCGACATACCGCCGGGAGAGCGGTGTGCTGACCGCATGTCGCTCCATATCCGCATCCAGTGACACCTGTGGGCTGTGGATGACACGGCGGCCGGTCGGTACAGTAGGGCCTTCCAATGCCTGTTCGGACGGAGTTAAGTTTTAGACAATGAGAACATATAGTACGTATGAAATTTATGCACAGTAAGTTGCTTTGAGATAGGTAACCTTCAGATAACTGTGATTACTTTCTAAATACTGTAACTAGTTTCTGACATCGGCTGGTAACTCGAGAAAAAACCCCAAGAACTGCAGGGAGAGTGCTGCAGAAAATTTATAAAATCCAGAGCTATGAGGAATTTTCAGTTGCAAGGAGAATAGCGCCCAACAATTCTGACGGGTTTTATAGGGAACTCAAGTCACCAGGAAGAAGAACACGAGGTCTGTCTAAAAAGTATCCGACATTTGATTTTCGAGACGATAGCGCTGTGCCACTGTTCACAGTGAAGGAAGAGACCTTTATGCGCATGCTTGAATTTTGTCCCCGCCTTTCAGGGCGTCAGTCGCTGCCTGTCGGTCGCTGAGTGAGGTACTACACAACGTGTTCGTCGGATTACCAGTTCTCTCAAGATGACTGAACGTGTTGAGCAAAGACTCTGTATCAAATTTTCTCAAAAGCTTGGTGATTCTCAAAGCGAAGCAATTCGTAAGATTCAGCAGGTGTTTGGAGAAGATGCAATGGGTGTAACGCAAATTAAGGAGTGATTCAACTGACTGAAAAATGGCCGCACATCAGCGGAGAGTGACCAACGTTTAGACAGGTCCGAAACTGCTCGGAGTGCAGCTGATGTTGAGAGGGTGCAAAATTTGGTGATGGCGTATCGTCGTTTGACCGTGCGGGAGATTTCCCAAGAGGATGGAGTGAGTAAAGTTTCTGCACATGCAATTTTGCTTGATGATTTGAACATGCACCGAGTGGCTGCGAAATTCGCGCCCGAGTTGTTGTTTCCAGAACAAAAAGACGTTGCACAGGACCTTCTAGACACCTCCAACACTGATCCTAGGTTTCTGAACATCGTGGTAACTGGAGATGAGTCATGGGTGTACGGGTACGACCCAGAAACAGAAAGGTAGTCTTCGCTATGGAAGCGCCGGCCGGTGTGGCCGAGCGGTTCTAGGCGCTACAGTCCGGAACCGCGCGACCGCTACGGTCGCAGGTTCGAATCCTGCCTCGGGCATGGATGAGTGTGATGTCGTTAGCTTAGTTAGGTTTAAGTAGTTCTAAGTTCTAGGGGACTGATGACCTCAGAAGTTAAGTCCCATAGTGCTCAGAGCCTTCCCTTCGTAATGGAAGCATCCCGAGTCTCCGCCGAAGAAACTGTGGCAAGTGCGAAGCGAAATCAAGGTGATTCTAACTGTCTTCTTTGATGTCCGTGGAATTGTGCATCACGAATACGCACCGGAAGGACAAACAGTGACAAAGGAGTACTATCGAGGTGCTCTCCGGCGACTCAGTGACGCAGTTCGGCGCAAAGACCAGACATTTGGACGGCGAAAAACTGGCAACTGCATCACGACAACGCCCCCGCACATTCATGCACTTGATCCAAAATTTCTTGGTCAGACATGGAATTACAGTCGTTCGACAACCTCCCTACTCTCCAGACATAGCTCCTTGCAACTTCTGGTTGTTTCCAAAATTGAAGATGCCACTGAAAGGATCCCGTTTTGAGGGTAGCGAAGAGATAATGCGGAACACTACGACGGAGATGAACACCATTCCAAAAGAAGACTTCCAGAGGTGTTTCCAGCAGTGGAAGAATCGGTGGGCACAAGGGGCCTACTTTGAAGGGGATCGGGGTCCCAACCCCGTCAGGTATTTGAAATATTTTTTTGACCAAAGGTAGGATATTTTTGGACAGGCCTCGTATGACATACCACTTTTCTGCTTCGGCTCGAATAGGCGATACAGTGGTTACAGCACTGGACTTGAGCTCATACCATCATCTGGCTATGCGTTCACTGACTTCTCAAAATAAACGCAAGGATAGTTACTTAAAGAAGGATGCGGCTGATTTTATTCCACGAAATAACTCCCGTATGTAAGCATGCTTCCATGTGCCTCACTCCAAAACTAATTCCTTCTGCAACCGAAACTTGTACTCCGTCTCTAACGAAATTGTTGTTAAACTCCAAACGCTATACTTTTCCCCTCCTGTAATGTCTCGGTTCAAACCTTTTCCCATGTTACTGTTTTCCATTATGTGAACGTTGTAAGGCGTTTCTCGGTGTATCGCCAAAACTGATGTCAACAGTCACCTATTGCACTGAAATGGTTTTATTTTAAAGCTGAATTTATACAATTAAAAAACAGCCGTAGTTTACAGAATTTTATTTATTAACTTAAGAGCGACACGTTGCCCACGGACAGGGCATAATCAGGTTATCTGAAAATATAAGGGAGTGACGATATTACAATAAATCCGCCGTGGTCCTATTCTCGACTTCTATAAAAACAAAATAAGCTTCAAAAACCGATCGGATAGTTCAAGTCTTCTATAAGCGACTCAGCTATACACGATATGTCGTGTCATCCCTATAACACGAACTACTTCAGTTCAATGATACAACGTGTCACTAAAATTCCACATACCACTCAACCTATAAGAAAGGAACTGGAAAACTTGTAAAATGTCGCTTTCTATAATGGCTACAGCTCCTCCATCATTTACAAATCATACATGTCAAAAACATTGCCTCGTGATCGAGAAATCTCCTTCGATTCTGCTCCTCAAAATTACTGGTTTGCTAAGCTTCTATTTTTAGGTAATGTGTCCTGTGTCACAGCTAATCTCTTTCGTGGTGAAATACAAGAATGGTGTTTACTATCTCCAATAAAAATCAGTATCAATGCATTGACAATTAGCCTCACTAGGAAGGTAAACACGCTGTCTCTGGCGTATATGCGGTGAATGTGAAGCCGATTATATTGGCTAGACGGGGAGGGCTTTTAAAATTAGGTTTCAGGTGCGTTAACTTACTAAGGAGGGACAGGTTAAGAATAATTATCCAGCGGCCACCAGCCACTTACGATCGGAAACACACAAAAGGGTAAGAGGCTCAAACTGCTTCAAGAGATCGAAATTGTTAAAAATCCACACTCCATGAAGGATACATTACTCAATGATCAGTTATCAAGCAAGAATCAGGTTTTCTACGATTCCATGCATCTCATTTTTTTAAACAATTTATTAGTTTGTAGCTTTTTATTACCAGCACCTCGGTCACTTATCACGTGTATGCAGTTGTATTTTGTCTTTTCTTCATTGTTGCCTTTTAGCCATAGATTCGTAGTCTAATCTATATTTAATTGCTCTACACATTCTATTTTATTATTCTCTAACACCACATTTGAATATAAGGGTTTTCTATGTCTCTGTGCATAGTTTTCGGTCCGGCCTGTTCTGCATTGTGTATATTTCCATATGATCTATTACGTTTTATTTATTTCTTAATTTACCCATTACTATTTATATTTTACGCCGTCATCACATTAAACCCGAGGCAGCGCCGCATGGTGACTGTCATTACTACTAGCCCAATATTTTGCATGAGCTCCTATCTTCCATAAGTATACTCTATGTGAACGCGGACGGGCCTCGGGGACCGTTGTAGTGTTCGGCTGTTTTCGGGTTGCACGCGAGGTTCTGTTCTGCTCTGCTATGCCTGTCGTTGCCTCCATGAGGTAAACGCATTTTCGGTTTGTCCTACGCTCTCTACTAATGACTGATTCAGGTGAGTTTATTTTAATTTTTAAAATTTTTCCATGTAGGTTGCCTTTTATATTTTATGGTGTGTCATTACGGTCTCGGAAACTGACATACGGCCGGGAGAGCGGTGTGCTGACCACATGACCCTCCATATCTGCATCCAGTGACGTCTATGAGCTGAGGATGACACGGCGATACCGTTGGGCCTTCATGACCTGTTCGGGAGGAGTTTTAGTTCTTTATGGGGTGTCATGCCTTTTGGCAGCGGCCGGCACTAGGGCATGCTTTTTGGCAGACGATTTCTTATCTTTTGCGCGAGTTATATTACGTTCCTCAATATAATTTTAGTTTATTAAAAATCCATTACTATAATATTTTGAAAAATCATAATGAATTGGTATTTTGTTTTGGATATTAAATATTATTCAAAAATGGCTCTGAGCACTATGGGACTTAACATCTGAGGTCATCAGTCCCCTAGACTTAGAACTACTTAAACCTAAGGACATCACACACATCCATGCGCGAGGCAGGATTCGAACCTGCGACCTTAGCAGCAGCGCGGTTCGAGAATGAAGCGCCTAGAACCGCTCGGCCACAGCGGCCGGCCCTAGGGTAGTTTCTGTGTATTTTCTTTAGCCATAGCTGGTCTGGCATAGTAGAAAGAGAGAGGAGAGCAAAGAAATGGGACCCCACATGTATGACAGCAATAATTCTAGATTTAATCTTCAGAAACGTACGACGAGGCACACCGTTTCAAAGTTTCTTGAAGGACGATTAGCTTACTCCCTATGAGGAAATTATTTATAAAATAATACGAAACCTTTGCAGGACAGTTTTGTAGTCTTTAGCAGAATTGCTCATCAGTAAAGTAAAACACTACATGTGTGAATGTTCCCCTTGTAAACCCTGTCCTACAGGTAGCCCCACAACCAGAAATCACAAGGAGATCAGTTGATCGTGCCAGCCAAGCATTTGGAAATGATCGGCTGATAATTCGATCGCGTTTCGGAGAAGCAGGTGAACTTCACAAGCGATATGCGGTGGTGCCCCATCTTACATAAAAGCTCTTGAGTTCAATGTGTCTCTCTCCTGTAGGGCGGCTATGACATCCTGGCGAAACATATCGCGGTAACGCTGGACAGTCACACTCATGTCTGTGGTCCTTTAGCGCCAACCTGTTCAAGAAAGGATGGGCCAATGATGAATGTAGCCGTGAAGCCACACTACACAGTGACACACGCTCATCCTGTAGAGGAACTTAATACACACTCGGCAGTTCTGTGTTTTCATCTATCAGAGAAAAATGAGCTTTGTCGGTCCATAGGATGGTCCAGGGCGTGACCTCGTCAACTTTAATCCTTGCGAGAAAGTGGAGTGCGAAGTCAACATATCGTTGTGCGTCCTGTGGTGCAAACTGCTGTACGATATGGATCTTGTACCGAAACCATTCGAGAACGGTTGGATGCACCTTCCGTACAGTAGATCACGCACGGGATGTCCAACTGTCGTGACAGTACGCGCGCTGCCTGACGATAGGGGATTGCGCGCAGCGTTGTCTGCCATAGAAACAGCGATATTATCAACCACCTGTGGTGCAACCAGTCGTCGGCCTCTTCCCGGAGAGACGCTCAATTCTCCAGTTGATTCGAACTTCTTCATCATGCTCCACACAGCATGTGGAGAAAGTGGACCCTTCCGTAATCCTTCCAGCAGGCGGTATTCTCGATGTGCAGCTGCAGCGTTCTGTTGTTTTGATAATAGAGTTTCTTCAGTAATGACCTGTTTGTCCAAGCTCATGTTGACACGTCAACAAGTGCACTGCGTGTGGTCAGGTGTGTGAGACTACGGATCACGATGGACTCCTGTTGGCTATAGTTGGATCTGGACGTGGCGCTGTGACGCATGGAAATCAGGCATGCCATACACTGGGTTATTAATGATACTAAGTTTGGTACTCTTACGGTAATTAGTTTCCAAGTGCACTGCGTGTGGTCAGGTGTGTGAGACTACGGATCACGATGACTCCTGTTGGCTATAGTTGGATCTGGACGTGGCGCTGTGACGCATGGAAATCAGGCATGCCATACACTGGGTTATTAATGATACTAAGTTTGGAACTCTTACGGTAATTGGTTTCCGTGTTATATCGTGTTAAATAGGGAAGTTTAATTATAACCCCCCGGTATTTTTGCTTGTCACATGTGTAGGCGATTTGCAGAATAAAAATTCATGTGATAAATCAGCGCTGATAGCACTGTTACTTGTACCACTGGCACAAAGCGACAAGTTTTTTGTAGACACATGGCTGCAGTAGAATGATGGAACTAACCTTGCAGTTCCCCGATTGCGGTCTGGGTTGCGATGTGTTCGGTCTCTTACCGAACTGATCGTCACTCTAGCCTCGTGTGCGATGACCGGTACCGAATAATGAGTGGTACGGTATTTTTAGAATACGTTTTTAAACAATGGCACACCTAACATAAAGAATTATCCCAACGATAATGGCGATTCCATGCAGCAATGCCCATGTTGAAAGAATCTTCAGTCACATGAATCTTTTAAGATGTAATTCTGGAAACAAATTGACTGTTGGTATTGTAAAACCAGAATTATGCATTCGTTGTAATTCGAAGTTTACAACGTGCAACGACTTTAGCAAATAATTTAAGGTAATAAAAATTTGTCGAAAGACATAACTAGCAATATTAAATGTAATTTTTAACATTTACTAAGTGTTTTATTGTGTCCACCCGCAGGCCTCAGACCAGGAAATCCTGTCCTGAGGCAATGTTTGGTAATTTCGTCAATTTTAACTTTGCTTGGTGACTGGGGTCTTTTTAGACCCCAGGGCTCTTTTAACTATGATGGTACCGTTTTAACGTAGACGTAACCTTCTCATTCTTCAGAGGAATTTTGATGGTCCATTTATTATAACAGGACAAAATATTTATGGTTATGTCACGGTATGTTGTACAATAATTTGAAGTTTTATGAATCGGCTCAGAAAATACGTCACGTATACAAATGTGTTTTTCACTGTTTTCTTTCAACCTTAATACATAAATAAAAGTTTGGCAACAATTTACCTTCTGAACCAACAGTATTGTAACGAATTCCTAGAAAATACGTACACGTGCATTATTGGAAGAAATTCACAGGAATTGCGCTTTGTTTGAGTACGACGTGGTATTATATTTTATTTACAATGAGTAATTCCACAGGCTTTGAAAGGGGCTACAGGCTGGAACAGGCTTTAGCAGATGCACATTAGAGTCATAGTGATAATGTATCAGTTGTTGGAAATGCAGATAAGAGAGGTGATAGAGTTGTGTATACGATGAGAATGATGTGAATAAATGTGAAGATGATAATGATATTCAGGCAACTAGTGCGCCTGATTTTGTATCTAGTTGTGGACGGATAAAATATGACAGTACCATCTGGAAGCAGGCTTCAGGAATACGTGACCTGCGTATTTTTCTAGCCATAAAGAGGTTTCCAAGATTTCGTGGTATCCTGAGATGGCTCTGGTTTGGTAATAAACTTCCGAGAGAAAAAAGAAATGGTGTTACTGGATGAAAAGCTGAATATATACAGCATGTGTTCTGTGTTTGAAATGTGCATTGATGCATGCATTTCGTCTTATTCGTTTGGGCCTTATCTTACAGTTGATGAGCACCTGTGTGGTTACAGGGGACGGTGTCCATCCAAGGTGTGCATTCTTTCAAAACCTGGAAAGTACAGGATGACAATGTGGCCCGCTGTAGATTGTGAGACAAAATTATCGCGTAAATACGCAACTGTATACAGGGAAATCTGCTGAAGAAATGGAAACGAGTGGTGCGTGATTTAGTTCATCACCTCAGGGAAAGTGTGGGAACATTACCACGAAGATTTTTTTACTAGTTTGCAACTTCATTATAGCATGAAAGAATGGTTTTGTAATTTCAACAATAGGGATGGGTCTCACGGTAAGCCATGATTATTTATGTGGTAGTATTTTACACTGTATCGCAATATAGTTGCTAGAATCACTTGGTGGCTAACAAAAGACCGCATACATGTAATATAACAATTTTTTCATGATGTGGGGCCACAGTCATGATATATTTCTTTAAAGTTAGTCCCGACATTAGACTGTTTTTTTATTTGCAGTGTTACATTTACACGATCATGATTTCGGCTTTAAATTCCCATTATCAAGTGTTTTAATGTTTTACAATGCCTAAGATGGCATACTGTCGTATTTAAAATACACTGTTAGACACATTGTCTGAGGGTCAATATTTCTGGTAAAAGCCTGCTGTGTTTTTCCAAAGCTGATACCGTGTGAAGGTTAATCTTGCAAGCCTGTCTGTGGTATGGTGATGTCGCGCAAGTGGAGTGGAGCTAAACTCTGTGTTGTGACGACTGTGTAGGTCGTCACAGAGCTCGGAAGAGGAGCCGCGCCGGTGCGTCTCCGTGGGCTCCGAGCTGCCGCTGCTGGAAGGCGTCGCGCCCGCCCCCGCCTCCACGCCGCCCCCGCCGCCACCCGAGCGCAGCGACAGCCTCGGCACGCGATCCGAGGCCCACCACCTCCGAGCAGCGCCCTGGTTTCAGGCTGGCATCCCTAGGTAAGCAGCATTCTAATTCTCTAATCCGTTTTTAGGCTGACTTCCGTATGTAAGCCACATGTTCGTATGTTGGCACGTATGGTGAACGAATCGTGTGGCACGCCGTGATTTTGGGCTGGCATCCCTGGGCAAGCAACCTCCCACATTTTTCTATTCTGGCAACCGCAAGACCCTGATTTTAGGCTGCCATCCGTATGCAAGCTGTTTTCAAAACAGCTGGTTGGGCTTCTTTTCAGTCAGATATTGCACCAAGCTGAGTCTCTCCTTATTGTGTTTTAGCACGCTCACCAGTCAACCACTTGGGCTCCCGACCCTAAGATAGCTACTTTCTTCCGTTTCATACTTCGCAAATATGCTGAGATACACCACGCCGCTGCCTAGTCCCAGGCAGCCGTTTCTAGATTACTAGCCTCTCTCCTCTTTACACTCAGGTGACAAAAGTCGCGGGATACCTCCTAATCTTGTGTCGGGCCTCCTTTTCCCCGAAGTAGTGCAGAAACTCAACGTGGCATGGACTCAACAAGTTACTGGAAGAGACTGAAATTTTCACTCTGCAGCGGAGTGTGCGCTGATATGAAACTTCCTGGCAGATTAAAACTGTGTGTCGGAACGAGGCTCGAGCTCGGGACCTTTGCCTCTCGCGGGAAAGTTCTCTACCATCTGAGCTACCCAAGCACGACTCACGCCCCGTACTCAGAGCTCAGAAGGTAGAGCACTTGACCGCGAACGCCAAGGATGCCGAGTTCTAGTCTCGGTCCGACACACAGTTCTAATCTTCCAGGAAGTTTCATATCATCGCACAATCCGCTGTAGAGTGAAAATTTCATTCTGGAAACATCCCTCAGGCTGTAGCAAGCTATGTCTCCGCAATATCCTTTCTTCCAGGAATGCTTGTTCTGCAGCATCGCAGGGGAGCTTGTGCGAAGTTTGGAAAGTAGGAGACGAGGTACTGGCGGAAGTAAAGCTGTGGGGACTGGGCGTGAGTCGTGCTTGGGTAGCTCAGATGGTAGAGCACTTGCCCGTGGAAGGCAAAGTTCCTGAGTTCGAGTCTCGGTCCGACACACAGTTTTAATCTGCAGGAAGTTTCAAGTTGTTGGAAGTCACCTGCAGAAATATTGAGCCATGGCCATCCACAACTGCGAAAGGGTTGACGGGGCAGGGTTTTCTCCACGAACTGACCTCTCCATTATGTGCCATAAATGTTCAGTGGGATTAATGTCGTACAATCTAGGTGACCATATGAATCGCTCTATTTGTCCAGAATATTCTTCAAACGAAACGCGAACAGTGTTGGCCTGGTACATGCCGCATTGTCATTCATAAAAATTCCATCGTTGTTTGGGAACAAGAGATCCATGAGCGGTTGCAGATGGTCCCCAAGTGACCGAACGTAACAATTTCCAGTCACTAAGTGGTTCAGTTGGACCAGAGGATTCAGTCCATTCCATGTAAACACAGCCCCCACCAATGTGGAGCTATCACCAGCTTGCACAGTGCCTTGTTGACAGCTTGGGTCCATGGCTTCGTGGGGTCTGCGCCATACTCGAACACCGGTATTAGCTCTCACTAACAGAAATCAGAGCTCATCTGGCGATGGTCCAACCGATATGGCAGGAGAGGCGCTGTAGCCCATTAACGCCAAATTTGGCCGCACTGTTCGTCGTTCGTCTCACATTGATTTCTGCGGTTATTTCAGACAGCGTTCCTTGCATATCTGTACTGGCAACTCTAAGCAAACGCCGCTACCCTCGATCGTTAAGTGAAGGCCATCGGCCACTGCATGGTCCATGGTGAGAGGTAATGTCTGACTTTTGGTATTCTCTGCACTTTCTTGACACTGTGGATCTTGGAATATTGAATGCCCTAACAATTTCCGAAATGAAATGTGCCGTGCGTCTAACTGCTACTAGAATTCCGCGTTCAGTCTGTTAATTTCCGTCGTGCGACCATAGTCACTTAGTGTATTTCTGCAAGCGCAAGGTCTTACTGTTAGGCTGCCATCCGTATCCAAGCTATTTTCATGAGAGCTTGTCGGGCTACTGCAGAACGGCGTTGTTTTTCGGCCAAAAATCGCTGTAAGCTGAGTCCCACTTTATTGTCCTTTGCACGCTGCGCGAAGTCGACTACTTGGGTGCAGGCTAGCGACCATGACATAGCCATTTTCTTCGTTTTTTTACAGGATGTTTATAAATGAATGGTGTAGTTTAAGTTTGGTCACACGATACATATCTACAGGGTACTTATATTCTTCCCATACTCGGTTTAGCATGTCCTCCGTGGTGAATTGCAGTAAACTTTCTCGAGGGGCACGGGCATTGGCTTTATATGTCCTCCGTCTTTCACAAACCCACACAGAAAGGAATCGCAGTGTGTTAACTCCAGCGAAGGGGGTGGCCAGGGGAGAAGGTTGTTGTCTGCTGTAGCAGGAAGTCCAATCCAGCCTTGACGAAGAATACGATTACGAGGCTCCCGTACATCCCTGTGAAAATGTTGCAGCTACAAAATGTAATTGTCATTACCGGTGTTCAGCCGAGGTAACAACAAGGTTTCCAACATGTCTGCAAATGAGTTCCCCGTCACTGTTTGTTGTTTGAGCAAAAATTGACAGTGCACTTTCTCACACGACAACACAGAGAAAACGTTCACGTCTGGAGAGCCACTCTGTTGTTCAACAAAGGTTCAAATGGCTCCGAGCACTATGGGACTTAACTGCTGAGGTCATCAGTCCCCTAGAACTTAGAACTACTTAAACCGAACTAACCTAAGAACATCACACACATCCATGCCCGATGCAGGATTCGAACCTGCGACCGTAGCGGTTGCACGTTTCAAGACTGAAGTGCCTAGAACCGCTCGGTCACAAAGGCCGGCTGTTTTCAACAAGCGTATATTGTTTCTCGCTTCCTCAGATACGGACTTAGTGCGTGCTCACGTTGTCAGTCACATGGAAAATGGCTGCATCCCACAAGATTGTTCTTACTAAAAACCAACGTACTCCATTTTTAACTGCAACTTTTCACAAAAGACACCCCTTTTCACTTTGTCTGCTGGTGTAAGGGTCTATAATAATCCTACTTTTTACGGTTAAAAACGCAGCGGCTTACTCAACTCTTCCCACACTATAATCTCTGGCATGAAAAATGCCTTTCTTGCTTCACTAAGTGACTTGCGAGGACTTCGGTGAAACACCTCGCGCATTCTTTCGACGTTTGCATAAAGCACGTGAAGCCGACCACGATTCTTTCCCAGACAAATGCACCCGGTTTCCATGAACTGTCGGTACCACCTACCTGTATTTTTCTTGTGTGGTGGATCTTTCCTAAACCGTGCTCAGAACTCATACTGTACTGTAATGGCAGACCTGCACACCTGAAAACGGAGCACACAGAAAGCATTCTCCTATTGCAAACAGGCGCTACTCCTGTGTAGTAAGCGTGACAAGCGAACAGCCGGTAGAGCATAAAATATTAGGACAATTGTCGCTGCTTTAGCTGTACGGCTCGCCTATACAAGTAATAAACTTATTTATTATTATTTATTATTAAAACCGCACCAGTGATTCATAAACACCGTCTGCTTTCAGAATGAAATTTTCACTCTGCATCGGAGTGTACGCTGATTTGAAACTTCCAGGCAGGTTAAAACTTTGTGCCGGAGGTTCGACCTCGGGATCTTTGTCTTTCGCGGGCGAGGAAACTACCTCCACGCTGTGCCCTAGTCCCAGTCAGGCGTTTGTTCTTAGATTAAGAACCTGTTGCCCCTTTGTATTTTGACACTTTTACCATTTACTTTTTAAATTACTGCTTACGAGATTACGTTAAATTAATCCTCCTCCTTAACTGTTTTTAATCGTGGTACGGTGGTGTCTCGTGATAGTTATTCATGTTACTTATTTTTCGTTAGTACTTTTACCTTTTATTTAATCCAAGTGGTCATCGTCCGCTTCACCTTCAATTTCTTTACCTCTTCTTCTAAACATTATGCTAAGCAACAGTGCAGCAACGTGAGACTCTTTGTCCAGATACTTTTCGTATTCATCCACCTGATCCTTTCTGGGTACTTGAAGATAACACTTTCCTATACATAAAACACGAGCTTTTTCAAAGAAAAATTTTTGCAGGATAGCAGAATCTTATAAAATACAGCTATTGCGCAAATCATAATTTTTCAGAAATATTTAGAAGTTGTAAAGCATCGTCTCCTTACGAAAACGATACTTATCAGCTGATTCATGAACATTATTTACTCCAGATCAAAAGTGTTATTATACCTATGTTTCCCACTACTTTCCAATATCTTTGACAGCATAACCTCAACACTTGTTGACTTATTTGATGTGATACTATTCATTGCCCTCTCAAACTCTTATCTAATTACCAGTTCCTTGAGATAAGCCTTCTTCTCAGCGAGCTATGGTGCTGTGAATCCTGTGTTTACAGCGAGACCGTATTAGAGACACCGGCCCGCGAACCATATCACGCATTATTAGTGTGTGAAGGCAACACTACGCATGCCATTTTTATGTTTTTGCTAATCGTCTCCATTGTGATCTTGTTTACAGGATAAACAAGGTGAGCTTTCCAGTGTGACTCTTCA
Organism: Schistocerca americana; assembly: GCF_021461395.2. Classification (NCBI taxonomy): domain Eukaryota; kingdom Metazoa; phylum Arthropoda; class Insecta; order Orthoptera; family Acrididae; genus Schistocerca; species Schistocerca americana. The sequence goes on along the minus strand of NC_060119.1, from coordinate 159,994,199 downwards.
AAAATGTTCAAATGTGTGAGAAATCTTATGGGACTTAACTGCTAATGTCATCAGTTCCTAAGCTTACACACTACTTAACCTAAATTATCCTAAGAAGAAACACACACACCCATGCCCAAGGGAGGACTCGAACCTCCGCCGGGACCAGCCGCACACTCCATGACTGCAGCGCCTCTAAGGCTCGGCTAATCCCGTGCGGCGTGTGTGTGTGACTCTTCGCAGGGAGACCATGCTGGAGGTTTTGGTCTTTGAAGTTTGCGTTCATAGACTCCGCGAGCACCAGCGAAGGCTGTAGGTGGCGCCTACCAAGTTTTCCGGTGCGAAATTCGTTGCAGGGACATTGTGCTAAAGGTGATGGTCTGTGTACCAAAGCACAGATGCATGCTATGTAAGATAACCAGACGCACGGCTACGACGCACTTTCGCTACGTTTCGCAGACGTTACCAATGTGATCTTGTTTGCTGAGAGATTGTGTTGGACGTGTTGGCCGCGAACCAAGGGCCCTGTCGTACAACGACAGAACTATAAATGAGCCCAGTTGCTACACTCTGTTGCTATCTGTCCTTAAAGCTGCTGCTGGAAGTGCTTGACCGTAAACTGTAGCGAACATTTATGGTGAAGTAGAGCTCCAGTATGCCCAGCGCCAATATTTAGTTTTTGCATATTATGGAATTACCAAAAGTTAACATCTTTACAACAGTTGCTATTCGATGTAGCCTGTGTCAGCGAGTCTACAACTATGTCCTTGTCTGTAAGCAGTTCGAGCTGGAAATGGCTCAAGAATTGATCGAGATGTTTCGGGAGCGTCAGAGCACCAGTAAACTCTCTTGAAGTAGTTAGCGTCGACTAAGTTTTATCAGTGTGGCGCTGTAGAGATGGTGAGCTGCAAACTCGAGCTCTCTTTTATGGTTCACAAAAGTACCAGTTAGCACGCACTGTTACTTGTTATCCCAGGAGATTATCAGCGTGCTCTTCTTTGCAGAGACAACGTCTTGGAAGTTGAGGCCCGCGTATGCATGTGCTCATACTTGTAATGAGAGGACTCCAGTGAGCACTACTGCTACACACCGTAATTAAGTGTCTGGGGAGAGTCTAACGGTGTGACCCTTTCGGGAGTGAGATCTAATGTTTTGAATTTTCCGGCATGGGCATTACGCAATATGTATGTTGGAGGAAGTAACGTTGTCCAACTCTTCTCAGAAAATGCTCTTTAGAAATTTTAGGAGTAAATCTCTCCGTGACCCACAACGCCTCTCTTTCAACATCTACCACAGAAATTTGCTGAGCGTGTCGGTAACGCTTGTTTCATGTGGTCATCCCACTTACGGCCGTTTTGAAATAGTTTACTCCTCGATATGTTACGGTAGATACTGTTTGCAACAGATTGTCATCAATAACGTAGTTGTGGAGTAGTGGCTTTCTCTTCCTACGTACGGTCAATATATTATATTTATTTACGTTCAGTGTCGACTACCGGAGCCTGCACCATTATTCAATCCTCTGCAGGTCATTCTACAAATCTGTACTGTCTTCCGGCGTTGCTACTTTCCTTTAGACCTCCTGCATCATATGTGACCAGTCTTGAAGTGCTACCGACGCTTTCTACTATATCATTTATACAAATTTGTATACAATAACGTTCCTATCACACTGCCTTGGGGTACTCCGGAAATAACTATTACATTTGTCGATTTTATTCCGTTAAGGGCGACGTGTTGAGTTCCGTCCGCAAGGAAATTTTTAACCCAATCGCAAATCTGTTCCGATACTCTAAAAGCTCGTGTTTTCTCACTAACTGGCGGTGCTGGACGGTTTAGAATACCTTCCTGAATTCAAGGAACACGACTTCAACGTGAGAGCCATTGTCTAAAGTGACGTGGAGGAACAGAGCGAGCTGACTTTCGCAAGATCTCTGTTAGCGGAATCCGTGATTATTTTGTAGAGGAGATTTTCGTTTTCTAAAAACGTCATAATTCTTGAGTATAAAACGTATGCCATAATTGTACAACAGACTGACGTCAACGATATAGATCTATAATTGTGTGCATCTGTCCTTCGGCCCTTCTTGAAATATGAGAAGACCTTATCTTCCGTTGCAGCTTACACTTTCTCCAGCGATCTACGATAAACGTCTACTTGAACGGCCATATTAAGTCATGCTCAACGCGTTCCGAGTTTACATGTATGACAGTGTTTGCAGTGACGCACTGGAGGCACTGTACGCCAGTCCTGAGGTCTGGTTCATAGAGCGACAGATTTCCATTGAGCCAGTGTCAGATGCCTTCCCGATGTCAAGGAACACATCATCCCCAGAGTTTACATGTGTAACCTTGGACGAACACTACGATGGAGGTTCTGAGACGTGGTGTGAAGAATGGTACGCAAGAGCAGAAGTAAGCCTGACTGCTATGTCATTGTCTCTATGCCCTTACGTGTACTTGTGAGTTTGTTTGCAGAGAGCTTACTTTGGTGTTGCTGCGTTGTGACGTGGAGGGCGTATTCACGGTACACGAGATCTCTAGGGAGGCTAACTGCCGCTTGTTGTAAGGTTCTCCGAGTCGACCTTTGCGTCTCTGTTCGCAGGGAGATCGCGCTGGAGGTGCTGGGCCGTGAACCGGAGGGCGCGTTCATGGTGCGCGAGAGCACCAGCAAGCCCGGCTGCTACGCGCTGTCGCTGCGCGTCCCCAGGGACTTCCAGCCGTCCGGCATCGCGCACTACCTCATCCTGCGCACCGCCAAGGGGTACAAGATCAAGGTGGGTTCGCCACGCCAGTGACAAATATCCGGAAAATATATGTCATGTTGTTATCATGTTCACCCACCATCGACTGATATTGCAGGATGTAGAACTTCGCTGGACTACTATAATTGTGTGCATCTGTCCTTCGGCCCTTCTTGAAATATGAGAAGACCTTATCTTCCGTTGCAGCTTACACTTTCTCCAGCGATCTACGATAAACTTCTACTTGAACGGCCATATTAAGTCATGCTCAACGCGTTCCGAGTTTACATGTATGACAGTGTTTGCAGTGACGCACTGGAGGCACTGGACGCCAGTCCTGACACCTTTCTAACAGCATGGCCGCCTGTTACTTAATGGACCAATGCCGGAACGATACGAAAACGCTCCTGCCGCCGAAAAAAGCACGTGACGTACGTCCTGTTCACAAGGAGAACGATTTTTGAGTGGATGTGGAGAGCAGAGGATGTAAGCCCCATCCACCTGCTCCCAACACAATGGCTGAGAGGAGAGAGTCATACTGGACCACAAACTCATTTTCAGAGATCATGTGCTGGAATGGCGTGACCATTCAACACACTTATTTCATCAACTAAATCCTTTATTTTCGAGCTGGCAATTTAACGTTCGCACAAAGCTCCGACTTTACAGAGCAGCAATCCTCCCTGCGATGCTTTACCACTGTTCCTCTTGGGGGACCTGTTTACGTTTGATACTGGGAGATCTACAGTGGGCGAGAGTTCGCGACTTGCGTCACGAACTGGATGTGGAAACCATTGAGGATGCAATACGCTCCTTGACGCACAAACTTCTCGTCACTGTTGAAGCACTGGGCCCCACGACTCGCTCCTGCTAGATGGCACCGTGCCCGGATGCCTTCAAACTGTTGTGTTGTTTACAACCAACTAAATAAAGTAACGCAACCAACACATCAGAAGGACTGGATGACCAAGTGCCCAGAGTCCGTCCCTAGAGTGAATGAAGAGATTCTTACCCGTTTACCTTCAACACTTATGAAGTCCAGCCACGAGGTGGTAGTACTTCTGACCCAACCACCCAAGGGGGAAAAAGTGTCGTGCCAGCACTGCTTGATGTAACCGCGAATTGTCCCCCCCTCCCATCACTGCCCCTCTCTCCTCTCAGCCATTGTGCTGGGAGCAGGTGGGTGGGGCTTACATCCTCTGCTCTCCACACCCACTCAAAAATCGTTCTCCTTGTGAACAGGACGTACGTCACGTGCTTTTTTCGGCGGCAGGAGCATTTTCGTATCGTTCCGGCATTGGTCCATTAAGTAACAGGCGGCCATGCTGTTAGAAAGGTGTCAGAAGCTAGAAGTGTTAGTCATATCGTTAAGATGAGGATTGGTGTCAGTAAAAGCTAAAGAAGATGTTGAGAGGGAGAACTGCGTTAAGAAGTCCAGCGGTTCTAAATTAATAATCATATAAGTAAAAACCAAGGAGAAGGAGAGAGTCTTAGACTTTCTAATTTACTAATTGTAAATTATGTGAATTAACGACCCATAGGAGACTGTAGTAAAAGTTGAAACTTGTACTGATGAAGGAATCAAGATCATTTAAATGATAACGTCTCCGGAATAACAGATTACACTCCTGGAAATGGAAAAAAGAACACATTGACACCGGTGTGTCAGACCCACCATACTTGCTCCGGACACTGCGAGAGGGCTGTACAAGCAATGATCACACGCACGGCACAGCGGACACACCAGGAACCGCGGTGTTGGCCGTCGAATGGCGCTAGCTGCGCAGCATTTGTGCACCGCCGCCGTCAGTGTCAGCCAGTTTGCAGTGGCATACGGAGCTCCATCGCAGTCTTTAACACTGGTAGCTTGCCGCGACATCGTGGACGTGAACCGTATGTGCAGTTGACGGACTTTGAGCGAGGGCGTATAGTGGGCATGCGGGAGGCCGGGTGGACGTACCGCCGAATTGCTCAACACGTGGGGCGTGAGGTCTCCACAGTACATCGATGTTGTCGCCAGTGGTCGGCGGAAGGTGCACGTGCCCGTCGACCTGTGACCGGATCGCAGCGACGCACGGATGCACGCCAAGACCGTAGGATCCTACGCAGTGCCGTAGGGGACCGCACCGCCACTTCCCAGCAAATTTGGGACACTGTTGCTCGTGTGGTATCGGCGAGGACCATTCGCAACCGTCTCCACGAAGCTGGGCTACGGTCCCGCACACCGTTAGGCCGTCTTCCGCTCACGCCCCAACATCGTGCAGCCCGCCTCCAGTGGTGTCGCGACAGGCGTGAATGGAGGGACGAATGGAGACGTGTCGTCTTCAGCGATGAGAGTCGCTTCTGCCTTGGTGCCAATGATGGTCGTATGCGTGTTTGGCGCCGTGCAGGTGAGCGCCACAATCAGGACGGCATACGACCGAGGCACACAGGGCCAACACCCGGCATCATGGTGTGGGGAGCGATCTCCTACACTGGCCGTACACCACTGGTGATCGTCGAGGGGACACTGAATAGTGCACGGTACATCCAAACCGTCATCGAACCCATCGTTCTACCATTCCTAGACCGGCAAGGGAACTTGCTGTTCCAACAGGACAATGCACGTCCGCATGCATCCCGTGCCACCCAACGTGCTGTAGAAGGTGTAAGTCAACTACCCTGGCCAGCAAGATCTCCGGATCTGTCCCCCATGGAGCATGTTTGGGACTGGATGAAGCGTCGTCTCACGCGGTCTGCACGTCCAGCACGAACGCTGGTCCAACTGAGGCGCCAGGTGGAAATGGCATGGCAAGCCGTTCCACAGGACTACATCCAGCATCTCTACGATCGTCTCCATGGGAGAATAGCAGCCTGCATTGCTGCGAAAGGTGGATATACACTGTACTAGTGCCGACATTGTGCATGCTCTGTTGCCTGTGTCTATGTGCCTGTGGTTCTGTCAGTGTGATCATGTGATGTATCTGACCCCAGGAATGTGTCAATAAAGTTTCCCCTTCCTGGGACAATGAATTCACGGTGTTCTTATTTCAATTTCCAGGGGTGTATTAGTCTAGATTACGGAAGTGTGGGTGTGGAAGTCAAAGTTTGGAACATTCATTGCTGCGAACCAATAAACTAAGTTTATACGTTGTATTGGCATTTATAACAGAACCTGCTGATGTATAAATACCATGTCCATTACCATTAATCACAGAGACGTCATGAACAATAGATAGACGGTTCATTTCTGTGTCGAACTTGATCTTTTCGTTGTAAGTCGTCTCCCCTAAAAGTCAGGTTGTCCTAGAACTATATAGACAGTAATAAAACTAACTTTCAAAAGGGAGAGCTAACTTACTATCTCTTATGAAGCAAAATAATGTGAGACTCATCTGGATGTGTCAGCGCTACCCATCCGTCACCACAGTTGATACATATTACGCCATTCCATTCTTGATTAAATCATTGGCACTGCGCCCAGCAGAAACACCATCACATTGACACAACAGTGTAGAGTATTCTCGATTAAATTTGTTCAATAAGGGTCGCCTAATCATAGGAGATGTTTTAGAAAGTGGGATTCATAAATGGAGGCCAATTACACAATACCAAATTGTTCTCCAAATTAAAAAACCAACATGAAATCTCACTACAATGGTGCTTTTAAAAACATCGAAAAACTACCATAAAAATTAAGCTAATTATATGGAATTTTGATTGAAATCGTTAAGAAGACTGGAAGACCAAAACCAGAATTCTTCATCTGGTCAGTTTACATTTTAAAAGTAGCGAGAGAAATAACCTAGTAAACTCCGCATCCAAGGTGCACAAAGAACGAAGTAAACGTGAGCTACTTAGAGTACGGGCTGTGAAATACGAGAATAGAACTCATTCTGTTACCAAAAACAACACTTACATCTTTCAACTGCACAGTCAGCACTAGACTAAAGCGAGGAATCGAGAAATATGGAGTCAAAAGCTCTCTCCTCTCACCGCAGGTACCGTTGGAGGGCCGACAGCATTCTTGTAGCCGATGTGTCGAACGTGAATGTGGCTTGACGCTTGTAACAGAGGAGCATGCTGCAGAAATTTCACTGACATAGAGTACAACTACTAATAAACAATTTATTAGGTCGCTACCAAGTAACGATCTTCTGCCATAGGAGGCCATTGACCGACAGAAATTCTCTTGATATGGTACGAATTTTCTCACGTTGCAACGGAAACGAAAAGGTGGGATTCTTATTACATCCATGCTGAATAGACGCTTGTCTTTATTCAAGTGGCTATTTGGGACTTAGGCTCGTTTCCCATGGCACAAAAGGATTTACGTCAAGAAACTGCTACTTCAGAATTTGGCCAACGGGCCCTGGAAACGTCCCAAGACCAACACCCATTTCGTAAGGAAAACTTTTCTGCCACATCTCAACAGTACACATGAGTTGTCCTGGAATCCTCTTCCTTACGCGAGAGCCTTTTAAACGCCTCCAAACAGTTTGTACTGCCCACTTTTATTACGGAAGAAATGTAACTTAACTAATAACGAATTGAGAAACCATATATACCTCATGTTTCACTTGACTGGGAAGTAGCGTCTCCGGTCACGAAAACTGACAACGGCCGGGGAGGTGGTATGCTGACCACATGCTCCTCCATATCCGTATCCAGTGACGTCTGTGGGCAAAGGATGGCACGGCGGTCGGTCGGTACCGTTGGAGCTTCAAGGCCTGTTCAGACGGAGTTTAGTTCAAATTTGGACGTCAGAAAAAGTTATTCATATAACAGCATGTCTTTCTTATCTTGGGTATCTAATCCTCTTGTCACTCCAGAGGTGTAAATCTGGACATTTGTCATCTTCTGAAGAAATGTCTTACAGGAAAAACTCAAAATTTAAATGAGTCTTTCAACATGTTGTATGGAGCAGGGTGCCCAAAAACGTATTTGTGGTCTTGAACATACTGAATATTGGGTTCAGTGAAGCTGTGATCAGCTTCAGTGAAGGAAATGCCTGTGGAGTTAGTTTCTGAAAGAATTAGGAATGAAGTCTGGCCTTAATACAGAAGCAATCCTACAAGAACTGGATTGACAGCGAGTATCCAAGGCAGACGTTATGGCCGAAAATTCAACAGAAGTAACAAGATTTTATGTAAATAGACTGAAGACCGAGTGAAAATTTGTACAAGTGTGGAATCGAACCCTGTTTTCCTGATTACTAGACAATTGCGTTGGCGACTAAGGCACATTGGCTCACCGGTTCACAAATCTGCACAGATTACCATGGCATGCCTCCCTCTTCCACCCGAAGTCTCGCTGCCGCTCCAGTATACTGTAAATTTCCCCTTGCACATGTATTTAACACAGGCCACTTCAGACTATATACATAAAATCATATCTATATGAAACCAGTAAAGTCTCTGAAGTTCTGTCATTTCATTTGTGTAAGTACCTGTACTTGGGTTTCAGGCTGGATCTACCATTGTCGTTCGATGCTGAGGCGCTATTCCAGCATATGGAGAGCCCTGAGTTGCTATTCCATCTTATGGGCAGCCTCGGCAATACTGTTCGGCCAAGCAAGCAGGAGATCAGGGTTCGATTCGTGGCCTTGGTACAAATTTTCACTCGCCGCTTCAGTCTATATACGTAAAATCGTATCTATTTGTGACAAGTAAAGTCTCCGAATTTGTGCCATTACGTTTGTAGAAACAGAAAAATCACTCAGATGGAAAAGAGGACTGCATTGGTTGATCCTCAAGAAGATAAAAATTACAAAGCTGGATGATTTTAGGCTGTTTCTTCATTCTTCAGTGTTTTCCATTATTTCAACTTCCAGTTGTGATTTCTGGAAAACGTTTTCTTGCAAAATGTCTCTCATTATCTCAGAAACTACGTATGGTAAGGATCTGAAATTTTTTCCTCTTACTGACACTGGTATTGTGGTTAGATGGATCGATAGTAGTATAGGTATAACTCGCGGTTTGATCAAATTTTTTTAATTACATAAATTTTTTAGAACTTCATTAACAATTTTTCATCTCGATTCCTAACAACGGTACTTGATACTAGATCAGTGAATGTATAAGATCTGACTATGTATCGTGGCGAAGTTCCGTTTTATACCATGGACAATTTATGAGAAAACGGGATATACAGAGTGTAACAAACATGTACACCACAAAATACAGGATACATTCCTCGCAAATAGACGATAGAATTATGTTATATGAACATGGTTCTGAAAACATTTTGTTTCCAAGTTTTTGCCCAACTCATTAATCATGGGAAATACACACGAATAGAACGCACCAGCATACGACACGCAACTATTTTTCACACGAAAATACCCTCCATGGCAATTGATACATACATCAGTCCTACAGACAGTCATGTTATCAACATTCAGCGATGCAGCTACATAATTTGTTCTTACACTAGGGTCATCGTCAACTCCCGCTGCGATGTTTTGGAATATTGTGGTACGGTCCTGTGGGACCAGACTGGCGAGGCCATCGGTCCCTAGGCTTACACACTACTTAGTCTAACTTGAACTAACTTACGCTAAGGACAACATACACACCCATGCCCGAGGGAGGACTCGAACCTCCGACGGGGGAAGCTGCGTGAACCGTGGCAAGGCCCCCTAGACCACGTGGGTACCCAGCGCGGCCCTAGACCACGCGGGTACTCGCGGCCCCGTTGCGATGTCATCGTCCTTCTAGGTCTCACCCGGTCGCGAGGATCAGGCTTCAATGCCCCATGTTTCTAAAGTCGACTATCAGTGGCTTCTGGCGTTTTGCTGTCGAGGGACCGTGGTCTCGGAAATCTCTCCCGGTACAGACGTTGAGAGCGAGCGGCTTTGCGTCAGCTAATCCATCAAATGGGCATCTGCTGTTATTGCATTTGTGTATGCTGTCGTTGCACGAGCCAGATTTCTGATTAACTCTTCATAGTAACCCGTCTGCTTGCAACGGTCGTACTGTTCGCTGGAACAGTTGATGTTACCTTCAAAAAAAGTAATGTCGTATGCTGCGTGGCAATAGGGACATGTACAACGCAACCAGACGTTACCAAGAGTGCATGTATCCCATGACTCCAGTGTTCTACATCTACATCTACATTTATACTCCGCAAGCCACCCAGCGGTGTGTGGCGGAGGGCACTTTACGTACCACTGTCATTACCTCCCTTTCCTGTTCCAGTCGCGTATGGTTCGCGGGAAGAACGACTGCCGAAAAGCCTCCGTGCGCGCTCGAATCTCTCTACATTCGTGATCTCCTCGGGAGGTATAAGTAGGGGGAAGCAATATATTCGATACCTCATCCAGAAACCCACCCTCTCGAAACCTGGACAGCAAGCTACATCGCAATGCAGAGCGCCTCTCTTGCAGAGTCTGCCACTTTAGTTTGCTAAACATCTCCGTAACGCTATCACGCTTACCAAATAACCCAGTGACGAATCGCGCCGCTCTTCTCTGGATCTTCTCTATCTCCTCCGTCAACCCAACCTGGTACGAATCCCACACTGATGAGCAATACTCAAGTATAGGTCGAACGAGTATTTTGTAAGCCATCTCCTTTTCTAAGGACTCTCCCAATGAATCTCAATCTGGCACCCGCCTTACCAACAATTAATTTTATATGATCATTCCACTTCAAATCGTTCCGCACGCATACTCCCAGATATTTTACAGAAGTAACTGGTACCAGTGTTTGTTCCGCTATCATATAATCATACAGTAAAGGATCCTGCTTTCGAAGTTTCGAAATACATTACATTTGTCTGTGTTAAGGGTCAGTTGCCACTCCCTGCACCAAGTGCCTATCCGCTGCATATCTTCCTGCATTTCGCTGCAATCTTCTAATGCTGCAACTTCTCTGTATACTACAGCATCATCCGCGAAAAGCCGCATGGAACTTCCGACACTATCTACTGGGTCATTTATATATATTGTGAAAAGCAATGGACACATAACACTCCCATGTGGCACGCCAGAGGTTACTTTAACGTCTGTATACGTCTCTCCGTTGAGAACAACATGCTGTGTTCTGTTTGCTAAAAACTCTTCAATCCAGCCACACAGCTGATCTGATATTCCGTAGGCTCTTACTTTGTTTATCAGGCGACAGTGCGGAACTGTATCGAACGCCTTCCGGAAGTCAAGGAAAATGGCATCTACCGGGGAGCTTTTATCTAATAATTTCTGGGTCTCATGAACAAATAAAGCGAGTTGGGTCTCACACGATCGCTGTTTCCGGAATCCATGTTGATTCCTACAGAGTTTATTCTGGGTTTCCAGATATGACATGCTCTAAAATTCTACAACAGATCGATCTCAGAGATATAGGCCTATAGGTTTTCGCGTCTGCTCGACTACCCTTCTTGAAAACTGGAACTACCTGTGCTCTTTTCCAATCATTTGGAACCTTCCGTTACTCTAGAGACTTGCGGTACACGGCTGTCAGAAGGGAGGGCAAGTTCTTTCGCGTAAAAAAATGGTTCAAATGGCTCTGAGCACTATGGGACTCAACTGCTGAGGTCATTAGTCCCCTAGAACTTAGAACTAGTTAAACCTAACTAACCTAAGGACATCACACACATCCATGCCCGAGGCAGGATTCGAACCTGCGACCGTAGCGGAACTGAAGTGGGGTCTTCCTCTGTGAAACAGCTTTGGAAAAAGGTGTTTAGTATTTTAGCTTTACGCGTGTCATCCTCTGTGCGCTGTTCTGTTACTGTGTGTTTTCCACGATCGATGAGTTGGAGATAATGTGTTGTAACATGTAAACAAAGCGTATCCTGACGCATGTTCATAAAAGATAATTTTTTGGTCCACTTGTGAGGAATGTATCATGTAATTTGCGCCGCACATTTTCGTTACACCATGTAAGTATATCAAACATGATCAGGATAAGGCATTGATACTCCCCTTAAACACTGCTCCATCCACTCTTTGCTTATTGTATTGGGCACATTAAACGTCACCTCTTCTTGCTCACCAAATTATTCTCCTTCAACCATCTGTCGTGTTGTGAATACAACACAGTTTATTTGTACAACACCCAAATGTAGAGTTACAAGTCCGAAACCGTAAACCGATGCTGCAAAACCCTTGTCGCCTCTTCTTATACCGAACTCTACTCTTAAGAATAAACGATGCTGTGTATTTGTCTATTCTTGGGCCGTAGGGATACCAATAACTTATGGCAACTCAAAAAAGTTGTCTTGGTCCATCAATCCCTGCGTGACGCCAAGCTTTGCAGGCACAGCCGACATTTGCGTGCTCGCTTCTCGTTATCTGCACCGTGCAGCGGGCCGTCTGAGTGATTACCAACTCCTCTCTCAGATTCCCACTACCGCACACGTAATTACTTGCGCAGGTGGTAATTTGCAGAGCTTTGTAAGTGTCGCGGTGCAGAAAATTGTACTTCTCGAAGTGCAGAACAATGAGCTTCTCGACTAGCTTCGGAAGCTGCTCTCGTTGCCCGACTATTTCTCTACCCATACTTTCCTGGTACCACAACGTATGTCTCTTTTTTTAATTAGGTTATTAGCGGCAGTTAGTTACACGTCTCATTTAGCGAACAGCAGCTTCTTTTTAAAATCTGCACATAGACGGAAGTCTCGTTCCCAATTGTTAGAAATCAGTAGGGCAAGGAGTCGTTAATTATCACTTTTAATCGATTTAATGTACTTTTAACAGCAGTAGCTCGTTAGAATAGTAAATGGATTTTCCGTCGAGCCTTGACAGAAGATTGCGATAACAGTGAAAAGAAACACTATTTTGATGTTCTGCAACCATTTCTATTGTATCATAAAGTGCTTTCGGATTTTTGGTCTATATCAGATGACAGCTAACTGTCGTAACAACATTTTACGAGGGTCACTCCAAAAGAAATGCACACTTTTTTTTAAATCCATCTTTTATTCTACATGTTTGAAAGTTTTACACTGTGTAGATACAACAGTTTGTACTGCCCACTTTTATTACGGAAGAAATGTAACTTAACTAATAACGAATTGAGAAACCATATATACCTCATGTTTCACTTGACTGGGAAGTAGCGTCTCCGCATAATTTCCATCCTTCTCAACTGCCTTACGCCATATTGGAGACACTGACTGTATACCCGCTCGGTAAAATACTGGACTAACCTGTTGGAGAAACTATTTGGCAGCGTGCACAAGTGAGTCATCATCTTCAAACAACCTTCCACGAAGAGAGACTTTCAGTTTCCCAAAGAGATGATAGTCACATGGAGCCAGGTCAGGACTGTAAGGAGGGTGTTTCAGTGTTGTCCAACCGAGTTTTGTGATCGGTTCCGTGGTTTTTTGACTGACATATGGCCGTGCATTGTCGTGCAACAGCAAAACATCCTGCTTTTGCCGATGTGGTCGAACACGACTCAGTCGAGCATGAAGTTTCTTCAGTATCGTCACATATGTATCAGAATATATGGTGGTTCCACTTGGCATGATGTCCACAAGGAAGAGTCCTCCGGAATCGAAAAACACCGTAGCCATAACTCTTCCAGCAGAAGGTGTGGTTTTGATTTTTTTTAGGGTGAATTTGCATGATGCCTCTCCACTGATTGGCTCTTCGTCTCTGGTGAAAAATGATGGAGCAATGTTTCATCACCTGACACAATTCTTCCGAGAAATTCATCTCCACCATTCTCGTACTGTTCCAAATGTTCGCTGCATACCGTTTTCTTGTTTCTTCGTGAGCCACTGTCAACATCCTGGGAACTCACCTGGCACAAACCTTTTTTAACGCCAACACTTTCAGTATTCTACGAACACTTCCTTCCCCTATCCCAACGTAGCGTGACAATTCGTTCACTGTGATGCGTCTGTCCTCAGTCACCAATTCGTTAACTCTCTGCACATTGTCTGGAATGTGTGCAGTACGAGGCCTACCGCTGCGAGGACAATCCTCAATATTGCCGTGCCCGCTTTCGTCACGTAACCTGCGTAACCTGCTTACCCACCGACTAACTGTACTGCGATCGACAGCAGCATCTCCATACACCTTTTTCAACCTCTTGTGGATGTTTCCCACTGTCTCGTTTTCACAGCACAGGAATTCTATGACAGCACGTTGCCTCTGACGAATGTCAAGTGTAGCAGCCATCTTGAAGACATTCTGTAACGGCGCCAGTCACGGGAACAGTTTGAACTAAGTTTGAAAACAGGCGGGAAGGATGTATCTACACACTGTAAAACTTTCACACATGCCGAATGAAAACTGTATTTTTACAAAAATAGTGTGCATTTCTTTTGGAGTGACCCTCGTAATATGAATAAATAGAAGTAACTCACGGAACATCCAATATCTCGTTGTGTCCTGTAATAATTTATTTGCGACAGAGCGGGAAACTGTTTAAGAGGTAAATGAAAAGGTTATTAAGAAAACGTCTCCTTTCGTAAATGATTATATCTTATGGCACTGGTAACGTTACTCTGTTGACGTAAACGCTGGAAGCTCTGACCAAAAGAGTAATGAGTACAGAGATGAAGGCCCTAAAAGGGGGGAGGGGGAGGACTCACATACAAATCACGGGAAGATGTTTCTATGTCTGTTCCACTGATCAACCAAACCGTTACGCCCACAGTTCACCCTACGTTGGATGCTGCCTGGTGGCGTTGCTGGCACGTGGCGCGGTAGCAAAATTATGTAAGGGGAGCAGACACGGGTGGGGGGTCACCTTAGCGGGGAAATCCATTGAGATAAGCGGCTTTAACAAAGGTCGGAGTATTATTTCGCATAGCCTGTGAACGAGTAGATTCAAAACGGCGAAGCTGGTCGAATGTGCAGTCTCTACTGTCGTGAGCATCCGCAGCAAGAGGTAGAAGGACAGTGAAACTTCCAGTAGACGCTAAATAGTTAGACGTCCACGACTCTTCACAGAACGTGGGACTCCAAGGGTTGTCTGCTGTGTAAAGTAGGACAGATGGTGATCTGTGGCATCTCTGCCGAAAGAGCACAATGCTGATGCGCGCCCAAGTGTTTCGAAACACAACGTTCATAGTGAACTGTTCATCATGGAACGCCGCAGCACAACATCCCTACATGTTCACATGGTGACCCAACGATATCAATTACAATTGCAGTGGGCACGGGACCATCGGTATTCGACCGTCGATCAATGGAAACGTGTCGGCTCTTCGGGTGAATCACATTTTTCCTACACTAGGTCGCTGGTCGTCTCCACAAACGCTGTCATAGAGGTGAACGGCGGCTCCGCACGTGCAGCGCGCCACGGAGCAGTGATAGGCCATGAAAGACTATCTCCTGCGCTTGCACCTGTGGTAATAATCTGAGACGCGCTAACAGCTGCGAACCACCTGCATACCTTCATGCTTGATGTCTCCCCGACGGCGATGTCATCTTTCAGCTGTATACTTCTCAGTATCATGCAGCCAGAACCGTGCTACAGTCGTTCGAGGTGCATTACAGTGAACGGACGTTGACGTGTCGGCTACCAAGTTCGTCTGATGTAAATCCTGTGGAACTCATGTGGGTCGCTATCGGGCGTCATCACCACATTCGCAAAATCAGCGGCCCGTTATATACTCGAATTACATGCCATGTGCGTAGAAATATATGCCACATGCCTCCGCAAATCTAACAAAAGCAGAAGCAATGATGTATTTCGTTCCAAAGACGGACAAACAATATATTAATCAGGTGGTCATAGTGTTTTGGCTCATCAGTGTATACTGAATAGAGTACAAATGCAGAGAAATTCGACGTTTCTGGAAGGTGACTATCAACAGCCGTCAAGCAATGTATAAAATGCACGTTTGACCACCAGTCGCTTTTATTTTAAACCTAAATGGGTTTGAGTCGTGGACTATCTTCACGGATTAGGATTAAGATGTTTAATCCACAACATTACATTTTTAATTGCTTAAATAATATATAGAACATGTCAGGAATATCAGTATACGACATAGAACTTTTAAAAGCTAACATACTGATAACAATTGACCCAGAGCAGTGAACAGTGTACACTTGTTGTTAGTATGTTTGCTTCTAAAACTCCTGTGTCGTATATTGATATTCATGACATATTCTATACATAATTTAAGTAACGGAAAAGTAATGTTGTGGCTTAAACCATTTTAACTCTTACCCGTGAAGATGGTCCATGAGCGACTCATGGTCAATAATTTTGTAGCGCGGTTTTGGCTACTGGGTTGCGGAATTATAGGCGGCCTTCTAGTTGCTATCCGCCTGGCAAAAAAAAAAAAAAAATGGCTCTGAGCACTATGGGACTTAACATCAGTCCCCTAGAACTTAAAACTACTTAAACGTAACTAACCTAAGGATATCACACACATCCATGCCCGAGACAAGATTCGAAACTGCGACCGTAGCGGTCGCCTGGTTCCAGACTGTAGTGCCTAGATCCGCTCGGCCATCCCGGCCGGCTCCGCCTGGCAGCTTCCACTTTAATTCCCTACTGACAATCATTTGTAGGTCAGTTATAAACTGTGTCCCAGATGCTGGCGGATTTATGATGATAGTATTTATACTGAAAAGTGATAAATCTTCGAGCAACAGGCACTTAAAACGTATGGTGCTATGTTCGGTAACTACAATGCCGCCCATACTACCAGCAAGGCACTACCAATATCACCCTACGAAAGGATCGTTGTGACTGCCGACCCAGGTGGCCGAGCGGTTCTCAGCACTTGAGTCCGGAACCGCGCTGCTGCTACGGTCGCAGGTTCGAATCCTGTCTCGGGCATGGATTTGTGTGATGTCCTTAGGTTAGTTAGGTTTAAGTAGTTCTACGTTCTAGGGGACTGATGACCTCAGATGTTGAGTCCCATAGTGCTCAGAGCCATTTGAACCACAGTTGTGACTTCTGTATGCTCCGTTTGAAGATGGGCCTGAAAAGACATGAAAACTATTCCATGGGACTAAACGAGTACTTCGAAAGTGAATTCGTCGTTTTCACCCTTTATATTCAATTAATACACAGTCACGTAATCTAGAATTTTCGTATCGGAGAAGCATAGTTTACAACTCCTCTGTCGGCCGACACTAGAATGCAGTAGTAAATAAGGTTTAATTGTTGTTTCATTAACTGCTAGTTCTCAATAGACTTGGAATATAGCAATGTACCTTAAACACCAACCAATACAGCTGTTGTTTCTGTTAGCCAGAGATGCATTTACTTCCTGAGACAGTCACATTCAAATTGGTTACCAAGTGAGCCTTAGCAATTATCTGTGGTTACACAAATTTAGAGACATTTAAAATAAGTGTACAACGGTCATTTAGGTTTAATCTGGCCTGCAGTTGCGGACCGTAACGATTATATATCGCACAGTAGTTTACTTTAACTCAGTCATATTCATTTTTCAGATCATTTTTACAACATTAATTATTTGTGAGACCCGACATAGATGTAGTTATACACATCTGTTATATCACGACCGGTTTCGATCTTTTAGAACATCATCAGATTGCCAAGTTGCGCTAGAGTCGAGATATGGGAGGTATAATTGTCACATGTAACGTTAGAGAGACAAAATCTGGAAACGACAATTACGTAAACATTCTGCCGATTGTCACCTGGCGGAAGGATGGAGAGCAGTAAGTACATGCGATGTGGCATGCATGACAGCCGTTTCTAGATTTTGTCACTAACGCTACGCAGAGAGGTTAGAAAAAAATTGGAAAGACGGCGAGAAATGCATGCTAGCCAAGCCTGCAGGTTGCTGCAGTGCCCTCAATACGTTGCAAGTGTTGGTCTTCATCAGAACAGTGTCCCATGTAGTTGTGAGTGCACTATTTCAGAGCCAAGTAAATTCGAACGTCGCAAATATTTGGTGCCCGTATGGCGAGTGCTGCCATAAACGAAGTAGCCGATGTGTTTCAAGTGGCACCGTATATACTAACCCGCCTGGCTGACCGCGCGGTCTAACGCGCTGCCTCCCGAGCGGGAAGACGTGCTGGTCCCCAGCACGAATCCGCCCGACGGATTTGTGTCGAGGTCCGGTGAGCCGGCCGGCCTGCGGATGATTTTTAAGGCGGTTTTCCATCTACCTTCGGCTCGGTCGTTCTAGGTCCCCGGTTAAATACACAATACACAAAGATTTATTCTGCATACAGTGTAAATGCAAAAACATCTGCTATGTCACTACGCGGTCGAAAGTGTGTAATGGGTGATCGCGGAAGTCGGTCATTGGAGAAGATTGTGACGAGAAATAAGAGCCAGACAGGTGCAAAAGTCACTGCAGGAAATGAATGTTCCACTTGCGAACCCTGTCAGGGCCAAAGCAACACGGAGAAAGCTTCATATGCAGCGTATGCAGGACAAACTACACTGAAGCGCCAAAGAAACCGGTGTAGGCATGCATACTCAAATACAAAGATGCGTAGAAAGGGAGAATACGGCGCTGCGACCGGCAACGTCTATATAAGAAATCAAGTGTCTGACGCAGTTGTTAGATCGGTTACTGCTGCTACAATGACAGGTTATCAAGATTTAAGTGAGTCTCAGAGTGGTGTTATGGTCGGCGCACGAGCGATGGGACACAGCAAAAAATGGCTCTGAGCACTATGGGACTCAACTGCTGAGGTCATAAGTCCCATAGAACTGAGAACTACTTAAACCTAACTAACCTAAGGACGTCACACACACCAATGCCCGAGGGAGGATTCGAACCTGCGACCGTAGCGGTCGCGGTTCCAGACTATAGCGCCTAGAACCGCTCGGCCACCGCGGCTGGCTTGAGACACAGCATATCCGAGGTAGCGGTGAAGTGAGGATTTTCCCGTACGACCATTTCACGAGTGTACCGCGAATGCCAGCAATCCGGTAATCTCCGACATCGCTGCGGCCGGGAAAAGATACTGCAAGAACGGGACGAACAGCAAGTGAAGAGAGTCGTTCAACGTGACAGAACGGCAACCCTTCCGCAAATTGCTGCAGATTTCAATGCTTGGCCATAAAAAATTGTGAGCGTGCGAACCATTCAACGAAACATCATCGATATGGCCTTTCGGAGCCGAAGGCCCACTCGTGTACCCTTCATGACTGCATGACACACGGCTTTACACCTCGCCTGGGCCAGTCAGCACCGACATTGGACTGTTGGTGACTGGAAAAAAGTTGCCTGGTCGGACGAGTATCGTTTCAAATTGTATCAAGCGGATGGATGTGTACGGATATGGAGACAAACTCATGGACCCATGTAGTCTGGTTGTCAGCAGTGGACTGTTCAAGGTGGTGGAGGCTCTGTAATGGTGTGGGGCGTGTGCAGTTGGAGTGATACGGGATCCCTGATATCTCTAGATACGACTCTGTCAGGTGACACGTACGTAAGCATCCTCTCTGATCATCTGCATCCATTCATGTCCATTATGCATTCCGACGAACTTGGGCAATTCCAGCGGGACAATGCTGCGCCCCACACGTCCACAACTGCTATCCAGTGGCTCCAGAAATACTATTCTGGGCTTAGACACTTTCGCTGGCCACCAAACTCCCCAGAGAAACATTATTGACCATATCTGGATTGCATTGCAACGTTTTGTTCAGAAGAGATCTCCACCCCCTCGTACACTTACAGATTTATAGACAGCCCTGCAGGATTCATGTTGTCATTTCCGTCCAGCACTACTTCAGACATTAGTTGAGTCCATGCCACGTTGTGTTTCGGCACTTCTGGGTGCTGCCGGGGGCCCTACACGATATTAGGCAGTTGTACCAGTTTCTTTGGCTCTTCAATGCAGAATTCCAAAACGACTCATGATTGATACAAACGCATACAACAGGAAAACGTGCGCGAAGCCACAAGATATGGCCTAAGGATCAATGGAAGAAAGTAATTTCGTCGGATGAACGTCGTTTCACACTGTTTTCTGCTTGACGCTAAGTTTTCGTCGTAAGAGTAAAACATAGTGGGGGTTCGGCAATGATTTGAGCAACCATATCGTAGTATTCCTTGGGATGTGTACTCTGCAAGATCGCATTACTGCCAAGGAGTAAGTGATTATTTAGGCTGATCCGTTTCGTCCCAAGGTATAGTTTTGTCCCGCAGTCGTGACGACAGGGCCCCTTATTCTCACAGCTAGCACCGTTCAGGCCTGGTTTTGTGAGCACGAGGATTAATTGACGCATGTCTCCTGCCATCACAGTCTCCAGATCTCAATGTTATTGAGCCTTTGTTGTTTAATTTTCAGAGAAGGGTGCATGATCGCTATCCACCACCATCATCGTTTCTTGAATATGAAACAATTTTTCTGGAGGATTGGTGTAAACGTTCCTTGAAAACCATACATGACCTATATTTATCCAGTCCGAGACGCCTGGAAGCTATTTTGAGGTCATTTTCCAGCACTGTATTTGGCATAGTGATGTGTTGCGTTTTTGGTATTTCCACATTCTTGTCCATCCTCTACACAAGTATATCGGGACATTGGCGCTAGTCGGTAACCTGATGATGCTCAAAAATGGCGAAACCAGTCATGACACTATAAATATGTCGTCATTAATCATTAGTATTAATGTCTAAGCTGTGGAAGTCAACGTGATCAACACTATTCTTCTCAACCTCTCAAACGAAACTAACAGGGTTCTACTGTCATTTGTAGTTGCCTGATGTCACTTGCTCGAGATAGCATAAACAGTATAGTTTTGATTCACCTAGCTGCATAAAACCAGAAAGAGACACTATTTATGAAAGTTTTTGTATGTCCATCCTTTTGACTGGAGGGCTTGGGGACCTTGGCCATCCACCATTGAAGAAAAAGAAACGCCTACAGCCGTCTTTATGATTTTGTTTATTGTGTGGCTATCGAATTCGCCGTTCATTGCGCCATCTTCAGGCCTTAGTTGATGCTGATAGGGTTATCACGTTTCAAATACACTCTGCATCAGTGGCTCTTCAACAGTGGGAAACAAGAAGGTGCTTAAAGCATCAGTGTACGCCTGTGCCGTAACAGTGCCACGCAAAACAACAAGGGGTGCAAGCCCCCTCCATCTACATGAAAAACACGACCACACCATAACACCACCGCCTCCGAATTTCACTGTTGGCACTACACACGCTGGCAGATGAGGTTCGTCGGGCATTCGCCATACCCACACCCTGCCATCGGATCGCCACCGTGATTCGTGACTCCACACAACGTTTTTCCACTGTTCAATCGTCCAATGTTTACGCTCCTTGCACCAAGCGAGGCGTCGTTTGGCATTTGCCACCGTGGTGTGTGGCTTATGAGCAGCCTCTTGACCATGAAATCCGAGTTGTCTCACCTCTCGCCTAACTGTCATAGTACTTGCAGTGGATCCTGATGCAGTTTGGAATTCCTGTGTAATGGTTTGGATAGATGTCTGCCTATTACACATTACGACTCTCTTCAACTGTCGGCGGTCTCTGACAGTCAACAGACGAGGTCAGCCTAAACGCTTTTGTGCTGTACGTGTCCCTTCACGTTTCCACTTCACTATCGCATCAGAAACAGTGGACCTAGGGATGTTTAGAAGTGTGGAAATCTCGAGTACAGACGTATGACATAAGTGACACCCAATCACCTGACGACGTTCGAAGTCCTTGAGCTCTGCAGAGCACGCCATTCTGCTCTCTCACGACGTCTAATGACTACTGAAGTCACTGATATGGAGTACCTGGCAGTAGGTGGCAGCTCAATGCACCTAATATGAAAAACGTATACTTTTGATCACATAGTGTATCTGTAACTGCGATGTCTGCACTCTAACCATCAACTACCAACTAAGATAAACCCTTCAGCATCATCCAAGATCTGAAGATGATTAGATTAGATTAATACTAGTTCCATGGACCATGAATACGATATTTCGTAATGATGTGGAACGAGTCGAATTTTCCAATACATGACATAATTAGGTTAATTTAACAACATACTTAAGTTAATATAACAACTTTATTTTTTTGTGTTTTTTTTGTTTTTCTTTATTTTTTATTTTTTTTAATATTTTTGTTTTAGTTTTTTTTCTTTTTTTTTCTTAATTTATATCTAAAAATTCCTCTATGGAGTAGAAGGAGTTGTCATTCAGAAATTCTTTTAATTTCTTCTTAAATACTTGTTGGTTATCTGTCAGACTTTTGATACTATTTGGTAAGTGACCAAAGACCTTAGTGCCAGTATAATTCACCCCTTTCTGTGCCAAAGTTAGATTTAATCTTGAATAGTGAAGATCGTCCTTTCTCCTAGTATTGTAGTTATGCACACTGCTATTACTTTTGAATTGGGTTTGGTTGTTAATAACAAATTTCATAAGAGAGTATATATACTGAGAAGCTACTGTGAATATCCCTAGATCCTTAAATAAATGTCTGCAGGATGATCTTGGGTGGACTCCAGCTATTATTCTGATTACACGCTTTTGTGCAATAAATACTTTATTCCTCAGTGATGAATTACCCCAAAATATGATGCCATATGAAAGCAATGAGTGAAAATAGGCGTAGTAAGCTAATTTACTAAGATGTTTATCACCAAAATGTGCAATGACCCTTATTGCATAAGTAGCTGAACTCAAACGTTTCAGCAGATCATCAATGTGTTTCTTCCAATTTAATCTCTCATCAGTGGACATACCTAAAAATCTGGAATATTCTACCTTAGCTATATGCTTCTGATTAAGGTCTATATTTATTAATGGCGTCATACCATTCACTGTCCGGAACTGTATGTACTGTGTCTTATCAAAATTCAGTGAGAGTCCGTTTACAAGGAACCACTTAGTAATTTTCTGAAAGACAGTATTGACAATTTCATCAGTTAATTCTTGTTTCTCAGGTGTGATTACTATACTTGTATCATCAGCAAAGAGAACTAACTTTGCCTCTTCATGAATATAGAATGGCAACTCATTAATATATAATAAGAACAACAAAGGACCCAAGACTGACCCTTGTGGAACCCCATTCTTGATAGTTCCCCAGTTTGAGGAATGTGCTGATCTTTGCATGTTACAAGAACTACTTATTTCAACTTTCTGCACTCTTCCAGTTAGGTACGAATTAAACCATTTGTGCACTATCCCACTCATGCCACAATACTTGAGCTTGTCTAGCAGAATTTCATGATTTACACAATCAAAAGCCTTTGAGAGATCACAAAAAATCCCAATGGGTGGTGTTCAGTTATTCAGATCATTCAAAATTTGACTGGTGAAAGCATATATGGCATTTTCTGTTGAAAAACCTTTCTGGAAACCAAACTGTCATTTTGTTAGTACTTCATTTTTACAGATATGTGAAGCTACTCTTGAATACATTACTTTCTCAAAAATTTTGGATAAAGCTGTTAGAAGGGAGATTGGACGGTAATTGTTGACATCAGATCTATCCCCCTTTTTATGCAAAGGTATAACAATAGCATATTTCAGTCTATCAGGGAAAATGCCCTGTTCCAGAGAGCTATTACACAGGTGGCTGAGAATCTTACTTATCTGTTGAGAAGAAGCTTTTAGTATTTTGCTGGAAATGCCACCAATTCCATGTGAGTTTTTGCTTTTAAGCAAGTTTATTATTTTCCTAATTTCAGAGGGAGAAGTGGGTGAGATTTCAATTGTATCAAATTGCATAGGTATGGCCTCTTCCATTAACAGCCTAGCATCTTCTAATGAACACCTGGATCCTACTATATCCACAACATTTAGAAAATGATTATTAAAAATATTTTCAACTTCTGACTTTTTGTTCGTAAAGTTTTCATTCAATTTGATGGAAATACTGTCTTCCTCTGCTCTTGGTTGACCTGTTTTTCTTTTAATAATATTCCAAATTGTTTTAATTTTATTATCAGAGTTGCTGATTTCAGACATGATACACATACTCCTGGATTTTTTAATAACTTTTCTTAATATAACACAGTAGTTTTTATAATTTTTGATAGTTTCTGGGTCACTACTCTTTCTTGCTGTCAGATACATTTCCCTTTTCCGGTTACACTGAAGCGCCGAAACAGAAAAATAAAATCGTTTCATGGTCTTACACTGTTTATACGTGTTAAGTGAATTTCGTAGTGTTAGAAACTGCAACCGTATGTTTTCTTTCATTTGCAGGGCTTCACGAAGGAGTTCTCGAGCCTGACCGCGCTGATCACGCACCACTCTGTGATGCCGGAGCTTCTGCCCGTTCCGCTGTCGCTCAGCCGCTACAACCCCAGCTTCCCCAAGTCTGACTCCAAGGACAGCGATTCGGACCCTGACTACAACACGCTCGCCGATTTCCGCAAGATGATGGCCGACCTGAACGTCTGAAAGGGTAGTCAATTGGCAGATGTCGCTTCTTCCGAGCGATGGAGAGTGGTGCTGAGTGTCAAAAACTCTGATGTCTGCAGGGACACACTGCAGCGGATGGTCAAATAACAAAAACGTCTGCTCTCCACTCTTACACACATCTTTATTCTCGTGGAAAGGAAGCCTTTGTACCAATTTTCAATTATACTGAAGCAAGATGGTAATATATATTTTGATAAATACTTATCTTGATCACCATACAGTAATAAATAAGGTAATAACATGTTGCCTGGAAATTAATTGTGCCTAACTACAGAAATTTGGGACAGATATGTTTTCCACAAACATGAAAAATTATTTCAGCTTAAAAGTTTTTTGCATGCTCCTAACAGGAAGACAAAATAATGTGAAGCTTTCTCCAAGAGCGGTATGTTTCCTTCATCAGTAACAGGTAGTTATATCTGTGCTTTCCATATATCAGATATGAGTGGTGCACTGAATGTGTGACTCGTCGAATTTTTTGCTTGAATTCTAATTTTTGTCAAGGGGAAGCGATTTTTTTCACTCATCTGATCCCTTAGTTGTTTTGGTAACTAAAATGTGGAATTATCATCAGTGAATATGAACATCTTTAGTCTGATGGTCACTCTCACAGCCTGTAAAACTCACTGCTGCATAACCTCTGTCCATTATTCCTTGTATATAAGGCAACCAATGCACCATATGATGCAGTTAACTCTGTGTTTTTTGCAAAGAAAATTATTGTCCCCATTATCTGTATGGAGTTTAAGATGATCAGATGATGAGGAATTCTGCTTGCTCATTACAATTCTTTGAACATATTTGTCACCTCATGAAAGTTTTGTATCAAAGCTTTTTGTTATGAGTACCAAATGCCACTATTCACCAGTGCCTGCTGGCAGTACCTTAAGAACTCATGCTGCACCTAAAAGGCACTACTAAGGACAATGCTACTTATATCCATTTGAGTGGACTGTAGGACATGTTTATGGAATATGTCTGTGGCAGTTTTTCGCAATCTAATCCATTTGACTTTGTGGAATGTACCTTAGTATGTCAATCTCTGCTGCTTTGAGACAGTGTGATGATGAACTAGTCTATCTATAGTCGTGTGCAGAATGCTATGTCAAACATGGTGTTTGATAGTGATTTTTATGGTGTGTAAAAGAGTACATGTCCAAACATGTACTGCCATGTATACTAAGTGCGCCTCAATAAAAGTGTGCATTTATTTAGAGTTCTCCTGAAGAAAAATGCATATGGAATAATATTTGGAACTGGAACAGTTTCCAAGATCATGGCTGAAGATTATAATCTTATAGTAAACATGTTACACTTAATTAAACATGCATCTTGCTCACAGTTTCAACACGTGTATAAGATACACTTCACAGTGTGCTGTGTCAACATCTGAACAGTTGTATCTTGTAGAAAAATCAAACAATCATTTTGGCTTAGTCTTATCAAGACCATAAGTTTCACAAATGCTATTTGAAGAAAGAAAAACTACTTTCTTGTGTTAAATGAATGTTGCTTTTTTTCCATGTACATCACATGAACTAGTCCATGCCTGATTTTTGTTTCTTCTTACTGAAAAAAATTGCTAATTGAAGAGCAAGCTTCATGTTCTCCATTTCCTGAACAGGTTTTGTACCTTGGTTAGTTTCCAGGCTACAAAAAAGTTCTTCAGTAAACATTGGAGTCAACTTTGGATAGTTGATAAGAAGATGAGAACCAAAGAAAACATGAAGCTAACCATACACAACTGATAAAAATACTTACAAAATTCCTATATATTTTTGGAATTAGTATTTTCATGATCATGTTATATATGGTGGGAGAAACAAAAGTTAATGGCAACATAGATGTTAAATCTGTGATGTAAAGTGATATTATGTATTCATGAGTGAACTAATGTACTGTATTTTATTTATATTTCAGAGCTTATAATTCATCAAAAGTGTTGACACTAATGTTCAGGGTTGTGTAAAAATAAACAGATTTAACATTAAACTAAATCTGTAGTTAAAGCAATTATTACCATATTCCAGAATTTTTCTATTTAAGTACTGACTGAGGAGGAATGCCACAAAATGTTCTTTCTCTGTTAACACTGGTTCATAGAGTCATAATAAACTGTTATAAATTAAACTAGTACTGGATGGAAAAAATTGAAATACTGATTTCCAAATACAGAATCTTGACTTTATCACTGAATAGATATATGAAACCCAGGTTATTAAAGCTTCCTATGTCGACAGAATATAATAGATGCATATGGAACTTACAAATTAAACAAGGAATTTCACGTAAGTCAGGAATTACTACAGAGCTACAGCACAAAGATCAACGATTTATGTAATTTATTGAAACTATACATGATATCAATAATGGAGTGTTGAGTGTAACTAAAACATCAAGAAAAACACATTATCTACACAGAAATTCTATGTAAGAGTTTGGATTACAGCACAGTATGCTGACATTAAAATTTTGTTTCATAGCATCAATAATAGTATTACTATAATGGTACATTACTTGCAATTTCAAGGCAGGAGTATACAATTGTAAAACAAATGAATCCAGTGAATCCTGTGATATGGTGGCCATATTTAAAGACCTTTTTGCCATTAAAACAAACATTTTATCACATCACACTCATCTGATTGTTCATTTTTTTATATTCCTGTGGCTAAGTGTGTTTCATGCATAGGGAAAGAGCATGGTTTGGAAAATATTGTAGTCCATCAATTAAAAAATTCATATGTAGCTGTTTCGTAAGTATCTTATCAGGTGGGTGACAATTTTTATGTTGTTTGGTTGCAGAGAGGACGTAATTACCAAATTCATGAATTTCTTGTCCTATATAATGTCAGGCATTCAAATTTCACATACAGCAGGGAAGGAAATTTGTTTCCTTATAATTATGGAATGTGAAAATTTGTAAATGTGAGAGTGCTATTTTACAGCATATAATGCACAGATAATTAGATATATTTAAAAATATTAAAAATGGAATACCATCTGTAATAAACAAAGTCGAACTGAATCATTAAAATAACATGGTCTATAAACTGTGCAAGAATTAATGTCAGTCAACCACATCAATAATCACAATAAAGAATAATATCATTTATTTCCATTTATAAGTTAATTATAGGGGCACAACACTAAAATAAAAAGAAAATAAGAAACAAATCATGCAGGAAATGGAACAGTTTTCACATTTTGTGCGAGCCATAATATTTTGAACAGAAATAAAATAAGACTGAAAACAAAGCAATATGTTTCTGTTCTATAAAACATTAATGAGTCATTTTTGAAAAATCATTGTCAAAAGAAACGTCATGTTGGAGTAAGTACTGGTGATACATTACTGAAATTATTCTGTTGCATTTTACAGATTCAGTTACCTCGTTCACCAGATATCCTGTGGCTTTGCTATTCACTCCATCCAGGAGTTGCTAGTAATTAGTATTTTGATAAAGGTAGAAGATCGTCAACAACAAATTCTCTGCGTGCTGTGAGATGTTGTAATTTCAGTTCAGCACATTATTGGAGCCTATACCACAAGCCAACAGCATTGAGAAAACTTTTTGTAATTGGTGGTGTGCAGTTAGTCTTGGGTTATTCAGCCATCTGCTAAAATACTGACCTCATTAGTAAATCCATAGAAGGACTCACTGCTCAATGGCTGTTGGGATTTTTCATGCACTTATAATGTTCTGAGACTAGTGAGTGGATAAATGCTAGTTTTTATTGATCGCATAGCCAAATTTTTGCCATGTGGGTGCCACTCTTCCTTGTGATGGTGCTTTAAGAAAGCAAAGCAGGTGGTTATTTTTTCCTTTCAGTTCTGTTGTTGCTCAGTTACATGTGCATTTAGTGTGCTATGGGTGGCTCAGTTTATTGTTTCCATCACACTAACATCCCACCTTTACAACCAAATCATTGACTGAACTGATTATGTGTGGATAATTATTAATCTGTATTATTTGTATTTGTATGGCCAAATGATATTAACAGTAGTACATTTTGTATAATATCTTATTGTTATGATTCAGTTCATCTTGGAACTTATAAGCTGTATACAAATATTTATATTCAACTACTCTCATGTCTTTTATAAAGCTGGGAACTCTCGTACTAATTCTTGTTTCCCACTTGTTTACAAATGATGTCTGAATCCTGTTGACTTTTTATGTTAAACAATTTACAAAACTTCTGCAGGTTGCATCCATAAGACTTTTCATTATCTACAGCATATTACAACGGATATTTTTCTAGAAATCTCTTAAGATTAAACAACACCAAAATACTGAACACAGGTTATGTATCAGAAATGGTAATCACAGGATACAGAAACAAACTGATGTAAACGAAAAAGAAAACCCTTCACTTGAATAATGAATTACCTGTTATAAACTTTGTTACACTTAACCTCTCAAATGTAACACAATGAAATTATTAAGAACATCAAAGATCATCTTAGAAATTTTAATTTCACAAGAGATTAAATAATTTGACATGAAGGTTTTGGCAATAAATACTGTGCATTAAGCACTCCAAATCAAAATAGAAACACTGTACACATCCAACATATTTCAGTTACCTGGGACGGAGTGGTTATTTACTGATATATGGTTACACATTGTCATAAATTACAGGGTCTTTCACGTACGGAGGATCACCTTTCAAAATTCACTATCTATGGAAATGTAGTACAACACCTTTCCCTTCTCTCTAGTACAGCTACATCTACGTTGATACTCTCCAAATCACCATGCTTGGCAGAGAGTAACTTTTACAGAACTCCATCTCATAAAGCAACAAGGTTATCTTGTTGAGGTAGCAACCATTAACTTAAAGATGTTTCCTAAAGGCCTACAATCTGTTTGCAGCTTTTATTGCATATTGTTTTCTATTCCAACTACTGGATTATTCTTAGCTTTGCAATTTTGATGCCTAGACTGGTTCATGGCAGCACAACATCTGCACTTAAAGGTATTAGAATATTCAATTTTATTTTTGTGTATGAAAACTGATTTGTTATTTTTACAATACTTAAATATATTTGAATTTTCGAATGAGGTCTTCCCTTCTCAGACAGCCAGTATTTACTGCATACAGTCTTGGACGAGAAAGCCAATGTGATCTGTCACACCCTTTTTTAAATACCCAGATAACATTATATTTGAACCCCCTATTAACCGTTAGGTAAGAGCTTCCCATTTCATTAGAGGACTGTGCAGAGAGGGTTAAGGAAATGTGAGGTGTGCATACGTTTAACTAGACCAAGGAATGTGGAAGGTATTGTTAGACAATTTGGGATGTGCAAGGTATTCTTTGATCACTGACATAGGGTGGACCATTAACATTATTTTGAATTTGGAAAGGTGTGTAATTACTGTGAGATTTTGAGAAAGATTCTTAAAAAGCCTCTGTGACACAGAAAATAATTTCGAGAAGGTGGCTCTGTTACGTAGTGCTACAAAGAGGACTATGTTGAGGGTATGTATTTCTGCCATGGTGTTCAGGTAAACTGTTAGATGTGAAGACGAAAAAAGAGTACAGAGATGAGTAGACACAGGAAATGGAGAATATGTCAGTCTCTATACAAATCTGCAAACAGTAATGATAGATATTTACAAACAGAAAAAAAAACAAAGAACACAAACATATCACAGAAAAATTTTCGTCGTGAGTTTCATCCAGCATTAGCTCTTGCGTGATAATCCTTGAACAATAGAATCAACATAATCAGGAATTTTGAACACTAGTGACTCTATGAGTTTGTCTTTAAGTCCAAGATGATATAGATTTTCATGTTTTAACTACTGAAACAGTGCTAATACAGGCACTGAAGTCACAGATTTTGTAGTGATTGGTTTTTTAAATATCATATTTCAGTATAACCATCATTAGATAATCACAGTGTATTTAAATACATCATTAAACAAATGAGTCATCACAGTATCTGTAACTCCTGTACATTTCTTGCAATGTCCATATTAGCACTTGTCTAATGTAGGGTGCCTAGGAAGCTGTTTTCTCGAATAGCTAGGCAACAATTCTAGGAAATCTTATTAATGGAGTTTATTACAGTAAATCAAACTGACAGTACTTGCAGTATTTACAAAGATGGGTCGCAAAAAATGATGACATGCAAATAATCAATATCCTTTGATTTATATGATTTCCATGCAAGCAAATAGTATAGTTCACAAGTCGCGACTAAAAAGTTAGTATGACGGCTCATCTTCTCATGAGGCCACGGCTAGCTTACATTCTCTTTGTGTAGGGGCCACTCCTCTCATGGTGCAGTCCTAGCCAGCGTACTATTGTCTGATGTCCTCTCTCCTCCTTCTCGGCTGTTACATTCCAGACCGATGTGCTGGCACTTGATGTTACACTGGGACAGTTTCCATGATTAAAATATTCAGAATGAGGACATACCTCTTACATAACTTTATATCACAGTTAACTTTTTCATATACCTGTGGTGCATTGAGTGGTACTAACATCTTTTTGACCACAGTTGTATGTTCAGTCCCATCTAAGTGATACTCCAGTATTTTCTTCAAGTCTACTGGTTAAGAATAAAATTTTATCTATGTACCATTTATAGTTAGGAGAGAAAATGGCTCTGTGAACTGATTGGTGAGACCTATTTTGTGAACAACTAAAATGTTTTTCATTCTTAGTTAATCAAGCTACAAACCCATATTATATGCCCTCTGACATAAGGCATTTTATTCACTACGAAGTTTCATAAAGTTACAAATTTAAGTAGAGGACTTCTGTATTGACTATACATATTATTTCTTTAAAAGGAAACACTGTATTCATTACATTCTCTTGTTTTATTATTTTATGAAAAAAACTACTTCTTTCTGAGATGACTTAACAGTCCTTTATTAACTTCATAATATCTTAAACTCATTATTTCTGTTTTAGGTTAAGTGCTTACTGCTATGACTTCTCCTACTACAGTAGTCTGTATTTTGCCAACTTCACACTGTTGATACCAACATAGTATGTTTCACT
Organism: Schistocerca americana; assembly: GCF_021461395.2. Taxonomy (NCBI): domain Eukaryota; kingdom Metazoa; phylum Arthropoda; class Insecta; order Orthoptera; family Acrididae; genus Schistocerca; species Schistocerca americana. Next base: position 159,963,175 of record NC_060119.1, on the reverse strand, counting down.
TTCATAAATACACAATTCTTTTGCAGTATTCACACAATTAATCCTTCTTTCTCTTCACTAACCAGAATGAGTTCTGATATTAAATTATATATGAAATTATCAGGTATATGATTTTCTTCAGCCCTGTATGTACAATATTTCTGAACTGGGGCAACAATTTGATATTGCCCTCCCCCCCACCCCCCCCACTCCTGCATTTCAAATAGGATGCAAAAAAATTAAAAATTCTATTTTTCAAAAATATGTTCATTTTGCACTTCTGAAGAGTGTGATGTATTCACATATATGTTCAAAGAAATGTAAGAGATGTTATTTGTGTGTAAACATGGCAAAGTACAGTGCCACACCTCTACTCACAACATTCTTCTGTCACATTTTGCTCTGTGGAATTCAAACTTGTATATGTTATAATGGAAGCTGTCAAACCTATAGTCAAGGACAGTGGAAATTAAAATGTCCTGTGGTGCCTCAGCTTGACATCCTACCCCACTAAAAAGAGCACACAATTAATAGTGGGTGGAATTATTTGTGACCAGGAGAATGAGAACTGTTCAGAAAATCTGCACTCTTTATTGCCTATTAGCTAACAGCTTTCTCTTTTTATGATATTAAATTAAATAAAGGAAACGTGAAACCAGTAAAGGCAAAAACAATCAAGGCAGTGCTCATTTAATCAATCTTTAGATCTCAGCTTTTTTCTCTCTAATCTTGCTACAGCTTTATGTGGCATGCTTTCCTTTCTGAGAAAGATTCTATTATCTCATCAAAGTACATCAAACATTTTGCTACATAAAAAATCTAAATATCATTGTCCAATGCTGAAACGGCTGTTAATATGTATAGTACCTAAGGGTGATGTGATTTTTCGATTTGATTACAGCTATTTTGTCACTTTCTGCTAGATAGTATGAAATAGGCCTTTCTAATATTGCAGCAAGACTATTTTGGCCTAAATGGCAAGTTTTTATCTAGCCCATGTACATAAATAACATAACAGAATATATTCATGAAGTACCAATATCAATCTGGCCTCTGTACAAGCAAGAAGTGTTATGCTAGGAAATTGTTCCTCATTTGTTATTTAAATATGGAATCATCTTATTTTTCCATATACTTTGTGTTATGTCCCCATTTTTTCTCCTTGCTCATTCTAACAAATAATCTTGTCATCACTAATTCTTTAACTATTCCTGCCATTGTCAAAACTTATTAACCAGTTAAATTCATTAATCCAGCCAGAATCACCATTTTACTTATCCCACTTTTATTTTCTGGCTAGGCATTATTATGTGTTCATACAACATGTTTTCTGTGTTATTCCGAGAACAGAACTTAGGTAGCTGCTACCTGGGGACTGTTCAACTGGCCCTTACTAGTGTAGTGTCATGGCACAAATTTTCTGTCAAAATTTCATCTGTTATTCTTGTTAGTCTTTTATTTCCACTCTCGTAGTCTGAATGTATGATTTTTGCTAATAATTATGACAACTCTTATGATTTACATACCCAATCAACCACATAAAAAACCTATTGGTATTCACCCATTCAGATTTATTCAGCTTAGCTCGTATAGCTCCATCCCCGTTTGTCTGTGGGAAAGTTCTTTATTTCTTGATGCGAAAGGGGATTCTCCTGGTAGAAACACCACATACACTATGCACACTTTAAAAATCAGATTATGATTCATTTTGAAATCAATGTAAAATGTATTCAAAAATGTTGAAAATCCAACAGGGATGTGTTTGAAAATCATATGAATAATAGATAGACCAATGTGCACCTGATCCTAGGCACTTTGTGAAACAAACCTTTTCTTCAAGAATAAGAATTTGGTGCTCCCTGATATTGCCACCCAGGGCAGACACCTCTGTTAGGTCCCCCTCCACTCCAGATCCCTTCTACATCTGTCTCTGCCACTGTTCTTATGATCTGCCTCAGTGCCCCACGTTTAAAGTATCTCTTCTTAACAGTAACCTTCAGTTATTGCTGATGCTGAATAAGAAACAGTATACAAGAAACAACTGGTGCCAGTTATATCCCTAAAGCTACATGGTTTTGTAGTGCTTCTTGTAACAGATACTGAATTCTAAAGATTTCAGTTATGGTAGTTGTACCTCTCCAGAATCATATACTGCTTACCTTTAGGTTTTTAATCCTTTTTTTGATTAACTGCAGCACATCAGTTAGAAATTGGTACCCTGGCATCTATGTGCAAGCTCATAATCATCAAACTTTAATTTATTGGAGCAGTACCAAAGCTTTTATAATGGGATCACACTACAGAAAGATGCTTGTAATATCCAGTTTGAATATCAGTTACCCTGCAAACTGCTTGTCAACCCCATAATATTTACAACTGTGGAACTGTACACATTTAAACAGATGTAAAATAATGTACAGTGTACAATAATTTACAATACAGAGTAAAATTAAATGGCCATCATCAAAGCCAACCAATATACAATCAGAGTATGTGGAAAGAATATAGCAATAGTCAGCAAATCTGCAAATGTTCTGTAAATTTTGTAGTAGGAACTACAGTCAAATCATTCTGAGGTTTATAAGTAGTAATATATTCTTTCTATATCCCTTCCACTAATACAGGACAAAACCTAAGTGTGGGCTTCAGCAGAAAAAAAACTATATTTAATGGTACACTTTTCAGAATACAAAGACATACTATAGGTTTTTGGTGTCTCATTTGATACACTAAAAGTTTTACATTTATAGTAAAAATGAGTAACTTTGTGACACTTTTAAGCAGTTTTAATGTAAACTTATAAAAATATGAACTGCAACATTTAATTTCCATGTTTACAGAATTCTGTAAACTGTATCCCTGAATTTTGACAGCAATAAAGTTTTTATGTGGAAGGAAATGTTTGTGATTTGGAATTAACTGTGAGAAAGCTGCCTCCAGCTGAGGACAACATTGTATGAAAAGTAGAGTTTAATGTGCTGACTTACTGTTTCCTAGTGACACACAGTTCTAACTTTGTTAGAAATCTACCTTTTTCTATAAATTTTGTTTTATCCATAAGCCAAAAAATATCTTTTGCTATTTTTCCTAATTTTGTAAATTTATTTTTAAAATTTTCTTAAAAATCACACCATTTTAGGCCAACCTATGTGGAAAGAAAATAAGAATGAAAAAAAAAACCAAGTAGGATTAAGCAGTCTGATTAAACAACATTGTGACACATATTTACATATCTGTTCAGTGGAACTGTGTGAAAGAAAACATTTAGCACACTATTATTTAAATAAAGTAATTATATCAAATTCGTACATGCTTGGTTACAAGTTCAATGGTATCAGAAAAAACAAAGTCATGATATTAGTACAATATTCTGAGCAGATGTTCTCAAAATTTGGAAAAAAATTCTGTTGTGGAAGAAACTTGGTCTATTTATTAAACCATTCACAAATTCCTGTATTTTCATTATGAAGACTTCATATGCTGCCACAAAGTTATTGCTATCAGCTATGGATATAACCCTTTTCACTTTTCAGTAGCTCAAGAAAATTTCACTAAAATTTAAATTTCATGTAGAGTGGTCTGCACATATAACTTATTTATATCAATTTACCTTCAGCTCTTCAAGGTCAACAGCAATAAAAGTAAGTTTCCAGGAAATTCGCAAACATTTTTTGCACCTATAAACAAACCAACCTTCTCTGCAACCAATTCAAGGATAATGCACATACTTACAGCATCCAATACTAATGGTAGTACAATCTGAAAAACACTGCTGCAGAACAATCTTTGCAATGTTGATTACAGTATTTAAGAATAAAAAGCTAGAACATGCTTTTCTCACAAAGTAGTACCCCAGAGGCAAAGATGCCCATTTATATGGTATTTGCTACTAATGAATGGACTAATTAATAATTTTGGTTATCAGCAAGGTGATAGATCAGTAGGATCAATATTATTGCATGAGTTTGAATTATTCTCTGGCAAAAGAAATTATCTGCTATGCTCCTAATAGCGTCTTAATGAATGTGAAATGTAATTGAATGTAGTGAAAATTCTACTCCTTTCAAAGTGTTATGAGGAAACAAGTATCTTAAATTTTTGGTGAGCTCTTTTTTTTTCATTCCCATGAGTCACCTCCCAGATTTTAGCACATGTTAATTCATGCAGTTCACCTGGTCACTGTAGTCCCAGCAGAAAAAATTATCAGTATGCTAATGGAATGCAGCACTGGAGGAGTACTCAGTATTAGCATACTCATCACTGAAGCACTCTAAATTATTGGCTACAATTATTTCTGAGGTCTGGGTCAAGATAGTGAAAGTTACAATTACATCTGGTTTTTACTGTTCTGTATGAAGATTTGTTTCCTTCAGTGGTTTGATCTAGTATGAAATGTACAAGGGAAGAATTTGACTTCAAGTTATAATTCCCTTTCAAAGAAACACAGAGAATCCAATGGGTACATTTGTCCTCATTGTAAGTAAGAATGTTTGTTTCTATCTGGAGTGGGTTTTCACTTTCTGTTGTCTAGTCTAGCTGGATTTGTCTTTCCTGCAGGGGTCCTCTTTTGTGCTTATAAGTTATAACTCCTTGGATGCCAAATGTAAATAATTATGTTCAATGTTCTGTACATTCTGATGCCTTTGTGGATTATATGTTCAGTTGGTTTATGGTTCTTTGAATTGCACCTACTTTGGTAAACAGTTTTTTGGTATGGCTTATCATTTTTATTTGTCAAATACATTTTTTCATATTCTGGCACAAAGGCCTTTGGTTCTGGTCCACCTCATCTCATGGCCACAGAGTTACTTTGAAGTGACTGGAGCCTCTTGGTGTGAGTGGAACACATTTTTCCCCAGAAGTTACTCCATATATAGCCATGTGCTTTTCAGAGCTTAATTTTTGTTCAGAGCTTACATACTTGCTCGTGAATGTGGTATCGAATTTTTTATGGTGATTTTAATCTTAGAAAGGTGCTGAGAATGTTGCTAGTTCATTTAAATTGCATATGAAGGTATTAGAGTCTACAGATCCATATCACATATTGTCTTGGTATTGGAAGCTGTGTGTGAACTACCCTTTATTTTCTTGGGAATAGTGTGGCTACTGGTTAGGTTGGATTTAGTGTCATTTTATTTTATTCTATTTTTCCTAGTGTTTTATTGCAAATTAGAGCACGTAATTTTGTGTCTTGTTGAAAGCTGTCTAAGACCAACTGAGAAGGGCAACTTTACATTTTTGAATATTTGTTGTGGGAGCTACGTGAACTAGAAACATTACATTGTAGTATATAACATTGATCGAGTCTACCTGTGGGTTCAGTGACCAAATTAGTTGTGAAGGCTAAGAAAGCAGTGTAACAGCTATGTGTAGCATACCATAGTTATTTTTGACTGTGAGTGCTAATATTTACACTGTGCAACACTAGTTAATATTTGCTGCTGTGTGATTTGGGATAGTGAGATGTGGTGGAGTTGAGTAGATTATGTGATATGGTAGAGATAACTGCAAAAACCATTGTTGTAGCTCATCCATCTTCAGTTTCTGTGAATTTATGAAATGGAGTTGTAATTAATAGCCAGAAGGAGAAGCAGATGTAAAGAGAAATATACACCAAACACTGTAGTGCAGGAAAATATATTCACAATGAGTTCAAACTATAGGATATGTTTTGTAAACATGATACTGAATAACACTTAAAGCTTATATGTTCAGAGTTCTGATTTTTTCTATACGAGTATAGAAGTGAATTGGGTACAAGAATACAAACCTGCAAACCTTACATGGTCAAACTTTTTTTAAATTATCGTTCAATGAAAAGAAAGTAATATACACTTTACTTTGAGAAATCTGGTCCTATGTATCCAGTCAACATGGGAAAACTAATATTGTACTGAAATATTCACTGCATAATTAATGAATGACTGAATACTTCAGGTTTTAGCTGAAGAGACTCTGATGCTGTGGGCGAGAATTGCTGTGCAGAATATGTGGACGAGTGTACAGATCTCTGACAATTTAAAGCAAGAACGTTTTTCTCTACAGATTTATTACTTATTTTCATTGGAAAAGTATCAGATAAAAAATCAACAATATTTACAGAAAGTACTTTAACCATTTTATCATAAGATGTTGAAAGCCTAATATAGGCAGTTTTCAGAGGTTCTTTCTCTTCTGCAACAACTGGCAAATGACAGCTAAACTCAAATGCAAAGTTTAAACTCAGTCACGGATTCATTTGTGCTTTTCTCACATTATTTTCCCCATTTGGTGCAGGTATTTAAAGCACAACATATTAAGAGCAAAAGACAATTAAATGCCTTTATTAACTTTTCTCATTTCATATTACCAAAAATATAATAAAAGGTATGTAGAGACAGTACTATTTTCATGCTATGTAACTGATGAGTCTGCTGCTAGCTTTACTAATTGGAGTGTATAATTGGTACAAAAATGCTGATGAAAAGACAGGAAGGCAGCAGTGCAAGTCGCTTAGGAATGAAGCACATATGATGTGCGGGTGTGCTAAGAAGGAATGACTGCAGGAAAAAATGTGAATAATGAGAAGTTATGGTCATCATAAGGACAGTTTCAGATTTTAGAAAAGTCAGTACAACCGTTAGTGAAATTAAAAGGAGGAGTATGAACATTAATAATGCGGGAGTAATTGTGCTGTTAAGCTTAAGAGAGAGGGCAGATAGATGGCAAGACTACATCGCAGGTCTGTATGAGAAGGAGGCATCGCACACTGAGCTGATTAAAGGAGAAATTGAATTCGGTATGGAAGAGATCCACTATTAGTCATTAGTCAGTGTCTGAAAGAGCTTTAGAAGACTTGTCAACAAATAAGCTGGAAGGCATAGGTAACTATGGGGCACTGCCCACCCGTCTATTATAGGCTGCCTAAATGATGCTGCGTTCTCGGATAGCTTTTCAACAATTCAAGAAAATTTTAATAAAGAAAATTGACAATACTTAATTTTGGATTTATAATGAATTGTCACAAATGATGGGAGACATGTAAATAAGTCAGTGTCCTTCACTATATACAATGTCCATGTAAGCAATGGATATGGATCACTAATAACTGATCTGCTCGTGTCGATCTACTACTGTGCAGCCGAGGCTGGCAGGAGCAGTTTTTATATTCTCTTCTTGCAGAGGCCGGTCCTGTCGAGGTGCGGTCCCAGTCAGTGAGCTATTGGCTGACGTCGTCTCACAGCCATCTCTGCTCTCGCGTTCTTCATCTTCGTGGCGGCTCCTGTGGTCACGCTGAACAATAAAATTCCTGTGGAGTTTCTAATATCATTGCGGGAAAGTACCAAACAATGGAGTATTCGTTCTGGTGTGTGGCTTCCATGACACTGGAGACATTGCACTAGACTTTCGGAAAAGAAGCATCCAAACAAAGGCAGGATCGTAGATAAATGCGAGAGTTATTACAGAAACAGCCTAACACCTCATGCATCGAAGTTACTGACAAGAATCGTGTACAGAAGAACGGAAAACAAAATCGAAGAAAACAAAATCGAAGAACTCCTAGGTGACTGTCAGTTTCGATTTAGGATAGATAAAAGCACCAAAGAGGAACTTCCGAAGTTGCGGTTGATCTGGATGCAAAGTTTGAGGAAAATAAAGATATATTCATAGGATTTGTCGAGCTAAAACAAGCGCTGGACACTGCAAAGTGGTGCAAAATGTGCGGAACTCTGACAGAAGTAGGAGTGATTTAAAGGGAATATTGTTACTATACTATACGAATAAAAATGAAGTAGGCACAATGAGAATGAAAAATTAGGAAAGAAAAATCTCCGATCAAAAATCGTGCAAGGCATTTGTGCTGTCGTTCTCCCCTAGTGTTTGTTCAAACTGTACATCGAAGGAGCAATGACATAAATAAGACACATGTTCTAGAATGGGATTAAAATTAAGTGTTAAAGAATATTGACGAGAAGATTCGCTGATGACTTTGCTATCCCTAGTGGAAGCTCGGAACAAATACAGGACATAGTCAATGGAAAGAAGAGTCTACTAAATACAGTGTATGGATTAAGAGTAAACCGAGGAAAGACAAATGTAATGAAGAGTAGCAGAAATGAGATTATCAAAAAAATTAACATCGAAATTGTAGACCGCGAGGTGATCGATGATGGAATTCTGCTAGCGTTTAAGCAAAATAGCACATGACAAACTAAGCAAGGAGTACACAAAGAACAGACTCGATCAGGCAAAGAGGGTATTCCTGGCTTCAAGAAATTTATTAGTATCAAACACTGGTCTTAATTTGAAGAAGAAATTTCTGAGAAGTTATGTCTGAAGCACAGAATTTTACGGAAATGCGTTTGGGGCGGTGTGAATATCCGAAAAGAAAAGAATCGAAACGTATGAGGTATGGTGATGTAGATGTTGACAGTTACATGGACTGATAAAACAGAAACTGAGGAGGTTCTCCGTACAATAAGCGAGTAAAGGAACATATGTAAAACACTGTCTTTCAAGTGTACTAGAGGAAGCTGTAGAGACTAAAACTGTAAGGGAAGAGAGAAACTGGAATGTATTCAAGAGATGATTCGGGTGTTGCGTGTAGCTGCTACTGTGAAGAATTTGGCTCGGGAGAAGAAGTCAGACAACGGATCACGCAAAAGAAAAAACGAAAAAGCTGGTTGGTCACTTTCGTAAAGCGATTGATACTCGGTTGTTCTACTATTGTTGAGTGGGTGGTAAAGTTAAGTACGTCATTTAACTAGTTGTTCGAGCACTGACGTTCTAAGGGACTCTCGTAGTGTATGTAATGTTTCCAGTGGCATCATATAGAAGACACTTTTATTTATTGCTGACGCAAAAACGCCATTGATGTTTGCGGGCCAGTACGAGTGGGGGTCGCCACAACACTCCTGTGACACTCTCCTCTTCACATGGTACAGTACCACACACACAGTCCCCGGCAAACTGACGCTTTAGGCGCTAGCAGCGTGGGAAAAAAAACTTCAGAGACGCTCTTATTCACGGCACAGAATCTGGCTCTAAAGCAACCCGCTTGATGATTTACATTCAGAACAGTACTCTAACTCACGACAAATAAATAGATAAAAATCTAACTGTGATCGTACCAGTTAAACATGAAGAGATGATTCATTGCTATACACCTCCAAATAAAAAAAAAAGTTTGGCATCCAAAAGGCGAGGAGTGTCGGTGGTGAATCTCCGTGAGTTGTGCCTGGTATGTAACGATATTTCAGTAAGAAAGTGGTGGGGTACTGCGACCACCAAATAAAATACACTAGAACAGAAATTTATTATCAGAACAATTAAACTCTTTACAGTGAGAGAATACACAAATAAATGCAATCCTTTAAACGCATTTGAATTATATCTTACGATATTTTCTGCCACTGTGACTATGAATGAGTTTATATGTTGTTAAGTTTTAAAATTTAATTGATGATTTGTTTCTGAAGTCTGAACAGAAGATCCAGTCGAGGTATAAAAGTTAGTCGGCGATCGGAGGGCCGCCGGTATATGCTGCGCAGGCCCAAACAGTGAAGCTGAAAGCCCTCGTAGCAGAGATGTGACATAATGTTGACCTTGCATCAAGCTCAGTTGCAGCATCCAACACTTCTATTTTGAAACCTTGATTACTAATTACTAAAACATGAAGCCTATATAATTTGGTTTAAGCCTCACTTGCGGTGTTTTATTTGACTTCTTCCTTTTGACAATGCCTTTTCCATCCAGTTACATGTATTTCAGCTGATTTTTACGTCCTGTTAACAACGTTCTGCACAACTTTTCCGTAATGAACAGATACAAAGCCAAAAACGCACAATTACACAAATGGGTATGTCACAATACTCTCTACCAAAGAATAATAATTGCAGAGTGCATGACGTTTGCAATGTAATACATATATAATTGTTGGTCAACCATTGTTGTACTGCCAATACACATATCTACTATTGTTAATGGTTTGACGCAGACACACCTGAACTGTCAGATCAGGCAAGAAAAGGTGATATACTGGGTGACTCATATTGACGTTTAAAAACCTCTGAAGATACGTAGATGACCTTTAGACAGGTAGTTTAATGTAAGACACATGGGGTCGCAAAGGCACGAAATACCACAAATGTGGGTGACAAACGCCGAACATGTGTTCCTAGCTGTACGTGCAGCGATTGAGTATATCGTTCTGTCGCACCTGAGCACCCCAACCCCAATCCGATATTCACGTCGTTCTGGTTCCAGTTCTACTGAGGGCTTAGGGTTCAAGACTTGCGCCTGGCACGCAGTGTTTTCTTATTTGTGTTAGACTATTGTGTGCTCACATTGAGGTAAGACTTTTTTTACCGGTCTCGCGGTACCCGCAGGTTTATTGCAGCCTAACGTAAAGCGTCACAAGTAAATTAATGTAAGACCCCGAATTGCGTCGTTACCAGCAAATGAACTATGTTTTCTTTACTAAATTGTGTCTCTAAGGAAAAAAATGAGGGGACAAAAAATAAACAAAATAAGAACAGCTTTTGCTTAGTTGCAGTGAGTAAAACAACCTTTTAATCACTACGTTTACAACAGATCACATTTACAAAAGGATGTTCGAATATAGCACCGTTTGCTTGAAAGCAGGTACGAGATGTGTACCACTGCCCTCTATCAGCGAGGGTTGGATCGACATTTCCAACCATTGCACTTGCAGCAAAGTACCTCACCTGGTGACGTCACATGTTACCATGCGCCGTCCATTTTGGACTATTTTCCTACATTTTCGGTTCCATATGTCTTACATTAAATTACTTTTCTCAGTGTCATCTATGTCCCTTCGGAGGTTTCTAAACATTAATAATAATCATCCTGTACGTAGTAGCAAGACGTTGATTTTAAAAAAAAGTAAAAAAACAGTCAAGATCACTTCATGTTGCCAGACCGAAATAAAATTATTAAAATAATTCAAACTACTATGCAGATGAAACCAAATGATTAACTGCCATATGGCATTGCTTGTTAACAGACAATTACAGGTCAAGAACAGCAATAGATAACGCAAATAACTGTACTTGGCAACTGCAGAAAAAGCTTAAGGCCCAATGATAAATGTCTATCACGGCGAAGCCAAAAGAATTTAAAGTATGAAGCAGTTGCAGCATAGTTATTAGTAGTCAATGACAGATCAAGAACTTCTACTGATTAGGCAAATAATTATACTTAGAAACTACAGAAATGGCTTACGGCTCAATGATAAATGTCTGCCTCGGCGACGCCATTTCAAGTAATATAGGTTTAAATACAAATTTCATTCAGGTACACTGTGCCTCGGCCATAAAGAACAGTTTATGGTGACACTGAACATTCTTATTTGAACATACTTCCATTACAAGGAACTTTAATAGCCAGAATGAAATTCTGGAAACATCTCGCAGGCTGTGGCAGAGCCATGTATCCGCTATATCCTTCCTTCCAGGAGTGCTAGTTCTGCAAGTTTCTCAGGAGAACTTCTGTGAAGTTTGGAAGGTAGGAGGCGAGGTACTGGTGGAATTGATGCTGTGAGGACGGGCCGTGAGTCGTGCTTGGGTAGCTCAGTTGGTAGAGCACTTGACCGCGAAAGGCAAAGGTCCCGAATCTGAGTCTCAGTCTGGCACACAGTTTCAATCTGCCAGGAAGTTTCAACTTTAATAGCGTTTGAGATAGATACAAAATAACTGAATTAAATGCCTGCGGCAATGCAAACAGCAGTTGGTGAAGGGGCTTCAGGGTTTACATGAAATTTGGTTAAAAGAAAAAGAAATCCGTTTATAACTGTTTTGATGTATCTTAAGTTTACATCCGAACAAGCCTCAGCAGGCAGGCATGTTATTAGGCTTATAAACACAGTTTGCCAACCAAAACGCTTAGACTGGACTTATATCCTATAAACGTTGTTGCTTAGATTTACTTAAGCGGGATTTAAAAGAAATCAGTTGCATTAAATCGCGGAATTGAAATATAAAACACCAAAGCGAGGAAAACGCATAATCTCGTGGTTGTATCTGACCAACTATACAGACGAAATGAACTAAACTCGGCGGACAGAAACGGTAAATAAACAAATCACAAGTAATTACACAGACGGTTACTTCGGAAAACATGTAATGACAAGTAATGCGGATTTACTAGAATCAGCATGGCCACCTGTCTTACCAAAATAGATATCTTTTCCACAGATACATGAGGAGTGCTGTGCACTCAGTCCTGAGTCCAACTGAGGTACTACTTGACAAAGTAGTGGCTCCGATCACGAAAACTGATAACGGCTGGGAGAGCGGTGTGCTGACCACGTGCCTTTCCTTATCCGCATCAAGTGACGCCTGTAGACATAGGATTGCACGGCGGTTGGTCGGCGCTGTTGGACCTTCCGAGGCCTGTTCGGACAGAGTTTAGTTTTTATTACGAGTTTAAGTTACACAATAATTTCGTCAGCGCCAAAAGACGAACCAAAGCATACAGTAAGGTCCTTTCCGAGTTTTCCCATGGGTTCGACATATAAGGCATAAATAACGGCTAATCTGGCCGCGCGGTTCTGGCGCTGCAGTCTGGAACCGCGAGACCGCTACGGTCCCAGGTTCGAATCCTGCCTCGGGCATGGATGTGTGTGATGTCCTTAGGTTAGTTAGGTTTAACTAGTTCTAAGTTCTAGGGGACTAATGACCTCAGCAGTTGAGTCCCATAGTGCTCAGAGCCATTTGAGCCATTTGAACGGCTAATCCGTCCTGGACTATATATATATATATATATATATATATATATATATATATATATATATATATATATATATATATTCTAATAAAATGAGAAAAAAACAAAACTAAATAAAACAAGTTAGAGAAGAAATGAAAGCGTTAAACTATGTTCTAATGTAAGATAGTTTGGAAAGCAATGAAAGCGTTAAATACTGTTCTAATAAAATACCAGAACACCACCAATGATTTAGAGAATGACAAGTCATCAAAGATCAAACAATACTCTGCAACAAAACGTTGTTCAACACCCTAAGCAAACGCTCAAACGAGGAGGAGAAGCTGTAAGTGAACGCTGTTAGAAGTCGCAAAACAAAACCATACAGTCTCGAGACTTTGTGGTAAAATCCTTAAAACTAGAATAGACAGAGAAATTGAGGAAGCAGAAAAACAGAGTGGCTTTTGGCAGGGAGGTCTTGCGTCGATAATACCTGAAGCATCAGATAGGTGAATACAAACCACACTCAATAGTTGAGAAGCCTCACAAAATTTTTTCCCGTTGTTGGCATTTAATTTTAAACATAAAAACAACTACTTTATCACATTTGGTAGGCAAATAAAATCCAAGTACTGCGGAGGACAAGTAAATTTCAGCAATGGTAAGCGTAAAAAAGAGGCATATGTCAGTATTTTACCGGAAAATATGGCGTAAACGTTGTTGATGAAACAAAACTTCAATTCACGCGCTGCCCTGGTATCCCTGTGTTGCAAATCACTTGTGGCTGATCTGTTGGAAGCCACAAGACACACATAATGGAAAAAACCAGTTCTCGGTTCTGTCTCGAGACTGTATGGTAAAACTAGAATAGACAGAAAAATTGAGGAAGTAGAAGAACAGAGTGGCTTTTGGTAGGGAGGTCTGGTGTCGATAATACCTGAAGCATCAGATAGTTGACTGGTTCTTCTCAGTACTTATGCTGCACATTAAGTGAACACATTTGAACATCAGTCGGAATTTAATGAAGGTCAAATTATTTGTGTGCTGGAAGACACAGTATTCTGAAACCGAATGCTTTCGAAATATCTTGTATATTTGAGCTGTAAAATTGAATACCTGTTAATGGGGTTTCCATTAAATAACAAAAACGTACACAGGCTGGTGTTTGTTACATGCCCTGCCTTACTGTGCTGCACATTCCTCGTCCCTGACTTGCCAGTCGTAACATCTCGGCGGCCACCGCATTCAGAGCCGTTGCACCCACGCCGCATCGCTGCTTCCCGCAGTTCCAGACTTATGACGAAATTACGACGTATATCCGGCGCCACGCTGTTTAACGGCCGCGTTCGCTGAGAGAGGGAGGGTGGGTGGTGGGGGGGGGGGGAGGGGATGGAGGAAGAAGTAGCGGGACAGTAGGTGGGGGGGGATGGGGGGGAGGGGACTGCTAACGTCCCGATGAGTCACGTCTGCCCACCCACTGCTGCGCCTCGCGTCTTCCTCCTCCTCCGGAAAGCGACTTCCTTTCTTTGGAAACTGGCAATCAAGTCGCTCCTTTGTCGTCAACCCTGCGCGCCCTGGAGGAGCTGTTTTCTGCCAGTGTCCTATAAGGAGAGACGTTATGTCCCCAAAGCCGCAGCGGCTTCGGGGACGCTGGGTTCTTATTTCCCGACGAGCAAGTCGCGTCTTTGTTTGCTCCAGATGAACGTCTCAGGCTCTCCGCTGCTCTGACCGCTTAATAAGCGCTACTTTGCTCTAAGGCGGACGGCGTACTCGGCTGTGTATTCTCGTGGCAGCGGCGACAGCTGGTTATCCGATATGCAAGTATAAGAGTTTCTCTGGGGCTCTGTAGCAGACGCAGGCGCGGGACAAGGAAAGGGGAGACGCATAAGGAATAAAACTTTCCCTCCGCTATGAAGGGAAATTAGGTCTAGAAGGAGAGAGTGGTACGTTTCCTTGTATCTAGCTGCTTATTAAGATAATATGAATGGCATACAAATATGGATTACTGATGAATTCATCTGTATTGATAATGAACGTTCACAAAGCATGTCAGCGACCACTTCCTACAGCGCCTTGTATATCCACTCGAAGAAGGGTGATTACGATTTACTGTTTCGTCGACGACTATATCATCGGAGGCAGAGGGCAAATCTGGATAGGGTAATGACCGAGGCAGAAACTGTACAGTTTCCTTTTCTAGGCAAAAAACCATAAGAACCTCAAACAGTTTTGTATTTTTAGTGACATGTGCATCAGAACCAAACTATGTAAATAAAAGAGTTCCTCGAGGTAGCATGTTAGCGCTAATATTGTTCCTGACATACATCCACAACTTTCATAATTGTGCTAGACACTGCAAGAAATTCTCTTTGCGGGTGACAAAAATATTATATTGACTGAAAAATAAGAGAAATCTTCAACAAAATTTTCAGTTTGTCAGTAATTAATAATGTTACACTGAATGTAAAGAAAACAAATTCCATAAGTTTGAAGAAGGAAAAGTGACATGGTTAAATTAAATATAGATTGTAGCTCTATAGACTGTGCAACGGACACTGTACCTCTAGCAACGAATATTGATTCTCAGGTGGAATACACGCAGATATGTGCACACAGAATGTCGTCAGTATGTTACGCCATCAGTGTTCTATGATCAGTAGGAAGAAAATAGACTGCCATGATTTTGCCGTAGTCTGTAAAGAAGACGAAAGAGAGCATTTCTGAGAGAAATAAATCGAGGGAGCTATAACAGAAACACAAGAGATTGTCAGAGTGGCAACAATCGGGAACACATACTCAAAAGAGTTAGAGATAAAGATGTGCAGGAAAATTAGAGGGCTGTTCAGACAGGGATCATTCATGAGCAGTCGAATGTTATGGACCACTTATGCTGTTCCCAGGATATGATGAAATCAGCGGTGGCAAATAAGTTCTTGTCGAAGAGCGAATAAACGAAGTAACATAAGCTTTGCAGCTAACAACTGAGGTCATAAAACAAAACAGGAAAACAGTAGTGATCCTAGTTTTTGGAATCGAGGTTAGAGCCACAGACAATTTAGAAAACATAAAGAAGAAAATATAGATCCCAGAGTTACCTATGCATGGAGCAAAAGTTGTCGACTTCTGGAACCAGGTAAAATTGTGTAAAAAAATACGCTCAAGTTCAGAAAAAAAACAGAACACTTTGAACGACAAGAGATAGGGCATTCATATTGACAGGACACGTCAATATGTTCTGCAGAAGTGATTAGCCTTTCAGTCACCTCGGTTCAGCATGTGTTCTGTTTGTTACCTTGTAGGCACAGGCCCCCCATCGACCCTGAAAACTTGTTCTGTGCGTGATGGCATCGACGCATATAAGGCGAGAATGCCTTCCTGTTATATAGCCATCCATGTGCAGTCATCTGGTTCTGAATTTCATGTGTGGTGGTTGACACTGCATCACAGCACTGCATCCATTATTTAAACATATCCCACATACACTCCTGGAAATTGAAATAAGAACACCGTGAATTCATTGTCCCAGGAAGGGGAAACTTTATTGACACATTCCTGGGGTCAGATACATCACATGATCACACTGACAGAACCACAGGCACATAGACACAGGCAACAGAGCGTGCACAATGTCGGCACTAGTACAGTGTATATCCACCTTTCGCAGCAATGCAGGCTGCTATTCTCCCATGGAGACGATCGTAGAGATGCTGGATGTAGTCCTGTGGAACGGCTTGCCATGCCATTTCCACCTGGCGCCTCAGTTGGACCAGCATTCGTGGTGGACGTGCAGACCGCGTGAGACAACGCTTCATCCAGTCCCAAACATGCTCAATGGGGGACAGATCCGGAGATCTTGCTGGCCAGGGTAGTTGACTTACACCTTCTAGAGCACGTTGGGTGGCACGGGATACATGCGGATGTGCATTGTCCTGTTGGAACAGCAAGTTCACTTGCCGGTCTAGGAATGGTAGAACGATGGGTTCGATTTCGGTTTGGATGTACCGTGCACTATTCAGTGTCCCCTCGACGATCACCAGTGGTGTACGGCCAGTGTAGGAGATCGCTCCTCACACCATGATGCCGGGTGTTGGCCCTGTGTGCCTCGGTCGTATGCAGTCCTGATTGTGGCACTCACCTGCACGGCGCCAAACACGCATACGACCATAATTGGCACCAAGGCAGAAGCGACTCTCATCGCTGAAGACGACACGTCTCCATTCGTCCCTCCATTCACGCCTGTCGCGACACCACTGGAGGCGGGCTGCACGATGTTGGGGCGTGAGCGGAAGACGGCCTAACGGTGTGCGGGACCGTAGCCCAACTTCATGGAGACGGTTGCGAATGGTCCTCGCCGATACCCCAGGAGCAACAGTGTCCCTAATTTGCTGGGAAGTGGCGGTGCGGTCCCCTACGGCACTGCGTAGGATGCTACGGTCTTGGCGTGCATCCGTGTGTCGCTGCAGTCCGGTCCCAGGTCGACGGGCACGTGCACCTTCCGCCGACCACTGGCGACAACATCGATGTACTGTGGAGACCTCACGCCCCACGTGTTGAGCAATTCGGCGGTACGTCCACCCGGCCTCCCGCATGCCCACTATACGCCCTCGCTCAAAGTCCGTCAACTGCACATACGGTTCACGTCCACGCTGTCGCGGCATGCTACCAGTGTTAAAGACTGCGATGGAGCTCCGTATGCCACGGCAAACTGGCTGACACTGACGGCGGCGGTGCACAAATGCTGCGCAGCTAGCGCCATTCGGCGGCCAACACCCCGGTTCCTGGTGTGTCCGCTGTGCCGTGCGTGTGATCATTGCTTGTACAGCCCTCTCGCAGTGTCCGGAGCAAGTATGGTGGGTCTGACACACCGGTGTCAATGTGTTCTTTTTTCCATTTCCAGGAGTGTATATTTGATTGGCGATAAGTCTGGTGATCTGGCTGGCCAGGGCAAAAGGCTGTCACCCTGTGACACCGAGAAGGCTCGTGTTCATGCAGCAACGTGTAGTCGTGCATTGTCTTGCTGAAAAATAACGTCTGAGGTATTCTGCAGAAGAGGTCGTAAGAGGTTATTCACGTAGGTCACACTGATTACAATGCCTTGGACACTCACCAACTGTGATTTGTGGCTGTAACTAATAGCACCTCTCGCTATAAGGCTGTGAGTTGACGCTGTTTGTCTTGTGCTAATGCAGTCACTGTGATGCCATTACTCCTGTCTTTGGAGAACGAAAATGCGGCCATCATCTTCAAACAAACAGAAAACGAATTCGTGCAAAAATACTATCTCATGCCATTCCTGTCCCCAGTGACTCGTTCCATACACCAGTGCCGTCTAGCATGTTTCTAAATATTCGTCAAAGGTAGGCGGAGAAGTGGACAATGCTCATGAAAGCCATGGGTAGTAAACGGCGACGGACTCTCACCTTTGATAGTCCTAGAAGGACGCAGATCTGTTCTACAATCCCATTCAGCTGAGGTGTCAGGGGGCGGTCTGGGTGGTGCAACCTGACCCATCTCGTCGCGTTCTACAGCCTATTTGAAACACACCCGCCGCACTGTTCAAACACTTCGTCCCATACGAGTAGTAGTTTCTCGGATGAATACATCAGACTCTCTCATGCCTATAATGTGTCTTCTTTCAAACTCACTGATTTGGCGGCAGGGTTCGCGTTTATGTCTGCGAGGCATCCTGCACATCTGCTGAAATAACACTGATTCATTACGTTCATTTACAGCGAAAACGAGAGCCGTAGGCACATTTTACCAGTAGGTGGTGTTTCGCCGTGATATCAATGTTGACCTTGAACCCGCGATCCGACATGGTTCAAATGTGAATCATTTCTGCGGAACATACTAATGTACATACTAACGTACATGTCTTGTGAATACGAACGTCCTATCTCTAGTCGCACTGGTTTTGTCTGAACATGAGTGTACTTACAGAATTTAGTTCAAATGGCTGTGAGCACTATGGGACTTAACTTCTGAGGTCATCAGTCCCCTAGAACTTAGAATTACTTAAACCTAACTAACCTAAGGACATCACACACATCCATGCCCGAAGCAGGATTCGAACCTGAGACCGTAGCGGTCGCGCGGTTCCAGACTGTAGCACCTACAACCACTCGGTAACCCCGGTAGGCTCAGAATTTAGTATTCAGAATAGATATTTACTGTGAGCGGGGATGGTAGCGTCTGGGTTATGAGCAAAAACTTGATATTAGGAATGGACCGTTAGGTTTTACTGAGTTTGCCATGAAAGTAACAGACAATTGCGGTATGGTGTTCAGCTTCAAAGGAAATTTGAAATATATGAGGCTGACAGAACGATTCTACTGGAACCAGCGTAAATTTCGCGTAAGGAGCACGGAGACAACACTAGAGAAATTAGGGCTCTTAGGCACAAGAACAGTCGTTTTGCCCTCGATCTATTTGCAAGTGGAACAGGAAATGAAATGGCTACTAGTAGGGTACAGTGGACCCTACTCCAAGCACCATACAGAAGCTTTCGGAGTGTGTATATACATGTAGATCTAACAATAAAATAGCAGCAATACAGAAAAACTGAAGCAACAAATGTACTAGAATCTTGACAGAGAGATGATTTTTGAAGAAATTATTTGCACACATGAAGGAGCTGAGCAAGCTGAAGAAGAAGATGGAATGGATGTAAGGGTTAAAAAAGGTTGTAAAAATGAATGTGTTGAGCAAAGATGAAGCTTATAAGCTGCTTAAACGTAAAAAGCAGATTCCAAGAAACCATGGCGTATGTAGATTTATAAATATTGCTTCCAAGTTAAGCCTCATGACACATTTAAAGGCAAACTATACACCATTCCCGTATCCAAAAAGGATACGGTGCGTAAGAAAACAAATAAGATGCTAAGCGATTATAAATCAACGAAAAATAAACTGATGCCTCAGCAGTAGATGTAAGAGCCATTAACGAAATAACAATTCTGCAGCTGGACAGACAGAAAGTGTGAGGAGGGCATGCTCAAAAACTGAAAAATGTAAAAAATTAAACTTGTACACTCTTATTTATCTAGGAAGAAGGTAACAGTTTAGAGTCCTGACATGCAGATTAATAATTTGTATGTTGAATCAGGGCAAACGAGAAGAGTTTTGAACAAAGTTACAGTAGAAGTACATGACACAAAAAATTGCTGCCTAACATGGGAAAGAAGAGTAAAATTCGATTTGAAAGGGCCACCTGGATGGCGAGCATATGCTCTACGTACTTTTTCATTTCATCATCTTGACTGGAAGATTTTTTTGAACAAGATTACCATTTTAGGCTATGCGGTAGCCATCTTCAGAATCTCTCATTTTGCTGCACTGTAGCAAGTCATAAATACGTAAAAAGTAACATTTATTTTGTTGGATACTGTTAAAAATTCTCTGTGATGAAAATAATTATACAAAAAATTAACTGGAAAGAACATAATGAAGTACTGGAACTGGTATTGTCGGGACTTGAAGAAAGCAAAATCAGCGCTAGTCAAGATAAATCAGAATTTTCCGAAAAGGAAATTAAATTTCTATGGTAGATCCCAGATCTGACAGTGGATGGCATCAATTCACATCTGGACCTGTTAGGAATTAATTTTCCTCAGTCCAAGAACAAGAACCAGACTGAAATTTTATTTCGGTTAACTCATTTCTGTCGGAAATTTAAGACCATTCATGCACTGGTTCAAAGGCCTTGCTAGGATTAAACAACAAAAATGTCACCTGGAGATGGACCAAGAAATGTGAAAAGGAATTCAAGAAAATTATAGAACTATTGAAGAAATGTTATTTTGCCAGTTGTGTATTAAGTATGTGAAAAATAAGATATTCAGTATTGGTGAAGGAAGGAATAGACTTAGCACTGGCATATGAAAGTTGCGATATTATGTAGTCAGGTGAAAAGTGAAAGTACATACTGACCATAAGGCACAAGAATTCTTACTAGATTAGTGACTGAAATACTATCAGAATTAGTGTTGAACTCTGTAATTTCATTGCTGTGTAAGGTGTCAGGCGAATCCAACACCTTCCATGAAAACCCTGACAGGATAAGCAAATCCAGTAGTATGTCACATAGCTCCGAATAAGTCGTGACATTAAATTAACCAAAGTAATACGAGTAACGAGTGAGCAAACGGAATACCACAGATTAACACAAGAATGCCTAAATGCATGTCATACCTTCCCACCGTGGGACAGACGCAGTTCTGAGGGGAGAAACGAGAAGCCGAGAGCAGAACCGTGTTAAGCTGGAAGGACCTACGATAAGGGACGGACGGACACCCACGTCGCCAGCTAACCACTAGAACCACACCACCCGCACGTTTTAGCGTGAGACTTTTTCGCGTCTCTGTTACGTCAAGACCACGCCCCAGCCAATGTTAAAAGCTAGAGCCCTCCAGAAGAACAGCATAGATCTTACGGTAATACAAAAAGGGCTACACCGCCCACAAGTTTTAGCGTGAGACTTTTTCGCGTCTCTGTTACGTTAGGACCACCCCCCAGCCCATGTTAAAAGATAGAGCCCTCCAAAAGAACAGTATAGATGTTACGATAACACTAAAGGACCACACCAGCTGCAAGTTTTAGCGTGAGACTTTTTCGCGTCTCTGTTACGTTGCAAACTTTAACAACATTGCCCCACCACGAAAAGTATAACGTTTCTCATTGGATAGATAGAATTTTTGTAGGCGGAGCTTAAGGTTAACATTGAGACCCTGATTGGTCAGATGAAAACATAGCCAGATAGTTTTTTTTAAACCAACTTCGGTAAATTGTAGTAAGGAGAGGTTAGGAAAGAGTTCCTTCCGAGACGGCGAGGTGAGCGGAGCTGTGCTGCCCGTCGCCCCCTGACGAACACCGACAAGGTAATGAACGCACGCGATGCCCCATAACAGCGCATAAAGCTTCACTCAGAACTGCAGAAGTCTCATCTGTTACACCCCTTTTTGCGTAATACTAGTGTCGATCGTCAATTAAAGCTCATGGTGTTCACATTTGCCACTTGAAGTAAAAATCTGAAACGCGATGATTTTTCTGTTATATATTTATTGAGAAGCCACATCAGCCACTGTAATTTACGACAAGTTAGATAAGTAATTAAAGATAATTGAGGGTCACTGTAGACCATTTTGATAGTTTTCTCTCTTGTGAAACTTAATTTAAACCTAGATTATAGATGTGATATGGTATAGGTCATCCTTCGATCCATTGTAGAACTTGGAAACCCATTCAGGGAATATTCGTTCACATTTTTGTTGAACGCAGTTGGTTTTTACCATCCTGTATTAAAACATTTCTTTTTATCATTAGTGCAATTTATAAACGATGTTTTGCGAGTAGAATAAAATTTCCAATGGTAAACTTAACTGATTTTTCGACGTTATTTTACCAGCTAACTAAAAATAGGAAAGCCTTGAACCCCTTCCACTAAATTTAGTTAGTATTAAGATTCTTTTACAGGGAGTGCAATGGAGCTGACGCTGAAATCATTAAGTATTTGGTTATATCACTGCTAGTCTCACTGAAATCTTCTGAATTCTACATGTCATGTGTGGTCTGGCGTCTCCTTACCAGCAACAGGTCCCAGGTTCAAACTAGTCAATTCCCTAAAAAACACGTTCAGAGCGTCGTTGTGCGAAAGTGGTAGGGAGACACGATATAGAACAAACAGACACCACGCAGAATGTTAGAGCTGAATACCTTCCACAAGAAACTAATGTAGTAGGAGATCCATTATCAAGATTGCTGATGGGCGATAATAATACTGGGTTGAATGAAACAGGCCAAAAATAGGTACCTGCACTATGTTTCACAAAGGAAAGAAAGAGATGTGTTGGAGAACGTGAAAAGGGAGGAGAAGTTAGATTATCTTATAAAAATGGTAAAGGCAGAACAGAAACAGAAACGGATATAAAATTAAGAAAATATTATATAATACATGAAGGAATAATGTACTGCTAAGCGAATAGCAATGATAAGGAATGACTATAACAAACAACTGATATAAAAAAAATTGTTCAAATGGCTCTGCGCACTATGGGACTTAACATCTGAGATCATCAGTCCCCTAGAATTTAGAACTACTTAAACCTAACTGACCTAAGGACATCACACATATCCTTGCCCGAGGCAGGATTCGACCCAGCGACTGTAGCGGTCGCGCTGTTCCAGACTGACGCACCTAGAATCGCTCGGCCTCATCGGTCGGCCAAGTGACATACTTTTCTATTATATACATTTCACCTAACACACTTCAGTGGGAAGAAACCCTGCGGAGTAACGCAAAGAGGCCTGTTATTTTAACATTATGGAGAAGAGAGTGGTCAGAATTTGGAAGTTCTGTAACATATGACACATAACCAAAACATTAAAAGCAATCAGAAAAACAAGAAATTAATAGTATTACATAAACAATAGTTCTGGTGTGTGATGCAATGGATCTATACACCCAACTAGCAGATACTCAGAGAGGTTTTGGTAGTTTTGAACATTGTATTGAAAAAACTTTTAGCAAGACTGCAACAGCAACTGTGGAAGTGTAACATGTGGAATAAAAACAGCAACCAGTTGCACAAGTTAGTAGCCAAAAGCTCTTGACCTAGGTTTCGACCCATATAATAAGGCTTTCTTCTCAACTCTTACTACCTGTCTTTAAAATTTTAAAAGATAGATTTAAAAGATAATCTTCTGGAGAAGGCCCCTTTATATGGCTTGAAACTTAGGTCAGGGGCATTTGACCACTAACTTCCATAACTGGTGGTTGCTTTTATTCTGTATATTACATTTGTGGAGTTGCTACTGCAGCAGCGCAGGATTTAAAAGTTTGTACCTGCCCAGGTGTCCAAGGCTGCTATCAAAAACATAGACACATCTTTTAAAATTCTAAGACAGATAACAAAATTTTTGAAGAAGATCCTTTTATATGGATTGAAATCTAGGTCAAGAGCTTTTGATACTAACTACAGCAACTGATGGCTCTTTTTATTCCATATATTTTATAGAGGCTTGTGAAGATGCATGTGTAAAGGAGAAACACAGGGAAGATGATTTTAGATAAAATTAAGAATGCTTATGTGATCGAGGTCAGCAAACCAGAGATGAGTGTTAATGAGGATACACAATAATGGTTAAATATGATATGGGAAACCGACATAAAACCAATCTACATGGCCAAATGTTACCTAAAGTCTAACCCATCAGTATGAACAGGTGTTCAAAACTTACTGCTGATAGAAACATTATAAATAGTAGGTAAATAAAAGATTTTAAGAGATTATGAATGAATACTTTACTCAGTGTAGGTGCCATCATTGAAAATGACGAACAACTGTTAAGTTTCTCAAGTGTAGAAGAAATGTCAGTGGATGAGAAAAAAAGAGAATTAACATTAAGTAGAATAAAAGAGAAAACTGTATACAGAAGGATTAAATGTAAAAGTGAAGCAAGAAAACAGATTATAAGTTCAATGTGCAAGTTCTAGTACAACCATGACACAAGTCATCGAAGTTCTCTTCAGATCTTAATTGACATTAGAAGATAAAAAAACTAACCCGCCATGTTAGACGAGAGTGCTAATGTGCTGCTTCCTGGACCATGGTATGCACACTGGCCCCGGTTCGAATCCACCCACCAGGTCAACGACAAGGGCCGGTGTGCCAGCCAGCCTGGATGAGGATTTTAGGCTGTTTTTCACATCCCACTAAGTGAATACCAGGCTGGTCCCCACATTACGCCTCAGTTACACGACTCACAGACATTTGAAACACATTTATACTATTTCTTGATTTACACTGTTCGCAGGCAGTTGGGGTACATTAATTCCATCCCAGGGGGTATGGGGTGGTGGCAGGCAGGGCACCTGGCCACCACTTAAAATTAACCGTGCCAAATCTGTACTTAACCACGCTGACCCTACGTCTGATGCAGAACAAAGGCAGTAGCCAAAGAAGAAGAAAAGAAGAATATACAAAAACTAACATTAATATTTGTCATTATACCAGCTCTTTTCTGCAGCAAAGTGCCATCCTTTTATATTATCACAATCAGCACATTGACGTTCTTTTACAAAATCAGACACCCAAAATACATTTGAGAGATGTGGAGAGGAATGAGTCACGTAACTTCTGTAAAGGAACTTGGATATGACATAGAAAGCCAGACAACATCTGGATGTAATCCTGCTCTGTGTAGTGTAATACTGGATAGCGAGACATGAGGCATCCTCACAAACCTGGAGGGGAATCCTCTCTTCGTCTCTTTCTCTCTTTTCTCTCTTCAACATCGTATTCACACATTGCATGTACATATAATTGTGTGAAGCAGAGAAATAGCAGCAGGCAATACGTGGATTAAATCACAAAAACATTACAATGCCGCACTGCAGGACAATTTTCAGTCAAAGAGTTCTTTCGTATAAACATTCTTTATTAATTGTGAACAGTGTCTTTCAGTTGTTCTTGGTTTATATCCATGTGTGTAATCTGGTATACTAATGTTTGTGTGTGAACCACGTGTGAGAACTTTGTTCACTGTTGTGTTACCGAACTCAGATCTTATAATTACTTTTTACAAAGGTTCATAAATAAAGTTGTGAACTTAATTTTACACAAAAATTCTAGCATGAAATCTGTATATAATTTATACTGTTTTAAGAAATACAGCAACCAGCACATTTTAATGTATTTTTATTTTTGTCAATACGCTTTCAATTGACGTAGTACATATTTAAACTTCTGTTAATATATCGTTAAAAACATCCATTTCAATTTGGATGCTGCAGCTGCTTTTCTGTTCTGCTCGTTTTGATCTAATTTTTCGCACTTATGATAAAGATAGAATCACGTTGTCTATGCATATAGCACAAAAACAGAAAAGCATCCACCAAATTGCTGACTTAGCAACAACAAGTAGAACAGAAAACAACTGCAGCTTGCAAATTATAGTCGATGATTTTAGCAATGTACTAAATGGAGATTAAATTATTTTACGCCAACTGAAGATGCGTGAAAGCCAGAAACGCATGTTGACATAAATAAAAATACTCTAAAAAGAAGCTGGTTGCTGTTGTTCTTAAAATTATATATAATCCACAGCCACAGATCTCAACAACCAATGAAATGGATAAGGTAATGCACACAATTTTCTTATACATAAAAAACTACAATACAATTCATTGTGCTTGAGGGAAATTTGTTATCAGTTGTTAAAATCTCATCTGACTATTTTGCTTGTTTACGAGAATACATAATAAAGAAGTACATTTCTTTTGCTTTAGTGTTACTAGTTGTCTGTTGTCATTTTCCCCAGACAGTAACGAAGTTGTAATTTACTAATTAATTATTATTAATATATCGGCTTCCCTTAAGTATTTTAATAACAGGATTATATTTTAAGATTAACGTTATTTACTTGTTCCTTGAATGTAACGATCTTAACGAATAATTCTGGGAATCACTTAGGGGTAAGAGTTAGCTGTGGTATCATTACTATTGAGAGGTCTTGTTTCTTTGCTCCCATTGAAATACACTAAGCGTTACTTAATTCAAAATAGTCTGTTGTCTTCGAAAGTTTTCGAGATCTCTTAAAGGAGAGGATATATAACATTTCTGGGTGTTGTGGTCGTAGCGTTATTGCTAATGTCACATCTCAGGTGAGCGAAGACACAATAGCAAACAAATGACGTCATGAAGAGGACCGACGTAAGAACGGCAGTTAATAAAATCCGGCTGGGAAACAGCGCCAACTGATTACTGCATCGAAAGTTGGGACTGTCCTCTGGCCTGGGCTCAAAAATTCTTATTTTCTGTTGTTCATTATTGTTAGACTAAAATTCAGATTATGTTTATGGAAATACATAAAAATATGGGATAATCTCTTAATACTTTATCTTTAACTTCTAGTACTATTTCACTGACCAGAAGAGCCATATATCATCGTCTTCGCGCCTAATAACGGACTAGCAAGATGGTTGGCATCAAACAGCCCAGAGTTAAGATAAATGGAGTGCAGTTCAGTTGCAAGTCACGGGCCGTACAGTGTTAGTTGGGATGTAGGAGACACATTATTAGTTGGGAAGTCTAACAAATAAGTTGGGTGGATTGCGGTGTGTGTCTAAGGTTGGGAATTTGCGAGCAATGCTGATTATTGTTAAGTGTTGGAAAGTGCATCTTAGTTTTTGAGACGTTAATATTTGCCATTCGCTCTGAAAGTGAGAAGGAATTGTATTTTGAACAGTAGGAATGATTAGTAACATATTACTACGCAACTTTGTTGTTCAATTTGGTACTTTACCTGATTAAACATGCAGAGTGGATAGTAGCTGGCTTCCCTATAAAACACGGTCAAATTATTTTACTAAGACCGTTCCTTAGCCAGTTTCTTGGTAGCTCCATTGAACATCACAGGAAAAGCAGCCGACGTAAGATCTCCGTGCTACTTCTATTCTGAGCCAACTACTTCACTGATACACCTGATTGATGGACCATTAGAAATTCTTTGTTTTGGTTTGATGCGATACGTCTTGGTTCCTTACACGTGCTGCAATTACGATTGCAGAGTCATCGTACTATCTTCATTGAAAATGAGGAATAATTACGATGCCTGAAGGTAAACTAAAAGTAAAATATGGTTTGCGAGTAAACCAATGAAAGCCGAAAATATTAATGAGCTGCAGAAACAAGATTTCTGCCTGGTTTATCACGATTGGTGTCCTCATAGTAGACGAAATTAAGGAAGTATTACAGCGTATTATGGTCGAAAAATGGAGGATGTAAGAAGCATACTAACATAGGCAAGGAGGACGCTCCTCTTTAATCGAAGTATATTGGTATCTAATACAGGTTTTAGCTTGAGAGAGAATTTCCTGAGAAGGTACGTCTGGATCACATCTGGAGCGCATCAAGCAATCATGGACTGTAGCAAAACCTGACATGGTAAGAATCGCTGCGTTTTGTACGTTCTGAGGCAAAAGAATGCTGAAAAGTAAATGGAGAGATGAAATACAGTAAATGACGAGATTTACCCTCGGGATCGCCGAGAATGGCAATGGACGAATAATTCCGTCTAGAAAAAGGATATGGACAGAAATGTTGTGGACTACCTTCCATGATATTGAAGCCATAAGTGCGTGGCAGAATTGTGCAGAAGGAAGAAGACTAGGGCCTATTGGTTGAGTTATCAATTGCAAATCCCGTGCGTTTATTTAAATAATAACTTGAAAAAACAGAAAACATACCATTTCAACTCTAACTTCAAAACGCTACATAAGGCTGATAAATATTTAACTGAAACCTCTCGAGAGTACAAAAAGAGCATAACAACATGAAAACATTGTGTAAAAACCGGAACTGTATAAAATGCAGCTTAACAGTTGTAAAATCAGTATATATACAGAATACAAAAGTTACAGAAGCTGACAAAACACATAACATCTCGCAATGGATTTCAATGATTCCAGGTTTAGACACCAGTTCATCTCGCTCAAGTTGGCTGCTCTTAAACATCCATCTCATTTCGGTGCACATGCTTCATAATCTTGGCCCTACAATCACAATATATAAAATCGGCCACTACATTAAACTTTCCCTAAAACAGTTTAGTGTTAGACACAGAGCACAACAATATAGAAACAACGACAATTTTATGTACCCCTACGTGATGCCGCCACATTGATTAAACAAAACAGAAAATTCTTAGAAAGACTTCCATCTTATAATCACATGTAATAAATCAAAATGGCCACTGGGCAATGATTTAAAATCGTAGCACTCTTTAACGTGTAAAAAATGTATTCTCTGGAGCACGAAGGCTGATAAATAACGTCTCGTTCATCTAACATTACCAACAACATATCAGTCACTCCCGGAAGGTGAGGGCAGAATTAGCGGACAGCAGTTTATACAGGGTGGTCCATTGATAGTGACCAGGCCAAATATCTCAGGAAACAACCATCAAACGAAAAAACTACAAAGAACGAAACTCGTCTAGCTTGAAGGGGGAAACCAGATGGCGCTATGGTTGGCCCGCTAGATGGCGCTGCCATAGGTCAAACGGATATCAACTGCGTTTTTTAAAATAGGAACCCCCATTCTTTATTAAATATTCGTGTAGTACGTAAAGAAATAAGAATGTTTTAGTTGGACCACTTGTGATAGATGGATCTGTAATAGTCACAAAGGTGTAAGTACGTGGTATCACGTAACGTTCCGCCAATGCAGACGGTATTTGCTTCGTGATACATTACCCGTGTTAAAATAGACCGTTTACCAATTGCGGAAAAGGTCTATATCGTGTTGATGTATGGCTATTATGATCAAAATGCCCAACAGGCGGGTGGTTTGTATGCTGCTCGGTATCCTGGACGTCATCATCCAAGTCTCCAGACCGTTCGCCGGATAGCTATTTTTTAAGGAAACAGGATGTGTTCAGCCACATGTGAAACGTCAACCACGACTTGCAACAAATGATGATGCCCAAGTAGGTGTTTTGGCTGCTGTCGCGGCTAATCCACAGATTAGTAGCAGACAAACTGCGCGAGAATCGGGAATCTCAAAAGCGTCTGTTGAGAATGTTACATCAATATCGATTGCACCCGTGCCATATTTCTACAGGGTGAAATGAATTTAAACTGACAAACTCTGGGAGGTTGTAGGGGGCATCAAAACAAATATTTTTCCCTAGTGTCATTTTTTCCTATGAGGAGTATTTAAACCGGTAGAGGAAGATCGTTCTGGCGGCAAATTAATTAAACCAACAAACATTTTTCCATTTTTTATGACCAAGAGACAACACATTTACACAACCCAATTTCAGTTACAGTAGATTTTCAAAAATGCCTCCATTGACACTTAAACAAATGTTACAGCGTCGGATCATGTTCTGTCTGACACGGTGAAAAAAACACAGGAATATCCTGAATTGTTCCTGCTGCTGCTACTATCAGGGCAACCAGATCCTCTTCTGATGCAACAGGAGTTGCGCAAACAAGGTTGCGCATCTCTCACCACACAAAAAAGTCCAGAGGGGACATATCTATGGATCTAGCAGACCATGGTACAGGACCACCTCTGCCAGTCCACGTTTCTGGGAACCGTAAGTCCAGGAATCGACGCACACGACGACTGAAATGTGCCGGCGCCCCGTCATGTTGGAACCACATGCGTCGTCCTGTAGAGAGCGAGACGTCTTCCAGCAATTCTGGCAATGCTCTGGCGAGAAAATTGTAGTAGTGCATTAGTGCTTGCCAGTTAATGGCCTAGGTAGCAGATACGGCGCAATTAAACAGTCCCCAACAACACCGACCCATACATTAAAGAAGAACCACACTTGAGCGCTAGTAACTGTGGCATGTGGGTTATCATCACACCAAACATTCGAATTGTGCATGTTGAAGACTCCATCACGCCCGAACGTTGCTTCATCGGTAAACATCACAGAGGAGGGAAATGTAGGATGCATTTCACACTGTTCCAGGTACAACTGCGAAAACTGTGCTCTGGATGGATAATCAACTGGTTCCAGGTTGTGCACACGCTGTAAGTGAAATGGACGTAACAATTGCTCTTGAAGGACTGTTCTTACATTCGTCTGATTCGTCCCCATGTTACGTGCAGTTGTACGAGTGCTGATTGAACGACCCCGCTCCACATGCTGCAAGACAGCTTCCTCAAATTGCAGCCTTCTTACCGTGCGACGGCGTCCCTGTCCAGGTAATCTGCTAAATGACCCAGTCTCACGCAGACGTTGGTACACAGCAGCAAAGGTCGTATGATGCGGGATACGGCGATTAGGATATTATTGTTGATAAACCCGCTGTGCAGCTCGTCCTTTGTGGTGCGCTACGTAGTACGCACCAACCGTATCAGTGTACTCACTCCAGATGTATCGCTCCATTAGTAAACCGAGAAAATGCACTACTACACTGGTGGACAGCAGTTGCCTACAACTGAAGAGCGTAATACGCGCTCTAACAACTGAAGATCGTAATACGGCCTCTAACAATTGAAGAGCCTGCCGGAGTGGCCGTGCGGTTCTAGGCGCTACAGTCTGGAACAGAGGGACCGCTACGGTCGCAGGTTCGAATCCTGCCTCGGGCATAGATGTGTGTGATGTCCTTAGGTTAGTTAGGTTTAATTTGTTCTAAGTTCTAGGCGACTGATAACCTCAGAAGTTGAGTCGCATAGTGCTCAGAGCCATTTTTGAACAACTGAAGAGCGTAATACGGCCTCCACCGGTGTAAATAATCCTCATAGGAAAAAATGACATTGGGGAAAAAATTTTGTTTTGATGTCCCCTACAACCTCCCTGAGTTTGTCGGTTTACATATATACCAGGAATTGCATGGCGACGACTTTGAACGTCGTGTACAGTTCTGCCACTGGGCACAAGATAAATTACGGGACGATGACAGATTTTTTGCACGCGTTCTGATTAGCGACGAAGCGTCATTCACAAACAACGGTAACGTAAACCGGCATAATATGCACTATTGGGCAACGGAAAATCCACGTTGGCTGCGACAAGGAGAACATCAGTGACTTTGCCGGGTTAATGTATGATGCGGCATTATGGGAGGAAGGATAATTGGTCCCCATTTTATCGATGGCAATCTAAATGGTGCAATGTATGCTGATTTCCTAGGTGATATTCTACCGATGTTACTACAAGATGTTTCACTGCATGACTGCGATGTACTTCCAACATGATGGATGTCTGGCACATAGCTCACGTGTGGTTGAAGCGGTATGAATAGCATATTTCATGAGAGGTGGATTGGTCGTCGAAGCACCATACCATGGCCCGAACGTTCACAGGATCTGACGTCATCGGATTTCTTTCTGAGGGGAAAGTTGAAGGATATTTTCTATCGTGATCCACCGACAACGCCTGACAACATGCGTCAGTGCATTGTCAATGCATGTGCAAACTTTACGGAAGACGAACTACTCGCTGTTGAGAGGAATGTCGTTACACGAACTGCAAAATGCATTGAGATTGACGGACATCATTTTGAGCATTTTTTGCATTAATGTGGTATTTACAGGTAATCACGCTGTAACAGCATGCGTTCTCACAAATGATAAGTTCACAAAGGTACATGTATCACATTGGAACAACCGAAATAAAATGTTCAAACGTATCTACGTTCTGTACTTTAATTTAAAAAACCTATACGAATATGTAATATAAATGGGGGTTCCTATTTAAAAAGCGCAGTTGATATCCGTTTGACCTATTGCAGCGCCCTCTAGCGGGCCAACCATAGCGCCATCTGGTTTCCCCCTTCAAGCTAGACGAGTTTCGTTCTTTGTAGTTCTTTCGTTTGATGCTTATTTCGTGAGATATTTTGCCCCGCTACTATCATTGCCCACCCTGCATACTGTCTGCCTGCGTAGCTGAGTGGTGACAGTTCGCCTCCAGCAACGGAGCACCGACAGCAGTATACATCTACACTGCGGAGCGTTGCGCGTCTGAGGTTGTTTACATCTTGTGGTCAAAAATGGTTCAAATGGCTCTGAGCACCATGGGACTTAACTTCTGAGGTCATCAGTCCCCTAGAATATAGAAATACTTAAACCTAACTAACCTAAGGACATCACACACATCCATGCCCGAGGCAGAATTCGAACCTGCGAGCGTAGCGGTCGTGCAGTTCCAGACTGTAGCGCCTAGACCCGCTCGGCTACCCCGGCCGGCTTACATCTTGTGTCTCTCGGAAGTAACTATGCCATTGGCATAACGTGGCTTATTTATCTAGAAAGTCAGGCAGCAAATTCAGCTTCGTACTGGATTCGCATTGTTCAAAACTTACAAATCGTATGATTCATGTGGGAAGAGACCAAACAGACCCACAGAATCTGATAGGCATACACCTCTCTATTACGAGTAGTGCAGTTTACCTCAGAACTGATCAGTGACATAATATGTGATAAAATTGAACGTGACCACAAGGATGAGCCAAAATTCAAACTTACCGACGGCAATGTGGGGACACTGTCAATCGACCATGTGATACTCAGACTCGTCACTAGTAGAGTTTTTTAATTTCCCTTGGAGTTTCCAGAAGATTTAATGGTCAATGCTTTACAGCCACATGGTCACGTGCTAAGCTCTGTTGGCGAAAGTGGACCACATTTATGACTTATCCTTTTAATAACAGGATGACGTACATTCAGACAGAGCTCACATGATGTGTCCAATCTTAACTCCTTACTGGTGGCTGCAGAGTGATCATTACATACGATGAGCTGCCGAAGGCCTTCTCAGGTTGTGGGAAGGGTTGCCACGTACGCTCAGAATGCGCCCATGGGAGCATTGTCAAGTACTGGCTGACGAAGCAGTGCCCACACTCATGACAGCATCCATCCATCTGAGGTGTGTTTCCGCCTTCTGGAAGAATTCCACATTGCACGTTACCCGATACCAAATGACGGTCAGCCCCATTGTGCAGTCGACACAGGTGGATGACAACGAGTCCAAGATGTCAGGTGAGGAACCACCGCCCGAGCAGCTGCAACAGAAGTCCGATGTCACAGGTACAGAAACGAATAACGAAACTGAGGGGCTGGTGGTACCAACAGCTGCTTTTCTCCCCGACATTCAAGACGACAGGGCTTCTAAACGACATCCAGATATGGATATGGACATACGACAACACAAACAGAAGTCCTTAAAATGACGAAAGAAAAGACGTTGCACATTATCGGACGATTGCTTTTTTTGTGTGAGATGAGATAAACACGAACAAAAAGATGATGACGACGCCAGAGTAAAGAGTGCTTGGATCTCAGACGACGACGGCTGACGTTACACCACCGAATGCGGTGGCCCTTTTACATCTGCGACACATTTAAGGCATATGACAGGAACTCCCAAAACTGGGCATAGAGAGAAGACGTGGCCATAACAGCTGAGGCTGATAGGTTCCGGCCACAGGATTCGTCTTGGCAGAACTGGGCGGATAATAGTGAGGAAATCATTCCGCCTGCAAATGCAGATATAACGTTTCTACATCTACATGGATACTCTACAAATCACAATTAAGTGCCTTTCAGAGGGTTCATCGAACCACCTTCACAATTATCTGTTATTCCAATCTTATATAGCGCATGGAGACAACGAACACCGATATCTTTCGTACGAGCACTGATTTCCCATATTTTATCAAGGTGATCATTTCTCCCCATGTGAGTTGGTGTCAACAACATTTTCGTATTCGGAGAAGAAAGTTGGTGATTGGAATTTCGTGCGAAGACTCCGTCGCAAAGAAAAACTCCTTTGTTTTAATGTTATCCACCCTAAATCCTGTATCATTTCAGTGACAGTCTCTCTCGTATTTCACGATAATACAAAACGTTCTGCCATTCTTTGAACTTTTTCGAAGTACTCCGTCAATCCTACCTGGTAAGGATCCCACACCGCACAGCAGTATTTTAAAAGAGGACGGACAAGTCTAGTATAAGCAGTCTCCTTAGTAGGTCTGTTACATCTTCTAAGTGTCCTGCCAATAAAATGCAGTCTTTGATTAGCCTAGCCCACAACATTTTCTATGTGTTCCTTCCAATCTAAGTTGTTCGTAATTATAATTCCTAGGTATTTAGTTCAATTTACGGCCTTTAGGTTTGACTGATTTATCGTGTAACCGAAGTTTAACGGATTCCTTTTAGCACTCATGTGGATGACTTCACACATTTTCTAAATCGTTTTGGAAATTGTTTTGATCTTCTGATGACTCTATCAGTCGATTAAGATCTGCAAACAACCTAAGACGGCTGCTCAGATTATCTGACAAATCGTTTATATAGATAAGGAACAGAAAAGGGCCTATAACGCTATCTTGCGGAACGCCAGAAATCACCTCTGTTGTACTCGATGACTTTCCTCCAATTACTACCAACTGTGACCTCTCTGACAGGGTGATTGAGGGATTGAGGGGACCCCCCCCCCCCCACCGCCCCCACAAACTCATTATGGGCAATTAAAATTGAGGATGGTAACATTAAGAGTGCAACCTGAATTCCACTGTTAAATGCATAGGAGAGAGAGAGCAGATAGATGGAAAGAGTATAATGAAGGCCTCTATGAGGCGGAAGATTTGTCTGATGTTATAGAAGAAGGTACACGAGTCGATTTAGAAGAGATAAAGGATCCAGTATTAAAGTCAGAATTTATGAGAGTTTTGGACTTACGAGTAAATAAGGCAGAAGGGATGGATAACATTCCATTACAATTTCTAACATCATTAGGGGAAGCAGCTACAAAATGACTATTCACACTGGTGTGAAGAATGTATGACTTTTAGAAAAAAATATCGTCCACACTATTCCGTAGACTGCAAGACCTGGTAAGTGTGAGAATTATCGCTCAGTCAGCTTAACAGCTCATGCATCCAAGTTCCTGACAAGAATAATATACGGAAGAAAGGAAAAAAAGAAAAGTGAGGATGTGTTAGGTGACGATCAGATTGGCTTTAGGAAAGAGAAATGTATCAGAGAGACAGTTCTGACGCTGGGGTTGATAATAGAAGAAAGACTAAAGAAAAATCAAGACACGTTCGTAGGATTTGTCGACCTGGAAGAAGCGTTCGGCAATGTAAAATGGTACAAGATGTTCGAAATTCTGAGAAAAATGGGGGTAAGCTATCTGGAGAGACGCGTAATATACAGTATGTATAAGAGCCAAGAAGGAGTATTAAGAGTGGACGAGCAAGAACGAAGTGCCCGGACTATAAATGGAATAAAACAGGGATATAGTCTTAAGCCCCCACTGTTCAATCTGTACATCGAAGAAACAATGATGGAAATAAAAGAAAGGTTTAGGAGTGGAATTAAAATTCAAGATGAAATGATACCATTGATGCGATTCGCTGATGACATTGCTATCCTGAGTGAAATTGAAGAAGAATTACATGATGTGCTGAATGGAATGGACAGTCTAATGAGTACAGAATATCGATTGACAGTAAATCGAAGAAAGAGGAAAGTAATGAGAAGCAGCAGAAATGTGAAATCGGAGAAACTTAACATGAGGATTGAAGGTCACGAAGTAGATGAAGTTAAGGAATTGTACTATGTAGGCAGAAAAATAACGCATGACGAACGGAACAAGGAGGACATCAAAAGCACACTAGCACTGGCAAAAAGGGCGTTCCTTGCTAGTATACGTCCTAATATGAGGAAGAAATTTCTTTATGTCTGGAGCACAGAACTATATGATAGTAAAACATAGACTCTGGGAAAACCAGGAGAGAATCGAAGCATTTGAGATGTGGTGCACAGAAGAATGTTGAAAATCAGATGTAGTGGTAAGGTAAGGAATGAGGAGGTTCCACGCAGATAGGAAAGGAATAAGTGGAAAACACTGAGAAGGAGAAGAGACAGGATGATGGGACATCTGTGAAGGCATCAGGGAGTGACTTCCATGGTACTAAAGGGAGCTGTAGAGGGCAAAAATTGTAGAGGACGACTGAGATTGGATGACGTGCACCAAATAATTGAGGACGTAGGTTGCAAGTGTTATCTGAGATGAAGAGGTGGGCCGTATGAAATCAGTCACAAGACGCCCCTTACGGCGACACAGTGAAAGAAGCAATGTGCACCTAACATGGAAGCCCTGCAACACGCGGGATGTCAACAGGAGTGCCACATCACATCTACTAATACTAATACCGTACAATCACGGAGCAAGGCGACATCACTCAAAGATATGCTATTGCATCAGATAAAGATATTACTCTTTTACAGGATTTATACGTTTACGAATTATCATCCCTCTATGGTTACGACAAACTCAATGTTACCAGCCGCTGATACTGGTAGCAAAGCGGTAATCCTTAACGGAGACATCGTAGTGGAGGTCGTCACCTGTCAAGCACCGGCACGCGGAATGGTTGTAACAGTACTTGGATTTGGGAGTATCAACATTATGCGCCGTCAGGCATGAACAAAAGAAGAGAACGATGACGCTTTTTTGCGGAGAAATAGTTCCCCTCTTTCTAGGACGGCACGCTCATTACATCCTCTGCGACGACTCTGATTGCGTGCTGGCGCTGAAGGATTAGTTCCCATGTTCAGAATTGAGAACATTGGTAAGAGATCTGCATTTGGCAGATTCGTGGGAACACGTCCATGGAGATGGAACTGGATATATATACGTAACTAGCCACTCCGCCAGGTGCATCGATCGCGTCTGCGTCCCAATGCGCCTTCAACTTGACATCCATGATGCAGAATTGTGGCCAGCGGCCTCCACCGACCACACGGTATATAGCTACACGATCGCCCTCCATAGTCAGCAGGTGTGACGAAACCGTGGCCTACGGAAAATGAATGTGGCCTGCCTTAAGCTTCAGAGTGTTGCCAAGTTAATGAAGAAGTTTGGCAGTTTTGTGAAGGGCGTAGACGGATATCACCTACGACATTACGTTGGGGGCTGAAATGTTCCAGGCAGGCGATATGGCGTGCCCTGGTTGCGTTGGGGTGCGAACATTCACATTGGAGGCAGCAGGATTGAAATTCTGTTTCATGATATTACGAGGATGTACCAACCAGGCCGTTCTCCTGAACGAAAGGCGATAACACAATGAGCCAAGGGAAAAAATCATTGCTGTTGTGCATTGTCATCTGGGAGGAGCAGCTGGTCAAGGTAGGACATTAGCTGGAACCGCGGCCGGATGCCCATCGATACACCATAAGATGGTTGTTTAGGCGGACGGGACCAAATGGCGAGGTCATAGGTCCCTTCGGTTACGACAAGTGTGGGGACAGAAGTCGGCCGTGCCCTTTCAAAGGAACCATCCTGGCATTTGCCTGGAGCAATTTAGGGTAATCACGGAAAGCCTAAATCGGGATGGCGGGACGTGAGTTTGAACCGTAGTCCTTCTGAATGCGAGTACAGTGTGCTATCCACTGCGCCACCTCTCTCGATGACGAACACAAGCGACACAGCAGACTTCTAATGCATATCAATGACGCAGAAGATGTCACACATCTGACGACATAAATTGACATAGCAACTATCTTCGTTAACCATTATACTCGATTGTACATCGAAGAAGAAAACAAGAGGTTGGACCTACAAGACGTTACTCATACGCTCTTTGGGGTGCTTGATCAAGAGGCAGAGGCCATACGACTGGAGGAAATTAATGAGGACGAGGTCGTAGATGCTATAGGCAAGGGGGCGGTCAGTAAGTCGACGGGGCCAAACGGAATACCCCTTCAGTTTCACCGGACATTTTAAGTCTTGATGATTCTCCGTTGAACTGAAATCTGCTAGGAACTAGTGCCTCCTCATGTTTGACTTTCGCCTGCCTTTGTGGAGGAGCTGGTCATCCCAATAACTACACCTTCAGGTAACACGTGACTCAAAACTACTATCCACTGACAAAACTGTGATTTTAAGATTTTCAGCAGCTTTATGGTGGCGCGACTTAAGAGAATACTTCATCGCTGGATGTCACCTGACCAGTCATCCATCGACGGCGACAGCCACATCTAGATGGCACTCGGCGAATACCGAGATTCCATCGCAGTGGTGAAAGCATTTCGACCACGCGGAACTCTGATATCCATAGAATTCGAACTAGCCTTCGACAGGGCCAGCCATTCCTAAATACGGAGGTGCTCACACAAATGAAATTCCTGCAGCCATATGTCGCTACGGTGATGCGGTTACTACACAGCGCCACCTGTAAAGTACTTGTTATGGCCGACTGGTAGGGCCCTTTACTACTATGAGACCAATTTGACGAAGATATTCCTTATCCACGATCATATGTGCATTGGTCCTTGAATCATTTCCCAGCGGCCTTCGCCAACCCATGGCAGGACTTACCATATGGGAACACCCTTTTCAGTGCAAGGATTATGCGGATGACCTATTACTGATGTTGCGGACTGGCAATTACGCAAATATGCATTGGATTGGACTAACATGTACGGTGCCGCTATGGGTAGCCTATGAACGCGCACATATTGGTCGCCCTGAATATTAGTACTGACTACCTGCTGACTGCACTGAACCCTTCCAGATACGGGGCAGTATAATGTGTATGGGGGTTGTGTTCATGAATGACATAAGACGCATGGTGGCGATGAACTTCAAGAAGTTGCTCCTAGTTGTCCGGAAGGTGTCAGAGGGAACGGCTTTTGAGCCTTGGACGTGATTCAACGAGTTGATTAGAGAAATACCTAGTTGGTGTCACGTCTGCTCCACGGTGCACAGATTGTTTTGATGTATGCTGACATCATTTGGATACTTCTTCCGTGCAGGATTACTCTTCAAGACCCTGCCCATTGGTAGAGGAGGCCTCGGGCTTATACTCGTTGACGATCGCACGGTGACCCTTCATCTTAGCGCAGTGTTGAAAACGTGCAATAGACAACAGCCGAGTCTGTCGGAACTCTTCACAGACGAACTGGCAACAGCTTCTCTAAATGTGCTGATGATGGTGAAGAACATTTCCTAATGATTTCATCATATAAGAGATTTTTGAATATCGCTACATTCGGACAGATCGACCTGCCAGAAGATTTGACGACAACGAGCGACATCTATGGAATACTCACGAGCAGGCACTCTACCAGATTTGCAGAAACGCGGCGCCCAACACTGCACTGGCCGGTCCATTCCATATAAACACAGCCCAAACCATCATGGAGCTGTCACCAGCTTCCATAGTGCCTTCTTGACAGCTTGGGTGCAAGGCTTCGTGGAGTCTATGCCATACTCGAAACCTGCCATCAGTTCTTATCGATTGGAAACGGGACTAATCTTACTAGAACACATTTTCCAGTCGTCTATTATCCAACCAATACGATCACGAGCTCAGAAGAGGTCCTGAAGGCAATGTCGTCCTATTAGCAAACACACTCGCATCGATTGTCTACTGCCATAGTCCATGCACGCTAAATTTCGCTCCTCTATCCTAATGGATGCGTTGGATACGCTGACAACTCAGCGCAAACGCCGCTGCTTTTGGTTGAAGACCGTCAGCCACTGCAATGTACGCGGTGAGAGGTAAAGCTTGAAATTTAGTATTCTCGGGACACTATTAACACTGTGGATATCGGAATATTGAATTCCCTAACGATTTCCGAAATGGCATGTCCTATGTTCCTAGCTCCAACTACACTCATGCTCATAAATTAATGTGGTGCCACACAACGTGGCACTACACAAAACTGACGCTAATAGGCTAGGCACATAGGGAACATACACGACACAGATCTGTAAGTCCACGGTATGGGTATAAGTTGAGAAAACCGTCTCGAAACACGTGTCCTACAATTCGCCACTGTTTCCTGCGCATATACCCCGACATCAATATGGGATATGATCACCAGCACACGTACACAGGCCGCACAACGGGTTGGCATACTCTGGATCAGGTGGTTGAGCGGCTGTGAGGGTATAGCCTCCCTTTCTTGCACCAGTTCCTGTCGGGGCTCCTGAAGTGTCGTAGGGGTTTGAAGATGTGCAGCGATACGTTGCCATTTTGCTAAACCTTTCATTTATCAGGTTACCAAGAATAAATTTTCAATTTTCCTTAGAAATTTATATTTAAAAATTCTGAAAACAAACAAAGATAAGGTTCCGTAGCTGCGTGCGCTTGCAGACATTAGGTTTTAACGTGGGTGAATAGTTCGTTACGCTCATGATAGCAACATTTGATCAAACCGTATGATGAGAAGTCAAAATCCCGACGCCTGCGTTACAACTATAGTAATTTACTTTGCTCTTATGTGTAACGGAATAAATATATTGTGGAATATTTTTTTTGGTACGAAACAGTCTCCCTCTCCACAATACAAACGAAACAAGAAAATAAATGTCGATGGCCCATTTCTCACAAGCTGAAGATCTTTCAAGATTTGAAAGTTTGTGTTGCTATTTAGTGAAGAACGATATAGCCTTAGACACATCTACTTGAAAATATGAAACACAATTCAGTGTCAGGTTTAGTAGGCTTTCCTGTTCAAAAGGTTCTAAGCACTATGGGACTTAACATCTCAGGTCATCAGTCCCCTGACGTAGAACTACTTAAACCTAACTAACCTAAGGACATCACACACATCCATGCTCGAGGCAGGATGGTATGTTCATTGTGTCAGTGATGGTATTTACAGTTAACTGTAACTAATGTAAATGAAAAAGTGGGCAATAAAGTGATTTTATTCCTATTATCTCCTTAAGCTGTCTTCTTCGACCCCAGGCCCCCTCCCTGAAATTTTTTAATGGAAAATTTCTTCTTCTTCTTCTTTTTTCTTGAGTATTCAGTCTTCTGACTAGTCTGATGTGGCCTGCCACGAATACCACACCTGTGTCAACCTCTTCATCTCAGAGTATCACTTGCAACCTACGGTCGCAACTATTTGCTGGATGTATTCCAATCTCTCTCTTCCTCTGCAGTTTTTGCCCTGTACAGCTCCCTCTAATGCCATAGAAGTCATTCGCTATGCCTTAGGCAAATGTCCTATCATCCTGTCCCTTCTCCATGTCAGTGTTTTCCACACGTATCTTTCCTCTCCGAGTCCGTGCAGAACCTCCTCATTCCTTACCTTATCAGTCCACATAATTTTCAACAGTCGTCTATAGTGCCACACCTCAAATGGTTCAATACTCTTCTGTTCCGGTTTTCCCACAGTCCACGTTTCACTACCATACAATGCTGTGCTCCAGACGCATATTCTCAGAAATTTCGTCCTCAAATTAAGGCCTATGTTTGATACTAGTGGACGTCTCTTGGTCAGAAATGTCCTTTTAGCCATTGCTAGTATGTTTTAGAAGTTCTCCTAGCTCCGTCTGGGATTGGTTATTTTGCTGCTTAGGTAGCTGAATTCCTTAACTTCATCTGCTTCGCAACCATCAATCCTGACCTTAAGTTTTTAGCTGTTCTCGTTTCTGCTACTTCTCATTACTTTTGCCTCCCTTCGATGTACTTTTATTAGTCCATATTCTATACTTATTAGATGTTTATTTCATTTAGCATATCACGCAATTCCTCCTCTCTTTCACTCAGGACAGCAATGTTCATCAACAAATCGTATGACTGATATCCTGTCACCTTGAGTTGCAAGTCCACTCTTGAACCTTTCTTTTGTTTCCATCATTGCTTCATCACTGTACAGATTGAACAGAAGGGGTGGGAGACTACTTCCTT
The DNA here is from genome assembly GCF_021461395.2 of Schistocerca americana. Lineage (NCBI taxonomy): Eukaryota > Metazoa > Arthropoda > Insecta > Orthoptera > Acrididae > Schistocerca > Schistocerca americana. Next base: position 159,921,321 of record NC_060119.1, on the reverse strand, counting down.
GTCTTACATCGTTTTTAATCCGAGTACTTACTATTCTCTCTTGGCTCTTGTACATATTGTACATCTGGCTCTCCCTATAGCTTACCCATATTGTTCTCAGAATTTCGAACACCTTGCACCATTTCACATTATCGAACGCTTTTTCCAGGTCGACAAATCTTATCTATGTGTCTTGCTTTTTCTTCAGTCTTGCTTCCATTATCTACCGCAACGTCAGAATTTCCTCTCTGTTGCCTAAAGCCAAACTGATCGTCATCTGACACATCCTCAATTTTATTTTCTGTTCTAATGTATATTACTCTTGCCAACAATTTTGATGCTTGAATTGTTAAGCTGATTAAATCTCGCACCTGTCAGCTCTTGCAGTCTTCCGAATTGTATGGATGATATTTTTCCGAAAGTCGGGTGGTATGTCGTCTGACTCATACATTCTATACACCAACTTGAATAGTCGTTTTGTTGCCACTTCCCGCAATGACTTCAGTTATTCTGATACAGCTTTATCTGTCCCTCCCACGTTTTTGTTCCCGTCCTCCAAAGTTCTCTTAAATTCTGTTTTTAATATGGGAACCCATATCTTCTCTACACCGACTCAGGGTGCTACTTCTATCACATCAGACAATTCTTCCGCCTTTTCAATGTACTCTTTCCGTCTACCCGTTCTCTCCTCTGCATTTAACAGTGGAATTCCTGTTGCACTCTTAATGTTACCACCCATGCTTTTAATGTCATCGAAGGTTGTTTTTACTTTCCTATATGCTGACTCATTCTTTCCGACAATCATTTCTTTTTTGATTTATTAACTTTTTACATGCAGCCACTTCGTCTTAGCTTCCCTGTACTTCCTATTTATTCCATTCCTCAGCGACTTGTATTTGTATTCCTGAACTTCTCTGAACATTTTCGTGCTTCCTTCTTTCATCCATCAGCTGAAATATTTCTTCTGTTGCTATGGTTTTCTTTACAACTTCTGTGATTGCCCTTTTTAGGGAAGTCGATTACTCTTCAACTGTACTGCCTACTGGGCTATTCCTTACTGCTGTATCTATAACCTTAGAGAACTTCAAGCGTATCTTGTCATTGCTTAGTAGATCTGTATCCCACTTTTTGCGTACTGATTCTTCCTGACTAACGTCTTAAACATCAGCCTATTCTCCATAGCTACTAAATTGTGGTCTTAGTCCATATCTGCTCCTGGGTGCACCTTGCCATCCAATATTTGATTTCGGAGTCTCCGTCTGACCATGATGTAATCGAACTGGAATCTTCCCGTATCACTCGGCTTTTTAAGTATATCTCCTCCTCTTGTGATTCTTGAACAGAGTATTCGCCATTACTAGCTGGAATTCATTACAGTACTCAATGAGTCTTTCTCCTCTTTCATTCCTTCTACATTGTCCATATTCTCCCGTAACCATTTCTTTTATTCGTTTCCCTACAACTGCATTCCTGTATCATGATTATTCGATTCTTATCTCCCTTTACGTATTTTATTACCCATTCGTTATCCTCGTATTACGTTCTCTATCACTTCAGCTTGCTGTCGATGTTGGTATGCTGTCGATTCTGATACGAACAACCCACTGAATTCTTCACAGTAACACACCACACTCTTTGCCCTACCTTTCTGTTCATAATGAATCCTACTCCCCTTCTACCATTTTGTGCTGCTGTTGATATTACCATATACTTATCTGACCAGAAACCTTTGTCTTCTTTCCATTTCACTTCACTGACCCACACCATATCTAGATCGAACCTTTGCATTTCCCTTCCCAGTTTTCTAGCTTCCCTACCTTGTTTAAGCTTCTGACATTCCACGCCCAGACTCGTAGAATGTTATCCTTTCTGTGGTTATTCAATATTTTTGTTATGGTCACTTCCCTCTTGGCAGTTCCCTCCTGGAGATCGGAATGGGAGACCATTCCTGAATATTTTGCCAATGGTGAAATCATCATAACACTTTTTTATTTATACTCCGCATGTTCTGTGAATACACAATACACGAGGGTTATTCCAAAAGTAAGGTCCGATCGGTCGCGAAATGGAAACGACTATGAAAATCCGATAAAGCTTTGCACAGATGTGTTGGGTAGTGTCTCTAGTATAACCCCAGTTAGCATCACGTCGCTCTTCTCATTTCTGAGCTCTCAGTGAGTGCGTAAAGATGTCTAGAAAATAGTGTCTGCCGCCAAGTACGAGGGCCTGGTGAGAAATTTCGCCTGAAGCTATGCAGCCAACATTACATAACTGTCGTGCTGTTTCGTCTTCACGACAATTCTCAGCCGCATTCTGCAGGGGCAATGAAGATGCTCCTGCATCGTTTTCAAATGGAAATGTTAGATTACCCACAATACAGTCCGCAATTGTCTCCCCCTGAGTTTCATCTCTGGTCACATGAACCGCTGTCTTTGACGACAACATTTTGACACAGACAACGAGGTGTAGGCCAGCGTGGAGAATTGGCGGAAAGCACTGGCGGCTGCCTTCTATGATGGGGCTATTGAAAAGTTGGTACAACGCTATGACAAAAGTCTAAGTCAGAACGGCGACTACGTAGAGAAGTAGCTGAAAGGTGTAGCTAATTGTTACAAGTAAAACATTTCTGATGTTCACTGTGGTTTCAATTTGGCAATCAATCGGACCTTACTTTTGGAATAACTCTCGTATATCTTTAAAGCAGTGATTTCCATTGCCTTCTGCATCCTCATGCAGTTGCTCATTGCCGATTCTTCCACCTTTAGGGGAAGTTTCCCATCCTCTATGTCCTTTTAAAGTTCTGCACGTTCTTACGGAAACACCCTGTATATACTAAAACTACAAGAAGAGAGAGAGAGAGAGAGAGAAAGAGGTGTATAGAGAGAGAGAAGGTGTCGTAACCAGTATGTATTACGCATGGTGACAGGAATGAATATATTATTTTATTTACGGGTACACGAAGAAAATGTATATCATTATGTGCAATGTTAACACCATGCACAAATTTGACGTTATTCAGTAACGAGTTGACACCCACATATGGTTTTAATCAATGGAGAGAGAAGCCGTGACGCCTGAAGTGTATGCAATCAGCTTGACACTTTGGATATTACGGCAGCGGTACTGACTGCGGGCAGGCGCCAAAACGACGTCGACGAGCATCCAAACATAAAAATTTTGGAAATTTGTGGTAAGGTCTTATGGGACCAAACTGCTGAGGTCATCGGTCCCTAAGCTTACACACTATTTAATCTAACTTAAAGTAACTTACGCTAGGGACGACACACACACACATGGCAAGACGCTTTCGATTGCGCGGCTACCCCACGCCGTCATCCAGACTGATGCTGTAGACTTGTATCTGTACCAAATAGAAGTATTCAGACGTGATAACTTCAAAATAGATTTCCTTTGGAATACTCTCGACCGAATTTTCTGCTTCCAATATCCAAAACGTTTCTGTACGTGGGTTTCCGCGGTGCTATAGATTATCTCCGCCATTTATACCTTCCAGCGCAGATGCGCCACTTCATATGAGGCACTTGGATTTTAAGGAAAGTGATTTTTTTACTAGCCAAAAGTGATTTTTTACAATATCTATGTGAATTTTTGTTGGTTGCTTGCTTGATTTGGAGAAGGGGACCAAACAGCGAGGTCATCAGTCCCATCGTGTTAGGTAAGGATAGAGAAGGGAGTCGGCCGTGCCCTTGCAAAGTAAGCATCCTGACATTTGCCTGGAACGAATTAGGGAAATCAAGGAAAACCTAAATGAGGATGCTCGGACGCGGCGGGCTTGAACCGTCGTCCTCTCGCATGCGAATGCAGTATGCTAACCACTGCACCATCTCTCTCGGTGAATTGATGCTGATATCACGAAACACCTTGTAGAATCATTTTAAAGAGAGTTTTCAGCTTCGGTCCCTTTCTGTTCAAACGACGAAAGCTCCCAATCATTGCATGTGGACTGTTAGAGCAACCAAAATATACTTCTCATCACAGCTCTTTAGTTCGAAATGAATGGGACGATAGGCGTGAAGACAATGGAGATGCAATGACGTGAAACAGTTGATATATGATTAACTTTCTATGTAAAGAGTTTGTCGTGGTAACTGAATATTTGTGTCAAACCGAGAATCGAAACCGGATTTCTTGTTTAACGTGAGAAGTCACCTTATCAACTGTGATATCTGAGGACTGTTGGGACGAAGTGAAAGAATTCTGCTACGTTGGAAGAAAATTTATGAACGACGAAGGAAGCAAGGAGGACTAAATGCGAGTAGCACAGTGCAAGACGGGATCCCAGGCCAAAAGAAGTCTACTATTATCAAACACTTCTTAAGTACAGATTCCTGAGACTGTACGTTTGGAGTTATGCATAACAAAAGAAATGAATAACAGACAATGGGGAAAGTGGAAAAGAAATAAATTGAAGCGTTTGATTTATGGTGATTCAGAAAGATGTCGAAAATTAGGTGGACTTATAAGAAATGGAAAGGTTCTGTGCAGACCCAGTGACGAATAGGGTATGTGGAAAATACAGGAATGAGGAAGGGACAGAATGGTAGCACATAATATACTGAGACATTAGAGAATAACTTCCATTGTGGTAGTAGGGGCTTTAGGGGGTGATAACTGCAGGGAAAGTCAGTGAGTGATACAGGGGATAGGCAAAATAATGCGAATAGCGGTACTTACTTGGAAATGGTTTATTAATAAGGGGTTGGATTTCCATTTGCCCCTAAATACAGCTGCGGTTCTTCTCGGAATACTGGCATATAATGACTTCATAGTCTCCAGTGGAATGTTATACCACTCTTCGATCAGAATGTCTTCTAACTTCTGTACTGATGAGGGAGGCGGATGTCTGCTCCGGAGTCTGCGCTCCAATGCCGCCCACAAGGGTTCGATAATAATCAAGTACGGAACTGCTGTGGCAAGGAAAGACGCTGTATTTCAGTTGCATGCTCCTCACACCACGACTGTACTGTTCTAGCTGTGTGAATGGGTGTGTGAAATATGTCATCGTTGTTGGGGAACTAAATTTGAATCATGGGGTGCACCTGATCATCCCAAAATGTTCAAATAATCGTTGGCTGTAACACGGCCTTTGAGAGTAATAATGGAAGCAGTAGAATACCTTGATACGGCTGCCCACACCATCACACTTCAAGCTCCATGCTTTTTGATTGGAATCAACCAATCAGGATTGTAGGCTTCTGTTGGCGTTGTCCAGGCGTAATCCCGGCCCGATGTTGGAAATAACGATAACGTTAACCCGTCGTACAATATGACATGGTTGCACTGACCAGCCGTCCAGGATTTGTGCTCCTGAGAACACGTTTTGCGCTTCTTTGCGTTGGTTGTCGTCGCTAATGGTTTCGGTATAGGTCGTCCATGAATATTCGCTTTATGGAGTTCTCGGCGGACAGTGTCGATAGATACGGTGTTCCGAAGATGGTTATTAGCCGCTGTAGTTTTGACGCAATTCGCCTTAGTTTTCATTTGCGCCCGCTATTATGTCTACACGATGATGACTTTACATGTTTTGTGTAGGCTGTCATGACTGTTGAAACATTTGCTCTTGAAATATTCAATCAGTTGGCTGTCTTGGTTACTGACGTTGCAGCTAATCGGGCCCCCACGACCTGCCCTCTTTTGATCTCTGTTAGGCCTTTCATTGCACTTCGACTTCGGCCTCTGAATGCAAGCGTGCACTGCTCGTAAACAACCTGCACTGATGCTTAGTCCGCACTGTACACGCACAGTCCAGCGCGACGCTCGCCTTACCTGTGTTGTTGACTGTCAAACACAACAATCCTATTACTAGCACTGTTCACATGGTGTTGCCTATCCCCTGTATGTATAAAGAAATTGATAAAAATCCTTCTAACTATCGTTGATTCGCTAACATCCTGTCGTTCCAAGAGCTCCTCCGCCTGCCATGTTGGATACGGTCGCGCATTGTCACGTATAAAAATGACGTCAGGGCCGAATGTTCCCCTAGAAAGACGCATGTGGGGATGGAGTACAGTGTTACACTGTTGTTTACTGCTGAGTGTGCTGTGTTCAAGGATTTTCTAAGTTCACTGATGCAACAATATGCCTCCAGAAACCATAGCACCTGGACCACCATCTGACTGTGATCGACAATGTTACTAGGTCTAATACGTGTTTCCACCTGTGGCCGTGTAAGCATAATGTCCAGAATCACCGCTCAGACTGAATCTGCTCTCATCCGAGAGGAACACGCAACTCAACTCCTCGTAGGTCCAATCGCTTTGCTCTTGGCACCGTGGTAAACGTTGCCGCTGGTATGCGGTTGAGAAAGGAACATGACATACTGCTCGTCGTGCAGAGAGACTACCACACAAGTCGCCGTGCACTGTGGAATGTGAGACTGCGTCCCTTGTAGTCCTTTTAAATGTGGTCTCAATGGTACCCACTGTGTGACGTGGGCCATTAGTGCCTTGATGCTGTCGGCACACCGATCTCACGCCACGTGACGTCCAGCTCTCTGTGCACGACTGTTAGTCGTCTAGAACCATGCACCAACACTTTCATTCATTTCCGCCAAGTCGTTACTATTTTACGTTACTTTATCTATCACGCCTTTAACTTTTGCAGATCAGTGTATTTTGATATCATGGTATCACCGCGGCATTGTAGTTAACAATGCTACTTTCCCTGAGATAATTACTAACTGCTGTAAGCTACTTCGCTTATAATATAAATTGCAAAAATTTAGTATAGCGCTTACAGTGACTGCATCGCCACGCCTGGGACTCGCACGTTCCTGTGTCGAATCTCAGACTATATATATCTAACATCTGTCACTCCTGTCACTCTAGCAGGCCAACAGGGCCAGTCCTGTCTGGTAAAGAACGAGGTGTGGCTACCTACAGCATATACCTTTACTCTTATTTAAATATATAAAACTTTTTCTCTAGGGAAGGAGGAGATTCATTACAACGAAAAATTAACTAATTAAAGTAGAAGTTATAGATCTTTCCAATTTATGACTCGAGAGTAATAAGATCCCTTCAGTGGTATTTGTATCTAATGAAGGCGGATGTTGTTGTTCTTGTTGCTGTGGTCTTCAGAGATTGGTTTGATGCAGCTCTCTATGCTACTCTATTCTGTGCAAGCTTCTTCAACTCTCAGTACCTACTGCAACCTACATCCTACTGAATCGGCTTATGGTATTCATCTCTTGTTCTTTCTCTACGTTTTTTACCCTCCACGGTGCCCTAAAATACTAAACTGGTGATCACCTGATGCCTCAGAACATGTCCTAGCAACCGATCCCTTCTCCTAGTTAAGTTGTGCCACAAATTTCTCCTCTCCCAAATTCTATTCAATACCTCCTCATTAGTTATGTGATCTACCTATCCAGTCTTCAGCATTCTTCTGTAGCACCACATTTCAAAAGCTTCTATTCTCTTCACTTCCACACAAGGCTACACTCCACACAAATTCATTCAGAAAGTCTTCCTGACACTTAAATCTATACTCGATGGTAACAAATTTCTCTTCTTCAGAAACGTTTTCCTTGACTTTGCCAGTCTACATCCTCTCTACTTCGACCATTATCAGTTACACTACAGGCCAATAAAATTGATACACCAATAAGAAATACAGATGATAAACGGGTATTCATTGGACAAATATATTATACTAGAACTGACATGTGATTACATTTTCAAGCAATTTGGGTGCATAGATCCTGACATATCAGTACCCAGAACAACCGCCTCTGGCCGTAATAACGGCCTTGATACGCCTGGGCATTGAGTCCAACAGAGCAGCTTCAACACGATACCACAGTTCATCAAGAGTAGTGACTGGCCTATTGTGACGAGCCAGTTGCTCGGCCACCATTGACCAGACGTTTTCAATTGGTGAGAGATCTGGAGAATGTGCTGGCTAGGGCAGCAGTTGAACATTTTCTGTATCCAGAAAGGCCCGTACAGGACTTAGAACATGCGGTCGTGCATTATCCTGCTGAAATGTAGGGTTTCGCAGGGATCGAATGAAGGGTAGAACCACGGGTCGTAACACACATGAAATGTAACGTCCACTGTTCAAAGTGCCGTCAATGCGAACAAGAGGTGACCGAGACGTGTAGCCTATGGCACCCCATATCATTACGCCGGGTGATACGCCAGTATGGCGATGACGAATACATGCTTCCAATGTGCGTTCACCGCGATTTCGCAAACACAGATGCGACCACCATGAGGCTGTAAACCGAACCTGAGTTCATCCGAAAGAATGCCGTTTTGCCAATCGTGCACTCAGGTTCGTCGTTGAGTATACCATCGCAGGCGCTCCTGTCTGTGATGCAGCATCAAGGGTAACCGCGGCCATGGTCTCCGAGCTGATAGTCCATGCTGCTGAAAACGTTGTCGAACTGTTCGTGCAGATTGTTGTTGTCTTGCAGACGTCCCCATCTGCTGACTCAGGGCTCGAGCCATGCCGATAAGATGCGTGTCATCTCGATTGCTAGTGATACGAGGCCTTTGGGATGCAGCACGGCGTTCCGTATTACCCTCCTGAACCCAACGCTTCCATATTCTGCTATCAGTGATTGGATCTCGACCAACGCGAGCAGCAATGTTGCGATATGATAAACCGCAATCGCGATAGGCTACAATCCGACCTTTATCAAAGTCGGAAACGTGATGGTCCGCATTTCTCCTCCTAACATGAGGCATCACAACAACGTTTCACCAGGCAACGACGGTAAACTGCTTTTTGTGTATTTGACATCGGTTGGAAACTTTCGTCATGTCAGGATGTTGTAGGTGTCGCCACCGGCGCCAACCTTGTGTGAATGCTCTGAAAAGCTAATCATTTACATCTCACAGCATCTTCTTCCTGTCGGTTAAATTTCGCGTCTGTAGCACGTCATCTTCGTGGTGTAGCAATTTTAATGGGCAGAAGTGTATTTTATTCCCGTAGTGGCAAATCTCGTCTAGTACTGTAAGTGTCTCTTTTCCTAATCTAATTCCCTCATCATCAACCGATTTAATTCGACTACATTCCGTTTCCTAGTTTTTCTTTTGTTGATGTTCATGTTATATCCGCCTTTCAAGACACTGTCCATTCCATTCAACTGCTGTTCCAGGTCCTTTGCTGTCAGTGACCGAATTACGATGTCATCGGCTAGCCTCAAAGTTTTTATTTCTTGTCCATGGATTTTGATTCCGATACCGAAGTTTTGTTTTGTTTCCTTCGCTGCTTGCTCAATATACAGATTGAATAACTTCGGGGATAGGCTAAGACCCTGTCTCGCTCCCTTCCCAACAACTGCTTCCCTTTCACGCCCCCAGAATCTTATAACTGCCATCTGGTTTCTGTACAAATTGTAAATGGCCTTTCGCTCCCTGTATTTTACCCCTGCCACCTTCACAATTTGAAACACAATATTCGAGTCAACGTTGTCAAAAGCTTTCTCTAAGTCTACAGATACTAGAAACGTAGGTTTGCCTTTCCTTAATCTATTTTCTAAGATAACTCGTGGAGTCATTATTGCTTCACGTGTTCCAACATTTCTACAGAACCCAAACTGATCTTCCTCGAGCTTGGCTTCTATCAGTTTTTCCACTCGTCTGTAAGGAATTCATGTTAGTCATTTGCAGCCGTGACTTATTAAACTGATAGTTCGGTAATTTTCACACCTGTCAACACCCCCTTTTTTGGGATTCGAATTATTATATTCCTTTTGAAGTCTGAGGGTAATTTGCCTGTCTCACAAATCGTACTCACCAGATGGTAGAGTTTGTCAGGGCTGGCTCTCCCAAGGCTATCAGTTGTTCTAATGGAATGTTGTCTTCTCCTGGGGCCTTGTTTCGACTTAGGTCCTTCAGAGCTCTGTCAAACTCTTCACGCTGTATCATATCTCCCATTTCACCTCCATCCTCTTCCATTTCCTTAATATCATCTTCAAGTACATCGCCATTATATAGACCCTCTATATACTCCTTCCACATTTCTGCTTTCCCTTCTTTGCTTAGAACTGGGTTTCCATCTGAGCTCTTGATATTCATACAAGTGGTTCTTTTTTCTCCGAAGGTCTCTTTAATTTTCCTGTGGGCAGTATTTATCTTACCGTTAGTGATATATGCCTCTACATCTTTAGATTTTTCCTCTAGCTATCCCTCCTTACCCAGTTTGCACTTCCTGTCGTCTCATTTTTGAAACGTTTGTATTCCTTTTTGCCTGCTTCATTTACTGCATTTTTATATTTTCTCCTTTCATCAATTAAATTCAATATTTCTTCTGTCACAGAAGGATTTCTACTAGCCCTCGTCTTTTTACCTACTTGATCCTCTGCTGCCTTCCCTATTTCATCTCTCAAAGCTACCCATTCTTCTTCTACGGTATTTCTTTCCCCCGTTCTTGTCAATCGTTCCCTAATGCTCTCTCTGAAACTCTCTACAACCTCTCGGTCTTTCAGTTTATCCATATCCCATCTCCTTAAATTCCCACCCTTTAACAGTTTCTTGAGTTTTGATCTGCAGTTCGTCAGCAATAGATTGTGATCAAAATCCACATATGCCCCTGGAAATGTCTTACAATTTAAAACCTGGTTCCTAAATCTCTTTCCTACCATTATATAATTTATCTGAAATCTGCCACTATCTCTAGGCGTCTGACCTATATACAGCCGTCTTTCATGATTCTTGAACCAAGTGTTAGCTATGATTAAGTTATGCTCTATACAAAATTCTACTAGGTGGCTTCCTCTTTCATTCCTTACGCCCATTCCAAATTCACCTACTACTTTTCCTTCTCCTCTACTATCGAATTACAGTCCTCCATGACAATTAAATTGTCGTCCCCCTTCACTATCTGCATTATTTCTTTTATCTTATCATACATTTCTTCAAGGATGTAAGGACAAATAATTCAAGTTACATGTTTTGTTACCGTTGATGGCAGTGAAAAGGTTTTGCCGTAATTTTGCGTTTCATATATTAATGTTCTGAGTATGATGTTAAATGAATGTTCCATACTTTAATTACAGTGTCCATGTTCTTTTTCCTGGTGTAATCCAGTGGCAGCCTTATACAGGGTGGGACAAACTGGATCGGAGAACACAATTCCAGGGTACGAAAAAACATAGAAGAAGGAAGGAAATAGAGTACTATCTGACTATGAAGTGACCACCAAACGTCTCTTGGCACTTTGGGCCCTGGTCATCAAGTTACTTAAGGCGTATCGACGCTGAACTGCTGGAGTTGCTGCAGTCTCATCCGAAATGTTATGGTGCAGTTCTTGATGACTACGAGAGCTGTTACGCCGGCCAGAGTGGCCGAGCGGTTAAAGGCGCTACAGTCTGGAACCGCACGACCGCTACGGTCGCAGGTTCGAATTCTGCCTCGGGCATGGATGTGTGTGATGTCCTTAGGTTAGTTAGGTTTAAGTAGTTCTAAGTTCTAGGGGACTTATGACCACAGCAGTTGAGTCCCATAGTGCTCAGAGCCATTTGAACCATTTGATTTCGAGAGCTGTTACCATACATCTTAGACTTGGGAGCTCAACACACAAAGTAATCGCACAATGACAGATCAGGTTATTAGGCTGGGTGGCCAGTTAGGCCGCGGCCAGACTGACCTCTGCTAACAGCTCTGTGAGACGTGAAGACTGTGTGCTCCAAGGTTCCGCAGGCTATATTGGCAGATGATCCATCCTGGTGGATGTGTTGTGTATTATGTATTAAACTGGGGACCTAGAAACGACGGAGAGGCTTTGTCCCGCTGTAGCCCTCAGTGGTTCACAACCCCACAATTAGCCACAGCAGTCCACCCACCCCATCGCCGCCACACCCCGAACCCAGGGTTATTGTGCAGTTCGGCCCCCCAGTGGATCCCTTGGAAACGTCTCATACCAGACGAGTGTAACTCCAAATGTTTGCGTGGCAGAGTAACTATGGTGTACACGTATGTGGAGCCAGTGTTTGTGCAGCAATCGCCGACATAGTGTAACTGAGGCGGAGTAAGTGGACCCAGCCCGCATTCACCGACGTAGACAGCAAACCGCCTTAAAAACCATTCAAAGGCACACCGGAACTCAATAAAATACGCGGAGCTGATTCGTGTTGGGGACTGCTACTCCTTCCCGCTCGGGAAGCAGCGCGTTAGACCGCTTGGCTAGCCGGGCGGGCGTGATGGAAGTAACTCTAAGTGTTTTTCTCCTCCGTTAATGTTGCCCAAATTGTTTCAAAATGTTGTCAATGTAACGCACCGAAGCCCGGATCCCTTTTATTTGCCCTCGTCCTGTATTTGTGCCGTGATTTAGCAGCATACGGCACAGTTCGAGTTCGGCTTTGCTCAACAGGTGGCCCGAGCGTTTTAGCAGTTTCTCTCATTGCCGAGAGGGCGTTGGTATCAAGTGTGGATTCTGCACCAGCACCACACGAACCAGCAAACAAATGGCCGTCTGACTGGAGGGCAGTGCCACCGGGCTGAAGTTGATATGGGGACTTTCGGCAACACGACGTTGCTCTGCCGTCACGCCATTTGAAGCGCTACTAGCTTATCAGTCCATCAATCGCTAACAGAAGTTTTTTCAACACATTGTGCTTCTGATCATGACTTTTCGTGTGTACTACACTCTTTGAATTGCGTTGTAAATATGTTTGTTGTTGTTGCGGTCTTCAGTCCTGAGACTGGTTTGATAAAGCTCTCCATGCTACTCTATCCTGTACAAGCTTCTTCATCTCCCAGTAACTACTGCAACCTACATCTTTCTGAATCTGCTTAGTGTATTCATCTCTTGGTCTCCCTCTACGATTTTTACCCTCCACGCTGCCCTCCAATACTAAATTGGTGATCCATTGATCCTCAGAACATGTCCTACCAACGGATCCCTTCTTCTAGTCAAGTAGTGCCATAAACTTCTCCCCAAACCTCTTCAACACCTCCTCATTAGTTATGTGATCTACCCATCTAATCTTCAGCATTATTCTGTAGCACCACATTTCAGAAGCTTCTATTCTCTTCTTGTCCAAACTATTTATCGTCCATGTTTCACTTCCATACATGGCTACACTCCATAGAAATACTTTCAGAAACGACTTCCTGACACTTAAATCTATACTCGATGTTAACAAATTTCTCTTCTTCAGAAACGCTTTCCTTGCCATTGTTAGTCTACATTTCATATCCTATCTACTTCGACCATCATCAGTTATTTTACTCCCCAAATAGCAAAACTCCTTTACTACTTTAAGTGTCTCATTTCCTAATCTAATTCCCTCAGCATCACCCGACTTAATTCGACTACATTCCATGATCCTCGTTTTGCTTTTGTTGATGTTCATCTTATATCCTCCTTTCAAGACACTATCGATTCCGTTCAACTACTCTTCCAAGCCCTTTGCTGTCTCTGACAGAATTACAATGTCATCGGCGAACCTCAAAGTTTTTATTTCTTCTCCATGGATTTTAATACCGACTCCTAATTTTTCTTTTGTTTCCTTCACTGCTTGCTCTGTATACAGATTGGATAACATCAGGGAGAGGCTACAACCCTGTCTCACTCCCTTCCCAACCATTGCTTCCCTTTCATGCCCCTCAACTCTTTTAACTGCCATTTGGTTTCTATACAAATTGTAAATAGCCTTTCGCTCCCTATATTTTACCCCTGCCACCTTCAGAATTTGTAAGAGAGTATTCCAGTCAACATTGTCAAAAGCTTTCTCTAAGTCTACAAATGCTAGAAACGTAGGTTTGCCTTTCCTTAATCTAGCTTCTAAGATATGTCGTGCTTATTTATATTACGTTCTGTTCGCGTCCATAATACTGAGTGAGGTTGATGATTCCATGTTTGTTTTTCTTTCATGTAAACCAGTAGCTACTTATTTGAATTGTGTTCTATGGACTTACGTGTAGTCCTTACTGCTTACGAATGTGTCTTAATTGCTAAATTTAAATGCATTGTAAGTACGTTGCCTTTATTCTACTTCATTTTTGGTTGCGTAAGTTTTCTGCAGTTTCTCGCATTTAATGGTGAACTACATGTTAGCAAATTTTGACAATATTAGTTTTCAGCTTTACTACATCTTGTCATTTTGCTTTTTATCGCTGAGTGTCATGTATTTCACAGTGGCTTGCAGAATATGGATGTAGACGTAGATTAATACCCTTTGTAGTTTTGTGACTGGAGCATTTTCTGTCGCGAATCTTAAAAATGCGGGAGTAGTATAGCAAATGTTTTCACAAGTTATTAACAGGTACCCGAAACAGTAGATTTGAGCAGAAATCAATGAAACTCTCCTTAACTTTCATTAAATGCGAGAGTGCGAAACACAGATGGGATCAAAAGTAACGGTAAATACGGGCAATATACTTAAGATGCATTTAAATCGAGCAGTTCGGATATGGAACCATAAGCAGTAACAAATAGACATGAATCCACAGAAAACCATGTGACGAAACTAAATTCCAGTATGGTATCATTAATACCATCCAGTATTACAGGTGAGAGGAAAAATTAAGCAGAATACATGTAACATATTTAGAATACAATTCAAATAACGCAATACACACTAGAAGGTGGTAATTAGGAACATAATTTCCAGTTGGCAAAACCCATATGGTCGAATTTGCAATACAGGGTTTTACAAATAAATACTAACCATAGCCTCCCGAAATTTCTCCACCATGGAGAATTCGAAACAATAACTGCTGCAACATGAGTAACTTCGAAATAGATAACCTTGTGGTCTAGCCGTAGCGTCTTTGATTCATAATCAAAAACGTCTTCGGTCCCGGGTTTGATCCCCGCCACTGCCTAAATTTTGATAAATAATCAGCATTGGCGGCCGAAGACTTCCGGCATAAGAAGTCAGCCTCATTCTGCCAACGGCCTTGTCAAAGAGGGCGGAGGAGCGGATAGAGGTTCAGGGCACTCTCTTGTCCTAGGGGTGGGAAATTGCCCCTAAAGGCGGAAGAATCAGCAATGATCAACGACATGAGGATGCAGAAGCCAATGGAAAACTCTGCATTAAAGACGCGAAACGTGTATGCACAGGACATGTGGCCTGTAAGTGAAGAAGTGTCATGATGATCTCTCCATTGGCAAAAAATTCCGGAATAGTCCCCCATTCGGATCTCCGGGAGGGGACTGCCAATGGGGAGGTTACCATGAGAAAAAGATTGAATAATCAACGAAAGGATAACGTTCTACGAGTCGGGGCGTGGAATGTCAGAAGCTTGAACGTGGTAGGGAAACTAGAAAATTTGAAAAGGGAAATGCAAAGGCTCAATCTAGATATAGTAGGGGTCAGTGAAGTGAAGTGGAAGGAAGACAAGGATTTCTGGTCAGATGAGTATCGGGTAATATCAACAGCAGCAGAAAATGGTATAACAGGTGTAGGATTCGTTATGAATAGGAAGGTAGGGTAGAGGTTGTGTTACTATGAACAGTTAAGTGACCGGGTTGTTCTAATCAGAATCGACAGCAGACCAACACCGACAACGATAGTTCAGGTATACATGCGGACGTCGCAAGCTGACGATGAACAGACAGAGAAAGTGTATGAGGATATTGAAAGGGTAATGCAGTATGTAAAGGGGGACGAAAATCTAAAAGTCATGGGTGACTGGAATGCAGTTGTAGGGGAAGGAGTAGAAGAAAAGGTTACAGGAGAATATGGGCTTGGGACAAGGAATGAAAGAGGAGAAAGACTAATTGAGTTCTGCAACAAGTTTCAGCTAGTAATAGCGAATACCCTGTTCAAGAATTACAAGAGGAGGAGGTATACTTGGAAAAGGCCGGGAGACACGGAAGGATTTCAATTAGATTACATCATGGTCAGACAGAGATTCTGAAATCAGATACTGGATTGTAAGGCGTACCCAGGAGCAGAAATAGACTCAGATCACAATATAGTAGTGATGAAGAGTTGGCTGAAGTTCAAGACATTAGTCAGGAAGAATCAATACGCAAAGAAGTGGGATACGGAAGTACTAAGGAATGACGAGATACGTTTGAAGTTCTCTAAAGCTATAGATACAGCAATAAGGAACAGCGCAGTAGGCAGTACAGTTGAAGAGGAATGGACATCTCTAAAATGGGCCATCACAGAAGTTGGGAAGGAAAACATAGGTACAAAGAAGGTAGCTGCGAAGAAACCATGGGTAACAGAAGAAATACGTCAGTTGATTGATGAAAGGAGGAAGTACAAACATGTTCCGGGAAAATCAGGAATACAGAAATACAAGTCGCTGAGGAATGAAATAAATAGGAAGTGCAGGGAAGCTAAGACGAAATGGCTGCAGGAAAAATGTGAAGACATCGAAAAAGATATGATTGTAGGAAGGACAGACTTAGCATACAGGAAAGTCAAAACAACCTTTGGTGACATTAAAAGCAACGGTGGTAACATTAAGAGTGCAACGGGAATTCCACTGTTAAATGCAGAGAGAGAGCAGATAGGTGGAAAGAATACATTGAAAGCCTCTATGAGGGTGAAGATTTGTCTGATGTGATAGAAGAAGAAACAGGAGTCGATTTAGAAAAGATAGGGGATCCAGTATTAGAATCGAAATTTAAAAGAGCTTTGGAGGACTTACAGGCTAATAAGGCAGAAGGGATAGATAACATTCCATCAGAATTTCTAAAATCATTGGGGGAAGTGGCAACAAAACGACTATTCACGTTGGAGTGTAGAACATATGAGTCTGGCTACATACCATCTGATTTTCGGAAAAGCGTCATCCACACAATTCCGAAGACGGCAAGTGCTGACAAGTGCGAGAATTATCGCACAATCAGCTTAACAGCTCATGCATCGAAGCTGCTTACAAGAATAATATACAGAAGAATGGAAAAGAAAATTGAGAATGCGCTAGGTGACGATCAGTTTGGCTTTAGGAAAAGTAAAGGGACGAGAGAAGCAATTCTGAAGTTACGGCTAATAGCGGAAGCAAGGCTAAAGGAAAATCAAGACACTTTCATAGGATTTGTCGACCTGGAAAAAGCGTTCGACAATATAAAATGGTGCAAGCTGTTCGAAATTCCGAAAAAAGTAGGAGTAAGCTATAGGGAGAGACGGGTCATATACAATATGTACAACAACCGAGAGGGAATAATAAGAGTGGACGATTAAGAACGAAGTGCTCGTATTAAGAAGGATGTAAGACAAGGCTGTAGCCTTTCACCCCTACTCTTCAATCTGTACATCGAGGAAGTAATGATGGAAATAAAAGAAAGGTTCAGGAGTGGAATTAAAATACAAGGTGAAAGGATGTCAATGATACGATTCGCTGATGACATTGCTATCCTGAGTGAAAGTGAAGAAGAATTAAATGATCTGCTGAACGGAATGAACAGTCTAATGAGTACACAGTATGGTTTGAGAGTAAATCGGAGAAAGACGAAGGTAATGAGAAGTAGTAGAAATGAGAACAGCGAGAAACTTAACATCAGAATTGATGGTCACGAAGTCAATGAAGTTAAGGAATTCTGCTACCTAGACAGTAAAATAACCAATGACGGACGGAGCAAGGAGGACATCAAAAGCAGACTCGCTATGGCAAAAAAGGAATTTCTGGCCAAGAGAAGTCTACTAATATCAAATACCGGCCTTAATTTGAGGAAGAAATTTCTGAGGATGTACGTCTGGAGTACAGCATTGTATGGTAGTGAAACATGAACTGTGGAAAAACCGGAACAGAAGAGAATCGAAGCATTTGAGATGTGGTGCTATAGACGAATGTTGAAAATTAGGTGGACTGATAAGGTAAGGAATGAGGAGGTTCTACGCAGAATCGGAGAGGAAAGGAATATGTGGAAAACACTGATAAGGAGAAGGGACAGGATGATAGGACATCTGCTAAGACATGAGACAATGACTTCCATGGTACTAGAGGGAGCTGTAGAGGGCAAAAACTGTAGAGGAAGACAGAGATCGGAATACGTCAAGCAAATAATTGAGGACGTAGGTTGCAAGTGCTACTCTGAGATGAAGAGGTTAGCATAGGAAAGGAATTCGTGGCGGGCCGCATCAAACCAGTCAGTAGCATGATGAAAAAAAAAAAAAAAAATTAACTTAGTAAAAGCTAGAGCACCACATGTTTAGTTTGACGCTGATACAACATCAGAATACTTCATGAGCTGAAGATGTCAATAGCCGAAACCGATAACAATGAAGTGTAAAAGTATGTGCGATCAAGATGAACCTGCAAAACAAAACAATCCAGTACAGGCCCATATCATTAAAGTCGATATGCAGCAGCATTTAGGAACATACATTGTGTTCCAACATCATGAATTACCTCTAAGAGAACGGTTTATTGACAATCAGACAACATTCGTTTAGAAAACATCGTTCTCGTGAAACGTGACTACCGGTTTACTCGCACCTAGTGTTGAGTGCCGTTGACAAGGGAATTGAAATTGACAAGGGAATTGCGAAATCATCTGGTAGATTGCCTTATGCCTCTATGATTACTCTTCGCATTTTTAATACATTTTCTCTTTTACAATTAGTTCTGGTTTTTATGTTACCAATGAAATTAATCATTTGGTAAGAAATGTATACGCCCCGACAACCTGCAGCCATTAGCGCTACTAAGCTTACGGCGATGCTAAGCCTGGAGGATCATACTCTAACCTTCGCCCAGTTTACAGAGTAACTTTTCTCAGTCCCGACGTGATTGCTGTTAGTAGTAGGCCCACTGCCACGCCCAAGAACACACATCCTTCAGTATGTCGTTTCGGTATACAGTTTCTTTCAAGTTACCTGGCACAAAACGTGCTCCAGTTTCTATTGTAGCTATCAATATTGATAGTACGTGCTCCTTTATAATGTCGCCAAAAGCTCAGATTTATTGATGGAGAGTTTCAAATTGGTGCGGCCGTCATCAAAAGACTATATCTCTTAAATGAAAGAAAATAGAGCCTTGGGATGAATTTTAACTTACATATAGGAACACAAATGGTTGGTTTTCAAAAGAATCATATGATTCTACAGTACATATCTTTTACGTGACTGTACAACCATGGGCTGCATTTCACAATAACGATTAGTATCTAAGTTTACCTAGTACCAATTACCCAAGTATTCCTTTCACACGTTTCATTGTACCTTACTCTGGACGCACGACACACAAGCGGTAGCCATTCTCGTTCCATAGTTTTGCGAACACTCACTGCTATTGTTATGCGTCATCGCAGTTCTCTCGAAGTTGGTGGAAAGTTAGGCACATGGACACAGTCTTTAAGAAGCCTTCCCGAAAAGAAGAACAGAAATCAGCTACATTGAGACCAGGAGACCTTGGACCCCAGTGGTGGAACGCGAGGTCCATGTGCCTCTTACGGTTGAGCCATCGTGAAGGCAGCTCAGTGTTAAGAAATTTAAAATATTAAGAAATACTCTTAAACGCGCATCTCAGCGGGGTTTGTGTTTAGTCCTATTGGACATACAAATTTTGTGCATACCCCGGGTCACGCTTCCAGTAACGACTTCTCCTGCTAAAAGGAACTGGCCTTAAACCTTCGTCTTCTTCTTCTGGTTCACTGAAGTTGACACAATTTTCTTGAGACATTCACCATTTGTCTAGATATTTCAAATAATTCCGCTTTATTATTCTGCCTTAGTTTAAATTTTAATTAGATTACATGTTTCTATCACTCTAGATCATCTTCAGATCCGAAACAAAGTAAAACTATGTACCACCTAATATTATATGACAAGTAGAAAAGAACTGTACATAAATGTGGGATTTACCTAAGTAGTTCGTCTGCAACCCGTCTTGCCGGCCGCGGTGGCCATGCGGTTCTAGGCGCTGTAGTCCGGAACCGCGCGACTGCTACGGTCGCAGGTTCGAATCCTGCCTCGGGCATGGATGGGTGTGATGTCCTTAGGTTAGTTAGGTTTAAGCAGTTCTAAGTTCTAGGGGACTGATGACCTCAGATGTTAAGTCCCATAGTGCTCAGAGCCATTTGAACCATTTTTGCAACCCGTCTTATCTACTCAGAATCACATATCAGAGTATTGTGTTTAGCAACTGCAGGGAGGAGATGATGTGATGGGCTTGTCATATAACGTATAATTATGCAAAAATTCTCGTTGAAACACTAATAATGTAGAATAACGGGTAAAATGTAAACGGCTTAAAATACCTTCCCCCAATCTCCGATATATTTGAAAGAGCGTTGGAGGCAGACCTTGTTACAGTTCTTCAGTTATTTTGACGTCCTCTCTAGAAATTTCTTTCCCCTCTTTAATAATAGATTGGGTTGGTTCTGAGCACTATGGGACTCAACACCTCAGGTCATCAATCCTTTAGAATTTAGAACTACTTAAACCTAACGAACGTAAGGACATCACAAATATCCACGCCCGAGGCAGGATTCGAACCTGTGACCGTAGAGGTCGCCCGGTCCCAGACTGAAGCGCCTAGAACCGCTACGCCACGCCGGCCGGCAATAATACGTTCTCAATACTTCAGTCCCCATGCCCATCCATTTTTTGCACCAGATAACCATTGCCTTCCGCACATACACTTTAAAGAGTGTCGGAGGCAGACATTGTTTCAGTCCTTTAGTTATTCTGAGATCATCTCTAGAAACTTCCTGGCAGATTAAAACTGTGTGCCCGACCGAGACTCGAACTCGGGACCTTTGCCTTTCGCGGGCAAGTGCTCTACCAACTGAGCAACCGAAGCACGACTCACGCCCGGCACTAACAGCTTTACTTCTGCCAGTACCTCGTCTCCTACCTTCCAAACTTTACAGAAGCTCTCCTGCGAACCTTGCAGAACTAGCACTCCTGAACGAAAGGATATAGCGGAGACATGGCTTAGCCACAGCCTGGGGGATGTTTCCAGAATGAGATTTTCACTCTGCAGCGGAGTGTGCGCTGATATGAAACTTCCTGGCAGATTAAAACTGTGTGCCCGACCGAGACTCGAACTCGGGACCTTTGCCTTTCGCGGGCAAGTGCTCAGTTGGTAGAGCACTTGCCCGCGAAAGGCAAAGGTCCCGAGTTCGAGTCTCGATCGGGCACACAATTTTAATCTGCCAAGAAGTTTCATATCAGCGCACACTCCGCTGCAGAGTGAAAATCTCACTCTGGAATCATCTCTAGAAGTTTCTTTCCTCACTTTCATGACACATTCTACTGACTACATGCTTCTTGTATAAATTTTTAGCAATTACCGTTACTACTGTGCCTCGAGTAAACACCGTAAGCCCTATCCTGGAAACGGTGCAAAGTCTTTGAAACTCTGGAGAACACCAACGTTTTTGGAAATTTGTGGTAAGGTCTTATGGGAACAAACCGCTGAGGTCATTGGTTCCTAAGTTTACGCACTACTTCGACTAACTTAAACTAACTTATGCTGTGTACAACACACACACACACATGCCCGAGGGAGGACTCGAACCTCCGACGGGAGGAGCCGCTGCGAACCGTGACAAGACGCCTCAGATCGCCTGGTTATTCCGCACTGCTGCACTGAGGTTCTCAGGTACTGCGTTCTGAGTATTGTCATAGTTCACTTTTTGTCTTATGTGAAACGTAGCTTCATTCCCAATTCTGAACGTGAAAAGAAATTGTTACTTTTCCATCTCTACGCCTGAAATGAATTCGCAAAACTGTACTCGTAATAGTTTGTCACCATTATGAAGGGCTCGTAGCAAATGAATCCTCTATTTGTAGCTGAAATGTAGCGTAAAAACACGCCAGTCAGACAAATAAGAAATAGATAACTGTCGGCTAGCACCGCGAAGTCCGTAGCTCGTGGTCGTGCGGTAGCGTTCTCGCTTCCCGCGCCCGGGTTCGATTCCCGGCGGGGTCAGGGATTTTCTCTGCCTCGTGATGACTGGGTGTTGTGTGATGTCCTTAGGTTAGTTAGGTTTCAGTAGTTCTGAGTTCTAGGGGAATGATGACCATAGATGTTAAGTCCCATAGTACTCAGAGCCATTTGAACCATCTGAGCACCGCGAAGAGACCACTGTGGTCTATGTGCAAAAGCGTTGAATACGCTCAACGTCTTGAACGAGCACACGGGGGCAACCTTTGGATTTCCCCTTACATTGAAAGCCAGTGTCCTGACACTGTTGCAATCATCGTCGAATAATGTGACTTGCAGGAGAGCAGTGCCGTACTCTGGACCAAAAGTACACCTAACTGCTGTCACTGAATTACACCTGTTGAAAGGTAGAACCTAGAACGCCTTAATAGTTGTTTAATAAACGGAAAAGTTGCAACAAGTAGTTCCGTAACGGCAAGCATACAAGCCAATAACTTATCACTGGCCACGAGGTAGAGTTTGAGCTACGACGCGTAAATTAAAACTCGCCTAAGGTTGCCACCATCATTTTTGTAGATGACACAGTCCATTGAAACCGGGTGAAACTTTTTTGAACACCTTGTAGTTCGTTGTGGTGATTCACCGTTCAGCGTGTCAGTTAACTTCCCTGTACGGGTAGTCGTGTCCAGAGTGGTACACGTGGCTCTCTCAAGTTAACAGCCGCCGTGTACGACCGGTTGCCGCTGGAGACGGCGGACGCAGACGTAAGCGGCTTACGGCGTATCCCGCGCCGTATTGCTGGCGCGATTGCAGCGGCCCTCGGGGGAAATTCTGCTTTCCGTTGTCCGCCACGGCGCAGACGCCGAGCTCTGCCCAGGATTTATTCCAAAGGCGGGGCGACTTCTGGCCGTGACACTTCAAAGCTACGTGTAGCAACGTGAAGCGCGTCTCAAAGACGACACTGGAAGCTGACACGATAAGACGCTGCTTTTGCGATGGTCGTTCACTCGACAAGTAGGTTTGCGCGTTACAAACGGCGGTGGAATTGCCATCCTGCCCATGTCAGTACATAAACTCGACGGACAAAATATTAACCACTACCTTGAGAAAACATACTGCTCGCCTTGGAGCGTTGTAGATAGTGTAAACTGATAGGAGGAGGCTATCCGATCCTCCTGCGCCTTGTCAGTTTATGTGCCAGCCGGCTGTATGAACCGGCGCAGTCAGGTAGGTCGATGTGACAGAGTGGCAGAAAGAAGCTAATGTATATGCACGTGGCCATAGCCGAGCCAAGTACCTTTATAGCAAACACTTCACATTGGTTTGCTGAGTACTGTTCCAGATGCAGATGTTTACTGCGGTCGTGGTCCCATACACAAGTAAACTTGATGACAGTAACATGAGTCGACGGCGTGCGCTCCGCTTCAAAAAATGTTGAAATGTGTGTGAAATTCGATGGGACTTAACTGCTATGGTTATCAGTTCCTAAGCTTGCACACTACTTAACCTAAATTATCCTAGGGACAAACACACACACACACACATGCCCGAGGGAGGACTCGAACCTCCGCCGGGACCAACCGCACAGTCCATGACTGTAGCGCCTGAGACCGCTCGGCTAATCCCGCGCGGCGTTCCGCTTCATTGGTGTGAAGATCAGAGCGACAGTTTCTAACGTCGATAAGTTTCCTCCATCACCGCCAGCACCATCTGTCCTCACAAATCAGAGATGGAGTGCGTAAAGCGAGTCAAAATAACACAAGTGGTAGAAGTTCTTTGATAAGGTAGGGAGCAGGGCACAAGACTGCTGGAGTAAAATGCTGAGCCACTATTTGAGAATAGAGTAAAAAAGAGATGTAAACATTAGTAACAGTACAGCTATAGAATAATACTAGCATAAGCAGCCAGTGTTATACTCATGGTTACAAAATTAACTAAAACTAACTTTAGACAAGTTACCTCTCATCTAAACCAGCAGTTCTCGAAGGGGTGCAAGGTAAACAGCATTAGGGGCCAAAAGTTTAATAAAAACAGTATTACTGTAACATAAACTTAACTTCACAATCAAAATAAAGAAAACTTAACTACTGATGTAAGTTGAATAAACGAATTTCCGCCCATGTAAACGATAGTCCCTTACGAATGTCAATAAGGTAACACAGTTTATAGCAAGCTAGCTTTCAAATTATTCAAACGTAAATTGTCTTGACAGCGTAAGTCTCTATCGCAGTTGAGCAACCTGATTAATAAAGAAAGAATCGTCATCTTACAGAGAGAAGTGCGACCGCTACGGTCGCAGGTTCGAATCCTGACTCGGGCATGGATGTGTGTGATGTCCTTAGGTTAGTTAGGTATAAGTAGTTCTAAGTTCTAGGGGACTGATGACCTGAGAAGTTAAGTCCCATAGTGCTCAGAGCCGTTTGAACCATTTGAACAGAGAAAAGCATAAGAACAAATATCGCTAACACAGCTATATCAAGCAAGTTTTCAAACGATTCAAATGTAGATTAGCTTAAGAGCAAAAGTATACCAAATTGAACATCCTGATTAATAACTAAGGAATTTTCATCTTGCAGAGAGAAGCAAAACAACAAATATCGGTTACCCATTTTATAGCAAGCAATCTTTCAGGCTATTCAAATGTAAATTGTTTTATTTGTCTTAACATCAGAAGCCTATCACAGCTGAGCAAGTTAATTAATGCCCAATGAATCTGCAGCTTACAGAGTACAGTATAACAATAGCTATCGGTGATCATTGCTTAACGCAGTAGCCCGAAAAGGGTAAACACACATTAGCACACTACTGACGGTTGACGTTCAAAACCAGCCGCGTGCCTGAATGCCATGAGCGAGATCCGACAGGAGAAAAGAGCCAGCATGGGCTGTATACTGACAACAGCCTGTATAACTCACACAAACCAACATTAATATACACTCCTGGAAATGGAAAAAAGAACACATTGACACCGGTGTGTCAGACCCACCATACTTGCTCCGGACACTGCGAGAGGGCTGTACAAGCAATGATCACACGCACGGCACAGCGGACACACCAGGAACCGCGGTGTTGGCCGTCGAATGGCGCTAGCTGCGCAGCATTTGTGCACCGCCGCCGTCAGTGTCAGCCAGTTTGCCGTGGCATACGGAGCTCCATCGCAGTCTTTAACACTGGTAGCATGCCGCGACAGCGTGGACGTGAACCGTATGTGAAGTTGACGGACTTTGAGCGAGGGCGTATAGTGGGCATGCGGGAGGCCGGGTGGACGTACCGCCGAATTGCTCAACACGTGGGGCGTGCGGTCTTCACAGTACATCGATGTTGTCGCCAGTGGTCGGCGGAAGGTGCACGTGCCCGTCGACCTGGGACCGGACCGCAGCGACGCACGGATGCACGCCAAGACCGTAGGATCCTACGCAGTGCCGTAGGGGACCGCACCGCCACTTCCCAGCAAATTAGGGACACTGTTGCTCCTGGGGTAACGGCGAGGACCATTCGCAACCGTCTCCATGAAGCTGGGCTACGGTCCCGCACACCGTTAGGCCGTCTTCCGCTCACACCCCAACATCGTGCAGCCCGCCTCCAGTGGTGTCGCGACAGGCGTGAATGGAGGGACGAATGGAGACGTGTCGTCTTCAGCGATGAGAGTCGCTTCTGCCTTGGTGCCAATGATGGTCGTATGCGTGTTTGGCACCGTGCAGGTGAGCGCCACAATCAGGACTGCATACGACCGAGGCACACAGGGCCAACACCCGGCATCATGGTGTGGGGAGCGATCTCCTACACTGGCCGTACACCACTGGTGATCGTCGGGGGGACACTGAATAGTGCACGGTACATCCAAACCGTCATCGAACCCATCGTTCTACCATTCCTAGACCGGCAAGGGAACTTGCTGTTCCAACAGGACAATGCACGTCCGCAATTATCCCGTGCCACCCAACGTGCTCTAGAAGGTGTAAGTCAACTACCCTGGCCAGCAAGATCTCCGGATCTGTCCCCCATTGAGCATGTTTGGGACTGGATGAAGCGTCGTCTCACGCGGTGTGCACGTCCAGCACGAACGCTGGTCCAACTGAGGCGCCAGGTGGAAATGGCATGGCAAGCCGTTCCACAGGACTACATCCAGCATCTCTACGATCGTCTCCATGGGAGAATAGCAGCCTGCATTGCTGCGAAAGGTGGATATACACTGTACTAGTGCCGACATTGTGCATGCTCTGTTGCCTGTGTCTGTGTGCCTGTGGTTCTGCCACTGTGATCATGTGATGTATCTGACCCCAGGAATGTGTCAATAAAGTTTCCCCTTCCTGGGACAATGAATTCACGGTGTTCTTATTTCAATTTCCAGGAGTGTACAATTCATTTAAACCACTACAACAGTAAAATACAGCATCATCAAGGTAGAAAACAAATGGAGATAAGATTCGGCTCAGAGTCTCTTAAATTCGTGATTGCGTAATAAACTGCAACTACAGTTGGTGTTAATTCTGGCGTTAAGAGAGGCTGAATCAAATTAACATTCATAAAAGGTAATCTTCGGAGCCACTCAGGACTTTGACCTTGTAAAGAACGGAAGCCAGCAAACAATTTTAACTGAAAAGAGTACCAACCTTTGACGGCAAGCTACAGCTGCCCACAGGCAAAACGTTGCATTGCAAAATCCAATTTAAGTCGAAAGTTAACCTTCAGCACGCAATCGAGGAATTAATTGACAAACCGTGGAAGTAGCAATTCACTCAGTAAGATACACATTTCCCGAATATGGGTCTGAATTGACAGAAATCAAAAACTGATAGCAAAATCAGCCAGGTTGCAAATCAGTTAATTTCACTCGCGATTAATAGTGACGCAAACGCAACACTCAAGCGATTTAGAAGAACAACCTTCCCTTCAAGCAAACATGACGGACACAAGGAGCAATCACGGACGGTAAACGATAAACGATCCACCAGACAAATAGCTCACCATTTGAACATTAATCAAGGGAGCCGTTGTAGATGTTCAAGCCACATCAAAATCCCGGAATCTCGTCACAGCGCGAAAGCGGAAAGACTCTTGGACAGATCCCATGTTTACTGCTCACTGTAGACACTGTAGCCACACTCCAGTTCTGCTCGCCACCAGTCAGTAGCACCTCAATGACAACACCAGTGGTGCACCACGCGCCAACTGATCCCCTGCGATGCCCCGTGCAGATACGCTCCGTCTCCTTCCTTCTACAGAGCTACGGGCCCAGTACATCACGGTGGCGCTCGCCAACCATCGCGCCGCAAAGCATATCTTTTTAACAGAAGGAACTCCACGAAAGCAAGAGCATCGCAGGACGTCACGCACAATCTTAAACTGCGTATTTTAAGAAACAAGTTGTCGGAAATGAGTGTTTCAGACGGTACGGAATCTTGAATGGGCTATGCGTGTGAGACGCTTCTTTCTGAACTGCTTCTATTCTGCCGATCGCATCGTGTTGGTGTTGCTACCTTGAGAAACAGTACACAGACCCTTGACCTATGGAGGGCATTCGATACAGTTAGGCACCGCCGCCTAATGAACAAAATACGAGCGTACAGAATATCGGACCAACTGCTTCACTAGACTGAAGAGTTTCTAGCAAACAGAACAACAGCACACAACATGTTATTCTGAACGGGCTCCATGGTAGCGTTAGTGCCTAGTGGCAGGTCCATGTCTTCGTGCGGAGAATTTCTGATTCCACTGTTCCTTGTCTTCTTCCTTCAGTCTGTTGTATCTCCTTCCATCTTTCATGTCGTCCAGATCTTGAATTCTTCTTCTTCCTCGTCTTGCGTTTCCTCTGAGTTTCCCTTCGATGACATCATGTATGAGTCCCTCGTGCCGAAGTACATGTCCAATCGAGTTGGCCTTTCTCTGAAGAATTGTAGAATACTTCTCTTCTCCCTTACTCTTCGCAGTACATCGTCATTTTTATGTGATCTGTCCACTTGATCTTTTCCATACTACTCCAGCACCACATTTCAAAGCTCTCTTTTTTTCTCCTTCTTTCTCATGGTCCATGTCTCTGCTCCATAGAGTGCAATACACCAAATGTAGTTTTTTCCTCAATGCCAAACTCAAGTTGCTGGTCAGCAGAGTCCTCTTCTTGTTGAAAGCAGCTTTGGCCATGGCGATTCTTGCTCGAATTTCGTTGGTGTAGTGGACATCCTTTGTGACAAAACTTCCCAGGTACTTGAACTAATTCACATTTTCCAGTTCCCGATTCTCAACAGTTATCTTCAAGGGTTTCTCATGTTTTGATATGCGCATCACTTTTGATTTCCATGCCGTATTTTCTTCCCGTTTCCACCAAATTGTTCATCATCTGTTGCAGCTGTCTCTGATTTTTGGCGAGCACTACCATATCGTCTGCATTCTTGATGGTGTTGATGAGACGTCCTCCAACTTTGAAGTTTCCGCATCCTTTCAGCGCTTCTCTCGCCAGTATTTCTCCATACAGGTAGAAGAGACTTGGCGACAGACAACATCCTTGTCTCACTCCCCTTCCTATTTCCACACTGTTCGTTTTTCCATAGTTTACCCTTTGTCCCAGGTACAAGTTCCATATAAGTCTCCGATCTCTCCAGTTGATTCGTATTTCCTTAAGGATGTTCATCAATATATTCCAATTGACTCTGTCGAAAACCTTGTGCCAGCTTGTATATATACGACCCACCGTAGTAGATAACGTCCGAAATCCCATGAGGTGTTTCAAGGATGGTACCGTTTACACGTAGAAGTTATAGTGAAATGCAGCAAAACCTGCGGAGAATCAGCACTTGGTGCAAGGAGTGGCACCTGACATTCAAATTAAACAAATTTAACATATTGCGATTGCATAAACGGAAAGACTTCTTACTGAATTTTTACAAAATTGCAGATCAATAACTGAAAGCAGCCACATTCATGCAGTATCTAAGAGCACGCTTACGGAGGCATTTGAAGCAAACCAACCTCATAAAATTAATCGTGGGTGAGGCAGATGACAGACTGACGTTAATCGGAAGAATCCTCAGAAATGTAGACCATCAACAAAGGAAGTAGCTTACAAAACCCTCGTTCGACCAATAGCGCTCTTCAGTATGGAATCCGTACCAGAGAGGCCTGATAGACGAAACAGAGAAGATCCAAAGAAGAGTACCACGTTTCGTTACGGATCATTCAGCAAGCACAAAAGCGTCACGGAGCTGCTCAGCCAACTCCACCGGCAGACGCTGCAAGAGTGGCGTCCTGCAACACAGTATAGACTATTTTTACAGTTCTGGGAGCGAACGTCTCCAGATGAGTCAACGAATAAATGGCTTCCTCCTAAGGATATGTCGCGAAAAGATTGCGAAGATAAATTTAGAGACATCTGAGCCTACACGGAGGCTTACCAGCAGTCATTCTTCCCGCGGACGATACGCGACTGGAACGAGAAGAGGGGCAAGTGACACTGGAACAAAGTTCTCTCCGCCACACATCGCAACGTGGCTTGCGGAGTATAGATGTAGATGTGGAAGTAGATATGTGATGTCTCTATTATACAGTTTGCTACTGTTCACTGTTCGTGGCTCGCTATCGAAGATGGGGCTCTGCTCGGTGAAGGTAGTTGTAGCAGTTCATTTAATTAACAAGAATCAGTGTAATTGCAAGAAATTAACTTGCGTGAGTAGGTACTAGTGAGAAACTGAACTGTTGAAGGGACAGAGACTGTGATAATACGACGAAGAGAATGACGTGGTAAGTCCCAGGAGGTGCTGCTGTGTGCATCAAATTAATCCTCACGTAACCTAATGTTTGTTGTTTTTATCTTGCACAGAAAATGTACAAAAATTTGTTCAAATGACTCTGAGCACTTTGGGATTTAACTTCCGAGGTCATCAGTCCCCTAGAACGTAGAACTACTTAAACCCAACTAACCTAAGGACATCACACACATCCATGCCCAAGGCAGGATTCGAACCTGCGACCGTAGCGGCGCGCGGTTCCAGACTGTAGCGCCTAGAACCACTCGGCCACTCCGGCCGGCGGAAATGTACATATCTTACCTCATCTGCTGGGGATATTCTTATCCTGCAACTTCGATGACATTAGCTTCCGTAATGACAGTGGCGTATTTGAGTATTTCTCGATAGACCCTCACCATTCCATATTTTAGAAGAGAGTTTAGATCTCAAGAATCGAAAACTTATAAAGCAAAAACAAACACCAACTGACACGAAATTTAAAGATAAATTTATGGGGGAAACCTGAGGACCCTTTGACATTCAAACAGATGTGAGACTGACTCTCTGCTATTCTGTTCAACGTCGCCCTACACGAAGTTACGGAAGCATGGCAGAAAGAACTCAAGGAACCTAGGTTTTAGGGCCAGTCCAACTGCGCATTCCCAAAAAGAACCTCTGCGTACCATACCTCATGCTTGTGGACGACCTGGCGATACTTACAATGGAAGAGACTGACGTATAGCAACTCCAGATGTTTAAATAATGTGCAGAAAAAGTAGGGTTGCAAATCTGATTCGAGAAAACTGAATTCTTACGTTCAGAGACAGAAATCGTGAGGGCGAAAACAAATTACGGCAAAATCAACAGAATACTGTACTTTGAATTCGTCGAACTGACGGGCCTTGAAGAAATCGGCTTCAAAAGGTAAAGAAAAGCACTGGGGTTAGTCAAAAACCTCTGCAACAATAAATCCATGACAGGACAGACAAAAATTCGGCACTACAACACAGTCATAAAACCAACAGTCCTCTACGCAAGCTAAACACTGACCCTTAACAGAAAACACAAACTTCCAGAAATCAAAAAAGGAGAGATATCGTTTGGAAAATTTTAGGAGAAAGACATACCAAAGACGGTTACAGGTCACAATGAATCGAAACAAAAAAAAAAAAAAAAGAATTTCAAACCTCAAAAATCACATAAGAAAAGGCGAATGAAATTATTTGGTCATCTTAACAGACTACCAGACTTGCATTGGGGAGGACCACGGTTCAAACCCGAGTCCGGCCATCCTGATTAAGTTTTCCGTGAAGTCGCTAAATCACTTCAGGCAAATACCGGGATGGTTCCTTTGAAAGGATACGGCTGATTTCTTTCCCCAGCCTTTCTCCATCCTCCCGGAGTTTGTGCTCCGTCTCTATTGACATCGTTGTCGAGGGGACGTTAAATACTAATCTGCTCTTCCTACTAGAAAAGCGATTGACTGATATAATAACAGACCATGTATCGTCACTTAAGAACTCAATACCTTGGATGAACGTAATTCGAAAGGACTTAAAAAACACAAAAAGACCAACTGACATTATAGAGAGAGACATATTCAGACACATAGTAGACAAAAATGCAGCTACATCAGAGCAACAAAAAGAAAAACAGTGCAGGCCAAAGTGTTGGGCAGAATGTAAACAAACCTTCTCGGAAAGAGTGAAAGGCTTCTGGAACAGGACGAAGAACCTAAAGAAACGTTGACTGAGTTATTTGCTTAACGTCTTCCATTTGTTGGTAGAATCCTCCTGTAATAATAGTAATGATTAATAATAATAACATACTTATTTTAAATTTCAGGTAAGGATGAAACGAAATAAAGAAGAGACCGTAGAAAGCAACGCAGACATGGCCCTACAATACAGTCACCAAAATGCCTGGGGAGTGAGAAAGGCTAAAAATTTGATAACTGGAGCATATTCACCAGTGGTGATATACTACATCTCTGGAAAATACCAACAGGCTCATAGCTAATTTCAAAGGGAAATTTGAACGTTAGAGTTAGTGCAGAGATATAGACATAGCCAAAATAAAAGCTGTTTTGGCTTGTTGTATCTTGTTGGTATATTTTGTAGTGGACGAGAGAATACGCAATTCTGGACAGCGGAATGACTCTTTCATTTCTAATTTCCGATTCCTGATAAGGTGCTTTCGTTTTGATGATGGTACCTCAAGAAAAAAACGGCGCAAAACAAGTAAAAAAGCTGCCGTGGGTGAAAAGTTCACAGTGTTTGTAAATAACTGCAAGGCACATAGCTCCCTCTGTCCAAACGTCGCTGTCGATGAACATCTACTAGCATTTCGTGGTCGGCGGGGATTTCGCCAGTTGATGCTATGTAAATACGGCTTAAGAATCTTCTGTCTGTGTGACGCCAAGCTGTATTACACTTACAACATGGATATACAGGGTGGTCCAAATATGTCACTAAATAGGCATCAAACAAAAAAACTACAAAGAACGAAACTTGTCCAGCTTGAAGATGGAAACCAGATGGCGCCGAACAGTTGGTAACAGGCAGGTTTTTTAAATTAAAATACAGAACGTAGGTACATTTGAACATTTTATTTCGATTGTTCCAATGTGATACATGTACCTTTGTGAACTTATCATTTCTGAGAACGCATGCTGTTACAGCGTGATTACCTGTAAATACCACATTAATGCAATAAATGCGCAAAATGATGTCCGTCAACCTCAACGCATCTGGCAATACGTGTAATGACATTCCTCTCAACAGCGAGTAGTTCGCCTTCTGCAATGTTCGCACATGCATTGGCAATGCGCTGACGCATGTTGTCAGGCGTTGTCGGTGGATCACGATAGCAAATATCCTTCAACTTTCCCCACAAAAAGAAATCCGGGGACGTCAGATCCGGTGAACGTGCGGGCCATGGTATGGTGCTTCGACGACCAATCTACCTGTCATGAAATATGCTATTCAATTCCGCTTCAACCGCACGCGAGCTATGTTCCGGACATCCATCATATTGGAAGTACATCTCCATTCTGTCATGCCGTGAATCATCTTATAGTAACATCGGTAGAACATTACGTAAGAAATCAGCATACACTGCACCATTTAGATTGCCATCGATAAAATGGAGGCCAATTATTCTTCCTCCCATAATGCCGCACCGTACATTAACCCGCCAAGTTCGCTGATGTTCCGCTTATCTCAGCCATCGTGGATTTTCCGTTGCCCAATAATGCATATTATGCCAGTTTACGTTACCGCTGTTGGTGAATGACGCTTCGTCGCTATATAGAACGCGTGCCAAAAATCTGTCATCGTCCGGTAATTTCTCTTGTGCCCAGTAGTAGAACTGTACACGACGTTCAAAGTCGTCGCCATGCAATTCCTGGTGCATAGAAACATGGTACGGCTGCAATCGATGTTGATGTAGCATTCTCAACACCGGCGTTTTTGAGATTCCCGATTCTCGCGCAATTTGTCTGTCAGTGATGTGCGGATCAGCCGCGACAGCAGCTAAAACACCTACTTGGGCATCATCATTTGTTGCAAGTCGTGATTGACGTTTCACATGTGCCTGAACACTTCCTGTTTCCTTAAATAACGTAACTATCCGGCGAACGGTCCGGATACTTGGATGATGTCGTCCAGGATACCGAGCAGCATACATAGCACACGGCCGTTGGGCATTTTGATCACAGTAGCCATACATCAACACGATATCGACCTTTACCGCATTTGGTAAACGGTCCATTTTAACACAGGTATTGTATCACAAAGCAAATACCGTCCGCACTGGCGGAATGTTAGGTGATACCACGTACTTATACGTTTGTGACTATTACAGTGCCATCTATTACGAAGTGAAAAAAGCGGTCCTTACGTACAACACGAATATATAATAAAAAATGGGGGTTCCTATTTAAAGAAACGAAGTTGATATCCGTTTGATCTATGGCAGCGCCATCTACCGGGCCAACCATAGCGCCATCTGGTTTGCCCCTTCAAGCTAGACGAGTTTCGTTTTTTGTAGTTTTTTCGTTTGATGCTTATTTCGTGCGATATCTGGCCCGGTTACTATCAATGGACCACCCTGTATATTGTGGAGTATGGCTAGAAGATCCCTTGCAGAATACCAGTTCTACGAAAGCTGTAATTTTTGGGACTTACTGAACCAATATACGAGATTAGTAGGAACATTACGGCAGATAATGGGTTCTCTGCGTTGAAATTAGTAAGAGAATTTCAGTAGTAGTGTTTCGCAGGCACATTTAGAAAAAGCATAAAGGAAGTGCCTTCAAATTTCATATCCCCAAAGGTTAGAGAGGAACGTGATCGCGTGTTTAGCTATACCAAAAATGAAAAACTTGTTTCTAATATCCCGAAAAAGGGGGGGGGGGGTGATGTGGTCCTCCTTACGTGGATGTATATATGGGGGGTGTATGTATAATTAAATGAAGCTTCAGAGGAGTTAGAGATAAAGCCAAAAATTATACTTCACTATAATGAACAATAAATACTGGGATAGGCTTGAGTACGTGTATCCCAAAGCGTTGGTTGTCTGTACTGCAAGATTAGCTCAAAAGAACAACGCTGACTACAGAACCACCAGATGATATAAAGTCAATCCTGGCAAAATACAAGCCTGAAGGAGCATGG
The DNA here is from genome assembly GCF_021461395.2 of Schistocerca americana. Taxonomy (NCBI): domain Eukaryota; kingdom Metazoa; phylum Arthropoda; class Insecta; order Orthoptera; family Acrididae; genus Schistocerca; species Schistocerca americana. Next base: position 159,887,175 of record NC_060119.1, on the reverse strand, counting down.
CAAGAAAACGCTGAATTTTCTTTGGTACCAGTGGAGAGGAAAAGAAAACTGGGACAATCATGTTACAAAGACACGTAAAGGACTTGCCTCTAGTGTGTGTGTGAAAAATAAGGTACATATATTTGTTTATTAGAGCACGCAAAAACAGTTTGTGAAAAAATGTATCTGTAAACGGTAATCAAGATTCCGATACATATCTGATTAGTTCAATAATTTTCTTAAATCTATAATTAGGTCTAACTATTTAATACATTTCATGCAAGACATTATGTTAAGTACTAACATTAGTTTCAATATCTAATGAACCCAATGTTCCGTTCTGTACATGCCAAACCCATACGAATAAGAACTGCAAGTAAAAGAAATGAAAACAGACGACAGAAATCGCCGCATGTATCAAGGAGATACATCGCGACTGGCGGCATCATGAAAGTTAACACACCTAGAGGAAAAGTCTTTGCAATGCCGCTCCACAACTCCGATTTACTCGCAACGGAGCAATATCACAGCACATCACAGCAGCAAGATAAAAAGAACTCAGAGACATCCACCTTATCTTTCTGTCAGCACAGTCCCACTGTGTATATCTGCTCACAATATTGATACATTAAGTGTAAATAAATAGAACAATGTCATGTACGTAACTGCAACGTAACGACAAAAGTATTGATCTTTATTTCACTATACAAATTGCCAGGTAGAAGGAAACTTACTTCTGTATTTAATTTTAGGCCAGTAACGATGTGAATGGTTGTATGACTAGTTCTTTGGGTGATGAAATACTGAAAAAACAATAGCTTACGAATCCATTCAGATTTTGAAAATGAATGTGTGTATATATGTATGAATGTCTTTTGCACATCTACTCCTAAATCACTGGACCGATTTCAAACAAACTTGGTACACATATCACATATTGTTGGGGGAGCATCATTGTGGGGTAAGCACCACGAACCTATTAAAGAGGTGGGAGATGGGAGGGGGAGGGGGAAGCTGTGTAGCGCACTACATAAGAATACCCATACTTGAGTCATCTAGTTTTTGAGGATGAAGCGCTAACAGACTGACAACAAATCTTACATTTAATTTGAAACTTTTATGAAATTTTTTTCTCCCTGACGGCCACCAAAAAGCGATGAAAGAAAAAAATTTATCTCTTACTACATTTTCGTTGTTCATGCAGTGAAACTGCGGCATGTAGCAAGACGTTTTCATTTACCGCTTCTTTAGTGCCATCTGTATTCGTGACACATTATGCAGACAGTATTCGCATGTACAATGAATGTACCAGGAAAATTATATCATTGCAGTGATGCGAAGCGTTGAGTGGGCTAAAATGTTTATATGAAATTTCTCACTGACAGAGTGTTGCTCTTTCTTCTACATTTTCATGATGTGTATGCTGTGGAGACACCCATGTTCCAAGACGGCAACAGCAGTGTTCACAGGTTTGCAAGCATACATGCCTCGATTGACGAACACGAAGGCACTTTACCGCACGTCGACTGACCCAATATATTATCACAATCCCATGGAAAGAATCTGTATTTGGAAGATCGGATGAAACGTATGAATCAACGTCTCTACAGTTTGGTTGCTCTACAGCATCTAATCGTCACTGAGAGACTTCGTGTGTATATGATACACCTGACTGCTGCCTGCTTACTGCATTTTAACCAGTTCTTAAAATTTTGATATTTGTTATTACTGTTAATAGTTTCTCCACCTTGACTGAGGTCTGTGTTTTGTAACTGCACAGAATAGCAAGGTGTAGGAAATTAGAAATTTTTATTAAAACACGTTAAAATTTTTACAATGAAAGTCAAGTCACGCCAGAGACGCATAAACAGGGAGCGAGGCAGTATGTCTCAAGTGGGTCAGGACCCTTGATACATTATGACACCATCTGCCGAGTGAGACTATGCATTCAGCAGAAAGAAGACTGCGACAGGGGAAGTGAGACAAGCGTATTTGTGAGCTTGTAAGACATGGTGCAGGAAACACTGCCTCCTATATAAGAACACGTAACGAGGAACTGACGCAGCTGTTAACAGCCAGTTAAGTGAATATACAAGTAGCAAAATAAGGAAGCCACGTGCGGTCGTTACGAATCGAGCCTTGCGTACAGGCTCCCTTTAAATACTCCAGCCGTCCAGTTCCTATCATGAGTTGATGTTTGCGATAGATGGCATTCATAACAGTAACAGTCTATTCCATGATTGCGATACTGTAATGAATCTAGGTCCTAGATGCGACAGCACAGTCTACGAACAAGCTGAAGACGTGGTCAGGTTGATGGTCTTCACCTGATGAACTTCTCGAGCTCGCCGCCTACAGTCTACTGATGGAGAAACTGTCTTCTAACAACACCTCATCACAAGATGCGGTCAGTACTGAACTTCAATGCAGAAGCCAGCAACAGGGCCACTAGGGGTCCACGTTTCTGTTCAACGTCCAGGCGCCTCCAGGACTTAAAACCTACCAGGCCGGTATGAAGGACATCAACTGACCACAGGACAACCGATACCTGTTACACCGCTGACGGATCGTCAAGCGTCATCGTAGAATTTGGAGTGGGAAGAAGAACACCCCAGCAGCCAGAACGAGACCAGTTCACGTTGGGCATCGGCTGCACTTGCTCTACAGCAACCCACCGACGCGCCAAGGTCGCTAACACCTCACCTGGGCGTACAGATGCCGAGATGACTCGACAGACCTCAGCTAGACTCCAACAAGCTGCAAGAAGTATCAGCCGAGGCTAATGCAGAAGAACGACGAATGATAAACATTGTGAATAAATAAACTCTAGTAATGTTTTACGAGTCGTCGAAGAAGCTTCACAGGTTCCTCACAGTTATCCTGCCATCTTGCAGAGGCGTCTCCGATTGGCTCCTTTCATCATATAAGATACAATTTTTGTTTGTTTGGTGACAATCAGTTACTGTTTAAGTGTAAACTGTTTTTTTTCGTGAGCATTATTTGTCATTATTGAGATTGGGTGGTGTATAATAGTGCTAAATTACTGTCTTAAGACATGTTATGATACTGAAACAGAAAATATCAGAGTCCGTGAACTGACACTTGTTCACTGCTTAATTTGTCTGAGAAGTATGTAATTTAGCTCCGAGCCCACACGTTCGTTCTGTATAAAAGGTGTCCGGTACTCAAAACAAAAACAAAAAAAAAAAACAAAAAAAAATGTTCAAATGTGTGTGAAATCTTATGGGACTTAACTGCTAAGGTCATCAGTCCCTAAGCTTACTCACTACTTAACCTAAATTATCCTAAGGACAAACACACACACCCATGCCCGAGGGAGGACTCGAACCTCCGCATGGTCCATGACTGCAGCCCCTAGACCGCTCGGCTAATCCCGCGCGGCTACACAAAACATTAAAGAAAGATTTGAAGCAACTGTAACACTCATCACACTAAACAAAGGGCTTGACGTAAGTTAATCTGGCTTCACTGACGTCTATGGGTGCCAGCACAAGTACCCATTGCATAACTCACTGTTTGTAGTCACTAAATTTGAATTTTATTCATATACAGCGCAGACAGCAGGCTGATTAACACACCAACACACTCACACGAAATGTTTCTGAGAGTAAAAACGAAATATTTTGTCTTTGCAAGAAACTGTATTGTATCAACAAAATCAGATTTCAGCACCAAGGGCTTCACTTTCGAGATAGCGATCGTGAATGAACGGTTAATATTCCGAATAGATGACAAAAGGAAGGACGATATTATGAAACTAGCTATACTACCAAAACACAAGTCCCCATTGTCTCACAATGTTTAAAATTACGACGTGTTCATTATTTTATAATTTGATTATCTAATTGTTTTAGGTATTATATTAAGATTCTTGATTTAGTTTAATAATCTTTGTAATAATGATGGAATTAGTATACTTATTTGTTTGTAAAATTTGTTGTTCTTAATAATAATAGATCATAAGTGTACTTGACTGGGTATTTCCAACACCACGAAATAAAATCGAAGTCCATGAGTGTCGTTTAGCATGAACTCTTTCTCACCACGAAAATATTCAAAGTTCACCTGACGAATATCGTGAAAATTTTCACAGTTTCGCCTCACTATCTGAGTACATCCACAGAAACAAGTCAAGTCCACGAATCCATGACGGCACGGAAAATGTTGCAAGTGCGAACAACCTCTAAAACATTCTAAGCCTTGAAGAAAACTCGTCAAATTCCTACAACTTCAGCGTACTGGTGGCGTGCATCGTAGAAAAATTCCAAGTCTGCGACCGCTGGTCGACACGAATATTATTCTAAGTGGAGACCACGAAGCTCTAGGAAAAATTACATGTCCGAAATTCAATACTTAGAAAAATTTCACCATACGCGTCCTACGACTCCCGAACCGCAATCTGACACAGGTTTTGCCTCAACTAGAGTTGAGATCACACTATCCCGATCCAAGATGGCTGCCGCCTGTTTAAACCCTTCGTGTCCTAAACACTTAATGTAGTTGAAATACAAAAATTACAATTTCAACATTTTATACACGTATTATACATGAATTTATACGAAAATTTTCTTAGCTTTTCATTTATGAGCATGATTTATTACTATCTTTGATAGTTTACTTATAATTCATAGTTGCAGGTAGACGATTACGCGTTTTTTAGCTTTTCCATGTTACATAAATATAAATCCATAAGTTTCAGTCTTATAATGTTCCTTCCTTATCCCTAAATTAGGGTGCTACCGCTATTTCCGTTCATTTGATTTTTATTTAGTGGAAAAGTAAAGGTTTTTAACTGCAAAAACATGGTTTTGCCCATAATTCTAAAACTGGGGGTCAAAACACAATTCTCTTACGGTAACCGATACGACTCGACACCTTTCTACTGATGTGTCATCTGTTTCAATCGCACAATGCATTGCTGAGGTGTAACTTTCCAAAGTTCGTACAATATAGTAATTATTCAAATTTCTGTATCATAAGAAGTGTTTATTATAAGGGTCGCACGTCTCGATAGTCACCATCGCCATAATTTTTCCTATAAAGTGAGCCTACTGGCTCTTCTGTACCTACATTGGTTCTATCTTTATTAATCTTTGCAGTGATGTTCTAAATGGAGGCGTGCGTGCACTGTGTCCGAGAGTCACATACAGTCAGTGGCGGATCCAAGCGCAGGGGGTGGGGGGGGGGGGCAATGGGGGCAATTTCCCCCACCCCCCCCCTGGGGCTTGACCGATCTTTTTTTCCGACTGCTTTGGGGCTGATTACGTCTGCCTATCTAGTATGTTTTACTTGAAGTCGAAGATGTAAACAATGACACACAGTTTGATGTAACAATTCAAAAAGAGACGTTTAAGCCTCTTCCATTTAGCGAATAAACTACAGAAGAAACAACTATGCTTGCGAATAAAATGATAATATTCGCTGAGGCATGAGCGATGTTTGTCCTTTTTTTTAGCACTTTCCCTGCAGTGCGTATGTAAGATTTTGGTTCTAGTGGCAATTTGCAAAGAGATGGTGTTGATAATTAGGCAATGAGCACTGAAGGAATACTTGAAAATATTCTCATTGGTTGCAAATAGTGAGAACCTTACGACAGTCCCTTTTATTCTGCAATTGAGCGTTTCGATCTGGATGAATGCTTCTCCCCCATTTTGGCTTTCTTCTCACTTTTGATGAGGAATGTGAACAAACATTAATTAGCCAAATGTAATAATGTACACGAAAATAACGTCTGTGGATTCATTCACAATCCATTCTCTCATTTTATTTTTTATTTTGTCCAGTAAGAATATAAATGTTACGGTCAGCAGGTTCAAACAGATACTGAAATCTAGAAAACTCAGATTCATTTCTCTTTCTCCAGAGTGCAGAGGACAACTCTGCCAAATATTGAGGAAGATGCGTTTTCCTCATCAATATAATTTATTCTGAGGTACTAGGCGTATGCTTCTGCCACAATCTGAAGCAAGCATGAATTTCATAACAGTGTTAGAACTTAGAGCTGTGGCTTTGTTCTAAACTGTTTGCTTATTTCGGAAGTCAAATCTTGAAGAAACGAACTGGTGATTGCAAATAGCCAAGGAAACTGCCGGAGTAGAAGGAAGAATCTGCTCTCGAGCTTGCTAAACTGTCATAACTGCATTTAAAGAAAAAATGAGCTCCTGTTGCTAGTTCATGAACTTTTATTGTTTACGTCCTGTTTCTGAATCCTATAACGCCATCATTCCCCACCTGCTTTCCTCCCACATGATTTTATTGGCAATATATATTTCGCCACCAGTTCATAAGTATTTCACAGGACTCTGTAAACCCAATGGTACGCGGTCGCTGTAGCGGAACAGCTTTAGGCGTTGTCATGAGCCTCGCGTACGCGAAGACTGGGTTCGTGTCCCCCCTTGGGTATCGGTGTTAGTGATGTCTGTAGATTAAGCTACAATAAGTTAGCACTAAGCTGTCTCAAATGAGCACATTGCCAACAGGACGTAAAACAACAACGTAAAAAAAAAAACGTAGGCTTCGCATTTTTTGCTTCTCAAATTCAGTGAAACACGATAGTGATAATGTAAGTCACCACTGTAGTAGGCCTAGAAGCGTGATTTGACAGAAAAAAATATCATATATTACAAACTACTGCGAACCGATGAAGTCAAGATGGTTGTGTTGAGGTGCGGTTTGACTGTTAAGAAACTGACAGCGTGCAAACACTTTGGGTGGCCACCGGCATCGAACTCAATATCCCTCGCATACCTCGCCACGGTCGACGCCAAGTTTATCGTGACAACCTTCAAACAAATTCGGTAGAAGAATATTACAGAGTAACAGTCTATGCTCCCCTACTGGACTTCACTATAACTGATTTACGAGAAAGGTTCTCTGCTGAAACTTTGGATGTGTTCAACCTTTCTGTTTCCAGTCCAGAAAGTATTGTGAAGATCTCTGCAGGTGAAACTGAAAAAATTGCAGAGTCCCTCACCAACCGCTTCGGTTCGTTGTTTGACGTGAACAAAGGCTTTGCTTCTCTTTTGTTACAGGATGAAATGATGTGGCGAGAGAAATGGAATCAAGAAAAGAAACGACAAAAAGAGCTTCCAACCATCGCCCTTGATATATTGGCTAGATGTTATAAGGATGCATATCCTATAATACGTAAGCTTTTATTGGTCCTGGCAACGCTTCATTGACAACTCCATCTGCTGAAAGATCGTTTTCGTCGTTGCGGCGCCTGAAAACTTATTTAAGAACGTCGATGAATGAAAACCGCCTCCTTGGTCTTGCACTTATGCATATTCATTACCAGACTCCTGTAGATGTAGAAAAAGTAATTACAAGATTTTATAAAGGTGGGCGTAGAAGGAGATTAGAATTTAATATTTAAGAGCAGTATTTTGAATATACATATTTAATATTAAATTTCATTTTATTTATACTTTTGCATTTTTATTTTATTTCTTATTTTTTTACGAGAAGAAAGATAGAAATATCTTATTATTAATATTTACATCCATGAGGAAAACAGCTCATTATGAGCATAAATTGACGTAATTAAGAGTATAAGATGATTTCCTGAACACAGCCAAATATCCTACTATAACTTTTCGCAGTCGTATCGTCTTTGCTGCGTATAAACACATGCTCGAATTCGATGGCAACATTCCGTCAAATGAAAGAAGTTGGTGAACTAATTTAGAAGATTTAAGAATGGAAACAAATGAACATTAGCATTTTTATAGATTATTTTACATTAGCAGACAAACACAGAGTTTTTTAAGTGCACGTGACGTATTTGAAGAATATTTTTTAGGTAATGCAGTAAGTTATTTCATTAAACATATAGCGATACACAATTAAACTAAAAACAAAATTATATATATATATATATATATATATATATGTGTGTGTGTGTGTGTGTGTGTGCGCGCGCGCTTATAGAGTATTAGTGGTTTTATTTGGAATTAATTTTTTGGAAGGCAGGTACCAAAAAGTTCCCCCCCCCCCCCCCCCCCCGAGCGAGATCCTTGGATCCGCCCCTGCATACAGTACCGAGTTGTAACGGCCAGTATTTCCCCAAGCCTTCAATGGCTCTGTCACAGCGTTTCACCGGCCCACGTGATCGCTCTGATCTGGGTCTGTGAAACACTCAGCAGTTCACTATAGGTTACCCTGTCCGTCACATGTAGTACATGCCTTGATATATCGCTACGGTCGTCGCCGAAAGGCAGGTACAATACCCCACATGTTTCAACAAGCACACAGTAAAAGTGTAACAAGTAACACTAAAAGACAACAATGTCCATGGTGTCTGACAGTAACGCTCTCAAAAAATAGCATACAAATTCAACACAAAAAATAATAAATAAATCTGACAAAATCATCTGAGCCATGGTAAAAATTGCCGTTTTGAAGAGCGCGCCGCAGCACGTAGTGTGAAGCAGTCGCCCTCCGTTTCTAGCGGTGGCGCCGCTGTGGCAATCGCGGCTTTGGTGTCTCTCGTCCGCATTGGTGAGGCGGTTCGTGTCTGTCTCTCGTCCGGACAGCCGCCAGTCTGCTCGTGTTTGTTCAGGCAATGGTCATTGGCGGTTGGATCGATTGGTTGGTCGGTCGCGCACTGAGACACAAGATGACTTGTCCGTCTCGAGCGCCGGCGCATGTGAGGTCGCCACGTGAGTCCAGTGGGCCGCGGCGTATAACTAGGGATAGTGACTTCGCGGTCGACACGAGAGCAACAGGAGTCAACCCACGACATCGGTCTGGCCGGTGCGAGCTGCGATGCCGTGAGACGCGAGAGCGGCGCGCCTTCCTGCGTCCGTTGAAGCGGCTGGCAGCTGACGGTTCGAGAGAGCGATTTGGGGGTGCTGCGCTAGGTCTTCGCAATACATCGCAGTTTACTAGAAGTTAAGTGATTCGTGACATGTTGTTTCATTCACTTGTTAAGTTCTACTTGTTTTCTTGGTCAGTCTCTCGTCCCCAGCATGCTCGTCTGTCTCCCGTCCGCATTTGTTAGGCACTTAGTGTCTGTCTCTCTGTCGGTCTGCCGTACGTTAATAGCTTCCTCTGTCATGTTTGTCAGATTCAGTCTTAACGAATTTATTGCTTGAAGTGTAACGGCCGAATTCCTGAAATATGTTTTTATCTTGCCTATCATCTCGAGAGGCGGTATATGTCTAATGTAGAGCATGTTTGACCAAACTTGTATATTTTGCGTAAGACTGCATTTCATGGGTTTTTATTTAAATGGTCATTTTAGTATATAAAGGTGCCAGCCTCTCACCGTAAGAGGTTTTTTTTTTTTTTTTTTTTTTTTTTTTTTTTTTTTTTTTTTTTTTTTTTTTTTTTTAAATCAAATTGGACCTTCGGTGGCAAGTTAATCTTTTAATGTTAGAGTTTTGTACCATTTCCATCCCTCATACGAGGTGTATAGTTCATGTGCTTGTGGGAGTTGTTAAAATTTTTAGTTTAAAGTAATCTGATGTGTTGCAGAGTTGCACCAGTGTAGTCTTTCAGAGGTGGTTGTGAGCGGTCGTGACTACGGCCGTGTCAGAAGGGAGCGGCAAGGTTCTCAGCCCGAAAGCTCATAGTCAAAAATTTGTTCTTTCTGTCTCTGAATAAATTGTAACTTGATATTTAGAGGATGCTTTCTGATTATAATTTTAAATCTGTTTCTAAAAAAAAAAAAAAAAAAAAAAAAAAAAAAAAGAAAAAGGCTTTTAGGAATAAAATTTCCATTTGTTGAAAGAATTTGATTTGTTTCCATCAGTTACCCACTGGCAACTACTTCCACGCTCACATAGTGTGATTAAATGTGTTAATGTTCTTGATGAATCGCTAGTAAATAAAGTAAATTCTTAAGAAAAGGTTTTGAAAGTAAATTCACGGTTCACATCCCAAATGAACCAATGCGGCATTGCCTTCTATTTTAATCTAAACATGCTTAATTAACTGTGTGCTTTGCATATCGAAGAGATATTGCATGTAACATGTAATAAATATGTGGCATTATAAAGAACAGAGTATGTAATATATAGTAATGACATATAATGATACATGGAAATCATATATAATAATGTATATTAATATTATATGGTACACAAAATAAAAAGGGTACAATAATTATTTCAAGAAAATCGACACTTTACTTCTGGTTATCCTGTACAGTGCTCTAAAGCAACCAATGTGCTCTTTTAAATGAGTTACTCGTATCCGCACAGCATGTCACGACGGATAAAGTACACGGAATTTTTCTCTAATGCAGAAAACCTTTCAAACAACGAAAGACAATCCCTGGTGAGGTCATACTAAGGATGGGAAACACCGACCAATTAAAACCGCTACTGGTTTTTTTAGTTCTGAATAAGCGGATTTTTCAATATTTGTTTGCTCTCGGTTATAAACATGCTTCCAGTTTTTTGCTAATATCTGAGTAAGAAACCGAAATATCAGTTAGCCGTAGCAGCAGTACTAAAGTTTTTCGTTTTTAAATAAACATCTAAAAAAAAAAAAAAGAAATTGCAGTGGTTTGAAATATTGTATTTTTATGTAAATTGCGAAAAGCAATCTGTGCTATTTTAATAATACTGCCGACAGAAACGGGCAATAGATACATGGCAGAAGATTTGGTATATCATTTTGGTGTCAGTAAAGTCACTGTTGTCGTAATTCGTGGCTTAAGGTACTCATGTGCGAGCAGTGTGCCAGATTTGCCCCTACCTGGCCTCCAGGGTAGTCTGTCACTGTCGTCGCCAGACATCCGTTGTAGTGCAGAGCGTCACCAGCCCCAGTCTGGGAATGTACAGGGTGTAAATTTTAAGTTGACAAACCAGAATCACTCGCAAAATAATCTTCACACGAAAAAATGTGTAAAATCCATCGTTGATTATTTTCGAGGGGGACATCTGCTGGTGCTAAAATTAGCCCGCCACCCCATCTCCCTGGAGGTCGGGCGGGAGGCAAATTTAAAATTTAAAATGGGAACCCCCAGTTTTTATTGCAGAATCAGATTCTATATAAAAAAACTACGTACATTTTGTCTTAAACGTTTGTTTTGGTTCTCGGTAGGTGGCGCTGTAAATCAAGAAAATCCATGTTCATTTTTGCGAGGAAAATGGTTACGAATAAAATAAAAAATTTTTACTTCGTAAATTTGATTCGCTAAAACTAAAACTATCTCTCTCTTTCCCCATAGGGTGGGGTTTGAAAGAGAGGAATTAGAGTTTTAGAAATGTTGACCCAGATATTAATTTTTTCAGCAGATTCGAAGAAGTTTTGTTTGTTTTGTGGTTATCTCTCTCTCAAATACCACCGTGTGGGGAGAGAGGGAGAGTTATAGTTTCAGCGAATCAAAATTTACGAAGTAAATAAATATTTTTTATTTATCCGTAACCATTTTCCACGCAAAAATGAGAAAATGGATTTTCTTGAATTACAGCGCCAATTTGGGGTGTCACCGCCAGACACCACACTTGCTAGGTGGTAGCCTTTAAATCGGCCGCGGTCCGTTAGTATACGTCGGACCCGCGTGTCGCCACTATCAGGGATTGCAGACCGAGCGCCGCCACACAGCAGGTCTAGTCTAGAGACTCCCTAGTTCTCGCCCCAGTTGGACGGTCGACTTTGCTAGCGATGGTTCACTGTCTACATACGCCCAAATTTGCAGAGATGACAGTTTAGCATAGCCTTCAGCTACGTCATTTGCTACGACCTAGCAAGGTGCCATATTCAGTTACTGTGTATGTATTCTGAACAAATAATATTTTGAATCATGTACCGTCGAGAGCGACGTTCATCATTAATGGATTAAAGTTAAGTATCAAACTAATTACGTCCGCTTTCTGAATTCCATTTCGTTGTCATGTACCAGACGTCACGTCAGTATACGAGGTGTGGCTAGAAAAAAACCGGACTAGTACTGGTGAAACAATAAAACGAATGCAATAAGGCTGAAAGTCGCGTGGCCTGTCACGTGAGTCTCGCTCCGCCTACTGCTCGAGTTTCATCTGCCTCCTGCACTCAGTCTGCCCGTGGCGTCTGTTTTAAGTAGTTGACGTTTTGTCTGTGCGTCGGAAAATGTTGAGTGTACAGAAAGAACAGCGTGTTAACATCAAATTTTGTTTCAAACTAGGAAAATCTGCAAGTGAAACGTTTGTAATGTTACAACAAGTATACGGCGATGATTGTTAATCTTGAACACAAGTGTTTGAGTGGCTTAAACGATTTAAAGATGGCCGCGAAGACACCAGTGATGACACTCGCACTGGCAGACCATTGTCAGCAAAAACTGATGCAAACATTGAAAAAATCGGTAAACTTGTTCGACAAGATCGCCGTTTAACAATCAGAGCAGTGTCTGAGTTAACAGGAGTTGACAAGGAAAGTGTTAGGCAGATTCTTCATGAAAGTTTCAACATGAACAAAGTGTATTCAAAAATGGTTCCAAAGTGTCTCACAATTGAACAGAAGGAACGCCGAAGATTGATTTGTTCTGACATCCTGGAAAACATTGAAAGTGATCCCACCTTCTTACAAAATCGATGCATTGGAAAACTCCTGGTTCTCCACGACAAAAAAAAGCACGAATGTCAAAATCGAAATTCAAGGCAATGATGATTGTCTTTTTTTACATCAAAGGGATTGTGCACATTGATTGGGTACCAGAGGGACAAACAGTGAATCAGCATTACTACATTAGCGTCCTGGCTACCGTACGTGAGCTAGTACGGAGAAAACGGAACGATTTGTGGAGAAAAAAGTCATGGATCCTTCACCAAGACAATGCCCCAGCTCACAGTGCGTTGTCAGTGAGGACGTTTTTGGCAAAACACAACATTCCCATCTTAGATCATCCACCCTACTCACCTGATTTGGCCCCCTGTGACTTTTTTCTTTTCCCTAAAGTCAAGTCAGCTTTGAAAGGAACTAGATTTGAGACTGTTGAAGCAGTAAAAGAAAAAGCGACGGAAGTAATGTATGGACTTACCGAAAATGATCTGCAGCATTGCTATGAACAGTGGAAAATTCGTATGGAGCGGTGTAGAGACCGAGGAGGAGAGTACATTGAAGGAGATAACATGAAATTGTAAATAATTGTAAATAAATGTTTTTTCCAGCATCAGTCCGGTTTTTTTCTAGCCGCACCTCGTAATCCCCTCCTCACGCCAGCCTGCGTGAGCTAAAACGCGTGCCTTTTCGGCCTCCACTAGTAACACGGTGTTGGCTCTTCTGCCAACACAACACACTTACCAAGAATCAAAACAAATATTTAAAACAATATGTACGTAGTTTTTTAAGTAGAATCTGATTCTGAAATAAAAAATGAGGGTTTCCATCTGAAATTTTAAAGTTGCCTCCCACCCCACTCCCAGGGGGCTGGGGTGGCGGGCTAATGTTAGCACCAGCAGATGTCATCCTCGAAACTAATCAGCCTTGGATTCTACACCTTTTTTCGTGTGAAGCTTATTTTGCGAGTTCTTCTGGTTTGTCAACTTAAAATTTACACACTATGTTTAGGATGTGGCGTAGCAGTGAAGCACAATGCTTCATTTGCGTTAAATGATCACAGAGTTATGTGCCATTCTTATGAAATAATAAAAGAAGAAGGAAATAATGGTAACAGTAACAAATTCTAAACTTAACAATTCATCAATAGTATATTGTATTGTATTTTAACCGGGGATCTAGAAACGACGGAGAGGCTCCGTCCCCACCGCTGTTTGCGCAGCAATCGCCGACATAGTGCAACTGAGGCGGAATAAGGGGAACCAGCCTACATTCGCTGAGGCAGATGGAAAACCGCCTAAAAACCATCAACAGACTGGCCGGTTCACCGAACCTCGACACAAATCCACCGGGCGGATTCGTGCCGGGGACCAGGCGCTCCTTCCCGCACTGAAAGCCGTGCGTTAGACCGCACGGCCAACCGGGCGGGCTATATCAACAGTATATAATAAAAACAGAAAGTAGCTGATGTGCTGCCTATGCTTACATAATATGCCTTACCTGCTTGTAGCCCTTGAAAACGGACAGATTAATAAGAACAACAGAGTTTTTCAACCTTTGTTTCATCCTTTTGAACAGTTTCAAAAACTAGAATAAATAGTAGTCTTGGAATTTCTTGTGGTATTTAACCTCTTATCTCTTTTAGAGAAAAGCAGCGAACAGTGGACGGACTAAGTTTTCTTTTATTTGACTGTTTAATTCAATATTTTGATTCTACGTGTCTCGAATGGTTCAGATGACTGTAAGCACTTTGGGACTTAACATCCGAGGTCATCAGTCCCCTAGACTTAGAACTAAGTAAACCTAACCTAAGGACGTTACACACATCCATGCCCGAGGCAGGATTCGAACCTGCGACCTTAGCAACCGCGTGGTTCCGGATTGAAGCGCTTAGAACCTCTCGGCCACAGCGGCCGCCACGTATCTCAAAACTGAGGGAGACAAAATTTTCCAGTTTTCGATCGATTTCTACGTTTATGGCAGGAAATAGTAGGAATAAAATATCGGAAATCGGTTATTTGACAAACCGGTTATTCTGAGGTTTTTTCACAGCAATGTTAAACTGTCGCTGAAGAACGATAGAACCAAAAGCGGTTGTTTCAGCGATAACCGCCATCCCCAGATCATACTAGTCCCACTGTGTTCTCAACGCCTCGTGTGTGGTACCACGCGCGCCGCGACGCTTGACACGTGTCTGCGGGCTGCCTCCTGGTGCGACAGGAGACGCCGAGGCACGCGGAGCCCCTGACGCGGGCCGGCGCCTGTGTACGCGCGTAAGCATAGCTTTGCGCGCCACACTCCACCGCGCGCGAGCAGCCGGCGAGGTCGCCTAAGGCGCTTAGGCTGACGTTACGCAGCCTCTTGTCTCGCCGAGTACCTGCAGCAGACAACCCGCGGCGCAGGAAGCTCACACCGAGTGTGCTTCACTACATAATGGCGGCAGCAGCAGTATCTCGAAGTGAGAGATGCCAGTCAAGTTAGAGTACTCTCAACTGATGATGAATAACACTGGTACGCAATGGATTTTTTGCAGAAACCAAAGTAGACGCTCTTTGTAGATTTCGAAGCACTCAACAGGAATATCGCGATTAAAATTGTCACCTATCAAATACACTCGTGGAAATGGAAAAAAGAACACATTGACACCGGTGTGTCAGACCCACCATACTTGCTCCGGACACTGCGAGAGGACTGTACAAGCAATGATCACACGCACGGCACAGCGGACACACCAGGAACCGCGGTGTTGGCCGTCGAATGGCGCTAGCTGCGCAGCATTTGTGCACCGCCGCCGTCAGTGTCAGCCAGTTTGCCGTGGCATACGGAGCTCCATCGCAGTCTTTAACACTGGTAGCATGCCGCGACAGCGTGGACGTGAACCGTGTGTGCAGTTGACGGACTTTGAGCGAGGGCGTATAGTGGGCATGCGGGAGGCCGGGTGGACGTACCGCCGAATTGCTCAACACGTGGGGCGTGAGGTCTCCACAGTACATCGATGTTGTCGCCAGTGGTCGGCGGAAGGTGCACGTGCCCGTCGACCTGGGACCGGACCGCAGCGACGCACGGATGCATGCCAAGACCGTAGGAAACTACGCAGTGCCGTAGGGGACCGCACCGCCACTTCCCAGCAAATTACGGACACTGTTGCTCCTGGGGTATCGGCGAGGACCATTCGCAACCGTCTCCATGAAGCTGGGCTACGGTCCCGCACACCGTTAGGCCGTCTTCCACTCACGCCCCAACATCGTGCAGCCCGCCTCCAGTGGTGTCGCGACAGGCGTGAATGGAGGGACGAATGGAGACGTGTCGTCTTCAGCGATGAGAGTCGCTTCTGCCTTGGTGCCAATGATGGTCGTATGCGTGTTTGGCACCGTGCAGGTGAGCGCCACAATCAGGACTGCATACGACCGAGGCACACAGGGCCAACACCCGGCATCATGGTGTGGGGAGCGATCTCCTACACTGGCCGTACACCACTGGTGATCGTCGAGGGGACACTGAATAGTGCACGGTACATCCAAACCGTCATCGAACCCATCGTTCTACCATTCCTAGACCGGCAAGGGAACTTGCTGTTCCAACAGGACAATGCACGTCCGCATGTATCCCGTGCCCCCCAACGTGCTCTAGAAGGTGTAAGTCAACTACCCTGGCCAGCAAGATCTCCGGATCTGTCCCCCATTGAGCATGTTTGGGACTGGATGAAGCGTCGTCTCACGCGGTCTGCACGTCCAGCACGAACGCTGGTCCAACTGAGGCGCCAGGTGGAAATGGCATGGCAAGCCGTTCCACAGGACTACATCCAGCATCTCTACGATCGTCTCCATGGGAGAATAGCAGCCTGCATTGCTGCGAAAGGTGGATATACACTGTACTAGTGCCGACATTGTGCATGCTCTGTTGCCTGTGTCTATGTGCCTGTGGTTCTGTCAGTGTGATCATGTGATGTATCTGACCCCAGGAATGTGTCAATAAAGTTTCCCCTTCCTGGGACAATGAATTCACGGTGTTCTTATTTCAATTTCCGGGAGTGTAGTTTAATTGTCGCAAGTCTGTTAATTATTATTCAGTGCTGTATTGAGTTAGAGCGTAGTGTCGCATATTTTGCGAATTTCGAGATGGCAGGCCCAGAGGAGCAACACGTCTGCATTAAATTTTGCGTGGAAATCAAGAAAACCTTTACAGAGTCACACCAAATGATGCAGGAAGCCTAAGGGGGTAGCATTCATCTCACTTTACGTGAGGAGAGCCCTACGTCGTAGTTACGTAAATAAACCTAAATCGACTTCATGAGTAGGTATATCGATCTTTGCAGTTTTATCACAGAAGTTACAAGGTAACGTGAAAGCTAAATGTAAATACATGTCTAGAAACGAAGTTACAGCAGTTGTGTGGTATGCTCATCCCAGTTGAATTACTTATTAAGCTGTAATATCAACAATTTTTGATGTTATTGCGTGTTTCTTGGTGTAATGAATGTCTGAACTAAGGAACCATAAGAATAACGAAAGTCAAAAATAGCATCTAGTCATTTTAAAAAAAAATCGATTAATTGTGCATAAATCATGTGAATAGAAACGTGAAATGGAGAAAAATTAAAATGTTTCGTATTTTTATAAAAGCCAATGCATTGTACATAATTCATCTGGGCAAAAACGTTAAACTGAGAGATTAATGTGGTCCCAAAGATAATTCCCAATGTTGCTGGAATTTTAATTTTGCCTTCATGCTGTAGATCAGCACAGAAACTTTTGCTCTTCAGAAATAAATTATTGCTGATTATTATAATGTACTGACCTATTATAACACGTCATAATTTGTTGCCATTTTTAGCTAATTTTTGTATGACTCTTAGGCAATATGGAAATAGCTATAGTAATTATGCCAAACACCCCCAAAATTTATACCATGTCTGTTGAGGGACTAAATAAACCCAGTAGTCCACCATCGCATATGAAACATCACTTCATGCTGCTAAAAACTGTGAGCTGTTGAGGTTATTTTGTCAAGTAGCTCACCAATTGTGACAGTCAGTGTTCAACATCATTTGGCAACTACCAGCAAACTTACTTTTTTTTTATAGTTGATACTGCTTAAATATTAAAATGTGAGTAACAATTATAGACGTAATAGCATTGTTTTTTCACAGTATACAACGTATAAAGACAAATAATGACGTGTTATAAACAGGTTACAATATACATTATAATCATCAGCAATAATTTACTTCTGAAGAGCAAAATTTTCTGAGTTGATCTGCAACATGAAGGCAAAGTTAAAATTCCACGAACGTTTACGGGCGCAGGTTCGAATCCTGCCTCGGGCATGGATGGGTGTGATGTCCTTAGGTTAGTTAGGTTCAAGTAGTTCTAAGTTCTAGGGGGCTGATGACCTCAGAAGTTAAGACCCATAGTGCTCAGAGCAATTTGAACCACCAACGTTCGGAATTATCTTTGGAACCACATTAATTTCTCGGTTTAACGTTTCTGCCCAGAAAAATTGTGTACAATCCATTGCCTTTAATAAAAATACGAAACACTTTATGTCTCCCTATTTCACGTTTCTGTCCACATGATTTACGGACGATTCATCGGATTTAAAGAAAATGACTGCAATCCCATCTTTTTTTCTTTCCTTATGGTTCCTTCGTTCAGACATTCATTATGTAACAAGTAACACACAATAACATCCAAAATTGTTGGGATTCCAGCTTAATAACTAATTCAACCGGGCTGAACATACCACACAACTGCTGTAACTTCGTTTCTACACATGTATTTACATTTAGCTTTCACGTTACCGTGCAACCTCTGTGGTACAACAGCAAAGATCGATGTACGTACTCATGAAGTCGGTTTAGGTTTATTTATGTCACGATGACGTAGCGTTTCGTCACTATGACGTAGAGCTCTCCTCATCTAACGTGAGATGAATGCTACCCAGCCTAAGGTGATGAGTGCTTAAGCCGTGCTCGGTGTTATGAGTGATTTACACGGTTTAAAATGGCCGGACGGAAGTTAAAGAATGACTCTCGTTCATGATGCCCTTCGACGTCTACCAACGACGCTCAGGAAGGTCAACGATATTGTGCGTGCCAATCGAAGACCGACTGCCCGAGGGACTGCAGAACAATGTAACATTTCAGTTGGGTCACGTCATGAAATCCTGTCACAGCATCTTGGAATGCATCGTGTTGTCACCACGTTCGTCCCAAGGCTCATGAACCAAGACCAGAAAGACCTCAGGCTCACAATCTGTGAAGAGCTTTTGGATCACGGTAATTGGAACGAGATGTTTCGTAAGGGAATCGTAACTGGTGATGAGACGTGAATCTACGGTTATGATCTATATCTACATCTACATTTATACTCCGCAAGCCACCCAACGGTGTGTGGCGAAGGTCACTTTACCCGCCACTGTCATTACCTCCCTTTCCTGTTCCAGTCACGTATGGTTCGCGGGAAGAATGACTGCCGGAAATCCTCCGTGAGCGCTCTAATCTCTCTAATTTTACATTCGTGATCTCCTCGGGAGGTATAAGTAGGGGGAAGCAATATATTCGATACCTCATCCAGAAACGCACCCTCTCGAAACCTGGACAGCAAGCTACATCTTGCAGAGTCCGCCACTTGAGTGTGCTAAACATCTCCGTAACGCTATCACGTTTACCAAATAACCCTGCGACGGAACGCGCCGCTGTTCTTTGGATCTTCTCTATCTCCTCTGTCAACCCGACCTGGTACGCATCCCACACTGATGAGCAGTACTCAAGTATGGGTCGAACGAGTGTTTTGTAAGCCACTTCCTTTGTTGATGGACTACATTTTCTAAGGATTCTTCCAATGAATCTCAACCTGGCACCCACCTTACCAACAATTAATTTTATATGATCATTCCACTTCAAATCGTTCCGCACGCATACTCCCAGATATTTCACAGAACCTACCAGTGGCTGTTCCGCTATCATATAATCATACAATAAAGGATCCTTCTTTCTATGTATTCGCAATACATTACATTTGTCTATGTTAAGGGTCGTTGCCCCTCCCTTCACCAAGTGCCTATCCGCTGCAGATATTCCTGCATTTCGCTGCAATTTTCTAATGCTGCAACTTCTCTGTATACTGCAGCATCATCCACGAAAAGCCGCATGGAACTTCCGACACTATCTACTAGGTCATTTATGATGTTGAGACTAAGGTTCAGTCTTCACACTGGGTTGGCAAAGGTTCTCCAAAAAAAGCTCGTCAGATCAGGTCAAATGTCAGAACCATGCAGACAGTTTTCTTTGACTTTGAAGGATTACTTCATCATAAATTCGTGCCACAGTAACTAACTGTTAGTCGATGGTACTACCGTTACGTAATGCGACGCCTGCTAGAGAGTGTGAAAAGGAAACAGCCTGCAATGTGGGGAGGCAATTCATGGATTTTGCTTCACGATAACGCAACTGCACGTTCATCCCTGTTGGTGCGTGACTACTGCATAAGAAACGAAATCGCAGTGCTGCCGCATCCTCCATACTCTCAAGGCTAGGCCCCTACAGTCTCTTTTTATTTTCAAAGTTGAAAACCCCATTGAAAGGACGAAGATTTGCAACCATAAACGAGCTAAAGGAAAATTCGCAGACGTCGCTTGGCGCGATGCAGCAAGAGGGGCACCAAGACTGTCTCCGGAAGTGGAAACGGCATTGGGAGTTGTGTGTCAACTGTGGAGGAGAGTATTTCAAAGGTAAGCTTAGAAAAGAGTTGTGGACAAGGTCCCGAAGTTTTTTGAGCAGACCTCGTGTTGCTACCGTAATCAATAGGATATATACATTAACTGAACTTATCTAGTTTCTTCGCACCATTTATTTGCCTTCCTCTTGTGCGTGGTGTCTGCAGCATTTCTCTGTAATATCCAGCCGACAATCAGCCGACACAACAGCAGTCCACCGCTGTTCCATGACAGAAATGTGCTGATCGAACCGTTCGCTGTGCTCTCACTGAAGGCACCACAGTTCTTCGGGAACTCACTAAGGTGGGAGTAAAGGAAGTGCATCTTCAGGATCAAGGTGCAGCCAAAACCTTATAAACATGTTCGTCCATGAGGTCCCTGTTCTTTTGGGATGTCCTGGTTCCCAAGAACAACGGTGTCACGGTACGAAAACAATGCCACGCATGCAGCTGATCAGAGGTTAGAGTGGACTCAAAGTGCGTGCCCCCAATAGTTGACGTATCTCTGAACCAATGAATATCCCCTCTGTGATCTTCTTTACGCTGAGTCTTGGAGACTTTTTACACAGATACTGAAACGCCGCTTCATCCCTGTGCACAACATAACAACTTAATGTGGGATTTTGTTCAGATTCACTCGAGGTTCTTTGGAAATATATATATGAACCAAGGCTGTTCATGGAACCAATTCCTTCTGTGCGTAGAGTTTTTCTCTTGAGCGACTGTCCAACTCACACAGGTAACAGCAATAACTGGTGTAACCGTCTTCAGAATCCAACAGC
The DNA here is from genome assembly GCF_021461395.2 of Schistocerca americana. Classification (NCBI taxonomy): domain Eukaryota; kingdom Metazoa; phylum Arthropoda; class Insecta; order Orthoptera; family Acrididae; genus Schistocerca; species Schistocerca americana. The sequence goes on along the minus strand of NC_060119.1, from coordinate 159,866,189 downwards.
ATCGCAATGACTGAAATCTCCACATACCGGCCATTCTTGATGACTGTAATTAAAATGGTATAACATTCCTAGGATATGGCAGCATATGCAGTAGGGATGGATGACCTTTCATTAATATTGTGCGATAGTATTGTCCTCAGTATTATTTTTGAGCCATCTATAAAGTGGTTCCACTCGACTGGTTTGTTTGCAGTGTTCAGGTCTTCCAACAAACCGTCATGCGGAATGTAGCCTCCTCTCATTGATGAAACGTCACTCAAGTTTTTTTTTATGCCCCTGAAACGCAGACAAACGTTCTGTATCAGTGAGGAGATTAAACTGCTGCAGCCGGGTGGCCAAGAATTCGGTTTTATGCCGTGGAATATCTAAATCTCCAATCAAATCACTGGGTTCATCCTGTGTGATATTCATGTTCAGTGCATGTAAATCTAAAAAAAAAAAAAAGCACGGCTACTTTCATTATTGTAAGAAATAAAACGAGAAAAATGGGAATCAATGTAATCTGTTGGATTTTCGTAATAGCTTTGTGCAAGAATAATACAGTGTTAGGTCGCAAACGTGTCCACAGTTTTAATATACAAGGACAAGCTAACTAATTGTAGTTTTCTGGAGAATTTAAAATCAAGTGCGTGAAGTACAAATTGAATTCCACAATAAACTCATGGCACACAACGGACAGGTAGAAATACTGAAGATCTCTATGAGGTGAAGAAACCATCTCGTGTTGTGATATAAGAAGAAATATTTGTCGATTTGGAAGACATAGAGGTTACGCTGTTAATAACAGTTTAAAGCGTATTTGGAGGACTTACGAGCAAAGAATGTAGGAGGGGAAGACAATATTCCGTCCGAGTTTATAAAATCATTGGAGTAAGTGACAATTATTCAAATTAAGTTGTAGAATCTACGGAGACTGTAGACACGCAGAACATCAGACTTCAGGAAGAATATTATTCAAACTAATGCGAAGATCTGGAAGGATTATATATGTGAGAACTATTCCACAGTTAGCTGAACTGTTCATGCATCCAAGTTCCTAACAAGAGTAATATATAGAAAGGATGGATAAGAAAATTGGAAATCGGCTAAATGACTATTACATCATCTATAGAAAAATTTAAGGCACCATAGAAGCAGTTCTTAAGTTCCGTTTGATAGCAGAAGCAAGACTAGAAACGTCAAGACACTTTCATAGGATTTTGCAACATACAAAAAGGAGATCGACAGTATAAACTGTTGCAAGATGTTTTAGATTCACGTAGAAATAGGAGTAAACTCTTGGGAAAGACAGATAATGTGCAATATGTACACGAATCAACAGGGAACAATAAAAAGAGAGCAACAAGAGAGAAGTGCTCAAATTAAAGAATATATATATTGCTAGGATAGCATCATTCCCCTACTGTTCAACCTGTACATCGAAAAATCAATGGTCAAAATAAACCGAAGGTTTCTGCTTAAAGGGGCGTGTTTAAAATTTAGGGTGAAAGATGCCACTGATATTCGCTGATGACATGGCTGTCCTCAGTGAATGTGAGGAAGTATAAAACTACAGAGCGAGGTGGCGCAGTGGTAGCACACTGGACTCGCATTCGGGAGGACGACGGTTCAATCCCGCGTCCGGCCATCTTGATTTAGGTTTTCTGTGATTTCCCTAAATCGCTCCAGGCAAATGCTGGGATGGGTCCTTGGCACGGCCGACTTTCTTCCCTAATCCGATGAGACCAATGACCTCGCTGTTTGGTCTCTTCCCCCCAAACAACCCAACCCAATCTTTTAACTAGGCAAAGTAAGTGAAATGACAGTGCACCAAAGAAAGATGGAAGCAAAGAGCAGTACCAGAAATAATATCAATGATAAAATTAACATCAAAATTCAGTGCCACGTAATAAGCGAAGTGAAACAACACAAGACGGTTAAAGCAAGGGCGATATAGGAAGCAGAGTATTAGGGCAATGAAGACATCAGTTAATGGTTGGAGTGTTGACACGTTATCTGCGTTTCCAGTAATTCTGGCAACTGATGGGTTCTGCATAGGGATCATATCGACCTGTAACGCAGCAAAAACAGCCTGAAGCGTTGAAACTGGTAGCGGCAAAATAAAATAAAGTCATAAGGACGGCTGTAGATGTTTTTATTTTTTGTCATGATAAAACAATTAATCTATGAGTACACGACGTGAGTCGTGCTGACGTCGCTGGCGATCGGTGTAAGACTATGCTCGAGGCTGTTGATGGGGACGGAGCGTGTTGTGGCGTGGGGAGCTGGAGAGTGGTAACGGAGCTATGAGGACAGAGTGAGAGGTCCATCCAGCGAGGAAGGCGGGCACTTACGCAAAAGTCTTGGGCAAGTAGTCCGGCGAGTGGTTGCTGCTCATGTTTGTATGCCGATTTGAATCCGTAGCTGACTTCGAGTGCCGTCTTCGTGCATAGCCTGGCTAGCCAGCTCTGGAACGTGGCACACCGACGAGAGAGATGAAGCCAGTTTCGCTGGGTTGAATTCTGGGCCCCCTTTGGAACCGGCAAGTTTCAGCTTCGATTCGTGGACTCCAGTTAAATGTTCGTTTTTGAGGTCTTAGCTGTTTTTACTGAAGGCCTGTCTGTTTTCTATTTGGTTTTTTACTTAACTGCAGCTGTTATTAAAGAAGGCCTATCTGTTTCCTATTTAGTAATTTTACTTAACTAAAGCTGTTGATATTGAAGGGCTGCCTGTTTTGCATTTGGTAATTTGCTTAACTGATGCTCATATCACTGAAGGCCTGCCTGTTTTCTGTTTGGTAAGTTTTGCTTAACTAGGGTTGTTGTTAAAGAACACCTGGCCGTTTTATGTTTGGTAATTTTACTTAAGTCAAGCTGTTTTTAAAGAAGGCCGGCATGTTTTGCATTTTGTTATTTTGCTTGACTGAAGCTGTCTGTTTTTGTTTAATAATTTTGCTTAGCTGATGCTATTATTAAAGAACGCCTGGCCGTTTTCTGTTTGATAGTTTTACTTACCTGAAGCTGTTCTTATTGAAGCCCTTTTTAATTAAATTAAAAGCTGTTTCACAATTTGTGTTAGGTGAAACTCTTATTAATCAAGGCCTATATATTTTTATTGCTCTATTACTGAGGTCTGAATTGCTCAATCTGTGTTGTAATTAACTGAAACTGAGATTGCGAAAGACCTACCTGTTTCGGAGGTATTTATGTCGATGAGGTAGTAACAGGAAATGTCATTTGGTGGTACATGGGTGCTAACCTTTCGCGTTACATCCCTTGATCTACAATTGTAGGTTTCACAACATAAATTATTGCAATGTGTAAAACCCACACTGCATACGCCATGTTGAACGGCACTGTCAGCGGATAGGAGAATGGCTGTTGCGGAATAATTGGTGACAAACACATTGATCCATTCTTTATCGATGGCACCTCAAGTTGTGATAAAAATCGAACATTCTTCGAGGACGATCTCCCAATGTTGCATTCGTATCTTCCCTTGGACTTGCGACGAACAGTGTAGTTTCAACATAATGTTTGTCCAACACATTATTCTGTAGCAGCTCGAGGAGTATTAGATCGCGGTACAATAGTCAGTGGATCAGCAGCGTTGGTCCAGTGCCTTAGACTGCAAGATCGCCATGCCTTACTTCGTCTGACGTTTGTTCGTGGGATTACTTGAACAGCGAAGTTTATAATTAATTGCCAACAAGGCGTACTCCGAATGTATGTCAGCAGACTACGTCGGAAATACTTCTCAGTTGTGTGCAAATACATAAGTTCATTGAAGTGGCGATTTTTGAGCACTTATTCTCTTTTTTTGTCGACTGCTTTTTTCTCGAGGTAAAACTGTTTTGGAACTCCACTGTGTTATTTGTCGATTGCAGCATCATCTGTCTCACAACGACAAATGTGTTACTTTCAAAAGTTACGTAATTTTCTTTGTAGAATGCGAATCTACAATGAAAATCGGATGTTCCTGTTTACGATTTATAAGCTGCCCTACCACCCCATGCAGTTGGGCCATGGAAGGCTTAACATTCATATCACCAGACAGCATTCTGAAAGATATTCAACAGGTGTTCTTCGTTTTTATAGTCCGATGCATAGTTTTTGAGATTATTTTTGCGTCAAGATAACTCACCCTTAGTAGTAGCTTTGATAGCTACAATTAATTATTACCACTTATTACATACGGCTTCTATCTTTAGAGCGTACACAAAGACTTCGCAGCCGTAGTTTAATGTTATTCTGTGTTATCAACATATGAAAAAGTGAAATTGGACGCCATCGTTATTAGGTGGTCATGGCATGATACAAGTATTTTTTAACAAGCAGCAGCTGCATTTGAGATATCTAAAGACAGAACTCAACCTCCCGCACAGTCCATGTGTGTTTTAGCATATACAAAGCTTAGCTTTCGCAGTTATCATTGTATGTTGGTGGAAGTTCTATTTTTCTGGGTTGACAGGCACTTTTGACTGGGTATTCGAATCACTATTGCAGGCTAAAGATAAGAAATACATTTACACATTTTTAAGGAAAAATATGGAAAAACATGGAAAAGTTTACGAACCTATGGAAAAACGGGAAAAAATTTAAAGATCTAAAAAAATATGGAAAAATATGGTTGCTGAGCGGAACAGAGCTTTATGTTGGTCACCACACTGCAGTCAAGTTTTCTTAGGTGACTACCTACCTGTGGAGACATTCATTGGATGCATAGGGCCTGTAAAGATGTGCGAAAATTGTAGCTCAGCTTGTAAAGTGCTGGGCTATAAAGCAACAAATAGGTTATCTGTTCATCAGTGACAAGGCTTTCGTCGGGAGTACGCTGTGGTTCTCTAGATAGATAAGTGATTTGACGGACAGGGTGGGCAGCAATCTGCGGTTGTTTGCTGATGATGTTGTGGTGTACGGAAAGGTGGCGAATTTGAATGACTACAGGAAGATATAAGACGACTTAGAGAAAATTTGTATCTGGTGTGATGAATGACAAGTAGCTCGAAATGTGGAAAAATGTAAGTTAATGCGGATGAGTAGGGAGAACAAACCTGTAATCTTCCGTTACAGTATTACTAGTCTCGTGATTGACACAGTCAAGTCGTTTAAATATCTGCGCATAACGTTGCAAAGCAATAACAAATGGACCGAGCATGTGAGAATTTTGGTAGAGAAGGCGAATTGTTGACTTCGGTGTATTGAGAGAATTTTAGGAAACAGTGGTTCACCTGTATAGGAGACCGCATATACAACGCTGGTTCGACATATTCTTGAGTAACGCTCGAGTGTTTTGGATCCGTACCATGTCGGACTGAAGGAAGACATCGAAGCAATTCAAGGGTGGGCTGCTAGATGTGTCACCGGCAGGTTCGAACAACACTTAAGTGTTACGGAGATGCTTCGGGAACTCAAATGAGAATTCCTGCAGGGAAACACTATTGACAAAATTTGGAGGACTGGCATTTGAAGCTGACCGCCGAACGATTTTACTGCCGCTAACATCACAGGATCGCGAAGATAAGATGTGAGAAATCAGAGCTCATTTAAAAGCATATAGCTAGTCCTTTTTCTTTCGCTGTATTTGTTGAGTGCAACAGGAAAGAGAATGACCAGTAGTGGTACAGGGTACCCTCCGCCACGCACTGTACGGTGGCTTGTCAAGTCTCTATGTAAATGTAGACAGTGGCTCAAAATGTATATGACACCGAGTCTGCACACGATTAGACCACTGAAAATGTAACTTAATTCAGCACTGTGATAGGTGAGATGTACGAACGCTAGTAAACCAGGTTAATGTACTCCAGCCACGAAATATTACTCTCCAAAACATAATATTTTCTCTTTCGTTTGGCGGTCCACTTGCAAAACGTTCCGTTCTCCCTCTGTTTCCTGCAGCTTAGACTCTCTGCAAAACGATTTTGTGTGCGTTTCAGTAGAGCTCCAGGATCTCCCACCCTCTCCGTGCCTACTTGCAGCACTTGCACGAGAGCCTGTCGACGAGAGTGGAAGGGGATTTGAGCAAGTAACAACTATAAGAGGATTAGAACGAAAGATTAAGGAGGAGGGTTTAAAACAAAAGGATATGAGCGCACAAGTGGCGCGGTATAATGGAAATTCTGCCGTAATGAGAATTTAAGCTTCAAAGTCAATAACCCGGCAAGTCATGTCGGAAATACCCCCCTGAGCAAAAGTTTCCTCAATGGGCACGAGTGGCGAGGTACGGACAATCTCAGAGGATGTAAACCTCATACGCAGCGTACACACACAAACGCGACGCATGAGTGGCTACACGTTGCCTGCGTCCGCCGGCTTGTACGCGAAAGAGCAACGACGCGAAAATGTTGCAGAATTAAAGTGGATGGCTACGCTTTTTCAAAATACCGCATTGAATAGCACCCCGTATGTGCTCCTTCAAAGAGCAATTACGCAAGCCATTGTAGGGGAGCCAAATGAAAGAAAATACGTAAACATATACAGAACACGCTTGTTCGCTGTACGCGAATGAAGTGCGGAACGAGGGGAGATCAACAATGACTTCACAATGACGAAGCAGTTGTTTTCCGCAGGACAAAAGCGCAACAAACTCATTGTTCTAAAGTGTAATTTCATGTTAGGCTGAATCTCATCCGCAACCCGTCATTACTCACTGCGACAGCTTCAGGGCTCACGTAGCATTCTGCAAACGCTTTCCATCTGGTGTCGTCATTCTCAGTTACAGTCGGCTGAACTTCTACGAAGTGGAAAAGACTATCCGGAAACTGAGTTTTGAATTCTGACAACCATAAAGTGCATGTCACAGTTTTGGCATATACAGAACCAAAACTGTTATCTATTGTACTAGCTAAACGAACACTTGTTCGCCATGTCTCAGAAAACCATATTACTTTTGTACGACCTGGGTTTCGGCATGCAAGATCACTTTCCGTACATAGATTCCAAAGGTGACAACACAACAAAGACATGAACACCCCACACTCCAAGTGCTCTGAGAGCAGCTCCAGCAATTTATAGAAAAAAATGGTTCAAATGGCTCTGAGCACTATGGGACTTAACATCTTAGGTCATCAGTCCCCTAGAACTTAGAACTACTTAAACCTAACTAACCTAAGGACATCACACAACACCCAGCCATCACGAGGCAGAGAAAATCCCTGACCCCGCCGGGAATCGAACCCGGGAACCCGGGCGTGGGAAGCGAGAACGCTACCGCACGACCACGAGATGCGGGCGCAATTTATAGATCGCTGCGTGTTGTCTTAGATACATTGTAGCGCTTTCCACAAATACTTGATAGTGGCTGTTTAATTTTATTGCTAAATACACACTAAGACAAAAGAACGACGCACCACGATGGAATTATCCAAATAGGACAGAAATCAGGAAATGTGATGTACAGGTACAGACCAACAAATGTTGACAATTTCAAAGAAATTGGAGCATTTATTCAAGAGAAAGGACTTCACGAACTGAGCAAGTATGGCCCTTGTGCACAGCTATTCGGCTTGGCATTGATTGAGAGATTTGTTGCATGTCCTCCTGAGGGATATCGTCCCAAATTCAGTCGAACTGCAAAATCCCGAGCATGTTGTAGGGCCTTGCCCGTAGTGCTCCATACGTTCTTAATTGAGGAGCAATCAGGGGACCTTGCTGGCCAAGGTAGGGTTTGGTAAGCACGGGGACATGCAGTACAATCTCTAGCCTGGTACGAGCGGTCATTCCCTTGCTGACATGTAAGCCCGTGATGGGTTGCCATGAATGTCAACAAAACGGGGCGTAGAATATCGTCGGCGTACCACCGTGCTGTAAGGTTGATGCAAGTGACAACCAAAGAGATTCTGCCATGAAGAGAAGTGGCAGCCCAGAGCACCACACATTTCCTGCTTCCATAATTTTGTGGTCGCCGGCCGGTGTGGCCGAGCGGTTCTAGGCGTTTCAGTCTGGAACCGCGCGACCGCTACGGTCGCAGGTTCGAATCCTGCCTCGGGCATGGATGTGTGTGATGTCCTTAGGTTAGTTAGGTTTAAGTGGTTCTAAGTTCTAGGGGACTGATGACCTCAGATGTTAAGTCCCATAGTGCTCAGAGCCATAATTTTGTGAGAGTCATCAGCGAGAAAAAGTTTTGTAAATGTTTGAAATTAAGTGTAATGTTCGTTGCAAGTCTCTAATTGCTCTTATTCTCAAACAATGGGTAATTGATGTGTGGGTATCCTCACGTTGTTGGCTGAAGTGCTTTTTCATCCCCATCCCCACTCCTTTGATACGTGGGTGGTTCTTACACGACAGTCAGTGAAATGTATACAGAGTTTGATTGAAATCGGTCCGGTGGCGTAGGAGAAGATGTGGAATACATCGAGTTTTGTAATTTGTGTGAATTTACTGCAACCAGTTGCTTTCATAGGCGTTTGTTTTCCCACGATCACATTTCAGGATGCTTGGTACTTCATTTTCAGATGTTTAAATTTATCCAAGTGTTGGTAAAATTATTTCTATACAAATGGGGTTACAGAATTTCGCACTGGTAGTTTTTAAGACTAAAAGTAAAAGTAAGCTCCTCCCGAACAGGCCATGAAGACCCAGCGGTACCGACCGGCCGCCGTGTCATCCTCAGCCCATAGGCGTCATTGGATGCGGATATGGAGGGGCATGTGGTCAGCACACCGTTCTCCCGGCCGTATGTCAGTTTCCGAGACCGGAGCTGCTACTTCTCAATCAAGTAGTCGCCTCAGTTGGCTTCACAAGGGCTGAGTGCACTCGGCTTGCCAACAGCTCTCGGCAGACCGGATGGTCACCCATCCAAGTGCTAGCCCAGCCCGACAGCGCCTAACTTCGGTGATCTGACGGGAACCGGTGATACCATTGCGGGAAGGCCGTTGGCAGTTTTTAAGACAGCTATTCCAAAACGTAGTAAGTATAAAAACAATGTTCACTACACGTAAATATATGTAAACATGTGAACCTGCGGTGAACATATAATGAGTGTGTTCACCAAAACACATGGTTTGAGGCATAATTTGTTGGTGTAGGCTTTCGGGTTCCATTCATGTCATTCATATCGGTGTGTTACCTCATAAATATTAATGTCACGGTCGCCATCATTTTGACAGCAAGTTACAAGCTCAAGGAAATACATCGATGGAAAAAAATGACAATACCGAACCATAATTAATGCAAGGTAATGAAATTTTGGAAATACATTTGTCTAGGTAACATATAGAAGTGATTAACATTGCAATATCACAGGGAGAGACAAGCCATAGCTAATGTGAAGTGTTGCTACATTAATAACCGGTGTAACCGCCAGAATGTTGAATGCAAGCATGCTAACGTGCATGCATTGTGTGGTGCAGGTGCCGGATGTCGGTTCGTGCAATGGAGGTACACGCCTATTGCACTTGGTCAGTCAATACAGGGCGTTTAATGGCGTTTCTAGACGACGCTGGAGTTGTCTGATGATGTCCCAAATGTGCTTAATTGGAGACTGATCTGGTGATCGAGCAGGCCAAGGCAACGAGTCGACACGCTGTGCAGAATGTTTGGCAACAACAGCAGTGTGTGGGCCAGAGTTATCATACTGGAAACCAGTCTCTGGAATGCTGTTGATGAACGGCAACACAACAGATCGAATCATCGTTCAGGATAAGTGGGAGAACCACGAAAGTGCTCCTGCTGTCATACACTATCGTATTACGGACCATAACTCCAGGTATAGGTCCACTGTGTCTAGACTGCGGGCAGGTGTGTCTAGACTCACCTGGACTCATTCTAACCAACTCAGAGCTATCACTGGCACCGTGGCAGAATCAGTTTTCGTCAAAAAACGCAACAGACCACCACTCTGTCCTCCAATGAGCTCTCGCTTGAAAGCACTGAAGTCGCAAATGACGGTGGTTTGGGGTCACTGAAACCCAAACCACAGGACGTCTGGCTGGGCGCTGTCCTTGAAATGATCAATTTATAATTGTTCGTTTTGTCACTGTCACCACTGGAATCACTTCCCAAGACGCTCATGCGGTGGATCTCTCTGACGAGGCTTCCCCCGTGACAAGACCTGCCGTCAGACAGAGCACAATGTTTTTTTTTGGTCACTGTGGTGGCAACTGCTGCTCAGATTGCTACTACAGATGCAGTACGATGTGCCAGCGCCATGTACCGGACACGGTGGTCTTCCCTCTTGCCGCGCGGAGTGGCCGCGCGGTTGGAGGCGCCATGTCACTGATTGCGTGTTCCCTCCGGCCGGAGGTACGAATCCTCCCTCGGGCAAGGGTGTGTGTTATGTTCGTAACGTAAGTTAGTGTAAGGTAGTTTAAAATGTGTGTAAGTCTAGGGATCAATGACCTCAGCAATTTGGTCCCTTCGGAATTCACACACATTTGCACATTTCTTCTCTCTCGGATAGTGCCATGCAGCTGTCAGGAGCCTTATCTTCTTGGGACTGTACATTCTCCTGCCAAGTCTTTCTGGAATATCACAGAAGGATCATCCAACTTCCCGTAGCCCTATTACACTTTCTCTTTCAAAGTCAGTGAGTTGTTAGTGGTGTCTTTGTCGCCTTAAAGGCAGTACTTACGTACATCAACCCACCATGTCCAATCTCAAAGCTATCTAAGACTCACGACAATTACAACGTGGAGCTACTAGCGCCACTCTGGTGCGACTGTCGCAAAATTGGAATAGATACGATCTGTCAGATGTAGAGAGATGTCTACCATCTTTTATTTATGTCGCACAATTCTTTCTTGGTGCTGCTGTTATTTATTTCGTCAGTGTATGTGAACCGGGCCCCTGGGTCCCCAAAGATTGCCCACATCTGTTTTATAGCCGCATCAGACTCGTCCTCTCCCTTGTAGGGACATGAAATGTACTCTTTCGATCCATCCAGTTTCTTCTCTGCGCTTGATAGTAGGATGCCCGTCCTTTTAATTTCACAGAAGATGTTTTCTATATGTCGAATTAATCACCTTGACCATCTTTTCTTTATCCATTTCTTCAAACATTTCTCTATGGCTTCCCAGCACTTCTTATGACTTTCGTTTTTAAGAGTCTTACAGTGTGGTGTCCTGTTTTTCCATTACATTTTTGTCCTTCCTTCTGTCGTGCATCAGTATTTCTTTTATTATTCACGGTTTCTTCGCCGTTACCTTCATTGTACCCATGTTTATAAATCCACCTTCTGTTGTTGCTGTTTTTGGAGCAATCAATTCAGTGATATTCATCACTGCATCGTTATAGCCTAAGACGACTTTCTTGCATCTGCGCATTTCTGAGTACTTCATTGCGCCACTTATTTCCATATTGACTCCTCCGAACGATTCTCCTGGTTCAAATGGTTCAAATGGCTCTGAGCACTATGGGACTTAACATCTGAGGTCATCAGTCCCCTAGAACTTAGAACTACTTAAACCTAACTAACCTAAGGACATCACACACATCCACGCCCGAGGCAGGATTCGAACCTGCGACCGTAGCAGTCGCGCGGTTCTGGACTGAAGCGCCTAGAACCGCTCGGCCACCACGGCCGGCAACGATTCTCCTGAATCTTAGTCTACTCTTCATGATTATTAAATTGTGACCTGAGTTTATAACAGATCCTAGGCACCCCTTATAATCCAATATCTGATTTCGGAATGTCTAACCGTGAGGCCTTTTCCGGGCATATCTCCCTCTCTCGGGTTTTTTGAACGGTGTTCAGGAGAAATTCAAAACTGAAGCCTTTACTCTCCTGCATTACTAATACCAGCGTCATATTCTCTTGTTCTTCTACTCCTTCTCCTCCTACCGTGTTACAAATCCGCATGATAATTAGATTTTTTCCCTTTACATACCGAATTTCCCCCTCAGTATCCTCACATATGTTCTTTATCTCTCCTTGTTACGTCGATGTGTACACTCGAAAATTTGTGTTGTCATTGTTTTCGTGTCTGATGAGAGCAACCCTATCAGTGAACTATTCACAGTAAGTCACTCTATATCCTACCTTCCTATTCATAACGAATTCTACTGCCGTTATAACATTTCATGGCGCTGCTGATCATAAATCTTTATTTTCTTTTCATTTCACTTCACTGATCACGAGTTCTCTAGTCAGAGACTTTTCAGTCCTTTTTCAGATTTTATATTTTCCCTACCACCTTCAGACTCCTGAAATGTCGTTCTCCGACTCGAAAGTTATCCCTTCGTCGCTTACACCATCTTTCACTCATTGTCCCTCCCCCACAGAAGTCTCTTCCCGGAGATCCGGAATCGTTTCCCAATGGAGGAATCATCATGTCATTTTTTCAGCTACAGACCACATGTGCTGTGTATGTATCTTATGTGTCTTGCATTCTTATGTCGTTTATAATTCCTGATTTTTCCACGTTTTGACGGCTGTTAACTATCCCAAACTCTGTCCATTCTTCTGCTCTCTTTGATAAGGCCATTGGCAGAATTAGTACCATTCCACATCTCGGAGATCTTCGGCCAGCATTGCTGATTTAAGTAGTAGCTGGAATGTAACCGGAACCCATCGCGTTTAGGTTCTTACTGAAAGACACTTCCATTTTTTTCTATTTGTTTCCAAGCGATTTTTCCACAAAATTTTTTCTTTTTTTTGTGTCAGAGGGTGGCCAATCTCTCTAAAACACTGAGCTACCGTTAGAAACTTGTAGACCACACCATTACTGCTCCAGAAACGGAAAAGCCCATTGCGGATGGTTGTGTCTAATGAAAGAAATGTGCTGTCTGATGCTGGGCAGGACGTGGTGGCAATTTGAGAAACCTGTTTCTGGACGGGAATCAGAGTGCCGTAACTTGCCTTCCACGTCTCTGATAGTCACATGCAAAACGTTCGCCCCTTTGGGCGCGCCGCAATAAGGCGTGAACCCATCGATAAGGCAGGCGGGGTCTAATTTCCTGCTGCAAGTCAGGAGGCAGAGGGCGCGGTGCAAGAACTCCTGGTAACCTTGGCCACCGGCGCTCGCCCTGGGCCGGAAATGAAGCGAGTCGGGTAGCAGCGGCGATCGGGTGTGTTTACGGCGGGCGCACAGTGCTTCAGTTCGGATCCGGCGGAGCTATCTCTGCACCCTATCTGCGGTCTACGTCTGGAGCGAGCAAACGGATGCTGCCGCTCTAGCTGCCGTGCTCTGGGCCCAACGCTTTAGCCTCTGACGCGTAGACGTTACTGGCATTGCGCAGCTCTGGTAACCAACACATGCACGAGGGATGTCAACAGAGTTTTAAATACATCGTAATAAAGGTTATGTAATACTTGTTTGGTTTGCAGGTGCATTGTTGGTTTGTTGGTTGTTTTGGGGGAGGGACTATACAGACAGGTCATCGTTCTCATTCGTTTAGGGAAGGAACCATCCTAGAACCTGCCTGAAACGATTTAGGGAAATGACGGAAAACCTAACTTAGCATGGCCCGACGCGGGTTTGAACCGTCGTCCTCCCAAATGCGAGTTCAGTAAGGTAACCACTCGCCACCTCGCTCGGTGATCTATTAGATGGGAAAGCTATGGAGATGAGAGGTGGGAGCTGAGGTGGGTAGTGGGGAAGACGGTCGTTGGGAAAGACAGAGTGAGGAGCGGTGTGTCTCATGGGTAGCACAGTGGTTGCAGGAGGAATGACATGGGGATGGGTAGAGAAGAAAAGGGGAGACGAGCCGCGACGTGATGTGTGAGTGGCACATGTCTGGTGTAGTAGCGAACGTAGAAATCCGCACGCCGCAGCATCTTATCAAGACGCAAGTGGAGTGAAAAGCCAATAAATTGTCAAATCAAAACACCTTCAGCCGTATAAACTTCTAGTTTTATTTTACTTTTGCTACTAGTTTCAGCGTTGAATTACACGATCTTCACATTCACTTACTGATATGTAGGAAGAATTCCGCCTCATGTACAATGAAAATAGATGCTGTCGTACACTCACTGATATCCGTACACTTCTTTTAACCTTTAGATCGTCATCTGCCGACTGGTCGCTAAATTAAAATAAAACTGGAAGTATAAACGGCTGATAATGGTTTGATTTGAGATTTTATAATGCACAGCCGATGTCTCACAACCATCCTATATGAGAATGGACTTAGATACTAAAACTAAACGACGCACCAGTTTGGTAAGGTAGGGTGCCGTGTGGTAATTAGTTTTTTGTATTTAATGAGGACCAACACTAGAAGATATCTGCGCGGTGTCGTTGTAAGTGTCCGGTAAGAATGCACCATCATATGGCTCACTGGTAAGTGGCACAGATACTTCATATTTGGTCAAACAGATCTAAATGGCGTATGTAGAACTAAGTAGCACACTTGATCTTCCTGTGAAGAACCGACAATCGCAAGAGAAGAGGAGGCCCTGGTCAGATAGAATCAATTGGGTGACTACTGTAGCCAACTACGAAGCATGCCGAAAAGTAATGCTTCCGACTTTTTTTCGTGAAACTCTTACAGCTTTTATAATAAAAAGAAACACTTAACATTCGAAATAATTATTCTTCCTGTCCATTTATTTATTTCTCAACGTAGCCAAGCTGGCGACGAACACATTTCTCCTACGAGACATGAGTTCGTACATACCGTCAGTGTAGAATGTTCGACTTTGTTGACAGGGGCACAACCTCACCTTTGCTTGCACCACTGTATCACTGCCAAAGTGAAATCCTGGAAGATGTTCTTTAAGTTTTGGAAACAGATGAAAATCGGTTGGAGCCCAGGCAGGATTCCATGAAGGACGGTCGATGACAGAGAACCCAAGGCGTCGGATTGTTGCAGATGTGCAGCGCTCGTGGGTAATCTGGTATTGTCATGCTGAAGGAGCAGGTACTCGATGTATCGACAAAGTCTTCGAATTCAGTGAGGGCCTCGCAAAGCCTTGCAGAGTTTGTGGTGGTGCCTTTAGGGATGAATTCCAAAAGCCCTACACATCGCAGAACACTGTATGCATGATTTTGCCTGCTGACGACATGGTATTGAACTTTTTTAGCGTCTGTGATCTTTTGTGGCGAAACTCCGTGGACACTTTCTCATATTCCTGGATGAAAGTGGTGAACCTAGCATCTATAACCCGTCACATTACTGATGTCGGATCGATCATCACCGTACGCAGCTTTCTTTCGCCTGTGGGTTTCAATTGGAGGCACCTTTTCTGAGTTAGAAATTCGATTACAGCACTCCGTTTTTCAAGAACCGGCATAGTTACATTACACCCTGTCACGTTACACGCTACAGTTCGAAGCCTCTAGCGACAGAGTGTTGCAAATTGCGTCGACTGAGTAATATGCATGACATGTAACACCTCCATTACTGAGAATAAAATAAAAAATTCGGAGGCACTGCTTTGCAGCACACCCTCGTAATCACCAGGAGGGCAGTTTGCGCCTGGATGCTTTGTCAGTAGAGCAAATGCTTTCAGAGATTCCGTTCAAAGACTGGCATATGACAATCTGTCACGGATCAGTTTCCAACATGTTCCATGACGTTTTCAACGTGTCGGATGTTGCTGTTAGCCGGAAAGGGAAAGCTGCTAGGAAGTTTCAAATCACCACAGACTCCGCTGAATATTGAAAAATTTATCCGATATCGTACACTGAAAGCATGTGGATTCACCATAGACGAAATAGGCGAGGTTTTACTGAATGGTCCAACTGAAGCGATCACTGAATGCAAATGTTTATGCTCCACTAGTTGCAGACCATTTTCAACCACTCATGGACGTAATGTTCGGAAACAACGAGGGAATTCTTATAGGTGACAACGCTCTGCGTCACTGGGCCACAATTTTTCGCGAATAATTTGGTCACCCAGATCTCCCGTCATGAATCCCATCGAACAGGTCAGTTCGTGCACAAAATCCTGCACAGCCAACACTATCGCAATTGTGGACGGCTATAGGGGCAGCGTGGATGTACATTTCTGCAGGGGACTTCCAACGATTTGTGTCCAGGCTACGCCGTGCTGCTGCACTACTCCAGACAAAAGTAAGTCCGACACGATACTAGGAGGAATCCCGTAACTTCTCTGTGTAAAATAGAAAGCAAGCACAAGGAAAGTGCCGTTAATCTATAGTAGATATTTCGCCAAGTGATTTAGACTATCCTCGATATTATTCAATCTCTATATTCAGCAAGCAGTAAAGGAAACAAAAGAAAAATTCGGAGTAGGAATGAAAATCCATGGAGAAGAAATAAAAACTTTGAGGTTCGCCGATGACATTGTAATTCTGTCAGAGAGAGCAAAGGACCTGGAAGAGCAGTTGAACGGGATGGACTGTCTCTTTAAAGAAGGGTATAAGATGAACATCAACAAAAGCAAAACGAGGATATTGTAGTCGGATTAAATCGGGTGATGCTGCGGGAATTAGATTAGGAAATGAGACGCTTAAAGTAGTAAATGAGTTTTGCTATTTGGGGAGCAAAATAACTGATGATGGTCCAAGTAGAGACGATATAAAATGTAGACTGGCAACGGCAAGGAAAGCGTTTCTGAAGAAGAGAAATTTGTTAACATCGAGTATAGATTTAAGTGTCAGGAAGTCGTTTCTGAAAGAATTTGTATGGAGTGCAGCCGTATATGGAAGTGAAACGCGGACGATAAATAGTTTGGACAAGAAGAGAATAGAAGCTTTCGAAATGTGGTGCTACAGAAGAATGCTGAAGATTAGATGGGTAGATCACATAACTGATGAGGAGGTATTGAACGGAATTGGAGAGAAGAGGAATTTGTGGCACAACTTGACGAGAAGAAGGAATCGGTTGGTAGGGCATATTCTGAGGCATCAAGGGATCACCAATTTGGTTGGCTGGTTCAAATGGCTCTGAGCACTATGGGAATTAACATCTATGGTCATCAGTCCCCTAGAACTTAGAACTACTTAAACCTAACTAACCTAAGGACAGTACACAACACCCAGCCATCACGAGGCAGAGAAAATCCCTGACCCCGCCGGGAATCGAACCCGGGAACCCGGGAACCCGGGCGTGGGAAGCGAGAACGCTACCGCACGACCACGAGATGCGGGCACCAATTTGGTATTGGAGGGCAGCGTGGACGGTAGGAATCGTAGGGGGAGACGAAGAGATGAATACACTAAACAGATTCGGAAGGATGTAGGTTGCAGTAAGTACTGGGAGATGAAGAAGCTTGCATAGGATAGAGTAGCATGGAGAGCTGCGTCAAACCAGTCTCTGGACTGAAAACCGCAACAACAAAATACGTAAGAGAAAGGAAAATCATGTTTAGTTCGAGGGAGTGCTGCGCTCGTTCCCAGAGTGTGTGAAACGATGAATTGCGGCAGCGTCAGCTCGGCTGCAAGTTTACTGTACAAGAAGATCTCTGCGCGCATACTCATTTGACGGGAAAGACGCCCCGCACTGTGCCACACCCTTATTCCTCGCTCAGAGTTTACTTTGATGTTGTCTCCGCGCCACTGGTGGGAGGCACGCTATCTTGCCCACGACAAGCACGCCGGCGTCACGGGACGGCGGACGTGGGGGCCTGGGAGCTGCCAGCGCGGTGGGTGCGGGGGCGGTGGGGTTGGAGGCGGCGGAGCAGTCAGTCGGGCGGAACGCCGCCAAGCGCCGAGCGCCCGCCCGTCCGTAAGAGATATGTTTGCGGGGGCGGCCGCGCCACGACCGGGAGGGGTCCTCAAGTTGGCGCGACTCGCGAGCGCCCCCTCCCCCGCTCCCCCTCAATGGCGTCCCGGCGTCGGTGTCGGCGTCGCCAGCGGCCGCGATGATTCGATTAGCCGCCGCGGCGACCGCCGGCGCTGCCAGCTCACCCGAGATTCAAGACGCCGAGCTGCCGGCAAAATTAGCGCAAGGGTTGTCTCCGCTGCCTGCAAACTTAGCTATGACTGAGCAACAGATACAGTCCACAGGTCACGCTGCAGGCGGATGTCAGACACACAAATCGGTACCAAACGTTGTGTGTAGATATAGTATCAACCAAAACACCAGATTTAAAACTTACACGAGAAGTAAGGAGCACACGAAACGCCCACTGTGAGTCGTGCCAAACGTCACGCGTTTGTGTAACCGTTTGCGCGTGAAACTGCTATATAGGAGAACATTTTCATCACATGTACAAGGGCTAGCAGACATATAGAGTGCATTCATCCAGATAGGTGTGGTGTTCTGTCGAGCATGTGCGACAGAACAGACACCACTCGTGATGAAGCAGCTAGTGCATTTGTAGTTTCACAGAATGAACGTAAACTGTCGGAACAGTAGAACAAAGAAACAATTGCATCACACGTGCGGTAGTATTGAGGCATGGTGCAGGGAATGGCAATTGAATCTCAATGTAGACAAGTGTAATGTGCTGCGAATACATAGAAAGAAAGATCCTTTATCATTTAGCTACAATATAGCAAGTCAGCAACTGGAAGCAGTTAATTTCATAAATTATCTGGAAGTAGGCATTAAGAGTGATTTAAAATGGAATGACCATATAAAATTAATGGTTGGTAAAGCAGATGCCAGATTGAGATTCATTGGAAGAATCCTAAGGAAATGCAATCCGAAAACAGAGGAAGTAGGTTATAGTACACTTGTTCGCCCACTGCTTGAATACTGCTCACCGTTGTGGGATCCGTACCAGATAGGGTTGATAGAAGAGATAGAGAAGATCCAACGGAGAGCATAGCGCTTCGTTGCAGGGTCATTTAGCAACCGCGAAAGCGTTACGGGGATGATGGAAGACTCTGCAAGAGAGACGCCAAGTAGCTCGGTACGGGCTTTTGTTGAAGTTTCGAGAACATACATTCACTGAGGAGTCAAGCAGTACATTGCTCCCTCCTACGTATATATCGCGAAGACACCAAGAGGATAAAATCAGAGAGATTAGAGCCCACACAGAGGCATACCGACAATCTTTCTTTCCACGAACAATACGAGACTTGGTTAGAAGGGAGAACCGATAGAGGTACTCAAAGTACCCTCCGCCACACACCACCAGATGGCTTGCGGAGTATGGATGTAGATGTAGATGTTGATTAATAGTACATATAACCCATGAACGCACTATACTGTAAAAAAAGTTGTCATCATTGGAATATGAATCCACGACTCTCGAGACGTCTATCTAACGCCCAACCAACTCCCCCACAGAAGCAATACATGTTAGCTACTAACAGTTACGGTTACACAAACGCGTGACGTTTGTCACGACTCACAGATGGCCGTTTCGTGTGCTCCTTACCTCTCGTGTAAGTTTTAAAACTGTGGTCCGTAGTTCTGGTGTTATTTGTAATTAACGTATACGACCGTTCTGCTGGACGACAGCACATAGTACGAAGTAAATCGGAGATTTGGTTGATGCTCTATCGACGTACAGCGTTTCATACCGATCTGAGTGTCGGACTTGTGGAGGTTTGGGTGTTAGGGTGTTTCTGTTAATGGTTTGTCTATGCAGGAGAACTGGAGTTCCCATATTATTTACCTTGATGGAATCGCTTATGCCTTCAATTCGCCCTGCTTTTACTCTCGTCCTGAATATAATGAAACAAGGGGGCTCTTCGGAAAGTACACAACGACCGGTCGCAAAATGGGAACCACAATGAAAATCCCATGAAGCTTCGCAAAGATGTCTGGCAGTGTCTCTAGTACGCCTATAGACAGCGTCAAGTCGCTCTTCTCAGATCTGAGCGCACACTGAGCACATAAAGATGCCTAGAAAATAGTGTCTCCCGCCAAGTATGGGTGCCTGCCGTGAGGTTTCGCCTGATTCCATGCATCCTCACGTACCTGTCATACATTTCTAGCTTCTTGCCAATGTAGGGGCAATGAGGATGCTCCTGCATCGGTTCCGATGGGAAGTGTTTGCACACACATCAAAGACCTCTGACTCGGCTTCCTCTGATTTTCGTCTCTCCTCGAATGAACTGCTGGCTATGAAGATAACACTTTGGCAGAGACAGCGAGCTGCAGTCTTTCTTAGAAAACTGTCGGAAGGCACGGGAGGGTGCCTTCTACGACGAGAGTATTCGAAACTTGGTACAGCGCTGTGACAAGATGTCTAATTCGTAGCGGCGACTATGTAGAGTAGTAGCTGGATGGTGCAGCTAACTACTACAAAGAAAACAATTTTTATTTTCACTGTGGTTCCCACTTCGCGACCGATAGGCCTTATTTTCCGCATAGTTCTCGTATTTATATAAGCCTATATTTGCCTTTTTCGAAATACAGGGCCTATAATACCACCTTAATGTATAACACAGTCAACTGTTTTGTTGTTAGTGGAGAGTATTGTACCTGCAGGGCAGTGTACCAACGAACACACGATGTACTTAGGTCGTTACACCAGTCTAGTGACTAAGAATCACACGAAGGAATGGGCACTAGAGACTGCCATATGCTGTTTCCACCATTTTCTACAGTTTTTCTAGATATTCTACATCTAAATTTACATATTTACACATATTCCGCAAGCTGCCGTAAGGTGCGTGGCGGAGGGTACCTGTACCATTACTAGTCATGTCCTTTTCTTTTCCACTCGTAAACAGGAGAGAAGAACGACTGTCTGTATGCCTCTGTACGAGCCTTAATCTGTCTAATCTTATCTTCATGGTTCTTACGCGAAATATACTATTACGCTCAAAAATATCCGAATTACCTAAATTGCGTTTCGCCTGAGTTCTAAGGAACAGACATAACGTAACTGTCTAGCACATCCTCTGCACTCTTTTCGGTACAGTCGTTTGACGATACTATCTGGTTACTTCAAGAGGCCACAAGAAATAAATGCTCTGTATATTTCTCAACCGTTATGCAAATTCAAAAATGTTCAAATGTGTGTGAGCTCTTATGGGACTTAACTGCTAAGGTCAATAGTCCGTAAGCTTACACACTACTTAACCTAAATTATCCTAAGGACAAACACACACACACATGCCCGAGGGAGGACTCGAACCTCCGCCGGGACCAGCTGCACAGTCTATGACTGCAGCGCCATAGACCGTTCGGCTAATCCCGCGCGGCATGGTGCAAATTAATAGCACGATCATGTAAATATCACAAACACATTATTTTAGAGATTCCACAACCATTACGCTTGTAAACACAAATTATGACAGTAAGTGACATTTCAAAAGACAAGTTTTAACCCGAAATTACATTACGAACATTTTTCACTTGATTAGAACACGCCAGTCCGGTCCAGTAATTATTTTCCCTGTTAACTAAATACGAACGATCTTAAATATTGTTTCGATCACAAGTAACGAAGTTTACATAAGTTTAAACCTGAAATGACAAGGCAGTAATCTTTTGCTGGACGGTGATTCGAATTCAGGACACAATAGGATTGTTAACTAAGCGCAGTCAAATATTAGAAATTGTAATTTTTAACCAACAGCGAACTGATAGAAACAGAAAATACGACTCGAAGAGTTATCACCTACCTGTATTCGGAAACAGTACATCTCGTCGTTGACTTATAGTCTCGAGTAGACGTTAAAAATCGGTTTATTTTAACAGTAGCGATATGTGCACATCTCTGAACTGGAAATAACATGATTTAATGTGCTGTGACTAACAATGAGTCGAAAGCGGTATGAAACGTTATATTGTTGGAAACGCGCGAAGATGTGTCACAAATCATAACCATTCTTCGCCTGTTGTTTTGTGTGAGCTTGCTAAAATTTGAAATGACACGATGGAAACTTTTGTTCCAGATCGGGATTCGAATCGAGTTACGCACTTTAGGGAGATCGTGGGGAGTTCGGAATCTTAGAGAAACATCGAGACGATGGAACTGCATCGTCTCGAAGGCCTCAAACCCAACGAAAGGAGATATCTGAGTTCGAAACCCAGTCGAGCATCAATATTTTCAATATCTCAAATTCAAATACAATAAGAAACGAGTGCCTGTTGGCCTTACATGACGATTCGCTTATTAACAAAAAGAACTCGTGTGAGAAAGAAAATTCGTATCATAGTATCTACCTAGCACAACTACCTCCTCTGCTGTGCCCCACTCCAACCCGACTCTTGTCATATTAAATGTGGGGATGTCATATTAAATGTGGATCTGAGACCACGGTACATAACCTACATAGTTCAACTTCCAGTACCGGAGGTGAAAAGGATCTGTTTGTACTTGTTAAAAATGGTTATCTGATGCGTGAACCGAACCAGGATCTTACACACACGTAGATAAAATCATTTCAACAGACCACGAAGCTAAACACAAGACATTTTGTGATTGTGCCTCAAAGAAGGCTGCTCCACGGTTTATGGAGGTTGACTACAACCAGCTCGATACGCTCATTTCCGTGTTAGCTTACTTCAGTATTCACTAGCTGTCCACATAATGCGTGTTTTTGATTTGATTTTTTAATCACTAAATTAAAGTCACGAGGCAGCCAACTGCACGAACAGGCTATACAGTAGGATGTGGAATTTTCTGCTGAAACTGCGGCTTTCCACTTCTGATTGTGTGCTGATGTATATATTTATGGTCTACTTGTAAATATGGCGCACTGTAAACGCGAAGGCCAGCTAACGAGCAGATTGTCCTCTTTTCATTTTTAACTCGCATTTCGTCTCATATAAATATGTAGGTAAGGACGTAGTGACCTTTTATCATGCAGCATATTATGTGAAGAGTATTAATGTATGTAATCCCGCTGGGCAAAGTTTGCCTAAAAAGCTAGACTACTGCCAGTAGAAGTCGCATTCTGAGAATTCAGTTCAAACTTAATTATATTTATGTGTAATAACAGTAATAATAACCATAACAATATCAATTTCATGAGACATTATGTTTATAATCGTAATAATAATAATAACAATGATAATTTCGTCTGGTTCAATGCCCTTGTACAAGTCCTTCTATTGGGCGGCACTTTGTTGTTTTTTCATCACTTATTTTTTTTTTATTTTTATTTTTTTTTTTTTTTTTTTTACATGCCTCTCTGTTCCATTTGGGGTCTTCCTGGTGCTCGCCGTGATCGCGTTTGTCGGTAATGGCTTCGTCGCCATTATTATTCATCTTTCCATAACAGAATTATCTTCAATAAAGCAAGTAAATGACTTCTTCTTGAAATAAAGGGTAATCTCTTGCTACAAATCCCTGCTACATGAACAATATATTGCAGGTACTGGTGAAACAAATAACTATCTGTATTGTTTGAAAATGAAAGACGATGTTGTTCATAAAAGGTGAATCTGCCGTTTTACGTGGAATTTTCACATCATTGAGAGGTGAAGGCCAGGTTTAAACCTGCGCCTACTTCGTTATTTCCGACTGAAACAATAGTTACTATCTTTCGTACGTAGTTAACAAGAAAAATAGTTATTGGTTTGTAGTGCCAGATCGCAGTCCAGTATAAAAAGTATAAGCTTGCTTTGCAATGCCATTTACTGTAATAAATACGTGTTTACAAGCGTAATGGTTGTGTCACGTCTAATTACGTGTTTTTCGATATTTGCATTGTCGTGATATTAATTTGCATCTGGAATGATAGCCATACATTGTAGTTAACTCTTTTGGCCTATTGTAGTAACCATTTTGTTTAGTCAAACGACTGTAGCGTAAAAAGAGCAGACGACCTGAAGACAGTTACGTTATGTGAGTTGCGTGTCAATCAGTGAAACGCAGCTCGGATCGTCCGGATACTTTTGAGCATGGTAGTACGTTGATAGCAGTAGATTGCTCTGCAGTCAGCGCCAGATGCTTGCTCTCTACATTTTCTCAATAGTTCTCGTCGAAAAGAACGACGCCTCCCGAAGCATCTCCACGGGGTTGCGTGTTGTTCGAGCCAGCCGGTGATTAATCTAGCAGCCCTCCTCTAACGTGTTTCGATATCTTCCTTTAATCCGATCCGTGCGGGTACCAAACACTATAACAGTATTCCACAGTGGGTCCGCAAGTGTCCTTTATGCCTTCTCCTTATAGATGAACCACGTTTTCCTAAAATTCTCCCAATAAACCGAAGTCAACCATTGGCCTTCCCTAATACTGTCCTTACGTGCTCATTCCGTTTCGTACTGCTTTGCAACGTTACGACCAGATATTTAATCGACAGGACTGTGTCAAGTAACACAGTACTGATACTATATTCGAACATTATGATGTTAGAAACGAGGTGGTGTTTTGCACATCATTTGCAAATATTTTGCCTTCTACACATTTAAAAATGTGTAATATTTAGCATTCTTCAGATACACAACCTTACGAAGCTATCTACATGTGGACATTTTAGCCATACTTCGTCGGTTGTGCACCATGTTGTACCTTCAAACTGATAAATATCTTTTGACACGTAATGTGTGGTACTTAGCTTTGTTCATGTCTGAACGATTTTACCTGTCGTGAAAATGGAAATTGTGTTCGTTTTCAGTTACTAGTATCTCAAAATGTACTTATAACTGTTTTTCCATAATACTTCTGCTTCATTTGTTTTCCCTTACTGATTGTTGTTGTGTAGTAGAGCAGTAATGTAACAGATAGACCAGTAAATATGATATTGACATGGTTTTCTAGACGGTAACAATTTTAAATTTCAATCGATTATTTGTTCCTAGGTACAAGGCGATGTTGTGCGTTTGGAAAATCCTGAACCTTCCAGTGTGATTATTTTTATTTCAGAAAATCACTGCAGCATACAAAAAGTGAATGTGGTCATTTAAAAATGGAATAAGAAAATGTACTGAACTTCTATTAGACGGTTGTTGCAGGCGGAAGTCTGGAGAGTGTACCGAGTTATAGTACAGATTTAAAAATTATACAAGATCGTGATTTGATTTACAATCCGTTTCAATCCTTAGACACAGCGATGGAAATGAAAGTAAGCATGAAGCTACACAAAGTCTTCAAAATCAACTGCAGATAAAGTAAAGTATAAATGCAACAGGGTGGAAACCTGCTGTGAAAATAGCCCCTGTAAACCGAAGAAAAATGACTTTCCACTGAACTCCTCATAATCCAGCCACGGAGCCAAGAAAATTACCTTGGCATGTTTTGTGAAAGCCTGTGTGACAGTTTTTCCTCATTCGGAGTGAAAAAATAAAAAAAATAGAAAAAGCAACTTCGAGCAGCCTGCCAAATATATACCATCTGGTGGGAAAGTACCGTACAAGGGAGCGCTGCCAACCGTAGTCGATGAAAAACTGAGAGGAAAATGGATTAAGGGACGAACTTCCAGCATGCTGGAGTAACCTAGGGTCAGCAATTTCTGTTAATCAGTAGAACGAAAAACCGCTCCACTCTACAAATTTTTGCTTTTTATTCATTCAATGACTAGTTCCGGGCCGAGACCCAATTTTCAAATCGTCAGAACATAGTTATCTGTATGAACTGTAAATGTTCATTGCACGTTTTTGACATCTTCGGAAATGCTTTTTTCGACTAGGTTCTTATGATTTGAAAATGGGTCTCGACTCCAAAACTAATCTTAGAATGAATAAAAAGTAAAAATTTGCAACTTGATCTCGTTTTTCGTTCTACTGAAATGGGTTAAGGTTTCTTTTTGTTCGCATAATGGCAGTTGGAAATCGGTACTGTCGGTGTTGCTTGACAGCAATGTCGTGAATTAAATGGTTAAATATCTAGGACTAGTATTACACCTGCAGTATGTTTTTTCTTAAACCGGGAAAAGAAAAAATGAAGAGGACTGACTCGTCTTACTTTTTCGTATGACGCAGGGTCTCTAGTGCAGCTATCCAAATCAATTAGATTGACTAAAGTAATTTACCACTAATAAAGAGAGCCGTAAATTTTACAATAAATTAACACTGAACTACTGGACGATTGAAGAAATGAGCTGGCAAAATCGAAAAACGAGTAAAAGGTCCTACACGACAAGCTACTATAAAGTGGAAAGATGGCACTAGAAAACAAGCAACAGTAACGTGTATGCTCACTGCTGAAGAACGTAAGGCTTTAAAAAATTTAGAGATTGTCTTTGTCCATCAGTGGACTTCAACTGTTTCAGGATGATATACTAAGAGTAGTAAGAAGATATCTCAAATTGCACGATCTAATAAAATATATAGTAAGGAAGCTCGCCGAAAAACTTAAAGGAAATGGGAAACAAGCTTCCGGGTAAATCAGCAGTAGAGTACTATATGACCATTAGGAATCCTTATCCATCAAACGTAATAGCTAATATCAAATTGGAGATATAGTTGCAGATGTACGCCCGCTGTCCTAGGATCAGATACGTCAGAGAAGACATAGAGAAAATTACCGATCATACAGAGGGTCAGCTTTCAATCTTCTGCCGGCTGCTGTGGCCGAGCGGTTCTAGGTGCTTCAGTCTGGAACTGCGTGATCGCTACCGTAGCAGGTTCGAATCCTGCCTCGGGCATGGATGTGTGTGATGTCCTTAGGTTAGTTAGGTTAAAGTAGTTCTAAGTTCTAGGGGACTGATGACCTTAGATGTTAAGTCCAGTAGTACTCAGAGCCATTTGAACCATTTATTTTTTAATCAGCTTACGAAAATCGTCCTTCGAAGCAGACTGTGTGACATTTTTGCTGTCTCAGTCGCACAGCTCGCATGGGGATCGCGAGAGGAAGAGAGGCAAAGAGAATCCCGTAGTACAGGGTATTTCAAGAAGATTCATCCGCTTTCAGAAGACCATATACAGGGTGATTCAAAAAGAATACCACAACTTTAAAATGTGTATTTAATGAAAGAAACATAATATAACCTTCTGTTATACATCATTACAAAGAGTATTTAAAAAGGTTTTTTTTCACTCAAAAACAAGTTCAGAGATGTTCAATATGGCCCCCTCCAGACACATGAGCAATATCAACCCGATACTCCAACTCGTTCCACACTCTCTGTAACATATCAGGAGTAACAGTTTGGATAGCTGCTGTTATTTCTCGTTTAAAATCATCAATGGTGGCTGGGAGAGGTGGCCGAAACACCATATCCTTAACATACCCCCATAAGAAAAAATCGCAGGGGGTAAGATCAGGGCTTCTTGGAAGCCAGTGATGAAGTGCTCTGTCACGGGCTGCCTGGCGGCCGATCCATCGCCTCGGGTAGTTGACGTTCAGGTAGTTACGGACAGATAAGTGCCAATGTGGTGGCGCTCCATCCTGCTGAAATATGAATTGTTGTGCTTCTTGTTCGAGCTGAGGGAGCAGTCAATTCTCTAACATCTCCAGATACTGTAGTCCAGTTACAGTAGCACCTTCGAAGAAAAAGGGACCAAAAACTTTTCCCTTTGCACAAACACCCATTCTCTGTAAACTGTTTATACCAACGTTTAATACACCACCTATTAGGAGGTTTAACACCATACTTCGTTCGAAATGCACGCTGAACAACTGTCGTCGATTCACTTCTGCCGTACTCAATAACACAAAAAGCTTTCTGTTGAGCGGTCGCCATCTTAGCATAAACTGACGCTGACGCCTAGTCAACAGCGCCTCAAGCGAACAAATGTACAACTAAATGAAACTTTATAGCTCCTTTAATTCGTCGACAGATAGTGCTTAGCTCTGCCTTTTGTCGTTGCAGAGTTTTAAATTCCTAAAGTTGTGGTATTCTTTTTGAATCACCCTGTATATTCTATGTGGATAAAGAGAGAAACTTGGGGTAAAAGGGCAATCGTAAAAGTCGACTGTCGCCACATAATCTGAGGCGAGTATCAGGGTGTACTGCTTTTGGTTAGTTCTGTTTATGTCGCGACGTTGGAGAAAAATGAGAGTAGCGCCACCGGCATAGATGCTGTAAAAAGATGGTTGTTAAGAAAGAGAAGCAGGTTACAAACACGTTCCCCACGTGAATCGCTGAACAAAACTTGGTACCACATAAACATTCCTTTGCGTTGGTGTCTTCTACTGACTGAGGTGTGGAGCCTACCTAAAGGTTTGCCGTATC
Organism: Schistocerca americana; assembly: GCF_021461395.2. Classification (NCBI taxonomy): domain Eukaryota; kingdom Metazoa; phylum Arthropoda; class Insecta; order Orthoptera; family Acrididae; genus Schistocerca; species Schistocerca americana. The sequence continues at coordinate 159,838,394 of NC_060119.1, read as the reverse complement.
ACGTATTTGTGGAGTTCTCCCCTTCCACCTCCCCTTGTGGTACCTACCAACAAGTAAATTCACGACTCTGCTTTCACACTGATTATTGGTTCCACTTCTCAGCCTCATACTTTTAACCATGGGCCAAGGACGCTTTTAAATTTCTTTTGGATTATAATTAGTTTTCATTTGCCTGTAATCCTATTCTACAACTAACATTACCTTGTATTTCTTTCACGTGTCAGAAAATGACATTTTGATTCAAGTCCAAGTGAAGCTGCAAAGAAAGCTACTTTCTAGACTGAGCAGCGCCGGCCGGTGTGACCGTGCGGTTAAAGGCGCTTCAGTCTGGAACCGCGTGACCGCTCCGGTCGCAGGTTCGAATCCTGCCTCGGGCATGGATGTGTGTGATGTCCTTAGGTTAGTTAGGTTTAACTAGTTCTAAGTTCTAGGGGACTGATGACCACAGATGTTAAGTCCCATAGTGCTCAGAGCCATTTGAACCATTTTTTTTAGACTGAGCACGAACTGAACTATTGTTAGTAGCAGAAAATCTGATGCGCAACACCCAAACAGGAAAGTGAGAACTAGGAATTAACATTTCAGTCGTGAAAATTAGTGGCTGGTCACCTTCGAGAACCAGTGTACATTATAATAGTAATCCCATTGTACCGACTGATCAGGTGAAACGAATGTCTGACAAGGCGCATATGTTTCAAGCGAGAAGCCGTTCCTCTGTCATGAAATACTCCAAATTTTTAGTGCTGCTGTACCTAGCTTCTCCAACTTTTTAAGGCAAAGTTTAATTTGCAACGGAAGGTTTCCTGAAAGTGTTCACAGCTAATTTCACCATTGTATATTAAAATTCCGTCGCTTCGGAAAAAAAGAGCAATTTAGTTAAATGAGCGATGCGAAAAAAAGTCATGAGTTCTGATAACGTAATTCGGAAAAAGAGTAGTACTAGATTTCATAGTAGGAGACTAGGATTGTGAGAAACTACTTATGTGCTCATAAGAACTTCGGAAATTCACCTGGAAGAAGGGAAAAGAAGGTAATTTAACGACAGAGGCTGTGCACAGGCCTTACCCTCGACATTCTACCCTCGACATTGTAGCTTCGACATTCTTTGGACATCAACTTTTCTAGAGTGAATTATAAAACCAGTGTCCAAATGAAAGTTCTGTACTTCAACTGCTGCGCCACATAATTTGACAGATCCATTCGAACCCTACTGTGACGATGTAACGTCCTCCATCTCATCGATAATAATTCCACAGTCTCGTTCTATACTATATAGCGCCTGTTTTACTGTTTACCAGTTTATCTCCTTTTTCCAGAAACACATAGTAATTATGTTACAGAAGCAGGCATGGCGGCTTTGTTTTGAAGTGCAATTTAGGGTCTTGTCTCTTCATACATGCTTTCACCAATTGCGTTTGTGTCACTAGCTTGGAAGTAGCAGACATAGACAAAAAGGATAGCAGATATTTTTTGTAAACACAGTTACTTACCCTACACAATACTGTAAGTATTGTTTCAGATAAGATACTGAAGATATTCATGTCAGTGGCAAGAGAAAATGTGCGGTTCGTTAAACTTTTTGAAAATCGCAGTAGTTCATATCCCATTTTGTTTTTCGACGGGCCCCTCAAACAGAACCAGTGAACGCCAAGATGACATCATGAGGCTGATAGTAAGTGTCAAATTGATTCTTTCAATCTACGACGAAATACCTTTATCATAAAATTTACCGAAAAACTAAAACATAGCGCTGTATTGGGGCTGACGGTCAGATCCTTTAAATCTGCCATGGAATAAATAACACTGAAAAGAATACTGTGGAGTGAAAGTTTGATACTCGGTATATACCGTAAGCTATTGTGGCTAGCCCATTCATCAGTATTCGCTATCTCCCAAAGATGCCGGTCAAGCAATGTACGGAGGGGAACTACCACATAAATTGGGAAGTAGAAGAGAGGTACTGGTAGAGCCTGATCTATGAGATCAATAGTAATGAACAGTTGTATTCCTCCTCGAAGACAACGTCTTGCATCCAAGCGCCAGTTATGAGAAAAATTTTTGTCTCAAAATTCCAGGGCAGTAGCTACATGCTAAACTTCTGAACTTCAGAAAACAAGATAGTACGCTGTCAAATATCATGCCAGGGTACATAAGGTGGTTAAAATAGAAGACACCAGAAAAAGATTGATGTAAACGGTGAAAGATTTATTCAGCAAAGATATAAGTCACATGAGAAATTAATATAGATTTCAGCAACAAATTCTTCAAACTATACGTCTGGTATCGTATCAACGAGTAATACAACTTTGGCAGCTTGGTAAAATAGGCACTATGTTGTAGGGAATTCGGTAGAGGGAACTTCAGAAACCAATGGAAAAGTCATACTGGAAAATAATGAGGTTCACTTCACTCTGGAACAACATGTATGAGGGAAAGTTGTAGGGCAGAGGATAATAGAAACGTGTTTATTAAAAATAACAAGTAACGCACCAACTACAGAAGTTGAAAATGTGCAACGAACCACCAGAAACAAGACCGTATACTTATTTTTGCGTGATTCGTCTTCATGGATGGAAGCCTCATCTATATTTCGTTGATATACCGTTATTGAATAATACATTCAGTCGTCCTATTGATGATATTTAGTTCACGTGATCGATTTAGAAATTATAGGTGCTTGTCTCAGTCAAGATGAATCGAAGTATAGAAGTACATACACTGATAGTAAACGTAACAACAGCGAAAATTAGTAGCGCTGTTATAACCGTAAAACGTGCGAGTTATTATGGGCATACGATGTTAAAGGCTAAATATACAGTAACCAAATTTTAACTCCTGCCCAACGAAAATTAGCTACGTAGCTCCGTATGTTTGGTGGTTTATGTTGACTGAACGATTTCATGGCCTGGAGAGGGAAGGTGGATCGAAAGGACGCCAAATGTGTGGAGATGTAACTCTGTGGATGACAGGCTGATGCTATAGGCATGGCAGTAAACTAGGGGTCTCGAAGAAGCGGTATGTAGTGGTTCAAACGGCTCTGAGCACTATGGGACTTAACAGCTGAGGTCATCAGTTTCCTAGAACTTAGAACTACTTAAACCTAATTAACCTAAGGACATCCATGCCCAAGGCAGGATTCGAACCTGCGATCGTAGCGGTCGCGCGGTTCCAGACTGCAGCGCCAAGAACCGCTCGGCCACCCCGGCCGGCGATGTAGTGGTGTGAAAGAGTTTCGAAATTGCGAGGAACATGTACGAGTAGTTTAACTGGCACAGATAGCACTTTTACAAGGATATAGGACATATCATATACACAAACATTTACATAGCTACAGGCCTGCTTTGACAAGGATGAGACATGTATCCAGAATGAAATTTTTCACTCTGCAGCGGAATGTAGGCTAATATGAAACTTTCTGGAGCACTAAAATTATGTGTTGGAGCGAGACTCGAACTCTGAACCTTTGCTTTCCCAGGAAAGTGGTCTGCCTGCTGACCTACGCAGGCACCATTGACTACGCCTCCTCACAGCTTTACTTCTCCCAGTATCTCGCCTCCTACCTTCCAAACTTCACAGAAGCTCACCTGGGAACTTTGCAGAACTAGCACTCCTGGAAGAAATGATATTACGGAGACATGGATTAGCCACAGCCTGGAGGATGTGTCCAGAATGAAATTTTCATTCTGCAGCGGCAGATTATAACTGTGTGCCGGACCAAGACTCGAACTCGGGACCTTTGCCTTTCGCAGGCAAGTGCTCTGCAGTTTGAATCTGGCAGGAAGTTTTATGAGTCATACAGTCGACCGTGGTCTTATAGTAAGATTCATCCTGGTATTGGTTAGAAGTAATTTAACGAAAACACGGAAACCCTACATCAGGATACGTTAAATGTAATCGTAATTGCGAATACAATGACGGCAATGAAAATCTGTGCCGGGCTGGGATTCGAACCCGGATTTCCCGCTCATACGAACGGTCGCTTTGCCATTTCGTTATCTGTGCACGACTCTACGGCCAGACGAAACTTCCATACGTCCTCAACTACCAGCTGCACTCTTACATCCATTACGTACGTATATTCCCGTACAGATAAGACAGTTTACTTGAATGTCGCTTACCCGGTGTCGGCTGATAACTACGATACTGCAGTGCTTGTGTTGTTCTTAATTACGATGCAAAGTTCCTTTGGGCATGCTTGCATGTTTATCCATGGCACTGGCGGATCCATTTCAATTGTTCCAGATGCGAAAACTCCATCAGTTGGCACAGTGTACAGAAAATTAAGAATCTGTTAGATGACGAACAGTTTGGAAAACGTTAAGGCATCAGGGAGGCAATTCTGACGTTGCACTTCATATCGGAAGCAAGGCTGAAGTAAACCCAAGATACGCTCAAAGGAAGAGCTCGACAATATAAAATGGTGCAAGATATTAGAAATTCTGAGAAAAATTGGAGTAAGCTATACGGAAAGATGGGTAATATGTGCGCAAAAAATAAGAGGGAACAATAAGGCTGGAAGACCAAGAAAGAAGTGCATGGATGAAACAGTGTTTCAGATACGGATGTAGCCTTTCGTCCCAACTGTTGAATTTATACATCAAAGAAGCGATGGCAGAACTAAAGAAAGATTCAGGAGTGGGATTAAAATTCATTTTGAAAGGACATCAATGATAAGATTCGCAGATGGTATTACTATCCTGAATAAAGGCGGAGAAGAATTACAGGACCCGTTGAAATGTATGAACAGTCTAATGAGTGCAGAATATGGATTGAGAACAAAATAGAAAAGACAAATGTACTGGAAAGTAGCAGAGATGAGAACAGCGAAAACTGATCATGAAAACTGGTAATCACGAAGTTGATGTAGTTAAAACGTCTTCTAGCTTGGAAGGAAAAAAACCGATGACGGACAAAGGAATAAGAACACGAAAGCAGAATAACACAGGCAAAGAGGATATTGCTGGCCAGGAGAAGCCCGCTGGTATCAAATGTAGGCTTTAATTTGAGTAGGAAGTTTCTGAGGATCTGTATTTGGAGCGCAGCATGGTATAGTGTTTAACAATGGACTGTGGGAATAAAGGAACAGAACAGAGTCTAAGAATTTGAGATGTGGTGCTACAGAAGAATGTTGAAAATTAGGTAGGCTGATAAGGTAAGGAATTGGCGAGAAAAGGAACGTACAGAAAACTATAGAATGACTAGAGACAGCTGTAGAGGGTGAAAACGATAGGGGAAGGCAGAGATTGCAATACACACAAGAAATAATTGAGACTGAGAACACTGGTTGCATGTACTACTCTGAGAAGATGGAGTTACTATAGGAGATGAATTCGTGGCAGGCCGCATGAAACCAGTCAGAAGACTGACATGAAAAAATCAAAAAGAATGTACAAGTGGGGAAGGAGCACGGGAAAAGGTGCTCGCCATGTCGGTAGTGGGTTAATGTTGACTGTGTTCGAATTATGTATTTGTTGTGAGGTACGTATTCCACTAATGTTCGCGCTCGGTTAGCGAGTGCGTGTAATGTCATCAATACTGCTGTGAGTCTGTGTGATGCGTTGAGATGTTACTGTGATAATAAGAGACGTGTATTCGCCTGTGTGTGTAGTAATCGTTCTCCACGGCCGGGCCGCGTCGCGCTGGGTCGGACTATGAAGAGTCATTGTCATCATTCAGGCCAAGCAGAGTGCAGCTTACATCAGCAGCAACGCTGGCACCAGCTGTCACACCGCCGGCCAGCGAGGACTTCGTCTTCGGTGACGGAGGAGGCGTGTGATGTCGGTGACTGCAGAGCCAGCCGACGCGTCAAGGCCGGTTCCCACCAGGACTGCCGCGCGTCAAAACCGCGCGGCAACGGCGTGGATCCCTTGGAAACGCCGTCAGCGGCGCGGCGGACTCTGCGTCGCGGTTTGACCACGTCGAACCGCTTCCGCGTGCCGCGCTCCAGGTCCGCGCCGCCAATCACAGAACGCGCTGAGCGTGACGTCAGGTACGGAACCCCGGGCCACACGAACTTTCGCCGAACGGCTGGCGCGGACACAGCGGCAGCTATGAAATACTTATCATCCGATTCCAAGGAAACTATTCGGTAAAAAAATTTGATTCTTGGGCGTGTTACAGCCTGATATCTTCTCTCGATAAAGGACCGAATTTGTTTTCGTTTTTCTTTGTGGTTACTTGCTGTATCGTATTTAAGTAAACCTTTACACGAAATTTCAATGAGTGTGCGGAGGTAAAAACGCATTGTGTGGACTTTGCGTATAGTTCATTTAAGGTAAAACATAATTGCGTATGAAATTTAGTCAACATATCGAAATTGTTTTTAAAGTTAAAAGCAGAATGATAGCTATCACCGTTCTCGAGATATTGAATGATATGTCGGCGGACGGGCTGTGCGGTGACCTCGCGCGGGTCGTTCGCGACGCGACCGATACTTCGTGTTGCTCGTTGTAAACCATGTGGTTGTATCAACTGCAAATTTCGTAAATGGTTCAAGAAATCGAAACGTGTTTTTTTTGCAAACGATAACTTGTAACAAGTCATGTATTTTGTCGCACGATAAATATTCAAACTCTGTTTATCTACCGAGATATGAAAGTAACTACAGTTTTTCAGAAGGGGTAGATGAATTTTTTTGAACGGCATTTAATAGTGTGTGGAATGAGAAGTTACACCGAGACTAATTTGCTGGTATGTCATAAGATGTAATTTGCTAAGTATCTACAGCTATTGCTTATTTCCTTTGGTAAGTAACAAACGTTTTTTTCTGTATCCAGTGTAATTTATTGGTTCAAGATGCGTTTCGCCTTTTACTTTAAGGCATCTTCGGTGGAATCTAGAATGATTCAGTTTTGTTTTGATATGTGATACTTGCAGATTATTAAACAGTTCACATCTTTTTTTACGTGAATAACTGATTACTTACAGTTTTTGGCGGACATCTGCGTTTCCCCTCACCTGGTCACATGCTGCAGGTTGAACTAAAACTTAGATTAGGAACATAAGCACATTTTCATGTTCGCTCTTTTTTCTTCTGTCACACACTGTAGACATTTTACCGAAAACACTGATTTGAAGTCGTAACTATAGTGTGTTCACCTAATGTCCCTTCCTGTTTGGTTTGTTTATGTACATATTGCCTACCTAAAGAACTATACACTGAAAACTAATGTTTGTTTATTTCTGTTCTCCTTGTATCTGTATGTGTGTGTGGCTAGCCAGTGATAGTTATAGAAAGTTGAAAGTGAATACAGTAGTTGTCAGACGGTGGTTGAAAGATTTGGTGTTCAGCTGATTTCAGTTTTGGTTTAAATGTGTTGTGGAGGAGTGCATGAAAGAGTAAATTCACTGCTTACATTAATAGACAAAATAGTAGAATAGCAGTTCAACAGATGATTATTATCAGAATACTATCACCCAACCCCTTTGTCCTCACTCTTTGAGGCCTCATAATATGTCCTGTCAACTTACCCCTCTTGTAGTCAAAGTTGTGCCGTAATTTCCTCTTCTTTAGTTACATGATTCTCATAACTTATCTTCAGCATTATTATTGAGCACCACATTTTGAAAGTGTCCATTGTCTGCTTGCGAGAACTGTTCAAAATGGTTCAAATGGCTCTGAGCACTACGGGACTCAACATCTTAGGTCATCAGTCCCCTAGATCTTAGAACTATTGAAACCTAACTAACCTAAGGACATCACATACATCCATGCCCGAGGCAGGATTCGAACCTGCGCGGTTCCAGACTGTAGCACGTAGAACCGCATGGGGAACTGTTCATCGCCCACGTTTCACTTACATACAAGGCTGCACTCCACAAAAATACCGCACTCCACACAAATACCTTTGTAAAATAGTATCCAATCATTACAATTTATATTCGATGTGAACAAATTTTCTTTTTCAGAACGCTTTTCTTGCTATTCACAGTCTTTATTTTATATCCTCTGTACTTCTGCCTTCTCAATTACTGCTTCACTTAGAAATGCAGTTTGGTTTCTGTACAAGGTGTAGATAATCTTGTGGCCCTGTGTTTTATCGATGACATCTCCAGAGCTTCAAAGAATGTTTTAATTGAGATTATCAAAACCTTTCCCTAAACATGTAAATGCTATAGACACAGTTTTGCAGTTCATCAGTGTGTCTACTTAGCTAAGTGGTAGGATCAGTATTGCCTTGCGTTTTCAGACATCTCATAGGAATCTAACATTGTGCTTATCTTAGTTTGTACAACCCCTCCCCCTCTCCACTCTACATATTCCTTCCACTTTCTAGCCTTCTATTATTTGCTTAGTTCTGGCTTGCCAAATGAGTTCTTGACAGTTGCTTCTCCTTAGAGCAAAGTTTTCTTTGTTCTTTCTCATTTTCATTCCTCTATGTTTTCCAAGTGCAAAATCACGTTGCAATTTTGGACTTTCTGTCAACGTCATGTTTAGACATTTCTATTTCCCATGGCCTACTTTATTTGCTGCATTTTTATATTTTTCCCTCTTGTCAAATTTAATACATCACATTTTATCTAACGATTTCTACTGTACCTTCTTCCCGTTCACATACTCTGCTGCATTCACCACTTCTTCTCTCAAAGATATACATTTCTATTCTAGCGGATTCCTTCCTCTGTTTCAGTCAGTCGTTGCATTACGGTAACTTTAACATTATCGAAAAACTGTGGGTCTTGACTTATTCAAGTTCCATTTCCTTAATTTGCTACCGTTTACTGCCTCTTTGGTTGTAAACTGCAGCTTGTAACCAATAAAGTATTGTGGGTTTGGGTCTGCACAGGGAAATGTCTTATAATTTAAAATCTGGTTTCGAAAATTTTGTTCCAAATATGTATTATTCTCTCATGATTCTTAAGCAAGGTGCTGACGATGATTACATTATGCTCTGTGCAAAATTCTATCAGGTGGCTTCCACTTTCATCCCTTCCCCCAAGCCTTTGTGTTCTTACTGTTTTCCTGTACCTGCTACCGTATCACATTTTAAATTTTTGTCTCGCTTAATTATGTGTATAATCTCTTTTGTTGTACATTGTTTCAATGTGTTAGGAGATAGTGAACAATCATGAACGGTAGTCATGAAATCTGTTTATGGTGAAATGAGAAAACACGGATAATGAAATATGTGAAAGAGTGCATTGCACAGAAAATGAAAAATTGGTATGTCTTCACCCAACTTCGTCTTTCCTTCATGTAAGTGTAAGATATAGTTAATCAAACGCACCGGGCTTTCAGTGGGGCCCGCCCCGTACCTCAGTGGCTGTCCGTCACCAGTGGGTTCCGCCCTGTACCTCAGTGGCTGTCCGTCATTGGCTACCGCTAGCGTCTGCCGCTTCCAGGTGGGAACGCCAATTCCGCGAGCCGCCGCGTCAAAGCGGAAAGCGCTTGCCGCTGACGTTGCCACACGACGCGCTGCCGCGCTCTAGTGTGAACCGGCCTTCAGTAGCAACAGCGTCTTTACATATACGTGAGTACCAATCCAGCAGCGCCTCGGCATCTCATCCACGCAGTATGAAACATGGATGAGGCAAAAAGCGACATAGCGACCACAACAAAGTCCTCAACAAAAATATACACTACTGAGCATTGAAAAAGAAATAATGTAGAGTCAAGTGAATTTGAGGACGTAACACAATACAGTGGTGAGGGATTCCGCGTAACCACGAAGCTTATTGTCGCAAAAATACTAGAGATGCAATACAAACTTACTCTTTGGGCAATTTCACACGCAAAACTGGTTTGGTGTTGAGCCGTGGTAAAAATTGCTGTTTTGTAGAGCGCGCCGCAGCGCTTAGTGTGGAGCTGTCGCCCTCCGTTCTGGCGGTGGCGCCGCTGCGGCAATCACAGCTTTGGTGTCTCCCTCTGGTGGGAAAGGTTGCCTGTTCACGTGCATTTAAGGGGCACTACCAGCTCGGCAGTCGGTCAGTCTGTCAGTCTCGGCGAGTCTGTTCAGTTGGTCATCCGGGTCAGTGTGGGGCAGTCAGTGTCTGTCTGTCGTCCGGAGTACTAGTATGTGTTAGGCCGCCAGTCTGCTCGAGTTTGTTCAGGCAATGGTCATTGGCGGTTGGAACGATCGGTTGGTCGGTCGCACACTGGGACACAAGATGACTTGTCCGTCTTGAGCGTCGGCGCATCTGAGGTCGCCACGTGAGTCCAATGAGCCGCGCCGTATAGCGAGGGGTAGTGACTTCGCGGCCGACACGAGAGCAACAGGAGTCATCGGTCTGGCCAGTGCGAGCTGCGACGCCGTGGGACGGGAGATCGGCGCGCCTTCCTGCGTCAATTGAAGCGGCTGGCAGCTGACGGTTCGAGAGAGCGATTTGGGGGTGCTGCGCCGGGTCTTCGCCAGAAATCGCAGTTTATTAGAAGTTAAGTGACTGGACATATGTTGTTTCATTTACTGATTAAATTCTACTTGTTTTCTTGGTCAGTCTCTCGTCCGCATTTGTTAGGGAGTTAGTGTCTGTCTGTCTGTCTGTCTGTCGGTCTGCCGTACGTTAATAGGTGCCTATGTCATGTTTGTCGGATTCGGTGTTAACGAATTTATTACCCAAAGCGTAAAGGCCAAATTCCTGAAATGTGTTTTTATCTTGAAACTTCCTGGCAGATTAAAACTGTGTGCCCGACCGAGACTCGAACTCGGGACCTTTGCCTTTCGCGGGGAAGTGCTCTACCAAATGAGCTACCGAAGCACGACTCACGCCCGGTACTCACAGCTTTACTTCTGCCAGTACCTCGTCTCCTACCTATCTTGCCTATCATCTTGCGAGGTAGTATATGTATATTGTAGAGCATGTTGGTACATTTTATGTAAAACTGCATTTTATGGATTTTATTTAAATGGTCATTTTAGTATGTAAAGTTGCCACCCTTCCACCGTAAGAGTTCTTTAAAAAGAAGTTGCACTTTCGGTGGCAAATAATTTTTAATGTGTTTCGTACCGTATCCATCCCTCTTCCTGGGTTCATAGTTTATGTGTTTGTGTGAAATTTTTAGTTTAAAGTAATCTGGTGTGTTGCAGATTTGCACCAGTGTACTTTCAGAGGTTGTTGTGAGCGGTCGTGACAATGGCCATGTTAAAAAGGAGCGGCAAGGTTCTCAGCCCGAAAGCTCATACTATAAAAAAGAAATTGTTATTTCTGCCTCTGAATAAACTGTAACTTGATATTTACAGGGTGCTTTCTGATTATAATTTTAAATATGTTAAAAAAAGGGCTTTTAGGAATAAAATTTCCATTTATTGAAAAAAATTTTTTGAATTTGTTTCTTCAGTTACCACTGGCAACTCCTTCCACGCTCACATAGTGTGATTAAATGTGTTAATCTTCTTGGTGAATTACTAGAAAATAAGGTAATTCTTAAGATAATTGTTTTGAAAGCTAATTCACGGTTCGGGTGTGTAGAGCACTTAGGAGAAGGAAATGCCAGACCTACGAAACGAATAACAGGACGACCCGTTCATTCGCTAGTGTAGCTGCGACTGCTCTTTTAACTCAGATGGCTACCACAAAACACAAGCCAGGAAACGTGACACACTATTTATCAGATCCAATGACAAGAAATGTGTATCACAGAGCCGTCCGCTGTGGCCGAGCGGTTCTAGACGCTTCAGTCCGGAACCGCGCTGCTGCTACGGTCGCAGGTTCGAATCCTGCCTCGGGCATGACTGTGTGTAATGTCCTTAGGTTATTTAGGTTTAAGTAGTTCTCAGTCTAGGGGACTGATGACCTCAGACGTTAAGTCCCATAGTGCTGAGAGCCATTTGAACGATTTAGAATAGTATTTACAATTGTCTTGAGTCACCTGCGAAGCACGTTCATTTATTGCACAGATATTCAAGATATAGTTTCCTGGGCGAATATTGGCCTTACCTGCTTCGTTTACCATCACGTTGTCTCACAAATACACTCCTGGAAATTGAAATAAGAACACCGTGAATTCATTGTCCCAGGAAGGGGAAACTTTATTGACACATTCCTGGGGTTAGATACATCACATGATCACACTGACAGAACCACAGGCACATAGACACAGGCAACAGAGCATGCACAATGTCGGCACTAGTACAGTGTATATCCACCTTTCGCAGCAATGCAGGCTGCTATTCTCCCATGGAGACGATCGTAGAGATGCTGGATGTAGTCCTGTGGAACGGCTTGCCATGCCAATTCCACCTGGCGCCTCAGTTGGACCAGCGTTCGTGCTGGACGTGCAGACCGCGTGAGACGACGCTTCATCCAGTCCCAAACACGCTCAATGGGGGACAGATACGGAGATCTTGCTGGCCAGGGTAGTTGACTTACACCTTCTAGAGCACGTTGGGTGGCACGGGATACATGCGGACGTGCATTGTCCTGTTGGAACAGCAAGTTCCCTTGCCGGTCTAGGAATGGTAGAACGATGGGTTCTATGACGGTTTGGATGTACCGTGCACTATTCAGTGTCCCCTCGACGATCACCAGTGGTGTACGGCCAGTGTAGGAGATCGCTCCCCACACCATGATGCCGGGTGTTGGCCCTGTGTGCCTCGGTCGTATGCAGTCCTGATTGTGGCGCTCACCTGCACGGCGCCAAACACGCATACGACCATCATTGGCACCAAGGCAGAAGCGACTCTCATCGCTGAAGACGACACGTCTCCATTCGTCCCTCCATTCACGCCTGTCGCGACACCACTGGAGGCGGGCTGCACGATGTTGGGGCGTGAGCGGAAGACGGCCTAACGGTGTGCGGGACCGTAGCCCAGCTTCATGGAGACGGTTGCGAATGGTCCTCGCCGATACCCCAGGAGCAACAGTGTCCCTAATTTGCTGGGAAGTGGCGGTGCGGTCCCCTACGGCACTGCGTAGGATCCTACGGTCTTGGCGTGCATCCGTGCGTCGCTGCGGTCCGGTCCCAGGTCGACGGGCACGTGCACCTTCCGCCGACCACTGGCGACAACATCGATGTACTGTGGAGACCTCACGCCCCACGTGTTGAGCAATTCGGCGGTACGTCTACCCGGCCTCCCGCATGCCCACTATACGCCCTCGCTCAAAGTCCGTCAACTGCACATACGGTTCACGTCCACGCTGTCGCGGCATGCTACCAGTGTTAAAGACTGCGATGGAGCTCCGTATGCCACGGCAAACTGGCTGACACTGACGGCGGCGGTGCACAAATGCTGCGCAGCTAGCGCCATTCGACGGCCAACACCGCGGTTCCTGGTGTGTCCGCTGTGCCGTGCGTGTGATCACTGCTTGTACAGCCCTCTCGCAGTGTCCGGAGCAAGTATGGTGGGTCTGACACACCGGTGTCAATGTGTTCTTTTTTCCATTTCCAGGAGTGTATATGAAGCACGCAACAGGCTCTGGCGGAAACGTATCCCGGAAAACGACCAGAAAGGTACGGTTCCACCTCCTGCTGCCATGAATCAGATGAAGAAGGCGGCGACTGCTGCGGTGTGGGCGGGTCCAGCTCCATCGGTAGGGTGGAGGAGGCCAGATCAGTGGTTTGGCCAGATCAGTGAACGGGTGCACCTCACACTGAAATCTGCTGAGATTTTAGGGCTCTGATACGGAAGTGTCCCGCGTTCTGGTAATCGGAACGCCCGACCGCATGGTTTGCGGATTTTCGTGGATGAGTCAGCTCGTAACTCCTAGGGCACAGCGCCCCAGAATCAAGATGATAGGGTAAAATACTGCTGCACCGGCATGGGGTTGCTCAATGATGTTCACAACTCCCTGTTCTCGTGTGAACAACAACAGTTTTAGGTATATTTTGTCGTAGTTGATTCCATTTGAATAGAATTGGACCTCACAGAGGATTCATGTAAACAAAGTCAGATTGTGTTGTAAAAAGGATTAATTCAGGGGAACATTTTTATAGCTTCCATCACAATGTGTGCTTTACCAATCGAACATCATCCCTTTACTGCTTTGTATTTATCACATTTTTGTGTAAGATTTATCAGCTAGTTGTAATTACAAAAGGATTAATAAAGCTTGTCATTATTTTATTAACTGAATACGCAACTGTTCTCATTCGTATGCCCTCAAGAATTCACTGGTTTTATTTTGTTGTTGTGCTGCTACATGGATTCACTGGCATTTTAAGGTTCAATCTCATTGCATTAAATAATCTGATTGTTAGTTTCAATTAAGGAACTGGCCATAGGCATAGGTAACTAAAGTGCCATAAGTAAAGTCACTAATTTACACACACACACACACACACACACACACACACACATACAAATATATATATATATATATATATATATATATATATATATATATATATATCGAATAACAATTGTAATGAAAAATTTTGCTAAATATATGGCTAGCAGATGTTTAAACATGCACAAGTTTGCCCTGAACAGCTTGTCGTTATAGTGAATACTAGTTACACAACAGATGGCAGTAGTCGAATGATGCTAATTTTGGATAATTGTACCATAATTAACAGTAGAATGGTGTCAATCAAGCGTTACAGGTCAAACTGCAGAAGCCAATTTATGTAAATGCAAATTTCATGGAACGCGATTGCAGTAAAATGCTTTCAGTCTAAGTGTCTGGAGGACAAACTGGTCGGTGACCAACATGACTTGCAGACAGTAAATGACACACTTGGTGAAAGCATTCGTAACTAAATAAATAGAATAAGCAACTTTAAACATGTCGACTTTTATCTGAAACACCACTTGACTAACGCCTGGAAAGGACAGGCAATAATTACATATACAGAAATTCTTTTTACGTTTGTGGGTCTTGGCCTAGCAGGAGTCACTAATCTTACAAATATATCTGACCTCCAGGCACCAACCAGCTACAGACACGAACGCCGTACACAGCTTGGACGACGGCCAGTTGTCCCGCTCGACCACCAATTGCCGGCGCGACCAGCGGTGCGAGCTATACAAGTTTCAAAAAATGGTTCAAATGGCTCTGAGCACTATGGGACTTTGCTTCTGAGGTAACCAGTCCCCTAGAACTTAGAACTACTTAAACCTAACTAACCTAAGGACATCACACAAATCCATGCCCGAGGCAGGATTCGAACCTGCTACCGTAGCGGTCGCGTGGTTCCAGACTGTAGCGGCTAGGACCGCACGGCCACACCGGCCGGCGTACAAGTCTCAGACCGACTTTGTATCACATATACTTCCTCAAACAATATTAACTTCAAAACATGCAACTGTTACTGGATGTGCGTGGAGCACAAATGGAACGTTAGAATATACTAGAAGAGAAAGGCACGCAAGAGCCCGAAGGCATAGTTCAAACCCACAACCTAGGCTATGAGATACAACAAATCGTAAGAAATTACGATTCAATAAAAAGCGCGTCTCAACACGTTAGCAAAAGCGCTGCTGCTTAAACTCCTTAAGTAAATAATCCTATCCTAATAAACCCAAGGCAGTGCACTTAGATCAATATTAGATAAAACAACATCAAATTAATACCTAGCGCGTTAAACAAATTGTCACCGCCTCCAAGCAGGAACCAAATCACATTCAGATCCCCAGTATTTTAAAGAAGTAATTCAAATTACACTAACGTAAGATCACCTCAAGAAAGGGATAAAATGATAAATTAGCTTTACAATAGTTACACGTCCCTGATAGATCCAAACATTCAAGACTCCGCAGAATGATCTGGCGGAATGATCATACATTGGTGGATCGGTCTGTTCACTGAAGCAGAGTGCTTTCTGAAACAGACTAAGAACCAAAGTTAAGAAATAATACACAGGAAGCCCCGAGGTTTTAATTGTAAACCTGAATATCGACGCAATCAGACACCAACGCGAATTACTAGAGTCAAAATGGTACAACAGGTTTCGTAACGGCGAGCCACAAGATAAATTCCGCAGAGTTTCGTGGTTCAGAAACCACCATTAATCTGTCCCAGGTTCATTACACTTGCAATACGGAGGGCAGAAACTGTGTCTCCGTCGAATGACGTAAATACAATGACATCACCTTATTACGTCACTTGAAGTCCACGTCCAACAGCACCGGGAAGGCAGATCACAAGTTAGGACCCCCGGCAACATATAATCGGCTAATGGCCAGAAAGCTTCTTCGCTACGTTGTCCATACGAAAACGCGCACAATACAGTAGACGCCGAGCCGAATGGACGTTTTCATAGAGTTGGTCTTCGGCGGCAAGATTGCCTCTCGTGTCCAATACCAAACACACTCTGTTACTCACTTTCTCACCCCTCGCGTTCGCTCCGCCAATCCTCTCTCGTGCGCGCTGCTTCCCGACCGCATCACGAGCGCCGAAAGGGGGCGATCTCTGTAGGAAAATCGATAGCAGGAAAGCCGTCACGGCTCAGTTACCATTTTTAAACTATTTAATGACATTGGGCTTCACCTCAGAACTTTCAGTCAGCGATACTCTCTCAGAGCAGCACCATAATTGCCTCCGTTCACATGAAACCTTTTTAGTAGCGCACGGTCTCTCTCCTCGGTGGCCATAATGTTCACTCACGTTACTTTTATTTATTTATTATTTTTTTGAGTCATCTATGTTTAGACTGTTTTATCATTTTATCCCTTTCTTGAGGTGATCTTACGTTAGTGTAATTTGAATTACTTCTTTAAAATACTGGGGATCTGAATGTGATTTGGTTCCTGCTTGGAGGCAGTGACAATTTGTTTAACGCGCTAGGTATTAATTTGATGTTGTTCAATCTGTATATTGAGCAAGCAGTAAAGGAAACAAAAGAAAAATTCGGAGTAGGTATTAAAATTCATGGAGAAGAAATAAAAACTTTGAGGTTTGCCGATGACATTGTAATTCTGTCAGAGACAGCAAAGGACTTGGAAGATCAGTTGAATGGAATGGACAGTGTCTTGAAAGGAAGATATAAGATGAACATCAACAAAAGCAAAACAAGGATAATGGAATGTAGTCTAATTAAGTCGGGTGATGCTGAGGGAATTAGATTAGGAAATGAGGCACTTAAAGTAGTAAAGGAGTTTTGCTATTTGGGGAGCAAAATAACTGATGATGGTCGAAGTAGAGAGGATATAAAATGTAGGCTGGCAATGGCACGGAAAGCGTTTCTGAAGAAGAGAAATTTGTTAACATCCAATATTGATTTAAGTGTCAGGAAGTCATTTCTGAAAGTATTCGTATGGAGTGTAGCCATGTATGGAAGTGAAACATGGACGATAAATAGTTTGGACAAGAAGAGAATAGAAGCTTTCGAAATGTGGTGCTACAGAATAATGCTGAAGATTAGATGGGTAGATCACATAACTAATGAGGAAGTATTGAATAGGATTGGGGAGAAGAGAAGTTTGTGGCACAACTTGGCCAGAAGAAGGGATCGGTTGATAGGACATGTTCTGGGGCATCAAGGGATCACCAATTTAGTATTGGAGGGCAGCGTGGAGGGTAAAAATCGTAGAGGGAGACCAAGAGATGAATACACTAAGCAGATTCAGAAGGATGTAACCGAGCGAGGTAGCGCAGTGGTTGGACACTGGACTCGCATTCGGAAGGACGACGATTCAATCCCGCGTCCGGCCATCCTGATTTAGGTTTTCCGTGATTTCCCTAAATCACTCCAGGCAAATGCCGGGATGGTTCCTCTGAAAGGGCACGGCCGACTTCCTTCCCCATCCTTCCCTATTCCGATGAGACCGATGACCACACTGTCTGGTCTCCTTCCCCAAACCAACCAACCAGAAGGATGTAGGTTGCAGTAGGTACTGGGAGATGAAAAAGCTTGCACAGGATAGAGTAGCATGGAGAGCTGCATCAAACCAGTCTCAGGACTGAAGACCACAACAACAACAACATGTTTAGACTCGTTTGATGCTGCCCGTCACAAATTCCTCAGCTGTGCCAACGCTTTCATCTTATATTAGCACTTGCAACCTAAGTCCTAACTTTATTTTCAGAATATGTTCCAAGCTCTTCGCCGTCTACAGTTTTAATCTCCACTGCTCTCTCTAATACCATGGAAGTTATTCCCTGATGTATTGACAGATGTGCTATCATCTTGTCTCTTCTTGTCAGTGTTTTCCTTGTATTCCTTTCCTCGCCGCTTCTACGGAGAACCACTTATTCCATCACCTTATCATTACAACTAATTTTCAACATTCTTCTGTAGCACCATATATCAGATGGTTCTATTACATTCCGTTCCTGCTTTCATCCAGTCTTACTTTCATACAATCCTGCGCTCCAAACGAATATTTTCAGAAATTGTTTTCTCAAGTTAAAGCCTATGTGTGATACTAGTAGACTTCTCTTGGCGAGGAAGGCCCTCTTGAAACGTTCCATTAGAAAAATTATGAATTACTGTACTGGTAAACCTATTACGTTATTAGATTTACAAACAAATGAGCAAAACTCAACGTACTCAAACAGTTTTCTCTTTACTTATTCTGATCATCACTGAACTGACACATTACAACTTACATTAAGGAGGCTGTTTAGGTTTTAATGTTGGTAACGCCACGTAACGCTTTGTATGAAAATCACTGACTGTGCTGTGTGCAGTCTGTGGATGATGGGCATTGTTGGAATATTTACTGTTGTAGTGTTGGGCAGTTGGATGCGAACAGCGCGTAGCGTTGCGCAGTTGGAGGTGAGTGGTGGATGTGGAGAGAGAGAGATGCCAGAGTTTTGAGAGGTTATTATAAGCGGATGATTTGGACGTGTGTCCTCCAGAAAAAGGAAATTTGTAAAGATGGATGTCAGGAATTTATACACTCCTGGAAATTGAAATAAGAACACCGTGAATTCATTGTCCCAGGAAGGGGAAACTTTATTGACACATTCCTGGGGTCAGATACATCACATGATCACACTGACAGAACCACAGGCACATAGACACAGGCAACAGAGCATGCACAATGTCGGCACTAGCACAGTGTATATCCACCTTTCGCAGCAATGCAGGCTGCTATTCTCCCATGGAGACGATCGTAGAGATGCTGGATGTAGTACTGTAGAACGGCTTGCCATGCCATTTCCACCTGGCGCCTCAGTTGGACCAGCGTTCGTGCTGGACGTGCAGACCGCGTGAGACGACGCTTCATCCAGTCCCAAACATGCTCAATGGGGGACAGATCCGGAGATCTTGCTGGCCAGGGGAGTTGACTTACACCTTCTAGAGCACGTTGGGTGGCACGGGAAACATGCGGACGTGCATTGTCCTGTTGGAACAGCAAGTTCCCTTGCCGGTCTAGGAATGGTAGAACGATGGGTTCGATGACGGTTTGGATGTACCGTGCACTATTCAGTGTCCCCTCGACGATCACCAGTGGTGTACGGCCAGTGTAGGAGATCGCTCCCCACACCATGATGCCGGATGTTGGCCCTGTGTGCCTCGGTCGTATGCAGTCCTGATTGTGGCGCTCACCTGCACGGCGCCAAACACGCATACGACCATCATTGGCACCAAGGCAGAAGCGACTCTCATCGCTGAAGACGACACGTCTCCATTCGTCCCTCCATTCACGCCTGTCGCGACACCACTGGAGGCGGGCTGCACGATGTTGGGGCGTGAGCTGAAGACGGCCTAACGGTGTGCGGGACCGTAGCCCAGCTTCATGGAGACGGTTGCGAATGGTCCTCGCCGATACCCCAGGAGCAACAGTGTCCCTAATTTGCTGGGAAGTGGCGGTGCGGTCCCCTACGGCACTGCGTAGGATCCTACGGTCTTGGCGTGCATCCGTGCGTCGCTGCGGTCCGGTCCCAGGTCGACGGGCACGTGCACCTTCCGCCGACCACTGGCGACAACATCGATGTACTGTGGAGACCTCACGCCCCACGTGTTGAGAAATTCGGCGGTACGTCCACCCGGCCTCCCGCATGCCCACTATACGCCCTCGCTCAAAGTCCGTCAACTGCACATACGGTTCACGTCCACGCTGTCGCGGCATGCTACCAGTGTTAAAGACTGCGATGGAGCTCCATATGCCACGGCAAACTGGCTGACACTGACGGCGGCGGTGCACAAATGCTGCGCAGCTAGCGCCATTCGACGGCCAACACCGCGGTTCCTGGTGTGTCCGCTGTGCCGTGCGTGTGATCATTGCTTGTACAGCCCTCTCGCAGTGTCCGGAGCAAGTATGGTGGGTCTGACACACCGGTGTCAATGTGTTCTTTTTTCCATTTCCAGGAGTGTAGATATATATATGATGACTTTTGAACATTATTAAGGTAAATGCATTGTTTTTTCTCTATCAAAATTTTCATTTTTGCTATGCCTATCAGTAGGTAGTGCGTTCAGTAGTTATAATCTTTTATTAAGCTGACAGTATTGGCGCTCGCTGTATTGCAGTAGTTCGAGTAACGAAGATTTTTGTGAGGTAAATGATTTATGAAAGGTATTGGTTATTGTTAGTCAGGGCCATTCCTTTGTAGGGATTATTGACAGATTGCGTTGCGCTAAAAATATTGGGTGTCAGCTTAGTGAGTGTCAGAATAAGTAGTAAGAAAACTGTTTTAGTACGTTGAGTTTTGCTGAGTTGTTTGTAAATCAAATAATGGAAGAGATTTACCAGCACAGTAATTTCTTAATTTTTCTAAGGGGACGTTTCATTCTTTACCATCGCTAGTCTGCTATTTATGTCCTTCCATCTCCGTCCGATTTTGCTGTCTAGGTAACAAAATCCCTTTACGTCCTACTTCGTGATCCCCAGCTACGATGTGAACTTTCTCATTTATCTACTTGCGTTACTTTCGCCTTTCTTCGATTAACTCTCAGTCCATATTCTGACTCAATAGACAGTTCATTCCAATCAGCAGATCCTGTAATTCTTCTTCACTTTCACCTACGATAGTAATGTCAGTGAATCTTAGCAATGATATCACTCACATTACGACCTGTCAAATAACAGCGTGGCATCACACAAACGGCGCATAGCGCCAGATTTGCACCTGGTGACCAATACTGGAACTAATTATTTTCCCCTGCCGCGACATAGTCGCTTGTATGAACAGTGATCCAATACTGTCAAATGTTTTTTATTCCAGTCTTTGGTCACAATATCAATTCTTTTGACGATGACCGGTTTCAGTCAGTAATGACCATCCGCAGATCTTTTCAACACCATGTCCTAAAGCGATAAGGCCGCAAAAATGCAAAAATGACTGTGCGGACGATGTGGCCTATTCTGCACCTTACTTTAGATCTGGTTCAAATGGTTCAAATGGTTCTGAGCACTATGGGACTTAACCTCTGAGGTCATCAGTCCCCTAGAACTTAGAACTACTTAAACCTAACTAACCTAAGGACATCACACACATCCATGCCCGAGGCAGGATGTAGCGCCTAGAACCGCTCGGCCACTTCGGCCGGCTACTTTAGATCTATGTGACGATGCTGTGCTGAGTATATTTTGACGATGCCATTTCGGCCTTACCAGTTTAGGACATGGTGTAGAAAAGATGTGAGGGTGGTCATTACTGACTGAAACCGATCAGGCCGGCCGAGGTGGCCGAGCGGTTCTAGGCGCTACAGTCCGGAACCGCGCGACCGCTACGGTCGCAGGTTCGAATCCTGCCTCGGGCATGGATGTGTGTCATGTCCTTAGCTTGGTTAGGTTTAAGTAGTTCTAAGTTCTAGGGGACTGATGACCTCAAAAGTTAAGTCACATAGTGGTCAGAGGCATCTGAACCATTGAAACCGGTCATCGTCACAAGAATTGATATTGCGATCCAAGACTGGAATAAAGAACATTTAATTCTTTTCCAGTGTAAATCGGTTCCGCATTAACGCATTAGCATATCTACCAAGTTCCGAAGCCATACAGTAATTACAACCGACACTGGGCTCTGAGAGTAGCTGCAGTTGAATTATAAGCACCCGGCACTTGGAGGTCTGAACCGATAAGGCCGTGAAGAGTTAACAGCAGCAACAAATGAGGTTTACCGTACTAGGGTCTTCGGCACTTGCAGGTAGGCGGCGGGGTCTAGCGGTTGCCTGGAGCACTGCCAGCGGCGAGGTAGGGGAAGATTGGACGCCGGAGCCAGCGCAGCACCGCCTGCGCCCGAGGGTGGCGCGCCGCACGGCCGCATTTGGTCGTCTTCCAGTGCGGTGTCGGCTGTGGGGCCTGCAATTCCTCACGGCGCGCAGGCCCCACCCAGATTAAAGCCTGACTCCATTACGGCCGCGCCCGATCATTCGCAGTAACGAGTCGCCGGCCTGCGAGCATGCGAATTGTTTTCTGCTCCGCGAGTCGTGTTCCTCTCAGCGTGCGGGCCCATTCATTCAGCCGCAGCACGTTCTCTGCTTGCCAGCCAGTTCCTGAGATCGCCTTCAGCTGAATACAAATTTTATTTCTTTTACCCATGAGTGAGGTTTCACAATTAATGCGACCTTTTTTCTTCTGAAAGCAGGTTTGTTTTATTCAAGGTTCCCGTGACCATATTATCCCCCACTTATGTGGCTACAAAACTCTGTTTTTCAACATAATGTCTGCTCAATACGATGGCACTACGCTATTTCATTGGTAGTGGCTGTGTGCCCACATGGCACCACTCCACTGGTCGACGTCTGAGACCACGTCTTGCTGTATCAATAACCTACCTATCATGCCGTAGACTGCGTCTGTCATTGGTTTGGCCCAATGGCAGTAAGTCTGAATGTGCGAGATCCAAGCTGTAGGCAGGATGAGGAAGAACAGATCAAGGAAGTGTTGTGAGCTTGTCTCGGGGTGGCGCAGTGGCTAGCACACTGGACTCGCATTCGGGAGGACGACGGTCCAATCCCGCGTCCAGCCGTCATTTTCAACATTCGTCTGTAGCACCACATGTCAAATGCTTCGAGTCTGTTCTGTTTTTCCCGTAGTCCATGGTTCACAGTCATACACTGTTGTGTTCCAAACGTACATTCTCAGAAATTTCATCCCCAAATTCAGGCCTATGTTTGATATTTTGCTGCTTGAGTAGAAAAATTCTTTAACTTCATGTACGTTGCGATCACAAATAATGATGTTAAGTTTCTCACTGTTCCCAGTTCTGTTACTTCTCATTACTTTCGTCTTTCTTCGATTTCCTCTCGATCCATATTCTGTGCTTTTCTTGAAGCGCCTTATCGCGTTAGCTACAGAACTGATTAAACTGGGAAACGTCATTAAATAGCTGCAAATGTAGTGTGACATGTATAAATGGTGTAGTACAGTGCGTGCTTGGAGAAACTTTCTCAAAAAAGTGAATATGGTTCCGCTGTCCGACAATACGATCAACCGTGCCAGTCCTGCTTTTTCGGTTCACCTTGAGGAATCAAGCTGGTTGGGTTTCGGGTTCCGCTGAATAGGTCAGGAGTCCGCTACACGCAGGAGGCAACTGCACGGATAGCAGGGGCTATGTGCCATGGACTGGGCGGTTTTTTAGGTTAGAGAGTCTCGGGAAAATACAAAAAGGTCTTCACTCTCACAGGGTGCAGGCGGAACCTAGGAAGATAGTACATATAGAAACCATGGGTATAACTGTTGTAAATTGTCGTAGCTGTGTTGGGAAAGTACCAGAGCTTCAAGCGCTAGTAGAAGGCAAAGACGTCCAAGTCTTCGTAGGCGCTGAAAGCTACCTAAAGCCGGAGATAAGTTCAGCCGAAATTTTTCAGAAGAAACGTGAATTTTAAAATCTGTCATTTCATTTCGGATCTCATTGTTCCCCATGTGGCCATAGATGAATATTTCCATTTCTTCCAGGATGTCCATTTTACAGATCTTTTCTAAATTATGTAGTACTTTGAGATCGTTGTCTATAGTAAAACTGTGTCCTGAATGAAATGACATATTTCAAAAATTCACGTTTCTTTTCCAATTTCAGTACAATACTCTCAGAATAAAAGATGCATGACACCACAGTATTTTGACTCTAGCCCCAGCAATAGCTTAGAAATATGTAAAATAAATTGTGCTTATATCACCATTTGTACAACAATATTGTAACAGTTGCTCAATCTGTAATGAATTTCTTTAACCTACATCTATAATACGATAACAAGATGTTCAGGAGACTGGTAAACATCTGACACCACATAGATCGACAGATCGATAGTCAAATTTAAGCCAGCTGTATTTTGACCGCCATCTTGTCCACTGCACTACGGATTAGTGTTTTTGTGATCGTGTTTCCAAGTTACTGGCACTTTTGTGAAAATTAATGAACAGTGATCAAGAAAACCAAGAGATCCATAGAAATGGAAACATCTCAGCTCAGCGCAACGAGACTGCCACGCCATAAGAACAAAGTGTTGACTGTTACACAACGTTTTCATGCAAACATTAGTGCAGCTTACAAAGTGATATCGTCTCTTACTAGGTTTTCTCTTCTTCCACAGGATAACGACAGTATATATGAAAAAGACTATTTAACATCTATATAATCTTATTGTGAAATTGTTTTGGTAATGCCATACAGCCTGATGATGAGGTATTCCCCTGAAACATGTCGCACAATAAATAAATAATACATTAGTTAACAAATTTTGTGACTAGTGGCGGTAGTTAAAAACCTTTACATGAAGTTGTCATAGGTATGCCAGCTGACTAGACACCTAACTATGCTAACTAGACCAACAGCGATATCAAAAACGAAAGAATACCACACAATCCCAAATACCACAAACGAAAGATTAAGACCCATGTATGCAACCGCACTTAACCACTCTTTCGAAAACTTCCAGCTCTAGCTATTCAATCCAAGCTGGGTGTTCAAGATAAAAAAAAGACAAAAAAATGTAGTCGCCATTCTGAAAATCGTTAAAACTGCAATCATTCCTTCGTGATGATTCCCAGCAGCCAGAAGTTACGAAGGATGGTGCACATTAGCAAGCAATCTTCGCTAACACGTTGAGGGCGCTCCAATTTTACGGTGACACAAAATGTTGTCAAAGTAAATTATACGTAATTTCAAATTATATTCGCAATTTCAAATTAATTTGGTAATAAATCTTGTCTCGCTTTTATATGTTAGTTTAATTTATGAAAAAAATATGAAAATAATTTTGCTATTTGGATTTTTGATTCCGTTGGCTCGTGTCATAAATTTAATGTGAGTATTGTATATTACGATATGAGCGAGAGACGGGACCATTTCCATTACAACGTGCAGCTTTGGCTACATGTTGCGCTCCTATGGCTGTACTCCTGGTTTACGGTGGTAGGTACTGCGGCGAGCAGAGGTAGGAATGACGTATCTGTGAAAGAGCGTTTGTACCTCAGTCGGGCGCTACCGGTGTCTCCGCAAGGGTGTGAAGAAAAATGACGGCACGGGCCGTTGGCCTTGAATCCCCTTCACGAGGAATTCAGCCAGAAAGTCCGAGATTACTTTTTATGGCCGCGAGATCTGCCTGTTGGCTCGAATTTCTTTCAGAAACGTTTCCTTCACAATCTATCTTTTTTTCCCTCCTTCCGGGCGAATATCAATGAACAGGCACATCTCTGCGGGGAAATGTCATGCTGTTCCACGTGCAACGCCGAAGAAAAGATAAGTTCTCCCTCTGAGAAAGGGAATGTTTAAACGTGAGAACTGCTTGGTTGGTAAGGTATCGCATGCTTTATTTCCTAGCCTTTATGTTCTATTTCCTCCAAAAGGTCACTTGCGCTCTCGGAATTACTCTAGTTGCGTACGTAGGACTAAATAAAAAAGTAATTTAGATATGAGTGTTAAAAACGTTTTTGAAGTGACAGCTGGATACCGCTGTTCAGATGTGTCGTTACTATTGTTTTACCATCATTTTGAAAACGACTGCACTGAAGAAACAGTGCTGTAAAAATATGAAAATTTAATATTTCTTTGCATGATTTTTGTACTACTTACTTAAATAACTTCGTTAGACTTTCGGTAAACGATCACTTTCAGAAAAGACTGTTTACAATTGGTTTACATTTTGTCGTCATGCTCTTACTTTCGCCAGAGATGGATTTCATGAAGCTCGACGAAAAATGGTTGTTATTCCATAAGTACTCGTACATCTACACTCCGGGTAGTAAGATTTAAGAGGATCGCTGTGCGACTTTCCTGAAGACAGGAGCATCCAAGGGGCGAGCAACTTGCATGAATTTATAGTAGTGGAAAAGGTCTCATCCCGGAGGATACTGCACAATCTGGCCGGAACTCAACTATAAGCTTGCGTCAACCAGTGTAAGCAACTAATGAAAAGATACGCCTGAGGAAATATAAAATTCATGTGCAAAGTCGTACTTAATTGTATTTGCACAATCCAGCTGTCAAAAAAAAAAAAAAAAAAAAAAAAAAGACGTTTCTCAACAATAGTTATGCACTGGCGATCAAGTAATGCTAAGTAGCATACAAGTTGTTTGCCACCTGTCATCCATGAAACCAAAATGTCGCATACTGTCGAACAGCATCTGAAACAATTGGTTAGTTGACGCAGAAATCAATGAACTGATGACTCATTGTCCGTATTCATCTGATTCATGGCCGGACGTCTTCTCTTTGTTTGTTTTTTTTTCTACGTTACGTAAATTACGTGAGGACGACAGTTTCCATCACCTCGAGGAGCTGTTAAATTATTCGAAACCAACGCTTTTGATGTACCAGCATCAAAGAGAGAAAAAAATCTCTGTCACTGGTTCGAGCCCATACAAACATAAATGAAATTTAAAGGCAAATAAAATGGCTCTGAGCACTATGGGACTAATCTGCTGAGGTCATCAGTCCCCTAGAACTTAGAACTACTTAAACCTAACTAACCTAAGGACATCACACACATCGATGCCCGAGGCAGGATTCGAACCTGCGACCGTAGCGGTCACGCGGTTCCAAACTGAAGCGCTTAGAACCGCACGGCCACACCGGCCGGCGTTAAAGGCAAATATTTTCGTAAACAGTTAAACGATTTGTCCAAAACAGTTACTTATACAGTAATTATTTATCCACTTGTCTCTGTGTCTAGTTTACTTATTCTAAACAACGACACATTTTCCAGAAAATTTACAAAATTACTTGACTTTGTATTATGAACTATAAACAGTTAGAGTTTCATTACGTTTAGGACGTGTTGAATATTAATATCTCCGAGTATTTTATTCCATTCTCAATACCGGTTGAGGCGTTACGTGTCATGAGTATTACTCAGTTGATTTTCCTGTTTCCCTGCCCTAATTGCAACCCCCTGCCTGTAGAGAACGAAGCGACATCTGCAACCATCGGGCGCCTTGTGTACACTGTCATCTATCATCCCCCGTACAGTCCTGACTTGGCCCCACCCCATTACTATCTGTTTTCAAAACACCTTTGAAGGCTTCGCCTTCATAGTGATGAAGCAGTGTAAGCAGAGTTGAGACTGTAGCTCTGTCGAGAAAGTCAAACATTGTTCAATGACGTTCTCATCAAACTGATCCCTTATTAAGTGAAATGTGTTCTGTTCCAGTGCGATTATGTTGAGAAATAATTATGTAGACATTAAGAAGAAAGACGTAGTATGTTAATGAAGTTTGTTTTATTTAAAAAAAACTTTAAGTGTTTTTACATAAAGAATTGGGAGGCATTAGTTTTCAGCAGCTCCTTGTAGCTACACATTACGAGATACGACCTTTTATACTTCACAATATGAGGCGTCATAAATCAGTCACCAAGAAATTACTACACAAGAATTTTCTCGAGCACGCACAAGCTGTTATCGAACTACTCAAATTATTTTTGTATCGTGCGATTCATTTTCAACTGATTGATTCATTTACAGGTAGTCTAAATATAATGGACTGCTTATTCCTATTGCTTATACCAAACATCAGTTCCTCACCTGTAAAAATTTACTTTCTCTGTCATTTACAGAATATTAGGGGTAGTTATTACATTTTAATGTCAGTAAGGTATTGTCAGCATAGACGCGAGAATCTCGGTAAAATTGCGAGGAGTAGTATTGTGTCCACATTAAGATTGGGGAAACTATATTATACCATCAAATTAACAAAATGGAAATCGTCTAGTCTCTAAACGTAGCCATCTTAAAATTGTAGAGTGGTGTCGCTTTTGCATCCTGAGAATAACAATTGGTGAAAGAGCGATCAACCTCGGCCGCTGCGAATTAATTTATTCACCGCTCTACATGTTTAAGTAAGCGTTTTGAGGTTAATAATGAAATTCTTCCGATCAATGACAATTTTTGGAACGGTAAGACGAATAATTAAACTGGTCGCTGCTGCCGTATCTTGATTATACATTCATGGAAATAGTTCATTATTTACCTTACGTCTCCCGATGACAGATGTCTGCCTTCTGAAAGATGTAGTGTGTGAATAAATTAATTCACAGCACTCGAGGATGGTCTTTCTTTCATCAATGGTTATTCTTAGGCAGCAAAAGCAACACCAATATAGCGTATAAAGCTGTTTAAATATTGTGAGTGGTTGATATCAGTTCAATTATTTTCACGGTGCCATATAATTTGCCTAATTTCAGTGTAGGTAAAGTATTACTTTCCACAACGTAACCGAGGTTGTTACCCGTATGAAATGAATTCGTGACTGACATTAAGATGTAGTAACTACAAGTTGTAAGTGACAGATTAAGTGTATTCTAGGTTTGGAAATGGTGGTTGGTGTACGCCGTACTTTCTTCCCCATGTAGAAAGTGAATGAATTAATTCACAGTGGCAAACGCTAACATTCCCTAGCACAATTGCTAATCCACTCAGCACTTTCACTTCGCAGTGATTTACTGTGTGTGAAATTGAATGAAGCTATCACATGTCTCCAAATAATGATATTCCGTTGTCTTTCGCTAATTTGCATTCTGAACTTGTCTCACACAGACTGTATTCTCACAAGACTTCAGTGTATTTAGAAGCCATACCTAATCTATACTGGAAAAACAAATTGTTCTTTGACCTCACAAAATTCTTTAAATAGATATCAGTTAAGATCTCTGCGAAGTACGTTGCGGCTTTTACAAAACACTGTTACTAAACAAAGTTACTGACAAGGGGTTTGAAATCAGAAACACTTGTAACACCCGTCAGAGTTTCGATTCCTCCCTTTGGCATGGGTGTGTGTGTCGTCCCTGGCGTAAGTTAGTTTAAGTTAGATTAAATAGTGTGTAAGCTTAGGGACCGATGGCCTCAGCAGTTTGGTCCCATAAGGCCTTACCACACATTTCCAATTTCCACTTGTAACACTGTGAGCGTGTGGGTGCTATTCTGTCATTCTGCGCAACGGATTAATCTGAGACGTACCCTTTACCCTGTGGCTCCTGCAAGATGCAATTTCCACCCCCACACTACTACAGAAGTCAGACAGACGCTCCTAACGTTCTAAAGAGAAATGCCTGAAAAACTTTCAGCAATAAATATCTTCTGGACTCTTCCGCTGTAAGGAAATGACACAAAAAATTCACAAAATTTCTTACGTAACTAGTGGGATACTTGGGTACTGGAGTAGTGCTAGTTAGTGTAAGAAAAACATGAAACTAACAAAAATTATTATTTATTTTGCAAAAATTCTGAGAAATCACAATGGCACCTTTAGTTATGAACTGAACAAGTTATTTCTGGGTTCTTTTCGGAATGCGAAGTTACCTCTCAAGGATAGGATTCGGTAATGAAATTTCTGTACAAAGTTTAAGATTGTTATTGACTTGGCAGAATGCCTGAGAGCCACGCCTACTCAACTTGAATAATTATCCAATAGAATATTGCTAGGTACGGTCAAGGCTGTCGCATGTGAAATGCAGTGAAGTGTACTGTTGTGGAGGAAATTTGGGGCTCGCAAGAGCTGTAGTGCACAATACCATAAGCTGCGATGACTGCTGTCTGCGCCGCTCGCTGCTGACAAATCAGATAACTCTCGTTCTATCTGGATTGACCTTCGCCATTCAAACTCCCCCTATGCCTTGACGAAATCAAGGACTCCTATTCGCCCCTAGTCTAACTATTGGCGTGATACACCGATCAGATAACCAGTCCACCGCGATGCCACTCAAAAATTCGCTCACAGGTGTTCAACTATAACTCTGTCCGTTTACACCGCACAATAAGTGTGGCGGACAACACAGTGAACAACACTTAATCGCAAGGACTCAATATAGAGTCACACTCCGATTCGCTCTCTACAGAGGTGCTCTCCCAGTGAAGTACTGAGGAGAGACTTGTTCCTCACTCTTTGAGTACATGTACGAGCGCACACGCTCTCGTTACGTGTTCTCGCTCCGACAATGGAACGGCCCCTCTCCACGCCAGACGTGAAGGGGTATATCTTTTGGTCTCTTCCATTACTCCTTCAGTTCAAGGCGTCAGGAATATCGTCTGCCAATCAGCATTGCTCTTCTAAAACGGGAGAATGACGTTTCGTTCAAGGCGACCATTCCGGAAATCTGTAGCATCGGCGTTTGGCGTTTGCTGTCTCCCTGTGGAAACCTCTGAAATGCGTGCTATATTTGTAAAGAATGCGTAGGCTGGGCGCTCCCACACAATAAAGCGGAATTTGCTTTTAAGCCAAACACAGGGCAAACGCTGTCTGCTCTATGGACGGTCATTGCCCGACATAGATAGGCCGGCTCGTCCTCTGAAGGGACCAGCCTCCCAGCTTGTGGCCTGCCTCTCTCGAACTAAAAGCTCCTGTGACCGTCGTGTCAGGAATGTGTGTGCTTATGCCAGCCTCGAGTATTTCAATCTAGGTCCGCATTTGCGGTTTATTAGTTATTTGCATATCGCTTACATGAATTCATACAACACTGACTTTACCTTATCGAGTTTGGGTTCCAATGACGCGTCTTAATGTGCGGAATATGATTGTGAGGGCGGAATATGTAAGCAATGAAGGTCAGGAGACCACGACGTCTTACAGCACTTGTAACGAGAACAAGTGCTATTGGTTTCGTTAACTAGAATATGATTCCTTTTTTTTTATGAATTTAGAAAGAAACATCAGGATTCAGTGCTCAATTATAACAACCTGAATATATTAATTTTTAACTGTCGGAATATTCACAGAAAGTTCTAGAGATCAGGTCGCTAGAAGAAAGTAGCTACCCCCACATCGTACTAGGATATGAGTGATTATTGAACCCTGAAGTAGAGAGTAGGGAAATGTTCGACAACTAGTGAAACGTACGTCGGAAAGGTAGACTCTCTAAGAGGAGGAGGAGTATTTACAGCGATAGGTGGAAGCATTAGTGACAGTGAGAACCAAAATAAATCCGACTACCAACTGCTATGGACAAGTTTAACCCGTGCCAATGGACTTAGATTAGCAGTGCGGTATTTACATCGTGCACCAGATTCAACTCTGTCTGTCGCAGAGACACTAGCGGATAGCCTAAATTCGGTAGCAAGGATATGCTCCAAGTAGGTGGTGCCTTTACCATGGCCAGTACCAACTGGGAAAGCTACGCTTACGCTACCGGCGGCAAGGACCATACTCCTGCGTCGTAATGTTGAACTTTTAGTCTGGCAACTGGCGCGAAGAACGAGTCCGAGAAGCATGCGTCAGGAAGTAAACTACTGGCCATTAAAATTGCTACACCACGAAGATGACGTGCTACAGACGCGAAATTTAATCCACAGGAAGAAGATACTGTGATATGCAACTGATTAGCTTTTCAGAGATTTCACACAAGATTGGCGCCGGTAGCGACATCTACAACGTGCTGACATGATGAAAGTTTCCAACCGATTTCTCATACACAAAAAGCAGTTGACCGGCGTTGCCTGGTGAAAAGTTGTTGTGATGTCTCGTTTAAGGAGGAGAAATGCGTACCATCACGGTTCCGACTTTGATAAAGGTCAGATTGTAGACTATCGCGATTGTGGTTTATCGTATCGCGACATTGCTGCTCGCGTTGGTCGAGATCAAATGACTGTAAGCAGAATATGGATTCGGTGGGTTCAGGAGGGCAATACGGAACGCCGAGCTAGATCCCAACGGCCTTGTTAATCACTAGCGGTCGAGATGACAGGTATCTTATCCGCATGGCTGTAACGGATCGTGCAGCCACTTCTCGATCCCTGAGTCAACAGATGCGGACGTTTGCAAGACAACAATCATCTGCACGAACAGTTCGACGGCGTTTGCAGCAGCATGGACTATCAGCTTTGAGACCATGGCTGCGGTTACCCTTGACGCTGCATCACAGAGAGGAGCGCCTGCGAAGGAGCACTCAACGACGAACCTGGGTGCACGAACGGCAAAACGTCAATTTTTCGGATGTATCCAGGTTCTGTTTACACCATCATGATGGTCGCATCCGTGTTTGGCGACATCACGGTTAACGCACATTGGAAGCGTGTATTCGTCATCGCCATACTGGCGTATCACCCGGCGTGATGGTATGGGGTACCATTGGTTACACGTCTCGGTCACCTCTTGTCAGCATTGACGGCACTTTGAACAGTGGACGTTGCATTTCAGACGTGTTACAACACGTGGCTCTGCCCTTCATTCGATCCCTGCGAAACCCTGCATTTCAGCAGGATAATGCACGACCGCATGTCGCAGGTCCTGTACGGGCCCTTCTGGATACAGAAAATATTCGACTGCTGCCCTGGCCAGCACATTCTCCAGATCTATTTCCAACTGAAAACGTCTGGTCAATGGTGGCCGAGCAACTGGCTCGTCACAATACGCCAGTCTTTACCCTTGATGAACTGTGGTATTGTGTTGAAACTGCATGGGCAACTGTGCCTGTACACGCCATGCAAACTATGTTTGACTCAATGCCCAGGCGTATCAAGGCCGTTATTATGGCCAGAGCTGGTTGTTCTGGGTATTGATTTCTCAGGATCTATGAACCCAAATTGAGTGAAAATGTAATCACATGTCAGGTCTTGTATAATATATTTGTCCAATGAATACCCGTTTAACATCTGCATTTCTTTTTGGTGTAGCAATTTTAATGGCCAGTAGTGTACATTATGCATCTTAGTTACAAACAGACCTGGTATTTTCAGGAGTGTCATCAGTGAGAGCGTTACCAATTACCACGATGGTCTTACAGGAGCAGTTGTCACCAAAGGCAAAAATACATCAAGAAAATGAAGAAAACTAGGAGGGTGTTTGGGTTTGGCCGAACCGATAGTCACTATCAACGTATTTAAAACATTAACTTCACATCTAGCAAACGCGGAGAATTGTGGTTAAATTCGAAAGAAGTTATAAACCAGTGTCCGGAAAATTAGATTCCGATTCAAACAATAAAAGGTAGCGAAGATGCATTCGAATAATGTTGCGAAAGTAGAGACTACTACATACTCGGTACAAAAAGGACTGCATGGATATGTACAGAGTAAAGTTAATAGTTACTTGTGCGTCTGTAAGAAAGACCATGCATGCATACAATAATTTTCAATTTGATCCTGACGAAAATTCTATCAGAAAATTGGAGGTTCTGGTTATTCGTAAAGTCAATGGACGGACCTAGGCCTAGGATTCAGTCTACCGAAAGTAAAATCAGCTGAAAGATAGCAAATTTTAAATTCTGCATATCAAAATGTGTGTCAGATCAGACGATTCTGCCATATTAATGGTGACCACTGCTCAGCCTCACAAATGAGGCTCGAGTTTACAGTGGACACAAGCTGGTGAACCAACAAGTTTACACCTCTGTTCCCAGTATTTACCTTAGTTGCGATGAGCTGTTGTCAGCATGGCTGCTCGCGTTCTCTGAAACTCCTGTAAAATCTAATTAAGCCTCTGCTGATTTTTATAGCAGAAACTCTCCCTAAGTTTCTTGTTATAAGAGAAAACATGTACTCATCTCTAGTCTTGCAATATGGCGATATGCATGTGCATGGCTGGAGCAGTGTGCATATTAAAATGTCCTCTCCGTCCTCGCAAGAACAATTAACTAACTGGCTGGTTCGCTTCTCCACAATTGGAGCTCAATGACGTAACAGCTAATATCTAGATAAATGTCAGCCACAGTGAACGCAGTGTTCACACAAATTTCTCCTCTGCGTTGCACAGAGTTTTATGCACCCTATTCTGCACTTGATGCCAATTCAGAGAAGAGTCCCCAAATATTTCGCTCTTGTCTTTCTCGCAGCCGAACTGTCTCGCCACTTGGGTTCTTTTGCTCTGCACGTCATGGCATATTTTGACCTATATGAGCGTTCCTCTTATTTGTGTGGAAACTCTCTCTGCCAATTGCAAGGGCACTACCATTAAACTATGTCAAAATCTCAGCAGTTTACTCCTTCCTAGTTCGTTTCCACCAATAGGACGTTTCGTACCAACTCCAGACGCCTAAAAGTTACATGCATACATCACATGTGTACCTCTCACTGTTCACATGATCAACTGTGTCACGGGTTTTGTTCGTATCCATTTGGAATTACAAAACGCAGTTTTCTAAAGCTACTTTCTGTCCTACTTCTGGTGGCGCGTTAGTTGCTCTCCAGTATGCATCACCTGTCTGGTCGCTGACTCCCACCGCGGGATGCCCCCTAAGAGGTTTTTGTGGTGTCTCCCATGGTGCAGCCTCTGCTTCAGCTTGGGCCTCCTTCCACACAAAACTTTTCCTCCCGCTGCTTGTTTCACCTTCTGCTCTTTGACATGCATTATATTGGAGCTGTGTGTTAAAACCGTCGATTGAGTGTCACCCCTTGTGCATTACATACTTATAGGCTAATCTGTTCATTACCAATGAAGTAAATTAGGTGTCATATTCACCTTCCCTTTACAATGTATAAAACTCTTATGTAAGGTGCGAAATTTACCTTCATTTATTCTCGCACCTTGCAGTTGGATATACTGTTTTATATAATGGAGAGTTCTGACACACTCAATACAACATTTTAATTTGGTCATTTTTGAATTGTGATGCAGGGTACAGGTGAAGTACCTGTCGCTAGGGAGAGAAGTGTCTACTCCCAATGTGGCTAGCTCCTTTTTCTGAGAAGGGGTCGTAGGTAGTACTCGCAATGCACTGAGAATTGCTTTATTATTCTACAACCCAAAGAACGTTGTTAGAAATAGCCCGTACCAACTGCCTCATTGTCTCAATAATTCCTGGTTTTAAGAAAACCTACAAAAACTAAATATCATTTATCTTCGTCACTGTAAAATGGAAAGTGTTGAGAGAAATTAATTTTTCAGTTTCTTTAGATGCTAATATAGATGACAGAGGGGGGGAGGGGGGGAGGGGGGGAGTGGTGGGGTTACTAGCTAATATATGTTTGCACTGCAGGGTAATGTCTCAGAATGTTTGGGAAGAACTCTTCTAGAAACTAATACAGCGTCAGCCAATTCTTCATTATTCAAAATAATTTTAAATCCAAAAGTGTTAAATGAATAACGATTGACATGTTAATATTTTACCAGACGCATAAATTAAAGCATATATTTTTTCCGAGTGTACTTCATTCGATGTATACATACGCTTACTGAGCTGTGGTGCGATCGAACTCACTCCAGTTTTGATCTCACGTTAAATCACAGTGCCAATATCAGAGAAACTCTGGTACAGCTAATCTTAAGAGGGCACTCAAGGTGGCGCGAGGGGGAAGACAGACAAATAGAGGGACAAGACAGGGACTCAGCACAACTGCAGAATGAGGGCTTCCTTGTGTAAATGGGAGATGGAGCCACAGTGACACGAGTCATAAGCAGAGCCGCAGTGTGTGGTGTTCCATGTGGTCGAGCAGTTGTGTCTGCAGGTTGGGTCCTGCCAAGCTGAATGGAGAATGTAGCATCGCAGTGTCTGCTAGAGGCTCGTTTTAATTGATTCGGTTGAAGGAGTGGATCGCACTATCAGCAACGCAGCTGCTGCTTACTTTCCATTGAAAGCACCGCCACGGAGATAGCTTATGGAACAAGTTAAATTGATCAGTCAGAACATTAAGAGCACCTACCTGACAGCCAGTATGTCTGAAACTTCCTGGCAGATTAAAACTGTGTGCCCGACCGAGACTCGAACTCGGGACCTTTCCCTTTCGCGGGCAAGTGCTCTACCAACTGAGCTACCGAAGCACGACTCACGCCCGGTACTCACAGCTTTACTTCTGCCAGTACCTCGTCTCCTACCTTCCAAACTTTACAGAAGCTCTCCTGCGAACCTTGCAGAACTAGCACTCCTGAAAGAAAGTATATTGCGGAGACATGGCTTAGCCACAGCCTGGGGGATGTTTCCAGAATGAGATTTTCACTCTGCAGCGGAGTGTGCGCTGATATGAAACTTCCTGGCAGATTAAAACTGTGTGCCCGACCGAGACTCGAACTCGGGACCTTTGCCTTTCGCGGGCAAGTGCTCTACCAACTGAGCTACCGAAGCACGACTCACGCCCGGTACTCACAGCTTTACTTCTGCCAGTACCTCGTCTCCTACCTTCCAAACTTTACAGAAGCTCTCCTGCGAACCTTGCAGAACTAGCACTCCTGAAAGAGTTCGAGTCTCGGTCGGGCACACAGTTTTAATCTGCCAGGAAGTTTCATATCAGCGCACACTCCGCTGCAGAGTGAAAATCTCATTCTGGAGCCAGTATGTCTGCTTTTGGGCACAGATAACAGAGGAGCGCGTCGTGGCATGGAAGAAATGAGGCCTTGGTAGGTTGCTGGATGGAGTTGGCACCTCATCTTCACACACAAGTCACCTAATGCCCATAAGTCCCTGGGAGGTGGCGATGAACTCCAACGCCGCGTCCAATCACATCCCAGATCTGTTCAGTCGGTTCAGATCTGGGGAATCGGATGGCGAGCGGGTCAACTGGAACTCGCCACTGTGTTCCTCGAATCACTCCATCACACTTCTTGCATTGTGGCATCGCGCGTTGTCTTGTAGAAAAATGCCATTGTCATACGAAAACATGACCGTCATGAAAAGGTGCACATGGGCTGCAACCAGTATACGATACTCCTTGGCCGTCATGGTGCCTTGCACGAGCTCCACTACTACCGCTGACGTCCACATGAGTCGTCCCCAGACCATAATGGAGGCCGCCACCTGTTGGTTTCCGTTCTGTCAGGGAACTGTTGTCCTGGTAGTCGACTGATTCGCGCCCGCCCATCAGCATGATGAAGAAGGTATCGGGATTCATCAGGCTGTACAACGCTCTGCCACTGCGCCAACGTCTAATGCCGCTGGTCACATGCCCGTTTCAGTTGACGTCGCCGATTTCGTGGTGTTAACATTGACTCTTGCCTGGGTCTTCAGCTGCGGAGGCTCATCGTTAAGGGAGTTCGCTGAACTGTGTGTTCAGACACACTTGCGCTCTGGCCAGAATTAACGTCTAATGTTAGTTCCGCGACAGTTAGCCGGTTGTCCTCTTTTACCCGTCTGCCCAGCCTATGACGTCGAACATCTGTAATGAGGGGTGGCCGCCCAACCCCACGACGTCCGGACGTGGTTTAGCCACGTATTGAAGACACTCACCGCAGCTCTCCTCGAACACTCGAAAAGTCGTGCAGTCTCCGAAATGCTGCCATGAAAATCTGCCCTCGGTCAGACTCGAATAGATAGCGCACCTACCCCATTTTAAGCACAAACGGCAGACTTACAGATACTGCACGCACAGTGCGTGTGTCTGACTAGCAGTCACATCTCGCCAGGTGGACGAGTTTATGTCGATAGTAGGTCGGTGGTCACAACGCTCTGGCTGGTCAGTGTATTACTACTAGTGGGTGCAACGCGCTCAGCCACAGATGGGTCTTGTAGTGTGGCTAATGTACATGAGAATGGTATTCCAGTACTAGCAACGAAGAGTGCAATGAGAATTTTATATTAGGTAAGCACTCATCTTGTGTTGTGGACTGGCAAGACAGCCAATCTACTAGGAGGAAGCCGAAAGGCACGCGTTTAAGCTCATGCAGGCTGGCGTGAGGTCTGGAACAGTTAAAGGAGTTGAGTCTAGTAAAAAAAGTACGGAGCTTCTGGAATACTTAACTTTAATCCATAATTGGTGAACATCGGTCTGACGGTACATGCATCACAAGATAAATAGCAATTGATAATGGCGCCTTGCTAGGTCGTAGCAAATGACGTAGCTGAAGGCTATGCTAACTATAGTCTCGGCAAATGAGAGCGTATTTTGTCAGTGAACCATCGCTAGCAAAGTCGGCTGTACAACTGGGGCGAGTCCTAGGACGTCTCTCTGGACCTGCCGTGTGGCGGCGCTCGGTCTGCAATCACTGACAGTGGCGACACGCGGGGCCGACGTATACTACCGGACCGCGGCCGATTTAAAGGCTACCACCTAGCAAGTGTGGTGTCTGGCGGTGACACCACATCTTGCTTTAAAAGTTGCGTGAAGTTCGCTGTTATAGTTACCAGACATAACAGTTAATTCCGCTGCCCACGTAGCAACACGGCGGATAAAATCTCCTTAAATTTAAAGAGTGTGGTGTATTGAGAAAGAGAGGTGCAGTTCATTCACATTTAAATTAGTTGTCTGAACTGACCTAGCTTCTTTTCTCCTTAAGTTAGTGTTTTGGATCTTTTTAATCCCTTGCTTGAAATTGCATCAGGTAGTTGATGTGCCGTGTTTCTATAATAGTTCCGTCTGACGGTTGGTTTGGCAATTATCTGACACCTTCTTCTGCTAAGGAACGTTCCTGGGTATATTAAAGGCATTGTACTTGAACCAGCTAACTACACCTAGCTCTGACGTCATTAAGGGCCAAGATGTATTCATATTGCTTGGTTATTAGTTGCGCAGTAGGAGGTATTATGACTAATGCGGAAATTGTGTTGATGTACTGCCAAAATCACAATCATAGACGTTTCATATACGAATGGTACCAGCCGACTGCCCATGTAAGAGGAGTTCTTTTGGAAATGAGGCGTTTGAAAATTGGAAATTTGTGGCAAGTTCTATAGGACCAAGCTGCTGAGGTCATCGGTCCATAGGATTACACACTACTTAACCTAACTTAAATTAACGTACGCAAAGGACAACACACCAACCCATGCCCGAGGTATAGGACTTGAAGCTCCGACTTGGGGGGGGGGGGGGGCGGGGGGGGGGGGGGGGCGAACCGTCACAAGACGCCCAAGACCGCGGGCTACGATGTGCGGCTGAGACGTTTGATGATCACTTGTTGTAGAAGGGGTTGGTCTACTTGCCATTGCATTGTTTACTTTTCGAGCAATTTAATTATTTGGTAACATGAATATCTGTTTTATTCGAATATATTTTAAAGTTTACCTAAATAAAGCTTTGAAAGTTTTGTAGTTGTTGTTTCAATGTATTGTTAAGGTATTTAAATATTTTGAGATTCGTTTTATTGCAAGGAATTGCGCAAACACAAATTTCAAGTACTGTGGTTTTAAAGGGAATTGTGACTAGAAATTACCTGCGTTTTGTTTTCTAGTGAAATAAATAAGTTTTTTTCACGTAGTGCATAACATTTCTTGTCCCAGCACCTCTCCTGCGGCACATGCTTGGAACTACCCGTTTGGCCTAAAAGTAATTGTTATTTTCTGATTAGAACGGCGTGGAATAATTTTAAGTACAATATTTTCTAAAGCAAGAGACCAAATTGCTAAGTTACATATGCTTACCTGCAAGTCTGTACCAACAGTCTACAACGCTAACAGTTCATACTGCTAAATTTATAATGGTTCAAATGGCTCTGAGCACTATGGGACTTAACATCTATGGTCATCAGTCCAGTAGAACTTAGAACTACTTAACCCTAACTAACCTAAGGACATCACACAACACCCAGCCATCACGAGGCAGAGAAAATCCCTGACCCCGCCGGGAATCGAACCCGGGAACCCGGGCGTGGGAAGCGAGAACGCTACCGCACGACCACGAGATGCGGGAGCTAAATTTATAACTGGGACTTTCTTTCATGTACACCCTCTATTTATGTACACAGGTGGTAGTCGTAATCTTTCAATTATCACCTCCAAGAAATTAACCAGCAACCATGAAACATCGTAATGGTGATCATCATTCTTTACATACTCACCCTTCAGTGCGGCATATTTTTCCCAACGATAACTGACTTGGTGCAACTCTCGGTTGTGGGAGCGGATTTTGGCTTTACAGGAAACGTTCCATCATGAAGATCATCTCGTCGCTCTCGAATTATTTCATATCAGAAGAAACACTGGGTGCGGTTTCAGGCGACTGAGGCAACGTTTGGTAACGCACAGAGGCAGCGTATGTGACTGCTCCAGTGCAAAATGGGCTGGGATATCGTCGTACAGCTAAAACACCTGTCGGAGGGCTATCTGCAGTACTTCGTCTTGACATATTCGCCAAAGATCATATGTAGATTTCGGTAATAAGTTCCACAGTTGGTATTCGCATTACTAACATAATCTATTAGCACCACACCGTGACGATCCCGAAAGGAAAAATACAAACACCAGGCAATGGTAGGGCTTAATCTTCTTACCGGTGATGAATCTACATACTTCCATTGTTTGTTTTTCTCTACTGTCGCGGAGTGATATTGATACTCTCAGCACTAGTCGATCGTGATAAGGCGGCTAAAAAAAAATCATTTGGATTCACCTGACAAAAATGAAACTGTCCCGTTCCCGCCCTTGTTTGGTGTGTTTTGTGAGTACTGTAGAACCGGGCGATCGCAGACGTTCGTCATTTCAAAACGTCATGCAAGAAGCTGAAAAATTATCCTTTTTTTCCGCACTGTTACCTTCATTATGATTCGCCGGTATTCGAGCTTCGGGTCCTTCACTCCTCTTGCGATTTCCGGGTCTTCAGAGATGACCTGTCACTTTTCTTCGTCATTCAGACCGTTTCACCATGCTGGAAGCATCTGCGCCTCCTAACGATTGTGGCATATGATGACGGTTTGTCTCCGTACACTTCCACCAACTCGTCATCCACTGTTGCAGCGTTTCATTTCAAACGCTGGAAACGAATTGTCGTACGACACACTCCACCGTATCAATGGATTGAGGCAACTTGATCTGGTTCCTCTATCGCAGTAGTTGCCAACTTTCTGCGGCCATTATCCCAAGAGTGCAATCATACACTAGCTAGTATCATCAATATTAACATCTAACTGAACTGTAGTATGAAACAGTGTTTTCTTTGAATAATTTCTGCATTGATGAGACACAAATGGCATTTTATTTCTAAATGTGTTTTATTAAGCCACGAATTAATGACTCAATGAGATAATCGGCAGTGCTATTTCTAACAACCTTTCTTCTTATGGAACGACTGAACAATTCTCAGTGTAGAAGGAAGCCAACTATCCATCTGAAGAGAGACATTCATTTCACAAAGGGCTTCGTGGGTACCACTCCTCTCTCTAGCAACACTTTCCCTATCCTAACCCTGAAACAACGTCTAAACCAACTACGGACTGCTGTCTGTAAATCACTTGACTGCTTGACTCCTTAATTCTGAACTGGAAGAAATTGGAAGACTCCATGCTGCCAGCGCTTTGAGTCCGACCACTGCCTCTAATATAATAACAACATTAATAATAACATGAATAATGTAAAGTTTTTGATCTACTGCAGGTAATACCTATAACTTATACAAAGCACTTTCATATGATATGTAAGCATACGTGTTGTATATGTATCAATTTTACTGTCATAGCTGCAAGGTACAATCAAAGTGTGCATGTATTGATTGGAATCTGTGAGGAATATGTTGTTTATACTTTGTCTCACATACCCAAGGCGCCGCCACACTATGTCAAACGTTAATGTTAGCTTTTGGATAAACAAATGTTGCATTATCAAATTCGCAATTTTATGAAACAGTGATGATTGAGGAGAGCAGTTGGACTCGGAGGAGTGAGTGTTGAAGGTGACAAAGTGGACCCAATGGAACCACTGCTGACAGTAAAGAATGCTTTTATTCAATCTTAATACAAGCTTTCTCGTGGCGCACCGAATCAATACAAGCCTCATTCGGTTGACCCTAGCCGCTGCTGACGTGTAGGCGGTTGGCTTCTGACCTGATAACAGAATGCAGTTCAGGTGCTCCGCAATGCTGACACTAGACCAGTGGATAGTTACCGGCCTCTGAAAGCCATCAGCGCTACGTCAGTGGCATGCTACTCTTCCATCAGTAAATGGCTCCTGTGACGACTCCTTGGCTCTGTACGCGGCCACCGCAGCGGCGTTTGGAGATTGCTGTGCGTGGGATTCGATCCGCTGCTCTCTAGCAGTAGTCGGACAGCGACTGGCACCGTGGCGCTCATTCTCAGGGAGGGTACTCTGTGCTGGTGGCAGCAGGCGCTGCCCAATCTCGAACCCATGACTGCTGCTGACGAAACCCCTTCGTTCCGCTGTCCAGCGGGCCTTGGCGTCGTCATGGAGCTGCAGGACTCCAACGAAGAGAGTGCTTCTGCCTAAAAATTCATTCACATTTACATCCCTCTTAGGTGCATTTGTTTTACTAAATCCTAACACCTGGTCTCGTCACCCATAACTAGAGACTTGAGCTGGTGTGGTGACAATGACTCGGTAATTACCACTGAGTGGTGCAGTTTTCAACTGGGCACAGCTAGCGTCGTATCTCAGTTCCCCTACGAGTGTTTTTCTGACTCACATGTCATCACACTAAGGTTTCCAGCATGTTGGCAATTCTTCACGGCAGTCTTCTCACGACCTTATTACTTTTGCTAAAAGACTTACTAATTTTGCTAGAAGACTGGGTAGCGATACTACATAATGGTAAGAGATGTTGGGGGAATGTGGAGAACCTAACCTAAACTGGATTTTGACCAAACCACGGTTATTGACAGAAGCTTGAGCTAGTGGCCATTGATACTCTACAAACTTCCACAACCTCAAATGCTATAGTTAAAACATTGCAAAACAGAGTAAATTAGTTAGAAAAGGGCTGTCCTGATGAAACATAAGTCATGGAACGACCAAATTTCAAAATATAGCTAAAAAGGGGTATCATCTGACCACGAAATGAAATAAGATCATAAATCAAACCGATTTATTGTAAAACTTCTTCTGTATAAAGAAATGAGTACAAATTTGATTCCAAGATCTAACTAAGGTCCAAAAACGCCAAGAACGCAGAATGAATAATTACTCAAAATGAGAGAAACGAATGTCTTAGTAGAAAACCGAAGCTAATTGGAACATATGGATTTGTCACCTAATAAATCAAATGTTAAAGTACAAGTACAAACACATTATGATTCCTCAGTGATTACGTGATTACGCCGAAAGAACGATTTGCTGAAACATACATAACAGGTAAAATGAATCGTCAATGAGTCTACAAAATTTTGATTTAATTACAAGGTTCATAACAGTTGCTCGGCCCTGTCATCGTGCATACAAATAATTTCTGAGACTTCACCCATTTGCCTAAGCTCAAATAATTTTACCAAGTTCTGCAAGTCATTGAGCAGAAGACTGTGCGTGCAGTGGCCTGCTGCTGAGAGCTGTTGGCAAGGAGGTAAACGTTCCACA
Organism: Schistocerca americana; assembly: GCF_021461395.2. Lineage (NCBI taxonomy): Eukaryota > Metazoa > Arthropoda > Insecta > Orthoptera > Acrididae > Schistocerca > Schistocerca americana. The sequence goes on along the minus strand of NC_060119.1, from coordinate 159,795,101 downwards.
CTGAACGCCGGAAAAGTCTTACTCACCGACTGCTGAAGAAGAAAGAATTCCCGCTCGCTGTCCACAAGTTCTGAGCCTGTGCAGCTTCATGCAGCCAATGAGACAGCTCTACCATATACTAACCGATAGTCCCGTATTAGCCGGACGTTATGGCAGAGCGGTTCTAGGCGCTTCAGTCCGGAACTGCGCAGCTGCTGCGGTCGCAGGTTCGAATCCTGCCTTGGGCACGGGTGTGTCTGATGTCCTTTGGTTAGTTAGGCTTAAGTAGTTCTAAGTCTAGGGGACTGATGACCTCAGATGTTAAGTCCCATAGTGCTTAGAGCCATTTAAACCATTTTTTTAAGTTCCGTAGTAAATAATCCAACAAATTCTTTAGTTAGTAACAGTTTACGAGTATCAACATATAGAAGAACACTTTCCTTTGTGTCATCAGTCTTCTAACTGGTTTGATGCGCCCCGTCACGAATTCCTCTCCTGTGCTAACCCCCTTTATCTCAGAGTAGCACTTACAGTCTACGACCTTTATTATTTATTACCTGTATTCCAATCTCTACAGTTTTTGCCTTCTGCAGTTCCGTCTAGTACCATGGAACTCATTCCCTCGAGTCTTAACAAATGTCCTATCATCCTGTCCCTTCTCCTTATCAGTGTTTTCCACATATTCTTTCCTTCTCCCATTCTGCACAGAACCGCCTCATTCCTTACCTTAGGTGTCCACTTAAATTTCAACATTCGTCTGTAGCACCACATCTCAAATACTCCGAATCTCTTCTGTTCCGGTTTTCCCACAGTCCATGTTTCACTACCACACAATGCTGTACTCTAGACGTACATTCTCAGAAAATTCTTCCTCAAATTAAGGCCGTTATTTGATGGTAGTAGACTCTCTTAGCCAGGAATGTTCTTTTTGCCATAGCTAGTCTGCTTTTGATGTCCTCCTTGCTACGTCCGTCATTGGTTATTTTACTGCTTCGGTAGTATAATTCCTTATCTTCATCTACTTCGTCACCATCAATTCTGATGTTCAATTTCCCGCTGTTCTCGTTTCTACTACTTCTCATTACCTTCGTATTTCTTCGATTTGCTCTCAGTCCATATTGTGTACTCATTAGACTGTTCATTCCGTTCAGCAGATCATGTAATTCTTCTTCACTTTCACTCAGAATAGCAATATCATCACCGAATCGTATCATTGATATCCTTTCACCTTGGATTTTAATTCCATTCCTGAACCTTACTTTGGTTTCCATCATTGCTTCCTTGATGTACAGATTGAAGAGTAGCGGCGAAAGACTACATCTTTGTCTTACACCGTTTTTAATACGAGCACTTCGTTCTTGATTGTCCATTCTTATTATTCCCTCTTGGCTGTTGTACATACTGAATAGGACCCGTCTCTTCCTAAAGCTTACCCCTGTTTTTCTCAGAATTTCGAAGATCTTTCACCGTTTTGCATTTTCGAACGCTGTTTTCGAGTCGACAAATATTTTGAAAGTGTCTTGATCTTTCTTTAGTTCTGCTTCCATTATTAACCGCAACATTAGAGCTGCCTCTCTTGTGCCTTTACCTTTCCTAAAGCCAAACTGATCGTCATCTAGCCCATCCGTAATTTTCGTTTCCATTTCTCTGTATATTATTCATGTTAGCAACTTGATGCATGAGCTGTTAAGCTAATTGTGCGATAATTCCCGCAGTTGTCAGTTCTTGCCGTCTTCAGAATTGTGTGTATGATGTTTTTCCGAAAGTCAGATGGTATATCGTCAGAGTCATACATTGTACACACCAACGTGAATAGTAGTTTTGTTGCCACTTCTCCCAATGATTTTAGAAATTCTGATTGAATGTTCTCTATCCCTTCTGCCTTATTTGATCTGCAAAGCTCTTTTGAATTCTGACTCTAATAGCGGCTCCCCTACTCTTCTTAATCGACTCCTGTTTCTTTTTCTACCACATTAGACAAATCTTCTCCCTCATGGAGTCTTTCAAGGTATTATTTCCACCTATCCGCTCTTTCGTTTGCATTTAACAGTGGAATTCCTGTTGCACTCTTAATGTTGCCAGCTTTGCCTTTAATATCACTGTAGGTTGTTTTGAGTTTCTTGTATACTGACTCTGTTCTTCCGACAATCAAATGGTTTAAATGGCTCTGAGCTCTAAGGGACTTAACATCTGAAGTCAACAGTCCTCTAGAACTTAGAACTATTTAAACCTAACTAACCTAAGGACATCACACACAACCATGCCCGAGAAAGGATTCGAACCCGCGACCGTAGCGGTCTCGCGGTTCCAGACTGAAGCGCCTAGAACCGCTCGGTCACATCGGCCGGCTCCGAAAATCATTTTTTTTTCAATGTATTCACATTTTTCCTGCAGTTATTTCACCCTAGCTTCTCTGTACTTCCTATTTATTTCATTCCTCAGTGACTTGTATTTGGGTATTCCTGAGTCTCCCGGTACATTTTTGCACTTCCTCCTCTCACCGATCAGTTGAAGTATTTCTCATGTTACCCATGGTTTCTTCGCAGTTACCTTCTTTGTACCTATGTTTTCCTTCCCAACTTCTGTGATGGCCCTTTTTAGAGATGCCCATTCCTCTTCAACTGTACTGCCTACTGAGCTATTCCTTATCGCTGTATCTATAGCCTTAGTGAACTTCAACCGTATCTCGCCATTCATTAGTACTTCCGTATCCCACTTCCTTGTGTATTGAGTATTCCTGACTAATGTCTTAAATTTGAGCCTACTCTTCATCACTAATATGTTGTGATCTGAGTCTATACCTGCTCCTGGGTACGCCTAACAATCTAATATCTGATTTCGGAATCTCTGTCTGACCATGATGTAATCTAACTGAAATCTTCCCGTGTCACCCGGCCTTTTCCAAGCATACCTCCTCCTCTTGTGATTCCTGAACAGAGTATTCGCTATTACTAGCCGAAGTTTATTACAGGACTCAATTAATCACTCTCCTCTCTCATTCCTTGTCCTAAGCCAATATTCTTCTGTACCTTTTCTTGTACTCTGTCACCTACAACTGCATTCCACTCACCCATGACTATTACATTTTCATCTGTTTTTACATACTGTATCACCCTTTCAATATCCTCATGCCCTTTCTCTATCTCTTCTTCTTCAGCTTGCGACGTTGGCCTGTATACCAGAAATCCTTGTCTTCTATCCACTTCACTTCACTGATCCCTACTATATTTAGATTAAGCCTTTGCATTTCCCTATTAAGATGTTTTAGTTCCCTACCACGTTCAAGGTTCTGACATTCCTCTCCCAGACTGCTAGATTGTTATTATTTCGTTGATTATTCAATCTCTTTTTCCGTGGTAGCCCCACCCTTTACAGTCCCCTCCCGGAGATCCGAATGGGGGACTATTCCGGAATCTTTTGCTAAAGGAGAGGTCATTACGATACTTCTTCAATTACAGGCCACGTTACCTGTCTTTAATTCAGCGGTTTCCAAATCCTTCTGCATATTCATGCCGTCGATCTTCGTTGATTCTTCCGCCTTCAGGGGCTGTTTCCCACTTACAGGACAAGGACTTCTTATGCCGGAAGTCTTCGGTCGCCAATGCTGATTATTAATCAAGATTTAAGTAGCGGCGAGATTCGAACCCAGGACGAAAGATATTTTGAATATGAATCATAGACGCTACCCGAAGACCACGGGTTCAATTAAAAGATCACACTTCTTTGCAGTTGTCTCTGGCACCTCTCTCGGCAATTGAGTTTCGTCTGCTGCCAACGCACTGGCCTCCACGTTTAGATTTTCTGGAAACTAGTGTTTGGCTCCTCCCGTCTGCTAAATGGTTACTCTTAAGCAATAAAAAGTTTCGTTGCATATTTTCTACAAGTAGTCTGGCTGCCCCCCAGACAAGGGGCAGCACTTTCTCCTTCCTGACTGTACGCAAATACCTACTCCACTCTCTTCGGGGATGGAATTCCCGTCGTAAAAACGAAGTTTCTTTGTGAACAGTTACATGCGGCTGCCTCAGATTTCCAAAATGTACGAGTCAGACTAAACTCAAGTATTGATCTTCTGTGTTATCTGATTTTCTCAGCAAGCCGGCCGTACCACACATGGCGTGAAGTGTACTTAGTGAACTGTTCTGCGGCCAGCAGCAGGAGGGACGCAAAGCTCGGATAATACCACAGCTTGGCCGGCTTAGAGAACGGCCACACCGAGTCGCCCCACCTCCTGGTTGCTAACTCGAAAGGGTGCTCGAATGTGTAGGACTTTTGTGATTTTGGCTTTACTGTACACATGCAGCGTTCATTAACTCCAAGACAATTGCAGAAAGAATTACATACAGCTTCCACCAGGACATGAGAGAGAAATGAAATACTAATTGACATCTTGATCTTCGAAATCGCTGAATTGTTTGCTATAAACGTGTGCTTCCATCAAGTGGCATCGATCGAATTCGACTCAAACGAATTCCAATAAAATACGAAAATGATACACGAAGCATGTCATCCAGCATCGACTGCTGCGTGTCACTTGCTGCTTACATATTTTGAATCTGCATATTCTAAGGTAACAAAATGTATAATAAATAAGACTTACAATAAGTTTTCAAAAACCTTACATAGTGGCCAAATTTAACAGTAAAAATTGTCATTCTTCAAACCAATAGTAATTTAATAATTTATCTGGATGTAAAATTTAAAATTTTCCCAGAGAATCAACGGTTCAAAGAGATTTCGGGCTTGCAGCCGGTCGTCGTAAACTTCACTGCACGGTATTCCTGCTGGACAACTGCCAGTCATCTTCAGGTGAGCCGAACGCGGACTGACGAAGACGTTATCCGCTCTATCTTATATCGTGCGCTGGTGGTAGTGTCGCGCATGCGTTGAAGTCGCAGAGACAGAAGGACCACACCGCCCAGCGGCAGCGCCCTCGCTGGTGGAACTGCAAGACACAGCTACCGTCGGTATTGTCGCTGGGCGCAGCTATCGAAGTCTTCTGGCGTCTGCGTCTTGAGCAAATGTCGGAGATGACGGGAATCCACGAGTTATTCAGTTGGTAACCACTGTTTTCTGCTGCTACGCACTTGATAGTAGAAGACTCAATCGCAGTAGTTTTGCAGTCACTGGAAGGATGATACTGTGGAAAAGTGAATAATTTTGAAGTAAAATGAAGGACAAATGAAATGCAGCCACCAGTTTCAGCTAGACTGAACATGCATGGAGGGCCGTTACCTCCCCAGATACTACGTGTTCATTGTGAAACGTTGGAACGTACGTACGTTTTGTTGGGTACAAACGTCCACTTTTACTTACACTGTATGATCAAAAGTATCCGTGAGAGAGCAGAATGGGGCTCTCCGCGGAACTCACGGACTTCGAACGTAGGCTGGTGACTGGGTGTCACTTGTGTCATACGTCTGTACGCGAGATTTCCACACTCCTAAACGTCCCTAGGTCCACTGTTTCCAATATCATAGTGAAGAGGAAACATGAGGGGACACAGGGGACACAAAAGCCTACAGACCGACCTCGTCTGTTGACTGACAGAGACCGCCGACAGTTGAAGAGGGTCGTAATGTGTAATAGGCAGACATCTATCCAGACCATCACCCAGGAATTCCAAACTGCATCAGTATCCACTGCAAGTACTATGACAGTTAGGCGGAAGGTGAGAAAACGTGGATTTCATGGTCGAGCGGCTGCTCATAAGCCACATATCACGCCGGTAAATGCCAAACGACGCCGCACTTGGTGTAAGGAGCGTAAACATTGGACGAGTTAACAGTGGAAAAACGTCGTGTGGAGTGATGAATCACGGTACACAATGTAGCGATCCGATGGCAGGGTGCGGGTATGGTGAATGCCCGGTGAACATCATCTGCCATCGGGTGTAGTGCCAACAGTAAAATTCGGAGGCGGTGGTGTTATGGTGTGGTCGTATTTTTCATGGAGGGGGCTTGCAGCCCCTTGTTGTTTTGCGTGGTACTATCACAGCACAGGCCTACATTGATGCTTTAAGCACCTTCTTGCTTCCCACTGTTGGAGAGCAATTCGGGGATGACGATTGCATCTTTCAACACGATCGAGCACCTATTCATAACGCACGGCCTGTGGCGGAGTGGTTACACGACAATAACATCCCTGTAATGGACTGACCTACACAGAGTCCTGACATGAAACCTGTAGAACACTTATGTTTTGGAACGCCAGTTTTGTGCCAGACCTCACCGACTGACATCGATACCACTTCTCAGCACTCCGTGAAGAATGGATTGCCATTCCCCAAGAAACCTTCTAGCACCTGTTTGAACGTATTCTGACGAGAATGGAAGCTGTCATCGGGGCCAAGGGTGGGGCCGCACTATACTATATTCCAGCGGTACCGATGGAGGGCGCCACGAACTTGTAATTCATGTTCTCCCAGGTGTCCAGATATTTGTGATAACATAGTGTATATAAAACGTTCTTCGCGCCATCGGATTTGATAAGGAAATAATGCACAGCACATTCGTTTTGAGAAACGTTAACACACACCAGTGACATATAAAGTAACACCACGCCCAACACACAGTTCTTCTCTCACAGCCATGTCCTGCAATATTGAATGTAGTATTCGCCACAAGCAAATCTCTATTTGACCAGTTGTAAGCCAACCAAGAGTTACTGCAGGTCATTAAAGCACCCTCATAGTTGCCCAACTTTACAGAAAAAAACTGGTCCTAAGTGGATCTTTCTGGTACTGTGATGCTTTCTTGCTTCCGAGGTACGACAACGACCATCCTCCCCGTCGATGGCGTTGACAACTGCTTGCCATGACTCACGTCGAGCATGGGTTTTTCAAATTGCCCAGCTTCCAGCACACAATGCCCCATCTGATCCCGTCTTATTTACTGGTCAGCATTCAACGCTCATCTCTCTGTCTCTGCCGTCCGCATAGCGCGGCAGTCTTGTAGCTGAAACTGCGGCACACTGGAAACTACTCCCGCCCGTCCCACTAAACTGAGTCAGGCCAAGACCTCATACAAGGCGATGTGTGACACAAGGACCTCGGCTGTCGCACTAAGCTCGACCACAGCCTGGAGTCACCATCATCGACGTGCCGCAGTCTTTCTGGTCGCTCCGCCCTGGCGATGGTGCTGATAATTCGTAGCGGAGCGGGTGGCTGGCTTTCCTGCTATCCATCCCACACCGACTCATCTCAGAGTGGCGTAAGTTCTGGCTCAAACACTGCTGACCAGGCGGTCTACATATATCAGCGCCAGAGCAGCTCTGCCATGCTCGGCTGGGTAGTACAGCAAGAACAACAGGCCGTATACACTCCTGGAAATTGAAATAAGAACACCGTGAATTCATTGTCCCAGGAAGGGGAAACTTTATTGACACATTCCTGGGGTCAGATACATCACATGATCACACTGACAGAACCACAGGCACATAGACACAGGCAACAGAGCATGCACAATGTCGGCACTAGTACAGTGTATATCCACCTTTCGCAGCAATGCAGGCTGCTATTCTCCCATGGAGACGATCGTAGAGATGCTGGATGTAGTCCTGTGGAACGGCTTGCCATGCCATTTCCCCCTGGCGCCTCAGTTGGACCAGCGTTCGTGCTGGACGTGCAGACTGCGTGAGACGACGCTTCATCCAGTCCCAAACATGCTCAATGGGGGACAGATCCGGAGATCTTGCTGGCCAGGGTAGTTGACTTACACCTTCTAGAGCACGTTGGGTGGCACGGGATACATGCGGACGTGCATTGTCCTGTTGGAACAGCAAGTTCCCTTGCCGGTCTAGGAATGGTAGAACGATGGGTTCGATGACGGTTTGGATGTACCGTGCACTATTCAGTGTCCCCTCGACGATCACCAGTGGTGTACGGCCAGTGTAGGAGATCGCTCCCCACACCATGATGCCGGGTGTTGGCCCTGTGTGCCTCGGTCGTATGCAGTCCTGATTGTGGCGCTCACCTGCACGGCGCCAAACACGCATACGACCATCATTGGCACCAAGGCAGAAGCCACTCTCATCGCTGAAGACGACACGTCTCCATTCGTCCCTCCATTCACGCCTGTCGCGGCACCACTGGAGACGGGCTGCACGATGTTGGGGCGTGAGCCGAAGACGGCCTAACGGTTGCGGGACCGTAGCCCAGCTTCATGGAGACGGTTTCGAATGGTCCTCGCCGATACCCCAGGAGCAACAGTGTCCCTAATTTGCTGGGAAGTGGCGGTGCGGTCCCCTACGACACTGCGTAGGATCCTACGGTCTTGGCGTGCATCCGTGCGTCGCTGCTGTCCGGTCCCAGGCCGACGGGCACGTGCACCTTCCGCCGACCACTGGCGACAACATCGATGTACTGTGGAGACCTCACGCCCCACGTGTTGAGCAATTCGGCGGTACGTCCACCCGGCCTCCCGCATGCCCACTATACGCCCTCGCTCAAAGTCCGTCAACTGCACATACGGTTCACGTCCACGCTGTCGCGGCATGCTACCAGTGTTAAAGACTGCGATGGAGCTCCGTATGCCACGGCAAACTGGCTGACACTGACGGCGGCGGTGCACAAATGCTGCGCAGCTAGCGCCATTCGACGGCCAACACCGCGGTTCCTGGTGTGTCCGCTGTGCCGTGCGTGTGATCATTGCTTGTACAGCCCTCTCGCAGTGTCCGGAGCAAGTATGGTGGGTCTGACACACCGGTGTCAATGTGTTCTTTTTTCCATTTCCAGGAGTGTATATGAAATTCACGGCACACAAAGTGTATGCACAGAAATATTGAAACAAGTGAAATAGAAGGTGAAGTCAGTAATTTTTCAGCTAAAATACTTATCAATAACGCGAGAATACAGTCAGATCTGAAATTTCCTGGCAGATTAAAACTGTGTACCGGACCGAGACTCGAACTCGGAACGTTTGCCTTTCGCGGGCAAGTGCTCTACCGTCTGAGATACGCAAGCACGACGCACGCCCCGTCCTCACGTCTCGGTCCGGCACACGGTTTTAATCTGCCAGGAAGTTTCATATCAGCGCACACTCCGCTGCAGAGTGAAAATCTCATTCTGGAAACATCCCCCAGGCTGTGGCTAAGCCAAGTCTCCGCAATACCCTTTCTTCCAGGAGTGATAGTTCTGCATGGTTCGCAGGAGAGCTTTTCTGAAGGTTGGAAGGTAGGAGGCGAGGTACTGGCGGAAGTAGAGCTGTGAAGACGGGGCGCCAGTCGTGCTTGGGTAGCTCAGATGATAGAGCACTGCCCGCGAAAGGCAAAGCTCCCGAGTTCCATTCTCGGTCCGGCACACAGTTTTAATCTGCCAGGAAGTTTCATGTCAGCGCACACTTCGCTGCAGAGTGAAAATCTTATTACAGTGAGATCTGTAAGTAGCCCTGATAGGCCGTATTCAAAAACCTAGGCAGTCTGCTTATAAACAGACGTACATGCCGTCCAACTCAGTAGCTCATCCAACAACATCGTGAAGAGGTGTTTATCCAATAGTATGGTGGTAGTAAGTTCCTACGAGACCAAACTGCTTAGGTCATCGGTCCCTAGGCTTAAACACTACTTAACCTAACTTAAACTAACGTACATTAAGGACAACACACACATACACACACACCCATGCCCGAGGGAGGTCTCGAACCTGCGACGGGGGAAGCCACGCAAGCCGTGGCGAAGCGCTTAGTGGTCGGAGCATCTGTCCAGTAAGCAGAAGACCCGGGTTTCAATCCCGGTTAGGCGCAAATTTTGTACTTTCCCCCCTTCATTTAAATCAACGCCCACTCGCAGCCAATGTCTGTAAATCCCTTCTCTCTTAATTAACATAATAATTAGTCAACAAACTAAAATGACGTGTGCTACAACCATTTTCTAATTTTCTTATAGTTCTTTGTTAAAGAAGATAACTTACCTGGAACGAGAAGCACAGTTTCTATTCTCTATTGTTGCAGTCCACTCAAAAAATGATTTTTACTAGCAACGGAAATGTTGCAACTGTCTCGGATGGAAATCAAGGATCTTCTCAAATTCAGACTCAATGGCCGGGAAAGGATCCCATCTTCGTGACATTCTTGAATGTAAAATACCAAGATTATGTGTAAATAAATTGCGTTAATGCAGGATTGCTGTCATCTTCGGGGGCTGTGTACTTAACGATCACTCTCATTAACTGCATCCATGAGAATATGATCTTGTCACCCTCTGTCCTTATACCCCATGTGGGATATTTTACAAAAAGAAAAAAAGTCTCCGATTCCACGCTCTAAATTCTGCTCCCTTTCCTTGCAACACATTTCCGCATTTAATGGCGTTATTATTTTACTCTGTTTTTGCGGCAAGGAATGCGACGGTACGGTGACCGTGCTGTCCCGTGTAAACTGCGGCATTAAATCGCATCCCCCGCAGTTCAAGTGTCTGTATCCGCGCGCCACGTGGGCTCCAGAATTCCCGCGGCCTTCTCTAAAGTTTGCGCACGAGATATTCTTTGCGCGAGCCGCGCTGTAGAAACAACAGCGTCACTCCACTCATTCTTTTCCGCTTTTTCATTTTTATTTCGCGTTTTACTCTTTCTGTGGAAAACAGAAGAGAAAAGAAAAAGAGTACTTCTTGTGGAAACATGGAAATAACATTAAATCAAGTGCTGAGAAATCTGCATACAAAAGCAGTTTAACACTGTTGTGAAACTCATAAATCTCGTTGCGCTGCTAAGGAACGATAATAAATTCAAGAAAACTTTACAGCTGTTGTTTCGAGTCTTGTGATACTTTTGTTACAGCACTGCAGAATATTTAGGAAACATCGTTTAACAAAAGTGTGTACGCAATCATCGAACGTCAGTATGTGCGGGTGCGTAAAACATGTTTTGCGTAACTTGCAGCATTGTCCGAAACGTTTCATCCTTTTGGAATATGGTGCGGTCTACAACCCAGAGGATTTTCTGCATCTGTAGCTGCAAGTACATTTATACTCTGCGCAGACCACGTTGGGTATGTGGCAGAGAATACTTCGGGTGCCCTTGCCCCTTCCCTTCACCAACATTGTAGTCTTGAACAGAGCGCCAGATTAACCAATTTTCGTAAAAATTCGTGTGAGTTGCTAATGTCTTTAATATTACAAATGAACAAAGCAAGAGGATATGGACTATCAGACCAATTGTACGATTGGATTGAAGAGTTCCTAGATAACAGAACGCCGCATGTCATTCTCAATGGAGAAAAGTCTTCCGAAGTAAGAGTGATTTCAGGTGTGCCGCAGGGGAGTGTCGTAGGGCCGTTGATATTCACAATATACATAAATGACCTTGTTGATTGCATCGGAAGTTCACTGAGGCTTTTTGCTGATGATGCTGTAGTATATCGAGAGGTTGTGGCAATGGAAATTGTACTGAAATGCAGGAGGATCTGCAACGAGTTGACGCATGGTGCAGGGAATGGCAATTGAATCTCAATGTAGACAAGTGTAATGTACTGCTAATACATAGAAGAAAAGATCCTTTGTCATTTAGCTACAATATAGAAGGTCAGCAACTGGAAGCAGTTAATTCCATAAGTTATCTGGGAGTAGGCATTACGAGTGATTTAAAATAGAATGACCATATAAAATTAATCGTCGGTAAAGCAGATGTCAGACTGAGATTCATTGGAAGAATCCTAAGGAAATGCAGTCCGAAAACAAAGGAAGTAGGTTACAGTACACTTGTTCGCCCACTGCTTGAATACTGCTCACCGGTGTGGGACCCGTACCAGATAGGGTTGATAGAAGAGATAGAGAAGAGCCAACGGAGAGCAGCGCGCTTCGTTACATGATCATTTAGTAATCGCGAAAGCGTTACGGAGATGAGGTCCAGTGGAGCTCCTGTAGGGCTCCATGGCAGCCCAGGAGTACCGTACACTCGTTGCAGACCACGTACACCACTTGATGACGATCATGTTTCCCGACAGCAGAGGAATTTTTCAAAAAGATATAGCGCCATGTCACAAGGCCAGGAGGGTGATGGAATGGTATGAGAAACCTAGTGCTGACTTACATTTGATGTGATGGCCCCCGGATTCTCTAGATCTGAACCCGCTCGAACACATCTTGGATATGACTTAACGTGGCGTCACAGCTCATCGCCCCCCTCCCCGGAATTTACGGGAGTTAGGTGACTTGTGTGTGGAGATGTGGCACCAATCTTGTGGCTTGTCGGTATATGTCTAACGTTACACAGAGTGAGATGGAGTATCATGTATACATCTACATACCCGTCGTAGTTGAAAAGCTTCTTGTAAATATAAATTTACGCCGCAAGAACCATTCTAGTTGCTTTAATTACAAAATGTCGAAGCCAGAGGCCAAATGTGGTTCACTCTCTCTCTCTTTTTCATATTGACACGACGGTGGATGCCTACACACATATACACATGCAACAATTGTACTGAATACCTACTGAGCCGTGAATGGCTAATTTTCAAGCCATCTATTATTTAACATCTTGTTTTTACCGTACTGCCGCTTCGTCATTTTAATTTCAATTACTGGTGTCACTGAACTGCTTCCTTGTCTGCCCGTAGATGGCAGCAGAAGAACGTATCGGTATAGCCCTGCCGTATTATCTTTGGTGGACGGCTGTTACTTCACGGTCTCCGTGTGTCGTCAAGTGAGTTCAGACGTGGGGTAGTTGGAGTTGGAACGCGGCAGAAGTGTAGTCGTGACGTAGCAGCAGTTGGGGACGGAGCGCTAGGGAGGCGCGGACAGCCAGTACTCTCCGACCGCTCCCGACACAGGATGAACTGTCCGACGGACGGAGATGGCAGCGAGATCGACCATTAGTCGGTCGTTCAGTTGTTGCCCTCTTTGACCGTTTCTGGGCCTCGTCACTGAGTCATCTTGCTGGACGTGGCTCGGTTCCTTCCTGTGCGGAAAAGTCGTGGCCAATGGACAAGAGTTACCTCTGCATGATGGGTCCAAGTCACTGTGCCCGGATCGCCGTGTCTCCCATTTCCGGACGGACATCGGGTTGAATCGGGTTGGAGCTGCAGTGAGCTCCGAATAGTCAAGACTCGCCCGACCTTTGCTGACACACATGGTTTGAGTGGCAACTACCTTTGTTGGTTGTTAGTCGGTCGTCTGGTCAGACGGCGTGTGTTTCGTAACCACCGTCTTTCGGTTTTGTGTGTGTGTGTGTCTGCCGGTGATTTGACCTAGTTGTTCATCAGTGATTCGTTTTACGAGTGTTCGAGTTTCTTGTGGCAGTGTTTCATGCAACACTGTGTACCCTGTGTCAGTTCGACTGAGTAATGCTTTAAATTCTGTAATGCTGTCTGCGTACTGCGGTAGCCACTTGGTCGGTTACGACAGAGCGGAGAGTGAGTGTTTTCTTATCGTGTTGATGCTGTCCGCCACGGCGTGTAGTTCCACAGCCGTTGCGATGTTCATGTAAGTCAGTGGTTATTGTGCCTTGAATATTAACACACTAATATTTGAAGACGAGTGTTGTTCGCCTCTCTGACATTTTGGGTGTAGTGCCGTTGGACTGGTGACCGAAATTAGGTAGTTGGTTGGTTCGCCGGCTGTCTATCAGTTGGGTTGCCTTCCGATTAAAGATTGTTGATCAGCCTGCCTGTCTCGCCTAAACGGACGTTAATGTTACGATTCCAGATCGACCCTTAGAAACGTCTGAGAGCCGTTCCGTGTCTGTTACATAGTAACTTCCATGTTTGAGTTTTAGTTATTTGGTTGATGTGTGGCCTTTAGCCGAGTTTTTATATATCCTGAAGTAATGTTCCTGTCTTACCCTATAGACATAAGGTTGTTATTCCTTATGCAGGGCTTTCAGCCGAATTTTACATCAAATCTTTCAAGGCCTTGAGCCGTTAAATTTATGTGTTGATGTATGGCCTTAAGCCGAGTATTAATATCCCTTAAATTAATGTCCTTGTCTTGCCCTTAAGGCATGAAATTGTTATTCCTTTTTTTATACGAAATGTTTTAAGATAAGGCCTTCTCCCTTTTGATTGAAACTTCTCTTATTGCTTAGTTGCGACCTCCAGCCTAATTCCTTAAAAATTAAATTGCTAAGACCTTCAGCAGGTTAGATTGAAGATTTAGAAAATATTATTGGGTGAAACCTCCAGAAGAATTTTGTATTTCAATTTTGGGTAAGTCTCGTGTTTTGGATTTTGAATGTCGCCTTCAGCCGATGTAAGGTTAATCAAAAAAGGTCGATTAAAGTTTTGAGTGTTTTTCATTCTTGTAGTAATATTGTGTGTTGATCGATAAAGTTTGTATGTTGAGTGCCACTGACAGGAACTCATCTTGGCCCCTTTCCGCAACCTAATCCGCTCTGTCCTGCTAGCTCAGGCATTTCACCCGCTATTAACCGCTTGCACAACTTTTGTTCTTCGCATTTTTACAATTTTCTGTACATGTTACTATCTCCAATGATGGTCCTAAGAATTATTATAACCTGATGATATTCTTCTCGGGTATGCACCCGCATAATGCAGTCATCTTGATACATAATTTCAAAGGACCAACTGGCCGTCATCTTCAGGTGGGTATACTGATGCAAGATTTCGCCAGAACTGAGTTTCCAACGGAATCGGTGGCACCTTTAAGCACTGTGGCCGGCCAACTGCAGTATGATGTGAAGAGGAGCTGCCGATTCTATTGGAAATTTAATTCTGGTGAGAACGCCCGAAGATAGAGGCCAGTTGCTCAGTTGAAATGTAGTGAAAAGATCAGTGCATTATCCGGGCGCATATGCAAGCAGAGTATCATTGGTGATTGCGCCGGGAAAGGCTATGTAATCATATTAAGGCCACCTGCGTAAGGGCGTGTTGGTATGGATTTGGAACGCAATACAGCAGCAGTTCTGTGTGTCATGGATACGGACAGTTCTTGGCAGGTTTTTATGTCTTAACAAACTCTGCACAATTCGAGTAATTTGAGTTAAATTACGGGTCGGTGGTTTGTGAGCGTGGAGCTGGCGCCTGACAGCGTTCCAGATTCGTCGAATTCAAATCAGGCGAATTTGGAGGCCAAGAAACCAAAATGAGTGCACTAGCATGCTCCTCAAAGCACTGTAAGAACGTTGTTCTGTTGGAAGATGCCATGGCTTTGTGGAAGCCATCTAGTATGAAGGTACGTAGGTGATTTTCAGTAATATTCACCTAATTCCCAGCTGTCGTGGTTACTAACAAAGGAGCCATGGAAGCCCAGGTGAACGGCCCTGAAGGTATAATATTGGTCGACAAGACCGTCGACGTGATTTAATGTCCAGTCGACAAGTTTGCAGTGATACATGGTCCAATCGCGATGATTCCATGCCCATTTCAATCATAATTGACGATGTCAGTGTGTCAGCATGAGACCACTCAAGAAGTACATCCAAACACTGGTATCTTCACCAACATTCTACTCTGCCAATGAGATTGCTGCTAACGTAGAACCTCTTCTCCTCGCGGATCACACTCACACAGTGATACATGAATGCGCGAGGTATTATAACGAGTGTAAAGACCTCCGATCAGTCAGTCTGCATTTGTCTGCACCAGTCTGTACCAGTCTGCATTAGTCTGTACCAGTCTATAGTCAAGTTCCAGTCTGCGCCCAATAAGATTACCAAATTCCTGTACATAGCTATGAAGATAAATGTATAGACACTTTTGTCAAGTATCAGAGATATAAGTGAGAATAAGATTAATGTACCAATACCAAAGGAACTTCAGATTGTGAATTGTAAATAGCATCCAGAACCAAGTTAAGTAATTTTTATGCTTGTTATTATTTTAATAAATGTGTGTGAAAATTAATCAAGTTCTGTTTAAAGTTGGTCACCGTCAATCTGCTACTCTAAGCGTGCAAGTGGCATTTCTATCGTCTGACCTAACGGCAGAAGATAAACACGCCACGATAAGACCACGAGACATATTGCTGACACTTGCCTACTTCGTTAAAGCGACACGTCAAATAATCTGATGGTGTGTGTACTGAAGGTCTTACAGTACGCACACCACAGTTCCCAAGCAACTAAAAACGCATTTTTTACATATATATAAAATAGGTTCATTAACTACCAAACGCAGGCTGTCTTGGGCAAAAGGTAACTTAACTTAAAATGCCGGAAGCAGCAGACCAGCCGTCCGAAACAACACCCAAACGCCGGGGCCCAACTGGGGGTCACTTCCCATTAGACGACACGTCACAGCTTCTGTGCACCAAAGCAGAACGTGGTGCTGCTCCAACACACCCCAACTCGCAGAAAAACTGGAACACCAACAGACTGCAGAAAGCACGGCAAACACCGAGCCAACATCAATTAATATAAGTTAAGAACCAATAAATAATAATAATCTTAATAGAAAAACAAATAAGTGCTTTGAATAAAACAACTAAAATTTTGTAGCAATATTAATGCTGTTAAATATTTAAACTAAGACTTGTACACAAATGCAATGTTAGAAAATAATATCAGACTTTTACACTCTTACAGTTAGTCAACGAATATTTGCACATATCATTAAGATATGGAAATAATTTCCATCATTCAAATGCACAACTTCAGCCCAAACTAGGTTTTGTGCACCTTAAGTTCCTTGCATAGGTCTGCAGTGTAACTACCAACAGTGTAAGCTTGGAATGCAGAAAATTGCAACTAGACTATGACCTAATATCTCCAATAGCTTACAAATACTACATTTATTTTGGGGACGCTGATTTCCCTACAGGAAGTAGTGACTGCTGGTCTCCTTGCTATCACACACCTTGCCGGCTGCTCTTACTTCAACAACACATACCTTAGGGCAACCAACCAACCGACAAGTGACAGTCGCTACAGCGCAAATGGTTCCACGAAGCGAAGACACCAAAACCACTTACACCTCCGATGGAGAGCGCTGTTCGAGATGGTCTCGAGGAAATGGTCTTGTCCGAGAAAACAGGCACCAAAGCAAGGCGACGAGCAGCGCCCGGAGTTGACATCAGGCAGCTGCACCACAAACTCACGACCGTCCTGCAAGGCAGACCGGCCGCGCCGCTGCTGGCCGAGCCCGCGTGGTTTACTCCTTCGTCCCCTCAAGCACGTCCTAGTGCCTCGTAGCGAGTCCCACGACCAACTCCCCGACCGAAAAATCCCGCCGCCAGATCACAACAGGGGTAAAGATCGTAGTACATCCGGGTAATCGATAGTCGTGCCAAAGAGCTGGTGTGCCAGAAAAGGCGCACCACGGCTCAACTACATTAAATGGTTCAAATGGCTCTGAGCACTATGGGACTCAACTGCTGAGGTCATTACTCCCCTAGAACTTAGAACTAGTTAAACCTAACTAACCTAAGGACATCACAAACATCCATGCCCGAGGCAGGATTCGAACCTGCGACCGTAGCGGTCTTGCGGTTCCAGACTGCAGCGCCTTTAACCGCACGGCCACTTCGGCCGGCTCAACTACATTAAACTGCCTACAAGGACATCCTGTTCATTTCTTCTGTACGAATAATAGTTTGCCTGTAGTAGGTAGAGAATACGATAAATATTGCGTGAGGTATACGAATGCGTCGCAGGTTGCATAAAACACATAGGTAGTGGCATTCGAGTCATATACTTTTGTAACAGTGTCATATGCCTGCAACGCCACCAGGCAGTGCTGAATCTCTCACTCGGCCGTAGTCATGATGTTTTGCCTCATTACCGTAAGGGTCTCAGATGATCAGTAATCAAGAATTTCATAGCAACTGGCGGTGTGAAACATGAGCTACTGAAACTACGAAGGGTGTGAGAAAAGTAATAAGAATGATTTTGTAACCGACAAAGTTTTTACTTGTTTCAAACAACAATGTTATCCACTTCAAAGTAGTTCCCCTCGAAAGCGTGTTTATTCGCAGTCTTGGTAGAAGCACCGGAAGGCTTCAGCTGTAGGGGCCTTTAACATTTCGGTCACGTTCTTTAGACTGTACTCCAGAGTGCAAATGTGACACATTATTAAGAGATTTTTCGATTTCAGGAAAAGAAAAACGTAACAAGGACGGAGATCGGGTAAAAATGGGCCTCTGGAACAACAGGAATGCCTTCTGAGGTAAAAAGTTCCGCGATGGAACTGGCCGTGTGACATGAGGCGCTGTCATCGTGCAGTATCCATTGTATTGCAAGGTCCGATCTCACTCCATTCACCCTATTCCTGAGCCTTTGAAGAACATCTTTGTAAAACACTTGGTTGGAGGAAAAAATTCTGTACGTGCTGTAATCGTACTGGAAAGAAGTGCATTGTTTCGATCTTTGATTTGCTCATTCGAACTTTTGTTGGGTCTAGGAGATGTGCCACTCTTCACGTTGCTGTTTCGTCTCAGGATGGTACCAGTTTGGCACGAACCTTTCGAATGTGCAAATCTTCGGTTAAAAATTAATGTACGGGGAAATCGCTGAGGTTCAGCAGATCACCCATCATCCCTATTGTTAAACGCCGGTCTATTCTCACAAGAGCACGCACACGTTTGATGTTCTCATCGGGTTTTGAAGCTGAAGGTCTCTTCCAAAAACGATACATGCCAACGAAAAACTTGTGCTCTTCATAAAGATCGTTCCTTCTAGGTCTGCTTCAATTTTTCAAAGGTGACACTCGCGGATTCCTCAAGTTAAACGCAAAACTTGATTGTATAACGTTGCTCTAAAGTCCACTATTCCATTTTCGTAACGCACAGTAAACACACAAACGCAGTGATGGCATTCTCAAAAATCAAGTGATAGCTGCACGGATCTGAAATTCGGACTGAGCTTCCGGAAGGAATAAAAACGCCGGTCTACACAAGTAGGACAACACAGCGTTGCCAGATAGCTCTCAGTGTTGTGCGCCTCATTACTTTTCTCACACCCCTCGTATTTCAAAATAAAATGATTGAAACATGGGACGGAGGGAATGGGAGGAATCGGTGTTGATGGGGCCCTACTCAGTTACCGTTGATTGCTCAGTTTTTTTAATCACATACACTTTATTTGGAACCAATTGCAAATGAGGTCGACAATAAGGAACAATTATCAAATTTGACTGTTAAAACACAATGTGTAATAAAAAATTCTTAAGCAAGTTGAACTCATGGGTCAAGGCCTTATTGACCAGAAATTCAAATTATTTGTCAGCTGAAGGCCCCAATAGTAATAACTCAAAAACAATTTGGTGGCTGAAGACATGGCTAGCAAATTCTTAAAAACAGTTAAACTTCTCCAAGAGATATTAAAATGCTTTTTAAAAAAAGTGATCAAAATTTCATTATTAAGAGACAATATATAATTAAAATTCTTAAGACAAATTGCATTCATGGCTGAAGTCCTCATTGACCAGAAATGCAAATTATTTGTCGGCTGAAGGCCCCAATAGTAATAACTTACTGGCTGAACGCCTGGATAGAAGATTCTTAAGAATAGTTAAACTTCTCCAAGAGATACTAAAATATTTTTAAAAAACACAATCATCAAAATTTTCCTTTTAAGAGACAATATCTAAACAAAAATTCTTTAGAGAAATTGAATTCACGGCTGAAGGCCTTATTGATCAGAAATTAAAATTATTTGTTGGCTGAAGGCCCCAATAGTAATAACACAAAATTAAAATAGTTCTTTAAAAAACAATCATCACAATCTGATCAAACCAAGAGAGAAGTGGGTCTCAGACAGTGCTCCAAGGATTAGCATGGAGAAAGTCGCTCAACTTCGTAACCTAAGAGACAAGCAGCCAAGAGTTGTATTCACTTACCTGGACAGCAATTCAAACTAGTGACAGTTTAAATGGCTCATATGGCTCTGAGCACTATGAGACTAAACATCTGAAGTCATCAGTTCCCTGGAACTTAGTGACAGTTTAAACGCAGACCAACACTCTTGCAAAATCTACCTAACGTCTGGTAACGAACACAACTATGGAATAACCCAGGCAAGGTGGAAACGGCGGACGATACTGCGTCTTCCTAATCCGGTGTTTAGAACATCCAGAAGCAGAAGAAACCACTATGACCAAGGCAGTCCAAAAGAACAAAATATCCGAACCACAATCAAGGAGACTGTCGAATTACACGCCCTACTGGACAGCAGCGGCAAGGTAAGGAAAGGTACACTGCCGCGAAAATACGCTAAACTCCAGGGCAGGTAACTGGGGCGTTAGCGGTCATTAGGCAGAAAATTACCGCTGGTTGAACTTCATCAATAAACACAAGGAATTCAATGATTAGTAATAGAAGGTGGAGGACAGCTAATTAATTTCACCAACTCCACTCCAATCGTTGCTCTTCGTCTCAGCGACCCTGCGAGCAGCAACTCGCGAGCAAATGGTGTGATCTCAAAATGGTGGAGGCTTCACTACTGGGTTAGTGTTCATTCAACTCAAACGAGCTGGGTCCGGTGGACAACGAGCTTGTGAGCATCGCAACTACAGCCCCTCGATCCGGCAGTGCCTGCTTGCCGCCAGAGGTCCCGGCATGTCTTCGCGCTGCCGGTGCTCATTGCTGCTCCGCCCCAATCGAACTCCCCAACACATTCCTACCGGGAAAACACTCGACGTCCTCCCAAAGATAGAACCACTGTACTAGGTATCGATAACCGCTGCTGCCACTCGCGGATGGACACCGCTAGCAAACGTAGTGGCGCCAGTAAACACAAGAAGGAAACGAGACGCCACTATCCCTATTACATGATGACAACCTACAAACGGCACCAACGTGAGCCGCAACACGGCTCAATGAGAATACATGTAGGGTATAAACTATCGAATGTCTATCCACGGATCTCGTAAAAATCGGCAAATAGAACGCACAATCTGCAGCATTTTGTAGGTGTACGGTATAAACACCCAAGGAACGACAGTGGCGGTGTTGTTCGTGAGTCGAGGCACGGCATGTTGTCCGCACGCGCCTCGCTTTGGAAACAGCCATCTCTCTATTGCAGCGGGCGACTCTCCCACTGTCTTTGATCGCTGATGCTCTTGAGGTGAGTGTGTTTACCACGAGACTCAAGGCTCGCTTGCTTATAATTACTCCGGCGTTTGTCGACTTAACGCTTTGCTGCGTCTCCCAGAGTTCTGTATATCGCGTGCACAAACACAGTCTCCGAAGAATGTTACCAGCGCTCGTCAGCTGAGAGCAGAGGAGAGGAGTCCACTGCGTAATTGGAAACTGTGTAAGTTCTACTGTTTGGTTCACTGCACTCTTCCATCTTTCTCTGTTTAATGAGAATTTTTAAGGCTGTATATCTAATGTACACTACATCAACAATAAAAATATACATCTACATCTACAAGATTACTCTGCAATCCACAATTAAGTGCCTGCGGAGGGTCCATCGAATCTTCTTCAAGTTTGTTCTCTACCGTTACTCCCTAGAATAGCGCACTGGGAAAGCGATCGCTTAACTTTTTCCGTGAGAGCTCTGATTTCTCTTGTTTTATTGTGTTGATCGTTTCCCCATACGTATACAATTGTTCTAAATTCTATTTCTGGAACATTTACTACATCTTCTTTGGTGAAAATGTTTCGGAAAACAGTGTTTAATAACTCTGTTTTAGTGCCAATGTCAACATTGACATCGCCATTTTTATTACGCAGTGATGGTAATGCCGCTGATGTACTTAACATATGACCATATTCTCTTTTTGTTTTCCGCCAGATTTCGAGATAGAGTGTTTCATTGTAGAAAATATTAAAATCATCTCGCTAAATTTAGAGCTTCCGTAAAACTCATCCCGTCTTGCGGATTTTGCGCTGATTTAAGGGAACCACACCCTGCCTATCTAACCCGTGTTAATTTAGGCAAGTATTTGACCCATTTACGAAAAAAGTATTTGATGCAGGACCTAAATATTTATACTGTATGTTACATGATGCTAATAGAGTCAACTGTACTAAAATCTACTTTACTTTTACAGTTTTTAAGAAATAGTTTTTTTAAATTTATTAACAAAAAATATTAAGTTTTTTTCTGGATAAAATATTTTTGTGAACTTCATAATGGGGGAATATTAATGGAAGTCGTACCAGAGGCGGCTTTTTATGTTATGCAGACTCTCTAAAAATTTCATTAATTTATCTATGATAGTTTCTGCTATAATGGGGCATATGTACTGAAAATTTTAGTTTGTGGGAAATTGACTCTAAAGAAAAAACTTTTGAAATTTGTTACTTACAGTTAATTAAAACTGTCCTGCTGTATATGATGGCCCTTCTTTGGCCTCTAGCAGGTCTTCCAGCTTCTTTTTCACCTTCCTGGCTGTTTGTCTTGCTTTCTTGGCCATATTAGATGCAGACCTGTCTGCATCGTCTATCTTCATTTTATCGCAATTTTGCAGCCCAGAGATCATATTTTCACCAGGATTAATTCCCAGCTTTTTCAGTATGCAACACTTTCCAATATTCCCACAACTGAATGTAATAACAGCGTCATGAACTCCTAGTTTCATTGTATGCATGCCTACAAATACAGTTTTAGCTAGGCGGTTCCAAATTATGCTGTTGAAAAATTCATTTGGGTTCTGTGTCTGCCCATGCACACATTTTCTTAGAAGGTTTAATTGCTGTAATAACAGCAGCAGGAACAGAATGCTGGTGATAATAAGATTCTTCAGTTGCCTGAGCCCTATTGTATTTGCACCACGAAATTTCTCCTGATGAACACAATCCATGACATGGCTTATCATCATTAGAGGACCTATGGAAGAACATGGCCCAAAAATCTCTCTTCATTGCCTCCAGAGTTTCTTCATTTCTCCTAATTGCCTGCCCATAGCATACCTACAAGTTTTCTATTTCAGTTTTAGTTAAGCGACCCTTTCTGGTCAACAGTTTTCCATCTTCTAATTTTTTTCCTCTCGTATCAACAGTTAGTTCGCAACGTTTTTGAACATGGCCTATACATTCTATTTCGCTAATAATGGAATCTCCATATGGCTTAGAATTCACCACATTGTTGTATGCCTTACTGTCAACCGTCCAAATATTTGGTGTACCATATACCTCTTGTTTCTACGGAGCAATGAAATATTTGTTGTACTCCATGAACTTCCATACCACCACTTGTTCCTCTAAAATTAGCCATATGGTCGTGTTCTTTATGTTCATTGACTTTACAACATTTGCAATATTTGGAACACTGGACTCGCATGCGGGAGGACGACGGTTCAATCCCGCGTCCGGCCATCCTGATTTAGGTTTTCCGTGATTTCCCTAAATCACTCCAGGCAAATGCCGGGATGGTTCCTCTGAAAGGGCACGGCCGACTTCCTTCCCAATCCTTCCCTAATCCGATGAGACCGATGACCACGCTGTCTGGTCTCCTTCCCCAAACCAACCAACCAATATTTGGACATTATCTCCACATCTAACACTTTACCGGTGTCTACACTCGTGGCAGTCACTACTCCATTCAGAGAATTATATCCTCCTTTCTGCCAACTTCCATCAAGTGCAACTGCAATATCCGAACATCCATCACTTTCTTCCACTGCTTCCCTAGCAGCCAGTTTCATGCTTTCCTCACTGACCTCACATACAGCTTTCTCTAATATTGCAGTCCGTTTTTCAAAGTTATTTTGTGGTTGATGTAAGTTCATCACTGAACAAATTTTCTCCCTGCAGCCATGCCCTTGCCAATATGGATCGTAAAGCATAAAATAATCTAGTATTGATTTCATAAGGGCCACTTGCATCTGGTTTTGAAGAAGTCATAAATGAAATCACAGCTGAGCATTTACTGCATATTAAATCCAAAGCAATTGCTAGGCCTTTTCTCCCACTGGCACTCTCACAATTTTTCATACTCTGTGACTCACCACAAATTTAGACATTACATCTGATAATATTATCAAATTTATAATAATGTTACTGCACCCCTTGTCACTTACAGTAAATTCGTTGTAACTCTCTTGAAATGGTGAAAGCTTCTTTGATGATGCACTTGTTGAAGAATTACAATTAGAAACATCGTTGCCAGGCGTCATAACCTCTTGTACAGAAAGCTTTCTAAACTTGTTTCCTCTAAATTGTCGTTTCTTGAAAATGCCTATACGTTTCGTCATCTTAAATAACCACACCAAACACACGTAAACAAGCACTGCAAACATAAGTATAACAACTACTCGCAATCAACTTGAACAGAACCAACCACGCGTTTGAAAGCATGTTGTTCACAAACAGCAGAAACAAAAGAACACCGACCGTTGCAGTCCAAGGATAGCCAACACACTCGGGGTTAAAAAAAAAAATCCCTAACGTGCAATGTAGGGGATATAAAGATCTAAAATGTATGCAGAAAAGTGGGTGACAGAAAAGTGGGCGTGGCACATAAGCACACGTGGTAGGAAAATGCTTTTTAAATGCTCGAAATAAATTTTTTTCAACAAAATCCTTTTCAGAGTATTTAAATAAAACCTTAATATATCGAAATATGATTAAAACCAATAATCGATTTTTTTCGACCTAACCCACGGTGTTGTCCCCTTAAATTTGTCATGCTCTTTTCATTGCTTTTGCAATAGTGTTCTGATCCGTCGGGTGTGTCATTGAGGCTCAGTATCATCACTTATTAAGGGAAAGTGGAACGCACTTCCTGTAGCGTCTGATATTATTTATATAGCAAAGTTCATTTGTTAATGTCTCTTACTTCATACATACAAGCATATAAATCCAAGTTCGGGTCCCGATCAGCCATTAAATTTTAGGTGCCACTCACGTATACTTTCTCAATACCAAATGCAGTAAATGTCAAGGAATTCGGAAAGAACCAATAAATTTCGTAATATTATGTTTACTGTATTCGTTTTTAGAACAGATACTTTATTTATAAAAGAAGTTTTTAATGTTCGTTTAAAACATCTTCATGTAGGCCCCTAAAGGCGCATCGAACACGATAATCAGTAGTATAGTGATTAATATCATTCTCAGTGGCTAGATAGTCGGTGTTAGGCTGACTGTAGAATTGTGGACATCATGGAGTAGCCGAGTTCGGTGGAATAAAATTTTGGGCGGCAGGTCAATTCATTTGTTACTGCTATGGCTGGAAATCTTCTTACGTCACCAATAGACTTAAAAACTGCTTCCAGCATTCTCTGGTCAATATTTTCGGTAGTTTTTGCAACAACAACGTGGTTTAATAACGAATTAAATAATAAACCTACTCCACTGCTGACTAGACCCAGAATGGAGAATTGCAATCGCGAAAGAAGCTTGCAACTAAATCAGGTAAGATATTATCTTCATCTAAAAACAGATGTTTTCTGCCCAAATGGATTCTGGAAAAGCTATTTCTTACTTTGTGGGCTATGGTCACACAACACTGCGGCTGCAGAACAAAAAAAAATGGTTCTGAGCGCTATGCGACTTAACTTCTAAGGGCATCAGTCCCCTAGAACTTAGAACTACTTAAACCTAACTAACCTAAGGACATCACACACATCCATTCCCGAGGCAGGATTGGAACCTGCGACCGTAGCGGTCATGCGGTTCCAGACTGTAGCGCCTAGAACCGCTCGGCCACTACGGCCGGCTGGCCGAAGAACACGCCGCCTTCGCGAAGCGAGGAGAATCACCAACTTCTTGCAGAGTCGCCAACTTGGCTTCAACTTTATTTGTTGATCGGTACTTCGGGTATTGAAGTTGTACTAAGTGTGATCTAGCATTTTCCACCTGCCACCTAGCAACTGCTTTCGCCATCGCGGAGGGCGATGTGTTTTGATTCTTTCCCTATGCTGATCATATGCTGCTATTCTATTGGAAATGGGATGTAACGCATATGGAATTATTATAAACCAGTCGTTAAATACTTTAACACAAAGAAAATAGTACAATGTGATGAAGGAAGAATATGATAAACGTAAGCAGAAAGAAATGTGAGAAATCATATCTTTGGAACCGCCAAGAGCTAGAACTGATAATAGTAATAATAACAACAACAACAACAACAACAACAATAATAATGAAATAATGATAATAACACATACGCAATTCCAATGTTATCTTGTAATTTTCGACTTATTGAGTGGACAAGAACATAACTGGGAGAAATACAAAGGAAAACACGGAAATTTTCATGAAGCATGACACACGCCTTCCTAAATCAGTTGTTGAAAGTCTGTGTCGCGCGAGGAAAGGAGCAAGGAGCCTAACAGATAATGAGAAGTTGCAAGAAAAGCAGACTTGGAATCTGTGGGAGTGCTCTTACTACAGCAACCTACACCTTACAAGGCATTTATGCCGCTGATAGTAATTACACACTACTCAGTCCGGTAGAAACATCCGGAACAATACCAAGATGTCAGACAAAAGCAAATGGCATCAAGATAGTCCACTGCTTTAGAAAAGAACTGCCCGGTTAACATGTGAACGCCCTAAGCCAGCATAATGTCGGTTTGTGAAATCACACAACTCGTTGAGACACGCTGGTTCTAATGTAGAGACTGAGGAATATCAGTCAACTATACAAGATCAAGTCACTGTGAAGAGAAGTTACCGGAAGCATATACTGAAAGAGCAAAGAATAAATGATAGCTGCAGGATGTCTGTCACAAACTGAGGCCGCCTCATACATTACATCTAGATGCAAAACCTTGGCGCCCAGGAATATTTAAAAATGCCTGTCGAAGCAGACAAAACAATATGCCACAACCATAGCACAGTGCTTGTGTTGTTAAGAAGAACGATGCTATGTTCCTCATGCGTGTCCGAAGGAACAGGCACTACAGCAACAACAGCCGTAGTTAGCAGTTGCGATTACAAACCACCGTCAGATGCACAACGGAATAACGACAGTGAAAATATGTGTCGGACATGTATCCGAGCCCGGATATCCCACTTTACGCGAGCGGTCGCCCTAACCGCTTTTACAATCCGTGCGCGACTCACCGCCCGACCCAAACTTCCGTATGTCGTCGTTCCTGCGACAGCATTTTCACTGTCGTCATTCCCTTATACAGCTAATGGTTGCTTGCATGAGCCGCTGCGAATACGTCTCATGTAATCAGCCAGAAGTTGGGACAGAATTATCAATTAATAAAAGACTTTCCTCCATACTACAGATACGATCCTCCACTGTTTTAGAAAACGAACATTTCAAAATTTACTGTGACCGCATCATAGTGACCTACAAAGCAGCCCATTGTAATTGTGAGTTACAGTGAACAATAATGCTGAGTTTCGTTATTAACATCGCCGTACCTAATAGGACTGTTGATATTTCATAAATATCGACAGTCCCATGTGTTGACGCTATAAAAACGTATCATTATAGGCCCTCGATAGTCAGAAAAAATATCGATATACAGGGTGAGTCACCTAACGTTACCGCTGGATATATTTCATAAACCACATCAAATACTGACGAACCGATTCCACAGACCGAATGTGAGGAGAGGGGCTAGTGTAATTGTTTAATACAAACCATACAAAAATGCGCAGAAGTATGTTTTCTAACACAAACCTACTTTTTTTAAATGGAACCACGTTAGTTTTGTTAGCACATCTGAACATATAAACAAATACGTAATCAGTGCCGCGTGTTGCATTGTAAAATGTTAATTACATCCGGAGATATTGTAACCTAAAGTTGACGCTTGAAACCTCCGACGTTCAGTTGCGTGTTGTAACAAACACGGGCCACGGTCGGCGAGCAGTGTCATGCGCATACTGCATCGTCACCGCTTTCACCCGTTTCATGTGTCGCTACATCAGCAATTACATGGTGATGACTTTAATCATCGAGTGCAATTCTGTCAATGGGCATGAACAGAGAATGCGTTGCAGTTCTACCTGTTTACCGATGAAGCGGGTTTCACAAACCACGGGGCAGTGAATCTACGGAACATGCATTACTGGTCCATGGACAATCCTCGCTGGCTCAGACAGGTAGAGCGACAGCGACAGTGGACTGTAAATGTATGGTGCGGAATCATTGGCGACCACCTCATTGGTCCTCACTTCATTGCAGGGGCCCAAACAGCTGCAACATACATCGCGTTTCTACAGAATGATCTGCCAACGTTGTTCGAAAATGTCCCACTGGAAACGCGTCGACGTATGTGGTATCAGCATGATGGTGCACCTGCACATTCCGCCATTAACACTAGGCTGACCCTTGACAGGATGTTTGACGGGCGTTTCACAGGACGTGGAGGACGCATAAATTGGCCAGCTCGTTCTCCTGATCTTACACCTCTGGACTTCTTTCTGTGAGGTACGTTAAAGGAGAATGTGTACCGTGATGTGCCTACAACCCCAGAGGATATGAAACAACGTATTGTGGCAGCCTGCGGCGACATTACACCAGATGTACTGCGGCGTGTACGACATTCATTACGCCAGAGATTGCAATTGTGTGCAGCAAATGATGGCCACTACATTGAACATCTATTGGCCTGACATATCGGGACACACTCTATTCCACTCCGTAATTGAAAACGGAAACCACGTGTGTACGTGTACCTCACCCCTCATGGTAATGTACATGTGCGTCAGTGAAAAAGACCAATAAAAAGGTGTTAGCATGTGGACGTAATGTGCTGTTCCAGTCTCTTCTGTACCTAAGGTTCATCACAGTTCCCTTTGGATCCCTACGTAATTCGGTGCTCTCCGATACACACGATCGAACAGCGGAGGAGTGGTACTCAAGCGTCAACTTTAGGTTACAATATCTCCGGATGTAATTAACATTTTACAATGCAACAAACGGCACTGATTACGTATTTGTTTATGTGTTCAGATGTGCTAACAAAACTAACGGGGTTCCATTTAAAAAACGTAGGTTTGTGTTAAAAAACATACTTCCGTACATTTTTTTATGGTTTGTATTAACCAATTACACTAGCCCCTCTCCTCACGTTCGGTCTGTGGAATCGATTCGTCAGTATTTGATGTGGTTTACGAAATATATCCAGCGGTAATGCTAGGTGACTCACCCTGTATAGGCGGAATAAATACCAACGTACCGGCCTACAAAAATATCGGCTGGACATTGTAAATGTACTATCAGTTTTAAAGCTATATATTTAAGTATTGATTAATTATTAAACATTCTGTACGTCAACAAACTAGCAGCCTGTTTACCCCCGTAAAGCAAGAATTTAAAGGAAAAGATGCACGATCATACTTGGTGATAACCATTTCGCTAACAGTGGTAACTGCATGTAAGTGGCACAATAGAATGTGTGTCCACTAGGTCCGTCGTTGGGTTTCGTCACATATCGGATCCACCCTGGAAACTTCACGTCGACTGCGTGGTTTTTTACTTCTTGAAACGCCAGCGACCTAGCAGCATATCAAAATAGCGTGGTGAAATTAAACGTTGCAGTTTCTGTTGATAGCGCCGAGTGCCTACTGCGTCAGCATTTCCTCTCACACGTCTCCGCTCATAGCAAAGACTAATCTTGTCATTTAGATTTTTGTTCATAGTTTCTAGCAGTTGTTTTTGAAGAATGCCGATGTAAAGACGTAGCACACTGGTATTCTACTTCTTCACATTGGAAATTTTGTTATGCTATTCACACAGCTACCTCCCACCACGATCGGACTTCTTCTTTTGTGCCACTTACACAGTCAGAGAGGAAGTCCGGACACGATGAAAACTCAAAATATAGTAAAAATCCTTCACAAAGTGAAAGTAAAATTATTTTCTATTAGAATTTCAAAGGACCAATTTCAAATATTTACCGAAAATTGCGAAAAAGTTATAAAATAAAAGTATCGCCACTCGATACTGCCATTTCGTATAATTATATCGAGGCGATTATTGTCGCTTGTTTATATCGATATCTTTTGGATAACGCATCGATATATCGATGTTAGATTATCAGCCCTAGTGCCTAACACCCATAATCTGCAAACTACCTGAAATGAGAAGATGGTCAAATACATGGATCTGGCAGATAAGCTAAAAGTCACATAGAAACAGAGGTCAGTTACCATCGACCTTGTGACAACGTCAGAGACCAGTGTTGTACAAGAACGAGCTATGAAAAGGCTAAAGCACTTAAAACTACGCTCTTTACTCCGTTGACAATCACAGAAGGCACTGACTGAAGGGGTACAGAATGGTTCGTGAAGAAAATAGACAGTTTAGGGGCAACTTATTATTCAGATCGTTATCATTACACCGGTATCACGTAAACATACAACGGAAGGCAAAACTCTGCGTTCGGCCCTGATGAGCCAATCGGGACCGGCCGACCACCGTGTCATCCTCTGACTGTGGTATGGAGGGGTGTAGTGACAATGCACCGCTCTACCAGACGTTGTCGGGTTTCTCATTGCAATACCTCATTGAAGTACCTCTTAAGTTGCATCACGCGGCTGAGTGCAGCCATCTCCAGTCCTCCCACCAAGAAAAAACCGCTGGAAATATCGAAAGTAGAGTCAGCATCTTTCGCAAGGCAGCCACACACGATGACCACTGACACCCAAACGTCCATATGTGAGATCTCTACAAAACGTTGGATGTCGATAGAGTATCAGCCAAAACCCCTACTTATTTCGTACAATGTGCTGCCGTTCAGCAGAACGGACGTAAACGTTAATTAAAAGTAGCACCAGACTGCAAGAGTCCGAGAAAAGCATACGTACGGGATAATAATACGTATGGCATGCATCAATGCAAGAGAACGTGCTACTGGGTATTAGAGGTACCGGTGTACACAGCAGTCTGGATCGCCACTTCTGTAGGTTTCGTTGTATAGTGGAACAACAGCCAATGTGTGGTTTTCACGGGAAATAAAAAGGACGTAATAATGTTTATTTTGATCTCTGTGTGTGTTTTGGCTAAAGTCTCGTGTTTGTACTCTTGTACTGCTGTTGTGCAACATGAATCTGAGGAAATGTTGCACAGCGACTGTTATGTACGTACAACAAAGCAAATAACTGGAGATTAGAGAAATCGTGCAGCATTCCTACTGGACATAATTGATAAATTGAATGCGTCGAACGTCATAGAAAAGGAACATTAGATACCGACCAACGCACACCAGGTGGAGCGGAATTGTTCGCTTGTGATCAAGTGAATGGACTAGAGTCGATGTCTTCGATATGGCCGCTCGGGTGCTCTTTGTGTGTTAACATGTTAACGCTAATTCTACAAATTTTAATAAAAATGTCATTATGTTGCATTTCATCCGCTTGCGAAAAGAAAATGTGATCGCAATTGAGCTCTGCATGTAAGGTTTTAAAGCTATACGTTAAAATGTTTTACATTACACTTATCAGTTTTTATGTGTGTTCATCCTTTTGGTAGGAGGTCTTTGGGACGACGGCTGCGTGCTATTGTGAGAAAATAAAATGCCTGCAGCCGTTCTTACGATTTTATTTATTTTGTTGCAACAAGGCTGTAGTTGATGCGGAAGGGGTTGATACGACCCCTATAGATATCGCATCAGTGGCCAGCATAATTGGATACACATTTAACATGAAAACTTTGGTGTCAGCACTCTAGCCATCAGCTGCCAACTTCTCAATTTTATTTTTATAGATTTCTTTTACGAAATGATTCTGTGCTGTTTTTATGAAATGACTGTATGTTCAGTTTGTAGACGTGATCATGAATTTTAGCGTGGCAGTTCCAGTTCGTTTCTATAGATTATTATTTGAAATGACTGAATCCTTGATCTTTAGACGTTAATTTGAATTTCAGTTGACAATTCAGTTAGATTTAACTCCATATAACGGCCACAGATTATTACGAGGGGCGTTCAACAACTAATGCAACACTTTTTTTTCTGAAAACGGATTTCTTTTATTCAGGATTCCAATACACCACATTATTCCTTACTATTTAGGCTACAAAATTTAATTTTTTAATATAATCTCCATTCAATGTGACGGCCTCATGCCATCTTGCTGGAAGGGCATATATGGCCACACGGTACCATTCTAATGGTAGCTAACAGAGGCAACATATTGCTTCATCAGTAACCCTCCCGATGGTCCACGTATTGCGTCCCGCGTAGTACATCCTTTATTGGGCCAGACGGAAGTCGGAAGTTACGAGATCCGGGCTATAGGGTGGATGAGGAAGAACAGTCCTGTGACGTTCTGTGAGCTCCGCTCCAGTGTGCAGACTTTTGTGAGGCCTTGCGTTGTTACGGGGAAGGAGCAGTTCGTTCGCATTATTGTGGCAACGAACATGATGAAGTTGTTTGTTCAGTTTCCTGAGGGTAGCACAATACATTTCACAATTGATCGTTGCACCACGCGACAGGACATCAGAATAACCCCTCTGAGCCGTGACTTCCTGCGATGCTCATGACAGGATAGTTTCTCTGTCGAAGTCACGCGCTTTCCGGCGTCTTGTCTGTTTAGCGCTCTCTATTTAAGTCGGCCGCGGCTCGCGGGGTAGAGGAGAGTAGAGGAGACTCGGTCGGGGCAGTGATGGATACTCGGTTGGCGACAGTGACAGAAGGAAGACAGCGCATGGAGTATGAGTAGTCATTCGGCACTTGGTGTACCGCGAGGACACACGCTGTTGACATTCCGGCGCCTGGGTCTGGTGGCGAGCGGAACTGGAGTACGGAAGCAGTCACCGGTCAACACAGGCTCTATTTCAGAGTCGTGTCTATCTCGAATCCTGAGGAGAGCGCGGGAGTTTACCCTTGCGAGCATGTTAATAGAGATCTCCTGGACTAACTTTAGATGGTGAGCCATTTTGTGGTGGAACTTTTGGATGTCATTGCTCCGTGCAGCCATTTGGATTTTCGATAGTCATTCCTTAAACCACTTGGACTTGGGTAACTGCGCTGTGTCCTGGTTCTGTTGCATTACAAATGTGGCTAATATTCGGCGATTCCTTTTTTTATTCTTATTGTTGATATGTTAAGAGTCCAATTTTATGAATCATAGTTTACTCTCTCTATGAAACTTCAGCCGCCCGTTTAAATTGGAATAAGCGACTTACTTTTTGTTGGCAACTATAATAGTAAAAATTTTGCTCCGTCAAAAGGTGCTTTGGTATTTAAGGTTGTGTGTGGAGATTGTGTAATGAACTATTGCTTTAATAGTAACTGAGATTGTCACACTGTGACGTTGAGCATCTCTTCCTGCACTTGTCGCTACCCACCGCTTCTCTGTTGGTTTTAGTATTTTAGTGAACTGTGTATTAATACTGGGTCTGTATGTTCTAGAAGCCGTTATTGGTGTGCGCAGGCCATCATGCCTGTTGTTGTCACTTGAGCTCTCGAGCACGGCATTCAGACGCGCGGCCGATGTGAACGCCAAACGTCGAGAATGTGCTGAATACTGTATAGATCTTTCAGGCTATAGTAACATCATATTGCCGAATGTTTTCCGTAATAGTTTATTCCCATATTTATGAGACCTTGCTATTTGAGTATTTTTTTGAAACCTAGTAGCCCTTACAAATTATTATTTTTCATTTCACTTTTTATATTATAAGGCTTGGTAATTGACTGGTGACCTCAGATCTCTAGTTATGTTAAGGTTATATTTGTGCAAAGTAATTTTGTTTTAATTTAAAGTTGGGGTCACTAGGCTGTTTCTCCATTAAAATTTTTTTAAGCATTTTCATTGCTTTTATACAATTGAATAATCGGTGTAGATAACCGAAATTGGCAAATAATAATTAATCATTGTGTCGTTATCAGTGATCTGCTTTAATCAACGTGGCTAAAGTAAAATTTTGTATCCTGAAATGCGTTCAGCATTCCACTCCAGCAGCCCATGTACCCTGCTTACCAATCCACCACCGTCCATAGTCCCAGAAGACTGTCGCCATGACATTACCGACTGAGGGTGTTGCTTCGAACTTTTTTTTCGGAGGAGAGGTCATAACGCTTTTTTCCAAACACAAACGCTTAGTCCTGTCTCTGGAAAAGACACGTATAACGCTACCCGCTCCTATTAACACAGTAACATACCAACAATGTTGCCCCCGTGAAAGGAATATTAATTTTGTGACCGTGGCCATGTGTAATGATTAGGTATCGGACTAAATTGTTTCCCCTAATGATTACTATTGAACGAAAGCAGTAGCGAGATAAACGGGAATCGACCCAAGGTTCTATTAGTAACCAAGCAAACTGTAATCACCTAAAATGAAACGGTCGCCAGACTGATTAGGCAATGTTCTACCCAATATCAGCATGATTCATAAAGAAAGTTAGCTATGTGGTTTGACTTAACTTGATACTAAACTTCTGCTTTGCTGATAAGATACAAAACAGTAGCATAATCTAGCCAGTAATGTTCCAGCGAATTGTCTTTAACTACATGGGAGGCTCATTAATGCGTTCAGGCAACTGGCTATCTACAACACTTACTATCTGTACATTGCAGTACGAAGATAATGTTAATTATAGCTAAAATAGCACTTACCATCTGAAAGTAATAAAGGTAAAATGATTACTAATGGTGTAGAACTACTGACTTCCACAAGAGGTTCTTTTGTTAGTTTAATTACAGGAAATTACTACTATTGAAATAGTTATGAAATAATTGTATCTTTTTACTGATAGTTTATGGATTTTCAAGGAGCATTCACTTCCTTAAATTCTTTAGCTCAAGTGGAACATGTGATACCTGTATAAATTATAATTTGAATACTCATAGCGAGTTGCGTATTCCTGAATGCTGCTATTGTGATATGACATGTAAATCTGGCTCAACTATTAGCACGGGGACCCAGAAACTAATCTGTCGGTAGACTCAGATCGAGGCTGAAAACTTTAGTCCCAAAACAAGATGAAACACTGTTACCTACATAATATATGAAATTTTAAACAGTATTATTTCAGTAAATTAACTTTGAACTAAATAATTCAAGTTTTCTCTCAGTAATTGTAGTTTGACGTAACTTTAACTGTATATTAATTCCAACTACGTTAAGTATATCAAAATTTACGCTCACTAAATAATTATGTACTTAACAACTCCACGAAGTACATCAAGTATTGTTAAAGATGGAAACTGCTTTTGAATTCAGTAAAATAGGGTACTCCGATTTATCGTACAACTAGGGATAGGACCCTGTCTAGGTAAATGACTGAGGACAAGATACGGTGGCTTAACACAAAGTTTACAGAACACAAAATTATTGTTGAAAACGAAACTACATAACTGGTCCACGCAATTATACAGTACTCAAATGGTCATTTGAAATCAAGATGGTAGCAGTGTCGGTCTCCTGTACTATTAAAAAAAGACGACAATAGAATCCATGGTTCTTTTTGAGAAACATGCTCTGAGAATTCTCTTAGTGTTGGATTTACATACACTCCTGGAAATGGAAAAAAGAACACATTGACACCGGTGTGTCAGACCCACCATACTTGCTCCGGACACTGCGAGAGGGCTGTACAAGCAGGGATCACACGCACGGCACAGCGGACACACCAGGAACCGCGGTGTTGGCCGTCGAATGGCGCTAGCTGCGCAGCATTTGTGCACCGCCGCCGTCAGTGTCAGCCAGTTCGCCGTGGCATACGGAGCTCCATCGCAGTCTTTAACACTGGTAGCATGCCGCGACAGCGTGGACGTGAACCGTATGTGCAGTTGACGGACTTTGAGCGAGGGCGTATAGTGGGCATGCGGGAGGCCGGGTGGACGTACCGCCGAATTGCTCAACACGTGGGGCGTGAGGTCTCCACAGTACATCGATGTTGTCGCCAGTGGTCGGCGGAAGGTGCACGTGCCCGTCGACCTGGGACCGGACCGCAGCGACGCACGGATGCACGCCAAGACCGTAGGATCCTACGCAGTGCCGTAGGGGACCGCACCGCCACTTCCCAGCAAATTAGGGACACTGTTGCTCCTGGGGTATCGGCGAGGACCATTCGCAACCGTCTCCATGAAGCTGGGCTACGGTCCCGCACACCGTTAGGCCGTCTTCCGCTCACGCCCCAACATCGTGCAGCCCGCCTCCAGTGGTGTCGCGACAGGCGTGAATGGAGGGACGAATGGAGACGTGTCGTCTTCAGCGATGAGAGTCGCTTCTGCCTTGGTGCCAATGATGGTCGTATGCGTGTTTGGCGCCGTGCAGGTGAGCGCCACAATCAGGACTGCATACGACCGAGGCACACAGGGCCAACACCCGGCATCATGGTGTGGGGAGCGATCTCCTACACTGGCCGTACACCACTGGTGATCGTCGAGGGGACACTGAATAGTGCACGGTACATCCAAACCGTCATCGAACCCATCGTTCTACCATTCCTAGACCGGCAAGGGAACTTGCTGTTCCAACAGGACAATGCACGTCCTCATGTATCCCGTGCCACCCAACGTGCTCTAGAAGGTGTAAGTCAACTACCCTGGCCAGCAAGATCTCCGGATCTGTCCCCCATTGAGCATGTTTGGGACTGGATGAAGCGTCGTCTCACGCGGTCTGCACGTCCAGCACGAACGCTGGTCCAACTGAGGCGCCAGGTGGAAATGGCATGGTAAGCCGTTCCACAGGACTACATCCAGCATCTCTACGATCGTCTCCATGGGAGCATAGCAGCCTGCATTGCTGCGAAAGGTGGATATACACTGTACTAGTGCCGACATTGTGCATGCTCTGTTGCCTGTGTCTATGTGCCTGTGGTTCTGTCAGTGTGATCATGTGATGTATCTGACCCCAGGAATGTGTCAATAAAGTTTCCCCTTCCTGGGACAATGAATTCACGGTGTTCTTATTTCAATTTCCAGGAGTGTATTTCAGAGCTAACCAATGTATACCACGAATAATATGCTGTATTACTTTCGCATCCAAGGCTATATTATAAAATCTTGCAGTTCATTTACCTCTTCCAGTTCACAAGATGTACGCTCTTTGCCTGCTGGCCACCGACTGACTCATGTCACAGAGGAGCTTTGCAGTTCGACCGTCAGATCCACCTTTTGTATTCCCGTCTAGCTAGTTTCTTGCGGAGGCACTTCCCCCAAGTTTTACATGATTGAAAACCTACTTTCCCAATGGATGAACGAGTAAAATGTACTGAAGAGCAAAAGAGACTGGTACACTTGCTTAATATCGTGTAGGGTCCCCGCGAGCACGCAGAAATGGCGCAACATTACGTGCCATGGACTCGACTAATGTCTGAAGTTGTGCTGGAGGGAACTGACACCATGAATCTTGCAGGGCTGTCCATCAATCCGTAAGAGTTCGAGGGGGCGGAGATCTTTTTTGAATAGCACGTTGCAAGCCATCCCAGGTATGCTCAATAATGGTCATGTCTGGGGAGTTTGGTGACCAGCGGAAGCGTGTAAACTCAGTGTTACTGGAGCCACTCTGTAGCAATTCTGGACGCGCGGGATGTCGCATTATCCTGCTGGAATTTCCCAAGTCCGTTGGAATGCACAATAGACATGAACGTCAATGTCGCCTGTCAGAGACGTATGTGGACATGTCAGGGGTCTGATATCACTCCAACTACACACTCCCCACACCATTACAGAGCCTTCAGCAGCTTGAACAGTCCCATGCTGACATTCAGCACCCAGCGATTCGTGAGGTTGTCTCCTTACCCGTACACGCCCATTCGCTACATACAATTTGAAACGACACTCATGTTTCCAGTCATCAACAGTCCAATACCGGGGTTTGGGGCCCCAGGCGAGGTGTTAGGTTTTGTGTCATGCAACCATCAAGGGTACACGAGTGGGCCTTCACCTCCGGAAGCCCAAATCGATGATGTTTCGTTGAATGGTTCGCAAGCGTACACTTATTGATGGTCCATCACTGAAATCTGCAGCAATTTGTGAAAGGGTCTTCAGCCACCGTTAGTCTCGTTCTTACAGGATCGTTTCCCGGCTGCAGAGATGTCGGAGATTTGGTGTTTTTACCGGATTCCTAATATTCACGGTAAACGTGTGAAATGGACGTACGGGAAAATCTCTTCGTCGCTGCCTCGAAGATACTGTGTCCCGTAGCTCTTGCGCCGACTATGACATCGCGTTCAAACTCACTTAAACCTTGATAACAATCCACTGTAGCAACTGTAACCCACCTAATAACTGCGCCATATTCTGCCTGTTACATATCTCTGTATTTGAACACACATGCCTATACCAGTTTCTTTGGCGATTCATTGTATAACATTTTAATTCTTTTGCAGCACATGACGTCCGACATTATATCTATACATTAATTTCAGTTATCTAAACCATCACAAATAATGACTACAACATTTACAAAGTGCGTAGTTGGGACAGATATGCCATCAAGTGAAACTGACAAAGAAGACGGATAAGAATAGTATAGGTAATATCAATAATATTGTTACAGGGTGGCGTCACTCCATGGATTGCAGTTTTGTTTCCAGTTCGAAGTGGGAACACATGTTTCGTCACCCGTAACTATGTTCGACAAAATATTCTCACGATCCCCCTCGTAACTCGTGAGAAACTCCGCACAGATAGTCCTTCGTCGCTCTTTGTAGCCTTCTAGCAGACGGCGAGGTACCCAGCGCAAGCTTGTGGAAGAGTATGTCAACGCTATCACGGTACCAACAAAGATGGCCGGCCGTGCTGGCCGAGCGGTTCTAGGCGCTTCAGTCTGGAACCGCGGACCGCTATGGTCGAAGGTTCGAATCCTGCCTCGGGCACGGATGTGTGTGATGTCCTTAGGTTAGTTAGGTTTAAGTACACTACTGGCGATTAAAATTGCTACACCACGAAGATGACGTGCTACAGACGCGCATTTAACCGACAGGAAGAAGATGCTATGATATGCAAATGATTGGCTATTCAGAGCATTCACCCAAGTTTGGCGCCGATGGCGACACCTACAAAGTGCTGACATGAGGAAAGTTTCCAACCGATTTCTCAAACAGCAGTTGACTGGCGTTGCCTGGTAAACGTAGTTGTGATGCCTCGTGTATGAAGGAGAAATGCCTACCATCACGTTTCCGACTTTGATAAAAGTCGGATTGTAGCCTATCGCGATTGCGCTTTATGGTATCGCGACATTGCTGATCGCGTTGGTCGAGATCCAAAGACTGTTAACAGAATAAGGGATAGGTGCGTTCAGGAGGGTAATACGAAACGCCGTGCTGGATCCCAACGGCCTCGTATCACTAGCACTCGAGATGATAGGCATCTTATGCGCATGGCTGTAAAGGATGGTGCAGCCACGTCTCGATCCCTGGGTCAACAGATGGGGACATTTGCAGACAACAGCCATCTGCACGAACAGTTCAACGACGTTTGCAGCATCATGGACTATCAGCTCGGAGACCATGGCTGCGGTTACCCTTGACGCTGCATCACAGACAGGAGCGCCTGCGATGGTGTACTCAACGACGAACCTGGGTGCACGAATTGCCAAACGTCATTTTTTCGGATGAATCCAGGTTCTGTTTACAGCATTATGATGGTCGCATCAGTGTTTGGTGACATCGCGGTGAACACACATTGGAAGCGTGTATTCGTCATCGTCGTACTGGCGTATCACCCGGCGGGATGGTATGAGGCGCCATTGGTTACACGTCTCGGTCACCTCTTGTTCGCATTGACGGCACTTTGAACAGTGGACGTTACATTTCAGATGTGTTACGACCCGTGGCTCTACCCTTCACTCCATCCCTGCAAAACCCTACATTTAAGCAGGATAATGCACGACCGCATGTTGCAGGTCCTGTGTGGGCCTTTCTGGATACAGAAAATGTTCGGCTGCCACCCTGGCCAGGACGTTCTCCAGATCTCTCACCAACTAAAGCCGTCTGGTCAATGGTGGCCGAGCAACTGGCTCGTCACAATACGCCAGACACTACTCGTGATGAACTGTGGTATCATGTTGAAGCTGCATGGGCAGCTGTACCTGTACACGCCACCCAACCTCTGTTTGACCCAGTGCCCAGGCGTACCAAGGCCGTTATTACGGCCAGAGGTGGTTGTTCTGGTACTGATTTCTCAGGATTTATGCACCCAAATCGCGTGAAAAGTAATCACATGTTCTAGTATAGTATATTTGTCCAATGAATACCCGTTTATCATCTGCATTTCTTCTTGGTGTAGCAGTTTTAATGGCTAGTAGTGTATAGAGAATATTACAAGTCGACCAGTAGCTGTGGAAAGTTTCTTATGTTAGACATCTATCGTCTCTTCGCTGCGTGCTTCTTGAGCTACGTTGAAATATCATCCACAACGAAATTAATGATAGCTGTTCGCCGCCGATGAGTACGCGGCGGTCCGGGAAGGTCTGACATGCGACGTGAGCTGTGGCGGATTATGAGTGACTTCCTGTCGCTAGAGACGCCGCAGAAGCCGCCAGCACAAGGGGCTGAGGCGTAGTACTCGCTCGGCAGAGCCGGAGAATGGATCCGCGGGGACTGCGTTCAGAAGTGGCTGGGAGCGTAGCGGGGTTAATTACGACAGACGCGGCATCAGCGAGTGCGCGCCTGTTAATTAACTGTGATTATCGGCGTATCTGCGCGCGACGCGGCGCTAGATCTCACAGAGGCGCTCGGGGCTGCGCCGCGTTCTGGCTAGGGATTCGCTCCCACACGGTGATGGCTCGCTGCTGGAATGTCGAGAACATTTGTCTCGAACTCAGCACGTGGGGCGGAGGATAAATTGGCTGCTATTGCCGCTTGGTATCTTTTCGAACTGAGGTACAAATACGTAGTGCTTGTGAAAAGGAGTCACTCGATTTGCAGCGAAATGCAGGAAGATCTGCAGCGGATAGGCACTTGGTGCAGGGTGTGGCAACTGACCCTTAACATAGACAAATGTAATGTATTGCGAATACATAGGAAGAAGGATTCTTTATTAAATGATTATATGATAGCGGAACAAACACTGGTAGCAGTTACTTCTGTAAAATATCTGGGAGTATGCGTACGGAACGATTTGAAGTGGAATGATCATATAAAATTAATTGTTGGTAAGGCGGGTGCCAGGTTGAGATTCATTGGGAGAGTGCTTAGAAAATGTAGTTCAGCAACAAAGGAGATAGCTTACAAAACACTCGTTCGACCTATACTTGAGTATTGCTCATCAGTGTGGGATCCGTACCACGTCGGGTTGACAGAGGAGATAGAGAAGATCCAAAGAAGAGCGGCGCGTTTCGTCACAGCGTTATTTGGTAAGCGTGATAGCGTTACAGAGATGTTTAGCAAACTCAAGGGACAGACTCTGCAAGAGAGGCGCTCTGCATCGCGGTGTAGCTTGCTGTCCAGGTTCCGAGAGCGTGCGTTTCTGGATGAGGTATCGAATATACTGCTACCCCCCACTTATACCTCCAGAGGAAATCACGAATGTAAAATTAGAGAGATTCGAGCGGGCACAGAGGCTTTCCGGCAGTCGTTCTTCCCACGAACCATACGCGACTGGAACAGGAAAGGGAGGTAATGACACACCGTTGGGTGGCTTGCGGAGTATAATTGTAGCACACACTGTTTGCAGACCACGTGCACCCCTTGATGACGATCAAGTTTCCCGACGGCAGTGGCATTTTCCAACTAGGTAATGCATCATGTCACAAGGCCAAGAGTGTGATGGAATGGTTCGAGGAACACGGTGGCACTAAAAGCATTCCGTCTTCAGGCCACGAGTGGCCTACCGGTGCCATCCGACAGCCGTGTCATCCTCAGAGCAGGATGCGGATAGGAGAGGCGTGGGGTCAGCACACCGCTCTCTCGTTCGTTATAATGCTATTCTTAACCGAAGCCGCTACGGTTCGGTCGCGTAGCTCCTCAATTGGCATCACGAGGCTGATTGCACCCCGAAAAATGGCAACAGCGCAGGGCGGCCTGAATGGTCACCTATCCAAGTGCCGACCACGCCCGACAGCGCTTAACTTCGGTGATCTCACGGGAACCGGTGTAACCACTGCGGCAAGGCCGTTGCCAACACAGTGGCGAGTTCCAGTTTATTTGCTTTCCCCACGACTTGCCCGATCTGAACCCAACTGAACACATCTGGGATGTGAATGAACGTGGCGTCTGAGTTCATCGCCTCCCTCCCCTGAATTTACGGGGGTTGTATGACTTCTGAGTGCAGATGTGGCGCCAACTCTCTCCAGTGACCTACCAAGGCCTCATTGCCTCCATGCCACGACGCGTCACCTCTGTTGTCCATGCGAAAGCTGAGAATTCCTACTATTAGGTAGGTGGTCGTAATTTTTTGGCTGATCAGTGTAGTAGTCTAAGTCATATTTCCTCGGAAACCTTCAGAGGCATTTATCTCGAGAGTTTTTTCGAGTTGTATCGAACTGCTTTGGCGGACAGACACTTCATTACTGAACTTCACCAGAAATATAAAAAATGACAAAAATCTATTTCCGTGTGATCTTCTAGGGAGTGATATTCTTTCCACGATTATGAGTCATATTCCACCGTGCACCACGGACCGAGCACCACGGACCATACACCTAGTGGGATGACAGTGCGCAAAGAAAATCGCGAAAGAACGAGGCCATACCATCTGTATGTCTGCGGCGAGCGCCTGCGGGCAGAAGGCTAGAGTAGCGGGCAAGACATTTTTTGAAATCCCGTAATTGTCTCTCACTGCGACGCCTAAATTTGAAATTTGTGTCAAAGATGCCTACAACCTTCCTCTGTAACAGTGCAAAGGCGCGGTTCTCTGTGACGCTTCAGACAACGAGGTGTCGACACATGAGGAGAAAAGGCCACACCTCAGAAGTTGATATGAAATGTGAGGTGGGTTAATGATGTCACATTGGCACCAAATTGCATCACAATTCTGACCAACGCCATCACTCCATCTTTTGATGACCCCGCGATGGAGGTCAGAACCTTGACATCCAACGTTGAAACCATGCGGTTTTCTAATGGATGGCTAAGAAAAACATTTCAGCCGCTGCTAGAATCGTCACTGACAGGCATCAGCTGGTGGCATAATGGGTGTCAATAAAATCAGCTCTTCTTTTAGGGTATTCATTTATCACATTTCGCGCTAGAAAACGACAGTTTGCAATGCGATGCCCAACAGAACAAACTTCTTACCTATCGTTGACACTGCTGACAACCGCGCACGATTCAGTCCTCTTCTAAGGACATTGTCGGGCTTCAACCCCATTGTATTTTGAAATGATAATTACGTCAATATCCTAAGCTGTCGACAGGCGTTGATATACACCAACGGGGACAGTGGATAATGTGTGCTCCGACCGGGACTCGAACCCGGGATCTCCTGATTACATGGCAGACGCTCTATCCATCTGAGCCACCGGGGGCACAGAGGACAGTGCGACTGCATATC
Organism: Schistocerca americana; assembly: GCF_021461395.2. Taxonomy (NCBI): domain Eukaryota; kingdom Metazoa; phylum Arthropoda; class Insecta; order Orthoptera; family Acrididae; genus Schistocerca; species Schistocerca americana. The sequence continues at coordinate 159,751,985 of NC_060119.1, read as the reverse complement.
AACGCCTGCCGACAGCTTAGGGTCTTGATTTAATTATCATTTCATTCTAGACAGCTGCATGGTCACTTATGGTAACTAAGGCAAAAGATTCCGTACTATCCGCCATTCGGATCTACGAGAGGGGACTGACAAGGGAGGAGGGGGGGGGGGGGGCGTGTGAACGTGAGAAAAAGACTGAATAGCCAACAAAAGGATAACGTTCTACGAATCAGGGTGTCAAGTCAAATGTCAGACGTTTGAAGGAAGCTAGAAAACATGTCCTAAAGAACAGATACCATCATCATATACCAATGTACGTTACCTGACTCCATCGGAGTGTGACGTGGAGGCAAATTTTGCTCTGGTATAGAACGCGAAACCACTAAGACCAGTCTAGTGCATTCGACAAAATTTGAACGTGGTCCTCGATCAAAGCTTCTCAGCCCTTGTTTCGCATCCTCCTGTGGCTTGAGAATGGACCAGTCGGTTCGAAACTAGACGCCAAAATATATGTACTACAACTGTGGCAGATTTGTAATAAAATCTTCATGAAATGAATGGATTGCTCGTCCTACATTAACATGCTGAAATTTGGTACCTTTATAATGAAAGGGTACAGTACCGCCTGACATTGAAAATAGGTACAACATTCTTCGTTATTCTTGTCAGAACAACATATTTTTTGTAATAGTATCTCAATTTCACTTAATACACCGAAGCCGGATACCAGTGTAGGAAAGAATGACAATTTATTTATTTAATTGATCACATGTGCACTCCCACAAAATAAATCTCTACATCCAATTTGGTGAGATCTGCGAAATGAATGAATGTATGGTCGTCTGCTAACCACAGATAGTGAATGTGCAATATATGATCATCTTTGAGACGGTACTTGGGTCACCTTTGGTGGGACCAAAGAGATGAAATTTACCTGAGCTTTGAGCACCTGAAATGTGGCTGACCAATACGGTAGCATGGTGCTCCCCCACCTTGGCCGAGGTGCGAGATCGGCCATGTTTCAGCACTCTACCGCTGGATCTAATGTTGGTAAGACCTGTCTTAGGTGTGCTCCGTAAAGACAAAAGAGTGGAGACATGGTATGCATGTGAAATACTTAAGAGTAGTTTGGAATAATAATTTCTCTATTTCAGGTACTTTTTTTGGGGGGGGGGGGGGGGGGGGAAATAAATGTCAGGCAGGTAATATTAAGGGGATCGTAGTAATCTTCGGAAGTGACCAACGGTCACAATGAAACCACGTGTAGCAATAAGTTGAAATACTTCCAAGTGCTTAAGTTAAGCTGAATTACTGGCGTGTGTACCATAAGTTGGAAATACTTAAGAAATGGCGTGTGCCGGACTTGAAATTAGAGACGAGTACTTCCACGTGGTGAGTACTGTGTGAGTCTCAATCTGTGTATGAGACAAAGGATAAAGAGAAGTACTCGTCCATGGTATCAGTTGAGGACTCGCGTGTGTGACGAATATGTTCTTAATATTACTTTGCGTGTTATGTTTCCGTGTGACGCTTGATTCAAACTATAATACTCTGAGAGAGAAGCAAGGTGAGGCAGCCGTCTATCCAGCAACACCACTTGGCTTGCATTGCACAGGAAGACGTGCATATATCCTCCAGAGTTCATAGTACGAAAGAAAAGTTACGAAGTGAGGCAGTGTCGCGTGAAACTGGGATAAATACTAATTGAAGTGGGAAAGCTGAAAGTGATGTGATTATAACGTTGCGACTATTCTTTGTATTGTATGTTGCCAGTGTGATGTATTTCATGAAATTTAAGTATGTTTGGTTGGCATGGGAGAGTAACAAGATAGTTTCAGAGGCAGTGGGTTATGCATGTTCCTTTTTGTACCACTCGGTCTGGAGGAAATTTTCGTGATGATGGGTGTGAGAGTCGAAGTGTGAGATATAGCAAAAGATCCACCATCCTATCCAGAAAGTGCACTATAGCGTTAAATAATTACGAGACCCTAAGATAGAGAATCACCAATGTAAAGCCATGCCCACTGGGTGGAATTTCTCATGTGTTATTGTTGTAGGTCATAGAATTTGTGTGTTTAGGTTATAGAATTTATCGGAATAAAAAATATAGTGAAAAGAAAAAGATTGGTGGCCTTGTTCTTCGAATAGTGTGTAGCCATGATGTCCAGAATTTAAAATGTGTGCGCCATTCATATTTAGTGCGATGGCCACATCTTGACAAAGCCGTTAAATAAGAAAGAAAATGTGGTATTGCCAGTGTGTAGTGAACAGTCAGAGTTGTGCAAATTACTAATAGTCAGATGTGCGTTTCCGTTTCCGTTGCGTAATATTTAAACAGGAGAATAACTTGTAACTTAATTGTGAGTACTAGAGTTCATGTTACTCGATAAATAAGAATGAATCCACTCGCTTGGCAGACCACTCATCTTGCAGGCCTGACTGCTTGATGCCACAGTATGAGCAAGGCATGTGGGTGCCTCTCAATATAACATCTGCTAAAGATTCTACAGTGATTATGCTAAAGAACTTGCCCCCTTTCTATCAGCAATTTATCGTAGATCGCTGGAAGAACGTAAAGTACCTAGCGACTGGAAGAAAGCGCAGGTCGTTCCCATTTTCAAGAAGGGTCATAAATCAGATGCGAATAATTATAGGCCTATTTCGCTTACGTCAATCTGTTGTAGAATAATGGAACATGTTTTGTGTTCTCGTATTATGACGTTCTTAGATAATACAAATCTCCTTCATCATAACCAACATGGATTCCGCAAACAGAGATCATGTGAAACTCAGCTCGCCCTATTTGCCCAAGAAATTCACAGTGCCGTAGACACTGGCGAGCAGATTGATGCCGTATTCCTGGACTTCAGGAAGGCATTTGATACGGTTCCGCACTTACGTTTAGTGAAAAAAATACAAGCTTACGGAATATCGGACCAGGTTTGTGATTGGATTCAGGATTTCCTAGAAGAAAGAACACAACATGTCATTCTTAACGGTTCAAAATCTGCAGATGTAGAGGTAATTTCGGGAGTACCGCAGGGAAGCGTGATAGGACCTTTATTGTTTACAATATACAGGGTTATTACAAATGATTGAAGCGATTTCACAGCTCTACAATAACTTTATTATTTGAGATATTTTCACAATGCTTTGCACACACATACAAAAACTCAAAAAGTTTTTTTAGGCATTCACAAATGTTCGATATGTGCCCCTTTAGTGATTCGGCAGACATCAAGCCGATAATCCAGTTCCTCCCACACTCGGTGCAGCATGTCCCCATCAATGAGTTCGAAAGCATCGTTGATGCGAGCTCGAATGCGTGAGGATTCTCTACCGCCCAGATTCGCACATTGTGTCTGTTCACTTCACCATTAAGAAAAGATGTTGCTTCATCACTGAAAACAAGTTTCGCACTGAACGCATCCTCTTCCATGAGCTGTTGCAACCGCGCCGAAAATTCAAAGCGTTTGACTTTGTCATCGGGTGTCAGGGCTTGTAGCAATTGTAAACGGTAAGGCTTCTGCTTTAGCCTTTTCCGTAAGATTTTCCAAACCGTCGGCTGTGGTACGTTTGGCTCCCTTTATTCGTCGACTTCCGCGGGCTACGCGTGAAACTTGCCCGCACCCGTTCAACCGTTTCTTCGCTCACTGCAGGCCGACCCGTGGATTTCCCCTTACAGAGGCATCCAGAAGCTTTAAACTGCACATACCATCGCCGAATGGAGTTAGCAGCACTTCGTCCTGAAGTGTCGTTGCACTGTTATGCCTGACTGATGTGAGTGCATTTCAAGCACGACATACGCTTTCTCGACTCCTGTCGTCATTTTGTCTCATTACGCTCTCGAGCGCTCTGGCGGCGGAAACCTGAAGTGCGGCTTCAGCCCAACAAAACTTTATGAGTTTTTCTACGTATCTGTAGTGTGTCGTGACCATATGTCAATGAATGGAGCTACAGTGAATTTATGAAATCGCTTCAATCATTTGTAATAGCCCTGTACATAAATGACTTAGTTGACAACATCGGTAGCTCCGTGAGGCTATTTGCAGATGACACGGTTGTCTACAAGAAAGTAGCAACATCAGAAGACTCGTACGTACTCCAGGAGGACCTGTAGAGGATTAATGCATGGTGCGACAGCTGGCAGCTTTCCCTAAACGTAGATAAATGTAATATAATGCGCATACATAGGGGCAGAAATCCATTCCAGTACGATTATGCCATAGGTGGTAAATCATTGGAAGCGGTAACGACCGTAAAATACTTAGGAGTTACTATCCGGAGCGATCTGAAGTGGAATGATCACATAAAACAAATAGTGGGAAAAACAGGCGCCAGGTTGAGATTCATAGGAAGAATTCTAAGAAAATGTGACTCATCGACGAAAGAAGTAGCTTACAAAACGCTTGTTCGTCCGATTCTTGAGTATTGCTCATCAGTATGGGACCCTTACCAGGTTGGATTAATAGAAGAGATAGACATGATCCAGCGAAAAGCAGCGCGATTCGTCATGGGGACATTTAGTCAGCGCGAGAGCGTTACGGAGATGCTGAACAAGCTCCAGTGGCGGACACTTCAAGAAAGGCGTTACGCAATACGGAGAGGTTTATTATCGAAATTACGAGAGAGCACATTCCGGGAAGAGATGGGCAACATATTACTACCGCCCACATATATCTCGCGTAATGATCACAACGAAAAGATCCGAGAAATTAGAGCAAATACGGAGACTTACAAGCAGTCGTTCTTCCCACGCACAATTCGTGAATGGAACAGGGAAGGGGGGATCAGATAGTGGTACAATAAGTACCCTCCGCCACACACCGCAAGGTGGCTCGCGGAGTATAGATGTAGATGTAGATGTACTTTCAAATTTACCTTGAAGGACCGTAACATAGTTTGGATTGCTGTTTGCCCACGGGTTACTCTTTGCTTTATGTCCTAATTACTTGTCCCGTCTTCCGATAGGATGCTGCTAAACGTTTTTTACATGCCTTGACATGCTGACTGTCTAGTCCTGTACTTGCTGCGTTTTCTCCTCTGAATAGGTATTCAGTCTTTTGAAAATTTTCTTTCAATCCCAACTTATCATATTCTTCTAATGCTTTTCTGAGCATAAAGCAGATATCACTAGCTACCACTACACGTTCATCTGCGAAGAGCAAGGTGTACATACATTGTTGCTTTGTTATCTGAATACCCACTCCCGAACATCTCCCTCTCCACAAGTCTAACGCTTTCTGAATGTATATTTTAAACAATGTGACAAGCAGCGCCGCGCTTTCAATTCTCATGTAGTTCTCAAAGGCTGTGACGAAATTTTATTTTACACTTTTGTTACGCACTCTGCATACTTTCGTAGGTTGCTTGTAACTGTAACGTATGTCCTTTCCAGGACCGCTCCCCTCAGGGCTTCAGTTTCTTCAGCGGCATGAAATCGTACTCAGTGAACCCGTTGTCTGTGAGCCGGCGCGGCAGCTCAGCGTTTTCGGTCAAAAGGCTGCCTGCTCTGCGTAATACAAAAAAGTTGACTGAAGTCTTCGACGATCAACTTGAAAGGGTGTCAGGTGACATCCGTCAAGACCAAAGGATGTGGAAGCGTCTTTCACTGGTAGTAAAAACGTAATTGGTTCCCGATTTGAACCCAGCCCCCCCTCCCCCCCCCCCCTCAACTGCTTACATTTTGTATAAAAATGATCAACAATGGCGGCCGAACACTTCCGACAAAAGAAATATTCTTCATTCAGTCAACGGATTTGTCAAAGAGGACGAAGGAACAAACAGACATTCGGGGCATTCTCTTGCCCTTGGTTTGATGGTTCAAATGGTTCAAATGGCTCTGAGTACTATGGGACTTAACATCTGAGGTCATCAGTCCCCTAGAACTTAGAACTACTTAAACCTAACTAACCTAAGGACATCACACACATCCATGCCCGAGGCAGGATTCGAACTTTGGTTTGAGAAACTGTCCTAAAGATGGAAGAATCAGCAGTGATTAACGGCATGAGGTTGTGGAAGGCAATGGAAACCACTGCACTACAGAATACTGAAAAAGTGTCGTGATGATCACTGCATTGGCAGAAGATTCCGGAGTAGCCAAATTGGGATTGACTGCGGGGGGCGGGAGGGGTGAGGACGTGTGAACATGATAAAAAGACTGAATAGCCAACGGAAGGATAGCGTTCTACGAGTCGGGGCGTCAAGTCAAATGTCAGACGTTTGAAGGAAGCTATAAAATCTGGAAACTGAAATGCTAGTTCTCAATATAGTTATAGCGGGCGCCAGTGATGTGAAATGGAAATAAGACAAGGATTTCTGGTCAGATGACTACAGGGTAATATCAACAGCAGTAGAAAGTGGTATGATGGAAGCAGTAAACGTTACGAATAGGAAAGTAGTGCAGAGAATAAGTTAGGGAACAGTTCGGTGATAGGGTTGTTCTCATTAGAATCGTCATCGAACTAACACCGACAACAATAGTTCAAGTATACATGACGACGGCGCAAGACGAATATAAACAGGCAGAGATAGTATATAGGATGTTGAATGGGTAATATAGTATACAGAGGAAGACGAAAATCTGATGGGGTATGAATGCGGTTGTAGGGAAAAGAGTAGAAGACAGGTTTACAGGAGAATATGGGCTAGGTCCTAGGAATGACAGAGGAAAATAATTGAGTTCTGCAATACATCCTGCTGGTAATAACGAATTCTCTGTTCATCACAAGAGAAGCAGGTATACTTGGAAAAGACCGGGAAATACTCGTTTTCCTTAGATGGGATTATGGTCAGGCAGAGATTCAGAAATGAGAACTGGCTTGTAAGGCGAGTCCAGGAGCAGATATGGACTCAGATCACAATTTAGTAGTGATGAACAGTAGGCTGAAGTTTAAGAGGCTTGTCAGAAGGAATCACCATGCAAAGCAGTGGGATACGGAAGTAATAAGAAACGAAGAAATACGCTTGAAGTTTTCTGATGCTCAGTAGACAGTTCAGTTGAAGAGGAATGGACATCTATAAAGAGGGCAATCACAGAAGTTGGAAAGAAAAACATAGGTACAAAGAAGGTAACTGCGAACAAACCAAGAGTAACAGAAGAAATATTTCTGTTGAATGATGAAAGAAGGAAGCACAAAAATGTTCAAGAAAATTCAGGGACGCAGATGTACAAGTCACTTAGGAATGAAATAAATAGGAAGTGCATGGAACCTAAGGCGAAATGGCTACTTGAAAAATGTGAAGAAATAAAAAAATAAATGATTATCAGAAGAACTGACTCAGCATACAGAAAAGTCAAAACAACCTTCGGTGAAATTAAAAGCAAGGTGGAAACATTAAGAGTGCAACAGGAATTCCACTACTCAGTGACAATTACAAGGGACAGGATGAAATGACATCTGTTGAGATATAACTGAATAACAACCATGCTACTAGACGGCACTGTACAATGTAAAATTATACGTGAAAACAGAGATTCGAATACATCGAGCTATTAATTGAGGACGTAGGTTGCTTAGCCTACTCTGAGATGAAGAAGACGGCACAAGAGAGGGATTCGTGGCGGGCGGTATCAAACCAGTATCATACGTCCTCTAGAGATGTGTGATAACATTCCTTTCCAGTCTCTTTGCCATTAGTTGTCCTAAAGTAAAAATGTTATCGTCACAGGGTCTTTCATTCCTGTAACCACCTCTACGTCTACATGGCTACACTGTAATTCACACTTAGTGCCAGGCACCACCTTCACACTGTATCTCTGCCGTTCTACACTCTTACAACCCGTGGGAAAAATCAACACTTCAATCCTTCTGAACGACCTCTGACTTCTCTTATTTTATTATGATGATCATTTCTCCACATATAGTTTAACGAAAATAAAATATTTTCACATTCAGAGGAGAAATCTGGTTATTGAAATTTAAGAAAAAATCTCGCCGCAACAAAAAACGCTTTTGTTTTAATTGTTTCCGTCAACTCTCTTATCATATCCACGACACTCCCGTATTTCGAGATAATACAAAACGATCAGTCCTTCTTTGAACTTTTTCGATGTCCTCCGACAATCCTGTCAGCTAATGCAGCACAACAATACTGCAGCAGAGGACGAACAAGCGTAGTACAGAAATTGCCTCTTCTAAGCATTCTGTCAGTAACACATATTCTTTGTTTGCCTTTACCACAACATTGTCCATACGATCATTCCAATTTATGGTGTTCGCAATTATATTTGCGCGGCATTTAGTCGAACTGTCAGCTTTTAATTTTGTGTGTTTTATCGTGTAATAGAAATTTAATGGACTTCTTTTCTACTTATATGGAGGACCCCACGCTTTTCCTTGTACAGAGCTAATTTCCACTTTTCGCACCACGCAGATATCGTATCTAAGCCATTTTGCAATTGGTTTTGACCTTCTGATAGCTTTACTATATGGTAAATGGCAGCATCATCTGCAAAAAATAAGGGGGCGGCTCAGATAGTCTCCCAAATCGTTTATGTGAATCAGGAACACTAGAGAGCCTATAACACTTCCTTGGGGAACACAGGATATCACTTTTATTCGATGACACTCCGTCGATTGCAACTCACGAATCCAGTCGCACAACCGAAGTGATACTATAGGCACGCAATTTGATTAGAATTGTATGTGGGGAATGGTGTCAAAAACCTTCTGGAAATTTGAAAATATGGAATCATTTTGATATCCCCTGTCGGTAGCACTCGCTAGTTCCTGAGATTAAAGAGCAAGTTGTGTTTGATAAGAATAATCGCTCCTGAATCCACGTTGACAACGTGTCAATAGACCGCTACCTTCGAGGTGATTCATAATGTTCGAATACAGCACATGTTCGAACATTCTACTGCAGTTCGACGTTAGTGATATGGCTCTGTAATTCAGCGGATTACTTCTATTTCCTTTCTTGAGTATTGGTGTGACATGTGTAACTTTCTTTCGGTACGAAACCTTGTACGAGCGAGCGGTTTTATATGATAGCTTTGTACGGGGCTATTGTATTAGCATACTCTGAAAGGAAACTTCTTGGTATGCTACCCCGACCAGAATGCTGGCCTTTATTAATGGCTTTAAGCCGCTTCGATACACCGAGGATATCTACTGCTAAGTTGCAGATCTTGGCAGTTGTTCTCGAGTCAAGTCCTTTGTTCTTCGACGTCCATCAACATTCCTTCTGTCAGGTCTTTCAGGACCCGATAAATCATTCTACCAATAGATAATTCTTGAAATCCATTTCGGTCCTCTGTAGCTGGTTCTGTCTTCTGTAGGCAGCCTTTTGAAATGATTTTGCAGTTCTCTAATGCCATAACCTTTCTATTTGTCCCTTCTTTCACCTCTCTTCTTAAAGTCTTCACTGTTTTCTAGGTTTCTGTTACCTCCTGTACATCTACCTCTTCACACCTCTTTTCCCAAGCCTCATTATTCCTGTCGATAATCTCTTTCTTAAGATTCCTACTCATACTAAAAAAAAAAAAAAAAAAAAAAAAAAAAGCGGACCGGGAAGGAGCTACACAAATGGGACGGAAATCGGTAGATGTGATATACAAGTACAGAAAAACAAATGATTACAATTTCACAAAAACTGGATTATTTATTCAAAAGAAAGAGCTTCACAAATGGTGCAATTCAATAACACGTTGGTACACCTCTGGCATTAACTGACAGAGTTGTTGGATGTTCTCCTGAGGAATATTTTGCCAAATTCTGCTAGATAGTCAAAATCTCGAACTAGTTGGAGGTCCCTGACAATAAAATTCCAAAAGTTCATAATTGGGAAGATATCCGGTGACCTTGTTGGCCAAGGTAGGGTTTTGCAAGCATGAAGACAAGCAGTAGAAACTCTCGTCGTGTGCGGGCGCGCATTATCTTGCTGTAGTGTAAATCCAGGATGGCTTGGCACGAAGGGAAAGAAAAGGGGGCGTGGAATAACGTTAACGTTCCGCTATGCTGCAAGGATGCTAATGACGTGAGATAAAACGTCTGCTTAGAATGAAAAGAGCTGCGGTAGTTTTCATTAATCATCAACATCAGTGTTATTGAGCGTTACCTTTATGTATTGTTGTTGTTGTTGTGGTCTTCAGTCATGAGACTGGTTTGATGCAGCTCTCGATGCTACTCTATCCAGTGCAAGTTTATTCATCTCCCTGTACCTACTGCAACCTACATCGTTCTGAATCTTCTTAGTGCATTCATCTCTTGGTCTCCCTCTAAGATTTTTACCCTCCACGCTGCCCTCAAATACTAAATTGGTGATCCCTTGATGCCTCAGAACATGTCCTACCACCCGAGCCCGTCTTCTAGTCAAGTTGTGTCACAAACTTCTCCCCAGTCCTATTCAATACTTCCTCATTATTTATGTGATCTATCCATCTAATATTCAGCATTCTTCTGTAGCACCACATTTCGAAAGCTTCTATTCTCTTCTTGTCCAAACTATTTATCGTCCATGTTTCACTTCCATACATGGCTACAATCCATACAAATACTTTCAGAAACGACTTCCTGACACTTAAATCTATACTCGATGTTAACAAATTTCTCTTCTTTAGAAACGCTTTCCTTCCCATTGCCAGTCACCATTTTATATCCTCTCTAATTCGACCATCATCAGTTATTTTGCTCCCCAAATAGCAAAACTCCTTTACTACTTTAAGTGTCTCATTTCCTAATCTAATTCCCTCAGCATCACCCGACTCAATTCGACTACATTCCATTATCCTCGTTTTGCTTTTGTTGATGTTCATCTTGTATCCTCCTTTCAAGATACTATCCATTCCAAGTCCTTTTCTGTTTCTAACAGAATTACAATGTCATCGGTGAACCTCAAAGTATTTATTTCTTCTCCATGGATTTTAATACCTACTCCGAATTTTTCCTTTCTTTCCTTCACTGCTTGCTCAGTATAGAGATTGAATAACATCGATAACAGGCTACAACCCTGTCTCACTCCATTCCCAACCTCTGCTTCTCTTTCATGTCCCTCGACTCTTATAACTGCCATCTGGCTTCTGTACAAATTGTAAATAGCTTTTCTCTCCCTGTATTTTACCCCTGCCACCTTCAGAATTTGAAAGAGTGTGTTCCAGTCAACATTAATCTAGCTTCTAAGATAAGTCGTAGGGTCAGTATTGCCTCACGTGTTTCGATATTTCTACGGAATCCAAACTGATCTTCCCCGAGGTCGGCTTCTACTAGTATTTCCATTCGTCTTTAAAGAATTCGCGTTATTATTTTGCAGCTGTGACTTATTAAACTGATAGTTCGGTAATTTTCACATCTGTCGACACCTGATTTCTTTGGGATTGGAATTATTATATTCTTCTTGAAGTCTGAGGGTATTTCACCTGTCTCATACATCTTGCTCACCAGATGGTAGAGTTTTGTCATGACTGGCTCTCCCAAGGCCGTCAGTAGTTCTAATGGAATGTTGTCTACTCCCGGGGCCTTGTTTCCACTCAGGTCTTTCAGTGCTTTGGCAAACTCTTCACGCAATATCATATCTCCCATTTCATCTTCATCTACATCCTCTCCCATTTCCAAAATATTGTCCTCAAGTACATCGCCCTTGTATAGACCCTCTATATACTGCTTCCACCTTTCTGCTTTCCCTTCTTTGCTTAGAACTGGGTTTCCATGTGAGCACTTGATATTCATACAAGTGGTTCTCTTTTCTCCAAAGGTCTCTTTAATTTTCCTGTAGGCAATATCTATCTAACCCCTTGTGAGATAAGATTTACATTTGTCCTGTAGCCATCCCTGCTTAGCCATTTGGCACTTCCTGTCGATCTCATTTTTGAGACGTTTGTATTCCTTTCTGCCTGCTTCATTTACTGCATTTTTGTATTATCTCCTTTCATCAATTAAATTCAGTGTTTCTCCTGTTACCCGAGGACTTCTACTAGCCCTCGTCTTTTTATCTACTTGATCCTCTGCTGCCTTCACTACTCCATCCCTCAAAGCTACCCATTCTTCTGCTACTGTATTTCTTTCCCCCATTCTTGTCAATTGTTCCCTTATGCTCTCTCTGGAACTTTATACAACCTCTGGTTTAGTCAGTTTATCCAGGTCCCATCTCCTTAAATTACCACCTTTTTGTAGTTTCTTCAGTTTTAATCTACAGTTCATAACCAATAGGTTGTGGTCAGAGTCCACATCTGCCCCTGGAAATGTCTTACAATTTAAAACCTGGTTTCTAAATCTCTGTCTTACCATTATGTATTATGTATTAAGGAAATAAAATAACACATTCCAAAATTATGTGTATATGCAGCCGACTGGATGAGTCCCAAAGTTCACTAGTGTACCGGCTCTGTGCGATATTAAATAGGCCCCGTGCACCCGCCTTCTTACTTGCAAAGCAGTTAGGGCCATGGAGAAATAACTAAGACGTAATGAAGACCATGGGAATTGGATTTTTGTAATTTTTTATATTTATGATACGTGAAGTCAGAACATCAAAGGATGTCGATGCAGCTCTCAAAATTTCGCGAGAAAATCGAGTTTGAAGATATCTGTGGAACTTTAATTCACTAAAGTTAATGCGATTTTCATACCGTGCCACATGGCTCACTTCGTAGCGTCGAAAAATTCAGTGAATCGTTTAATCGAATCTTGCTATGGTCTATTTTTTTCGTAGTTTTTGTTCAATTCGAATACCTACATCATTCAGACGTGAAATATAACTATCGTAATTAGCGCAAATCTAATAATTTTTAATTAGAAATGCCCCATCCCTGAAATTTACGGGAAATAGGTGACTTATGTTTGCGGAAGTGGTGCCAATTCACTCCTGTGACCTACTAAGGCCTCATTGGTTCCGCGCCACGACGTGTCGCCGGTGTGAGAAAGATCAACATACCGGCTATTTGTAGGTGGTCATATGTTCTTGCTGATTAATGTAGAAGCCTAAATTATAGTTCCTTGGTAATCTTCAGAGTTGATTACCTCGACAATTTTGCTGGCCGGGGTGGCCGAGCGGCTCTAGGCGCTACAGTTTGGAGCCGCGCGACCGATACGGTCGCAGGTTCGAATCCTGCCTCGGGGATGGATGTGTGTGACGTCCTTAGGTTAGTTAGGTTTAAGTATTCTAAGTTCTGGGGGACTGATGACCTCAGAAGTTAAGTCCCATAGTGCTCTGAGCCATTTTGAGCCTCGACAATTTTGTGATTTTTTCCGTCGAACTGCTTGGACAGACTGATGCTTGAGTTATGAATTTCACTATAAATATAAAAAATTACAGAAATCTGATTTCCGGATGGTTTTCTAGACAGTGTTTTCTTTCCGCGATTGTGAGACATACTCCACTGCCCGCAGGGAGAACTGTAAACGTATTCTGCAAACCGGGCGCCCTGTTTGTCCTGAAGCAAGTAGGAAGGCAGCGCGTAAACAAAGTCGTGAATGAAAGGGGCCCGTGCCATCTGCAAGTCTGCGTGGAGCGCCTGCGGGCAGAAACCGTGAGTCGCGCGGCGGCCAAGATGAAGCCCCGCGGGCCGGTTTCATTTCTGCTCGCCGCCGGCGCGCCCTCATTGGCTCCCGAGTGATGAAAAGAAGTCCCGCCGCGGCTGCCGGCGTCTTATGAGCAGCAGCCTGCCTCCACCTGGCCCTTGCTTGCTCTCACAACACTTGTGTGCGCTGCCGAAAACACCGCCGCCCCTTATTGGATGGAAGGTAAGCTCTTACGGCGGCCTCCCGGCGCCGCAGCCATTTGTTCGAAAGCGTTTCCGCGAGAAGAGACCCGTCATAATTCAGCGCAAAGAAAATAATCACTCAGGCCCAGAGATAAGCCCGTCGTGTCGGGGTGTTTTTATTTCGAACGCCTTTTGTGTGTGTCAGTGTGAGTCTGTGTGAGGAAACGGAGTAGTCGCCGAAAGAACACGGTACAAGTAACTGGGCACGTCACTCTCTTTTCTGAAGACTGAGTCAATCTGCTCAAGGCAATTGTTGTAGCCTACCAAAACAAAATAGCCAATAGTCAAGCGGAGACTGTACCCAAAAAGTTAACTTTCCTTCTACTTCGCCCATGTCAACCAAATTTTAAAATCATGTCTATCATCTAATGATGTAGCAGTAACCAAGATCTGCTGTACAGAGCTTCGTTGGTGTTTAACTTTTGATTTTTAGTATGATACTAAAGGTACTTCTGAAAACCACACCTTCTGACACACCAATTTTATTACTCCGCATTTTTTATTTTTTGGTACCTTTACGAGGCATATTTCAACAGTTCTGCGCATTCAATATTGTGAGTAATATTACTGATATGCTTTCAGTGTTTTTTTCAAATTTCAGACTTAAATTTTCTTGTGTTATCGGCACGTAAGTCCATACACATTACTCTGAAGAGCAAACAAAATTGGTACACCTGCCTAATATCATGTAAGGTCTCCTCGAGCAAGCAGAATTGCCGCAACACGACGTGAAATGAACTAGACTAATGTCTGAAGTAGTAATGGGTAGAACTGAAACCATGAGCCCTGTAGGGCTGTCCATCAATCCGAAGGGAATACGAGGGGATAGAGATCTCTTCTGAACAGCACGTTGCAAGGCATTACAGATATGCTCAATAACTTTCATGTCTGGTGACTTTGGTAGCTAGTAGAAGTGTTTAAATTCTGAAGAGTGTTCCTGGAGTCACTCCGTAGCGATTCTGGACGTGTGGAGTGTCGCATTGTCCCGCTGGAATTGGCCACTTCCGTCGGAATGCACAATGGACATAAATTGATGCAGGTGATCAGACAGAACGTACGTGTCACCTGTGAGAATCGTATCTAGACGTATCAGGGGTCCCATATCAACTCCAACTGCACACGCAGCACACCCTTACAGAGCCTCCACCAGTTTGAAGACTCCGCAGCTTACATTCAGGGTCCATGGAGTCATAAGGCTGTCTCCATACCCGCACACGTGCTTCCACTCGATACAATTTGAAACGAGGTTCGTCCGACCAGACGACATGTTTCCGCTCATCAACAGTCCAATGTTGGTGTTGACGGCCCAGGCGAGACGTAAAGCTTTGTGTCTCGGCGTCAAGGGTTCACGAGTGGGCCTTCGACTCCAGAGGTCCATATCGATGATGTTTCGTTGAATTATTTGTGCTCTGACATTTATTGATGGCCCAGCATTGAGCTCTGCAGAAATTTGCGGAAGCGTAGCACTTCTGTCAAGCTGAACGATTCTCTTCAGTCGTCGCTGGACCCGTCCTTGCAGTATCTTTCTGTGGCCGCAGCGACGTCGGAGATCGGTTATTTTACCGGATTCCTGATATTCAAGGTACACTCGTGAAATGGTCGTACGGGGAAATTCCCACTTCATTCCTACCTTGAAGATGCAGAGTGCCATCGCTCGTGTGCCGACTACAACACCATGTTCAAACTCACTGAACTGGGGACCTAGAAACGACGGCGAGCCCTCAGTGGTACACAACCCCGCAACAGGCTACAGCTGTCCACTCAACCTACCGCCGCCCCACACCGAACCTTGGGTTATTGTGCGGTCCTGCCCCAGTGGATATTCCCCGCAACACCCAGCAACATTCCCCCCCCCCCCCCCCCCGCCACCAACCACCGCTCTCCCCCCCCCCCCCTCCCCCTTCGGAACGTCTCATTCCAGAGGAGAGAGTGTAACCCCAATGTTTGCATGGAGGCTGTTTGCACAGCAATCGCCGACATATTGCAACTGAGGTGGAATAAGGGGAACCAGCCTGCATTCGCCGAGGCCGATGGAAAGCCATCCACAGGTTATCCGGCACACTGGACTTCGACACTAATACGCCGGCCGGATTAGTGCCGGGGAGCGTCACGCCTTCCCGCTCGGGAAGCAGGGCGTTAGATCGCACGACTAGCTGGGCTGGTAAACTCACTTAATTCTTGATAGCCTCGCATTGAAACCGTTCTAACAACTGCACAAGACACTTATCTTATATAGCCGTTGCCAATCTCAGCTCCGTATTCTGTCTGTTTACATATCTCTGAATACTCATGCCTACACTAGTTTCTTGGCGCTTCAATGCATGAAAATGCAGTATCTATCTCTGTGTTCCATATCTCTTAAACCACGGGATCGATTTCATAAAAACTTGGTCAGATATTCCTTACTGTCAGGCGGCAATCGCTGTGGGGTGTAAGAACCACCAAGAACCAGCCATAAGGGGGGAGGGTTGTGAGGAGAGGCCCCGACGCGTGAATTCCGAGACTTCATACATCCAGTATTTGAGAAAGAGAGCGCTTAGCGAGTGGCTACAAACTTTGCATATAACTTCAAATTTTCACTAGATTTTTTCTCGCTGCTTCGCTTTAAATGCATGATATTTGAGCCGTGTCGACTTGTTTCCTGAGCTCTTGTATCGTTGCTCATTGGCGCGAACCGTTTTCCTGTCACGGATCCCGATGGCGCTTCGGTCGTCTTGTAGCTGGCTCATTGGTCGCAGGAAGTTGGAGGCAGGTTGTTGACGAACGGTGGGGCAGTGAAAGAGTGGAACGGGTGACGAACGGTGAGCGTGCCATTACGGGGCCTGATCGGCGGTCGCTCGTCCAAGCGGGCGGCTACTTTTACTAGGCTGGGGCTTGGGCTCTACGTGGTTGCGACCAATTGACTATCCGGGCTTACGAGTGATCGTCTGGTGATTTGAGCGTCCTGATGACGTTGATTTTCTCGGGTAACCGCAAGTCCTATTTAATTTTTGGGTAAAGTACTTGTGAGTGTTGATTTTGGCACCTGCGCTCTGGTGGTGGACATATTCCCGTTAGGCTGGTTTGCCCGCTGTTCTCCGTCACTCCGCACTCAAGCTACTAAATTCGCCCTCCGCTCTCTGCTTGTAGCCGGCCGGAGTGGCCCAGCGGTTCTAGGTGCTACAGTCTGGAAGCGCGTGACCGCTACGGTCGCAGGTTCGAATCCTGCCTCGGGCATGGATGTGTGTGATGTCCTTAGGTTAGTTAGGTTTAAGTAGTTCTAAGTTCTAGGGGACTTATGACCTCAGCAGTTGAGTCCCATAGTGCTCAGAGCCATTTAAACCATTTTTTTCTCTGCTTGTACTCCCCTTCTGCGTGATATATGTGAGTGTACTTAAACTGTGTTTTCCTTTCATTGCTATTTGTTCAGCATCTCGGCCCTCTTGTCGTTATTGCTTGGGTATGAAATTAATTTCGTTGTAATATGTTCAACGGCGTATATTAGTGACTACTAAGGTAAAATATTAAGCCTGATCTTTAAGATGGACAAGTTCTTGCTTGCCCGACTTGTATATGAGTTGTAACATCGGGCATGGTCGTGACAAGAAAGCGCCAGAGGTCCAGTGAATGTTGGCTCGTTTTCTGTGCCAGAGTAGGATGGTCTTGGTGAGATCCAGCACTTCTCTTAAAAGAAAGAATTTATCGTTTCACTGTTGTATATTTAATTAGTACTGTGACCTTGTGCTCAGGTATTAGCGTTTAAACATATCTTACCTAACTGAGTTTTTTTTTTTTGGGCGTCATGTTAACCGTTCGCTGTTTAATCAAATTGATTCCTGTGTTTGATTATTACTATTAAAAGATCAACCGGTTACTCTTAGTTTTTAAGTATGCAGCCATTGTAACACTTAGAGTTTGGTCGATGTCTGCGGCGGTATTTGCGTCTGATATTCTTGTGTCAGACTGCGGGAATTTACTTATTTATTACATGTACGGATTATATGTTTCCGAGTTGTTCGTAGCGTTAGAGCCATCTGCCCCTTCGGTTCACCGGGCGTGGCTAGCACAAGTGCGCGTTTGCTGCGTGGTGTTCCGGCTCCCGTCTTGCGGCAGCCACTGAGGTGGCGCTGCTTCCTCGCTTACCACGGCATCTCTCTGTAACCTAAGTTCTTAAGGCATTCAGAATTAAGTTTAAATCAAAGTGTCCGCTACCCTCAGCCATACTAGCCACTTCTTACCTCCGCCAGTTTGGCCTTGTTCTGCTGCTTGACTTGAAAATCTTTCAATTCTTAATTGTGCATTGCTGTAAATTTTTAAATCGTTGCTACCTACTGTTCCAGATTTATTAGTGCCCAAAGGGCGTTATAAATCTTTGTTGTAACCCTGACAGTGTAAATTAAAAAAATTATCAATACTGAAATTGTAAAATTTTGAATACCGCTACTTCCCTATTTGAAAAATTGCGAAACTGCTAACGCTTGAAGCACCATCAAGCTATTTAAATGGCAATCCTGAATTTGTACATAGGGGCCACTCTCCTTGTATTAAGTCAACTATCTAATGTGTGGTTCTGAGATTGGTTTGTTAATGCTCTGTCTGTAATTGTAATGAAGTCAGATTTTCATGGTTGAAATCTTAGGGATACCTACAGGGCTTTCGAGCTGAATTTTTTTTAATGTTGAACTTGTTATTTTAAGGAGATATTACTTCTCCCCCCCCCCCCCCCCAAAAAAAAAAAAAAAATTAATATAAGTTTTGTCCTTTGGTTTGCCATCCTCAAATCTGTCAGTTATTATTGACTTATATAGTATTGTTGGTTTTAAGTATATCTTATTAAATAAAGGTTTACCAACTATTGTGAAGCAACTAATGGCCTTCGGTGAACTCAGTCTGCACCTTCCTCCCGCCTGTTAAGTTGTTGTCGCATCCTGGAGCGTTCACTCAGATTTCATGCGATACAATAGAGGACTTCCTGTAAGGTCTGATTAATATACTTTTTTGTCATTTTCTACTTTTTTGTCTTTGTAAGTTTAATGTAGTTTGATGTACTTTGCGTTTTCGATGACATCAAAAAGTTAATAAAGATATAATCTTATTCCTCCCAAATACCCTCCTCCAAACCTCTCCCTGCTTTTGCTACTTTTGTACGTTCTCATCTATCGCTCTTTCTATGTTAACACATTCATGGGCTGTACCTAAGATTACATTAGATATACACGTTCTTACTTGTATAGGATTGGGTAAATTAGTATTCTCTCTATGCCCGTTAATGAAATTCAGACAGTCTTCTTATTTTACACAGTTCTGTAACGCGCAGTCCCAGGACAACACCCGCCACTTTGTCGTATAAGGCAGGAATTCAGTTGAGTCGATACGACATACGGTGCATCACACTGCAGTAAAGGTCGCACGAGAGGAGGTCTTCTGTGCGACTCTCATGTTCTCACTAGCGTGCTGTGACGGAAGCAACAAGACTGCTCTATTGGATCAGCGGCCGTATGCATTATAATCTTCGTTGATCCATTATGGATCGTGGGACGACGGCTGGCATGAACTTCTTGATGTAATAATTTACGAACAGCCGTATGTATTGTAGAAATTTATTTTATTTTATGAACTTCATAAAATGGCAAAGGATACTGTTCCTAGGCTCGTTTCGTGTACAGACGGCAGTAATGTCATCGATTCCTTTGTATGACATGACCTAAGCCATATTATGTGTAGTGTTAGCAGTTAGCCAACACTACGAACACTACCTGAGTGAGGAAGCAGATATGCACGCGTTAACCCACGCAGGCTAGCTTGAGGTCTGAAACAGGATACGTAATGAATGCTATAAAGAAAAGTACGTAGCTGCTGGAATACTTAACTTTAATCCATCATTGTTGTACATCGCTCTTGACGATACAAGTGAGACTCTGTAGATACATGCAATGTTACTAATGGCGCCTTGCTAGGTCGTAGCCATTGACTTAGCTGAACGCTATTCTAACTATCTGCTCTGCAAATGAGCGAGGCTTCGTCAGTGTAGTCGCTAGCAAAGTCGGTTGTACAACTGGGGCGAGTGCTAGTACGTCTCTATAGACCTGCCGTGTGGTGGCGCTCGGTCTGCGATCACTGACAGTGGCGACACGCGGGTCCGACATGTACTAATGGACCGCGGCCGATTTAAAACTACCACCTAGCAAGTGTGGTGTCTGGCGGTGAGACCACATTATGGCCTTGGATAATTACGAGGGCGTGCTGAAAAGAAAAGCCTCCCAATTTTTTATGTGAAAACTCTTTGAATAAAACGTTCTACATTTTTATTCTTCATGTCTGCGTATGTATTTATAAACATAGTCACCATAGCAACGAAAATGTTTCTCCAACGAGAGAGCACATTGTCGATACAGTCACTGTAGATTGTTTCACTTTGTTGATGGAGCCATAATATAACCATCTGCGCTTGTACCGCCTCGTAACTATCAAAGTAAAGTCCTCTGAAGTGTTGTTTGAGTTTTGGGTCCAAGTTGGCATAGCATGGAGGATGATTGATGACAGTAGACCAAGACGCCTGATTGTAGCAGATGTCACAGCTCTCGTTTGAAGTCTGGCATTGTAGTGCTGAAGCAGACGATACTCCACGTGCTGACCAACTCTTTGAATTCGAAACTCGATTACAGCACGCTGTTTATCACGCACTGCCACGGTTACATTACACATCGCTATGTCACACGCTACAATTCCAGACCTTCTAGCGTCAGAGGGCTAAGTTTTCGCATAAAAATTCGGAAGCTTTACTTCTCAGCACGACCTCGTACGTTATTGTGAAACGCATTGTTGGGTAGTGTGAGGAAGAGCCATCAGTAGCAGTCTGTTTTTTACCATTATGTTTCAGAGTAATTTAGAAGTACAACCACTGAAAATAACAAACCAGTTTCAGGCGCCTACTCTCTTCCTTCTTCTTAAAAACTGAACGGCAAGAACACAATATGATTATCAAATATAATCCCGGGATAAGATAGAATCTCCCACAGACGTGAACCTGATCCAAAATTTTGCGATAAAAGAAAGTAGTAATTGCTGATGAGATAAGATAATTACGCATTAGTGTAATGTTTACATTCACCATCTGTTTCTTTTTCAGGCTGAAGACATCAAATCAGTGAAGCGATTGCCGACGTCATTGTTTGATGACAACTGTCCTATTAAGCTAACATAATTCTTACGTATAAAGTGAACGCAAGAAACTGAATGTAAGCAAAGGCAAATCGATCTCAAGCAGTTTCTGCTTAGCTATAATGCACAGATAACGAAAACACTTACACAACCGAAAAATTCTTCACCAAACCTTTATAACACTGCAACTGCATTTACGTAGCGTGTGCAATCAAATACCAAATTTGGTTTATCACGTACTATGCCCCAACAGAACAAATAGTCCTGTCACAGAAAAGCCACGTATAACACTACCATCTGTTATACCATAACCTTAAAGTTGGCAGCAGTTCGTATAATGAAATTATTTTAATCAAGCAATTATAGTATAAGGAAGTAGAGCAGTGTTACCCTCTGAGAGGAATTTTGTTATGTTGACCGTGTTGTACATAACGGATATGGCTTCTCGGGTTATAGCCAGTTACATGTGGCAGAGGTGGGACACTCAGCAGCATGTGTGTTATGTGCCGAAGAGACATTACGCCGATGTTACATAGTCCCGAGAGACCACCAACAGTCATAGGAATGGCTCGATTTGTTGTCCATTATGTAGGATTGTTAATGCTATCCTCCGAACCCAGTCCTGATGAACTTTGACGAACACATCTGGCTGAATTTGACCACACACATCAACAATGCGCTGCTTTAGATGATGCAAATCCCGTATTTTCACAGAATAAATCAGTGCTTTGACATGACCCCAAAGATAAAAATCCAAAGGAGTCAAATCTGGTGAAGGTGGTGGCCACTCCACAGCACCCCTACGACCAATCCACTTTTGAGGGAACTGCACATACAGGTATGCTTGCTCATTGTGCCCATAATGTGGTGGGGCTCCATCATGCTGGAAGAATTCCGGAAATGTTCCGTCCTCCGTTAACAACGAGGGAAACACTTCTTCATCCAATAACCTCAGATAACCGTTGGCTGTTAACGTATTATCAATAAAAAAAAAAGGTCCAACGACTTTGGTACCCCACACACCACACCAGAGCATCACTTTTTGTTTGTCGACCGTTTTGGAAGCATCAGTCCAGTGCGGATTTGTGTCCGACCAGTAACTGTGATTCTGCTTGCTCACTTTACCATTGATAAAGAAATTGGCTTCATCACTGAACAGCACCTCCTGAATTTTGTACGGGTGCCATTTGTGCTGCGATAAAATTCGCAGTATGGAGGTACAGCTAACCCCACATTCTTGCGACAGGCGCCGAGTACTCCGTTGCGGACTCTTGCTAAATGATGACTACACGCTCACTGTAGTTGCTTCATCGGTGGCGGATTTTGGTCATCCAGCCTTAGGTTTATCTTAGGTTTATCTCGGAATTTGGCCAACAGCTTGGCAACTGCGCTGTGAGGGATGGGCTGTCTGGTTGGGTGACGATTGTTGAAATCCTCAGCAATGACCCGTGTGCTTCCTTCTCCTGATATCAAGATGATTTCAATGCGTTCTTCATGTGTTAAGGACATTTTGTAACCTGTAAATTAGGAAACAATTATTAAAACGTTAGCATGAGTAAACGATACCTAACAGTTAAACACATGTAACATATCAGGGATGGGATAGTCACTTTGCACCGTTTCAGACTCCATTTTATGACTTCTCAGTACGTAATACTCACGCTTTCGAGCGACCCACTGCTGCCGCAAGTAATTGGCTATAACCCGAGAGTGAATAAAACTATGTTCAAAATAACAACGGCATTGTTTTTCTGGTGAAATTCTATATCTGTTTGATATGTCACATGACCACATTCCCATTTGAAATTTTGGAGTTGAATCCAAGATGGCGGCTTTCAAGATGTCCGCCACGTTGGTGGCATAGCCTATAAAGTTTCCTCCTTCCCGTTCCTCCTGTGTAGGGACTCTGTTTCCTTGTTTGCTACGCCATTTGGATTTTATCAGGGTGTTTCCGGACTTTTGGACCACCCAGAAAGTTACCATATATTTGCACACACTAAAACATCCAATGAGCTGATCCTTCACTATACATTTCTACTATTCTTTGATTCCTTTTCAGTGACTGCACAATGTGGTGGCGATTGCATGTTGGTAGGTGGATTTGCGGAAGGAATTGGTGGACTCTGTCATTTCTTGGTGGCGATGATAGATATCAATTCCAGAATAGTTCCAGCTCTTTATCCATCCATCCGAGGCATTGGAAAGCGGCACGGAAAGCCTCTCTCGGCACCAGCACAATACAAAACTTTTACATGATCAGTTGACAGTTTGGTATCTCGTCCCCGACTGCCTCTTTGTTCCATCTTTCTATCCATACCAATCACATTTTGCGCGCGCTACACATTTCCGTTCCCGAGGGGTACCACAACACCTTTTACATACAAAATAACTAAAAACCCTAAGTGAAGGTCAGCACTTCACATAACAGCAACCAAACATATTAAATAAAACATAACATCTGCACATATTGACATTTCTACAAAAAAATTATTTAAACAAAATTATTCAACCTCAAAGTTAACCAAAGAGATTATGTGAGAAAGACAAAACATATCGTTTGCTCATATTGTGGATATTACAGAGATTGCACTTCATTACAGTATCGAATTAATCATACACTAATTGCAGAAGTTCAACAATGGGGCCTTGAACAAAACAGAAAGCTAAATGAATCAACAAAAGGTATATAGTGTGCAAACCTTAGTGTTACAACTTGATTACTGGCCTCTGAAAAAATACAGAATTAGATACAAATGGGAATTAAACAGTTTAAATGTTACCTTACGATTTCCATATACATAGTTCTTATGATATGCCCTTTTAAGCCACAATGGGATTGCACAGACATACAGATGCTTACAAGAGCAAGATGAGACAAGGCTTAGAAAAACTGAAGAACAATATTTCATGTGTTTTTAACAAATAACTGGTCGAAATTCTTTTCACTTCTAGAGGCTTGGCCTGGGGACAAGAGACTTTCTCCTCCAAGCTTTACTTTGCTTTTAATGACATTACGTGTCACAAATAGAACAGAAATTCATTTAGTAATAACACAGTTTTCTTGGTATACGTTTAGGTTATTTTTTATACTTTCCCATAGTTTCATACGTGACGCATAAGTATATTTCTTGGCTAACGTTTGTAATGTTATAAGATGGAACAATTAAACCAAAAAAATTGTGGATGTAAATGGTAATGCAAATAACAGTTCATATTTTACCTTATATGAAACGTCAGATCTTGCTGTCCGGGCAAGGTATCTTAACAGTCTCACAAAATGAATAGCCATCGTATCCTGTTTCTTATTGCTGACCCACTTCCTTTTGTTTCATCCAAACTGACACGTTGCCTTAAGTTAACCATACTGGAGATCTTGAATGTCTTGGTGAAATGGGAGCACTTCGTTGACTATTACATTTACTTTCATCGGCGTATTTGTGTGACATACCTTAGGTGAGACTATGTGTCTCAGGACCGGTAGAAACTATGTCTTTGTTGCTCTTACAGTTACAGTTCGCAGTGAATCAATGGGATGCCTGCCCGTACGGTACTGTTTAGCCACACAGGAGAGCAGCACTCAAGGGCACAACATATAAGATCCACGACAGAATTAAGACAGCACCGAGCAGAACTGCACTGCGGCGCGACGCAACCATCTTTACATGAAATCTTACGAAACAGAACGCACTACACTGCAGCGGAACTGCGCGGTCCAACGCTCCGACGCGGAGATGACCGACTGGTCAAATATACCGCGGCGTGCTGCGTTGCGTAGTGCCGTTGTCACTTGTGCAGTGCGGGTCATTCAAATCGTAACTCTTTTGACGTGCAAGACTAAAGTTTATCAAAACGGTACTGGACGAGGAAAAGCTAATTGTATGTATAAGTAGAATATTGAGAGATGTATGACGTTCAAAATAAACATTCGACGAATCCTACCAGATAAGCAACATTTGGAAAGAAAATTTCCAAAGAAATGGGAGTAAAGGGCAAGTTAATTTCATATTTTTGGTTATGTTGTTTTTGTACAAATGCCTACAATTACATTTTTTGCTATTTTGTGAAACGGGTTAGGAATTTACTTTCTTATGACTACATACTATGCTAATTGACTGATCTGGCCTTGTAACATCAACCAAAACGGCCTTGCTGTGCTGGTACTGTGAACGACTGAAAGCAAGGTTAAACTACAGCTGTAATTTTTACCGAGGGCATGCAACTCTACTGTATGTACATGATGTTGGCATCCTCTTGGGTAAAATGTTCCGGAGGTAAAATCGTCCCCCATTCGGATTTACAGGCGGCGACTACTCAGGAGGCCGTCGCTATCAGGAGAAAGAAAAGTGGCACCGGAGCGTTAGAGCTCAGATCCCTTAATCGGGCAGGTAGGTGAGAAAATTTAAAAAGGGAAATGGGTAGGTTAAGGTTGGATGTAGTGGAAATTAGTGAAGTTCTGTGGCAGGAGGAACAAGACTTTTAGTCAGGTGAATACAGAGTTATAAATACAAAATCAAATAGGGGTAACACAGGAGTAGGTTTAATAATAAATAAAAAAATAGGAGCCCGGTTAAAATACTACAAACAGCATAGTGAACGCATTATTGTGGCCAAGATAGACGCGAAGCCTACGCCTACCACTGTAGTACAAGTTTACATGCCAACTATCTCCGCAGATGGTGAAAAGACTGAAGAAATGTATGATGAGATAAAAGAAATCATTCGTATAGTGAGGGGAGACGAAACTTTAATAGCCATGAGGGGCTGGAAATAGCTATTAGGAAAAGGAAGAGAAGGAAAAGTGGTAGGTGAATGTGGACTGGGGATAAGGAATGAAAGGGGAAGCCACTTTGCAGAATTTTACAAAAGCATAATTTAATCATACCTAACACTTACTTTAAGAATCATGAGAGAGCGTTGTGTACGTAGAAGAGAGCTGGAGACACCGGAGACTTTCAGAGTGACTGTATGCTGGTTAGACAGAGATCTTAAATTGTAAGACATTTACAGACGCAAATGTGATCGCTGGCCACAATTTATTGGGTATGAACTGCCAAATAGAACTGAAGCAACTGAAAAAAAAAGAATTTAAGGAGGTGGGACCTGGATAAACTGCTAGAACCAGAGGTTGTAGAGGGTTTCAGAGGGAGCATAAGGGAACTATTGACAAAAACAAGGGGAAGGAATACTGTAGAAGAAGAATGGGTAGCTTTCAGAGATGAAAGAGTGAAGGCAGCAGAGGATCAAGTAGGTAAAACACAAGGGATTTTGAATTTAATCAATGAAAGGAGATAATATGGTTGCGTAATAAACGAAGTAGGCTAAAGGTAACATAAACGTCTAAAAATGAGATCGACAGAAAGTGCAAAATGTCGAAGGAGGAATGGCTAGAGGGCAAATGTAAGGATGTAAAAACATACAAGTATATCAGTAGGGGTAATACTGCCTACAGGAAAATTAAAGAGACCTTTGGATAAAAGAGAACCACCTTTATTAATATCAAGAGTTCAGACGGAAAATCGATCCTAAGCAGAGAAGGGAAAGCAGAAAGGTGGAAGGAGTATATAGAAGGTCTGTACAAAGGAGATGTACTTGAGGGCAATGTTATGGAAATGGAAGAGGACGTAAAGGAAGATGCTGCGGGAAGAATTTGACAAAGCACTGAAAGACTTAAGTCGAAACAACGACCTGGGAGTAAACAATATTCCGTTAGAGTTAATGATAGCCTTGAGAGCATCCATGACAAAACTCTTCCATCTGGTAACAAGATGTATGAGACAGGCAAAATACCCTCAGATTTCAAGAAGAATACAGTATTCCAATTGCCAAAGAATCCAGGCACTGACAAGTGTGAAAATTACCGAACTATCAGTCACGGCTGCGAAATACTAACACGAATCCTTTACCGGAGAATGGAAAAATGGTAGAAGCCGACCTCGGGGAAGGTCAGTTTGGATTCTGGAGAAATGTAGGAACACGCGAGGCATCACTGACCCAACGACTTCTCACAGAAGACAGGTTAAGGAAAGGCAAACCTTCGTTTATAACATTTGCAGACTTAGAGAAACTGTTGACAATCTTGACTGGAATAATCTCTTTCAAATTCTAAAGGAGGCCGGGTTAAAATACAGGGAGTGAAATGCTATTTCAAGTCTGTACACAGCAGACGAGAGGAAATACAATACTAACCGGACTATAGCAGATGCTGAAAGTGATCACCAATCATGTTTTGACACGATTTGGCGCTATTTAGTAAGCTGATGAAGGCGGATCGAAGCTGAACTGCTGCAATTACTGCAGTGTCATCCGAAATGTTCTGTTGCAGTTCTTGAAGACTATGAGAGTTGCTGTGATATACCTTAGACTTGAGGGCTCTCAACACAGGGCAATCACACCCTGGCAGATCAGGTGACCTGGATGGCCGTCTAGGGCCGCGACCAGACTGGCCTCTGCTAACAATTCTGTCAGGCGTGAGGATTGTGGAAATTTGCTCCAGGGTTTGTCTGGCTGTATGCGTAGTTGCTGCTTCCTGTCGGAAAAACTTCTTCCGTTAATGCTGCCACAAATGGTTCCAAAAAAACTTTTATTTGCCCTGCCCCACCCTGTATTACTAATGCCTGTTTCCTACCGGATGTAATGGCAGTTTCTCCTTACGATAGTAAGCACGCCCCTGTTTTCTTCATCGGTAACTTCATTGATGACTCATAATACAGTGCATCCACAAATTATCTTTTCAGATTAAGGCTTCAATACCTTTAAATCTATACTAGATATTAACAGGTGGTTTTCAGCATGTGATAACTATAAAGTTATGTTTCATCAGTTATACACATCAGTGGTTGCATCCCTAATGGCGCAGGTTATGTCTAGTCGGAATTCCATTTCTTCCCCGTACTATTCAAGATCTCCACGGACGCATGTTGAAATGAATGAAAAACAAGTGAATTCGAATCCTGTAGTTCTCTAACCCAAGTTCGGAACACAAGGAAGAAGTCTAGTGGTAAGAGATAACGGACGTGTGAGTCAGACCACTTTGTGAATTATCAAATGGTCAAAACCATTTGTTAATATCTAGTATAGTTTTAAAGTTATTAAAGTATTTATGTTGTAAAGATAATTTCTGGAAACTTTTTTTTTTTTTTTTTTTTTTTTTTTTTTTTTTTTTTTTTTTTTTGGAGTCATTAGTCTTATGACTGATTTGATCCGGAAGCCCCACGAATTTCTCTCCTCTGCCACGATCTTCAACTCAGAGCGGCACTTCCAAGCTACGTCCCCTATTGGTTGTTGGATTTATTCCACTGTCTTCCTCCACAGTTACTGCACAGTTACTGACCTCTGCAGCTTCCTCTAGGACCATGGAAGTCATTCCATGATGCCTTAACAGATGTCTTATCATCTTATCCCTTGTCATAGTCAGTATTTTCCAAACATTCCTGTCCTCTCCGTTCCTGTGCAGAAACCCCTCATTCCTTACCTTATCAGTCCACTCTATTTTCGACATTTGTCTGTAGCCCCACATTTCAAATGCTTCGATTCTCCTCTGTTACGGTTTGCATACAGTTCTTGTTTCACTACCATACAATGCTTCAACGTACATTCTCAGAAATTTCTTCTTCAGGTTAAGACCTATGTTTGATACTAGTAGACCTCTCTTGGCTAAGGATGGTCTTTCTACTTTTCATGTCCTCCTTGCTCCGTCCGTCATGGATCATTTTTCTGACGACTTACTCTCAGTTCTTCTATACTCTTAAGACTGATCTTCCATTCAACAGAACATGTAATTCTTCTTCATACTCACTCAGGACAGGAATGTCATCAGCGAATCATATCACTGATATCCTTTCACCTTAAATTTTAATCCCACTACCAAATCTTCCTTTTATTTCTATCACTGCTTCCATCCATGTCTTACACCCTTTTCAATCGAAGCGCTTTGTTCTTGGTCGTCCGCTCTTATTATTCCCCCTTGGCTCTTGTACATATTGAATATCACACGTCTCTTCCTATAGCTTACTCCTCTTTTTTTTCAGTTTCGAACATCTTGCACCATTTTACATTGTCGAACGCTTTTTACAGGTCAACAAATACTATGAACGTGTCTTGATTTTTGTTTAGTTTGGCTTCCATTATCAACTACAACATCAGAATTGCGTCTCTGATGCTTTTACTTTTCCTAAAGCCAAACTGGTCATCATCTAACACATCTTCAATTTCCTTTTCCATTCTTATCTACAATATTCTTGTCAGCAACTTGCATGCATGAGCTGTTAAGCTGATTGTAAGTTAATCAGCTCCTGCAGTCTTCAGAATAGTGTAGACGATATTTTTTCGAAAGGCAGGTGGTATATCGCCAGACTAATTCATCCTACACAACAACGTGAATAATCGTCTGGTTGAGACTTCCCCCAATGATTTTAGAAATTCTGATGGAATTTTATCTTTTGTTGTCCATTATTTGATCTTCATTCCTCCAAATTTCTTTTAAATTCTGATTGTAATACTAGATCCCCTATATATTCTAAATCGACTCCTGTTTCTTCTGTCACATCAGACAAATCTTCCCCCTCATAGAGGCCTTCAATGTACTCTTGCACCTATCCGCTCTTTCCTCTGCACTTAGCAGCGGATTTCCCGTTTCCCTCTTAATGTTTACCACCTTTGCTTTTAATTTCAGCGTAGGTTATTTTTTACTTTCCTGCATGCTAAGTCAGTCCTTCCGACAATCATTTCTTTTTCAATTTCTTCCCATTTTTCATGCAGTCATATCCTCTTAGCTTCCCTGCACTTCCTATTTGTTTCTTTCCTCAGCAATTAGTATTTCTGTTTTCCTGAATTTCCCTTAACATTTTGTACTTTCTTCTCTCATCCACCAACTGCAGTATTTCTTATGTTACCCACGGTTTCTTCGCAATTACCTTCTTTATACTTATGTTTTCGTTCCCATCTTTAGTGACTGCTCTTTTTAGAGTTGTCCAGTCCAACTGTACTGCCTACTGAGCCATTCATTATTACTGTGTCTATAACTTTAGATAACTTCAAGCGTATCTCGTCATTCCTTAGTACTTCCGTACACCACTTCTTTGCGTATTGATTATTCCTGACTAATCACTGAAAACTGAGCCTATATTTGCTCCTGGGTACGCATTACTGGGTTGTTCTAATGAGAATCGACAGCAGACCAACACCTACAACGATAGTTCAGATATACATGCCGACGTCGCAAGCTGAAGATGAACAGATAGAGAAAGTGTATGAGGATATTGAAAGGGTAATGCAGTATGTAAAGGGGGACGAAAATCTAATAGTCATGGGCGACTGGAATGCAGTTGTAGGGGAAGGAGTAGAAGAAAAGGTTACAGGAGAATATGGGCTTGGGACAAGGAATGAAAGAGGAGAAAGACTGAGTTCTGTAACAAGTTTCAGCTAGTAATAGCGAATACCCTGTTCAAGAATCACAAGAGGAGGAGGTATACTTGGAAAAGGCCGGGAGATACGGGAAGATTTCAATTAGATTACATCATGGTCAGACAGAGATTCCGAAATCAGATACTGGACTGTAAGGCGTACCCAGGAGCAGATATAGACTCAGATCACAATATAGTAGTGATGAAGAGTAGGCTGAAGTTCAAGACATTAGTCAGGAAGAATCAATACGCAAAGAAGTGGAATACGGAAGTACTAAGGAATGACGAGATACGTTTGAAGTTCTCTAACCCTATAGATACTGCAATAAGGAACAACGCAGTAGGCAGTACAGTTGAAGAGGAATGGATATCTCTAAAAAGTGCCATCACAGAATTTGGGAAGGAAAACATA
Source organism: Schistocerca americana (assembly GCF_021461395.2). Taxonomy (NCBI): domain Eukaryota; kingdom Metazoa; phylum Arthropoda; class Insecta; order Orthoptera; family Acrididae; genus Schistocerca; species Schistocerca americana. Next base: position 159,721,348 of record NC_060119.1, on the reverse strand, counting down.
GGTACAAAGAAGGTAGCTGCGAAGAAACCTTGGGTAACAGAAGAAATACTTCAGTTGATTGATGAAAGGAGGAAGTACAAACATGTTCCGGGAAAATCAGGAATACAGAAATACAAGTCGCTGAGGAATGAATAAATAGGAAGTGCAGGGAAGCTAAGACGAAATGGCTGCAGGAAAAATGTGAAGACATCGAAAATGATATGATTGTCGGAAGGACAGACTCAGCATACAGGAAAGTCAAAACAACCTTTGGTGACATTAAAAGCAACGATGGTAACATTAAGAGTGCAACGGGAATTCCACTGTTAAATGCAGAGGAGAGAGCAGATAGGTGGAAAGAATACATTCAAAGCCTCTATGAGGGTGAAGAGCCGGCCGGTGTGGCCGTGCGGTTAAAGGCGCTTCAGTCTGGAACCGCGTGACCGCTACGCTCGCAGGTTCGAATCCTGCCTCGGGCATGGATGTGTGTGATGTCCTTAGGTTAGTTAGGTTTAATTAGTTCTAAGTTCTAGGCGACTGATGACCTCAGAAGTTAAGTCGCATAGTGCTCAGAGCCATTTGAACCATTTGAGGGTGAAGATTTGTCTGATGTGATAGAAGAAGAAACAGAAGTCGATTTAGAAGAGATAGGGGATCCAGTATTAGAATCGGAATTTAAACGACTATTCACGTTGGTGTGTAGAATATGTGAGTCTGGCGACATACCATCTGACTTTCGGAAAAGCATCATTCACACAATTCCGAAGACGGCAAGAGCTGACAAGTGCGAGAATTATCGCACAATCAGCTTAACAGCTCATGCATCGAAGCTGCTTACAAGAATAATATACAGAAGAATGGAAAAGAAAATTGAGAATGCGCTAGACGATCAGTTTGGCTTTAGGAAAACTAAAGGGACGAGAGAGGCAATTCTGGCGTTACGGCTAATAATGGAAGCAAGGCTAAAGAAAAATCAAGACACTTTCATAGGATTTGTCGACCTGGAAAAAGCGTTCGACGATATAAAATGGTGCAAGCTGTTCGAGATTCTGAAAAAAGTATGGGTAAGCTATAGGGAGAGACGGGTCATATACAATATGTACAACAACCAAGAGGGAATAATAAGAGTGGACGATCAAGAACGAAATGCTCGTATTAAGAAGGGTGTAAGACAAGGCTGTAGCCTTTCGCCCCTATTCTTCAATGTGTACATCGAGGAAGCAATGATGGAAATAAAAGAAAGGTTCAGGAGTGGAATTAAAATACAAGGTGAAAGGATATCGATGATACGATTCGCTGATGACATTGCTATCCTGAGTGAAAGTGAAGAAGAATTAAATGATCTGTTGAACGGAATGAACAGTCTAATGAGTACACAGTATGCTTTGAGAGTAAATCGGAGAAAGACGAAGGTAATGAGAAGTAGTACAAATGAGAACTGCGAGAAACTTAACATCAGGATTGATGGTCACGAAGTCAATGAAGTTAAGGATTTCTGCTACCTAGGCAGTAAAATAACCAATGACGGACGGAGCAAGGAGGACATCAAAAGCAGGCTCGCTATGGCAAAAAAGGCATTTCTGGCCAAGAGAAGTCTACTAATATCAAATACCGGCCTTAATTTGGGGAAGAAATTTCTGAGGATGTACGTCTGGAGTACAGCATTGTATGGTAGTGAAACATGGACTGTGGGAAAACCGGATCAGAAAAGAATCGTAACATTTGAGATGTGGTGCTATAGGCGAATGTTGAAAATCAGGTGGACTGATAAGGTAAGGAATGAGGAGGTTCTATGCAGAATCGGAGAGGAAAGGAATATGTGGAAAACACTGATAAAGAGAAGGGACAGGATGGTAGGACATCTGCTAAGACATGAGGGAATAACTTCCATGGTACTAGAGGGAGCAGTAGAGGGCAAAAACTGTAGAGGAAGACAGAGATTGGAATACGTCAAGGAAATAATTGAGGACGTAGGTTGCAAGTGCTACTCTGAGATGAAGTGGTTAGCACAGGAACGGAATTCGTGGCGGGCCGCATCAAACCAGTCAGTAGACTGATGACCAAAAAAAAAAAACAAAAACAAAAAAACGCATTACTGTACAGTCCAGTATCGGACTTTTTTTCTGACCATGATGTAATGTAACTGATATCTTCCCGCATCGCCAGACCTTTTCCAAGTATACTTCCTCCTGATGTGATTTTGAATACAGTGTTCGGTATTACAGGCTGAAATTTATTACAGAATTTAATTAGTCTTTCTCCTCTCTGATTCTTTGTCCCAAGCCCATATTCTCCTGTGACGTTTCCTACTAATCCTTCCTCTACAACTGCATCCCAGTCCCCCATGAGTATTAGATTTTCACCTCCTTTACGTTTTGTACCCTTTCAATATTTTCTCTCTTCATCTTCGGCTTGTGTCGTCGGAATCTGTACCCGAACAATCGTTGTCGGTGTTGGTTGCTGCCGATTCTGGTAAGAACAACACTGTCATTGAATTGTTCACAGTAACACACTTTCTGCCCTACCTTCCTGTTCATAACGAATGCTACTACCGTTATACCATTTCCTGCTGCTGTTAGTATTGCCCTCTGTCAGTATGACTAGAAATCCTTGTCTTCTTTCCATTTCATTTCACTGCCTCTGCTATATCTAGATTGAGCCTTTGCATATCCCTTTTCAGATTTTCTAGCTTCCCTAACACGCCCGAGCTTCTGACAAAAAAATGGCTCTGAGCACTATGGGACTCAACATCTTAGGTCATAAGTCCCCTAGAACTTAGAACTACTTAAACCTAACTAACCTAAGGACATCACACATACCCATGCCCGAGGCAGGATTCGAACCTGCGACCGTAGCAGTCCCGCGGTTCCGGACTGCAGCGCCAGAACCGCACGGTCACCGCGGCCGGCGAGCTTATGACATTCCATGCCCCGACACGTAGAATGTTATCCTCTAGTTTGTTATTCAGTCTTTTTCTCATAGTCACCTCCCCCTTGACAGTCCTCTCCCGAAGATCCGAATGAGGGACTATACCCTATGGAGAGATCATAATGACACTTTTTCAATTAAAGGTCACATGTTCTCTGTATACATTTTATATGTCATTAATGCAATAGTTTCCATTGCCTTCTGCATTTGAATGCCGTTCATCTTTGCTGATTCTTTCGCCTTTAGCGGCAGTTTCCAATCCCAAAGACCAGAGAGTGCCCTGAACCTCTGTCCGCTCTTTCGCCCTGTTTGACTAGGACGTTGCAGAATAGGGGTGACTTCTTATGCAGGAAGTCTTCGGCCACCAATATTGATCATTAATCGAAATTTATGCGGCGGCGGGGTCGACAACGTTTTGATTAGTAATCAAAGACGGTACCACTTTTTTTCAAAAAAAGAAATACTTTAATTTTTAATTTTTTTTATTATTGTGTGTAGCAAAATGTAGAATCTAGTATAGTTACCTAGTGTGTTATTTTGTACCTCATTGGATGTAGACGACGATACTGTATCACTAATGTTTCCTATTGGCTTTATTTGCGTCATGTACGAACAAAGTGGTCGTTTGCGTCTATAAGAAGTTCATGTTATTTCCTAATATTAAAATAAAGGTAATAGCAAGAGAAGGAAGTACATAAATACCGCATTATGGAGATATGAATTGGATACAATTTGACGCTTTATCCGAAAAAAAGAACGTTTTACGTGACCTAGACCATGGGTCTGTCGCGAGAAAAAAAGGACAGAACACATCACTTATCGGTAGCCAGTGTTCTACAGATTTATTTGAACTAACGGTCAGCTGCAACTACAGCGGCATCACCGGAAAGTGGATACCCTACATTTTCCTTTTTCAGAACTATGACTGACTCCGTCGTAGCCTTGCCTTCGGACCTGCAAGTAAAGGGAAAAAGATACAATCTATATTACAATACCTGATTTAGAATATGAGAATGTACTGAAGAACTCGATATCACCCACAGGAAAAATCAGAGCACTAACAAAGGAATCCGCTCCATCTACATCTTATCATTTAAATAAACGATTTCACGAACCAATTCCATAAACAACTGAGCTAAATAAATAGATCCTCAAAACGCAAAATACACGGAAATCTTGACTTCACAATCTTGAAATTCAGAAGAGATTGCTTCAAGTCATTTCGCTACAGCTACCTATGATTCTCCCAGGGGAACGGACAACGGTTCTTAAGGCATCCCTCAGCTAAATCCAAATAAACAGTGTACATGTACCATAACCTTGGAGTGCTTTCTAAACCGCAAAAAGTTACATATGATGTATAATAATCTATATCCTCATAACAAATAAAAATACTTACCTAAAAATCATCATGAGTTTTTCTTCTCAGCCTGACGATTTTCGGAATAGTGTACCTGATTTTGCTAAAGGAGACTTGAGACTTGTACTAACTCACTGAATTTATCCTGAAATATCCTAAAGTACGCATGGAACCTATCAGGAGCAATTTTAGGCTGTGGCAGAAGTATCTGATACTCTTCTCCATCTTGATTTTCCTTCACCCTTTCTCCCTCCTTACACAACAAAGAAATTATCATCACATGTGTGTCGCTTTCGTCCATTTTTCTCGGAGTTTGCTGAACGACCTACGTACAAATTTTGCTGCGTTTTGTCGCGCCTCTGGTGTTCAGATACAGAAAATCCCTCACGCCGATGGTTCGCTAGCCTCTCAGCAGTCATGTTACTCAACGATCTGTGACCTCGACCACAGTGTTTACGGCAGTCTTGCGCCTATGACGGACTATTGCCTGCTCTACCTATAAGTTCCACACAAGACTGCGTCATTCGAAACACAAAGTGCATTGCAACTCTCCTTTGTTCGCAGCCTTGAGGGCCGTTAATGGAATCGTGAAGATAAGTTAGACAAAACTATCTCAGCAAATTGTGTAAAGATTGTGCAGTTACATAGTACTAATAATAAGCGTAGAGCTGAGCTACAAGCTGATGATGGGAAGTAAAATGTGGGAATTAGGGGAAGTGAGTTATATTACAAATGAGCGGCTCCAATCCACCTTTCAGTAGCCTAATATTCTATATAAATAATGCTGTTATGCAACCCATTGAAGAACAGTGGGAGTTGGAGAACATAGTGTCAAGGTAACGGTACCAACCGATTGATGGTAAGCACTACGTCCGATTCTGCTAACGAAGGAAGCAAGGAGGATTAGGTTTTAGCTTCTGCTAACGTGTCGCCTCGTTGTTAACACGCATATGGCTCTGTCATGCCGCACGGAGAGATATGTTTTGCGGGTTAATTTGGTTACTCTGCAGTCCTCAAAACGTTGCTACACATTTTGAAAACGGAGGCAACGACGCTATCAAAACGCAAAATTGCGGGGTTAAAAATTCACAGCTGTATGTGGGTTGCCTTTTACCGAGTTGCGAATCGCCCTTGACACAACGGACGATTTAGCTTCCACGCCGCTCTCGAAAGTTAAGTTAATCCTCAACTTCTATGAAACAGCATTAAAAACTAATGAAGAGCACTCCATCCTTTTTTTACCCTCCTCATTCACCGGGCCCTTCACGCTGGCATCGTCGCTACCGACGCGAAACATCGCTGCGCCATTCTACAGTTTCACTGCGAATGTCGAGTTTATTTTTAATTCGCTCTGAATCTCCCTCTCTCATACGACTTTAATCTGCTATTCGGACACAATACACGAGACTGCACTCTGGCCGAAATACGGCTGGAGCGCGAATTTTTGCGCACCTAAATCTTTTAATGGGTTTCGATCCGTCCTGTGGACATAGTGCCGGCCGAAGTGGCCGTGCGGTTAAAGGCGCTGCAGTCTGGAACCGCAAGACCGCTACGGTCGCAGGTTCGAATCCTGCCTCGGGCATGGATGTTTGTGATGTCCTTAGGTTAGTTAGGTTTAACTAGTTCTAAGTTCTAGGGGACTAATAACCTCGGCAGTTGAGTCCCATAGTGCTCAGAGCCATTTGAACCATTTTTTTGTGGACATAGTATTTTACTCGCTACTGGCTAATTACTTCAGCTACGTGTGGCTTCCATTCGCCGCGTAAACACATTACCCAGAAACTCGCAATCTGCATTTGCGGTCTAAACGCACCTGCGGTCTAATCCAGCTCCGTACCTGGAATACATTATTATACAAAAAGGGGAAATATGTAAAATAAAAAAAGTACATTGTCGCTGGCATTACTGGATGGGAAAAAATTGAGATTGCGTTTATACTGCCTGATAAATAACGTGAGGCATCAAGATGATCTCGTCAGGTGTCAATATAACTTCGTAATCACATACACTAAGCTGTTATGTAAATGATTAGTGCTGCAGTTCTGTGTGACAGGCATAACGGCTGTCATACTGCAGTAGTGTTGTTCGTGTTTCGTGTTGTTAAGGTGTGGTACGATGTGTGCAGGGCGTGAAAAGCGTCAGAGACTGAGTGTTCAATGAAGAACACGGAGATGTTACGTACTCGTGTGGCACAGCGTTATCAGCTCCTGATAGAGATAGGAAGGAGTCACATTGAGAGTCCTTAATTAATCAGCAGATCGAATCGTCCTGAATCGAGGTTTGTGGGGTATTCGGGTGTGACAGTGCCCCGATGCTTTACTGCAGCTGAACTTGAGGGGACGCATAGCTGTCATCGAGATTCTGGTGGACCAGGACGGATCGCCGCATTGTACACCAACAACATCGCGTGATAACTCTCACTTCTGCGCTGTCATCCGAGAACAAGTAATACGCTTCCTGCAAGATTCTGTGTCATTCCGCAACACTAGTCGGGACTAGTAACAGCCATTCCATGGGATTACTGTTCATACTTAGGCTTCCGTTCACATCACAACCCAAACGGCTGCGTCTCGAGTAGTACCTTGATCGGTACGTATGGGAGGCTGATGAATAACGTCGCATTGTGATCAGAAAAGAATTGTAGTTTTACAAATGGTTGAAATGGCTCTGAGCACTATGGGACTTAACATCTATGGTCATCAGTCCCCTAGAACTTAGAACTACTTAAACCTAACTAACCTAAGGACATCACAGAACACCCAGTCATCACGAGGCAGAGAAAATCCCTGACCCCGCCGGGAATCGAACCCGGGAACCCGGGCGTGGGAAGCGAGAACGCTACCGTACGACCACGAGCTGCGGACTGTAGTTTTACAAGGAGCGTTCAATAACTAATACAACACATTTTTCTCAGCCAATTTCAGTTCAGAGAACAGGGTATTTGCTGTCGTTGAATATTCTCCTTCAACTGCTGTAGTTTGACGAAGTTCTGTTAGGTGGCGGCATTGTACGTATCCTTCAAAATGGCATCTGTAACGGAGGTACGTTCCAAATAGACGGCTGTCACTGAGTTTCTTTTGGGAGAAAACGGGAGCATCCGAGATATTCATTGCAGAATGTCTACGGAGACCTGGCAGTAAGCAAAAGCACGGTGAGCCCTTGGGCGAGATGTGTGTCATCATCGCAAAAAGGTCACGCATTCCTGTCCAATCTACCGCATGCAGCGCGGCCGCACTCAGCTGTGAGTGCTGCAGTTTTGTACCGTTCGTACATTCACATTCGAGGTGATAAACGGATCGCAGTCAAACAACTGGCTGCAGTACTGGATGTCTCTGTTGGTAGTGTTGACACACTAGTCCTCCAGTTATGGTACTCGAAGGTGTTTGCCCACTGTGTTTCTCGCCATTTAACACAAGACCATGAAGAGCAACGAAGGACCATGTGTGCGGAATTGCTTGCGCGTTACGAGGATGATAGTTATTTTGTCGAAAGTCGTTACAGGTCATGGTACATGGAATAATCACTTCGAACCGGAAACAAAACGGCAACACATGGAGTGGCAGCACACCGTCTCTCCTCCGAAGAAAAAGTTCAAAGCTGCATCCTCAGCCAGTGAAGTCATGACTATGGTCTTCTGCGATTCTGTAGCGGTTATTTTGTTTGATGTCCTCCTTCATGGTCCGATGATCAACTCCGAAACGTGTTGTGCTGCCCCCAGAAAATTGAAGAAGCTACTTCAGCCAGCATGTTCGTCGCCACAAAAATGCAAATTAACTTCTCCTTCTCCATGAAAACGCAAGACCTCACACAAATTTGCGCAGCAGCGAGGAACTCATCTACGCTAGAGCAAGAGAGAGGATGTTATTATGGGCGGCCGGTATCCTGTTTCTAGCACACAAATGAGCCGTGGTGCCATCGGGTTAGTAGACTGTTCTGTCTGGTGCCCCTGGCTCAAGTGTAGTGCCGACTATCCCTCTTGCGGTCCCTTTTGCTAGTATCTATGAGGAAGAGTTGGTATCTGTGGGTTGTGTTCTTAGAAGATCTTTGCTTGCCGATATATGGGCGAGGTCCGCTGGCGCGAGAGGGAGACACGCAGTTTGGGGATTGGCGGTAGCGTGACGATAGGAGGTGGTCGTCCGAGCGGCTGAAGCCACGAGCTGCCCAAGGAGGGCTTGTGCAGAGCGAAGATACCGCAGTACTTCACCGGGGCCAGCGTCGACTAGAAGCAGCAGGCCGACATCCCGTCGGTTGGTTGGCAACATTCGTGTCGGACGACCGCTCGTGGCCTGGCTGCCCTCTTCTACCCGGTTTTCACCGGCACCACTCGCAAGGGAACCTCCCCATCGCACCCCCCTCAGATGTAGTTATAAGTTGGCACGGTGGATAGGCCTTGAAAAACTGAATACAGATCAATCGAGAAAACAGGAAGAAGTTGTGTGCTACTATGAAAAAAATAAGCAAAATATACGAAATGAGTAGTTCATGCGGAAGATAGGCAACATCAAGGATAGTCCCAGCTCAGGAGCGCCGGCGTCCCGTAGTTAGCGTGAGCAGCTGCGGAACGAAAGGTCTTTGGTTCAAGTCTCCCTCGAGTGAAAATTTTAATTTTTTACTTTCAGACAATTATTATCCAGCCGTCCGTCCGTCCGATGCGAGGTAACTGCGCCGTAGTATGGGGACGCTACACATAAACAAACATCGAAACACACGACGTCAGTCGACTACAACGCACGGAAGAGAGAGTATTCCTGCTAACGAGGCTCCATGGCTGGCAGTTGACTGTTCGCTACTTTGGACGAGAGTGCATTAAATACATGAGATGTATTGCGTGGGCAATATGAATCCAGCAAATGTAGCGGACGGACGGACATAATAATTGTCTGAAAATAAAAAATTGAACTTTTCACTCGAGGGAAGACTCGAACCAAAGACCTCTCGCTCCGCAGCTGCTCACACTAACCACGGGACCACGGCGCTCCTGGGCTCATATCATCCTTGATGTTGCATATCCTGCACATGGACTACTCAGTTTGTATATTTTGCTTATTTTTTTCATAGTTCCACACAACTTCTTCCTGTTTTCTCGATTGATCTGTGTTCAGTTTTTCAAGGCCTATCCACTGTACCAACTTATAACTAAATCTGAGAGGGGTGCGATGGGGAGGTTCCCTTGTCAGTAACCGTTGCGAGGCACCGTGGATCCATGGAATTGCTTGCTGATAAAGGGGAGTAACATCTTGTATTCCTTGTGGTGATTTGTATCATTGTCTACCTGCCCTCCTTATTATTTTCTGGTTCGTACCCGACCCTCAGAGTTTTACCCGGTAGGCTCTTTGGTGGTAAATATAGGCCGTAGTGCTGCAACAAGACACTACTTGTCGTTTGAAAATTTGTTCCGCTATTATATTGTGTTTCCTTTGTACCCGATTATTAATATTCTAATGAATCATCTCCTGCTCGTAAAAACAGCCGGAACAATTGTACTAAGGCACAGGTTGCCATTAAACAAAGAGGGACCTTGTGGTTAGATTTAGATGTCAACTGGTTCAATTATTTGATTGTAATAGCATTTTTCAGGCATTAGTTATAACCTGAACAACCTGCTATACTAACCTGTTCGTTGCTGTGATTGAAAGACCGAGTCATTATTGATGTATTTTAGCCGGATCTAGCTGGATCTTGAGGTTCCGATAAGTGCGTTCTGTTTTAATAAGTGTTCACAATTAATGTTTTAAGATGTTCCTTCAGAGCAGTCGTAATAACTGACAGTTTAACTTTGAAAATACTAACAACCAACCGTCACCAGGGCTTTAGTTAAAATAGAATTGTGAGAAGGGGCGGGTTAGGATCCAATCGCACGTTGGTTGCCGACTGAAATTAAGAGGTTGGTTGCTTTGTAGTACGCCTTATCATTGTCATATTGTTACCTAATCTGGTTAACCTTTAAGCACAGGTGCGCATCTTAACCCCGAACCTTTCGACATACAGCTTTCAAATCAAAAATTACGTCATCTGTTTTGAGTAACTGAATCACTTTTGTCATCAATGGTGCTTATATAATTTTCGTGTGTTGCAGAAGGGCATGTAATAAGACAGAATGTGTACAGCGCCGTAGTAAATACCGCTGTTTCACCGAAATTGGCCGGCTGCACGTCCGGCCGTCTTGTCATATTGTTTGCTGTTTTGATTTCTTTTGCAAAAGCTTATTCAACTTAAGGTTTAAGGTCAAAAGAATTTTGCAAACTTGTTCATTTTATTAGAGATAATTTTATGGTTATTTATTGATAAACAGGTTTTGGGTCCTCCTTTACACATTTTCCTTAATTCCAGTCAGTACCACGTATCAACAAATGTATACATGGATTAACAAGGTTCTTTATTTACATAATAAGTAACCACTTATCTTCAATAGAGTGCATGTGTTGTGGTACAAGCTCTTCTGTAATAGTCGGCTAGCAGACAACATCGGTATTTTGCTATTTCAACTAATCTGATTGCTATTTGTGGTATCACCGCCAGACGCCACACTTGCTAGGTGGTAGCTTTTGAATCGGCCGCGGTCCGTTAGTATACATCGAACCCGCGTGTCGCCACTATCAGTGATTGCAGACCGAGCGCCGCCACACGGCAGGTCTAGAGAGACTTCCTAGCACTCGCCCCAGTTGTACAACCGACTTTGCTAGCGATGGTTCACTGACAAAATACGCTCTCATTTGCCGAGACGATAGTTAGCATAGCCTTCAGCTACGTCATTTGCTACGACCTAGCAAGGCGCCAGTACCAGTTACTACTGATACTGTAATAATGTACCGTCAAGAGCGACGTTTCACATTCATGAAATGGTACTGTTTATCTCGCAACAAAGCCATAAACATATCTCACATTGCTTTCTTCTTTAACTGCAGTGACGATTCATTCATTTGCAAACCTGTTTTGCGTTTGGTTCTACCAGTGAAGTCCTTACCATACTATTTAAAAATTTCTAGCTTAGATTAGTACTTGTTCCATAGATCATGAATACGACACTTCGTAATGATGTGGAGCGTGTCAGGTTAATAAAAGATGTCTATACAACATATTACATTACAAAATATTACATGACACTCAATAATTTTTTTTGTGGAGGTTGGGAAGTTACCCACTTACTATATCCAAAAATTCATTTAATAAGTAGAAGGAGTTGCCGTTAAGAAATTCTTTTAATTTCCATTTAAATGCTATATGGCTATCTGTCAGACTTTTGATGCTATTAGGTAAGTGACCAAAGACTTTTGTGGCAGCATAATTTACCCCCTTCTGAGCAAAAGTTAGATTTGACCTTGAGTTATGAAGATCATCCTTTCTCCTAGTGTTGTAGCCACTGCTATTACTTTTGAATTCGTTCGGATTGTTAATAACAAACTTCATAAGTGAATATATATAATGTGAGGCTACAGTGAAGATTTCTAGCTCTTTAAATAAATGTCTGCAGGATGATCTTGGATGAGCTCCAGCAGTTATTCTGCTTACACGCTTTTATGCAATGAACTCTCTTTTACTCAATGATGAGCTACCCCAGAATATGATGCCATACGAAAGCAGAGAATGAAAATAGGCGTGGTAAGCTAATTTACCCAGATGTATGTCGCCAAAATTTGCAATGACCCTAATAGCAGATCCTCAGTGTGTTTTTTCCAGTTCAACCCCTCATCAATGCATACACCTACAAATTTTGAATATTCTACCTTAGCTACCGATTTCTGATCGAAGTCTATATTTATTAATGGGGTTATTCCATTTACTGTGTGGAACTGTATATACTGTGTTTTGTCAAAGTTTAATGAGAGCCCATTTGCAGAGAACCACTTAATGATTTTCTGAAAAACATCATTTACAGTTTCACCAGTTAATTCTTGTCTGTCAGGTGTGATAGCTATACTTATATCATGGGCAAAAAGTAACAGCTTTGCATCTTCGTGAATATAGAATGGCAGGTCATTAATATATATTAAGAACAGCAGAGGACCCAAGACCGAACCTGGCGGCACCCCATTCTTGATTGTTCCCTAGTTTGAGAATCACCAGTTTTTTGCATATTATGTGAACTGTTTATTTCAACTTTCTGCAATCTTCCAGTTAGGTATGATTTAAACCATTTGAACACTGTCGCATTCCTACCACAGAACTTGATCTTATCTAGAAGTATTCCATGATTTACACATTCAAAAGCCTTTGATAGATCACAAAAAATCCCAGTGGGTGACTTCCGGTTACTCAGAGCATTTAATATTTCATTAGTTAAAGTATATATAGCATTTTCTGTTGAAAAACCCTTCTGGAAACCAAACTGACATTTTGTTAAAACTTTATTTTTACAAAGGAGTGAAGCTACTCTACAATACATTACTTTTTCAAAAATTTTGGATAAGGCAGTCAGAAGAGAGATTGGGTGGTAGTTGTTGACATCAGACGTATCCCCTTTTTTATGCAGTGGTATAACAATGGCATACTTCAGTCTGTCTGGGAAGATACCCTGCTTCAGAGAGCTATTACATATGTGGCTAAGAATCCCACTTATTTCTTGGGAACAAGCTTTTATTATCCTGCTGGAAATGCCATCAATCCCATGTGAGCTTTTATTCTTGAGAGAGTTTATTATCTTCCTGATTTCAGATGGAGAGGTGGGTGGAATTTCAATTGTATCAAATGATGTGGGTAAGGCCTCTTCCAACTCAATAACATGTTATTCAATCTGTATATTGAGCAAGCAATAAAGGAGACAAAAGGAAAATTCGGAGTAGGAATTAAAATCGCTGGAGAAGAAATAAAAACTTTGAGGTTCGCCGATGACATTGTAATTCAGTCAGAGACAGCAAAGGACCTGGAAGAGCAGTTGAACAGAATGGACAGTGTGTTGAAAGGAGGATATAAGATGAACATTAACAAAAACAAAACGAGGATAATGGAATGTAGTCGAATTAAGTCAGGTCATGCAGAGGGAATTAGATTAGGAAATGAGACACTTAAAGTAGAAGATGAGTTCTGCTATTTGGGGAGAAAAATAACTGATGATGGTCGGGGTAGAGAGGATATAAAATGTAGACTGGCAATGGCAAGGAAAGCTTTTCTGAAGAAGAGAAATTTGTTAACATCGAATATAGATTTGTCAAGAAGTCGTTTCTGAAAGTATTTGTATGGAGTATAGCCATGTATGGAAGCGAAACATGGATGATAAATAGTCTGTACAAGAAGATAACATAAGCTTTCGAAATGTGGTGCTACAGAAGAATGCTGAAGATCAGATGGGTAGATCATGTAACTAATGAAGACGTACCAAATAGAATTGGGGAGAAGAGGAGTTTGTGGCACAACTTGACTAGAAGAAGGGATTGGTTGGTAGGACATGTTCTGAGGCATCAAGGGATCACCAGCTTAGTACTGGACGGCAGCGTGGAGGGTAAAAATCGTAGAGGGAGACCAAGCAGGTTCAGAAGAATATAGGTTGCCGTAGTTACTGGGAGATGAAGAAGCTTCCACAGAATAGAGTAGCATGGAGAGCTGCATGAAACCAGTCTCTGGACTGAGGACCACAACAACAACAAGACTGTCCAAAGCTCAGAATTACTAGTGATACAGTTTCTCAGAGTTACTTTACTTCTTAAACTGAAACAGTCAAAAATATCAAAGAACTGATTTGTTTGTAGAAATCTGCAGTGCCATAAGTGGTCACAGGTATAAGACCACAAGATATGGGTACCTGAACAGAAGCTGCTACTGAGTGACTGACCACACAAGCAGCAGTGCTAATTTTCAGTTTCGAGAACGGTGGCAACCTAACAGGTGTCTTATACAATATAGAGGCTAATCTGAATTTGCCACCACTCTCAAACAACAGCACTATATCTTTCCAAGAAGGTTTACCAGATCTGCCCCTTTCTATGTTATCCAAAATATTGTACTTAAACAAATTAATTTGACACTATTCAAGAGACGTGGAGAGACATAGAAGAAATAAATATTTTCCTCCTCGTAAGTCACAAATTGTGTCTCTTTTCATTCATACCCAGAAATTATCGCTGCTTAATTAAATGTGACCCTTGGTCATTTATACAGCTTTTAACAATAATCAGAACATCTCTTAACTTCGGTACTATTGTGAAAGTGTTTTGCTCAGTACAGCAAACATACAGTATAGAAAACAGTAATAGCTGCTTAATTTTTGAAAATAAACAATTTATCATTACTACTAGAACAGTGTTGGCTACTTTTGGGGTTTGTATGTCACTAAATTCTTCAGATCTACTGATAACATTCGGTGAAACATGATATGATAAATTGAACATTAATGTCTGTTAGCCTATAAAAAGATTTACAATTTTTTCACTTTGAGAAAATTGCTTCATCTTCTCTTTCACCAAACGAAAAATATTTTCATTATATCAGTATTTTATTTTGATTCCTCCCACACAGTTTTGTGGAGTACTAAATGATGAAAGACAGAAATAGCCTGATTAATATTTATATGTATGCGTACTGCAATATGAAACATTTAGAGCAAATACCTATATTTTATCATCAAACCGGAGCACACTATTCCCCTTAACAGGTAATTTAACTCGGCTCAAAACAAGATGTTAAGTTTTCTTGTAAGAGACTGACAGCCTAAGAGTTAAGCATCTCCGCGTCTTTAGCCACACTCTTTCCATTCAACTTTCTTCTTGCAGTCCGTTGTACAGCGTCTGCACGTCCGTTGTACAGCGTCTGCACGTTCGAGACAAACGAATAATCTCAATAGGTGTATATTTCAATTTTTTCTTTAGATGGTAAACCATTTCATTTAATTTAACTATGTCCTCATCTTAATTGACTAATGCACATTCTCTACTGCAGTATGTATACTGGGTGCTCACTGCTGCTGTCGATTTACCTCCAGCAGAGGCATTCACGGAGCATGATGCTTTTTGCTTCCTCTGGCACACGCCATCTGCTGGGCAATTTACGACTGAATGATACAGCCTGGGATTGGTTCGGAACAGCAAACAGTTTTGGCGCTCCATTCCACACCAGTTGCTTGTTGTCTGCGTTCATGAACTGGCATGCGCCGAAATAGAGAGCACAATTCTTGATACTCCCGTACAGATACTACGTATCTTTCCGCAGAAGGTCGGCCTTTCTCCTATTTATAATCAAGTCCTTGCTTCTGGGAAGCGCAAATAGACTAATTTATGAAAAAAGACTTGCACATTATACCACAAAATATTTGTGCGCTATCCATAAAATATTATTATTATATCTTAGTTTATACCCACACGAAGTACTCTAACGTTGGCTTTCATCAACTTTATGACGGCCTGGTAATAAATACTGTCTTGGCAGTTAACATGTTGCCATATTAAGTACGTGCAAAAAGAGCTAGTGATTTCCTTACTGAGTCTGATAGGTAACCGCAAATATACCGGAATGTATAGTTTTTTGTGAAGTTAAAGTACAATACTAGATATTGTAAAATTTGTTGTCTGATGTGCTTATCTCTAAGCGGGAAACATACAGACATTTATACAGTAGCAACATAATGGAATGGTGGTTGGAATTTTGCTAGTCTCATTAAAATCCGAAGTCCAGAAGACGCTACTATGTGAATGGATGCCTGAAACTACAACTAATCATCCTCAAATGAGCGTTTTTCAATCATGACGTTTTTAATTTACTTCTTAGCGTAGTTTGTAAATCCGGAGAGTGGTATTTCCAGATTATAGTTTTTGAGTGTTACTACAATTAATAGTGCCACAATAAATTCCAAAACACTATAGTATTTGCATGTTGAATGTGCTTCTGCTCTCCAGATACACAATGCGCAATCGTTTCACAGAGTGTTTGTACATGCCAGCCATGACTCTTTACTTTGCACTATTGGTACTCTTTAACAAGCTAATCACCTACCAAAATACAGCGGAAAATATCCCTGAACAACCTCCGAAATTTTCTCAGTGGAGTTCTGGTCTTTCTGGTTCATCCCATATACAGGGTGTTACAAAAAGGTACGGCCAAACTTTCAGGAAACATTCCTCACACACAAAGAAAGAAAATATGTTATGTGGACATGTGTCCGGAAACGCTTACTTTCCATGTTAGAGCTCATTTTAATACTCCTCTTCAAATCACATTAATCATGGAATGGAAACACACTGTAATAGAACGTACCAGCGTGACTTCAAACACTTCGTTACAGGAAATGTTCAAAATGAAAATGTCCAAATTGTCCTCCATTAGCGAGGACACATGCATCCACCTTCCATCGCATGGAATCCCTGATGCGCTGATGCAGCCCTGGAGAATGGCGTATTGTATCACAGCCGTCCACGATACGAGCACGAAGAGTCTCTACATTTGGTACCGGGGTTGCGTAGACAAGAGCTTTCAAATGCCCCCATAAATGAAAGTCAAGAGGGTTGAGGACAGGAGGGCGTGGAGGCCATGGAATTGGTCCGCCTCTACCAATCCATCGGTCACCGAATCTGTTGTTGAGAAGCGTACGAACACTTCGACTGAAATGTGCAGGAGCTCCATCGTGCATGAACCACATGTTGTGTCGCACTTGTAAAGGCACATGTCCTAGCAGCACAGGTAGAGTATCCCGTATGAAATCATGAAAACGTGCTGCATTGACCGTAGGTGGAAGAACATGGGGCCCAATCAAGACATCACCAACAATGCCTGCCCAAACGTTTACAGAAAATCTGTGTTGATGATGTGATTGCACAATTGCGTGCGGATTCTCGTCAGCCCACACATGTTGATTGTGAAAATTTACAATTTGATCACGTTGGAATGAAGCCTCATCCGTAAAGATAACATTAGCACTGAAATGGGGATTGACACATTGTTGGATGAACCATTCGGAGAAGTGTACCCGGGAGGCCAATCACCTGCTGATAGTGCCTGCACAAGCTGTACATGGTACGGAAACACCTGGTTCTCCCGAAGCACTCTCCAACGTGGTCAACGTCACCTTGTACAGCAGCAACTTCTCTTACGCTGACATTAGGGTTATCGTCAACTGCACGAAGAAAGGGGCGGCTCTGAGCACTATGGGACTCAACATCTTAGGTCGTAAGTCCCCTAGAACTTAGAACTACTTAAACCTAACCAACCTAAGGACATCACACACACCCATGCCCGAGGCAGGATTCGAACCTGCGACCGTAGCAGTCCTGCGGTTCCGGACTGCAGCGCCAGAACCGCTAGACCACCGCGGCCGGCAAGTGCACGAAGAATTGCCTCGTCCATTGCAGGTGTCCTCGTCGTTCTAGGTCTTCCCCAGTCGCGAGTCATAGGCTGGAATGTTCCGTGCTCCCTAAGACGCCGATCAATTGCTTCGAACGTCTTCCTGTCGGGACACCTTCGTTCTGGAAATCTGTCTCGATACGAACGTACCGCGCCACTGCTATTGCCCTGTACTAATCCATACATCAAATGGGCATCTGCCAACTCCGCATTTGTAAACATTGCACTGACTGCAAAACCACGTTCGTGATGAACACTAACCTGTTGATGTTACGTGCTGATGTGCTTGATGCTAGTACTGTAGAGCAATGAGTCGCATGTGAACACAAGCACCGAAGTCAACATTACCTTCCTACAATTGGGCCAACTGGCGGTGAATCGAGGAAGTACAGTACATACTGACGAAACTAAAATGAGCTCTAACATGTCCACATAACATCTTTTCTTTATTTGTGTGTGAGGAATGTTTCCTGAAAGTTTGGCCGTACCTTTTTGTAACACCCTATATGTATTCGGGCACACTTTCTCTGGAGCTTCAGCAGATATTTCGATTCGCATTGTGTAGATGGATGGAGTCAACCCAGACAAATACTGCTCATCGTGTCTTTCGTACGACGCCCAGTATCAACGGAAGGCGTCAGTTTTGTTACGCGTTACAAAGATCAGGATTTTAAAGCGAAATTTCACGAGTCCGTTCAGTAGAGCGGTCCAAAATTATTCTAGTGCGATAGTTGTTTTATTGATATGTATTAAGAGGGAAGGTAAAACACGAAGAATATCCAATCTTTCAGCAGCGACAGCACCGCCATGGCACGCAATGACTACTACTGACATGCAGCAGCACTGCTCACATGGGAACATTCCCAGGTGTAAGTAATAGTAAACGATCTTGATGAAAATTGGCGGGTATGTAGAGGGGTAAAATAATGCAATACAGATTATTTCGTTTTTGACCAATTTCACTCTAAGGGATAAAATTCAACCCCCGGAGGTAAACTATCATATTAAGTTTAGAGGGAATGTCTTAGTAATATACTAAAAAAATTGTTTTACATAAGAGCTGAATTGTACTTAACGTTCTTAAAATCGCTTACTAAGCTTCTGTAATTATCTAAAATTTTGCAAAATATTCCACCACCAGTAATTAATTCTGAAAAATAAAAACTTTTGTAACAACGTAAATTGAAGAAGCTTTCACGCCGCATACATCCATATGTAATAAGACAGGTTTCTGAAATATCACTTTTGAAAGATAAGCTATTCACACTTTAGAGTCAGAGTACCTAATTAAAGTAAATAAACCATTATTATTACTCAAATTATTTATTTTTATTATCTTTCTTTTGTGTTTTAAATTGTTACCTTATATTTTACATTCACGTTTATTTTAGTTTACCATTTCACATGCCTGTATATTGTTAACTGAAGATAATGATTAATTAATTATTGTGATACAAAATAATTTCAATAATTATAATCTGTTACGAAATGCTTGAAATGTAACATTTTTACACATTCCAAGCAAAATAAACGAAATTTCTGCACATATGACGGTCAACTCCATACAAAACAAAATTTAGAAAGAAATCAAACTGTGGCGGGTGATCTTCTAAATACCCTGGTTTGATCCAGGCATATTTCAATACATTGTAAAACTTTAGCGAAAGGAATTGATTATGTATTAGTGACAGCAGGTTGATTATACTGTTTCTCCAATGGACAGTGACAACATAGCAGAAGTAGATCTGAAAAATTTTTCACGAAGTTCTTCAAATATCGAACATTGTATAAATTCAAAGCCTGTTCCTTGTCCCCAGGTAAAATACTCAAAATAGTTTTTTCGTATCGTCTCCCCTCTTTTCATAGCTTTTTTTAAACTATTTGAGAGTCCCGACCGAGAATTGAATATATTTTTGAATACCCAACTGTTCTTGTGACTGCACAGACATATATCGTAAACTAATGTCTCATCAAACCAAAATGTTTGTAAAAGACTTTTGTTTCCATTGCAGGAGAAAAATCTGTATTACTGTTAGATTCTTGAGGTGGTCAGTGTGAAAGAACTATTTGGAGCATCGTACCAGATGACGAGGAACTTACCTGTACATCTCGTGATCCCAAAACGTTTGCGGGATTGGTACATTTATTGGACTTACACGGCGTTCCATACTGGGGGAACTTCAGGGGGAGTTTTTCAGATACAGTTCTGCTTTATGATGTCATTCTCCACTTCAGAAACAATGTAAGCGATCTGTAGCCGCTGGTACATAATCAGTTCTTTTCGCCAGTGTTTCCCAATATACTGAAATATGCCTGATACAAATCAGAGTGTTTAGGAGGTCGCCTGCCACGATTTCATTTCCTGATGAAATTATTTGTTGTATATTTTGTTGTCCATCTTGTGCATTGTGTGAAGAAATCTTGTTCATTTTATGTGCATGTTATCGTTACTGTAATTATTTTGTATCATAATAATGAGTTCATTATTATAATTATTACTATCCAGTTTCCGGTACCCACAAGATTACACGTAAAATCTGATTTTCATCCTCCATTTTTGTCTATCTGTCAACAAATTATTTTCAATATTTCTTCTTTTGATAGATGGCAGAATTCCTTGAATCTATTTGGTCGGCGGTCTCCCTCTTTTCTTTCTTGCTGGTGGTTCCAATTCTCTGTGGTACTCTCTCTTTTGAGATCCTTTCTGTATGTCCATACCATAACAACTGTTTTTCTTCTATAAAATCTGGAACTGAATTTGTAACGTCCATTTTCTTCCTAATGACTTCATTCCCGATTCTTTCTCGCCAAGATATCCGTGCAGGCCTCCTCCGAAAGTCCATGTCCGTTGCCATCAACCTTTTTACTATTTGCGATTTAACTGTCAATACTCTTGATCGATATGTCATAATACTTCTGATAACTGTGTTGAAGATTTTTCTTATTGTTTCCTTTTTAATCTGTTGGTTCACAAAATACCATTTACTGTTCCAAAAGTAAACGTCCAGCATCAATTTTAGAATTAATTTTCTTGTCTTGTTTTCCATCTTGTGTGATATTGACTACTAGATGTTTCTACTCTTCAGTGTGTTTAATAGTTCCCATCCCGAGTGTCAAATCTTGATTTGTGTCTCCTATTACCATATATCTTGTGTTACTCCTGCTGACCTGAAGTCCCCATTTTTTGTAGTTCTCTATTAATTTACTTGTAATTCACTCTATGTCTTCTTCATCTTGTACCAGAATTAGTTGGTCATCAACAAATTGTAATGAAGATATCGTAATATCATTTATGTGGATTCCCATGTTTTTACGTTTTGTTTTCCAGTTTTCCAATGCTTTTTCTGTTATATTTTTTGTAAAGTGTTGGTAACTTACTGCATCCTTGATGTAATCCTTTTCTAATTTTGAATCCAAATGAGATGTAATTTTGTACTTTTATTCTTGCTACAGAGTTTTCTTAAAGGTTCAGAATTGCTTTAGATATCATGGAAATAACATTAAAGTTACAAATCATACGCTTTTTCTATGTCTAAAAATACTGAGTGGAAGGGCTGATTTTTAACTGTTTTCTTTTCAATTATTTGTCGCAAGCAGAATGTATTACATACAGTTTATCTCCCTCCTCTGAAGCCAGCCTGATCCTCAATCTCCATTTCCCTAAATTACGTTTCCAAAAAATGTTTGATAATCCTTCCATAAAATCTGCTAAATACATTAGTTACAGTTATTCCTCTGTAGTTCTCGTACTAACCTTTTCTTCCTTTTGTTGTGGATTGTTGAAATAAATCCTACTGTCCAGTCTTGTGGTATCACCTCGTCATTGAAGAGTTTTTCAAAAAGGATCCCTAAAGTTCCTGCAATTTATCTGTACCATATTTCACCAGTTCAGTTGCTACTCTTCCAATTCCAGTTGCACTTCCTCTTTTTAAAATTTCAATTGATTTTTTTTGCTGCTGCAAGTGACATGCTGTCATCATTTCCTGTTTCTTCTGTATCATTATTAATTGTACCCAAAAATTCTTCTCTGTCTTCAGTCAATAATACTTTGAAGTATTTTTTCCAGGTTCGGATACTAATGAAATTAATTTGTTGAGTTTCTTTAGAATTTTTCTCAGTTCAACATTTTTCATGTCTCTGAGTTTCTCCTACCTCTAATTACATTACCCACTTTACTACAGGTATTTTTCCAATTCTTATATTTTGCTTGTCACCATTTTCCAGATTTTTGCTTTTTGTGCTGCTAATTCTATCTTGTCCGGGATACTTCGTGTATTTAGCCATTTTCTTTATTTGTACCCCTTTCTCTATTTCTGTATCAAGATAGTACAAAGATTGTTTTTCTCCTACAGAATTTCTTCGCGCAGTGCTTCTTTGGCTGCCTCATGTAGAGCATTAACGATATATTTACATTGTGTAAGGTGATCAAAATTGAAAATGGTTCAAATGGCTCTGAGCACTATGGGACTTAACTTCTGAGGTCATCAGTCCCCTAGAACTTAGAACTACTTAAACCTAACTAACCTAAGGACATCACACACATCCATGCCCGATTCAGGAATCGAACCTGTGACCGTAGCGGCCGCGCGGTTCCAGACTGTAGCGCCTAGAACCGCTTGGTCACACCGGCCGGCGATCAAAATTGAAGTTGAGCTTTGAAAACGCTATACAAATAACACCACCAGTCATAATGACGATACATTGCAGTGGAATATTATTGGGGAAGGGGGAAAACGTATGGCAGAAGAAAAACAATAGTGTGAAATTTGAGAAATAGATGACCCTGTATGTGTCAGAATACGTAAATGAAAACACCTGTCGTAGGCACGACCCATTGAAGTTGATATAAACACGTCGAGTACACGGCTTTTTCTTCTTTCGCGTCTGCGACGTTCGTCACGACTATTTCAATGGAGGATCTCGCTCTGCTTGTAAAGCTGTATCACAAGTATGACGACTGTGCACACGTTGCTCTGCAGCAGTTCCGGACACGGAAGGGTTTGAAAAAAGGCGTTGGTTCGATGACTGACGTGGGTCTGGAGAAAATTACTCGGAAATTCGGAGAGACAGGTTCTTTTGGTGTGCAATCTGGTAGAGGGAGGAAACGAGCTGATTTGACGTCAATGGAAGCAGGGGCCACAGCAATGCAGGAGGAGACGATTGGTGGTGTGAAAACGTGTAGTGCACGGAGAATTGCCTGAACATTAGACATACCCGTGAGCACGGTGCGTAAAATCCTACGAAACATCCTTCCTTGCTTTTTTAGTTTTACATCATTCTTCTGACTCTCAGAGTAACACTTGCAACCTATGTCCTCAGTTACTTGCTGGATGTATTCCAATCTCTGTATTCCTCTACAGTTCTTGTCCTCTATATCTTCCTCTAGTACCATGGAGGTCATTCCCTCATGTCTTAACAGATGTCCAATTATTCTGTCCCTTCTCCTTATCAGTGCTTTCCACGAGTTCCTTTCCGATTCTGCGCAGAACCTCCTCATTCCTTATCAGGTCACCAAATTTTCAACACTCGTCTGTAGCACCACATCTCAAATGCTTCGATTCTCTTCTGTTCCAGTTTTCCCACAGTCCTCCATGTTTCACTATCATACAATGTTGTACTCCAGACGTACATTCTCAGAAATTTCTTCTTCAAATTAAGGCCGATATTTGATATTAGTAGACTTCTCTTGGCCAGGAATCCCCTTTTTGAAATTGCTAGTCTGCTTTTGATGTCTTCGTTAGGAGATCATGTAATTCTTCTTCACTTTCAGTCTAGATAGCAATGTCATCAGCGAATCGTATCATTGATATCCTTTCACCTTGAATTTTAATTCCACTCTTGAACCTTTCTTTTATTTCCATCGTTGCTTCCTCGATGTACGGATGGAACAGTAGGGGGCGAAAGGCTACATCCTCGTCTTACACCCTTTTCAATACGAGCTCTTCTTTCTTCGTTGTCAGAATTGCCTGTCTCGTGCCTTTACTTTTCCTAAAGCCAAACTGATCGTCATCTATCGCATCATCAGTTTTCTGTTCCATTCTTCTCTATATTATTCTTGTAGGCAACTTGGATGCATGAGCTGATTGTGCGATAATTCTCGCTCTTGTCAGCTCTTGCCGTCTTCGGAATTATGTGGATGATGCTTTTCCGAAAGTCAGATGGTATGTTGCCAACATGAATTGTCGTTTTCCCCCAATGATTTTAGAAATTCTGGTGGAATGTTATCTATCTGTTCTGCCTTATTTAATCTTAAGCCACCAAAGCTCTTTTACAATCTAATACTGGATACCCTATCTCTTCTAAATCGTCTCCTGTTTCTTCTTCTATCACATAAGACAAATCTTCCCCCTCAGAGAGGCTTTCTATTTATTCTTCCCACCTATCCGTTCTCCCCTGTGCATTCAACAGTGAATGCCCGTTGCACTCTTAATGTTCTCACCCCTGCTTCTAATGCCACCGTAGGTTGTTTAGACTTTCCTGTATGCTCAGTCTATCTTTCCAACAATCATTTGTTTCTCGATGTGTTCACATTTTTCCTGCAGCCATTTCGTCGTAGCTTCCTTGCACTAACTATTTATTTCATTCCTCAGCGACCTGTATTTCTGTATTCCTGAGTTTCACGGAACGTTTTTGTACTTCCTCCTTTCATCAGTCAGCTGAAGTATTTCTTCTGTTGCCCATGGTTTTTTTGCAGTTACCTTCTTTGTACGTGTGTTTTCCTTCCCAACTTCTGTGTTGGCCCTTTTTCGAGATGTCCATTCCTCTTCAACTGTACTGCCTACTGCGCTATTCCTTATTGCTATGTCTATAGCCTTAGAGAATTTCCCGTATCACCCGACCTTTTCCAAGTATACCTCCTCCTCTTGTGATTCTTGAACAGAGTTGTCGCTATTACGAGCTGAAACTTGTTACAGAACTCAATTGTTCTCCTCGCTCATTCCTTGTCCGAAGCCCGTATTCTACTGTAACCTTTTTTTCTACTCCTTCCCCTACAACTACATTCCAGTACCCCACGACTATTAGATTTTCATCCCCCTTTACGTACTGTATTAGCCTTTCAATACCCTCATACACTGTCTCTTCACCTTCAGTTTGCGATGCCGGCATATACGACTGAACTATCGTTGTCGGTGTTGGATTGCGGTTGATTCTGATAAGAACGACGCTGTCACTGAACTGTTCACAGTAGTACACCCTCTGCCCTACCTTCCTATTCATAACGAATCCAGTCCCGTTATGCCATTTTCTGTTGCTGTTGCTATTACCTTATACTCATCTGACCAGAAACCCTTGTCTTCTTTCCACTTCACTTCACTGACCTATACAATATCTAGATTGAGCATTTGCATTTCCCTTTTCAGATTTTTTTAGTTTCCTTACCACGTTCAAGCTTCTAACATTCCACGCCCCTACTCCTAGAACGTTATCCTTGCGTTGATTATGCAGTCTTTTCCTCATGGTAACCTCTTTGCTATCCATTCAAAATTACCCATGTGCATGAGTTGCTTCCTGTTGACCGCCCAGCAAGAGAGATCTTTGCTTTATAATTTCTTGCTCGTATGGCAGCGGACAAAGATTAGCCGTGGAAGATTTTGTGGACAGACGAAGCCAACTTCCATCTGACAGGGTATGTCAATACATAGAATTGTCGAGTATGGGCATCGGAAAATCCACATGCAAATCGACCAGTAGCGCTTCATCCTGAAAAGGTCACCGTGTGGTGCGGCTTGAATGAGTCATTTATCATAGGGCCACATTTTTTCGAAGAGGCAGGTGCTTCCAGCCCTGTTACCTGCACCGTCACTGCTAAACGCTATGAGTGTCTTTTGCGCAACCACGTCATTACACCTCTCCAACCGCGTGGATGTCTAGATGTGATCATTGTTATGCGAGATGGTGCACTTCCTCACATTGCAAATCTAATGATGCAGTTGCTGAAGCGCCATTTCGAAAAATGCTAGAATTATCAGCCTGCAGTTCCCTACAGCCTAGTCGTCCCGATCTCCTGATCATAATCTGTGTGACTTCTGGCTGTAGGGGTACCTAGCTACCTGAAATATGTTGCGTTCAGAGCTCCGACTGCAAACTTAGCTGCCTTGAAGGCACTCTTTGTGCAACACGTTCTGAATGTGACCCCGGAAACATTTCGATCAGTTGTGGAACATGCTGTTTCTCGATTTCAACTTGTTGCAGAAGCCGGTGGACAGCATACTGAACATGTTTTGCGCCAGTCACACGGAAATTAATAATCCGATTAGATTTAGATTGATGCTTTGTGTGCGGTTTTTGGCCTTAGGACAATTAAAAACCGATGTCATCGATGCTTTTTATGCGGTATTTGCCCTCAGGCCAATTAAAAAACCGTTTTTCCCATCCGATGTAATATGAACTCGCCTTGATGGATGGGCTTACGTAACTAGCAGTATCACACCTGTACACCCAAGCACACTGAGTAGTACAGTTTGTTTAACGTCAGACGTACGTACACCTTAGGCACTTTTGTACGTTTCATTTGTCATTTGTAGGGACCACTATTTATTTTTCTTCTGCCATACGTTTTGCCCCTTCTCCGACAATATTCCGTTGGAATTTGGCGTCATTCTGACCAGTAATGTTATTTCTACAGCGGTTTGAAAGTTTAACTTCTTAACTTTTTAATTTTTATATCTGTATTCTCAGATTCTGTTTCAGTTAACTTTTCGTCTAATCTTTTTTTTGAATAGATACAGAGTACCTTCATTTCTTAGGCTGTGCACATTATACTTCGGGATTTTTGCTTCAGTTTAAAAATCTTCCTCTCAATTCTTCTTCACTGTTTATATCCACATACGGAAAAACAATTTTACAGTCAGCAAGATGATGGTCATTCTGGGTCGCTCCTATGTATGCTCTGACGTCTTGTGCTTTTAAGACTGTTTTTTGCCGATTTATTATGTAGTCAATTATTGATTTTAATTGTAGTGTTTCCTGATGCATGTAAACTTATGAATTTCTCTATGTGGTCAAAAACTATTCAAAATTTGTAGTGAATTTTTTTCACGTATATTAATTAATCTTAGCCCATTATCATATACTATATTTTGTCCATGTGGTCCTACTATTTTATTTCCTACTTGTCGTCCTGTTCTACAATTCAGAACTCCAGCAGTTATTATTTCTCTCGTATTTCCTGTCCCTTATACTAAGTCTTTTAATTTATTAAAGAATGTTTCTTTGATATGATCTAGTTCATCCTTACTCACTGTATAGACTCCTATTTTAGTAGTATTGTATCCATATACCTTATGTTTCTTTCATCATGTTTTCATCAGTAGGTTCCCAACTTGTAATATGACAGTCCTCGCTTTACTCTTTGATGTTTTTTTACCCATCTGTATAAGTGTACATATGAGGTGATTCTTATTCTTTTATATTATTTATTAAACCTGCTATTATGTCTTTTCGATCTATTTGAGTTCGATATTTATTTTCTAGGCCATTTACCTTCTTTTATGTTTCCGATAACACGATAATGTCCTCTTTTCTGTTTTATAACTCTCTAATTATACCCTATTCTTTATTCCTTAGTCCTCTAATGTTCTATGTTCTATTTTCATAGTCCGTTTCCGTAGCTTTATCAGTTTGCCATTTAATTCAGCTGCCTGTACCATCCAGGGTTTTTTAACATTATATTGTTTTCAAATGAAAGGGGAGCTGGCCCATTGCTTCAACAGCATCTGGAGAACCAGGTAATGTTTGTTCAAGGTTGTCTTCCTTTAGCCTTTGATAAGCCAATATTTAACTACAAGGCAGCAGCTGCTAGTTTTGGTCCAGCCTAGGTATTTTATTTCTCAGGTACCCACTACATCTAGTGAGCATACCCCTATCCATCACTTGGGGAGGCACCAGATGGCAGACTAGCAACTTCACATGAGGAGTTTATTACCTTCAATTAACAAAAAACATGTATGTGACAATTAAAAAAACATGAATGTTAAATTGAAGGAAATAGTTTCAAACATAAAAGAAAAATTAATAACTAGAATAATAGTGAAGGTTTATTTATTTTAATTAGGTTTCTTGAAAATACTCCGACATTAAACTGTGTGCATCTTATTTTCCAAAAATGATATTTTAGAAACAAGTTCCATTACACATGGATGTATGGGCCGTGAGAGCTTATTTAATTTATGTAATAACAAAATTTTTTATTTTTCAAAAGTAATTAATTGCGACGGGGTATTTTACAAAGTTTCAATTTATTACAAAAGTCGATTATATGATTCCAAGCACGTCAATCGCAATTCAACCATTATATGAAACACATTTCTCACATATCATTGTTTTGAAGACATTCCGCCTAAACGTAATACGTATGACAGTTTAATTTCTTTTAAATTGCTTCCTTCAGCATTGTGAAAACGAAGGAGTGCAGCTTTGCGAAATAATGAGAAAGAAAGGCAGATTACCATCATAGAGGGAGCACAAGATCCGATTACCAAAGAATCGGGAAGGAAATCGGCCGTGCTCTTGCAAAACGGACCATCCCGTCATTTGCTTGGAACGATTCAGGGAAACCATGGAAAACTTAAATTTGGATGGCTGGACGTGGATTTGAACCAGCGTCCTCCCGAATGCGAGTCCAGTGTGCTAACCACAGACCATCTCACTCGATTGTACCCATGAGATGTCACCACGCAAAACACAGGTCAAGAAACGATGTTCTGGGTGAAGAATGGAATTAAATCATGTACCATTTGATTACAGTTACTACTCACGGTGGTACAGTGTGGGCTGTAATTATCGTATGGCAGAGAAACTTGGTAGGTATGGTACTGCGTTAATGTGGAACTGATTTACGGTGGAAAAAATTTATTTTCGGTTTTGGCCACCAGGTAAAAAACTGGTGCTGTACAACATCTCGTCTACGTCTCTGGTACACATACTGAACAAATTGGTTAAGTAGTGGTTAATTATAAACTCAGCATAATGCCTTTCTCACTTGTCTGACCTTTCCTGCCCACATCCCTTTCCTAACCCATTACATATGGAAACATTTCTTTACATCGTTCTTGCATTCACAGCACCAGATTCGCTTCTCGTGGCCAAAATTGGAACTAATATTTCCTCAGCGTAAATAGGTTCCGCACTAACGCATTAGAATACATAGCAAGTTTAATTCCCACACGATAGTTACAGTGCACACTGGACCTCTGTGAGTAACTGCACTTTAATTACAATCACTCGGTACCAACGGAGGAAGATTATATCTTGAGGGAAAAGTTGCGAGGTCGAAAGGAATAAAAATATGAAACAGACTTTAAGTTGAACGCGTCAACACATGACAAGACTAAGGTACTACTTTCGAATAATGTTTCCATATTTCATCATGAAAATATTCGTAAAAAATACACTTATATGCACTGAAAACTACAATATCGGTCCACAGGACGAAATGAAATCTTTAAATCGCAAGGCACAAATATATATAAAAAAATTGTTAGTGAAGAATCAGAGATTAATAGATTGTAGCCGCTAAAACCATTTCGGTTTTCCCAGAACACATGGCGAAGTGATTTCTTTCCTTAAAGGCTTGAGCACAGATCTGAAGTAGAACAGATGTGCTGAGATTCTTGGAAGATTGCAAGATAAATTCCTCCTCCCGGCGCCATTCTTCCGCCGGCAAACGTATGTGGGTCACTAACCCCGCAGCCGCAATCAATCCTGCGTTCAGCCACCAGAATCGGGTCGCTCCCGGCGTTCGTTCTTCCTTCGAATAAAGCGACCTGTCGACTCCCAGCAGTCTCCCGCATTCATTCTTGCTTGCTTCCACAACCCAGCTGTAAACAACGGTCACCGTAACAGCGATTTGTGTTGCCCAGTGTGAAGAAACAACTTCACATAATAACAGACGTCTGTTCAGTGAATAACAGAACGCTTGTTAGTACCGGCTGTATTAGTGGTCAGCCTTACTTAATACTGTCAGTCCATAGAAAGTGAGAGATTAGTGATACAGGCATTGCATTCCAGTGATCGGATCAGCTTAGAAATATAACTAGCAGCCCGACCTGGCTTCGCACGGGTAGAATTAAGTACAGGGCGGCGCACGAAATGTGTCACCATTTTATTTTTGAATAAAGTCTTAGCTGTCAAGGCAAACTCAAAGGAACGTATACTGCCATGGAAAACAACCTGTGAAAAATTGTTCCAACTCGGCAAGTGCTGAATATGTCCACCATATTGATTCCTAACTTCCTTCAGACGAACACTCACATCAACGATAACCCCACGGCAAGTGTTTTCCGTCATTTCATTGCAAGAAAAAAAATGGTTGAAATGGCTCTGAGCACTATGGGACTAAACTTCTGAGGTCATCAGTCCCCTAGAACTTAGAACTACTTAAACCTAACTAACCTAAGGACATCACACACGTCCATGCCCGAGGCAGGAATCGAACCTGCGACCGTAGCGGTCGCGCGGTTTCAGACTGTAGCCCCTAGAACCGCTCGGCCATCCCCGGAAAAAAGAAATCACATGGATTGAGGTCTAGGTATTGGGGGGCGAAATTATCCGTCATTGATACGACCTAAAAATCGGAGTGAACCGACGTATATGTCGAAACGCTTGTGTAAGAAACGAAAAACAGTACTACCAGTATACGGTTTTGCTCCAACTCACATGAACCGTTGCTTACTCAAGGTCAACGCAGTAGCAAGAAGCTGTGTAACGAAGTTACTGCGGACTACGATCAAATAACGCGCACTATTCACAGTTTCTTCAAAGAAAAAGAGGTGAAGTAACTCCGTGACTGGAAATCTGTAATCCTCGGATCATCATCTTGTCGTTCATGAAGCATTTGCGGATTTTCAATAGCCCAAAAGCACACATTTCATTCGATAACCACGCCGCTTAAATGAAAATACACCTCGTCCGAAAACCAAACGCTGTTGAGAGTTTATTCTCCATCCTCCGGCCAGAACGCTACAGTAGTCTCTGCCGCTTCTGTCCATCAGTGTCCTTCTAACAAGAGGTCATCTTGTACGGGTATATCCAGGCCTTACTTCCAAAAATCCCCTGAACGGAGCGCTTGGATGTGGCTTGTTGCACTACTGCGTTTCTGCGAGATTTACCAAGGCTTCTGTGTAGAACAACTTGAGCCGTGCTCACTCCCAACTATGCGTTTTCGTGAACTTCGCTGTCAATTTGTGTTTGGTTTCATGCACCTGTTGCGGTTACGTCGTGGTTCTTCTTCCTTCTACGTGTGGCAGCAATGATGTGTATCGATATTTGCGACGTGTACCATTTTGGGTCGGTGTATGTAGTTTCCGGCTAGGGGGTCTGGCGGCAGTCGGTCGGCTATTGCGGACGAGGGAAGTTATCTCCGCGCGGTGCAGTCGGCTGGGCAGTGTCGGAGCGTGTGTGGTTCACCGACCCAGGACATCAAAGTTGAGCAGTGGTTTCAACTACCCAAACCACGTCATTTCATGTTGTGGTGGTTGGTTTCGGTGGTTTGCTGTTAGGGAGGTTTTCTTGTGAGCAGCACCGAGTATTTCTACTGCTGAAATTCAGCCGTCATGCGGTGTAATTAACTATTTTGGTTTACTACAATTCGAGTGCACCGGTGGAATTTTCTGCCTTTGTGGGCATTAGTGTTCTGGTTACCTGCCCGGGGCACTGACGTAAAGTCGGGCAGTGTTCTTTTGGGTGAAGTTAACTACACTGCTGGCCACCGTAAATGCAACACCAATAAAGACAAGAGGTAGCACAACAAAATTTATTTTGTAGATAACATGTTGACCAAGTATCAAATGATTACGTTTACAGACGTCTGTGACATGTGGTTCCTGCCAGAATCAGTAGCCAGAGTAGCCGCCATTGTTGGAGATCACCGCTGCCACACGTCTCGGCATTGAGTCAAAGAGACGTTGGATGTGTTCCTGGGGTACAGCAGCCCAAGCAGCTTCCACACATTGCCAAAGATCATCTGGTGTGGCAGCTGGGGATGTAATCTGGGTCACTCGTTGAGCAACCATGGACCACATGTTTTCTGTCGGCGAAAGATCCGGAGAGCGAGTCGGCCAGGGAAGCACTTCAATCTGGTTATTGACGAAGAACCTTCGGACAATGCGTGCCACGTGTGGTCGCGCATTATCCTGTTGAAATATGGCTGTGGCCGAGCCCTGAAGGTAAGGAAGGACAACTGGCTCCAGCACCTCGGATATGTAGCGCCGGCTATTTAAAGTACCGGCAATGCGTACTAGAGGCGTGCGAGAGTAATATCCAATACCGCCCCATACCATAATACCCGGTGCAAGACCAGTGTGGCGGTGCATAATGCAGCTGTCCAGCATCCTCTCTCCACGGTGTCTCCACACTCGAATCCGACCATCGTGGTGCTGCAGACAGAAGCGTGCCTCGTCAGTAAAGACAACGTCATTCCATTCTGCCGTCCACATCCGTCTGTCATCACACCATTGGCGACAGAGACGTCTGTGGTTCTGCGTCAATGGTAGACGAAGAAATGGACGTCTGGCGGACAGACCACTCTGCTGTAAATGGCGTCGAATGGTACGCGCAGACACTGGATGATGCGTTACAGACGCAATGTGCTGTGCTATGGTTCGGGATGTCACTGAGCGATCCGTCACTGCCATGCGCACAATTTGCCTATCAGCACGTGCAGTGGTGCAACGAGGTGAATGCGATCGACCACGTCGGTTCGTCGTACCCTCCTGCATCCAACGGTCACATATCCGCATTACAGTTGTTTGGTTTCGTCCAACACGACTAGCGATTTCTCTGTATGATAATCCACAATCTCGGTAAGCCACTATCCTTCCTCTGTCGAACTCGGATACTTGATCAAACGATGTTCGCTGTTGTCTACGAGGCATAACTGATCGTCTTGTGAAACAACCACAAGGTAAACACACGTGCCGAACGTACACTTGTCGAAATCGCCAAGCCTTAAATGGCGCTATGAGGTGGCGCCACAGGCGCGCGTGATGTGCGTCTGCGCTGAAATTCTAATCATTTGCATATCTCATCGCTGCAAACCCATGGTGTAAATTTCACTTGATTCGGATGCTTCCTTCAGGGTGTTGCATTTACGGTGGCCAGCAGTGTATATTAGCGTGTTTCAAATTAAGTATACCAGCGAAATTTTTCTGCCTATTTGCCGATAGTATTCCGGTTACCTGCCCTGGCCACTAACGTAATTGCAGGCAGCGTCCTTTCCTCACCTGTTGTCACTGTCCAACATGGTGTGTAATTTTGACAGCTAATACATACTCCATTGTGGATTATCACGTTTGTAACCTCTTCAGTTTGAGTTCTCATGTACTGATTGGTGGCAAGCAAGTCGTTTTGTCGGTCGGTCGGTGGCTGTCCCCTGGTTGGGTTCCAACGGATCAAGTGTTGTTAGGCTCACCTCCTGTCTCGCCTAATTAAACGAGTGCAGACCGACCTCCCTGGAGGCTTCTGAGTGCCACCGGTGTTTAATTATCTGTTTTTAGCTACTTGAAATTTAAGGCTTATGGTTATTTTTTCCTTGTTTTCTTAAAAATTTTGCAAAATTAATTCTTTAATTTATTTTTCAAGCTTAAACATTGTGGCCTTCTGCCATTAAAAGATTATGGTAATATATTTTAAAATTTTGATTGTTATTTATTTATTGTATTTGCCTTTTAACTGCATTTTTATCTTGTTGGTTTTTAAGATTTCTTGTTTTTAAACATTCTGGCCTTCTGACTTTAAAAGTCTATGGTAATATATTCTAAAATTTTGAAAGTTAATTGTGGCATTCAGCCTTTGGTATTGCTCCTTGCATATGTTTGTTCTATCTACTTTGCTGTGATGTCTTTTTCAGTTATTTTATTGGTCTTAATTGGATTTTTATCTTGTTGCTCTGTTAAGATTTCTTGTTTGGAGGCCTTCAGCCGTGAAAGAGTAGCATTCGATAAAGGCCCGGTTATGTGCAGCTTTGGTTTTAAAAGTGTTATTAAATTGCAATAAGTTACAATTAGAAAGTGAAACGGTCCCCACCCTTATTTGGCCCTTTCCACAATCCTAATTACCTGTTCTGCACAGCGAGATTTACGAAGCCTTCTGTGTAGAGCAACTCATACCACTTCAGTATTCTCCGGCGAACAAACAAGCTTCCTACAAAGTCCTTTCCCTTCCTTCCAGCCTGTTAATGGTTCTCTTGCAAGTGGCCCACCGTGTGTTAAACTGTAGTTGAAATCGCCTCTGAGCCGCAACAGGACTTTCCGCAAAAAAAAGTAACGCAACTACCTATCGTTGTTCCGTTGTTAGTCGTCCATTGTCGGCCATGTTGTAAACACTAGTATCCCGGAGATAAGTATCGTGAATTACGCCTCTTTTCGTAACTAATTTGTTTCTCCATGCTCTACTGGTACTGCTGTTGAGAAACTCTGCAGGATGTTTAGTCCGACTCATAAACTATGTACGAAACAAACCGTAACACATCTCTTGCGCCGCCTTATATCTACAGCCGGGCAATTTGTCTGCCGCACCGGTAACAAATTACATACACAAACCTACCTTGACAAACAATCCATCTAGTAGTGAAAACCGTATCAAAATCCTCACAGTAATTCACTTGCAAACAGAAGAAAATGCGACGAGATAAGGTAATTTTTTATATCTATAGATTCTGATCGAGCTTTGCTGCTCTCTAGATTTGAGGCGGTTATCTACTTTACAGCTTTCCCCGCCATTCACAGTCTTCTCTGCAGCTGATTAGCTCAAAGCTCCATTGCTGCGAGATATCATTCCACAATCAAATTAAATATGGAGCAGCTAAGAATGCATATATTACGCGAATCGTTATTATAATAATAAATTATACACGCAAACGTCCCTGGTGAATCAGTCTACCTATTAGCGAACACCATTATCACCAAAACAAATATGACTCCCGTAAATAATGTTTCACTAAACATAATGGTGTTACTTCCAGCCACAGAGAATGAAGTCAATAAAACTGTTCAAAAACTAAAAAATAAAAAGTCGGTAGGTTTAAAAATGTTTCAAATGGCTCTGAGCACTATGGGACTTAACATCTGTGGTCATCAGTCCCCTAGAACTTAGAACTACTTAAACCTAACTAACCTAAGGACATCACACACATCCATGCCCGAGGCAGGATTCGAATCTGCGACGTAGCAGTCGAGCCGTTCCGGACTGAGCGCCTTAACCGCTAGACCACCGTGGCCGGTTCGGTAGGTTTAAATGAAGTACCAATGTGTGTACTGAAACAACTCATAGACATTATACAAGGCCCCTTAACAAATATACTAAACGAATCCTTCACATCAGGGACATTTCCATAGCAGTTAAAACAGGCAAGAGTTGTACCTTTGCTTAAGAAAGGTAGTGTAGAAAACATAGAAAATTACCGGTCCATTTCGCTGCTGTGACCATTCTCAAAAATATTAGAAGCAGTTATGAAAGACAGATTAATGAATTACCTGAATAAATACAATCTTTTAAGCGAATCACAGTTTGGTTTACGAAGAGGCAAAAATACGTAGTCAGCCATAGTAGAATTCACAAAAGTTGTACTTGGCGCTCTTGATAAATATGAGTGTGTCACAGGCACATTTTGGATCTTTCTAAAGCCTTTGATACATTCGACCACAAGATTCTATTGCATAAATTAGAAGCATCAGGAATAAGAGGGGTAGCTAATGACTGGTTTCGATCATACCTACCAGATAGGGTGCAAAGAGTGGAGATAACACATACTTCAAATAGATCCATAGATACAGTAATATAGGGTTCTGCAAGGTAGAATATTAGGACTAATACTATTCCTGATATACATCAATGGCTTTCCCAGTAGTGTTGCTCATGGTGAAAAATTCTCTTCGCTGATGACTGCAATATTATAGTCACAGAGAAAACAAGATAACTTCTTGCAGAGAAAGCAAGTTTATGATTGGTCAATAAGTAATAAAGTGACACTGAACATAAAGAAAACTAATGCCATGAATTTCGGTTTGAAGAGGAAAAATGACAATGTTAAATTAAATGTAGATGGCACCTCTGTAGAGAGTGTAACAAATGCAAAATTTCTAGGAACGAATATTGATTCTCAGCTGAAGTGGTGTAAACACACAAAGGAATTTTCAAACAGCATGTTATCAGCATGTTATGCCTTTAGAATCCTATCATCAGTATGCAACATTCAGTGTCTCTTAGTTACATACTATTCATATGTACACTCAGTTCTTGTCTACGGCATATTTTTTTGGGGAACAAATGCACAAAATATGAACACAATTTTCAAACTCCAAAAAGAGCCATAACAATAATAACCAAAAATTGTAGCCGAGCTCATTGTAAAGATCTGTTCAAATCACTGGGGATTTTAACTGCTCCTTGTGAATACATTTAACAGTCAGTTGCACACGTAAAAAATAACATTGGTAATTACTGTACAAACAGCTTCGTCCATTACAATGGAACAAGAGCCAAACTCACATTTAGCAAGGAAAATAAACATAAAACTCAAAACAGCATTTTCTACCAAGGAATACAACTGTACAATAAATTACCAAAAGAGAGTAAAGAAATTGTAAAAATACACTTGTTGAAAAAGGCAGCTAGAAAGTACTTGTCATGCAATACATTTTATACATTGACGGATTACTTAGATAAAACAGAGTAGGGGTTTAGTAAAAAAAAAAGTTATACAAATAAATAACAATGATGATTGTAAAACGTCCAGCTTTCCACATAACACCTTCACAGTATGTTTTTTCCTTCTTTTTTCATTTTCTAGAAATACTTACCCCCAAGCTGTGCATAGCACAATACTAACATCTCTTCCTCTTTCTGACCTCAACATCTCACTCATTATAGAGTGTTGCTGACTCAGTTTTTCAGGATGCAAATGGGAAGTTGCGGTACAGAAGATGGCCCAGAGATCACCAGTGTGTATGTGTGTTGTGTGTGTGTGTGTGTGTGTGTGTGTGTGTGTGTGTGTGTGTGCTCTTGTGTGTGTGTGTGTGTGTGTGTGTGTGTGTGTGTGTGTGTGCTTGTGTTTGTGTGTGTGTGTGTGTGTGTGTGTGTGTGTGTGTGTGTGTGTTTGTGTGCGTGTGTGCTTGTGTTTGTGTGTGTAGTGAGTGAAGTGTTATGAAACAATGTGTGTACAGTGTGTGCAGTAACTTATAGTGAGATATAAGTGAACAGTGTGGCATTACATTATTTATGAAGCTTTTTTTTTTTTGAAAAGGATTGTATATCAGGAGTAATTATAATGACTGTCTCTGAGTAGAAGTTAGTATGTGTATATGAATTAGCATATTTTAAATTGGTCTTAACTTGTAAGTACTTCGACATGTCCTAAATCCTTGTGAAACGAGATATACGGATGAATAAAGCTACTACTAATCTGTACAGTAGCACCTGACATTAGCTTTGACATACGGACAAGAGAAGGTGAAGGGGAACTGTTTACGACTTGTACAGATGATCTTTGATAAATACTGTTTGATTTGCGGGACGTTCTTTGAGACTTTCAGGTACGTGGGCACTGACGGAAAATTCGAATAGTTAACGTTTAAAAGTTGTACAGAATGGGAAATACCTAAAATTTACGATGACTATTTTTCCTTTCATGGAGCGCAAATTTTTTGCTAACTTTCCGAAAATTTTCCCTGAATCGGAAATAACGTGATACATCACTTTTGTTGTGTTATTGCAGAGTTATTCATTTGAGAACAAAGCTGTTTACGACGATATCTGCGGATTTGTTGCTCCGTGAGACACTGGTACTTAGAGGAACAAAGTTCGTTGTAGTTTTGCGCAACTACTGAAATATTTTCAAAAAAGTCATCGAATAATTAGAGGCAAAATTTTGCTCATCTTCTTCTTCTTCACATTAGGTAAGCAAACATCCGTCTCCGAAGAATGTGTGTGACAGCTAACGCATACGCTAGCGAAGAGCAGCGGAGAGTTCATTCTGCCCACACTCAACTGACGTTAACAGCCACACCGGCAACTTACGCATGTTCCACAACAGGAAAATTTCCTTTTAGGCATGATGCTCCTTAAGAATTCTAGTACATGTAATTTTGTGTTTCATGCTCTCAATTCATATCCCAATGTAGTCAAATAAAAATTAAGATATCTTTTCACTAAAAGCGGTGAATGCAACTGCTAATCGTGGCCGTATTACAGCCGTCGCTTTTTTCGTTGTACCCCGCAGCCGCATATTACATGTGGACTCTAGATACCGCACATGTACGTTCTGAATCGGTAATCTCTGTAATTATGTTCTATGATCATGTCCACAAGAAACACACAGAAATGAACGTTAAAAATTTTTATACAGATGTATGTGAAGCTCCATACCTTCAACTTGGGGTATCTCGTTACATGTTGTTGTTCTTGTGGTCTTCAGTCCTGAGACTGGTTTGATGCAGCTCTCCATGCTACTCTATCCTGTGCAAGCTTCTTCATCTCCCAGTACCTACTGCAGCCTACATCCTTCTGAATCTGCTTAGTGTATTCATCTCTTGGTCTCCCTCTACGATTTTTAACCTCTGCCCTCCAATACTAAATTGGTGACCCCTCGACGTCTCAGAACATGTCCTACCAACCGATCCCTTCTTCTAGTCAAGTTGTGCCACAAGCTCCTCTTCTCCCCAATTCTGTTCAATACCTCCTCGTTAGTTATGTGATCTACCCATCTAATCTTCAGCATTCTCCTGTAGCACCACATTTCGAAAGCTTCTATTCTCTTCTTGTCTAAACTATTTATCGTTCAAGTTTCACTTCCATACATGACTACATTCCATACAAATACTTTCAGAAAAGACTTCCTGACATTTAAATCTATACTCGATGTTAACAAATTTCTCTTCTTCCGAAACGCTTTCCTTCCCATTGCCAGTCTACAATTTATATCCTCTCTTTTTAACCATCATCAGTTATTTAGCTCCCCAAATAGCAAAACTCCTTTACTACTTTAAGTGTCTCATTTCCTAATCTAATTCCCTCAGCATCACCCGATTTAATTTGACTACATTCCATTATCCTCGTTTTGCTTTTGTTGATGTTCATCTTATACCCTCCTTTCAAGACACTGTCCATTCCCTTAAGCTGCTCTTCCAAATCCTTTGCTGTCTCTGACAGAATTACAATGTCATTGGCGAACCTCAAAGTCTTTCTTTCTTCTCCATGGATTTTAATACCTACTCCAGACTTTTCTTTTGTTTCCTTTACTGCTTGCTCAATATACAGATCGAATAGCATCGGGGAGAGGCTACAACCCTGTCTCACTCCCTTCCCAACCACTGCTTCCCTTTCATACCCCTCGACTCTTATAACTGCCATCTGGTTTCTGTACAAATTGTAAATAGCCTTTCGCTCCCTGTATTTTACCCCTGCCACCTTCGGAATTTGAAAGAGAGTATTCCAATCAGTATTGTCAAAAGCTTTCTCTAAGTCTACAAATGCTAGAAATGTAGGTTTGTCTTTCCTTAATCTTTCTTCTAAGATAAGTCATAGGGTCAGTATTGCCTCACGTGTTCCAACATTTCTACGGAATCCACACTGATCTTCCCTGAGATCGGATTCTACCAGTTTTTCCATTCGTCTGTAAAGAATTCGTGTTAGTATTTTGCAGCTGTGACTTATTTAACTGATAGTTCGGTAATTTTCACATCTGTCAACACCTCCTTTCTTTGGGATTGGAATTATTATATTCTTCATGAAGTCTGAGGGTATTTCGCCTGTCTCATACATCTTGCTCACCAGATGGTAGAGTTTTGTCAGGACTGGCTCTCCCAAAGCTGTCAGTAGTTCTAATGGAATGTTGTCTACTCCGGGGGCCTTGTTTCGACTCAGGTCTTTCAGTGCTCTGTCAAACTCTTCACGCAGTATCATATCTCCCATTTCATCTTCATCTACATCCTCTTCCACTGTCCGCAGCTTGTGGTCGTGCGGTAGCGTTCTCGCTTACCACGCCCGGGTTTCTTGGTTCGATTCCCGGCGGGGGCAGGGATTTTCTCTGCCTCGTGATGACTGGGTGTTGTGTGCTGTCCTTAGGTTAGTTAGGTTTAAGTAGTTCTAAGTTCTAGGGGACTGATGACATAAGATGTTAAGTCCCATAGTGCTCAGAGCCATTTCTTTCCTCTTCCATTTCCATAATATTGTCCTCAAGTACATCGCCCTTGTATAGACCCTCTATATACTCCTTCCACCTTTCTGCTTTCCCTTCTTTGCTTAGAACTGGGTTTCCATCAAAGCTCTTGATATTCATGCAAGTGGTTCTCCTTTCTCCAAAGGTCTCTTTAATTTTCCTGTATGCAGTATCTATCTTACCCCTAGTGAGATAGGCCTCTACATCCTTACATTTGTCCTCTAGCCATGCCTGCCTAGCCATTTTGCACTTAATGTCGATATCATTTTTGAGACGTTTGTATTCCTTTTTGCCTGCTTCATTTACTGCATTTTTATATTTTCTCCTTTCATCAATTAAATTCAATATTTCGTCTGTTACCCAAGGGTTTCTACCAGCCCTCGATTTTTAACCTATTTGATCCTCCGCTGCCTTCACTATTTCATCCCTCAAAGCTACCCATTCTTCTTCTACTGTATTTCTTTCCCCCATTCCTTTCAATTGTTCCCTTATGCTCTCCCTGAAACTCTGTACAACCTCTGGATCTTTCAGTTTATTCAGGTCCCATCTCCTTAAATTCCCACCTTTTTGTAGTTTCTTCAGTTTTAATCTACAGTTGATAACGAATAGATTGTGGTCAGAGTCTACATCTGCCCCTGGAAATGTCTTACAATTTAAAACCTGGTTCCTAAATCTCTGTCTTACCATCATATAATCTATCCGATACCTTTTAATATCTCAAGGGATCTTCCATGTATACAACCTTCTTTCATGATTCTTGAACCAAGTGTTAGCTGTGATTAAGTTATGCTCTGTGCAAAATTCTACAAGGCGTCTTCCTCTTTCATTTCTCTCCCCCAATCCATACTCACCTACTATGTTTCCTTCTCTCCCTTTTCCTACTCTCGAATTCCAGTCACCCATGACTATTAAATTTTCTTCTCCCTTCACTACCTGAATAATTTCTTTTATCTCATCATACATTTCTTCAAGTTCTTCATCATCTGCAGAGCTAGTTGGCTTATAAACTTGTACTACTGTAGTAGGTGTGGACTTCGTGTCTATCTTGGCCACAATAACGCGTTCACTATGCTGTTTGTAGTAGCTTACCCGTACTCCAATTTTTTATTCATTATTAAACCTACTACTGCATTACCCCTATTTGATTTTGTATTTATAACCCTGTATTCACCTGACCAAAAGTCTTGTTCCTCCTGCCACCGAACTTCACGAATTCCCACTATATCTAACTTTAACCTATCCATTTCCCTTTTTAGATTTTCTAACCTACCTGCCCGATTAAGGGATCTGACATTCCACGCTCCGATCTGTAGAACACCAGTTTTCTTTCTCCTGATAACGATATCCTCTTGAGTAGACCCCGCCCGGAGATTGGAATGGGGGACTATTTTACCTCCGGAGTATTTTACGCAAGAGGACGCCATCATCATTTCATCATATAGTGAAGCTGCATGCCCTCGGGAAAAATTACGGCTGTAGTTTCCCCTTGCTTTCAGCCGTTCGCAGTACCAGAACAGCAAGGCCATTTTGGTTAGTGTTACAAGGCCAGATCAGTCAGTCATCCAGACAGTTGCCTAGTTACATATACGCCCTTATTTATTGTCGGTGTTCACTTTGTTAATATATTTTAAACATCTCTTACGAAAGCTGTATGAACTCTCTGAACATTTAATGCCCCGTACGGCGTACACATCACAGCCTTGCAACAAATTCTTTTGAACCATTTAATCAGATACACAACGGCTCTGTTGCGATATCTTCTTCCTCGAAGACAAGTGTGAATTTGGTGCAGGCGTGCACAGGGAAGCTCACCCGCTCACTCACCTTTACACTGCTTTTCTGATTCAACAAGTCTTTCGAGCGATATACAGCTATTCATTTGCGATTTCCTCGTTGTGCTAATGAATGTTAAATGGTGAAGCACCTTTCTGGGTTAGACACTGCGCCCACCCACCCAGCAAGGTTTCGCGCTGTTGCGCATTATTTATTCCCTATGACAGTACATGGGTCAATATTTGCTATTTACGCACTATGTTAGTGATATAGATTCCAAAATCTAATCCCACCAGGGTGCGTAACTTGCATTTGGACACCTGTGTGTCAATAAAATTTTGGAGAATTGATAGTTATCAAAAAGACGGTGCCTGTTCAACGTGGGTGATGGTGCATTTGCCTGTGTTCTGAGACATATCGAGAAGTGCTGCTTAGCGTTGAAGAAGCGAAGACTTTCTTCTGATGCTAATCGGATGCACGGAGCGTCAATTGTGTCACAGTACAATGAATCAGTGAGGAATGAATGGGCAAACCGTGTCAAGGGCAAAATTACATCTGATA
The DNA here is from genome assembly GCF_021461395.2 of Schistocerca americana. Lineage (NCBI taxonomy): Eukaryota > Metazoa > Arthropoda > Insecta > Orthoptera > Acrididae > Schistocerca > Schistocerca americana. The sequence goes on along the minus strand of NC_060119.1, from coordinate 159,679,331 downwards.
CACAATCACAAAACGTGCTTACGAAGCGTTGAAAGGGATTCTTGACCTTCAACAGACAAAAAGATAATTTTTGTCTGAGACATTGGGGTTTGACCACGGTGTGGTTGATACCGTCAGTGTAAATAGTCTGAGTGAGCGGAAGACCTATTCGTAATTCGTACAGCATATAGACTGACAAACGAGAGGACACTCAGTGACAAGTGTGAGTCACACCCACAGCATTAATACGCCACCATCTTCTGGTGTCACCAATTTTATCTGGTATACACTGTGCAACCGCTATTGTCATGATGTATAGCTGCCTGCATCGCATTTCGACCGACGTCCTAAGTGGAGTCCATGAGAAGACTTTCAGCCTGCAAGTGCTGTATAAAGGCTACGTTAATGGCAAACTAACATGTTATTGAATCTCTTTCTTCTTTTGCGATACCCTGTACTGATAAGTGATGAACTTTCTATTTCATATGAGACGGTCACTGCAGAAAAGAAATGTCAGTAAAATCCTGAAAATTAGTTAAGAGTTCCAGAGCTTTCTTTGACCCTTTGTGTGCAGGAATGGGACAAATATGCTGATTCCAAACGAAGACTACCTCACGCAACACGGTCGTTTAGGTAATGGGACAAGTAAGCGACTTGTCTCGCTTAAGCCGGTCGAAGTGGCCAAGCGGTTCTGGGCGCTACAGCCTGGAACCGCGCGACCGCTACAGTCGCAGGTTCGAATCCTGCCTTGGGCATGGATGTGTGTGATGTCTTTAAGTTAGTTAAGTTTAAGTAGTTCTAAGTTCTAGGGGTCTGATGACCTCAGAAGTCAAGTTCCATAATGCTCAGAGCCACTTGAACCATTTGTCTTCCTTAAGTCCTAAAGTAACTGAGTGGTGTGCACAAGACAGCCAAATAGCTGAATTCTGGAAAGATGGTCGATAAGCTCAATGTGGCAGGCGAAGGGTATGCGATATGTCAACCGGATTAAAAGAATAATATGCGGCACGATATTTCAATTAAAAAGATTGATTCCGTTTTTCTTGATTTCCGGAAAGCTTTTAACACCGTTCCTCACAAGCGACTTCTAATCAAGCTGCGTCTCAGTTGTGCGACTGGATTCGTGATTTCCTGTCAGGAAGGTCGCAGTTCGTAGAAATAGACGGCAAATTATCGAGTAAAACTGAAGTGAAATCAGGTGTTCCCCAGGGAAGCGTCCTGGGACCTCTGCTGTTCCTGATCTATAATAACGACCTGGGTGACAATCTGAGCAGTTCTCTTAGGTTGTTCGCAGATGATGCTGTAATTTACAGTCTAGTAAGGTCATCCGAAGACCAGTATCAGTTGCAAAGCGATTTAGAAAAGATAGCTGTGTGGTGTGGCAGGTGGCAGTTGACGCTAAATAACGAAAAGTGTGAGGTGATCCACATGAGTTCCAAAAGAAATACGTTGGAATTCGATTACTCGATAAATAGTACAATTCTCAAGGCTGTCAATTCAACTAAGTACCTGGGTGTAAAAATTACGGACAACTTCAGTTGGAAAGACCACGTAGATAATATTGTGGGAAAGGCGAGCCAAGGTTGCGTTTCATTGGCAGGACACTTAGAAGATGCAAGAAGTCCACTAAAGAGACAGCTTACACTACACTCGTTCGTCCTCTCTTAGAATACTGCTGCGCGGTGTGGGATCCTTACCAGGTGGGATTGACAGAGGGCATCGAAAGGGTGCAAAAAAAGGGCAGCTCGTTTTGTATTATCACGTAATAGGGGAGAGAGTGTGGCAGATATGATACGCGAGTTGGAATGGAAGTCATTAAAGCAAAGACGTTTTTCGTCGCGGCGAGATCTATTTACGAAATTTCAGTCACCAACTTTCTCTTCCGAATGCGGAAATATTTTGTTGAGCCCAACCTACATAGGTAGGAATGATCACCAAAATAAAATACGAGATATCAGAGCTCGAACAGAAAGGTTTAGGTGTTCGCTTTTCCCGCGCGCTATTCGGGAGTGGAATGGTAGATAGTATGATTGTGGTTCGATGAACCCTCTGCCAAGCACTTAAATGTGAGTTGCAGAGTAATCATGTAGATGTAGATGTAGATGTAGATGTCGCCGTGAAATAGGAGAACAGTCTGGGTAACCTGCAAAATGATTGTAAAGAAAGGATTCTACCCTGACCATCAACAGAGTTCATTGGTGCCCACAGCCATCTTTTTTTTTTTTTTTTTACTTTAAAAAAGTTTGAGGTAAAGTTAGCACGTGTGTATTAATCTGTTCATATGCAGAGAAAAATATATTTTAGATATTAAATGACGAAGGATTAATGAATACGATAAAGAAATCAAATTTGCTCGCTAACAAAAATAAACAAGATAGTCACCTACAAAGACCAATAGATATCCAAAAAATAGAACTAAGAAGACTGAGGTTAGAGAGTGCAATCATAAGGAAAAGTTTTTATAAATATCATGTCACTAAGAGCGACAGTAGAAGAAAACAATGAATAGGAAAGCATTCGCTATTCTCTACGGTATAGAGCAGAAGCAGATTCTGGGCGAATCATCGAAAGACAGAAGCGGCTGAATGAAAAGTGGAATACCATACCAGAATGAAAATTACATCTGATATAGGAACTAAGGATTTACGTTACTACGATAAAACGGTAAAGTATTTGGGAGCCCGTATCAGTGTGAAGGTAACGCTCGTACAACATTTTTATTGCAGAATACCGAAGAAGTGGTATGAAATATAATTTTATCTCAACCTCTTTAGTAAAACTGTTTCACTGCGCTTTGACACACCTGAAGTGGATGTGTGCAATAAGTGCGAGGCGCTAAGTGTTAAAGTTTCGGTTTTTATAAGTATGCCAACAGAGCACCAGTTGAAGAACATGTGCTCTCGTAAACGTCGCAATATGAAATGTTATACTGAAATGTAAGAAGTGCAGCAAAATGTAAAGAACGAGTTTGTGTACCTAGAATACGCTTCAGTTTTGTAAAAAACCTTCATTTGCCGAATATAGCATTGCAAAAAGTTTCTTTTATTATAGGCAACGTTGTGTGAATGTAATTAATATACATAATCTTATTACCGAACTATCAGTTTAATAAGTCACAGCTGCAAAATACTGACGCGAATTCTTTACAGACCAATGGAAAAACTGGTAGAAGCGGACCTCGGGGAAGATCAGTTTGGATTCCGTAGAAATGTTGCAACACGTGAGGCAATACTAACCTTACGACTTACCTTAGAAGAAAGATTAAGAAAAGGCAAACCTACGTTTCTAGCATTTGTAGACTTAGAGAAAGCTTTTGACAACGTTATCTGGAATACTCTCTTTCAAATTATGAAGGTGGCAGGGGTAAAATACAAGGAGCGAAAGGCTATTTACAATTTGTACAGAAACCAGATGGCAGTTATGAGAGTCGAGGGGCATGAAAGGGAAGCAGTGGTTGGGAAAGGAGTGAGACGGGGTTGTAGCCTCTCCCCGATGTTATTCAATCTGTATATTGAGCAAGAAGTAAAGGAAACAAAAGAAAAATTCGGAGTAGGTATTAAAATTCATGGAGAAGAAGTAAAAACTTGGAGGTTCGCCGATGACATTGTAATTCTGTCAGAGACAGCAAAGGACTTGGAAGAGCAGTTGAACGGAATGGACAGTGTCTTGAAAGGAGGATATAAGATGAACATCAACAAAAGCAAAACGAGGATAATGGAATGTGGTCAAATTAAATCGGGTGATGCTGATTGGATTAGATTAGGAAATGAGACACTTAAAGTAGTAAAGGAGTTTTGCTATTTAGGGAGTAAAATAACTGATGATGGTCGAAGTAGAGAGGATATAAAATGTAGACTGGCAATGGCAAGGAAATCGTTTCTGAAGAAGAGAAATTTGTTAACATCGAGTATAGATTTAAGTGTCAGGAAGTCGTTTCTGAAAGTATTTGTATGGAGTGTAGCCATGTATGGAAGTGAAACATGGACGATAAATAGTTTGGACAAGAAGAGAATAGAAGCTTTCGAAATGTGGTGCTACAGAAGAATGCTGAAGATAAGGTGGGTAGATCACGTAACTAATGAGGAGGTATTGAATAGGATTGGGGAGAAGAGAAGTTTGTGGCACAACTTGACTAGAAGAAGGGATCGGTTGGTAGGACATGTTTTGAGGCATCAAGGGATCACAAATTTAGCATTGGAGGGTAGCGTGGAGGGTAAAAATCGTAGAGGGAGACCAAGAGATGAATACACTAAGGAGATTCAGAAAGATGGGTAGCAGTAGGTACTGGGAGATGAAGAAGCTTGCACAGAATAGAGTAGCATGGAGAGCTGCATCAAACCAGTCTCGGGACTGAAGACCACAACAACAACAATCTTAAAGGCTATTCAGGATACGAAGGCACTGGTCATAAATCTGCTTCATTGATCCAGATTAATATGCCCCTCCCCTCCCTCCCCAATTAGTGACAGAACCGTATATTTCTTTCAGAAATAGCGGAGAGAAAAATATAAATCCTATTGTTGTTCGACTGCATTGACTGACTTGGGAGTGTTTCATAAAATCATTCACTGATTCCCACAACGAGGTCATTCATTTCTTCCATCTGACCGTGAGTTTGGTGTAGTAAGGCACGAAGTCAGGTCGAACACGGCATATGTGACAGAAGACTACTATGCATCAATCAACGAGTAAACAATAAATTTCACCGTGAATGCAATCGCTTCTAATGATGCTCTGGCCAGAATTTTATAAGGAGACCTGCAGCCCCGGCCACACTTGGGATAGAAAGTAAAGAGAAAATAATATTTGCTCCACCACAGTTCTTGAATCTGCTTGCTAAAACAATAAACTTGGATTTAAGTGCTAGTGGTACCTTGGCAACGGAGTTACTTAGTGCTATTTTCTTTGCGAAAACCTGGCATTGGATGCGTAATTAGGCCCACACCAAAGGAATACAGTGCCAATAATTCCAGCCAACACGAAAAAAGTGGAGGACATTCAAAAACTGACGTAGTACTTCTCAACAGAACACAATTCCTTCTATAAAGATTTAATGAAATAGCTATCTCGAAACGTGAAATGTTCTGAGAATTACACAGGGTGATTCAAAAAGAATACCACAACTTTAGGAATTTAAAACTCTGCAACGACAAAAGGCAGAGCTAAGCACTATCTGTCGGCGAATTAAGGGAGCTATAAAGTTTCATTTAGTTGTACATTTGTTCGCTTGAGGCGCTGTTGACTAGGCGAAACAGATGAATCTTTCGTTTCAAAGATTGTGTTTAGTGATGAAGCAACTTTCCACACTAACGGGAAAGTCAACCGTCACAATGTCTGTATATGGGGCACTGAGAATCCGCGGGAAACAACTCAGTATGAACGTGACTCGCCTAAGGTGAACGTTTTCTGTGCCATTCCAGCCAATAAAGTTTTTGGTCCCTTTTTCTTCGAAGGTGCTACTGTAACTGGACTACAGTATCTGGAGATGTTAGAGAATTGGGTGTTCCCTCAGCTCGAACAAGAAGCACAACAATTCATATTTCAGCAGGATGGAGCGCCACCACATTGGCACTTATCTGTCCGTAACTACCTGAACGTCAACTACCCGAGGCGATGGATCGGCCGCCAGGCCGCCCGTGACAGAGCACTTCATCACTGGCCTCCAAGAAGCCCTGATCTTACCCCCTGCGATATTTTCTTATGGGGGTATGTTAAGGATATGGTGTTTCGGCCACCTCTCCCAGCCACCATTGATGATTTGAAACGAGAAATAACAGCAGCTATCCAAACTGTTACGCCTGATATGCTACAGAGAGTGTGGAACGAGTTGGAGTATCGGGTTGATATTGCTCGAGTGTCTGGAGGGGGCCATATTGAACATCTCTGAACTTGTTTTTGAGTGAAAAAAAACCTTTTTAAATTCTCTTGTTAATGATGTAGAACAGAAGGTTATATTATGTTTCTTTCATTTAATACACATTTTTAAAGTTGTGGTATTCTTTTTGAATCACCCTGTATATGACGAGGTGGTACTACATGCATCTCGTGTGAAATTTGGAGACCCACATCGAAACATTTGTTATATGTTTGAAATAAGGATTTGAGAGTTTATTGGTTTATATGAATATTTTATCTCAAGTTACTTTTCATTGTATTGCTTAATTCATTGATTTTACTGGAAAACAGTTACATACAAGGAACGTCCGATAAATATGCAACACTTCGTTTCTCTGCCAGTTTCAATTGAAAAAAATAAGGAATTTGTTGTGGGACGTGGTGGAATATTCCCATTTCAGCTGCTCTAGTTTAATGAACTTTGGATTGGTGGCGACGCTATGCGTAGCCTTCAAAATGACTGCTTAAATGGAAGTGCTTTCCAAACAGAGAGCTGTCACTGAATTTCTTTTGAGGGAAAACCAGAGCATCGCAGATGTTCACAGCTGCTTGCAGAATGTCTACGGAGACCTGGCACTGGAGAAGAGCACGGTGAGTTGCTGGGCGAGTCTTCTGTCATTATCGCAAAAAGGTCGCGCAAAACCTAAGGAAACTGCAGAAACGAGTTCAGCGAGTTCATCGCCACAAAAATGCGAACGAACTTCTCCTTCTCCATAACAATGCAAGTCGTCCCTCAACTCTACGCACACGAGGGGATATCACAGAATTTCATTGCACTCTTCTCCCTCATCCGCGGTACAGCTCTGATCTCGAGCCTTACAACTTCTGTCTGTTTGACTCAGTGAAGGATGAGTCCCCGGGAAGCAGTACGTGGGTGATTGATTGGGACGCTACTGATGGAGCAAGGCGCTGACGTCGACCAGTAGAGAGGTATCACGTGGGCATACAGATCCTCCCAGTTGGCTGGCGTAAGGCCGTCGCATTGAACGGAGCTTATATTGAAAAATAGAGTTTTGCTGCGAAAAGAGTGGAGAATAATAAGGTGTATTGGAATCCTGAGTACAATCAACCTGCTTTCAGAAGAAACTGTGTTGCTTTATTTATTGAAAGCTTCTCGTAGATTCACTTCATATAGGTTGGTTGGTTGGTTGTTTGGGGGAAGAGACCAAACTGCGAGGTCATCGGATTAGGGAAGGACGGGGAAGGAAGTCGGCCGTGCCCTTTCAAAGGAACCATCCCGGCATTTGCCTGGAGCGATTTAGGGAAATCACGGAAAACCTAAATCAGGATGGCCGGACGCGGGATTGAACCGTCGTCGTCCCGAATGCGAGTCCAGTGTGCTAACCACTGCGCCACCTCGCTCGGTCACTTCATGTACAGTGACTTACATTGAGAGCTGATTTCTCAGGATTGGGTAGGATAAGATTACGATTGTGGATGGAGCCGTACTCAGTTACTCTAGGTTTCACAACAGATACGTAAACTTTATTTAAAGAAATTAAAATTTTAAAACAATCTCTTAAAAAAACACAAATACAATTGACTATATGACGGCTGAAGGCCTTATCACAGAAAAAATTTCCACAGTTTTAGGGGCGAAGGCCACCAACAATAACCTCACACAACAAACAGCTGAAGGCCTGAATTAGAAGTCAGAAGAACAATTCCAAATAGCACATATTAAGGTAAATACTTCGTTTTAACACACATTGTAACATGGCTGAATGCCTTATCGTGAAAGAGGTAACATTATTGCTCGGCTGAAAGCCACACACAACTTCAAATCACAAACAGCTGAAGGCCGGAATTAGAAGTCAGGAAAACAATTCCAAATAACACTTTTAAAACGAATCCCTTGCTTTTAAAACAATTTTTCTTTAAAAAAACTTACTTTAACATGGCTGAGAGCCTTATAACCAAACCGAGTGAAGTGGCGCAGTGGTTAGACACTAGACTCGCATTCGGGAGGACGATGGTTCAATCCCGCTTCCGGCCATCCTGATTTAGGTTCTCCGTGATTTCCCTAAATCGCTCCAGGCAAATGCCGGGATGGTTCCTTTGAAAGGGCACGGCCGACTTCCTTCCCTAATCCGATGAGACCGATGACCTCGCTGTCTGGTCTCCTTCCCCAAGAACCCAACCCCAAACCAACCCTTGTAACCAAAGAAGCGAAATTATTTCTCGGCTGAAGGCCACATCAACAATAATTAGAAAATTCAAATATCCTTAAAACAAACATCACAATCTAAGCAATTAGGACAAGCGGTTCTCAGCAAGTGTTCCAAGGGCTGGCCTAGGAAGGTAACTCAAACATAAGGTAAGGTGAGACAGGCAGCCACACGTAACAAAAAATGGCTCTGAGCACTATGGGAACTGCTGAGGTCATTAGTCCCCTAGAACTTAGAACTAGTTAAACCTAACTAACCTAAGGACATCACAACATCCATGCCCGAGGCAGGATTCGAACCTGCGACCGTAGCGGTCTTGCGGTTCCAGACTGCAGCGTCTTTAACCGCACTGCCACTTCGGCCGGCACACACGTAAAAGGATGACAACTAGCCAATCCCCCTAATGTCCGATCACCGGTACAACGATGGAATATTCTCAGGGAAGGGCGAAGGGACAGACAGCACTACTTCTTCAAAAACACCCAACGCCGAACGAAACACTAGAACCAAGGTAGACGTCCCCCAAACAAATTTTCACAGCGCAATACAAGAGGCTGTCGAACTACACACCGTATCGGACAGCATCAACACGATGAGTGAAGGTACACTGGCGGAAGGTACACTAACCTCCAAGGTAGGTAACTGGGGCATTAGCGGCCACAAGGCAGAATATACTGCTGGTTGTACTTCACTAATAAGAAGAATACTAAATTCAGTGATGAATACCAAATAGAGAAACACGGCTCTACTATATTTCACCGTCTCGAAACAATTCACTCATTGCTGACAGGTTAAGCGGCCCTGGGAGCAACAACCCGCCGATCATAGGCGGGATCTCAGAATAGTCCAGGTTGCATTAGCTGTTAACTCTTCACTCAACTTAAGCGTCTAGGGTTCGGTGTGCAACCAAGTCGTTTGCTTTCGCAGCTATCCCTCCTCGATCCAGCACTGGCAGCAAGCTGCCAGCAGCCCCGGCTTGCCCTAGCGCTGCACGGACCTCCTCGCTACTGCGGCCCCAGCCGACCTGATGTCCGTTTGCAACTGCCCACTCCACACAACGCGACCTGGAAATACTAGCGGTCGCTCCAAATATGGTACCACAGTACCTGATATCGATAAGCGCTGGTGCTACTGCTCATGGACAGAAAAGTAATGGTTCAAATGGCTCTGAGCACTATGGGACTTAACTTCTGAGGTCATCAGTGCCCTTGAACTACTTAAACCTAACTAACCTAAGGACATCACACACGCCCCAGGCAGGTTTCGAACCTACGACCGTAGCGGTCGCGCGGTTCCAGACTGTAGCCCCTAGAACCGCTCGGCCACCCACTCATGCACGGAGTAGTAGTAGTAGTAGTAGTAGAGGGGTTTGTGGGCGCACGACAGCAAGGTCTTCAGCGCCCGTTCAGTATCATAGTGAGACGGGTGTCAAGAAAAAAAAAAAAACTCATAAAATTGACATAAAACGGAACATAAAACACGGGGAACAATCAGTGAAAAATATGTGCTCACCCACACCGAAGCGTGGGATGAAGCAGGGCGTCAGCAGTAAAACATGGAAAACACAGGAAGGTAATGGTAGAGGGAGCTAAAACAATGTAGGAGATGGAAGTGGCTGGCTGACCGCAAGGAAAAAAGGGAGGAGTCAACCACTCTGCAACACACTAAAACCTCCAGCCTAAAAGTTTACGCCAGAGTCCAGACACATCACAAAACTTAAAAACCCTAGACACACACGTCTCATCGTTAGCTAAAACACAAGGCAGATCCCCATCAACTTGTGCTTCTGCCCTTGCATCACGGTATAAAACGCAGTCTTTTAAAATGTGCCGGACAGAGATTTGCACACCACAAGCATCACAAAACGGAGGATCCTCCAGCCCTAATAAATAGCTATGCGTCAGAGGACAGTGCCCGATCCGAAGACGTGTGAGGGCCACCTCTTCCCGTCTGAGCAACCGGCAGGAGGAACGCGACGGCCGAGTGGTTGACTTGACCGACCGCAGTTTATTGGCCGTCACCGCCAGCCATTGGTCCTCCCACAACTCCATGCACTTCCTGTGGAGTGCAGCGATGACCGACTGCAAGGGGCTAGGACACTGGACCACATCCTGCTCTCTGCAGGCTTCCTTGGCAGCCCGATCAGCCTGTTCATTGCCCCATATGCCAACATGACCAGGCACCCAGCAGAAAGATACCTCTTTACCCCGATGTTGGAGCAAGTACAGTTGGCCATGTATCAGCTGGACCATCTCCTCAGTCGGGTATAGGTTCTGCAGTGATTGTAAGGCACTAAGAGAATCGGAGCAGAGACATGCACAGACAAGGCGAGCAAACGTAGTGGCGCCAGCGAACACACTAAGGAAACGAGAAGCCACTATCGCTATTACAAGATGCCAAGCTATGAACGGCATCGACGCAAACCGCACACGGCTCAAACATATTCATTCTGTATGAGGATAAGATTTATAAACGGCAAATTAGAGTGAAATTTACAGTATGTGATTGTTATATCTTCCGATATTGTAATTTAACGTTTTTCGATACTACTTGCTGAAAACACTTGCATTTGTATACATGCTCAGTGAATATCCGACACTCTGTTGCAGAAAGTGTTCGATTAAGGAATATTCTGAAAACGGGTTTAGTATGTCAGGTTTCAAGCATGCGCTGTTGAGAGTCTTGTACATTAAACGAAAACGGGGGAAAAGGGTATAAATAATACATATGTGCTATGAGAGAAAAAAACGTTTCCTTTCGTTATTTCTGAAGTTACATTCCGTGATTCATCCCCTGTTTGCAATGACCGATGCAATTAGTTTTCTATCAGTTCTGGAAAGCTATCACCCTTCCGCGATAAAAAGGAATCGTTTTGAAGTTAATTTATTTTTTGGGTAGCGACAGTGAGTGGACGTGCGATAGCGGTGTGCTCTGCGTTGTGGATTGATATTCACGCAGCGCAGCGGCGAGGGCGCGACAGGTGATGACGTCAGCGGTGTGCCTGCTGTCGCGAGATAAGGCAGGGGTCGGAGTTTACCGCGGCCGGGTTCAGACGGGCGCCGTGGCTCGCCTAATAATGCGACACAGCGAGCCTTCTTCTCAGCCCGCTCCGCCACAGGAAATTTTCCCTCGCTCGGATAGACTGCCTCACATCCCAAACGTCGCTGATAAGTATGCCGTGCGGCTGAAAGCTCTAGTCCCAGGTTTCGCCTACTGGGTTAGGTAGCAATCCTGGCTTATGTCAGAATGGCTTCTTGCTGCAGCTGGGAGGATGGACACTGTGGAAATCGGTTATTGGCGGGTCAGCGGAGGCTCAGTGGTTAAATTCAACCAACTATCTTCTTTCATTTGCGATCCTGTCACTTGGCGACTTACGAGCTACGAAATTTCTTGATGACATTCTGGTCCCTAACGGCTTAACAGAGGCTGAACTGACCCCAGTGCGGGGAGTCGATGGTGTGGCTATTTGCTCAAATGGATTGAAGTTGATTGGATTGAGGGCGACTGACGAAATACAAAAGACTGGACTGTCCCGTCCAACATTAAATTTTGTTACTGAAGCCTGAAATTTGCTGGAAGGAGTTCATTAAATAAAAAATTTTAATTAAAAAACTTTTAACGTCTGGACTGCAATTTTCCTCTTACGATTCAAGTACTATAGCTAGTTTAGGGTTGCTATCTACAACCACCTCCAGATCGCTCAAAACATAAAAAAACGATGAATATTCACTGGGAAGCACCATCAGCGGTTGTCAAGCAACGACATACATTAGTGACTACCAAGACAATGACAATACGTAATTTAAAAACATCTCCATAATCAAGCCAGATTGTCGTCTGTAGTCTTGCAGGATGACGGAAATAATCAAAGAAAATGGCCAGTAGTATGATGCAACCGTTATTCATGCAACTGGCCATTTTCCTTCATTATTACCATAATCCTGCGAGATAATGGTCTACAACCTGGCTTGCTCAAGGTGATATTTTAAAATTATGAACTGTCATTGTTTTGGTATTTATGAATGCATGTCACTCTATGACAACAGCTAATGATGCTGTCCAGTGCATATTCTCCGTTCTTTTTACGTTTTGAACAACTTTTGAACAAAATTTGCGATTCATATTCAGTGTCTGATTCCCTATAAAGTAAAGGTATTGTTAATATCATCTTACTCAAGCGATATTCAAAGAAAAATGTTTCTTGTAATACTTGAATAATGCTATAATACTATAAAAAACCAATTCACTACTGTAAGAGTCTTTTTTTCATATTCTTGTCACGATGTGTATCAGCGCATTGCATTATGCTGAGGATATGTCAAATAAATCAGAACACCACTATATCCCTATCATTACACTTATCTCATGAACAGAAAATCAAAGAAAATAGGAGAAGAGAGTCAGTGATGAAAACGAGAATAATAAAGAGCCATATGGCCATCATCCTCACACATAAATTGATAATAAAGAGAGAGAGAAAGTAGAATGGTAGAAAACATGTTTACTTAGCAAAAACGTTTTCCACCATTGAGAGCTGTTTAATAATATCACTCGTGTTGAATGTCGGTAGTGTACTACAATAATAATCCTACCATAGCAATAGTAAAAATACAAAACTTCCATGCAAATGAGTTTTTAACCTTAGTCAGCCATCTTTTTTCCTTGCACCATTATGAAAAATATAAAATTAAATTTATCTGAAACAAACCCACCATTTTGTCTTCGAGGCTAAAAGAGTTAAGATGAATGTATGACTGGTACCCATATACACCTTATTGTAATGTGCATCATGACAATAAATTACAGATCGTGTTCGGTAAGCTAGGAAAATTAATTACAACTTTTGTTGTTTCAGTGTCCCTCTCGATCTAATGTTAATATAAGATTCTCTTTGTTTCATGAACGACTTTGCATGAACTAGTGTGGTGTGATGATAAAACGAACAGTGAAGCTGAACGCATATTCCTTGATTATTCACTTAACTATATTTACGAAGCTAAATCTTGGTGAGAGTTTCTAAATTTTATTTTTACTTACAACATTATCATTTCTATTTCATTTTTATCAGACACCAATTAGTACATACAAAATAATATTTCCAATACATTGTCTAACAATCTGGCCAAACATCAATAACCAAGATCTCCCATTTATACTGAGATCGGTCAACAGGAAAAGATGTAAAAGAATCCAAGCTGTACCAGATAAAATTAGGAGACTCCACAAGATATTGCACCCGTTACCTATGCATAATGTGCTGTATATTCTCCACCATAGTGACGACATAGTATGAGCGATAAACTCATATCGAACAAGACATACAGCCAAAACAATTTTTTGAAGATCAGAAGATGTGAGTTAAGACTGTCAAAACCAGTCTTCAATAATAAATATTAATTAAGAATAAATTAAATCAGAATGAGAGATGAAATCTCGAACGCCACCGAATATATGATTTAAACATAGTGCCACTTTGTTTGTTGGTGATTCGCAGAGGAACCACAATTTTGCTGACTGAAACTACCTTACTCATTTATTAGCTCAAATTTCTCGAAACAGTTGACTGCAGTAAAGTTAAAATGCTCAAAATAACATTTAGAAACAGCATCAGAATTGAAAGCTGCTCGAAAAAGCGTCTTATGTCTCTTTACCCTTCAAAGCTAGCTGCTATGACAACGAGAAATGTGTTTATGAGGTTTTCTGAGAAGCTCCGTAAATTTCTCTTCCGTAATATATTAGAAGGCAGCAGTCGTAATGTTTCCTTCTGAGGAAGGTTAGTGGATTTCACTTAATAACAATGGAAAGCAGAACCGGGCTCTTGTGGGTCTGCGTCTTCTGTCGTAGCGTCTTCTCCCGACAGAGCTTCCCACTCGTCCTAGAGGGAGACGTATGGTTCCACTCATCCCAGAAAGCTACCACTGAGAAATTAATTCTGATCCTGAAACAAGAAGGAAAGTTCTTAAACACATCATTCTCTTTTTACAAGTATTAAGGTAAGCTCCTGGTAGGCCGACTTTTAAGCTATCGAGTGAGTGGTTTCTGGTTTCTTACGTCCAAAGATTCGACTTTTCGGTCAGTTGAGATCCAAACATGCTCTCGTTTGCGGGATTTTCACAGTGCCCGTCATCCAACATGTTGGTACTCATATGTCAATTTCAGCGTTCTGTAGTCTTACATCCATTATAAGAGTATTTTCCACTTACACTCGTCACTGGTGTTCTTGAAAGGTCTAACTTTTAAATCTTGCGATTAATCACCGACGAGTGTGAGAATTGATATTATTTGGTTGTATGACAATATATCACGGATTCACATTTCTCAAAAGACACGGTGAGTTACTAGACGTCTCGCCGAAGATGTATCGATTTATTGCAGAATCGCATAGAGTTGACAATGCAGCTTGCGATATTTACTTACAGAAAAGAGGAAATTCGTTAGATGTTTTGGAAGACACATAAATCTCGGGAGTGACCTAAGGAACGGATCATTAATCGACTTAAGCCAAGTGTCATTATTACCAAGAATTACATCGTCAGATCTGTGAAACATCAACGGACAACTATTTAATGTTTGTGCAGCAAAAAAATTTCTCTGTAAACCCTTTTTTCATCGATGAAACATTGTGTACTTACTACATATTGACAATAAGGTTCTATACATTATAATATTAATCACTGTTGAATGAAACCGAGATCAGAAGATGTATAGACTTTCATGCATCATGACATAACAGAGAACATGTTGCACACTTATCGTCTTTCTTGTGCTCCTAGGTAGGACAAAGTTAGCCACCAAGCGGAGTGGAACCGTGGAAGCAAGTGCCAGTATGCTTCGAGATAAATGGGTGCAACATCAGGAAGTCAGTTTGGACGGAGCAGAGTATTTGTTCTCTGGAAAATAGGTCTGACATACGGTGTAACGTCGCGTGGGGTCGCATAGGACGTGTTACTAGGACACTATTTCTGTGAAAGCAGAACACGGAAGTGACTGTTATCGTGATTGTTGTTGTTGTTTTGGCAAAGAACGTCCAAAATAGAAAAAATAACTAATGAGAACAATAACCACAAAGTACTATATAACATATACACAAACAAGTTCCTAAAACGCCTCATATTATCCAAAAAGTAAGACGAGGTGAGTGTCAAGTAAACGTTTGATACTCTGTATGTCGCCATCAGAAGCAGAGGGGAAACTACAGGTTACCCACTCTGGTGCAAACTCGATACGTTTACTTACTCCTGCAATGTGGCGTACAAATAGCTTTACACCACACGGAGGAGGGTCCCATTGTGAAAGTTTTGTGCCCTATCCATAGGTTGCTTGATATTATGCCTCCTCTCTCCTCCCCTCCCCACCCCTCAGTGGGCGGAAGGAGCTACACCACTCTCACTTTGTTTGTTTCAAAGACTTGCTTTTGATATGTGCCACTCACACCTCTTCCCCATGATGCATAACACTGCTAGTCGACAGGGAAGCTGCTGGATAAAAGGCGAATGTACAGTTCCCCAGTAAAGGTCATACAGGCTACAGGCCTCCACAGCAGTAGCATGCGCCAGTTCATTAGCTCGAACTCAACGATGCCTTTCACCCAAGGAGAGTACCACCACCTTTCCTAGATGTCGTAGGTGAAGTGGTGCCTTCTGGAGGGGCTGAATGCCTTAGTGGGAATAGGAGAGTAATATACAACACAAGAAACTTCATAGTTAATTTGTATTGCTATTTTTTTTCTAAATGTTTGTCGAGTTTAAGCGCTATTTTCGCATTTGCTCTATGAAAGTCTACCCTAGAGGAAACCAGTACAGTGTCAACAGGTGATTCAGGTATGATCCTCTGACGTGTGTTACGGTTACGTGTAGTGTGTCAACTTTTTCAGTGAACTACGCTGCCGGAGAGCTGATTGGCGTTAAGTCAATTTGTATTATTTTTAAGCAATGTCTTGAATGTATTACGGTCGAAATAGTAAATGAATGAACCTGTCCATCATGAGAATTGTTAAGTTCTATGTGCCATGCTGTGCACAGAATTGAAAGTATTACGTATGATTATGGTAAAAAGTTTTAACACTGTGTGTGATCACTGGCACCAGTGTATACTAAAATTGGTTTACAGTTTTTCTTATCATATACAAAGAGTGAAAGATATGCTGTAAAATTTTAAAAAACATTAGAAAACTGGTGGTACGAATATTAATCAATATATCTGTAGAAATGAATTTACGTAAACTTACATGATTAGTGAACCTACATTGTATCAGTTAACACAGCCGTAACCAAAGATGGGCAGTAAACGGTCCAAGTTACACATTCATATCTGTTTAGGCCAAGTCTGTAATCAATACCACAATTCATTAAAAGAACATCGGCTGAAATATACACTGTATGGAATATCCTTCGAACACTCTAAATCAGAGAACTATGCTGCTTTTCCATAACTACAGTTAATTCAATACGACTAAAAGAAATTTCCGACAAGAAGTTTTTACTCCATTAGCATCACTCTACTAGAGCTTAAGAATAAAGTATAATAATGAGTCAATAGGTAGGAAATATAGCTATTAAAAATTAACAGAAAAGTATGTCTTAATAGTAATCATTCTGAACCAACGTGTTTAACACGTGATGACGAGTTGAATTCGCTCCCATTTCATTTTACCACTTTTTGCTGCTGCATTGTGACTGCTGATTGTACCACAGTCCGGTGGACGAAAACTGGATTGGTAACGCTCAGAACGATTACTTAACATTTGTTATATAGCAACATTAAAAATTCGTAAAACCAAATTTTAAATAATCTTATGCCCCAAAAAACAGACAGTACACAGTTTACATTCAATACAATGAGAAGCTTCCGTGGCTCCTTGTAAATTAATTTTCTTCCACAGCTTAATGTTGTTGTTACTGTGGCTTTCAGTCTGAAGACTGGTTTGAAACGGCTCTCTACGCTACTCTAAATGTGCATTTATTTTCTTCACCGGATGACTACTGTGACCCACTTCCATTTGAACCTGTTTGCTGTACTCATCTCTTGGTGTCTGTCTGCAATTTTTATCCCAAGTTCCCACAAATATTAAGCTGAATGTGTCCTATCAACCGATCCTTTCTATTGGCATACATTTCTTTTCTCTCCAATTCTGTCCAGTACCTCCCCATTAATTATTCTATCTAATCTTCAGCATTCTTTGTAGAACCACATTTTCTTGTTTTAATAAAAGAATATATACCCCGTAGTAGGCCCCTAAGGCTTTATTTAAGTCCTGGGATTGAAGCACCCTGGTATCACTTTTTTTTTGCTGAAACTTCTTATTGAACCGTACACATTCGTTCAGCTTTAGCATCGTTATCCAAATACGTTCGTATTTAATGACAGTCTACGTTTCACTTCCGCAAAAGGCCACATTCCAATGGAGCAGCATATTCAGAAAATTGTTTTCCGTTTACGTAACTAATCATAAAAGGATTGTATCATTTAAATTTATATTTGATTTTAACAAATTTTTCTTGCTCGGAAATACTTTTCTTTCCATTGCCATTCCTCTCTACTGCGGCCATCATTATTTACTGTCCAAATAGCAAAAGTTATATCCTACATTCAGTGTCCCATTACCTAATCTGATTCTGTCAGCATCGCATGATCTATTTCGACTACATTCCGTTGTTCTTGTTTAGCCTTTGTTAATGTTCATCTCATACCCTTCTTTCAGCGCACTGTCTATTCCGTTCAAATGCCGTTCGAAGCTTTTTGTTGTCTATGACAGAATTACAATGTCAATGACGAACCGCGAAGTTTTTATTTCTAAACTTCATTCCCCTATCCAAATTTCTCCTTGCTTTCCTTCACAGCTTGCTGAATGTACAGATAGGGTGGCATTGGCAACAGCCTACAACCCTCTCTCATTGCCTTTTCAACTACTGCTCCCTTTTGGGTGCCTCGACTCTTATTACTGCAGTGTGGTTTTTGTACAACTCTAAATAACCACTCGGACCCAGCATTTTCCCCTGCTGCTTTCATAAATTTGAAGAATGTATTCTAGTCAATATTGTGACAAATTGTCTACAAGTAAAAAAAAATCTATTAACGTAGGTTTCGCGTTTCCTTAACCGATCTTCTAAGATATTTCTTAGAAATTTCTTCCAACATATATCCGGGACGTAAACTGATCTTCCCCGAAGTTTGCTTTTCCTATTGTTTCCTTTCTTTTGTGAATAACTCGTGTCAGTACTCTGCAATCATGACTTTTTAAATTGATACTTCGGTAATATTCACACTTGTCAGCACGTACTTTCTTCGGAATTTTCTTGACGTTTGAGGCCATTTTCCCTGTCTCATATATACTGCACAAGTGGAATAGCTTAGAAATGAATGTTGTCTACTCCAAGGGTCTAATTTCGTCTTAGTTCTTTGGGGTCTCTGTGAGGTTTTTGTCACAATATTAAATCTATCATCTCATTTTCATCTACTTCATCTTTCATTTCTGTACTATTGACCCCAAGTTTATTTCTATTGTATATACTTCTTCCTTATTCAGCATCTTTGATTAGATTTGTTTATCTATCTGAACTCATACAGTTGCTTCAGTTTTGTCGAAAGGCCAGCAATTTCCCTGTGGGCGGTATCTGTCTTTGCACTAGTAATGCATACTTCTATAGCCTGTCCTCTAGCACTTCATATCAGTCTCATTTTTAAGCATTTGTATACCCTTTCGCCTGACTATTTATGCATTTTTAGGTTTTCTCCTTTCTTAAATTAAATTCAGTATCAACTGTGATTCAAAGGATTTCTACTAAGCGTTGTCCTTTTATCTACTTCATTGTCTGCTGCCTTCACTATTTCAGCTCTCGAACCTACATGTTCGTCTTCTGCTATATTCTCTTCCCCTGTGTCAGTCAAATGATCCCTCAAGCTCCCTTTCAAATTCTCAGCAGCCTCTGATTCTTTCAATTTATAAGATTTTCATCTGCTAAATTTCCTACTGTTTTAAACTTTATTCAGTTTTAATCCCTACTTCATAACCAATAAACTATATTCATATTACACATCCGCCCCTGGAAACGTCTTACACTTTAAAATATGGATCCGAAAACTCTGTCTTACCGTTGTATTATCAATCCGAAAGATTTCAATGTCCCCATATCTCTTGTACGTATACAACCTTTTTATGACTCTTAAACTAAATATTAGCAGTGATTAAATTATACTCTGTGAAAAATTGACCATCCGGTTTCTTCTTTCATTCCTTTCCTTCTGTCTATATTCTCTTACTGTTTTTCCTTCTCCTATTCCAATTACCGAACTTCAGTGACTCATCACAATTAAGTTTTCGTTTCCTTCAGCTATCTGAATAGTCTGCCTTTTCTCATCATACATTCTTTCAATCTGTTCATCATATGCAGAGGTAGCTTGCATATAAACTTTTATTACTGGAATGGACGATGGCTTTGAGTCTGTATTGGCAACGATAGCCTACCTACATCTCTATTTTCTTATTCATTGTTAGACCTACTCTTGCATTCCCTCTATTTGATTTCGATAACATTGTATTCATCAGACCAGAAATCCTATTCTTCTCCCACCGAACTTCACTATCCCCACTGCATCTGGCTTTAGCCTACCCATTTCCCACTTGCCCAACTAAGAGATCTAACATTTCACGCTCCGATCCGAGGTAAAGTAGTTCCTTTTTTCCTGATGGCGTCATCTTGCCCTGAGATCCGAATAGAGACTACTTTACCTTCGGAATATTTTATCCACGAGGAAGCCATCACCATTTACCGTGGTGGTGCGTGTCTTCAGGAAATGTAACGGCTCTAGTTCATTGTGGTTTCATCCGTTTGCAGTACCAGCACAGAAGGGTGACGTTCAACGATTTTACAAGGCCAGATCTGTCAGCTATCCAGACCACTGCTCCTACAACTTATGAAAACGCTGCTGATCTTCAGGAACGATTTGTTTGTGTGGTCTCTTCACAGGTACACCGCCGTTGTGCTGGCACATACGGTGCAGCTATCTGTATCGTTGAGGCACGCAAACACCGTACCTTGGCAATGTCCGTGGTTCATAGGGTAGTCTCTACAGGTTACAAGAAGGCAATACACAGGTTCTCTTCTTGATCACTCGCTTAAATGGTACATAGCATGAATACTCTGCTCATATGGAAAACAAACCATATTAGAATTTGACCAAGACGTAATGTTACAGTCCTTATACCAACTAGCCTCTCGCAAATGTGATAAATTCCTGCTGTACGCATAAGTTGTATAGTTAATATTCTAATAACACACTTGCAGCTCGGAGTTTTAAACGGAAAGCTAGGAACAAACACAGAGCACTTTCTATTATCGTGCCTGTAAAGCTCGCTATGATGATTTTAATAGATACTGAGAAACTAGTACACCTGAGACATGAATGCATAAATATTCAAGCAGATATTCAATATAGTTAGTCTGTTCTTAAGGAAATAGTACCTCGCAGACTAACGGGAGGAACTGTTCTCATTGCGTAGTAACTTAGCTCTAAGGAAAAAAAGTAAGAAAACCGACGCACCACGAACGAATCATCCGAATGGGACGCAAAAAGATAGATGTGACGTACAAGTACGGACGAGCAAATGATCGGAATTTTAGAAAAATTGGATAATTTATTGAAGAGAAAAAGCCTCACAAATTGAGGAAGTCAATAACGCTTTGGTGTACCACTGGCACTTACGCAAGTTATTTGGCTTGCCATTCATTGATAGTTGTTGGATGTCCTCTTGAGTGATATCGTGCCAAATACTGTCAAACTGGCGTGTTACAAGTTACCGAGATGGTAGCAACTGAGGATAGATCCGTTGACCTTGATGGTCAGCGTAGGGTTTGGCAAGCACGAAGACAAGCGATAAATACTCTCCCAGTGTACGGACGGGCATTATATTTCTGAAATGTAGGCCATGGCTGGGTTGTCATGAAGGGCAACAGAATGGAGCGTAGACTATTGTTGATGCGCCGTTGTGCTGTAAGGGTGCTGCGGATATCAACCAAAAGGATCCTGCTATGAAATGAAATAGCACCACAAACCATCGCTCTTGGTTATCGGGCCATATGATGAGTGACAGTCAGGCTGGTATCCCACCAATCTGCAGAGCGCCTCCAGACACGCCTTCGCTGGTCGTAGAGGCTCATTTGCAAGTGTTACTCATCACTGAAGAGAATTCTACTCTAGCCCATAAGATTACAGATCACGATGTGTCTGGAGACGCCATGGACGAAGGTGGGACAGAAACCTGCCTGTCACGCGTGATACGAGAGGAAAACCTAGCACTAGAGGGACCGAGGGGCCAAATTGGCCCCTTTTCGATCTTTTCACTTGTTGTAAGTTCCAACTGACTTGATATTATGTGACTTTTCATCAGTCATATGAAATATTAACCACCACGTTTTGGAGTGTCCTATTTTTACTAGGTTGTGAAATATAAAGCTTACCACCTAGAAGGGCGGTGGGGCCAATTTGGCACCTCCAACATTTCTCTGTATTTAGAGGCTACTTCTTTGCAATACTAAGTATGAAATCACATCAACTGTTGTCCCTTTGTTGTTCAAATATGCGACAACAATGTCATTCAATCCAGCGCTACTTGTTGGTTAGTTGACGCAAGGATTTCAATTATTGTCTGTTGTGACGGTATCTGAGAGTCGTCCCTGCAGTCATGAGCTACGAATACAAGAAGCGGCTGAAATACTTGCAGAACTGAGAAAAATAGAAGACGAATGTTTAGGTGAAGAATTTGAGTTTTCCGACAGCGATCAGGACAATGAAGAAAGTGTAGTAGTATGTGCAGATGAAGAATGTGATTCGTGCAACGAATGTGATGATGTAAACACAGCCCAGGACAGTTTTCCGCTAAATTTAGGGGAAAATGAAGCTTCTACATCCAGCATGCCTTCAGATGTTCCAAATTCCAGCTCTATAAGATTAACAAACCGGACAACATTTGCTTCCCCCGGAAGTCAGTCAAAAACTGATACTGGGCAACCTACTGAAGAAAAAGAAACAGCGAAAGATGGGACTGTGTGGAAAATTGTACCAGTGGGTTCTAATGCAGGTCAGTAACATTTCTGCTCTTTGTGTAGAATTTTAGTTTGTAAAATTACAAGAACAGATATACTCATATAATATCAGTTCTAATATTACGTTCTAAAAATACTGTTCTTTTTTCATATGTTTTCAGGTCGTCTACAAAGTCATAACATTTTGCAGGAGAGGTCAGGACCAGCATCATATGCGAAAAGGAAAATTCAAAGTGGGAAACTTCTTAGTGCTTGGCGGTTAATTTTCAGTGCTTCCGTAATGCGCCACGTCAAGCACTGTACTGAAGCTGAGGCTCGTCGTCGAACACAAGACGATTCCTGGACAGTAGACACTGAAGATCTGGATGCTTCTGTCGCCAAAATGTATGCAAGAGGAGTGTATGGGGCGAAGAATATTCCTCGCAAAAGCCTATGGTCAACAGTATGGGGTCCTCCGTTTTTCAGACAAACTTTGGGACGAAACAGAGTTATCGAAATAATGAAGTATTTGAGATTTGACACCAAATCCACTAGATCTGAACGCCTCAAGGCTGACAAATTTGCTCTTGTCTCAGATACTTTGAATGCTTTCATAGAAAACAGTGTGTCATGCTATAAAGCAGAACATTATCTTACGGTTGATGAACAACTTCTGCCGTCTAAAACAAGATGCCCATTCACACAATATATTGCAAGCAAACCAGATAAGTTTGGCATAAAATTCTGGTTACTTGTAGGTGTTTCTAGTAAATTCATACTGAATGGCTTCCCATACACTGGTGCTGATCCCCTTCGACCGGCTGGCCAAGGCGTAGGTGAAAATGTTGTTCTTAGGCTTATGGGACCATACTTAGGCAAAAGTTTGAATGTCACTACTGACAGTTACTTCACTTCGCTAAGCCTTGCAAACCGTCAGAGGGCAGCATCCAAAACTTTAGTAGGCACTTTGAACCGTTATCGAAGGGAGGTGCCTCCTGCTGCAGAGACCAGGAAACAACCACTCCACTCGACTATTGTGTATAAAAATGATGGTGGAACAGCACAACCAGTTTATCAAGGGAAAACAAATAAGAATGTTTTGTTACTGAGTTCACTTCACTCTCATGTATCCCTGTCCGATAGTCAGAAGAAGATTCCTGAAACAGTGCAATTCTTCAATGGAACAAAATTTGGGGTCGACGTTGTCGATCAAATGACAAGGATGTGCTCCACAAAAGACTGTACAAGACGTTGGCCAATGCATGTATTTTACGACATTCTTGATTTGGCTGCCATAAATTCCTGGGTGTTGTATAATGAAGTGACTGGTAAGCTACTTAGCAAGCGGAAGTATGATTTGTGTGAAGAGCTTCGAGCGCAGTATGTATCATCGAGAAATAAAGAGCCAGACCAGATTCATACAGGCACAAAAGGCGGACCACAGAGGGCAACTAAGAGAGAGAAGTGTAAAATTCGTACCTCATGTAAAGGAAACCATACTGCTACTGTTTGTTCAGGTTGTGAGAAAGCAGTATGTGGCAAATGTGAAAAGAGGAGTGTGGTGCGACAAGTGCAGCAGTAAACAGCAGTGAACTACGGCGAAGTGTGTGTGTGTGTGTGTGTGTGTGTGAATGATTATGTGTGTGTGTATAATGTACTTATTTTATTAATAAAAATCAAAAAAAGCTATATATGTGTGTTAAATTCGATTACCTATCACAATCTGATCAAATAAACGAAAATAAACACGGGGCAATTTTTTTTTTCTAAATCTTTTTGCATATTGGTGGGACTATTGCCATTCTGCCAGAGCTCTTTTCATAATTGACAACGTTTTATTATTCACTGATGGCACTATGTATAAAACAGTCTTCCCCTTCTTTCGTAATTACGACCTCTATTTATCCCAGTGTGATAGTCATTTTCTTATTTTAGAGGCTCTGCATAGTGCGACCTGGATGCATTCAATCTTTAAATTCCTAATGCTCTCTGCGTGTTTAATATTAAAATTTACACTATTCACTTCACAGCGTTTTTCGCGAGGACCAGAGACATTAAGCATCTTAATGCACTTAAAAATCGGAACGAGTATTTCTTAAAATTTTCTGTCTTATTTTTGTAGCCCGTTCGTGGCGCAAATGTGTTAATGCAAAGCAGGTTTTTACGGTATGAATCTCAACGCCTTTAACTGTCGTACTAAATAGGATGCATCTTTGCAAAGGATTTTCTTTATACCCTCCACCCGAACTGTGCGTACCGAGTGAACGGGCTAACTGAAACGACGAACGGCTTGCGTTCCGCAGTCATAAATCAGGATAAATGCCTGGAACTGTTAAGAAACTTGGGAAACGCACCATCGTAAGTTCCAGCGTCTTTAAGAACGAGACGTGTAAAGTTTCATTCAATAGGGCTCATAAAACTTTGTGGAATGTTTATTATCTTCCCATCCCCCGTCTCTCCGAGGCATTGTGCCGTCAAGTTGTTTTGGAAAATAGCCTTACTTGGCTTTGCAGGAAAAATGGATGGAGCATCTCCGATGCGCTGTCGATGACTGAATCAGCGCGATGTAGCTGCTAGACAAGCTCGCAACTGCCGTTAAGAAAAATAGCATATAAAACGGAAAGAGGTTAAATTGCAATTAAAAGGAAGCGGGCTTAAAAGCAAGCAGAGTTAGATTCGAACGTTTGGACGGCCGTCACTGAGTCAGAGCAGAAGTTGGTAGTTTTGAATTGACGGTGATGCTAATAGGCGATTTCGCTTTTGAAGGAATCATGCCAGCGAAAATTTTAAGTGCTGTAAGGAAATAAGAAGTTTATTCAACACAGAATGTAGATTGATCACTAAATGCCAAACTTTTTAGAAGTATTAGAAATGAGATTAGCTATAAACTTAACATCAGAATTGGGGACCACCTAACAGACGAAGTAAAGGAAATGCGCTATCTTGGACATAAACAGTGGTAAGAAATCTATACAATCTGTCAAAACTCACAGTTCGAGGTAGATACTTCTGAGAATGATCGTCTGGCACGCGATATTGTGTGGAAGTGAGTTATGGAGTGTGAGAAAACCGGAAAAGAAGAAAAATCAAATCGTTTGAGATGTTGTGGTCAAGTGTCTCAGTCAAATTTTGTGCCGAATCGTTTGCTTCAATAGTAAAATGTGAGAAATAAAGAGAGAAATGAGTGAGAGCTCTATGTTTGTGGCACGTTTACTCCGCTCCTTTCCTTGCGGTTAATAGTAACAGTAGGTGTAGCAGTCTCCGAGCAACATGCGTAATCCGCCACTTTGCGAAGAACGGAAATTCGAAATCTTTGGCTGTGAGAAAAGAAAGGCGGGTCGCTGACCAGAGAGGTCAAGCGTCTTTGATTGCAGAGATTGGCATTGGGTGACGGGTTTTGCAGTGATCGTTGGGGTTTGACAGGATGCGTGTGTGGCAGGCTAAGAGGGGTGGGGGAGGGGGGTGGGGGGAGGGAGGAGGCGACACCAGATAAAACGGACGCTCTCTTCTTCAGTCTGGTCGGAGCAAGACTGTTGAGGAAAAATCTTTTTTACTGTGTTGTATGTGACCACTGGGGTTGACGGGGCCGGCCGTTGTGTTCGAGCAGGCGCTTCAGTCCGGATCCACGCGGCTGCTACGGTCGCAGGTTCGAATCCTGCCTCAGGCATGGGTTGTGTTATGTCGTTAGGTTAGTTAGGTTTAAGCAGTTCTAAGCCTAGGGGACTGATGATCTCAGATGTTGAGTCCCATAGTGTTTAGAGCCATTTGAACCGTTTGGGGTTCACGGCTATTAGACTGTGGAAAGTAGTTGGGTGAAATTTAAGATTTTCCAGCTTCTTCCTAGTTTAAATAGTGCTTTACGTTATTTCTGATGTTACACTATTGTCAGTTCCTCAAATTAGCCGCTATCTCTTTGTGATTCCAATAGAGTGTGGCTAAACATATTCTCACAGTGAACCATTATTATTCTCGCTTTCGCGTGTATTAGACAGTGTTCCATTTATGTGATGGTATTAAATAAATCCCTGTAGTATTTCTGCTGCAATATAAAGTTTTTCAGTAACATATATCCAGCATTTACGACGATTCGTGAATATGATTTTCATATGAAAATTCCTGGCAGATTAAAACTGTGTGCCGGACCGAGACTCGAGCCCGGGACCCATTGACTTTTGCGGGCAAGTGCTCTACCATTTGAGCTACCCAAGCACGACTCACGCCCCGCCCTCACAGCTTTACTTCTGCCAGTACCTCGTCTCCTGTCTTCCAAACTTTACAGAATCTCTCCCGCGAACCTTGCAGAACTAGCACTCCTGAAAGAAAGGATATTGCGGAGACATAGCTTAGCCACAGCCTCGGGGATGTTTCCAGAATGAGATTTTCACTTTGCAGCGGAGTGTGCGCTGATATGAAACTTCCTGACAGATTAAAACTGTGTGCCGGACCGAGACTCGAACTCAGGATCTTCGCCTTTCGCGGGCAAGTGCTCTACCATCTGCGCGGTACACGGTTTTAATCTGCCAGGAAGTGTCATATCAGCGCACAATCCGTTGCAGAGTGAAAATCTCATTGTGGATGATTTTCATAATTGAGCCAACTTATCTTTGTGAATGATTCCTTGTCGTGCCAGACTGTTTCATATAACTCTAGATGTTAAATAGATGCCTATCATCTCGTCTTCTTGAATTAAATTGATTAAAACGTGGTCTTTTATTATTGCCGTCGATTTGCAGTTGTTTATCAGTCTTAATCGAGGTTTCTTTGTAGGTCGGCACACGTGTTACTAGCCAGAACTTCGAATGCCACCTAGCTTTTGGACGGAACCTTACTGTTCTTCTTTAGATTCTCACTCTTTCTCCAATGATTCTATAATGTCACTCCCAATTGTTCGCGAATAAATCTGGCCCGACTGCACTGGCGTTGCTACGTGAATCGAACCACGTGTGGTAATGTACGCAGATTGCTAGCAAAAATGACACTTGCAGCGTATCCTTGTTTCTTTTACATGTTTTCGTTATTCTTGAAGCAAAGTAAAGTCAGTCATTTCTCTGTATCTACATTACACGGTTTGGCGTGAAACATCCATTCATTATCTGTATCCTCCTGTCCCACACACAGGTGTTTAGTTTGAATTATTGTAACATTCATGTTTTTATACTGCATTCAAAAACTTAGGAGCTGCAAATCAGAAGTTTTTGAATAAGACTAGATTTTGAGTTATTGTTATGAATTAATAGTGAGTTGATTTCACCTCCACACTCTTATAGAAAGCTTAGCGCTATCTTTTCTTAATTGACCATAACGGATAAATTGAATGTGCACAGGGACCGACACGCTGTCTTGTATTCCAGGGCCTACAACAGAAAAAAATATTCTTTGCAAATTACGTACGTGAATAGCAGTCGAATAAATATATTTTTCTTGGTTTCTTTTACAATATGGAGACCAGTTCACTCTCTTCAAATGGACTCTTGCAGTGTTACCTGGTTAAGTACACTAACAAGAAACGAGTATGTTTGCTGCAGATTTGACGAGGAAATGGATATATCGGAAACCCTTACTAGGGAAGGAACAGGATGAGAGGAAGTATGTTTTACAGCAGTATGGAGCAATTTTCTATGTTACTAGAGGAAACCGAAGAGGGCAAAAATTACATTAGCAGACGGAATATACGCTTTAAATAATTCGGGACTTTGGTTGTATGTGCTGTTTGAGATGTAGAGGTTGGCAGTGTTCAGGAAATCACGGCATCATGACGCGCTACATGAAACCAGTCATAATACCGAACATACATATATAAAAATAACACAGAAAAACTAAAGCAATATTCAGAGGCGTGGAGCTGAACAACTGTTTTCACGAGTGTGGGGTCAATGTCTGAAACAACGCCTCATTAATTCGTAATAGTTTTCTATTTTCAACATCGCCTTCAGATACTGACACTACTAGTTTTTCAAAGAGTGCTAAACGAAATGAAACTGTGTAAGATTTGATTGGAAGGATCCGCAACTAAGCTTCGTAGTAGAGTCAGGTAAATAACAGCTTCTTGTAAATAATTTTATTGGTTCAAAATCATTACTGGTTTAGAACAATTATAAGCCTTCGGGCATACAAGACTGCAAAAGGAAAAATGAAGAGACTACAATAAGAGGTTCTATAAGACTTAACACTTGTTTGTTATAGTAATAGTGGGGATTCACTTGTCCAATTAAAAATATTAATTTGATAAGGTCGTGTTAGTCAGAATGAAAAGAAGAATCTCAAACCTAATTTGCACCCTGTTGGTGACATAAATAAAATTTTCAGTATTCTTCATCGTCGTCGCAGAGGCTGCGCCCTGAATATATCAGAAGAAATAGAAATTATGCACAGCTAAAACAAGAGCCCTTCAGATAGCCTTACGAGCAAACCACGCTGAAGCACATTCATCTTCTAATTAAATGTTCTTCTTTAAATAGCAGTCCAACGTCACCAGTTCTCCCCTTGAGATTTATTTGCCTAATTGGCATTATTTCTCCCTTGTGAGTACTTAATGTCGTGTTTGTTAACTAGTTTGTGGCTTTTTTTATATCTTTACAGTTTTACTCTTGTATATCACTTTTAACTGATGGTTGGACAGTCTCACTATTTATTCCCAAGCACCTAGTTTTCATCGTATCTTTATATTTTGACGATGTACGCTGCTATTCAATTATATATTCACCATCTGTTAACGTTCAGGTTAGTCAGTCACCCTTTAGACTATTCCCCAGTAGATGGCTTCACTTTCCCTTATGTTACGACGGTCGCTAGTACCGTTGAGCGTCTGCTCTCTACCTCGTGTCTTTCCACGTCTCATCTTCACGTGCAGGTGACGTTGGCCCGGAGCCTAGTGTTTACAATGTGCGACGGCCACACGCCTTACGGTGTAAGTTGACTTACGTTATTCGTTGTTGTTGTCTTGGCTTTATCCTCCCTTTCTTCTTCCTTTGACCGCTGAATTTATTTTGCTGAAGTTATTTTCTGACTGACTGGGGTGACATTCTGATTAACCCGACGGGATGAGCCTAATATTTACAGCTGGACAGTGAATCACCGCTACTACTGTAACAAACAAGTGTTAAGTCCTAGATTGGCAGTGACCAGAAAAATGTTTTCTCAGGAGAGAAGTTTCTTATCACTGAATATAGATTTAGTGTCAGGAAGTCTTTTCTGAAAGTATTTGTTTGTTTAGCCGTGTATGAAAGTGAAACATGGACTGTAAGACAAGAATAGAATAGAAGCCTTTGAAATGTGATACAACAGCAGAGTACTGAAGGTTAGATGGGCACATCACGTAACTAATGAGTACTGAATAGGATTGAGGAGAAAAGAAAGTGTGGCACAACCTGACCAGAAAAAGGGATCAGCAGACAGAACACATTCTGAGACATCAAGCGATCACCAACGTAGTACTGGAGGCAAGTGTTTTGGGTATAAATCGTAGATGGAAACCAAGAGCTGCTTCAGATAGATGTAGGCTGCGATAGCTATTCGGAGGTAAAGATGCTTGCACAGGATAGAGTAACATGAAGAGTTGCATCAAACCAGTCTTCGGAATGAAGAATGCAACTAGAACGAGGAAGGAAATCAGCCGTGCCCTTTTCACAGGAACCATATTGGCATTCGTCTGGAATGATTTAAGAAATTCAGGGAAAACCTAAATCTTGATAGTCAGACAGAAATTTGAATAGTCGTCCTCCCGAATACGAGTCCAGTGTGCTAACCATCGCCCCACGTCACTAGGTCTGCTTGATGAGTTGCGTCCAGTGCAATTTCTATCCTCCAAAAGGCAGCTAGCTAATCACGTGGCACTCTCATAAGTATAGACAAAGAGGTGGAGCAGCATTCGCTTATTTGTAACATACACTCCTCCAAACTTGAAGATATCGGTGAAGTATCCGACGGAAGTGGTCCGATGTGTTAGTTACGAGGATGAGCTGAAAAGTAATAAGTCTGAATTTTTTATGTGAAAACTCCTAAAGGTTTTCAGCTAAAACAAAAGCTATTAGTAATCTACATCTACAGGGCTATTACAGATGATTGAAGCGATTTCATAAATTCAGTGTAGCTCCATTCATTGACATATGGTCACGACACACTACAGATACGTAGAAAAACTCATAAAGTTTTGTTCGGCTGAAGCCGCACTTCAGGTTTCTGCCGCCAGAGCGCTCGAGAGCGCAGTGAGACAAAATGGCGACAGGAGACGAGAAAGCGTATGTCGTGCTTGAAATGCACTCACATCAGTCAGTCACAACAGTGCAACGACACTTCAGGACGAAGTTCAACATAGATCCACCAATTGCTAACTCCATTCGGCGATGGTATGCGCAGTTTAAAGCTTCTGGATGCCTTTGTAAGGGGAAATCAACGGGTCGGCCTGCAGTGAGCGAAGAAACTGTTGAACGCGTGCGGGCAAGTTTCACGCGTAGCTCGCGGAAGTCGACGAATAAAGCAAGCAGGGAGCTAAACGTACCACAGCCGACGGTATGGAAAATCTTACGGAAAAGGCTAAAGCAGAAGCCTTACCGTTTCGAACTCGTTGATGGGGACATGCTGCGCCGAGTGTGGGAGGAACTTGATTATCGGCTTGATGTCTGCCGAATCATTAAAGGGGCACATATCGAACATTTGTGAATGTCTAAAGAAACTTTTTGAGTTTTTGTATGTGTGTGCAAAGCATTGTGAAAATATCTCAAATAATAAAGTTATTGTAGAGCTGTGAAATCGCGTCAATCATTTGTAATAACCCTGTATATTCCTGATGTCTACTTATTTGTTTCTCAACATAGCCACCCTAGCGACAGACAAAGTTCTCCCAGCGAGGGACCAGTTTGTTGATGCCGTCGAAGTAGAACACTTTTTGACAGAGCCACAATCTGCTTCCACCGCTTCATAATTATCAAAGTGAAGTCCTTAAAATGATTCTTTATGTTTTGGAAGCACATGAATATTGGATGAGGCGATGTCAGGACTGAAATACGGATGACTGATGACAGCGTACTCAGGCCGTCGGATTGTTGCAGATATCTCAGCGGTCGGGTGCGATCTGGTACTGTATGTTGAAGGAGAGGGTGCTCTTTGAATACAGGCTGTCATTTTTCCCATGGTCTCGAAGCGCCTTGCAGACTTTATGGCAGTGCCATTAGGCATGTATTTCAAATGTGCCTTACCTCGAACATCCCAGAACACTGGGAGCATGACTTTGTCTGCTGGTGGTATGGTCTTGAACTATTTTGCATCGGTGATCCTTTGTGGGGCAACTCCATCGAGGGCAATTTTTTAAAGGTAGCTCTCAACATTTATCACAATGTTGCTAAGGAACCCACCACCCTCATGCTCAAAACTCAAGACAAATTGTTGACAGATGTCTTGTCTCTACTGTTTCATGTCAGGTGTGACTGTGGTGTCACCTCCAGACACCACACTTGCTAGGTGGTAGCCTTTAAATCGGCCGCGGTCCGGTAGTATACGTCGGACCCGCGTGTCGCCACTGTCAGTGATTGCAGACCGAGCGCCACCACACGGCAGGTCTAGAGAGACTTACCAGCACTCGCCCCAGTTGTACAGTCGACTTTGCTAGCGATGCTACACTGACAAATACGCTCTCATTTGCCGAGACGATAGTTAGCATAGCCTTTAGCTACGTCATTTGCTACGACCTAGCAAGGCGCCATTACCAGTTTATATTCAGTGTAATAATGTCTAAAGAAGAGCGATGTACACCGATTGTGGATTAAAGTTAAGTATTACATCAACTACGTACTTTATTTGCTACTATTAATTCCCTTAAATGTTCCAGACCTCGCGCCAGCCTGCGTGAGCTTAAGCGCGTGCCTTTCTGCTTCCTCTCATAGTGACTTGGCTGCCTTGCCAAGTCACAACAGTGACCATTCGAGCAGCCCACAGCGGACACAGTATTCTGAACCGCAGTTCAACAATGATGACCTGCACGTGCCCTTTTGATACGTCACGCTTTCATGGCAGCTGTATCTGTGTTATACGTCGATTTTCACTGATGAGTACGCCAACTCGTTTCAAATGAGTCTTGTCGGCTGCCCATACGGATTTTCTACTCTGAGCTGTCACACACGTTGAGGGTAGCACCATCGTTTCCTATATTACAAACATGAGCAACCCAACACCGCACTTTAGTGATGTCGATACAGTCATCACCTTACAGTCTTGTGGATTTCAACTGGCGTTACCTTTTTTTGCAAGCATGCTGTCTCTCACACCCCGACATAGTTATGTTACTCACCATCCTGTTTCACTCTACAATTCGAGGTCGTCTAGCGGCAGACTACGGCAACTTGTGCAAGCGAATCAGAAATGTGGGCCGAGTAATATGTATGGTACGTAATACCTCAATGGATATTGAGAACAGAATAAAAAATTCGGAAGCATTAGTTTTCAGCATGCCCTCTTGCAGTCTCTACTCCTACATACACTCCGCTATACAGCTGTACCTAGTACCATGATGTCATAACTGCTGTGCTCTCTTGTTGGCAGTCCTCATTTCTTATCAGTCCGCCTAATTTTCGACACGCTTCTATAGAACCAAATCTGGAAGTTAAAATTACTTACTACAAGGCGTATATTTTGTGACGCTATTAGCTTTAAAGTCACATACTAATAGAAACAGGGATTCTCGTCATGGCAAACTCTTAGAAATATGATATTTTTAAAGAAAACTTCAAACTATTGTTAATTAACGTGGCACAGAACATACGAAATAAGAAAAATGTATCGCTGACACTACGGACAGTAGTGAAATAGAAATTTATTTACCAAATATCACATCGGTGGACTCACAATTAAAATTATTTACGCAGAAGACATGGATTCAATAGCAATTATTACGCTGAGTAATGAGCTTACAAGACGTTGAGTGAAGTCATGCTTACACTCCCAGTTTGAGGTAATATTCTCGATTTAGTGATACGCTACTTATTTTTTCATAAACTCCGCCTTATTATATACACTGAATATGTAAACATGACAGTATTTGCTTAAAAGGGACTGATGCACTGACGCACTTCGTAATGCAGTAGGAAGAGCTATAACTATTTTTTAAGGTAACTTTGTTTTTACAAAATATTTTGGGAAAAATGTGTATTTTGTGAATAACAATAAACACGGATATCTTTCTGAATCCTGGAACTCAGTAATTGTCCATCTATATTATGGAAATGTAATCCTTATGAACTTGAAGATGCGTCTATACTGACTGAAACCGGTAGCTGCGAACAAAGGCCTTTCATACAGCTATGCAGCTTTTGGGAATGTCTCACCCAATCCTGCCTCTGTTAATTGATATAATTTTTATCATAAATTGAATGATTAATTAAAGTTGAGTGTTTTTTATTGTTATTCATAGTGTCTATGAGCAATGGTTACTCTCCGTACAAAGTAGAATGTATTTTACGGTTGAACTGCTCTGTAAGCAATTTATATTCGTACAGCTGTCACTCGAGAACGTCACAGTATGCTGAAATCACGGTCCCGGTAAATAAATAAATTTCATAACCTTCCAAATGTGGAAGCAGGACGTTCTGAAATATTCAAGGAGTATGGACTCAAGTAAACAGAAACAATTATTGCGAGGGATGTACTGAATCTTGCATCCTCAGAATTTCTGTGCATCAATTGAAATTCTCGATTCCATATAAAATCTGGCCAGGCTTGAGTTAAATTTCATATTTATATTATATATTCCATATCTGAAGATATTTTTGCATGCATGTGTTCGTCAAAACACTATTTCCCTGATAGTATAATTTTATTTTTCATCCATTACGTAACATCGAGATTCAACCACAAATATTAGTAATCACAGTTATGAAATTAAATGATAAAAGAACTGATTTACAGTAAGGATAATGTTATTATGCCCCAGTTTTCTTAAAAATAAATTTTCTGTTTTCATTTATAATTTTTCTTATTTTACTATCAATAATGTAGTCGACCGTGTACACTTACAGGAAGCTGCTATTTGTCATATTCTGAAAATTTGCAACCTTTGTTATGAATCTTTACGTGAATCAATCCTTAAGTAAATTATTATTTTCAAAAATCATTATGTAAGTCATATCTGAAAAACAATTTCGATTAAAACCGTTTATGTCAATACTAATTTTTGTTATATCCTGTTCAAGAACGATCTGGAAGCTGTGTATGTAATACTTACAGAATTTTTTGGCGGCAAACGTGCCAGAGTGGTTTCGGTAGCTATCGTAGTTGGTCCATGTGACTATGTGAGAAATTAAGTACTTTATCTAGTGTAAAAATATTGCTCAATGTTGATTATGAACAGGTGTAATTGTAAAAAGTGTTTCAGTAACTTACAAATGAATGTAAATTGTGATAGAAACCGACAATATTTCAGCGACTTTCCATTGAAACACCTTGGACCAATAACTTTGGGAAGCTTATACAAGAAAAAAAGGAGATACATTGAAAAATAAGTATCATTTATCTGCTAAGGTAATGTTTATTCCTTTCAAAAACGCTAGAGTAGTCAATTGAACATTATACATTGTGCTTCTGTATAACCACGAACATTTGATAGAAGGGAGGAACATTATAGGGAGAAGATGTGTGAGATGTTTGCTAGAGGTGAATGCTGAAGTGGACGAGACTCCTACACGCCGCAGAAGTGGGTTACGACGTGCTTGCAGCGCAGGCAGAGATGTGAGCTCGTAGACCAGAAGCATGTGAGTTAGCTGCTAGCTGATGAGCAGACGCCAGCATTACGGGGAAGGCAACGTCTCCGTGACGACGCAGAGGGACGCCAGAAGCGAATGGCGTGGCGTCGCAGGAAACGGCGCCCGGCCAGATAGCGCCGGAGTTGTGACCGCCGTTGATACGACGGCGCGCAAACGTCCACCCAAGCACCGGCCTGTTTCATAAGCGGAGCCGCGAAATATGCCCCTCCATATAGCGGCGGGTCGTAACTGGTCACCACGCCCTCCTCCTGCATAAGCGGCTCTCGTCGGAAAGCGTTTCCGTGTCGCCCGAGGCCTTTCGATTTCGCTTTGGCCTATTTATGTCTACATGTTATATCGTAATGTTTAGCACGAGGCTCTGCCCTGGAAAAAGTAAATGCTCCCCTCATCGTTTGTAACGAATCTATTTCTTTTTAAACAGTGTATTTAAGACTTGTGTTACTTGTTGTACAATGTATGTTACGGAATCAAATAATTTGGCTTATCGTCAAGACACAGCCTGTTATGTTAGATGGAGAGTCATAAACAGATGTGGAAGTAACTTGGGAAAGGAAATATGTTATAACCATTCTTACACATACTGTGTGTTAATGACCTAAGAGACAACTCTGGTGTTACATTGTCTGATAATACTAACAGGATGAGAAGGGAAAGGTCGTCGGAAACATGCAGTAGGGGATCGCTTCTGCTCCATGATAACATTCATCCACACGTCTCCAAGGTCACACAAAGTATGATGACCAAGTTGAAGTGGGAGCGTCTTGAGTATCCACCCTACAAAAAACATGGTTCAAATGGCTCTAAGCACTGAGGTCATCAGTCACCTAGACTTAGAACTACTTAAACGTGACTAACCTAAGGACATCAAACACATCCATGCCAGAGGCAGGATTCGAACCTGCGACCGTAGCAGCAGCACGGTTCCGGACTGAAGCGCCTAGAACCGTTCGGCCACAGCGGGCGGCTCCACCCTACATCCCGCACTATACGTACTGTGACTTCCATGTGTTCTGCCCGGTAAAAAAAAAGTAAGTCTCGAAGAAAGTGCTTCAACTCTGACGACGAACTGAAGCACACAAGGGTCTGTCACAGCCACAGGAATTCTGGGAACACAGAATCCTGCAGCTTATACCTTGTGAAAGACTACAATAGTTGTACTCAGGTCTGCGGTGTTTATTGCTGTATAAAGACTCTCATATATCCCCAGTTGTCTATGTATCTTTAATTTTGATTTCCCCTCTACCCCTCCTCAATATATATACAGGTACCCCATTTATTTTGACCACCGTCAATTACTGTTTGTCCAGATGCAAATTACAAAACGTTTCAAGAAAATGTTCTTTAGCTGTCTGGGGGACATCAATCAGCACGATTGCCTTCGTTGTAGCTTTGTTTTTTACAAAGATATGAACAGCGGTATGACTTTTTTAAATGGTACTCCGTATGTTTAATTCGGCAGTTCATTTCCTCTCCTAAAGACCTATTCAAAAATGTATCACGTTGTACCATTTACTGAAACACAACTTTATTAATTACATAACACAACACTGACTTTGACCCTAGGATCACAAACTCGTCCACTTGCTGGAGTTGTCAGAAAATGAAAACCAAGTAAAAACATAGCAGAAAATTGACTCTGACTCTCCTGTACCATTGCCCAGGAGCAGAACATTCAAAGGTGCTTAAAATGGTGACCCTGGACACCGATACACTCGTGCACTCTTTGAATGAAAGAATCATTTACTGCTTCCAGTTTTGCCTGCTGAAGAGAACTACAAGCAAGCACGATACGTTCCTGCATGTCCTTTGGAGTTGTTGGAATATTGCGATAGATAACGTCTTTAATACATCTCCAAAGATAAGCGTCTAGAGGATTTAAATCAGGAGACCTAGCAGGCCAAGTAACTGTTCCTCCTCGAACAGTCTATTTGGCAGGATACCTTCGGTTCGGAACATGACGTGCGCGCAAGGCTTTACGTGCTGGACATCCATCGTGTTGATAGCACATAAGCATTCTGGTTTTTAGCGGCACTTCATCCAGAACAGGAGGAAGAATTCGTCTGAGGAAGTTGTCATACGCTGTGCCGGTTAGACAACCATTGATGAAATAATGGCCGATAATTGTAGTACCAAGCTTCCCACACCACACGTTAACTCTCCATTGACGCTCATGTTCCACCTTTCTAAGCCATCGTGGGTTGTCGATGGACTAATAGTGCATGTTCCTTGTATTTACCTGTCGTTTGTTTGAGAAGGAGCATTCATCGGTAAATAGAACGTTGGAGAAGATGTTCCGGTTGGCGAGGATTTGCTGCTGTGTCCACTGACAGAATTGTACACGAATCTGGAAATCATTCCCATGCAATTCTTGATGTAGGTGTACATGGTAAGGATGCAACCGGTGACGTGTAAGAATACGATGTACACTGGTTTTAGAAATGCCAATCTCGTGTTCAAGCTGTCGTGTGCTCACATGTCGATTCATAGCAGCGGAAGCGAGAACAGTAGCTTCGACAGCTTCGTCTGGGCGAGTGCTACAACGATTGCGTTGTCGTGATTTGGAACTTCCCTTTTCCTGAAGCGTCGCAACAAGACGAGAAAACACCCGTCGGGAAGGTGGGTTCTTGTCAGGACATCGCTCTCTGTACAGTTTCACTGCCTTCGTAGCATTTCGCCTACCTTCAACAACAACAAAGGAAACGTCATGTCGATGCAGTTTGTAGGAAGGACAGCCTTCACTGTATGCCTACTCTACACAACAATATTTAAATGGACTAAACTACTGTACTAAATGTACCCGTACGTAAGAAAACAGTATTGTAATTACTGTTCTGCCAACTTACATTCCCCATAGATGAGTAGCGTTTCTACCTTCTCTTCGTTGGTGTACATTCTACCCACACAACTCTTCAACTGACGATGGTTGACGGAACGACGGGTGTGCATTCTACTTACATTTACATTTGTCCTCTGTCAACGTCAGCAAGTGGATGTGTTCCACTACCCCGAGTACCTGCACTAAGCGCTAGGAGCGTCAACGTCAATTTTGTGTTATGTATTTAATAACGTTGTGTTTCAGTGAATGGTAATCTGTGATACATTTTAATAGGTCCTTAGGAGAAGAAATGAATTACCGAATAAAAAATACAGGGTGCCATTTAAAAAAGACATACCGCTGTTAATATCTTTGTAAAAAACAAAGCTGCAACGAAATCAATCATGCTGAGTGATGTACCCCTAACGGCTATATATATACACTAATTCTCATAAATTAAGGGTAATTGGAGAATGTGGTGCCACACAACTGGCGCACTAATAGCAGACACAACACAGATCTGTAAGTCCACGGTATTGGTGATAAGTTGAGAAAACCGTCCCGAAACACATGTGCTAGAAAGCGCCGCTGTTTCCTGCACTTGTATCTCGACATCAATATGGGATATGATCGTCATGCACATGTACACAGCCGCACAATGGGTTGGCATACTCTGGATCAGGTGTTCGATCAGCATCTGGGGTATAGCCTCCCATTCTTGCACCAGTGCCTGTCGGAGCTCCTGAAGTGTCCTAGGGGTATGAAGACGTGCAGCGATACGTCGACCAAGAGCATCCCAGACGTGCTCGATGGGGTTTAGATCTGGATAACAGACAGGCCACTCCATTCGCCTGATATCTTCTGTTTCAAGGTTCTCCTCCACGATGGCAGCTCGATGGGGCCATGCGCTATTATCCATTACGAGGAAGGTAGGACCCACTGCACCCCTGAAAAGGTGGACATACTGGTGCAAAATGATGTCCCGAAACTCCTGACCTGTTACAGTTCCTCTGTCAAAGACATGCGGGGCTGTACGTGCACCAATCATAATCCCACCCAACACCATCAAACCACAACCTCCATACAGGTCCCTTTCAAGGACATTAAGGGGTTGGTATATGGTTCCTGGTTCACACCATATGAAAACCCGGAGAGAATCACTGTTCATACTATACCTGGACTCGTCCGTGAACATAACCTTGGACCACTGCTCCAATGACCATGTACCGTGCTCTTGACACCAGGTTTTACGGGCTCTCCTGTGACCAGGGGTCAGTGGAATGCACCTTGCAGGTCTCCAGGCGAATAAAACATGTCTTTTCAGTCGTCTGTAGACTGTATGTCTGGAGACAACTAGACAAC
This sequence comes from Schistocerca americana, assembly GCF_021461395.2. Taxonomy (NCBI): domain Eukaryota; kingdom Metazoa; phylum Arthropoda; class Insecta; order Orthoptera; family Acrididae; genus Schistocerca; species Schistocerca americana. The sequence goes on along the minus strand of NC_060119.1, from coordinate 159,640,342 downwards.
TGATCCAGTGCCTGCGGTAAGGACCCGTGCAAGGCTACCTGCAGTACTCTGTGGTTGTTGCGGTCACTGGTTCAAAAATGGTTCAAATGGCTCTGAGCACTATGGGACTTAACTTCTCAGGTCATCAGTCCCCTAGAACTTAGAACTACTTAAACCTAACTAACATAAGGACATCACACACATCCATGCCCGAGGCAGGATCCGAACCTGCGGCCGTAACGATCGCACCGTTCCAGACTGTAGCGCCTAGAACCGCTCGGACACCCAGGCCGGCGTGGTCACTGGTGGTGAGATATCGGTCTTCCTGTGTTGTACACTGTGGACTCCCGTACTGTAGCGCCTGAACACGTTTCCTGTCTGCTGAAATCGTTGCCATAATCTTGAGATCAAACTTTGTTACACACAGAGACCCTATGCTACGACCTGCTGTGTTTGACCAGCCTCCAGTCGCCCTAGTATTTTACTCCTCATAACGTCATCAATATGTATTCTTTGAGCCATGTTCAACACAAAGTCACCATCAGCACATCTGAAAATGTCTGCACACTTACTCGCTACAGCGTACTCTGACATGCACCAACACACATCTGCGTATGTGGACTGCTGCTAGCGCCATCGTGCGACGACCGCAGGTCAAACGCGCCTCATGGTCTTACCCCGAGGTGGTTTAAACCCGCAAACCGCCCACCAGAAAGTTTTTACACCATGTATCAGCATTATCCTTAATTTATGAGCAGACTCTTTATACAAAAGTTATCACCAGAGACCTGAGTACAACTGTTCTACTCTGTCACGAGCTATAAGCTGCAAGATTCCCTGTTGCCAGAATTCCTATGGCCGTGACAGGAGCCAGTCCTCTACCGTCCTCCAGTCCTCCACTGTCATGTACGTATGTGTCTCGGCAGTCTTCTTCAAAAGCCTCAAATCGATTTCAGTTGAATTTCGCACAGAACCAGCAGGCCTGACGAGTACCAGCACTGCGCGATATATGACTTGCTAGCTGCATTAGGCGCGTAAATATGAGCAAAAACGTGTTCTTTCCAGCTACTGGAATATGGGCTGCCCTTCATGACATGCATATTTTGTGGTAACAGTATTGACCTACCATATCAATCTGCTTTGCTGCGCATTCCGCATATCAGTGGCAAGAAAGAGTTCCCGGGCCCCGATATGTAGGCTGTTCTGCACGACCAGCGTATTTTTGTTTTAGCAATCTCGACCTGCTTTGTATGATGGCCTGTACGTTAGGGGCAAATAAAAGATTTTCAAGCCCCTGATTTGTAGTCCGCACTACATGACTGGCATGTTGGGGAAGTAGTATTGACCTGCTTTACTGAAGCTAGCTTTACTGAACTCTACTGCAGGGGCTAGACATGTCATTGAGCATGTCTGGGGAAAGTTGATAAGGATAGAGGAGGGGATTGGAGGACTGAGGGGAAGGAGGAATTGGACAGAGAGAGGGGAGGACGGGAGGAGGGGAGATGCATGAGGCAGGTGAAAGGTGTACGGGAATAGAGCGAAGACAGAAAATAAAGACAAGGGGACAGAGATAGAGAGGGGGTGGAGGCTATGGTCATAAGGAGGAAGGAGGAAGATGGGTAAGAAAGAAGGCTGGAGAAAATGGACAAGGAGAAGGGGAAGAGGAGAAGTGGCAGAGAGAGAGTGGGAAATAGGAGATAGACAGAGAGGACAGAGGATGAGGTGGCCAGACAGAGGGAGGAAGTGGACACAGGGAGGAGGAAGGGGAACAGGAGACGTGTCCAATAGATGCGTGGAACGAATAGCAGGCGAAGCTGCGGGGAAGAGCCCAGAGTACGACGTTTGTGAGAAATATAATCAGAGTGACAACGCTGTAAGTGATCTGTTAAAGATGAGTTTTTCTTCTTGTGTAGACTGGTGTGTTCATCCCTTCCAGATGCTCAGTCTGAGTTTCAGATCCGTACAGCGATCGCGTCATTTCTGAGATCGCTATAAGTGAAGTTGTGTTTTTGTTATATGTTAAACAAACTGAACAGCGGAATTTAGAGGAACGTAATACCAACAATTTGTGTGGTAAACTCGGAGAATCCGCTCGTGTGACCTATTAAAAGGTGAAACAGATCTATAGGGAACATCCTTTACCATGAGCACAAGTTTTTTGCCGGCACAAATAATATTTGGAACGCTGAGAACACCTTGGAATTGAACCTCGCTCACGGAGACTTTCAGCTTCAAAAACGAGAGAAATCAGACATGTGCGTGTTCTTGCGAAATCAGACTGACGTTTCACAACTAGGATGATGGGTGATATGTTGAATTTAAACTATTTCACTATACATATAATTTAGACTGAAGCAGGTTTGCGCCAAAATGGGGCCGAAAAACATCAGAACTAAGCAGAAGGACAATCGAAGTGACGTGCTCATTTATCTTCTTGAGAAGATTGTCGATGACCACGAATGGTTCAGTCGTCTGATCACAGACGATAATTCCTGGATGTTTGAATACGATCCTGAGACAAAGTGACAAAATGAGGAGTAACACACTGAGACCTGTCCTCAATCGAAAGAAAGCTCGAATCAGCAAATCAAAAATCAAAACAAAGAAGATTTGGGTTTTGATAGTAGCGGTATTGTACAAAAAGAATTTGTTGCTACAGGACAAACTATCAACCAAGTGTCTTACAAAGATATCCTTGAAATGCTAAAAAAAATAAAAAAATAAAAAATAAAAAAGGCGAATCGAGTGAGACCGGACATTGCTCGCAAGTGGACGTTGGATCATGACAAGGCTCCATTTCACACGGCCGCTTCCATTACGGAATTTTTGACGTCATGCATTCTTTTCCACTCCCCACTTATTCACCTGATATCAGACCTTGTGACATTTTTCTTTACCCGAAACTGAAAAATGTCTCAAAAGAACGTGTATTTGGGGCTCTGGAGAACATTCAGAAGAATGTGAACGACATACTATACTAGTTGAAGTCATTCAGCGCTGGTATCAAAACTGAGAACAACGATTCCACCGATGTACAGCTGCAGAAGCGAACCACTCCGCAGAAGACAATATTGTCGCTTCAAAAAATAAATAAATAAAAACTTTGGTAGATAAAAGATTCGTCTCATTACTTTTCCCACGAACCTTGTGTATATAAATCATTTGTCATTACGACAATGTTAAACGATTGAAGATATTTTCGCTCCCTGTTCGATTATTGCTATGAGATTTCACATTTCCTGTAGCTTCTTACCAGCAGAGAGTCCTGTTTGTGCTTTACCTGCGAGGTTCTTGTGCGGTGGAGCTTTGATCAGATATCAATAAAGGAGTGAAGAGACATGTATATAACATCAATCGTCACATCTTTTTTGCCATTTCGGAAACATCGTTTGGTGTGAGCAGATGTCCTTGGTTCCAGGGTTAACCGGATCACTTTATAATGGAAAATGTGTAGTTTATGCAAAGTACACTTGACATCACAAAAAATCGCTGTAGCTGAAATTTGAATTATCAATGTTGAAGTTAGATGAAGTGGGGATTACTGAATCTCGGTGGCAGGATGAAAACCAAATACTCAATCAAACAGAAGTAATGCAGGAGTAGGCCTAACAATGAATAAGAAAATAGGGATGAACATAAGATACTACGAGCATCATAGTGAATGAGTTTTCGTAGCCAAGACAGACACAAAGCCAACACCCACCACACTAGTACAATTAGAACAGATCTAAACAATGTGTGATGAGATAAAAGAATTTATTCTCATACCTAAGGAAAATTCGGTTGTGATGGGTGACTGGAATTCGGTAATAGGAAGAGGAAGAAAAGGAGAAATAGTACGAGAATATTAACTGGGAGAAAGGGATGAAAGAGAAAGCCACTAGGTAGAATTTTGCACATAGCATAATTTAATCATAACCAACACCTGGTTTAATAATCATGAAAGAGAGCTAGAGACAAGGGAAGTTTTCAGATTGATTACATAATGACATGACAAAGATTTGAGAACCAGATTTTAAACTGTAAGACATTTCTAGCGGCAGATATTGACTTTGACGATATTTATTATTTGTGAAACGTAGATTAAAACTGAAGAATTTGCAAAATAGGTAGCAAATTAAGGAGATGGGATCTGGATAAGTTGAAAGAACGAGAGGTGGGTGAGAGCTTCAGAAGGAGCATTAGCATTTAATTAATGAAAGGAGAAAATAAAAAGTAAAAAATTCAGCAAACGAAGCAGGCGAAAGGGAATGCAAACATCTAGGAAGTGAGACTGACAAAAACTGCAAAATGGCTAAGCACGAATGGCTGCATGACAGACATAAGTCTATAGATGCATGTACAACTAGGGGAAGATAAACAGCACCTACATAAACATTGGAGAGACCTTTGCAGAAGAAACAATCACTAGTATAAATATCAAGAGTTCAAACAGGAAACCAATACTAGGCAAAGAAGGGCTAAGCTGAAAGTTGGTAGGAATTTATAGAGGCGCTTTATAAGGCAAATGAACTTGAAAGCGTTGTTAGAGTAAGGGGAGGAGGTAGATGGAGAGATGGGACATAGGTTACTACGAGAAGAATTTGGAAGATCAGTTAAAGACCTGCCCCTAAACAAAGCCCCTGGAATAGACGAAGTTTATATCCTTGTGAGAACCAGCCATGATAAAACTATTCCACCACATGGCCGGCCGGGGTGGCTGAACGGTTATAGGCGTTTTAGACTGGAACCCCCCGACTACTACGGCCGCAGGTTCGAGTCCTGCCTCGGGCATGGTTGTGTGTGATGTTCATATGTTAGTTAGGTTTAAGTAGTTCTAAGAGCTAGGGAACCCATAGTGCTCATAGCCGTTTGAATTATTTGAACATGGGGTAGATGTATGAAACGGGCTAAGTACCCTCAGACTTCAAGAAAATTGTAATAATTCGAATTCTAAAGACAGCAGGTGCTGCCGGGTGTGAATACTACCAACCTATCAATTCACTAAGTCATGGTTGCAAACTACTTACGTTAGAAGATAAGTTAAGTGAAGGCGAATCTACGAACATAGAGTAAGCTCTTGACAGTGTTGAATGGAATACACTCTTCGGTATTCTAAAGGTAAAAGGGGTCAAAACAGAAAGCAAAAGATTACATTTAAGGCAACAACTGTGATAGGATTCGAAGGGTATGAAAGGGAACAGTGGTTGAAAAGGGAATGAGATGGGTTTGTACCCTATTTTGTAGCCTATCCTCGATGTTATAAAATCTGTACATTCAAGAAACAGTAAAGGACGCATAGAAAAATTTGGAGAAACTTTGAGGTTTGTCATTGATGTGATCGTAATTCCGTCAGAGAGAGCAAACGACTTGGAAGTGCAGTTGAACGGAATGAACAGCATCTTCAACGACCGATATAACATGAACTTGAATAAAGGGAAAACAAGGGTAATGGAATGCAACATTTTATTAAGCTCCACATCCTCGTTAAATCTTCTTTGTTAGATCTCACTTCGTGGACAGAGCTCACTTCTCTGATAGCTTGTGCTGCAATAGCCACCTTTTGAGCGAGATTTCGCGTCGTTTTCAGTTTGGCATCAGCAATGATTCAGTATATTCATTAGAATAAATATTGGGAACTATTCATATATGTAATTCTGCTAGTTTGGAAGCAAAAAATCCAAGGTGGACGAAGCAAGGAAGACATAAAAAAGCAGACTAGCACAAGCAGAAAGGGTATTTCAGGCCAAGAGAAGTCTACAAGTATCAAATTCAAGTCTTAATTTGAGGGAGAAATTTTTGAGGATTGTACGGTTAGAGTTCAGTATTGTATGGTACTGAATAGGGAATTTAGTCAAAATCAGTCTCAAAATTTGACCAAATAGCCTGACAAGTAGGAGACCTAATATAAAATTTTTAAAATTTAGCTATTTGCGGAAACATTCTTCTGGTCATTGTTCTGCATATAACAACTTGTATAGAAGGCTAAAATTTCGTCTGGTCTGTGCAAGATTGGCTGAAAAAAAAAAATCTCAGTGAAGAGCACAAGCACAATAATTTGAAAATTTACCATCAGCTATTGAACTGATATGCTAATGAAGGTGAAATAATTTTGAAACGAACAATCACTGGAGATAAAACATATGTTCTTTGATTAGAACCCGAGAGCAAACGTCAGAGCATGGAATCTTTCGCAGCCCATTTCTCGAGCCAAAAAGAAATATTCGAGTCACACCTCTGCAGGACTAGTGGTGCTCACAGTTTTTTAACACACTCATGAGCCAGTTCTAGGGACATTACGTTGAAAATTGGAGGAGGGTTAGTAGTCTGTATTACAGAGAACGCTTTGCAACGAACTGCAGCCTGTAATTCGAAACAAACGAGTTCTGCTGTCAAACGGTCATCTACATCTACAATCACATTGTCTCTATAGCAACGTGCGTCCACATATCACCGTGCACACAGTTCAAAGTCATCAGAATATGCTTTTCGTGGGACTGCGGCATATCACATAAGCTAATGGTCTCTCCTAGTAGAATTACAATTTGTTTAAGAGGCCGGCGAGTCACCTCCTGAAAAAGGTGAAGAAAGCCGTGCTTATGTAGCTTGCCTGTCATCGGAAAAACAATTTTTACTGAGGATACCGGGAAGCTTGTGTATTGAAAATTAGGGTGACAATGTTGAAAATTTCTGTGACTGTTTTGTATTATTGTTAGAGGCGTCTTTAGACCTAAGCTGACCAGATAGCTGCCCAGTAGGACTGTTGATATTTTTAAAAATAACAGGAATCCGGTACATCGATATTTAAAAAATAACATAATCAGCTTCTGGTATATCGAAAGAGGTATCGGAGTATCGATTTATCGACGAACATTATCGACGTTCCTACCTGTAAAAGTATCGGTTGCACATTATAAATATACTGCCGGTTTTGGACTGTATTTTTAAGTATGGATTTATTATTAGATATTCTGTGCATCGACAAGGTAGTAGCCTGCAAGTATTGAAAGGAAAATGATGCACATCCTCGCTTGGCGATAGCCACTTTGCTAAAAATGGTAGCTGCATGTAAATGGCACAATAAAAGGTGTCCATTGGTCCGACGTTCGGTTTCGTCACATACCGGATTTGTCCGTTCGGGGTGAAGTCAAGCGCCGGAACGGCAGTCGGGAACGATAGAGCTGAGAGGGTTACTTGGTGAAGCTAAACGCTGCAGTTTCCGTCGGTAGCGCCAGGCGCCGATTACGTCTGCATTTCCCTCACATGTCTCTTCGTCCACTGCAAGAGATTTTTGTTCATCATTTTCAGCAATAGTTTTTGAAGAATATCGATGTAAAGAAATAGCATACTAGTTTCGTTTTAAATTGTTTTGTGACGCAACTGGTATATTTCCTTCACATCGGAAATCTCGTTATCCCAGTCACACCCTCATCCGCAACCCTCCCCTCCCCTCCCCTCCCCCTCCACCAGTGTAATAATACTTCTTCTACTGTGCGACATATATATGTCTCACAGACTCAAAGGGAAAGACTGGACGTGACGAAAGCTCAAAAAGTACTAAGAGTCCTTCACACAGTGAAAGTAAAATTATGTTCTACTACAATTCCTAAACAACAGCTTCAAACATGTTCCGAAAATTGTTAAGCAATATTACATCATCACGATAAAGGATGACAGCCAAAAACAGTTGCAGGATAAAAATTTATTAAAATTTTAATAAATTTTTATCCTGCAACTGTTTTTGGCTGTCATCCTTTATCGTGAAGAATTTCAACAGTTGCTGTTGCAGCCATGTTTAAAATTTTGCAATATCACATAAAATAATAATATCGCCATACTGCACTTTCAATATCGAAATGTCGATACACCAGTAAAATAGCATCTCCAACATTTATCGATGTTTTTTGTAAAAGGATCGATACATCATTTTGTCGACAGACCTAGGGCGGTAGATTTTGAGGAGCGGAGCATTTGAAGGGGTAGCTTGCAAGCTGTTACTGTTATTTTAGAACATTTTACTCAAAACTCTATGAAAGATTATGCGAAATTAACTCACAGTCAAATATATATGTATAACACTGGTAACAATATATATGTCTCACAGACTCAAAGGGAAAGACTGGACGTGACGATAGCTCAAAGAGTACTAAGAGTCCTTCACACAGTCAAGAAATCAGTTTTTTTCCGCTTTCAAAGCGATGTTGAATCGCGACAATGTGACCATTACTCGCTTTATTCATTATGGTACCTTCTGATGTGATATAGGTTAGGAAGACAAATATCGTCACCCACAGTTAAGCTTTGTGATTGGGAGGCACTGCTGACGCTGTCGCAGGCGTGACCAGTGCCGATGTCAACGATGCCCATTAAAAATTGAAATGAAAATACTTCCATTCGTTCCAACAGGAAGATACATGTGTTCAGTTCATTTTGAAACTGCCAAGAGTGCAGCTCTTTAATGTGTAGCTTGTGACTTATATTTTAGCACTAATTGGAATGAGAGACAGAGAATAGTGTGTGGTTCTCGATACCTGATACTCGTGGAAGGTAACACAATAAAGAAAATTATGAGAAACAGTGCAAAAATCAATATTCTGTTTAAAAATCGGACACAGCGAGCTAGTTCCAGCTCGAGCTCGAGTCTAGGAACATCAGAGCGTTTTTACGTGGTGAACAGTTTCGAAAAGAGTGCTGCGTTTGGTTTATCTGAGTCACGCTTTTCCGATATTAGAAACAGTAATAATGGCGGGAAACAAGCATTTCAGTTTACCCAAAATATACATATAAAGTGAATGATGATTCTGGTGAGCTTGCGAACTGGATAATAAACGTATTCCTTCGTTGCCTATACGCTAAACAAGGTCATTCGGCACAGAATACGGACTGTGATTACAGTAATTCATGCCGGCAGTATACTGACTTTCAGAGCCACTTAAACAAAGGTTTGTGTTTCAGAACCATGAGTTATGGCGAGCAACAATCAATGCAATTTTTAGAATACTTTCAAAGCAACGGTAGTGTAATTTGTGTCCCATGTTTATCTTTTAATGGAACGTCACAGTTTGCGAAAGCTAGTGGGGAATGCAATGACAAAAAACGGTCAGACTCGCTTAACTATGAGAAATAAGCTGAACATATTAAATGTGTGTTAACTTTAAAAGCTAAAGGATAAATCAAAGGGAGAATATATTAAGAAACCAACATCTGAGTTTGAGACAGACGTAACATACTCGAGAGGCGTGTAAAAACGAGTTGTTGCTGTGATCAAAAACTTTTCTCTCGGTTACTACCCCTGTTTCAGGGGTTTCGTTGGAGTCAACACAATGCGGAAATTTTGAGATGGTACTATAGCTAATAGCAGAATTCGATCCTTTTCTAACTACACATGTAGAACTTTGTAGAAAAGCACGAAAGCGGACCACAACCGTTTCTTTCCGTACGCGGGAAGAATTTAAATCAGTTCTAGCAGAAAGGGCGGTGAATGATGTTATAAATGAACTGAAGGAAACTAATATTCTTCCACCATATTAGACTCAATCGCCAATATCAAACATGTAGATCAGCTGTTTCTGTTATAAGGCAATGACGAAAAGATTGATCGCCTGTTGAAAGATTTGTCTATTTTGTACCAAAATTAGGAGGATCAGCTGATTCACTGATAAACTTATTAATGGGGAACGACACGGTGACGGTCAAAACTATTGCTAAAATTCAAGATTTTTTTTTCTCTGTACTGGAATGTAGTAGACAAACGGAGTTCACTGCAATGAAGCATACGTTGAAGTTTTAACTGATATTTTTTTATTGAAGAATATTCAAATCTTTCTGTGCAATTGGGATTTTCCCGAGGCAAGTGTGAAAGGAAGCGACGGTCGTCGCTGTATCTCCAGTTGTGGTTATGTGAAACATGAAATTATGATATCACGCTGATCCTTACCGATGTAATTTTAGTTCACCGTAGGGATTTGGAAGAAAAAGGCAAAATTATGGAGATTTGAAAAATGGTCATGTTTTAGACCCCTCTCTTTTGACGGAAAAAGTACTAAACATGAACATGAAAAATACTGGCTACAATGAACTGAAGACAATTCAGTCTGCTTTAAGGGAGACGGAAAATCATTAAAATCGGATGAAAATTGTAGCGTGGGCGACGACAACCATGTAGAAAACATGGTTCTGACAAAAACACGTTTAAAGTGTGATAAATATTTATCATATAAAAAAGTGACAAAACTTGAAATTTGCGGGACATCATCGATGATTGGCCCATAGTTGTGGTGTCACCGCCAGACACCACACTTGCTAGGTGGTAGCCTTTAAATCGGCCGCGGTCCGTTAGTATGCGTCGGACCCGCGTGTCGCCACTATCAGTGATTGCAGACCGAGCGCCGCCACACGGCAGGTCTAGAGACTTCCTAGCACTCGCCCCAGTTGTACAGCCGACTTTGCTAGCGATGGTTCACTGACAAATTACGCTCTCATTTGCCGAGACGATAGTTAGCATAGCCTTCAGCTACGTCATTTGCTACGACCTAGCAAGGCGCCATTACCAGTTACTATTGATGCTGTAAAACATGTACCGTCACGAGCGATGTTCACCAATTGTCGTTTAAAGTTAAGTATTCCAACAGCTACGTACGTTATTGGCTATATTAATTACCTAATCCTGTTCCAGACCTCACGCAAGCCTGCGTGAGCTTAAACGCGTGCCTTTCGGCTTCCTCATAGTGGCTTGGCTGTCTTGCCAAGCCACAACAATAGTAACCATCGCCCCGGCTTGTGGATGTCTGCTTACTGCCACTTTGACCTGGTAAGCCTTCATTTTCGTCCTCAAAGCCCTTTTCTTCGCTGTGTGCATTGCCGCTGGCGTCTCTATCCTCACAGAATCGGCGCATTTCATCGCCGAGTTTGATCTGAAGGAGATTTGCCATATGCATTAATTCAATATGGCCCACATCGAATACTTTAAAGCAAAGACGACGTTTTCGCTTTCGATTGACGTTATATTTGGAGCGTATTTCCAAGTGAAACTATTTAAATTTTCGTTCACATTTGAGTAAAACCGCCCAAACAACACTCCAACAAATCAGGTTTACTCAAATCGGCATAGTTAGGGAGCGTTAGCGCGGAAACAGTTCTCTAATGCCGAGGCATGCCGTGCACGCTAAGCCTGAAACTCTCACAGAATCGTTACTTTTTGGAATTCGCGCATAATATTTTGAGGAATAGTTCTTCAACGTATATACATTCGAAGTCCGTAATAAAAAACTTCAAGTTTTTTTTTCTGCCGTCATCCTACGGTTCCTCGTGTAAACATGATTTGGACATTCGCTTATGCTAGGGTCACTCATACGATAATGCAAGCAATATGTCTAGTACTTACTTTGGTCTCAAAGATAGAATTAAACAGATCAACCCTGTTGCTGTGTGTATTCTGTGTGCAGTCTACTCCATTAAGTTTGCAGGACCGTGTTCAGTAGAGCGTTGTCCCAAAGTGATTTCATTCTCCCGTTTGTTGCCATAAATTAGCACTTCCTTCTCTGCTTCGATGAGCCGCTGGAATATTGTGCAGTTAAAATCAAATAGTTCAGTCGCCGTAAAACGATCTTCGCGAACACTCTGGTCAGCGTGTCACGATGTCTGCTACAGTCTCAATGTTAACAGATTAGAAATAATATCAGCTTTGAACGTTATTCAGGATGATGAAACTCGAAAGGTTTCACTGAGATATGAGGCGACTGCAACGCTGAGAGTCTGCAGAGTATGTGACTGCGATAATACCTTTTTCATCAGCGATAGTGAAGAAATCTAGTGCTATAAAAACAATGTTGCAAAATGTCGATAACAGTAGTGGAATTGTAATATAACTATACGAATTTTAACTTGAATACTTTGAAGAGAACTTTTCTACGTACGACAGTATGCAAATACTGGCGTCAAAAAGAATAAGATAAGCAGTGCTTTACACTGTTTTTGAAAGAAAGGAAGATATTCGGGTGAATATATTTCTGGTTATTATAGACAGGTTGGTGTCTGGAGAAAAGAAAATGTCGTTGGGAAAGCTTTATAGCAGTTTCATACGCTAAGTAATTTTCCTGAACGAGACAACAATGAAATATTGAAATGCGCTACAATACCGCAACAGCGTTACAAGGGTGACTTGGAAGAATCTTCGAGTGGTGAGAATACTCAGTTTAAAGCACACGTGAAGATCAACGAAATAAAAACTTCTTCCTAAGTACTTTGTATATAGTCTTGCGCGAAAAGCAGTCAAAAGCTGTTTCGTAAATTGGAGATCGCAGTACGTATATTTTTCTTAACCGCTCAATGGAATTCTTCGGCAGAGTTCTCCTTCCCATTCCTCAAAAGTCTCAACAATTATTTGCGGTCATCGACGTCGCAGGACCGAGTCAACGGTGCTGCTGTCCTCTCCATGAATCTTACTGTTAGCATGACACAGCAACTCAACTATGAAGACGTGATTGCCGAATTTACTGCAAGGAATGCACGCCCCAATAGCTTTGCCTGACTTGATTGTGGTGCGTTAATTATGTGTGTACTTATTATTGTTAGCAGTAGCAGTCTTAGTATTCAATTACGTACGAATGTAAGTTACTTTCTAGTACTTTTATGTCGAAATGGGAGACCGAACTATTTTTCTCTGCATAGGACAACAAAATACGTCAACTGCCCCTGATTATTGTGATAAATTAGCATAATGTACACTACTGGCCATTAAAATTGCTAACCCAAGAATAAATGCAGATGATAAACGGGTATTCATTGGACAAATATATTATACTGGAACTGACATGTGATTACATTTCGACGCAATTTGGGTGCGTAGATCCTGAGAAATCAGTACCCAAAACAACCACCTCTGGCCGTAATAACGGCCTTGGTACGCCAGGGCAATGAGTCAAACAGAGTTTGGATGCCGTGTACAGGTAGAGCTGCCCATGCAACTTCAACACGATACCACAGTTCATCAAGACTAGTGACTGACGTATTGTGACGAGCTAGTTGCTCGGCCATCATTGACCAGAGTGAGAAATCGGGAGAATGTTCTAGCCAGGGCACCAGTCGAACATTTTCTGTATCCAGAAATGCCCGTATTGGACCTGCAATATGCTGTCGTGCATTATCCTGCCTAAATGCAGAGTTTTGCAGGGATCGAATGAGAGGTAGAGCCACGGGTAGTAACACATCTGAAACGTAGAGTCCACTGTTCAAAGTGCCCTCAACGCGAACAAGAGGTGACCGAGACGTGTAACCAATGGCACCCCATACCATGACCGGGTGATACGGCAGTATGGCGATGACGAATACACGCTTCGAATGTGCGTTGACCGCGATGTCGCCAAACACGGATGCGACCATCATGATGCTGTAAACAGAACCTGGATTCATCCGACATAAATGACGTTTTGCTATTCATGCACCCAGGTTCGTCGTTGAGTGCACCATCGCAAGCTGTCCTGTCTGTGATGCAGCGTCAAGGGTAACCGCAGCCATATCTCCAAGCTGATAGTCCATGCTGCTGCAAACGTGGTCGAACTATTCGTGCAGATGGTTGTTGTCTTGCAAACGTCCCCATCTGTTGACTCAGCGATCGAGACGTGGCTGCACGATCAGTTACAGCCATGCGGATAAGATGCTTGTCATCTCGACCGCTAGTGATACGAAGCTGTTGGTATCCAGCACGGCGTTCCGTATTACCGTCCTGAACCCACCGATTCTATATTCTGCTAACAGTCATTGGATCTCGACCAACGCGAGCAGCAATGTCGCGATACGATAAACCGGAATCGCAATAGGCTACAATCCGACCTTTATCAAAGTCGGAAACGTGATGGTACGCATTTTTCCTCCTTACACGAGGCGTCACAACAACGTTTCACCAGGCAACGCCCGTCAACTGCTGTTTGTGTATGAGAAATCGGTTGGAAACCTTCATCATGTCAGCACGTTGTATGTGTCGCCACTGGCGCCAACCTTGTGTGAATGCTCTGAAAAGGTAATCATTGGGTTATCACAGCATCTTCTTCCTGTCGGTTAAATTTTTCGTCTGTAGCACGTAATCTTCGTGGTGTAGCAATTTTAATGGCCAGTAGTGTAGTTTCTAGTGGAGCGAGGAGAGCTGGCTGCTGGCTGTGCGTTCCTCGACGCCTTCCGCCGCACAGCGACGCGGAGTAGCGTGCGCTGTCTGCAGAGCCGCGGCTTGTTGGCGCGGCCAGCGGCGCGCCGCGGGTAATGGCGGCGCGGACACGGCGCGGCCATTACTGGTGACAGCCGGAAAACACGGCTAATGCGGCGGCGCCTGGCCTCTCCTCTCCTCTCCTCTCCTCTCCTCTCCGCCTGCAACACGGCTGCCAGCCGGCCGGCCTGGCACCGTCCAGACCAGACACCCGGCTCTCCATAAACACTCCACACTCCTCTGGCACACCTCTGCTGCAAAAGCTCTATCTACGCTAAAATCGAGTCCTACATTAGGTATGGACATTCTGGAACACACCAGATATAAAGTTTATGAGACCAGTTATGCAGTTCCAAAATGGACGGCAGTAGATAACGGGTCAGTGAAATGGGGCGTGCTGGTGCATTTGCCCACCAATAGATAATATTTCTATCAAAACATATTTTTATTTTCCAACACACCCTAATTTCCTGTTCACACTTTCAATATTTACAAGTGGAGTTGCAGAACTGCTGTAGGCTACCATAGACTACCTTAAAGTAGGTGTAGACTACTGCAGTTTCCGTAGTAGCCTTGGTGAGTTAAGATTGTAATGCATTACCTGTACGTTGAATGTGTTGCATAGCTCTCACCTAATTTCTATCGCTTTGTTTGCGTATGTGATCAAGGTCGTACTACACAGTCCACTCACATTAATGTGACTACTGGCTATGTCAACGTCAAGGTGCAATAGCCACTCACAGACAGCTTGTGGCAGTATAAATATGGCGTGTTTGGGGGACATGGAAAAGCGTGCAGTCGTTGTCGTAATGCGGAAATGAGCGATTGATCAGACTTTCAAAATGGCACGAACATTGGTTTCAAGGGCGAATGTGGAAGCATTTCCAAAACAGATAAGTTTGTAAACTGTTTGCATGCTGGTGTGGTTACAGTATACCAAGCATGACTAAATGGAGCTTTCTGAAAACACAAAACACAAAAGTTTGAAAATGTAATTCTGTTACGTGAGTAATTCAAAATAAATAGCAGCTGGTTAATACCTTAGCTCCTAAACCCAATAAAAAACATTAACTTTGCCTGCCATCGGGCCCCGGACGCCCGTCCCTCTTGTTTAATATCTTCTCTATTAATAACTATAAATTTTACTTTAACGTAATTTTACGACTTTTACTTATTTCTAAAATCGGTCATAACTTTGGAAGAAGTTATAAGAATTACCTCCGGCTTTGTATTGAAGTGTTGGTGCACGTTTCCTCCTCGCAGGCCCGTGCGGTTTTAAGCAATTTTTCAACAAGTGGATGACTGCATGTGTAGCGTCTGTTAACGCCATTTGTTGCCTCGCGCTGTTCATCTTTCTTGTTGAACAGCCCTCGTTGTGATAAGCACTTGTTTATTTTGGTGCATTGTTTCATAAAGGTTCTGTTCCACAAACTTAAAATGTTACGGAGAAGAGGATTGTCAGATGAAGAGGTTAGGGAATTGTTCGAGGAGTCTTCTGATTCTGAAAACCCGGCTAGTGAATATAAATCTTCCGGTGATGATGATAATGAGACAGATGTCGCTAATGACTTAGAATCCTTTTATGAAGACGGAGAACAATTTAGTGCACATTCTGTTTAGTGTGCTTATTGTTTTCTCGTAAAGAGACTGAAATGTGGGCAACAGCTCCTCTAGCTGAAATTTCTGGTTGGCGGAGCAAAAAGAATATACTGAAAGAAGACCAGGTGCCTAAAAGCTAATCAAATATTTGATACATGATCTTCTTTGAAAGTGATCAGATATTTAAATTGTTTTATGCATGAGAGTTCGATTCTTTAAGGATTCTGCGTCCGCTATGTTACAGCTATTGTCCTTGCGTGTTATTAAACGTTGCAATTGAAGACAGAGCGCCGTAGGACAGTTCGGCGATCATGAAAATGCATTTATGCACTTACAACAGAATAAAAATCATTAAGGCGTAAAGACTATAAAGACGTAGAGTTCTTTCAAATTTCCCCGAAAGAATGGTAATCTGAACACGTCTTAACAATATTAAATTAATGACCACTGCCGACATCCTAAACTGTAACATAGCGGACGCAGAATCCTTGAAGAATCAAACTGTCATGCATAAAACAGTTTAAATATCCGATTACTTTCAAAGGAGATAATGTATCAAATATGCGACCTCAAATATGTAAACGTACTGCTTCAAGACAAAAATCCCTAATTATGTTGGTTTGAGGCTACTGACCCGTGGTCTAGTAAAAAGTGAAAACCGAAGCAGTTACCTTTTGAAGTATTAGTCACAGAGAGCAATATTTGTCACAGAGTACAAGATTTTGCTAGTACGTTCTGTGGTATATATGGCACTGCCTGTATAATAACGTGTTCCGAGTAAAGTTAGTAGTAAAGAAGTAAAAAATTAAAATGTCATGCCTGGTACTGAAGTTTTACTGGATGAAAAGTGAAAATGTAGTAAGCGGTAAACATCTTTTCATTATTTTGTAAATATGTAATTTGGAAATTTTTGGTAAGTTCCTATGGGATCAAACTGCTAAGGTCATCGGTCCCTAGGCTTACACACTGCTTAATCTGACTTGAACTAACTTAGGATAAGGACAAAATGCTCGAGGGAGGACTCGAACCTCCGTCGAGGGTAGCCGCGTGAACCGTAGCAAGGCACCATAGACCGCACGGTTACCCCGTGCGGCTATGTATATGTAAAGGAAGAGGACTGTGGGCAAGAAAAAGTTGCGAAAACGTGTCAAATAATGTGTAAAGTTTCAAATCGCTAAATGCTCTTATTCTCAGAAACAGAATGAATATAGTCTGGGTAATTAGCGCGCCTTTAGTTACGCTGCCTCGAGACATGGCTGTTAGGCATAAGAGCTTCACTTGATAATAGCCTAAGGCCGAAATTGCAATCGTGAAATAAAGAAAGTTTTACAGTCACTGGCGTAAATATTATGTCTTTTATAAAGTTATACATGACTGTGAATCCTAGATACAAAAAGTTAATTTGAGCACAAAGTTGTCTAAAATACTGACTGTTTCGTTACTTGGTAAGTTTTATCGCCCGTTCATTATTGATTGTGCGTCCTCCCGAGACGGCGATTGCCGAGCGTTTAGTGTTCGTCATTTCAACTGGTGCTATTCAGTTACAACAATTCAGTTTCAACGAGAGTACGGCATTGTATCTCCTACAGCGTGACGGGCGCACAAATTTCGCTCTGTACCATTAGCCACTTGATCTCACGTCATGTGATAACTTTTTGTAGAGGTTTGTGAAAGACTTCATCTCTGTATCATACCTTCCAACATGTGTCGGTGAACTGCGACGACTGTACAGCAATAGCGACAAATGCAGGTGCTCGTAAATGAGTGGGAAGAGTTTGACTATCGTTTGAGTGTTTATAGCAAGTCTGTTGAATAGCAAATTTAACACTGGTGAAAGCTACATGGAAACTATGGAATTATTGCAAAAAGGTTCCTCAGAATTGTACGTGCAACGATCTTGACAATGTACTCTCCTAAAATCGGACATTTCTATTGAAAATGAAAACTGGCAAGGCGTTTGCGTAAGTAAAACTTCACACTATTTCAGTATCTTCATTCATGTACGTTATATAATCTATGTAGTTGAAACTTTTCGAAACAAACTGTATTTTGTCAAAGGTGTTTAGCTAATAGCGCTTATCGTTATACCGCATGGAGTACTTAGGTGTACAGAGCTAAACCGATATCGTCAGATATAGTAATGGTCATCGGAATAAGAACTACGCATGAGCGGGCAAAACGTGAGAAGTCGTATTTAATACCAACCATATTATTGGATATAGAGGCGTATACATGGACATCTATAGAATTATTTCCAAGAGCGAGCAAAATTATAAGACTGTATCATGTAACATACTCTGTGAATTTAGAGACGTGTCGTGCTCAAGGAACACAATCTGACAAAAAAAAAAAAAAAAATTCTACCAAAAACGACTGATATTATTGTCCAATTTGTATTTTAAATTAGATTTCTTCGATACCTAAAGGGGATGCACAATCAATTTTATATGCAAAGTACATTTTTGAGTTATTAGTATGAATATGGATGCCACTTTTTTGATTCAAAGATCTAAAATTTCATCCTCTTATGACTAAATCCAGCGTATCCAACGAGTTACGAAATAAAGCTACAAAATACAAAAAATGTGTTTATAGCTACATTTTCAATTAAATAAAAACTAAAAATATGAAACAAAAGAAAAGTCACAACATTTGGTATATTTCTTGGGTATTGGCAAAATAAGCAACATTAATTCTCTTCAAAGTGGAAGAATAGACTGAAAACTTCGCTTATTTAGTGTCATCTACAACACTTCCTTTGCTTACAAAACAAATTGGATTAATGAACTTATCCCATCACTATCATGCTTTCTATTTTTTTTTTAGATATTCACTGACATGATTAAAGCGGAACAAAATGTGTTTTGAGAACTACATTTTTTACCTTGGGCACGTAACCCAGTAGATGAACGCGAGAAATGTCCCGAAAGCACTTTCAAAATTCGCATCTCTGTCACTGCATATGGCGCCTTTTTCCATTCCACAAATAGAAGAAACCGCAACAGTCGGTGAACGAATAATATTTTATTGTTTACGACCGGTTTCATAATAATATAATTCCATCTTCTGGAATAAGATAAAGCGCAGAGGAACAAAGGTTCTCTTCCGCCCTATCTCATCTGGAGACCAAATGTCTTGTGTCCTGCTTTTTAAAATAGGAAACTTAAGAAAGGGGCATTAGTTTCGCTCGTTTGGCGGTAGCACTCCGCACGTGACAGAGTGGGAGACCATCTTAGTTCGTTTCGGCTGTACTGTATGCCGCAAGGTAGAAATATATTACTCCGAAATCGGTCGTAAATAATGAATAACTATTGTTTTAACGACAGCTGCGGTTTCTTCATTTTGCGAAAATGGACATGTACAGTTGCAGTTGCCCTATGCAAAGAACTCTTTGTTCTTTGTTCTCAGCGGGACTCTTCAGTAGAAGCAGAATTCTCCTGAAAATGGCGACCAGTTGGCTCGCCGAAATATCGAATCGAATTGATTTTAGGATCCGGTAGCAAACCCGAAGAGACTTTCAAAACTTATTACGCCGGGAATGCCTACGAAGTCACAACTCTTTGTGGATTTTGAGGAACTTGGAGAAGGATAACAGGATGCAATGCTAACATTGTACTGGAATCCGCGCTTCGGGCTATTTATATGATCAAACCCTTTGTAAGTAGGCTGTTTATGTTTTCTTTATGTAAGTAGGCTGTTTAGGTTCTTATATTGGTAACGCCGCCGCCACGTAGCGCTCTCTGTATGAAAATCACTGGCTGTGCTGTGTGCAGTCTGTGGCTAGTTTGTATTGTTGTCTGCCATTGTAGAGGGGCAGCTGGATGTGAACAGCGCGTAGCGTTGCACAGTTGGAGGTGAGCCGCCAGCAGTGCTGGATGTGGGGAGAGAGATGGCGGAGTTTTGAAATTTGTCATGAACTGCTATATTTATATATGATGATATCAAGGTAAATACATTGTTTGTTCTCTATTAATATCTTTCATTTGCTAACTATCCCTATCAGTAGTTAGTGCCTTCAGTAGTTTGAATCTTTTATTTAGCTGGCAGTAGTGGCGCTCGCTGTATTGCAGTAGCTTGAGCAGCGAAGATTTTTGTGAGGTAAGTGATTTGTGAAAGGTATAGTTTAATGTTAGTCAGGGCCATTCTTTTGTAGGGAATTTTGAAAGTCAGATTGCGTTGCGCTAAAAATATTGTGTGTCAGTTTAAGCACAGTCTTGTATAATTGTTCAAAGGGGACGTTTCATACGTCGACCCTTAGCCGAGGATACCTCACTGGAATCTTCTGATTTTTTCTTGTAGTTTGTGTAATTAGTGTAGATTTTGTTTATTGCTAGCGCGTAATTGTAGAGAAAATCTCCTTTGTAGTTGCAATCTTTCATTGTTGTACAGTAAAACAGTTGTGGCATGCATGTAGATTTGCACCAAGTATTTCACAGCTGCAATTAACTAGATATTATTTTCAGTGCTATGTTAATGTGTTCTCTTATTTTTGATCTTCAAATTGTGTTTTTCTGTGTTGTCGTGTGAAATACTGTGACAATAATGGCGTGTGAAAAACGTAATACTAGGCTCCAAAGTAAACTGAGAAATGACAGTGAAAATGAAAGCAGTGTGTTAGCGCCACCGAATAATGAATTAACTGATGTTCAAAGTAGTAATTTGGTAATTGTGCATAGGGAAATGGAGCGGCTGCAAACAATGGTGTAGACATTGAAACAGGTAGTGAACAGGGAAGCATTATCGATCGATCGGTCGGCAACAGCTCGCCTCAGGAATCCGAAATGACAGGACACAATTTCGCAAATACTGTAGATTCAGGTTTTGGGTCATCACCGTTTTCTCAAATAAGTCAAGACACATTTTCTGCTTGTCAAAATGTGAATGTTGCCGGTGCAAATGCACTGCCGAAAAGCGTAGAGAAACAGATTCCAGACACTAATACATTATTATTGCAATTAATGCAACAAATGGAACAAAATCAGAGACAAATGGAACAAAATCTTAAAAAGCTAGACACAGTGGAACAAAATCTTAAAAAGTTAGACAGAGTGGAACAAAATCTTAAAAAGTTAGACACAATGGAACAACACCAGAGACAAACACAGCAACAGTTAGACACAATGGAACAAAATCTTCAAAAGTTAGACACCACACTTGAACAAACACGTGAAGATTTAACTACTGAGTTACATAACATTGAATCTAAATGTCAAAAAGTCTGTAATGACGTAAAAACACAAATTTGTGAGCATTTTCAACCTATTTTTTCGCGGCATGAAAATGCATTACAGAATCACGAAGCAGCCATAAAAGAACTGCAAACCATTGTTCATGAAAATCATGAGACCTTGTGGGCTAAAATTGACTCAGTTGCATCTACCGATTCGGTTAAGCAACTTGCAAAAACTCAGGAAAACTTAAAGGACACAGTAGATTCGATTTCAACACAAATGGACACTCTGAAACTTGGTTCAGAAAAACACACTGAGGAAATGTGTTCACTATCGGAGAAAGTAGCCGAACTTTCGGATCAGGTTACTAACTTATCTACAAAGGTAGATGATGATCTGAATGACACAAGACCTGTAGCCTTCACTGACACAGAAGAGTATGAACAAATTAGAAAATTCAAACAGAATCAAAATCAAATCAATACACAGTACAAAAGAGAAATCCGGGAAGTACAAGATCAGCTGACACAGGTAATACAAGAATTACGTATTTCAGAGGATACTCGCGCACCAATACGGGAAGAGGGACACAGAAATACGGAACAGCCACAAAATAATAACACAGGGCATTTCGGAAGTTATGAAAGAAATTGGCAATGTGCACCGAATTTTGAGATGGAACGGCCGACACGACCTAACAATGACCGATATGCGACTCGCCGACATGATGATTTTGACTATAAGCTGTTCATTACTACGCGTAAATTCAAAACATTTAAGAATTCTGGCAACGACATTCATCCACAAGCATGGATCCACCAATTCTCGCATTGTTTTCCTCCCAACTGGTCGTTAGAACACAGATTAGAATTTATGTGTGGCTACTTGGAGAATGAACCAGCTGTAAGAATGCGATCAGTAATTCACGATTTCCACAGTGAAGGAGAGTTTTACCATGCCTTCCTCTCAGCATATTGGTCTCAAGCCACACAAGACCGAGTAAAACATAGCATCATAATGATGAAACGTTTCGAACAATCTGAATTTTCCAGTCTTATGAAATATTTTGAAGATATGTTGCATAAGAATCAGTATCTTTCAAACCCATACAGCCCCTCAGAACTCATCCGCATTTGCTTAATCAAACTGCCTGAACATTTACGACATATTATTTTGGCAGGACGTTGCAAAGACGACATTGAAGCATTTCAGGTACTCTTACAAGAATTAGAAATTGACACTGACAATCGCGGAACGCGAAACCAGGAACACAACAATTACAGGTCACATCCGTCGCAATTCCGCGATGAAAGAATTAATAACTTGACACGACAAGGCTATTCTTTCAACATAAATCGTGACCGAAACAGACACCACCCGTATGACAACCGTTGGCAGAGTAACAATAGTTACACAGAAAGATCGCATTTCCATAGTAATGAATATGACAGAGACAATAATAGAAACAGACAATATGGTAACCAGAACTATTATTATCACGGGAGACAGAATAACTTCAGACGCAACAGTTCAGCGTGCAGTTGCGATTCAGGGAGAAACTCTCCACCACATGACCGACAAGAAAGAAATTATGAAATCTACCGACATGACGACAGACGAGATAATCATAACGACAGACCTGAATTTCATCAGAACTGGCGGGATTCTAACAGAGCTGGGCCCTCTCGGCAAGGCGAATTTGTAGAAGTTAGGTCTCCTAATCCCAATAACAACGCGCGCCAACAAAGTGACAGACAATGACTCGCGCCGCAGGCACCCACGTGCGCCGGCTGGCTCAGAGAAAAATAACATAGACGCTAACCTTGTGAAAAATTCCAGTATTCTTTACTGACGTATACTGCATGATAATTGCGTTCAAGATGAAATTCTGAGTACCTTGAAGAGTAAAAGATTGTACCACATTTCACATGTAAAACCTATTATTGAAAGATAATCTGCTTTTTAACTTTTTCTTTGCCTAAATCTTTTCAATTGACGCTACTAGTATGCTTTGTCAGACTTAGAATCTGTTAACATACAACAATGTTTGAAGTTAAATATCCAGTCTAGAACCTAGGGAACATTTTTAAACAGAAATTACGAATGCATTGTTATAGTGAACAGACGACACAGTGTTGTATTTGTACATTCTTGCTTGTTAGTTGCACGATTACGTAACGACTATCAGGCTTACATACTTAGGACACATACTGGTACTGCTAATGAGATTCTAATGCAACATTTTGGTTTACTTGAAAATACATTCTGGATTTAAAGTACTTTCTGTGAGATACCAGATGACACAGTGGTTAGTTTATGTGACAGCTACACGATTTTATCACGACGCTACTAATGAGTGACAATTTAAAATGTTGCTTTTGCGGTGTTTCTGTTTTATATCTGCACAGTTTTCTGAATTCTTCTGGAAAGTAAAACAGGTTTTAGTAGTAACTTTTGTAGTATAGCTACAATGAGACAGGGTTTTCCGTAGCACAACAATACGTTACAGTACAGTACTTTCTTCATCATGGTAATAAGCGTAATAACTACGATATCTATACACAAAGCATTTCACTTTTGTTTATCATGAGGTAAGTACATTGACTTCTGCAGAACTTAGCTTTCAGAGGACAATAACTACGACACTTCCACAGAGATTATGTTGCAACAAGACGCACATTTAGCGCTACGGGACACGTATTTGAGTGATTGATTTTGTACTTAAAATATTTATTTTTAAAGATATTTGGAGTACAATGATACAAAGGTTTTCAGTGATACATTTCATTTCATTGCTGTAATCTGTAACACCTGAGGGTATAATTACATTAAACCTCAGGGGGGTACACGCCTACTTTGTGTACCATGTGTTTGGCAAGCACAAGGAGCCCTAGCTAATATGGTATTTGCTTATACAATTTAACACATCGGTACCATATTTCTCTAAAACATAAATTACACAGCTATCTGACCATTTAACTGAGAGAGACAAACCTTTTTACTACGTCAGTGACACATGTTTACACAATTACAGAGTTGGATTACTTCACACTTAAGAAATTGTATTTTGTCTGTACTTTGTGCACTGTTCATATTTTTCGGAACCATTGTGATACTATGACAGCTTTGAATGATGTATTTGGTATGAGATCATGATTTTTAAAGTACGTTTGAGGTAGATGACACTACTGAAATGAGCAGAGACTTTTCTTTAGGTTTTGAAACAATTGCAGAAAGCTACGACGTTTTTGAGAGTTGACTGAGCTGTTATGATGTTATTATTACGATGACGATGTGTATTATGCTGCTGATGTGTGTTTATGATCAATAAGCTAATGCTAAATGAGTTATTTGATTATGCTACGTATGTTATGATGAAATATTGAAGAAGTGTTGACGAATAAGGTAAGGAATAATGAGTAGTGTTTAGGGACTCTTGACTTGTGAAAAAGGATGTTGGGAACCAAGAATCGTACTTTAAGAGTTATGAAATGTGTGTGTAGATGCGTGAATGTATCACAATGCCGGCGAAAATTTTTTGGATACTGTTATATTCATAGGATTTGGTTTCTACACATTTGCAACGCAAATTCTCGACCCGTGAAATTTTGTATATGAGACTGTCTCTGTAGCGGAAAAATGTCGTAAATATTTCCATAAGAATGTTAAGTGACCACCTGCATGTGCGTCGTCGGCACACAGCTGTGTCAGACACCTGGAGAACAAGCCATTAGGGTGTGCCTTTCCGGAAGCACAGGTAGAAAAAAAAGGAGGCCTATAACCCCGCTAATGACATTCGTTTGTAGAAAGCATCGCAAAAACGACTTGGTCGAAATTAAAAACATATGATAACACTGTGGAGCTCTTAATTTATGATATTTACTGAAATGCCTAATAAAATGACAAGAAATATTGTTACATCTGCACACCTGATTATGACAAGCGTCTTTCTATGAGAGTTGAGAGAATTTCTACTAACTTATGAAATGTCACATGACTACTGAATGATATTTTTATGCTTTGCTTTTCATCATTGCTTATTTCATTTGATGTCTGGTTTCCAGCTGTGTTGCAGCATTGCTTTTATAAAATAAAATGCATTTGCTAATGTGAACACTTTCTGTCAACAGATCTATTAAATAATTATTTTATGATCCACATTCTTTAAAAAAGGAGCACTTGGAAAGGAAAGAACAATAAGAAGGAACTAGTAACAGTAACACATAATTTTCTTTTCAAGTACATGGTAATATTTCTTTTTACAATAAGTTGTTGTGGTGCACCACTTTAATTACATAGACATTAAGATGTGAATAGACATTTCCCTTTTCTGCATTGTTGTCTTTACTGTAATATTTTTCTGCTTGAGCTATGTCATGTTTAGATGTAAGTTATTTCTGCTGTTGTTTGCCAGGCATAGTGTTACTGAATTTCACTTTGTATTACTCTGTTAAGCTAGTTTTACTACTGATTTATTTTTAGTTGCTGCACATTGGCTCATATTAGTTGTAGTGCTGCTTGCTTTGCCATTTCTATTTTTTTTCATTGCTGTTTATATTAATTTGTTATGTGGTGCTGCATTGCCTCGTCCCTTAGTTTAGCATCTGAGCTCAGTAGATTTAAGTTAGCTTAAGAGGGGGTAGACTATATAAGAAACTAACTATGATGAATTTATAAGAAATGCATTGAGAAGCTATCAGAAAATGGTCTGGCAAAAAAAAAAGGGTAGTGTACAGTGGAGAAAAACTATTTTTGACAGAGGATGTGAACTGAATACAGAAAGCAGGCTTAGATAGGACTTTTTGGGAATAATGATGAACGAAGGGAGATCTCCATGCAAAATACTGCAGTAAAACAAACCCTGTCCTTTCCTTTTGTGTCATCCCTCTATATGTTTGTGTACCCTTGTGTATTTGTGTTTTTCCTGTCTTTATATGTTTATCTGATAAGACTTATGTTGTAGAATTTTTCTAATACTCAGCTACATGAACTATGATGAGGAATACTGTTATCCTCAAATATAATTGGCATTAATAATATGTTATTTACCTTGTAAATATGCTTAGACATTATTTATTCTGTTCTGTTTTAATGCTCATGTGTGAAGTTGATGTTTCAAAAATTATTCTGATCTTTTATGTATTTACTTATGTCATAATTCTTGTAACACTGATGTATATGTTTATTTCTATTGTTTCGTAGAGCCTATATTACTACAAATGTTATCTGTATTGTTATGTTTTTAATGATGTATTTTGTACCTTTGTAATTGTATTCTTACGTCATAAAATTGTAATTGACACCAGTTCATCATATTATTAACTTGTACGTTACATTTCACTGCACACATTTCTGTTGGTCATACTATATGGACAATATGTGAGAAGTTGGGACTGTTAGTGTTTGTACGTGTGTTACTAATTCAGCAAGGGACTGGATAACAGCATTGCTGGTTCTAAGGACAATTCCAAAAACTTTGTGAGTGCATAAGTGGTGGTTATGAACTTGCTATATGATCTGCAAGACTCTTCACTGGTGATTGTGCACGCGCACAGTCACAACAGATGGCTGCTGGTCATCTCTACCAGGACTACAGTGGGCCTGTCCACAATTTCTACAAGGACTACAGTGGGTCTACACCTTTTCTGACTCACCAATACCATTATTTCTACAAGGACTGCAGTGGGTCTGCACCTCTGGTGACCCACCAATACCACAATCTCTACCAGGACTACAGTGGGTCTACTCTGTGATGACCTACCTACCAATATTCTTCAAAACGTCGAATGACTCTGCTGTGGGTTTGCTCTGTCTACATGTCAAGAGTCAGCACTGTCTTTCCGTTGGAAGGACACCACTACTTCTTCAAGACTGCATGGAAATCCACTACTTCTGTGTGCAATTTCTTTTACTAATTAGACTTTGTGAAAAACAAAAACTGTAATTACTATTATGATGAACAATCTGGACTGTCTTTATGGACTGTGAGAAAATTTTAGCTTTTGACCAACATTGTATACATAAGTGTGTGCATTTGATATCTTTCTTACTGTAATTATGAAAAAAAATTTTCAAATCTGTATTGGCCACTGGCCAAAAAAATTTGTAAAATTTTTTGTGGGGAGCATGGGGGCTATGTAAGTAGGCTGTTTATGTTTTCTTTATGTAAGTAGGCTGTTTAGGTTCTTATATTGGTAACGCCGCCGCCACGTAGCGCTCTCTGTATGAAAATCACTGGCTGTGCTGTGTGCAGTCTGTGGCTAGTTTGTATTGTTGTCTGCCATTGTAGAGGGGCAGCTGGATGTGAACAGCGCGTAGCGTTGCACAGTTGGAGGTGAGCCGCCAGCAGTGCTGGATGTGGGGAGAGAGATGGCGGAGTTTTGAAATTTGTCATGAACTGCTATGTTTATATATGATGATATCAAGGTAAATACATTGTTTGTTCTCTATTAATATCTTTCATTTGCTAACTATCCCTATCAGTAGTTAGTGCTTTCAGTAGTTTGAATCTTTTATTTAGCTGGCAGTAGTGGCGCTCGCTGTATTGCAGTAGCTTGAGCAGCGAAGATTTTTGTGAGGTAAGTGATTTGTGAAAGGTATAGTTTAATGTTAGTCAGGGCCATTCTTTTGTAGGGAATTTTGAAAGTCAGATTGCGTTGTGCTAAAAATATTGTGTGTCAGTTTAAGCACAGTCTTGTATAATTGTTCAAAGGGGACGTTTCACCTTTCTTAGCTCTAAAAGGTGTGCACTGCGAAGAAACACAGAAAAAACTGGTGACACTATTTCAACTTTGCTCTGTAACGGTTAGTATCCATACAGACCGCAGGAAGCGTGATATTAGGTTTGTGGGGCGCTCAAATCATCGTGGTTCTAGGCGCTACAGTCTGGAACCGCGCGACCGCTACGGTCGCAGGTTCGTATCCTGCCTCGGGCTTGGATGTGTGTGATGTCCTTAGGTTGGTTAGGTTTAAGTAGTTCTAATTTCTAGGGAACTGATGACCTCAGTAGTTAAGTCCCATAGTGCTCAGAGCCATTTGTACAAATTTATCTATTTATTTATTTATTTATTTTATTTATTTATTTTTTTTTTTTTTTTTTTTGCGCGGTCATCAGCGCCCGTACAAAGTTCCAATTTTTACACCGCCCCACTGCTACACAGTCCAATCTATCCACAGTTACGAATGATGATGGAATGATGAGGACCACACAAACATCCAGTACCCGGGCAGAGAAAATCCCCAACCCGGCTGGGAAACGAACCCGGGACCTCGTGATCCAGGGGTATCAAAGCTCGCAGGAAGCGTCGAAGCTACCGCAGCATAGAAGAATCAGCATAATATATCTTGGAAGACCCAAAATTAAAAGAAAATCCAACACAGATAGTGGGTGCTAAAGTCACAAGTTTTGCCGCCATGCCAGGCAATGATGATATGTAGTCCAAGTAGTGTCGGAGACAATCATTGCTAGAAGTTAAACAGAATTCTGTAACGAATAAGAAGCCTGTACCTGGATTCCTGAATTTTGCTCCAGTTTACGACAGCGAAAGCTACCGAGTGTTCAAAAAAGATGATACAAATTTGCTGATTATTTTAGGTTACGGGCAATACTACAATCTCTCTCTCCTTCTTTTCTCTCTCTTTTTTAGAATTATCCTATTTTACAAGCGTGTGTCCTTCTAACGTCAGCTTTGCCATTTACCTTTCACAAATAACCAGTGTGTTTGCCACCGGACGCACGGAAAACGTCCCGACGACAGTCGAAATTGTTCCACACATTTATCCGGAAGCACTGTATTTGCCGACGTTACTATGTGATACAGCAGTCGACTTAGCACATAGACATTGTTTGTTCTCTATTAATATCTTTCATTTGCTAACTATCCCTATCAGTAGTTAGTGCCTTCAGTAGTTTGAATCTTTTATTTAGCTGGTAGTAGTGGCGCTCGCTGTATTGCAGTAGCTTGAGCAGCGAAGATTTTTGTGAGGTAAGTGATTTGTGAAAGGTATAGTTTAATGTTAGTCAGGGCCATTCTTTTGTAGGGAATTTTGAAAGTCAGATTGCGTTGTGCTAAAAATATTGTGTGTCAGTTTAAGCACAGTCTTGTATAATTGTTCAAAGGGGACGTTTCACCTTTCTTAGCTCTAAAAGGTGTGCACTGCGAAGAAACACAGAAAAAACTGGTGACACTATTTCAACTTTGCTCTGTAACGGTTAGTATCCATACAGACCGCAGGAAGCGTGATATTAGGTTTGTGGGGCGCTCAAATCATCGTGGTTCTAGGCGCTACAGTCTGGAACCGCGCGACCGCTACGGTCGCAGGTTCGTATCCTGCCTCGGGCTTGGATGTGTGTGATGTCCTTAGGTTGGTTAGGTTTAAGTAGTTCTAATTTCTAGGGAACTGATGACCTCAGTAGTTAAGTCCCATAGTGCTCAGAGCCATTTGTACAAATTTATCTATTTATTTATTTATTTATTTTATTTATTTATTTATTTTTTTTTTTTTTTTGCGCGGTCATCAGCGCCCGTACAAAGTTCCAATTTTTACACCGCCCCACTGTTACACAGTCCAATCTATCCACAGTTACGAATGATGATGGAATGATGAGGACCACACAAACATCCAGTACCCGGGCAGAGAAAATCCCCAACCCGGCTGGGAAACGAACCCGGGACCTCGTGATCCAGGGGTATCAAAGCTCGCAGGAAGCGTCGAAGCTACCGCAGCATAGAAGAATCAGCATAATATATCTTGGAAGACCCAAAATTAAAAGAAAATCCAACACAGATAGTGGGTGCTAAAGTCACAAGTTTTGCCGCCATGCCAGGCAATGATGATATGTAGTCCAAGTAGTGTCGGAGACAATCATTGCTAGAAGTTAAACAGAATTCTGTAACGAATAAGAAGCCTGTACCTGGATTCCTGAATTTTGCTCCAGTTTACGACAGCGAAAGCTACCGAGTGTTCAAAAAAGATGATACAAATTTGCTGATTATTTTAGGTTACGGGCAATACTACAATCTCTCTCTCCTTCTTTTCTCTCTCTTTTTTAGAATTATCCTATTTTACAAGCGTGTGTCCTTCTAACGTCAGCTTTGCCATTTACCTTTCACAAATAACCAGTGTGTTTGCCACCGGACGCACGGAAAACGTCCCGACGACAGTCGAAATTGTTCCACACATTTATCCGGAAGCACTGTATTTGCCGACGTTACTATGTGATACAGCAGTCGACTTAGCACATAGACAGAGGCACAGAGGCAATTTTAAATCCCCACAGAAAAACCACGTACTGAGAAGACTTCACTTGGCAGCCACAATGGTGAAATGCGTGATCTGTCAGCCCCTTGAACCGGACGCACGAACTTTTTTTTTTTTTTTTTTTTTTTTTTTTTTTTTTTTTTTTTTTTTTTTTTTCCAATCACTGGCTGCTTTGATGCGGCTTGCCACGAATTTCTCTCCTGTGCCAACTTTATTATCTCAGGGCTCAATTGCAACCTCCGTTCTCAGTAGTCTGCTGCATATATTCCAATCTCCTTCTACAGTTTTTACCGTCTACAGCTCTCTCTAGTAACATGGAAGATATTCCCTGATATCTTAAGAGATGTCCTGTCATCCTGTCTCTTCTTCTTACCAGTCTTTCCATGTATTCCTTTCTTCGCGGATTCTGCGAAGAACCTCCTCATTCTTTACGTTTTGAGTCCAACTAATTTTCAACATTCTTCTGCGCCACCTCATATGAAATGCTTAGATTCTCGTCTGTTCCGGTTTTCCCACAGTCCATGATTCACTGCCATACAGTGTTGTGCTCAGAAAGTACATCCTCAGAAATTTCTTCCACAAATTAAGAATTAAATTTGATACTATTAGACTTATGTCGGCCAGAGGTGCCCTTTCTGCCAGTGCTAGTGTGTTTTTTTGTCCTGCTTCCTCCGTCCATCATGTGTTATTCTGCTGCCTAGGTAGTAGAATTCCTTAACTTCATCTACTTCGTGATCACCAATTCTGATATTAAATTTCTCAGAACTCTCATTCCTTTACTTCTCATTATTTTAATCTTTCTATGATTTACTCTCAATCCATATCCTTCACTCAATAGATCACTCATTCAGTTCAACAGGTACTGTAATTTTTCATAGAAATGTCACCAGCGAGCCTCATCACTGATATCCTTTCATCTTGAATGTTAATACCACTCTTGAACCATCCATTTATTTCCGCGATGTGTGATTGAAAGGACTACACCACTTTCAATCCTATTTTTCTGACAATTTCGAACATCTTGCACCATTTGACAATGTCGAACGCTTTTTCCAGGTGGACAGAGCCTATGAATTTATACAGCATTATTATAGCTCCCATTTTCAACTGCAACATCATAACCGCCTCTCTTGTGCCTTTATCTTTGTTGTTGTTGTTGTGGTCTTCAGTCCTGAGACTGGTTTGATGCAGCTCTCCATGCTACTCTATCCTGTGCAAGCTTCTTCATCTCCCAGTACCTACTGCAACCTACATCCTTCTGAATCTGCTTAGTGTATTCATCTCTTGGTCTCCCTCTACGATTTTTACCCTCCACGCTGCCCTCCAATGCTAAATTTGTGATCCCTTGATGCCTCAAAACATGTCCTACCAACCGATCCCTTCTTCTAGTCAAGTTGTGCCACAAACTTCTCTTCTCCCCAATCCTGTTCAATACCTCCTCATGTGGTGCTACAGAAGAATGCTGAAGATAAGGTGGGTAGATCACGTAACTAATTTCGAAAGCTTCTATTCTCTTCTTGTCCAAACTGGTTATCGTCCATGTTTCACTTCCATACATGGCTACACTCCATACAAATACTTTCAGAAACGACCTCCTGACACTTAAATCTATACTCGATGTTAACAAATTTCCCTTCTTCAGAAACGCTTTCCTTGCCATTGCCAGTCTACATTTTATATCCTCTCTACTTCGACCATCGTCAGTTATTTTACTTCCTAAATAGCAAAACTCCTTTACTACTTTAAGTGTCTCATTTCCTAATCTAATTCCCTCAGCATCACCCAATTTAATTTGACTACATTCCATCATCCTCGTTTTGCTTTTGTTGATGTTCATCTTATATCCTCCTTTATCTTTACTAAAAGCAAACTGATCACCATCTAACAGATTCTCAATTTTCTTTTCTATTCTTCCATATATTACTCGTTTCATGGATTTGGATGAATGAACTGTGGACGTGATTATGCGATGATTTTCGCTACCTCAGAGGACTTCAAACGTACCTCTTCATTCTTTAACATTTCCGTATTCTGAGCGCTGATTCTTCTTGACTGGTCTTTTAATCTTCAACTTACTCTTGAGCATTGCTGAACTGCGATCTGAGAGTATATTTGCTCCTGGGTATACCTTATAATCCAATTTGTGATTTCAAAATCTCTGTCTGATCATAATGTAATCCAACCGAATTCTTTCCATGTATCCTGAACTTTTCGAATCATACCTCCTCCTCTTGAACAGAATATTCGCTATTACAACCTGAAATGTAATGCAGACCCTAATTAGTCTTTCTTTGAAGTTAAAATCTTCTGAATTATTAGGCCGCGTTATGTTTCTTCTGAAATGATCGACGTTTCGATCCCTCTGCTGGGATCTTCCTCAGGATCTTCTGGTGTCCACTACTGCTTTTCTTTCATTCCTACTACAAAGCCCACTTTCTCCCGCAATCCTAGCTTGTACTCCTCCGTCAACAACCACATTCAGATCCCCCACGTTTATTAGATTTTCATCTCCCGTTAAGCATTGAACAACTCATTCAGTGTCCCCATATACCCCCCTTATCCCTTCATCATCTGATTGCGACGTCGGCACGTATACCCGAACTATTGTTGCCGGTGTTGGTTTGCTGTCGATTCCATCGTACTCGTAACGAAAATCACGTCACAGAGTTGCAGCTGAATTGCACCTATAGAAACGTAGAACGCGTAACGCTTTCTGCTGCTGTATTTTCGGTATCTCGATACGACGCATGTTCGGTAATAAACGAGCGAACGAGATGGCCCTGCCAGGATCGACCCTAACGACAGTTACATTAATCGACGTTGTAAGACGTCGTGGTCTCCTGACCTTCATTGCTTACATACTCCGCTCTCACAATCATATTCTGCACATAAAGACGCTTCATTCGAACAGAAACTCGATAAGATAAAGTCAATGTTGTATGAATTCATGTAAACGATATGAAAATAACAAGTAAGCGTACCAGGGTTGAAATACTGGAGGCTGGCGTACACACATACATTCCAGACACGACGGTCACAGGAGCTTTTAGTTCGGGAGACGCAAACCACACAACGGGACGCCAGTCGCTTCAGAGGACGAGTCAACGCCAAACGCCGAGGTGACTGCCCATGAAGCGGACAGCGGGTGCTCGAGGGAAAGGAGGAACGACCCTGTGTTCGGCTTAAAAGCAGTTTCAGAGATGTTCACAGGGAGACAGCAAACGCCAAACGCCGATACTACAGATTTCCGGACTGGTCGCCTTAAACGAAACGTCATTCTGCAGTTTTAGAAGAGCAATGCTGATTGACAGACGATATTTCTGACGCCTTGCGCTGAAGGAGTAATGGAAGAGACCGAAAGATATACCCCTTCACGTCTGGTGTGGAGAGGCACCGTATCGTTGTCGCTCTTGGAGCGAGGAACAAGTCTCTCCTCAGTACTTCACTGGGAGAGCACCTCTGTCGAGCGCGAATCGAAGTGTGACTCTACATTGAGTCCTTGCGATTAAGCGTTGTTCACTGTGTTGGCCGACACACTTATTGTGCGGTGTGAACGGACAGAGTTATAGTTAAACGCCTGCAAGCGAATTTTTGAGTGGCATCACAGTGGACTGGTTATCTGACCTGTGTACCACGCCAATAGACTAGCGAATAGGAGTCCTTGACTTCATCAAGGCGTAGGGAGAGTTTGATTGACAAAGGTCAATCCAGATAGAACAAGAGTTGGCTTATTTGTCAGCAGCGAGCGGCGCAGACAGCAGTCATCACAGCTCACGGTATTGTGCGCTACAGCTATTGCGAGCCCCATATTTCCTCCACAACAGTATACTTCACTGCATTTCACACATGACAGCCTTGACCGTACCTAGCAACATTCTAAAGGATAATTATTCAAGGTGAGTAGGTGCGGCTCTCAGCCATTCTGCAAAGTCAATAACAATATTAAACTTTGTACAGAAATTTCATTAGCGAATCCTGTCCTTGAGAGGTAACTTCACATTCCGAAAAGAACCGGGATATAACTTGTTCAATTCATAACTAAAAGTGCCATTGTGATTTCTCAGAATTTTTGCAAAATAAATAATAATTTTCCTTAGTTTCATGTTTTTCTTACACTAACTAGCACTACTCCAGTACCTAAGTATCCCACTAGTTAAGTAAGAAATTTTGTGAAGTTTGTGTCATTTCCTTACAGCGGACGACTCCCGAAGATATTTATTGCTGAAAGTTATTCAGGCATTTCTCTTTAGAACGTTAGGAGCGTCTGTCTGATTTCTGTAGCAGTGTGGGGGGTGGAAATTGCATCTTGCAGGAGCCACAGGGTAAAGGGTGCATCTCAGATTACTCCGTTGTGCAGAATAACAGAATCTCAGATCAACCCCACGCTCACAACGTCTTACAGTTGTTGCATAGAGAAATCTTAGGTAGGTACCGTGCAAGTTACTGTCATGTGAACGTAACCGTTGTGACCTCAGCTGATACGTAGTCAACAGACCATCGTGACAGTTTACACTCGTTTCTTCTCGCTCCCTTATACCGTTTACCGTACAGCGCAAGGAACCTAATACATGGAACGCCAAATATATCCAGACTGAGTAAATATGTCGAGCCACGATTTTCGAGAAGAGGTACCGGGCAATATGGCGAATTTCCTGACGTTCACAAGTAATCTTCATCGTCGCCGAATTTTTTCCCAGTGAAACTACATACATTTTTCTTTGGCTTCTGAAGGAAACTTCTAAAGCTTCAACTACATAATATGTGCGAGACTTGATCAAGTAGTATAAAGATAACAGCGCCGCAATCCACTGGCCCGCTGTCAGGAGAATAAGCTCCACAAAATTCTGCACTATTGTACGAAATGTAGGCAAGCACGTAAGTCAGGTATGTTCGGGTGTTTGTTATCACGGCTGTCATACCAAGTGTACAACATGTTGACCATGAGTATAGCTAGACGCTATAAAGTTATTTATGAGAAACAATACTGTACAGTGAATTTCATGTGGAGTTAGTGGCAGCACAGGTCCGTGTGTGATTTTGTTCACTTATAAATCTAATCTAGGACGTCAAATTTCATTCCTTTAATAAATGAAAAGCACCAGTTTGCTTTTGTTCTACACGACACGACACGAGCAAAAAATTTATAGAATCTTCGATACAGCCGCTTTTTTTCAGATGAATTCTTATTGTTCTGCCTGATATCTTCTTTATGTACATGTATAACATCTATAAAACACGTGCCGAAGGCTCCATATATTTTTCTTTCTTTTATTTCCATTCCTTGCAATTTTAGGCCGAAACCTGAATCTCAAATGGTTCGGTGTTGCGAATGCAACTCTTTGCTTCTTTGGGAGACAGTAAGCAAATTATTCCGAGATACGTCTGTCATTTCGGTATCATAAATTTCTCATTCAATATTACTAAGCGTATGAGACGCTGTTTGAATGAATACTAACCCTTCATTATTACCAAAGTTGAGGACGTATGCGATAGGAAAAAATACAGCACATGTCAAAAGTAATACTTGGAGCTGAGATTATTCTGAGCTATGGCGGAAACGGATATCTAACACCGAAAAGATCAGCAAAATATAATGGGACTCGTTTATCGTACTGTATATTTCTTAAATACGGATTGTACAAATCCCCTGAATAATTTTGTTGATACTATCTGCACCAAATAACCAGCCGCAACATAATTTACCCAATATGGAACAAAAAAGTAATTAACATTGTATTCGAGAATTAGTGAATCATTTATCGTGTTGTCTCATAATATCTGCAGTTATGTTCTGTCTAGTAATAATGTCTCTCAAAATCTTAACAGTGCAATGTACGTTTATTGCTTCTAAACTTTGCTGCGATTTTCTTAAAGACCAATGAGATTACAGAATGATATAATGTGATATTTCAGGTCTGATTGATTGAAGATGTGCATCCGGGTGTTCAATCGAGCTATTGTTTCGATCTTTTTATCAAATTTAAACAACTCAGCTGAACAACCGTTAGCACACCATTAATAGAATGGAGTACATGTATTTCTGTATTACTCGTTCATACTTGATGAACAAGTGGATGTATGCACTGAATTCAACAGGTCTCTCATTATGACAATACATAATAACTAAAGTAGGGCAGTGAAATTTCAAACATTTTCTGGTTGGAGGTAACCAAGAGGTGAAAAAACGCAAAAAAGAAAAACAAAACCTTACACAGTTTTTGTTCTTAGCCCAGTTAACTGGCCATCACTTATAATATTTAATACACAATTTTTTCGGAGCATCTATTTCTCTGTGAAGTGAGACTATTTCGTTGCAGCTGTAATGACGTGCGGGACATCTAAACATCACCTCTGTGAGTCTATGGTGAAAATTGCTTCTTGCGGGTACCGTCTCTTTTTGTGCTTTCATGGACAGCCTAAGCTACCGTTTCTTGTCACAATGGTTTCTTCCCATTAGTTATGCAGCAGCGCACCCTATGAGGTAGGAACGTATACAACGCAACCGTACGAAACTCATTCTTATTTCACTCCGTGACGTGACCAGATGCCCTTAAAGTGTTCACGAGACATTATTCCTGTTATGAGAGCACGTAAAATGTGTAGCGACCATGTCCTTCGTAGATAATCAATTTCTAAAGCCATAATCGTTCATGTTCTAGCTTAGCTGCATATACTGTTATAGGGAGACCTCACGCGAGATAGCCGCCTAAAAGCAATTTTCTTCTGTTTAGGTTCTCTGGTATGGTAACAGGAAAATAGCGACAATATTCGAGTACTAAAGTTAAAACAATTTATGCAACTTTCGTGGAATACTGGGACAGAGGGATATCAAATCTTACGGAAATACTAAAGGCAAGAATCTTATGTGATCATAAAATGTGGTTCTTAGGACTTTTCTCTCACTTATCGCTATGGCGATTTTTTGTCAGCGTGTATCAGATCCCGCGTTCACATTAAACTGCCAGTCCTGAGACCGAAATTTTATTAACCTGATTATCTATTCTGGTTAGAGGATGTTTACTGATTAACATATTATAGTTTGTTCAAGCATAAATTATTTTTATTATTTTTTGCCCTACTTCTGTCATTTAGATGTGATTAACTTGTGAGTGAATTTTATTATGTAACGGCGTTGTTCGCAAAACTACTCCATTACCGATGTCTGTGTAATGGATGTACTTGACATTGCTGCAATTGGGGGGAGGGGCGGGGGCGATCTGAAGTAATATGAAAAGAGAAGTAAAAAATTTCAAACCTTCAGGCAGCCGTGATCCCTTCTGTTGGGCCTTTATTTATGTTACCAGCCACGTCAAACTGTGTTACGTATAGCGGATCTGTAAAGCATAGACCGAGTTGTCAGCACAATTTGTGACATGTCCACATAATATTTTTTATCCATTATACTTCAAACAATGTCACCCATGGGTACAATATATAATGTCGCATCGTAAAAATATTTTCAAAAACATGCAAGGTGCAGTATACCGGCATGTTACAGGTACAACAACCGTTATATAAAATATCACGCATTGTACGCCGAGTATACACGCTCATGTTCCCGTAAGAGTTGAACGAAGACTGAGATTCGAGCGTAAACATCACAGCTATCGTGAACAACCATCAGATTGCACTGTGTTAGTGACGAACAGGAATACATCATATCGTGTGATTCGTAAGTACAGAATCATGTAGAGCCATAAATTGTTTACAATGCAGGTCTACAGTTCTGAGAGGTCATCCAGATTATACATAAGAAAAAAAGTTTAACAGTTTTTTAATTTTCAAAAAATTATTTTCAATTTTTGTAATTCCTTGTAAAATATAAAAGAAAGTGCTATATGTTCATATTTATAATTTAATGTATTTGTAATAAAGCCAAACACACGGCATCTTCAAATTAAATACGTCAACAAACAAGTCGCAGAAGCCCACTTGAAGTTTAAAAGACAAAGAATATATACAGCATAGAGTATAGACAGCTCACTTACTTTTAGTTTCAAATGCAACATAAAAAGAATTGGCTGCTGTATTTCTACTAACAGTAAGTAAGTAAATTACGTGCAATGCTACCGGCAGTGCAGTACAAAAACGAGGTGAAATGTAAGTTATTGGTCGATAACTAAGTGAATTTAATCAGAATGTAGGCTCCCAAAGGTAAACAAAAAGCTGGTACTCTTTTAGTTACAAGTACAAATCATTAGTTAAAATCATTTTCAAAATGACACCAACATAAGAAGGATACGAACTTATAACATTAATCATTAGTTTTACAAATGGAACAATATAAACTGTTGCACAGGTTATTCAGTAGCGAACATACAATGCACACCATCAAGTTCAGGTGCTAGCATGATAAACGAGCTCTCGAAGCAATTAGAGAGATATGAAGGTAAAGAATGTTTCAAAACCAGATATTAGCATTAAAAGCATAACACACACTAAAGTGAAATATTATACACACATCAAAAAATGTTTTGCATTACCCCGGTTCCCAGAACTCTGGGAGATAGACGTGGACTGTGGATACTATATCACAGACAGTCCCTTTGACCAGAGATGTCACTAATCCCGTCCAAAGATGTGAATAACCAAGCGTGAACAGCGCCTATTAGATGGTAGGTGTCCGACAGTCGATCAGTTCCAGTCATTTCATCAGGAAGGAGATACACGGCTCGTGTTGTCCGTAGTTGAACCATGCCTAGACGGTTAATACCGCGGTTCGATCGCGTCCGCATTGTTACTTTGTGCCAGGAAGGACTCTCAACAAGGGAAGTGTCCATGCGTCTCGGAGTGAACCAAAGCGATGTTGTTCGGGCATGGAGGAGATTCAGAGAGACGGGAACTGTCGATGACCTGCCTCGCTCAGCCTGCCCAAGGGCTACTACTGCAGTGGATAACCGCTACCTACGGATTATGGCTCGGAGGAACTCTGTCAGCAACGCCACCATGTTGAATAATGCCTTTCGCGCGGCCACAGGACGTCGTGTTACGTTTCAAACTGTGCACAATAGACTGCATGATGCGCAAATTCCCTCCAGATGCCCACGGCGAGTTCCATCTTTGCAACCACGACACGATGCAGCGCGGTTCATATGGCCCCAACATGCCGAATGGACTGCTCAGGCTTGGCATCACGTTCTCTTCACCGATGATTGTCGCATATGTCCTCAACAAGATAATCGTAGGAACCAGATAATCGTTGGAGACGTGTTTGGAGGCAACCCGGTCAGGCTGAACGCCTTAGACACACTGTTCAGCGAGTGCAGCAGGGTGGAGGTTCCGTTCCGTTTTGGGTGGCATTATGTGGGGCCGAAGTACGCCGCTTGTGGTCATGAAAAGCGCCGCAACGGCTGTACGTCACGTGAATGCCATCCTCATACCGATAGTGCAACCATATCGGCAGCATATTGGTGAGGCATTCATCTTCATGAACGACAATGCGCGCCCCCATCGTGCGCATCTTGTGAGTGATATTATCGTCACCGGTCGTCTAGAGTGGCCAACATGTTCTCTGGACATGAACCCTATCGAACATACCTAGGATAGATTGAAAAGGGCTGTTTATTGACGACGTGACGCATCAATCACTCTGAGGGATCTACGCCGAATCGCCTTTGAGGAGTGGGACTATCTGGCCAACAGTACTTTGATGAACTTGTGGATAGTATGCCACGACGAATACAGTCATGCATCAATGCAAGAGGACGTGCTACTGGGTATCGGAGGTACCGGTGCGTACAGCAGTCTAGACCACCATCACTGTAGGTCTCGCTGTATGGTGGTAAAACATGAAATGTGTGGTTTTTATTAGCAATAAAAAGGTCAGAAATGATGTTTATGTTGATCTCCATTCCAATTTTCTGTACATGTTCTGGAACTCTCGGAACCGAGGTGATCCAAAACTTTTTTTGATGTGTGTCTATGGTAGAATTTTATGTTTACAAATGTATTCTAGAAGCTCACCTAAGCAGTAGAAACGACGATATAGATATAATACAGACAGTACCTAATGTACCATGAACAGTATAGCCTGAAATCAAGGCAATAAATAAGATTGTTGATCATTGTCTAGGCACGATATGTGATCAAAGCTATCCGAACACCTCCAAAAACATACGTTTTTCATATGGGGTGCATTGTGCTGCCACGTACTGCTAGGTACTCTATACCAGCGGCCTCAGTGGTCGTTAGATATCGTGAGAGAGCAGAATGGGGCGCTCCGCGGAACTCACGGACTTTGAACGTGATAAGGTGATTGAGTGCCACTTGTGTCATATGTCTCCTAAACATCCGTATGTCCGCTGTTTTAGATGTGATAGTGAGGTGGAAACGTGGACACGTATTGTACAAAAGCGTACAGGTCGACATCGTCTGTTGACTGACAGAGTCCGCCGACAGTTGAAGACGTTCGTAATGTCTAATAGGCAGACATCTATCCAGACCATCCACAGGAATTCCAAACTGCTTTAGGATACACTACAAGTACTGTGAAAATTAGGCAGGAGGTGAGAAAACTTGGATTTCATGGTCGAGTGGCTGCTCATAAGCCACACATCACGCCAGTAAATGCCAAACCACACCACGCTTAGTGTGCTTGGTGTAAGGTGCGTAAACATTGGGCGGTTTAACAGTGGAAAAACGTTATGTGGAGTCACGAATCACGGTACACAGTGTGGATATCCGATGGCAGGGCGTGGGTATGGTGAATGTGCTGTGAATATCTGCCAGCGTGTGTAGTGACAACAGTAAAATTCGGAGGCTGTGGTGTTATGGAGGGGTTTTATACCCCTTGTTGTTTTTCGTTGCACTATCACAGCACAGGCCTTTATTGATGTTTTAAGCACGTTCTTGCTTACCACTGTTGAAGAACCATTCGGGGATAGCGACTGCATCCTCCAACACGACCGAGCAACTGTTCATAATGCACGACCTGTGGCGGAGTGGTTACACTACAATAACATCCCTGTAATGGACTGGCCTCACAGCGTCGTGACCTGAATCCTACAGAACGCCTTTGGGATGTTTTGGAACCCCGACATCGTGCCAGGCTTCACCGACTAACATCAATACCTCTCCTCAGTGCAGCACACAGTGAAGAAAGGGCTGCCATTCCCAAAGAAATGCCCGTGAGAGTGGAATCTGTCATCAAGGCTAAGGGTGGGTCACCACCATATTGAATTCCAGCATTACCGACGGAGGGCGCTACGAACTTGTAAGTCATTTTCATCCAGGTGTCAGGACACTTTTAATCAAATAGTGTATAGTTTAATGAAAATGTGCGTATCAAAGAGGAATAATCAGTAGTCCTGAGACAAAATACCACATACAACGGTTGGTGTAGTCAAGCTGGTACTACGATGGAATTGTTAAGCTATCATTTGCAGTTCACCATATTTAAAATTATTAACCTATAATGGAATATCTAGAAGCCATGGTACCCGATGTCTAGGTGCAGCACACAACGACGCAAGGAAAAATCCTGCGAAAAGAAACAACCGATAACTGGAATACAATGTACAGCGCACATTAGGTGCATGTGCCTTATCATAATATTAAAAGTCCATGCCAGACATTATACGTAAATATAAACGTTTTCACATAAAAAACGCTCCCTGTGATAAGAAGACACTTTTATACGATTAAATTTAGGTATTGACCATGCAGTCACCTACACAGTAAGTTAGGAACACAAAATGTAGAACTCGACACCCTCTGCTGCGCACATCATGTGAAGAATGTGAAGAATGGAAGTCGGGCCGCCCACATGACAGGCAACCAGTCTACCAAAGACCTACACCGCTTGTAGAAAAATTTGACTGTCTTTATGTGATTAAACGTGCTTGGGAAACTTCAAAGTCGATTATCTCGAGGATTTTTGAAAAATGCCTCGAACTGCTATTGATGAGTCTGAACTTCACGTATCATGTTGTTGCGGTCTTCATTCCGAAGACTGGTTTGATGTCGCAATCCATACTTCTGTATCCTGTGCAAGACCGTTTATCTCTGAATAACTACGGAACAAATATCCTTCAGAATCTACTGTAAGTAGGCTGTTTAGGTTTTTATATTGGTAACGCCACCGCCACGTAGCGCTCTGTATGAAAATCACTGGCTGTACTGTGTGCAGTCTGTGGCTGGGTGGCATTGTTGGAATAGTCGCTATTGTAGTGTTGGGCAGTTGGATGTGAACAGCGCATAGCGTTGCGCAGTTGGGGGTGAGCCGCCAGCAGTGGTGGAAGTGAGGAGAGAGATGTCGGAGTTTTGAGAGCGGATGATCTGGACGTGTGCCCATCAGAGACAGTAAATTTGTAAGACTGGATGTCATGAACTGATATATATATTATGACTTTTGAACACTATTAAGGTAAATACATTGCTTGTTCTTTATCAAAATCTTTCATTTGCTAACTATGCCTATCAGTAGTTAGTGACTTCAGTAGTTAGAATCTTTTATTTAGCTGGCAGTATTGGCGCTCGCTGTACTGCAGTAGTTCGAGTGTTGAAGATTTTTGTGAGGTAAGTGATTCATGAAAGGTATAGGTTATTGTTAGTCAGGGCCATTCTTTTGTAGGGATTATTGAAAGTCAGATTGCTTTGTGCTAAAAATATTGTGTGTCAGTTTAGTGATGATCAGAATAAGTAAAGAGAGAAATGTCTGAGTACGTTCAGTTTTTCTTAGCTGTTTGAAAATCGAATAACGTAAGGGGTTTATCTGCACATTAATTCATTAATTTTTCTAAGGGGACGTTCCACTACTATTCATCTCTTGCTTTCCCTCTACGATTTTTATCCGTCTGCCGCCCCTCCCCCCTCCTAGACACACATACAGACATACACACACACACACACACACACACACACACACACTCACACACACCACTAATACTCAGTATGTCCCTTAGTGTTTCATGTCATGTTGTGCCACAAATTTCTTTTCTCTCCATTTCTTTTCAGTACCTCATTACTAACGCGATCTACTCATCTCATTTTCAG
This sequence comes from Schistocerca americana, assembly GCF_021461395.2. Taxonomy (NCBI): domain Eukaryota; kingdom Metazoa; phylum Arthropoda; class Insecta; order Orthoptera; family Acrididae; genus Schistocerca; species Schistocerca americana. The sequence continues at coordinate 159,597,163 of NC_060119.1, read as the reverse complement.
CATTCTTGAGTAGTATCACATTTCAAAGGCATCTATTCTCTTCTTGTCTAAACTGTTTGTCGTCTATGTTCAACTTCCGCATATGGCTGCACTCCAGACAAATACCTACAGAACAGACTTCCTGACTCTTAAATGTATATTCGATGTTAATAAATGTCTCTTCTTCATAAACCCCTTACTTGCCATTGCATGTCTAAATTTTAAGTTCTCTCTACCTCCTTCATCATCAGTTATTTTGTTGTCCATAGAGCAAAGATTATCAGCTACTTTTTTTGTCTCGTTTCCTAGTCTAATTCTCTTAGCATCATCTGATTTAACTGGACTACTCTCCATTATCTTTGTTTTACATTTGTTGATGTTCATCTTATATCCTACTTTCAACACGCTATCCATTCCGTTCAACTACTCTTGCAAGTCCTTTGCTGTCTCTGACAGAATCACAATGTCATCGGCAAACCTTAAAGTTTTTGTTTCTTGTCACTGAACTTTAATTCGTACTCCAGATTTTTCTTTTATTTTCTTTCATGCTTGCTCAATGACCAGATCGAATAACGCCAGGTATATGTCACAACCTGTCTCTCTCTCCATTTTCAACCACGGCTTTCTTTTCATGCTCCTCGGCTTTTATAACTGAAAACTGGTTTCTGTACAATTTGTAAATAACCTTTCGCTGTCTGTATTTTACCCCTGCTACCTCCAGAATTTTGAAGAGTGTGTTCCAGTTAACATTGTCAAAAGCTATCTCTAAGTCTACAAATACGTGGGTTTGCCTTTCCTTAACCTATCTTCTATGGTAAGTTGTAGGGTCAGTATTGCCTCTCGTGTTCCTACTTTTTTTCTCCAGAATTCGTACAGATTTTTCCGAGGTAGACTTCCAGTTATTTTTCCTATCGTCTTTAAAGAATTCGTGTTATTATTTTGCAGCCATGACTTATTAAACTGATAGTTCAGTAATATTCACACCTGTTACCTCTTGCTTTCTTTTGAATTGGAATTATTATATACTTCTTGAAGTCTGAAGGTATTTCGCCTGAACCATACATCTTCTGCACCAGATGGAATAGTGTTGAGATAGCTGGCTGTCCCAAAGATATCAGAAACTACTCTGATGTAATATCGTTTACTCACTTGGCTTTGTTTCGAATTAGGTCTTTCAGTGCTCTGTCAAATTGTTCTTGCAATATCATATCTCCCATGTTGTTTTCATCTACTCTTCCCTTTCTGTAATACGGCCTGTAAGTTCATCTCCATAGTACAGACCCTCTATATACTCCTGCCCTGTCTCCTTCCTCTTCTTTGCTTATGAGTGGTTTTTCATCAAAGCACTCTAATTCAGTGGATTACTTCTAGTGCCTCTCTTGAATATTGGTGTGACCAGTACAACTTCCAGTCTCGGAGGAGCGAGTGGTTGTATATGATAGTTAAAAATGGAACTATTGCATCAGCATACTCTGGAAGTAACCTAATTGGCATACAGTGTGGACCGGAAGACTTGGTTTTTTTTTTAAGTGATTTGATTCACTACTCCGAGAGTACCACATAGGGTAGCTGTACTTGGTTAGAATTCTTTTGCCTCCAAAGGCCGTTTAGTTTTACTGCAGGTGGTATCTAGCCTTCCACTAGCGAAATATGCTTCTAAATCCTTACATTTACGTATGTGTATAAGATTACAAAAGTCCTATTACCCTGTGGCCAGGTTGTTAGTAGCGTAGGTACATCTTCTCGCTGCACATTACGACGGAACCTGGCACGCCTTTACATTCAATCTGAGCACATCTCTGGGATATTTTTGCGAAAAGTCTCAACCATAACGTAAACAAGCTTTGTGTCGCTGTATCTGTCCGTTCAAAAGCTATCGACTGCTGTTAAAATGTGTTCCCGATTCAATTTACTGTAATTTGTTAAATATGTCTCTTTATAAAGGAGTTGTGGGTATGAAGCCTAAGTCAAAATCACGAACCTCTCTGTGTATTATTCATTTCCGGAAACCTCGTTTCGAAATCTGTAACCGTTCAAGAGAAAAAGGGGTTTCTACGTCTTACTCGACACACATGGTGAATTCGCTAAATAAAAACGATCCCTGAGAAGATAACTAGTGAAAAACATCATGTGGACAAACCCTTATCAGCCAAAACTTTATGACCAATGCCCACAGCGACTTTGGATGCCACCTGCGTTACGGATAAGTGACGCGGTAACTAAAGTATGTAAGCGGAGCAGACACGGGCGAGGGGTCAATCTAGTAGGAAGGTATGGGTTGCAAATGGGGCACTCCATTGAGATAAGCAACTCTGACAAAGGGAAAATCGTTATTACGTAGATCCTGTGAAGGAGAATCTCGAAAACGGCGAAGCTGGTCGACTGGTCATGTGCTACTGTCGTGATCATCTATGGAAAGAGGTAGAAGGACAGTGAAACAATCACTAGCCGCTAAATGGTTGGACCTACGCGACTCTTCACAGAACGTCGATTTCGGAGCCTTGTCTGCTGTATAAAGTATGATAGATTGTGATCTGTGGCATCTCTGCCGAACACCACATTGCTGGTGCACACACAAGTGTCTCTGAGGACACAGTTCACCGTATATTAATGAACATGGAGCTCCGCACCAAACCGTCCAAAATGCTACTCCAGGCAGGTGTAAAATGAATGTGCGCAACAGAAAATACTGAACACGAAAATGAAGATTTGACCCTGTCTGTCTACCCCCAGAAGCAGATCTTACGATGTCTTAACCTTTCGCTGTCTGTATTTTACCCCTGCTACCTCCAGAGTTTTGAAGAGTGTGTTCCAGTTAACATTGCCAAAAGCTATCTCTAAGTCTACAAATACGTGGGTTTGCCTTTCCTTAACCTATCTTCTATGGTAAGTTGTAGGGTCAGTATTGCCTCGCGTGTTCCTCCTTCTTGCTCTTTAACATAAAAATTACAACATAAACATAAATGAATGATTAAGGGAACTAGTAACTACAAAATGATAAATGCTGTATCTGCTTATACATTGTAGAGTAAAACACCTTTATATATTACAAACGTTTACATATCAATGTCCAATGGACATAAAGAGATACTAATGGATTTCCTAACTAAGATGATTGATTAATTGCCTAAATCTGCTCCTTTTTATGGCTACACGATCCAATATAAAAAACGCGAGATGACTGACATCATCTTCGCACCGAACACTTGAAGACACCACTTTCAAAGATGATGCTATACAGTGGTGCGCAACCTCTCTGGAAATAAAATTTACGTGACATCACAGCTGTTTAGCTTTATAGTTCTTATAAGTCGAAGAAGGTAGCAATATCACTGTATGTACTGTGTCCGGTGCATCGGAGTGGTGGTTCTCGTACACGACTGCGACTACGGAAGAACTCCAGCCACAAAATATAAAAACAAAAACTCATTCTAACACCACGACAGCAGAAGACGGTCCTCTGGCTAGTATAATCTAATACTGTCTTCTCTTCTCTGTGTTCTACAGACGAGAAGCGTGAACTCCCAGCCACAAGGACGGAGTTCAGATAACGTCCCAATTTCAGTATAGGCAGAAGACGTCCTCTGTCACTGAACGCTGCGTACTCAACGAAGTTCGCAGCAGCGCAGTGCCTAACTGTTCTAACTATCATTATCTCCTGAGAGTAAAGACAGCAAGTCTGTCTGTAGCAGCAAAGCTGACAATGAGCGACCGTCAGACGGAAGACCTCTCATGGCTTCCCAGCGAAGCTCAGCTCCCCTCCCTCGTAACTGCAAAAGGAGAATCATATTCTCGAAACCACGGAATATTCTACCTCTCTACAGATTCTCCCGAACGACGGCCAACAATATTTTTATCTTTTGTCGTCCAGAGCGGGAAGTTTGCGAGGAAATACCTATACCCGTTAGATAGGAATCCACACAATGGTACGCTTCTCATAGTAAAAATCCTCGGAAATAACCCAGCCTGCATGATTTCCAAGGCAACGCTTCCTCGTTCTTCTCTGCTCCGTCCAAGATTTTTAGAGTTTCGGAAGTATTATCCGATTAATCTTCGTTGATCCTTTGTGGACCATGGGACAACGGTTGGCATGTAACTCAGACCCTGGATGCAGAAGCCCCCACAGGTGTGTTGGTCCTGCGTAACACAGAAAGTAACTGAAGACGGACGGTCTGGGCACCTGAGCATTGAAGCACAATGCAGCGGCGGCCGGCCGGTTTGTAGTGGGGCCGGAAGGTTAATCGGATAATATTTCTTGATGCAATAATTTATCAACAGCCGTATGTATTGTAGAAGTTTATTTTATGGACTTCTTATGTGCTACCAGTTTCGGCATTAAATTGATGCCATTTCCAGGCCCCACAAGTCATACTCGTAAAATCACTGTACACGGAAGGAGCCATATAACTGGATCCATCAATCAAATCGTTATGCAACAGCTCTTGGTGGCCAGGCGACGCAGTCTAAATGGCTCTGAACACTATGGGGCTTAGCATCTGAGGTCATTAGTCCCCTAGACTTAGAACTACTTAAACCTAAATAACCTAAGGACAACACACACATCCATGCCTGAGGCAGGATTCGAACCTACGACCGTAGCAGTGTTGTGGTTCGGGGCTGACGCGCCTAGAACCGCTCGGCCACAGCAGCCGGCGGACACAGTCTGTGTCGCCTGGCCACCAAGAGCTGTTGCATAACGATTTGATTCACGGATCCAGTTATATGGCTCCTTCCGTGTATAGTGATTTTACGACTATGACGTGTGGGGCCTGAAGATGGCATCAATGTAATGCCGAAACTGGTAGCACATAAGAAGTTCATAAAATATACTGTATTTCTACAATACATACGGCTGGTGGTAAATTATTGCATCAAGAAATATTATCCGATAAACCTTCCGGCCCGACAACAAACCGGCTGGCCGCCGCTGCATTGTGCTTCAACGCTCAGGTGCCCAGACCGTCCGTCTTCAGTTACTTTCTGTATTACGCAGGACCAACACACCTTTGCGGGCTTTCCACCCAGGGTCTGAGTAACGCCTGCCGTTTCATTCCCACTGGCATTCCAACCTCTGCTAGTGAAGGCAATTATTCATTACGTCGTTTTGACAATAAAGACATTCCACCACCTTTCATGCAGTAAGTGTTAACAACTGTTTACAAGGTGTACGTGACAATGTCAGTCTTCTTTAAATATGTACAGCCTATCAAATGATACCTAATTCCGGTCGTAAGTCACGGCAAAGTATATAGATGAGTGCCTGTACGGTGAGAAGTCACAGCCATCTTACAACCACCCCTCAGTATTCACATGTTGATCCAACGACATTGTCAATTATAAGCACAGTGGGCTCAGGGTCATTGAGATTGGCTCTTCAGATGAATTACATTTTTTCTGTACTATGTCTCAGGTCATCATCTAGCTGAACGGCGGTTCGAAACGTGCAGCGCGCCACGGACGGAGGCTGGTAGGAACAGTATTATGCTATGGGAGATATTTTCCTGCTCTTACATGGTAGTGATCGAAGACAGGCTGATATTTGTGAACCACCTGCATCCCTTCATGCTTGATGTCTTCAACGACGGCGATGTTATCTCTCAGCGTGTAAAGTATGTATGTAGAACTGTAAACGGATCCTAGCCAAGGCTTGACATACGTAATGTACCAAGAATAATGGAGATGTAACCCTTGTGCGCAATTTCTGGTTAAGCCACCTCACAAGGACAATTACAAATTTAAAAATTACAGGATCGCCACCAGCCCAAGCCCTTCCTAACAATTGACGAAAGACCAAACTGGAAATTATCAGTTCAATTAAATTAAGAATTTAATTATAGAACGCAATTTTTTTAAAGACACTAACAAGTTTAACAGCATCGTATGTCGTATATCAATGAGCTTGTTTAATTAAATTTATTTTTCTTCCCATCTTTGTTCATCACAAGCAAGCAGATTAACTTTAAAAAATCAGGAAATAGAAAATTAATTTGAAAACTGGCAGCAATGAGAAAGACAAAGGACACAGAGTTTATCTTTTACGTGGCACATTTATTTCATTACTGAATCTGATGCACATCCTATGAATACACATGACTGGTGCCTGAATAAAAAAGTTTAGCTAAATAATTCGCAAAAAAAAAAAATTGTAGACTCGTGCAATTAAAAAGGAAAGACACACAAAAGTGATGTGGAACACAATAATTTAATCATTCCATCTACATACCCACGACTGTCCGAAATGAACAAAGCAACCTCAACACTTTTGATTTCAACCACCATTATCGCCGAATTTCAACAAAATAATTATGCCACATCCTGAAAATATATAACTACACACGCTTCAGTTAAGCTGAAGTACTTAAATATACCATAGGGAAGTTCTAATTCGACCTACTTCCTATCAGCAGAAACCCTCTCTAGGAGCTACGAACTGTACACACCAACCGCTAGCTGCAGAGTCCCTTTCTCCACCTATTTACAAGGTGCAACGGAAGCTGCCAGAGGGGTATGCTTCCGCCACCAACCTGACAGACAAACCAAACTCAGACTAAAAGGGGTAAACCGCTCTGTCCAGATACTGGGATCCTAAGTTGGTCATCCTGTGCTAACATCACCTGCTCCTAGCAGATGACAACCAACTCAGCGTCCCCCACAAAAAGAAACCCGAAACCACTCGTAAAAACACTAGTTCAGTCTCATTCACGCACACATAGGGTAGGGTGAAGAGAAAAACGTAATAAATACAGGACATTATTTCCTATGGAACACAAAAAAAATCAAACATAATATCATTTAATAAGCCTTACTTTGATTGCTTAGTCTTTCTGGAAGAGTTAATAAATTGAACCGCAATGAGGCGGTGGACAGAATGGGATGCACAGAGTCCAGTGAGACAAGCGTCTGTGAAACGACTTGTAATTTTTCCTTCCAACCTACGTAATTCTGTAGCTCTCAATTCGTTCGAGCAATCAATCATTCATGATAGGAAACACAGTCATAGCTCAGTCACTGAAAATGATTCAGAAATTTTACTTGTTAGAATGAAATCAGGCGATGATTCTACTTCTCTGCAGGCTCGTGCTTTGCGGCAGTCTGCTAATCTGTCCAAAAAGTCCCTCGTAATTTTGGGAGCGTTGTATAATCAGTCGGGAAACCTCAGATCAAGCGGATATTTGGCTCTCATGATGTTTAACCTTCCGAAGAAGTAATGGAGCTCTTGGATTATTAAATGCAGGTTCGTATCCAGTCTTTCGGAAGTTCCCTTCTGGTTAACAACTACGCAATATATCGATGAATATCATTAATTCTCAATTGTCAAATACACACCTTTAGTATAAAGGAGCAATATATATATATATATTTCCCATTGAATCGTACAATTTCGTCTCAGTTATCTTCTGTCATAAATCTCAATAATCAGATTACAATTCTTTAAACCAAGCTCGGGCTAATCGGCACGAAGACAATCTCGGAAGCTCCCTTTCTTTTTTTCTAGCAACCACCAGAGAGAGTACTACAAAGAATACTTATGCGGTCATGGCATAGCTATTGTATGAACTACTTTTCGCATGGATTCTGCGAGAATGAAGATAGAAAATTAGTAAACGTCATTCAAGGGTAGAATTGTATCAGAATAATTCATCGAATATAAAGAGACATCACAGACTCCACAGAGATGTTTTAAGAGGTATAATTGTCGGTGTCTCGGAGCGAGAACCGTGCTACAGTATTTTGGGGAACGTCATAGTGAGCATCATAGTGTTTCGGCGACTAAATTCGCTTGATGTAAATCCTCTGGAAGCCATATGGGTGCTATCGGGCGTCGCCACCGGGAAATCAGCGTCCCATTATTCACGCGAATGACATAACAGGACCTGTGCGTAGACATGTGATGCCACATACCTCCACAAAGCTACCAACTTACTTTCGAACCCTGAAACGGGGAATGAGTGATGTATTTCGCTCCAAAGATGGACAAACAAGCTATTGAGCAAGTGGTTCAGATGGTTCAAATGGCTCTGAGAACTATGGTACTTAACATCTGAGGTCATCAGTCCCCTAGAACTTAGAACTACTTAAACCTAACTAACCTAAGGACAACACAAACATCCATGCCTGAGGCAGGATTCGAACCTGCGACCGTAGCAGGCACGCGGTTCCAGACTGAAGCGGCTAGAACCGCTCAGCCACTGCGGCCGGCGAGGAGGTCATCATAATGTTTTCGCTCATCAGTGTATGGTCGGAAGTGCGTAGGGAGGGAAGGTAGACAGAATAGTGGAGATAAAAGATCTTTGACTGTGTAGGTTTCAGCGATGGGAAGCGTACAGGAATACACAACTGGCAGGTGGGAGCTCCACACTCAAGAGGGCCGTGAGCTGGAGCGTCATGCGTTATGCGCTCAAAGGCAAGTCATAAAGCAGAGGAGGCATGGTCACCAACAGGTACAGGTATCCCTCGTCCATCAGGCGTGATAGAATTGTTTCTTGGATCACGAGGCGGTCGCGAATAACGCCCGCTCACACTGTGAGGCTGCGTCAGTCCTTGTTCACTGCCACCATTGCATGTGCATAGTTCGTAGGGCACATATGTATGTTAAAGTCGACGATAGCATCTCATGCAGAGGTAATCCCATCGATGAATAGGATAGATGACAGACATTCAGCACCGTGGTGACCTGGCCAGCGAACCACCGGTAAAACTGTCTCTGTCGGGGTAAGCCGGCAGGTAACAAGCCCCTCCCCCTCTGCCTTGTAAATGATGCGGATAGTTGCAGTTAAAGTGCACGATTTTCTACCCGGTCGTCTCATGCTGCTGGGGCACCTGCCTGGTGCTGATAGTAGGGTATTTGTAAAAGATCTTTTATGAAAACCATCAAGTGTTTATCCCTTACATGGAACGCATTACTGGCCGTGTGCCCACTTATAATCTCTGGGACAGTTTCTTGCAGTTTGTCTACATTTAGCAAAATCATCCTGGCGGGCGTTTCTTTTTTTTTTAACTTGAAACAAACGACACAGCGTACGAAAAAAATATTGCATATGAAAAGTTAATATTGTAAAGATGATATCTGTCTGGGCTACAACTGGCCACCTCCTAAACACTTCCTGCATCAGTAGGGCCAGTTCTGTATTTTCAAATGGCAACCTCATTATTTTTCTTGCATATTCGGATTCCACGCCGAAGAATATGTTCAGTTTACTTAAACCACAGGTTTCCACTTGTGGTACTGTAATCGAGAGATAGCAAGTATGCTTGTTTTTGAAATTCTACATCCACATCTACATCTACATGGATACTCTGCAAATCACATTTAAGTGCCTGGCAGGGGGTTGATTGAACCACCTTCACAATTCTCTATTATTCCAATCTCATATAGCGCGCGAAAAGAATGAACACCTATGTATTTCCGTATGAGCTCTGATTTCCCTTATTTTATCGTGGTGATCGTTCCGCCCTATGTAGGTCGGTGTCAACAAAATATTTTCGCATTCAGAGGAGAAAGTTGGTGATTGGAATTTCGTGGGAAGATTCCGCCGTAACGAAAAATGCCTTTGTTTCAGCGATGTCCACCACAAATCCTGTATCATTTCAGTGACACTCTCTCCCATATTTCGCGATAATACAAAACGTGCTGCCTGTCTTTGAACTTTTTCGATGTACTCCGTCAGTCCTACCTGGTAAGGATCGCGCACCGCACAGCAGTATTCTAAACGAGGACGGACAAGCGTAGTGTAGGCAGCCTCCTTAGTAGTTCTGTTACATTTTCTAAGTGTCCTGCCAATAGAACGCAGCCTTTGGTTAGCCGTCCCCACAACATTTTCTATGTGTTCTTTCCAATTTAAGTTGTTCGTAATTGTAATACCTAGGTATTTAGTTGAATTGAGAGGCACCCGCATGCCTTGCTCATACTGTGGCATCAAGCAGTCAGGCCTGCAAGATGAGTGGTCTACCAAGCGAGTGGATTCATTCTTATTTATCGAGTAACATGAACTCTCGTACTCACAACTAAGTTACAAATTATCCTCCTATATGAATAATACGCAACGGAAACGCACATCTATCAGTAATTTACAGAACTCTGACTGTTCACTACGCACTGGCAATACCATATTTTCTTTTTTTATTTAACGGCTTTTATCAACACGTGGCCATCGCACTGAATATGAATGGCGCACACATTATAAATTCTGGATATCATGACAACATACAATTCGAAGGAAAAGGCCACCAATCTTTTTCTTTTCACTATCTTATTTATTCCGATAAATACTATAACCTAAACACACAAATTCTATAACCTACAACAATAACACATGAGAAATTCCGCCCAGTGGGCATGGCTTTACATTGGTGATTCTCTATCTTATGGTCTCGTAATTACTTAACGCTACAGTGCACTTTCTGGATAGGATGGTGGATCTTTTATTATATCTCACACTTCGACTCTCACAATCATCTCGAAACTTTCCTCCAGACCGAGCGGTACAAAAGGAACACGCATAACCCACTACCTCTGAAACTACCTTGCTACTCTCCCATGCAAACCACACATACTTAAATTACATGACATACACCACACTACAACATGAAATGCAACACAGGGAATAGTCACAACATTATCACTTTCAGCTTTCCCACTTCATTTAATATTTATCCCAGTTTCACACGACACTGCCCCACTTAGTAATTCTACTTTCCTACTATGAACTCTGGAGATATATGCACGTCTTCCTGTGCAATGCAAGCCAAGTGGCGTTGCTGGATAGACGGCTGACTCACCTAGCTTCTCTCTCAGATGATTATAGTTTGAATCAAGCGTCACACGGAAACATATCACGCAAAGTAATACTAAGAACATTTTCATCACACACACGAGTCCTCAACTGATACCATGGACGAGTACTTCTCTTTATCCTTTGTCTCATACACAGATTGAGACTCACACAGTACTCACCACGTGGAAGTACTCGCCTCTAATTTCAAGTCCTGTACACGCTATTTCTTAAATATTTCAACTTACAGTACACACGCAAGTAATTCAGCTTAACTTAAGCACACGGAAGTATTTCAACTTATTGCTACACGTGGTTTCATTGTGACCGTTGGTCACTTCCGAAGATTACTACGATCCCATTAATATTACCTGCCTGACATTTAATTCTCCCCACAAAAGTTTCTGAAATAGAGAAATTATTATTTCAAACTTCTCTTAAATATTCCACATGCATTCCATGTCTCCACTCTTTTGTCTTTACGGAGCACACCCAAGACAGGTCTTAACAGCACAAGATCCAGCGGCAGAGTGCTGAAACATGACCGTTCTTCAGATCATCTCGCACCTCTGTCGAGGTAGGGGAAGACCATGCTACTGTATTGGTCAGCCACATTTCAGGCGCTCAAAGCTCCGGTAAGTTTCATCTCTTTGGTTCCACCAAAGGTGGCCAAAGGATCGTCTCAAAGATGATCATATATTCACATTCACTATCTGCGGTTAGCAGACGACCATACATTCATTCGTTTCACAGATCTCACCAAACTGAATGTAGGGATTTATTTTGAGGGAGTGCACATGTGATCAATTAAATAAATAAATTGTCATTCTTTCCCACACTGGTATCCGGCTTCGCTGTATTAATTGAAATTGAGTTATTTTACAAAAAAATGTGTTGTTCTGACAAAAATAATGAAGTATGTTGTACCTATTTTCAATGTCGGGCGGTACTGTACCCTTTCAGAATTTACGGCTTTTAGATTAGACTGTTTTGTCGTGTAACCGTAGTTTAACGAGTTCCTTTTAATACTCTTGTGGATGACCTCATACTTTTCGTTATTTAAGGTCAACTGCCACTTATCGTACCATTGAGATATTTCTTCTAAATCGTTTTGCAGTTTGTCTTGATCTTCTGATGACTTTATTAGTCGATAAACGACAGCGTCATCTGCAAACAACCGAAGACGGCTGCTCAAATTGTCTCCCAAGTCGTTTGTATAGATAAGGAACAGCAAAGACCCTATAGCACTACCTTGAGGGACGCCTGAAATCACTTCTGTTTTACTCGATGACATTCCGTCAATTACTGCGAACTGTGACCTCTCTGACAGGAAATCGCAAATGCAGTCACATAACTTAGACTATATTCCATAAGCACGCAATTTTACTACGAGCTGCTTATGTGGTACAGTGTCAAAAGCCTTCGTGAAATCCAGGAATACGGAAGCGATCTGAAATCCCTTGTCAATAGCACTCAGCACTTCATTTGAATAAAGAGCTAGTTGCGTTTCACAGGAACGATGTTTTCTAAACACATGTTGACTGTGTGTCAATAGACCGTTTCCTTTGAGGTAGTTCATAATGTCGGCCGGAGTGGCCGTGCGGTTCTAGGCGCTACAGTCTGGAGCCGAGCGACCGCTCCCGTCGCAGGTTCGAATCCTGCCTCGGGCATGGATGTGTGTGATACGTTAGTTAGGTTTAATTAGTTCTAAGTTCTAGGCGACTGATGACCTCAGAAGTTAAGTCGCATTGTGCTCAGAGCCATTTTTTTAATTCATAATGTTCGAACACAATATATGTTGTAAAATCCTGCTGCATATCGGCGTTAACGATATGGGCCTGTAATTTAGTGGATTACTCCTACTACCTTTCTTGAATATTGGTGTGACCTGTGCAACTTTCCATTCTTTGGGTACGGATCTTTCGTCGAGCGAACTGTTGTATATTATTGTTAAGTATGGAGCTAATGCATCGGCATACTCCGAAAGGAACCTGATTGGTATACAATCTGGATCAGAATACTTGCTTTTATTATGTGATTTGCGTTGCTTCACTACTTCGAGGATTAATGCTTTTGATTCTCCATATTATTTGCGATGTGTACATAAACATTGTTGTGGCTGTAGACCAGCGTAGAGAATTGCCAGGAAGCTCAGGAGGATTTCTTCTATGACGAGGGTATTGGAAAGTTGGTAAAAAGCTACGACAAATGTCTGAATCGGAGCGTCGACTATGTAGAGAAGCAGCCGAAAGGTATAACAAACTGTTGCAAATAAAACATTTTTCATTTTCTTGCTGGTTTCCGTTTTGCGGTCGATCGGACCTTAGTTTCCTAACAGGCCTCGCATTTGTACAAAATTTCTGAATGTTAATTGAGAACAGAAGCTTATTCTTAATTGTCTCGCTGTGAGTCCTTTAAGAAAGGGAGGGGAGCTTCAACAAAAATGCAAGTGAAATTCCGTGAATAGATCCAGCAAAGACGGTGATAGGCAGGTGAAATGACGCTTTTGAACTCGCTCTGAACACCTGTCGCTGCCTGCGTAAGATGTTTACGCGATCCCTCTGCGCCGCTTTGCGGACTACTTACGCTTTGACGATCAGCTTCGCTCGCCCACTCAGACCCGTCAAAGGTTTGTGCCGTGGGCGGCCACAGCGGGATTTAGCAGTCCCGTTGGGACGGCGGCCGTGAATCGGCCGCTGCGTTTGTGTGTGGCGACCGGCCGCTCCGCTAATATTCAGAGCGGGAGGCGGCACATCCGTCTGCTACCTGCCGCCGCGGGGAGGGCGTTCAGCCGTCACATCAAAGATGCGGGCGCCAGTATTAGCCGATGGACGGTTGCTGCCGGCCGCCCTAAGAGGATTTACGAGATAGAGTGGAAGCGGCCAAAGAAGCGGAAAGCAGTGCCCCCACCCCCCACCCCCCGGGCACACACACACACACACGGTACTTCTCGGGCTTACTGCATTTCCTGTGGTCGTGCGGTGCGAGGCCTTCTGTACGACGCGTTTTATCGTGCTTTCCATCAATGCTAAGTAGAGCGTCGCCAACAAAGCTTGTTAAAAAAATAAAAATAGAAGCTTTACGGGAGCATTTTAAAGCGTATACCATTATCGGTTATCAACTGGGTAAAACCTGTCTGTTGTCATGATACGATGTTGTTGTTGTTGTGGTCTTCAGTCCCGAGACTGGTTTGATGCAGCTCTCCATGCTACTCTATCCTGTGCAAGCTTCTTCATCTCCCAGTACCTACTGCAACCTACATCCTCTGAATCTGCTTAGTGTATTGACCTCTTGGTCTCCCTCTACGATTTTTACCCTCCACACTGCCCTCCAATGCTAAATTTGTGATCCCTTGATGCCTCAAAACATGTCCTACCAACCGATCCCTTCTTCTAGTCAAGTTGTGCCACAAACTTCTCTTCTCCCCAATCCTATTCAATACCTCCTCATTAGTTACGTGATCTACCCACCTTATCTTCAACATTCTTCTGTAGCACCACATTTCGAAAGCTTCTATTCTCTTCTTGTCCAAACTGGTTATCGTCCATGTTTCACTTCCATACATGGCTACACTCCACACAAATACTTTCAGAACGACTTCCTCACACTTAAATCTATACTCGATGTTAACAAATTTCTCTTCTTCAGAAACGATTTCCTTGCCATTGCCAGTCTACATTTTATATCCTCTCTACTTCGACCATCATCAGTTATTTTACTCCCTAAATAGCAAAACTCCTTTACCACTTTAAGTGTCTCATTTCCTAATCTAATCCCCTCAGCATCACCCGATTTAATTTGACTACATTCCATTATCCTCGTTTTGCTTTTGTTGATGTTCATCTTATATCCTCCTTTCAAGACACTGTCCATTCAGTTCAACTGCTCTTCCAAGTCCTTTGCTGTCTCTGACAGAATTACAATGTCATCGGCGAACCTCAAAGTTTTTACATGATACGATAAACTCTACAAAACATGTTATTAAAACTTTTTTCATTTGGACCAAATTCATCTTTGGAAAATGGCTCTGAGCACTATGGGACTTAACAGCTATGGTCATCAGTCCCCTAGAACTTAGAACTACTTAAATCTAACTAACCTAAGGACATCACATAACACCCAGTCATCACGAGGGAGAGAAAATCCCTGACCACGCGGGGAATCGAACCCGGGCGCGGGAAGCGAGAACGCTACCGCACGACCACGAACTGCAGACTCATCTTTGAAAACCCATACAAAGTATAAAAATTGGTGAAATGGGAGTAGGAATCACGCACTGAAGGTACTGTGCAAACTTTGAAACTGGAGGATCTCAACGATTTTTGTCTGTTTTCTATACAGATACTGGTAATATATCAGCTGCGGGAATTCCAAGACTGTACCAAAATCTCTATAGCAGTTATACGCATCAGCCCGGACATTCAAAAAGAAATGAGGAGGGAACTTCAGCTTGCATCTGTAGATATGGACGATTTAGTAGAATATTTTTTATTTACGTACAAAAACATGTTCGTCTAATATGCTTTTAGTAGATGAAGCATACAATGTACTGTATAATGGCAATAAGATATTTTTTATTTGATATACTTACACTTTATCAGTATACAGAATCTTTTACTCCATTTTGCTGTAAAGAAATGGTTGTTGAAAAATATCTTGATTGTAAGTTCACAGGAAGTACCCTACAGCTTTCGACAATTGAATTTGCGAGTATCAATATACAGGGTCGTCCATTGATTGTGACTGGGCCAAATATCTCACGAAATAAGCATCAAACGAAAAAACTACAAAGAAATAAACTCGTCTAGATTGAAGGGGAAAACCAAGTGGCGCTATGGTTGGCCCGCTACATGGTGCTGCCATAGGTCAAACGGATATCAACCGCCTCTTTTTTAAAAATAGGAACCCCCATTTTTATTACATTCAGAGGTGGCATGAGCCCCCTCTCATATTTCTATCTTACGATTTTCGTCTCTAATTGCATGCGGTGAAAAGTTGCTATTCCTTCACACGCGGACCTCCCACGCAGTGTCTCTCGTCACCCGGGTGGTCTGGTGACAGGCGGGCTCTCCTGATCTGGAAAGGGTTAAGCCGGTGGGTGTGAGGAAGTCGAGTGAATGCTTTGCAGACGCCGCCATTGTCAAAAGACACGCCCGGAAGGGTCTGAAGTAGCAGCTGGGCTAGAGGTTCCGTTACTTCGCAGAATCTTAGCGAAAACACTTTCTGGCGGGCTACCAGCGAGGCGTGGGAATGACTTGTGTACCCAGGCAGTTGTGGCGGGAAAATTCCCGCGCTTTCTGCAAAATAGTAACTGTGATTGGCTGGCTCAGGGCATAGCTCCGTGACGTAGCAAAATCAGCGCAGAAATTGGCGCCAAGAATCTCCATTGGTGGAATGGTAGTGCTCCGGCAATGGAGTGGAATTTTCCACCGGTTTTCGAGTTGCTGATTGGAACGTTTAACCACGGCCACTGTCGTGGGGGCGGGAATGTTGTGTGTTCGGCCTGTACGGGTGCTCTAGGTAGTCGGCTCTCGCCTTTCGGTCGAGGACGTCGAAGCAACCAGCCATCGCCTCCAGTACGCCAGATCGTGTTCTGGCAGTTAAGAAGACAGTTTGGTAATGTATGTCCGCAGCACCGGCAGATAGGGATTTTCCTAGGTGATAATCAGAGCTCAGCAGACTGTGCCTGTTCGTCTTTTTCTAACTTTGTTCTGTCTTCAGTAGCAGCAATTAATGTTGGGTTAGCTGTGTGTCTCTCTTAAGATTTGAGTGGCAAGGAATTGGCTCCACATACTACTTCGTCATAAACCTCACAATCTAGTTTAGGGACAACTTCACCTTCACAGCGTTTGTTTGTGTATCCAATTTGAGCCAATTTGATGTATTATAAATGTTTCATGTGTTTTTCTTTATTATTTTGTGTTTAGTCTTAATAAATCATATTGTTATTTTGGACAGAACTTTCATTCTGTTAATCGGTAGAGCAACCCTATCATTCCTCACTATGTTAATGAAATCTTCGTTTATTTAACTTATTTATCAAATTAAATTATTGCAGGTGCCAAACTCTCTTCTACTCCACTGGCAGGGTTGATTAGAGTCAGTTCGCGTGTTTTTTTTAATCCTTGTGCAACAGAAAAAGTCAGAGTTAGAAAGGGGGGGCTTAGAGCATCATTTACATATGTAGATTCTAGAAAAATTTAGTGTTAAATACACTGCTAGCCCCGGCACCTCGCAACATATTCGTGTAGTACGTAAAGAAATATGAATGTTTTAGTTGGACCACTTTTTTCGCTTTGTGATACATGGCGCTGTAATAGACACAAACATATTAGTACGTGGTATCACGTAACATTCCGTCAGTGCGGACGGTATTTGCTTCGTGATACATTACCCGTGTTAAAATAGACCGTTTACCAATTGCGGAAAAGGTCGATATCGTGTAGATGTATGGCTATTGTGATCAAAATGCCCAGCGGGCGTGTGTTGTCTATGCTGATCGGTATCCTAGACGACATCAGCCAAGTGTCTGGACCGTTCGCTGGATAGTTACGTTATTTAAGGAAACAGGAAGTGTTCAGCCACATGTGAAACGTCAACCACGACCTGCAACAAATGATGATGCCCAAGTTGGTGTTTCAGCTGCTGTCACGGCTGATCTGGACATCCGTAGCAGACAAATTGCCCGAGAATCGAGAATCTCAGAAATGTCGGTGTTGAGAATGCTACATCAACATCGATTGCACCCTTACCATATTTCTATGCACCAGGAATTGCATGGCGACGACTTTGAACGTCGTGTACAGTTCTTTCTTTATTTAGCTATGTTTGTCCAATTTTTACTATCGCTCATTATCTACAGCCGTAGAGAACAAATACAACTCGCCACACCTCAGTAATTCAATACTCCACTTATTTCCACACAGACTTTTTTTTAAAGATTTCATTTTGCTCTCCATCATTTCTAAATTGTGGTATGGGTCTATATCGACTCCAGGGAATGCCACACAATCTAATACCTAACTTAACAATCTGTGTCTGCCCATATGTAATCCTGCTGGAATCTTCCCGTTTCTAGGGCGACAAATATGCCTTCTCCTCTTGTTGTTCTTGAACAGTGTGTTCACTATTATTAGCTAAAAATTATTGCAAAACTCAACTAGTCTTTCTCCTCTGTCGTTCCTACTACTAAGCACATATTCTCTCGCAACTCTCTCTTCTTTTCCCTCATCTATTACCTTGCTTCAGTCCTGCATGATCATTTGATTATTAGATCATTTTATATATTGCATTACCATTTCGATATTCTCATATACTGTATGTCTTCTTCTGATTGTGATTTCAGCATATATACGTATACTGATGGCGTTGATTTGCTATCGTTTCTGGCGAGCACAAACCTATCACTAATCTGTTCGCAGTAACTCAGACCAGAGCCTTACCTTCCCGTTCATAATAAATCCTGCTCAGATCACACCATTTTCTGCTGCTGTTGGTATTATCCCAAAGTCGTCTGATCAAAAAAACTTATCTTCTTCCCATTTCGCTTCACTGGCCCCACTGCTAGAGAGAGCCTTGGCATTCGAGTTTTCAGATTTTCCAACTTCCCTGCCACGTTCAAAATTCTGAAATATCACACCCCGTCTCGTAGAACGCTAACCCTTTTATTGGTTCTTTTCTCGTGGTTACCTCCTCTTGTCAGTCATGTCCTGGAAATCCAAATGGGAGCCTAGTCCGAAATCTTTTGCCAACGGAGACATGTCCATCACATTTTTTAATTATGGGCCCCATGTCCTCTGGATTCAGATTGCTTTCAGTATAGTCTTTTTTTAATGGCCTTCTGCTTCCTGATGCCGTTGAACATACCTGATACTCTCGCTATTTACTGGCATTTCACACTTAATCCCGAACTTTCTTCCCTCTGTGACAAGGGCGCTGGCAGTATGAAGGTGATTCCTCATTCAGACACTGCAGCATATTTTCATTGAAAATCTTTGCTTTGTCTGGGACCGAACTCGTGGTGCAGGACGTCTTGGAAGATATCCAGACACAGATGATATCCGTACACAAGGTGTCCTTTTCTTCTTCTTCTTTCTTTCAATTTGTTTCTTCGTAGTTTTATCGTCAGTGGTGCTGTGGGGATCTTGCATGACATCTTTCAGATTCATCGATGATAACTTCACTAAGTTCCTTTTTTTTCACACACTTAGGATGGGCAGCTCCCTGATCGAACATACTGAGCTGCCTTAATACGTCGAGAATTCTACGACAGGTGGAGAACTTATTTGGCGCGGATAAACTGTACTCAGTCTTGAATAAAACTGCTTTGTATTATTTTAAATAGACATACAAATAAAGCACACCAACTGAATATTTATTTATTTGCTTTGAAACTGGTAGCATACAACTTGTATATAAGAATAAATCGGGTGATACAGAATAGGTAATTGGATATTGGAAATCACATGTCAGTAAAAGCATTTTTAATGACAACGCTAGAGACGTATTGTCATTAATGATTCAACGGATATAGAATATTTGGCCTGAACGTCAACAAGGAATCGAACTTGGCTAAATGACTTATACATCCGTGCTGTCATCATCCAATCAGCCAACAAGTTATTGAAACTCTTCATCATTATCAACATCACCATTGACGCAACAGCCTTGCCTTGGCCTTCTGTAGGAGATTATTCCATTCTTTCGTGCTAGTACCGAAGCCGTCCAATTTTGAATATCAGTTTTCCGTATGTCCTCTCTAACACCATCCTCGCACCTTAGCTTTGCACTTCCTAGTTCCTTCAGGCACTGCGCTGAATATCATCTTAATCGTTCTGCCGTTTGCTCTCAGTACATGTCCTGTCAATTTTTGGTTCAATATAGAGATTATATAATTCATAGTTGAATGTCCTCCTCTACACACCATTTTCTTCCATTGGCCCAAGAATTTGTCTCAAGATATTTCTTTCAAATATGCCCAGTTGTTTTTCGTCAAATATCGTTATGTCGTGTTTCAGCGCTGCATGTTAACACCGACCTTAATAAAACTTTATACATCGTAACTTTAGTTTTCCTGAACAGCATCTTAGATTACAGATATTTTCTGAGGCCTTGGTAACACTTGCTGGCGTAAAATATCCGTTTTCGGATTTCAGAGATGATTTGTACTCGCAGGTTACTTCTGATCCAAGGTCAGTGGAATTATGCACGACATCAAACTTATATGAACCAATTTCTATGAATAGCGGCTCATATGGATCTTATTTACTTACGTTTCACTTCATTTGTCTGTAGGTTCATCTTTCTAGCAGCGGTTTCAAGACTTTTAAAGGCTTCTTTTATTGCTCTTGGCGTTCTTGCAATTATATCGATATCATCTGCATATATCAGCACCTGAACTCATTAGTACAGGACAGCCATTTTGTATTGATGCCAACATCTCTTATAACCTTTTCCATTGCTACACTAAACAGAAAGCAGGTTGATGCGTCTCCCTGTCTTAGTCTAGTTTTTATGATCACAGCACTTGATTACATACTCCTTAATTTATTTTGACTCCAGGTGTTTTCCATAGCAGCTTTCACTAGGCCAGACAGATGGTCAGGGATTCTAAGTCTTCTACTGCTGTGTACAGCTCCCTTTTGTCACTGCTGTCGTAGACTAATCTGAAGTCTGTAGAGAGGTGATGTGTATCAACCCCAAATTCTTTGCAGTTTTCTAGTATCTGCCATATTGTGAAGATCTGTTGAACAGTAGATCTTCCTTCACGAAACCCACACCGTCACACCTACATCTTTTCCAGCGTAGAGTGTAAATCTATTAAAAACGATGTTGGAGAATATTTTATATGCTGTAGGTGATAGGCACATTTCCTGTAGCTGGAGCACACCACATTATCGCCTTTCTTGTGTATTGGGGATATAATATCTATGTTCCAATCAACAGTGATATGTTCGTCTATCCAAATCTATAAGCTTGTGTAATTGTTTGACAAATTCTTTTCCTGAATTTTTATTGAGTTCTATTATGATGTATTAGATTCTTTCACGGAGCATCTTGATGGCGGCCTCCACTTCCTTAGCAGTTGGCACTGGCTCCTCTATTTCCACGTTCCTTGTATTTACAGAGGGTAAGATTGCTTCGTTCTCACTGTACCATCGTGGGAGAGACAAATTATTTGGAATGTCTAAGTTCTCCACTGCTGTGTACAGCACCCTTCTGTCAATTCTGTCGTATGCTAATCTGAATTCAATAGAGAGGTGAAGTGTATCAACCCCAAATTCTTTGAAGTTTACTAGTATCTGCCGTATTGTGAAGATCTGTTGAACAGTAGATCTTCCCTCAGGTGCTGCAGTTCATCGAAGTATTGAGCCCATCATCTATATATTTCTTCATCACTATCCAAAATTAAACAGTCGTGTACTTCCTTATAAATTCATCCTTGTTTGGAAATCCTTCCAGCTGTTACCTAAATTCTGATGAAAAAGCAGTCATTTCGTCCATCGCTTTCAACTGTTTCATTTCTTCCAGTTCTTTCCTTTCGCGCTCTCTGTTTTTCTATTTGTGCAGCCTCTTTTCTTCTCTTCTAGCTCTTCTATAATCCTCTACAGATATTCAGGTATGGTTTACTTGATGCATTCTCCTGTAGGCCTTATTTTTAATTCCTGATACTACTGTACATTCTTCATAATGAAAGCCATCGGGTATGGCCGGATCTACTCTTTCTAGATATCAGTAAGAATGTCTTTTAGGTTTTTCCATATCTCCTCGATACTCTCAATGTTAGGAAAAGTTTGTTAGGTCTTCCTTGAACAAACCAGAGTATCTTTGAGCAGACTCAGGCTCCTTAAGCTTATCAATACGGAATTTTTTTGCTCGAGATCTACGTACCTTCCTTGCATTAGATATTCAACTTCTGCTACAAGGCGTTGACGTTACTGAAACTCTAGAAGAAATGATTCGATTGAAATGACTCCTCGTCGAAACAAAAGGTTTCCCTAAGTTTCTGAGGCTTGCACAGTTTTGGACCTATTCACAGTGCCTAATCAGCTAGAGTAGATCTTCCACGAGTCGTCCTCCCATTTTGAAGGCTACACTGCATTCGTCTCTGCCGGGAGCCTCTCTCAGACAGCCCCTGAGTACCACGTAAATATTGACAAGACTGTGCAGTTCGCTGCTCCAGTTCTTCAACAGTGTCAACGGGAGTGCTGACACAGAGAGAAAAATCCCGAGGGTTGAGGTCAGCTGACCCTAGAGGCCAGGGCTGCCTTGGGTGGTTATTAGTGCGTTTTGTGTAGCCTCTCATCGGCAGCAAAACAGCAGCTACCGTATTGTCAACTATGGGCCATGGGTGAACTTTGAGCTGAAATAGATGGGGTTTAATAGAAAAGTTTAAATTAGAAATACATCAGCACTAACTAAACAATATTTCATACTGCGCTCAGTCCTGCTGTTTCTCTACGTAACCATGTATTCCCAATTACGACGTAAAGGGTTCGTCTATGGAACCAAGTTCTGTTGCCGTATACTCCCAGCTTTAGTAGTTTTCGCTACTAGTTATGCTAACACTATGTGTGTGTGTGTGTGTGTGTGTGTGTGTGTGTGTGTGTGTGTGTGTGTGTGTGCGTGTGTTTCAAAGACTTCTATGACCATCTGTGTGTGTGAGTGTGTTTCAAAAACTTCTATGACCATCTTCGCTCATGATTGAGGGCCCGAGACAGAGTTTCAGGAGGCTACAAAAAATACGGCTACTATTGTTGTCCAGATAGCAATACTTCCCATACTTTCTCCGCAAGTCATTATTGTTCTAAGAAGACATGTTTTTCCAGAAAACTGCAATTTTCAGGTGGCTAAATAATTTCACCGCATTTTTATTTATGGCGAAAACTTACTTGAAACCCGTGTTTCAATTGGATGTGTCAATATTTGTACGTGGAATAATGTCGTCACCTTGAGTGAAATGAACTAAGTGGTAAAATGTCACAGGAAGGATGGCCCCACTTGAGGATGTGGTGTGTATTACGGCCGAATGATGCTGCTAGATTTGTATCGTAGATTAATATCGCATAGTGGGAAAACGGAAAAACAATATCCATTAAGTCACAAGGCGGGCGAAAATGAGGATTGAGTAATCGTGACGCAAGTTCATTGAAGCGAATTATGAAGAAAACTAAGAGGACACCTGCTGCAAGAGTTGCTTCCGAGTTGAATGTCGCTCTCGCGAACCCTTTTAACACCAAACCAACACGAAGGGTTTTCCATAAGAAGGGAACTCTAAGGCAGCGGGAATTCCAAAACTACTAATCAAATATACAAATGCCCGGAACAGAAGAACGTGTTATCGAAGTCATAAAACATGGGTTATGGAGCGCCGAAGAGAAAGTCATTTCGTTGGGAGGGTCTTGTTTCACACGTTTCCAACTTCTGGCCGAGATTACGTCCCAAGAGTGAAACGTGCCGTGTGTACGATGTTGACTTGGCCAACCGTATCATAGTACTCCATGGGCCCCTTGGGTACTGGGCAAGGCCACAATACTGCAAGGTTTACATGGTTATTTTGGCATCTCATGGTCTACTGCTAGTTATCCAAAGCTGATGCTGTGTTCGAAGAGAACCGCCCGCCTGTTCAGTCAGCTCACATCGTATAGGAATCGTTTTGTGGGCACGAGGATGACCTGTCGCACCTCACCTGGCCACCACTATCACTAGACCTTAGTGTTGTTGAGCCTTTGCGGGCTGCTTTCGAAAGAAGGGCGAGTAATTGCTATCCACCTCCTTCATTGTTACTTGAGTTTGCCACTATTTTGCAGACAAATGGTATAAGATTCACTTGTAAACCAAAAGGGACCATATTTATCCATTTCAAAACGACTAGAAGATGTTTTAAATGCCAACGGTTTCCTTACACGCTATTAGGCAGGGTAACGTGTCGCCTTTCCGGTGTCTCCATATTTTTGCTCACCCCTTTCGTTGCCATTTTGAATGTGGAGACTAAAGAACCCATTTCCACCTGGACTATATGGAGGCAAATGCACCACATAGGCTTTCGCAGTCGAAGACGAACTTCTCATGACATTTGCCACTCAATGAACACTCACAGCACTTTGCACGATTTTCAAATTCATAGACATGTACATTAGTATGTTGAGCTTGTGCGCTGTTGCCTAGTAGGCACAGCGTCCGCCCATGGGCCCAACTAACATGTCCCTGCGTGATGGCATCGACATGTATAAGGCTCGAATGGCGTCCTCTGCCATAGCCGTCCATGCTGCATTCACCTGGCTCCAAAGTTCATCTGTGGTGGTTAGCACTGGTCACAGCGCTGCACCTGTCGTTTCACCACATCCCACACACTTTCGATTGGAAGCAAGTCTAGTGATCTGGCAGCCCAGGGCAAAAGACAGACATCCTGTGTCGCCAAGAAGGCACGTGTTCGTGGATACAGGGTGCCCCAATGATCGTGACCGGGGCAAATATCTCAGGAAATAAGCGTCAAACGAAAAGACTACAAAGAACGAAACTTGTCTAGCTTGAAGGGGGAAACCACATGGCGCTACGGTTGGCCCGATAGATGGTGCTGCCATAGGTCAAACGGATATCAACTGCAATTTTTTAAATAGGAACCCCCATTTTTTATTGCATATTACTGTAGTATGTAAGGAAATATGAATTCTTTAGTTGGACCACTTTCTTCACTTTGTGATAGATGGCGCTGTAATAGTCACAAATATATGGCTCACAATTTTAGAGGAACAGTTGGTAACAGGGAGGTTTTTTAATATAAATTCAGAACGTAGACACATGTGAACATTTTTTTTCCGATTGTTCCAATGTTATACATGTACCTTTGTGAACTTATCATTTCTGAGAACCCATGCTGTTACAGCATGATTACCTGTAAATACAACAGTAATATAATAAATGC
Source organism: Schistocerca americana (assembly GCF_021461395.2). NCBI lineage: Eukaryota > Metazoa > Arthropoda > Insecta > Orthoptera > Acrididae > Schistocerca > Schistocerca americana. The sequence goes on along the minus strand of NC_060119.1, from coordinate 159,572,488 downwards.
TCAAAATGATGTCTGTCAACCTTAATGCATTTGGCAATACGTGTAACGACATTCCTCTTAACAGCGAGTAGTTCGCCTTCCTTAATGTTCGCACATGTACTGACAATGCACTGACGCGTGTTGTCAGGCGTTGTCGGTGGATCACGATAGCAAATACCCTTCAACTTTCCCCACAGAAAGAAACCCGGGGACGTCAGATCCTGTGAACGTACGGGCCATGGTATGGTGCTTCGACGTCCATCCACCTGTCATGAAATATGCTATTCAACCGCACGCGAGCTATGTGCCGGACATCCACCATGTTGGAAGTACATCGCCATTCTGTCATGCAGTGAAACATCTTGTAGTAACATCGGTAGAACATTACGTAGGAAATCAACAAACATTGCACCATTTAGATTGCCATCGTAAAATGCGGGCCAATTATTCTTCCTCCCATAATGCCGCACCATACATTAACCCGCCGAGGTCGCTGATGTTCCACTTGTCGCAGCCTTGGTAGATTTTCCGTTGCCCAATAGTGCATATTATGCCGGTTTACTTTACCGCTGCTAGTGAATGAGGCCTCGTTGCTAAATAGAATGCGTGCAAAAAATGTGTCATCGTCCCGTAATATCTCTTGTGTCCAGTGACAGAACTGTACACGACGTTCAAAGTCGTCGTCATGCAATTCCTGGTGCATAGAAATATGGTACGCGTGTAATCGATGTAACATTCTCAACACCGACGTTTTTGAGATTCCCGATTCTCGCGCAGTTTGTCTGCTACCGATGTGCGGATTAGCCGCGACAACAGCTAAAACACCTACTTGGGCATCATAATTTGTTACAGGTCGTGGTCGACGTTTCACATGTGGCTGAACTCTTCCTGTTTCCTTAAATAATGTAACTATCCGGCGAACGGTCCGGACACTCGGATGATGTCGTCCAGGATACCGAGCAGCAGACATAGCACACGCCCGTTGCGCATTTTCATCACAATAGCTATACACCAACACGATTTCGACCTTTTCCGCAATTTTTAAACGATCCATTTTAACACCGGTAATGTATCACGAAGGAAATACCGTCCTCACTGGCGGAATGTTACGTGATACCACGTACTTATACGTTTGTGACTACTACAGCGCCATCCATCACAAAGCGAGAAAAGTGGTCCAACTAAAACATTCATATTTCTTTACGTGCTAACGAACATGTAATAAAAATGGGAGTTCCTATTTAAAAAAAAAACGCAGTTGATATCCGTTTGACCTATGGCAGCGCCATCTAGCGGGCCAACCATAGCGCCATCTGGTTTCCCCCTTCATGCTAGACGAGTTTCGTTCTTTGTAGTTTTTTCCTTTAATGCTTATTTCGTGAGATATTTGGCCCGGTCATTGTCAATGGACCACCCTGTATACGTGGTTGTCCATTGTCTTGCTGAAAAATGGCGTCTAGTGTGTTGTGCAAAAAGGCTATGGCTACGGGTTGCGGGATTTCATTCACGTAAGGCACACTGGTCATCGTACACTGGACACGCCCCAACTGTGACTTGTGGCTGTACTCAATAGCACCCACACCATAAGGTCTCGAGTTGGCGCTGTATGCGGAACCGCGATGCTGCTACGGTCACAGGTTCGTATCCTGCCTCAAGCATGGATGTGTGTGATGTCCTTAGGTTAGTTAGGTTTAAGTAGTTCTAAGTTCTAGGGGACTGCGAACCTCAGTAGTTAAGTCCCATAGTGCTCAGAGCCATGTTTGCCCTGTATGCCTTGCGCGATTGCAGTCACTGTGATGCCGTTTAGCTTGTCTGCAGCAAACCACAACATGGCCATCACTTTCAAACAAACCTGCATTCGTCTGAAAACACTATCTGATGTCATTCCTGTCCCCAACGACGCCGTTCCACACACCACTGGCGGCTAGCATGTATCTGCACATTCGCCGACGGTAGGCGGAGAAGTGGACTATGCGTTCATAGCCCGTGCTGTAATAAACGGCGATCAGATCTGTCCTGTAATGCCTTTCGGATGAGGCGTTGATCTTCACGGGGGTGGTCTGGGTGTTGGGACCTGACACATCTTGTCGTGTAGTACGGCCTTCCGAGAACACCGCGCACGCTCACACATAAGCAGCAATTTCCTGGATGGATGCATCATTTTCTCGTATGCCAATAATGCGACCTCTTTCAAACTCACTGAATTTATGGCACGGTTCGTGCATACGTCTACGAGGCATCCTGCACTTTTGCTCAAGTCACACTGATCCATTACTTTCGATTTACAGCGAACACGAGAGCCACAGGCATGTCTTAACGGCAGATGGTGCTGCGCCGCCATATTGATATTGACCTTGAACCTGAGGGCCGACATGGTGTAAATGCTGATCATTTCTGCAGAACATATTAATGTACATGTCTTCTGAATATGAACGTCCTGTCTCTAGTCGTTCAAGGTGTTCTTTCTTTCTGAACATAAGTGCACTTCGTGACATTCAAAATGATCAGACCCACGAGGAAAACAGCCTGAAACTCCACCACTTTTATTATGAGCTCCACATTAAGTCATTAATATTCTGTAGGTTCGAATAGAGCTCCAGTTATTATAACTAAACTGGGATTGCTCTTTTGATACTCTTTCCAATTATTGTTGATGTCACTAAAATTTTCTCGGTAAGTTAAGAGATATCTCAACTGGTGTGATCCTGCTTGAATGAAAAAGATTCTGGTATTCGGTACAATGCGTAACAGATCTCCCACTTAAATAAATTGAAAAAACTCTACTTCCAGCAACACGGCGGATCGATGTCTGACGAGATGTTTAAACACGGGGGCAATCAAATAATCGAGTATCGACGTTTTACAAAGTAGAGTGTAGCGAAGTTCTCCCTCGCGTCCATTAGCCTTTATTGTTTCAGATTTAACGGAATGGAATTAAAATCTCCCGCGGGAACGAAGGTCTCAAGACTTCATTTGTTTTCCAAAGAAAGGGCGAATTTAAAAGGCGGTGTTAGAACGCTTTCGGATCGTTAGCATCGCAAACAGGAAGGGAGTGAAATGAAGATTGATGAGGCTTTGTGAGTTCCTCGGAGGTCGTCAACAAGGTGATTACTAAATAGGATGCAAGAGATAGGGGTGTCAAAAATAAGAACAAAGCTTTTCCGTAGAAAGTGCTGGTTTTTTCATACATTTGTTACAGTGTTTTTGAAAGAAGACAAACGGGAGATTATACAGTTGCAAATAAAAAACTTCAGATGAATTAGAGATTTTAGGTATAGGAATTACTCGAAATGAATATGAATATGGCCTATAGCCTGATAGTCAGATAAAAGTAAAAATAAATTAAAAAAGTGAAACATGTCCTCTGGTGATAAAGCCAAGATCTGCGGATCGCCTCAAGGGAATTTCGACAATCGTATTAGATGAAACAGTTTTTAACACTTATCGTATAGTATTCTCTAGAGCTGAACGATGAGTCAATTCCAGTAGTATTGCCCACGGAGCGGTATGATTTCCGTAATTATACCCAGAAACGTTGAGGTTTTTAAATGAAGAAGGTATTCGGAATATTTTCATTTTTCCCTTCATGGTAGCTTCGTACCGGCAACGGGTCTACTGCCTAAAGTTACTTAAAATGTGTTTTCTTTGCTAGTATTTTAAATTTTAAGTGCTTTTTCTGCGGCTACCATTCCGATTACTTTTGGCCAATGCCCTTACTCCATTCTCCATACATGGCCGTACCACTGAAGAGCTCCATTTTCAATTCTCTGCACGACTGGTTACTCTTGCTAATTTCATTCATCCTTATTCCATCCTTATTCTACTGCCTGTAGAATTAGTGATATTTGCTGTGTTTCTACATCTATATACACCAGGGTCTCCCATAGAGTGTTTATGGATACTAATTCGTACACTTTTTCTAAATTCACAAATACTGTCTGTACTTCCAGACCCTTAGAATACGCTTTCTCACTTATGTATATAAGGTTAGAAATATCATCCATATAAGACCGTCAAACAGTGGAACCCACTTGGGTCTACCGCTTCTTTCCCTCAGACTCATTCTCCCACCTGTTCCTCAGTACAGCTGCTGATAGATGCCATAACACTAATGCCCCTATAATTATTTGGGTGCTTCTTGTCCTCTTTCTTATAGATAGCAGAAATGTGTACTACTACTCTCTTGGTATTTCCTCTCCCTCCAGAATCTAACTTACATATCATATTTCCACAATTCCGTCACACCTCCCAATTCATTTGAATTTCTATTTCTTGCCTTTTCCGACATCTTTTCTAGCTCTTCCACAACTATAGGTTCTGCATTACGTAATTCAGAGCTTCTGTTATAGACTTCTATCACCTGGGCTCTTCTTTTTTCTACCAGAAGATCCTCAAAATGTTTTTTTAACTTTTAAACATAAATATAAGTTGTTTTGTCAGAGCGGGATTGCTACCGATTTTCATCTTCCTTGTCATCCTGCATGCCTCCGCCAATCGCTTGTATCCAAGCAAATACCCTATTTCGCGACATACTCATTCCCTGCCTCGTCATTACACTTTCTTGTAAATTTCTTGGCCTTCCTCTTAAATACATTGTAGCTACTTCAATACTCTTCACTTCCAGACCTAACCCAAATGTGATATAGTTTCTTCCTTTCCTCAACCACTTTCCAACTCGTGGTCATCCAATCAGTGCTTACTCTTCACTTCATGTCTCTTCGTAACGTTTCTTTCTCTGCTCAATTAAGCGACTGTTTCAGGATACTCATAGTTCATTGGCACTACAGTCATCCTTCCCTGCATCTAATTTCAGATTTAATCTTTGCTGATAAAGTTTTCACACTTTCTTCTTCTTGTAGCTTTAACCCAAATTTTGGAATCTCTATAGTTGTACTTCCAACATTCTACTCTTTCTCCTTGGTCTTAATCGGAAAACCAAGTTTTGAAGTAACTGTATAATAATCTGAATCTCATTGTGCTCATCTTTTCATCCTCACATCTCGAACATTCATCACTCGCTGTCTTCGCACTATTGTACAGTTTGTAATTGATTTTGAACTAACTAACCGATTAGCCTAAACATACTTATGAAATTCTTTGTACTGGAATCGTACAGCAGTTAATCAACCTCCTACCATTATCATTCCTACACCCTCTCTCCATCGACCTACAACTTCATTATCAGATCTCTTTCAAATTCGTTCATGTAAGTCCCCCTTACTGTCAATCCACGTCCATCTGGATATTTGTCAGCCACCTCTTAGCGGTTATCGAAGAAGTATCTGTTCCTATCCTTCGTTAGGGCCGTGAAGCACAACTGATTCTATGATCCTTTTTTCATATTTTTTATGAATAACAACAGGAGACAATAAACACCCAATAACAACAATTAAATAAGTCAAAATTGAAGAGATGTTTGTAAGAGCCACATAGCTGTATGAACACACACACACACACACACACACACACACACAAACCTTACACCACAGACGCCAAATGCACTTCAAACTCGCGCGCCTCACTCAGCCAGACACGCTACGAAACAAACGAATACCACACAGCCACAACAACACGTAATGGCACCGAAAACTCTGCCTATGTTTTGAGAAATCGGAGAAAGTGCAGTGCGAAGCGACCATAGGTCACCAAGTAAGCCTATTCACTTCACCAACACATAGGAGAAAGCACCAAAATATCAAAAGCGTAAGTTACACACAAAAAACGTCATATAGACTCATTTCCATTCGTTAAATGCATAATAAACAGAAAAATTAAAAACATCACGTTTTAGTTGTTGGCAGATGTGAAGTTGTACATTGTGTAGCAGAATACCTACCAAAATAAATGTCCAATAGCATCATGTAAAGTATGTAAACTACTGCATACATCCATTTTTTATTATTAAGCTATAAATGGAACTTTGTCATAATGTTATAAACAACACAAATGTTAATATGTAACAACAATTTTACAGTTAAAAATAAAAATTAAACCCACTGAAGGTAGAACAAAAAATGCTGAAACATGTATGGGTGAAACAAAACAGAAGAAGAAGGTGTCTTGCATAACACGAAATTTCTCATCCTATTAGCTAGCATGTTTCTGACAATTTGTCTGAGAGCCTTTAGTGCTGGTAAATAAACTACAATGGATCACATAACAACGAATGGACTTATGGCCACGTGAAACTTTAAAAATACTGGGCTCTCGACCGTAGAGATTAACCCAACAAGACACTGTTCTTGCCAATTTAAAAACGTTTACAAAGGTATTTATATGCCACATTCATGAGTAAAATAGGAAATGGATAGAACTACTTCTATAGCGAAAATTTATTGCGACAGAAAATGATAGGTCAATAAACACGAGTTTGTGTTAAAATATTGATGTATTAAACTCAAGGTTGCAGTTTAACGCAGCTACTGCTTAAATTGTACGTCGAGGAAGAAATAAAGGAAGTGAAGGAAAATTTCGAAAGAGCAATAGATAATGAATTATATTATTCTTTTGTGGGTCATATCTGTTATCTGACTGGTTTCGCGCTGCATGGAACAAATTCCTCTCCCCTCGACAACTTTTCATCTTTGGGTTATATTTGTATACTGCGACCTCACTTATTTGTTGGATATTTTCCAATGCTGGTCTTCCATTAACAGTGTTTACCCTCTGCTGCTCCCTGTAGTATCACGAAAATTATTCCCTGATGTCTTAACATGTGTCCTATGAGATTATAAACGTGGTTACCTTGGTCACATAACATTTTATTAAAATTGAATACAGCTTGCAACTTTGTAGTCATCATCAGATCTAAAATATATCAGCCTCACGAAGGCGCGTATTACTGACTACTCGCCTACGTGACGCTGCTAAATTTTTAGCTCTGATGATGGCTGCAAATATAAAACCAGTAATCAAACGTTAGAAAATATCGCAAAATATCGACTTTTATTACGTAATCCGATATAAAGATGGCCATTCTCCCCAGGAGATACAAACGGCCCCATGTTATGTCATCCTGCCCGTTCTTCATGCTGCACCTTCTTCTTGTCATTGTTAGAATACGTTTCTATCCTCGGTCATTCTGAGGAGGAACTTGTTAATTCTTAGTTTCTCACTGCACTTAATTTTTAATAACCTTCTATAGCACTGAAAGACCTAAGTCGAAACAATGCCCCGGTAGTAGACAACATTCCATTACAGCTACTGACAGCCTTGGGAGAGCCAGTCCTGACAAACTCTACCATCTGGTGAGCAAGATGTATGAGACAGGCGAAATTCCCTCAGACTTCAAGAAGAATATAATAATTCCAATCCCAAAGAAAGCAGGTGTTGACAGATGTGAAAATTACCGAACTATCAGTCTAATAAGTCACAGCTGCAAAATACTAACATGAATTCTTTACAGACGAATGGAAAAACTGGTAGAAGCGGAGCTCGGGGAAGATCAGTTTGGATTCCGTAGAAATGTTGGAACACGTGAGGCAATACTAACCCTACGACTTATCTTAGAAGAAAGATTAAGGGCCCGCATCTCGTGGTCGTGCGGTGGCGTTCTCGCTTCCCACGCCCGGGTTCGATTCCCGGCGGGGTCAGGGATTTTCTCTGCCTCGTGATGGCTGGATGTTGTGTGATGTCCTTAGGTTAGTTAGGTTTAAGTAGTTCTAAGTTCTAGGGGACTGATGACCATAGATGTTAAGTCCCATAGTGCTCAGAGCCATTTGAACCATGTTTGAAAGATTAAGGAAAGGCAAACCTACGTTTCTAGCATTTTTAGACTTAGAGAAAGCTTTTGACTATGTTGACTGGAATACTCTCTTTCAAATACTGAAGGTGGCAGGGGTAAAATACAGGGAGCGAAAGGCTATTTACAATTTGTACAGAAAGCAGATGGCAGTTATAAGAGTCGAGGGATATGAAAGGGAAGCAGTGGTTGGAAAGGGAGTGAGACAGGGTTTTAGCCTCTCCTCGATGCTATTCAATCTGTTTATTGAGCAAGCAGTAAAGGAAACAAAAGAAAAGTTCGGAGTAGGTACTAAAATCAATGGAGAAGAAATAAAAACTTTGAGGTTCGCCGATGACATTGTAATTCTGTCAGAGACAGCAAAGGACCTGGAAGAGCAGATTAAGGGAATGGACAGTGTCTTGAAAGGAGGGTATAAGATGAACATCAACAAAAGGAAAAACGAGAATAATGGAATGTAGTCGAATTAAGTCGGGTGATGCTGAGGGAATTAGATTAGGAAATGAAACACTTAAAGTAGTAAAGGAGTTTTGCTATTTGGGGACCAAAATAACTGATGATGGTCAAAGTAGAGAGGATATAAAATGTAGATTGGCAATGGCAAGGAAAGCGTTTCTGAAGAAGAGAAATTTGTTAACATCGAGTATTGATTTAAGTGTCAGGAAGTCGTTTCTGAAAGTATTTGTGTGGAGTGTAGCCATGCATGGAAGTGAAACATGGACGATAAATAGTTTGGACAAAAAGAGAATATAAGCTTTCTAAATGTGGTGCTACAGAAGAATGCTGAAGATTTGATGGGTAGATCACATAACTAGTGAGGAGGTATTGAATAGAATTGGGGAGAAGATGAGTTTGTGGCACAACTTGACTAGAAGAGGGGATCGGTTGGTAGGACATGTTCTGAGGCCGCTTCTCGGCCGACGTTTTATTAATAGCTTTTGAAGAATTAAAGAGAATGAACACTAAGCAAAGAAATTATTAACAGTTGCTAGCAATATTCAAAACGCGACTCCACGATAGTTAATTTCATATGCTTTTCATGTGTGACAAAACCCTGAGATAAAAATTCTATTTGTAATACTTATGTAAGTATCTACGTGACATACGTTTAGACACTTCACACTGAATCATAAATAACCAAACTAATAAAATAGTAGCGTCAACAGCGAATCTTAACATTGACAGTCTGTCACCCTGAATTTTAACCCCACTCAGGAACCATTCTTTTATTTCTTTCATGGCTCTTCTTCGATACAGATATTAATGAGTAGGGGAGAAAGAGTATATGCCTGCTTTATATCGTTTTTAATGCGAGCACTGCGTTCTTTGTCTTCCATTCTTATGTTTCGTTGTTGGTATTGTATGTTACACGCGTTTCCCTACGGCCTGCACAAATTTTTCTGAGACTTTAGAACGTCATCAAAGATTTTACACTGTTGAACGCTTCCATAATAAGCGCAACGCCCGAACTGCCTCTCAATGAAGTAATTTTCTTCGCAAATCGTTTATTGTATCCCAAATTATTTGCCTTTCAAATGCATAATCTTTTCCATTTTTTAACCAATTCTGAAAATACTTTTTTTACATACTGACGTTAGTACCTCAAAAACATGGTGTTTGATTCATTAGCTTCTTCAGGCGATGAAATCGCTGTTCTCACTTACTTTGTGACATAAGGGAACAGATCCAGCAAACACGTTCAATGAGTCTTTAATTCCATGGTTTTCCCCTCTTAAATAATCAATTCTTTCGGGTGCTCTGTGTTAGCTGACATTGCCACGATGAAGAGTGATATGGCGTTTTCGGGTTTGTTTCCTTTGATTTAGTCACTTGTGCCAAACAAATGGCCTCTTTTACGAGATGCCTAAAAATCTAAGTTACACATTTCGTCGCACGCTCAGAACACTGTGCAACAACAATGCCGCGTTGTCATAAGATGATAGTTTTTCTGGATTGCTTGTAGACACAGTTCTGTTGCGGTGCAGGTAACAGATAAACCGTAGTATGCCAGTGAAATGACGGGATAACAGTGAAAACGTACGCGGACGTTACGATTATTGCTGGCAAGATGTCTAAATTGCCCACAGATTCACCGAGTGATTCTGGCGGTACACGGACGGAATGAAAAGGCATATAGTGAAAAGGTGCCAACAATGTGACTATCGTTGCACAGACGTGGATAATTCTTGTCAAAGAGTAGGGCCTCTTCGTTTTATGTCTCGTGTACCCAGGAAATCTTGAGCATTCTTCGGTAGCACCACAAGCGATGGCATTTTATGTTCTCTACTTCTCTTTTGTCCATGTTTCGTTCCCTTAACAGCACACACTAAACAAACTTTATAAGGTTTTTCTTGAGATGTTTATCTATGCCGATGGATGCGATAAGGCTTCTTCTATTGGTAAAAGCAAGTTTTGCGCGGTAGATTCGGCTTCCAGTATCCTACCTTGACATTCTTTCTGATATAATTTTACTCCCTAGGTAGGCAAAAGGTTCGACAGTCTCCACTCCCTTATTGTTAAGTAAGCATTGGGCAACCGTGTTTTGTCTGTTGAGCACAAAATTTTTGTTTTACCTTTAATAATTTTCATATTATAGGAGCAGCTGATGGTACTTCCCATCTGGGAAAGCATCGCTTGCAATTGTTCTGCATCTTCACTTAACACCGCGATATCATCGGCAAGTCTCACCATTTCTGTTTTGTTACCATGAACTCTCCCTACCTTCGTCTATTGCCCTCACAATGTATCCATTGAATAAGACACGAAAAAGTGAGCAGCTCTGTCGTAAACCCTACTTAATAGTACCTCTTTCTCCACACCTTATCACAGCCACCTCTACTCTACATAGTCTCAGCATTACCCTTCTGTGCCTATACTTTATCTCAGCATCTCAAAAAGCTAGTCTTCCCCGACAAATGCCTTTTTTTTGTGTTAGCAGAAGAGCCAACACCGTGTTACGAGTGGAGGCCGAAATGCACGCGTTTTAGCTCACGCAGGCTGGCGTTAGGAGGGAAGAACGATACTGACGTGAGGTCTGGAACATGACAAGGAATGAGAATTCAGAAAGCGGATGTACTTAGTTTGATACATTAATCCATTCATGATGAACGTCGCTCTTGACGGTACATGATTCACAATATTATCTGTTCAGGATACATTCTTGAAGATAGCCAATATATATAGTAACTGAATATGGCGCCCTGCTAGGTCGTAGCTAAACTGTCGTCTCTGCAACTGAGAGTGTATGTAGACAGTGAACCATCGCTAGCAAAGTGGCTGTACAACTGGGGAGAGTGCTAGGGAGTCTCTCTAGACTAGACCTGCCGCGTGGCGGCGCTCGGTCTGCAATCACTGATAGTGGCGACACGTGGGTACCACGTATGCTAACGGACCGCGGCCGATTTAAAGGCTACCACCTAGCAAGTGTGGTGTCCGGCCGTGACACCACACCTTTTCTACGCCAATGAAGGCTATATACTTGCCTTGACTCTTCTTAGTCTTTTCTCTAGAACTATTCGCAAGCCGAGTATTACTTTTCGTGTGCCAACAACTCCTTCAAATAAAGAGTGGTCGTATGTGATCATTACATCTGTCTTGGCTTCTACCCGTCTTAGATCTTAGAGGTCTTCGAGGCATATGTTACCAAACTGAGGGTCCTATATAGGTGAAGTGATTCGCAGCAATCGCATTCTCAAACTATGCGTTTGATCACACAGTGGTTCTCGAATGGCTCCAAGTTGAGGATTTCTACCGTGGAGGAGCGGAATATTTACGGAACGTTCCTCCTTGTTTACACAGGATTGGTAACCATGATGAGGAATACTGTTATGTTTCTCTCGACTCTAAAGTGTAGTGCAGCGTTCATTAAAAGTTACTACGTATGCAATATCAATGGGTAACTTACTTTTTAAAATCCCCTCGTAGTATAAACTGATCCGCGATCCATTAAAGCAACTACGCGATATGTCGCATGTAACCAAAGACAGAAGCGATCATTGAGCTAACCGTGGAAGTGTTTCGCGAAGGAAGGTCTCTTTTTTTGCTGCGAAAGCGGTCTGCGTGGCGCCACCGGGTGGGAGGGGTAGGGGGAGAGGTATGTTGCCTTCCCAAACTCGGTTAAAACTACCAGGAGACCATCTGATTCCCGGAAATCTTTGGATTTATCCCGAAGTGCTCTTGTGGCTCAGAGGAATCTGAGTGGGGCGGGGACCGTAACGTCCTATCCCGTGGCCTTGACGTGGTACTCGAGCTCAGTAGCCCCCTTGGATGGGGTGTAGCGAACACGGGAAGGGCTGTCTATGCATGACGTTAAAAGGCTTCTAGCCCTTAACTGGGTGCGATCCTCCTTGGTCCGCGCTGTCATACCGTGAATGATCGAAGGCGGTGGGTGAGACATTGAATTACTGTGCTGGTAAACCTCTTAAATTATTTGATTTTCAAACAGCTGAGCAGAACTGAACATACTCAGACATTTCGCTCTTTTCTTATTCTGATCAACACTAAACTGACAAACAATATCTTTAGCGCAACGCAATCTGACTTTGAATAATCCCTACAAGAGAATGGCCCTGACTAACAATAACCTATACCTTTCATGACTCACTTACCTCACAAAAATCTTCGTTACTCAAACTACTGCAATACAGCGAGCGCCACTACTGCCAGCTAAATAAAAGATTCTAACTACTGAAGGCACTAACTACTGATAGGCATAGTTAGCAAATGAAAGATTTTGATAGAGAACAAACAATGTATTTACCTTAATAGTATTCAAAAGTCATAATATATATATATCAGTCCATGATATCCAATATTACAAGTTTACTCTTTCTGTTGGACACACGTCCAGATAGTCCGCTCTCAAAATTCCGCCATCTCTCTCCCCACATCCACCACTGCTGGCGGCTCACCTCCAACTGCGCAACGCGACGCGCTGTTAACAGCCAACTGCCCAACACTACAATAGCATATACTCCAACAATGCAAACCAACCACAGCCTTCACACAGCACAGTCAGTGATTTTCATATAAAGCGCCACATGGCGTTACCAACATAAAAACCTGAACAGCCTACTTACAACATGGTCGGTCTTGATCCCCCAGTACGTGTGGAGGCCCTCCGGGGAACGTAACTTGGGTTTGCGTGCCGCATCGTCTCGTTGATTTCAAACTCCACAGCATAAGGCCCGGGCCAACATCTTTCTACATCGCTGGGCTGCATTGAACAGTGACGGTTGTCGTGTGTCAAGGAAGGACATTAAACTCCCATCATGGTAGGACGTTAAACGCCCCCAACCCGAGGCGAAAGCAAAGAGTGCATGGCGTTACGAGAGACACACCATCTGTCTCCCTTGAGTTGAACGGCGGCGGTCGGGCGAGGGTATGAGGGCAAGTCAAACGACGAGCCCAGGCTCATGCGGCCTGGCTGCTGCCGCTCCTCACGTCCTGGACGACGTTAGACGTCTCCCAACCCGAGGCGAAAGCAAAGGCTGGGCGGCGCAGGGGGAGCTTCATCAAGCGGCGGATGTAGGGTGGGTGCGGCGTGTTACTGGCCTTGGCTGCAATGTACTGCCCCTGCCTGGCACCGCTGCCCCAAGAATGCAGGGTCACGCCTTCATCTGTGTCTCTGCTGCCGGTGGCCTAGTTTGCCGTCGTGGAATCTTGCCCCAAGTCGGAAAGTGTGCCTCGGCGCACCTCTGGTCTTCCGAGGCGTGTTCCGCCAAGCTCAGGTGGTGGTAACACAGCTCGAGTTAGGTTAGATGGGTGCAGACCCCCAGAACGACTGGGTGGCCGAACCACCACCTGAGAAGGAATGCGTCCCTGGCCGCAAGGTAGGAGCTCGAGCTAGTGGGAGGCGAAGGGCGAGAGGTGAATCCACTGCTCCAGAGTGCACTTGCCGACGCAGGACGAGTGAAATCGGCCGTGACCAGCTGCTGAAGGGGACCAGTGCACTGGGAATGCCGCATTGAACTCGGCAGCTGTGAGTGGTCCTTGGACTAGGAGCGAGGCTGGTGGGTGAGCTGCAGTTAATCCCCTCCACGCCAGAGGAGCCAGTCTGGGGTAAGATACGTGGCTCCCAACCTGTTGCGCTTGTCAAAATACATGTGGCTACAGATGAGAAAATCGATTCCAGTGCGCCCATAAGGGCTTCAATACTAGCCGATCTCCTGCCACAAAATGGCCTGTGTCAGGCAATGGAGGACAATATTATGAGCAGGCATACAAGGATCATGCAGATCTTTGTTCAAAGTATTAAGAACGGAAAAATTAGTCAGGTCGCAGTCCAGGCCATCAAGAATGAACTGGTTGCATGGGTAGTTCCCAATGCCAGGCTAGAAGTCCACATTTATGAGTTGGAAAAGGAAAATGATAGGTTAAGGAAGCAACCTGTGAAAACATGGGATGGCTTGCCTGCACAAGCGACACCAAAGGCCCAATCAACCAAGGACACATTAGCCAAGGTTTCCAAACGACCGTGTGCAGCTGTCTTTCTAAGACCTGTGCCAGGCCAAGAGGTCAGGGAAGCGCAGGAAATTTTCATGGCAACAGTAAACCCAGCTAGAGAAAAAAGTCTTAATAAATAGAGTAAAAGCAACGAAGAAAGTAATTATAGTTGATGTTTCCACCAAAGGAGATAAGAATAAATTATTAGCCAATCAAAAGCTGTGCAAGTCCATCAGATGCGAACCACCCCAAAAGCGTAACCCTTTCGATATCCTATATGACGTCCCCAGGTCTCTAAAGGATGAGGACATGAGATCCTGCATCATCAGAATTTAGATGACATGGACATTAACACTTTCATGAGAGATTTTAAGTTAAGGTTTAGGGCAGGACCTAGGGGCCGAGATGTATTTGATGACGTTGCCGTGTAGATGAACTAACGACTATTGGCAAGGTGTACAGTCGTGAACAAAACGAGCGAGACCCCTCGCCTTTTTGTTATGCAGGTCCGCACAGCGTTAAAGTCTGCTACACAGCATAACAGGCAAGGCGACGAAGTGCTACCAACATACTATGGACCGGCGTGAAATTGAAAAACTATCCGAACTTTGTCAGACTGTTTTCAATCATGTGTAAGACTGTATTAATGCTGATTAGTGTGTTAAACACAACACGTAAATATCAGATGTAAATGAAAGAAGAAACGCTAATTAGTATGAACTGTACTAACAAAAATGAATTTCAGCTTATCGAGATAGCATAACTGTTTTAGTAAGACAAAGTACCCCAGATCGTTACGAATTAGCAAGATTCATAACGAAATTCAGTTAAAAACCATTCAGTGCCACACTTAAGAATTTAATACTTACTACCACCAACATTTTCCTCTTCTGTCAATAATTGAATTGAGTTAAGTGTGGCACTGAATGATTTTTAACTGAACTTCGCTATGAATCTTCACGAATTGCTAAATTTGCACACTTTCGTCGTAAGTCAGCAACGGTAATCCAGTATGACTGGTCTGAAAGTTGACACAGACCGTTTCGCGGCCGAATGCGCATAATATTTTGGTAATTCGTGACGATCTGGGGTACTTTGTCTTACTAAAACAGTTATGCTATCTCGATAAGCTGAAATTCATTTTTTTAGTACAGTTCATACTAATTAGCGTTTCTTCATTCATTTATATCTTACATTTACGTGTTGTGTTTAACACACTAATCAGCATTAATATAGTCTTACACATGATTGAAAACAGTCTGACAAAGCTCGGATAGTTTTTCAATTTCACGCCTGTGCATAGTGTGTTGGTAGCACTTCGTCGCCTCGCCTGTTATGCTGTGTAGCAGACTTTAAACCTGTGCGGATCAGCATAACGAAAAGGCGAGGTGTCTCGCTCGTTTTGTCCACGACTGTACATAGGCTTCCATGCTATAAACGTTAAAGATTACCTGGTACCTCGCTGCCACAGCTGTTGGGATATAAATCATGTTCAGAAACATTGCAGCATGATGCCGGCATGCTCAATGTGCGGAGCTGAGGATTATGTAAGAAAAGACTGCAAAAAATCAAGCGTCTGTATTACGCGCAGGGGCAAAAAGACACGCGGTGCCACTGGTAGAAACTGCCCAACATACAAAAGGCTGGAAGAGCGGTTGATATCTCGAATCGACTATGAATGAAGCTGTCATTGTGACCAGGATAGTCGAGAAAAGAAAGTCCCCGAGTAAAAGGAACAGAGGTGCTGAGACAGAGTGCAAATTCAAAGACTTCCTGAAGTCATTGTCAGAGATGAGAGCGCGAAGGGTAACGATGGTTGACGTATGCATTCAGACTGAGCCAGTGGCTCAGACTTCTCGAGCTGTCTCCTTCTCCCGCAACTGGGGGAACAGAGAAACAGAGGAAGTGGAAAGAAATGTGGGCAACTAGTGGCACTGGGACAGCCAGTAATAATACAGGGTTTTATATTAAAAAACCAGAAACCCGCCTCGATTGTGAAAAATGCACCTAGTTTTAACCTAGGTTTCGGCGTAGATAACTACACCTTCTTCAGAACAATAAAACCCACAAGTGCCTAAGAAGACCTTTGTCAATGATTAAAAGAACACCATGACTATACATTTATAAACGAAAAAAAGGAAAACACAAACAGTACATATGTACAAAGTCTAAACCGTTACTTAGCTTAATGGTGTAACCTCCACCTCACACCATTAAGTAACGGTTTAGACTTTGTACATATGTACTGTTTGTGTATTCCTTTTTTTCGTTTATAAATGTATAGCCATGGTGTTCTTTTAATCATTGACAAAGGTCTTCTTAGGCACTTGTGGGTTTTGTTGTTCTGAAGAAGGTGTAGTTATCTACGCCGAAACCTAGGTTAACACTAGGTGCATTTTTCGCAATCGAGGTGGGTTTCTGGTTTTTTAATATATTAACCAACGATTGCTGACGCGCTGTGATGTTGAAGGTTCTTAATAATACAGGGTAGTGAAGTCTTAGATAAACACTCCCGTACCAGTGCAATTAACAGCACTATACCTGCACACGAAGAGCACACACACCAAATAATTCAGGATAGTACAGTAACCAGCACCATGCCCCTACAGGAAGCGCCGCAAATACGAGCTACGGGTGAAGAACCATGAAGGGTATACTCAAATTTACAGAATGTTATGTAGCTGTCGTGCTTGGGGAAGCCGGCTGTCCTGACAACTGCACTAAGACTTGTGGTTCGTGTAGGGCACAAGTATGGCAGAAAAGTCACTTGCTCGACAATGGAGGCTGTGGACACAATACGGTTAAAGTCAATGAATCTCTCCACTGAGTTCGGAGCCCTGGGTGACCTCATTAAAAAGGTTCTCGATAGAAGAGATGAAAGGTTTGACCCCGATGAAATTTACATACAGTCCACATTAGCAAATGAGCGCATTGCGCTAGATTGGAAAAAGACCTGGCCAGATTGTAATGTGCACACCTATTTTCAATAATGTATCATGAAATAAACATCGGACAGATAAACAACAGTCGTTTGGTAATGCAGGAGCTGCGACGGGTAGTGTAGGTGCTTAGGCTGCATATAATATGCCTGCAGGAGCCATACTCCCGAGCTGGGTAAATCTCTTTATGGCTGGCACTTGGCAGGTAATTTGTACCGGGAAGAGCCAGAAGCAGCTTTAATTGTAGCAAACAGGGCTCTACAGGTCACAACCCCTACACAGCTATCAGATAGCCACTACAACGTCGTGGAATTACAGTCACCTGCGGGATTTGTTTACGTTGTCAACATCTACTTCTAATATGGAGGTAACTTTGAAGATTACTTCGATCACCTACACGAGTGATCACGGCGTTGAGACGGCGCAAGATCATTACAACCCTCGATGTGAACGCTAAATCTGGAGAGTCCTTGATCAAGTCACAACAAGTGACCATAATCTGTTCATATTCAGCCTAGGTGAAGAGGAGTACCGCTGGGACATGGGGTGGGAGGTTCAATATAATTTCAATAAAGCAAAGATGTTCTTTACAGCAAATAGTCAACATGCAGATGGTCATTAATCAACAGTACCTGTAGTGGAAGGAAAATGTTGTGACCAGCACCTTACACTGTATCAGTAAGTATGGTGAGAAACTGACGTCGGATATTGGCTTTTGGCATCCCTGGTGTGGTTGGACGATCGTGGTAAACTTGCGACTTCAGGTAACACAACAAGCATCATACGGATAGACGTCTGGAGACCTGGTAGGTCAAGCACGATGTAAGTGATCTTCACCGTGATCTTCACCGAACGATGTGCCCAAGAGATCGTTCACTTTCGTAGCAATATGGGGTGGAGAACCATCCTACGTAAAACATTCCAGCAGGTGTTTATGAGCCGGGTTCGGGATGATGCGATTTTGTAACTTATCGGTGTACCACGCACCCGTCACACTGACTGATTATGTGTTTCTCTCTAGCGCCATCTGTTGGCCGATTTCCCCACTAGTTATTGGTTTCAATAAGACCCTACGTCCTTTCAGGCATGTGTGTCAAGTTTTTGGAAAATTTGGAAATTTCTGCTGATCCCGGCGGAGGTTCGAGTCCTCCCTCTGGCATGGGTGTGTGTGTTTGTCCTTAGCATAATTTAGGTTAAGTAATGTGTAAGTTTAGGGACTGATGACCTTAGCAGTTAAGTTCCACAAGATTTCACACACGTTTGAACTTTTTTTTTGTTTTTGTTTGGAAATTTGTTTTAAGTTCCTATGGTACCAGACAACTGAGGTCATCGATCCCTAGGCTTACACACTACTTAATCTAACTTAAACTGCCTTACGCTAAAGACAACATACACACCCATGGCTGAGGGAGGACTCGAACCTCCGACGGGTGGGGGGGGGGGGGGGGGGGGGGGAAGCGCGCGAACCGTGGCAAGGCACCTGAGACCGCACGGCTACCACGCGGGGCTGTCCAGTTTTACGTCTCTGTATACGTTATTCCGTGAATTACTACATTTTTAAATATTAAAGGACAGTGTATATACTACCTACACACAAATTCGTCTGTGAACTACTAGGAATGCTCATAAGGAAATGATTCAAATGTGTTTTTAAGATATTCATTATATGCATAAGAATGTGGGTCAAACACTTTTATGGCTTTGTACTTTACTCCTTTCTGTACATGACTAAAGTTAAACTGTATGTAGTGAATACTAGTTTCGTTCCTAGTGTTAGTGTCTATTTTAGGGTTACATATTCTTCCTGATTTGCTGTGTGGTAACCAGGCAAAATATTTCCATCATTACACTACACTTCTCCACCCTAAAACCTCACCACCCGCATACAAATGCATGCGACTTCTTTTTCAGTTCCAAAAGCAAATGAAAGTATAGGTTGGTTATAGTTAAACTTCCGCTAGTTGAGCCACTGAATACGCAAAACTATTTACTGTGTGGGTAATCAACATTATAAGAATGATGTTCTGACTGTGCACTGCAAGATTTGTATTGTCAGTAGTGTTAGTCCGCGAGGGATTAGCCGAGCGGTCTAAGACGCTGCAGTCATGGACTGCGCGGCTGGTCCCGGCGGAGGTTCGAGTCCTTCCTGGGGCATGGGTGTGTGTGTTTGTCCTTAGTTGGTTGTTGGTAGTTTTGGGGGAGGAGACCAGACAGCGAGGTCATCGGTCTCATCAAATTAGGGAAGGAAGTTGGCCGTGCCCTTTGAAAGGAACCATCCCGGCATTTGCCTGCAGCGATTTAGGGAAATCACGGAAAACCTAAATCAGGATAGCCGGACGTGGGATTGAACCGGCGTCCTCCCGAATGCGAGTCCAGTGTGCTAACTTAGGGACTGATGACCTTAGCAGTTAAGTCCCATGAGATTTCACACACATTTTTTGAATAAAGTTAGTGTCATAGCTTGCCGGTAGATGCAGGTGCTAATACAGCGACGACACATAGGGTGAGGTGGGGTGGAGGGTACCCTGTCCCCAAGAACCATGGACATATAGCCGAAGCGACACGCTTTACTTTGATCTGCTTCGTCGTGTGATCCTGATCCAAGGGCGAGAGTTGCGTTGGACTCAGTCGTTTTTGCGCACAATGGAACTGCAACTGACATTGCTCGTGGGGTCATTCGGTTAGTCCGCACAACATTTGGGAACGAAAAAAAATCATTGGCATATCGTTCCAATCTGCGTGGCCAGCTACATCCCTGTGATTTCTGGCTATGTCGTTACCTAAAGAACAGGTTTTATCAACGGGACACTAATACACGTTGGAGGTTGAGCATAGCGAGAGAGGTAGCCAGAATCTCACTGAAATGTTTCGGGAAGCAGTAGAAAAATCTCCAGTGTGGTTCCAGACTGTTGTGGATGCAGATGGTCGTCGCTTCGAGCAATATTCATAACGTGGAACGTAAACACTGTACGCAATTAACAAATGTTGCCCTCTCATGGGGAAATGAAAATGTGGTTCTTTCAGTGCGTTATTCGTTATTTATTTACTGTTTATCCTCAGAAACGTTTCTATAAAATTTCATTGTCGTATGATCACTCATTTTTCGTGGGGGCCCCCTTAGATTATGAGTAGCCGGTAAATATTTTGTGTCTGTAAGTAAATGCTCGGTTTTTGGTGAAGTCCGCTCACGGTGTATTCTCAGATTATTTACTAGTGACGTCTTGGTGTAATTGTTTCGATTCATTATGTACTCGTCATCTTCTATGACTCGACTGATAACATCTGAAAATTTCTGTCTCCACATACTGGTATCAAACAGATGGTTCAAATGGCTCTAAGCACTATGGGACTTAACATCTGAGGTCATCAGTTCCCTTGACTTAGAACTACTTAAACCTAAGGACATCACACACATCCATGCCCAAGCCGGGATTCGAACCTGCGACTGTAGAAGCAGCTCGGTTCCAGACTGAAGCGCCTAGAACCACTCGGCCACAGCGGCCGGCCTTCGGATCAATCAGAATGAGAGCTCTCTGTATATACTCGTTTTAGCCGTAGGAGCTGAGCAGATTGATTAGAGATCGGAGTTGGGTGCATAGAGGCCCTCTACGCAGGTCGTACAGTAGAGGAGAGCCATCGGCTCGGACGGAAGGGGATTAACAACGCCGGCGAGTTTAATTGTGTTCAGAGCGGAGCGGAGCGACAGAGGCGCTCGCTACCCGCTTAGCCCGCCGGACAGTGACAACTTGTGTTATCCATCTTATAACACCGGCAGTGAAAAACTAATTAAACGTGCCGCGGCGAGCGAACGCTCGCGCTCGTGCCGTCTTTTTGTGGAGGAAAAAGGCGAGGCGGGAAATGTGATGAAAAACATCCGCCGCCTTTTACCCGACATAAAGCGCCTTCTGAACAACATGCTCGGGCGTTAATGAAAAACGGGGTACTTTTTCTGTAAATTAAAGCAGAGCGCGTGAAAGGGGGGGATGTTTTGCAGCGAGCGAGTGGAGGGAAGTTGGCTCAGCCGGTCCTGCGGGCCGTACACTGTAGTGCCCATCGGGCCGCTTTGCCGGCGCATAATACGTCATAATAGTGATGCACTGGGGCCGCCCACTCGCGCTGATTACACTCCAGTGCTCACAGCCAGCCAAAGAAAAGTGTTTCGCCTTTCTCTGTGACCGTTGACATTAGCGTTCACACGCACTGTTTACTAGCAACTTCGGCGGCGCAAATTTATGAGCTTCGGCGTACTCTTTACCTTTAAACAGCGTGACACCAGGGACTGCCGCAATGTATTTAGACGTACGACCTGCCATGGAGTGATACCCCAATGTTATTAACATTCAGCTGCACCATTCAGCTTTTCGTTAGAAGTGCAGACTTATCTTAGGTATTCATGGGAAGCAAATTGTTTTAAAAACTATACAAAATATTTGTTTTTAGATGTATACGTTCTTCCTGATGGAAAAGAGAAGCTTTTAATGAACCTCTTCTTGTTCTGATTCTTCTCATGTTACTGTCCTGCTTGCAACCACGTGACAATTTTTTTTCTTATTTCCTCCAATATTATTTCATCTTTTCGCCATATCTCTTTTTTAGGATTCCGTACCTTACTCAAGAAAGGTGGAAACCTTATGGGGGCAGTTTGTTGCCCGTCTATTTGTCTGTCTCTCCGACTGTGAAAACCATTTTTATCGGGAATCTGTAGACGTGACAAGTTGAAATTCATATCTCTTATTAGTGTCTACGGCCTATTGATAGTGTAGATAAATTAATATTCTAAGTCTGTGCAGTGAGAAGATAGGGCCATTTACGTCGCATATTTTGATACAAACTCACTCATCGAATCCTATATGCTGTTTCACATTGACCTCGAATCTTGCAATTTGGTTAGAAGTAAGATTTCAAAGTACAGCCAATGGAAAAAAATCCGAAAATTGATAATTTGTAATTATATTACACGAAAAAATATTGAGTCTTGTTGCAACCCTTGTTCACTCAAGTACGAGCAGCCTTTAGCGGCTCGTCATCTTATTTACAACTATTCATGACGTCGTCTTTCCGGTTTAGATTTTTTTAAAATGTGACTTGTAAGTTCTGCATCTCTTTCCAGTCAGTACAAACTTTAATTTTATGAATGTATTATATACCTAATATGTTTTAGAATAGTTAGTTAAATTCTGAAGACGACGCTCATAGTAGCGTCGAAACCTGGTCAATTTTGACTTAATATTTGTGACCGAGGGTTTGTTTGTTCTAATATGAAAAAAATATTTTTGTGGTTTGTAATCAGAGTGTCTATCTGTCTCTCAGTTTGTTAAGATTTATTTTTTCTCAGGAGCTGGTAGATTTATCGAGTTTAAATTTATGTCATTACTAAAGTCCTTTTCTGGTGTAAAAAATGCAAGTTTTGTGAAGGGACGACCTCCTCTAGTATTACTTATCCTGAACAGAAGTAGTCGATAACAGAACTAATTTTCAGTATTATCTCTACTGTTTATCTGAAAAATCTCATTCAATTTTATACACAGTATGTTATATTTCAAGCTAAAAACTATGAAATTGAATTTCTTTATCTTGTTGTTACAATCGATATGTATTAGCCCTGCATGTACAGTTAAAATTATTTTTTCTTAACATTTGAAATTACGTAATATTTGGCATACTTAAAATTTCTATTATTAATTACGCAATCTGATACTGTTTATTATGTTTAGTTCATGATCCATTTGTAAATTGATAGAAATTCATTTGTCAAGAAAATTTGTAAACCCTTTGGAATATTGATATTACCGCAGAGTGAGGAAGTAGTAGTGGGGATGCCTATGATGTGATCGGACGTGTTTTTGTATTTTGGAAGAACAATGTTGTTAATGTAAAAATGTGTGATATAGTAAAACATTTGAAAATAAATTAGTGTGAAAAAAAAATGGACAGACATTCATCAGAATTATTTGTCAATTGGAAGCATGAGCACCTAAAATATGAAATTTTCAGATTCAAGAAACAGACCGCTAGACATGAAGAACTGGAGCCAACTACGACAAAAGAAGGTAACTAAAAAGTTCATTGTAAATCTTACTCCTCTCGTACTTTTTTTAAAAGAATTTACCTTCAAAACTAGTAGTGACAGCAACAAAGCAGGGAGGGGGAGAATACAGCTTCTAAGTCGATGCATCCCAAAGATACGGCCTTTTACGTCACTTATTCTCATACTCGCAAACTTAATCGTCAAAACCTATATGGTGCTTCCGGTTGGTCTAAAATCGTGAATCTTGGCAGGAGGAAAGATTTCACAGTACAAGAAAAAGGGAAATCTCGAAAGTGTTAATTTATAATCATATCACACGAAAAAATATTTCTATTTTCATTTGTTATCCGACTTCAAGCTTGAAATTAAAACGTTCTCAAATGTCTCTGAATCCCTGGGACCAATAGCTTCCCCGTATCAGTGTTGATAACAGGTAAAAATTGTCGAGATTCTCGATTAGCGGATTGGATGGAATGACTACTTACATAATTAAATCTGTAGGGAACCCTCTTTGCACGAGTCCTACGTGCAAGTGGCCAACTTTATCTTTTTTGAGACCACTACACACTTATTCTCTTAACGCTCTTACCTTTCAAAATTCAATTTCCCATCTGCAGCTATCTGTTTTTACTGAGTCTTTTGCCTCTGTATTGAGTACATTTAGGTCGTTTGAATTTCTCTGGTCCAATTTTCCAACTTGTTGTTGATTTCTTTTCCCAGAATTACTTGAAGGTTTTTTTCTGGTGTCTGTTACCAGTCACTCTTTATACATGTCCAGGAAATGACAGTCTTCTTTTACGTTTTGTTTTTGTTATTTTTAGTGTATTAGTAGAGGACACATATCTCTTTGTGATACTACTCAAGTTTCTTAGCTTCTTTTTCTTAATTACGCTGGAAAGAAATATATAGCTAGTGGCTTCTGCAGTAAGATTCTTGAATCTCTCTTCCCTGAGGCAGGAGAGCGGGTGTGGAGGCTGATGGAAAGACGCGAAACCGCCATTCTGCCATCTTGAGTGTCGGAAAGTTTCTGAATCTTACGTTCCGGATGTTCAGAGCCAATCAGATGGATCAGCACCATCAGCTAAGTGATATAAATGTGTGTGAGCCAGTGCGTGGTGACACACCAAATACGGTGCTCTGCCATCTGCTTAGTTAACTGACATAGAGTAAGTGTTGGTGGAGACGTTTTAGCATGCTAACTCTGCGTTTTGGTGTATTCAGGGGAATTCCTGCTCATCACCTGCTCTTCCCCTCCAAATCGTCATTTTTTGGGGCCGGGAGCAATGTATATAAGATGGAGAGACGGTGTGGGGACGCGTGGCCGTGAGGTCACATAGAGAGGTGCCCTGTCGCAGACTGATGCTATTTGGTGAGTCCTTGAGAAACTGTCACTTTTTTGCGCTAGCACTGCTCTTGCTCTGGAAAGCTTTCAACTTGCTAGGTCCGATCCGCAACTTGTTTCTTCAGTGATTTGACTTATTCGGATCTTCGATCCGTTTTTAAATTGCATTTGCGAGCTGCACAGATTTGAAAGGCCAGTCACGAATACGCAGCAATCTTTCATATAGTTTGAGGTACCTCACAATTATTAATAGTACATTCTGTATCTATTGATCATCACTCAAACAGCCATTTGTTGTATTTTTGTGTACACCAACGTATATTCCATTGTTAAGTCAACTTCGTTAAACTCGTCTTGAGGATTCATTTATGAAGCTTGAAGTAAAGAATCAAATTTGTTACAAGCTGCGACATCGTCGCGAAAGAACAGTGTCCTGTATATGTAATAAGTTTCCTTTAACTTACGTCTACGGTCACAAACGTTTTGTTAACAGATTACCGGTTTCGGTTTTTAATGACCATCATCAGATCTGCAGCAAAAATGGGAAATACGTAAATACACTCGCAAACTGTTTACAGCTTGAGAACAATACATAGACCATAATGGAAAGTGGTACTGACAAAATTTACATTTGTGCGCTTTAAATATGAAGAGGCATACCTGTTTCATAAAAACAAAGTCCTAATATACTGCAGCCATAGTGGCATCGTCAAATGTTAAATGCGGAATCAGCACCAGCATCGTCAGATACATATAAATAACATCAGATGCACGAGTCATGTTGTCATTAGTACTACTGTTTAAAACAAGCTGCCGTACAGTAGCCACAGTATGTTTGTGTTGCAAGTTCACCAGATGTCGCTAATGTCGGCATACACTAGTTTTCAATAATTAATTGAAACAGCGAAAATAAAGGGGGATACAATAGTTGAAGTCTGTAATAAGCTTATAACGTATAACTGTAATGTAAATTTTGTGAGTACTACTTTTCACTATGGTCTATGTATTGTTCTCAAGCTGTATACAGTTTGCGAGTGTATTTACGTTTTTCCCATTTTTGCTGCAGATCTGATGACGGTCATTAAATACCGAAACCGGTAATCTGTTAACAAAACGTTTGTGACCATAGACTTAAATTAAAGGAAACTTATCAAATTTGTCATAATTAAGTGAACTGCAACCACTTTCTAGATCAAATAATTTACGCTGATGGCACTTGTGCCTTGCTTTGACTAGTATTCCTTCTGAAGCAAATGACGTACGAGGCCTCTAGAAAGGGGAGACCACGACGTTGGTATCACAGATTCACTTAAGATTTTGTACACTTTTAGTAGACCATTAATATAATATATACTTTGACAATTCCGAAAAAATCGCAGGGGAAGGCTTACACGTCTATTATTGAACTTATCATCTTAGAAACTGCGAACATTCCCCTTAAATTGGGGAAATCTGTATTCATTCGATGTAGCAGTTGCCGTTTCAATTTGTTCCCCATGTCTGTATGACAAATACCATCCTGCATCGTGTGATGCAGAGAGCGCATCCGACGAGTAACTGTACATCACTCTTCTGGTCTGGCACTTTGTGACTTCCTGTATTGCTGAACAACGTCATTGACCTCACTATTTATCTAGGTTAGTCTTGGGCTTTCCAAACCTGTCCCTCGTCCTTGAAAATGTAATTAAAAATAATAAACAATCAAACAACATATGAAATCCACAACAAATGCGCGTGGATTATTTTTTCAGTGTATTACCTCTCAAATGTCATATAATTTAAATAATGTGACCAGAGATGAAAGAAATCTATTAAAAAATAGGTTTGTAGGATTCGAACCATCGTCTCGCAAACGAGGCTCTTGCATAGAGCGAACGCTAACCACTTTTTTTCAAATTTTTTTTCTTCGTTGGAAATGTGTTCTGCAATAAAAAAAAAAAGGCTGAGTGAACGGATCAACGATGAACTTGAACGGGTGTCATTGGACGTCCGCCCCGAAGAAAAAAAAGCAAACAAAAGCCACTTGATCATAATCACTTTATACAACTTGCCCCCTTGCACATCGGTTAAATGATGGATGCGTAAGCCTTCTCTTACGATTTTCTCGGAATTGCCAAAGTTTTGCACCTTCCTTCTAGCATATTATGTTGTTTTAATGACCTGCTAAAGGTGTGCCAAGTTTGAAATAAATCCGTGATGCCGGCGTCCTGGCCTCCCTTTCTAAGTTAAATGCAGATTGCAAAATGCGCACATCACGTAAGTAATCGAATCTTTAAAAATTTTTGGAAATTTGTGGTAATGTTCTATGAGACCAAACAGCTGAGGTCATTGGCCCCTAAGCTTACAGACTAATTAAACTAACTAAAACTAACTTACGCCCATGCCCGAGGGAGGACTCGAACCTCCGACCGGCGGAGCCGTTCGAACCGTGACAAGGCGCCCCAGACAGCACGGCTATCCCGCGTAGTGAATCTTTAGACATCACTTCATCAGTATAACAGGAATATGATTATATCATATATGCTTCGTTTAAACTGTAGTTATTTTGACTCAAACCAAAGTCATTGATACAAAAATAATAGAACTGTCCACACAGGAATCACATGGCATGCTGAGCCACCACACAAGGAAGAAATTAAAACAAAAAATTCTAGAAGCACTAGAAACAGTTGGAAACCTTAAGTAAATGACAGTGTGATGTATTTAAGAAGCCTACTGTTCATAAGGGTTATAGAAAACCTTGTACCGCACCATGTGCATCCAAAGCTAATCTCCTCATCAGACAACAATCGGGAAGTTTAAACACAAGAAAACGAACGTTAAAGATCTACACATGCAGCAAGCAATACTACGCCAAGCAGTAAGATGCGAGCCGAAATCTCACAAAAGTTTGTAACTCGTTGCATGAGAATGACCAACAGAAACCAACTTCAATTACGTTAGCACATGAGCGTTTATAGCAAAACAGGTGGAAGCAACAACCTGAACCGCCCTGCAGGAGATCGCCCAGAAATGTAGACGCGATCGTAAAACTTTGTGTGGCTCAAACTGGCACACTCGGTGGAAGCGTGAAAAGAAGACTCTCTTTCAGCGCTTGAGCTCAGATTAAAACTGTTCTAGCCGAGGGAGCGTGCCGTCTCGCTACGAGTAGGACGTCTTACTCCTTACGCCAATGAAACCGACTGAGTGAAATAAATCGATATTTACGTACCAGCATCCTTGTCGTATATATTTTTTTAATTTAAGAATCTTAATTATTCCTGTGTTAAGAACAATGTACATTGTTCCGTAACTTAACTTCAAGACTCAAACGAGACTATGGCGATTCCCGTTACGGTTACGGCCAATACTTTACTTCCGTTTGTCTACAAAAGTGGTAAGCTATATATTTTCTAAGGGACCTCCTGAGTTCGAGTTCGAGTCTCGGTCCCGCACACGCTTTTAATCTGCCAGGAAGTTTCATATCAGCTCACCCTCCGCTGCAGAGTGAAAGTTCATTCATGATAGGCTATGTTTATAAAACACAATTTTCAAGTACCTTAACTATCTTTTTAAAACGTATATGGCCAAGAGTATTTAGACGAGTATGAAATGTGACAAATAATCCGACAATGATGAATTGAATGATAACGACTTAGCTCCAAGGCGGGAACTCCGTATTTTAGTAGCTCTGTATTCAGACAAAATGATACAGCAGATTTTTAAGTTTTTTTAATTATTTTTTTTTTCAAGTACTCCTTCTTTCTGTTGCGTGAACGTTACCGAATATAAAAACATGCCTTGTTTCTATTACAAATCGTTTTCATTTATAAATGTATACTCCATCAATTCTCATGGTATTGCCTTCATTCCTGATCTTGTGTGGTATTCAGTTTGGTTATCCGGTTCAGAGAACTTCTGAACTCAAGTTCAAAGGTTCTTAACACCTGTCCGAAGACTACATATGCAACGTCCTTTCTAGAGTGTTTGTTTCATTTCATTTTTGATTTTAATCTTAGTAATGTTCCGCTATTGGTGTTTCTAGGTATAATTTTGTTGCTTCTCTCGTTATATTTTCAGGTTGTAAAGTAGGTGCACTACGCCATTTTAACCCGAACATTTATTCGTTTGTCTTTTATTCTTGCTCTTGTATATACTGTATATACTGTATACTAGCTGGAGCAGGCCCGTTTCGCTTGGTCTATAGTTTTAATTTGTTTTCTGAAAACATTCCAAAGCACTGGCGAACATCTTGAAAATGAGCTTTCAGGTAAATCGTATAAATGCTACTACTTCACGTTCAAACATACTTTAGAATACCCTTAAGTATCTGAAAATAGCATAATTTGAAGTACTTTATCGCTCATTAATTTCCCTATGGAACACTGAGAACATAGCAAATTCTCGATAACAGTAAAAAATCCCAACCAAAACAGGATAATGGAACATTCTCGAATATCCTGAAACATTCTGGAAAAATCTAGAACATTCTTAAACATCACAGAACATTTTTGAATCCTCTGGAAGATTCAATGAAACTGTTAAAAACCTACAACATTCTTCAACTTTCTGTAATGTTCTACAAAGAACATCAGTCTGGACCACTTTTGCACTCGATCTCCAGCTGCTTTACCAACTTCTCATAAGAAGTCCATTGGTGCGATGCCCACTGTTGACACCAATATCTTTGGACCCAAACCCGTGCAGCTCCTATCTGAAAACCACTACACATGGATGGGATGGATTACGGGATCGATGGCTACATACCGTATACCCCCATAGGGATGCAGGGGTAGGTTCAAGAGTTACAATGGCATGCACAGAAAAGCCATTCTTCCGTTTATTATAATTATGTACTGATCGAAAGTCCCTCCCTATAGGTTACCTCTGTTTATCTGAAGTTTTCAAACATCGTGCACCAATTTACATTTTCGAAAGCTTTTTATATGTTGATAAATCTCGTGAAAATGTTTTATGCCTTCTTGCATTATCTTGCGTAACATCATTGTTGCTTCCATGGATCTTTCACCTTTCTTGCAGCTGAAGTGATCGCCCTCTAACAGATCCGCAGTTTTCTTTTCTTTTGTTTTATATGTCTCTGTCGTCAGTAAATTTGATATATGAGCTGTATATCGTACGATACTTCTCACATTGATATTCCGTTGCCGTCTATGAGACTGTGTGGACAAAATTCTTTCGATGATAATATATAAAGTTCGATCAAAAAGTGTCTGTTTGAAGGCGTTGCTGCAGCGGTTTTGCAACGTAGAGCGACTTCGATGCGAGTTCATAAGCTCCGACATGTAGGCAAGGGATTGGTGCAGTATTCGTGTCTTCCCGATGAGCATGCGATACATGCGGAAACGTGAACTATCATGACGTCATTACCAAATGCGTACCTATAGGCCAAACGTGCTGTTACTTTCTTTTTGGCTGCTGAGGCCAAACACCGGTAGATATCCATCAGCTAAAAAAGATTTTGTATGAAGCAGGATGTGTATCGAGAACCACCGTTGGTAGAATGGTGCCCCAAGTTCCATGGTAACGCACGTCCCGATATCGAAAATGTAACGCGGATGTTATACCTCAAGTGGGAGACACTCGAGCGCCCGCCATATAGTTCTGATCCTCCCCCCAAGTGAGTATCATACCTTCGGTCCTTAAAAAAGTAATTGA
This sequence comes from Schistocerca americana, assembly GCF_021461395.2. Lineage (NCBI taxonomy): Eukaryota > Metazoa > Arthropoda > Insecta > Orthoptera > Acrididae > Schistocerca > Schistocerca americana. Next base: position 159,542,360 of record NC_060119.1, on the reverse strand, counting down.
ACTGTCGAAGATTTTCTGTCGGATAAGAATGTGCAGCAGGCATTTACCGATATCTTCACGCCCCAGGAAACGGTGTTTTACCGAACAATATCCTCGTCCAGTTGCGTCGGTGGATGAATGCCTCAACGCTCAAGGCGATTTTGCCTGATTGGCATACCGATTCTAGAAACATCTCGCTCGCCCCTTATATTGTGTGTCCAGCCTCATAGGTTCCACCTATTAATTTCAGCAGGCCCAGCGATTTTAGAAATTCCACACGAAGGTTGTCTCTCCTTTCTGCCCTTCTTGGATACTTATTTTTTAAAGCCCTGTCGAACTCTAATACTGGATGTTGTATGTCCTCTAAACCTCAAGAAAAGTCTTGCTTGTAAGGCCAGTATTTTAATCACAATAAAACTGTCCAATTAACGTCTTATTCATCATTTAATCATTAACATTGTTCATAATATTCCGTGTACCAGTCACATTATCAGAATTTCATTATTCTTTTATTTCGCTATATTTCACAGGCACAGGCTGTCAAGGAGTTACACCTGATTCCAAAACACTATATCTTCTACATGAACGTAGGAAATTGGGATGAATTTTAATGTATGCTTCGAAATTAAATATTACCTTGGCTGTAATTGTAATTTGCCGCGTCATGTTGTTGCCAGTCGCGACTCTATAGTCAAGCCAGTTCGCTCGCTTGCTCGTTAAACACTCAAAGCGCGTCGATCCGAGATGGGTGTTCTCAGTTGTTTTACGTTCTCAGTTCTAAAAAGTGCGATTAGTTGCAACGGAGGGGCGTGAGTTCCGTCGGGATCCTCAGCGATAGATCGGGTTCGAGGAGCAAACGGAACTAGCTTTGCGCCATTGGCCACCGCCCCACCTAGTCTCATAGTACGCGACACTTTTGGTGGGGTTTGTAGGGGAATCTGTCTATGTGCCCACTCTTCAAACAACTTTTCGTGTACTGTGCTGCCGTGCAACAATAATAGTGAATGTAACAACACACATGCCTACAAAGGTTTGGCACAGAGCTGTCTACAGCCTAGTTTACTGCCGTGCATCCTGTGGAGGTCACATTGAACGTTACTGAATTGTGAATGAAATACCGATCCCAAAGTTGATGTGCATGCATGTGAAAGACACACATTTGTCAATTCGGTTAGATGATTAAATATGTAATATTGACACATTATTAGGTTAAAATGCACGCCGGCTCTTTATCTTCATTCGTGTAGATGATATTGTGTTACTGTGGTGTGCGTACACACACCATCAGATTATTTGACTTGTCGCTCTAACGAAGTAGGCGAGTGTCAGCAATATGTCTCGTGGTCTTATCGTGGCGTGTTTATCTTCTGCCGTTAGGTCAGACGATGGAAATGCCACTTGCACGCTTAGAGTAGCCGATTGACGGTGACCAACTTTAAACAGAACTTGATTAATTTTCACACACATTTATTAAAATAATAAAAATAATAGATATTACGTAACTTGATTCTGGAATCTTATTCTCACATATCTCTGATACTTGACAAAGTGTCTATACATTTCTCTTCATGGCTATGTACAGGAATATGGTAATCTTATTAGGCGCAGGCTGAAACTTGACTACAGACTAATGCAGACTAATGCAGACTGATTAATCGGAGGTCTGTACACTCGTTATAATACCTCGCGCGTTCAGGTATCACTGCGCGAGTGTGATCCGCGAAGAGAAAAGGTTCTACGTTAGCAGTAATCTCATTGGCTGCGTTACATATTAATACGCGGATCAGCGGAAGCAGATTTGGTCCGTCTCTAAGACAGCGCCATCTCGTAGTGCGGAAACGGACGAGCGCTGCGCCTGCGCTGTTGTGCTTAGCGGGGCGCGCTCTTGTGGGAAAGTTGACTACGCGTAATTATGTACACAACAGTTACGAATTAGGATGAATCTTTATACGAGGCCGATCGCTAAATGGAAACCACTGTGAAAATAGAAAAAAAAACGTTTTATTTTCAACAGTTAGCTAAACCTTCCAGATACTTCTCTACTTAGACATTTATCATAGCTCAAATGGTTGAAATGACTCTGAGCACTATGGGACTATGGGCCCCTAGAACTCAGAACTACTTAAACCTAACTAATCTAAGTACATCACACATATCCATGCCCGAGGCAGGATTCGAACCTGCGACAGTAACGGTCGCGCAGTTCCAGACTGAAGCGCCTAGAACCGCTCGGCCACACCGGCAGGCTATTTGTCGTAGCACTGTACCAACTTTCCAGTACCCTAGTCATAGAATGCAGCCACCTCTACTTTACTCCAACTCTCTACGCTATTCTACAGCTCGTTGTCTGTGCCAAAATGTTGTCTTCACTTCATAGGCATCGGTTCATGTCAGCAGAGACGAAACTCATGGGGAGCCAATCACGATCTGCATTGCTGGTGATCAAAACCACTTCCCATCGGAATCGCAGAAGAAGCGTCTTCATTCCCCCTGCAGAGTGCAGCCGAGAATTTCATGAAGAAGGAACGTGTAACAGTTATGTTATGTGGGTTGCATGAGATCAGGCGAAATCTCACACTAGGCCTCCATACTTGGCGGTAGACACTATTTTCTATGCATCTTTACGTTCTCACTGTTCGCTCAGAACAGACGTGACGAGATCGACGAACATACTAGGGACACTGACGAAGACATCTGTCCAAAGCTTCATCGGATTTTCACTATGGTTTCCATTTCACGCGCAGTCGAACCTTATCTTCTGAATAGCCCTCGTATATTACTTCTAGTATTATATTCTTTCATGTCGCAACCTTTCAGTGAAAAATTAGAGTTTCTGTGCAACTTGTGTCACTACAACTCCTGCACGTTTCATTTCTTGCCAAGATACGTACATGAGCGCTTGAGAGAGATTAAATAATATAGAAATGGGGCGGAGTTGGTGCGCGCTCTGGTGCCACACTTGTTCTATTGGGGACAGAAATGTAAGATTTGCTTGTAACTGGAGTGCCTCAACATCAAGTAGGCAGTTCACAGGTAAACATTTCATGTGTGGACGCGTATTGTTCTGCTGGAAAGCGATACCACGATGCTGCAGCACGAGGTAACGCATGAGGACGTACGATGTCGTGACGTACCATTCAGTTGCAGTTCCTTCGATAACTGTTAGCCGTGAACTGAAGTCAATACCGATGTCTCCCCACACCACGACATCAGGAGTAACACCGTTCTGCCGCTTCAAATCCAGGGTAGCGCAGAAGCACGATTCACCGCTGAATACAATGCGATGTCATTCATCAGGAATCCGTACTTTACCCTCACAACACCAAACGTAGCCACTTGTGTTGTAGTGTTAATGGCACCTTACGCATGGTAAATCCCTGTTTAGGCTTTCACTCTCCGACCAATAGTGCGGGGTAACACAGAATGTTGCAGGGAGTCCACTACCGGTTCTCTGATGGCAGGTGCAGATGAGAAGGGGTCGCTGCGAAGGATTAGCCGAGCTGTCTTTGGCGCTGCAGTCATGGCCTGTGCGGCCGGTCCCAGCGGGGGTTCGAGTCCTCCCTCGGTGTGTGTGTTTGTCGTTAGGATAATTTAGGTTAAGTATTGTGTAAGCTTAGGGACTGATGACCTTAGCAATTAAGTCTTTCACACATTTTTTGAGAAGGGGTCACGATGTGCCCGCTGCACAATACGGCGCTCCTCCCTGGTGACCGTCAGATGTGATCGACCAGAATTTTGAAGACAAGTGTGGTTGCCTACACATTTCCACGCAGTCCAACATCGGGCCACTGTCACATCGGACTGTCTCACAAATCTGCATACTGGACGACAAGTTCAGCCTACCAAACGGAGATCCATAATGAGACCCCATCCAAATACGGTCAGTTGCTGATAACGCAATCTCACGAGAGCATGCGGCAATCCGTGTGCTTCTCAGTGTTCACTGAATATTGGACACTGTTCACTCTCTTTATCTACATCTAAATACATACTTCGCAAATCACCGTACGGTGCGTGGCGGTGGGTACCCTATACCAGTGCCAGTCATTTCTTTTCCTGTTCTACTCACAAATGGAGTGAGGGAGAAAAAACTTTGTTTTCTCCTTATGGATCACAATTTCTGTTATCTTATCTTCCCGGTCTCTACAAGAAATGTATGTTGGCGCCAGTAAAATCGTTATGCACTCAGCTTCTTAGGTGAGTCATTCAAATTTTCTCGAAAGCATTCCTCGAAAAGAACACCTTCCCTCCAGTGATTCCTGTTGAAGATTCCGAATCATTTCCATTACACTAGTGCGTTGTTCGAACCTACCAGTAACAATCGTAGCAGCCCGCCTCTGAATTTTTTCGATAAAATATTGCAGTGACAGTGTTGTTACGTATTACGATGCAAAGTTTCTTTGGACATGCATGCATGTCCAGAGGAACAGGCACTGCGGTGACTACAGCCGTTATCAAATACATTAAATTTATTCCCAATTGGAAATATGCGCAACCTTCAGCTGTATAACGGAATGACGACAAAAAATATGTGCCAGACCGGGATTCTTGCCCGGGTTTCCCGCTTATTGCGAGCGGTCGCCTTATCAGTTAGCTATCCGAGCGCAGCTCACGGTCTGACCCACACTTCCTTATGACGTCAACCATGTCTCGACGACCTGTCCTCGTACATCCATTGAGTATTTTGCTGTACATGGGAGTCATTTTACTTGAGAGTCGCTTGCCCGTTGCAAATGGGTAAATATGGTTTTGCGGTGCCTGTGTTCTTTTGAATTACTATGCAAAGTTCCCTTGGACATGCATGCATAGTTGACGACGTATGGAAGATTGGGTAGGCCATGCGTCACGCAAGGATGGCCAAATCATGCAGTCTGCCTTCGGCAGTGACACAGTGCGGACCGTATTGTCCTTCGACCGCGCTACGGTCCACGCGTCTTTTTCTTTACCCCGGAGCAACTAAGCGTTTGCGGTGTTTTGAGTCTAGAACAAGATGGCACACTCGTACAGAAAAACGTTCAGTTTTGTGAAAGACTATAGACGACCAAAGACACACGAGATTGAACATTTTTTAAGAGAAGAGGTTAAAATCGAACCACGGGAAATGGAGGGGATCCATTTATCGATCGTTTCAAGCGTCGTCTATGTCAAGCTTATTGACGAGGCGGCTTGTGAAAGACTTCTCCAACGGTCACCTAACGGATATCGTTTCAGTCATGCCGACGGGAATGTTGGTGCGGTTACAGTCGACCAGGCGGGAGTAGACCATACTGGTCTTCGAGCTTCTGTTTGAGGTCCCGTCTGAACTTTCGACTGTGCGGTACAGTTCTAACCCATGTGGCCGATAAAATGGGTGAGATTTACCACATAACCTGTCTTAAATGGGGTGAGACAAACACGGACAGAACTGAGAAGGCACGTCCCCTCTTACACTACTGGCCATTAAAATTGACCACGTAGATGACGTGACGCGAAATTTAACCGACAGGAAGAAGATGCTGTGATATGCAAATGATTAGCTTTCCAGAGCATTCACACAAGATTGGCGCCGGTGGCGACACCTATAACGTGCTGACATGAGGAAAGATTCCAATCGATTTCTCATACACAAACAGCAGTTGACCGGCGTTGCCTGGTGAAACGTTGTTGTGATGCCTCCTGTAAGGAGGAGAAATGCGTACCATCACGTTTCCGACTTTGATAAAAGTCGGATTGTAGCCTGTCGCGATTGCGGTTTATCGTACCGCGACATTTCTGCTCGCGTTGGTCGAGATCCAATGACTGTTAGCAGAATATGGAATCGGTGGATTCAGGAGGGTAATACGGAACGCCGTGCTGGATCCCAACGGCCTCGTATCACTACCAGTCGAGATGACAGGCATCTTATCCGCATGACTGTAACGGATCGTGCAGCCACGTCTCGATCCCTGAGTCAACAGACGGGGACGTTTGGAAGACAACAACCATCTGCACGAACAGTTCGACGACGTTTGCAGCAGCATGGACTAGCTCGGAGACCATGGCTGCGGTTTCCCTTGACGCTGCATCACAGACAGGAGCGCCTGCGATGGTGTACTCAACGACGAACCTGGGTGCACGAATGCAAAATGTCATTTTTTCGGATGAATCCAGGTTCTGTTTGCAGCATCATGATGGTCGCATCCGTGTCTGGCGACATCGCGCTGTATGCACATTGGAAGCGTGTATTCGTCATCGCCATACTGGCGTATCACCCGGCGTGATCGCATGGGGTGCCATTGGTTACACGTCTCGGTCACCTCTTGTTCGCATTTCCGGCACTTCGAACAGTGTACCGCATGTTGCAGATCCTGTACGGGCCTTTCTGGATACAGAAAATGTTCGACTGCTGCCCTGGCGCCGGCCGGAGTGGGCGAGCGGTTCTAGGAGCTACAGTCTGGAACCGCACGGCTGCTACGGTCGCAGGTTCGAATCCTGCCTCTGGCATGGATGTGTGTGATGTCCTTAGGTTAGTTAGATTTAAGTAGTTCTAAGTTCTACGGGACTGATCGCCTCAGATGTTAAGTCCCATAGTGCTCAGAGCCATTTGAACCATTTTTTTGCTGCCCTGGCCAGCACAGTCTCCAGATCTCTCACCTATTGAAAACGTCTGGTCAATGGTGGCCGAGCAACTGGCTCGTCACAATACGCCAGTCACTACTCTTGATGAACTGTCGTATCGTGTTAAAGCTTCATGGTCAGCTGTACCTGTACACGCCATCCAATGCCCAGGCGTATCAAGGCCGTTATTACGGCCAGAGGTGTTTATTCTGGGTACTGATTTCTCAGGATCCATGCACCAAAACTGCGTGAAAATGTAATCACATGTCAGTACTAGTATAATATATTTGTCCAATGAATTCCCGTTTATCGTCTGCATTTCTTCTTGGTGTAGTAGTTTTAATGGCCAGTAGTGTATTTGTATACAGGGGGTTGTCGAGCGATTGTAATATGTGATGGGCAACCTCGCACTTGCTCAGGGTGCGGGAAAGAAGACCACGTCCACTCAGAAAGCCTCCAGCGCCGTTTAGTGCAAACACCGCGGGATGACTTTCAGGTGCCACAACAGATGACTGTATTACCGATGACGTTTGTGGAGGAGCCGGCGGTGTGGCCGTGCGGTTAAAGGCGCTTCAGTCTGGAACCGCGTGACCACTACGGTCGCAGGTTCGAATCCTGCCTCGGGCATGGATGTGTGTGATGTCCTTAGGTTAGTTAGGTTTAATTAGTTCTAAGTTCTAGGTGACTGATGACCTCAGAAGTTAAGTCCCATAGTGCTCAGAACCATTTTTGAACGTTTGTGGAGGCCTTGAGAGAAGAAGTGAGTGAGGTTCCCGGTGGGAATAGACATGGACACCAACGGATTGGGACTCTGACCACCGGTCCCACTTCAGTAGACATAGGACCCCGTACAAGAGTTGCAGCTGAAGGTCGCTCCAGGCTCAACCGTGGTGGCTGCCAGTGCTTCCACCGAGAGCGTGATAGACCAGGCCCAGGACGGAGGATACGCCATCGAAACAGCCGGCTCGGAAAGAAGACAACGGAAACAGCGTTCACCGAAGAGAAGAAATAAGCGACGACTGACTTCTGCTGACGATAGCCATAGTCCCGAGGGGACAGTGAACGACAACGACCGTGTCGACCTGCGACCAGTGGATTCAACAGATACCGAGATGACGGTGCAGGCGTTTGCACAGCGACGATGAATTCTCCTTCTGGTGACCGGAAGGCAGAAGTGGAGATGACGATTGGCCAACATCAGAGGGGTGACACCGCTGTCTGCTATCCTACGGCAGACACTGGAAATATGCTGGCGGATTGTGCGCAGGAAATGGACCAACAGGAGCAGGATGAAGATATGGACGCGGGGAGTGAGGATAGTCTTGGCCATGCGCCGGGAGGGGCCGAGAAGTGTTGAACAACTTGGTGCGGTGAGGAGCGACGGAGGCGCCGATAACCGACAGCAGTTCGGTTTTCAACACCATCGCTTGATGACAGCCCCCTCCAACTGATGAACACCCGCCAGGCGTACCGCATTGTGACGGTAAACATTAATCGCATCCGGACACCACTTAAAATACAACTGCTGAAAGATATGTTACACTCCGCAGACGTGGATATTGTACTCCTAGAAGAAGTGCGTTTCACATCGCCACCGGAGTTCTACGGCTACGACGCACATTATTCAGGGCACGATGAGAGTGTGGGAAGGCATAGGCGTGGAGGAAGTCGTGTCTCTCCCTTCGGCACGTAGAATATCGATCAATGTCGACGGCGTTCGTATCATCAATGTATACGCGCCTTCTGGTTCCACAAAAAGAAGAGAAAGGGCGAACTTTTACACTTAACAGATAGCACCGTTGTTCGCCGGCCGATGTGTCAATTACATAGTGGGCGGCAACTTTAATTTTGTCGTCGCTCAAAAGGACCAAGTACCTCATTATGTGCCATGTATGGAATTGCGCGCTTTGATTACCGAAATGGCTCTTCTGGACACCTGGGAACTGTAGCATGGCGATATAACGGGTTACACGTATGTAACGGAACACTCGGTGAGTAGGCTGGATAGAGGTTATGTGATGCGCGCTCTACGGACGGCGATACTGGATACCGAAATCTGGACAGTGGCTTTTACGGATCATATGGCCTACGTCTGTACGATTTCACTAACGCGGCAGAAGATATGGCGGAGTAATGCTCACTGGAAAATGAACAGAGCACTTTTACTTGAGGCAGTATGTCGCCGGTCGATAGAGGAGGTCTGGGAGACCTGCGTTCGCCGCCAACGGGCATACACCTCAGTTCTCCAGTGGTGGATCAAATTCGCAAATCGAACGTTACGGAGAACGTTGATACGATACGGGCAGGACTAAACGCAGTGGAACCGAGCGACGGCGGAGTTTTATTTTACAGCTCTTAGGGAGCTGATGACCCAACAACCATCGCCGGAAAGGCACACGGCCGTGCGCAGGATAAAAGCCAAGATATTACAGCTAATGAGACTAAGAATGGAAGGGATAATGGTCCGGGTGTTATTACGGACGCAGTCGCTGCCGATGACCCCTCAATGCACCACGTAGTACGAGAACGCCCACGACGACGGAGGAGAAATATCAGGGTAATAATCTCTCAAACTAGGCAGCATGTTGTGACCCAACGTGACAGTGCGCAGGTATTACCGATTACTTCCACCAGTTATTTTGACCTGTACAAATGAACCACGAGACACTAAATGATGTCATCTCCGAAATGCCAGATAGGGAACCACCACTGGATGCGGAGACTTTCATCACAGCGATAACGGAAGACGAGCTGGCAGACGCAATTGTCAGGGGAGCTCCGAACAAGTCCCCAGGACAGGACGGCTTCCCAATTGAATTTTACCGCGCCTTTGCATACCTAATGGGACAGACTTGGATTCAGATGTATAACGAACTCCTGTTACCGCAGACTGAGATACCTGTCGAATTCACGGAAGGTATCATCATCTCAATACCCAAACCACGTGGTGGCAGAAGGTCAGGAGATTGTAGACCACTAATCTTCCTGAACTGCGACTACAAGATTTTCGCGCGAGCCCTTGGGCCTTGCCTGAAGTCTTCAATTTCTGATAGATTCCTCACAGATCAAACATGCCTCGGTAAGAATAATATCCAGATGGCGCTTGGTGATGACCGAGATATCGCCGCATTAGCAGCGGCGTGCCGACTGCGTGGGGCACTGGTCTCTATTGACTTCGAGCATATCTTTTTGCACACCGTGATGGGCAGTTTGGGAATACCACAGGATATCATTCTAGTGATCATGAGACTGTTACACGGCGTGCGATCCAAGGTCTTAGTGGGGCACTGGCTACATTGTCATTTCACGGTCAGGTCGTAAAGACTGCCCCCTTTCGATATTTTTGTATGCGATGGCGTGGTCTCCGAAGACGGCTGGAGGGAGTGCCGTTGCCACAGCTGACCTTTCATTTCCTCGCTTATGCTGACGATGTGATGCTGCTGGCGCGGGCAGGCGACGAAGTACGTACGGCGTTGGCATAGATACATCCCTACGGGATAGCGGCGGGAAGCGTGCTTCATCTACAGAAGTCAAGCTGCATGAATGTCGGTCGAGGATTACGACCGGGGAGAAAGGCCCGCTCATGTTAGTGAACACCATAAAATGTTTAGGTGTCACGTTCCACTCAGATGTGCAGCGGACAGCAGCGGATAACTACCGGTGCATATTGAAGCTAATGCGGACAGTGGCGCTGTTACAGAAATTAAGAGCGTTGGATATGATTGAGAGCGTGGCCTATGTTAATGTGTATCTAGCACCGAGACTCACTCACGTAGCACATGTCCTGCCTTTAACGCGCACAATGGCAACGCGGATACAAGCAACTTTCGGAACTTATGTGAGTGTGGGACACCTGTTTAAGATCGAATGCACAACGCTTACGCTACCGCCTGGAGAGGGTGGACTTGGTATGGTGAACGTCTATGAAAAGGCGCGGGCGTTATTGGTCGGGACAGTTTTTAGACAGCGGCGCGGTCAGTTTCGCAGTACCTCGGGTGCGTTGGCCGATGCACTGGCGCCCATTTCAATGATGCCCCCAGTCAATGTAGGCCACATTTCACCGAAAATGTCACATTTCAAAAATGGTTCCAATGGCTCTGAGCACTATGGGACTTAACTTATGAGGTTATCAGTCCCCTAGAACTTAGAACTACTTAAACCTAACTAACCTAAGGACATCACACACGTCCATGCCCGAGGTCTAGCGCCTAGAACCGCTCGGCCACTCCGGCCGGCCTCAAATGCCAAGTCTTTCTGTTTGGAGCTCAGCCATGTCAGAGAAGCCTTCCCAACAACACGACTACCGACGACGCGAGATGTGTACCAGATATTACTGCGCTGGTACCTCAGGAATACCCTGGAAAAGAAGTACCCAAACAAGAACTGGCGACAGATATGGCGCATTATACGTCGGTACGCTCAACATGGTATGTGGTGGTAAATAGGAAGTTCGCAACGAATCAACTGCGTCATGGGATTCATTTGGCAGACACAGCATTATGTTTAAGCTGTGCAACAGTGGACACTGATGAACATCGTTTAGCATGTAGTAGGGCGGGTCCGGTGTGGCTCTTGGCGCGACAGATATTGGCGTTCCTGTTACGCACTCCTCTTCACACAATTTCATCGGACACACCCCTTTTCCCCCAAGAATCTTATTTTCCGGTCCATAAAACAAATGCAGTGACATGGGAACGGGGAATGGTTGTGGGGCTACGTCTACAACGAATCGAGGAATGACAAAATGGATTTTTGGCATTTTCTCCTGGATGGACACGCGAAGCTGCAACAGTATAAGAAATGTAGGCAAGACTTCGCTAATTATCTGCGGCGGACATTTACCGACCCGCCGGCCAGATGGGGTGTCACGGGTGAGTGATGAGATGGACGAAGACAGCCGAGACAGACATCAATCACACTGAACGGAACCTTAGTTATCTTCGAGAAGACGGCCCAGTCTTACGCCAAGATGGCTCTATTGCTCTATCGACCGTCGGGTGGTGATCAGTTGTCGCCGCCGACTTGAATTTCATTCATTGCTAGAGCAGCATGTTTCTTTTGTATTTGTACTACCAGCGATGTCGTCACGTCAAGAAAAAAAGAAATCGTAGGACGATCGCTCACGATAAGGAAAATCCGGGTTCGAGTCCCAGTCCGTCACAAATTTTCACTGTCGTCATTTCAATCTGTAGTTGAAGGTTATCTATAGTCGCAGTTGCGAACAGGTTTTATGAATGTCTTCCTTTTTGTTGTTGTTGTTGTTGTGGTCTTCAGTCCTGAGACTGGTTTGATCCAGCTCTCGTAAAGCTGCATGCCCTCGGGAAAAATTACGGCTGTAGTTTCCCCTTGCTTTCAGTCGATCGCAGTACCAGCACAGGAAGGCCGTTTTGGCTAGTGTTACAAGGCCAGATTTGTCAATCATCCAGACTGCTGCCCCTGCAACTACTGAAAAGGCTGTTGCCCCTTTTCAGGAACCACATTTTTGTCTGGCCTCTCAACACATACCCCTCCGCTTTGGTTCCACCTACGGTACGGCTATCTGTATCGCTGAGGCACGCAAGCCTCCCCATCAACTGCAAGATCCATGGTTCATGGGAGGGATTTCTTCCATGTCTTTCTTTAATCCGACCTGGTGCGGACTCCAAACACTCGAGCAGTACACAAGAATAGGTCACTCGAGCGTCCTATACGCGGCCTCCTTTACAGGTGAACATCACTTTACCAAAATTCTCAGATAATGGTAAGTTGGCTATTCGCCTTCCGCAGTATTCACTTGCTCGCCCCATTTCATATTGCCTTGCAGTGTTACGCCCAAATATTTAAACAACGTGACTATGTCAAGTAGAACACTACTAATTCTGAATCCGAACAGTTGCGGGTTCTTTTCTTCTACTGTTTCTCATTAACCTGCACTTTTCTACTTTTAGGTTTACGTGCTATTCATCACATCAACTAGGATTTTGTGCTTTCTATACACCACAGAATCATTAGCAAATAACAGCAGATTGCTGCCCACCCTGTCGGACATATCATTTACGTATGTAGAAAGCAATGGCGATCATATCACACTTCCGTGGGACGCTCCTCATGGTGCCCTAAGTCTGATGAAGACACGCTTTCGAGAACAGCACAATGGGTGCTGTCGCAAAGGAATTAAAAACGTTGATTGTCAGTGGGACACTTGTAAATACGTTACGCTTTTTCCCTTGGAGGGATTATTTCTTTTAAGATTCCAAAAATCCTGAGAAAGTACGGCATTAAATGTGCCCTTTTGCCTTTGGCCAAAACTAGAGCCCTTCTTGGACCTGTTAAGGGTGATTTGGGATTAAGGAAGCCTGGAGTGTATGAAATTCCCTGTCACTGCGGAAAGGCTTATATTGGACAGAAGTTCCATGACAGATGTGTGGAAAATCCAAATCAAACTCGCTTCTCCAGCCTGAAAAATCTGCCGTCGCTGAAAATTGTCTCAATGAAGGGCATTATATGTCATTAAAAGAAACAGGAATTATTGCTCCGGCTTCCCGTTACTGGGACTGCGTACATAAGCAGCCAACTGAATACACTTAACCCATGACGATATTAATAGAGATAAAGCTTTTCCTTTAAGCAAGATGTGAAACCCTGTTTTATCTGATATAAATCAACAACGGTGAGGTTCTCGACCGGCTGCATCTTGATTTCAGATTTTTTTGCTAGTTTCCAACGCCGGCGACGCAGCAATTCTTCGCTTCGCAGAGGGCAGCCTTTTCCCTTCTCGCGTACTCGCAGCGGCCTTTTCCCGGGTTATCAGCGAGCCGCCCTATCTGATGTCACTCACTTCCGGCGTGATGGTGTACACGCAGTCTTACCTGAAGATGGCGGTCAGTGGGACCTTCGAAGTATCGTGTCATCATTACGATGAAATAGCGGTGAAGAGCCTGTTGCCCTTCTCCATAGTTCGCAGTATATCACGTGAGAGAAGGGGCAGCTCAGTTTCATACGAGTGATGCTTCCTAAAACTATGGTGCTTCGTAGACTTAAGCTTCTCGGTCTCAAGGAAATACATTGCATTCTAACTGATAATATGTCCAAGAATTCTACAGAAAACGGATGTTAAGGATACTGGTCTGTAATTTTGCGGGTCTGTTCTTTTCATCTTCTTATATACAGGAATCATCTGCACTTTTTGCCACTTGGGACTTTGCGCTGGGCGAGAGATTCGTGATAAATGCAAACTAGGTAAAGTGCCAGTGCCGTAGAGTACTCTTTGTAAAACCGAATTGGGATTCCATCCGGATCTGGCAACGTAGTTGTTGTCAACTCTTCCAGTCATTTCTCTTCACTAGGACTGCTTATTACTGTGTGTCCATCTGGGAATCTGTGCGATGGTCAAATGACAACATTTTTGTACGACTCCTGCGTGAACGGTTCCTTAAGCGCCAAATTTAAACCTTCGGCTTTTGCTTTGCTATGTTCAACTGCGACACCAGACTGGGCAACGAGTGACTGGATGGAAGACCCGAATTTTCTCTGTTTCTCGGCCAAATCTTTTGCTTAACGTATGACAGTGACAGTTATTCCATGCTTCGCGCATAGGTCCTTACGAAAACGCACGAATCTCTACTAACCTTGGCGTGTAGTTATTCGCATTATATCTTTTGAGAGTGCAACAGCCTTTTCCGAATTTCGTTGTTAAACTGTTGTCGGTCTTTTCCGTCCTCAATCTACTTAATAGGCACATGGTTCTCCAGAGGGTTATTTGCACTCGGTTTAAACTTTGCCCACATTATTTCCGCGTCAATGTTACTGGATCCAAGTAAAGGCAGTTCATTCTCTGCGTGAGATGCTGACAGCTTCTCGTCTGCTCTTTCTCGTAGAAACACTCTCATAGACTTCTTAATTTTCATAACCATAGTCGCTTTGATGACATCGTGATCACAAATCCACGTCTCTATACTGACGTCATCTGGCCTGTATGTAGCTATCTAGTCTAATATACACTCCTGGAAATTGAAATAAGAACACCGTGAATTCATTGTCCCAGGAAGGGGAAACTTCATTGACACATTCCTGGGGTCAGATACATCACATGATCACACTGACAGAACCACAGGCACATAGACACAGGCAACAGAGCATGCACAATGTCGGCACTAGTACAGTGTATATCAACCTTTCTCAGCAATGCAGGCTGCTATTCTCCCATGGAGACGATCGTAGAGATGCTGGATGTAGTCCTGTGGAACGGCTTGCCATGCCATTTCCACCTGGCGCCTCAGTTGGACCAGCGTTCGTGCTGGACGTGCAGACCGCGTGAGACGACGCTTCATCCAGTCCCAAACATGCTCAATGGGGGACAGATCCGGAGATCTTGCTGGCCAGGGTAGTTGACTTACACCTTCTAGAGCACGTTGGGTGGCACGGGATACATGCGGACGTGCATTGTCCTGTTGGAACAGCAAGTTCCCTTGCCGGTCTAGGAATGGTAGAACGATGGGTTCGATGACGGTTTGGATGTACCGTGCACTATTCAGTGTCCCCTCGACGATCACCAGTGGTGTACGGCCAGTGTAGGAGATCGCTCCCCACACCATGATGCCGGGTGTTGGCCCTGTGTGCCTCGGTCGTATGCAGTCCTGATTGTGGCGCTCACCTGCACGGCGGCAAACACGCATACGACCATCATTGGCACCAAGGCAGAAGCGACTCTCATCGCTGAAGACGACACGTCTCCATTCGTCCCTCCATTCACGCCTGTCGCGACACCACTGGAGGCGGGCTGCACGATGTTGGGGCGTGAGCGGAAGACGGCCTAACGGTGTGCGGGACCGTAGCCCAGCTTCATGGAGACGGTTGCGAATGGTCCTCGCCGATACCCCAGGAGCAACAGTGTCCCTAATTTGCTGGGAAGTGGCGGTGCGGTCCCCTACGGCACTGCGTAGGATCCTACGGTCTTGGCGTGCATCCGTGCGTCGCTGCGGTCCGGTCCCAGGTCGACGGGCACGTGCACCTTCCGCCGACCACTGGCGACAACATCGATGTACTGTGGAGACCTCACGCCCCACGTGTTGAGCAATTCGGCGGTACGTCCACCCGGCCTCCCGCATGCCCACTATACGCCCTCGCTCAAAGTCCGTCAACTGCACATACGGTTCGCGTCCACGCTGTCGCGGCATGCTACCAGTGTTAAAGACTGCGATGGAGCTCCGTATGCCACGGCAAACTGGCTGACACTGACGGCGGCGGTGCACAAATGCTGCGCAGCTAGCGCCATTCGACGGCCAACACCGCGGTTCCTGGTGTGTCCGCTGTGCCGTGCGTGTGATCATTGCTTGTACAGCCCTCTCGCAGTGTCCGGAGCAAGTATGGTGGGTCTGACACACCGGTGTCAATGTGTTCTTTTTTCCATTTCCAGGAGTGTATTTCCATTGCGCGAGGACTGCCGAGCTTGCTGCTGAAGACAGTTTTCGGAAAAAGCTTTCGAAAGTACGTCTCAAGACTGTCTGTCTATACATCCTGCAAGGAATCCATAGACGTCTGAGTCTATACATCTCACGGTAAAGCTGCCTCAAACTAGTATGCATGGTCTGGGTATTTATGCGCCACTGACCGGAGACTTTCTTTGAATGATTCTGCAAACGTCACAGCGGAATTTAGTGGCCTGTAAAGACATCCAACAATGAATTTTGTTTCACTCAGACCTGTTATACGCGACCAGAGAACTCCATCGTCACACTGGCTTCGACCTCAATAGAGACAATATTTTTGTCAGCTGCAATGAACTCTCCCGATCCTATGGCATCTAATCGAGCTTTCCGATATACGTTCCATGACTCGCTGAATACCTTTGAACTTTCTATTTCGGATTTCAGCCCGCTCTCGGTCCCAAGAATAATCTGAGAGGGAGAACTTTCCGGAAGGACAGTAAATTCAGGAACTTTGGTACGAATACTGCGACAATCTACTGATAAAATTTTGACAGTCGAAGTGTCTTTACATCTACATTTACTTCATACTCCGCCAGCCACCTAATGGTGTGTGGCGGAAGTTACTTTCGCTACCACTATCTGATCCCTCCAACCACGTTCCACTCTCGACTGGACGCGGTCTGACTTCGCTCTCTGTGTATCGACTGGAGACTGTTCATCATAGTACTTCTAACTACCGACTAGCCAGAAATACTGTGGTGCCCGATGCGACGTATACAGGGTGTTACAAAAAGGTACGGCCAAACTTTCAGGAAACATTCGTCACACACAAATAAAGAAAAGATGTTATGAGGACATGTATCCGGAAACGCTTAATTTCCATGTTAGAGCTCATTTTAGTTTCGTCAGTATGGAGCACGCTATCATGATATCATACGGGATACTCTACCTGTGCTGCTAGTACATGTGCCTTTACAAGTACGACACAACACGTGGTTCATGCACGATGGAGCTCCTGCACATTTCAGTCGAAGTGTTCGTACGCTTCTCAACAACAGATTCGGTGACCGATGGATTGGTAGAGGCGGACCAATTCCATGGCCTCCACGCTCTCCTGACCTCAACCCTCTTGACTTTCATTTACGGGGGCATTTGGAAGTTCTTGTCTACGCAACCCCGGTACCAAATGTAGAGACTCTTCGCGCTCGTATTGTGGACGGCTGTGATACAATACGCCATTCTCCAGGGCTGCATCAGCGCATCAGGGATTCCATGCGACGGAGGGTGGATGCATGTATTCTCGCTAACGGAGGACATTTTGAACATTTCCTGTAACAAAGTGTTTGAAGTCACGCTGGTACGTTCTGTTGCTGTGTGTTTCCATTCCAGGATTAATGTGATTTGAAGAGAAGTAATAAAATGAGCTCTAACATGGAAAGTAAGCGTTTCCGGACACATGTCCACATAACATATTTTCTTTCTTTGTGTGTGAGGAATGTTTCCTGAAAGTTTGGCCGTAACTTTTTGTAACACCCTGTATATATATAAATTTTCGGTGCCTACAGTGTCACGTCTTTCAGTGTCACACAATTTTTATTTTTAAAGGGGATCACTTAACACTATTTCCATGGGTTCGCCCCTCAAATTTCTCCCTCATATCACAAAATTTTCGTCTGATGTAGTACAAACTTAAAAAATAAATTCCTTTTAAAGCATAGTTTCGTATATAATTTATGTTCAAAACCTTACACCTGTGTCACAGAACAAATCTTACATTGAGAATACTTTACACAACTTTAAGGGAAGAAATGCTTCTGATAATTATTACAGTATTTAGAGAACATCAAAATATGAACAGGCTGAAACGAACAAACAGTACATGAGACTATGTTAATCAATTCAACTGTAAAAAGCTAAGGAGCATATAATTAGCAAAATGAGAAATATGCAAAAGTGAAATGCCAAAATGAGCACTTCTCAATTGGGAGTAAATAAAAACAATCAGAATGGCTGAAAGAGAGCACAATAACATGAGCCATAAACGAATAAGAGCTAACCAACTAAGCAAAGAAGAGAATAGGCAAAAATTAGATGCCAACAAAATGAGAGCTGGTTGAACTCCGTCGGCACTTATGTACAGTTGCGCTCGTGGCGGCACCTCGCAGCCCGTACGCAAGATGTGCCATTGCTGTCGCAGGTCGACCCTTAATCTATGATGTTACACCGAGTAGCTGCTTCCTCTGTTTAGGGGAGTCCTACAAATCCCTCTAAGGTCTGGTAATAAAAGGAGTACACACTGATGATCTATGGTGGCAGGTTTATCTCTCACAAATAATTGCATATCATTTACCTACCCGACGATAGTGTGTCGTGTGCGAAGTTACATTGACGTCAGACTATGTTTCTGGTTGCTTCACTCTTTTGTCAGGCTGTGAAGTCGTTTGATGGTAGTCCTATGACTGTAACTCTCTTCTAACGATTCCTAAAGATAAGACATAATTTCTTGGAAGTAGGGGAGATATGTAACGAGCTTAGTCAAAGTGCAAGTAGCTTCAGATGACTTGGAAAAGCATTTGTTTTATGACAACGCCATCTCTGACACTCCCTCCAGATCCTGACAGCCGAAGCAGCGGCGCTTGCCTCGGGAGATTTATGGCCAGCGCCCGTGTTTACTGCAGAAAAGCAAATTGGACGGAAGAGGCTTGGAGGGGGCCCGAAGACGACCTTTAGCGCCCCCGTTATAAAAGCGAGAGATATGTCGGCCGTTTGGCCGTCCGCGTCCCTTTACGGTCGCTGCCAGCAGCAGTTAGGCGTGGGAGGGGTAGCTACCCTCCCGTGATTCCTGCGTCAGGGGCGGGGCGATCCGCCATGGGCCGGCAGTGTATTCTTGTCAGTCGCGACCCGCTGAACACCGCCCACACAACAAAGGCTAACTCTGTTACGGTCTCCAGCGGCCGGCGAGAAGGGTCACAACCATCTAGGGCCGCCTTGCCCCCTGACACGATTCCTCCGTGCTGACCAGTGAGTCCGTATGTGGGGGGCGACCCTGAGGTGCTGAATGGCAGGCTCTCATTAGCTACTTCGTTACGTAAATCTGAATAGGAACATTGTAACACCGAAAGGACAACCATCATCGACCGTGTCTGTCGTCTATGCTACCACTACCAGTACGGTTTTTAAGAAATATTTAGCATACATGTTATCCATGAAATTCCCCTACCATTCCAAAAAATCATGACTTTGAAACTACTAAAGATAGACATTCCTCGTTTGTTGTAAAAAATTTAGCAGCTCTCAAAGTTTATTCTTCTTACTTGTGATCTACTTGTCACTCGTAGAACATCAAGGATATTCAAGCTGAGTACAAGTGCAGGTCTGTTGTATCAGGTATCGATGCCTCCCCTCTGGCGTTCTAAATTTAGTAACACTACTGCAATTTTCCATCTGACGCCGACAGAGATCACGCGGGGTCT
Source organism: Schistocerca americana (assembly GCF_021461395.2). Taxonomy (NCBI): domain Eukaryota; kingdom Metazoa; phylum Arthropoda; class Insecta; order Orthoptera; family Acrididae; genus Schistocerca; species Schistocerca americana. The sequence goes on along the minus strand of NC_060119.1, from coordinate 159,522,925 downwards.
GGTAGACCCAGTTGTGCATGCCCACTTAGCCACTCTTCCAGCGGGTCTGGTTGCTGCGTTATGGTACTGTAGGTGGCAAACACTCGACCCACTTTCCACTTGCGCGCCCATCACTACAACACCATCGTTCGTGCTTAGTACAACGAGTCTCATCCTAGTTGCTACTGTATGAGCTGGACCCTAGTTCTTGCTGCGTTAGCTATAATGAGTCTCCGTCACTTGGAGAAATAGAAAATAAATTTTCTGTTTGTTATGTTAACTTGCCCCTCATGAACCATGGACCTTGCCGTTGGTGGGGAGGTTTGCGTGCCTCAACGATACAGATAGCCGTACAGTAGCTGCAACCACAACGGAGGGGTACCTGTTGAGAGGCCAGACAAACGTGTCGTTCCTGAAGAGGGGCAGCAGCCTTTTCAGTAGTTGCAGAAACAACAGTCTAGATGATTGACTGATCTGGCCTTATAACACTAACCAAAATGGCCTTGCTGTTCTGGTACTGCGAACGGCTGAAAGCAAGGGGAAACTACAGCCGTAATTTTTCCCGAGGGCATGCAGCTTTACTGTATGATTAAACGATGATGGCGTCCTCTTGGGTAAAATATTCCGGAGGTAAAATAGTCCACCATTCGGATCTCCGGGCGGGGACTACTCCAGAGGACGTCATTATCAGGAGAAAGAAAACTGGCATTCTACGGATCGGAGCGTGGAATGTCAGATCCCTTAATTGGGCAGGTAGGTTAGAAAATTTAAAAGGGAAATGGATAGGGTAAAGTTAGATATAGTGGGAATTAGTGTAGTTCGGTGGAAGGAGGTACAAGACTTTTGGTCAGGTGAATACAGGGTTATAAATACAAAATCAAATAAGGGTAATGCGGTTGTAGGTTTAATAATGAATAAAAAAATAAGAGTACGGGTACGCTACTACAAACAGCATAGTGAACGCATTATTGTGGCCAAGATAGACACGAAGCCCACGCCTACTACAGTAGTACAAGTTTATATGCCAACTAGCTCTGCAGATGACGAAGAAATTGATGAAATGTATGATGAGATAAAAGAAATTATTTAGGTAGTGAAGGGAGACGAAAGTTTAATAGTCATGGGTGACTGGAATTCGTCAGTAGGAAAAGAGAGAGAAGGAAACATAGTAGGTGAATAGGGATTGGGGCTAAGAAATGAAAGAGGAAGCCGCCTGGCAGAATTTTGCGCAGAGCATAACTTAATCATAGCTAACACTTGGTTCAAGAATCATGAAAGAAGGTTGTATACATGGAAGAACCCTGGAGATACTAAAAGGTATCAGACAGGTTATATAATGGTAAGACAGAAATTTAGGAACCAGGTTTTAAATTGTAAGACATTTCCATGGGCAGATGTGGACTCTGACCACAATCTGTTGGTTATGAACTGTAGACTAAAACTGAAGAAACTGCAGAAAGGTGGAAATTTAAGGAGATGGGAACTGGATAAACTGAAAGAACCAGAGGTTGTACAGAGTTTGAGGGAGAGCATAAGGGAACAATTGACAGTAATGGGGGAAAGGAATACAGTAGAAGAAGAATGGGTAGCTTTGAGGGATGAATTAGTGAAGGCAGCAGAGGATCAAATAGGTAAAAAGACGACGGCTAGTAGAAACCCTTGGATAACAGAAGAAATATTGAATTTAATTGATGAAAGGAGAAAATATATGTGGTGTCACCGCCAGACACCACACTTGCTAGGTGGTAGCCTTTAAATCGGCGCGGTCCATTAGTATACGCCGGACCCGCGTGTCGCCACTGTCAGTAATTGCAGACCGAGCGCCACCACACGGCAGGTCTAGAGAGACGTCCTGGCACTCGCCCCAGTTGTACAGCCGACTTTGCCAGCGAAGCTACACTGACCGATACGCTCTCATTTGCCGAGACGATAGTTAGCATAGCCTTCAGCTACGTCATTTGCTACGACCTATCAAGGCGCCCTAGCAATTGATAATTAATATTATGAAGCATGTACCGTAACGTGAGATGTTCTACAATTGTGGATTAAAGTTAAGTATTACATCATCTACGTACTTTATTTGCAATTCTCAAGATATTGTTCTGTTCCAGACCTCACGCCAGTCAGCGTGTAATTAAACGCGTGCATTTCGGCCTCCTCTAGAAACACAGTGTTGGCTCTTCTGCCAACACTACAATATAAAAATGCGGTAAATGAAGCAGGCAAAAAGGAATACAAACGTCTCAAAAATGAGATCGACAGGAAGTGCAAAATAGCTAAGCAGGGATGGCTAGAGGACAAATGTAAGGATGTAGAGGCTTATCTCACTAGGGGTAAGATAGATACTGCTTACAGGAAAATTAAAGAGACCTTTGGAGAAAGGAGAACCGCTTGCATGAATATCACGAGCTTTGATGGAAACCCAGTTCTAATCAGAGAAGGGAAAGCAGAAAGGTGGAAGGAGTATATAGAGGGTCTATACAAGGGCGGCGTACTTGAGAACGATATTATGAAAATGGAAGAGGATCTAGATGAAGATGAAATGGGAGATATGATACTGCGTAAAGAGTTTGACAGAGCACTGAAAGACCTGAGTCGAAACAAGGCTCCAGGAGTAGACAACATTCCATTAGAACTACTGACAGCCTTGGGAGAGCCAGTCCTGACAAAACTCTACCATCTGGTGAGCAAGATGTATGAGACTGGTGAAATACCCTCAGACTTCAAGAAGAATATAATAATTCCAATCCCAAAGAAAGCAGGCGTTGACAGATGAGAAAATTACCGAACTATCAGTTTAATAAGTCACAGCTGCAAAATACTAACGCGAATTCTTTACAGACGAATGGAAAAACTGATAGAAGCCGACGTCGGGAAAGATCAGTTTGGATTCCGTAGAAATGTTGGAACGCGTGAGGCAATACTGACCCTACGACTTATCTTAGAAGAAAGATCAAGGAAAGGCAAACCTACGTTTCTAGCATTTGTAGACTGAGAGAAAGCTTTTGACTATGTTGATTGGAGTACTCTCTATCAAATTCTGAAGGTGGTACGGGTAAAATACAGGGAGCGAAGGCTATTTACAATTTATACAGAAACCAGATGGCAGTTATAAGAGTCGAGGGGTATGAAAGGGAAGCAGTGATTGGGAAGGGAGTGAGACAGGGTTGTAGCCTATCCCCGATGTCATTCAATCTGTATATTGAGCAGGCAATAAAGGAAACAAAAGAAAAGTTCGGAGTAGGTATTAAAATTCATGGAGAAGAAATAAAAACTTTGAGGTTCGCCGATGACATTGTAATTCTGTCAGAGACAGCAAAGGACTTGGAAGAGCAGCTGAATGGAATGGACAGTGCCTTGAAAGGAGGGTACAAGATGAACATCAACAAAAGCAAAACGAGGATAATGGAATGTAGTCGAATTAAGCCGGGTGATGCTGAGGGAATTAGATTAGGAAATGAGACAAAGTAGTAAATGAGTTTTGCTATTTAGGGAGTAAAATAACTGATGATGGTCGAAGTAGAGAGGATATAAAGTGTAGACTGGCAATGGCAAGGAAAGCGTTTCTGAAGGAGAAAAATTTGTTAACATCGAGTATAGATTTAAATGTCAGGAAGTCGTTTCTGCAAGTATTTGTATGGAGTGTAGCCATGTATGGAAGTGAAACGTGGACGATAAATGGTTTATGCAAGAAGAGAATAGAAGCTTTCGAAATGTGGTGCTACAGATGAATGCTGAAGATTAGATGGGTAGATCACATAACTAATGAGGAGGTATTGAATAGAATTGGGGAGAAGAGGAGCTTGTGGCACAACTTGACTAGAAGGAGGGATCGGTTGGTAGGACATGTTCTGAGACATCGAGGGATCACCAATTTAGTATTGGAGGGCAGCGTGGAGGGTAAAAATCGTAGAGGGAGACCAAGAGATGAACACACTAAGCAGATTCAGAAGGATGTAGGCTGCAGTAGGTACTGGGAGATGAAGAAACTTGCATAGGATAGAGTAGCATGGAGAGCTGCATCAAACCAGTCTCTGGACTGAAGACCACAACAACAACAACGTATTAACTTGGTCGCTAATCATTTCTCCTCCTGTCCAACTTTTCTACGACAGTTCCCACTCCACTATGTAGCCCACCTTTCCTCAGTGGTGTTTATAAAGTACACAACACGGTCAGCTTTGTAACATTCTGATTGTTTCATTGATTCTCATACAAAGATTGGACCATCATGAAGTACGCACTTTTCAGGAAGTTATTTAGCACATCTCGCACATTCAGAATCTTATGTGTGGATGCACCATCATGCTGGAGTTGAGGCTGCAACTTTTCGATCTGTCGTAGCAGGAACTGTTCCAACATGTCCAGGTAAACACTTCTTGTTGTAGTTTTCTCTGCGAAAAAAAATGGGCATTACGCTACACCAAATTTCAAGCTTTGGGCTATCACAGATATGTTCCAGTGTGCTGTGTGCGTTTTTGGAACTATAAGTCCTAATTTAGTGGTGATTCACATTTCCAGAAATGTGGAACCGCGCTTTATCTGAATATTGACTCGCCCCTTGTTGTCAATGGTTACGTCCTTACAGGTGTTGGTAATTCTGCAGTACCGTTGTCACAGATTTGATTCTGCACATCAGATGACACCTTGAGTCTTGAATGTTGGGCTCCATAAGGTTCCCTTTCTGTGCAGCGACCGTGGAATATAAAATTATAAAGAATGTAGTAACTAGTCACGGGAACGTAATTTAATTATCTTGTTGCAAATCCATTTATACTGATGTCAGTCATCATCGGCGCATTTTTCTAACCGATACATGCCACAAGTACAAGTGCTGTCCTTAGAAGATTTATATCATGATAGAAATCTGCTAAGGACAGTACACTTACTTATGGCTTGTTAAAAAAATGCACCAATGATGACTGATATCAGTCGGAATCGATTTGCAACAAGATATATAAATTACGTTTCCGCGACTGGTTGCTACATTCTTTATAATTTTACATTGAGTCTTCTCCCGGTTTGCATCTAGCTGCACTAAAATGAACTACGCAATAAAAGACAAAAATAAAAAGAAAAATCTTTGAGAGATGCTAATGTTTCACAAACAATTAAGATTCTCTACCTCTAATGTTTTCAAAGTAATTATTTTTTTAAAATGATAGAAGGGCTTTATTGACATGCTGATTTCGCGAACAAAGTAATTTGGTTGCTATCGACTATGGTAAAAGCGAGCTTTTCAAGTCACGAATATGTTATGTATAAGCTAATATACTACAGTTAAACACTGGGAAAATTTAGTTACACGTAGCTTTGGTGTAGAAGACAAGAAGTCCATATAACCGTAGTGAAAGAAGTAGTTGACTCTGTCATGTGAGTGGGATGTCATCAGACTTTGCTCTGGCTGTGAGAAGTGACCTAAGAGAAAGTTGCAAGATATCAGGGGTAAGGCAGAGTCATAACCATTGTACTTGGAAGAAGGAATAACGGAAGTAAAGGAAATTTCAGAGGAATGAAATTTTCACTCTGTAGCGGAGGGTGCGCTGGTACGAAACTTCCTGGCAGATTAAAACTGTGGGCACTTGCCCGCGAAAGACAAAGTTCGAGTCTCGGTCTGGCACACAATTTTAATCTCTCAGGAAGTTTCAAGATCGAGACCTGTTGGATAACTTTTAAGAATAAACAGAATAGAGACAAATGAAGATTCGAATTTTGCCTAAAAATCCACATATAAGTACAAATTTGTGACTGTCCTTCCTTAAAATTTCACTGTAGACCTGCACTGACAGTTTTTCATATGTTTTTTGACCGATGGTTTTCGGGACTAATATCAGTATCTGGTACGTATTGGCAACTTTGAAACTAGCCTTATGTGGTCGTTTAGTATATTTTCTTGCTAGTTGTTAATAAGAGCAGCAATGATTATATGCATATATTGCACTCTGTAAGACGTTAATAACATGATTCAGCAAGTTGCATCCTGCAATTTTCAGAATGGTATGGCTTATGTGCCAAGCCATTTGCCAACGTCTTCTTCTAACAAACCACTTTTGAGGCACCTCTGTTCTCCACCATATTATTCTGACAAATCATTTTTGATGCAGCTTCAATGTGCTGATGGCTACATATAGTTTGAAACATTTAATCACGAAAAATAGCACTTTAGCTTCAGAACTGTGAGATCGAAATGCCATGTGTATAGTCTGTTCTCCAGTCACAGTACTTCGGTAATGGATTTTCCTGTTTAAATGTGATTAAGGACGAGTATAACGAATAGCCAATACATTTTAACAGATAAGTGGCTCGATCAGACCGAAAATTTAATATTAATTTTATAGTCTTAGGTACGAAGCAATATGGCTACTCCCCTCTTCTTGAGAGATCAATATCTCTACCTTGATGTTTCTGAGGTTAATACACTTGTCGCATCTTCATAAATCTAATCTCTCTCTCTCATTCTTATACACACACACACACACACACACACACACACACACGTACACACACACACACACACACGAACTCATAAACACTCACACACACTGAAAGAGTACAGTACCGCCCGACATTGAAAATAGGCGCAACATTCTTCGTTATTCTTGTCAGAACAACATATTTTTTGTAATAATAACTCAATTTCACTTAATACACCGAAGCCGGATACCAGTGCAGGAAAGAATGACAATTTATTTATTTAATTGATCACATGTGCACTCCCACAAAATATATCCCTACATCCAATTTGGTGAGATCTGTGAAATGAATGCTAACCACAGATAGCGAATGTGCTATATATGCTCATCTTTGAGACGGTCCTTTGGTCACCTTTGGTGGAACCAAAGAGATGAAATTCACCTGAGCTTTGACCGCCTGAAATGTGGCTGACCAATACGGTAGCAAGGTGCTCCCCCACCTTGACGGAGGTGCGAGCTGACCTGAAGAACGGCCATCTTTCAGCATTCTGGTTCTGGATCTTGTGTTGGTAAGACCTGTCTTAGATATGCTCCATAAAGACAAAAGAGTGGAGAGAATGGTATGCATGTGGAATACTTAAGAGTAGAATGAGAGTGAGATTTTCACTCTGCAGCGGAGTGTGCGCTGATATGAAACTTCCTGGCAGATTAAAACTGTGTGCCCGACCGAGACTCGAACTCGGGACCTTTGCCTTTCGCGGGCAAGTGCTCTACCATCTGAGCTACCGAAGCACGACTCACGCCCGGTACTCACAGCTTTACTTCTGCCAGTATCTCGTCTCCTACCTTCCAAACTTCACAGAAGCTCTCCTGCGAACCTTGCAGAACTAGCACTCCTGAAAGAAAGGATATAGCGGAGACATGGCTTAGCCACAGCCTGGGGGATGTTTCCAGAATGAGATTTTCACTCTGCAGCGGAGTGTGCGCTGATATGAAACTTCCTGGCAGATTAAAACTGTGTGCCCGACCGAGACTCGAACTCGGGACCTTTGCCTTTCGCGGGCAAGTGCTCTACCATCTGAGCTACCGAAGCACGACTCACGCCCGGTACTCTCATTCTGGAAACATCCCCCAGGCTGTGGCTAAGCCATGTCTCCGCTATATCCTTTCTTTCAGGAGTGCTAGTTCTGCAAGGTTCGCAGGAGAGCTTCTGTAAAGTTTGGAAGGTAGGAGACGAGATACTGGCAGAAGTAAAGCTGTGAGTACCGGGCGTGAGTCGTGCTTCGGTAGCTCAGATGGTAGAGCACTTGCCCGCGAAAGGCAAAGGTCCCGAGTTCGAGTCTCGGTCGGGCACACAGTTATAATCTGCCAGGAAGTTTCATACTTAAGAGTAGTTTGGAATAATAATTTCTCTATTTCAGGAACTATTGTGGGGAGAATTAAATGTCAGGCAGGTAATATTAAAGGGATCGTAGTAATCGTGAGAAGTGACCAACGGTCACGATGAAACCAAGTGTAGCAATAAGTTCAAATACTTCCGAGTGCTAAAGTTAAGCTGAATTACTGGCGTGTGTACTATAAGTTGGATATATTTGAGAAATGGCGTGTATAGGACTTAAAATTAGAGACGAGTACTTCCACGTGGTGAGTACTATGTGAGTCTCAATCTGTGTATGAGACAAAGGATAAAGAGAAGTACTCGTCCATGGTATCAGTTGAGGATTCACATGTGTGACGAATATGTTCTTAATATTACTTTGCGTGTTATGTTTCCGTGTGACGCTGGATTCAAACTCTAATACTCTGAGAGAGAAGCAAGGTGAGTCAGCCGTCTATCCAGTAACGCCACTTGGCCTGCATTGCACAGGAAGAAGTGCATATATCCTCCAGGGTTCATAGTAGGAAAGAAAAGTTACGAAGTGGGACAGTGTCGTGTGAAACTGGAATGAATACTAATTGAAGTGGGAAAGCTGAAAGTGATGTGATTGTAACGTTGTAACTATTCCTTGTGTTGTATTCCCTGTTGCCAGTGTGGTGTATTTCATGTAATTTAAGTATGTGTGGTTTGCATGGGAGAGTAGCATGATAGGTTTAGAGGTAGTGGGTTATACATGTTCCTCTTGTACCGCTCGGTCTGGAGGAAATTTTCGTGATGATGGGTGTGAGAGTCGAAGTGTGAGATATAGCAAAAGATCCACCATCCTATCCAGAATGTGAACTGTAGTGTTAGATAATTACGAGACCATAAGATAGAGAACCACCAATGTAAAGCCATGCCCACTGGGCGGAGTTTCTCATGTGTAATTGTTGCAGAAAATCTAATGGTGTGTTTAGCTTATAAAATTTGTCAGAATAAAAAAGGTAGTGGAAAGAAAAAGATTGGTGGCCTTTTCCTTCGAATAGTATGTTGTCATGATATCCAGAATTTATAATGTGTGCGCCATTCATATTCAGTGTGATGGCTACGTGTTGATCAAAGCCGTTGGCTAAGAAAGAAAATGTGGTATTGCCAGTGCGTAGTGAACAGTCAGAGTTGTGTAAATTACTAATAGTCAGATGTGCGTTATCCGTTTCCGTTGTGTAATGTTCAAACACGAGAATAATTTGTAGCTTAATTGTGAGTACTAGAGCTCATAATCAGTCATTGATGTTTTGCGATAAATATGAATAAATCCACTCGCTTGGCAGACCACTCATCTTGCAGGCCTGACTGCTTGATGCCACAGTATGAGCAAGGCATGTGGGTGCCTCTCAACACAACTACAAAAAGGAAGTACGTTCACAGGCTGGCAATACAATCCACACAGAAAAATGAAGAAAAACATAAACCTTGTGCTGAATGTGAAACACGGGTAACTACAATACTATTCCTCTTGGGAAGTTTTCGAAAGTGAGGTGAAGTGAACGAAACACAAACACAGTGCAAGGAAAAGCGTTTCCGAAAAGGACTACAAGTAGTGGAAAGTGAATGTGCAACATTTGCTTTGGGCTCAGCCTCCACTAACGATAGCAAAGGAGTGGGCTTCGGAATACGTGTACAAGAGGCAAGAACACAGTAGGTAAATTCTACACCAATGTTAAGCAGAAATAATGTTTTCAACTTACAGATACGAAAATGTATGGACATAATATTGTGTTGTGTTACCAGAATGACTACAGACGATAAGAGCATAAGATGTCTGGTGAAAAAAAAAAAAATCCTCTATAAACGCAGTTACCTTGAAACAGAAAACCAAAAACATTTTGAAAATAAAACTTGATACCATACCATACTACTTCATTTCGTTCATAATAAGTTCCCAAGTGACTGAGTGGATATGTTTTGGTTCAAATTGAAATCCTCTGTTTGTGTACTTCTGCACGTTGTTTCTGTGGCTAATTAAATGTTATCAAAAGCACTGCTACAGTCGATAACTGTATCATTTGCCTAACGAAAGTCTCTAGGGAGACCTCCAACGACATGGAAGGTTTCCTTAATCAGTTATAAGTCGTCGTACGAACTATTTCTCCACTAATTTTAGACGTATATTCCTTGCAATGGAATTAAATAGTTGTATTAGGAAATACAGTTATTCTGATCTTTTCCGCACCCAAATACCGCCTGGAACTTGGATGAGAATATGTTCCCTCACCTCTGTCGTTCCATTTTTCTCAATAATATTCGCACTCATAGCTAATAATGTCTCAGCTGGAAGCATTATTTTGGGGGACGAAATTTTCGCTCTGGCGAAACGAGATTTATTTTGTAGCCGTTCTACGTGATGTTGTTCGAGTTGTACTGGGCAGTCTTTCGTCGCCAGTGTTTTCCTGATGATTCCACTCAAGTATTAGGATTGTTTAACCTGTGTGTTGTAGTGGTACTGCGTCATGTGAGATCCTAGGCCTTTTGGGCTTGGAGGTCGATTGTGATTGCGATTTCATCTCACAACAGTTCTCATTGGGGATTTGGTTTCGCCGGTAGTACGGGAAATTTCACCAGAATATAAGCATAGATGAGGATTTTAATACTGATTCGTTTATTTTTAGATCGCACCCTGGCCTTATTGATAATGCTTCATCACTCTCGTTTCTAGTACTCTTGTGCTCAGCTAATCTAATTCTTAATTTCTTGCTTTTAAGTGCCGTTGTGAACTTTCTTTGCCCTTTTACACTTCGCCATCATTGCATTTTTCCAAAATAGTTGCCTCAAAGTGTCTGTGAGGGGTATTTCTTCCTGTCGGATGTCCGTTCTAGCACAGCTTCTTTGCCTTAGTTTTGTGAAACCTTGATTTGGTGATTAGTGTAGTCATAGTATGAATGTAGCAGTCACCTCTCTGTGATGTGAAGAATCGCTGGGAAAGACACGTAGTTCGTGTACCTCTTTAAACTGTAGCTCCGCTCTACCATGTTGGAATAAGGGAGTAGATCAGAAACATGCAAGTGGCCGGCTGGTGTCCGATTAAAAGGCTCACCCTCGGGCGCTGAGACACATGAAATTGTTGTTATATATATTTTACTGAATTCAAAAAGTTATCTGCAGATCATTTTCGTTCCTTCACAGTACTGTAATGTAGTCAGCATAAAGCGAATATCAAGAAGTTCTTAGGAGGCGCATCGTGGGCAACGCTGTTTGTTTTGTAAATGATGATAGTTAAAACCCAACTCTAAACTTCTTTAGAAGAACAAAGTGAGTTCTCTATAGAGAGAAACTGTACTATAAGATTTCTCATCCTTCTTCATCCTTCTTGTCGTCCGTCTTCATTTAGCATTTCATGCAATCTACTGCCTGTTACGGTTACATGATCTTGTTTCTTTTTGCTCATATTTCTTTGTTTTTACAAATAATGTGTGAAGTTTAATTCTGTATAGATCTTCATTCACCTTCTCTTAATTTATTCAAACTTCCCTTTTACGCTGGATTTTTTTTAAGCTCACTCCTGTTATCAGCATTTCTGATTCTGTTAGTTGGCACTTTTTACAAACTTCACCCACGTACTCTCGACTGAATTTCTGCTTCTTCTTTACCATTCATGATTCAGGTCCATATAACGACGTTAGTAGAACAGCTGTCGTATAAAATTGTGGCCGGCCGCTGTGGCCAAGCAGTTCTAGGGGCTTCAGTCCGGAACCGCGCTACCACTACGGTCGCAGGTTCGAATCCTGCCTCGGACATGGATGTGCATGATGTCTTTGGTTTAATTAGTTCTAAGTTCTAGGGGAGTGATGACCTTGGATGTTAAGTCCCATAGTGCTCAGAGCCATTTGAACAAAATCGTGTTCTGCTATGTTTGAGCATTTTGTTTTGCAGATATTTGCTAATGTCTTTGCAAATATTACTACACTTGTTCAGTCTGTTTTATATGTCCCTGTCGTAATAAGTCAAAATACCGCAGCCATGATATTTTGAGTGTTTTAATCTCCAATTGAGGAGCGGAGAATCAAAAGGGCATAAAGCACACCGTCATCGATTTCGTGACTGTATCAAGTATGTATACTCCTGATATCTGTTGATCTGATGCTGAACCAGTTTTATCTTTCTCTGTAGACCCTCACTGTTTACATGAGCATTCACGAGAAGCTGCCTCATCGATTTCTTGGATTTTCATTTCACATGGACCGAAAACACAAGTCCAGTTGTTGTGGAGGGTTCCAAGATAATTTAGTGTCTACACCACCTACGTAACAGTAGTACTTCGTAATCGGAGGTCATGATGAGCCAAATAAAAGTTGAAACTTCCCCTTTGAAAATTAAGAATGACAGAGCTGGAAAAACTCTTACGTTTTTGATACAGAAGAAGCTGTGTAAAACTCATCGTACTCAGCCAGTTCTCTCTTTACTTATTGTGGTCATCACTAAACTGACACACAATATTTTTAGCGCAACAAAATCTGACTTTCAATAATCCCTACAAAGGAATAGCCCTGACGAATAACCTATACCCTTCATGAACTACTTACCTCACAAAAATCTTCGTTACTCGAACTACTGTAATACAGCGAGCGCAAATACTGTCAGATAAATAAAACATTCTAACTAGTGAAGGCATTAACTACTGATAGGCATAGTTAGCAAATGAAAGATTTTGATAGAGAGCAAACAATGTATTTAGTATTCAAAAGTCATTATATGTATTATTTAGTATTCAAAAGTCATTATATGTATATCCCCACATCCACCACTGGTGGCGGCTCACGTCCAACTGCCCAACGCTATAGAAGCAAATATTCCAACAATGGGTCCAACTTGGTCTGCCAATATAGGGACGGTTAATACTGCTTGTGGATGATGCTGGAGTTGTCCGAAGATGTCGCATGTGTACTCCATGGGAGACAGATCTGGCGATCGAGTAGGCCAAGGCAACATGTCGGCACTCTGCAGAGTATGTTGGGTTACAACAGCGGCATGGGGGCGAACGTTATCCTGTTGGGAAGCACCCCCTGCAATGCTCTTCATGAATGGCAGCACCATAGAGTGACGTACAAAGCTGCAGCCAGTGTGCGTGGGATAAGCACGAGGGTGCCGCTATTCTACGAAATCGCACCACAGACCATAATCTCTATTGCGTCTATAACACAGAGATGCTGGTGTCCTTGTAACCAACAGACGGCCATCACTGGCACCGAGGCCGAACCATGTTTTATCAGGAAACACAAACCTTTCCATCCAATGGTCTCTCGCTTGACACCACTGAAGTCGCAAATGGTGGTGGTTTGGGATCACTGGAATACACGCTGCAGGGCGTCTGGCTCGGAGATGCCGTTGAAGTATCTGATTTGTAACTGTTGGTCGTCTCACTGTGGTGCCAACTCCTGCGAAAATTGCTGCGGCAGGTGCAGTACGACGCGCAAGACCCAACACAATGGTCACCCTTCTCGGTAGCCTGACGTGGCCGTGCGGAGGCCGGTATTCTTGCGATAGTACATTCTCGTGACCACCGCTGCCAACAATCATGTGCAATGGCTACATTCCTGCCAAGTCTATTTGCGCTATCGCAGAAAAAAACATCCTGATTCTCGTAGCCCCATTACACGGCCTCGTTCAAACTCAGTGAGGTGATGATTATGGCGCCTATGTTGACTTTAAAAACATTGTTGATTAACATCAGCTCACCATGCCTGTTCTCGTAGGTAACTGACGTGCACGACCATTACAGCCGTACTCGGAGCAAACATGATTTGCATTCTCACAGTGCTACTACCGGCTCCAAATTTGAATAGACTTCATCTTTCATATGTAGGAACACGCCTACCAACATTCGTTTATGCCGCACAGTTCCTTCTTGGTGGTTTGCTTTCCGTCAGTGTATTTCATCATTTTCGTCTTAGTACATTGGCTAAAGCTTTCGCACAATATATAAATATCAAGGTAAAATTAGTAATATCGGTTCCACTCTATTTTTGGCCGTCTGATGTTGCAACAGATTACGAACATATTTGTATAAAATAGTCTCGGTTGCATATTTGTTTTTATTAAGAACAATTACGCGTTTCGCCGTTGCATGGCATTATCAGATTACGTAAAATTGTAGTAAGATAAGCTTCACCCATCAGTTACCGCTGAAGGGCGTTTAATAAAAATAAGAAGAGCCTGGTTATAAAAACACCTCATCAAATGTCTTATCAAATACATAAGATCCTTTACACATTTGATAAGACATTTGATAACCGGATGCTCTATCCAGATGCTTCCTTTTTGGTATTGAATGCCCCTCACCGGGAATTGGAGGATGAAGATTATCCTACTGCATTTTTGCATTATTTGATGATGCCTTACAGCAGCGAAATGCGAAACTGTTGTTAATAAAAACAGTTTTGCAACCGAGACTGTTTTACTCAAACAAGGAAGAAGGCAAAATTAGTTTTCTTCTCAACGTCCTTAAACAAGCAAATCTGCAACTACTGTTTTGAGTCTGTTGTGTATAATTCTGTTGTACAACGTAAGACTCATTGATAGCTATAAACCATGCCGAGGACAAATATTCCCTTTAAATAATGGCGGCCGGCGGCCACCTGGATTATTTGTGTGGCGTTTTCATTGAAAACAGTACATTCAGTAGCCCGTGTATAGTGGGGGATCAGCGTGTCGACAAAATGAATGATGCAGTTTAAACCGAGAGTAGGTAATCCACGGGGACAGCTATCCATTAACGTCAGCGAGAGATACTGCCTACAACGAAACTGACAAATGGTGAGCTCTGTAGCGCCCCCTGCCATCTTTGTCCCTCCCCCGCTTGCTGCCCCTCTCTCTGAAACTAGCTCGCTGTCCTCCCCTATTTTGCTGACATACGTCCGTTTTTGCGCCGTTCCGAAATCCTTTATGCGCCGCTAGCTGGCTTTCAGCCGGAATCGGCGGCGACTTCCCACTTGATTGATTCAAGCGTTTCATTGTTGCCGCCACGAATGGCGGCGCATTTACATTCAGTGACATTCGGTCCGCCCGAAACCCCCCAGTGTTCAATTAACGTCTACTTTCAGCGCTTGTAATCACCGTACAATGTAAAATGGAATCTGCCGCATGCAAAAGCGATGTCAGTAATTTATATGCACTGTTGTCCGCGGAAATTGGCAATTAGGACCTGCTTTAATTCCAAATTTATTCGGCGGCCGATGTTTAACAGCCAGTTTGGGGGGGACATGTTTAGCATCTGCGTATGCGCGAGTTCCACTGATCGTGCAGACTGCAGGGTTTTCCAACGAGGGCCACAGACAAACCGCCGATTAGTGTTCCTGGAAATTGTGTACAGAGGACGCGGTTGATTGGTCATCATACAGCAAATTAGTTTTGAAGAGTGAGCTCTCATTAAAAGGAGATTATATTGATTTACTCGTATACTGCAGAAACGAGTAACACCTTAAGCTGCTGTCCAGTTTATTCTTTATTGTGCGACCAATTCGGTCAAAGACTAATATCCAGCACATACGTTTTTTAAAAGCGAAGGTTACATACATATATAAAAAATCACAGTAAAAAATGTAATATTTCTAAATTATGTTTGCCGTAGAGGGGTTTATGGGTGGTGTCGCAGTTGAACAATAGCTTGTTACGAAGGGATGCTGAAAATTAATGCCTCCGAATTTTTTATGTGGAATGTCTTAAATCTTTTTAAATAAAACAAACGTTGTTAACATTGTACATCATTATTTTTTATTTGCGTATATCAACCTGGCGGCAAACACATTTCACCCAACGAGTGACCAGTTTTTTTTTTTTAAATTCGCACCGTAAAATGAGTTTGTTAGCAGAGTAGCAACCTTACCTCTGCTTGAACCCTTTAATTTTTGGAAACAGATGAAAAACGAATAGGATCAACTTGGAATTCTATGGGGGATGATCGATGACAACCCAAAGCGTCGGACTGACACCATATGAGTGAGGTCTGGCATTTTTGATGCGAAAGATGAAGGTGTTCCATGTGTGGAAGAACTCTTCGACTTGGAAAATCTATTTCAGGACGCTGTTCTCACACGCCGACGTAGTTACGTTACACATCGCCATGTTACAAGTTACAATAAAGAGCCCTCTAGCGGTAGTGGGCTGCAAATGTGGAGAAATGAAGGATAAATATGTAGAATATTAATAACGTTTGTTTTCGGAGGGGTTACTTTTCAGCTCACCCTTGCAGATTAAGTTATTTCTACGATCTACCGCCTGTGAAACAAGATCTCGAAGGAATATTGTTTCCACTGACATATGGTGTTTCGCTGACGTCAGATTCAAGTAGAACATTTCATTCACCCACAGATTACCTGAAATGCGGCCATAAAAGTGCAATAATTCCAGGACTAATGATTAGCAACAGTCGCCAACGGGAAATGTTTACTAACGAGGTCACCAACGTTTCGGAAAGTTTTTGGCCTAGAAAGAGGTGCAAATTTTCAGTTCTGCCAGGAAAATAAACGAATTACTTGGAACTGCAGCACGTCACCCACTAGCGACAGTTGTTGACAGTAAAAAACTGCGAAATTTGTGGCCCAGTCTATAGTGTGGCTATAAAAGAAGTATTAAATGAACGTAAGATGAAATCATGCTTTGGACAAGCGTTAAGTCAGCAGCAGCGGAACGCGAGTTACAATATCGAGGCAATGAAATAAAATTTAGTGAAACCAGCGTTTCAGCCAAGGCAACATACTATCATTCGCGTTCATACAGTCGCAATAGAAATTTACGCTGAGGAGGCAAAAGTCATGGAATGCCTTCTAATATCGTGACAGATCTTCGCTTGCCTGACGTATCAAGCATATTGAGCCACGCTGCCTCCATAGCCGTCCACAATGACGAAAATGGGGCCGGTGCAGTATCTCGTGTACGAACTGATATTTCGATTATGTCCCATTAATTTTCGACGAGATTCATCTCGGGCGATCTGGGAGACCAAGCTCGAACTGTGCAGAATGTTCTTCAAACCAATAAGGAATGATTAGGGCCCTGTGACATCAGGCATTGTCATCCACAAGAGTTCCATCATTCTCTGGAACCGTGAAGACAATGAATGTCGTCAAATGGCCTCCAAGTAGTCGAGAATAACAATTTGCAGCCAATAATCGGTTCTCTAGAGGCCCAGTTGATTCCGTGTAAGCACAGCCCACACTATTGTGGTAACACCACCAGCTTGTACAGTGCCGTGTTGAGAACCTGGGTCCATGGCTTCGTGGGGTCTGTGCCACACCTGTTCCAACGGAAATCGGGACTCATCTGACGAGGTCACGATTTTCCAGTTGTCTAGGGTCCAATCGGTATTTTCACGAACCCAGGAGAGGCGCTGCACGAGATTTCCTGCTATTAACAAAAAACCTTCGCGTCGGTTGTCTGCTGCCGTATCCCAGAAACGCGAAATGTTGCAGCACTGCCCCAAAGGATAGGTTCGCCGTAAGTCCCACATTGATTTCTGCGACTAGTTCACGCCGTGTAGCTTGGTAGTTACCTCTGGCACCACCACGCAAACGTCGCTGCTCTCGGTCGTTGAGTGAAGGCCATCTGCCACTGCATTGTTCGTGGTGAGAGGTAATGACTGAAATTTGGTACTTTCCGCACACTCTTGACACTGTGGATCCCGGAATACTGAAGCGCCTAATGGTTTCCGAAATGGAATGTCCCATGTGTCTAGCTCCAGCAACATTCCACATTTAAAGTGTGGTGTCACCGTCAGACACCACACTTGCTAGGTGTTAGCCTTTAAATCGGCCGCGGTCCGTTACTATACGTCGGACCCACGTGTCGCCACTAGCAGTGATTGCAGACCGAGCGCCGCCACACGGAAGGTCTAGCCTAGTGAGACTCCCTAGCACTCGCCCCAGTTGGACAGTCGCCTTTGCTAGCGATGGTTCACTGACTACATACGCTCTCATTTGCAAAGACGACAGTTTAGCATAGCCTTTAGCTACGTCATGTGTTACGACCTAGCAAGGCGCCATATTCAGTTACCATGTCTTCTGAACAGAGAATATTGTGACTCATGTACCGTCAAGAGCGACGTTCATCATTAATGGATTAAAGTTAAGAAGCAGACTAGCTACGTCCGCTTTCTGAATTCTTTGTCATTTTCCAGACCTCACGTTAGTATAGTCCTTCCCTCCTCACGCCAGCCTGCGTGAGCTAAAATGCGTGCATTTCGGCCTCCTCTAGTAACACGATGTTGGCTCTTCTGCCAATACAACATAAATGCTGTTAGTTCCCATCGTGCGCTTATAATCACGTCGGAAATCTTTTCACATCAGTCACCTAAGTACAAATGACAGCTCCGCCCATATACTGCCCTTTCATCTCATGCATACGATAGTACTGCCATCTGCATTTATGCATATCTCTATCCCATGAATTTTTGCGTCTAAGTATATAAAAACTGTAATGATCTTTACTGAAAGCAATAGGTCTAACTTAGCACCAGGAGATTAATGCTAATCGTTGATTATTTTTAGTCGAGACAGATTATCAGAGATAGTCATACGCGTTTAGCAACACGTGAGAAGTGGTGCCTCCCTCATATACAACTCGTAAGGCGCCTACGAATTTGGGGCCCCTTTGGCGCAGTTGTTTTCCCCATCTCCAGAAAGACTTTTTGAGCGGAGTGTCACATTGGAACTGTGAGAGGGTGGATGGCGTGGACATGCGATCGTCGTGAGCGCTGCCGTGGCGAGATGGTCGCAAACACTAACTGCGGGATAGCCAGCTGCGAGGAGATGAACCAGCAAAATCTTCAGTCTAGCACTGTCGCTATGGTGAAAGTGGTGTACAAGCCTGCAGTCTACACCTACATCTACATCTACATCCACAAGCCACCGTACAGTATGTGGCGGAGGGTACCACAACTAGTCGTGGCCTTTCCTGTTCCATTCGCGAGAGCGGGGAAGAAACGACCATCTATATGCCTCCGCATGAGCCCTAATCCTTCTGCAGTCCGCTTCAAATGCCGATTTTCTAAACTTTCTCAGCAGTGTCCTACCAAATTAATGTGTTATTCCCTCCAGGACTGCACACTTAGGCTCCTCCCGAAGCATGTCCGTGCACTTGAATGCTGATCGAACCTGACGGTAGCAAATCTAGCAGCTCGCCTCTGAACTGCTTCTGTGTCTTGTATCAGTCTGTCCTGGTGCGGCTCCCAAACACTCGATTACTCAAGAACATGTCTCCTTTACAGATGAACTACACTTTCCTGAAAGTCTCCCAATAAACCGAATTCGACCACTCGACTTCCCTACCACAATCCTTACATGCTCGTTCCATTTAATATGGCTTCACAACGTTACTGCCACATATTTAAACGATGTGACTGTGTCAATCAGGACACTACTAATGCTGTATCCCAACGTTACGGGTTGGTTTTTCCTACTAATCCGCATTCACTTACAGTTTTTCCACATCAAGAGCCAGCTACCATTCACCACACCAGCTAGAAATTCTGTCTAGATCATCTTGTATCAACCGACAGTCACTTATCTTCGACACCTTCCTGTACACCACAGCATCATCAGCGGACAACCACAGATTGCTGCCAGTCCTGTCTGCCAGATCATTTATGTATACAGCAACGGTTGTATCGCACTTCCCTGGGGTACTCCTGTAGTGGCCCCCGTCTCCGATGAACACTCGTCGAGGACAACATGCTGGCTTCTGTTACTTTAGAAGTCTTCGAGCCAGTCACATGTCTGGGAGCCTATTTCGTATGCCCGTACCTTCGTTAACAGTTTGCAATGGGGCAACGTGTTGTCGAATGCTTTTCGGCAATCGAGAAATATGTACTCTACCTGTGCCCGTCGTCCATAGTTCGCAGCACACCATGTGAGAAAAGAGCACGCACGAGTGATGCTTTCTAAAGCCGTCCTGATTCTTGGACATGAGCTTTTCGATCTCTAGCAAATTTATTACATTCGAACTCAGTATTTGCTCTAGAATTCTGGGGCAAATTGATATTAAGGACATTGGTCTGTAATTTTGCGGGTCTGTTCTTTTATTTGGAAATTTGTGGTGAGGTCTTATGGGACGAAGGTCATCGGTCCCTAAGCTTACGCACTACTTAATCTAACTTATACTAACATATGCTAAGGACAACAGACACACCCATGCCAGAGGGAGCACTCGAACCACCGACGGGGGGAGCCGCCCGGACCGTGACAAGACGCCCTAGACCGCGCGGCTACCCCGCGCGGCTCTATTCTTTTACCGTTATTGTATGGTCACCTGCGCTTCTTTCCAGTCGCTTGTCACTTCACACTGGTCAAGAGAGTCGCGATAAATGCAAACTGAATAATGGGCATATGGTGTACGAGGGTTGCCCAGAAAGCAATGCATCGCATTTTTTTCTTTAACATTTTTTTATTGAACGTAATGAGAATTACACACACGAAAGAATGATGTTTTATCTACACATCCTCTTCTTCAACATAATCTTCATCCCGTTCTCTGGCCTTCCTCCACCGCGAAATAAGGGTGTGTGTGCCCTGTCTGTTCCAACCCTAGTCGTAGTGGCGGAGCCAGTGCTTCACTGTGTGAATCACCTCCTCTTCGTCCTCTAAATGTCTTTCACGAGTGGCATCCTTTAATCGCCCAAACAAGTGGAAGTCCGAGGGGACTAGCTCAGGGTTGTAGGGTGTGTAGGGTAAAACTGTCCAACCCTGTTTTGTGATGTGCTCAGCAGTCCTCAGACTTATGTGGGGCCGAGCCTTATCGGGTTGCAGCAAAACATGTTGCAGTGGGTCTGTCATCGCGAATGACAGCGTCAGCTCGCTGCAACATGTCAGGTGTGACAGCCGTGGATGGTCTCCCCGACCGCTGCAAATCGTGGAGCTGCGCTGAACCGCCTTCTGATGACCTCACCCTCCGTTCCCAGCGACTAACTTCTGTTTTCTGCGGTTGATCTGTAGACTTTGCACAAGCGTTTGTGAATATTCCCCACTGTTCTTTCTCTGAAATGATAAATTCAATGACGGCACGTTGCTTGTAAGATAAATCACATAAAGACATCATTTTGAAACTGTCCTGCAGCTGTACTATCTGTCGGAAGTGACGGAAGGCTCGCTCACTCAGGAAACTTCAAATAATACATACGTAACGTTTCGCATTCGTAGCATTGTTTTCGGATGAGAAAAAAAGAATGCGGTGCATTAATTTCTGGACAACCCTCATAGAATATTGTTTGTAAAAGAGAACTGGGATTCCATCCGGACCTGGTGATTTACTTGTTTTCAACTGTTTCAGTTGTTTCTCCACGCCAGGGATGCTTATTGCAATGTCATCCATACGGGATTCTGTGGGACTGTCAAATGACGGCACGTTTCTACGATTCTCCGGCTTGATCGATTTCTTAAACTCGAATTGAAAACTTCGGCATTTCGTTTGCTATCTTCCACTTGGACACCAGACTGGTCAACGAGTGACTGGATGGAAGCCTTAGACGCTCTTAGCGATTTTACACAGAACCAGAATTAGTTCGGCTTCTCCACCAGATCTGTAGCCAAGGTATGATGGTGGTAGCCGTTTTATGCCTCGTGCGTAGATCTTCTCACAGACGCACGAATCTCCAATAATATTTGCTTCTTGTCGTTTGCAGTGCTGACATGGGGCCAAAATGGCGCAGTGACTGGACCTGAAGGTAATGAATGTGATCAGCTGCTGCATGGAGTCGAGGCAAGGGCCCGAGAAACGGAAGAATTGGGTGGGGTTGGTAAAGGGGGGGGGGGAGTGACCACTGTGTGGACACAACAGTCTGGTAGAGCTTTTGGTGTCTTTTCCCAGTCGATGAACAGGGATCCCAGTGGGGGCAGAGCACAGGGTGTTTCTGCAGGTCACGAGAAGCATTACCTCAATGCTTTGGCATCTGAAAGTTCTAGGCTGGCTCATCTATGGTTGATGCAGAGCACTGTATGGCATACGAGTGGTGCACTGAGTGCGTCCGGTAGCCACAATGTCTCCACGGAAGTCAGTGTTTGTCGTGTGAAAAGGTGTTGTTATTTATTGATGGCACACAGGAGTAATGGTATGAGCGCTATGAAATTAATTGTATTAACGCTTAAGTATTTTGTTTAAACTATGACTTGAGCATGACTGCTGAGAACTCATTTTGTTACTTGACCTTTGAGACTAATCAATTGTTTATCTTATTGTATGAGAATTTATTGAGATATATCCGTAGGTATTTTGAGAGAGAGCTGTTTGTAGCTTGTTGCGGCAGCTATCTGGTGGCAGTAGTAGTAGAAGCAGATCAATGCGTACTTCTGTCTTATGATCCTTATGGATTTTTAAGAGTAGTTTTCCAGCTTATGTTCTACTTTGGTGTTAGACATTATTATTGATTATGGTCGTGGGCCAAGCACAAAGAAATTATTGATACTGTTGCCCAGTTGTGTACGTCTACGAAAAGGTACATTTAATTCTTTAATGTAATGGGAAACATTTAGTTGTATTATTTGCTTGGGACTCTGTATAAGGATCTTTAAAGTGCACAGAAAAAAAACTTGGTTCAAAAGGTATTTCTATTATGTTAAACAAAATAGTTGCTAAATTAAGCCTCACAACCACACAAACGCGGACCTAACGCTACTCCAGCTATAGTCACTGAAAATTTAACCTGGCCTGTATTATTTAACAACAAAAAACTACTCGTCTATATCTACATGTACGTGATTAATCTGCAATTCACAATAAAGTTTCTGGCAGAGGGTTCAATGAACGACCTTCAGCTGTCTCTCTACCGTTCCACTCTCTAACGGCGCGCGGAGAAAATGAGCACTTAAATTTTTCTGTGCGAGCCCTCGTTACTCTTATTTTATCGTGATAATTTCTTCCTATGTAGGTGGGTGTCAACAGAACGTTTTAGCAATCGTAGGAGAAACCTGGTGATTGAAATTTCATGAGAAGATCTCATCGCAACGAAAAATGCCTTTGTTTTAATGATTGACGCTCTAATTCACGTATCATGTCTGTGGCATTATCTCCCCTATTTTACGATAGCTGCCCTTCTTTGAACTTATTCGATGTTATCCGTCAGTTCCACACCACACAGCCACAATCAAGAGTAGGGCGGACAAGCGTCGTGTAAGCAGTATAAAGAGCTAGTTGTGTTTCATAAGAACGATATTTTCTGAATCCATGCTGCTATGTGTTAGTAAATCGATTTGTTCGAGGTACTTCATAATGTTCGAACACAGTACATGTTCCAAAACACTACTGCAAATCGACGTTAGTGATATGGGCCTGTAATTCAGCAGGTTACCCGTATTTCCCTTCTCGGGTACGGGTGTGACCTGAGCAATTTTTCAGTCTTTAGGTACGGATCTTTCTGTGAGCGATCGGCTGTATATGGCTAAATATGGAGCTGTTGTATCAGAATACTCTGAAAGGAACCTGACTGGTACACAATCTGGACCGGAGGCCTTGCCTTTATTAAGTGATTTAAGCTGCTTTGCTACTCCGAGGATATCTACTTCTAGGTTTCGCATCTTGGTAGTTGTTCTTGATTGGAATTTAGGAATATTTACTTCTTCTTTGGTGAAAGAGTTTCGGAAAACAACGTTTAATAGCTCTGCTTTAGTGGCGCTATCATCAGTGACTTCACCGTTGTTATCGCTCAGTGAAGGTACTGATTGCGTCTTGTCATTGGTGTGTTTTATGTATGACCAGAATCTCTTTGGTTTTCTGCCAGATTCCGAGACAGAGTTTCGGTGTGGAAATTTATTAAAAGCATCTCGCATTGAAGTACTCGCCATATTTCGAAGTTCTTTTAAATTAGCCGGCCGCGGTGGTCTAGCGGTTCAGGCGCTCAGTCCGAAACCGCGCGACTGCTACGGTCGCAGGTTCGAATCCTGCCTCGGGCATGGATGTGTGTGATGTCCTTAGGTTAGTTAGGTTTAAGTAGTTCTAAGTTCTAGGGGACTGATGACCACAGATGTTAAGTCCCATAGTGCTCAGAGCCGTTTGAACCATTTCTTTTAAATTAGGCATGCTTTCTTCGTTGCTTCTACAACAACGATCTGACCCGTTTTGCGTACCATGGGGGATCAGTACCATCACTTATTAATAATGTGTGGCGTATATCTATCCATTGCCGTTAATACTATCTCTTTGAAATCAATCCACATCTTTTCTCTGCTTACATAAGGAAATCGGAAGGAGTGAAGACTGTCTCTTAAAAGGGCGTTAAGAGCATTTTTGTTAGCTTTCTTAAACAGATATACTTTGCGTTTCTTTTTGATGGTTGTAGGTGTTACGGTATTCAGCCTAGCAGCAAGTGCCTTGTGGTCGCTAATCCCTGTATTTGTCATGATACTCCCTATTTGTGCAGGATTACTTGTTGCTAAGAGGTCAGGTATGCTTACGCAACCAGTTACTCGTTATGTTTCTTAGATATCTGTACCAGCACAACACTGACAGGCCCCCTGTCGCATCAGAACTCATTCCCTAGGAGCTTCAAATTATACTGAAATGTCTCTCGACACGTAATTCAGAGTTTGAAGGCATTGTTAAACGATTTGAAACGTGCGTCAGGCAAAAAATATATAACGACGGGGTAACAAAGGCAATTACCAGGGAATAGGGCCAGCGCACATTCGCGCTGACTCACCAGCGGCAGCATAAATGCGCACGAAGCGTGTCAAGTTGCAAACAGGGCTTCTGTCAGCTTGCAACGAAACATGATGCAACAGAGAACATTGACTTAACTCCGTGCTCCTACGTTTTCCACGTAATATCGATGCTTTCAAACGGAATATAGATTCTTGACTTTTTGTTCATCAACTACTTTTATCTTGTGCACATCTACGTAGTATATATATATATATATATATATATATATATATATATATATATATATATATACAGGAAGTGTACAGTGCTTGGTGGAGAGGTTATCGTCTCAGTATTATCGATTTTGTCTTTGTGCCTCTGTATCCACTTTAATCTTATCTTATTGTCTTGATTGCAATGCGAGACATACGACGCTGGCAACATAACAATTGTACAGTATTCTTCGAATACAGAGTCTCTAAATTTTACGAGAAGTATGTCCTTTTCCTTTCAAGGATTTTCATAGAAGTACCATGAGCTTTTCTGTTACACTTAAGTTGGGCTATACAGACCTCTCGCAATTCTATTAGCGCATCTCTCAAATACTTTGGTGTCCTTTGTCAGGCCCAGTTCATAAGGACACTGGAGCATGAGGGCTGATTTCAGTAGCATCTTGAAAGTTGCTTCCCTTGGAGATGCTCTTTATTTCCCCGCACCTGTTGCCTCAAATCTAAACACTTCTATCGCCTTTCCTAATAGTTTTTTTTAGGAGACTGAAATATTTCATGCCACTTCTTCGTATCCTAAATACAATAAATGACTATTGCTAAGCCGGCCGGAGTTGCCGTGCGGTTCTAGGCGCTACAGTCTGGAACCGAGCGACCGCTACGGTCGCACGTTCGAATCCTGCCTCGGGCATGGATGTGTGTAGTGTCCTTAGGTTAGTTAGGTTTAATTAGTTCTAAGTTCTAGGCGACTGATGACCTCCGAAGTTAAGTCGCATAGTGCTCAGAGCCATTTGAACCATTTGACTATTGCTAAGGGACAACTACCAAATGCTACGGAACAACCGACAGTTGCTATGGAACACCTGACCAATGACAGTAAACGGAAATGAAGAGGGCGAGGAGTGTTAAATGCCCCGAAGCCTGTGCACGAACACTCTGTACGCATTCGACAGACCATGCAGTACGGTGTTTGACGAAGCCACTCGTGGAACCGATTAGTGCGACATTTCGTGTGGAACTGAACATGTCTGCAAGACATCAATTGAATTCCTAAAACTGTAGACGAGCAGTTGCGGCTCCAAGCCGATCAAAGTGTCATTACTGTGGATACAGTGATTGGTGATTCCAAAAGTGTCACTTCGCAATTAAAAAGTCCGCTGAAAGTGGAAATGCTCTGCGAAAACAAGCTGGTAGTAGCAGACGGAACACCACACCGCAAGAGGATCGATTCGTAGCCCTAGTGTCGAAAAGGAATCGACATTTTACTCCTAGATAGATCACCACAAACCTTGCAGCCTCTACCGGTACATGTGTCCCGACCAGCAACATTTAAATCAGGCCCTTTCTATGCTAGGAAGTCTGTTAAACGCATCGCACTTCAACCAAGCCACCTTCTAGAAAACGTCCGTTGGTTTAGGGAGTAAGTTGTTTGGGATCAGCAACAGTGGTCCAGAGTGATGGTCTCTGATGAATCCCACTTCATTGCGGCACGTGATTCTGGCCACAATATAGTGTGGAGAGATATAGGGAAACTTCTTCTTTAAGACCTAGGCGAGGTGAGGGCAGGCATTATCCACAATGGCCGAACACCGCTGCATATCATTGCACACAGAGGTATTGCAGGAAGATTATTCTGGATCATGCCCCTCTGTTTACGGGTGGAGTAGGTCCAGACTTTCTGTTTACGGATGACACACATGACCGCTCAGACGTCGGACTCACGGGAAAGTTAAGACGTTGAACACATGGAATGGCTTGAGTAGTCGCCGGACCTAAACCCTATAGAGCATGCCTGGGATGCTTTAGGCAGACGTGTACCTCAACGAACAGCCCTTCCCCAAACCGTCCAATAATTGAAAACCGCGTTGAGAGAGGGAGGGCGCAACATTACACAAGCACTCCTCAACAGTTTGGTAGCCAGCATGAATAACAAATGCAAAATGTGTAATAGTGGCCGAGGGGGCTTATTGCTTAATGAGACTCCTATGTCGACCGTTCTGTTGAAGTCTGACCTGTGTCAAGCATAAAAAATTTTATGCCCGTTATCCTGCTTTCCTGTGTGGTGAAATCTGCAGAATTTTTCGTTGTAAATATCCCATGTCGTCCATCATTGCTTGTGATTACTATTGTCCAAAAATGCCTTTGTTCCTTAGCAAGAGTCAAGCAGTGTACTTATCAATCTGCATTCACATACATAGTCTGCGTACCACTCAGTCTTACGGCCGAGGGTACTTAGCATGGAACCGCACTTAGGGTTACTTCCCGTTTGAGTCGCGTACATAATGCCAGAAGAATAACTCTTCGAATATTTGTGTTCACAATGAAGTGACGCGCTCAAGATGTTCACCGGCAGTTCATTGCACGAAGTGTAAATTTTGTGCAAGTCCTTACCATCGCGTAACGAGGGTAGAAGATAGTATGTGGTGACTCCCTTTCGTAAAAAATGAGGCATTAATCAAGGGGAATCGAGACGCCCTATCTCGTCAGATAAAATTGACTGATATTGTACCTTCTTTCTCTGGAAATGTTATACCTAAAACTTCCAAATTTTTTCACCAGTTTTCAGCATGTGATGTCAGCTCACCGACCGACAATGTGTTTCCTGGTATGATACTTACGTATTTTTTACCCTCAAGTCATTTTTAATCGGGAAAACTTTCATATAAATCTCTCTGATTCAGAAAATAAAGCCGTTCTTGTCGTTATTCAGTGGTACCTCTTAACTACTTTATTGTACTACGGAAAATTTGAGTTTTATTGCTTTCGTGATCTGCAAAATAAAGGTACATGTGACACTGAAACCGTCAGATCCTAGAAAATGCGATCAAAGTAATTTATTATGAAAATTCATAAACACTTTTCAGAAATACCTCTTATTTTTTAATCAGAAGTGTCCAACAGAGTAGTCAAGGTCATATGGTTCTTCTTCACCTAGGAGCTTTCTTCTAGTGGGTGTGTTCCCTTCACACTTCCCAAGAGTACAAGCGTTGCAACTTTCATTACTTCGGTTCAAATGGCTCTGAGCACTATGGGACTTAACTTCTATGGCCATCAGTCCCCTAGAACTTAGAACTACTTAAACCTAACTAACCTAAGGACATCACACAACAGCCAGTCATCACGAGGCAGAGAAAATCCCTGACCCCGCCGGGAATCGAACCCGGGAACCCGGGCGTGGGAAGCGAGAACGCTACCGCACAACCACGAGCTGCGGACATTCATTATTGTGAACAGATGACGAAGCAGGCACTTACACTAAAGGTGCCTGTAAATTTATTACCGCGATACTTGTAGCTTTTAAATAATGATGCATTCCCAGACACCGTGGAAACATCGTCTTTCGTTGTATTCCGAATTATCCGTTCAACATCCTTTTATACTTTCTCTCTCTGTCTCTTCATCTTCATCTAGCGACGTGGGCATGTATACCTCAACTATCATTGTCGGTGTTAGTTTGCTGTCGATTGTGATAATAACAACCCCTCTGACCTACCCTCCTACTCATAACGAATACTACTCCCGTTACACCATTTTCTGCTGCTGATGATATTAACCTATACCCTTTTATATCAAGCCTTACCATTTCCTTTCTCCAGATTTTATAGCTTCCCTACCACGTTCAAACTTCTGACATTCCACGCCCCCAGTCGTAGATTGTTATCCTTTCGTTAGTTATTGAGCCTTATTATCATGGTCATCTCCTTGGTAGTCCCCTCCCGGAGATCCGAATGGGGGACTAGTCCGAAATTTTTTGCCAATGGAGAGATCATCATGACACTTTTTAAATTACATGCCACAGGTCCTGTTGATACACGTGATGTGTTCTTACTGCAGTGGTTCCCGCTGCCTTCTGCATTCTCATTCCGTTGGTCACTACCGATTCTTCGGCATTAGAGGTGAGGCCAAAGAGAGTACCCAGAACTTTTGTCCTCTCCACCGCCCTCTTAGACAAAGCTGTTGCTGAATAAGGCTGACTTATTATGCAGGAAGTCTTCGGTGGCCACTGCAGATGATTTTTATTTAAAATTTAAGCGGTGGCGTGATTTGAACCCTGGACCGTGGATGCTTTGATTACTAAGCAAAATCTCCATCCTACGTATAGCGTTGTCTACAAGACTGAATGTAGGAATACTCCGAAATAATTTATCAGTACTCATTAACAATACTTTAGTGTATCAAAATCTATAGGAACAACACAATTCAAAAATGCACAACGTAAATAAAATGTTACTGGTTTTCACTATTTTCCCCATTTATCATTACTGTTGACTGAACCAAGAGGTGGTAAGATGCTGCCTTGACTGTTTCTAACTTTGTGGTTGGTAAATCTGCAATTGTCTATTCGATAACCATCCTACTGGAGAAGTCAAGCTTTTCCTTTTCTGACCAAAGGGCATAGACGCTGGCAGAGCCCGCAATTTCTCTGCCATATTTTTGCAAATAGCATTGTCTGAGGCTTTTGACTGGTCCATGGAAACTGTAGAGACAGTTTGTTTCATTCGTTTGGTTATTTTCTCCGAGACTTAATCTGCTTTTGCTTAAGGTCATGTAAAATTTATTGGTTTGTACAAGGAGGAATAATTCTTGACTGTGTCAAATCAAGATCACGAAATGGCCATGAAAAAAAGTAAAATATCAAAGTTAAAATATAAAATGTTACTGTTATTGAAACACATCACGCTTTTATTAGCCGACTGTGACTATTAATTTAAGTCAGCGTATTTGCAGGTCGCCGTTCAGAAACGATGCAGCTTGCCAAATGGCCTAAATCCGAACCAACCTCACGGTATATGATGAAACTGATCAACTGCCTCGGCTCGAGTCGGCAGATTTCGTAAATTTTTTTTTATCTGCAAAAGAAGACAAAGTTTCGGAAAAACTAGCTAAAGTCTGAAATAATCTTTCTCTACGGCTTCCTTGGAATAAGCAAAAGGACCATGTAATATTATTTGCAAACATTTTGCTGCCTCTGCCAAGATATGGCCTCCAGGCAGAGATGCAAAATCGTAACTTTTCTTCTAGGACAGTTCTTTTTGGGTTGTCAGTCTCCTGGCTAATGTACGTGGCCCGCCACAGTCACCCCTTGATCTGCCACGATTTCCTCTCCCGTACCAATCTCTACATCTTAAAGTTCAGCTTGGGCAGGACATCCTAAGTTATTTGTTGTACATATATTCTCTGTCTGCCTTTAGAATTTTTATGCTATACGCCACCATCAGGTACAATGAAATGCTATTGCCTGATGTCTTAACATATGTCCTACTATCCTGCCCCTTCGTCTTTTCATTGCTTTCGTCAATTATTCGAGGTATCTCCTAATTTCATAGATCTCTTCATTTTAATCATCCTTCTGTCGCACCACATCTGAAAAATCTTCAACCCCCTTTTTTCCGATTTCCCCATAGTCCATTTTTCACTGCCATACAATACTGTGCTCCAAACGTACGTTCTCAGTAATTCATTCGTCAAATGAAGACCTTTAATTAATACTAGTAGTCTTCTATAGTCCAGGTATCCCCTCTTTACATGTGCTAGTCTGCTTCTTATATGCTCCTCGCTTCATCCACCATGCGTTGCTGCCAAGATAGATTTTCTCTATTTTATCTATATCGTAGTCCCCAGCTCTGATGTTAATTCCACCGCAAATCTCGTATCTGCAACGTCTCATTATTTTTGTCAGTTCATTGTGTGTGGCCATTTTCCTGTGTTCATACACTCATAGGACTATTGACCTCATAAGGTAATCTTTATTTTCACTGAGGATACCAATGTCGTCAACGAAGCTTACCATTGTCACTCTTTCTTCCTGAAGTTTAATTCCACGCTTTTACATCTGTCACTGTTTCTTCGATGTATAGATTGAACACTAGGGGCAAAACACTGCGCCATTGTCTTACACCCTTTTTAATCCAAGCACTACGTCCTCGGCATTCAGGTTATATTGTTTTATTTGTTTCTTGTACACATTGTATATTAGTCGTCATTCCCCAGAGCTTACTCGATTTTTTTCTCCGAATTACGATTTCTTGCACCATTTGCACTAACGAAAGCTTTTTCTGCGTGTGCGATTCTAATGTCAGAACTGCCTCTGTGGTGCCTTTTCTAAAAGCCAGACAGGTCATCTATACTAACAGGTTCTGTTTTCCGTTTCATTCCTTTATGTATTATTCTATACTAAGCAACACAATAAAAGGAACGCTTTTTCGAAACCTCGTAGTCATCTCCCTCTACGACGTTGAAGTTCGCGGTTTGATCCATGGGTGCCAGCAAGCTTCCTTTGTAATGCTGCAAAAGCTTGGCATCATGGGTCTTCATCATCGGGCTTGGTGACGCTTCAAACAGCAAGGTATCGAGACATGCAAAAATAAAAACAAATAAAAATAACAAAATTAATGCCAGGACTCAGATGTTCATGTGAGGTGTTAGGTGGGTTGATGATGTTACATTGGCACCAAATTTCATCTCAGTTTTGCCCAATGCCACTGCAAGCAAGTCATCTAATGGGAAGGTCATCACACTCCCTCTTGCCTACACTTCATCCCATCTTATGACGTCTCTGTGATGGTGATCAAAACCGCAGCGCCTTGAATTCAAATCAGATGGCTTTCTTATCGGTGGCCGAGGGAAACATTTGAGTCACACCGTCGCGCAGCGTCTACACTAAAAGAATTGAGGGGTGGCATAAAGGGCGTCACAGAGTTGATTCTCACACATGTCGTGATCGAAAATGACAGCTTGCAATCTTATGCCGCGCGGGATTAGCCGTGCGGTCTGGGGCGCTGCAGTCATGGACTGTGCGGCTGGTCCCGGTGGAGGTTCGAGTCCTCCCTTGGGCATGGGTGTGTGTGTTTGTCCTTAGAATAATTTAGGTTAAGTAGTGTGTAAGCTTAGGGACTGATGACCTTAACAGTTAAGTCCCATAAGATTTCACACACATCTGACATTTTGCAATCTTATGAGCGACAGGACGACGTTTACAACCTTTAACATTGCAACTCCCCCCCCCCCCCCCCCACCCCTCGGAGGACGGAGGACTTAAACATTCTAGAAGTGTATATTGGGTCAAGAACTTCTTTAAACGTTATCATATCCTTTGGAGGGCAGTGCCACCGCAGTTTTTGCTGATATGTAAGGGTGGAAGCACTAGGAACTGTCCAGAATCATTTGACAAAATGTGAAAGCGAACCGAAGCAGCAGAGGAAGCTTGTGCTTTTTCAGCCTCTGTGCTTCGCATCCTTCTGTGACATGATCACAGAAGGGTGCACCATTGACACATGCGCGAATAAAATGGCGAAACAGTCCCCCAGATGGCAACACCCTCGCTGTCCTGCTCACGTTTTTTGAGTAGATTACAATTGTACATGTGCAGAGACGAACTGTGACAGAGGCCTAGGTGCTTGCAGACAGCCAACCCCGTTAAGGCTTCTCTGATTCTGCATGACTGCTATAAGTGTGCGGGAGCAGCAGTGTAGCAACTCAATAAAGGTGATGCCTGCAGACGCCTAGGATTCCTGTCATAGTTTGTAGATGTACACTCATAGGACCCCGTTGACTTGGGGTAGCGTCAATGATTCATAATTAAAACGTCTTTGGTCCAGGGTTCGAATACCGAAACTGTTTAAATTTTGATCAATAATAATCAGCACTGGCGATGATGACTTCCGGCATAAGAAGGGTGGAAGCACTAGGGACTGTCCAGAATCATTTGACAAAATGTGGAAGCGAACCGAAGCAGCAACGGCCATGGCGGGGGAGCGGACAGAGTGTCAGGTCACTCTCTTGTCCTAGAGGTGGGAAATAGCCCCTGAAAGTAGACGAATCAACACAGTAGAACTGCATGAGGATGCATAAGGCAACGGAAACCACTGCACTAAAGACATCTAACATGTATCCACGGGACATGTGTAATTGAAGAACTTTCATGATGATCTCTCCCTTAGCAAAAGATTCCAGAATACTCCCCTTGCGAATCTCTGGGATGGGATTGATAAGGGGAAGGTTACCATGAGAAAAAGATTGAATAATCAGTGAAGGATAACGTTCTACGAATCGGGGGGGGGGGGGGGGTGGAATGTCAGAAGATTGAAACTAGAAAATCTGAAAAAGGAAACGCAAAGGCTCAATCTAGATACGGTAGAGGTCAGTGAAGAAAAGTAGAAAGAAGACTATATTTCTGGTCACATGACAATAGGAGCAGGATTTGTGTAAAATATTCCCAGTTTTCTTGAAGTGTCAATTCGGGATAAAGTCTCAGGCTGTCGACAATAGCCTCCATCGTCGTCGTTAGGAGCAACTGAATGTCTTCACTGCTTTTTTTTTCCTTTTTTTTCCTTTATTGAATTTTGATTCTTCTGGCTGACAGCAGCTTAATACGCCGCTGTCCAGCCAATAGAAGAGTTAAAAAAACGTAATGAGAAGATAACAAACAATCTAATAACGGTTATGAAGCGATGTTTTTGTTAGAAACAATAAAGTGACGGAAAATTTGTGGAAATTAAAATAGAAAAAACATGAGGTGGACAATGTTAATAAAGATATACAGTAAGTACACAGGCACAATTAAAAAAAACACGGCGACAGTATGTTTTCTGTTTGCAACACTGTAAAAATGTGGCACACTACATTGAACACTCAAACACTGCACCAGAGATACGAAAATAGCGCACCACAGCCTAAGGTAGATGGGGGTGGAGTGTGGGGGAAAATGCAGACAGATGAGGGGAAAATGGGTGGAGAGAACCAAAAGGGGGGAGAAGGAGGGAGAGGACACGGAAAAAGGGGGGCAGAGCAGAAGCAAAAAGAAGTGGGGAACACACTGGAGGAGAAAGCAAAAGGACTTGGGGGGGGGGAGAATGGGGTCAGCGATAGGGTAGGTGGGGAAAAAACAGAATGGTAGGAGGGGGGAGGGATCCCAGGAAAGGGACAGAAAGAGGGAGGGAAGGTGAGGACCAGAGTTGATAGGTGGGATAAATAGAGGGAGAGAGAGAGGGCATAATCTGGGAGGGGGAGTTGGTGGAAGCCACCTTGCGAAAGGAGATCATGTGTGTGGAGGGTAGGGGGGGCACAACGGTGGAGGCACAGCGGCACGGAGGGTTTGCAGAGGAGCAACTACAGATTGAGGGTGATCAAGGTGGCGGAAGATGTAGAGGACATGGATACATTCTAGGGAAAGGAGCAAATGGGGGAAAGGAATCAGGTAATAGAGGATCCATGTGGGGGATGGGAGGCATGTACATAAAATTGAGGTAGAGTGAGTGTTGCTCAAGGATCTGGAGGGACTTTTGGCAGGGGGGGACCGAGATATCCAGGTGGGACTGGCATAACAGAGGATGGGAAATATTTAGGATTTGTAGGTGTGGAGGATGGTGGAGGGGTTCAACACCCATGACCAGCCAGAGAGGAGTTTAAGGAGTTGGAGGCAGTTGTGGTCTTTCGATTGGATAGAGTGCAGATGAGGGATCCAGGTGTTGTGACAGTCAGTGGTAAGTCCAAGGTAGGTGAGGGTGGGGTAGAAGTGGACATGATGGGTACAGATGATAAGGGGGTCTTGGAAGGATTGATTTTCAGAAGCCACATACAGCAAAAAGGTCAAAGTGACCCTAGAGAAGGCGTTGGGACCGTGGAACCGCAGGAGCTAGGGCAAGGAAGGCGATATCATCGGCATACAGCAGGTGGTGGACCGGAGGGGGGTATTGGGCCATATCAGACGTGTACAGGAGGTATAGGAGAGGGGAGAGGACAGAGCCCTGGGGCACACCTGCGGAGGGGTAGAAGGTGCGGGTATCGGCGTTATGGATGGTAACGTAGGAGGGGCGGCAAGGAAGGAGGCAATCAGATGGACATAGTTGATGGGAAGGGCGTAGGTCCTGAGTTTAAACAGGAGACTAGAATGCCATACACGGTCATAGGCATTTTCGAGAACTAAGCAGACATGTCTTCACTGCTGCAGTGGTAGCCTTTTGTAGCCCGTGGACGGCTTCTGATTAGTCGTCCTGTGATTGGTCGGCGATTGCGTACTGCTGTCACAGACAGTGTCAATGTGTACGCTGGTGATGCCACCATTTCCTTTGGAACGTAAACCATCGAAGGAATGTCTCTGCTGCGCTCCAACGGAAGCACTGTCAAATGGTGAAATGTGTGGGAATCAGCTCCCCAGGGAAAGGGGTGGTTTTATTGACCTCCATTACGTCACACCCAAGGCCTGTTTGTGTCGATTCTGAGCGGCGGTGTGTCTGAAATGTTTTCCTCTCCTGGCACAGAGGAAACCACATGACGTTAATGTAGGGCGTCGCAGTTTTGACGTCGATTGCAGAGGTGTCGACACAAATGTTGAAATGTGGGTAAGAAAAGGTGTAACACTTTACGGTGGCCGAATTGTCGTGAAACTTGGTGCCAATGCGACCTCATTAACTTATGCACTGTAGCCTTCTCTTTTAGCATGTTTCGACACCTTACTGTTTGAATCGTTGCCGAGCCCGAGCTTGACATGGCTTGGTCCTACGCTTTTGCAGCATTTTACGGACAAGTGTAATGCTTGTGCGTCGCAGTGGGTGTCTCGAAAATAAGATCCTTCATAATTGAGTTGCGTACTGATATCAACAATTTGGATGCATGTGCTGTTCAGCTCATTGTGCAACTTATCTTCCCTTGAATTTTCATGATGGTCTGGCTGATATATTTTTGAAAGTCGTATGCTATGTCGCCGCTCTCATACATTCCGCACGCCAGTCTGAACAGTCGTCTGGTTTGCACTTGCTACATTGATTTTAGAATTTCAGAAGGGATGATACCTATCCGTTCTGCCTTAGTTGATCGCAGCTGTTCCAAACTTCTGTTTGAGGCCAGTACCGGCTCTCATATGTCTTCTTCCTCTTGTCCCATTTCTTCTCTCATATCATTTGACATCCCCATCAGGTCTCACGACATATCCTCTCATTCATCTATGTTTTAAAGAGGACTTCCCATTATCACACCTTTGCGTTTAATTCTATCGGGGCTCTTATTGAGCCTTCAGTGAGCTGAAGAAATCCTTCTGAATTGGATGTATGGGATGGAATAGCCTCGGTTTGGTAGCTAGTAATACATTAGGTTTTTCAGTATCAAAATAGGCAAGTGACGCCCATTCTTTTTTTCTCGACTGTCTTCGTACGGCAATCCCCCAGTAAAGAGAAAGACGGGGAACATTCTACTTACAAAACAGAGCAGAAGTGCAGCCATCGCCTCCAGAACTTTGTAGTGTCTCTTCGTGATTTGTTAATGTTTCGCTTACAGTGCCGCTTGTACTCTACTTCTTAGGTTTAATATCTACTTTCTTGTCTTTGTTAGGAATAATACAGGGCGTTTCAAAAAGAAAGAGCAGATTTCAAACATTTATTTCTCAAAAACTACAAATGATAGAAACACAATTCCAACGGTCCTTCACTCAATATGAGTACCAAATGTTACACAACAAATATCAAAACTGTACCTCAATATGAGCACCATTTGTTACACGACAAATATCAAACCGGTATCTCATTTCTTGCCACACACGACGCAACTGGTCTTTAGTTACCGAATTCACGGCCGCAACAATTCGATGTCGTACCTCTTGAAGAGTAGCGGGCATAGGTGGGACATAAACACAGTCCTTTATGTACCCCCACAAATAAAAATCGCAGGGAGTAAGGTCTGGTGACCTGGGAGGCCACAGACGATGACATTGATCTTGTGCTCCTGCTCTTCCAATCCACCGTCCTGGAATGGTGTTATTTAGGTACCGTCGTACAGGTTCAGAGAAGTGTGGTGGGGCGCCATCTTGCATGAAGATGAAGTGATTTGAATCTTCCTGAAGTTGAGGAAATAGCCAGTTTTCTAACATGTCCAGGTAAATGGTTCCTGTGATAGTTTTCTCCATGAAAAAGAAAGGTCCATAAACTTTGTTTACCGAAATTGCACAAAAGACGTTAACCTTTGGTGAGTCTCTTTCATGTTGAATAACGTCCCTCGGAGTTTCACTCGCCCAAATTCGTACGTTATGCCGATTAACTTTACCAGAAATGTGAAACGTTGATTCATCTGAAAAAATTAATCGTTCGGCAAAATTGTCCTCTTCCATGTCCTGTAGAATTGCAGTTGAAAATTCGAACCTTTTGTTGTGGTCGTCAGGACGCAATGCTTGCAATAACTGCAGTTTGTACGGCTTCATGTGCAGACGCTTACTCAGAACGCGCCATACCGTTGTTTTAGACATGTTTAGTTCGTGACTTGCCCGTGTCGTGGATTTTCTAGGGCTCCTTTCGTAAGCTGCACGGACACGCTCGACATTTTCATCCGATGTGCGTGGACGACCCGTGCTTTTTCGCTTGCAGATGCAACCATCTTCTACGAATCTGTGATGCCACTCATAAATTTGCTTATGACGAGGCGGCTGTTTGTTGAATTGACGGCGGAATGCACGTTGCACACCAACAATGGACTCTAACTTTGCAAATTGCAGCACACAAAATGATCGTTCCTGTGGTGTCGTCGCCATTTTCCTACAAACAAACGCCAGCGCCACTGCGGATTTGCATGGAACTTCTGCGCGGACCATTGAAAAACTTTGAACCTTTCTCTGACAAGAAACGTTTGAATTGTGTTTCTATCATTTGTAGTTTTTGAGAAATAAATGTTTGAAATCTGCTCTTTCTTTTTGAAACGCCCTGTATATGCTGACGGACAACATTGCAGCACCAAGGAGGAGTTGGGCGACATAAAGGAAACTTTCTAGGCGTGTTTATACGTCTGAAAGATAAAGTCTGTACAAATTCCGGATCAGGTGGATAAGAATGGTGCTAGTAGCGCCATTACGAGGATGAAAATCAGATTTTCTTTACATACACAGAGTAACTGTCATGAACGTTAGTTACCAATTGCGACTGCACGTGGTCAGTTGATGTTAGTCAAGAATGCCTCAAAGTCGTCATTATCAACAAATAACTGAGTTTGAACAAGGTCGGATAATTGGGCTACCACAATCTGGATGATCCTTCTCTGCTCCCGCAGACAGACTTGGCATGAATGTAGACACTGTGTATGACTGCTGGGAGCGGTGGTTATGAGAAAGAACAGTGGCAAGAAGACCAGGCTCCAGACAGTCTCATAGCATTACCGAGAGGGAAGACCATAGTGTATGGCGTGTGGTTCTGGTGGGTCGCACTCCATCTTTAGCAGCAATGTCAGCAGCGGTTGGCATCACAGTGACACAGCAAACTGTTATAAATCGGTTACTTCAAGGACAGCTCTGAGCTAGACTCCCTGTAGCGTGTATTCCACCGACCCCAAACCACCACCGTTTGCGACTTCAGTTATGTCAAGCGAGAGTTCAGTGGAGGGCAGGACGGATGTCGATTGTACTTTCCGATGAAGCTGATTCTGCCTCGATGTCAGTGATGGTCGTGTGCTGGTTAGAAGGAGGCCAGTTTAGGGCGTGCTAGACACACTGGAGCTTCTTCTGGAGTTTTAGTGTAAGATCCGATTTCGTATGAACGCAAGTGAGCTCTGGTTATGCCATGCACCCTGATTTAAAAATTGGTTCGCCAGTCTACTGATTCGACCTGTTGTGCTGCCATTCATGAACAGCGTTGCAGGGATTGTTTTCCAACTGGATAACGCTCGCTCACATACCGCTGTTGTAATCCAAAATGCTCTACGGAGCGTCGTCATGTTGCCCTAGCCTGATTGATTACCAAATCTGACATCAATCGAGCACATGTGGGACATCATCGGCCGACAAGTCCTGCTTCATCCACAATTAGCATTAACAGTCCCTGTTTTGACAGACTAGGTGCTACAGGCATGGAACTCCATCCTGGAAACTGATACCTGTAACCCGTAAAACACATTTGCATGCTTGCTATCAATGTTTTTGTGGTTACACCGGTTGCAATGTTGAAATCTGGTTTCACAGGATAGAGCGGATCAGGTTATGATTGTGGAGGGGACCGTAATCAGTTACTGTCAGTTGCACAAAACACACAAACTTTTTTTTTCCTAATAACCACTTAATTACACGTTATCTTAAAAGTCACAAATTAAAATAATACGGTTGAAGGCCTACTTGCAATACCTCCTGGGATGAAGGCGCAAAACCACACCAAAAACAAGAACGGCTGAAGGCCTAAATACAAGATATAAAAACTAAAGAATAGACAAGGCTGAAGGCCTTACTCAAAAAGATATTTCACGTAAATGCCCGGCTGAAGGCCACACACAAGACATTGAACAACTCAGAGCTTAGGGTCTGGATAACAAGAATTTAAGATAGAGCAAATTTTTTTAAAAAAAGTTTAGTTTTAAACAAATCAATTTTCAAAATTTTAATTTAAGGCGGCTGAAGGCCTTATCTTAAAAATATTTCTCGTGAAGGCTCAGCTGAAGGCCACACACTGGACATTGAACAACTCAGACTTAGGGCCTGGATAACAGGAATTTCAGATAGAACAAACTTTCAAAATTTTAGTTATTAAACCAATCTTCTACCTTAATTTAAGACAGCTGAAGGGATGGCTTAAGGACTGACCAACAACCTCATCAATTCCCTTTCACCCGACCAATGGTATGACAACGGAAAAAATGAGCCAAGGACGAAGATAC
This sequence comes from Schistocerca americana, assembly GCF_021461395.2. NCBI lineage: Eukaryota > Metazoa > Arthropoda > Insecta > Orthoptera > Acrididae > Schistocerca > Schistocerca americana. The sequence continues at coordinate 159,483,716 of NC_060119.1, read as the reverse complement.
CAACAGCACTACGTCTTCCGAATAGGCATCTAAGAATAGCCAAGGCACAATAACCACCCTTAAGAAAAAAATATAAACAAACAACTAATAGGCTGTTTAACTACACGGCATACTGGACTGCATCAACACGGCGAGGAAAAACACACTGCCGGAAAACTACGCTAACGACCAGGGCAGGTAACTAGGGCGTTAATGGCCACAAGGCAGAAAATACCGTTGGTGTACTTCACTGATAAATAACAACCAATTTAATAGTTAAAGACTATACGGGAAGATGGCTGCAAAATTTTGCCGACTCCAACACACTGTACGTTGCTGCTAGCCTGAACTGCCCAGGATGCAACAACTAGCAATGAACGAAGAGATGTCACAGCAGTTGAGGTTTCATAACTGGTTAACTGACCACTCGGCTTCAGTGTCCAGGTTCGGTGGGCAGTGAACTTTGTAGCTCTCACAGATAGCACCTCACGATCCGACCACACGTGCATGACACCAGCAGTCCTGGCCTGACCGTGCACAGTGGAGACTTCCTCGCTGCTCTGTCCCAACTGACCGACTGCCTGCAGCATGCAGACACCATTTAAATAGCTGCTCACTCAAAACCACGCAAGCTACACACGGTTCCACGAAACACTTCCAACAATACTACACTCCTGGAAATTGAAATAAGAACACCCTGAATTCATTGTCCCAGGAAGGGGAAACTTTATTGACACATTCCTGGGGTCAGATACACCACATGATCACACTGACAGAACCACAGGCACATAGACACAGGCAACAGAGCATGCAGTATGTCGGCACTAGTACAGTGTATATCCACCTTTCGCAGCAATGCAGGCTGCTATTCTCCCATGGAGACGATCGTAGAGATGCTGGATGTAGTCCTGTGGAACGGCTTGCCATGCCATTTCCACCTGGCGCCTCAGTTGGACCAGCGTTCGTGCTGGACGTGCAGACCGCGTGAGACGACGCTTCATCCAATCCCAAACATTCTCAATGGGGGACGGGATACATGCGGACGTGCATTGTCCTGTTGGAACAGCAAGTTCCCTTGCCGGTCTAGGAATGGTAGAACGATGGGTTCGATGACGGTTTGGATGTACCGTGCACTATTCAGTGTCCCCTCGACGATCACCAGTGGTGTACGGCCAGTGTAGGAGATCGCTCCCCTCACCATGATGCCGGGTGTTGGCCCTGTGTGCCTCAGTCGTATGCAGTCCTGATTGTGGCGCTCACCTGCACGGCGCCAAACACGCATACGACCATCATTGGCACCAAGGCAGAAGCGACTCTCATCGCTGAAGACGACACGTCTCCATTCATCCCTCCATTCACGCCTGTCGCGACACCACTGGAGGCGGGCTGCACGATGTTGGGGCGTGAGCGGAAGACGGCCTAACGGTGTGCGGGACCGTAGCCCAGCTTCATGGAGACGGTTGCGAATGGTCCTCGCCGATACCCCAGGAGCAACAGTGTCCCTAATTTGCTGGGAAGTGGCGGTGCGGTCCCCTACGGCACTGCGTAGGATCCTACGGTCTTGGCGTGCATCCGTGCGTCGCTGCGGTCCGGCCCTGGTCGACGGGCACGTGCACCTTCCGCCGACCACTGGCGACAACATCGATGTACTGTGGAGACCTCACGCCCCACGTGTTGAGCAATTCGGCGGTACGTCCACCCGGCCTCCCGCATGCCCACTATACGCCCTCGCTCAAAGTCCGTCAACTGCACATACGGTTCACGTCCAAGCTGTCGCGGCATGCTACCAGTGTTAAAGACTGCGATGGAGCTCCGTATGCCACGGCAAACTGGCTGACACTGACGGCGGCGGTGCACAAATGCTGTGCAGCTAGCGCCATTCGACGGCCAACACCGCGGTTCCTGGTGTGTCCGCTGTGCCGTGCGTGTGATCATTGCTTGTACAGCCCTCTCGCAGTGTCCGGAGCAAGTATGGTGGGTCTGACACACCGGTGTCAATGTGTTCTTTTTTCCATTTCCAGGAGTGTATAACCAGTGACTGTGGAACAACAAGGATGAATCACAAGTAGACACACATGGAGAACACTGAAACAGTTGTTAGTAGGCTGTTTAGGTTTTCTTATTGGTAACGCCAATTCTGTATGAAAATCACTGGCTGTGCTGTGTGCAGTCTGTGGCTAGTTTGCATTGTTGTCTGCCATTGTAGTGTTGGGCACCTGGATGTTAACAGCGCGTAGCGTTGCGCAGTTGGAGGTGAGCCGCCAGCAGTGGTGGATGTGGGGAAGTGAGATGGTGGATTTTTGAGAATGGATAATCTGGTGGTGTGTCCATCAGAAACAGTAGATTTGTAAGAATGGATGTCATGAACTGCTATATATATTATGACTATTAAGGTAAATACATTTTTTGTTCTCTATTAAAATCTTTCATTTGCTAACTATGCCTATCAGTAGTTAGTGCCTTCTGTAGTTTGAATCTTTTATTTAGCTGGCAGTAGTGGCGCTCGCTGTTTTGCAGTAGTTCGAGTAACGAAGATTCTTGTGAGGTAAGTGATTTGTGAAACGTATAGGTTAATGTTAGTCAGGGCCATTCTTTTGCAGGGATTACTGAAAGTCAGATTGCGCTGCGCCAAAAATATTGTGTGTCAGTTTAAGCACAATCTTATACAATTTTTCTAAGGGGACGTTTCATATGTCGAACCTTAGCTGAGGATACATCACTGGAATCTTCTGATTTTTTTCTTGTAGTTTGTGTAATTAGTGTAGCTATTGTTTATTACTAGCGTGTAACTATAGAGAGAATTTCCTTTGTAGTTGTAGCTTTTCATTGTTGTACAGTAAAACCTTGTGGCATGCATGTAGATTTGCACCAAGTACTTCGCAGCTGCGCTTGCAATTAACTAGATATTATTTTCAGTGCTATGTTAATGTGTTCTCTTATTTTACTCTTCAAATTGTGCTTTTCTGTGTTGTCGTGTGAAATATTGTGACAATAATGGCGTGTGAAAAACGTAATACTAGGCTCCAAAGTAAACTGAGAAATGACAGTGAAGACGAAAGCAGTGTGTTAGCGCCACCGTGTAATGAATTAACTAACGTTCAAACTAGTAATTTGGTAATTGTGCATAGGGAAATGGAGCGGACGGCAAATAATGGTGTAGACAGTGAAACAAGTAGTGAACAGGGAAGCATTATCGATCGACCGGTCGGCAACAGCTCGCCTCAGGAATCCGAAATGACAGAACACAATATTGCAAATACTGTAGACTCAGGTTTTGGGTCCTCACCGTTTTCTCAAATAAGTCAAGACACATTTTCTGCTCGTCAAAATGTAAATGTTGCCGGTGAAAATGCACTGCCGAAAAGCATAGAGGAACAGATTCCAGACACTAATACATTATTATTACAATTAATGCAGCAAATTAAACAAAATCAGAGACAAACACAGCAACAGTTAGACACAATGGAACAAAATCTTCAAAAGTTAGACACAATGGAACAAAATCTTCAAAAGTTAGACACAATGGAACAACACCAGAGACAAACACAGCAACAGTTAGACACAATGGAACAAAATCAGTGACAAACACAGCAAAAGCTTCAAAAGTTAGACACCACACTTGAAGAAACACGTGAAGATTTAACTACGGAGTTACATAACATTGAATCGAAATGTCAAAAAGTCTGTAATGACGTAAAAAGACAAATTTGTGAGCATTTTCAACCTATTTTTTCGCGGCATGAAAATGCATGACAGAATCACGAAACAGCCATAAAAGAACTGGAAACTATTGTTCATGAAAACCATGAGACCTTGCAAGCTAAAATTGACTCAGTTGCATCTACTGATTCGGTTACGCAACTTGCAAAAACTCAGGAAAACTTAAAGGACTCAGTAGATACTCTGAAAATTGGTTCAGAAAGACACATGAAGGAAATTAGTTCACTATCAGAGAAAGTAGTCGAACTTTCGGATCAGCTAAATAATTTATCTACGAAGGTAGATGATAATCTGAATGACGCAAGACTGGTAGTCTTTAATGACACAGAAGAGTACGAACAAATTAGGAAATTCAAACAAAATCAGAATCAAATTAATACACAACACCAAAGAGAAATCCGGCAAGTACAAGATCAGCTGACACAGGTAATACAAGAATTACGTATTTCAGAGGACACTCGCGCTCCAACACGGGAAGGACTTAGAAATATGGAAAAGCCGCAAAATAATAACACAGCGCATTTCGGAAATTATGAAAGAAACTGGCAAGGTGCACCGAATTTTGAAATGGAACCGCCGAAACGACGCAACAATGACCGACATGCCACAAGCCGACACGATGATTTTGATTGTAAGCTGTTCATTACTACACGCAAATTCAAAACATTTAAGAATTCTGGCAATGACATTCATCCACAAGCGTGACTTCATCAATTCTCTCATTGTTCCCCCCCCCCCCCCCCCAACTGGTCATTGGAGCACAGATTAGAATTTATGTGTGGCTATTTAGAGAATGAACCAGCTGTAAGATTGCGATCGGTCATTCACGATTGCCACAGTGAAGGAGAATTTTATCATGCCTTCCTCTCAGCATATTGGTCTCAAGCTACACAAGGCCGAGTGAAACATAGCATCATAATGATGAAACATTTGGAACAATCTGAATTTTCCAGTCTTGTGAAATATTTTGAAGACATGTTGCACAAGAATCAGTACCTGTCAAACCCATACAGCCCCTCAGAACTCATCCGCATTTGCTTAATCAAATCACCTGAACATTTACGACATATTATTTTGGCAGGACGTTGCAAAGACGACATTGAAGCCTTTCAGGGACTCTTACAAGAATTGGAAATTGACACTGACAATCGCGGAACGCAAAAACAGGAACACAACAATTACAGGTCACATCCGTCACAATTCCGAGATGACAGAAATAATAATTGGACACGACAAAGCTATTCTTACAACGCAAATCGTGACCAAAACAGACACCACCCATATGACAACCACTGGCATTGTGATAGTTACAGAGAAAGATCGCGTTTCCGTAGTAATGAATATAACAGAGACAACCATAGAAACAGACAATATGGCAACCAGAACTATTTTTATCACGGGAGACAGAATAACTTCAGACGTGATGGTCCATGGTGCAGTGTTAATTCAGGGAAGAATTCTCCACCACTTAACCGACAAGAAAGAAATTATAGAAATTAACGACATGACGACAGACGATATAATCGTAACGACAGACCTGAATTTCATCAGAGCTGGTGGGATTCAAATAGGGCAGGGCCCTCTCGACAAGGTGAATTTGTTGAAGTTAGGTCTCCAAATCCTAATAACGACGCGCACCAACAAAGAGACAGACAATGACTCGCACTGCAGGCAGCCGTGTGCGCTGGCTGGGTCAGAGAAAAATAACATAGATGCTAACCTTGAGAAAAATTCCAGTATTCTTTACCAACGTATACCACATGATAATTGCGTTCAAGTTGAATCTCTGCGTACTAGGAAAAGTAAAGCATTGCACCACATTTCACATGTAAAACCGTTTACTGAAAGATAGTCTGCTTTTTAATTTAGTCTTTACTATAAAATTTTTCTCTTCACGTTACTAGTACTCTATGTCACACTTACGAACTGTTAACAAGTAACTATGTTTTAAAATAAACTATCCAGTCTAGAACCTAGGGAACATATTTAGACAGTAATTACGAATGCATTGTTATAGTGAACAGACGACACAGTGTTATTCTGTGTGTACATTCTTGCTTGTTAGTGGCACAATTACGTAATGACCATAAGGCTCACATGCTTAGAACATGTACCGGTACTGCTAATGAGATTTTAATGCAACATTTTGGTTTATTTGAAAATACATTCTAGATTTAAAGCACTTTCTGACAGATATCAGATGACACAGTGGTTAGTTTATTTGACAGCTACATGATTATATCACGACGCTACTAATGAGTGACACAATTTATATTATTGCTTTTGCGCTGTGTCTGTTTTATATCTGCACAGTTTTTCTGTATTATTCTGGAAAGTAAAACATGTTTTAGTAGTAACTTTCGTGGTATAGCTACAATGAGACAGCCTTTTTCGTTACACAACAATACGTTACATTATAGTACTTTCTTGATCATGGTAAGGTACATAATAACTACGATATCTATATGCAAAGCATTTCACTTTTGTTTATGAGGAGGTGAGTACATTGACTTCAGCAGAACTTTGCTTACAGAGTACGATAACTACGACAGTTCCACAGAATTATCTTACAGCAAGACGCACATTTATCGCTACAGGACATGCATTTGAGTGATTAATTTTGTACTTAAACCATTTATTTTTCAAGATTATTGAATTACAAAGAAAGTTTTCCGTGATACATTTCATTCCATTGCTGTAATCTGTAACACCTGAGGATATAATTACATTTATCCTCAGGGGGGTACATGCTTACTTTGTGTACCATGTGTGTGGCAAGCACAAGGAGCCATAGCTAATATGGTATTTGCTTATACAGCTTTACACATAGGTACCATATTTCTCCAACACAGAATTACACAGCTATCTGATTATTTAACAGAGAAACAAAAATTTTTTTTATGACAGTGACACATGTTTACACAATTACACAGTGGGATACTTTCACACTTATGAAACTGTATTTTGTCTGTACTTTGTGAATTGTTCATATTTTTTCAGAACCATTGTGATATCATGAGAACTTTGAATGATATGTGGTATGGGATCATGATTTTTAAAGTACGTTTGAGGTAGATGACACTATTGAAATGAGCAGAGAATTTTCTTTGGATTTTGATATTATTGGAGGAAGCTACGACGATTTTGAAATTGGACTGAGGTGTTATGATAATATTATTATGATGACGATGTGTATTATGCTGCTGAGGTACGTTTATGGTCAATAAGCTGATGCTATATGAGGAATTTGATTATGCTACGTATCTGTTATGATGAAATATTGAAGAAGTGTCGACGAATATTCATATGTGTAATAAGGTAAGGAATAATGAGTAGTGGTTAGGGACTCTTACTTGTGGAAAAGGATGTTGGAAACCAAGAATTGTACTTTAAGAGTTATGAAATGTGTCTAAATGCGTGAATGTATCACAATGCCGGCACTGTTATATTTATAGGATTTTGTTTCTACAGATTTGTAACGCAAATATTTCGACCTGTGAAATTTTATTCCTATCAAACTGTCACTGTAGTGGAAACTGATGTCGTAAATATTTCGGTAAGGAAGGTAGGTCACTGTAAGCACCCCGCTGCGCGACAGTCACCTGGAAAAAAGCCGTTAGTGCGTGCCTTTCAGAGGCACAGGTAAAAAAAAAAAAAAAAAGAGGCCATTATCCTCGCTATTGACATTTCTTTGCAGAAAGCATCGCAAATACGACACGCCCAAACTTGAAAACATATGATTACACTGTGGAACTCTTAATTTATGATATTTACTGAAATGAAATGATGAGAAACATTTCACGTCTATTGTCTTGCTAGTTGAAAGATTGTTTACTGCATTATGAAACGTCATATGGCTAGTCAATGACGTTTCATGCGTTGCTTTGCCTATTTTGTATATCTATTTTCTAGCTGCAGTGCAGCATTGGTAACAATAAAATTTATAGATGTACTAATATAAATATTTAATGCCTACAGATCCAGTAAATAATAACTTTATGATCTACCTGAAAAAAACAAAAAAAAAAAACGAAGGAGCACAAAAGACATTTCCCTTCGCAGGAATTGCATACAGAATTTTCTTTTCAAGTACTTGGTAATTTCTTTGGTGGAATAAGTCATGGTGCACCACTTTAATTACATAGACATTAAGATGTGAATATACATTTCCCTTATCTGCATTGTTGTCTTTAGTGTAATATTTTTTCTGCTTGAGCTTTGTCATGTTTAGGTATAAGTTGTAGCATTTGCTGCTACTGTTTGCCAGGCATAGTGTTACGAAATTTGACTTTGTATTACTCTGTTAAGCCAGTTTTACTACGGATTTATTTTTCTTGTTTGCTTCTCATTGCCTTATATTAGTTGTAATAATGCTGCTTGTGCTGCCAATTTGCATTTTTTGTCATTGCTGTTTGTGTTAATTGTTTTGTGCTGCTGCATTGCCTTGTCCCTTAGTTTAGTATCTGAGCTCAGTAGATTTAATTTAGCTTAAGATGGGGTAGGCTATGTAAGAGAACGATTTGTGATGAATTGGAAGAAATGCATTGAGAGGCTATAAGAAAATGGTTTGGCCAAAAAGTATTTTGAAAGAGAATATGAACAAAAAATAGGGTTTAGGGACAACAGGTTTAGGTAGGATTCTCTTGGAAATAAATGATGAGGTAAGATAATGGAAAATAAATAATGAGGTAAGAAATATGTGAACATATAAATACAGAAAACAAGCTTTGATTGGATTTTTTTGGTGGAAACGAATGTTGAAATAAGACGAAAGATCTATGGAATGAAGTTTTGGGTTGGTCTGCAGTACCAAAGGTTACACTGAAAACAAACCCTGTCCTTTCCCTTTCTGTTATTCCGCTATGTGTTTGTGTACTCTTGTATATTTGTGTTCTTCTTGTCTTTATGTGTTTAGCCAATAAGATTTACGTTGTAGAATTTTTGAAATACTATGTTATTTTCTTTGTAAAAATGTTTAGACATTATTTATTCTGTTGTCGCTTAGTGCTCATGTGTGAAATTAATGTTTCGAGAACTATTCTCATTATTTTATGTATTCACTTACGTCATAATTCCTGTAACACTGATGTATCTGTTTATTTCTGTTCTTTTGTAAAGCCTGTACTACTACAAATTTAGCTGTATTGTTATGTTCTTTAATAATGTATTTTGTACCTTTGTTATTGTATTCTCATGTTATAAAATTGTAATTGACACCAGTTCATCAAATTTCCGATGGTCATAGTATATGCAAAATATGTGAGAAGTTGGGACTGTTAGTGTTTGGACGTGTGTTAATAATTCAGGAAGGGACTGGTTAATAGCATTGCTGGTTCTAAGGACACTTCCAAAAGCTTTGTGAGTGCACAAGTGGTGGTTTATGGACTTGCTATATTGTCTGCAAGACTGCTAAGGACCATTCCAAAAACTTTGTGAGTGCACAAGTGGTGGTTGATGGACTTGCTATATTGTCCGCAAGACTCTTCGATGGTGATTGTGCACCTCCACAGTCGCAACAGATGGCTGCTGGCCGTCTCTACCAGGACTACAGTTGGTCCGCATCTTTGATGGCCCACCAATACCACAATTTCTACAAGGACTGCACTGGGTCTGCACCTCTGGTGGCCCACCAATACTGTAATCTCTACCAGGACTACAGTGGGTCTACTCTGTGATGACCTACCTACCAATATTCTTCAAAACTTCGACTGACTCTGCGGTGGGTTTGCTCTGTTGTGGCCCATTACTTGTCTGCATGTTGAGAGTCAGCACTGTCTTTCCGTTGGAAGGACAACACTACTTCTTCAAGACTGCATGGAAATCCACTACTTCCATGTGCATTTTCTTTTACTGCTCAGACTTTGAGAAAAACACTGCTATTTTACTGTGATGAACGATCAGGACTGTCTTTATGGACTGCGAGAAAATTTTATCTTTTGACCAACATTGTATCAATAAGTGTGTGCATATGATTTCTTTGTTATTGTAATTGTGAAATTTTTTTTAACAAATATGTATTGGCCAGTGCCCAAAACAATTCGTAAAATTTTTTGTGGGGAGCATGGGGGCTATGTAAGTAGGCTGTTTAGGTTTTTTTATTGGTAACGCCACGTAGCGCTCTGTATGGAAATCACTGGCTGTGCTGTGTGCAGTCTGTGGCTAGATTGCATTGTTGTCTGTCATTGTAGTGTTGGGTAGCTGGATGTTACAGCGCGTAGCGTTGCGCAGTTGGAGGTGAGCCGCCAGCAGTGGTGGATGTGGGGAAGTGAGATGGCGGATTTTTGAGAATGGATAATCTGGTGGTGTGTCCATCAGAAACAGTAGATTTGTAAGAATGGATGTCATGAACTGCTATATACACTCCTGGAAATGGAAAAAAGAACACATTGACACCGGTGTGTCAGACCCACCATACTTGCTCCGGACACTGCGAGAGGGCTGTACAAGCAATGATCACACGCACGACACAGCGGACACACCAGGAACCGCGGTGTTGGCCGTCGAATGGCGCTAGCTGCGCAGCATTTGTGCACCGCCGCCGTCAGTGTCAGCCAGTTTGCCGTGGCATACGGAGCTCCACCGCAGTCTTTAACACTGGTAGCATGCCGCGACAGCGTGGACGTGAACCGTATGTGCAGTTGACGGACTTTGAGCGAGGGCGTATAGTGGGCATGCGGGAGGCCGGGTGGACGTACCGCCGAATTGCTCAACACGTGGGGCGTGAGGTCTCCACAGTACATCGATGTTGTCGCCAGTGGTCGGCGGAAGGTGCACGTGCCCCTCGACCTGGGACCGGACCGCAGCGACGCACGGATGCACGCCAAGACCGTAGGATCCTACGCAGTGCCGTAGGGGACCGCACCGCCACTTCCCAGCAAATTAGGGACACTGTTGCTCCTGGGGTATCGGCGAGGACCATTCGCAACCGTCTCCACGAAGCTCGGCTACGGTCCCGCACACCGTTAGGCCGTCTTCCGCTCACGCCCCAACATCGTGCAGCCCGCCTCCAGTGGTGTCGCGACAGGCGTGAATGGAGGGACGAATGGAGACGTGTCGTCTTCAGCGATGAGAGTCGCTTCTGCCTTGGTGCCAATGATGGTCGTATGCGTGTTTGGCGCCGTGCAGGTGAGCGCCACAATCAGGACCGCATACGACCGAGGCACACAGGGCCAACACCCGGCATCATGGTGTGGGGAGCGATCTCCTACACTGGTCGTACACCACTGGTGATCGTCGAGGGGACACTGAATAGTGCACGGTACATCCAAACCGTCATCGAACCCATCGTTCTACCATTCCTAGACCGGCAAGGGAACTTGCTGTTCCAACAGGACAATGCACGTCCGCATGTATCCCGTGCCACCAAACGTGCTCTAGAAGGTGTAAGTCAACTACCCTGGCCAGCAAGATCTCCGGATCTGTCCCCCATTGAGCATGTTTGGGACTGGATGAAGCGTCGTCTCACGCGGTCTGCACGTCCAGCACGAACGCTGGTCCAACTGAGGCGCCAGGTGGAAATGGCATGGCAAGCCGTTCCACAGGACTACATCCAGCATCTCTACGATCGTCTCCATGGGAGAATAGCAGCCTGCATTGCTGCGAAAGGTGGATATACACTGTACTAGTGCCGACATTGTGCATGCTCTGTTGCCTGTGTCTATGTGCCTGTGGTTCTGTCAGTATGATCATGTGATGTATCTGACCCCAGGATTGTGTCAATAAAGTTTCCCCTTCCTGGGACAATGAATTCACGGTGTTCTTATTTCAATTTCCAGGAGTGTATATTATGACTATTAAGGTAAATACATTTTTTGTTCTCTATTAAAATCTTTCATTTGCTAACTATGCCTATCAGTTGTTAGTGCCTTCCGTAGTTTGAATCTTTTATTTAGTTGGCAGTAGTGGCGCTCGCTGTTTTGCAGTAGTTCGAGTAAAGAAGATTTTTGTGAGGTAAGTGATTTGTGAAACGTATAGGTTAATGTTAGTCAGGACCATTCTTTTGTAGGGATTACTGAAAGTCAGATTGCGTTGCGCCAAAAATATTGTGTGTCAGTTTAAGCACAGTCTTGTACAATTTTTCAAAGGGGACGTTTCACAGTCAACGACCAAATACACGTCGTCTGATGAGACGGCCGTCCAAACGACCAACCAAGGTCGTTCCCACTGATGTGTGTCAGCAACAGTCGGGTGTGTCATGGCTGTCTGGACCTCACTGTTGCTCCGTCCCAACTCAAACCCCTACACATGACGACCTGGAAATACTAGCGATCGCTCCAAAGTTAGTAGAACAGTGCTCTTATCAACAAGCACTGCTGCTGCCACTCATGGACAGGCAAGCCAGCAACTTAGTGACGCCAGTAAATGGAATAAGAAATAGGACAGCAACACCGCAAAGACGTCAAGTAATATATGGCACGAACGCAAGCTGCACATGGCTCAATATCTTGTTAAGTAGATGTCAATTTTAAAAGTACTGTGAATCTTGTTCAGTGAAGCTGTATCGAGTCATGGCTTTAGGCTTAAGTTAAAATCTAAAGGGAGTTCCCCTTAGAAGGGTAAGGTGGGACAAACGTTGGAGTAGAAAGTTCCAAAACATTTCTTTTTGTGAAGCAGTGTGTGGTGCGATGCACACACACTGTGTTGTATGTTGATTAAAATAAACACAATCAATGTTAAATGGCGTCAGATAGACAGGAAATTATTGCTACACAAAATTATACAGTATTAAGCACCACTATGCTGAAGATAAGGTGGGTAGATCACGTAACTAATGAGGAGGTATTGAATAGGATTGGGGAGAAGAGAAGTTTGTGGCACAACTTGACTAGAAGAAGGGATCGGTTGGTAGGACATGTTTTGAGGCATCAAGGGATCACACATTTAGCATTGGAGGGCAGCGTGGAGGGTAAAAATCGTAGAGGGAGACCAGGAGATCAATACACTAAGCAGATTCAGATGGATGTAGGTTGCAGTAAGTACTGGGAGATGAAGAAGCTTGCACAGGATAGAGTAGCATGGAGAGCTGCATCAAACCAGTCTCAGGACTGAAGACCACAACAACAACAACAACAACAAGCACCACTAGCCAAGAGGAAGTGGCTATGTTATTACAAGGGCCAGTGGAAAGTCGTTGTTTGCTGTGAAGGAGGCAGACATTGTGCTGTAGCGTTACCCACTGTACTGGCCAAATATTACGATGTAAATAACGATTTGTAAGCCACTGTGTAAAAGCTGCTAAACCATCCATCGGTAGTAGAATCTCGTCAAAAGCTGCAATACGTTGCTGAACACCACAAAAGATACGAGGTATTTATTTCTATGGTGAAGTTCAGTATATTCTATTTTTCATAGTGATAGACGTATTGTAAAAGTCATGATTCGTCGTACTGTTGTACAAGTTAAGTGTTTAAAAGCAAGAAGCTTTATTATGGTGTTGTTATTTTAGTATATGTTAAGTGTGTTCTTTTCACATTGTGTGATATTTAACATTTTCAGTCATATACTGGCTATAAGTAGCCCTATATAAAGTACTCAAAATTAGTATTGCTATATTGAGAAAGTGTCAGCTTGTGTACGAAGTACCAGCTATTTTATTACATTGATAATCGTAATAAAAGCAGTTGCGGAAGACGACAACGAAAGGTATCGTGCACATAGTCATTACTACAAAAAAGGTTGTTACTGTGGCGTTCAGACCATACGATTTTACTGATTCGTGGCGTGTGACAAACTACATTTATGTTTCAACAAAAGTGGAGGAAAGTGTTTTTGTCACATAGAATTGAAGTACTATCAGTTCAAAAAATCTTTACGTTGAAAATTATTAGGAAACGTCAGTGTCAAGTCTGATTTTCAGTCAGTGGTCAATTCTGTGTAAAAATAATGTTAAAGAAAGATGTTTATTAGTAACAAAAATTACAAATAACACAACCACAGTAGCTATGTATCTTCAGTGTTTAGTAGGATATTTTCACTCAATATTTCAGTGTTATTTCACATAAAAGTGTCTCAAGTTTAAAATAGATTTGTTTTGTACTGATGAAAGTGCCTTTTACTGCGGTAACGAAAGTAATAATTGTGTAGGATCCATATTGTCGACTTGCAGTGTATGTAGATATTTCAAAGTGTGCTCTCCTCCCCTTTGTTTACTTGTGAAGCTACTATGTCGGTCGCAGTTATTCAAAATTAAAGATTGTGTGGTAAGAGCTCAGCTCTGCAGTGCATAGTGCGATGAGTGAAATCAGTACTAAGGTCTTACTGCACGCCTGTGTCCGCCCGTTATAATTACGAATCCGATCTCCAACCACGGTCATTTCTAGGAAAAACTGATCCATATAAGGATAGAACTCGGTGGAGCATCGCAACTAGTAAATACTGTACTTGCAGAAATATTGACGAGAATTCCGGCGCCATTTCTGAAGCAACATATTTGTTTTCCTAACGATAAAATCAATCTATTTCTAAAGCCATACACGACGAAGTAACGTCCCAGTGGCGTGTCGCGGTTCGCGCGACAAATAATTAACAACCGTTTGGAGAGGTTATTTACGGCTATCAACAGGTGGGCGCTCTCAGCAGCGCTACCCGGAAGGCGCAGCCGCTCGCTAATTGGATTACTGGGCCGCCGGTACATCTCGCTCCTGACTCTCCAAAGAGCCGTCGACACTGTTTTCTAAATTTCACACACTTTGCGTGGGGAACCGAACGAAACACCAAAGAATAAAACGAGGGCCGAAAGAGGTACTTCTTCATTCATATCTCTGAAAAAATAAGAAGTGTAAAAATGTGGTTCCATATGCAAGTTAACAAGAGCTTTCAAGGATTTAATAACACCATTCGTGGATTAAATTCCGTAACCTGATAGAAGAGATGAAAATTCCGAAACGCCGCTAATAGATGGGGACACCTGCTGTTGTAGGACATACTATGTAGATCTTTCTATGAAGTATTCGATATCACAGTTTTATCTATTATATGATACACATTTATCAGCACATCAAATGTTAAAATACCATACTTGATGCTCTATATTGTATCAGCTTACATTGTGCACAAGATATATAAAACGCAACACATCCATATTTTCAACTACAACTCATTTAAATACCATTAACAGGAACTTTTAATTATTGGAAAAGTACATTACTGTAATCAGCAATTTTACGAAATTTACAGAAAAACTAATTCTTTTCTTTGTGTAACTATCACAGAATAATCACGTTTAAACGTTAGTGTTAAAATCAGTTCAGTCAGTAAATGGGACATTAAATTTCGAAATGTGGTTATTTCATAAAACGTGAAAATTACCGTTTTGGGTAGACTTCTGGCTAACTGGTTCACTGAAAGGAACGTTCATTCTCAAAAAATTATGTATCTATAAAAACTCAAATCAGATTCATTGTAATTAATTCTGTAATTGCGAGTTCTAGAACTGTCATAATCAAATTATTAATTCGATCATTTGTTGAAAAGGAGATTGTTGCGTAAAATTTGAAGCTCCAAATCTATTTCCGCATTATGCGAAGTACTCCAAAACATGTTTGCATAACGAGGTAGTAATCATTTTGTATCAAGTATTGTTAGTCACAATTCTCAAGCAGTATTTCGAGACCAAATTTGAAAATCTGGTTTATAAAGTCACATTAGCTTTAATAAGCCATTTATTATCTTCAAAACTTTGGCTGTAATTTCTTACGAAAAGAACCGATTTGAACTGTAACCCAATTAATTTGACTTTGTGAACAGTACCTTCAAAGAACTTGTGTTGTTGACAAACCATGTGACTAGTGAACCTAAGTGCTCGGGAGTAGCAGTAGAGTGGCGGAAGGGTGGCAACACAGTGGCAGTTGTTTTTAGTTAGTTTGAGTATGTGATATGTAAGGTCAGTTTCTTTCAGCTGCGCATCGTACGAATGTTGTCGAACGATATAAATATTAACACAAAATGCAAACTATGTGTTGGTGTACATTAATTAATATCATCAGCTTTTCACATTGACTCTTGGGATTTCTGCAGTGAACCAATTTATGTACCCCAATTAACATTGAATTGGTGGAGTAAAGTCTTTGAAACTAAAGATAAATACGCTCTCCAAGCATTTCATTGACCTTAACACAAACTCGTAATCTATGAGAATGTTAATAAAGCATTTTTATCAACAACCTGGTAAAAGAGTGAGTTAGACTGTAATTCCGACTTGGAATGTCTGTGTGCGTTGACCGTATGCCGCTGTGTGAGGCGGGTGACCTTGAGCGGGACTTAGCCACAGAGCGAGGCTGCCGCCATCTTGGATTTCGAGCGCGCTACTTCCTGCCGCGCCCAGCCGCGCTTAGCCGCGCCCAGCCGCGCCCAGTTCTTATCAGTACTTGCAGGCAGCTGCAGGCTCATTCGAATCGAGGCAGCCGCACGGAGCGCACCGCCATGCCATACAGGAGGAAAATGTATAGAAGAAGGAGCAGATTGCCAGTGTACAAGACGGGTGACGCTTTTTCAATTACACCAAATGAAACTGGTCAGTAGGAGTTACTACAAGGACCTATTACTTTTGTTGGTTGCAAGATTCAGTTTTCTTGTACTACAACAGAAGTAGTTAGTGGCAATTCATGGTTAACAATTGCTGTCTTAAGAGGTACTGATAAACCTCTTCAAGGAGTGGAGGCCTACAATGAAAGAGACATTATTTCTTATCGCACCTTTCCAGTTGGAGTTGTACCCAACAGGTCAGTGATTCAGATGTGAAGTGTAATGAGATTCTTGAGTGAGCCGTGGTAAAAATTGCTGTTTCGAAGAGCGCGCCACAGCTCCTAGTGTGAAGCAGTCGCCCTCCGTTTCTGGCGGTGGCGCCACTGTGGCAATCGCAGCTTTAGTGTTTCACTCTGGTGGGAAAGGGGAAATGTTGCCTGTTCACGTGCATTGAAGGGGCGCTATGAGCTCGCCAGTGGATCAGTCTCTCGTTCCCAGCTTGCTAGTCTGTCTCTCGTCCGCATTTGTTAGGGAGTTAGTGTCTGTCTGTCGTTCGGAGTGCTAGTATGTCTTTCGTTCGGATCAGCCTTTAAGGCCGTCAGAATGAGAGTTTTTCCACTCCGCCAGTAATAGAACTCAGTGAGTGGTCGCCCGGTCGGGGCTTAGTTCCTGCATCTGAGTCTGCGCGTTAGGCCGCCAGTCTGCTCGAGTTTGCTCAGGCAATGGTCATTCGCGGTTGGATCGATCGGTTGGTCGGTCGTGCACAAGATGACTTGTCCGTCTTGAGAGTCGGCGCATGTGAGGTCGCCACGTGAGTCCAGTGGGCCGCGCCGTATAGCGAGGGGAGCGGCTTCGCGGTCGACACGAGAGCAAGAGGAGTCAACCCACAACATCGGTCTGGCTGGTGCGACCTGCGACGCCGTGGTGTAACTGGTTCTCCGCGCGCTTCTGGGCCCCTTCACTTACCATCTTGTGGAGCTTGGCTCGATCCTTTCCTGGTGCAGGGATGTCGTTTTGCCTGTGGGCGTGTTTCCTCTGCATGGTTGGGTCCGAGCCAGTATCTCCGTCGTCATGTGCTTGGAAGTGAGTCGGAGACGAACCAGCAGAGCAGTTGCGACGGAGCAGCAGTCGCGGACGGTGCAGTTGGCAGTCGGTCGGTTGGTGCGGACCAGGAAAGGCGGGAGACTGGCACGCCTTCCTGTGTCCATTGAAGCGGCTGGCAGCGGGCGGTTCAGGAGAGCGATTTGGGGGTGCTGCGCCAGGTCTTCTCGAGAAATCGCAGTTTATGAGAAGTTAAGTGATTGGTGATGTGTTGTGTGATTTACTCTTACAGCTTGCTAGTCTGTCTCTCGTCCGCATTTGTTTGGCAATTAGTGTCTGTCTGTCGTTCGGAGCTGCCTCTGTCATGTCTGTCGGATTTAGTGTGTTAACGAATTTATTGCTTGGGGTGTAACGACCTAATTCCTAAAACATGTTTTGATCTTGCCTATCATCTTGAGAGGCGATATCTGTGTACTGTAGAGCATCGTAACTTGTTTGGCCAACCCTGTAGAATTTTGTGTAAGATTGCATTCCATGGGCTTTTATTTAAATGATCATTATAGTGTATAAAGTTGCCACGCTTCCACCGTAAGACTTTCCTTAGAAGTTAAAATCAAGTTTCACTTTCAGTGGCAAGTTAATCTTTTAATTTTAGTGTTTTGTACCATTTCCATCCCTCCTACAGGGTGCGTAGTTTGTGTGCTTGTGTGAATTGTTAAAAATTTTACTTTAAGGTAATGTGGTGTGTTGCAGATTTCCACCTGTGTAGCCTTTCAGAGGTTGTTGTGGGTGGTCGTGACTAAGGCCGTGTCAAAAGGCAGCGACAAAGTTCTCAACCCGAAAGCTCATACACACAAAAATTTGTTTCTTTCTGCCTATGAATAAATTGTAACTTGATATTTAGAGGGTGCTTTCTGCTTATAATTTTAAATCTGTTTATTTAAAAAAAGCTTTTAGGAATAAAATTCCCTTTTGTTAAAAGCAATTTCATTTTGATTTCATCAGTTACTCCCTTGCAATTACTTCCACGCTTACATAGTGTGATTAAATGTGTTAATGTTCTTGATGAATCGCTAGAAAAAAAATTAAGAATATACTTTGAAATTAATAAATCATGGTTCACTGAGTTTAAAGAAAACATACCAGGTTCCAGTTTATTGCCAACTAATCGCAGTTTGCGGATCGAGTGTATTCCCCTGCAGAGAGAATTGAAGCGAACTGATTATGGCCAGTAAAGAATGTATGCAACAGAAGTGCAGAGATTGAACATCACTAATCAAGAAACAAAGACTGAAGCAGAAGATGATGATGATGATGATGGTGTTTGGATTCTGAGGCCCTCAAATGCATGGTTATCAGCGCCCGTACAAATTCCCTACCGTTGCTGAGTCCAATCTCCCCACTTGCATGAATGGTGATGAAATGACGAGGACAACACAAACACCCAGTCATAAAGACTGAAGAGACGTGCACTTTCGGAGGTCGGACAAATCCCTTTACATTGCATGAGATTCAAAGCATGGAGGAAAGTGTTAAGACATCTAAAATACATGTGCAGCCGAGAGTCACCAATTCGACTGCCACAGTTCTATTTCTGCAAAACGTGATTCGGCAAGTCGCAAAAGACAAGTTTCGAAGAGAGCAAGAAGAAATCTGTGTGACAGTAAACGAACAATCCCGTGTTTTAGTGCAGGGCAAACAACACATAAAAAGGGCGTGCGTCAACTGGTCATCACATAAGGCTCAAGGTTCGCAAGAGAACAGGCACCGGAAAATATATCACGCACCATAAGATACACAACGTGACTCACACTATCTGCATCCATGCTAGATGGTGTGAGTTTTTTGCCTATCTTGTGATGCATCAAATATTTTCCGAGTCACTTTTATTTACTAAAAACCAATCAAAAGTCTAGATCGCATAAAAAATTTCTTTACTTCAGACAATCGGTTTTAACAGTCATGGCTGTCGTATACGGGTCTTTACATCTTTTTATTGTAAAACACGTTCATTTTATGCTGAGCCTCACGCAAAAGATGTCAAGAGGATAAAACTCAGCACATTATAAACGTCTACCATCGCCAAAATATTTAACAACATACAGCACCTTTTCCAAAAGGCTATGTCGTTATACAAATTGCTCACAAATACTTGTTACATCATACAAACATGGTACACAATAGCAAATCTGTTTACATATGCTGGGCACATTTTTATATTCCCTATCATGCACAAGAAGACAGTGAACACTGTACCTCAGACATGAACAGAGAAGAAAACAGCGATTCAAATGCAAGCCTCAAAACAGCGATTCAAAAGTAAGCCTCAATTTAAATAACGTTGGAAATGACAAATGTGATATGACTGCTTGTGGCTACAATTTGCCAAACGCGAAGGCGTCTAGTAACTGCACGAAATATCCGGTAGAGTTATATATGAAATTAAAGGACAACATGAGGTTAACCAGACTTGAAAAAGTCACCCATGTACTCTTTGATTTGAGACATGTAGTCATACTGGTACATCCCAGGGGGAGGACAGTGGCTTTTCCAGTAATCTATGCAATCGAACGGATACAGCTTAGATTCAGTAACTTGCCAACAAGTGTCAGAGGACAGTGTGATATTTGCTGAGAATAGTATTCACATGTTATGGCTGGGTGCTCTGCAACTGAAATCGACCGTTTCCCACATGTATATACATGGTGGTCATAAGCAGTCTGTGAAGCTTGTAAGGGTGTTGCAGCAAGGCTGTGCTGAAAAATAAAATAGAAGAATTTGAAATGTTGCACCGTTTCCGAGTTAATTCTATATCTGCATGGACAATCTGCAAAGTGCCTAGCAAACGGTTCATCGAACCATTTCCACAATAATTCTCTATTCGTGCAATATCTAAAGGCGCACAGAAACAAAGAACACCTATTATCTTTTCGTGTGTGCTGTAATTTCCCTTATTTTGTAACGATGATCGTTTCTCCCTATGTCCGCGGCGTCGAGGAAATATATTTGCCTTCGGAGGGGAAATTTGTTGACTAATATTTCATGAAAAGTTTCCGTCGCAACGAAAAACGCCTTTGTTTTAATGACGTCCAACCCAAATCCTGTATCATGTCAGTGACACTCTCTCCCCTTTTTCGCGATAACACAAAACGTGATGCTCTTCTTTGTTCTCTGTTAACTCCGTTAATTTTATCTGGTTAGGACCCTCACCGCGCAGCAGTTCTCCAAAACAGGATGGACAAGCCTAGTGTAGGCAGTCTCTTTCGAATATGTGTTTAGCCATTAAAACACAGTCTTCGGTTTGCCTTCCCTACAACATTTTCTGTTCTTTACAATTTAAATGATTCATAATGGAATAAGCGTTGAAGTTAGCCAATCAAGCAGTTTTGCATGTAAATTCTAGCGGGCCATCAGACACGTCACGTATCTCAATGCGTAGTTGACAGCATACCAGACGGCTCAGACTTCTATTCCCTTTCGATCCTTATTACCGTTCCACGTCCAATTTATGTTTAATTCTCTTGTTCGGGTTTAGGAAACCAAACCAAGCACACGTTTGACGAAACCGTCGGTGACAGGCCTCTTGAATTTGCGCTCGCGACTTACTGATTGCCTGACTTTAGTGCTAAGTAACTCGGAAACGGCCAAACGTTAACGAATTTTATTTTTTCTTCGACAATTATTTCTCAATACAAGCTACGCTGAAATACTCTTTCAAGCTTTTCAGACTGTTTCTGACCACCATGTATGCACAGGGTGACCCGCGAGTTACTTCATATTCGAAAATGCTCTAATTCACGGAAGAGAGAAGAAAATTTACACAGATCACAGATCATAACGAAAAGTTTGAGATCACCCACATTGCTGCTAAAAGAAATCTCTTAATCTTCAGTTACACGATAAATCTATCTATGAAAAGGCTGTAAATTCACTAAATACCTAAGAATTACAATTACAAAAAACTTAATTTGGAAAGGACACACAGAAAATTTTGTTGGAAAGGTGAACCAAAGGCTGCGTTTTCTCAGCAGAACTCTTACAAGATGTAACAGATCAACTAAGGAGACTGCCTGCACTACGCTTTCCCGTCCTCTGTTGGAGTACTGCTGCGCAGTGTGGAATCCTCATCAGACAGGATTAACAGAATACACCGGAACAGTTCAAACAAGGGCAGTACATTTTGTATTATGAGAAGTAGGGGAGAGAGTGACACTGACATGATACATGATTTGGAATGGACATAATTAAAACAGAGACGTTTATCGTTGCGGCAGGACCTTCTCACGAAATTTCAATCACCAACTTTCTCCTCCATATGCTAAAATACTTTGTTGACGCCTACATACATGGGGCGAAAGGACCATCGTAATAAAAATAAGAGAAATCAGAACTCGCTCAGGAAGAAATAGGTGTTCATTTTCTCCGCGGGTTTTTCAAGATTGGAATAATGGAGAATTATTGTGAAAGTGATTGGATGAACATACTGCCGCTCACTTACGTGTGATTTAATGAGAATCATCTACATGTCGATGCGCGAAATGACCCGATGCTTTCCTGAATCCAGAAACGAGTGCAAAAGCCGGCCAAGAGATGGTACTGGAGAGAAACACTTCAGAGTCGCCCCATGAGGATCGTGTACAAAATGGGATCTAGTGATACAGGGAGTCAAATTCACCAGCAATCGTGGTAAGTCGACTTTGCCAGAAAAGGTGGGAAGGGACTCAACTCCATATTGCTGCATGTCTGGAAGATATTTTGTTTACTTCGTTTGGTGACGATCGCGTGGTCAGACGCCAATTCCGTCATGCTTCACCTCCATTGTTCCTGGGCCTCAATCCGTGTGAATACTGGCTGTGTGGTTACCTGAAGTCGTAAGTATATGGAGATCGTCTAACATCAATAAGGATGCAAAAAGACAACATGTGGTGGCTAATTCTCACCATATCTACTGAGATTTTGCTCTTATTGTTTACGACGTTGCCCCTCGACTACATGTATTATTGATGATTGATGGCTGACATGTTGAGCATTTGTTAAAACTTACATTATCTTTGCTAAAAGTCAACTGTTAGGATAATTATGTTTTGTATCGTATTAAGCGCCATCCGTTAGTTGTTTTGTGCACGTTTTTTTTCCTGGTTTCAATAAAACCCCATGTCGTTTAAACCATTTATGTCAATTTTTACTGCTCTACCAGCTTTATTCCTTGAAGTAATGAATTTTCAAATGTTTACACACGTCTGGGTCACCCTGTGATTAAGCAGAGCTGATGGCTAACAAGTTGACAAGTATAGCGCAAATAAATAACTGTGACAAAATATGGAAATTGGGGCAAGATTTATACTTTGATGTAGTATGAGTAGTGGGGCAAAGGGGATTCTGGGTCTCTTGTGATATCAAACTGATGATTTGTGATCCCTGGAAGATGATTTATGATCCCTTGGGGATGGTCCATCCTTCTGAGAATCCCCCACCCATCCCCATTCCCCTCTTTCTCCACTAGCCTTCTGGGAAAAGGACAGTTTTTCTCACTTCACTCCAGTTCAGTTCTGAGCCACTTTCCCTCTCCTGGGAAATCCCCTTCCCCTTCCCTGATCCCCCCCCCTCCCTTCAACCATCTGGAAATTCGTGAGACAGAGATTCAGTGTGTGCTGCACTGTTGGTGCAGAAGGGTCTTACATCACAAAATACAAGTTAATGTCGATTGAGATAATAATATATTTATTTAAACAGTTTACCAGAGATAGTATCTCCCTATGTGGGTAGGGCCCACATCTGCACATACTGTCATCACTTCCTAAGACATAATAACTGTTAGCATAGAGGAATGGAATGAAGTGTGGTATAATAGCCGCCATTGTGGGTCATCTGCTCATGTGTCTGCTGGCCAGGTCATGGTGCACCAAGCATGTGCCTACTGCCAATATCAAGCAATGTCTGCTGGCTGGGAGCTACTGGGTACTGGATGGAATGCTGAGTGTGTGCACTTTCCACAGAGGTCGAAAATGGAACAGTGTCACCAGACCAGTGGTTGCCATCCTTTGATGTTTGGCAAGCAGGAAACCACCTATGCTCTGTCTCATGTGGCTGCTTCCTGTTTTAACAACTGTGCCTCACACCTATAGACAAAAGTGATGTGCCTAATCGCCTGAGGGACCTGCATTCGTTCTCAGGGTCCCTGATCTGATGGCATCCTTTGATCAGAAAAAATTCTAGACTAACTTTCTGACTGTCTCTCTCAAGTAGTTACTTCCTATGTGCATAAACACCAGGATGAACCAAAATATCCTGACACACTGCCAGAGGTTTCTACTCCTCCCCAGAAACTCTGTTCCTGTTGGCTAAAGCTGTGTTCAAAGGGAGAGCTGGAGCTATTGCAATAATGAAAATGGCAGGATATAGTCCACTGGCACAACCCTATCAAATTGGTTGTTTAATAGTTTACAGAAGACAAGGTGGGAAACGAAACTCTGCAAGGTGTAAGTCAAATAGATCGCTTAAGACACTTATTACCACCTGATGGTGATTCACCTTCAAGATGAAACATATTTTCACAATTTGAGAATCACACCCATTCTTTCAGCAAATCAAGTAATTAAATCTCTGCCATAAGTACATCATAGGGCTGATTATACTTGAGGTCTTGTGTGAACAGATATTTGAGAACACAAGCACCCTCCTCCACCACAACGTTTTACTTAATATATCTGGTGATAAAAACCTTCGCTGGCCAGTGTGGCCGTGCGGTTCTAGGTGCTTCAGTCTGGAACTGTGTGACTGCTGTGGTCGCAGGTTCGAATCCTGCTTTGGGCATGGATGTGTGAGATGTCCTTAGGTTGGTTAGGTTTAAGTAGTTCTAAGTTCTAGGGGACTGATGACCAGACATGTTAAGTCTGATAGTGCTCAGAGCAATCTGAACCATTTTTTGAACCATTTGATAAAAACCTTCGAATCAAACACACTCATGATTGCAATGGGTGCACCATCCACCAACTTCCAGGAGGTGTGGCCACAATGGCAGCTGCATGCCCATCTCTATGTATCTTACCACACTAGATTAGCATTCAGGAGGAAGATGGTTCAGAGCCATATCCAGCCCTCCTCACTTAGGTTTTCCATATTTCCCCTAAATCACTTCAGCCATGCACTTTCTTTGAAAGGCTGATTCCTTCTCCATCCTTCCCAAATTCGACATTCTGTTTCTTTTCTGATGAGATTGTTGTCGCAAATCATTAAATACTGATCTCTCATCCAGGTATCCATCTGCTGGCCATACCCGATGCTCAGTGGTTGGAGATTTTCATGGGGGAGGGGTGGGGGGACCCGGAAATGTCCAACGCAAACACTCGTCATATTTAATCTTGTCATGCAACACACATGTCCTCTTCTGTCGCCACATAACCAGCATACTGGTTACTTCGCTATGCAGCCACACACATGGCGCTGTGAACACCGCCATTGCGACTTGTCCCTGTGGCTGTGGGCAAAAGTCAACAGGTTGGAGCATTCTTTGCATGTGGGAATCATGGTAGTCTAAGCCGCTGCTCTCGGTCGACCAAAATCTTGTGAGCACTTCTGTCAGCCACGCCACACTGCGAAACAATTATGAGTGGCCCAGACATATTGTTTTAACTGCAATTCCATCACTGACATAAAATCCCCAGTTAGAAAATCTACTTCACCTAATCGAAAATTGGAATGTTGTTGTCCGTACACCTCGAATTTCTCATGCAAAATTTAGCTTCAACCCTTTTATACGAGCTATTTTTGAAGACAGAAGAAATCAGAGCATACACATGTTTTCACGTTGCTGCAGTATCGTTACTTGTAGTGAAAACTATGTACAGCAGTATGGCATAGGCTGTATTTGCTCTAACTATTCTCTCATCATAAAATTAGAGAAAAAACAATCTAGACTCTCTTTTTCATTAATTTTAGATAGCTTACAAGAACGCTGTTCCCTAAAATGTTGCAAAAGGTACTGAATTCTCTCATCAGATAAAAATATCTGTTCTTATCAGCTTAATATCTGTTATGTCCCACATCACAGGCCTAGAATTCTAAATTCATTTTTGGCTCTTGCTGGAGAGCTAAAGGAGAGCATGTTATACCTCCGTCATTAGATGTCTCCTCGCTTTCGAACTCTCTTAAGGTAGCCAAATGCCTCTTCATATATTAAATGTCTTAATGTAGCAGCACAGAGGAGTTGTAAATAACAGGTTAATACTACACATCTCCATATACATTCGATAATATAGCTAATTTCTTACGGTTGTTACCTCTCCCTCTCTACGTGGTAGATTCAAATTTGGTTAAAACATATCATCACAATATGCTCCAATTCGAAATTATATCTGTGATACTCTCACTTTCGTTTCCACCCCACCCAGTGGCACGTCATTGATACCAAACTGATAAATTGCTTCACTAATTAATTAAACTGATGACGAGAGGCCTTTTGTATTAATAATTTGTTTTTGCAGTTGGATTACATTCGCCAGGTAACCCTTACAGACGCTTCTTTGTCGTCTCTGGTGGCTTCACACAGGCTACTTAGTCACTTCCTCTGACATCAAAATAGTTGGCAACTGTCGTCAAATGACTGAAATAATTTTTTCCCATATGTTCCTTTCTTAACCCATTCTGGGGAGAACCTCCTCATTTCTTGTGTTATCAGTCTGCCTAATTTTCAACACTCTTCTGTAGCAACTCGTCTCAACTGCTTTGGTTCATGACTTTTCCAGTTTTCCCATAGCGCATGTTTCACTACTGTAGAATGCTGTGCTCGGAAAGTACATCCTCAGGAATTACTTCCACAAATTAAGGCTTATATTTGATTTTAGTAGACTTCTCTTGGCCATGATTCCCTTTTTGCCAGTGATAGTATGCTATTTATGTCCTCCTTGCTCTTTCCATCATATTTTATTTTGCGGGCTGGGTAGCTGAATTTCTTAACTTCGTCTACTTTTTAATTCCCAGTTGTAATGTATTCTTGCTGTTCTTATTTCTGCTACATCTGGTTACTTGGGTGTTTCTTCGATTTACTCTTAACTCATGTAGTGTACAAATCAGACAGTTCATTCCATCCAACACATCCTGCAATCCTTCTCCCCTTTGCTGAAGATAGCAATGTCATCAGTGAATCTTACATTGATGTCGTTTCACACTGAATTTTAATAACACTTGGACCTTTGTTTTATTTCCTTCACTGCTTCTTCGTTGTACAGACTGAACAGTAGAGGTGAACGATTACAACCCAGTGTTACACTCTCTTTAATTTGAGAACTTCCCTCCTGGTCTTCATCTTACTCTTTCCTCTTAGTTTTTGTACATATTGTGTACTACCTGCCCTTCTCTATGGCTTACCACTGTTTGCCTGAGAAGCTCGAAAATTTTGCACCATTTTACAGTATTGAACACTTTTTCTGACAAATCTTATGAGAGTGCCTAGATTTTAGTGCTTACTTCTTTCATCGATCAGTTGAATTATTTCATCTGTTATCCATGACTTTCCCACAGTTTCTTCCTTGTACCTACCGTTTTCTCTCCACCTTCTGTGATTGTCCTACTAGGTAGGAGGTTGCCCAAAAAGTAATGCACCGAATTTTTTCTTGAACAACTCTTTACCCTTGTTTCCACTATCGGCTGCAACGACAGAACTGACTCTGTGGTGCTTTTATCTGTCCTAAAGCCAAACTGATAGTCATCTAGCACATCCTCAGTTTTATATTCAATTCTTCTGGATATTATTCTTTTGGGAACTTGGATGTATGAGGTGTTAGGCTGATAGTGCAATAATTCTCACACTAGTCAGCTCTTACTATATTCGGAATTGCGTGAATGATGTTCTTCTTTAAATCTGATGGTATATTGCCAGTATATACATTCTCCACACCAAGGCGAACAGTGGTTTATTGCTCGCCCCCCCCCCCCCAATAATTTTAGAAATTCCGATGGCATGTTATCAATCCCTTTTGCCTTATCTGATCTGAAATATTTCGAAGCTCTTTTAAATTCTGATTCTAGTACTGAATCCCTTATATCTTCCCTGCCGACTACTGTTACTTCTTCCATCACGACATGAGCCAAGTCTTCCCAATCGTAGAGGCCTTCAGTGTACTCTTTCAGTGTATCTGCTCTCTCCTCTGCATTTAACAGTGGTATTCTCGTTGCACTCTTAATGTTACCACACTTGCTTTTAATTTCACCTAATGTTGCTTTGACTGTCCCATATACTGAGTCAGTCCTTCCGACAATCATTTATTTTTCGATTTCTTCACATTTTTCCTGCCACTATTTCATCTTAGCTTCCTAGTACTTCCCGTTTATTTCATTCCTCAGCGACTCGTATTTCTATGTTCTTGATTTTAGTGCTTACTTCTTTCATCGATCAGTTCAATTATTTCATCTGTTATCCATGCTTTTCCCACAGTTGTCTTCCTTGTACCTACCGTTTTCTTTTCACCTTCTGTGATTGTCCTCTTAGGTACGAGGGTTGCCCAAAAAGTAATGCGCCGTATTTTTTCTTGAACAACTCTTTACTGAGCGTAATGAGAACTACACACAGGAAAGACTGCTGATTCTTCTACATACTCTGTTTTTCCATGTGATGTCCATCCCTTTGTATGGCCTTCCTTCAGCGCGAAACAATGGCATATATGCCCTGTCGGTACCAATCCTTTTCCTGGTGGCGCAGTGGGTGAAATTCCTTCGCTGATTGACAAATACAGCGCCAACTGACAAGTCATAATTCGTCTGTCCTCGCGAATGACAACATCATCTCGCTACAAGCTGTCAGGTATGACAGCCGTGGATGGTCTCCCCAACCGCTGATAATCGTGGAGCTCCGCCGAATCGCCTTCTGATGACCTCACCCTCCAAGTACTTCTGTCTGCAGCAGGTGCTCCATAGACTTCGCAGAAGCGATTGTGAATATTCCCCACAGATTCTTTCTCTGAACACCTCCCATAAAAATCCATGCAGGTGAATTCAAGCCAGACATATTCTTTTGCTTCAGTTCGCCGACTTGTCAGTTCATAGTATTTGAGTCGCATCCCTTAAGATTTTAGAAAATGAATCCGAAAGCGACGTACGCTTTCTGTTTCACCTCGCCCAAAATGCTTACTGCTAGGCATTTTACAGGATTTAACGCTCCCAATAACAGTGTATGCTATATCTATTCCTGCTCCCTCCCGCCGTTAACGAACGTTCCATTGTTAGTAGAGTCTTTCATCTCATATACATGCATATATACTACATTCTAATTTCTAAATCAGCAGATTAGGTTTCACTAGGCATGGCCTGCACCTCAGTAGTTATGGGAAGGGGAAGCTGGCAAAGTTTATGGGTGACAGTGTAGTGGGTGGTGGTGGTGGGATCACTCATGGAAAAATCTATAGTAGTTGGTGTTAGAGGTGCACGTTTTCTGCATTGAAGTCAGTTGAGAGATATACCTGGTTAAAGGAAGTTTCTTTAACTAAGGGATCACCTTCAGAGGATGTCATGTTTCCAAGTAGAGAAGGAATTAGCATATTTCATCAGAATATATGAGGTATTAGAGACAAAGTTAGTGAACTGCTTACAGATGTTGACTCAGAAAATATTGGTACGTCGCAGCACCACTTAAGCACAATTCAGAGGCTTCCTTTACCAGGATACAGATAAGCTGGCTGTTTTCCCAGGAGTTCCTTAAGGGGTGAGGGAGTGGCTATGTATGTAAAAAACAGTATGCCATTTGAGTCCATAGACACATCACGGCACTACGCTGAACAGATATTTGAATATTGTGGAGGGGCAGTTGAATTTCGTGAAAATAAACTTCTAATTGTTGTTGCTTATAGGTCCCCTAACTCTAGAGCATTTCTGCTCAAGCTAGAGAGGGCCATTGATTCGCTTTGTAGGAAGTACGACAAATTAGTTATGTGTGGTGACTCTAATATAAATTTTGTGTTTGATGGTGCAAGGAAAAGGATGTTGGTAGATCTGCTAAATTCATATTATCTGATGCAGGCTGTGTTTTTTCCAACTAGGGTGCAGGGTACCGTAGCACAGCCATAGATAATATTTTTATTCATTCTTCATTACTAGATGGCCATTCTGTTAATTAAACAGTGAATGGCATTTCAGACCATGATCTACAAATTTGAACACGAAAAGGATTTTGTACTCAAACAAATTTCACATGTAGTTACAAACTATATAGGAAAGTTAATCCAACAGCAATAGAGAGATTTTTAAACCTTGTCAAGGAACAAGAGTGGCAGGAAGTTTATAGTGCCAATAACATAGATGATAAATATAGTGCTTTCCACAACGCATTTATCATGCTCTTTGAGAGCTGCTTTCCATTATAACGCTCTAAACGGGATACTAGCAGTAATAGGCAGTGCGGGTGGCTGACTAGTGGGATAAGGATATCATGTAGAACAAAGTGGAAACTATATCAAAATGTTAAAAGTAGTCACAATCAAGCTGCAGTAGCCCATTACAAACGGTATTGTAAGGTGCATAAAAATGTTATCAGTAAGGCAAAGAGTATGTGGTGTGCAAATAGAAAAACTGATTCACAGGATAAAATTAAAACCATATGGTCAGTTGTGAAGGAAGTGTCTGGTCAGCAACACGAGGTTGACGTTATAAAGTCAGTTCACAGTAATAATATTTCTGTTATTGATAAATCAGATATATGTATAATATTTAACAATCATTTTCTGAGCATTGCTGGTGAATTAAATAAAAATTTAGCTTCTACAGGGAATCATATAACTCTCTTTGCAAATGTCTTTCCGAGATTGATGTCTGAAATATTTCTCATTGATACAGACAATGGGGAAATTGAGTCAATAATTAAATCACTGGAGACTAAGGACTGTCATGGCTATGATGGAGTGTCTAGCAGAATATTAAAGTACTGTGCTGCACATGTTAGCCCTGTATTTAGCCATATTTGTAATTTTTACTTTAGGAATGGTCAGTTTCCTGAACGGTTAAAGTACTCAGTAGTAAAGCCGGTTTATAAATAGTGAGAAAGGGATATGTAGACAATTTTAGACCTATTTCTATGCCATCAGTATTTGCTAAAGTTATTGAAAATGCTGTGTATGTAAGGATAATTGATCATTTCGTATCAAACGATTCGCTATCAAATGTATAGTTCGGCTTTAGAAGTCGCTTAACAACTGAAAATGCTATATTCTCTTTTCTCTTTGAGATACTGAGTGGGTTAAACAAAGGGTTTCGAACACTTGGCATATTTTTTGATCTGACTAAAGCGTTTGATTGTGTTGACTACAAAATATTGCTTCAGAAGTTGGACCATTACAGAATACGGGGAGTAGCTCACAATTGGGTCACCTCTTACGTTAGGAACAGACAGCAAAAGGTCATTATCCACAATGTTGAGAATGGCTGTAATGTGGGGTCTAAGTGGGGGGTGTCCCAGGGATCAGTGTTGGGGCCACTCCTGTTCCTCATTTATAAAAGTGATATCCCCTCTAGTAGTACAGGTAACTCTAAAATATTTCTGTTTGCTGATGACACTAGCTTGGTAGTAAACGACGTTATGTGCAACATTGGCTAGCTTTCAAATAGTGTAATTCATGCCTTAAGTTCGTGGGCTTGTAGAAAATAAACTAAAGCTAAATCACAGCAAAACTCAGTTTTTACAGTTTCTAACACACAATTCAACAAAACCTGATGTTTTAATTTCACAGAATGGGCATTTGATTAGTGAAACAGAACAGTTCAAATTTCGAGGTGTTCAGATGGCAAACTTTCATGGAAAGCCCCCGTTCAGGATCTATTAGAACGGTACCTGAGGTCAGTGATCGTTTGACACAACAATTAGACTAATTTGCTTGTTTTCATTTGTTTTTTTCGTATGGTATTGTATTCTTGGGTAGCTCTTCCCATTCTAGAACGATATTTTTGACTCATAAACGGGCGGTTCGAGGATTAAGTGATGTAAGTTCACGACCCTCTTGTCGACCTCTACTCACGATTCTGGGTATTTTGACAATGGCCTCTCAATATACAGGGTGATCAAAAAGTCAATATAAATTTGAAAACTGAATAAATCACGGAATAATGTATATAGAGAGGTACAAATTGATACACATGCTTGGAATGACATGGGGTTTTATTAGAACCAAAAAAATACAAAAGTTCAAAAATGTCCAACAGATTGCGCTGCATCTGATCAGAATATCAATAATTAGCATAACAAAGTAAGACAAAGCAAAGATGATGTTCTTTACAGGAAATGCTCAACATGTCTACCATCATTCGTCAACAGTAGCTGTAGTCGAGAAATAATGTTGTGAACAGCAGTGTAAAGCATGTCCGGAGTTATGGTGAGGCACTGGCATCCCTAGAGATGTCGGTCGATCACGATACACTTGCGACTTCAGGTAACCCCAAAGCCAATAATCGCACGGACTGAGGTCTGGGGACCTGGGAGGCCAAACATGACGAAAGTTGCGGCTGAGCACACGATCATCACCAAACGACGCGCGCAAGAGATCATTCACGCGTCTAGCAATATGGGGTGGAGCGCCATCCTGCATAAACATCGTATGTTCCAGCAGGTGTTTATCAGCCAGGCTGGGGACGATGCGATTCTGTAACATATCGGCGTACCTCTCACCCGTCACGGTAGCGGTCGCTGACGTTTTGTTGTCCAGCGCAATCTATCGGACATTTTGTGAACTTTGTTTTTTTTTTTTTTTTTGGTTCTAATAAAATCCCATGTCATTCCAAGCATGTGTGTCAATTTTTACCTCTCTATCTACATTATTCCGTGGTTTATTAAGTTTTCAAATTTATACTGACTTTTTGATCACCCAGTACATACTTCTTACTGTCATTACCTTATTCCAAAGAATAAGCATCTTTCACTCTGTTAATACGCGCCAGAAATGATACCTGCTTTTGGATCGGACTTCCTTAGCCCTTTTGCAGAAAGGTGTGCAGTATACTGCACATTTTCAATAAGCTACCACTTGTATTTGAAAATCTTAGCAGTAATCCACGCGCTTTCAAATCGAAACTGAAGAGTTTCCTCATAGGTTACTAGTTCCATTCTGTCGAGCAGTTCCTTGAAAAAGTAAGCTGATTCTTGCTGTATTGTTGATTGTGTTTACTTAAATTTACGGACTCACTTTTTTCGGGTTGATTAACATTTTATTTTTATCTATTATTACTTTCATGTTGTAATTTCATATACTGACATGTTCCATGACCTTGGAGATTTGCTCCTCAATTTGGTCCTAAAGAACTTGACGTGTAAATAAAATAAAAAAAATTAATTTGCCTACGAAGAACAAAATACACGATATTCCTAAAGTGCATTGCTATCATATATCTGTAACATTGATCCCAAACGACTGACAGGGCTATGTAAGTGCAGTGATGCTGTGTAGGACATTCCCTTCCATGATTACCAAATGTTTCACTAAAACTCCACTCTTCTCCACCATATACACTGAAACGCGAAAGAAACTGGCACAAGAACGCGTATTCAAATACGGAGATTTGCAAACAGGCAGAATACAGCGCTGTGGTCGGCAACACTTACATGAGACAAGTGTCTCCCGCAGTTGGTAGATCAATTACTGCTGCTACAATGGCATGTTATCAAGATTTAAGTAAGTTTGAACCTAATGTAATAGTCGGTGCATGATCGATGGTACACAGCATCTCCAAGGCAGCGATGAAGGGGCGATTTTCCCGTACGATCATTTCACGAGTGTACCGTGAACATCAGGTATTAGGTAAAACATAAAATCTCCGAGATCGCTGCTGGCGGAGAAAGATCCTGCAAGAACGGAACCAACGACGACTGAAGACTCACCGTGACAGAAGTTCAACCCTTCCGCAGATTGTTGCAGATTTCAATGCTGGGCCATCGACAAGTGTCAGCATGCGAACCATTCATCGAAACATCATCGATATGGGCTTTCGGAGCCGAAGGCCCACTCGTGTACCCTTGATGTTGCACGACACAAAGCTTTATGCCTCGCCTGGGCCCGTCAACACCTACATTGGACTGTTAATACTGGAAACATGTTGCCTGGTGGGAGAAGTCTCTCGTCAAATTGTATCGAGTGGATGGACGTGTACTGGTGTGGAGACAACTTCATGAATCCATACACCCTGAATTCAGTGGGGTACTGTTCAAGCTGGTGGGGCCTTTGCAGTTGGAGGGATACGGCACGCCTGATACATCAAGATACGACTCTGACAGGTGACACGTACGTAAGCATCCTGTCCGGTCACCTGCATCCATTCATGTTCACTGTGCATTGCGACGGACTTTTGGGAAATTGCAGAAGGACAATGCGACACCTCATACGACCCGAATCTCTAAAGAATGGCTCCAGGATCGCTTTTCTGAGTTTGAGCAACTCCGCTGGCCATCAAACTCCCCAGACATGAACATTATTGAGCATATCTGTGATGCCTCGCAATGTGCTGTTCAGAAGCGATCTCCACCCCTTTGTACTCTTACGGATTTCCAGACAGCCTTGCAGGATTCATGGTGTAAATACTTCAGAGATTAGTCGATCCATGACACGTCCTGTTGCGACATTCTGCATGCTCACGGGGATCCTACACGATATTACGCAGGTGTACCAGTTCCCTTATCTCTTCAGTATAGATCCCATATTTATTTCTGACATGCACTTCCGTGTCGCTAGCATTTAGAAACGATCAAACTCGAAAGGTCCACTTCCATAGTTATGAATTATACCTAAAAATCGGGTTATTTTTAGTGAAGGAAGATGAAAGACTATCTCTCTAACGTTATGAAGCCGTACATATTCATTCTGATTGTCCGAATCCATAAGTTAGTAATCATGTATAGAAAACCATTGCTACACACAGTACAGGCTAATAGTCAACTTCAGTGACAACCATTTCTGTTTTAATTGGATTTTTTTATACTTCCCTTGGATCCATTCTAACTTCTCCTAATATACCCCATGCTCTTGGCTATGGAATATGATACAATGTCTTTAGAGCGCATCGACTTCCCCTTATTATGGCATCATCCTTCTCTCCCGCATACAGTGTCTACATTAAGAAACTAAGCACATCAAAAAGCCAGTTTCATTTACATCTGCTGTGTAACGCTTTTACTAAAGTAATATGACGCTGTAGGCAGCACTTAGATATTCTTTTTCTCACTGTAATAAAACTCCAATACAAAATCTAGTCGCTACTACCTTAGTGGGATGTACATGTCGTAAAGCATTTGTTACCGGATCATACGGAACTCAGAAGCGCAGATCTTAACAATAGTACTCTGTTGGGATGCTTACTATTCCCACTTCATCGTGTAAGCAGATTTTACTCAGGTGAGCGTTGTCAGAAGCCCGAACAGCCACATGGTGTTCTGTTGCTGCTTTCAAAATATTTGTTCGAGGTTTAATAATAGCTGCAAACTTTGACCTTTGCAGTAATTTTTGCACCTCTTTTTTGACAGACATTATCCACAAACTCTCTGACACTCACAAGAAGCACAAACAAACACTTTGAAAACCACACAGCATGGGTTATTCGTTCAACTCTCTACCACAATGGAAACGCACAGTTCCATCACCATCACTGGTATAAAAGAATGCAGCCTCACCTAGTTTTTCAGCACGTTGCGTACTAGCTACAGACTAAGCTCTGAAAGAAGCCAGTCTTACATTGTAAGTGCTATATTTAGGGCGAGATAACGTAATATCCCGCACATCACAGGCTGAACTGCATAACGATGCTGATTTAGGACACGTGGGAGTATCTTCATTCTGCACAAGTTACAAGTGTCGTGCAAACGAACTGGTCGATCCACTGATATACCCACACCACCCTCAGACACTGACTATGTTATATTGAGCGACCTGATTTCAAAGCTCTCTTGATACGAGATAGCCTCCTCTGAAGATCCAAGATCCTGAGACTTCTGCTCACGTGATCATGACATCACTTCTGGCCACGTACTCCAAATTTGATTGTAAATATAGTACAGTTGTCAACTCAGTGCAATTGAAATTCTAAAGGAGTACGTTCCGGAAAGAGTCAAGCAACTTATTACATCCTGACTCACACATCTCGCGAAATGACCAAAAAGAGAAAAATCAGGCGGAAGTGGAGAGATGATCATTTTCCCACGGGTAGTTTGCGAATAGAAAATGAAAGGGGGATTCAGGTAGTGGAACTGGGAGTACTCCTGCCACACACACTGTTAGGGGGCTTAAGGAGTATAGATGTAAATGTCGATGCAGAATTATCAAGTAAGGAACGAAGTCTTACGAAAGGTAACGAGCAAGGCTTAATACAGAATATAATGAAATGGAGACAGCCTGATACATACGACTATTACGTATTGAATCATGAAAACAGTAGTTATATGGTCGATAGAGGTGAAGAATTGCCGGGAGAAGCCATTATCGCTGAGGGTGTGGGTACAGCAGTGTCTTTCACTATGTTGTCACTGACAACGTAGTTGCTTCACTTGTGCTACAAACCTTGATCTGTGTTTTATGTTCTAAGGACGGCCGAAGTCGGCCGAAACCGGTAAATTCGTTACAAGTAATTCTCGTAATTCCGGATAATTAAACGATTCTAGAGGAATTAGGCAGCATATTATTTCATACCACAGGCACCTCGGAAAATGATCGCGATAGGAAAATCAGAGAAATTAGAACTCATACAATAGTTTAGTAGGAGTCATTCTCCACAGCCTGTATACGGGTAATACTAAAAGCAGAAATTATTACGATACGTTAAGTGCTTCCTCCCACATAAGGGAAACTGCCATTCTGTATATACATACACTACTGGCCGTTAAAATTGCTACACCAAGAAGAAATGCAGATGATAAACGGTTATTCATTGGAGAAATATACTATACTAGAAATGACATGTGATTACATTTTCACGCAATTTGGGTGCATAGATCCTGAGAAATCAGTACCCAGAACTACCACCTCTGGCCGTTATAACGGCCTTGATACACCTGGACATTGAGTCAAACACAGCTTGGATGGCGTGTACAGGTACAGCTGCCCATGCAGCTTTAACACGATACCACAGTTTATCAAGAGTAGTGACTGGGGTATTGTGACGAACCAGTTGCTCGGCCACCATTGACCATCCTTTATCAATTGGTGAGAGACCTGGAGAATGTGCTGGCCAGGGCAGCAGTCGAACATTTTCTGTATCCAGAAAGGCCCGTACAGGACCTGCAACGTGAGGTCGTGCATTATCCTGCTGAAATGTAGGGTTTCGCAGGGATCGAATGAAGGATAGAGCCACGGGTCGTAACACATCTGAAATGTAACGTCCACTGTTCAAACTGCCGTCAATGCGAACAAGAGGTGACCGAGACGTGTAACCAATGGCACCCCATACCATCACGCAGGCTGATACTCCAGTATGGCGATGACGAATACACGCTTACAATGTGCGTTTACCGCGATGTCGCCAAACACGGATGCTACCATCGTGATGCTGTAAACAGAACCTGGATTCATCCGAAAAATGACGATTTGCCATTCGTGCACCCAGGATCGTCGTTGAGTACACCATTGCAAGCGCTCCCGTCTGTGATGCAGCGTCAAGGGCTACCGCAGCCATGGTCTCCGTGCTGATGGTCCATGCTGGTGCACCCGTCGTCGAACTGTTCGTGCAGATGGTTGTTGTCTTGCGAACGTCCCCATCTGTTGACTCAGGGATCGAGACGTGGCTGCACGATCCGTTACAGCCATGCGGATAAGACGCCTCTCATCTCGACTGCTAGTGATACGAGGCCGTTGGGATCCAGCACGATTCCATATTCTGCTAACAGTCATTGGATCTCGATCAACACGAGCAGCAATGTCGCGATACGATAATCCGCAATCGCCGTAGGCTACAATCCGACCTTTATCAAAGTCGGAAACGCGATGGCACGCATTTCTCCTCCTTATACGAGGCATCACAGCAGCGTTTCGCCAGGCAACGCCGGTCAACTGCTGTTTGTGTATGAGAAATCGGTTGGAAACGTTCCTCATGTCAGCACGTTGTAGATGTCGTCACCGGCGCCAACCTTGTCTGATTGCTCTGAAAAGCTAATCATTTTCATATCACAGCATCTTCTTCCTGTCGGTTAAATTTCGTATCTGTAGCACGTCATCTCCGTGGTGTAGGAATTTTAATGGCCAGTAGTGTATATGTATAGATAGATTTCCACCTCCGCAGCCGAGTGGTTAATGAGATTCCTATGCGAAGAATCGGAATTCGATTCCCGATACTGCCATGGATATTTCTTTTTTCTTGGACCGTGGTGAACTCAGCCTCCTGATGCCAAGTGAGGAGCTACTTATGGACTAGGAAAGGCTCCAAGGCTGGAAAGTCGACGACGACCAGGAGTGCAGTGTGCTGATCCCATATCCCTTCAGACCGCATCTGAGATGAGTGACTGGGGATGACAAGACGGTCGGTCGACTAACATATTGTCTTCAGGGAATGATCGCGGGGTTTTCCTTTTTTTCATGTAGATAGATTCTGAATAGTTTTCGCTATCTCTCCTGGTAGAACATTTAAGTTCTTTGTTTCACACGAAAGCAATTACATAAACGTCTTGGGTTTCTTCCTTTCCTTCACAAAGCTTTTTAGTAAACAGCACACGGTGCATCATTCATACGGTTTCCATTACATCAGGTGCGTCTGTGTTGCTATCCAAATATTAAGGGATTCATCTCTATACGCAATAAAAAGTAATGGTAATGAACAAAAAAAATTCACAGTGTAGAAAGACCTAAAATTAGAGAATGGCAGCGAAACGTGAGATTTGTTTGGGAGCTATTTGTGTTTGTGGAAGCCGCCTTGCGAGAAATTTCAACTTGCAAATGTTGCCTTTTGTAATGCATCCAGTTGTCTTGTACAGCCGGGTTAATTAAATTGCGTAATTAAAGCGACATTAAGAAGCGACCCGCGTGATGAAGTGGGATCTGAATATTCAGCAGGCGTTAGACGCGGCGCAGCGAGACGCGACCGCGTCACTTTGTTGCCGTCGTGCCGTGCAGGTCTCCTGGAAAATGAAAAGCGCCGACGCAAGAACATGACGTCTCTTGAAAATGCGCAAAAATAGTAGCCCTTCACGGGCGACTTTATGTAGACAGGAGATTGCGTAGTTTCTAACAAATGTTGCTGCTGAAAGAGGAAGAAAAGCTACACTATTTAGCGGACTGTTTGCTTGTTACTTTCCCTCAAGAGATTTGTTTCATAGGAGATACTCTTCTTTATTATCGCATTCTCTACTACCAACGGTCTAATTTTTGCATAAAATTGCTTTCCAGTTTATGGGCATTCTTGAGAGAACATGAAAAATTTTGTGGAGAGAACCAGTGCTTTTCTAGATTAGCTTTATCATCTCCCACTAAACAAGTTCAGTTGCTTGAAACAGATTGTTGCAGCTTTAAATATCTCAGTTTCTGGAACTGTACGTCGTTGTCACAAAGATGAAACGTGACTCTCCGACTGAATTGCTTGTTCGAAGTTAATCCTTTGTTCAGACTACGTGTGTCATGGTTATTATCTTCTATAAACGGCTACACTTAATCTATAAACTACTTTTGCGGAGCACCTCTTGCAAAATTATTTTATACTTCGGACACAAACTGAGCAAGCCAATACGTTATTTATGATAATATAAATTATTCAAAACACAGGCGAGAAAAGCAAAGGTTTACAATGATATGTATACGTATTTGGCTAGTTTGAAATATGATTTTGGAGGAAAGAGTTGAGACATTAGTAAAACTGAAATATTGGTTACCTGCATTTGCATACGTACAGATGTCGCAAGGCACCAAGGCGTCAACGAGACGGGAGGATATTTATCGCTGTGGATAAAAATGTGGGGGATATTGGGTCGTTCACACTACCAGGGTGTGGTCAGGTTCTGTACGAAGAATTGTTCTTCTAGTATTATTTGATCGCGAGACAAGAGACATCAATAAACAACCCCTTCAGTGGCATGTGCACTTCGACGACTATGGTGCACCATTTCCATTACAAGCACCACAAGCACGGTATGCCAACAGCTGTGGCAAATCATTTTCAACCCAGAGATCAGTTGTGTCAATATATCGTGTTATACTGGTTAAAGATCGCTGTTTTCTACTGGCTACGGAAATTATTTTAGTCTCAGAGTTGCAGCGTAGTAAAACATGCCGTTTGCATATTCTCAAATTGGAAATTTGTGTTAAGTTCTATGGGACCAAACCGCTGAGGTCATCGATCCCTAGGCTTACACACTACTTAATGTAACTTGAACTATCTTATGGTAAGGACAACCAACACACACACCCATGCCCAAGGGGGGACTCGAACATCCGACGAGGTCAGCCGCGCGAACCGTGGCAAGGCGCCCTAGACCGCACGACTACCCCGCGCTGCACATATTCGCATCCAGTTGAACTCTATTTCTGAGCTCGTTAGCATGTCCTGCGACAAATTCATAATATTTGGCTATAAATCAAGATTTATCAACATTCAAATTTAATTTGGGTAACGGAAACGCAACATCTTCTGCTTAAAAGCCTCTAAATGAATCAGGATAGGAAGCTGCTTCCAAAGTACGAGAGATGTATTAGTATAAATATTTTCAATTTCAACAGAAACCAAAATCCGTATTAAGTAATACCTTACTTAAGGCAACAATTAGTTATGGAGAATGTAATCTCATTTACTTCAAATTGAAGATGGGACCGTTGCATCGTAATATGAGAAACGCATGCATTCTGAAGGAGGTCGATAAAATACAAAATTTACCTACAATTAGCAAGAGAGTAGTTTATACCATCTACTAAAACTAATGTGGACCAGGCAGGGATGTAGGTTATCATAGTGAACAGGAACAGGAAAGTGAAAATTAGTGAAATGGTAAAATATAAAAATCAATAATTTCTTTTGAATACATTGTGGGAGTGAACAGTGATCAATGTGTAACAAATATTTACTATCAAAAACAGTCTTGATCACAATTTATTTGTTGTGGTGACCGGTTTCGACCACTACTGTGCTCATCTTCAGACCAATGAGTAAGAGACTACTTCTGGTGGTAAATCACTACACTGATTTACCACTAGAAGGAGGTTCTTACTCATTGGTCTGAAGATGACCACAATAGTGATCGAAACTGGTCACTGTAATAAATAAATTTTGATCAAGACTCCTGAGGCCTGCTTCCATCACAAAACTAAAGCTAGAGATATGGAAAATACAGCTACACCTAAGTGATCCAAATACAAGAAATGGATCTGACGCATCCCTTTCAGTGTGCATCTGGACTGGCTGTATCTTTAAACAGCTGTTATGAGCTTACACTTTCACTATAAGGTGAAAATTCTTTTTTATATCAATAGTCTGATAGTTTCTTTTCTCAAAGTCCTCTCTTTAACATCCTATACCATCTATAGAGCACGTGTACACTCCTACTGAATTTTGGATGATATACTGAGTAAGAAGAAGATACCAATTTATTCACTGAAAAACTATCTTTATTTATCAATGAATAATAGACCAGTACATTGCAAATTTATTACAAAATTACTTTGGAGTAGCTAACTGGGACGTTATGCACAACCACTTATCACAAATAACTTAATCATTGCTTTCAGTAGTGAGGCTTTCGTCCTGTGTCCACTAGTGACATAAACTGCACTGTACCCAGTCCTTAAATACGAGTTCACACATCCTGAGCAAATGGTGGATTTGTCATCTTCATTTGCATCTGTGCTGTTTGAAGCCGACGTAGTAAACGATGGATGAACGTATTGAAATGGTACAGTTTCGTGGGTTACAGTGATTTCCAGTAATGGGCAGCCCACAGTGTATCGATGAAGAGATTGTGGGGAACTTACCTGTAGTTTTCAATGTCAATAAACTTACCAACAGCCGTATACTTTAAGATATTTTATTTTACCTGGAAAGTAACAAGTATTGGCAATTTATTTTGCCATCTCAGGCCCCATACTCTTTTGTCCAAATGAACGAACTTATCGTATAGCGCCATAAAACACTGTAGATCGTGAATTTCAATCGTTATACATATGCTTCATATGAAGACGTGCTGTCTTGCAGCCGATGTCTCCTGGCCATGATGGACCAATGGAGATTACATGCAGTTAGTTGCACACTGGCAGCGTGCCATACATCCCCTCCCTCCCTGCCTCACAACGCCGACCAGGCGGAGCGAGGTATCGCAGTGGTTAGCATACTGGACTCACATTTGGGAGTAGGGTATAGCATACTATACTACACTATAAACATAATGACAAAAAATTTGTTTTTGATTCATTTGGTGGTAATATACCAAAACAGCTAGTTAACTGTTTAGGAAAAACTGATCTGTACTACATCACTGAGAGAGTACAAAATTTCGATGAAGTAATATGTGGTCATTCGTGTCTATTTGTTTTAAAACTGTTATGTGACAATTATAAGTTTCATTATATTTTGAATCTAATAAATGGGCATTTTTGGGAATAAAATCAACTCTGATGAAGAGCCACCATATGATTGAAGCTCATTGGAATCGAAAATTAAAAGAGAATTAGGGCCAAAAATAGAGAATTTAATCAAACAATTCTAGAAAGAATCATAGGGCATTTTTAAAGTAATTAAAACTTTTATACATTTTAGAGATAGACATCTAGCAGATACAAAAGATCCAGTAAATGGTGACTTAGAGAATGAATATGTTACTAAACCTGAATACACAAGCATTCTAACACACTTCAATAACTATGTCACCGATACACAGCTTAATGAAAAAATTAATCAGATTCATCAAGATAATTACAACACTATAAAGCATTTCTTTACAAAAAAAGGAAGTAGATTAAGCTTTTGAAAATTATTTTTCAAAGGAAGATTTAACACCATATCTAAGTCAAATAGGTGACCTCCAGAAAAGAATGTATGACAAACATAGAGTGAAATTTGACTTTCATACTGACACAGAAATGTTCAAGTACACATTTGAGTATGATGTAAAAATAAAGAGAATTATTCTACTGGGAGTCAATGTAAATCGTGATTTCACACATACTGATTTTAAAATAGAGATAAAAAGATTTAACATTGATGAACTGCCAGTTTTATATCCAATAGTTCAATAACCCATCACTTGAAATGAAAAAGAAGGATAAAATACTAATATCTCTAAATGAATCTGTTAAGGCTCTCCCTGTTTCAGGTGAATTAATCATGTTTGGTGAATTACTTTAGAATATAAAGATGATGACAGCGACAGCTAATATTATATTATCATATTTTGTAATCTATTTCAATATACAATCATGCTTCATATTTAGTCCTTAAGGACGGTCACATTTATTGCTTGAAGTGTGATAAATTTACTGAGACATATAATCCACACAGAGTAACAACAAATAATGGAAGAGAAAGAATTGAAGGACTTTGCACAGTATGTAAAAGGAAGAAGAGTAAATTCGTTAAAAAAATTTTTTAGGTGAAAGTTTAAAGACTGTTTCTACCCATGAAGAAATTATTAATGAATTACATAAACCGATCAGGAAAAATTTTAAAAGAAGACAAGTTGTCTCTCTTGATATAGATGATTTATGGCAAGCTCATCTAGTTGAAATGGACTCCAGTAGTTTGAATGGAATTTCAAAAATAAACAAAATATATAATTATTTATTGACTGTTATTGGTTTCTTTTCGAAATTTGCTTGGGCTATCCCAGTTAAAGATAAAGAATATAACTGACACTTTTTAAAAAAATATTTACAGACAGACACCCAAGAAAGTTACAAACACGTAATGTTAAAGAATTATACAAAAAAATTTCAAGGATAAAGAAATACAACATCAATCATTATCCAACTTTTTCAAAATTAAAAGCATCTGTTGTTGAACGATTTAACAGAACAGTTAAAGAAAAGATGTGGAAGAGATTTGACTTACAAGAATATTTTAAATGGACTGATCTAGTTTCGAAATTAGTTGATGAGTATAACAAACACAAAACCTTCTACAATAAGAATGTAACCAATAGAAGTGAAGTGAGAGAAATTTAAAAATAGGTACCATTGCATCTAACAAAAAAGCGAGATTTAAGAAAGGAGATAAAGGGAGAATTAGTAAATTATAAGGTCTTTTCGAAAAAGGATATACTGCCAATTGGTCAACAGAAATTTTCGAAATTCAAGATGTGATTCATTCTAATCCAATCACGTATAAGTTGAAGGCTCTAGATGGTGAAGAAATGAAAGGAAATTTTTATGAACAAGAGCTACAGAAATCAAAACATCCAGATGTGTATCTAGTAGAAAAAGTTTGGCGAAATAAAGGAGATAAGGTTTATGTTAAGTGGTTGGGCTTCGATAATTCACATAATAGGTGGATAAATAAACAGGAAGTAATTTTGTAAGGTGTAAGATATTGGCTTATGCCTTCTCCCTAGTAGATGCAGTCGACAGGTCGATTAATAGTTATCTCTAATTTTATCTTCTTTATGTGTAATAAGTTTTTTACCACTTTTCAATTACTTTAGTTCTTTAAACCAATTCCAAATCTTTGTGTTGTTGATGTGATGTTCAATTTTACTCGCTCTAACAATTCTGACCTAATTAAATTTAAATTATTTTCATTTATGCAATCATCAAGAACTTGATTTAATTTCTCCTGCAATTCTTCTGTTTCCAATAATTCCACTTGTTTGAAGTGATTTTTAGTTAGATCATTAATTAGTCAAAAGGCTCGTTTATGTTTTTAACTGTTAATTTAACATTCTCGAGCAGTGGTGTGTAATGTAAAACGATGATTTCCTTCTTTTTTTTTAATCTCTGAAGTCA
Source organism: Schistocerca americana (assembly GCF_021461395.2). Taxonomy (NCBI): domain Eukaryota; kingdom Metazoa; phylum Arthropoda; class Insecta; order Orthoptera; family Acrididae; genus Schistocerca; species Schistocerca americana. Next base: position 159,439,656 of record NC_060119.1, on the reverse strand, counting down.
TGAACCATCTTTTCTGTTTTATGGGCATCATATACTTTATCATAAAGGCAGATATAAAATTTATCTTGCTTATTGTGTGATGAATTGAAATTTGAGTTTTGAATAGACAAATTCTCTGTCTTTCCCAGTTTAAAGTTGTTGATTAAAGAATACCTTTTTGGGGTGGCGGTATAAATGTACATATTTTTTGTTTTTTGTTTGACTTTGTCAATGAAGATCCTCTTGTTCATGTTGAATTGTTTGAGTCGTTTGTTTTCCTCTTTCAATTCTTCTTTCTCTTTTGACTTGATCACGAGTCTGTTTGTGAAGTAAATGGCGAGTTGTTCTGCTTGAATTGTTTTATATTCTGCTGTATATTTCAAGTAATCTACAAAAATTTTTTCTGTAGTCAAATACCATTTTCTAACCTGTTTGCATTGTTTTGTGTTGGATGTCATGAAAGGTTTTTTAAAATTTTCGACTGTTAAGAGAATCCATTTCTTTTGGACAGGGTTGTTTATTCCTAAAGTTTTTATCTCATTTTGAATGTATTTGTATTCTTGAGCAAGTGAATCATTATGTTTAATTTCTGTAAATGAAATTTTGTTATCTTTGAGAAAATGAACATATTTTTTAAATTTTGTTTAAGATCTGTAGAGGGGAAAAATTACCCTCTGCAATTTCATGCAAAAATATAGGATATTGTCTGTAATTAACATTTGTTTCTCTTCAAATAAAGGGACCCAAATATCTTTAAACCATGTTCCCAAATCCAAATCATATTTTTTCTCTTGAATGAATTCGAAAATGTTCAACATGCTCTGTTCTGAATGTGCAACAACTGCATTAGAAGCTGCCATTTAAGAGAAACATTTTTTTACAATTTTTGCAAAGAAATAAATATTAGCTGAAATTTGTAGTTTGTATTCACCTTATTTTCTTTCATGAGTAACCCATCGTTTAAATTGTTTTGCAGCTGGAAATGTTAAACTCATAACTAAATCATAAAGACCAGATTCGTTGATGAAAATTGTTCTTTTTTCATTCTAAGTTAGACCCAACAATTCACTTTTCATATTTTAGTTTATCATCTCCATCAACACCTTTTCTAACTGCATCGTCTATTTTCATTTTTTTACAAATCTAATAAAAGTTATTTCTTACAAATGGCGAGCCTCAACAATCTTGAAGTCTGTGAGCTGGAAGTCAGAGCACAAGAACATAGTGAAATTGATTGTGAATACATATCAATACATTGTAAATTATCTGAAGATTATATGAGAAAATTTCAAGATAAATTAGAATGGGATATTGTGTCATATTGTCAAAAACTGACTGAAGATTTTATCAGAGAATTTCAAGATAGATTAGATTGGAATGGTATATCATCTAACCAAATAGTGTCTGAAGGATTGATTAGAGTGTTTCAAGATAAAGTAAATTGGTGAAGTATGTCATATGTACATATATTGTCTGAAGATTTTAGAAGAGAATTTAAGGATAAATTAGAGTGGGCTATTATATTATTTAGTCAAAATCTGACTGAAGATTTTATGACAGAAGTTCAAGATAAATCAGATTGCGCTGTTATATCATCTAGACAAGAACTGACTGAAGATTTTATGAGAGAATTTCAAGACAAATGAAATATCAACTGAGCAAAACTTATCTGAAAATTTCATCATACAATTTAAAGATAAAGTTAATTGGGATTACATTTTAAAATATCAATATGTATCAGATTCACTCTTACAAAATATATTTCAGCTTTATAAACTTATTGAACAACCTGACAATATTGAATGTTCTATATGTTAAAGTAATGACAATCATCAATTTGTAAAAACAAAGTGTAATCATATTTTTCACAAAAAGTGTATTGATGAATAGAATAGTTAAAGGAAAGATACAATTGCCCATTGTGTAGAAGATATTCTGAAAATCAGATGGATTATATGTCAGATAATGATTAGATTAAATTGTAAAAGATTGCAAAAATTACTTTTTTACAAATCTAATAAATTTTTTTGTAAATAAATGGAACAGGTTCAACAACAGTCTTCTGTGAAATCCAAATTTTGCAAATTTGTAGCACTGAGAAGTTAACTGATAGTTTTACGGTACTTTCAGAAATACACAAAAGATCGTTATAGAACTATGTGTAGGCTATGTATAAATAAATTTCATGTAAAAAATGAAATGTCCTCTTTTTTTTCTACCTGTGCCGCTGAAAGGCTAATGGCTTTTTTTTTTTTTTTCGGGCGTCTGTCGCCCAGGTGGGTGCCCACGACGCATTACGTGCAGGTGGTCACTTAACTTTCTTACGGAAATATTTACGACAGCAGTGTCTGCTACAGTGACAGTCTCACATAAAAATATTTCACAGGTCAAGAATTAGCGTTGCAAATCTGTAGAAACAAAATCCTATAAATATAAGTGTCCAAAAAAATTTTCACCGGCATTGTGATACATTCACGCATTTACACACATTTCATAACTCTTAAAGTACGATTCTTGGTTTCCAACATCCTGTTTCACAAGTCAAGAGTCCCTAACTTCTATTCATTATTCATATACATATAAACACGTAATCACATTCCTCATATATGGTAGCATCATCTTATTGACATAAACATACCTCAACAGCATAATACACATCGTCATCGTAAAAATAACATCATAACACCTCAGTCAAATCTCAAAAAGGTCGTAGCTTTCTGCAATAATTTCAAACCATAAAAAATATTCTCTGCTCATTTCAATAGTGTCATCTGCCTCAAACGTACTTTAAAAATCATGATCTCATACCAAATACATCATTCAAAGCTCTCGTATTATCACAATGGTTCCGAAAAATATGAGCAGTTCGCAAAGTACAGACAAATACAATTTCAAAAGTGTGAAGTTACCCAACTGTGTAATTGCGTAAACATGTGTCACTGATGTAGTAAAAAAAGTTTATCTCTCAGTTAAATGATCAGATAGCTGTGTAATTTGTGTGTTAGAGAAATATGGTACCGATGTGTAAAGTTGTATAAGCAAATACCATATTAGCTAGGGTTCCTTGTGGTTGCCACACACATGGTACACAAAGTAAGCGTGTACCCCCTGAGGATTAATGTAATTATCCCCTCAGGTGTTACAGATTACAACAATGGAATGAAATGTATTACGGAAAACCTTTGTATCATTGTCCTTCAAATATCTTTAAAAATAAATGATTTAAGTACAAAATTAATCACTCAAACACATGTACTGTAGAGCTAAATGTGCGTCTTGCTGTAAGATAATCTCTGTGAAAGTGTCGTAGTTATTGTCCTCTGAAAGCTAAGTTCTGCAGAAGTCAATGTACTTACCTCATGATAAACAAAAGTGAAATGCTTTGCGTATAGATATCTTAGTTATTACGCTTATTGCCGTGATGAAGAAATTACTGGACAGTAACGTATTGTTGTGCCACGAAAAAGGCTGTCTCATTGTTGCTGTACCACAAAAGTTACTAGTAAAACATGTTTTACTTTCCAGAAGAATTCAGAAAAACTGTGCAGATATAAAACAGATACACCGCAAAAGCAACATTGTATATTGTCACTCATTAGTAGCGTCGTGATAAAATCGCCATAAAAGAACTGCAAGCCATTGTTCATGAAAATCATGAGACCTTGTGGGCTAAAATTGACTCAGTTGCATCTACCGATTCGGTTACGCAACTTGCAATAACTCAGGAAAACTTAAAGGACACAGTAGATTCGATTTCAACACAAATGGACACTCTGAAACTTGGTTCAGAAAAACACACTGAGGAAATGTGTTCACTATCGGAGAAAGTAGCCGAACTTTCGGATCAGGTCACTAACTTATCTACAAAGGTAGATGATGATCTGAATGACACAAGACCTGTAGCCTTCACTGACACTGAAGAGTGCGAACAAATTAGGAAATTCAAACAAAATCAGAATCAGATTAATACGCAACACCAAAGAGAAATCCGGAAAGTACAAGATCAGCTGACACAGTTAATACAAGAATTACGTATTTCAGAGGATACTCGCGCCCCAATACGGGAAGAGGGACACAGAAATACGGAACAGCCACAAAATAATAACACAGGGCATTTCGGAAGTTATGAAAGAAATTGGCAATGTGCACCGAATTTTGAGATTGAACAGCCGACACGACGTAACAATGACCGATATGCGACTCGCCGACATGATGATTTTGACTATAAGCTGTTCATTACTACACGTAAATTCAAAACATTTAAGAATTCTGGCAACGACATTCATCCACAAGCATGGCTCCATCAATTCTCGCATTGTTTTCCTCCCAACTGGTCGTTAGAACACAGATTAGAATTTATGTGTGGCTACTTGGAGAATGAACCAGCTGTAAGAATGCGATCGGTAATTCACGATTGCCACAGTGAAGGAGAGTTTTACCATGCCTTCCTCTCAGCATATTGGTCTCAAGCTACACAAGACCGAGTAAAACATAGCATTGTAATGATGAAACATTTCGAACAATCTGAATTTTCCAGTCTTATGAAATATTTTGAAGACATGTTGCATAAGAATCAGTATCTTTCAAACCCATACAGCCCCTCAGAACTCATCCGCATTTGCTTACTCAAATTGCCTGAACATTTACGACATATTATTTTAGCAGGACATTGCAAAGAAGACATTGAGGCTTTTCAGGGACTGTTAGAAGAACTGGAAATTGACACAGACAGTCGCGGGGTGCGAAAACAGGAAAACAATCACTACAGGTCACATCCGTCACAATTCCGTGACGACAGAAACAATAACTGGACACGACAGGTCTATTCTTACAACGCAAATCGTGACCAAAATAGACACCACCCGTACGACAACCGTTGGCAGAGTAGTAATAATTACAGAGAAAGATCACCTCTCCGCGGTAGTGACTATCACAGAGACAATCAGAGAAACAGACAATTTGGGAACCAAAGTAATTATTATCAAGGGAGACAGAATAACTTTAGACGCAACGGTCCAGCGTGCAGTTACGATTCAGGGAGAAATTCTCCACCACTTAACCGACAAGAAAGAAAATTACAGGAACTACCGACATGACGACAGACGATATGATCGTAACGACAGACCTGAATTGCATCAGTACTGGCGTGATTCAAACAGAGCAGGGCCTTCTCGACAGAGTGAATTTGTAGAAGTTAGGTCTCCTAATCCCAATAACGGCGTGCGCCAACAAAGAGACAGACAATGACTCGCACAGCAGGCAGCCGCGTGCGCCCGCTCGCTCCGAGAAAAATAACATAAGACGCTAGCCTGGAGAAAAATTTTAGCATTCTTTACCGATGTATACAACATGATAATTGCTTTGAAGTTGAAAGTCTGCGTACTAGGAAGAGTAAAGGTTTACACCACATTTCACATGTAAAACCGTTTATTGAATGATAATCTGCTGTTTAACTTAGTCTTTGTCATAAAACTTTTCACTTTACATTACTAGTATGCTTTGTCAGACTTAAGAAACTGTTAACATGCAAGAATGGCTCAAAAATGGCTCTGAGCACTATGGGACTTAACATCTATGGTCATCAGTCCCCTAGAACTTAGAACTACTTAAACCTAACTAACCTAAGGACAGCACACAACACCCAGCCATCACGAGGCAGAGAAAATCCCTGACCCCGCCGGGAATCGAACCCGGGAACCCGTGCATGGGAAGCGAGAACGCTACCGCACGACCACCATGCAAGAATGTTTGAAGTTCACTATCCAGTCTAGAACCTAGGGAACATATTTAGACAGTATTTACCACTGCATTGCTATTGTGAACAGACGACACAGTGTTATTGTGTGTGTGCATTCTTGCTTGTTAGTTGCACGATTACGTAACAACTATAAAGCTTACATACTTAGAACATTTACCAGTACTGCTAATGAGATTTTAATGCAACATTTTGGTTTACTTGAAAAGACATTCTGGGTTTAAAGTACTTTCTGTGAGATACCAGATGACACAGTGGTTAGTTTATGTGACAGCTACACGATTTTATCACGACGCTACTTATGAGTGACAATATACAATGTTGCTTTTGCGGTGTATCTGTTTTATATCTGCACAGTTTTTCTGAATTCTTCTGGAAAGTAAAACATGTTTTACTAGTAACTTTTGTGGTACAGCAACAATGAGACAGCCTTTTTCGTGGCACAACAATACGTTACTGTCCAGTAATTTCTTCATCACGGCAATAAGCGTAATAACTAAGATATCTATACGCAAAGCATTTCACTTTTGTTTATCATGAGGTAAGTACATTGACTTCTGCAGAACTTAGCTTTCAGAGGACAATAACTACGACACTTTCACAGAGATTATCTTACAGCAAGACGCACATTTAGCGCTACAGTACATGTGTTTGAGTGATTAATTTTGTACTTAAATCATTTATTTTTAAAGATATTTGAAGGACAATGATACAAAGGTTTTCCGTAATACATTTCATTCCATTGTTGTAATCTGTAACACCTGAGGGGATAATTACATTAATCCTCAGGGGGTACATGCTTACTTTGTGTACCATGTGTGTGGCAACCACAAGGAACCCTAGCTAATATGGTATTTGCTTATACAACTTTACACATCGGTACCATATTTCTCTAACACACAAATTACACAGCTATCTGATCATTTAACTGAGAGATAAACTTTTTTTACTACATCAGTGACACATGTTTACGCAATTACACAGTTGGGTAACTTCACACTTTTGAAATTGTATTTGTCTGTACTTTGCGAACTGCTCATATTTTTCGGAACCATTGTGATAATACGAGAGCTTTGAATGATGTATTTGGTATGAGATCATGATTTTTAAAGTACGTTTGAGGCAGATGACACTATTGAAATGAGCAGAGAATATTTTTTATGGTTTGAAATTATTGCAGAAAGCTACGACCTTTTTGAGATTTGACTGAGGTGTTATGATGTTATTTTTACGACGACGATGTGTATTATGCTGTTGAGGTATGTTTATGTCAATAAGATGATGCTACCATATATGAGGAATGTGATTACGTGTTTATATGTATATGAATAATGAATAGAAGTTAGGGACTCTTGACTTGTGAAACAGGATGTTGGAAACCAAGAATCGTACTTTAAGAGTTATGAAATGTGTGTAAATGCGTGAATGTATCACAATGCCGGCGAAAATTTTTTTGGACACTTATATTTATAGGATTTTGTTTCTACAGATTTGCAACGCTAATTCTTGACCTGTGAAATATTTTTATGTGAGATTGTCACTGTAGCGGACACTGCTGTCGTAAATATTTCCATAAGAAACTTAAGTGACCACCTGCACGTAATGCGTCGTGGGCACCCACCTGGGCGACAGACGCCCGAAAAAAAAAAAAAAAAGCCATTAGCCTTTCAGCGGCACAGGTAGAAAAAAAAAGGGGACGTTTCAAAAATTACAATGAAAGTCGAATTCCTGTCGTATGTGGAAAAGTGTTGCTAAATATTATTATAAAGAGCATTTACGCCGGATTCCGAGTGAAGAACATTCGAAAATACTATTATCGATGAATAATGAAGAAGCTGTCACTGATCAAGAATCCACATCTACAAAGAAATGTAAAGGTAGTCAATAGATTAAAGATTTAAGTTGTTTTTATATAAATCCTTCACATAAAGATAAGCATAACAATACATGTAAGAAGTGTACATTAGATTACATGAAGAGTAAGAAAGCTAAAGCAATGGCAGCTAAAGAAGTGCCTGCCGAATCAGTCAAATATCTTAAACTTAATGATTTATTATCTATTAAATAAGAATCCTTTCCATCGATTTTAGAATCCTTCGATTTGTGAAAAACTAATTTTTGCAAATCTAATGAAATTTATTTCCTTTAAATAGAAGGGACAAATGGAGAACTTCACAGTTGCTCTACTTCGTGACTCGTGTAGGAGATATGGTTTGAGTGGTTACAGCAAACTTGTAAGTAGGCTGTTTAGGTTTTTATATTGGTAACGCCACATAGCGCTCTGTATGAAAATCACTGTCTGCGCTGCGTGCAGTCTGAGGCTGGTCGGCATTGTTGCAATAGTCGCTATTGTAGTGTTGAGCAGGTGGATGTTAACACGCGTAGTGTTGCGCAGTTGGAGGTGAGACGCCAGCAGCGGTGGATGTGGGGAAGTGAGATGGCGGACTTTTGAGAGCGGGTGATCTGGACGTGTGTACATTTGTAAGAATGGATGTCATGAACTGCTATATATAATATGACTTTTGAACAATATTAAGGTAAATACATTGTTTGTTCTCTATCAAAATCTTTCTTTTGCTAACTGTGCCTATCAGTAGTTAGTGCTTTCACTAGTTTGAATCTTTTATTTAGCTGGCAGTAGTGGCGCTCGCTGTTTGGCAGTAGTTCGAGTAACGAAGATTTTTGTGAGGTGAGTGATTTGTGAAACGTATAGGTTAATGTTAGTCAGAGCCATTCTTTTGTAGGCATTTTTTAGTCAGATTGCGTTGCGCTAAAAATATTGTGTGTCAGTTTAAGCACAGTCATGTATAATTTTTCTAAGGGGACGTTTCAAACTGAACAAGGCTGATCTGATTAGATTTGTTCTAGCACATCGTCGGTCGACACAAACTGCAGGACGCAGTCTTTGGAACAAATTCCAATGTTTTGAAATTGGAGGTGAAGACGAGATTTTCGAAACTTAGACGGATAAACGATTGAAACCAATATTTTCATTTTCTACCGATGTGTTTGCCAAAACTAAAGAAGATAAACAATTGAAAAGAATATTTCCATTTTCTAAAGATGTGTTTGCGAAGGATAAACCGTTGAAAAGATTATTTGCATTTTGTACCGATGTGTTTACGAAACAGAAAACAAGAACGAATAAAGAAGTATTATTTCCTTTTTACACTAATATATTTGAGAAACCAAGAGACAGTATAGCACGTGGGACGTGACCTTAAGTCGTGGTGCATTCGCCGATGATGTGGTGTTCCTGGCCAGATCAGGGGATGAAATGCACATGGAGCTTCAGTGGCTACGCCAGTACGGGGCGTTCGCTGGGAGCGTCATCAGCATGAAGACAAAATGCATGGATGTTAGAGGTGGACTTTCCCACGCAACGGCGGTAACCCTTTGACAAGATCTCCGTGCTCAAATGCTTAGGAGCGCAGCGCTATAACAATGTTTGCCGCACGTTGGCAGCTATGTGCCGCCGGCTACTACACCAGATACGTGCTCTGATGGAGTACAACAAGTTGCGTTGAATGGACATGCTCCAACGAACACGTGATGTGAACACCTACCTTGAAGGTTACGATAGTCAACGATTTCAAGCAGCATATGGACATTTCGTGAGCCACACTCTTGTTTTTAAAGTCCGATGCACCACCCTGACACTGTCACAGCGAACGGGCGGTATCAGTTTAATTCACGTCTATAATCGTGCGCGATCGTTCTATCTCAACACTATGCGTCGCACGTGGACCTCTGCCACGCCAATCTGACGGACACCCTGATAGCTGAAGTGGCACCACGCTCTCTGCCTCCACCGGTTTCTGTGGGACATATTACACCGGCACTCGTCCACGTCAGAGAGTTCTTATTTGAGATCAGCTACTTACAATCGGACCTTCCGACAACAGTGGCCGAACGGTTCTAGGCGCTACAGTCTGGAGCCGCACGACCGCTACGGTCGCTGGTTCGAATCCTGCCTCGGGTATGGATGTGTATGATGTCCTTAGGTTAGTTAGGTTTAAGTAGTTGTAAGTTATAGGGGACTGATGACCTCAGAAGTTAAGTCCCATAGTGCTCAGGGCCATTTGAACTATATGAACCTTCCGACAACACGGATGTCCAGCGCGAAAGACTGTTATCGCCTTTCCCAACAGCAGCAACCTGTCAATACGGTCGCAAACCGACACTCCGAAGTTGGCTGGAACAGGGTGTGGCCAGCAATGCACACGCCTTTTCTACCTACGCCGATGCGTTAGTTGTCGTACGTGGTTGTGAACGGGAAGATCGCTATACGTCAGAGGCTACATTCCATGCATCTGACTGACGACTCCCTGTGTCCGAGATGCTCAGTCGTTGATTCGGACGCACACCGCCTGACCTGTGCCGCGACCAGCGACTTCTGGCTACTGACGCAGTGCGTGCTGCCATTACTCTTGCGGTGATTGCAGGAGTCTATCTCCCGCGACGGCGTTAACTGGCTTAAAAGCACGGAGGTTTACTGCATATTTCGTGATGCACACAAAGGCAGACTCGACTTTTGGTCCCTACTGTTGGCGATACATGCAACTTTCAGCCGCCACCCTAAGTATAGGTTTATTATTTACCGGCCCTCATGCTCACTGGTGCCTTCCGGGTATGAGAGGCTGTACCTGACGAAGAATCCTGGAGCATATTCATCCACTACAGACAGAATAGGGGGTAACTGTTACCGACATGCGAGACGAAGACTGAAACCTGGTAGTTAAGGATGGCAGGATTGGGTTACGATTGTGGATGGGGCCCGAATAAATTACTATTGGTTTGCTTCGCAATTTCACTCATTTAGTTTAATAAATAATTTTTGAAAACAAGCCACTGAGGTCGCAATCAGCGCAATCAGAATTTTAAGGCAAGTAACCACAATCATGGCTGGAGGCCTTTAACGCCAAAAAGCAGTTATTAAACATTTTGGCAAACATACATAAAATACAGACAGCAAATAGTTTTTTAAAAACAACCCAATGTGGTCGCAATCAGAATTTTAAAGCAAGTAACCACAATCACAGCCGAAGCCCTTTAACGCCAGAATGACAATTATTAAAAATTAAACAAACATACAAAAAATACAGACCATAAATAATTTTGGAAAACTGGCCAATGTGGTCGCAATCAGAATTTTAAGGCTGAAGGCTGAAGGCCTTTAACGCCAAAATGGCAATAATAAAAAAATTTAAAAAAATATACTGTCAAACGGCAAAAGATATTTAAAAAAACATCCAACAGATCACTAAACAGGTGAGACAAATCATGGTAACTTAACAATACAACAATAAAATAAAACACAAGGGCCAGTGATAGACAGCGCTCCAGGAGTCGACCTCTGAGCAGGTCACACCGAGAACACTTTCACGAGCAAAGAGAAAAGCAGCCAAGAGTTGCATTCAGATCACAAGATGGTAACTCGGACTAGTGGCAGTCTAACGAGTGACTAAAGATAATCTTGGTGAGGCTACCTGACATCCAACATAGCAAATGGAAGATGCAAAATTACGCCAAAGCCGGAACCGGCGGTCTGGGCTCCGCCCACAGAATACTGTGCTTAAAGCGCCCGGAACAAGAAGGAATGACTACCACTAAGGTAGAAGAACGCCACCCAGCCTACAATCAAGAAGCCGTCAAACTTACACGCCTCACCGGACAGCGGCGGCAAGGCGTGGAAATGTACACTGCCGTTGCATACACTAACCCCCAGGGCAGGTAACTCGGGCGTTAGCGGTCACAAAACAGAAAAATACAGCTGGTTGAACTTAACAATGTAAGAAGCTAAAAATAGTAAATAGTAATTAGAAGCTCAGGAAGGCTAACCAGATCCGCCTTCCTCAGGTACTGCAGTCGCTGCTTTTCGCCTCGGCGACACTACGAGCAGCAACACGGACCCAAGTCACTGGAGAATGGCGATATTTCACAAGGGTGGGGGCTTCTCTACGCGAATTGCAATGCACTCAAATCAAAAATGCAGGATCCGGTTTCTACGAGGTCGTGCACACTCGTGACCACTGCCCTTCGATCCAGCAGCTCATACAGGCCACCAGCAGTCCGGGCGCGTTATCGCTCTGTGCGGACCACGCTGCTCCTGCGTCCCCGACTGAACTCCCTACTCACACCACACGGAAAGGAACGAGGTCGCTCCAAAGCTAGGGCAACATAACTACACATCGATAAGCGCCGGTGCTGCCACTAGTGGACAGACTATGCTTGCGAAACCGAGTGGCGCCAGTGGACACGGGAAGAAGACAAACAACGCAACCATGCCAACTAAACTACACGATCTGGCAGAAACCTACACATGGCACCAACCCGAGCTACAGCACGGCTCAGGATTTTTTTTGCCAAAAAAGAAAAAAAATAATAAAACAAAATAAATAAATAAACATAAACAAACTCACTAAATCCTCTCCTTGATCCTTTAAAGCTATAACGCTTTGAGTGGGCATCTCGATGGGATGGCTAGGCCTCGGGAGTCGATTCCTGCCCTTCCTGTCGTTCTGTCCTGCACCGGTTGCTTAGATTAAAAAAAAAAGAAAAAGCTAGTTTAATGTTTGCTTGTAAACGAAAGATTGCAGGCTCGAATCCAGGCAAAAGTAATTTTTTTCATCTGGCGGACTCTGTCCTTCACCTCTCAATAATATGGAGATTGGCCAGAGACCAAACGTGCTTTTGATTGCACGCTATGGTTATGCTTAAGGTCTCCTTTCTGTGGTTAGGTAACTGGTTACGGATACGCAAATAGGCACAGTGATGGCAATCGTTTCAGAACAATTCCATAGCGGCAACCCAGTCATGCGACTCCGAAATCTGTGGTTTCCAATTTTTTGTGCAAAAAGTAAAACATTTACGGAAAAACTACTTCAGCATTGGATACAGCTTTGCTCACATAAAAAAAGATTTTCAGCAGCGAAACAGGTGAGTCAGCTTTCAGCTTTCTGCTTTCCTTGAATCAAACACAGATAGGAATAGGACTCTCTGCATGATTGGGCGAAGAAGCCTGCCACGAGGGATCCACGACAAAGAATCGCGGCTGTGACTCTCAACAATGAATTAGCGCTTACTAAGCTTTACCAGAAGAGTGCCTTCACAGGCTACACACATGTATCAAGCGTCCTTTTTTTTCTATTTTCGTTTCATTTTCTTTGTAGCTTCGGCATGATCCACTCATCCAGCCTCTGATTCATGATACCCTACAAATTTAAATACATATCCAACCACACATGCACTCTTAGACCAAAATGATTCGTATGAATTATGTACATTGGTTTTAAACTGATTAATTACAAATGATGTTCTCCCATCACTGCCACGAGGTGTCACCGCGATCACCAAGTACATATGGAACAGGTAACATTGACGCCTCGTGAGCTTTTCTAGTGCTCGCTGCTTAAATCGTTTAAGTTATATGAAAATGGTGATTTTCGGTTACCTAATGTCGTTTTCTGAATTTCAGGCATAACGCTAGCAGCAGCCCATAAACGTCATTATCCACGCCAGAAAGTGGTCCGACTATAGGTACTTGGTGCTACTCGTGAGAAACTGGGGCAGGTCGCTAATAATTAATGGTTAAAATTGACGCAGGTCCAGAAACGAACCATTTGCGAGGTAACTGCGTACGTGTGGTTACGACCTTTTACTGACTTCATTCGAAGTTTCTATCCTAAAACAGATGAGTCGGTGAAATGGAAACGGGTCGTGTACCAGAATGTAAATATTTCAGGAGAGATAGAAATCTCTTTCACGATTCAACGAGCTTAACCAAGGTGTCATGGGATTGCTACGTAGCAATTAGGCCCAGGGTGAAACAATATAAACCACCGAGTGAGGTCAGTTATACAGTTTGAATGCGCTGGTGACGACTCTTTTCCGAACCTGACGATGTTGGTGAGGCAACTAGCGTTTCGTCTGTAGCGGAAAGTTTGTGTCATCCAAGTTTATGTTATTCAGTTTATTACAGCAGTGAAAGAGTGTGTTATCAACAGACAAGTTTATTCATATTGCACCAAAATACGACCACAATCAACATACGGGAAAGCAGACATCCTTTTCTGGCCGCTGGCGGGTACTGTTATAAAATGGTTTCTCTCGTCACGTATGTATTGTAGAATTTTCTTTAGATCATCCAGTTTCTTCTTTATAGGAACAGGCCCGTTGTGTGCTTGTTTATCACGAAGATCTAACTTGAATCATCCTTTGAACAGTGGAAACTGAAAAGACCATCAACGAATGGCCTGCCTTCAATAATTCCAGGAGAATCGCTACTTCAGTGAACGGACTGTTCGCAGACATCTGAAAAACCATTTTTGTTTTGCTACGATAAGAGCACACTGAGGTAGCATCCCATTTTTAGGCCACCAGCTCTTGAAGTCCAGAATATTTTGCGTTTCCGCATTTATGACGCTGAAGTTCTGCAGCTGAGTCGACGAACTCATAAAAGCTTCTTACTCGTCGTCTCTCTCAATAAGCATGTAAAAAGCATTTCTATTGACACGACACGACCGCTTGTTATACCACACGACGCGTACTGGTGTAAAGATCGGCTGATGTAAAGATCGGGCATCTCCGGTAAACGTAATTTGAGAAAAAGTGGACATGACCCCTTTTCGAGCTCACCGATTTTAAATACATGCTTTTCGATTAAGTCTGCATCTAACTGGGTCCAGATTTTGCCCATAACCTACCTTAATAGTTAATGTACACGTACTCTTCATGTCGTTCTCGCATTTGGAGGCAATAATGTACTCGTTTCTACAATAAGTTACGAAATTCTCTTAGACACCCATGGATGACCTCGAAAATCTTTACAAGATTGTATAGGTGGTTGCTCATTTCTTCAACTGTGGGAACAAGAGATTTGCTCACTTCACTTCTGAGATGACGCCAGACAGCAATATTGAGAAGATTCGGGTCACGTGACCTTGATGGCCAAGGTAGAGGTCTTGCTCGAACTACTCATCTCGCACCCTATTGACAAGTTCAGTATGAAGATTTTTACGTATCTAATGGCGTTCGTATATACCATACCGCCGGCACCATGTTACTAAAGCGTCATTTTGATGATTAAAATTGCATGACTACTGGGAGAACGTGGCAGCTGATAAGACATAATAATGAAACTTCATGGTAACAGGCAAAGAAATTATCAGGACAACGAAAAACCACTCCAAAGGTGCAAATTTCCTGTATTTTACTCACTCGACGACTAGATTCGGTGAGGGACCCATTTTCAAATCACCGTTATTTTTATGCACCGTAACTGTTGCTTTGCACATTTTTGACATGTTTTTGTTTTGACAATGTTACGATAACTTGAAAAATGGGTCCCGGCCCGAAACTAGTCATCGAGTGAATAAAGAAAGTGAAATTTGCTGCTTTCCACTGGTTTTTCGTTGCACTGATTAATAGCTATTCCAGGATGCTGGAAGTTCCTAAAGAAATTACCGTATTACTTGCTTCCTAATGGTGGGGGAGGGGGAGGTGGGAGGACGTGCAGAATAGACCAAATACAGTAATTTTCTGTACAACTGCATTGATTTTATTTTCTTATTTGGACTCACTAGTTTCACTCTGCAGGCTGCTTACAATAAATCGGAAGGAAATGCAGATGCCACAGTGATGTCACGTGAGTCTGCATTTGAAAGCTACATAATTCAAAGTTAATTCTCAGTGCTATGCTAAATAAAAGAGCTGTACAGACCCTGGAAGCAACAGGCCTGTTAGAGACTACAGCATGCAAGTGAAGACGCTCTAATATCAGTTACAATGCACGTAAGAGGCAGAGTCTGCAACGTTACTTATGTAGAACTTGGTTGAAAATTCCACTGAAACGCACTGAAAGCGGCCTGGAGCTTTGAAAGCACATTTCTGTGTCCCTTATTGCGTCAAAGTTATTGTAATATGTATTCTTGTGAATAATTTATAAAAAACCTTCATAATTTGAAAGGACCGACATGCCGACTTCCAGACTGGTATTCTGTAGATAAAGCCCGGCCGTGTTCCCTTTAATTTTTGAATTCTGAATCCTCCGCTGCTGGGTATTAATTTCCTGGGCCTCGCGTAGGCGCGGACTCCTCTTTTTGCAAGTCCGTTTCTTTGCAGGCGGCACAGCGCGGCTGTCAGCTCGCAGACACGGCTGTCGGCTGGCGGTGCGCAGAATCAATTTCCGGCTCCCGCTGCACTTTCTCTTTTTCCCAGGAAAGCAACAGATTTGATTGGCTTCTGAGTTCAGCTGTAACTGGCGTTCCCCTCTGCAGCGCCCGGTGGCATGTCTAATGACAGGCGGCGCCCCTGCTCACTGCTACTGCGGAACTGAAACGTGACATTGGCTGTAATGCTATCGCAAAGCCGGCTGCAGACACAGAGGCGAAATTCGTAAAGAAAACCTACATCAACAATTACACGGATATTCTGCAAATCACAGTCTGGTGAGGGGTTTCTCGAACTACCTTCGTAACAATTCTCTATTACTCCACTCTGGAACAGCGCTCGAAAAAACGAACACCTATACACCCATACCTTTCCGTGCGAGCTCTCATTACCCTTACTTCATCACGATCTTTTCTCCATGTGCAGGTCGGCGTCAACAGAATATGTTCGCAATCGGAGTAAAAAGATGGTGACTGAAATTTAGTGAGAAGATCCAGTTTCAACGAGAAACCCCTTTGTTTTAAAGATGTCCCTCCCAAATTCTGTATCACGTCCGTGACACTGTCTCCCTTATTTCTCATCGTACATAACAGGCTTCTCTTTTTTTGAACTTTCTCAGTGCCCTCCGTTAATTCTGGTAAAGATCCTACACCGTGCAGCTTTCTCTCTACTACATCTAGTGTATCTTTTAAATGTTCCGCCAACGACTTGCAGTCTTTGGTTCGCCTTCCCCATAACATTTTCTACGTGTTTTTTCCAATTTAAATTGTTCGTAATTGTAATTCCTAGGTATTTAGTTTAATACACGCCCTGTAGATTTGATACATTTATAGAGTAACCAAACGGATTCCTTTTAGCACTTATGTGCTTAACCTCCCTTTCTTTTGTTATTTAGGGTCAAATGGCTCTGAGCACTATGGGGTCATCAGTCCCCTAGAACTTAGAAATACTTAAACCTAACTAACCTAAGGACGTCATACACATCCATGTCCGAGGCAGGATTCGAACCAGCGACCGTAGCGACCGTAGACTGAAGCTCCTAGAACCGCTCGGCCACACAGGCCGGCATTTAGGGTCAATTTCTAATTTTCGCACGATACACATATCTTTTCAAAATCGTTTTGCACTTTGTTTTGATCTTATGATGACTTTGCTAGACGATAAGCAACGCCATCATCTGCAAATAAGCTAAGATGGCTACACAGATTGTCTCCTAAATCGTCTATATAGACAAGGTACAGTAGAGGGTCTGTAACACTGCCTTGGCGAACGCCAGAAACCACTCCTACCTTACTCGAC
Source organism: Schistocerca americana (assembly GCF_021461395.2). Lineage (NCBI taxonomy): Eukaryota > Metazoa > Arthropoda > Insecta > Orthoptera > Acrididae > Schistocerca > Schistocerca americana. Next base: position 159,422,453 of record NC_060119.1, on the reverse strand, counting down.
GACTTTCCGTCAATTACTACGAAGTATGACCTCTCTGATAGGAATTTCACGAATCCAGTCGCAATATCGAGACGATATTCTATAAGCCCGGAATTTGAATACAAGCCGCTTGCGAGTTACAGTGTCAAAAGCCTTTTGGAAATCTAGAAGTACTGAATCAGTTTGAAATCTCTTATCATTAGCACTCAACACTTCATGTGAGTAAAGAGCTACCTGTGTTCAACAAGAACGAAATTTTCTAAGTCCATGATGACTGTGTCAGTAGACCGTTCATTTCGAGGTAATTCATTTAAATATATGTCCCAAAATTCTGCTATATGCCGACATTAATGAAATGGAGCTGTAATCTAGCGGATCACTACTACTACTCTTGAACACTGATGGGAGCTGATGCCACTTTCCAATATTGGGTACGAATATTCCGACGAGCGAGCGGTTGTGTTCGAGGAGCCTTGTGAATGTGAGTTGCATATCATCATGTCAGGACAAGTACCTTTTATTTCATTCTGCATTACACTTCCACCTAATAAGACAGTAATACTTTTTCAACAAAGCTACGATGTCTCTATAAAGACGTCGGAACGTTCTATCAGTCGATCAGTTCCTCCACTATAGAAATCCACTCCTTGATCAAGTAGCTGTTCGGCAACCGCCGTGTGAACATCCTCGTTGGTGGAAAATCTGCGATCACTGCGAATCTGTACGTCGATGGCCTGGGCATTGTCAATTGTTGTCCATAATATTTTCCTTGGTTTGTGACGACATTGCCAATATCGAAGTTTCGGTTACTGCTGCAAGTGACCTTCTTCGGGGTGTTTTTTGTTTACTGCTGAATGAGTTTTTTTTTCCTTTACTGTGTTTTAATTCCCCATTGGGGTGGGCTGGCAGCAGCATAGGCGCTGCTCTTCAGCCGAAAGACATAGAACATACAGTAGAAGACATTTAAAAACAATATAAAGGAGAAAACATGGTGTACATAGATATAAAAAGGTGGGAACATTATGGAAGACAACAGACAAAAAGGAGTGACTGTAAAATGGAGAGAAAAACCGTAAAAAAGTAGCGGACACAAAAAACCACACACTGGGACAATGATAAGAACACAAGGCACAATACGACCGGAGCATAGAAGTATCGACAGATGGCGTAGTACATAACAATCACTGACAGTAACACTAAGTGCAAGGCCAGCACTCAATTAAAATCACACCTATCGATGCACAGGAGAACAGTACCAAAAACAACACTGACGTGGCACTGATGATGATCAAAATGGAGGATCTACCAGGTGCAAGGAGATGAGAGAGAAGGGAAGAAGGGAGGGGGAAGGGAAGAGAGGGGGGAGATGGGCGGGGGGCGCGCTGAAGAGGGCCAGGGAGGGAGGGAAGTGGGAGGGAGAGAGGCAAGCATGGGGTGCAAGGTCTCTGGAGGGGGGGGAAGGAAAATCCACTCTGGGAGAGGGAAGGCAGAGGAAAAAGGGGCCCCAGGTTATAGTAGGAAGGGAGGGTTTATGTCACGGCGAAGTTCATCATCTGGGAGGGGGAGGCGCTGGAAATTGCCCTGAAGTGGAGAGAGGGAGGGATACAGCGATAGAGGCTTGGCAACAGGTGATGGGGAAGGAGGATACCAGGGGGTGGGGGGCATCAAGCCTGTGGACAGTGCAGTGTAAAGGATGCGGAGATGTTGGAGGAAAAAGAGGAGGTGGGGGAAGGGGATGAGTTCATACAGGAGCCATGTGGGGGAAGGAAGGTGGATACGGAAGGCAAGGTGGAGCGCATGGCATTCGAGGATTTGGAGGGCCTTGTAAAAGTGGGTGGGTGCAGAGATCCAGGCAACGACGGCACAACAGAGGATAGGGTGGATGTGGGATTTGTAAGTGTGGAGGATGGTGGAAGGATGCAATCGCCATGTCCGGCCAGACAGGAGTTTCAGGAGGCGCAGGCGGGAATGGACTTTCTGCTGGATGGTCTGGAGGTGAGGGGTCCCGGTGACGTGACGGTCGAGGGTGAGGCCAAAGTATCTCAGGGTGGGGGCAATGAATGAGAAAACATTGTTTCTTATATACCTGCAGATGTGGCTGTTATCTAATTCTGATAGGCTGTTAAGGAAGAAGGGGAGAGGTGTTAGTTCTTTATTGGTGTTTTTATTATTTCTTTTTATTGGTGGAAACCCGACGTTTTGATTGGCGTTTGCATTATTGCATGTAATTGGGGTAAATCGGGACGCCAGGTGGCAGTCGCGTGACTGCTGCGGTCGCAGGTTCGAATCCTGCCTCGGGCATGGATGTGTGTGATGTCCTTAGGTTATTTAGGTTTAAGTAGTTCTAAGTTCTAGGGGACTGATGGCCTCAGATGTTAAGTCCCATGGTGCTCAGAGCCATTTGAACCATTTTGAGCCGGCCGAAGTGGCCGTGCGGTTAAAGGCGCTGCAGTCTGGAACCGCAAGACCGCTACGGTCGCAGGTTCGAATCCTGCCTCGGGCATGGATGTTTGTGATGTCCTTAGGTTAGTTAGGTTTAACTAGTTCTAAGCTCTAGGGGACTAATGACCTCAGCAGTTGAGTCCCATAGTGCTCAGAGCCATTTTTTGAACCATTTTGAACCAGACGGCAGTTCTGACGTGACATTGTTTTCCTGCTTTCTAGCGCCGACTGTGGCGCGCCAGTACTCCATGTACCCGCGACCCCTGCGGTCTCCCGTTCGCATGTGTGTATTGTTTCACGTGAGCTGTCGTCCCGTAACGCTGTTATCGTTCGCAGCCAAGACGTCGGAAGTCAGTACACGTCTTCACTGTTCATGTTAGCTGTTCGCTTGGCTGTTTCTATTGCCTCACTAATCTGCCTCCCGGAAGTAAGAGGCTGTTTCGCCAGTACGCGAGTTTCACCAATATCAGTCTGTCTGCAGCACTTAGCCGGCCAGTGTGGCCGGGCGGTTCTAGGCGCTACAGTCTGGAACCGCGCGACCGCTACGGTCGCAGGTTCGAATCCTGCCTCGGGCATGGATGTGTGTGATGTCCTTAGGTTAGTTAGGTTTAAGTAGTTCTAAGTTCTAGGGGACTGATGACCTCAGATGTTAAGTCCCATAGTGCTCAGAGCCATTTTAACCTTTTTTTTTTTTTTTGCAGCACTCATTCTGGTGTTTTGCCACCGCTGACTTGGTGTGTTGTCTTAGTCAGATATATCTTTCGTGTTCAGATTTCCGTGTACTGATGAGTCACCCCGTCTCGCCTACATACACTAATCCACATTCGCAGCTGATTTCGTAAACTACAGCAGCATGTACTTTGACAACTGCATCTTTCGTTGTGCGAAGAACATCTCTTATTCTGTTACCGCTTCGGAAAATTGGCTTGGTGCCTGCACGGCGGAGAATTTTGTCCACCCGTTCACTGATACCCTGACCGTTGGTAACAGAGCTATGTTTTGTGTTTCCTTCTGCTCTCCTCTACTTCCTACATTCTTTGTCGCAATAGTTTTCTCTGTCAGGTCCGCCCCCGTAGCTGAATGGTCAGCGTGACGGATTGCCAATCCTCTGGGCCCGGGTTCGATTCCCGGCTGGGTCGGGGAATTTTCTCTGCCCAGGAACTGGGTCTTGCGCTGTCCTCATCATCATCCTATCATCCTCGTCGACTGCAGGTCGCCGAAGTGGCGTCAAGTTGCAAGACCGGCATCCGGCGAACGGCCTGCCCAGTGGGTGGCCCTAGCCATACGATGAAGTAAATAAATAAACCTTTATCAGTTTCACCCCATAACCATTGGCACTTAAAGTGAGGTTTTGTGGTTCATTCTTTAGATGTTCCTTATTGCCGATCCTGTGAGCCCTCTTGGTTAAAATGTGCAGGGCGGATTTCTGCTGCGTAGGGTGATGATGAGAGGAGGCATGTAGATATCTGTCAGTACTGGTTGGCTTCCTATATAATCTACGGCCCGGTTTACTATCAGGCTTTCTGTAAACTTCCACATCGAGGAAAGACAGCACCCCATTTTTTTCTATTTCCATAGTGAACTGGATTCTGTTCTACTGTTGGTTGAGGTGTTGGTGGGAATTTCGCAGCTGTTCGTCTCCATGTGGCCAGATAACGGAGGCTTCATCAACACATCGGAACGAACATTCTGGGTGTAATGGTGCGAACTGAAGCGCTATTTCTTCAAATGCGCACGATAAGATGTCTGCCTTGTCAATATGTATCTTATAATCCTATTACAATTCGACGAATCTCTCATTTCAGTAGTTTGACATTTTCAGAAAAATATTCCAGTTGTGAACGTATCCATGAAGATTCCTCAGGAAGTTTCCCTTGGGCGTACGCCAAATGCCAGAATCGGTACCTTCTCCCATTTATTCCCAATTTGGAATTCCTCTACCCGATTACCGTCTTGTCTGATAATTTACTAAAAATAACCGCGTGCAGGATCTCAAATCACCCCTCTCTACTAACTGAAGAAAAAGTAAAATATCAAAGCAGTGTAACTGGGAACCACCCCCCCCCCCCCCCCTGTCGCACATGAAGCATACTAGGATATTCATCAACTTTCTAAAAGACCTCGCAGCTGTTTCTTCAAAATAAGGATTTGACCTGAAACATGTATACTCTAAATGGGACTAAGTTTTCTTATTGAGCCATGAGCAAACAGATGAAAAACATACAGGTGAAAAAAAAACAAGTGATCTATCAAATAAAAAATAATCGAAATAATTGTTACTACATTTATCCCACAATGAGACAGGACTGTCAATGTCTTCATGGAAATTTGTTTGCGGTTGCTTTTGGAAACCTGTTTGTCCCCAGGCTTGCACCTTTTCTTCCGAAGCAAACCGGTGGCTGCGAATGACTTTGTTCAGAGTTCCTAAAATATCGAAATCGCATGGGGAGAGATCGGAACGTTACGGAGGATGTGTATGAGATTCCAAGCGAAACTTCTGCAGCGTAGTCTATACAAATTGGTACAAATGGTTCAAATGGCTCTTAGCACTGTGGGACTTAACATCGGAGGTCATCGGTCCGCTAAACTTAGAATTACTTAAACCTAACTAAGACGGGGAGAAATTTCATAGTAAGATACAGGAGAACACACGAGAGAAACAAATAACAACAAATCTACCTTGTTTACACGCCTGGAAAATGAATAACACGAAGTTGACAACACTGAAAAAGCACTACAGATCCCGCACAAAATCCCAAAAGGTAGAGTCATGAATATTTTGGAGGAACTTGAAACACATATACACGCAAATGATTATCCCCACTATATGCCAAAAGAACAAACCGGTTTCAAGCACACCGTCTTTAAAAAAATTATCGAAATTTTTTATAGGGGTAACGGATAACCAAAACACTAAGAATTAAAAACACGTCAACAAAGTTCCATAGATACACGACCCACAACAAACTTATTATCTCTAAGTAAACAAGCAGCTGTCAAACATGAAATACTACGACTGTCAAAATAATTAAAAACGTATTGTAATGCATGTACATCATCAAATCATCGAATTACTTTAAAACGTTAGTGAAAATAAATTAAATCCAACAATTATGGACAGCAGTAACAGTTTTCTGAAAGATGATATATGTCCGTTTACAGCGAACATCCAATGTAAAAACCCGTTATAAATTATGTAAAATACAAATAAATACAGATGTACTGATGAAGGCAATAAAGGCGAAATAATCTTATATACAAAACTCTGGACGCAAATCCTCATCAAATTCCATGTACTCTTTCCACCTATCCTCCCTCTCCTCCGCTTTTAGCAGTGGAATTTCCGTTGTACTCTTAATGTAACCATCCTTTCTGTTAATTTCACCAAAATGTTGTTTTGCCTTTCCTATATGCAGAGTAGATCTTTCCGGCACATTTTCCTGCAATCATTTCGTCTTAGCTCCATTGCACTTCCTATTTATTTATTTCCTCAGCGACTTGTGTGTCTATATTCCTGAATTTCGCTGAATATTCTTGTACTCTATTCTTTCATCGATCAGCTGAAGTATTTCTTCTGTTATCCATGGTTTCATTATAGCTACCTTATTTGTACCTATGATTTTCTTTCCAACCTCTGTGACCGCCGTTTTTACCCTTTTTAGAGATGTCCATTCCTCTTCAACTGTACTGTCTATTGAGCTATTCCTTATTGCAGTAGCTATAGCCTTAAGGAACTTCAAGTGTATCTCGCCATTCTTTAGTACTACCGTAACCAACTACTTTGTGTATTGAGTATTCCTGACTAATCACTATAACTTCAGCCTACTCTTCATCACTACTACATTTCGATGCGAGTCTATATCTGCTCCTGGGCACGCCTTCCAATTCAGTGTCTCATTTCGGAATTTCTTACTGAACATGATGTAATATAACAAAAATCTTTCTGTATCCCCCGACCTTTTCCAAGCATATCTCCTCTTCCTGTGATTTATGAACATAGTATTCACTATTACTAGCTGAAATTTATTACAGAACTCAATTAATCTTCCCCCCCCCCCCTTCACTCCTTGTCCTAAGTCCATATTCTCCACTAACATATTCTTCTCCTCGTTCCCCTACAACTGCATTCCAGTCCCCCATGATTATTAGGTTTTCATCTCCCTTTACGTACTGTATTACCCTTTCAGTATCCTCATATACTTTCTCTATCTCTTCCTCTTCGCCCCTCCCGCCTGAGGTTCGAGTCCTCCCACGGACATGGGATTTTGTGTTGTTCTTACCATAAGTTAGTTTAAGTAGTGTGTAAGACTAGGGACAGATGACCTCAGCAGTTTGGTCCCTTAGGAATTCACACACATTTGAACACTTGAATCTTCAGCTTCAGCTCCCGACATCAGCATGTGTATCTGAACTATCGTTGTCGGTGCTGGTTTGCTGTCGATTCTGATAAGAACAAAGCTATCACTGAACTGTTCACAGTAACACACTCTCTTCCCTACCTTCCTCTTTATAACGAATCCTTCTCCCGTTATACCATATTCTGCTGCTGTTGATGTTAACATATACTCATCCGACCATAAATCTTTGTCTTCTTTCCATTTCATGTCATAGACTGCTTCTATATCTAAATTGAGCCTTTGCATTTCCCTTTTCAGATTTTCTAGTTTCCCTACTACGTTAAAGCTTCTGACATTCCAAGCCCCGACTTGTAGAACACTATCCGCTCGTTGGTTATTCAATCTTGGCAGTCCCCTCCCGTAGATCCGATCGGGTATCCCGAGTCTTTTGCCAATGGAGAGATCATCATGACACTTATTCTATTACAGGCCATATGTCCCCTGGATGCATGTCATGTGTATTTAATGCAATGGTTTCCATTGCCTTCTGCATTCTCGTGCCGTTGATCGTTGCTTAATCTTCCGCCTTAGGGGGAGTTTCCACCCTAAGGACAAGAGAGTTACCTGAACTTCTCCTCGCTCCTCCGCCCTCTTTGACAAGGCTATTGGCAGAATGGGTGTGACTTCTTATGCCGGAAGCCTTTGGCCGTCAATCCTGATTATTAATCAAAATTTAAGCACTTTCTGAACCCATTACCGATAACGTTTCGATAACTGCTCAAGCTCGATCGAAGACATAATTAGATTCACACTCATCTGGAGCAATTTTCATCCGTTTCGTCTCAATAGTATCTGCTACAGGGATGATGGTAAATAAAGATGTCACGACGAAGCTTACAAGACCCGGCGGATCTCATCTCTGTTCTTAAAGTTTGTAAAAAAACATTTCATTTCTTCGCCATAAGTATCTGATTTTCCAGCTAGAGATGTCTCCGTTCGCCTGTGACTGACCTAGATTATTTAACAAGAAATCGAAGAGAATTATGACTAACGAGAAGGTTGTAGCTTAATCACGAAGGCCGGCCGACTTAAGCCGCAAAAATACCCAGTTCAGCATTTGTCGCGTTACGTGTAAGTGTTTTTACGTAAGAGATGTAAGAGTCGTGTGCGTTGAAGACTTGGTTTCTATGCCACGGCGTTGCAATGAACAATAAGGTGATTTTATTTTGCGTCTGAAGGGCGACGTGATTTTATATATCGGTGGAGAACTGCCTAGTGGTAAACGTTGTAGTAGTTGGTGTCGTTCTATCGCAAGCGCAGCTGGTTTCTTTTAAACCCCGTTAGCGACGCTACATTCTTGCCTGAAGGGCGTTCGATAGCTACAACTCTGTGAAGATATCAAGAATGAAATTTTAATTGTGTTTAGCGGATAGATGATCGCACAGCCAACATGCCTTGTAAGTAATAATCCATTGTTTTCACTCCCACCGAGTGTAACAATAGTTACAAAAGAACTTATGCTACATGAGTCTGCATTAATTCAATTTAAAGAGCAGCTGAAAGGCCGTAGAATAAATTGTTTGTGTTTTGTCTATAGTTCTAGCTAAGAAGTTTCAGTACCAAATCCTATCTTCTATTACAGGCCATATGTCCCACAATCGTACCCTAATATATTTGAAACAAGTGAAAAAACTGTCATCGAAAACGTATCTTACTGGGTATTTATGTGCAATAACTAGAGTGAAAGGATTATAGCCCAAAAAAAGTAAATGTCAAACATACAAAACGACGATTAAGAAGGCAATACATCATTAAGGTATATCCTGAAATCTACTCTGACAATCTTCTGCCCGTAGTCAGTACTTATTTTCATCAGAAACTGTGCAACCGAGTGATTCCTGACATACCTCCATTAGTGCCATTACGGGATTCGACTTCATATATAAGATAATGTTTTCGATACCTAATGGTGCAAAGATCACGATTACTAGAGTTCATACTGACCAAAACCTTCTTCTAGAAGGAAGCATCATCATTCTACCAACTTTATGACCAAATGTGGACGGGTAAGTTGACGCATACCGTTTTGTGTACAATCGGAAACAGGTATATGTACTTATAACCTTTTTCGACTAAATGTTAGCCATCTACAGATAGTAAATCATGCATACCACAGCTTCTACTTCGCCTAACATCGCCATGCTCGTATTTGGGCAAATTTCAAAGTGGCTTCATAGGCGCTCAGAATTAGCGCTATATATGAAAAATGATTAAAAAGTAAGTCAGTTCACGTACGCTGCAGTGAGTGTCGTTCATGGATTACTGTCATGGGTACCTACTTTGACAGTGACGTGTCCTGACAATCTCGGCCTGTATTTAATAATGATTATGTTCCTTAGGCGGCAGGACGTAGGAACTCTGCAGCGTTCGTATACGACCTGCCCCCAGAAAATTAATTACTTATACACTGGTGTGTCCGCAACTCGTGGTCTTGCGGTAGCGTTCTCGCTTCCCGCGCACAGGGTCACGGGTTCGATTCCCGGCGGGGTCAGGGATTTTCCCTGCGTTGAGATGACTGGGTATTGTTGTGTCGTCTTCATAACGGTCCCCATTGCGGTCGGAGAAAGGCAATGGCAAACCACCTCCGCTAGGACCTTGCCTAGTACGGCGGTGCTGGTCTCCTACGCTCCTCGGAGTATCGGACCTCATCATCATCATACACTGGTGTCCAAAATTAAAGCAACAAACTGCTGTTTCCTCGTCCTGTGTTTAATTCACGATATAATCAGACAAACTATCAACAGATGTCCATACGACCGTGTTCTGCATGGAGCACAGCATTTCGGTCAACGGAAAAACACGTCAATGATAACGTCAGGGCTCCTATCAAACGGAGTGGTGTTTGCCACGTACTCCCACATCCACAAACGCTGAGGACGAGTCACAGGCGGTGCAGCACGGCACAGAGAAGACGCCTACAAGACTCTCTGTGGTGTAAGGCCATTGGAAGAACGGAAGCACAACAGTCGAAATCTCATGTGGCCCGATGTCTTAATGTGAATCGTTGTTTCACGGGTGTGGCGACAGTTTATAGAGAACGAAACTGTATCACGAAGAACAGAGCACGACGCTTTAAGTGCACGACGGTATCGCCTTAGTACTGCACGGTCACTGGAATTTGACCTCCATCATCCACTGGACGTGCTATATCGAGGCGAACGATGTAGAGACGGCTTCGATAGAGAGACATTTATTGTCAGAGACCTGGTGTTTGTGTGCCTATGACACACCTTCACAGAAGAGAACGTCTAGAGTGGAGTCGTCAACATGCAACCTGGACAGTCCAACAGTGGGAAAACCTGTTTTTTCACAGATGAGTCCCGATTTCGTCTGGAGAGTGATTCTCGTCGGATTAACATCTGAAGGGAATGCGGAACACAATTTCTAGAACTGAACATGTGGAAAGAGACCGATATCGAGGAGGATTGCTAATGGTGTGGGCAGGGATTATGTTGACCACCGTAACACTTCTTCATGAAATTGTACAGGTGAATCGGAACAGTTCAACTGTTGGCAGGTATTGTGACGAGATCTTGGAACTCATGTACTATTGTTGCGAGTTGCTGTGCTCCCAGACTTCGTACTGATGGACAAGTAGTTGATGTTTTCTTGGAAACGGAAGATATTGTACGCATAGAGTGGCCTACTCGCTCTCCCGATTTGAACTCCATAGAGCATGTCTGGGACGGGGTACACTACTTTCAGGGCAATCCTCGTATTTTGCTATCACCTGTTTAACTTAAAAAGTTTCAACCGTATTACAACGGCCTTCTTCAGGACAAGACTGGTGTTGATGGAGAAAAGTTAACTGTATTTATTTGCTTCGTTATAGACTGATGAGGTAGTAAATGAGACGGGAATATTGGCCAGTGTCTGCAAAACTGCCGTTTCAATTTGTGAGTCCATACATTAGTTCAGTCGCACGTAAACTGCATACAGATGATACCCGAAGCCTTCTCAGGTACACATAGTTCTCTGAGCCACGTTTTGTACAGTTTTGAGACCTTCTAATTACTAGAAATTAATGTAATTATTACGAATTTATACAACAAATTGGGTTTTCCTCACATAATTGTGTTGAAGGTGTGGTTACGAATTACCAAGATGATTTCTTCATCGGAGACCGTCGCCAAGTAACAACTTTCATGGAATGATGTCTATATGGACACAGTGGCTAGCCAGTATCCAATATGCTAGCCCTCAAAGAAGAACCATTCCTCTCGATTTTGCTATTATTTTTGTAAAGAAATATTAAATGTTATCATAATACTCATTGAGTCGTAATAAATAACGATAGAATTAATCATTAATCATAACTAATAGAAAAGATATTAATTATTATTGAATAAAAAAGTAATTTTCCCATACATTCATGTTTTTACACATATGAAAAGACACAGCCTGTCGTTTATCAATATGACATGTAAGACCAATACAGGCAGTTGGGTTGGGTTGTTTAGGGGGAAGAGACCAAACAGCGAGGTCATCGGTCTCATTGGATTAGGGAAGGACGGGGAAGGAAGTCGGCCGTGCCCTTTGAAAGGAACCATCCCAGCATTTGCCTGGTGCGATTTAGGGAAATCACGGAAAACCTAAATCAGGATGGCCGGACGCGGGATTGAACCGTCGTCCTTCCGAATGCGAGTCCAGTGTGCTAACCACTGCGCCACCTCGCTCGGTAATACAGGCAGTGACGGAAGGCTACAGGTACCTACAGACTTCTAAGGAATTCGTTGGAGAGTAGAGCGATAAACGAAAAAATATGTGCTACTGACAACGAAAAAGTATTTGAAATATTCAGTCATTTTTACCTCTAAACAAGACAAGTAAATTTACGAATGTCTCCTGTTTCGGCATGTCACTTAACTGTCATGTCCATTATAATTATCCGGGCTGTTATGCCGTGGTCGGTTGATGAATTCTGTGGTGATTCCCAACGTTTCGTCTCCGACTGCGGGAGACATCTTCAAGGGGGTCCGTACCTTGATGGAAGGTCCAACACACACACTGGCTCGCTACTGACTGCCGCTAAATTCCGTGTCCGCGCGCCCCCGCGCCGCGGCGTGACGTCACGTGTTTTGAAACCCTCAGTGCAATTGGCCGCTGTCCGTCGCCGTCGATCGCCGTTGCCATCACCCAGTAGTGGACGGGTGGTACACATCTTCTTTAACACCGGCATCCATATACCGTTTAATTTGACGCCCTCCTCCTTTCGGTTGAAATTATTTGGGTGTTTAGCGATTTCGATTGCCTCCCTGTAGAGCCTTTCGTAGTATCTGCTCGTGGCCGCTAGTACTTGCGTCTCCTCGAAACGAATATTGTGGTTCCCTGGCTGAAAAGCATGCTCCGCAACAGCTGATCGTTCCGTTTCTCCTCTTCTACAATTTCCCTTGTGCTATTCCAAACGTTTAGAAACAGTTCTTTTGTTGGTACCCACATCAACCGACCACGGCATAACAGCCCGGATAATTATAATGGACATGATATTTCCGGCCGTGAAAGTGTACATTTTATTATCAGACGCCTCTACGGGGGGGAGATGTCAAGAGAAGTGCGACGCCTGGAAGGACTCCAGAAGAAGAGAGTGCAGCTTTTGTGTTCCCTCACATTCCTGTCTCGTTGCAGAGCCGTCGGCGTTATACCGAAGTTTCTGAAGATAAAGCGACTGTTCTATTCGGGAAAGGCACAACGCATTTTCAAACGGACTGAGGAGGCCTTACTACGAGGGCGCATTCAGCTGACCCGACGGGACTTGGCAAGCACAAACTGTAAGTTAATGTCTCTCCACATTACGATCAGTAATAAAGTGTGCAGCGGTGACTGGGATAAAATTGATAGACTACTGCATGATAACATAGGGAAGCGTATGTTGACGACGTCTAGTAGACAGAAGAAGAAGTTTGATAATTTGCTACCTAATTAGACTGTTCGGCATTTAGACGTTTCCCGGACCGTTATCAATTTGTCCAAACGTTCGTTATCTGACGATGAGACATCTGTGCTTGCCAAGGGAGGAAATTTTGCTGTTAGTCCGCGTTTTGTGCCCACGGAAGAAATTATAGCCAATGTAGAAGCAGGAATTCGCAGTGTAGATTCTGTAACAGCTGAAGAAATCCGTATAGAAACAGTGAGAATATTAGCCAATGCAAAACCGCCGAAAAGTAATATAACTGTGGGTGAGACAAGAGCTTTAAAACTTCTGAATGACGACGATAGTATTTTGGTTCTCCCAGCTGACAAAGGAAGCGCAACGGTGATTATGGATGTGGCCGACTATCAGAGAAAAATTACGGATCTACTGGATCCGCAAGCATATAGGAAGCTGAATAAGGACCCCACTAACAACGTTCTCAGAACTGTGTCGCGGTTAATAAAAAAGTCCTCCATTGAAGAGAGTGTGCAGAAAGGTCTCTGCAGTTCGGTTGCACTACCACCGAGGCTTTATGGATTTCCCAAAATTCATAAAGAAAATGTTCCGTTAAGACCGATACTAAGTGCCATTGGTTCGCCCACCTACTCGTTAGCCAAGTTTTTGACTACGCTGTTAAAACCACATGTGGGCCGTTCGGACTCGTATATAAAGAATTCGACACATTTCATCAGCAGATTGAATGGCATAGTGGTCCAGCCGGAGGACATATTGGTCAGCTTCGATGTGGTATCGCTGTTTACCATGGTTCCACTTAATGATGTATTGGAACAGCTGGATCGAATATTTCCTGCCGATATTTTAGAGCTGTTTAAGTGTTGTTTGACGACCACATACTTCAAGTGGAATGAACAGTTTTATGAGCAAACGGATGGCGTGGCTATGGGAAGCCCCCTAAGTCCCGTAACTGCTAACTTCTTTATGGAGAAATTCGAAGAACAGGCCTTAGGTACTGCCAGCAAGAAACCAAATGTATGGTTCCGATACGTGGATGACACGTTTGTGTTGTGGAGACATGGTAGGGAGGAACTAAGCCGGTTCCACGAACATCTGAACAGTATAAACTCAAGAATTCAGTTTACAATGGAGGAGGAGGTAGACGGAAAACTACTTTTCCTCGATGTTAGAACTAATCTCCTTAATTTATTTCGCCCTTTCTAGCTATGTGGCCATTACGCCCAAACCCCATCGAGCGGAATGGTCACTCGGATAATTTTCACTCTAATAATTATCTAGATGCTCTCTCTTTACCAAACGAGACTGAAAAAAAAGAAAACCGGATAGGTAGGCGGATGGACTGGTGGAATAAACTTTGGTTCAAATGGTTCAAATGCCTCTGAGCACTATGGGACTTAACATCTGTGGTCATCAGTCCCCTAGAACTTAGAACTACTTCACCCTAACTAACTTAAGGACATCACACACATCCATTCCCGAGGCAGGATTCGAACCTGCGACCGTAGCGGTCACGCTGTTCCAGACTGAAGCGCCTAGAACCGAACAGCCACTAACCGTCGGAAGAAACTTTGATTTTTGAGTTTTTAGATCGACTGAAGCATAGCTGAAAAAGATCGACAAATGCCGTTCTGCCCATCCTTCCCCTACATTCGATGAAGAGAGAGCCGCGTGTGTTACGGCGTATGGCATATTTCCATGCTACATTGAACTTGAAAGGTATGTGCTGTTTCGATCAGGATAGAGCCAGTGAAAAATGTCGATAGTTCCCAACCGCAAGGTTGGATGAGTTGTGCATCTTCGAGTAGTAAGATCTTTGACAACTAACAGAGCTAGGTGCACGTGGTAAAAGTTTTGAGTAGTGGTGAGTAGATGCGCAGAGACAGCAGACATGTTTCGAGTCGGAGCTAGATGCCTGCAGGAGGCAGCCGGGTCGTGACAGCATCAAAGTAAGAATTAGCGCTACGCACATAATAAGCTATATATTGAGCGAAACTCGGCACATACCTGGGGAAACTAGAAAGAATAATTAATAAAATAGGTTTTCTTTGGTTAAATAATATCTAAAAGCTAGATAGAAATCCCATTGTTGATACAATAAGCGTTTTGAGAAACTTTCTCGTAAATCCATGCTATAGAAGTTTTTATTTAGTTTTTCACATGTGCCTTAAAAGTTTGAACAATAAATATTTTTAGATAAAATTAGAGTTTCATCTCACACCTTATGCCGTTCTCCGCATCCTGTGCTTGCATTGAACCAAAAGGTACATTAAAGTAAAGTTCCCATGAGTAAAGCTAATAATTTCATTTATCAGAGTAAAATAATCTATATGCCATTGCACAATTGGCAAACTATTCATATCAGGACAGAATATTTATTAAGTAACAAACAGGGCGAAAATGAGTAAAGTTATCTAGAATGACGATTTTATGCCATTGCACTACGGCTGAGTTGAATATATGTTTTATTATCGGCTAAACGGGAAGGAGTGCACGAGATAAGTCCACAGACGCAGTCAGATGCAGGTTGGTGACTTTCATTTATTTTTACCACTAAACTTTCATGCAGTCAGATGTGTATTTTGAGTATTAATTTTCCAACAATATTTTCATGCAGTCAGATAAAGTTCAGTTCAGTTAAATACATAGTCAGATGCAAGTTTTATTAAGGACCAAAGCAGTCACATGCAGTTCAGTCTAGTTTAAATAGAGAATTTTTATTAACAACACTTTCACTTGGCGACATCCTCTGTGGTGACGTTCCTGGACATATTTTTTCCGTAACTGTGGACTTTGTTTTCGAGCATTCTTTTTTGCCACCATTGTTTCAGATGTGCGCAGCCTTGCTAGTTGCGTAATATTGCTTTGGCGGCTATGCTTGCGTGCTACAATTGCTAGTTGCGTAATATTGTGTTTGCTGCAACGCTTGTGAACATTCATTTCAGCTTGCTTTCTGCATTTTTTACAAATTTTGTGTGTCCATCCTAAGTAATTTTTCTTCTGTTTGTCTGTCAAATACCATCTTGTGACTTTCGTCCATTTTAAAATTGTTGTTAGCCATATTGTCTCTTTCAAGATGTCTGAAACAAATAGACAGAGCGATAAAGTAAAACTACGCAGTTGCTCCAAATCGCGTAAGCTACAACAACCGGACAATGACCCAGTTTTGCCCCTTAATCTTCCTACGTCACAAACTGATCAGGAAGTTGCGAATAAACTGCAGCTAGTAATGATGCAACAGAATCACAAATTTCTGAATCGGTTCCTCTTCTGTGTTCGGATTCTCAGAACACAGTAAGCCATGTAGAAACAGTTTCCCATGATTCGTTTTTGCTTAATCAGCCTGCACAAAGCAATGTAGTTGGCTCCAACAATCAATTTCTCTTGCAAAATCCTTCTACAGATAGAGAAATTGTTTTATCTGAAAGTTTTTGAACAGTCCTTAGTAACCCTAGCCAGCAATATCGGTTGCCGCACTCAAATCCTGAGGTGACACCCCCAGTAACAAATGAAGATAAATTTGACCGTTATTTTCGACTACTACAGGAAAGTGACGCTTAGAGCGAAGAACAAAACGCAAAGCGCGACAAACAATTTGCGCAATTCCGTGCAGATATTGCGGAACATAACAAAACATTAATGGGACGATTAGATGCATTGTGTGCTGACAATGCTAAGCGTGCTCAGGAATCGACACACACTATTGAAACATACAAGGAAGCAAATGACAGGAAATTATTGACAAGTTGCAAAAAACTTCTGCTACTCATTCAGAGCAAATACAGGGCTATTACAAATGATTGAAGCGATTTCATAAATTCACTGTAGCTCCATTCATTGACATATGGTCACGACACACTACAGATACGTAGAAAAATTCATAAAGTTTTGTTCGGCTGAAGCCGCACTTCAAGTTTCTGCCGCCAGAGTGCTCGAGAGCGCAGTGAGACAAAATGGCGACAGGAGCCGAGAAAGCGTATGTCGTGCTTGAAATGCACTCACATCAGTCAGTCATAACAGTGCAACGACACTTCAGGACGAAGTTCAACAAAGATCCACCAACTGCTAACTCCATTCGGCGATGGTATGCGCAGTTTAAAGCTTCTGGATGCCTCTGTAAGGGGAAATCAACGGGTCGGCCTGCAGTGAGCGAAGAAACGGTTGAACGCGTGCGGGCAAGTTTCACGCGTAGCCCGCGGAAGTCGACGAATAAAGCAAGCAGGGAGCTAAACGTACCACAGCTGACAGTTTGGAAAATGTTACGGAAAAGGCTAAAGCAGAAGCCTTACCGTTTACAATTGCTACAAGCCCTGACACCCGATGACAAAGTCAAACGCTTTGAATTTTCGGCGCGGTTGCAACAGCTCATGGAAGAGGATGCGTTCAGTGCGAAACTTGTTTTCAGTGATGAAGCAACATTTTTTCTTAATGGTGAAGTGAACAGACACAATGTGCGAGTCTGGGCGGTAGAGAATCCTCACGCATTCGTGCAGCAAATTCGCAATTCCCCAAAAGTTAACGTGTTTTGTGCAATCTCACGGTTTAAAGTTTACGGCCCCTTTTTCTTCTGCGAAAAAAACCTTACAGGACACGTGTATCTGGACATGCTGGAAAATTGGCTCATGCCACAACTGGAGACCGACAGCGCCGACTTCATCTTTCAACAGGATGGTGCTCCACCGCACTTCCATCATGATGTTCGGCATTTCTTAAACAGGAGATTGGAAAACCGATGGATCGGTCGTGGTGGAGATCGTGATCAGCAATTCATGTCATGGCCTCCACGCTCTCCTGACTTAACCCCATTGGATTTCTTCCTGTGGGGTTATGTGAAAGATTCAGTGTTTAAACCTCCTCTACCAAGAAACGTGCCAGAACTGCGAGCTCGCATCAACGACGCTTTCGAACTCATTGATGGGGGCATGCTGCGCCGAGTGTGGGAGGAACTTGATTATCGGCTTGATGTCTGCCGAATCACTAAAGGGGCACATATCGAACATTTGTGATGCCTTAAAAAAACTTTTTGAGTTTTTGTATGTGCGTGCAAAGCATTGTGAAAATATCTCAAATAACATAGTTATTGTAGAGCTGTGAAATCGCTTCAATCATTTGTAATAACCCTGTACAGGTCTTACAGTCATGTACAGAATACCTGACATCTGACGTCACTCAACTTGAAAGGTCAGTGAACAGGGTGAACAATTCCTATCACAGTTAGAAAACATAATCGAAAGAATAGCTGCTTTGGAAACGCACGCAGACAATAAATCAGACCATACAACCCCAGTTCATTTTTCAGAAACAACTGAATACCAAGCCCTGGCCAAATTTAAGAGCAAACAAGTCACTATTAACGAACAGCAAAAAAGAGAACTCAACTCAATTCGGAATACACTTTCTGATATTCAGCAACAATTGCAGAACGACAGTGAGCCTCGTAATTTTGTCCCAGAACACCAGGGAACTAATGGTGCTTATCTACAACAACAGTCCCCCTTCGTATCTTTACAGACTCCATTTTCACAGGATTACCCTCAACAAAGTAGTAACTTCCCAGGCAGTTTTTCCCTACCCCATGATGTTTCTTCATTTCCCCGCCAGGACAATGTTGATTACAAACAATTCCTTTCAATTAAGAAATTCAAAACGTTCCGGAATATCCCGAACGATTTACATCCGCTTGATTGGATTCAGCAATTTGCTTTTGCGTTTCCTCTGAATTGCCCAGTCGCACATCAGTTAGAACTTGTTTGTAGTTTCTTGGAGGGTGAACCTGCAACGAGAATGTGACACGCAGCACGACAATGCTTGTCTTTCCAATCATTCCAACAACAATTTTTGGATGCTTACTGGAATCCCACTTCACAGCGTGCTGTAAAAGATCAGTTGTTAAATATGCCACATTTCCATAACTCACAATTCCGCACCTTGACGCAATATTTTGATTACATGATCCAACAAAACCAACATCTCACAGAACCTTACAGTCCGTCTGGTCTCATTCAGCTCTGTATCTCCAAATTACCAAGATCATTGCGAGTTCCGTTGCTGACAGGGAGTCGCACGGAAAACTTGGTATCTCCAAATTACCAAGACCATTGCGAGTTCCGTTGCTGACAGGGAGTCGAACGGAAAACTTGAACACTTTCCGTGACGTCTCACAGCTTCTTGAACTAGACGAAACTCGTAATTCACGATCTAGTCAACACTCTTTCGCGGAAACGCAACAGAATAGAGACAATCGTTTCCGTAATAACGGTAGGCAGTTTCCGAACAACAGACCCCAATATGGAAATGCAAGACAGTTTCTTCCACAATCCCAGTATCAGCAGAATGATGTGATTGCCTATTCATCAAGGAATCAAAATTATCACACCTCTCCCTCAATGTCATTCCGCAATGATACCCCACAAGATAATCGGCGGTACGGTAATAGTCAGAGAGCCTGGGATAATCAGCGGAATAATTCCAACTCTGCTTTCGTACAAAGAAACCAAATGTGGCACCAGAACCGCCACCAATCGTACGGAAACAATAATGATTACCAATGACGACAAACCCTTAACCATCCACCCACTCATTAGCACAGTCAACAGAATTTCCCAAATCGTAATTATAATTATGCAAATCAGAACCAGAGACAAACCAGCGACAGCCGACACAATTACGGCAATGACGGACGTGTACCATTTCATCAACCAAATTCCCGGTTCCACCCCAGACAATCTACATCTACATGACTACTCTGCAATTCACATTTAAGTGCTTGGCAGAGGGTTCGTCGAACCACAATCATACTAGCTCTCTACCATTCCACTCCCGAACAGCGCGCGGGAAAAACGAACACCTAAACCTTTCTGTTCGAGCTCTGATTTCTCTTATTTTATTTTGATGATCATTCCTACCTACGTAGGTTGGGCTCAACAAAATATTTTCGCATTCGGAAGAGAAAGTTGGTGACTGAAATTTCGTAAATTAATCTCGCCGCGACGAAAAACGTCTTTGCTGTAATGACTTCCATCCCAATTCGCGTATCATATCTGCCACACTCTCTTCCCTACTACGTGATAATACAAAAAGAGCTGCCCTTTTTTGCACCCTTTCGATGTCCTCCGTCAATCCCACCTGGTAAGGATCCCGCACCGCGCAGCATTATTCTAACAGACATCAACAATTCATCCGGTCGAACAGTACAGTTAGTAGAGGTTCGTCCACCAAACCCACGTAATAATGCAGATACGCAGCGTGAGACTGAATACCAACAATAGCAATTAACTGCTCCGCCTACTGAATGCTCTCCGCAGAGCGGGCGGTGCCATGATTCTTCATCAAATTTAACGTCACACGTTATCCGTTGTGATGATATACGAGAGGATCTTCTGCTGGAAAAAACCGAATTGCGACCTATTGTTCATCATCCGGTCATTCATATTTAGATTGGCACACAAAAATTCTCTGCTGTACTTGATTCGGGTTCTCCCGTTTCTGTTATCACTGAAGTCGCCTTTCAAAAATGCGCTGCCATTTCTACCATTCCAACACTTCCGCTTACACATACCAAGATCAGTGGTGCTGTTCCTGGCAAGAGTATAGATATCAGACAACAATGTTATCTGGAATTTCAAGTTGACACACACCTTCTTTATGCAACATTTTTAATAGTTCCGCTCCTCACTACAGACGTCGTTTTGGGGATCGATTTTTTGAACAAATATAAAGCCATTTTAGATTTTGAAGATAATTTCATTCGTCTCTGTGATGATGGAGTTTGCTTCTTTATGGACTTCCACAAACAGTTGTCGAAAGCAGAACAAGATATTAACAAAATCAACTTCATTCAGTCTCAGCTCCCGTCGGACGTAACACTGACGCCATTCTTTGTTCCTTACCCACATATGGACAATAATGATACGACTCCAGAGATTAGCGACACTATTGAGGATAAAATCAAGGTCGTCAATACAGCCTCAGTTCAGGAAAAGGAAGGTTTACATGCCATCTGAACTGAATTTTCCCATGTTTTCGCCACAGCTCCAGGCACAATCAAAGATTTTGTATTGTCTGTGTGGAATTAACTTCTAAATTCGTCACTTTCGCCCCATTACGTAAAGCTACGGCCTGCACTCTTTCACATGCTTTTACTAAACATTTCCTGAAAGAAGTGGGTCATGTAACATCCGTTATATCCGACAATGGGCCGCAGTTCCGATCGCGCACTTGGTGATGTACTCTTCAGTATCACAAAATTTCCCCCATTTTCATTTCCAGGTACCACGCATCTTCCAACCCAGCAGTAAGGTTAATGAAGGAGTTGGTGAAATTGTTTAAGATCTTTTGTCGTGCAAAACACAATGACTGGGATAAATACCTCTACATGTTTCAGGATGTAATCAATTCGTTACCAAATTCTTCCACACAATTGTCTCCACATTTGGTTTTAAAGAACCAACATCCACCTGACAAGATTACAGAACTCATACGTTTCCCACAGTCTCGCTGCCTAAGGCATCCGAGATTATCCAAATTGCGTTGCAGAATATTAAACGAGCTGCTGACCAACGGCTGCGCCAATTGAAGTCAACAAAGAGAAATATTTCTTTTCAAGTAGGAGATAAAGTTCTGCTCCGCTCCCACAGGCTATCCAATAAAGCCCGCATTCTCAGTCAGAAATTTTTTTCTGTTGTATAAGGGTCCATATCGTGTCGTCCGTATAGCACATCCTAATGCAATTGAAGTACAAACCCTACATGCAAAGAAATCACGTGGTGTACATCACATCACAAACTGCAAACATTTTATTGAATTGACAATACTGCTTTCTTTGGGAACTTTCTAAATCTTATTTCTTACAATTACTTCTGTAATCCCAGCTATATACGTCCAGCTAGTTTGTTCACATTATTTCTCCCTGGCCTGAGTACAGTTAGCGAGCGCGTAGCGCGTCGCTGCAACCGTTGCCTGGGAACCACATTAGGGACAGGTGGTCGGCCACTTAGTTTTTTTTCTCGAGCCCCAGTCAACTACCTCAGGAGGGTAGAACTTTTTTCTTTCTCATGTCCATCGGCCTGCGTCGTGTGCTTTCCTTTTACAGAGCGCGGAGGTTCTGACCGTATACAAACTTCATATAACACCACCTCTGTTTTGTTGTGGCAGTATGATAAAGACAAGAGTTCGGAGACATCTTTTTCTGGAGACACCTTTTTTAATGTTACCTGTTTTCTTCCCTGAGATTTACAGATTTCTTACGTATTGTAATAAACTGAGATTTTTTCTGTACATTACTAATAAACTACGTTATTGTTTTCTGTAGGACTCATTTCATGCTGGCGTTCGAAGTTGACGTTACAGTGGAGTATTTTGGTCATAATTCATCAATTTGATGTTGATACTTACTACGTGATAATTTTGCTCTTTATATATATATATATATATATATATATATATATATATATATATATATATATTTGTTGGTCACTCACCACTGTTACTTTGCGATGATTACATGGAATTATTGCATAATGACACTGCTTGTATGAAGATATTGTCGTAACGAAGGCTACTTTGTATGTTGATGTTGAGCTAGTGGTAACAATCTTCCGGAAGTTTACGTAGGGTCTTAGTGCTTAAGGTTGTATTACGAGTATTGAATATGAGTATTGACTATGAGGATATGAAGGTGAGACTAATGTTCTCGATGAATTTTATGTATTTGAAGAAAATGAGGGTTTATAAGAGTTTTTAAGATGATATTGGAAGTTTATGTGGAGAATGAGGTATTGTTAGATTGAAGTTGCATTTTTTTGAGACTTTGGGATCTTGGACGCTACAAGTGATGATTAGTAAATACTGTGTGCTGAAGTTACGACGACAGAAATATGAAGTGTGGTTTTCCACTTACTAGGAATGTCAAAAATGGTTATATGACGAGTTTCGGGTATCACTTTCATACTATTTAACAGTTACTTTCTTTTCACAGCTTTTATGAACAAGTATCAACGATTTTATGATGTACCAAGTTTACCAGAATTTACCTCTGTCGGAATATTTTCAATTTATGTTGCCAGTACAGATAGTGTTTCAATGTTCTCGTTGCCATGGGTAATCAAATATTCAGGTATTTTCATGACGAGTACAATATGAGTGATATGTTCACACATGGTTAATGCTATTATCCAGTTTCTCTTCATGGCAGTGACTTTTATTTTAACTCTTGTCTTTGAGAATAAGACCATTCGCGTTTCTGAAAACTTAACATTTTGTGTCTCCAATTTTAAACTGCTTATTAATGCTCAACTATTTTTCAGTTGCCATTAATGCAATAATGTGATAACCTGGGATTACTAGAGGCCAATTGGAATTTTTTTTGGACTCGTTATCGAGGATCCACTGAGGACTTAGTCATGCCACACTACAGCATTTTTTTTTTTGATTAATCCTTTTTTTCATACCTACAGCACCAAAAGTATTACACTTATTGCCTTTTACGGTGTCTCTGTACTACTTTATATGTTGCTTCTTCTCTTATCATATGTTTTTCACGCCAAGATATAAACAGCTGTTTCTATCACATTGCTTATCATGTGTGTTATGTGTGACTCTCTGTGTTTATTCACGTTTATTTTTTTTTGTAAGATTACCTATTTCAGGATTAGAGTAATGTTATGTCTTATGCTTTCTGGTGAAATCTTGTTATGTGTTGACCTGCTAATTTTGCCTTATGCTTTCTGCTGCAATTTTGTTCTGTGTTGGCCTAATATTTTTGCTTTATTATCTGCAATATGCTTTCTGCCGAAATTTTGTTGTGTTGGCATGCTAATTTGCTTTATTATCTGACGTTAACTTCCCGCGTTTCATTACAGCTATTTTCATACTTTGTCTACATATTTATTATTCGTATTTGTGCTACACTGCTTATGGATCTTTTAATCAATGCTTTTGCCTTTGTACTTTGTGATGTTGATTATGTGGTCACATACTATGCATATATGCTTCTTTTTATGCACACTTCTGTTTTGTCACACTGCTACTTGCTGACACATGACAGTACCTCTCCTTGACTGAGCTCAGTGTGTTGTCCATTCCTAATGCCTGTTCCCTAAGTGTGCTATTTTCATGCTATATCAATATAAGATTACTGTGTTTTTATTTCCATGATACTCATGTCTTTTGGTACACCATAACTACCATTATTTTCAGCTACAGTAATTAGTAAGCTCTTTATTGTCTCTGTGTGTTATTTATATAACTAACTTTGCTTTTTTTCACACATGATTTCCATGATTGACATGATTTTAACATTAACACATGATAACACATTACCCATTTGTTCTACACAACAGGACTAAATGGGGTAGAGGGTCGGTTGTTCTTTAACTGACACACCATGTGGCGTTGGTGCCCCATATCCTTGAGCTCTGTATTACTCATTCTTCCTTTCTGAGTTCTCAGTCTACTCTTCTTTCTCTTCTAAATTTTTTTTCTGTTTTTTTTTGTCAGATATCTGTGTGCCAGTTCTCTGTTAAGTAAAATCACTATTTGTAATGCCCCATTTCATTGTACTTAGGATTTAAAATACATGATTTAGAGGACCAACTATATGAACAAAAAAAAAGGGACTGTTTGTAATGCCCCATTTCATGGTACTAAGGATTTAATATGCAAGGCTTTGAGAAATACGTTTATGTTAAAAAGGAAAGGAAGCTTTTCAATACTGATTTGTAGGATCGAATTGATGTTTCCTAATGTGAGACGTTTGGGAGTGTTTGCATTTTATTGAAATACCTATGTGAAGACTATTTAATAATGTACGTTTGTGGTAAAAAGAAAGGAAGCTTTTGAATACAAATTTTTGGGATAGAATTGATCTTACTGTTTCACAATGAGAGGCTTATATTGTATGATGTAAATGGAAGGTTTAATTTATCTGATGTGACTATGAAGTCAAACTACTGAGTAGGACTTTACCTAAACTTGTACTGTTGAATCTTGTAAGGAATTTCTTCATGAACATTGATTACTGCTGCAATTGAGCAACATGACTTTTCTAAATTTGACATAACTAGTATGTAAGGAGATTGTATGAAATTTGTTGATCATTGTTGCAATTGAGCAGCATGACTTTCTTGCACTTCAATTGACATTGTATGTAAGAAGATTAGGTACAGTTTATTCCCACTATATTTGTGCAGGATCACTTTACTGCACTCTATGAAAAAATAGTATGCAAGCATGTTTTACTACCTTTTAAAGGAATTTTTTTTGTACATAGATTTTATTCAACTCAAGACTATTCTTGCTAGAGAATTGGTAACATTAGTGTTATCTTATAGATATGTAACACATTTTTATGCAGTAAATGCACTGCAGACAATTATTGTAAATTACTTTAAATATTAATTTCTTGTTACCTTAAAGATATATAACACATTCTTTATGCAGCAAATGTCCACTGTATACAGTTCTTGTATATTACTTGAAATATTAAATCTTGTTAACTTAAATGCAGATAACACATTTTGCAGTAAATGTCCACTGCCTATTGTATATTGCTTTTAATATTATAACAGAGACTGAATTGTCACCTGAAAGACTACTAGATGTAGGTTTAAGAGAATGTGACAAAAGCCAGTGTGGGCTACCTGTTCATGTCAAATGTCTACTATAAGTAAGTGAAGTTAACGATGTTAAGAGTACGTCAGTGTGGACTGCCACCTGACATAACTTGCCTTCTATGACTGATAATTGTAACTGAATGTCAGTAGGTGTTGTCATCTTACTTGACATATATTTCACACTCGATACTACCATGGCTCAGGGTTTGTGATCACCTGAGACCTCTGTTACAGGGTGAGTTATCCCCTGATTTAACAGGCAATCGGTTGCTCAGTGTGTCCCATCACCCGATGCCTTTTATTCTTCACATTTATTGTACTACAGATCACTATTGGGGTCAGTGTGTTCTATCACCTGACGTGACAAGATAATACAATATACATTAGTAGTGGTTCAGTGTGTCCCATCACCTGAATTCTTCTCATTTCTTGTACTACAGCTCACTATTGGGGTCAGTGTGTTACATCACCTGATGTGAAATGCTGTGTACATGGACCTAATCGGTTTCTCAGTGTGTCCTATCGCCTGAGGCCACATATTTCTATTTTCTTGCACTACAGCTCAATAATAAGTCAGTGTGGTCTCCCACCTGATGTAACCTGTCCTGTACAATTGACCTAATTTAGGGCTCAGGGTGTCTGATCTCCCGAGGCCGTTTATTCACTATTATCAAAGACAGTCAACATGTATCTGAGGTTTACTCCAAGATAATGATGGTAACTGAAAGTCAGTTTATGCTGTCACATTACATGACAAAGACGTAATACTTAAGCCTACTGTTAAATAAAGTATCTTACTGCATATTTTATGTATTTTTTCTCATATTCTATATAACTATCAGTTAAATTTGGATATGGTTTGAGGTATTTTTCCCTCATATTTCTATACTTCTATGTGGTAACATTCAAGTTTATATGATGTAACTATTAGGTAAACTTTGATATTTTTCGAGGTATTTTTCCTTATATTTCTATGTTTCCATTTTGTAACACTTAGTATTGTGTGACATTGATGATTCACTTGTATTTCGCTATTTTACGTATTTTTTCTCACAATCTACATAACTGTTAGGTAGAGTTTCATGTTATGTGAGGTATGATCCCTCATATTTCTCTGCTTGTATTTGGTAACATTTGGTATTATGTAACAGGTAATTCACTTTTGTACATTTCAATGTTCTTTGAGTCACTGTGACTTGCGAACCTGGACTGTTGGTAAAGTTTGATTTGATACACCTCACTTAATACCATATATGTCTGATGTTTTTGTCCTATATATAGATGTTTTGGTTTTGTACATTTTGATGTTCTTTGTTTCACTGTGAATAGCAAATCTCATGGTATTATACATTTTACTTAACATCCTAGGTTTATTTATCAATTTCATTGCTCTGTAATACTCTTTTCATGAGAGTACTATGCATATTTTATATTGTATTTTCCATTGTAATTTTTTTTACGAATTTCGTGGGGAAATCTGTGCTAACTGCACAGATCCCCCCACAAAATTCTGGTCCATTGGACCAGAGGGTTGTGAAAGGTATGTGCTGAGGTTCGATCAGGATAGAGCCAGTGAAAAATGTCGATAGTTCCCAACTGCAAGGTTGGACGAGTAGAACATCTTCGAGTAGTAAGATCTTTGACAGCTAACAGAGCTAGGTGTATGCGGTAAAAGTTTTGAGTAGTGGTGAGGAGATGTGCAGAGACAGCAGACATGTTTCGAGTCGGAGCTAGATGCCTGCAGGAGGCAGCCGGGTCGTGACAGCATCAAAGTAAGAATTGGCGCTACGCACATAATAAGCTATATATTGAGCGAAACTCGGCACATACCTGGGGAAACTAGAAAGAATAATTAATAAAACAGGTTTTATTTCGTTAAATAATATCTAAAAGCTAGATAGAAATCCCATTGTTGATGCAATAAGCGTTTTGTGAAACTTTCTCATAAATCCATGCTATAGAAGTTTTTTTTTTTAGTTTTTCACATGTGCCTTAAAAGTTTGAACAATAAATATTTTTTAGATAAAATTAGAGTTTCATCTCACACCTTATGTTGTTCTCCGCATCCTGTGCTTGCATTGAACCAAAAGGTACATTAAAGTTCCCATGAGTAAAGCTAATAATTTCATTTATCAGAGTAAAATAATCTATATGCCGTTGGACAGTTGGCAAACTATTCAGATCAGGACAGAACTTTTATTAAGTAACAAACAGGGCCAAAATGAGTAAAGTTATCTAGAATGACAATTTTATGCCATTGCACTACGGCTGAGTTGAATATATGTTTTATTATCGGCTAAGCGGGAAGGAGTGCATGAGCCAAGTCCACAGACGCAGTCAGATGCAGGTTGGTGACTTTCATTTATTTTTACCACTAAACTTTCATGCAGTCAGATGTGTATTTTGAGTATTAATTTTCCAACAATATTTTCATGCAGTCAGATAAAGTTCAGTTCAGTTAAATATGCAGTCAGATGCTAGTTTTATTAAAGACTAAAGCAGTCACATGCAGTTCAGTCTAGTTTAAATACAGAATTTTTATTAACAACACTTTCAAACTAACAGTCGGCGGAAAGTCGATGGGATAGAAGCTATATTTCAATTTGTTTGGTCCCAACGAAATCGTAGACGTCCGGCGCATAGCATATTGGGCTTTGGAGATCGTGCAGGTACTCGACTTTAGACAACATTTGGCAAGTTCGTCTAGGATGCGCTGTGTGTATATTCGGAGAAAATTAACTACTTCCGGTGTCAGAAGGCAGCTGCAACAAGTCACTGATGACTGGGGTTGCCAGTGAGTGTCTCGGAGCGATGGTCGGGTCGTCGTCCAGCAAGGAAGTCCCCAATCCAATTCTAGATAAAGGCAACAGGTAAAGACCCACTTCCTCAACGTAAGGTACAGAAAATAATTGATATTCCCCTTTACGTCTGCTCACATCATGTCATAGACGTATGAAAACCATCAATTGGGGCTTCAAAACTGGAATATGGTGAACTGATGTGTTGAGTCGAGATCGGTACACGCTGATCGCAGAGAACGAGTACGTCGTATGAGGAGATGTACCTCCCTTGAAAAAGGGGTGACCGTTCAAGAAGGCGGTGGAGAATTCGTCCTGTGAGGGATTTTCAGATAAAACTTCCTGCACAGAATGCCTTTCGCGGGGATTTGTCTTACGACAACTTTTACTTCTGTCAGGACCTCTCTTCCTGTTTCCGGTCCACAAAGTACTCCAACATATCTTACTGGGTAACAGCTGGAACACAGATTCCAGGTATGAGTATTGGTCCGGCACAGTTTGCAGCTGTGTTTGAGCTAATTTGATCATTGATGACAGGTGAAGAGTAAAAGGATTTTGTTTATATGAGGCTCCTGACACATTTATCATTGTCCAGCTAACGGCACAGAAAACTACTTTCGAACGGTATGAATCCGTTCAATTGAATCGTACTGTCTGACGTATACTACACGAACATTAGGATGCTTTAGTACTCTCCCTGTTGCCGTGGCCCATTATCCTGGTTCCCCAATCCTCCGTATCACTAGACTATTGTGTTCAACACGTCTGGTACGCCACTAGACGGGATGTGTGGAAGCTGAAGCAATCTGCCTTATTTGCAGGTGTCCTGATATTCCATTAATCCAGCAGAAATCACTAAACGCTGCTTGAACAACGGATAAAGGAGATTTAAAGATTACGGTGCAGCAGTACTGCGTTGTTTACGTGCAGAAAGAAAATGGTTCAAATGGCTCTAAGCACTATGGGACTTATCATCTGAGGTCATCAGTCCCATAGACTTAGAACTACTTAAACCTAACTAACCTAAGGACATCACACAAATCCATGCCAGAGGCAGGATTCAAACCTGCGACCGCAGCAGCAGCGCGGTTCCGGACTGAAACGCCTAGAACCGCTCGGCCACAGTGGCCGGCCACGCAGAAAGATTAGTATAAACTAATAAAAGTGCAGAAATCTTATTCCTGTATTATTAAAATGCAGCACACTACACACAGCTCCTAAAGTTATATTTGAATTAAGTATTTTGCAAGAGATCTATTCGACTATCGGCAGGGTTTTGAGGACGATAAATATACAATTACTTAATACTTATCGATATATCCGTACAGTTAGCTACAACTGTGCTTTCAGGACCATTGTAGCGGTTTTCAGATATAATACACTGAGCGATAGTAGGCTTCTCCCTTGCAGCTTTCATCTGTAACGAGATCTGAAAGAATCAAGTAATTAATGCGAAGCAACAGAATGTGTATAGGAACACCGGATCTGATAGTAGAGCAGGAAGGCAACATAGTGATTCCCTTCTCGAGCTGCCGTCCTACAAAACACTCCCCGTCTGACAGTCTATTGCCGGTGGGGACCGAATGTGGTTTCTTGCTCTGTGGCGGAGTTAATTGAAACTGTTTCCCCTCTCACGTTGTTCCGAGTATTTCTTGCCAAGGACAGGCGCGATCTGTTAAGGCGAATCGCGCACAGACTAGTGGCTTATGTTTTGCACGAAGCGCTAATGTAGGATGGCCATTAATCTCACGGTGGCTATTCTGGAAATAAGCTCAGCGTACGAACTGTGTGTTAGACATTAACATTATTCTTCGCTACCACTTGAGAGTAGTTGCAAGGTTAAAAAACCAAACTTCCTTTAAACACAACGCTTGAAACTAACTAGATTATTGAAAGTACTTTACGGAGCTTCCCCAATGTAAACACATGAAAAAAAGTTTTGCATCACCCCGGTTCCCAGAAACACTGAAGATAGATGTTGACTGTGGATATTGTATCACAGTCCCACTGAACTAGCCCAGAGATGTAAACTAACATGCATGGTCAGCGCCTATTAGACCGAGGGCGTCCGACAGCCGATCAATTCCAGTCAGTCCACCAGGAAAGAGGTACACGGCCCATGTTGCCTGTAATGCTGCCATGCCTAGACGGTCTATACCGCGGTTCGATCACGTCCGTATTATTACTGTGTGCCAGGAAAGCCTCTCAACAAGGGAAGTGTCCAGACGCCTCGGAATGAACCAAAGCGAGATTATTCGGACGTGGAGGATATACAGCAAGACAGGAACTGTCGATGACATGCCTCGCTCAGGCCGCCAAACGGCTGCTACTGCATTGGATGACCGCTATCTACGGATTACGGCGCGGAGGAACCCTGACAGCAACGCCATCATGTTGAATAATGATATTCGTGCAGCCACAGGACGTCGTGTTACGACTCAAACTGTGCGTAATAGGCTGCAAGATGCGCAAAATCACTCCCGACGACCATGGCGAGGTCTATCTTCGCATCCAAGACATATTCAGCACGGTACAGACGGGCCCAACAACATGCCGAAAGTACCGCTCAGGATTGGCATCACGTTCTCTTCACTGATGAGTGTTTCATATGCCTTCAACCAGACAATCGTCGGAGACGTGTTTGGAGTCAACCCGGTCAGGCTGAACGCCTTAGGCACACTGTTCAGCGAGTGCAGCGAGGTGAAAGTTCCCTGCTGTTTTGGAGTGGCATTATGTGGGGCAGACGTACGCCGTTGGTGACCATGGAAGGCGCCGTAACGGCAGTACGACACGTGAATGCCATCCTCCGACCGATAGTGCAACCATATTGGCGTCATATTGACGAGGCACTCGCGTTCTCACCGTGCGCATATTGTGATATGTGATCAGGACAACATCGCTCGACTAGGGTGGCCAGAATGTTCTCCAGACATGAACCCTATCGAAGATGCCTGGGATAGATTAGAAAGGGCTGTTTATGGACGACGTGACCCGCCAACCACTCTGAAGGATCTACGCCGAATCGCCGTTGGGGAGTAGGGCAATCTGGACTAACAGGCCTTGATGAACGTGTTGACAGTATGCCACGACGAATACACGCATGCATCAATGCGAGGTGTTGCTGGGTATTAGATGTACCGGTGTGTACAGCAGTCAGGACCACCACCTCCGAAGGTCTCGCTGTATGGTGGTACAACATGCTACGTGTGCTTTTCAGGAGCCATAAAAAGAGCTGAAATGATGTTTATGTTGATCTCTATTCCAATTTTCTGTATAGGTTCCTGAACTCTCGGAACCAAGGTGATGCAAAACTATTTTGATGTGTGTAGTTGTTCTTTATAACAGTCTTCCACCGGGCTACGATGAATTATATGACTTGATGGTATATACTGTTGTTGTTGTTGTGGTCTTCAGTCCTGAGACTGGTTTGATGCAGCTCTCCATGCTACTCTATCCTGTGCAAGCTTCTTCATCTCCCAGTACCCACTGCAACCTACATCCTTCTGAATCTGTTTAGTGTATTCATCTCTCGGTCTCCCTCTACGATTTTTTTCCTCCACGCTGCCCTCCAATACTAAATTGGTGATCCCTTGATGCCTCAGAACATGTCCTACCAACCGATCCCTTCTCCTAGTCAAGTTGTGCCACAAACTTCTCTTCTCCCCAATCCTATTCAATACCTCCTCATTAGTTACGTGATCTATCCACCTTATCTTCAGCATTCTTCTGTAGCACCACATTTCGAAAGCTTCTATTCTCTTCTTGTCCAAACTAGTTATCGTCCATGTTTCACTTCCATACATGGCTACACTCCATACAAATACTTTCAGAAACGACTTCCAGACACTTAAATCTATACTCGATATTAACAAATTTCTCTTCTTCAGAAACGATTTCCTTGCCATTGCCAGTCTACATTTTATATCCTCTCTACTTCGACCATCATCAGTTATTTTACTCCCTAAATAGCAAAACTCCTTTACTACTTTAAGTGTCTCATTTCCTAATCTAATTCCCTCAGCATCACCCGATTTAATTTGACTACATTCCATTATCCTCGTTTTGCTTTTGTTGATGTTCATTTTATATCCTTCTTTCAAGACACTGTCCATTCCGTTCAACTGCTCTTCCAAGTCGTTTGCTGTCTCTGACAGAATTACAGTGTCATCGGCGACCCTCAAAGTTTTTACTTCTTCTCCATGAATTTTAATACCTACTCCAAATTTTTCTTTTGTTTCCTTTACTGCTCGCTCAATATACAGATTGAACAACATCAGGGAGAGGCTACAACCCTGTCTCACTCCTTTCCCAACCACAGCTTCCCTTTCATGCCCCTCGACTCTTATAACTGCCATCTGATTTCTGTACAAATTGTAAATAGCCTTTCGCTCCCTGTATTTTATACCTGCCACATTCAGAATTTGAAAGAAAGTATTCCCGTTAACATTGTCAAAAGCTTTCTCTAAGTCTACAAATGCTAGAAACGTAGGTTTGCCTTTTCTTAATATTTCTTCTAAGATAAGTCGTAAGGTTAGTATTGCCTCACGTGTTCCAACATTTCTACGGAATCCAAACTGATCTTCCCCGAGGTCGGCTTCTACCAGTTTTTCCATTCGTCTGTAAAGAATTCGCGTTAGTATTTTGCAGCTGTGACTTATTAAACTGATAGTTCGGTAATATTCACATCTGTCAATACCTGCTTTCTTTGGGATTGGAATTATTATATTCTTCTTGAAGTCTGAGGGTATTTCGCCTGTCTCATACATCTTGCTCACCAGATGGTAGAGTTCTGTCATGACTGGCTCTCCCAAGGCCATCAGTAGTTCTAATGGAATGTTGTCTACTCCCGGGGCCTTGTTTCGACTCAGGTCTTTCAGTGCTCTGTCAAACTCTTCACGCAGTATCTTATCTCCCATTTCGTCTTCATCTACATCCTCTGCCATTTCCATAATATTGTCCTCAAGCACATCGCCCTTGTATAAACCCTCTATATACTCCTTCCACCTTTCTGCCTTCCCTTCTTTGCTTAGAACTGGGTTGCCATCTGAGCTCTTGATATTCATACAAGTGGTTCTCTTCTCTCCAAAGGTCTCTTTAACTTTCCTGTAGGCAGTATCTATCTTACCCCTAGTGAGACAAGCCTCTACATCCTTACATTTGCCCTCTAGCCATCCCTGCTTAGCCATTTTGCACTTCCTGTCGATCTCATTTTTGAGACGTTTGTATTCCTTTTTGAATGCTTCATTTACTGCATTTTTATATTTTCTCCTTTCATCAATTAAATTCAATATTTCTTCTGTTACCCAAGGATTTCTATTAGCCCTCGCCTTTTTACCTACTTGATCGTCTGCTGCCTTCACTACTTCATCTCTCAGAGCTACCCATTCTTCTTCTACTGTATTTCTTTCCCCCATTCCTGTCAATTGTTCCCTTATGCTCTCCCTGAAACTCTCTACAACCTCTGGTTCTTTCAGTTTATCCAGGTCCCATCTCCTTAGATTCCCACCTTTTTGCAGTTTCTTCAGTTTCAATCTGCAGTTCATAACCAATAGATTGTGGTCAGAATCCACATCTGCCCCTGGAAATGTCTTACAATTTAAAACCTGGTTCCTAAATCTCTGTCTTACCATTATATAATCTATCTGATACCTTTTAGTATCTCGAGGATTCTTCCAGGTATACAACCTTCTTTTATGATTCTTGAACCAAGTGTTAGCTATGATTAAGTTATACTCTGTGCAAAATTCTACAAGGCGGCTTCCTCTTTCATTTCTTCCCCCCAACCCATATTCACCTACTATGTTTCCTTCTCTCCCTTTTCCTACTGACGAATTCCAGTCACCCATGACTATTAAATTTTCGTCTCCCTTCACTACCTGAATAATTTCTTTTATCTCGTCATACATTTCATCTATTTCTTCATCATCTGCAGAGCTAGTTGGCATCTAAACTTGTACTACTGTAGTAGGCATGGGCTTTGTGTCTATCTTGGCCACAATAATGCGTTCACTATCCAGCCTCTTGCCGCATTTCGAGAATCGTCGCTAAAGTTAGTAACTAAATAACTAAATACCAGTGAGGACACGTTGCACTTACTCAGGCTGAACCCGAACTCTATCGTTGAACTTTCGGAGGTTGTTCAGGGATATTTTTCTGAGTGTTGTGGTACAAGGGACCAATTACCTGTTTCTGTTAAATTACCTTCACAACAGTAGAAACGCCTCAAGCACGAAAGTAATGCAACATCGCTCTGAGAAATTCAAATGTACTGTGTTGTGGTTTCCGTGGCTGGATTAACAGGTTAGCATAGCGTCGTTATGCTGATGTTCCACTGCATTAATTGAACCCTTACAAGTGCATATCGGCCATCACAGCATCACAAAATCTATCCATTGTGTTATCTCAAGCGACGCACAGCATTACCGGAAAAATGAACCCGAGACACAACCGAGCAGTACCGAACGTAAACTTGAGAACGAAGAGTAAAATGCGCATTACAGTTATCAACAGGAAATAGCAGCCCGTGGTCTTGTCGTAAGCGTCACTGTCTTTAGAGCACAGGGTCCGGATTCGTTTCATTGCGGGGTTAAAGATTTTCTTAGCTCGTGGACCAGATGTACGTGTTTTACTACTCATTTCATCTCACCTTCGTCATTAAGACACCTAAGTCACCGAAGTGGTGTCAAATACACTCCTGGAAATGGAAAAAAGAACACATTGACACCGGTGTCTCAGACCCACCATACTTGCTCCGGACACTGCGAGAGGGCTGTACAAGCAATGATCACACGCACGGCACAGCGGACACACCAGGAACCGCGGTGTTGGCCGTCGAATGGCGCTAGCTGCGCAGCATTTGTGCACCGCCGCCGTCAGTGTCAGCCAGTTTGCCGTGGCATACGGAGCTCCATCGCAGTCTTTAACACTGGTAGCATGCCGCGACAGCGTGGACGTGAACCGTATGTGCAGTTGACGGACTTTGAGCGAGGGCGTATAGTGGGCATGCGGGAGGCCGGGTGGACGTACCGCCGAATTGCTCAACACGTGGGGCGTGAGGTCTCCACAGTACATCTATGTTGTCGCCAGTGGTCGGCGGAAGGTGCACGTGCCCGTCGACCTGGGACTGGACCGCAGCGACGCACGGATGCACGCCAAGACCGTAGGATCCTACGCAGTGCCGTAGGGGACCGCACCGCCACTTCCCAGCAAATTAGGGACACTGTTGCTCCTGGGGTATGGGCGAGGACCTTTCGAAACCGTCTCCATGAAGCTGGGCTACGGTCCCGCACACCGTTAGGCCGTCTTCCGCTCACGCCCCAACATCGTGCAGCCCGCCTCCAGTGGTGTCGCGACAGGCGTGAATGGAGGGACGAATGGAGACGTGTCGTCTTCAGCGATGAGAGTCGCTTCTGCCTTGGTGCCAATGATGGTCGTATGCGTGTTTGGCGCCGTGCAGGTGAGCGCCACAATCAGGACTGCATACGACCGAGGCACACAGGGCCAACACCCGGCATCATGGTGTGGGGAGCGATCTCCTACACTGGCCGTACACCACTGGTGATCGTCGAGGGGACGCTGAATAGTGCACGGTACATCCAAACCGTCATCGAACCCATCGTTCTACCATTCCTAGACCGGCAAGGGAACTTGCTGTTCCAACAGGACAATGCACGTCCGCATGTATCCCGTGCCACCCAACGTGCTCTAGAAGGTGTAAGTCAACTACCCTGGCCAGCAAGATCTCCGGATCTGTCCCCCATTGAGCATGTTTGGGACTGGATGAAGCGTCGTCTCACGCGGTCTGCACGTCCAGCACGAACGCTGGTCCAACTGAGGCGCCAGGTGGAAATGGCATGGCAAGCCGTTCCACAGGACTACATCCAGCATTTCCACGATCGTCTCCATGGGAGAATGGCAGCCTGCATTGCTGCGAAAGGTGGATATACACTGTACTAGTGCCGACATTGTGCATGCTCTGTTGCCTGTGTCTATGTGCCTGTGGTTCTGTCAGTGTGATCATGTGATGTATCTGACCCCAGGAATGTGTCAATAAAGTTTCCCCTTCCTGGGACAATGAATTCACGGTGTTCTTATTTCAATTTCCAGGAGTGTAGAAAGACAGGCACCAGGATTCCTGACAATCCCGGTCAATAAGGCCGTACAGTCACTTTCATTTGCCGTGATTGAATGGATCGAGTTTGTTTCCAGTCAAGTTACGCAGCATACACTACCGACAATTACAGTGTTGTATACATATTTTCAGCACAGAGTGTGCCTGCAGTTATGAAAATTACGAATTCATAGATTGATGGTAAGTGCAGTGTGAACCAATAAGCATATACGTATCTTGGTAATAGGAAAACACACACCCTGGAACCATTTAATCTACACAGGGATAGCAGATGAAATGCATACTGGTCCACGAAACATGCCGTAATGAGGTAAAGAAGCTATCGCTTTGACATTGAAGGATGGTAAACTGTCAGCAAGAAAGCATCACAAGTTTCAATGTTTTGCTGCATCGAGAGTATGCTTAGGCAACAGTGGGCTTTAGGGATCATGACATAGTGAATAATGCTGTCACAAGACAAGAAAAGCAATTGACGATGGAACATCATTTTCCTACGCTAGTGAAATTAAGTACCTTGTCGGCGATATGCAATGGTTAAATTGTCATTGCAACGATTAATTGTACTGTCTCCCATGCCGTTTTGGTTTATCTTCTTTGGAACTGATGACTTTTCCAGTAATTCGGTGCACTGAATCATCGTCGATTGCAAGCACATCGAAGTGTCTAGGGGTGTTACGAAGTAAGATAATTTTCCGAAGCAGTGCATTATATATTTATTAAATACGTCTCCTAAGATATAGCGGATAAAAACGTAACGCCCAACATCATTGAAATATTGATATTGGATTCAAAAGCTGTTGCTAGTACAACGCATTCACTACAGAACACGACTGTCAGATATCGCTTCGCGATTTTTGTTTCTGCTCTGTTACGATTACTGATGATTTGTTGTGTGAGCTTGGTACTCTAGCTGGGAGTGGAAACTTATTTGATTTTCGCCGGAAGGGAGTGAGTCTGGTGTGCTCGGCAACGTATTGTTAGGTCAGCAGAGGGCATGCACTGTGCTTCAAAAGCAGGGAAGGGCAGCCTTCTGGGAAGCGCCAGCTTTCGCGGAAAGGAACCGTTTCCCGAAATGTTACTGTGGTCATTTTTTTAAAGGACGTCATATTCGCCGTTGAGTACAGAAGTTATTTATTTTACAATTACAATTTCGGATTTTGGTCTATTTTCAAGTAGTACTGCAAACGATTTGCTTCACCACATACCAGACTTTAAAATTATCTCACATAAAGTTCGATATATGGTGAAACAAGACCTTTATCAATATCATTTTAAAATGGCCCCGAAAGCCGAAGTTGCGGTTGTGAAGTAAGGAACTTCAGCAGTCAACAATGAATATGGTGTCCTTTAAAAAATTTTACACGACTGTCAACCCCGATCATGTGAAGTTAATGAGTTATTGTGGTCAGTTCCTGGTGCTAATCGGTTTCAGCAGACACAGAGTGCCCCACAGCGTCCTCCTGTAGGTACTTTGAGCGCGGGAGTTGCCTTTCTGTCCGCACACCGAAGACTACCGCCTGTCAGTGCTACCCTGGCCGCGTGAGAAAATTTGTTGCTTTCGCTGCAGTCTATGGACTGTCCAATAGACAGTATCGCCCCCATCACCACATATCACAGGAACAGTGCCAATAAATGTATAAAGACTGTCTGGTGCCAGTACATACTGAACTGAAATATAGATTTTTGTAGGGCTTGAGTGGGAACTTTTCTGTTGCGTTCTCCTGTTTTTACTTGGATAAAGGCACATTGTCTTTCATCAAGCTGGCAGCATCATTCAATCACGCCTCCAAGTGGAGTTGGAATTGTGAGAACTGGATTTTATATCTACTAGCTTTCAAGCTCTCGTGTCGTCATAACTGACAGCCCCTCGCTGTACTTGGAAAATTTTTCACTCAAGCTTAGAGCAATCGATCTTTCAAGGAGCTCGCAATCACTAATTCTGTTCCGCATCTTCTGTGCTCAATTCTTTGTATTTAATCTGTCTCATGTATGTTTTATTTGTGAACTGCCCAAATGAGGAAGTCTTGTCCTTTCTCTTCCAGCAGTCTTCTGATTTAATGCAGGTCTCACTTAGCATCAATGTAGTTCAGTTTATTCCTTTTCTTCAGAAAATTGCTCTGTGCTATTTTGTTGTCAACTATTCACGTGACTAGGTTAAATAAACGTTTGTGTACACAATGCTGCATTAAATTTTGAGAATACTAATTTCCTACGACTTCCGCATGGTTAGGCGACCCTTAAATAATAAGTATAACCAGCTGCATTTTTAAGTTGTTGCTTATCTGTGATTTTCTGTAGCGTTCAGGGACCAAGCATTAGATTCAAATACATGAAAAATGCAGCGACGGTAACTAGTCAACAGCGCTTTCATATTTCATAGCGGGAACAGTGTATGCACAAACTATTGATCCTTATTTCTATCTCTTCCAGGTACGTTATTCTGCTAGTAATCGTATTAATTGCGTCATGCGCTACGTGGCGGAACATTTGCATATTTTACATACACTTGATCGTAGCTAATTATCTGTTCTCTTTTATTAGTTATATAGCCGCATAAATTATTTTATGACAGTTTGTATAGCGAAGCCCTTCACAGTAATTAACAAATTAATGTCAATGGCAGGCCTTTTGCGGAGAAAAATTTAGAAAGAAACGCGTAAATTTTCACAGTGTTACGGATCGTGCCGTAGAGTAGCCTCACGGGAAATTACCATAGTGTGACAGAACTTCTTTTCTTTCTGTATAAACTGAAATTATTCGTTTATTAGAATTTCTTGCTATTATTAATCATTTTATTAGTTGGACGCAGTTGTAGAATTACGATGCAATCCACTTTGCACTATTTCGCCAACGGGCTTGTGATGCTCGAGACAACATGTAATGGAAAAACACTGGAAAGGTATTTATAGCCGCGCGGGATTAGCCGAGCGCTCTAGGGCGCTGCAGTCATGGACTGCGCGGCTGGTCCCGGAGGAGGTTCGAGTCCTCCCTCGGGCATGGGTGTGTGTGTTTGTCCTTAGGATAATTTAGGTTGAGTAGTGTGTAAGCTTAGGGACTGATGACCTTAGCAGTTAAGACCCATAGGATTTCACACACATTTTTGGAAAGGTATTTATACAATGGGCACGTTTCAGTCGTCTGATGAAATGGACGTAAGTTCATTTATGTTAGAAATCTAAAGAAAATAACCATTTGTATCAAGAATGGAATATAATTCATGCCGATGGCGGAGTTTTGTTCCAGGAACTTACTGACCATTAGGATGACCTAGTCCGAGGAACTTAGTAGGACGGAAACTGTGCTCGTCTCGGCATACCTTCCGTATGCGGGCAGTACTCGTCCTTCCCAGGAAGTGAGTAGACTGGTCGACAGCTACTCACAGCAGAATGATCGCTGTGGGATGGCTGTGATGCTAATGCCCACAACCTGGTGTCAGGAAGCAACGACACCAGCAGCAGAGGTGACTACTTAGCTGAATATCTACTCGAGAGAACCTATCTTCGGGAATCGAGGAAGTATAACTTTTGGAACCATTTTATCTGGTGTGGAATGTGACACTAGAGGCGTCCTTATGTGTGTGAAGTTTGAGGTTGGAATCGGTATTAAAATGTTGACAACGGTATTAAATAGACCATGGCCTGAAGGAATCCTTGGAAAACTGACTGATACTCATAGGAAAGACCTAAACTCTGGCTTAACTGAAGTCAGAACTTCGATAGTAAATCCCGTAGATTTCGAAAAAATGGCAGACGCTCTGACATTCAGATCTTAGGTCCAAAGTAGAATAGACTGACATTCCGTAAAACTTTTGCGAGAGCTCTTCCAGCGTTTGCGGACGATCGGTTTCAGTAATGATGATTTCGTTGATCTGAAGTGAATCCAACACAAGACGAAGTGAGTTATCTTTCTTGTTAACAATGTGAAGAGGATTAATACGTTGATTAACAGCTGGTTCAATTATACCCTGGTCTAACATAGCCTGAAGATATTGCTTCACTTGATCTCTGTAGATGAACAGAATGGAATAATGTTTTGCCTTAAATGTATCAGGCGGTTTTACTTGGAAATGGTAAACAAAACTGGTCGTGGTTCCTTGTACACTGTTAAGTACTTCACAGTGCCGTAAAAGAGTATTCTGTAACCGCTGGCGCTCGTCGTCGGTCGAAGCTTTACATTCATTTACCTTACTGTTGATCATCTGCACAACGTCGTAGCCAAATTCATCAGGCATATTATTACTACGGAAATACGTGTCTGTAAAATATGTTGTACGCCAATTGGTATTCTTAGACGCTGAAATGACTTCAACTCAATGTCTTGCTCCTCACCTGACAAAGTATTCTGAAAAGTGACAGCTAGTCGTTGCGTATCAAATTTCAAAATGAGCTTTGACTTCTTAAGTTGACAAAAGCGTCGTGTTCGACAAGGAAATCCCAGCCAAGGATGACGTCGGTTGTTAAGAGGGGAATGATCCAGAAATTACCATCAAATGTGTTCAACAAGTAGAAAAGATAGGTGGATTTGCAGTTTCACATCTTCTCCCTTGTTTGAGATTGCGCCTCGAACTTCCAAGTGGAGAAGTAGGACAGGTACTATAGGTGTTTCATTTATCACTTTACGGTGAACCTGAGTCGATCACTACAGAAAATGAATGCAGGCCAATTTTAATTTCAACTGTGGGATGAGAAATGGCCAGCCGCGGTGGCCGAGCGGTTCTAGGCGCTTCAGTCCGGAACCGCGTGACTGCTACGGTCGCAGGTTCGAATCGTGCCTCGGGCATGGATGTGTGTGATGTCCTTAGGTTAGTTAGTTAAGTAGTTCTAAGTTCTAGGCGACTGATGACCTCAGATGTTAAGTCCCATAGTGCTCAGAGTCATTTGACCCATTTTTTGATGAGAAATGTTGAGTTTGGTGTCTCTCTTGTAATACTGTGTCCCTAATCTCGTCGAAATTTATAACGTTTTGTTGAACGGCATCATGAATAGCAGAATGACACTGTGCGTTTTCCGACTGAACAGCGTCGGTAGTTTGTAGTCATGCATTACTAGTGGACTGCCTGGTGGCAGAAGATTGCGGTGATAGTTCAATTATTTGTACTGTACGATTGTTTTGGTCTACTGAATGCTGCGGTGGATTGAACCGAACTTTAGTTTCATTATGAACTATCTGAGACTGCTGAGGCTGATTCTGATGAAAGTTGCTGTTGCCGAAATTACTGCCGGCCGCTGTGGATGAGCGGTTCTAGGCGCTTCACTCCGGAACCGCGCTGCTGCTATGGTCGCAGGTTCGACTCCTGCCTCGGGCATGGATGTATGTGATGTCCTCAGGTTAGTTAGGATTAAGTAGTTCTAAGTCTAGGGGGTTGATCGATATTAAGTCCCATAGTGCTTAGAGCCATTTGAACCATTTGATACAAAATTACCCTTAACGCTTTTGCGTTTGTGGTGAAAATTACTTCGCTCTTGATCGTTTCGATGTGACTGCAACCATTGGCTTTTGTGGGGAGAAAGCATTCCCTTGCGGTTGTGTAAAATTATCAGACTGGGCTGTACGGGAAAGGGTGGGCGGCGGCACGTTGACGTTGGGTTGAGCTTGTAGACCGAATTGTTGTTGAATCTTTCCGGACTGCTGAGGCAAGAATTGCGACTGGGAACTGTGGCTGTTGGCGTCGAAATTCTTATATTGTAGCTTCTGCTGATTACACAGGTTGTCAAAATATTGTCTCTTATTAAAATGTCCATGAAAATCTTTTATTTCTCTTGTCACGGAATGGGCGGAATCGCTCGTTGTAACCGAATGAGTTGTTACCTTGACTGCCATTATTAATGTTCTTGTAGACGAATAAGTTGTCCGACTGCTGAATTTACAATAATTATAATAAGTCCCTGAAAGATGAAATACTATCCTTTTGCTGTCCAGTGACGAGTGAAATTCGTAGTGAGCGCGGACGTTTTGAGATTTATAATTGTATGAGCGCAGATTGGCTATATGGTTCGGTTAGGTACTGGTTTTGGTGGACCATATACTCAAAAAACTGGGTGATAATATAAAAAATGGAGTGTTCAAAATTGGGAAAACCGATTAGCTGGCCTTTAATGCCTCGCTGAGTCGTTTCCGACTAATACGTGGATAGAAATGCATTTTGGAACTCTTCGACGTTGCCTTGCTATGGTTCTCATACGCATCGAAAAGCAATCAAGGAGATGCAGTTTATTCAGCAGCATTACTGTGTTACACTATGTGATCAAAAGTATCCGGACACCTCCAAAGTCATCCGTTTTTCATATTAGGTGCATTGTACTGCCACCTACTGCCAGTTATTCCATATCAGTGACCTCAGTAGTCATTAGACATCGTGAGAGAGCAAAATGGGGTGCTCCGCAGAACTCACGAACTTCGGACGTGGTCAGGTAAAAATATAAATGAGCGTATGACATCGTTGGCCGGGAGGCCCCATTCAGGGAAGTTCGGCTGCCAAGTGCAAGTTTTATTTTAGTCGACGCCACACTGAGCGCCGGTGATGAGGGCGATCAGGACAACATAACACCCCGTCCCTGTCTCCAACACGGCCGGGAATCGAACCCGGGACCGCTTGCATGGGAGGCGAGCACATTACAACCTGGCTAAGCAGGCGGACACGTGGTCAGATGATTGAGTGTTACTTGTGTCATCCGTCTGTACGCGAGATTTCCACGCACCTAAACATCCCTATGTCCACTGTTTACGATGTAATAGTGAAGAGGAAACGTGAAGGGACACGCACAGCACAAAAGCATACAGGCCGACGTCGTCTGTTGACTGAAAGAGACCGCTGACAGTTGAAGAGGTTCATAATGTGTAATAGGCTGACATCTATCCAGACCATCACACAGGAATTCCAAACTGCAGCAGAATCCACTGCAAGTACTATGACAGTTCAGCGTGAGGTGAGAAGGATTTCATGGTCGAGGGGCTCCTCATAAGCCACACATCACGTCGGTAAGTGCCTCGCTTGGCGTTAGGTGCGTAAACATTGGACGATTGAAGAGGGGAAAAACGTTCTGTGGAGTGACGAATGCCGGTACATTATGTGGCGATCGGGTGGCAGGGTGCGGGTATGGCGAATGCCCGGTGAACGTCATCTGCCAGCGTGTGTAGTGCCAACAGTAAAATTCGGAGGCGGTGGTGTTATGATGTGGTCGTGTTTTTCATGGAGGGGGCTTGTACCCCTTGTTGTTTTGCGTGGCACTATCACAGCACAGGCCCACTTTGATGTTTTAAGCACCTTCTTACTTACCACTGATGAAAAGCAGTTCGTGGATGGCGACTGCATATTTCAACAAGATCGAGCACCTGTTCATAATGCACGGACTGTGGCGGATGGGTTACACGACAATAACATCCGTGTAATGGACTGACATGCACAGAGTACTGGCCTGAGTCCTATAGAACACCTTTAGGATGTTTTGGAACTCGTTCTTCGTGCCAGGCCTCACCAACAGACATCGGCACTTCTCAGTGCAGCACTCCGTAAAACATGGACTGCCAATTGCCTAGCACCTGACTGAACGTATGCCTGCGAGCCTGGGAGCTGTCATCAGCGCTAAGGGTGGACCAATGCCATAGTGAATTCCAGCATCACCGATGGAGGGCGCCACGAACTTGTAAGTCACTTTCAGCCAGGTGTCCGGGTACTTTTGATCACATAGTGTATTTGTAAACGGTTAAAGGCGCTGCAGTCTGGAACCGCAAGACCGCTACGGTCGCAGGTTCGAATCCTGCCTCGGGCATGGATGTTTGTGATGTCCTTAGGTTAGTTAGGTTTAACTAGTTCTAAGTTCTAGGGGACTAATGACCTCAGCAGTTGAGTCCCATAGTGCTCAGAGCCATTTTTGTATTTGTAAACACCTTGAATTCCTTTACAGATAGGAAATGTTTATAGTCGAATCCTTCGTGTTTTACATATTGAGAACATTCAATGACGAGAAAAAACTGAACGTGTAATGACTGGGTTTCATATCAATGTCACGTGTTCTTTGTAGTCGGCTCATATTATTGTGAGGCTGAGAACTAATGACTATTGCTGTTGCTTGTAAGGCATATTAATGTGTAATTGATT
The DNA here is from genome assembly GCF_021461395.2 of Schistocerca americana. Lineage (NCBI taxonomy): Eukaryota > Metazoa > Arthropoda > Insecta > Orthoptera > Acrididae > Schistocerca > Schistocerca americana. The sequence continues at coordinate 159,378,113 of NC_060119.1, read as the reverse complement.
ACATGGAGAAAAATTTCTGGTATTGGCTACTGTTACGTTCACCAAGCTGGTTTAATGTTTGCTGCATGGACCGATATTACTGAGATTCAGTAAATGGAATGGGAACTGTTCGAATCAGATGGCTCTGAGCACTATGGGACTTAAATTCTGAGGTCATCAGTCCCCTGGAACTTAGAACTACTTAAACGTAACTAACCTAAGGGTATCACACACCCATGCCCAATTCAAGATTCGAACCTGCGACAGTAGCGGTCGCGCGGTTCCAGACTGTAGCGCCTAGAACCGCTCGGCCAGCGCGGCCGGCTAGTGGGAACTGTGTCGTCCGATTTATTTTCAGTGTGGTTTTCAAGTGTTTGTAATCTTGATGATAGCTCATCACATCTTTCAGCGAGCGTAAGAATGTGTGTGGAATTATTAGAATCTAATGCATCGACTTGCTTCTGTAGTTTGCGTATGGTTTTGTTCATCTTTTTCTAAGCTGCTTTAATTGTGTCAAGGTCCTGCACCAGCTCTCTTTTTTCAAGACGAGAGCTTAACAATCAATGTTATCTGTGAACTTTTCGTAAACTTTCTGGATTCGTGAGTTGACGGTGGCTTTGAAGTTAGTTACATATGTCTATATTTGATTCTGTAATTGTTTTATTCTGTTAACCTTGTGTGTAACGGAATTTATACTAGCGTCAACATGAGTTGTAAGACTAGTGAGCAACATCTGTTCTACTTCCTGTCTCTGTACTGCAATTGATACTGCAATTGGCGGATTTTTTTTTGTTTTTCGTCTGTCGTCAAGTCTTTGTATCGCTTTTCCCCAGAGTGATGGGTCTAACCGAGTGTTTTGTTGATCTGTTCTTTCACTAACTAATTCGGTTTCATATGTAAGCTTTTTATAGATTTCACCACATTGATATCTTTAACATATCAATGTGGCATTAATGTCATCTCTCAAAGGTTTCGTGCTATCTGAGCATTGCCTGGCTATGGCTTCGGTTTTATCGCAAAGACGATTTTCTCTGGCCTTAATATCTGTATCTATAAGTTTAACACGGTTATGTCATTTCTGTGTACAATTAAAGCTCGTCCCGTATGCTGGAAAATTGTTCATCAGTTTTGTTATCCTGTTTAACCATCATCTGCATGAGATTTTGAAGCATCGCTTCCATATTCCTTTGAACTTATGAGTCACGTGTCACCCGTGTTGCGCTTTGTGATGTGGAGGCATCATCTACAACCATGACGGCTCTTTTGTTGCATTATCTGAATAATTACCGCTAATGGAATCTGATAAATTTTTTAAAACAGACTGAGTAATAACACTAATGTGTCCTCTAACACACTATTGGCATTATTGACTGTACTAGAATTGGGAAGTTCATTGACCTGATTCCGTAAAAAAATCCTGTCCTGACACCTTCGTCTAGCAATATACCTCAGCTTCGTTCGGAATCGACACTTTGAGCAGATGGTAAACTAGTGACTGTCAGCAAACTGTACATTATTTTGGTAAGCGGAACTCACGTTTTCTGTGGTGCTTTGTAACTGTTGCACCGCAGAGTGGTTACTGTCATTCTCAAATTTGTTGTCAATAATCGGGAAGTCGTCCATTTTGTCATCTTTAACTGTCCGATTACGCGCCAGAACCTTACCACTTTTGCGTGTCATCGTAAACCGCATACACAGTACAAGCAAAAGACAAAAAAAAAAAAAAATCAACAATCAAATCAAGGAAAAACAATGCGGAGCATAAGAATGACGATGAACTGTGAAAAAAATTTTGTACAGGTTAGTAAATTGCGTTGAGCCAAAACCTTCGAACTACTATTATCACCACAGAGTGGTTGAGAGTACAGAATATATATAGCTGATTATTTTAATATCAAATATTTCACATATCGAACGACTGGCAGAGCTGTCGCTAAGTGTAACTTTCTTTAAGTATTAATCTTTGAGGTACTTCAGTGAGTGCCTCAAGTGAAGGAATGTATACAAAACTGGAGTTATCGTGTAATGTGTTGTAATTGCAAGTTCTGTGCTTACTCTGTGTTGTGGCTAGCAAAATCTTTACACGAACTGATGGGCAATGCAACTCCCAATACCAATAAAGAGATACAATCATTGCAAATTAAATTCAGCCCCTTCGGTGCTAAATCCTTTGGCTCTATTCAAAACTGATAACTTTGGCCACTGTGCACATAGCAAAAAAAGTAAATTGTCTCACCTCTAAAGCAGCAGAGTGGAAAGGGGTTATTTAGGTCTCTCACGAAAAAAAAAAAAAAAGATGCTAGCTACAGGCTCAGCGGTGTATAATACTCGCTTTAGTACTTTGAAATGTTCTTGAAATTCTTTTGGGTGATGAATGAAAACTTTTAAGAAAAATCCAACTAATTTGAGAAACGTATGACCTGGACAGGGAGGCGGTACTGATTGTTATGAATTACTAACACTGACCTTGTATTCCAAGTGAAGTCTGACCTTCCAAACTTCTGACTACTGAAATTACGCCACTCAGAAAAATTACATCATTTTCACTAACTGATTCACAAACAATGAGATTTATATAGGAACTATTATCTAACCACACTAAAAAGGCATAAATACAAATTATCAAATTACCTATACCCGTGTTGACAAATATTAGAAACATTACAAATGAGTGATATCTAGCTAGCCTTTACCTCAAATCTGTTTATGTACCATCTGAGGACACTCAACACTTGACAATTATCAGCCAACTCATCTACACTAGCGAGTCGGAAAAACTAAAGTCATAATTATTTAACATCTTTACGTTGCTTTCGTGAAGACTTCTGCTTCCCCGTTTATATTTCCATTAATAGATATACTTATAGTTCCTACATTATAACCTAACACTCCGTGGCTTCACAGCGTACACCACAAAAAATGCCTACTCCATACTCTTTCGTTCAGAGCCAGCTACCCACTACTGTGCACCAAGCGCTCTCTTCTTCCAACACTACAATCTCAGACCAGAAGCAGTATCTTTGGCCCTGAGGTCGTGCACAGTCAGCGATCCGCATATAAAGCCTATCAGAGACATACATCGTTTATAATATAATAGTTTCATTTTAGTTTACATTGGTATTATTATCACATTCGGGTGCCACATGCTAGTGTGCCCCAGCAGACTGCTTTCAATGGAAATGAACAGGCTGATAGTCTGGCCAGGACAGGTGTGATGGCAACTATTTACTGGACCGGAATCTTTCCTATAAATCACCAAGGCAATGGTAAAATCAAAACCACGTAGCTAGATCAGGAGGCAGCACGTATAATATTGGACTACAATCCATAAAAAAAAGAAAGAATGTATCAAACTAGTTACGCCACAACTATGTTTAAAGAGGAGACAGATTAAACTCATGGTGTGAACAAAGACTGGACATGGAAACTCTAAGATACATTTACACAGGATGCGTATAAAGAAAGGAGTCCCTAAGTGTAAACTATGTGGTGATGGGGATGTAACTTCACCACAGCCTAATCTTCCAATGCGAGGCGTCAGTAGTCAAAACACACAGAATATTCGGATCATTAAATCCTGAAGTAATCGTGCATAGCGTGTAACGAGTAAGAGGTCTCCTAGTACTATTTAAGGGTACTGGTTGACTTTACAAGAGCGAAACTGCAAAATGAACTCAGTTCGGTGCAGGCAATAGTGGACTAAGACGGCTGTTGTGTCTGTCTCCCAGCGCAAATCAAATCAAGTTTCAAGAATCACCTTTTAAGTGGCGAATCTAAGAATATATTATCTATATACTACAGCTCTCTACGTGTCGCTTCCTTAGGCATCGTGTGGACAGGATTATAATTACAACGCACAGAGGCCTTTAATCAATGAATCTTCTCCCAGTTTTTAAGTGATTCGAACAGGAACAAGCCCAAATAACTGGTACAACAGAAGTTACCATAGCGTTCTCGTATTAAAGAACATTAAATGTGGAACCACCCAAAGGATATAATAATATAAAGATCATTCGCTATTTATCGTTCATATCTAACAAAATAAAGTGTAAATTGTGACTTTTGGTAAACAAAAGGACATTACTTACGTAACCAAGGAAGAAAAAATTATTAGTGCATGATTTGTTGTCTTCTTTCCTATAATAACGTAGAAGGATTACTTTTGCTCTGTCTGCGATCGAAGCTAGTCGTACTCTATATAAACTTATGTTCAAGATCTGGCATTTACAAAATACTCCGAAAAATGTGTTAAATATTAGCTTGTATTCGTTTAAGTAATAATAGCGTCCTCCTCCATGTCAATTACTTAAGTCTTTCTAAAGCATCGCTGGTGTCGTGCATTCAGAACGTCACAATACGCCGTCGTTACGTGGCCACTTCAGATTTCCTTAAGTATAGAAATAATAGTTCATTTCGTATGAAAGAAACGTGGTAATTTAGATTTGCATTATCTTTTTGAGTAACAGTAAAGCACTTTAAGATGAGAAGCTAATAAATGCCCTTGGCTTTGGCCTTTACTGAATTAACGAAAGAAAAATGCGCGACATCAATTTTTACTCATCAAGCAATTAAATGAAATTCAGAGATATTGTCTCAAAAGGGAGGCTCTCGCGATTTAATACTAATATTTGAAGGTCAACATCGGAAGAGATGCTATGTTCCCTTCCCAAACACATGACATTCGTTTGCATTTATTTGTAAATCCCCTGCTCCTCAGGATTATGTGAGCTACAAATGATTCTGCTGCTTGCCTTTTCTTACGATACCAATCTGGAATGTGCCCTTAGGAACGTTTCTATAACGTTTTAAAGTACAGGCTGTTTCTGAAAACTTTGTCCGATTTCACAAGACTATATCTTCTACATGTATGAAGGTAGATTCTTTCCGTGTATTTTAAATATGTGCAGGACACAGAATTTTCATCTGCAAAAGAACTCTTCGGTTTCACAAGGGTACAGCTTTTACATGCATGCGTATATAATGTTGGGGTACTTTTTACAATTAAGATTAGGGTCTCAATTTTCATTCACGTTTTATAAATGCTCAGTTTACCGTCCCCCATAAAAACATCCAACGACAATTAAACTTGTCCCATACTTTTACTAGTATGTTTCGAGCCTCTGCATTCTCTGCACTTGGTATGTTGGGTGACTTTTGAGCCCAATAATGCAACATGAGAGTTATACAACCCTTCTCCTTCTACGCATTGTTGAAGAAGCTCATTGCTAACAAATGCAAGTGACAGTGTACAGAGTTTCGTCTTATTGAAAGTTTTAGACACAGATTTTATTTTTGATGCGTAAGTCAAACATTACACATGTTTCTAACTTCATTCAGGTGGAGGATATAGTCTTATGAAAACGGTTGAATCTTTTTGAAACGCCCTGTGCTGTATGAAACGAAAAAGAGCGAATTGTCTTACAAAAATGGGAGTTGTCGTACGATCACGAAGCAGAAGAAGTACTGGTGGATTCTGTTCTTATTTTAGTGAAGAACAATGCTCTTGAGATAACGTGGTGCGTTTAATAAACTTCACAATTGTCTCGGTTTAGGTACATCATAGACAGCAATTCCGTGCAGAATACATATTGTATAACATGCCGTCTCTCTATAAAATCTGTCGATTTAGGTCTCTGACGTCATTTGCTAGTGAAACGGATATCAGCTGCGTGGTTTAATGCAGTGTTCGGCGTATCTCGCCAGTTGGAGGATCCCATTTCCCCTCTGAATGTGATTTGTAGGCGTAATGGATTTGGAGCACGCTTCACTTGCCACAGAAGACGTTTATATGCAAAACTGTCTCCGCTGGCGAGCACCGGTTACCGCACATCTGGCTGGGTTTCAATCGAAACGGGCGGCCCAGCTCGGTGTGAAACCCCCCCCCCACCCCACCCCTCCCTTCCACAAATGGTGATGAGTTACGCCCCCCACCGTCCCAAATGAACCCCTCTTTATTTCATTCCGCTACCCGGGCGACGATCGGAAATTTTGGAGGATGAAAGCGAGCGTTAAGGACCTGGCACCGCCACAAGAAGAGCGATAAGATGTGGTGGGTGCCCGGCAAAAACGACGACACTTACGAATTTTGTGAGGGTGAACATTACTTTTTTTTTAACTGAATAACAGGTTTTTATTCGACCAGATAGATATTTACTTATGCTGCCGAGTAACCGTGAGTTACACTGCGGACTACTATTACATCCCGCTTGTTGTTGTTGTTGTGGTCCTCAGCGCAGAGACTGGTTTGATGCAGCTCTCCATGCTGCTCTATCCTGTGCAAGCTTCTTCATCTCCCAGTACCTACTGTAACCTACATCCTTCTGAATCTGTTTAGTGTATTCATCTTCTGGTCTCCTTCTACGATTTTTACCCTCCACGCTCCCCTCCAATACTAAATTGGACCCGCGTCCGGCCATCCTGATTTAGGTTTTCCGTGATTTCCCTAATCGCTCCAGGCAAATGCCGGGATGGTTCTTCTGAAAGGGCACGACCGACTTCCTTCCCTGTCCTTCCCTACTCCGATGAGACCGATGACCTCGCTGTTTGGTCTCTTCCCCCCAAAACCAACCAACCAACTAAACTGGAGATCGCTTGATGCCTCAGAATATGTCCTACATATCCCGCTTAAGACCTCATATCTTTTCGTTATTGTTTCATCCAATAAACGCTATATTTTCTTCGCGGAGACCAGAAAAGATGAGAATTTGGTGTTATTGGAAGATAATGAAAAGTAAGTCTGCTATTATGACAAGAAATGTGAAGATTCTTCACAGACTCGGAGAGAACAGGAACGTACGGGAAACTTTGGTAAGGAGGAACAGGATGACAGGACGTATCTTAAGACACACAGAATAATTGCCATGGTACTACAGGGAGCGGTAAAAGGCCACGGTTAAACTGAAGACAGCGTCGATATATATCAAAAAATATAGCGGGGAAAATAATGATGCCTATTGCTTTATTGTCAATTCTGCACATATCAAGAAACAAAACTGATTTTGTTCTGTCAGGTGTAGTTATAAGGAAAAAAAATAAAAAGATAAACACATTTCCCCTTGATGAGCACAGACAAGGAAACAAAAGCAAACCCTTACAAAAGATTCCACAGCAGACACTATAGTTACTTCCCCCCTTCATCTTGCACAATAGTTGGAGGCGCCATATCACTAATCGTGCGGCCCCTCCCGCCGGAGGTTCGAGTCCTCCCTCGGGCATGCGTGTGAGTGTTGACCTTAGCGTTAAGTTAGTTTGAGTAGTGTGTAAGTCTAGGGACCGATGACCTCAGCAGTTTTGTGCCTTAGGAATTTACACGTATTTGAACATTTGCATAATAGTTTAAGAACCAGTTAGCGCTCTTAGTAACTGGAGACACTTTTAAATGGGCTTAGGTATATTCGATGCCAAATTGTGCAGATAACAGTGTCGAGTATTGTCCCATTCCTCCACAGCAGCCTCTGTGATGCTCTGTAAGGTCCGTGGTGGGACAGGACGATTGTAAAATGTTCCTTTTACAATGGCCCTTGCATTTTCATTGCAGATGAGATGTAGAGTATCGGTGGCCATTCTGTCTGACTGAATCTGTGTTCCAATAGGAAAGTGTTCACTAGACTGTAGCTATAGCGGTGTGCATTGTCGTCTATCAGGGTGAACCTCTCTCCAGTATGTTCACCAAATGGAGGCACACTGTGTGTGAGGATGCTATCCCGAACCTTCACACTAGTCATCCGCCAATGTAGAGGCACATCAGGTGCCTGCAGCCATACATGAGGCCGCTCCAAAACATGACAGCACCACTTTGACAAGGGTGAAGGGCTTCGATACAGTTACTGTATATCCGTTATCCTCGCAACCCTCCACACATGAGTATTTTCAGTATGGTAACAGTTACTGGTCTCATCAGAAAAGAACGTTGTGTCCCATTGCTGCCTAGCCCACAAATAGTGGCTTCGTACTTATGCGACACGATCCCCTCTCTTATCCTAATTTAGAGCAGGATCACTGAAAAGTCTTTTGGCCCGTAAACCCTGGTTATGGAGCCTATTTTGTATCGTTTGTGTAGACACCTGCACTTACGTAGCTATTTGGATCTACCGCCGTAAACATGTAGCATTGTCTTGAGGATTCCAGTTTGCTTTTATATGCACGTATCATACCAACAGCTTGTACCCCCTATTAGCTTCAAGCTATATGTATTTCAACTACTGACGCAAACTGTCTGTACATACGTATATTGAAAGCATTAAACAATTATTACATGTAACAAATACAATACAAAAAACCACTGCTTTGAAAGTTTGCTCTCATCCAAGCACTCCTTCCACCCTCTCTCTCCCTCTCACTTTCTCGTTCTTTTCCTCTCGCCCTGCGTTTCATTTCTGTCTGTGCATCCCAACCAAAATTGTTATTTGCGTACAATTTTAACACTGTAGCCAACATAATTATTGTACTTATTTTATAAACGAGTATAAAGTTTAAGCTATATTAACTTGACAAAATCGGATTTATGTACGACCTGAAATATTTATTACAATACATATATTCAACACCTCAAAACAAAGATTTCCAAAAATTCTCTAAAATTTATTCTGTAATGTCACTTAAAATTTATTCTGTAATAATCTTGTATTTTGTGATAATATGTCTCTTCTGCTATACGATCCTTGTACCTAAAAGTTTTCCTGCGACACATTTGTTTATAAAATATAACAGTATACATGTGACGTATTACGAAAGTGAAAGGAACCTGTGACCATTGGAGGTACTCTATTTTACTTACTTTATTTTTGCCGTTAACTATACATTTAGTTTTTTGTCAAAAGAAACCCAAAACCGTGTTCTGAAATAGTGTTTTGTTTCTCCCACTAGACAATGCCACAAGTTCCTCCAAAAAATTGTAACACAACACACAGACACATGTAATACTAACAAAGGTAAATCCGCCTGACGATGGAGGTTCAAACCATTGAAACGCGCCGTGGAGATAAATAAACAGTGACTGTTAACGGTAAACTTGTTGTTTTATTTAATCTCATTAACAGTCATGGTAAAGCCTAAACAAGAATGTTCACATTTAAAGGGGTTCACAAAATCTAGAACTTGTTGGAAACGGTCTTAAGGTGTTTTGTATCGATCGGTTTGCTGCTGTGAATGTCGTCCCACCTTGCAACATTGGCGAGCTGTGCAAGCTTGTGTCCACAATCTACAGTCTCCTTTCACATTCGGGCAAACGAAAAGGTCAGTAACTTCTTTAGTCATCGTTTCTACTTCAGCTGTGACAGTCCATGAAAGCTGTCAAAATACACTGAAGTGCCAAAGAAACTGGTGTAGGCATGCGTATTTAAATAGAGAGATACATAAACAGGCAGAACACGGCGCTGCGGTCGGCATGCCTATGTGTCTGGTGCAGCTCTTAGATCGCTTACTGCTTCTACAATGGCAGGTTATCAAGATTTAAGCGAGTTTGAACGTAGTGCTGTAGTTGGCGCACGAGCGATGGGACACAGCATCTCCGAGGTAGTGATGAGTTTCCTGTACGACCATTTCATGAGTGTAGTGTGAATATAGCACTCGCGGCCGAAGACTTCCGGCATAAGAAGTCAAGCCTCATTCTGCCAACGGCCTTGTCAAAGAGGGTGGAGGAGCGGATAGAGGTTCAGGGCACTCTCTAGTCCTATGGGTGGGAAATTGCCCCTAAAGGCGGAAGAATCAGCAATGATCAACGACATGAGGATGCAGAAGGCAATGGAAACCACTGCATTAAAGACACGTAACGTGTATCCACAGGACATGTGGCCTGTAATTGAAGAAGTGTCTTGATGATCTCTCCATTGGCAAAAGATTCCGAAATAGTCCCCCATTCGGATCTCCGGGAGGGGACTGCCAAGGGGGAGGTTACTATGAGAAAAAGATTGAATAATCAACGAAAGGATAACGTTCTACGAGTCGGGGCGTGGAATGTCAAAAGCTTGAACGTGGTAGGGAAACCAGAAAATCTGAAAAGGGAAATGCAAAGGCTCAATGTAGATATAGTAGGGGTCAGTGAAGTGAAGTGGAAGGAAGACAAGTATTTCTGGTCAGATGAGTATCGAGTAATATCAACAGCAGCAGAAAATGGTATAACAGGTGTAGGATTCGTTATGAATAGGAAGGTAGGGCAGAGGGTGTGTTACTGTGAACAGTTCAGTGACCGGGTTGATCTAATCAGAATCGACAGCAGACCAACACCGACAACGATAGTTCAGGTATACATGCCGACGTCGCAAGCTGAAGATAAACAGATAGAGAAAGTGTATGAGGATATTGAAAGGGTGATGCAGTATGTAAAGGGGGACGAAAATCTAATAGTCATGGGCGACTGGAATGCAGTTGTAGGGGAAGGAGTAGAAGGAAAGGTTACAGGAGAATATGGGCTTGGGACAAGGAATGAAAGAGGAGAAAGACTAATTGAGTTCTGTAACAAGTTTCAGGTAGTAATAGCGAATACCCTGTCCAAGAATCACAAGAGGAGGAGATACACTTGGAAAAGGCCGGGAGATACGGGAAGATTTCAATTAGATTACATCATGGTCAGACAGAGATTCCGAAATCAGATACTGGATTGTAAGGCGTACCCAGGAGCAGATATAGACTCAGATCACAATATAGTAGTGATGAAGAGTAGGATGAAGTTGAAGACATTAGTCAGGAAGAATCAATACACAAAGAAGTGGGATACGGAAGTACTACGGAATGACGAGATACGTTTGAAGTTCTCTAACGCTATAGATACAGCAATAAGGAATAGCGCAGTAGGCAGTACAGTTGAAGAGGAATGGACATCTCTAAAAAGGGCCATCACAGAAGTTGGGAAGGAAAATATAGGTACAAAGAAGGTAGCTGCGAAGAAACCATGGGTAACGGAAGAAATACTTCAGTTGATTTATGAAAGGAGGAAGTAGAAGCATGTTCGGGGAAAATTAGGAATACAGAAATACAAGTCGCTGAGGAATGAAATAAATAGGAAGTGCAGGGAAGCTAAGACGAAATGGCTGCAGGAAAAATGTGAAGACATCGAAAAAGATATGATTGTCGGAAGGACAGACTCAGCATACAGGAAAGTCAAAACAACCTTTGGTGACATTAAAAGCAACGGTGGTAACATTAAGAGTGCAACGGGAACTCCACTGTTAAATGCAGAGGAGAGAGCAGATAGGTGGAAAGAATACATTGAAAGCCTCTATGAGGGTGAAGATTTGTCTGATGTGATAGAAGAAGAAACAGGAGTCGATTTAGAAGAGATAGGGGATCCAGTATTAGAATCGGAATTTAAAAGAGCTTTGTAGGACTTACGGTCAAATAAGGCAGAAGGGATAGATAACATTCCATCAGAATTTCTAAAATCATTGGGGGAAGTGGCAACAAAACGACTATTCACGTTGGTGTGTAGAATATATGAGTCTGGCGATATACCATCTGACTTTCGGAAAAGCATCATCCACACAATTCCGAAGACGGCAAGAGCTGACAAGTGCGAGAATTATCGCACAATCAGCTTAACAGCTCATGCATCGAAGCTCCTTACAAGAATAATATACAGAAGAATGGAAAAGAAAATTGAGAATGCGCTAGGTGACGATCAGTTTGGCTTTAGGAAAAGTAAAGGGACGAGAGAGGCAATTCTGACGTTACGGCTAATGATGGAAGCAATGCTAAAGAAAAATCAAGACACTTTCATAGGATTTGTCGACCTGGAAAAAGCGTTCGACAATATAAAATGGTGCAAGCTGTTCGAGATTCTGAAAAAAGTAGGGGTAAGCTATAGGGAGAGACGGGTCATATACAATGTGTACAACAACCAAGAGGGAATAATAAGAGTGGACGATCAAGAACGAAGTGCTCGTATTAAGAAGGGTGTAAGACAAGGCTGTAGCCTTTCGCCCCTACTCTTCAATCTGTACATCGAGGAAGCAATGATGGAAATAAAAGAAAGGTTCAGGAGTGGAATTAAAATACAAAGTGAAAGGATATCATTGATACGATTCGCTGATGACATTGCTATCCTGAGTGAAAATGAAGAAGAATTAAATGATCTGCTGAACGGAATGAACAGTCTAATGAGTACACAGTATGGTTTGAGAGTAAATCGGAGAAAGACGAAAGTAATGAGAAGTAGTAGAAATGAGAACAGCGAGAAACTTAACATCAGGATTGATGGTCACGAAGTCGATGAAGTTAAGGAATTCTGCTACCTAGGCAGTAAAATAACCAATGACGGACGGAGCAAGGAGGACATCAAAAGCAGACTCGCTATGGCAAAAAAGGCATTTGTGGCCAAGAGAAGTCTACTAATATCAAAAAAATGGGTCAAATGGCTCTGAGCACTATGGGACTCAACTGCTGAGGTCATTAGTCCCCTAGAACTTAGAACTAGTTAAACCTAACTAACCTAAGGACATCACAAACATCCATGCCCGAGGCAGGATTCGAACCTGCGACCGTAGCGGTCTCGCGGTTCCAGACTGCAGCGCCTTTAACCGCACGGCCACTTCGGCCGGCTACTAATATCAAATACCGGCCTTAATATGAGGAAGAAATTTCTGAGGATGTACGTCTGGAGTACAGCATTGTATGGTAGTGAAACATGGACTGTGGGAAAACCGGAAGAGAAGAGAATCGAAGCATTTGAGATGTGGTGGTATAGACGAATGTTGAAAATTAGGTGGGCTGATAAGGTAAGGAATGAGGAGGTTCTACGCAGAATCGGAGAGGAAAGGAATATGTGGAACACACTGATAAGGAGAAGGGACAGGATGATAGGACATCTGCTAAGACATGAGGGAATGACTTCCATGGTACAAGAGGGAGCTGTAGAGGGCAAAAACTGTAGAAGAAGACAGAGATTGGAATACGTCAAGCAAATAATTGAGAACGTAGGTTGCAAGTGCTACTCTGAGATGAAGAGGTTAGCACAGGAAAGGAATTCGTGGCGGGCCGCATCAAACCAGTCATTAGACCGATGAAGAAAAAAAAAAAAAAAGTGTGAATATCAAGAATCCGGTGAAACATCAAATCCCTACCAAATGCCACACGCCAGTCCTGGGCGGTTATGCGTGCAGCACATGAAGGACGCAAGTGCAATCAGAGAAAAATTCAGCGTACTGAGATCAGTTCTCGGTGGGTCGTGCATTGTAATCTGTTGCAGGTGTATGTGTGCCTCTGCTGCCGACGCTGTGATTGTTGCTTCTCACTTTCAAGCTAGTGGGAATCAAAACGCAGATAATAGTTAAGAGATCCGGAACTCGGAGTCTACAGCTGTCACTGAATGTCTGGGCAAAACTGATCTGACCTACGTGGCTGAGCTGGTTGCATGGCGTGGAGCAGTGAAGCGCTTTGTCTCCTTAGTGACTATAGAACCAATATAGCCAGTATCGCATCAGCAGAATGTTGTCACAAGGCATAGGCGTGTTTGTTGTGGGTGGTGGAAGGTCAGCGACCTTGTGGTGGAGAAGTGGCAACACTCTCATGAGTGGCTGGAGTCACTCAAATAGCGTTGGCTGCTAGCGACTGCCGGCAGTGTCTCACGCTAGTGACGTCACTGCTGTGCGAGTGCTGAGCCGTTCGGAGCGTAGTGGCAACCCATGGCTGTTGCCGAAATTGTGCTTCAGGAATGAACTGGTGGCATCCAGTGTTGTCCGATGCATTCATGTATTGGTTTTGTTGCAGTACCACAAAACGTCTCTGTTGCACTGTTTCATTTTCATGCAAGATCATTGCCATCGGCGCGCGGAGCTGCCGGGCGGTTAGAGGCGCCATGTCACAAATTGCGCAGCCCCTCCCGCCGGAGGTTTGAGTTCTCCCTCGGGCATGGGTGTGTGTGTTGCCCATAGCGCAAGTTAGTTTCAGTTAGTTTAAGTAGTGTGTAAATCTAGGGAGCGATGACCGCAGCCTCTTAGGAGTTCACGCACACACACACACACACACACTGCCATCCGGATCCGCGGCAGAGTTCGATGAGTCATAACGTCTAAGGTATAATTTCTGACAGAGTGAGACGAGATAGATATACAGAGATGGACCCAAAGCAGAGTTGGCGCGATGTTGTCTAATGTGTCCCAGTAAATTACCTGTCGCTACTGTTCCTCCTGTGGTTTTGAGAGCTAGTGGAGCAATGCCTGTTTGGCGACGTCGAATTTGCCGTTAACCGGTGATGATATTATGACGTCCCTGATAATATGGGCGCGCTCTCCTATGTTGTTCAATAAGGCGACTGATTTGTGTCACTGGAGATATCGTTGCTCTAGAACGAAGTTGCCTACTATATTGTCTGGTGTTCCAGTTGGAATGTCGGTAGCTTGGGTTGCAAACTTTTCAGTAGGCTACATACGCCCTGCAAAAACGTTTTTGAGGTGCTGGTCTGAGGGAGGCAGTGGATGAGATTCGTGTGACCACGCGTGGTACTTATTTATTCAAGTCCTTGAAATCTTCTCAAGTGGCCCAACCGGCTGGACCCCACATGGGGTTTCGAGTAGGTGCAACTGAAAAGTGATATAGCTGGACCAAAAAAAGATCTGACGACACAAAGTTGCGTAGACCAAAAATAGTCTGTGGGACATTGTCTTGTTGTTGGAGTGTTCAATACAATCAACGCCGAATTCAACAAGGAGATCAAAACTCGTCGCTGGTCGTTCATACACCGGTAGATCATTGCTGCAGTCAACAGCGTGGCACAGAAGAACACCATTTTCGTGTTTCACAATAATGTTGGTTGATCTGTACGGTGGAAAACGCCATACGAAGCACCGTGTGAGTCACTTCTCCTTACCTGTTGTGCGTACAAGTGTCGATCGTGAGATGCCTTAATTCTCGTACAAAGAGAATTATGCGAAATACACCGACAAGTTGAAGTAGCTCCGGCTGTTCGTTGCGTGGTCACAACTGAGGAATTTCCTGGAGTGAATGCTTACAGTGAACTGTAGAATGCTAATTCTGGCTGTTATAACTCAGTTTATTACGAGACGGAGGTACAACATGAACACGTGTGCACCAAACAATTGTTTACAGCGGAGTGAAAATACCAAGACAGTCTCCGCGTACTAACTCAACCGCTGACCAAAGAGTCCAAAATCACCTAAAACCTGCTCCGCAATGTATTTTTCTGCAACAGTACACGTTTTTAATTGGAACAATGCCTACTGACATAAACAAACTAAAGTAGGGTAAATTAGAATGTCGATGGTGTTTGTTACAGGATTCTAGTGCGAGTCTTTATGAGATATCGTATTTTGAAAAGTTCCCGCACCGACACTTGTTTGCACCATTCAACCTGCGGAGCTGCTAAGTACGACATTGTTATGTTTGCTTACAGTGTGCTTCTGTGTTCCTGGAGTGCGTTGCTATTTGCTAGTCATTTAGTGTGTGACAGTCAAAGCATTAGGTCGTGTGTGGACGATGGCATTAACCAATGCAGTAAATGTCGACATATTTAAGGTGTATGGAGAATGTTGGAATAATGTAGTTCTTCCTGTACGGTATATGCGGCAAGATATCGTAATAGACGGCAACCAGTTTCGCTGTTATTTATCATCCTCTTAAACTAGTTACATGAAAGTGGTAGTGTAACAGTTAAACGACGCAACAAAAGTAAACGACGATAGAAGAAGGGGAAATTAATGTTATAACTGTTTATGCAGTTGATCTGCACATTAGCTCCCACGCAATGCATGAGGAAGTGACATGAGTCAGGCAAGTGTCCTACACATTCTCCATTGATATAGGTTCTATTCCTATCACATCTGTCTCCATTAACAGCTCCATGGAAACGATTACGAGAACCGTGTTAACTTCTCTACAATTACCAATCATGGTCAGGTAAACCGCGGAAACATGCGCTATTGGTCTGTTGACAATACCCGTTGGCTTCGTAAAGTGGAACGTCAGCGCCTATGGAGTGTAAACGTGTGTTGTGGAACAGTGAATCATCAGCTCAGAGGTCCGTCTTTCATAGACGAAACACAGAACGCGCACATGTATTGCAGCCTCCTAACACGCCATCTTCCACGGATACTAGAAGACCTTCCTCTGTAGTGTAGGAGGAACCTGTGATACCAACACCATGGCCGTCCTGCCTATACCGCACAAAGTACTACAGCAAATCTTCACGAATAGTTTCCCAATCGTTGGATCGAACGCAGAGCACTGTACCTTAGCCAGTCCGTTCCCAGGACTTGACGTCTGTAGACTCTATTCTGTGCAGAAAGGTGAAAGTCGCTGTCTACATGGGCATACCAACTACACCCGATGATACACAAGGACGTATTACTGCATGGAGCTCTGGCGTCTCTTCTGAAACGCTAGCACGTGTGCAACAGTCGTTCCATACCAGACTCGAAGTGTGTCTTGCCGCTGCCAATGCTCATTTTGTACAAAACCTCTGATGGTCACTTGTCTCGTTACTGGCTAGAATCCGCCCAAGTTAGGTATGCACTTGTGTTGCTTTTGTTGTGCCGGCCGGAGTGGCCGAGTGGTTCTAGGCGCTTCAGTCTGGAACCGCGGGATCGCTACGGTGGCAGGTTCGAATCCTGCTTCGGGCGTGGATGTGTGTGAGGTCCTTAGGTTGGTTAGGTTTGAGTAGTTCTAAGTTCTAGGGGACTGATGACCTAAGATGTTAAGCTCCATAGTGCTCAGCGCCATTTGAAGCATTTTTTTGTTTTTGTTGTGTGCTACCATAGCTATTGCGCAAATGTCAGTGTGGGAACTTTACAAAATACAGTAAATCTTAACGATTCACACTAGAATCCTGCAATAAACACGACTTTCTGCTTTACCTTCCTTATAGTTTCTTAATGTCAATAGGTACTGTTCCATTAAAAAAAAGTGTGTGTTCCCACGAAAACTACGCTTTCTGAGTGTCATTACAATCTGTTGATTGGCTAACAATACGAGCCCCTGACTACCAATCCATTCTGTGAAAGCCGCACGTCAGTAGCACTCAGTTTCCGCAGTATTTGAGATGCAAGTCTTAGGTGATGAAAATCTTGAATATAGCATCTGAGTGTGTTGTGGGTTGCATAAAACACAGTCGTAGGGACAGCTGAACCACCATTATCTTCTAACCATAGTTTCAAAATGTTAAGCATTCATATTATATAAAATGTTTTTAAAGATTCTTTTGTTACCTCAAGTTACTGACTCACAAGCCGATGTCTTAATGTATACGAACTTTTTTCTTCAGTCTAGAATGTTCTCTCACTCTGTTGCCGCCATTGCTGTTAACTTTACATTCATCTCACTCCATTGAATACTTAATTCCTGAGCGCTTTGTGTTCCCATACCAAGTGTATTTGATTTAACAGCAGACAAGAGATACTGGAACCTTGTTTTTCACTTCAAGCCCTCAATTTTCAGAAGTGAAGTATTTGTTCTGTTCTTCGTTACAATAATTAGGAAAATCTTAAGCTTCACAAGTCATCACATTTACGTAACTCTCA
Source organism: Schistocerca americana (assembly GCF_021461395.2). Lineage (NCBI taxonomy): Eukaryota > Metazoa > Arthropoda > Insecta > Orthoptera > Acrididae > Schistocerca > Schistocerca americana. The sequence continues at coordinate 159,360,669 of NC_060119.1, read as the reverse complement.
ACACCGCCAGTCACATAGACTGAAAGCTTATTTTCAATAGCAGCTGTTTGAGTTCTCAAGACACTGGTTTTATGATTTCACCTGGCTCTTCAGTGGTGCGTCTTTTCCTTCAGGAATATCATCCAACTCATGGTGACAAAATAATAACAGGATAAAACAGTAAAGGTATTTATCCTTTAATCAGCACGTAGATCACTTCCCTTTTATGATCTCTAACGAAAATGAAGTTTTGTGCCGCGCGTGTCGTAGTCTTGGAAAAACTGGTGTTTGCTTGAGCTCAACGAATATCATGGTTGTTCATTGGAATACAACTTATATAGCCGGGGTTTGGGATAAAAAATGCAGCTGACAGTAAATCTCACGCTGTATCTACCACTGATTCTAGTAACAGTGGCTGCTACTGCTACGACTGTTACTACGTCTACATCTACATGGTTACTCTGCAATTCACAGTTAAGTGCCTGGCAGAGAGTTCACCGAACTACACTCCTGGAAATGGAAAAAAGAACACATTGACACCGGTGTGTCAGACCCACCATACTTGCTCCGGACACTGCGAGAGGGCTGTACAAGCAATGATCACACGCACGGCACAGCGGACACACCAGGAACCGCGGTGTTGGCCGTCGAATGGCGCTAGCTGCGCAGCATTTGTGCACCGCCGCCGTCAGTGTCAGCCAGTTTGCCGTGGCATACGGAGCTCCATCGCAGTCTTTAACACTGGTAGCATGCCGCGACAGCGTGGATGTGAACCGTATGTGCAGTTGACGGACTTTGAGCGAGGGCGTATAGTGGGCATGCGGGAGGCCGGGTGGACGTACCGCCGAATTGCTCAACACGTGGGGCGTGAGGTCTCCACAGTACATCGATGTTGTCGAAAGTGGTCGGCGGAAGGTGCACGTGCCCGTCGACCTGGGACCGGAGCGCAGCGACGCACGGATGCACGCCAAGACCGTAGGATCCTACGCAGTGCCGTAGGGGACCGCACCGCCACTTCCCAGCAAATTAGGGACACTGTTGCTCCTGGGGTGTCGGCGAGGACCATTCGCAACCGTCTCCATGAAGCTGGGCTACGGTCCCGCACACCGTTAGGCCGTCTTCCGCTCACGCCCCAACATCGTGCAGCCCGCCTCCAGTGGTGTCGCGACAGGCGTGAATGGAGGGACGAATGGAGACGTGTCGTCTTCAGCGATGAGAGTCGCTTCTGCCTTGGTGCCAATGATGATCGTATGCGTGTTTGGCGCCGTGCAGGTGGGCGCCACAATCAGGACTGCATACGACCGAGGCACACAGGGCCAACACCCGGCATCATGGTGTGGGGAGCGATCTCCTACACTGGCCGTACATCACTGGTGATCGTCGAGGGGACACTGAATAGTGCACGGTACATCCAAACCGTCATCGAACCCATCGTTCTACCATTCCTAGACCGGCAAGGGAACTTGCTGTTCCAACAGGACAATGCACGTCCGCATGTATCCCGTGCCACCCAACGTGCTCTAGAAGGTGTAAGTCAACTACCCTGGCCAGCAAGATCTCCGGATCTGTCCCCCATTGAGCATGTTTGGGACTGGATGAAGCGTCGTCTCACGCGGTCTGCACGTCCAGCACGAACGCTGGTCCAACTGAGGCGCCAGGTGGAAATGGCATGGCAAGCCGTTCCACAGGACTACATGCAGCATCTCTACGATCGTCTCCATGGGAGAATAGCAGCCTGCATTGCTGCGAAAGGTGGATATACACTGTACTAGTGCCGACATTGTGCATGCTCTGTTGCCTGTGTCTATGTGCCTGTGGTTCTGTCAGTGTGATCATGTGATGTATCTGACCCCAGGAATGTGTCAATAAAGTTTCCCCTTCCTGGGACAATGAATTCACGGTGTTCTTATTTCAATTTCCAGGAGTGTATCTTCTACTTTTCTACCGTTCCAGTCTCGAACACCGCGCGAGAAATACGAACACTTAAATTTTTCCCTGCGAGCTTTGACTTGTCTTATTTTGTTGTAATAATCATTTCCCCTTATGTAGGTTGTCGCCAAGAAAGTATTTTCACACTCTAACGAGAAATTTCGTGATTGAAATATCATGAGAAGGTCCTGCCGCAGCGGAAAAAGTCTTTGTTTTAATGATGGCCACCCAATTCGTGTATCTTATCCGTGGCACTCCCTTCCTTATTTCGCGGTAATACGAAAGGAGTTGCTCTTCTTTGAACTTTTTCCATGTCCTATCTCATGTGGATCTCACAAAGCACGCCAATGCACTGGAAGAGGACGGACAATCGTAGTGTAAGCAGCCCCTTTTGTAGACCTGTTACATCTTCTAAGTGTCCTGACAATAAATCGCATTCTTCGGTTAGTTTTTTCCACAACTTTATCTGTATGAAAGTTCCAATTTAGGTTATTCGAGTCTGTTATCCGAAGCTGTAATCCCTAAGTATTTAATTGAGTCTACAGCTTTTGTATTTGTGTGACGTAACGTATAACTGAAATTTAGCGAATTCCTTTTTGTATAGGTATGGATGACTTCACATTTTTGATTATATAGAGTCACCTGCCACTTTTTGTATGATACGGATATTTTGTCTAACTCATTTTTCAGTTAGTTTTGATCATCTGATGTCTTTACAAGGAGGTAAATTGTAACATAATATGCAAAGAGCCTAAGTGAATTGCTCAGATTGTCATCCTAATCGTACATGTAGATCAGAAACAACAGAAGGCCTATAACATTTCCCTAGAGAACTCCAGATATTGCTTCTGTTTTACTCGGTGACTTTCCATCATTTATTACGAAGTGTAACTTTTCTGACATGAAATCACGAAACCAGCCACGCATCCACTGGTACGCAATTTAATTAGAAATCGCTTGTGAGAACTGTGTCAAAAGCCTTCTTTAAATCTAAAAATATAGACTCAGGTTCACGTCCTCTGTCGATAGGACTCATTATCTCGCGAGAGTAAAGAGCTACTTGTGTTTCACAAGAATGATATATTCTTAAACCCTGTTGCTTGTTTGTCAACGAATCATTTCCTTCGAGGTGATTCGTAATGTTAGAGCACAGTATATGTTCCAAAATCTTGCTGTAAATTGACGTTAGCGATATGGGTCTGTAATTCAGTGGATTACTATATCCTTCCTTTCATTTTGCTGTGACGTGTGCAACTTTCCAGTCTTTGGGTACAGGTCATTCTACGAACGAGTGACTGTATATGTATGTTAAGTGTGGACCTATCGAATCAGCTTATTGGGAAAGGAACATGACTGGTATACAATGTGGGCCGGAGGCCCTGCCTTTCTTAAGTGCTTTAAGGTGTTTCGCTAAAACGAGAATACGACTTCTGAGTTACTCGTGTTGCAAGCCGTTCTTTGTTCTAATTCTGAAATATTTACTTCTTTCGCGAAGGAATTTCGGAAAACCGTGTTTAGTAATTCTGCTTTAGTGGAACTATTATCAGTAAAAGCAAAATTGTTATCGTGCAGTGAAGGTATTGACTACGTTTTGTCACTGGTATACTTTACATACGGCCAGAATATCTTTGGGTTTTCTACCAGGTTTCGAGTTTCGTTGTAGAAACTGTTAAAAGCATCTCGGACTGAAGTTCGCGCAAAATTTCGAGTTTCGGTAAAACTTCATCAACCTTGGGGATTTCGCGTTGTTGTAAATTTGACATGTTGTTTTCGTTTTTCTGCAGCAGTGTTCTGGCTTGTATTAATTTATTTGGTATATATCTCTCAACTGCCGTTGATAATACCACATCTGATCTGCGCTTACATAGTCACAATAAAAGGATTCTCTCTCTTAGGAGGGTTTCAAGAGAATTTTTATCAGCTTTGTATTAAATAGATGTATTTTGCGTTCGTTTTTGGTAAGTGTGGATGTTACAGTACTCGATCTAGTTACAACAACCTTGTGGTCACTAATCACTGTATCTTTCATGATGCTCCTTATTTGGTAAGGGTTATTTATTGCTAAGATGTGAAGCATGTTTTCGCATCCATTTACAATACGAGTGGGATCCCGAACTACGAGGGCGAGTCAAATGAAAACCTTAAATTTGTAATAACAAATCGAAATTTCGCCCCGTTACCCTGTAAGTTGGTAAGCGTGCTACAAACAGCGTGCAGAATGGCCCGTAGGAGGCAGCATAGTGCAGATGCACACATACCGTAGCAGCATCATTATGAAGATGGCGGCCCGACTTGCGGCTTGCACCAGGGAAGAACAGCGTTCTGTTATTCGGTTTTTGCGTACTGAAGGTGTGAAACCTATCGAAAATCATCGACGAATGAAGGTTCAGTACAGTGGTTCATATTTGTCACAGCAGCAAGTCTACAAATGGAGTAGGAAGTTCGCAAATGGTGTAACTTCAGTGGAAGATGCTCCTTTTCCAGGTCAGGTACAACGAGTTGTGACTCCACAGAACATTGTAGCAGTTGAAGCCATAACGAAGGAAAACCGCCGAGTGACATTGAATGACATTGCAGCATGTTTACAGATTAGTCATTTGTGACCACACCACACCACACCACACCACATTGCAAGAATCGTTACTGGGGACGAAACCTGGATTCACTCCCACAAACCGGAAACGAAAAGAGAGAGTAACGAATGGCGCCGTTCCTCATCACCAAAACCAAAGAAGTTTCGAACAGAACTATCAGTAGGGAAGGTTATGCTGACTCTCTTTTGGGACGAAAAAGGCGTCATTTTGGAGCTTTACATGCCTAGAGAGACCACTGTCACCAGTGCATCATACACAGATCTCCTAAAAATCATCTTCGGCCTGCAATCAAATCAAAGCGACGTGAATTGCTGTCAGCAGGTGTCCTTTTGCAGCATGACAATGCAAGGCCTCACACTGCCCGTACTACAGTTGCAACAATCACAGACCTGCATTTCGAGCGTCTTCCTTATCCACCATACTCACCAGACTTTGCCCCAAGTGATTTCCATATATTTGGACCACTCAAAGACGCAGTGGGTGGAAAGAAGTTCCGTTCTGATGAAGAGGTACGCCATGAGGTGCTTGAGTGGTTGCGCGGACTACCAAAAGAATTTTTTGTAAAGGAATTTAAGCACTTTGTGAGTGCTGGAGGACTTGCATTGAGCTTGGGGGAGATTACGTTGAAAAGTGATACAGCTTTGTACCACTTCTGCACAATAAATAATATTAAAAAAAATATTTAAGGTTTTCATTTGACTCACCCTCGTATTTTATCAAAATAATTGCCTGAGAAGGCCCTCAGTACGATTTCAAACGACGTTTTACGCCTACCACCGACTTTAAACATGTATTTTGACCGACGTACTGATGGTAGATTGAAGCAAGCACCAGCTATAGTTTGTGGGGTAGCTATTGGAAATGACACTCAGCATTTCTTCGAAATGTTCAGCAACAGTAACATCTGAGTTGGGAGGGGGAGATGGGAGGTCGGTAAAAGGAACCAATTATTAATTTACTCCTGTTGCCATGTAAAACCTCTAACCATACTAATTTACAGGAAGTATTCACCTGAATTTCAGTGCAAGGTAAACTACTTCTGACAGCAATAAACATTCCAGTACCAACTGTATTTAATCTATCCTTTCTGAACACTGTTAGGTTCTTTGTAAAAGAGTTATAGCCAACTAGGCCAATCTATAGTGCCAAAAGATAAGTGAATATGTCAATTCTAGAAAAATCCGGGTAACACAGGTAAACATAGTAGATCCAGATTCTTTCGAATGAGCAGTGAGCCGGTACCAAAACAAAATGTTGAGAATCGCCCAGCAGAGAAAGAGAAATTTGAGTAGACCAAAGGAGAGGTGATTTGATGGGGTGGAACAGGTTTAGAAGCCCATCTTGCCGAGAAGAAGATGATAACGAACCTTAACCAATTACTGTTAACTGGTATCATATACAGAAGCTTCTCTACTCCATTACATTTGCAGAAAAAAAAAACCGTGGAGAAAAGCATCAAGCCGACATGTATGACAGAAAAAGAATCCAATCTATCAGAAAATGAACGGGGATGGACATTGAGGGTGTAATAAACCAACTACTGCTAGTACCTTACATCACAGTTTATGAGATATTTGCTAACGTACATGACACCTGTGCTGCTGATCGCATGATTTTAGGTAAATCGAAGCACAATTTTTCGTTATTCATTCCACAAGCAAGTTGAGATAGTTTTCGACTAAGGTCAAGCATATGAAAATGGGTGAGAGGCTTGATGCATTTATATAGCTCACAAATACATTATTCGGCGTTTGCGTGAGCGTGGTTCCCTTCAGAGCGAGAAAGGAACCATAAGATATCGAGACGTCAAACGCATTATCTGCACTTGCACCTAAGACGCAAAAAAGTAGTTTCCTGGGAGGGGGCGTCTTCTGTTATTTCCCGAACATAAACAAAAAATATCATGGATTTACTAAGAAGCTTACTCAGCTGTATGACAAATATGCTCACATAAAGACCGGAAAAATAACAAAACCACTTGCACTTTGGCTTACTGAACAATAAAAGCAGTCCGCGAATATCAGAGACCCTGCTTGTCGAGTTTACAAGCTGCACCCTACGCCTGAAAAGCATACTGCTTACAAGCAGAAGAGGAACAGAATCAATTTAGCAGTGGGAAATCTAAACTCAGGCATGTCTACACAATAACCGACAGCAGAAAGAGACCAGCTGTCATATGAAATAACCTTCGTGGTCTTGGTATAGGCAACGTAAAAACTGCAGTTGATCCCGTTGTCCTGGTCGAAGAACTGAACAGGTACTTCACGTTACCTAGAACCTCAACTGAACCACAAATGAAACAAAGACTCATCGATTACTTCATCGGGGTGAACGACTGTGACCACGAAAATTGCCATTTAAAGCACGTTACACGCAATAGCGCCATTGAAGCCATCATGCGTACCAGATCAGCATATACAGGATACGATGGCAGTGCATTCCAAATTATGAAGCTTATTATTGACCCACTACTGCCCACTATAATACATATCTTCAACCACTTCTTGACCGCAACTGTTTTCCCTCAGTTCCGGAAACGAGAGCTATCTCTCTCACTGTCCAAGGCCTTAGAATATTAGTCCGCGACCAACTAACAAACTACCTAACTACAGACTACCTACTAGACGATTACGAATGAGATTTCAGTAAAGTTCGCAGCACAATATTTGCCTTTAGTAAAGGTAACAGATGACCTGGCGCTTGCAATGGATGCACAAGAGGCCCCTCTCATCATGTGATTCATGCTCTGCAGCAAAGCCTCTGACATTTTATTTGACAAACGTGGCAGCCGAAAGTTCTTGCCAAGTACAGCGCAACGGTTTCGCTTATACCTGAATTCTCGCCAACAGTGTGGCACGTCCGGCTCTATAAATTCACAATGGCGGCAGGTAGTATCAGGAGTCACCAGGGGTTCGGTATTAGATCTTATATTCTTTTCATTGCATGGCAATAGTGTATCATCAGTCTTGACCTACTGAATATACCACATGTACGCTGAAGACCTCTAGTTGTATCTAAGCGCAAAACCAGTAAACCTGAAGACAGCTACCGAGAATCTCAGTACCGACCTGCCAGCGTTCAGTATCAGAATGCGTGTAGAACACAGTGTTGAAGCTCAACCTACCCAAAATCCAAACGATACTTGTTGGTCATTGTACGCTGATTAGCCCGAAATATCGGGAATACCTATCACGTTTAACAGTAACTAGTACGAATATCAACTTGTTTTTCTCAACAAAGAGGCTAGGAGTAATAATAGATGAAAATCTAAATTGGACTGAGCATGTAACTGCAAGTTCAAGAAGACATCAGCATTTCTGCATACACTAAAAAAATATGAAAAAGCTGTTCACTGCTGACATGAAAAAAACTTGTAGAAACACTTATTCTTCTAATTATTGATTACAGTGATGTTATCCTGCAAGGTATTTCTCAGGAAAACTCATGACGCCTGCAAATAGTTACGAGTGACGGTGTCAACAAACTGGTCTCTGGTTGTGCATAATTTGTTCGCGATGACTATGTAAGAAATAAATATGCAGACATTAAGAATAAAGATGCAGAAGGTCGTCAAAGTTTGTTTTAATTGAAAAGCTTTAAAAACTTCCCCACAAAAAATTCAGAGGCATTACTTTTCAGCACGCTCTCTTGGATCTCCTGCAGAAGACTCAGCCTTTTTTTCTCGAGAATGCCCCTTAAGCAGCACGATGCTGATGCATAATGGAGCATCAGGGTATTTCCACATCATTGTTGGTCTATACTTCAGCAGTATCTTCGCTAGAAGATGGATAGGACGAGAAGGTCCTTGTGCCTGGTTACCTCGATAGCCAGACTTAAATCCAGTTTATTATCACTTGCAGCGGTATCTGACTGTTTTGTGCGAGCTGAATCAATTGCTGATCTGCTTATCCTCAAACAGAATGTGCGTGAATCCTGTGCACTGTTCGGCTACAGCCTGGCATATTTGAGAGAGATAGTGATGAGAATTATGGCCAATTTGAATATCTTTTGTACAATAGAAGAGGCTAATACCATATAACGTACAATGTGAAGTGCTAGTACAATTGCATTATTGCAGACACATCGTCCATTTCTGCAAGCACGCTGATATAGGCTAAATTTAAAGTCTCTGAGGCGATGTTGGCCCAAAAGCTATATCTAAAACTAAACTCCTCCTAAACAGGCCATGAAGCCCCAACGGTACCGACCGGCCGCCGTGTCATCCTCGGCCCAAAGGCGTCACTGGATGTGGAGATGGAGGGGCATGTGGTCAGCACACCGCTCTCCCGGCCGTATGTCAGTTTCCGAGACCGAAGCCGCTGAGTGCACCCCGCTTGCTAATAGCGCTCGGCAGACTGGATGGTCACCCATCCAAGTGCTAACTCAGCCCGACAGCGCTTAACATCGGTGATTTGACGGGAACCGATGTTACCACTGCGCCAAGGCCGTTGGCCAAAGCTATGTCACAATATATTTTTCAGTAATACGTTCTTTTCTGGTTCTTCAGTCTCCTGACTAGTTATATCCGGTCCGACACGAATTCCTCTCTTGTGTCAGCTCCTCCATTCACACTAGCACCTTACGTCCCCAGTTATATGCAGGATATAGTCAAATTTCTGTCTTCCATTACAGTTTTTTTCCAATCTGCAGCTCCCTCTAGTTGTTCTTTGATGACATAATCTTAACAAATATACTGTCACTTTGCTCCGTCTTGGCTGTGTCTTCCATATCCTCCTTTCTTCGTCAATTCTGTGCAGAATCTCATCATCCGTCATAGCCAACTTTTTCAGGTCTTTGATGACAAAGGATGTTCGTCATAGCAGCTCCATCACGGACGAAGAAAGGAGGACATAAAAAACAAATTAGCACAGGCAAAGAGAGCATTTATGGCCTAAATAACTACTGGTATCACACACACCTTAATTCGTGGAAGAACTTTCAGAGAATGTACGTTTGGATCACAGCATTGCACGGTAGTGAGTCATGGACTGTGGGAAAACAGAAACAGAAGAGAATCGAAAAGTCTGATGTGTAGTGCTACAGAAGAATGTTAACAATTTGGTCGACTGATAAGGTAAGGAGTGAGGACGTTCTTCGCAGAATCGGCGAAGAAAGGAACGCATGGAAGATGGTAACAAGAAGAAGGGACAGGTTGATATGACTTGTGTTAGGACATCCATCATATTAGTGGAAACTGCAAAACTTAAAAACTCCAGGTGAAGACAGAGATTGGAATACACCAAACAAATAATTGGGGACATAGTACTACTCTGAGGTGAAGAAGTTATTGTAGTAGAGGAATTCGTGGCAATCAGACCAGTCAGAAGACTCAAGACTAAAAAAAAAAAAAAAAGTGAGAGAGAAAGAAAGAGCTTAAGGTTGTACCTTGAAATGTCGCTTGGCTACATGTAAAAACTACACTCCTCCCGAACAGGCCATGAAGGCCCAACGGTACTACCGGCCGCCGTGTCATCCTCAGCCCACAGGCGTCACGTGGATATGGAGGGGCATGTGGTCAGCAGACCGCTCTCCCGGCTGTATGTCAGTTTCCGAGACCTTAGCTACATGCAGCAAAGCTCTGTAAGACTCAAGTATTTGCTGAGCCTAAGTCAGACGTACCAGCCTCCACCTGAGTGTCACGTTCCGCTGCGTACAATGAATGACAACCAATGGTGGCAGAACCTTTAATCTTGAATCCCATTCTCTGTATCTTTCTATACACGTCGGCGCGTCTCTGATTATCATTTAATGTTAACATTCTTTAAAAGACACTGTTTTTGTTTTTGGCCTTTGCAGTCGTGAGGCCACTTCAATGATGTAAATATCTCGATAGAATGCACTACAATACGGTAGCTTGTCATCAGCTTGCGAGAGTTTCACGAAAGATTATATGAAACAAGGGCACGAAATATGCGTGGTTTCAGTTGCTAAAAGATCCTTGCTCCCTAACGACGTTTGTTGATTAAGGGCGTTGTTTGTACATAACCTTTACTGCCACTGAGATGCATATCAACGAGTGTGTTGGATAGAACTTCGAGCCTTCTCCTTTGTAGAAACCACGAAGTGCGGCTGTGTTCAATTGAACTTATTTGTTCCTTTTCCTGTCGGGAATCGGCTCCTGAAACTTGTCCTCTTCCATACTAGACATGTACGATACGCACTATATAACTTAGCATTTCGTGCGGGAAATTTTGGGATCGTTTTACAGGTGGTTCCGGTATCCCATGCGTGGATTGCCAAATTACGTTGTGCGTATTGTAGTTGTTGGACTTCACTCAAAAGAATGGTTCAAATGGCTCTGAGCACTATGGGACGTAACAGCTGTGGTCATCAGTCCCCTAGAACTTAGAACTACTTAAACCTAACTAACCTAAGGACATCACACACATCCATGCCCGAGGCAGGATTCGAACCTGCGATCGTAGCAGTCGCGCGGTTCCGGACTGCGCGCCTAGAACCGCGAGACCACCGCGGCCGGCTGGACTTCACTGTTCGCCTTTCTGGACATGTATATTGATAGTAATTACGATAACTACTTTTTTTTAAATTCTTGTTGACCAACGGTCGCTTGTTAAGCGAATTATATCATCTAGAAATGATGAAGCTTGTAGCGGTGTGCCGATAGGGAGATATATGTAATAACATGATCTTACGTTTGTGGCCCAAACTAATGCCCTCCAAATCCCGGCCGCATGAGAACTTTAAAGCCCAAAGCAGATGCGGACGCCAGCCAAAGTCTTAACGCGAGTTTCTGTTAAGCTGTTATAACTGACAAAAATCCTACATGACAGCGAATCATGAGGAGTTTAAGGCACTGCGCGGAATTACAGTGTTTCCTGGTCCCAGATATCATATAAATTTCCAAAAACAACTAACTCGTTCTCCTTCGTAGTTATTTATTCACTTTGATTTCAATAAAATGTTCAGTGGTAGACTTTAGTAAACAATCGCTGCAAAGTTATGTAAACTCAATAAAAGCACACTACAAATTGCAACGTTACTAACCGCTGTAACTCAAGGAACGTAAGTGTACTGAATGAATGAATTTTGAGTTCCTGGCTGTCTTTGAGTTTGAAGTGATTGCGTACCCCATGTAAAACGTGATTAAGACGTCAAATGTTTATGCTGCACAGTATGAGCACTGACGCATGTTTATTTTTTTGCTTTGTACAGTAATTCCTTGGCTTTGTCTTTCGATGTTTTCTGGGGCTGTTGTGTGTTCCTGTAAGTTACGTTATTAAATGTTGCCAATAAAGTGAACATTTTAAAACCATAACATTTTTGGTGACCCCCGACGTGATAACCGGCGTTAATCGACGCGTCGTACAGTGCCAATTCGAACATCAAACACGAAAAAACCGCACCAACCACGCCGTGCGCCTTCCGCACTGAACTGTAATTTTGGAGTGCAGTACCCGCCACCGTCTGTTGGCGTTCCTACGAGGGCACTAATTAACCGTGGCACGGTCAGACTACCACCATTCTGACAACAAAATCCAGTCTTGTGGTCTCCAAAACTTGAAACAGTTTGAGCCAGCTCACGTGACTGCCGATGACAGTAAATACAGTTACTTTGTCACTGCATTGGAGAAGAAATGTCTATGGAGACACAGGACATTTTGGCTACACTGCCAAGCATCGATTGATACTCGCCTTAATCATGCGCCTGTTACAGTCCGAAAGAAAACACCAAAGAAAGTTACGTCACATTGAGGAGTTAGATGGCCGCACCCCTTCGCAGTTACTGCGTCGCCTGCTGACTCTAGCAAGTAAAGCTATCAACGAAGACAGTCCACAGACTATATGTCTGTCGTGCCTGCCACCAGATACGCAGAAGATGCAGGGTGTTTCAAAAATAACCGGTATATTTGAAACGGCAATAAAAACTAAACGAGCAGCGATAGAAATACACCGTTTGTTGCAATATGCTTGGGACAACAGTACATTTTCAGGCAGACAATCTTTCGAAATTACAGTAGTTACAATTTTCAACAACAGATGGCGCTGCAAGTGATGTGAAAGATATAGAAGACAACGCAGTCTGTGGGTGCGCCATTCTGTACGTCGTCTTTCTGCTGTAAGCGTGTGCTGTTCACAGCGTGCAAGTGTGCTGTAGACAACATGGTTTATTCCTTAGAACAGAGGATTTTTCTGGTGTTGGAATTCCACCGCCTAGAACACAGTGTTGTTGCAACAAGACGAAGTTTTCAACGGAGGTTTAATGTAACCAAAGGACCGAAAAGCGATACAATAAAGGATCTGTTTGAAAAATTTCAACGGACTGGGAACGTGACGGATGAAGGTGCTGGAAAGGTAGGGCGACCACGTACGGCAACCACAGAGGGCAACGCGCAGCTAGTGCAGCAGGTGATCCAACAGCGGCCTCGGGTTTCCGTTCGCCGTGTTGCAGCTGCGGTCCAAATGACGCCAACGTCCACGTATCGTCTCATGGGCCAGAGTTTACACCTCTATCCATACAAAATTCAAATGTGGCAACCCCTCAGCGCCGCTACCATTGCTGCACGAGAGACATTCGCTAACGATATAGTGCACAGGATTGCTGACGGCGATATGCATGTGGGCAGCATTTGGTTTACTGACGAAGCTTATTTTTTCCTGGATGGCTTCGTCAATAAACAGAACTGGCGCATATGGGGAACCGAAAAGCCCCATGTTGCAGTCCCATCGTCCCTGCATCCTCAAAAAGTACTGGTCTGGGCCGCCATTTCTTCCAAAGGAATCATTGGCCCATTTTTCAGATCCGAAACGATTACTGCATCACGCTATCTGGACATTCTTCGTAAATTTGTGGCGGTACAAACTGCCTTAGACGACACTGCGAACACCTCGTGGTTTATGCAAGATGGTGCCCGGCCACATCGCACGGCCGACGTCTTTAATTTCCTGAATGAATATTTCGATGATCGTGTGATTGCTTTGGGCTATCCGAAACATACAGGAGGCGGCGTGGATTGGCCTCCCTATTCGCCAGACATGAACCCCTGTGACTTCTTTCTGTGGGGACACTTGAAAGACCAGGTGTACCGCCAGAATCCAGAAACAATTGAACAGCTGAAGCAGTACATCTCATTTGTATGTGAAGCCATTCCGCCAGACGCGTTGTCAAAGGTTTCGGGTAATTTCATTCAGAGACTACGCCATATTATTGCTACGCATGGTGGATATGTGGAAAATATCGTACTATAGAGTTTCCCAGACCGCAGCGCCATCTGTTGTTGAAAATTGTAACTACTGTAATTTCGAAAGTTTGTCTGCCTGAAAATGTACTGTTGTCCCAAGCATATTGCAACAAACGGTGTATTTCTATCGCTGCTCGTTTAGTTTTTATTGCCGTTTCAAATATACCGGTCATTTTTGAAACACCCTGTATTTACAGTATGCGCTGGCGATGATGACGCACTTGCACAAACTGCAGACCGTACGGCAGAGATGTACTTGTCCTCAAGTGTAGCAAGTATTTGCCGCCGTCCGTTGTGGCCGAGCGGTTCTAGGCGCTTCAGTCTGGAACCGTGGGTCCCCTCCGGTCGTAGGTTCGAATGCTGCCTTGGGCATGGATGTGTGTGATGTCCTTAGGTTAGTTAGGTTTAAGTATTTCTAAGTTCTAGGGGACTGATGACCTCAGATGTTCAGTCCCATAGTGCCCAAAGCCAATTGAACCATTTTGAGCTATTTGCCCACAGTCGCATCAGTGCAAGCACAAATCGCTGAACTTACTGCGCAAGTCGCTGCTCTGCGAACACAGCGTTCCAGGCGCTAGTCGCATTGCCACCGCTCACCGAGAAAACACAGCAGATCGTCTTCAGCTGCAAAAGTTTGTCGTCACCACAGGTGATTTGGCTCTAATTCGCGGGAATGCAATCCATTTTCTGAGAAGGGAAAGGTGCCCAAAAGTCATTAATGTCGGCGACTGGCTCTCCAAACGGCAGTCGTCAACTATTTGTCACAGAGCATCACATAAAACAGCTACTAGTGGGCACAGGTACCGACGTACCAGCGTCCAGTCATCCCGTCTGTCTCGCCGCAACTGTGGTGACTGTCACCTCTTTCCTGTGAACAGTTCAACAAGCCACGTGTATGATCGTGTTACACTGTCACTAAACTTATGCCTCCATCGCAAGGTAACAGATATGGTAGACGCTATCCTCGGGGCAGACATTTTATTGTTCTACGGACCGCTACTAGGTTTTCACCATCGTCGCTCCTAGACACCATCACTCAATTATGGAGCAACCGACGTTTATGCTGTGTTGGTGAACGAAAGATCGCTGGTGATTCCCGGTAATTAGAGCTCCTAAAGCAGTTCCGTTAGTTACCCACGCCAGCGCCGGAACAGCATTCCACGTAGTAACCACACCAGGACCTCCCATTCACGGTTGGGCTCTTCGATTTACACCGCATACATTAGGCGGCAAAGCAAGACCTTTCCTTCAGGTTCACTCAAAGAATATGCCACCCGTCAAGCAGTAACTGGGCTCCGCTTCTCCGTGTAATTCTGAAGGAGACCAACAGGTGGCGCTCATCCGGCGATTTCCGACACCTTAATGCTAGAACTATTCCTAATCGTTACCCGGTTCCGCACGTTGAAGATTTTGCATTTAAAATCCACGGAAAACATTAAACTCACAAGGGGAGGCCACGACGTTGGGATCACAGATTTACTTCAAAGTTTGTAGGCCATTAAAACAACGTAATGTGCAAGTAGAAAGGTGCACTACTCTGGTAATTCCGAGAAGATCGCAAGAGGACTTATACGCTAGAGTCCTGCATGACCGAGTAAGCGAGCACAAAATAGGAGGTGGGGCGAGCACACCCTAACTGGATAGGCTACCCGCACTACATCATGTGACCGAGCATAGAAGCCGTGACCGAATACGTAGCACATAACTTCAAACACATTACACGTGTTATTATCCGTGTGACACTGCAGCCAGTACAGGTTTCTTATTTGTGGTGTGTCTCTCTGTAATCATGCAGCGCGAGGAAGCCAGTGTAGTAAGACGTAAGATTGAAACCAATGTTTACACATTAAAGAAACGGGAAGGTCTAAAAAGCCAAGTATGGAGTACATTTCCGTTGGTTGTAGATGAAAACATTGCGTCTACTGGGTACGTATCGTGCGTAAACTGCTCCACTTTATTGCTTTTCCAGTCGGCAACTACTCATTTAAAGAAACACAGTTGCAAGAAACCTCACAAAGATCGTTTCTTTGGCCGTCCTTCCGTTGTCTTAATATGGCTTGAAATAAGTGAAAAGCAGGAAATTCTTAACAATGTGCGACAAATGTGTGCTACGTACGCAGGTACAACATTCAATCATTAACATAATCGTTTTTGCATAGTTAGTGGAAAATGTATTATAGAGAAACTCGTATAATACACTCCTGGAAATTGAAATAAGAACACCGTGAATTCATTGTCCCAGGAAGGGGAAACTTTATTGACACATTCCTGGGGTCAGATACATCACATGATCACACTGACAGAACCACAGGCACATAGACACAGGCAACAGAGCATGCACAATGTAGGCACTAGTACAGTGTATATCCACCTTTCGCAGCAATGCAGGCTGCTATTCTCCCATGGAGACGATCGTAGAGATGCTGGATGTAGTCCTGTGGAACGGCTTGCCATGCCATTTCCACCTGGCGCCTCAGTTGGACCAGCGTTCGTGCTGGACGTGCAGACCGCGTGAGACGACGCTTCATCCAGTCCCAAACATGCTCAATGGGGGACAGATCCGGAGATCTTGCTGGCCAGGGTGGTTGACTTACACCTTCCAGAGCACGTTTGGTGGCACGGGATACATGCGGACGTGCATTGTCCTGTTGGAACAGCAAGTTCCCTTGCCGGTCTAGGAATGGTAGAACGATGGGTTCGATGACGGTTTGGATGTACCGTGCACTATTCAGTGTCCCCTCGACGATCACCAGTGGTGTACGGCCAGTGTAGGAGATCGCTCCCCACACCATGATGCCGGGTGTTGGCCCTGTGTGCCTCGGTCGTATGCAGTCCTGATTGTGGCGCTCACCTGCACGGCGCCAAACACGCATACGACCATCATTGGCACCAAGGCAGAAGCGACTCTCATCGCTGAAGACGACACGTCTCCTTTCGTCCCTCCATTCACGCCTGTCGCGACACCACTGGAGGCGGGCTGCACGATGTTGGGGCGTGAGCGGAAGACGGCCTAACGGTGTGCGGGACCGTAGCCCAGCTTCATGGAGACAGTTTCGAAAGGTCCTCGCCGATACCCCAGGAGCAACAGTGTCCCTAATTTGCTGGGAAGTGGCGGTGCGGTCCCCTACGGCACTGCGTAGGATCCTACGGTCTTGGCGTGCATCCGTGCGTCGCTGCGGTCCGGTCCCAGGTCGACGGGCACGTGCACCTTCCGCCGACCACTGGCGACAACATCGATGTACTGTGGAGACCTCACGCCCCACGTGTTGAGCAATTCGGCGGTACGTCCACCCGGCCTCCCGCATGCCCACTATACGCCCTCGCTCAAAGTCCGTCAACTGCACATACGGTTCACGTCCACGCTGTCGCGGCATGCTACCAGTGTTAAAGACTGCGATGGAGCTCCGTATGCCACGGCAAACTGGCTGACACTGACGGCGGCGGTGCACAAATGCTGCGCAGCTAGCGCCATTCGACGGCCAACACCGCGGTTCCTGGTGTGTCCGCTGTGCCGTGCGTGTGATCATTGCTTGTACAGCCCTCTCGCAGTGTCCGGAGCAAGTATGGTGGGTCTGACACACCGGTGTCAATGTGTTCTTTTTTCCATTTCCAGGAGTGTATTTCATTTACGTAAAACATCTCGTTTTTATGGGAACGGGGTGTCGGGTTGTTTGGGGGGAGAGACCAAACAGCGAAGTCATCGGTCTCTTACGGGAATGTTTCGATGATTTCCATATCAGTTCTGTATTACTTGTCTCTTTTGTTTATTATCATAGATCCTTCAAGTACTGTGTCATCACCACCCAGAAAGAGAGCTCGTTTCAAGGAATGGAGGAACAACAGATCATCCGCAGCAGATGAAGTAGATCTGTACATTTTAATACACCCCGGAGATGATGATGACATCTTAAAGTGGTGGAGCAGACATGAAACAGATCTGCCAGGTTTGGCTGCAGTTACAAGACGTATTTTATGTATCCCAGCAACAAGCGCACCTAGTGAATGGTGCTTTAGTAAAGCCGGCATGTTACTAACAAATTGCCGCAGCCAATTAAATCCGGAACGCGTTAGTGATTTCCTGCTGATCAACAATAACTATAATTTTGTTTATGTTGCAAACAATTGAAACGTAAGACAAGTTACGTCTGTAAATGTTCTTTATATGCTTTCTTTATGAAGATGGTTGTCTTCTAGATTACAGGGAAAGCACTTATTTAATGTTTCCTATAAATGAAAGGAAAAATATCTCTTTTGTTTGGAAATGAGACTCGTCTTCTATCCACGATTGTATTGAAATATCATTTTACTTTCCAGGTGCTTTATGAGTTTACCTGTGTCACGTACCCGTTCTTGGAAATGTTACTTTTGTATTAAAAGAGAGAGAGAGAGAGGCGTTGCATTTGTACAGCACAGTGCAGCGAGCCGTGGCGAGGTGAGGTGAGACGTCAGCGGTGACCGGTCATGCTCTGTTATCCGCGTGTCCGGAATCCGGACAACAGACATGGCGCGAGTACGTGACCGAGCCGAGTCGCATGGGACCGGACACGAGCTGTTCGGTCGCCCCGTCAACAGGCGAGCCGTGACCGGTCAAACATTGAGCGTTGCAGCACTCTATTATACGCCGCTATTACGCAACTGACGTATCTGGGGAAAGAGGTTGGCTGTAAGAAATCATTTTGGGATTCTCCTGTGGCCATTCACCCCTTCCATACCTTTCTCTTCGGCGATGGAGACACCGTGGCCAGGCCTCGCTAAATGACCCCTCCCCGAGACCATTCCTTCTATTCCTTTACCCTATGATGAAAAAGGTGGTTAGCGTTTGCGCTTCGCAATAGGGTTGTGAACGAGGCGACGGTTCACATCTCACTAATTTAGATGTCATTTGAAAGATAATATAATGAAAGAAAAAACCAAACCCATTTCAATGAGGTTGTAGCGAATTTCATATGTTATTCGACTGTTTACTATTTAAATTTTTAAGAACGAGGGATAATCCAAGTCAGACCTCAATAAATAATGACGCGAATGACGCTACTCAGTAAAAGAGTAAGTCACAGTGCGTCAGACCACAAGAGTAGTGTACAATTGCTCATCGGATGTGCTCTCTACATCACACGTTGAGGATGATATTTGTTACACAGACACGGAAAACATAAACTGAAATGGCATAGACTACATCGAATGAAGTCAGTTTTTCCGCATTTACACGGAATTTTCATACTTTCTAAGCGAAAACACACCTCGTTGACATTTTGGAAAATTTCTCTTTCTTCCGATAGTACAGACTAAAATTTAAGCTTGAGCGGGAGGCAAACCGACGCCTCACACACGTTCATCTAACGCAGTTCTTACTTTTTTATCTCACTTTTTTCTATATTGTTCGTTATATTTGCTCGGGGCGGACATACCTCGAGGCTTGTTCGAGTCCATCATTCATACATTAACTCAGTTTTTTTATTACAGAAGGTAGTTATCTCTCTGACCGAACATGCTGAGCTACCGGGCCGGCGCCGCTCGAACGCTAACCACTTGACCACCATGAATAACGTCTGTCAGTGATTCACCGATACATCAGTTACATAAAAGACGCGTAAGCCTTCTTCGGCGATTTTCTCGGAAATGCCAGAACAATGCACCTTAGTACTAACACATTAAGTTATTTTAATGGCCTACTAAAGGTGAACAAAGTTTGAAGTAAATCGGCAATCCCATTGTCGTGGGTTCCCCTTGTTAGTACATGTGTTTTATTAAATGCCCGTTGCTCCGGAAGACATAGTTAAAACCGCTATCTGGACTTCATTCGGTCCCATCGAAGCTACTAGGATGGCTTTTGGACTGTGAAACGCTGTGCGGACTTTGCAATGCTATATTGACGCGAGATCTAGGTTTCCGATATGTCTATATTGATAATGTCTTGGTGACGTCCAGCATTGAAACGAAACATTTGTAACATACACGTCAAATCTTTCCTCGCCACCGTCAGCATGAATTACTCATAAATCTGTCACAGTGTGTATTTATAGTAGCAGAAGTCCAGTTTCTGGGATATATTGTCAATGGCCTAGGAATATGGACGCCACAGGAAAAAAAAAATAGAAGCTGCAACCAACTTCCCACGGTCTGTAAACGTTCGTGAGTTGAGAGATTCCTGGGCATCGCCGCTGCATTGAACAAACTCTTAGGAGTTCCAGCGAAACTGCCGTGGACTAGCAACGATGAGACGACCTTCATAAAAGTATAGACGGGGAATCTTCATAACACGAATTATAGCAAGTAGCAACTACAGCCAGCTAAATAATAAGATTCTATTATAGACTGTAACTACTAGTAGGCATTTGGTTGATTAAAGAAAGATTTTGTTGAAGAGCAAACAATTTATTTAGAAAATTTTACCTTACTCATGCCACATCCAGTTCCAAAAATTATGAATTAGTCAGTGATTCCACTGCCCAAACATTAGCATCGAAACATCTATCTTTACACATTTCCTTGCATATTTTCTTATAAACACATCATTTCATTTCACTTTACACTGCTTGTTCTACCAACAACACTAAGAATATCATATTCATACACTTCCCTGTTCACTCGCTGCTAGTCCGTCCAACCAAAAAAAACTCTTGCCGAGGGCGCAGAGCGCTGTCAGCGATATTAACACAGTCTATAGCGCTGCCAACATACTAACAGGCTACTTACACAGGTAGCCTGTGTAAACCTGTTGTAGATGTTGGCCACTGATGCATCGTGTGTACGGATGGTGTTAACCCCTTCAGTAATAGTTAAGGCCTGAAGATGGTGCATTGAAGCACTGAAACGACATCAGAGGGACGGGTGCAGGGGTTTCGTTTTCTTACAAAAGTGAACGACCGAGATCCCAAACCACCGATCACAAGGATGGACACACAAAAATTCTCACTTTAATGGCTGATGCGTCTGCGGCTGCAATAGATGCTACAATTCGGCAATGAGTAGACAAACATTGACAGCCATTACCGTCATTCAACAAGAAGTTATGTCCTAGTCGCAGAACAGCTGGTTGACATATAGGTGCGAGTTGCGTGTGGCCAGAAATTACGTCATATGCCAAAAGGTCAACAGTTTACGCTGGTCCCTGACCTCAAGCCACTGACGTATGTTTTCCGTCAGAGACAAAACAAACTATCACCACACCAGATGAGCCACTTGTGCTACATAGCGCAATTCACGACTCTCATAGTCCAAGTCGAGGGAGAACTGAATATACCAGTGGAAGACCTGTCTTGTGTAGAAGCAATTACACGTGCTGTCGACTGGGAAGCACTCACCTTACCACAGTAATCTGAATTCGAGCTACGAGATTTACCAGCACAGCCATCTGGTCTACAGCTCCATCGTACCCAGCTGCCGTCGACAGACGTATTGTTGTTTTGTGACGTTTCTGTATTGAAGGCATGACCATTCGTGACAATTAACTTTGGACAGCAGGCAATCTCGTTCTTGCATGATTTGTCTCGCCTGGTTCGACGAGCCTGGTTAAGCGAGTTTTTGTCCACTTGGGCCTTCGCACGTCCATCAAGGATGATCTAAAGCTACAGCATGAGATCTCGTCTAGAGTCAGCCGATTTTATCGAGGTATCAGACTTTGTCCACAAGCTGCCCTCGCAAATCCGGCATCTACGACCTGTTGCACAGAGCGATCAACAGATTCTCCACCATGTTATCTTCACTGACATTTGGGAATGTGACAAAGCCTTTGATTGACACGACGCTGAGTGCAAGCCTCTGCAGCCACAGTCCTCAGCAGGCATGGGGAAACGTTTAAGTTGATGTTGTGGGTACACCGGCGATAATCTCCACTGACCGCCTCAGTCAAAGGTGGCCTGGAGCATTAGTGTTGCCAGAATACAACGCAGTGGTCAGCATAGAAGTAACAGTAATGGTTTTCTCAAAGTCTTCAGTATTTGGCTTGTCGAAGGTCTTTGACGACCGGGATTGCAGCCCTACCATCACTGCTCTTGTGGTGTCACCGCCAGACACCACACTTGCTAGGTGGTAGTTTTAAATCGGCCGCGGTCCATTAGTACATGTCGGACCCGCGTGTCGCCACTGTCAGTGATCGCAGACCGAGCGCCACCACAAGGCAGGTCTCGAGATACGGACTAGCACTCGACCCAGTTGTACGGACGACTTTGCTAGCGACTACACGGACGAAGCATCGCTCATTAGCCGAGCAGCTAGTTAGCATAGCCTTCAGCTAAGTCAATGACTACGACCTAGCAAGGCGCCAATAGCATTACATTGCATTTATCTAGAGAGAGTCTCATTTAAAACTACCACCTAGCAAGTGTCGTGTCTGGCGGTGACACCACAGCTCTCACATCTAGTTAACGACTGCTATATGAACCATGGACCTTGCCGTTGGTGGGGAGGCTTGCGTGCCTCAGCGATACAGATAGCCGTACCGTAGGTGCAACCACAACGGAGGGGTATCTGTTGAGAGGCCAGACAATCGTGTGGTTCCTGAAGAGGGGCAGCAGCCTTTTCAGTAATTGCAAGGGCAACAGTCTGGATGATTGACTGATCTGACCTTGTAACAATAACCAAAACGGCCTTGCTGTGCTGGTACTGCGAACGGCTGAAAGCAAGGGGAAACTACAGCCGCAATTTTTCCCGAGGGCATGCAGCTTTACTGTATGATTAAATGATGATGGCGTCCTCTTGGGTAAAATATTCCGGAGGTAAAATAGTCCCCCATTCGGATCTCCGGGCGGGGACTACTCAAGAGGATGTCGTTATCATGAGAAAGAAAACTGGCGTTCTACGGATCGAAGCGTGGAATGTCAGATCCCTTAATCGGGCAGGTAGGTTAGAAAATTTAAAAAGGGAAATGGATAGGTTGAAGTTAGATATAGTGGGAATTAGTGAAGTTCGGTGGCAGGAGGAACAATACTTCTGGTCAGGGGACCACAGGCTTATAAACACAAAATCAAATAGGGGTAATGCAGGAGTAGGTTTAATAATGAATAGGAAAATAGGAATGCGGGTAAGCTACTACAAACAGCATAGTAAACGCATTATTGTGGCCAAGATAGATACGAAGCCCACACCTACTACAGTAGTACAAGTTTATATGCCAACTAGCTCTGCAGATGACGAAGAAATTGAAGAAATGTATGATGAAATAAAAGAAATTATTCAGATTGTGAAGGGAGACGAAAATTTAATAGTCATGGGTGACTGGAATTCGAGTGTAGGAAAAGGGAGAGAAGGAAACATAGTAGGTGAATATGGATTGGGGCTAAGAAATGAAAGAGGAAGCCGCCTGGTAGAATTTTGCACAGAGCACAACATAATCATAACTAACACTTGGTTTAAGAATCATGAAAGAAGGTTGTATACATGGAAGAACCCTGGAGATACTAAAAGGTATCAGATAGATAACATAATGGTAAGACAGAGATTTAGGAACCAGGTTTTAAATTGTAAGACATTTCCAGGGGCAGAAGTGGACTCTGACCACAATCTATCGGTTATGACCTGTGGATTAAAACTGAAGAAACTGCAAAAAGGTGGGAATTTAAGAAGATGGGACCTGGATAAACTGAAAGAACCAGAGGTTGTACAGTGTTTCAGGGAGAGCATAAGGAAACAATTGACAGGAATGGGGGAAAGAAATACAGTAGAAGAAGAATGGGTAGCTTTGAGGGACGAAGTAGCGAAGGCAGCAGAGTATCAAGTAGGTAAAAAGACGAGGGCTAGTAGAAATCCTTGGGTAACAGAAGAAATATTAAATTTAATTGATGAAAGGAGAAAATACAAAAATGCAGTAAATGAAGCAGGCAAAATGGAATACAAACGTCTCAAAAATGAGATCGACAGGAAGTGCAAAATGGCTAAGCAGGGATGGCTAGAGGACAAATGTAAGGATGTAGAGGCCTATCTCACTAGGGGTAAGATAGATACTGCCTACAGGAAAATTAGAGAGACCTTTGGAGATAAGAGAACGACTTGTCTGAATATCAAGAGCTCAGATGGAAACCCAGTTCAAAGCAAAGAAGGGAAAGCAGAAAGGTGGAAGGAGTATATAGAGGGTCTATACAAGGGCGATGTACTTGAGGACAATATTATGGAAATGGAAGAGGATGTAGATGAAGATGAAATAGGAGATATGATACTGCGTGAAGAGTTTGACAGAGCACTGAAAGACCTGAGTCGAAACAAGGACCTAGGAGTAGACAACATTCCATTAGAACTACTGACAGCCTTGGGAGAGCCAGTCCTGACAAAACTCTACCATCTGGTGAGCAAGATGTATGAAACAGGCGAAATACCCTCAGACTTCAAGAAGAATATAATAATTCCAATCCCAAAGAAAGCAGGTGTTGACAGATGTGAAAATTACCGAACTATCAGTTTAAAAGTCACAGCTGCAAAATACTAACGCGAATTCTTTACAGACGAATGGAAAAACTAATAGAAGCCAACCTCGGGGAAGATCAATTTGGATTCCGTAGAAATGTTGGAACACGTGAGGCAATACTGACCCTACGACTTATCTTAGAAGAAAGATTAAGGAAAGGCAAACCTACGTTTCTAGCATTTGTAGACTTAGAGAAAGCTTTTGACAATGTTGAGTGGAATACTCTCCTTCAAATTGTAAAGGTGGCAGGGGTAAAATACAGGGAGCGAAAGGCTATTTACAATTTGTACAGAAACCAGATGGCAGTTATAAGAGTCGAGGGACATGAGAGGGAAGCAGTGGTTGGGAAGGGAGTAAGACAGGGTTGTAGCCTCTCCCCGATGTTGTTCAATCTGTATATTGAGCAAGCAGTAAAGGAAACAAAAGAAAAATTCGGAGTAGGTATTAAAATTCATGGAGAAGAAATAAAAACTTTGAGGTTCGCCGATGACATTGTAATTCTGTCAGAGACAGCAAAGGACTTGGAAGAGCAGTTGAATGGAATGGACAGTGTCTTGAAAGGAGGATATAAGATGAACATCAACAAAAGCAAAACAAGGATAATGGAATGTAGTCTAATTAAGTCGGGTGATGCTGAGGGAATTAGATTAGGAAATGAGGCACTTAAAGTAGTAAAGGAGTTTTGCTATTTGGGGAGCAAAATAACTGATGATGGTCGAAGTAGAGAGGATATAAAATGTAGACTGGCAATGGCAAGGAAAGCGTTTCTGAAGAAGAGAAGTTTGTTAACATCGAGTATGCATTTAAGTGTAAGGAAGTCGTTTCTGATAGTATTTGTATGGAGTGTAGCCATGTATGGAAGTGAAACATGGACGATAACTGTTTGGATCAAGAGAATAGAAGCTTTCGAAATGTGGTGCTACAGAAGAATGCTGAAGATTAGATTGGTAGATCACATAACTAATGAGAAAGTATTGAATAGGATTGGGGAGAAGAGACGTTTGTGGCACAACTTGACCAGAAGAAGGGATCGGTTGGTAGGACATGTTCTGAGGCATCAAGGGATTACCAATTTAGTATTGGAAGGCAGCGTGGAGGGTAAAAATCGTAGAGGGAGACCAAGAGATGAATACACTAAGCAGATTCAGAAGGATGTAGGTTGCAGTAGGTACTGGGAGATGAAAAAGCTTGCACAGGATAGAGTAGCATGGAGAGCTGCATCAAACCAGTCTCAGGACTGAAGACCACAACAACAAACACAATATTTTGCGAGGCTCGCTCTAATACTCGACATCTGTAACATGGCGTTCCTCTCAATTGTAGTCCATCTAGACATACTCCAGGCAGCCATACTTATTGTTGTTGTTGTTGTGGTCTTCAGTCCTGAGACTGGTTTAATGCAGCTCTCCATGCTACTTTATCCAGTGCAAGATTCGTCATCTCCCAGTACCTACTGCAACCTACATCCTTCTGAATCTGCTTAGTGTATTCATCTCTTGGTCTCCCTCTACGATTTTTACCCTCCACGCTGCCCTCCAATACTAAATTGGTGATCTATTGATGCCTCAGAACATGTCCTCCCAACCGATCCTTTCTTCTAGTCAAGTTGTGCCACAAACTTCTCTTCTCCCCAATCCTATTGAATACCTTCTTATTTGTTATATGATCTACCCATCTGATCTTCAGCATTCTTCTGTAGCACCACATTTCGAAAGCTTCTATTCTCTTGATCCAAACTAGTTATCGTCCATGTTTCACTGCCATACATGGCTACACTCCATACAAATACTATGAGAAACGACTTCCTTACACTTAAATCTATACTCGATGTTAACAAACTTCTCTTCTTCAGAAACGCTTTCCTTGCCATTGCCAGCCTACATTTTATATCCTCTCTACTTCGACCATCATCAATTTTTTTTGCTCCCCAAATAGCAAAACTCATTTACTACTTAATTCGACTACATTCCATTATCCTCGTTTTGCTTTTGTTGATGTTCATCGTATATCCTCCTTTCAAGGCACTGTCCATTCCGTTCAACTGCCTTCCAAGTCCTTTTCTGTCTCTGACAGAATTACAATGTCATCGGCGAACCTCAAAGTTTTTATTTCTTCTCCATGGATTTTAATACCTACTCCGAATTTTTCTTTTGTTTCCTTCAATGCTTGCTCAATATACAGATTGAATAACATCGGGGAGAGGCTACAGCCCTGTCTCACTCCCTTCCCAACCACTGCTTCCCTTTCATGTCCCTCGACTCTTATTACTGCCATCTGGCTTCTGTACAATTAGTAAATAGCCTTTCGCTCCCTGTATTTTACCCCTGCCACCTTCAGAATTTGAAAGAGAGTATTCTAGTCAATATTGTCAAAAGCTTTCTCTAAGTCTACAAATGCTAGAAACGTAGGTTTGCCTTTCCTTAATCTTTTTTCTAAGGTAAGTCGTAGGGTCAGTATTGCCTCACGTGTTCCAACATTTCTACGGAATCCAAACTGATATTCCCCGAGGTCGGCTTCTATCAGTTTTTCCATTCGTCTGTAAAGAATTTGTGGTGTCACCGCCAGACACCATACTTGCTAGGTGGTAGCCTTTAAATCGGCCGCGGTCCATTAGTATACGTCGGACCCGCGTGTCGCCACTATCAGTGATTGCAGACCGAGCGCCGCCACACGGCAGGTCTAGAGAGACTTACTAGCACTCGCCCCAGTTGAACAGCCGACGTTAATAGCAATGGTTCACTGACAATTACGCTCTCATTTGCCGAGACGATAGTTAGCATAGCCTTCAGCTACGTCATTTGCTACGACCTAGCAAGGCGCCATTATTCTTCGTTATGTATCTAATGAAGCATGTACAGTAACGAGAGATGTTCACCAATTGTGGATTAAAGTTAAGTATTCTACCAGTTACCTCCTGTTTTGCTAGTGTTATTTCTCTGACCTGTTCCAGACCTCACGACAGTTTGCGTGAGCTTTAACGCGTGCATTTCGGCTACCTTACAGTGGCTTGGCTGTCTAGACACGCCACTACAGAATTCACATTAGTACTTTGCAGCTGTGACTTATTAAAGTGATAGTTCGATAATTTTCACATCTGTCAAAACACCTGCTTTCTTTGGGATTGGAATTATTATATTCTTCTTGAAGTCTGAGGGTATTTCGCCTGTCTCATACATCTTGCTCACCAGATGGTAGAGTTTTGTCAGGACTGGCTCTCCTAAGGCTGTCAGTAGTTCTAATGGAATGTTGTCTACTCCCGGGCCTTGTTTCGACTCAGGTCTTTCAGTGCTCTGTCAAACTCTTCGCGCAGTACCGTACCTCCCATTTCATCTTCATCTACACCCTCTTCCATTTCCATAATATTGTCCTCAAGTACATCACCCTCGTATAGACCCTCTATATACTCCGTCCACCTTTCTGCTTTCCCTTCTTTGCTGAGAACACGGTTTCTATCTGAGCTCGTGATATTCATACACGTGGTTCTCTTTTCTCCAAATGTCTCTTTAATTTTCCTGTAGGCAGTATCTATCTTACCCCTAGTGAGATAAGCCTCTACATCTTTACATTTGTCCTCTAGCCATCCCTGCTTAGCCATTTTGCACTTCCTGTCGATCTCATTTTTGAGACGTTTGTATTCCTTTTTGCCTGCTCCATTTACTGCATTTTTATATTTTCTCCTTTCATCAATTAAATTTAATATTTCTTCTGTTACCGAAGGATTTCTACTAGCCCTCGTCTTATTCCCTATTTGATCCTTTGCTGCCTTCACTACTTCATCCCTCAAAGCTACCCATTCTTCTTCTACTGTATTTCTATCCTTCATTCGTGTCAATTGTTCCCTTATGCTCTACCTGAAACTCTGTACAACCTCTGGTTTAGTCTGTTTATCCAGGTCCCATCTCCTTAAATTCCCACCCACTTATTAAAAGCTCCTAATTCCACTATATAATCGAGGATTAAAACTGAGTGTTGACAGTCGCACTAGACTAAGAGGACTGCCACGGGCTCGCCATAGTTCGCCTGTCGACCTCGCTGCTGGTGTCCTCTGGGGCTTCCCTCACCCCAAACAGCCCAAGTTTTGCACCCTCCCGCCACCCACCCGCCAAGGACGGCCTACATATTTTATGCGCTGACTCCTCTGTGCGGAACGGGCGGAGGCGACCGAAAATGTATTCCGGAATCAAAACAAACTCCTTTCACAGTCTGCTGCGCTTCCCTCGCGGACGGAATTTTTTTCCACGAAGCAGGTCTGGTACTAAGAATATTTGATCAAACTTGGCCATAACTCGAATTCTGTCCTATCGCGGAAGAAAATGTGGCACGACTCCAGCGACGTTTCTCTATCTGGGGAGATATTCTGTTTACTTACGTGGGATCCTGCCTCGCTTACTTTGTTAAAAAATTATGATTTATTGCTTTTAACGTAAATAACTTTTTCATATCGTGTCCTTGTGTCAGAACAGTTTCTCATGTAAGCTTGAACTTTAACTCATTCACCTGTCGTATCGCAAAAATGCCATGATGAAAGACATTGGGCGTGTTAAGTGCGTGAAATAATAAATTAATTGGCAGAAGCAAACAATGAATCATTGTGTGAGGTATACTAACAGATAATTCGACTACTGTTTATCTACTCCTGGAATTATTTGTAGATTGTTTTATTTTCATGTGAAAAACAGCTATTTCGAAGAAAAAGAAAGAGAAGAGGCAACTGCTTTTCTTACGCAATTCACATAATACTTCACAGCTATCATCTATGCAACTTTGTACAGAGAACTGTTAGTTGCCTATACAGTGGGAAGATTATGACCTGATTAATGTGAATATAGGTGATTACAGTAATTTATACCAAATCTCAATAAACTAATATGACACGTTCTACTTGGATTGTTATATTTGGGAGTTTCTAAATTCTGCTCCATATGTTCCGATAACCTGTTGATGACTTACACTCCACACTCTCTGTGGAAATACATTTTACTATTACTGTTGTGGATGTAAATTTAAGTTAGTCTTAAATTTACGTCCATCACTAATTACAAATATCATTAGGGAATTCTAAGGGTACCTATCAAGTTTTATTACGTCGTAATTATTCATTTCACAAGTTGCGACATGTCGCGGATTAAAACAGTGATCCAGGAAGTGCAGAATGATTTTTTTTTTTTAAATTTCCGCCTGTCATCACAAAACTTTTGATCCTTAAACTACCGTTTTCGGTCAGCATGGACCGTCTTCGAACCTGCAGCAAAACATGGGAAATGAAATACAACTAGTGAACAGATTACGCCTTAGAACAATAAAATAAGCCATAACGAAAAAATGTTGCTGTAATGGACGTGAAAACATGCGCTTAAAACATGACGAGGCATGCCAGTTTTATAACATGTCCAAATATAATAAAGACATATTGACATCGTCACAAAATATACAAAAAATAATCATTCTAGCATCTTCGCACATATTTAAAATGTGGTGTAAACCAGGCCACAGTGTTGGCAGAGTCATACTGTCTCTTTCGCTACTAGTCATATTTCAAAACAAATTGCTTTACATTAGCCACAACGTAAGTTTGTACCGTAAGCTCGTTAGAAGTCGCTCTTGTAAGTCTACACATATTCGTCAATTATAAAACTGTACAGTTTGCAATAAATGAAGAGTATAGTGGGTAAAGTCTATAGCGGGTTTGCTAAAAGCGCAAGCTATTACCGTGATCGAGTGTAAAAATTAAAACACGAATAAAGTTAAATTTAAAATTGCTAAAAGGAAACGGGTAAGAGATGCTGTTTTGGTCATTTTAGATACAAATAATTAGTTAGACAGGAACAAGCTTATAGAGCTACTAAAATAACATTACGTTGATAGAATATATGGTGATAGAAGTGAAAACGATGAAAACGAAAGACTAGAATGAATAATACGAGAGAGAAGCGAATCTTAAATTCAACGATTCACTAAGTTATGTGCTAATCTCCTTATAAAATTTATAGGCACATGTATTAGAAGATAAAATAAAACAAACAGATACTATCCATTCAATTCTGGTAACCTTTAGTATATTTGTTTCTTTAACTTGAAATCCAAATTTTCCCAACAAAAGCCTTGCTGAATGATGTTTTCCGCTCTGTCTCAAAGTATAAGCTACAGTCTTGATAGAACAAGTAGTGCACTTTAGAAACAATTGAGCTTAGATTGTAAACTTCATGCATTTACTTTCAGATCAACAGATATATGAAGTCATTTTCAGAAGTGGTTCTGAGAAAAAAAATAGCGTGTTGAAATATACACCAAACTGTACCTATCTTGGACAAAAACTTAAAGTGCATGCTATGGATCGATGTTAAGCAATTTCGAATTAGAATTATGGACGGTATGGCCAAGGAGAATTTAGATTCAGCCATTATGCCTGGAGTCCTCGTTTCGTTCAGGGTACTTTTGAGAGAACAGAATAAAGAGAATTACACAAAATTTTTAATTAATCAGCTGTGATGTTAGGTGGATGGCGAAAGTTGCTTATTGGTTGAAAACGTTTACAACCCGCGATGAATTCGCATAATCACTAGAAGAAGAGAATGCAATTTCTGATATGTGTATTTTCACTGCGTATGTCGAAGCATGGATATGTGCAGCACCTGAAGCCAAGCAACAGAATTTAGATTTCAGTATTCCTTCAAACTTTCTAGCGAGTGTATCCATCAAAACTGAAAATCGTTTCTAGTACCTGTTTAATGCCCTGGCAAGCTTTGATCCTAATTAGCCTACCGAATCAGTGAAAATGGTTAATGCATTGTATCATGAATCAGAGCCAACATCAAAAATACAAGGATCCAAAAAGAAACCATGTGACTGAAGAATCTGTTTTTAATAAAATAGAAATATACTTTTCACGTTTGGTCTGTGTGACGTGTTCCTTAAGACAGAACTTTGCTGCTGTATAAAAGAGAAAATTCCGATAACATTCTACAGCTAGATATAAAACTGAAAGTTTTTCTGAGAGAGGCGTCAAGTTCATATAAATCTGCATAAATAGTTCAAAAATACTAGAAACGGAAGCAGTACTTACTTCAGGTTGTAACATAGTATTGTCAAAAGTTTCCTGGGCATGAAATACTACTCATATAAAAAAATAGATTTTTTGAAAGAAAATTTGATTTTTCTTATTACATTCGCTTCAGAAAAGTTGTACACAGTAGCTTTATAGATCCTATTAGTGTAGTTAACATGAGAATGTTGATAAATAAGTTGAAATTAATAAAGATATTGCCTACAGCTGCTACCGAACAATGTTTCCTAAGATAAACAAGACACTAACTGCTTGTTTAACTTTTTTCAAATTTAGGGCTCATAAGGTACCCTTTCCGTTTTGGGCCCAGATTACGCATAACTGTTTTCTGTGAGTAATGGAACCGAACTAGGTGTAACGCGAAAAAAAATCAGACGTGTAAATTAAGAGCCACCCTACGTGGACCTAGATGATTCGCTGGGTCTCTCTGGTAACATTCTGCTTGCTCCTACCCCTGACGCACACGGACGTGAACAGCGCCCACAACATCAGAAAAATCACTATCCATTAGAGCTAAATATGAGAGGCCGCTGGTAATACGTGTGTGATCAAAAAAACTCACGCAGAGTTTGGCGACGACTCGATATCCATTACTGAAGCTGGATGAAAATATTCGATACTAAAAAACTTTTTACATAAAGGTATTTTCTGAAGCTTTGCCCCAAAAACCGCACATTTTTAATCACTGCCATAAAAAGAATTCTGGTAACCTCTCTGTAACGCACGTACGAGAAAATACGTCGTTAATATGTTTCGTATCTTGTAGATACTGTAAAATTTTTATATGTACTTATGGAATTCTGAATATTCGTTTTTATTAGCTGTTTATAATCAATCACACACTTTTGTTGTACATGTCAAACTTGAAATACAAAGATATGATGTTACAGCTAAACATAAAAGCATACAGCTTAGTATCTCAGTCCCTGGAACATTTTAATAACGTAAAGAACAGTATTAGTTGACACAGAAAATTATTTAACGCAATATTGTTTATATCATCCTTGGCTTAAGAACGCTTTAATAAAGTCAGTCTATTTTAATTTTTTAGCTATGCCATATTGTGTCCATTTAGTATAAGAAGTATTTTGAAAGGCTTTCTACGTTTGCAATCTTGTGTCCTGTGTTATATACAGGGTGGTTTATGAATAGTGAACGAGCCAAATTTCTCACGAATTAAGCGTCAAACGAAAACACTACAAAGAACGAAACTTGTTTAGCCTGAAGGGGGAAACCACATGGCGCTATCGTTGGCACGCTAGATGGCGCTGCCATAGGTCAAACGGATATCAACTGTGTTTTTTTAAAGTAGGAACCCCGATTATTTCTTACATATTCGTGTAGTACGTAAAGAAATATAAACGTTTTAGTTGGACCACTTTTTTCGCATTATGATTATTACAGTGCCATCTATCATAAACATATGACTCACAATTTTAGACGAACAGTTGGTAACAGGTAGGTTTTTTAAATTAAAATACAGAACGTAGGTACGTTTAAACATTTTATTTCGGTTGTTCAAATGTGATACATGTACCTTTGTGAACTTACCATATCTGAGAACGCATGCTGTTACAGCTTGATTACCTGTAAAAATCACAGTAATGCAACAAATGCTCAAAATGATGTCCGTCAACCTCAATGAATTTGGCAATACGTGTAACGACATTTCTCTCAACAGCGAGTAGTTCGCCTTTCGTAATGTTCGCACGTGCATAGACAATGCGCTGACGCATGTTGTCAGGCGTTATCGGTGGATCACGATAGCAAATATTCTTCAACTTTCCCCACAGAAATAAATCCGGGGTCGTCAGATCCGGTGAACGTGCGGGCCATGGTATGCTGTTTCGGCGACCAATCCACCTGTCGTGAAATATGCTATTCAATATCGCTTCAAACGCTCACGAGCTATGTGCCGGACATCCATCATGTTGGAAGTACATCGCAATGAAATATCTTGTAGTAACATCGGTAGAACATTACATAGGAAATCAGCATTCATTGCAACACTTAGATTGCCATGGATAAAATGGGAACAATTATCCTTCCTCCCTTAATGCCGCCCCATACATTAACCCGCCAAGGTCGCTGATGTTCCACTTGTCGTAGCCATCGTGGATTTTCCGTTGCCCAATAGTGCATATTATGCCGGTTTACGTTACCACTGTTGGTGAAGCTTCGTCGCTAAATAGAACGCGTGCAAAAAGTTGTCATCGTCCCGTAATTTCTCTTGTGCCCAGTGGCAGAACTGTACACGACGTTTAAAGTCGTCGCCATGCAATTCCTGGTGCACAGAAATATGGTACGGGTGTAATCGTAGCATTCTCAACACCGACGTTTTTGAGATTCTCGATTCTCGCGCTATTTGTCTGCTACTGATGTGCGAATTAGCCGCGACAGCAGCTAAAACACCTACTTGTGCATCATCATTTGTTGCAGGTCGTGGTTGACGTTTCACATGTTGGGTGTTCTTATTTAAAATAAAAACGCAATTGATGTCCGTTTGACCTATGGCAGCGCCATCTAGCGGGCCAACCATAGTGCCATCTGGTTTCCCCCTTCAAGCCAGACGAATTTCGTTTTTTGTAGTTTTTTCTTTTGATGCTTATTTCGTGAGATATTTTGCCCGGTCACGATCAATAGACCACCCCCTCTCTCTCTCTCTCTCTCTCTCTCTCTCTCTCTCTCTATATATATATATATATATATATATATATATATATATATATATATATATAGTGTTACAAAAAGGTACGGCCAAACTTTCAGGAAACATTCCTCACACACAAATAAAGAAAAGATGTTATGTGGACATGTGTCCGCAAACGCTTAATTTCCATGTTAGAGCTCATTTTAGTTTCGTCAGTATGTACTGTACTTCCTCGATTCACCGCCAGTTGGCCCAGTTGAAGGAAGGTAATGTTGATTTCGGTGCTTGTGGTGACATGCGACTCATTGCTCTACGGTACTATCATCAAGCACATCAGTACGTAGCATCATCAGGTTAGTGTTCATCACGAACGTGGTTTTGTAGTCAGTGCAATGTGTACAAATGCGGAGTTCGCAGATGCCCATTTGATGTATGGATTAGCACGGGGCAATAGCCGTGGCGCGGTACGTTTGTATCGAGACAGATTTCCAGAACGAAGGTGTCCCGACAGGAAGACGTTCGAAGCAATTGATCGGCGTCTTAGGGAGCACGTAACGTTCCAGCCTATGACTCGCCACTGGGGAAGACCTAGAACGACGACGACACCTGCAATGGACGAGGCAATTCTTCGTGCAGTTGACGATAACCCTAATGTCAGCGTCAGAGAAGTTGCTGCTGTACAAGATAACGTTGACCACGTCACTGTATGGAGAGTGCTACGGGAGAACCAGTTGTTTTCGTACCATGTACAGCGTGTACATGCACTATCAGCATCTGACTTGCCTCCACGGGTACACTTCTGCGAATGGTTCATCCAACAATGTGTCAATCCTCATTTCAGTGCCAATGTTCTCTTTGCGGATGAGGCTTTATTCCAACGTAGTCAAATTGTAAATTTTCTCAATCAACATGTGTGGGCTGACGAGAATCCGCACGCAATTGTGCAATCACGTCATCAACACAGATTTTCTGTGAACGTTTGGGCAAGCATTGCTGGTGATGTCTTGATTGGGCCCCATAATCTTCCACCTACGCTCAATGGAACACGTTATCATGATTTCATGCGGGATACTCTACCTGTGCTGCTAGAACATGTGTCTTTTACAAGCACGACACAACATGTGGTTCATGCACGATGGAGCTCCAGCACATTTCAGTCGAAGTGTTCGTACGCTTCTCAACAATAGATTCGGTGACCGATGGATTGATAGAGGCGGGCCAATTCCATGGCCTCCACGCTCTCCTGACCTCAACCCTCTTGACTTTCATTTATGGGGGCATTTGAAAGCTCTTGTCTACGCAACCCCGGTACCAAATGTAGAGACTCTTCGTGCTCGTATTGTGGACGGCTGTGATACAATACGCCATTCTCCAGGGCTGCATCAGCGCATCAGGGATTCCATGCGACGGCGAGTGGATACATGTAACTTCGCTAACGGAGGACATTTTGAACATTTCCTGTAACAAAGTATTTGAAGTCACGCTGGTACGTTCTGTTGCTGTGTGTTTCCATTCCATGATTAATGTGATTTGAAGAGAAGTAATAAAATGAGCTCTAACATGGAAAGTAAGCGTTCACGGACACATGTCCACATAACATTTTCTTTCTTTGTGTGTGAGGAATGTTTCCTGAAAGTTTGGCCGTGCCTTTTTGTAACACCATATATATATATATATATATATATATATATATATATGGGGCTATTTCCGAGCTCTACATCTCCTATCGGTGAGAGCAATGCTGACTGATAGGTACTGAAGTTCTGGCCTTTTCTTCCTAGATAAATTAAGAAACACAACAGCCAACAAATTTTGTGAACTCCAACAATCTTAAAATCTGACATGTTGGCACTTTCCACTGTGTGTGGTCTTTTTTCTGTTTGGAAATCCTACTTCTGTCGTTTCTCTTTTTGCACAAGTTTCAAATCGTTTTTGATGTAATGCCAATGTATATGACGCTATATACACAGAAATGTTTTCCTCACCCTCTAGTATATAGTTTGTACCTGTTTATTCTCGATTACTTCAGTACTGTAACAACTAAGGAAATGTGGAAATTGCGGCTGCTGAAACCTGTCTTTGTATTTAATTGCGTTTTCTCTTTGCTCAAACGTATTTTCGCTCCCGTCTGAAGTATTAATTTATCTTCTGCTTGTTCTGAATGTTAGGTGACATGAAGTCCCACAGAATGCGATATATATGTTCCACAACTCCTCCTACATCAATGAACCTATTTCAACCAACCTTGTAACACACTAAATCCCTTTCGGGGTACGTACAAGCCACTTACCCATCAAAGTGGTGCAATTGAGGGTGGAAAAGAAGTGTAGCCCATGATGCGCGAATAGCCAAACTACATTCATCGAGTATCTGAGAATGAAAGCACTTAGAGACTTAACAACCAACTTAACACACAATTTCGTTTACAAAACTTTTCCTCGCTGCCGCCACTACCCCACCTCCCCACCCCCACTTACCCACCCCTCCCGTCACAAAATGATGGAAAGGAAAGAAGCTTATCGCTTACTTCATTTTCGTTGTCATATAATAAAACTGCAGCATCAGGCATGGAATTTTAATTTATTACTTCTTTACTAATAACGATATTCGCAACACATTTTGCAGATAGTAATTACACACACTGAAGATCCAAAACATTAGGACCACCTGCTTAATAGTGTGTTGGTCCCCCTCCAGAACGTTAACGCAGTAGCGTTTCTGCGGAGCACGTAGTCGAAAAGTCCTTGGTACGTTTCCGGAGGTATGTGGGGTTAGATGTTCACATACAGGTCACGCAATTCCCATAAATTATGATTGTTTGCGGGCGCGGACCTAGCATTCCCAGATGTGTAGCATCACGTTTATATCAAGGAGACATGATGGAGAAGACGTCAACGTGAATTCACTGTCACGTTCCTCAAACCACTGCAGTATGATTCTCACCTTGTTACGTCGTCAGTTATCCTGCTGGTTGCCATCCACTTCGGAGAAGACCAAAGCATGAAGTGACAGAAGTGTCGGGAGTAATGTTCACGCACCTCTCAGCTGTCATAGTGGCTTTTAGTACCTCCTAGGGTCCATGGTGGCCCGTGTGAATGTCCCTGACAGCATAGTATGGCGTCTACCGGCCTATGTCCTCGCGTAGTGTACATCTCTAGCATGCATTAGTATGGATGACGGCCTTTATTGACACGAAAGTCGAGTTAGTGCAACAAGAAACATGATCCATTCGACCAGGCGACACGATTTCATTGCTCTACGGCTCAAACTCAATGGTGTTGTTAGGTCAGAATGGGAACACGATGCGATCGCTGCTGCAGAGCACCTTGTTTAACGATGTGCAACGAACGGTGTGTTCTGAACGCTTCTGCCTGCGTCAGAATTGCATTCTGTCAGCAAATCTGCCGCGACCGTGCTTTTAAGAGGGGGAAAGCCTCCGAACTTCCCGTTTTGTGCTGAGGCGTGGACTTCCAAAACATTGCCACTTGCCTGTGGATTCAGCGTCCTTTAACTGCTTTCCGTAGCTGATCACGGCAGTAGCACGTGAACAGTTGACTAAATTTGACATTTGAGATGCTAGTTTCCGGGCGCCAGGCCACAATAATCTGTCCTTTGTCAAAGTCGCTTATATCGGCTGATTTCCCAGTTTTCGGCCCGTGTCGTCGCTGTTATGATATTTCCCACTCACCATTAATAAACCTTCCTTACAGCGTCACCAGGCGAAATTAAATCTTGCGGTGCGCAGTGGTCGTAATATTTTGGCTCATCAATGTATACCACTGAATGTAGCAGAAAAATTAAATCATAGAATGACAATTAGTTCAGAGGATATGACGTCATAAATACTGAGATGCAAAAAAAAAAAAAAAACTGGTGCCTCAATATGGCGCTTAAATTTATGAATTCCTTACCACTAACTCCACTTGCAACACGCAGACTTATCCACATATACGACTAGATGTATCTGTACAATCATATATATATATATATATATATATATATATATATATATATATATATATATATACACTCCTGGAAATTGAAATAAGAACACCGTGAATTCATTGTCCCAGGAAGGGGAAACTTTATTGACACATTCCTGGGGTCAGATACATCACATGATCACACTGACAGAACCACAGTCACACAGACACAGGCAACAGAGCATGCACAATGTCGGCACTAGTACAGTGTACATCCACCTTTCGCAGCAATGCAGGCTGCTATTCTCCCATGGAGACGATCGTAGAGATGCTGGATGTAGTACTGTGGAACGGCTTGCCATGACATTTCCACCTGGCGCCTCAGTTGGACCAGCGTTCGTGCTGGACGTGCAGACCGCGTGAGACGACGCTTCATCCAGTCCCAAACATGCTCAATGGGGGACAGATCCGGAGATCTTGCTGGCCAGGGTAGTTGACTTACACCTTCTAGAGCACGTTGGGTGGCACGGGATACATGCGGACGTGCATTGTCCTGTTGGAACAGCAAGTTCCCTTGCCGGTCTAGGAATGGTAGAACGATGGGTTCGATGACGGTTTGGATGTACCGTGCACTATTCAGTGTCCCCTCGACGATCACCAGTGGTGTACGGCCAGTGTAGGAGATCGCTCCCCACACCATGATGCCGGGTGTTGGCCCTGTGTGCCGCGGTCGTATGCAGTCCTGATTGTGGCGCTCACCTGCACGGCGCCAAACACGCATACGACCATCATTGGCACCAAGGCAGAAGTGACTCTCATCGCTGAAGACGACACGTCTCCATTCGTCCCTCCATTCACGCCTGTCGCGACACCACTGGAGGCGGGCTGCACGATGTTGGGGCGTGAGCGGAAGACAGCCTAACGGTGTGCGGGACCGTAGCCCAGCTTCATGGAGACGGTTGCGAATGGTCCTCGCCGATACCCCAGGAGCAACAGTGTCCCTAATTTGCTGGGAAGTGGCGGTGCGGTCCCCTACGGCACTGCGTAGGATCCTACGGTCTTGGCGTGCATCCGTGCGTCGCTGCGGTCCGGTCCCAGGTCGACGGCCACGTGCACCTTCCGCCGACCACTGGCGACAACATCGATGTACTGTGGAGACCTCACGCCCCACGTGTTGAGCAATTCGGCGGTACGTCCACCCGGCCTCCCGCATGCCCACTATACGCCCTCGCTCAAAGTCCGTCAACTGCACATACGGTTCACGTCCACGCTGTCGCGGCATGCTACCAGTGTTAAAGACTGCGATGGAGCTCCGTATGCCACGACAAACTGGCTGACACTGACGGCGGCGGTGCACAAATGCTGCGCAGCTAGCGCCATTCGACGGCCAACACCGCGGTTCCTGGTGTGTCCGCTGTGCCGTGCGTGTGATCATTGCTTGTACAGCCCTCTCGCAGTGTCCGGAGCAAGTATGGTGGGTCTG
Source organism: Schistocerca americana (assembly GCF_021461395.2). Classification (NCBI taxonomy): domain Eukaryota; kingdom Metazoa; phylum Arthropoda; class Insecta; order Orthoptera; family Acrididae; genus Schistocerca; species Schistocerca americana. Next base: position 159,321,449 of record NC_060119.1, on the reverse strand, counting down.
ACACACCGGTGTCAATGTGTTCTTTTTTCCATTTCCATGAGTGTATATATATATATATATTCATGATAGGTACCCTCATACACATTGAGCTGCATGTAAACGAAGCTAGCGATACAGGTGAAATATCTATAGAGATGGGTATGAAATACGTTACGTACATGCAACATTTGCGTATGTGATTAAGCCAGCGGTAAAAAGCTCTTCCTGAATGATCCTGATCGATTTCAACCACACTTTTTACCCAAATTACCCACTTTCTTGAAAGAAATACTGCGGCGTGACAACCAGGAAACCTCCTACTGTGGTGGGGGTGATAACGTGGAGAGAGAAAGGGAAAGGAAAAGATGGACACATATAGGGGAGGGGGGAGAGAAATGGACAGAGAGAGGAACGACGAAGAGATGGGCAGAGAGAGACTGGAGAGGGAGATGGACAAAGAGACAAAGGAGAAGGAGATGAACTAAGATGGTGTGAGGAGAAGATAGAGGGGGAATTGTGAGATGAACTTTGAGGGGAGCGGGAAGAAGTATAGAAAGAAAAGGAGCAGCTTGACAGAAGGCAATGGACAGACAAAAGGGCAGGAGGTGTTGGACAGAGAGTGTGTCGTGGAGGAGGTAAACAGAGATACGGGGTGGTGGAGATGGACAGAGAAAGGGAGAAGGAAGAGATGGACTAATAGAAGACTGGAATAAATACATGCCTGGACAACTTTGCGTCTCAGGTAGTAGTGTGATATGTAAACTGAAATCTATTTTTTTGTTATGTAGACAATTCAGTGTCAGGTATCATACCATTTGGATATGCTTCCGAATACAACTGTGTAAACCATGCTGAGGTGGTGAATTTCTTCCCACGGCAATCGAATACAGGAAGCAGGAAGATTCACTACTTGAATACCTTGATGCGTGCTGCAATCAGTCTAATTTTGTCTTCACGGGCCTGTGGCAATAATATATAGGGAGCTAAAGAAAGTTACATTCTTCACTTCATCCTCGTTTTTGATACAACTAGGCTTTTACAGCACAACTGCATGCCAATTCACTTTTTTCAGCATTTTCGTGACACTGTCATGTCATGATCAGCAGTATGCAGAGTGGTCAGAAAAAGACTGAAAAGTATGGAAGGGTACTGCAGGATGTCTTGTGCTAAGAAATAATTATTATGAAAAAAAATTCGAGACGTTGCACCGTTTCGGAATTAATTACCACTGAAGGTAGCTAATCAGGCAGCTGTGCTAGCAAATTCAAGCGGTCAGCTAGATACAGTTATTAGCGCGAGTTGTTCTCATAGCGTACATGATAGAACAAGGGACTGCTCAGCCTTTGACTCTGTTCGATCCGTACAACCATCCCATGTCCAGTTTTTGTTTTGTTCTCTTGTTCAATTACAGGAAAACAAACGAAGAACACTTTTGGGGACACTGTCTCTATCGGGCCGATTAGATTTTCGAGTGAAACGGCTTGACTGACTAATTTCATACTAATTAACTCGGAAACGACGATAAGTATCGAATTTTTTTTCTTAACAACTATTTCTCAGCATGAACTACTTTGCAACATCCTTATAAGCTTCTCAGACTGTTTCTGTCCAACCTGTATGCTGCAGATCTTGAAAACTGCAACACTTGTAACTTGTGTACCAAGTATGATTTGTCTATTATTCATTAATAGTTAGGCTAAGTCCTGGCTGATTGAAGCTATGCTCTGTTACATGAATTAAATATGTGAATGTGTTACAGTTTATGTGCATATACGTGTGCATGTGTGTGTGGGCGTGTATATGTGTGTGTGTGTGTGTGTGTGTGTGTGTGTAAGTAATTACTGAATCCAATCTCTCTCTCTTTTTCTCTCTTTGTCTCTCTTACATAAAACTATATTTCACACATTAAAAAAAGCACTCTCACAATGGATGGTACTTTCACCCATAACTAAACACACACACACGCAAGCACACACACAAACAAAAACACACCCACACAAACAAACAAACACACAAAGACACACACACACACACACACACACACACACACACACACATCACAAATGAAAATATCATACTACACACAACACAAACAAAAGACGAAAGATAAACACACAGTTGGCAACACTACATATTGTAAACATACATACACTGGCACACAACGAAAACTGCAGGTGAAGTATTGTAATAAATGTGGGTGAAAAAATGTCGGATATAAGCCATTTGGACTATGCGGACCGAATGAATAGATCTCCAGGACCACACGCATGGACAAGGACTTGGAATTTTGGAAATCGTAACACCAAAAAATAATTTAACCTTACGAAACTTGTGCACACAAAAGTTGTTTCTAATCTGACAAACAAGAGAAAAACATGAGAAAACTTAACATAGTAACATTTTTGTAACTACTACTTAATGTGTTTATTATACAAAGGATGAGTGTTAGTAAACCCGACAGACTGCAGGGACAGATTCCTGACTTTAATGGAGGAAAAAAGGTCCTGTGAACATGACACGATATGCATCGTTGCCACGGTAGATGGCGCTGACGAACGAAGTTCCTCTGACTCGTGTCGTGTCTCTAGTCCACGATGACAATTATTCAGACTGATGATGGCAGTTCTGGTAAAGGTTCGTTCGGTGGTAAAGAGGACCGATGGCAGAAATCCTGTGGTTGTGATTTGTGCAAAAACCATCGACAAAATCCTTCCAGTACGGGAAAATCCACTGCTGATAATCCTTTCATACACGGCAGATGATAGGGTTTCTAGCAGTTGTCATGCATGGTTACACATAATCGAACTTTGGCTTAAACAATGTTGATGGGCCACTTGCCTGGAGATTATTCTTCGGCTCAATATCATGTAGAACTCGAGCCTGGATATAGGGTGAACGCACAGTCTCCCGCCTCCAAGCACGTTCGTCAGTCTGAAAGAACCCATATAACATAAACGCCAAAAAAGGACTTGAACAGTTGTGTGATGTCGTTGGTGCTGTGGTCTTCTCCACCAGACATCACGGCACCTAGAGTATCAGCAACCAAACTGACAGCCTGCAGCCGCGGGTTGCCCACTTCGCAGGCACACCGAAGCACTACACAACTGACAGGCAATATTGATGAACGGCCACAACAACAACAACAACAACAACAACAACACAGCAAAGATACCAGTTGCCACCAGGGGCCACTACTGGCCCACATAAACATAAGGAAGAGGCCGCTGAGATCCCGGAACTATTTTCACACATCAAACTACATGATGGAAAATAGTTCCGAGGTACTCATCCGCCAAAGCGCTATAAAGGCCGTCGCTCGGCCGCACATCGGCAGTTCATCGACCGCCAGCAGACGTGGATAGCTGCCGCCCCGGCAGCCTGGCTTGGATCTTCTCGCTGATCTTTGGATTATGCTTGGTATATTGGACAAGTCTCTGGTGGAGACTAGTACCAAATTATTTAAGTTGTTTTCTGTATTATTCTTGTATGTAGTTGTGATCCGAAGATGGATCACTGTTTTGTGCTGGTGTTATACTTGCCGGCCGGGTTGGCCCAGCGGTTCTAGGCTCTACAGTCTGGAACCGAGCGACCGCTACAGCCCCAGGTTCGAATCCTGCCCCGGGCATGGATGTGTGTGATGTCCTTAGGTTAGTTAAATTTAAGTAGTTCTAAGTCCTAGGGGACTGATGACCTCAGTAGTTAAGTCCCATAGTGCTCAGAGCCATTTTTTTTGTAATACTTGGAGAATTTGTTTAGGTTAATTGAACAGTCCAATAAATTGTTTTCGGACTTTGATCGTTAGTTTCTTCTGATTACGCAGACATATCAGTTGGTGTCTTTGTGGGTACTTGTTTTGGTACAGCCGAGCTGCCTCTCGACCGTTCCCCTTTGCTTTGCCGTACACTAACACCATCTCGGCTTGTTCCCGACATGAATACCGCACCATTCTGCTACTTACAGTACTCCGCGTCAACCAGACAGCCTGTAACACGCAAGAGACACATTGCACGCTGTCAGAGGAACTTTCATTCCTCAACTCCATCTACCGTGGCAACGATGTATTCCCGTACACACGTTCATGGAACCTTTTTTTCCTCCATTTACAGTCAGAAATCCGTCCCTGCAGTTCGTCGGTTTTGTTAATGTTCACCCGATATATAGAAACAGACATGAATTGCAGTCACTGAAGGTGCTTCATAAGTAAAAGAAGCGAAACGCAGATGGCAAAAGACAAACTGCGTTTCATTTAGTTGCAAACAGGTGACATACATGTAATCACAATACTTTAATCGGAAAATGATTTAGCATAGAAAATACTTCACTAAAGTGAATGGATAAAGGCGTACTCCAAGGACAAATCGAAACATACTATCGCAAAACTGAAGGACTTACTACCACATTCAGAACAAATTACTGCAAGAGTACATAATACAAAAGTCGGCCACAGCAAGGTTCTGTTCCAATACCATCGGCGAAACGCATCCTCCAAACTTTAAAATTAAACGTGCAGAGAGCGAAATATTTAGTGCTAATTCGTGGGAGAAACTGTGTCTGACTGAACCATTTCAGTATCTGTCCCACTGATAATTAGTGAAGTCAAAAAGGGAATATTGGCGGCAGGTATCGCCAAGACGGCGTCGACAACATGTGCTTCAGTATTATGCATGAAAAAGAGTTGTACCTGAGCTGAGCAACAAATGAGTAACCCCAGTGCTAGATTAACACTCCGTATTAACCACAAAATTGTCAAATAGTTGATATACACCACGTCCATATGAACGGAATTTCCATCAATGACAGAAACACAAATTTTCTGTACATGTCTTCCAACAGTGCATTAAATAACTTGAAAGGCAGGAGAGAATCACTAAAATGGGTGCGTAACGCAATAGATTGAATATCAGTCCTGTAATCAGTTTCCAGCTCACGAAAAGTAGTCGACCTCGGCCTAGTTGTAATACAGCTTGACAGAAAGAATGTCCAGTCTCGCAATTTATCACGAAACCAGCACGAAAAAAAAAAAAAAAAAAAAGCAAATTAACTGTGCTGATACTAATTGATACTAATATCTCACGACTGAAATGTCTTACACATTGCATATTAATAACTGCTACACTGAACCGCCAAAGAAACTGGCACAGGTACGCGTATCCGAAAACAGATATACGCAAACAGGCATAATATGATGCTGCGGTCGGTAACGTCTGCATAAGACAACAAGTGTCTGGTGCAGCTGTTAGATCGGTTACTGCTGCTACGATGGTAGGTTATCAAGATTTAAGTGAGTTTGAATGTGGTGTTATAGTCGGCTCACGAGCTATGGGACACAGCAACTCCGAGGATTTTCCTGTACGATCATTTCACGAGTGTACCGTGAATATCGAGACTCCGATAAAACATAAACTCTCCGACATCGCTGTGGCTTGAAAAAGATCCTGTAAAAACGAGACCAACGACGACTGCAGAGACGTTCAACGTGACTGAAGTGTAACCCTTCCGCAAATTGCTGCAAATTTCAATGCTGGGCAATCAACAAATGTCAGAATGCGAACCATTCAACAAAACATCATCGATATGGGCTTTCGGAACCAAATATCGGGTTATCCCTGATGAATGCATGACACAAAGCTTTACGCCGCGCCTGGGCGCGTCAACACCGTCATTGGACCGTTGATTGGAAACATCCTGCCTGCTCGGACGAGTCACGTTTCACTTTGTATCGAGTGGACATATGTGCACGGGTATAGAGACAACGTCATGAATCCATGGACACTGCATGTTAGCAAAGAACTTTTGAAGAAAGCGGAGGCTTTGTAATGGTGTGGGGCGTGTATATTAGGAGTAATATGGGAACTCTGAAACGTCTCGATACGACTCTGCCAGCTGACATGCACGTAAGCATCTTGTCTGATCACCTACATCCATTCATTTCCATTATGAGTTCGGACGGACTTGGGCAATTCTAGCAGACCAATGAGACACCCCGCACGTCCAGAATTGCTTCAGAATGACTCCAGGAACACTCTCCTTGGTTTAAACACTTCCGCTGCCTATCGAACTCTCCAGACATGAACATTATTGAGCATACCTGGGATGCCTTGCAACGTGCTGTTCAGAAGAGGTCTCTTCCGGATTTGTGGACAGCCCTACAGGATTCATGGTGTCAGTTCCCTCCTGCACTAGTTCAGACATTAGTTGAGTCCATACCACGTCGTGTTGCAGCACTTCTGCGTGGTCGCTGGTGCCCTACACGATATCAGGCATGTGGCCGTGCGGTTCTAGGCACTTCAGTCTGGAACCGCGTGACCGCTACGGTCGCAGGTTCGAATCCTGCCTCGGGCATGGATGTGTGTGTTGTCCTTAGGTTAGTTAGGTTTAAATAGTTCTAAGTTCTAGGGGACTGATGACCATAGATGTTAAGTCCCATAGTGCTCAGAGCCATTTGAACCATTTGATATGAGATAGGCGTACCAGTTTCTTCTCTTCAGTGTATAAATAACTCTAAATATCTCAGGAAATCTCCAATTTCAGCTGCCCCAATCAGCTCACAAATCATGACCGCCGCGTCCAGAATACCAGTCTAGTGCATTCAAACTTTGTCGGTTTCGTGGTCCACTGAAAGAGACTTGTGCTTAATTGGGCGAACCAACCGAAACATGCAAAGGTGAAAAGTTTAGCTACGGCAAAATTTTACAAAGTGTTTACATGGGCTGTCGATTTCGATGACAGGGTATCTCTGCAAAATGAATGCAAATATGATTTCAAGATTCAAAGTAAACGAAACTGCTAGAGAAATGAAAGTACAGCAACTTTCGCACTATGAAGACGACATATAATGTACTATTAGATGCAGAAATGATTAGACTTTGGGTATTTTTACAGAGAGAAAATAGGAGCAACGCCATTCTGTACGTAAGTAAAGTCTTTTGAGCTCGTTTCATATTCAGAAATTGTATTTGAAGGTAGTTTAAAAATAAATAACAACAGCCTTGATCGCGTTTTCAAACTGTTTTTTTTTTTATATGTTATCGAACGGTTTCGGCCAGCTCCTCAGATCCTCTTCAGGCTTATCTCCGCCACCAGCAGCCATATGGCAGTGATGAGCCTGAAGATGGTTTGAGAAATGGCCGAACTGGTTGATAACAAGTAAAAAAAATGGGGAACGCGCTCGAGACTGTTTTTATTTATTTTTAACGCTTTATACCGATCGCTGTGCTCCAATCAAGAACGCTTTCTGCAATTTATAATGTTTTTGTGAAAGCGGAGATGGCGTTATGCGTTGTGCCTAGAGCAGAAACGTTCGCTAGTACGTGTCGGAGCTCAACAGCGTCAGAATCATGACTATAGAGACGGCTGTCTAATGTTCCGCGAGTTTACTACTCGCGATAGAGTCCTGCGTTCATCACCCGAATATGGAATTTTTGGGTTCAGAACGACCATAAGAATCTGAACACGCGCACGCAACAGGATCCGAGAGGATAGACCTTTTCCCTCGTCCATACAGGATCGCAAGGCCATATTGCATACTACTTTTTAGGCAGACGAGTATGAACACGGAAAATTTGAAGATGCCGGACTGTCAGCACAACGGCCAATATTGTGGTCTCCCTTGACGCGACAGAAGACACAGAGAAAACATGTCGAGAGAGAGACCGCGGTACAGGACACAGGTATGGTTCTATAATGTGCCACGAATTACACAGACAGAATATCACATCCGTTTATATGCTGCTTGTCATATCAGCGGTAATACTCATAAAGAAATCCTACTTTTCAACGTCTTATCTTACTGTTTTACGAGCACAATATTAACACGAATTCTTTGACGAATAACGGAATATAGACAGATAGAAGCCAATACCGGGGAAGATCAGTTTGGATTCCGGAGAAATGTAGGAACTCGGGACACAAAAATGACCCTAATATTTCCCATAGAAGGTAGGTTAAAGAAAGCTTCTGATAATGTTGACTGGAATACTCTCTTTCAAATTCTGCTGGTGACAGGGATAAAATAAAAGGAGCGAAAGGCTATTTACAATTTGTGCTGAAAGCAGGTGGCACTTATAACAGTGCAGAGGAATGAAAGAGAAGCAGTGGTTGAAAAGTGAGTGAGACAGAGTTGTAGCCTATCCCCTGTATATTCAGCAAGCCGTAAAGGAATCAAAGAAAAGATTTGGAATAGGAATTAAAGTGAAGGGAGAAAACATAAAAGCTTTCAGGTTTGCCGATGACAGCAAAGGACTTGTAAGAGCAATTGAACGGAATGGACAGTGTCTTGAAAGGAGGATAAAATATGAACATCAACAAAAACAAAACGAGGATAACAGAATATAGACGAATTAAATCAGGCTCAGACGGTTCTGCGACCGTGTAGGCTGCAGATTCCTCGACTTGCGCCAAAGGATGGTTGGGTTTTGGGTTCCGCTGAATAGGTCAAGTGTCTACTATACGCAGGAAGCGCCTACACGGGTAGCAGGGTGTATGTGGCGTGGTCGGGGCGGTTTTTTAGGTTAGAGGGAATCGGGAAAACACAAGAAGGATTCAAATGGCTCTAAGCACTATGGGACTTAACATCTAAGGTCATCAGTCCCCTAGACTTAGAATTACTTAAACCTAACTAAGGACATCACACATGTCCATGCCCGAAGTAGGATTCTAACCTGCGACCGTAGCAGCCTCGTGGTTCCGGACTGAGGCGCCTAGAACCGCTCGACCACAGAGGCCGGCCCACAAGAAGGGCTTCAGTCACAAAGAGTGCAGGCTGAACACAGGAAGAACGTAGTATAACAGTTGTAAAATGTCATAGCTGCGTTGGGAAAGTACCAGGGCTCCAAGCGCTAATGGAAAGCACTGATGCTCAAATCGTTATAGGCACTGAAAGCTGGCTAAAGCTGGATGTAAGCTCACTCGAAATTTTTGCGAAGAACCCAACGGTGTTCCGAAAGGCTAGGCTACACACGGTTAGCGGTGGCGTGTTTGTTGCTGTCAGAAGTAGTTTAACTTGTGAAATGAAGTAGATACTTCCTGTAAGTTAGCATGGGCGGAGGTCATTGTTGGTAACCGCAATAAAATAATAATTGCATCCTTTTATCGACCTCCCAATTTAGATGATACAGTTGCTGAATGGTTCAAAGGGTGGTTCCACGAACCCTCTGCCAGGCACTTAAATGTGATTTACAAAGTATCCATGTAGATGTAGATGTAGGTGACGCTCAGGGAATTAGATTAGAAAATGAGACACTAAAAGTTGTAGACGAATTTTACTATAAACATCAAAAACAGTTTTGCATCACCCCAGTTCCCAGAACTCATGAAGATAGATGTTGATTGTGGATATTGTATCACAGACACAATCCCTTTGATTGTTTACAGATGTCACTGAGCCCGTCCAAAAATGTAAACAACCATTCATGAGCAGCGCCTATTAGACGGAAGGAGTCCGGCAGCTGATCAGTTCCAGTCATTCCACCGGGAAGGAGATACACGGCTCGTGTTGTCTGTAGTTCAACAATTCTCAGACGGCCAATATCGCGGTTCGATCGTGTCCGCATTGTTACTTCGTTCCAGGAACGGCTCTCAATAAGGGAAGTGTGCAGGCGTCTCGGAGTGAACCAGAGCGATGTTTATAGAATGCCAGACGAGGTACTGGCAGAAGTAAAGCTGTTAGGACGGGGCGTGAGTCGTGCTTGGGTAGCTCAGTTGGTAGAGCATTTGCCCGCGAAAGGCAAAGGTCCCGAGTTCGAGTCTCGGTCCGGCACGCAGTTTTAATCTGCCAGGAAGTTTCAGAGCGATGTTGTTCGGACATGAAGAAGATACAGAGGGGCAGGAACTGTCGATGATATGCCTTCCTCAAGCCGCCCAAGGGCGCTACCTACGGAGTATGGCTTGGACTTTTTCCAATTGCTACACTTCATTAATTAATTACTGACGTTTTATAATGATGATCAGGTTATATGAAATCATGTACTGAGACATTTACGTTCACCTAAATGCATCCACGCAAATGTAAACGATACCGTATCAGCACCTTTTCGTATGCTATTGCTTGCTTGACCAATCGAGACAGACCGGGGTTCTTGATACATGAATAATATTTCATTTTTCTACCATTGTTCTAGTTAGTCGTAAGGAATAGTGCGCGAAACCCTTAATTCTTGCGCATATACTGTCTTTGTATTTCTGCTTTCACACCAGTAGAGACGAAAACTGCGCGAAGTACGCACTCTCAACCTGAATCATTATATCGTCCTGCAGTGTCGAGAAACTGTCTTTGCAACGTGAATAAATATGATACTATTCTATTCCGCTCTCTTTTACAGATGGAACTGTATTTTCAGTAGGGACAAGAATTTTTCTTGACTAAGAATAGATTTTGAGGATAAGCTTGTCACGAAGTACATTTCCTTTTCGTTTGTTAGGTGGCGAACGTGTTGTTATAAAGAAAAATTTTGTTTGTTACTTCGTTCAGTTTGAAGCAGCACTTGCTTTTGTGTTATCGCTTTGTATTCTACTCATGAGGCTGAATTTCTTTTTCTATCTGGGGTATACACTCCTGGAAATTGAAATAAGAACACCGTGAATTCATTGTCCCAGGAAGGGGAAACTTTATTGACACATTCCTGGGGTCAGATACATCACATGATCACACTGACAGAACCACAGGCACATAGACACAGACAACAGAGCATGCACAATGTCGGCACTAGTACAGTGTATATCCACCTTTCGCAGCAATGCAGGCTGCTATTCTCCCATGGAGACGATCGTAGAGATGCTGGATGTAGTCCTGTGGAACGGCTTGCCATGCCATTTCCACCTGGCGCCTCAGTTGGACCAGCGTTCGTGCTGGACGTGCAGACCGCGTGAGACGACGCTTCATCCAGTCCCAAACATGCTCAATGGGGGACAGATCCGGAGATCTTGCTGGCCAGGGTAGTTGACTTACACCTTCTAGAGCACGTTGGGTGGCACGGGATACATGCGGACGTGCATTGTCCTGTTGGAACAGCAAGTTCCCTTGCCGGTATAGGAATGGTAGAACGATGGGTTCGATGACGGTTTGGATGTACCGTGCACTATTCAGTGTCCCCTCGACGATCACCAGTGGTGTACGGCCAGTGTAGGAGATCGCTCCCCACACCATGATGCCGGGTGTTGGCCCTGTGTGCCTCGGTCGTATGCAGTCCTGATTGTGGCGCTCACCTGCACGGCGCCAAACACGCATACGACCATCATTGGCACCAAGGCAGAAGCGACTCTCATCGCTGAAGACGACACGTCTCCATTCGTCCCTCCATTCACGCCTGTCGCGACACCACTGGAGGCGGGCTGCACGATGTTGGGGTGTGAGCCGAAGACGGCCTAACGGTGTGCGGGACCGTAGCCCAGCTTCACGGAGACGGTTGCGAATGGTCCTCGCCGATACCCCAGGAGCAACAGTGTCCCTAATTTACTGGGAAGTGGCGGTGCGGTCCCCTACGGCACTGCGTAGGATCCTACGGTCTTGGCGTGCATCCGTGCGTCTCTGCGGTCCGGTCCCAGGTCGACGGGCACGTGCACCTTCCGCCGACCACTGGCGACAACATCGATGTACTGTGGAGACCTCACGCCCCACGTGTTGAGCAATTCGGCGGTACGTCCACCCGGCCTCCCGCATGCCCACTATACGCCCTCGCTCAAAGTCCGTCAACTGCACATACGGTTCACGTCCACGCTGTCGCGGCATGCTACCAGTGTTAAAGACTGCGATGGAGCTCCGTATGCCATGGCAAACTGGCTGACACTGACGGCGGCGGTGCACAAATGCTGCGCAGCTAGCGCCATTCGACGGCCAACACCGCGGTTCCTGGTGTGTCCGCTGTGCCGTGCGTGTGATCATTGCTTGTACAGCCCTCTCGCAGTGTCCAGAGCAAGTATGGTGGGTCTGACACACCGGTGTCAATGTGTTCTTTTTTCCATTTCCAGGAGTGTATTTGTTACTTATGCCCTCTCATCCGGGCCTGTTCCACGGAAAACCCGGCAAAACCAAAAATCCTGTAACCTCATGAGAGATTTACTGTACAATGAACGATTTTCGTTCGCGTCTTGGCGTGGAAGTTTTAATCATCAGCAGAGTAAATGCAAATATGAAGAATTAAATGAAATTGTCAGTCGATTGCACAGTCTTTACGATGTTGGTCACCTGCCGTCTAAGAACCTGAAAAGTAAGCAGTATACTGTCCATTTACGTGATTGTCTTAGCCCTTTACTTGTACATAACTGTGTTGAATGTCTCTCTCCCTCTCTCTCTCTCTCTCTCTCTCTCTCACACACAGACACACACACACACACACACACACACACACACACACACACGCACACACAATTTTCCTCTCGTGTTTGAAGTTCATTCTACTATCTGTTCAATCACTTTCATCGGTTGGTCGGTGGTCTAAAATGTTTTTTGGCTTCCCTATTTCCTTTTCGAACCGCAACAAGTCTGGTTTATGGACAATGTAAGTCATTTCTTCTTCTAGCATGATATTTATGAATGTTAATGTTATTTTCGAAATGTAATAGATAGATGGCAACGAACTTCATAACGGAACAAATGTGAGGTGAGGCACTTGTCATTACACCCAACTGTTTAAACATTTGTCTTCAAGAACTTATAGTGTGGAACACAAATTATACACGTTACATACTTCCGCGCAACAAACACTGTTTTCTTGAACGACGAACTATTCCAGAATATGATGGCATAAAACTTCAGTGAATGAAAGTAGAAGAAGTAAGTCACATGTTAGACATTAGTAACTGCAAAATGCGATATTATCCGATACGCTAAAGTTGCAGTGTTCAGACATGTAAAGTATCTTACATGTCGGTTTGAGGTAAGATTCCCGTCAATAGGTACAGCTACGAAGTTAGAATGTTTGCTTTCGTTTATTGGTTTACGTTAATGCACGGTGTGATCAGCCTTTGTGCAGCATTGAATTCCATGTAACGTATTTTCTCTGAGCTCAGTGACGGCTTATTTTATAATAAACGGTCATCTATTTTCAAGAAAAATTTATTTATATGTTTATGTGTTGAAGTGTCTCCAGTAAGCTTCTTTGTAATCGTAGCATCATCAACAACCAGAATTGATACTTCTTCTTGTGTATATGATGGCAGACCGTTTGTATATAACAATATTAAGAGTGGATCTAATATCGACTCCTGTGATAAATATGCAGTTACTATTCTTCATTTCTGAGAGGATGCAACGTTGTGCACACTCCATATGCACATTAAAGCGACACTCTGCATCCATTTAGTTAGAAGGAAAATCATATGTCGAACACCATTATACACTCCTGGAAATTGAAATAAGAACACCGTGAATTCATTGTCCCAGGAAGGGGAAACTTTATTGACACATTCCTGGGGTCAGATACATCACATGATCACACTGACAGAACCACAGGCACATAGACACAGGCAACAGAGCATGCACAATGTCGGCACTAGTACAGTGTATATCCACCTTTCGCAGCAATGCAGGCTGTTATTCTCCCATGGAGACGATCGTAGAGATGCTGGATGTAGTCCTGTGGAACGGCTTGCCATGCCATTTCCACCTGGCGCCTCAGTTGGACCAGCGTTCGTGCTGGACGTGCAGGCCGCGTGAGACGACGCTTCATCCAGTCCCAAACATGCTCAATGGGGGACAGATCCGGACATCTTGCTGGCCAGGGTAGTTGACTTACACCTTCTAGAGCACGTTGGGTGGCACGGGATACATGCGGACGTGCATTGTCCTGTTGGAACAGCAAGTTCCCTTGCCGGTCTAGGAATGGTAGAACGATGGGTTCGATGACGGTTTGGATGTACCGTGCACTATTCAGTGTCCCCTCGACGATCACCAGTGGTGTACGGCCAGTGTAGGAGATCGCTCCCCACACCATGATGCCGGGTGTTGGCCCTGTGTGCCTCGGTCGTATGCAGTCCTGATTGTGGCGCTCACCTGCACAGCGCCAAACACGCATACGACCATCATTGGCACCAAGGCAGAAGCGACTCTCATCGCTGAAGACGACACGTCTCCATTCGTCCCTCCATTCACGCCTGTCGCGACACCACTGGAGGCGGGCTGCACGATGTTGGGGCGTGAGCGGAAGACGGCCTAACGGTGTGCGGGACCGTAGCCCAGCTTCATGGAGACGGTTGCGAATGGTCCTCGCCGATACCCCAGGAGCAACAGTGTCCCTAATTTGCTGGGAAGTGGCGGTGCGGTCCCCTACGGCACTGCGTAGGATCCTACGGTCTTGGCGTGCATCCGTGCGTCGCTGCGGTCCGGTCCCAGGTCGACGGGCACGTGCACCTTCTGCCGACCACTGGCGACAACATCGATGTACTGTGGAGACCTCACGCCCCACGTGTTGAGCAATTCGGCGGTACGTCCACCCGGCCTCCCGCGTGCCCACTATACGCCCTCGCTCAAAGTCCGCCAACTGCATATACGGTTCACGTCCACGCTGTCGCGGCATGCTACCAGTGTTAAAGACTGCGATGGAGCTCCGTATGCCACGGCAAACTGGCTGACACTGACGGCGGCGGTGCACAAATGCTGCGCAGCTAACGCCATTCGACGGCCAACACCGCGGTTCCTGGTGTGTCCGCTGTGCCGTGCGTGTGATCATTGCTTGTACAGCCCTCTCGCAGTGTCCGGAGCAAGTATGGTGGGTCTGACACACCGGTGTCAATGTGTTCTTTTTTCCATTTCCAGGAGTGTATTTCTCTAGGTGAATACAGTGAGCCAGTACTTTTGACAAGTCACAAAATAAACAGATATTTTGCCACATAATAGTATCATAAACTTTGAATTTTACATATCATTTTAATAAAAGATACTAGCTGTTATTGAAAGCTGAAACAGAGCACTTCTGTACCTGTAGATTTTAAATATGAATACGTGGCGTTACTGAAAGAGGAAATAAACTAGCATTTAACTAGATGTGATAGATCGACGCATATGTGGTGACAGAGAACTGCATATAAGTCTAATAGTGACAACATAGTCCTAAAAAAGATCAGAAATGAAAAGGGAACAGGATACCGTTAAAGAAGAATCAATGGAAAGGGTTGGCCACTCGCAACATTTATTTGGTTTTACATGTGTTTCATTAACTTAGGACTTACCTTTCCTATTCATATTTGACATGTATTCCGATGTTGTGAAACTATTACAACTCAACCATTCACGGGAAAAATGTGGCAGCTTTATCGTTTTGTAATTACTATCATTCATCCACTACCCAATACTTTCTTCTACTACAGTGGGCTACCAACTGGGTACCTACCTCTTCTATCGTTCATACCCCATCATTAATTCATCGCAGCACGTGTCGTAACCGTATAAAGCCGTTACGTCATCCGGCCGTAACCGTTCCAGTGCCGGAGCACGTTTCCAACTAGAGTGCCGTGTAGCAACGAGACGGACCGCGAGTGATAATCTGAGCTTGGTTGGAGCGGTGCGCTATTTGCATTGTTATGGTAATGGCACCGCTATTAGTGTGCCTCTCGATGCTAATAGTCGTCCATTCATCACCTACGGGAATTAAATTCTAATCACTTTCGAACGTGTTCGACCCACAGAATATCGCACATCCAGATACGTTTCTAGCACTGACGCGAGTAATGTACATTCTACTGCACATTTAGGCGAAAGTTAGTAGTATTTAACCACACTCAAAGCTTATATATTTAAACAAATGTAAACCAACATTTGACTGGTCTCAAAGAAATCAATGTCACTGGATGAAAACGTAGCTCTGCAGTTCCTTCGATAAATTTATCTTTGTAAAAACCTGAAGTGACAAAACTGGACCGCCAGTTGAATAGAAACTGAATACGACATAGTCCTCAAACGATGTTTCATGCTGTGTTCCACATTCATTATCCCATTAACATCTTTCTGCAAGCGACACTCACTTCTCGGTGCAAATACCAGATGTCACTAAATCACATGACAGTTCTGTGGAACTGTTTTTAAGAGATTTCAGCTATCGTTTAATCTTCAAGAAACAGCACGTATTGGTTTCAAGTGACGAAGATAATCGAGGTTCTTTAATGCAAGATGTATTTGCACACTGGATTCGTCGCATCAAAACTGCACGTAAATCGCTAAAGCTTAGCATACAATGGTGCAGGAGTGATAAAGAAAAGGACTAACGCCCAAATGTAAAGTTACAAGCGATTGCCTCTTCCCATAATGATGGGGGCACTTTAGACTACTAACAGAGAAACAGAATAGTAGAAAAATAAGAAATAGCAGTGACCTTTACCAATAAAATTTGCTAGTACACTTCTTAATTCTTCTTAATAAATTATTTATTTCGTATTTTATCTGATTATGTTTTGCAGTAGTTACGTGAGCAGTATAAATTTTTAATATAAGGGATACAAATAATTTATGTACATAGAAAGGTGCATTATTGTTTAAAAAATGTGAGATTTGACACTCTGAACCTTTGATGTTTCCACTCTTCAATTATGTACAGCATGTCGCATCCAGTTTGAACGTTTTGAGATACTTAATCGAAATTGACAGAAATTAAATAGATTTTTACACAGTTGGTTTAAATAAATGGAATTCATAATAGAAAAAAAGCTTCTTTTTTAAAAGATTACAACTCATTGTTATAGCTTGATTGAAAATAAATAAACAGTTATGATCTACGTCCATTACTCAGCAGAAAGAGGAGTATTTTCCATCTTTACTTCTTAATATTAATATTCCTTTCAAACTGTACCTTGCATATTACAGTGAAAGACACCTTATCTGAAACGCCGCTTATGCTGGTAATGTTTGTCATTAGTAACAGTAACATAAAATAATATTTTCTCTGTCGAAAATGTGGTTCTTACTAAATTTAGAGATGCTTTGCCAAACTGTGCAGGAGACTTGCGATAGCGACAGATAACACCAGGAATTTACATCGTAAGGTGTCAGACAAATGACATACCTTACATTGAACTCCTGGAACAATTCCGGTTAACTCGGTATTTCACACGACATGGTTATGTGAAAACGTACGAATTTTATTGATAGGCAACGTAAAGCATGTAAACAAACCGATATTTCGTGAATATAAACGACTAATACTCACCCTAGTAAATGCAAGCAAGTATTTTCACCGATCCAAGCTGAAAGACGCAGTTCTGAGGGAATGGAGAATTTTACGATGGCACACCACCCGCGCAGCTGGAAACCTCGCCATGGAGAATACCTAATTGACATAATGAGATGCTACAGCCACTGCATGGGTCACAGGTAATAGTAGCCCTTGTCCCTACTTTCTACGACAACCCTTCGGAAAGCCTTTCTGCAGGAACATGGTCGGAGATTGCAGATAAATATCTGAAGAAACCCAACTCAAAACATTTGTGACTCACTGTAGCTACCTGCGTTAAAGACTTGCACGGAAGAAAAAGCTGTTTATCTCGTTATTACATAGCAGAGGTTAAACTCTGCCCTACGAAAGAAACGACACCTGTGGTAGACTACAGAAACTCTAATGGTGGGAGATGTAACAAGTACGAATACCCTAATTGGCCAGGAAGAAAACTATGGCCTCGAGCCTTGATATAGGCAAATTGCATACAGAGCAATAGGTTTCTTTGTCGAGTATTTGAGCAGGGCGATCGCGCCATGCTGAGACGGTTGCGAGAGTCATTATGTGAACACCTGTCCACAGGCTCCTCTTAACTCATAAGGACCTAAACTGCAAAGTCCCCTAGTACAAAGAATCGCACCGAGCACTGACAGTTAACGCTTGTGAGCGATTTGAGAGCAATGATGTACACGCTGTTCCAGCCAAATAGCGTGTACCATGCCAATTAGCTTAACTAGAGAATAAATAGGATTCTCGGCTTCACCAAATATGTAGAAAATGTATCAGACTTGTGTTTAACACTCGAGAGAGGTTTAGAATAGATTCTCAGGTTCACCGCTCTCTCCGACAGCCGCCACTGCCGACGTCAACATAAGGTAAACCACACGCACTCGCGCTACACCGGCAAGTGATATTCAATTGACACTCCAATCTGCAGTCGTCTCCGTCTCTCCCGATTTTTTCATTCAACCATAGCCTGTAGTTAAAAATAATCACAACTGTCGGGCTTAACTGAAGCAGAAACGCGAGATGTCCGATCTAACAAAAAAGGACTGTAGAGTTATGAATTGTCTTAATTGTGTACTTCCTTTTGATTGCTCTTTACTGACCCCATTCAAGTTTGGATATTTTCATTGTGCGTTCTAGGGTAATAGATATCTCTGGCCTCAATTGTATTTCATTTGTTTGTATTTCTATCGACCCACATTTTCATTAACGATATTACCATTACCTGTATAATAGTCAGGAATTTCGATTTACAACTGTGAACATCCAGTGTAAGACGTCGTGGTCTCCTGACCTTCATTGCTTACATATTCCGCCCTCACAATCATATTCCGCACATCATGACGCTTCATTCGAACCCAAACTCGATAAGATAAAGTCAATGTTGTGTGAATTCATGTAAACGATATGCAAATAACTAATAAATCGCAAGTGCGCACTGTGGTTGAAATACTCGAGGCTGACGTAAACACATCCATTCCAGACACGACGGTCACAGGAGTTTATAGTTTGAGGGAGGTAACCGCATGCCAGGAGGCCGGTCCCAACCCTTCTACGTCGGCCGGTGGCCGCCCGTGGAGCGGACAGCGTTTGCCCGAGGGAAAGGAGGAACGACCCCGTGTTCAGCTTAAAAGTAAATTCCGCTACAGTGTGTGGGATAGGCCAGCCTATGCATTCTTTACACATAGCACGCAGTTTCAGAGGTTTTCACAGGGAGACAGCAAACGCCAAACGCAGATGCTACAGATTTCTGGATTGGTCCCCTTAAACGAAACGTCGTTCTCCCGTTTTAGAAGAGCAATGCTGATTGGCAGACGATATTCCTGACGCCTTGAGCTCAAGGAGTAATGGAAGAGCCGGCCGAAGTGGCCGTGCGGTTAAAGGCGCTGCAGTCTGGAACCGCAAGACCGCTCCGGTCGCAGGTTCGAATCCTGCCTCGGGCATGGATGTTTGTGATGTCCTTAGGTTAGTTAGGTTTAACTAGTTCTAAGTTCTAGGGGACTCATGACCTCAGCAGTTGAGTCCCATAGTGCTCAGAGCCATTTGAGCCAAGTAATGGAAGAGACCGAAAGATATACCCCTTCACGTCTGGTGTGGAGAGCGGCCTGTTCCGTTGTCGCTCTTGGAGCGAGAACATGTAACGAGAGAGTGCACGCTCGTACGTGTACTCAAAGAGTGAGGAACTAGTCTCTCCTTAGTACTTCACTGGGAGAGCACCTCTGTCAAGATCAAATCGAAGTGCGACTCTATACTGAGTCCTTCCGATTAAGCGTTGTTCACTGTGTTGGCCACCACACTTACTGTGCGGTGTGAACGGACAGGGTTATAGTTAAACGAATGCGAGCGAATTTTGAGAGGCATCGCGGTAAACTGGTTATCTGATCGGTTTACCACGCCAATAGTTAGACTAGGGGCGAATAGCAGTCCTTGACTTCATCAAGGCGTAGGGAGAGTTTGATTGGCGAAGGTCAATCCAGAAAGAACGAGAGTTATCTTATTTGTCAGCAGCGAGCGGCGCAGACAGCAGTCATCGCAGCTTACGGTATTGTGCGCTACAGCTCTTGCGAGCCCCATATTTCCTCCACAACAGTACACTTCACTGCATTTCACACACGACAGCCTCGACCGTACCTAGCAACATTCTAACGGATAATTATTCAAGTTGAGTAGGCGCGGCTCTCAGCCATTCTGCCAAGTCAATAACAATCTTAAACTCTGTATAGAAATTTCATTAGGGAATCCTATCCATAAGAGGTAACTTCACATTCCGGAAAGAACCTGGAAATAACTTGTTCAGATCATAACTAAAGGTGCCATTTGTAACGTTCCCTGGCAGCACACACACTATTAATAAAATGAAATGACATTTAATTGTACTATGTACGCCGCTATGAAGCAATTCGTATGTACTGTAATTGTTTAACAAAAAACATTATTTAATTTTGTATAAAGGACGTTGGTTATAATTGTAATATTTTCTGTAATAATATTCTCTATGTATTTATGATTGTAATATTTCTATACTCATAATGTGATTACGAAATATGTTAATATCTGCAATGAAAAAATGTAAAATATAGCCACAGAGGAGAATAATGTTGTAGGATTACAAAGAGATGTTAATGGTCAGCAATAATATAAATAGCACTGCATGGTGTGCGTTCTTTGTCGTCTTCCTCGAGAGCTGAAAGAGAGGAACCTGGGACGTAGCATTATATGAATGGGTAGACTTCTTTTGTCTGTATCTATCTTTAGCCGCCATTAGAGGAGAAATTATAAAGGTGTGTAATTTTAATTATTTTTATGGTCTAAATACATTATAATTTATCAAAATTGTGTATTACTAATGTAAATTAGCTTGCCCATGTCATCTATAATATTTCTTTAAAGAATTATCAGCATTTTTAGCGATTATCGTTGGTGTTGCTGGGCTGTGCCGCGACCGAACGATTTGCAGCGGCGGCACATTTAAAAATTTGTTCCGCTATAAAATTAACGAAATCCGTAAATCGGGAACAGGTAAAATTAGCAGTGAATTACGAAATATTTTTCTTTTACAGCGATCCTGAGGCTGACTGAATTTGTTACTGGTTTTACATTTGTGCATTCATAGGCGGATAATTAACGTTGACGTTGTTAATCTGTTGGTTCTTTCAATTTCTAAAGCAAATAACTTAAACGTATAGTGAAGTGTGTTTTGTCAATGATAATAAAACGTTCGGGTCGGCTTGGCAATATTTAACCATTTTATGCTAACAGAGACAGTCTTGTGTTCCATAGCTAATGCCGGGAAAGAATTCTGTAAATATTTAAAAACCCACTGCATCTAGAAAATATGTGCCAATCCGAAATACATAAAAAAATTAATTTAAATAATTTTCAAAGTCATAAATGTCATTAATCAGTTAGTTTGAATTTATCAGCATGAGAGGGTTACTAAAGTTCACGTAATTTTAAATGTGCTTAATTCTGTCTAAATGAATTTTTATTACCACACGTAAAAAAAGGGGTTCTACAACAAAGTTCGTACTGAAAGTGTAAATAACAAAAATATTTAAAGCCATTTTTTCCCCATTGTCATCCATTCATTTTTTACATAATAAATATTTTTTTTCTCATTAAGCTTTGTGATTTCTCAGAATTTTAACAAAATAAATAATAATTTTCGTTAGTTTCATGTTTTTCTTACACTAACTAGCACTACTCCAATACCCAAGTATCCCACTAGTTACGTAAGAATTTTTGTGAATTTTTGTGTCATTTCTTAGAGTGGACGCCTCAAGAAGATATTTATTGCTGAAAGTTTTTCAGGCATTTCTCTTTAGAACGTTAGGAGCGTCTGTCTGACTTCTGTAGTAGTGTGGGGGTGGAAATTGCATCTTGCAGGAGCCACAGGGTAAAGGGCACATCTCAGATTAATCCGTTGCGCAGAATGACAGAATAGCAAATCCCTGCCACTCACACCAATATCAATATTTTACCATCCTGTACGTAATTTTGCTAACATTGCTATGTCATGAAGTCATACATAGAGCAATATTAAACCTTAATAACAAAAATCAAAGATGTTCATATTTTGCTAACATATAGTTACACCTGAACCCATACACTACTTTCTGTTATCAATAACGTTTCCTGTACAGGGAGTGTAGTGGAACTGACATTACGATCATTGTCTGATTACACCACTGACTGTACCGCTCCACTCTTGTGAACTCTGCATGCATGAGATGGTATCTTCGTACCTTGCAGGCTGTAGGCTCAACACCAAATTCCTAAAACACTCACAGAGCGTCCTTGTGCAAGTGTGGTAGAAGGATAGATGAGAACCAGTCTCAGACATGTTAGAACATCGATAATGAAAATGGACGAAGCTTAGTTTGAACAGTCATCTTGTTTCTACTTCACAGTGGTCCTGATTGTAAGTTAGTAAACACTGAGGAAAAAAACCTAGTTACCCACCCCAATGGATGACAGTGGATACCACACTGAGAGACAACCTTTTCATATTAACTGAGTAGGCTTTTGCATATTTTTGTGTTATCAAAGGACCAGTTAACGTATTAAACCGTCTCTCACGTGTGTTGTACATTTTTTTCCACAGCCTGGTCACTACGCATGCCAAGAGAAAACTTAACTACTTCTGTATGTAGATGTACTTTTGCTAACTGTTTTTGGATCACCGTTTTTATCTAATGATGATGTTATATGTCGAAATATATTTGAATATTTAATAATTTGAGCAAGTTAACAAAAATTACGATTGCTAGTGGTCTATGAAAAAGCTTTCATAAATTCTAACAAACAGTTAAGTTTGAGCAACAGGTAAAGTGATTTTATGTTGTATTGGTTGCAATTCCTAATACCAGCCCCCACCTGCACTGGACCACTTTATTAGTTGTCACTGGCTGTTTGCCGCTATACCATGTTAAGATGTGTGGCTGAATTGTCATCAGATAAAGTGAAGGCATTATGGAATAACATTTCATCTTCACATGTGTAGATACTGCAGTGGCTCTCTGCAGTCGCGGTAATGGAACACAAACAAGAGAACGCTGCACAGCCGACAAGTTCCCTCAATTGGATGACAGACTCAGCAGGCTGTCAGTTGCTTGCTTGTTATGACAGTGATGGAAATGGGAAAGGGGTAAGACGAGTGTGCACAGTCGTACGATTGGCAGCAGAGAAATTAAACCAACAGCGACAGGCAGCTGTCTAATTCAAACGGAATAGTGAACACTTGCAACAAGAACTTTAAGTTTTACGTGTTAGTTACCATACATTATTAGGTGTTCATACTGTTAAATTCCGCATTCGTTTCGTGAAGCTCTAAAATTACATGCATATAACCACGCCATTTAAGTTGATCTCCATTGCATGTGAAAGACAAGACGCGCAGTGTATTATCTGTAGCGACAACTTTCCAGTGTTACGTTACTGAGGTTGGGTAAGTGACTAATAACCTGTGGTCTCCATTGCCTTAATACTATTTTGCAGCCGATGCGATAGACTCATAACACATGTTTGTGTGATCCATCTCTCCAGATATACTACTTAGGCGATCAGTTGCACGTTTTACTACATTGATATCCTAGTTACTAAACTCCATTCTCAGATGTCGAAACAGTTGTCCAAATCGATGGTCCATGGAGTACATCGACGACTACAAATAATGCACACAAAGAAGAATGTCCACTGTTGCACTGTGCAAGCCATCCTTAGAAGGACGTTTATGTTTTTTATTTATTATTTTTTACATGTTCAGTGGAGGACATTTGCGTCATCTCGCGATGACATGGGACGTGTCAGTAGCTTTATAAATATGACATATCTTCTACGTGGAAACGTGACTACATGTTGGCCATTTACGAAACTCGATTTCTTAATCTTAACCCACAACGAAATTTGTTAATATAACCCAACCAAATACATACTACCTACTCGAAAATAAATCTGTTGAGTAGAATGAGAGTTAAAATTTTCTCTGTCAGACCCTTTGTTATAGGACACTGCACACTTTGCTCCTTTCTGTACAAGAGCAAGTTTATAGTGTGGATAGTAGAGACTATATTTTTACCTTGAGTTAGATTTACAAATGCTACATTATTATGAAATTGTGCTTGACTGTTCACAACATACTTAAGAAGAGAGTAAACATATTGTCTGGTTGTTGTTAATTGGGCTAAGTGTTTTTTAAAACAGATGCCAACACGAAGTTAATTTTCTTTACAGAAACTTTCCGTATAGGGAATACTTTCTGTTTATGGGTGGAAATGCTCCAGAAAAAGAATCTAGTTTATATTTTCCGTCTCCCTTGTGCTGTTCTTAATAGTTCAAGAAGACAATGGCAACAGTTACACAGAGGACAGAATAATTGATATTAGCAACGATGGAAAATGCAGTAGTTAATGTTATAGTAAATAGTTCGGCTATTTTTTTCTTAGTTATATTCCATATTATTTCGAATGAATTTAGTTCTCACGGAAAAGTATGGAATAGCAAACAAGAAAATATCTTTCCTTTTAAAATCATGACAACGGTATACATTGACTTACGATTTTTCCTTCACAATTGCAAGTAGTTCTCGTTCGGCCAATTATTCGGTCACTGCCCTTAATCATAACAATATAGTACCATCGTGCGAAGCCTGTGGGAGCTGTAATTTTTTTGAACTGTATGATATGGACCGTTGTCTGGTACAATAATTCTTCTGTCTTAGGATTTAGAGTTGTTATTCTCAGCCAATTAACATCATTTCCATCATTCATCTCATCAGCTTCCTAGAAATAAATAGTGAGTTTGAAAGCCTTCTTTCATCTTCCAGAATTATGCTAAATGTTCGATTAAACTTTCTGAACAAGTTTTACCCTGATTGTCTGTCAACTCAGTTATGTTCAGGCATGGTTCACTGATACCACAATCTGGTACGGAAATTTAATAACGACGGCTGTACTTTCGCGTGTGCAACAGAAAATTCATTGACATGTTTCTGAAAGGAAGAGTTTAGTAACTTTTAGGGTGAAATGCTGTTGCATTAATGAACAGATGTATAGTAAACCTTATGTTGTAGACGAAACTCATGCAAGGCAATGCACTTGCCGTCTGTACGAACTGAAAGACAACGACAAGAAGTTTAGAATCCTAACAAATAGCGAAGAAACTTCTATTTTTTTTCTTAGCGTATGGTTATAGAATTATAGTTTGCAAATATATACCTTAAACTGATAAAAGGTAAATTAAGATGATGTGAAACACTGTGTGTGTGTGTGTGTGTGTGTGTGTGTGTGTGTGTGTGTGTAGGAAATAACAAAAGCTGGAGAACCGACAGTAGCTAAAAGAGGCTCAGGTAACCAGTTACCATCACAATTGGATTTACGTTTGACTGCCGGAAGCGTTGCGTCTTTAAAGTCCTTTTAGATACCCGTGATTTTCTTCTTGGGCGGCCATGCAAAATATGTTCCAGTGTTTCTTCCGATATTGTATAGTCGCACTGAACGTCATCCGCGATTTCTCATATATGTAGCGTTACTTTGGTCACAGTGTGGCCGTTCTGACATTAATGAGGGAGCTCAATACGAAACTTATCTGGAAAAGACTGGTTCACGACATCGCTTCTCCGAACCGGGTACATCAGCCAAATGTATGACATAGCCTTAACTGTTAGCCTTAACTGTTAGCCGTAAATGTTACAAAAGACCCCAGAAGAGTGTGTGGTGAAGCAGAGCAAGTGCATTTCTTATCGAAACAAAACAACTACCGTGAGGAAATCGATAAACAAGAGAGGGGAAAAAAAAGAAAAAGTAAACCTTTCAATGCAGTGAAAATACGAACGCAGATCGTGTAGAAAGATATTCTAAAACATAACTTACAGGACAGAGAACAGCACGCGGCGACTACAATTCGTTTCAAATACCTCACGGTAATCATCATTCGCGTGTAACTATTTTAAAGTCTAAAAAATAATACAGTGAAACCGTTGTTGGTATTTTTTATCACGGAAGAGAGAGGGAGGGGTGGGAGATTTGAATGTCAGCAGTGTTCTCATGTGTGTTAGTTACAAATGGATATCGCCATCTCCTTGGCCACATGTCTCACGTTGTCCTCGATGGTGAGTGTATATCGGAGGTGAGGGTATCATCTGTAGTGCCCCAGGGAAGTGTGGTAGGTCCGCTGTTGTTTTCTATCTACATATATGATCTTTTGGATAGGGTGGATAGCAATGTGCGGCTGTTTGCTGATGATGCTGTGGTGTAAGGGAAGGTGTCGTCGTTGAGTGACTGTAGGAGGATACAAGATGACTTGGACAGGATTTGTGATTGGTGTAAAGAATGGCAGCTAACTCTAAATGTAGATAAATGTAAATTACTGCAGATGAATAGGAAAAAGAATCCCGTAATATTTGAATACTCCATCAGTAGTGTAGCGCTTGACACAGTCACGTCGATTAAATATTTGGGCATAACATTGCAGAGCGATATGAAGTGGGACAAGCATGTAATGGCAGTTGTGGGGAAGGCGGATAGTCGTCATTGGTAGAATTTTGGGAAGATGTGGTTCATCTGTAAAGGAGACCGCTTATAAAACAC
Organism: Schistocerca americana; assembly: GCF_021461395.2. NCBI lineage: Eukaryota > Metazoa > Arthropoda > Insecta > Orthoptera > Acrididae > Schistocerca > Schistocerca americana. Next base: position 159,295,240 of record NC_060119.1, on the reverse strand, counting down.
TCATACGACCTATTCTTGACTACTCCTCGAGCGTTTGGGATCCCTATCAGGTCAGATTGAGGGAGGACATAGACGCAATTCGGAAGCGGGATGCTAGATTTGTTACTGGTATGTTTGATAATCACGCGAGTATTACGGAAATGCTTTAGGAACTCGGGTGGGAGTCTCTGGAGGAAAGGAGGCGTTCTTTTCGTGAATCGCTACTGAAGAAATTTAGAGAACCAGCATTTGAGCCTAACTGCAGTACAATTTTACTGCCACCAACTTATATTTCGCGGAAAGACCACAAAGATAAGACAAGAGAGATTAGGGCTCGTACAGAGGCATATAGGCAGTAATTTTTCCCTCGTTCTGTTTGGGAGTGGAACAGGGAGAGAAGATGCTAGTTGTGGTACGAGGTACCCTCCGCCACGCACCGTATGGTGGATTGCGGAGTATGTATGTAGATGTAGCTCTAGATGTAGAAATGATTACAAAAGAATGCTAACTGTCGTTATAATCTGAACAAACAACGACCCGGTGTGTACACTGTAGTAGGGGTAGGTCAGCTAAGTTGGTGGAATTAAGGAATATTATGATTTTTCTGGCTTATACTTTTGAAGTTAAATAGTTTATTCGGAAAAACTATTACTTCATGTATCCTTCAAATTCAAGGTCTTAAACATTTCTTAAAAGCAAAGATTTTTAGGTTCATTCATCGAAATAGCCCAAAGGAAGGGAAAGAAGACTTTGGGATATGGGTAAGATGACGAAATGAACCCTTCGTTTAGGAAAGAAAGATATTTTATTAATGAATTTCTGTTTATTACAGCAATTAGAATTATAGCATTTCTCCTTTCCTTTCCTGTAATTTAAGCCCCTTGCACAGATCATGAGCCCACTATTGGCATCTAGAACATTGATACCACATTTATGTCTTTCCGGCCTCACCACAAGGGACGTGGTCTCTTTCACCGAAGTAATGGGCATCACCGTCGCCATACTTAGTTACGATGAATCAGTTTGAAGATGAGTCGCCGAAGTTTGTTGTAGGATCCTTTTTATGTTTCATTAAAAAACATCGCCGAAACGCAAGTACACGTTTAGGACTGTAGTTTTTTTGTCGTTCGCATTTTCATTTGCCAATTTGCTTTTCCTTTCTTCCAGAGCTACTTCCAAGGATGTGCTGGCTATGTGTAGAGATGGCAAGATATTTCTTCGTTTTCTTGGGCCTCCTACAGGTGCAGCTTGAGGTGACGAAGGTAAAGCAGAGCAGATGCGCAGTTAGACGAAGGCACTGGTAGTGCATCAAATTTTGCAACTTGGTCTGATGATATCCCAAGCAGAGCACCTGTTTCCGACGAAATTTCATTGATTGCATTGTCCGTTGTTAGTGATAGTGTGAAGTCTTCATCACTAAATATCTCTGACTTTAGTGGCTCAATTCCTGTGTCTACAAAGACCTTGATCGCATTGCTTGAAGAGGCAGCTTGCTGAAGACTGTTGAACAACCTTGCAATGACCTGTATTGTTATAGCTTGGTTGGATGATTGGCAAGATAGTACAGTCGTTGCAATAGGCAGTCTTCAGAAGCCCGTAAAATGACACATCCAACGATGACAATCTGTGGCTTGTAGTAGGTGGCAAATCTAGAAGATTTATAAAATTACCTCTGCAGAGAATAAAGGCTTCTTGGCTGCTTGGTGAGAAGAAGCATGAATACATACAAGGGAATATGACGGGAAAATGATACCTGTACATGTAGATTATTTTGGCATTGATGAGGAAAGCTGCCCAAGGGATTGTTGATGGTTCAAAAATGGCTCTGAGCACTATGGGACTCAACATCTTAGGTCATAAGTCCCCTAGAACTTAGAACTACTTAAACCTAACTAACCTAACGACATCACACACACCCATGCCCGAGGCAGGATTCGAACCTGCGACCGTAGCAGTCTCGCGCTTCCGGACTGCAGCACCAGAACCGCTAGACCACCGCGGCCGGCAGGGATTGTTGATACCTAAACTGAATATCCTAGATGATGATGACTTGACACTGAAAGTTTGGAACGTAATCAGGCGCACTCAGTCGCTAAAACTGAATCTAGTAAGAGAGTAGAGCATCTGACAGGAATACAGAGTGGAAATGGAAAATTGTTACTACAGTTTCCTCAAGGTCCATTTCCAGCAAAGCCTGTGACACAGCACTGAATTCCTACGGGTAATGAAGCACTCGTACATCGTAAAACATATCGTATACTTTGGTATTTACAGCCGGAAATGGAGATTTTGTTAATCAACAATTAACAGATGCCAACAGCCACGCCACAGTGCATACACCACTTCCAGTCAGATCACTGAAGTATACTATCGGCCATGGGTGGGTGACAATCTGAGGCGGATGAATTGTTGGCCTTGTGGTGCCATTTCAGTAGAAGCGACTCCATATAATGAAAAATGACAATGGCTACCAGAGAGGTGTGCTTACCCCAAACCGATGACGCCAGTCAGCTGGGGATTAGCGTCCGGTCAGTATAGTAGGAATTTTCGAGGCCTTTTTGGACGGAGGTTAGAATTAGAAGGTGGAATAACGGACGAGAGCTGTTGACAATGGAGAACATTCCATGGTGGTTGTGCAAAAGATGTCAACAAATGGTGAAATATTGGTTCGGCTGTGACTCTAGACATCTTCACAATAAGACAGTAACAGACACATACCCTACACCTACTATTGCTGAACTATCGACAGTTTGCGACAGTGTAAGTATTTCTCTGCCATAGCTCTGACAAGGGAGTGTCGCCAGTTAGAGGTATTTCCTAAAGACTGAACAAGACAGAATTCTCGGTCCCCAGGCATCAGTATCAAAGCATGTCATTTTGGATGGAAAAAAATGCACCAGCAATACATCAGCGGTTATAGGACGAGGTACTAAAAGGACAAAAAGCTGTGAAATGTACGGTATACCTCCATCATATAACCATTTTCCCGAAAGATACGAAGGAACATACATAGCGGAAAAAATTTGGGTAAGGTGTTATGGGACCTAAGTGCTGAGGACATCCATCGGTCCCTAACCTTACACACTACTTAATCTAACTTAAACTAACTTACCCTAAGGACGACACACACCCACCCATGCCCGAGGGGATTAGAACCTCCGACGGGGGAAGCCGCGCGGACAAGACATATACAACGGAAACTAGATGTTTTTAAAAGGTTATGTGCGGCACATTTGATGCTAAGAAATGAGAAGTTACGTATTTCGGGCACGTAACTTGCATGGAGGGGACAGACGCCACGTTGATACAGAGACTGCAAGAATTTCCAGTTCCTAGGAATAGTAAAGAGTAACAACCGTTTTTGGTTTTGTCTAAAATTTGGCGGCGCTAGGCGGAAACTGAACGTCGGCGACGAATAAGGTTTGCGAGGCCCTTCCCTCTTTCCAGTCAGGAAGAAAATGTTAAATTAAATGAGCTAAATTATACACTAATAATAATTATACACAAATTTTATTTTTGTAACATACAAGGATTTTTGCAATGACAAAAATTACATTAAACGAACACACGTTGAAATAAACGAAACTTCCGGCTTTTCGCCTCACTGTGTGTTTTTAAGATTATGTCGTAGTTAGCACCAGGCGCTATTTCCGCTTCAGTTGGTAGTACTGACAACGTAGATAGTCTTCCTTGTCACATCGTCCATCTTAAGTGAGTCTTAACAATTTTAACTTTGAGAAACTTCTCTCGGCAGAAGCTGTACTGACCGGAATTGTGAGCATTGTTCTGATTGTCATTTAAAGATTTGGATATACTTCTTCCAAATTTTTTCTAATATGTAGTGAATAAGTTGATTTGCATCTTCCATTGAGCTCTGTATGTGGGATTTTAAAAGTAGGAGTTCCTCATAAAGTTCGAAAGGCTGTATGTCGCTATTTTCGCCATCTCGAAGTATTATACTTAAATCATTACATGTGCACAAAGGTCGTCGTTGGATAAAAATTTCAAATAATTCATATCGTAAGTAAAACCAAATCGTTCAAAATTTTCGTTGAGCGCTTTCAATCGACATTCAGTGTCGACTATTATAGCGTCTATCATGGTGTTCATAAAGTTAATTCAGTACTGCATTTCAGCAGATTGTATAGGTTCATCAGTTTTTTCTGTGCTATTCTTTTTCTGTGCTATTCTTTTTTTAAAACTGAGACACAATTTCGTAAATACTTTTTTCTACGAACAAATGAGCTTCTGCAACGCTTGTTTCAAATCCCGTGTTACGAAGTTCTTGAATCCAGTCATGAAATGACCGTAAAGTATCAATAGTTACTTTCAAGTTCACTTATCATAATTTACTTATAAGTTAACATTTCCTTCAAGACTGCTTCACAGTTGCTAAGAGTTTTGGAATCATCAGTTCTATTTTTGAGGTCACTCACACTTTTGATGATATCATCAAATTGCAAAAATATCGCTTTTACAGCTCTGATTCTATTTTCCCATCGTTATTCAGACAGATGTACCATTTGCAATTTCAGTTTAGCTTTTATAACATCACTACGCTTGCTTGAATTTGTAAGAAGCACATCAACTTTATTGATGACACCGAAAAACGTTTTAGCTGTTGCAGAAATGTTAGCGGTATCTTGCAAAAGCAAATTCCAACAATGCCATTCGCACGTCGTGAAGAAAGCTCGTGGATTAATATTGAGTATTCTTGTTCTAATTCCTTTATTAATGCCAACTACATTGGCACCGTTATCATATCCCTCTTCTCGACAGTTCTGGATGTCTGGGCCACTATTTTCTAGTTGCTTAAAAATGGCATTTGTTACATACTCATCCGTTGTTTCTGCGACGGCAATAAACCCAAAGAAATGTTCCTCTGTTTATCCAGTCGAGGAGTAACAAGACCTCAATGTTATTGACATTTGTTTCACACGGCTCGAATCGCTGGTACAACCGAGCATGAAGGCATAATATTTTGCTTGTTTGACTCCGTTTATAATTCCGTCGATAACAGATTTGGACATTAATGTAATTAATCATTTTGTATGTCGTATTCTGACAATGTTGCTTTTCGTTAATATGTTGCAAATCCACTTTTGGTGTTAGGTCATATCTGAATAACAGTTTAAATAGGTCTATAAAATTTCCATTGCTTCCGCTATCGTTCAGGTTAAGGGATTCTCGGTGCCCTCTAAAGACCAGATTGTATGAAGCTATGTATTTTATAATATTGGTCAATCTTTCAAACAAGTTATACCAATACATTTGTGATTCCTTAATCAGTCTCTCGTTTTCCTCATCTATTGTTTTTTCCGTATTTGATTCCTTTACAGAATTTCCTCCGTCTAATCATGCACTACATGTGCCCTTGACTTTGTTCATGCCTTTGCAGCATCCTACTTAGATCTTTCTAGTCACGACATCCATCTTTTACCATCTGTGTCTGAAAATGCGAAAAAAGTCGACATGGAAAGCAATAAACGTTGTGGTGAGATATGAAGTAAGCTAACCATCTGCGATGTTGCTTTTCACCGTTATTCAATTTTCTGGTAAAATGAAATTTAGTGAAACGTATTTTATTTGCGTCTGTCGGGTAACTTTCATTAGGTTTCTCTAGGTTTTACTGGGGACCGTTTTGAATTGAATCATGACCTGCAAATCTGTCTTGATTATCACTTTTTATGTCTTTATTCGGCTCACAATCCCGGATCACAGCACTTGCACCTAACTCTGATGCTGTGCAGGAAGAGTAACAGATTTATTCGACCCTGAAACTGGTTCTGTTTTGCAAAATAAAGCCGCTTGAATAAGAGCTTCATCGAAGGCCTCTGGAACAGTAAAACCTGAAATTTTCTTAAGAAAACTCGTCATACTCGAACTCATATCTTGATTGTATATAATCGTCTCAGCCTTTCTTTTTCTTTGTGGTGCACCGGATTCCCATTTTCTCCCTATGTCTCTGTCTCTTGAGAGTCGTCCAGACATGATGCTCTAAAAAAAAAATTGTGATCAGTACATTGATAAGTGCAGTAGGGTACTTAAAGTGCTCATTGTCATAGTATAAAGTGAATAGATTTGGCGATTATCATACATGGCACAATATATTTTTTGATTCTGTCATGAATGATAGCAGCCAAATAAAAACGCCAAGAAATGTATTTGTATACTGACTTTCAATAGCATGGGGTTTCTTTAGTATGTATGGCTGAAATTGGTACAACCACACCTTTAGAGATAAAAAACCCGTTCACTTGTACCAGTTCAATAACTTGAAAAAGAGTGAAGTGACACTTGGTAGGATTGGTTTCAGAGAACCGGCACTACTGGTCAAGTCAATGCTCCTGCCTGTTTTGTCTCTTCCACAGAGCATTGTTGCATTTGCTTGTTGTTGGATAGAAGTGTCAGTTCGGAAAAACTGTGCGTACCAAGCGGCTGTGAATATGGTATAAAGAAAAGTAAGTGTATTTTCCGTTTAACATGCATCTTTCTTTAATATGGCGATCAGCTTCCTCTCTAAGTAGGCAATTTGATAATTTATTTTATAAAATTTTGCAACTTTACAACAAAACAGTTTCTTTCGTGTTCCAAGCGTTACTGCTGTCCAACGAGCATGCGCTGATTCACTGTAGATATATCCCGCGCAGAATCGTGTAATGTAACTTGCCTACGAGAATCAGTCTGCAGTCCCAAACTTGTAAGCTTCGCGCGCTGCCGCATAGGTGTACACTTTAGATGCATCTTATTACGAGGCTTAGCTGCCATAATGTTGCCAGACAGCCCTACATAAATACTGCTACAGTCGTACATAAATAAAGTCGGACAACTAAGCAGCTAAAATTGTAACAGGTTCAACAACTTTTTTGCGAGGCCCCCACAGGCGCGAGGCCGTAAGAGGTCGCCGATGTCGCGGACTCCTAACGCCGCCACTGAATGTCAGGACACGTTTGAGGAACTGGGGAGAGCACAGACATCGAGTACAATGTTGCTTTGTCTGGACGACAAGAAACAGTTCGTGCTTTCATGGGTCTCTTCTAAACAGGCACTGGAGTATGTTAAGTCAAGTGTTAAACAGTGAAGAATTTCCTGTAGCATACGCTTCTCCACAACTGAATAGAGCACAGAGGAACTACGCAACAGGAAAATAAATTCTCAGTTTTATGTATGGGATTACATATTTTCCGTGTTATTTATGTAGGAAGAACTTTATGATTGTAAACGATGATGCATCTCTTAAATGGTTGTTAGCGCTAATGGACCCTTTCAGTATCTTTCTAACATTCTGCGTGGTGCCTGTTTGTTCTATATCGTGTCTCCCTACCACTTTCGCGCAACGACGCTCTGAGAAGAGTTCAGTGAGACTAGCGATGATATAACCAAATACTTAATGATTTCAGCGTCAGCTCCACTGCACCCCCTGTAAAAGAATCTTAATACTAACTAAATTTAGTGGAAGGGGTTCAAGGCTTTCCTATTTTTAGTTAGCTGGTAAAATAACGTCGAAAATGCAGTTATGTTTACCATTGGAAATTTTATTCTACTCACAAAACATTGTTTATAAATTGCACTTTTGATAAAAGGAAATGTTTTAATAAAGGATGGTAAAAACCAACTGCGTTCAACAAAAATGTGAATGAATATTCCCTTAATGGGTTTCCAAGTTCTACAATGGATCGAAGGATGACCTATGCCATATCACATCTATAATCTAGGTTTAAATTAAGTTTCACAAAAGAGAAAACTATCAAAATGGTCTACAGTGACCCTCAATTATCTTTAATTACTTATCTAACTTGTCGTAAATTACAGTGGCTGATGTGGTTTCTCAATAACTATATAACAGAAATATCATCGCGTTTCAGATTTTTACTTCAAGTGGCAAATGTGAACACCATGAGCTTTAATTGACGATCGACACTAGTATTACGCAGAAAGGGGGTGTAACAAATGAGACTTCTGCAGTTCTGAGTGAAGCTTTATGCGGTGGCCGGCGCAGCTCCGTCCAGCTCGCCCTCTCGGAAGCAACTCCTCTCCTAACTTCTCCTTACTACAATTTACCGAAGTTGGTTTAAAAAAAACTATCTGGCTGTGTTTTCATCTGACCAATCAGGGTCTCAATGTTAACCTTAAGCTCCACCTACAAAAATTCTATCTATCCAATGTGAAACGTTATACTTTTCGTGGTGGGGTAATGTTTTTAAAGTTTGCAACGTAACAGAGACGCGAAAAAGTCTCACGCTAAAACTTGCAGCTGGTGTCGCCCTTTTAGCGTTATCGTAACATCTATACTATTCTTCTGGAGGGCTCTATCTTTTAACATGGGCTAGGGGGTGGTCCTGACGTAACAGAGACGAGAAAAAGTCTCACGCTAAAACTTTCGGGTGGTGTGGCCCTTTCAGTGTAATCGTAAGATCTATACTGTTCTTCTGGAGGGCTCTAGCCTTTAACATGGGCTGGGGGGGGGGGGGGGGGTAGTCTGACGTAACAGACGCGAAAAAGTCTCACGCTAAAACTTGCGGCTGGGGTGTGGTCCTAGCTGTTAGCTGGCGACGTGGGTGTCCGTCCCTTATCGTAGGACCTTCTAACTTAACACGGTTCTGCTGTCGGCTTCTGTTCTTGTTTCTCCCCTCGGAACTACGTTTGTCTCATGATGGGAAGGTATGACATGCATTTAGGCATTCTTGTGTTAGTCTGTGGTATTCCATTTGGTCACTCGTTACTCGTATTAATTTGGTTAATTTAATGTCACGATTTATTCGGAGCTATGTGACATACTACTGGATTTGCTTATCATGTCAGGGTTTTCATGGAAGGTGTTGGATTTGCCTGACACCTTACATCTTGACAAGATGGGCATTAAGATAGACCGAGTTCGAATATGAAGATGTAGGAAAGACTGATAAACATGAGTAATATAGGCACTGGCTCATCGGCTTGCACAGTGGCAAGCAGAGCTGTGTGCTGAGACCGACTGCTAGCTCTATATGATGCAGCTGCAGTTAGTTGTAGTAAGAAAGCCTATTACGTAAGAGGACTAGGTTGGGGCACACATGGCAGGCTCAAATAAGATGAGTGAACAAATTCCGAAACAATCATATGACCATATTCTGGCTTTGTGTGGAGGCCATAGAACAGCAAACAGGACACTAACAGAGCACTACTGATTGTGGGTTGCTCAAATTTGGTGTGTCGGAAGCCATGATCACGGACCAAGAGACGAATTTTATGTCGGATTTGCCAACTATGCCAACTATGACATTTGTTACAGTTTCAGAGATTGGGCAGTAGTCCTCGGCATCTGATAGTTAATGGTACAACCGAGTGCGTGTCTCATACTATTGATCCCGAAGGGTTAGACCAAAAAGTTTGTTCCAGATACCAGGGATTATATTAAGTAAATAAACCAGAGTCACTAGTTGACATAAAAATGCAATTAGCGACTTGTACAATACTAGCCCACGCTGGGTGCCTGCGACTGTTTTGAGGCACTCTCACGCCCTGGTACAAGTATAGCCATCCACCAAGAAGAAAGTGTGGGGTAGTAGAAAGAAGGGTGAGCGGAGAAGTCTTGTACGACCTGTGCATGAAATTCCATATGGGCTGACGTCAAGAAAGTAAGAAAGCATATTTAATATTGTTTTGTATGTCAGGAAGCTAATGTGTGGTTATGTGGCAGAATTTAGTTACGATGTTTTGGGCGATTCGTTTTATTTTTGTGTGTGTGTCATTAGCGCAGTATTGAAGTTTTGTGTTCGGCCTATATTTTTCAAGTATTTAAGCGTTTCTCTCTCTGTCATCTGCACGGCAGACTTTACCTGAATCTCGAGGGGTAATGATCGAAGCTCTCTGTTCCCAAGTTGCCACATGCTATGGGTAGAAAGGTGAGGGGATCCTAGTTGTGGCGAGGCGTTATCTCCTCACCAAGAATGGAGTGGTGATGCTGCAAGTACAACTGTTACTACACAGACTGCTTTAAACTAGAAAATAGGATTTGGTTATCATGTGACTTTGACGGACGCTGGAACGCATGGATGAAGTGTAACCAGGTGAGGAGTTTGTAATACACATTTGTGGAGTTGCAGCAAGGTGCAGAGAGCAAGAATGTGTTTAAAGAGGTATAGAGTGAGTGCTGTCTGTTGTCCTATGAGTGGTTATGGAGGCAGATGCAGCTGACAATGGAAGTAGTTCCGTATATCTTGTGTCACAACAAGAGATGTTAGTTAGATGCTGGATGGGCGAAAACAATGTTTGGGACTGATGTTGATGACATTCTGGAACTAAATATTATCATGAGAGAGAGAGATCCCACGAAGTGATAAATCAGTCTTAGAATGACACACTATGTAGTTTTCTGGTTAGGAGCAAGGAGTACTGTATAACACACGCACATTACGAAGTTAACTACAGAGGTTTTCAAATATGACAGTGGACTCAGTGAACCAGGACCTGGGAGTTATAGACCGCAGGTGGATGCGTTGGACAGAAGTTAGATGTCGCATGGTTGATACAGTCGATAGCCTACAGTGTAAGGATTTCGTGAATAGTGGTGTCAGGTTGACAAGAAGCCATTCTCCATGCTGTGCACGAACAGCTGAGTCCAGCATTGTTAGCGTCAGACCCATTCCTGTAAAGCTTACTCAGGAACACAGGGAGTTTCCGCCGGAGTTGGAACTGATTGCAGAGCCCTGCAAGCACAATTTACCCTTGTACTAACAGATATCAACAGTTGACGCTAAGACACGTCAAGCAGGCCTTTAGGCATTGATTCAGTTTCCAGTTACCAATGGTCAAACATGGTTAAAGTGCTAGCAGCCACCCTTATCTCTTTAGCTGGAGACCTTAAAGAAGTTCGTTCAGGTTAAAACAAAGGATCGAGGTAGATACTCAGTGATGTCATTGCCTGAACTCCAGCCCTGTCAGAGGGAAAGGTTTACAATCTGCATTACCAGGTAATCCAGGGTGGCACAGATAGATGGGAAATTCAATTGTACCTAGGCAAGACGAATGGCCATGATTGTCTGTGTGGCATCCTACAGCTACAACCCTGCTTCCTACAAGCAGAGCTGCACTGGGTTTATTCCGTGGATAACAGCGTACTGGTATTAGCTAACAGCTGCTAACGAGCCAGGTAGGCTTGCAGGGGTTACATGGCAGCGGGTTAATGATTAACGGAACAATATGCGACATAACAGAGCCTGTCAGCCACGTTAGAGGAGAGACCAAGTTAAAGATTATGCAGCCACAGTTGCAATGTCCGAAAGAGGACCTAAGTTGCCCTCAATGCAAAAAGTGAACTTCTGCATGAAACATTAGACCCTGACCTAATCCTTTCCTTTAATCGGTTGACACGAGATTTAAACGAATTTCGAGAGAGAGAATGGTTTAACATGTGCAGCAATACCGCGAGGAGCAACAGTCTACAGTGGTGACCACGAGTGTCTCAGTAACAGGCAGCGTGTTATTTTTGACTCTGTTTTGTGCACCCTTCATCCACATTAGACGAAGTGTTGCTCGTCATTGTGTCTCTCCAGTGTATCAAATACGACTAGACTGATTAATTATCCGTACGTAGACTATGGGGTGGAGTATAAAAATTAGGTGTAATTCAAAATAATAAGGTATGTCTATTCCAGCATTCAGAATGTGCGAAACTCAAGAGGACAGAGTATGAGTAAATTGATTGCTTGAATGAGCATTGGTGTTGAGAAATGATGTGGTATGTTTCTAAGATTTTTAATGCATATTTGATAGATACTATTGAGAGTGTAAGTTCGACATAATAATTATGTGCAAGAATGCATGAGAACTGATGGAAAAAAGGAGCCACTGAGACAGAACTGTGGAGTGACTGTAAGGCATCTGAACCTTGGGGTTCAAGTTAAATGGTATTAAGGAGGAGTGTAAGTAAAGTATTTTGTGCCAATTTATGTGGAGTTTTTTGTTGCTGACTGTCATGGGTTGAGACCTCATGGCTATCTCTTCCCTGAAGGAGAGGTCTGTAGTGGTGGCGCTATTTTTTGTGCACTACATGGGGATAACAGTCCTGCTACGGCTGTTTAAAAGCCATTGACAGCAGATGGGCACTGAGGGATTGGTATGCCCCGATTTCATCAACATCCCTCTTAGCCACCATGAGGTGGGCTAGACCACACCTCATAATCCTAGTGATGTAGCGGAAGTGCAGCACACCTGTGGGCAGGCCAGGGGTTTAGCACATCCTTGAGCCACGGAGATATGTACGTGACTTGAAGCACTGCATAGGCATATCAGACGTTCCATTACCCATATGTTAGTTGATTGTGGGGGAGATATGATCAGGCTGACAGCATCCACAACAATGGCAGGCTCACCATCTCCGCCAGACCTGTTCGCAGTATTAAAGCCACTATCTGGGGAATTGGTGCTGTGATGAACGAGCCGCTTTCAGGCTTTCTTTCTTACAGGGCAGTGCTTCGTGTATGGGGCAGTGCGGTCATCTGCACACCATCATCAGGGCGAACACTCCAGATCCCGTCACTGTCATCCACAGAGGCGTGATCTCCTTCTGGCTCCTGAAGCACTCCACGAGAATTCTTGCAGCCGAGCACTCTGCTGGCACGTGTGACACATTTCGCCACACTGTACAAACTGGGGCATGAATTGCTGAGCGGGCTAAAGAAGTGTCAGAATTGCTGGCAGGAGACATCACAGCCAGCCACGCCGCTGGCAGCCAGCTTCTGCAGCTGTAAGCAGGACCATGCCGCACACATGAAGTAGCGTGTCTGTAGCTCACAGCACATGTTATAGCACAAGTTGAATAAAAGTGTCTTCTCTTCCAGCTGTGTTTTCGTAGCCACCACCGGCCAGCACCATAATCTGCATACCCACTACACCTCAACCCCTATACCAATGTACCGGCAAAATGCAATATTCTTCGTGGAGGCGTGCGTGGAACATGCCTGACTGCCTTGGTATTCAATGGGCGTCTACCAACAAGTTCGCGGGACGCGGAGGCCATTTTGTATGTTTTGCCAGGAGGGCGTTTTCTTTTATTTCTTTCAATTCCCTTTTTATTTTGTGTGGTGTGCGTACTGTAAGACCTTCGGTACACACACCATCAGATTATTTGACTTCTCGCTCTAACGAAGTAGGCAAGTGTCAGCAATATGTCTCGTGATCTTATCGTGGCGTGTTTATCTTCTGCCGTTAGGTCAGACGATAGAAATGCCACTGGCACGCTTAGAGTAGCAGATTGACGGTTACCAACTTTGAACAGAACTTGATTAATTTTCACACACATTTATTAAAATAATAATAAGCATAAACATTACTTAACTTGATTCTGGATGCTATTTACAACTGACAATGTGAAGTTCCTTTGGTCTTGGTACGTTAATCTTATTCTCACATATCTCTGGTACTTGACAAAGTGTCTATTCATTTATGGGCTCTGAGCACTATGGGACTCAACTTCTTAGGTCATAAGTGCTCTAGAACTTAGAACTACTTAAACCTAACTAACCTAAGGACACCACACACATCCATGCCCGAGGCAGGATTCGAACCTGCGACCGTAGCGGTCGCGCGGCTCCAGACTGTAGCGCCTAGAACCGCTCGGCCACCGCGGCCGGCTGTGTATTCATTTATCTCCATGGCTATGTACAGGAATATGGTAGGCGCAAACTGAAACTTGACTATAGACTGGTACAGACTAATGCAGACTGGTGTAGACAAATGCGGGCTAATGCAGACTACTGCAGATTGATGTAGACTGACTAATCGGAGGTCTGTACACTCGTTATAATACCTCGCGCGTTCAGGTATCACTGCGCGAATGTGATCCGCGAGGAGACAAGGTTCTACGTTAGCAGCAATCTCATTGGCTGCATTACATATTAATACGCGGATCGGCGGAAGCAGAATTTGGTCCGTCTTTATGGCAGCGCCATCTCGTAGAGCGGAGACGGACGAGCGCTGCGCCTGCGCTGTTGAGCTTAGCGGGGCGCGCTCTAGTGGGAAAGTTGTGTACTCGCTGACTACGCCGAACTATGTACACAACATTTTGTTTGATATTGGTGGTAATTACACATCATTATTTCTCGCGTGGAGGGTGTTCATTGTGATCTCAACAAATATAAAAAAAATAAATTAGTATGATACATGATCTGAAAAAAACCTGATATCGAAAAAGTATAGTTATTTACATTTTCAAAAATTATTTTTTTATTTTGTAAAGAAAGCTGTCATTTATTTTAGAATACCAGAGAATTTAAAAAATGGAAGAATTCTTCATATTCGCAGCTGCGAATACATCATGCATAAAATGAATTTTGTCGATTGCAGCGTCTTCTACCACAAATGGTACAAAAATATTTCTTGTAAACTCTTGATATTTTTTGGTGTAGAGCCCGAATCGTCGATGAAAAAGTATGAGGGATACCATCTGAACCTTTTTTGAGATATTTAATTATTTTAGTATTTTTTAATCCCTATTCATACATGGTGAACGAAAGTTGCTGCACTTGAAGGCCGCCATGCGATTCCTCATCCAGATTGAAGACAAAAGTTTTGTTACCAAAATCATATCGGGTGAATTTTGGAAATACATGTATGAAAATGAGGCGCTGATAACACTGTCACTCACATCGTACAGCACATCGGAATCTACAGAGGAAGGCGTAGCACCCCACATTACCATACCTATCGTCGTAGGTTAACGAATAGACTGCTGGGACTTCAAACTTATATCAGCAACGGTGCGATTGTTCAAATTCTCGTCAGTTACCTTTTCTTTCTGTTGTATTTAGATGTCTGTTTACTAGTTGTTTATAAGCAGGACAGCATTTTGTCACATGAAGTACCCTATCACATGACTGTGGGATATATTAAACTGCACGCATGTGTGTACTAACTGTACAGTGCACATCCATTACTGGTGCGGCTTCCCCATGGAGTACACAAACGATGAATACGTCTATATGCTTTTGATGCTGGGTGCATCCGATAACCAAGCTGCCATTGCTACTCGTACGTATATTCTTAAGAATATTTTCCATCGCCTGGAGCGACTCCTTCGGGAAACAGGTAATCCTCAGGACACAATTCCTGAAGCCATTCACCAGTCATCTCGGTGATGTTCCTGTGATATTGCAAGAAAGCTCCAGACATCTCAACGATTGGTTGTCGAAATGTTGCACGACAGTGGACCGCTTTCAACGAGTACATTTTTGTGATTGGCTTTTGCACCGAGTGGATGTTAACGAGCATTGTATACAAAGTAATTAACGTGATGAGGACTGAGGAATCTAGCTTCAGTTGTGAAGGTACTTTCATTCTCCACAATTGTCATTATTGGTCGGAACAAACTTCACATGTCACCTGTCAACATGGTATTAAGGCACACTTTGACATAAACCTGTGGTTTCGAATGGTGGGAAGAGTGCTTTTGGCCATTACCTACTGCCAGACATTGAATGCTCATCTGTATCGTACATTTCTTTGCAATATCTTGCTTGACGCATTAGATAACGTTCCACTTGGTTGTTCGGCGCCAGCTACGGTTTCAGCATGACGGAGCACCGCCACACTTTTTTATGTATTTGCGTAACAATTTAAATGAGGCGATCCCAGAGGAACTGATTGGTTGTGGAGATATAATGTTCTGGCCTTCTCGTTCGCTGGACCTGGAGAACATGGTGCCATACAGACTGAAAAATACGGTAGTAAGAAAATGCTATGGTGCATTGTGTGGAGTCTGTAAAGTCGATACCTAAGTAACGAAGTGTGGTGTCGCCTGGGAAGGGGGCTGGCGCCACAACCTGGAGCCCATCTCCCACATGCAACATCATCGACTTGTGGGAATTAAGGATGCTGCCTGAAATATGTTCGTACTACTGTACCCAGTGGATGGCGTCATGGACGTCCTGTAGGTAAGCAGGACATCATCTGCATATGTCATGCACTCATAGGTATGATCATGCATGGTGAGACCCTGTTGGCGAGTAGTAAGATTGGCGCTGAGGGGGCTCCAGTGCAATGGCATACAGTAGCGTGAGTATGGGGCATCCTTGACGCACAGAGCGGCGTATAGAAACTGGTCCAACAAGTGTCTCGTTGACTCGGACCACGGAGGTGGCGGGAAATAATGGAAGCAATAAGCGGCGAATGGCATCCACAAAGAATGGTGTGAACCTCATGCTCATCTCGACTTTGAGGAGGAACGGATGTCAAAAATGATCGGAGGCTTTTGTAAAAGCTGCATGGAGCCAAGAGATGGCAGCTATCGAGATGAGATCATGGCATTCTCTTAAAGCACACCCACGTGCAGTCTGTTCTGTTGGAAGGACCGCAGGTAAGACTGTGCGCATGCGCCCTGCTAGTACACGTGCGTAGATTTTATAATCCGCGTTCATTAATGTAATGGGACAGTATGTGCAGTCATTTGTTCCTCCTGACGTATTTGGATGGTATCGGACGTTTTTGGATGGTATCGGACAGGACGAATTAAAGAATTCCTGAAGCCTCTCTGTCCAGCGAGAGGGCATTAAGGTAGTGAATACCCGGTAGAGTTCCGCTGAAGACCTTCTGGTGCTGTCGATTTGTTCTCCCCCCTTCGTCAATTGCACCCGCCACCTCGTCCGCGGCGATTGTAGGCATCATTGGTGTCGACTCTGTAGTGGTGATGGTCTGGAGCGGAGCCGAAGCCATCTGGAGTTATATACGAAGACAGTAACTTGTTCCCGAAAGAACAGTTACTGTTGATGACCGTGCAGCTTTTCCCTGGAATAAAGGATGACTAACCGAAAACCTCAGCTGCCGACAGGTGTTGTTGATATACCTCGATGTGGACAGCTGAATATGTGTGCCCCGACCGGGACTCGAACCCGGGATCTCCTGCTCACATGGCAGACGCTCTATCCATCTGAGCCACTGAGAACACAGATGAATAGGGCGACTGCAGGGACTTATCTCTTGCACGCTTCCCGTGAGACTCACATTCCCAACTGTCGACAATTCTACGTATGTATTGTACCTTATAGACATTTGCCCAACCACTCATTACTCGCACACGCTTTGGCGATTCCCGAAAGAGTTTGGGCAACCTGTGCGCATTCGCACAGACGAAGGTCAATGGCTGGGTAGCCTTTAACTATATATACGAAGACAGTAACTTGTTCCCGAAAGAACAGTTACTGGTGATGACCGTGCAGCTTTTCCCTGGAATAAATGATGACTAACTGAAAACCTCAACTGCCGACAGGTGTTGTTGATATACCTTCCCGCGTGCAAGAGATAAGTCCCTGCAGTCGCGCTATTCATCTGTGTTCTCAGTGGCTCAGATGGACAGAGCGTCTGCCATGTGAGCAGGAGATCTCGGGTTCGAGTCCCGGTCGGGGCACATATTTTCAGCTGTCCACATCGAGGTGTATCAACAACACCTTGCGGCAGCTGAGGTTTTCAGTTAGTCATCATTTATTCCATCTGGAATTGTCGCCGCCGTCTTATCGTCGTCGTAAATGGTGGCAATGGTCAGTGAAGGCAAACACCACAACTACTTGTGTTGTTGTGCGAGTACCATCGGAGGTGGTGAAGGCAGAGACGAAAAGGCGACGGCGGCGACGACGGCGTGGACTGTGAAGCGTGATTCCTTATTTAGAAGGTCCTGGAAACATCCCCCAGGCTGTGGCTAAGACATGTCTCCGCAGTATCCTTTCTTTCAGGAGTGCTAGTTCTGCAAGGTTCGCAGGAAAGCTTCTATAAAGTTTGGAAGGTAGAAGACGAGGTACTGGCAGAAGTAGAGCTGCAAGGACGGGGCTCAGATGGTAGAGCACTTGCCCGCAAAAGGCAAAGTTCCCGAGTTAGAGTATCGGTCCGGCACGTAGTTTTAATCTGCCAGGAAGTTTCAAGTCAGCGCCACTCCGCTGCAGAGTGAAAATGTCATTCTGGAAACATCCCCCAGGCTAAGTCATATCTCCTTAATATCCTTTCTTTCAGGAGTGCTAATTCTGCAAGGTTCGCAGAAAAGCTTCTGTAAAGTTGGGAAGGTAGGAAACTAGGTACTGGAAGAAGTAGAGCTGCGAGGACGGGGCGTGAGTCGTGCTTAGGTTGCTCAGTTGGTAGAGCACTTGCCCGCGAAAGGCAAAGGTCCCGAGTTCGAGTCTCGGTCCGGCACACAGTGTTAATCTGCCAGGAAGTCTCAAGTCAGCGCACACTCAGCTGCAGAGTGAAAATGTCATTCTGGTGATACTCTTTGTTTGTAAGGGCTGGACGAAACGGTCGCTGACGGCGTGTGGGTAACGTCGATGAAAGTCTCAAGTTTAAAAGAGTCTGATTTTGCCGGCGGAGAAGACATTTGATACAGGCAGTACTCTATGGTAACCGCGTGTTTAGCAACAGGTGTACTGTTCCAGATGACGCTCGTACCGGTCCCTAGGCGTGCAGCTGTGAACGCCGGTCTTGTCGCGCTACGTCACGCTGCGACATCTGGGCGCCCTCTCGCCCCCGGGCCTGCTGGTAGCGCGCTGGTGATGGATGGAGCCACCCCCTCCCCCTCCCCCGTCCCGCCCTCAGTCCGCCAGCCGCACCACCCCCTTCCCCCGGCCGCCCGTGATTGATTGTCGCGGCGCGCGCGCGCCATCCCTGTAATTGAATCTGCCCGCACTGCAAGGCACAGCACGCGCTCCGAGCCACCGCACACGCTGCCTGGCCGAGCCTGCTCCCCCTTTGTCGCGCGCTGTTGTTGTCGGCCAATTGGGGAGGCCGCCATCCAGGTGTGTCTCCAGACCGAGCTGGGGTGCTGCGCCGCTGTCACGCAAAGCAGAATACAGGATTGCATTCCATTATCTTTAGTGCGCGCGTTCAGGACAACAATACTTCCCATTAATCTTAAAGCCATCTTCAACGCGAGAGCGTGATGAAGATGTAAGCATCAGTGCATTCCTCTTTATACGCTGACATGCTAAAACCATGAGATTCAAAGTTATACTGTGCAGGATCATCTAACAGATGTTAGATGACAACCAGTTTCGATTTCGGAAGGGTAGTGGTACAGGGAGGCAGTTATAACTTTAAGATTGTTAACTAAATCAAGGCTTAAGAAAAATCAAGGCACTTTCGTATGATTTGTCGACACGGGAAAAGTGTTTGACGACATTAAATGGCATAAGATTTAGCAAATTCTCAGAAAAATTGGTGTGAGTTACAGGGAAACATGAGTAATATACAAGCCGCGCGGGATTAGTCGAGCGGTCTGGGGCGCTGCAGTTACGGACTGTGCGGCTGGTCCCGGCGGAGGTTCGAGTCGTCCTTCGGGCATGGGTGTGTGTGTTTGTCCTTAGGATAATTTACGTTAAGTAGTGTGACACCTTAGGGACTGATGACCTTAGCAGTTAAGCCCCATAAGATTTCACACACACACAGTAATATACAATACGTACAAGAGCCATTGCATCCGTTGTCTAGTGGTTGCGTCTCTGATTGATTATCAAAACTTCATCAGTCTCGGGTTAGAAATCCGCCACCGCTTAAACTATGACACACAATATGTATCCACAGGATATGTGGCCTGTAAATATCCCGGCAAAAGATTCCGGAATAATCAACCACTCAGAACTCCAGGAGAAAACTGACAACGGGAAGGTGACCATGACAAAAGGTTGAATAACCAACGAAAGGATAACCTTCTGCGATCCGGGAAGTGGAAAGCCAGAAGCTTGAACGCGGTAAGGAAGCAAGAAAAGCTGAAGAGAGAAATGTTAAGGATCTGTCTATATATAATAGGGGCCAGTGAAGTGAAATGGAAAGAAAATAAGATTTTCTGGTCCTATGAGTATAAGGAAACATCAACAGCAGCAGTAAATGGTATAATGGGAGTAGGATTCGTTATGAATAGATAGGTAGGGCGTAGAATGTGTTACTGTGAACGGTTCAGTGATAGGGTCGTTCTTATTAGAATCGATAGCAGGCTAACACCGACAACGGTAATTCAGATACACATGCTGACGTCGGGAGCTGAAGATGAGGAGACAGAGAAAGTAAAGGGAGATGAAAATCTAATAATCATCGGGGCTAGAAATGCGTTTCCAGAGAAACGAATAGAAGAAACGGTTACCCGAGAATGTGGACTTGGGACAAGGAATGAGAGAGGAGAAAGACTAATAGAGTTCTGTAATAAATTTTAACTAGTAATAGGGAATAATCTGTTCAACAATCACAAGAGCAGGAGCTGTACACAAAAAAGGTCGGGTGATACGGAAAGGTTTCAGTTTGATTAGATCATGGTCAGACAGAAATTTCGAAATCAGATACTAGATTGTAGGGTGTACCGAGTGGCAGATATAGACTAAGGTCACAATGTAGTAGTGATGAAGAGTAGAGTGAAGTTTAGGAGATTGGTTAAGTAGAATTAATTCGCAAAGAAGTGGGATACGGAAGTACTAAAGAATGATGAGATATCATGACGTTCTCTAAAGCTATAGATACGACAATAAGGAATGGCTCAGAAGGCAGTACAATTGGAAGAGGAATGGACATCTTTAAAACGGGCTATCACAGAAGTTGGAAAGAAAACCATAGGTACAAAGAAGTTAACTGCAAAGAAGATGGGTAAGAGAAGAAATAATTCAGTAGATCGATGAAGGACGGAAGAACACAAATGTTCGGGGAAATAGAATAATATGTAAATACAAGTCGCTGAGAAATGAAATAAATGGGAAGTTGATACAAGCTAAGATGAAAAGATTGCATGAAAAATATGAAGAAATGGAAAACGAAATTATTGTCGGACGGACTGACTCAGAATACGGGAAAGTCAAAACAACCTTCGGTGAAATTACATGCAAGAGTGGTAACATTAATTGTGCAACTGGTATTCTACTGTTAAATGAAGAGGAGAGGAGCGGATAGGTGGAAAAAGTACATTGAAGACCTCTATGAGGAGCAAGATTTTTCTGATGTGATTAAAGAAAGAATTCGAGTCGATTTTGAAGAGATAGGGCATCCACTATTAGAATCAGAATTTAAGGGAGCTTTGGAGGACTTACGACCAAATGAGGCAGAAGGGATGGATAGATCCATTACAATTTCTAACATCAGTGGGGGAAATGGCAACAAAACGACTATTCACGCTGGAGTGATGAATGTGTAACTTTCGGAAAAATATCATCCACACAGTTCCGAAGACTGCAAGAGCTGGCAAGAGTGAGAATTATCGCACAGTCAGCTTAACAGCTCATGCATCCAAGTTGCTCACAAGAATAGTATACAGAAGAATGGAACAGATAACTGAGGATGTGTTAGATGACTATCAGTTCGGCTTCAGGAAAGGTAAAGGCAAGACCAAAGAAATGTCAAGGATTTTACGACGTGGAAAAAGCGTTCGACAATGTAAAATGGTGCGATATGATCAAAATACTGAGAAGAATAGGGGTAAGATAGGGAGAGACTGGTAATATAAAATACGTAAATCTATTTTTTTTGTAAGATCTTATGGGACCAAACTGCTGAGGTCATTGGTACCTAAGCTTACACGTTACTTAATCTAACTTAAACTAACTTACGCTAAGGACGACACACACCGATGCCCGAGGGAGGACTCGAATCTCCGACGGAGGGAGCCGCGCGGACCGTGACAAGGGGCCCTTAGACCGAGTGGCTACCCCGCGCGACTGTAAAGCATGTACAAGGGCCAGGCGGGAATAATAAAAGTGGACGACCAAGAACGAAGTGCTCGGGTTAAAAAGGGTGTAAGACCATGATGTAGCTTTCTGCCCCCACTATTCACTGTGTACATCGTGGAAGTAATTATGGAAATAAAAGAACGGTTCAAGAGTGGAATTAAAATTCAATGTTAATGGATATCAATGATGCGATTCGCTGATGATATTGTTATCCTGAGTGAAAGTGAATAAGGAATACACGATCTGCTGAGTGGAATGAACAGTTTAATGAGAAGAGAATTCAGTTTGAGAGTAAATAGAAAAAAAGACGGAAGTACTGAGACGTAGTAGAAATGAGAACAGCGAGGGACTTAACATCAAGACTGATGGTCATTAAGTAGATGAAGTTAAGTAGTTCTGGTACCTAGTCAACAAAATAATCAATGACGGACGGAGCAAGTAGGATATCAAAAGGAGACTAGCACTGCCAAAAAGGGCGTTCCTGGACAAGACAGCCCGCATCTCGTGGTCGTGCGGTAGCGTTCTCGCTTCCCACGCCCGCGTTCCCGGGTTCGATTCCCCGCGGGGTCAGGGATTTTCTCTGCCTCGTGATGGCTGGGTGTTGTGTGCTGTCCTTAGGTTAGTTAGGTTTAAGTAGTTCTAAGTTCTAGGGGACTGATGACCATAGATGTCAAGTCCCATAATGCTCAGAGCCATTTGAACCATCGTTTTGGACAAGACAAATCTACTAGTATCAAACACAGACCATAAGTTGAAGAAGAAATTTCTGAGAATGTACGTCTGGTAGTGAAGCACTTACAGTAGGAAAACCGTAACCGAGAGAATCGTAGCATTTGAAATGTGGTGCTACAGACGAATGTTGAAAATTAGGTGGACTGATAAGGTAAGGAATGAGGAGGTTCTGCGCACAATCGGAGAGGAAAGGAGCGTAAGGAAAACACAGACAAAGAGAAGGGAGAGGATGATAGGACATCTATTAAGACATCAGTGAAGCTGATGAGGGCAAAACCTGCGGGAGAAGACAGATTGGAATATATACAGAAAATAATTGAGGAAGTAGGTTGCAAGTGCTGCTCTAAAGTGAAGAGATTGGCACAGGAGAGGAATTCGTGGCGGGCCGCATCAAAACACTCAGGGAGACTTCTGACATCAAAAAACCAAGGAAGAACAATAAGAATGGTAGACGAATAACGAAGATAAAAAAGGACGTGGACTAGAAAGTAGTCATTCGCAACTGCTGTTCAAGCTGTACGTTGAACATAAAATGACGACAAGAAGTGAAATGTTCAACAGTAGGATTGAAATTCACGTTGAAGAACTTTCAAGATTCGCTGATGAGCGCGACGCATTCGCTGATGACATTGCTATCCTCAGTGAAAGTTGAGACAGGACATCTTGAATGGAATGACGAGTCTAATGATTACAGAAAATGGGTTGGGAGTAAACCGAAGGAATGAAGTAATGAAGAGTAGCAGAAATGAGATAAGCGATATACTTAAACTCAAAATTGGGGGACCACGTAGTACACAAAGCACTACCGTCGAAACAAAATAGCACAAGACGGGTGTAGCAAGGAGGACCAGTAGCATAGGCAAAGCTTGCAATTCTAGCCAAAATAAAACTAATAGTATCAAACAGCGGCCATAATATGTGGAACAAATTTCTGAGAATGTACTTTTAGAGCCCCAACATCGTACGCTTATGAATGATGATATGGTGATGTTGGCGCGCGACAGGAAGGTCTTTCGCGCCGGCAGTGCAGTGAGCATCCACGAACAAGTAGAAGAGTTTAAAACCAGAAAAGAAGGGTATCGAAGCGTTTGAGATATGGAAATATGCAAAAAAAAAAAAGTGGAATGATGGGATTCTGTACAGAATCGGCGAGGAAAGGAACATATGGACGATACTGACAAGAAGAGGGGATAGGGTTATAGCACCTGTCTTAAAACATTAGGGAACAGCTTCCGTCTAACCGAGGAAGGAGCTACAGGGGGCAGAAACTGTAGGGTAAGACAGAGGTTGGAAGAGATTCAACAAATAATTGAAGAAATAAGGTGCGAAAGTGGCACAGAGAGGAATTCGTGACGTTTGCATCAAACAGACAGCTGCGGCAACACAACCACCAGAGCAGCAGGAGACGAGGTAGTCTGAATTCGGCTGCAGTGCATTGATGACGATAGTGGTGTGGTGGTGCGGGTGGACGATAGTTCACTGAGAATCGACCAGGAGCGAAATTGGTAGCTCCTATTGCGGCCGTTATATATTTTTCAAATGGTCTCGCAGCAACTTACTGAAGCAACGTTGTCACCTGGATGCAGATTGCAAGATTGATTGTGACTGCCTTTTTGGTGAGCAAGTCAAAGTTTGGACAATAAATTATTGTGTAACAAACACTGGTTTCATTTCAACAAAAAATATGGTTTTAATCATGGGTTTACTGCCATTTCACTTTACAATATTATTTTTCAACAATTTTCCATCACGTTCAACAATTAAAGAAACGGGAACTTTGCTGATCCCTAGTCGTAATAATTATCTCACTACTAATTTCTCAAGTTTTTGAAATTACTTTGGGACAAACAGAACATCGTCAGGCAGACCTTATAGTGACCATTTCAGTGCCTGTAATTAGCGGTTTTCTGGCGCCGAGGAACCGCGCTTGGGCATCGACGGGCATCATTTCCCGGGTGGCTGGCATGGCAGAACTTGTGGGATGACAGTGATCTGACTACGGACAACGGCTGGATCGTTCAGGTCAGCTGGCAGTGACTCCGATGATGGTTATTTGCTCACCAGAATCTGAGTACTGAGCGACTTCCGAGCAGTTGTTGACGTGTGTACATACGGCCTAGAAGGAACGCCTGTCACTTTACGTGGGACTGGGTGTTTGTGTTGTCCTCATCATTATATCATCATCAACATAATCGTCCGTGACAGTGGCTAGATTTGACTGTGAAAAAAATTGGACTGTGTAAAAGTTGGAACTTTGTACGGGTGCTGGTGTCCGCGTAGTTGAGCGCCCCACAAACCAAATATCCTCAGATAAGGAGTATTAATCTTCTCCGGTGTTTGAAATATTTTGTCCCTGGTCGTGTCCCTACATCTTCCCAACTTGAATTACCGTTCACATCAATCAAAGTATTTATTTTACATAAATCGAGATTCTATTTTTCGGATAAATCCACCATCAGTTGTTGGACGATAGATTCTTTTCTTTCTGTCTACATTGCACTGATTTTCAAAATGACCCTTTTGTTTTCCTCAAAAGGCATCAACCCTTCTCGGTGAATAGGTTACACGTCACACGTCAATATGGTCAGCAAAATCTATGGCCTTTTGAGTCAACGATTTGTCGGGTCTCTTTGATTAGAGCGTTACTTGGCATATTTCTACATGGTCGTCCTACAACATATACTGGGTGCCTGGCTAAGGCTATATTATCCCATAAGGGTCACACACTTTCACAATCTCAGGCGGCATGGATCTCCTTGTACAGATTCATCAAAACATCACTCCATCGACACTCGATTTTCGAGTATTTCATAAAGGAATAAGACCACCAGCCTAATGTATGTTTTAACGCCTTCGCACGTCGGCATTTGTATCATCTTTTGACCTTAATATCGACAAATGGTATGAAGCATTGCAGGTAGAGAAAAGATAGTTCGGTGCTAACAGGAGTAGCATAGCGAGCAGAAGCTTATTCTCAAAGAGAAGTGAGTTTCTTGTTAAGTAATATTGCTTAGGTTCGAGTTCTTGTCTGCCGCACATACTTAAACTGCTGTATTACCTGTGCCACTGTGCAAACCAAAGTACTTGCGCTACCACCGCAAAAAACATTTACTTAGAACACTGCACAGGTATGCGGTCAGCGTATCATCGTGCCATTAAAGTCGCATTGTGAAGACAGAGCCGCTATTTTTACTCCAGCTACCTCTTCAGACGTCTTCACGGCCCTGGGTGCAGGCCATTGTACTCCACTCATTGAATCATGAACATTGTTGTGACAGTTAATAAACACTGAAAGATGACAATTTTGCAGAAGAATTGCTCGAAGTTCTGCGAAAGTCACTTGTTCGGTCACAGACATTCAGCCACGCGTCGCCTCTTTCTGCTGGAGCGAGGTATCTTTCCTAAGACCAAGATGTAGAAGCGTAAGCTACTGCAAGTCGAGAACGTTAGGCTGCAGAACTGGGTTCTGTTGCACCACGACCGGCCGGGGTGGCCATGCGGTTAAAGGCGCTACAGTCTGGAACCGTGCGACTGCTACGGTCGCGGGTTCGAATCCTGCCTCGGGCATGGATGTGTGTGATGTCCTTAGGTTAGCTAGGTTTAAGTAGTTCTAAGTTCTAAGGGACTGATGACCTTAGAAGTTAAGTCCCATAGTGCTCAGAGCCATTTGAACCATTTTTTTTTGTTGCACCACGCCCAGCCAGGCGAAACTCGTCGCCCGGTAAAGCACGCTGTAGCAGACAATTTGACACACATTTATCGAATGTAAATATGAACACATTCGACTAAAAATGACAGTGTAATGGTGAGGATGCAACTATCCACAAACCTTTCATGTGACTGGGAACTATGATAGAAGCCATGTTGAATAAAGAGGTATCTTTGAGTGTATTTTTACGTGCAGGTTTCACATGCAAGGTATCGGGTCTTTGTTCACATTTCTGATCATTCAGAACATGTAGTGATCTGAATCCATCGCTGTGATGGACACCTGTAAATCGAAGTGACTTACAATTTCTTGTCTTGAAAAAGATTTCCTGCAAGTAAGATAAGTTGGTAACGGTACAGTGGGATTACGCAAATGCAACACACATACTAAATATCTGGAGGTTGTCAGGCAAACAAGGTAACAAAAGACACAGGTGAAACTTCCTCGCAGATTAAAACTGTGTGCCGGACTCGGGACCTTTGTCTATCGCGGGCAAGTGCTCTACCGTCTGAGATACCCAAGCACGACTCAAGCCCCCTCCTCACAGCTTTACTTCTGCCAGTACCTCGTCTCCTACCTTCCAAACTTTACAGAAGCTCTCGTGCAAACCTTGCAGAACTAGCACTCCTGAAAGAAAGGATATTGCGGAGACATGGCTTAGCCACAGCCTGGGGGATGTTTCCAGAATGAGATTTTCACTCTGCAGCGGAGTGTGCGCTGATATGAAACTTCCTGGCAGATTAAAACTGTGTGCCAGACCGAGACTCGAACTCGGGACCTTTGCCTTTCGCGGGCGAGTGCTCTACCATCTGAGCTACCAAGGCACGACTCACGCCCGGTACTCACAGTTCGAGTCTCGGTCTGGCACACAGTTTTAATCTGCCAGGAAGTTTCATATCAGCGGACACTCCGCTGCAGAGTGAAAATCTCATTCTAAAAGACACAGTTATTTGCCATTGCACAAATAAGATCCATAAAAAGGATTTAATACATATGGAAATTTTGTAGTATGTACTTAACAGTTTCAAGTACGTGTGTAGTTTTGAATTATGTTAGTTTGGAATTATGTTCCTTTTGTTTAAATTTCCCCTTTTTGTTGCGTTTTATGTGAGCTTGCCATATCGTATCATTAGGCAAGAGACCTGATCGCGATGTCACTGGGTCGCATTCGCTGCCTGTGATATATTTCAGGATATGAAATGTGTTCGCCTCATCGGCTGAACCCTCGTAGATATTGCGAGATAAGTGCTCTGAGCACTGTGCGAATTAACTTCTGAGGTCATCAGTCGCCTAGAACTTAGAACTAATTAAACCTAGCTAACTTAAGGACATCACACACATCCATGCCCGAGACAGGATTCGAACATGCGACCGTAGCGGTCGCTCGGCTCCAGATTGTAACGCCTAGAACCGCACGGCCACTCCAGCCGGCTATTGTAAGATAGAAGAACAGTTTAAAGCCGACTTGCTCTGTCGGGATATCTCTCTGGTAATTTCCTGATTAGTCATTTACGTGCAGATTAGTCAGTTCATCTGCTGTATTTGATTATTTGACGTAGAATCCTGTCAAAGTTTAGAACACTATCCTCTTAGAAATCTCTCAATTACGCAGTGGCTTTGGACCCATCACATACCGTGCATACATACGTACGATCTCAGAATAAGACCGAGCGAAGTGGCGCAGCGGCTAGCACATTGGACTCGCATTCGGAAGGACGACTGTTCAATCCCGCGTACGGCCATCCTGATTCAGGTTTTCCGTGATTTCCCTAAATCGCTCCAGGCAAATGTCGATATGGTTCCTCTGAAAGGGGACGGCCAACTTCGTTCCCTGTCCTTCCCCAATCCGATGACCTCGCTGTCTGGTCTCCTCCCCCAAATAATCCCACCCAACTCAGAATAAGAATCCGCAAACAGTACACAGACTTCTAAGCTTTCCGGCATGGACTTGCACGCACATATCTTGGAACAGCAAACAGCTGCATGTGTGTGGTTTGTGAATAGCTATTCCTAGGTTCGTATCCACTGACGATCATGTCACATGTAACTCTATATGGCAAGTATTTTCGTTTAAACGTAACTCCTGATGACGAGACTGCTTCTACTCCTTGCAACTCACGTCTGTAAATCTTTCAATCTTGTAAAATTGTTAGAGCTTCATGTTTTCTTCGCAACTGCTTATGTAATGGATTCCGAATGAATGTTTTTTCCAGTATATCAAGCACTTAACATTGCATCCAGCAATACGAAAAAGTAATGGAACTAGAACAGTATTTAACGATGAGATTTTTCCATTTGTTCGTTTTTGGACAGTTGCATACGACTTAGTAAATAATGTGATTCCATGATGATGATACAATTATGATGGAGAAGGGTAAATGTATCCATCTGAGGTAAGGTATCCTGGTCCGGCAACGACCGAGACGAGAGTTATAAGCAAAAATCGTTCTTGTACCCCTCACAGTTGACATCTTCTACTGGAAACTCTGTGTCCACCATATTTTGGGAGGATGTGGGTATGGGCCAAGAAGAAAAGAAAGTTGTTGGCATACATGGGCTCTAAAATGGCTAACCTTTCATAATGTGC
This sequence comes from Schistocerca americana, assembly GCF_021461395.2. Lineage (NCBI taxonomy): Eukaryota > Metazoa > Arthropoda > Insecta > Orthoptera > Acrididae > Schistocerca > Schistocerca americana. Next base: position 159,266,574 of record NC_060119.1, on the reverse strand, counting down.
TGTTTTTTATCCACATGACAACTTGGTAGAGGTTCAAAATAAAATAAACGCGTTTCTCATGGAAAGGAGTTTTCAGACCTAAATATGACAGCAAAGTCTGTCAAAACAGGTTATCTCGAATAAAGAAATACGATCTAGGCTGTTGAATGTTTCTTAGCTCTCAAATACATGCATTAAGAGCTATGAGAACTTGTTCAGCAGAAGAGATGTGTTTCACAATAAAAAAGATGAACAAATGCCTGTAGCTCTTGAGATACGCACTTTAGAGCTCTTGTTTTATTCCACTTCATATAAAAAAATAAAAAATAAAAAAAGAAGGCAAAGGGCTTGCAGAACAAGAGATCTACTCTTAGAGATATCAGAACTATTTTCGCTTACAATTTTCGACTTGGTCGTTTCCAGACGGGGATGCCTTATCTCAGACCGCTACATTTACCCTACCACATCGCCCCTGAAAGTCTCTAACATTATAACGGTATCACCCTGCAAAGTTAGCACAGGATATAAAACCTATGTAAGATAACTCGCACTGTGAACAAGCTGGTGGGTACATAATAATCTGTTTTTCACGATGACGGGCGATTGCGCCGCTGGCCAGCGTCTACTTCGTTCCCTTTCCACCAGCCCCTCCACCGACTACTTTTTGACCAGGTCTGTTACGCCTTCAAGTTGTCCGTACTTAAACACAAACGCTTGCTTCTCATGTTACGATATGTTGCGTCATATTTCGCCCTATTACTTCAGAATATTTGATATTGTTGAAGCTTCCTAGCAGATTAAAACTGTGTGCCGGACCGAGACTCGACCTCGGGACCTTTGCCTTTCGCGGGCAGGTGCTCTACCATCTGAGCTACCCAAGCACGACTCACGCACCGTCCTCACAGCTTCACTTCTGCCAGTACCTCGTCTCCAAATCCTTACAGAGGCTCTCCTGCGAACCTAGCAGAACTAGCACTCCTGAAAGGAAAGATATTGCGGAGACATCGCTTAACCACAGCCTGTGGGATGTTTTCAGAATGTGAATTTCACTCTGCAGCGGAGTGTGCGCTGATATGAAACTTCCTGGCAGATTAAAACTGTGTGCCGGACAGAGACTCTAACTCGGGACCTTTGCCTTTCGCGGGCAGGTGCTCTACCAACTTTTTTTTCATTTTTTTGTTTCCTTTTTATTTTTATTATTATTTTATTTTTTTAAATTATTTTGCAGCTTATAAGAAAACAAATAAAAACCTCTTGTGTATGAAAATAAAAGACGACGTTCTTCATAAAATAACAAAATATCCTTTGAAAACGGAAGACGTAAAAGGTAGCTATATTTCGGCAACGGTCTTCTTTTTTTATTCTTTTTATTTTTATTATTCTTATTTTTTTGTTAACATAAATGAGTATACAGTCTCACCATCAGCAGCAACCTTTTTTTTGGGGGGGAGCACAGGAGAAAGAAAAACGAATAGGCTGCAGATAGAGAGCTATGTGTGAAAAGGATAAACATGGGTAAGGAGAAAAAAAACTTGAAGAGGAGGAGAAAAGAGAAGTGAAATAAAATAGGAATACTTTCCGCACCATGCTCCACTTTGGCGCGCCATCAGAACAAAATGCATTCTATCATTGACCATTGAAGGGGAACGTGGGATCGTCCAGTCTTGGCTGGCACGGTTCGTTGAGATTCCAGCTTTGAGGCGGGTTGGTGAAAATACTCTGTAAATAGTTCGTGAAAGTGGCCCGATAGTGTCGATGTCGGCGAAGGGTGTGGTGATGTACTTGGAGGCGTGTCCAAAAGTCCGCCGGATCGACGATGTCGTCCCAGAAGAGGTAGTTGACAGCCATGCCACTGATCCATGTGATGGAGTGCCACTTAGCCGATGGAAAGTAGGTCGTGTCGGGATATATCATCATGGTAGGAGAAACGTGATGTGGTGGTACTCGGAGGTAGAAAGCCACAATCTTCTGTAGCAGGGTCCAGACACCTGCTGCTGGCCCACACTCAAAACGATGTAAATCTGTATCTTCGACATTGCACATGAGGCACAGGGGTGAGTCCACCAGTACGATGCGATGCAGTTTCTGTCTTGTAGTATACTTGCCGTTGACGAGAAGGTACCACATAGAGGTGGTGTCAGTGGTGTGATATGGTTAGTGGATCGTTTTCCAAACTGTAGGCCATGAAACCTGGGGGTGACGTGTTTCGACGGGGTTGCGGGGTGGAGACTTTCGGAGAAGGCGGTAGATGTCGCGGGTGGTCGTCTTCCTGGTCCTGGGGAGCTCGGTGCATATGTAGCTGTACTCCAAAAAGAAACGGCCGATATGTGACATCGGAGGTGGGATGTGTGCCAGAGACGTCGGTGGGCGTCTCGAAAGGTGCGAGCTCGGTGGTCAACATTCCAGTAAAACTAGCATTTTGGCTTTTCCATAACCGGAGCATAGTATTGGTGTAAAGTGCCGTAGTCCTGGCTCTCTCATTAACCAGATCGAGGCCACCATCCCGCTTCGGTAAGGTGAGAGCTTCATACTGGACTTTGAAGATGTGTCCAGAACAAATGAAATAGCCGAAAGCCGCCTGTAATCTGGCCGCCATTGTGGCAGTGATGGGCAGAATCTGCGCTATATGGGGTATCCGGGCTGCCAGGTGGGTATTGACGAAGGTGACTCTCTGGCACATAGTCAGCGGGCGTTGCAGCAGCGCCCGAAAATTGATCGCCGAGGTGCGGCGAATGTCTCGCGTGTACACCAACCCGAGACAACGAAGGGTGTCTACCAGTTGAAATGGGACTACGCTGTCTGCAGGAAGGCCGCGGCCGATCTTCATGGCGCATGATTTTTCCACGTTCATAGCGCTCCCTGCCCCTGCACTGTAACGGGTAATCCACTGCATCGCAGCTTGTACGTCAGCCGCTGAAAGTACGACGAGGGCCAAGTCGTCCGCGTAAGCTCGGCAGCGGAACATATGATCCCGGAGTGGAATACCTGTCAAACGTCGCCGTAATCCGCAAATGAGTGGTTCCATCGCAATGGCATAAAGCACCGTCGACAAAGGGCAACCCTGCCGTACTCAGCGTTCAATCCGTATAGGTTCTGTAAGTCTGCCGTTGACGAGAAGTCTGGACGTTGCTCCACGAAGGAGCCGCATAATCATTTGCGTGAGCGTCGGGGAAATTGCCATTCGGTCCATCACTGCGTTGAGGAATGCATGATTGACGCGGTCAAACGCTTGTCGATGGAGATTAAAGCGCCTGGCAGTCGCGAGTGTGTTGCCACAGCGATCAAATCTCGATATTCACTGAGGGCTGTCTGTATATTACGATCGCCTCCTAAAGATGTTTGTTCGTGGGAAACAATGTCTCGTAAGACATATTTGAGTCGCACTGCTAGAAGGCGTGTGAAAATCTTGAAGTCGGAATTGAGTAACGTCATCGGCCGATCGAGTCGTGTTCCTCCTGCGGGGTTTCGGGACTGATACGAGTAAGCCTTCCATGAACATTGGTGGCGGGTTCGCCGCGCCGGACAAAAGTTGCCAGTACATGTCCCTCCATCGTGGCATCATCAAATCTTGGGAGGTTCTGTAAAATTTGAGAGGTAAACCATCCGGGCCGGGAGATCGATTCAGAGACCCTTTGGCCACAGCGCCTTGGACGTCGTCGGTGGTCACTTCAGAAGTCAGGAGGGTTGCAGCTGCTGCGTTCGGAGTACCAAGTGTCTCCTGGGCAACCTCAGCAATGGCCTCTGCACCGGTAGGTACTTCTTGATAGAAAAGTCTATAGTGCGTTGTGAATGCATCCGCAATGGTAGCTTGCGAAGTCAGCCGTCGTCCATCAGTTGTCATTAAAGCCTGTCGGCGTCGACGAACATTTTGAATAATATGATGCATAGAAGGTTCTTCACCGTTAATCCTATCTTGGCTGCGTGCTCGTACAATAGCTCCCTCTAGACGGCATCTGGTCAAGGTTAAAATCTTTGCCTTGATGCGTTGAGCTTCTTTTAGACGATCCGGGGATGGAGGTTGATCCATGAGTTCACGTAGCGCGCTATAGTAGAAATCAGTTGTATGGTGATTCCACCTGGCTTTGGCTCTGCCATAGTGTGTCAATGTGCGTCGGATGGCCGGTTTGGCGCACAGCAGCCACCACTGCAGTGTGGTCTCGTAACGCATAATGCGTTGAACACAGGTGTGCCGCGTGTCGGTGACCTGTTGTCGATATTCAGGGTCTCGCAGTAGCGTGACATTGAGTTTCCAAGGTCCTGCACTGCGCCATATAGATTGTCGACGTAGGTTCATGGTACAGATGTAGATGTCATGATCCGAAAAGGCAGACGGCCAACGTTCCGCGTCGAGGAGAACTGATTTTAGAGCGTTAGAGATGTATATTCTATCAAGTCGGCTGGCGGAGTGGCTCGTGATGTGTGTATACCCCGGGCGGTCGCCGTGTACCACTCGCCAAGTGTCGAGGAGACGAAGGCGGCGGACGAGGAAGCGAAGTTCCGGACACGTGGTGAAATGGGGGTATTGGTCTGTGCGCTCGAGAACACAGTTGAAATCTCCACCTACGATGAGATGATCGTATCGGCCGAGGAATAAAGGCTTTATATCTTCTGCGTAGAACTGGGAGCGATCCCTCCGTTTATCAATGCCCGATGGGGCGTAGAGATTTATGATTTTGAGTCCTTCAACTGTTATGGCCACCCCTCGCGCTGTTGGGAGGTATGCGACATCGGAAACTGCAATCCCTTCTCGGAGGAGGATGGCTGCGCCTGTGCGTTCCATTGCTGCAGGGGCGGCGCACGTCTCATATCCATAACACCCAGTCCAAGTTGCTGTCCTCAGTTCTTGTAACAGGGCGATGTCGATGTCCGCTGCTCTTAGCGTGTCACGGAGCAGTTGAAGTTTAGCGTGGGACCCGATATTATTAGTATTGATAGTAGCTATTCGGTACGCCTGATGGAAGATCCGTGCTGCCGATAGGTTCGTAGCTGGTGAAGATTGTTGTGGTGAATGCTGGAAGTCCATAGAAGTCACAGGAGTCGCCGTAGAAACTTCCCCCGTTTTAGTGTCGGTCTAACGGAGGAACAGATCTCATTTCCGCATCAGATGGAGGTGGGAAATCCGTGTCATCCGCCCATGAAAAATGTCCGACAGGTTTGACATCGGCCAGAGGTGGCAGCGCTGGCCGAGTCGGCTCAATTGCGTCGGTGACAACAGGCGTGCTATGTTCCATGGCTTTTGGGCGCGGGACTTGAGCACGATCTCTGTTGGACGGTTCACCGTCTTGTGGATGACGCGTCTCCGTGGCAGAGGAGAAAGTGTTATCGTGTTCTCCGTCAGAGTGATGTGCCATCTCTTGGTCCTGCGGAGGGGGCTCAATGGTCGATTCTGATGTCTTGCGGCGTTTTTTTCGTCGTTTGGGCGACTTCTGCATTCGGCAATGAGTTTCGGTGTCTGAGGAAGGAAGAGATTCACGTCGTTCCGGTACAAAATCCGCGGGTGCTATGATGCGGTCTTCATTCTCCAGAACACTCTCATTGGTATCCTTGTGATCTTCTATCGTGTGTGTGTCCGGCTGTTGGACATGTTCACGGGCGGCATCGCCGGTGTCAAGGTGCTGGGTCGCCTCCGGGTGTATCGGACCAGAGAGACGCTTATGAACGGCGTCTTGTATGGGCTGGACGTGCAGTGTCGCCGCATAGGTGACTGGAAGGGTGGTCGTGGTTCTGTCGGTGTTCGTATCGTCGGGCCTTAGTTGTGTGATGCGGCGTTGCAGGCATTCATTACGGACGTGGCCTTCTTTGCCACAACCGGAACATGTTCGAGGTTGTCCGTCGTAAATGACCACTGCACGGCAGCCGCCGATAGAAACGTACGATGGAACGTGCCGTTTGAGATCGATGCGGACTTGTCTCACACCATTATGCACCGGATACGTCGTAAACTGTGCCCATGTCTCGGCTACGGGGTTCTGGACTTTTCCGATCGGGCTTAGCGCCGCGATGACTTCATCTTCATTCACCTCGAAAGGCAGTTCGAATACACGGATCGTCCGAAGGCCAAGTCCTGCATGGTCGACATCCACAGGCCCGACGTTTCCGTCGGAGTGCCCAAATTTTAGTCCATGTCGCGTCCTTTGAATAATCTCGTTGCAGGCAGCGTCGGAAGTCATCTTAACATAAACGACGCTGGTAATGATCGATAGGTGTATGCCGATGAGCTCGTCACGGGGGATCTTCACGTCTTCGCGTAGGAAGCGTTCGACGGCCAGTGCTTTGGGTCGTGCGTATTCATTTGAGAAGGTGAACTTAAGAGTGTTCTTCCTGTAAGAGTTGGCCATTACAGCTTGTTCGACTGAGAAGCGCTGTGACGAGGAAGTAAACAAAACACTCCGCGCGCGCAGGGGCGTGGACGGCCGAGCGCGGTGCGCACTGCTGCCCTGCCGAACGCAGACTGACCAACTGAGCCACCCAAGCACGACTCACGCCCCGTCCTCACACCTTTACTTCTGCCAATACCTCGTCTCCTACCTTCCAAACTTTACAGAAGCTCTCCTCCGAACCTAGCAGAGGCAAATCTCATTCTTGATTTGATATTGTTGTTGTGGTCATCAGGCCGAAAACTACATGGACGCAAACCTCGACGATATCCCCCTGTATTTTTCTTCTCTGCATAACGACTGCAACCTACATGCACACGAACCTGCTTACCGTGGGAAAACTGTGCTCTCCTTCTACACTCCCCCATACACCCTCTCCCCACCCCCCCCCCCCCAAAACACACATACTTACTGCGATAACCAAATAAACCATTCCTTAACGCTTTAAGATGTGTCCCAGCAACACATCACCTTTTTAAACAAGTTGTGCCGTATACATTTTTCCATTCACACTGTTCGCGGCAGTATTATCCAATATACCGTTCTAGCCTTCAGCGTTCTTCTTACCGCCACATTTCCAAAGCTATATTTCTAATTTCTCTGCTGTTCATTGTCTACGTTTTACTTCTTTATATGGCTCCAGGCCTAACAAATATTCCACATTTGTTTGTTTGAGAAAAGCTTTCTTTGGTATTGCCCTTCTGCATTTTGTATCTTCTTTACTTACGCTATTGTCGATTATTTCTCTGCCCCAGAAGCACAACTTCTCTTCTACAGCGTATTACTTCGTAACCTGATTTTCTCATCATCACTTAATTTGATTATCTCATTTCTCCTCGTTTCACATTCATCCCATATCCTCTTGTCAAGACATAGAAGCTGTTCAACTGATTTTGTATATATTTTTCCACCTTTGACAGAATTAAAATGTCACCCAATGGAAATGTCGTGTGGCTAGGGCCTCCCGTCGGGTAGACCGTTCGCCTGGTGCAGGTCTTTCGATTTGACGCCACTTCGGTGACCTGCGCGTCGATGGGGATGAAATGATGATGATTAGGACAACACAACACCCAGTCCCAGAGCGGAGAAAATCTCCCACCCAGCCGGGAATCGAACCCGGGCCCTTAGGATTGACAGTCTGTCGCGCTGACCACTCAGCTACCCAATAATTTCTTCAGACTAAACTTTAATTGCTTTTTCCAAACTTTTCGTTGATTTCTGGTACAACTTGCTCTTTGCACAGATTTAATAAAACCGGGGACAGAATACATTACCGTGTCCCTTTTCTGCTTCTGCTTCCCACTGTTGTCGTTCAACTGTCCTAACTGCAGCTCCTTTCTATAGTATAGACACTGTATTTTATCCCTGGTAACGTTAGAATTTCAAGGTGTAGTCCAGCCAACGTTGGCAAGGGCAAATAGATATGAACAAATTTAGGCTACAGACCTGGTCGTTTCCCTAGCTTTCTAAATGCAATATTTTTCATAACTATTTCCTGTAATAGATGTTTAAATGACTTTAAGAAGAGCCATAATCCTAAATTGCACCTGACGGAATAAGGGCCGGCCGCGGTGGTCTAGAGGTTCTAGGCGCTCAGTCTGGAACCGCGCGACTGCTACGGTCGCAGGTTCGAATCCTGCCTCGGGAATTAATGTGTGTGATGTCCTTAGGTTAGTTAGGTTTAAGTAGTTCTAGGTTCTAGGGGACTGATGACCACAGATGTTAAGTCCCATAGTGCTCAGAGCCATTTGAACCATTTGAACGGAATTAGGATTTTTGTGTGATCCTTATAAACTCTCATTTCCTGCTTCTTCTCGGCCCCTGCACAGATCTCTGTTAATAAGATGACATTAATTGAGCAGAATTGGGCGAACATAAAATACGCTTGTATTGCATTCTCTGTTTAAAATTCTTGTCATGAAATGATGCCATCAGACCCAAATAAAACTAACTTTCATGAATGCTTTCCTCTTGGACGATACTCCCTACTTGTAGACTACTATTCGCTATAATTAAAGGCACTTGAGAGAATCATTCCGCCAGATACGCGACCGTAAATAGGAGTGCGCCACTCGTCTGTCGATTCATTCAACGGTTCCACTCGACTGCCGCTCTGCGCGTACTCACAACGCCGCAATACCGAAACACAAAGATACTAAAGCACTCCTTGTCGCAGCTCGCTGTTGCCGTAGTTGTTATTGAATCGCTCACGTCGTTCTGTAGATCGACATGCAGAAACGGTGCACTCACAGTTCTCAGGTTTGACGGCACACAGTGAATTACATTACAGTATCCAAAGTACACGATTACTAAATAACACAATAACAATAATAATAAATACAGTACTGAATATTCGATATTTCACAAACATCAATCTTCTATTCATTGCTTTAAGCACTTTTTTCATTACATTCTTGTCCAATCCGGTGAACATCATCAAATTCAAAATAATGGTAACAGTATAGAAGACATCAAAGCTCAAGAGCAAGTTGAGTGCCAGAGCAACAGCGAGACGTAATACATTAACGTCAGATGAAATAGTGGAAGAAAGAAATAAGAGGTAGGTAGTAATGAAGGAAACATAGACAGTGCTGAAAAGGCGTAAGATATGCTTGTTTGTTGTTGGCCACAAAGAAGAGAATAAAGATATGCCGAGATTTAAACTACGCCATCTCTAACGGGCATAGGTCCAATTTCCTGTTTAAAGACGAATAATTTTGGATAATACGCACGTATAGCGCAGGTTGCTCCAGAATCGTGTGTCTGAAACGTAGAAGTCGAAGAAAATACATATATAACGTGTTTCACAATTCATGTTACACATTTCTAGACGTCATAGTGTCGACTTAGTAGATCAAGTTTTACATAGGAATCTATGTCCGGAAAAGTCATCCAACGACGTTACACTGATTCGTAGTTATAGGAGCCGACGTCTTTAAATTTATGTACTCTGAAGCGCCAAAGAAACTGGTGCACATGCCTAATATCGTGTAGGGCCCCCATGAGCATGCAGAAGTGCCGCAACACGGCGTCGCATGGACTCGACTAATGTTTGAAGTAGTGCTGGAGGGAACTGACACCCTGAATCCTGCAGGGCTGTCCATAAATCCGTAAGAGTACGAGGGGGTGCAGATCTGACAGCACGTTGCTAGGCGTCCTAGATATGCTTAATAATGTTCTTCGGAGTTTGGTGGCCAGCGGAAGTGTTTAAACCCAGAAGAGTGTTCCTGGAGCCACTCTGTAGCAATTCTGGACGTATGGGTTATCGTATTGTCCTGCCGAAATTGCCCAAGTCCTTCCGAATGCACAATGGACATGAATGCGTACAGGTGATCAGACAGGATGCTTACGCACGTGTCACCTGTCAGAGCCGTATCTAGACGCATCTGGCGCCCCATATTACTCCAACTGCACCCGTCACACACCATTACAGAGCCTCCACCAGCGCACACTTGTTGATTGCCCAGCATTGAAATCTGCAGCAGTTTGCGGAAGGGCTGCACTTCTTTCACGCTGAACTATTCTCTTCAGTCATCGTTGCTCACGTTCTTGCAGGATCTTTTTCCGGCCGCAGCCAGTCGGGATTTGATGGTTTACCGGATTCCTGATATTCACGATAGATTCGTAAAATGGTCGAACTGGAAAATCGCCAATTCATCGCTACCTTGAAAATGCTCTGTCGCATTGATCGTGGGCTGACTAACACCAAGTTCAAACTCAATCTTGCCATTGTAGGAGCAGTAACCGACCTAACAACTCAGCCATACACTTGTCGTATGCAGACGTTGCCGACCGCAGCACCGTATTCTGCCTGTTTACATATTTCTGTATTTGAGTAAGCAGGCATATTCCGGTATCTTTGGCCCTTCAGTGTATAAACAGAGTGATTTCATGATGATGTTACAAGCTTTCTAGTATGGTGGAGAACGATAAACGTATCAGTATGTATCAGTTTGAGGTAAGGATCCCTGTATAGGAAACGAACGAGTTGAGAATTAGAAAGAAGCGAAAACGGTTCTGATACCTCTGACAGTGGAAAGCATGTACAGGTTCTGTTGTTGCGAAAACTGTAGGGTAGGCAACTTTACGAGGTGGCAGTATGGACCAAAACAAGGTAGAAATGCCCAGTAAACATAGGCTCTGAAATGGTACCTGAGGGAGCTATGAGTACTTGTTCAGTAGAGTAGCGAAGATTAACAAGTGCACGTAGCTGCTCAATTATGCATTTTAGAGCCCTTGTTTACTGGATATTTTTCTTCGTTTTGGTTCGTACTACCACTTCTGACAGTTTCCTACTTTATATAGCCTTACCAACAACAGTACCAGTGCAAGTACTCCACAGTCAGAGGAATCAGAATGATTTTCACCTCTAACGTTCGATTGGTTCGTTTCCGTTACAGGAACCCTTACCTCAGATTGATAGTGTTATCCTTTTCCATCATCCTAGAAAGTTTGTAAGAAGAATCTCGATGTTAGCTGTCCCTTTGCAGTCGTCATTTGAAATGTCACGTACAGCTCCGCTTCCTATTGGAACTTCGTAAAACAGTAGAGGTTGAAGCAGAAATATCTGTAGCAACAGAAACTGGCGTAGAAACGAAAGTGTGTTGCATTACTTATTGAACGCTCATCGCACCTTACGACGGAATGCAGTATAAAAAGCGTGGAAGTATTTCGTACCATGTAAGTATCGAACGACTGAGGCAAGCGATAGGGGAGCGGCTTGTGCCACAGCTGAGGTGAAGCAATCGCTTCCTCCTCCCGGACTGCTCGTTATTTCGCGCGAGGCGAGATCGCTAGCTGCATGCGGGTGCGACTGGCGGTATCCGGCCCTAACAAGGGGAGACTGCCTGTGCACGGAGGCCCGCCGTTGCCTGCTGGCTGCTGTTGCCTGCTGCCTGCTGCCGTCTGGGAGGCGAGGCGAGGCCGGGCTGCCAGTTATTTCCCTGCGGGTCCGCCGGTAATCGTATCAGGACCGCGGCGCGACTCCCGCCAGCAAGCTGAGTGACTTAGCCAGCAGCAGCCGGCTATAGTACGCGCTGTCGGAGTGACGAGAGTCAACCAATCATGCACAGAAGACGAAATACCACTCCTAAAGTGAGAAAAAAACCGTGTCCTGAACACGCGGCTCCAATCAGTATCGAAAAAATTCATGAACAGTCGTGTACTCTAAGGTGTTATTTTATTTTATTCTCAAGGCTACCAGTTTCGGCATTTCATTATGCCATCCTCAGGACCCATATGCTTCTATCCAAATAAACGAACTTGTCGTATAGCGATGTAAACCACTATATATCGTGCTTCGAATGAAGCAATTGAATAACAACTGAATTCAAGATATTCGGTGATTTATAGTGCTATTCATAGTGAAAAAAGTCTTCAGTCCCGGATACGAATCCGGCCGCTGCTTAAATTTTGATTAATAATCAGAATTCCGGCATAAGAAGTCAGCCTCATTCTGCCAACGGCCTTGTCAAAGAGGACGCAGGAGTGGACAGAGGTTCAGGGAACTCTCTTGTCCTAGGGGTGGGAAACTGCCCCTGAAGGTGGAAGAATCAACGACGATCAAAGGCATGAGGAAGCAGAATGGAAAGTTTCAATCCAGAAATAGTATGGTTCAGTGAAGTGAAGTGGAATGAAGACAAGGATTTCTGGTCAACGGGAGCAGAAAATGGCGTAACGGGAGTATGAATAAGAAGGTAGGGCAGAGAGTGTGTTACTATGAACAAGTCAGTGTTAGGGTTATTCTTATCGGAATCGACAGCAAACCATCACCGACAACGATAATTCAGGTATACATGCCGACGTCGCAAACTGAAGATGACGAGACAGAGAACGTGTATGAAGATATTGAAAGGGTTACGCTGTATGTAAACAGACATGAAAATCTAATAGTCATGGGGGACTGAGACAAGAAATGAGAGAGGAGAAAAATTAATTGAGTTCTCTAATAAACTTCAGCTAGTAATAGCGAGTACTCTGTTCAGGAATCATAAGAGGAGGAGATATACTTGGAAAAGGCCGGATGGTGCGGGAAGATTTCAGTTAGATTACATCACGGTCAGACGGAGATTCTGAAATCAGATACTGCATTGTACGGCGTACCCAGGAGCAGATATAGACTCAGATCACAACACAGTAGTGATGAAGAGTAGGTTGAAGTTTATGATATTAGCCAGGAAGAATAAATACGCAAAGGAGTGGGATACAGTGTAAGTAGGCTGTTTAGGTTTTTTTATTGGTAACGCCACCTCTGTATGAAAATCGCTGGCTGTGCTGTGTGCAGTCTGTGGCTGCTTTGCATTGTTGTAATACTCGCCATTGTAATGTTAGGCAGCTGGCTGTGAACAGCGCGTAGCGTTGCGCAGTTGGAGGTGAGCCACCAGCAGTGGTGGATGTGGGGAGAGAGATGGCGGAGTTTTGAAATTTGTCATGAACTGCTATATTTATAGATGATGATATCAAGGTAAATACATTGTTTGTTCTCTATTAATATCTTTCATTTGCTAACTATCCCTATCAGTAGTTAGAGCCTTCCATAGTTTGAATCTTTTATTTAGCTGGCAGTAGTGGCGCTCGCTGTATTGCAATAGCTTGAGCAGCGAAGATTTTTGTGAGGTAAGTGATTTGTGAAAGGTATAGTTTAATGTTAGTCAGGGCCATTCTTTTGTAGGGAATTTCGAAAGTCAGATTGCGTTGCGCTAACAAAATATTGTGTGTCAGTTTAAGCACAGTCATGTAGAATTGTTCAAAGGGGAAGTTTCATATGGCGACCCTGCCAGGATATAAAATAAACTTAGATGCATTTGCTGATGTGAACACTTTCTGTCAACAGATCTATTAAATAATAATTTTGTAATCCACATTCTTTCAAAAAAAGGAGCACTTGGAAAGGAAAGAACAATAAGAAGGGACTAGTAACAGTAACTGGACACATAATTTTCTTTTCAAGTACATGGTAATATTTTTTTTACAATAAGTTGTTGTGGTGCACCACTTTAATTACTTAGACATTAAGATGTGAATATACATTTCCCCTATCTGCATTGTTGTTTTTACTGTAATATTTTTTCTGCTTGAGCTATGTCATGTTTAGGTATACGGGTAAGTTACTGCTGTTTGCCAGGCATAGTGTTACTGAATTTGACTTTGTGTTACTCTGCTAAGCCAGTTTTACTACTCATTTATTTTTCTTGTTGCTGCACATTGGCTCATATTAGTTGTAATGTTGCATTGCTTGGTAATTTAGATTTACTGTAGCTTGCTTTGCAATTTTCCATTTTTTTGGTCATTGTTGTTTGTATTACTTATTTTGTGCTGCTGCATTGCCTCGTTCCTTAGTTTAGCATCTGAGCTCAGTAGATTTAAGTTAGCTTAAGAGGGGGTAGCCTCTAAGAGAATGAGTTGCGATGAATTGGAAGAAATGCATTGAGAAGTTATACGAAAAAAAAGTACAGAAAATAGGTTTAGGTAGGATTTTCTTGGAAATAAATGTTGAGGTAAGAAATGTGTGAACATATAAATACAGAAAGAATGCTTAGATAGAATTTTTTTGGTGGAAACAAAGGATGAAATAAGAGGAAAGATATATGAAGTTTTGGGTTGGACTGCAGTACCAAATGTTACACTGAAAACGAACCCTGTCCTTTCCTATTGGTGTTATCCCACTATGTGTTTGTGTACCCTTGTGTATTTGTTTTCTTCCTGTCTCTGTGTAGTTTCATAGAATTTTTTTCTTCTTTTAATATGAAGCTACATTCACTATGATGAGGAATACTGTTATCCTCGAATATAATTGGCATTAATAATGTGTGATTTACTTTGTAAAGATGTTCAGACATTATTTACTTTGTTTTGTGTTAATGCTCATGTGTGAAGTTGATGTTTCGAAAGTTATTGTGATCTTTTATGTATGTACTCATGTCATAATTCCACTGATGTATATGTTATTTCGATTCTTTTGTAAAGCCCCTATTACTACAAATGTTATCTGTATTATTATGTTTTTAATGATGTATTTTGTACCTTTGTTATTGTATTCTCATGTTATAAAATTGTAATTGACACCAGTTTATCAAACTAAGTAACTTGTAAGCATTCATTACACTGCACACATTTCCGTTGGTCATAGTATATGGACAATATGTGAGAAGTAGGGACTGATAGTGTTTGCACGTGTGTTAACAATTCAGCAAGGGACTGGATAACACCATTGCTGGTTCTAAGGACAATTCCAAAAACTTTGTGAGTGCACAAGTGGTGGTTATGGACTTGCTATATTATCCGCAAGACTCTTCAATGGTGATTGTGCACCTGCACAGTCACAACAGATGGCTGTTGGCTATCTCTACCAGGACTACAGTGGGTCTGCTCTGTGATGACCTACCAATACTCTTCAAAACGTCGAATGACTCTGCTGTGGGTTTGCTATGTTGTGGCCCATTACCTGTCAGCATGTCAAGAGTCAGCACTGCCTTTCTGATGGAAGGACACTACTTCTTCAAGACTGCATGGAAATCCACTGTGTGCAATTTCTTTTACTAATGAGACTTTGCGAAAAAAAAAACTGTAATTGTATTATGATGAATGATCAGGACTGTCTTTATGAACTGTGACAAAATTTTAGCTTTTGACCAACATTGTATCAATAAGTGTGTGCATTTGATTTCTTTGTTATTGTAATTGTGAAAAAAATTTTAACAAATATGTATTGGCCAGTGCCCAAAAAAATTTGTAAAATTTTTTGTGGGGAGCATGGGGGCTATGTAAGTAGGCTGTT
This sequence comes from Schistocerca americana, assembly GCF_021461395.2. Classification (NCBI taxonomy): domain Eukaryota; kingdom Metazoa; phylum Arthropoda; class Insecta; order Orthoptera; family Acrididae; genus Schistocerca; species Schistocerca americana. The sequence goes on along the minus strand of NC_060119.1, from coordinate 159,251,442 downwards.
TAGGTTTTTTTATTGGTAACGCCACCTCTGTATGAAAATCACTGGCTGTGCTGTGTGCAGTCTGTGGCTGCTTTGCATTGTTGTAATACTCGCCATTGTAGTGTTGGGCAGCGGCAGCTGGATGTGAACAGCGCGTAGCGTTGCGCAGTTGGAGGTGAGCCGCCAGCAGTAGTGGATGTGGGGAGAGAGATGGCGGAGTTTTGAAATTTGTCATGAACTGCTATATTTATAGATGATGATATCAAGGTAAATACATTGTTTGTTCTCTATTAATATCTTTCATTTGCTAACTATCCCTATCAGTAGTTAGTGCCTTCCATAGTTTGAATCTTTTATTTAGCTGACAGTAGTGGCGCTCGCTGTATTGCAGTAGCTTGAGCAGCGAAGATTTTTGTGAGGTAAGTGACTTGTGAAAGGTATAGTTTAATGTTAGTCAGGGCCATTCTTTTGTAGGGAATTTCGAAAGTCAGATTGCGTTGCGCTAACAAAATATTGTGTGTCAGTTTAAGCACAGTCATGTAGAATTGTTCAACAGACGTACTAAGGAATGACGAGATACGGTTGAAGCTCTTTAAGGCTATAAATACAGCCATAAGGAAAATCTCAGTAGGCAGTATATTTGAAGAGGAATGGACATCTCTAAAAAGGACGATAACAGAAGTTGGGAAGGAAAAAATAGGTACAAAGACGGTATCTGCGAATAAACCATGGATAACAGAAGAAATACTACAAATGATCGATGAAAGAAGGAAGTACAAAAATGTTCCGGGAGAGTCAGGAATACAAAAATACAAGTCGCTGAGGTTCGAAATAAATAGGAAGTGCATGGTAGCTAAGACGAAATGGCTGCATGAAAAATATGAAGAAACCGAAAAAGAAATGATACAGGAAAGTCAAAACAACCTTCGTGACATTAAAAGCAAGGGCGATAACATTAAGAGTGCAACCGGAATTCCACTGTTAAAAGTATGGTTGGAAAGAATACAATGAAAGCCACTATGACGGGAAGGATTGTCTGATGTGACAGAATAAGAAACGAGTCGACTTAGCAGAGATAGGGGACCCGGTATTAGAATCAAAATGTAAAAGAGCTTTGGTGGACTTAAGGTCAAATAACACAGAAGGGCTAGATAACTTTCCTTCAGAATATCTAAAATCTTTGGAGGAAGTGGCAACAAAACCACTATTCATGTTGGTGTGCAGAATGTATCAGTCTGGCGACATACCATCTGACATTCGGAGAAACATCATCCACACAATTCCGAATACGGTAAGAGCTGACAAGTGCGATAAGTATGGCACAATCAGCTTAACAGCTCATGCACTCAAGTTGCTGACAAGATTAACATACTTAAGATTGGAAAAGAAAATTGGCTTTAGGGAAGATAAAGGCACGAGAGAGGCAATTCTGAGGTTGCCATTGATAATGGGAGCGAGACTAAAGAAAAATCAAGGCACATCCATAGGATTTGTCGACCTGGAAAAAGCGTTCGACAATGTAAAATGGTGCAAGATGTTCGAAATCCTGAGAAAAATAGGGGTTAGCTATAGGGAGAGATGTGTCACATACAATATGTAAAACAGCCAACAGGGAATAATAAGAGAGGACAACCAAGAACTAAGTGCTCGTGTTAAAGAAGGTGTAACTGTTCAATCTGTATATCGAGGAAGCAATGATGGAAATAAAAGGAAGACTCAGTAGTGAAATTAAAATTCAAGGTGAAAGGATATCAATGATGGGATTCTCGGATGAGATGGCTTTCCTGAGTGAAAGTGAAGAAGGATTACACAATGTCCTGAATGGAATTAACAGTGTAATGAGTAAAGAGCATGGATAGAGAGTAAATCGAAGAAAGACGAACTTAACGAGAAGTAGTAGAAATGAGAACAACGAGAAATTTAATATCACGATAGATGGGAACAAAGCAGATGAAGTTAAGGAATTCTGCTGCCTAGACAGTAAAATAACGAGTGACGGACGGATCAAGGAGGACATAAAAAGCAGACTAGCTATAGCAAAAAAAGCATTCCTGCCCAAAACAAGCCTACTAATGACAAATATTGACCTTAATGTGAAGAAGAAATTTATGAGAATGTACGTCTGGCGTACAGCATTGGATTGTAGTGAAACATGGACAGTGTGGGAACCGAAACAGAAGAGAATAGAAGCATCTGAGATGTGGTGCTAAAGACGATTGTTGAAAATTAGGTGGACTGTTAAGGTAAGGGATGAGGAGCTTCTGTTCAGAATCGGATAGGAAAGGACTCTGTGGAAAACACTGAAAAGGAGAAGGGACAGGATGATAGGACGTACGTTAAGACATGAAGGAATGACTTCCACGATACAAGAGGGAGCTGTAGAGGGCAAAAACTGTAGAGGAAGACATAGATTGGAATACATCCAGCAAATAATTGAGAACGTTGGTTGCAAGTACTACTCTGAGATGAAGAGGTTGGTGCAGGAGAAGAATTCGTGGCGGGCCGCATCAAACCAGTCAGAAGACTGATGACCCAAAAAAAGAAGGAAGACAAGTTCGTTTATTTGGATAAAAGCGTATAGGGCCTGAAGATGGCATAATGAAATGCCGAAACTGGTAGCCCTGACAGTAAAATAAAATCATATCATTAAGTACAAGTCTGTTGTTGAATTTTATTGACACTGAGAACGTCTTAAAAGGTGTCAATCTCAATAACTAACAAATACAATATCTAACAAATACAAATAAGTCCACGAAACATTTTAAGAAATGAGCATAGATAAGTGGCTAAACATAGCATTACCGAACTATCAGTTTAATAAGTCATGGTTGTGAAATGCTAACAGGAATTATTTATATAAGAAAATAAAAAGAAGCCGACCTCCTTGAAGAGCAGTTTCAATTCCCAAGAAATGTAGGATCACACGAGGCAATACAGACGCTTTGACTTCTCTTAGAAGATGGGTTAAAGAAATACTAACATACCCTTATAAATCCTGTAGACTTTTGCCAATAGTGACTGGAATACCCACTCCGAAATTTTGAAGGTAGACGTGGTGTGAAATACAGTGTGCAGAAGTTTATAAACGACTTCTACACAAACCACACGGCAGCAACAAGTGTCGAAGAGCATAAAAGAGAAGCAGTGGGTGAGAAGGGAGTGAAACGAGGATGTAGCACACCCCAAAGTTATCGCTCTGTAAACTGAGTAAAGGAAACCAAAGAAAAAATTGCAGAAAAATTGTAGTTCAGGGAGAAGTATAAAAACCGTGAGGTTTACTAACGACATTCTAATTCTGTCAGAGACAGCACAGAACTTGAGGAAGAGTAATTGAACGGAAAGGACAGCGTCTTGAAAAGAGAATATAAGATGAACATCAACGAAAGCAAATCAAGGATAATGGAATTTAGTGGAATTAATTCAGAAGATGATCAGGGAAACGAAACACTTAAAGCAGCAGATGAGTTTTGTTATTTGAGAATAACTGATTGCGGCCTAAGTATAGAGGATATAAAATGTAGACTGGAAACGACAAGAAAAGCGTTTCCGAAGCAAATGTTATAGAGTCTTATTATGACCAGACGCGTTTCGCTTCATTTTCAAGCATCTTCAGTGGTCAGATTTTTTGTTGTTTATTACATTCTTATTCGTGTTCCGCGTGTGTGTGTTGAGTTTTTGTACACAGAACTTTCACTGCACTTAATAAATTCACATCTCTCCTCTTGGAATGTGTCAATGTCCTCTCGCGATTTCGCGAAAAACAAGGAAGACAAAATGTATGTTGGTTTACGTTCGTAGAACTGTGCAGTCTGCTCTGCTTCGATATTAGTTTTGATAGTGAGGATTTTTGCTATTCTGTTTTATGATCAATTTAGATAATTTTCTGCGGAAGAGCGTTTTGAGTAACCTTAGATTTTTGGAAACTCGTATCACCATACTACGTGTTCGGTGATACACTATGTGGCTTAAGCACTGTGGGCTACATTTCTTGGTAAATAGGTTTATTTACGAACGTTCGTATTGTGTGGAGAATTTTACGTGAAGTTAATGCAGTTCTCAGATTATTATCATTTGTGTTTAGCATTGAGGCTTTTGTTAACCGTGTCGCCATGCGTTCGTGATCTTGTAGGTTTTGCGTAGTGCTCATTGGGCCTTTTAAATGGTATGCACTTGCTATAGCGGTGGCTAATGACCTCTATTTTGGTTCTCTGGTTTTCTTAATATTCAATGGGGAAGTTTATGGTGTGCATTTGTGTTAATTATGTAAGACTTTGTGGTGACTCTGTTCAGAATCTCAGGGTGACTCTGTTCAGAATCTCAGCATCTTTGCTGCGAGTCTGAATCCAACCCACGTTCCTTGTACTCTAGTACCTCATTTATAATAATATTCTGAGAGAACCCACAAATAAAAATATATTTTAATAATGTGTTTCATAATGTTCAATAATTTGTGACATAAAACATTGCATGTGTGTGTTATTGCGTCCATTTTCAATTTTAAATGCCTTTATGACCCATTGGTTTTACACAATATGACGATGCCACAAAAGGGTGAAACACGTCATTGGTGTAAAACAATTTGGCAACCAATATTGTTTTTATTCTGAAATTTAAAAAAAAATTAGATTGACAGGAACAAAATGGCTAAATAGTAATGGCTGGAGGACAAATGTAAGGATTTAGATGCATATTTCACTAGGGGAAAGGTAGATACCGCCTACAGGATAATTAAAGAGGTCCTTGTAGAGAAGAGAAACAGCTGTGTGAATATCAAGAGGGCAGATCGAAAACGTATCATAAGCAAAGTAGGGAAAGCTGAAAGGTGGAAGGGGCATATACAGGGTGATTTTCTCCACCGTGTAAAAACTCTAGGAATTGCTTGAGGAGTGGATAAAAAACGGAAGTCTAATGAAATTATGTCCGGAAATGCATGATTTCCCTGCTAGAGACCATTTATTCAATCACACTTTGTTATAGAGACTGCAGTCCAATACGCTCTGTACGATGCTGCCACAGTTAAAGTACGCATGGCTTCCTCCTATAGTGTGGTACTGTTCCTCATACTTCATACCCTAGCGCCCTCTCCTGCCACGTAATTGGTAATGTTGTGACAGATTGACTTCTCTTACTGACTTACCTTGTAGTGGATATGATACAGGGTCGTACACAATGGTTCTGTATGTGAATCGAGGGCTTACGGACTGGTGTTTACTTACGGAAAGGCAAGTGGCAACGGTTGGTGGGCAGCAAGGTTGTATCAAGAGACCTATCCCCGCCGACCACAACCACAGCGTTCATTGTCTGATACAGTGATTCGCCGGTTGTTTGAGACGGAGTCGTTTCAAGAAGCAGGAGATCATGAAGAACGTACCCAGAATGTTCCAACTTCGAGGAATATGTGATTAACACTGTGGAAGGTGAACACCGTGTCAGTACCAGGTATTTGGCTCGCCAGTACAGATTAAGCCAGACGACCGTGTGGAATCTTCTCCATGACAATTGTTACTACCCTTATCACTTACAGCGTGTGCAGGACTTACTAGCGACAGACTTTCCACATGGGAGCAGGTTTGTGACTGGTTTCGTCACTAGGAAACCAAGATTATGGGATTTTTGTCAATCATCCTATTAAAAAATGAGGCCCCCTTTAGGCGTAGTGGTATCTTCAACTTTCATAACAATCATCTATGGAATAGCATCCAGAACCCCCACGGTATGATGACAGCGAAGAATCAGCATCGGTGCAGCCGAAATCTGTGGTCCAGAATAACTGGCGACCGTATTTTCGGACCAGTCTCCCTTCCACATAGCCTAAAGTACGGAAGTATAGGCGTTTCCTGCGGGTGACTTTGCCTGTCCTGCTAGAATAAGGGCCAATGATGGTTCGAAGGGTTATGTGGCTGCTACATGGTTGTGCACCAGCCCAATTCGCCGTTAACGTCCGGACGCTTCTCAATCGTGTCCTCCCTGGTCGATGGATCGGACGAGGGGTCCAGTTGCATGGCCTGCTCGTTCACCGGATCTCAACCAGTGCGATTTCTGATTGTGGGGCCATCTCAAAACTATTGTATATGCAGAGCCCATTCCGTACATGGAGAGATGGGAGCAGCGTATTCATGCAGTCTGGACGATGTGAACATGTGAGACAGAACATGCTGCCGCGCGTATACGCATGCATTGAGACGCATGGAAACCATTTTCGACACATATTGTAACTGTGACGGCATGGTATGGCGCGTGTTAGACAGCAGTCTCTGTTGGTTGATTTGGGGGCAAGGGAACAAACAGCGAGGTCATCGGTCCAATCGGGTTAGGGAAGGGTGGGGAAGCAAGTCGGTCGTGCCCTTCCAAAGGAATCAACCCGGTATTTTCCTGCAGCGATTTAGGGAAATTACGGAAAACCTAATTCAGGATGGCCGGATATGGGTTTGATCCGTCGTCTTCTCGAATACGAGTCCACTGTGCAAATCAAATGGTTCAAATAGCTCTGAGCACTATGGGACTCAACTTCTGAGGTCATTAGTCCCCTAGAACTTAGAACTAGTTAAACCTAACTAACCTAATGACATCACACACATCCATGCCCGAGGCAGGATTCGAACCTGCGACCGTAGCGGTCTCGCGGTTCCAGAGTGCAGCGCCTAGAACCGCACGGCCACTTCGGCCGGCGATTGTGCAAATCACTGCACTACCTTGCTCGGTGCAGTCTCTCTAACAATGTATGATTGAATAAATTCTCTCTAGCATGGAAAGCATGCCTATGTTCATTAGACGTTTATGTTCCGTATCCTCTCGTCGATCAAGTAACACGGTGGGAAAAATCACCCTGATGATGGTCTATACAAGAGAAGAATTTAGTAGAGCTGTCAAATATCTGAGTCTAAAGAAGGCCTCAGGAGAAGACGATATTCCGTCTGAACTACTGATAGTCTTGGGAGAGCCATACATGACTAAACTCTTCCTTCTGGTGAGCAAGATGTATGAGACTCCAAGAAGAATTTAATAATTCCAATTCCAAAGAAAGCAAATGCTGATAGGAGTGGAAATTATCAAACTATCAATGTAATAAGTCGTGATTGGAGAATACTAATACTAATTGTTTTTGGAAGAACGGAAAAAGTGATAGAAATCAACCTCGGGGACGATCAGTTTGGATTCCGAAGAGATGTAGAAACATGCGAGGTAACAGTGATTCTACCAGTTACGACAGAAGACAGCTTAAGGAAAGGCAAGAGTATGTTTATAGCATTTGTAGACATTGTGGAAGCGTCTGACAATGTTGACTGGATTACTGTCTTCGGAATTCTGAAGGAGTTAAATACAGGGAGCAAAAGACTATTTACCGCTTGTACAGAAACCAGACGGCAGTTATACGAGTCGAGGGCAATGAAAGGGAAGAATAAAAATATAGATTTAAGTGCTATGATTTGTTTTTCCTGTATGTACGAGTATTTGTCTGGAGTGTAGCCATGTATGGAAGTGAAACGTGGGCGATAAATGGTTTAGACAAAAAGAGAGTATAAACTTTAGAAATGGGGCGCTACAGAAGAATGATGAAGGTTGGATGGGTAGATTACGTAACTAATGAGAAGGTACTGAATAGAATTGGGGAAACAATAAATGTGTGGCACAAATTGACCAAAAGAAGGAATAGCTTGACAGATTCTGAGAGTTCAAGGGATCACCAATTTAATATTGGGAGGAAGTGTGGACGGTAAAATTCTTAAACGGAGACCAACAGAAGAATACAGAAAGAATTTTCAGAAGGATGTAGGTTGCAGCAGTTATTCCGAGATGAAGAAGCTCGCACAAGACAGAGTAGCTCGGAGGGCTGCATCAAACCAGTCTTCGGACTGAAGACCACAACAACAACAATAACTTGTAACTTACATTTCCCTGACAAAAAAAATGGTTCAAATGGTTTTAGCACTGTGGGATTTAACTTCTGAGGTCATCAGTCCCCTAGAACTTAGAACTACTTAAACCTAACTCACCTAAGGACATCACACACATTCATGCCCGAGGCAGCATTCGAACCTGCGACCTTAGCGGTTGCACGGTGCCAGACTTAAGCGCCTAGAACCGCTCAGGTACACGGGCCGGCATTTTTTCCGACAAAAGTACTTTAAAGTTCTTCTGGTGTCGAACCCATATGTTTCATTTGTTCCTTTGTAAATCGAACCATTGCGTTTCGGTAGCTAATTTACTGTCACCACATTTTCCTTTTATTTGCGTGCATGTACGTGTGACACATATGCAAATCACATGAGAAATAATCTAAAAGTGTAGTAGGTAGAGGGAAACGTGTTATAGGTCGATAAAGTATCTAGTACGTTACCTTCCCTGCTACGCAAGATTGGTTTTTGCGTTAGCTGTTAGGCTATTTAATTAATTTCACGTGTTGTTGGGCTATATCCATTGCGTATTCAATATTTGTTCCAAGCATGATGCTGTGCAGCGTCTGTAGCATGACTTGAACTGCGCATAATCATCGGTGTTTAAACTGATATTAGATTCGCTATTCCATGTGGAGATTGGCTGCTGGGCAATGAAAGAGAAAAATGTCACCTTACCTAACCACAAACACCTTTCGTAACGGCGATGTGATTTTCGAGGTGGAACGATTCCTGAAAACCCGAAATGGGATACTGCACAACCAAGGTCACCACCATATTATACATCGTTGCGAAAAAGTATCGTACATAAGAGTAAATACGTTAATAAAGACTAACAGCACCACCGTTGCAGCTTAATTTCTCGAGGTATTAATTAGAACTTAATGACCACAAATATAGATTCAACAGGTTGTGGAAAATAGTCATCTTTTGAAAATAATTGTAAGATGGCAATGAGTTCTATTTCATCCACTCGCACGAAACATACAAAACACGATTTAAGAAATCACCCAGAAATTGCTTGTCAAGTTGACACATTTTAAATTACTTCATAATTTTTTTGATATGAGTGTTTTCAGTGTAGCCATCTAGCCTTGTAGATAACGAGGCTAGCCACAATTTAAAAATCAATACTTCATTTCCATTACGCAACGTAACTCTTTGTACAAATTTTTTATATTGCGAAAAACTTTACTGCCAACAGATCCGCTGATTCTTTAAACAACGATGCAATTTTCACTTAATTGGCACTTGCGATTTGCTGCGAAGAGAAAAACGTTTCCCTGTATGTGACTGCCTATACAAAACTACCACTAAGAAACAATTTCACACTGCTAAAAATTCGGTGTAAAACCATTGTCCAGTTGCAGGATATGTTCTTGCCCACTGTTTTTTAAGCAGGACTCAACAGACTATCAAGGGCTTTCGGACAGGAAGTGAAATATGACATACTTCGGCAAAGGACTGGTTTGTCTTTCAGGTCATTTATTTTCCCAATGACGGATTTATCGACAGGGCGAGAGTAATTGCCGTAATTACTGCGGTCGCTTCGAATCGGGTCTTGTAACGGTCGTTTATATCGAGTGGCCAAAACCCACGCGTTACGAAACATTCGATATAATCATCCATCAAACCGTACTTGGAAGAACTCATATTTCGTGACGGTGCATACACCACAAATACTTAGAATTACAGCAATGGGAATTCTGATTAGGCAATAAAAGTTTTAGTGACAAAGTAATTTTTTCCTTATTTTAATTACATACTTGAATTCACGTACAGTCAGTCATTAATAAGTTTTTGCGGCGGCGCGGCTACCTTTCGTCCATTTATCTGCACCTACCTGTGAACTCGTTGCAGCAGATTGTCTGTAGGAAAGCCGAGCAGAAACCTACCGTATTGCTACTCACACCGGGCTGCACACAACGTAACTATTCCAAGAATCGGGAAAAGGTCTTAATTTTGAATGAAAGGTGGAAATACTGGGAAAACTTCGGTATATTCTGAACCTTGATAATGCACACTTACACTGCCAAGCCCGCGCTTATCTTAACACAGTCATGCACAAATCCTTTCATCCACGTTAGCAAGTTTATGGTAACGTATTTCCCGAAATCTGAACAGCTGCGAAGCACGGATTTCTCTTGACCGAAAATGCTCCCATACTATTAAGTTTAATGCTGTCTAATGCAGGCCGGCCGTCGTGGCCGTGCGGTTCTAGGCGATTCAGTCCGGAACCGCGTGACTGCTACGGTCGCAGGTTCGAATCCTGCCTCGGCCATGGATGTGTGTGATGTGCTTAGGTTAGTTAGGTTTAAGTAGTTCTAAGTTCTATGGGACTGATGACCACAGATTTTAAGCCTCATAGTGCTTAGAGCCATTTGAACCATTTTTGAAACAAGAAAGCCTGCATGAAACAAACAGAACAATTCAAGAAAACATTCTCTTGACCTGTTTCTTGATGTCTCTGTGCACTACTGTCCTCTAGCCTATGAAAATTAGAACTACGTACTCGGCTAAACCCACTTCAGACCATCTGTCACTGTACACATATCAGTCATTCTCCCGATACACATGCTCTAGACAGGAGAGAGATAAGGCGCCACACCTCGTTTTTCATAATAGTGTAGAAGGGGCCCCATAGAGTCCGATTACAAGACTAGTGGTAAAAATTCAGCTCCTGAATCATCATTTAATTATTTTACTGTAAAAATATGAAGCGTTATCAAACGTAAGAAATACACAAACCGTAGGTGTGCTAGACTAAGATTTATTGGGAAGTTTCTGTTACGTGCAATGCACCTGAAAGAATGCCTCATACAAGATAGTAGTGTGACGAACCCTAAATTATTGCCTCAGCTTGTGCAGTATTTATCGGGTAGATATGACAGTACAAGTTGAACGTATTCTGAGACGCGTTTTTAGGATCATAACACGCGATTGTAGGGAATACAAAAGTGTGACATGAGTGCTAGAGAAACGAAAACGGGATTGTTTTGAAACAGCGGTGAAACCGTGTAGATTAAATTACGAAAACCGCTATTCAGAAATGAATGCCCGACAGTTTTCTTCAGCTATTGTTTATCTCGCCCATAGAATATGAAAATAAACGCATGGTGAGGTGTACAGATGCGAAAGGATTAGGGCAGACGATCCGTAATATTGGTAACAAGTACGCTCCGTCATGTACTCTGTACTGGCTTGCACAGAATGTAGGTATGATTCACAGAAGGGAAGAAACTGTAAACTTCATGCATTGTATTCTTTTTCTAGCGGCAGCGATTAAGTTAAAAATCTATAAAAAACTTCGCTTTGATCTCTACAAAATAGAACGATGTCATGTAACAGAGGATATAGAGTTCGCTTTCGGAGATATGTCATCAGAATTTTTTTTGTGCTTTCACTCGTGAAAGATATTTGTCACAAAAGAGTTTCCAGTAAAGCAATTAGCGCCGCCGTCAGCGGCTTCTGCATTCGCAGCTAGACTCACTTCTCAATACCGCCGACGCTTTTTGTAGATTCCGTTCCCATTCACCACATCTCAGTCCTTTCCAACAGCTGAAAAATCTTTCCCAGAAATCTCTAATGACCTGACAAAAGATAAATTACGGCCGAGTTCTGAATCGCGCCAAAATTCTCTTGGTGCGGAAGTGAAAGGCTTTTTAATAACGAGAGATATTTTCGCCGCGCTGGAGAACAAAAACGTTTGGCTCCAACATCCAAATTATTTATAGCGGTGTGGGTCTCATAAATCTCACGAATAGGGGACTGGGAAGCCCCTGCAAATTTTCTTTGCAGCTCTTCTAATAGAAATTACACGTTGTTCGTTTGCTATAGATGTAAATTGGTACAGGTGGTTACTTTCTTGTTGTGCGCGTTCTTCTTTTCTGCATTGTATTTCAACGTTCTTCGTGTAACAAAGATGGAAACGCGTAGAGCTACATTCTCACAACGCTATTAACAGTTCTACTTCAAGGAATGGCCGTCTGTTTGATTCATAATTTCTACAAATCCTCACACAACGAAAAATAAATCAAGTAAGCAGGTAGCCGTATTTTCTTTGTTTCAGCCAGAAATCATTATTATAGCATTAAATTAATACTATACGTTAACCTCGGCCTTTAAAACCGTATGAGCCATTATGTAACATAGCTTAAATACATTTTTTAAGAAAAATTTACCTGATGGCATTGTATGGATTTGGAGTCATTATTAGAAATTACAAATACCGTAAAGACAGAATGCGACCAATTTCGAATAAATATGTAATTTCGAAATTGGTCGTACGCTCTAATTTGATAATGTCATATTTTATTCTACAAAGCTAAAACGTATGGAGCCATTTCCCTGTAACACTCATTGTACTAAAGTTACAAAAAAGTGTCATCGATAGAAAATAAAATATTTTATGTTTAATATTATTCAAATAACCAGTTCAGCTGCTCCTATTATACACTTGTAATGAATAGAAATTTTCAATTTTGGGAAGAAGTAACGTCGGAGACTGAGTGTATCTACAAGTGTATCAGTTAATCCTGTCTCTTGCAACAGTAAACGTAAAAGTTGGCCACAGGTGTGTAAGATCTGGGCCTAAATCCCAAAACTGGATGTCACTAAGGTTGCAGTCTAACTCGTTTATTTCGAATAAATATGTAATTTCGAAATTGGTCGTACGCTCTAATTTGATAATGTCATATTTTATTCTACAAAGCTAAAACGTATGGAGCCATTTCCCTGTAACACTCATTGTACTAAAGTTACAAAAAAGTGTCATCGATAGAAAATAAAATATTTTATGTTTAATATTATTCAAATAACCAGTTCAGCTGCTCCTATTATACACTTGTAATGAATAGAAATTTTCAATTTTGGGAAGAAGTAACGTCGGAGACTGAGTGTATCTACAAGTGTATCAGTTAATCCTGTCTCTTGCAACAGTAAACGTAAAAGTTGGCCACAGGTGTGTAAGATCTGGGCCTAAATCCCAAAACTGGATGTCACTAAGGTTGCAGTCTAACTCGTTTAATGGCGTCGGAAAATCCAAATACTATTCCTCTCCGCTAAGTAACATGTACTCAAAAATCCGTTGCATTAATTAGTCTTGCGTATCTCAGTGCCTGTTCAAACGGCATACCTATCAAAGAGTTTCCACATGTACAGTCTCTCGCCACTTCCATCAAGCATCATTTCCTCGCCAATTTCATCTGAATTTGCAACTGTTGGTTGTTCCGTTAAATTGTACGCATTTCCACTGTTTCCCATGTATTCTAGTCTGTTATCTACGTTTAACGTTTCACTTATGAATCATGTCTCTTACGTTTATTGCTTCAGCATGCAATGAACTTTTGTAATAGTTGGATGCAAAACATGATATACCTTTTCTTTTGACACATTTTTACATATCAATGCTCCTTGTTTTTTTCCCATGTAATAGTGAACAAATGTCTTAAATGTTCCTTGTTACATATTTTAGCTATATGTATACGTATGGTGTATTCATGTTTGTATGTATAGTAACTGTTAAGGAATATGTTAAGCGCTTCACTATCTGCTTACACTAGGCTGTTTCAACATCACAAAAGGAGCATATTAAATTTAGGCCTCAAATTTCATATAGGACACGATTTAAGGAACAGTACGATTAAAATGCGTATTGTACCTACTTAGGTACCATTCCGCACAATACAGCTGCCTCAAATGAGAAAAACAACATTACTTGTAAAATCACAAAAGTAATATGTACACAAGGAGAACGGGAAAGAAGGACCAGTATAGGAACAAAGGAAGATACCGTACCAAGCTGTATGTGCAACCAGTAAGAAGTTTGAGAAACATAAAGCAATATGGGTCAAATGGCTCTGAGCACCATGGGACTTGACATTTGAGATCATCAGTCCCCTAGAACTTACAACTCCTTAAACCTATCTGACCTAAGGACATCCCTCACATCCATGCCCGAAGCAGGATTCGAACCTGCGATCGTAGCAGTCGCGCGGTTCCGGACTAAAGCGCCTAGAACCGCTCGGCCACAACGGCCGGTACATAAAGCAATCAGCGTTAAAGTACACAAGGAAACAAACTGATGATAATGTTAGAGGATGATTACAATGGAAAACTATTAGAAATTTTTAAATCATATGATACTGATAGAAATGACCATGCCCCAGATAACGTATATAATGATTATTTGAAGAAGGTGAGAGGGGAACGGGCTGCCAATGAAACAAACACCCTATTTTCCAGCTAAAAGGTTTAAAATACACATAAAGACAGACCAATTATCTTTCTTATGTCCACAGCCGTGTGCACTACCACTGTGATTCTCACGTCTGAGATAGTTGTGCCTGTAACTACCATGGTTATGTGAAACTTCTATCAGGGAAGCCACGATGGTTGTTTTCTCCACATACATGTACTGAACTGTATCCAGTAAAGTTTTTTACTGTGATGTAGTTTGATAGTGCCAGAGGAGACTAGCTTAAGTAATTGCTAAACTAATAAATAAAGTCGTTATCTCAAAATAAACAACAATCTGTTAAGGAAAATAATTTCAATTAAGTAAGATGACACAATGTGACTACATGCTAAAACGTTTACAAACGTCTCTAAAATTTATCAAAATATGTATTGCATTAATGTTAATTATGCAAAATTAACTGCTAATTTCTTCATGTTAACGAAAACAAAAGAACTGAAAGGTTAGATAAAAAGGAGCACTGCTCTTTCACTAAAAACGTGAAGAAACGACGATGGGGAAAATGATTTTTGGGCGAGGAACGATGTTCTTCAGTGCTGGAGAGTGTGAGTATCAGCGTATGCGTCCATTGTGTACTATCTCGAGAGGTAATGGAACGAACTGGGGTGGTTGGTGGGAAGAAAGAACGGGAGGAGGTTTCTGCGGTGTGGACAAGTCTGTAGTATAAATAGGTACAGGGATATGGTAGGGAAAGGGGAAGGGAGAAACCTGGTGTTGAATGGAATGGATGAGGAAGGATTGGAGATCAGAGAAAAAGCTTTGATGGAGATTGCAGATAGTGTAGCACATACACAAAGTTATTCATTGTGAGTCAAGAGAGTTGAAAATTTGATGAAATAGGGAAGGATCCACCTGGGGGAAGAAAGACGGATGTGTAACCCTAAGTGGAACCCATGGCGGTCGTGTACTGGAAGGAATTATATAAGTTTGTGAGGCGGTTGTACGTGCAACATTGCCACAGGAGGTCACAGGTTGGTTGAATATATATCGACATGATTTTAGCCTATTATGAGCTTCACTTTGGTTGGTTAGTGGTTTTCACGACAGTTGTCAATCAGTTCTTAGTCTCAGTTGTTTTAGCGTGTGGGTTGATAGGATAGGATCGTCATAAAGGATGAGAAAGAAGTCGAGTGCACGTACGGTGCATTTGTTGATGAGAAGAGTAAAGTGGAGAAGAATAGTAAAAAAGTGATTAGGAAAGCGGCGAACCACTTTTTGAATTCAGAAAGTAAAAAAAGGATTTGTAACACTAATATTAACGTGTGGCCACGTAGACGTGGCAGAGACGCCGTGATAAAGGAATCAGTAATACATTGCTTATATTTTATATTATTGTGGGGGCAACTGTGATTTACGGGTAGAGTGTCTGAAAACTAACCAGAGCGTTCTAAGTTCCGAGTTAGAACCCAGAAACTGCTAAACTTTGAATGAAAATAATCAGTAATGGATGCCAAATGCTTTCGCCCAAAGTTCTGCCAACGGCATTGTCAGAGAGGGTGGCGAGATGACAACTGCTCCGAAAAGGTGGAAGAATTATCAATGATGAAACCATGAAGATGCAAAGTGCAAACGAAGCCACAGCGTTAAAAACATGTAATATGTATCCACACGATATGCAGCCTGTAATAGATGTATCATGATGGACTCTCTATTGCCAAAAGATTTCGCATTAGTCACCCATTTGGATTTCTGGGAGGGAACTGCGCAGGGAGATGCATGAGAAAAAGACTGAATAACCAACGGAAGGTTAACATTCTACGAATCGGAGAGTGCAATGTGTGAAATCTGAATGTGACAGGGAAGTCAAAAAGAAAAGGAAAATACAAATGCTCAGTCTAGATATATAGAGAGTCAGTGGATTGAAATGAAAAGAAGGTGGGAACTTCCAATCGGACGAATGTACAGAAATATCAACAGCAGCAGAAAATGATATAAAGGGGGTGGATTAATTATCAATAAGGCAGCGAGAGAGTTACTTTAAACAGTACAGTGATAGAACCATTCTAATCACAATTGAATGCAAACAACACCAATAACAACAGTTCTGGTATACATTTCAACATCAAAGCACACCACCTACGTATAGAAAGACTATATGATGGATCAAAAGTGGAGATGATAATCTGATATTTATGGATGACTGGAACGTTGTGGCAGGGGAACGGACTAAAAACTGTATTACAGGAACTAGAAAGACGAAAGTGAAACCTTGTTGGTAGGTACTCAGAGCACGCACAGGATAAGGTTACGATTGTAGATGGAGCCGTAAACAGTTACTGTGAGTTGCGCAATCAAACAAACAACATTTTTTCTAAGAACCACTTATTTACACATTGCTTTAAAAGATCACAATTGGACAATACGGCTGAGGGCCTAGTTAGAAAACTTGAGATGCTTTCTGGGCTGAAGGCCCAAAACCACACCAAAACCAAGAATGGCTAAAGGCCCTGGCTTAGAAATCAAAAGCAATTAAAAATAGCAGGTAAGACATTTTTTTAAAAAAATAAAATGCAATTGAAAACAATCAGCAGCTGAAGACCTACACTACACGTCTGAAGGACAATTGTAATTGAAACACATTAATAAATAATTTTTCTAAGCAAAAAATTTCTTTTTAAACTTACAATAGAGCAGCCAAAAACCCAGTTAAAGAAATATTAACGTATTGCACGGCAGAAGCCCACAAACAAATATGAAACAACGATTGAAGACCTGAACAACAAGTCAGACAAACAATTTAACATGAACCCCTTCCTTCTTACAAAAAAATTTCCTTTAAAGAAGAAACATGGCTGAAGGCCTTATTAAAACGGGTTCACGTAAGTCCTTGGCTGAAGGCCACACATAACACATCGAACAACTAACAGCTTAGGGCCTGGATTGCAAACAATTTCTGATCGAACAAGTTTTAAGGAAATTTATTTTAGATAAAATCAATCTTCAAAATTTTAATTTAACACAGCTGAAGGTCTTTATGTAAAATTTAAAAAGAATTGAATTAATACACGTCTGAAGGCCTCGCACAATGCTTCAAACTAAAATGAAAATCACAGTCTAAAACAAACAGAACAAGTGGTGCTCAGAAGTGTTCCAAGGGTCGGCCTGAGAAGACAGCTCAAACGTAAGGTGAAATGAGACAGGCAGCCAAGAGTTGAAGTTAAATAATCGGATTGTAACCCAAACTAAGGACGACCCAAGGGCTGATCAACAATTTAAGCAATTCCCTTCCGTCCGACCAATGGTACAATGATGGAAAATATCGACCAAGGACGAGGAGATGAACAGCACAACGTTTTCAGAAATTGACGTTAAAAACAGCCAAGGGAATAATAACCACTCTAAGCAAATATGAACCAAACAACTTTAAAGACTGTCGAACTACATGCTGTGCCAGACAGCATCAACACGACGAGGAAAGGCACACTTCCGGAAAAATACGCTAACGACCAGGGCAGGTAACTGGGGCGTTAACGGCCACAGGCAGAAAATACAGCTGGTGCACTTCACTGGTAAGTAACAGTCAATTTAATAATTAAACACATTATAGGAAGATGGCTGCAAGATTTCGCCAACCCCAACACATCATACATTGCTGCTAGCCCGAAAGGCCCAGGAATCAACAACCAACAAATGAACAAGAAGATGTCGCATTGGTTGAGGCTTCATAACAGGTTAACTGGTCACTCAACTTCAGCGTCCAGGTTCGGTGGGCAACGGACTTTGTCACTCTCGCATGCAGCGCCTCACGATCGAACAGCGCGTGCACGCCACCAGCAGTCCCGGCCGGGTTCGCGATATGGAGAGTTGCTCGCTGCTCTGTCCCAACTGACTGATGCAGCACACAGACAGCACTAAAATAGCTGCTCACTCAAAACCACACAAGCTACACATGGTTCTACGAAACATTTCCACAAACAACTCGAACAATGCTAAAACCAGTGACTGTGGAACAACAAGGAGGAATCACAAGCCGACACACACGGAGAACGCAGAAGCGGTCGGCGACCAAATAAGCGTCGTCTGATGACACGACCGACCGAACGACCAACCAAGGTCGTCCCCAACCAAGTCATGTGTGTCAGCAACGGTCGGGCGGGTCATGGCTGTCCGGACCTCACTGCAGCTCCGACCCAACTGAACTCCCGACACACGACGACCCAGTAATACAAACGGTCGCTCCAAAGATAGTACGACCGTGCTCTTATCGAAAAGCGCTGCTGCTGCCACTCATGGACAGGCAAGCCAGTAACTTGATGACACCAATAAATCGAATAAGAAACGAGACGGCAGTACCGCAAACACAAGATGTCAAGCACGAACACGAATCGCACACGGATCAAACCAAATTCAAAAAACCATTCCTAGCTCAATAGTGAAAAGGAACTACCAGAATCCAAAACGGCACAAATGGGTTCGCCATCTATTCGAGAACAAATATAAGGCGAGGGCGGTAATGAGCGAGCACAACAAGGGTACGCGAAGGTCTAAAGGCTCGATCCTGAGTTCGCTGCCAAGCCTGGCATCATTTATTGGCTCGGGGCGCGCGAGGTTTTACGCAAGGGCGCACCAAATGAGCCGCGCTACCGCACCTGAAGCAACGCCGGGGTTCCCTTTCAACGGCCTCAGCCGATGTAGACAATTCGATATTCCCCTTGACAACGCCCGTGGGCTAACCCTTAACTTCACGACATACATCGTCCGCAAGGGGCAACGCAGATATCGCTACAACAGCGGCACGAAGCTTTTCCCAGTTTGAAGGACGATCCGACGCTCGCATCCCGCTGAGAACAATAGATACCAACTCCCGTTCTGGCAAATCGATCAACAAAGCCAAGCAGGCCGTCAGAACTCTGTCCACATGTAACTCCTCCTTATTCTGCTGCATCTCCCAAGTGTAAAGACACTCAAGTTGTTTCCGAACTCCGGTGGCCGATATCTGGCCAATGACAAGCTTCCTCAATTGCTGCAGGGAAAGCCCTTCTGTCATGGTTTGGTAAACGAAGTTCCTCAACTCACCTCTGCCTAATGGGTGCAATAGTAACGAAACTAGTTGGTGCGGAACGCGAAAGGCAGCAGCGTGTTGTTCAAGTCGAACCAACAATCATACTAAGTTTTCAACCTGCTCAAGTCGATCTACAACTAATTCAGTTATATCCCGAAAGAAATACGCCAGAGGATTATGCAATTTGGCAAACGCTGCTTCTGACTTCTCAGAGGATGTAACAACACCACTCCCGGGCTGGTTCCCGGTTCCCACTTGATATAGCAAGTCCCGCTCTTCAATCCTCTTCCCATCCAGTTCTAAACATGTAAGCTTAAACTGCAATGCATTAACCAAAGACCCCAATTCGGCGGTTAATTTTTTACGATGATTCTCCAAGCCTAACATGCCTAAATCCGCTATCCGAATGGTTAGATGCACTAACTGCGCCCACACCCTGTCTGACTGGCTGCCACTAGGTTCAGTGCTTTCCAGAACACAAATAGAGTCCTCAAGGACCCGCACAGCCTTAAACAAAAATTCAGTGACTGCTTCTGTCTCACCCACCACATCCGTGTGACGTTAACCGGCTGAAGAACGGTAGCATGCAAACGGGCCGCTAAGTCCGGAATACTGCCCTCAATAGACTAGCGCCTTATCACCAACTCTTAAGCAAGGTGGTCTTTCTTCAACATGGCGATCCCCGGGCACTGACTGACCGCCATTAAAATAACTCACCTGGAAGAATCAACAACCAAGACAATATGATGAAACACTAACAGAAATACAGTTCAAACCAACAGGGACAGGCCAATTTAGCAAAGGGTTCTGAGACTGGTTACTCATTTTTCGATTCCTAACAGGGGAACTATAAGCATTTGTTTCACCAGATGGGTAGGTTGTTCACAAGCAATACCTTCTTCGTGCCAATGCAAGTCATTAAGATGCAGTTGTATCTCCATGGCTTGATTAAGGAGCTTTTCCAAGGTGATCCTTGCTGATCTCTAGTTGTTTTGGATCACAAAGTCTATCCAATAAATGGTTAATCTATACATGAAGCCTATTAACCAGGGTACGCGAAGGTCCTCTGCCTTACAATATGTCGATACTATCAAGCACCCCAGAAAGAGATGCAGGCACCATAGGGTAAGGTTGGACATACGTCCCAAAGTACATTCCGGGATCAACTGTAACAGACTGTCCAACACACTGCGTAACTGCGCGGCAACCTCTGCCACAGTAACCTCATTCCTCTGTATGTCCATCCTTACAGAGATGGTTGCGGGAATCGGCTGTTCGGTACAGGATGTCACATTAAACACTTTTCAGCCGACTAGTTTCGAAACTTATTTTGTTTGGGTACCAGTTCAGCTGATTTACTACGAAATTTTCATGCCCCTGGCTAACTTGTAGGAAGATTCCATCTCGGTTCTGATCAAAACAGGGGCCAGCTATATACTCACATTGGTGGATTTCTGCTTGCTATAGGAATCTCCAACCATCATCTGCCATGACTTGGCACACACACACACACACACACACACACACACACGCACACACAGTATTTAAGTGCACTTCGCTTCACATTAAACACTTCGTTTTCCGGTCGTGATGGGGACGTGCCGTAGTTGAAGTACTTCATAAATTCTTCGCTTTCTGGTAAAAACGCAAGGTAAGCCGAATTAAACAGCAGAGTTGAACTGTGCGTTGTACGTGTTTCTATGCCACAGGAACCACAGCCTATGATGAAGTACTCGCAAAAAGACGCACGTTGAAGATGCAAGACCGAAGAAAATGTGTTCAGTATGTGAACTGCGAGATTCTCCTTCTTTGTAGGTTTACATTTACGTGTTGACCATAATTCTGTCTTTGTTTTGTTATGGATTTATCATCATAATGTACTACCTATCGAGGACAGCCTCTCCTACTACGACATTATCTTTTATGTGTGTTACTGACTTGTGGAGGCTGTACACAGCATCTAAAAACTGGGTTCCTCTGAAACTACAGTAGATAATGTGTCCAGTATTATGATATGTACGTTTATGTAAGATAAGACTTCATTTGTTTTAACACATCTGGAGATATTCAGGATACGATGAAAACCAGTTATCATTCTGTAGAAAAACACAAAAATAGACTGCTACAAAAGAAAAGAACACTTATTGAATTGTCATGGATTCATCTCCATAATGTCATGGGTTTATCTCCACCTGACACCATGATAAGCTTTGAGACAAAATTTAAACAAGAAATTGTCGGTTTTGGTAGATATTAGCCGTCTTCAGGCCTTACGAGAAGCAGTAATTGTACTGTATCTTTGGCTTACGCCTACACTGCTGGCAACACACATTACATCCAAGTGAAGCAGCCAGCCAACTTCCTAGCAGACGACACTCGAGGGGAGCGACGCAACAGACGACCGCCAGCGACAACCTAAGCGCCAGTGGAGGTAACTGGTCTCACGGAACTCTTTCTTACGCCGGCCACGGACAGGAAGTAGGACTGACTGTATCCTGGCATCGAGAACTGTACTTGAGCATTACATGGACCCTGAGACGCCACTTCACTCCGAGTGAGCTTCCTGGGCCAGGCGCCAAATCTACTCGTATTTCATCTACCAGGAACTCACTCGGAACCAGCGCTATGCCGTCACTACTGTCTGTGTCAGTCTCAGCAACCCAGAACCTCCGAAGCGGCCTTCCTGGAAAGCGACTGGACATAATTACCATGACAGGCCAGTGGGTTCCGATTTATTTTCTTTTGCAAACTATTGACATCCCACCAGACTGTTACAATACCTTTTGAACCTTGACTGTGGCTGGTCCTTATCCAAGTGTATGTTTGTTACTGACTGTGGTAGAGAGAAAGTCTTACTCGAAGTGCTTGCACCCAAAGTTCTATCGATCCAAGATGACCGTTTGGTTTCATACGTGTTTCATCACAAAATTACGTCGAAGGAGTCACTGGCCTTCAGAATTATGTACTTTTTTCACGAAAATATAGTTAACTCGTTGAAGTCAATTTGTTCTTAAATGGCTAAAACAATGGCGTTTGTTTCGATAAATAAATATTTGAGACTGAACTTTATGAAAGCCTCGTGTTTTAGATTTGTCTGCACTTTATAAACGTTTTCAAGCATATTCTCCCTCGGCGTAATTCCCTTGTGCCACCTTCGGCGTATTCATTATTTCACTCTCAAGCACATTAACCTCGTAGCTTTCTCCAAATAGTTATGAGTGAAGTAGTGCTTCTTTGACATGAAGATGACAGTTAATGCCTGTAATCGATAGTTGCTTATGAAATTATGTGTGATGGTGTCAGACAATGCTTAAAAAGTTATCTATGTTTGACGAGTGCAATCTGTAGCCCCTAAAATATTTAAGGAAACAGAGATCCAAA
The DNA here is from genome assembly GCF_021461395.2 of Schistocerca americana. NCBI lineage: Eukaryota > Metazoa > Arthropoda > Insecta > Orthoptera > Acrididae > Schistocerca > Schistocerca americana. The sequence goes on along the minus strand of NC_060119.1, from coordinate 159,228,929 downwards.
AGTGTTAGTAGAATTCTAATTGTTGAATGTTGTAAGTTAATTATCATCTCGGTAAAAATCAAGCTGCGAGGAAGGAACGGGGCTTTAGCCTTTCTCTGCAAGTCACTCCTCATGCGACTTATTTTCGCACTTGTGCATGACCTGATGAAGACCTTGGTTGTTGAAGCCGTCTTTTGGAAATCACTTCATCATCATTCTGGAAATGTCTGCTACGCAATGTATTCTCCATACGAGGAAAACGTCATTGTGTGTCACGTCAGGAAAATACTGAAAGTGAGGCAAAACTTGACAGCCCAAATAAGCTGCATGGAAGCGAACAGCTGTGGAATTGGTGTGAGGTTTCGCAGAACCCAGCGGGTGGCGACGTGTGACGTCATAGTTCAAAATGTCGTGCGAGCATTGAAAAGTGATCTATGACCAACTTTTACTTCTTCTACTATCTCGATTTTTATATGACGGTGGCTACAATGCACTCCTAAAAATAGTCACCACTTCTTCGTCATTCACACTTTTCTTGAGCACACCGGAAGCGTCATCGCCACCTAGCCACCGCGTCATATAAGTGGTATTGTTGCGTGCCCTTCCACTATCTTAACATTGATTTTGGCATCGTAGTTCCCTCTTAGATGCAGGAACCGAATTACCACACGACACAGCACTTTATGCTTGGGCTACGCCATTTCTAACAGCCTGCAGTGGCAGTGTGGCACAGGAATTTTAAGATTTACCGTGACCCCATTCATGTACAGTCGTGGACAAAACGAGCGAGACCCCTCGCCTTATCGTTATGCTGATCCGCACGGCTTTAAAGTCTGCTACGCAGCATAACAGGCAAGGCGACTAAGTGCTACCAACATACTATGCACAGGCGTGAATTTGACAAACTATCTGAACTATGTCAGACTGTTTCCAATAATTTGTAAGACTATATTAATGCTGAATAGTGTGTTAAACACAACACGTAAATATAAGACATAAATGAAAGAAGAAACGCTAATTAGCATGAACTGTACTAATAAAAATGAATTTCAGCTTATCGAGATAACATAACTGTTTTAGTAAGACAAAGTACCCCAGATCGTTGCGCTTTCGGCCGCGAAACGGTCTGTGTCAACGTTCAGACCAGTCATTCTGGATTACCGTTGCTGACCTACCATGAACGTGTGCCAATTTAGCGATGCATGAAGATTCATAACGAAATTCAGTTAAAAATCATTCAGTGCCACACTTAAATCAATTCAGTTACTGACAGAAGGGGAAAAAGTAGCCAGTAACAAGTATGAAATTCTACAAGAGTTCCATATTGGCATCCACAGGGTGCCAGTACAGAAAAAAGGTAGCAATAAAACGTATTGGGGGCGCGAGAATTTCTTAAAACTACTTTACTGATATTCTATCTGCCTCCATCGAGATTAGAACCGAAAACAAACCAGACCTTCCTTGCAGTAGCAAACACCTTCCACTACGCTAGCAGACATCCAGACAAACAGCCGTCTATTATTACCCCAGACATGAATAAGCCGGCAATTTCGCATTGAAAATGACAAATTGATCGGCATTTTCTGTTGCATAGAGCTTTCTGGACTCAAAAACATGAATTTCCTACCTTCATGTCACCGCTTATGTGAAAATCGTTCGGGATGTTTAAAAAAATACTCTTATTAGAGAGTAAATTTAGTAGGATAATTCTGCACGACCCGAGGAAATAAACGGCTACATGTTTCGAATTCTCCATTAGACTCGCCACAGCCATAAAACGTTCATTGGCCGAAGTGTTTCTTAAGCTAGCTGGCAATGGGAATGCTCGCACTTCTAAAACGCGGTGGCATTAATACTGGGATCTGAATTACCACGTGAATAGGCAAATGGATTTTATTTGCATTCCTGTAAACGTGATTTGGATCGAAAGAGTAGCTATGATTAATATGCTGATGTATCGACTGCAACTAGAACATTTCGAATAAAGAGTAGGGGGTATTAGTTATTCGGCCCTCATCTTCGGCAACAGTTGTAACCATTTTAGTTGTTAGGATTTCGTCACCTAAACCGGTAAAAACGGAACCCTACTAGTCTCACTTTCTTGACCGTTTAAACATACGGCCGTTTATGTAAATAAAATTTACTCAAAATGTCAAAAAACGACTCCAAGAACTATGAAACCAAACTGCTTAGGTCATCAGTCCCCTAGACCTAGAACTACTTCAACCTACCTAACCTAACACACGTCCATGCCCGGGGAAGGATTCGAACTGACGACGCAAGCAGCCGCGCGGTCCGCGATAGACGCCGTTGAACGCACGGCAAACCCACGCCGGCAAGCTGTTAATATCATCTGATGTTGCCAAAAAGATATTCACTTCTGATGAATGATTTTCTGCGCAGTTCATTTAAGACAGAATAACTAAAATATATTTGATGTTACGGAAGAGGAAGGACGCATAACTCATTTCCTTCCCTTTATTTATGATATTAGATTCGCAATCTGAGCATACGTATTTTCCATAACCATACTTTGGCGCCACACAGATGTGCGGATGTGCGAATGCAACACATTGGCGTACACTTGAGATATTTCGTTTCCCACGAAGTGGTGGCAGACGATGCTGTGGCGTCTTCGAAGCGCGAGCTTCGTCAGTGCAGCACAGCTGAGCGAACGTTTTCTTCCTGCTGATAGTCTAATGGACAATGGCAACATCGTAGGATACGTTTGACAACTATGTGACCATCGATTTACGTTCCTGAGTGGTTCATAATTATGTTAGTAAATCCACTCGATATTTTTATATGCTTTAAATTACATTTGCTACATGATTCGCACTGAAAACGTAGGAAATGTATGTTATTTGGCCCAGGAAGCACGTTCTAACAGAAATTACTGCTTACATTGACATTTATGTTGCGAATTAGTCGACTTATCCATCACGTTTTATTGCTACCTTTATTCTGTACTGGCGCCCTGTGGATGTCAATATGGAACTCTTGTAGATTTTCATACTTGTTACTGGCTACTTTCTCCGCTTCTGTCAATAATTGAATTGACTTAAGTGTGGCACTAAATGATTTTTAACTGAATTTCGTTATGAATCTTCATGCATCGCTAAATTAGCACACTTTCACGGTAGGTCAGTAACGGTAATTCAGTATGACTGGTCTGAACGTTGACACAGACCGTTTCGCGGCCGAATGCGCAACGATCTGGGGTACTTTGTCTTACTAAAACAGTTATGTTATCTCGAAAAGCTGAAATTCATTTTTATTAGTACAGTTCATGCTAATTAGCATTTCTTCTTTCATTTATGTCTTATATTTACGTGTTGTGTTTAACCAACTAATCAGCATTAATATAGTCTTACAAATTATTGAAAACAGTCTGACGTAGTTCAGATAGTTTGTAAATTTCACGCTTGCGCATAGTATGTTGGTAGCACTTAGTAGCGAAAGTTGTTAAGGAGGTTAATAATGGTGGCGTAGCATTAGTCTCGTCAGCTGTTGATGAATTTGTGTGTGCATTGACGGATATTGGTGAATTATTTTTGAAGGAAGGTAGTAATGAGGTTTTATGTGCTGAAGTTACGAAAATTGAAGCTTCTGGTATTGATACTTCAGAGGAAGGAATCTGTGCTTATCTATTAAGGGAGGTGAACCCGAAAGTCTGGACGGATCTGTGGATTTTGAATGTTTGTTTGAGAATGAATGTGGATCTGAATTCGATGTGCGATCTGAAATGAATGTGGTGTAGGAGCGCGTAGGAGAGGAAAAGGTATTATGCTCAAGCTTAAATCAAAACGCAGCGGAATTTAATGGTACTGGTGATTCTGAAATTGCACGACGCTTTAGCTACAATTTAAGTAATGTAACGGCTGAGGATGGTGAAATTATGAACGGTTCTTATATTGGTGATTTATCGGCGCAAGTAAATGAGGTTTTATGTAGCGAGTTGTATGATGTATCAGCGGCTGTTGAAAGTGCTGTTTGTGAAAATATTTGTAATGACGTGGAAGTAGAAAGTAATGCTTTATTTCATGATAATGATGTTGTAGCTATTAATGTCGATAATTATAAGGGAGAATACAGTGAGTGATTCTAATATAGATAGTGATATTTGGACAGAATGGTATCTTAAGGAGGACTGTGATTTTACTGTAATTGATTGGCGATGATACGGTGGAACATTACGATAGTTATTACCTCATTTGTGGACTCGAGAGAAGGTCAAGATAGCGAGAGGTCTAGAAGGGAGAAAAAATGAAGTTGGGGAAAAAGAAGCATTTATTGAATTATTTTGGGGTGAGTACGAAATTGAGGGGTCGATCGAACAGGATATGTGTACTCTAGAGATGGAAGAGAAGGGGAAAGAAGTGTAAGAAATAAGTGTAATTTACAATGTTTTATTTCAGTATTTATTGTAGTGTGTTTGTTGTTTCGTGGCATAAGGATTTTTTTGGCACAAGATCTGTGCAGTTATGAAGAGATACTTTTAGACGCACATCTGGGTGCGAGGTGGTCAGAGAACTCGATTACTTGGTGAACGGTATGAAGTCAAAATCAGTGCATGGTATGCATATAAATTAGGTTTTTGGGGTCTGTAAGGAATTTATTTATGTGTATATATGTTTTAGGCATAAGTTTTTGTATGGTTTTATGTTAGTTGTGATTTCTAAATTATAAATTATGGTCACGCCAATTTGCGCGCAGGGAGGTCGGTGAAACTTGGAAAATGAAACTTAATAATGCTTATCTAGAAAGACAGAGGTATGTTTGTCTTCTTGACTGAGAATCAGGGCGTGTAATACGAGACATGCGGTTCAACCCCTAGACGAGTTTGACCCAAGAGATTTCGACGAAGAGGAAACGCATGTGATCCTGAACATCTTTATCATGTTAGTTCGCACCGTTTCAGCCTGCTGCATCTGACAACAGGTCGCACTATCAGTCCAACGTTACAGTTTCAATGCAATTTGTTTGTCATAACGGTGGGAGCAGCAAAATTAACGACCAAACTTAAAGGCGACTGAGAAGAACCAAACATTGGAAAATATGTACCATTCACTGAACAGAGAAGGAAACAAGGAAAAATTGTTCGTGTACTTATGAGGCTGTTTCTAAAAAATCGGAAGGTGTTTCGCAATGCAAATTGTCTAAACAGTTACTAAATCTTCATTCGTGAACCTCGAGTATATAATGACATGTTTTTAAATATGACCAGCTGTTTCCTCACTCCATAAATATTTTGAAATATCACACGAGATTAATGGCTGAGAAGTGTGCTGAAATGTGCGCTAAGGACTCGAGACCATTTAGCAGTATATAGCCCATCTACACTTAGGGCAAACAATGATTAAAATAGGAAAAAAATTATGGCTCAGTTGATATTAAAAAACGTATTCTGCTGGTATGCAACGGAGTGCGAAGAAAGCTCATTATGAAAGAAAAACTTCTTCTTTCATACACAACTTTATAGATTAACGTGATATAAGAAACGAACTATTTGCTAAAATGCATCTGAAAAATTTTGAATGAATTGTCTTGGCCATTTAAAAGAATTCAGCGAACTCATAATACATATCCTGGAGAAATTCATTAAAACTGGTATAAATATGATCAAATTTAGTTGAATCAAAATTAGGTTACAGGAAATGCACTTCCTACGCCTTACTTTAGTTGGCATTGCAGCGTAATAGGCGTGTTGAGATTCTTAAGTGCAAACGATCTCGGCTTCCCGATATGGTTCTGCTTACTACAGAAATCATGTATTTGAGGTGGCCTGATGAAGGCTCGGATAGAGAATAACCAGCAGTAGCAGAAAGAGGGTGAAGTCCCAGAGAAAACCGTTCATATCGAAATAAATAAATAAGCCAGAAATACGTCGAAAAGGAAAGAAGGACAAATTAAATCCAAAATTTTGTTGACTATACGAACTAATGTGAATATACATTACATAGAGCCTCGTCATGTGGTACTAAGGTTAAAGAAAAGGCTTTTCGTCAGTCTCCAAATCAGTGTCATAACACTGGAATGAAAGCGTACAGAATAAACTGCTATGTAGCGCAGGGCCGCGGCAAGACGATCAGGTAAGCAAGATTGCTGTATCTGAGTTGGGTTGGGCGTGGCTTACGTGGGAATAAAGCAGCCTTTCCTTTCTGCTGGTAACGGGCAGCAGCTTACCAGCCTGCCGAACGGGCGAGCATGGTCAATTTAATAGGGGAATGTGTACACCTCTGTTGGAAATGTCGAATGGAGTGAAAGAAGATTCTGTTTCAATTACCTTGAAAGTGAGCATGAAATTGTCGCGAACCACATTTGTTGCCCCAAATGAAGTCTTTTGGAAGCAACTCTTATATTTCTGGATTTTTGTAAGGAAATGTTCGGAATCTGCTCCTATTGCAGTAACCAATGAACGAAATTTGACGTTACCACTAGCGTAACACAACCCAGGGTTTCATTTCTGTATTTCAGTGCTTTTCATTGTGGCCACACAACGATAATCGATCCAATAGCAATGGATTGTTGTGCGCTGTAACCAGCTGCCACGTTGTAACGGACTGCAGCTCGATGAGTATTCAACACAACATTCATTTGTCTTCTTGCACGATTATTCAAATTCATTCGCACACGATTTGTTTCCACCGGCCGATGATGTCTCAGATCGAAGCATGTCATCATTCTTTGCATTTTCTTCTGTTTGTTGTGTACTTGACGAATGTGTTTATAATAATCGATTGATTTCAATTTCATACCGCTCCGAGCGGTTCTAGGCGCTTCAGTCTGGAACCGTGCGAGCGCTACGGTCGCAGGTTCGAATCCTGCCTCGGGCATGGATGTGTGTGATGTCCTTAGGTTAGTTAGGTTTAAGTAGTTCTAAGTTACAGGGGACTGATGACCTCAGATGTTAAGTCCCATACTGCTCAGAGCCATTTCAACCATTTCATACCGCTCTTCGTTTTGCTCTACAGTTCGATTATATCGAAAATGCATTGCGAGTTCAGCAACCAAAATCGCCCCGTTGTATTGGCGGCCTCGCAGTGGGGTTAAACTGTGTCAATTCCATTCAGTCATATCGATTCCAACACAACGTGCGATGCAAATAATCAGAATTGAGCTAAAAATGGACAACTTATTCAATTTTTTGTTACTGTATAACCGTGCTTTGCTTCAAAACTCCCAGCCTTTCAGAAGTTAATCTGTTAATTTATGTGAGAGAAAACGTTGAACGCCTAATTCATTTCATGAAACGATTGCGATGAACGCACATCAGAACCACTGTTCGACAGACAATAAACAAATGATCAAATTTTCGTCACTACCTTTCAACTGCGTTCGTCCAGAATTCTACTATCAGCTGGAAAACGAGGTTTGCGCACGTAGTAGCAAAAGAAATTGAAATTGGGACGGAAATAAAATAACTACATTTGTCTTACAGATCGCGGAACAACTCGAAAGCAAATTTTATTATATTTTATTTTCTCCTGGAATGAGTCCTTTCAGATTTTTTTCTCCAGATCGTCTTATTTTTATTCCATTGAGAACATTCTGCTGACTTATTTCCATCACGGGAGCATGACAGACTTAACAAAAACAGAATAAACGAAATAAGTAGCCTCTATAGCTAGTTATGATCGAGATAGCATCGAAAACTTATAATTTTTTAAAAATTTGCCTGAATTTTTCGCCTTGTTTATAACAGTCCCTAATTCATAGTTTCCTGAAAATTTTTCCAGAACGGAAAAGATAAGCGAACCCATCGTTCGAATCTTCACTTACAGTACTGAGTTCATAAAAAGCCATGGAAAAAAGCGCTTTCGGGTATTCCCGAATTCTCCAATTTTTCAGGCTACGTTTCCAATTTTTCTTTCTCTAAAAGCCTGATTCGGAGACTATTAAATACCAGTTTTTTCTTAAATTAGCCGAATCGCTCCAGCCGTTCTCAGTTTATGCACTGACTAACGAACAGTATTTGATTTTTGTTTATATGGATACGTTACTTTGAACGAAGCGGGTGCTGGCAGCCACTTAACGGCGGTGAAACAGGCCCTCAGAAAGTGTCTGACAATACCGGCGGAAAGACAGAGGAACGCTATGGCCTCCGCCGATAAACGACACCGAAGATAATAGGCCGAGGTCCCTCTTCCTTATGAATTTAATCCGAATCCTTAAGTAGCCGTGCTCCACAATTCCGATCTGGCTGCTCAGAGTTCCTTCGTTAACACCTTTCTCGGCCCTTTCGCGGTGCCGATATCGTTATCGACCGGCGTCTCATCCCGACCGCCAGCACTCGAGACGCGATTGGCTGTCGCCGGCCGATGAATGGCCTCTGGTAATTACGGAGGCGTCTGTGCAGACGGGGGAGGAGGCGGAGCGGCTTCAAAGCGTGGGAGGGGGGGGGGCGCCGTCTCCAGAGGGAGGGTGGGAGGTCCGCCGCCTGCGTCTTTTGTCCTGCACCGCCTTTAGCCGTTATTGCCGGCGTTCTACGGTAATGAATCAGACGTCCCAGATCTATGGTCTCAATAAGCCACTAATGGCGTAACAAGGTAATGAAACACTTGTAATAGTACCGTCCCTCTCCCAAAACACTGCTGGCATATACCAGCATGGTTCCTTAGAAAAGGCCGCAGCTCATTTTTCTTATCTTGTCCTCTATTTTGACACCTCTCTGATATCTGACTCACTAAATGCAGTAACTATATCCACTATAATAGCCTATTACGTATGTGTTTATTTACGAGTATAGGTAACAACTCTAAGGGACTCTAAAGAGAAGGAATATTTATTTTAATATTCTAATGGCAGAAAACTGGAACATACATTATTTTTCTGCACAACATCCCTGCACTTCAACGCACTTTGTGCAACATTTCACAAGTTTTTTGATTCCGTTGAAAATAAAGTTTTTTGGTTGCACCTGTAACTAATTTTGTACCCCATAAATGGCTTCTGCATCGGTTACAAATATTCTGCCCTGAGCGCTTTCTTCATTGGTCCAAACGCAAGGAAATCGCTTGGAGCCAGGTCTGGACTGTATGGCGGGTGTTCCAGCAGCAATTCGAATCCCAAATCTATTACTGTTTCAGCCGTGTGTTTGGCGGAATGTAGCAGAGCGTTATCTTGCTGCAGGGTTATACTTTATCGCAGTTTTAAGCGACGTTTGGATCTGATTGCAGGTTTCAGCTTAGTTTGCAACATGTCACAACAGTTCTCACTATTCACAGTTTCGCTTCTAAATGTGAAATTAACAGCTATCTTATCTTCCATGTCCTAGAACAGTATTAGCATAATCTTACCAGATGATAGTTGATGTTTAATTTGCTTAACGTCTGGTGATGACTGGTGTTTCCAAACCATGCTCGCAGCCTTACTTTCCTGTTCGTGATGACTCACCCACGTTTCGTCTACAGTAACAATTTTCCGTAAAAATCCATCTCCCTCGCGATGGTTACGGGCCAAATGTTTACAAGAGCTCTCCATCCTTTGCGCCTTATGCTGCCCTGCCAATTCTCTCAGTATCCACCTTGCACACATTTTCCGAAAATTTAGCTTGTCGTGTAAGATGGAATACGCTGAATCATGAGTATGTAAGGTACTGGCGGTTCGTCCACTGTCATTCGACTGTTTTCCATCACGATTCCCTCAACGACTACCAAATTATCCTCAGTTGTTCATATCAATGGCCTGCCAGATCTTTTCTCGTCACATAAAGAAGGTCATCCACGTTTGAAGAGCTCAGTCCAGTCGTAGACCTTGCTTCGCGATAAATAGCTGTCACCATACTGCCCTTGGATTCTACGACTAATTGCTGCAGACTTAACAACTCGAGCAAACAAAAAACGAATCATTGCTCTCATTCCCTCCTTGTGTAAGATCGACAATGGAGCTCCCATGTTTCGGGGTCTCCTACAAACTAACACGGGAATGAGAGTGACACGTTGTATAGAATTGTAGCAGACTACGGTACTTCAGTTCTGAATACTAGCAGTGTTAGGAATCCCTACGAATAGAAACTGCGAAAGTCCCTTTATTCTTCGACTTTCCCTTTTACTTTTGAATTGATCGCCTTCATCCAAACTTTTGATTTCAGAGTGCCACGTACAACCATATAACCATGGCTATGTCCTCCTTTACAGTTTTTGCCCCCTACAATCATGAAAGGTATTTCCTCATGTCTTAACACGTATCCTATAAGTTTTCTTTCCACATGCTCGTTTCTTTGCTGATTCTGCCGTGGAACAAAGAGTGTGCAGAATGGGAATTCTGCCGGCGCGGTGGCCGTGCGGTTCTAGGCGCTGCAGTCCGGAACCGCGGGACTGCTACGTTCGCAGGTTCGAATCCTGCCTCGGGCCTGGATGTGTGTGATGTCCTTAGGTTAGTTAGGTTTAAGTAGTTCTAAGTTCTAGGGGGACTGATGACCTAAGATGTTAAGTCCCTTAGTGCTCAGAGCCATTTGAACCAGCCAATGGGAACTCTGCTGGAAAGCGTGAGCAAAAATTTAGTGCGCACGACGTCTTTATGTGTTTCCTTCACATCTTAATATAGTATCTCTCATTTAATTTTGAGGAAAGCAATAGGCGCACACAATTTACTTCTCTCGTATTTTATAGTCTCATATCACATCATGATGAAGTAGTGTCTGTTTTTTTCCGATATAGGTCATAGTTAGTGTGATAATTTACAAGTACTCTGTAACACTGGCTACTTTGCGTTCGGTTCATTTTAGGTGATACGTTGCTGTGTACTAAATGCAGCTAACATACCGAAATTGTTTCTTAAGTTACAACGAAAGCCATACAGCGCTACAGTATGGAGAAAATAGAAGTTAAAATATTTTATCTGAGCTCGCTGCCTGAGTGGGCCATATGTAAATAGCCTGCAGCTGAGACAGGTGAGCAGTTGATGCATGTAGACGCACGTTTCTCCAGTTGGCGACCTCTAATTTTTGTTTTACTGACTGCTGGAGGAAAAAGAGGGGGGAAGGTATTTCAACATTAACAGTTATGTAATGGAAAAGCTGAAACACATCTCATATTATGGACAAAACTTGACAAAAATTTATTTACGACACTTATCAATCGTCATTTGTTGTTGTTGTTGTTGTGGTCTTCGGTCCTGGGACTGGTTTGATGCAGCTCTCCATGCTACTCTATCCTGTGCAAGCTTCTTCATCTCCCAGTACCTACTGCAACCTACATCCTTCTGAATCTGCTTAGTGTATTCATCTCTTGGTCTCCCTCTACGATTTTTACCCTCCACGCTGCCCTCCAATACTAAATTGGTGATCCCTCAATGTCTCAGAACATGTCCTACCAACCGATCCCTTCTTCTAGTCAAGTTGTGCCACAAGCTCCTCTTCTCCCCAATTCTATTCAGTACCTCCTCATTAGTTATGTAGTCTAACCATCTAATCTTCAGCATTCTTCTGTAGCACCACATTTCGAAAGCTTCTATTCTCTTCTTGTCTAAACTATTTATTGTCCACGTTTCACTTCCATACATGGCTACACTCTGTACAAATACTTTCAGAAACGACTTCATGACACTGAAGTCTATGCTCGATGTTAACTAATTTTTCTTCTTCAGAAACGCTTTCCTTGCCATTGCCAGTCTACATTTTATATCCTCTCTACTTCGACCATCATCAGTTATTTTGCTCCCCAAATAGCAAAACTCCTTTACTACTTTAAGTGTCTCATTTCCTAATCTAATTCCCTCAGCATCACCCGAATTAATTCGACTACATTCCATTATCCTTGTTTTGCTTTGATGTTCATCTTATACCCTCCTTTCAAGACACTGTCCATTCCGTTCAACTGCTCCTCCAAGTAGTTTGCTGTCTCTGACAGAATGACAATGTCGTCGGCGAACCTCAAAGTTTTTATTTCTTCTCCATGGATTTTAATTCCTACTCCGAACTTTTCTTTTGTTTCCTTTATTGCTTGGTCAATATACAGATTGAATAACATCAGGGATAGGGTACAACCCTGTCTCACTCCCTTCCCAACCACTGCTTCCCTTTCATACCCCTCGACTCTTATAACTGCCATCTGGGTTCTGTACAAATTGTAAATAGCCTTTCGCTCCCTGTTTTTTACCCCTGCCACCTTCAGAATTTGAAAGAGAGTATTCCAGTCAACATTGTCAAAAGCTTTCTCTAAGTCTACAAATCCTAGAAACGTAGGTTTGCCTTTCCTTAATCTTTCTTCTAAGATAAGTCGTAGGGTCAATATTGCCTCACGTGTTCCAACATTTCTACGGAATCCAAACTGATCTTCCCCGGGGTCGGCTTCTATCAGTTTTTCCATTCGTCTCTAAAGAATTCGCGTTAGTATTTTGCAGCTGTGACTTATTAAACTGATAGTTCGGTAATTTTCACATCTGTCAACACCTGCTTTCTTTGGGATTGAAATTATTATATTTTTCTTGAAGTCTGAGCATATTTCGCCTGTCTCATACATCTTGCTCACCAGATGGTAGAGTTTTATCAGGACTGGCTCTCCGAAGGCTGTCAGTAGTTCTAATGGAATGTTGTCTACTCTGGGGTCCTTGTTTCGACTCAGGTCTTTCAGTGCTCTGTCAAACTCTTCACGCAGTATCATATCTCCCATTTCATCTTCATCTACATCCTCTTCCATTTCCAAAATATTGTCGTCAAGTACATCACCCTTGTATAGACCCTCTACATACTCCTTCCACCTTTCTGCTTTCCCTTCTTTGCTTCGTCATTTACGAATATGAATAGGATTCATATTGTATAATTTGTTACAGTGAACTTAAAGATCTGGACATAATTTAAATATTTGTATAAATTATACGTTAATGCAACCTACTGCCTTCATTTAAAGTAATATGTATTTGTTTTCTTCAGATTTAAAACATTAATGAAAATTCCAGCACCGACATGAACACTGAAAGTCCTCCACAGTGTCTCATAACATCTGTTTCTGTTGGTAGTGAAGTTGATTTGCCGGCTCAGAGACCCAGAATAGTGCAATTAAGAAGTAAAATAAAAATTCTGCAAGCTTCATTGTCTTCTAAAGCTAAAAGCAGTGGCAGTTCACAGCTTTTTACATGTAAACCCTATTGAATTATTTCATTAGCGTTTCCCTTCGTAAAAGTTCTCACGTAGTAGGTTGGCTTAGTTCCGTTTCGTAGGCTGTATTCGGCTTCAGTACGGCGTCGTATGCAATCTTGACTTCATACAAACCAAAGGAGCCGATGACTCCGCCCCCCCCCCCCCCCCCCCGCCCTCCGCCCTGCCACCGCACCCACAACCCTTTACTTCCTGTACGCTGGTTATTCTGTGATTCTGCAGACAGTCACATTTAAACCAGTTCATTAAAAGTTTCCCTTCAGGTTTTTCATTTTTACGCTAGTTATGATTCGCTGAACTACTGCAAAGACTTTCTGTAGCCAGGTTCTTGACTGTGTTGAGTGGTACTTAGGTAAATAAATAAGTGAAATCAAAGTGAACTAGAAATTAGAATATAAATGGAAAACTTGGTTTAGTTTAGAGAGTTACATACTCGCATTCAGCGGGCAGAACAGCAGAACAGAAGAGACAATGACCGTGAAGTCAGCAAGTTCCACATAAGCGGGCGCTGTCGATTCAGCCGTCAGGGCATCGCCCGACCGGCTCACGTGTTTCTCAGTTGTCGCATGTGAGCAAAGGCCCTCGCCTGCATTCCAAGAGCCAATGACCGACGTTAAGAAGATTCTTCGAGAAGCTGTCCAACGTGACGGAAGAGGCAATGACCGGCTCACGCGTTTCTCAGTCGTCACATGCGATCAGAGGTCCCCGCCTACATTCCAAGAGCCAATGACCGACGTTAAGAAGATTCTTCGAGAAGCTTTTCAACGTGACAGAAAAGACAATGGCCGTGAAGTCGTTCACCTCCAGTGAACTGAAGTGAACAAATACGCGAGACGCGGTGGGCCAGACAGATGAAGACAGATGAAGACGGGGACGAAGACGAAGACGGAGACAGGGACGGAGACGAAGACGAGAGACGAAGGAAGAAAAGAAGAGTAGTAGTAGTTTTCAGTCAGTTTCGGTGCTGAAGACCGTCATGCAAGAAGAGACTGCATCATGCACAGACGCACCAAGTCCGCCGCTGTAATGGAATAGCAAGCAGCAGCTGCGGCGCCAGAAGACAGAAGTTAAAAGGTATTTGAAGTCTGATTTTTACGTACCCGGGTGACTCGTGAGGACGGGAAGGAGACGGCCTCACCTCAGCAGTCACCTGTGAGCTGGGATGAAGATCTGACAGCCGAAGACTGGCAAGCGGGAGTCCATGGTTCGAGATCGGGACACTGGCCTTGCCCCGCCGCGCCGCTCCGCTGGTCGACGCACAACACACGCGGCCGCTTAGAGAAGAGAAACACTGGGACGCCACATCCAAGGTATCACCATCCGATGCACGACTTCGCTCGCAATAATTAAACGGGCCACCTCGCGCTGCGCGTCTCCAGTCAACTGGGCGAGACGGCGACACGAGATACACACCGCTACGCGTAATCAGACGCCGCCGCTGCCGCCGCCGCCGCCGCTGCCGCAGCAGAAGACTTCACAACGACACAGCTGCCACTCTCCGAACCAGAACATCCCGTAAGATACAGTTGTACAAATCTTCAATAAATGTTATCTTATGTAAAAATGATGTTTCATTCGACCTCATACCCGAGCCAAGGGAGAACCCACCCTGCCCACATGTTGTTAAGAGAGAAAAGTTAATTTATTTAATATTTTCACCCTGACAGAATGCTTTAGAATGCTCATCCTGACAATTGACAGCATCCAAAGAGAAAACCCAGTTACATTGAGTGACAGAAGTGTCACATTTAGTAACACAACTGTTACATTTGGGTGTCAGAAGCCGTTTTAGTTGTTACAACTGCTACAGTCTTTGGCAGGTGTGTCTGTAGCCGATACGTTGGAAGGACAGTTGGTTACCCAATGAGATGACCATGTGGCAGAGTTGACTCGAAGAATGCCCCAATGGTCACGAGACAGAGGTACTCTGTTTTCGACATAATGCTGACAAAATTCTGTTTGCAGCATTTCGGCGCTTTCCGTTCAGGCCCTTCGTGCATGTCAAAACAGGTTTGTGGACGCTATGGTTCAAATGGCTCTGAGCACTGTAGAACAACTTCTGAGGTCATCAGTCCCCTAGAACCTAGAACTAAAACCTAACTAACCTAAGGACATCACACACATCCATGCCCCAGGCAGGATTCGAACCTGCGACCGTAGCGGTCGCGCGGTTCCAGACTGTAGCGCCCTGAAATGCTTCAAATGGCTCTGAGCACTATGGTACTTAACTTCTGAGGTCATCAGTCGCATAGAACATAGAACTAATCAAACCTAACTAACCTAAGGACATCACACAGATCCATGCCGGAGGCAGGATTCGAACATGTGACTGTAGCGGTCGTTCGGCTCCACACTACAGCGCCTAGAACCGCACGGCCACTCCGGCCGGCTATAGCGCCCTGAACGGCTCGACGCTGTGAAGTGATTTGAAGTAACGTTCTCATGGCCATTCCCATGTGCAGTAAATCACAAGGATTACGGTAATGGCCTGGCAACACTCAAGCAGCATAATGTAATATCTTGTTTGCATCGCTTTCAGTGCTTTATATCTACCTTAAGTCGAGTGCAGACTTAATTTCCGTTGTTCAAAGAGAGTGAGCTTGTTTCATACTTGCGGCACAGTATCAGTATTACACATAATCATATGTGAGGTTAGCGTACGGCATTCATTATATTCACACTATATAATTGCTGAGATGATTCTAGAGTGCATGGAGATTACTTTTGTCCTAATTCTCATGTATATTCTAATTAAACCGTCTGGTTCGTCACAGGACCAGTCTAAATTTATTTCTTGTCTCTTACCACTAATCAGGAATTTCACTAAATCATCTTCGATTAATTTTCTTGTCTCAGTAATACAAGAAATTAGCACAATTTTCCAGCTGTTCACACGTACTCTTCTATTCACGCTTGAGACAGTATTTGATTTGAGAACAAGACTACGTGTGTTTGCCTCTGCGAAATTGCTAGTAGAAAAGAAGCAATCAGCAGAAATAGTTTGTATTCTTTGCATACCTTTACAGCGATGTAAATCAGTTTTGGCGAGACTCGGAGGCTTGATGCTGCCCTACATGATGTTTGACATGACTTTAGTTTCATGTTCTTTTCTGGTTAGAGGTAGCCTTCCAAAGTGTTGTTCATTGCACATTATCCGCCTATAAGTGAATTCACACATATGCTTACGAATCATTCTTGATGTAATTGCGATGTCGGATTCTTTCAAATATTCATTCAAGCTCTACTTTTCATTACCGTTGCGCAATGAAAGCATCTCCTTTTCTTAATATTTCTGCTAAAATGGTCAGATAACGTTCTTAATTATTCTTGGATCAAAATTACGCATTAAAAGGGAACGTTCTCCGGAATTTTACTGAAGTCAATGTCTTATGCATACAGATTACTTCAAGACGTGAGTAGAAAGCTTTTGGTCTATTTTCTCTTATCATACAACCCAATTTTCAAAATCCTTCTATAGCAACACTGAAGTGGAAAGAAGACAAGAATTTCTTATCAGATGACTATAGGGTAAGATCAACAGCATCAGAAAATGTGTATCGGGAGTAGGATTCGTTATGAATAGGAAGGTAGGGCAGAGAGAGTGTTACAGTCAACAGCTCATTGACAGGATTGTTCCTATCAGAATCGACAGCAGACCAACACCGACACAATCATTCAGGTATACATGCCGAAGTCGCAAGCTAAATTTGAAGAGATGGAGAGAGTCTATTAGGATATTGAAAGGGTAACGCAGTACGTAAATGGAGGTGAAAACCTAATAGTCATGAGGGACTGGAATGCAGTTGTAGGGCAAGGAGTGGAAGAAAAGTTTCCAGGAGAATATAGTCTTGGAACAAGGAATGAGAGAGGAGAAAAATTAATTGAGTTCTGTAATAAATTTCAGCTACTAATAGCGAATACTCTGTTCAAGAATCACAAGAGGAGGAGGTATACTTGAAAAAGACCGGGTGATACGGGAAGATTTCAGTTACATTACACGACGGTCAGACAGAGATTCCGAAATCAGATACTGGATTTTAAGGTGCACCCTGGAGCAGGTACAGGCTCAGAACACAATATAGTAACGATGAAGAGTAGGCTGAAGTTTAAGATATTATTCAGGAAGAACCAATACGCAAAGAAGTGGGATACGGAAGTACTAAGGAATGACGAGACACGGTTGAAGTTCTCGAAGGAATACATAGATATAAAGAATGTTACTGGGAAGAAACCATGGGTAACAGAAGAAATACTACAATTGATCGATGAAAGGAGAAAGTACAATAATGTTCTGGGAAACTCAGAAATAGAGAAATGCAGGTCGCTGAAGAATGAAATAAATAGTAAGTGCAGGGAAGGTAAGGTGATATGGCTGCAGGAAAAATGTGAAAACATCGAAAAACAAATGATTGCCGGAAGAGCAGACTCAGCACACAGAAAGTCAAAACTTCCTTCGGCGATATGAAAATCGAGGGTGATAACGGGAATTACACTGGTAAGTGTAGAGGAGAGAGCGAATAGGTGGAAATAATACATCGAAAGCCTCTATGAGGGGGAAGATTTGTCTGATGTGATAGAAGAAGAAACAGAAGACGACTTAGAAGAGACGTGGGATCAAGGAGGAGAATCAGAAATTAAAAGAGCTTGGGAGGACTTAAGGTCAAATAAGGCTGAAGGGATAGATAACATTCCGTCAGAATTTCTAAAATCATTGACGGAAGTGGCAACAAAACGACTATTCACATTGGTGTGTCGAATGTATGAGTCTGGCGACGTATCATCTGACTTTCGGGAAAGCATCGTTCACGCAATTCCGAAGACTGTAAGAGCTGAGAGGTGCAAGAATTATCGCACAATCAGCATAAGAGCAAACGTATCCAAGAATAACGTACAGGGAGTGGGAGTTTATAAATGAATATCGGGGTTTTAACGCTTAACTTACAGTTATAAAAGATATGTCAAATGAAAGAACAACTCAAACAGTTTTACCAAGAACCTTATAAATGTTCAATGTGAGCACCATTTGTCACATGGCACACATAAAGTGTATAGCCGAGCGCTGTATAGACCGCAAGGGGCCCAATGACAGGGCTGGGTTTGCATGGGCTCCACGTTCACCCACCCTAACGCCATGCGATTTTTTCCTTTGGGGCTTCATCAAGGATCGTG
Organism: Schistocerca americana; assembly: GCF_021461395.2. NCBI lineage: Eukaryota > Metazoa > Arthropoda > Insecta > Orthoptera > Acrididae > Schistocerca > Schistocerca americana. Next base: position 159,210,682 of record NC_060119.1, on the reverse strand, counting down.
TGTACGTGCCTACCCTACCAGTAGACTTCCCAGAATTAAGAAACCGGGTTGAAGCAGCTGTTGCTATAATCACTGAAGACACACTTACCAACGTTTGGAAATAACACGGCTATACACTTGATGTGTGCCGTGCGACAAACGGTGCTAACATTGAACATTTATAAGGTTCTCTGTAAAACTGTCTGAGTTGCTCTTTCGTTTGACATATCATTTATAACTATAAGTTTAACATAATAAATATTATAAAGCGTTAAAAGCCCGATATTCGCCGGTCGATGTGGCCGAGCGGTTCTAGGCGCTACAGTATGGAACCGCGCGACCGCTACGGTCGCAGGTTCGAATCCTGCATCGGCCATGGGTGTGTGTGATGTGCTTTGGTTAGTTAGGTTTAAGTAGTTCTAAGTTCTAGGGGACTGATGACCTCAGAAGTTAAGTCCCACAGTAACAACACGACGAAGAAAATACACTGCCTGAATTTACGTCAATGGCCAGGGCAGGTAACCGGAAAGATAACGGCCACAAGGCAGAAGATTCCGCTGGTGCACTTCAATTCAAAATAACCAACAGGAGGGCGGCTAGAATTTCGCCGACTTGGGACCACACGTTGTTGCTCACGGGGATGTCCCAACAGCCCACAACGAAATTCAAACGACACAATGTGAACAGCTGGGGCTGGCTGGTAGGTTAAGTAAAGACTCAACTTTCGTGTCCGGGATCGGTGAGCTACGGACCTCGTAGCAACGGGAAGAGCCCGTCACACTCCGACTGCGCGTGGACGTCACCAGCGGCCTCGGCCAGACATGCGCCACGGAGACTTCCTCGCTGCTCCACGCCAACCGACCAACTACTCAGGCCCGGAAACGGTGAAAGCACCAAATATACGTCGGCCGATGAGACGACCAACCGAACGACCAAACAACGGTCGTCCCACTCCAATCTCTCTCCGTCGGACAGTTCATGTGTGCGTCGCCAACGGGCGGCGAGCACTGGCTGTCGACGCCTCACCGGCGCTCCATCCCCGGCTCACTGTGCTGCGTCCCGACTGTGGTGTCACTGCCAGACACCACACTTGCTACGTGGTAGCCTTTAAATCGGCTGCGGTTCGTTAGTATACGTCGGATCCACGTGTCACCACTATCAGTGATTGCAGACCGAGCGCCGCCACACGGCAGGTCTAGTCTAGAGAGATTTCCTAGCACTCGCCCCAGTTGTACAGCCGACTTTGCTAGCGATTGTTCACTCTCTACATACGCTCTCATTTGCAGAGACGACAGTTTAGCATAGCCTTCAGCTACGTCATTTGTTACGACCTAGCAAGGCGCCATATTCTTCAAGAATGTATTCTGAACAGATAATATTGTGAATCATGTACCGCCAAGAGCGACGTTCATCATTAATGGATTAAAGTTAAGTATCAAACTAATTACGTCCGCTTTCTGAATTCTAATTCCTTGTCATGTTCCAGACCTCACGTCAGTATAGTCCTTCCCTCCTCACGCCACCCTGCGTGAGCTAAAACGTGTGCATTTCGGCCTCCTCTCGTAACACGGTGTTGGCTCTTCTGCCAAAACAACACCGACTGCACTAGTGGTCCATTTCCAACTGACTGTCAGACGAACGACGGTCCGGAAGTACTATCAGTCGCTCCAGAGATGGTACGACAGTGCACTTATCGAAACGCGCTTCTGCTGCCGCTCACGGGCAAGTAAGGCAGGAAGTTAGTGACGCCAATAAATGGAATAAGAAAACGAGGCGGCAGTACCGTAATAGATGACAAACAATAAATGGCATGAACACGAGCAGTGCACGGCTCACATACAGCCCACAGAAATATTAACTTTGTACACGACTTTAAGCACGGGAAACCCACTCACAAATAACCGATAATCTCTGGTTTGATGAAACTACGTCACTTCAACAGGTGTTCAAAGTTCCCACCGTTCACTTCAGTGCACTTATGGAGAAGATAAACAAGTGAGCTTTGCATAGACTGTAGTGTATCCACAGATACGGCTACACTCGCAATGGTAAAGCATTGTTGTATATATTTTGGTGTCGTTGAGGGTCATACTACACACACTCTTTCTGTGCTGGCGTAAGCTGTCGCCAGCCCTGCGGTCTGATAGATGTAGCGCGAAGATCGATAGTAGGCACTGGATAAAGCACACCTTTCACGAGAGAGGCCAGAGACACACCGACAAGCCACACGCCTCCAACGCCCTCTCGACAACATGTATTTAGACCGCCGCCTCTGACGGCGGGGGCGGGGGGGGGGGGGGCTCGGGGGCTCACTGACTCACTAACTGACACTCCAGTTTGGCGTCTGTCAGTCCAGTCTGTCGCAGAGCGGGTAACCAGCTGCGATAATACATAGCGACCAGAGCTGTGACTGTAGCAAGATTGCCGATATTGTGTGCAAGACGACCATTACTGAGGAACTTGTACCACAACTCATGGACTCTATTCAAGTTCAGCAAGTTCAGAAGCAGCATCTATTAATGTAAATAAGATACTGTGTTAATCCACGTGTGCATTTGTATTGTAGAAAGAGGACACTGGCAACCCATAACAACATCCTCTTCTTGTTTCCTAGGGTACAAGACGCTACACTTTGACTGTGCCCCAGAGAAAGAAGTAAAGCCGCGTCACGTCGGGGGCTGAGCTGGTTAGCTCAAAGGACCTCCTCATGCAATCACAACTTCCTCAGAAACGCATGCATAGTGTACAGAGCATCTGTCATGCTGGAAGCACATTGACAGACGCGTTTCCAACCCCAGGTGATCCATGAGAAAGGGTAGAGTGCCTTGCATAAATGGCTGCAGCCGTTGAACAACAGAACGACCGAATTTAATTCGGAATTCAAAGACATTCCTGTACAGCTCATGCTGGAATGAGATATGATACGGACGAAAAATATGGCTATGCAACTACTACGGCTTGTTGCAGAACTATGTGCATTCTGTCGTACTGTCGCCTCAGTATTGTGCGGTACAGCAGTCAGAAAAGTATTCAGTTGTTATTGTTAACTGCTGTGTTTGTACGTTGACGCTTTCTGGGTGCCCAGTTGCCTGTTTCTATGAGATTGTACAGACGTTGGAAACGGTAGGAAGCGAAGGACGCCATCGGTATTGGTAGCGTTCAGCGTACACTGCTACAGCTGTGTTACATTCTGTGACAATCGCCGTAAATTAACAACATACCTAGTTTCTCTTCATTACAGAAGAAAGGCATATAGAAGAAACAATCGCAATAATCACAAGCCACTCTAAAGCAGTAAAAACACTGTCCGAAACTCACGTGAAGTGCGTCACAGTATACCTTTCTTTCTGACACCGACAGCACTACAGCAAGCCCGAGCAGGGATACTAGTACACTTAACGCTGTATGTAGAACGTGCGAATTGATAGTGGTCTATTTACAGCAGGCTGGAGTACAGTGCAGGCAACCCTTGCACCACGCATTGTCGCAGATACCTTAGCACCGTTCAAAATTCTCTAATGCCTAATACACTGAAGCGCCAAAGAAAATGTTATAGGAATGCATATTCAAAATACGGAGTTACGTAAAGAGGTAGAATATGGTGCTGCGGTCGGCAACAGCTATATAAGACAATAACCATTGTGGCAGTTGTCAGAACGCTTACTGCTGCTTCAATGGCATTTTACCAAGGTTTAGGTGAGTGTAAACGTGGTGTGATAGTCAGAGAACAAGCGATGGGAAACAGCACCTCTGAGGTACCTATGAAGCGGGAATTTTAGCATACGACCATTCCACGAATGTACCGTAAATATCACGAAAGCGGCAAAACTTCTAATCTCCGACATCACTGCGGCCTGAAAAAGATCCTACAAGAACGCGACCAACGACGAGTGAAGAGACGTTCAACGTGACAGAAGTGCAAATTGCTGAAAATTTCAATCCTGCGCCATCAACAAGTGTCATCGATACGGTCTTTCGATAGCGAAGTTCCACTCGTGTACCCTTGATGACACAAAGCTTCACGCCTCGCCTGGGCCCGTCAACGCCGATATTGCGCTGCTGATGACTGGAAACATGTTGCTTGGTCGGACGAGTCTCGTTTCAGATTGTATTGAGCGAATGGACGTGCACGCGTATGGAGAAAACCTCATGAATCCATGGGCCCTGCATGTCAGCAGGGGACTGTTCAAGCTGGTGGAGGCTCTGTTCTGGTGTGGAGCGTGTGCAGTTTGAGTCATATGGGACCCCTGGTGCGTCTAGATACGACTGTGATAGGCGATCCTGTCTGATCACCTGCATCCATTCATGTCCATTGTGCATTGCGACTCTTGGAAAATTTCAACAGGACGATGCGACACCCTACACTTCCAGAATTGCTACAGTGTGTCTCCTGGAACACTGTTCAGAGTTTAAACCCTTCCGCTGGCTCCCAAACTCCCCAGACATGAACATTATTGAGCGTATTTTGAACACCTTTCAACGTGCTGTTCAGAAGAGATCTCCACATCCTCGTACTCTTAAGAATTTATGAATAGCTCTGCAGGATTTATGGTGTCAGTAGTCTCTAGCACTATTTCAGACATTGTTTGAGTCCATGGCACGTCGTGTTCTAGCATTTATGAGTGCTTGCAGGGGCCATTAACGATATTAGGCAGGTGTGCCAGTTTCTTCGTCTCCTCAATTTATTTCAGAACGTACGAGGTTTAGAACAGTCAGGCCAAGTCTGCCATGACTAATTGTATCTCTGTAAGACGTGTATTAGCAGATGGATAATCTGGAATTACAACAATGAAAATTTGTGCCTGCTGGTACACGAATCCAGATTTCCCGCTTATTGCGAGTGGTCGCCTTACCATTTGGCTATTCGAGCACGGCCGATGGGCAGACCCAAACTTCCATGTACTGTCAGCCATGCGTCTATGACCTGTACTTGTAAATCCGTTATGTAAGTTCCCGTACATGGGAGGCATTTTACTTGGAGGTTGTTTGCCTGATGTTGGCGGATAAATATGATATTGCAATGCCTGTGTAGTTACGAATTACAATACAATGATCCTTAAGACATGCGCGCATGTCCGAAGTAACTTTGCATCGTATCTATCCGCCGACACCGGGCAATCGAGTTTCAAGTTCAAAAAGGGTCAATTGGCTCTGAGCACTATGGGACGTAACATCTGAGGTCATCAGTCCCCTAAAACTTAGAACCACTTAAACCTAACCAACCTAAGGACATCACACATATCCATGACCGAGGCAGGATTCGAACTTGCGACTGGAGTTTCAAGTATTGTATTGAACTGGGGACCTAGAAACGACGGAGAGGCTTCGTCCCCGCCGTAGCCTCAGTGGTACACAACCGCACAACAGGCTACAACAGTCCACTCACCACACCGCCGCCCCAAACCCAACCCAGGGTTATTGGGCGGTTAGGCCCCAGTGGACCCCTACCGGGAACGTCGCACACCAAACGAGCGTAACCCCAATGTTTGCGTGGTAGAGTAATGACGGTGTATGCGTATGTGGAGAAAGTGTATGTGTAGCAATCGCCGGCATAGTGTAACTGAAGCGGAGGCAGATGGAAAACCGCCTTAAAAACCATCGACAGACTGGCCGGCACACCAGACCTCGACACTAATCCGCCGGGCGGAGTCGTGTCGGGGCCGGCACGCCTTCCCGCCCAGAAAGTAGTGTGTCAGACCGCACAGCTAGCCAGGTGGGTGACTTTCAAGTAAAATGTCTCCATTGTATGGGAATATACGAGTACATAATGGATGTACGAGTGCAGGTTGTTGACACGTGGTTGAAAACATGTGGAAGTTTGGGTTTTGCCGTGAGTCGTGCTTGCATAACGAAATAGTACGACGATCGCTCGTGATATGCGGGGTATTTGGGCTCGGGTTCAGATCCTGGTCCAGTAAAAATTTTCATTGTTGACGTTCCATTACACAGGAGGTCTCCGTAAGACCGTGCCAAAATTTAACACGACATAGAGGATGCTCCAACAACAATTTTACGGCACGAAGCCTGGGGTCGGAGAAGCCAGCGCAAGGAGATAACAGGAGTAAAATGACGTTACTATGTACTTTTTTATTTACATTAGTTAACTGCAAATTTCATCATTGACACAATTAACGTACTATTTCTACTGCATCCGACGGACATCAACCCCAATGAGAGCATTACGTCGGCAAGATACTTACACACCCTGACAAATGTCCCTCGTGTGTTTCGAATCACATCACAGGCAGCTACAATTCTGACAACTATCTTCATATCCACTGGAGTCCCAGACACAAGTGACTTTAGATATCCCCACAGAAAATAATCAATGTGATTCAGGTCAGGTGACGTCGCAGGCCATGGAGTAGGACCTCCCTTCCAATCCAGCTACCAGAAAATACTATACTCTTAGTGCGTAATCGTATTGTACTGTACGCCTCTGTTGTACTGTACGTCTCCGAATAGCACTGAGTAATAAATGGGTCTGTCGTTGAGTCACAGCACAATGTACATCGAAGAGCAAAAGAAACTGGTACACCTGTCTAATATCATGTAGGGCGCTCGTGAGCACCCAGAAGTGTCGCACACGACATGGTATGGACTCGAGTAGTGTCTGAAGTAGTACCGGAGGGAAATGGCACCATGAATCCTACAGGGCTGATCATAAATCCGCAACAGTACGAGCGGGTGCAGATTTCTTCTGAATAACACGCTGCAAATCATCTCAGATATGCCCAATAATGTTCATGTCTGGGGAGTTTGGTGGTCAGCGGATGTGTTTAAACTCAGAAGAGTGGTCCTGGAGCCACCTTGTAGCTATTCTGAACGTGTCGAGTGTCGCGTTGTCCTGCTGGAATTGCCCAAGTCCGCCTGAAAGCACAATCGACCAGAATATATGCAAGTGATCAGACAGGGTGCTTACGTACGTTTCTCCTGTCAGAGCCGTACCTATGGATATCAGGGGTCCCATATCACTCCAACTGCACACGCCCCACTCCATTACATAACCTCCAACCAGCTTGAGCACTCTGACATGCTGGGTCAATGCCTTCATGAGGCTGTCTCCTTACCTGTACACGTTCTTCCGTTCGATACAATTTGAATCGAGATCGTTGTGTTGATGGACCCAGGCAAAGCGTAAAGCTTTTTGTCGTACATTCATCAAGGGTACATGAGTGGGCCTTCGGCTCCGAAAGTCCATATAGATAATGTGTCGTTTAATGGTTTGTACCCTGACACTTGATGATGGTCCAGCAGTGATATCAGCAGCAATTTTCGCAAGGGTTACACTTCTGTCACGTTGAACGATTCTCTTCAGTCGTCATTGGTCCCATTCTTGCAGGATCTTTTTCCGCCCGCTGCGATGTCGGAGATTTGATGTTTTACTGGATTAGTTTCCAAATCCTTCCTCTTTTAGGTCCTCTCACATGCAGTGAAGTTGTTCATCCTTTTTGTTCACAATCTCAGGCAAATCCCCTCAGAAATCGGCGTTTCCTCCCTAACGTGAGACCATCTCATGGTATATTTGACCTGTACACTACGTCGTCAGTTTTTCGTACAAGGAATTCTTTGGCGTGGCAGGATTCAGTTACAGCTGTAGCGGGATATCACACTGTATAGCCATGGCTGCAACTTGTCTTCACTAAAATCTATAGCTTCGCAGGTGGTAGTTTGCCCAAAGAGAATGGTAAGAACTGTGATTGCTGCAGACATGTTCATAAATTTTGAAAATTTCAAACATTTGTGAAAGTAAGCTGTTTTCTTAGCGACTGCTTAAAAGATATCGGCTGTATCCCAAGTATGATAATGTAATTACTGTTGATTCTTTCCTGTAATTGATCAGTTACACTGAGCTAAAACATTATGACTGCCTGCTTAATAACTTGTCTGTGCGTCATTGGTACCACAGTTGTGGGAGCTTTGTAAGGTATGTGGCATTAGATGTCTACGCACAGGTTACATAATTCGCGTAAATAACTGGCCGCTGATTGCGTATACGGTGATGGCACCCGAGAACGAACCAGATGGCTTCCAGACGAATTTGGTCACCAAGACATCAACGTTAGTTCCCTATAATACTTCGAAACCACTGTAACATGGTTCTGGCTCCGAGATATGGGCAATTATTTTACTGAAACATGGCATCACCGTCCGGGAAGAAATCAAGCTCGAAGTGGTGCAGGAGACGCACAAGTGTCAGCGTGTCTTCGACTACCACCTCAGGTCCCAAGCAAGCACAGGAGAATGTCTTCCATACAATAATACTATTCCCACCAGCCTGCGTCCTAGGCGGGCTGCAATATTTGTGCGTGCACCAGCACTGTATTCTTTCGGCAGAGATGCCGCAAATCACTATCTATGCAACATTGTGGAGCAGACAAGCCTCAGAATCCCATGTTCTATGAAATGTCGTGGACTTCCAATCATTTAGAAATTAGCGGTAGTTTCACTGTCCTACCTCTTTCCGTAGATGCTCATGTCAGTAGCAAGTGAACATTCGACCAGTTTCGTCATTTCCGAAATTTTCTTCCTTTGACCTTGCGTTATAATAATCTGCCCTTTCCGGAATGAGATTTTCACGCTGCAGCGAAGTGTGCGCTGATATGAAACTTCCTGGCAGATTAAAACTGTGAGCCGGACCGAGACGAACTCGGGAACTTTGCCTTTCGCTGCAAGTGCTCTACCGACTGAGCTACCCAAGCACGACTCACGCCCCGTTTTCACAGCTTTGCTTCTGCCAGTACCTCGTCTGCTACTTTCCAAACTTTGCAGAAGCTCTCCTGCGAACCTTGCAGAACTAGCACTCCTGAAAGAAAGGATAGTGCGGAGACATGGCTTAGCCACAGCCTGGGGAATGTTTGCAGAATGAGATTTTCACTCTGCAGCGGAGTGTGCGTTGAGATGAAACTTCCTGGCAGATTAAAACTGTGTGCCGCACCGAGACTCGAACTCGGGACCTTTTCCTTTCGTGGGCAAGTGCTCTACCGACTGAGCTACCCAAGCACGACTTACGCCCACGAAAGACAAAGGTCCCGAGTTCGAGTCTCGGTCCGACAACAGTTTTAATCTGCCAGGAAGTTTCAATTTGCCTTTTGGTAAAGTCGCCTATCTCAATGGACCTCCCCATTCGCAGCCAAAATATTCGGTACGATAATCAAATGGTTCAAATGGCTCTGAGCACTATGGGACTTAACTTCTGAGGTCATCAGTCTCCTAGAACTTAGAATTAAGCCTAACTACCTCAAGGACATCACACACATACATGCGCGAGGTAGGATTCGAACCTGCGACCGTAGTGGTCGCTCGGTTCCAGACTGTAGCGCCTAGAACCGTACGGCCACTCCGGCCGGCGGTACGATAATCCCCCATCCGTGTTGCTTCTCTTACATACTTTTGTTACCGCGTCACGTGCCCCCAACGCCACCAGGCGGCATCCAAGGTCGCGGTGGGCAGTGATAATAACGTTTTGGCTTATCAGGATATTTTTATGACGTATTTGTCCACAACGCCATGGAAGATCAGTGATGCATGAAGCCACATCAGAATGTTATGTTCAGCGTTGGCAAAGTACAATCAAGTCTACTATAGGTCACATTACTGTGCGTCTGGATACTCGGATGAAAATACGTTAATTTTCTACAGTTGCTAATGAGAAGACCATTTTGTATAAGGAAAATACTGAGATGTCACATTCTACTAAAGGACGACATCATGGAGTCGACATACTGTTTTCTTTTATGTCTTACCAACAAGCTGAAATGAGAGCAGTCTTAACATTAAACGTCTACATACTCTGTGCTGACCTATTGCATTTCTCATAGGATCTCTGTAGAGGCTCCTGACGTCATCCGGGCCTGTGGTCAAAGACGGTCATATAGAAATAGTGAAAGAAACCTGTTAAAGAATCTAAAATAAATGATTTATTGTGGCTGGACCTCATTTTTCTTTTAACTTGTAGCACAAATACCTTACCATGGATTAATTCTGTATCATCAGTAAATCCTTACAAATGTTAATGTCGCTTTTGTGGTCTTCAGTCTGAAAACTAATTTGCTGCAGCTTTCGATGCTGGTCTGTCCTCTACAAGCTTCTTCGTCTCTGCATAATCTTCCTACATCAACTGAAACTGCTTTATGTAGACAAGACTTGGTCTCGCTTCGTGTTGGTTTCCTTTACCAAATTAACGATTCCTTGATGTAGTGATGTCTTCCTTTAGTTTTCTGCCATAAATTTATTTTCTGTCTGGTTATATAAAGTATATCAGTCAAAAGACAGAGGTGCTCACACAAGCAGCTCCTGGCTCTTCCCTTCCCTATTTCACCATATCCATTTCTGATACACACTTGGAACAAGTGGGCTATTTCCTTTATCTAGTAAGCATATTGTCATCTAATCACTCATCTGAAAAAGACATGGAGAACTGAATATGTGCAGCCCATGTAGCATTTGGTCATCTCAGAAAACATGTCTTCCTCAATAAAGACCTAACACTATACACCAAACTGATGGTGTATAAAGCTCTTGTCATCTCAACTTTGCTCTATGGTTGCGAAACCTGGATGTTATACCGTCGCGATCTGAAGAAATTAGAACTCTTCAACCAACAGAAACTACGGTACATCATGACCATGAAATGGGATGACTTTACATCGAATACCATTGTTCCTGAGAAAGTGAAAATGAATGGTATAGAATCTCTCGTTATTAGGCACCAACTAAGATGGGTTGGGCATGTCCATCGGACAGACTTCCACGTCAAAGCATTTGACCTTGGCCAGAAGTTGGAAACAGTGTGAAGCAATATTCATCGGATCAAATGTCAATCTTCCGTTGTTCCATAGTCCAGGTTCCATAGCTTCGTCATAACGTTTTTCTTTTACAAGCATATGCATCACTAATGTACTGTTTTGGAATTCCTTCCCCATCTCTGTCCACCTCCTCAACCCTCCACTCTCTGTCCACCTTCTCCTTCCCCTGGCCATCTCCACAACTATCTCTCTCAATCAACTCCCCCCCTCCCCCCCTTCTGTCTGTCTGCTCCTTCCCACTCTGTCCATATCCTGTCATTCCTCCTGTGTCCATATCCTCCTCCCTTCTTCTCTAATCCCATCTGGTCCCTCATCTGTCAATCCTTTCTCCCCCCCCCCCCTCTCTCTATTATTGCAACTCACCTCCCTGTTTCCTTTTGTGTCCATCTCCTTCTCTCCCGGATTTCCGTCCAACTCCTCCGCTTTCTCTGTCCTTTACCCTCTCACCTACCTCCATCCATATCCCCATCCTCCTCTTATTTATTCTTATCTCCCGCTTCTCCGAAGTGTCTGTCCATTTCCTTTGTTCTCTCTCCTGGGTATCACATTATCTGCAGCAGGTGCCAGTGATTCTTATCCCAACAGGATTTTCTTCTAGTTTGTTATCACAATGTATGCCAAATTTGATGGACATGATTCAGTTTTATTATGAGCTTTTAGCCTGTGGCCTTGCTCTCATACGCACATGTCAATTATATTTTACACGTGTTTGGCCTTGCTCTCGTACGCATTTGTAAGTTATATTTCACATATATTTAACGTATTTCACGTGAACCATAGACATATTTCACCTGTATGTCCAGCGACTTTCACCCTGCAGTCGCATTTTCACTTATCCCGACGTTTATGACATCACGTCTCCTGAACTACTCGTACGTGCTGTACACTAATACAGTTCTGCAGCTACATTCAGTGATATATGTGCCTACTGTCTGCGAAACGTATTGCGAACAGAGTTAGTACCAACGAAGGAATATATTTAAATGTATCACGTGGTGCAGTAGTTTTTCACGCATTGAGTGTTTATGGCATTTTATCTCTGGAACTAAGTGCCATCGAATGATGTGGTGTATGTGGTATAAGTGAAAAATGTCTACAAAATGTTCCACGACTACAACTGGTAGTAAAGAAGTAATATAAGTAAACATCATGCTTCATGTGGAAGTTTTACTGCATGAACAGCGAAAATATTTAATGCAATGAACTTTTTCCTTTCCATCATTTTCCGAGGGTCATCAGCGAGAAAACGTTTCGTAAAAGCTTGAAATTATGTGTAAAGTTCGTTGCAAGTCTCTAAGTGCTCTCATTCTCAAATACTAGATGACTAAATTATTGGAATTCAAGCGTCGTGATCTACAGTGCTCTTTCACTCCCACCTCCATACCTTTGATACGTGGGTGGTTCTTAACCCTACAGTGATCCTTACCAGACAGTTAGTGAAATGTGTACCAAGTTTGGTAGAAATCGGAAACCTTGTATCTGGCCATTTCATCTTCCTTTTCCTCAGCGGAATAGGAAGCTGCTGGTTCTTACCCCTAAAGCAGTTTTCCAGATCGTAACTTATTCTCCATCACCTGGAGATTAGAGACATCGTAAATGTATTGCAGCATTATCCAAAATCTTTTATGTTTAGTTAATGACAATGTAGAAAGTAAATGATTGTAAGATGACCATACAAGTAAAATATTACTGGAGTGGTAAGCTGAATGAAGTGCTCGTATGGACTTTCCTAGTTTCTTCACCTTTCCGTGTATGGTGTACATAGTACAAATAAACGTTGAATATTCAGAGATGTTTAGCATATAATAATGTAACATCAGACTGGAGATTATTAAAAGTGCAGTGATGGATAAAATTATAGAAAAACCAAAAACACGTTATCATGCCTAGAACGATGTAGGTAGAAAGACTGAGGCATTCAGAGCAACTTCCAGTCGTCTCATAATGCATAAATACGGGCTATGGTTCTCAAAAGACTCTTATAGTGAAAGTTTCAGGTAACAAAGATGGATTACGATTATGCACTCCTACGTAGATATCAAAGGCCTGCCTGCGGTGAGCAGGGGGGATGCAACTACTCGACAGTTCATGCCGTGCTTACAGAACCAGTGCTGGACGATGCGAGTCATGTTAATAGGGGCCCTGTCGTCTTGGAACTTAGCATCGGCGTTAGAGAACAGACACCGAATCATGAAAGGACCGCATCAGCCAAATAGTCACACAGTCTTTGCCAGGAATGAGCCCTTTCAGACTAACCAAGGAGGCCATGCAATGCCACAATATAGATCTCCAAATCATGACTGAGTCCCCGCCTTCCCTGGCCCCTATCACTATGTTTCACTCTTGGAAGGTGACCTCAGCCAGAAGTTGGAAACAGTGTGAAGCAATATTCATCGGATCAAATGTCAATCTTCCGTTGTTCCATAGTCCAGGTTCCATAGCTTCGTCATAACGTTTATCTTTTACAAGCATATGCATCACTAATGTACTGTTTTGGAATTCCATCTCACCCTACAATTCCCAGCTTATGAAGCTCCCTTCGTGTTTTATCGCTGCTGGCAGGATTCTCCTCTGGGACATCAGTCCTGTAATGACTTTCACAGCTGTCGTTCTTATTTCTCGTGGCAATTCTCTTCAGTGACCGAGCACCCAACACACACTTTCGTCCGTCTTGTGACTAGCGAATGTTTCTCCACTTCTGCTGTATGAGGTGTATATCTTCGTTATGATGCCTCGTGAAACGCCAAACATTTCGGCTACGTAATTACTGAAGCACCCAACATAAGAAAACCAAAAATATTCCCACTTTCGATTTCTCTTAACTCTGACCTAATGGCTCATAACTACAAAAAACACTGTTCTGACTGCTATTGACATTTGCAACATGTTGAGGACATTTCTCAACTGTCTTTCGTCTTTATATACAACAGCGAAACCCACAGGCTTAACTATGATCTGCATTTATGTTCAAGAATGTATCTTACGCGGTGTTACCATATTTTTATCCATCTCCTAAATGTGTAATTATGTAAAAGTGTGTGAATTATGTAAAAGTTGTTCGATGATAATCGTGGGAAACTTGTCTGGACACCACCTGGTAATACTGAACACATCCAATACTGTGGCGTCACGTATAACAAGATGATAGTGTAGTGGCGTTACATGGAGCCACTGAACACATCCAATACCGTGGCGTCACGTGTAACAAGATGATAGTGGAGTGGCGTTACATGGAGCCACCATACACCTCACATTGTTGTTGTGGGTAATTTCACTGCTCAGTTCTACAAGGACAAGATTCTGCAACCATAATGGCACTGTACAGTCAACATTATGAACACAACGTCATCTTGATAGATGATAATTCGCTTTCCTAGTGACGCTGTTCCCTTCAGCACGTTCTTTCAGCATGCTAGGATCTCCAGGATGTAGTGACTTGTCTCCTAGGTATGATCCAAACGAACATGTGATCGATTTCAACGCTCTGTTTACAAACAGCGAGGACGACCACCTACTCTGTGCGACTTACGCAGAATTACCATTGAAGTGTGGGTCGATCTGGGGAATGGTTGGCTTGATAATCTCGTAGATGGCACGGCACGACTGATTCAAGCCTGTAGCCGAGAAAGAGGACGCTCTATCACATTGCTCGGGAGTAATGTGAAAAATTCACCATGAGCCTCAGACGATTTTGTCGATACAAACTTTTTTTTTCTAGACAGGTTGGAACGTCAGAGTCAGTTTTTGTTTTCCGTAGTTGCAGGGGCAACACTCTGGATGATTGACTGATCTGGCCTTGTAACACTAACCAAAACGGCCTTGGTGTTGTGGTACTGCGAACGGCTGAAAGCAAGGGGAAACTGCAGCCGTAACTTCTCCCGAGGGCATGCAGCTTTACTGGAGAGCTGCATCAAACCAGTCTCAGGACTGAAGACCACAACAACAACATACCATGAAGTCTGAAATAATGGAGATGATGTGTTTAGATAGACACATGAACAAATGTTTTATACCTCCACTTTACTTAGATCCCCAGCAGCCATTGAGATCTTATATCGTTCTTCATCCGTAGGTATGATATTTTCATGTACTGAAAATATTCAAAAAGCTAACATAAGGATAAAACTCTAGTAAACATATGTCACAGGAATGGGAAACCTGGAGTATCAGAAACTCCATGGCAGAGTAAAAGTGTCTGCTGGACGGAAAGGCGAATCCGGAACCTTTGCCTTTCATGCGAAATTTCTCTACAGATAGTGCTATCCAGGCACAAGTTTCTGCATGTCCTTTCACTGCTTTAGTTCTATCACTTTCCTTCTCCTAATTTTCTGTATAATTCCTGGGAATAGGAGAGAATAGTAAAGCAAGTACTCTCTGAGAGCAGGCTGTAAGTCCTGCCTGAAGAGCTTTCGGTAGAGAATTGTCAGCGAAAGGAAAAGGTTCTGTGTTAGAGAGTGGCAGTCAGGCAAACAGTTATAATGCGCTAGCAAGTTTGAGACCAGCGCACACTTCACTGCGGAGTGAGATTAATTCTGGAAACTTGGCTACAGTGTGGTAGTGTTCTATCAAAGTGGTTACAGTGTATCTCTTTCCTTTTTCGTCAAAGTAGGTGCGATTCATTTGCAAAATTACTAACCCACCAAAAGGGACCACTTTTCCATAATTTCGATGAAGCCCAGTAAGGTTTTTAGCTAAACAGAGTGACGCTGTCGGAGTGGATCCATGGTTAATACATCTGAAACGCACGAACTTTTTGTCCGTTCCATAGAGACGCGTAATCTTTACTGTACAGGGAGCTTTGCCAGCCGCCTTCCTTTTTGAAGAGTTCGTTTCGTAAAATATTCATCGGCGGCTGAGTGGCGGAGCGACGTGGCGATTCCACAGCCGGCGGCTCGTGGTAAACGGTTCGGGCGGCTTAGCGACAGATTGGCCGCGCTGCTCTCCGCTCCATTACGGCCGGCGGGGATTACCGCCGCCTACCGCCGGCAGCCCTGCGACACGCCGCTGTTGCGCAGGCACACGTACTGCGCAGGGGTTTCGAATTTTTTTACTAAACTCCATGCTTCGAAGCAGTATACAGCATTGGTCGTAAGCTGAATTCAAAGCAGAGAAAGAAGCATAATATACTGGCAAGATATAAGTCACGGTTTTCCTTTAAAAAACGACCTCCAAAAATCAGTAGCAAATATCGGTATATACTTTAAAAGAAAACGAATGGGACGGAAATGGATAGATGCGATGTACATATACCGACAATCAAATGATTAAATATCAGAGAACCGGGACGATTTATTCAGGAGGTCTTAAATTGAGCAATTCAATAACATATTGCCCCACCTCTGGCCTTGTACAAGCAGTTCTTCAACTTGGCATACATTGATAGAATTTCTGGATATCCATCTGAAGGATGCTAAAATTTACTGTTTTTAAGAGCGCGGCGCAGCGTGTAGTGTGAAGCAGTCGCCCTCCGTTTCTGGGTCTGTCTCTCGTCCGCATTTGTGAGGCAGTCAGTGTCTGTCTGTCGTCCGGAGTGCTAGTATGTGTTAGGCCGCCAGTCTGCTCGAGTTTGTTCAGGCAATGGTCATTGGCGGTTGGATCGATAGGTTGGTCGGTCGCGCACTGAGACACAAGACGACTTGTCCGTCTTGAGCGTCGGCGCATGTGAGGGCGCCACGTCAGTCCAGTGAGCTGCGCCGTATAGCGAGGGGTAGTGGCTTCGCGGCCGACACGAGGGCAGGAGGGGTCAACCCAGCACATCGGTCTGGCCGGCGCGAGCTGCGACGCCGTGAGACGGGAGGTCAGCGCTACTTCCTGCGTCCGTTGAAGCGGCTGGCAGCGGACGGCTCGGGAGAGCGTTTTAGGGGTGCTGCACCAGGTCTTTTCCAGACATCGCAGTTTATTAGAAGTTAAGTGATTCGTGATATTTTGTTTCATTTACTTGTTAAATTCCACTTGTTTTCTTGGTCAGTGTCTCGTCCCCAGCTCGCTCGTCTGTTTCCCGTCCACATTTCTTAGGCAGTAAGTGTCTGTCTGCCTGTCGGTCTGTTGTACGTTAATAGCCGCCTCTGTCATGTTTGTCGGATGCGGTGTTAACGAATTTATTTCTTGAAGTGTAACGGCCGAATTCCTGAAATATGTTTTTATCTTGCCTATCATCTTGAGAGGCGGTATATGTGTAATGTAGAGCATGTATGTATATTTTATGTAAAACTGCATTTCATGGCCGGCCGTTGTGGCCGTGCGGTTCTAAGCGCGTCAGTTTGGAACCGCGTGACCGCTACGGCCGCAGGTTCGAATCCTGCCTCGGGCATGGATGTGTGTGATGTCCTTAGGTTAGTTAGGTTTAAGTAGTTTTAAGTTCTAGGGGACTGATGATCTCAGTAGTTAAGTCCCATAGTGCTCAGAGCCATTTGAACCATTTTTGCATTTCATAGGTTTTATTTAAGTGGCCATTTTAGTATATAATGTTGCCACCCTTCCACCGTAAAAGTTTTCTTTTAAAACAAGCTGCACTTTCGGTGGCAAGCGATTTTTTTTATGTGAGTGTTTTGTACCATTTCCATCCCTCCTACGATGTGCATAGTTTATATGTGCGAGTTGTTAAAATTTTTAGTTTAAAGTAATCTGGTGTTATTTCTGCCTCTGAATAAATTGTAACTTGATATTTAGAGGGTGCTTTCTGATTATAATTTTAAATCTGTTTTTTTAAAAAAGAAAGGGTTTTTGGGAATAAAAATTTCCATTTGTTGAAAGGAATTTGTTTTCATCATTTACCCACTGGCAACTACTTCCACACTCACATAGTGTGATTATATGTATTAATTTTCTTGATGAATCGCTTGTCAATAATGTAAATTCTTTAAGAAAAAAATTTGGAAGTAAATCCACGGTTCAGGATGCAGTTCCATATTCCGTGTAACCGGCGCGTTAGACCGTCAGAGTCCCGAGATGGTTGGAAGAACCCAACCATTATGCAGTAGAAACTCTCGCTACGTGCAGGTGTGTGTTATTTTGGTGAAATGTAAGCCCAGGATGGCTTGCCGTAAAGGGCAACAAAACGGGGTGTAGAATATCGTCGAAGTACGGTTGGGCTTTAAGGGTTCCGCGGATGACAACCAAGCGGATCCTGCCATGAAGTGAAATGGCATCCTAGACCATAATTCCTGACTGTCAGGTTGGTATCCCAGCGCTACACGAAGCGTCTCCAGACGCGTCTTCCGCCTGTAATCCCATTGACGAGTAGGTCTTCACTGATGGGTCCCACTTCGAATTTAGTCCCAATGATCAGCGTAGCCGTGTCTGGAGACACCTCGGGCAGCTATGGGATACCAAATTCATGTCACTCGCCGTACGGCCCGACAACCAGGAGTTATGTTTTAGGCCCCTTCATAGTAGGCCCCTATTGGTTGTCATCCGTAGCAACTTAACAGCAAAACAGTATGTCGACTGTATTACAAGCCTCGTTTTGTTGCCCTTCATGGAAGTCCATCCTCGAGAGTTTCTACTTCTTGGCTTCGTTCTTGCCAAATCCTTCATTGGCCAGCAGGGTCTCCGGATCACTCCTCAACTTCGAATCTTTGGAACATTGTGGTCTACGTAAGGTGATACAGTGCGAGGACTGCGTGTTAGAAACATGGACTGAAACTCTCAAATTTTTATTAAAAGAACACAGTCACCATTGATTACAAATTATTAAATCTAATTAATCACAAAATTGCTTTATTGGGTATACCTTCTGTGGATTATATCTTCCAGTGGATATTTAGTAAAAGTAACTTTCAACTAAATAATTCATGAAAACTCGCTGATAAATAGAGCTTTACTTGAAATTACGTAACCAAAATATCATGTAGAATAATGCCCTTTACACAACTGAAATTTACTGGGAACTCCTAGGTCATAAAAACTGTAAAGGCATAATAATTATTTAAACAATTCAGTATAACACGCACAGTTTTCTACTGACAATGAAATAGTAATTAAAGATTTTTTTTACGACAGGTGAATCCACTTCGCACACAGGCAATGGAAGCACGTCACGTTCTGTCACAATGAGATAGCCTTAACAACAGCAAATTTCTTTTGAGCGCCCAGGGGTCCCGGTAGCTTCAGATCCACTACGTAGGCAGCTGCCACTCAGCATACAGCGACAAATGGCGCCGGATTAATTCAAATGGCTCTAAGCACTATGGGACATATCACCTGAGGTCATCAGTCCCCTAGACTTAGAACTAATTAAACCTAACTAACCTAAGGACATCACACGCATCCATGGACGAGGCAGGATTCGAACCTGCGACCATAGCAGCAGCGAGGTTCCGGACTGAAGCGCCTAGAATAGCTCGGCTACAGCGGCCGGCGTGCCGCCCTATTATTACGCACAATATTCACTGAAGATCCACAAACGTGGACGGGCAGATACCCAAAGTATTTTACGAAGGTGCGAACAAATTACAATAACACTTCTGAGAGATTATCCTCCTCCAAGAATAATAACACAGTGGTCACACGTTATAAACTAGTCATATAGCAAGAGAACTTCAAACGTCCCCTTAGAACAATTATAAATGACTGTGCTTAAACTGACACACAATATTTTTAGCGCAACGCAATCTGACTTTCAAAAATCCCTACAAAAGAATGGCCCTGACTAACAATAACCTATACCTTTCATGAATGACTTACCTCACAAAAATCTTCGTTACTCAAAGTACTGTGATACAGCGTGCGCCAATACTGCCAGCTGAATAAAAGATTCAAACTACTGAAGGCACTAACTACTGATAGGCATAGTTAGCAAATGAAAGATTCTGATAGAGAACAAACAATGTATTTACCTTAATAGTGTTCAAAAGTCATAATATATATATCAGTTCATCACATCAAGTCTTACAAATTTACTGTCTGTGATGGACACACGTCCAGATCATCCGCTCTCAAAACTCCGCCATCTCTCTCCCCACATCCACCACTGCTCCACGGTACGCGCTGTTCACATCCAACTGCCCAACACTACAATATCAAATATCGCAACACTGCCGACCAGCCTCAGACTGCACACAGCACAGTCAGTGATTTTCATATAGAGCGCTACATGGCGTTACCAACATAAAAACCTAAACAGCCTACTTACAAACTTTGCACCAGTCTTTGATACCCTGGTCACAAAATTAGTTCAAACATCGTCTGCTAACCTGTGTAAAACAGCCAACGCCTTCTTTCCTTAAATAGAATGAGATCTCTTCCGCATACGTAAATGCTAGTTTCTACATACACCGATATTTGAATGTTTGACATTATAATAAGAACCTTTAAAATCACTCTGCTTACAAGACACAGAAATACCTCATTTCACGTCCATCTGCCCAGGCGTGGCATATAACATACTTATAATCGGAAAGGATATAGCTAAGTGGGAAACGGCTCGATCTAACATATGATTTACCAGTGCCCCTAAAAGAGTCAATCACGTGGTGTAATCACAACCGATAGCAGCAAACTTTTAACAGAATACTGATTTGTCACCACTAGTTTCCACAACACACTGCGTAACAAGAAATGTAAGCACGCGTAATACAGTGGGAAATTGGCGTCGCACACACGATTAGAGGTACCGCCTTAATCCTTCTCTGTACATAGGTCACACAGCATACTAATTTCGTACAAAATCCAACCATCTCCGCCTCAGGGCACAGTCGCGCTACCTCTCCATAGGCACTGACAGTAAAATCTGGATAAACACTGACCTCTTCCAAAGACCACAGAGTGTCTTTAGAGAGACAAATTCGCTCGCAGTCCGTACTAAACGTGACCGGAAGTAACCAGCCATCTCCTAGTGCCAACCCACACTGACCATTACTCTTCGACTCTAGCGCCGGCCCACGATGAGGCCACCGCCAACTATCAAAGAAGTTGGCCATCACAAATATGCCAATCCACGGCACAGTGAGTAGGGCCCTCCAGCCATCTTGGGATTTTGACCAGCTAACGGTCCGATTGGATAGTATTTGGCACCATATTCCTCAGAAGCAAATCCAACAACTCTATCAATTAATGCCAAACCGAATCACTGCTTGTATAAGGGCCAGAGCTGGGCCACAGCGTTATTGCTCAATTTTTCAAAGTCTTTCTCTTGAATAAGTCATTCAACTTTTCTGAAATTGTAATCATTTGTGTGTGAGTACATAAGCATCATATCTACCGATTGCCGTCCTATTGGGATAATTCCTTCGTGGTGCGTCGTTTTTGCTTTGTTTTAAAGTGTATTTTTGCTTGATAGATACCTCGACTGCCGTGTTTGTTTCTGAGTTCGGAATGTAACAACAATATTACTAGGTTTTCAGGGCCAGTGTCGCCTTCTTCCTCTGAAGCATTTGTTCCATACTTTTGTTCTTCTGTCTCCATGTGATGGGATCTTGTGCTTGGGCAGGGTAAAGAAGCGTTTCCTTGAGGTGTATGTTGGAGGAATTCAAA
This sequence comes from Schistocerca americana, assembly GCF_021461395.2. Lineage (NCBI taxonomy): Eukaryota > Metazoa > Arthropoda > Insecta > Orthoptera > Acrididae > Schistocerca > Schistocerca americana. The sequence continues at coordinate 159,189,422 of NC_060119.1, read as the reverse complement.
CAACGTGTCCTCGTTCTAAAAGAACTTCGGCGTTGCCTCGATCTACCAGTATGTGAGCTGCCATCAACTTTCAACGAAATCCTTGATATTGTTTTCTGATCTGCTCTAAGTAGGTTTCCATACACCGTAGACGACAATCCTCATCTCCACCACTACCAGTGTTAATTTGAATAAAATCCACTTGGCCACAAAATCTTGTCCTTTTGAAACCAAATCCACAGTCTTTGCAGCTGTTCTCAGGGTTACTGAAATTCTGATTCCTGGTACACTGTTCTCTACATCCCATCGATCCGGATGTCCCATGGCAACCAATGTCAGTTTATTCAAAGAAGTTTTAGGCTTGCTGCCGTTCGTCGTAAACAAGTGAAAGCATCACTTTCATTTTTGCACAAAACATTGTTGCTTCATTTTTTCCTTGCTGGGACATCAGTATCTATTATATTGATTGATCAGGTTAGATAACGTCCGCACACAGTTGTATTAAATTTTCCTTTCCAATCAAACAAAAGCACAACCAGGTTTCAGGACGACAGTCCCTTCTCCACGTGCATAGAATATCCATACGAGTCATGTAAATCGGGGTAATATATAGTGATTCCCAGGTACTGGTATATGCGATGTACCATAGAATCACTATGTTACACTCTGTTAGCTGAGTTGTATGGATGCACATGGAGATGGTACTGTTGTCGTGAATGTTGGTTGTGCTTTCCTTTTATTGACAAACGTAATTTAATACAATTGTATGTGGATGTTATCGATCATGAATAATGATTTTACTTTCTTAAATCACGCAATTGTCTTTATAGAGCTCCCACATTTCTGCTGCTGTCTGCTTCGATTATTGGAAATGAGCTCTTAGTGTGTCCACGGAGGCATTTCACATCTTTGGCTGGAGAGCGTTGGGCGTTGCCCGGAAGGGCCTTATCTTTAAAAGTACTGAGCCGCAACACGGAGCGTCATTCGCTGTGCGAACGTCGTGCAGTGCGTATGCTTAGCTCTGGGTCTCATTGGGTGTTGGCTTGCTACGTTCACTGTGTGTTAACGTGCCTCAGCAATGCCTTTGCGACGAGCGTATCGTCGTCGCTGGCGGCGCAGTGCTCCTGTGTAACAAGACACTTAGAGCAATTGATATTGATTTGAGTGGCCAGCAGCTTTTGGGTGGTCCTAATGTTTTTCGTAGACTACTAATGGAGTTTACCTGTGACATACAAGCTGTTTTTGGAGGCAGTACTTGGCTGACCTTGGCAGTTGTTTGGGGCAGTCATGCTGATTATGGTGGCTTTGAAGTAGTCCCTGATGCAAACGGCTTGGAAGACGTGGAGTATAGCAGAGAGTACAGGATTACTAGCTAAAGTTCCTTATGGGACCCTTGTTCCAGATAAGGCATTTACTTTGTCTACCAGAAGAAAGAAGAAACTGAATTCAGACAAATATCTTTTTATTTGGGCTAAAGTTGGCAACGGAAATTGTAAAATAAAGATTAATGGTGACTGTGTTGTAATACAGACCATAAATATCCCTATCCATCATCCTTCCTTAATATATATATCAATTCTTTTACTACAGCTTCGCTTAAGCGCGGCGCCCGAGTTGGCGCCTGTGACGTCAGCGGAAGTGCTTAATACTACAGGGTGGTTATAATTATACTTCCGCTACTTGAACCAACGTAGAGGGAAAGCTATTCACCGCGTGGCTACATAACTTTATAGGAATGGCGTTCAGACTGTGTACTGCAGGATTTGCGTTGTCGGTAGTGTAGTGACATGACTTGGCTTTAGGTGTCGGCATTGCTATGGTGATGCTGGATTGAAACACAAGCATCGGTATGCATTATAGTTGCAGACAGTCGTCAAGGGTCTGGTAAAGGTGAGTAAGGCTTTCCAAAACAGCAGCAATTGTGCCTCTGATCTTCGCGAGTATCGATGCATTAAAGGAATACGGAGAGGTCTTCTTCGAGCACCGAGGTTGGAGAACATGATTCGCGAATTCGAATAAACTGACGATTTGGGAATTGCTCCAACTAGAGGATGACGGCCACTTGCACCACAAATTGTTGAAGAGGTTACTGTCCCCTTGATTGAGAATGCTGGGGGCTACGTGCCATCTTCAAGCAATGCACGAGCTGTGTAGCGACAGCTGAACATTCCATGGTCCACAGTTCGAAAAGTGCTGCGAGCAACTGTGAAATGGTGTATCTAGTGAAGTTCCAAGTTGTCGTGGAGTCAGAAAGTCATCACATTGAGCAACGTTTAAAACCTGGGACTTACACATGATACTCAGTTAATAAATGTTATCCCCTCTTGCGTAAATGTGATTATTTATGTAGTGTATACGTTGTTTCTCTTCCCTATGTCCTTACAAATGTTTCTACGACCTGACGTTTGTCATGGGAGCCCTCTCAAGTAGTGAAAGTCTTTATTTCCAATAATTAATACAGAGTAACATTCGTTTTTCCAAAGCAATTCATCATTTGAAATGAGATTAAAGTTTCATATTAATTTTAGCCTCCGCATTAGCGTATCCAGTTTCCTGTGGCAGTGCCAGCAGTATCGATATATTCCTTGTCCATTCAACTGACATATTCTGTTTTCGTGGAACACTAGTCCAGTAAGGGATGCAGGAGTGATTCTGTGAACTTCGGAAGGCGCGAGAGATCTACCGGCAGGAGTGAAACCTGTAAGAGCGAGTGCTCAGTTTTACTTGGACGGTTCAAAGAGCACGCTCCACGAAAGTCGTCTACATAGTGTCCTAGTTTGACACACAGTTATGATGTGCCAACAACTTTCAGAACAATGCACATTCCACTAAAGACCGAAATATTAATTCTAAAAGCATCCCACACCTTGCTGAGGTTAAAAAGACACTTTTTTCTCCTTAAGACCTTACAGCTACGTCGTCTCTTTGAAAGTTACGTGGGATGTTATCACCGCATCCCTCTGGTTGTAAATGCAGGGGACTAAAATTTCTTGTGTTTAGATTCCGACTTATGAAACTGCTACTGCACCTTAATTAAAAAATGACATTAAGCCTTTAGGGCAAACCGCTTCGATTCACTAAATGCAACACGGCGTCATACATTTACCATTTATCACAAAGACACACCGCTGATGATGTGAGTAGGAGAATGTCAGAGACGGTGAAGAAAAAATTTATTTTTTTGAGGGTAACCATCTTGGCGAAGATATCGACAGTAACGTTTTATAAACAATACGAAAGCGTTTACTATTGTTGACCCTTCACTGCTCATTTATTTCTTCACATGACAAATTCGACTTACTTGCACGCTATAAATTTCCTTTACTTCACGTCTATGGTCACAAGTTTTTTGTCATCAGACTACCGGTTTCGGTCTATTAATGACCATGTTCAGATCTGTTTCTAAAAGCATATCCTAATATACTGCATCCATAGTGGCATCGTCAAATGTTAAACACAAATTCAGCATTTGATGATGCCACTGTGGCTCCAGTATATTAGTATAGGTTTTTATAAAATAAATGTGAAAGTGGTCATTATAGACCGAAACCGGTAGTCTGATGACAAAAAATTTGTGACTATAGATGTAAAGTAAAGGAAATTTATTTTATATTCGGGTCACTGTTTTTTTCGTGACCATGTCGCAGCTTGAGTTACTATATATTAGTTTCCCCGTGGAAAAATTCGATGTCATTTCAACGAAACAAAAGCGATATTACCTGTATAAAAATTTCTCTTGCTTCCCCTTCTTCCTCTTTTTTCTTTTTTTTCTTATCGTGCTTTAGTAGATTGTATCTTTTTTACATTTCTTCTGGGTTTTATCGCCTTACGACGGTTTGGTCTATTTACTAATGCTTCATCACGGAGGCATTAGCTCATTATTATTTACAGTGTTTTCCCTTCGATCATTCTAGCGACATTGTTTGTTCCGTTATTTGTCCCCAGTAAAACATTCAGATTTATTGTGCTTTCTGTTTTTGTGTCTGAAATCCGTGACATTTTTATTTTCTGTAAGCAGTTAATTATCTTGAACCACTCCTCTCTGCACCTTGGATTCAGAATTATTTCTCTTCTGTTATTATGTAGGATTCGTTGCATATATCCACAGGGCTTTGAGGATATAAGTGCAGATGTTGTGATGATTGGTACACTAATATGCACGTACTTCGGCGTTTAGCCGTCTTTGCACAAAAGCATCACATCATTTATTACATGTTTTCTGCACGGTCATAACTTGACCACTAGGTGGACAATGACTCTCATTATAGACTAACCGTATTGCATGTACGCGTCCACACTTTAACACCTGACCTGATGACCTGGGGAAAATCATCATTAATGTTTTGTGATTCCCAAATGTACTCGGAGGTATTAACCAACCTAAAACATACTAGTCCTAATAGTTGTAATTATTAGTCTGTAAATTAAGTAAATACTAATGTTATGTGGTTCAGTACACTGTCATCAGTCACCACTACAAATATATGCACTAACATCCTGTATATATTTTTACTTGAAAGCTGACAATAAATTTTTTATCGTAGGTACATGATGTGTCATTGCTGTACGAATGTTCTTGAACAACTTCCTTCCATCAACAGAGACTCAATTGATATACAGCCCCGCAGTTGCATTTTTGTTCGTACAATGCGGGATATTATCGAAACGTAAGAAAGAGGACGTAGTTAACGTAATGCGGTACTAATGTTCAAGCAGCCGCATTAATCTCTATTCGGAGGCATCTGGGGTTGAAAGCAATGCAATCAAATGCAGAAGCAATTATTACAGATGAAAGGTATAGCCGCAGCGAGCGGAGATTTACCTTTTAGAGACGGAAGTGGTGCTCTACCCTCATTTAATTCCCTCGATATTTTCCCTGTGCATTATCTCTCCACAAAAGAAATTCACGTTTAAGAATAAAAAGATGTGAAAATAGCTCTCATTTGCAAATGAAGACTTTATGTAAATCACTTATATTTATGTCCCGTAAACAGGAATTCCTTCCTTGTCTCTGTATCTCCCTATCTCTCTCGTACCTACTCTGACTTACTCCTTTTATTTGAGCTTTCACAACAGACAGCGAAAACGAATTACGCGGCCGACACAAAAGGAAATATATAAAAGGAATTCATTACGGGCCGTTTTGGAGGGCGAGTGTCGCAGAAAGCCCTCTACACGCGTTCCCTCCCTTTCATTAAGGACAGCGTTTCGTTTTCTGCGTCAGCTGGAACAACAAACTGCAGGGACGTCCATCACACGAGCTCTGCTGGACTCCAGACTTCACCGTTATTCCCTAACACATGTGCTCCCTATTCATTCCGTGAGTAGTATTCAGGTCTACAACTTCCAATCGTCTGTTTCACCTTTGTGATAGCAGATATGTAATGATCAATATCTCCGGTAGTATATATTGCTTACGTCCATTACTTCTGTAAGCAATGAGAAATTTTCACTGACGCACATGTACATTACCATGAGGGGTGAGGTACACGTACATACGTGGTTTCCGTTTTCACGTACGGAGTGGAATAGAGTGTGTCCCGACATGTCAGTCCAATAGATGTTCAATGAGGTGGCCATCATTTGCTGCACACAATTGCAATCTCTGGCGTAATGAATGTCGTACACGCCGCAGTACATCTGGTGTAATGTCGCCGCAGGCTGCCACAATACGTTGTTTCATATCCTCTGGGGTTGTAGGCACATCACGGTACACATTCTCCTTTAACGTACCCCACAGAAAGAAGTCCAGAGGTGTAAGATTAGGAGGACGGGCTGGCCAATTTATGCGTCCTCCAAGTCCTATGAAGCGCCCGTCGAACGTGTACCTCACCCCTCATGGTAATGTACATGTGCGTCAGTGAAAAAGACCAATAAAAAGGTGTTAGCATGTGGACGTAATTCGCTGTTCCAGTCTCTTCTGTACCTAAGGCCCATCACCGTTCCCTTTGGATACCTACGTAATTCGGTGCTCTCCGATACACACGATCGAACAGCGGAGGAGTGGTACTCAAGCGTCAACTTTTGGTTACAATATCTCCGGATGTAATTAACATTTTACAATGCAACAAACAGCACTGATTACGTATTTGTTTATACGTTCAGATGTGGTAACAAAACTAACGGGGTTCCATTAAAAAAAACGTAGGTTTGTGTTAAAAAACATACTTCCGTGCATTTTTTATGGTTTGTATTAACCAATTACACTAGCCCCTCTCCTCACGTTCGGTCTGTGGAGTCACTTCGTCAGTATTTGATGTGGTTTACGAAATACATCCAGCGGTAATGTTAGGTGACTCACCCTGTGTATTACACCTCTTTCTGTCTTCAGACCTACGTTGTATCCTTCGTTATTTCTTGTACTATTCCTTTTTCTTCTTCTTCTTCTTCTTCAATCTGCCTCAGACCACTGCTGAATATAGGCCTGTTCCATATGTTTCCATTTGCTTTGATTTCACGTCACCTGGTACCGTCATTTTCCAACCACCAGTTTCACGTCATCAAGGTTCCTCTTCCACTGCCTCTCTGGTGGTCCTACAGTCTTACAGACTTCAGTGAACAATTTTAGGGATCCAACTGCTGTCATGTGTCAGACCCTTTGCCATTTTAGTCTTACAATTCTACCTAGAGCGTCTGTTGCGTAATGTCCTCTGACGAATCCATTCTTCTAGCATACGCGTTCCGTGGATCGTTGAATGTGCTTCAGTTTACAGGCACTATCATTAGAGTCATAGTTTCCAGGCCGTCTTATAGATGGTGGCACGCAGGCGTTGTTGACCTTGGTCTTTGGTTATTTGGGACACCCTAGTCAGTCAGGTAAAATGTTACTGCTAATAATGACTCTATCAAGTACAACTCTTCCTCTGCTCAGGAATACTGTCCAACTCAATTATATTCTGCGAAGAATTCCTAAATTTTGATTGGTTTTCCTTAGATTAATTTTATGCTCGAGGTAGATGTATTCATCAACTTTTTCTGTAGACTGGTTTCCGACTTTTAAGTGCTCGGTTATCAGGGCATAGAATTTTTGTTTCATTGGTGTTCATTTCCAACACATTCTTAGCGGAGGAAAGTCTTAGTTGTTGTAACACAGTTTTTAGTTCTCCCAGATCTTCACCTAGGAGCATCTGCAAAGCTCAGGCGATTGAGATACGAACCACTGGTTTTTATTCCTTTGTAATTCTAGTCTAGTAATTTGAAGAAATTTTCCAGTACAAAGAGCGAATAGTTTCGGAGAGATGGTGTCACTGTGGCGAACTCCTTCGCCGATCTGGATTTTACTGCCGTTTTGGTCATCATCCACTCTACCATTGTTGGCTGTTCATAGGTGTATTTCAGGAGTTTTATATACCTTAAATTTATCTGACATTTTGAAGGACCTACATAATTGCCCACATCCCCGCGGAATCGAAACCTTTTCGATAACCTACAAAGGCCCGTTGTCTTCTGGAGAAGGCGAATAGCCTGGATGTGATCCACAGTCGGAAAGCACTCCGTCTTCACTCCACAAGTGGGCCATCGGGACCATCCGACCGTCGTGTCATCCTCAGCTGAGGATGCGGATAGGAGGGACGTGTGGTCATCACACCGCACTCCCGGTCGTTATGATGGTTTTCTTTGACCGGGACAGTCGGAAAACCTTTCCGAAATGCCGCTTGCTCGAAATGAAATCCATTTCTCTTTCAAGGCAGTTTGTTGCAGTTTTCGGTAGCAGTTCGTGAACATGTGATAAATAACGGGACGACAGTTCCCCTAGTTTTCCTTATCGCCCTTCTTCAAGAGTATTGCGACTTAAGTATTTTTCCATTTTTGTATTATACTCTCAGATTCGATGCATTTGTTGAATAGTATCCTCACACCTTGCAGTAGGTTACTTCACCTAGTTTCAGCATTTCATTTGCTGTCATAATCTCCCCTTCAACTTTTATGTTTTTTAAGTTGTTTAAGTGCAATTTCCTCTTCAGCAGTGATTACATCTAGTGCTTCTTCCTGTGTATAATTCAGGGCTAACTCTTCTTCCTTGTGTGCTGTGACAATTGTCGTAGTATACAGTTCTTGGTAGGAATCTCTAGCAATTCCTATAATATTTTGCAAATCTCTTTTTCTTGTTCTTGAGTTTCACTATTTTAGATCTACCTGTAGACATGTTGGTCGTCAAAATTTTCAAGTTTTGGTAATTTTCAATCGTCTACATGACCAAGTTATCGTTAAATTTCCTCATACCTTTCCTTATTTCTTTACGGATACTCTGATGAAGAGTTGTGTATTCTGCTTTGTTCCTGTACATTGCCTTCTTTCGTTCCACGAGCTAAATGGTGGATGTCCTTGTTACATTTCTCGAATGAGACTTCGTTTGCTGCAATATGAATGAGTGTGACTTTCTCTGCAGTTTCATTTTCTATGTAGGAAATTGAATCTTTCGTTGGGCCAAGTTCCTCATATAAAGTTTACTGAAATGCTGCTTTCTGTTTCCTTAGCTCATTTGCTCTTGGAAAAGTGTGCTTCCTTATCAATTTTGTAGTTCAAGTTCAAGATCAAATGTGAAGATCGCTCTAACTTGTCTATGGTCGCTATCGTTGTTGAATATATTGAGTACAGACACACCTTAGCAGTTCTATTTCTGGTTAGGGTGAACCAAGTCTATTTAATTTTTAGTTTGACCATCACTACTCTTCTATGACCATTTACGATGGATAACCTTTTTAAATAAAGTATTTCTGCAATAGAGCTTTCAGTTCTAGCATCTAAAATAGTCTAACATTCGTTCACTTCTTCATTCCTGCAGCCGAATACATTGTTATCAATGTTCCATGGGTCTCCATCTTCCTTTTGTCTTATTTTTGCATTTGAAGGAGTCTCCTACGATGATATCCAGCTATGACTTCTGCTTTAATGATATCTTTGTATAGTTGCTCAACCTCATCCGAATTGTTGATCCGAGCATAAACCTGAATGGTTTGTATGGACAATATCACTCTAGGAGGAACGCAGACCAATTGTATATGAATTATTTAATTTTTTTCCTGTTGACTAGAATAGCAATCTCATGCACAGAAGCATCCGCATTATTTAGTACAACTATGTGACCTGGTGGAAGCGTCTCAGCCTTTTCTCCTTGTAGATGTAGATGGAGGACATAGGTTGCAATTGCTACTCCGAAATGAAGAGGTTGGCACAGGAGAGGAATTCGTGGCGGGCAGCATCAAACCAATCAGAAGACTGGTGACTGAAAAGAAAGGTATTGTCTCACAGATGCCCAGGATATCCCATTTAATGTCTTGTAGCGCTTGTTCTAGTCTCTCAAGATCTTCAATTTATCTCACAGTTATTATGTTGGATGTGGCTACTTTTATTTCTTTATTTTTATGTATAGAATTTTTCCCTCCGTCGAATTCTTGAGAATGATGAATCATGAGCGTGAGATTCTGAGTGTTAGGATGTGCGCAGTTTCGTTTGAAATTTCGAAGCCATCACTTGAATTCATGAAGCGATCAGCATTTAAAAGGGCGCCTTTGTCAGGTGTGTCAGTCAGTTAATATTCAGCCACACGTAAAGTGGGGAACGGATCCCGATGATAGCCGCCTCTAACCTGGAGAACAGACGCTGTATCTCCATATTTATTTCACATCATCCTCAAATCAGGGCTGCCTATTCCGTTAGTACAGATGTACGGATGATCTTCATTTCCGTCTTCACTGCCGTTGAGGTCTTGTCTTCACCCAGGTAAGGGGCCTTCACAATGTACTATCACCTGAGGCAGATGAATCAAGGCTTCTTAGAGGGGTGATAATCCGCTCCCCTCCCACTTTCTTAATCGTGCTTCGAACCTCCTATGGTGGAGAATGGACAGGTTAGTAACTCTTCATTTAGAACTGCATTTGTTCCACACTTTTTCCCTTCTGATGTGAGTGGTATTCGAGTTAATTTTTTATGATTGACTTTTAGAACTGTACACATTCAGAAAATATTTGTATTGCGTAAATTAAGAATAAAAACAAGTACTTCAGACCAACATTTGCAAGCTATATGAAATAAAGGTTTTCGTGGTCCAGGAATACGAATGAGGTTAAAGATCATAACAGTTTGTTCTAATTCCACCAAAATACTCTCTATTTTCTTCTTTTCTTATACCAGTCAACAATCACTGGGTTCCGTGTTAAAATTATCTGTTTCAGCAATCTTCTTGAGTCACCTGCAGATCATACGTCAGCGTGCGAATCCTTACTGGTAAAGAGGTGCAAGAAATTTCACAATTAAGGGAGAAAAAAGAATATTGTTTTCATTGTGGTATTCTCCAAATTGACAGTTAATTCCACAAAACGCTACGCTGTCGATCACAGTTGGACTCACTGAAGTTACCCTTTACATTTACAGAAAAAATGACGATGTTGCTTTGAACTCACGAAATCTAGGGAGATCGTCTTGAACTCACATGGAGGGATGGAATGACCTAGTGTAATCTGTTATCAGTGGGTTAGAGTTACTGAGACGGACATTCCCAAATTCATTAGGGTGTCTACGTTTTAATGGCATCAAATGTAACTTCCAAAGTCTTATGCACTGTGATTCAGCTCAAGAAAGTGTCACATCCGTGTTAGGTAAGGATACCAACAGTTACCTGACGAAAATACAATGAAGCGCCAAAGCAACTGGTATATGCATGGGTATTCAAATATAGATATATGTAAACAGGCAGAATACGGTGATGCGGTCGGCAACTACTATATAAGACAGCTAGTGTCTGGCTCAGTTGGTAGATCGGTTACTGCAGCTGCAATGGCAGGTTACCAAGATTTAAGTGTATTGGAACTTGATGTTATTGTCGGCGACCAAGCAATGGGACATAGCACCTGCGAGGTAGCGACGAATTGAGGATTTTCCAGTACGTTGGTTTCACGATTGTACCGTGAATATCAGGAATCCGGTAAAACATCAAATTTCTGACATCGCTGCGGGCGAGAAAAGATCCTGCAAGAACTGGACCGACGACGACTGAAGAGAATCGTTCAATGTGACAGAAAACTGCTGCAGATTTCAATGCTGGGCCATCAGCAAGTGCCACTATGCTAACCATTCAACGAAACATCATCGATATGGTCTTTCGGGCTCGAAGGCCAACTCGTGCACCCTTGATAACTGCACGACACAAAGCTTAACCCCTTGTCTCGAGGTGTAATGCCTCAACACCGACACTGGACTGTTGATGACTTGAAACATGTTGCCTTGTCGGACGAGTCTCGTTTCTAATTGTATCGAGAGGATGGACGTGAATGGGTATAGAGACAACCTCATGAATCCATGGGCTCTGCATGTTTTCTTCAAGCTTGTGGAGGCCCTGTAATGGTGTGGGGTGGGTGTACATCGATTGATATGGGACCCCTGATACGTCTAGACACGTTTATGACGTATGACACATACGTAAGCACCCTGTCTGTACACCTACATCCATTCCTGTGCGCTGTACATGCTCCACAGTGGCTCAAGGAACACTCTCTTTAGTTTAAACACTTCCGCTGGCCACCAAACTCCCTAGACATGAACATTATTGAGCATATCTGGGATGCCTTGCAATGCGCTGTTCAGAAGAGATCTCCACCCTCTCGTACTGTTACATATTTATGGACAGCCCTGCAGGACTGATGGAGTCAATTCCCTCCAGCACTGCTACAGACATAAGTCGAGTTGATGCCACGTCGTGTTGAGGCACTTCTGCGTGCTCGCGGGGGCTGTACACGATATTAGGCAGGTGTACCAGTTTCTTTGGCTCTTCAGTGTACAAGTGGACAACAGTGGAGTTGGAAGCTGTAAAGGAGATGAAACAAACTGTATTGTTCCACGGATACTTGAAGGTGTGATTTATAGTATTTTCTGTATCTCATAGCTTTGAGCTACTTTTTTCTCAGATTGTCGAGAAAACTATTGAAAGTTAATTCTCAAAAATAGTACAGTTGATCCGAATGCATCCATTAATAGTTTCTTCGCTAACAGTTAGGGAATTACATCATCTAAGGTAAAGGAAAAGTTCTGCGTGCCAAGTGATACGCCGGCCGCGGTGGTCTAGCGGTTCTGGCGCTGCAGTCCAGAACCGCGGGACTGCTACGGTCGCAGGTTCGAATCCTGCCTCGGGCATGGGTGTGTGTGATGTCTTTAGGTTAGTTAGGTTTAAGTAGTTCTAAGTTCTAGGGGACTTATGACCTAAGATGTTGAGTCCCATAGTGCTCAGAGCCATTTGAACCATTTGAACCAAGTGATACCGACCGACTGCCGTGACATCTTGCGTCAATCGGATGAGGTATGGAGGGGCATGTGGTCGCTCTCCCCACCATTGAGTTTTTCTTCACCTTGGAAACGCTACTAATCGCTCTAGTAGCTCCTCAACAGGCCTCACGAGGGTAAGTACACCCCGTACCAGTACTGCCACCAAGTAAACCTGGAATGGGCCCGAGCCCTCCGTATGGCAGTCAGTTCCGCTGACCACTTTTTTCTGTTGCAGATTTACTTATATTAAAAACCTCTGTGACATTACAATCCATTTCCACAGTTCCTGTTTCACACACATTACGTATACAATACGCAGCACTTCAGTATAACACCAACGCACCCGTGCGACACTTTCGCACTTTCATGGTTTTAAATAATGACAGTATTTGGATTAAGTGTAGCCTTTGCGATAAACGTAGTTGTGGGAATAAAGAGAAAACATCTTTAAAAAGGACAGATCTACCTTAAATAATCGTGAATTTATGATACATCCTTGTACATTTGTGTGCCCAAAAATACGTTTTGCATTGGAGTGTTTGTCCTGGTTTGCACGACGGGTAGAGGTCAGGGGCTGTCAGCTGGGGCATAACTCGACAAACATTTTCAGTTACAGTGAGAACTTTAAGTTATAACTTAAGAGGACACAGGAAACTATGCTGATTGTTTCAGAAAGTATATTCGTTCAGAAAAGTCAGCTTATACGACGGACAGAGATAAAGGACTACCGCATTGCTCACGGTTATTACCTATGAGAATGCTGTATACAAATTATCGAGCAAGTAAATACTTAAATGGTGTATACATGCAGACTTCAGCAATGATTGAAAATTTGTACCGATACCTATTTCGAACATGGGACTCCTGCTCACCAGGCAGGAGGGCGGTGCATTCGTCAGCGCATCTGCCTATAAGCAGGAGTCTCGGGTTCGAATCACAGCCTTAGTACAAATGTTAGTTCGTCCCTTCATTCTGCATATATGCATCATAGCTATCTGAGACTTGCAAAGGTCTCTAGAATCATATAGATCCAGTAATAAAACGGTGTTTGTAATAAGATAACATGCAAAGGGAGTCTCTTACTCGTGATTAATAAATTATCTTTGTAAAATACAGTTATGAACCTGGACATACATGACACCCTTTTCTCTGTGATAGCTAAATTTCTCTTTTGTGTTAAAATTTTCCACAAACAGTAAGTTTCAGCGCAAATTGACCAAAAAAAAAAAACCTTTTTTAACGACACGTCATAAATCCCTGTCCGATTACAATCTGTTGACAAAAAGGGATGTTGACTTGAGAAGTGATATATATATGATCAGTTCGCTACATCAAGTTAGCTACCTACTTCGGTTTAACCTTTCGTTTCCTGCTTGCTTGACGCCACTAAGTCTTTCGTCGTGTTTGTCTTGGGTTCGGGACCAACAGTCTTCTGTTTGTACACAAGCACTGCTTTCCTTGTTTTGCTTGTCGAGAGCTCCGTTTTGCAATTCTGCTTGTTTTCTTTTGGCTACAAGTGCGGCGTCAGATTGGCCTCTACCCGCTGTGCTGATGCGCATAGGTAGGTGTGACGCCCTGCACTGCTGACTCGAGACTGCTTCTAACGTAGTTCTCCAGCCGTTTCTTTCACGCACCGATTTCGGAGTCTCTTTCCCCACGATTTGTTTTTAACCAGGTATGTCCTCGTCCGTGCTGCTTTCAACAGGCGTTCGAGGCCTCTTATTTTTTAGCCGGTGCGCATCAGGTATAGGGGCTGGCTATTCCGCTTACGGTTTTCACGTTAACGTAGGAAAACCTGCAGCTGGTAGTTTTGACTCCTGTTATAAAACGACGGTAGAGCTTGACTCTTCAGTATCCATTACTAGGCTCTAAGTCACGAGCTCATCTATCTACGCTTTTCTGCGTTACTTTAATGAACATTTTATAACGAAAACTCCTCTTGAGCAACACGTCTGTGGTTTCATTGCAGCTAAAATGTGTTCCCATCTGTCCACTGTAAGTAACGTGCAACGTGTGTCCATGGATAATTAGATGAAAGGGGATATTCTGCGTGACTTGCACTTCAGCCGATCTGATACCGCTAAAACATGCAATTTATGTTGGCTAGAACAATGTTCGTGATAAATTTGTTTCACTTCTCCATACTTGGTTAAAACATCTTTTAAATAACATCTGTCAACTTCAGGAGGAACGTTAAATACGCGTACATTTTCTCACTTTATATCAGCGATAGAAACGACGGCACTTATCGAGGCTTCACGGTGACGGATTCAGCTATCCCTCCATGTCTGAGCAGAATCCTTTCCAGTAGCACAAAAATTAAAAGCTTCACGGATAAGCTGGAGGGCTCCGCGTCATAGCGAGCAGTGTGCATGTGATATGACTGATCCCGAGAACTTCAGTAATCCGATTGTACGCTTCTAATGAACTCGGCTGAAAATTCCTGAATGCCTTGTTAAATTCAAAACTGAGTGCACATTTTCTGAGTAACATCCTTGACAGCGTCATGATTAATAAAAGGCCGAAATCGCTAACACAGAAGAGCACAAAACGTGATATCAGAACGACAACAATAATAAACTGTTGCACGGAATGCGAAGTAAAGAGCTACTATTCCCGGTTTGAAAACGCTACAGCGGGAACATGCATAACACGTCCGAGTTGCATGACGTCCATGGCGGAACTTAGGTGCGGAATTAGACAATTACGTCATGTACCACTCGCGACAACTGTAGACAGAGTTCACATTGGATGTAGAAGACCTAAATAAAATGACGGAATTCTACACTTATATAATTCGTTTGTAAGTTACATATTTTCATTTCATGTCGAGCATATTTGTGACAACTTCCAGCAATGGAGAATAGGGTTTTCCGAGTATTAAGTAAGCAAATATTGTACATTTTCTTGAGCCAAAGTGTGACTGTGAGCTTGGAAATTATAATGTATATAGCGGGAATTTTAGTGTTAATTTGAAAGATGTTCGCATCATTTAACCAACGATACACGAAGTATGGAATAAGAAAACCAAACAAAACATTTCGACATGAAAATGTCCGAATTTGCGTGAATATGTGCTGATCTTTGATAAGTGAAGTGAGAGCGATGTCCCTAACAAATGACGAGATGAGAAGACACGTATATTTTTGCAGGACAAACATGTAATTGAAAAATCTTCTTAAAGTGGTGCTTCATAGACTATATAAACAGTATTTTGTTATAGAATAACGACACCATCAAACCGTATTATCCTGTAACTAATTTCAGTTTATTTATGTAAAAATTTTCAAGAATTTGTAAAACCGTAGATGTATTATTGCAGAAAGAAATCCACAGCAGCCACCTTCAATGTAAAATACGAAACTCGTCTAGAAAGTAAATACATTGCCGTGAGAAAAATGCGACTGCACTGATAAAATGAATATGAAGAAAAAAATTAGCTAAGTAACTTTAGGCACATAATGATCCATAAAAAAGAGTAGAAATCCCAAAATAGAACGGAGTGCAATGTCAATAGTAATCTGTGCCTATTCAGAAGAAGATTGAGCATCCCTTTCTTTCGTAGAAGTTAAATATGTAATATGTAGCACTGACTCATTCTGAATGCCATACGCTTTTAGATAGTTGAATGAGAATTCAGTTGTGTATATAGCATGTTTCAAAGTCTTTCCATCCAACGTCCAGGGTCATAGAACTCGTCCTGGAAAATAGCTTTTGGTTAGAGATAAAATGTTGACTGATGCTTCCCATCGATGCTAGGCGACTTTTATTATTTATGCCCCTGAAGGAATAGGCACGTTGTCATATGTGTGTGCAGTGTGATACGCCTACAGTCCAGCCATGTGCTCCGTATGAAAGGGTGTAGGTCGAACAAAATTAAAGACCCACATTTGTTTCTAAAATATCTTTCTCCACGCAGACATTCATACTCAAGGTTTTCTTGGTGAAAATCATTATGAGTTAACCGGTAAGGTACAACCCACAATCAACCGGCTAGCAGCACGACTCGAATGTGTGTATATTAGCACCGACGTACAGTGTGGTCCATTGATCGTGATCGGGCCAAATGTCTCACGAAATAAGCGTCAAACGAAAAAATTACAAAGAACGAACCAGATGGCGCTATGGTTGGCCCGCTAGATGGCGCTGCCATAGGTCAAGCGGATATCATCTGCGTTTTTTTTTTTTTTTTTTTTAAATAGGAACCGCCGGCCGGTATGACCGTGCGGTGTTGGGTGCTTCGGTCTGGAACCGCGTGACCGCTGCGGTCGCAGGTTTGAATCCTGCCTCGGGCATGCATGTGTGTGATGTCCTTAGGTTAGTTAGGTTTAAGTAGTTCTAAGTTCTAGGGGACTGATGACCACAGATGTTAAGTCCTATAGTGCTCAGAGACATTTAAATAGGAACCCACATTTTTATTACATATTCGTGTAGTATGTAAAGAAATATGAATGTTTTAGCTCGATCACTTTTTTCACTTCATGATAGATGACGATGTAATAGTCACAAGCATATGGCTTACAATTTTAGACGAACAGGTAGGGTTTTTAAATTAAAATACAGAACGTAGATACGTTTGAACATTTTATTTCGGTTGTTCCAATGTGATACATGTACCTTTATGAACTTATCATTTCTGAGAACGCATGCTGTTACAGCGTGATTACTTGTAAATACCACATTAATGCAATAAATGTTCAAAATGATGTCCGTCAATCTCAATGCATTTGGCGATATGTGTAACGACATTCCTCTCAACAGCGAGTAGTTCGCCTTCTGTAATGTTCGCACATGCATTGACAATGCGCTGACGAATGTTGTCAGGCGTTGTCGGTGGATCACGATAGTAAATATCCTTCAACTTTCCCCACAGAAAGAAATACGGGGACGTCAGATCCGGTGAACGTGCGGGCCACGGTATGGTGCTTCGACGACCAATCCACCTGTCACGAAATATGCTATTCAATACCGCTTCAACCGCACGCGAGCTATGTGCCGGACATCCATCATGTTGGAAGTACAACGCCATACTGTTACACAGTGAAACATCTTGTAGTAAGATCGGTAGAACATTACGTAGGAAATCAGCATACATTGTACCATTTAGATTGCCATCAATAAAATGGGGGCTAATTATCCTTCCTCCATACATTAACCCGCCAAGGTCGCTGATTTTCCACTTGTCGCAGCCATCGTGGATTTTTCGTTGCCCAATAGTGCATACTATGCCGGTTCACATTACCACTGTTGATGAATGACGCTTCGTCGCTAAATAGAATGCGTGCAAAGAATCGTCCCGTAATTTCTCTTGCGCCCAATGGCAGAACTGTACAAGATGTTCAAAGTCGTCGCCATGCAATTCCTGGAGCATAGAAATATGGTACGGGTGAAATCGATGTTGATGTAGCATTCCCAACACCGACGTTTTTGATATTCCTGATTCTCGCGCTATTTGTCCGCTACTGATGCGCGGATTAGCCGCGAGTGCAGCCAGAACACCTATTTAGGCATCATCATTTGTTGCAGGTCGCGGTTGACGTTTCACGTGTGGCTGAACACTTCCTGTTTCCTTGAATAACGTAAACATCCTGCGAACGGTCCAGATACTTGGATGATGTCGTCCAGGATACCGAGCAACATACATAGCACAATTCCGTTGGACATTTTGATCACAATAGCCATACATCAACACGATATCGACATTTTGCGCAATTGGTTAACGGTCATTTTAACACGGGTAATGTATCACGAAGCAAATACCGTCCGCACTGGTGTAATGTTAGGTGATACCACGTACTTATACGTTTGTGACTATTACAGCGTCACTTATCACCAAGCGAAAAAAGTGGTCCAACCAAAACATTCATATTTCTTTACGTACTACACTAATATGCAATAAAAATCGGGGTGTTATTTAAAAAACTCAGTTGATATCCGTTTGACCTATGGCAGCGCCATCTAGCGGGCCAACCACAGCGCCATCTGGTTTCTCCCTTCAAACCAGACGAGTTTCTCTCCTTGTAGTTTTTTCTTTTGATGCTTATTTCGTGAGATATTTGGCCCGGTCACAACAATGGACAACCCTGTATAGGCAAGCGATTAGTATAGCACTTGCATCTTTCCAACTTTCATGTGGTAAAAGCGAAAATATGGCCTATGGTGACCGTATTGTAAAATGTGTCAATACAGAACCAAGTGCTGTTATTCTTTTCTTGGTTGCCAAAAGACAAACTCCGGTACACATACATCGGGCAATGAAGGACATATACGGGCAGCATTTCTGTCGAAAACCATCGGTGTGGAATGGTATGACAAGTTCTGTTCTGCCTCACAATAAATCACTTCCCTATATTGCAAATGTCATAAAGCAGAAGGCGTGGCAACACAAGTGAGAGACATTCTAGGACCCGCCCTATAATCCTGATCTCTCCCAATGCGATTATCACTCGTTCAGTCCTTTGTAAAATGCTTCAAGTGGTCGATGATTCCTGTTGAACGACGATGTTCAACAGGCAGTTATGGACTTCTTCACGCAGCAGGACACGGTGTTTTACCAGACAGTTGTCTTCGTACTGATGCATCAGTGGAATGATTGGCTCAATGCCCATGGCCACTTTGCCTGATTGACATACCGATTCCGGACTGTATAGCCTTCGAATTGGAACTTTTTGAGCCCATCTTATGGTATGCACAGGCAGACCTGGTTAGTAGACCCTTGTAGGTCTTTTAAATTTTGTCGTCCGATGGCCAGCGTATCTACACTCGTATAGGCATGTTGCGGGCTCTTTGAGTTCTGTGGGAGATGGTTTACTTTTAGTTACAGAAGATGAAACATTAGTTTACTTTATTAAATGAATAGATGGCTGCCGCGCGGGGTAGCCACGCGGTCGCGGTCTCAGGCGCTTTGTCACGGTTCGCCCCCCGCCACCCCCCGCCCCCCTCATGCATGGGTGTGTGTGTCGTCCTTAGCGTAAGTTAGTTTAAGTTAGATTAAATAGTGTGTAGGCTTAGGGACCGATGACCTCACAGCACTTTCGTTTCATACGCTCTTACCACAAATTTAATAAACAAATAAATAAATAAATGGCTTACTTAACTTTCATGCGCTTCTTTTGCACAGGAATACTGGATAACTTACAAGTGTCGTAGAATACCAATGCGTCACTTGATGCACCAGTTAACAAACTTTTCTCTTGGGGTACAACGTTCAACATCTGAAAATTTTGCTCGTTTGCCCTAGACGATGGTGTCGACTGCTGTAGCCGAGGTCTCGAAATGGACTGTGCTCTTGCATACTCAAAACTTATTGAGATCAGTGTGAGAGCGCTGCAGTGCTGGGGAGGAGGCATGGTCTTCAGAAGAGCCTTCCGTACATCGTTGCCGGTTGCAGCGAGCCGTCGCTAATGCTGCAGTATCGATTCACCGCAAGTTTGATGGAAGACCTTTGAAACACCCCATATACACTGTAGCGCTAAAGAAACCGGTGTAAGCATGCATACGCAAATACAGAGAAGTGTAAACAGGCAGAATAAGCCACTTCGGTTGGCAACGTCTACATAAGACAAGAAGTGTCTGGCGCAGTTGTTAGATCGGTTATTGCTACTACACTGGCAGCTTATTAAGATTTAAGTGAGTTTCAAAATGTTCAAATGTGTGTTAAAATCTAAGGGACCAGACTGCTGAGGTCATCGGCCCCTAGACATACACACTTCTAATACTAACTTACGCTAGGAATAACACACACACCTACGCCCTTGGGAGCACTCGAACCTCTGGTGGGCGGGGCCGTGCAATTCGTGACATGGCGCCGCAAACCGAGCGGCTACTCCGCGCTGCTAAGTGAGTTTGAACGTGATGCTATAGTCGGCGACGAGCGATGGGACACAGCATCTCCGAGGTAGCGATAAAGTGGGGATTTTCCCGTACGACCATTTGACGAGTGAACCGTGAATATCTGGAATCCGGTAAAACATCAAATTTCCGACATCACTGCGGCCGGAAAAAGATTCTGCGAGAATGGGACCAGCGACGACTGAAGAAAATCGTTCAACGAGACAGAAGTGCAACCCTTCTGCAAATTGTTGCAGATTTCAGTGCTGGGCCATCAACAAGTGTCAGCGTGCGAACGATTCAACGAAACATCGTCGATAATGGGCTTTCGGAGCCGATGCGCCACTCCTGTGCCCACGACACAAAGCTCTACCCCTGGCCTGGGCTGCCGGCCAGTGTGGCCGAGCGGTTCTAGGCGCTTCAGTCTGGAACCGCGCGACCGCTTTTGTCGCAGGTTCGAATCCTGCCTCGAGCATGAATGTGTGTGTTGTCCTTAGGTTAGTTAGGTTTAAGTAGTTCTAAGTTCTAGGGGACAGATGACCTCAGACGTTAAGTCCCAGTCCTTAGAGCCATTTGAACCTCGCCTGGGCTCGTCAACACAGATACTGGGATTCTGATGACTGGAAACATGTTCACTTGTCAGACGAGTCTCGTTTCAAATTGTATCGAGCGGATGGTGGTGTACTGGCATGAAGATTACCTCATGAATCCATGGACCCTGCATGTCAGCAGGGGACTGTTCAGGCTGGTGGAGGCTCTGTAATGCTGTGGGACGTGTGCAGTTGGAGTGACGCGGGATCCCTGATACGTCTAGATACCACCCTGAGAGGCGAAACGTACGTAAGCATCCTGTTTGATTACCTGCATCCATTCATGTCCAGTGCATTCCGACGCACTTCGGCAATTCCAGGAGGACAATGCGACACCCCACACTTCCATAATTGCTACAAAGTGGCTCCAGGAACATTGTTCTGAGTTCAAACACTTCCGCTGGCCACCAAACTCCCCCTGAGCATATCTGGAATGCCTTTCAATGTACTGTTTAGAAAGAACCTCACCCCTCGTACTCCTATGGATTTATGAACAGCCCTGCAGGATTCAAGGTGTGAGTTCCCTCCAGCACTACTTTTCCACGTCGTGTTGCGTCACTTCTGCGAGCTCGCGTGAACTTTACACGATATCAGGCAGGTGCACCAGTTTCTTAGGCTCTTCAGTGTGAAAGAATCATTGCTTTATGGGCTTGTAGTTGTTTTACGTATACTTTGTCGTATGAACCATTACTACGAGTTGAAACTTATTGATTTATTTGCCACAGAGTAGAGGGGATGTCGGACGACGTGGAAAGCGGATCCGTGGACGGCCGGACAGCAGGTGGAAATTCAGCCGGCAGCCGTGCTGGGGCGCGGTGTGGCCATGACAGGCTCTGCGAGGCACGGCGCGGCCAGCCGGGCAAGTTTGGCAGGCGCCACTTTGCTGTCGGGGGCAGATCGCAGCGGCGGGGGCGGCGGCGGCGTAATTGGCGGACTTGTGGGGCCTGGACGGGGCGCCTAAGCGGCGCGGCGCGGCGAGGGACGCGCGCCCATTACGGCCGGCAGTATTTAATATGCGGCCAGGTCGCTCGAGCCGCGCCACGCCCGGATTAAAACGCAATTAATTCATACGGAATTCTCGCTGCGCGCTGGCGCCTGCGGGGCCCGTGCAGAAACCGCTGTTACGCCCCTCGGCGGCTGGTACTGCTGCGCTAAAAAAGGACGCGAAAAAGGGTCCGGCAGGGGGGATTATGAGAGAGAGAGGGAGAGAGAGAGAGAGAGAGAGGAGAGGAAGCAGAGAGGATGGAGGGAAGCGCAACACGGCGTGGCCAGTCTTCTACCGAAAGGGCAGCTGCACTGGCTGTAACGGCCGCCCTTATCTCTCCCGCCCTTATGTTCTAGAGGAAATTTTGTGACGGGTGCTTCGCTGCAATTAAGAACATTTGTTGGCTGCAATTGGGGGTGTAATTGCTGGAAGCCTTAACTTGTTTATGAAAATCGTGCATAAAATGGCCTTTTACGGAGGCTATGTGTTTGTTGAGATGGATTGCCTTCACTGAATAAGTCAAATAGTTTTCGACTAGTAGAGATGGCCTGTCGGTATCTGTGAAAGAAGAGAAGCGAAGCATTTGAGATGCGGTGCTACAGAGGACTGCTAAGGTAATAAACGAGGAGGTGCGCCAAAGACTCGGTGGAGGGAAGTGTGTCAGAGCCTAAGAGAAGGAGTGTGATGATGTGTTAAGACATCATACAGTAACTTCCGCTTTGCTAGAGGGAGTCGCAGTGCTCAATACTGATCCGGGAAGGCAGAGTGATCAAAAAACTGCTCGAAGACATTGGTTTAAGTCGTGTCCTGACATGAGGTTGCAACGGCAGGGAGAGAATAGCGACCCAATCAGGAGGCAAGTAAAAAATAATGTCATATCACCGGTCAGGGAATGCTTAGAAAGATGCTGTCCTTACAATAAATAAATAAATAAATAAAACGGGCCTTAACTTTTAAGGTTTGCTGTTTCATCCCTTTTAGCCCTGCTAAACATCCTTCTCCTTCCTCCCAACGCTGCAAAGTGTCACGTCGCAGTCGGTATTGGATACTACTTTGTGAACAAACGTTGAAGTGTATTTATGTGGCAACGATAAAGAGTAATAGAAATCTGTAACTGCAATGAGGAACATCATATTTGTTGTAACTAAGAATCAACCATAAATGTAGTGAGGACGTATCTGGTTGAAATAATGGTAACTCACTTCCACTCGGAAACTGTCACCACCGGTTAAGAGGTGTCTGCAAGTTGATAAATGGAGTGAAGGGCACCAGAAATGATCATGCTGCTTTAAACTCGCAGCTATTTTACGACATGCAACACCATGTATCTACACTCTCGTAAGAATTTCATTCGGTCATTCGACAGAACCCCCGGTACGGGACTACAAGTCCCACTGCCACACCTTCACCTGCCCATGTTAGGCAAAATTTTTCTGCCTGACTCATGTAGTACTATCACCGTCAGAGGGTGGTACGGGACTACAAGTCCCACCGCCACACCTCCAAAGTGAATTGCAGTGACGCAGTCACTGCCCTGTGGAAATTTACTGCCTCACCGACACAGTTAGACCGCAATAGACCGGTGATGCTGTATTGTAACTTATCACCCCGGACTACAAGTCCTTTAAAAAAAAAAAAAGAATTTCACGATTGAAAGAATGCTCAGGTCTCGGCACCCGTGGTCAAATAGTAGCGCCTTCGATTAGTAATTAAAACGTCGTCGGCCTCAGATTCGAAACCGGCCACTAGTAAGATTTTGATTAGTAATCAGCATTGGCGGCCGAAAACTTCCAGCGTAAGAAGTCGCCCTCGTTCTGCCAACTGCCTTGTCAAAGGGGGCGGAGAAGCAGACAGAGGTTCAGGGTACTCTCTTGTCCTAGAGGTGGGAAATTGCCCTTAAAGACAGAAGAATTAGCAGTGACCAAAGGCATGAGGATGCTGAAGGCAATGTAACCACAGGACATATGGCCTGTAATTGAAAAGTATCGTGATGATCTCTCCATTGGAAAAAGATTCTGGAACAGTTCCCCATTCGGTTCTCTGGGAAGAGACAGGCAAGTGGGAGATGACAGTAAGAAAAAGAGTGAATAATCAAAGATTGAAAAACCTTCTACGAATTGGGGCATGGAATGTCAGAAGTTTTAACGTGATAGGGAAACGAGAAAATCTGAAAAGGGAAATGCAAAGGATCAATCTAGATACAGTAGGGGTCAGTGAACTGAAATCGAAAGGAGACAAGGATTTCTGGTCAAATGAGTATAGGGTAATATCAGCAGCAGCAGAAAATGATGTAACGGTAGTAGGATTCGCTATGAATAGGAAGGTAGGGCAGCGTGTGTGTCACTGTGTACAGTTCAGTGATAGAGTTGTTCTTATCAAAATCGATAGCAAACCAACACTGACAACGATAGATCAGTTATATATGACGGCGTCGCAAGCTGAATATGAAAAGATAGAGAAAGAATATGAGGATGTTGAAAGGGTAATACAGTATATAAATGAAGGCAAAAATCTAATAGTACTGGGAGACTGGAATGCAGTCGTAGGGGAAGGAGTAGAAGAAAGGGCAACAGGAGAATATGGGCTTGGGACAAGGAATGAGGGAGGAGAAAGACTAGTTGAGTTCTGTAACAAGTTTCAGCTAGTAAGAGCGAATACTCTGTTCAAGGATCAGAAGTGGAGGAGATATACTTGGAAAAGGCTGGGTGATACCGGAAGATTTCAGTTAGATCACATCATGGTCAGAAAGAGATTCCGAAAGCAGATACTGGATAGTAAGGCGTACCCAGGAGCAGGTAGTGATGAAGAGTAAGCCTGAGTTTAAGACATTAGTCAGGAAGAATCAATACTCAAAGAAGTGCGATATATAAGTACTAAGGAATGACGAGATACGTTTGAAGTTCTCTAAGGCTACAGATGCAGCAATAAAGAATAGTTCAGTAGGCAGTACAGTTGAAGAGGAATGAACATCTCTAAAAAGGGCCATCACAGAAGGTGGAAAGAAAAACATAGGTACAAAGAAGGCAAATGTGAAGAAACCATGGGGAACAGAATAAATACCTCAATTGACCGATAGGAGGAGGAAGTACAAAAATGTCCCGGGAAACTCAGGAAACAGTAGTACAAGTCACTGAGGAATGGAATGAAATAAATAGAAAGTGCAGAGAAACTAAGACGAAATGGCTGCATGAAAAATTTGAAGAAATCCAAAAAGAAATGATTGTCGGTAGGACAGACTCACCATACAGAAAAGTCGAAACAACCTTCTGGGACATTAAAAGCAAGTGTGGTAACATTAAGAGTGCAACAATAATTCCACTGACAAATGTTGAGGAGAGAGCGGATAGGTGGAAAGAATACATTGAAAGCCTGTAGGGGGAAGATTTGTATGATGTGACTGAAGAGGAAAACGGAGTGGATTTAGAAGAGGTAGGGTATACAGCGTTAGAATCAGAATTTAAAAGAGATTTGGAGGATTTAAGATCAAATAAGGCAGAAGGGATAGACAACGTTCCCTCAGAATTTCTAAAATCGTTGGAGGAAGAGGCGAAAAAACCACTATTCACGTTGGTGTGTAGAATGTATGAGTCTGGTGACATACCATCTGACTTTAGGAAAAATATCATCGACACAATTGTGAAGACTGCAATAGCTGTCAAGTGCGAGAATTATCGCACAATCAGCTTAACAGCTCATGCATCCCAGTTGCTGACCAGAATAATATACAGAAGAATGGAAAAGAAAATTGAGGAAGTGCTATATTTCGATCAGTTTGGCTTTAGAAAAGGTAAAGGCATTATAGAGGCAATTTTGAAGTTGCGGTCTAACGTACCTCCACTTCTTGTACTAGCTACTGATGGCGGACTCTTGCCATGAGCACGTATAAGTGATAATTTGCGAAATGGATATTTTAACGCTACTGAAGTCGCCCTGGCACTTATACGTCCCCAGTAGGAGTACATTGTTATCATTAATTATATTAATTGTCTAGTCATAACATATACGTTTCCTAATCTTACCCTGTGGATACGATAGAACGTCAGCATAAGCCGACAAAATCCAGCACCCCTTTTAAAGAGTAAGCTATAATATGCACACAACAGACAAGAAAATACTACGCAGAGGCAGAAGAATACTGTGTACTAAAGGATAAATGCCATGACTTTAATTCATTTAGTCATCATAAAAATAATTTAAAGAAACTAAGTAAGGATTACAAATCTCAGGTTCTCCTTGTGTTAATACTAGCCCTTAAACTGTCTGGTTCTGCTCTGTAATGTGGTTGCGATCTGTGATTGGGCGCGGAGTAACTGGCATCTCCCGCGTACTAAATAACAAGAATGAACTACTATCTCAATGAGTAGTGTGAAACCTCAATGCAGAACGGAGCAGAACACGTGATTCACCAATGTAATTTCACTCTCCCACACGCCGGTGCATAAGCAAAATCATCATAATGGTCAGAAGCTATAACCGCAGGACTTCTCGCCTCAGCGAGATAATAGCAAAATGGTACGTCACCAAAATTGCAGCCGAAGACGTCCGTCGACTGTCGTGGACGTCAAGACGACTCTCCTGCTTCTCGACCCCGCAACGACTCGCTCCTTTTTTCTTCTCTCCTCTTTTCGCTGCTCAAAGTCTTTTCCCCTCCTTAAATTTGGGTGGCGAATCATCTTTCCGGAAGGCACTTGTTTCTGAAAGCCGGCCAATCGCAGTTTAGAATCCAGATCGAATTTTCTGGAAGTTCAAAATGTTTCAAATGGCTCTGAGCACTATGGGACTCAACTGCTGTGGTCATAAGTCCCCTGGAACTACTTAAACCTAACTAACCTAAGGACAGCACACAACACCCAGCCATCACGAGGCAGAGAAAATCCCTGGCCCCGCCGGGAATCGAACCCGGGAACCAGGGCGTAGGAAGCGAGAACGCTACCGCACGACCACGAGATGCGGGCTTTCTGGAAGTAACAAAGGGCAATGCACTAATGTTCAGTGTGTTTCCTTACAAGAAACATGTGGAAACAACGTTAGTATGATACATTTTAAATTGATACAGTTTACAAAAAATGTTTCAGAAAAGCATCGGCGAATTTTGTCTGTTGGTGTTGATAAGAGTCTATCACATGTGGCACTTCTGTTTGTATGATCCTAACACTGTTCACTGATTGACACTTCACTGACACTACTGATGATAATTTATTTACTGGAGAGCACTGTAATCTGTGTTTGGTGGTATGTGGTGTGAACTGACACGCATCTCTGGTGTGAATTACCTCTAGTGGCTTTGCAATAAGATCCATGGGCGCTCAGCTTTCTCGTCGATTTGCACTGATCGCCGAGGTACAGTGACATCGGTGTTTGGCATGTCTGTTCACAAGGTGCGCAGCAAGGTAGAGTGTTGCATTGATGGGTAGTAACGTCTGATGTTCTCCTCCGAGATAGATAATTTGTAACACCATAGCTCTAATGCTTTACTGATTTATTTTGCCTTTTGTTTTATTTAATGAAACAGCTTTGAGCTTCTGTAAATGTTGTTTAATTAAATCGATAACACAAAATTGTACTCTCATTTCTTTGTAAAAAAACTTTGAAGTCATGGTTTGATTCTATGCTATGTAGTGTATCTATCATTTAAATTTTTTGTCCCATTTTGAGGGAACAAAACTTACTGTATATAATTGTAATTTCTGTGTGAATAATTGTTTGCAGAAATGTCAATATGTGCAAATGTTATGTTTTATTTAATGTGTTTGGTTGCTGTTATATAAACTCACTTTGGGTTCTTAGTTATCCCGTATGTAAAAGCTAGTGTGGTTCCCCTCGGGAACGGAACTTAGTAGCGCGCGCAAGTTGTGGTTGGCCTAGGTAGAAAAGGTGGAACAAGAGTCAGTCGGGGACGAGCTACCAATCTGTGCACTGCCCATCTAAAAGGTGTTTATTGTGCTGGTTCCGAGCGAGGCCTTTCCTGCCGCTTTCCAATGCCTCGGATGGATGGATAAATAGCTGGAACTATTCTGGAATTGGTATCGATCATCGCCTCCAGACAGAGTCCAACAATTCCACGTGCAAATCCACCTACCAACATGCATTCGCCACCACATTGCGCAGTCATTGCAATGGAGCAATATAGTAATGTACAGTGAAGGATCAGCTCATTGGATGTTTCAGTGTGCACAAATATAAGGTAACATATAACTGAATTCATGTACCTACCTTGATTTTTTCCCTATCACAACACCTCTTACGTTCCTCTCCATTTGAACTGTGATTACCGAGTGTCCTAGTTTGTGGAAAAAATAAAAGCCTCAAAGCCAAATAGTTAATTAAATAATGTTGTTTGATCTTTGGTAAGAAGGGAGTATTCAGATTTATTGTGGATTTAGTGAAGTTGTGGGAGGTAGTAAATGAAGTTTTGTGAAAGCCTCCCAGTGATGGAAACAGTCCAATTTAAAGTTTTGTGGAGTTTCAAAGTCACCTATTTAATCATTTACTTGAAAGTAGAGGACTGTGGTAATAAAGACAATTTGCTGTTTCTTTTAAAGATTAAAAGTTCTCAAAACTGAGGCATATAAAGTTTTGCTTAGTTAATGATCATAGTGCTGCCTCTAGTAAATTTTAAAAGGTGAGTCAGTTTCTTGCAAATCTGTCAACAATGTGTCTAACTGTAGTAAAAGTGGAAAACTGCAATAGTGGAAAGTTATATACTCATGCTTGCTAAGTACTTGTTTCTTTTGTGTAATGAAAGTGCATATTAATAGTGTAATAGGATCCACAGGTTATCCTCTATGCTCAAGATAAATAACAATTAAAAGAAAGACCGCTATTTATGAAAACAATAACTTCTTTATTCTAAAGACGGTGAGAAGTAACCTGTTAACGAATTCCATTTAACTTTCATTGTAAAGAGAAAAGTATTTAGCTGAGAGAGACTTAATCTGTGGCCAGTTCATAATTTTGTAATGAACTACTAATTTTATGTCAGCTGGAAAAATGTTTGAAAAGTAATACTAAACCTATGTCCAATTTATGATTCTACTGTGAATATTATTAGTAATTTTACAAAGACCATTCAGTTTGAATAAGCCCTGAAAGTAATAGTGTGTTTCGTTATCTGTTATATTTCTGCAAATAGTTTGTGCTGCTCTAGCTGCTAGTTCCAACCTTAACGTTAACATATGCAGGTTTCAGAGTTCATTGCACTCGCGTGTGGCAAAGTATAGGTTGTGTTTGTCCGTTTAAGTTACTCATACCAAATATCTTAAACAAGAATGTTAATCATTCTCTTACCCAATTAGGCTGGAGACGGTTTTCTTTACTCTTTAAACAGTGTAGGTAGATAAAATTATTGTTTGTTACTGTTTAAAAATTTGCGTAACTCTGACCTTCACTTCCGATAAGCCACCTCTGTTAGGTACAACACGGTCAACGTAACAAAATTCCTCTCAGAGGGTAATACTGCTCTGTTGCGTTATACCATAACTGTTTTAACAAGATAGTTCTATTTCACAACCTGCCTCCAACTTTAAGGTTATGGTACAGCAGTAGCAGACAGAAGTGCTATAAATTTTTTGATAGGAAGGTACACAGGTTTTATGTGGTGCAGGCAGTGGGTATTGGGAAACCTATACTCCTGCGTTGACTAAAAGTATGTGTAGCTGTCGCTATTTCACTCTTCGTGTACTTCATCCTTAGCCATTGATTTTAATGTTCCTAATCTTCTTGATTTGTGATCTTCTGTCTCTTGTACACTATTGTAGTTAGGTAAAAAACATGGGTCGCTGTAAGTTAATTTGACTTTTAGGATTGGTTTAGGTTTTGCTTCGAAACGCAAGCTTTATAGCTGTCTCGGTTCCCGTTGGATGATGTCACAAGACACGCAACTACTGGGCTCGTGACGTAAAAGTCACTCTTTAGGCTTTGATGGTGCTACAAGGTAGCGGTAATGGTTTCTTTTGCAGCACACAAACCTCATCTGTGAAAGGCCTGCTTGCGGCGCCTGTGATCCTATCAGTTTCTCTGCCATGTCATCTGCTGCCGAAGCCTTGTTGAACATGCCACCACTCTGTAGATTATTAGCAAGTTGCGCGGGCCCAGTTGGTACCTGGGGTTTCGACGGCGTGTGTCCGCTGTCCCGTCGCCTTTTGTCCGTGATGCGCTCACCAGGAGCGGCTTTACCATCTACGTCCAGACCAGCAGTTCGGCCACTCCAGAACCTGTCTCCTTTTGTCCAGAGCTCGTCATACTAGTGCCGGTCACCTGAATACCTGCACCCACTAATGCAAACAGTCTAAATCATCCATACCTGTGCATGGATTTTAACATATAAATAAACATCATACATTACATTGAGTGTCTATTGAGGATGGACGACAATGACTTCTGAGGCAGATGTTCTTATTTACAGTATTACTTTAGTTTTAAATTTATAAGTACATGTACTTTATGTAGCTCTCCTTTCCACTGGACCTGTTTTATATGGGAGAAATACTTTCATTAGGACATACAGTGTATCCCAAAACCAAGATCTATGACATATGGTAAATATCTGTCTATGCTACTTGTTACAATTAAAGAAACACAAAGAAAACAAGACGCGCTGGCCAGCGTGTCTACTCTACTCTTATTCTACTGAAGTCCCTTTTTGTTTCTATGACCTGAGAAGCTTTCTTCCGCGCGACGGTTCTGTGGTTGTGAAAGTTGTGTTGGTTTCTCTGCGAACATAAGAACAGAATATGCCATGGCGCATAGATTATGGTTAGTCATAGTTTCTCAGTTGATAATCCAGCTCTTTCTTGTTATGATCGCCCTTAACTGTGTCTTTGTTTGGTACCCGCAGACAGATAAATCATTTGGGTGATATTGTGATCACTGCTCAGTACCACGGCTACCACAATAAGGTCTTATTATTAGTACATTCTCTCAAGCGACAATTTTCGGGACTTTTTTTGCCTATAGTTGTCGTGTTAGTAATCTATATTTAATCTTACATGATCAAGTAACTATACTTAACATTCTGACGTCAAGTTCCCACAAACTTTTTAGATTTTAGTGCGTTCATACACCATCGCGAAGATGAGGCCACCATTATTAATCTTTCGTCTCAATAACCTCAACTAAGAGTTTCACTCTACATTTTCACGGTGCTCTCTTGCGTACTTTATGTTGAGCAGGCCACAAAATTGTATTAAATCAACACTTCTAAGTGATACGGGAGGTATGCACATTTGTCTCCGTAAATAATGCCTATCAGATCACACACTGGCGACATTCTGTACTCACACAAATTAAATATTTCTTAATAGTTTGTCGTTCCGAAAACTGTCATCCCACTTGTAAAGGTAATCCTTTTATCACGGACGCATATTACTATGAACATATTTAAAGAGAGATAGCTTTCCTTAAATAAACTGAATGGGATTGTTCTCTCTTTTACAGGCACAGATTATATGGAATGACTAAATGGTTTTGTACTTGCTGGTTATCAGTTTAACTATTGTTCTTTCCACCACAGCTTAATTCTAATCTCTTTATACCAGATTACTACATCTATTTAATCTCCATACTTATAAATAATTTATACAATGGACATCCCATTCCCCATTTAGTGGTGTACCGTCCCTTGTTTTCGCTCCACGAAGTTTTTTATATGGCTTACGTGATGTAAGCCAAGTGACTTCCCCGTTTTAATGGACTCCAATTCCACTGCGTTCGCGTGTGCTAATCGCCTAATCCGTGAAGGTAGGTCATAGGAATATGTGGCATAGGCTCTTTTGTTTATTGGAGAAACGGTAGGATTTTATCAATACTCGCTGGCTAATAACAAATTATCGCTCATTTGCTTTGGTATCTGTATGCGTCTTGCGCATCTCTTGCCACGAGAATGCTACGTAGCACCTCTGCTACGAGGGTTCTAGGCTGTCGGGAAATCGACTAGTTCCCTTATTCTATCTGGAGCCGGTCTATTCCTCAGTACGGACTTTTGCGGTATCAAAGTGGTGCTATGAGGGAGTTCATTGATGACATCCCAAAACTCTTTCAGGAAGACATCCCACGTCGCACGCCTTTTGCCACAGTACAGACGGCAAAGGTTCACTATGTACTTCATCGTTCCCGCTGAAGGATTCCAACTGGGGCCAAATCTAGAGATGAAGACAGGTTTTATCTTATGTCTCCTCAATGTTCTCTTCCAGATTTATTTTGGGGTTCATTATCTGAGAAAACCACATCGAGTGCTCCGATTCCAGTTAGGAAGTCTTTGCTGAATGCTTTGCTTACTGTGGGACCCGTGTCTCTCCGAAGTGGTGTCAGCGTCATAAGCTTGGATGTGAGTTCTATCACCACTGGAATGTTCTTATATCCCCTCGGCGTTGTCGGCAAAGGTCCCATTAAATCTGTGGCCGCGATATGACGCAATTTCTTGGGTACTATAGCATACATTGGGTCTTGCAATGCTACAGTTACCGTCTTTGCCTTTTGGCACCTTTTGCAGATGGCCAATACTTTTCTTATCCTCCTTTCCATGTTTTTGAAATAGTATATCCCCTCAGTTTCAAAAGACATTTACGAGAACCAAAGTGTGCATAGCTTACGTGTATCTACCAAATGAGTTTATTAACAACTTCTTCTGGCACACACACTATCCACAATGACTCGTCCACGTTTGTACCGGTAAAAGAAAAAAAAATCGCTTTGCAAGCAGGTAATGTTGGCGTATATTTCCCTGGGCAGGATCCCTCCATTTCGTCTTTATCTGACTTTATCTGAAGAAAGTTGGGATCTTTGTCCTGCTCTGTCCTTATATTTTGCATCGTGGTAGAGAGTAAGTTTTCGAACGCCACCTTTCGGAGGTGGAACAACGAGTAATGTTCGTGTTCTAGTTCTTCTGCTTCCTGTGCGATAGTGCATCGCCAATGACTTCAGTGGACTCGGGCACGTGCACGGTTGTGAATTCATACTCTTGTAGTGCAGTAATCCAGTGCGACAGTCTTCCATAAGTTAGTTTGGCGGTCAGCAGGAGTTCAAGGGCTTTATGTTCGGTATATACCTTCGTTTTCCTATCGAAAAGGAAATATCTAAATTTTTGAAAGCCCCAAACTATGGCTAATGCCTCGAGTTCTGTTACAGAATAATTTATTTCGCTCTTAGTCAGAACTCTCTTTCCGTCTTGCTCGTACTCCCGGAAAATCATCACCCCTAATCCCGTCTTTGCGCTATCCGTCGCCATGCAGATGTTCTGAGACAAATCCGGGTGCGACAGTATAGGAGCAGCAACAAGTGCTGACTTGAGAGCTTGAAACTCACGGGTTGCGCACCCACCCCATACCGAGGGTGTCTTTATGCTTGTCAATAGACAGAGGCGGGGTGTAGCCAAAGAAGTGACATAAATGAATTTTTTGTAAAAAATTGGTTACTCCTAAGAAGCTCCTTAGTTGTTTTCTAGTTCTGGGAGTTGCAAATTCCGCAATAGCTGCCATGCTTTCTAGATCGGGAGAGATTCCTTCACTTACCAAGAAAGTGCACCTGACTCCTCGCAAAACACGATTTACTAATATCTGCAGTTACATCATGTTGTTTTAGTCTGCCCAGCAATTCTCCCAGTAGTGCATTACATCTTTGCCACGTGTTCTCAGCTATGAGTACGTCATCAACATAACATGTCATTCTTTCTTTCAGGTTACAACTTAATAGGCTACTAAAACCTCTGATGAATGCTGCAGATGAAATACTTAATCCAAATGGAAACCTTGGGAATTGGAAGCACTGTCCATATGTGATAAATGCAGTATATTTGCAGCACATAGGATCGACTTCTATCTGCCAATCCAATGAGGTAAAAACCGTAATCCCATGGAATTTCTGGTGCAGTTCCTCTAACCGCTCAGGGCGTTCTGTTTCCGGCGCAGTAATTGTGTTCATTTGACGTGAGTCTAAAACAAGTCGGATTCCACCATCCTTCTTGTTAACCACTTTCTGTAATTCTAAGACACTTTTAGCCCTAGACATGATTCATCACATTGCAACGAAATTTAACGCTGTGAATTGGCTATGTGACCACACAGTCCGCTACCTTTTTGGCCCCGACGAGAACTGGGTTATTGGTCGTACCTTAACAATCGACACTGTGTACATGTTCGCAACCCCAGATACAAGCAGGTATTTTCAAATTTTCTATGGAGTGCCTTTCATGACCTGCCTTGCAAGTGGAACGGCCTAGCCATGAGATGCTGATTCTTATTTTGCCAATAAGAATCTCTGAACGAAATACATATGGAATGTCCATAAAAACTTCGAGAAGATGCATTTTGATTTTCCTCCATCCGAAGGAGCGAGATCTCCGGAATTATTTTCATCGCTTCCCTGTGTTTTATCCCCCTTCTACCTTTCTTTCCTACACCCTTTTAGTTATAGGTTAGGCGCCAACGCCTGAAGAGATCCACTTCTTTTTCTTAGGACACAAGCGATGGTGGAAAGAAATTTTTTTTCTTTTTTTGGTAGCTCCAGTCCAGGCGAGATAAATAAAAAGAGAGATTTGATAAAAAAGACTAGCTAAAAAAATAAAATGAAGTAGAAAAAAGGAAAACCAGTAACATATTTAGTTACTAACAATAACGCCTTTGGTCTTGGGTTCCAACCTTGCCACTGCTTTATTTTGAATAAAAGTACCCAGATATGTTGGCCGATGACATACGTCGTAAGAAGTTACTCTCGTTTTTCCGACGGTGTTATCAAAGAGGGCGGAGAAGTTAACAGATTCATGGCAGTCTTTTGCCCTAGAGACAGAAAAATGCCTCTAAAGGTGGAAGAATCAGCAATGATCAACAGCAAGACAATGCAGAATGGAAACCACTGCTCTGAAAACACATAATGTGTATTTGTAGGACATGTGGCCTGTAATTGAAAGTCATGATGATCACTCCATTGGCAAAAGGTTCTGGAATAATCCGCCATTCAGATCCTCGGGAGGAGACTGCCAAGGGGAAGGTGATTTTCAGAAAAAGAGTGAATAACCAACGAAAGGGTCAGAAGTTTGAACGTTGTAGGGAAGTTACAAAATTTGAAAAGGAAAATGCTACAGCTCAGTCTAGATATAATGGTGGTCAGTGAAGTGAAATGGAAAGAATACAGGTTTCTTGTCAGTTGAGTATAGTGTGGTATCAACAGCAACGGGGAGTGGCTTAATGGAAGTAGGATTCGTTATGAAATGGAAGGTAGGGCAGAGAGTGTGTTCCTGTGAACAGTTCAGTGACAGGCCTATTCGTGTTAGAATCGACACCAAACCATTGTGGACAACAACAGGTCAGGTACATATACCGATGTAGGGGTGAAGAGATGGAGAAAGTATATGAGGCTATTGAACGTCTAATTCGGTACGTAAATGGAGGTGAAAATCTAATAATAGCCATGGGGACGTAATAGAAGAAACGATTACAGGAAAATATCGGCTTGGTAGTAGAAACGAGAGAGGAGAAAGGCTAGTTCTGCAATAAATCACTTAATAATAGTGAATAGTCTGTTCAAGAATCACAAGAGGAGGAGTTATATTGGGAAAAGGCCGGGAGATGTGGGAAGATTTCAGTCAGATCATGATCAGGCAGAGATTCCGGAATTAGATATTGGATTATAAGGTTTACCTAGCATCAGATATAGACTCAAATCATAATTTACTAACGATGAGGATTAGACTGAAATTTAGGAAAAATCAGTGGTAGAAGTATGTACCAAGGAATGAAAGAACAGGTTTGAAGTTCTCTGAGGCTACAGATACTACGATAATGAATAGTTCAGTAGGCAGTTATGCTCAAGAGGAATTCACATATCTAAAAAAGAGCAGTCACAGAAATTAGAAAGATAACTGTAGGTACAAGGATGATAACCACGAAGAAATCATGAATAACAACTGATGCATCATAGAAACTGATAATAATGATATACAGACGAAAGGAAAAGAAAATTGAGGATGTGTTACACCAGTGGCCATTAAAATTGCTACACCACGAAGATGACGTGCTACAGACGCGAAATTTAACCGACAGGAAGAAGATGCTGTGGTATGCTAATGACTAGCTTTTCACAGCATTCACACAAGGTTGGCGCCGGTGGCGACACCTACAACGTGCTGACATGAGGAAAGTTTCCAACCGATTTCTCATTCACAAACAGCAGTTGACCGGTGTTGCCTGGTGAAACGTTGTTGTGATGCCTTGTGTAAGGAGGAGAAATGCGTACCATCTGGTTTCCGACTTTTATAAAGGTCGGATTGTAGCCTATCGCGATTGCGGTTTATCGTATCGCGATATTGCTGCTCGCGTTGGTCGAGATCCAATGACTGTTAGCAGAATATGGAATCGGTGGGTTCAGGAGGGTAATACGGAACGCCGTGCCGGATCCCAACTGCCTCGTATCACTAGCAGTCGAGATGACAGGCATCTTATCCGCATGGCTGTAACGGATCGTGCAGCCACGTCTCGATCCCTGAGTCAACAGATGCTTGCAAGACAACAACAATCTGCACGAACAGTTCGACGACGTTTGAAGCAGCAAAGGAGACCATAGCTGCGGTTACCCGTAACACTGCATCACAGACAGGAGCGCCTGCTGTGGTGTACTCAACGACGAACCTGGGTGCACGAATGGCAAAACGTCATTTTTTCGGATGAATCGAGGTTCTGTTTACAGCATCATGATGGTCGCATCCGTGTTTGGTGACATCGCGGTGAACGCACATTGGAAGCGTGTATTCGTCATCGCTATACTGGCGTGTCACCCGGCGTGATGGTATGGGGTGCCATTGGTTACACATCTCGGTCACCTCTTGTTGGCATTGACGGCACTTTGAACAGTGGACGTTACATATCAGATGTGTGGCTCTACCCTTCATTCGATACCTGCGAAACTCTACATTTCAGCAGGATAATGCACGACCGCATGTTGCAGGTCCTGTACAGGCCTTTCTGGATACAGGAAATGTTCGCCTGCTGCCCTGACCAGCACATTCTCCAGATCTATCACCAATTGAAAATGTCTGGTTAATGGTGGCCGAGCAAGTAGCTCGTCATAATACGCCAGTCACTGAACTTGATGAACTGTGGTATCGTGTTGAAGCTGCCATCGAAGTTGTTTGACTCAATGCCCAGGCGTATCAAGGCCGTTATTACGGCCAGAGGTGGTTGTTCTGGTTACTGATTTCTCAGGATCTATGCATCCAAATTGCGTGAAAATGTAATCACATGTCAGTTCTAGTATAAAATATTTGTCCAATGAATGCCCGTTTATCATCTGCATTTCTTCTTGGTGTAGCAATTTTAATGGCCAGTAGTGTAGATGACAATCAGTTTGGTATTATGAAAGGTAAAGGAAACAGAGTGGCAATTGTGACACTGCAAAACTGAAAAAAATCGAGACATGTTCACATTAAGTAATGTGAAGTTCCGGAAATAAGAACAGCGAGAAACGTAACAGGAGATTTGGAGATAACGAGGTGAACGAAGTTAAGGAATGCTGCTACCTAGTGCGAAGCAGTGAAGACTTAAATTTCAGACTAGCACTGGCAAAAAAGGCGTGGTATTGAGACGTAAACTGTGGGAGAACCAGAACAGGAGAGAATCGAAGCCAATGAGATATACTGCTACAGAAGAATGTCGAAATTTAGGTAGAGTGACGAGGTAAGGAGTGAGGATGGTCTACGGTAAATCTGTGAGGAGAGGAATATATGGGAAACACTGACTACCAGAAGGGACAGGGAGCTGTAGAGGGTGCAAACTGTAGAGGAGGAATTTTTGGCGGGCCGCATCAAAGCATTCAGAAGACCGATGACTGAAAAAATAAATGAATAAACAATAAAATAAAACGGAAATCAGGGTCTGTCCGTGAAGCCTGCACGCATAGAAGAATTTTTTAAGGCGACCTCTCATGTAAGGCATGAGATCGATGATCGTTCCTCGCTCCAGCACAAATCTTCCTTGTTGTGCAGTTAGAGTTGCGCCATATTCCCAAATACGGATATAATTTTTGTATTTCTTACAGCTTATATTACAGAGTACATCGAACCAACACAGACTCTGCAGTACAATAAATACTTTGTAGCCGAATTTAGGTTCGCATCAGCTGTAGAGCACCGACAGTATAAAACAGAAGCATTTATTCGATAGTAGAGAAATCGACTTACATCAAGCAATGGCATGAACACTGAGCAGCTGAAACATTATGGCACTGCCCACCGCGCTGTTGGACCGAGCGAGGTGGCGCAATGGTTAGCACACTGGACTCGCATTCGGGAGGACGACGGTTCAATTCCGTCTTCAGCCATCCTGATTTAGGTTTCCGTGATTTCCCTAAATCGTTTCAGGCAAATGCCGGGATGGTTCCTTTGAAAGGGCACGGCCGATTTCCATCCCCATCCTTCCCTAACCCGAGCTTGCGCTCCGTCTCTAATGACCTCGTTGTCGACGGGACGTTAAAACAACACTAACCGCGCTGTTGGATGTCGCCAAATTGTGTTGCGGGAACGTGACACGCTAAAGGAAGTATGAAATCGGAGCATAACGGGTCGGAAATGGTTCTAGCGAAGATACGGATGGCAAGTGGAGAAATCCACTGAGTTAAGCAACTTTGACAAAGGGCAGATTGTTATTCCCAGAGCTTCTGAACGAGTATCCCGAAAACGGCGAAGATGTCCAAATGTTCATTTGATATAGTCATGAGCACCTTAGCCATGAGCACCTACGGAGAGAGGTAGAAAGGCACTGAAACTACCACTAAGCGCTAAATGGTTGGACGTCACGTCTCTTCACCGAACGTGTGGTTCGGAGGCTTGTCTAACCGGGAACGTACGATAGATCGCCATCTGTGGCACCTCTGGCGAAACAGCACGATACTGGTGCACGCACGTGTGTTTATGAATACACCATCACCACACATCGTTCAACATTGTGCTGCGCAGCAGACGACCCATACGTGTTACCACGTTGACCCAATGACGTCGGCAGTTACTATTGCAGTGGACACAGAATCAGCGGGATTGAACTCTGGGTCAATGTAAACGTGTCTTTCTGGCTACACCAGATCGAGGGTCGTCTAAATAAACGGCGTCATCGTGACGAACGGTCACTCGAGTCGTGCTCTGTGCCTCGGACGCAAACTGGTCGGGTAGTACTCGAAGGCAATGTGTCGCATGCGAACCATCGGCATCCCTTCATGCTTGGTGTTCTCCCTGACGACGATGTCATCTCTCAGCAGTATAACTATGTGTCTCGAAGCCAGAAACGTCGTACAATGTTCTGAAGAGCCTTATCGCGAAATAACGATGATGTTTTGGCCTCCAAATTCGCCTGTTGGGAATCCATCTGCGTCGCTATCGGGCGCCATTACCACATACCCAGATAAGCCTCCAGTTATTTAAGCGAAAAACCTTAAATTTGCAATAACAGATCGAAATTTCGCCCCTTTATCCAGTAAGTGTGCTACAAACAGCGTGCAGAATGGCCTGTAGGCGGCAGCATAGTGCAGACGCACACATACCGTCGCAGTATAAAGATGGCCGCCACACTTGCGACTTGCACGAGGATAGAACAACGTTCTGTTATTCAGTTTTTGCGTAGTGAAGGTGTGGAACCTATTGAAATTCATCGACGAATGAAGATTCAGTACTGTGATGCATGTTTGTCACAGCAGCAAGTCTACGAATGGAGTAGGAAGTTCGCAAATGGTGTGACTTCAGTGGAAGATGCCCCTCGTCCAGGTCAGGCATAACGAGTTGTGACTCAACAGAACACTGCAGCAGTTGAAGGAAAACCGCCGAGTGGCACTGAATGACATTGCAGCATGTTTCAGATTAGTCATGGGTCAGCACACCACATTGTGCATGATGTGCTCCAGTTTCACAAAGTGTCTGCAAGATGGGTGCCACAGCAGCTGACTCCTGAAATGAGAGAACGACGTGTTGATGCTTGTGAAGAACTTCTTCGGTGCTTTGAACGAGAAGGTGATTGCTTCCTTGCAAGAATCGTTACTGGGGCGAAACTTGGGTACACTTCCACCAAGCGGAAACGAAGAGAGCGTGCAAGGAATGGCGCCATTCCTCATCACCAAAACCAGAACCATCAGCAGGGTAGGTTATGCTGACTCTCTTTTGGGACGAAAAAGGCGTCATTTTGGAGCATGGGACCACTGTTAGTGCATCATACACAGATCTCCTAAAAAATGATCTGTGTCCTGCAATCAGATCAAAGCAACGTGGAGTGCTATCAGCAGGTGTCGTTTTGCAACATGACAATGTAAGGCCCCATAATTCCCATACAACAGTTGTAACACTCACAGACCTGCATTTTAAATGTCATCCTCATCCACCATACTCACCAGACCTTTCCCCAAGTGATTTCCATATGTTGGACCTTTCAAAGACGCAATGGGAGGAAAGAATTTTTAGACTACATAGTTGTGTGGAGATAACAGTGATTCGTTTACTTATAATCAATTATTGAAAATGACAGTCACAATCGCATTATTTATTTAGCCGCCAACCGGTTTCAACCCGCCATGGGGTCATCTTCAGTGCAATTTACACCATTTGGTCGCTCGCCACAGTCATCACCCTGCTGTGCAAAGGCGGGGTGACGACTCCAGCGAGCGACCAAATGGTGTAAATTCCCCTGAAGATGACCCCATCGCAGGTTGAAACCGGTTCAAATGGTTCAAATGGCTCTGTCCCCTAGAACTTAGAACTACTTAAACCTAACTAACCTAAGGATATCACACACATCCGTGCCCGAGGCAGGAT
Source organism: Schistocerca americana (assembly GCF_021461395.2). NCBI lineage: Eukaryota > Metazoa > Arthropoda > Insecta > Orthoptera > Acrididae > Schistocerca > Schistocerca americana. The sequence continues at coordinate 159,149,005 of NC_060119.1, read as the reverse complement.
TCAAACCTGCGACCGTAGCGGTCGCGCGGTTCCAGACTGAAGCGCCTAGAACCGCTCGGCCACTCCAGCCGGCTGCAACCGGTTGGCGGCAAAATAAATAATACCATTGTGACTGTCGTTTTGAATAATTGGGAGGAAGGAAGTTCCGTTCTGATGAAGAGGTACTCCACGCGGTGTATGAGTGGTTGTGCGGACTACCAAAAGAATTTTTTTGTTTTTGTTTTTTCTACAGGAATTTATGCACTTTGGAAGCGCTGGAGCGCTGGAGGACTTGCATTGAGCGTGGGGGAGATTATGTTGAAAAGTGACACAGTTTTGTACTACTTCTGCGCAATAAATAATATTTTTTAAAAAAATTTAAGGTTTTCATTTGACTCACATGACCTGTGTGTTGACATCTAATGCACCAACCTCCACAAACCTGTCGAATCCGTGATACGCAGAATCAGTGACGAATTTGGTTCCAAAGACGGACAGACAAGCTATGAAGCAGGTTTTTATATAGTTTAGGCTCATCAGGGTACAAGGGAGGGACCACTGAGTAATAAAGTCAAATTCATGTCTGAGTCCAGAGAACGGAACAAACTGAGTATTGAAACGAAGTAAAAAGTAGTGAAGAGGGAGTAACGGCTGTAGGGCGAAACGTTTTCTGGAGCTGGCGGCGGCCCGCGTTGCAGCCGGGATCATTGTGATGGCCGATTGTGATGGATGAGCGGCCGGCCCGTTGTGACGCTCATTGTGGCGGCCGGCTGACTGATGGGCGCTGCGCCGGCGCCCCTCTCGCTGTAAACACCCAATTGATTACGCACTGCGGATTATGAGGTGAGCCGGCGGTGGCCGCTGCCGGAAGCTTTCCTCCCTGCCGCAAGTTTTTCTCCCTGCCTGCTGGCTGCGGACATCCGTCTATGCATTCCCAGATTAAACGCATTGCACCGGAGAGACTATTGCTGGGCCGTGACACTAATCCGAGGATTTCATGGGTACAATGCTGGTCTAGGACGGCAATACTATGTACAGTCCAGTATAATGTGCGATGCTGGCACAGTAGTCAATCATCATCCTGTCTCTCTGCTGCGATGGTAAACTTGTCGTAGTATTTCTTTCAGCCAATAATCATTGTTTACCGGCTACATTCAACGTCTTCGGAATTCTGCACTAAATGAAAACTCTGCTAATCATCAAAATTGCAGCAGCGTGACAGTGTCTTGTTACTATCGTCAGACTTATGAGAAGACATTACAATGATCAGATTTTCAGCCTATCCGAGCGAAGCAGATAAGCTGTGAAACGAGACGGACTTGCAGCTCCCCGCAGGCCTGTTTTTTACACGTTAGAGCGCAGTGTTACGTCGCCACATTTGATACGTGGGGAGGCGCTGGCGCCAGTCGCTTTCTCAGTTCGATTCACCCGGATCGATTGTTTCCCTCTGGCGTTGCTGACCTTGGCCTCGTTGGCCGGTGGTGGTGCTGGTGGGCTGGCGGGCAGACTGGGTTTTGGCTTCGGAACGGCCGGTACGTATCGCTGCTCAGAGGGTGAAACTTGTGTTTGCGTGGAGTTAGCTGGATTTGACCGGTTGTGTGGCTCGGAGTGCGGTAACGGGCCTGTTATTTCAAGTTCTTGAGGCGTGACTGGGCCATGGTCTTCTGCACAAGACTCTGAGCAATGTGTTATTCATTTTGGCTACTGGAGTTGAACTATGTACCACGCAGCTGTCTATTGAAGAAGAAGACATTCAAGCTTTCTAGTTTTGCACTTGGGCCTATCCGTGTTATCACTAGCTTCAACCTTTTCTTATGAGTGCCAATATTGTATTGGAATTGCGAGGTACTGGTGTAATAATATTATGCTTCGTCTTATCGTTGCCCTTTTAAAACTAGTCTGTTTGTGCTCGGGCAATTTTACATATTTTCAAGTTTGAGGTTTACAGTTAATTCTTTTAACCATTTGTAATTTGCCTTTGTCTTGATGTGATCTATCTCTGCAGAATTTTATCTTACTATATTCTGGGGCTGTTAACATTGCTTCTTTTGGCTGTCTAAATCGATATCCGCAGTACGACGCCTTGGACGACCAGTACCAGAGGGAACGGAAGGTTGTTTTGGCCGCTGGGAAAATGGCAACCGATACGGCGGCCACTGAGTTCTTCGGGTTGCAGTGAGTGGGTATCTTGCATTAAGGTAAGTTTCCTCTGCATTGGGACGCCAAGGCGTATGTTCCGTTTGCTATACTGCTTATATACACTCCTGGAAATTGAAATAAGAACACCGTGAATTCATTGTCCCAGGAAGGGGAAACTTTATTGACACATTCCTGGGGTCAGATACATCACATGATCACACTGACAGAACCACAGGCACATAGACACAGGCAACAGAGCATGCACAATGTCGGCACTAGTACAGTGTATATCCACCTTTCGCAGTAATGCAGGCTGCTATTCTCCCATGGAGACGATCGTAGAGATGCTGGATGTAGTCCTGTGGAACGGCTTGCCATGCCATTTCCACCTGGCGCCTCAGTTGGACCAGCGTTCGTGCTGGTCGTGCAGACGGCGTGAGACGACGCTTCATCCAGTCCCCAACATGCTCAATGGGGGACAGATCCGGAGATCTTGCTGGCCAGGGTAGTTGACTTACACCTTCTAGAACACGTTGGGTGGCACGGGATACATGCGGACGTGCATTGTCCTGTTGGAACAGCAAGTTCCCTTGCCGGTCTAGGAATGATAGAACGATGGGTTCGATGACGGTTTGGATGTACCGTGCACTATTCAGTGTCCCCTCGACGATCACCAGTGGTGTACGGCCAGTGTAGGAGATCGCTCCCCACACCATGATGCCGGGTGTTGGCCCTGTGTGCCTCGGTCGTATGCAGTCCTGATTGTGGCGCTCACCTGCACGGCGCCAAACACGCATACGACCATCATTGGCACCAAGGCAGAAGCGACTCTCATCGCTGAAGACGACACGTCTCCATTCGTCCCTCCATTCACGCCTGTCGCGACACCACTGGAGGCGGGCTGCACGATGTTGGGGCGTGAGCGGAAGACGGCCTAACGGTGTGCGGGAGCGTAGCCCAGCTTCATGGAGACGGTTGCGAATGGTCCTCGCCGATACCCCAGGAGCAACAGTGTCCCTAATTTGCTGGGAAGTGGCGGTGCGGTCCCCAACGGCACTGCGTAGGATCCTACGGTCTTGGCGTGCATCCGTGCGTCGCTGCGGTCCGGTCCCAGGTCGACGGGCACGTGCACCTTCCGCCGACCACTGGCGACAACATCGATGTACTGTGGAGACCTCACGCCCCACGTGTTGAGCAATTCGGCGGTACGTCCACCCGGCCTCCCGCATGCCCACTATACGCCCTCGCTCAAAGTCCGTCAACTGCACATACGGTTCACGTCCACGCTGTCGCGGCATGCTACCAGTGTTAAAGACTGCGATGGAGCTCCGTATGCCACGGCAAACTGGCTGACACTGACGGCGGCGGTGCACAAATGCTGCGCAGCTAGCGCCATTCGACGGCCAACACCGCGGTTCCTGGTGTGTCCGCTGTGCCGTGCGTGTGATCATTGCTTGTACAGCCCTCTCGCAGTGTCCGGAGCAAGTATGGTGGGTCTGAAACACCGGTCTCAATGTGTTCTTTTTTCCATTTCCAGGAGTGTATTTACCTTCAAAACCATAAAGGAAGGAGACTAGTGTTCTGAATCATACCTTACGTGCAGCGGGAGTTGAACTTATGAACATGTTAAAGAGAAATACTTGATGGGTAGCGGAAATTGGAAATTATGTGAATTGTCCTATTGCGCTTGCCCAGGTGACCTATTTAAAAGACACTTATTTCTCCTTTATTATTCAAGTGCCCTTTTTTTAAATGAAACTGATTTTACCTTTTATTATTGAAGTGCTTACAGTTAATATAGAAGTTATAAGAAGTTCTTGTTTGCACCTAATTCAATTAGAAACGTATTATGTAATGTATTTTTATCACTTGTGAATAAGAGACACTTGAAAATTTTTGGTAAATACTGTGCCCTTTGGGTTAAACTGTTGATCAGTTATAAATTAGTTGTACCTTGCAAGTCTTCTTTACTTGTTGTTATTTCACTTTTCACCGGCTTGCACGTAAACTCCACGTTGCAACATTCGTACACTTTCTGATCTGCAATTGTGTTTTCTTATCGTTGTGCGACAAAAAGATGACCTTTCAAGCGGAACATGCACAACATCGAGCACAGGAACTGGAACAGTTCATACGTGACGAACTTCAACTCGCACACGCAAGATGTCACTTCTCCATCAAGAGCAGCGCCATGTAATCAGACTGCGCACCGAAGAAATTTGCGCTGATTTTGTGAGACGTTTCACCGAAGGACTTAAAGTTAAACGTACTGAAGGCCACCTCGGAGCTATTTCGGTTGATCACACAGATTTCGGCCCCTGCACACAGCTTGTTTTCTACATTACATTTGAGTTGGCGCAAGACCTGGTTGTATCTGGCTTACAACCTCACTGAAATGTCGTCGGTCACATCGCAGAAGAGCCGGCCGGTGTGGACGAGCGGTTCTAGGCTCTTCACTCTGGAACCGCGCGACCGCAACGGCCGCAGGTTCGAATCCTGCCTCGGGCATGGACGTGTGTGATGTCCTTAGGTGAGTTAGGTTTAAGTAGTTCTAAGTTCTAGGGGACTTATTGAAGTGTTGGCAGAAGAGCCAACACTGTGTTGCTAGAGGAGGCCGAAATGCACGCTTTTAACTCACGCAGGCAGGCGTGAGGTCTGGAACATTACAAGGAAATGAGAACGTAGAAAACGGACGCAGTTGCTGTAATACTTAACTTTAATCCACAATTGGTGAACATCTCTCGTTACTGTACAAGCTTCACAATATTAATTATCAAATGCTATGGCGCCTTGCTAGGTCGTAGCAAATGACGTAGCTGAAGGCTATGCTAACTATCGTCTCGTCTAAGGAGAGCGTAATTGTCAGTGCTCCGTCTCTGGCAAAGTATGTTGTACAACTGGGCCGAGTGGTAGTAAGTCTCGCTAGACCTGCCGTGTGGCGGCGCTCGCACTGCAATCACTGACAGTGGCGACACGCGGGTCCGGCGTATACTAATGGACCGCGGCCGATTTAAAGGCTACCACCTAGCAAGTGTGGTGTCTGGCGGTGACACCACACTTATGACATCAGATGTTGAGTGCCATAGTGCTCAGAGCCATTTGAACCATTTTGAACATCGCAGAAAAGTGGCAGACCGAGCACGTATTAAATGACTTTCCCAAGTTCAAATTTGAACTGACAAATCACGTGCCATCTTATTTGATCATTGGTGGGATGCAGGCGATCGTCATGTATAACAAACACCCTCGAACTTCTGTGGGCTGTGGCCAGGAGGGTCATGTCCAGTCGTATTGTCTCCACAGACACCTAATTCAGACGCTGGTCGGATGTGTCGTACCTACCGTGACACCTACAGTGCTTCCTACCACATGCGCCGCTATTGGGAAGATGTTGGATGCACTGGCACAGATTCCATCTGCCATCGTTGCCGACCACTGAAGGGATGGCGAGTCTTTAGATTACCTCCCCATCGTCTCCGGTGGAGAAGATACCCCTCGGGCATGGGAGTGTGTGTGTTGTCCTTAGCGTAAGTTAGTTTAAGTAGTGCGTAAGCTTGGGGACCGATGACCTCAGCAGTTTGGTCCCGTAAGATCTCACCACAAATTTCCAATTTTTGTGGAGTTCTGCAGCCACTTTTTCCCACTTTTGCTGAGAAATATCTCTGTCATGTTGTTATTTGTGTCTCACATCCCACAAAGACCAGCAGTCGTACATAAAACTGATCAGTTTATCGTAATCCATGGTGAAATAACTAAATGACCCTACATTCAACGCACCCAAACTAGAGGCATGTCGCACAAATAAATCAAGCATGTCCGCCACTGGTAGCGGAGTGGTCAGCGCAAAACAATGTCAATGCTAAGGGCCCAGAGTCGATTCCCATCTGGGTTTGAGATTTTCTCCCCTCAGTGACTTGGTGTTGTGTTGTCCTAATCATCATCATTTCGTCCGCATCGACGCGCAAGTCGCCGAAGTGGCGCCAAATTGAAAGACGTGCACCCCGCGAACGGTCTACCCGACAGTAGGCCCTAGTCACGAGACATTTACATTTTTTTATTAAACATGTTAGACGGTCGACTGGTTGTGATGACGTCATGTATGTTCTGACGTCTTCGTCGAAGTGTAAACACGTCGCAGTGCAAACAGTCCCATAAGGGCGTTTGTTTGTTCGGACGAATTCGTCAGAACTCGTGAAAATAGATTTTCGACAGAACTCGCATCCATAGTAACCCGTACCTTAGTGCGTGGAGAGGCATCAGCACGGAGCAGTCTCGAAAAAGTGCGGCACAGAAAATTAGTATTAAGAACATGCTGGAAAGTGTTAACTAAGAGTAGCAGGAGAAAAGGAAGTAATTCAGTTAATTGGTGGAAAGGCTCTAGGGACTAGTACTGGGATTTGTGATTGAAACAGTATCGTGCCTGCGAATTAGTAATTTTCGTGCAGGAACATACTGATAGTGGAACGTAATTTGGAAGGATTTCGCGATCAGTGATTATCCGTTTAATTAATGTGTAACATAACAATGGTTACTTCCTTGTGAATGTGAAATATGCTTAATTGTTAACACAAGACCAGATCAGTTTAGACAGTGTTAGGTAGTGTGTGTTCCGTGCTAAAGAGACAATAAAACTAGGTACTATCACTTGTACTGTTATTATTTGAAAGTGACATTTTCCATGTTTCGGCTGAAAAACTTTTATGCCTGAAAAGTAATAGAGACATGTGTTCGTATTAGACACCAGGTCAAGCTTATTTCATAACAAAGTATGTTCTCTCAGCATGTTCTCTACAGCTGGTTTTTCACTTTTTACACCGTAGCCTAGATTGTGATAGGCCAGTATTAGAGCACCAGGGACTCCAATTCTCTTACCATTTCAGGTTCTTCACAGAGAGATGGTCTGACACTTCGTTCTTAGTCATTTGTAATTGTTTGACCTCACTGGTAGCGTCTAATCATTGTGCCTTATCACGGTGCATTGTTCCGCACACTATCACCCACTCAGCAAGGAGTGATTCAGCCTTGTTCCTCCTTCAAATGCAGGAAGCAGATGAATTCGTGATAACAAACTTTCTCAACAGGGAGAGGTGTTTGGTTTCTGCTCCTTTGGCGTCACGCTGCGAATACTGGTGCGTGTATTTCAATGTGTGCCAGGACTGCATGCATGTACCAGCAAACAAACAGATATTTAGTTACGTAACTTTATTTTTTCGAGTGGACAACTGAAACTTTACCTACCACTCGTGAGGGATTTTGGATCCGATTTGACAGATTATATAGATGCTTACCCGCCAGGGTAGCCGACAGCGCTAACGCGCTGCTTCCTGGACTTGGGTAGGCGTACCGGCTCCGAATCGAATCCCCTGGCGGCTTAACGACAGCCAGCCTTGATGTGGTTTTTAAGCGGTTTTCCACATCCCGCTAGGTGAATACTGGGCTGGTCCCCACGTTCCGCCTCAGTTACACGCGTCGCATACATTTGAAACACGTCCGCACTATTTCACGATTTACACTAGATCCAGACAGTTGGGGTACACTGATTCCGTCCTGGGGGGTACAGGGTGGCAGCAGCAAGGGCATCCGACCATCCCTAACATTAGCATTGCCAAATCCGTTGTAACCACGCCGACCCTGCGATCGCTGTGGGACTATGGCGCAAGCGAAAGAAAGAAAGAAAAGAAAGAAAGATTATACAGATGCTTAACTAAAACAATGTGCCACATCCATATTATGACTTTTGAGAATTATCGCACTTGTGCACTTTTCTTTTACATGTAGATATGGTGTCTGTTATTTCGGTTATATCTGAAAGAATTGACACCATTTGGATCCAGCAGCCATTATCAATGAAGCCACAGAAGAATTACAGACATTGGCAGCAAGCGGGTATTGACTGAAATCAATGAGGGAAGTTCAAAATTTGTCCCGAAAAGGGATTCGAACATGCGTCTACTGCTTACTACACAGATGCTCTGATTATATTTTTTATTTTTTTTAAGAAGGAATTTTTTTCGCCCTTGGACAGGAAAGGGAACTACAAAAAAATCTACTCGTCACCGCCAATTGTGTCCCAAGGGAAACAACAATAACTGCACCTCTTCAGGCGTTGGCTCCTCTGTATGCCTGTCCCAACACAACTAACCTATTATTAAAATGGGGTTGGGGGAGGGTAGGATAGCATCCGATGGCTTTGACGTTCCAGCTGGAAGGCAGGTCATAAAAGGCTCTCCATAGGATATTTGAAAAGAGCTTCTTGAATCAGGGAATGCTAAAATCTGAAAAGATACATTCAATAACCCAGTCCAGATTTCTCAACCGGGCCAAAGAAGTGGCGGACCATAGCGTTAGTTCTCGTCCCACGGTAATGAATCAGGTCTGGGAATGAAAGCATCTGGAAATCGATTTGAGCAGGTGTCTGACGGCTAAGGAAAGCCAAGATACGCTGCGCGAGCCTCTGGACGTCAGACTCGGTGGGCGTCTGTAACGTCCACACGATAGCGAGCACATAGGGGTGTGTCAGCGAGGCAGATATGGTGCGAACGAAACTGGTTGACCTGTTTGCCATTGACCGTGATACACCAGGCGGACAGGACGCTTGTGTCAAGAAAGCCTGCATGCACCGCTTTCCGTACATGACGCCAAATGATCTAGTAAAACTTGTGTTTGATGGGATTGAGGGGCCGATGCATTTGTAATGCGTTACGTACATTCTTTGTCCAGAATATTCGTGGCAGTGGTAAGGAGTGGGGGATGTAACTTAATTACAGAAAGAAATGGCGAAAGTGATAATACGGGGTTGGAATGTCTGATAACATGATTGGAACTGATATGGAGATCGCATATTCGTGTAAAAGGAGTCTGGTGAGATTCATCGCGCAGCCGTTCCGGACTTTCAGTTGCGAGCTCACAAAAAGTACCACATCTCTGTCAGGCATGCGAAATAAGTCAGCCCTACCACTCTCCCATGGAAGGACAAGACAGGCATACTGACCTTCGAATAGCTTCCTTGTACAGACAAAGGATGCCTTTGCCATTAACATATGACGGGCGAGAGTGATTGGGGTCGGAAACACTTGTGCCACCTGAGGGATGTGGGAGGCGTGGTATATCATGCAAGCTGCACAGTGTCGAGGGATCTTAGCTGGTGATCAACAAGGCCAGTTGTGATTGTTTGGAGGAAACGTTTGCTGTTTTTTGCCGCTGAACGATGGAGATCACTTTTAAAATCGACGCCTAAGCAGGTACGGTGGTGGCCACACTTAGAGGAACGACACATCTCTCAGGTAGGCCGTCAACAGTGAGCAGAACCTGCGATTTGGAAACGTTAAGGGAACTGGGCAGTTCTCAGCATAAGTCGCCATCTATGTCAGAGCCATGTGCACATCATCTTCACTGTGTAAGTAGAGACGAGATCGTTAGAATTGTCCATACAACAGAAGTGACGTCCGCGCAATGACAGACCCACCAGGCGCTGGTGAAGCTCTAGAGCATACAGTATGGTAGAAAATTGGTATCCCTGTCGGATGGAGCGCTAGATCTCTAGAGGCGTTGTGAGGTGTCAAGAATACTCTTTCTTGAAGTCGCAACGTTCAAGAGGTGCATTGCCACTGTTACTATATGAGCCAGAAGTCCCATGTCCTGGAGGACTGACACAGTAGACACAGTATAATGCCTGGATTAAAGCAATGCCAATGTACCAAACGGACACCACGACTTGGCGAATGCGATCATGTCCCTGTAATGGCAAAGGGTGATATGAATATTGTTGTCACCACCCAGGGATGTCTGATCAACAGACGTGACGTGTTACCCTCTTTAGTAGTGATGGAAACAAATTGGTGATCGCCCACGCGGCTCAGGGAAAAGAATGGAGACGCCATCAAAGAAGATGGCTGGGATCGTTCTTTGTCTGGGAGATCACGGCAGATGGATGTCCAAGTAGGTACCAACAAATAGCTAAAACACTTGTAAAATTCTAGGAAGAGGCGTTCAGACACTCAGAACTTATTGGCAGCTACCTTCATAGCGCTAAGACTTCATCTGTAATCACATCTTCTGGACGTTGTTGAGCCATATCCTTCATTGCAGTGGATGCCGCTACCTGTTCAGTTAAGGTCGGGTGGTGCAGTATGACAGCATACAGCAGCCTGAAAAGCGGCGCTTGCGTAATACATCGTCGTCCTTCCGCATCAGTGCGGTTGTGTATGACAGATCGATAGTGACGCCGGTGTTCTGTGATGCGATGGTACATCGACGGCGTTCCGTGAGGCATACGGTCATGAAGGTGGGACCTGAAAAGGGTCCCTTTCAAGCGTCGTAGTAAGTGATCTGCGCCTTGGCACGATCGCCTGATGGGCAAGAGAGAATGCCATCAAAGTGCAGACACTTAGGATCACGTAACAAAAGTCAATGTTGCTCACATATCACGCCTTGACGTCTTTGCTAATCCCATCAATGCCTTGCACAGAGCATGTTTGGTGCAGGATATCCACCAGGATGGGTTGAATGTGTAGGTATATCGACGACATATGGTCCACGCATCCTCAACGATTCATTGGCAGAAGTAATTAAATTACTTTCCCAAAAATTCTCATTAATGTGCTTGTAACACAAATTCCTCGGTAGTCTGCACAAATTTTACGATCCCAAGTATGGTATTAATGTAACCTAGCTTCGTCTCGTTGGGTATTGAATCTCCATGTATCATTTTGTTGAAGAGCTGTGTTATCAGTTTCAGAATTTTGTCACCACCATATTTCAGACACTCTTGAGAAACCCGCTCATTACAGCTAAAGCGTGTTCCCATCTGTTCTCTGTAAGTAACGTGCGACATGTGTCCATGAATAATTAGTACTGATGTCGTGTGAAGGAGTGTGCCGTCGAAAAGCGTTAGACTTCCCTTCTTCCGTTTCCGGGATGACGGCTGCATTCGGAGGTGCTGTTCCGTGTCAGTGTGTGGCCGTACGTTGTACGACGTCGCTCCCCGTTCCGAGAGGGAATACTTGCGGAGGAACAAGAGCTTCGTGAAGTGACGAGTCAAGGCTGCACACGGCCGAAGCATAGGTGTCTGATGAAGAGGTGACCGTCGCTTTGGGAGCTGCTTACACTGCTCGGGATAAGGTTGCAAACGGCGACAGAGACAATCGCACCTAACATTACACTCTTGTCCACACCTGGTCATCATACACGAGAATGGCTCGCAACCACCTATCAACAGATAGGATGGTACATGTTAGGAAAGTTCGATCCTGATCTACCGGACAAAATTTAACACGTGATATGTCGTAAGTGTCTGCCGTTTTTCCGCGAAGTGGTTCACAACTTTGCTCTAAGGTCAGGAAGGCTTTAACGACCACGTCTTGTAACATCTTAAACTGGGGATCAAACATCCGAATTATTTAAGCCCGAGAGCCAAATTCTCAACTTAACCACAAGATATTAATCTAATACCCCTTACCCATTACATTGTGTTTTATTATAGCATCTAATGCAAATAGCACAACAAAATATTCGTTCCTTATGTTTATTAGAATATCAGCGTTATAAAATTTTGGATACTATTAAATTTTCCCTCCAATGGTTACTGTGAGAAAAAAAAAATTAAAGAAAAAAACTTTTTACCCCATTGAGGCGCAGCGGGAATTTGAGGAAAAACGGACCATAACCAGCTTATACATTTTTTTTGCATGAAGATTTGGCACAAATACTCTATGTGATCAAAAGTATCCGGACACTTGGCTGCAAATGAATTATAAGTTCGTGGCGCCTACCATCGACAATGCTGGAATTCAGTATGGTGTTAGCCCACCCTTGGCCTTGATGACAGCTTCCACTCTCGCAGGCATACGTTCAATCAGGTGCTGCAAGGTTTCACGGGAAATGGCAGCCATTCTTCACGGAGTGCTGCGCTGAGGTATCGACGTCGGTCGGTGAGGCCTGGCACGAAGCCGTATTCTATAGGATTCAGGTCAGGACTCTGTGCAGGCCAGCCCATTACAGAGGTGTTGTCGTTTAACCACTCCGTCACAGGCTGTGCATTATGAACAGGTGCTCGGTCGTGTTAAAAGATGCAGTCGCCATCTCCGAATTGCTCTTCAACAGGGGGAAGCAAGAAGGTGCTTAAAACGTCAATGTAGGCCTGTTCTGTGATAGTGCCACGCAAAACAACAAGGGGTGCAGGCCCCCTCCATGAAAAACATGACCACATCATAACGCCACCGGCTCCGAATTTTACTGTTGGCACTACACACGCTGGCAGATGACGTTCACCGCGCAATCGCCATACCCACACCCTGTCATCGGATCGCGACATTGTGTACCGTGATTCGTCACTCCACATAACGTTTTTCCACCGTTCAGTCGTCCAATGTTTACGCTCCTTACACCAAGCAAGGCGTCGTTTGGCATTTACCGGCCCTTCATAACACGGTGCCGAGGTGATCGAATTGTGCCTTCGTTCGCCAAAAGAAGCATCAAAGACAGTAGTGGGCGTCCTGAATCGAGCTCCATAGCTGCGCGAGACCAACATTAGTTCACATTCTGGTTGGATTGTAGGCATCTACTGCACGTAACTATAAAATTCGCAGCACCTGCAGGAGACGGCTTGGTCGGTTTTCGAAATAGTGTACATAAAATGGAGATAATTCGGCAGAACACATCGCAGCAGGCCATTAATCATGCCGACGAAACCTAAGAGATCACAACAATTGGAAGGTTCCATTTATTTGCTTCTTTTTTTTTTTTTTTACTCATTGATTTTCTTACTGGTTTGAAGAGCAACCTACCACGAACTCCTCTCTTGTGGCCGAGCTTTTTATCTCAGAGTAGCATTTACTGAATGTATTGCAGCCTATTGTCTTCCTCTACAGTTTTTACTAAGTTAATCCGTGATGTCTTAACAGATGTCCTATCATCCTGTCTCTACTTCTTGTCAGTGTTTTCCATATTTTCGTTTCCTCGCCAATTCTATGGACAAGGTCTTCATTTCTTTTTTTTATAAGGCCAGCTAATTTTAAACATTATTCTGCAGTATCACATCTCAAAGGCTTCGATTCTCTTCTGATACAGTTTTCCTAAAGTCCAAGCCTCACTACCATATAGCGCTGTGCGCGAAACGTAAATTGTAAAAAAATTCTTCTTCGAATTAAGAACTATGCTTGATTGCTAATATCTCTTGGCCAGGAATGCCATTTTTGTCAGTGCACAACGTTTTTATCATAATCTCACCCTCATATGGTTCAAATGGCTTTGAGCACTATGGGACTTAACATCTGAGGTCATCAGTCCCCTAGAATTTAGAACTACTTAAACCTAACTAACCTAAGGACATCACACACATCCATGCCCGAGGCAGGATTCGAACGTACGACCGTAGCGGCCGCGAGCGGTTCCAGTCTGAAGCGCTTAGAACCGCTCGGCCACACCGGCCGGCTAACCTCACCTTCCCTGCGTAGGGAGACATAGACATGAATAATAAATTTAATAGGTGAGAAATCTGAGTTATTTTATTCATTTACATTTCATGCAACAGTCAACCTATTTTTTTAATAATTGTAACGGACGTAATAATTCTAGGACTTGTTACTAGGAAGAATTATTTATTATCTTTAGGAATCTCTCTCTTTATATGTTTCTGCAAACTGATCATGCTGCTTGAGTCAATGGCAGTTCTATTTCGCATCCCCGAATGCTCCATGTGACAGCTTCCTACGAGCAGAGAGCCTTGAGTGGACATGATACACGGTCGTACGTCACCATCACGTACGTAATTGGAGAACACAGCGCAGGCGCCTAAGTGCAGTTCCATCTTTCAGGAGGCAGGGCACTCACTGTACAGTGGAGTCCCGGCGGCGCCACTGCCACTTCGAGCGCTGGTGGCCGTGACGTATGTCGCGTGGAATGCCGGCAACCAGCAGCAGACGAGCAGCGGCGCAGCCCCGGGTGTCAGCGATGACAAACGGAGACTCGTTTCTGCGCGCGGGACGCGGATCCAGTGCATTACTCGCCCTCCACGCGTGCTGTCCGGAAATTCTGGAGCGCGCCCGGAGCTCGCCGGCACATCTCCGGTCGGAAGAGAGCGCCACGCCTCGCCGCGGCCGGTGACGTATCTCTTCCCCACGCCAGCGTCGCTCTCGCTGCGAGAACGGGTGATACACCGAGCCGCTTCCGACAGGGTCTGCAAGTGTAGGGAGATTCCATTTTCTGAAACACGCGCCATTTGACAACAAGATAACCTAACTCACACGATGTTTACTGTAGCTTATAAGCACGTAACATTCAACATTGAGAGTCTACCACCGTCTTGAAAACTTACGCTATATATTCAGTGAAAATTTTGAAACACATTTTAGATGCAGAGCTAAAGCATCGACTGCACAACGCCGCGAAGCGGCATCAAGAAGGTGGTGACTTGCATGCCAATGGAAAGAGTGGGCAGCGCGATACCGCCAGGAGTACAGGAGTTCAGTGCCCCCTGTCAACGCTGACTTAACCAACCGCCCATTGCTGGTTCGCCCAGTTCGGTCGCCAACTTCGACAGCATCAGTACTGAGTAATAGGAAGATGATACTTAGCCTGCGTTCTGCGAGTAGCAATAGTGGATAAAGTACTAGCAAGCAGGAAGTACAGGAAGCTACTTCATAAATAGGAGTTCCGTTTATTACCTTTTCAGAAATAAAGTATTCAATTAAACTTCCTGGGTGATTAAAACTGTGTGCCGGACCGAGACTCGAATTTGGACCTTTGCCTTTCGCGGGCAAGTGCTCTACAATCTGAGCAACCCAATCACGACTCACAGCTTTAATTCCGCCAGTACCTCGTCTCCTCCTTTCCAAACATCACATAAGTTCTCCTGCATACCTTGCAGAACTAGTACTCCTGGAAGAAAGGATATTGCGGAGACATGGCTTAACCACAGCCTGGGGGATGTTTCCAGAATTAGAGTTTCACTCTGCAGCGGAGTGTGCGCTGATATGAAACTTCCTGGCAGATTAAAACTGTGTGCCAGTCCGAGACTCGAACTCCTTTCTTCCTGGAGTGCTAGTTCTGCAAGGTCTGCAGGAGAGCTTCTGTGAAGTCTGGAAGGGAGGAGACGAAGTACTGTGAAACACGTATGTATTCATTACCACGATGGCGAGGCATGACAGAATCTCTGACCAGAGAGTTATTTATCGTTGCTCGTCTGCGCTTGACCGCGCGAGTCGTCAGTTGCGTGTAGCGAGTCGGCAGGAACAGTTGTACTCTGTCTGTAGTAGTAGTCAGTCGGATACAGTGCTAATGTGCGGCGAGTCGACAGAGGGAGTAGTCAGTCGACAGTAGTACCGAGTGGACGGTTGTACTGAGCAGGCGTCGGCATGCGTCGGCGGCGTGTTCTTCTTGCGACTCTGGTCAGGATTGTGGTGGATGATGAGTATTGTTGTAGAAGGTAATGAAGCAGCATTGCGCATATCTAATAATGTATGTTAATTGTAATTAATTTGTTAAAAAAATGCCCCAATAATAATTTTTTATAAAGTAACTCTTTTAAAGAGAAACATTCATTTCAATTTAAAGAATATTTCCTATGCATTTCCTCCAAGAATCAAAATAAAATATACGCCAGCATTGCACGAAGCTGTGTCGATAGATAAGAGCGGATATAGATGCAGTTTTTATTGAGGTAAGAATTTTTGCTTTTTTATTCAGAATACAGGACCGAAGGTCAGCGCTGCTGCCCTTATAAAATTTATCAGGTTTAATTATTTCACAGGGCCGAAGGTCAGCGCTGCTGCCTTTATAACATTTACCAGATATTATTATTTCTGCTGAGAGGTTCCATTTGGGTCATGGTTCACTATTTAATTAATATTGTTGTTGGTTTATGGCTCCATTTAAAATTATCATTTAAATAATTTTTGCTGGGAGGTTACAACTGGCGGAATTAAAGCTGTGAGGACGGGTCGTGAGTCGCGTTTGGGTAGCTCAGATGGTAGAGCACTTGCCCGCGAAAGGCAAACGTCCAAGTTCGAATCTCGGTCCGGCACACAGTTTTAATCCGCCAGGAAGTTTCATATCAGCACACACTCCGCTCCAGAGTAAAAATCTCATTCTGTATTCTGGACTCCTGCAACCGGCCATCGCAACTTCTCTCCTTCATTGCTTGTCTCAGTGCCGTCTCCCACCGTAGCCGACATAACTCTGTCTACTAATATTCATCCATTTTTCAGTCGCGATTCTCTGATAACTTAATATGGCTCGGAAATTTTGATGACAGTAGTAGTGCTGCCAAAAGCGCAACGAGAATTTAATTGAAAAGTTTCTGAAGGAAACATATTAATTAATTGTTCTCGGCAATATCACTGGCTTAATGAATAGACGTGTAATGAGCGTTATTTTGTAGACAATATTCATGCAAGGCAAATGTATTTGCCACCTGTGCAGTCTCAAACTAAGCATCCAGCGTAAGAGCTTTAAAATTCTAATGAATAAAATTGTAATGATCAGTGACGAAATATATGTAGTGATGCTGATCTGATGACGTCTCTGCTACGAATTGCGTATATACAGACTACGCACATCGACTTACCTGATACCTGTAAGTATCACGAAAGACTGCTGAAGAGTGCGTGGCAAAGTAAGACAAGTGCATTTACGAGGGTCATTCCAAAAGAAATGCACACTATTTTTTTTTAAATCCATCTTTTATTCTAGATGTTTGAAACTTTCACAGAGTGTAGATACATCCTTTAGGAACAATATTTTCATTTCTCCACATAATTTCCATCCCTCTCAACTACCTTACGACATTTTGGAACCAGCGCCTGTATACCCGCACAGTAAAATTCTGGACCAACCTGTTGGAGCCACTGTATAGCAGTGTGCACAAGGGAGTCATCATCTTCAAACCTTGTTCCACGAAGAGAGAGTTTCAGTTTCCCAGAGAGATGATAGTCACATGGAGCCAGGTCAGGACTGTAAAGTGGGTGTCTCATTGTTGTCCATCCAAGTTTTGTGACTGCTTCCATGGTTTTTTGACTGACATTTGGCCGTGCATTGTCGTGCAACAGCAAAACGTCCTGCTTTTGCCTATGTGGTGGAACACGATTCAGTCGAGCTTGAAGTTTCTTCAGTGTCGTCACATATGCTTCAGAATTTATGGTGGTTCCACTTGGCATGATGTCCACAAGGAAGAGTCCTTCGGAATCTAAAAACACCGTAGTCTTAACTTTTCCAGCAGAAGGTGTGGTTTCGCATTTTTTTTCTTGGGTGAATTTGCATGATGCCACTCCATTGATTGCCTCTTCGTCCCAGGCGAAAAATGAAGGAGCCATGTTTCATCGCCTGTCATAATTCTTCCAAGAAATTCATCTCCACCATTCTCGCACTGCTGTTCCAAAAGTTCGCTGCATACAGTTTTTTTTTTTTTTTTTTTTTTTTTTGCGAGCCACTGTCAACATCCTGGGAACCCACCTGGCACAAACCTTTTTTAACGCCAACACTTTCAGTATTCTGCAAACACTTCCTTCCCCTATCCCAACGTAGCGTGATAATTCTCTCACTGTGATGCGTCTGTCAGCAGTCACCAATTCAAATGGTTCAAATGGCTCTGAGCACTATGGGACTTAACATCTGAGGTCATCTGTCCCCTAGAACTCAGAACTAGTTAAACCTAACTAACCTAAGGACATCACACACATCCATGCCCGAGGCAGGATTCGAACCTGCGACCGTAGCAGTCGCGCGGTTCCAGACTGCAGCGCCTAGAACCGCTCGGTCACACCGGCCGGAAGTCGCCAATTCGTTAACTCTCTGCACATTGTCTGGAGTGTGTTTAGTACAAGGCCTGCCGCTGCGAGGACAGTCGTACCCGCTTTCATCACGTAATCTGCTTGCCAACCGACTAACTGCGCTGCGATCGACAGCAGCGTCTCCATACACCTTTTTCAACCTCTTGTGGATGTCTCCCACTGTCTGGTTTTCACGGCACAGGAATTCTGTGACAGAACGCTACTTCTTACGAAATTCAGGTGTAGCAGCCATCTTAAAGACATGCTGCGATGGCGCCACTCACGGAACGGGTTAAACTAAGTTTGAAAACAAGCGGGGAAGATGTATCTACACACTGTAAAACTTTCACACATGCAGAATGAGAACTGTATTTTTACAAAAATAGTGTGCATTTCTTTTGGAGTGACCCTTGTATATGGCGCATCATCCCGCTACTGCGACTCGATCTCTTGACAGTAAATTGTAAGTGGAGGCTGAGGTAGCAGCAGAATCATTGATGGCACGCCAGTGACCCTCGCCAGTGGCTAAGTGCGAATCAGTTCGACATCTCTCTAAGTCTCTTGAAACATCTGCTCTGGCGGTGTCGCAGGCTGGTTCCTTGAGTTCAAGAAGAAACAGTGAGGAAGTCGTATTGGGCCGGTCGGTCTTCTCCTCCGGTAATATCGAATTTCGGCCCTCGCGCCACCTCGTATAGTCCCTCTGTATTTTACGGGGTTTTTGACACCCTATGTAAGCGCGTTGCGGTGCGGTGGCGCTAGCGGCGTCAACAGTAGCCGCGAGGTGTGGTACACGCTTGGACCGGCTCTCATTTTCTGACCACCCTGTTGACGAGCATGGCACTGGACAGGGGAACTACTGCAGAGAGGCAGGGATGGTTTTAACCAGGGTTGTGAGTTTCGAAAGTTCGGCTGTATTCTGGTGATAAGCTCTGCAGTGTGATGTTACTACACTGTTATCAACAAGGTGGTCAACGGTGCCTTAAAACGGTGAGAGACGACTCGAAAACGTTAACTTCAAGTTATAAGAAGGCAACGCCGATATAGCACGCCGCCGTCAAGAAGTTGTGTGGCGCTGTCGTTGTGGATTACTATAATGACTGCCTACAGTAACAGCATGTTTAAATCTGTTATTTGCGAACGGGTGGTATAACGCATTACCGTCGTACAGTCACGGAAACGACCGCTACTGAGTTAGTGGTCATCCCGCGGGAAGCCTCCCTGAGATTCTACCGAGATTCAGAACTCCGTCAGCACGACCAAGAGGGCGCATTCCATCTCCCCATCATCCAGCGGGTGTCGGTCGCCAGCCATCCTGGAGATATTCATGTTTTTATTGTTTGGAACTGTTTAAAGGAGAATAGAGATTTCATTCAATTCAACCTCGACAATTAATATTGTATCCTCCACTTCTATCGAAATTGGATTCAGTATCAAGAGGTTATTTTCTGCCGAAACTCATATTTCCGCGTTTTCGTTCTTTACTGTGTTTTAATTGGCTAGGCTATAAATCTCCCTCTTGTCGACTGATGAAAATATTCCTTTGAAAACGCTGCTCCCCTTCCCTGTACTCTTTTTTAGACGATTAACCAGTAACGCACGCCACATTTTTTACCTCTGTATCCAGTGAGGTGCTCAGTACTTTGAATCATTTTAATAAGAAAAGGAAGGAGAGTTTATTTAGGATCCGCCAACGTGCGAAGATCTTGGTATCCTTTATTATAAATCTATTCCATGCGTTTTAAGAATCGTATTTATTGGTGTGTTGAGCCTTGGGTTTGACTGCTATGTTTAATAGTCATCATCGTAGAAGTAAATTGGATAATTTACTTCTTATAAGTGTTCAGTTGTTTTTTTGGTAATAAACTAATGTTTAATTATATACAATTTGGTTAACTCACCACCTTACCACTCCACAACGAGCTCCCTATCACCTCTGACGTATACTACTAGTACTTTTTTCATAATGTGCGGCATTCATGATATATTTCATTAAAGTCAATACCGCCATTAGACTGTTTTTTATTTGCAGTGTTACATTTACACGATCATGATTTCGGCTTTAAAGTGCCATTATCAACATTAATGAGGTAGATTGGCACCCAAATTTCGCCACAATTCTACCCAGAGTCACCGTGGACATGTCACACTAAGGGATGGTACTCACACCCTCTCTTACCCTCATTCCTTTGACGTCTATGCGATGACTGTCAGTACCAGGACGCCCAATGCTGACATCACGCGATTTTATTATTGCTGGCGGAGGAAAACGTTTCACTCATACCGCCTCGCTGAATCGGCTGGAAAAGGGGGTGACAGAAAGGGTCTCAGTGGAACTATCCCTTTTCCTTGCGGCGTTAACTCCCATATATTTTGCGACAGTTCGTATCGTGATGAGCAGCAGGATGGCATTCTTGACAACCTTTAACACTGCTTAGACCCCCGGACGAAACCTTCTCTAAGGACGGCAGAGTAGCACCGGCACAGAGGACATTCCTAGTCAAGAGTAATCTCCTAGTACCAGACATAGGCCTTAATTTGAGTAAGAAATTTCTGAGTATATACCTTTGGAGTGCAGCGCCGTATGGCAGTGGAACATGGACTGTGGGAAAACCGGAATAGATGAATGTGGAAAAATCAGATAGACTTATAACAAGGACTGAGAAGATTCCCAGCAGAAAAAAGGAAATGAATATGTGGAAACTACTGGCAAGAAGAAGGGACAAGATGATAGGACATCAGACATCAAGGAATAACTTCCACTTGACGAAATTTGAACGCGATACGAAGCGACAAATGGTGCTTATGCTTTTCCAGCCTTCTTGTTTCGCACTCTCCCGTGGTGCGATCACGTAGGGTGCGACTTTGGCATATGCGTCAATAAAACGACGAAAGGTACCTGTAAGATCCCCTAGTTGGGAAGCACCCTCGGTGCTATAAAAAATTATCTCTATAGAGACAAACTGTGACGAAAGTCCTGTCGCCTGCAGAAGAAAGTTGTAGGCACCCTTGAGCCATATTTCGAAACTCTACCTCGCAGTGGGAGACTATTACAGCGTTTGGAAAAAGTAAAAAGTGATCCTCTAATTGCGCAGAGCGGTGTAGAAAGTACTACTCGCGTAGTCGCTGCTTTTTTTTTAACAGCTTTTAAAATTTGCTAACAAATGTGTAGAGGGGAAATTGTGCTGTCAGCATAGTGTATTAGGATACCGTGCATCTACAAGCGAATTTCAAATAAAGCAAGAAAACAGGAATAATTATTTAATTAAATGCCTTTAAAATACAAACAACAACCAGCATAGTTAATGCACGTGACGGTTGAGCTAATGCTATGTAGATGTATATGGGCATTCGGCATATTACTGTTGAGAATGTGGAAGCTTATTAATAAATTGCAATTAGGCTATGACAGTGATAGACTACTGACACACAGATATGAATTCCAATTTTTGTACGCGAAGGTGTCCTGGTAGACTGAAATCCGTAGTAAATGAAGTTGTCTAATTCAGCAAGTTACTGTGTTACTCGCAATGCAGATTACGAGGATATGTAACTTGCATACAAAACTAGTTCCAACTAAGCAGGAAGTAAACTAAACTTTTCTATATGAAATTCGAGCTGGCTTTTACGCCACCTGCTGAGCAGGTTCCGCGTTATTCATGGTGTGACCCCGTCGAGCTCTGACACTTGTTTGCGTCACGCAATCGGAAAGGCACGGTCGATGGCATTTGCCGCCCCATCTCGAATCAGTAAACGCTGTTTCGCCTGCAGGACCGATAATTGCCTCTTTCAATCAGGCGAGCCACTAGTCTAATATTCATGGAAATTTGTCGGACCCACACCAGCAAGTTAATTGGCTTCAAGGAGCAGCTTTCACGGCATAAATGGATTAAAGGAGCGCTGCTGAAAAGGTAAACGATGATGGCAGAACGATTCAGTAGGAGTGCGTAGCTGTTTCACGTTTTACAAAATAAATTGCTCCCGCAATCACGAAGCCAGTGACATGTAATCCACACGCAGTATGGTCGCTGTGTATCGCCCCATCAGCACAGACACTTTCATAAGCGCCCTGGCGGTAAATCACAGACTCATTCATTTCTGTGCACCAAAGGACTCGCAGATGGGCTACAGCGCTTCATTTGCCATGTTGATAGCTTCGGATTCTCTGCTATCTCGATGAATTTCCTGATATTAACGTGTAGAATTATTGTTGCACATGTCAGTAGTAGCAATAGTTGTGTCCGCCACTTTACGGTGTTACGCGTCCGTCAAGTTGTGATGTAATACAGCCGTTAGTGACGTTTTCGGACTAGCATAATGAATATAAAAAAGTTAGGACATTCTGGGAGGCAATTGAAAACTGGTAACTTAGCCCTCTACTGCATTGTGTTGCCATTTGGCAACAGACCGTAAGATTACATGTAATGTTAATACATGAACATGTTGTCGTCTGGTAACACACGCAGTCTGGCTGCATCAAACTAGACTATGTTCAGCGTCATTATGTTGGTAGTACCGACTAAAAATCGATAAAGTTCTAGAAAGACGAATGTATACGAAAGCAGCTCAAAGAGTGAATTATTTTCTCCACTTAGATCACATTTAGTTAGATATTTCCGGCTGACAACAAACCCAGAATACTGAAGAAATAAAAATTTATTCAAAATTTATATGTTCAGCCCGTTAGTACATATTGTGTTAGACACTACCCACAACTTTTTTGATCGAAACTGGTTTCCTAAATAAAAATATCATGCAATAGGACGTTAACATGAAATGTGCGCATTGACGTATGCATCAGAACGGCGGTATTGATATAGCTAGTAAATCAGAAATGGCGAAGCAGGTAGACGATACAGGAGTGTTGCAATAAATTTTAAAGTCCGGCATATTTTAGAGAAGAGCTGGAAAATAGGCATCATGGGAGACTATGTCCAAAAGTGGAAAAACGAGATTCAAAACGAAATTTCGGATTTCGAGAATTCATGTTTCGTCGTCAGCTTTAGTGCGGCACTGTTAAAATAGAAAATATCTAATGATTAAGAATATATATGAATCTGCGTTGCACCAGCGATATCTTTGTGACTCTCCAAACTAATTTTATACTGTCGTTTTTATCACAAAAGTGTCACAGCGTCGAGCATCGAAGACACGACGGAAAGACGTGCAGAAAACACTGTAAGTGAGTGATAATATCATGATCGACCCGAAAATTATTTTTTGACCACCTCTTGTTTCTGCTGTTTAGTAGATTTGATTGCGGTGAGTTTTCAGTTTCCTTAACAAGTTTATGAACAGTGGTTAACAAGATCCAAAGTACCACATGAAACTTTCTGCCAGGCCGGGATTCTAACCAGCATTTCCCGTAAGCGGTCGCCATAATAACTTCAGATACCCATGCAAGCTTCCAGATCGATCATAATTTCCATATGTCATAGTGTCAACATCCTACAGTGTTCACACACCATTTATGTGGTTTCCACACGGGTAGAGACAATGTTTTTCACTTCAGTTTGCTTGAAGGACATTTTCGGTGAACTATACAGACATTGCCAAATACAGACGCTGCACTAATTGTATTCCTCCCAAATGCTATGCAACAAGTTTTATAAGTGCTCCTGATGCAGTCTATTGTATTGAAATTTTTATACATGAAATTTTTGTAAATTAACTTCAACCTTTAGATTTCATTTCGACTTTGTAGTGTATCTTGTGTTCCCTAATCTACGAGGTGTTTTAGCAGTGCATCATAATATTGCATGATTACTTTTTACGTTTTTCTCAATAGAATTTTAAGCTCTTTCGAATTTATCAATGTATGTACATATGATTTTACATAACTGCATTCGCCATGTTAGGGCTTGGCAAAAAAACATATTTACGAGGTAGCGTCTTGTGATGTATTCTCTCAATTTGTTGTGCTGCACTGCGACTGTATCATTGACGAGAGTTTTGCGTCTTCTTTTTTCTCATCATTTACAATGTATGAGCAAATAAAGTAATATGTAAGATTAGTGTTGCCACGTTTCGTATGAATATCCAAGCCAGTGTAAGATCTTTTGAACGGATAACATACATATTTTTATGCTACTCGTGATTATAAATTTTTCTATTCTGTCCTCTCGTGATTTACGACTATGCAATCACGTGGAAAGTGCCTGTCGTTAACAGATTTAAAAATAAGGGATGATATGAACAATACAATTACTAGCGCTGGAATGTATAAATTTTGAATGTACTTTCTAAATTGGAAGTTTGTGATAAGTTCCTATGGGACCAAACTGCTGATGTCATCGGTCCCCGGGCTAACACACTATTTAATGTAACTAAAACTAACTTACGCTGACGACAACACACACATCCATGCTAGAGGGAGGTTCAAATGGTTCAAATGGCTCTGAGCACTATGGGACTTAACTGCTGAGGTCATCAGTCCCCTAGAACTTAGAACTACTTAAACCTAACTAACCTAAGGACATCACACACATCCATGCCCGAGGCAGGATTCGAACCTGCGACCGTAGCAGTCGCGCGGTTCCGGACTGCGCGCCTAGAGCTAGAGGGAGGACTCGAACCTCCGACGGGGGGAGTCGCGTGAACAATAGCAAGGCGTCCCAGACAGCTCAGCTACCCCGCACGGCTGT
The DNA here is from genome assembly GCF_021461395.2 of Schistocerca americana. Classification (NCBI taxonomy): domain Eukaryota; kingdom Metazoa; phylum Arthropoda; class Insecta; order Orthoptera; family Acrididae; genus Schistocerca; species Schistocerca americana. Next base: position 159,124,482 of record NC_060119.1, on the reverse strand, counting down.
GTTTTCGAGTCAACGGCCTCAGTTCACATGTAAACAATGTGTTAGAACATTAATTTGCAGTGATTTATGCAAAGGGTGTTAACACACGTAACAGTTCACGCAATTGACATCATTTCACAAATGATCTTGTCTGACGTTACAGTACTTATACAGTTTTTACAATGACATGTGTACATGTCGGAGGATTTTAAAGTGCTGAAGCAAAATGAAAGTGATGGATTAGTTTCATCTTTTTTGTAATGTGCTAATGTCTACGAGACATGTTTGTGTTATTCTGTATATACACTCACTGCTTTATTTTTGCATGTTGTTGCTTTCAGTACCACTTGATAATGTACCAAAGGTTGAAACTGAAACTGTGAAATAAATAATTCCTACAGTAAACGGCGAATATGATGCCCTTTATCAAATTTAATTTTTTTTTACATTTTTCAAAAGGCACTGACCACCTCCCACCCATAAAGTGCTATCAAATCAAATGCGGATCACGTTTAGTGTTTTAACATCTTTCACACACACTGTCAAAACAGTTAGAATCCTTATTTAATAATTTTCACACTTTAACAAATACATAACAAAATAGATCAGCATCACCCTTATCATTTTGAGATGATAGTCAACCCAAGCTAAGTTATTAACATAATCTGGAAGTGTAAAACGCTTATCTTTTTGTGCCGATAAACCAAAGTCGTGCTGTTTAACGATAGAAGCTACACGGCGCTTTGATTGAATTAAGTCCTGTATGGTTGTTTTAGAATTCAACGCGCAATGATGGCAACTATCAACGGTTAAATACTTAACAGAAGGCTGTTTCATACCCTTAGATGTGAGCATTATATTTCCTGACTATGACTCGAATGCAACGATGTTACTACGTAGCGTGATAAATTCGGTAACTGGTTCACCATTCACATTGTCTTTCATCAGTCCAATCTATTTCTTATTTACAAGCGGAGAATTGCACCTACCTCCGGGTATGGACGCCCTAAATCAGAAGTAATAACTTTTAGAGAAGAACAGAAACATCTGTTACATTCACTGCCAGATTTTTTGCAGAACTGGGAGTACATAAGGCGAACTCAGGGAATAAGTCAAATATCTGAAGGGAGCCATTACGGATCAAAGATGCAGTCGATCTAGGAAACGCAGGAAGAAGCGGGTTGCTAGGTCGGAATGTGGCTTCAGAGAGTGCGAATTTTGGCCAGACACTCTGTTTGCATCTACTGAGGCCTCAGATGACCATCCTCCCATTCTCCTAATGGTCGAGGGCTTAATTCGGCGTCCGGTTATCAGCAGTCCTCTGCCATGGGAACTGCCGTGCCTACAACTTGAGCCTGTACTGAGCAACGAGCAATGGGAGAGATCTCACAGGAAGTAAAAATCCCTGAAAAACCTAACCCCAGCCTCTCTCTCTCTCTCTCTCTCTCTCTCTCTATCTCTCTCTTTCTCTTTCGGGGCGTGTGTCTTCTCACTTTCTTGATGATGCCCGCCCCATGTCCCTCTCCAGTCCCAACCTCTTCATGTTCCTTTCTCCGCTGATTCTGTGACAAAAACCTAATTATCACTCACCTTATCAACAGTCTACCAAATATTCATTATTTTTTCGCAGCATTAGATCTCTTCTGGTCCGGTTTTACCACTGGTGCAAAATGGTGCAAAATGGCTAAGCAGGGATGGCTAGAGGGCAAATGTAAGGATGTAGAGGCGCATACCACTAGGGGCAAAATAGATACTGCCTACAGGAAAATTAAAGAGACCTTTGGAGAAAAGAGAACCACTTGCATGAATATCAAGAGCTCAGATAGAAACCCAGTTCTAAACAAAGAAGGGAAAGCAGAAAGGTGAAAAGAGTATATAAAGGGCCTACACAAGGCCGATGTACTTGAGGACAATATTATGGCAATGGAAGAGAATGTAGATGAAGATGAAATAGGAGATATGATACTGCGTGAAGAATTTGACAGAGCACTGAAAGACCTAAGTCGAAACAAGGCCCGGGAGTAGAGAACATTCTATTAGAACTACTGATGGCCTTGGGATTTAGCCCTGACAAAAATCTACCATCTGGTGAGCAAGATGTATGAGACAGGCGAAATACCCTCAGACTTCAAGAAGAATATAGTAATTCCAATCCCAAAGAAAGAAGATGTGAAAATTACCGAACTATCAGTTTAATAAGTCACGGCTGCAAAATACTAACACGAATTCTTTACAGACGAATGGAAAAACTGCTAGAAGCCGACCTCGGCGAAGATCAGTTTGGAGTCCGTAGAAATGTTGGAACACGTGAGGCAATACTGTCTATACTACTTATCATAGAAGATAGATTAAGGAAAGGGAAACCTACGTTTCTATCATTTGTAGGCTTAGAAAAAGCTTTTGACAATGTTGATTGGAATACTCTCTTTCAAATTCTGAAGGTGGCAGAGGTAAAATACAGGAAGCGAATGTCTATTTACAATTTGTGCAGAAACCAGATGGCAGTTATAACAGCCGAGGGGCATGAAAGGGAAGCAGTGGTTGGGAAGGGAGTGAGACAGGGTTGTAGCCTATCCCTGATGTTGTTCAATCTGTATATTTAGCAAGCAGTATAGGAAACAAAAGAAAAATTCGGAGTAGGAATTAAAATCCATGCAGAAGAACTAAAAACTTTGAGGTTCGCCGATGACATTGTAATTCTGTCAGACACAGCCAAGGACGTAGAAGAGTAGCTGAACGGAATGGACAGTGTCCTGAAAGGAGGGTATAAGATGAACACCAACAGAAGCAAAACGAGGATAATATAATGTAGTCGAAGTAAATCGGGTGATGCTGCGGGAATTAGATTAGGAAATGAGAGGCTTAAAGTAATAAATGAGTTTTGCTATTTGGGGAGCAAAATAACTGATGATGGTCGAAGTAGAGGGGATATAAAATGTAGACTGTCAATGGCAAGGAAAGCATTTCTGAAGAAGAGAAATTTGTTAACGTCGAGTATAGATTTAAGTGTCAGGTAGTCGTTTCTGAAAGTATTTGTATGAGGTGTAGCCATGTATGGAAGTGTAACGTGGGCGATAAATCGTTTAGACAAGAAGAGAATAGAAGCTTTCGAAAGGTGGTGCTACAGAAGAAAGCTGAAGATTAGATGGTTAGATCACATAACTAATGAGGAGGTATTGGATAGAATTGGAGAGAAGAGAAATTTGTGGCACAACTTGACTGGAAGAAGGGATCGGTTGGTGGGGCATAATTTGAGGTATCAAGGGATCACCAATTTAGTATTGGAAGGTAAAAATCGTAGAGGGAGAGCAAAGGATGAATACACTAAGCAGATTCAGAATGATGTAGGTTGCAGTAGGTACTGGGAGATGAAGGAGCTTGCACAGGATAGAGTAGCACGGAGAGCTGCATCAAACCAGTCTCAGGACTGAAGACCACAACAACAACATCATATTCGTCTTTCCCTCAAACTTACTCCTATCTTCCTCAGAATTTCGAACACCTTGCAGCATGTTACATTGTCGAACGCTATTCCTTGTTCGATAAGTCCTACGAACGTCTTTCGATTTTTCTTCATTCTTGCTTCTGTTATCAATGGGAATGCCTCTCTGCCGCATTTACCCTCCCAAAGCCAAATCGATGGTCATATAACAGATCCTCAAATTTCTTTACCATGTATATTATTTCTGTCAGCAACTTAGTTGCATGAGCTGTTAAAGTGACTGTGCTACTCTTCTCGCACTTTTCAGCCCTTCGTAACTTCAGAATCTTGTGGATGGTGTTTTCCCCAAAGTCTACACCAGCGTGAATAGTCGTTTGTTTGCTACTACCCCCAACGATTTCAGGAAGTTCGATGGAATGTGGTCAATCCCTTCTGCCTTATTTAATATTAGTTTTCCAACGCTCTTTTCAATTCTGACTCTGATCAAAGATCCCCTGTTTCTTCCATGACTCCAATTTCTTCTTCAATAACGTCATGAGACAATCGCTTCCCTTCCTAGCAGCCTACAATGTAGTTTTATACGTATCTGATCTCTCTTTTGCATTTAACAGTGGAACTCCAATTGCACACTTAATGTCGCCGCCCTTGCTTTTAATTTCAGCCGGCCGAAGTGGCCGTGCGGTTAAAGGCGCTGCAGTCTGGAACCGCAAGACCGCTACGGTCGCAGGTTCGAATCCTGCCTCGGGCATGGAGGTTTGTGATGTCCTTAGGTTAGTTAGGTTTAACTAGTTCTAAGTTCTAGGGGACTAATGACCTCAGCAGTTGAGTCCCATAGTGCTCAGAGCCATTTAAACCATTTTTTTTTTAATTTCACTGAAAGTTGTTTTCGCTTTCTACTTGCTCAAACAGACCTTCCGACGATCAGCTTCCTTACAGTTTTCGTGCTGTCATTCACTTTGGCTGCACTGCACTTCCTATTTATTTTATTCCTAAGTGAATTATATTGCCATATTGCTATCTACTCCTACTTTCGAGCATCAACTGATTTCATCTCTAACACAAATTTTCTTCGCAGATACCTACCTAGTACCTGTTTGACTTTCCAATATTTGTTTTTGCCTGTTTAGAGATGTACACTCCTCTTCAACTGAACTGCCTACTGAATTTTTCGCAATATCCAAAAGCTTTGGCGAAATTCAAACAAATCTCACCCTTTCTCATTACTTCAGTATGTCACTTCCTTCCACACTGATTCTTTCGATCAATCATTTTAGACTTCAGTCCACTCTTCATCATTTCGTAATTGTAATCTGAGTTTATATCTGCTCCGGGGAACGTCTCCAGTCCAATATCCGATTTTGGAATGTCCCGTACAACCGCGCTACAATCCATCATGTTATATTGTCACCTCCTTTTACGCACTGAATTTCTCACTCAATATTTTCATATAACATACCTTCTCTGTCTCGTCATCTTCTGCCTGCTAGTTCATCATCTATGCCTAAACTACTATTTTCTGAATTGTTTTACTGCCGATTCTGATGAGAAATACCCCGTCACTGAACTATTCACAGTACTTCCCTCTATGCCCTACCTACATACCACTTTTTGGCTCGAGAAAATAAAATCTTTGCACGTAAAAAAACATTGTAGTTACCTGTTCCGGGTTCTCTTCAAACGGTGACCATCTGTGCAAACTTATTTATATAACTTCTCATACCCCTGTAAGTATTTGAAGTTTGAATATAATATATTAAGGTATCGAATCGGTGACACAGTTTTGCATCCCTTGCTGGAAACTTCATCAGTACACGGGGTGATGAGAAACAGTCTGAAGACGTTGCAAGCGGATTACAGGGTAGCTTGTGCTGAGAATTAGCTTCTCTGGGCAGTTTCCGAGCTAATTAGCAATCTGATTTTCTTCAAATTTAAGGTTTGTTGTCACTTCACAGCAAAAATCTTAAGCGTCAAATGCATGATAGTTTAAGATGTAAAAAAGTTAAAATACATGGTATTTGATATTGACTTTTCGGCCATACTTTAAATGGCAGAATTGTTTAAAGAATGTATATTGACCTTCAAACTTGGTTAATCAAAGTAAAATTTGCTTATTTTAGATCCAAAATAACATGAGTTTGAATTAGGTATGGTCAAGAAAAGACCATTTACACACTCCCAAACATATATTATATCATGAGACCTATTTTCATGCTTGACTCTTCTTTCCTCAAAGTTGTCTACATGAGTAATCTTTTTCTGGAGAATTCTAAAATGTTTTTCTGATATGTTGTCCATAGTTGAAACAAAGTACCTGTAGAAGGCCAGGTTACAGTCCTGGCCAGGCAATGAACAAACCCACATATTTTCTTTGTTCTTTCATTGTAGTTGCCCTGGCTATCTCTTTAATCTGGTAGACATGTAGCCTGTTGAACTTTATCACTTGAACTATAAAACGGATGAAACACAATTACCTGGACAACAGAAGTCACTGCTGCACTACTCTCCTTTCGACAGCAAAGAATGACAGACCCATTTTTTTCTTGTTACAAAGATCTCTTCCTGATGTCTACAACTACACTCCTGGAAATTGAAATAAGAACACCGTGAATTCATTGTCCCAGGAAGGGGAAACTTTATTGACACATTCCTGGGGTCAGATACATCACATGATCACACTGACAGAACCACAGGCACATAGACACAGGCAACATAGCATGCACAATGTCGGCACTAGTACAGTGTATATCCACCTTTCGCAGCAATGCAGGCTGCTATTCTCCCATGGAGACGATCGTAGAGATGCTGGATGTAGTCCTGTGGAACGGCGTGCCATGCCATTTCCACCTGGCGCCTCAGTTGGACCAGCGTTCGTGCTGGATGTGCAGACCGCGTGAGACGACGCTTCATCAAGTCCCAATATGCTCAATGGGGGACAGATCCGGAGATCTTGCTGGCCAGGGTAGTTGACTTACACCTTCTAGAGCACGTTGGGTGGCACGGGATACACGCGGACGTGCTTTGTCCTGTTGGAACAGCAAGTTCCCTTGCCGGTCTAGGAATGGTAGAACGATGGGTTCGATGACGGTTTGGATGTACCGTGCACTATTCAGTGTCCCCTCGACGATCACCAGTGGTATACGGCCAGTGTAGGAGATCGCTCCCCACACCATGATGCCGGGTGTTGGCCCTGTGTGCCTCGGTCGTATGCAGTCCTGATTGTGGCGCTCACCTGCACGGCGCCAAACACGCATACGACCATCATTGGCACCAAGGCAGAAGCGACTCTCATCGCTGAAGACGACACGTCTCCATTCGTCCCTCCATTCACGCCTGTCGCGACACCACTGGAGGCGGGCTGCACGATGTTGGGGCGTGAGCGGAAGACGGCCTAACGGTGTGCGGGACCGTAGCCCAGCTTCATGGAGACGGTTGCGAATGGTCCTCGCCGATACCCCAGGAGCAACAGTGTCCCTAATTTGCTGGGAAGTGGCGGTGCGGTCCCCTACGGCACTGCGTAGGATCCTACGGTCTTGGCGTGCATCCGTGCGTCGCTGCGGTCCGGTCCCAGGTCGACGGGCACGTGCACCTTCCGCCGACCACTGGCGACAACATCGATGTACTGTGGAGACCTCACGCCCCACGTGTTGAGCAATTCGGCGGTACGTCCACCCGGCCTCCCGCATGCCCACTATACGCCCTCGCTCAAAGTCCGTCAACTGCACATACGGTTCACGTCCACGCTGTCGCGGCATGCTACCAGTGTTAAAGACTGCGATGGAGCTCCGTATGCCACGGCAAACTGGCTGACACTGACGGCGGCGGTGCACAAATGCTGCGCAGCTAGCGCCATTCGACGGCCAACACCGCGGTTCCTGGTGTGTCCGCTGTGCCGTGCGTGTGATCATTGCTTGTACAGCCCTCTCGCAGTGTCCGGAGCAAGTATGGTGGGTCTGACACACCGGTGTCAATGTGTTCTTTTTTCCATTTCCAGGAGTGTATTATTCCTATTTCTATTCTTCTTGCTGCCTTTAAAAACATTCTAACTCTGATTCACGTACTTCGCTCATTTCCTAATACAATTTGCAGTAACACATTCGTTACAGTCACGCAGTAAATATCGCTAGCAAACTATTAGCAAGGAAGGCGAAAGCTGACTATCAAACGTTGACTGTCACATCCTGTCTTCTGAAAACTGGTTTCTACGGTTGCATGAAATATATCGAACTGAAAGTTTCAAGGTGGTTAACTGAAACATAGATGAACCGAATCGGCACTTTCATTAAAAAAAAAAGGTCATAACAACACTTACGTCCCTAATCCAGGAAACTCCTTATATAAGAGACAGTGAACTTTTATAGTTTAAGACGTATCCTCCTTACTCATCTTGCAACAGAGAACAAAATCGTTGCTAGTTGATACACAGTAACAGTCAGAAAGAGGTATGGTATGTGAGTGCTTGTAAGTTTCTTTTTATCTGACGGCGTTCCCCTCTGCCTGGGACACCAACAACATAATCCCACTGCAGACCACATGATGACAAGGATATTTTTAAAAAAATCTCATACAGATATAACACCATCCTGAGTTACTTAATGACTGTGTTCAGAAAGAGATATTGTGCTAAAATCTGCATATTTGAGCGCATCTGGAATGCTGGGGAGAAAGACTTTCCTTGGAACCCCTTAAGGCTGGGTAGTATTAGCATATATCTCTATGCGAAGTCCATGATTGCATGACAGAAGGAAATGGCCTAGAACTGTTTCCTTCTTCCAACTGTGAGAGGTGGCTAATATTGTATGCCTCACGCTACAGACTACCGCGACGTGAATTCATAGCTTTATAATGTTTTAAGATTGCATTCTATGATGATCTATCATTTCTATTACAAAATCATGTCCGCGATGGAAGTATACCCCGTGGACCAAAATTCTCTGGTCTTGCAAGCAATCGATCTGGACGTATCAGCAACTCATCGATGTTTAAATGAATGCTGATATAGGATTAAAGTTACGAAAATCAAATTTGATGTGACTGTTTACTTATATGTTGTATTCATATGCTTAGTGCCATATTCTGTTGATTTTTAGTTTCCTCAATAGTAAATTTACGCTTAGAATTACATCGATTCGAGACTAAATAAACTTTGTAGGTAACGTTTGCTTAGGCTGGACATTTCAATACCGCCACTAGATTACAATTTCAGTCTTTTCTCGTTTTTTTTTTTTTTTTTTTTTTTTTTTTTTTTTTTTTTTTTTTTTTGTCATCAGTCTACTGACTGGTTTGATGCGGCCCGCCACGAATTCCTTTCCTGTGCTAACCACTTCATCTCAGAGTAGCACTTGCAACCTACATCCTCAATTATTTGCTTGACGTATTACAATCTCTGTCTTCCTCTACAGTTTTTGCCCTCTACTTCTCCCTCTAGTACCATGGAAGTCATCCCTCATGTCTTAGCAGATGTCCTATCATCATGTCCCTTCTCCTTACCAGTGTTTTCCACATATTCCTTTCCTCTCCGATTCTGCGTAGAACCTCCTCATTCCTTACCTTATCAGTCCACCTAATTTTCAACATTCGTCTACAGCACCACATCTCAAATGCTTCGATTCTCTTCTGTTCCGGTTTTCCCACAGTCCATGTTTCACTACCATACGATGCTGTACTCCAGACGTACATCCTCAGAAATTTCTTCCTCAAATTAAGGCCGGTATTTGATATTAGTAGACTTCTCTTGGCCAGAAATGCCTTTTTTGCCATAGCGAGTCTGCTTTTGATGTCTTCCTTGCTCCGTCCGTCATTGGTTATTTTACTGCCTAGGTAGCAGAATTCCTTAACTTCATTGACTTCGTGACCATCAATCCTGATGTTAAGTTTCTCGCTTTTCTCATTTCTACTACTTCTCATTACCTTCGTCTTTCTCCGATTTACTCTCAAACCATACTGTGTACTCATTAGACTGTTCATTCCGTTCAGCAGATCATTTAATTCTTCTTCATTTTCACTCAGGATAGCAATGTCATCAGCGAATCGTATCATTGATATCCTTTCACCTTGTATTTTAATTCCACTCCTGAACCTTTCTTTTATTTCCATCATACCTTCCTCGATGTACAGATTGAAGAGTAGGGGCGAAAGGCTACAGCCTTGTCTTACAACCCTTCTTAATACGAGCACTACGTTCTTGATCGTCCACTCTTATTATTCCCTCTTGGTTGTTGTACATATTGTATATGGCCCGTCTCTCCCTATAGCCTACCCCTACTTATTTCAGAATCTCGAACAGCTTGCACCATTTTATATTGTCGAATGCTTTTTCCAGGTCGACAAATCCTATGAAAGTGTCTTGATTTTTCTTTAGCCGTAACGTCAGAATTGCCTCTCTCGTCCCTTTACTTTTCCTAAAGCCAAACTGATCGTCACCTAGCGCATTCTCAATTTTCTTTTCCATTCTTCTGTATATTATTCTTGTAAGCAGCTTCGATGCATGAGCTGTTAAGCTGATTGTGCGATAATTCTCGCACTTGTCAGCTCTTGCCGTCTTCGGAATTGTGTGGATGATGCTTTTTCCGAAAGTCAGATGGTATATCGCCAGACTCATATATTCTACACACCAACGTGAATAGTCGTTTTGTTGCCACTTCCCCCAATGATTTTAGAAATTCCGATGGAATGTTATCCATCCCTTCTGCCTTATTTGACCGTAAGTCCTCCAAAGCTCTTTTAAAATCCGATTATAATACTGGATCCCCTATCTCTTCTAAATCGACTCCTGTTTCTTCTTCTATCACATCAGACAAATCTTCACCCTCATAGAGGCTTTCAATGTATTCTTTCCACCTATCTGCTCTCTCCTCTGCATTTAACAGTGGAATTCCCGTTGCACTCTTAATGTTACCACCGTTGCTTTTAATGTCACCAAAGGTTGTTTTGACTTTCCTGTATGCTGAGTCTGTCCTTCCGACAATCATATCTTTTTCGATGTTTTCACATTTTTCCTGCAGCCATTTCGTCTTAGCTTCCCTGCACTTCCTATTTATTTCATTCCTCAGCGACTTGTATTTCTGTATTCCTGATTTTCCCCGAACATGTTTGTACTTCCTCCTTTAATCAATCAACTGAAGTATTTCTTCTGTTACCCATGGTTTCTTCGCAGCTACCTTCTCTGTACCTATGTTTTCCTTCCCAACTTCTGTGATGGCCCTTTTTACAGATGTCCATTCCTCTTCAACTGTACTGCCTACTGAGCTATTCCTTATTGCTGTATCTATAGCGTTAGAGAACTTCAAACGTATCTCGTCATTCCTCAGTACTTCCGTATCCCACTTCTTTGCGTATTGATTCTTCCTGACTAATGTCTTGAACTTCAGCCTACTCTTCATCACTACTATATTGTGATCTGAGTCTATATCTGCTCCTGGGTACGCCTTACAATCCAGTATCTGATTTCGGAATCTCTGTCTGACCATGATGTAATCTAATTAAAATCGTCCCCTATCTCCCGGCCTTTTCCAAGTATACCTCCTCCTCTTGTGATTCTTGAACAGGGTATTCGCTCTTACTAGCTGAAACTTGATACAGAATCAATTAGTCTTTCTCCTCTTTCATTCCTTGTCCCAAGCCCATATTCTCCGTAACCTTTTTGTGGTGTCACCGCCAGACACCACACTTGCTAGGTGGTAGTTTTAAATCGGCCGCGGTCCATTAGTACATGTCGGACCCGCGTGTCGCCACTGTGTGATCGCAGACCGAGCGCCACCACAAGGCAGGTCTCGAGAGACTGACTAGCACTCGCCCCAGTTGTAGGGACGACGTAGCTAGCGACTACACTGACGAAGCCTCGCTCCTTTGCCGAGCAGATAGTTAGAATAGCCTTCAGCTAAGTCCATGGCTACGACCTAGCAAGGCGCCATTAGCCTTACATAGCTTGTATCTAAAGAGTCTCACTTGTTTCGTCAAGAGCGATGTATACAAATGATGAATTAAAGTTAAGTATTCCAGCAGCTACGTACTTTTCTTTATAGCATTCATTACGTATCCTGTTACAGACCTATCCCTTGCCTGCGTGAACTAAACGCGTGCCTTTCGGCTACTTCCGTGGCGTGGCTGTCTTGCTTCGCCACAACACTTTTCTTCTACTCCTTCCCCTACAACTACATTCCAGTCGCCCATGACTATTAGATTTTCGTCCCCCTTTACATACTGCATTACCCTTTCAATATCCTCATACACTTTCTCTATCTGTTCATCTTCAGCTTGCGACGTCGGCATGTATATCTGAACTATCGTTGTCGGTGTTGGTCTGCTGTCCATCCTGATTAGAACAACCCGGTCACTGAACTGTTCACAGTAACACACCCTCTGCCCTACCTTCCTGTTCATAACGAAACCTACACCTGTTATACCATTTTCTGCTGCTGTTGATATTACCCGATACTCAACTGACCAGAAACCCTTGTCTTCCTTCCACTTCACTTCACTGACCCCTCCTATATCTAGATTGAGCCTTTGCATTTCCCTTTTCAGATTTTCTAGTTTCCCTACCACGTTCAAGCTTCTGACATTCCACTCCCCGATTCGTAGAACGTTATCCTTTCGTTGATTATTCAATCTTTTTCTCATGGTAACCTCCCCCTTGGCAGTCCCCTCCCGGAGATCCGAATGGGGGACTATTCCGGAATCTTTTGCCAATGGAGAGATCATCATGACACTTCAATTACAGGCCTCATGTCCTGTGGATACACGTTACGTGTCTTTAATGCTGTGGTTTCCATTGCCTTCTGCATCCTCATGTCGTTGATCATTGCTGATTCTTCCGCCTTTTGGGGAAATTCCCCCCCCCCCCCCCCCCCCCCCCCCTAGGACAAGAGTGTCCTGAACCTCTATCCGCTCCTCCGCCATCTTTGACAAGGCCGTTGGCAGAATGAGGCTGACTTCTTATGCTGGAAGTCTTCGTCCGCCAATGCTGATTATTTATCAAAATTTAGGCAGTGGCGGGGATCGAACCCGGGACCGAATACGTTTTGATTATGAATCAAAGACGCTCCCCCTTTTTTCATTTTTTATTTTTTTCCCTATCCATCATTTTTCTGATAAAATAAAATAAAAATAAAAACGCGGTTCCTCCGCTTTATGGTCCAACAAACCGACCACTTCTTTTTTTTGGGGGAACAGGAATGCAGGGTAAACAAACAATCTTTATTCGTACAATTGTGCTGTCCTAGGGATAAGAAAAGTATCGAGACAGCAAAAACAATTTGGAAACCGTAAATCATCGCAAAGGTCGCTCTCTTTTTTTTCTTTTTTGTTGTAACGATCGCTAATTACATTCATAAGATTGCGTTCGCCTTCTCTGCAAAAACTAAAGACCTAAATAAAAGCTCTCTGCTCCGTAGTGACATCTATGGCGTCACTATGTAAAGAGTTCAAAACAGTGTGCGCCTCACTTTCTCTGCATTCAGTAATCCCATGGACTTGAAATACAGGGTGTCCCAAAATAATGTATAAACTGAAACAAAATATCTCTTGAATTAAAGGGGGCAGAAATACAGTATTTATGGCTAATAATTTAGAATGCGGTGAAAAACAGCACAATGCTTTCTTTTGTTTCAGAATTGTCAGCAAACATGGCGTTATCGTTAGAAAAACGGGAAATTGGTGCTAAAGTGTTACTGGAAAACAGCGAATGGTTCAAATGGTACAAATGGCACTGAGCACTACGAGACAACATCTGGGGTCATCAGTCCCCTAGAACTTAAAACTGCTTAAACCTAACTAACGTAAGGACATCTCACACAGCCATGCCCGAGGCAGGATTCGAACCTTTGAACGTAGAAAACAGAGAATGTGAGTGCGATACACTGACGTTTAAGGGTTGAATTTGGAAAACCACCACCGACAAGAGTAACAATTACAAGAATCAGAGATAAGTTTGAAATCGAAGGAAAGATGCACGATATGAACAAGGGACATAGCGGACGAAAGAGAAGTGCAACAGACTATGAGAGTGTTAGTGCAGTAATCTAGGCATACACACGACGCCCGAAGAAATCTGTGAGGCAATGCTCTCGTGAGAATGGGATCTGCAGAAGCAGTGTTCATAGAATTTTGTGGTCTCAGAAGTTTAAGCCTTACATTCCAAGACTTCTCCATGCTCGTAACGACGATGATCCTGATAGGCGAAGCGAATTTTGTGAGTGGTTCATTAACAAATGTGAAGAAGAGCAACGTTTCCAAGATCAAATTCTTTGGTCAGATGAACCGATGGAACAATTAACCGCCATAACTGCGTGTACTGTGCTAGGGAAAATCCATAAGGAACCGAGAAAAGGCGTGTTAAACTGCCAGGAGTAAAAGTCTGGTGTGGTCTATCATCTTGAGGATTAATCGGGCCGTACTTCTTTGACAACGCTGTCACGGGCGATTCGTACTTGGAATGTTGGAAATGATAACTCCTGGTCTTAATGTTGTATTTGGAAATGTAGATTATTGGTTCAACAGGATGGGGCGCCACCTCACTTTCACCTGGATGTGAGGGCATTTTTCAAATCATACATTCCCTGCCAGATGGATAGGACGAAGAGGGTATGTAGACTACCCCACTCGATCTCCAGATTTAACTCTTCTAGGTTTCTTTCTGTGGGGTACTTCCAACAACACAGTTTACACAGCAAGACCACACAAATGGATGATGTAAGAGAGCAAATTAAGCAGGCCTGTGATGCTATTCAGTTGGAAGTTGACATGTCACTTAGTTGGAACTCGTTGTCGATGGTAGTATTGGAGCAAGTACCGTTATCCAAGATGGTGGCAATGACGTCATCCAAGATGGCGGTCGTGACGTCATCTGATTTTGGCTGGAAGATAGGTCAATTGGGCTACCTCCACCAACCTAAGTCACCCGACCTCCACCTCCTCCTATGAACTGGCATGAAGTTTGAATTTTGGATAGAGGATAGGTCAATTCGTGTATCTGTACTAACCTAAGAAGAATGGAGAGAAAGAAAGGGCACTTGGGCTACCTCCACTAACCTAAGTAATCCGACCACCACCTTGTCCTAGGAAATGGTGTGGGGAAGGACTCGACCTGTGCTGGACATAAGTCTTTATTGTATTGCATACATCAGTTTTTATTTAAACAATTTCATGCAGTACAGCCAACCAGTGTGTTCACCACAGGGTCTGAACTCCAACTGACTTAGTGCACAATACCACCACCAGAGGGTGTCATCATCCCTCCTGTGACATAATCCAAGTTGGTGGTGGGAAATGGCGGAAACAGTGTGGTCGCCATGGGGTCTGGACTCCAACTGACCTAGTGCACAGTACGACCACCAGAGGGCGCTCTCATCCATGACAAAATCCAAGATGGTCACTATGACATCAGCTGAGCACACAAGTACCATTATCCAAGATGGCAGGAAACAGTGTGTTCGCCACAAGGTCCAGGTCTAGTACACACTACCACCACGAGAGAGCGCTGTCGTCCGTTCTGTGACATAATGGGGGAAATGGGGGAAATGGTAGAAAAAGGACTCTCTCTGTGCTGGACATAAGTCTTTATTTTGCAGGCATGAGATCTAGAGCCCAACTGACCTAGTACACAGTACTTCCATCTGATGGTGCTGTTATCCCTCTTGTAACCAAGATGGTGATCTGGGGGGGGGGGGGGGGGAAATGGAGCGGAAACAACCTGAACTGGGGTGCTGGAGAGAGTAGGGAAGGAGTGTATTTATTTTTGAACAATTTATTTAGGAATGGATTTTGAAAGATAGTATATTTATCGCACTGATACAAAACACACGCTTGGACATGCTTAGCATCACACCATACAGCCCACAGACCTGTAAACTAATCCTACATAACGCTCTACAGACACGCAAACGCCAGATGCTGTGGCTGAGCGGTTCTAGGTGCTTCAGTCTGGAACCGCACTGCTGCTACGGTGCCAGGTTCAAATCCTGCCTTAGGCATGGATGTGTGTGATGTCCTTAGGTTAGTTAGATTTAAGTAGTTCTAAGATTATGGGACTGTTGACCTCAGATGTTAAGTCTCATAGTGCTTAGAGCCATTTGAACCATTTGAACATGCAAGCAACTACTAAATTGTAACTAGTCTTCACAGGTATGCCGCCAGATCATGTGCAAATTCCACAACATTTCCTTGGAGAAACTGTCCGACATCTTCAGGTGGTTCAACCTTGCTCATGGCTAGATACAAGAGTCGTACCTAGCCATGAGCAAGGTTGAACCACCTGAAGATGTCGGACAGTTGCTACAGTTGCTACGAGGAAATATTGTGGAATTTGCACAACATAATCCGGCGGCAAACCTGTGAATACTATTTACAACACATCCGCTGGGAAAGCTTGAAGAGTCACAACTGCTAAATTACTGAAAAAATTTCAGTACACACACGCCAACTCCTCCTTTATAATGCAGCACGCTGCTGTTTAGACATGCTCAGTGCTCTTAAACTGTACAAATAATGCATACCGCAGCCTACAGACCTGCTGGCAAAATAATGCAACAGACATGCGCAGACACCGCCTGCCACCCTCTGTCCATTCGGGTGCACAGAAGGCTACTCCACACACTCCCAGAAGTCGAGATGCTTTAGAAGCTGTCAAACAATGCACAGGTGCCCACAAGCATGAGGTGGCATCTCCCTTTCATACTTTACACCTGAGAATTTCCGCTCAAAATATGTGGTCACCTAGGCACCGTTGCTGACATGACCAGATGAGAGCGAAGATCCATTTGCAGAGCACAGACACTCCAAGAGAGCGCACACATCGACCCTGTCATGAGCCATTCCTGGAAGCAAGCCAGCGTGAGCCATCGCCCTCACACCATTGCTGACGGCATGTGAAAGTTCTTCGAATGTTATACTGACATCACATATCTAAGGAAATAAGCGCCAAGTCATTTTCTGGACCATGCGCATGTGTGTTCACCGCTGCTGACGTCATCCCCTCTCTCTACCTGAGGTCCAGCAATGACCTATTTGCAGAATGACACACCATCGCAGACGCTATAGAAAACTGTTTCACCACTTGCGACAAATGTGTGACACGCATACTGATGTCACCAAATAGCACAGGCAGCTTTATCTCTAGCGATCCTAACGGAACATACGAGCTGCGTCTCACCAAGCTTAACTGCACATCATGACTGACAAATCACCATGAAGTGTGCACGCACAGCTACAAACAACTGCAAGTGCATCTAACAACTTTCTCAATGTTACACTCAAACCACATTGCTATCTAAAATAAGAACCAAGTCGAACTCTCGAAAATTGTATAGTGCCCCAGAAATACTTAACATCTGCTTTTTTGATGTCTCAGCTTGTCTGCATGGAAATTCTTGTCCTAACAGAACCTGTTAACGAAAATAGCGAATTGAGAAAGTATTATACTAAGTAGTAGTAGGATAGATTCGCCTTGAGTATCAAGCTTGTAAAGTATGTGTTTGTGTTCCGACATGTGCAGAGGAGATGGCTGTGGAATACTGTGACAACAGAGGGAGGAGTATGTCAAGTCATAAGAATGGTACAGATATTTCTATTTCCAGAGACGCAGCCGTCATCAGGGTGTATTTCTGATACCTCGCTCATTGTCGAATGTCATACAATTGAGACCGTGATCGTAAAATTTAATTTTGAGTACAATGATAAAACATATATGTGACCTGTTTTCTAGGATGATTCTGTCTATGCGTGGTCGTTGGTGGGAATGATTCACGTTTCCCACTAACAGTGCGATCTGTCTGAATGGGGAGGCCTGTTTGATGGTAGGAATGTACTCGTAGATCAGCTAACTTTGCCGTCCTCTAGATGCCAGAATAGCGAACTAATGCTTAGTACGTGTTGAATAGCTTTCGTGATTGAATACAAATTTGAGAAGATTCAATATTGACGTGTGTTTGCGTTGGGCCATTATTCCCACCAATGTAGATTGTTCGGTTCATTGCTTTTGCCCATTTCGCGCCTTTATTTAGTTGAGGGAACACGGATTGTGGTGTGTGTATCTAGCAGTGAAAGACAGGTTTGCTGGTTCTCTAGACATGTCGTAGTCATGGGAATTATGGTGCTGTAGAGTTTATCAACTTCCCATGAAAGTTTTTCAAGCTCAGTCAGAAGCCAAACTGCAGGATCATCCCCGACATATGAATCGTAGCTTTAAGTTTAGAATCATATCCTCATACAAATTGGTACGCTGTCACATAAGGTACGTGTTTTTGTTGTATGTGAGATTAAGGGGTTCCCTTCACAGTGAGTATTAGGAACCGGCAGGCATTCAAAGTCAGCGTACACTACAAATGGACATCGCTGCTGGTGGTGAGCATTTTGAAACTTAATGAAGTTATTTTTCTCTGTGGGCATAATAACACGCACCGGGTCCTTGGAAGCACAATCTAATAGATGTATCGCTAATAACTCGTCTGTTGAAAAATAATTCAGACGCCTTAAGGATATATGTTGTTTTAATTAGCTGCGACGAAAGGAGGTGGGATATGTCTTTGATCCACAAGTAGTGATAGTTATCACCTTCAGAGAAGAGCAGCATGTTTACATGCATGTGTCTCTCACCTGGAAATTTTGAGAAACAGAGGAGGTCGACGACGGTGTGCTTATCTTGCTCATCTGACTTGCTTTTCTTCTCCAGGCCCTGAACGTGAACCGATATGCCAGTATTCTGCGCCTCAAATTTATGTTTGTCCTGAATCTTGACGGGGAACTCTAGACCATCAAAGTTATAATTAGTCGTAATATCATGGACTTTGTAACTGTTCATACGCTCAGGATGATCTCTCTATTTGTAATTTATTTCGCAAACCAGGACTGTCCATGCAAATCAAGTATTCCCATATCGATTTTCGACATTAACACATGCATGCTTCTTCTTAATATCCTCAGGTAGCTTGATATAACTGGACCATCCATTTACCGGATCATAGACATGTATACGGATGTCAAGCTGTGGTATATGGCAGGCCACTTTAGCGGACCCTCGAACCTGCATCTCCATAATAGCGCTCAAAGTGGATTTATGATACCTCTCAGTAATGGATGCGCTCCGAGAAATAATGCCATTATCACCCCATATACAGTGCAGAGTTGTAGCCTCTGCATCACCTGGATGTTTAGGTGGGTGATTCAGCTCGCAGCAGAGTACTGTGCTGCATTTAATGGCACTAAATTTCGGATCATCTAGGACTTTAATGAGCTTCAACACCAAGACAGGGAGGCATGCATCTAAAAGCACGACAGGGTCGCGATACCTCCTTCTGGGATTCTCAATCCTTGTGAATGAGACGCGCCCTCAAAAGCCCTAGCAACTGCTGAGGATTCTAGAGGGTTCATTATATGGTTATTCTGAAGTACTTCACCACCTATAGGATGTGGGAGAGCACTACTACTACCCATGGAATAATCAATATTACTATTACAAACGCTACAACTAGGTGTCCATCCTGTCGATGACGGGGCTGGTGAGCGCTTGTCTGCTGAGGGTAGAGGTGTGCACCAAGGTGCATATACCTTTCGCTGAGGGCGGGGGCGCACTGTCTGAGATGGCGGTGGCTGTGATGGCTGGTGGGAACAGCCGGGCTGTGGCGATGGTTCCCATTACCGACCTGGGAGGTGGGAGACAGATGCCCTTCTTCTTCTTCTTCTTCTTCTTCCTCTGCCTGCTGAGTTGCCCATGGGCGCCAGAGGGCTTGCGGCGGTGCATCGGCAGGTGCTGCAGCCACAGCTGCCGTCTCTTGCGCAGCCGTGAGAGGCGCTATACATGGTGATGCACGTCTCTGGGGAGTGTGGCCAATCCCCGCCCCTGCGGGGAACTGATTTAACTAGATTTAAAAATAATAATAATAATAAATGATCTTAATCATTTGTTGTAATGTTCGAAGATATTCACCTTCCCCACTCTGACTCCATGGCCTGAGCAAATTAACAGCACTTTTACTGAGGTCTCCTACCCACCCTGGTATCTCCTCGGCCTCATCTAAAAGAATCAGATGGTCACATCTTTCGGATTATTCTTACTCCGCAGCAGCTGCCATCTGATGAACCCAATGAAGGATTTCACCCTGCCTTCGTCTGCGCATAGCATCCTTGATGACTCCCTCCCTATCCATAGAATCATCAAGAAAGAGAAGAAAAGAAAATGTCTCACACAACTCAATGTATGCACTTAGAACACTCCTATATATTACAGGAAATTATTTTTCTAACAACTGTGTTTTACAAATGTACTTACATTCTCGAAGTGTTTCAGCCTTCTCAACGTCTAGCTGATGGGCCAGCTCCACCAGCATGCGAGGGGTGAATTCTACAAAGATGGAAAAGATTGACTATTTTATCCAGTATGGAATATAATTTCTATAGCACACAGACATTGAACACACAGTCACAATGCGTTAAAGGACGCGACAGTCTGTGGTCGAAACATATATTGGAACACAGAAAACATTTGAACACAACACATAACCCAGACTCAATTCCTTAAAGGACACAGCAGTCTGTGGAATGCGGTCCAAACAGATAATTGAACACAGAAAACATTTGGCACGACACATAACACAGACCCAATGGATATTTGAATGTGGAAAAAGTACTTACCAGATAATTGATCATCATCTCCTCGGAGGCGCTTGCCACTGCTGCTACTGTCGCTGCTGCTGCTGATGGTATGCTTCATGTTGATTGAAGTACAATCGACAGACCTCGAAGGATCAATCTGTAGAGCTCTGAAAAAACTCTGAGAAGCACAGAAGCAGAATGAGGGAGAGTTCGGTTGTGGCTTGACTTACAGCTTCTATGACGTCGAATTACGTCACTGATGCAGCAGCCATATGATCGATGCAGTCTAGGTGTGGGGATGGGTGGTGCTACAACATGTATGAATGATGACCAAGAAAGCAAACGATAAGTATTTGTGGGACACTATAGAATTCCCGAGAGTTCGATTTGGTCCATATTTCTACATGCGCGATGCATTAGCTGTACATCACACGTGTTCCGTTAGAATCTCCAGCATATTTCTAGAACACAGTCTGTGACGTCATTATGCGCATAGAAGAGAAAATGCGGTCGAACAGGTGAGAGGGATGATAGTGCCATCTGGTGGCAGTACTGTGTACTAGGTCACTTGGAGTCTGGACCTCATGGCAAACGCACTGGATGGGTGTACTGCATCAATTTGTTTAAATAAAGACTGACAAATGCAAAATAATAAAGACTTAATTCCATCCAATTCATAGGAGGAGATGGCGGTCTGGTGACTTAGGCTATACCCCAATGGACCTACCTTCCCGCCAAAATTTAAACTTCCCACCAGTTCATAGGAAGAGATGGTGGTCGGATGACTTTCATTAGCGGAGGTAGCCCAACTGCCCTTTCTTTCTTGCCATTTTCATAGGTTAGTTGAGGTTGCATTTTCCTGATGGAATTTGAACTTCCCACCTTTTTCCGGGGGAGGGAAAGGGAGGGGGGTTAGGTTAGTAGTAGTCCAATTGACCAATCTTCCCGCCAAAATTCAAACTTCCCGCCAAAATCCGCCATCTCGGATGACGTCGTCAGATGACATCACGACCGCTATCTTGGGCGACGTCATTGCCGCCATCTTTAGGGTAGAATGGCCTTGCCCTAGTACTCCGGTCCCCTTTTTTTTCAGAAAAGTATTGGTACCTGAACGGTGTCAGATATGTTAAACAGAAAAGACATTATTCATATATAAATACACCGCTGAGATATATCCATAGTATTGTTAGATGTCAAATGAAGAATAGGCATGTTTTCACTTGGCCCTTTTGGACTAATTATATTCTGGAGAGATGTTGTGGAACCCAGCAGTTACTGTGTACTCTGTGATTACACATTGTCCCAATCTTCGACTAAACAATAGTAGTATTTTGTTTACAGGATCATCATTTTCAAATTGACATTTACTTGTGAATCATGTAATGAACTTATGTTTGAAATTAGCTCTTAAATTAAATCCAGTAATTACCAACTGAGGACAGGAAGTGGTAAGTCATACGGTTCCTGTTAAATGAGGATGTGCAGCAGCAGTTACGGACTTCTTTGCACAGCGGGATACGGTGTTTTACCAAACGGATTTTTCTGCCTGATGATGTGTTGGGCTGATTGCCTCATTGCTTACGGCGATTTTTCCTGGTTGGTATACCGATTGTGGACTGTCCAGTTTTCTCAATCCCGTGTCAGTCTCTTCATCTCCAAATAACTGATACAGCCCACATCAACCTGAACGTGATTACTAGATCATGGACTCCCTCTGCAATACGAAGTTCAAATGTTTCATTCAAACTGACGTGGCTTGTAAACAGATAATATTTTATTCAGACATGTGACTATGGAAGACTCCGAACAAAAAAAATGATGCTTTCTTGACGTCTCAGAATGTGTCTTACCAGGAAATCCTTTGATTTTTGATCGAGTTATGTCAAAATGTCTTTTCCCTCCACCATCCAGTTCCAATCAATACCTTCTCATTTGTTGCACTGTCTACATATCAAATCTTTAGCATTCTTCTGTAGCACCACTGCTACTTTCTTTTTGGATGAAACTTCTGAGAATGTACGTTTGGAGTACAGCGTTGTCTGGCAGTGACATAAGGACTGTGGGAAAACTGGAACAGAAGAGAACAGCAGCATTTGAGATGTTGTACTACAGAAGAATGTTGAAAATTAGGTGGACTGATAAGGTAAATAACGATGAGGTTCTCCGAAAATCGGCGAGGAAGAGAGTATGTGGAAAATATTGACAAGAGTTAGAGGGAGCTGTAAAGAGTAAAACCTGTAGAGGAAGTTAGAGAGTGGCATATGTGTAGAAAATAATTGAGTACGTATGTTGTAAGTGCTACTCTAAGATGAAAAGGTTGACTCGGGAGAGGAAAAAAAAATCTTATCGTCCACATTTCATTTCCTTACAACGCTACACTAAAATTTAGATTCGAATTACGATCGTGTTTCTTTTCTTTTGCCAGATTTTATCGTCGCGATAGATGAAGGGAAAGATGCAGGGTGACAATTATTGAACTATGTGAAATATAATCGTCGTAATTTCTGAACGGTTTGCATTAGGACGTTCAATGTGCATGATCGAGCGTGGGGCATGATTGGAATTAGTATGGTTTTGTTTAGCGACGAAG
This sequence comes from Schistocerca americana, assembly GCF_021461395.2. Lineage (NCBI taxonomy): Eukaryota > Metazoa > Arthropoda > Insecta > Orthoptera > Acrididae > Schistocerca > Schistocerca americana. The sequence continues at coordinate 159,101,887 of NC_060119.1, read as the reverse complement.
CCCTCTTTCATTTGGTGCATTTCGGAGACGGAGAATCCACTTTTCGCGATCGAGAAGGCTCTTCAACCTCAATGGGTGACCGTGTGGTGTGCAATGTCCCGTCACGGAAAAATCGGTTCGATATTCCTTGATGACGTGGTGACTACCGAATGGTACGTGAACGTTCTGGAAGATGATTCATCCCCGTTGTCCGAAGTGACTCAGGTTTCGACAAGATGTGGTTTATGCAAGACGGATCTCTACCTCATCGGAGCAGGAGAGTGCTTGATGTCCTGGAGGAGCACTTTGGGGACCGAATTCTGGCTCTGGGACACCCAGAGGCCACTGGCATGGTCCCTGATTGGCCACATTATTCTCCGGATCTGAACACATGCGACTCCATTATGTGGAGCTATATTAAAGTAATGGTGTACATCAATAACCCAAAAACCATTGCTGAGCTGAAAACAGCCATCCAGGAGGTTAGCGATAGTATCGATGTTCAGCGGGTGAGGCAGAATTTCGCAATTCATCTTTGTCGCATTAAACGCAAAAGATGGCAGGCATATCGAATATGACGTAATCTAGATGTCGAGTAAAGTATGTGCTCGACGTAGTTTGTAACTAATTTACGTTTCTTTTAATATAATTCAATCATTGTCAACCTGTAACGGTCCATGTTGTTGTAAGAATATGAAAAGATTTTGTTTCTTTTATCTGTTATTGATCTTATGTGAAAAGAGGATGAATGTGATGCTGATGGTTTACTGAATAAATTATAAAATAAACAGACAGCCATATTGGCAAACATTGCTGATTTGTCTCATGCGATTCTTTAGACTGTATCAGAATCACGTGTGATCAGCGATCGACTGATATGATAAGCGATTTGCCTAAACACTTGGGTTCTACGGGTAGACAGGCCGCTGAGATCCCCAGCTCGTGCGTGAAGCCTTTGGGCATTGCCATTAAGTCAACAGCTCTGTTCGTAGTGTGAATTTAAGTAGTGTAAAGTATATCCGATGTTTTTCTCCCCATCTGTAATATACTGTTGATGCCTCACTCAAGTAACCATTACACAAACACACACACACACACACACACACACATACACATACACACACTGACACATACAGAGAGAGAGAGAGACTAGAAGTTCGGAAACAGAGGGAGATAAAGAGAGAGATGATATGCAGAAGTGAAACGTGATGCATTGTTTGTGTGTGTGTGTGTGTGTGTGTGTGTGTGTGTGTCTGGTTAGGCTGGTGGGTGGGTGGGTGCGCATCTGAGGCGGAGAAAGAGAGAGAGAGAGACCAGTTTGGTTCAGGTGAAGCTTTTTTAAATTATAATATCAGTTTTTCGGGTTGAGCGTGGTGGATAGACACCGATTGCCTGTTTCGACATTATTCTTTGATTTTTCTGTCAACGTGACATAGCAGAAAAAGAGGCATGTACTGTATCATCATGCATATAACCTCACAGACAAGCGGGTGCGTTGCCACGTGATCAAGATGATGTCACAGATAAGGGGGCGTGGCTCATGATGTCATGGATAATGCACTGACCTGCGCAAGTGATGTTACAAATGTAAATCAAGAGTGCAAGTGTCAGCATAGCTGTACTACTTCCACCCTATAGTTATTCGACTACTCGAAGAATATTCAACTTAATTTGTAACACCATGAGTGAATAGCTTTCATTCTCTTCGTCGGTGATAACCTCGGCGTTGAAATCCTAAAGGGTCCTTTATTCTGTTCATCTGTAAATTGTTTATTGTTCATGTGTCTATTGTACATTCATGATCTCTGCTTTCAGAAATGACTCACTAACACCTTACTATATTAGATTTTAAAATACGTTTCTTTTCGCAAGTGATTCTCTCTGTTTCTTAGAATCAAGTAAATCATGTTACAACAGATGAACATCATAGTGCCTCTATAGATCAAACTAAGATGTTTGCTTAAAGGCATAGTATCAGAAATATGAATAAACACTTCGTGAACATTATTGCAGGATTTCAAAGCACACTTTAAAAGGTAACTCGTAAATGCACTGAAGACATAGTGCGCTTACAAACAGTGACATAAATTTTCCAGGGGATATAAGTGCATTTTCGTAATGCAGATTATCGGATTCATCTTCTGTGGCGTCTCGAGTGGTATATCTCCGACAGGTACAAATTAATTTATCTTGAGCCCGACAAAGGGACGTCACAGATAAGGCCTCTCAAAACTACTTTAAAAGTAATTATCTCGTTTACGAGACCAAACTTAAATGAAAGGTATTAGGGCCGTCAAACTCTGGAGAGACTAAATTAAAGCTGTGGCGACGGCCCCGGAGTAATGAAACCTGTTGAACTGGGTCGCCGACAACGGCAGCGGCGAGCAGGCCGAACTGGCTGGCGGACAGTTTTAATATCGGCGGCGAGTGGCCGGCGACCGGGGTTGGGTCAGAGGGAGGGGGGTGCTGGCCATACAGCGCTGTGTGGCCGTGCGGAGAGGCGAACCCCGGATACGACACGAGGGCTCTCCTGGGCGGAGGCGGGAGCGCTTTTTGAGACATGAGCGGCGACCACTGTGCTGGAAGAGGCAGGACTGCATGAATGAGCGATGTCCATTCCGGTTCAAGGGCATACACAGTATCAAGCGAGGAGACTTTTATATGCAGGGTGAGTTGAGAGCGACGCAGAAACCCTTCCAGTTCGTGAATGATTACAGACGTCGAAACCAAGTTTTAGTCAAACACATTGAGGGAAAAAAATCGCAACAACAAAAAATAATTAACGTAAAGTAATGAAATTTCTGGAATACATTTGTCTGGGTAACACACTCGAGTGATTAACAATGCAAGATCAGAGGTTAGACCAGCTACTGCAAATATGAAATGCTGCGACATTAATAACTGGTGTAGCTGCCAGAATGTTGACTGCAAGCTGCAGACGTGCATGCATTGTGCTGCAGAGCTGCCGGATGACAGTTTGTGGATGGAGTTCCATGCCTGTTGCACATGGACGGTCAATAAAAGGACGGTTAATGCTCTCTGTGGATGAAGCAGGCCTTCTCGTCCGATGACGTCACATCTGTGATTTGAGACAGACCTGGTGATCGAGTAGGCCAAGCCAATATACCAACACCCTGTAGAGGATGTCGAATAACCGTATGTGGCTGAGCGTTATCCTGTTGGAAAACACCCCCTACAATGCTGTTCGTGAATGGTGGCGAATCTGGTCGAATCACCATGCCGACGTACTGATTTACCGTCAGGGTGCGTGGGAAACCACGAGAGTGCTATTGTTGTTATACGAAATCGCACCCCAGACCATAAATCCAGATGTAGATTTAGCGAGTCTAGCACGCTGACAAGATGGTTGTAGGCCCCCTACTAGCCTCCATCTAAATAAAACACGGCCGTCACAGACACCGATCAGAACCAACTTTCGCCAGAAAATACAACAAATCTCCACCCCACAATTCAGTGATCTGTCGCTCGACACCACCCAAGTCGCAAATTGCGATACTTTGGGGTCTTTGGAATACTTATTTGTGGTGCCAACTTCTGTTGCTGCAGATGCAGTATGATACAGCAGAGCCACACGCCGAACACGATGGTCTTGCCTCTCGGTAGGACCTCGTAGCCGTCCGAAATCCGATCTTTTTGCGACCAAACATTCTCTTGGCCGCCAATCATGTGCAATGGTTACATTCTTGCCAAATATTTCTGACTAACACAGAAGGAACATTCAAATTATCTTAGCCGTGTTACACGACCTCGTTCAAACTGAGGTGTTGATAATGGTTTTTTGTCGCCTTAAAGGCTTTCTTGTTAGCATCAACTCACCACGTCCAATCTCCAAGGAAAATTACGTTCACGACTGTTACAGCGTGTATTTAAATCAAGCCTGATATGCACCCTTACGGGACTAGTGCCAAATCTGAATAAACTTCATCTTTAATATGTAGAAACACGCCTATCAGTTGTCGTTTATGTTGCTCAGCTCCTTCTTGGTGTTATGATTTTTTCCCTTGAGTGTGGTAACATGATCGGAGAGTTTCCAATTCTACTTGGAGTAAGTATCAGAAGTTCAGTGTCCCTCGCCACGTAGTGGCAAATGGCAGTGGAACACTAATGATTAAGCTGACGTAGTGAAAGATCGTTACAAGAGTACAGTATCAGTCCAAAGTGGCAGCGTGGTGTGGCTGCGCGGTTCGAGGCGCCATGCCAAGGATTGCGAGGCCCTTCCCACCGGAGGTTCGAGTCCTCCCTCGGCTATGGGTGTGTGTGTTGTTCTTCGCATAAGTTAGTTTAAGTCTAGACCGATGACATCAGCAGTTTGGTCTCTTAGGAATTCACATACAGTCGAAGGCGAATATTGAAAGAGAGAACACAAGCGTAAAACTCTATCGAAGGACCCAGTCCGAAGGCTTCAGGAGTTATCAGACAAATAGCAGTACGTGACATAGTACCCGTATTTAAGGTGGTACAGCCGGCCGCGGTGGTCTAGCGGTTCTAGGCGCTCAGTCCGGAGCCGCGCGACTGCTACGGTCGCAGGTTCGAATCCTGCCTCGGGCATGGATGTGTGTGATGTCCTTAGGTTAGTTAGGTTTAAGTAGTTCTAAGTTCTAGGGGACTTATGACCATAGATGTTAAGTCCCATAGTGCTCAGAGCCATTTTAAGGTGGTAGTCCTCTGAAAATTTCAAAAAATCAATTCCTTTGTTGGTTTGAAATGCTCTTGGGAATATTAGATTTATTGTAGCGTCTATCCAAAGGTCTCTAGAAACCCGTTACTAGGCGATCTGTGAAAAGTGACTCCGAAAACCTTCACGTCGGGTAAAAAGTGGTCGACGACGGCCTAACAGGCTTTATGGAAATAATGAACGTGTTCGAACTCCATGTCGGGCTAGCGTACTACAGCTTCTGCACAAAAGCTGACGAAGAGCGTAACGAGCGAGCAGAGCAGCGGATGGCAGAAGGCGCCAAAGATGCCCGCAGGACCACTGTGGCCACGAAAAAGGAGGAGAAAGACATCCTTTTGGAAGGATTGCTGTATCGTCCAAGGATCGTTGACCAAGGATCGTCTGACTTAATTACAAAAAACACAAACTTTTCACACGTTTTCCTCGGTAACGTATTTTTCAAACGGGCGGGAGACTTAATTTGAGATCGGTGCGTACGATTTTGATCGGAATTTGATGCCGGCGTTCTAGATTGAATTCTTTAACTGCGTACGTAGCCGTTTTGTGATATCTTCGAAAGTCTATTTCCGGTTCACGCTTTTGTCTGGATTTTGTGGGCGAAGGAAGTGACATTTTAATTTTATCCATATTTTCCAGTTTAAAACGTGACTGTATTCAAAACATTGGAGGTATGAATTAAATAACCCCTTCAGTCAGAACCCCTTCAGTCAGACCTTTTTCGTGTTTTATTAACTATAAAACACGAAAAAGTTGTGACTGAAGGTGTTGTTTAATTCATACCTCGAACGAAGTGACATTTGTTTCAGCAGTTCACCATTTTCTTGGATTCAACATTTTTCAATTATCCTACGTATACTGATAGAAAATATATTGAGAATGGCTACTACAAAATTATTTTGTTACATGTATGACAGGAGAGCTTCGGGAATTCCGGATGCTGATCAGTGTTCCAGCTTGCCAAGAGGTCGTTCAACCTGATGCAGTGGTTACAGGGAGTGTCCGAAGCGAATACAAAAATTGTTTCTTACCTAATATATATATATATATATATATATATATATATATATATATATATATATATATAAAAGAAATAGAACTGTGTCATCAAATTTACCATTACTGTTTATTTCACTTGTAAAAAAAAATCACGAAAGTTACCTTTTTTTCGTGCTTTCAATGAGAGCTAACACCTTAAAAGCCAAGGAGCGCTGCCATTCTGCCCTCTGTATTAGCCGTATCCGCAGTTGCGAAGATCTATTTCTACTTTGTAACCACAGTATCTCAGGCTCCATGTCGGCGAATCCGAACCACTATTAGATACACGACACAGGAGAGTTTTATTTTATTCCAGCTTTAACTGACTGTTTCCTTGTTTCTTGGTGGGGCATTATGTACTATCATGCTCAAAAGTGTCAGAACGACCCGAGTCATTTTTCACTTGGTTTGTACGCAACTCTCACAACGTAACTGTCTTGCAGGTCATCTGCTCTTTTTTTCGGTACAGTCATTTGACTATACGAAATTGTTACTACAAAAGGCCGCAAGAGGTAACTGTTCTGTGTGGCCATCACTCCAGATGCAAATTAACATCGCCATAAACTAGGGTGACCAAACGTCCCGGAAAACCGGAATTGTCCCGGTTTTCATCCCTGTGTTCCGGTGTCCCGAAAATTTGTTTCGGGACGCTCAAAAGTCCCTGAATTCAGTTTTTAAATACATTTCGTGAAACTTTCTCAAATTTTTGGGATTTCGCTATATTAAAGGAAATACAACACAAGAAATTAATATATTTTAGCTTATTTGTCTAAAACCTCCTTTGTCCCATACTAGTAATCACAGTATCAGTATTGATACACTCAGGCAATAATTTACTGTGAGCGGTACTTTGGCCAACAAGTAGTAAGTTGTATTATTGTAACAGAGCTATGAAACCGTTCGATTGTCGCGCCACTTACTCACGCACTCATTGTCAGAACAGTGTGGTAGTTAATGTTTTGTCAGGCAAACTGAAGTAGTTTTTTTCATATTAGTGGTATTATGCTGCAGTACTGTGAAACGCAATGCCGAAACGTGCCTGCAAGTTCAGTGAGTGTTATTCCAAGGAATGGAATTTCTTTAAGAAAGGTCGTTTTGATTACGAAGCAGAGTGTTCCGTATGTAACTGTTTTATTAGTATAAGTCATGGTGGACGTTCCGACATAGTTGATCACATCAGGTCAAAGAAACACATTAACAGATACAGTGCACCGAGCTGCAGTAAAACTCAACAAAATTACTTTATGAAACATCAGTCAAGTGAAGAGACGGAAGTTCGAGCAGCCGAGCTTACACTAGCCTACCACACGGTACAACATCACCAAACTTATAGATCTAGTGATTGTACTTATAAGCTTAACAGCATTATGTTTGATGATTCTTCCATTGCAAAAAAGTTTAGTTCAGCAAGAACTAAAGTGTCAGCCTTAGTGAAAGGAGTTGTTGCTCCCCAGAGTGTAAAGGAAAACCTTGAATACATCAAAAAGTCTTCTTTCTACGGGATATCCATTGATGCCATCAATCATAAGGCCACTAAAATATTTCCGTTTGTTGTTCAGTTTTTCGATATTAATCAGGGAATTCAGACCAAACTTTTGAAGGTGAGTTACCTAACTAATGAAACATCTTACGAAATTTCAAGATTTTGTATGAATACTATCGAAATGTTTGATCTTGAGAAAAATAAATGTGTGGCATTTTGTGGAGAAAACATCAACACAAACGTTGGTGGTTTAAAAAGACAAGGCAAATGCAACGTATTTACCAAATTAAAGGCAACATTGCATGAAAACATTGAAGGCACAGGCTGCCCTGCACATGTTTTACACAATAGCTTGCAGACATCTGCTGACAGTTTAAGCTGTGATGTTTAAACTACCGTCATGAAGGTATACTCACACTTTTACATATATACTGTTAGAACAGAGAGGCTTAAGGAGTTCTGTGATTATGTGGGAACTGAATACATGAATGTAATGTGTCACTCGAAAACTCGCTGGTTATCACTGTATCCAGCAGTTGAAAGAGTAATCCGCCTGTTTGAACCGTTAAAAGATTTTTCCCTAAATGAAGACAAAGCCCCCGAAATATTTGTTCAGTTTTTCAGTAACCCTTTAAGTGAAGCCTACTCATGGTTCATTCACAGACAGCTTAGCATTTTGCAGCATGGGATAAAGGAAATTGAGGGAAGCACGAAAAGTGTAGTAGAGGTAAATGATGTTTTGAAAAATACTCTGTAAATTGTTACTAAGAGGAGAGAACAGCAGTGCACTTCTTTTAATGTTCAATCTGTCCTTAAAAGAGCAGAAGTATCAGAAGCAGCGGAAAGGAGTTTTAGAGAAGAAGTTAACAAGTTTTATGACACTTGTGTAGAATATCGCAGCAAGTAGAGCACCTCATATTTACTCTCATCGCCGGTGTTTGATGTTACTGAAGAGAGTGTCAAAATGGGAAAGTGTTGAAGAAACAGTTTCTTATTTGAAGAGTAAAGAGATTGAAATCGATGATTCCATTCTCTCTGATCAGTTCGGCATACTGACAAATTTTGTTGAAGAAAGTCTTCACAAGTGGAATGATGAAAAAAAAAACCATTGGAATGTCATGAGAAGTGGGTGAGTTTTTTTAAAAGCTGTGACTGTCTTCAGCATTACTCTGAGTTGGTAATAACTGCAAGGTATTTATTTGCAATTCCAGCCCATAATGCCAAGGTGGAAAGAATAATTTCGTTCATGAATATTCATTGGACTGATGAAAGAAACAGAATGGAGGTGGACTCTCTTGAAGCAATCCTGCAGATCCTGTACAACTACAAAATGGATTGTGCCGAGTTTTATCACTGTGTCTCAAAGAACAAAGACATGATCAAGAAGGCTGGAGGCAGTAAAATATACCCTTTTCTCCAAGGACAGTCAATTCCATCTACAAGTGCTCAGTAATATTAAAGCTCATGTTAATATTAATTGATTAAAAGTTGAATGGCTGAAAATTTTGTAAAAACGTAATACATTTATTTATTACTGTATACGTTTATTAAATGTCATTAATTGTACAGATAATCTAGATTATATCAATCTTCTGTATCCTCTTATTAGTTATAATAATCAGGTTGACAAAATGTATCAACAAAACATTAATATTTAAAATTAAGAAACCTGGGTACATGTGGAATGAGGTGTCCATTGGCACCCGGGTGAATGTGTCCCGGTTTTCAAAGAAAATAATTTGGTCACGCTACCATAAACCTTATATCAGAAAGCATGTTATTAGAGAAGACAGAGACACTTCGCATGTAAACTTCAATTTATTAAAGTAAAATAAATGTTAGATAGAAAATTTGAACTTGCAATTACATTACGAATATTTTTTTTACTTGAATGGCATCCAGAAGTCCAATCAAGCAACTGATGACTTGACCACAAAAGATATTAAATATGGTTTCAGTGACAAGTAAAGAAGTGTGCACAGTGCTCAATCGAAATTACATTACGTAAAATTTTGTGTCGGACATGGATCCCATTACAGCACCTATTCGGACTGTTAACCAATCACCAATAACGAGACGACTGAAACTGAAACAACGACACGAAAAGGTTTTGCCTCACCGAGATTAGAACTCAGCATCTATCGTCGTTGAACTCTAATCACGAATAGACGTTAAAAATCGATTTGTTTCATAGGTAGCGAGATGTGGGCATGTCTGAACTGGGAATAACATGACGTAAAGTTCTTTGCTGACTGGGAGTCGAACCGTGCTCAGATCGTCGTTGTTGACTACACACGAAGAGACGTTGACTGTCGAATTCTTTTCCACCAGTCAGTAAAAGTGAGATGGTTAAACCTCCAATGACATGACGAAATTTTCTGTCTCTTATTGGGAGTCGACATCTGTAACAATCTTTATTTTGAAAACACACGGACAGATGTAAAAAATCACAACCATTTGTCACGTGTAGTTTTGTGTACGCATGCTACAACTTGAAATGACACTATGGAAACTTTTGTGCAAGACAAGCAGTCAAATCGAGACACGTGCTCTTCGTAGAGATCTTGAGGAGTTCGCAATCTTAGGAAAACAATAAAACGATTGAAATGCATCATCCCAAAGGTGGCAAACCCAGCAAAATGAGGGATGTGAGCTCGAATCCCAGTCCAGTACTATTATTTTCAACATCTCAAGTTCAAAGACACCAAAAATTAACTGCCCTGTGACCTAACGTGACGAATGGCTCCTTAATAAAAATGTTCTCGTGTAAGGAAGCAAAATGGTCATAGAGTTTCTGTCACGGCCCATTCTACACCGACTCTCCAAAAATAAGCATCAAAGGGACGTCATCTTTAAAGTGGGTTTGAAACCAAGGTGAAACCCCACATTGTTCAACCTGCGTTACCATGTGTGAAGAGGACCCTTTTGCGCTTGTTAAAATGGGTTCTCTGAGGTGTGAATCGAACGCAAACCTTAGGCATGAGTAGCGGGAGTCATTCCAATGGACCACCAAAATACACAGATCATTGATTCCTGATTGTTTCGTAAAGAAAGATGCTCTCCTCTGAAAGAGAATTTTGATTCCCTGCAGGCTCATTACAAACAGCTCTAAACACTCAATTCCTTGTTTGTCCTCATCTGCATTCATTAGCTGCCTTGGCTACCTAATGCGTGCTGTTGATTTAATTTTCTAGACACTGAAGTACACTGAAGCACCAAAGAAACTGGTATAGGCTTGTGAATTCAAATACAGAGATACGTAAACAGGTAGAACACGGCGCCGCGGTCGGCAACGCCTATATAAGACAACAAACGTCTGGTGCAGTTGTTAGATTGGTTAATGCTGCTGCAATGGCAGGTTATCAAGATTTAAGTGAGTTTGAACGCGGTGGTATTGTCAGCACACGAACCATGAGACACAGCATGTCCGAGGTAGCAACGAAGTGAGGATTTTCCCGTCGACCATTTCAAGAGTGTATAACAGGAATCCGGTGCACATCAAATCTCCGGTAAAAGCTCCTACAAGAATGTTACCAACGACGACTGAAGAGAATCGTTCATCGTGACGAAAGTGCAGCCCCTCCGCAAATTGCTGCAGATTTCAGTGCTGGGCCATTGACAAGTGTCATTGTGGAAACCATTCATCGAAACAGCATCGATATGGGCTTTCGGAGCCGAAGACCCATTCGTGTACCCTTGATGACTGCACGACACAAAGCTGTACGCCTCGCCTCGCCTGGGCCCGTCAACACTGACTGTTAACTGGAAACATGTTGCCAGGTCGGACGAGTCTCGTTTCAAATTCTATCGAAGGGATGGACGTGTACGGGTACAGAAAAAAATGGTTCAAATGGCTCTGAGCACTATGGGACTTAACAGCTGTGGTCATCAGTCCCCTAGAACTTAGAACTACTTAAACCTAACTAACCTAAGGACATCACACACATCCATGCCCGAGGCAGGATTCGAACCTGCGACCGTAGCAGTCACGCGGTTCCGGACTGCGCGCCTAGTACCGCGAGACCACCGCGGCCGGCACGGGTACAGAGACAACCTCATGAATTCATGGACCCTGCGTGTCAGCAGGAGACTCTTCAAGCTGCTGGAGACCCTGTTATGGTATGGGGCGTCTGCAGTTGGAGTGATACGGTACCCTTGATACGACTCTGGCAGGTGACACAAACGTAATCATCATGTTTGGTCACCTGCATCCATTCATGTCCATTGTGCTTTCCGACTAGGGTAATTATAGCAGGACATTGCGACACACCGCATATCCAGAACTGCTACAGAGTGGCACCAGGAACACGCTTCTGAGTTTAAACACTTCCTATGGCCAACAGACTCCCCAAACATGAACATCATGAATATTAATGACCAATACTGGGATGCCTTGCATCGTGCTGCTCAGAAGAGATCTCCACCCCCCCTGGTATTCTTACGGATTTATGGACAGCCCTACAGTATTCATGGTGTCAATTCAGTCCAGAACTGCTTCAAATATGGTTAAGTCGATGCCATGTCGTGTCGCCTCACTTCTGCGTACGGTATTAGGCAAGTGTATCGGTTTCTTTGGCTTTTCAGTGTACAATAGCGTAACAACCAGCTGCAGCAACTGGAAACGCGTCTGAATGCGGAAATTTCTGCTGGAAGTGTTGATTTACACATGTGATTCTGTAATGATATATGTATTTCTATTCAACTGATAGATATGGCAAAGTGGAAACGCAAAGGCCTGCTATAGATTATACTCTCATCTTTACGTTTTTAAAACGCATTTCGTCTCATATAATTACATAGGTAAGGATGCAGTGATGCTTTCTCGTGTAGCATATTACGTGCAGAGAATGTACGTATATAGTCCACCTGGGCAAAATTTACTTAAAAAGCTGGACAATTTCCAGTAGTACTCATGTTTTCAGGGTTCCGCACAAGCTTAATTATGCTTCTAGATAATAATAATAATATTTTCGTGTGGGTCAGTGCCCCGGTACATGTCTTTCTACAGGACGCCTCTTCAGCGACTTGAGTGGCGCTAACCTAACCCATTTGTGCAGTCGGTGAAAGGGGACTTACAGTTTAAGGTGGAATCCGAACCGTATGTTGTTTCTGGCGACTTATGACGTCGTTGAGATGTGTAACCTAGGTTAAAAGGAAGACTGAAAAATCGGCGATACCGAGACCTCTGGGTTCCCAGGCACGTGCATTGCCGCTGGACCACCAGGTCTGATATGTAAATATATTGATCACTACAGGATATTTTTGAGTGAGTTTGCGAGTAGCAAAATATGTGTCCTATATGGCCCTGTCTTTCGATTGCATGGATTATAAGCTACAATTACTCTTTTATTTCCAATAAAAGATTAAACTTCAACTATCCGATTACTAGCACGCAGAGAAAGCGGAATTATCTTAATGACGAAAACTGGAGAAAAATCGGCGTAGTCAGAAGTCCCTGAATAGCAGCCAACAGACCGTGAATCGATAGTTCAGGTCCTGTGTGGGCTTTTTAACGCAATGATTCTTTGCGCGACGTGAAACTCCGTGTATTAAATTTCTATGAACGGCAGGTTCTATTACTGACCACGTGATATGCCGGTCAATGCATCAACGCATTAGCACCGTTCAGCTTATATCGCCGCTCACTGTCGCATACGCTGAAAACATATTCAAAAATCAGAGTTAGGACAAAAGGTCATGATAACATTGAAAAAGAACGTCATCTCTTTCAATATTGTGTTATTAATCTGAGAAATACAACCACTTTGTATGGACCATTGTGTTTGGAGACGGACGAAGGCGAAGACTGATATGGGAAGTTGAATCTGATTCCTCAACTGTTTTTAAACAACATCCAAACGATTATCCAAAGTTTAGATACTTATCAAGTGTTTACAACATTATACGTGCTCTTATTAAGGCTGCTTAGGTTTATATAAATATTACACATATTGTTCTATAATACACTTCCCTTGAACGGCGTTGGCATTGCTCTTTATGCAACTTGGGTACGTCATTCAACGAATCGTCGCTCATTTAGTTTCGCTCACTGTTTTTCACTGATTTTAAGTGCCACAGTCCGTTTTGATTTCTAAATAGTGTTGCTTTTCCACTTCTGGATTGAAATTAGTCAGTACACATTACTTTACATATATAACATACAAATATACTGAAGAGATTCATTTCGTAGACATAGGTAAAAGAAGGTTACATAAAGTTACATCTATGATAATCAAATTTCTTTTATATCATAAATGTCGCTACGTCCAATAGGTTAATCTCACTTCAGTGTTCATTAGAGAGATACAGGCATACAACGTTTTTCACTAAGTGACTAGATATTGTTCTCATTGATCTCTTTTAAAAAAAATGGAAGAATTTTTTAAACACATTTTCAACGTCATCTTTGAACAACACAGAGTGAAGCCATGTGCAGGTAACAAGGATAATTGTTTTAGGTTAGTACCAAGTTGAAGGGTAGGACCCAGAAAAGGAGTTAGATAGCTGGACCGGTACAGGATGTCTCGAACCAAACGCGTTGTCTCTCGTGCAGGCGCTCTGGTTTCGGCATGGGTCAGGTTTCATGGAACAATGCTACAGTAGGATCAAAATCGTTGTTTCGCAACTCATAGTTGTGCGAAAATAAAAGTTCTTATCACAATGATCCAAAATGTTTCTTTTCATCCAATTTAGATATAGATCTTATGGGAAATACACATTTTCGTGTGTTAATGTCACAGGACATCATTTTATGTTTCATATTTCAGAATGTTTTTTGTTTGATGTCACAGAGTGTCTATTTAGTTCTTTAATTATTTTCAATCACATAGTACGTTTAATCAGCTTCGCTTATCACTAATGTTCATGGAGGAGTATCAACTGTCCTTATTAAACCTAGTTCTGTACGTGTCTTGGTATCTGCATATTTTTCTTAAAACGCACCGAGTGCACGACAATCATCGTTGGCAGTCAAGTTTTTCTTGTGTGACTGGGATTATCGGCGGTTCCACCCACGGCCCGTGTTAACCGTTAGTTGGCGATACTGCATAGTGGCTACTGTACAGGGTGGTCCAAAAGTCCGAAAACACCCTGATAAAATCCAAATGGAGTAGCAAACAAGGAAACATAGTCCCTACACACGAGGAACGGGAAGGGGGAAACTTTATAGGCTATGCCACCAACATGGCGGCCATCTTGAAAACCGCCATCTTGGATTCAACTCCAAAATTTCAAGTGGGAATGTGGTCCTGTGACATATCAAACAGATAGAGAATTTCACCAGAAAAACAATGCCATTGTTATTTTAAACATAGCTTTATTCATTCTTGGGTTATAACCAATTACTTGCGGCAGCAGTGGGACGTTCGGCAGCGTGAGTATTACGTGCTGAGAAGTCATAAAATGGAGTCTGAAACGGTGCAAAGTGACTATCCCATACCTGATGTGTTACATGTGTTTAACTGTTGGGTATCATTTACTCATGCTAACGTTGTAATCATTGTTTCCTTATTTACTGGATACAAAATGTCATTAAGACATGAAGAACGCATTGAAATCACCTTGATATCAGGAGAAAGAAGCACACGGGTTGTTGCTGAGGATTTCAACAGTCGTCACCCAACCAGACAGCCCATCACTCACAGCGCAGTTGCCAAGCTTTTGGCCAAATTCCGAGCAACAGGCTCTGTCGCAGATAAACCTAAGGTTGGAAGACCAAAATCCGCCACCGATGAAGCAACAACAGTGAGCATGTTGGCACCATTTAGCAAGAGTCCGCAACGGAGTACTCGTCGCCTGTCACAAGAATGTGGGGTTTGCCGCACCTCCAAACTGCGAATTTTATCGCAGCACAAATGGCACCCGTACAAAATTCAGCTACTCCAACACCTGAACAAGGGTGACCCAGACCGTCAGGTACAGTTCGCAGAATGGGTGACACGGCAGCTGCAGATAAACCCGCGTTTCCCCTATCAGGTGCTGTTCAGTGATGAAGCCTATTTCTTTATCAATGGTGAAGTCAACAATCAGAATCACAGATACTAGTCCTACACAAATCCACACTGGATTGATGCTTCCAAAACGGTCGACTCACAAAAACTAATGGTCTGGTGTGGTGTGTGGGGTACCAAAGTTGTTGGACCTTTTTTTTATTGATGGTATGTTAACAGCCAACGGTTACCTGAGGTTATTGGATGAAGAAGTGTTTCCCTCGTTGTTAACGGAGGACGGGACATTTCCGGAATTCGTGCAGCATGATGGAGCCCCACCACATTATGGGCACAATGTGCGAGCATACCTGGATGTGCAGTCCCCTCAAAAGTGGCTTGGTCGTAGGGGCGCTGTGGAGTGGTCTACCACATTCACCAGATTTGACTCATTTGGATTTTTTTCTTTGGGGTCATGTCAAAGCACTGGTTTATTCTGTGAAAATAAGGGATTTGCATCATCTTAAGCAGCGCATTGTTGATGCGTGTGGTCAAATTCAGTCAGATGTGTTGGTCAAAGTTCATCAGGACTGGATTCGGAGGATAGCATTAACTATCCAACATAATGGACAACATATCGAGCCATTCCTATGACTGTTGGTGGTCTCTCGGGACTGTGTAACATCGGCGTAATGTCTCTTCGGCACATAACGCACATGCTATCGAGCGTCCCACCGTTGTCACATGTAACTGGCTATAACCCGAGAATGAATAAAGCTATGTTTAAAATAACAACGGCATTGTTTCTCTGTTGAAATTCTCTATCTGTTTGATATGTCACATGACAACATTCCCATTTGAAATTTTGGAGTTGAATCCAAGACAGCGGCTTCCAAGATGGCCGCCATGTTGGTGGCATGGCCTACAAAGTTTCCCCTTTTCCGTTCCTCTTGTGTAGGGACTCTGTTTCCTTGTTTGCTACTCCATTTGAATTTTATCAGGGTGTTTCCGGACTTTTGGACCACCCTGTATTTGCGTGCTTGTATGTGTGGAATGCCACACTGATCTGCCTAAGGACATCCTACTTCTGCCTACTTCGCAGATACATGAAGTTTTCATCCTTTTTTGAAGCGTTTGCATCGGCGGAATTGTTCGGCTGCACTACGCAACACACGCCAGAGAGAGAGAGAGAGAGAGAGAGAGAGAGAGAGAGAAAGTGCCCTAATTTCAGTCACAAATGTTTAATTGACACTAGGAGCAGCGTAGATTTAACACTAGCTGGAACACATGTTTTCACTTCAGAATTTCGTGATTCATATTGAACAGACGTATTCCAAGTTCTTCCATACAGATTTCATTATTCTCAATAGACAGCAAAAATCCTTTACCCTCATACACGCAAAGGGTATCAGTTTTACATTTCTCTTTAGATTATTTTCTTGTCCTTTACAGAAATATTTACACTGCCTGATAGTACCACTCTCTCGACGAACTACTGGTTATGTGATGACCATGACGATTCCATTTCAAGAATCTGCCACTGTACGAACTCAGCTCTATTCAAAGCTTGGACACAAGATGTTTGTCTATCCTGCGAAAAAGTTTAATCTGCTCGTAGCAAAATAGTGACCTCACGAACGTGCACAGTACGAGAAAATCAAATTCAGAATTCCAAAGGTGGGCAAATGATAAGAACAACATGTTTTATTGTACGCACAGTTTCCACATTAAAATATTGGTCAATAACTTCATTACATCTGCTTCTGTGTTCAAAGTCAATGGATTAGGAGTTTGCTTCATCTAGGATCCTAATAACCATTTCGTAAGTATAAACTGTTATTGCGTAACAAAGTTATATCTAAACCATTAATTTCATCAGAAGTGCTTACATTATCCTGCCAGTATTCTGCTCGAGAGCTCATATCAGATTATATTAGATTGGATTAGTACTTGTTCTATAGATCATGAATACGGCACTTCGTAATGATGTGGAACGTGTCAGGTTAATAAAATATGTCTATACAAGATATTACACTAGACAAAATATTACATGACACTCAATATTTTTTACATTTTTTTTTTTGTGGGTGTTACCCACTTACTATATCCAAAACCTCATCAAATGAGTAGAAGGAGCTGCCATTAAGAAATTCTTTTAATTTCCTTTTAAATGCTATATGGCTATCTGTCAGACTTTAATTATTTCCATGTCTTGGTAAAATAACCTTTAATTATTCACAATACAAGATCAAGGCTTATATTTACATTTACAAACACTATTTTATCTACAAAAGAGTTACTGATTACGCTAAAGATTATTTCTTTAACTTTCATCGAAGAAAAACAAGATCGTCTTTGTAGACAAAGTTTGTTTCTTTCAAACTCGAATTATTACATACGAACATATTTGTATACGTATATGATCTGGTATACAATAGCAGCCACTTGATATTTGTTTTCTTTAGGGCAAAAAACGTTAGGTGTGATTTAACTAATACAGTTTCTGCAACTAAATATTTCTGTAAACGTCCAAACATTTTATCATAGGTTTTATTTCTAATACTGGCATTTTCGGTTTGTTTTCTTAGCGTAGATCCTTCTTGAGGTAGGTGTGGCAGTGGATTAATCCAGTCGTTGGCTTCATTGCTGATAGTTAATCTGTCTGATGGTGTAAGGGGTGGTGTAAATTGGCAAGTTATTTGCTGTGTGTTCCAAAGCTTCGATAAATTTCACTCATCGTGAATGTTCTTTTCTTGCACGTGTGTGCATAAATTCATGAAAATCTCAGGAAATAAGTTCAACGGAATTACTTTGCAGATGAATTTTTTCTGTTAGAACGTGTTTGACGTCACAGACTTACAGAAGTCTTTCCATCTTTTGCATGTCAAGTCTGACCAATTATCTATTAAGAATACAATAGGTTTGCCAACTGTCTTTATGTGGTGTCTAAGAACGGTTCTGATTATGGTAGACGCTCCTATCGACATTATGGCATATAGCTTGGCATATTTTGAAAAAAAAAAAATATCGTAGACGGCAAGTAACTACTTAACGCCAAATAATGCAGAGGGTACTGGGCCAGGAACATCAACGGTTGGTAAAATAGAATGTGGTTCGTGTAGCAACACTTGCTTGTAGGTATTGTTTCTTGACGTATAATTTCTGATTTTCTTCGCATATTCGGAAAATACGAGTCCAGTGGGCTAACCACTGCGCAAATATATGTTCTAGCGGAGTTTTTGGAGATTTCTGAACCTGCATTTTAGCATGGTATCAACATCAACTTCAGCATGACATGAACTATAGCATGACATCAACCTCATACTGATTATTCAGCTTGTTGCTGCCTGCAAACTCTTTACTTTATACAGAACTTTATACTGAACAACTTTCATCAAATACATATCACAACAGTTAATCTAAGCTTCAATTAAATAAAAGCTCTCCATTGAGATCGATGCAATCGTGTTGCAGCTGTGATGCCAAACGTCAAACTTGTGACACTTGTCTTGGTGTGCTTCCCCTATGCACTCATCACGCTCTAAAGCGCGAAGGAAACTGGTATAGGCATGCGAATTCAGATACAGAGGTATGTAAACAGGGAAAATACAGAATACGGCGCTGAGATCGGCAGCGCCTATGTAAGACAATAAGTGTCTGGCGCAGTTGTTAGAGTGGTTACTGCTGCTACAATAGCAGATTATCTCAAGATGTAAGTGAGTTTGAACGTGGTGTTATAGTCGGTGCACAGGCGATAGTGCACACCATTTTCCAGGTAGCGATTAAGTGGCGATTTTCGCGTGTGACCATTTCACGAGTGTCCCATGAATATCGGGAGTCCTGTAAAACATCAAATTTCAGACATCGCTGCGATCGGAAAAAGATCCTGCAAGAGTGGGACCAACGACGACTGAAGAGAATCGTTCAAGGTGACTGAAGTTTGATGATGATGTTTGGTTAGTGGGGCGGTCAACTGTCTGATCATCAGCGCCCGTACAAAGTCCAGATTTTTTCACAGTCCACAGTTTTTTACACTGTCCAATGTAGCCGCACTGTCACAAATGATGATGCTGATGAAATGATGAGGATAACACAAACACCCAGTCCTCTGGCAGAGAAAATCCCAGCCCGCCCAGGAATCGAACCTGGGACCCTGTGATCCAGAGGCAGTAACGATAGCCACTAGACTGCGAGCTGCGGACAACGTGACAAAAGTGCAACCCTTCTACAAGCGTCAGCATGTGAACCATCCAACGAATCACCACATGGGCTTTTGGAGGCGAAGGCTCCCTCGTATACTCTTGACGATTGTACGACAGGAAGCATTATGCATCGCCTGGGCCCGTTAACACTTACATTGGGCTGTTGATTACTGGAAACATATTGCCTAGTAGGACGACCGGATGTACGTGTACGGTTATGGAGACAACCTCATGAATTGGAAGGACCACATAGATAATATTGTGGGGAAGACGAAACAAAGACTGCGCTTTGTTGGCAAAACACTTAGAAGATGCGACAAACCCACTAAAGAGACCGCCTACATTACACTTGTCCGTCCTCTGCTGGATTACTACTGCGCGGTGTGGAATCCTTACCAGGTAGGATTGACGAAGGACATCGAAAAAGTGCAAAGAAGGGCAGCTCGTTTCGTGTTATCGCACAATAGGGGTGAGAGTGTCACTGATATAATACACGAGTTGGGGTGTCAGTCACTGAAACCAAGGCGGTTTTCTTTGCGGCGAGATCTATTTACGAAATTTCAATTACCAACTTTCTCTTCCGAATGCGAAAATATTTTGTTGACACCAATCTACGTAGGGAGAAATGATCATAATAATAAAAGAAGTCAGAGCTGGAAAGATTTAGGTGTACCTTCTTCCCACGCGCCATTCGAGAGTGGAATGGTAGAGAAGTAGTATGAAAATGGTTCGATGAACCCACTGCAAGGCAATTAAGTGTGAATTGCAGAGTAACCATTTAGATGTAGATGAACAGATGGACCCCATATGTCAGCACTCCTGCTGAGGCCTGTGGCCTGTTCAGGTTGGTGAAGGTTCTGTAATGGTGTGGGGCGTGTGCAGTTGGAGTTACGTGGGACCTCTGATACATCTAGCTACGACTCTGACAGGTGCCACGTACGCATCCCGTCTGATCACCTGCATCCATTCATGTCCATTGTGCAATCCGATGGACATGGGCAATTACAGCGGGACAATGCGACACCCCACACGTCTAGAATTGCTACAGAGTGGCTCCAGGAACACACTGCTTAGCTTAAACACTTCCGCTGGCCATCAAATTCCCCAGACATAAACATTATTGAGCATATATGGGATGCCTTGCAACGTGCTGTTCAGAAGATTGATGGACAGCACTGCAGGATACATGCTGTCAGTTCCCTCCAGCACTACTTCAAACATTATTCGAGTCCATGCCACGTCGTGTTGCGGCACTTCTGCTTGCTCGCTGGGACCCTACAGTGTATGAATACGAACCGCACTACCACAGGAAATGAATTAGCAATGCCAGTCCCAATATTTATTTGTCTGATTATTTCTAATTCGCACAGAATTAAATTACGGCATGCTGTAAGGTCTGTTGACACTTTCTTACGTTTTGAAAAGGGGGGAGGGAATTATCTGTTGACAGATTGGGTGACGGTATCTGTAGCGTGGATGTCCTGCGTTCAGAAATGCTTGCCGAGAACCGCATTTCTTCCTCTTGTCCAGTGGCTATCTCTATTGTCAGACGATAAACGGTATATCGTTTTCAGTACAGAACACGTGTCTGGCAGTAAGTAGACGTTTTGTCTCTGAAAGCAGCTGTGCTGCGGAAAAATAAGAATTAGCTTTGTGGTAGTCAACCAGAAATACGAGAAATAGGCAGCATTCAAAGGCAATTGATTGTGAATCAACTAATTTGCGCACAGACTCCAAAATTCTCACTGCCTCAATCTACTATTGTTGTGCTGTTTGCGTTTTTTAAAAAAGGTCGCTAACTGTTATTCAGTTCTGATGCTTCCGTAACTGCAGTATCAAACGTACCGAATCCTTAGACTGCCTTAAACTCCTATCGTTGTTCTGTTTGCATTTTTAAAATATCTCGCAAAATCTTATTGAGTTCTGATGCTTTCATAGGCAAATATCGCAGTAGCATAGTTTAGAGTTTACATATCGAGAAACTTTGCGACTGCTCTCTGTTCGCGCAATACTCTGTTTTTATTTAGCCACAAAAATTAGACAGTTTGTAGAACGTCTGCGAGGCGTGAGGCGGGGAGAGGAGAAAAAGCCTCTCTTCTCACCCCTCTTCCGGCAAGCGCTGAGACCAGCTTCTCTGTTTCTGGACCAGGCAATCCTATCAGTTTTACCGGCCGTCCGAAGAATACTTCGTTATCAGTAGACTTGATCGTCAGCCTTACTGTGTGTTACTGTTCACTGGAAACAGTCCCAGAGCTTCTTTAATTTTTTTATTTTCACCTTCGCTGACGAAGAGAAAAATTCAGCTTAAACGCGAATGCACTAGACATCACACGCAAATTCAAAGCAAAAAACGGACGAGAAAATCCTACCATTGGTTATGTTTTAAGTGACTTATTCGAAAAGTGTATCGTAACGGAAACAGACATTTCAGAAATTACGTACAACAGTACCAGTATCGGTAAATTATTGATACACCAGGTATTAACACCGTGTAGACAATCTGACCGACATCATTTCAGAAGTGTTATTGCACTGAAGACGTGAGGTGATTAATTTATCTACAACAATCAGACCTTCTGAAGTCAGAAACAGCTACGATATTCACGTAGTGTCATTCATAAAAATGCTTTTAGAGCAGCGCATACTATCCTGTGCCTTGACTACGTCACTGCACCTGCAGCCACATTCGTGGTGCGCGTAAGCCGGACGGCTCTTAAGCCTAGTTTACACGACGACACTAGATTGCAGGCAACTGCGCTACCGGACACTGCGCATGCGCGTCTGGCGTTTGCGCAGCTCGTCGGTGAAACTAAACACTTTCGGCGTGTTACAACTTTGGCGACACTAGTTGCATGAGTTTTGAGGTTATGTGTGTACGTAGAGTGTAGACAAATTGAAATATACAGTGAGGAACGGAGAATAATGTTCGCTTTTCGGATATCCACGCTTTGCATAGGTTTTTGTGGGATTTCAGTGATGCTGATTACAAAAATAAGCAATATATTGCTGCTCATGAAACCTTCATGTGCGAACAGAACACAGAAAGTTTGAACATGTCTGAGCTGCAGGGCAAAATTTATTGAATTAGAAGCACATATACAACTGATTTAAGAAAAATGCAAGCAAATGTAATTGTAGCTGTGGAAATGCTCTCGTCTACAAGACTAAAATTCCATCGTTCGAGATGGCCGACTCTTTTTTTTAAGGAATATTGTTGACAGGAGGGAAGGCTACACAAATCAAGAAGCTGCATTCTTTATTCAATATTCATCTATTTAAATCGTTGCAGCAGTGCTCCCCATTCCCATATGTGTGAATTTTGAAACGTTGCCACTGTACAGATCTATCTTCAAGACAGTAGTTTCAAATTATTCTCTTCTTAATGCGGCCTGTTCGAATAATTACTGCTGTTAATGTTAATAATTATTACTGTTAATGTTAATAATTATTGGTGTTAATGAAAAAATGTGATCGCCAACTAAATCCGCATCTTATAACATGTCGAGTGTTCTCGATTTTAATGCACGCAGTGTGACATGTAACTTCAGTTCTGGCGAAGTGCTTCATGCATTACAGTACCTTTATTCCTTACCGCAAAATTAACTCTATTTAGAAGGAACGTTAACAGTTCTGTTGACATTCTAAGATAATGAAAAGAACTTCTTGGGTCTTCCATTACAAATTACTTCAGCAAGAATGCTGAGCAACCGAGCTGACGTCTTTTCTTCATCCAGGCACTAATCTGACCACGTTTCTTATTTTTTTCTTAGGCAGCGATTCCACGCAACAAGTTTTAACCCCACCACAACTCGTTCGACGTGCACCTGCCAAAACTTTCAATTTAGATACGACTCGGGAATCCACAAAACGACGAAATTGATTTGTATATTGGTTTCGCCGTGTCGACAGTCAAATATGAAACCATTTGCGTGCAACTCATTCCACTCAACGAGTGGCGCAACAAAATGTCGTCGTGTAAACTAAGCTTTAGAGCCAGCAGTTGCACATCACCTTGCGCGTGCGCAGAGCCTCTCGGTAGTCAGAACGCGCACCCCACCGCTGATTTTGGCGCACCGATGATCCACGTGATCGTCCGATTAGAGACAACAAACTACGATGTGCAGCAAAAGCTGTCATCATAGACTCCTACCTAACCACACCCACGGATACAGCGACATATTCAGAAAGAAACAGCCAAATGTTTGTGACAAGCGAGGAATTACAAATGTGATTTTAAGCTAACTTCTTAGGTTCCTGCCTAAGCGTAACCTCGGATATCGCAGTACATTTGGAAGCGAACAGAGAATACTTGTGATAAACAAGGAATTACACTGAAGAGCCATAGAAACCGTAATAACTGCCTAATATAGTGTAGGGCCCCCAGAGCACGCAGAAGTTTCGCAACATGACGTGGCATGGACTCGACTAATGTCTGAAGTAGTGCTGGAAGAAACTGACACCACTAATCCTGCTGGCTCGCTTCCCACGCTCGGGTTCCCGGGTTCGATTCCCGGCGGGGTCAGGGATTTTCTCTGCCTCGTGATGGCTGGGTGTTGTGTGCCGTCCTTATGTTAGTTAGGTTTAAGTAGTTCTAAGTTCTACGGGACTGATGACCATAGATGTTAAGTCCCATAGTCCTCAGAGCCATTTGAACCATTTTTTAATCCTGCTGGGCTGTCCACAAATCCATAAAAGTACGAGGGATGGATATCTCTTCTGAAGAGCACGTTGCAAGGTGTCCCAGTTATGCTCAATAATGTTCATGTCTGGGGAGTGTGGTAGCCAAATGAGTGTTGAAACTCAGAAGAGTGTTCTTGGAGCCACTATGTAGCAATTCTGGACGTGTAGCGTGTCGGATTGTCTTACTGAAATCGCCTAAGTCCGTCGGCGTGTATAATGGACATGAATGGATGCTGGTGATCAGACACGATCGTTTCATATTTTGTGCCTACCTCCAACCTGCCACTAGGCTTTCACCACAGTTCGCAAGGTAATATGATGCCAAACGTCTTTCGGCTAAATTGGCTGCTGGAACTCTCTTATCCCATTCCCACAGCACCAATTGCCATCCCGTCCTCAAAGATGTACCTATAAACAGTAGCGGAAACATGAGACAGCGCCGTTTGTTTGATGTGGTAGCATCTTTAGTTGTGCTACGGTAACAGACTACTCGCCGTCGATGTCTATCGCTCAATTTTCCCGGTTTATCATTTTTAAGCAATTTAGTTTCCTGTTTTATAGAAACCACCACGTCCCCCCACACTCTAAGCTAGCATCCTGTTCACATTTCCCTCACCTATCCCTTAGGATATTAAATTAACAAGTGAGCAGAGATGGTCCAATCTGATAACTGCTGGGCCTTGAGCTTCTGACTGCTTGCATGTACTTTGAGAGAGAGGTCATTTCAGACAGTTCAGTCTTAGCACTATTTCTTACTTAGCACCAGCCATAGACCATGTGTAAGTCATTAAAAATCATACCTACTGACATACGTGTCCGCAATGAGGCACCCCTACATGAGTATGGGTGTTTTATTTTTCACAGATACTCAGGAATTTCTACGG
This sequence comes from Schistocerca americana, assembly GCF_021461395.2. NCBI lineage: Eukaryota > Metazoa > Arthropoda > Insecta > Orthoptera > Acrididae > Schistocerca > Schistocerca americana. Next base: position 159,077,003 of record NC_060119.1, on the reverse strand, counting down.
TCTGTGACTCTACTGGAGTGCAAATATAACACTGTCGAGCATTAGAGGAAATACTGTGACTTTAGCAATCAGTGTACACCTTTGGGCTCTTTGGTATCCATATTGTCCACGCGGAATTTTGCTGATTCCTTGGTACAACTGCGATTTGGATGCTCTTTCGAATTCACTGTGTTTGCGAACACTTACAGATATGGGTCGAAATAGTGTCCTCAGTCTTCTCTCTGTCGCTTGCACCTGCAGCATTTACAAAGCTGTGAGAGTCGTATCCAACGTATCAGCAGCACCACATCACTGCAACTGCATACGCCCCATACCACTAGAAGCCTCCATCAGCTTGAAGGGTCCCCTGCTATTGTGCAGGGTCCATGTATTCATGAGGATTTGTCTCCAGACCCGTACACGTCCATCCACTCGATACAATTTGAAACAAGACTCGTAAGACCAGGCAACATGTTTCCAGTCATCAGCAGTCCAATATAGGCCAATATAAGTGTTGAGGGGTCCATGCGAGGCATAAAGCTTTGTATCGTAGGGTACACGAGTGTACCTTCGCCCCCGACAGTCCATATCGATGACGTTTCGTTGAATGGTTCGCACGCTAACACTTGTTGATGGCCCAGCATTGAAATCTGCAGTAGTTTGCGGAAGGGTTGCACTTCTGTCACGTTGAACGAGCCTGTTCAGTCACCGTTAATCCCATTCTAGCAGGATCTTTTCCGGCCACAGCGATGTCGGAGATTTGGTTGTTTGCCGGATTCCTAATAGTCACGGTACACTCGTTAAATGGTCGTACAAAAAGATTCCCACTTCATCGCTACCTCGGAGATGCTGTTTCCCATCCCTCGTACGACAACACCACGTTGAAACTCACTTAAATCTTGATAGTCTGTCATTGCAGCAGCAGTAAACGATCTAAGAACTGCGCCAACCACTTGGTGTCTTATATAGGCGTTGCCGACTGCAGTGCCGTTTTCTGCTTGTTTAGATAGCTCTGTATTTGAATATGCATGCTTGCACCAGTTTCTTTGGCGCTTCAGTGAATAAATGTCATTTCATTTGCAGCATTGTAAGCTGTACCCCTAGTTCCTGCATAACCACACACTACGAAATCGCTACATATTCGGAAAAACGGCCAAATATCTGTGACACTCCAGAAAACAGCTATTGCTGGTTCAAGAATCTGTTAAAAACGCGAAGATGAAAAGTGAAAGGGTTAGCATACAGCAGGATGCGACGTTCTTCATGCATGGCATTGCATTTATAACCACAAGACCACGCTAAATAACGGGAACAGGAAACAGTGTTATTATTCATCTTACGATTTCCTGAAAGCCTTTACCGATTTGTCTCTGCTGCGGACTCCGCCCTGTGACCCGGAAATTTCGGTCGCTGATGGCGGGGCGTTGAGAGGCACGAAGAACGGCCCGGTCAGCCGTTTTTTGGAATGTCAGCTGCTGTCGGCGCTTCTTAGCGAGGCTGTTCCACCACACACATGCTACGACAGATGTAAGACATAACTTCAGCTTTATTTTGTACACGTTCTATTGAACTACCTGCGCAGGGCCGAGAAATACAAAGCGTTATTTCATTTGTCTAAAACCGTTTAAAATCTAATTCCTCACTTACATTCACCATAACGCATACATTATTTATGATTTTCGCCGCGTTTCGATTACACCTGTGAAATCGAGAATTATCACGATCAGGGAAATGACATGCAAGGACTATGCCCCTTTAACTAACATAATTTATTCTTGGACAACAACATTTATTTTTATACATTTTTTGGTAGCAAAAGGTCCCCTTTCAAAACAAAAGCAGGTAGGAAAACTGAAGTTAATTTGCCATTACAGACGTGAAGACGTTCAAAATCGTTAATGAGACAGACGTTGATGTACAATAATAGTAACCTCAAACAAATTCAAGAAATAAGAACTTAACAGCATTGGCTTTTTTTTTAATTTCTAAACAATTTTAAATAAACCAGCCAATTTCAATAATTAAACCAATTCCAAATAAATTTCTTCAAGCGAATTCAGATCCAAAACATTAGGTAGACATCCAAAAGATAAATATTAATAAAGATAACAATTGACCTTTAGTGAATGACAGAAAGGTTTACACCAAAAAGATTTACAATAAAACTATGCAAAACATTAAAGGGAAAATTTCCTGAGCGGAGCCAGTTAATCAAAGGCCACTTGGACGACAGCAAAATTTCGTTTACAATACTTGTCAGATAACACATGATGCTGAGCTTGAGAACAGGCAGCTAGGAAGCACGACTGCAAACAAATAGCAGGCCACGTTAGGAAATTCTCGAGAGCCGTGCACAGTGCCGTAAGTAATCCAGGCCCACGCGGCAAGAAGCCGCCGACATGGAACACTCTCCCAGCAACCTATACCCATAGATGTCAGACAAGAGGTCGGTACCAAAGGTTGCGTGTTGATAGAGTATCAACCAAAACATCGATTTAGTTCGTGCTGTGCGCTGTCGTTCAGTAGAACACTTCTAAATGGTAATTAAATGTAACACCAGCATTACGTATAAGAGGGAAAGCGCGTCTGTGAGCTGCAGATACGAAGAACTCTTCTAGATGAGATGGTAGACCGTCAAATCGTCGTACGCAAGGTCCCTGATGTCTGTGATTGTTAACAGTTTACGCGTGAAATTGTTACATGGGGGAATATTTTTCTGGCATGTAAAAGGACGTTGCGGTGTTCGTAGCACTGTTCTTTTGGCTGTCTGCTTTCGCTTCGTCAGCTGAAAGTCGAAAACTTATTGCGTACGTTGGTATAGATAACTCCATAACTATCTATACAAATGTACTCTATAGGTTTGTTACTTTCAAGTAACGAAGCGAAAGCAGACTGTCAAAAGAACAGTGACAGAAAACCGAAACGTCCTTTTACATGTCAGAAAAATGTTCTCCCATGTAGCAGTTTCACGCGTAAACTGTTAAAAAAATCGTCAGCAGTGGCTTACGAACTCGGGACATTTAGATGACAACCAGACGCTTAACCAACTTTTTTCTTTTTTTTTTTTTGTTGATCCTATTTTGTTCGTTATAATTCGTTCCATTTGTTCGTGGCGGACGTCCCATGACGCTTCTTCGTGTTCATCGTCGATCCATGAACTCAGTTTTTTAATTACAGAGGGCGACTAATGCTCTTTTTTATTTATTTTTTTATTTTTTGCTGCTCTCATTTTGTTCGTTAATGTTCGTTGCATTTGTCCGGGGCGGACATCCCATGATACCCGTTCAAGTTCATCGTTGATCCGTTGACTCACTTTTCTTAGTATAGGGGCCACCTAACCCTCTGACCGAACACAATGAGCTACCGTGCCGCCGGAAAACTCACCCTACCAGCTCCTAAAGCTCACAGATACGGTTTACCTACACACCGTAGTTCTGGTGTTACTCGTAATTATCGTTACGCATCTTCTACTGGACGACAGCACACAGCACGAACTAAATCGGTCTTTTCTTTCATACTCTACCGACACGCGACGTTTGGTACGGATTTTAGTGTCTGACATCTGGAGGACTTGTTGTTGGTAAGTGCTGTTAACGAACAAGAAAGATAAGTATCCAACTGGATTATGCTACAGGTAAAAGTTATGGTTTTACCAGGATGATAGTTATACAGCCTTTCCATTAAGTTGATACATCCTAGGAAATAAGCTTCGCTAACAGAGAACTACAGAAAGGGAGCTGTAATTTCTTCCAGGAAGGAATATAAGTAACAACTCGCTAGGGTCTTACCATCAACTGGAGCTCACAGCATGCTGAAAGGGTTGGCTGATAGTGATACCAGAGAGACCTCAGCTACTCAAACGCCGTGAAAACAATTATAAAAGAAAAAGCGCCCATTTTGTTCTTTTGCATAAGAATTTTAAAAGAAACACAATTGATTTTTCTTTAAAAAAATACAAGATAAGCCGTAGGTCGCTGATATAGCTATGCGTGACAGCTGCGCGCATTACGTATCTATGACAACATTAACCATGGCAAATTTTTTGAGAGAGAATGCTGGCCAGCAGATTAACACAAGTTACTTCAAAATTACACAGAGCAGACATGGCAATACACTAGTCCTATATCATACTGCCAAATAGTAAGCCAATGAACATAAGCACGGACATCTGCTCAAACAGTTTGCGGAGCGGGAAATAGGTGCACAGTGCTGAACAACTAGTTGCTCACAACGTAAGCGAACCGGACCTTTGTCCTCTGTCCCGTTATGGCAAAGAGGAGCGGAGGACGACCTGGAAGAGACGTTGTGCCGGCCTGCACCGCTTGTCCATTCCTCCGAGGCCTGCTGCTGCCGGCGGCGAAAGCTTTGCGTCATTCGGGAGGACGGATGTTCAAACCCGCTTTCGGCCATCCTGATATAGTGTTTCCGTGATTATAGCTTCAGGCAAATGCCGCGATGGTACCTCTGAAAGGGCATGACCGACTTCTTTCCCCATCCTTCCCTGCTCCAATGAGACCGATTATCTCAGTATTTGGTCCCCTTCCCCAAATCAACCAGCCAAAATTTCTCCTCAACAGCGGGCGCCACACTCTTCGGAGGCCTCTCCCCACATGCGACTCCAGCGACCGCTTTAGAAAATTAGGCGAGGGAGCGATAACCCGCAAAAGGGAGTAGTCGGCGCCCGTGATGAGACGCCAGCTAAAAGTTATCGATAACGGAGAGGTGAAATGAGCCGCAACGTTCTTAACCTGAATTCAAGGAAAGTATAGATAAGTTTTTTTCCGCCATGATATTTTCAGAAATATTTGGTTTTACAAGTATTAGATACAGGGGAAAATTGTTTATGCTTGTTATTGTACGACATGTGCTGTATTTTCTCGAACTAAGTTCCATCCAGTAGCAAATATTTTACAAGAGTAAACAGAATAAAACGGAAGTGTAAGACAGCCTAAAATAGCAGATTCTCTGATACGTACCAGTTCATAATCCTTAAGGATGTGGTTGTCTGTAAGGCTTTAGAAGTTTTATATTAAAAACCTCTTGTTACGAGGTTCGTTCAATAAGTAATGCCCCACTTTTTTTTTAAGAACGAGCCATTAATATACACAGACAAACGTCCTTGTTGGTGCTTCACATTTGATGTATGTTCTGCGCCAGTGAAGTTTCGAACTGTTCTGGCAGATGGAAGAGTCGTAGTGCAGCATCGAAATGGCGTCTACATATGGCTCACGTTACAAGCAGCGTGCTGTTATTGAATTCTTGTGTGCAGAAAAAGAAACCGCGGTGAATATCCACGAACGTTTTTGTCTAGTGTATGGTGATGCTGCAGTTGATAGGAGTACAGTTGGGCGGTGGGTAAAGAAAGCTACAGCCTCAGTCAGAGTTCCATGAACTGCCACGCTCGGGACGTCCTGTCACAGCCACTGCTCCAGACCTGCTGAATCGTGCGGATGCCATTATTCGTGTAGACCGGCGCATCGCAACTCGATAATTGGCTCTACAGTTGTCGGTCAGCATTGGAAGAGCGCCTGCAATGATCAAGGCTCTCGGATATCCCAAGAGGTGCTCACAATGGATTCCACGAATTCTCACAGCGGACCACAAGATTCAAAGAAACACCATTTCATGTGAATTGTTGGAGCGTTTTGAGACTGACGGACAGGCGTTTCTGCCACGGATCGTTACGGCGGACGAAAGCTGGGTGCACCAATTTGCGCCGGAAACAAAGAAGCAGTCCATTGAGTGGCGTCATCTTCATTCACCACAAAAGAAGATATTCAAGACAAACCCTCTCAGCCGTAGAAGTCGTGGTGACAGTCTTCTGGAATTGTGATGGCGTAGTTCTCGTGGATGTGGTGGCAAGAGGATCGACCATCAACTCAGAAGCATGCGTGAAGACTCTGAATAAACTCAAGAACCGTTTCCGCCGTGTTCTATTGGACAAGAATCCAACAGAAATCTTGCTCCAACACGGTAATGCATGCCCACGCACAAGTCTGAGGACCCGGGAACGCATCGCCAAATTGGGTTGAAAATCTTTGCTCATCCACCCTACAGCCCACACCTGGCACGCTCGGACTTCCATCTCTTTGGGACGCTTAAAGATTATCTACGCAAAACACACATTGAAGATGACGAGAGTGCCAGTCATGCAGTGGAAACATGGGTACACCTACAGGACAAGAGCTTTTACCAGCAGGGAATACGTACTCTTCCACAACAATGGCGTACGACCATAGACGTGATGGAGACTACGTAGAAAAATAGGATATGGACAAGACGTGCTGATGTGTATTGTTACCAAATTCTGACTCCTAATAATAAACACGTTCTGAGAAAAAAATATGGGGCATTATTTATTGAACGATCCTCGTTATTTATAAAAGCAGCTGTTGTGTTACCGCCGGCCGTAATGGCCATGCGGTTCTATGCGCTACAGTCTAGAACCGCGCGGCCACTACGGTCGGAGGTTCGAATCTTGCCTCGGGCATGGGTGTGTGTGATGTCCTTAGGTTAGTTAGGCTTAAGTAGTTCTAAGTTCTAGGGGACTGATGACCTGACATGTTAAGTCCCATAGTGCTCAAAGCCATTTTAAACTTTTTTTTTGTTGTGTTACCATGATGTAACTGTAACACATTTGCTTCGTACTGTTTTGCTTTCAAAAACGCATAGCTATGGTTCAAATGGCTCTGAGCACTATGGGACTTAACATCTACGGTCATCAGTCCCCTAGAACTTAGAACTACTTAAACCTAACTAACCTAAGGACGTCACACAACACCCAGTCATCACGCCGCATAGCTATGACGCATTGTTAATTACTATCTAACAATGTCAGGTTGACCCACTGACCCAGATTACATGGATAATTTTAGTACTTCGCATTTCCATCCTCTCAGTTTCAGCTCTATTATATCACACGCCATTAGAGACGCAGTGAGTCGTCTTCACTTTCATAACATTTCCCAGTTATCTGATACTGTTTCGCTATGAACACGTAGTTATATAGAGACTGAAACATCAGCATTAAAACAGGAAAAGCTGAAGCATAGCACCAGAAGTGAAAGACGACGACTTAGAAAAAAATCTGGTGAAAAATTGTTCATCTCTGTCTGGAGAAGCACCGAATTCATTAAAAATTTAAAAACAAGCACTTATACGTTTATGAATACACGTTATTGAGCGTTTCCAGTATTAGCGATTCCCTATTTGCCCTCATGTGTAAGCAGCTGAGCATCGTTTGTGTGGTGTGTGTGTATGTGTGTATGTGTGGTGTCACCGCCAGACACCACACTTGCTAGGTGGTAGCCTTTAAATCGGCCGCGGTCCGTTAGTATACGTCGGACCCGCGTGTCGCCACTATCAGTGATTGCAGACCGAGCGCCGCCACACGGCAGGTCTAGAGAGACTTCCTAGCACTCGCCCCAGTTGTACAACCGACTTTGCTAGCGATGGTTCACTGACAAATTACGCTCTCATTTGCCGAGACGATAGTTAGCATAGCCTTCAGCTACATCATTTGCTACGACCTAGCAAGGCACCATTACCAGTTACTATTGATGCTGTAAAACGTGTACCGTCAAGAGCGATGTTCACCAATTATGGATTAAAGTTAAGTATTCTAGCAGCTACGTACGTTTTTTGTTAGTCTCATTTCCTTGACCTGTTCCAGACCTCACGCCAGCCTGCGTGAGCTAAAACGCGTGCCTTTCGGCTTCCTCTCATAGTGGGTTGGCTGTCTTGCCAATCCACAACAGTATGTATGTATGTGTGTATGCGTGTGTGTGTGTGTGTGTGTGTGATTGTGTGTGTGAGAGAGAGAGAGAGAGAGAGAGAGGAAGAGAGGGAGAGAGAGAAACCGATTCTGCACAACCAAAGCCTGGCGGAAGCTATTGACAGCGGGCGAACGGCGCGCCGCCACCTAGCCACAGACAGTGAGAAATTGTCAAAAAGAATTATAGTAGGGACATGGACTTATTTATTGATCAGTGAAAGGGAGAATACAATAAATAAACACAGATTTCTACTTATGTAAACATAGTCATTCAAAAGTAAAGACAAGCAATTTAGAGTGCACAATAGGTATTCGCCTGCAACACTTAAAATGACATTTTGAACGTATAGAGTGCGGCAAATAATTGTGGCCGCACGAGTGGATACGATGGGACATGAGTGTATGAATATAATCGCTCTCCGTAACGCGCGCACCGCATGTGCGCCCGCCATGTGATTCACACCGGTTCAGAAAGTGTTGCGGGCTGTGTCAAGGTGAGCGGAGCAGTGCAAAGTGGAGCAGCGTTGTGAAAAGTTACGTCAGAACAAAGTTGTGGAGACGTGTAGTCAGTTGTTTGCTGAGGAGTTTAATGGTGTCAAAGTGTCAGCAAGTGTCATGCAAGGCTTAGTCCGAAAATGGCGTCAGATAGAATCTGCTTTCAACAAGTCAAAAAACATTCCGAGACGTGTCGGCACACCAGAAAATGTGGATGCACTTCACCAGCAAATAGTTCAGGTTCCTACCAAATAAATCCGACGCCTGTCGCAAGAGACCGGTATATCACGTCGAATATGGAGACGAATACTCCACCTTGACCTGCACATGCGTACCTACCGAGTGATTGTTTTTCATGCATTAAAACAAGCAGGTGCTCCTCAGCGCCTCAAATTTTATGAGTGGCTGTTCTCTGGGATGATAGTGAACGGCTTGGACATGGATCTGTTCTTTATGTCTTATGAAGCCTGATTTCACCAGAGTGGCTACATCAACTCACAGTATCTAAGTTTCTGGGCAGCGGAGAATCCGCATAACTTCCGCGAATCACCATTGCATGATCAGAAGGTCGGGCTTGGCGTGTAGTGTCTACAAGCCGCATTATTGGTCCCATCTTCTTTCATCAGTTGCTGACTTCGATGCAATACATTTCCAACAATCTGAAACTGTTTGTGGCATCATTAACATAGGAGGAAACACCTACAGTTACTTCCAATGGGTTGGAGCAAATGCTCATACAGCCGGCTGAACCTTGAAGCACATTTACACAATCTTCACTCCTGACAGAGAAGTTAGCAGACGTCAGTCTGGTTAGGGTCCCAGTCACCTGATCCTTCAGTGTGCGACTAGTTTGTGTGGGGAGCACTGAAGTCTAAGGTGTATCGCAACAACCCTCACTATCTTCAAGAACTAAACTGGCCGGAGTGGCCGAGCCCTTCTAGGCGCTACATTCTGGAACCGCGCGACCACTACGGTCGCAGGTTGAATCCTCCATCGGCATGGATGTGGGTGATGTCCTTAGGTTAGTTAGTAGTTCTAAGTTCTAGGGGACTGATGAACGCAGATGTTAAGCCCCATAATGCTCAGAGCCATTTGAACCATTTTTCAAGAACTGCAGCAAAACATTTCGGATCAGACTGCACCAATTCCAGCAGTCCAGACTCAATCCGCCTTCACCAACTTGCGGACCCGGGTCCTACAGTGCTGAGAGATGAATGATGGTCACTTTCAACGTCTGCTATAGTTGGGCTATTACTGTGTTTCCTTTCCTCCACTGTTTCTTTGTACCCTGCCATTCTACTTTGCCCCACCTTGTAGAATGTTATGGGTTGTGCTTAGTAGGCCCTCTCTTCCACTCTCTTGCATTCTCATTAGCATGAATTTCACTGGATAGTCTACTGTTTTCTCTGTAATTTTACGCCACGCCCCTATTAGACCGTTCTTTACATCATTTTATTGGATGTCTTATGATTTATTATATTTTTGTCGAGTACGTTCCACAAATTCTGTACGGTATTCGATTAACGGCTGGGGATTCCCGTGGTGTTGGCATCCAGCAGGGAATGATATTCAACAACCATAGCCTACCATCTAGAGCTGTACGTTTTGCAACATTATCTTGTGTGAAAATATAATCCCTAGAAAGATCCATATTGTTTACTCTTGTGGATATATGAGGATGTGTTTTTAGGATGTTTATATAAACTTTGTGGTCCATAATTCCACCAATAAAACACGACTCCCGCACACTGTTTTCACTCACGCAGTGCCAGAAAAGTACTATAGGTCGTCCACGTTTAACTGAGGCTGTTTTATTTCTCTCTTCAACTTCACAGTTCTCCTCCACGCCGTTACTCGCCCATTTGACTTAAACAGGTCAAATCTACTCTAGTCAGTAAACACAGCCTCCTTCCAGAAATCAAACCCATCGGATTTATGTTCTCTTACAAATGCAACTCGCATCCTTCTGTTGATCTTAGTAATGTATGGTCCGGCTAGGACGGTATCTGAAGACGACTCAAACTGTTCGAACAGTTTACGTCACACTTCGGGAAGTCTCGAGTTCTGTTCGAACTACTGATTTTCCTGCGATCTGGTGGCTTTAGTGGATACTATGACAACGAACTGTCTTGGCGTTTTTAATACACTATGAATTTTAACAACAAAAATAACTTAAACATGAACTGAAATATCTAGGGTGCAACACAAGCGTAACAACCGCAATTAATAAATAAATTAAAGATTGCAATCATGGTTTTGAGCTCTCGCTCGTCCTATAACCTGGTGGTCGGATGGCACTACCTGCAAGATGGGTCATTCCGCTGTTAATTTATTCTCGCGAAAAAAATTACGGTCAATTTATTACCACACATTTCGTTTGTTCGGCATTGAATACTTGATTAATTGTCTTAATTGTTTCACCGTTACCGTCTTGTTTTCAAATTGATTAAAACCTGTAAAATTTTATCTCTTGCTCTAATATGTGAACTGGGACTGAACTGCTCATTTAGAACCTACTTGGTAAATCATTAACGCTTCTCACAAACGAATGAAATATTTTACTGGATTCAGTCAAGGAATTTTTTTGGGGACGGTACTGTACGAGAACGCATATATTTGTTCAAATACAATTATTTCGTCCACTGTCTCATCAAATCTTCAAAGTTACGCAGAGCCGTGGCTTATTTTGTGGCTAGTTCGTAGTTTCTTGTGTATCCCTTGCACGTGCGCCGCGAGAGTCAAATGTCACGTGATTGTTCGAACGAGCTCGACATTGTATTGAATGCTGTGGCACATAAGGAAATCTCGAGCCAGTTCGAACACGAGTATCATTTGCACAACCCTAGGTTCGGCGTCCATGCGCAGCTCCATAAAGCACATATCTTACAGCCTACGCTGAAACATGCTTTCCTGTATGCATTTGAGCTGTAGTAGCAAGTTTTGCAGCCCTTAGTTTTGAATTTTTCTTGACTTCTCCAAGTACCTGTCGTTTTTCCATCTGAGGTAAAACTGCAGCACCACAGTTTTCCCTGAACTGGTAGATCTGCCAATTTCTTGGAAATATTTTCGTTTTCGAAACAACTTGATGGTGACTTCTCTCTCCTCTTTCATCGTTTCGCAATATCTTCGAACCGTGTCACTTAAATATCACTCTACGGCCTTTAAAACGGAGAGAGAAATTTCCAATACAGTGAATGAAATACAACTGCATAAGGAAAGGAAGAAGGGTGTGTGTGAGTGTGGTAGTATATCTGAGAACTTATTTACTAGACGAATACTTTGTAATACTTTCCTTTTTTATCTGTTATTGTTCGAACAATCGTAATATTTTGTCGAAAGCAGCAGCATATCGGGTAAATCCAAGCCTGTTCGAACACGAGTATCATTTGCAGAGTCCAAGGTTCGGCCTTCATACACAGCTCCACGAAGCACATATCTTACAAGTTATGCTAAAACATACTTTCCTGTTTGCGTCTGAGCTGCGACAGGAAGTTTTGGAGCGCTATTATTTGTGGTGCTGCGTGTGAGTCTACCGGGACTCTGCAACAGTTAGCGCAAGCTGCCTGCCACAACTGAGAACTCAAAATGCGATTAAACATCATATCCCTTCGCCACCTACAGGTTTAGTTTGGGACGTACAGGGGCGAAACTCGCGAAAAGGACAAACTCTGTGCCAGTAACCTTTGATACAAGAGGAATTTATTTTATTTAATGAACCAATGATCATTTAAGGTAACTGAGCTCTTGTTTTATTTAACTTGAGAGACTGAAAATTTTGTTGGTGGACGGGAATTAGAATTTGGTTCTCCTCTTTTTCAGTATTTGAACCTCTTGGAAAGATTTATTATTGCGTTGCTTTCCAGAAGACCGTAAACGCCTCAAGGTCTCCATGATAGGCTCGCCTCTGAGTTAGAATACCGGTCCAACACAAAAATGTTCGTAATTTCATCCAAAGCACCAACATGTGTACACCGAGCTACTACTGAAAACTAATTTGCGTTTTTAATGTGTCTCTATGTGTTGTCAACAATGGCGTTGTTTCTAGTCAAACATGCAAATATCTCACTACTTGTAGGCAAACAATTGATGCTTAACGTCTGTCCTTGGACAGGAAATAACGGAGGTAGGTGCAGTCTCCGATTTCCGATCAAGTGAAGAGAACTGTATCCTCATTTCAGATTCAAACATCTAGCTCCTGGTGAAAAATAACGATTACGTGCTGTGTAATAATCCCCGTAGCAAAACCTTACACGTGGCATTTCAATTTTAAACACGTGCACACTTCGTTACTAGTGAATGAAAGTATATTAAACACGTTTCTTCGTTACTTAATACGAAGGTAAGTGTCGTGATGTGTTTCCCGGTTTAGTACAAAAATTACCGTTATTTATTTTCAATTTGAGACTCGATAACTGATACTAGTGAACACATGGATATTTCGTGTCTCTTTATGTCCAGTCAGCAGTTGCCGTCGTTGCCGTGATCAAGTCTCGGTCAGGCACGATAAGCTTTCTTAAGTTAGCTTATAGGTCCAAAACAAAAATGTTCGTCTTGTCGTTCGAAGTGCAAACCTGTGGAAAAATAGTTGTTCATGAATCATGAATACAGTGAAATTACTACTGGTAATCTGTTAATGTTGGGGTTTCCATAAAGCGCTTGCCACTCTTTTCTCAACTGGTTCCTTCAACAACCGGTTTGTACAAAATCGCTCGCGACAGGAACGAAATTTAAAAGGTCTAGAATAACCTGCTCGGAGCAAAATACTTATATTTGTCATAGAATTTTATGAGTCTTGAATTGTCTCAAAACCTCTTGTACAAAATAATATTTAATTGTTTGCCTGACATATGCTAATGAGAGTGGTAATGCTTCTGAAATATCACATATTGTAATAAAGTTGAGTTTACTGGGTTTAAGGACTGTCTCATCTCCGATAATACAGGTATGTTTCTTAGGATTTGCAGTATAATTGTGTTATTTTACATCTGCACTGAATGCTATAAAGAGCAGTGGTAGTGGACTCTCTGGTATACCTTTTATATAGTCAAACGACTGCACCGCAAAGAGATTGTAGGGCCTGCAAGACAGCGAAGTTATGTGAGCTGCACTCAAGTGGAGCCTGTTATTGGTTAAATTAGAACAATAGCATAAGGCTCATTATGCTGAAGAAATTGGTGCCCTTAAATAAGAACCTGCGAGCGGTAGTAATGCGTCAAAGTAAACAGACTGTTGGATAAAAGAATGGAGAGCTCCCTGTTTCTTGCGTTTCCGAAAGGATCTACAATAAGAATATGGTGTCATATTATGCTTCAGAACCCAAAACTGTTTATTTTTTTCCTTCATACTAAAAGCTGTGATATGAGAAGAGAAAATCACTTATACGCTTCTTAGAAACTTCATTTTTTATGTTTATTTTCTCACTTCATACTAAAACAGGGGCGCTGATATGAGAGGAGGATATGTAGTATACGCTTCCAAGACATAATATTTCTTTGAGTGCTACTACTGGGTGCATGATACCTATGCAGTTAGTTTGTAGAATAAATTTTGATATCACTTCACATTACTTTGTAAGAAGATTCGAAAATAACGGAGCGAATATTTCAACACAATATTGTGTTGGCTTATGACATGATACCCGTACCAATTGCTCCATGGCACCTGTCAGTAGAGTCTGACGTTGATAACTGTAAGAACATGCAGGCAGCGATGTCCGCTAACTGCAGTCAGAGCCAAGGTAATCCCTTTCTGTCTATGGCGAAGCGTCTGCTCCAGTGTCCACGCTCAGCCAAGATAAACAAATCGCGGCGGCATTGGGCGTTGTTAATATTTATTGTTGCCAATATTTATTGTTGCTTGTATCTCTAATGTTAATAGTATAGATTCAGATTTGTGTAAAGACGAAAACACACCCACCCACATTGATTGCAGTGAGAGTGACGACTGCTGTCTGTTGAATAACACAATTTTATTTATGAACTGCAACATTTTCATAATACCTGAGTATGATACAAAATATGAAGTTAATACAAACATTTCATAAGTCAAAAGTCGGTAACATCCTACTAATTCTAGCTAAAAGAGACACAATAGTCTTGCAGACACTTAATGCCTTACTATGATAGACTGCCGTCGCGATGTTCCTGTAGTGAATTGAATTTAATTTGTATTGTTACAATGAATATTTTAATAGCGTTTTTCATTAGTTTATTGAGCACAACAGTAATCATCAAAGAGAAATTAATCAGCAACAGTATACTCTTTCACAAAATGTAAAATAATCTGACAATGGTAAAGTAGTTTACAAATTCTACGCCTGTAGAATCCCATTAGTTCTAACAATGTCATTAGAGCAGTGTAGTTTGAAGAGCATGTTCATCTAGAAATGAACTGCCTTGACAGTTGATCGATCAAGAGCGGGAAAGGTAAAATTTTACGAGTATACGGTCAGAAGGACGCCTGGGAGATGACTTCCCCTTCAATTTCCTGGATAGTTTTGTTTCTCAAATAAACAGGGTGCGTTACCATGCAATATCACACGTGACGTAGTTTTGTCTGTCGATTTTCTTGCACTGCGACCGGAAGGTGTCTTAATTGTTGGCAAGAAATTCCAGCTGTGGTCGACATACCCTTAGGGAATAATTCGTAGTGCAAAACACACTTTTAGAGCTATCAGATGGAAAATATTATGTTCACACTACTCTTTGCTCGAGTTTACGTCTTTTGGTAGGTCTCAGCCTTTCATTTCTTTTGAGAACGTTAAAGATAAAGGCATATTCACTCGTCACCAGTAACAGTACGGCATAGACATGCTTAGTGAGCGACTTGATGACGTTCAAGCAAAACTTCAATAATAGTCACTCTGTTGATTTTTGTTGTTTCGAATTAGAGCATTCAGTACTCCTACACATGACTTCTGAACCTTGCCTGTTGAATGCAAATGTCGATGATGGTTAAATGGTATTACATCGGTTATATCAGTTGTCGAGGTTTCTCTAATATGGAAAATCATTCATGCCAGAACGATCTTTGTTTAAACAAGAATACCTTTTTCAGGTGTATTTTTCCTAAAAGCACTCGCTCCGAACACAGTTCAAATCTTTCGAGCTGCCTCCTCTGTATTCACCCCTCTATTATACGACAAGTAAATACTGTGTTACAGACGTTACACCTTTTTCCACTTGCGGCCCAATTTTACAGCTCATGACCGTAGTTCATGATTGTCATGTTTGCAAACTCCAATGTCTAACTGCAAGATGATAAGTAGAGATTCAAATTCGAAAATGATAGTTGATACATACACCGCGTCGCGCCGCGTTCATCTGGACGGCGTCCGATTTCGGGCGGTGGGTGGCATGTGGCCGGTTGCCTGTAGCCGCTGCAACGCGAGGAAACGCTCGAGCGTAAGCTGTTCTGATCGCGACGTAGCCACGAGTTACCCTGCGGTATTGCTTCTGGAAGTCGTTGTTATTACTGGTGGGTATAATGTAAAGCGAATTATCTTCGATGTTCAATCAGACTTAGAAAAAAAGGAAAAGAAAAGAAAAGGAGATACGGTTGGATACGCGAACAGGCGATTGTAAGTGCACAAGGCACGACGATTATCACTGGATCACGGTCCCACACAACACGACAACATCTCTGAAGTAGACAATACTTTTTCCTGACACTTCCGTATCTTACAGCGTTACCAGATTGTGCAGATGGCCGAACTTAGTGTTGTCAGGGGCAGTCAGTTTTATTGACCACCTTAAGTGAACGCCTTTGACTTAGTCTCTGTGGCGGCCGGCCAGCGGTCGGTTTTATGTCTAAGACTGTGTATACAGATTTGTATGGATTAATATTATTTACAAAATTTTGGAATTCACATATTTAATAAGAATTCAAAGCAGAAAAGAAGAGTAATCAAAACATAACTACATAGTGTTAAAGGAATTTGCGGAACAGTGTGCTTGGAGGACGAGGTGTATCATTTAAGAAAGGCTTTCAGAAAAACCAGGCACTCTAACAAAGAGATACAAAGCGAGCTATATCCTAAAAGGTCTATAGTTTCAAATAAAAAAGAACCAACTAGACGGAAGATTTCCCTACAATTTGTGAAAACAGTCACAGATCGCACCAACAACGTACTTACTCAGAAAACGCGGTACTGGTACGGTGTTTAAACTGATAAAAGCTAAGCTCGAATGTTTGACTATTGCAAAGGGCCTATGACCGACGCATGCCACAATAGGAGTACATAAAATCTGATGCAATTGCGGCCAAGTGTACATAGGATCTTTAAAAAGTAGCATTAAATCCCGCCTCAAGAAACACAAGAGCAATTGTCGGCTGGGCAAGGCAGATAAATCGGCTGTAGCAGATCATTTGCTAGGACCAGGAAACTACCAAATTTTCTCTCTCTACAATCTGGTGTCAGCAAGATCTAATAATTACTACTGTACTATTTACAGAGAGACCATAGAAATGTCGGCCGGAGTGGCCGATCGGTTCTAGGTGCTACAGTCTGGAGCCACTCTACCGCTACGGTCGCAGGTTCGAATCCTGCCTCGGGCATGGGTGTGTGTGATGTCCTTAGGTGAGTTAGGTTTAAGTAGTTCTAAGTTCTGCGGGACTGATGACCTCAGAAGTTAAGTCCCGTAGTGCTCAGAGCCATTTGAACCATTTTTGAACCATAGAAAATCAAGAGCACAAAAAAATTTCTGCATAAAAGGGGGAGGACTGAAATTAGATAAGTTTTAGGACCTAGTGCTAAATGAAACAAACAACGCCGACTTTTCCCCATTACAATCTCCACTGCACACATCTTAGGCGGCGAAATCATGACTTCACGAACCTACCGTTGCGTGGGTATGTTTAAATAGTTCGACTTGCTGAGCTTGTTTTGCGTGTGTAGCCGCTTTCTCAGTCGGTAAAACCTGTGATGAAATCTCTATCAGTGAAAGACTTAGGCACAGAACTGTACTTTGGATAAGGGATTTATGCCCATAAATTGTTTATCAGAAAAATTACAAATACTGGGGTAAGGTGAGTCTTATTTTGAAGGCACATTATATTTCCGAATTTTCCAGATAACAGTAGAATTCAATGAGGTCAGGCAGAACGTTAGCGTGGAGTAACGTTACAATTCCCACGCTGGCTGAAGTAGCCGCTGGACATCTGGCATTGCCGGTAGACGGTCGGGAGAGGAACTGAGTTTAGATGTGGGAAAGACAATAACACCAGCTCACGATACGTAGGAAAATCACAGCCATTCTAGCTTGAAGCAAGTGACTTTGCTTAACAAATATTTACAAATAAAAACAACTTATTCCACTACAGATATTAAGAGAAGCGTATTGGTCATAAACACTTATGTAGAACAACATTACCTGTCGAGAAAGTAATCATACCAAGGAACAAATGAACAATTATTAACATAACGAATCTGTACGAATAATTACCATGTTCGGCGATTGTATGTACGAAATTTACACTGCGCTCCATACTCGGCGATCACAGTTAGGATACCTTTCGATCTAGTCTGTCATAAGTCCATGCTCTCAAGAAACTGCTAGTTTTGAGTTACAAGTGATGAATTTCTCGTTATTGTCAGATAACGATGTTTTCGTAAATAAACACGTCATTCCAAGAACATTATTGCTGCGAACACAGCTTCCCGTTTACATAATTTAGAAATTACCGAATACAGAGTTGTACTTCAGAGAACCCGGTGGTGCTGATACTGCTTCCACGAGCGACATGAACTACGAGACGCTTGTAGCAAAACAGGTACTGTTTAATTTTTGTGAAGTGAAAACTGGAATAAACTCAACTGTTCCTGTCGCCCTCAACAATACAAGTGCTGTAATTACCGACACGCTATCTGATAGAAAATGAGTTGCCAAAACTAAAATTGTATATTAATTAACAAAGTAACCAGAAACCCCAAACTGTAAACTACACTACTGGCCATTAAAATTGCTACACCACGAAGATGGCGTGCTACACACGCGAAATTTAACCGACAGGAAGAAGATGCTGTGATATGTAAATGATTAACTTTTCAGAGCATTCACACAAGGTTGGCGCCGGTGGCCACACCTACAATATGCTGACATAAGGAAAGTTTCCAACCGATTTCTCATACACAAACAGCAGTTGACCGGCGTTGCCTGGTGAAACGTTGTTGTGATGCCCCGTGTAAGGAGGAGAAATGCGTACCATCACGTTTCCGACTTTGATAAAGTTCGGATTGTAGCCTATCGCGATTGCGGTTTATCATATCGCGGCATTGCTGCTCGCGTTGGGGGAGATCCAACGACTGTTAGCAGAATATGGAATCAGTGGGTTCAGGAGGGTAATACGGAACGCCGTGCTGGATCCCAACGGCCTAGTATCACTAGCAGTCGAGATGACAGGCACCTCATCCGCATGGCTGTAACGAATCGTGCAGCCACGTCTCGATCCCTGAGTCAACAAATGGGGACGTTTGCAAGACAACAACCACCTGCACCAACAATTCGACGACGTTTGCAGTAGCATGGACTATCAGCTTGGAGACCATGGCTGCGGTTGCCCTTGACGCTGCATCACAGACCGGAGCGCCTGCGATGGTGTACTCAACGACGAACCTGTGTGCACGAATGGCAAAGCGTCATTTTTTCGGATGACCCCATGTTCTGTTTACAGCATCATGATGGTCGCATCCGTGTTTGGCGTCATCGCGATGAACGCACATTGGAAGCGTGTATTCGTCATCGCCATACTGGCGTATCAACCGGAGTGATGGTATGGGGTGCCATTGGTTACACGTTTGGGTCACCTGTCGTCCGCATTGGCGGCACTTTTAACAGTGGACGTTAAATTCCAGATGTGTTACGACCCGTGGCTCTACCCTTCATTCGATCCCAGCGAAACCCTACATTTGAGCAGGATAATGAACGACCGCATATTGCAGGTCCTGTACGGGCCTTTCTGGATACAGAAAATATTCGACTGCTGCCCCGGCCAGCACATTCTCCAGATCTCTCACCAATTGAAAACGTCTGGTCAGTGGTGGCCGAGCAACTGGCTCGTCACAAAACGCCAGTCACTACTCTTGATGAACTGTGGTATCGTGTTGAAGCTGTATGGGCAGCTGTACCTGTACACGCCATCCAAGCTCTGTTTGACGCAATGCCCAGGCGTATCCAGGCCGCTATTACGGCCAGAGGTGGTTGTTCTGGGTACTGATTGCTCAGGATCTATGCACCCAAATTGCGTGAAAATGTAATCGCATGTCAGTTCTGGTATAATTTATTTGTACAATGAATACCCGTTTATCATCTGCATTTCTTCTTCGTGTAGTAATTTTAATGGCCAGTAGTGTAAATAAGCTGTCCTATGAAACTACGTATCGTGCGGCAATGAGCAGTGCAACAACACGTGACGTTGCAATATGTGACTTGCAATTCCCACACACAAAACTAAGGGAAATATAGTGCTACATGAAATTACTACCTGAATTTTGAAAGAGTGAATAACCAAAAAGTTTCTCTAAGATCCGCCGTGAATTTACGTACGCAGTCTGACTGAGCAAAATTCCAAACCATGAATAACACACACGCAAAGACAACACTGCACTGTGAGCACAACTGTGGCATCTGAAATAAGCATCACTTGTACTGACCTGATAATGAATTTTGAAAAACTAAGATAATTGTAACCTAACTGTGCTGTAAGACTGACCCTAGCAAATTTCGTACGGCTTACCTGTGGCTATGGAAACTCTCCACTGCTCGATGTGATGAACATAAATTATGCAGAGCAGCAGCAAGCTGGCTAAATAGGAAAGAAAAGCCTCGCCCAATTGCAATGCAAGGACCTGTTACTATACTAAAGAGATCCTCTTTTAGCCACTGTGTTCCGCAGAGTACAATGAGGAAACACACTTTGTCAGGAAAGCAAGAACTCCGTCTTCAGGCCACAAGTGGCCCATCGGGACCATCCGACCGCCGTCTCATCCTTCGTTGAGGATGTGGATAGGAGGGACGTGTGGTCAGCACACCGCTCTCCCGGTCGTTATGATGGTATTCTTGACAGAAGCCGCTACTATTCGGTCGAGTAGCTCCTCAATTGGCATCACGAGGCTGACTGTACCCCGAAAAATGGCAACAGCGCATGACGGCTGGATGGTCACCCATCCAAGTGCCAGCCACGCCTACAGCGCTTAACTTCGTTGATCTCACGGGAACCGGTGTAGCCACTGCGGCAAGGCCGCTGCCTATATCAGAAAAGAAAAAATTCTATTGTGCGGAGACGGTGGCGGAATTTGAACTTCCTGATGGATAATTAACCGTTAAAGAATTGCATTGCCAAAACTAAAACTCGTTATTTGGCTATTATAATCATGTTTAGAAATTAATTATCTTTGATAACTAATATTTCTCTGGCAAGATGAATTATTGAGAACGCTAAAGAAGTAGTAACATCTCGTACATATGACTCAAGCATAATTCTACACCGACGTCACTTTCGCAATTATGGGCGGCTATGAGGTAGCGGGGCCCAATATTTCTGAGGGGGACTTCCAGCGACTTGTTGAGTCCATGCCGCGTCGACTTGCTGCACTACGCCTTTCAAAGGTTGATCCGGCGCGATATTAGGATTCTGTGACTTTTGTCACCTCAGTTTAATTAACGTTTCCTCTCGTCGAGGAAGAAAGAAACAGATGTATGTAACATGCCTAGAGATGAGCCATGGTACTAAAACGGACCAGATATTCCACAGAAGCACTTCCTCTGCGAGTAGCAGGATTGCGCCGCAGTATCCAGCGTCCCTGCCGCCAGCTCGGTCCCTGGCGTGGCGCCTCCCTCCCTCCCTTCTTCCCTCCCACCACATGGACACACGGCACAATGGGGCGGCCTCCCCCTAGGGTTGCGTGGGAATTCCGGTGCACGGCCGCCTCATTGTAACCACCCGTGATTAAACTTACCCCCTCGTAAAATTAATAACACCGGAAACATCTCATTTAGGCGCCACAATGGCGATTCATTCTGGGAATTCTCGTTCACGGAGATACTCTTAGGAGACGAAATGAGGGCTCGCCGAAGTAGCGGCCGTGGAATTCTATTGAGCGAAAGCGAATTACTGCAAATAGAATACCGCGGGACACGCGCTGAATCACCCGGGGCTGAGAGCCATGAGTTGAAGGTAGGAGCAGCGCAGCTCTTCAATAGACCGTTGTTCAGCTGCTTCACGGTGGAGCTGGAGATGTGAGGGGGCAGGAGCGACGACTGCAGTAGAATGCGGAGAATCGAGTGCTTGATTTAATGACCATTGATAGAGACATGATATAATGCTGCACAAGAGAAATGGCCGATAGCCTGGTATCACAAATACGTCCCTATAACGCTGTGGTAGAAGGAGACTAAAGTAACTCGACTATTTCACTTCTTGACGTATTTCTGGCCAACTAGGAAAGTAACTTAGCTCCTGTCTGAAAGTAAGAAAATTTCTTGGTTGGCTTTTGAGTGTGAATGAACTCTTTCTTCTTCATTTCCTATTCATGATTTAGGAAAAATACGTTTTCCGATTTCAAATTCAGAACTGTTCCCATCTTTTTCTTTGTTTCCGGAACTTCTAGTGACTTCTAAGGCCTTATGTGTACTGTGTAACCGTCAATTGGCTGTACGGTTAGTACCTGCTTACGAAACATCTAATAGAAAAAGTGTTGTATAAAGTAATATGCAGCGCTCACCGCACGTAAAGAAGGAAAAATGGAATTAAATGTCAGGCAAATGTTATCGACAGCGGAGAACAATGTACTACCTCAGTTCCGTTGGGAGTTCTTCTTTGACTTTACATTGAGATGACATTGTCATGAGGTACCTCTTAATATCGTGTCGTACCTCCATCTGCCTCGAGATGACTGGGTGTTTGTATTGTCCTCATCATTTCATCATCATTCATGCAATTGGCGAGACTGGACTGAGCAAAGGTTGCGAATTTGTACGGGTGCTGATAACCGCGTAGTTGAGGGCCCCACAATCCAAACATCATAATCATCATCATCCATCTGCGCAGCGTAGTGCAGCAAGACGATGTGGCATTGGACTCAACAAGTCGTTCGCAGTACCCTGCAGAAATACTGAGCCATTATGCCTCTACAGGCGTCCATAATTGCGCAAGTGCTGCCGGTTCAGAATTTTGCCCACCAAATGACCTCTGAAATATGGCCCATATGTGTTCGATGAGGCTCAAGTCGGGCTATCTCCGAGGCCGAATCATTCGCTCTAATTGTCCAAAATGTTCCTACAACCATTCACGAGCAATCGCGGCCCACTATATGGCACATTGTCATCCATACAAGTTCCATCCGTGAATGGCTGCAAATGGTTTCCAAGCAGCAGAGAATAACCATTTCCAGTCAATGATCGGTTCAGTTGGACCGGAGGACCCAGCCCATTCAACGTAAACATATTGCACAACGTTGTGGAGACACCTACAGTTTCCACAGTGCCTTGTTGACAACTAGTGGCCATGGTTTCATGGGGTCTGCCGTACAGTCGAACCATACCATCACCTCTTACCAACTGAAATCTGGACTCATTTTACCAGGTCATGATTTTCAAAGCGTCTGGGGTCGAACCGAT
Organism: Schistocerca americana; assembly: GCF_021461395.2. Taxonomy (NCBI): domain Eukaryota; kingdom Metazoa; phylum Arthropoda; class Insecta; order Orthoptera; family Acrididae; genus Schistocerca; species Schistocerca americana. The sequence continues at coordinate 159,054,140 of NC_060119.1, read as the reverse complement.
ATGCTCAAGAGCCCAGAGGCGCTGCAGGGGATGTTGTGCTGTTAGCAAAGCACTCGCTTCGGTTGCCTGCTGCCATAGCCCACTAAATCCAAATTTTGTCACAGTGTCCTAACGGATACGTCCGTCGTACGTCACACATAGATTTCTGCGGTTATTTCACACAGTGATGCTTGTCTGTTAGCACTGACAAATAAGTAAACACCATTGCTTTTGGTCGTTAAGTGAAGGCCGTCGACCACTGCGTTCTCCATGGTGAGAGGTAATGGTGAAATTTGGTACTCTCGACACAGTTTTCACACTGTGGATTTCGGAATATTGAATTCCCAAACGACTTCTGAACTGGAATGTCCCATTCGTCTAGCTTCAACTACCATTCAACGTTAAATGTCTATCATTGCCCGCCATGCGGCTGCAATCACGCCGGACACCTTTTCACATGAATCACGTGAGTACAAATGAAAACTTCTCCAAAGCACTGCCTTTTTTATTCCTTGTGTATGCGATATTACAGCCATCTGTATATTTGCTTATCTCTATTCCATGACTTCTGTCACATCAGTGTCTCACACGGAGAAATTAGATCTCTCTTCAGTGTAACTATCTTTAAATCGTAAAGATTTTTCTGAGTCGGAAGTCAGCATTAATATAGAAATGTACTCTAAAAGGCGGCTAGATAAACTCAAGAATTTACTTAACACACTCTTTTCATTGTGCCCTATTAGCAGAACTTATATTTCTACGCTGTTAAGTAACACATTAATTGTCAGTTAAATGAAATAACTTTTCTCAGTTTTTGCGAAGAACGTTTAAATGAAACATTCCAAGAAAATAGTTTCTCGATAAATGATTGAAAGCATTACTATGATATTTTTTATATGTTTTGGCAATCTATGTCAATTTATTCTATTAATCCGTTCTTTCCCTTTACTTCTGTAATCGTTCACTGTTTCGCCAGTATCATAAACATTAAGGTATGTCCTTATTTCTTCATTAAGTATTCTGTCTAACCTTGAACATGGTTCGATTATTAACAAAAACCTCATTTCCGCAGTTTTGATGATACTGAAGTCATTCTGTGAACGCACCCTCATCTCGCCCACATACATTAATACTGATATATAGAATTTTATCCGTCTCCAGCTACTGTAGCCGTATATAATGAAACAATTAGCAACTAGTTGCATATAAAAATTTAATTTCTTGACTGGTTTCGGACACTTCACAAGATTATGCCATCGCATTATTATTATTATTATTATTATTATTATTATTATTAATGTAACTGACACTCACAAACAATGTGACAATCATAGCCTTCTGAAGAAGGTCAAGAAATGGAATTTCTTATAAGCAACTGGTTGCTTATAATATCATTATAAAAGTGATGCATCCGTTGCTTTGCAAATAATGATTCTGGTGCCCTCTCTTCCCTTGTTATTCAACATTCTGTATGTTGTACCTACCACATAGGTGTCGGAAATGTTTAATCTTGGTTTCTATAGATCTAACTTTAATGTAATTTGTTGACAGTAGAACTGAGAGGTCTGTTCTATCTGTTGACTGTTGATGATTAGTTCTTAACGACCTCTGTCTATTTCCTGAAATGCCATTGCTCTAGTTCTAGGTAACAAATTTCTAAGTTACTTTCTTAGGCTGTTTGTTCAAGTCTACACACAGATCTTTCAAGCTCATTTTCTCTCGTTTTAGTGACTGTTGCGTCATCCATAAACAGTGAAACATTTATTATTGTATCATGAATAATTTTTATCGTGGGGTTTATTTGTATTTTCCATTTTTAACGATATGATCAATGTATATGTTAAATAATGCAGGTGAAATGCTACACCATTGTATTAGTCCTTGAGCAGATTTAATATAACATTATTAGTTGTTCCAGCAGTGCTTAAAATATCACCTCTTTAGTATATTATTTTAAGTAGTCACTGAGATTCGATAATTTCCTATAGTTCAGATCTTTTTACTACACCGAAGAATTTTTTTGAAGCTGAAGTTGAAGTTTCGGCCATTTTTCAATTTATTTTATCGTTAAAATGTTATCTGTGCAGCAAAGACCTGTTGGTTCTCTTTCTAACAACACAACAGTTGTTGTCTTAAGCCGATTATTTATTATCTTGGAGCATAATTCTCAGGCAGAGCTGAGTAGGCTTATCTCTCTGTAATTTTCACAGTTGTTTCCCCTCACATTCCTTCAGTAGGGATATTGTGCCATTGAATTAAATGTCACATTTCTTCCATCATTCGTTTATTAAGTGCAAATACCGTAGTTCAAAAACATTTCCTCATATTTTAGCAGTTCACTGTTTTTGTGTCTGGACCGGGGTTTCTCTGTTGTTTGATTCTAAATGCTGTTTCATTTCTCATAGTGTTATTGGGCGTTTAATTCTCTGTGAGTCTTATCTTCTACATTTTTCTCTCGGAGCACCATAAACCTTTCCAGTACATTTCCCACAGCTCATCATTATGTATGTTTACCGCGTTGTGTCATTTTCTGTTGTGTTTAGTTGATTCCTAATTTCCTTAAAATAGTTGTTATAGCGTTAATGAAATGATAGGGAGCCTTGATTTGAGTGTGGTAAGACCATAGACATGCAAAACACAAACATTTCACATTTTTCCATTTTTAACGAATGTGATTTCTCAAATCTAACAAATATTTGAAAACTTGCCTCAGAGGCAGCCAAGAACATTAACAATGATTTAGAAAAATGTTCTTTTCAACGATACTTTAACACCAAAAACAATTTCAAAAAATAAACGTTTAAAAGATAATCTACCAAAGAGTAAAAATCAGATGCGTTGGAAGACAATTACAGGAAGCTTTTGAAACAGGCAGTAGAATAACCGTCTTTGAAATTTAAAGAATAATATCCTTCAGATTCCAAAAACTTATAACTCATCCAATACTTTAAATTCACTAAGACGAAAAAAGTTATCGAGGTACAAAAGTTTTTAAGTGACTAAAGTACCATAAAGCAAAAAACATTTTGATTAACAAGCTCAAAGCGTAGTTAAAAGCGATCTTATATGAATTACATAACACACACAAATTATAGGTCACATATCGATGCTTGTCCTCTGAACAAGAGAAATTGTGCACTTTTAGTAAACAGACATTATACAGTAACATCAGATACAGCATATAATTAAAAAGAAGTAATTCATTCTAAAATAAAGATCTAAACCAGGAGTAATGCAAAACCGAAATTTAATGTCGTTGGGACACTCCTACCAAAATAATGAGAACGGATTAACAAAATACATACTCTCCTACTTCTGGTGAAAATATTCAAAAAAAGCAGAAAAAACATAAAGACGAAAGAAACTAGTGATAAAGAGCACTATAGAACGTAAATAACAGAAACAAACTGTTTTAAGAATAAAATATATAATACGGAAGGCTTCCAAAGCAGAAAAAAAATTGAAGTACAATATCTATGGAATAAAGGGAAAATGATATGGGAAGAAGGTGAGTTACTTGCAATGAGACAAAATAAGGAAATTGTTACGTGATCCCAGTTGATCAAGACGAAGAAGAGACTGGAAAGTGGATATAGCAAAGATAGTATACAATGCCCAAATTGTCACTATAACTTGACGTGAACCAACAGCCCTGAAATTTAGACAAAGTAAAATTTTTAAAAAATTAACCAGGATCATACTAGAATGCCATTTATGGTTTTTACAGGCTCACTTTCCCTTGCTTCAAATAGTTGATAAGAGGCACCACTCCCATACCACTGATGTACTTGGATTATACAGTAACATCATGTTATTATGGTCCCCTGCTAGTATTCAATGTTGAGGCAACGTTTGTTAGCGACTTTCAGCTACGTGCGCATGGTTTACTGTCATATTTTCAGCATGTATTCAAAATTGGTTGGCAAACAATTGGCTTAGCGAACATTCCGGTGAAGGTGCTCTAAATAAGTGCAGTTGGGTTACGCTCCATCGACTTTTCTGTTATATATTCTTCACTTTCTTGCAGCCACTTTTGGGAACTTTGTCCAGGGACAAGCAACTCCTGCATTATGTTTTTGGGGCATGCGAGCCTTCGTCATATTTATACCGACCTGGACTGTCACCGCAACAGTCACAGGTCCTATTTACCTGGATTATTGTATCCAGAGAATGCCACACAATATCCCCCTCTTCCACATCCTTCAGCCTTCCCCTTCCAACCCAAATAAGCGACCATCCTGGCACGTCTTTGGTTACTCATATATTGTATATTTCCCGAAGACTCTCAGTGAACAAATGGCGTCCACTCGTTCCTCAGCAGCATCAGTCAAATTTCGATACCGTAGATCCAGTTCCGTCCAGTTGCATCAGTATGACTGCATGCAAAACCCAGCTATTTCAGACAGCTATAAGCGGCACAGTTCCTTGAAATGAATCGTTACAGATGAGTACAATCGGCTCCTGATTGGCAGGAATTTTCAACTCCAGCATGTTAGCTGCTCTAACACGACGGATCGTGTTGGTCTTCACTAACCCGCTGCTCACTCGCTGCATCAGCTGTGCGTAGACTATTACAAGAGTACAAGATTACTTTGGACTTACGGTCGTTAATAGAAGAGAGAGAGAGAGAGTTTGAGAGGCGAGTGCTGTTATAGACACGCTTAGTTTTGCAGCAAGACTCTACTGTAATAAAAGAAAATTCTTCAAAATTCCTGACATTTCTGAAAAGGGTGTGACAGCTGCTTTCGTCAAATCCATAGCTGGCTGCAGCTATGGAGTGCTTTTATTTTATAGCTAAACCCTGAGAAACAATAGTGTCGTTGCTTTCCTCCACTGTCAATCATTTCTTCTGTGATTTCTATGTGCCATACCACTGAAAGTATATTAACAGATTGTAGGAAGGACGAGAGGCTGACAGGGAGCCACATTCATTAGAAGAATAAATTCATTCTTAATTGTAATTTTTAGCTAAGCAAGGAGATACAATTATTGCCCAATACATCTCAAGTGATTTGACTGCTTGGAATATTAATACACATAATTATTCCTTGAGGGCCTTCACAACGTGAAGTGATTCATGGATAATGTTGGTGGAACAGCAGCACTCGAACGAATTTCATTGATGACATTGTAAGCGGGTGAGTTCTCTTTAGCAAATAGTTTCACTAATCGCGGATACATCTATCTTGCCCTGGTATAAAGAAGGTATACCCTACAACAACTCTGTAACGACCCAAATAACTCATCTATTAATGTCAGTGATAGACGAGAGAGTTACATGATCAGAAGGAGCCTACATCAGATTTACAACGGAAAGATACCAGACGTAGTACAGGAATGTTTATCATAGTGAATGTGAAGAAACAATCACAAGATCTGAGTAATATATGAACTGTTTTTGTGAGTAACTTTTAGTTGTTCACTGTTCAATGCAAGGCTGACCAGTAGGGTAATCAAAACAGTTAAACATTCAGTTCGAAAAATTTTGGTATTGGCTTTCCTGCCAACTCCTACTAAACATGTAATTCTTTGTGAGACGTGGTATTTACTGGTATTAAGGAAAAACGTGGGAGAACCCACCAACGTAACTTTGTTTTCACACGACCTGTTTATTTAACATTATACAATCATAAATATGTTTTCTTTACAAATTAACAAATTTGTGAGATGAATAAGCTTTTACAAGAGAAATCAAAACAAAAACAACATGACAATAATTACAAGGACCCAGACCTGCAGCCCTCCCGTTATCGGTGTTTACTACCGCGCTGGACACAGTTTCACTTATTAAATGCTCTTTTGCAACCCATGAAAACCTATAAGTAATATTGATGACAAGAGTGTTTCAATTAGTCAAACAGGTGATATTTAAAATTTTTTTTATTCAAGAGAACTAAATCGACGGAACCACAAGATTCAGTTAAAATGCACCACTAGTAACCCCGTCTTCCAAAGACAGGAACGCACAGCTTAGTACAACAGGTAGTTCAGATTATCTCAGGTATAATTACAATCAAGAATCTGAACCGGTTAACATCTGAATCTAACCACTCGACCCCTGTTTGTTTAATGGCTACGTGTGCCTTGGTACAATTGTTCCGACTTTATTTCTGACCAGAACCTGATTCATTAAAACATTAATGAACGGGTATAAACTAGAAAAGAAGCAATATAATATCAGAACAAATTTTCAAACGATAACTAGTGTCTAGTAAAATACTACGGTATATATTTACGGCCAGCGAACCGACCGAGTAAAACTCTGAGGGTCGAGTAAAAACCAGAAAACAATAAAGAAAGCTCACATAGTAACGGCCGAATTTTTAAAATACAACCAGTGTCTTAGTACAATACTACGCTCTATACTTTCGACGAAACAGCCGACCGTGTAAAACTCTGAGGGTCGAGTACAAACCATAAAATAATTACAAGGTCGGGTAGGCAATGATACCAATTAACATGAAGATTACAGAATGTTACTCCGCTTTATCAGCTAGCAGTTCCATGGATCCACGGTGAGTCGCGGCGGTTACTGAATGGTGCCGATGACAGCCAGGTAGAAGGGCAATTTTAAAGCTGGACCAACAAAAATTTGTATTTGCTTTCTCTCTCACAAATAAAGAAATACATGTTTCAGAATTTTTGGAAATTTAACCACTAAGCAGATAAAACAGTGGGTGACAGTTTTTTTGAAAATAAATAATTACTAAAGAACTACTAAAGGACTTTGAAAGCTTCATTTGTGACAAATGGTATTTGACTTATCGGTTAGAATAAAAAATTACGTGTTCTACTGTTTTTGGAACTTCAACCCCTGTGGAGGTGAAACGGGGATGAAAGATTTTATGGAAATACTTTATTTTGCAATCATTTTTGAAGCTAAATGCATGAAAATTTGTATTTGGCTTCTGTGTTAGAAATAAACCTTACACAAGTCACTATTTTTGAAAATTCAACCCCTAGATGGGTGAGATACGAGGTGAAACGTTTAATGAAAGTATTTCATTGCGAAATCATTTTTAAAGCTAAATCTTTGAAAAATGTAGTTTGGCTTCACGGTTGGAGATGAAAAAACAAGTATTTCACCGGTTTTGGAAATTCAACCTCTAAGGGGCTGAAACAGGGTGAGACTGATACACCGACTCAAAGCGCTAAAGTTTAGAAACTTGCAGTTAGGAGTGAGTGTGGATCCTATACTGCAGGCATCGTTTAAGAAGGGATTGTCCGAAAAGGGGATGAAATAGGGGATGGAAACTTTTTGAAAGTATGTCGCTATTAAGGGAATTTTGGATTTAGAGGTTTTCGTAATTCTAATTCCAAAATTTTATTCATTTGGTATTTGGTTTCTCAGTAAAAGAATAAAAATTACGTGCTTAAACATTTTTGTAAATTCAACCACTACGGGTGTAAAATAGTGGATGCAAGTTTTTTGAAAATAAATATTTGCCAAATAACTACTAAAGGATTTTTACGGCTACGCCTGTAACAATTTGCGTTTGATTTCTCGGTTAGAAATTTAAAAAAAATATGTGTTCCAATGTTTCTGGCGATTCAGGCCTTAAGGAAGTGCAATGCGGGATGAAAACTTTTAAGAAAATATTTCGTTGCATTAAAAACAGTTTAAAGCTAAATTTGTGAAAACTGGTGTTTAACTTCTCCGTTAGATGAAAAAAAAATTTTGCTAAGGGATGAAGTTGCTATGAAGATATCTCTATAAGACTACAAAAACCATGATTAACAAAAACTTTGGACTACAGCTACCGGAACCGAGTTTTGGTCAGAAATACGTTCGGAAAAGACCATGCTTATACGGCTTTAATTATCGTGAAAAACTTGGGAGGTGTTGCAATCTGTAAACAACATGAAAATTTGATTAAATAAAAACAAAAAAATCTTTGCAGACCGTAGAGTTTACGCAAGCGAAGCAACGGGCGCTGCGCTAATACTCAATAAATGAATCAGGAATATAGAAATGAGAGATCGTATTTGAACTGCGTTAATTGACACAAAACCGAAAGAGCGTTGAAACACATGAGCACTTGGAATCACAAGGACAGGTAATCAGACGATTCGAGCACAACAGAATCACTGATATCAATTCCACAGCTTTTTATAGTAAATGATTGAATGAACTAAATTAAGGGAAAGAACGACTGAAATACTAGTACATTATTTGGGATTAAGTGACAAAAATTCGATTCTGTAACCAGGTTGCTGTCTACGTTCACAAATACACAAATCGTTAGCAACAATGTGCGTAGAAATGCATGTCCACTTCCGCGGTTTATAGTACGTCAAGTAGAAAGAAATCTATGAAAATACGTCTGTAGCTTTGAGTATCTTACGAATGATTTAATAGTAAGTCTTCGTATACGAAAAACCTCTTCGATCACAGCAAAAAAAGGAAAAATGTTGCTAAGAAACTGCAAGCTCGCGGCAACCGCTTTAACACCTGCCAGCTGTCTCCACACTGCTCCCGGAATGAGTGCGTGTTTGAAAGTAATTGAGTAACATGCTTTCAGAACATCTAAGCGATGTTTGTCCCTTTCCCCGGAAACGCGTGATCACAGGTTCCCGAAATACACTCCTGGAAATTGAAATAAGAACACCGTGAATTCATTGTCCCAGGAAGGGGAAACTTTATTGACACATTCCTGGGGTCAGATACATCACATGATCACACTGACAGAACCACAGGCACATAGACACAGGCAACAGAGCATGCACAATGGCGGCACTAGTACAGTGTATATCCACCTTTCGCAGCAATGCAGGCTGCTATTCTCCCATGGAGACGATCGTAGAGATGCTGGATGTAGTCCTGTGGAACGGCTTGCCATGCCATTTCCACCTGGCGCCTCAGTTGGACCAGCGTTCGTGCTGGACGTGCAGACCGCGTGAGACGACGCTTCATCCAGTCCCAAACATGCTCAATGGGGGACAGATCCGGAGATCTTGCTGGCCAGGGTAGTTGACTTACACCTTCTAGAGCACGTTGGGTGGCACGGGATACATGCGGACGTGCATTGTCCTGTTGGAACAGCAAGTTCCCTTGCCGGTATAGGAATGGTAGAACGATGGGTTCGATGACGGTTTGGATGCACCGTGCACTATTCAGTGTCCCCTCGACGATCACCAGTGGTGTACGGCCAGTGTAGGAGATCGCTCCCCACACCATGATGCCGGGTGTTGGCCCTGTGTGCCTCGGTCGTATGCAGTCCTGATTGTGGCGCTCACCTGCACGGCGCCAAACACGCATACGACCATCACTGGCACCAAGGCAGAAGCGACTCTCATCGCTGAAGACGACACGTCTCCATTCGTCCCTCCATTCACGCCTGTCGCGACACCACTGGAGGCGGGCTGCACGATGTTGGGGCGTGAGCGGAAGACGGCCTAACGGTGTGCGGGACCGTAGCCCAGCTTCATGGAGACGGTTGCGAATGGTCCTCGCCGATACCCCAGGAGCAACAGTGTCCGTAATTTGCTGGGAAGTGGCGGTGCGGTCCCCTACGGCACTGCGTAGGATCCTACGGTCTTGGCGTGCATCCGTGCGTCGCTGCGGTCCCGTCCCAGGTCGACGGGCACGTGCACCTTCCGCCGACCACTGGCGACAACATCGATGTACTGTGGAGACCTCACGCCCCACGTGTTGAGCAATTCGGCGGTACGTCCACCCGGCCTCCCGCATGCCCACTATACGCCCTCGCTCAAAGTCCGTCAACTGCACATACGGTTCACGTCCACGCTGTCGCGGCATGCTACCAGTGTTAAAGACTGCGATGGAGCTCCGTATGCCACGGCAAACTGGCTGACACTGACGGCGGCGGTTCACAAATGCTGCGCAGCTAGCGCCATTCGACGGCCAACACCGCGGTTCCTGGTGTGTCCACTGTGCCGTGCGTGTGATCATTGCTTGTACAGCCCTCTCGCAGTGTCCGGAGCAAGTATGGTGGGTCTGACACACCGGTGTCAATGTGTTCTTTTTTCCATTTCCAGGAGTGTATTACAGACACACCCAAAAGATCATAAATGTGTATTGTCGATGCTGGTTATAGAAACAAAATTTCAAGATATCCGTAATACTACTCCACGTGGTGAAGTAAGAATGTTGTTGAAGAGGGGAGGCTACTTAACAGGCACCATTCAGCATTTTCAGGAAGCGTTTTTTATAAAAAGTGAGAGGGTCTTACGTTTTATCCCACTGGTGGGGTCAGTAATTTTCGGTCATCTGGTTTTAATTAAGTGAAGAATTCATTTTGTTAATACAATCCACATGTAGTGTTATCTTTTTCCGCCATCAAAAGAACAAGGTATTTTTCTTCTAGGTACGCGCCGATGGCTGTACGTTCTCTGGTTCAAATGGTTCAAATGGCTCTGAGCACTATGGGACTTAACATCTGTGGTCATCAGTCCCCTAGGACTTAGAACTACTTAAACCTAACTAACCTAAGGACATCACACACATCCATGCCCGAGGCAGGATTCGAACCTACGTTCTCTGGAACAAAGACTGTCCTGCCGCGGACGAGAGAGCGCACCTCAACGCGCGTGACACGCATATTGCCTAGTTTCTTTCTCTCGTGGCTTTGAGAGACCGGAAATTGCGCGCTCCGAAGATGTCCTGTCCGTGGAATACTATTGTCACACATGATCTCAATAATAGGAGGTCTGTGCGTTGGCTGAGCAACGTTTAACCGAAGTCCACCAGCTGCAATGAAGGAAGAACACATAGAAAATGGTGTACGAAAGGCGAACCAAAAACTGCGATTTAATTTCAGAACAATTAGAAGATGCAGCAGATCTACTACGGAGACTACCTACACTACGCTTGTCCGTCCTCTTTTGCAGTACTGCTGAGTGGTGTAGGATCCCTACCAGATAGGATTAACTGAGTACACTGAGAAAGTTCAAATAAGAGCAGCACGTTTTGTGTTATAGCGAAATAGGGGAGACAGTGCCACGGATATAATACAGGATTTCGAGTGGACATCATTGAAACAAAGGCGTTTCTCGTTGCGGGCGGGATCTTCTCATTAAATTTCAGTCATCAACTTTCTCCTCCGAATGCGAAAATATTTTTTTGGCGCCGACCTACATGGGGAGAAACGAACGTCATAATAAAATAACGGAAATCAGAGCTCGCACTGAAAGATATAGGTATTCATTTCTTCCGCGTGCTGTTCGAGAGTGGAATAATAGAGAATTGTTGTCAAGGTGGTACGATGAACCCTCTGCCAGGCATTTAGTGTGATTTGCAGATTTAGATGAAACATCCACAGGTAGTTGCTGGCGCGTTCCGGTTGCGGGACTTGGTCATTAATGTGGCGATGGAGATCAGGTTTGCGGATACCCTCGGTGAAAGAGACATGCATCGATTCAGACGATTGTTCTGCGGCCAGAAGCAGACTTTAGTCGCTATTGATTGCGACCATTGCTAATCCCAGTGATGCACGGTAAAATTAAATTCACCGTGGAAGAAGAGAAAAATGGTGAACTGCAATTTCTCGACCTAAGTATTAGAAAACTAAATGGTAGGCATGTTTTTAAAATATTTAGGAAACCAACCACTAATGATGTGTTGATACAAAATAATTCCTGACATCCTAATAGCCACAAACTTTCTGCTTTTAGTTCTTTGATAGACAGAGCCTTTAGAGTCCCTATGACCGAAGGAGGCAGAATGACTGAGCTGAACATCGTGAAACAACTAGCCACAGCTAACGGATATCACCAAAACGTTGTCAATACATTAATACGACAGAAACAGCACGCGAGTGCAAGTAAGAATACCGCAAATAATATTACGAGAGTCACAATACCATACTTCGATGATATTTCGCAATAAATGGCTAACATTTTCAAACCTTTTAAATTTGATACCGCTTTTCAGACCAATAATACGCTCCGATTTAAATTAAGAAATAATTTACAGCAGGAAAGCGATAAATATGAGAGAGCTGGGGTCGATAAAATTCAGCATAATACGTACAAGGCAAGCTATGTAGGCCAAACTGGTAGGTCCTTTAAAGTACGTTACAAAGAACATAGCGATGCTTCCCGGCTTAATAATTTCGAAAAGTCAGCTGTAGCCACGCATATTTGGGAAACGGGACACCCCATGTTGGGAATAGATCAGGATCTCGTTATTTTACATAGACAGGACAAAGGCAAAAAGCTGGATCTACTAGAACAGCTGGAAATTACGATACATAGCGTGGATAATCAGAAAACACTGAATGAACAGCTAACTGGTGATACAAATAACTTTTTCAAACATTTCACTGGTTTCTTTTAGTAACTACATTTTTAGAAATTGGCAGGATACCATCATTTCATGAGGTCCTTGGAACATGTATACGTTATCTGTTTGTATGGACATCTCTGTGACTTCCTTGTTTACTTGCGCGTGAGCTCACTCGCGTTTCAGTGTCGTGTTTGGCTATGTGGTGTGTGGTATCAACGAAGACGCACGGGCGGTTTACGACGATAGAGGAGAGAGCCATGTGGTTAGATATTGAACACCATAGGCGACACCATTTTAGAGTTTTTTATATTTTGACGACTATGTGGAGATGCACCTTGAAAGACACAGCTGCAAGAAGGGAAGTAGCCACGATGTTTTAATTTTACTATCAATTTTATTGTGCCTGGTGCATGTTCCATTTTAGCGAGTTTTAACAGATTCTTTCACTTTTTATTATTCTGATGGTGGAAGCTTGACTTCCGAAACGCGTCAGTCTTAATGTTTTACACTATAAACAAGTGGTTGAGCCGATATATTTTTTAACATTGACATTCATAACCACAACCTCTGATCCAGTATGGATAAAATCAAAATTTCTGCAGTACAGCATGGTATGGTAGTGACATGTACTGTGGAAATATCGGAACAGAAGAAACTGGATGCTTTTGAGATGTGGTGCTACAGACGAATGTTGAAAACTAGGTGGACTGATAAGGTAAGGAATGAAGAGGTTCAGCGCAGAATCGGAGAGGAAAGGAATATGTGGAAAACATTGATCACGGGAAGAGACAGGATGATAGGACATCTGTTAAGACATGAGGGAATGACTTGCATGGAACTAGAGGGAGCTGTAGAGGGCAAGAACTGTAGAAGAAGACGTAGATTGGAATACATCCAGCAAATAATTGAGGACGCAGGTTGCAAGTGCTACTCTGAGATGAAGAGGTTAGCGCAGGAGAGCAGTTCGTGGCGGGTCGCATCAAACCAGTCAGATAACAAATGACAAAAAAAATTTACGAACTAAAGGAAAATTTAGGTCATTAACTTATAAAAAAGCGCATCCTCTCTACAAAGTAAACATGTAATGTCTTCAATTATTTCGTTCCCAAACCTATAGCGTTTCTCGTTTCATAGCCATCGATGGCCCTTAAAAATTAAATTCTTTCACTAAAAAAGTCTGTAGTTAGTGGAATAACATGATAGATAATGACATTTCGCGTAATAAACACACGGAAAAATACTCTGCTCTTTGCATGGTATCATTTGCCGAAATCTGTTTTTGATATCTCAAATCGTTTGTGAAGTATGAGGAACGTTGTGGGTTTTCGCTCCGGTTTTATCGCTGGCGCGGTGCAATCGTGCTACATAAATGTGCTACGTCAGATCAGTTTTCTCGAGACTGGTGACAGGTTGAGACATCCGCCAAAGTCTATAGAAAAATCCAGTATGTTAGCTATATTTCATTCACAGCAACATATTATGTAATATTCACCAAACGGAAAATCATAGCGACCCCTGTTTTCCATTATAAACTTTTCCGTAATCCTAGAATGAGATTTTTACTCTGCAGTGGAGTGTGTGCTGATATTAAACTTCCTGGCAGATTAAAACTGTGTGGCGGGCCGAGACTCGAATTCGGGACCTTTGCCTTTCGCGGGCAAGTGCTCTACCATCTGAGCTATCCAAGCGCAACTCAGGCCCCGTCCTCAAAGCTTTACTTCTGCCAGTATCTCGTCTCCTACCTTCCAGACTTCGTAATTCCCGGAGTGTCTTACTTTCATGTAAATACCGTACCACAATAACTATGACCATTAATGAAATGATGGTCACATAATCATGAATCTTACATAAAGAACTATTAGTAGCGCAAAATTGCTTTTTTCTACAGCATGGTTTCCGTAAATTCATTTGAGAAACATTGTAGGGCATGTGCCTCAGTTCTGTCATCATCGACAGGCCGAAAGGTAGTAAACACCGTCGGCTTCTCCTTCTGAACAAACGAAAGTAGTCACCCAGCAATTTGGATGAAAATTGATCACTGCGATCGGCCTTCGTATCCTGCGTGGACTCTCCAAGTTTCTGACCATTGGTGCGGGATGGCACAAAATGCAGAATTTTACTTCTTTTCAGATGACGGGCGCTGATGTGAAGGGGTTATATTGTGCTTTTATGACGACAGCGCACAATGGTCAGTGTTTCTCTACGGGCATCTTGCCGACGAATAAACCTGCCATCACGTCCCATGTAAACCCACATCGGGCTACTGTCAAATCCGAATGCTCCACAATAACAACCTACTCGCGAAATGGATATCGACAATGACGCCCCTTTCACACTCTGTGACCTGCTGATAATGCTGTCTCACACGGATGCGTGGCGTCTACCTATCCGACACCCCCGGGATAACAAGGCCGCCCAGCAGTGTTAGTGACGTCACACTAAGCGGTCCATAGCCGACGCAGCAGTCCACGGACACCTCCGTACAAACGCGCCTGATGCTAACGATCTTCTGTCCGTCATACAGAAGGAACGAACTATAATTCGAACCAAAGACCCAATTATATGTATTCTTGTAAACAGCAAAAAGGTTCATAACGAAATACCGATTACATATACGGGCACGAATAAGTTTAATCGATTGAGGAACTTTGCCACTATTTTATAATTGTCAGAACACTATTTAGCTTTAAAATTCGCATACAGGTGGTGACAAATGCCAAAGCAAGACTTAACATTTTCAAGCTGTTACACTGAAAGTAAATTATCTTAAACACTGTCATACATAGCAAAACCCTCACAACTTTCGTTTACAATAAGGTAACAAGAGTTCGCTTTATCTCATAAAACACATGACTATTGCGAATTTACTCATATGTTCATGGTGACAGCTCTTTTCAAGAGTTTTTACAAGTGTATCCCCAGTAATAAAGAATGGAAACATAAGATAGATATCAAATATTCTCCTTTTAACATAGACATCACTGAACACAAGATTCTGTCTTGCACTGTGACACTAAGAGACTGCTCTTTCCTTTAAGAAAAGCCTGGCAATTTGAAGTTCACTCTGCTATTGAAGATACACTTCTTGAAACAATATTAAAAATGTTATGAAAGGTAAGGAAATGAAAAACAACCAAGTGCATTACATGTAAGAATGTGAGCAAAAGGCTGAGGCTCTCTTTACTTACCATTTTCAATCTCTCTACAGCTTATTTCCTTTTCCACGTAGAAATCACCAAGTGCAAGTCTCATTATTGCTGTCTGTTACTAACAAAGTGCTTTTATATTTAGAATACCTGACAATTTGATGGTCATTCTAGTACTGAAGATAAACACTTTTCAGAGGAGTTCTAGAACCTATTCCTGCCCGTATATGTAATCGGTATTTCGTTGTGAACCTTTATGCTGTTTACGAGAACATATATAATTTGGTCTTTGGTTCGAATTATAGTTCGCTCCTTTCTGTATGACGGACAGAAGATCGTTAGCATCAGGCGCGTCTGTACGGAGGTGTCCGTGGACTGCTGCGTCGGCTATGGACCGCTTAGTGTGACGTCACTAACACTGCTGGGCGGCCTTGTTATCCCGGGGGTGTCGACCTATCCCTCATAATGGTAATTCGTCTGATGCTGTTCACATTTGTTATATACCCAGCAAAGCCTGTTAACAAACATTAAACAAGGTCAATACCAAACTCTGGTGGCAATTCGTTTACATTCCCGTCGTTATTGTGTACATGTACGAAATTGCGTTGATTTACGACCACGTATTGAGGGTACTTCACGTATCTCGTCCAGCAGTTTATTCTATGGGACAATTTTATTTCGTCAGCCCCGTGTCAAAAACCAAAGACGAGGACAAAAACCACTGTCCGAACAGGCCTTGAAGGCCCAACGGTACCGACCGGCCACCGTATCATACTCAGGCGTCAACGGATGCGGATACGTAGGCGCATGTGTTCAGCACACCGCTCTCCCGACCATTGTGTTCACGTGACCAGTGTCGCTACTTCTCAATCAAGTAGCTTCTCAATTGGCCTCACAATGCCTTAGTGCACCCTGCTTGCCAACGCCACTGGGCCGACCTGGATAGTGACGCATCGGAGTGTTAGCCAAGCTCGTCAGCTCTTAACTTCGGTGACCTGACGGGACGCTGTGTCACCACTGTGGCAAGAACGTTGGCCAGAAAAAAAAATCAGACGTAACAGAAAGAAAAAGGAGCTAATGACAAAGATACCGGAATTGAGCGTTACCTATGGATTGCTTACGAAGCTAAAGAAGCCATTGCTTTGGTGCAGTAGTTTAACAGTGCCTTCGAAAATCTCTGTTCTAGCCAGTTAAGAAAAAGGTGCTGATTTCAGTTTGTAAACGGGTCCTCAGCTGCTGAATTTCATCAAGAGTTGTGCTTAGTTTATGGGCCTAAACGAGGGATTCAACGAAAGATTAAATCAAAGTCGGCGAGTATTTAAAATGATGGTGCAGATGTGTATGATTGTTGGTTGTTTGGCTGATTTGGGCGAGGGGACCAAACAGCGAAGTCATCGGTCCCATTGGGTTAGGGAAGGACGGAGAAGGAAGTCGGCCGTGCCAATCCACGGAGCCATCCCGTCACTTGCCTGAAGCGATTTAGGGAAATCACGGAAACCTAAATCAGGATGGCCGGACGCTCTTTGAACCGTCGTCCTCCTGAACGCAAGTCCACCTCGCTCGGTACATGATGAAAAGCGCAGACCAGTGATAACGCTATTAACAGTGCTTCAGTTCTCTGGATAATAAGAATTCGATTCTTATAAACATTTTACTAAGGCCTAAAATCAGAAAAAAACTCCATAGAAAGTATATTTTCAGGTGGTAACACTGTTAACATCGGTGCTCGTATAGTAGTGGCAAGCTCAGCACCGACACCGATTAGGACAAGAGCGAACCAAAAATTTCATCTGACCATTGCCGATTCGAGATCTGTCTCATAAATTTTCTCATGTTGTATGCTTCGAGATTTATACAGTTTGGGAGTGCGTGTCAAATACATTTCCCGACCAACACAGAGAACGTACATGGTCAAGTGCAAGAGCCGTTTCGAACCTCATCAGACAAGATGGAGGTGATTAGTCTGACGACGAGACGCGGCCATCCTACACCAATGCAACAGTCGATATCGTAGCTACATTTAGCTTCGCGAAAACCGTAAGATTCAAAGCGATATCCGTACTTGTGACGAAAAATGTTGGGTGCTCCTTTCTTACACAAGAAGTTCATTTTTTTGGTGATTTCGTGGGAAATGTACTCAGATTGACAGGTCGCACCCACATCGACGGCTCAGAAAGATTTGGTCTTTAATAGTACTCCACTACAAGAACATACATCCATGCAACAATGCCAGTACCAAGGATAAGAGTCAACATTTCCGTTACAAACTTTTCGTCCTCTCAACCATAGAAATAACTTCCCACCCTGTTACCACTAGTATTATGGTTTGCTGAACAATAGTTGTTCGAACATAACGAGAAACTCAAAACCACCTCTAGCGCTTCGCCCCCCTTCTTAACTAATTAATGAAGACAAGAGATGGAATGTTCCTGCCTAACAGCGTGAAATGCTCTTAGCGAATTTTTGCAGGTGGAGGGCACCGTTCAACACCTTGTGAGCACGTGCTATAGTTGTTTTCCCGTGTTCAATCGAAGGATATGTACCTACTTCGTTTCTTCTAAAGTTGTCCCGATATCCCCGTTGGATGTCCTCTCTGTCGATCCTAACATGCGTTCAATAGATGGTGAATTGAGAATGGTTTGTAGCAACATTTTGACGTCTCTGCAATGACACGTTTGAAATATTTCGATGCCACGTGATTTATTGCTTCGATCTACAAATCAGGAAATGAGTTCTTGAGATGAACAGAATTTAATAGCGAGTCTACAATTAGAACCATGATAATACACAAAAACGATATCCACATTGTTTCCATGGCGTTACCAGAACTTACATACCATTCCCTTTTCCGAGGCAGGTTCAAACATCAAATCACTTACTCGAAAATATTAACCACGCACAGAACATGCGTGTTGCCCTTTAGAAAGCTAGATGTAGACTCTCTGAGATATATGCTGACAATTTCGTACCTCTCTGCTCAGAGAGTTATTGTATTTGATCGATCTAATCCCCCAATCATTAATAACATTACATGAAATTTCTGACTAAGCCTTGCACACGCATTTAGGCTAACTAAAATTTTAATCAGAAAACTGGCAATTTGGGTAAGGTGTTCAGGATAGTTAGTTTCTGGTATAAAAAGTCAAACATTAAAAGTAGAGAATAAAAGTTATGTACTGTAGATACACTACTGGCCATTAAAATTGCTACACCACGAAGATGACGTGCTACAGACGCGAAATTTAACCGACAGGGAGAAGATGCTGTAATATTCAAATGATTAGCTTTTCACAGCATTCACACAAAGTTGGCGCCGGTGGGACGCCTACAACGTGCTGACATGACGAAAGTTTCCAACCGATTTCTCATACATAAGCAGCGGTTGACCGGCGTTGCCTGGAGAAACGTTGTTGTGATGCCTCGTGTAAGGAGGAGAAATGCGTACCATCACGTTTCCGACTTTGATAAAGGCCGGATTGTAGCCTATCGCGATTGCGGTTTATCATATCGCGACATTGCTGCTCGCGTTGGTCGAGATCCAATGACTGTTAGCAGAATATGGAATCGGTGGGTCCAGGAGGGTAATATGGAACGCCGTGCTGGATCCCAACGGCCTCGTATCACTAACAGTCGAGATGAGAGGCATCTTATCCGCATGGCTGTAACGGATCGTGCAGCCACGTCTCGATCCCTGAGTCAACAAATGGCGACGTTTTAGAGACAACAACCGCCTGCACGAAACGTTCGACGACGTTTGCAGCAGCATGGACTATCAGCTCGGAGACCATGGCTGCGGTTACTCTTGACGCTGCATCACAGACAGGAGCGCCTGCGAAGGTGTGCTCAACGACGAACCTGAGTGCACGAATGGCAAAACGTCATTTTTTCGGATGAATCCAGGTTTTGTTTGCAGCATCATGATGGTCGTATCCGTGTTTGGCGACATCGTGGTGAACGCACATTGGAAGCGTATATTCGTCATCGCCATACTGGCGTATCACCCGGCGTGATGGTATGGGGTGCCATTGGTTACACGTCTCGGTCACCTCTTGTTCGCATTGACGGCACTTTGAACAGTGGACGTTACATTTCAGATGTGTTACGACCCGTGGCTCTACCCTTCATTCGATCCCTGCGAAACCCTACATCTCAGCAGGAAAATGCACGACCGCGTGTTGCAGGTCCTCTACGACCCTATCTGGATGCAGAAAATGTTCGACTGCTGCCCCGGCCAGCACATTCTCCAGATCTCTCACCAGTCGAAAACGCCTGGTCAATGGTGACCGAGCAACTGGCTCGTCACAATACGCCAGTCACTGCTCGTCACGAACTATAGTATCGTGTTGAAACTGCATGGGCAGCTGTACCTGTACACGCCATCCAAGCTCTGTTTGACTCAACGCTCAGGCGTATCAAGGCCGTTATTACGGCCAGAGGTGGTTGTTCTTGGTACTGATTTGTCAGGACCTATGCATCCAAATTGCATGAAAATGTATTCACATGTCAGTTCTAGTATAATATACTTGTCCAATGAATACACGTTTATCATCTGCATTTCTTCTTGGTGTAGCAATTTTAATGGCCAGTAGTGTAATAAAAATTACGTGTTTTGTCAGCACACCTCGTAAGTGAGTCACTGCTCTCTGTAATCTTTCTATTAAGACGCGTCATCTCTCTCACGCTGTCTGGCCATCTGTTACTTGTGGAATGTGGCGATCTAAACCTCTAGCTAGCTCACTAACTTAATAACAGCTTGAGCTTTCATCTACTGCAGGGCTCTCCAAACTACGGCCCGCGGGGAAAAACCGGCCCGCGAGGGCCGACAAACCGGCCCGAGTTAGCTGGCTGAACATCCCCGGTATCCGGCCCGCCAAATATTTGTGGTGGTACCTATACTGCCAACAATTGAGTTTCGAGACCTATCGCGACCAATACACCGCGACATTGGCTCTGCTACTCGCTACGAGACAACATAACTAAACTTATTGTTGCGCCGCTTGAAATAACAATGAGTTGACATACTCTACCTCTGTTACGTCTTGCAGTAGTAGTGTTGCTAACAATGATTTTGAGATTTCATTAACTTTGCAGGACGGTGTCGTGAAGAATGTGCAGTGACATACTTTTTTGTGGGTGAAATTCGCCAGAGTTTCGGTCAAGTACGTCCACCAATAAAAATTATGTAATTAAATAAAAATCGTAGTTCGTTTCAGTGCTAGCTATTCCCACAACCTTAGATTTTTATGATTTCATCTTTCCTAGCCTTACATTACGGTGATCATGGAGTGCTAGGGTGCTTTAATCCGACTAGGTAGATCTTGGTCCTTACGACTTCGTGGAGGAGTCAATGTGCCCAGCGGACTAAGAAGTTTGGAGACCCCTGATCTAGTGTACGAGAAAACGTGGGCTGAAATGTGGCATAAACGTTACACCCCCTTCACAGCTCTTGTTTTTATCACCAGGCCCGAAAATTGCTATCCAAAACATGATTGTTGACAAAATATATCGACTTACCAGTAACTTCAAATTATATATATATATATATATATATATATATATATATATGGGCGACATTCTTTCCCACGATATATCGGAACATCGACACTGAAATGACAGTATCGATGGCTGACACTTTTATTTTATATAATTTTTATGCAAATTTCGATAAATATTTGAAATCATTAGTGTAAAATTGTAGTAGAGCGTAATTGTACGTTCACTGTGTGAAGGAATCTTACCACTATTCCCGATGTGAAGAAATAGCACACCCGTTCCGTTAAAAAAATATTAAAGTGAATGGTGTGCTATTTCTACACATTAGCATTCTTCAAAAACAGTTGCTGAAAATAATGAACAAAAATCTAAACGATAAGATTGGTCGTTGCAGTGATGGAGACACTTGAGGGGAAATGCTGATGTAATCGGCGTTCGGTGCTACCGACAGAAACTGCATCGTTCAACTTCACCACCCAGTTTTGACACTACAATTGCTAGGTCGCTGGCGTAGGCAGAAATCGAAAAACAGGTACTCTATATGAAGTATTCCGGAGAGATTCGGTATGTGACGAAACCGAACGAGGAAAATTTTTTATTGTGCCACTTACATGCAGTTACCATTGTAAGTGGTTGTCGCCAAGCGTGAACCTGCATCGTTTCACATTCAATTCCTGCTCTGAGGGAGGTAGTCAGGCTAATAGCTTGTTGGTGTACAGAATATCTAACAATAAATCAATATTTAAACGCACAGCACTAAAATTGGCATTCTATTTACAGTGTGAAGCCGATATTTTTATAGACAGTCATGCCGATCTTTTTGCGTAGATATATCGAAATACTTTTCTCTATGTATCGAAAGTGCCGATAACGATATTCTCTTAAATATCGATAAATCTTATTTCTGATATTTGTAAAAATATCAGCAGTCCTAATCCAGAGACGTCAAAGAAGCTACTGCAACCCAGGAAGAGAAATCGACGGCGAATCCGAGGATAATGTGTACTGTTCCATCACCTTCTGTGTGTACGTCAGGAATAGTTTCATTTCTTCTTCCCAAATTGTAGCTTATAGCTACATTCAAGGTTATTCGCTGTAATGTTTTACGTCCGACGCACATACTTTTACACCACAGAAGTATGTCAAGTGATTTAAATTCTGACAGCGAGTCATCTTGCCTCTTTTCAGTGTCGATCGTAGATAGAAATTTAAGATAGATAGAAAAGATGGCTAGAGCGTCTGCCATGTAAACAGGAGATCCCGGGTTCGAGTCCCGGTCGGAGCACACATTTTCAGCTGTCCCCACTGAGGTATATCAACAACACCTGTCGGCAGCTGGGGCTTTTAATTAATTGTCATTTATTCTAGAGAAGCTGCACGGTCATCAATGGTATCTGTTCTCTCGAGAACAGTTACTGTCTTCATATATGTAGAAATTTAATCGTGTATGAGTAAAATAGAGGAAGAGCAAAGCAAGCAAATCAACAGTGCTTAGGAATTACTGTGATTATTAAAATGAATGTCATTTATTGGAATGGTAGGCCTTGAAGATTAGGAACAACTGTCCCTATGACAGCACAGACGTGAAACGAGTAATTACCAAGCTTCGTAAAGCTGGAATCCCTCATCTCTTCTGAGCTGGTTCTCTGCTGATTGTATTTCTACACGATGCTCTGCTATTACAAAACGCTGATGAATTTTTGTCATTGTGGTAAAAGGTACATAGGACAAACAATACGATTATTACAGGAATGGTGTACTGAACAACAGTGGCTCGGCCGCCCTCTACAGCCCAACAGACCTGCAGTGGCTGAACATTGAATTTCCACGTGTCATTCCAGGGGTTGTGGGAAATTTGCAATACGTGCCACAGCTATATCCTATTGGGGATCAGAGATGAAGGAAGCTGTGGAAATGCAATCACCTTCCTGAACAGATGGGAGCAGTAGCGGATTCAGGTGGAAAGGGGGGAGGGAGTGCTAAGAGGCTCAAGCCCCTCCCAAACCACCTCCCCCCCCCCCCCC
The DNA here is from genome assembly GCF_021461395.2 of Schistocerca americana. Lineage (NCBI taxonomy): Eukaryota > Metazoa > Arthropoda > Insecta > Orthoptera > Acrididae > Schistocerca > Schistocerca americana. The sequence goes on along the minus strand of NC_060119.1, from coordinate 159,031,251 downwards.
TTCGCCAAAAGCATGATGGACCACCCATGACAAATCTCAAATTAAACTTGATATTATTCTGCTGTTTTACTACTATACTACCTACAGAACCATTTTTATTAATTTCTACGTAATCCATTTTAAGTAGGTGAAATATGTTTTCAAATTTTACACTTCTCTAAGAATGTGCCTATGTGACTAGTTTTTAAATCTCGCGCCACCGATTCGGAACTTAACTACATACACACACCACAACCACTGCCACCCGCCCGCCCGATACGTGTGTGCAGTTTGCGAGTGCGCGTGCCGACCTGCTGTAGACGTAGGGCATTGTTGTATGATTTGTTTAATCAGACACAACAGAATGCGCTGTTCAAGTGGTTTTTAATTGTAGTAAAGTTGTGCTTTTGTTTGTGTTTGTCAGATTTTCAGAAAAATGACATTGAAACGTAGACGAGGAGATCTTCGTTCTCTCTCTCCTTATTTTTTTTTTTTTTTTTTTTTTTTTTTTTTTTTTTTTTTTTTTTTTTTTTTTTACTGAAGGGAAGTTTATCATTGTCGACTCAACGTTCAGCAGGAACATCTTTCTGATTATTTTGTATGTACTTAATGAAATTCATACAAACATGATTAGTCGAGTTTGTGACTTTTTATTGGGTTGAGTTCGTTGATCTTTCGGTCGGTGTTGTGTGGTTGGCTGTGGACCGGACTCAGGATTAGTATTGCGAAGTTAGAGACTTTTTCCACTCAATTTGGTGGTTTTGAGTACCTGTCTAGTGTGCAGATTTTGCATCTACTGGCCGGTGTGAATTATGGTGGATTTTAAAAACATTTGGATGGATTATGGTAAAATTATTATTATGCGAGGAGACTCGCTATGCGTTAGATGAGAAAAATAATATTATGTGTGCTTTTCAGTATATTAATGTTTACCTTCAAGTAGCCTACACTCAGTTGGGTCAAGCCAGTCGTGAAACAAAATCGTGGATCCGCAACTGGAGGGGAGGGTTTCTAGCTAGATAAATCATAGAAACTAGTCATTTCACATCTGATCTCTCAGAGGAATAGTTGTTTTCAAACTTCATTGCGTGGCATTCAGCAGGTACATTGTTTTCATTATTTTGTATATACTTGATGAAATTCATACAAACATGATTAGTCGAGTTTGTGACATTTTATTGGGTTGAGTTCGTTGATCTTTCGGTCGGTGTTGTATGGGTGGCAATGGACCGGACTCTGCATTAGTATTGCGAAGTTAGTGACTTTCCCCACTAAATTTGGTGGTTTTGAGTACCCGTCTAGTGTGCAGATTTTGCATCTACTGGCTGGTGCGAATTGTGGTGGATTTTAAAAAGATTTGGGTGGATTATGGTAAAATTATTATTATGCGAGGAGGCTCGCTATGCGTTAAATGAGCAAAATAACATTATGTGCGCTTTTCATTATACTAATGTTTACTTTCATATAGCCTACGCTCAGTTGGGTCAAGCCTCTCGTAAAACAAAATCCTGGATCCGCCACTGGAGTGGGGGGTTTCTAGCTCGATAAATCATAGTGCCCACTCATTTCACGTCAGCGCTCTCAGATGGATAATTATTTTGAAATTTCACTGCGTGGCATCCCAACAGGTGACATCCATTTTAATAATCAAACACGTAATTCGTAAGCGCTGTGGGTCTACTGGCTCTGCACTTGCTTTGTCCTACTCGTAGATACATAAAGTTCTGTGTTATTGCTGACAGTGTTATCTCAGACACAAACACGTTTTATTCAACAGTATTGCGTCAAGTTGTTTAAATTCTGCCTGCAACTCAGCTTGAATGTGGCTATAGAGTTATCAGCCTAAATATCGGAATATGACATTGTGGTGTCACCGCCAGACACCACACTTGCTGGGTGGTAGCTTTAAATCGGCCGCGGTCCATTAGTACATGTCGGACCCGCGTGTCGCCACTGTCAGTGATCGCAGACCGAGCGCCACCACAAGGCAGGTCTCGAGATACGGACTAGCACTCGCCCCAGTTGTACGGAGGACTTTGCTAGCGACTACACGGACGAAGACTCGCTCATTTGCAGAGCAGCTAGTTAGAATAGCCTTCAGCTAAGTCCATAGCTACGACCTAGCAAGGCGCCATTAGCATTACATTGCATTTATCTAGAGAGAGTCTCACTTGTATCATCAAGAACGCTGTATACAAATGATGGATTAAAGTTAAGTATTCCAGCAGCTACGTACTTTTCTTTATAGCATTCATTACGTATCCTGTTTCAGACCTCACGCCACCCTGCGTGAGTTAGCGCGTGCATCTTGGCCGCCTCTTTCTATTAGTGTACGTAGTGTTGGCAAGTCTGCCGACACTACAGACATAATACTGTCCTACACGCACGTCGGAAGGTTATAGAATATATTACCCTCCAAGAAAATATAATTTTGAATCCGGTTTCTACAAAGCTGAAAGAGGGAGAAACAGAAGATATCGGAATTTCGCAGCGGAAATATTATTACTTGTGATGTTGGAAAAGCATTGCACGTAATTAGGAATATCGGTTCTAAAAAGAAAATGGGCAACTCTAGGATGCCGGAAGGCACAATAAAATCCAGTAAACATATCAGCCGGCCAGTGTGGCCGAGTAGTTCTAGGCGCTACAGTCTGGAACCGCGCAACCACTACGGTCGCAGGTTCGAATCCTGCCTCGGGTATGGATGTGTGTGATGTCCTTAGGTTAGTTAGGTTTAAGTAGTTTTAAGTTCTAGGGGACTGATGACCTCACAAGTTAAGTCCCATAGTGCTCAGAGCCATTTGAACCATAAACATATCAGGGGGAATTAGTAGTGAATTATTATCTTTCACTGTCTATAGAAACACCCTTAATCTAATGGGAAAAGAGATAACGGAAGACAGAGGATACTGTAGGTATCACAATAAACATACTGACACTTTCAAAAAATTCAATACTATGAAAAGATCAGATATTATTATCTACATTTGATTGTTAACGTCGGTTAAATGGAGAACTGTGAGCCTACTTCGACAAACATGCAGGCAGTGTGGGGTGAATATCGAGTTCAGACAGAGAGAAGTGAACTGGCAGTGGACGGACAGGTGTGTTTGCCTGCGTCGTATCGGTCGCCAGCAGTAACGCGCACACAGCCCGCTCGTGACGTATAGCGATTGTGTCAGCTGCTGCGTAAGCGACCCGCGCCTGCCTGCGATAGCACCGCCTACGGGGCAGGCTGCCCGCAACACGCCAGCTAGTCCACAGTAAACACCGCGGGCTGACTTTACCGACACAGCGAATAGCGCACAGGTAGCATACTGACAATTTACGGTGCGAGCACTGCCTTTAAACATTTATCGTGCAGCCTGCCGCTTTATGTGCAGCTACTACAGGATGGGGAGAAAGCCACTAAGGGGCTATAACTGTGTATAGATTTATTTAACTTTTTTTTCTTTCCTCCACATGCGAATTCCTTCTTCGTTGTTCTTTTCCTTTCTTCCAGAACTCTTTCATCTATTCACTGTGTATTATTCTTTCATCTTCTGAACACTTCAGACTAGTTTCTTTTTTTTTCACTCACCTACGTCCCGTATTAAGTAGTTCTACCCTAAACACTTTTTTGTCTGCTGTTTCTTCGGGCTATATGCTACTTTCCTAAACTTCTTGTATATTTCTGGGACCCAGCTTAATTAACTTCTTATCCCTCAAATATATGAAGACCTTTTTGCTATTGTATTGCCCTACGCTTGACATAAATGTTCAAAAAAATTAACAGTGTTCTTTTTGCCATTGCTTCTAATATGTTTTCCATGTATCGATAAATTATCTCATTACTACGTAATTCCCAACCTTCCATAATTTCTCATGAGCCTAGTGATTCGACTTCCAAGTATCTCTAATTTATCTAAACTACAGTTTAACGGTAGACACTAGCTTGCATATAGACATTCTGGCTTCACTGCTTTACCGTAATGCCTTATTTTTGCATTTCTTGACAGGTGTTTTTTTTTGTTGTAAAAGACTTTCGTTACAGCATATTCCCTTTTCTCTGTAGCCGCTTTTTCCAAACCATTGTCTCACAATATCCTCTCAAGATATTTAATTTTTTTTACGTTTTTAATTTGGCGAGTTCGTGTTTGTAGGAAATTTTGATTTCAGTTTTAACGCTTGAAGAAAAAGCTTTTTTCTGCAGGACTTTCTTAGCCGCTTCAACTGGCTATCTCTTTTTAAAAGATGTATTTGTGTTACAGAACATATCAAATTTTCAGAAAATCTGTATGCGACACAGTTTATTCCAATATTTTTTTTCCACTTCCCAACCTTATTGGTGACATGTTATACTCATTCTCTTTTTATTCCAAATTCTCACTGGTATTTTCTCGAACATAGTTAAAAAGAACTGGAGGTAGGCTATCATCTTGCCTGTGTATCACGAATTAAATATGCTAATTTAGGCTTTACACCAGTTCCTTGGATTATTTTATCTGCAGTTTTCTGTACACAAAATTAATGGTTCAAATGGCTCTGAGCACTATGGGACTTAACATCTGTGGTCATCAGTCCCCTAGAACTTAGAACTACTTAAACTTAACTAACCTAAGGACATCAGACACATCCATGCCTGAGGCAGGATTCGGGTGAAGCGCCTAGAACCGCACGGCCACACCGGCCGGCTCAACAAAATTAGAAGCCTTTTTTAAATCAATAACATTACTACACTGTCTTTTGAATTCAGTATTCTGTGGTAAATGATTGACTTCTGATAGAATATTTGTTCAAAACATGATTTGCCCTTTCTAAAAGCGCATCTGAATAACTGTCCAGTGTTGTTACTACTCTACTTAATAACATTTTGCAAATGTTTCATGTTCAACTAGTAGCAAGAAAATTATTATGTAGCTGTTAAAGTCTTGTTTATTTCCTGTTTTGAGTATTGGATGAAGACTATCTCCCACTCTCTTGGGGTTTGCCGCTGTGTTTCAGATCACTCCAGGGACTAATTCCAGCTCTTCTTTATTTTTGGTAAAGACGGCAGCGAAATTTCAGCGGCAGTAGAATGTTCACCACTAGCTGTATTGTTTTTAAGGTTTTGACTTCTTCTGCAGTTTCTTTGATAGTCGAAGGTAATGCTTCTTCTGGATATTCACGAGTGTTTGAGAATTCCAGCATATGGTTTGGCTCTGGACCACTAAGAAGTAGGCAACACTATTTCGTAAATACTTCGAAATTTTCAGTGTTGTTTAGGCCAATGTTGATAGTTTCAATTCATTAAAGAGGCACTTGTGGTTTTGTGTCCCTCCAGCTTGACATTAAATGTCTGATAAAAATCACAGGTACTATTTTTGAAAAGTTTTCCAGAATTTCTGCAACTTTTCCCTGCTGTAAATCTCTTTTAGTTCTTGTAGCTATCCTTGCTGTTTTCTTTCTTTGATTTTTAAACTTAACGTAAAATTCAATTTGTCTATTTGTTTATTAATCATTAAATTCCGTTGAAGACAAATTATGCTCAGTCTCTCGTCCTTATATTTCAGAATCTGAAACAAAAGGAACGCGAAAAGAACAAATAAGTAATTTTATTCACAGTTTTAGCTTCTTAGTGAGTTTAGTCCCACCCTCTGTTAATGTACTGGCAACACTATTTCGTAAATACTTCGAAATTTTCAGTGTTGTTTAGGCCAATGTTGATAGTTTCAATTAATTAAAGAGGCACTTGTGGTTTTGTGTCCGTCCAGCTTGACATTAAATGTCTGATAAAAATCACAGGCACTATTTTTGAAAAGTTTTCCAGAATTTCTGCAACTTTTCCCTGCTGTAAATCTCTTTTAGTTCTTCTAGCTATCCTCGCTGTTTTCTTTCTTTGATTTTTAAACTTAACGAAAAATTCAATTTGTCTATTTGTTTATTAATCATTAAATTCCGTTGAAGACAAATTATGCTCAGTCTCTCGTCCTTATATTTCAGAAACTGAAACAAAAGGAACGCGAAAAGAACAAATAAGTAATTTTATTCACAGTTTTAGCTTCTTAGTGAGTTTAGGCCCACCCTCTGTTAATATACTGGCGGAAAAAAGAGTCGCAACGCAAAGAATGAGTAGTGCAACTTAAACAAATGTTGGTAAGCGTATTTTTACATCTGAAACATCATGTCTAGTCAGATTTCATGCCAGTCGCATAAGAGTGGCGCTAGTAGCGCCATTATGAAGATGCCGATCAGGTTCTCTTTAAATACACGCTGTAGCGGTAGTGAGCACTAGCTGCGTTCGAGACTGCTTGTTGTGAGTTGATGTTAGTCAAGAATTTCTTTAAGTCGGCAAAGAAGCCATTATCAACACCTCACTGAATTTGAACGAGATCGTATAACAGTGTTACTTTTGTGATATTCCAGATAGACTTGGCACTGTACATGACTGCTGGGAGCAGTGGTCACGAGAAAATGTATAATCGCAAGAAGAATGGGCTACAGGCGGTCACATGACACTAGCGAGAGAGAAGATCATTGTGTTCCGTTTATGGCTTTGGCGTATCCTACTGCACGCGCAGTAGCAATTTTAGTTGCAGCTGGCACCACAATGATACAACCAACTGTTACAAATCAGTTCGGCCGGCTGTTTGGCGGGTTATTGATGTAGTAAGACGTTGGCTCCGACGTCGACCAGTAGAGTGGTACCACTCGAGCATACAGACCCTCCCAGTAAGATGGCATGCCCGTCGCACTGAACGGAAGTAATGTTGAAAAACAGAATTTTGTAGCCAAAAGAGTGGGGAATAATATGGTATATTGGAATCCTGAACAAAACCAACCTGATTTCAGAAAAAATTGTGGAGGAATGGCACATAATTTGTGAGGTGATTATACATGTGAAAATAAACTGAAAAAGTCCTTTGGACATGTTCCGATTTTCGATCGTTACGGAACTGGAACATGTTGAAGACTACACATCCGTATATGGATATGAAGACAAGTGTGAATATTACTTACAAAAATGGTGTTAGGCGCTGTGGTGAACAGAATAATAATTGGGCAGGTGCCTGACCAATTCGGCAAGATCTACGGTGTTTCTGTAGCAAACGGCAGCACAATGACGTCATACCAAGGCTACAGCTGCAAGACCATCCGTTGTGGGTTGGATCTGTTGTGGTGTCACCGCCAGACAACACACTTGCTAGGTGTTAGCCTTTAAATCGGCCGCGGTCCGTTAGTATACGTCAGACCCGCGTGTCGCCACTGTCAGTGATTGCAGACCGAGCGCCGCCACACGGCAGGTCTAGAGAGACTTCCTAGCACTCGCCCCAGTTGTACAGCCGACTTTGCTAGAGATGGTTCACTGACAAATTACGCTCTCATTTGCCGAGACGACAGTTAGCATAGCCTTCAGCTACGTCATTTGCTACGACCTAGCAAGGCGCCATTATCATTTGCTGTTAATCTTGTGATGCATGTACAGTCAGACCGATGTTCACCAATTATGGATTAAAGTTAAGTATTCCTGAAGCTACGTACTTTTCTTGATAGTATAATTACTTTACCTGTTCCAGACCTCACGCCAGCCTGCGTGAGCTTAAAAGCGTGCTTTTCAGCTTCCTCCAAACCCCGTGAATTGGCTCCTGCCGATTCACAACATCTGTGACCAGTCGTGAGGTCGTGTCCGTGTCGTCCTTAACTATTATGTAATTAACCAAGTCCATTGTGTCAATGATTGCCAGCATGTCACGTACGCTCAGACATGAAGAATACGTAGACATATTGTTTGTGTGTGGGTACTGTAATGGCAGTGCCCATAGAGCTGTGATAGAATTACAGACATTTCGCTGATCGCCGAACCACCTGTACCAGGGTTTGTCCAAGGGTTTTTTAAACATTACAGAAATCCATAACACTTCCCAGTGTACACATACCGTCAGACCCTGGCCGTCTGAGGAAAGGGACGACATTATTGGAATGGTGCAACGCTCTTCCACCGCCAGTACCACCAGACCCTGAGCCCATCGCCGGAAAGGCACGACATTATTGGAATGGCAAAGAGCGATACCACCGCTAGTGCACAGTGCATTAGTCGTCAGCTCAGTATTCGATAAAGGCGAATGTGGCGTACGTTACATTGCAAGGACTTGTTCCCATTCCACGTGCAGCCTGTGCAACATCTGCATTCACGTGACTCACAAGGGAACCTCCCATCGCACCCCTCTCAGATGTAGTTATAAGTTGGCACAGTGGATTGGCCTTGAAAAGCTGAACACAGATCAATCGAGAAAACAGGAAGAAGTTGTGTGGAACTATGAAAAAAATAAGCAAAATATACAATCTGAGTAGCCCATGTGCAGAATAGGCAACATCAAGGATAGAATGAGCACAGGAGCTCCGTGGTCCCGTGGTTAGCGTGAGTAGATGTGGAACGAGCGAGTGAAAATTTTACTTCCTTTATTTTCGCAAACTTATGATCTGTCCGTTCGTTCATTGACGTCTCTGTTCACTGTAATAAGTTTAGTGTCGGTGTTTAGCGACAGCACGGCAAAACCGTGCGATTGGTAGACGAAAGGACGTGCCTCTCCAATGGGAACCGAAAACACTTGATTGCAAGGTCATAGGTCAACCGATTCCTCTCTCTTCCGTACGCTGTAGTCGACTGACGTCGTGTGTTTCGATGTTTGTTTAGGTGTAGCGTCCCCATACTACGGCGCAGTTACCTCGCATCGGACGGACGGACAGACAGATAGATAATAATTGTCTGAAAACAAAAAATTAAACTTTTCATTCAAGGGAGGACTTGAACCTAGGACCTCTCGTTCCGCAGCTGCTCACACTAACCACGGGACCACGGCGCTCCTAAGCTCAGAATATCCTTGATGTTGCATATTTCGCGCATGGACTACTCATTTTGTATATTTTGCTTACTTTTTTCATAGTTCAACACAACTTCTTCCTGTTTTCTCGATTGATCTGTGTTCACTTTTCCAAGGCCTATCCACTGTGCCAACTTATAACTAAATCTGAGGGGGGTGCGATGGGGAGGTTCCCTTGTCAGTATGCAGACAACAATATTTGTGATCGCTCACAGAGAAGTCATATAACACACTTTATTTATAGATGAGGCCACATTTACACGACGTGATACCATGAACACCCGCTGTTCTCATACATCGGCGATGGAGAACCCACATGGCGATAGGGAAACAAAATTCCAAGTTACGTTCTCAGTGAACGTCTGATGTAAGATTTATGATCTGGTGAGAGGGCCTGCGTTCCTGAGAAATCGCATGACAGCCGCCGCATATGCACATTTCCTGACAGAAAGTACACCTGCGGTTTTGGAAGACGTTACATTAGACTAACGACGGTAATGTACCTGCAACATGATGCATCATCGGTTCACTGTGCCAGACGAGTATCCCAGTATACATTTGTTCAATTTGGATTGGCTGTGGCTGATCAATTAACTGGCTCGCTATATCACCCCACCAAACCCCATGAGACACCTGTTCATGGGGCTGGTTAGAGGGGAAAGTGTATGTTATGAAGATAAATTCATGCATCACCGACGCTCTTGCTGGCACTAAAACTCATCGAGATGATGTTTGATGTGCTGCACAACAACCCTCCAGTGCGTTGACCAGTGCGCTGAGGTGGGTGGAGAACTTTTTGAACACCTCTTGTTGGACGTATCAGTCATCTTACCATTCTTCTGTCCACCACAGCGAATACACAGCATATCGGTAAGAGATATTCACACTTTTCTTCATAATCATTCACGGATGTGTATAATCTTCAATTGGTTCCCGTTCCGTAACGACCAAAAACCGCACAATGCTCCTACGACTTCTTCACATTATTTTCACATGCAGAAGCACCTTACAAATTATGTGAACTTCTCCTGAATCAGCCCATATTTATACCATTTTTAGGATGTAATGGGCGAATGTGCAGGTATTTTTATGTATGGTAGCTTAATACGTACACACATCAGTGTGTCGGCTACTTTTCCTCTGCGCTAAACAGTCTTCCCGCAAAATACTTTCCTACTTACGTTACCTGGACAGTCATAACTGCACTACTAACTGGACTGTGCCTGCTGTATAGACGAACCGTTTTGTATCCACGTGTTCACAGTTCAAAACCCGACGTGGTGGCCAGTTTCTTTCTTTTTTTTTTTTTAATTTTGATTCGTCCGTCTTCTGACTGGTCTGATGTAGCCCGCCACGAATGTCTGCTGTGTCAGCCTTTTCATCTCAGAGTAACAATTACTACCCACATTCTCAATTATTTGCTGTATGTATTCCAGTCTCAGTCTTCCTCTACACTTTTTACCCTCTATAGCTCCCTCTAACACCATGGAAGTTATTCACTAATGCCTTTACATATGCTCTACCAGATGTCCCTTCTTCTTATCAATGTTTACAATATATTCCTTTCCTCTGCGATTCTGCGCAGAATCATCTAGTTCCTTACCTTATCAGTACACCTAATTTTCAACATTCTTCTGCAGCACTATACCTTAAATGCTTCGATTCTCTTCTGTTCTAGTTTTCCCACAGTGCATGTTTCATAACCCTGAAATACTCTGCTTCAAACGTACATTCTCAGAAATTTCGTCGCTAGATTATGTCCTACGTTTGATACTAGTAGACTTTTTGTGATCTGTAATGCCCTTTTGGCCAGTGCTAGTCTACTTTTCATCTCCTACTGGCTCCGTTTGTCGTTGGTTATTTTGCTGCCTAGTTAGTAGAGTTCCATCACCAATACTCATGTTAATTTTCTCGCTGTTCTCGTTTCTCCTGCTTCTAATTTCTTTCGTCTTTCTTCTATTCACTATCAGTCCATTTTCTGTATTAATTAGAACGTTCATTCCATCGGAAGATCCTGTAAATCTTCTTCACTTTCACTCAGTATAGCAATGTCTCAGCAAATCTTATCATTGATATTCTTTCACCTTGAATTTTAATCCACTTTTGAATTTCCTTTCATTTTCGTCATAGCTTGATCGATGTATAGATTAAATAGTAGCGGCGAAAGTCTACATCACTGTCTTACACCCTTTTCAATTCGAGTTCTTCGTTCTTGCTCTTCCACTCTTGCCTCCTGTACGTCTTGTATATTACCCATCTTTCACCATAGCTTAACCCCATTTTTCTCAGAATTTCGAACATCTTTCATCTATTTACACTGTCGAATGCTTTTTCCATGTCGATAAATTCTATTAACATGTCTTGATTTTTCCTTAGTCTTGCTTCCATTATCAAAGCAACGTCAGAACGGCCTCTCTGGTTCCTTCATCTTTTCTTAAACCAAATTGATCGTCATCTAACAAATCTTAAATTCTCTTTTCAATTCTTCCGTATATTATTCTCGTCAGCAAGTTGGACGCATGAGCTGTTAAGCTGATTGTACGATAGTTCTCGCACTCGTTAGGTCTTGCAATATTGGGAATTGTGCGGATAATGTTTTTCCGAAAATCAGACGGTATATTGCAAGACTCATACGTTCAATACACCAACGTGAATATTCGTTTTACTGCCATTGCTCCCCCACCGCCCCCCCCCCCCAAATGAGTTTAGAAATTCCAATGGAATGTTATTGAATCAAGGTACTACTCAATTCCTTAGAAAATCAAAAGTTACAATCTCACTACAGTTATTTAAAGTAAATAGGAAGACCAGGATCACTGGTGATGGAAAAGCTTGTGACTGTTTCACAATTTTAATTTGACTCAAAATAGACTTTATTATAAACTTCAATTCGGACATTTGCCCTCTTAATGATGCAATATACAAATCTTCACTTTATATGAATTACATAAACACGAATAAGAATTATATTTTGCGTCCGCAGCCATAATCATAGACAGTAGGCACGGTGAATAATCAATCATAAACAATAGTTCTTGTTTAACCATATCTCAAAAGAATAGTAACACTACACACTTCCAACCCAAAGTTACACAGCCACATAATACCACAACTTGTTTAAAAAACAAAGATCTAAAACTTAATAAAACCGAACTGCCCACATAACGGTCCACAGTGAAACATGCTCATACTAAAAATGCAAAGTGGGCCAACCAAGGTCGCAAAACTGGCACACAGGAAAAATAAAAAGTTGCACATTCATTAAAGATACATAAATGATTAACGTAAGTGTAAAATAAGAATGGCTTGTAATAACTCAACCAGTGAAGTGACTTACAGAAACGCTAATATTAACAAAGTGGACTCACTTAACTGACGGACGTAATGACTCGGAATGATTCCCAAATTGCACTTAACAGAGAACAGCGTTCAGGCCCATAGCAGTATTTGGAAGCAATAACGCTATGGCCAGCAGGCAATACGGGCGTTCACTCCCCACGTCTTGTGCACAGGCTCAGTCACAGGCAGTATATATTTATATATAGTCCGACCAGCCTCACAATGAGCGGTCCTGACAGGAATCCATAGCCGCACCGACGCCAGGAAACGAGCAGACTTAACAAATGGCTTGTAGCACAAATAGATTGCAATGAAAACAAGGTCAAATCAGAGCCACTCTGTAATATATAATAAGCATGGCCCCAGATTCTTATGGAGCAATACGCTAACATTACCCGTCACTCAGTAAATTAGTAGGAAACTTAGAGATCACTTCCAGCTGCCTTAAGGCACATTCAACATTAAATAAACATACCAACTCCTGCCGTTACAAATGATTAACCATTAACTCTACGGCTGCCGGGCGCGTACACAACGGCAACCAGTCCCAAAGCGGTCAGTATGTCCTAAAACAAGTTAAAATATGCATGAAAACCACTTAAAACACACACTCCACAGATGATGAGAAACAAAATGAGGAACATCAGCCTCCTTAAAATAGCCACTGTGGAACCAAGTTCAGCACCATCTCCGGCAGATACCCATGCCAGAATAAGTTTCAACAATCTTCTTAGTTCAACATAGAATAAAAGTCATACTTAACTTGGAGCTTGCAAATTACGAACTTGAAAGCTGTTCAGCGTGATACGACGAACCCCCCACACTTTTGCACGTCAAGGCGCCCAATGATCGGCACCATGCATCCGGCAAGACAAAAGACAAGGGTGGCGATCACGGCGAGGCCCATGCACCACTGTTAGGGACGCGGGCTTGTTTTCAACACGTCGGCTCGTTGAACGCCTACCGGAGACTCTCCCGCCACACGTTCACCCGGAAAACCGCTGGGGGGAGCAGTCAAAGATAGCAAGACAGCCGAATATCGATATCAGCGATGCAAGCAGAACACCATAGCGCCAGCCACAACGGCTCAGTTATCTATTCCTTTTGCCTTATTTGATCTTAAATCTTTCCTAGCTCTCTTATATTCTGATTCTAACACTGGGTCCCCTGCCTTTTTCGTATCAACTCCTGACTCTCCTATCACGTCGTCAGACAAGTCTTCCCCGCATACAGACCTTCAGCAATCGCTTTCCACCTTCCAGGTCTCTCCTTTTCGCTTAGCACTGAAACTCCCGTTGCACTCTTAGTGTTACCACCCTTCCTTTTATTTCACCAAATACTGTTTTGACTTTTCTACATGATGAGCCAGTCATTCCAACAATCATTTGTTTTCCGATTTCTTTATATTTTACATGCAGCCTTTTCACCTTAGCTTCCATTCTTAAGTGACTTGTGCCTCTGTATTCCCGAGTTTCTCTGAACATTTTTGTACCTTCTTCTTTCATCAATCAGGTGAAGCATTTCTTCTGTTACTTACTCATGGTTTCTTTGCACTTACCTTCATTGTAACTATGCTTTTCTTTCCAGCTTCAGTGACTACCCATTTTAGGGGTGCCCATTCCTCTTCAGACGATCGGACTACTGAGCTATTCATCATGGCAGTATCTGCAGTCTTGGAGAACTTAACGCGTATCTCTTCATTCCTTAGTACTGCCGTATCCCAGTTCTTTGAGCATTGAGTTTTCCTGGCTAGTCTCTTAAATTTCAGCTTACTTTTCCTCACTATTAAATTGTGATCTGAATCTATATCTGCTTATAGGTACCCCTTACAATACTGTATCTGATTTGGGAACCTCTACCTGCGGATAGTGTAATCTAATTGGAATCTTCCCGTATCTTCCAACCTTTTCCCGGTATACCTCCTTCTCTTCTGATTCTTGAACAGAGTATTCGCCGTTATTATCTGAAGCTTTTTGTACAACTCTATTAGTCTTTCTGCCTTGTCATTTCTAGTACCAAATCGATATAGTACAGTAATCCTTTCTTCTACTCCTTCTCCTACAACTGCATTCCTGTACCACATGACTATTAGGTTTTCATCTCTCTTTGCGTAATGGATTACTCGTTCAATGTACTCACACACATTATTTATTTCTTTATTTTCCACATGGAACTTCGAAATGTATATTTATTTATTTATTTATTGCCAAATTGTAGACCTGTTAACTTCTGTTTTGAAACAGGTCGCTCGTCTTACAATTTTCGTTTTCCATATTTTTGCAGTTTCTTTTCTTTTGTTTTATCTATAACATTTATAAAGAATAATACTTTTCAAAATAACAATAATTTAAGGTTGAACTATAAATAAAATTTTGTTGTTTTTGTTACAAAAATATAAGAAGATGATAGGATAGAGGAGAGATTTGTTCGTACCATCGCCAATTGTGAATGACGATGAATACCTCAAAATGCTTTCTTCAAGCTGTTGACCACCAGTCATACACACACACACACACACACACACACACACACACACACACACACACACACACTCGTACGTATATAGATACATACATACACAAATGGTTATTAGCAGAGAAATAGTATTGCTAATTCTATTTATTACTAATCCTACTAATTAACTTTAAGTGCCCACCCGTGCACAGCATTTGGTGATCTCTCGGCTAGGTCGCCAGCACCTTATGCTTATTTACTGTTACATCTCGTCTTCCTCCTCCTCTTCCTCCTCATTGTCACTGTTTTCGCTGTCACTGTGGGTAATGCTGTCCATCCTCTGGAGATTGTTGTTACGTTGCACACAGGCATGTCTGTTATGTCGTGTCAGCAGACTCTCTTCATGTGTTGTTTTTGATATACTGTTTTTCAATAGGTCGGCATGTATACCTGAACTATCCTTGTCGATTTTGGTTTGCTGTCGATTCTGATGAGAACAACCTTATCACTGAACTGTTCACACTAAGTCACTCGCTGGCCTACCGTCCTATTCATAACGAATCCTTAATGTCTTGTTATTGCCAAGTGAACTATCGTTGTCGATTTTGGTTTGTTGTCGATTCTGATAAGAACAACCCTATCACTGAAGTGTTCACACTAACTCACTCGCTGGCCTACCGTCCTATTCATAACGAATCCTTAATGTCTTGTTATTGCCAAATGTACTTGGAGGTACTAACTGTCCTAGAAACATACTACTCCTGATAGCTATAGTTATGACCCTTCAGTAGAATAAGGCATAAAAATTGTAAATAAATATGTCACTAACTTTTTGAGACTTTTGGTAAAAACGTTTCCCACATAAACTCATGGGAAACCTACAGATATTAAATCATGTAGCTCATGTCAATCCAACAGTTTATTAGAGTATCATGGAAAAATTGACAGTAGATCGTTCAAGAACATTTGGAGATTTGTGCTAACAATGTTTCCTTTTGGAGATATTAATAATATACAGCGTATGTCTGCCTTAACATTTATTACAGCATTGTGTAAAAATTTGAAGCAAATCGATGAAGGATTTTTCGAACTTTCTGCTAAAATCATTTCCTTTTTTGTATAATACATACGTATTTATACAACTGTATGTATTAAAAAAAGTATGTAGCATATGTTCCGCCGAAGTTCATTAGAGTAACGTGCAAAAACATTAAGTGGATCGATCAAAATTATTTCCATACTTTTGCTGAAAACCTTTTCCTTTTATACTGTACATTTATATTTATTCAAGCATATATATTTAAAATATGTAGCCTACATCTCTCCGTCCGTTCATTAGAGTAACCGAAAAGAAATTTATGTAAATCGATGAAGAATTGTTTGAGATTTTTGGAAACAAACATTTCCCTTTCTATTCATATAAGACTATCTCCATCCGACTGTTTATTGAAGTATGGTGGAAACCTTCAAACTAAATCGATCAAGAACTTTTCGAGATCTTTGGTAACAAATTTTAAGAACTACTTGTCTATGTATATTAGCCTAGAATACCTTAATAAGCTCCTCTGATTATAAGCAGTCAGAGCTATTTGTTAATGCACTTCCGTCCATCCACAGGGTAACTTTTATGGCGGTGTTCGTAGCGACAAACAATTCGCTGTAGAAATGGCTTACGAAGTCACCGCCACACTTTTAATAGCGGGCCGACCGGTCCGCTGGAACAGTGAACAGAAAGATGAAAACCCAAACACTCTGATTAAATAAAAGTCGGTACTTATCTTTATTTACGAAGATACAGATACTCAGTAGGGAACTCCGTGTCTACAGAATCTGTCTAGTTCGAGTCGGAGCGGCTAGGTCAGCGTCGGCTGACGACAAACAACAACTCTGCTGCGATGAACACACAACTGACTAGCAAGTACACAATTCGGTGGCGAGTATACCACTGAGCGGCGAATCCAGAACTGTCCTAGCGCTCGCGACTCCAGCGCTTAAGAAGCCAGAAGCCAGCGGTGGCGCGCGCAGACTTGCGGCGATTTCCTGTCTCGCTGGCGCTGCTTATGCGGACGGCGTCCGGACTTTGATGCTGCCAACCTTTTGGCAGCGGGCTCGGGTGGCATTACTGGCTAGGATATAACAGTAACCTTGAAACAGCCACAGGTGACTATGAAAAACGTGTATTTTGCCCATTAGTTACAGCCAAATAACGGAAAAGTAACGTTAGTTTATAATTTTGTATAGGTTGTGGCCACCAATCTCAGCAAACAATAATAAAGGACAAAAAAGCTTGATCGAATTGTAAAACTAATTTATATGCAATATTCCATTGTTAAAAAAGAAATGAAAGAGAAACCTCACATGTGTTTCACCACGAAGCCTTAAGGGGCCGGTGGAAGAAACATCTTCCAACTACTTATTCAAGAATGAGAAGCATCTGCCAGCACATGTTGCAGTAGGAGAAGCGTAACCTATGGAAACAGCTGTTTATTCTTCCACTGTAGTGCTTACCGACATAGTCGTTATCACACGATTTGCGTGTGTAGAAAGGCCACACGTGACTAGAGACCGAGAGGAAAAACAAATTATTCATTCGGCCATGCAGGTCATATAGGCACGTCACCTGTGTTGAGATGGGATACTGACTTGCTTATTTTCAGGAACGCAAATATCTGCATGGGCAGTCCGTCGACATTGGGAGCACCATGGAAATTCACCTCGGCGTCCTTTGCCATGTGTAGCCTCGACGGCGTTTCAACAAGATAAGGTGTGACTACGAGTAACCTGTGCTGTCCACACTTACCTCGATACACAGAGTTTCGATTGTTGACGCCTGCAGGACATTGCCCTAACCTCTCACACATGGGGAGGGCTGCCGAGAGCCTGTCAGTCCACCAATCGCCAGCCACGACGATTGCTGAACTCTAAGAGAACGACTTATGCGTGTCTGTCATCAAAAATCAGTTCGATTCGACACCGAGCCAAGTTAGACCCACTGTTTCTGCCAGAGCTGGCATCTCTATTCACTAAAATCAGCACCGGGCGTATTTCCAAAGCGCCAACAAATTTATTCGTGTATTCTTCCTAATATACTGCACACGCACAGAAAGAAATATGTTTGTTGCAGGTGATATCTTCTGGGAGGTTAGGCTGCGTCATGTTTCTCTTCAGTTTCTTCTACATGATCCATGTTGCGGAATGATGGGCTGTTCTTCAGAACCTTCAGATATTCACCGTTAGACTGTTCGGGTAACACTGGACACGACAAGATTCTGAAGAAGAGGCAGGTGGGTCGAAACTTCGATAATGTAGAAGATGTAGGAGAAGAACGTAGATGGAATAATAACATTGAAGATTTTGCCCCCAATGACAATGGCCACACTTACCTACAGACTTACTTTTCGTTTATGCGCTATCCATGCTGGTGGTAACACATCGGTAGAAGGACGAGTGCCGCGAAAGCATGCAGTAGTTGACCCGGCGGACACGCACGCGCGCACTGTGTCTGGCAGACCCCGGCGGGGTAATCTGGCGTCCGTGTAATGGGTACTTGCGGGAGGCCAATTCGGCTGCCTGCCGGCCGGTGTGAATGGGAGCTCATCACGCGGCTCCTCCCTGAAACCCCAACCCCGCCCCTACACTACCCCTACTCCTCACCGCCGAAATTATCCCGAATGCACTTCATTAGCCAGCGTTGGGGTCTCCATCGAGCGTTGCCTCAAGCAGACAGCCTTCCTGCTCCGCAGTGTTTGCGACGACGCTCCGCTTACCCGTCCGGTGTCTCCCCCCCTCCCCCCCCCCCCAAAAAAAAACATTCGTCTGGAACCTCTACACATTAGTCCTGCTGTCAACTCAGTTCTTTTAAACTTAATTACATCTGTCTAAAGTACACGTCTATTACAAATGTTTATCTTCCAGTTACGGGTTGTGCAAAAGAGCCCGCTCATTTTTACACTACGGCCATTAAAATTGCTACACCACGAAGATGACGCGCTACAGACGCGAAATTTAACCGACAGGAAGAAGATGCTGTGATATGCAAATGAGTAGCTTTTCAGAGCATTCACACAAGGTTGGCGCCGGTGACGACACCTACGACGTGCTGACATAAGGAAAGTTTCCAACCGATTTCTCATTTACAAACAGCAGTTGACCGGCGTTGCCTGGTGAAACGTTGTTGTGATGCCTCGTGTAAGGAGGAGAAATGCGTACCATCACGTCATGAACTGATATATATATATATATATATATATATATATATATATATATATATATATATATATAATGACTTTTGAACACTATTAAGGTAAATACATCGTTTGTTCTCTATCACAATCTTTCATTTGCTAAGTATGCCCGTCAGTAGTTAGTGCCTTCAGTAGTTTGAATCTTTTATTTCGCTTACAGTAGTGGCGCTTGCTGTATTGCAGTAGTTCGAGTAACGAAGATTTTTGTGAGGTAAGTGATTTGTGAAAGGTATAGGTTATTGTTGGTCAGGACCATTCTTTTGTAGGGATTTTTGAAAGTCAGATTGCGTTGCGTTGTGTGTTCAAAAAATGGTTCAAATGGCTCTGAGCACTATGGGACTTAACATCTGTGGTCATCGGTCGCCTAGAACTTAGAACTACTTAAACCTAATTAACCTAAGGACATCACACGCATCCATGCCCGAGGCAGGATTCGAACCTGCGACCGTAGCAGTCACGTGGTTCCAGACTGAAGCGCACACTTCCATACTTACCAAGCTAAGGATGGAAGTGTGATTACGCATGTCAATCACATCGCGATTACGGGCAGCATGGGGTTCACGCCTGAGCCTCAGGACGTGCGCTAGCAGCGCATGTCGGGTGTTTCAAGCGTTAACTTCGCGACTTAATATCTCGGGATGTAATGGGAATATTGCGATGCAATCAACGCCATTGTGTACGTGCTTTGTCATGCTATGGATTGCTGAAGAAAAAATATAGGAGGTCCATTTAAAAAAACATAAGTTTGTGTTAAAAAACACATATGATTTCGTTTTAGAATGTTTCCAAATATGTACATTCATGGGCCCCAGCCCTACATTGATACCGGTGAAAGTCGTTTTCCAATAGCTGTTATTGTTCCAGAGATATTTTGGGTGGGCAAGATAGATGGGACGCCCTATATATATATATATATATATATATATATATATATATATATATATATATTAAACATCTACACATTAATAAAAATATAACACGTAGAAACTCACTGTTACATCTTTTTATAAATTAGTTCTATCCTCCTGTCCTTTTTCTGATCGTCAATATTTAACAGGCGATATGAAGTCCTGCCGTTTGGTTCAAGATTTCGCAGTTCCCTTCACTACAGCCAAAATCGCTAAGTTGGACAGTCTGTCATTTGTCACTGTGTTGTGAAGGTAGGTTTTAACGTGTTTTAATGTACTCACGCTTCTTTTGCAAGGCACTGTGGTTTCTGGAATTGCAAGAACCAACGACAGTAGTTTCACTCATTCAGAGAATACGTTTTTAATCCACTATGTATAATGGATTTAAGGAGGTCCCGAGACTGTAGATGTTTACCCTTACTGCTGTAAATAAACGTAGGTTTCTCCTTCAGTTTTTCACTATTAAAGAAAGGATATATTTTATGTAATTTTTCGGCTTCACATACAGGGAAATTGTTTGCCCTACTATAACCCGAGAACTCTCTCTTATTTAAAAGTACTGTAAAATATGTTTCTTGAAAGTCCTACGATCTAATTCTCATGTTTACTACCACTGTATCAATTATTTCGAATACTAGCCTTCTTAGTTTCTGAATACTTACTTCTGTTTCGTTAAAATTTGTTCCAGATACTGCTGCTGACTTTATAAGTCTTTCAACAGCCTGAATGCAATTTTCTATTTCGAGCTTACTGTGGCTTATGCCCACAATTTTACTTTGCAAGATGCCAAACAAGATACTTGTATGCTGGAAAATCGAATTCTACAACCACAGTAGAAAAAGAGAAGTTTGATCATCTAGTATATTATTCAGCCCAAATGCTCGGTGTAAAGAATTATCATCCCATCTTCACTGTTTATCACGTCCTTAACTGTTGCTCTCAGGTCTGTTGTTGTTATTTTTGGGGGAGAAGACCAGACAGCGAGGTCATCGGTCTCATCGGATTAGGGAAGGACGGGGAAGGAAGTCGGCCTACCCCTTTCAAAGGAACAATCCGGGCATTTGCCTGGAACGATTTAGGGAAATCACGGAAAACCTAAATCATTCTGGCCGGACGCGGGATTGAACCGTCGTCCTCCAGAATGCGAGTCCAATATGCTAACCACTGCGCCACCTCGTTCGGTTCTCAGGTCTGTATAATGAAGTATAATGGTTTGCACAGCGCGTGAATGTAACTTGCACCTTCGAACGGCAAAAAATATGTGGAATCCTGACGTTAGCCACAAAAAGTTTTGCTTGCGTAATTTTTTTTACAAGTATGGAAGAGGACGAAGTAGAACTGACGTGCGCAGCAATGGATAAAGAGAGCATGAGGATATGCTTATTTCACAATAGAATGGACACCATAATTTTTTCGTGGCATTGCACTGCAGCCGTCGTATGTTTGAGATACTAATTTGTTTTTGTCAATATTCCAACTGCTTAGTACTTGCAACAAAACAGTGGCTATGCCTTGTGCACCCCGGTCTTTGGATACGTCATAAAACCCGACGAATCTCTCCTGATTTATTTAGTGATAGCTCAGATTCGCCATGGCCTTCAACAGCTAAATCTTGCCGTGCCAGAAGGCAGATAGTCGAAATTAGCTTCATCATTATACTTCTGCTCCGATCAACCTTCTCGTAATGTTTCAAAGCTTCTAGGCATGATGTATCTGAAAGAGCGTAGTCCTAGTTGATTGTATTTCCGAGCTTCTGTAATATGTGAAATGCATCTTCATGCTTTTCAGCTTTTGAAACATTACCCAATCCAATCAGTGCACAGTAAAAACAAAAAAGTTTTACCTTACAGCGCTGCCACTTAACCACGGTTTTGATATATACTACTGTGTTTGAAAACGTCTTACAAAGTTTCCATGAGATTTTTCAATAGACATATTTGGCGTCCGCTATCGTTCTTCCACCAGGAGTTTACATTCCAAAGAAAGACGGGAGGAGAATGCAGGGTTTAAATTTTAAAAAAAGGACACAGTGGAACTTATGGTGAAGTAGATGCTTCCGTGGCAGTTTCAGGCAGTCAGCAATACCATGCGTTAAAAGATAATGATTTAAATATTAGACAACTTACAGTTTTTCTTTCTACAACCCAATGACAAGACAAATTGACGATCACACTTTATACATAACAGGGCACACCGAAACATACTTCACTAATTAGTTAATCACTACCACTAATTACTACATTTCAGCTACAAAATTCCGTTCTAGGTTTATCATGAGAATGTCCAGTATTGCTGATATGAAAACCAACAGATACACATGTTTGATATAAGTACGGCTACTAAATTTTTAATCTGAGGAACAATGAAAATACAGAGGCTCTTTCCTATCATCTTGCAACAACAACCAATGATGCATTCACTTTTATTTTCTAAGAGCTATGGATGTCTTCTTGTTCTCTGTGTTTTAAATAAACACTTAAATTAACGTACTTGTTTTGCTGCAGCTACGTAATTTATGTATACCATACGCATTTCGCCTTATCTTGTTCTAAGGCATCATCAATGGGACCTATAATGATACAGTTTCGTTAGTTTTAGATTATTAAACAGTTCGCGTCACGATTTTTTCGTAAAAACGTAATTGATTACGATTTGCTGATTCGCGTTTCTTCACATCTGGTCTGGAGATCGCAATACCACTTTTATTAGGCCGTATAAGCACAACCTAGCGTTCTCACATGCTTCACACTGCTCACCATTTTTCTCACTCTTTCTTGGTGGTGTTCTATTGCTTTTTTTGACACTCGATATAACTATTTCGCCGGACACTGCTTTTCACAACGTAAATATTGCTACTCTATTACGTGTTTCCTCGTCTTTGTTGCGTTTACATTCTTGTTGCCAGCCTAACGAAGTATGAAGTATGTTCAAGACTAACGTCTATTCATGATGATTATACCGTGTTTGTGTATGAGAGAGATAGAGAGAGAGAGTCGACAAGCGTTTTTTTTATGTTGGTGGTTTGAATTGTATGGTGTTGTAGTAGCTGTTAACGAGTGGTTGAAAACGAAGCTGGTTTGACTTTTCGTTTGAGTATTCTGTATAGGGGTTCATGGATAAGTGAGTGTTAAGATGTTGTCTGGTATTATTATACACAACAGACAATTCCATACAATACACCCCAGAACTGACAAAAAACAGAAACATATACCAGAAATAAGGTATGTATCAACTACAGTGTAATACTTGTGAAGCCAGATACATAGGACAAACAGGGAGAACATTTGATATCGGACACAAAAAACGCATGAGACCCTGAAAATATGGGACAAACCACTCCCACACCTAAGAGAACATGACCACAAACCAACCAATAGAGAAGGCGACGTGAAAATAACTGGAATCAACATTGAAAAACACCTTCTAACTCTGCAAGAAAATTACCACATACAGAAAATCAAAGCAGAAGGGAAAACCCTTTTGATTGACCAAGTATGCATGCCAAGCAATTCATTATTTACACTAATGGATAAAATAATATAATAACGCTCCCAAAGAGGATTAATATAATAATACTGTCCAATATAATAATAATACCACCCAACATCTTTACACTCTATCATCAGTGAACCCTATACAGAAAATTCAAACGAAAAGTCAAATCAGCTGTCACCAAAGTTTTCAACCACTCGCTAACAGCTAGTACAACACCATATAATTCAAACTACCATCCTCAAAATAAAAAGAAAGCGCTCGTAGACTCTCTCACACACACATACGCTGCATGAATAGAAGTTAGTCTTGAACATACACTTCATACTTCGTTAGGCTGGCAACAAGTAGGTAAACGCAACAAAGACGAGGAAACACATAATGGAGTCGCAATATTTACGTTGTGATAAGCAGTTCCGGCAATACAGTTATGTCTAGTGGCAAAACACAATAGAACATCATAAAAAAAGAGTAAGAAACATGGTGAGCAGTGTGAAGAAGGTGAGAAAGCAAAGTTGTGCTTATATGGCAGTAATAAAAGTGGTAGTGAGACCTCCAGACTAGTTGTGAGGAAACACAGACCAGCAAATCGTAAGCAATTACTTTTTAGAAAAAAATTCGCGACGTGAACTGTTTAATAATCTAAAACTAAAAAAACTGTATCTTTATAGATCCCACTGATGATGCATTAGAACAAGATAAGGCGAAGCGCGTAGGATATAAATAAATTAAGTAGGAGCAGAAAAAGGCAGTTCTATTTACAAAACAATTATTTATATGCTTGCTGCGGAGGATGGCCACACAAACAAACTTGTTACTTAAATTAACAGTTAATGTTTTTTCATTCCGCCAGGCTTGCTCCTAGCGTGTTAGACGATGTGAATTAGCGCTATCTGTTAGGCAACGTTTGAATTACTTGTCACTGCACTTAGGCGTGTATCCACCTGCTGGTCAGAAGCAAACATAAATCGAACGACAGCTCTGAAAAACCGTATCCACGATACAGAACCCTTGTTCACCACGTGAAAGAAACGGATTTTACTCCACATACTCGTAACAAGCACGGAATTCCGAGCTGCTATTGGTTGCGAAGCTAGAGGAGTGATGCGCTATACTGACTGGTGCATAAATATTTGAAAACGCTTACAATGATACGTGATCAATGATAAATGTGCCACTAACTATTAAGTCAGGTAATAAAATAGCCAATGAGATAGTAAACAGCAACATATGCCTCTCAAAAACACGTACCTTTAATCAAATAGGTGCAACAGGTTATAAAACCAATTACCGACACACATTAAACTAGTAACAATACTAAGCTTGAAATGATTCTGAATTTAAATCAGAGAGTCTAGTAATGATCATAATCTATAACTTTATTGCCTAATACAGGGTTTCTATGCCTGTGCGTTAACCGACTTGCATTAGAACAGATAACACAGTAACAGCTCTTCCTTAAATTCGGTTTGAAGCAACTAAACAGAATACAAATCTAAGTTTACTGGCTCTGAAGGAGCCTTTGCATTGCTTCATTAAATACCCAGGCTGGTCCATAAGGACCCTTAAACTTTCATGGTTTGAAGAACCATGCTCATTAACAAAACTACACCAATATGTATGAGAAAAGAAAAGTTTCTCACCATTAATTATTAGTTAAGTAAAGCGCAACAAACTATAGCTCTTTGAGTAATATCGGTGCTTTCATAAGCAGTCTTTTAACCTACTCAAAATTATAATTGGCTACGCAAATGACAACAGAACGTTTAATTCAAATTCAGCTACTTTCTCATAATAAATTAGGAGACTCAGTATTAAATTACTGCGATATGAATCCTGTCCAGGTTTGTAATAATCACAGGTGTAAGACAGAGTTTTCAGTAACACCACGATTATTATTAAAATCAAGCAGTTTTCACAAATACCTGATCCATTTACAGACTGCCAAATACAAAACAATTTAGTGCAAGGTTGGTGGTACTGGTGGCGCAATTTGCAGTGACTATTAGCCTGGCTGTGATGCAGTCATGGCAGCACTATTGGCCTCGCCCTATTACTGATATTCTTGGTCTCGAAATAATATTTTTATAGCGCCAAAAATCATGCAATGGTAATGGTATCAGCAAATTCAACAGCCGAGGCCCATAAATACTGCCCTTAAGCTCTTCTGGCCTCAAAACTCCTGGAATATGAGCCACTATGATCCGCTGCTGCTTGCGAGGTGTTAACCACAGCACTACTCGACATAAAGGGCGAGTTGCCTTTTGCGCGCCAGCCACACCTGATCCACTCCACCAGGCTTCTTCCGTAGCTGTGGGGCTTCCCTACATCTTTTATATTTAACCCTAAGTTCCCTAATTATGGACCAAGTCATTTATAGTACATTACATAACAACGATTTCAGTAGTTGTTTAAATTAACAAGCATAATTTAAACAACATCGTTAAAAAATTCACATAACTGAAACATGTATACATAGTCAAAGAATTTCCATGACAGATGCAACATTATACATCAGCAATACTACAAACTGACATACAAATATCGATGCAGATACAAAATAGGTAAAAAAACAGATGTTACAAGTCGACTGCCAGTTACATCATTTGAGTCCAAAATCCGTTCTCACGATATGTCAATTTTTTTCTAAACCATCTTATTTTCCAAGAATTATCTCTTCTTTTCATTTGCTTTCATTATTTTAATTCATCTTGATTTTATGCACAGTGCTCAAAAACATCAAAAGCACTAGTGTTCTAATCTGAAACTTTATAATCCCAGAAGAAAAGCCCTCAAATCTGAAATGTACCCAGCTGCCACAATGATACTTTTCTGAACAGTTGGTTAATGAAGACGTTTTAGAGCACACAGCTTCTACTTTGCATTTCGAATTAATTTGAGGAAGTATACACTGGATTAATTATAGCAGATACTGGATTTCTACAGTGTTATCTCGAGGATGGTTTCTTCTGTCAACCTGGTGTTAAGAATGGTCTGGAATTTTATCAGTTGCTTGAATAAAACGCAAATTTCCGTTTTGGATGTTTGTTAAATCCACGAAAAATCCATTTCTGTACTTCCTACATAAACGATAATTAAATTTTCAGCATAATAATAGGAGTAAAATAAAACTTTCTTCTCTGTAATCCAAATAACAAGCGATTATTCATAACAAAATAATACAAGCACACTATTAACGCTCCATCATTACACTTCGTCACATAGATGCCTACTCGACTACGTTACCAAAACCAAAGACTCACATGTGCCAAAAACAAGTTTTCAAGAAGTTACATTCGTATGAAAATTGTGTAATGTCGCATGAGATTTTGTACATCAAAAGGTAGAAATTTATCCGTTATTTCAAAATGTAATTTGTGTTAATATACTCAATTATTATTTTTGTTCAAATCTGTTTTAAATAAAATGTGTAGTACATGGATGACTATTACTCTCAAAGCTACAGCATTAACCTCTTCAGAACAAATAGAGAATATACTGCTTACAATAAAACAAGTAAGAAATTAGCCTGCAGATAAATGAGAGTCGAGCAGAAATAATGTACTTCCATCTCAAAACCGAAAAACACGTAAGTTCACAAAACACATTACTGGAATCTTCACTTAAGAAATCAGGCATTAACAGGTGTGGCGGCCGGTGTGGCCGTGCGTTTCTAGGTGCTTCAGTCTGGAACCGCGTGACCGCTACGGTCGCAGGTTCGAATCCTGCCTCCGGCATGGATGTGAGTGATGACCTTAGGTTAGTTAGGTTTAAGTAGTTCTAAGTTCTATGGAACTGATGACCACAGATGTTAATTCCCATAGTGCTCAGAGCCTCTTGAACCATTAATAGGTGTAATAAAGATCACAGAACAACCGTCTAGCATCGTTTTATTACTTCAGTTCGGCGCCGGTGACGGTGATCTTTACGTACATAAAAAACATTATTAGCAGTGGTTGGTTACGGTTTCCTTCTTTGCAAGAATCACCTTATCCAGTATTCCTTTATTTTCAACGGCACGCTTCACCGTCGCGACTCAGATGAATGAAGTCTTCACGACACGGTAACTCGCCACTCGTGAAGTCTTCTTACGTGACGTGCACTTTCTCTTGCATTGATCTTTCATACTAAAGCAACAGGTCCGTAAGTCCTCACGTTTCCCAAAAACCATTCCAGCGCGCGTAATTGTTAATCTCCATGAATCAACACAGCTTTTGAGAGTCCATAATATCTATGCGGTTGCTGGTAGACTGGTTCCAGAACAGGCACATAACTCTAGTATCTCAACATGATGAACTTCACGATGACTGGGACAATCTAGAAAGAATTTGCTTGTTTATGACACACAAACTGTTAGGACATGCAGTCGCGGAACCGTACCTGCTATCGATAACAATTAGATTCGCGTGTCTAGGAGGACCAAGGTACCAGGAAGAGAAGGGAGCAGTGATATGGTGTTATGCTCACTTATTTTGTAAATAATTTATATAACCTGAAGGTGGTCAGATAGTCCAAACTGGAAGTTAATAAAGTTTATTTCTTCAGCAGCTCTTGGTGATTCTGAAAGTGTTTCTTTTTTCGAACTTAAGATTCGTACCAAGTACAGCATGGAGTGGGGTGCAGACTGGAGGGGGGGGGGGGTTGCAGACTGGAGGGGGGGTGCAGACTGGGGGTTGAGCAGACTTGGAACTCAGTTCAACAAGTATTTTATCACGTAAGCAAATTTTAGTTAACAAATTAGAAAACTGCTTACAATAAAACAAAATATATATTTCTGTAGGCCAGAACTATTTTGAGCAGGGGCAAAAAATAATCATACAGTTTTCCTTATAAAAATTACAGATCAAACGGAAATTCAGATCAAATAAAATTTTGCACTGTAAGGGACAACCGGGCAACACCGGCTAGCCGCGCGGTCTCATGCACTGCTTCCCGAGCGGAAAGGCGTGCAGTCCCCGGCACGAATCCACCGGGCGGTTTAGTGTCGAGGTCCAGTGTGCCAGCCAGCCTGTGGATGGTTTTTAAGGTGGTTTTCCACCAACCTCGGCGAACGTGAACTGGTTCCCCTTATTCCGCCTCAGTTACACGAAGTCAGCGATTTCTGCGCAAACACTGTTTCCACGTACACGTACACCATAATTACTCTACCACGCAAAGATTTGGGCGACACTCGTCTGGTATGAGACGTTTCCGGGGGGAAGGGGGGGCGGGAGTCCACTGGGTGCCGAACCGCACAATAACCCTGGGTTCAGTGGGGGACGGTGGAGGTTTGGGTGACCTGTTGTGGGGTTGCGAACCACTGAGCGCTACGGCAGATCGAAGCCTCTCCGTTTTTACTAGGTCCCCGGTTTAAACATACAATACAAATACATACCCACGTTTATGTCTGAATAACTACTCATACAATAACATATGTAACAAGTCGTACACATAAAAGTAGTAACAACTAAATCTTAATATAAAATGAGTAAGTCACAGGGTCAGTCACAAAATAATAATAAGACAATAAACTCTTAAAACCACTGCACTAACCAACTGATTTACGATACTGCAGTGCCTGTGTTGTTAAGAAGAACGATGCAACGAGCTTTCGACCATGTACGCATATTCAAAGGAACAGGCACATTCGTGACTATAGCCGTAATGAAATGTATTCACCGTTGCGAATAGGAACAAACATCAGCTGTATAAATGAACGATGACAGTGAAAAGTTGTACCGGATCGGGACTCGAACCCGGATTTCTCACTTTGGGCGAGCGGTCGCCATGCATGTATTTCATAACGGCTTCAGTCACCGCACTGAACATGCATGACCGAAAGAACATTGCACTGTTCTTCGTAACAATACAGGCATTGCAGTATCGTATGCATCCGCCTATACCAGGCAGCGACTTTCAATTGAAACGTCCTCCCCTGTGCGGGAATTACACAATGTTTATGTACGAGTACAGGTTGTGACGCGGGAATGGCAACATATGGAAATTTAGGTTTTGCCTTGCTACATGCACGGCTAGCCAAAACGTTTACGGCGATTGTTCGTATAAAGCGGGAAAACCGGTTCGGCATACATTTTCACTGTCGTAACTCCTTTATACAGTTGATCGTTGTCCTTATTCGCAACTGCAAATATAATGAATACATTTCATGTACAGCTGATCTACACTCACAGCGACAAATAATCAGTCTCGCCGCGCGGGATTAGCCGAGCGGTCTAGGGCGCTCCAGTCATGGAGTGTGCGGCTGGTCGCCGGCTGGAGTTGCCGAACGGTTCTAGGCGCTACAGTGTGGAACCGCGCGACTGCTACGGTCGCAGGTTCGAATCCTGCCTCGGGCATGGATGTGTGTGATGTCCTTAGGTTAGTTAGGTTTAAGTAGTTCTAAGTTCTAGGGGACTGATGACCTCAGAAGTTAAGTCCCATAGTGCTCAGTGCCATTTGAACCATTTGCGGCTGGTCCCGGCGGAGGTTCGAGTCCTCCCTCGGGAATGGATGTGTGTGTTTGTTCTTAGGATAATTTACGTTAAGTAGTGTGTAAGCTTAGGGACTGATGACTTTAGCAGTTAAATCCAATAAGATTTCACACACATTTGAACATTTGAACACACCCACAGCTTGTAATAACACAATTGTGCCTGCTCTGCCTCACAGCACACACTGTTGCACAACCCGTATGCCGTTAATAACAATTAATATGCACAGACTTCCTTACAGGAAGTCATTTAGAAGTGGCTACACTCGATTGGCGGTTCGTTCGCAACATGGAGCACCGGCTCAGTCAGGATGCGACAAGGATGCCACCATTAGCTGCGAAAGCGCTCGGGTAGTGCTCCTTGTGACATGCCGAAGTTGTTACTTCACCTCCACTGGAACTGTCCAGGAAGACAGCAACGGCTCCACCAGATTTTTGTCTACAAGCTAGCCCCGCCCGTGCTCACTGTCGTCCAGGAATTGTCCCCCTAAACAGTTTCTTGAGGCCCTTGGACCGGGCTCTGCCCAGAAATTTCATCGTGGCTCTGCAGCAACCTACCAGCTCCAAACTATTCAGGGCCAACCCGCTGTTACGGTCACATTAGCCACCACACAAAACCAGCCACAGGTGTACGCCGCAGGCCTGTCCACTGTGCCATCGCGGCAAGGGCAGCAGCCCCTGAAGGATGATTACTGATACTTTTGAAAGTATCGGGAATCCGATGTATAGATATCGAAATGTACCAACATATTGATACATCGGTAGGAAAAGTGTCGACGTACCTTCCTATCAAAATGCCGGCTGCACATTGTAATTATACAGACAGTTTTAGAGCTTTATATTCAACTAATCATTCATTACTAGATATTCTGTACATCAACAAGCTAGCAGCCTGGTAGTCCTCATTAGAGCAAGAATTGGAAGGAAAAGGATGCTCGTTCGCCTACGGCGATAACCGCTATGCTTACAATGTTAACTGCATCGAAGTGGCACAATAAAAGGTGACCGATCGATCCGACGTTCAGTTTCCTACCATGTCTGGAACAGCCCAGAAGACTTAATGTCGACTTCCCTACTTTTTTTTTCATTTCTGCCAAAGCCAGTGACCTAGTAGTTGTAGCGTCAAAACTGCGTGATGGAGCTAAACGTTGTAACTTCTGTTGGTATTCCGAAATCCGATTACGTCAGCATTTCTCCCCACAGTCTCCACTCACCGCAAATACCAAACTTGTGATTTAGGTTCTTGCTCATCATTTTCAGGAACCTTTTTTTGAAGAATACCGACTGGAAGGAAGAGCACACCATTTGTGTTAAAAATAGTTTTTTAACGTCACTTGTGTACTGTTACATCACATCTAAAATCTTGTTATTCCATTCATACCGGCGTTACCCAGTGCTATCGGGCTTCTTCTTTGTGCCACACAATCAAAGTGAAAGATTGGATTTGATGAAAGCGAAAAGAGTAGTAAGTCTCTTTCACACAGTGAAAGTAAAGTTACACTCCTGGAAATTGAAATAAGAACACCGTGAACTCATTGTCCCAGGAAGGGGAAACTTTATTGACACATTCCTGGGGTCAGATACATCACATGATCACACTGACAGAACTACAGGCACATAGACACAGGCAACAGAGCATCTACAATGGCGGCACTAGTACAGTGGCTCTGAGCACTATGGGACACAACTGCCGAGGTCATTAGTCGCCTAGAACTTAGAAATAGTTAAACCTAACTAACCTAAGGACATCACAAACATCCATGCCCGACGCTGGATTCGAACCTCTGACCGTAGCGGTCTTGCGGTTCCAGACTGCAGCGCCTTTAACCGCACGGCCACTTCGGCCGTTAGTACAGTGTATATCCACCTTTCGCAGCAATGCAGGCTGCTATTCTCCCATGGAGACGATCGTAGAGATGCTGGATGTAGTCCTGTGGAACGGCTTGCCATGCCATTTCCACCTGGCGCCTCAGTTGGACCAGCGTTCGTGCTGGACGTGCAGACCGCGTGAGACGACGCTTCATCCAGTCCCAAACATGCTCAATGGGGGTCAGATCCGGAGATCTTGCTGGCCAGGGTAGTTGACTTACACCTTCTAGAGCACGTTGGGTGGCACGGGATACATGCGGACGTGCATTGTCCTGTAGGAACAGCAAGTTCCCTTGCCGGTCTAGGAATGGTAGAACGATGGGTTCGATGACGCTTTGGATGTACCGTGCACTATTCAGTGTCCCATCGACGATCACCAGTGGTGTACGGCCAGTGTAGGAGATCGCTCCCCACACCATGATGCCGGGTGTTGGCCCTGTGTGCCTCGGTCGTATGCAGTCCTGATTGTGGCGCTCACCTGCACGGCGCCAAACACGCATACGACCATCATTGGCACCAAGGCAGAAGCGACTCTCATCGCTGAAGACGACACGTCTCCATTCGTCCCTCCATTCACGCCTGTCGCGACACCACTGGAGGCGGGCTGCACGATGTTGGGGCGTGAGCGGAAGACGGCCTAACGGTGTGCGGGACCGTAGCCCAGCTTCATGGAGACGGTTGCGAATGGTCCTCGCCGATACCCCAGGAGCAACAGTGTCCCTAATTTGCTGGGAAGTGGCGGTGCGGTCCCCTACGGCACTGCGTAGGATCCTACGGTCTTGGCGTGCATCCGTGCGTCGCTGCGTTCCGGTCCCAGGTCGACGGGCACGTGTACCTTCCGCCGACCACTGGCGACAACATCGATGTACTGTGGAGACCTCACGCCCCACGTGTTGAGCAATTCGGCGGTACGTCCACCCGGCCTCCCGCATGCCCACTATACGCCCTCGCTCAAAGTCCGTCAACTGCACATACGGTTCACGTCCACGCTGTCGCGGCATGCTACCAGTGTTAAAGACTGCGATGGAGCTCCGTATGCCACGGCAAACTGGCTGACACTGACGGCGGCGGTGCACAAATGCTGCGCAGCTAGCGCCATTCGACGGCCAACACCGCGGTTCCTGGTGTGTCCGCTGTGCCGTGCGTGTGATCATTGCTTGTACAGCCCTCTCGCAGTGTCCGGAGCAAGTATGGTGGGTCTGACACACTGGTGTCAATGTGTTCTTTTTTCCATTTCCAGGAGTGTATATTCTATTACGATTTAAAAAGAACAACAAATATTTACCGAAAACGGTGAAAACAATGTAATATAAAATAAAAATATCAGCACTCCATATTGCTTGTTCGATTTCATTGTGTCGATATATTTCGCAAGGGAACATCGTGTGTACATATCGGTATCGTTTGTAGGTAATACCGATGTATCTGTTACAGTCAAAACCCGTTTTTAGTTATAACGCATTCTTACTTGTTATAACTAGTTTTTACTGAGCCACTTCGTCAAAACGCGTTTTGCCTATTTAAAACTAGTTTTAACTCACTTTCGCTATTGACCAGCAGTAAATTCTAGTTGTAACTAAGGCTATCACCATCAACTAGTTTCAACTAGTAAGAACGACTTCTGACTAAACTATACAGAACTAGTTTTCACTAAATTTATTTAGGGGCAAATATTAAAATTAAGAGCAACTACGTGTTGATTGAAATAAAAAATCAGCATTTTTGAATTGTGCAATGCGATGTTTATTGAGAACATTGATCACACAACTTGTAAGTACGCTGTTTATGGTTTCTTATTGGCAATGTTACGTAGCGCTCTGTATGAAACTCACTGGCTGTGCTGTGAGTAGTCTGTGGCTAGTTTGCATTGTTGTCTGCCATTATAGTGTTCGGCAGCGGCAGCTGGATGTGAACAGCGCGAAGCGTTGCGCAGTTGGAGGTGAGCCGCCAGCAGTTGTGGATGTGGGGAGAGAAATGGCGGAGTTTTGAAATTTGTAAGACTGGATGTCATGAACTGCTATGTATATTATGATTTTTCAACACTATTAAGGTAAATACATTGTTTGTTCTCTATTAAAATCTTTCATTTGCTCATTATGCCTATCAGTAGTTAGTGCCTTCCATAGTTTGAATCTTTTAATTAGCTGGCAGTAGTGGCGCTCGCTATATTGCAGTAGTTCGAGTAACAAAGATTTTTGTGAGGTGAGTGATTTGTGAAAGGTATAGGTTAATGTTAGTCAGGGCCATTCTTTTGTAGGGATTATTGAAAGTCACATTGCGTTGCGCTAAAAATATTGTGTGTCAGTTTAAGGACAGTCATGTATAATTGTTCAAAGGGGACGTTTCATATGGCGACCCTGCCAGGATACCTCACTGGATCTTCTGATTTTTTCTTGTAGTTTGTGTAATTGGCGTAGCTTTTGTTTATTGCTAGCATGTAATTATAGAGAGAATTTCCTTTGTAGTTGTAGTTTATCATTGTTGTACAGTAAAACAGTTGTGGCACGCATGTAGATTTGCAGCAAGTATTTCGCAGCTACGCTTGCAATTAACTAGATATTATTTTCAGTGCTATGTTAATGTGTTCCCTTATTTTTGCTCTTCAAATTGTGCTTTTCTGTGTTATGGTGTGAAAAATTATGACAATAATGGCGTGCGAAGAACGTAATACTAGGCTCCAAAGTAAACTGAGAAATGACAGTGAGGACAAAAGCAGTATGCTAGCGCCACCATGTAATGAATTAACTAATGTTCAACATAGTAATTTGGTAATTGTGCATAGGGAAATGGAGTGGGCGGCAAACAATGGCGTAGGCAGTGAAACAATTAGTGAACAGGGAAGCATTATCGATCGATCGGTCGGCAAAAGCTCGCCTCAGGAATCCGAAATGACAGGACACAATTTTGCAAATACTGTAGATTCAGGTTTTGCGTCCTCGCCGTTTTCTCAAATAAGTCAAGACACATTTTCTGCTTGTCAAAATGTGAATGTTGCCGGTGCAAATGCACTGCCGAAAAGTGTAGAGGAACAGATTCCAGACACTAATGCATTGTTATTACAGCTAATGCAACAAATGGAACAACACCAGAGACAAACATAGCAAAAGCTTCAAAAGTCAGACACAATGGAACAAAATCTTCAAAAGTTAGACACAATGGAACAACACCAGAGACAAACACAGCAACAGTTAGACGCAATGGAACAAAATCTTCACACTACGCTTAAGGAGCTGCGGAAAGGCTAAAATCATGAAAAGTTCAATTTTTACTTTTTTGCGTTTTCTGAATCTGCAGACTATTACCTTTTAATAGATATATAATTTATTCAATTCCGAAGACTACAACTATTTTTAAATTTTTTTTGAAATGTGTTCTACATGGGCGTGACCCACTGTGGCGCTGTTAAACTGCTGTCAAGTTGTGTTATTATTAACGTCCGTGTTCATCAGGTACATTTTAGTGATGTGAGATAAAGTATGTGTTGTGGCTAACCTGTGATGGTTCAATATATATCGCTGGTGTGATTGTCGATTGTTTCATGTTTATTTACTCTGTCGTTATCTCGAAAATATTCGTAATTAATTCTGTTTCTTGAGTCTCTGTTTTGTTGAAGTATAATAATGAGTAAAAGTAAAGTTATTAGAAATCCTCTGAAGGCTTTTAAGAAAAGGAGAAATGTTGGAAAGCCAAAGGTATGTGTTATTACTGTAAACAATAAAGACGATAACCAAGTGAGTTAACCTAACCTCTCAAGTACACCTGCCCATAGCAGTCAAAGTGGGAAAGAAAATACTTCACAGAAGAAGCTTGGTTCAATGAGTGAAAACTATGAATGTTTTATGGGCGAATCGGATGTGAATGAAATATTTGATATGTCGGTTTTCTAAGGAATTTTTTCAAACTGTGTAAGATGTATTCATTGTAGTGAAGTTGGTCTGGAACTCTCCATAATAAAGCACGTAGGACTTGCTAGTGAAATACAACTGAAATGTGATAAGTGTTCATACATGACCGCCTTTTGGAACAGTGTTGCAGTAACTGCAACTGAAGAAAATGGTAGCAAAATCTACGAACACAACAACGAGCGATGCTTGCTTTAGACAAGGAACGCCTTCGGGCTGCAGACAGGGCTGTAAAGAGTCTAGCTATACAAGCAAGAGTAAACACGAGGAGGAACAAGAGGAAGCTGGAGGAGGAGTTTGTAGAGGATGAAGATAATCCATCCTGTGGACCTGGAATGCACTAAAAAGTTAATCCAATCTTTGTCGCTCGATTCCCAAAACTTTTATTTTCTCATACTAATTACATGTTTTCTAAGGATCTTCCAAACATATTTGTTTCAAACTTTCAGTAAATGTTACACAGTACCTTCTGCATAATTTAACACAGCCTTTTTCCAAAAAACTGTATATTCTTGAATATATAAATAAAAAATTGCAAAAAAATGTTGTGAATTTTCATTACAATTGAAAAAAATCATCTTTAATAACCGAACTAAAATTTTGTAAAATCCCTGTGTTAAGTTGTAGCCCATATTCCAATAAATAATCTGTAAAATGTTCAACTTCCTACCTCAAATACTTTGTGAGGAAAGATGTAATCTATAAGCGTTATTTTAACATTGCAAGTATAGGGCGTTCCAGAGCCCCTTAAACAAACACGTGAAGATTTAACTACAGAGTTACATAAAATCGAATCGAGATGTCAAAAAGTCTGTAACGACGTAAAAACACAAATTTGTGGGCATTTTCTACCTATTTTTTCGCGGCATGAAAATGCATTACAGAATCACGAAGCAGCCATAAAAGATCTGCAAATTATGGTTCATGAAAATTATGAGGCCTTGCAACCTAAAACTGACTCAGTTGCATCTACCGATTCGGTTACGCAACTTGCAAAAACTCAGGAAAACTTAAAGGACACATTAGAAAGACACATGGAGGAAATTAGTTCATTATCAGAGAAAGTAGTTGAACTTTCGTATCAGCTAAATAATTTATCTACGAAGGTAGATGATAATCTGAATGACACAAAACCGTTAGTCTTTAATGACACAGAAGAGTGCGAACAAATTAGGAAATTCAAACAAAATCAGAATCAAATTAATACGCAACACCAAAGAGAAATCCGGGAAGTACAAGATCAGCTGACACAAGTAATACAAGAATTACATATTTCAGAGGACACTCGCGCTCCAACACAGGAAGAGGGACTTGGAAATACGGAACAACCACAAAATAATAACACCGGACACTTCGGAAATTATGAAAGAAATTGCAGAGGCACACCGAATTTTGAGATGGAACCGCCGAAACGACGTAACAATGACCGACATGTGACTCGCCGACATGATGATTTTGACTATACGTTGTTCATTACTACATGTAAATTCAAAACATTTAAGAATTCTGGCAACGACATTCATCCACAAGCATGGCTCCATCAATTCTCTCATTGTTTTCCTCCCAACTGGTCATTAGAGCACAGATTAGAATTTATGTGTGGCTTCTTAGAGAATGAACCAGCTGTAAGATTGCGATCGGTCATTCACGATTGTCACAGTGAAGGAGAATTTTACCATGCCTTCCTCTCAGCATATTGGTCTCAAGCTACACAAGACCGAGTAAAATATAGCATCATGATGATGAAACACTTTGAACAATCTGAATTTTCCAGTCTTGTGAAATATTTTGAAGACATGTTGCACAAGAATCAGTACCCGTCAAACCCATACAGCCCCTCAGAACTCACCCACGTTTGCTTAATCAAACTACCTGAATATTTACGACATATTATTTTGGCAGGACGTTGCAAAGATGACATTGAAGCTTTTCAGGGACTGTAACAAGAATTGGAAATTGACACTGACAATCGCAGAACGCAAAAACAGGAACACAACAATTACAGGTCACAACCGCCACAATTCCGCGATGAAAGAAATAATAACTGGACACGACAAGGCTATTCTCACAACACAAATCGTGACCAGAACAGACACCACCTGTATGACAACCGTTGGCAGAGTAGTAATAATTACAGAGAAAGATCACATTTCCGTAGTAATTAATATGACGGAGACAATCAAAGAAACAGACAATATGGCAACCAGAACTATTATTATCACGGGAGACAGAATAACTTCAGACGCAATGGTCTACCGTGCAGTGATAATTCAGGGAGAATTCTCCACCACTTAACCGACAAGAAAGAAACTACAGGAACTACCGACATGACGACAGACGACATAATCATAACGACAGACCTGAATTTCATCAGAACTGGCGGGATTTAAACAGGGCTGGGCCCTCTGGGCAAGGTGAGTTTGTAGAAGTTAGGTCTCCTAATCCCTATAACGCCGCACTCCAACAAAGAGACAGACAATGACTCGCACCGCAGGCAGCCACGTGCGCCGGGTGGCTCAGAGAAAAATAATATAGATGCTAACCTTGAGAAAAATTTTGGCATTCCTTACCGACGTATACAACATGATAATTGCTGTGAAGCTGAAACTCTGCGTACTAGGTAGAGTAAAGGATTGCACCACGTTTCACATGTAAAACCGTGTATTGAAAGATAATCTGCTTTTTAACTTAGTCTTTGCCATAAAATTTTTCACTTCACGCTACTAGTATAATTCGTCACACTGAGGAACTGTTAATATGCAACAATGTTTGAAGTTAAATATCCAGTCAACAACCAAGAGAACTTATTTAAACAGAAATGACGAATGCATTGTTATAGTGAACAGATGACACAGTGTTATTGTGTGTGTACATTCTTGCTTGTTAATTGCACAATTATGTAACAACTATAAGGCTTACATACTTAGAACATATACTGCTAATGAGATTTTAATGCAACATTTTGGTTTACATGAAAATACATTCTGGATTTAAAGTACT
Organism: Schistocerca americana; assembly: GCF_021461395.2. Lineage (NCBI taxonomy): Eukaryota > Metazoa > Arthropoda > Insecta > Orthoptera > Acrididae > Schistocerca > Schistocerca americana. The sequence continues at coordinate 158,992,755 of NC_060119.1, read as the reverse complement.
TTCAGTGAGATACCAGATGACACAGTGGTTATTTTATGTGACAGCTACACGATTTTATCACGACGCTACTAATGAGTGACAATTTACAATGTTGCTTTTGCAGTGTTTCTGTTTTATATCTGCACAGTTTTTATGTATTATTCTGGAAAGTAAAACATGTTTTAGTAGTAACTTTTGTGGTATAGCTACAATGAGATAGCCTTTTCTGTAGCACAACAATACGTTACAGCACAGTACTTTCTTCATCACGGCAATAAGCGTAATAACTAAGATATCTATACGCAAAGCATTTCACTTTTGTTTATCATGAGGTAAGTACATTGGCTTCTGCAGAACTTAGCTTTCGGAGGACGATAACTACGACACTTCCACAGAGATTATTTTACAACAAGACGCACAGTTTAGCGCTACAGTACACGTATTTGAGTGATTAATTTTGTACTTAAATCATTTATTTTTAAAGATATTTGAAGTACAATGATACAAAGGTTTTCCGTGATACATTTCATTCCATTGCTGTAATCAGTAACACCTGAGGGTATAATTACATTAAACCTCAGGGGGGTACACGCTTACTTTGTGTACCATGTGTATGGCAAGCACAAGGAGCCCTAGCTAATATGGTATTTGCTTATACAACTTTACACATTGGTACCATATTTCTCTAACACACAAATTACACGGCTATCTGATGATTTAACTGAGAGATAAAAATTTTTTTTTACTACATCAGTGACACATGTTTACGCAATTACACAGTTGGGTAACTTCACATTTATGAAATTGTATTTTGTCTGTACTTTGTGAACTCTTCATATTTTTTCAGAATCATTGTGATACTATGAGAGCTTTGAATGATGTTTTTGGTATGGGTCATGATATTTAAAGTACATTTGAGGTGGATGACACTATTTAAATGAGCAGAGAATTTTTTTAGGTTTTGAAGTTATTGCAGAAAGATACGACGTTTTTGAGAGTTGACTGAGGTGTTTTGATGTTATTTTTACGACGATGATGTGTATTATGCTGTTGAGGTATGTTTATGATCAATAAGCTGATGTTATATGAAGAATTTGATTATGCGATGTATTTGTTAGGATGAAATATTGAAGAAGTGTCGACGAATATGTATATGTGTAATAAGGTAAGGAGTAATGAATAGTGGTTAGGGACTCTGACTTGTGAAAAAGGAAGTTGGAAACCATGAATCGTACTTTAAGAGTTATGAAATGTGTGTAAATGCGTGAATGTATCACAATGCCGGCGAAAATTTTTTGGACACTGTTATATTCATAAGATTTTGTATCTACACATTTGCAATGCAAACTCTCGACCCGTGAAATCTTGTATATGAGACTGCCACTGTAGCGGAAACTGCTGTCGTAAATATTTCCGTAAGAAAATTAAGTGACCATCTGCACATAATGCGTCGTGGGCACCCAGCTGTGTCAGATGCCTGGAGAAAAAGCCATTAGTGTGTGCCTTTTCAGGGGCACAGGTAGAAAAAAAAAGAGAGGCCATTATCCTCGCTATTGACATTCCTTTGTAGAAAGCATCGCAAATACGACATGCTCAAACTTGAAAACATATGATTATACTGTGGAGCTCTTAATTTATGATATTTACTAAAATGCCTAATGAAACGATGAGAAACATTTCACGGCTATTGTCTTGCTAGTTGAGAGAAATGCCTTCCGTAGTTTGAATCTTTTATTTAGCTGGCAGTAGTGGCGCTCGCTATATTGCAGTAGTTTGAGTAACAAAGATTTTTGTGAGGTGAGTGATTTGTGAAAGGTATAGGTTAATGTTAGTCAGGGCCATTCTTTTGTAGGGATTATTGAAAGTCACATTGTGTTGCGCTAAAAATATTGTGTGTCAGTTTAAGGACAGTCATGTATAATTGTTCAAAGGGGACGTTTCAATCTAAGTCATTAATATTAACTACAGAAATACAAAAATTGCCATACACTGAAGAAACATTTTAAGGAACATTACAGAGCCACAAAGTTACAAAAGTTTCCTTTTTTTCCTACAAAAGCATCTTTTTGAAATACCTGCCTTCTTACACATACAGCGACAAATCCTTGTCATGATCCTAAGGGTGCCATATTGGCAGCAGTTCGTAATGATACCTATGTCTCTGGCACGTTTTCCAGCAACAAGAATTTCTCTTTGGACACGTCAAATTCGGATCCAGAAAAGCTTTAAATTAGCTTGTTTGAAAGGCTATTAGGTACTTAATACATATTATAAAATGTATTACAATGTAAGTATTAGAACTGAAAATATTAATTAATTACCTGAATAGTTAGCAATATTTTCAGAGCATTAAATCAATGAAGTAATGAATGTGTTTGACATTTGCCCTTAATTATTTAAATCAATTCAGAAATACATACCTGCAATACAATTTGTCGAGTATCCCATATTTCGTTCCAATCTTGTGCAAGCCCTGTTCATCTTTCTGAAGAACAACTCTAATAACATTGCAGGGATCTGCTTTTGCTCTGTCGATAACAGGAATCGGTATAATTATATTATCACTGATTTCTACATTGGCGTGTATTGAATCTGAAGCCATCATCATTCTTTTGGCCTGTTTCGTTAGGTTTTCATGAGCGTTTCCTCTAGCTTTTCGTATTTGAGATTGTCGTTTCGTAATAGCTTCAGCTTCTGGCTCTTCATGACAAGCTGGAGATAATTGAGGCTCTGCACTTGTACTAGCTACGGCTTCTGGATACTCTCGATTGGGTGCTGCTGTTGTTGGAGACTGTATACTTGTACTGGACAAAGCTTCTGCATCTTCTTGTCTGGTTGCAGCTGTAATCTGTCCATTGCTATCTCCTCTTAGTTCCAGTTCATCAGGTGTCTCATATTTTGCGTCTACCGAATTAATTTTATTTAAAGCCTCTTTAAGATCTTCTTCATCTTGTATCTCCTTAATAACATATAGAGGCAAACTCGACGTCATAAGCCCTACTCGTGGTTCTGTGCCAAACGTAGCTTTATAGCGTGTTTGCTTGATACCAGAATGATATGCCCGATTTTTCATAAACTGTACAAAGCTAAGACCGTTTGACCAGTTGGTGGTAATGTTGTCTTGCACTCATGAAGACAATATTTTTTCAACGTCTTGGTTGGCACGTTCTACAGAACCCTGGCTTTGGCTGTTACCTCGGTTTCCCGTGAACCGGTTTAGACTCAGGTCAAAATACAGCCAGCTCATTTATGACAGAATTAACAAATTATCTGCCGTTGTAAGAGTGTAAAATACAAGGAGCACCAAATGTCAGAAATGTGTGTGCTAAACGGTGTGTCACTTCCACTGCCCTCTTGCTTTGCAGTGCACGTAACAAAACAACTTTTGTGAAGTGGTCCTGATACACCATTTTACAGGGTGGTCCACTGATAGTGCCCGGTCCAAATATCTCACGAAATAAGCATCAAACATAAAAACTACAAAGTACGTAAAGAAATATGAATGTTTTAGTTAGACTTCTTTTTCCGCTTTGTGATAGATGGCGCTGTAATAGTCACAAATGTATAAGTACGTGGTATCACATAACATTCCACCAGTGCGGACGGTATTTGCTTCGTGATACATTACCCGTGTTAAAATGGACCGTTTACGAATTGCGGAAAAGGTCGATATCGTGTTGATGTATGGCCAATGTGATCAAAATACCCAACGAGCGTGTGCTATGTAAGCTGCTCAGTATCCTGGACAACATCATCCAAGTGTCCGGACCGTTCACCGGATAGTTACGTTATTTAAGGAACAGGAAGTGTTCAGCCACATGTGAAACGTCAACCACGACCTGCAACAAATGATGATGCCCAAGTAGGTGTTTTAGCTGCTGTCGCGGCTAATCCGCACATCAATAGCAGACAAATTTCGCGAGAATCGGGAATCACAAAAACGTCGGTGTTGAGAATACTACATCAACATCGATTGCACCCTTACCATATTTCTATGCAACAGGAATTGCATGACGACGACTTTGAACATCGTGTACAGATCTGCCACTGACCACACGAGAAATTACAGGACGATGACAGATTTTTTGCACGCGGTCTATTCAGGGACGAAGCGTTATTCACCAACAGTGGTGAGTTAAACCGTCATAATATGCACTATTGAGCAACGGAAACTCCACGATGGCTGCGACCTTGGCGGGTTAATGTATGGTGCGGCATTATGGGAGGAAGGATAATTGGCTCCCATTTTATCGATGGCAATGTAAATGGTGCAATGTATGCTGATTTCCTACGTAATGCTCTACCGATGTTACTGCAAGATGTTTCACTGCATGACAGAATGGCGACGTACTTCCAACATGATGGATGTCCGGCACACGGCGCGAGTGCGGTTGAAGCGGTATTGAATCAAATGGTTCAAATGGCTCTGAGCACTATCGGACTCAACTTCTCAGGTCTTCAGTCCCCCAGAACTTAGAACTACTTAAACCTAACTAAAATAAGGACATCACACACATCCATGCCCGAGGCAGGATTCGAACCTGTGACCGCAGCGGTCGCACGGTTCCAGACTGTAGCGCCTAGAACCGCTCGGCCACTCCGGCCGCCGAAGCGGTATTGAATAGCATATTTCATGACAGGTGGATTGGTCGTCGAAGCACCATACCATGGCCCGTACGTTCACCGGATCTGACGTCCCAGGATTTCTTTCTGTGGGGAAAGTTGAAGGATATTTGCTATCGTGATCCACCGACAACGCTTGACAGCATGCGTCAGCGCATTGTCAATGTATGTGCGAACATTACGGAAGGCGAACTACTCGCTGTTGAGAGGAATGTCGTTACACGTGTTGTCAAATGCACTGAGGTTGACGGACACCATTCTGAGCATTTATTACATCAATGTGGTATTTACAGGTAATCACGCTGTAACAGCATGCGTTCTCAGAAATGATAAGTTCACAAAGGTACGTGTACCACTTTGGAACAACCGAAATAAAATGTTCAAACGTACCTACGTTCCGTATTTTAATTTAAAAAACCAACCTGTTACCAACTGTTCGTCTAAAATTTTGAGTCATGTGTTTGTGACTATTACAGCGCCATCTATCAAAAAGCGAAAAAAGTGGTCCAACCAAAACATTCATATTTCTTTACGTACTACAGGAATATGTAATAAAAATGGAGGCTCCTATCCAAAAAAAAAAAAAAAAAAAAAACGCTGTTGATATCCGTTTGACCGATGACAGCGCCATCTAGCGCGTCAACCATAGCGCCATCAGGTTTCCCCCTTCAAGCTTTTTTTCGTTTGACGCTTATTTCGTGAGATATTTGGCCCTTTCACGATCAATGGACCACCCTGTATACTTAAATCCACGACCTTCTTGACTCTACATCTCGATCAGATCAACTTGGCAACGACTGTTCATTTCTGAATGAAGTATAGGTTTCGAAACATGCCCTCTTTTCTTAATGCTTCTTTTGTGCTTACAAGTTTCACACGTAGACAGATACATGTTTATCATTTCCACTGTTATGTTTGCATTTTCTTGAAGTTTCTACCTTTAATCTGTCTCGACCTCCATGACCAACGGGCTGATGAGCTGCGTCAATAATGTCTAAAATTTCTTCGCCACACAATTAGTACTTCACAGGCTCTTTTCTTGTCACTAACTTTCGTGGTCCCACTAATATTAATAACCTTGAATCGATTTAATCTTCTGTACTGCTTCTGTGTCTTTATCTCAGCTGATTGTGCTTCTTCAATTTCGTCCACTAATTAATCGTAAGATTTTTTTGTCATAACATTGTAGTGGTTATCTCTATTGTCGTGTTCTTCAATCTGTTACATCTTTCTCACAAATTCTGCTTTCCATCGCCTTTCTTGATTTAGATATGCCATAATAGATACATAGAAGCTGATCTGCACGTGCTTAACCCCTCGACCGTGTTGTTTGTTGTATCGAAAAGCGCCCAGTGGCGGGCTATTTTAGGCCACTGCAGGCAGCACTGCTCAGGCGGGGAGTTTGGCGCCAAGAACTGTTGCCGCGCGTGTAATTCTTTTCGCGCCTCTAGCGCTTGTTGTAGCGGTGCGTATTTGACACGCTTATGTGCGATTCTTGTGGGGGAAGTGATTATTTAACAACCGAATACCTAACAATTCGAAGGTTTTCAAACATTTTTATTATTAATTTTTATATAATAAGGAAGGGTTTTAGTGGTAGATCTAAAGGAAACAGTTTCTTGAAGAATATTTATTAGAAATGACTCTTTGTATGGTATAGCTCAAAGCATGGTATCGCACACAATTAAACATCGCACTCTTCAAAATACACACACGTTTCTCTTCTTATGTTTTGCCCATTGTCATCCAGTTTGCAGCAACACACGCCATTTTCGTGTTGGCCCCTTCTTGTTTTCACTATCTGCATCTACATCTACGTTTATACTCCGCAAGCCACCCAAAGGTGTGTGGCGGAGGGCATTTTACGTGCCACTGTCATTACCTCCCTTTCCTGTTCCAGTCGCGTATGGTTCGCGGGAAGATCGACTGTCTGAAAGCCTCCGTGCGCGCTCTAATCTCTCTAATTTTACATTCGTGATCTCCTCGGGAGGTATAAGTAGGGGGAAGCAATATATTCGATATCTCATCCAGAAACGCACCCTCTCGAAACCTGGCGAACAATCTACACCGCGATGCAGAGCGCCTCTCTTGCAGAGTCTGCCACTTGAGTTTATTAAACATCTCCGTAACGCTATCACGGTTACCAAATAACCCTGTGACGAAACGCGCCGCTCTTCTTTGGATCTTCTCTATCTCCTCCGTCAAACCGGGAATGGTTATAAAACATACCGGACTTGTCATATTTGTGTCTAATGATTTCAATATTGGCGATGAAGCTTTGATATCCCGCCTTAAAGTTATACATGCCGACTGCCATATAATTCATTGTTTAAATGTTAAGGAGGAAATGGCGTCGGACACGTCGGACGTGGAGGTCGAGCAGGAAGTTATATCCATTTCGCCGGAGGAAGATGATGACCCGGTTTCGCCGTGCACGACCGAGGCGTTGGATACGCCGTCGGAACCTTCTGACTAGGCCGTATTTTGGTCGAATGTGCAAGTGGCGTACTGAATATACACTATCAGATGGTGTTCGATTTGAATACGGAAAAATGGGAGCCACTGAGAAATACGATGAAAATGCTCATAATTTTACTACATTGAAACACTATGATATTACTGATGAATTTAAGTTCTTTGCAAATAAATATGACTCTGTAATTATTAACAAAATTGTAAAGTATGTCTATAGAATTAATGTTAGGGTTGAGCGATTAACACTTGATGATAGAGCTAACAAAAAAATATTTGAAGATCAGGGTGCATTGGGGAAAGTACGTTTAGCATGTAGTAATAAGTTAGGTCCATTTAGTTTAAGGCCTGATAAATCAGCCGGTGTTCCGTGGAGGAAATATAGTAGACGTAATCGTTTTAAATTTGTTACGTATTGCAAGCCAGAGACAAGTGCTGATATAAGTAAAGTAAAGGGATGGCCTGATTTAGAAAATCTTTGTAAATGTAAGAACAAACTTTTCCAAGGTGTTAATCCTTTTTACATTGGGTTGGAAATAGCTGGTGATGAACCTGCAAAGAATGATGTTGTACAGAGCGAGGTTAAATATGTTACATTTGTAGTTCGCAACAGAGTGTATATGACCTTCTGTAAAAGGAAAGGTACAGTTACTTTCTAAATCTGGAATGTGTTTGGATGCATGATCAATATTGCGATAAATATTCCATTGCACGATACAGAAATGCTGTTTTTTTATTTCACTCAACACCTAGTTGCTCTTAATTTTGATATTTGCCTCTAAATAAATTTAGTGAAAACTAGCTCTGTCTAGTTTAGTTACAACACGTTCTTAATAGTTAAAACTAGTTGATACTGATGGTCTTAGCTGCAACCAGAATTTACTGCTGGTCAAAAGCGAAAGTCAGTTAAAACTAGTTTTAACTAGGCGAAACCCGTTTTGACAAAGAGGCTCAGAAAAACTAGTTTTAGCTAGTAAGAACGCGTTCTAACTAAAAACGGGTTTTGACGTTAACATATCAATATTTTATCACCAGCCCTACGATGAAGCTGTTGCTAGTTCCAGTCACACCAGCTGACTGTCCTATCACCGCCCGTGTCTGTCCACAGCTCGGTGACAGCGACGCTCGCCTCCATCAAGCCTTACCTAGTCCTAGGATTTTGCGAGATTTACTCTCAAATTTGCAAAAATTACTGTTTCCTGAAAACAATAAAGTGAGCATATAGGAAAATGAACTTTAAATATGGGTCCTTTTTCAGAAAACTCGATCCAAGATGGCGAACATGGCCAAGAAAGACCGATGGATTTGCACAAGTGCGTAAAAAACTGGAAAATCTGTAAGTCCGATCAAAAATCTTAAATAAGAAAGTAGTACGGCTTGACAAGATCTATCTACAGCTTCTATATAAATATCGATTATTTTGTTACTTTTCGATATACATAGAAAAAATCGTTAAAATCAGCTTTTTGTAACTCGTTATCCTTCATATTACCTCCTTGCTGTTTACTGTAAATATAGCCCGCAGTAAGTCAAGAAATTAAAAAATTATAATCATTTGTCGAGATAATTCTTATTTTTTTTTAAAAAAAAAAAAGATAGAAAAAGGACTCACCTGGTAACTAGCTAGATCTCATCAGCGGATGTTCCTACTGTATAGATTTTAACCTTACTTCTTTTGCAAGTTATTAATTTCTGTAATTTTATTGATTGTGAGGACCAAGGACTTCGCAAAACCTGAACTTTTGTTCGGCGTGTTTCAATTATATATGTCAGCTTTTATTTTATGAAAATACGAGGGGCGTTCAATAAGTAATGCAACACAGATTTTTGTGAAAGCAGGTCAATTTTATTCAGGATTCCAGTGCACCGTATTATTCCCCACTCCTTTCGGTTCAAAACACTGTTTTTCAATATAAACTCAGTTCAATGCGACGGCCTTACTGGGAGGGCCTGTATGCCCACAGTGTACCTCTCTACTGGTCGACGTCGGACCCAAAGTTTTACTATTAATTAAACGAAAAGAATGTGCATCCTTCTGGGATCGAAACAACTTCTTTGAAAAAAATCTTGTGGACGCAGTTAATATTTTTCAGCAATGTGCTTACTTGAGTTTAGGAAGCATAACAATATTTATCACTAATTAAGCGAAGCGCTTAAGATATTACATGAAAAATGCTATTGTAGTACTGCAAAGATATTAAAATGATAGTAAATGTAAACAAAATGAAAATTAAATATTTCTTGGAATTTTTTAGTTCTAGAGAGAAAAGACTATAAAATCGTGTATGTCTTGTCAAGCTAGCGCAGAGTAAGAACAAAAGCATTTCTGTATGTAGGCCACAACCAGAGATACGAAAGGTTATGCAGACGCCGCCTGTTAAGAGTCAGGTTCCCCTCCCCCTCACCGCCCCTCCACCACCCCCGCCCCCACCTATTTCCCATTCTTCCTCCGCCTGGCTCCAGTTCAAATGGTTCAAATGGCTCTGAGCACTGTGCGAGTTAACATCTGAGGTCATCAGTCACCTAGAACTTAGAACTAATTAAACCTAAGGACATCACACACATCCATGCCCGAGGCAGGATTCGAACCTGCGACCGTAGCGGTCGCCCGGCTCCAGACTGTAGCGCCTAGAACCGCACGGCCACTCCGGCCGGCTGGCTCCATTTGACGCACTCCGCGTTTGTTGTACACTTCACTCATTACGCAATTACTAACACTAAAACTCAATTAAACACATCCTAGTACTTTTCTAGAACACATAAGTATTCAATATTAACCTCCATCAACAACAACGCTGTAAAATGGGAATTGCGATTTGTGAGCACTATACTTTTTTAACCTTATCACTGCTCCAGGAGTTCGCAGGAAAAAAATTTAAATGCATGAAAAAAATATCAACTTTCTCCTGTTTCAAAAGTTATTCTCTTCAAATAAAAATTGGTGTAATTTTAAAAAAAATACTCCGAACTGGAGTACATTTTCTTCGAAAACTGTTGTTGATCCTTACAATTAACACAATCGAAAAATTATGTAACAACATGATAGCACAACTCATCACAAAGAAAATAAGTCTAAGAGTGTACCATAGTACCATTCACGGACAACATGTAGCCAATTATCGGGAGTGCCTTTTTGTAAAAAGTCTAAATATCTCGAAGTACAATTAATACTTTTTAATTTTTCAAAGAAGTACATTGCTCACTTGCTGAGGGATATACTTTCAGTAAATAGCAAGTATGGTAACTTGAATGTTAACGAGCTATAAAGGAACCGATTTTAACATTCCTTTTAGATGTATCACGAAATATAAAAAAGCAATCGATATTTATAAAGATAGGTCGATAGATCTTTTTAAGCCCTGCAGCATTCTTGTTTAACGTTTTTCCACCGAAGCTATATTTTTTCACTTATTTAAAAAAAATCCTTTTCTCTTGCCATGTTCGCCAGCAGGAACTGAGTTTCATGAAAGAGGAACTGTATTTAAAATTTAATTACCTATATGTTCATTTTTTAAGTAATAATTTATGAATTCACTTCTCCATAATGTATGGACCAACCTTTTGCCCACAAGAGCCATAGGTGGTTCAAAAATAATCTTTGTTTTAGGGGAAACTGACCACGCCGTACGACACAGCGAACTGTCATCAAAAGACGTCAGTCTTCGACAGTTGTACATGTTCTTCAACATGTACATTTTTTTTTTCACTTCCCGTCACCACCAAATATCGAGGAAACGTAAATCACAGGTGCTTTTCCAGATATAAAAATTATGTGAAATACTGAGTGAAAAGCAAGCATAGTAGAAATACTTGGAAAGTAAATATGCCGAGAAGGAATCAGTTTAAACGGATATAAAATTTAGTTACTTTGTACACCACGCGAACACGTATAAGAAGTTTCGTAATTAAGTTGTCAGTCTCGTAACTTGCGGAGCAAGCAGCACTTTTTAAATACTACAGGGAAACTAAGCGTAGACGTATACTGAACGTTGGTATGAAGAGCCTAGCATATAAGGTACGTCACAGAATGGAGGCGGGTGGTTTCCCGGTAACTTGCGAAGCCGACAGGTGTGTCGGCGGCAGCTGCCGTGGTCTGTATACCCAGAGGGTCCGCCGCGTGAATTCGGCCGCAGCTCCAGGCACGCCTGTCAAGCTGTTTAAACAGAGCGCTGAAAACATTGACAGCCAATTAAAACTGCCGAGAAGTTTCCCGGCGGTTGCTGAGTGCAAACTCTCGCTGGCTGCGAAATGCACGAGGGAGCAAACACTGTGACGGCCAATTTCTCTGCAGCTCTGCTCATGAACGCAGCGGTCGCTTGGCGAGCGAGCAGAGGGGCCTACGTTTCATAACTTGCCTTTAGTTGAAGACGTAATCAGTTTCGCTCCCCACTCAATCGAAATTCAATAAAACGACATGATTTGATTTAATTTTAAAATAAGCCAGAAATGAATTGGTATTCATGATGACCATGTCTTGGGGTTCTGGTGAACATCACCAGAGTCATTATTGACCAAACAGTGTATCATGTGATAAGAGTATAGCTGAAATAGGCATCATTAAACCTATAAAACACGCTCAATAGGAGGTATAACGCCGTTCAAACTTATTTAATGACAAAATGGTTCAAATGGCTCCCAGCACTATGGGACTTAACTTCTGAGGTCATCAGTCCCCTAGAAATAGTTAAACCTAACTAACCTAAGGACATCACACACATCCATGCCAGAGGCAGCGTTCGAACCTGCGACCATAGTGGTGGCGCGGTTCCAGACTGTAGCGCCGAGAACCGCTCTGTCACCCAGGCCGGCTATTTAATGACAGTACTGTCCAAAAACACCCCGACAGTTCCTAAGTGCATCTTTTCCTTATTCTCCAGGTTTCGTCTGCTACATCATTGTCACGATACGCAACATCATCTAAGCATACAAACGTGATGATTTAGATAATGGCAGTTCCACCACAACAGAATATGTAAGGTCAAATCCACTACCAATTTTCTGCAATAAAAAGTTAGATATAAGCGAAACTACAATTTATGATGGATCACAGTCGTTGTTGTTGTTGTGGTCTTCAGTCTGGCAGTCTGGAGACTGCCTTGATGCATGTCTTTAAGCTACTCTAGCCCGCGCAAGTATATTCATCTCCGATAACTACTGTAACTTACATCCTTCTGAATCTGCTTACTGCATTCATCTCTTGATCTCCCTCTAAGATTTTTACTCCCTGCAGTTCCCTCCAATACTAAATCAATAATCCGTTTACGGCTGAGAATGTGTCTTATCAACCCCCCCCCCCCCCCTTCTCCTAGTCGGATTGCGCCACAAATTTCTTTTCCCCCCAATTCTGTTCTGTACTTCCCCATTAGTCACGTAATCTACCCATCTAATCTTCAGCATTCTCCTGTGGCATGACATTTCAAAAGCTTCTATTATCTTCTTGTCTAAACTGTTTATCGTCCATGTTTCACTTCAATACTTGGTTACACACCATACAAGTACGTTCAGAAAAGACTTTCTTAAGACTAAATCTATATTAGGTCTTAACAAATTTCTCTTCTTCAGAAATTCTTTTCTCGCCATTTCCAGTCTGCATCTTATATTCTCTCTAATTTGGCTGTCATTAGTTATTTTGCTGCCCGAATGGGAAAACTCATGTACTACCTTAAGTGTTTCATTTCTTAATCTAATTTCCTCGGTGTCATCTGATTTAATTCGGCGACAATCCATTATCCTTGTTTTTGTTTGTTGATATTCATTTTACAGCCTGCTTTAATGGCACTGTCTGTTGCATTCAACGGTTCTTTCAAGTCCTTTGCTGTCTCTGAGAAAATTACAATCTCACTGACAAGCCCCAAAGTTTTTATTTCTTTTCCTTGAACTTTAATTGCTACTCCAGTTTTTTCTTTGGTTTCCTTTACTGCTTGCTCACTGTACAGATTGAGTAGCATCGGGGATAAGCTACAACTTCTACGAAGTGGGTACGTTGAATGTACTTGGCGTCATTTCGTTAACATTCTTCAAAAGCACCCAAAAACGTACACTAAATACATACAACGTGAAAAATTCATTATTATTATTTTTAAGCTTTCGTTCTCTTTCAGAGATCGGCACAGAGAGCATTTTGTTACAGAGTGACAGAGAGAACATTTGATGCAGGAGATCAGAAGCAAACAGCAGGTTTGTGGGTGTGAGGTCGATGAAGGGCAGCTGGAGTCCTTTCGATATTCGAGGCAGCACTCAGAATGGCGATGTCAGAATTTAACTGAGATTAACATCATTTGAAATTCAGCAGCCTTGCGCCCAAATTACCAGCAGTCATGATTCTTAATTGAGTATAACTTGTCTCCTCAGAGTGTCGATATGCATGCCGCAATGGTGTTCTTGCTACTCAAAATTTTTACTTTGTGAGGAATCTTATATGGCTAACTATTATGACTCTGCCATCTATATACGTAATGACACGATTTGTGTAGTATCCTGCAACTACTCAAGCCATTTGTGATCGAAATTAACAATTTGATTTATATATGCAGACTTTAGCAAAAAATGAAAATTTGCACCAAGGTGGGGGGGGGGGGGGTACAGTGGTTCTGCTTAATTGCACGGAGTACCCTAGCAGACCTTCCTTCCCAATCTAGATTCCCGTTGACGCTTCAGTCCACTTGGTATTCCCCCTAAACGGCAACAACGTTATAGAGCCCCTCCAACTGACGTTTGAGACTTGGAAAAGTCTCTGGAACCATGTAGTTTCATGCGATTCAAGCACCAATGCCTCGGTTTCAGCATGATATCCCGTTTCATTCAGCGCTGAGATGATACGCATTTGGAGAGCCTCTGCAGCGCTACTCGAATTTAGGGGAATACCAAATAGACTGGAGCATGAATGGGAAATTGGTTCGGGAGGAAAGTGTTGTAGTGAACTCGAGAAATTATTTTTGTGACATCAGATACCATGAAAATTACCAGTCAGGTCGCCCCACGTAGCACGCCAAAAATGTGGTGAAGAGTGAATTGTTCTCTCAGCGGTCGGACGTGAAACGACGAACAGATGACTAATGAGATTGCTCCACGTTAGGAGACAACAATTAATTACTATCAGTGATTAAATTTTGAAAATTTGGACATTGGCGGTAAGGTCTTATGGGACCAAACTAAAAAGGTCATCGGTCTATGAGCCTACACACTACTTAATCTAACTTACAGTAACTTACACTATGAACAACACACACACCCATGCCCGAGGGAGGACTCGAACTTCCGACGGGGGGGAGCCGCACAGATCATGACAAGGCGCCTCAGAGCTCGTAGCTACCCCGCGCGGAAATGATTAAATGAAATCAAACACAAAGGGTACAAAATTAAGGTGTTAATGTATGAATGCAAAAGATTGCTTATATGATCAAAACATGAAAGAAATATATTTATTTTCGTGCTGTTACCACAAACCAAAACAAAATTACAAATCTCAGGGCAGATTTGACTGGGCACGGACACGACTCAGTTATAGGGGGAAGGAGGGGGGGACGGGGGGGGGGGGGGACACAAATCGTCTCACCACTCTTCGTTATCGTTCGTCGTGTACTGCTGTCGGCGGCTGGAGCTGCGTCTTTTCGAAGCATCGTCTCGGGGTTGTGCGGCGCGAATCGGCTGCCCTCATTAGCAATCGCGGCTTTGAGTCGGGTCCCAGGTACGATCTCCACGTTGTCTGCCCGTTGTAGGTTGCGTGGCCGAAGCTGTGCTGTCACCGTGTCGGAAGGCGAATGTTGACGATGGGTGGAGGAGCTCCCGTGTCCTCAATACATTTTTGAGCTTTACTTAGTGCTGGGAACAATCGTGTGGAAACAATCGACTCATTTGGTTGTGGCTTTACATATTGGTTTAATTATTCAGTCATGGGTGGAGGAGCGCCCATGTCCTCAATATATATATATATATATATATATATATATATGTATATATATATATATATATATATATATAAGCTGATGAACATTTGTGGTCCGTCATTGTATTTGTAATAAAATAAATGTTGTAATGAAGCTCATTGACAATGCTTTTGCTGTGCTGTCTGTTTCGGTTCTACACTCTTTCCCAGATCATCCACGGCGAAATCTGCGGCTAGAATTGCGTATCATTGCTTGTGTTACACTGTACAAGAAACGTACATCACTGTCGACTTGTTAACACACAGTAAAGAAAAATACACAGAATCAATTCTTGAGCTTGACTTAGTGCTGGGAACAATCGTGTGGAAACAATCGATTTAATCGGTTGTTGGGAAACAATCGACTCATTTGGTGTGGCTTTACATATTGGTTTAATTATTCAGTCATTCTTTTGAATGATACCCTGTCTATGTACGGGAACAACCGATTGGGAAACAAGAGAATCAGTCTATTGTAGCTTTACATTTGAGCTGGATTATTATACATTCATCTCTTTTGGTTGAGACCAGTCAATGTGTTGAACCGAAGAAAAACAGTCGGCACAGTCTGTTGGTGTTTTGGGTACTGACTGAGCTTCTAGTGAGAAATGTGTCACGCGCCTGTCCCAACGACCGTCGCCCTCCACGAAATCCAGAGACTGAGTGAAAGCATTCAGATACCGGTAACTGGCGTAGTTAAAGATACTTGTGTCCGTTGGTTGCCTCAGATTGAATGAAACCACACAAACCAGTGAGTGAAAACATTCATGTAGCTGACACAGCCACAGAGACTAGTTTCATTCGGCTGTTTCATTCGACTGAAAAAACCGGCTGAAGGAAGAAAACAATCGACTACCATGTCGGTTGCTGAAAACAGTCGGTTTTTCCATCACTAGTTTTAGTAACGAGCGATGACATAGGTTCTGCAAATATATTTTATGGAACTATGTAATGTAATGATGTTCCTGATCTGTAAAAATAGAGCCGTGGAGATAGTAAAACTAATATACAATTCTCTTCGGCATAAACAAAGGATACGTTGTATGGTAATGACTGTCAGTCATCGGAGCCTCACTTTGGGAACAGCCACGGAGTGATGAAGTTTTCTTCCTTGCTATTTCAGCTCACTGAACTTCTTAGATGTTGGTGCTGTATCTTCGAGGAAGTTGTGTCAGAGTTAGTAGGATTTTAATGACTCTTTGACAGAAATCTGTTTCAGTTTTGCAGAGCGTCTTTGCAAGTTTATTGTTAATATATCAGATCTTGCCATTATGTATAGAGTATTGTTGTTGGGCATCTCTATCCAATGGAAGTGTTGTATTTCAGAGTTGATAGGAGTTTCGCAATCTCTTGCTTCCTATTACTACTGTTGCGTCATGTGGGAAATTTAAATGCTGGTAAAGTCTATCTGCAACATACTTAGTTTTGTATTAACGCCCTTCGTCATTTATTTTTATTTTGTTGTTACCTGTTACTTCAAAACATAACGGTAAGTCCACTGCCGTTGTTGTGGTCTCCACTCCGACGAATGGTTTCTTACAGCTTCCCACGCTTGATGTCTCAGGATGTGACCCACAAACGTTGTGCCTTGAAGGTCATTTTTATGCATATATTCAAAAGCTGCAAAAACTGTACTGTGCTGCAAATAGCTTTGACACTTCCCATCAAATGGCAGCCTTCCAAGCTTGCAGATAATGACGTTAACTACTGAAGCTAGGTCTGCAGATTTTGGAAGTATGTATAATAACACTTTTCATCAAAGCTGTGTAACACAACTGAAAGTAGATTTTATTCTACGATAAAGTTGTTTCCTGCTCAGATACACTCAGTATTTCTTTATTAGTTCCACGATCCATTCATTTAATCTTCAGCATAATTCTGAAATCTGTACTGTCTATGCCCAAGTTTCACCACCGTAAGAGATTACATGGCAAACCAGAAAAGATTCTTCAGTACTTAAATTTATACGGTTTATAGTTTAAAATAGCCACTATCCACAAGTATGGCTTCAAAAGCTTTGAAATAAATCATTACCTGTTTGGATTTATTACAAATATACGCATCAAAAAACGTTTAGCATCACCTCGGTTCCGAAAGTTCCAGACCTGTACAGAGAATTGGAATAAAGATCAACGTGAACATCACTTCCGCCCTTTTTATTGTTCATGAAAACCACACATTGCATGTCGTGCCACCATACAGCGAGACCTTCAGAGGTGGTGGTCCAGATTGCTATATATAGCGGTAACTGTAACACCTAGTCGAGCATGTCGTTATCCTGAAGGAAGTCATTCACAAGATGTGCACTATGGAGGTGCGAATTTTCGCCCATGAAGACGAATGCCTCGCCAATATGTTGCCTGTTGTGACTTGGCGAGACAGCCAAGCCACTACGAGGTAGCCGAAAGGCACGCGTTTAAGCTCACGCAGGATGGCGTGAAGTCTGGAACAGTTCAAGGTCTTATAGTAGCAAAAATAGTACGTAGCTTCTGGAATACTTTAATCCATAATTGGTGAACATCGGTCGGACGGTACATGCATCACAAGATAAATAGCAAATGATAATGGCGCCTTGCTAGGTCGTAGCAAATGACGTAGCTGAAGGCTATGCTAACTATCGTCTCGGCAAATGAGAGCGTAATTTGTCAGTGAACCATCGCTAGCAAAGTCGGCTGTACAACTGGGGCGAGTGCTAGGAAGTCTCTCTACACCTGCCGTGTGGCGGCGCTCGGTCTTCAATCACTGACAGTGGCGACACGCGGGTCCGACGTATACTACCGGACCGCGGCCGATTTGAAGGCCACCATCTAGCAAGTGTGGTGTCTGGCGGTGACACCACATTGCCTATATGGTTGCACTGTCCGTCGGAGGATGGCATTCACGTGTCGTACAGCGGTTACGACGCCTTCCATGACCAGCAGCGGCGTACTTCGGCCCCACATAATGAAACCCCAAAACATCTGTGAACCTCCAACTTGTTGCACTCGCTGGACAGTGTGTCCGAGACGTTCAGCCTGATCAGGTTGCCTCAAAACACGTCTCCGACGATTGTCTGGTTGAAGGCTTACGCGACACTCATCGGTGAAGAGAACGTGATGCCAATCCTGAGCAGCCCATTCGGCATGTTGTTGGGCCCATCTGTCCCACGCTGCATGGTGTCGATATAGGAAAGATGGACCGCGCCATGGAGGTCGGGATTGAAGTTGCGCATCATGCATCCTGTTGCCCACAGTTTGAATCGTAACACGACGTCCTATGGCTACACGAAAAGATTATTCGATATGGTGGCGTTGGTGTCAGGGTTCCTCCGAGCCATAATTCGTAGGTAGCGGTCAACCATTGCAGTAGCAGTCCTTGGGCAGCCTGAGCGAAGAATGTCCTCGGCAGTTCCTGTCTTTCTGTATCTCCTCCACGTCCGAACAATATCGCTTTGGTTCACTCCGAGACGCCTGGACACTTCCCTTGCTGAGAGCCTTTCCTGGCGCAAAGTAACAATGCGGACGCGATCGAATCGCTGTATTCACCGTCTAGGCATGTTTGAATTGCAGACAACACCAGCCGTGTACTTCCTTCCTGGTGGAATGACTGGATCTGATCGGCTGTCGGACCCCGTCCGTCTACTAGGGGCCGCTCATGCATGGTTGTTTACATCTTTGGGAGGTTTTAGTGACATCTCTGAACTGTCAAAGGGACTGTGTCTGTCATACAGTATCCACAGTCAACGTCTATCTTCAGAAGTTCTGGGAACCGGAGTGATGCAAAACTTTTTTGGTGTGTGTACGTCTTCAAATGGCTCTTACAAATTTTCTTGGTTTCGTGTTGTGGCCTCGGTTTCTAGTCATTTGATTTGTGCATTAATATATACAAAAAAATTTTCGTTCAAAAAAATCGTTAACCTTACAGAAGATGTTTCTTTTTTTTCCTCTTTAACCTTCACAAAAGAAATACATGAAATGATTTTAAAGTTTTTGAAACATAAAATGTGAGGAAAACGTACTTTTGTCCATTTCTCTGTATTCGTGTCAGTTTTAAAGTTGTTACTGACACTGTACAGAGCATACGTGCGAATTGAGACATATCTTTGCCAGAAGGTTGACATTAATTTAAAGGTTTAAAAGGTAAATGGTAAAATGTTGAATAAATTCTTATACGGCATTTTAATGAATTGCTACAATTATGCAAATAAATGCTGTATATAAAGTACAAAAAGATTGTAGGTGTGAGATATGCAACCAGATCTCATGTGTGTTGCATTGTGATCAGATAAAATAGTTGCATAGTGTACAAAATTAGCAAAATATCCACTCATACCATGTATGTGCATACTATCACTTAAAATTTCCAACCCATTAGAAGAAAGAACGTCAAAATCAGTTTTCCCATCAGTAATAAATTTCGACAAAGAATTGCATACACACCTGCACATTAGTATCCTCCACAATAGCACAACAATTTATAAACTGAAATGTAATAACTGTCAGAAATGCTACATTGAAACAAGTTTTAAGGAAAACCTTGCTGCCCTACGACTGAATAACTAAGCAAATCATCCTTTTGCACTCGTCTTGCAGCAAACAATCACACACAACATAATATAGAAAACAGGCCGCAGATTTTACACCTTATTGTTAAATGTGCCGCAATGAATGATCTAGAAGAAATTGGAATCCGTAAACCGTATAATACCTTCCATCTAATTCTGGATGAACAAGCACAGACAGCCAACATCACATTCCGAAATTATTTGCAATAAGTCTTCTCATCTTTTAAACCAGCTCAATACTGTGACAATTTACGATGGCCATAATGCAGTTTCAACGTCCTTTAATTTAAATTTTTACCCATTTGCATGACTACAACATAAAATACTTAGGCTTTGATTGTAAAACTCGTATCTGTACGATATGCTTAATCTGACATATAAGAATATTTGCAATATTTTTGTGTTATAACGGGCCTATGAGTTGAATACATCATACTACTGTTTATAATTCATGATATAGCTTTAGAATCGATTTCAAACTCAGTTTTATCACTGTAACAAAAACCTATCTTATTGTGTTTTGTGATGTTCAAATGTGTGTGAATTCCTAAGCAACGAAACTGCTAAGATCATCCGTACCTAGACTTACACACTAGTTACACTAATTTATGCTAAGAACAACACACACACACACCCATGCCCGAAGGAGTCTAACCTCCGGCGGGCGGTGCTGCGCAATCCGTGACTTGGCGCCTGAGACCGCGCGGGCACTCCACGCGGCTTTTGTGTTGTACACAGTACTGATTAGCTGCTGCTGATTCTATTCATTGCACAAATATCACAGCATATGGCTTACCATAATACGATTGACAATAATGAAAGCAGTTCTAGATTGAGCTTGCATTTGCGCCGTATTGGTCTTGTAACGACCACGATAAACGCTTATTCTAGTGAATGCACTAACATTTTATTTGATGTCAACGGAACATGAGTATGATCTGATTAGGCCCTTGACACCAATAAAATATCAATGTCTATACATGACATTTGTTTATATAATTCTAGCCGTTCAGTAGAAGGTCATTTTCGAGTTTATTCCACATAATTTTACTTCTCTTTTACACCTTGAAATTAATTTCAACTTTCTAGCAAAGACATATCTCAGTGCGGCCATATACTCTGTACAGCTTCTGTAACTACCATCTTTGGGAGTCTAATGTCACTGAATATTTCTTACGTGAAACTAGACTACGTTTTTCAAAAGTTGACTGTGTTTGCTGCCATTAGACATAGAATGGCGTGAGTTACAGCAACTTCTAGAGAATTTAGCAGCATTCAGATAGTGCACCCGCCAAAAATGTGCTAATTTTAAAATGTATAGCACGAATACACGATGGATTCGTCTCACAAAAAATGGACACCACTTAGGTTTTCGTCGTAGTTCATGATTTAATGAATTTCAAATCACTTTTTGTACAGGGTATTAAATTTCCAGTTTCGAAACGCTATAGAATGAGAATTACTGCTCAGAATGACATCAGATCTGAACAGCATACTACTGATGCAGAGGGCAGCGCCATGGAACAAAAACAAATTACGAAAATAGATGGCACAGTAAGTGTCTTAAGGTAAATGGGGTTATTTACAAATGACAACCGGCTTCTGTGGCTGAGCGGTTCTATGCGCTTCAGTCCGGAACTGCGCTACTGCTACGGTCGCAGGTTCGAATCCTGCCTCGGGCATAGATGTGTGTGATGTCCTTAGGTTAGTTAGGTTTAAGTAGTTCTAAGTGTACGGGACTGATGACCGCAGGTGTAAAGTCCCATAGCCCTTAGAGCCATTTGAACCATTTGACCAAATGACAGATGAATCGCAATAGGACGTCTACTGTTTGATTTGCACATTTACAACTTTTGTGATGTTCGTTGTACGAATAGACAAGTTCAGTAGTCAACAGTTGTGGCACTGTTAGTGAGGTAAGCCAATCCACCACCAATGTGGTACGACATCGGATGTGAAAAATCTGGTTTCAGTTGTCCTGAGGTCAAAAACCGCATAAAAAGCAAAATGACATCGGTTTTTACTTATCTTTGGCACAAAAACTGTATAAAAGAAAAAATGACATCGGTTTCTCTTCGTCCATGGACTGGCGCAGGACATGTTCAGTATACTGTCAACTATTTTCTACCTGAAGTTGAAATCGTTCCACAACAGATTGGGGTGTATCAGCGATCAGTTTCAGAATCCTTTGCGCAATGCGTGCCTTCAATTCACCTACGTTCGCAACTAGAGCGCTGAACACAACATCGTTCAGCCAGAAGTCACACGGAATAAGATCTGCTGATCTGGTCGCCCAGGTTGTAGGAAAATGACGACAATATAATTCTAGCATTTACGAAATACCTCTGCAGCAGCCTCTTCACTAGTTGTGCAATGTGGGGAGGAGCGCCATCTTGCACGTAAACGATCCTGCTCATATAACCGCGATGTTGAGCGATTGGGACGAAATTGGTGCGAAAAAGACTCTCACAGCGTATACCACTGACGGTACAGATAACAGGACCAGCACGACAGCGCCTCGGAAAAAATACGGTCCTACGATAAATGATGCCGTCGACCCGCACCACACGTTCACCTTTGTAGAATGAAGTGGTACCGGATGAAAACCGTGCGGCTTTTCTGTTGCCCATATTCAGCAAATTCCTGCACAAGGGTGATTTTGCATGATTGGCGCTGGAGGATGTTTCGTTGTATTTTATGCACCGTACTCGCAGGCACATTCAGCATTCGGTCAGTTCCCCGTGCAGTGCATGTCTGCACACGACCGCTCGACGCCTCGTGCAGCGCTGTGGCCATGCCTTCGACAGACGTCGGATCAACTGCTTTGCTCGCTCTGCCACACTGCACTTCAAAAGAATCTGGTTTTTTTCCCCGAAGTTTGGAATCATTTTAAAAAAAAATGTGTGTGAAATCTTATGGGACCAACTACTAAGGCCATCGGTCCCAATTCTAACACAATCTACTTGTTGTTGTTGTGGTCTTCAGTCCTGAGACTGGTTTGATGCAGCTCTCCATGCTGCTCTATCCTGTGCAAGCTTCTTCATCTCCCAGTACCTACTGCAACCTACATCCTTCTGAATCTGCTTAGTGTATTCATCTCTTGGTCTCCCTCTACGATTTTTACCCTCCATGCTGCCCTCCAATGCTAAATTTGTGATCCCTTGATGCCTCAAAACATGTCCTACCAACCGATCCCTTCTTCTAGTCAAGTTGTGCCACAAACTTCTCTTCTCCCCAATCCTATTCAATACCTCCTCATTAGTTACGTGATCTACCCACCTTATCTTCAGCATTCTTCTGTAGCACCACATTTCGAAAGCTTCTATTCTCTTCTTGTCCAAACTAGTTATCGTCCAAGTTTCACTTCCATACATGGCTACACTCCATACAAATACTTTCAGAAACGACTTCCTGACACTTAAATCTATACTCGATGTTAACAAATTTCTCTTCTTCAGAAACGATTTCCTTGCCATTGCCGGTCTACATTTTATATCCTCTCTACTTCGACCATCATCAGTTATTTTACTCCCTAAATAGCAAAACTCCTTTACTACTTTAAGTGTCTCATTTACACTCTACTTAACCTAAACTATCCAAGGACAAACACACACGCCCATGCACGAGGGAGGACTCGAACCTCCGGCAGGACCAGCCGCACAGTCCAGGCTAATCCCGAGCGGCGAATCATTTTCTCCAGACCCTTAGCACACATGGGACCAACGCCTTTTTCCATACCCTTGACTTTGTGGAAGTTCTGTAGGGCTACTGGCGCATAGTCAACGTTCTTGTCGAGGAGTTTTACCATCAGCGCGGGATCTGTCACGGAGACAGGTATGTTTGGCAGCTCGGACGCAAACTGAGGAACAGCCGTGTGTTGCACGTCTGTTGGAGTGGATGTTCCGACGATTACGTCTATTGGTCAAATTCTCCTCTAATTTTTTTCGTCCACGGCGTTTCTTCCTGCGATAATAACATCCTGTTCAAATTTGACGTCATTCTGTGCAGTGGTTCTGTATCTACGCTTGTGGACAGATGAAAATGTGTGCTCCGACCGGGACTCGAACCCGGGATCTCCTGCTTACATGGCAGACGCTCTATCCATCTGAGCCACCGAGGACAGAGATCGATAGCGCGACTGCAGGGACTTATCCCTTGCACGCTTCCCGTGAGACTCACATTCCCAACTGTCCACAATTCTACATATGTAAAGTACCTTATAGACATTTGCCCATCCACTCATTACTCGCGCACCCTTTGGTGATTCCCGTAAGAGTTTGGGCAACCTGAAGACAGTAACTGTTCTTGAAAGAACAGATACTGTTGATGACCGTGCAACAACACCTGTCGGCAGCTGAGGGTTTCAGTTAGTCATCATTTATTCCAGGGAAAAGCTGCACGGTCATCAACAGTATCTGTTCTTTCAAGAACAGTTACTGTCTTCATATATATAGTTGAAAGGCTACCCAGCCATTGACCTTCGTCTGTGCGAATGCGCTCAGGTTGCCCAAACTCTTACGGGAATCGCCAAAGCGTGCGCGAGTAATGAGTGGATGGGCAAATGTCTATAAGGTACTTTACATATGTAGAATTGTGGACAGTTGGGAATGTGAATCTCACGGGAAGCATGCAAGGGATAAGTCCCTGCAGTCGCGCTATCGATATGTGTCCTCGCTGGCTCAGATGGACAGTCGGCTTTCAGCCGTGTTACCGTGCGGACGGGCCCGGCGCGCCGGGCAGTGCTCCGCAGGTGTTGTTGTTTACCCGCTAGCGCGCGGTCGCGTCGCTGTCTTGCCGTATAGTACCTGTACCGACCCGACATGGCGCTATCATATCGAAAAGCTACAATCAAACTAACGTTCAACGCATCGTACACGAGACCGAAGGCCCATGAAATTGAACGGTTTCTGCGAGACATCATGCACATCGAACCACAAGAACTGATAGGAATTCATCTGTCTATTGTAACCAGCACAGTGTACCTCAAACTGACTGACGAAGCGGCCTGCGACAGATTACTCCAACGATCTGCAAACGGCTTTCGCTTCTGTCACGCAGACGGTAACGTGAGCGTGGTAGGAGTTGACCATGATGGTCTGGGGGTGCGTACCGTGCGCATCTTTGAACTACCGTTCGAAGTTCCTGCCAACCTAGTCGTTGATGCGCTGCGGCCATACGGCACAGTTCTGAGCCACACAGAGGAGAAATGGAACACGTTCGAAACGTACCCTGTCCTTAACGGGGTACGACAAGTGCGCATAGAACTTAAGAAGCACGTTCCATCGTATGTTTTCGTTGGTGGCTGCCGCGCAATTGTTATATATGATGGACAACCGAGGACCTGCTCGGGCTGCGGCCAGGAGGGCCATGTTAGAACTGAGTGTCTGCAGCGCCGCCTCGTTCAGGTGCCCCGCAATGAACTTCCCCAACGATCCACTATGACCTCTCTGCCACTCACATATGTGGAGGCGGCACGACATGATGTGATGGATGATCAAAACCTGCTACCTCCTCAAGCCGCTGCCAGCTCCGTTGGAGAGTCAGCGCCGTCGACGCCGCCGCAGCCCAACGGTGCAGAGGTTCCTACAGCCTCCGCCCACCGCAGCGTCGTGGGCACCCAGCCACCGTCACTGTCGGGATCAGACACAGGGGTTCCTAGCGACCGAGACTGTGTCGAGCCCCGCCCTCCAATGGATGTCGAATCACGGACCCGAAAGCAAAAATCACCCAAGCGACACAAGAAGAGGCGATTGTCAGCTGACGAACAGGACAGGAATGTGAAGCCGGCGGAAGACATCGACTTCGTTGACTCGCCCACAGTTGCAACGGACTCCAGTGGCATCATTCACCAGAAGGTGCCTGAAGACAAGGAACACTCTCCTAAATCTGGTGGCCCAGAAAACGAGGCGCACTGCGTCGACTCCCAAAATGTGGGTTCCTGTGAAAGCGTCCAGCCCCCAATGACATCACAATCGTCTCTTGGTGATTGGGCAGACGATATGGAGGCAGATGATGCACAGCAAACATCGATATCTCCACCAGAGCCCATGGCTGACATTGAGCCCGGAGGGCTCTGCCAGTCAGGGACTCCTACGGCACGGTAATGCACAGCATGCAGATGGATGGCTGTGTGGTGTGTGAGATCACTGTGGGATTGCACCGGCACACTGCCTCCGCCACTTGATACGTCTCAGTCATACCGTGTGGGAACAGTCAACGTAAATGGTGTCCACTCCACTGTCAAGACCCGCATGTTACACGACATGATCAGAGCGGCAGACTTGGACATTGCCCTTCTCCAGGAGGTCCGTCCCGAGCTGTGTTTAGACCTATATGGCTACACCACGTACACCCAACCCGTAGGTGATGGCGCAGGAGGAACGGCCATCCTTCTCCGAGATGGCATAGACGCGACGGACGCGACGTACTTGCCGAACGGGCGAGGCATCGCACTCACACTTGGCGCAGTGCGCCTCATTAACGTCTACGCTCCCTCCGGTAATTCGCACCGTGGTGACAGGCATGTCTTCTATTCGGAGGAGTTGGCCCCACTTTTGCAAGGAAATATGGACCATTACATAGTGGGCGGCGATTTTAACAGTGTTCTGCGGCCCGAAGACCAGATACCGCATTACTTCCCATGCCCGGCACTACAAGCATTGATACGTGACCTCGCGCTCCACGACACATGGCTCTTACATCATGGGACCCAGAGTGGATATACGCACTTTACCAGCCATTCTGCCAGTCGTCTGGACCGGATATACGTCTCGCGTGCCCTCCGCACAGCAACCCGTGATGCAGAACTCTGGCCGACGGCCTTCACGGACCATCTCGCGTACATCTGCACTGTCACCTTGCCCCGACAACTCACAAGACGCAGCAGGGGCCCGCGGACGCTGAACGTCTCCCTCCTTCGCGAGGAAGCGTGTCGGCGAGCAGTCACTGACACGTGGCGTCGATGTATCAGGCGCCTGCCTGTGTATGCTTCCACGTTGCTGTGGTGGCTGAGATGTGTCAAACCTGCTCTCCGAAAGACCTTGATGGCCTACAGGCGTGACAGATCGAACTGGCAAAGGGCAACATCGGAATTTTCTCGTCTACTTCGCATCAGGACAGAGCAGCTCGACGGTGTCCGCATCCGTGCGCGAGTGCAAGACTGTATCCCCAACGAAACAGCGTCAGTGTATCACATTGTGCGCGAGAGGCGCCACCGCAAACGTCAGCTCATTACGGCGGTAAACACGGAGGACGGCGGGCGCGCAGTGACACAAACGGACATCGCGCACACGTTCGCCAGACACTATGGGACCTTGTACATGGAAGATCCGCGACATGTACGTCATTATGACGAGCTGTTGCACGATTTTCCCGCCCCTCGGGGCGTGGCACCCGATGCTAGTCTGCTGTTGCCCATTACACCCGACGAGCTGACATCGGCCTTGACACGTGGAGCACCGAACTAGTTGCCTGGACCGGACGGTTTACCCCTGGAATTCTACCGCACTTTTTACCACCTTATGGGTGACAAGTGGCTCCAAATGTTTCAAGACCTGATCCGCCCTGATTTCACTGTCCCCACAGAATTCACAGAAGGCATCTTGATCCCAGTTCCGAAACCGAATGGTGGTTGTAGGTGGCTGGATTTTCGCCCACTCACACTCCTCAACAACGACTACAAGATCTTCGCCCGTATCCTCCGCGCGCGTCTCCACACCGCTATCGGGAAAGCCATCCACACCGATCAGACATGTTTATGTGGTGTCAGCAACATTCATACGGCGTTAGGAGCATACCGCGACGTAATTGCTTTGACGGCGGCCTGCAAAATACGAGGCCCCCTTGTCGCCGTAGATTTTGACCACCCTTTCGACCGCGTCGATCACGGCTTCTTACGCGCAGTTTTGCAACGCATGGGCCTCTCTCCGGAGTCTGCACAGGTGGTCCTTCGACTGGTCCACGGAGTGCGCTCCCGTATGATGGTCAACGGTTATCAGTCTGGTCCCATTGTTGTTGGACGGTCAGTGCGACAAGGGTGCCCCCTGTCGGGCATATTATTTGCTGCAGCGCTTGAACCAGCTTTACATGGTCTACGGCAGCGATTAACTGGTATCTCCTTGCGGGACGTGACCTTTTGTTGTGGTGCATTCGCCGATGACGTGGTGTTCCTGGCCAGATCAGAGGATGAAATGCATATGGCGCTACAGTGGCTACGCCAGTACGGGGCGGTCGCTGGGAGCGTCATCAACGTGAAGAAGACAAAATACATGGATGTCGGAGGGGGGATTTCCCACACAACGGCGGTGCCCTTTGACAAGGTGCCCGTACTCAAGTGTTTAGGAGTGCAATTCTATAGCAATGTCCGCCGCACGGCGGCGGCTACGTACCGCCGGCTCCTACACCAGACACGTGCTCTGCTGCAGGACAACAAACTGCGTCGCTTGGATATGCTCCTCAGAACACGTTCTGTCAACACCTATCTTGTCTCAAAACTGAACTATTTTGCGCATATCCTTCCCTTGACAGCTACGATGGCCGACAGATTTCAAGCAGCATATGGACATTTCGTAAGCACCGGTCTGGTTTTTAAAGTCCGATACGCCACCCTGACACTGCCGCAGCGGGCGGGCGGTATCGGTTTAATTCACGTATATAACCGTGCGCGATCGCTTCATCTCAACACTATGCGTCGCACGTGGACCTCTGCCCACGCCACTCTGACGGGCACCCTGATAGCGGAAGTGGCACCACACTCTCTGCATCCCCCGGTTTCTGTAGGACACATTTCACCGGCACTCACCCACATCAGAGACTTCTTTATTGACTTCAGCTACTTACGGTCAGAACTTCCGACGACACGGAAGCCCAGCACAAAAGACTATTATCGCCTCTATCAGCAGCGGCAACCTGTAAATTCGGTCACCCACAGACATCCTGAAGTCGCCTGGAACACGGTGTGGCGAGCGGTACACACGCCTTTTCTACCTACGACGGTGCGTTCATTGTGGTACGTGGTTGTGAATGGGAAGTTCGCTACTCGTCAGAGGTTACATTCCATACATCTGACGGACGACCCCTTGTGTCCGACATGCTCAGTCGCTGACTCGGATGCACACCGTCTGACGTGTGCCGCGACCAGCGAGTGCTGGCTACTGACGCAGCGCATGCTGGCATTACTCTTGCGGCGATTGCCGGAGCCTATCTCCCCTGATGACGTATTGCGCCCCGACGTCGTATACTTTCCATCAACCAGAACGAACGCCGTTAACTGGCTAAAAGGCATGGCCGTTTACTACATATTTTGTGATGCTCCCAAAGGCACACTCGACTTTTGGACCCTATTGATGACGACACATGCAGCTTTCAGCCGCCACCCGAAGTACAGAACTCGTTTCGCAAATTATTTAGGTTCATTATTTGCGGATCCTCCTGCTCACTGGGGCGTTCCGGGTATGAGACGCTGAAAATGAAGAAGAATCCTGGAGCATATTGATCCTCTACGGACGGAATAGGGGGGAACCCCTCCCAACAGACGAGAAGACGACTCGGACGCTCGGCTACGGCAGTTGTAGGATCTTTCTTTGTAATGAACCAAAAATAAGTCTATAATACAAAAAAAAATGTTATAAAAATTAAAGAAATAAATAAATAAAAAGAACAATATCGACAAACCCACTCCATCCTCTTCCTGATCCTTCGATTCTCGAACTCGAACACGTTGCTTGGGCGTGGCGGCGGGATGGCCAGGCTTCGGGTGTCGACCCCTGCCCTACCCGTCGTCCTGCTCCTGCAGCGGTTCATTAGAGTAAAAAAAAAAAAAAAAAAAAAAAAAAAAGATGGATAGAGCGTCTGCCATGTAAGCAGGAGATCCCGGGTTCAAGTCCCGGTCGGAGCACACATTTTCAGCTGTCCCCACTGAGGTATATCAACAACACCTATCGCCAGTTGGGGGTTTCAATTAATTGTCATTTATACTAGAGAAGCTGCACGGTCATCAATGGTATCTGTTCTTTCGAGAACAGTTACTGTCTTCATATATTTAATTGTGGTCACTCTGTATTTTTCGTATGAAGGTCAAAAAGAAACATCTGTCGTTAGTTTACCGAATTTTGAACCAAAAATCTTTTTGTTTATCTTATTACACAGAACAGGTCAATGGCATTGCCGCAGTGGTAAGGCCGGTTCCCGCCAGATCACCGAAGTTGCTCTTGGGCTAGGCTAGCACTTGGATGGGTGACCGACCGGGTCTGCCGAGCGCTGTTGGCAAAGAGGGTGCATTTAGCCCTTGTGATGGCAGATAAGGAGTCAGTTGGCTGAGAAGTAGCAGCTCCGATCAGGAAAACTGACAACGGCCGGTAGGAAGGTGTTCTGACCCACATGCCCCCTCAATATTCATGTCCAATGACGCATATCGGCTGAGAATGATACGGCTGACGGTCGGTACCACTGGGCCTTTCCACCCATGTTCGTATGAAATTTTACTGCACAAAGGAGTACAAAACGTGAGAACTTTTAACATCGCATCGCGTCAGCAATCGTGAATAATTTAATGATTATAAAGTAGTCGCCTCGATTGCAAATAGAAACCCGATGTTGACCTAGGTTTCGGCGCGGATAAGCACTCCTTCTTCGGAACACACTAAAACTACAAAATTGCCTAAAGAGGCATGGTCCAACATTAATACAGAACGCCCAAAAGTGCAAATGACACGCATGAAATGTAAAATAATCGGTATGTACACACGGTACACACATACCGTTTATTTTACATTTTATGCGAGTCTTTTGCACTTTTGGGCGTTCTGTATTAATGATGGACCATGCCTCTTTAGGCAGTTTGTAGTTTTGGTGTGTTCCGAAGAAGGCGTGCTTATCCGCGCCGTAACCTAGGTCAACATCCGGTTTCTATTTGCAATCGAGGCAGATTCTTTATAATCGTTAGAGAACAAAACGAGTTCGTAGCAGGAAACGAAGAAGATCCGTAACAGTGACCTCAAACCGATTATCCCACTGTTATAATGCCTATATTCGGCAAGATGGTGTTACTTAAAGCTATTTTGATGCAAACGTTTAATCGTTTTCTAGGAAAGCATTTCACGCTATTGCCATTGTATATTTACGCTGATGATTTAAAACATTATTCGTACCTGCTCAGTGGCGTACTGGCCTACTTTTAGACCGAAATATAGCAAGGATTCTGCGTGGCATGGATATGAGAAGTCCCTGCAGTTCTGTAAACTTCCTCGTTTGTGGCCCGTATCGTCGCTATCATGATTCCCCATTCGTCTCTGCTCCTTACCACGAGACGTGCCCGTAACGCCAGCAGTCGGTATTGGCTTTCTCGTAGGGACAGCGGCTATCGCTGTAACAATCGGTTTTCGGTTATGTTGCTTTTCTTTCACGCCAGTTTAACGTGATTGTTAAAACCGCTCAGAATAACCGATTTTTGGATTTTTATTCCTGTTAAATCCCGTAATAAACGTAGAAATTGAACAAAAATTCGAAGAATTTTGGCTACCCCAGTTTCGAGATACAATCAAAATATTAAATGAAATAGGCAAATACGAGAAAACTCTACCATTCGGCCGCGCGGAGTGACCGCGCGGTTAGAGGCGCCATGTCACTGACTGCGCGGCCCCTTCCGCCGGAGGTTCGAGTCCTCCCTCGGGCATGGTTTTGTGTGTTGTTCTTAGCATAGGTTAGTTTAAGTAGTGTGTAAGTCTAGAGACCGATGACCTCTGCAGTTTGGTCCATTAAGAACTCAAACACATTTGAACATTTCTACCATACGCTGCTTCTCACGAGAAGTGATAAGTGGTTGAGCACTTCAAAAACAATCACCAGTGTTCTCCTGCTGATTCAAAGTTTTTTGAAACTACTCAGAAATCATGCAGCAATTGGGATTCGTACCACTATTTGAGCTTTACGAGTAGTCAGTGCTAAGGGACGAAAGCTGAGGTTGAAGAAGTTTGTGTTTCATGTTAATTTGTGCTTTTCCAAGGGCTGCAAGCAGATATGGTCACATTATGTAAAACCAGGGAGCATATCACATCATGTTTCTATTGTATACTGTGTATGATTTGTTTTTAAGTTTTTAGTTTGTTACTGTTACCACTATTTCCTTTCTCTTTCGTTATTTAACAGAAAAGGCAGAGAAATCTTTAATCTTCTTTACTACGTCCCTTCGTAAAAAGATTTCCAGACTAGCGTTGTTGCCGTTCTGCAACATAAGAGATGTCCGGCGATGACAGCGACAAGCTACCGTATGGACCAAATAGGGGTCAGGTCTGCCACACTGCACGTACGCGCGTACCATAAAATGACGACAGAGGCGTTACTGTCGCAGCAATGCAGTACCAATTTATATCTGAGGTGTTTGTTGCTCTTTCCTGTTCACACAGTTATTAAAATACCGCGGATCGTTTTTCCCAATTCCCGTAATAACGTAAGAATTGAAACGGTTGCAAATTTTATGAATGAAAATTATTTCTTTTTTTAAAAAAAGGTTTATTCAAAACCGAAAAATTTCAGAATTGCTGCCATCGTTATTTGATATTTCGACTGTTTGCTGAGTTATTAGTAAAAAATTAAACATCTATCATAAACGACACCAAACAGATCCCGAATAATGTGGGTTATTCAGAACTGGAACGCCGGTGTCTGTTTCACCTGTCGGTTTTTCCCATCCCTACCATCGTAGTGAGCACTGGTCGTAATGTTTCGGCTCATCCTCTTCACCAAGGCATCGTCAGTTCAAATAAATAAAATTATCTCACCTATAACTTTCAGTGCCTCATTTTCCAAATTTCATTTCCTGTATCATAAAGTGACTTGTACATTAGTAACACAACAAATTATCAACTGAAACATGTGGCGGTGGAGTAACAAAATCTTTTGTTATAGCTACATCAAAAAATTCGTATAAAAGTGTTGCTGTTAATCATCAGTATCAAACTGTTGTTTAGGCTCTTTACTGGAAGCTATGACGAGGAAACGCTCTTAGGTGTAATTTCAGCGCGATGTAAAACTGTGCACAGTGTTTTGCTGACGTGCTCGCTTGCTATGTACTACAGCCGCGGTGCAGACATCATCCCCACTTGCTCTCTGTGCTTTCAGCTTTTGCGAATAAGCGGGACTAAAAACGGCGTCACCTGTGGAAAGCAAATAAAAAGAGTCGAGCACGGGCTTTCGAGCGCTCTGATTGCTTATTTCCGCAGACAATCAAACGGCGCAGCTGCGAGCGCGCCGGACACAGGCGGAGCCGGAAATTTCAGCGCAGGCGTCCAGTGCGCCGTGTTTCACAGCCGGGCTGCGATAATCGCGTCTGCCGATGTGGAGCTCAGCCGGGGCCTCTCGGCGAGCGGCCGGCAACAAGTGGCAGGCCAGCCGGCCGCTACCCGCGCCCGCACCTCGGGCCC
Source organism: Schistocerca americana (assembly GCF_021461395.2). Classification (NCBI taxonomy): domain Eukaryota; kingdom Metazoa; phylum Arthropoda; class Insecta; order Orthoptera; family Acrididae; genus Schistocerca; species Schistocerca americana. The sequence goes on along the minus strand of NC_060119.1, from coordinate 158,959,796 downwards.
TCTCTCCACCTCATCAGACACGGAAAAAGAGCGCGGTGGCGCCGCTACAACCGGCGCACGTTCCAACAACGCACCAAAATATTTTAAATAAAAGCCAGTCTAAAATACACCACAAATCAGTTTAAGAAGTGGAAAATAATTTTTCCAAGCCCCATAAACGTTCCTAACCCCATACAGGCAGTCCTGAAAATCTGTGACTGTTCTCAGATTTAAAACGAAAAGCGTGTGACGTATGCAATACATGAGTGATGCAGGAATAGTTCATGCCTGTTAAGCATACAGAATAAAAAGAATTTCTGTATGGGTTTCGGAACCAGTATACGGGTAGGAAAAATTATTTTATATTTTTTAATCTCAATTTGAAAAGTTACATATTAAAAATTGATTCCTTTTCAAATAATAATTTTTCCTACTTATTAGTCTTGTGTGTTGTTGTGTACATTGTTCCGTGTAGTCAGCGCGTACACAACACTAGAGAGCGCCCTGCTAAGCACAACAGCGCAGGAGCAGCGGTCGTCCGTCTCCGCACTACGAGATAGCGCTGCCTTAGCCACGGACAAATTATGCTCCCGCCGATCCACGTATTAATATGTAACGCCGCCAATGAGATTGCTGCTAACGTAGAACCTTTTCTCCTCGCGGATGACACTCGCGCAGTGATACCTGAACGCGCGAGGTATTATAACGAGTGTACAGACCTCCGATCAGTCAGTCTGCATTTATCTGCATTTGTCTGCACCAGTCTGTACCAGTCTGCGTTAGTCTGTACGAGTCTGCATTTGTCTGTACCAGTCTATAGTCAAGTTTCAGTCTGCGCCTAATAAGATTATCGTATTCCTGTACATAGCCATGAAGAGAAATGTATAGACACTTTGTCAAGTATCAGAGGTATGTGAGAATAAGATTAACGTACCAAAACCAAAGGAGCTTCAGATTGTCAATTGTATACAGCATCCAGAATCAAGTTACGTAATATATACGATTTTTATTATTTTAATAAATGTGTGTGAAAATTAATCAAGTTCTGTTTAAAGTTGGTCATCGTCAATCTGCTACTCTAAGCGTGCAAGTGGCATTTCTTTCGTCTGACCTAACGGCAGAAGATAAACACGCCACGATAAGACCACGGGCCATATTGCTGACACTCGTCTACTTCGTTAGACTGACAAGTCAAATAATCTGATGGTGTGTGTACAGAAGGTCTTACAGTGCGCACACCACATGTGTGCAAAACTTTTAATCGATTTCAAACATTTTGATGAGGTTATGTCGAAAGTTTCAAGTCTCTAGCTCATAGGAAAGTTAGTTTAAAATAAATTGCAAAAATTGTGCCGAACACACGGCCACACAAGAAAGTGACCTAACAATAACGCGGTAAATTCAATGACACCATTTGGAATTAAAGAGAAGTTGTAAACGTCCATAAAAATCTTCAGGGACCGCAATGTCAATATGTAAAATTCCTCCAAGATTGCTTTTCTTCAGCGTATTTTTTTGCTGGGCACATTTTAAATGTTAAAAAAGAGGCTCTTAACACTATGGGACTTAACATCTGAGGTCATCATTCACCTAGACTTAGAACTGCTTAAACCTAACTAACCTAAGGACATCACACACATCCATGCCCGAGACAGGATTCGAACCTGCGACCGTAGCAGCAGCGCGGTTCCCGACTGAAGCACCTAGAACCGCTCACCCACAGCGGCCAGCTTCAAAATGTTGACAATGCAGCTACATACTCTGAAGAAGTTCTAGTGACTGCGGTACCCTACTTTTCAGAAACTGTAAAGCTTTATCTCCTCTCTCATTAAAAAATTTTCACCATTTCTGGGGTTGTACACCACACAAAAGTATCAATAAATTCTCCTAGAACAAATATATTAATGTCAAATATCATAGTATCCTATCAATTTGTTGCTTCACTGTACCTATTTCGTCCTTACTGCAAGTGTGCAGAATAATAGGAAGAACACATGATTCACTTTCTGGGAGATTTGGGTATGAACAGTGTGCTATACTTGTACATAGTGGTGCAATCTCTGCCTGCACCAACAGCCCTAACCAGACTATGCCTGGAGTCAGATTGAGTTGGATCATAAATGCACCTACATCGTTTTGTAATCTGGAATGTTGACGTGCCATTCTCTTGCCAAGTTAGACTCAGAAATTTTTCAGAGAGAAACCTGAGAAATTTTTTGTGCCCTTGAACATCTGCTCTGTCGACGTAGGCTAACACAGTATTGTGTTGAGATTTCTGGCTAGAACATAACAACACAGGGACCTCGGAAAAAGAGCACCGTCACCATTCATAACGTGACATAAATGTAATGGAAGCTGGCTATGAGAACCAGAGGGGACTGTTTTTGGTACTCAACAGTATCTCATAACAATTGTCTGGTCCATATGACGATGACGAATACAATTCTGCAGCCTTCTGTTATGCAACAGATTTTTGAAATACCTGTCTATCCTACGAAAAGCTCACTGAAGATTGTAATGTCTACAAATAGTATGTAGTATGCTCTCGACCAAAGCGCATTGTTGACTAAAAATTCCAGGCTGCAAACCAAGAATTTAGTTTTCCAATTCTTCCAACCAAACAATCTCATTTTCCTATATCGAAGGAAATAAATTCTATATAGATACCACAAAAAAGATTACCAAACCTGAATTATTTAAGAACTTGGAAAATTATAGTAAAGGAAACTTTAGTTTAATTAAAATCAAAATATTAAATTTTTTAAATTTATTCAAATTCAATAACATGCATTGCTCGATCTTTTGTTATTTTAGCTTGATAGAATGTAAATTTATAACTGTATATAATTTATCATCATCAATTACAAAGATTTTAGTATATCCATGTAGAAGAGTAATTTTATATTTATCATCTAAAAGTAATAAAATGTTTTTCTCCAAACTTTGTTGGAAAAATTTTGTCATATGAAATAACATAAGATTTATGTTTTTAGTTCTGACGAATTAGTCAACACTTCTGAATAACCATTATCATAATTGTTAAGTTCAGCTAATAGATTTTCAATCCTGCTTTTTGTGGACATCTTGATTTCTAAGAAAAAATTCAATAAATTAAAAAATTTAAGTAATTAAAGATTCTGCTTTTTATCTTGTCTATATACCTGAAAAATTTCAAGGTGAAATGATAACAAGAAAAAATTTCTGTAAATTTTTGTTCACTTACATAATTATAAATTTTCAGCTTTATTCAATGTTCTCAATCATTAGTTAATATTCTTTTTACCATAGATGGTAACATAAGCAATTGTATAATTTGGAATATTTCCATTAAAGTATGGACATAATTTCGTCATTGTTTTTTGAGTAGTTAAATCACTCATACTGCTAGACATATCGCTCCATAAATAGGATAATTTTCAGTAAACTGAGTGGACTTACATATGCATCATTATTTAATTGTGTTATCCTTTTAAAATCTCTGAAATAATCAAAAGCTTTTAAGAAGCTATTCAGTGGATCAAGATTCCATAATTCTTCCAAAAAAAACTTCATTTCTTCACCTTTTAACATAGATTTTTGTAATTTAACATGATAGAATAAAGAAGAGTAAAGTAATTGATTATTTATTCCATTAGTTTGGAAAACAACAAAAAAGAATGATGCATATGAAATTCTATCAAACTTAAGTAGTTAGTAATACCTAGATCAAAATTTCTTTTTCCCTGTAAACCAGCAAATTAAATTGTTTTTGGGGAAGGAAACTTGTACACTTAGATTTTAAAACCTTTCTTATTCTAATTCAGGTGAATATTCTGGTTTATATACAACACCAGAAACACGAATTTCCCTACTTTTAACAATAATTCTACTTTCTTTTGGAAATGCAGAATAATCATTGTCTGCTGTCCAATGAAGAATAGACTCTTATTAATCTGTTCTCGAACTCCAAGTAGAAATAACAGGTAAATTAGCTTCGAACATAATTCATATATAACCTTTAAAAATCTTTCTCTAAAGTTCATTAATCATTAAGGAAACATTTATTAAATTGTTATACCATTAAAGTCAATAAACTATATTTTTCAACAGTTATAGTTATTTATAAATTCTCAATATTACCAAAAATTTTGAGTTTTTATTGGATGATTTGGCTCATAAATTATTCGACCACCAAATATAGAATTAACTATAAATGAAGCAATAATGTTATATTCTTGATCAAAATGATCATTTAGTTCAACAAACATTGCATCAGCCAAATTAATATTGACATTTATTAGTTCAAATGGAATAATTTTAGGAAGAGCTTGGGTAACAGTTTTCTTACTTGGTTCAATAATTTGAGTAATAAATCCTAAAAAACTTGTATTATTACTTTCTTATATTCATGTACATTTTTATCTCTTTTGAGAATAATTCTATTCATAATTTTATCTGCTTTGAACGAATATTTAAATTTTGGAATGAATAATTTTTTCTAAAAATTTCTATGTGAATTAACCAACAGGAAATTCTAGTGTTTCTCCATCACAGTAAAGTTTATTATTTTTTGATATAACATTTGCAGTTTTAAGATGGTGAATAAAAATCAACTAGTGAAACGTTTTTATGAGTTTGTCTTATTGGAACAGTTAACTGCTTTTTCTCAACAGAAACTTACCACTCAGCTGAACTAATGTACTCATTTAAATTCAGAAAAATTATATAAATAAATAATAGATTTAGATCAACAAAATCATCACCAATTTATAAAAAGATGTGAAAAAATTGAAAATAAAACCAATAAATATTGTTAGTTTTGTTGAAAAAAGGTGATGAAATTATTCCATTAGATGAATCTGATAATAATTCAATTGCAGTTTTTGAATATTTCAGTCTCGAATTCGAAGATAAACTTAGAGAATAGAATCCATAAACTTTGAGAAAATTTTATTAGAGTAAGTCACAAAGGAAAATATTGTTTTCATTTAGGTCAAACATATTCACAAATTCCTAAACAATTAGTTAGGAGCAATTTCAATTTTTTATACATTTTTAGAAAAGATTACTAAAAATTTAAATTTTTTATTAAAAAATTAATAAAGGTAAATATACAGAAAAGATTGAGAATTTTGAATTGTTGAATATACAAAGTATAAAGAAATGAAGTGAACCCAAAATTCCTCTTATTTTCATACACAATTTATTTTAATTTCAAATATAAAACTGTTGAATTTAAAACATTTAACATTAAATTACTTGGACTTCAATGTTAAATATAAATGTTGAAGGTAAATGTTAAATGTAAAATAAAATAAGGATTATTGTATATCTTCCTTAGCAAATGTTTGCAAAATATGATCCAGAAATTGTTAAAGAACGAAATGAAATTAAAAAGTAGAAGAACAGTTTTGGGAAGAATTTAAGAAATGGAAAAAAACTGAGAAGAGAATAGGTGAAATTTAAAAAAATAGCTACCAGTTATCGATACAACAGAAAAAGTTAATGAAGGAATTGAATAATTTGGAGAAAAAGTTGTAGAAGCAACTACGGAAAACAGGAGTCAAAACACAAACAGTTCCTTATAATCAATGTAATTAAGAAGGATTTAATGATATTCCAACAACTAAACTCTATGAAAGTGATAAAAGAGATTATTCATTATGTTAATCAGAAATAAATAATCTGTTAAAAATTATAGAAAAGAAAAACAAAATTAAAGGACAAAGATGTTAACGAAATAAATATTGGTGAAAAACCTTTAGAATTTATTAACCATAGTGAAGATCTTCATTTTGGGTTAAGATCCATTGGCCTTTATAAATATAGTGGAAAAATTACTTCCAGAATTCAATAATGACAAATTAAAAATTGGTGAAAAAATTGAAGAAACAGATGGTTAATGAATCTTTTAACTAGAAAGTTAGCTAAGGATGATTTAGGAACAGAAATTGATTTTGTTGATTTACAAAAATATGCATTAATGTATTAGGTTCTAATGCTCTATATAATAAAAGTAAACCAAATAAAATAAATGCTCATCAAAGAAACAAATATAACAATTTAATTGAACAACTGTTGATCAAAATTTTTCTAGTCCTTCAGAAAGATATCTTGGTTTTTCATTTGAAAGAGTTGTCGATGATTTAGTAACAAAATTTTCAGAAAAATCAGTTCTATGTATTTGGGTGAATGATGTTGCAAATTTAAATAATAGGTTAACAGTAATTCAAGGTGAAGAATTAACAGCAAATAATAATGAACATAGTGAAATCTATGCAATAACATACATGTTAGCTAATAAATTTAGTGATTTAATTGTTAATAAACCCAAAGGAATTCCATATTTCATCTGAGTTTTCAATAATTTGCCACAGTCATTTTGGAAAAGTGGAAAACGTTATACAGAGTTAGTAAACAGTTTGATTAACAAGTTACCATTTGCGATGCATTTTCCAAGCTATGTATTTTGTGGCCCAGGAACCAAATTAGAAGAAAGAATAGCTAGAGGAGATCAAGGAATTAATCCATTAGATCAAGCATATAAAAGTTGTGATGTTTCTTACAGAAATAATAAAGTATTTAAAAAAGCCATGAAGCTGATATAAAGCTTCAATTTGTTGTGTTAGAAAGACTGTATGCAACAGATTCTCCATTATGAGAATAAACAGCTGCAACTGCAGGAAGAGGAATTATGTATGAAAATGGGTTCAAAAGTTGATAAAAGCTGATGGGGCTTATAAAAATTCTATTATTTTTTAATCTAGGTAAGTGGTTAATTTTTCAATTGATTATATTTTGCTTCCCAGTGCCAAAATTAAACCAATTACACTTGAACTCAATAATGAACAATTAAGTATTATTGAACCATTTTTAATTCCTGTTCAAACAAGAAAGACAGAGAAAGAAACTGACTGAAATTTACTTGTTTCATTTACTATTCCTGTTGTGAAAAAGATTGATGAACATTTAAGAAACAAAAAAGAAACAAAACATGAAGGAGGATATATACATGACAATCCTCATGCATTTTATGCATAGGTTAATTACAGATCCACATTTAATATAATCAACTGCCTCCTTTGTTGCAGCAAGGATATCCATGAAGGTTCCCTTGTGAGCTTGAACTGGGCACTCTTCCACTATGTCAGACTGTTTGTTTTATAGCGCCGCAGTCGCACTTGGTAAAGTTCCCCATTTGTAGAGATCGTCAGCACATCTTTTGTGGCTGTTACGTATGTGGCTTAGAGTTGTCCACACTTTGTGACTGGTTGAAGCCAGACAATTTCTCAGTTGTCATGAAACTTGCACTTTGATGGGCAATACTCTTGCCAGTGTTGTTTCCACCGATTGTCGACATCAAAGTTGAAGTTCATCATTCTTTTAGCAGAGAGTAATGCTGGTCATGTCTATTTAAGTCTTCTGCACTCCACGTCAGATATGTTGCTGTGTATGAGTTGTTAGTTATCTTCTTCAAATCACTGAGAAGAGCGGTTTCTCGCCGCATTTCTTGGGGTGGTATGTAGCTCAGGGTTGGCAGCAGTACAGTGGAATAAGATTTTATTGTGCCACTGATAATGCAGATGGTGTCAGTTAGTACCACATAATCCTGGTTGTATGCAGTCTGTTAATCCACACAGGAACACAGTATTCTGCCAGAGAGTGGACAAGCCCAACTCCTAATGTGAGGAGTGTGATTGTTGTGGAGCCCACACAATTTATAGACGATGTCCTTTCTTGTTTTCTTTTTATATGCAATCTTTGTTAGGTGCTCTTGGTAAGAGAGTGTCCTGTCAAACATGACTCCTAGATATTTGGGGTAGTTGTAATGACTAAGGTGTTTCCCTTCAAGGATGACATTAAACCCTCTTCTTGCTGAGTTGTTGCAAAGGTGGAAGCATGGCACTTCTACTGTAGTCTCCATTTGCGAAATAGCCACTCAGCAGCTTTAAATCGCAGTACAAGTTGTCTTCAGTAGTCTCGAATGATTCATATTGTTCAGCTGTAGCCCAATCGTCTGCATAGCCAAACTTCCTAGATTGAGTGTTTGGGATGTCAGAAGTGTAAAGACTGACAAACAATGGAGCAAGGACTGATCTTTGTTTTAGTCCATTGTTGAGATTTTCGGTATAACTCATTTGTTCTCCAGCAATCACTTGAAAATCTCTCCCACCAAGTATGTTATCGACAAGTCTTATTATATTGCTGTATGGGATTATTTGTATCAGTTTGTAGAGCAGGCCTTGTCTCCGGACAGTGTCATAGGCTGTGCTCAATCTATGAATGCTACTCATGCTTTTTGGTTCTTCTGGTTGCCTGCCTCTATATGTGTTATCAGGGAAAGTACTTGATTAATGCAGAATCTATTAGGTCGAAATCCTGGTTGTTCATCTGGAACTGATTCCAGTATTTTAGGCTCAATCTGCTATACACCGTATCTCGAGCAGCTTGTATATGACACTGAGCAGTGTGATTGGCCTATACCTCTTCGGCTCAATGCTTGGTTCTCCTGGTTTAAGCAGTGCAATGATCTTTGAATTCTTCATTTTCTGTGTATTTCCCCGTTGCCATTATATTTGAGTAAAAGTCTGCAAGCAATTTTTTGGCATATTCTCCACAGTGAAGAAGGAATTCTGGGTGCATTCCATTCAGTCCAGTTGCCTTTCCTGCCTTTTCACTCTTCAACGCTTCTCTGACTTCATTGGTGGTAAAATGCGAGGAATACTGGTCCAAAACTGTACTGTTTTTCTTAAGAACACTAAGCTCACTGTGTGTTATTCTTGTATGTTTCTTGCCCTTTGGAGCTTCATATGTTGCCCCCTATCCTGAAATCCATTTTTTTTAGAAATATCTGTTGAGTTATGAGTAGGTTTGTTGGCTCCACCTAGGTTTTGGAAGAGACCAGGCCTGTATACTAGATATCTAGAAATCAAGCGACTCAACGTTTTCAATCAATTTCTCTCGCTGTGTGTTGTCTATGTTGTGCAGCAAACAATTATTTGCTCTTGGGTAAAGCCATCCGAAGCACTTATCCCATTTTTCCACGTAGATATCCCACATTACCTCTCCGAAATTCTGCTCAAAAGTGGCTCAAATGACTCTGAGCACTATTGGACTTAACATCTGAGGTCATCAGTCCCCTAGAACTTAAACCTAACTAACCTGAGGACATCATACACATCCATGCCTGAGACAGGAATCTTTTAACTTGGGCTGGGGGGTGTTCCTGTCAGTTGGCTGGCAACGTGGGTGTCCGTCCCTTATCGTAGGGCCTTCTAGCATAACACGGTTCTGCTCTCAGCTTCTGTTCTCGTTTCTCCCCTCGTAACTGCATCTGTTTCATGGTGGGAAGGTATGACATGCATTTAGGCATTCTTGTGTTAGTCTGTAGTATTCGATATGCTCACTCATTAATCGTATTACTTTGGTTCATTTAATGTCACGATTTATTCGGAGCTATGTGATATACTACCAGATTTGCATATCATGTCAGTGTTTTCATGGAGGGTGTTGGATTTGCCTGACAACAACTAGTTAACTATTTAGGAAAAATAATATGTATTATAATATCAAAAGAATACAAAACATTGATAAGGTGAATTGTGGTCATTTATATTTATTGGTTTTGAAATTATTTAGTATGGCTTATACATTTAATGATACTTTATATTTATTAAATGGACTATTTTGGAAATAAACTCAATACCGATTTAGAAGAAATAAGTAATTAATAATAAATTAATTTCAAATTTTGAAGAGTTTCAGTCAAAAATCAAAGATTTTCAATCAACAGTAGATCCAAATATTAATGCCTTTAGAGACACTGGATTCAAAATTCAACAATTTTCTATCTTCAACATATACACAAATAAATTATGTATTAGACAAGTCAGAAATTAATTAAATGCCATTATTAAAGTATTCAGACATTAAATTAGTTTTAAAAATGTGAATTTTAATGATCCCCTTGATGATTTTGATGTAGTTAGTAAATGATATTTGTAAACAAGACTTTTAGAACCTAAACAACAATATGTAAATTGTTATTAAGTTATTTGAGTTGACAATTAATAATTTAGATGAGAAAGTTACAATCATAAAATTAAAAGTAAATTAATTATTTTTTCTATATAAATGAAGAATGATAATCACAATTATTCTTTCAAGTGCACAAACTTCACTGAAACATTTCATCCTTGTAGATTAATAACTGAAACTGAAGAACAAAGATTTGAAGGTTTTTGGTCAATTTATGAAAATAAAAAGGGTAAATTCATTTAAAAAATTTCGTAAGGGAATGTCTAAAATTTGTGAACAAATTATTAATGAATAACATAAGTAAGTTACAAAAATATTTGTTGTTCTATGATTTAGTCAAAATGGACTCTGGTAATCCGAAAGGAGTTTCGAAAATAAATAACGAAAATATGTATTTTTAACTGTTGTAGATGTTTTTACAAAGTTTCTTTAGCCATGTAAATTTAAAGATAAACCAAGTAAAACTAGAGTTGAGGCTTTCGGAAAAATATTTGTGACAAAAATAATAGCTAAGAATTTTATCATAAGGAATTTACGGAATTAGTGCAAAAATTTTACTTTAAACATTATTCAACTTTTAGTGACTTAAAAGCAACTGTTGGTGAACAATTTAATAGACTATTGGAAGAAAAGATGTGGAAGAAATTTGCTCTACAGGGAAATTATAAATGCAACCGAAAGACGTAAAGAAAATAAAGTGAAAAAAGTCTTGTAATTCCTCAGGCTATCTACAAAATCTGTTGGCATTTTGAAAACTGGTTCAAATAGCTCTGAGCAATATGGGACTTAACTTCTAAGGTCATCAGTCCCCTAGAACTTAGAACTACTTAAACCTAACTAACCTAAGGACATCACACACATCCATGCCCAAGGCACGATTCGAACCTGCGACTATAGTGGTCACGCTGTTCCAGACTGTAGGGCCTTTAACTGCCTGGCCACCCCGGCTGGCTGACATTTTGAACAAACGGGACACATACCGCATGTTCGCGTCATTCTCACACGATATTTCGATGGTGTAACTTGCTGCCTTCATCAGGTGCTACCCAAGAATGGTCCTTGAGCTGATCAGTCCTGTATTTATGGCTGTAAAATGCTTGGTGCACCCTAGTCAGCGATGTCACATCGGGTATTCCCACTGAGAACATCCAGCATAGGTACTGTTTTTTCAAAATGAAGAATGTCTTATTGAAAACTTCAATTTTTGTAGTCCTGTCTTCCTCAGTTGCGTGTAGTATTATGGTATATTTACAATTTTTCCATATGGACCATCTGATGGCAACTGAACAAAACACAATTTTAGTGCCAAGATTATGTTTTATTCAGTTGCTGTGATAAGTAAAAATTATCAATATACTATGTTATTGAAAACTCTTTATGTAACTAATTTGTTAGGTACTTAAGCTAAATATAAAGTTGGTGTAAAGTAAGAATAACCATATTTAAGGGAATTTTTGAGAAAGGTTATACAGGAAACAGGTCGACAGAAATTTTCTATTTTGATGATGTTACTCATACCAATCCGATCACATATAAATTGAAAGATTTAAATGGCAAATAAATAAAATCATATTCCTACAAAAAGAAACAATGAAAACTAATTCACCTGATGTTTACCTTTTGGAAAAAATATGAAATGTAACAACGTTTATGTTGAATAGTTCAGTTTTGATAATTCACACAACAGTTGGGCAAGTAAAACTAAAAGTAATTTATCAAAATATTAATAAATAGATTTATAGAAAAATGGCGCTAGTTATTGAAGATTTAAGCATGTTTGGAATTGAATATTGTGTCCATTAACCAGATTCTTTCATTAAAGAAGAGCAACCATATTCAGAGATTTAAATAAAGGTTAACAAAAACGTTAATGTCAAAATCGTTTCAAGATGTTAAATCTTAGTTGACTGAGTTGGATGGTTTTGATATATTTCCTGTATTAGTTGTATATAATTTTTTTATGAACGTTATTTAAAATTAACTATATAAACATATTTGGAAATGTAGTTTTACATTTCATTAAATGTTTACTAGTTGATTTGTATCTTCACACACGTGTTCTAATGAATACTGAACCTACGTATTGAAATAATTTCAGTAGGAAACCATACTTACATTTTGTTTCATTTGGTGATATAAATTTACAGAATTTGGGACATAATTAATTCATAAAAATTCCTAACAATTTAAATGTTTCTATCTAATAATTTCTCTGTGATTTTGTACACTCTTTAATTGAAATCAAACAACAAAAATGTTTGATCATAAAAAGAAAAGTTGGTCCTTAATTTCGATCACTTAATTGTGGAGCAACATATGGTAAAAATCTATTTATTTCTGACTTTCTTTCGCTTTTTTTCCAGCTGTATCACGAATTATATGTCAAACACTTCAAATTATAATGTTACTAAAAATCCGTCTTAATTGCAAATTTTTTATTCATATGACCGGTTTCCATTCATTCAGAACCATCTTCAGATCTGATATTTCAGTTATAGGAGTAACCCAACCAAATCCAGCAACTTTCACATGCTATGTCACATCATGATGTGACATGTTACTCCTATAACTGAAGTACAGATCTGAAGATGGTTCTGAATGATCTGAAACCGGTCATATGAATAAAAAATTTGCTATCAAGACGGATTTTTAGTAACGTTATAATATCACTGATTGTTGTTATCCCATAAGCCATTATGTCTGTTTTTGCAAAACACTTCAAATTCTTCTACCTTTGATTTTGTGTAAGTTTTTCCAGTGCTTTATTTTTTTCATTATTTTATTCACCATTCATTCTAATTGCTGGTAAGACTTCTACACAATCACAATCTTGAAAATGTTCTGCAATAATTAATTCAGATATCATTACTAATGAGTACTTACCAGGTTCAATAATAATTTTTTTATTTGGATGAATACTTCTTAATATCATGATTTCAGTGTTACTGTAATTTGGTTTAACATATTATCTAATTACATTTCCTGGATATTCATAATCTAAAATATCAATAACGTGATTTGCATAAAACCAGAGATTATCTTTATTATTATCTTTTTCATAATTTGTATTACAAAATTTTTGTTATTATGAAAAAGTTTATTGTGTTTAACATGCACGAGCGACTTTATTTATGTTATAAAAATTTCACTATATATTTTTAAATTTTTAGAATTCCAGTAAATATGGTTTCCTTCTAAATAGGAAGGAGAAAGAAAATGATTTGACCAGTTTGCATTCAAGAAAAAGAAATTGATAAATATTTAAAATTACACGAAATAGTTTGTCTTCAAAATCAGGTAATAAGGATTTAAAAGAAATAGACAAAAAGAACTTCTTCATAATTGATGCATTAAAACATTTATTGGTGAAATTGGGGAAAGAAAGTTACAAATTCTGCTAAATATGTTCATAACTGTGTTCATTCATTAGATGAAATATAAGTTTAGAAATATGAAAAAGTAGAGAAAGCAGCTATTATTGTTCCAAAGAAGAATGTTTCTAAGGAAAATATGTTTGTAAATTTTATGGGAAGAATGTCTTAAAAATAATTTTTGTCATATTTTGTTTTATATAGACATAATTTGTAATGACCATGTTGTAATGTATTTATTCCATTGTTTAGCACAACACAGTGATCATCATCTGAACTTAAAACAATCTGATTACATTCAACTATATGTAATTCATATTTAATTGATATAATAAAATGGATTTCTCTACATTGTTTAATTTTGTCAGTTAAATATTTTTTATAACAATTAAAAGTAATTCCATTTGTCACAACCGATTTATTAACTTCTTTAGATTTTTTCTTTCCTTGTCACCAACTTTTTAAGTTCACATTTTTCACCTTCAACTAATGTATTTTAACATAATTTTTCCACAATTTTCATCTTTCATTTTCCTAAAACTTCCTTGTTTACTTGCAGTAGCTCATAAAAATTGTCTTTTCGTTCTTCACTTGTATCCAATTCCTTTCTTCATTGATTTCATATTCATAGAGAAATCTACAGTTAAAATATAATAAATGAATCGGTATCCTTAAAAAAGTCAATAAATTCCCCATATTTGTTCTTATATAATTATAATGAATAATGTACATTTTTATTTTCGAAATATGTATACCACTCATTCGAATATAAATAGGTTTATTATACATTATTTTAATTTTCTTTTAATGACCTGATACCAAATTTCTGAAAATTCAGTAGTATGTTCATAATAACGTTTAGAAATATAATTTTATATTTATTTGGATCTGTGATGATTTTAAAATTTTATCTAGTTCTAATATTTTCCATAGCTTGCCCAAATACTGAATTATTCATTAACTTGTAAATGTATTTTTCAGAATTCTTAACTGCCTTTTTCTCATTTCTGTATTAAAAACAAAGTATTTTTTGAACCAATCTGCCTGTCGGAATGATAATATATTAGGAATTTTCTTAAATTTTATCCAAGATATAAATAATCTTTATGTTTTCTGTAATGTAAAACAGATATTTCTTTATTATTTAAAGTACAATAATAAGTTTTCCCTTCTTCAGGTGCTAAAGGGAAATCTGTACGTAAGTCGTGTAATTTTCATGGATATTCTAGAGCAACTTCTAAAATAAAACCATATTTATAATCACTTAGATTTTAAGTACTTTTTCTGCATTAAACCTTTTTGGGTCCAACCAACTGAAGTTTTTAAATGGTAATCATTGAGACATTGCCCAACGATATTAATGATTATCATCTGAATATGCAATACAATTTTTCTTATACTTGGTATTTAATTTTACATATCTATTAGTCGTTTGGGGAACTCCACTTCAAAATCCTTATTCAAGAAATAAAATCATACCATATAGATATAATAAAGTAATCCATTTTTTGCCATTTTTAATATAAAATCCCAATATAATCATGGTACTTTAACTTCCAAGATGAATCAAGGTTATAACATGTAATACATTTATCTCGAATATTTTTGTATTATCTGGTAAAATTAAAACAGCAGACTGAACACATAATTGTCAACATTCAACTAAATTTTTAATATTTTTTTCCAAGCTGTTTTTGCTCTTTCATAATCTTCATCAGAAATATTATCATTATTAATTTTGCGATACAAACATTCTCTTTAAGGTAATTTAGTTTCTTATAATTTTGCCTCAGAATCCACATATCTGTAAGGATAAACTCCTTTTCAAGTATTAAATGTAACTGTTCACCACTAAAATATTTCGATGTTTCTCTAAATTGCTCTTTTGTAGGATTGGGAGGCAATTTAGCAATACTTCAAACCACAAATTTAAATATGTCAGAAAATTTTAAAGTTTACTAAAAGAGATATATTTTTGTTCAGTAATTAGAATTGCACCAATATCATTAGTAACTATTGCATAAATTACATAAGGAACTTGTAATGAATTATTACAATTTTTAAATTCAATTTTTGGTGTTTCTACAGGCATTTCTATTTTTACTTCTTTTTGTTCTTTACAAACGATTTCATCAATGTCTGATTTTTCCTGAAAGTAAAAAATCTTAAACATTGATTTTAAGGATAAATATTCATTTCGTATATAGTTCCTCATGATTTTATCAAACAAGATAAATCTTTTATCCAGCAACTCTGTGAATTATTTTCTTCATGAATTAAAAGAAGATTTATATGTTTTCTTGTTTATTTTGTGTATGGTAAAGAGCATATACAATAATTTTTTCTTCTTTATTATTTTCATACGTATAAATATTAACTGAAATATTTGGTTCATTTTGAGAATAAACTGGAAAACTAATTTTCTCATTTTCCTAAATTTTGTCTATTTACAATCCAATACTTCCATAAATATATATCTTTCTACATGACGATTTCATCGATATAAAGTTGTTTTTATTGAAGAAAGAATATGTTTTTGATCTTTGTTTTTTACATTAATTACAGCTTTCTTATGTTTCATTATTTTTGATAAATCAGTATAAGAGGAACCAAAAATTGGATTTAGTTTATTATCGTTTAAATCTAAACTACTTATATAAAATAAATACAACCTGGTTTCTTCCTTTGCATTTCATCCATTTCAGCTAATTGTTCATTTGTTGACTACTGATAATAATCTTCTTATTCAGATGTTCTTAATGAAACTACGTAAGCTGTTTCACAAATAAAGGAGTTTATTTCTTCTTGTCTTTTAAAATTACAATAACATTCCTTGTTAACCTCAGTTACGCTTCTTCAGACCAAATTGGTCTTTAATTTGATGATTATTTCTTCTTTAATCTGATTAAAAAATTCTTGTGATTCATCAGCATTATTATAGTTGATTCCAGAACTTATTAGTTTTGATTTGAAAGTAGAAACTGTTCTATAGTTTCGTTTAGTTGATTTGAAAAAATCTTCATAATCTAGAAAACAGATACCTGTAATTCTTTCTGTTACTTTTGTTTATTTAATTCCTTGATACTTCTCTTCTATAAGTTTTTGAAAATAATGCTATTATCGTTACTATTTCTCTTATTATCACTATCACTAATTTTGTTCTCAGGTCAATTAATAAGATTGATTAATTGTTGCTCATTAAGTCAAGATTAATTTCTTAAATTTTTCGTTTTGCGAACTTTATGGAGATCACTCAAAGTTCTTTTTTTACTCAAATCGTTATCATTATTAATTTTACCTTCAGCTTACTACATCTACATCTACATCCATACTCCGCAAGCCACCTGACGGTGTGTGGCGGAGGGTACCTTGAGTACCTCTATCGGTTTTCATTTCTATTCCAGTCTCGTATTGCTCGCGGAAAGAAAGATTGTTGGTATGCTACTGAGCTACTGAGCGTCTCTCTTACAGTGTTCCACTGGAGTTTATCTATCATCTGTGTAATGCTTTCGCAATTACTAAATGACCCTGTAACGAAGTGCAGTGCTCTCCATTGAATCTCCTCTATCACTTCTATCAACCCTATCTGGTAAGGATCTCACTCGGTGAGCAATATTCAAGCAGTGGGCGAACAAGTCTACTGCAACCTACTTCCTTTGTTTTCAGACTGCATTTCCTTAGGATTCCTCCAATGAATATCAATCTGGCATCTGCTTTAGCGATGATTAATTTTATATGTTCATTCCATTTTAAATCACTCCTAATGCCTACTCCTGGATAAATTTATGGACTTAACTGCTTCCATTTGCTGAGCTGCTATACTGTAGCTAAATGATAAGGGATCTTTCTTTCTATGCATCGGCAGCACATTACACTTGTCTACATTGTGATTCAATTGCCATTCCCTGCACCATGCGGCAATTTGTTGCAGATCCTCCTGCATTTCAGTACAAGTTTCCAATGTGACAACCTCTCTATATACTACGGCATCATCCACAAAAAGCCTCAGTGAACTGCCTCTGTTATCAACAAGGTCATTTACGTATATTGTGAATAGCAACGGTCCTATGACACTCCCCTGTGGCACACCTGAAACCATTCTTACTTTGGTAGATTTCTCTCCCTTGAGAATGACATGCTGATTTCTGTTATCTAGGAACTCTTCAATCCAGTCACACAATTGGTCTGATAGTCCATATGCTCCTACTTTGTTCATTAACGACTGTGGGGGAACTGTATAAAACGCCTTTCAGAAGTCAAGAAACACAGCATCTACCTGGGAAACCGTGTTTAAGGCCCTCTGAGTCTAGTGGACGAATAGCGCGAGCTGGGTTTCTCAAAATCGCCATTTTCCAAACCCATGCTGATTTCTACAGGGTAGACTACTAGCCTCCAGAACAGTCATTATACTCGAACACAACACGTGTTCCAAAATTCTACACATGATCGACGTTAGAGATATAGGTTTACAGTTCTGCACATCTGTTCGACGTCCCTTCTTGAAAACAGGGGTGACCTGTGCCCTTTTCCAATCTTTAAGAACGCTATGCTCTTCTAGAGACCTACTGCTGCAAGAAGGGCGGCAAGTTCCTTCGCGTACTCTGTGTAAAATCGAACTGGTATCCCATCAGGTCCAGCGGTCTTTCCTCTTTTGAGCGATTTTTACTGTTTTTCTATTCCTCTGTAATCTATTTCGATATCTACCATTTTGTCATCTGTGCGACAATCTAGAGAAGGAACTACAGTGCAGTCTTCCTCTGTGAAACAGCTTTGGAAAACGACATTTAGTATTTCAGCCTTTAGTCTGTCATCCTCTGTTTCAGTATCATTTTGGTCACAGAGTGTCTGGACAGTTTGTTTTGATCCACCTACCGCTTTGACATAGGACCAAAATTTCTTAGGATTTTCTGCGAAGTCAGTACATAGAACTTTACTTTCGAATACACTGAACGCCTTTCGCAGAGCCCTCGCCACATTACATTTTGCTTCGTTTAATTTTTGTTTGCAACGCTTTGGCTATGTTTATGTTTGCTGTGAAGTTCCTTTTGCTTCCATAGCAGCTTTCTAACTCGGTTGTTATACCACAGTGGCTCTTTTCCATCTCTTACGATCTTGCTTGGCACATACTCATATAATGCATATTGTACGATGGTTTTGAACTTTGTCTGCTGATCCACAACACTATCTCTACTTGAGATAAAACTTTTGTATTGAGCCAACAAGTACTCTGAAATCTGCTTTTTGTCACTTTTGCTAAATAGAAACGTCTTCCTACCTTTTTTTATATTTCTATTTACTGCTGAAATCATTGATGCTGTAACTGCTTTATGATCGCTGATTCGCTGTTCTGCGTTGATTGTTCGATATAGTTCGGTTCTGTTTGTCACCAGAAGGTCTAATATGTTATCGACACGAGTCGGTTCTCTATTTAATTGACTGAGGTAGTTATCAGATAATGCACTTAAAAAAGTTTCACTTTATTCCTTGTCCCTGTCACCTGTTATAAACGTTTGAGTTTCCCAACCTATACCTGGTACATTATAATCTCTACCCAAAACTATAACTTGGTCGGGAAATATACTCGAAATATTTTCGAAATTTTCTTTCAGGTGTTCTGCCACAACAGGTGATGCGGCAGATGGACTATAGAGACATCCAATTACCATGTTTGAGCCTGCTTTATTCGTGACTTTCACCCAAATTATTTCACATTTCGGATCTCCGTCAGTTTCCTTCGCCACTATTGCACTTTTTATCGCTATAAATACGCCTCCCCCTTCACTGTCCAGCCTGTCTCTGCAGAATACATTACAATCTGAGTTCAGAATCTCATTACTATTTACATCTGGTTCCAGCCAACTTGCTGTCCCTAGTACTATATGGGCGTGTTACTGTTTATTAATGAGAGCAGTTCTGGGACCTCTCTATAGAGGATCCTGCAGTTTACTATTACCCCATTAATATTGTCATTCACTGTTGCGTTTTGCCTACTACTACCTTATCGCGTCTCAGGAGGTGTCTTGTAGGGCCTAGGGAGGGAATTCTCTAACCTAAAAAACCCACATGTGCATTCCACACATACTCCGCTACCCTTGTAGCCGCTTCCTATGTATAGTGCACGTCTGACCTATTAAGGGGGGCCGTACATTTCTCCATCAGATAGCGGAAGTCGAGAAATTTACACCCCAGATCTCCGCCGAATCGTCTGAGTACCTGGTTTAAGCCTTCCTTTCGGCTACAAACTAGAGGACCGCGATCGGTTCTTTGAACGACATTACAAATAGTTAGCTCAGATTCCACCCCGTGAGCAAATCTTTCCGCCCTCACCAACTCCGCCACCGCGTGTATGAACTGACCTTTGAACCCATACAGCAGGAGCCATTGGTGCCAACATGAGCAACAATTTGGAGTTGGGTGCACATAGTGCTCTCTATTGCTGCCAGCAAGGCCTCCTTCACATCTCTGATGAGACACCCCCCCCCCCCCCCCCAGCAAGCAGACAGAGTGAACACTGGCCTTCTTCCCCGACCCTTCCACTATTTCCCTAAGGGTCTCTATCACCCGCCTAACATTGGAGCTCCCAATCACTAATAAACCCCTGCCCCCCTCCCCGTGTGCCTGCTCGGACCCTGCTGAAGGAGAGGCCACAGGTAGAGCGGGTAATGCCACAGGCCGGCCTCCACATTGACCCTCCACCTTGTCCGACGCGAACACTGTTGAATCCGCTCGATACCGCTCTTGGTACCCGTGAAGATGTCTCGACAGCAGGGACCGTGAGTGAAGTATGTAGCACCTGGGGTGTACCATTCGACGCACCAGACTCCCCATTCTGAGGCAGCAGGCTGAAGATGGCTGACCTTGGGCATCAGCACGTTCAGCTGTTCGTGAGCAGTGGCCAGCTCCATGGCAGAAATCAACAATTTGCTGTAAAGAGTTAAGTAATCAATTCTTAACTAGACTACTAATTCGCTAAAGGCGGCTAATAGCTGACTAAACTGTGTCTACTACACCCTTCTTGTTGGAAACAATGAAAATAAGCACTAACTGTCTCTGGACTGTATTCATAACAAACAGAAAATCAATGGAACAATATTACTATACTCAAAAAATTAAAGCTTCCAAAAATCCAAAAAAACATGGAAAAAGAAGTGACAAGTAAGAAAAACACGGTTAATACATAAATTTACGTAGCTTGCTGCACAGGATATGTGAAGCAGATGGCATTTAAGACGACACTGACAGATAAGATAAATTAATTGACTTTCTTCTAAGTTTGAAATAATTTCATTTTTTTGGTTTACAAATTTGATGAAGTTCTTTTAAAGATTTTTTATTCAATTTATTATCATTATCATTGTTATTAATATTGTCAACAGGGATTTGAATAAGATCAGTTAATTTTTTGTTTACTAAGATTTTAATAATTATTTAAATTTTATGTTCTGACAATTGATTTTAGTTCTTTTAAAGTTTTATATTTCAGTTCTCTCTTCTTTATTTCATTACATATTTCATTCCCTTTAAAATAATGAATAAACCCAAACAAATCCTATCTAATTCCACTTGAATACCATTTTCTTTACAATAATTTTCTAAATCTCTGTGACTCAATTCATATTTTCCCTTACTATAGTTTTCCAAGTTTTTAAATAGCTCAACTTTGTAGTCTGTATTTGTTTTGTTTGTATTTATGCAGAATGAAATTTGATTTTTCCAAAACATTTTCAGTTAAATGTACCTTTTGGGATTGTTGGTTGATGGCTCTTATTTATAAATAATAAAATTTGTCATATTTGAAAATTTCTAAATGGGAATCTGTTTCTTCTCGACATCGGCAAATATGATGTTTTGGTTCTTAATTGTAACAAGTAAAATTTATTAAATTTAAAAAAAATTAAATGGGGTTACGAGAATTTGGTAGGCAAATGAAATATTTTGGTTGGGGATGACTGCAAAATTAGATTCTAGGTCTGCAACCTAGAATTTTTATTCGAAAATGTTCTTTGGTCCAGAACTCTCATCTATATAGTACTTCTACATATTTCTATTACTGTATATCACAGATAAACATGAAACAACAATCAGATAATTTGTTACTTACCGGCATTTACTGTCGATAAATGGACACTCGTCTTATAGCAGTCCTTTCCCCTAAAAGTTTTGTTTCGATACATACTTCTGCTTTGCAATTAGCACTCCCTTCATATTACTAACAAAGACAGTAAAGATCATAATCTATATGTACAGCCTTTTACTGTTTGCACTTTGCATGTCTATGGATAATATGAGTACGTGGCATGCTTCAAGCAGCCAGCAGTACCATCCACCGTCGCTCCTATCCCCAAATTTCATATTGTTTTAGTTATACACACCTGAAATATCTATGCTGCATTGTTTTCCTTAGTTTGTACTGGTTTGAGTGGCACATCACAAATTCAGTCTTGACCTCCTCATCTTGGGGTAGCACTTATATGTTTTATGCATTCTAATCGCAGCCCTTTGCTGCATATTTTAGCTCCTATAGCACCATCTAGCACCACAGAAGTTATTCACTGTTGTCTGAACAGACATAGTGTTGTCCTGTCCCCTCGCCTTTATGTGTTTTCCGTATGTTCTTCCTTTCGTCATTCTGCTGAGTAACTCTTCATTTCTTATCCTAACAGTCTGTTCTGGCATAACCACAAGCGCCAGAACGAAGATGAGGAACGCAAGACCAGAGAAGATTGTGAAATGACGTCGGCCAATGTGCTGATTAGGACCACACCACGACAGGAGCGCCCCCTAGCTGAAGGGAATATAAGCGCCACTCCTGCCAGCCTCGGCCAGAGATTAGTGGACAGTATTCGCAGAGCATTAGCACGGCCTATCAGAGAGTGCTACGAGAACAGTGATCCTTATCCCAGACGACCGCAGTGGCCGAGCGGCTCTAGGCCATACAATCTGGAACCGCTCGACCGCTACGGTCGTAGGTTCGAATCCTGCCTCGGGAATGGATGTGTGTGATGTCCTTAGGTTAGTTAGGTTTAATTAGTTCTACGGTCTAGGAGACTGATGACCTCAGAAGTTAAGTCTCATAGTGCTCAGAGGCATTTGAACCGTTTGATCCTTATCCATTGTTTGTTTGGACTTTGTCCATAGCGAAGAACACTGCTGTTTCCATATCGCCCATCACTTGCGACAAAAGACAAAGTTAAGTTAAGTATTATCAATCTGCTTTATTTAAAGAAAACTTCTAATGTTCTTTGCTTGAATTGTTGTATACCATTCCGAGAACGCAGCATCCCTTAGGCACCCTATACGCTACGAGTGGGCAAGAACCCACATTGGGCGATGAAGAGTCAACACCGTCTACCTAATTTTGAAAACACTTTTATAGCACCACATCTCAGATCCTTCGATTTTCTTCTTTATCGTTTTTCCCACAGTTCATCAGTACCATAGAATTTTGTGCTCCAAACAAACAAATTTAAAAATTTCATCCTCACATTAAGGCCAGTTTTTACACTAGTAGACTTCTCATTGACGGGAACACCATATTCACCTGGGCTAATCTGCTTCATGTGTCCGTCGCTCTTCATCTGCCACGTGTTTTTTAGCTACCGAGGTAACATTATTCATTAACTGCGTGATCCCAAATTACGTTAATCGCTAATCTCATTTCTGCTGTTCCTCGTGACCTACGACTTCTTTCGCTTTACTCTAAGTCCACACTATGTGCAGTACACTGACCTCTTCGTTCAGTGGGTTCCGTAATGCTTTTTCGTTTCCACTGACGATAGCAATGTCATCAGCGAATCTTAAGCCATTATTAGTCTAAGCACTTCGTTCTTGGTTCAAATGGTTCAAATGGCTCTGAGCACTATGGGACTTAACATCTTTGGTCATCAGTCCCCTAGAACTTAGAACTACTTAAACCTAACTAACCTAAGGACATCACACACATCCATGCCCACGTCAGGATTCGAACCTGCGACCGTAGCGGTCGCGCGGTTCCGGACTGAGCGCCTAGAACCGCTAGACCACCGCGGCCGGCTTCATTCTTGGTCTACCATTCGTATTATTCCTTGTTGTTTCTTGTACAAATTTCACATTATCCGTCTTTGCCTTTAATTTACACGTACTTTTCTGGGAATTTCGAACATATTGCATCATTTTACGTTTTCGAACGCTTTTTCTGAGTCGGTAGATATTATGAAGGTGTTTTGGTTTGTCTTATGTCTTGTTTCCATTATCAAGGGCAGCATTAGAATTTTCTTTTATCTTTCCTACAGGCAAACTAATCGTCATCTACCATATCCTCAATTTTTCCATATTTTTCTGTATATTATTCTTGTCAACAACTTTGATACATGAGCTGTTAAAAGTGATCGCACAATAGTTTCACACATATCCGCAGTTCCTTTCCTCAAGATTGTGTGTGGATGATATTTATCCAGAAGTCGGATAGTACACTGTCCACTGTCTTAGAGTTTCTACACATTTGAATAGTCGTTTGGTAGCCACTCCTCCACTGATTTCAGAGACTCCGAAGAAGTGTAATTTATCACTTCCACGTTATTTCATCGCAAGTCTTTCAAATCTACAATATAATATTGAATCGCCTTTGTCTCCCTTTTCCTCTGCCACTTCCTCTTCTATGATGCCATCAGAAAAGAGACAATACACACTTGTTACAGGCCTGTTAACAAGAAGAGCCATCAAGGGAAGAGAGAGAACGATTGTGTGAACGTTGTATGAGATACCTGTGTGTGTGTGCCAGCTGTGAAGAAGTGGAGGAACTCGCATTCAGAATAAACAATGCGACGCCCATTACTGAGGCGGCATATCAAAGAGTTGAGTCCACAAGGGATGTCGCGAGACCCCTAAAATGACGTCATAAGTGGTGTGTGTCCCATGGAAATGAAAGTGCTCTTGCAGGCACAAAAGACAAAGTCTCATGAACAAGCCCCGATAAACATCAAAACAAAAAACCACGACTACAATAAATCAAGAAACAGTTGACTTGGATTTCACTTGCCCTGAAGGGAGAAGAAAGCTACAGAAGGAACAACGATGATTTGTGAGAGATCTAGACGACACTAAAAGTATGATAACAGCACATAATTGGATAAAAAAACTTGAAAAGACTGCACCACTGTGTATTACCTCATGTAGGACACACATTACCTGTTCATAATATACTGTACATAATTTAATAGTTTTTATTCTGTACCAATCAAAACTATTTTTATAGAGAATTGTGATAAAGAATAAGAGCCAAAAATTGTTTAATCATTCTCTCTCTTTCTCTCTCTCTGTCTCTCTCTCTCACTAACACAAACACACATACACACACACACACACACACACACACACACACACACACACACACATACGCACACAAGCGCCCACACAAAATCACTCTCTCGTCAAAAACGGTACTAATACATCAGTGCTTCTTGTTCAGTTATTACAGTTGCCAACACAGAACAGTTCATCCGTAGTCTATATTCAAATATTGCTGAGTGATGATGCCAAGGTAAGCTCCGAGGAAGCAGCTGAGCCTAACCCTCTCGGGGACTGCTCTATACTGCCAAACGATTCTACTGCTTCTTAGTACAGACATCGCAAAACGTTGTACAGGGAATAAATAAACATAAATTATTACGAACTAACGGAAACACCTGGACGCCTTTACCAAGCGGCACGGTTGTGGTATGATACAAAATAGATTTTGGCGACCGTATAGTATAGTAAATATTAGAGAAGCCACACGTCACATACAACTTTCCTGCCAGGTATAGTCAATGACTATCGGATCCAAAACGACAGGAATAGCTGCTGTCTGTGCATACAGGTCCATCTGAATCATTTTCGGAGCAAACTTTGCGAAGGGAACTGCATGTAACGCGCATTTGGAAACGGCGAAAGGCCATTTGTTAAGGGAAGCACATAAAGCTGCACGTCTTCAAAGGACCAATCCACCTAGAAACTGCGCAGTAGCTGACTGCCGGAGTGTAGTATAGTAGGGATGACAAAAATCTTCCTCATAATACCGATACCGATATTTTGCTTCTGAAACGCTGTTTTTCGGTATTTGTTTAATCAGGTCATAACGGGTCTTTTTTTATTTTTTACTAACAAACGGTTGAAAAACCGGCATTCAGTTTGCTGTAGCCACAGTGCTAAGACGTTTGGTTTTTAAATAAAACTTTTTTTAAGAAACGAGTAATATTTATTCGTAAAATTTCCGTTGCTTTGAAATACTGGGTTATTACAGAAAACGGAAATAACGATTATTGCCACTTTAATACCAAAGTCAGTAATTAGAAACGAAAAACAAAAATATGGCATAAGAATCAGTTCAGAACTGCAAAGAAAGTAAAAATGTATGTCCTGTATTTTGGTGTGGTCGATTAGACAGTTTGCATGTATGCTCACACGTACGTTGTACGTGCACTGTGCAGGACTTGCCCGACACCCGTCTGCACAGTAGTTTCTCACTGTCATCCTCGAACTTCGGTTGTATTGCAGAATGGGATCTTCCCCAGTTTGGAAGTATTTTACGAAGTGTGGTAGCAACGAAGTACTACGCACCATTTGCTTTAAAAGGTTAAAAGTGGAAGAAGGCACAACAAACGTGCGGTATCATTCAAGAAGGAAACATCCACAATGTAATTAAAATCGCCGCACTCCATGACTACCGCAGTGGCACTGCTGCATCAACCGTAATAGATCTTTAGAACAGGAAAAACAGTCTTGGTAGCATAAGATAGGTTTATTTAATCTCCATACGTGTCGCTTTTCGCTTCTTTAGGCGTCGTCAGACAGTCTGGAAAATTACAGACTGGTATAAGTATAAACTGCTATTAAAGGCAATAATAAACGAATGAAACAAAAATAACAAGAGGAAGACATATACCGACTGGACTATGGAGCACAAGGCCACGTTTGTGTTCCAGGAGGTAGTGGAGAGCATAAATTTCAACTAATTTCATATTGCACCATAGCTGAGCTTACCGACAAAAATTTTCTTGTTAGTCGTAACTGAGGCTTCGAACGAAATTGAGAGTCCCACAGAACTGAGAGACAACAGCCAGAGAGCCACTGTGAATGATTCATTACATCGCCGATAAATTTTCCTACTCGTAATTGAAGGGCCGAATTTGATGAAGAGTCCCAAAGAACTGGGAGGTGACAGTCAGACAGCCACTTTCAATGAGTCATTGCAACACCTATAAGCAACACAAAAAGTAATGACAGTAGTAAAAACAAAACAACTAAAGAGTGCAAACTCTACCTAACTTAGCAAAATAGACATATTCAGTGGACAGAAAAGATGAGTGCAAAATACAGCCAATAATGTCTAGGCTAATATACATTTCGCAAATTACTGGGCACTAATAAGAATAAAGAAATAGCTTTAAATTTTAGTAACTTTTAGCTGTTTCTTTATTCTTATTAGCGCCCAGTCAGTGTTGTATTTTCCCGGCCATCATATGGGTGTATTTCGCACTCGTACATTGTTCTGCTCACTGAATATGCCTATTTGCATAAGTTAGGTACCCTTGTAGGATTTAGTTGCTCTGTTTTTCTTATTGTCATTACCTGTTCTCGTGTTGCTTCGAGGTGTTGCAATGACGTATTGAAAATGGGTGTCTAGCTGTTACGTCCTAGTTCTTTGGGACTCCCGATTACTTTCAACGAATCGGTTACGATTAACAAGAAACTTTTTATCGGTATGTTCAGTTAGAGTGAATTATTTTAGCTGAAATTTGTTTCTTGGAATAGAAGATACAATGGACTGACATATCTATAACTTCATTCAGGCATTATAAGCTTGGAACCTTTAATTTTGTGTTTTCTTCAGGGTAAATGGAAATGTCGTGTGGCTAGGGCCTCCCGTCGGGTAGACCGTTCGCCTGGTGCAGGTCTTTCGATTTGACGCCACTTCGGCGACCTGCGCGTCGATGGGGATGAAATGAAGATGATTAGGACAACACAACACCCAGTCCCTGAGCGGAGAAAATTTCCGACCCAGCCGGGAATCGAACCCGGGCCCTTAGGATTGACAGTCTGTCACGCTGACCACTCAGCTACCAGGGCGGACTTCTTCAGGGTGAAAT
Organism: Schistocerca americana; assembly: GCF_021461395.2. Taxonomy (NCBI): domain Eukaryota; kingdom Metazoa; phylum Arthropoda; class Insecta; order Orthoptera; family Acrididae; genus Schistocerca; species Schistocerca americana. The sequence continues at coordinate 158,932,324 of NC_060119.1, read as the reverse complement.
ACTGATACCACAAATATCGGTGCCACCCAAAAGTGGCGTGCAGGGAAATCATCAGCTTGAGACCTTTCGCTCTCGTCTTTGCCGTGCACATCTCCCTAATCTTAGCCAGCTTTGCTGGAAACATTAAGATCGATTTCTGTCCCTGCCACAATCCAATATCGATCTAGTTCTCCTACATCTTCACTTACATTAGAATTTTCCAATGTTTGTTCCCAGTTTACCTGTACTACTGCAAATAACAGCACTCAAAAACCGAAAATCTATTATTGTGAGAAACTGGTTATTTCGAGCGGTTTTAACAGACAGCTTAAATTGGTATAGCCAGAAGCGGGTTGGCACAGAGATAATCGCCATCCCGACTATTGCGAGGTCGATTCTTTTCAAATGTTACAAGGTGTGCTCTGTGACGCGACAGGATCGCTACGGTGCCGCTAAGAACGCTTCATTCAGGCCCGTCTGCAGGGGACCGGTAGATTCCTTTTCGCGCCTGTTTCGTGAAATTATTGCATGCTTCGCTGTTGCGGATACTGTGCAGCATATTGATTCACCCCATAATGGGAGCATGTTAACACTGTAACGCTCAATTATGTCTCCATATTCATGGGCGCAGCTTCGTGTTGGGAAGTACTTCAAATACTATGGAACCGACACAGTGAAGTAAGCCTTGTATCGAATTCTGGGGGATAAATGTTACGAAATGCACGAGGATATCACATTAGGTAAGACTCTTCAGAAAAACAAAGCTAGTTAAATACTCTGCGTAATAAAAATTAACTAACACAGTCTACCAGAGAAGCCAAACGACGGTCGAAGTAAGGAGGATATAAGAACAAAGATAGCACAGACAAAGAGGGAAATCGTCGTGGAAAGAAGAGTACTACTATCGCAACATAAGGCTTAATTTGAGAGAAAAAAGTTTTGGAAATATACGTGTGGAGCAACTAGAATGGACTGTACAAGAAAGGGAATAAAAGAGCGACGGGGTTTGAGACATTGTGCTGCAAGGGGGGTACCGAAAATTAGATGGACAGACAAGATAAGAAACGAGGAGGTATTGCAGAAAATAGGTGAGGAATGCAATATAAACAAAATTACGATAAAAAATGGCGGGCTGATAGGACACGTGTTGAGACATCTCAGAACAACTTTCTAGGTAGTAGAGTGAACCCTGGAGGGCAGAAACTGCAGGGAAGGGATTGAAATATATATTACGAATGACAGAGGATGTTTGATGTAGGTGCTATTTTGAGATGTCGTGATAATTATTCTTTTCCATGTTTCTATGAACCTTATCTCTTTTACTCACATGAGACCATACATGTGGTGTAAAACAGTAGACATAGTTCAAATTAAGAGTATCTGTTTTTTTTTAATTTTTGACCAAAAGATGTTATTTGCCATGTTTTCTTAATTTAAGCAATCTTTTAACTATCTTTTATAAAATTGCAACGAAAACTAATTTTGCGTTCTATGTGTGATTAGGAACAAGAAGACATGAATTTTTTACTTAAAAAATGGTTGGATACATCTCGCATTTTGAACCTCTAGAATGTGAATCCTGTGTCTAAGCTCTGCAGTTAAAGGATTCGCGCTAGTCACATGTTTACAGCTCTGAACAGAACAAACTTCGACGACACTCCATAGGACTACGCTACACGCTAAAATGTGAAACACTGGCTAGGAATTCCTTGTATCTTCGTCGTTCTTAGCCATGCAAGCAGGAAAATTAACACTGCGGCATTTGGCACTGTAGTACAGTTAAAATTACTTGATAGCTGACGTGTGTCACTTGCCACTACAGTGTTGCCACATCGGCTGCCGGCTTCCACTCGGTTATAGACGACACACAAACATGACGTGTCGCATCACAAATTCTATTAAAGTGTAAAGCGCAGCAATTTTGGAAGCGGTCGCCGCGAGGCATGATCGAAATGCGAGATGTTCTGTCGACAGCTGATTTCAAGTGGCCAACGACAAAAACGCGGCAGACAACGCGTTATGTGGCCCTGAATTTAAACTCGTGTCCTTGCCTAACCACAACCTCATGGTGTGCAATGTATCCCGGAAAACGGCGGTCAATGATCTGCGGCAGAACTAAAATCACGACCGCTTTGGTAGTAGTGGTAAGGTTCTATGGGACCAAACTGCTGAGGTCATCGGTCCCTAGATTTACACGCTAACTAATGCAACTTAAACTACCTTACGCTAAGAACAACGCACACACCCATACCCGAGGGAGGACACGAGCCTCCGACGGGGCGAGCCGCGCGAACCGTGACAAGTCGCCATTGACCACGCGGCTACCCGGCGGCGATGGCTTTGTTCATGGCAGTTAAAGCTAACCTCTCTCAGCAAACTCAAGAGAGAAAAATTTCTGTTTCAGCGTTAAAAAACAAAGTATAATTTTTCGCTGTCATTCATTGATTACCTGAAAATATCCTCACTCTGGCTACACGAACTACCGCTTTACCACACGATAGCAGTCCTGGTTGGCACTTGTTGTGGATTATAGACATACTGGCAGATTCCAAATAAAAAAATACATTTAAATCAATTAACTGAATAAAAATAATGTTTAAAATTTTTGATTAGATTTACAACTAAAAAAAAAAAGATACACTGTGTTTCAATAGTTTCGAAGCTATGACCTTCTGCAATTAAAGTTAATGCGCTAACCACTTTTTTTCACTTAAACTAGGGACACCGTTTTTACTCATCTGCAGGAAATTTCATTTTCCTTCTTCAGAGTATTACATCAACATTTAAACGGGAACAAAATAATGGACTTGCCTTTGCGTTGCAGTTTGCAGAAGGAGTTTAATAAATTCTTATACAAAACTGAGCAGCGTAAAAATAAACCAGATTGGAATAAAACTAACTTTGTAATAAAATAGTATACTTTGGAATGTTAATCATATATCAGAAATCTATAACCAAAATAAAATTTTATTGAAAAATACTTCTCTAAGTAGGATTAAATTTTAATAAATGTCTTTCACATATTAAATCAAATCCTGTTACACATATAACAGCTAAGTAAAGTTGAATGCCAAACAACTTCATTGTCATACCACAAACTATATTTCTGTATCGCTTGAAAGCTATATAAACTTAACTCATTTTGCGCATAACGTAAAGAAAGAAGCACACAGGACACTGGAGAATCTGATTTCCCTTCTCCCTGCTGTCCTTTCAACCAGGTATGTCTTTTCGTGAGTATTTAGTATTCACCTATTCTTATCTTCCGTTCATTCTTTTGTCGCATCGATAATTTAGCTCCCCCTGCCCTGGACGTTCCAGTTATGCGAGGTGTCTGGAAACGCACTCCATGAGAAGTTAAAGATATACTGGCGATGCTTCGGATTGTTCGCGATCTTCAGATGTCGTTCGTGTAAAAATATCCAAAAGTCCATAACATTATTTTGGCCTTCTCTGAACAAATAGAGCACCGTCTGGCCTCGAAGCCACGTTACTGCATTCGGTTTAGTAGGTAGATAGTACGTCCCGTACGGGAAGAATACCATCCCCGGTCCAATGTTTTGTTACAAATTCGAAAAAAGAAAGAGATCGTTTTTGTCGCCAAAAGTCACATGTTTGCCGAGGCGGTATTCATCGTTGTCAAGGGACTGATGACCAAGTGGTTTGCTCTTTTCATTTTCCCAAACCAACCAACCATCATCGCCGTCCACAGTTCGGCACTGAGGGGACGATGGTGAATCCGTCATATGAATTGCATGGAGTCTATATCTGGTGACATTTGTATATCATTAACTGTAAGGTACCACATTGCACGTGCCTATGTGTCTAAAGAAATATGGTATACTGATCGCCATACTTCATGCCAACTGACATGTGAATGCTTCCTCTCAACAGGGTTGCTACGTCGTCCGGTCGTTAGCATCCGGCAGATGTCACGCGCCGTTGCAAGTCTGGTTTTCGGCAGAGCCATCTGAAATTACCTGTAATGGACCAAAAAAGTGCGTAAGTGGTAAAGTGACGGGGAAATGTGCTGGACTACCATTGGCGCCATTCGCGAAACTGGTTCTACTTCTTCTATTAAGATTCCGGTCAGCTTATCTGATATCGTCTCCACAGTTATAACATCTTGCTGATATATACATCACCGGCGCTCGATAGTGGACATGCGCAAGACCCAGTCCACCCCTAACAAGAGTCAAAGGGAGTCGTATCTTACTTTAAAAAGAAGACATGCACTCACGAAGGAACCGAATGCCGCCAGTACGCGTAGTACTATCATCACTTGGGCCAAGTGCACAATTCATGACCCTAGGAATGTGTCAACGTACATATGTGACCCGCTGGATGATGTTTACCGCCCGTGTGATGTTCCCTTTAGTGCCACTCCAGTGTGACTTTAGTAGTCTGCTATAGTTGTACCCTGCTGTGGGTCGTATGGCTTTGGTAAAAACAATCCCTAGGTATTTCAAGATATCCATGAGCCTTCTTCCGTTAGTCCAACACCAATATTCAGCGCTACACCCTTGTCCACATTTATGTGGGTGCCTGTGGCAGTTCCACATTTGTGGATCCAATCTAAAGCCGTTCCATTTCGCACTACTAGCACCATGTCGCCCGCATACGACTGGCACTGAAATATGTACTCTCGCAAAGTCAATCCTATTAAGAGGTGGCGAACGCTGCAGAGTAGCGGGTGGAGGCCGTGTGCGTGTAATATCGTAGATAAGGGTTATCCTTGTCTGACCGATCTCTCGATGAGGAGACATTTCGTCGTACGTCCATTGATGAGCACTTTGGAGGAGGCATTGTGGAGTAGCCGCATCACGACAGTGACAAATGGTATTGAAAATCGCATTTGTGTGTCAGGACTTCGGAAGATAGATATGGCTCACTCTATGAAACGCTTGATCAAAATCTATCAACGCTAGTGCTCCACGGAGGCGGCACGTCTTTGCTAGAGCTATCGAATCTCGATATTCACCAAGTGCCCTTCTGGGTGACGTTTGATCGAGTAAGATCACTTGGTGCAAAACTCTTCGGAGGTGTGCTGCTAATAGTTTGGTGGGTATTTTTGCACATTTAAGGAGCGTCAGTGGTCCATAGTCCCGTATCCGTGTACCTCCCGATGGTTGGTGTATCGGAATAATCAGCCCCTCCACAAAAGCCGACAGTAAGAGCACGTCAGGAGACATTAATTCACGGCAGGCAGCAGTCCATCAGGTTGCTATCATATAGCTAAAGGTCCTATAGAATACCAAAGGGACGCCATCTGGTTCCGGCGATTTATTCACCATTTCCCTGCCTATAATATTCATCACTCCTCCTCTGCAGTCTCCTCCTTCAGTTGTGTTTCCGCCTCTGGTTCAATGGTGCCGAAAATCCTATGTGTAACTTCGGCAGTGGCCACCGTATCGGTATCCACTGCAATGTAAAGCTAAGTGTAATATTCTACAAAGGCATTGTTGCGATGTTAGGTGGCGGCCATTATCTGTGTCCACGACACATACCAGGGGGCGGAGGAGGGGAGAGGGGGTGGGGTTACGGTTGAAGTTGGCGAGTCACATTTGGGAAAGAGAAAGTACGAAAAGGGGCATGGGGTTGTTTGGCTTTGGGTTTTTGGAGTAGTAGTTTCTGGAGGGGATTTTGCTGATGTTTTATTTAGGGTCGTACCAAATTGTACAAAGGAGGTGTTGACATCTTTAACAGAAGAATATGTAGAAGAAGGTTCCATAGTTATGTCGGATGGGTTTACTGCGTACAAGGGGTTTGGCGACAGGGGTTATGATTATTTGGTCGTCAATCACAATATTCAGTTTAAAGATTACAAGATGGGGGCATGTACCAATACTATCGAGTGCTATGGGGGGGGGGGGGGGGGGGGGCGTAAAATCTATTGTCGGGCGGGGAAAGAGAAGGATTTCACTGTTGATAGGCCATTTTGATTAATACTGTTGGGGGAAGAGTATTCTTAAAGGTTATTATGTATTTCATGTACTTATAAAAATATTCAGCAAAATGTACAAGTCTCGTTTTGTTAGGTGGCTCTGATATTTTTGTTTCACGTTTCGTTTTTTTCTATTACTGTACTGTGGATTCGCTACTTTTTTGGTTTCTCAGGGAGGAGGTTTTTCTGTCGTTTAATATTTTTTTGGTTACAATGGTGGGGTGAGGGGTGTTGCTGTGTCTTGTGCAGGCGGGTTTTATGTGACTGACTTGTGATATCATTTTTCATTATTTTAAAATGTTGTTTCTGGTTTAGGGCGAGTGGTAGGGAAGAAATGATTTGGGTGGTGCCTCTTTCGTCCCTGGCAGTTTGTGTTTCTTACTAATTTTTTTATTATTTATTCTGAATTTTGAGTATTTCGTTGTAGTTTGACCCAACATTATTATTTCTTGTTATGTCCTTATTTTATTCTTGTCAACCTAGATCTTTCACTCCTTTGAAAGTTCATATGTGGTAAGTTTCTTTTTATGTAGCCACTGTTCTGTTTTACTTTTCGATGTTTTTACTATACTTCTCTTAACTTAATTTTCATTTCTGATGTATCAATTTTAGTGAGTGTTATTTTGGAGCAACTGTAGGTAGTGTCACTGTCATGCAGTATAGTTATCGGTTGCAAGTTTTGGTCATTTTTGCGATTTATTTTTAAGAGTGCAATAATGTTTGTAAGGATTTTCATTTTTTGAAAGTCTAGTCGTACTCTGTAGTTTATTAACAAGATCGTCTTTTAAGCACGTTTATCGAGTGTTATAAGATTTTTGCGCTTGTAATTGCTCTTTGTACTACCGTGAAACATTAATATTAGAATCGGTAACTAGAAATGACCTCCTATATAGGTTACTTCTAGTTGCGGATTTCAACTATTCGATGGTTCATTACTTAGATCGTTTCTTCAGTGCGTGTGGAAAATATAATATAATATCTGCACTCGTAAATGGTCTCTGAAGTTTTGCGATAAAGTTAGTAATATTGGAATGGGAACTAGAATTGACCTATATATGAGGTGAATTCTAGTTACCGATTACATTTATTCGAAAATTCATTAATTGGGTCTTTATTTTTCCTGCAGTTATCTCAAATATAATAACATTTTTCCGCTCGTAATTGCTTTCTAATTGCCGCGAAACAGCTACAAGCATTGGAATCGATAACCAGAGTGGACCTCCTATATATGTCAATTCCAGTTACCTACTCCAACTATTCGATACGTCATTCATTAGATCTTTTTTTCTATTCGTTTGTTCATTAACTGGATCGTTTTTTTCTAGCAGGTGCCTCAAATGTAATAAGATTTTTCCTCTCGTAATTGTTCTCTGATTTACAGCGAAACAGCTACAAACATTGAAATCGTTAACTAGAATTGACCTACTACATAGGTCAATTCTAGTTACCGATTCCACTTACTTGCTTTTTCATTAATTATATCATTTTTCCAGATCCTGGGTTAAATATAATACATTTTCTGCACTCGCAGCTGCTCTTTGAACTTCTGCAGTAAAGTTAGTAATATTGGAATCAGTACCTAGAATATAGGTCAATTCTGTTACCGATTCCAATATTTGTTAATTTTTAATTGGTTTCCGTTACTTCAGTAGCTGCTTTGTTTATGATTTACGGTGTACATTTCTCCATATTTTGAGTTAGTAATTCGTGTTTGTTATAATTCGCTTTACTTTTCCGTTGTTCTGTTCTAATTTAATTCCTCCCCGCCCAAAACCCCAACTTTCCTGCGCTTCTCCCGCTTCAATCAATAATAGAATTAACGTAATTTTGCAATAGGACCACTCCACCGTGCACTATACTGTAATACAGTTTGTGGTTCTCTGTGCCGGTTATCTTTAACTTGTTTACATGTAATTTGTGCGCAAATAATAATCGCATGAAATGTAGTAATTTATCGCGTGCTATATTCGTTTTTTTACGTGTATGATCCGTTCCCTTCGTAGATTGCCGATATGCAGCATCTTAGCCTTAGGTATAACGTCATTGGTCAAGGCCAACGAATGGAATCGGACACTAGAATTTACCCAGCAGTCGGCTGAGCGTTGCAAATTCTTCGACTTGACAGTACACAGACTTTCACATATCTTCAACATTTTAACACAAAAAATGTGAGAAAACTTTACAAACCTCTTAATAAATTCTTCAATCACTCAAAGCATTAAAGCCGACGGTAAATTGACGTGATGTTAATAAGTGATGTGCTTTTCCGAGAGGAAGGCGTTTGGCGCATTACAATCTCCAAAGATTCTGAAAAGCGTCTCGACAAGCTGGGCTCTCGGATGAACACGTTCATTTTCGAAGGACTGGGGCCACGTCACACCTGCTGCCTCCGGAGGGAGATCGTACGTATTGCTGCCGTATGGTCAGTGTAGGCCACATTTCCGCATTGAGGACGTCAGCGGCAAGAATGCATGTAACATGTATTCGGTCGAGACGGCTAGCGGAGTGACTCATGGTAAGGATGTATCCAGGACAGAGACCATGGACATGCTCCAAGGTGTTAACCAGAAGCATGCTCTTTACCAGTAGTTCTGGGGAATGAATGATATATCAGGGTATATCGAGTAAAATGATCTTTCGGTGCAAGTACACAATTAAAATCGCCGCCTAGGATTAAAGGGTCATGTCGACTCTGGAAGAGCGGGACACTTTTTCTCTGCGAAGTAGAGGGAACGCTATCGTCTCCTGTCGGAGGCCTACGGTGCACAGATGTTGATGAGTCTTCCATCAAGCACTGTCATTGCTAATTCCCACCATAACGATAGCTATATTACCTCCTTTGCCCTGGTGTTTCTTTCTGAGAAGTATTGCCATTCCGCTGCCAGTTTCGGAGGTGTGTGATATGTAGGATTCTTACATGTACATGACAGGAAGTTCATTGACGTATACTTTCTGTAGTGGGACGTTGTCGATGTCCGCGCTTGTAGCATGAGTGTAGACATCTTAATTTACGACCCATCGATAAAGACAAGCCGATATGATTGTCTTCGCTCCGTCACCAGTGTCTCGGCCATGGAAGTTTACACTATCTGTTGTTGTTGTGCTAACAGGTTACCCGGCTCCGTCTTGTCCGCCGTCGTTGCTTGTAAGTCTAACTTTTAACGAGCACCGCCCCCGCCGTGTCTCCTGCCTGTGGGTCCCCTTCGCAATCATCAGCCCAATCTCCATTAGACAAGACTGCGTCGGATAGGTCTTTCCTGCCCAGTATGTCTGTGTCGTCTCCTCTGCTATCTTCGACTGGCGGCGGCATACTGACAACTCTGCGTTGTCTTGCTTTTCAGGTCGCTCTTGGCGTATGCTACTGTCGGAACGGTGGTCCTCTGGATGTGACGTGTAGGTACCCTCTCTTAGGTGGCCGTCTTCTTTTTTTTTTATCGTAGCCCTGAGTACGTATTAATCTGTCGTCTGAAGAGGTGAGTTATCTTTCCTTGTGCCGTTTCGGGCATCGTTGCTTACGCCTGTGCGTTTCTGTATCTGAATGTGGACGAGAGTCTCTGTAGCCACTACGGCCTGAGACGAAGGCACTACCTGAGTGACGATGATCATTTGCTCTTCCGATCTCTGTACTACTGGTATCGGTCGTTGCTGTTCGGTGAGGTGTGTCGCGACCGCCTCCATCCTCATGTCGTAATCCACCGATGTCGGCTTTTCGATGGGTCTGTCCAACTGTTGGGTGAGGTAACTGTTCAGTGGGGCGTCCTTTCGGAGCACATTTGCACATGTGAAAGGGATTGATATCACCATAGCTGTTGCTAAAGCTTCTCCTGTCGATACTTTTGCAATTCTCCGTTAGAAACATGCTGAGCGGAATTGCAGAATGAGATTTTCACTCTGCAGCGGAGTGTGCGCTGATATGAAACTGCCTGGCAGATTAAAACTGTGTGCCGGACCGAGACTCGAACTCGGGACCTTTTTGCCTTTCGCGGGCAATGCTCTACCATCTGAGCTACCCAAGCACGACTCACGCCCCGTCCTCACAAGCTTTACTTCTGCCAGTTCCTCGTCTCCTACCTTCCAAACTTTTCAGAAGCTCTCCTGCGAACCTTGCAGAACTAGCACTCCTGAAAGAAAGGATATTGCGGAGACATGGCTTAGCCATAGCTTGGGGGATGTTTCCAGAATGAGATTTTCACTTTGCAGCATAGGGTGCGCTGACTTGAAACTTCCTGGCACATTAATATTGTGTGTCGGACCGAGACTCGAACTCGGGACCTTTGCCTTTCGCGGGCAAATGCTCTACCTTCTGAGCTACCCTAGCACGACTCACGCCCTGTCCTCACAGCTTTATTACTGCAAGTACCTCTTCTCCTACCTGCCAAACTTTACAGAAGCTACAAAGGGACTGTGTCTGTGATGCAATTTCCACAGTCAACGTTTATCTTCAGGGGTTCTGGAACCGGGGTGATGCAAAACTTTTTTTGATGTGTGTATGTAAAAACGCAGATCGTTCAGTTGATGTTTAACGTAAAAAATACAAATTGTTCTATAAACAAGCAAAATTCATAGCCACGCCCAAGAATATCAGTGTAACAGCAAAATATGCATCCGTTCATGCCTTCGTACAACACATCCGAAATAAAACAGAAGATAGTGCCTCAGATCGAAATTTTTGTGTGGTATTTTAATACAAAATTCATAAATTGCATAATTTTATACAATAATAATTACATCAAACACTTTGGAATATGGTTTCTAAAACACTCTATAGAACACTGTTTCCTTTTAAACACAGAATTAGGTTGTCGTATTAAATGATAGTATATGCAACTATAGAAAACTGCTTCCAGTTCAAACATTTTTACAGTAACAAGTAGTCTGCAAAATGCACGTGAGCCTCACGAAATTATCACAAGTGATTAAGGAATCTGGACACCCAGCTGCAAAAATAGTTACACGCTGATCAATATCTCTAAACATTTGAGACTTTCACCTTTACTTGTTTACCTTTGCATATTGCTGTATAGTAGCAATGATTTTCATGCTATATGAAATAACAATTACAAATTACAAAAAAATATTTATTTTTCTTTAATTAACTGAAAACGTTATTTAACGACAAATATAACTGCTTTACAGGTTTTTATGGTAATTATACTGGTAATATTCTGATACAACACTAAATGTCACGAAAATGACTTTCCTGTCTCGAGAAATTTCAGTTACTTCTATACTTCCCTCTCTATTTACCGTGTTTTTTTCTCTGTTCTGTCCCGTGACACCACTAATAATTTTCATAAACCGCGACAGAAATTGTATTTCAGTGAGCGAGTTATCATGAAACTAATTTTTCAAACACTCCCGTATCTGTTTCTGCTTTGGTTATTGTTTTTTGACGTACTAAATAAAATAGCAACGAACGCTTAATCGTTCCTCCACATTTTGGCTTCCTGAAATCGCCTTTCTAAATGAAAACACTCATGCAGTTATAGATGCTATGATGGTGGATTCAGTATGGCTTCATTATGTTGCAGGACTGACAATATACTATACTTAATAAATATTGAACGTGTGGAAGCCCCTTGTGTACTGGCTGTGCCAGGAAAGCGAAGACTTACGGACGACGTCAGCTCGGGGAAGTCCCTCTCTAGTGCCGAGGGATAGGTGCAGAGACTGCCTGGTAAAGGTGAGGTCCGCAGATCTCCGGAAAATTCTGCTGTCCTCGTTCCTCCTAGTCCGCATTTCTGCGGCATTATTGTGGATCAAATCGGTAATAATGTTCAGCAGGCCAGAACGGAACAGGACATGCATTTATTGTGACGACTTGAAACATGTAGAGTATGAGTTCCTAAAGTTGAATTGCGATGTATGTAGTTTTCAAACGTTTGAAAACAGATGTAACACGCCCGGAAGTACAAATGGGTGGGGTACTACCTTTTAAACTGTTGTCGTTTCGTGACCGTGCGCCCTGTCGACACCACATACCTGATAATCCCGCGGCGGTCGTACTGTTCTGCTCCACACTGCTGCTGGATTGCCTAAAATTATCTATCGAATTATACAAGCGGGTTTTGGGGAGCCACTCAACGTTAAAACACAACACTGTTCTACATCTGGTATGAACATCTATATTCTGGGACGATAAGGAATCACAGGTTGCACTGTTTACATTCTAAGTCGTAGATGTTTATCCCAATTAACAATCTTGATTATTATCTGTCCACAATATCACCAAGACGAGCGTACGCGTAACCGACACGACGCGGGTGATTGTTGATGTTTCGGAAGCCGAATGATCGAACGAAACTTCTTACGCTCGTCCCACATACAGATTTCTGGTAATAGTCCTACTTGACACTAGTAATGATGTAACACTCTTCGTAAAGTTAATTTTTCAGTTTCTTAGTTCTCGCTTGTACGAGCGAGCGCATAACCGTCGCGGCGCGGCTGATTGTTGACAATGCGGAAACGCGATGATCGAACGCACGTCCTCAGGCTCGCTACAAGCCACTGGCACATGACTGCACTCTTTTATGGTAACTAATTTTTACTGATTCACATTGGTTCGTTCTGGGAGACCAAACACTGCGCGGATGATCGATGCTGTGCGATACGCAGCGAGAGGATTCACAAATAGGTTATTGACGGCACTGCTCATTTTCAATTACTTCTTGACGCACTTTCCTCTGAACCATCTCCATATATCATGAGTTTACTATAACAGCACTTGTAACAACACTTCAACTTCCATACTAACAATACCTCTCACATGCAGAGCTACACACTACACAACATATCAGTTCCGTGTCCCGCGCTCCACTCCACAGACGCGGCTGCCCGCAAATATACTCCACAACTAAACCAGCGATATGACAGTACACTTTCACAGATACAATTATATATCAATGATCTACTATATCCAGCGCTTTAAAAGTAGTGAAAAACATGCGCACAAGTACGTAAAACGTGTCGTTCAAATGGTTCAAATGGTTCTGAGCACTATGGGACTTAACATCTGAAGTCATCAGTCCCTTAGAACTACTTAAACCAAACTAGCCTAAGGACAGCACATACATCCATGCCCGAGGCAGGATTCGAACCTGCGACCGTAGCGGTCGCGCGGTTCCAGACTGTAGCACCTAGAACCGCTCGGCCACCCCGGCCGTCAAAACATGTTACTACTTTCAAGTAAAACTGATAACGGTTTATGATGCCCCTAAAAATTTGGCACTGCGGTTGTGACGGGAGCGTTGCTCGTATCGTGTGTCGTGTGGATAAACCGACTTTGCTTCATGCTCTGTGTTCCAGGACGATGGTCAAAAATGCATCTTGTTAGAGGAATGTACTTTAAGGTGGATAACTAAATGTAACATCATAAAGGGGAGACTTCTGACTAGCATCGGCGTTTCTTCGAGTTTAAAATCGAAGGGATCGAATGTGGGAGCAACGCGAAGACGCTTTGTAGCGCGGAACGGTAACTATTGCTCGGAGATGGTGGTGGAGCGCTGTTACGGACTGCCGCGAGTGTTTTAATGACTGTGTCATTGATGGAAGGCTGGAGGACAATGGCAGCACCGCCGAAGTGCTGGGGGAGCCCCAGGGAGGCCCAAGTGGTGGCATCCACTTGCTGCTCTTTATGCAGCAGGCAGCCAAACAATGGCGACCACGATAGGGAAGAAGTGCTCATCTGCAACGAGCATTGTGATCCAAATACATTTTAACGATCGTACAGAGAATGGCGGGTATCATCTGGCCCTTGAATCTAGGGACTTTTTCAAAACATGGCATGTATTTTCTGTCGTAACTAGTTCACTGACAGTTTCGTCTTTACGTATTTTGTAGCGTATTAGACTGTATGATTCCCAACTGAGTGTTCCCGGTCGCATAAACGTACACTGCCTTATTGCCGTCTCCCTCTCCCCCCCCCACCCTCCCCCTTCTCGAGAAAGAGAGTACTAAAGTGTAACATTATGTTTATTGTATGAGCAACGCAATAATCATAAGACGTCAGAAATTCTTTCAACAGCAACTTGAGCTTTAAGCTCAGAGAGCAGAACACAGAAAACTGTGAAAATGTCCGAAATATTGAATGTCTAAAAGAATAATAATGATACTGATTGGTCCTTGGCATTGCAGTTCTATTGTCGCCAATTCTGTTACCGTCCGCTATAAACAGTTTAACTGTTCTTTCTTCAAGTAAAAATTTCCTGGGTGAATAGGACCTGAACATGAGCGCAGGCCTAGAATTGATAGCACTGCATCAATAAAATGGCTGATAATAGGACTGTCTGCGTTCCTGTTGGCTAATCGCAGGGAGGGTGAGGGGCGCGGGTAGAATTGTGTACCCCTGTCATATGTCATTATGAAGTGTACTATTTGCAACCGATATCGATTTGTTTCAGCCGGCGTAGGCTACGTCAAACGCACATATCTTCAGTAGGAACTGCGCATTCGTCGCACAGGTATCGAGGGTGGTGTTTCAGAGCTGACAGCAGGGCTGCATAAGGCACAGGGTGAGGCTCTCCACATTTCATTCTAAACGATCGGTGAGGTATGTGCCGCTATTTACACTATTTCCTTAGCTTTGGATGAATTATTCAAAAACATTAAATTCTTGGAGGGTGATCAACCCAACTGTGCCGGCCTGTGTGGCAGTGCGGTTCTAGGCGCTTCAGTCTGGAACCGAATGACCGCTACGGTCGCAGGTTCGAATCCTGCCTCGGACATGGATGTGTGTGCTGTCCTTAGGTTAGTTAGGTTTAAGTAGTTCTAAGTTCTAGGGGACTGATGACCTCAGATGTTAAGTCCCATAGTGCTCAGAGCCATTTGAACCAAACCAACTGTAAGCAAGTGGTTGGGTTAGGACCCAATTGTGCTATTTCGATAATCATATTGCCGATCTAGCCGACCTTGTACTCAGTGATTAGCAGAGGGGCGTTGTAAAACAGTTGAATGAGAGGACTGAAAAATTACAGATTAGCTCAGGCGCTTTAGGTTTGGAGAGTGAATGGTCGATTAGGGAAAGGGTGTTTCAGTTGATCAGTTCCAAATTAGAATGGCTGAAGCCCAAGCTCTGGGGGGGGGGGGGGGGTGGAGGGGGAATCCGTTTCGGATTCTTCTGTTAAACTGCCGAATCCTGTTTTGTGTTTATTAAATGGTATCACTAAACCACCGGTTGACCAGTTGAACCAAGTTCGCGAAATGTTATGGTTGATCGTGGGGTTAGAATTACATGCTAACGTCTTCAAGATCTCGCATTTGGTCCTTCTTTATCTCCTTTATCCCTTGTCTAAGGGATTGTTAAGCGAGTTGCTGTCAGGTGTACTCCGAGGGCGGACAAATCTGGGACAGTTTATGGTCCATATATTTCGAAGGAGGTTTCCAGCCCCTATTAGGAACGAATTTGGGCGCTTGTATTATTAGCAAGCACCTTGTTTCAGTACATTGAGCGTGTTCTTATTGCTCTTTCGGCCTACAGTATGAATGTCACCGAACACGATTGTATTTCTAACATCTTGGAGAGCATGAGGATTGACGATCGGTCACGGCTCATTTCACAAGGAAGCTGACGGCCTTTGCTCGTCTCATAATAACCTCTATGGAAGCCTTTACATTCGCTGATGAGCAGAGTAATGGAAGTAAGGCTGAGCTACTCTTTCTTCTTATTATAGCTGTTAAATTATCATCTAGCCAGTCCTGTTTTCGGTGTGGTTCCCGGAGTCACTTAGTACGGGACTGTGATGTTGAGCGCGGGCCTAGGCCAAACAGCTGACGCCATTGGAACAGAGTAATCGTCCGAGTGAAAGACCCACCTGGGTTTGTGCGCGTATTTGTGCTCCTAATAAAACTATAATGTATGTGCTCAAATTTACGGGGAACCAATTTAGCGTATACTTGATTCAGGAAGTTCAGTTTCTTTACTTGATTATGATTGGCACCTTGAGTTTCGACATTTGTGAAAGTTGGCCTCTCTTAGACCTTCCTCCCAGAGATGTGTTGCCAATGGACAGGAATTGCCTCTGGTGGGTGAAGTGCGAGTGAGCCATCGATTCTTGGTTTTTCCTGGCCGGTTAAATTGTTAGTGTGCTTTTTTGTGTGATTTTGGTGTGATTTTATCCAGTGTACTGGATTAGTCCTCGATTCTGCCAGTAATACCTTCTTCTTTAGGGTTCGTACTTCAGATAAGATGGTCTTCTACTTCTGTTCCGCTAGTAGTGGTAATATTAATACTTTGCAGATTGAGCCGACGGAGGTGGATCTTGCTTATCTTATTGTGTGAGTTTCCCTATGTGCTAACTGATAGTTTGGGGGTGAACGATAAGAGAAATCCATTTAGTGGACGATGTTCCCTTATCGTCTGTCACCACCTAAAACGTAGATTTTAAGGCAAAAGATGGTCCGCCCCCGATAGCTAAGTGGTCAGCGCGACACAATGTCAATCCTAAGGACCCGGATTCGATTCCCGCTCTGGGACTGGGTGTTGTGTTGTCCTAATCATGATCATTTCATCCCCATCGACGCGCAAGTCGACGAAGTGGCGTCAAATCGAAAGACATGCACCCGGCGAACGGTCTACCCGACTGGAGACCCTCGTCACACGTCATTTACTTAAGGCAAAAGACTGAAATCGTACTTCGCGGTGGAGTAATAAGACCTTCAGCTCCACCATATGCCTCACCTATACTTTTGTTACCAAAGAGACAGGGCAAAGATTTTAGACCGGTTCAGCCGGCCGGCGTGACCGAGCGGTTCTAGGCGCTTCAGTCTGGAACCGCGCGACCGCTACTGTCACTGGTTCGAATCCTGCCTCGGGCATGGATGTGTGTGATGTCCTTAGGTTACTTAGGTTGAAGTAGTTCTGAGTTCTAGAGGACTGATGACCTCAGATGTTAAGTTCCATAGTACTCAGAGCCATTTGAACCATTTTTGTTTTTTTAGGCCGGTTCTGATTATAGGGTCCTCAATGAAAAATATTAGTATCAGTTCCCCTTCCAGATCTCCACAACTAGCTTTACTTGGTTTGCTGATGCCTCCTATTTTTATGTGCTTGAAATAAATCACGGCTATTATCAAATACCTCTGAGTGAGGATTCCAAGTCAGTTACAACGTCCTGGATTTTGTAGAACACAACCGTGTTCCCTCTGGCGTAGCCAATGGAGCTTTCGTGCTTTCACTGCTTTTATATCGTGTTTTGGGGGATTTAAAATTCAGCTGTGTTTCAAATTATCTTGATGATGTTATTGTGTATAGGCGGTCCTTTGATGAACGTCTTTCGCATCTTCAACAGGTTTTATTGAGACTTTGGTCTGCTTACTCTACAGTCAAAACCTCTAACGTTGCTCTAGCCAAGCATCAAATCACGTGTTTGGGACATTTGGTTTCTAAAGATGGAATCAGAGTCGATCAAGAACGTACTTCCGATCTCAAGAAGTTTCTTTCTATTAATAAAAAAAGGGATTCGCCTGAGTTATCGGGATGGACAACTATTTTCGAGAATTTGTACCTGATTTCGTTCAATTAGTTGCTCCTTTAACGCTCTTCGTAAGAAGGAACGGGAATTTGTTTCGGGAGGAAAACAGCAGGGCGCCTTGGAGGCGATTAAGACACCTCTAAGTAACCCATTAGTACTAACATTCCAAATTTCGAGAAGAAATTCATTCTCCAGCCTGACGTGTGTAATACCAGGTTGGCAACAGTACTGTTACATGAAGATGCAAGTGAGAGGCAACCTATTGCTTTCGCCTCGCGATGATTGTTGGGACCTGAGCTTAAGTATTCGATATGTCCAAAGTTTTGGCTGTTCTGTTCGCTCTTGAAAAATTTAGATGTTATCTTGAACACATATAATTTGAATAATAAATGAAAATCACCAGTTTGCTTTTGTTCTACAATATTACTTTTATTGTGTTAACCGGTTTTCGTCTTACACGACCATCTTCAGACATTTACTGAGCAGTGTCACCAAAGAAGTCACAATATTTGCAAATGACACTGGAAGAGAAGTAATACGTCTAGACTGAAATGGAAACACACAGTAAGTAGCATCTATGACAGTGTGGTGGCAATTCAATGAAGAAGTAAAAAATTGATCAGTAAATAAATAAAAATGGAGTAGACAGGAAAAACTGTAACACAAAATAGGAAAAGGATGCCTAAATAACAAACAGTTTTTTTAATAAATAAAACGAATAAAATGAAATAAAATTATTACTTGACAAGGCTACATCAGAAGATATAAAACATGGAAAGTGATACACAAACCAATTAGAAGAAGAAATAATTATCAATGCGATGTGTTATTCCTTTCGACACATATAAATTAAACACATAACCAGTTTCTAGTTGCCATACACTTCTTTATTACGAACACATGCTGTTAATGAAACCAACAGTATAAACGATTGTAACGAAAGGCACCTGCCCTTCAGAATCAGCATCAGGACTCAGATGAGAACATTAATGAATTTAAGTGCGATAGCACAGATCTTTCAAAATTTACTCAACCAATTTTCACTAATTAATACAATCTTCATAATACCACCATTAACCAAATTTAACCGACATAACTCAATGCTCCATAACTGGCTTTCACATAACTCATACACAATTCTACAACTGCTTCCAACAACTAAGACATCTTCCATGTACTGATCTTAAGCAATTGTAACAAATTAAAAGTATTATCAGATTAATACACTCAACTAAGCTTCTCTTTAGTATTACTCACAGGTACGCGGTTCACATACATTTTATGGCTAGAATATACACTCCTGGAAATTGAAATAAGAACACCGTGAATTCATTGTCCCAGGAAGGGGAAACTTTATTGACACATTCCTGGGGTCAGATACATCACATGATCACACTGACAGAACCACAGGCACATAGACACAGGCAACAGAGCATGCACAATGTCGGCACTAGTACAGTGTATATCCACCTTTCGCAGCAATGCAGGCTGCTGTTCTCCCATGGAGACGATCGTAGAGATGCTGGATGTAGTCCTGTGGAACGGCTTGCCATGCCATTTCCACCTGGCGCCTCAGTTGGACCAGCGTTCGTGCTGGACGTGCAGACCGCGTGAGACGACGCTACATCCAGTCCCAAACATGCTCAATGGGGGACAGATTCGGAGATCTTGCTGGCCAGGGTAGTTGACTTACACCTTCTAGAGCACGTTGGGTGGCACGGGATACATGCGGACGTGCATTGTCCTGTTGGAACAGCAAGTTCCCTTGCCGGTCTAGGAATGGTAGAACGATGGGTTCGATGACGGTTTGGATGTACCGTGCACTATTCAGTGTCCCCTCGACGATCACCAGTGGTGTACGGCCAGTGTAGGAGATCGCTCCCCACACCATGATGCCGGGTGTTGGCCCTGTGTGCCTCGGTCGTATGCAGTCCTGATTGTGGCGCTCACCTGCACGGCGCCAAACACGCATACGACCATCATTGGCACCAAGGCAGAAGCGACTCTCATCGCTGAAGACGACACGTCTCCATTCGTCCCTCCATTCACGCCTGTCGCGACACCACTGGAGGCGGGCTGCACGATGTTGGGGCGTGAGCGGAAGACGACCTAACGGTGTGCGGGACCGTAGCCCAGCTTCATGGAGACGGTTGCGAATGGTCCTCGCCGACACCCCAGGAGCAACAGTGTCCCTAATTTGCTGGGAAGTGGCGGTGCGGTCCCCTACGACACTGCGTAGGATCCTACGGTCTTGGCGTGCATCCGTGCGTCGCTGCGGTCCGGTCCCAGGTCGACGGGCACGTGCACCTTCCGCCGACCACTGGCGATAACATCTATGTACTGTGGAGACCTCACGCCCCACGTGTTGAGCAATTCGGCGGTACGTCCACCCGGCCTCCCGCATGCCCACTATACGCCCTCGCTCAAAGTCCGTCAACTGCACATACGGTTCACGTCCACGCTGTCGCGGCATGCTACCAGTGTTAAAGACTGCGATGGAGCTCCGTATGCCACGGCAAACTGGCTGACACTGACGGCGGCGGTGCACAAATGCTGCGCAGCTAGCGCCATTCGACGGCCAACACCGCGGTTCCTGGTGTGTCCGCTGTGCCGTGCGTGTGATCATTGCTTGTACAGCCCTCTCGCAGTGTCCGGAGCAAGTATGGTGGGTCTGACACACCGGTGTCAATGTGTTCTTTTTTCCATTTCCACGAGTGTAATAATAGCATATTAAATAGTCTTAAAATGGAGCCGTTTCAATTTTACGTTGAAAATTAGTGACGGCCGCGAGCAGACCTAAAGGTTCTACCAGATAGAGGAGATTCACGGACGAGAAGGTAAAGTGGACTGTACTCAACTTTGAGCTTCAATTAAGCTTCCAGCAAACCACAACGCTCGACCGGAAAAATGGAATTGCAGGACACTAACAAGGTAACCACAGACACTGATCCCGGTCCTCAAATTTCCCTCTTCCACCGTGATACCCCAATCGGAGTTTGCTGGCGTCGACTACTGCCAATTATCTGAAACATAAACACATCAGCGCCAGACAACATTCTGGCGCATCAGATACACAAAACATATCTGTCCAACAAATGAACCCAAGCAGAAGTAACCTACGTGACCACTTGCCCAATAACTGTTCTTAAAATTTCACTAGCCAATTCTATAGGACAAACAAATAAATAATAACATAAAAAGGGGAATAGGAAAAATTATTTAGGTCTGCTCTTGAACGTCAAGCACAGGCTTACGTACTACGTGGCGTGACCTCAAGCTACGCATTAAGTACGGCTTCATGTGTATTTGTTATGCGTAGCTAGCACTCCTTTAAATATTATCAACGTATCATGCGGCCAGACCAAATGCAGTGATAAGTAACTGAAACAATCAAGATAAGCAAAATTTTGTACATGGCCGCACGTTCAGAGACTGTGAATAGTTACAATTGAAAGAAAGACAGCCCTCGGTCACTATTTTTAACAAATTAACCTGATTTCTACACTGCTAGGAGTGTCTTCTTCAGAATTTACAACAAAGAATGGTCTATATTCTATAAAATGGTCACAGAATAATGACTAAAAACGTATGATCGGATATTAGTACGGAATCATCGTAAAAGACTGACGGTACTTATATATCATTTAAAAAATAATAAATATGCCGAAAGAGCATTAGTCACAAAGATATTTAAGATAGAGAAAACTGTGATGGCGAGCCACTAACGGCTGCTCGTTACTTGCGTGGTGAAAGTTGCAAAACGGACTGAGGTGCCTACGTTAACAAATGCGTCCAGGTGAACATGGCACTGCAACGAGCGCGGCATCTAGTAGCCGTAGATACAATTAGGCTACTTCACATTGAAATATAGGCAGAAATGATTATAAACAAACAGTATTTGGTACATAATGGAAAGCAATGTTTGTTTGAAGTAGCATACAACATAACATTTTGTCTACATCAAAGTTTATAACAGCAAGATAAAACATGAAAACATCATTATGAAAATGCAGAAAGGACTCAATAACAACTTGTAGAAAGCAATATTGACGTGAAATGCAGCTAAGAAACATTTCATAATTGAAAAACTAGGACTACTACTCTAGAAGGGAAAGAATATTTCGGCAACCTGCACAAGGAGACACGAAGACAGATATCGAGTAACGGATTTATACCGTTGAAAAAATTTTTATTACGTAGCTGTAGCTGTTCGTTAAGGATGAGGATATCATTTCGAGCAAAATGCTTAAAAATGTTTAATTCTTCTACAATATCTAGTCTACGCCCCCTCTTTTCGGTGTGCAAAATGTTGCTATCGCAAATGGCTTTAAGTGAATGACCTGTAATTAGAAGATGGTTAGCAAAAGACGAATTTTGGGAGCTACTGCCGTTTTTTCTTAGCAAGTGTTCTTTATATCTCGTAGTGAAACCACGTCCTGTTTGTCCTATATAGTAAGAGGAGCAACTATCGCAGACAATTTTGTAGACACAAGAATTTTCTAAAGGGGAACGCACAGAATGTAAATTATAAATGAAGTTTTCTTTCCACATTGTTATTAGTAGAAAATGCAACGTTGCAATCGTATTTCTTTCGAAGAATGCGTTGGATCTGATAAGAGATACGCCCCACGAAAGGAATGGAGAAATATTTTTTTGAGTTAGACTTGCTTTTTCTACTAATAACAATTTGAAGGGAAACTTCATTCATAATTTACATTCTATGCGTTCCCCTTTAGTAAATTCTGGTGTCTACAAAATTGTCTGACCGCGCGTGCCGGCTGGGCGTGTATCTAGTTCGCTCGTGGCTTAACGTACACTACTGGCCATTTAAACTGCTACACCACGAAGATGACGTGCTGCAGACGCGAAATTTAACCGACAGGAAGATGCTGTGATATGCAAATGATTAGCTTTTCTGAGCATTCATACAAGGTTGGCGCCTGTGGCGACACCTACAACATGCTGACATGAGGAAAGTTTCCAACCGATATCTCATACACAAACAGCAGTTGACCGGTGTTGCCTGGTGAAACGTTGTTGTGATGCCTCGTTTAAGGAGTAGAAATGCGTACCATCACATTTCCGACTTTGACAAAGGTCAGATTATAGCCTATCGCGATTGCGGTTTATCGTATCGCGACATTGCTGCTAGCGTTGGTCGAGATCCAATGACTGTTAGCAGAATATGGAATCGGTGGGTTCAGGAGGATAATACCGAACGCCTTGCTGGATGTCAACGGCCTCGTACCACTAGCAGTCGAGATGACAGGCATCTTATCCGCATGGCTGTAACGGATGGTGGAGCCACGTCTCGAGCCCTGAGTCAACAGATGGGGACGTTTGTAAGACAATAACATATCTGCACGAATAGTTGGACGACGTTTACAGCAGCATGGACTATCAGCTCGGAGACCGTGGCAGCGGTTACCCTTGACGCTGCATCACAGACAGCCGGCCGGAGTGGCCGAGCGGTTCTAGGCGCTACAGTCTGGCACCGCACGACCGCTACGGTCGCAGGTTCGAATCCTGCCTCGGGCATGGATGTGTGTGATGTCCTTAGGTTAGTTAGGTTTAAGCAGTTCTAAGCTCTAGGGGCTGATGACCTCAGAAGTTAAGTCCCATAGTGCTCAGAGCCATTTGAACCATTTTGCATCACGGACAGGAGCGCCTGCGATGGTGTACTCAACGACGAAACTGGGTGCACGAATGGCAAAACGTCATTTTTTCAGATGAACCCAGGTTCTGTTTACAGCATCATGGTGGTCGCATCCGTGTTTGGCGACATCGCGGTGAACGCACATTGGAAGCGTGTATTCGTCATCGCCATACCGTCGTATCACCCGGCGTGATGGTATGGGGTGCCATTGGTTACACGTCTCGGTCACCTCTTGTTCGCATTCAAGCACTTGGAACAGTGGACGTTACATTTCAGATGTGTTACAACCAGTGGCTCTACCCTTCATTCGATCCCTGCGAAACCCTGCATTTCAGCAGGATAATGCACCACCGCATGTTGCAGGTCCTGTACGGGCCTTTCTGGATATATAAAATGTTCGACTGCGGCCATGGCCAGCACATTCTCCAGATCTCTTACCAATTGAAGACGTCTGGTCAATGGTGCCCGAGCAACTGGCTCGTCACAATACGCCAGTCACTAGTCTTGATGAACTGTGGTAACGTGTTGAAGTTGAATGGGCAGCTGTACTTGTGCACGACATCCAAGCTCTGTTTGACTCAATGTCCAGGCGTATCAAGATGTTATTATGGCCAGAGGTGGCTGTTCTGGGTACTGATTTCTCAGGATGTATGCACCCAAACTGCGTGAAAATTTAATCACATGTCAGTTCTAGTATAACAGTTTTGTCCAATGAATACCAGTTTATCATCTGCATTTCTTCTTGGTGTAGCAATTTTAATGGCCAGTAGTGTATAATTGGACTTACGCACATTAGATAATAGATTTGTACTGTTTAACTGATGTTCATTAATAGGTTGGTTAATTCTACAGACGATGTGCTGTAATGAGTTATTCTGTTTCTTGTTTCGTATGGCAGATGTCAGTCTGTTGTAGATACCCACTAGTTCTGGGATTTTTCGTGCCTATTCGTGACCGTAGCTGTTGGGAGTCCATGCCGAGCATGTATAGGAAACAGCTGAGTGAGTGGGCGTCCGCTTCTGGACGTAGTTTGTTGAAGCCCACGACGTTGTTTGGTCACATGAAATTTTATATTTTATATCCTACATTGTAGGGTATCTGCCATTTAAGTAATGTGGTTGTGTGCTATGGTATCTGATTTGTTATTGCCTGTGCTCTGAATTACTTTGGTATTACCAATCACGGAATAACGGAAGACTACATTTTATGCTTCAATTTTAGTAAATGATTCTTGAGGTTGATCATAGTGTTTGAATAAATAATTTTAACTCATTTCACTAAATGTGTAATAGACCGTAAGTGCCGTGGTTTGTGAATGTTTAAACTTTGTACTAACTGACTCTCATCTAAATGGTAAATTTAAAGATGTGTAGTAATTGAAATAATGTGTTGATGGTTCCATTTGTTATTTGTCTTGTTTAAATGTGCCAAATAAATGTTCAGTGCAACTCTCGATGGTGATTGCCTGATGTGTCACTTGGCCCAGTCCTACCACCCCACAGCCTATTGTGCTGAGCTTGTGTCGTTGTGTAAAACTGTAATGACATATCACTGTGTTCACTGCTTGTGCACTGAAGCGCCAAAGAATCTGGTATAGGCATGCGTATTCAACTACCGAGATACCTAAATAGGCAGAATACGGCGCTGCTGTCAGCAACGCCTCTATATGACAACAAGTGCCTGGCGCAGTTGTTAGATCGCTTACTGCTGCTACAACGGCAGGTTATCAAGATTTAAGTGAGTTTGAACGTGATGTTACAGACGGTGCAAGAGTGATGGGACACAGCACCTCCGAGATAGCACTGAAGTGGAGATTTTCCCGCATGACCATTTCACGAGTGTACCGTGAACATCAAAAATTCGGTAAAACATCAAATCTCCGACATCGCTGCGGCTGGAAAAAGATCCTGCAACAACGGGACCAACGACGACTGAAGAGTATCGTTCAACGTGACGGAAGTGCAACCCTTCCGCAAACTGCTACAGATTTCAATGCTGAGCCATCAACAAGTGTCAACGTGCGAAACATTCAAAGAAACATCATCGATGTGGGCTTTAGGAGCCGTAGGCCCACTCTTGTATCCTCGATGACTGCAAGACCAAAGCTTTTTACCTCGCCGGGGCCGTCAGCATCTACATTGGACTGTTGATGACTGGAAACATGTTGCCTGGTCGGACGAGTCTCGTTTAAAATTGTACCGAGTAGATGGACGTGTATGAGTAAGGAGACAACTTCATGAATCTATGGACACTGCATGTCAGCAGGGAACTGTTCAAGCTGGTTGAGACTCTGTAATGGTGTGGGGCATGTGCAGCTGGAGCGATATGGGACCCCTGATACGTCTAGATACGACCCTGCCAGGTAGCACATACGAAAGTATCCTCTCTGATCACCAGCATCCATTCATGTCGATTGTGCATTCCTGACGGACTTGGGCAATTCCAGCAGGACAATGCAACACCCCAAACGTCCAGAATTGCTATAGAGTTACTCGAGCAACACTCTTCTGAGTTTAAACACTTCCGCTGGCCACCAGACTCCCCAGACATGAACATTATTGAGCTTATCTGGGATGCCTTGCATGCCGTTTGGAAGAGATCTCCACCCCCTCGTACATTTACGGTTTTATAGACAGTCCTGCAGTACTCATGGTGTCAGTTCCCTCCAGCAGTACTTCAGACTTTAGTCAAGTCCATGCCACGTCGTGTCGTGGCACCTCTGCGTGCTCGGCATGGGCAGGTGTACCAGTTTCTTTGGTTTCCAGTGGATATGTTCACGTGTATCATCTATGAATGGAATAGGGATGGGAAGACGCTTTGTACCCTCTGCCACAAACTGTAGAGTGGCTCCCAGGCTACAGATGTAGTTGTAGGTTTTAGATACGCTACAGTCACTGACTAGTGATGTACATATCAGGAAGAGTAAACAGCGTACTACAAAGAAGTTCTCCAATGCAACCATAGCATCCTGCCCTACCTTTAGAAGCTCTTACGACAGCGCTGGTGCTCAGTGGATATCCTGTGTGACGCTTTTTCCGCTCTGTTCATTTCTTGTGAAGAGCTAAAAACGATGAGGGTCGGAGGCAGGGCTTGACTCAAAGCCGAGACGACAGGGGCGGTCGCGCAGCGGCGGGGGCGGCGGGGGCGGAAGGAAGGAAGGAAGGCGGGCGGCGCTGATTGAATTAGCAAATCCGGCCGCGCCAGGCCGCCTCGCTGCCAATTACGACCGCCGCCAGCCGCAGAGGTGCCAACCTCCACCTCCTCAGGCTGGGAGGCGGACGCCGCGTCTCCCCAAGATTTCCAGCGACTCCAGTAGCGGCTACATACTCTTCCAGTATGTTTAAGAGCAGCTGATTAAAAGATCAGAAGATTTTTTAACCATACGACTTTGATAACGACGTTGACACCGATGAAATTTGGTGAGTAAGTGTTGTGACAACAGGTATGTCGCCTTGGAGGCTTTCTATGTAATTTATCCATACGTGAAGCACTCTGTATTCTTTTTTTCAACATCTTTCTCAACTGCTGAGCAATACCGGTTAAAACCGATAATTTTCAGAATTTGCTTCGTCTAGGTTATAACAGGTCTTCTTTATTTATTACCAATAACTGAGTAAGAAAACGGAAATTCCATTAGCCATAGCAGCAGTGCTAAAATTTTTCATTTTTAAATCAACCTTATTACAAAAATGAGCAACTTTTATCTGTAAAATTTGCATCGGTTAGAAATATTAAGTTATTACAGAAAAAACGAATCAGTGCTATTTTAATAACAATATTGACAGAAACGAGCAACAAACACATTCCGTAAGAATTGCTACGGCATTGCTGAGACAATAATGTCTCTGTGGGTTTATAACGTGACTTAATGTACCCACCGTGGTACAACAACAATGTTAGGAAACTACTGCGAAAGCAAAGAGAGCTCCACTCCAAGTTTAAACGCAGCCAAAACCTCTCAGACAAACAGAAGCTAAACGATGTCAAAGTTAGCGTAAGGAGGGCTATGCGTGAAGCGTTCATTGAATTTGAAAGTAAAATTCTATGTACCGACTTGACAGAAAATCCTAGGAAGTTCTGGTCGTACGTTAAATCAGTAAGTGGCTCGAAACAGCATATCCAGACACTACGGGATGATGATGGCATTGAAACAGAGGATGACACGCGTAAAGCTGAAATACTAAACACCTTTTTCCAAAGCTGTTTCACAGAGGAAGACCGCACTGCAGTTCCTTCTCTAAATCCTCGCACAAACGAAAAAATGGCTGACATCGAAATAAGTGTCCAAGGAATAGAAAAGCAACTGGAATCACTCAATAGAGGAAAGTCCACTGGACCTGACGGGATACCAATTCGATTCTACACAGAGTACGCGAAAGAACTTGCCCCCCTTCTAACAGCCGTGTACCGCAAGTCTCTAGAGGAACGGAGGGTTCCAAATGATTGGAAAAGAGCACAGATAGTCCCAGTCTTCAAGAAGGGTCGTCGAGCAGATGCGCAAAACTATAGACCTATATCTCTTACGTCGATCTCTTGTAGAATTTTAGAACATGTTTTTTGCTCGCGTATCATGTCATTTCTGGAAACCCAGAATCTACTATGTAGGAATCAACATGGATTCCGGAAACAGCGATCGTGTGAGACCCAACTCGCCTTATTTGTTCATGAGACCCAGAAAATATTAGATACAGGCTCCCAGGTAGATGCTATTTTTCTTGACTTCCGGAAGGCGTTCGATACAGTTCCGCACTGTCGCCTGATAAACAAAGTAAGAGCCTACGGAATATCAGACCAGCTGTGTGGCTGGATTGAAGAGTTTTTAGCAAACAGAACACAGCATGTTGTTATCAATGGAGAGACGTCTACAGACGTTAAAGTAACCTCTGGCGTGCCACAGGGGAGTGTTATGGGACCATTGCTTTTCACAATATATATAAATGACTTAGTAGATAGTGTCGGAAGTTCCATGCGGCTTTTCGCGGATGATGCTGTAGTATACAGAGAAGTTGCTGCATTAGAAAATTGTAGCGAAATACAGGAAGATCTGCAGCGGATAGGCACTTGGTGCAGGGAGTGGCAACTGACCCTTAACATAGACAAATGTAATGTATTGCGAATACATAGAAAGAAGGATCCTTTATTGTATGATTATATGATAGCGGAACAAACACTGGTAGCAGTTACTTCTGTAAAATATCTGGGAGTATGCGTACGGAACGATTTGAAGTGGAATGATCATATAAAACTAATTGTTGGTAAGGCGGGTACCAGGTTGAGATTCATTGGGAGAGTGCTTAGAAAATGTAGTCCATCAACAAAGGAGGTGGCTTACAAAACACTCGTTCGACCTATACTTGAGTATTGCTCATCAGTGTGGGATCCGTACCAGGTCGGGTTGACGGAGGAGATAGAGAAGATCCAAAGAAGAGCGGCGCGTTTCGTCACTGGGTTATTTGGTAACCGTGATAGCGTTACGGAGATGTTTAATAAACTCAAGTGGCAGACTCTGCAAGAGAGGCGCTCTGCATCGCGGTGTAGCTTGCTCCCCAGGTTTCGAGAGGGTGCGTTTCTGGATGAGGTATCGAATATATTGCTTCCCCCTACTTATACTTCCCGAGGAGATCACGAATGTAAAATTAGAGAGATTAGAGCGCGCACGGAGGCTTTCAGACAGTCGTTCTTCCCGCGAACCATACGCGACTGGAACAGGAAAGGGAGGTAATGACAGTGGCACGTAAAGTGCCCTCCGCCACACACCGTTGGGTGGCTTGCGGAGTATCAATGTAGATGTAGATGTAGATGAATGTGCACGTGTATGTGCAGTATGCAAGAGTTGCCCCCACCTGGTCTAAACTGTAGTTTCTCGTTTTTGTCGCTGGACATCCTTTGAAATATAGAAGGACACCAGGTCTGGCAGCATTTTACGAAGCGACGTAGGAACGAAGAACAACACTTCATTTGCTTTAAGAGAGTTCTGTGAAATAATAGACGAGGTAGGAAATTATAGTAACAGTAATAAACCGAAAAGTTAACAGTTATTTCACAATATACACTAAAAGGAGAAAGCAGATGATTTGCTGCTTGTATCTACATAATATGCCTTTCTCTACTTTATGTCCTTGAAAATGAAGAAATTAATATAAAAAAGAGTTCTTTAACCTCGTTTCTGCCTTTTAGCACTGACTATTCGTAATTCCCA
The DNA here is from genome assembly GCF_021461395.2 of Schistocerca americana. Classification (NCBI taxonomy): domain Eukaryota; kingdom Metazoa; phylum Arthropoda; class Insecta; order Orthoptera; family Acrididae; genus Schistocerca; species Schistocerca americana. Next base: position 158,903,078 of record NC_060119.1, on the reverse strand, counting down.
AATAGTGGCGTGATCCTCGATTACAGTATGATTTTTCAGCGAAGTTCCAAAAAATTTGGATCAGTAGGTGAATATCGGTGATCTTTTGTTTTGTAGTATTAAACTACTTATCGCTTTTGCAGAAAAGCAGACACTGTGGACAGACTACGTTTTCTTATTTTTTTTGCCTGTTTAATTAAAAATTTTGATTTTCTATACCTTGAAACTGAATATGTCAAAACTTTTCAATCTTTGTTCGATTTCAACGTATGATACAAGAAATAATAAGAATAAAAAAGGAAAAAAGATTGTTTCAGAAATCGATAAATTTGAGCGGTTGTAACAGTCATGTTGAGCTGGCGTGGAGAAAACCGATATATTCGAAAACCAATTATTTCAGCGATAACCACCATTCCTATGTCGAAACACGCCTTAAATCTTAATGAAATGATGAGTTTGAAATAATGAAAATGAATCTAATTAAATGCCTAAATATCTAATTATGATCTCAGTGAAAATTGTTTAATTGACACTGAATACTGAAGTACATTATGAAAGTTACGTAACACGATGTGCAATGTCTGATGTGTAATATTCATGAAATAAATTACTGCTCAACATGGAAGAAATTAACTGTTTAATATTACCTTCACTGTTCACTGTTAATTAAACTGCTTACTTAGTACAACCTGAATATTCTGACAACGTAATGCCTGATCACAAGACTGCAAAATGATATCTCCCTTGGAAGAGAAGTTGCTTACCCCTTGTTTTGCAAGTTATTTTGTGTCTTGTGTACTGACGTTCTGGAAAGCAAAATGAATTCAGCAAATACAGCAGCTAAAGAAAAATAATCTGCTCAAAGATTTTCTTTGCCCTGCTGCGTGTGGTGTAACGTGCCATCAAAAATATTGAAACTTTACTTTAAAGAAAAGAGTTTTGGAAAAATTCAACTCTATCAAAATAGACTGTACAACACAAGAAAACGCCAAAAACTGCGAAATACTCTCATTACAAAAATTACAGACATTTAAACCAAGGAATTAACAAATCTTGAATATTGTAAATTATCTAAGGGGTAAAGATTTCTTTCAGTTGATGATTCTGGCCAACAAACATTTCATTTTTGCGCATGCATGTGTTACCTTAAAATATTTCTCCACATCCTTCTTCATCAGTACAGTGAATAAAATAGCTTTATGAACAAGTTTTCATCTCCATAATAAAGTAATCCAGATAATTTCTTCCAGATTCACAAGTATCGAATCTCCCTAAAGTTCAACTTCTGGTTATTGTGCTTCAAAAAAGAATGCTCCGGCGCTGGGCAACTTTCTTGTAAGCAAGTGCACCACAGATTACACTAAACACAGACTCAGGATCCTTATTCACTATTCGTGCAACGGCCTCATACGTCTTTGCCCCTGTACAGTAGGTGTGAATTATTTACAGTGGCAGAAAACAAATGAAAACCTTACAAACTCGATCTGTAATGAAACTTGATAAAGCTACAGCACTATTAATATTGATGGAGATACGAACTTCTTACAAAGAAAATCGTTACATTATAAAAATGAAGAACGAATTTCATTTTACTGTTTTCACAGATACACAACTAAGGAGAAGAAGAAACATTTTGTTTGATAAGAGTAAGAAGGATTTTACTGTTGTCACAAACTCTGTTAAATCTGTCAGTGGAAAATAAAGTGGCAACAACATGAAGAAAAATATAATCTCGACCATTTTGAACCCCACAGAAATTTCTTGTAAATATTGATAAAAATACCAAGATAGCTGCATTTATATACATCGAGGTGATAAAAATCATGAGACTGCGATGTGCACGTATATAAATGGTGGAAACACCATGTTTTCTTTTTTTTTTTTTTTTTTTTTTTTTTTTTTTTTTTTTTTTTTGAGTCATGGGTCTTCTGACCGGTTTGATGCGGCTCGTCACGAATTCCTCTCGTATGTCAACCTCTTCATCTCAGAGTAGCACTTGCAACCTTCGTCCTCAATTATTTGCTGGATGTATTACAGTCTCTGTCTTTCTCTACAGTTTTTGCCCTCTACGGCTTCCTCTAGTACCATGGAAGTCATTCCCTGACGTCTTTACGGATGTCCTATCATCCTGTCCCTTCTCCAGGCCAGTGTTTTCCAAATATTCCTTTCCTCTCCAGCTCTGGACAGAACCTCCTCATTCCTTGCCTTATTAGTCAACCGAATTTTCAGCATTCGTCTGTAGCACCAGATCTCAAATGCTTCGATTCCCTTCTGTTCCATTTTTCCCGCAATCCCTCTTTCAGAAATTGCTTCCTCAAATTAAGGCCTGTGTTTGATACTGGTAAACTTACCTTGGCGAGATCTACCCTTTTCGCCAGCGTTATCCTGTTTTTGGTTTCCTTCTTGCTTCGCCCATCCTAGGTAGTAGAATTCCTTAACTTCATCTAGTTCGTGAACATCAATCCCGATCTTAAGTTTCTCACTATTGGCATTTCTGCTACTTCTCATTACTTTCGTCTTTCTTAAGTTTACTCTCAATCCGTATTCTGTACTAATTAGAGTATGCATTCCATTCAACGGATCATGTAATTCTTCTTCACTTTCATCCAGGATAGCAACGAATCTTACCACTGATGTCCTTTCACCCTGATTTATAATCCACTTTTGAACCTATCTTTTATTCATCCATTGTTTCTTCGATATATAAACTGAACAATATGGGAAAAGAATACACGCCTGCCTTTCGTTTTTTTTGAGTCATCCGTCTTCTGACCAGTTGGTGCGCCTGCCACGAATTCCTCTCCTGTACATCTCAGAGTAGCACTTACAACCCATATCCTCAATTATTCGCTTGATATATTCCAATCTCTGTCTTCCTTTATAACTTTTGCCCTCTCCATCTCCCTCTATTACCATGGAAGACATTCCCTGATGTCTTTACAGATGTCCTATCACCCTGTCCGTTCTCCTTGTCAATGTTTCCCCTTATATTCCTATCCTCTTCATTCCTTATCTTACCAGTGCACCTAATTTTCAACATTTGTCCGTAGCACCACACCTCAAATGCTTCGATTCTCTTCGTTCATGTTTTCCCACAGTCCATATTTCACTACGATACAATACTGTGCTCCCAACATTCATTCTCAGAAATTGTTTTCTCAAATTTAGGCCCATGTTTGATACTAGTAGACCTCTCTTGGCCAGGAATGTCCTTTTTGCCACTGCTAGTTTGCTTTTGATCTTCTCCTTGCTCCGTCCGTCAGTGGTCATTTTGCTGCCTACCTAGTAGAGTTCCTTAACTTCATGTATTTTGTGAGCATTAATCCTGACGTTAGGTTTCTCAGTGTTCTCCTATCTGCTACTTCTCATTACTTTCTTCTTTCTTCAATTTACTCTCACTTCGTATTCTGTACTCATTACACTGTTCATTCCATTCAGCGTATCATGAAATTCTTCTTCACGATCATTTCATCATCGAATCGTATCATTGATATTCTTTGACCTTGAATTTTAATCCCGCTCTCGAAATTGTCTTCTGCATACTACATCCATGTCTTTCACCCTTTTTAATCCGAGCACTTTATTCTTGGTCGCCCACTCTAATTATTCCCTGCTGGCTCTTGTAGATATTGTATATTATCCGTCGCCGTATAGCTTACCTCTATTTTTCTCAGAATTTCTAACGTCTTGCACCATTTTACAGCGTCGAACGCTTTTTCCAGGTCGACAAATCCTATGAATTTGTCTTGATTTTTCTTTAGTCTCGCTTCCATTACCAACCGCAGCTTTAGAAATGTGTCTCTGGTGCCTTTACCTTTCCCATAGCCTAGCTGATCGCCATCTAACTCACCCTCGGCATCGCGTACACAAGCTATAAAAGGGCAGTGCATTGGCGGGGCTGTCATTGGTAGTCAGATGATTCACGTGAAAAGGTTTGCGACGTGATTACGGCCGCACGAGGGCAATTAACAGACTTTCAAAGCGGAATGATAGTAGGAGCTAGATTCATGAGACATTCCATTTCAGAAGTCGTTATGGAAGTCAATATTCCAGATACACAGAGTCAAGCGTGTGCCGAGAATACGACATTTCAGGCGTTATCTCTCACCAATGAGAGCGCACCGGCCGACGGCCTTCACCTAACCACCGAAACCAATGGCGTTTGTGTAGAGTTCTCAGTGCTAATAGTCAAGGAGCAAGGCGTGAAATAACCGAACAAATCAATGTTGGACGTACCAAAAATGTATCCGTTAGGACAGTTCTACTCCTGTAATTTACCCTAATTGTACGCTGGCGATGCCTCTATACCTCCCCCAAACGCGCAAACCTCTGCCAATACTAAATACTAACTTACTGTACTACCCTATGCTAATACTATTCAAGTGAATTTTCATGCATTGTATTCCTTGTAAGTTCCTCTTTTATTTTTCGATGTCCGGCAGTGTTGTCTGCTGATGCTGGACAGGTCAGGAAGTGCATCTGCTCACTCTGGTTCTGGTGATTTACCTGAAACCTTTGTAGTGGCATTTATGATTGTGTACACGATATTTTACATAGTACAAGGCTGCTGCTGCTGAAATGATATAAACATTTTTCTCGTTTAAGTTTTATCCACGGTCCATCATTTCGTTTCTGCTTCCTGTTTCCAGGTCTGGGATTCTCCACTCCACCGTGGCTTGCACTTGTCATTGCTAATTCCCCATACACAATATTTCTCCGACGGCACTGGCATGGCACTGGCAAAATTCTACCATGAGACAGACTACATCGCACGACAGGCGATGTCTCATATCACACCGAGTGTTAGCGGCGACACGCGCCCAAAGCGTGGACTGCTACCACAGTACGAAACATATCCTAAAATCGAGACGCACATTCTCTATGGCACGATTTACCGTCTTGACACCACGAAGAACATAAAGTGACGTACATCCGTCCCTTGGACAGTATGCAAGAAACCACGGAAAGTAAATGGAAACAATATCATTTGTGAAGGCTCTTCTACGAAAATGCTACAACAGAGTACGATGCTCAGTTGCGGAAATCTGACAATTGTGAGGTCCAAAGAAATAACAACAGTACTCAGATGTTTGGAGTACTCAGTATTCCTACGTGCCTGGTTTGGTATGCCTCAAAATATGCCAATTGGTGATTACATATAACTTGCAACGGAATTTGAATTCAACCTGCCACCTGCCAGAGAATGTTGGCATGAAGACGTCACAAATACGCAACTCATTTGACCACGTTCAAATGCTGAAAACTAATGGAGATGACAAACAAACAAAATAACACTGAGGTAGAACAAATGGAAAATTAAGCTGAGCAACACAATATAAACATTAAATTACGTTAAAAGAATTCATCCACGGAGACTATTTACATAGTGCATCTTCTCTTCCCGTTACAGTTCTCTTGTATCTTCGTACTCTACCAGGTTAATATCGCTCATTCCGATAGTTTCTGCGGCATTGTTTTGAGCTGAGTCTGCAGCGGCTGTATATCAATTCCTGTTTCAATTTTCTCTGCGTGACCCCTAAGATGGGTTAGGTGGCCTCAATTCCACATATTCGCTACATTGGTTATTCCAGTGACCTTGACCGTTGTATGTCCTGCTATTTCTTTGCTGTTGCTCCCTAGAATCCTGTTGATCCTAGTTCGAATTCTGTTGCTCTTACCAGTTTCCGTTTCGTCGGTAGTAGTAGTTGTTGTTATAACTATAATTTCGTCGTCTTCTTCTGTTTTCCCGTGGTGGCTGATTTTGGTTTCAATTCGATCGATGTTTCTCCCATTTCGTCCATTGTCATTCCTCTCTGGTTAATCTGGACAGTTACGGTCATTATTTCTACCTCTTTCCCGCTAGTTGTGAGTTTCATTCATGTATTCGAGTTCACACAAAGGAGTCTTGAAACCTTCAATTGAACAGCTGCATCTACCGATGGGCAGTTGCTGGTAACATAAAGGTAATTTAATATAGGAGTGCCTTATAATTTCCTTGGGACTGTACGGTTGATCCAAGAATCGGTTCTTCTTGACCAGGGATTCGAAGAATTTGACAGGACTGCGGAATCCTGACGCTTCTAAGCCCTTTCCTAACATGTTTTATCCTCTCCTGTGTGTCTTCCCCCCAATATCGCGCCTATGTTCTGCAATCGAACCTTCTAAGAAACCACAGATAAACTGGAGCTTTTATTTCAGTGGCCAAGATTCTGGTAGCATGTGATCGTACTGTGCTGTCCAGGTCTTTGGATACAATGTGTTGTTTTCCTCCTTGTAGACTTGAAAATTCTGCATGGTCAAGAAAAGTTTGTGGTCGAAGGGTTCGACGCATCCGCCGTACGAATTTTCCCTCTGGTCTGCAGTGCGTGATTCCATGTATCCGTGCCCAAACGATCCTCGTGCACTGTTATGGTACCCCCTCGTGTTGTTAGATTCACGTAATAGCGTTTCTGACCTCCGAAAACGTGTACAATTGTTTTCGGGCTCGGTCTCTGACGGAGCGTGTTCTATTTCGTGTTTTGAGCATATTCCTGCTACATTCGTCCATGTGCAGGGAGTGAGTCCTCATATAGTGGTTCAGAGAGTCGCAAAACAGTTTCTTCACTTCTGTGATGCTCTCGATGGCGCTCTACCGGACGAGATGGTGTTTGCAATTGCGCGACCCCCTAATGTGCCTGCCGAACGTCCTTTGCCAACTCGTTTTGTTGAGCGGTGACTCGGGTCTGCTGATCTTTTAACTTCAGGGATTTCGGCCTGCTTGATTTCTATCTGTTCAATTCGCTTCACAGCCTCACTCTTTTTTGCCTTGCTTTTGGGAAGTTGCAAGTGCCTCAGTTCTTGCCAGTTTAACTTGTTCTTTGCCCACTGATGCGTCCTTTTTTATTCTGTGGGCACTTTTAAAAGTAATATATAATCAAAAATGTAATCTCTTAACATTTTTGGTAAATTATTGATTGGTAAATTATAATGATAAATTTCAGAATTACAGTCATAAGAAAGAGAGAATTTGAGTTTTCTGTTTCCTCCCATATTCTATATCAGTTTCCTCATAGCTACCAAATCTCCTTCAGTATTCCTTTTCTCCATAAATTACTTCTAATACATCAATTCCATCAATAGGTCCTACATTTCTCAAATGTTCTATAATTAAAGATAGTTCAAAATAATCTGTGCAAACATTGCATTTAACTTGTTTCTTTTTTGGTTCATTATTTCTATCAAAGAAAATGTCAAACTTAAATTTGTCACATGTATTGATCATATTTATCCTTATTTATAAGACAAGATTTTATCATCAATTATTCTCATCCTATGAAAATATATTCTACATAAATGGACTGAAGAAGCTCAATGATGCTAACACTCAGAAAGTTTTTAAAAAACATAATGAGCTGAAAGTAAATGAAATATATTGCATTGCAACATGTGAGTATTTGAAAATTAGATTTGGACCAAAAATTTGTATGGAGCTTGTTGATCAATTTAAGACTATTTTGCCAAACAGATATTGTAAAGTAATTACTGGTTGGATTTATCGGTATTTTATGTTGTATTAAACTGAGCTGTAATGGAATGAAGAAACTGAATAATGGTATTGAATTTCATGATATTTAGTTTTTGGTACAAATGAAATTTTTTCCATATATTTTCACTGCACTTGCTCTTACTTACTGCCGCCTGCCGAATGTTATTCGAAAAATTATCTGTCCCCTGGAACAATGACTAATTCTTTCTCGATTTCAGAAAAAGGGATTAGTACAACCATTATCTGTACTGCTCCTGCACTGTGTTCCCACTTCCCACTTGTTGTGTGGTAAATATGCACGTTTCATTCGAAGACTAAACTTAGAATGTTATGCAAATCATGTGTTCCTTGAAAATACACAGCATTGTTCATCAGGGAGTGCCTTCTATGAATTCAGTGGATTTTTCCTGTGTGATGAAGCCTTCAATTTCTGTTGTCGATTACATTCAATGTCATAGACTTGAACACCATCAGTTCAGATCTTCCTCAGAACAAATAGAATATTTGTCAAGTAATATCTCTTACCAAGTAGCAGTAAGATGATTAACCTGTGGTAAAATTTTGTCAAGCTTCTTTTCAATGAGAATAAAGACTGAAATATGTCTGAATGAGAAATCCAATACTTTGGAGCTCCTGCCAGACAAAATATTGCTACAGAAACTACGCTTCTCATCTGACATTGCTTTCCATTTCAATGAAACTATGAAAAAATTTGAAAGGGAGGACAGTGTCATTTGTGATCTTCACAGACATGTTAAAGCTTTTAGGCTGAAACTGATACTTTCTTATACTTCGCTAACTGACAATCGCTAAATGCTGAACATGGTTCAAGTTCTCACTTTTTTCTTCCAACAGCTTCCTTGGTGACCTGTAGAAAGAGCTCTCTTCCAGTTTCTGATATTTAGATGCTCATTCCAAGGAGATCCCAATTCTCCAGAACTCTTTTTCTTGTGAAATGTTCATGTAGAACTGCAAATGGAAATAACGATCTGCGAGCTAATGATATCATGAAGGACCAGTTTAAAGAAGGAAGTCTTTTTCAGTGCTCCAGTTTCTTCTGGAAGAACACTTCCTCAAGATCAAAGTCTGTGCACAAGGATTGCCATCTGCATTGGGCCTTTCCTACACGTGTCAACAAACAGCTTTCGCTTAAATTTACAATATCTAAATACAAAAGTAACTTCAGTGATAAATATTTAGGGGATATTCTAGTCATCCAAGAGACTAAGAGCCACAGTTTGAGAAAATTTTGAATTCAAACACAAATTTCATACTTTTCAATAATTGAACTAAAGAGTAATAAAGTGCACCTGAGGTTTACACTGAATATTGTGTTTGCTTTAAACAACATAAAATTTATGCAAGCCAGCAGGCTTTGAAAGGAGGCTGTCCTATTCGCCAGGACGATTTTCAGAGGATTTTGGCCATAAATGTGAATGAAGTTGCAAGTTTGAAAAATACACTCAACGTCTGTAATATAGATATAATCATATTGTTTGTAAGACTGTGTCTGGGCTGAGAGAAGATGGTTAATGTTAAGGAAGACAATAAAAGTTCTAAAGAAGAGATTAAAGAATGAGTTATGGAAGAAATGATGAGATGAAACAGATCAGGCAAGATGCAAGTGCGTTCAAGCGTGTGATAAATAATCTAGAGTCGAGAGTTGAACACACCGAAACAGCAGCATAGTTAGTTTGAAACGGAGGCACAGGATCTTCAAGAGCCTTGCGCATCATTTGAGGCTAAAGAAACAGTTACGTTAGAGCAGTTAAATACAGCTGCCAGACAGGTAGAAGAACTTCTGCAATGATGACCAAACTTGCTAGCAATGCATACAGAAATTGTGATGTTACACAGTCTGCTCCCATCCAAAGGCGGAAGAACACCTTTCTCTTCATCATTTTAAAAACAGTGAGACATGACAATTAATCAACAGCGCAAGGCTCTCGTAAGGAAACTTGATGACCAATTATCGTGCGTTGAACGGAAAATCAGTCACATGGGTGATGATACCGATAACTATACTTTGCGTTTTAATACTCCTAGCAAACTTCCTGATTTGTGTCATGTAGGTGTACTGACACATGAAAAAAATGCGTGACACAAACAAAATAGTGCCGGTGCCTCACACAGTACGAATAACAATTTGACCTCTCATCATAAGGACTAATTTTATTACGAACAATTTTCCTTCAGTTCGGAAGTTGAAAGCTTTTCGAAATTCTGCCAGTTACATGCACCCCAGAGAGTGGCTACAACAATTCCAATACTTTCGCCCATCAACTTGAACGTATGTTCTGTGGCCATTTAGAATCTGAACCAGCCACAAGAATGAGAGCGATCGTACAAGGATAACAAACGGAAAGTGAATTTCGTCACGCATTCTTGTCGGCATACTGGTCTGAAACAACGCAAAGCAGGGTGAAATTCAGTATCATTATGCCAAAGAATTTTGAAGGATCTGACTTCTCCACCCCAGTAGACTATTTTCAGCTAATCATACACAAGAATCTCTTCTTATCGAATCTGTACAGTCCCTCTTAATTAATAAGATTTCTTTGGCTAAATTACAGACATGCTTTCCACACATTATTTTGGCAGACCGCAGTAAAGATGACAGCGAGGCTTTTCAAAATTTATTGCATGAACTCGAAGTTGACAAAGAGAAATTTCACTTACAAAATAAATACAGAGATGGCAACAGAATAAATCTCGACAAAACTAAACAGATCAGACGAAAGTACTTTGCCAATTGGAAAAAACGGTTATGAGCAGCGTTATCAATTCTCTAATAGTAGTTATCACAATAATATAGACAACCGGCATTCGAGAGATCTGTCGTGCAATCATGGCAATTTCAGAGACAGAGGTCGTGGTTTTAGGAACCGAAGATGTTACACAATAACAGTGATTCTCACAGAGATCAGAGTAGTGAAGGAAATAACAGCAACTGACGTGAAAGACGAAACTTTAATTCGGATCTAGAAAATTAGAACACTGATTTCAGATAACATGGTTATCATTGTAACCAAACACGAGATAAATCGCGTAAACGTAACAGTTATTACAAAAGAAATAATCATGAGAGACGCGATGTTGATGCGATTAGACCACCTAAGCCTCGTGACAGGCCATCACAAGGACGACTGACGGCACATACAGCGAACAAGTCGTTTGATGATACAGAGAATTCCTCCATTCATACCATATTATACATTGTGGATCTGTCAGTGAACAAAATAAACAGTGTTAGCCTATTAGTAATCAGAATGAGGAACGAATGTTAGGTGAAACTGACCAGTGTTTTTGACTGGGTATCTCACTACATGCCTTAATCAGATGATAGTAAATATGAAACAGACGTACATCCAGAATCATAAAGGAACGTAAGTAATGATATGGTAATGGGTTTTGGTGATGCTTTCTTAGGAAAAAAAACATTTTGTGAAACGGATTCATAAGAGAGATGAATAGGTTTTGCACAGTTCGATGATATGAGTGACACCTTGTTGGAAGAGAAGGTAGACATTCACAAGATCTTAATTCATATTATAGTGTCATTTTATGTTGGACAGGTTCCTTTACGAGCGGTATTAGACTCAGATAGTCCTATTTTGGTTATCAGTGAGGCAGATTTCAATAAATGTCAGGGGTCGACTATTTGTCTACTATTTACACTGCAACGAACCAAAATTAACGGTGTTATTACTGGTAAAACTGTAGAGGTTTGGATTTCATTTGCGAAAGTCATCAGTTCCAAGCTCATTTTTTAATTGTGCCATTTCTTACTACGCAGATAATATTGGGTTCGATTTATTGACTGGGTACAAGGCCATTCTGAATTGTAATGTCGCTTAGGCGAAAGCTGTAGTCGATAGCAGAGTAATATCTCTCGAGTCCGAGCATTGGATTACAAAACAGGAAGAAGACATCAAGTGTTTGAAATTATTATCCTCATCAAAATCACAACCTTTCATTGAAGCTATTGCTCATAAATCATGTACTTTTCAGGTAATGGAACGGACTTTTAATGTATCTGAAATTATTTGTGATAAAGTAGAGAGCATAGAGGATGCTTCTGAAGTAGATAGGCAAGAGTAATTTAATATCTTACAGTCACATTCTAAACTGTCTATATGACTTGGTCAAATGATGACAGGGAATGTGAAACATGTACATCCACAAGCGGTAGGGAACATAAGTAATGATATGGCAGGGGATTTTCGTGATACTTTTTTAGGAAAAACATTTTGTGAAATGGATTCACAACAAATCTGGCATCATACTAAATATTCTGTATGAATTTGACGTCAGGGAACATACGAAATATTTTTACTCTGTCTTATTCTATTTTAGTGCTACACAGGGAAAGAGTAAAGAATGAGATCCGTTCCGTGTTACCTCGACGAGTCACTGAAACTGCCTTGAATTCTTACAACAGACAAACTCATGTTGTTGAAAAAGGAAATTGGTTAGTACGTCTGGCGTTAGATTCCGAACAAGTCAATACCATTATTCTCCTGAAACAGATTGTTCAATACTATTACTTTTCCTGAAACAGGTTGTCCTCATCAATTTGAGGAATTGTTACACAACTTTCATGGTGTAAAGGTGTGCTTTTTGAATACAGCTCAAATGTAATAGTGAACTACAGCCATCTGTTCTGCTCGTTGTAGGGCTCCTTGATTTAATTCACGATATAATGCTCCTGAAGGGCCAGAAAGAAGAATATTGTAATGTCTGACATTTTTGGAATGATCATAATTGTTAAAGTTAATGCTATTTCTACACTGAAGATTGGATAAATTGCAGTAATTAGAAAAAAATCGAAGGAAGAAAGATACTCATGCTGATATTTTTGGATAAAACCCACAGTCAAATGGTCATCTTTTTTATTGGTTATTAATTCATTTTTATAATATTGTTGTGTGGACTATAACGATTATTGAAATAATAAATCTAATAAAAATTCTTGTAGTTTCTGATAGGGCTGTTTTCCTTGATTAATAATCAAGTTTTTTCGTTAGAACTTAAATGTACTATAATATACCAGAAAACTGTTATCTACCTCATCAATAAATGAACTTTAGATTTCAGGTCCAAGTTTTGGCTAGTGCAGCTGTGGCCTGCTTGTAGGAAATATGCAGGTCTTCTTTGCTTTTATACCTTTTATCCGTTTTGTAAACAGCGCTTTGAACTCAGCAGTGCATCTTCTGCCTTTATTTGTGGAGTAAACTCTATTTTTCGTGATCACTTGAAGGAATTTATTACCACCTATGTTAACGATACCCTCATTATTGGAGAGTCATGGTTAGAACGTAACACTCTTCTTAATTCACTGCTACAAATATTTGTTGAGTTTGGTATCACAGTTTACTGAATACAGAGGATCCACCCCTCTTTGACACATACATCAACTGGCAACTGATGCCTCCTTAAGGTGACTGTTACCATTTGTTCTCTTATTTCATGGTACACACCTCTTATCCTACTCTCCTATTTAGATAATAAGTGTAAATACCTCTCTCCTACATTCCTAGTGTAATGTAGTGAAGTACGTTTTGAGACAAGTTGACCTTCCACTGCAACAAATTATTTTCTGATGTGGTGATAAATGAAATTTGGTAATTTATATATGATGTTTCAGAAGCATACTTTATTGATGCCATTTTGAGACACTTGAAAATAGTTGTAGGAAGCTAAAAATCCTCAGCTACTTACTACTTATGACACAGAGAAATTACATTTCAGATTTCAATGAATATGCTGTCGCTGTGGTTTTCAGTCCAGAAACTGGTTTGATGCAACTCTCCATGCTACAGTTTCAGTACAAGCTTCTTCATCTCCAAGTACCTACTTCAACTTAAATCCTTCTGACTCTGCTTAACGTATTCATCTCTTTGTCTCTCTCCACGATTTTTACCATCTTCGCTGCCCTTCAACACTAAGTTGGTGATCCCTTGATACCTCAAAACATGTCCTACCAACTGATCCCTTCTTCTAGTCAAGTTGTGCCACACATTCCTCTTCTCTCCAGTTCTATTCAGAACCTCCTCATTAGTTATGCGATCATCCCATTTAATCTTCAGCATTCTTCTGTAGCACCAAATTTCGAAAGCTACTATTCTCTTCTTGTCTAAACTATTTATCGTCCATGTTTCGCGTCCACACATTGACTACACTCCATACAAATACTCTTAGAAAAGACATCCTGACACTTAAATCTATACTCCATTTTAACAAATGCGTCTTCTTCAAAAACGCTTTCCTTGCCATAGCCAGTCTACATTTTATATCCTCTCTACATCGACCATAATCAGTTATTTTGTTCCCCAAATAGCAGAACTCGTCTACTACTTTAAGTGTCTCATTTTCTAATGTAATTCCCTCAGCATCACCTAATTTAATTCAACTACATTCCATTGTACTTGTTTTGCTTTTGTTGATGTTAATCTTATATCCTCCTTCAAGACACTGTCGATTGCATTCAACTGCTCTTCCAAGTCCTATGCTGTCTCTGGCAGAATTACAATGACATCGGCAAACCTTAAAGTTTTTATTTCTTCTCTATAGATTTATTTCCTACTTCAAATTTTTCTTTTGTTTCCTTTACTTCTTGCTAAATATACAGATTGAATAACACTGGGAACAGGCTACAACCCTGTCTCACTCCCTTCTCAACCACTACTTCCCTTTCATGCCCCTCGACTCCTATAACTGCCATCTGGTTCCTGTACAATTTGTAGGCAGCCTTTCGCTCCCTATATTTGATCTCTGCCACTTTCTGAATTTGAAAGTGTTTTCCAGTCAACATTGTCGAAATCTTTCTCCAGGTCCATAAATGCTAGAAACGTAGGTTTGCTTTTCCTTAATCTATCTACTACGAAAAATCAAAGGGTCAGTATTGCCTCCAGTTCTTTCAATTTATCCAAGCCCCATCTCCTTAAATTCCCAACTTCAGCTTTTTCAGTTTTAATTTGCAGTTCATAACCAATAAACTGTGGTCATAGTCCACATCTGCTCCTGGAAATGTCTTACAGTTCAAAACCTGATTTCGAAATTTCTGTCTTACTATTATATAATCTATCTGAAACGTTCCAGTGTCTCGAATCCTTTTCCACATATACAATCCTCTTTCATGATTCTTAAACCAAGTGTTAGCTACGATAAATTTATGCTCTGTGAAAAATTCTCCCAGGCAGCTTCCCCTTTCATTTCTACGGAACTCAAACTGTTCTTCCCTGAGGTCGGCGTCTACCAGTTTTTCAATTCCTTTGTAAGGAATTCGTGTTAGTATTTTGCAGCCGTGACTTATTAAACTGGCAGTTCGTTAATTTTCACACCTGTCGACATCTACTTTCCTAGGGATTGGAATTATTATATTCTTCTTGACGTCTGAGGGTATTTCACTTGTCTCATACATCTTCCTCACCAAATAGTAGAGTTTTGTCATGGCTGGCTCTCCTAAGGCTATCAATAGTTCTAATGGAATGGGGCCTTGCTTCGACTTAGGTCTTCCAGTGCTCTATTAAATTCTTCACACAGTATCATAACTCCCATTTCATCTTCACCTACGTCCTCTTCCATTTCCATAATACTGCCCACAAGTACATCACCCTTCTATAGACCCTCTATATACTCATTTCTCCTTCCTGATTTCGCTTCCTTGCTTAGAACTGGTTTTACATCTGAGCTCTTGATACCCATACAAGTGTTTCTCTTTTCTCCAAAGGTCTCTTTAATTTTCATGTAGGCAGTATCTATCTTACTCCTAGTGATATATGCCTCTATGTTCCTACATTTGTCATCTATCCATCCCTGCTTGGCCATTTTGCACTTCTCGATCTCATTTTTGAGATGCTTGTATTCCTTTTTGTCTGCTTTATTTACTGAATTTTTATAGTTTCTCCTTTCATCAGTTAAATTCAATATCTCTTCTGTTATCCAAGGAGTTCTACTAGCCGACGTCTTTTTAGCTACTTGATCCTCTATTGCCTTCACTGTTTCATTTCTAAAAGCTGCCCAATCTGCTTCTACTGCATTTATTTCCTCCATTCTTATCAATCGTTCCTTAATGCTTTCTCTGTAACTCTCCACGACCTCCGGTTCTTTCAGTTTATCCAAGCCCCATTTTTT
Organism: Schistocerca americana; assembly: GCF_021461395.2. Classification (NCBI taxonomy): domain Eukaryota; kingdom Metazoa; phylum Arthropoda; class Insecta; order Orthoptera; family Acrididae; genus Schistocerca; species Schistocerca americana. Next base: position 158,887,438 of record NC_060119.1, on the reverse strand, counting down.
TAAATTGCTAACTTCAGCTTCTTCAGTTTTAATCTGCAATTCATAACCAATAAACTGTGGTCAGAGTCCACATCTGCTCCTGGAAATGTTTTACAATTTAAAACCTGGTTTCGAAATTTCTGTCTTACCATTATATAATCTACTTGAAACGTTCCAGTTTCTCGAATCCTTTTCCACATATACAATCCTCTTTCATGATTCTTAAAACAAGTGTTAGATATAATTAATTTATGCTCTGTGAAAAATTCTACCAGGCAGCTTCCTCTTTCATTCCTTAACCCCATTCCATATTCACCTACTACTTTACCTTCTCTTCCTTTTCCTAATATCCAATTCCAGTCCCCCATACCTATTAAGTTTTCGTCTCCCTTCACTAGCTGAATAATTTATTTTACCTAATCATATATTTCTTCAATCTGTTCGTCATCTTCCAAGTATTTTTAACCCTGTATTCACCTGACAAGAGATATTGTTCCTCCTGCCACCGAACTTCACTAATTCCCACTATATCTAATTTTAATCTATCTTCTTCCCTTTTTAAATTTCCTAATCTATCTGCCCAATTAAGGGATTTCATATTCCACGTTCCGATCAGCAGAAAGCCAGTTTTGTTTCTCCTGATAGCGATGTAGTCCTGAGTAGTCCCCACCTGGTGATGTGAATGGGGGACTATTTTACCACCAGAATATTTTACCAAAGCGGACGTCATCATCATTTAACCATACAGACGCCATCATCATGAATATTAATAATTCACAAGAATGACAGAGAAATGGTATAGTGTGGCAATTTTGTGAAAATGCTGAGACCAAAAGATAAGAAACAATGTATTTATGATGTAGCTGTACTTTTGTGGTGAAATATGACGTGGATATTGTGCAATAATGTAAATGGTAAGTATGCCGAGTAGTAATGAAGGAATAATATGTACTGAGTAATGATTTGTATCTAGGTGAAGAGATGTTTTTAAGAATAAGTATTTCAGAAAGCCAATGACGAGTAGAAGATGATGTTATTTCAGTTGTGAGGATGTATGTGGATGTTTTTAGGGAATGCTATCTCAGGTAGACAGTGAGATGTAAAGTAAGATTTTTGTCTCAGTAGTGATGCCGCTAATATTAACTTTATAGGCATACAGAGTAGCAATGGGAACAAAAACAAAATTACATTTCCCATTAACATTTTCTTTCAGAACTGGGCTCTGTATGTATGTCTCTATGAGGAATTTACTCAAAAGATAACAGAGCCACTTGGTGGTTGACACCCGATCTTTGAATTTTCAGGAACTTGCAGCTTGTTAATGAAAACATTACTAACATGTTACTATTTTATCACCAGGAATGACAATGATGTTGCAGTTCTAATGATACCAGGATATTTCACAAATGTTAAGATGATGCTACTCCTACGATTTTTGCTCCAGTAGTACAAGATGATGACTGATGCATGACTGACATTAATTGTACTCTAATTAGGTTTTCTCTTCTAAGTGTGTATATACAATAACTAGCTATTTGTTGATCACCATACTTATGCCTACTGTTATTATATATCATATGTGATAGTTACCAGTCTGGTCATAGAAATAAATGTATGTAACTTAAGGTAATCGATCCAAGTCTCCTCAGTTATGTGAAGTACTTTAAAAATGGAGATACATATTCAAGATTGACGTTTGATGACATATTGATGAACAACTATTTACTTGTTTAAACAATTGGTTGAAATAGCACCAGAAATTTTTCGGCATGCGTTACATGCAATGTTTATGATGTCCATATTATAAGGTGCAGTGTATATACCATATAAGGATTTTTGGACAAGGCAGGTGTACAGGAAATTACCCTGTTTCTCACGACAGTTCATTTTGTGTCTAAAATATACTTAACTAGTTATCTGATTCCTTTGTAAATTTGTTGTGTGTATATTGGAAATGCATGGGTGACAATCTTGGTCAGCACAAAGCTTAACGGAAAGAGTTATGCTGGATGGCTTCATGCAATTTGCTGTTGCAGTGAGCTGGAATTCACACCATGTCTCAGCTTAGGAAAAAGAGTTCAAAGGTGCACACGTCTTCCGTTGCACACGTGCTGTTGGGTCTTGATCAATCGTCCTATCATTGTATCACTAAGTAGACTATACATCTTCTACAAATACATCCCACCAGGTAACAAAACGGTAGAATCACCTACATCAGCCTTCAGCACCTCTATTTCCGGATCTTCTGGAAGGTTCTCTAGTGCAGTCCTTTCTTCAGCGGTCTACGTAGTGATATTATGTACAGGAGGATTCATCAAGACGTAACAGCACGTGTGCAACGGGAGACGTGTGCACTTTTGAACCCTTCCTCCTTAGCTCCCGAGACCATCAAGCGCTTAGGGGTAGGACGTCAAACGGGACGACTTGGAGCAGGAGAGACACCACAGGAATTTTTAATTTCCACTGTCTATACTTTTAAAAATAAATTCATAAAACTTTGTCAGAATGACGAGAAAGGATTCAGGATTTACACTTATAGTGGAGGAAATTCAAGAATATAAGAAAATAATATATTTTTTTACATTTGTATTTCACCTTTTGTTCACTTACCATCGGCTGCATTTGTTGCTATAGGTACACTTTTCTTCATAAATAAGGCAGACTCTTCGATGAATTTTGCACAGCATACAAACCATACTTACAGGTGTATGGAACTCTAGAATTTTCCAAATCTATTAAAAACTGTGGTAAAAATAGAGATAATTAACTATAAAATTTGAGTTTTTTCTAAACATGAAGTTTAAAATGTAACAGCACATTCATTTTTTTCATAAATTAAATACTTTGTAGAGTTTCATACACCTGTAAGTATGGTTTGTATGCTGTGCAAAATTCATCGAAGAATCTCTCTTACTTATGAAGAAACGTGTAGCTACGGCAACAAACGCACCCAACAGTAAGTGAAAAAATAATGAACTTTCACATGTAAAACAAAATTAATTTTGCTATGTTTTTGAACTTCCACTGCTATGAGTGTGAATCCTGAATCCTTCCTGGTCATGCTGACAAAGTTTTATGGATTTATTCGTAAAAGTATAGACAGTGGTGTCTCTCCTGCTCCAAGACGGTCCGTTTGACGTCCTACCCCCCTTAGGACCACATGGCAGCCTACCACCGAAACTGTATGGCCTTCCTAAAGTACATATAGAAGGTCTGCCATTACGGCCTATAGTGAGGAATATTGACGAACCCACATATGATTTAGCCAAACATCTAGCTTCTTTGCTGAGACTGTTTGTTGGCAAATGTTCACATCATACAGGAAACTCAGCTGATTTTATCAACAGACTGGGGGCTCTCCACTTAAGTAGTTCGGATCTTCTAGTGAGTATAGAAGTTTCCCTTCTCACAAAATTACATCTTGCGGGTTCCTTGACGTTAATTGGTCAACGGTTTGAACCGGACATCACTGCTTTGCTTCGACAAGATCTTTCCTCAACTTATTTTATGTTTAACCAGGAATATTTTATACAGTCTGACGGTGTCGCCAAGGGGAGCCATCTGTCTCCTCTGGTGGCTAATCTTTTTATGGAGGATTTTGAGGAGAGAGCACTTGAATCAGCGGTTTTTAAACCAACTGTTTTTTTTTTTTGGAGATAAGTCGATGATACTTTCACAGCGCGGTCCCACGGAGAAGATAAGTTACCGGAGTTTTTTCATCACCTTAACTAAATCCATGAGAATATTCGATTTACTATGGAACTAGAGGAAGATGGCTGCCTTCCATTCCTGGATGTTTTGGTTAAACGGAAGAGTGACAACTCGGTGCGACATTCTGTTTATCGTAGGCCCACTCACACTGATTCGTACTTGCATTCTTTAAGTTGTCATCACCCATCCCAGACCATAAGTGTTCTTAAATCCCTTGTGCACAGGGCACATACGGTATCGGATGCAGAGAATTTGCCTAAGAAACTTACACATTTAAGGACGGTGTTCAGAGACATTAGACACTCGACCCGGCAAATTAACAGAGTCTTTTCAACTAGAACCAGGAACTGGGAAGTGGATAAAGAGGAGAACGCGCCAGCCAAGTCCCTAGCTTTTCTTACCTTCGTTGGAAATATCTCCTTTACAATAGCCAGGACTCTTAATAATTTTCATGTGAAAGTGATTTTCCGTCCAGTTTCTAATATTTCGGATTTGCTCGAATCGGTGAAGGTTGACTTGTTACTGCAGAAGGCGGGAATTTACAAAATACTGTGTCAATGTGGTATGGCCTATATAGTACAGACAACGAGTACAGTGGAAGAGCGTTGTACGGAACATCAACGTTGCACTCACTTACTGCAGCCCAGTATGTCTGCTTTTGTGGAGCATTGTATTTCCAACGGACATTCAATGGAGTACGACAAAACGTCGATTCTGGGCACAACAACAACTTCTTCAAAAATGGCTCTGAGCACTATGGGACTTAACATCTGAGGCCATCAGTCCCCTAGAACTTAGAACTACTGAAACCCAACTAACCTCAGGACATCACACACATCCATGCCCTAGGCAGGATTCGAACCTGGGACCGTAACGGTCGCGCGGTTCCAGACTGAAGCACCTAGAACCGCTCGGCCACACCGGCCGGCTAAACAACCTTTTGGGACTCAATTTTCAAAGAATCCGTTGAAATACGCATCGCGGGAAATCTAACGAACCGTGACAGTGGTTACCAATTGAATAACTCGCGGAATCCCGTCATCTAAGAAATTTGCTCGAGACGAAGACGCCAGAAGACTTCGATAGCTGCGGCCAGCGACGATACAGACGGAAACTGAGTATTGCAGTTCCACCAGCAACCGTGACAGTGGTTGCCAATTGAATAACTCGCGGAATCCCGTCATCTAAGAAATTTGCTCGAGACGAAGTGGCCAGAAGACTTCGATAGCTGCGGCCAGCGACGATACAGACGGAAACTGAGTATTGCAGTTCCACCAGCGAGGACGCTGCCGCTGGGCGGTGTGGTCCTTCTGTCTCAGCGACTGCAACGCATGCGCGGCAGTACCATCAGTGCACGATATAAGACAGAGGGGAGAGCATCTTCGTCAGTCATCGTTCGGCTCACCTGAAGACGGCTGGCAGTTGTCCACCCGAAGTATCGTGCAATGAAATTTACGACGACTGGCTGCAAGCCCGAAATCTTTTTGAACAGTTGATTCGCCGGGAAAATTTCAAATTTTACATCATTTGGGTTGTCAGGCCGCGTAATATATCTTCTACACGATCGACGTTTAGACCTCTCTGTGGGGAAGTTCTTCAGGATCTTGTTGTATCCACGTTGACCGACCACAATCAGTGAACAGTAGACACCATAAGATCCTGAAGAAAATCCCAGCAGAGGGGTTGAAATGTTGAGAAGAATTACGATGTGGCCAAACAACCCAGAAGACTTTAGCTTCAACAGTAAATTTATCTAAAAGTTACTTCTTGTATTATCTTAGAAGCCAGATTAAGGAAAGACAAACCTACGTTCCTAGCATTTGTAGATTTACAGAAAGCTTTTGACAATGTTGACTGGAATACTCTCTTTCAAATTCTGAGGGTGGCAGGGGTAAAATACAGGGAGCGGAAAGCTATTTACAATTTGTACAGAAACCAGATAGCAGTTATAAGAATCGAGGGACAGGAAAGGGAAGCAGTGCTTGGGAAGGGAGTGAGTCAGGGTTGTAGCCTCTCCCTGATGTTATTCAATCTCTATATTGAGCAAGCGGTGAAGGAAGCAAAAGAAAAATCCGGAGTAGGTATTAAAATTCATCGAGAAGAAATAAAAACTTTGAGGTTCACCGATGACATTGTAATTCTGTCAGAGACAGCAAAGGACTTGGAAGAGCAGTCGAACGGAATGGATAGTGTCTTGAAAGGAGTATAAAAGATGAACATCAACAAAAGCAAAACAAGGATAACGGAATGTAGTCGAATTAAGTCGGGTGATGCTGAGGGAATTAGATTGGGAAATGAGACACTTAAAGTAGTAAAGGAGTTTTGCTATTTGGGGAGCAAAATAACTGATGATGGTCGAAGTAGAGAGGATATAAAATGTAGACTGGTAATGGCAAGGAAAGCATTTCTGAAGAAGAGAACTTTGTTAACATCGAGTATAGGTTTAAGTGTCAGGAAGTCGTTTCTGAAAGTATTTGTGTGGAGTGTAGCCATGTATGGAAGTGAAACATGGATGATAAATAGTTTGGACAAGAAGAGAATAGAAGCTTCCGAAATGTGATGCTACAGAAGAATGCTGAAGATTAGATGGGTAGATCACATAACTAATGAGGAGGTATTGAATAGAACTGGGGAGAAGAGGAGTTTGTGGCACGACTAGAAGATGGGATCGGTTGGTAGGACATGTTCTGAGGCATCAAGGGATCACCAATTTGGTACTGGAGGGCAGCGTGGAGGGTAAAAATCGTAGAGGGAGACCAAGAGATGAATACACTAAGCAGATTCAGAAGGATGTAGGTTGCAGTAGTTACTGGGAGATGAAGAAGCTTGCACAGGATAGAGTAGTATGGAGAGCTGCATCAAACCAGTCTCAAGACTGAAGAAAAAAAATGGTTCAAATGGCTCTGAGCACTATGGGACTCAACTTCTCAGGTCATTAGTCCCCTAGAACTTAGAACTACTTAAACCTAACTAACCTAAGGACATCACGCACATCCATGTCCGAGGCAGGATTCGAACCTGCGACCGTAGCGGTCTCGCGGTTCCAGACTGCAGCACCTAGAACCGCACGGCCACTTCGGCCTGCAGGACTGAAGACCACAACAACAACACTTCTTGTATTTCTGAGAAAATGTGTTATCGGCCTCCACTGAGTTTCTAAATTTAATATGTGGCCCTTGTAATCTAGTAATTTGGAGACCCTTGACCTTAATGAACCGATCACGGGAGGAGTATTTCTTCTTTGTTGACAAAGGTAACCTCGCACCACATTAGACAGGTGTTCACTTTGTTTCCTCAGCCTCAATAGATGAGTAAGCGCATGTAAAGAGGATGAGTGTATTTCGATTTATTGCACGAAACGCTGTTTGCTTAGTCGCCTAAGGCGTCCATTTCATGACGTACGCCTGATGGCGTGCTTTCGTACGCTTACGTGTGTCAGCCACTAACATAATGGAAGCCTACTCCACACAGGGCGGCCAGCAGAAGAACAAAAGCGCCCCGTATTCGACCGCCCGTGGCGCCACACCTGCTGTAGCGGCCGCCTATTGAAGCGACAGCAGGGGACAGGCAGATTGCGGCACAAAGCGCCAGATAGCCCGTATCTGGCCCCGCCTCGCTACAGGTGGTCGGTGGTCCACTGTGCCTGCGTCACGCACAAGCTGCGGCCGTCAGCCACGTTTCAGCGGCGCCCAGAGATACGACAGCACAGCATCGTTAGAACGCCTTTTTTGTTTCATTTCCAAAGGGCTTGCGTAACATGTTATGCAAGAGGTACGGCAGTTGTTTCCATACAACTTTATGTAACAAATGGCCCAGTCGGATCACAGAACTGTCGCAACCATGGACTACAAAACAAACTATAACGAATAATTCCACGGTAATCGTCTCGGTAGCAGTCTGATACTACACATGCGTACTCCTAGTTCCTCTGCGGCTTCGACAACGTAGAACAATCGAAATGTCTGCCATTGTCATCCCTCCTCCCTCCCCACCCCAGCTCTCCCCTCTCTCTGTCCACCTGCTCTTCCCCTTCTCTCTTTCCATCTCCTCCTTTTCCTTCTTTTGATCCTCTTCTCCAACTTCTCTCTGTCCACCTGTATCACTCCTATGAGGGGTAGGTGGTTATTATCACACAGGACTTATTTCCATAGAATAAGTGTTATTGTACCGAGTTTGGTTGAAATCTGTCCACACACACAAACACACACACACGCATGGATAACTAGCTAGTTCAGCCCAGGCATTCGGCATGTACTTACTCCAGTCTTCTGTTGGTTCCGATCGTCCTTCCTCCCTGCCCTTTCTCTCTCTCTGTTCAACTTCTCCTCCCAACTCTGTGTCCATCTCCTTCCCCCTCACGCTGTCCTTCTCATGAAGGAGGTGAGACATACACATATACACATACTTTCCTTTTCTATATACAAGCTTAATAGCCAAGAACCCTGCATCAGCTATGTATTTATTTTATTCTATTAGCTTGAATCCGCATTCCCCTCTCTGTCCATCTCCTCCTCTTTCTGTCCACTGCATTCATCCACCACTCTCCTTCCATCACGTCATGCGGCTCTCTCTGGTCATATTCTCCTCCCCTCCCCACCCACTCTACCCCTCCAAGTCTACCCTCTCCCCACCTAGGACCATCTCCTTCTTTCCCCACTCACTGACCATCTCCTCTTCCCCCCCCCCCCCCCTCTCCCCCTCTCCGCACTGTGTCATCCCATCCCATCCCAGGCTTTTAGGAGGTTCTGTTTACTTGTGATCTTGCCTGCGTAGCACACATATCTAACATGTTTCACCCCATATTCATATTCCATGTGTATCTAGCGAACTTCACCCCAGAGATTCGCTTTCACGCAGCTCAGTGTCTACAATGTCATATCTCGTGAACTAAGTGTCGTAGAAAAATGGTTCAAATGGCTCTAAGCACTATGGGACTCAACATCTGAGTTCATCAATCCTCTAGACTTAGAAACTACTTAAACCTAAGGACATCACACACATCCATGCCCGAGGCAGGATTCGAACCTGCGACCGTAGTAGGCGCGCAGTTCCAGACTGAAGCGCCTAGAACCGCTTGTCCACCGCGGCCGTCTAAGTGTCGTAGAATAATACAGTTTTGCACATATATATGTTCAGTGGAGTATGTGAATAGTTTCCGCAAAATGTGTTGCGAAAAGAGTTCATTCTAAGTGATAATAAATGAAAACGTCGTGCAGTTGAGTGTTTATGGGGTTTTATCTCCTGAACTACACTCCTGGAAATTGAAATAAGAACACCGTGAATTCATTGTCCCAGGAAGGGGCAACTTTATTGACACATTCCTGGGGTCAGATACATCACATGATCGCACTGACAGAACCACAGGCACATAGACACAGGCAACAGAGCATGCACAATGTCGGCACTAGTACAGTGTATATCCACCTTTCGCAGCAATGCAGGCTGCTATTCTCCCATGGAGACGATCGTAGAGATGCTGGATGTAGTCCTGTGGAACGGCTTGCCATGCCATTTCCACCTGGCGCCTCAGTTGGACCAGCGTTCGTGCTGGACGTGCAGACCGCGTGAGACGACGCTTCACCCAGTCCCAAACATGCTCAATGGGGGACAGATCCGGAGATCTTGCTGGCCAGGGTAGTTGACTTACACCTTCTAGAGCACGTTGGGTGGCACGGGATACATGCGGACGTGCACTGACCTGTTGGAACAGCAAGTTCCCTTGCCAGTCTAGGAATGGTAGAACGATGGGTTCGATGACGGTTTGGATGTACCGTGCACTATTCAGTGTCCCCTCGACGATCACCAGTGGTGTACGGCCAGTGTAGGAGATCGCTCCCCACACCATGATGCCGGGTGTTGGCCCTGTGTGCCTCGGTCGTATGCAGTCCTGATTGTGGCGCTCACCTGCACGGCGCCAAACACGCATACGACCATCATTGGCACCAAGGCAGAAGCGACTCTCATCGCTGAAGACGACACGTCTCCATTCGTCCCTCCATTCACGCCTGTCGCGACACCACTGGAGGCGGGCTGCACGATGTTGGGGCGTGAGCGGAAGACGGCCTAACGGTGTGCGGGACCGTAGCCCAGCTTCATGGAGACGGTTGCGAATGGTCCTCGCCGATACCCCAGGAGCAACAGTGTCCCTAATTTGCTGGGAAGTGGCGGTGCGGTCCCCTACGGCACTGCGTGGGATCCTACGGTCTTGGCGTGCATCCGTGCGTCGCTGCGGTCCGGTCCCAGGTCGACGGGTACGTGCACCTTCCGCCGACCACTGGCGACAACATCGATGTACTGTGGAGACCTCACGCCCCACGTGTTGAGCAATTCGGCGGTACGTCCACCCGGCCTCCCGCATGCCCACTATACGCCCTAGCTCAAAGTCCGTCAACTGCACATACGGTTCACGTCCACGCTATCGCGGCATGCTACCAGTGTTAAAGACTGCGATGGAGCTCCGTACGCCACGGCAAACTGGCTGACACTGACGGCGGCGGTGCACAAATGCTGCGCAGCTAGCGCCATTCGACGGCCAACACCGCGGTTCCTGGTGTGTCCACTGTGCCGTGCGTGTGATCATTGCTTGTACAGCCCTCTCGCAGTGTCCGGAGCAAGTATGGTGGGTCTGACACACCGGTGTCAATGTGTTCTTTTTTCCATTTCCAGGAGTGTATGTGTGAACTGTGATATATTTTTGCTGGTTAATTAAGCATTATATGTGAATAATGTCTGCAATGTTCTTTTGGTAAACGAACATGTAGTGTGGGTTGATTTTTCTATGAATATTTCTTACTTCAAATCAAGGATGGATAGGTTCCAAGTTCCTACGGTCATGTGATCGACTCTCTCTTGCAACTCAGTCCATGACTATAACTGCACTAATGTTGCTTCTTGGACTTGAGCGTTCAGACAGAATGTGCAAAGCCTATCAAAACTGACAAATTATGCCTTTATGTAATGGCTACACGCAATGTATACATCAAAAGTTGGCAATAAAAGTTATTTTAAAACTGAATAAAAATTGTTAATTTCATTTTCAACGCTGTTTACACTGACAAGAAACACATGATCAGGGCATGTGTCTTGTTTGCCTGCAGAGGCACACAGTTGATATTTTTAGCCAATACTGTAGTATTGACTAACACTGCCGTATTACAGACATTAGTCACAACATGGCTCATAAGTTCACATGTACAATTTAATTAGGAATTAGAGCTGTAGCTAATCTTAGTATGTGCAGCCATTTATTCTACGACTGCAGCAGTGAGATGGGAAGTTGAATATAATTAATTAACTGCATCATATATGATTGTTTATTCGGTATTATAAGAACTCTCCTTTAACGTATACAGCCCAAAAATGTCATTTTAACGTCTTTTTTTCACAATAGTATTATTTAATCTGACCGCAGAAGGAAATATTAGTGAAAGTATCTGAGAAATGCGATGTGTATTTTTGAACACTGAATCCCGTATTCTCTTAGTTAAAGAGATTCTTTGTCGGTCCTCTACATATGCAATGATGGAGCATGCCAATAATGTGTTGTTGTATCTTCACTGCAACTGCTGGTGGCGCCTGGTGTCTGCGGATGTCCAGTGGCTGGGTGGCTGGCAGGGCTCCAGTGCAACCCTGCTCCCATTGTTTCTGAGGTTCGATATCCAGACAGACGTTCTTTCACGATGTTGATTGTGTAATGGTGGCCTCACGGCAAATGCCTGCGCAACAGTAGACGCCAACTCGATGGCTTGCCAATCGACTTGTCAGGTGACCACAATTTATATGCACAAGGGTGGTCTTGTTGTTGACTGGACGCCTAGGGTGTTATGTAGGCCATTTTCCATAACTTCATTGGTCACCGACCGGACGGTTGTGCTGTAGCTCATAGGCGACAGTGTGACATAATGATGTGCCAGAGGGATACAGCTTGCCCTTTATAAGTACATTACTGGCCATTACAATTTGCCTACGAAGATGACAGTGCTATAGACGCGAAATTTAACGGACAGGAAGAAGATGCTGTGATATGCAAATGATTAGCTTTTCAGAGCATTCACGTAAGGTTGGCGCCGGTGGCTACACCTACAACGTTCTGTCATGAGGAAAGTTTCCAACCGATTTCTCATACACAAACAGCAGATGACCGACGTTGCCTGGTGAAACGTAGATGTGAAGCCTCGTGTAAGGAGGAGGAATGCATCCATCACGTTTCCGACTTTGATAAAGTTCGGATTGTAGCCTATCGCGATTGCGGTTTATGTTATCGCGACACTGCTGCTCGCGTTGGTCGAGATCCAATGACTGTTAGCAGAATATGGAACCGGTGGGTTCAGGAGGGTAATACGGAACGCCGTCCTGGATCCCAACGGCCTCGTATCACTAGCAGTCGAGATGACAGGCATCTTATCCGCATGGCTGTAACGGATCGTGCAGCCACGCCTCGATCCCTGAGTCAACAGATGGCGACGTTTGCAAGACAACAACCATCTGCACGAACAGTTCGACGACGTTTGCAGCAGCATGGACTATCAGCTCGGAGACACCTGACGCTTCATCACAGACAGGAGCGCCTGCGATGGTGTACTCACCGACGAACCTGGGTGACAAATGGCAAAACGTCGTTTTTTCGGATGAATCCAGGTTCTGTTTACAGCATCATGCTGTTCGCATCCGTGTTTGGCGACATCGCGGTGAACGCACATTGGAAGCGTATATTCGTCATCGCCATACTGGCGTATCACCCGGCGTGATGGTATGGGGTGCCGTTGGTTACACGTATCGGTCACCTCTTGTTCGCACTGACGGCACTTTGGACAGTGGACGTTACATTTCAGATGTGTTACGACCCGTGGCTCTACCCTTCATTCGATCTCTGCGAAACCCTACATTTCAGCAGGATAATGCACGACAGCATATTGCAGGTCCTGTACGGGCCTTTCTGGGAATGTTCGACTGCTGCCCTGGCAAACACATTCTCCAGATATCTCACCAACTGAAAACGTCTGGTCAATGGTGGCCGAGCAACTAGCTCGTCACATTACGCCAGTCACTACTCTTGATGAACTGTGGTAACGTGTTGAAGTTGCATGGGCAGCTGTACCTGTGCACGACATCCAAGCTCTGTCTGACTCAATGCCCAGGCGTATCAAGGCCGTATTACGGCCAGAGGTTGTTGTTCTGGGTACTGATTTTTCAGGATCTATGCACCTGAATTGGGTGGAAATGTAAGCACATGTCAGTTGTAGTGTAATATATATTTGCCCAATGATTACCAGTTTATCATCTGCATTTCTTCTTGGTGTAGAAATTTTAATGGCCAGTAGTGTAGGTCGATTAGGTTCCCTAGAATTACTTTTCTTCAGGCCGAGTCACGGATGTGAGTGTAGTACTTATTGTGTAGTTTCTTATGTTTAATTTGATTTGGTTTTCATGTTCTCTTACAGTCTTGTGTTATGCTCAGAGCTTGAAATTCGTTTAAACGTTATCATGTACATCCATAAAGTATATTCAGTTTTAAAAACACATTTTCTTTTCATTTAAGTGTGGATGTTACATAAGATGATCATATCCTCTGACGGCTCAGATTTTCTATTAATGCGCAGATGACATAAATTCTCTATATATCTATGAATATCTTAATATTCCACTGTACTCATTACCCCTTTTATGTAGCTGTGAGATTCAAAAGTACCGTAAAGGAATAATTCAGGAAAAAATGCAATTCTCTCACTTAAGTTAAAGGTGTATGATTTGTTGCTGTCAACCCGTGCGTGCTGTTCATAGAGTGGGATGGAGGCAGAGGCAGTCCGCTGAAGGGAAGTCACACCACTGTGAGGAATTGGACAGGAACAGTTGAAGGACAGAGTTGGATATGGATGTCGTCGAAGTGCGTGCACAGAACTGATAAAATTATCATTTCGGATAGGAAGTCAAGGATGCAACAAAAACGGAAATATTACTAGTAAAATTTTGTAACAGATACAGAAGTTATTGATTAAGAAACACGTGACACAGGAAGTCAGCCAAATATTAAATGACCAGACTCAGTTTCTATGTTCCCCTTTGTTAAATTACGTTTTCGTTGCAAATACTAGATTCCAACTGTAAATTCATCTTATTTCTCACCGTTTTTTAATGTGTCTTCACAAAGAAACTTTGTTTTCCTTTTCTTTATTTAACATAACTTTTGTGATGTTTTCCTGTGTAAAGACTTCGGCTTCCTTGTACCTGCTGTGCAAGTACACTACTGGCCATTAAAATTGCTACACCACGAAGATGACGTTCTACAGACGCGAAATTTAACCGACAGGAAGACGATGCTGTGATATGAAAATTATTATCTTTTCAGAGCATTCACACAAGGTTGGCGCCGGTGGCGACACTTACAATGTGCTAACATGAGGAAAGTTTCCAACCGATTTCTCATACACAAACAGCAGTTGACCGGCGTTGCCTGGTGAAACGTTGTGATGCCTCGTGTAAGGAGGAGGAATGCGTACCATCACGTTTCCGACTTTGATAAAGGTCGGATTGTAGCCTATCGCGATTGCGGTTTATGGTATCGCGACATGCTCGCGTTGGTCGAGATCCAATGACTGTTAGCAGAATATGGAATCGGTGGGTTCAGGAGGGTAATACGGAACGCCGTGTTGGATCTCAACGGCCTCGAATCACTAGCAATCGAGATAACAGGAATCTTATCACCATGGCTGTAATGGATCGTGCAACCACGTCTCGATCCCTGAGTCAACAGATGGGGACGTTTGTAAGACAACAACCATCTGCACGAACAGTTCGACGACGTTTGCAGCAGCATGGACTATCAGCTCGGAGACCATGGCTGCGGTTACCCTTGACGCTGCGTCACAGACAGGAGCGTCTGCGATAGTGTACTCAACGACGAACCTGGGTGCACGAATAGCAAACGGTCATTTTTTCGGATGAATCCTGGTTCTGTTTACAGCATCATGATGGTCGCATCCGTGCTTGGCGACATCTCGGTGAACGCAAATTGGAAGCGTCATCGCCATACTGGCGTATCACCTGGCGTGAAGGTATGGGGTGCCATTGCTTACACATCTCGGTCACCTATTGTTCGCGCTGACGGAACTTTGAACAGTGGACACTACATTTCAGATGTGTTACAACCCCTGGCTCTACTCTTCGCCCGCAGATCGTGGTCGTGCGGTAGCGTTCTCGCTTCCCACGCCCGGGTTCCCGGGTTCGATTCCCGGCGGGGTCAGGGATTTTCTCTGCCTCGTGATGGCTGGGTGTTGTGTGATGTCCTTAGGTTAGTTAGATTTAAGTAGTTCTAAATTCTAGGGGACTGATGACCATAGATGTTAAGTCCCATAGTGCTCAGAGCCATTTGAACCATTTTTTGCTCTACTCTTCATTCCATTCCTGCGAAACCCCACATTTCAGCAGGATAAGGCACGACCGCATGTAGCAGGTCCTGTACGGGACTTTCTGGATACAGAAAATGTTCGACTGTTGCCCTGGCCAGCACATTCTCCAGATTTCTCACGAACTGAAAACGTCTGGTCAATGGTGGCCGAGCAACTGGCCCGTCACAATACGCCAGTCACTACTCTTGATGAAGTGCGGTATCGTGTTGAAGCTGCATGGGCAGCTGTACCTGTACACATCATCCAAGCTCTGTTTGACCCAATGCCTAGGCGTATCAAAGTGATTTTTCAGGGTACTGATTTCTCAGGATCTATACACCCAAATTGCGTGAAAATATAATCACATGTCAGTTCTAGTATAATATATTTGTGCAATGAATAACCGTTTATGATCTGCATTTCTTCTTGGTGTAGCAATTTTAATGGCCAGTAGTCTATATAGTTTGGCAATACCGGCCATGACCTTCCTCTTCTGTACGGATGCACACATACTGTCCGAACGCTTACGGGACTTGGTAAGAATGTCTTCTACGAGTAATGAGTGTGTTGCGTAGGGACACTACGAATGTAGTGTGAGAACATATAAGGTGAGAATGTGGGCTCGCTGGAGGCGTGCGCGAGCTCGTCCCTGCAGTCGAATTATCCTTTGTGCTCTCGGTGGCTCAGATGGATAGAGCCTCTGTCATATAAGCAAGAGATCCCGGGTTCGAGTACCGGTTGGGGCACACATTTTCACCTGTCCCCCGTTGATATTTATCAACGCCCGTCAGCAGCTGAAGGTATTAATATATAATTCTAATTTAGTCTCGTGATCTGGCGGACCAGAGCAAAAGGCTAACACCCTGACACATGAGATGGCACGTGTTCGTGCAGCAACTTATGGTCGTGCGTCCTTTTACCGAGAAATGGCGTCTGGAGTGTCATGCAGAAAGGATATGACTACAGGTCGCAGGATGTCATCCACATAGGTCAAACTGGTCACAGTGACCTGGACCTGTACTAAGGGGGATTTGTGGTTGTACCCAATAGCACCCCACACCATAACCCCTTGATAGAGCGTGTGTTTCTTGTGGAAATGCAGTCACAGTGATGCCACTCTCCCTGTCTGCAACGAACCAAAATGCGACTGTCGTTTTCAAACAAACATAACTTTGATTCGTCCGAAAACACTGTCTGATGTCATAGCTGTCTCCAGTGTCGTCGTTCCATTCACCACCGCCGTCCAGCCTCTGGCGTGTTTCTGCACATTCGTCAAAGGTAGACGGAGAAGGCGAGGCGCACATAACCCATGCCAGAATAAACGGCCACTGACTGTCACTCCTAATAGTGTACGATGTGTTACATTGTTCCATAGCCAAGGAGGACGCAGATGTATTCTGCAATGCCATTAGGATAAACTGTCTCTTCTCAGGGGGAAAGGGGGTTTCCTTGGTGCGACCTGTCCCATCTTGTCGCGTTCCCTGAACCATTCTGCACATATCCGTTGCACTACCGAAACGCTTCGCCCACACGAACAGCAATTTCCAGGATGGATTCATCACTTTCTGTCATGCCGCTAAGGTACCTCTTTCAGACTCATTTGATGGTACGGTTCGTGCATCGTTCGCTCAAGTCACACTGATCGATTACCTTCGGTTTATAACGCCAACGAGAGCTGCAGGCACATTTTACCGGCAAGTGATGTTGCGCCGCGATATGTTAACCTTGAACCCCTGGGCCGATTTCTGCAGAACATACTAATGTGCATGTCCTAAGAGTAAGAACGTTCTATCTCTAGCCGTTTAAGGTGGTTCTGGATCTACGTCTACATCTACATCCATACTCCGCAAGCCTCCTGATGGTGTGTGGCGGAGGGTACCTTTAGTACCTCTATCGGTTCTCCCTTCTATTCCAGTCTCGTATTGTTCGTGGAAAGAAGGATTGTCGGTATGCCTCTGTGTGGGCTCTAATCTCTCTGATATTATCCTCATGGTCTCTTCGCGAGATATACGTAGGAGGGAGCAATATACTGCTTGACTCCTCGGTGAAGGTATGTTCCCGAAACTTCAACAAAAGCCCGTACCGAGCTACTGAGCGTCTCTTCTGCAGAGTCTTCCACTGGAGTTTATTATCATATCCGTAACGCTTTCGTGATTACTAAATGATCCTGTAACGAAGCGCTCTGCTCTCCGTTGGATCTTCTCTATCTCTTCTATCAACCCTATCTGGTATGGATCCCACACTGCTGAGCAGTATTCAAGCAATGGGCGAACAAGCGTACTGTAACCTACTTCTTTTGTTTTCGGATTGCATTTCCTTAGGATTCTTCCAATGAATCTCAGTCTGGCATCTGCTTTACCGACGATCAACTTTATATGATCATTCCATTTTAAATCACTCCTAATGCTTACTCCCAGATAATTTATGGAATTAACTGCTTCCAGTTGCTGACCTGCTATATAAATGATAAGGGATCTATCTTTCTACGTATTCGCAGCACATTACACTTGTCTACATTGAGATTCAATTGCGAATCCCTGCACCATGCGTCAATTCGCTGCAGATCCTCCTGCATTTTCCATTGTTACAACATCTCGATATACCACAGCATCATCCGCAAAAAGCCTCAGTGAACCTCCGATGTCATCCAAAAGGTCATTTATGTATATTATGAATAGCAACGGTCCTAGGACACTCCCCTGCGGCACACGTGAAGTCACTCTTACTTAGGAAGACTTCTTTCCATTGAGAATGACATGCTGCGTTCTGTTATCTAGGAACTCTTCAATCCAATCACGCAATTGGTCTGATAGTCCATATGCTCTTACTTTCCTCATTAAACGACTGTGGGGAACTGTATCGAACGCCTTGCGGAAGTCAAGAAACACGGCATCTACCTGGGAACCCGTGTCTATGGCCCTCTGAGTCTCGTGGACGAATAGCGCGAGCTGGGTTTCACACGATCGTCTTTTTCGAAGCCCATGCTGATTCCTACAGAGTAGGTTTCTAGTCTCCAGAAAAGTTATTATACTTGAACATAATACGTGTTCCAAAATTCTACAACTGATCGACGTTAGAGATATAGGTCTACAGTTCTGCACATCTGTTCGACGTCCCTTTTTGAAAACGGGGATGACCTGTGCCCTTTTCCAATCCTTTGGAACGCTACGCTCTTCTAGAGACCTACGGTACACTTCTGCAAGAAGGGGGACAAGTTCCTTCGCGTATGTGTAAAATCGAACTGGTATCGCATCAGGTCCAGCGGCTTTTCCCCTTTTTAGCGATCCTAATTGTTTCTCTATCCCTCCGTCGTCTATTTCGATATCTACCATTTTGTCATCTGTGCAACAATCTAGAGAAGGCACTACAGTGCTGTCTTCCTCTGTGAAACAGCTTTGGAAAAAGACATTTATTATCTCAGCCTTTAGTCTGTCATCCTCTGTTTTAGTACCATTTTGGTCACAGAGTGTCTGGAGATTTTGTTTTGATCCACCTACCGCTTTGACATAAGATCAAAATTTCTTAGGATTTTCTGCCAAGTCAGTACATAGAACTTTACTTTCGAATTGATTGAACGCCTCTCGCATAGCCCTCCTCACACTACATTTCGCTTCGCGTAATTTTTGGTTCTGCTTCTTCTGAACATTAGAGTACTTCGCATATTCGTAACTAATTCTGGTGATTGCGATTCTGGTAGACATAGCAGTCAGAAATCAGCAAGTGAATGTGAAACCTGCTGGCATGTACTGGAAGTCCGCGGTCCGGTTGCTTTCCGGGAACAGCGACACGTTCCTGTGCCACCCTCCGGGACTGAAATGAGCAATGCGGATGCTGGCGAACGGCGCCATAACGCTCCCCGCCATATTTCAGCTGGTACGTAATAGCGTGACCCACGGGGGGTGACTCGGTACGTCACGGCACGCGCGGGCTGCCCCGGCAGGGCCATTGTGAGCGCACGCCGGTCCTCCCATGCCAGCCACAAAGACCGCGCCCGTCCACAGCACGCGCCGTCGTTTAATATGGCAGCCGCGGCGCGCGGCGGCACGCGCACTCGCAGTGATTGACGACTGCGTCGCGACGTCGCTGGAGGCCTTAAATCTGCCACCGCCACTAAACCGCCCTCTACGCTCGCCGTAAGGTCCAGGCCCGACCGCATGCGGGCTCTCTTACTGGTAGGGTGAACGCCGCTGAGCGACGCCTACTGGATGTCTGCATTAGAGTTGGCGAAGTAGAAGGTGTTAAAAGAGAGCCGCTCATTAAGTAGAAGATTAGTGTAACCTTCTGGAGGTACGAAAGGAAATAAAGGAGATACAGGTTCAATGTCGTGTTGGTATCCAAATCACTTAAGACGGAGCAGAAACTGGGATTGTTTTGAGGGGGAGTACGAAATTGGTCCCGGCTTTTGCCTTGAGCGATTCAAGGAATCCATGGAAAATCTAAATCTAGGTGCCTGGACAGGGTTTGAAGTGTCTTCCTCCCGAATGTGGGTCTAGAGTGCTGACCACTGCGCTACCTCCCTTGGTGACTAACGGTAGGAGCCGGCTGGTGTGGCCGAGCAGTTCTAGGCGCTTCAGTCTGGAACCGCGTGACCGCTACGGTCGCAGGTTCGAATCCTGCCTCGGGCATGGATGTGTGTGATGTCCTTAGGTTAGTTAGGTTTAAGTAGTTCTAAGTTCTAGGGGATTGATGACCTCCCATAGTGCTCAGAGCCATTTTTGAACTAACGGTGCGAAATGAAACAAGGCTTGGCAATATTTGTCACATCTTAATACTATACATACTTTGCAGTTTCCCTCGATCGCCCATCTACACTTATGTTCAGAAAAAGCAGAACACCTTGAACGACTACGAGACAGGACGTTCATATTCGCAGGACATATGCTTCATATGTTCTGCAGAAATGACTGGTATTTCGGTGACATCGATTCAGAATGTGCCTGTTGCCTAGCAGGTACAGGGTTCATCATTGGTCCTGATAACTTCTCACATGCGTGATGGCATCGACGTACACAAGTTGCAAATGGTGTCCTGTGGTATAGCCAACCACACTGCATTCACCTGGTTCCAAACTTCAAAGTTTCTACGGGAGCAAACTACTGAGGTCATCGGTCGTTAGGCTTACACACTATTTTATCTAACTTAAACTAACTTACGCTAAGGACAACATACACACACATACACCCTTGCCTGAGAAAGGTCTCGAACCTCCGACGGGGGTAGTCGCGCTAACCGTGGCAACGCGACTCAGACTGCACGGCTACCCCGCGTGGCTCCAAAGTTCATGCCACACATTTTCGTTGGCGACAAGACTGGTGATCAAGTGGGCAAGGGCAAAAGGATAACATCCTGTGGCACTGAAAAGGCACGTGTTCATGCAGCAACATGTGATAGTGCAGTGTCTCGCTGAAAAATAGCGTCTTGGGGCGTTATGCAGAAAGGGTATGACTATGGGTTGCATGACGTTGTTCATGTAGGTTGCAAAACCGTAAATGCACACAAAATACTGTCTGCAGCATCCAAAATATTTCACTGTTTAATATTCGTTGATAAGTTGTACTGTGTTGCTAATTATGAATCTGCATAAGCTTTATTACAGAAACTTTACTTAATACGTAATGGATTTAATAGTGTATTTATTTCTGAATGTATATAATTGATTGTAATTACAATGTAAATGTTGTAAACTGCTGCGTAATAGCCAAGGGAACTTCACTGAAGTGTACCGATAGCAACGACGAAATGGCAGTAGCTGTGCCGTTATTTATCTTTGCGTTTGGTGAGTCTCTACCGTGCTGCGAGCAGAGAGGAAGCAGAGCAGCTTGAGTCACGAAAGAGTGCGGAAGTGTTTGTTGATCGCTCCCGCAGACGCCGTGTGCAGCTATGATCGCGCCAGTCTAGGTGCACCTACTTCAAATGGTTCAAATGGCTCTAAGCACTATGGGACCTAACATCTGAGGTCATCAGACCCCTAGAACTTATAACTACTTAAACCGTGGCGCAAGACGCTATCGATTACTCCTCTGGTTGAGGTTGGCACTATGTGCGTTCGCGAGCGCCTACGGTTGGAGCGGGCCCTAACGAGGGAGTGAGTGCGAGTACGGGAGTCTGGGGCGGATAGCAGGGGAGAACGGACATTGCGGCCGCACTCTGAGGCGACAAGAGAAGAGTTGTTGTGCACGGCCGAGAAGGAGCGTTGAGCAAGGCGGCAGTGAGCATCGCTTTCCGGGGCACAGAGTGTTGCGGCAGTCTAGCGAGCAGACACCAGCTCCGGGAGCAGTGCTCCGGTTTGTGGACGTGACTTGGGTCGTATTTTGGCGCAGTATAGTTTACTTGGTACGCATCTGCTGCTCCCTTTATGCCCACGTGTGTTGTTCTGTCCTTATGTGCATTGAAAAGGTTACGCTCCGGCTGGAACAGTGGCTTGTGCAATACGTCCATGCACCCTGACTCATTTGTTTTGATTTTTTCTTTTTCGTCGCTATTGTCTCAGCCCGGTGGTGCCTAGTATCGGGGAACAAGACAGCTAACGTTTGACCTATTGTTTTGGGCTTTGGAGTTCTGTTTGGGCAACCTAGTCATCACGCACACAAATGTATTGCTGCCGAGTGAGGTTAGTCCTAATCTTGTGGAACTGAGCTTTCAGTGACTGGCTCGTGTGCAAATTAATTAATTTAACCTTTGTCGTCTGTTGTTTTTTGCTTTCAATGGTGAATTTCCTATCATTCATTTGTGCATGTTTCGCCGTTAATGATAACTGTGGGTAAGATAGCAAGGTCTTGAAGGGCTTGCGTATCGTGACTGTATTTTCGGCAACTGTTTAATTTGATTTCTTGCTTATCGGTCTGGTGAAAACTTGTTTTGTTGTTGTTGTTGTGGTCTTCAGTCCTGAGACTGGTTTGATGCAGCTCTCCATGCTACCCCATCCTGTGCAAGTTTCTTCATCTCCCAGTACCTACTGCAACCTACATCCTTCTGAATCTGTTTCGTGTATACATCTCTTGGTCTCCCTCTACGATTTTTACCCTCCACGCTGCCCTCCAACGCTAAATTTGTGATCCCTCGATGCTTCAAAACATGTCCTACCAACTGGTCCCTTCTTCTCGTCAAGTTGTGCCACAAATTCCTCTTCTCCCCAATTCTGTTCAATACCTCCTCATTAGTTATGTGATCTACCCACGTAATCTTCAGCATTCCTCTGTAGCACCAAGTTTCGAAAGCTTCTATTCTCTTCCTGTCCAAACTATTTATCGTCCATGTTTCACTTCCATACATGACTACACTCCATATGAATACTTTCAGAAACGACTTCCTGACGCTTAAATCTATACTCGATGTTAACAAATTTCAATTCTTCAGAAACGCTTTCCTTGCCATTGCCAGTCTACATTTTATATCTTCTCCACTTCGACCATCATCATTTATTTTGCTCCCCAAATAGCAAAACTCCTTTACTACTTTAAGTGTCCCATTTCCTAATCTAATTCCCTCAGCATCACCCGACTTAATTCGACTACATTCCATTATCCTCGTTTTGCTTTTGTTGATGTTCATCTTACATCCTCCCTTCAAGACACTGTCCATTCCGTTCAACTGCTCTTCCAAGTCCTTTGCTGTCTCCGACAGAATTACGATGTCATCGGCGAACCTTAAAGTTTTTATTTCTTCTCATGGATTTTAATACCTACTCCGAATTCTTCTTTTGTCTCCTTTACTGCTTGCTCAATATACGTATTGAATAACTTCGGAGAGAGGCTACAACCCTGTCTCACTCCCTTCCCATCTACTGCTTTCCTTTCATGTCCCTCGACTCTTATAACTGCCACCTGGTTTCTGTACAAATTGTAAATAGCCTTTCGCTCCCTGTAATTTACCCCTGCCATCTTTAGAATTTGAAAGAGAGTATTCCAGTCAACATGTCAAATGCTTTCTCTAAGTCTACAAATGCTAGAAACGTAGGTTTGCCTTTCCTTAATTTTCTTCTAAGATAAGTCGTAAGGTCAGTATTGCCTCACGTGTTCCAATATTTCTACGGAATCCAAACTGGTCTTCCCCGATGTTGGCTTCTACCAGTTTTTCCATTCGTCTGTAAAGAATTCGTGTTAGTATTTTGCAGCTGTAACTTATTAAACTGATAGTTCGGTAATTTTCACATCTGTCAACACCTGCTTTCTTTGGGATTGGAATTATTATATTCTTCTTGAAGTCTGAGGGTACTTCGCCTGTCTCATACATCTTCCTCACCAATGGTAGAGTTTTGTCAGGACTGTCTCTCCCAAGGCCGTCAGTAGTTCTAGTGGAATGTTGTCTACTCCCGGGGCCTTGTTTCGACTCAGGTCTTTCAGTGCTCTGTCAAACTCTTCACGCAGTATTGTATCTCCCATTTCATCTTCATCTACATTCTTTTCCATTTCTATAATATTGTTCTCAAGTACATCGCCCTTGTATAGACCCTCTATATACTCCTTTCATCTTTCTGCTTTCCCTTCTTTGCTTAGAACTGGGTTTCCATCTGAGCTCTTGATATGCATGCAAGTGGTTCTCCTTTCTCCAAAGGTCTCTTTAATTTTCCTGTAGGCAGCATCTATCTTACCCCTAGTGAGATAAGCCTCTACATCTTTACATTTGTCCTCTAGCCATCCCTGCTTAGCCGTTTTGCACTTCCTGTCGATCTCATTTTTGAGACATTTGTATTCCTTTTTGCCTGCTTCATTTACTGCATTTTTATATTTTCTCCTTTCATCAAATAAATTCAATATTTCTTCTGTTACCCGAAGATTGCTTCTAGCCCTCGTCTTTTTAGCTACTTGATCCTCTGCTGCCTTCACTACTTCATCCCTCAGAGCTACCCATTCTTCTTCTACTGTACTTCTTTCCCTCACTGTTGTCAATTGTTCCCTTATGCTCTCCCTGAAACTCTGCACAACCTCTGGTTTAGTCAGTTTATCCAGGTGCCATCTCCTTAAATTCCCACCTTTTTGCAGTTTCTTCAATTTTAATCTGCAGTTCATAACCAATAGATTGTGGTCAGAGTCCACATCTGCCCCTGGAAATGTCTTACAATTTAAAACCTGATTCCTATATCGCTGTCTTACCATTATATAATCTATCTGATACCTTTTAGTATCTCCGGAATTCTTCCATGTATACAACCTCCTTTTATGACTCTTGAAGCAAGTGTTAGCTATGATTAAGTTAAGCTCTGTGCAAAATTGTACCAGACGGCTTCCTCTTTCATTTCTTACCCCCAATCCATATTCACCTACAGTGTTTCCTTCTCTCCCTTTTCCTACACTCGAATTCCAGTCACCCATGACTATTAAATTTTCGTCTCCCTTCACTATCTGGATAACTTCTTTTATCTCATCATACATTTCATCAATTTCTTCATCATCTGCAGAGCTAGTTGGCATATAAACTTGCACTACTGTAGTAGGCGTGGGCTTCTTGTCTATCTTGGCCACAATAATGCGTTCGCTATGCTGTTTGTAGTAGCTTACCCGCACGCCTATTTTTTTATTCATTATTAAACCTACTCTTGCATTACCTCTATTTGATTTTGTATTTATAACTCTGTATTCACCTGACCAAAAGTCTTGTTCCTCCTGCCACCGAACTTCACTAATTCCCACTATATCTAACTTTAACCTATCCATTTCCCTTGTTAAATTTTCTGTCCTACCTGCTCGATTAAGGGATCTGGCATTCCACGCTCCGATCCGTAGAACGCCAGTTTTCTTTCTTCTGATAACAACGTCCTCTTGAGTAGTCCCCGCCCGGAGATCCGAATGGGGGACTATTTTACCCCCGGAATATTTTACCCAAGAGGACGCCATCATCATTTAATCATACAACTTATGCCAAGTTTACTAATTTCCGCTTGTGGTGCGGAAATTGGTTTGAAGGTAAATCCGTTGGTAAATCTTTACTGGACCTAACTGTTAACTGATCTTGCGTTGAACTAATGCCATTATTAAATCGTTTCTTGTGTGCTATAAATTGTATTACCATAGACAAGGAGACAGGGCACATTCTGTGGTCGAGGAGTAGGCACGGTTGCTGCTTTGCGCGTGGGGTCTTGTCGCTCGCTATCATTTCCCGCGTTAGTACGGACGGCGTGAGATTTGTTTGCTCGCGGTTGTATGGCCGCTAGTCAGCTGTGTCTGCTCACGCTGCAGGGTGTGCCGTGTTTCGTAAGGCGTACGCCGACTTTCAGCCACTGTTACTCCTGTGTTGCTGTCGGTCGCTTACCGAATCGTTAGTCTGTTTTAGCACGGTGGCCACTGGGCCGTGACGATGTCGGTTGATGACTAGTGTTGGGGCGGTCGTCCGCTCTGAGTGGCTTCGGTCGCTTGGACTTGGCAGTTACCTTCTGGTTAAACAGATCAAACTTGTTTATTTGCTGTAAATTCCTAAGTAGTTTGTGAGAAATGTTGTAACTCAGATTTCATGATTTTACACAATTCAAGCATTTTGGTAAGGCAGTTTCCTATCTATGTTTTATTTAAATGAGAATTCTTTATTGGGGTTATTCACCTGTTGAAGCTTAAGATAAAATTTGTAACTTAGTTTTCATGATTTTACTTAACTTAAGCATTCTTGTAAAGCAGTCCTTTATCTACGTTTTATTGATTGGTAATTCTTTATTGGGATTATTCACTGGTTGAAGGTTAACATATGTTTGTAACCAAGTTTATGTCCTTGCTTAATTGAGATTTGTTAAGAGCCTTTATTGCTGGAAGATCATTAAAGCTTGGGTGCTTGTCATGCTGTGAATTCTGTTGTCTGTCTATGTTGTGGGCTACCCTTCCACTTCCACAGCCAAGCTGTCCTACCAACCAGTACACTAACTAACCTAAGGACATCACACACATCCATGCCCGAGGCAGGATTCGAACCTGCGACCGTAGCGGTTGCGCGGTTCCAGACTGAAGTGCCTAATTCGTTAACCCGCGAGTATTGAGTGCACGGTGGGAGTGAACGTGCAGAGGAAGCTGCAAGTTTGTCCCATAATCATGCCTCGCTCTGGAGACGACATGTGATTCTCAACCAGCAGCGGCTCAGCAATGTTGTCGGCTACATTCTTCGTCATCTGCTCAGCTACAACAGTGTAAGACCGTTAACTGACATCTATACCTAATAATGTACAGGCATTACCTAGTGTCATTTCTTCCACAAACTTGACTAACTTCCAACAATAATAATCTGCAATAGTTAAAATTTGTAGGGCCCTTGTCATTGTCCCCAGACATTATGACCAAGCAGAGTAGCTTCCCTATCCATGCAGTCATCAAGTGTCGTTAAAATCTGAAAACTGTAAATGGGAGCTCCAACGTTAAGTGCGTAATGGGGCCCTTTAGGAACATGGCTGCCAGTGTGCACTCCGTGTGCGTACCGGTGGGAGTCATTCCGGACGTGGGAAGGGTGCCATGTCGAGTACAGGGTGCAGTCAACTGCAGGTGGTGGCCCATGTCGGTACCAGTGACGTGTGTCGCTTTCGACCGGAGGAGATTCTCCCTAGTTTCAGGCGTCTAGCGGAAATGGTCTGCCAGTCTTGCTTGCGAGATTAAGGCGGAGTTCACCATCTGCAGCATCGTCGACAGAACCGACTGTGGTCCTTTGGTGCAGAGCCGATTGGAGGATCTGAATCAGAGGCACAGGCGGTTCTGTGACCTTCTAGGCTGCAGATTCCTTGACTTGCGTCATCGGGTGGTGGGTTTCCGGGTTCCGCTCAATAGGTCAGGAGTCCATTACACACAGATAGCAGCTACATGGGTAGCGGTGGCTGTGTAGAAGGAAATGGGCTGTTTTTTAGATTAGAGGTTCTCAGGAAACCACAGAAAAAGCGTCCGTCTAAAAGGAGGCAGGTAAAACATAGGAAGGTAGTTGTAGAAACGATCGGTACTGTAGTTGTAAATTGTCGTAGCTGTGTTGGGAAGGAACCAGAGCCGGCCGCGGTGGTCTCGCGGTTCTAGGCGCGCAGTCCGGAACCGTGCGACTGCTACGGTCGCAGGTTCGAATCCTGCCTCGGGCATGGATGTGTGTGATGTCCTTAGGTTAGTTAGGTTTAAGTAGTTCTAAGTTCTAGGGGACTGATGACCACAGCAGTTGAGTCCCCTAGTGCTCAGAGCCATTTGAACCAAGGAACCAGAGCTCCAAGCACTAATAGAAATCACTAAAGCTCAAATAGTTATAGACACGGAAAGTAGTTTGCCTTGTAGTAAAATTGAATTACATAGTTCCTGCGAAATAGTGTGGGTAGGGGTTACACTTGACAATCGGACTAAACTATTAACTGCATCCTTTTACCGAGCCACCGACTCACATGATATAGTTGCTGAACAGTTCAAGGAAAGCCTGTCTCACTTCAAACAGGTGCCCCACTCATACAATTGTAGTCGGTGGCGACTTCAACCCACCGTAGACATCCTGGAAAAATTATACATTCATAGCCGGTGGCAGGCATAAAACCTCATCCGAAATCGTACTGATTGCTTTCTCAGAAAATTATTTTAAACAATTAGTTCATGAGCCCACTCGAAGCATAAATGGCTGCGAAAGCATGACTTCTTAGCAACAAATAACCATGCACAAATATGGAGTTTCATGACGAATACAGGGATTAGCGACCACAAGGCAACTGCTGCTAGGCTGAATACAGTAACACCTACTACCATCAAAATGAAATCCAAAGTACATCTATTTAGAAAAGCTGATAAAAATGCTCTTAACGCCTTTTTAAGAGGTGGTCTCCACACCTTCCTATCCATATAAGCATAGAAAAGATGCGGAATGATCTCAAAGAGATAGTATCGACAGCAATTGAGAGATATATACCACATAAATTAATAAGTGGTGGTACTGATTCCCCATGGTACACAAAACGGGTCAGATCGCTGTTGCAGAAGCAACGAAAAAAGCAAGCCAAATCTAAAAGAACGCAAAATCACCAAGCTTCGGAAAGTTTTACATAAGCTCGAAATGTAGCACGTGCTTCAATACGAGATGCTTTTAATAATTTCCACAACGAAACTCTGTCTCGGAATATGGCAGAAAACCCAAAGAGATTCTGGTCATACATCAGCACACCAGTAGCAAGACGCAATCAATACCTTCACTGCACGATAACAACGGTGAAGTCACGGATGAGAATGCCACTAAAGTAGAGTTATTAATCTCGGTTTTCCGAAACTCCTTCACCAAAGGAGACGAAGTAAATATTCCTGAATTCCAATCAAGAACAGCTGCGAAGATGAGAAACAGAGTGGTAGATATCCTCTTTGTAGCAAAGCAGCTTAAATCGCTTAATAGAGCAAGACCTCGGGTGCAGGTTGCATACCAGTGAGATTCCTCTCATAGTAGCTGATACAGTAGCTCCATATTTAGCAATTATATTCAACCGCTCGCTCACAGAAACTTCCGTACCTAAAGACTGGAAAATTGCTCAAGTCAGACCAATAACCAAAAAGGGAAACCGGAGTAATCCGTTGAATTACAGACCCTTATCACTAACTTCGATTTGCAGTAGGGTTTTGGAACATATATACTGTATTCGAACATTACGAATTACCTCGAAGAAAACAATTTATTGACACATAGTCAGCACGGATTTAGGCAACATCGTTCTTGTGAAACACAACTAGCTCTTTATAATCATGAAATAATGATATCGACAGGGGATGTCAAATTTATTCCATATTTTTAGATTTCCAGAAGGCTTTCGACACCGTTACTTACAAGTGTCTTCTAATCAAACTGCGTGCCTATGGAATATCGCCTAAGTTGTGGACTGGATTCGTGATTTCCTGTCAGAAAGGTCAGAGTTCGTGGTGGTAGACGGAGATTCATCGAGTAAAACGTAAGAAATATCTGGCGCTCCCCAGGGAAGTGTTGTAGGCCCTCTATTGTTCCTAATGTGTATTAACGACATAGGAGACAATATGAGTAACCCTCTTAGATTATTTGCAGATGATGCTGTCATTAACCGTCGTGTAAAGTCATCAAATGACCAAAACGAATTGCAAAATGATTTATGTAAGCATATCTGTGTGGTGCGAAAAGTGGAAATTGACCCAGAATAAAGAAAAGTTTGAAGTTATTCAGATGAGTACTGCAGGAAATCCACTAAATTTCGATTATGCGAAAAGTCACACTAATCTGAAGGCTGTACATTCAAGTAAATACTTAGAGATTGCAATTACAAATAACCTAAACTGGAACGATCACATAGGTAATGTTGTGGGTAGAGCAAATCAAAGACTGTGATTCATTGGCAGAACACTTAGAGGGTGCAACACATCTACGAAAGAGACTGCTTACACCACGCTTGTCCGCCCTATTCTGGAGTATTGTGCGGTGTGGGATCCGCATCAGGTGGGACTGACGGATGACATCGAGAAAGTTCAAAGAAGGTCGGCAGGTTTTGTATTATCGCGAAATAGAAGAGATAGTGCCACAGACATGATACGTCAGTTGGAGTGGCAATC
This sequence comes from Schistocerca americana, assembly GCF_021461395.2. Taxonomy (NCBI): domain Eukaryota; kingdom Metazoa; phylum Arthropoda; class Insecta; order Orthoptera; family Acrididae; genus Schistocerca; species Schistocerca americana. The sequence goes on along the minus strand of NC_060119.1, from coordinate 158,857,881 downwards.
ATTAAAGCAAAGGCGTTTTTCATTGCGACGCGATCTTCTTATAAAATTTCAAACACCAGTTTTTTCCTCCGATTGCGAAAACATTCAGTTGGTAGCTACCTACAAAGGGAGAAATGATCATTACGATAAAATAAGAGAAACCAGGGCTCACACAGATTAATTTACGTGCTCGTTTTTCCCGTGCATCGTTCGGGAGTGGAACGGTAGAGACAGCTTGAAGGTGGTTCATTGAACCCTCTACCAGACACTTAATTGTGAATAGCAGAGTAATCACGTAAATGTAGACGTAGGTAAACTATTTACTGATAGTTTTCTTTGTGTGCTAATGACTAGTCTCAGTCTAAATTTTGCTTCCTCAGTAGCTGTTAATTCTTGTATTCCATAACTAACGCTTGACGGATTTGCCATTTTGAGTATTAACTTCACTCACTTAAAGTAACGCAAAATTTCACTCGCAAAACTAATCGCTAAAGATACAGTACAAATTAAAAGTGCTGAGTTTCATTTATTCTGTACTTAGCTAGGTGAGTAACTTCTGGTGGATTCATAAGTACTTTATTGTTCTTATGTTACGAGTAAAATCAGTTTCTCGCCTGCATAACGTAAATTCAATTCAGTCTTCCAATAATTAAAAGTAAATTGCTTCCCTTTTTCCAAATCTTTCATTACGTTACGCTGAGGTTACTAAAATATTTTTTTATATTTAACAATGTTTTAGTTACAGTCATTTATTTGACCAGCAACTTTATGTAACTTCGATTTGAAAATGTAGTGTTTCAGGTTAAGTAACTGCAAACTCAGTGTTTTCGAATCCATTTTTTTTCTCGTGAATTACTTTGTTGTGAAAAACCGTGACAACCTTCTGTTGTCACGCCAGTGATTATTTACTAAATTTTCTTTCTCATTACCTTTCTTAGGATTCTGGATATTCATTGCTATAGTGCGTTGGCGACAATTTAATAATCCTCGTTTTGCTAATCAGTATTTTCCTTTTTTTTTTTGTATTACATATTACGAGGTACCCTTTTCTCCCTGTGTTGTTCGTGAGCGATTGCAGTATATTCCACCCATTTCAAACTTATTATCAGTATTTAGATAAGGTTTAGAATAGGTTCTTCCTTCAGAAGGGTCTGTTCTATACTTTCCTCCTACTAACCGGTATTATTTTCCTTCCTTAACGACAGAGTTATTCTCTGTAAAATTTCGTTAGACATCCGCGATCACGGACAGTTATATCGCAATCCAATAGGACAATTAGGAGGGGGAGTTCACAAGGTCATACTGGCCATAGCGCCTTCGAACGCAACAACTGCGATTTGTGGTTGCACCCAATAGCACCCCTCACCGTAAGGCCTCGAGCTGGTGCTGAATATCTTGTGCGAATGCAGTCACTGTGATTCCTCTCCCCCTGTTTGCGGTGAACCAAAATGCGGCCGGCATTTTCAAACAAACAGAACCTGAGTTCGTCCGAAAACACTATCTGATGCTATTCCTGACAGCGACGTTGTTACCGTTGCCGTCTAGCATGTTTCTGCACGTGGTGGAGAAGTGGACGCCGCGGACGAACCCATACCACCCTCACACGACTGATACGGCATGATGTGCCCCACACAAACAGCAGTTTCCCGGATGGCTGCATCACATGCCAATAATGCTCCCTCTTTCAAACTCACTGATTTGACTGTACATCTGCGATGCATCCTGCACGTCAGATCAAGCCATACTTGCACTATATTCCACCCATTTCAAAATTATTATCAGCATTTAGATAAGGTGTAGAATAGATTCTTCCTCCAGAAGGGTCTGTGTACCCTTTCCTCCTAGTAACCGGTATTATTTTCCTTCCTTAAACCTTCGGTTCATAACAACAACGAGAACCACAGGCGCATTTTATCGGTAAGTCGTGTTGGGCTACGATATCGTTGTCGACGTTGAACACGTGGGCTGGCATGATTCAAATTCTAATCTTTTCTACAAAAAATGCAAATGCACTTGTCCTGTGAATATGAATGTTCTACCCCCAGTCGTCAAGGTTTTCTGTTTTTTTTTTCTTTTTTTCTGAAAATGAGTGTAGTTCCAGCGAACATTGCAAGCAAGTATCCAGTTTCTGCTGAGAGACGAATCGCTTCTTTTCTCCATCATGATATAAGTGTAGCGTGTAATTGCTCAATTCTCTGGTGTAACTATATATTTCTGTAGCTATATATACACTTACATTATAACTGTAAAGCCCTCTTGCCTGTCCGTTTGAACACTTTAATCTCCAAAACTAGTGCACGAATTATCATGAGGTTTTTAGAGATGATTTTGTAACCGTGGGGCAACCTATAGGCTTCATTTCATCAAAATCGGATCACGGAAAAAAGATAATGTTATTTAAATCTTTAGGGTTTGCCCCGCTTACGAGGGGACGGTACGAACTTGCTATTACTGATTTAATTCATTCTGACAGGGCGAGTATGATATGACTAGGAGTTCAACAAATGTAAACAGCAAGACACAGCTCTCAACCGCTATAGAGAGGGACGAGTTTAAAAATTTCAGACGTGCTTTAATATAACGTACTTCGCATCGTCTCAAATGTTCAAGCATTCCGCAACCGATGGGTAAGCGTGTAGATTCATAAGCCTGAGATCTCTAGTTCGAATCTCGCTGCTAGTATGTTTTTCCATTACAACGCAATTCCAACAAAATATTTATTAGAACCGAGCACGTTATTAGTTTTTAATAACTAATTTATTATTTACGTAATATTCACGCTGAAAGAAGGATAAAATTTTTTTTCGTATTGAGTTTGGAAATGAAAGAAACACAAACGAAAGCTTTCAGTTAAATCAGTACAGTCATTTGATCTATGTTATTGTATCTATATTTGTGACAAGCGTAATATGTAACCTATGGAGCACTTCACGAATCAGCGTGATACTGATTGCAGAAACTTGAAAAATAATAATTATTGCGACATAAAGCACTTTTCACAAAGACTAAATTTTTTGGGTTGGGTTGGGTTGTTTGGGGGAGGAGACCAGACAGCGAGGTCATCGGTCTCATCGTTTTAGGGAAGGACGAGGAAGGAAGTCGGCTGTGCCCTTTCAAAGGAACCATCCCGGCATTTGCCTGGAGTGATTTAGGGAAATCACGAAAACCCTAAATCAGGATGGCCGGACTCGGGACTGAACCGTAGTCCTCCCGAATGCGAGTCTAGTGTGCTAGCCACTTCCCCACCTCGCTCGGTTTTTTGGATGCGTATCATTTTTCCATGTGTGTCTGTTTCAAAGCAGACTTTAATTACGGTCATAAACTGATCTCGGTCATCACTGTTTAGCGACGTACCTAGCATATCGAAGTATATCGCCATGTATTGGTATGGACGGCTAATGGTGTACGACTGACTGAAATTTTCTGCAGTCTTCTCTAGAAGCTACATGTCTATTCTTTCCGATGATGCACACACATGTAAAAGTAAACGCCGCAAGGCTGCACCAGTGGTGTACATTTGGGACGGATTTCTTTAATACCGCACGTTGGCAGAATAACGAAAGAAGAAAATAAAAGGAAAAAGAAAAGAGGTACTGGTAGCCAGAATCGATGCAGGGAACTAGGGTTTATGAAGCTAACCACTTACCCGCAGAGCTCCTGACTCCTTGAATGCTAGCGGCCAATAAAAGTATGTTCAAAAAATTCCGGAACATTCGTAATTTCGCCCCAGTGATGTGTTGGTGCTAAATGCAGCTGACATACCAGCAACACCTGTGTTTGTGTAATAGCCGGAAGTTTCATTGTTGTATGTCTCTTAGTTACTGTTCAGAGCTGTACAGAGTAGAACATTCTGTCGCACGGTTTGCGAATTTCGAATTGGCAGAGTTAAAAGAGCAACGCGTCTGCATTAACTCACGTAAACTTTTACAGAGGAACACCAAATTATGAAGGAAGCAACGGTGATGAAATGATTAAGTCATACACGGTGCTACGAATGCTTCACACGGTTTAAAAATGGCCGGACAGAAGCAGAAGATGACTGTCGCTCAAGATGCCCTTCGACGTCTACTGACAACGCTCATGTCAGAAAAGCTACGAAATTGTGCATGCCTACCGAAGACTGACAGTCCATGAGATTTCAGAAGAATATAATATTTCAGTTTGATTATGTCATGAAATCCTGACACCCTGCAACTTGGAATGCATCGTGTTACCGCCAAGTTCGTCCCGCTGAATCAACACCAGAGAGATCTTCGCCTTGAAATCTGTAAAGAGCAAATGAGAAAGAGATATTCCTTAAGAGAATCATAACTGGTGATGAGACATGGTCTCCAGTTATGATGCTGAGACCAAGGTTCAATCTTCACAATGGGTCGGTGAAGTTTCTCAAGACCAAAAAAAGCTTGTCAGGTCAGATCAAATGTCAAAGCCATGCTGACAGTTTTCTTTGATTTTGAAGGATTAGTTCATCATGTATTCGTGACATATCGATGGTGGTAGAGGGACGTGTTGCGACGTCTGCGAGAAAATATGAGAAAGAAATGGGCTGAAATTGGGCGAGACAAATCGTGGATCTAACATGACGATAATGCACCCGCTAATTCATCCATGTTGGTGCGTGGCTACTGCACGAAAAAAGAAATCACAGTGCTGCCTCATCGTTTGTACTCTCTTGACCTGGACCCTGTGGACTTTGTTTTATTTCCAAAGTTGAAATCCTCGTTGAAAGGATGAAGATTTGCAACGATAGACGAGATAAAAGAAAATTCGCAGGTTTCATGATTTCACTTTGTGTATTACAAACTTAACTAAATTGCTTTGCTTCATTCGACTGATTTCAGCAAGGGGCGTACCAAGACTGATTCAGGAAACGGAAACGGCGTTGGGAGCGGTGTGTCAGTCATGCAGGAGAGTATTTCGGAGACCACGTACAATAAGTAAAAGCGAATAAGAATTTTGTGGGCAAAATTCAGAATTTTTTGGACAGAAGTAGTACAAATGTGCCTAAAATCTTCAAACTCGACTTCCTAGAAATGGGTTGAGGGTTGCGTCTTTCTATTTACGTATCTTGAAGCCCTAGTCGTACCCTTCACATCCTGTCAATACGAATCAAATCGGTGAGCGGAAGTTTGCGTGGTTCCCCTGTATGCAATTCGGATGTTTAGCGTAGTTATCGTAATACACAAAGTAAAATAAAATAAATAAATCAGCAAGTGTCTTAGTATACCAGAAAAACCAATAGATAGCGCTGATGGTATTTTCGGGCCTTTACGTCAGTGACATAATTAGGCGCCGAAATCTTGTCTTTATGAACACAAACAACAACTGAGTTTGCTTGGTTAGGATATAAGGATTTCATCATTTCGCTTTGTGTATTACGAAATTAACTAAATTCTTTGCTTCATTCAACTGTTTTTGTTTATATTTGACTTTTTCGGTAAGATAAACGTATTTATTGACAAAGTTATCTCATAACGGTTCTGTTTTTTACCAACAGATGTAAGGTACCCTAAAAACCAAAGGTACACAAGGCTTTCTTTAACTTCCGTTGCAAAACAATCTCGTATAGCTAATTAAAAAATAAACAAAAGCTTTTAGGGACTTTAAAAAGTATTCAGAAGTAACAGAAATGAGATCAGCGATAAACTTTATATCGAGACTGGGGACAACAAAATACACGAACAAGGGAATTCTGATACCTACTAGCTTGTAAGTAGAAGACCACTTGACGGATGAAGCAAGGAGAACCATAAATGTAGACTAGCAAAGACAGCATTCCTACCTAATATCAAATATTTGCCTTATTTCGAGAAACAAATTTCTGAAAATGCCCGCTCGGAGCATTCGATTTTATCGGCTATTGGACAACCGACAAAGAAGTGAATGAAAGCATTCGGGATGTAATGCTGTGGACGATTGTGGAAAATAAATTAGGCTGAAAAGAAATGAGTTTTTCTGCTGAACCAGTGAGGAAAGGAACGTGTGTAAAACACTGATGAGAGGAAGGGACGGGATAACAGAGCAGGAGTTAACCGTTTCGTGCTTAAAATTTATTTTACGTGTATATGAAAAAGAAAATGTCGAAAACTGCCTCTCTTTATTATCAAAAGTATGCTATCAGAACCAAAAAGCTTTCAAGCCAACCGATTTTAAAAATCACCGGGACACATGAATCCCGCCAACCTATGTCCATGTTTGCAAGCGAATCTAGGATTTTCGGTGTCAAATATTTGCTTATAAAATGATTTCATCAGGTTGGCATGTATAGAAAGAAGGAATATATATCAGCGTCAAAACATTTATTCTCGTGACAACGCAAAACATGAAAATACTGCACACGAATTTTCAACATAAAATTTCTAGACGATTTTGAGGTATCAGGTACCGAAGTTTACTACGTTCTACTAAGTTTTCTACAACTTATACATGCCACTAAATACAAATTATGTATGAACCAGTAGAATTACTGGGGTGTGTAGTAATATTTCAAAGCAATGTTCATGGTATATAAGAAAAGACAATTCGTCACTTCAGACATTCTTGGAAAGGAGAAGATGGCGGTTTAATCTAATATCTATGAAACCCACTATATAAGATATAAGAACAAGCCGCAGCCTTCTATAGATTCACCTCATGTTTCGTAACTTTTTCCCAAGTTCCGAAACCATATCGCTACACATTAGCACTATAAAGATACGGGATACAGTCGTTCCAAAGTTCAAAACTGCCTCTTACTGAAGAGTTACGTAAGTGTCCCATCAAGCATGAAAGGTCTGAGACCGCAGGGATTAACTTCCATGATGTGAAAGAGTGCATCGGAGAGCAAAGACTGTAGAAGGAGACAGGGTATCGAATATATCCAACAAATAACTTAGTAACAACTACTCGGAGATTCGTTTAGCATAACAGCGGGTCGCAGCAAACCAGTCAGTAGACTAACAGGAAAAGAAAATCGGCTCAAGTCACTGACTGGTGAATACGTGAGACTCGCGTGTCACGCTATTACAGATACGGAAATCAAACAGTCCAATATAGTAGAGATGCTGCAGTTTTGTTTACACATACCACACATACGGAGAAAAGGCAACTGAGTCTTCGAGATTGTTCATCGAGTTAGAGCAATTGATTACGGAAGTGTTGATTCTGAGGTGTTACAGTGAATCGTGGAATCGTTGCTGATGTCCAGCCCTACTCCGAAAGTGTCCAACACAGTGACTATTGATCAGGATAGTTTCAGGGCGCATGGAGTGAAAATGTTCAAATGTATAAGAAATCATATGGAACCAAACTGATGAGGCCATCGGTCCCTAGATTTACACACTACTTGAAGTAACTTATGGTAAGAACAACACACACACCCATGCCCGAGGGAGGACTCGAAGCTCCGGCCTGAGGTGCCGCGCAATCCGTGACAAGGCGTCTCTAACCGCGCGGCCACTAAGCGCTGTTGGCATGGAGTCACGAAAACGATCTTCATTAATGTAAACGCATACGTTCCGCAAGGAACTCTTGACCCTCATCAACCAATGAAGTGCGATGGCAATGAACGAAAGTCTAGTACTACAAATTGGTTAGTTATATGGGTCAATAGTAGTTCTTTATTTTCTTGCTTCTTTTTGCAGTTTTAGTTCTGTTCTAATATTTGTGTACAGTTAATTCCAGTAAGTATTACATACGTTTTATTGTACTCAGATATGTGGGTTGTAAGGCTAGTCTTAGCTATCAAGTTAAAAGGAAGTAACTGTGTAAAGTATACACTCATGCACAAAAAAAAGAGAACAGAACGTCCTGGAGGACTAGAGACAGGACATTCATATTCACAGGGCATGTACATTAGTATGTTCTGCAGAAATGATTAGCACTTGAAGTATGTCGGCCCACGATATCGCAGAGCAACAGCACATCCCAGTAAAATGTGCCTGCGGCTCTCGTTGTCGCTATAAACCGAAGGTAATGGATCAGCCTGACTTGAGCAGACGTGCAGGATGCTCGCAGACGTATGTGCGAACCGTACCATGACATGAGTGAGTTTGAAAGAGGACGCATTATTGGCATGAGAGAATGTAATGCATCCTTCCGGGAAACTGCTTTTGTGGGACGAAGTGTTTCGGCAGTGCAACGGGTGTGTGCAGAATGGTTCAGGGAAGGTCATAGCACACCACGAGATGGGTCAGGTCACAATACCCAAACCACTACCCGAGAAGATCGACAGCTATTATGAAGGGCACTGCAGGACACATCTATGTCCTCCTTGGCTCTGGCGCAGCAGTGGAACAGTGGAACATATCGTACACTATCAGGATTGGCAGTCCGTCCCCATTTATTATGGCATGAGTTACGTGCACGTCGTGTACATCTGCGCCTAACTTTGACGATTGTGCAGAAACATGTTAGACGGCAATGCTGTTTGGAACGAAGTCGCTGGGGACAGAGATGGCATCAAGTAGTGTTTTCGGGCGAATCACAAGAAATACAGCGCCAACATAAGGCCTTATGGTGTGCCGTGCTGTTGCGTACAGCCACAAATCGCAGGTGGTGCATGTCCAGGGAACTGTGACCAGTGTGACCTATGTGCAAGACATCCTCTGACCTTTGGCCATACCCTTTCTGCACATAACCCCATACGCCATTTTTCAGCAAGACAATGCACGATCACATGATGCCGCACGAAAACGTTCCTTCTTCAGTGTTACAGGAAGCCGGCCTTATGTCCTGGTCCGCCAGATCACCAGGTATGCTGTCAATCCAGAATATGTGTGATATGGGCTAACGACGGGTTCAGTGCTGTGACATAGGGCCAACCACCATAGATGAACTTTGGAAGCAGGTGAATGCAGCGTCGATGGTTATACCACGACGCTGTTCGCGCCTTATACGCGTCTATACCATCAGGCATGAAACAAGTTATCAGGGTCCATGGTGGACCTCGTGTCTACTAGGCAGCAGGACATATAAACCGAGGTGACTGAAATGCTGACCATTAAAAAGAATAATAAATAAGAGAAATTTGTACTCCAGCTTAAACAAACGCTTGTTGACTGAGAGCACATTGAAGTGTACATTGGTGTGTAACAAATCAGATTTTTGTCTTGCTCAGATAAATTAGTATTTCATTCAGAACTTACAATGAGACTATCAAACAAATAAACCCCAATTGTCAATGAAATCGTACAACCTATATCAATTTTTCCACAATAATGCATTCTTCATCATTCGTACTCGACATTTCATGCAACTCTGTTGCAATAGTTATACGAAATACATCGAATTCTTTGTTTTCCTTTAGCGGCAACGAAACCTACCTACAAGCTCTTCTTCATAGCAATGGCTTCTCTTTTGTCTGGTACAGTAATCAACGTTGTTAATTTTCCATAGGAAACGCGTGGAAATGTAAACAGTTAAAAAATTTTTGCCAAAACCGACGAGTTCTCATAAATGGAAGTAACTACAATGCGACACGGTAGGCGCTAGAAACGATAGTGCCATTCATACCCTGTAGCGACTGGATGACTTTTGGCTGATCAGTGTACGTCGGAGCCGTATGTCTGCCGATATCCCATATGGCCCACAGGTACCACAGTCCCTTGTTACAAACAATTTTGTTGGCCTTCCTTGCCATTCATGCACTATTCAAGGATCCTGCTGGAGTCTTGTAAGAAAGTTGGAGACTTGATGACGAGTTTCTTAAACGTTGTCAAGTATTGCCAAACTGTTAATCCACATGGAAAACAGTGTGTGTGTACTCTATGTAAGGTACCCCTTCTTTGTGGATAAGAACGCATTTTAATTTATTCCAGTTTTGTAAGGAGGGAACGGTAGGTTCCCATGCTGGCCAGCAGTGCCGGTTGGCCATCTGACGCATTCAGAACCAACGAGCCGAGGTGCCGAGGCAGAAATTGCTAGTGACGTCAGCACAGAGATATGTAGGGAATGTACATTTATTCTGTGGCGATCAAGTAATTGTTATTAATCAATATTTGCTAACAAATGTTGCAAAGTCTATGGGTCATCAATACTATAAATTTATAGTGCCGGGAAACGTTGATATTGCTCAATGAATGAATGACTTTGGCATGACCGAAGATGCACGATGTTATACGAACTGTACCGATTGTACACGCAAGTTACTGGTTGTGCGTTATAGTCGGCAGTCGTCGACAGAGGCCTTTCGTCGTAGTCAAGCGTAGACCATGCACTCGTACCGTTAATAGTTTGCTTATAATCAGTATGAACAAGTTCATTTTACTCTGTTTCTTAAATAAACGGACCATGTCAATCCCATGCGAAAAATTATTTGCCTAAAACAACTCCTTTCCGCTTCATTAAGTAAAATATAGACGGTAGTGTTCACTTTCAGAATGCGACGGCGCTGCTATGGCTCTGCAAGTGGACATAAAACTACGAGAGTATTTCCACATAACAGGCAGGAAGAATTCCCACGCAGCGATTCGTTAAGTCAGTTCAAGGACGGACAGGCTTAATTATCGAAAAATTAGGACGGTAAAGCGTGGCCTGTTGTACTGTACGCCCCTTATACCACCATCTACGGACTCACCGGCTACACAGAGACATTTCTGGAGGTTTAGTAATGGTGGGGATTTCTCCCACCTAGATCCGCGGGCTTAGATAGTAGTTCGTCGAGTACCTGCACAACACCATGAAAGGTGGAATATAGCCGTAAATATATCAACATCTATGCTGCACAACCCACTTAAAGGTGCGTAGTAGGTTTACTACTGAGCCCTCTATGATCACCTTAATTTCCTGTGTCGTTTAGATAACGTTTCTATAACGCCTTCGCACTTGTTAAAAGAAACCATAACTAAATGTGCCACTCTTCTTTAGATCTTCTCTATTAATTATGTCCAGTGTCGGTCTCTCCACGAAAAGCACTCAAAATGGAATGACTAGTTTTGTAAGCCGCTTCTTCCGTGGATGAATTGTATCTGTATACAATTCTTTCAACGAACCTTAGCTTTTCATCTGATTTTGTGGCAGTTAGTTTTATTTGGTTGTTCATCGCAAGTTTGAAAGCCGTATGTTGCAGAAGTCTTTCATACTACAATTTCATATCCATATACCAGAGGTGTACAGATTTTCCTTCCAGACTCCGTACCCCTACATCCGCGGCAATCATTACGACAGCTCAACCTGCCACAACGGGGACACGAGAGTACATGTGTTCTGAATCAGAGAGATTAAAGCGGGCCAACTTGGGTTACTGCAACCCTGGAAAGCTTCACGGGACGGTTCAGCCTTGTGCTTGTGATAAAAGCTTGCTTTATCAGTCTAACGTGACTAGCCAGGTATATGTTTGCGCAGACAGTTTCAGTGTACAGCTCATTATTCATAACGGTGGGAGCAGAAAATTGAAGAAACTGCACTTACAGGAGAAATTAAAAACCGTGGGATATATATATTAGATACGAAACAGAGCCCAAGTCCACCAGGAGAAAACTTGATCTGCGTTTATGAGACAGCTTCAAATAAAACGATTGATGTCTCGCAATGGAAATTGTGTAAAAATTTGCTAAACACTCGTTCGGGAACCTCGAGTATGTTACGACACGTTTGTAAATTTCACCAACAGTTTCCTCACTCCATAACTATTTTGGAAAGCACATAGACTTAGTGTGTGGAAATGTGTGCTAAATATTGGAGACCATTAAGCAGTATATAAGTTTTCTAAATTTATGGCGAACATTGACTGACATAAGAAAAAAATTTGGCTCAGTGGATATTAAAAACCACATTGTAGTGGTATACAACGCAGTGCGAAGAAAACTTAGGATGAAACAAAAGCTTCTTCTTTCAGGCACTTACTTTTTAGGAATATAATATCAAAAAAGAACTTCATGTTTCCTAAAAGGAATTTGAGGAGTTTAGAATGAAATACTTTGCCACTTAAATGAATTCAGCGAAGTCATAATACACACCTTAGAATAATAATTAAAATTGTTATAACCGGGCGCATATTCGCCAGAAACATGGAAAAGTAGCAGAAACGAGACTTCCAAAAAATTGCTTTAGTTGGCGTTGCAGTATAATAGACATCTTCAGATTGTAAAGGCTCTCGACTTTCAGAAATGGTTCTGCTTACTGCGGAAATCGTGTGTCAGAGGCAACCTGATGATAATGATTCGAACTGAGAATGGCCACTTCTCGAAAGGGGGCGAAGTTAAAGAGAAAACTATTATATCTAAGTAAATAAGCCCGAAATACACTGAAAAGTGAAAAAACTACAAATAAAATCCATAATTTTCTGATCTAAAATGACGCAAGATGAATATGTTTCTTTGAGACGCGTCTTGTGATACTTGGGTATAAAAAAAAGAAAAAAAAAACTTTTCATCAACTTATGAGCACTACTCATAACACTTTAATGGAAGCGTATAGAATGAAATGCAATACTGATGCGCAGCCTAGCATTACAGGCAGAAGAGAAAGCAAGCAAGATTCCTTTAACCTGCTTGGGTTGATCTTGGATAACAATAAACCAGCCAGCCCGTTTAGCTGACGACGAGCAGTGGCTTGCCCGCCATGCAAGTATGGACAGGTTAAAAAGGAAAGTGTACACCTCTGGCATATGAGCGGTCCAGTCACATTAATGTGTTCACTGCCTGTATCGACGTCAGCATGCAATAACCACTCACAGACGGTAAATGCCAACATAGGCAGTGGAGCGTATAAAAAAAGGTGTCTGGGAGACGTAGAAATTATTGCAGTCGTTATTGTGATGCGAAAATGGAGCGATTTACCTGACGTCGGAAAGGGCATGATCATTGTCTTTCGGGACAAGGATGAAAGAATTTTGAAAACGGCTAAGTCTGTAAACTGTTCGAGTGCCCCCATCGTTAAAGTACACTACTGGCAATTAAAATTGCTACACCACGAAGATGACGTGCTACGGACGCGAAATTTAAGCGACAGGAAGAAGATGCTGTGATATGAAAATGATTAGCTTTTCAGAGCATTCACGCAACGTTGGCGCCGGTGGCGACACCTACAACGTGCTGACATGACGAAAGTTTCCAACCAATTTCTCATACACAAACAGCAGTTTACCGGCGTTGCCTGGTGAAACGTTGTTGTGATGCCTCGTGTAAGGAGGAGAAATGCGTACCACCACGTTTCCGACTTTGATATTGGTCGGATTGTAGCCTATCGTGATTGCGGTTTATCGTATCGCACGTTGCTGCTCGTGTTGGTCGAGATCCAATGACTGTTAGCAGAATGTGGAATCGGTGGGTTCGGGAGGGTAATACGGAACGCGGTGCTGGACCCCAACGGCCTCGTATCACTAGCAGTCGAGATGACAGGCATCTTATCCGCATGGCTATAACGGATCGTGCAGCCACGTCTCGATCCCTGAGTCAACAGATGGGGACGTTTGCGAGACAACAACCATCTGCACGAACAGTTCGACGGCGTTTGCAGCAGCGTGGATCATCAGCTCGGAGACCATGGCTGTGGTTACCCTTGCCGCTTGATCACACACAGGAGCGCCTCCGATGGTGTACTCAACGACGAACCTGGCTGCACGAACGGCAAAACGTCATTTTTTCGGATGAATCCAAGTTCTGTTTACAGCTTCATTATGGTCGCATCCGTGTTTGGCGGCATCGCGGTGAACGCACATTGGAAGCGTATATTCGTCATCACTGGCGTATCACACGGCGTGATGGTATGGGGTGCCATCGGTTACACGTCTCGGTCACCTCTTGTTCACACTGACGGCGCTTTCAACAGTGGGCGTTACATTTCAGATGTGTTACGACCCGTGGCTCTAACCTTCGTTCGATCCCTGTGAAACCCTACATTTCAGCAGGATAATGCACGACCGTATGTTGCTGGTCCTGTACGGGCCTTTCTGGATACAGAAAATGTTCGACTGCTGCCCTGGCCAGCACATTCTCCAGATCTCTCACCAATTGAAAACGTCTGGTCAATGGTGGCCGAGCAATTGGCTCGTCACAATACGCCAGTCACTACTCTTGATGAACTGTGGTATCGTGTTGAAGCTGCATGGGCAGCTGTACCTGTACACGCCATCCAAGCTCTGTATGACTCAATGCCCAGACAGATCAAGGCCGTTATTACGGCCAGAGGTGGTTTTTCTGGGTACTGATTTCTCTGGATCTATGCACCGAAATTGCGTGAAAATGTAATCACGTGTCATTTCTAGTATAATATATCTGTCCAATGAATACCCGTTTATCATCTCCATTTCTTCTTGGTGTAGCAATTTTAATGGCCAGTAGTGTAGTTTGCTTTTCCTCAGCACGACGACATCTACTAGCAGGACAATGCAAAATGCTGGACAGCTCTGTGTGCTTTTAAGAGCACTGTATGCGTTTACCGTACTCCCCTGGCCACAAACACCCCGGATTTAAACCCAGTTGAGAATCTGTGAGGACACTTCGATCAAGCTGTTCGTGCCATCAGTCAAGAACCTCTCGCAGCAGGCTCTGACACCCAAGTATGGCCCCCAAGTCTCAGTCAGTACCTTCCATAGCCTCATGGACATTCATCCTGCACGGTTCGCAGCAGTCCGCGCAGCATACGGTGGCTATTCCAGATTTTGACAGTTGGAAAGGTAATGGACTGGACAGTGTAGATAGCCACTTGCAAGTATCGGAAACATACAGTCAGTCTTATATCTGTCAGAGTAGCTTCATCTTTGGTTGAAACTATAAAGGCATATGTTAAGTACGCTCGGGCTCTAGATTAGAGAGCCAACAAAATGTTCGTCAAAGAGGATCGGTTGTGGGGGTGCCAGATGGCTGGAGGACAAAAGGGACACACATTTCACTTCCGCCTGCGCCATGAAGACGTTCTGCCTTGCTGCTGGGACGCGATGAACTATTTAGTATAGACGTAAGTCTTGTTATAGTGACATCAGCACACTGAAGCAACATCGTCGAGCATTATGGAGGGATATTTGCTTGCTCGTGCTGCATTTGCGTGATTATATATGGTTTTCCTTGAGCAAGATTAGATTCCTTTTCTCGTTCCAGAATTTGGTTTGTGCACATGGAACACAATATCTGTTTTCTATTCCTTTGTCTGAGTCTCCCAAGCCATTAGTTTTACAGTAATTAAATACAGTGTGTTAGAAAAGAACTCCCTATTTTTAAGTATAAATTTAATGGGGAAATTAATGAAAAATCATTGAGTACATATCATGAAAGAGGATTCCTTAAAGTTTGGTTTAATGTTAATAGACGTCAATGTGGGGGACATTTGTTGCCCTGGACACGTCGAGACAATATTCCACTTCTAGCCATTTATTCACCAACATTTCAAGTGTAACTGTCCAAACCCCCGCGACGAATCTGCCCCGTAAATGATTGATGCCTCTGATCTTTTCACCGTACACAACATTTTTTATGTGGCCCCAAAAGAAAAAGTCCAGTGGGGTTAAGTCTGGGCTTCGTGGTGGCCAAGGTATTAGCCAGCCCTGCCTATCCACCTTCCTGGAAAGCGAGTGTCAAGAGCCACACGCAAAATGGTTAATGCAGTGAGGTAGGGCGCCATCTTGCTGGAAAAACACAAGCCCCTTTTCAGCCTCAGTATCGTCCATTTTAGGAAAGAATTGCTCTGTCAGCATGTCACAGTAAACGCCCTCATTTATTGTCTTTTGTACAAAAATGAAAGCACCAACCATGCGATCTTCCATCAAACCGCACCAGACATTAACTTTGGGAGAGACACGTTGATGCCGAATAACTTCATGTGGTTGCTCTGCCCTCCAAGGTCTGTAGTTATGGCTATTAACTGTTCCACTGGCATGAAATGTAGCCTCATCAGAAAAGAGAATCTAAAATCTTTTTTAAAAAATTGATGTTATCATCAGTTCTGTGTAGAAAGTCAACAGCAAACTCATACCTTTCGATTTCATCAGTGGGTTTTATTTCACGTAACTGTTGCTATTTGTAGGTGCGCAACTTAAGTTTTTTACGCACATCATACACAGTACCTTTAGGCACTCCTAATTGTAGACTACATCTGGACAATGAATTCATCAGGCTCCAAACACACGAAACGCGGATCTGTTCAACAACATTTTCAGAAGTTCTCAGTCCACCTGGTGATTTTGCTTTTAAAATACGACCGGTTTCATTGAAAGACTTTACCCAATGACGGATAGTTTTTGCTGTAAGTTGTTCACCACAATACTGACGTCTAAAATTGCGTCGCACTGTTATAACTGACTCAGTTTTCACAAGCCAAATAACACAGTGCGCTTTCTGTTGCGGACTACACATTGTTGCTGAATTGCTCTGTACTGCACTACACGCACACCTGGATTGAACTGAGGGAACTGAGCAAATAAAATAGCACTGGCGGCGTCTGAAGGTCAAGCAGACCTGCCAACTGCAGGGGAGCCAAACTTGGAGAGTTGATGAATCAAGCACCACAAACTAGAATGGTGTATGTCACTTTGTACAGATTCTAGGACACGTTAAAACTAGGTAGTTCTTCTTCAAACACACTGTATTATGGATGTTAATATTAACATGATATTGGCTTTTCCAGTTTATGTAAAGTGATGTAAAGTCATGGGATGCGTTTGAATGGCACTTATATGTCAGACAATTGATTTTGTATTCATTTTCTGCGTAATATGCAGTGTGACAGCGTGATCATATTACAGACTTTCAGGGATGATGGAGAAGGATATTGATCTCAGGTAAGGAACTCAGGTCCGGAAACGACAGAGTCGAAAACTATAGATGGAAATCGTTCCGATACCCCTGAAAAAAGAGGACATCTTTTACTGCTAAGTCTCTGCTTTTCATATCGTAGGGGGAGATAGTATGGACCAAAACGAGGAACAAAAAATCCAATAAATATGGGTTCTTGAGTGCATACATTAAGGGTTATGAGTACTGGTACAGTAGCGGCGATGCGTTTCACTGTAGCGATGATGAACAAGCGCTCATAGATCTTGAGGCACGGACTTGTGAGTCCATGTTTACTGGATATTGTTTTCTTGTTTTCGTCTGTACTACCATCTCCCAAAACAAGGAAAGCAAAGAGGTCGCAGTGAAAGAGGTCCACACTTTTCAGGGGTATCAGAACCATTTACACCTATAATTTTCGACTCCTCCGTTTCCGGACCAGCATCCCATATCTCAAATCAATACATTTACCCTTCTCCATCATCTTTGAAAGTCTGTAACATCAACCTGGAATCACCATGTGTAGAAGCGTAGTCAGTACACATTTTATGACCGTTACGAAGTAATTTTCCATTCCTCTGATCTTTGATTAAATCTTTAAGTATGCTCACTTGAGATCTACATTCACGAGGCAATCAAATTCAGTTTCATTATACTTGAAGGAGAAAGAGAATGTTCTAACCCCTGCATAGAGAGATTATTTTTAAATGTATTTTTCAGGTAACAAGGCAAGTGTGTCACAACAGAACTTCTACATCTACATCTACATCCATACTCCGCAAGCCACCTGACGGTGTGTGGCGGAGGGTACCTTGAGTACCTCTATCGGTTCTCCCTTGTATTCCAGTCTCGTATTGTTCGTGGAAAGAAGGATTGTCGGTATGACTTCATGGCATATTTTTGCTGTGACGAAGACTTCGATATCAAGCTACCATAAGGGCTCATTTTAAATCTATTAGATTTTAATTTATAGGATCCCCTGTGGTAATTCTTTTGCATTGCACTTATTCCTTCTATAAGGAGTGATTCAGCAACATAGATAGCTAGAAACTAGATGAGATTTTTCATCATTCTTCAGGCATGCATCCAGAATATTTTTAATTCTAGTTCCGTTATTTCGGCTTACAACCTTTCAGCCGTTCTCAAGGTGAGTCACCTGCAAGTTCATAATCACTTTACACACTGTGGAGTAAACGCAGACGCGTCAAAGATAACGCTGTAGGTAACAGCCATAGTAACAACAGCGTGAGTCACAGATAAAATTTTATGCGTCGAACAGCAAGAGAAAAAGTAAAGCGAGCATAGAGTCAGCGAAGTCACAATGTTTGCGAAGTACGTTGTTGATTATTATGGGTGGCATGTGTTGAAAGCTAGGCAATGAAGGTTTAGAACAATATTTCCTTTGAGAGCGCAGACGTGAAATGAAGAGTTCCCATTATTTGTCCACCTGAAATTCCTCGTCCCTGTTGAGCAGATTTGTTCGAGTTTCTCGGATATCTAAACTCCATTCAAGAAAATATCATATCTACAATGGAATCGGAAGTGAATGTCTGTCAACCGTTTCTAGATGTGTTACTTCGACGTGAGAAAGTAGGGTTTTAGGACGTAGCTTTTACCATAAGCCCACTCATACCGATTTATACTTGCAGGCGACTAGCTGCCACCATCGTCCGCGAAGTGTGAATGTACTTCTAACTTTAGTGCAAAGGGCTCATGAAGTGTCCAACACTGATAGCCTACAGAGTCAAGTAGTACATTTGGAAGAAAGGTTCCATAAAAATAGATGTACCAACCCCAAATGAAGAGAGCTCTGTAAGTGGAAACACCAGAGAAACCAAAAAAAAAGAGCAAGAAGAAAGATGTAAAGCAAATGGCATCCCCTCCGTACGTGGAAAATACTTGTTCAAAAACTGCAAGAATAACGAAGAAGCATAAAATGAATTTGATCTTTCTTCCACTGGCCAGTACGGCAGCTCTTCTGTGAACTCTGAAGGATGATCCACTTCTACGAAAGTCGGGTATATATGACATTCTATGTGAGCGTGGCAAAAGTTACATAGGACAAACAGTACGAACTGTGCGAGAACGTAGCACTGAACGCCTGTCTTCTTCAGCCTAATAAATCTGTCGTGGCTGAGCGTTGTATTCTCACTGGGCACTCCATGGATTACGGGAAAATTAATATAGTGGCCAGAGCTTCATGCTACTGGCATTCAGTGGTCAACAAGGCTGTGGAAATACAATCAGGAGACACATTGCTCATCAGCGACGAAGGCTATCAGCACGACCAATCATGGAAATGTCTCCTTACGCGTTTGCTCTCTCAAAGGGAATATTCCAGCATGTGTCATCCACAGTAATACTTACAGGCGTTCAGCTGCCGCCAGCCTTCGCAAACTATCTATGGCTGACGCTCTTGTTACTATCCTTGTTACCAACAGTGTTGTCTCTTAGGCATGCGCTTTTACTCCACTGTTTGTAAAGCAACCCACCTTCAGAATGGCTGAAATGTTGTCAGCTGAAATATCGGATCATGAATTAATATCATGTAGTGTTCGATCCGCCGGGAAAATGTCAAGAGGCATATAGGTGAGATATGTTGAAAAGGTTATGGTTTCGGGACATCTTTCCTTTTGTTGTTCCACTGCGCTACGAGAGAGCTTCTGGTCACTACAGTATATACGGTAATAGTAAGATGACGTCGTTCACTCCTGGGTCAGACTCAATTTAAAGGGGAATAGTTCACGGCATTAAAACTATGATCACAGTATATTGCAAAGTTACAGGTTGCTCCAGACGGGTTCTACGAGAGACTTTAGTGTCGTTACTGCTGCAATTAGTCGCCACTTGCTTACCCTAAGAGTAATAGTGATGTCCACCTATTTATGTGCAGTAGTAAGATATGATTGTCGGAAGGACAGACTCAGCATACAGGAAAGTCAAAACAACCTTCGGTAACATTAAAAGCAACGGTGGTAACATTAACAGTGCAACGGGAATTCCACTGTTAAATGCAGAGGAGAGAGCAGATAGGTGGAAAGTATACATTGAAAGCCTCTATGAGGGTGAAGATTTGTCTGATGTGATAGAAGAAGAAACAGGAGTCGATTTAGAAGAGATAGGGGATCCAGTATTAGAATCGGAATTTAAAAGAGCTTTGGTGGACTTACTGTCAAATAAAGCAAAGGATAAATAACATTCCATCAGAATTTCTAAAATCATTGGGGGAAGTGGCAACAAAACGACTATTCACGTTGGTGTGTAGAATATATGAGTCTGGCGATATACCATCTGACTTTCGGAAAAGCATCATCCACACAATTACGAAGACGGGAAGAGCTGACAAGTGCGAGAATTATCGCACAATCAGCTTAACAGCTCACGCATCGAAGCTGCTTACAAGAATCATATACAGAAGAATGGAAAAGCAAATTGAGAATGCGCTAGGTCACGATCAGTTTGGCTTTAGGAAAAGTAAAGTGACGAGAGAGGCAATTCTGACGTTACGGCTAATAATGGAAGCAAGGCTAAAGAAAAATCAAGACACTTTCATAGGATTTGTCGACCTGG
The DNA here is from genome assembly GCF_021461395.2 of Schistocerca americana. Classification (NCBI taxonomy): domain Eukaryota; kingdom Metazoa; phylum Arthropoda; class Insecta; order Orthoptera; family Acrididae; genus Schistocerca; species Schistocerca americana. Next base: position 158,837,647 of record NC_060119.1, on the reverse strand, counting down.
AAAAAGCGTTCGACAATATAAAATGGTGCAAGCTGTTCGAGATTCTGAAAAAAGTAGGGGTAAGCTATAGGGAGAGACGGGTCATATACAATATGTAAAACAACCAAGAGGGAATAATAAGAGTGGACGATCAAGAACGAAGTGCTCGTATTAAGAAGGGTGTAAGACAAGGCTGTAGCCTTTCGCCCCTACTCTTCAATCTGTACATCGAGGAAGCAATGATGGAAATAAAAGAAAGGTTCAGGAGTGGAATTAAAATACAAGGTGAAAGGATATCAATGATACGATTCGCTGATGACATTGCTATCCTGAGTGAAAGTGAAGAAGAATTAAATGATCTGGTGAACGGAATGAACAGTCTAATGAGTACACAGTATGGTTTGAGAGTAAATCGGAGAAAGACGAAGGTAATGAGAAGTGGTAGAAATGAGAACAGCGAGAAACTTAACATCAGGATTGATGGTCACGAAGTCAATGAAGTTAAGGAATTCTGCTACCTTGGCAGTAAAATAACCAATGACGGACGGAGCAAGGAGGACATCAACAGCAGACTCGCTATGGCAAAAAAGGCATTTCTGGCCAAGAGAAGTCTACTAATATCAAATACCGGCCTTAATTTGAGGAAGAAATTTCTGAGGATGTACGTCTGGAGTACAGCATTGTATGGTAGTGAAACATGGACTGTGGGAAAACCGGAACAGAAGAGAATCGAAGCATTTGAGATGTGGTGCTATAGACGAATGTTGAAAATTAGGTGGACTGATAAGGTAAGAAATGAGGAGGTTCTACGCAGAATCGGAGAGGAAAGGAATATGTGGAAAACACTGATAAGGAGAAGGGACAGGATGATAAGACATCTGCTAAGACATGAGGGAATGACTTCCATGGTACTAGAGGGAGCTGTAGAGGGCAAAAACTGTAGAAGAAGACAGAGATTGGAATACGTCAAGCAAATAATTGAGGACGTAGGTTGCAAGTGCTACTCTGAGATGAAGAGGTTAGCACAGGAAATGAATTTGTGGCGGGCCGCATCAAACCAGTCAGTAGACTGATGACCAAAAAAAAAAAAAAAAACTTTATTTATTTACGCTCAGTGTCAACTTTCAGTCTGCACCAGCCATCGGCCTTGTGTAGGTCTTTCTGCATTTTGGAACAGTATTCTGTCGCTGAAGTAGGGAAACTCTTTCTTAGTTTCGTAGCGTTGGAAGCAACTTTGAGCTGGATGTGATTTCATTCTAATCCTTTTGCTTTTGTGCTTCTGTAAATCGTACGTTCAGGCGATGGGATTGCAAATTACACAAGACTGCACATGTTTCACTACAAAACAGCAGATGCAACTGGTAGTATGATTATCGTATTATCTGGTACTAGTAGTACGCAATTGTGATATCTCATTTCTCTTATGTTACGTTCTAGGTACCGAAATGTCGAGACAGAAATAAATAGTTCCTAGAGCCGAAGAATTCATACCACGAGGTTTGGGTTAAGATATGAAGCCTCCTGCCATAGAAGGTGGAGGCTCTCCCAGTATCACAGGCAGAGGGGAGATCCGCGATATGAGCAGCAGGGGGCGGCCAGGTTCCACACAGTCCACAGGACGCAATGCTCGGGAATTGCTGGGCTCGCGTTGTGTTTATGGCCGGCCTCCGTGAATTATTCATGACGAGAGTCCACTAACGAGCGCCGAATAGTCAGTCACCCTGCCAGCGCGCCTTCGCTCCTCCGGCTATATGCTGCCTCGCGCAGTGCGTTGCGCGCGCCCCGGCAACAGGGAGATGACACAGACCTGCTTCGGGATGCCGGAGGGGGGGGGGGAGGGAGAGGGGCGGATTTAGTGCTGTGTGGGACCGGGCTTCGCCGTCATCGCTCACATCTCCGCCTACGCAAATCGCAGAATCAACAGAGATTACATAGAATGGCAACGGCATACGCACAGCGCTCTAAGAGATGGAACGCCTATCACACCTCGAAATTCGAACTCCAAGGTTCAGTGAACTTCCTGAACGTGGTTTGCTATGAAAACCATCCAGAATTATTGTCCGCGGGCCACTGGTAGGGCAATATAACTTGAATAATAATATTCATAATCTGGCAGAACTCTCAAGCGAAACAAAGTGCTATTGTGAAATGATACCGAAAAATTTGGGTTTGAAAGCTGACTACAAATACGACAGAGAAATATATCACTTTGTGTTAAGTCTTGCCTTATAGACTCCGCTTGTGCAAGGCAAATGTCTTTGCCATTTGTAACATATAATGAATGAAAATTTAATAATATACGAGCTGACGTGATAGACAGAGGAACTTCTGATGACACCGTTTCAGCAAATACACTGATGAGCCAAAACATTATTACCATCTGCTTGATAGATTGCTTGTCCGTCTAGGGAACGAAATACGCCACTTATTCCGAGTATCAGGTATCCGACAGTTTGTTGGAAGGTTTGTGGAGGCGTTAGGTTTGTACGCACAGACCATTAATTCACGTAAATAACGGGCCCCTGATTTGCGCACACGGTGATGGCGCCCGATAGCGATCCGGATGCGTTCCATAGGTCTTACATAAGGAGAATTTGGTCACCGATACATCAACGTGAGCTCATTATAATGATTCTCAAACCACTGTAGCACGGTTCTGGCTTCGAGACACGGACAACTCTACTGCTGAAAGGTGACGTTGTACTCGAGAACACATCAAGCATGAAGGAATGCAGCTGGTTCGCAGCTCTCATCTTGTCTTCGATTACTGCCACAGATCCCATGCAAGCTGTAAGGGGTCAATCGCCACTTACAAATTTGGAACAATACATCTTTGCCTCACGCAGGTCGCAGTAGGTACTATCGATAGTCGAGCGCCCAGTGTGCCAGAGAATAGTCGGTGTTGAGACACGCGTAAGTTCAAATAACTTACGGGTTTGCTTCCGGGTGACGTCGTCGAACACCTCCGATATTTCGACAGGAGCACACCCTGCCATACTCAAGGCACAAATGCCAGGAAGAAGAAATGTGCAAGCAAATTTAATACCTCGGTTCACAGAGGAGAAACAAGGAAGACACCACACACAGAACAAGTGTCAACACAAGCAAAGACAACCAAAATCAGAAATATCGATAGTTACTATTAATCAACAGGTGAGGTAGCACTAATTCTGTCCCCCTGTTTTTTGATGAGAGACAGAGCCGGATTCCAAGCAGCATTTAAACAAAATCCCCCATCTCTGTTAATAAGGTTGCTTGATTGATTTGAACAGCTTCCTTAATAACACTATCCCGTGCAAGCCAGAATCTCCGTGTTGTTGTATTCCATAAGATGACCGGTGTCAAGGCAATGTTCTGCAATAGCGGTTTCGCTCGGCTGTTGCAAGCGTGTGTGACGCTTATATTCAATACACCGGTCTTCCACAGTCCTGATTGTCTGACCAATATATGAGATGCCACAACTGCAAGGAATACGATAGACCCCAACCTTACGCACTAGTAAGACGTTGGCTGCTAACCGAGCAGGGAGGATTTGGGCAGGATGGCCGACCGCGTTTACAGTTGTTCAACGGCTGTGTGTGGCACCCAGAGCTGTGGGCCTGACCTCCAGCAAAATCGAAAATGGCATTAATTGAGTGATTTGTTTGATGTGTCAAAGGGTTCATTTGTGCACTGTGATGACGCGTCAACCGCGCCGGACACCCACGATTTGCATTGCAGTGAGCACTGTGTATTCAGTGCCACATGAAGAATATTGGCTTATGACGACATTAATAGAGGACTTGTAATGAAATAACCGTTATTACTCTGTCAGATGAAGGGAGTAACTGCCTCATTCGTGCTGTTTAGACAAAAGAAGTATGTACCAGTTATTGCTACCTGATATCCCAATTAGCTTTGTTGGATATGATACGAAACAACTCCCGTGCAAAAATTAATCGAACAGCCTTCATCAGCGGCACACGGTCAAACTGTTTTCAACTGTTAGGCTATAATCTACTATCCATTAACGGTGGGTTTAATAGGGAGTGATTCAAAGCGCGGGAGAATGTCTCCCATAGCACAATACTGCTCCTACCAGCCCGCCCCCGTGGCTGGCTGCACGTTTCGAGCCACGTTCACCTCGATGACGGCGTTTCTGGAGAGGACCAAGAAAAATGTGATTTACCCTAAGAGCCGACACTCTTCCATTGATAAACGGTCGGAATTCTGTGGTCCCGTACCAGATGCAATCGTAATTGACGATGTTGTTGCGTGGGTTGGTTGATATGCGGGAGCAGACCAAACAGCGAGGTCATCTGTCTCAAAGTATTTCTATGTGGTTATTTAAAAACAAAACAAAAGAGACGAAGAACAGGAGGTCTAGTGGCATACCACTTCTTTAGTTTGGTTCCTTTGCATCGACAGTCACCTGCTGTTACTTCACGTAGGCTCGACTAGGCCGCTACCTTTCTTGTAGTCTCCCCACTCTTCAATCGATTCAGTGCTAAGAGTTTCGTCTACAAGGAAACAAATTGCCTCTCCTGTTGTGAAGAATCAGCGATCATATTGGCGAAAAACGGCAGGAACAATAATAAATACGTAACACGACCCGACTGAGCCGGCACAGACACTAGCGTATTGCCAGAGGGTGATACATTAATAGCGGATAAAGCTGCCACAATTGTAAACAATGTATGCGCGTGTGTCCACCGCTAATCACACGCACTCTCTGGGTATTTTCGATTTTATTCATGATAATCTTTTGAGTTTTATATCGTAGTAGTTTTCCATCACCCACTTGAGATGATATGGAGGCTCGGCTTACCGGCGCTCGAATTACCCAGGTTTTACTGTTCATACATATATTCATATATACATAAATGACTATATACCCACTCGTGTGTTTTACATACACACATATATATATTTACATAAACACACACATATAATATCGCATAAATGTTGTTTATCACTTTCTAAGGTAATCATTTATGTATACTGTTCAAATGGTTCAAATGGCTCAGAGCACTATGGGACTTAACTTCTGAGGTCATCAGTCCCCTAGAACTGAGAACTACTTAAACCCAACTAACCTAAGGACATCACACACATCGATGCCCGAGGCAGGATTCGAAACTGCGACCGTAGTGGTTGCGTGGTTCCAGACTGTAGCGCCTAGAGCTGCTCGGCCACTCCAGCCGACTATGTATACTGTAATGCAACCTATAATGTAAGACGGTTACCATAATTTTTGTTTGTAAACATGTTTACCATGTCGTTTCGTTGTTAATAAACAGGACACGATAAAACATGACATTAATTTCAAAAGATGGGTCTTTTGGAAGAATACCTTGAGTACTGTTCCAGGAAAAAAATATTTTCTGTGTCTGATGTACTTAATCTGCTGCACTTTTAAACTTCAGCTTAAGTAAGTGCAAAATTTTAAAAAGTGGACTTCGAGTGTTTTCCTCTTCTACAGTGAGTCTCTAACTATTGCCACCAAGAGTAACTCCAAAAATATGATAGAAGCTGAAACGTTTGTGGGACAAACGTTGCATGGGACAACGGGGCCCATACGAGGTGCATTCAAGTTCTAAGGCCTCCGATTTTTTTTTCTACTTAACTACTCACCCAAAATCGATGAAACTGGCGTTACTTCTCGACGTAATCGCTCTGCAGACGTACACATTTTTCACAACGCTGACGCCATGATTCCATGGCAGCGGCGAAGGCATCTTTAGGAATCTGTTTTGACCACTGGAAAATCGCTGAGACAATAGCAGCACGGCTGGTGAATGTGCGGCCACGGAGAGTGTCTTTCATTGTTGGAAAAAGCCAAAAGTCACTAGGAGCCACGTCAGGTGAGTAGGGAGCATGAGGAATCACTTCAAAGTTGTTATCACGAAGAAACTGTTGCGTAACGTTAGCTCGATGTGCGGGTGCATTGTCTTGGTGAAACAGCACACGCGCAGCCCTTCCCGGACGTTTTTGTTGCAGTGCAGGAAGGAATTTGTTCTTCAAAACATTTTCGTAGGATGCACCTGTTGCCGCAGTGCCCTTTGGAACGCAATGGGTAAGGATTACGACCTCGCTGTCCCAGAACATGGATACCATCATTTTTCAGCACTGGCGGTTACCCGAAATTTTTTTGGTGGCGGTGAATCTGTGTGCTTCCATTGAGCTGACTGATGCTTTGTTTCTGGATTGAAAAATGGCATCCACGTCTCATCCATTGTCACAACCGACGAAAAGAAAGTCCCATTCATGCTGTCGTTGTGCGTCAACATTGCTTGGCAACATGCCACACGGGCAGCCATGTGGTCGTCCATCAGCATTCGTGGCACCCACCTGGATGACACTTTTCGCATTTTCAGGTCGTCATGCAGGATTGTGTGCGCAGAACCCACAGAAATGCCAACTCTAGAGGCGATCTGTTCAACAGTCATTTGGCGATCCCTCAAAACAATTCTCTCCACTTTCTCGATCATGTCGTCAGACCGGCTTGTGCGAGCCTGAGGTTGTTTCGGTTTGTTGTCACACGATGTTCTGCCTTCATTAAACTGTCGCACCGACGAACACACTTTCGACACATCCATAACTCCATCACCACATGTCTCCTTCAACTGTCGATAAATTTCAATTGGTTTCACAACAGGCAAATTCAGAAAACGAATGATTGCACGCTGTTCAAGTAAGGAAAACGTCGCCATTTTAAGTATTTAAAACAGTTCCCATTCTCGCAGCTGGCGGTAAAATTCCATCTGCCATATGGTGCTGCCATCTCTGGGACGTATTGACAATGAACGCGGCCTCATTTTAAAACAATGCGCATGTTTCTATCTCTTTCCAGTCCGGAGAAAAAAAATCGGAGGCCTTAGAACTTGAATGTACCTCGTAATATGACGTTAGTTGTTTGTTGCTAGGTGCGGTTGCTTCAGAGATATTAAGGACAACTATTTTTTTTGAAATGGGTTGCTGTAGTTTGGTACTTATTTTCTGATAGCGGTTATTGAGAGAATCCATTGATGTGTAACAGTAAGCTCTTTGAAGCTCAACGAAGGTCACAAAGGTGACATGAACGTCCATTTACAGACGAAGTGATGACCATTGGCATCAATGCAGTCCTGCAATATTCTCATCATGGATTGAGTAGTATTCCTTTTCGTATTGGCACTCATCGAAGCACATGATCTGACAATTCTCTCTCGCATATCTTCAGGTGAAGTTGGAACGCCTTTATAAACAATATCTTTTACGAATCCCAATAAGAAAAAATCCAGAGGCGTCAAGTCTGACGAACGAGCCGGCCATGACAAATCTCCACTGCGTCCAATCCAACGATTTGGGAATTGTCTCTGCAACTCATTTCTAACCATCAGCCACACTCTGTTCCTTGGTCCTAAAGGTATTTCATCCAATAACAGAGCTAATGTTTCTTGCAGTAATGTGTTCTTCCTACCATTAAGATTTCCTTCGATGAAATAGGGGCTTATAATTCTGTTCTCCAGAACCTCACACCATACATTCACACCACGGTTTTTGGTGTGCAACTTGCCGCAACCAACATGGATTTTCAGTTGCCCAATAATGCATGTTATGCAAATTAAGATTTACATGGTTCGTGAATGTAGCCTCGTCAGTAAATAAAATCAAGTCAATAAACGTGTCATCCCTCTGAATCGGAAGTTGAGCCCATGCGATGCATGCGATCCATATCAGTTAATTCTTTGTGGAGACTGATATGGAAAGGATGATATTTATGGCGATGCAGAACACGAACAACACTACCCTGGCTCATGCAAGATTCCCTTGGAATTTGACGCGAAGTAACACAAGGATCTCGAACCACAGTGGCAAGAGTACCAATTTCCGTTCCCTCGTTAATGACTTTCCCTTGCCAAATATGTTTCCGACGAGTTAAAGATCCAGTTGTCCTCAATTTATCATACACATATTTAAATGTACGACGTGTAGAGTGAGTACGTTGAGGATAACTTTCAGCTTTCACTGGGTTTCGTTGGTATTTTCCGTAAATGAGAAGCATCTCGATTTATTCCTCGAAGGAATACACCATTCTTAGTCGTTCGATTCGACGATACTAGTCTTACCGTTCCTATTAATGTTGTATTGTGAAACCGTCGAATGGTGTTTACGTATCAATGGCACGTCAGATAGATACGACGTATTCTGCGAGTATATACTATTTGGACGATATACGAGAGAGATTTGTCAGAGCATGTCCTTCGATAAGTGCCGATGCGATAAGGAATACCACTCAATCCATGACGAGAAGATTGCAGCATCACATTGATACCAATGGTCATCACTTCGAACACCGGCTGCAAATGGACGTTCATGCAATATTTGTGACCTTCGTTGACCTTCAAAGAGCTTACTGTTACACATCACTGGATTCGTCTCGATAGCCGCTATCTGAAAATAAGTACAAAACTATAGCATCCCATTTAAAAAAAAAAAAAGGTTGACCTTCATATCTCTGACACGATACCACCTAGCAACAAAAAACCAATGTCATGTTATTGTCTGCGTTGTCCCATGCAACATTTGTCCCACAAACGTTTCACCTACTATTATACTTCCGGAGCTATTCAAGGTGGCAGTAGTTAGTGACTCACCCTGGATATCGATTGAATTTCCTCACGCTGTGAAATGAGAAGGTGCGATATGTTTTACATGGTAATACACATTCTATAGCCAAAATCACATAAATACTTCTTTATTTTCGACAGTCTGTTTCGGCACACTTTGCTGTCATTTTTTGGCTTCCATAAACGTTTGTTAAAAACGTGTTCATTGTGGGTTGGTATCTCATGCCAAGTGGTCATATTAGTGCATAAAATGTAGAAAGTGTAGCACATTAAGCACAAGTTTGTCAGAAAGAAAACTTTTACATTTGTACCATATACGCCACCTAAGGTGGATCATCAAAGAATGCAATTAAGCCAATTTTTACAAATGTGCTATTGTACGTTTTACTATATTTTGTAATTTCTGATCGCTGGTCATACGGACATGGTAATATGCGTAACGTGCTTTTGGTGGCAGTCGTTTCATTTCTGACAAATCTTCGAATAAGGTGCCACATTTTATCCGCTAATATAGCAACTCACAATGAATACATTTTGTAACAAAAAGTATTGAAGGCTGGAGATAACAGCAATGTCCTTCGGATCTGGTTGTCGAAAATAAAGAAGTACGAGGGTCAGTCAAAAAGTAATGCCTCCTATTTTTTTTTCTACGTTTAATTGTCAGGAAATTTAAATGCAATTACATAGGTTGAAAACCACAACATTGAGGATCATTTTGTCATTTTTCAATGTAATCTCCGCCCATCTCTACAGTTTTGGTCCATCTTTGAACAAGGGCATGTATCCCAGCACGGTAAAAATCACAGCTCTGCTTCCTAAGCCATTGACGAACGGATGTTTTGACGGCCTCCTCATCTTCAAAATGAATCCCACGATGAGCTTCTTTTAGTGGCCCGAACAGATGGAAGTCTGATGGTGCCAGGTCAGGGCTGTATGGGGGATGAGGCAAAACTTCCCATCCAATTTTGACAATCTCGTCAGAGGTGTGACGACTGGTGTGTGGTCTTGCATTGTCATGCAAAAGAAGAACATCTGCCATTGATTTTGTTGGGCGAACTCGCTGAAGACGTGCTTTAAGTTTGTTGAGGGTTGTGACGTATTGAACAGAATTTATTGTGCATCCCTGCTCCAAAAAATCAACCAGAATCACACCCTCTGTATCCCAGAAAACTGTTGCCATAACTTTCCCTGCCGATCACACAGTTTTGAATTTTTTCTTCCTCGGCGAGCTTGTGTGACGCCACTCCATTGACTGCCTCTTTGATTCGGGTTCAAAAAAATGCACCCATGTTTCGTCCCCGGTCACAATTTTTTTCAGAAACTCATCTCCCTCCAAACGGAAGCGCTGCAAGTGTTGGGAGGCTATTGTTTTCCTTGCTTCTTTATTCTGATCGGTTAACATTCATGGAACCCACCGTGCACAAACTTTTGAGTACCCCAATTGTTTAATAATCGCGATCACACTGCCTTTACTAAGAGAAATAATGCGACACACTTCATCTGCAGTCACCCGACGGTCACCACGAATGATGTCATCAACTTGCTGAATGTTGTGTGGAGTCACTGCACTCACCGGCCTGCTGCTCCGCTTTTCGTCAGTCAACTGTGTTTGCCCTTCAGCTTCCTTACAACGACGAACCCATCTTCTAACAGTGCTGACATCCACTGTCACAACACCATACACCTTCTTCAGTCTTTCATGAATGCGTATGGGCGTTTCACCTTCTGCATTCAAGAATTCAATCACACAACGCTGTCTCAAACGAACATCGATGTCGGCCATCTTACAAACTTCTGCTGTGCTGCCACCTGTTGACACAGAAAGTTACTACTGCAGTGGATTGCAGAAGAAGGTTTGAGGAATGGCGCCAAATTCAAATTTTTCACTTAACTTAATTTCTTTAAGTAGAAAAAAAATGGGAGGCATTACTTTTTGACCGACCCTCGTATTTACACGATTATCGCTACAGAAAGTTTTTTACAACAATAATCGCTGGTAGCCTATCAGTCATAAAATAATAATTGTTATGCCCAACGATTGTATATATAGCAACAATGCCTCGAGTTCTCGGTTTTACTTGCAGGCTCATGTACTCGTTCTGCTTTCAAAGCTGGTACAGTTCGTTTGCACCCCACAGCAGACTCCAGTGAGTGGTTCACAGTTTAATGTGCAGCAGCAGAGAGCTGCGAGTCGAGTCTCGGGCTCACGGAGACGGCGAGTTCTGAGATGACGTCACTGGACCTGCTGGTGAGTTTAAAGTAAGTTTATAGAACTCATTTCTGATCTGTAGCATAGGATTTCCAGAACTGTGTTCTGCCTAACGTTGGTGCTCCACGGGAAGTGAATAAGAGCTCCGTAGAACCTACTGATAACACGTTTGGTTTTTCCGACGGTACTAATTAGCTTTTTACTTTTATTATGATTTCTGTGTTATTACTTATGATTTACAATTGAATTAATCACTGACTAAATACATTTTTGTCCTTTTTTCAAATTTCATCAACCTTCGGAACATATAAGCCGTCCCAGCAAAATATCAACATTTTCGTAGTGTCGTGGCTGAGGAAAACTTCGGGAATCCCTGCTCAATTACCTTGTACTAATAAATTCCATTCCCTTTCCTGTTTCACTTGCAAATATTTCCGTAAAAGTCCTGAACTCTCTTACCTCGTCTTCGCAGTCCTTACATGAGCTGCAACTTGGTGGCTGAATGATCGTTCTACAGTCTGTCTCAAACGCTGATTTCTTAAACTTTCACAATGTTGTTTCCCATCAGAGATTCCGAGTTGACTTCACGTAGCATTTCCATAATATTTGTGTGTTGATGCAGCATATCCTTTTTTAATCCAACCTGGTGGATCACAAACGCTCGAACAGTAATCAATAATGTGTCGCAGAAGAATTGTGTGACTGGTCTCCTTTATTCACGAAGTACACTTTCTCAGAATGACACTTGGCAGATTACAAAACAACCGGGGATTCTGGTGGGGTAAATAATTCAGAGACAATGTTTGCATAGGATTAAAACTGCCACACATCCCAAACACTGGCGTTTCACGAATGGAAGTTGCATCGCCTCTGTAAATCCATACAGTGCTATCGTAGCATTTTTCTGTTTTTCTGTATTATTGCCAGTTAAAATCTGACGTCTCAGGAGCCCTTTTCCACCAGTACTTTACGGAGAAGAATGCACCACATAGGCTTCGGCTCTCAACAACCTATATGACAGCCAGTGACCTCCCATGCCTATTCCCCAGTCAGTCCATATTCACCACGCTCAAATTAATAAAAATGGAACGCGCTGTATTTTTCTGTCACGTCACAACATACAATAGGCCTGCAGAATCAACAGTTTTGGTTATTTCCTATAGTGACGGATCAAAATCATCGTATTGTCTTTCGTTTTGTCACGATTTAGTTTTATCGTTTCAGTCTACTGCAATAGCCCTCCAGAAATAAGACAAATCCAAGAAACGGATGTGATATTTATCATTTCGTTGCAACTAAAGTCTATGTTGGTAAATATGTTCTAGAAAAATCCGTACTGTGTTCAGCCATGTAAGTATCCGTGTGGAGGCGGCATAGATCATCTCCATATCGCTGGCTGACAGCCGAGCTTGGGCGCGCCAGTTGTCATCCTGGGCGAGCTGACCACTACTAGAGCAACCGACGGCCATGAGATTGTCTGTCTTAATTGTTAAGAAAGACTGGTAGCACCTTACATTTGTCCGAAGTAATGGAGCAACTGAATTATGTTTGAAATGCATAGTTTGGAGAGAGCAATAATTGATCCAGGGCTTGATGAGTATACTCATCGCCTGAATCTTGTCAGAGTCGTCTCCTCGTTCTTTGTGTGGCATTTGATTAAAGATCAAGTGATTTTAAGTCAGTAGGGGCTCAGTCAAAAGTGGCTTGTATGCTATGATAGCAGAATTCGTGAATCTTTAAAATAAGACTCAGAAATTTTGTCTGAATTGGTCCATGTTGTATTGCCTGTGATAATCGTGTTGCAAATGGGTAAGGGAGATTTATGAAGGCACATTCTAACGTAGTTGTAGGACAGCTGTGAGTGTAATTCTTTAAGTATAGAGTCGTATTATGAGGTAGTAATCTTATTGTGCTCGTTGAGTAAATTGCTTATGGAGTATTATTCCCGAACCTTTTCTTGATCAACAAATCAAGCACAGGGACACATGGCTAAGAGGTGAATTATTATAGACAGCGTCTTTTTCCCTTACGTATTGTTAATGACTTAACCACTGAGACCACACTGTCTTAGGTGAACCATTTGAAGGCGGAAATTCCAACTGCTACCTTTATTTCTGTAGTAAAAGTGATGCCTGATATTTACAACTAGGATTTGCGACTAGCTACGCGACGGGTGAACACCTGAAGCTGTTGATATTTTGAAAATATGAACTTTCAACTCAGATAAAAATTGATGTGGCACCTAGGATTTTATTTTGCGTTTTTTTTTTTTTTGCCTCGCTTAGTGTGCAGGTCATTCATTCTCAATTGACGTTTGGTCTTTGTAAATCAGTTACATTTAAAAAGAATTAAAAATAAACCTTCATTCGTTAAAAATCTTTGATAAACAAATTTAGAAAAAGAAAAGAATATAGAAAGGAAACTAAAATTCTTGGTTATGACATTTAGCAAGTAGTGTAACCACGCTCAGTTCAGCGATAAAATGTAGATAATTGAATTGAGAACAGTTAAAACCAAAGATGCCCATTTTGAAAGACTCGCGTCTTATAGCTTAAGACATAAAAAGGGATTTCTTAGGACTATATTGCAGTTCCCGTGTTGTGCCGAATTGGATGTAATGTTCCTTCCTACAAGCAAGCATGCGTAATTCGCAGCAACGCAGGTACTGAGATATCTTATTTATCCGCTGACACCTGGCAAGCGACTTTCGACGAAAATATCTCCCCTGTACCGGAATATACATAATGGATGTACGAGTACAGGTTGTAGATACGGTTCATGCTCGGATAAGCAGGAAATCCGGTTACGAGTCCCGGTCGGGCACGAATTTTCATTGTCGTCATTTCATTATACAACTGATGGTTGCCCTTATCCACAACTACCAGTACATTTCATAATCTGGAACTGGAACTTTACGATTAGTTAAATATGAGACTTGGCCAGAATACTTATAAAAGATTTCCTGAAGAAATGAAATAATGTAAACATTTATTAATAGCGAAACAATTAACCAGAGTTGGTGCCTAAAGAAGTGAATTTACTTTGTCTTAGTAACAGTTTGTATCTTTGGATTTGGATGTCAGATTCTATTGCGAAATTACCTTTATTCAGTATTTTTCAATACTGTATGGATCTATAAGTAATTCATGATGTATAAATGTTGAAATCTTAACTATCCTGACATTAATGCGAGATGTGATACTTAAGTTGTTTAATGTAATATTGGTCTGTGCTAACTTACATATACACACAACAAATATACTGAGAGAATTCTTTAAAAAATAACGCTTCATTAGTGGTGAGTTGGCTTGTGTACTCACTCTGTTTTATGTTGGTTTATACATCTCTATACGGCAATAAGCTTTCGGAAAAAGTCGGATCAACCGACTCCGAAAACTAAATGTTAAAGAATTTGAAATAGAGGCAAGAAGGCCCAGAGCCTATAAGAAAGAATATTTGAGTTAAATGGGATGTTAAGTCCCTGACTGAAGCCATACTTATTAATAGCTGAATTGTGAAATATTTGTTTGTTAACGACATTTTGTTTTTCAAATACATCGTTTGAATCAGCCCTAGTACATAATTTTAAAAAGATTCAAGTTGTAAAATGCTGGATGATTTTAGTTGTATTGGTAGACAGATCTGAAAGCAACTTTGAATGTAGTACGATTGTAGAGTAAGTCAGGTAGTAGTTCCTTTTACTGGAAAGGAAACGGTGTGCCAGCTGGGTTGAAAATGCGTTAAAACTATCAACTTATTAATCATTATTTGAAGGAACTTTGAGTTAGTTTAATAACAAAAGTTGGTTTAACACAGTAAAAATTGCTGTATTGTAAGCCACTTTCCAATAGAATGAAACGTGGAGAAGGCTTTATGATGGGTCAAAGTTACTGTACCGGTTTCATGTCGTGGAAATTCAATTTTATTATTTCATTCTGTTGCAAAATCATTTGAAAAATGCTTTGATGTGACCTCATGTCTGCTGGACTGATGTTGAAACTGCTCATCAATATTTTATATAGCTTTAGTCTTCAGTTACTTATTGTAAGGTTTATTCATGTAAATATTTGCTGTATAAGTAACTTACTAGTGGATTTGCATTCATCTCAGTCTTCTTTTCTGTGTTATTGACTCGAGTCGTCTGTTATTTGTGAATGTGCTTACGTCATTCATTCAAGTCCCATGCCTCAGCAGTATGTGTACATTTCGTGGCGCGCGGTTCCAGCTGTAGCGGTTATAAAGCTAAGTACTGTGAAAATTGTTTGTGCACTGTATTCGAATACTAAATTTAGTAGCTCTTAAACGTTCATCCAAATATTAGCAGTATGTTTCCATTTCGTGGGGTGCAGCTGCAGTGATTCTTAACTTCTGCCAAAGTTGTTTCTCTGCTGTCTTACAGAAATTAAGTTTAGTAATTTTCAACGGTGTCTCGTGCTGTTTTTGGTGAAATAGCTGTTTAATAAACTTTTGGAAACGTTCGCTCACAGTGTGCTTTAGAGTTTTCTGTGCGTTTAGTAAATTTCGTGCGGTTTTTCAGTTGACGGTTCTTATCGTTTCTAGTGAAATATGTCAATAAAATTTTCATTCAGTCTTTTAACTTCGTTGAGAGTTCCACCTCAGAAGGAGGCTGGCAAAGCTTATAGGCGACAGTGTAGTGGGTGGTGGTGTGGTCACTCATGCAAAAATTCCTGTAGTAGTTGGTGTTAGAGCTCCATCTTTATTAGACTGAAGTCAAGTAATAGGTATAGCTGCTTAAGGGAAATCCCTCTAACTAAGGAATCACCTTCAGAGGAGGTCACTTATCCAAGTAGAGAAGCAATTACCACACTTCATCAAAATATAGGAGGTATTAGAGATAAAATTAGTGAACTGCTTAGAGAGCTGGACTCTAACATTATGGGTATATCGGAGCACCACTTAAATAACTTGACAGTTCAGATGCTTCCTTCACCAGCATACAGATTAGCTGGCTATTTTTCAAGGAGTTCGTTGCGGAGTGGAGGATGCCCATGTACGTACAAAACAGTATTCCGTTTGAGTCCGTAGACGTATCATGGCACCGCACTGAACAGATATTTGAATGTTGTGCAACGGCAATTGAATTTAGTGTACTAAACTTCTGATTGTTGTTGTTTATAGGTCCTCTTACTATGACTTCAGAGAATTTCTGCTCAAGCTAGGGAAAGTTCTTCGTTCAATTTATAGGAAGAACGAGATATTTGTTATATGTGGTGACTTCAATATTAATTTTGTATATGACTGTGCAAGAAAATGGATATTGGTAGAGCTCCTATATTCATATCAACCGATGCAGATTCTGTTTTCTCCAACTATGGTGCAAGGGAACAGTAGCACAGCGATAGACAATATTTTTATTCATTTTTCATTACTAGATGGGCATTCTGTTAGTAAAAGGGTGAATGGCCTTTCAGGCCATGAGGCACAAATTTTAACACTAAAAGCCTTTGTACACAAACAAACTATGTGGAAAAGCCAGTCCAACGACAATAGAGAGTATTTTAACCCACGTGAAGGAACAACAGTGGAAGGATATTTATAGTGCCAATAACATAGATGAAAAATATAATGCTTTCCGTAACACATTTCTCATGCTCTTTGAGAGTGGCTTTCCATTAGAACAGTGTACTAGCGCTAAACGGCAGCCTGGGTGGCTCACTAGTGAGATAAGGATATCATGTAGCACAAAGCGGGAATTTTATCAAAATGTTAGAAGCAGTCACAATCAAGCTACACTAGCCCATTACAAAGACTTGTAAGGTGCTTAAAAATGTTATTTGGAAGGCAAAGAGTATGTGGTAAGCAAATAGAATAGGTAATTCACAGGACTGTCAGTTGTGAAGGAAGTGATTGGTCAGCAGCACAAGGTCGACGACATAAAGTTAGCTCGTAGTAAAAATATTTCTGTTACTGATAAGTCAGATATACACGGTGGTCGGAAATTCCCGTTACTAACTTCAAGGACATGTCGAGGGTAGTGAGTACATAACATTTTGAATAGGAACCCCTGTCCGGAAACGTATCATTTCCATTCTACGACAGCTTCAATACAGATGATTATCTCATCCACATCCACGTGAGGAATGTACTTAGGCGTGACCCAATAAAATTGTTGCAATCCATTTGAAAAGAGTACTGACTCATTCCGCTATTACTTACGCATTTGCATTACAACTTACACCTTATGGTTTACATTAGTCGATAACAACAAGAACCCAGCCGTACCTCCGAAGCATGATCTGGTACACTCTCTCCATCCCACCTAATGTCTCTTCAGTGACTTGTGCAGCAGCCAGATCTCGTGCCAGCAGATCTTCCTCTGTCTCGACAGGTGTCTCATAAATTAGGCTCTTCATACAACCCCACAAGAAGTAGTCCATAGGGGTTAAACCCGGCGATCGTTGCCGCCACGCAGTTGGACAACCACAGCCTATCTATCTTTCACCATACCGTCTGTTGGGATGTCTCCGGACAGCCAGTGAAAAGTGAGGTGGTGCTCCATCATGCTGAAACCACATTTCTTGACGGACATTTAATGGCACAGCTTCCAAGAACGCGTCCATTACGTGTCGTAGGAAGACTAAGTATGCGGGATCCGTGAGCTTGGATGGAAGGAGGTATGGTCCAATCACATGACCGTCCAGAATACCTGCCCACGCGTTAATTCCAAACCTGTCTTGAAGTCCCTGAACATGCGTGCCATGAGGGTTCTCGTCCGCCCAGGCATGGCTATTTCGAGCTCTCAGAACACAATCCCTTGTGAACCTACATTCGTCTGTGAAGAGAACTCGACGTGCAAACAGGGGCGCGTCGATGCAACGCTGCAGAAACGGTGTGCAGAAGGCGACGCGTTGTGGAAAGTCTGCTGGACCCATATTGTGTACCCTTTGTAAGCGGTACGGATGTAATAGTTGCTCATGCAGAACGCAAACGTGTACTGCACCATGCTTCCTCTATCGATGATGCACAGGTATTGGCTCGGTCTCACAGCAAAGTGGACAATAAGTGACATCTGGGGATCGTTTGATGTAGTACACGTCATCGTGTCTACCCTGTTGCATACCAGGACAGCGAACTCTGAGATGTTTCTCTTGCCCTAAGCAGACGCTGACGAGGAACGCATCTGATTTGAAACTGTTGTAGAATGGAAACGATACGATTCCAGACATGGGTTCCTATTCAAAATGTTCTATACTCACTACCCTCTACAGACCCTAGACGTTTGTAACGGGAATTTACGAACACCTTGTCTATACGAGGTGCATTCAAGTTCTAAGGCCTCCGATTTTTTTCTCCGGACTGGAATGAGATAGAAACATGCGCATTGTTTTAAAATGAGGCCGCGTTCATTATCAATACGTCCCAGAGATGGCAGCACCGTACGGCAGATGGAATTTTACCGCCAGCGGCGAGAATGAGAACTGTTTTAAATACTTAAAATGGCGACGTTTTCCTTACTTGAACAGCGTGCAATCATTCGTTTTCTGAATTTGCGTGTTGTGAAACCAATTGAAATTCATCGACAGTTGAAGGAGACATGTAGTAATGGAGTTATGGATGTGTCAAAAGTGCGTTCGTGGGTGCGACAGTTTAATAAAGACAGAACATCGTGTGAAAACAAACCAAAACAACCTCAGGCTCACACAAGCCGGTCTGACGACATGATCGAGAAAGTGGAGAGAATTGTTTTGGGGGATCGCCGAATGACTGTTGAACAGATCGCCTCCAGAGTTGGCATTTCTGTGGGTTCTGCGCACACAATCCTGCATGACGACCTGAAAATGCGAAAAGTGTCATCCAGGTGGGTGCCACGAATGCTGACGGACGACCACATGGCTGCCCGTGTGGCATCTTGCCAAGCAATGTTGACGCGCAACGACAGCATGAATGGGACTTTCTTTTCATCGGTTGTGACAATGGATGAGACATGGATGCCATTTTTCAATCCAGAAACAAAGCGCCAGTCAGCTCAATGGAAGCACACAGATTCACCTCCACCAAAAAAATTTCGGGTAACCGCCAGTGCTGAAAAAATGATGGTATCCATGTTCTGGGACAGCGAGGGCGTAATCCTTACCCGTTGCGCTCCAAAGGGCACTACGGTAACAGGTGCATCCTACGAAAATGTTTTGAAGAACAAATTCCTTCCTGCACTGCAACAAAAACGTCCGGGAAGGGCTGCGCGTGTGCTGTTTCACCAAGACAACGCACCCGCACATGGAGCTAACGTTACGCAACAGTTTCTTCGTGATAACAACTTTGAAGTGATCCCTCATGCTCCCTACTCACCTGACCTGGCTGCTAGTGACTTTTGGCTTTTTCTAACAATGAAAGACACTCTCTGTGGCCGCACATTCACCAGCCGTGCTGCTATTGCCTCAGCGATTTTCCAGTGGTCAAAACAGACTCCTAAAGATGCCTTCGCCGCTGCCATGGAATCATGGCGTCAGCGTTGTGAAAAATGTGTACGTCTGCAGGGCGATTACGTGGAGAAGTAACGCCAGTTTCATCGATTTCGGGTGAGTAGTTAATTAGAAAAAAAATCGGAGGCCTTAGAACTTGAATGCACCTCGTACAGTATTTAATAATTATTTTCTCAGCATTGCTGAGAGTTAAATAAGAACTTAATTTCTACAGGGCATCATATAACTCTCTTGTAAAATGCCTTTTCGATACTGATGCCTGAAATACTCCTCTGTGATAATGACAAGGGGAAGATTGGGCCAATAATTAAATCAGTGAAGACTAAGTACTCTCATGGATTTGATGGCGTGCCCAGCAGAATGCTACTGTGCTGCTCATGTTAGCCCTCTTCTTAGACATATTTGTAATTTTCCCTTTAAGAATGATCAGTTTCCTGATCGATTAAAATACTCAGTAGTAAAGCCGCTTTACAGAAAGGGAGACAGGGAGAACGCAGACAATATTAAACCTATTTCTATGCCATCAGTGTTTCCTAAAGATATTGAAAAGACTATGTATTTAAGGATAATTGATCTTTTTGTATCACATAATTTGCTATCAGATTTAAAATTCGGATTTAGAAGCCGTTTCATAACTGAAAATCCTATATTCTCTTTTCTCTATGAGGTACTGGATGAATTAAACAAAATGTTTTATAACGATAGGCATATTTTTGATATAACTAAGGCGTTTGATTGTATTGATCACAAAATATTGCTCCAGAAGTTGGACCATTATGGAATGCGGGAGTAGCTCGCAATTGGTTCACCTGTTACTTTAACAGCAGACAGCAAAATATCATTATTCACAGTTTTGAGAATGTCTGTGATGTGGGGTGTGAGTGGTGTACAGCCAATGGTGGAGGGGGGGGGGGATGGGTGCCCCAGGGTCAGTGTTGGGGCCTCTCCTGTTCGTAATTTGTGTAAATTGTATAAGCCCTAATATTATGGGTAACTCTAAAATATTTCCGTTTGCTGATGACACTAGCGTGGTAGTAAAGGATGTTGCGTGCATCATTGGCTCTGTTTCAAATAGTGCGGTTCATGACATAAGTTCATGACTTGTTGGAAATAAACTAACGCTAAATCACAGTATGACTCAGTTTTTACAGTTTATAACACAGTTCAACAAAACCCGACGTTTTAATTTCGCAGACTGGGCATATGATCAGTGAAACTAAACAGTGCCAATTTCTAGGTGTTCAGATAGCTAGTAAACTGTCGTATAAAGCCCATGTTCAGGATCTTGTTGAAAGACTCAATGCTGCCATTTTTACTATTCAAACGGTATCTGAAGTAGGTGATCGTTCGACATGAAAAACAGTCTACTTTGTTTATTTTCATTCGCTTATGTCGTATGGTATTATATTTTCGGTAACTCTTCCCTGTACACTATGCTGGGTGATTTTATAACCCTCCTACCTCTCCGGCTAAATAGGTTTTCCATATGACCGTGTACATCAAGTCCCTAATCTGTGGGGAAAAGGCATCTACTCCGAAGAATAATGCAAAACCGAGAGAAGTAGATGAAGTTATAACCGAATCGCCACTGCTCATTACCTTACTTTAGAAACAAAGGTTGGTAAACTTTATATATTTTTATTACATAAACTAGCGTTTAAATAACAGTAGTTAGTGGAAAATTTGGAAAAAAGGTTTCCAAAGTTTCCATTAATGAAAAGAACCATCGGTCGCCAGTTCCTCATAGCAACAAGAATAATTAAATAGAAATTGAACATTATACTCTTAAGCAGTCTTACGTAAGAATAGTTCTTCGTGTCATAACGTAGGAGCAGTACCTAACGCACAGTTTCAAGTACTTCACACCACACATATCACAGCATTCAAAGAATAATCGAATAGAAAACACGTACAACATATTGTATTAATTTTCAAAGGTCAGTTTAAAGTAAGATTGTTTAGTGGCTGTGGACAGAAACATTTTTTTTTTTTTTTTTTTACGTTAGTCGCCGTAACACTAACTGTCGTGATAAGTAAATACACTAATTAGAAAATACTTCTGTCTTAGAAAACTGCTTTATATTATTTCTCCTTGAAATGAGATACCTTATTTGCCTTATTATTATTTGTTATTGTTTTAATTTAGGAAACCTATTTATGATTTATGTATAACCAAAAAAGCTGAAAAAGGATTTATGTTAAATCGCGCAAAACCCTGGTACCGAGTGAAAACATGCATATAATTGTCCTATCTGTAAGAGATTTGTGTCTATCACTCGTTTCACATTAAGTGCAACCGCTGAAACACAGAGTGAGTAAATACATTCATGTGGCTGATAGCCTTTCATACAGCCGCAGACACTAGCTTCTTCGGGCTGAACGAAAAAACAGTCAATATTCGAATCAGTCTACGCCTATCGAAAACAGTTTGAGTTCTTAGGTCCTCCTCCAAATCCCCCTCCCTCATATTCGATTTGCGTACTTGAGTCTTATAACCATCGTCCGCTTTTTAGGGTAATTATCGTTTCATTTCCTTGTGTAGACCGTCTTCCTACTTTTATGTACAAATAAGTTTTCAGGCCACTTAGAGTACCAGTTAACGATTTTTCTAGGGTTTAGTGAATTGTAGAATCATTATCGGCAGAAGACTGCAGTAATATGTATCTAGATAACGGCCGTCTTGAGGCAGAGTAGCTGGGACTGCTGAGAAATACATTGCTGTTCATTAAAATCGGCTTTGGCGTTACGGAGGGAAAAACAGGAAACTGCCCATTGTGCTCATGTTGCATCGAGCCCCTACCGTGCTTCCTTTAACGACGTGTGGAAGGTATAAAAGGGAAAGAGATGGGGAAGCAGCGCAGAGCTAGCGATAATTTGGAGAGAGAGAGAACAGCACTGTCATTGCTGAAAGGGCGGTCGTGGCGTCTGAGACGCAAACGTCTGCCTCAGTTCCTTCTTGACGCTTTGCTCTTTTCTTTGCAGCCAACTTCTCCCTCATTCATTCGTCATTCCACCTCTGCCAGCGTCTACCTCAGCAGCACGAACAATATTTATTCGTAGGAGGAAGAGACAAGACACATGTTGCCTGCTTTACTTTATCCATAAACAGAGTATAGACTATAATTGTTTACAACGCACCACTGTGGTGTAGACGAAGTCAAGACGAATAATCTGATACAGAATACAGGACACTTGTTGTCCATCAAGTCTGTAAACTATTACAAACTGGCCTACAAAACCAGAAATTCCGCAACCAAAGGAGATGAAGTAAATATTCCATAATTGAGAAAAACTGCCAACGTGAATAACTTAGAAGTAGATATACACTGTGTACCATAGCAACTTAAAGCAGTTAAGAAATGTAAGTCTTCAGGTCCAGACAGCATAAAAAGCGGTTCATATCAATTCTTATGCAATTGCCCTACATTTAGCAATAATAGATCGCTCAACGAAAGATCCGTACAAAAATACTGGAAAGTTGCACAGTTCGCGCTAGTATTCAGGAAAGGAGATAAGAGTAATCCACTGAATTAAAGACCTGTATCACTGACGTCGATTTGCTGTAGGATTTTGGAACATATACTGTGTTCAAACATAATGAATTACCTGCAGGTAAATGATCAGTTGATACAGGACACACATTCAGAGAATATAGTTCTTGTCAAGCACAATCAGTTCTTTATTCGCACGAAATAATGAGTGCTATCGACTGGGGATCTCAAATTGATTCCATATTTCCAGATTTCCAGAAGGCTTTTGAGACCGTTCATCACAAGAAACTTCTAGTGAAATTGCATGCCTGTGAAGCATCGCTTCAGTTGTGCGAATGGTTCCATAATGTCATCTCAGAAAGGTCACAGTACGTAGTAATCGATGGGAAATCATCGAAAAAAATTGAAGTGAGATCCGGAGTTCCCTAAGAAAGTATTATAGGGCCTCTGCTGGTCCTAAGCTTCATAAACGATGTAAGAGATTATCTGAGCAACACTCTTAGACTGTTTGCAGATATTGTTGTCATTTACCGTCCAGTAAAGTCAGCAGAAAATGAAAAAAAAATTGCAGAACGACACGATGTCCGAATGGTATGAAAAATGGTAAGTCTCTCTCTTAATAGGCAAAAGTGTGAGGACACTCATATGACTATGAAAAAGGAACGCTTTAAATTTCAGTTACACGATAAATCACGGAAATCTAAAAGCTGGCACTTCGACTCAGTACCTAAGAATTACAACTAGAAGAAAATGAGGTTGGAACGATCACGTAGATAATATTGTGAGGAAAGCAAGCCAAAGACCGTTTCATTGGAAAACGACTTGGAAGATGTAATACGTCTACTGATACTGCCTACATTGCACTTGTTCGTGCTCTTCTGGAGTGTTGCTGTGCTGTATGGGAACCTTACCAGATGGATTTCACGAAGTACATCTAGAAGGTCAGAGAAGGGCTGCTCGTTTTGTAACATCGCGAAACAGGGAAGAGAGTGTCATGGATAAGATAAGCGAGTTAGGATGACAATCATTAAAACGAAGGCATTTGTTGTTGAAGCGAGGTTTTCTCACGAAATTTCAGTCACCAGCTTTCTCCTCTGAGTGTGAAAATATTTTTCTGTCACCAACCTACGTAGGAAGAAATGATCATCATAATAAAATAATAGAAATCAGAGATGACGCGGGAAGATTTAAGTGTTCGTTTTTCCCACGCGCCTTAGAGAGTGGAACGGCAGAGAAAAAGTGTGAAGGTGCTTCGAAGAACCCTCTGCCAGGCACTTAAGTGTGAACTGAAAATTAGGTATATAAATGTATGTAGATGTAGACCTTCTTGTAGGAAATTTAATATAGCTCAGTCTTGAACCAGGACACATATTCACAAGACGCCGCGGTCCTCAACTTATTCAATAAACATGTACAAAAATGGCGTACAGACACACTTGACCCACTCTTACACTCACCTCAGACCGGTTGGGATTTTTAGAATGTTCCTCATGGCACTACCTCCTTCCACTGTACAAAATTATGCGACAATACGAATTATTTCCCACATTCGATCTTTTCTGATTTACGTTGACTGGGCTATTATACCACCGGCTTAGCCGGTTATTCCGTCAACATTATTAATTTACACTTTCTCGTGAGAAAAGTGAAAGAAAAAAGACTTTTGCAAGCGTTGTGCAAAAACTAATTACGTTTATAATTCCATCTAAAACTTAGCCCTTACAAGCACAGTAGTTCTGTAGCCTAAAAATTAAATTTTGTGGTTTGGCTAAATGGCATGCGTCGAATAATATATATTCCTGAATTGGATGTCGATAGAAAAAATTTCTCTTTCATACGAAATCAAGAAAGTTATTATAGTTTTACATGCTTCACACACTTTCTACTGTCCAGATGCAGGTAAGATCGTCACGTTCAAAGCTTTAAATTAATGATGAGTAATAATGTTAGTATTGAATTAAAATGACTTTCTATTTATAGAATACTACAGAGAAACCCGCCGTTGCCCAGATACTGCATTTATTTAAGGCTGTGTATCCACGTTGCGGCGTACTATGATATGATTTTGTAGGTACATTCACCGGCATATGTGGATACTGACTGCAAGATGTGTTACGAATAGTCGTAGAACTAAAGAAGTAATGAATTTAAACGTAATGCACGATGCCGCAGTTTCTGAAGCATCACACTTTTTATGACGTCATACCACCTGAATTATGTGAAGTACGATGATATGATTTTGCAGCTACATTCAGTGCTATACGAGCGTGCTCTCTCTAAAATGTGTCGCGAATATAGATAGCAGTAAAGCAGCAATAAGTTATAACGTCATGCCTTACGCTGTTCTTTTACTATGTAGCTAGCGATAAACTTTTTTCCTTTCATATTTTTGTAGGAATTGTCATCGGGAAAAAAA
The DNA here is from genome assembly GCF_021461395.2 of Schistocerca americana. Lineage (NCBI taxonomy): Eukaryota > Metazoa > Arthropoda > Insecta > Orthoptera > Acrididae > Schistocerca > Schistocerca americana. The sequence continues at coordinate 158,812,520 of NC_060119.1, read as the reverse complement.
ATTCTTAAAGGATTGAAACTGTAGGTAAAGTTTGTTGCGAGTAGCTGAATGTTCTCATTTTCAAATCCTGATAGAGTAAAGTCTGGGAATTCACGCGTCGCGGGCTACTCTTCTTTTTCATCCCCGCCTTCCCCTCCCCCCATCCTTTGATAGTAGATGGTTGTTACCCCCACAGCGATTGTTGCCTGGTAGTAAGGTATATGCGTACGAAGTTTGGCTGAAATCGTTCCAGCGGTTTAGGATGAGACGTGGAACATCCATACAGAAATATGCCCATCGTTCATCCGTTATTTATAATATGTGTGAATGTACATAGCTTAAACATGATTCTATGTACACACCTGCTACATGTTTTAGTAGTTTCATTCCACTGGAAAGGGAAGGCTTCGTAATGTGACGATTACGCACCATCAGCATGCTATCATTAGCATGTTTTCATTCCTTCTCTTAGAACCAGCAGTCTAAATTGTTTGTTAACGGTATGCGAAGTTCAATTATACTTTCTGTGCACTGGCGACACATTTCATGGCATTGCGCTGCATTTATTACAGCTATCTCTGCTCCTGGTTTCATCATAACGGTAAAATATTGTAACAAAGCGTACATACAGCTTCAGCGAGGAATCTAGTGCAATCCATACCTAAACTGCAAACTAAACATGATCATTTCCACTCCCGCTGCAGCCTTTGCAGTTTATGCCACCTCACAACAGTTATCAATGTGAGGCACAAAACAATCTAGCATTCCATGTTAATTTTGATGAGATTTATGGAATAAAAAATCACAGTAATGTAGAGAGACAAACATAAAGAATGATTTAATTGAATGTTAATGCTGTTTACAATCCCAAAATTATCAGGTGCAATTTATACACGCGTCAGTTTTACAGTTTGGAACTGCAGGGGTAAGACAGAAAAAACGACCAAGAAAGACCGAAAATGGTAAATAATTCGTGTAATCGCACATTTCCTTAACAGTGGTAGGAAGGAGTTTCATGGACAACGTACTAAAAAACCTGACCATTAGGCGGTGAGTTTGAAGACTACTTTTTCAAGTTTCTCTTCAATAGTTCGAAAATCGCGGCCTTTAGCAAAACCTGAACTCAGTACACAATTAAACTAAATTTCCCATAAAAACTGTCTATTCATTTTTTCCGTTCGACTAATAGTTTGTGCGCAGAGACCGTGTTAATGCTGAAAATCTCCTGAGCTGCGCATGCACTGTAGCTTAGATTGCTTAGCTTAGGTTACTTTTGTAGGTCCTTTGTGGGAGTTCGCCGACTTGATAGCCAAAAAGTGCTCCGTATCAAACTGTTCATCTCTATTTCTTTTATTCCACTGTGAGACATTGTAAACATTTATGGTTCACAATCTGTAGATGCAAAGCAATGTGTTTTAATAAGTGAGTTTTTCCCGGGATTGCGCTTGGAATATACATGTTGAGTTCCGACTCTACTAATAAAGTTTAGGATGTTGTTCAGGGATATTTTCTGAGTGTTTTGGTGTAAGGGACTCGTGGTCTCCAGTGCCTCGTTACAGAGTAATAATTTTTGATTTATTTGTTTTGTTACCCCTGTTACCTAAAGTTAATGAAAATCTCGCATGTAAGTACAATACAAACCAAAGAGTAAAGCAACAACACACATATGCAGAATTACTACCTTATCGTTGGGCTCCCTGTAGTAAAAGATCAGCATAGCACCGTTGTGTCGATCTTTCATGGCATTCAGTAAATCCACACACGAGACTCTTCATCAGTAAATCTTTCCACACTGCTGACGCACAACTAATACAGCTGAAGAAACAAACCAGAGGCAGAAACGATCAGAGCTGATCTCAAGCTTGACGGCCAAGAGTAAACTGGGTGTTACTGTTGTCAGCAATGAGTAAAACCGGGCGAGGTGGCGCAGTGGTCCGCACACTGTACTCGTATTCGGGAGGAGGACGGTTCAAACCGGTGTCCGGCCACCCTGGTTTAGGTTTTCCTTAATTTCCCTAAATCGCTTCACGCTAATGCTGGGATAGATGCTGTGAAAGGGCACGACCGGTTCCCTTCCCCATCCATCCATAATCCGATGGGGCCGACGACCTCACTTCTTGGTCCCTTCCACCGAATCAACCAATCAGGCAATAAGTAGTATGAGTGACAGGAACACCGTAGTTCTTAAAGAGGACATCCCCCAAGAAATTTCGAGAGTAATTTTATGTCAACAAACAATTCCGCTGGAGGAACATCCGCAACTGAGCATTAAAGTAGAGGTTGAAAATACTGTTTCAGTTGTAAGGTTCCTTTTATTTTGCAGTACTTAAAGCACGACCGCTTTTGAAATCTTACATGCCCATCATCGAGTGTGCTAACTTTGTGCTGTGACCCAGCACGCAGTTAGCACACCTGATAAAAGGCATAAGAGCCCGAAGCCGATCGTCGTTTATTGAAAGATAAAAACAACCTTACAACTAAAGCACTACCTTCAACCTCTACAGTTTTTTCACTAGTACATAAGCGACATCAGAGCAGAGGCTATGGTGGCAGCTTGAGCCAACAACTGTAAATCACAGATGTGCTACCCAGCAGTCAGTGATAAGTAATGGAGGTGCGGCCATAGTGTGTGTGTTATAAATTGCATAGGAGTTATATCATTAAATCAAGTGTTCAAGACATTTGCCAGTATGTTTTGAAGAAGAGAAAGCTGTGTGCACAATTTGTCCCCCACACTTTGACTTCTGAAAAATAAACGTGAGGGGACGAATGCTGTGGTTTGACTAAAATGCCAAAAAGGGACAGGTCTTTTCTGGGGAAAAAAATCATCGCAGGTGACGATACTTGGTGTTATCCATACGAACCTATGAAAAAATGACACTGTATAACCTCACGACGTAATCTACTGCAAGCCACTGTAAAAGCGAGCTGAACGACATCATAGAGAAGGATGTTTATGATAGTATCACAAGATCGTATGGAAGTTCTATGTGTTATACTCAGCAAAGCGAGGTTATGTAGAAAAAATAAAGAATTTAAATTTTACAAGGGGAAGGCCTCAGACACGGCCTACCGATTCGGCTCAAATTTGGCAAGTCGCTTGTGTGAAACCTAAAACGAAGGAATCTAAGATATTTTGGGTCAACACCCCCGCAATTTTGAGAAAATCGCCCCTAAAGTTCATGACGAGCAATCGACTCAGAATTGGAGGGATCGATAGATGATTGTAAATAGAGCAGTTTTCATCATTTGGTACGGTGTCCGCAAACGCAAACTTTTCCAGAAATCGAGGAAAGAAACTTTTACAACTGCCACTTCTGAACCGGCATGGTGAACGCTTTTACCGACAGCGCAAATAGCGCAACGGCCAAGGTAATCACCGAGCGAGGTGGCGCGGTGGTTAGACACTGGACTCGCATTCGGGAGGACGACGGTTCAATCCCGCGTCTGGCCATCCTGATTTAGGTTTTCCGTGATTTCCCTAAATCGCTCCAGGCAAATGCCGGGATGGTTCCTTTGAAAGGGCACGGCCGACTTCCTTCCCCGTCTTTCCTTAATCCAATGAGACCGATGACCTCGCTGTTTGGTCTCTTCCTCCAAACAATCCAATCCAATCCAACGATCGGACTAAACTGTTAATTGGATTGACAGTCGGCTGTCAGCCGTGCTAGCGTGCGGAGCTGCTCCGCGCGCCGTCCGACGCTCCGCTCTCGGCGGTGTTTACTTCCGCGTCGCGGTGTTTGTGTCTATCGAGTCCAGTACTGAAGTACACCATGGCGCACTCGTACCGCCGTGCAACGATCAAAGTAACGTTTCAGGCCGAACATCCACGACCCAGAGCTTTCGAAGTCGAACAGTTCCTACGTGAGGAGCTACGTTAGAACCCCCAGGACGTAATCGGCATACATTTTTCCATCATTGGAAGTGTTGTCTACATCAAGATGTCGACGGAGGAAATTTGCAATGACATAATTCACCGTCATGCCACCGGACTGAAATTTAAACACTCTGATGGACATATGGGAGCTGTGACGGTCGCCCATGCTGGATTCGGTTTCCGGACATTGCGGGTGTTTGAGCTCCCGTTCGAGGTGCCTCAGGATGTGGTCATTGCCGCTTTCCAACCATATGGCACCGTCTTGGGTCACGTCGCGGAGAAGTGGCAAACATTTACGACCTACCCCGTATTAAATGGCGTCCGGCAAATAAAATTGAGCTGACGAAACATGTCCCATCGTACCTGCTGATTGGCGGTGTGAGGGCCATAGTCATGTATGATGGACAGCCACGAACGTGCGCAGGATGTGGCCAGGAGGGACATGTACGTTCCGAATGCTTACACCACCGTTTAATACAGACGCCGTTACGTGAAGAGACCCAGGCTTCGACGGTCACGTCCTTACCCATCACCTACGCCAAGGTTGCACAGGACCCCGTCGTACCAATCTCGATTGCGCCAGCAGTATCGTCAACGCCACCCGCCGCAGCACAACGCGCCGAGGACACAAGCACGGCGTCGCCTCCAGTGCTCGCTTCAGGACCGTCCGGTTTGCAGACCGAAACCGATGTTCCTGTTGGAACCATGGACGTCGACCTCGGTGTCGTGCCGACGTCTGCCTTTGTCCAGACGGGTTCGGCGTCAGACGACGGGCGACCACATCCTGATTCAGAAGGCCACATCAGAAAACAGCGGTCGCCTCGCAAACACAGGAAACGACGACGAACGCCTTCCGATGACGCCCTTTCTCAGACGGCCCCACGACATGTCGACCTGATGTCTGACGGTGATCTCCCACATTGCGTCCAGTCACGCGATGTGGCAGCAACAGGCGCCCCTCCCGTGACGCCTACTCTCCCAGCCAGGGACGTGTCCTCGCCGTTGTCAACGAATGATGACGGCGGTCCCCCTGCCACTCATGTTGCGGAATCCACAACACCCGTTACGGAAGTACGTGACCGTCACATGTCCACGTCGTCAGCTTCCTGGGCCGATGACGTTGAAGAAGAAGTGGAACAGACTGCCAGCGTGTCTGCACAGGAGTCCACTTCGGCGACACTGGGGCTGGCGCCCCGCCAGTAATTATCACCACGGCGGGACCACCGGCGGGTCTCCACCCGCCGGCTACATCTACCGCACGTTCTGCAAATACTGAGGGTGGCCGTACACAGCAATATCGTATCGCCACGATGAATCTTTTCACCATTCGTGCCCCCCATAAACTGGCCATGTTCAGAGACACTATTTACTCTGCGGATGTGGATATAGCACTCTTACAAGAGGTGTTTGTGGCTGACTTCCTAGTTCCCACCGGATAAAACGCCCATGTTTCCCCCGCATCCGATGCCGGTAGCGGCGTCGCCATCCTGCTACGCGACGGACTCCCCGCAGAGGACGTCATCTACCTCCCCACTGCGCGAGGTATGGCCCTCACTCTGTTCGGCGTGCGTATTATTAATATCTACGCTCCGTCCGGCACTGGCCGCCGTCATGACCGACAAACTTTTTTTTGCCGAAAGCGTCACACCCCTCTTCACCGGTCCGCAGGACGATTTGGTACTCGGTGGGGATTTTAACTCGACACAAGAGCCCGCGAACCAACTCGCGCGACATTCCCCTTGTGCATCTCTCTCAGTGGTCATCGACCGTCTCCGACTTGTTGACACATGGAAGAAGCTCCACGGAATTCAACCGGGCTATACGTTCTACACCTCTCACTCGTCAAGCCGCATAGATCGCATCTACGTTACCCGCTCCCTTGCTGATGGCACACGTCATGCGGAAGTCTGGCCCTTGGCCTTTTCAGACCATGATGCGTACCTCTGTGACGTCACCCTCGCCCGACAGCAAGTGTGGCATAGTCGTGGTCTGTGGAAACTCAATGTCGCTCACCTGAGCTCCTCAGACTGTCGCCGTATGGTCGAAGAAGCGTGGGCACGCTGCCACCATCGTCGAGAAGCCTATGACTCCACCTTATCATGGTGGCTCTCCTATGCAAAGCCGACCCTCAGGAAGACTCTGGTGAGTTATGGGAAGGAATTAAAGGCGTGGCAAACTAATACCCTGCACTTCTACTACACCGTTCTACGTGACTGTACGACGATGCCTTTCTTGCCAGCCCGGCAGTCGATGGTCCATCGCACGAAGGCGCAGATCTCCTTGATCATGCGGCGTAACTTAGAAGGCACTGTAGTCCGTTCTCGAGCTTCTAATCGAATCCCTCAAGAACGTCCGTCGATGTACCACCTCCTTCAGGAAAGACAACGACGACGACGAGCTCTGATCCAAGTCCTCACTGATGTGGAAGGGCGCCGGCACGACACCCAACAAAGCATCGGTCGTGCTCTCCATGCTCATTTTGCCGGGCTATACGCAGCCGTACCGCATTCTGCAACACTGGTCACAGAAGTCGCTCAGCTTACTACGAACACTCTTCCGGAGGATGCAGTGCATGACCTCCAAGACGACGTAACCACAGATGAAGTGGTAGACGCTATCAAGGCGGGTTCCGATAACAGATCTCCTGGACCTGACGGTATACCCATCGAATTTTATAAAAGTTTTCAGTACTTGTTGGCTTCCACGTGGACGGCAATCGCACAAGAGCTGATGTCACCGAGGACAGTGGTCCCGAGCGCCTTTCTAGAAGGAATTATTATCCCCGTACATAAACCGCGCGGGTTATCGAGGGTCCAGGACTATCGACCAATTACTTTGCTCAACAGCGACATGAAAATATTCACACGGCTACTGGTATCGCGACTCAAGAAGGTCGCACGTTACGTCACCTCCTGCGACCAGACTTCCCTAGGAGGCGACAACAACATCCGTAGGGCCCTTTGCCGTTACAGAGACATGATAGCATTAGCGCATCATCAGCGTCTCCCTGGCGCCTTGGCTTCACTGGACTTTAGCCAGGCTTTCGACCGTGTTGACCACTTCTATTTACGGACAGTTCTTCAGCATATGGGTTTTCTTGGCGGTATTGTCACAGTGGTTATGCGCCTGTTGAGTAGTGAAACCTCTAAAATCATGTACAATGGTCGCCTTACACCGTCCCTGGTCATCGCACGATCTGCACGACAAGGATGCCCTCTTTCCACAATTTTGTATGCTTTCGCCTTTAAACCCCTGCTCCAGGGCATGCGCCAACGTTTGGAAGGCATGGCTGTGCAAGGCCACCGTTTTTGTTGTACAGCCTACGCAGACGACATAGTACTATATCTGCGCAGTGAAGATGAAGTACGAGCAGCACTGACATGGGTGGCGACTTACGGAGAAGCGTCGGGGAGCTGCCTCAACGTGTCCAAATCCAAGGTCCTGCTCATTGGTGAGGGCTTGCCGGAGAGATGCGCTGCCCCCCTTAGTGTCGCCGCCACCATACGGTGTCTTGGACTTGATTTCACAGCAGATCTGCGCCGCTCAGCGACTATCAATGGTAGACGCTTGCTACAGACAATCAGAGCAAATCTCGCAGATCACCGGCTACGAGCTCTCGACGTTATCCAACGCGCCCAATACGTGAACATGTATCATGCTTCCCGTATACAACACGTGGCTCAAGTACTACCAGTCCCAAATCTCCTGGCGCGACAACTGTTGATGGCTTTCGGCTCCTTCGTCAGCTCGGGGATGTTATTCAAGGTGCAGTATGAATCCCTTGCACTGCCACGAGATCGTGGCGGGGTGGGACTCATCCACGTGCCGACTCGTGTCAAGGCACTATACGTCAGCTCCCAACTAAAACTTTGGCATCGTTGCCCGCAGAGCCTTACTAGCCTCCTGCTTCACAACTTTGCACCGGCCTCCTTGTCCGCCTGAGTACTGGTATCGACCATTCCAACCCCCTTTTATTACATCCAAAGATTTTTCCTGGAGTTCAGTTATATCTACCGGTCCTTACCACTTACACGTTTGTACCTCACGAAAACAGTCTCCGAATTGTTACAACAGTGGCACCCGTCCAACCCCATCGAACGTAAGTATCCACAGTACGTGTGGCGACACATGTGGAAGGCGATCCATGCGCGTTTTCTCGAATCAGACGTTCAATCAGCATGGTACATCACCGTGAATGGCAAACAAGTTAACCGAGATCGTCTGCACCGCATCCATCTCGCCGATTCATCCCTCTGCACCCACTGTGGAGTGGATGACACGGATGTCCACCGGTTTCACTGTGGCACAGCGCTAGACGTCTGGACACTTGCGCGGCGAATTTTGGCGTTTCTTACTCGCCAGACACCGGCTCAGATCGACGTCCACATGCTTTTGTACCCCGATAAGACTTTCTACCCTTCCGCCAAAACTAACTCTGTGAATTGGATCAGTGGCCACACGATCCGCTATCTTTTTACTTCTGGCCACAAATCTACGCTAGGATATTGGACTTATCTCAACGAACGACACTGCGTCCTGATACGCAACTCACGCTATAAACAATATTTTTCCAATTTCTTACGGAGCACTTTCGATGACCCACCTAGTAGCTGGAACGTCCAAGCCCTGAGAAGCTGGAAACTGTATATACCGATCCGAACTGAATAGATCTGCTACCCAGAACCCACGCCTACGCCATGAGAAGACACGCTTGGACGAGCTGGCACGCTGTAGGTGGATACACTTCAGGAGCTCCTGTAAGAACTGGACTTTAACTACAAGTCGCACGACGACTTAAAAAGCTTTTCCTTATTTATTCCTCATAATTTGTTCTTAAAGGAAAAAGAAATTTGATTTTGGCTTTGAGAAACTTTTTTTGTTCCAAAAGATTGCTTCTTCGCCAACAAGACGAAGGAGACTCATTTTTGTTTACTGGACGGAGAAACCAGTAGAATTGGAGTCTTTCTTTTCTTTTGGAAAAAAAAACTTTTCCTTATTTATTCCTCACTATTTGTTCTTAAAGGAAAAGAAAAGAAATTTGAGTTTGGAAAAAAATAAAAAAAGCTAAAATATAAGAAAAAAAAGTAACCGGCTGGGAATCGAAAAACCGGAGTTCGAATCTCGAAGAAACCTAGCCGATGTTCTTTTTGTCGTTTGCATTTTTCCAAATCTCAATTTATAGGGATAGGAGGGTTAATAAGGTAAGTAAATCATTAAGGAAAGATAATAATAAGGTAGACAAAAAAAAATTCTCAAATTCTTGGGATGGTAAACAACTAAAATGTTTCCAGGTCACTTTACAATGGCTCTTCCAGTCACTGTTACGTGTCCTCACTTTTCTTCGAACAACTAGATGGATGGTACTTGATATATTGAGATATGGAAAAATACAAACGAAAAGAAGAACATCCGCTAGGTTTTTTCGAGATTCGAACACGGGTTCTCCGATTCCCAGCCAGTCACCTTTTTGTTTATCGTTGTGTTCGGTCGTTGCGGACGTCATATGAGATCCGTTCAAGTTGGTTTGTTAATCGTTCTACTCAGGTTTTTTTTTATTACAGAGACCAACCAGCTCTCTGACCGAACACACTGAGCTAACGTGCCGACTGTCCTTCGCCGTTGCGCTATCGATGCTATCGGCGAAAAACTTTTATCATGTGGGTACAGAAGCGGCAGTTGTAAAAGTTTCTTACCTCGATTTCTGGAAAAAGTATGCGTTTTCGGACACCATACCTGATGATGAAAAAATGCTCTACTTACAATTATCTATCCATCCCACCAATTATGAGTCTATTGCTCGTCATAACCTTTAAGGCTGATTATCTAAAAAAACGCGGGGGTGTTGACCCAAAATATCTTACATTCCTTCGTTTTAGGTTGTACACAAGCTACATGCCAGATTTGAGCTGCCGGCCGAAGTGGCCGTGCGGTTAAAGGCGCTGCAGTCTGGAACCGCAAGACCGCTACGGTCGCAGGTTCGAATCCTGCCTCGGGCATGGATGTTTGTGATGTCCTTAGGTTAGTTAGGTTTAACTAGTTCTAAGTTCTAGGGGACTTATGACCACAGCAGTTGAGTCCCATAGTGCTCAGAGCCATTTGAACCATAGTGCTCAGAGCCAGATTTGAGCCGAATCGGTTGGCCGTCTCTGAGGCCTTCCCCTTGCTAGTGTTAAATTTTTTTCCATTTCTTAACTCAATTCTCTAAATATTGTGAATTGTCAGAGTATGCAGATATTTTCAATACTGTGAAAATACACAACGGGGTTGGGTTGTGCCGATTGTTCTAGCATTGTAACACGTTACTGTGGCGCTGGAAAAAATAGGAAATTAATTACACAACTCTATTTGTTGCGGGTGAAAGCTAAAACTTCATGACTAACCGTCGTACTTATTTCATGTCTGTCAAAATTTAGTTTTCATTAATTACTGTTGAGCTGTGTGCGGCTCGCGTTGATGCCTTTCATAGCTTGCCATCTTTTAATAGCGATAGTGGCGTCTCGTTTTCGTAGTGTGTTCAGTGGCACCAATACGATTGTTCGCCTTGTCTGTCCGTGAGTGGCATCAGCAGCGCTTATCGATAGCGCGTACTGTAGTACCATCTTTGGAGTGGCCTGTAGTATTTCCGGGTCGTCGTGTGTCGAGCCGGTTGAGTTGAGACGGAGCAGCAGTGAGGGCCGGACAACCAGTACTCGCCCGACCGCTGCCGACACACACGCACTGTCCGACGGAATGATGTGCTCGCGAGAGTGCACGACCACGTCAAGGACCGGATTCAGCGGTTTTCCGTTGAATGGACCGTGATATTCGAGTAGTGCAACTTTCACCAGTGTGTGTGTGTGTGTGTGTGTGTGTGTGTGTGTGTGTGTGTGTGTGTGTGTTCCCACCCGTCGAAGTGCCCTCATAGCAGTAAGTTGTCAGTCGACGATTTATACTGGGATCTTTTCCGGTTGGTCGTTCGGTCGGTCGTCGCAGCGGACGACGTGCATTTGGTTTTCCGACCCCTTCTGGCTTCTCTGCGTTTGTGCCGACTTATAATTCATCCGTGTTGTTTCACAGTGACTGGTTTTAGTATTGTTTTAGACATTGTGGAATTGTCTTTGCGGATCAGTGTGTGTCTTGTGTGGTTTTTGTTGTGGACTGGCAAGACAGCCAATCCACAATGACGGGTAGCCGAATGGCACGGGTTTAAGCTCACGCAGGCTGGCGTGAGGTCTGGAACAGTTAAGGGAATTTGTAGTAGCAAAGAACGTAAGTAACTACTGGAATACTTAACTTTAATTCATAATTGGTGAACATCAGTCTGACGGTACATGTATCACGAGATAAATAGCAAATGATAATGGCGCCTTGCTAGGTCGTAGCAAATGACGTAGCTGAAGGCTATGCTAACTATCGTCCCGGCAAATGAGAGCGTAATTTGTCAGTGAACCGTTGCTAGCAAAGTCGGCTGTGCAACTGGGCGAGTGCTAGGACGTCTCTCTAGACCTGCCGTGTGGCGGCGCTCGGTCTGCAATCACTGACAGTGGCGACACGCGGGTCCGACATATACTACCGGACCGCGGCCGATTTAAAGGCTACCACCCAGCAAGTGTGGTGTCTGGCGGTGACACCACAGTTTTTAATGTCCAGTTATTGAAATGCTGCCTGCGTTCTGGTGTCGGTAGTTCGGCTTCGGACGCAGCAGCGCGAGGGGTAGGCTGGGGCCGCTGGCGGCGTGCAGGCAATGTTGGACTGAGGGGCTGAAGCCGACGACTGAACCCAGGACGTTTGAAGTTGAGTGAACCGTGTCCAGCACTGAAACCTCCACTGTTTGAGATCTCGTTGTTGTTTGCGTGTTGCTGCCCCCGAAGTCGGTGAGACCAACGGCAACCAGTGGAGTCTGTCATGTTGGCGCAAGCTATTAGTCGCTTTCTACTCAAAATGGTTCAAATGGCTCTGAGCACTGTGGGACTTAACTTCTGAGGTCATCAGTCCCCTACAACTTAGAACTACTTAAACCTAACTAACCTGAGGACCTCACACACATCCATACCCGAGGCAGGATTCGAACCTGCGACCGTAGCGGTCGCGCGGTTCCAGACTGTAGCCCCTAGAACCGCTCGGCCACCCCGGCCGGCCCGCCTTCTACTCCTTGATTTGAGTTTCGTATTTAGTATTATTCTTATTACTGAAGTGCTACCTGCGGTATTTTCTGCCTTGTGGCCTCCTAACGCACCAGTTACCTGCCCTTGAGGTTAGCGTATTTTTCCAGCAGTTTACCTTTCCTCATTGTGTTGATGCTGTTCGACACGGCGTGTAGTTTGACAGCCTCTTGGATTGTACTGTGCGTATGTTTTTTGGAGGTCTACCTTGGTTCTAGTGTTTCCTTCGGCCTTGGGTGTTTTTCTGAAGACGTAGAGCTGTCCGCCTCTTCGCCCTTGCCAAAAAGTATTCTATCGTTGTACCGGCGATCAGACGTTAGGCGGATTGGTTAGTCGGTAGGTCGGCGCTTAAGCTACCCCCAGTGCGAGTTACCATCCTGTTACGTGAGTAAAACTCTTGGCTGCCTGTCTCACCTTCCTCAGATCGATCCAGGGAGCACTGTCTGTGGATCACTCCGTCTTATTTGGACAAGTTATGATAATTGTTTAAAATTTACCTAAATTTTTTAACATGTTATTGCCTTCCCCACTTGTAATTCTGCCCTTCAGCCGTTAATTGTTTGTAGCACTGCTTGTGGCCTTCAGTTGACAAATTATTTGCAGTTTCCTCTTAATAAAGCCTCCGGCCGTCACTATAGCTTGTTACAAGTTATTAAGATCATTAGAAAGGGTTTTAGTATTTTTAAAGTGTAATTGTCCACCTTATTTGTAATTCAGGCCTTCAGCCCTTGTGTATTATGAAATTGCTTGTGACCTTTAGCCCACGAATAATTTTTAACCTTCTTCATCAGGCCTTTAGCCGTTGATTGTGAGTAACATTGTTTGTGGCCTTCAGCCGACCAATAAATTGCTATTTTTTCATAATAAGGCGTTCAGCCGTTCTTTTGATCACTGCCTGGTCTCCATAGGTATTCTTCAAGCGCCATCAGATATTTTCAATGTTTTTTCCCGTTAAAATAATCTCAACGGCAGCTCTCTGTCTGGAATGCACCTCCCTATGGCCATCGTTTTGAAGGCTACATGTATCGTTATCACCTTTCAGAACTTCGTGAAACTTTAGGGACTGAAGTGGGAATATTCCACAATGTCCGCATTTCTATCTATCTATCTATTGCTTGAGCCTTGTCCCACAGGCTCAACCATCGTTAATCGGATGTGGCATGTTAATGTGTAAGGGGTGGCCGGATGCTCTTCCTGCCGCCACCCCGTACACTGGGACAGAATTAGTGTACCCCAACTGTCTGCATCGAGTGTAATCCATGGAATAGTGTGAATGTGTTCAGATGTCTGGGAGCTGTGTAACTGAGGCGGAACATGGGGACCAACCCGGTATTCACGTGGCGGGATGTGGAAAACCACCTAAAAACCACATCGGCCCTCGTCATTAATCTGCCGGGCGGATTCGATCCGGGGCCGGCAGCGCCTACCTGAGTCCAGGAAGCATGGCGTTAGCACTCTCGGCTACCATGGTGGGTCAATTCCGCAGTTGTTAAACTGAAATTCGCCAAGAAGAAAATATGTTCCATTACTAATTGAACGTCCCTCGTAGTACAAGAGCATTATGTACACGTTTTGCCACCAGTCAAGTTGAACCACATATGACTGAAACATAAATCGGATGCCGATCACAGACAGGTACCACCACAAAGGACAACTAAATAGTGATTGTATTGTTCCTGCACTAAGGACTTGGCTAAACAGCATGAACGCCATCTCAAACGCCAGGATTACAGAAATAAAAAAAATACGATTCTTCGTTTTTTGGCTCTTTCCCACACTTTACCACCGTCAAAACGATATATTGCGTTGACGTGTAATGTGTTATATTACGTTAAATGAAACACGGATGAATGAGTATAGAATTGCGGTTGGTGGTCTCTGGTAAGAGTCGGACAGTACTGTGGCCTGCGGTGGGTGGGGGGAATCGCTATTATTAATTCGTTTGCGGTGGCGTTTTTCACTCGCAGCGCAAACACCAGAGAGTGCGTTGTTGCGTGCAGCCGTACATCGTCGGCGCGGAGCGGCTTTTATTGCAAATTCGCCACAATTACGAGCGACGCCACAGTCGTCGCTGGCGTCGTGGTGGGGGAACCGGCGGCCGAACCGCGTGCTCTCTGGCGGCGCGACGGCAAACAAACAGGCTCCGCCGCGCTGCCCCTCTGATTGTTTTCTAGCTCACATTTTATTTAATTTAAAATTTAATCTCAGTGGACCGCGGCGGTCTGCCGCACCAGTGATTACTAACGCGTAAAATGTTTTGCATTACTGTTTAATGAGAGAGGAGGGTGCAGCTACTGGTGAACGTAGTCGGAATTTTGGAAGAATGCGTCCGATTCCCGCTTCACGGTCCTTTTTGTACAGAGGCGGGCTAGCGTGTATCTCTGCTGTATGTTAATATTGGCGTGGCGGTGCGACCTGCGCGTTCGACAATGAAATGATGCGGACACTGAGTAGGACAAATCTGGAAACGCAATAAAAGTTCGTTGCTGTCAAAAATAGAAACGACGTCACTCAATATGCTAGTTACTGTGCAAAATTACGTGTTAATAGTTACTGAAAATTTAACGTCTGTTTCATTATTTTCGGTATCAAGCCGTCAAGTGTGTCGTCAGTAGATAGAGGAAAAGGGTTGGGATGGCTTTAACACGTCACTCCGGCGCTGAGAATATGTTTTTCTCGCTGTGGGGCGATGCGAGTATTCATGCATTTCTTAATCTTGGGGCACTGCTTTTCCTGTTTCTCGTCGTGGAGCGCTGGTCGTATTCAAACACCTTCGGCAACTATTTTAATATATTGACATTTTATTTTCAAAGTGGTGTTAGTTCATTCTTTAAAACGAAACAAGAGATCACATAAAATAATATCACGCTAGATTAATGGTGAATTATGTGATATCTTATTTATTCAGAAAGCTCCCTCGTTTAAGAATTACACAAAATTGTATTCACAGCTATTCATTGGGCTTGGCTGATAATGCGTCATATACATACATAGGGGTACTCGAGCCAGAAGGGGATACCTAATGTTTAACAATGTTGGCAAAATAAAGGAACTCAAGAAACCACTTCTTAAGAGTATATAAAATCATTTTGTAGTATAACCTAATGTACTTCACTTAGAAGTCACTTAAAACTGTATGTTATATATTTTTTTCATTTTTCCAAGGAAACGCTAGTATTTTTCCCGTTCTGCTCCACTCACAGGGCAGTACGATATAAAGCATTTTTTTAAACTATTTCATAAACGTTGAAATTATTAGTAATACCATCTTAAAAGTCATACGTCAAGTTTTTTAATGAACACTTTACATTAAGAAACATGGAATCTTCAAAAAGTCTTTAACAATATGAAACTACTGGAATGTCGTTTTGAATAAGTACAATCATTTTTAATACTTAATGCCAAGTTACTGTTACCATTTCTTGAAAACCATCGCCCATATACCAGATACATTTTCTGGCTTGCAGATAGACAATGTAGTATGCCCAGTCCATTCCTACTGGATAGCTTTCATTGTCGAATCTGCATGGTAAGCTATTTCTTTGTGCTCGCTGATAGTCTAATGATCTGACAATCAGATTTTTCATCGTCGGACTAAAGATTTTGGCTCCATTGTCTTTGGGCATGCTACAAGATCGTCTTCTTTTTCTGCAGTGAACACACTTTTAAATTTCCCATCTCATTTGTTAACTCTGTTGTTGGGATATCTCTTTCCAACATTGATTTGGGTATGTTAAAATCCTCAGATGCTTTTAAAACATCCATATGAAAAGATAAAGCGACGGATGACGTTTCCATTGATTCAATATCCTATCGCTGCCTGTCAGTCTTACTAATAATGTACGACCATCCGGAAAGGGAAGGAAAAAAAACTGTAGTCTGAAATCTACTTGCATTAAAAATTGATTGGGCAGAAGGAGACTACCCTATTCTGCCCAGTCTTGTTCCGGATCAAGATCACATCAGAGGTTAACAACTTTTGAGGGACGTAACCACTGACGCATTTCAATGTGTTTTATAACTGGCGTATATCGAATGGCACGTACTTGAAGATTACATGTCATTTAAGAGCGTGTAATTAACAATTAATCGCTTATCTTGCATTTAAATTCACCAGAAGTTATTAAGACACACTGCAAACGTGGACGGCAAGCGTCAAGCACAAGTCGCACTCGAAAGGAAGTCAAAGTGCCTCTCAGAACTACCCTTCCATTCAGAAACGTAGTTATAGTGTATTTAAAATTAGTTGCAGCTTCTGACACTTCAGTACGCAGTAACACTTCGATAGTCGGTAAAGCACTGCAAAAAGTCCTTAAAGTTTGCAGTAATAATATGGGTCGCTATGAATTTGCGATTGATGCATGTAAGGTCATATGTTGCTGTGTATAAAATCTAGGTAACATACTTGTTCTTTAAACTTCGAAGGATATCGGTATCTCGAGAAAATGGAACGTATGTGAATGTATGTAAACCACTCAATCACAAGCCAGCACGAAAGTCAAAATGAAATATTCGTAAGTCCTTCGTGTCTTGTAAATGGTCTGAGGTAAGTATTTTTACATATGCTTAAGGTACGAATAGACCTTATCTATCGCTATATTCAGTGAAATAATGTAATTTTTAAGGACCACCGATACCTAATCAGAATTTCTGTTGGTATTGCGACAATATAATTGAATGTACACATCTCTTTTTATTCCCTTGAATGGATGTTTCCCTGAACAACTGACCTTTTTCGCCTGTAGCTGCTAGTTTAATAATACCATGTTTCAGGATTTTGTTGCAATTTCAACTGCATTGCAAGGTTAGTGAGATTAATATTTGTTTGCTGTGTTTTGGCGGAAGAAGCATCTATTAACATTCTTGTGACCATAGAAAATTTTAATTTTTATTCTTGTTTTTGTGACCATAATAACAGTCCAGGCTCCATAGGCAAACAGCCAGCCGACATTAAGAAATAGTCCACCAGAATGTAGGGAGAAGATAAGCGGCGGAGGCTGCCAAGTATGGCTTGTTGATCAAATAACTTAGTGTTTGACTTCCTGCCAGAGGAAGCAGCATTAATCAAACTTGCGCAATGAAAGACGCAAACACCAGGGGGATATTACAGCAAGAGAGAGTGTCAGTCACGTGTGGAAACGACTCGTGTGGAACCAAATTAAGTTGTGTGTAGCTAGAAACGAAAGTGTCGTGTGGAACCGAAGGCATTCTTGAGCAAGCCGACCAATTAGAAACGAGAATGTCGTATGGAACCATAGGCATTCCTGTGGAATCCGATCACTTAGAAATGAAAGGGTCGTGTGAAACAAATTAACTCATGTGCACTCAAGTACGTGAGAAACGAAATAAAAGGCCAGGCAGCGGAATAGCTAGAAGCAGAGATTCAGATGCAGATTCAGAGCCAGTGATGGCAGTTCGGAGATTCCGCAGCGAGACGCCAGAGCGACCGAGGAGGCCCATAGCAGCCGATACAGCTGATAAAGACTTCAACTACAGGAAGACGGTGATAGACTCTGGTGGACACTCTGGAACTGCAGGTCAAGTAGGGTTTTTAGACTTTCATTGGAATAGTGTTGGACAGAGGCTGTCAGTCTGTGTCTGAATTGCTTAGATAGATTTCAGTGCAAACCAAGAACAAGTGATTGCTTTGTACATGTTTCTTATATGTACCGGCAATTAGCTTTGAAGTAGCAAGTCCGAATAAATAGACTGAATCTAACTAAGGGGTTTATGGTCCAACACCTCACATAAGTATATGTGAGAATAAACTTGATAGAAACTAACCAATCTTTTCTGTCTATTGCAATTCTGTAACCTATTTTCAGGAAACTTATTTGCTTCAAACCAAGGAGATTCTCTCCCTCTCATCTCCGATATAAAGATTGACAGCAATTTATAAGTAACCCACTGTCGTTAACGTCCCGATTACGCAACGCAGTTCGCACTTACTTCATTCTGGTATAGTGAGGCTGTACCGGGAAGCGACTACATACCATCAAGAGAAGTTACGTACTGGTCAAAACTGGGCATAGTCCTTCATGAATCCATGTCTCCTCAGCTCTCGTCTTGGTACGGCTGACAACTCTAGACCTGCCCTATGGTGTAGCATTTTCAATGGCTTCTACTGTCAGCATTTCAGCCTCACTGAGTGTAGACTTCGAATTGTTTATCGAGCGTTACTTTTCACCTAGGTGCACATATTCTCAGTCTGATATTAATGAGCGCGATACGGAGGAAACCTGATTTAAATTATGACCTTTAGCGGCGGCCAGTTTGTCGACATGGTAGCCTGGAGCTTTAGGCTTTTACAGCACTACAAGTTCCACTAACTTTATACATGCTAGGTTCTACCTTATCCAACAGAATATTTGTTTGCACCCAGAGCAAAATATCCGCTTTCCTCCAATGCATTGTTGTAGTTTTATACATAACAGCAGAGTGGTATGGCGCATTGTCCATCACGGTTATGGAATTCGAAGGAATATTTTGCAGCAGAACATTAGCTTCGCATCCGGTAAACGCGTTCTTGGACGACAGTTTGTACTGTGTATCTCGTGTTCAGATGTGCTTATTAATGCAGCACCAACACAAAACACTTTTTCACAATACTTGATGACTGCAACGCCACAAAATACTACTTTACAACGAAGGCTGACGAACTTGTACGCATCTAACGCGCGACACCAAATGCTTCTGTTTATCCACGGCATGGCAACAGGGGCAGTTTACCAACCGAAATGCTGGCGGCGAGGTAGGGAAAGCCGGCTCGCCATTGGTGTTACCTCGGCAACAGCGTCGCGCTCCCTCCTGCTAGCCAAACTTCAGAGGTCGGGACTAATTTTAGACGCACGATACATCTTACTACAACAGGTTGCAGCAGTCTCCACTGTGGCTGCTATGTCGTTCTGATGCAGATTCCCCTAGATGTACGTAATACGTTAGTATATTGCTGGTAGCATAACTAATGGAGTTGACAGTGAGCCACCTGCGGTAAACGAAGCCCGATATACCTAGTGTGAGCCTCCAGCGGTACACGCCATCGTGACTCTGTTTATTAAAGTGAGAAACGATTTGCTCGATGCACTCGTCGTATAATTCAGCCATACTCTCCTTTAATTCGTCGTCGTTTTCTCACTGTTATGACCTTAGCCGTTCTCATGTCCATCCCTGTTCAGCGCTCTGAATTTCTGTTCTGCTTGAAGCCTACTAGTCTTTAATGGAAATTCATTTAAGTTTCACCTCTCGTCTCACTGTCTTCGCGTTCTTCATTTTCTCAGTTTGGGACTACAAAATTTCATTTAGGTTGTGATCCATTGTGTTTATAATTAATAAATAAAACATTTACGCAATCACCTTCATCTTCTGAACGACAATAAGTGCTCCTCCACGAAAATAATGCGTCGCCTAGCTCTAGAACACACTTACGTGTCAGTATATTACACCAAGCTGAATTTTCAGAGAATTATATGTTAGTCAGTGTTTTCAGTTGTTAAACAAACATAACGAAAAATTTTTAAACATCGTTAAAAATTATTAATATCGCAGTTGAAGGCTGCTCCACTCGTGTGTTCGCTTAGTATCATTGTACTCCGACTCACCATTTTTTATCTTCGGAAACAGGAGGTAAAATCACTGATTGACAGTCCAAAACAGTACGGAGGATGATCAAACAATTTCCAATTGAAACTGAATAGCAACATTTGTGTGAATGTAGTAGCAAGTGACGTAGCGTTATCGTGCATGTAAACGATTGCCAGAACTCAACATGCCACGCTTGTTCTCGATGGCTCTTCTAGTTTCTTTAGCGTGTCTATCGTGTAGGCCTCTTTCCATACAATTAGCAAAGAATATCCCCTAATATGCACAAAATACTGTTGGCATCATTTTTCGAGAAGGAAATGTTAGGCGGCTTTTTAAAGATTTTCATAGTGAGATAGTGTGGTTCCACAACTTTCATTTTTTTTCTCTACATAAGGAACCTGTTATTCATCCCCTGTTACAGTGTGACTGAGAATTTTTCTTCTTATGCATAATTTCATTATCTTATCAGTCCTCTGACTGGTCTGATGCGACCAGCTGCGAATTACTCTCCTTGCCAACCTATTCATTTAAAAATATTCTTAGCACCCTACCTGTTCAATTATTTGTTGGATGTATTTCAATCTCTGTCCTGACATTCAGTTAGAAAAACGCCAGTACTGTCTAGAGCCGCTGCTACTACAGTTGAAGTTATTCCATTATATCTCTCCTTCTTCGTCACAGTTTTCCGTACTTTCCTTTCTCCCTCGAATCTACAGAAAAACTCGTCATTCGTAATCAGTCTTCTGTTGAAACATATCTCAAACACTTCAATGGTATTATTTTACAGTTTTCCCATAGTCCCTGAGTCCATGCTTCACTATAATACAATGCTGTGCTCCAAACGTAGATTCGTAGACATTCCTTTCTCAAACTAAGGCGTATGATTGTTAGAAGCAGCCTACCCTCTTTGCATGCGCTACTCTGCTTTCTATGTTCACCTGCCTTGCATGTATTACTTTGCCTTCAAGATACTAAAATTTCTTTACTTCGTCGTCAGCAATTTTGATGTTACTTTGGTCGCTATTCTCATCTCTCCTGCTATTCATTACTATGGCCTTCCTTGAGTTACTCTGAATCAATAGTATGTTCCATTAGACAGTTCGTTTCATTCAACTGGTCCTGTATCGTAAAATGAGGTGAATACAAGCTGCTTTAACTTTAAAAGAAAAAAAATTGACAATATTAAAAAGAAATATGAAAATTAAAGTTACATGATATTATATTTCTTACGATTAACTTTAAACTTATATTTATATTTGGAACCTATCTCATGCGTTTATAATATAAAAAGTAGAATCTACAGAGAGAGCTGAATGAAGCTGCAGTGTTTTAGTACCTGAATAGTGTAAATTCACGTAGTCGTCTGTCTTCTGTTTTTGTTTTCAACGGCCAGTGTCGGTTGGTCACAGTCAGTGTGCTCCCTGCCGCCGTTGGATAAGCAGCTGCAGCAGCAAGTCCTATACTCCTAGCTCACTCATTTGTTACATAGTTTAATTCTTAACTTTTTTGCGTGTTTTTGTTACTTGCATTGTTTAATTCATAAATTTCGGGCGTATTATAGTATTTGAGAGTTGTAGCATCACGTTTTAGTACCTGAATAGTGTAAAATCGTGTAGTCTCCTTCCGCCGCCGAGCAGTGTGTCAGCAGTGCACAAGTAGCAGCATTACTGCATTTACTAGGCAATCTTGTATTTTAATAACCGTTTAAATTTTGTGTCGATTTGTTTGCGCTCTCTGTAGATTGGTTCAGACGTTCTTTGCACAACAGTTTTTAGCATGGATAGGGACTGCAACGGCTGTGTTCGGATGCAGGCTGAGTTGGCATCCCTTCGCTCCCAGCTTCAGGCAGTGTTGGCTTCGGTGACACAGCTTGTGGCTGTTGCCAATGGGCATCACTGTGGGGGTCTGGATGGGGTTTGTCGTGGACGGCCAGCTCGTCCCACACATCCCCCGATCGGACTAAGACTGTGGTTGCCCGGGATACTGCCCGCATTGAGGCTGATCCCTCACCTGTGGTAGAGTGGGAGGTCGTCTCAAGGTGTGGCAGGGGGCGAAAGACATTCCGGAGGACTGAACGGAAGGCCTCGCCCAGTTTGTCTGACGAACCGGTTTCAGGCTCTGTCTCGGGCTGATACTGATCTTCGGCCTAACATGGCTGCTTGTCCTGTTCCAGAGGTTGCCCCTCAGTCTGCAAAATCCGGGCGGTCGCAGAGGGTGGGCTTACTGGTAGTTGGGAGCTCCAACGTCAGGCGCGTAATGGGGCCCCTTAGGGATATGGCAGCAAGAGAGGGGAAGAAAACCAATGTGCATTCCGTGTGCATACCGGGGGAAGTCATTCCAGATGTGGAAAGGGTCCTTCCGCATGGCATGAAGGGTACAGGGTGCACCCATCTGCAGGTGGTCGCTCATGTCGGCACCAATGATGTGTGTCGCTATGGATCGGAGGAAATCCTCTCTGGCTTCTGGCGGCTATCTGATTTGGTGAAGACTGCCAGTCTCGCTAGCGGGATGAAAGCAGAGCTCACCATCTGCAGCATCGTCGACAGGACTGACTGCGGACCTTTGGTACAGTGCCGAGTGGAGGGTCTGAATCAGAGGCTGAGACGGTTCTGCGACCGTGTGGGCTGCAGATTTCTCGACTTGCGCCATAGGGTGGTGGGGTTTCGGGTTCCGCTGGATAGGTCAGGAGTCCACTACACGCAACAAGCGGCTACACGGGTAGCAGGGGATGTGTGGCGTGGGCTGGGTGGTTTTTTAGGTTAGATGGCCTTGGGCAAGTACAGAAAGGGCAACAGCCTAAACGGGTGCGGGGCAAAGTCAGGACATGCGGGGACCAAGCAGCAATCGGTATTGTAATTGTAAACCGTCGAAGCTGCGTTGGTAAAATACCGGAACTTCAAGCGCTGATAGAAAGCACCGAAGCTGAAATCGTTATAGGTACAGAAAGCTGGCTGCAGCCAGAGATAAATTCTGCCGAAATTTTTACAAAGGTACAGACGGTGTTTAGAAAGGATAGATTGCATGCAACCGGTGGTGGAGTGTTCGTCGCTGTTAGTAGTAGTTTATCCTGCAGTGAAGTAGAAGTGGACAGTTCCTGTGAATTATTATGGGTGGAGGTTACACTCAACAACCGAGCTAGGTTAATAATTGGCTCCTTTTACCGACCTCCCGACTCAGCAGCATTAGTGGCAGAACAACTGAGAGAAAATTTGGAATACATTTCACATGGATTTTTTCAGCTTGTTATAGTCTTAGGTGGAGATTTCAATTTACCAGATATAGACTGGGACACTCAGATGTTTAGGACGGGTGGTAGGGACAGAGCATCGAGTGACATTATACTGAGTGCGCTATCCGAAAATTACCTCGAGCAATTAAACAGAGAACCGACTCGTGGAGATAACATCTAGGACCTACTAATAACAAACAGACCCGAACTTCTCGACTCTGTATGTGCAGAACAGGGAGTCAGTGATCATAAGGCCGTTTCTGCATCCCTGAATATGGAAGTTAATAGGAATATAAAAAAAGGGAGGAAGGTTTATCTGTTTAGCAACAGTAATAGAAGGCAGATTTCAGACTACCTAACAGATCAAAACGAAAATTTCTGTTCAGACACTGACAATGTTGAGTGTTTATGGAAAAAGTTCAAGGAAATCGTAAAATGCGTTTTAGACAGGTACGTGCCGAGTAAAACTGTGAGGGACGGGAAAAACCCAGCGTGGTACAACAACAAAGTTAGGAAACTACTGCGAAAGCAAAGAGAGCTTCACTCCAAGTTTAAACGCAGCCAAAACCTCTCAGACAAACAGAAGCTAAACGATGTCAAAGTTAGCGTAAGGAGGGCTACGCGTGAAGCGTTCAGTGAATTCGAAAGTAAAATTCTATGTACAGACTTGACAGAAAATCCTAGGAAGTTCTGGTCTTACGTTAAATCAGTAAGTGGCTCGAAACAGCATATCCAGACACTCCGGGATGATGATGGCATTGAAACAGAGGATGACACGCGTAAAGCTGAAATACTAAACACCTTTTTCAAAAGCTGTTTCACAGAGGAAGACCGCACTGCAGTTCCTTCTCTAAATCCTCGCACAAACGAAAAAATGGCTGACATCGAAATAAGTGTCCAAGGAATAGAAAAGCAACTGGAATCACTCAACAGAGGAAAGTCCACTTTACCTGACGGGATACCAATTCGATTCTACACAGAGTACGCGAAAGAACTTGCCCCCCTTCTAACACCCGTGTACCGCAAGTCTCTAGAGGAACGGAAGGTTCCAAATGATTGGAAAAGAGCACAGGTAGTCCAAGTTTTCAAGAAGGGTCGTCGAGCAGATGCGCAAAATTATAGACCTATATCTCTGACGTCGATCTGTTGTAGAATTTTAGAACATGTTTTTTGCTCGAGTATCATGTCGTTTTTGGAAACCCAGAATCTATTATGTAGGAATCAACATGGATTCCGGAAACAGCGATCGTGTGAGACCCAACTCGCTTTATTTGTTCATGAGACCCAGAAAATATTAGATACAGGCTCCCAGGTAGATGCTATTTTTCTTGACTTCCGGAAGGCGTTCGATACAGTTCCGCACTGCCGCCTGATAAACAAAGTAAGAGCCTACGGAATATCAGCTGTGTGGCTGGATTGAAGAGTTTTTAGCAAACAGAACACAGCATGTTGTTATCAATGGAGAGACGTCTACAGACGTTAAAGTAACCTCTGCCGTGCCACAGGGGAGTGTTATGGGACCATAGCTGTTCACAATATATATAAATGACCTAGTAGATAGTGTCGGAAGCTCCATGCGGCTTTTCGCGGATGATGCTGTAGTATACAGAGAAGTTGCAGCATTAGAAAATTGTAGCGAAATTCAGGAAGATCTGCAGCGGATAAGCACTTGATGCAGGGAGTGGCAACTGACCCTTAACATAGACAAATGTAATGTATTGCGAATACATAGAAAGAAGGATCCTTTGTTGTATGATTATATGATAGCGGAACAAACACTGGTAGCAGTTATTTCTGTAAAATATCTGGGAGTATGCGTGCGGAACCATTTGAAGTGGAATGATCATATAAAATTAATTGTTGGTAAGGCGGGTGCCAGGTTGAGATTCATTGGGAGAGTCTGTAGAAAATGTAGTCCATCAACAAAGGAGGTGGCTTACAAAACACTCGTTCGACCTATACTTGAGTATTGCTCATCAGTGTGGGATCCGTACCAGATCGGGTTGACGGAGGAGATAGAGAAGATCCAAAGAAGAGCGGCGCGTTTCGTCACAGGGTTATTTGGTAAGCGTGATAGCGTTACGGAGATGTTTAACAAACTCAAGTGGCAGACTCTGCAAGATAGGCGCTCTGCATCGCGGTGTAGCTTGCTCGCCAGGTTTCGAGAGGGTGCGTTTCTGGATGAGGTATCGAATATATTGCTTCCCCCTACTTATACCTCCCGAGGAGATCACGAATGTAAAATTAGAGAGATTAAAGCGCGCACGGACGCTTTCAGACAGTCGTTCTTCCCGCGAACCATACGCGACTGGAACAGGAAAGAGAGGTAATGACAGTGGCACGTAAAGTGCCCTCTGCCACACAACGTTGGGTGGCTTGCGGAGTATAAATGTAGATGTAGATGTTAGTCTTATTTTTTCTACTTATTAATCACTGGAGTGAATACGGATATGACAAAGTCTTATTTGGAACGGGGAGAACGATAAACAAAATGTGGCTGCTTGAAATAGTTTTATTCAATACATATACTAAAGGTATTACATGTACTATGGTTTTTATTCTATTTTCCGAAGAAAGGTTATTGTTCTTCTTTTTACTTTATTCTAGCTTTATATTATATTAATACATTAAGTCGCTGACACAAACAAATGAAGAGCTATCGAACAACATCTCTTTGAATAAGAAATGACTCCTCATCTGGTAAAATAAACATGTTTCATCTTCCTTTGTTTTAAAACAACAACAAAATAACAAAGTTTACATGCATAGAATCTAAATGATTATTTTTCCTTATTTTATTCTTGTAAATAACAAATTTTACATGCATACAATCCGAATTATTGATTATTTTTCCCATATACATTAATGCAGTGCCAAGAGGTTCTTCATTACCGTCAAATTCCTAGTCTTCTTCTGAAGAAACACTAACGCGCACCGTTTCTATATACTCCACAGATTCTGCAAACACAATTCTACAATTTCAATTAGTCAAAGCACAAGACATATGAAAGCATGATTTAAAACTGAAGTAATGCTTGATGAAATGGGACTGAAAATTTGCTTGCATTTGCTTAAATTAGAAAGATACAGTTTGCATCGGTGCTTACAAACAAAGTCAAAGTGAGCAAATTCAACACCATATCCGATGTGTATCTTAGAGTGAACGAAACGTCAACTGACAGTGTCACCAACTTTGCAATTCAAAATTTGGTTGTTAGATATGTCTATTACCAAATTAGACAAAAAATTCTGTTCCACCATTACGGTCTACGACTATTTTAAAAGTTCCGTTTCTATTCATCCGATGTTTCCATTCGCCCCATTATACGGTAATTAATCTTAACTTTCAATGCGAATAGCAATCTCAAAAAATTGCTCAATTGCCTCTGAGCACTATGGGACTTAACATCTGAGGTCATCAGTCCCCTAGAACTTAGAACTACTGAAACCTAACTAACCTAAGGACATCACACACATCCATGCCCGTGGCAGGATTCAAACCTGCGACCGCAGCAGTCACGCGGTTCCACACTGAAGCGCCCAGCAATCTCATCAGCAAATCTTGTCAATATTAATCCCAGTCCTGAACCTTTCTTATATTTTCGTCATTGCGTATTTATTGTACAGAGTGAATACTAGGACTGAAAGAAGGGCATCCATGTCTTATAACTTTTTAATTCGGGTACTTCATTCTGCGTATTACCACATTAAAAACGTTAAGCGACAGCCCTTCTATTCTTTTTGTGTACAAAATTTCTGTTTACCAAGTTAATTAGTTTCAAATTCACACAACAGTGTGTATGATATCTGAGGGGACCTGACTAAATATTCTGGAATCGTGAGTCGATGATTATTTTCAGATTCTTTCATTAACTTTTGCAACAAGTTCATTTGTGGCAATACATTGTCGTCCACTTCGCAGGATATCGAGGGCTTGCGTTCCACTTTCCTGAAAGAAACGAAAAAGTTTTTCTTACAGCATTATATTTCATAATGTTCCCTCCGTGTGCTGCACAGCGTTCAAAATAAATGACTAAAGCTTTCGTGTTTTTCGCATTCATAAAACACATAATTTTCGGGTAGGGAAGGGGGCGGAGGAGTTTTTTTTCCAGTGATAGCGGTCATTTTGATTTACAGTTACAGCACAAACAACGCCCAATAACATTTCCGTGTCACTGCCAGATTAGCCGGAAACAGCTACGCTGAAATCACTCCACTACCCCACTCCTCCGTGCACCACGCAGCATCTGATCCTGCTTTCCGAACAGCCCTCAAATTTTACTGAATTTACAGCACTGTGTGCTCCTTACCAATAATTTCGTCGAGAGCTGAGTTTATTATTTTCATTGGGGAGGAACATCACCATCAACAGAGTCGTACACCCTTACTCGGTGATACTCTATGGACCATTTTTTTGATGTCTTTAACTAAAATCTTTCCAGATCACAATAAATTTTTACTCTGTGGAGTTCGTGACAGGAACAAGTCGGTGCTACACAGCGGCTCTGTGCACTAGCTCTTCGCGTCGTATGGACCCTTTGGTCTGAGGTTGGTTTTATAGGCCGAAACCTCGAACCAAAATTTTAGAAAACTTTTATGTAGTGGTTGTGTTCCGTAGCCTAATGATGTCAAAAATTATTGTTTTTTCATTTACGTCTGTACATTGATACTCAGCTTGGTAATGATTAACTGTGCACCGCTTCATCTCGTATCGTGGCTCGCCAAATTGCGGTGTTGAAAATTTCTGCCACCGGTAGGACTGGAACTGAATATTTAATTATTTACTAATTGCTTTTAAAAACTAAACCTCGTGTCTTGTTACCCAATGAAGATTGTGTAATAAAAACCGTATCACTGAAACAAGTAGCGTGTGTTGAATTTCTCCTACTACCATTAGAACAATCTGTTAGTAGAAGCCACTAATAACCTCTCCAAATTTAAATGTCAGCTTATGTAACCATTGGCATCGACAAAAATTTATCCGGGGAAGACTCTTAAATTACAGTTTTCTACATAAACGAGTTTGGCAGATTAGTGACATGTCATGCAGCATGTACAAAATTTTACACATGATGTTTCGTAGATTAATAGGAAATCACTGGTACAAATACATGAGAATTGTATAGCGATTGAAAACTGTGTACTCCAGCTGCCAGAAGTGGAGGGCACGTATTCGCTCTTGCCCCCCACCATCACCGCCCCTCTCCCATTATGAACACACTTGTGTACAATGTAGTTGTGGCATGTTATAAAGGAATCTTGGCGTGGTATTCTCGGAGGAACTGGTATTCTGGTACTTGAGTCTACACTAAGTTATTCAGAGATGACAGTGTCTGAGCACTGTCTACAACAGACTGAACTATGTAAGCTTTCTTGTCATTTTAGTGTAAGTTTACTCTGTGCGTTAACTTTGTCCTCTGTGTAACTTTACCTTCGTTGGTGGCTATATAACCATTAGTCGTAACTGTATGAAACTTCTGTGCTAAGGGCCATTGTGTGTATAAACTGTTCCTTAAAGGCGCTAAACAATGACTTAATGTACCATCTGGAACGGAGAATGAAGTATTCTAAATGCTGAATAGAAGGTCGCCAGTGTGTCGTGACAAAGAAGTGCAATAACTATACAAGCTTTTGATTGTAAATATTAACTGTGTGAATTTATTCAAAGTGAGAGGTTTGGTAACTGTAAACTGAATTCGAAAATTTGTAAATTTTTAATAAACGAATGCAAAGAGTAGCTATACGTAACACACTGAAAGACTGTCTCATCAACAATCAAAAGTTGCAATTGCCAACTCTCCCTCGGTAAATCTACATATATTTCTCGTAAATGTAACTTATGAGTTGTATAGAAAATTTACAAATAAGTACACTTTCCCAATTCCTCCTGAAAAGTTCTTCTTGTTCTTAGAGTTGATTATTACCTGCGCAATGTTAAACGCTACTCTGCTCTGCTTTCATTACTGAATAAAAAACGCTGAGCTACAGATCACTGAAAGAAATCACTGCTCGCCCTGTAGCCAAAAATTTGCGATAGCTGCTTGCCAATAATGATTGCTTTGTTACCAAGAATGCAATTAGTTGGTCAACCAATAGTCCAAGGCGCGAAAGCAATGTCTTGTTAAGTTTTACTTTCAAATACAGAGATGAGAGCATAACAATCTGAAGGCAAGTACATGAAAAAAATAGTTTCAAACTGAAATTTATTGCGACTTTTAACCACACACATTGTGAATCGCGTTAACATTAAAACTGTAATCTTCTTCGAGCATCCTCACAAATTATGAAATGGTTCACATAAAAGTTAAAGAAGCAACTATACTTAAGTTACACAAAATTTTACTTTTTACTTTCCTTTTAAAATATGAACCGAAGAGGGACTGTGAAGAATAGTTGCCATAACTCTGAACTCATGACTGTTTATTTTAAAGTGGATACAGAGATATATATCGTTGATCCGAGTTTCGTCTTTACGATATCAAAATAAATTATAATTCTAAGTGCGCTGCTAAATTTGATTTCTTTTATTTTACAATAGGCCTATTTCGGCTGAATTTCCGTCACAGGTTATCTGTAGGTAAATGATACATAATTTTGGTACATTATTTATAATTTTGAAGATAATTGTTAAACAGATTGCATTATCAAACATTTTTACGTACGTCTGATGGTTTTGAGATCCATGCGATATGGGTGGTTCTGTTACTGTCGGTTTGTTTGTTTGTTAGTCACGTGTCGTTGGTGTTACTGTAGTAATAATGGTTGATTACCGCCTTATCTGCCTCGTTACGTTATGGAGTTTTCAGATTATATTCTTTGTATCGTTATTTTCGTGTCAGGTGTTTGGCAGATAATACAACAATAGTGCATAGTTACAGACAGTACCGTTTATCATTGCTGTTATGTAGGTTTTGATCTTTGCACGCACTGGATGCTGCCACTGTAATCTATTTTCGTAGACAGATTTCGGTACAGGCTGTATTTAATCCTATATATTCGTTTGTATGCAATTATAAATTGATTTAAGCATTTCTTTCTTGTTGATTTTGTGCATTTCTTTCTTCGTAGGCGCGTCTATCTGTCTGCTGGTTGTCATCTTGTCCAGCGATGCTTTGTGACTACAGTATTGTTGTTCGAATATTCATATTGAGCTATGAAGTCATTTCTGACTGTCTCATATTATCTGTATTTATGCATCTCTTCACTGATTTCTATGTATTGCTCTATTGAAATTTTCCACTAGGACAATGGAATTATAAATCATATTTATGCAGTGTCCTTAAGAGACACCTACTTACGCCCAGCAGAATATAGGTTAAGACAATAGAGTAAATATCTGAGAATGTACATTTGGAGCACAGCATTGTATAGTAGTGAAACATGGACTGTGGAAAAACCTGAACAGAAGAGAACCGAAGCTTTTGAGATGTGGTGTTACGGAAGAACGTAGAAAATTAGTTGGACTGATAAAGTAAGGAATGAGGAAGTTCTGCGCAGAATCGGAAAGGGATATGTGGAAAACACATCAGGGAATGACTTTCATGGTATTAGAGGGAGCTGTACAGGGCAAAAATTGTAAAGGAAGACAGAGATTGGAATATGTCCAACAAATAATTGAGGACGTAGGTTGCATGTGCTACTCTGAGATCAAGAGTTTGGCACAGGAGAGCAATGGGCCGCCTCTTACCAGTCGGAAGGCTGATGACTCAACAAAAAAAAAAAAAAAAAAAAAAAAAAAAAAAAAAAAGTTCAAATGTGTGTGAAATCTTATGGGATTTAACTGCTAAGGTCATCAGTCCCTAGGTTTACACACTACTTAGCCTAAATTATCCTAAGGACAAACACACACACCCATGCCCGAGGGAGGACTCGAACCTCCGCCGGGACCAGCCGCCTCAGACCGCTCGGCTAATCCCGCGCGGCGAGAACTCAAAACCGTATTACCTTCTCCCATACTCGCTGCCTGGTCTCTTCCCCCAAACAACTCCAACCATTATCCTATAAGTATAGTCTCACCAGTAAGCATCTCAAAAATCATCCTCTATCCACAATGTCTGATGTACCTTCTGCTTTCTCACCGACCATTGATAAGAGCCTATTGCTCGATGCAGAACGCCAGCGACTTCATCTGCTCCTAACACAACCTTTGGTAGCCGAAGTGTGGCATATAACCCATGTGGTCAAGTATCCAAAGACGCCCTCTGTGTCAAATATCATAAACAAAACTTCCATCTCTCATAACACAGAAACCTTACACTACTACTTTGAGACGGTTGGAGAATCTCCGTCGGTCTTGCTGCGTTACCCAGTACACTAGAAGTCTCTCATAGCAAATCCGGTTTCACTCTCTTAAGGCGAAATGACCAACGTATCATCAAGAAGTCTGTCATGCTATCGCATTCATTTTGCTAATTAGAGTCTAATTTGGGCCCACAGTACTGACAGGTAAACCTACCCAAGGTACGCACTTTGATATTGACCGGCTTTGAAATTGTAATGTACCGCAAAATAAGAGACAAGTATTTTTTACACGTCGCCACATTGCCATGAAGTGGACGAAACACCCCCTTGAAAAAAATGAGTTTAATATTTCCAAATGAATATAGTTGAAAGGGTAACAGATGCAAGAAAACTTCAAATAATGGTTCTGTGGTTTTTAATGTTCGTTACGACGGTTTACCTAGATTTGACGAAAAACTCATTTTCTCTGAATGCCCTCCTGCAATATTTGGTTTTTAGTTCCGACATTTCACTTATGGCAAAACGGACAACATAAAATTAAAGAAACAATATATAGAGAACATACATTTAGGATGTATTTATGTGGGGAAAACTTATTAAGCAACCAAGCGTAACAACTGGCATTGAAGTGGACACATAATGAGCGCGCGTACATCTATACAGAGATATTTCTTGCTTATTTCTGACAAATACGTCTTTCACTGAACTGCTGCCAAATTAAATTGTTAGGTTTTTAGCTTCCATGGTCTCTTGTTATGTTCTGACGGCGTCTTTAGTCATCCTAGATTAGTAAAAGGAAATGTTTTCCCTCATTCGTAAAAGTCGCAGATCTCAGAGTTCTGAGAAAGTGCTAAGACAATATTGACGCAGTTTTATCGAAGTCCAATCATTACTAAGCTATGGTATATAGAGATGGCACAAAAAAACCCTCAACAGAAAAGAAGAATGATTGTAGGAAGACGAGCCTTCTTGAATGAATTTTCACTCTACAGCGGAGTGTGCGCTGATATGAAACTTCCTGGCTGATTAGAACTGTGTGCCGGACCAAGACTCGAACTCGGAACCTTTGCCTTTCGCGGGCAAGTGTTCTACCAACGGAGCTACCGAAGCACGACTCACGCCCCGTCCTCACAGCTTTAATTCCGCCAGTACCTCGTCTCCTACCTTCGAAACTTCACAGAAGCTCTCCTGCGAACCAGGCAAAGGTCCAGAGTTCGAGTATTGGTCCGACACACAGTTTTAATCTGCCACGAAGTTAAACGACGAGTCTTCGTTTCACATAAAGCAAACGGTGTCAGCTCTTCCGCTGTACAGGCTCCGTAACAAACAACGGCGCGTCATTATCCGACCGTTGTGCTCTGCGTATAAACAATTCGGCAGTTTTGGCTAGCTCTGCTGATTTAAGTTTGAAAGGTAACTATATCTATATAGCGTCTGAGGATG
This sequence comes from Schistocerca americana, assembly GCF_021461395.2. Classification (NCBI taxonomy): domain Eukaryota; kingdom Metazoa; phylum Arthropoda; class Insecta; order Orthoptera; family Acrididae; genus Schistocerca; species Schistocerca americana. The sequence continues at coordinate 158,780,029 of NC_060119.1, read as the reverse complement.
TCTCCAGCGTTAGCACACAAAACGCTGGACACCGAAACATGGCTTAGGACACGTCCTAACGCCAACACCATGATTTGAATTTGTTTGTTCAGTAGAGCAGTTCAAAATGAAAAGATTGAGGAGTAAAAACTGGTGTAAATGTCACGTTTATTGACGGCGTGATTTAGGATAGTGTACATTCCGTTGGTGTAATGAATCAAAAACGCCTTTAGATCACTGTTTTTTTTAATTTCTTTCTATTAAAGAGTTGGTGTTTGTGAGGTTGGATCGTGCCCAAGGGTCAAAGGAGCTGAATAAGAGAGAAAAAGGTCTCCTCTATACCTCTTTTGTTAATGATAACCTTCCCTTTTACAATAAACTATGAAACTTTTCCTTAGGATTTCTGTCTCTTGCTTAATAATAACAAATGAAATATTCCCTTGGAAATTTATTCTCTTTCTCAATCTTCGCATACAAATTTAATTGCTGCTTTTTAAAAGTGATTTTCGGATTATTTCGACAAAACATAGAATGTGTCGTCGTCGTGTGGCCCTCAGTCGTTACCTACAATAACCCAAAACTGTTCCTTACCTTTTTTATTGTTACTGGATCGCTATCTGACTGCTACATCGAACTGTGACATGAATGTACTTACTCTGTTTTACTATTCTCTATTAGCTGATGGTGGGCTTTCATAATAAGTGGCTGTATTTATTTCCAAAGCTGACGTTATTCTTTAATAGCAAAGCTGACGTTATTCTTTAATTAGTTTGACTGAAGTTACGTAATTCATAGTTAAACTTATTCTTGACAACAATAAAATTTTGCAAAGTTTTACGTTGATGGTTTTTGGGATGGATTACAATTAGAAATGCAATATTGCTGGCAAAAGTTAATTATATTCTGAATGAAATGATTTTACAAACGTTCAAACGGGACTTACTTTTTACAATAATCTTACAACTAGCAATGCGCAAACATACCTTCAGCAGTCTTGAGTTTCTCAAAAAATTAATTCAGTAATATTAGTTCCTCTTATTATAATAGGTAGCTGATGTCTCTATACATCGGTTTATAATCTCTTGTAAATCATATCTCTTGCAAATCATAGCTAGTGGCTGGCGGGCACACCGCTCCTCTCAACCTCTCGCTTCAGACCTGCTACCGACTCGCATCACTTCTCGCTTACTACTGACATCCTACGAACGCTAAAGTGCGGTCTCTCCCGCCAACAATGCTTTCTGGTGCAGACAATCCATGCTACCATTCCAAAATGTATCAATGGGCGGCCTTTCCCGTTCTTTTTTTGAAATGTATCCGTACGCGGTTTCTCCCGTCCTTTTTAAAATTATATCAACAATACTTTCGTGCAGATATTCCCTGCTACCACAGTTATTTCCCACATCACAAATATTAATTATTCCTACTTAATCCTATTAATAAAATATAAACATCTTTCATAAATTGTGGTTTGACAATAGACAATAGAAATATACACGTCTTACAAAGATTTTAATGGAGTGGAAATACTGTCGCCTTCACTGTGGGCATCTGTAGGGGAGTGTGACACGCTGGTGGTTAATCAGTTTCAGCTCCCCCGAGAATTTTCAGCCTCACAGTTTCACGTGTTTGAGGAGGCTGGCACGGTGGGGCGAGGCAGGCGCGTTTTATTTTGCGAGTGCAGGGCGCAGAGCAAACAGCGGGGGAGCAGGTCTGCCACTCGATATTAGCTCCTCGGGGCTCGGCGCCCGATACGGCGCGCAGCGTCGCGGGGCGTGCGGAGCCGCTGGCCTCACTGTGCTGACGTCACAGGCACCGCCAGCGAGGAGCTCCACACCTTCGCTACTCTGCGCGCCGGAGAAGTGGAGCTGTGGCAACTGGAGTGAAGCTACAGCAAACCAAGAACTCGTGAGAGATACGGCTTATCCTTGTAACACTACTACACTACTGGCCATTAAAATTGCTACATCAAGAAGAAATGCAGATGATAAAGGGGTATTCACTGGACAAATACATTATACTAGAACTGACATGTGATTACATTTTCACGCAATTTGGGTGCATAGATCCTGAGAAAGTCAGTACCCAGAATAACCACCTCTGGTCGTAATAACGGCCTTGATACGCCTGGGCATTGAGTCAAACAGAGCTTGGATGACGTGTACAGGTACAGCTGCCCATGCAGCTTCAAAACGATACCACAGTTGATCAAGAAGAGTGACTGGCGTATTGTGACGAGCCAGTTGCTCGCCCACCACTGACCAGACATTTTCAGTTGGTGAGAGATCTGGAGAACGCGCTGTATCCAGAAAGGCAGGTACAGAACCAGCAACATGCGGTCGTGCATTATCCTGCTGGAATGTAGGGTTCCGCAGGGATCGAATGAAAGGTAGAGCCACGGGTCGTAACACATCTGAAACGTAACGTCACTGCTCAAAGTGCCGTCAATGCGAACAAGAGGTGACCGAGACGTGTAACCAATGGCACCCCATACCATCACGCCAGGTGATCGCTAGTATGGCGATGACGAACACACGCTTCCAATGTGCGTTCACCGCGATGTCGCCAAACACGGATGCGACCATCATGATGCTGTAAACAGAACCTGGATTCATCCAAAAAAATGATGTTTTTCCATTCGTGAACTCAGGTTCGTCGTTAGGTACACCATCGCAGGCTTTCCTGTCTGTGATGTAGCGTCAAGGGTAACCGCAGCCATGGTCTCCGAGCTGATAGTCCATGCTGATGCGCCGGCCGCAATGGCCGAGCGGTTCTAGGCGCTTCAGTCTGGACCCGGGCGACCGCTGCGGTCGCAGGTTCGAATCCTGTCTCGGGCATGGATGTGTGTGATGTCCTTAGGTTAGTTAGGTTTAAGTAGTTCTAAGTTCTAGGGGACTGATGACCTCAGATGTTAAGTCCCATAGTGCTCAGAGCCATTTGAACCATTTTTCCATGCTGCTGCAAACGTCGTCGAACTGTTCGTGCAGATGGTTGTTGTCTTGCAAACGTCCCCATCTGTTGACTCAGGGTTCGAGACGTGGCTGCATGATCCGTCAGCCATGCGGATAAGATGTCTGTCATCTCGGCTGCTAATGATACGAGGCCGTTGGGATCCAGCACGGCGTCCCGTATTACCCTCCTGAACCCACCGATTCCATATTCTGCTAACAGTCATTGGATCTCAACCATTGCGAGCAGCAATGTCGCGACACGTTAAACCGCAAACGCGATAGGCTACAATCCGACCTTTATCAAAGTCGGAAACGCTACGCATTTCTGTTCCTTACATGAGGCATCACAACAACGTTTCACCAGGCAACGCCGGTCAACTGCTGTTTGTGAGTGAGAAATCGGTTGGAAACTTTCGTCATGTCAGCACGTTGTAGGTGTCGCCACTTGCGCCAACCTTGTGTGAATGCTCTGAAAAGCTAATCATTTGCGTATCGCAGCATCTTCTTCCTGTCGGTTAAATATCACCTCAATATCACGTCATTTTGGTGGTGTAGCAATTTTAATGGCCGGTAGTGTATTATCTAATCCCAAAGCACATATTGTTAACTTCTGTATCCTGAGTGAGTCTTCAGCGTCTGGGTGACTTTGGTGCCTGGGAGTCTTTAGCGTTTGCGATTTTAGTGTCTTAACTTTTAGCGTTGTCTGTATATTCGCCTCTTAAGTTCATGCGCCACTGCGTGAAATAGTTAACCTCATTGGAAACCGGGCTAATTAAAATTGAATTTCCTTAATTTTCGATTATAGACCCTGTTTGGACATTTATTATCGATCTTAAGTATGGCCATTCATCGTAATGGAACATATCAAAGAAACTGTGTTAATAAAAACCGAGTTAAGGAAAAACTGTAGCGTCCTACGATTTCGCACAGAGTATCACGAGAAGTAAACTGTAAATTTGATTGTCTCCGGACAATAATAATAATAATAATAATAGTTTATTCCATATTAATACTAAAGGGAAAATTTCAACGGACAACACATCGTGCTATGTTAAATGAACCCTGGGAGCTAAGAAGATATTAATTCGGTGTACGTGAGCTACGGAAATTAAAGATGTCAATTAATTTTGAAACGCTGATCGGCCGCCTACTCACTGTTAATGAGCATCTTTGGCGGCAACCGCTAAACAAAGCAGCTAGCCAATAGTAACAATTTGAATCTAAGCTTATTAATCAACAACTATTAACTGCAATAGAGGATAGTATTATGTCGCCTTGCTTTCACGTTTCTCGACTGGATGGGCACCGAATAAGGACATTACACTTTCGCTGATCGCAGGAAGTGTCAGCAGCCAGCAATAGGAGGCATCACATTCCGCGACTTATTGCCAGTTTCAAACTACGTACGAGAATGAGTTTGGTTACATAAGCTAGTACACTGCCATACACAATACAGAAATTTTTTTATACACTGTCTAGTAAAAACGTGAAGCATCCAAAAGGGGGACAGGAAACAAAATGGATCTTCCCAGCTTGATAGAGTACGTGATTTTATTTCAGAGATTACGGAATCGAGTCGAATTTACAAAGAACTTGGCAGTGTCGTCCTACTTACCAGTATGCCATTTCAAGCTGTCTGGCTGACTGCATGCGCTGATTCAGACTGCGATGGGTCTCATAAAATACATCCTCTCCTGACGCAAGATGGTCCACAGATGTTGTTAACTGGTCTGTGATATCCCAGCTCTGGCACTAGGACGGATGTTTTTTGACTTGTTCAAAACAGATCCTGTCTGATGCCATTTTCGGATTACGCTCTACATGTCACACTTTACTGGCACTTTGACACCATCAAATATCTTCTCAGCAAACACGTCTTCCTTGACTTTGTCGTCACGTAACTTTCCACAATGAACACCCGTTGCTCCACTGTCCCCTTTACATTGCTCCACCTATACTGGCAAAGACCGCATGACGCCGTGAACCGGTGTGGATCACGTGGTTTTCTGTGAAATGCTTTTATGATAACAATGCATAATTTTTCACCTTTTAGGTTTGGTTTGGATTGAACAAGTAGTTTTGGAGTAAAGCTTACTAACGTCAGTATGGTCAGCCATAGTTTATACGCTGACGATTGCGTCCCCTTAACCAATCACGGCGAAAAGACAAGAGAGCACACATGTGTAATACAGTTACTTAGGATGGGACCAGTGACTATGGTATGTAACTTAAGAACTAACAGTCTAGGCCAAGCTATAGTTAATGTCTTATGAGATCCAGTTTGGGCTTTTCGGACGCTGATGGACTGCTTGTGCCACCGCTATCACCGCACGCATTGCTGGTGGACTGCCCGCGCAATGAGACACCACCAGAGGCCACCTTCCATAGTCGCAATCTGAACACACCTTTCTTTCTTTTGACAATGGTGTATTTCATTTATCTTTTGTATTTTCAAGCATTTTGGGTTGGTTTTACATGTAACTAACCGTTACATTCACATGTCACTAAAGCGTCCTCTGTCTGAAGAATGATGAGAGACTCTTTAAAAGAATAACTTTAGTTATAGCACGAAACTCGGTTATAATGTCCTCGAATGAATATCCACACAATTACATACAACAGAAATGACTGTCCTATGACTTTATGTGTGATGTGCCTACACGGCGAAGTCTAGAGTGGTGGTAGGTAGCGACATGAAGACCTGGATCGTTAATGGGACAGTACAGCCAGCATGTGACGGTTGGCGTGCAGCTGGTTCAGACCGGAACGAATTGGGCTGCATCTGAAGGCATGGAGCGCTGACACGAAACTGTTCGTACTGCCAAATAGTAGCCTTTCAGTTACCTTCGATAGTTTCCCTAACACAACTGTTCACAGTTACTATTGGCTCGAATCTGCATCTCATTTAATATTCACAATAATTATCAGTTGCCCTTTTGGTATCGCAAAGTGTGAGATGAGGGTAAAATAAACTATTTTTTTTTTTTGTAATTCCTTGGTACATGCTTCCTAATAGAATCTCCTTTTTAGAGGCTCCAGAGTTTCACAGTAATTTGGAATCCATTCAATTTCTTCAAGCTTCCAAAGATGAAATATAAAGAACGTGGTGTGCAACTGAAATCATTTACCTCTCCTTAAAACCTACATATGTGTTATTTAATAGTTAATTTCTAGGACATTCATCTTAAGCACCCGTGGTCTTGGTTGATTGGTAATCAAAATGTCCTCGGTCTCGGGTCTGAACAACGTCACTGGCTAAATTTTGACTAAAAATCATCAGCAATGGCGCTCAAAACTTTCTGGCATAAGAAGTCACCCTCGTACAGCCAACGGACTTGTCAAGGAGGGCGGAGGAACGGACGGAGGTTTAGGGCACTCTCTTGCCTTTGGGTTCGGAAACTGCCCATAAAGGCGGAAGAACAGCAGTGATGAAGGGCATGAGGATGCAGAAGCCAATGGAAAACACTGCGTTAAAGACACATAATATGTACCCACACGACGTGTTGAATGTGAAAAGGTGTCACGATGAATTCTCCATTGGTAAAATATTCCGGAATAGTCCCCGATTCGTATCTCCTGAAGGGTCTGCCAAGGGGCATGTGACCACGAGAAAAAGACTGAATAACCAACGAAAGGGTAAGGTTCTACGAGTCTGAGCGTGGGATGTCCCGAGTTTGAACGTGGTAAGGAAGCTACAAAATGCTGCGGCTCAATTTAGATATAGTAGGGGTGGGGGGTGGGGGGGGGGGGGGGAGGGGGCGGTGACGTGAAATCTAAAGAAGACAATAATTTCTGATCAGCAGCAGAAAATGGTATAACGGCAGTAGGACTTGTTATGAAGTAGGGCAGAGAGGGAGTTACTGTAAAGAGTTCAGTGGTAGACTTGTTCTCACTAAGAATCGACAGCAAACCAACACAGACATCCAAAGCTCAAGTATACATGCAACATCGCAACCCGAATATGAAGAGATAAAGAACGTATGTGAGGATATTTAACAGATAATTCAGTACTTAAAGGGACATAAAAATTGAGTAGTCATGAGGGATTGGAATCTTGTTGTGCGGGAAGGAGTACTAGACAGCATTACAGGAGAATAGGGGCTTGATACTAGAAATGAGAGAAGACAAAGACTAACCGATTTCTGCAAAAAATTTCATCTAGTAATAGCGAATACTGTTTCCAAAAATCACGAGAGGACGAGGCATACATGGAAAAGGCCGGGAGATACAAGAATATTCCAGTACGTTTACATCATAGACAGAGATTCCGAAGTAAGACACTGGAGGAAAGGCGTATCCAGGAAAGGATATAAACTCAGATCACAATGTAGTGGTGATGAAGAGTACGCTAAGGTTTAATACTGTAGTCAGGAAGAATCAATGGGCAAAGAAGTGGGATACGGAAGTATTGAGAAATGGTGAGATACACTCTAATATCCCCAAGGCTATAGATATTGCGACAATGAATAGCTCAGTAGGCAGTTCAGTTGAAGAGGGAAGGACAACGGACAATCACAGATGTTGGAAATAAAAACATAGGTACAAAGAAGGTAGCTACGATAAAACCATGGGTAACAGGAGAAATACTTCAGTTCATCGGTGAGAGAAGGAAGTAAAAAAATTTTCAAGGTCATTCTACAATACAGAAACAAAAGTCACTTCGGAATGAACTAAATGGGAAGTGCAGGGAAGTTAAGGTGAAGAATGAAACAAATGGGAAGTGCAGGGAAGTTAAGGTGAAATGGCTGCATGAAAAATATGAAGAAATAGAAAAAAAGATCATCGAAAAGACTGAATCAGCATATGCAAAACAACCTTCGGTCAGATTAAAAGCTAGTGTGATAACATTAAGAGTGCAACGGGAATTCCACTGCTAATGCAGAGGAGAGAATGGCTGGCTCTGAGCACTATGGGACTTAACGTCTATGGTCATCAGTCCCCTAGAACTTAGAACTACTTAAACCTAACTAACCTAAGGACAGCACACAACACCCAGCCATCACGAGGCAGAGAAAATCCTTGACCCCGCCGGGAATCGAACCCGGGAACCCGGGCGTGGGAAGCGAGAACGCTACCGCACGACCACGAGATGCGGGCGCAGAGGAGAGAGCGGATATGTGGAAAGAGTATACTGAAGGCCTATATGAGGGGGAAGATTTGTCTGATGTGATAGAAGAAGAAACAGAGTAAATATATAAGAGATGGGGGATCCAGTATTAGAATCAGAATTTAAGAGAGCTTTGGAGGACTTAAGATCAAATAAGGCAGAAGGGATAGATAACATTACATCAGAATTTCTAAAATCATTGGGGGAAGTGTAAACAAAATGACTATTCGCGCTGGTGTGTAGAATGTATGACTCTGGCGATATACCATCTGACCTGTGGAATAGCACCCACACAATTGCGAAGATTGTAAGAGCTGGCAAGTGAGAGAATTATCGCACAATCAGCTTAACAGCTCATGCATCCAAGTTACTCACAAGAATAATATAAAGAAGAATGGAAAAGAAAATTGAAGACGCGTTAGATGACGATCAATTTGTCTCTAGGGTAAGTAAAGGCCCCAGAGAGGAAGTTCTGACGTTGTGGGTGATAATGGAGCCAAGACAAATAAAAAATCTAGACACGATCATAGAATCTGTCGACCTGGAAAAAGCGTTCGATACTGGAAAGTGGTGCAATACGTTCGAGACTCTAGGAAATACAGGGGGTAGGCTATAGAGAAATATGGGTAATATACATTATGTACGAGACCCAAGAGGGAACAATAAGAGCGGATGACCAAGAACGAAGGTTTCGGATTAAGAAGGGTGTAGGACAGGTGGCGCTAGGTGGCGCTACGTTCTCTTTTCAAGACTGTTTTTGCTTTTCACTCATTCGCATGCTAGCAGGAAGTGCCTTACAAACCGCTGCTGTGAGCTGTTATTCGTGAGGGAGAAATGAGTGACTTAAGTATTTTTCATGCTGTGGGTCTCAGCAGCTAAGATTTTGACAGTGCATTTATTTCAGGGTAGGTCTGAATGTACCGTATTCTCTTGTCAGTTAGAACCCATTGTGTCAAAAATCTCTACACAGAATTTCCGACTGGTGACATGGTGTATCACTTTCAATTTCCATCACAGTACAATTAAATCACATTCCTTTGTTATATTCACGACTTCACCACTGCAAGACATTGTTTTAATTCACTAAAAATGACTAACTATCCTAAGTAATTAACAAATATGTGAACCGTTTTTGTGACGCCATTTTCTTACATTTAATTACTCTTAATGAATATTTTCTTATTTCATTTCCTTCAATGGTGCGACCATCGATCCAATTACAACCAAAATTTGTACAATTTACCCGTTCTTCACACATCCGTGGGCGCATTTTTTTGTAGCGACAGAGCTAAGTTATTTTATTTTGTATTGAACTAGAGTTTTGATCAGCTGGCTATATTTATTTTGTGATAATTTTATTTTTGTTGTTTACGACCAAAACCTGTGGCGCTATGTATATATCCTCCACGGCCCTAGTGTGAGCCGTTAAATTATAGTAGTCTGCGGATTTCCCACTTCCCTTATATAAGCGATTACACGTGAAAGAAAAAACAGCGTTTTCTGTTTTCATTTTACTTACCACGATGTGAAAGCAATCTTAGAAATTTCATTTACTTTACAATGAAGAAATGAGCTGTTACAAGTCATCATAAGATATACTGTAAAAACGAATGTATGTGTTCCAACGCCAAACGAAGTTGTTGTTGTTGCAGCAGCTTTTATCCATTTCGTACACTGTCGGCATATCCAGCGATGAAGACTTATTTCAAAATCTTAGGAAACCCATAAAGATGGTGGTAAGTATAGTTGCCAAATACTAAAAAGAAATGTTAACGTTGCAGTAACTATATTTCCCATGCGCCTTGGAGCATCTACCTTGGTGGCAAGCATACTTCCCAAGGTCCTTTACAACGACGTAATTTTATGAGATGCATACTTCCCACTGCCCTAACGGATATAATTCACGATAAATAGAAAGTACGGCGGATTCAGCATGCTACCAATAGATGCAAGGAGGGTACAGCATTGATACAAAATAATTAAAATTCCCAGTTTAGTGCACATAGTTTACTCCGTACGTGATGGATTTAAAACAGGCGTTTGGTTAAGCTCAGAGACTTCCTTTGCTCCGTATAGTATGCAAGACGGGTGATGGACCATGATGTGTTAAGTTTCCAGTGGTAGGATTAAGAACCGTTACTTAGAAAATAAAATACTAGTCAAAATCTAGGGTGTTCTTCAACTTTGGCGTTAGCGGGGAATCAACACAATCTTCGCTTCCATGTCGTAATCTAAATCCCTACGTCCTTGTAGGAAAGTATTCGTATGTAGTTGTGAGCAACAACGTCTTAAGAACATCGCACTGTAACAATGTAGCCATAAATGAGCTGAAAGGAGACTAAACTGTAGACTCTTAATCGTTTTTGAACTTGTAGTGAGAGACAGTTTCAGCACTGAGGAATAAGGGGCACGACGGTCCAATAAAAAAAGAAGACATTCCATTTGCTGTCAGTCAATCTTTATTCTTACCATTAACAAGCCATCAGTGCAACAGTTCTTGACTAGAACCATCTCAAGAATATATTATTCAATTGCATTTGCTGAGTATAAACACGTAAATAAACTTTATATACTTTTAAGTAACACATCATTTTAGAGCCTGACTAGAGCTATGCATAGACATCATTACTTAATATACTTTAACACAGCAACGACTCATCTGCTAAGCAGTTCACTCACGTTTTTGGCACTTTGGTTACAAAGCAAAACATCTTCCTTAAGCTAAGGACATAGATTCATTACTTGGATAGATACTATTGTCGTGCCACTTTAAGAACCATTTACATACTATTCTTACACTTTTTAGAGACAGATCTTATTGAAATCACATATGTCAACAATTTCTGTAAATATAATGTATGTGGTAGTTAACATTTGATGTCGGGTTTCTCCAGCTTGTTTCCAATATTTCCCAACATTTAATAAAAAAGGTGAGTATATCCTACAAAATGCCCACGTATAGATTTCTAAATAAAACTATTGTTATACTTCGTCCACTAAATTCGTCTCTCTATAAATGCAGAAGGAACACTGAACCTTAAACAGAAAATCACCACTATAGATTACAGATTCGTGTTACTAAGTTGCGGATGTAATGCATAATGCGCATTCTTTTGTCGCCATGTCGGAAGTATTTTCATTCCTACAAAAATATATTTCCAGATTTATCGTAAGTGCGATATGTTTCTTCTTTAGGGTTACTGTACTAATTCACACATGGAAATGGACTACAGCTGCGATGGTGCTTGAAAACATAATGGTGTGATTGAAAGCTACTCAAAGCAAGTCAAGTGTATTTTTTTTAATTTTAAGGATACATAGATGTTCACAGCTACAGTGAACAACAGAAACGTATAGTATCCTTGTAATACCACGAATCATGTTTTACATTGCTATTAAGTGCAATTCTCATTTAAGTCGCTTTTATACGCACTGTTTTATGTTTTATATATATAAATGACTTTTGGGTCTATTACGTACGTTTAATTAGTGAATATGTTCATTATTACGAATCGAAAATGTAACACCATAAAACGTAATGTAGGACACTTACAGAACGTAAAATGGGAAAGACCTCACGTTGACGTCTCCAGTTACTGATCGATATGATGTGTATGTGTAGGATTAGCTGGCATACCTGTGTGCTGAAATCACTATATGTGGTTCAAGTTGAGTATTAGGAGCCTTTAAGGGTGAGGGCAGTAGCTAAGAACTCAACATACGTGAAGGTCTTTCATCATAAATATGTAAATTTCTTCGCATCAAGTGTAGAATACCAGTGAGCTCTATAGTGATCATTGAAACATCAAATTGCCCTAATCTACATGGGAAACGAAGCGTCGAATTATGGAAATTACTTTTTTTTTTTTAAACCATGACTTGCAAGCTTCTCTCTTGATTAAGTGAAAAAGATTTTTCATCATTTGTCGGATGCTGGCACGCGTGTAGAGCGTCAGCTTGTATTCCCTATGGTAATCTTTGTGAAAGCTGAAAACCATAACGGAACAAATATATGATGGAGGATACATAAATTTCTGAAATGGCTGTGAATACTGAATTTCACTGTACGGGCAAGTAGTGTAGGTCGATTATCAAGGAAATCCTTACAGATTTATGGAAAAATGAGTAAATCTGAGTAAAATAATTTTAAATTGAAGTTGAAGCAAAAAAATACATAAAATAAGTTGAGTACATATAAGAGACAGCAAAAATGGCTTTGAAACCAAGAAATTTAATGAGGTTTCGAGTCACAATTACTGAGATTGATGCTGAAATTGTACAATGGAGCTCCTGTAACTTGTCATAATCACTTGGTTTCATCTCTGGTGAAAATACCCCTCTGTAGTCTGTATTTCCACCCTCGTTTCTCGCGCCCACCAGCAGTGAAAATGTAGTAACACTCTTTTATGAAAGGTGGTAGTTAACTGACGCGTGCAAAGACATGGATAGTCAGCCACAGGATATAACACTGACTCTGTTGTTAAATCACGAAGGTATTCGTATCAGCTACATGTAGCGCTGTGAACTAGTTGTATATTGTGTCCTGTATCGACGGAGCAGGGTCTACAGGGAGAGGTCGGCCATCATCTTGCGGAAGTCGGACAGCGTATTGTAGTCTGGGTCGGAGTCTGTGTCGGCGCTGTCCTTGTTGGAGTCGGACTTGGCGAAGCTGGGGTTGTAGCGGCTGAGCGACAGCGGAACGGGCAGGAGCTCCGGCATCACAGAGTGGTGCGTGATCAGCGCGGTCAGGCTCGAAAACTCCTTCGTGAAGCCCTGCGGAAAGAGAGAGAAATTCACTGTGAACACCGAGCAGCAGATTCAAGGTATGAGATTTTCTTGAATGTATCGGGTCATCAAAAAGTCAGTATAAATTTGAAAACTGAATAAATCACGGAATAATGTAGATAGAGAGGTACAAATTGACACACATGCTTGGAATGACATGGCGTTTTATTAGAACCAAAAAAACACAAAAGTTCAAAAAACGTCCGAGAGATGGCGCTTCATCTGATCAGAATAGCAATAATTAGCATAACAAAGTAAGACAAAGCAAACATAATGTTCTTTACAGGAAATGCTCAATATGTCCACCATCATTCCTCAACAATAGCTGTAGTCGAGGAATAATGTTGTGAACAGCACTGTAAAGCATGTCCGAAGTTATGGTGAAGGTTTGGCGTCGGATGTTGTCTTTCAGCATCCCTAGAGACGTCGGTCGATCACGATACACTTGCGACTTCAGGTAACCCCAAAGCCAATAATTGCACGGACTGAGGTCTGGGGACCTGGGAGGACAAGAATGACGAAAGTGGCGGCTGAGCACACTATCACTACCAAACGACGAACGCAAGAGATCTTTCACGCGTCTAGCAATATGGGGTGGAGCGCCATCCTGCATAAACATCGTACGTTGCAGCAGGTGTTTATCAGCCAGGCCGGGGATGATGCGATTCTGTAACATATCGGCGTACCTCTCACCCGTCACGGTAGCAGTTACAAAACCAGAATCACGCATTTCCTCGACGAAAAAAGGCCCGATAACGGTAGATGTGGTGAATCCAACCCATACCGTGACTTTCTCGTCGTACAGTGTAGTTTCCACGACAGATCTAGGATTTTCGGTACCCCAAATTCTATAGTTGTGGGCGTTGACAGACCCTCGGAGCGTGGAATGAGCTTCGTCGGTCCACAACACGTTGCTCAACCAATCGTCATCTTCCGCCATCTTTTGAAACGCCCACACCTCAAATGCCTTCCGCTTCACTAAATCGCCAGGAAACAGTTCATGATGCTGATGGATTTTGTACGGATAGCATCGGAGGGTACGCCTCAGTGCCAACCAAACAGTAGTGTATGGAATGCCAGTGCGACGTGCGACTGCACGAGCACTGACTTCCCCGTGCATAGACGAACCCGCTACAGTCTCCATTTCTTCCTGAACTGTCTTAGCAGCATTACGCCTTGTGCTCGGTCGGCCACTACGGGGTCTATCGTCTAAACAACCCGTGGCTTCGAACTTCGAAATTATTCTCGCCACATCTGCATTTGTCAACGGACCTTTACCCGTTCGAATCCCCTTCCTATGGCGATAGGATCGTAACGCCAAACTAGCACATTCCCCATTCTGATAATACAGCTTCACTAAAAGCGCCTTTTCAGGTAACGTCAACATGCTGCGACTGCTGGCGCCTCTGATTCTCTCTCTCATTACAGCTCCTTTTATACACAATTGTCATGCGCAGTCACTGACATTTTGTTGCCCAGCGCCATCTGTCGGCCATTTTGTTAATTTTTTTTTGTTCTAATAAAATCCCATGTCATTCCAAGCAAGTGTGTCAATTTTTACCTCTCTATCTACATTATTCCGTGGTTTATTAAGTTTTCAAATTTATACTGACTTTTTGATCACCCGGTATTATATACTGTGACTAATGAAAGGAAGGAAAGAAGGATGAAGTTTGACGTTGAAAGTAGTATATTTTATCACAGATCACTCCCTTGCATCATCATACCGTTACATCTCGCACAAATTAAAGCTGTACGGATTTGATAATTTTTTCATAATTCGGGGCCACAGCCATAATATACTGTAATCTGCTTTCAGAAAACACTTGATAATGGCAGTTTGAAGCCGAAATCATGATTGTGTAAGTGTACATGTAACACTGTAAATAAACAACAGTCTGATGGCGGTACTGACTTCAAAATGGTTCAAATGGCTCTGAGCACTATGGGACTCAACTGCTGAGGTCATTAGTCCCCTAGAACTTAGAACTAGTTAAACCTAACTAACCTAAGGACATCACAAACATCCATGCCCGAGGCAGGATTCGAACCTGCGACCGTAGCGGTCTTGCGGTTCCAGACTGCAGCGCCTTTAACCGCACGGCCACTTCGGCCGGCTGGTACTGACTTTCTGTTGTTTATTTACAGTGTTACATGTACACTTACACAATCATGATTTCGGCTTCAAACTGCCATTATCAAGTGTTTTCTGAAAGCAGATTACACAATAACGGTGAAATAGATAACAAGTGATATAACCATATAAGAATCCACATTCATAATGATTAATTACAATTGTTATAAATTGCGTAAGACGACATACTGTCGTATTAAAATACACAATTATACAGTCTAAGGGTCTATTTTCTGGCAGAGCCTACTGCTTTCTTTCATCATTGCGTATACCATCTTGACTGAATGACAATTGGCTGAGAGTAAAATTGTCTTGGTCAAAGAAATTCCTGTTACAAGCAGGTGACTTTTTCTTTCCTTTTTAATCTTTGAACTCAGTGTCCGGTAGGATAAGAAGGATGAGGAGCAATTTATTTTCTATGGTAGTTGTTACATTTTGGCAGTACCTGTTTATCTTAGTATACAGTGAAGTTGCCTGCACATAAACATAAACAGTAACAAACCTCTCCATAATATTCGCTGCATCCATAAATATAACAGTCCAGCTAATCACTGACGTTGTCTAAAGTACGTTTTAATAGGTAAATGTACAGCTTTGTACATGAAATTAACACATCGCCAACTCTAACTCGTATATACCAAGATAAAAAAGTACTGCAAAGATGTAACAACTTCCAAAGAAAATAAATTGCTCCTAACTTTTCCTATCCTGCCGGACACTGAGTCCAAAGATAAAAAAAAGAAAAAGTCACATGCTTGTAACAGGAATTTCTTTGACCAAGACAATTTGACACTTAGCCCATTGTCATTCAGTCAAGATGGTATACTCAGTGATGAAATAAAGCAGTAGGATCTGACAGAAATATAGACGCTTGACTGTCTAATAGTGTGTTTTAATACGACAGTATGCCATCTTGAAAGTAAGCATTATAAATGTGGATTCTTATATGTTTATAACACTTGTTATGCATTTCACTGTTATTGTCTAATCTGATTTCAGAAAACACTTGATAATGGCACTTTGAAGCCGAAATCATGATTGAGTGTAAATGTAACACTGCAAATAAACAGCAGTCTACTGGCGGCACTGACATTAAAGCTGTATAGATTTATGTCTAGGCTCTGAATATACAAAAACGTCCACAGATTGGGGAACGTCCCAAAGAAATAAAGACTCGAAATGTCATTCTGACAAAGCAGTACATACAGAAAAATGTAAAAGCCAAAGCATCTCCACAGAAAAATTCTGCAAAGCTTGACGCTATCAGTCAAACTGTAATCCATGCAAATCGGTCTACATAGGCCAAACATGCAGACATTTCAAAACAAAATATTCTGAACACATCGGAGTCTTAAAATGTGACAGTACACACTCCACTTTCGCAGATCATCTCTGACAATTAAACCACCACCCCTACAACGCTGAGATTGATGTTAAGACCTCCAGAGAAATCAGTACCCTCTATCAAAAACTCACAACAGAGGAGGACTACCCCACACAAAAAGTAATGATACAACGAATGAAAGCCTTGAACGAAAATACAAAATGTGTAACAAAATACCGTTAGGAAAACTCAGTGGTCCATACAAATACACTTCCACACACAAAACGTACTAATTAAACACCCTCAATTATCCGAGACCAGATGTTACATTCTCAAGCCCACTCCATCCACTCATCTTTCCAGCTCTCTCTCTCTCTCTCTCTCTCTCTCTCTCTCTCTCTCTCTCTCAATCACTCACTTTTTGCACACACACACACACACACACACACACACACACACACACACACCACAATAGGCCACATCACATCGCGTCACATAACGTCAGTTTTCCCCCGACAGACACACCACAACAGTTTTCACGAAACACTCAGAATTAGCAGAGACAACAACATAGCATCATTCACTGAATGTGTAGACACAAGTGTCTGCACAAACCGCGTTTTGTGGTGAATACTTGAGAAGTAAATGTGTGAGAGTTAAATTACATTAGAAACAGTGTGGAAACAATGTAATCAACAGCAACAGAAAGAGAAATTTACCAGAGAAACACAAGAGGTAAAATATGTAAGTACAGTAAAACACATTGGCGTACAAAATTAAAGCTACAAGTCGTTGTTTCCTGTTCTAAGTTTAATTCACCATATAATCATACAAGCTATCAACAAATATCCGCACGATCGTGTACTTTACGGAAGGTGGCACTTTGGTCAACGGAAAATCACGCGAATGATGACTTCAGGGCATCTATCAAACAGGGTAGTGTTTGTCGGGTAGTCCCCCCCCCCCACACACACACAATAGCAGTTGTGCACAGTCACAGATGGTGCAATATGGCACATGGGAGACACCTGCCAGACTCTCTACGGTGGAGAGCCCAGGAAGAATGGAAGCAGGACAGTCGTAAACACATGTGGCCCGATGGTTTAACATAAATCGTTGTGTTATTTCTCGGATGTGGCACGGAGACAAGGGCAGGGCCGGCCACATGTGATATCAGAAACAGAGGACCGTTATTTGGCTGTAAAGCCACGACGGTATTGCCTTAGTACTGCGTGGCAACTGGAATTTGACCTCGCAGCACCCACTTGACGTTTTGTATCGAGGCAAACGGTGTAGAGAAGGCTTCGACAGAGCGGCCTTTACTGTCGGAGACCAACTGTATGTGTGCCTCTGACACATCTTCGCAGAGGGAACATCTAGAGTGGAGTCAATGTTTTCTTCACAGATGAGTCCCGATTTGGTCTAGAGAGTGATTCTCGATGGATTCGCATCTGAAGAGAATGTGAAACGCGATTTCGAGACGCAAACATTGTGGAAAGAGACCGATATTGAGGAGGATCGCTAATGGTGTGGGCGGGGATTATGTTGACTCCTGTAAAGCCTCTTCATGAAATTGTACGGGTGAATCGGAAAGCTTTAACGGTTGTCAGGTACCGAGACGAGGTCTTGGGACCTCGTGTACGGTTGTTGCAAAGTCCTGTGCGTCTGGACGTCGTATTTATGGGCGATATTGCTCGACCTCATAGAGCACGAGTGGTTGATGTTTTCTTGGAAACGGAAGTTACTGCACGCATGGCGTGGCCTGCTCGCTCTCCCGATTTGAATCCCGTTGAGCATGTCTGGGCTGCACTAGGGAGACAGCTTGCATCCATAACCACTCTCCAAGACATGTCCGCAGGAAGAATGGGCTTTATTGCCTCAACATGAAACTGATAACGTTATTCACAGAATGCTCCGTCGTTGTCGGGCCTCTACTGCTGCCAGAGGTGATCACACCCCATAGTGAGAGCACTAACCAGTTGCCGGAATGGGTGTGCAAATCTGTTAAGTTGGAAAAAACGAAGAACATTTTCGTCTACTGCTGTGCATGTTGCAGTCGTTTACATTCTGTTTCCTTGACATTGTTTCTACTTTGCTATCACCTGTTTTGTGGCAAAATAAACGCAGCCTTGTAAAATTTTAGTTTGTTGCTTTAATTTTAGACACCAGTGTATATAACCACTGTCCACAAAAATGTAGGCTTCAAAAATGTACGAATTTTCTTTATGACTATTTTCCACATGACATGCTGTCAAAACGACAAAAAGACGGCACAAAACCGATGTGTACAAATGTATTTTCAGCAGTAATGTAATTTGCAGATGAACAAACGAAACAAACCAAACCTATATAATTACATATTTCTGTTTTAATGGCTGCAATAGATATGCGATTATAAACTTTGTACTATATTTCACGGAAATAAATTTGAGCCACAGAAGAGGAAACATAGGTATCGAAATATGTCGTACAGAAGAGAAAGAAGCAGTGTTTTGCATACGGCCAACTACTGAAAAATCCAAACTCTAGATATAAGATACATGAGAAATTATTAACAAAGTAACCTTTCATCCCTTCATACTTTCAAAATCGTTTCTTATGGAAGGACAGATTGGATTTGGAATGGAAAGATTAGACAGTGTTTTCCCCGCCTGCCAAAATATGGAAAACCACAGAGAATACAATAACCCCATATGTACTGCCTTTATCCATTGTGAGAAAACCTTCGGTAACGTTAACAGAATTGAAGTACTGAAAAGAATGGTATATTTCAGCATGTAATAACTGTAATTTCAAGTTTTGTCATACAAAACAAACCAGAGTACAAAAATGAAGTCCATTTTCGAGAACCATCTCTGAAGATGTGAACAAGGTGCTCCTTATGACCCACATTACTTAATATATATTCATGTACGATGCAAAGATATGGCAGAGTAAATCAGTGCACCATTATAAGTTTAATGTTGAAGCTATGAATACTCTCGTTTTTGCAAATGATATAATAACTTTAGTGAACTCGAAAGATTAATTACAGACAGCACTTTCATCCTTGCACAAGGAATTAAATGATTATAATATCATCATACCCAATGATGGTACTAAGATAATGGCATTCAGTGGTAAGGAGGATGGAATAGCAAAACACCGCTATGACAAATAAATAATTTTATACCTGGGAAATGAGACCTCATACATTACCTCCAATGATAAAGAATTCAAGCTGTAAAAATATCTATTATTGGTAGGTACTATAAATCACACTCTCCTCAAAAGAGGTACGAAAGGACCACTACTAAAATTTTGTAACGTTATAGCTGACCAGCTCTAATGTATGAGTCAGTGATTTGGACTACAAATGTCAGTCAACAGAGCAGGACCAAAGCAACACAAATGACACTCCTAACAAGTTACAAAAACAAAGATCGGAAAAAGAAAACTAAAATTAGAAATGAACTGAGCGTTAGCATACTTCATAAAACAGAGGAGCTAAAAAAGAAATTGCATGAATACATTCAAAGAGTGTGAGTTGAATTATTACCTATACCAACATACACCACAAGGGAAAATAAATGTTAGGCGTTCTAAGAAGAGATGGAAAATTAGGTTGCAGTCTACTTGAAACTGGAACACCAAGGATGTCTAAATCAAAATTAGGTATGAACGTTCTTTGACGAGCGTGTGTGTGTCTGCTTCATGGTAATAAGATTGTTTTTGCACGTTGCTTCTGCCGTAAGCTTTAAAGTAGTGGTCGCCAATCTGTCGATCGGGAGCTTCTAATAGCTTGCGAGGACATTTCCAGTAGAGCGTGGTAACGCTCAGTCGGCTCATAGTTGGTTGTATAAATGTGTGGTTGTGCATGTTTTTTTTTTTTTTTTCAAGTGTGTCTAAATGGTTCAAATGGCTCTGAGCACTATGGGTCATCAGTCCCCTAGAACTTAGAACTACTTAAACCTAACTAACCTAAGGACATCACACACATCCATGTCCGAGGCAGGGTTCGAACTTGCGACCGTAGCGGTCGCGCGGTTGGAGACTGTAGCGCCTAGAACCGCTCGGCCACCCCCGGCCGGCTTTCTAGTGTGTATCAGACACCTGTTAATGTGAATACTTTGAAATACTCACTGATGTTAGGTTTATTATAATGATGTATTCATGCAACGGAAATATCACTTTCATTTGTAATGGGAAACCGATTACTTCGTTAAAGGGCAAATGAGTGTGTTTACGTGCTATTCCAGTGTAACACATGGGGAGCAAGGGAACGTCGAGCGTTATTTCAACTTCGTTGGGTCAGGAATTCTGCTCTAACGGAGGGAGGGGTATGACAGTTGAAATCAAAACTTATACTCAACAATTAACTTTTTTAAACGATTAGAGAACAGTAAACTAGCAAGGTGGCGTGTCGTTCCTGTGATATCAACGTTCGATACCACACTTGTTAGGGCCTGCAGTTATCGACCGCGGTCCGTATTATTGTTGTTGGACCCGCGACTCGCGACCACAGCCGCTTCGCGGCTTGTATTAAGTTTCTAGCGAGCTCTCGTCCACTCTTGCTCGGGATGTCAAGTAGTAAAGTAGCACAGTCTTCAGTTGATAGGAAGCAACTTCTAACAAGGCGTTTAGTAACTTAAGGCCTAAGTGACGCCTCAATAGCTATCTGTTTATAATTATATGTATGCAGCAAAGAAGAGTCCTTAACAACCAGTTAAGTACAATGTATATCATTTTTTATCAACAAATTCTAATTATTTTAGTCGTTGCAGATCCAGACCATGCAGCCAGTACCTTATCGACGTTACTGACAAACCTGCTGTTATGTGTATGTTCCTATTTAGAGTTGGCCACCAGTCAACATTGGCGACGACTCGTTCGTCGTCATCATAACAGCCCCGAGTTTCAAATATAATTGCACAGAATAAGAAACCTTAAGACGACGGTGACTTAACTAAAACAGCATTTTTAGAATCTGTAGATTCATTATTTGGTAGTTTCAAAAATAAAACTGAGATAATATCTACTATGAAATCTGCAAATTGTTCTGCAAGTACAGTAATGAGGATGGTTCCGATTATGACTTGTGGTGTTACCTCAAAAATTAAAACTGACTTTTATCACTGCTGATATTTTTTCCTTCAACTTGACGAATCGACTGCTATAGCTGATATAGGTGAGTTGGCTGTTTTTGCAAGAATAGCTTTTGATAATTTACAAATAAGACGGGAGCGTCTTCCTAAAGAAAAATACCTTGCTTCCGTCCAAATTGGTCTCAAAGTCAAGACAGTGTTCAGAACAACACGTGCATGTGAGGTATCTTTTTCCATCATGGAATTTATAAAAACAAGTACAGAAACAGACTGACAGACGAACATTTCCACAACTGTATTCTAATGGCCAATACCAACTCCCTCAACACTAAAAATTTTGCTGCCGACAAAAAAGCGCCATCCTTCTCATTAGTCCGATACAAAAAAATCTATTCTTATATTTGTAATTTATTACTAACTACTCTTTCTTGTGTAGAATTGAAATTTCTTCTTCCTAAATAGAATTTAATTAAAATTCATTTTATATTTACTAGAAATGTGGTCTTGTAGGCAACAAATATAAGATTTTTTAAAGTTTCCATTTGTACCCTAATTTTTTTCGTAGCTCTCAGTATGATTTAGGAACGATATGGTAGGTCAGTATCTTTATAAGAGTGGTGAGCACTGCTCTAGTAGAAAGCGTACCGTGTTGTCATTCATTTCTGGAGTTCATTCGGGTCCACATTACCAAACATGTAGGTCTGTAGGCTGCTTCAGACTGACAAGACAGATAGTTCACTTGGGGAACTTTGTTGTTTCCAACGGGTTATGCTGCAACATAATTTTTAATCAGTCGAATTTTCTAAAATATCTAAAACCGATCAAACTAGGAATTACGTATTTTTGACTTGGAAATGATCAGAATCACACAGTGCAATAGAGGAATAAATACATTTACATGTAGTATGATTCGTAACTTTATCAAAGGCTATTTGAGTACTCTTACATTCATGCATTGTACTTGCGAGGTATATTAAAGACAGTTCCGCACATTGTCCAAGTGGGTAAAGCTAGGGAACCACAGCAACTACATTGTTTAAGGTAGTAAAGCACTACCAATTATGGCATGACATGAGATGACAAGTAACTGCAAGTTTATGTCAATAACGAGACAATTGGAGACGTAGCACGAGTTCGGAGTAGGGAAAGGTAAGGAAGGAATTCGGCCATGCCCTAAGCAGATTAAACACTGTCACCAAGAAATCCTGAGACGTGATTACAAAATGGCTAAAATTGGCTCTGAGCACTATGGGACTCAACTGCCGTGGTCATTAGTCCCCTAGAACTTAGAACTAGTTAAACCTAACTAACCTAAGGACATCACAAACATCCATGCCCGAGGCAGGATTCGAACCTGCGACCGTAGTGGTCTTGCGGTTCCAGACTGCAGCGCCTTTAACCGCACGGCCACTTCGGCCGGCTAGACGTGATTACAGATTCACGTCTGATTGAGGAAGAAGACATAATTCAATAAGAGGGAGTATAAGGAAAAACTGGGAAACACGTATTGAAATCTAATACCTTTGTTTTCTTGCACACGTGAAATGCTGTGGGAGGCAGATGCGACAGAATGTTGGAATGGCTGATTGTCTCCAAGAAAATCAAACGTCATACTCTGAAGAAGCTTACGAATTTCTCAAGTGTATTGCGACGCACTTTTCAATAATTTTGTGACTGGCAAGCACCGCCATCTACAAAGACAAACTGTCGTAACTCGAGTGAAAGAAAAACCATAGACAAAGGGGATTGTTAGCATCATAGTTTAATAGAGCTTTGGAGGGCTTGCAGACAAATAAGGCAGAATTTGTAGATAACATTCTTTCGGCATTTCTAAGAGTAGGGGGAGTGGCTACGAAGCGTCTATCAAAGTTGGTATGTAGACTCTATGACTCTGGGGACATACCGTGAGACTTTCGAAAAAAAGTTCACACACGCAATCCTGTAGATAGCAAGGGCAGATAAGTGCAACACTATCGCACAATCACGTTGACGGCTCATACATCCAAGCTGCTGACAAGAATAATGCACAGAAGAATAGTAAAAGAACTGAGGATCTGTTGTGTATTGATAAGTTTGATTTCGGAAAGGTAAGAGCGCTAGAGGGCAGCTCTGACGTTGCGATTAATGATTGAAGGAAGACTGTAAAAAAAATTTTAAAAAATCAAGAGACGTTCAGAGGATTTGTCGACGTAAAAAACTCGAGAATGTAAAATAGCGCAAGATGTTCAAACTCCCTATCTAAACAGAAAGGCAGGCAGTATACAGAATGTACTTAAGAACCAAAAGGAAACGATAAGAATCACCAACTGCGACATAATTGCGTGTACAAACAGTGATCCAATACTGTAAAATGCTTTATTATTCCAGTCTCTGATCACAAATGAATTCTTTAGATGATGACCGGTTTCAGTCTATAATTACCATCTTCAGATCTTTTTTACACCGTGGCCGTATCACTTTAGGACATGATGTAAAACACATCTGAAGATGTCATTACAGACTGAAACTGGTCATCGTCTAAAAAATTCATTTGTGATCAGAGATTGGAATAATAAAGCATTTAACAATAATAATGTTAGGATTAAAAAGTGTGCCGAACAGGGATATAGTCCTTCGTCTCTGCTGTTCTATCTACACATCAAAGAAGCAATGTCGAAAATAAAAGAAAGTTTAGAGAGTGGGCTTAAAATACAAGGTGAAATGATAACAATGATAAGATCCCTGATAACATTCCTAACCTCAGGGAAATTGAAATAACAGACGACGTGTTGAATGGAATGAATACTGTAATGAGTAAAAATACGGACGGGGAGTAAACCGAAGAAAGACGAAACTAAAATGGAGTAGCAGAAATGAGATCAGCGATAAACTAAACATCAAAATTTGGGAACATGACGTACACGAAATAAAGGAATTCTGCTACCTTGAAAACAAAATAACACATGGCGTACGAAACACGGACATGAAAAGCATACTGACGAAGGCTTTCCTGCCCAAGAAAATTCTGTAGTATCAAACACTGGCCTTAATCTGCGGAAGAAATTTCTGAGAATGTGTGTTCAAAAATGGTTCAAATGGCTCTGAGTACTATGGGACTTAACTCAGAGGTCATCAGTCCCCTAGACTCAGAACTACTTAAACCTAACTAACCTAAGGACATCACACACATCCATGATCGAGGCAGGATTCCAACTTGTGCGGTTCCGGAGAAGCGCCTAGAACCGCTCGGCCACAACGGCCGGCAGAATGTGTGTTTTCAGCAAAGAATTGTGTGCTAGTGAATTTTCGACTAGGTAAAAACAGAAGAACAAAAGTGAACAGTTATGAGGTGTGGTGCTATAGAAGCTGAAAATTAGGTGGATTGGTAAGACAGGGCATGAGTAGATTCTCTGCAGAACCTGTGAAGAATGGGACGTAGGGGGAAGACTGACAAGAGGAACGGAAAGGATGAGAATACATGCTTAACACATCGAGGAATAACATCCACGGTACTAGAGTGAGCTGTAGAGGGTAAAAATTATAGGGGAAAACAGGTATCGGATTACACCCAGAAAATTGCAGCAGGAGAAGACTGATATTGTATTACATCCAGCAAACTGCAGCAGGTTGTGCAGCGCAAGTGGTACTGCGAGATGAAGAGGGATTCATGGCGCTCTGCATAAAACCATCCATAAGATTGAAACTTCCTGGCAGAAAGGCAAAGGGGAAAGGCAAAGGTCCCGAGTTCGAGTCTCGGTCCGGCACACAGTTTAAATCTGCCAGGAAGTTTCATACCAGCGCACACTCCGCTGTAGAGTGAAAATTTCATTCTAGATTCATAAGATTGTTGACAAAAAATCGGCTCGTTGTGTGTCTCAGATAGTGACAAGATACCATTTATTACAAGGCAGGAACAGTAACTCACATTGGCCCTCCAACTACTTCGGAAAGAAATCTTTTGGAGCAAGTGCATCATAAGAACAACTGGAGCAGGCTGAAAGCTTGAGAACCAGATTAGACGCCAACAAAACAAGTCGGTAGCGTCTGCGCTCGATCATATTGTTAGAGTGACTGTAGACCCACCTTGATCTTGTACCCCTTGGCGGTGCGCAGGATGAGGTAGTGCGCGATGCCGGACGGCTGGAAGTCCCTGGGGACGCGCAGCGACAGCGCGTAGCAGCCGGGTTTGCTGGTGCTCTCGCGCACCATGAACGCGCCCTCCGGTTCACGGCCCAGCACCTCCAGCGCGATCTCCCTGCGAACAAGGTCATCGCACACATGAACTCGGGTAGCGCTGGCGGAACGGCATATCAACCAGACCGGTTGCTGATCTCGTGAACAATTATTATACTCCCCAATATCAAGGGCTAGCACCTCCAACGTAATCTCAGTGTCAAACACAGTAACAGCACAGTCTAACACATACAGTCACGACACTCCTGCTCATTTTTGTCATCCAATGCGACAGCAGCGCTCCTAGCTGACAGAAATCTATGCTCCTGGATACTATATCAAATGAGTGTTAATAGTGTAATGGATCGTAAAGCAGACTTGTGTCAAGAGCAAACAGACACGTCAGCTGCAATTCAGGCATTAGTTAGCCAGCAACAACAAATCTCAAATGAGATAATCGAGTAGCGAGATGCGCGAAATCAGTTTCCTTTGGAAATCAAAAGGATTACCGAAGCAATGCAAAACATGAAATCGAAGCAGGAGGAAGTAGAAACTTCCGTAGTGGAATTTGCAGAAACTGTGCCTACCATACCATCTGGATGTGTTCAGCTGACACGAGAGAATTTCGGTAAACATCAACAGGATTTCTCAAATAAATGAGATGAATGGGCATCCGCTAAGGAAAACCAGGTGGTGTTATGTGTAGAAACAAGTATAAAAGAAGCGGTAAGCAAATTGCCTATTGGCAGCTTATCAGTTGCAGAAAATATTAAAGAAATTAAAAAGGTAAAACAACAATTGGTGCCGAATTTTAAACAACGGAAGGACGAAATAGTCAATTCTGTTGAAAATATGTCCAGAGATAAGTAACAGATGCGAGAGGCAGTAAAAGACTGTAGAAAGGAGCTGCGTGAAGTAGAACGAAGGCAGGGCTCAAGCCATGAATCATGTTATGGTAACGGACATGTCTCGCCGGAGGGAAATATAAATTATAACGGAATGCATGCAGAGCCGCACGCTGAGAAATATGTACGCTGCAGTGCTAATGGAGGAAAAATTGTTGAAATATAGGCAGTTTCAGACGTTCTCACCTGATCGAAAATCCATAAATCCAGTGTATTTATACGACGATTTCCTGGAGGACTACCAAGGGCATGGACTGAAGCATCAGTTACGTTTCAGGATATATTCAACGTGATGGTGCATTATGGGTCACGGACACGATGGCTACATGCGAGACGTACGAGGAATTTGAGAAGGCGTTTCTTGCTAAGTATTGGTCACAGGGTGTGCAAGAACATTTAGGAAAAGAGGTCTTTAACTCGGAGACGTTCTGTGTAAAAGCAGGAAGCCTACGGCGATACTTTGAGAAGTATTAAAATAAAGCAAGGTACTGGGATGAACCGATAACGCACAAGGATATTCTGCGGATTTTGAAGACGAAAATTCCGGCTGAGACGAGAGAGAAGTTAATACCCGCATCGGAGGAGAATTTACAACAATTCATGTCAGTCTTGAACTCCATTGTTTTGATCCAAGAAGATACGAGTTTTAAGGCAAGACCAGACAGACATAGCGCGTACTCGCAGTCGAATAATGCTTACGACAACCGAGCGAGCAATCAGCTGATTCAGGAGACAAATGCAAATCGCGCTCAGCCGCACTGCAATAATTACGACCAACATCGTAATCTGCGTAACGGTAATGACATCAGTTTCAGATACAGGAAAATCAGACAGAATCGACACGACAGCAGGTACATTCCAGGTTATAGTGTGAACTCGAATCCTACGAATTGGCAAGGCAATAATAGCCAGACACAATCTTCTATGCCGGTGGATAATGACTGGAGGCAACGAACACCAGTTATTACAGAGGTGAGATAAGGTGCAGTTCAAGCAAATGAATCGCGCTAGGAAAACCTGCGCGGTCGAGAAAAGGTGTAAGGGCTATGAGCAGAATGTAAAAATGGTGAGGTACAACGAAGGAAGATTAATGGAAGAGGAGCTTTGTGCTGACACAACAAAATGTGTGGAGGAATACTCACCGGAACCGATTTCTGCAAGGAAAGTGGAAATAGAGGGTATTCCAGTAACGGTAATTCTGGATACGGGCGCATCATTATTTAATAAAATAATGAAGAAGACCCCCGTTACTGACATTTCCTGCACAACATAGTAAAATACTAGGAACGTTTGGCACGTGATCACAACCTCTGAAGACACAGACGATGCTAAAATTGGATCTAGGAAATGCCGCGATAAAATTATCGTTCCTAGAAGTGGATAAATTAATAGTCGACTGTGTTCTGGGATTAGAAAATATCCGGTAGAAGGACGCAAAATTAGACTTCTTTATAGCGAAAGTAAATTTTTGGATCGACGGAGTCCTAGCCCAGGTAGATTTGCTAAGGAAAGAAGGAAAACATGGAAGACACTGCAGAGGGGCAAAGATGCAACTGATAATGAAAGAGCGCCGGCAATGCAAAACAAGTTTGATTAAAGTCATCCAAGTAGTAGAAACATCCGAGCAGATAAAACAGAAGTTGAGCGAGTCAGAGTACCTTGAGGATGAGCATAAGACACAGTTGTCGATCCTATTAAGTAAGTATATGAGAGAGTTTCAAGAACAACCCAGTATCATTAAGGGTTATACACGTCATTTGAATGTCAAGCCACACAGAACATACTGCCATAGTTTCTGTCCTGTTCCTTGGAAACAACCAATGCAGTTGACCAAGAAATACAGAGGATGATAGATTGGAATCTAATTGACACTGAAAACAGCCCTTACTGCAGTCCATTTCTCGTTGTGCCGAAAACAGGTGGAAAGGTTTGTCTTGTACTCTATGTTAGTGTAATTAGTACAATTATTGTACCAAAATGTACTCACCCAGAAAATATAGATCAGTTGATCCAAAAGTTCAATGAAGTGAAGTATTTTACAACAATCTATTTGTATGATTCATATTGGCAGGTCAAGTTAGATGGAGAGTCGAGAAAGTATACTGCATTTGTATGTGCCGGAAGAAGTTATCATTTGAAGGTTCTTCAGTTTGGCTTGAATATCAGTGTAGGAGTATTCATACCCGCATTGGATATGTCCGAAAGAACAGACACCATATCCATATAAGTATATAGTTCTGGCAATACCGGCCGTGACCTTCTTCCTCAGTGCGGATGCACACATATTACCCGAACTCTTACGGGACTTGGTAAGAATGTCTTCCACGAGTAATGAGCGTGTTGGGTAGGGATACTACGAATGTAGTTTGTGGACATATAAGGTGACAATGTGGGTCTCGCGGGAGCCGCAGGCGAGATAGTCCCTGCAGTTGCACTATCCTCTGTGCCTTCGGTGGCTCAGATGGATAGAGCGTCTGCCATGTAAGCAGGAGATCCCGAGTTCGAGTCCCGGTCGGGGCACACATTTTCACCTGCCCCCGCTGATACATATCAACGTCCGTCAGCAGCTGAAGGTATTAATACATAATTCTAATTTCGTTCTAGACAGCTGCAGGTCATCAATGGTGTGTTCTTTCGGACATGTCCGAAAGAACAGACACCATACCCATATAGTGCTGGATGGAACTGACACCATGAATCCTGCTGAGCTGTCCATAAATTCTTAAGACTACGAAGGACTCTATCTCTTCTGATCAGCACGTTGCAAGGCATCCAAAATATGCTCAATACTGTTCATGTTTGGGAAGTGTGGTGGCCAGCGGAAGTGTTTAAACCCAGAGGAGTATTCCTGCAGTGACTTTGTAGCAATTCTGGATGTGTTGGGCGTCGCTTTGTCCTGCCGGTATCGCTCAAATCCGTCGGAATTGACAATGGGCATGAATGAATGCAGGTGATCAAACAGGATGCTTACGTACTTGTCACTTGTCACAGTCGTATCTAGGCGCATCAGGGGTCCCGTATCACTCCAAGTGCACCCGCCCCACACCGTTACGGAGCCTGCATCGGCTTGAACTGTCCCCTGCTGACATGCAGGGTCCGTGGATTCATGAGGTTGTCTCCATACCCGTACACGTCCATCCATTCGATACAATTCTAAACGAGACTCATCCGACCAGGCAGCCTGTTTCCATCACCAAAAGTCCAATGTCAGTGTTGACAGGCTCAAGCGAGGCGTAAAGCTTTGTGTAGTGCAGTCATCGAGGGTACACGAGTGGGCCTTCGGCACCAAAAGCCCATATCGATCATGTTTCTTTGAGTAGTTCGCACGCTGACACTTGTTGATAGCCCAGCATTGAGATCTGCAATAATTTGGGGAAGGGTTGCCCGTGTGTCTCGTTGAAATTTTCTCTTCAGTCCTGGTTGGTCCCGATCTTGCAGGATCTTTTTCCAGCCGCACCGATGTAGGAGATTTGATGTTTGATGCTATACCATATTCCTGATATTCACGGTACGATAGTGAAATGGTTGTGCGGGATTTTCCCACTTCATCGTTACCTCGGAGATGCTCTGTCCCATTGCTCATACGCCGGCTGTAGCACCACGTTCAAATTCATTTAAATACTGATAACCTGCCATTGAAGCAGCAGTAACCGATCTAACCACTGCGCCTGACACTTGTCTTATACAGGCGTTGCCGACCGCAACGCTATATTCTGCTTGTCTACGTATTTGAATACGCATGCCTATACCAGTTGCTTTGGTGCTTTAGTGTAATATTATCTGACTAGTTGTGGCCACAAATGTAATGCTACATTTCCGTCACAGCCATGAAGAAACAAAGGTTAATAGTGATCACAGAGTTTCATATAAGCTCATCACTCAGTTGTCGAAGAGAACACAATATGTGAGTAATGTATCATTTACTATTTGGGACAATTTTATAACTGATATTCCATTTGTGCAACAGGAGGAACAGTAGAGTTTCAGGCTCGGGTCCATTAGTACGCAGTGATCGGTGGCTACTGACCTGGGGATACCAGCCTGGAACCAGGGCGCAGACAGTAGCTGCTCTGCCTCCGGCCTCCTGGCGAGGCTGTCCTGTCGCTCCGGCAGCGGGGGCGGCGGCGACGCCCAGCCGTCGGAGCTGCTGCTGCCGCCGCTCAGCTGGGGGGCGTGGCGCGGCGTCGCCACCGGCGCGCGCTTCTCTGGCGTCGGCGGCGGCGTCCGTGCGTGCGGCGGGCTGTCGACATCCAGGGGCCACTCGTTCACTACGTGTGGCGACCGTGCCAGGAGGGAGCATGGGGGTACAGATCTCAATGAACTGACAGGGAAGGCAGTGTGTTAAATTCTCAGTTCAGTACAGAGACGGTGTTGATATTAAAATTTCCGTTTTATTGTGTTAATACTTTTTTTTCACCATCAAAGGTTACAGCTTTGTTATGGTGCTGCCAGACTGTTTAAAAAACCAACATGTCGCACAATGCTGAAAGTTGCCTTTATCGGGGTGATTTATTATTAATTTCTTTACTTTTGGTACATATTTTACAAAAACATATATTAAGTTGGAACTTGTGCCAATAATTGTCATTAAAGGCTTTTCAGAGCTCTAGTCTTGCGTGTTGTCTTTTCAGTTGGATTCATACGTGGCGTTGTTAGCGTCAGTCGCTTCTCTGTACTCATTTAAGGTATCTGCGATCGATTCTGTATCGCGTGGCTGCGGGTTTCCTCTTTGGTCGCTTTTCGCTATTTAAGCGAACGTCGCAGTGGGGAGAGCGAAGGTTTTAGTCAGTTGGTTGGCGCTCCAGTGTGCAGTCTGTTTGTCGGCGGTCGCTCTTTGCGCATGCTCTGCCTCTATCTGTCATGTAGGCAGTGGGGCTACGGACGGAGACATGCATACGGTCGGGAGTGTGTACTGCGTGTAGTGAGAGGGCGATCGTCTCATCTGTGCTGTTAAACGATGTGAACATGTGAAAGCGGCTTTCAGATGTATCAGCCCGCAACCGGATACGGTACAGAATCAAGCTGTTAGAATTATTCAGGTTCTTAAAGTCCTGCTGTATATATGTATAATGAGTTTCGTGCTGTTGGCATTTAATGGCTCTCCCATTATTTGGACGTCCATGTTATGTTTCCTGTTGACCACTGGTGCAGAACTTACTGAATAGTGGTTTGGCTGCTTTTGGACGCACTTGAGATACAGGCAAGGAGTGTATATCTATGTGGGTGCCTGTGCACTCCGAAATATCTACAGGTTTGATTTTCTGGCAGCCGACTGGAGTGGCCAAGCGGTTCTATGGGCTTCAGTCTGGATCCGCGTGACCGCTACGGTCGCAGGTTCGAATCCTGCCTCGTGCATGGATGTGTGTGATGTCCTTAAGTTAGTTAGGTTTAAGTAGTTCTAAGTTCTAGGGGACTGATGACCTCCGCGCTTAAGTCCCATAGTGCTCAGAGCCAGCCATTTTCCAGCACTTCTTTCTGCCTTTTGTTAGTAAGTTTACTCCACCTAGAGATTTATGACATTGTTTCTCTCCTTGTATGTAACTGTTATTTAGAATTATAGACAGAGTATGTGTTCTTGTTTCTACACATTGTAAAGTGTTCTTATGGTGAATTTTTATGTATCGTGGTTCCTGTGCAAAGGGAGGATGAACTGTTGTTTTAGACAGTGACTGCAAAAGATTTAAACTGGTTGCAAAGAGTAATTGCATTCCTGTTTTGAAATTTTCCTAATGTTTTGAGGATTGTGTTACTCTGGATACTGCCCATTGCTGTGTGTTTTACGCAGTTGTTTCATTGGTATAATCAGCGGTGCGCGTCGTCCGTTGTAGCTGGTCGTTTAACTGGGGGACGACACCTTGGCGGCCGCCAGTTTGAATTCTAACCGATAGAGTGGTCGCTGTGTTTATCAGTAGACACCAGTTATTCGGCGAATTTAAGTATTTTATTATTTGTTGCTGGTGACGACGAGGCGTCCATCTTTCCTTCTTCGCCGTTCCTTTCAGCTTTCATTCAGGCTCGATCTGAGTTGTAGTTTTCGCGCACCTCTGATGTGCTGTTACCTGTCACTGAAACTTTGTAATACCTGAAAGATGCCTTTCATTGTACTGGGTTTTTAATGTCCTATTCTGAAATAGAAATTGGGAGTTGTTTCTGCTGTTATATGTTAAAAGTTATCCTCTTTCTGTGGAAGTTTTTATCAGCAAATCATTTATTGTTTGTATGGTTCTTAAGATTTATGTAAAGAGGGTTATAAATTTTTTATTGTTTTTTGCGCGCTTTGAGGCCCATAGAAATTTTGTCTTTTTAGTAATGTTCCAGATTTTAGGGCAATTATGTATTTTATTGTGAGGTAACAGCAGTTTTCTGTTGTTATGCAATTGCTACATAAAATCTATTGGAAAATACAAGACAGAGTTTGTGTTTGATTGGTAATTATTGCCTTGTCTTTACTAAGTTGAAGTATCCTTGAAAGTGTGTCCCACGTTAGATGGATAAACTGAAAAATTACGCAATTACAAATACATTTCAAAATGTTGAATCTGTTGGCTTACATAATGTGGAGAGACAGTACTATTAATTCAGCTATTGATGCTCATTAACTAAGGCTTTGCTTACTGTATGAATATTTTTATTATATGCAACGTATCTCTGTTTCCTCCCTCTTCTCCCCCCTCCCCTTTTTCTTGCATCCTATCTTCGCCTTTCCCAATTTGTTCATTTCATTACCAGATTTAATTAAAACCACGATGATACACTAGTGAAAACTCTGTATTATAAGCACACACGACAAAACGGTGTTTGTCCCTGGATACATCACGCTGCTACGGTGTAATACCACCACTAGGCCTGACAGTTGCTTCACTTGCCAGCGAAGAATCCGCAAGTCGCTTTAGGTATGCCACATACATCTGAAGCCACTCGTTAGTGACTACACCCTGTATAGGTACCAGATCGTCGGGACGTCCTAAATTTCACGCACTGTTACACGCAGACATTTTCTATGATATTAAAACCGGGAGCTTTTGCCTTCGAGTCGTGATGTTCGTCGAGCGAAAAACGTGTGCACGAAGGCCTGTAAACACAACTGTGTCATCTTGGAACATGGTCGTGTCCGCAATGTGCTCCCCAGGAACACCCAGAAAATGGTTGCCGATAATAATCAAATAAACATCATGGTTCATGTTCACATTAACTTGAATAAGGCAAAGTGACATCTCGTCAGACCATACTACACTCTGTCAGTCGACTTATGTCCAGATTATGTGTTCTTTGCTCCTCGAAGACGCGCAGTTTTATTTCCGGCTGTTATCAGTGTTCTTGCACCACGTACCTGGAATTGATTGCATGCAGTTTCCTCTTCAACTTCCGCTCGGTAATTGATTGGGATGGACCTCTGTTTGGTTCCAGTATGGAATTAGGGGCACAGTTTAAGCTGACTGTAAATCGCGCTCTGGTGAAGTATGTGCCGAGTAAGTGGATTACGGAGAGGGAAGATCCACCGTGGATTAATAACAAAATTCGGAAAATCCTGAGGAAGCAGTGTTGCACTCTCAGTTCGAAAAAGGACGAATAGATGTCGACGGACAAAAGTTATTAGAAACTCGAGAATGTATGAAAAGATCGATGCGTGAAGCGTAGAACACCTATCACTGCCACAACTTAGCGAGATTCTTGTTGGGAACCCGAGAAAATGCCAGTCCTACATAAACTCACTAAGCATGTTGAAGGCTTCCATCCAGTTACTCGTCGACCAGTCTGGTGTGCTAATAGAAGTTTTAAATTTCTCCTTTAAGTCATTTATGATGGAGGATAGTACAAACATATCGTCGCACAGGCAGCTATGTGGAGAACACAAACAAGCATCCCTGGAGCAGAGAAGCAATAGATAATGTTGAAATCAGATAAGTCTCCGGGTCAGGATGGAATCTTAATTCGGTTTCACACGGAGTACTCTACAGCATTGGCCCTTTACTTGACTAGGATTTATCGCGAATCTCTCACCTGATGGAAACTCTCAAGCGACTGGAAAAACCGCAGGTGACTCATGCATATACGACTAAGATGGGTAAATGAATGTACTCTCCGATTTGCAGATCAGTATCCTTAACATTGATATACTGCAGAATTCCTGAACATTGTCTCAGTTCGTCATGCGAAACGCAGCTTCCTCTTTTACCACATGATAAACCATGAACCTTGGATGGAGAGCAACTGGCAGATTACATATTCCCAGATTTCCAAAAAGTGTTTGATACTGTGAGCAACTGCAGACTGTTAACGAACTTCCGAGCATGCGGATTAGGTTCCCAGATATATGAGTGACTCCAAGACTCAACGGCGAGTATTGACCAGAGACGTGACGGAAATTTGGAAATTTGTGGTAAGAACTAAGGGACCAAACTGCTGAGGTCATCGGTCCCTAGGCTTACGCAGTACTTAATCTAACTTAAACTTACGCTAATGACAACACACACACACCCATGACCGAGGGAGGACTCGAACCTCCGACGGGTGGAGTCGCGCGAACCGTGACAAGACGCCTGAGGCTGGAGGGCTACCCCGCGCGCCAGACGTGAGTGCCCCAGGAAAGTGTGTCAAGACTATACAAACTGAAACGTAAGGTCAATAGTAGGGAAGGGGAATGGTCGTCTTCGTTTATTGCAAGAATCTTAGGAAAGTGTAGCTGATACAGAAGGTGACGGCATACAAAACATTAGTACGACTCATTATTGAGCATTGCCAGAGTCTTTGGTATCCCCAAATGGTCGGATAAAAACAACACATCGAGGCAATTAGACATTCTTTCCGCGAAATTCTGTTGAGAAAATATAGAGAATCAACATCTGAAGCTCACTGCAGAGCAATTCGACTGCCGTCAACGTACATTTCACGTAAGGGACCATCTCTTCTGCTAAAGAATTGCGCATACATCTTAAGATATGGATTTTAGAGCCCATATTTACTGCTGACTTTTCCTTATTTGCTCATTTTTCCTTCTTTTAGTCCATATTACCTATTCCAAAAATACGGAAACCATACGTAGAGCTTGCAGTACAAGAGATGTATTTCACTCTGTCGAAGATGAACAAGTGCGCATAGCTCTCAACGTATGCGTTATGGAGTTCATATTTACTATAGATTTTTTCTTGTTTCGGGCCATACTAACCCCTCTGACAATTGCCTACCTACAACCTTACCAGCAACAGTGCCGATACGTGTATTGCATTGTCAGAATTGTCAGAACAATTTTCGCTCACTACTTTCTACTCGATCCTTCTACAATCAGGGTCCCCTGCGTTAACTGATACATCCACCCTTCTCCACCATCCTCGTAAGTTTGTAATATCACCACGTATACATGACGACGAATACACTCTTTCTGAAACTCTCAGCCGGCCGGGGTGGCCGAGAGGTTCTAGGCGCTACAGTCTGGAACCGCGCGACCGCTACGGCCGCAGGTTCGAATCCTGCCTGGGGCATGGATGTGTGTAATGTCGTTGGGTTAGTTAGGTTTAATTAGTTCTAAGTTATAGGGGACTGATGACCTCAGATGTTAAGTTCCATAGTGCTCAGAGCCATTTGAACCATTTTTTTTTTATTTTTTTTTTTTTTTAAACTCACGGGAAGCTGTCACTTGGGTCTTACTTGCCCGCAATTTCCCTGTCGTCTGCATCCTTGCTGGGCCAGTCTAATCGCAGT
Organism: Schistocerca americana; assembly: GCF_021461395.2. Taxonomy (NCBI): domain Eukaryota; kingdom Metazoa; phylum Arthropoda; class Insecta; order Orthoptera; family Acrididae; genus Schistocerca; species Schistocerca americana. Next base: position 158,743,909 of record NC_060119.1, on the reverse strand, counting down.
CTGTCTTGTATTGTTCTTCCCCTATCGTTACATCAGTGTTTGGCTTACTTTAGCCGGCCGCTGTGACCGAGCTGTTCTAGGCGCTTCAGTCCGGAACCGCGCTGCTGCTACGGTGGCAGGTTAGATGCCTACCTCGGGCATGGATGTGTGTGATGTCCTCATGTTAGTTAGGTTCAAGTAGTTCTAAGTCTAGGGGCTGATGACCTGAGATGTTAAGTCCCATAGTGCTTAGAGCCATTTGAACCTTTTTGGCTTACTTTCATAGCTGTTGCAGTTCTCTTTGCAAACATAGCAATACCAAATAAGGTAGTATCTTTTTTTTTGAAATCCGAGCCTCGCCGAACACACAAATCAGCTGGGCTATGTAGCAGGTTTTTCTCCCTCCGTTTCACTTCACACGTTGGCCGCACACCAGGCCTTGCACTGTACACGGTTTCAAATGAAACTGAAGTGAATAAAGACAAAAAAAGCCAGGAACCAAATAACTGCGAAACAGATGTGTACTTAAACAAAACGAAATAACAGCACCAGTTACACGCAGAAAACTCAAGCGTGCGCGTTAGTCTTGCTGTGCGGCAACTTGAACAAGAGCAGCCTATCACTGGATTGGTTCCCGTGATCACTAGACAATCAAAGACTCTAATCAGCTGTCAGTACCAAAGACTCGTCTCCCAAGTATCGTAGCGGTGCAATGTACCGTACGCCATGGAGCGTACGGTGGCTTGTGCAGTATGTATGTAAATGTAGATGTTGTTGTTGTTGTTGTTGTGGTCTTCAGTCCAGAGACTGGTTTGATGCAGCTCTCAATGCTACTCTATCCTGTGCAAGCCTCTTTAACTCCGAATTAACTACTGCAACCAACATCCTTATGAATCTGCTAAGCGTGCTCATCTCTTGATCTCCCTCCATGATTGTAACCCTCTACGCTTCACTTCAGTACTAAATTGGTAAACCCTTGATGATTAAGAACGTGTCCTACCAATTGATACCTTCTTCTAGTCAAATAGTGCCATAAATTCCTCTTCCCCCGAATTGTGTTCAGTACTTCCTCATTAGTTACGTGATCTACCCACCTAATCTTCAGCATTCGTCAGTAGCACCAGATTTCGAGAGTTTCTATTCGATTCCTGTCCAAACTGTTTATCGCCCATGTTTCACTTGCATACATGGCTACACTCCATATAAATATTTTCAGAAAAGACTTCCTGACACTTAAATCTATACTCGATGTTATTGAAGTTATCTTCTTCAGAAACGTATTTCTAGGCATTCTCATTATGCTTTTTATATCGTCTCTACTTCGGCGATCATCAATAATTTAGCTCCCCAACTAGCAAAACACATTTACTATTTTAAGTGTCTCACTTTCTAATGTAATACCGTCAGCATCACCTGATTTAATTCGACTGTATTCCGCTATCCTCGTTTTGCAATTGTTGATGTTCATCTTATATACTCCTTTCAAAACACTGTCCATTTCGTTCAGCTGCTCTTCCAGGTCCTTTGCTGTCTCCGACAAAATTAAAAATGTCGTCAGAAAACTACGAGATTTTTATTTCTTCTCCATGGATTTTAATTCCTAGTCCAAATTTTTCTTTTGTTTCCTTAACTGCTTGCTCAATGTACAGACTGAATAACATCGGGGATAGGTTACAACCCTGTCTCACTCCTTTCTCAACCACTCCTGCCCTTTCATGCCCCTCGACTCTTATAACTGCCACTTCAAGAATTTGAAAGAGAGTATTCCAGTCAACATTGTCAAAATCATTCTCTAAGTCTACAAATGCCATAGGTGAGTTTTGGTGTTCTCGTAAAGATAAGTCATTTTAGATTATAACAACATTTAGTTTAGTACTGATTACATGGTGTTAGTGTATTAGTGTCCTGTTTAAGCGTACCATTAAAGGTTTCATTTTTCTTTACGTAATATAGCAGAAATCGCGAAGAGATCGTACAGTCGGGTTATCGTCGTATTTTCTGTTTACGTTTTGCCGCAGCAAATCTATAGAATTTCGTTTAATTGTTCTTTGCTCTGTCCAGCAATTTCACTGTAGCGTTCCTCTTCGTTGTTTAACTCACATTTCCGGAAAGTAGAGTAAAGTTTAAGTTGTTGTTTCAGAAATTTTGCACTGTTGTTTTTGCTTACATACAGTTGCGTATAGGCCAAATTTGTGGAATGAAATTTTCGTGTTCATCTGTAATTTATCTGAATTATTCTTAATAAACTATTACGTTTATCATGAGTGAAAAGTACTTGACTTGCCGTAGAATTGTTAGGTCGGGGCCTTGGTGTGACGGGGGCTGTAGTTTTTCCACGTGAGTGACTGTAGTGGCGTGGGAGTAGGGAAAGTAAATGAGACTAATCAGTGATTTTGTAGCTTATGTAGTAGAGATAGGAAGATACTAGAAAAGGAAGGGAAAGTTTCCGTCCTTTAGGCTGAGTGAGACAAGGCCAGGGGAGGGAGAAGGGTGAAGAGAGGTGGGATGTGGCAACAGACAACAGGAGGAACAGGCCTAGAACTTTGTCTGACAGCTTAGTGGTGAATGGGGAAAATAGATTTGACCTTTTGCTTCGGTTAATAGCTGGTGAGCCTCAAGCAGTTGCAGGTGTAGTTAGGGCACAACAAACTTTTAGCAGCAAATTGAAAAGTAAGAATGTAGTGATATCAGTAAAGAGAATGAATGTGCTGCTGTGGGGTACCTCAAACCAGACATTTCTAGCAACTTCCATAATATGAATTTTACCTACACTACCACAGCAAAAGTAATGTTCATTACAAAATCTTTAAAATCAAAAACATCTAGTGGGTATGATGAAATATCAACAAAGTTAATTAAAGAGTGTGATTCTGAGTTAAGTAACATATTAAGCTATCTGTGTAACCAGTCGTTTATCAGTGGAATATTTTCTGATTGGTTGAAATATGCTAAGGTTAAGCCACTGTTTAAGAAGGGAGATTCAGAAATAGCGTCAAATTTCCATTTAATTTCTCTTTTACCAGCATTCTCAAAAGTTTTAAGAAAGGTAATGTACAATCGGCTTTATAACCATATTATCACAAATAACATTCTGTCAAAGTCGCAGTTCAGATTTCTAAAGGGTTCTGATATTGAGAAGACGATCTACACTTACAGTGAAAATGTACTTAATTCATTGGACAAAACATTGCAGGAAACGGTATATTTTGTGATCTGTCAAAGGCATTTTACTGTGTAAATCACAATATCCTTTTAAGTAAATTAGAATATTATGGTGTAACAGGAAATGCTGCAAAATGGTTCAAATCTTGTATCTCTGGCAGGACACAAACGGTGTTATCAGGAAAGAGACATGTATTAAGTCATCACACATCACTCAACCGGGAAGTGACTACATGTGGGGTTCCACAAGGTTCCATCTCGAGGCTCTTACTTTTTCTGTGTATATCAATGACCTTTCATCAGTAACATTAACAGATGCCAAGTTTGTTATGTTTTCTGAAGATACAAACACTGCAATAAATAGCAAATCAAGTATAGTCTTAGGAAGATCGGCTAATAAAATGTTTGTGGATATTAATCACTGGTTCCTAGCCAATTCTTTGTCACTAAACGTTGAAAAAACACACTACATGCAGTTCAGAACTTGTAAGGGGTATCCTACTAGTATCTGCCTTACATATGATGACAAGCAGATAGAAGAAGTAGACAATGTTAAATTCTTGGGATTACAGCTTGATAATAAATTCAACTGAGAGGAGCACAGCACAGAACTGCTGAAGCATCTAAACAAACCTCTATTTGCAATGCGAATTCTGTGAGACACAGGGGATATAAAAATAAAAAAGCTGGCATACTACACTTATTTTCACTCCATAATGTCATATGGGATTATTTCTTGGAGTAATTCATCAAACCAAGCTAAAGCTTTCCAGGCACACAAACTTGCAATAAGAGTTAGATGTGGTGTGAAATCAGGAATGTCCTGCTGAGGCCTGTTTAGGGAACTAGGGATACTAACAACAGTTTCCGAATATATTTATTCCTTAATGAAATTTTTCATTAAAAATAGATCACTTTTAAAAACCAACAGCTCACTTCATGGAATCAATACTAGAAATATGAATAATTTTCAAAAGGATTTGAAGTCACTTATTCTTGTACAAAATGGTGTGCATTATTCTGGAACACATTTTTTTCAATAACTTGCCAGCTTCCATAAAATGATTAACAATCAATTAAATTCAGTTTAATTTTAAATTCAGTTCATGAATGTGATCTTAGTAAATGAGTGTTGTAAAATGATCCTTTCATACAGTGTTCATTTGAAAAATAAATATCATTCCACTTGGACCTGTGGAAGGTCCATTAGCTTATTTGTTTTAGTTGTAACATGTGTTTATTGTTTTTCTGACATGGTCTACATCTTGGAGGACCTCCTCACTACAGATAAATTCGAATGAAAGTAGATCTAATCTAATCTAATAAACCTACCTTGTAAGATAAGTCGTAGGGTCGGTATTGCCTCGCGTGTTCCTACATTTGTACGGAATCGAAACTTATCTTCTCCGAGGTCGGCTTCTATCAGTTTTACCATTGGTCTGTAAAGAATTCGTGTTAGTATTTTGCAACCGTGACTTATTACATTGATAGTTCGATAATTTCCAGGCCTGTCAACACCTGCTTTCTTTGGGATTGAAATTATTATATTCTTCTTGAAGTCTGAGGGTATTACGCCTATCTCGTACATCTTGCTCGCCAGATGAAACAGTTTTGTTACGGCTGGCTCACCCAAGGCTATCAGTAGTTCTAATGGAATGTTGTCTACTCCCACGGCCTTGTTTCGATTTAAGTCTTTAAGTGCTCTTTCAAATTCTTCACACAGTGTCATATCTTCCATTTTATCTTCATCTACGTCATCTTGCCCTTGTATAGACCTTCTATAGACTCCTTCCACCTTTCTGCATTCCCTTCTTTGTTTAGGACGTGTTTTCAAAAATGGTTCAAATGGCTCTGAGCCCTATGGGACTTAACATCTGAGGTCATCAGTCCCCTAGAACATAGAACTACTTAAACCTAAGTAACGTAAGGACATCACACACATCCATGCCCGAGGCAGGATTCGAACCTGCGACAGGAGCAGTCGCGCGGTTCCGGAATGAAGCGCCTAGAACTACTCGGCCACCGCGGCCGGCTGACGTGTTTTCCATCTGAGGTCTTGATATTCGTACAGGTGGTTCTCTTTTCTCCAAAGGTCGCTTTAATTTTCCTGTAGGCAGTATCTGTCTTACGTCTAATGATACATGCTTCTACATCCTTATATTTGTCTTCTAGCCATCCCTAATTAACCATTTTGCACCTCCTTTCAGTATACCTTTCCGCCTGCGTCATTTACTGTATTTTTATATTTTCTCCTTTCGTCAATTAAATTCAACCTATTCAATATCTACTAGCCCTCATCTATTTACCTATTTGATCCTGTGCTCGCTTCACTATTTCATCTCTGAAAGCTACCCATTCTTCTTCTTCTGTATTTCTTTACCCTGTTCTTGTCAATCGTTCCCTAATACTCCCTCCACCTTTCTTCTTTCACTACAACTTCTCGTTCGTTCAGTTCCAGGTTCCATCTTCTTAAATTCTTACGTTTTTGCAGTTTCTTCAGTTTCAAACTGCAGTTCATAACCAATAAATTGCGGTCAGTGTCCACATCTGCCCCTGGAAAGATCTTACAATTTAAAACCTGGTTCCAAAATCTCTGTCTTGCCGTAATATAATCTATCTGAAGCCTTCCGGTGTCTCCAGGTCTCTTCCATGTACACAACTTTCTTTCATGACTCTTAAACCAAGCGTTAGCTACGATAAAGTTATGCTCTATGCAATGTAGTATCAGGTGGCTTCCCATTTCATTCTTTACGCCCAGTCCACATTCACCTATTGCTTTTCCTTCTCTTCTTTTTCCTACAGTCGCATTCCAGTCCTCCATGAGTACTAGATTTTCGTCTCTCTTAACTATCTGAATAATTTCTTTTATCGCATCAGACATTTCTTCAATAATTTGTTTTATCGCATCATACATTTCATCAATCTCTTCTTCAGCTGCGGAGCTAGTTGGCACATAAACGTGTAACACCGTGCTATGCGTGGGCTTCGTATCTATCTTGGCAACAACAATGCATTCACTATGCTGTTCGTAGTAGCTTATCCACGTTTCTATTCTTTATTCATTATGAACTTCACTCTTGCATCATCGTTATTTGATTTCGTATTTACAATCCTGTTTTCAGCTGACCAGAAGTCTTGTTCCTCCTGCCACCGAATTTCACTAATTCCCACTATATCTAACTTTAATCTTTCCATTTCAAGATTTTCTAACCTACCTGCCCGATTACGGGATCTAACATTCCACACTTTGATCGTTAGTACGTCAGTTTTGTTTCTCCTGATAACGACATCCTCCTGAGTGGTCCCCGCCCGGAGATCCGAATGGGGGACTATTTTATCTCCGGAATATTTTATCCAAGAAGACACCATCATCATTTAACCATGTAATAAAGCTGCATGCCCTCGGGAAAGGTTACGTCTGTAGCTTCTCAGTGCTTTCAGCCGTTCGCAGTACCAGCACAGCAAGGCTGTTTTGGTTAGTGTTACAAGGCCAGATCTGTCAATCATCCAGACACCCCTGTAACTACCGAAAAGGCTGCTGTCCCTCTGCAGGAACCACACGTTTGTATGGCCTCTCAGCAGATATGCCTCCGTTGTGGTTGCACATAAGATGCGTCTATCAGTATCGCTGAGGCACGCAAGCCTCCTCACCAACGGGAAGATCCGTGGTTCATGGAGGGGGCGGGGGTTAGTGGAGGTGTAGAATTCATCAACGGCAGTACGGCAGCTGCCTACTGCAGTCTGTGCCGTATGTAAAAGTTGGTGGTGAAATACACTTTCTTCCTGATGAAGGAAGACTGCATTCATCAACGTTGGTATACAAACAGAACACTCCAGGTTGGAAGTCCGAATATCATCATGATCCTCTGCATAATGTGAAAACATGAGAGCAGTGCGTAATTTTTGCAACATGAATAATTTGTACGATCGTTTTCTACCAAATGATAACTTTCGAACAACATACTCAACTGTTTCTCAGAAAACTAACTACGGACTGACCTAATACTTGACGTAGGCCATACGAGATGTATATTATTATGAACTCGAATTAATTTTTATTTGACTCTCCGTCTGCTACTCCATGAACCGCCTTAAGGTGTGTGGCGAAGGGTACTTTGTGTATCGCGGAAACTTCCCTCCTCTCCTGTTCCGTTAGAAAATGGTTCGCGGAAAGAACGAGGTACGTGAAAGTTCTCGGCAAATAACAGTGTACTGGATCAGGACTCGTAGACCATTGCCTTCCGTGTATAGGTGCCGTATCTACCGAGATACTCAATCAAGACTCACGAACCACCCCGATATCTTTGCCTCTACAATTACCTCATTTCCTATGTTCCAAACTTCACAAAACGTTTCCCACATACCTTGCGGAACTAGCACTCGTGAAAGAACGGATATTGCGGAGGCGTGGTTTAGCCACAGCCTAAGGGAACGTTTCCAGAATAATTTTTACTCTGCAGAGAAGTATGCGCTGGTTTGAGACTTACTGATGCTCGAACACCGGCGTATCGCAATGGAAATGGTACTGGCAAACGTGAGAAACAGCAATGGATCAGAATGAGATTTTCACTCTGCAGCGGAGTGTGCGCTGATATGAAACTTCCTGGCAGATTAAAACTGTGTGCCCGACCGAGACTCGAACTCGGGACCTTTGCCTTTTGCAGGCAAGTGGTAGAGCACTTGCCCGCGAAAAGGTCCCGAGTTCGAGTCTCGGTCGGGCACACAGTTTTAATCTGCCAGGAAGTTTCATATCAGCGCACACTCCGCTGCAGAGTGAAAATCTCATTCTGGAAACATCCCCCAGGCTGTGGCTAAGCCATGTCTTCGCAATATCCTTACTTTCAGGAGTGCTAGTTCTGCAAGGTTCGCAGGAGAGCTTCTGTAAAGTTTGGAAGGTAGGAGACGAGATACTGGCACAAGTAAAGCTGTGAGGACCGGGCGTGAGTCGTGCTTCGGTAGCTCAGATGGTAGAGCACTTGCCCGCGAAAGGCAAAGGTCCCGAGTTCGAGTCTCGGTCGGGCACACAGTTTTAATCTGCGAGGAAGTTTCAGCAATGGATCAGTTTTCAGCATCTGGCTCGGCAATTAGAACATGACAAATGTCGCTGTCCTCTTGCTTCCGTGATTGCTCACAATCATCCAAAAACCTGGTGAGGCCAGGAAGCAGCGAAAATGTTACAGCTGTGTCAGTCCAGGCAGGATGACGTCTTCAGACGCCCTACCACCATGTTGGGTATGTTAATACGACGACGACACAAAAGGGCAATCAGTGGAACCCTATAGATTCACACCACCGTCTACGGTCACGGTCATGATGAGTATTTTTTGAGATTAATTTAGTGTGCGTTCAAAAGCGAAAAACAGTCAAAGGGGCATAGTACCGAACGATGTGAAGCCTAGAAGTCGTGGTAAGTTGTCGAGGAGGTGTTTTCGTTCCACGTCAATGCCCCAGCTAATTCTGCGCAGGATGTAGTCATATATGCTGCTTCTTTGGGATATCAAGTTTTACCTCTCCTCCCGTATTCTCCTTGTATGACATCCAAGAACTTGTCCCTATTACCTCGGATGAAACACACATTGTGTGGTAGGCATTTCCAGAATTTTCGAGGCGAACGTTTCCCAAAATGCCATCATTCAGACTGCGGCAACCGAGGTCATCCATCGTTGGGAAAGATTTATCGCACTGAAGTACCAATATGTACAAAGGGATAAAGCCATTGATAAGTTTCATCTTAGAACTCTGATTTCTTCTAGGTGATAATTAATACTTCTATTGTTTGTCTTGATTGCATATTTTTTCTAAAATTACGATCGGTTTCGAGTAGCCAGCCAAATCTATACGCAAGTACTTACATGGATGTTTGAAAGTAATTTGCATCCAGCCAATTATTTTAGAAAACAGTTTTACGTGTTGCTGAGTAACAGTCATTCAGTAAGTTTTAAATGAACACACCGCCATTTGAGTGTATTGCTGTTTCTTTAATTACGGCAAGGTATCGGCCTTTATGCCATTTTCAAGTAATTGGAGATATGTCATTAAGAACAACAAGAAAAACTTATTTTAGAATCATAGAATGAAGGCTTTCACGGCAGATGTTGTCATCACTTAACACTTCCGAGCTGAGATACCGTGGTCCATACATAAAACTCTCCCACCACGTTTCGCCTTCGACTGCGGAAGGCATCCTCCGGGGACAGTTCGCCCGTTGTCCTCGGAGGATGCCTTCCGCAGTCGAAGGCGAAACGTCAGGGGAGTGTTTTATGTATGGACCACGGCATCTCAGCCCGGAAGTGTTAAGTGATTTTAGAATTTTTTCGTACAGCAGTGTATCTCTTCTTTTAGAGATCCATGCAAGTATCACAACAGCTCTGGTCTCGATTCCTCGTTGTCTCGTTCCCCCTGCTATGAGAATCCAAGTAATGTTGCCGCCATCAGGGGAAAAACACAGTGGACTACGATGTGCGAATGCAGACAATATGACATACAGAAATACGTCCTGAGAGGGTGCAAGGATAGATGAAATGGTAAAGGCGACATCTCGCGATGGGAGAGAAATAGGCATTCGAGTACCGGTTTGGCGCCATTTATCACATGTCATTTTTGAGTAGTAGATCAATACCTAATACTGAATGATATCAAGCAATTCTAGTTTAGCTAATTAATTTCGAATCTATAAGAAAAGTTGCATGGTACGCCATATAACAACAATGGTGGGTTAGTCTTGCGCCTCACGTATTTAGATCTGAAGATGAATTGATGGAACCGAATATAGTCACGAGTTTATACAATTCTGTAATCTAGACTGACAACAAATTCTGTTAGGCAAGTTATGACTGAGAATTTTTTCTTCAAAACAGACAATAAGTAACACCAGCGTAGCATATTTATATGTTTTGACGATGCCATTATGGCCTTATCACTTTAGGACATGGTGTAAAAAAGATCTCAGGATGGTCATTACGGACTGAAACCGGTCATCGTCTAAGGAATTCATATTGTGATCAAGGACTAGAATAAATAAAATTAGACAATAAGTAAATTTTTGCGAAATTAAAATCTTCGTATTACAAGGTGTTTTCCATGATGTGATCTATCCATTGTGTCTGCTTACCTGTCGCAACCCGGGGGCAGCCTGCTTGCGTCGGCGGCGGGGGTGGAGGCGCCGCGGGGGCAGTGCTCGGCGGACAGCAGCGGCCGGCTGTCCTCAGAGTGGCCGCCGCCGCCCCCGCCGCCCCCACCGCCCCCCTGCAGGCCCAGCCGCTTGACGAGTGCCGGCTTGTCTCCGAGGCGGCGGTAGGAGTTGAGGTCGGTGGGCGAGTTGCTCTCGTCGCTGCTCGGCGAGTCGTCCGTCAGGGCCGCCATCGAACGGCCGCCGCCCAGTGGGCGCATCTCCAGCTCGTCACCCGACTTCTGCGGAACACAATAATCAATGCCTGTGTTATTCTGAATTACGATGAAATGTTCTTTCGGGCATGCATGCAAGTCCAAAGTAACAGGCACTGAGGCAACAACAGCCGTTAGGAAATACACGAAAGGTTCAAATGGCGCTAAGCACTATGGGCCTTAACATCTGAGGTCATCAGTTCCCTGGACTTACAACTACTTAAACCTAAGGACACCCTGTTGGCCGTGCGGTCTAACGCACGGCTTTCCGGGTGGGAAGGAGCGCCGGTCCCCGGCACGAATCCGCCAGGCGAATTTGTGTCGAGGTCCGGTGAACCGGCCAGTCTGTGGATGGTTTTTAGTCGGTTTTCCATCTGCCTCGGCGAATGCGGGCTTGTTCCCCTTATTACGCCTTAGTTACACTATGTCGGCGATTGCAGCACAAACAAGTTCTCCACGTATGCGTACACCACCATTACTCTACCGCGCAAACATAGGGGTTACACTCGTCTGGTGTGAGACGTTCCCTGGGGGGGGGGGGGGGGGGTCCACCGGGGGCCGAACCGCACAATAGCCCCTGGGTTCGGTGTTTCGGTGTGGGGCTGGCGGGGAGGTGAAGTCGACTGAGGTAGTCGTCGTGGGGTTGTGGACCACTGCGGCTGAGGCGGGGACGGAGCCTCTCCGTCGTTTCTAGGTCCCCGGTTAACGTGCAATACAATACAATACAACCTATGGACATCACAAACATCTATGCCCGAGGCAGGATTCGAACCTGAGTCCGTAGTAGCAGCGCGGTTCCGGACTGAAGCGCCTAGAACCTCCCCGCCACAGCGGCCAGCTACACGAAAGGTGGAAAAAATCGCTACAGCAAGCAGAAATTTACTAAAACCAGTATTAATGGCCACTATTTTGATAAGAACTCAAGTGGAATCTTTCTACACGTCGGTCAGGACCCTGAAGATAGCGTAGTAAATCGCTGAAACTGATAGCCAAACAAAATAAGTTTGGAAACTACGCGGGTGAAAGGTGTTTCATTTTACACCCTACATAGAATGTATTCGTAGTTGTAATATGGACAATCATCAGCATGCATGACTCTGCGATTTGTCGAGCACTTCCGCATCCATCACGCACTGCCTGGGCCGCTAAATTACATCTAAATCCCGCACAGTCAGATGTAGCAATCAGCTTTCCTGCAATTTGGTTACTTACAGGATCAATAACAAAAGCAAAACGAAAATAATGGAATGTAGTCGAATTAAATCGGGTGATGCAGCAGGAATTAGATTAGGAAATGAGACGCTTAAAGTAGTAAATGAGTTTCGCTATTTGGGGCGCAAAATAACTGATGATGGTTGAAGTAGAGAGGATATAAAATGTAGACTGGCAGTGGCAAGGAAAGCATTTCTGAAGAAGAGAAATTTGTTAACATCGAGTATAGATTTAAGTGTCAGGATGTCGTTTCTGAAAGTATTTGTATGGAGTGTAGCCATGTATGGAAGTGAAACGTGGACGATAAATAGTTTGGACAAGAAGAGAATAGAAGCTTTCGAAATGTGGTGCTGCAGAAAAATGCTGAAGATTAGATGGGTAGATCACGTAACTAATGAGGAGGTATTGAATAGGATTGGAGAGAAGAGAAATTTGTAGCACAACTTGTCTAGAAGAAGAGATGGGTTGGTAGGGCATATTCTGAGGCATCAAGGGATCACCAATTTAGTATTGGAGGGCAGCATGGAGGGTAAAAATCGTAGAGGGAGACCAAGAGATGAATACACCAAACAGATTCAGAAGGATGTAGGTTGCAGTAGGTACTGGGAGATGAAGAAGCTTGCACAGGATAGAGTGGCATGGAGAGCTGCATCAAACCAGTCTCTGGACTGAAGACCATAACAACACAGGATCAATCAGTGGCTATATGTAGCATGCTTGTCGACTCTTTTCTTCATCGAACCGAGCAAGTTTTTCGTGATTTTACAAGGTATTAGATATATTTCCCGCTTTGACATATTTTGTCCGCTGTGTGCAAATAAGGGAATAAGCGGAAAAGCACTAGCTTCAGCAGTTTGCCTGGAAAGTGATGAGTGTCCGTAAGTAAGGCGCGTACCTGCCTGCTTGCGGCCCCCAAACAGCCCCTTTCACTGCTACGTACGAAATACTGCGTCCTTCATCGCCTGTACTAGGGCTATTCGTTTATCAAGGTCCGATCAGTCGCGAAATAGAAATTACAGTGAAACTCAAACGTGTTTTATTTGCGATTGTTAGCTAGACCTTCCAACTACTTCTCTCCATAGTCGCCGCTCGACATTGTCTGTGCCAAAATGTTGCCTTCACAGGCAGCAATTCATGTGAGGAGTGATGAAACTCTGAGGGAGCCAAGTTCGGGCTGTATGATTGGTGATCAAACACTTCCCATCGAAATCGCCTCTGGAGCGTCTTCATTCCTCCTGCAGTGTGCGGCCGAGAACTGTCGTGGAGAAGGAAATACACTATTGGCCATTCAAATTACTACACCACGAAGATGACGTGCTATAGACGCGAAATTTAACCGACAGGAATAACATGCTGTGATACGCAAATGATTAGCTTTTCAGAGCATTCACACAAGGTTGGCCCCGGTGGCGACACCTACAACGTGTTGACACGAGGAAAGTTTCCAACCGATTTCTCATGCACAAACAGCAGTTGACCGGCGTTACCTGGTGAAACGTTGTTGTGATGCCTCGTGTAAGGAGGAGAAGTTCCGACTTTGATAAAGGTCGGATTGTAGCCAATCGCGATTGCGGTTTACCGTATCGCGACATTGCTACTCGCGTTGTCGAGATCCAGTGACTGTTAGCTGAATATGGAATCGGTGCGTTCAGGAGGGTAATACGGAATGCCGTGCTGGATCCCAACGGCCTCGTATCACTAGCAGTCGAGATGACAGGCATCTTATCCGCATGGCTGTAACTGATCGTGTAGCCACGTCTCGATCCCTGAGTGAACAGGTGGGGACGTTTGCAAGACAACAACCATCTGCACAAACATTTCGACGACTTTTGCAGCAGCATGGACTATCAGCTAGGAGACCATGGCTGCGGTTACCTTTGACGCCACATCACAGACGGAAGCGCCTGCGATGGTGCACTCAATGACGAACCTGGGTGCACGAATGGCAAAACGTCATTTTTTCGGATGAATCCAGCGCCATGATGGTCGCATCCGTGTTTGGCGACATCGTGTTGAACGCACATTGGAAGCGTGTGTCGGTCACCTCTTGTTCGCATTGACGGCACTTTGAACAGTGGACGTTAAATTTCAGATGTGTTACGACCCGTGGCTGTACCCTTCATTCGATCCCTGCGAAACCCTATATTTCAGCAGGATAATGCACGACCGCATATTGCAGGTCCTGTACAGGCCTTTCTGGATACAGAAAATGTTCGACTGCTTCCCTGGTCAGCACATTCTCCAGATCTCTCACCAAATGAAAACGTCTGGTCAATGGTGGCCGAGCAACTGGCTCGTGACAATACGCCAGTCACTACTCCTGATGAACTGTGGTATCGTGTTGAAGGTGCATGGGCAGCTGTACCTGTACACTCCATCCAAGCTCTGTTTGACTCAATGCCCAGGCATATCAAGGCCGTTATTACGGCCAGAGGTGATTGTTCTGGGTACTGATTTCTCAGGATCTATGCACCAAAATTGCGTGAAAATGAATTCATATGTCAGTTCTAGTATAATATATTTGTCCAATGAATACCCGTTTATCATCTACATTTCTTCTTGGTGTAGCAATTTTAATGGCCAGTAGTGTACATGACAGCTACGTTTCGTGGGCAGTTCGAAATCAGGCGAAATCTCACAGTTAGCACTCATACTTGGCGGGAGATGGTATTTTCTAGACACCTTTACGTGCTCACTGCTTGCACAGAATTGAAGAAAGCCGACGTTATCGAAGGATGTGCTAGCGACACTGCCCAAAACATCAGCGCAAAGCGTCGTCTCATTTTCACTGTAGTTTCCATTTCCTGACCAACCGGAGGAGCCCTGGTACGGTCCCGCGCCCCGAGATCACAGCAGTGGTCTCTGGCCGTGACACGAGATGCCTTCCAACCCCTCGCGCCTGTTATCGGTTCTCGGAGCTCGTCTCGCCAGATCGATGCCTCACCGCGTGGCTTCGCAGCCACCTCCTCCTCTCTCCCCCCCCCCCCCCCACCCCAATCCCTTTCCCTCCCCCTTCGATCCTTCTCGACTTATTACGTATTTCTTTTCTTCCTTGCCTTCTGTAAGCCGATTACAGAAGCTGATACAGATTACGCTGATTATGTATCGGGTGGCTCCCATTCCCACGCGACGAGATCTGCGAAAATACTGAGAAGGGAGGATATTGGAGACGAAGTTATCTTCTGGTAATCCCGAAACGACATCTGTTCCGTGCCCATAACCTGCCGGATTTGCTTCTGATTCCAATTTTGCCTGCCGTTTTCGCTCCCAGACGCACACTCCTGCAGTTACTTGCCAAGCTGCGCCACCTGGGAAGTAATGTTCCTCAGTCAAAACTGTGAGGTAACTCACCATACCGGCAAAATTTTTGAATGCTTCCGTACCACCTGCAGCTGTCAGTTTCTGGTTCATTTTCTATACTACCGTACTATTTTTACCTCAGGATATTTTCAAGTATGTAATTACATTTTTTGATCTTCATAATCTACTACTCTGCGATCCAACTAGTAAATCGAAACTCTTTCTTGTTTAGAAAATTTCAAATAAGCAGGAAGCTGATAGCTAGCTTCCATCGTACGAATGCTTACGAACCATATTTCAACTCTTTCCCACTTCCATCATAGAGGCATAAAGTTTAAACGTTTCTGCGATCGTTAGAAGAAGAAGAAGAAGAGACGTAAACCACTTACTGTTACTGTTTTCCTGCCGTTCCTTCAAACCGTAGTGAAACCTTTTACTGCAAAACATCGTGAAACTGAAGTGCCCATCCAACAAGTCTTACTGAATTTGAAGACCTTTTTTATTATATGAGACTAGTAACATATACGTATGAAACTTGGTAGCCTTTCTGTGGTTGCGTAATCGCTGTAATTTCCAAGTGTCATCAAAATTTTGTTTACCTTATCCGAAGAGTTGTCAAATGAAGCTTCTTCACCAAGTATTCTCCTTAAACTTCTCTCTGCCTTCGATGATCCGTCAGATACGTCCACTCTGCTCGATATCAGATTTCTCGATAACGTAAATTTTCTAGCCACTCAGCTGCTGACTTCAATTATGTTTTGTCCTAAAGATAAGAAGATTTATGTTTTTTGAAGCTAAAATTTTATTCCTTAGTACCATGTATGTATCGCCTATTCATGTTACACAGCTTCGGTGACATTCATTTTCTTGTCCCGTTCATCCAACCATTTGTTGTACTACATCTGCCATATATACATAGTACAAGCTTAGAAAACTAGAGGAAACCTGTACTCTGTGAATTGGGCACATATATAACAACAAATGGTTCCTTGAACAGGGCACAAATAAGAATGCCACTGAAGATGCCTAACATGAATACCCGAAACATGTCTGACACTCAAGAATAAAACGCCAGTTGCAAAATACGAACGTTTTCTTAACTTGACGATAAAACGATTGCACCACGTCCTTGCACCTGAGATTCGGTCTTCCTCTAGGTCTTTTGTCTCTCAGTTGTAATTCATATACCAGTTTTGGTAACCTGTTAACATCCACGTGTTTTTTACGCGTCCATAGCGTCTCCGATGCGAGATTATTTTTTCTTGAAGTTTTATAACTTCAGCCTGTTCTCGGTTTCTTCTTTCCGGATTCTATCTCTCCTTCTCCCTCCGCGTGAATTTTGCTGGTATCTTTACTTCTCACTTCTCATTATCCATATTTCACATCAGTATCTCAAAATCGCCATTTAATAGATTTCATAGATGTCTCTCTTATATTTTAGTGGTATTTTCTTGTTCCACATTAGGTCTTTAACTATTTGATCAAAGTCGTTACATGCTTGAATTCTGTAAGGGATTTCGTTGCCTATCATCGACAACACTGCCAAGGTTCTGAAGTGATGGACCATCTATAGCTGTTTCCCCTCCACTTCGAGATGTTCCATTGGTTGCCCATATCTTTTCATGACGATAAACTTTAGTAGCTTCTACCTAGGTGGTTATTTGATTCTGAAGGTCTTCTTTAGAGTCACCCGACTGACATACGTAATCAGCATATAACACGGATATTATTTTACCTCCTATACTTTGTGGTACTTTTCTCTGCATCTCGTTATTAGAAAAATGAAAAGGAGATAGAACTCCATCTTGCCTAAATTCAGATTTCATGCCAAAAGTTTCAGTCGTTTCTAGAGGTGTTTTGACTGAACTGTGATATCTTCGTGCAAGTTCTTGATCCTGTGCACGCTGTCACACTGAATTCTAATTTTCTCCAGTATTTCGCACATTCTTTTCTTACTCATAGCTTACTTTAAATCTAGAAAAGCTAACCACAAGTCTCGGTTGTGTTCACGGTATTTTCCCATCAATTGTCGTTTCAAAAAAAATACGTAGCTTTTTATATTCCCTTCCCTAGTCCACACTGTTCTTCCTCACGATTTTCTTCAATGAGGCGTCTGATCCTACGCCCTATAACTCCTTTATAAGACTTACCCACTCGAGATTATAAAATACCTTCCCTATAAAAACTTTCTTTGAAATTCAGATTCTGATGTCCGTTTTACAATCATCAGATACCGTCCCTTCTTTCAGTATCTTACAAAAGTGTCCGTAGATTCATAACTTCCATCAATTTCCTGTCTACAAATGTATGCTTCTTAATATCTTTCACGTTCTCTTTTTTTACTGTCGACATGTCAAGATTCCTTAACTAAAAGTATTGTAACCAATGTTGAAAATGTAAAATAATTTAAAACCATTGTTCGGATTATATATGATTTCACACTTGTACCAAACCGTTGGCAGTATAGTTCAATAACCCAACATCAAAATATATGTAAAAAAACAGTAATCAGCTATTCAATATATTCAATATTCCATACTGTACTTAACTGTATTTTGAACTAGCGAAGTCTGTGTACGGAACCAATGTTACACACGAATGATTATCTACCAATTTGTCATCTTATTGAGACACAACACAAAAGTACGTACAAATTGAATGTTTTCCTGATGATTATGCAGTTATAAGCAAAGCTTAAGAATTATGAGGCACAGCAGAACTGCAAGATGAACTTAATCTCGTACACAAAGATTTCTTTCTTTCAGTTGCCACGAGGGAACAAGAGAATGTTTTGAGGTAGAAGCACAGCAGTAGACACAGAAAAATTTATGTTTTTTTCCCGGCCGGATACCCTAAAGTCAGCTGGATCACATATTTCAGGTTATTATGCCGTGTTGTGTAACGTCCGTCTTCTACACTCCTGGAAATTGAAATAAGAACACTGTGAATTCATTGTCCCAGGAAGGGGAAACTTTATTGACACATTCCTGGGGTCAGATACATCACATGATCACACTGACAGAACCACAGGCACATAGACACAGGCAACAGAGCATGCACAATGTAGGCACTAGTACAGTGTATATCCACCTTTCGCAGCAATGCAGGCTGCTATTCTGCCATGGAGACGATCGTAGAGATGCTGGATGTAGTCCTGTAGAACGGCTTGCCATGCCATTTCCACCTGGCGCCTCAGTTGGACCAGCGTTCGTGCTGGACGTGCAGACCGCTTGAGACGACGCTTCATCCAGTCCCAAACATGCTCAATGGGGGACAGATCCGGAGATCTTGCTGGCCAGGGTAGTTGACTTACACCTTCTAGAGCACGTTGGGTGGCACGGGATACATGCGGACGTGCATTGTCCTGTTGGAACAGCAAGTTCCCTTGCCGGTCTAGGAATGGTAGAACGATGGGTTCGATGACGGTTTGGATGTACCGTGCACTATTCAGTGTCCCCTCGACGATCACCAGTGGTGTACGGCCAGTGTAGGAGATCGCTCCCCACACCATGATGCCGGGTGTTGGCCCTGTGTGCCTCGGTCGTATGCAGTCCTGATTGTGGCCCTCACCTGCACGGCGCCAAACACGCATACAACCATCATTGGCACCAAGGCAGAAGCGACTCTCATCGCTGAAGACGACACGTCTCCATTCGTCCCTCCATTCACGCCTGTTGCGACACCACTGGAGGCGGGCTGCACGATGTTGGGGCGTGAGCGGAAGACGGCCTAACGGTGTGCGGGACCGTAGCCCAGCTTCATGGAGACGGTTGCGAATGGTCCTCGCCGATACCCCAGGAGCAACAGTGTCCCTAATTTGCTGGGAAGTGGCGGTGCGGTCCCCTACGGCACTGCGTAGGATCCTACGGTCTTGGCGTGCATCCGTGCGTCGCTGCGGTCCGGTCCCAGGTCGACGGGCACGTGCACCTTCTGCCGACCACTGGCGACAACATCGATGTACTGTGGAGACCTCACGCCCCACGTGTTGAGCAATTCGGCGGTACGTCCACCCGGCCTCCTGCATGCCCACTATACGCCCTCGCTCAAAGTCCGTCAACTGCACATACGGTTCACGTCCACGCTGTCGCGGCATGCTACCAGTGTTAAAGACTGCGATGGAGCTCTGTATGCCACGGCAAACTGGCTGACACTGACGGCGGCGGTGCACAAATGCTGCGCAGCTAGCGCCATTCGACGGCCAACACCGCGGTTCCTGTTGTGTCCGCTGTGCCGTGCGTGTGATCATTGCTTGTACAGCCCTCTCGCAGTGTCCGGAGCAAGTATGGTGGGTCTAACACACCGGTGTCAATGTGTTCTTTTTTCCATTTCCAGGAGTGTATGTAGGATGCTGAGATTTCGACGTCTAACGGTATCCTTTGTTAGATGGCCTGCAGGGTGCAGTTAATTGTATTAATTTGATACTGCTTACACTCCTTTCCATTAGTTCAGTTTGAGAGTATTCTTAGCGTAACGTTAGTTAAGCTAACATTATAGTAACTGTATTGTAATTGTCATGACATAGACTAATTGTACTATTGTTGTGTTGTTGCTATAAATATCTTCATAACATTTGACACAGGATATGAGTTTAATAGTCTGAATTTCAGATTGTTATTATTATTATTATTATTATTATTATTAATAATATTCCGGCTTTGCTTTCCATGTGGCAAAGTCCTTATCGATCATATACCTGCTCTATTAGACTCTTCCATTTCTTTCTTTGGAGTTCACTGTTTGTCCATTCGGTGCTGTTCTTCATCCTAGCTGTGTCCTCCCGGAAGTTGTCTCACCACCTAATTCTTGGTCTTTCTCTTCCTCTCGTTCCATCTATTGTCTTGCAGAATTACATTTTATATACTCTATTTTAGGTCAGTCTTGCTACATGCCCGACCCAGTACAACCTTCTCTTCTTTAGCACTTTGACGATGTTGTACGGCCTTCTTAATTCTTCATTTCTTCTTATCCTTCATTACATATTTATATTACATACTGATCAAAAAATTTTCCTTTGTGATTTTCTTTCGAGTATTAACAGTTTTTCTTCAGGTTTCTTTCTAAATATTAATACTTCACATCCGTAAAATGTTAATGCCCATCGACTGGTGCAAGTGGATTTTCAGGTTAGTGCTAAGTGATGTTTCCTTTAAGATTTTGCTAAAACTAAAAAGCGTTGTGTTCGCTATTGCCAGAACGACATCTGTTTTTATATCCGTTCTCTTGCTACTTAAATGACTCCCGAAGTAGCTGAAGCGAAATTGTGTGTCACTTCGGCTTTTCTTGCTTATGATAAAATACGCTGTCGTATTTTCATTACCAAGTAATCCTGTTTTCTTAGCGATTTTGTAGTAATTCTGCACGATTCTCACTGGTTCTGCCTTGAAAGCACTTATTAATGCCACATCGTCTGCGTAGGTAAGTCTAGTAACGTACGTCTCCTGCATTTGGATCCAATGTGGATTAGTTTTACTAAACTCTTTGTGGATGCTGTCTAAGACGGTATTATATAAAATAGTTGAGACGCCGTCCTCCTATCACAGTCCAGTGAATACCTTAAAATTTTCAGTTCCTCCTGCAGGTGTCTTTGTACGACATAAAGTTTCACCTACACACATTTTAACTAATCTAATTAGCCTTATGTTACTTCAGATTCGCCCATAGTATTTAGGAGTGTCTGTCAATGAATGCTACCGTAGGACTATTTGGAATGTAGAAATAACACAGGGACAACAACACTGAATTTCCATGCCTTCTCAGTTATATGTCTTGGAGTGAATAAATGATCTATTGTGGATGCGTCAATTATTGGGATCACTCTGTTTAATAGGCATTCCGCTACGATTTTATAAGTAACACCTGATATTCAGGAAAGCAATTCCTCTGCAGTTATCGCAAATAAGGGATCATTCTTCTTAATTAGGGAGCATAGAACTGCGGTTTTGCAGTCAACAGTTATCGTTCCTATCTTCCTACTTTTATCTATTAGTAACCTTAGTTCTAATTCTAGTCTTGGTCCTCCACTCTCTAACACCTCAGCTTGTATCTGGTTTACACTACAAGCCTTGTTGTTCTCCAATTTTTCTTCTTGATTGCTGTATTTCAATTAATGATGGTGTGGCGACTTTTAAATAAACTGTATGATGTTCTTCAAATTTAAACTAAGGCTGTGGATCATTGCAATCGAGTAGTTGTAAGAAGCATGTCTTAGATCTTTATTGTACGTCACTGTTGTCAGAAAGTATTTTTCCATGCTGATTCTTTTGTAAGCTGTTCCCTTCTATTGAATTTAACAGAAGATTTTTTGTTTTGATATATTTGCCTTGTTCTGCGATGCTGGCAATCGCCCTTCGTTGTACGGTTCGTTATGTTTCCTGGCTGATTTAATAGTATGTTTCCTTCAGTGTCATATTGCTTTTTTTCTTGAATTCACGGTTTCCTCGCATTTCTCCACTCCAGCACTTTTCCATGGCACTTTATGTTAACCCAAATTTTGCTATATCGCATTCATTTTCCTATATATGTTACTTTTTGAATACTGTTTTCCGGGTGTCGCTTTCTGCTTTCGACATGTTGTTCCCTTTTGACCAATCTAGTTTCTGCTAGATTACTATCGATTTCCTTTGCAGTTTTCTTTCGTGTTTTCTTCCGCAAGATTTCCCTTGTTGTACCTAGTAATTTCCACTCTACTTCCATTTACTTTCCTTCTGAGGTTTACTTTTATTCTTATAAATTACTATTCATTATTATTGTCGTTACTGTCACTTTTTTTCCGGTGCTCCTGCGTCCTATACTTTCTATGTCTTGCGCCCTTTGAAGTTTAGTATTTCATTTAGTTTCTTTACGTTATTTCCAATTCTTTGGTCTGTTTTCATTGTAGATTTTTCCTTATTTCTGTAGTCTATTTTACTATCGACATCTTTTTCTAGAAATACAGCATTATTTGTTATGTTTGCGGTTTGTCTATTCTCATTAATTCGGAAGATATGTCCAAAGAAGATTAACCCTTGCTGAGGCATTACTTTTCACGTATATGTGATTTGGTAAATCTCCTCACTACTTCATTTTCCAACATTTTGTGCTTTACATTCCATGTATTATATTTCCATTATTTCGTATTTCAAGTATCTCTATTCCGTCTCTATTCCGTCACATGCATATGAAGATTCTGGCGTGACTACTTTCGTAAAGTGTTTTAGTTTGCATATCTAGAGATGAACATCTAGTTGTAGATATGTTCACGGTTACTATTACTATTATTATTATTATTATTACGTGTAGTTGGGTCCTATCGAATCACCCAAAGCTATTATGTTTCATTCTCCGGAGATTCTAAGCGACTCTCATTTTTTTCTGTGGATTCTTTTTCTTTTGTTAGTCCACTTTGTCCCTGGGCTGGTGGAGACCTCATTCAGTGGCAGTAAATCTCATTTTCTAATTTCACGGCTGAATTCGATTCAGCTGAAAATGTGTGTCTGACTTTTATAAGCCTGTTCTAAATACTTTTTGAGCTGTTGTCTTATTGGTATAGTTTTGAGTTGGTCTATGTACATTGCAGTGTTGCGATTATTATTGCTGAGAGTCTGTGGAAATGCACAAAAAATTTCAGTCTTCCTTTTACTATATTGAGTAGACGCAGTTAATACACTCCTGGAAATTGAAATAAGAACACCATGAATTCATTGTCCCAGGAAGGGGAAACTTTATTGACACATTCCTGCGGTCAGATACATCACATGATCACACTGACAGAACCACAGGCACATAGACACAGGCAACAGAGCATGCACAATGTCGGCACTAGTACAGTGTATATCCACCTTTCGCAGCAATGCAGGCTGCTATTCTCCCATGGAGACGATCGTAGAGATGCTGGATGTAGTCCTGTGGAACGGCTTGCCATGCCATTTCCACCTGGTCCCTCAGTTGGACCAGCGTTCGTGCTGGACGTGCAGACCGCGTGAGACGACGCTTCATCCAGTCCCAAACATGCTCAATGGGGGACAGATCCGGAGATCTTGCTGGCCAGGGTAGTTGAATTACACCTTCTAGAGCACGTTGGGTGGCACGGGATACATGCGGACGTGCATTGTCCTGTTGGAACAGCAAGTTCCCTTGCCGGTCTAGGAATGGTAGAACGATGGGTTCGATGACGGTTTGGATGTACCGTGCACTATTCAGTGTCCCCTCGACGATCACCAGTGGTGTACGGCCAGTGTAGGAGATCGCTCCCCACACCATGATGCCGGGTGTTGGCCCTGTGTGCCTCGGTCGTATGCAGTCCTGATTTTGGCGCTCACCTGCACGGCGCCAAACACGCATACGACCATCATTGGCACCAAGGCAGAAGCGACTCTCATCGCTGAAGACGACACGTCTCCATTCGTCCCTCCATTCACGCCTGTCGCGACACCACTGGAGGCGGGCTGCACGATGTTGGGGCGTGAGCGGAAGACGGCCTAACGGTGTGCGGGACCGTAGCCCAGCTTCATGGAGACGGTTGCGAATGATCCTCGCCGATACCCCAGGAGCAACAGTGTCCCTAATTTGCTGGGAAGTGGCGGTGCGGTCCCCTACGGCACTGCGTAGGATCCTACGGTCTTGGCGTGCATCCGTGCGTCGCTGCGGTCCGGTCCCAGATCGACGGGCACGTGCACCTTCCGCCGACCACTGGCGACAACATCGATGTACTGTGGAGACCTCACGCCCCACGTGTTGAGCAATTCGGCTGTACGTCCACCCGGCCTCCTGCATGCCCACTATACGCCCTCGCTCAAAGTCCGTCAACTGCACATACGGTTCACGTCCACGCTGTCGCGGCATGCTACCAGTGTTAAAGACTACGATGGAGCTCCGTATGCCACGGCAAACTGGCTGACACTGACGGCGGCGGTGCACAAATGCTGCGCAGCTAGCGCCATTCGACGGCCAACACCGCGGTTCCTGGTGTGTCCGCTGTGCCGTGTGTGTGATCATTGCTTGTACAGCCCTCTCGCAGTGTCCGGAGCAAGTATGGTGGGTCTGACACACCGGTGTCAATGTGTTCTTTTTTCCATTTCCAGGAGTGTATTTCGGAAATTTATCTGGGAGGCCATCTCCGTAAAAAAATTCCCTGAGGGTTTTTGTCTATTTAGTTGTTGTCATCTTGTGTGCTAGTGGTGTCCGATTATTTGCGATAGCTAGGAAAGAAATCTGTATGTAATTTTCAAGTCTTGTAATATTTATGTGTGTCCCGCAGTTTTGGTTTCTATGTTCTTTTTCCCACTTTGCCTAAAACCAGATTAAAGAGGGTAGGAGACAGACCATCGACCTATAGAACACCGGTTTTTGTCAGAAATGGTTTTGATACCTCGTGCATGAATTTTACGTAGGATTTTTGTTGGTAGTTTGTGAGATTTACGGTTTTCGGATCGGGTTGTTGTTCTTGCAGGATGACAAACGGGATTTCTGATGGACTGAAACATATACAATCTCGATTCCTCAAAGAAACCGAGTGGACTGTATTTTAATACTGTTTTGAAACTGAAATGTTTCAGCCACTGCGAAAGCTGGCTTGGTAGTCGCCAATAATGTGGTCGATTTGCGCCTTTACTCTGGAGGCATGCTGACACAATTTTGTATGTAACTTTCAAAAGGAAATTTTTCAGTACTTCTGCGATGATTCTATTGTTTCCCAAAGCTCTGTCACTTTTGAGTGTGATGATACGCTTGTGAATCTCTTATTGTGAAGTCGGTAGGGATTCACTGTGGGTCTGAGTGGAGATTTCCGTCGGCGGCGTTCCCGACAACTTTCCTAATTTATTCTACTCAGAGAAGCGGCCACTGTAGGGAGAACCTGTAAGTATACTTGCTAGTAAGTTACTAACGTATCAAGTACAAATAAACACAAATAAATTTCCATCAAGCTTCAGCTTCATTCGTCCCATTTGGTGTTATACAAATGACGAGGCGATCATGTATGAATGGTCATGCGTGAACTATTTCATCTTCATCGTAATACTCTTTTCTGCAACCAAGCAATCAGCCTTTCTTTCCACTGCTACGCACAAACGCAATCGAAAGATAGATAATTATGTACACGCTACACCTGTCATGCACCTTGAGTAACATAGAAGAGTAAATGGCTCCATCCCACTTCCCTTTTACCCATCATAAGAGTAGAAGGCCCTTTCTTCTGGCCGATCGTTCATTTAGACTTCCCGTTTTGTCGCTGTGGGACAATAGTGTTAATAGTGCATATTTTACGAACTGTAAGACACACATTTTTTCAGAAAATTGCCTCCTAAATTCAGGTGCATCATATACTCGAAATCAATATAAAAATTTCCAATGTTTCATTTAAAATTTTCACCAGTCTTAAAAATGGCCATATATTCGATGCCGCGGGAAACCTATCTGCGTCTGGCTATATTGGCTTCAACTGGCATCAGCAGTGCACCGATTCGACGAACATGAGTTGCAGGCATACACAAGCTTGCTAATACTGTGTCCTTTCCGCTCCGTCATCACAGACCCAGAACAATGTCTAGCTTATGACGCGTCATTGCGGTCTACGGTTCCAGTGAACTTGAATTGGAGTTGATTTGTATTATCGGTAACAGTACAATGTTTCTGTTAGTACCTAGTCCCGTAATGAAAAGAAATAAAAGGTGTTCGTACGATGCGGGATTGAAACGGAAAGCAATACTGTTCAAATGGTTCAAATGGCTCTGAGCACTATGGGACTCAACTGCTGTGGTCATAAGTCCCCTAGAACTTAGAACTACTTAAACCTAACTAACCTAAGGACAGCACACAACACCCAGCCATCACGAGGTAGAGAAAATCCCTGACCCCGCCGGGAATCGAACCCGGGAACCCGGGCGTGGGAAGCGAGAACGCTACCGCACGACCACGAGATGCGGGCAGCAATACTGTATGCAGAAGAACATGCAAATAGTAGCTGAGCGGCATTTCGGCGCTCCATCTACAGAAAAAACCATTAGCGACTGGCGAGCTAGCAAAGAAGAACTGAAAAAAATGAGGAAGACTAAATGTGAAAATAGAGGACAGAATGCAAAATGGCCAAGATTAGAAAATAACGTACTGAAATGGATTCAAGAACACCATCAAAATCTTATTGGTAGTAATACAAAAATGATAGAAATACACGTTCGTAAGTTAGCGCTACAGTGGAACTTAACAGAATTTAAAAGTGAAGTTGGTTGGCGCTACAGTTTTATGAAACGCCATGCACTTAGCATGCGAATAAAAACCGAAATATTTCAGAAAACGCCACAAGAGAATGAAGAGAAAATATTCTCTTTCCAGTGCTTTATTATCCAACATCGAAAGTAAACTAGAACTGAGCCAAATAGCGAATATCGACGAAACTCCGATGACATTTAATGAGCAGAGTAACAAAAATGTTGCTATGAAAGATACTAAAACTAAATGCGCTACACAATTGTCCTTTCAGGTTGTACTGACGGCGCTAAAATTAATCCAATAATCATTTTCAAGCGCAAAACAACGCCAAAACCTGAAATAGCGCCAGGTTTTGTTATTAGTGTACATGACAAGGGCCGGATGGACGAGGCTGGTATGAAATTATTCATGAACAGAGTTTGGGATAGGAGGAAAGGTGCTTTACTGAAGAATAGTTCTCTTCTTGTGCTAGATCAGTTTTGTAAAATTCAGCTAAAGAGAAATTGAGACTGGGAAATACAGAGCTTGCTGTTATTCCGAGAAGACTTACTTCACAATTGCTACCACTTGATGTCTCGATAAATAAACCATTTGAAGTGTATTTGAGAAAGCAATGGAACTGACGGATGATGCACGAAACCCAACATAAATTCACTCAGAAGGGAGTTTAAAAAAGGAGCTAAAATCAAACAAATGTGTCAGTGGATAAAACAGTCGTGGTCCGGAGTGAGAGAAGGCGTTATTGTTAAACCTTACAAGGAGTGCGGCATAAGTAACGCTCTCGATGGCAGAGCAGAAAATCTTACAGTATATATGAAGAGGGCAACAATGACGACGAAGAGGAAGAAGAAAAGAAGAAGTTCAGATGACAGTTTTCAGTTATTTTAAAGGTTAGTTCGGTTCTATAAACTAAGAACTTTTTTAGCATGCCTTTGCGATCTAATAATAAAAACTGTAAAAAAGTTATTTTTTAAAAAATGCTTAAAAATTACGGTATTATAGCCCGCAGTGTCTTAGAGTGCGTAGAAGAGGCAGTATGAAACATAGAAAAAATTATGCAGGTGTTCGTTTCTCTTGAATAATCCGTCATAGTAGGCGCATATTAAGGCTGATAAGTGTCCTCCAGTGCGTAGTGCGTAGTGTGAGTGCAGATGCAGAGAGTTTGTCCATGGAGCTACGCGCCAGCAAGTGCCGCGCGCCACTGAATGGAAGCCGCACCTGTTGCTGGGCCGAGCTGACGTCACGCTGCAGCTGCGCCGCGTACGCTGCCCGAAAGGCGTCGCCCACGGCTGCGTGCAGCTCCTCCGCCTGCAAAATAGCACGTTTACCACACGATTACACACAGATCTAACCTCAGGCTCTTACTGTATTTGTTTACTTAGTACCTTACAGTTACAGCACTACTACCACTAGCACTAGCTCTCCTACTGCCACTGGTCCACTAGCCATCCGGTGTGGCCGAGCGGTTCTAGGCGCTTCAGTCTGGAACCGCGCCACCACTACGGTCGCAGGTTCGAATCCTACCTCGGGCATGGATGTGTGTTATGTCCTTAGGCTAGTTGGGTTTAAGTAGTTCTAAGTACTAGGGGACTGATGACCTCACAAGTTAAGTCCCACAGTGCTCAGAGCCATTTGAACCATTGAACCACTGGTCAATTGGTACTGGACGTTAAGGTGCGCACACACGATGCCTTTTTTTGTCTTCAACTTTGCGCATGGGCATAAATTTCCAATAACGCATCTACGCATGCGCGTTTGTGCATGCATAATTTCCAGCTAATGAAGGCAGTGCGTACAGCGCATTGCTACCGGCTTTCGAAACATTGTGCTTTTTAACAGACGACGGGCAGCTGAGGTCCACAAGTTTTTGATTGTTAGTGTGTTGAGGTTATGCTGTAAAGCGATTTATGTGCAGTAATGTATGTTGGCTATAAAGGAAGCGCTCTCAAGTTTATGGATGATTACAGACAAAGAAAAAAGTCCTGTGTTAAATAGCTTCTGAAGATTGTTTAAATAAAAATTCGAGATTTGTTGTACCGAGCGTCACATATTAGATAAAGAGTCACCAATCATACTTCTGTAAGCAATAAGATACTGAAAGTTTCGAAGTAAGAAAACTGAGAAATTTGTGAATGAAAAGTGTGTATGAAACTGTGGACGATTATGATGCTATAGTGACTTAAAAGCACAACAATTGAGGAGCCTGACATTCAACTACATCTACATGATTACTCTACAATTCACATTTAAGTGCTTTGCAGAGGGTTCATCGAACCACAATCATACTATCTCTCTACCATTCCACTCCCGGATAGCACGCGGGAAAAACGAACACCTAAACCTTTCTGTTAGAGCTCTGATTTCTCTTATTTTATTTTGATGATCATTCCTACCTATGTAGGTTGGGCTCAACAAAATATTTTCGCATTTGGAACAGAAAGTTGGTGACTGAAATTTCGTAAATAGATCCCGCCGCGGCGAAAGACGTCTTTGCTTTAATGACTTCCATCCCAACTCGCGTATCATATCTGCCACACTCTTTCCCCTATTACGTGATAATACAAAACGAGCTGCCCTTTTTTGCACACTTTCTATGTCCTCCGTCATTCCCACCTGGTAAGGATCCCACACCGCGCAGCAATATTCTAACAGAGGACGAACGAGTGTAGTGTAAGCTGTCGCTTTAGTGGATTTGTTGCATCTTCTAAGTGTCCTGCCAATGAAACGCAACCTTTGGCTCGCCTTCCCCACAATATTATCTATGTGGTCTTTCCAACTGAAGTTGTTCGTAATTTTAACACCCAGGTACTTAGTTGAATTGACAGCCTTGAGAATTGTACTATTTATCGAGTAATTGAATTCCAACGGATTTCTTTTGGAACTCACGTGGATCACCTCACACTTTTCGTAATTTAGTGTCAACTGCCACCTGCCACACCATACAGCAATCTTTTCTAAATCGCTTTGCAACTGATACTGGTCTTCGGATGACCTTACTAGACGGTAAATTACAGCATCATCTGCGAACAACCTAAGAGAACTGCTCAGATTGTCAGCCAGGTCATTTATATACATCAGGAACAGCAGAGGTCCCAGGACGCTTCCCTGGGGAACACCTGATATCACTTCAATTTTACAAAAGAAGCGATAGGATATGTGTAGCTCTTCAACAAACTACTAAAAATAGAAATGAAGCACACTGACGATGCAAACACTGCGAAACTGAAAAAGACAACCTCCGTTCTAGTGGATCCTGGCGTCTATGAAATTCCCAAATTTGCTGAGCCTGATGATGCTAATCTACATATCATATTTCATGATTAAATGCAAATGACGCACTGAAAGTAA
This sequence comes from Schistocerca americana, assembly GCF_021461395.2. Taxonomy (NCBI): domain Eukaryota; kingdom Metazoa; phylum Arthropoda; class Insecta; order Orthoptera; family Acrididae; genus Schistocerca; species Schistocerca americana. Next base: position 158,714,341 of record NC_060119.1, on the reverse strand, counting down.
ATTAACCTTGACAGAACGGTTAGGAACCTCCTTTAAGTATTTCTCAGTTTCAGGAATAATCACTTTTATTTTTATTTATTTATTCGTGTTCCTTTGTTCCAGTACGCAAGGGAACTGCATAAATATCGAACGAGTCATAATTACACATGAAAACACCACTTATAATTAATAATAGATACAAATTGTAATATTGTATAGGAACAAAGATTCTAATAATTACAAACTTCTTTCACACAGAAAACAGAGGTATAAAACAATCAAATAAATTACAATTATACGACATTACAAGTTACAGATTCGTTAGAATTGAAATGCTTTGTTTTGAAATGAGGAATACACAATGCAAACGAGTATATAAGACACCAGATACTAGCTAACAATGTTTTATTGCCAGCCTTATCGCTGCAGTTTCCCGAAAATCTAAACTCTCGTTGCGAACTCCTGAAATTTGCAGACAGAACGTTGTCATCACTTTGTATTTCTCGTACCTCTGTTACTTGTACACTTCTATATCGACAGTCACCTTAGCGTTTTCTTTTTCTGTCTCCTTTTCATCACAATAAACGCAACAAAATCTCCGAAGCGAAGGAAGACATTCACAGCAGACTGGTTTCGCATTGTGCCAACGTGTGGATATGCGAACGCAGATGCTTACATGCGTTCTTTCCGCAAATTTTTATGAATGCCCTTTTATTCCCGTGCGTCTGCGATTGCGCACGACGGAAGAGGCGTCGTGAGGGGATAGCTTTACGGAACGTCACGAAAGATACCGTAAGTTTCTAAGGACCGCCACAGCCAAATGCGGATTCTTCTCAACACGAATGTTTTCAACATTAAGCCACGTCGTTTTGCTCAGCACTGAATGGCGAACGTGAGATTATGAGATACCATCCGCATTCCAAAAAATTAGAAAACAGAGAACTATAGGGGTGATATGGTGAATCAACATTAATAAAGGAACTCTTAATTGGAGTAATGATTATTAATGTCCATAATAAAATTCAGTGTTCTTAGCAAAGTGTAAATGGTAAATTTTCCTCACTGCTGTGAAGTGACAGAACAAGGAAAGTGCCGTCAAATGGTTCAAATGGCTCTGAGCACTATGGGACTTAACTTCTGACGTCATCAGTCCCCTACAACGTAGAACTACTTAAACCTAACTAACCTAAGGTCATCGCACACATCCATGCCCGAGGCAGGATTCGAACCTGCGACCGTAGCGGTCGCGCGGATCCAGACTGTAGTGCCTAGAACCGCGCGGCCACCACGGCCGGCAAAGTGTCGTCCAGACATGTGAAAACATCAACATTTATTAGCGTCATCAAATTCTACATACAAGGACACCAAACAGTATTCACAATACAATACGTAGACTTTTTATTTGGTGCATTGTGGGGTTTTTTCTGACTCTAGGTACCAAATAATGTTAAAAACTGTCTTATTCTACAGTAAATGTGACATTTACGGCTAAATACAGGCTTTTAATGAAAAGTGTTCTAAGTATTTGTGTTTCTATTTATGTACAGTTAAAATGTTTTATCCATGTAGGTTTTGTAAAACCTAAATAATTTTACGCCGTCAGGTATTAGGCCTCTCTCGTGAAATAGCACTCGTACGAAACCCAAGTCTTTAGCTTTCTTTACAAAGTGTCACGAAAATAAAGCACTCAGTAAAGCAAACATTCAGAACACAAACCACGAAATCAACTACAGCAATTGGAGTGAACGCGGTGGACGTATGTTAAGTTTTCATGGTAGGAGACAACTGCACTGTCTCGTCCCGTACGCCAAAACTTTCTGTCCAACAATTCTAGACACTGATATTCCGTTCCGTTCTGTTCCGTCCTGTCCCGTCCCGATCCGTTGTGTCACGATGTTGATTTGTATGTATGCCGCTACTCAGTACATTCCGTTATGTTTTAAAGTTAGGTTTCGTTCCGTGACGTCCAGTAGGAATCGACCTCAATATTTCTTCCGAATCAAATGTTGAGCGAAATCTCGATCTGGTCGAGGAAACAGCTGCCCCTGTGACCGTGTCCTAGCTCGTAAGCAGTTCAGTCGTTTTGTTGGTGTTTATTCTCGTTAGATATTGTAATCATTTGTTCTGGTACCTTTTCACATCTTCAAGTACGCTACTTGTAAAAGCAAACAGTTTTCCTGAACCAACACTTTTAATTTGTCCTACTAAAATAACAACTAACACAACTGAAGTAGATGGGGAAATAATCGAAAAATTTGCATTTCAAATACATCTGTAGTAGGACAGTACTTCACACTGACGTCATTGGTGACCCATAATCATATATTATCAATTACCCCGTAAACAGCTTGTTTGTGGACGTAAGTTTATTCACTTCTGTATTCGTGCAACCGTGTCAGTTTCCGCTATTAATTATGGTAAGCCCTGTATATATCAAAATAGTTACTACTACATTAAACACATGTCTTCACATACTGAGTACAGCTCAACACGAAATTCGCCGTGATAGCCAATCAGGGAGCCTACAAGGTCAGTGTGCCCAAGTGTAGCAATTGTTAAGTCAGGCGATGCCGAGGGAATCAGATTAGGAAAAGAGACACTATAAGTAGTAGACGAATCTTGATATTTGGGCAGTAAAGCAACTGATGGTCGTGGAAGTAGAGAAGGTACAAAACGTGAAATAACAATGGCAAAAAAAGCATTTCCAAAAAAGGGAAATATTTTAATGTCGAATATAAATTTAAGTGTTATTGAAGGTATTTTTCTCGATTGTAGCCTTGTATGAAAGAAAAGCAAATCAGACAAGAAGAGAACAGAAACATTTGAAGTGTGGTGCTACGGAACAGTGCTGAAGATTAAGTGGGTAGAGCGCGTAACTAAGGAGGAACTACTGACAAGGGAACCTCCCCATCGCACCCCCCGCAGATTTAGTTATAAGTTGGCACAGTAGATAGGCCTTGAAAAACTGAACACAGATCAATCGAGAAAACAGGAAGAAGTTGTGTGGAACTATGAAAAAAAAACCAAAATATACAAACTGAATAGTCCATGCGCAAGATAGGTAACATCAAGGACTCACTTAGCTCGGGAGCGCCGTGGTCCCGTCATCAGCATGAGCAGCTGGAAAACGAGAGGTCCGTGGTTCAAGTCTTCCCTCGAGTGAAAATTTTAATTTCTTCATTTTCACAAAGTTATGATCTGTCCGTTCGTTCATTGACGTTTGTGTTCACTGTAATAAGTTTAGTGTCTGTGTTTTGCGACCGCACCGCAAAACCGTGCGATTAGTAGACGAAAGGACGTGCCTCTCCAATAGGAACCGGAAACATTTGATCGCAAGGTCATAGGTCAAACAATTCCTCCACAGGAAAACACGTCTGATATATTCTATACGAAACTGGTGACGGCATGTGCGTCACATGACAGGAATATGTTGTCGACCCACCTAACTTGCACACTTGGCGAATGGGTAAAAAGATTCTTCTACCTTTCCCGATTTAGGTTTTCTTGTGGATGTAATAATCACTCCCAAATAAGTTATGAAAACATAAGAGTTTGTCACACAAACTGCAACAAATGAATGCAACAGTTTCACAGTCGTACAGTTTTCCCTGTGCACTGTCATAACATATGTTTTTAGCGTTTTCAAATTTTTCCTTGTGTAGACCGTCAAATCCTGCAATGTCCAAGCAAATCTGAACATGTCCTGGAATTTTGGAGAGGGAAATTGATGTGTGAGTGCCTGAACTTTGATAATTGTCTGAAAACAAAAGATTAAACTTTTCACTCGAGTGTAGAGTTTAACCGAGGACCTCTCGTTCCACAGGTGCTCACGCTATCCACGAGACCACGGTGCTCCGCAGGTCACATTATCCTTATTGTTGCCTATCGTCTGCATGGACTACTCAGTTTCTATATTTTGCTTATTTTTTCATAGTTCCACACAACTTCTTCCTGTTTTCTCGATTGATCTGTGTTCAGTTTTTCAAGGCCTATCCACTGTGCCCACTTATAACTAAATCTGAGGGGGGTGCGATGGGGAGGTTCCCTTGTGAGTAGATCTGGGGAGAAATTTGTGGTACAACACGAGGAAAAGGAGGGATACTTGACACATTCCGAAATCACGGAATCATACAGGGTGACACTTATTGAACTATATGAAATAAAATCGTCATAACCTCTGAACGCTTTTCGTTAGGACGTTCAAACTGCAGCGTTGGCCGCGGGGCATAATGGAAATTAGTATGCGCGTTGGTGATTTGTGGTCTGCAATGTCCATGGTGACTACCAAACGGTATGTGACGGTTTTGGAAGATGATTTCATCCTCATTATCCAAAGTGACCCTGATTTCAAGATGAGGTTCACGCAAGGCGGACCTCGACCCCATCGATGCAGGAGAGGTGTTTGATGTCCTGGACAAGCACTTTACGGACCGGGTACCCAGAGGCCACTGCCATGGGCCTCGATTGGCCGCCATATACTCCGGATGTGAACACAAAGCGACACCTTCTTGTGGGGCTATATTAAAGACAAGGTGTACAAAAATATCCCCACAACTATTGCTGAGCTGAAAACTGATATTCAGGACGTCATCAAAAGCATCGATGTTCCGACACTTCAGCGGGTCATGCAGAATTTCGCTATTCGTCTACGCCATGTCATCGCCAATGATGGCTGGCATATCGGACATGTCACAACATAAATCCGAATATTTACAGTGACGTTTACGTGTTGAATAAAGTGTGTGCACGCCTTAGTTTGTAACTAATTTACGTTTTATTCCATATAATTCAATAATTGTCATCCTGTAAATTTAATATTGGGGTGAAATTTAAGGAGTAAAAATAGTAGAGAGAGGACAAGAGATGAAGACACTAAGCAGGTTGAAATGGCTCGGGGTTGCAGTAGTTATTCAGAGATGAAGAGGACGGAGTAGGGTAGAGAGCGCGGTCAATCCAGTCCCCGGACTGAAGACCATAACAACAATAACACAACAACAACAACAACAACAACAATGACGACCTGGCTAAGCCATGTCTCCGCTATATCCTTTCTTCTGCAAGGTGCACTGAAGAGCTTCTGTGGAGTTTGGGATGTAGGAGACAAGGTACTGCCAGAATTGAAGCTGTGAGGCCGGGTCGTGAGGGGTGCGTGGGTAGCTCAGATGTTAGAGCACTTGCCCGCGAAAGGCAAAGCTCCTGAGTTCGAGTCTCGGTCCAGCTCACAGTTTTAATCTGCCAGGAAGTTTCATTAGAGATAGAGCGAGGATCTCTTTAAGTGGTAGCAAGCATGATGGCATTTGCGCTAATTGATTCACGGGAACCACAGAAAACCTAAATCCGGCTAAGTGGGTGATGATTTGAGATTCGTTCCACCAGAAGTTCAGTGTCTCAGTTTTTGCACCATCTCGTTCAGCAGGTTACGTCACAGCTCGCAGGTCATATGTTTTTCTCCATTTTCGATTCCAATTTTATATTCTACTTTCCAGTTCTTTTTCGGCAGTCTCGTACATCGGGGTTAAAAGGCTGCTTTTTTTACGTCGAACGAGAGTATTTTCTGCAAAAGTCTGAGCGTTTCAGTTAACAGCAACTACTTCTCAGCTTTCAGCTCTGTCATTGAATTATCAGCACAGATTTGAGCACATATTAGTGTATGTGTGACGACATATACTGAAGAGCCAAAGAAACTGGTACACCTGCCTACTGTCGAGTAGGGCATCCGCGAGCACGCAGAGTGCCGTTTCACGCCGTGGCATGGACTCGAGTAATGTCTGAAGTAGTGCTGGAGGGAACTGACAGCGTCAGTCTTGCAGGGCTGTCCATAAATTCGTAAGAGTACGAACACCACGTTGCAAGGAGTCCCAGACATGCTCAATAACGTTCTTGCCTGAGGAGTATCGTGGCCAGCAAACGTATTTAAACTCAGAAGAGTGTTCCTGGAGCCACTGTGTAGGCAATACTGGACGTGTGGGGTGTCGTATTGTCCTGCTGGAATTGTCCAAGTCCGTCGAAATGCACAGTGGACATGAATGCATGATGGTGATCTGACAGGATGGTTACGTATTTTCACTTGCCCGAGTCGTATATAGATGTATATCAGGCGTCCCGTATCACTCCAGCTGCACACGCCTCAAACCACTACAGAGCCAGGCTGGTGTGGCCGAGCGGTTCTAGGAGCTTCAGTCTGGAACCGCGCGACCGCTACGGTAGCAAGTTCGAATCCTGCCTCGGGCATGGATGCGTGTAATGTCCTTAGGTTAGTTAGGTTTAAGTAGTCCTAAGTTATAGGGGACTGATGACCTCAGATGTTAAGTCCCATAGGGCTCAGAGCCATTTTTGAACCACTACAGAGCCCCACCAGCTTGAACAACCGTCGGTTGACATCTTGGGTCCATGGATTCATGAGCTTGTCTCCACACCCGTACACGTCCAACCGCGCGATACAATTTGAAACGTGGCTCGTCCGACCAGGCAGCATGTTTCCAGTCATCAACAGTCCAATGTCGATGTTGACGGGCCCAGGCGAGCCGTAAAGCTTTATATCGTGCAAAATGGTTCAAATGGCTCTGAGCACTATGGGACTCAACTGCTGAGGTCATTAGTCCCCTAGAACTTAGAACTAGTTAAACCTAACTAACCTAAGGACATCACACACATCCATGCCCGAGGCAGGATTCGAACCTGCGACCGTAGCGGTCTTGCGGTTCCAGACTGCAGCGCCTTTAACCGCACGGCCACTTCGGCCACTTTGCGCCGAAACCCCATGTCGATGATATTTCGTTGGAAGGTTCACACGCTCACTCTTGTTGATAGCCCAGCACTGAAATCTCCAGCAATTTTCGGAAAGCACTTCTGTCACTTTGAACGATTCTCTTCAGTCGTCGTTGTTCTCGTTCTTGCAGGATCTTTTTCCGACCGCAGCGATGTCGGAGGTTTGACATTTTACCGGATTCCTGATAGCCACGGTACACCCGGGAAATAGTCGTAGGGGGGAAGTCCCCATTTCATCGCTTGTTGGTTTGTCCCATTGCGCCGACTATAACACCACATTCAAACTCACTTAAATCTTGATAACCTGCCATTGTAGCAGCAGTAACCGATCTAACAACTGCGCCAGGCACTTGTTGTCTTATAGAGGCGTTGCAGACCGCAGCGCCGTATTCTCTCTGTTTACATATCTCTGTATTTGGATACGCATTCCTATACCAGTTTCTTTGGCACTTCAGTGTAGTTTCTGACGGTGGGATAAAATCTGAGTACCTGTTAATCCGGAGGTTTCAGTTACAAGAAACGTAATGAGCAGTACCTGCTGCGGCGACTTCGCGAGGAAGGAGTGACAGCACTGCAGGCTGCAGTGACCGCGCGGCTCCCTGGCCAGGAAGCTGAACTGCGAGTGCGAAGGGTCACACGTGGCGTACGACACGCGCCGCAGCGCGTGTGCCATCAGCACCGTCTGAAACAAAAGCACCACACGTGTACCAGCTCCCCCTTACATACATCTGTGTCAACTTTGTTTTTAGTACCTCACCAGTATGAGGAAATTATCAGACAATTTACCAAAATAACACCCTTTTACATTTACATCTACATTTATACTCGGCAAGCCACCCAACGGTGTGTGGCGGAGGACACTTTACGTGCCACTGTCATTACCTCCCTTTTCTGTTCCAATGGCGTATGGTTCGCGGGAAGAACGACTGCCGGAAAGCCTCCGTGCGCGCTCGAGAATCTCTAATTTTACATTCGTGATCTCCTCGGGAGGTATAAGTAGGGGGAAGCAATATATTCGATACCTCATCCAGAAACGCACCCTCTAGAAACCTGGACAGCAAGCTACACCGCGATGCAGAGCGCCTCTCTTGCAGAGTCTGCCACTTGAGTTTGCTAAACATCTCCGTAACGCTATCACGCTTACCAAATAACCCTGTGACAAAACGCGCCGCTCTTCTTTGGATCTTCTCTATCTCCTCCGTCAACTCGATCTGGTACGGATCCCACACTGATGAGCAATACTCAAGTATAGGTCGAACGAGTGTTTTGTAAGCCACCACCTTTGTTGATGGACTACATTTTCTAAGGACTCTCCCAATGAATCTCAACCTGGCACCCGCCTTACCAACAATTAATTTTATATGATCAATCCACTTCAAATGGTTCCGCACGCATACTCCCAGATATTTTACAGAAGTAACTGCTACCAGTGTTTGTTCCGCTATCATATAATTATACAATAAAGGATCCTTCTTTCTTTGTATTCGCAATACATTACATTTCCTATGTTAAGGGTCAGATGCTACTCCCTGCACCAAGTGCCTATCCGCTGCAGATCTTCCTGCATTTCACTACAATTTTCTAATGCTGCAACTTCTCTGTATACCACAGCATCATCCGCGAAAAGCCGCATCGAACTTCCGACGCTATCTACTAGGTCATTTATATATATTGTGAATATGTACCCATTATGTAGTATTTGATAATCCTCCAAAATATCATGGCGTTTCTATTACTCTCCACTGATTTTAATCGCTCTATCGTTCTCAACTTTTCGCATCTCAGAAGACTGCAGTCATATGTAGTTTGCTACATGAAAGATTACAGAACTTCTCAGGCTGTTGATTATTTATGCAACATATATGACCGGTTTTATAACATATATTTTATCACCAGAAGTATAGGGGAAACCAAAAGCATCTATATCTATTCAATGTAGTGTGTAGGACTTGGGTGGAGAGGGGTTCAGGCTGGAAGTTGTTCAGTTGTAGGCCAAAATTTAACAACAAATATTTAACGATTAAATCTACATGACCACAGAACCATAACAATTAAACAGAACTTAATCTGCAGCTCAGTAGAGTTCTAGAAAGCACAGCTCAACCGACAATAATAATTAAAATGCCTTCAACACAATGAAACAGAATTCAAAGAAACTGAATTAAAATAACTTTCTCCAAGCACACTGAATGGGGAAACAATAGTAATAATTATAATATATGGTCCTTGGCCACAGACAATACATATAGTTTCTGCAACTAAACATACAAAGCCACGGCTACTCTCAGAGTTAATTTTGATCGCCAACTAGCCACTATGACAAATTATTGACAGCTACCTGCAGGTTTGCCTACACAGATTTCTCGATATACTCTTCAGTACAATAAAACGTATAAATGAGTCAATTTCACACAGAAAAATAACAACGTACCTTCCGTTAGATAAATGGCACAAAACAATTCAGTCTTGCTCACTGGCCCTTATCAGTTCTGCTGTCAAGACTAAACATGTGTAATTAAGATTATACATTACGCAGCCATCCCTTTGGAAATGGTGACATCATTCCACCCCAGAGCGTTTTTCGGGTCCCGAGCGTCATTCTCCTTCCGGTTAACGGGCGAGCCAGCTACCGTTCCCCTATTGTCTGTTGATGCCTGTTCGACGAGACTACCTTCACTAGAGACCATGGGTGGGGTATGCCATCAGGTAGGGCATTCAGCAGCTATATGTGGCAATTAGCATGCCGTGGATCGGTCATGAAAAACCCCTATGTTTTCACTGGACTCTGGCATTATCTCTGTCGCCCAGCAATTGTTGCCACATCGTATTTTGCTGACACTGGTATTGGATGGGCGATCGCTTGAATTTCAAGTAGACACGGGAGCGACGGTCAGTGCCTTAACTCAGATACGTACAGCCAATTGGGATGAACGGCACTGCAACGGACACCGTTATGTGTTACAGTAAAAAGTGTATTGATTTGGGAGGACACTTCTATGTCTCCGCACGTTATACAAATGCGGAATGGCAACTTACATTGTTAGCTGTTAATTCCTCATTGGTGCAAAATATTTTTGGCGACGGCAATTTTTCTGTTTTTGGCTTCCATACAGTTGACAAAAGCCATTTATTGCACCAGTCGGTTCCTTTCCACGACATAGATTCCTTACTATTTGACAATACCTTTCGTCAAGCAGAAAATTTAGAGGCACACATTTCGTTTAAGCTAACAGCTGCATCTAAGTTCTGTCGCCCCTTGGTCCATTCGTTTCTCCACACGTGACAAGGGAATGGCCGATTTGCATTACTGGCTGGATCAGGGCATTGTTTCTTAGAGTCATTGTCCAACCCTTTCATGGAGAGTCAGAAGCCTAATGGCGTTATCCACCTTTCAAGTGATTTCAACTTGACAGTGAATGCGCTTTGTGTCACTGACTTGTATCCAACTCTGCATCTGGAGTAGTTGTTGACAAAATTGTTTGAAGGGGGGGGGGGGGGGGGGGGTGTCAGTTCTCAGGTACAGCATTTTGTGACGTATATCTGGAGCTGCCACTAGATAGAGTTTCTCGATCCTTCTTCGTACTCAACACCACCTTTGGGCATTAACAGTTATATCGCTTGTATTTTGGAATCTTGTCGGCACCAGTATATTTGGAGCAGTTGATTAACGACGTTTCTTGTTGCACAAACTACCTTGTTGACATCTGGATTATCGCCTCTACAAGACACAGGCATTTATAAAACCTACGGATGGTTTTTCTGAAATTTTCGTTAAGTTCCTACGGGATCAAACTTCTGATGTCATCGGTCCGACGGGAGGACCCGCGCAAACCATGGCAAAGCGCCTGATAGGCGCGGCTACCCCGCGCGGCAGCTGGTTTTCCCAAGCCTGCTGGAGAATTGCAAACGTGCAATTTTTTCCTCAGCAAAGGTGCATTTTTTTGCAACATGTGTTTAGTAGAGATGGCCTAGTCCTTGAAGACGTCCACATCAAACCATCATCAACCTGACAACGCCCAGAACCTTAAAGATCTCTCTCTGTTGGTCCATCATGGCCAGGGGACGTCGACTAGTTAAGTAATTGTTGTTGAATTTTATTAACAGCCGTGTACTTTAGGATATTAGTTTATTTTATTCTCAAGGCTACCAGTGGCAGGCGTGCTAAGTTGCTGTCACTACTTCGAATGAGGCAATTGTATAACGACTGAATTCAAGATATCCAGTGACTTATGGCGCTACACGACAAGTTCGTTTATTTCGATAAAAGCGTATGGGACCTGAAGATGGCATGATAAAATGCTGAAACTGGTAGCCTTGAGAATAAAATAAAATAATATCCTAAAGTACACGGCTATTGGGGAATTTCATTGACACTGAAATATTTCTAGACTTTATGGGAAAGATTTCGTTTTATGGCAACCCGGGCAGCGCACATCAGCCTTCTCTTAACCAGCATCAAGAAAGTGGCTTTAAGTTTGTCTGGTCTGTGGCTCGTCAGTAGGCTTTTCAGTCCCTCAGGCTGTGTCTATGATCTGCTCCCTGTTTGGTTTCTCTTACATCGGATAAACTTTTAACCGTGGGTTGTGTGTCCGAGTATGGCATTCGCGCTGATCTATCTCATCGGAAGCCGGATGACGCTGAACAGCCCATCTCTTACGCACCAAAGACGCTTTCCTCAGCGCAGCCTAGCCAGTCACAGGTGGAAGAGATGCACTGGCTATTGTTTACGAAATTTTAGTGTCAGAAATTTTCAAGTATGGAGATGGTTCCTCAGCATTACCAACTACAACCACTCGTTTTTTTTTTTTTATTTGATGCTCATACCAAGCCCACCTATTGCAAAGGTGGGCTCTCTATCTCAGTATTTATTGCAATGACGTTACTGCTCCGCCGCCCACCATGCAAATGTAGATGCGCCATTGCGGCTGCCAGTGAGATCCAATCGGGAGTTCGATCAGAATGAGGCTCTTGTGTTCTCGTTACATGATACCTTGCAGGAGCCTTGCAGCTTTTTCTGTTGACAGAGTGAGAGGACGCCACTGGTACGCCCAGCCGATCCACTTTCCTGGCAAATCGTTTGGGTTGTCCACGTGGGTCGGCCAGAGCGCCTCTCTTCCAGATCCAGCGTTACACATGCCCTTTTCCCTTCTGATATTTATTCAACATTGTCCACATAGACCTCTTGCTTTCCAGGGACGAGAAAGGCTGCCAGCTGGTAATCCTCGAACCGCTGCACTGCATGCATCGCACTAGTGTAATAGCTGAATGAAGGCATTGGTGTAACGTCACACCTAGTAGCTGGTGATTGATCGTGACATCGAACATCTGGTGTGGGTTTGAAGGGAGTATGCGCAAAACCAGACTGTGCTGCTGCACAAGCTTTCCTCTTGGTCGGTCCCAGAGCACCCTTGCGACATGGTGCACGTCGAATTCACTAGTCCATTTCTTGTCAGCATTTGCATATTGGTAGTCGATGCCTTGTCAGACTTCCCACACGTAGCCAAGCTGGCCTCCACGTCGTCAACTGCCGCTCTTCGCACAATGTCAGTCATATGTGACATCCTGGAATGCACCAGGACCATCGTGACCAAAAATAGCCAGCAATTTGTTTCACAGGACTTTTGCTTTCACAGTTGTATACAGCATCTGACTACTACACTCACTGAGCACGACATTACGTCACAAAGATCATTGTTGCTGTTGGTGTCTTGGGATGGAAGAGGCAGGAACTTTATTGTAATAGGTTTTTATGGAGGAGAGAGTGAGGATCTCATGCTGTCTACTGCTTGTTGCATTTCCACGGGAGAAATTGTTTCTCCCTTCATGCATCCTACGAAGTCCGTCGCGTTTTTCACATAAGAGTCGGAGAAGTCATCGAAATAACAAAACACCCTAACAACATGAATAGAGACTGTACTCCGGCTTGCTCCATTCAGGCTATCGGCCCTGAGGTTCCAAGAGGCCGCACCAACAACACGTGTCGCAAGCGTTGCTGATGAGTAACTGCCACCGCTCCGGCTGAGTCGAACAGGAGGAAAACAGAAACCCATACGTCATTCGCCAATGACCGCTAAACATCACAAGCAGTGCAAGAAGCAATAGATGGCAGCAAATCCCCACCCCCTTCACAGTAGTAACTTATTACAATAAGGGTCCCCCTCCTTTCAGTCCAAGGGAAGAATCACATCAACGAGCTTTTAAAATTGTGACTTAATGTCAGGCTCAGTGAGCAGTAATAAAAAAATATAATTTACTCTGCACAGGTAAAGCACATCAGCAGACCCATAAGAAGGCCACTGTAACCGTGGCCGAAATCTTGGCTTCTGGAGCATAGCTTTTTAGATTATCATGCGGTGCCATACTCAGAAAAGTTTTATGTCAATGAATGAAGACGTCAGTTTCTCCTTCCTTCTGAAACGATGTGTTGTTGAGTTTTCTGGCTCTGTACTGGGCGACGCAAGTTACCGGGTGCAGTCCAGGGGAACGTTTGCGTGTGCGCCAGTTGCGGGGTCTCCCGCATTTGTCACACACAGACAGACACTGGACCACCTTCACACCGGTCTCCCTCCTCCTCCTCCCTTCGGGACTAGCGTTTGGGCCAGGTCTTTCAGTGAACAGCGTGGATGGCTTCCAGGTGTCGTCGTGGGCCACAGATGTTGGCAGTTGCTTGTGGTGTCTGTCAGTAGCAGTTCATCTGTCATGCAAATCAGCTGTGTCTCTGCACTGTTGCATCATCACCACCACGGGTTTCCAGTGAGCTGGGCGGCAGGGTTGGTCGCGCTGCTGTTCCCGTGGTGGACTTCCATTTGCACCTGTGTACTTCTCTGTTGCTGTCCCCTTCGTGCCGCTTGCAGTCCTCCCTTTGCCTGTGGCCGCAGGTCCCAGCGACGCTCTCCCGCGCCTACCAATGTGGAGTCCATGGATTTTGATTTGCTCTCCCCTCCTCCTCCTCCTCCTCCTCCTCCTCCTCTGCCTCCAGTCACCCCCCCCCCTCCCTGGTAGCAGACGGTTTGTTTGTTAGTCAGTCTGCTGTCTGTGTCTGCAAATCTACATGCAGTTCTGCGCCAGAGATCGCGATTCAAATCTGACCATTTTTGGCTCTAGGTGGCTTTTTCGGTGGACAGGGATTTAGTATCCCCAAAAGCAGGCATCGTAATGGAGGCAGATGGGCTGGCGCAGCTAACGCAGCAAACTAATGTTTTCAAGTATCGTGGGAGGGAGAGACGACGTATGGGCAAACCAGCTGCGGAAGTCCTACAGGTTACCGTAAGGCAGGCAGGAATGTTCTAACGCGGAGTTCAGCACGGACCTCACCTTGTATCTCGTGCCGTGTCTGTATGTTCAATCGTCAGCCAACCGTGCCTACCCTGTGATGTGTTCAACCGCGTGCATTTCTCTACAGGGCTTCGAACTTTGTGCTTCCCGGTAGACTGACTGGCATGGCGAAATTTCACTTCGTCCTGCTGCGTTCTGTTCCCTGGCATGTTGCTGAGCCAATGTTGCCCCACGCAGATCCTCGTAGCGACAGTGTTGTTTAGCGGCGTTGTCACGCCTGTGCAGACACTAAAATTACAAGCCTTGAAAGTGAAATTCTAAAACACAACAGGAATTTCCGCAGTTGCACAGTAATGGAGTTTCAGATATCAGCAAAAATGTCGTGTGAAGTTCATCTGTAAGGGTCGTTCAAAAAGAAACGAGCCGGACGCAAAAGTACAGACTCCAGTACCTGTATGTTAGAAGTATTGATCCTGGCTGTTAAGACACTTGTCCCACTGTGACACAAGGCGCTGAATGGCTGTCTCATAAAATTTCCGGGGCTGCGATGTTTGGCGGCTAAGACTTTTTCGTTAACTAAAGCAAACTTAACTATAAATATAAAAAATTAAGAGGTTTGTAAGTTGTTAAACGACAGACGTATTAATTACTACATGTCCGAGGAAGGGGCCATTCCGATGCTGCTACCTGTCCCTAAGGCAGTCGATAGCAGGTGTTCCGCTCGGAGTTCCGCTGTACCCATATATAAACACGGAATGAAGCGGTGAGAAGATACACTTCTTGCCGAAATATCAGTCTGTCCGCCTCGTTCAAACGCCTGCGTGCTCTGTTCCTCCGATGACGCCACCGCCAGGTAGCTACCAAAAGCGTTTTCAATAGCAGTAGGAAGTGAATTCACGAGGATTGTATACCATTCTGGATCGCTTATATCTCACGGAAACAACTGCTTGTGTGCCGCCCGTAATGTTGACAAACCGGTGACAAGTGGTGAGATTATTTTCCACTTTTAAGGCGCGCAATTAACTGTTAACGGTTAGAGGCCAGGGCGATAGACCATTTTACCTGGAACTTTCAATAGAGGTGGGCTCTGAACTGTCAATAGTGCTGTTTTCGATAGGGACATTATTATTATTATAAGAAATTTTATTATATTTTGTGCGTGTGAATTTTTACTGAATATATCAATGAGTTAAAACTAAAACTCTTATTTATAGTCATTGTTCCTGATCCCAGAGAGTAAATAGCATGTAGCAACATCTTGTTGCAGTGGGCACAATGAGTAACGTGGACTTGCAGACCGGTAATTATGGCCAGTATGTTCTCCAACGCTTTCAGACTGACCGGAGAAACAGTTTTCAGACCCCTGCAAATGGCGAAGGTAGGGGTAAAACAAGTACAGACAATTGAAGTGTCTTGGCATAAAGACGTAACAAAAGAAAATACCAGTAAGGTGATCTACCCTCTACTCGTCTTCAACTGAACTTCCTACTGCAATATTCCTTATCACAGAGTCCGTATCCTTAGAAAACTTCTAATGTGTCTCATCATTCGTCAGTACTTCAGCGTCCCTCTTAGTTCCACAATGGTTGTTTCGGACGATTCTGTTAAATTTCATTTAACTCTTCAACAGGGGTAGGTGCCCTCAGCTCCAGGCATCCCAAAACTTAGTGGAAGTATAACAAAGACTCTTCGAAGATAGTTATCAAATAATGTTCGATAACGTGGTGTGTTTTCGAGAGCTGCATGGGCTGTTCGTAAATAGCTTCAGAAGACGAGGTGGGTTTTAGGTCCCTGGTGGATGGCAGTTCACACTATGGGTCACTGGATGGAGGGATGTTTGGTCTCCGTCACATTCTCTGGAAAACTACGCAACAGATCGCTGTAATAATCCTTAGTCCTAGTCGGGTGCTCTTTGGGAGACTGGTATGTGTTCAACTTTAGTCGAAGAAAAACGTCGAAATGTGAGACAAATGATGTGGCAGACAGACACCGGCGTTGAGGTGGAAGCAGGCAGGAGGATCTCAAGCAAGCTGGTCCAATGTCGTCGTGTGGTACTCATATATAAGGCCGCAACTCGCATTTGGAAATTAACGACCAAGAGGCCACCATGCCGTGAGGACAGGGTAAGTGTCTCAAAACGGACTTGAAACATAGAACCAGCCTTTAGATAATAGCCAAAAGCCGGCTGAAGGTTGCGCCCTCAACATAGGGAGAACTTGTGCGATTTGGAACAATTTTGATGTCACATAAAGATGAAGAAACTCAACGCGTTGAAGCGTGTCCTGGCGGTGCAGTAGGTTCTGCCATACGTCGTTGCGGATTACGTGTACAGGCGACGAAAATTCGTTGTCGCCGTGCTTGAGACCGTGGGTGTAAAGGTAATGCCCTGGTAACGGAACGCCCACAGAAGCGGCAGGGGTGCCACCTCACCTTCCTGGAGGTCTCGTCCAGTGTACATCGCAGAAGATTTGACGAAATTCATGGCACTGACAGCGGCAGCCTCATAATGTGTGATTAATTCGAGCACTGCTCGAATCTCAGAGCCGGAGCAATTGAGGAGGAGGAGGTCATCAGCTTATACCCGACAGCGAAAAGTGTGTTGGCGAAGGGAGAGGCCAGAGAGCTTGGTTGTCAAGCCCCCAAAGAGAGGCTCATTGGCTAAGGTGGTGGTGGTTGTTGGGATATTTAAGGGGGACTAAACAGCGAAGGTCATCAGTCCCCCATTCCAAAAACAGGCGAGACGAAAATCTGCGGAGCAGGTAAAACCCCAGGGGGAAGGAGACGCCCCCCCAGGCACTGAAAGAACACAAATGCGGCAACAAACATTACAGACAAGAAGAGTACAGATGAATACCATACAGAAAGAAACAGAAGAAAAGAAGATGGCCGGAGACTGGTTGACTGACCACGAGAACAAAAAAAAAGAAAAAAAAAGGGAAAGAGTCAACCATCCGACTACACACCAAAACTACAACCAATTTTGAGAGACTTGAGAACAAAAGACACAGAAAGGGAAAGGTGCAGGGCCCCCCTAAATAGAACCATAAAAAGGACTACCACGGATAAAATTTAAAACGTCGTCTGTCATGGCGGCATCGTCGCATAAAACCAAAGGCAAAGTGCCCAGGAGATTAAAAGACTGCCGGAGGGTGCGCAGTCAGGGACACTCCAATAAAATGTGGGCGACCGTCAGCCGGGACCCACACGACACAGGGGGGGATCCTCCTGATGCAAAAGATGGCCGTGCGCCAGGTAGGTATGGCCGATGTGGAGCCAACACAGGACGACAGAGTCCCTGCGAGAAGACCGCAGGGAGGACCGCCACACATCGGTCGTCTCCTTAACAGCCCGCAGTTTATTCGGGGATGTCAGGCCACGCCACTCATCAGTCCACATCCCAAGCACCTTACGGCGCAACACCAACTGCAGATCACGAGCCGGGAGGCCGATCTCCAAAGCTGGGGTGTCGATCGCCCCTTTGGCCAGCCTGTTGACACGTTCGTTCCCCGGGATGCCAACATGACCTGGCGTCCAAACAAATACCACCGAACGACCAGAGCGGGTAATGGCAGAAACAGACTCCTGAATAGATGATACCAGAGGAGAAGAGGTATAGCAGCGGTCGATAGCCTGGAGGCTGCGCAGGGAGTCACTGCAGATGACAATGGACATACCTGAGCAGGAATGCATATGCTAAAGAGCGCGCAATATGGCCACCAGCTCTGCAGTAAAAATACTGCAGCCAGCCGGCAAGGAGCGCTGTTCAACATGGGCAGCGTGAGCAAAAGCGTAGGCAGTACGACCGTCAACCAGGGAACCATCAGTGTAGACAGTCTCACAGCCCGAAAATGAAGCGAGGAGCGCAGGCGGAACCGAGTTCTTGGGTCCCCGTGCCAAGTCCAGACGGACGGACGGACGGGCAGACACCAGGGAGGCGTAGGTGCACGGACTTGGAAGGGAGGCAGAAGAGGGAATGACCCCAGTTCCGACAGCAGGGACTGGTCACAGACAGCAATGGAAAGTCCAGACCTAGGTCGCTGTTCGGGCAGATGGAGGACCATGGAAGGGAAAAGCAGGCGATGATTGGTATGACCCGGCGAGTAATGCACGTGGACCGCATAGCCGGCGAGCAGGCGATGGCGGCGAATCCGCAGCGGAGGAACCCCGGCCTCCACCAGTAGACTATACACGGGTCTCGTACGAAAAGCGCCAGTTGCAAGCCGAACCCCACAGTGGTGTATGGGGTCCAACAACGTCAACACTGAGGGGGATGCAGACCCATAGGCCAGGCTCCCATAATCAAGCCTGGACTGCACAAGGGCTCTGTACAATCTCAACAGCATGCAGCGATCTGCACCCCAAGATGTGTGGCTCAGGCAGCGGAGGGCGTTGAGGTGGCGCCAGCACTTTTGCTTCAGCTGAGTAATATGAAGAACCCATGTGAGCCGGGCATCAAAGACGAGTCCTAAGAAGCGGCAAGTGTCCACCACTTCAAGTGGGTGGCCGTCAAGGTAAAGTTCAGGATGAGGGTGGACCATCCAATGCCTGCAGAAGTGCATAACTCGAGTCTTGGCTGCAGAGAACTGAAAACCATGAGTCAGAGCCCATGATGCTGCCTTGCGAACGGCTACTTGCAGCCTGCGTTCGGCGACTCCCGTAGTCTTGAGCTAAAGTTTGAAGAAAAGCCGGGAGCTGACCACGAAGACCCCACTCATGCAACGTAGCAAGAATGTGATGCCTCTATGTGGTGTCATACGCTTTCCGCAGATCAAAAAATACAGCAACGAGATGCTGACGTCGGGCAAAGGCCGTACGGATAGCAGATTCCAACCGCACCAAATTGTCCGCAGCAGACCGGCCCGACGGAAGCCACCCTGGGAAGGAGCGAGGAGACCGCGCGACTCAAGGACCCAACACAAACGCCGCCCCACCATACGTTCGAGCAATTTGCATAAAACGTTGGTGAGGGTAATGGGACGGTAGCTGTCCACCGCCAGTGGATCCGCACCGGGCTTCAAGATGGGGACAATAACACCCTCTCGCCATTGCGACGGGAACACGCCCTCGCTCCAAATGCGGTTAAAGATGGTGAGAATGTGTCTCTGGCAGTCCCTGGAGAGATGCTTCAGCATCAGCACGTGGATGCAGTCTGGTCCTGGTGTTGTATCAGGGCAATCGGCGAGGGCAGCGAGGAATTCTCTCTCGCTGAAAAGAGCATTGTATTTTTCAGAACGACACGTGTGGATGATGGCGGTATCCATAAATCCCCCGGATCCGGGACCACACGAGCGAGGGAGAGACACGGGAGCCCAAGGATGAGACATACCTCTCCCAGCACTCCTGCTTACGCCATGCAATAAGACGACAGGCCAAGGCACGGAGCCTCTTAAAGGCGATGAGGGTCTCCAGAGACGGGTGCCGCCTATGACACTGGAGAGCCCGCCGACGGTCGCGAATAGCCTCAGCAATCTCCGGCGACCACCAGGGTACAGCCTTCCTTCGAGGGAGACCAGAAGAGTGGGGAATGGCAGCCTCGGCCGCAGAAATGATTAACGTGGTTAAGACACAGACCACCTTGTCAATGTCACCCTGTGGGGGAGACGCAATGGTGGCAGCGGAAGTAAAAGCCGGCCAGTCAGCCCTGTTGAGAGCCCAGCGGGGCAGGCGCCCAGAAGAATGACACTGGGGCAGTGACAAATAGATGAGAAAATGGTCACTGCCACACAAGTCGTCATGGACTCTCCAGTGGACCGATGGTACAAGCCCTGGGCTGCACAACGACAGATCTATGGCTGAGAACGTGCCATGCGCCACACTGAAATGTGTGGCAGTGCCAGTGTTCAAGAGGCAGAGGTCGAGTTGGGAGATGAGGTTCTCGACCTCTCTGCCTCGGCCAGTAACCTTCGTTCCACCCCACAGGGGATTGTGGGCGTTAAAATCCCCCAGGAGAAGAAAAGGCGTGGGGAGTTGGGCGACAAGTGCAGCCAATTTGGTCAGGGAGACTGTACCACCTGGAGGGAGACAGACACTGCATACAGTTATGTCCTGGGTAGTCCTTACGTGGACCACCACAGCTTCCAATGATGTTTGAAGGGGCACAGGGGCACTATATACAGAGGTAAGGACATACACGCAGGTTCCACCTGACACACTATTGTAAGTGCTACGGTTGCAGTAATAACCCCTGTATCCACGAAGGACAGGGGTCCGCATTGCCAGGAACCAGGTTTCCTGGAGGGCAATGCAGAAAGCAGGTGTCATGCTTAGAACCTGTCGTAGCTCAGGGAGATGGCTAAAATAACCGCCACAATTCCACTGGAGGATTGTACAAAGCGTGTCCTATAGGGGCATTAAGGCACAGAAAAAGCGAATTACTTCACAGAGTCACATGCTGCCACCGACTGAGTGACTGACGCCGCAACTGCCATCGATTCAGAGACGGCGAGATCGAGGTCATCAGGGGACGCAAAGAGCTCGACCTCATCCTCAGAGGCAGAGCTGACAGGAAGCGGTGGCGCGGGCATCACTGTGTCCTTATGCTTCTTGGAGAGCTTCCTCTTCTCTCTCTTGTCTTTGGGAGGAGGGTTTGCATGCTGGGAGGGCTTTCCTGACACATTATCAGGAACAGAGGAAGAGCGTGAAGCCCTTCGACCAGCAGCTGGTGGCTTCTTCAGCCACTGGCTAGTGTCTTGTGAGGCACTGGGGAAGTCCTTGGAAGGGACTCCCCCAAGGGATCCCTTCCAAACAAGTGAGGCTGGAGGAGGCTGTTGCGTATCCAGCTGAGCAGCCGGAGGAGGCTGTTGCTCCCCAGGACGCTGTTGCCTCCCCGGCTGAGCAGCCGGAGGAGGCTGGCCCCTACCAGCAGTGGGGCAGGCGTAACTGGACCGTTGTGTGGGCCAACTGAGAAGGGAGTCTTTGCAGGAACTGGTGGCGGCAGAGTTGCAGCAGCATAACTCCTCAACATAGATGTGGGGTTGAGCCGGTCTAGCTTCTTCCTTGCCTCTCGGTAGGTTAAACGGTCCAGGGTCTTAATTTCTTGTATCTTCCGCTCTCTTTGGTAGACTGCACAGTCTGGCGAGCAGGGAGAATGATGCTCCCCACCGTTAACGCAGGTGGGAGGCAGAGCACATGGAGCATGAGGATGTGAAGGTCGGCCACAATCACGACACGTGGGGCTGGCAGTGCATCTGGAGGACATATGTCCGAACTTCCAGCACTGGAAGCATCGCATAGGGGGCGGGACATAGGGCTTGACATCGCACCAGTAGATCATGACCTTGACCTTCTCAGGCAAGCAGTCACCCTCGAAGGCCAGGATGAAGGCACCGGTAGCGACCCTATTATCCTTGGGTCCCCTAAAGACACGATGGACAAATTGCACACCTCGTCGTGCCAGGCTCTCCCGTAGCTCGTCATCAGACTGTAGCAGAAGATCTTTCTGAAACATAATCCCCTGGACCAAATTTAAGGACTTATGGGGAGTGACGTGAACGGGGATGTCACCGAGCTTCTCACAGGCGAGTAACGCCCGTGACTGTGCAGATGAAACTGCTTGTATCGAAATAGCCCTGCTCCTCATTTTGGAAAGAGATGCCACATCCCCAAACCTATCTTCAGGATGGTGAACAAAGAAGAGAGGCTTAGTCCCCAAAAACGAATCCCCATCGTTTCTGCTGCACACAAGGTATTGCGGTGAATATGGCTCCCGTCTGTCCGCAGCCCTACGTTCCTCCCATGGCGTGGCTAGGGAAGGGAACGATTTGGGGTTTCAAATAACTTCCGGGAATTCAGCCAGGTAACACTTTCAGCGAGCGCCGATATTTCGGCGGGAGAACACCCCGCCATTTTCAAGGCAAACTGCAACGGACAGGCGGCGTACATGCAAATTTAATACCTCGGTTCTCGGACCCAAGCAGGAAAGATGACACACACACACTGAACACTAGTGCCACCAAAGATGGCCAAAGTCAGAGCTATCGATAGTGAGACTATGAATTCGCAGGTGAGGTAGCACTGAGTCTGTCCCTCTGTTTCTTGACAAGGGAGAGAGCCGGATTCCAAACAGAGTTTAAACAGAAACCTCCATCCCTGTTAACAAGGTTGCTCGCTAATTTAATCTCAACTGCCTCCCGAATCACACTGTCCCAATAGCTGGACGTGCATGCCAATATCTCGGTGTTATTATATAACATGGAGTGACCAGTATCCAAGCAATGTTCGGCAATAGCAGATCTATTTAGCTGCTGTAATCGTGTGTGCCGTTTATGCTCAGTACATCTGTCCTCCACGGTCCTGATAGTTTGACCAATATATGCCATGCCGCAGCTACAAGGGACACGATATATACCCCGCCATTTTTATTTTGCCTTGAAAATGGCGGGGTGTTCTCCCGCCGAAATATCGGCGGTCGCTGAAAGTGTTACCTGGCTGAATTCCCGGAAGTTACTTGAAAGTTGTATACGCCAGGAGAAACTCAGGTCTCACATTGTTTACTCTACGGGGAGGAAATATATCGGTGTTTACGTAAGTTGGATAAACTTCGTAGCTGTCGAGTTAGACTGCAATGTGCTTTGTCGTTTTTATTGAGGTGTCGTGATGAAAATCATGTCCCAACATTTGCTAAGGTTGTGCACCGAATTAATTCTCCTGCCGCCAATCGAATTAAGCAACGTGCTGGCTTGCCTCTTGTTCGCGAAAGGATTCGTTTTACTCGTCGACGTTTGGATTCTGTTTCCAAAGAATTGTATCGTTTTCATTTAATGGTTGCATCTGAAGTGTCTGATTTCACTTGGGATTGGTTGGACGGTGCCTCATGGACCCAAGCTGACTGGGAGTACAACTCCGTTACTGCCGGCATTTGGCAAAGTTTGAACGTTTTCATCGCGCGGAGTCGGATGTTATATCTCGACGTTCTGTGATAAATCTCACAGAGAAATCTTTTGACGACGCAACCTTATCCGTGCTAGGGAAAGGATTAAATTTTGCACCCACTCCGAAGAATTTGCCGGTAGTTGATTTTATTAGTTCAATTGAACAGGCAGTTTGCAAACTACCTCCTGACGCTGCAGAGGAAGTTAGGAGGGAGGCATGCCGTGTTTTGACTAGGGCTCGTCCACCCAAGAGTAATGTAACGGCAGCAGAGAGGGCTGCTTTACGCTCTCTCAAAGTTGATCCCAGTATTGTTATTTTACCTGCTGACAAGGGCAATGCCACCGTTGTTTTAAATAAACATGATTATGTACAAAAGATGCAACGTTTACTATCTGATTCAACGTATCGCAGAATCGATGCTGACCCCACGAAAAGTGTTGAGAGAAAGACCAACAGCCTCCTGAAGAAAAGTGGTTTGTCGCAGGACACAATCAAGAGGCTTAACACCTATAGTGCGGTTCCCCCTAGGTTATATGGCCTTCCAAAGGTTCATAAGGAAGGGGTTCCTTTCCGTCCTATAGTGAGTAACATCGGCGCCCCGACATATTGTGTATCCAAGCATCTTGCTTCTCTTTGAGTCCAGAAGTAGGACGGTGTGAACATCATATCAGGAACTCAGCTGATTTTTTACGTCTTTTGGAGGGACTGAGGCTGAATGACTCTGATATTTTAGTGAGTTTCGATGTGGTCTCTCTCTTCACTCGTGTTCCTCTGTCTGATTCGTTGCGGTTAATTGAAGCCAGGTTTGGTGCTGATTTAACTAATCTCTTTAGGCATGTGTTGACATCCACTTATTTTTTATTTAATGACCAGTATTACGAGCAGACAGATGGAGTTGCGATGGGTAGTCCGTTGTCTCCTGTGATCGCAAATTTGTTTATGGAAGACTTCGAGGAACGTGCATTGGAGTCGGCGCATTTAAAACCCGCCTGTTTCTATAGATACGTTGACGATACCTTCGTTGTTTGGCCT
Source organism: Schistocerca americana (assembly GCF_021461395.2). Classification (NCBI taxonomy): domain Eukaryota; kingdom Metazoa; phylum Arthropoda; class Insecta; order Orthoptera; family Acrididae; genus Schistocerca; species Schistocerca americana. The sequence continues at coordinate 158,690,416 of NC_060119.1, read as the reverse complement.
CACGGTAGGGAGAATTTGAATGTCTTTCTAGGACATCTGAACTCGATCCACCCGAACATTCGTTTTACGATGGAGGTGGAAAAGGATGGTTGCCTTCCCTTTCTCGACGTGATGGTTAGGAGGAAGGATGATGGATCATTGGGACATGCAGTCTACAGGAAACGTACTCACACCGACTTGTACTTACAAGCTAATAGTTGTCACCATTCGGCTCAGCGTGAAGGGGTACTTCGTACCTTGGTACACAGGGCACATATCGTTTCTGACGCTGAGACTTTGCCAGCTGAGCTGTCCCATCTTGAAGTTACATTTCGTCAAAATGGTTACAGTGATAGACAGATTGAACGTGCGTTGCGCTATCGACCAACTGTACATCAGGTGATTGATGATAATTCTGAGTCAACACCTTAAGTCTACTGCCTTCTTGCCTTACGTAGGAAACACGTCAAATAAGATCGGTCGTATTTTACGGAAATACGATGTGAAATGTGTTTTCCGACCTCCATCTAAAATTAGAGCACTTTTGAGTTCCGTTAAGGATGATCTTGGACTGCGTAAGGCGGGTGTATATCGTGTCCCTTGTAGCTGCGGCATGGCATATATTGGTCAAACTATCAGGACCGTGGAGGACAGATGTACTGAGCATAAACGGCACACACGATTACAGCAGCCAAATAGATCTGCTATTGCCGAACATTGCTTGGATACTGGTCACTCCATGTTATATAATAACACCGAGATATTGGCATGCACGTCCAGCTACTGGGACAGTGTGATTCGGGAGGCAGTTGAGATTAAATTAGCGAGCAACCTTGTTAACAGGGATGGAGGTTTCTGTTTAAACTCTGTTTGGAATCCGGCTCTCTCCCTTGTCAAGAAACAGAGGGACAGACTCAATGCTACCTCACCTGCGAATTCATAGTCTCACTATCGATAGCTCTGACTTTGGCCATCTTTGGTGGCACTAGTGTTCAGTGTGTGTGTGTTATCTTTCCTGCTTGGGTCCGAGAACCGAGGTATTAAATTTGCATGTACGCCGCCTGTCCGTTGCAGTTTGCCTTGAAAATGGCGGGGTGTTCTCCCGCCGAAATATCGGCGGTCGCTGAAAGTGTTACCTGGCTGAATTCCCGGAAGTTATTTGAAAGTTGTATACGCCAGGAGAAACTCAGATTTGGGGTTATATGTCACAGCATTAAATTCTGTCTTACCGCGCTTAGAGACGTTGGTGGTCGTGCGGCCACCGGATTGAGACTTCACCCACTTCATTGCGGGGCATCTCCCCGATGCCACCCACTCCGACCAGGGGCTCTCCGCATGGGCGCCACCCACCCACAGAAATGGCCACCTGGCAGGATGGCCGTTGCCAGGAGTCCTGATGCCCCAGAGACGAGCATCTACTCCTTGGCTTACGTGGGGAGGTGTCAGCTCAGGAATCGGCAGTACGATCCCTGTGTTGTCAGGGGGCTACAACCTAGAGGGTACATGGCGACCCCACCACAACGGGCTGGCTACCGTGCTGGATTTTGGGTGCCATGGGAAGTCCAGAGGTATCGTGGGTGCAGATGGTGACGCACTAAGGGTGTAACTGACACAAACCATCAAGTGTGTATGCCCAAAAAGAGGGATGGAGGGTGCATTTATGACGCCAAGACGATAAAAAGTGCAAGGGTCTTAGGGCACAGAGGACTGATGGTGCACCACATAAGGCGTCCTTCCCCAAAAGGCTCGTACTTCTGTAGAATTTGGAAAAATGGAGGTCAAACCCAAGAGGGGACCATCACATTAAGGCCGAAACGTTTGAGACTCCTTTTAGTCGCCTCTTACGACAGGCAGGAATATCGCGGGCCTATTCTTACCCCCGAACCCGCAGGGGGAATTGGCTATGGTACACAGGAGGGTAGAGAGGGGACACTCTTGCCGTACGGAACGGCAGATGGGTACTGGCCCTACTCAACGTCCGCTGACTTGGACACGTGAACTGGCGCTGTTGTAAACACGCTGGAGAACGTCGATGAACGGAGCGGGGATGAATAATCGGGGAGCCACCGAAAACAGGAAACGATGACGCTATCGAACCCGCTATAGAAATCTGTAGCGACGACAGCTGCACGGAGTCTGCAGTCCGCCGCCATCGTAATTAAGTCGCGTCGTTCCCCTGTGGCAGTCTGTATGTTGACCTGTCTCCCACGCGTCGATTATTCTGGGGATAGGACATGAAGGAGAAGCATTGTCAGTAAGTGGCGAAAATACTGTAATCGGCATTGAGTAGGGTAATCGGTCTATAACTCGTAACCGTCGAACCACGGGCTGGTTTGTGGAACGGAATGATGATTCCCTCAACAAAAGCGCGTGGCATTGCTTGGTCAGAGGTCACCAGTTCTTGATGCATAGTCATTCACCGCGGTGCCATGAGATCCCGGAAGACACGGTAAAACTCAACTGGTAAGTCGTCAATACCAGGCGATCGGTTAACTGCGCCCTTGTCGATTGCGTTGTCGATTTCGTCTCGTGTGACCGCCACTCTCAAACAATTCACCTCCCTGTGGGGGAGGGTGCGCATGACCTAATGCAAAATGGAGTCGCCTACTTCAGTATCAGCATCTTCTTCCCTTTAAGTGCGATGGTATGGGTGGCATTTCCAAACGCGCATGATCGTGGCGCCGCGTCTGTATCGCCACCCTTTCCAGTTTCCTGCGTGTCAGCGCAATTATCCTCACCTTAATTCTTTGCTGTTCAGCCTGGTGGTCTGGAGTTGGCGGCTGAGTGTCCAGAAGTAGCGGAAGTCAACAGCGTTGCGATGCCAGTCCGCAAAGTCTGTTCGGTACATCATCAGTGTCCTCCAGATCGCTAGTTTGGCGATGTCAAGCGGTAGCGGGGAAGACATCGTTCGCAGGCTGTCCGTGTCTCAGTTACTTGTTGGCGTCAAGTCAGGCCATGCATAAGAGAAGTATTTAGTTTCCATGTCATGCGGATTCGCCATACAGATTGCGTCGGAAAGAGGACCGTGCACATGCAAGTGAAACCGTCAGGAAAGGCCAGTGGTTAGCTTTCGGCTCCCCGTATCGCAGATCTAAGAGTCTGTGGGGCATATATCTTGTCTAGACGGCTTGTGGAATGACTGGTAAGGAAGGTATGGCCAGAACGGTCACCATGTTGGAATTCCCATTATACGTAGCTCCTGGCATGTAGTATAGCGTGGATCCCGATCTTTCGGGTGCAGAGTGCAGTTAAATCACCTCATAGTAGGCAGTGGTCGTATCGCTCTAAAAACAGGGGGGGGGGGGGGCATTTTCTCGGAATAAAACTGGACCCGTTTTGTCGTTGGTCGATGCCTGAAGGAGCGTAGACATTAATGATGTGTCCAGAATGATATTTTCACTCTGCAGCGGAGTGTGCGCTGATATGAAACTTCCTGGAAGATTAAAACTGTGTGCCGGACCGAGACTCGAACTCGGGAACTTTGCCTTTCGCGGGCATGTGCTCTACCAACTGAAATACCCAAGCACGACTCACGACCCGTCCTCACAGCTTTACTTCTGCCAGTATCTCGTCTCCTACCTTCCAAACTTTACAGAAGCTCCTTTCTTTCAGGAGCGCTAGTTCTGCAGGGTTCGCAGGAGAGCTTCTGTAAACTTTGGAAGGTAGGGGACGAGGTACTGGCAGAAGTAGCTGTGAGGAAGGGGCGTGAGTCGTGCTTGGGTAGCTCATTTGGTAGAGCCCTTCCCCGCGAAAGGCAAAGTTCCAGTCTCGGTCCAGCACACAGTTTTAACCTGCCAGGAAGTTTCATTAATGATGTGTGTCCGCATTGCAGTGAGTGCCATGCCCCGAGTTGATGGAAGAGAGGCATAAGGTGGATTTTCACCTTGAAACGGATACTGTTTGTGTTGATGGTTGCTTTTCAGTTGGCCTGATGCCGGACTGCTCGAGGCTGGTCCACTTTGTAGTCAGCGCAAAGGCTTTGGCGTCGTAGTGGAACGTTATCTCGCCCGCCCGCAGGGGATTCTAGGGAGAGTATGATCAGTAGATCGGCCATGACGACGCAGGGTCCCAACGAGTCCTGCGCCTCGACGTCCTCCCCGTGCCATGCCGTGGAGGCGGGCACCAGTGTATCTTCCATTTTGTCTGCAGAAGAAGATGTAGTGATTCGTGGTGTAATTTCGGTTGTGCTATGTCCATTGAATAGTTCAGCGTCCGCATGGGGCGTCGAGGCGACGGGCGCACACTGGTGGATGTCTCTACGATCATAACGTCTTCGTCGGCAGTAACGGATTCGGGGGCGTCGTACGGATCAACGGTTGCGTCCGGCCGAGACGGCGGACCGAACGAGGTGCTCTCCGTGAGGTATGGTCGTTCTCGTTTGTGGCTTCCGGTCGGCGTTGCGAACCGGTAGGAGAAGCAAGAGCAGCGGCGTAGCTCACCAGTAGCACCGTAGGTTGCGACGAGGGGTCCTTCGGCACCTGGAAGCTGCATAATACGCGGTTGTAGGCATTCGGATCTAAGGTGACCTTCTTTGCTGCACACTGAATAGTTACGAGCCTGGCCGTGGTAAATACACTCCTGGAAATGGAAAAAAGAACACATTGACACCGGTGTGTCAGACCCACCATACTTGCTCCGGACACTGCGAGAGGGCTGTACAAGCAATGATCACACGCACGGTACAGCGGACACACCAGGAACCGCGGTGTTGGCCGTCGAATGGCGCTAGCTGCTCAGCATTTGTGCACCGCCGCCGTCAGTGTCAGCCAGTTTGCCGAGGCATACGGAGCTCCATCGCAGTCTTTAACACTGGTAGCATGCCGTGACAGCGTGGACGTGAACCGTATGTGCAGTTGACGGACTTTGAGCGAGGGCGTATAGTGGGCATGCGGGAGGCCGGGTGGACGTACCGCCGAATTGCTCAACACGTGGGCCGTGAGGTCTCCACAGTACATCGATGTTGTCGCCAGTGGTCGGCGGAAGGTGCACGTGCCCGTCGACCTGGGACCGGACCGCAGCGACGCACGGATGCACGCCAAGACCGTAGGATCCTACGCAGTGCCGTAGGGGACCGCACCGCCACTTCCCAGCAAATTAGGGACACTGTTGCTCCTGGGGTATCGGCGAGGACCATTCGCAACCGTCTCCATGAAGCTGGGCTACGGTCCCGCACACCGTTAGGCCGTCTTCCGCTCACGCCCCAACATCGTGCAGCCCGCCTCCAGTGGTGTCGTGACAGGCGTGAATGGAGGGACGAATGGAGACGTGTCGTCTTCAGCGATGAGAGTCGCTTCTGCCTTGGTGCCAATGATGGTCGTATGCGTGTTTGGCGCCGTGCAGGTGAGCGCCACAATCAGGACTGCATACGACCGAGGCACACAGGGCCAACACCCGGCATCATGGTGTGGGGAGCGATCTCCTACACTGGCCGTACACCACTGGTGATCGTCGAGGGGACACTGAATAGTGCACGGTACATCCAAACCGTCATCGAACCCATCGTTCTACCATTCCTAGACCGGCAAGGGAACTTGCTGTTCCAACAGGACAATGCACGTCCGCATGTATCCCGTGCCACCCAACGTGCTCTAGAAGGTGTAAGTCAACTACCCTGGCCAGCAAGATCTCCGGATCTGTCCCCCATTGAGCATGTTTGGGACTGGATGAAGCGTCGTCTCACGCGGTCTGCACGTCCAGCACGAACGCTGGTCCAACTGAGGCGCCAGGTGGAAATGGCATGGCAAGCCGTTCCGCAGGACTACATCCAGCATCTCTGCGATCGTCTCCATGGGAGAATAGCAGCCTGCATTGCTGCGAAAGGTGGATATACACTGTACTAGGGCCGACATTGTGCATGCTCCGTTGCCTGTGTCTATGTGCCTGTGGTTCTGTCAGTGTGATCATGTGATGTATCTGACCCCAGGAATGTGTCAATAAAGTTTCCCCTTCCTGGGACAATGAATTCACGGTGTTCTTATTTCAATTTCCAGGAGTGTAATTAATGCGCGGCATCCGCCGATCTGTAAGTAGGACGGGACATGGCTTCGGAGTTCAATGGTGACCTGTCGGACGCCGTTTAGAACAGGACATATCCGAAACTGTGTCCACTTCTCCGCAGTGTGGCCGTGGAATGTGCCGTATGGTCGGAATGCCGCGACGACTTCCTCTGCAGGAAGTTCGAATGGCAACTAGAAAATGCGTATCGTACGCATACCTAAGTCGGCGTGGTCGCCCCCACATTGCCATTAGCATGACATAAGCGGAGCGCCTGTTTGGTCTCATGTAGTATGCGTTCACACGCCGCGTCGTTACTGATTTTAACGTAGGCCGTGCTGCTCACGATCGACAAATGTATTCCGATAATATCGGTCGCCGGGGTCTCCATTTCCTCTCACAGTAAACGCTCCACCAAGAATGCTTTGGGTCGGGCATAATCGTTGCAGAAAGTAAATCGGAGTGTAGATTTACGGTAACGGTTAGGTATGTATCGTAGACAATAAGGCGGCTCTTAAACAATGGCCGTCAGAATGTAAGTAAGGCGAGTTTGCGCTCCACGCAAGTAAAACATTGACGCGTCCGCTCTGTTGCCCTGCCGAAGGCATACTGGCCCCTAAACTACGCATTTGAGCTGGCCTGACTTTATACCACGTCAATAAATTCCTAGAGTCTCCAATTGAAATTGTCTTTTCTTGCTAGGAGCGTCACTGATGTTTTGCCCCAACATGTTGCTGCAAGTTGTTGTTCCTCCTCCTATTCTGAATCTTTTAAAGCAAACGGAGCGTTGCACTTCACTCCTGCCGCCCTCCGTGAAATACTTCCAAACTAGAGATGGTTGCATACTGTGGTATAACTGGTATCCAGCACTACAGCGAGAAACTACCGTAAGACCAGATGGCGGCATGTTCTGTAACTGCATGTACACGCGTTCCGTCCAGCAAGCCACGCCACACGGCACCAGGTACTCCTTTCTTTCTGTAATACTGTTCCGATTCATATGTTTGTTGCTAATTTGAAACCATAGGCGTATCTATTAAATCACTGCTGATTGCTTCCAAATCTGTATAGTAACCTAATATTTCAAAGCAATTGAAATTTTAGAATTGAACATGACACGTTTTTAAACAAAACTTTATTCAAAAACCGAAAATTTTAGCACTGCTGCTATGGAAAATTGATAACCGGTTTTTTTATCCGGTTATTAGCGCAAAATTGAAACCCTGTTACAACAGACAATAAACACGGAAGAATACCGGTTATTCAGCTAAAACATCGGTACCGATTTTAAGCGGTCGATGTATCTCAACCCTACTAAGATATTCGTTCTTTCGGTAACAACTGTCGAGTGTCGAATCATTCTGGAGCACCACAAGCACTGCTACTGCTGTAATGTGGAGGCCGTAGATCTTAGACTAAGATTCACATCCACTTTGGTGAGGCCAGGGCAACCATTACACCGACACTTATTCTGATCACAGAATCCGACTTCTTTCTCTCATTCTTCTTATTCTTAACTGTCGTTTCGGCCAGAACGAACATATGAGTTCATTACATTCGTCCACCTACCATTTCTATTCCTGTCCGCCCCTGGCAGCTGAGTGGTCAGCGCGACGGAATGTCATACCTAGCGGTTCCGGTTCGATTCCTAGCTGGGTCGGAGATTTCCTCCGCTGACAGACTGTGTGGTGTGTTGTCCTTATCATCATCATTTCATCCCCATGAACACGCAAGTCGCCGAAGTGTCGTCAACTCGAACGATTTGCACCACGTGAAAGGTCTACCCGACGGGAGGTGGTGGTGGTGGTGGTTAGTGTTTAACGTCCCGTCGACAACGAGGTCATTAGAGACGGAGCGCAAACTCGGGTTAGGGAAGGATTGGGAAGGAAATCGGCCGTTTCCTTTCAAAGGAACCATCCCGGCATTTGCCTGAAACGATTTAGGGAAATCACGGAAAACCTAAATCAGGATGGCCGGAGACAGGATGGAACCGTCGTCCTCCCGAATGCGAGTCCAGTGTCTACCCGACTGGAGGCCCTAGCCACACGGCTTTCCCATTTCTGTTCCTGGCTTTCGTAGTGCGTTCTCTTTTTCTCAGTTCCGCTGACGGAGTGGGTGGTGTGTTGTCCTTATCATCATCATTTCATCCCCATGGACACGCAAGTCGCCGCATTGTCGTCAACTCGAACGATTTGCACCAGGTGAAAGGTCTACCCGACGGGAGGCTCTAGCCACAGGGCATATCCATTTCTGTTCCTGGCTTTCGTAGTGCATTCTCTTTTTCTCAGTTCCGCTGACAGACTGTGTGGTGTGTTGTCCTTATCATCATCATTTCATCCCCATGAACACGCAAGTCGCCGAAGTGTCGTCAAGTCGAACGATTTGCACCACGTGAACGGTCTACCCGACAGGAGGCCCTAGCCACAGGGCATATCCATTTCTGTTCCTGGCTTTCGTAGTGCATTCTCTTTTTCTCAGTTCCGCTGACAGACTGTGTGGTGTGTTGTCCTTATCATCATCATTTCATCCCCATGAACACGCAAGTCGCCGAAGTGTCGTCAACTCGAACGATTTGCACCACGTGAACGGTCTACCCGACAGGAGGCCCTAGCCACAGGGCATATCCATTTCTGTTCCTGGCTTTCGTAGTGCATTCTCTTTTTCTCAGTTTCGCTGACGGAGTGGGTGGTGTGTTGTCCTTATCATCATCATTTCATCCCCATGGATACGCAAGTCGCCGAAGTGTCGTCAACTCGAACGATTTGCACCAGGTGAAAGGTCTACCCGACGGGAGGCTCTAGCCACAGGGCATATCCATTTCTGTTCCTGGCTTTCGTAGTGCATTCTCTTTTTCTCAGTTCCGCTGACAGACTGTGTGGTGTGTTGTCCTTATCATCATCATTTCATCCCCATGGACAAGCAAGTCGCCGCATTGTCGTCAACTCGAACGATTTGCACCAGGTGAAAGGTCTACCCGACGGGAGGTCCTAGCCACACGGCTTTTCCATTTTTGTTCCTGGCTTTCGTAGTGCATTCTCTTTTTCTCAGTTCCGTTGTCTCTGTCTCTATCTTGATATCATCCTTTCATCTTTTCCGTGGCCTTCCTCGGCCCCCTTCTTTCTCTTCACGGATCGCAAGGATGCTACTAAAGAAAATTTCATTCTAATAAGGTGTCCCGCCCATATCAGACTTCTTTTTCGTCCTTCGGCCAAGGTCAGCTTGCGAGTATAGGTCTGCCGGTTCCTATTTTTTTTTTAATATCCTCCATTCCTGTGACTTGTTGTTTCTTTTGGGCCAGATATTTTTCTTTAATATCTTGGTCTCCAAGACTGTAAGCTGTTTCCTTTATCTATTTCCTTAATGTAATCGTTTCAGATCCATATGGAGCTACCAGGACTGTTACGCTCTGGTATAGCAACCCTCGAAATATCTACTTCACACTACGCCACGTATGCCACAGGTTTATTTTCCGCTGCAATCCTTAACTTAATGCAGATCCTTTCTATTCTGCTCATTACAAAAGTGTGCCACATATTGAAATGTATCTACTCTGTTTTGCACCCGTTGACTCAGGGTAGCGTCTTTGATTCATATTTAAACGGTCTTTGGTTCCGGGTTCGAATACCGCCGTTGCTTAAATTTTGATTAATAATCAGCATTGGCGGTCGAAGACTTCTGGCACAAGATGATGATGATGATGATGATGATGATGATGATGTCTGTTTTGTGGGGCGTTCAACTGCGCGGTCATCAGCGCCTGTACAAATTCCCAAACTTTTCTGAGTCCAAACTCACCACTTTCATGAATGATGATGAAATGATGAGGGCAACACAAAAACACCCAGTCATCTCGAGGCAGGTGAAAATCCTTGACCCCGCCGAGAATCTAACCGGGGACACCGTGCTCGGGAAGCGAGAACGCCACCGCGAGACCACGAGCTGCGGAGTCCGGCACAAGAAGTCACCCTCATTCTGACAATCGCCTTGTTATAGAGAGCGGAGGAGCGAAGAGACGTTCAGGGCACTCTCTTGTACTGGGGTGGGAAACTGTCCCTAAAGGCGGAAGAATCAGCAATGATTCAAGCATGAGGATGACGAAAGCAATGGAAACCACTGCATTAAAGATACGTAACGTGTGTCCACAAGACATGTGGCCTGTAATTGAAGAAGTGCCAAGATGATCTCTCCATTGGCAGAAGATCCCGGGATAGTCGATATCCGGATCTCTGGGGGGTACTGCCAAGGGGGAGGTTACCATGAGAAAAAGATTGAATAATCAACGAAAGGGGCGTGGAATATCAGAAGCTTGAAAGTGGTAGGGAAACTAGAAAATCTTAAGGGGATACGGAATCGGATTTTGGGTTAAAAAATCGAATTTTTTTTATTGGCGTATTATATTCTGCCATGTTTCCTCTTTAAAATGACGTATCATACATAGCTCTACTACAATTATAACTATTTTATTTTTATATATTTGTGAGATCAGGTATTGCGCTTTAGTTAGACACGTCTCTCGTGGCTGACCATGAACTTTTTGGCAGTACCTTTAAAGTGACATGAATTCAAATATCCCGGTTTCCAGCGACTATTTATACACTAGTTGCCCGAAAATGTTTCTCTCTGGTTTCCTCAAGTTACTCTTTGACTTTGTGGCGGGACTGTTTTGTAAACAGTGTGATATAAGAAAGTAGTTGTTGTTGAGTTATTTCGTATTTAGTGCTTCATTTTTCGCAGTGAAAATGCCTAGAGCTAAAGCAAAAGTATTTAAAAAGCGTGTGAACTGGCAAAAGAAAAGAAATAATGATTCATTAGCAAAGCAAAGCAGTTCATCATCATCACTGTTGGAAAATGTGAATCCACTTATTACTGATTTGCCGAACGAACTTACACCAAATGAAAACAGTGCTTCTCATAAAAAACTAAGAGATTTGGAAGAGAAATATAATTTACTTCATAGAGGGAATGAAGTTTTTGAACTCATTGATACGAATATATTGTGTGAAGCTCTTGAAAACAGTTTGTGCTGCAAAAAATGTCATGGAAACGTTTCTCTGAAAGTAGAATCCCATGTTGGCCTGGCTGCCCAGTTTAATTTAATATGCAGTGTTTGTAAATACAGCTGTAAGTTTCCAAGTTCGGTTTCAGTAACTGTAAATAATGGATACAAGAAAACTGAACTTTATAGTGTAAATATTAGGTTAGTTTATGGATTGCGAGCAATTGGTAAGGGCAAAGCAGCTGGTGATATGCTATGTGGTGTTCTAAATCTTCCAAGTGCACCTTCAAAGTTTGAAGCTTACAATTATGTACTAGGATCTGCAGTTGAAGATGTAGCACAGAAGTCAATGCAGGTTGCTGTGGAAGAAGCAGTGGAAGAAAATGACGGCAGTCGTGACCTCATAGTGGCGTTTGATGGCACGTGGCAGAAAAGGGGCCACACCTCCAACAATGGTGTTGTAACAGCAACTAGTGTTGATACTGGCAAGGTTATTGATGTTGCAATAATGTCTAAATACTGTAGGTGCACAGGCAGGCTGAAAAATGAACACAGTGATGACTGTATTGCTAATTATTATGGTAGTAGTGGTGGCATGGAGGTTGCTGGGGTGAAGAAAATTTTTCATCGCTCTTCACAGTGGTATAATGTTCGCTATGTCAAATATCTGGGAGATGGTGACTCTAAAGCATTCAAAGAAGTTTTGGAAAGCAAACCATATGGGAACAGTGTAAATATAAGCAAACTTGAATGTATAGGACATGTGCAGAAGAGAATGGGTGCCAGGCTGAGAAGGTTAAAATCAGTTATGAAAGGGAAAAAACTAGATGATGGGAAAACCTTGGATGGCAGAGGAAGATTGACTGATTCCATAATAGACCACATTCAGAACTGCTATGGCCTTGCAATCAGGCAAAATACAGGCAATCTTGAAGAAATGAGGAGAGCTATATGGGCTTTATATTTCCACACCGCATCCACGGATGAGCATCCACAACATGGTTTGTGCCCCAAAGGTGAAAACAGCTGGTGTAAATACAATAGGGGACTAACAACAGGAGAGAAATACATTCACCACCACAGTCTACCATCAGCCATCATGGCAGAAATAAAGCCCATTTTCAGAGATCTGGCTGACAGAAGTCTTCTGATGAAATGTCTTCACGGAAAAACGCAGAACCCCAACGAGTGCTTGAATAGTGTGATATGGCATCGTCTCCCAAAAACAGTGTTTGTCGGAATTAATACACTACATTTTGGTGTGTATGATGCTGTGGCAACCTTCAATCTTGGAAATATAACTAAATGCCAGGTCCTTCAAAAGTTGGGTATGTGTGTTGGTTCCCGTACGGTACGTGCTATGTTCTTTTTAGATCAGCACAGACTAAGGCATGCTGATAATATAATCAAGACATTAGTGAAAAAAGCAAGACAGGTGCAGAGGGGTGCCAAAAGAAGACTTGAAGATGATTATGAAGACTGTGAAGGGGGTATTAACTACGGATCAGGAATGTTTTAATCTTCTTTCTCCGTTTCCCGTAAGTTTACTTTTTACTTCATCTAGGAACATTATCTCAGGTACTGGTCAACCTAGAAGTCTGAAATTTTTATGACGTAGTGACATAGGTCCCTATTACATACTGAAACAACGATTTTTTAATTACTTGATTTACAAAAGACTTAGGGGTGATAGTCTAGTAAAAAGCGATGGAAAAAATTTACTTAAAAATAAATGTACAATATCTCTGTAAGAAAATACTTTGACAATAAACTGTTGTTTCAGTATTGTTGTAACATATGAATGCACATACAGTAAAATTTTTACCTCTCTGTCTCCAGTAGTTTGTGAGAAAATGTTCCCTATAGTAGGCATATATTAACATTGCGGGGATAGGTGATTCCGTATCCCCTTAAAAGGGAAAAGCAAAGGAACAATCTAGATACAGTTGGGGTCAGTGAAGTGAAGTGGAAAGAAAACAAGCATTTCTGGTCACATGAATATAGGGTAATGTCAACAGCAGGAGAAAATGGTAGAACAAAAAGTTTCAGCTAGTAATAGCGAATGCTTTGTTCAAGAATCACAAGAGGAGGAGGTATACTTGGAAAAGGCCGCGTGATTCGGGAAGACTTCAGTTAGATTACATCATAGTCAGACAGAGATTCCGAAATCAGATACTAGATTGAAAGGTGTACCCAGAATCAGATATAGACTCAGATCACAAGATAGTAGTGATGAAGAGTAGGCTGAAGTTTAAAACATTAGTCAGGAACAATCAATGTGCTAAGAAGTGGAATACAGAAGTACTAAGGAGTGACGAATTAACTTGAAGCTCTATAAGGCTATAGATACAGCACTAAGTCATGGCTCAGTAGGTGGTACGGTTGAATAGGAATGGATATCTCAAAGGGCCATCACAGAAGTTGGGAAGGAAAACTTAGGTACAAAGAAGGTAACAAAGAAGAAAGCACGGGTAACGAAAGTGGTGTGTAGACTGTATGACTCTGGCGACAAACCATCTGTCTTTCGGAAAAATATTATTGACACAATTCAGAAGATTGAAAGAGCTGCCAATCTCCTTAGCAGCTCATACATCCAAGTTGGTGACGATAATAATATACACAAGAATGGAAAAGAAAATCGAGGATGTGCTAGATGACGTTCTCTTTGACTTTAGGAACGGTAAAGGCACGAGAGAGAGAGGCAATCCTGACACTGCGGTTGATAATGGAAGTAGGACTAAAGAAAAATCAAGACACTTTCATAAGATTTGTCGACCTGGAAAAAGCATTCGACAATGTCAAATGGTGCAAGATGTTCCGAATTCTGAGAAAAATTGCGGTAGACTAAAATAGAAGCCGGGGAATATACTATATGTAGTATTCCCAATAGGGAATAATAAGAGTGGACGAGCAAGAACGAAGTGCTCGGAGTAAAAATGGTTTAAGACAGATATGTAATCTTTCCCCGCTCCCGTACAATCTGTACATCGAAGAAGCAATGATGGAAACAGAAAGAATTGTTCAGGAGTGGAATTAAAAATCAAGGTGAGAGGATATCAATGATAGGTTCGCTGGTGACATTGCTAACTTGAGTGAAAGTGAAGAAGAATTACATCATCTACTGAATTACATGAGCAGTCTAATGAGTACAGAATATGGATTGAGAGTAATTCGAAGAAAGTTGAAAGTAATGACACGTAGCAGAAATGAGAACAGCGACAAACTTAACATCAGGATTTATGGTCACGAAGCAAATAAAGTTAAGGAATTCTGCAACCTAGGCAGGAAAATGAAGAGTGACGAACGGAGCAAGGAGGACATCAAAAGCATACTGGCAATGGCAAAAAGGGCAAGCCTGGCCAAGAAAAGTCAACTAATAACAAACATCGGCCTTCATTTGAGGAAGAAATTTCTGAGAATGTACGTCTGGAGTACAGTATTACATGGTAGTGAAACTGAGACTGTGGGGAAACCGAACAGAAGAGAATCGAAGCATTTGAGATGTGGTGCTACAGACGAATCTTGAAAATTAGGTGGACTGATAAGGTTCTGAGCGGGATCTGAAAGGAACGTGTGGAAAACACTGATAAGGAGAAGGGGCAGTGCGGTAGGACATCTGTTAAGACAAGAGGGAATGACTTCCATGGTACTAGAGGGAGCTGTAGAGGACAAAAACTGTAGAGGAAGACAGAGATTGGAATACATCCAGCAAATAATTGAGGACATAGGTTGCAAGTGCTACTATGAGATTAAGAGGTTAGCAAGGGAGAAGAATTCGTGGCGGGCCGCATCAAACCAGTCAGAAAACTGATGACGAAAGAAAATAACTCTTTTAAAGTAACTTCATCAACCGTCAATGGGGTAGCCTTACTCAATTATCTGTATGTTGTATGAAGCACATAAAGATAACATGCAAATCTCTCCCATTACAGTCCGCAGCTCGTGGTCGCGCGGTAGCGTTCTCGCTTCCCGCGCCCGGGTTCCCGGGTTCGATTCCCGGCGGGGTCAGGGATTTTCTCTGCCTCGTAATGACTGGGTGTTGTGTGATGTCCTTAGGTTTAAGTAGTTCTAAGTTCTAGGGGACTGATGACCATAGATGTTAAGTCCCATAGTGCTCAGAACCATTTCTCCCATTACACCAGTAACGCGCGAAATTCTGAAACTAAAACTGCATTCTGGAACGACTGGACTAGCAGACCGTGATGTCAGAATAACTGTGTGATTATCTGAAATAACTTTTTTTTTGAGTCATTTGCCTTCCGACTGGTTTTATGTGACCCGCCATGAATTGATCTCCTGCACCAGCCTCTTCACCACAGCGTAGACTTGCAAGCTAGGTCCTCCACTGAAACTTGATTACATATTAAAACTGTGTGCCGGACAGAGACTCGAACTCGGGACCTTTGCCTTTCGCTGGCAAGTGCACTACCATCTAAGCTACCCAAGCCCTGTCCTCACAGTTTTACTTCTGCCAGTACCTCGTCTCCTACCATCCAAACTTTACAGAAGCTCTCCTGCGAACCTTGCAGAACTATCACTCCTGAAAGAAAGGACATTGCGGAGACATGGCTTAGCCACAATCTGGGGGATGTTTCCAGAAAGAGATTTTCACTCTACAGCGGAGTGGTACCGAGTTCGAGTCTCGGTCCGGCACACAGTTTTAATCTGTCACGAAGTTCCATATCAGCGCACACTCCGCTGCAGAGTGAAACTCTCATTCTGGACAGGTCCTCCATTATTTGCTAGATGTATTTCAGGCTCTGTCATCCCCTGTAGCAAGCAGCATTAACTCTCTACAGTTACCGCTTCAAATGTTGCTCACTGCGAAATCTCCCAGTGATTTTAAGTTTGCATTTCTTCTTTATGAAAGTGGCAATTTATATTGCTGCAGGGCAGCCTAGATCTCAGGCATTACCAAACTTCTTCACCTCCACATCCACAACCGCCGAACAGATCGGCAAGAAAGCGACCTAATGAAAACGTGGTAAAATATTGTGTGTGGTCGACGACAAGACGGAGAGAGGGCAAAGTTTACGTTGTAGGTCATACACTGTCCTAACGTCTGTCATAAGAGGGTGTGGACAAGAGACGCTAGCGTCTCGTCACCTTTCATCGTGCAGTAACTGAGTACACCATTAGATGTAGGTAGAGGCTCCTTTAGTGTGACAGCAGTTGGAAGCGCAAGTCTGGGACACGGTGCCGCGGCAGCGGCAGAGGCTTATTAGTGTGAGGACCGCGGGATCCGATAAGCTGCAGTTAACGAAGCGGCCGGCGGCCGAGTGTCCTCCAGAGGGCGGAGTTGCCTCTCCAGTGGCCGCACCGCTCACTCCAGCGCCCTCCAGGGACCCGTAATGAAACTCTCGTGCGCGGAATTGGGGCCCGCGTCCAATCCTCCAACAGGTCAGCGGCAGTTCTGGCCCGCTAAGGTGGTCAGCTTCTTTCTCCAACTGCGGCCGGAAAAAGGTTCTCCTGTTCAGCGTCACCACCTGTATCTATAAGGCACTGTGTTGAGCTACAAATGGTTTCAAAATGGGACCGTTCGTATAAGTCACTGAAAGAGTTAAAAATCAGTGATAGATGATCGAATATTCGAGCGCAGGCGTACACATGAGGGGCTTCAGAAAGTAATTTAAACGTGTCATCCCACCATCGCGCAACAGGAGTAGTACATTATGAGAAGAAAGTACTTGTTCTGGGCCTTCTGCAGACACTGTCCAGCTGCGGTACGGATAGCAGGTGCAACACAGCATGAGAGTCAAGTTGCGCGACTAGTGCAAACGTACTCCACGGTTGAATCACATGGGACAGTAAGATTCCTGTAGGCTAAACATCTAAATCTGCACGCGGTATACCGGTGAAATTCTGTGGTATGTGAACCACGAGCAATGTTGCGTCAAGCCGTAGTGAAATGGTGCCATCAACGTTGTCGATGCTCATGGACTATCACACATCGTGCATCATGCATTTTCCATGTTTCCGACAAGCTGAAAGAACATCCGGATTTTCCGGATGCCCACGCAGCAGTTCTCGAGTGGCTCTGTAACCAAGGAGAGTGTTCCTCCCGTTGAGTGACTCGTAGAAAGTTCCGATCCTTGTTTACAGAGGCTATCTGTCTGTGTCGAAAAATACTGTCCTGAATTGTAGTGCAGAATTCAACAAAAAATTACCTTTCCTTCCATAATAATGTGCTATTTCTCAAAGTTCCCTCGCATATACATAATAAAATCAGTTTACTCTGTTTATTTTCAAAGAAATAATACCAACTTTTAAAACCCAACCACCAAGAATGATACAGGAAATATATAACCACACCGGACAGGAGAATAATCAATGCCAGTAGGGCTAGCCGGCCGCAGTGGCCGAGCGGTTCTAGGCGCTTCAGTCTGGAACCGCGCGACCGCTACTGTCGCAGGTTCGCATCCTGCCTCGGGCATGGATGCGTGTGATGTTCTTAGGTTAGTTAGGTTTAAGTAGTGCTAAGTTCTAGGGGACTGATGACCTCAGATGTTAAGCTCCATAGTGCTCAGAGCCATTTTTAAACATAACGCTAATACATTGTAATACCGCCTCTTGTTTGTTTAGGCAAGTTGTATGTATCTGGACACACTGACTGGTCATTATAGCTACAGGGATGTTGATTGCCTCATTTCATCCGCTGTTCGAAATAGACAAAGGGATTGCAATCGGGTGATCATTCGAGGTGGAATAGGATTGTGTGTCCGTGAAACCAAGATTGTAAGCGCGCAGGTATGTGGAAACGTCTATTGTCGGCCTCGGAAGATGGAAGTGTCCACAGAATACTCACGAAGATTTAGAAGAAAAGGGAACACCTAGTCACCGAGAATATTCAGATAGGCGTCCTGGTTCATCTTCGTAACGTGAATAAGTCGTTCACATCACGCCACGAACACCCCAAAAACACCACACAAGCACCTCCCCTACGAACTGCATCCTACACACGTTGCGTCATTCAACTGTCGGTGTACCCAACGTCTTGCATTATTTGCAAAGAGGCAGAATTACCCCTCGGTGCACTTAAAAACTCGCCTCGAGTCAGGTATGTCAATGTCCATCATCAGTGAAGTAAAAAACAGTCCATATATTTCAGTAAAAGCCCTGTTCCACATAAATCTGTTAACTGTTCAAATTACATTTGTTATGTTTGTGTGAAAATAGTCACTTTGACAAGACTTTTTTCAACAGTGACCTCATGTGCTCGCCTACCCTAAAACAGTAGATTAAAATTAACAGTTCATGTCAATGTTAAAAACATAAAAACCACTCCTACACGGAAACACAATGCTGCTCTGCAAAAATCGCCCGATTTCACGACAGTAAAAACTGTCCATCGTGTTAACCAGTTCATATACAACGCAAAATACGAGTTAAATTGTATATAAGTGTGCCTCTTCATTAGATATTTTTATTGGCTGCTTTATCAGATGTCCAAAACAAATGATACGAAACAGCACTGTAGGTGCATCTGAAGTCGGTATTCAAATGGATATCAATGATACAATTCGCTGATGACATCGCTATCCTCAGTGAAAGTGAAAAAGAATTGCATGATATGCTGAATGGAATGATCTATTGAGCAGACAATACGGATTAAGAGTAAATCTACGAAAGACGAAAGTAATGAGAAGCAGCTGAAATGGGAATAGCGAGAAACTTAAAATCAGGATTGAAGGTCACGATGTAGATGAATTGAAGGAATTCTGCTACCTACGTAGGAAAATAACCAATGATGGACGGAGCAAGCAGGATATCAAAAGCGGACTAGCTCTAGCGAAAAGGGCGTTCCTCGCCAAGAGAAGTGTACAAGCATCAAACATAGGCCTCAATTCGAGGAACAAATTTCTGAGAATTTAAGTTTGGAGCACAGCATCGTATGGTCGTGAAACATGGACTGTGGGAAAAACAAAACAGAAGAGAATCGAAGGATTTGAGATGTGGTGCTACAGACGAATATTGAAAATTAGGTGGACTAATAAGATAAGGATCTAGAAGGTTTTATACAGAATCAGAGAGGAAAGGACTATATGGAAAACACTGAAACCACTTACAAGGAGAAGGGTCATCCGTTACGACAAGAGGGAATGACCTCCATAGTACTAGGGGGAGCTGTAGAGGGCAAAAACTGTAGGCGAAGGTAGAATTTGGAATACATCCAGCAAATAGCTGAAGACGTAGGGTGCAAGTGCTACTATGAGATGAAGAGGTTGGCACAGGAAAGGAATTCGTCGCAGGCAACATCAAACCAGTCAAAAGAGTGAAGATTCAAAATGAAAAAAGAGAGAGAGAGAAAATTTTCATTAACTCATCACTTCCCGGCTTGCCGTTCCTATTGGAAGTTGGGATGCGCATGAACGAACTTCCTTCCCCTCCTTTGATACTGAGTACACTTGTCTCCCAGGACCTAAGCGTCCGTAGTTTCGAACTCCCAACTGTGAAGTGTCTGAACTGCGTCCCATCGGGAGAACGAAAGCGTTCAATTAGTTTACTTAGTTAAGTTAGGGTTCAATATCTCCATCTAAATATTTCCTTCCCGTCTGAAGAATTAATGTTTGTGAACTACACTGACTGAGAAAAGTCGCTACATCGAGGAGTTCAAATGGCTCTGAGCACTATGGGACTTAACTTCTGAGGTCATCAGTCTACTAGAACTTAGAACTACTTAAACCTAAGGACATCGCACACATCCATGCCCGAGGCAGGATTCGAACCTGCGACCGTAGCGGTCACGCGGTGCCAGACTGTAGCGCCTAGAACCGCTCGGCATCGAGGAGTTGTGAAGAAGTTTGTAGATGTGTCCCTGCATCAGAAAGAAGATGTCTATTCAAATTTCGCGCCAGTCGTATACGAGTGGCGCTAGTAGCGCCCCTATGAGGATGCCCAACAGGTCTGCTCTAAATGCACGCTGTACCGGTGTTGAGTGTAGTTACCCTTGAGTTTAGACGTGATGAGTTGATCTTAGTCAAGAATGATTTTAAGGCGACAAAAACGGCATTATTAACATCTCACTGCCTTCGGTGTCGTGTTAATAGGACTACTAGACGGTGTACGTTCCTTCTGAGATATTGCAGAAAGACGTGGCAGGTATCTAGCCACTGTACGTATTTTCTTGCAGCGGAGGTCACATGAAAGTACGGTAGCAAGAAATCTGGGGTGCGGACAACCACGTGGCATTACCGAGAGGGAAGACCATCGTGTTCGGCATATCGCTCTGGCGCATCGTACTGCATCTACAGCAGCAATTTCAGCAGCAGCTGGCCCTCCGTGGCACAGCGAACTGTTACAAGTGTGTTATTTAAAGGACAGCTCTGAGTCAGACGCCCTGTAGCGTCCAGACCACTATCATCTGTGACCTCGGTTGTGCCAAGTGAGAGAACACTGGCGGGCAGGATGGAGGTCTGTTGTGTTTTCTGATGAAATCTGTTTCTGCCTCGGTGGCTGTGACAGCCGTGTGTTGGTAGAAGGAAGCCATTTGAAGGCCTCAACCAACCTGTCTGCGTGATAGGCACACTGGACCTACACCTGAAGTTACGGTCGTCTGGGGTGCGATATTGTGTAACAATAGGAACACTCTCGTGGTTATCCCATGCACCCTGACTACAAATCTCTACGTAGGTCTGGTGATTCGACCTGTTATGCTGCCATTCACGAAGAGCGTTCCAGCGGGTATTTTCCAACAGGATAATGCTCCTCCTCATGTCGTTGCCTTGGCCTGCTCGATCACAAGATTTGTCCCCAATCGACAGCATATGGGACATCTTCGTACGACAGCTCCACAAACAGCATTAAACGTCAATGTACTGATTGACCAAGTGGAACAGGTATGGAACTCCATACTACAAACTGACATCCGGCACCTGTACAACACATTGTATTCACGTTTGCATGGTTGCATTCAACATTCTGGCTGTTACATCGGTTGTTAATGAACAAGCATTTCACATTTCCAATGCCTTATCTCGCGCTTGGATTAACTTGTGAACTTGCAATATTAAGTGTCAGGAAGTCGTTTCTGAAAGTATTTGTATGGAGTGTAGCCACGTATGGAAGTGAAATATGGACGATAAATAGTTTCGACAAGAAAAGAATAGAAGTTTTCGAAATGTGGTGCTACAGAAGAATGCTGAAGGTTAGATGGGTAGATCACATAACTAATGAGGATGTGTTGAATAGGATTGGGAAAAAGAGAAGTTTGTGGCACAACTTGACTAGAGGAAGGGATCGGTTGGTAGGACATGTTCTGAGGCATCAAGGGATCACCAATTTAGTATTGGAGGGCAGCGTGGAGGATAAAAATCGTAGAGGGAGACCAAGAGATGAATACACCAAGCAGATTCAGAAGGATGTAGGTTGCAGTAGGTACTGTGAGATGAAGAAGCTTGCATAGGATAGAGTAGCATGGAGAGCTGCATCAAACCAGTCTCAGGACTGAGGACCACAACAACGAACAATACAAACGTATTCTCGGAATTTCATTGCCATACATAAACTATTTTTAGTGCTGCGATTTTTTTTTCTCGATGTATTAAATAAGTACGAATTTTTCGTTTTTGCACACCTTATCAGATAAGAAGTAGGAAGCATATTAACGTTCTTGTTGACAATGAGAGTGCTTTAATCTTCAATGTTTCCAGCTTATCACGTACCTAAGTAAATGCCTCGGTTAAAACTGAAGCGCGCAGCCCATTCTGACAGGCCGGCCGCGGTGGCCGAGCGGTTCTAGGCGATTCAGTCTGAAACCGCGTGACTGCTACGGTCGCAGGTTGGAATCCTGCCTCGGGCATGGATGTGCTTGATGTCCTTAGGTTAGTTAGGTTTAAGTAGCTCTAAGTTCAAGGGGACTGAAGACCTCAGATGTTAAGTCCCATAGTGCTCAGAGTCATTTGAACCATTTTTGAACCCATTCTGACAAAAGGATTGCATGTGAAAAAATTTAGAATTATGCACATTGGTTTTTTTTCCTAAAGGTGATTCAGTTTTTGTGGCAACGGCCTTGCCGTAGTGGGTACACCGGTTCCCGTCAGATCACCGAAGTTCCGCGCTGTCGGGCGTGGCTGGAGCTTGGATGGGTGACCATCCGGGCCGCCATGCACTGCTGCTATTTTTCGGGGTGCACCCAGCCTCGTGATGCCAGTTGAGGAGCTACTCGACCGAATAGTAGCGGCTCAGGTCTAAGAAAACCATCATAATGGCCGGGAGAGCAGTGTGCTGACCACACGCCCCTCCTATCCGCATCTTCAGCTGTGGATGACACAGCGGTCGGATAGTCCCAATGGGCCACTTGTGGCCTGAAGACGGAGTGCATTTAATTCAGTTTTTGTAGGTAGTGAAATTTCGTTTCTATTTTGTTTGTTCAAGAGTGCATGTAAGAAAATCGTACAAAGATGCACAGTGGGTTGTTCCTAAAGGTTTTCGGAGGCAATGCAGTCGTAAAATTTGGTTTTCTACTTTGTTAGTTTAAGCGTTCTTCTAAGTACTTTTAATTACTGGTACTGGTTCAAATGGTTCAAATGACTCTGAGCACTATGGGACTTAACATCTATGGTCATCAGTCCCCTAGAACTTAGAACTACTTAAACCTAAATAACCTAAGGACATCACACAACACCCAGTCATCACGAGGCAGTCATCACCCCGCCGGGAATCGAACCCGGGAACCCGGGCGTGGGAAGCGAGATTACTCGTACTTTAACATTTAAAATGAACCACCTAGTCCTTTGGAACTAGTTCAGTAAGAAAAACTGTCTCAAAACTACTTCGCCCATTTATACTACACATAGAAATGCTTCGCGGCGGAGGGGTGTCATTAAGGTCCCGGCCAACACCGCCTGACTGCCATCGGGGCAAGGCATTCCCGCCAAATATGTGCGTTAACAGCTTATCACTCTCTTCTTTCGAACCGCTACATAGCGCTCCGGAACGAACGTGAATCCAATCTTCAGCAATGATACTGAACTTACGAGTAATTGCGTTAACGATTAACCTCTCACAGTTCCCAAACGCCTCATATCGCTGCAGGACGGAAGTGGAGCCATACAGTACAACTTGCTGCGAATAGCGCAACTTACAAGATCGCATATCACATTTGTTGGAATAATACAAGCACACCTATTCGAAACACTGAGGGATATATTTCGCCTGCAAGACACAACCTTCTCTAATATACATCAACAGGCTCCGAAAATTTGTCGTCTGAGTTCCGGTTAACCTTGTATATGAATATTGCAGTTGTAGGAGAACCAACAGATTACAAACAAAGAACAGAACAAATCAGAAGAAAGAGCATTTCGAAATAGAAGATCATTTCGTGTTCAAATGAGCAGGCAATGCTTTTAATTTTAGTTGCTGGCTTGGAGTCATGTACATGTTTACATAACTTTTTAATGAACTACCAACGTAATATAGAAGGGAGGAACGGCAACTTGGATTACTAAATTCTTTTTTTTTCAGTGCTCTGTCACAGTTCAAGTATTTTTAATTGTAATGTCTAGTGTCTGACTACAATGGACACAAATTAAAATTTCTAAATGTAACTGTGACAGACAGTGGAAAATAATTTTTTTATGGCGGACAGACATGGCTACACAAAAACTCAACTCTAAGATTTGGCTTTTTTAAACCAGTCCATAACAGGGTCAAAGAACATGTTCGCCTACAATATTGAATTTCCGACGGTGTTCGTGCTACAAGGTTTCGTATTATCTGTTTTTGTAGATACTTTATGGAAGCCCTGCAGGAAGAGGTCTGGAGAAGGTAAATAGGAAGAACGTGGGGGCCTGTAATACTTTAAAGGTGATACGATAAAAAATAAAATTAGCTTAAGAAATGAATTGCTTCATTAGATATGTGAAAGTACCACTGCCCAGTTACAACCAACGATGTTTGCCTGCCTCAAGAAGCGAAATGAACTGTGTAATGATGTTTTGGTACAAAATAATGTTCGCTGTAGTTCCAAACAAATAGGGCCCACTACTCGTCGTCGGGATAAAATAAACTCTCCAATTTTTTGACAGTACAAACGGTCTGCATGCGGGACATGTAGATTTTCTGTTAACCAAATTCTTGTGTTCTGACTATTCACGTACCCATTAAGGTGAAACGACACCTGGTCAGTGAAGAAACATAATTCAGCTCTGCGATTCGGTGGCTGCCAATAAATGACCGAACCCACTTACAGTATGTTAGGCGCTCGTTTTTATCTGGTGCCTTCAATTTCTGCACACTAAAAATATGATATATGATAAATTACAATTTCTGAAACGCTCTCCGAGCAGTAACATATAAGATCTGAGATTGGAGAGATGGTGTCATGAAAACTTTCTGTAGGCGAACGCAGCATTGCATCCCCTCGTCTGAGCCAGTTTAGCGTGCATCAAAATGGCCATCGTCAGGTTCTCTTCCTGTCTGAAATTCTTCCACGTTCTCAGAAACGAGCGATTGATGCCATTATTGCATTTTTCGGCACTGCATCATCTGTATCTAGAACGTCTGCATACTAACTGCTGCTCGACAATCAAAACTCGTTGTTATTAGGAAGACGACATGTTTAGCAAGCAATAAACTGTACAGCATTGCAGCCGCCACGTGGCCTGTACCCGTCGCACTGGCGTTTTTACTTGATGGCTGTAACACCTATCGTGCCATCTTGCAGTGGTTAATCGAATAAATGCAGTGCAACCACTATAGACACATACCTTTATTGTCGTCTGCGCGACTTTCCGATCGCACTGTAGATGTTCATTCCTCCACTAATTGATTTTTACTAAGTCATGTAAGTAACTTCAATTCACCAGGAAAGGCTGCTAACGACTAAATATGAATTATAGTACGACATAGCCAACTATAAAACTTTAACCTGTTTTAATTACTACTGAATCCCCTGTACGTCTTTCTTAGTCTCCTAATTAATTGGGATCCCATGCAATTAGGATCGATGCTGATTGCCTTCCACCGTATAAACTGAGTCAGACTTCAATTAAATTCCTGGCAGCTTGCAAATTTCCTCTCCAAAAGGCAGAACGAACTGCAACGGGCTGAGAACCCTGTGATGAGCAGTTTATGACGAGCTTCGTGGCGTTTAGGACACAGGAGGAGGCGGAGGAGGTCTTATAATGTTTTTGTTGTAGTGGCCATCTTATGTGCAGCTGCTTGTCTCTACCGTGACCCAGGTATCAGCTTACAGTGGCACTTGCTGGCGTAATTAACTCTAGACTCTCGCTTAATCACTGTGATTCTGATCGAACCACTAGTATAAATTAAGGACTATTGGAGGGATTACAAAGCACCTTAAATAATACAGACAGACTGACTCGATACGTCACGGCATGGGGAACGACTTCTGTTAGACACAAAATGCTCGCTGATGCTTCCCGGCAAGGCGTCCTTTAGTATTCGCTGCGCCTGGGACGACGAGTTATCTGTGAACTAGCAGGGCCTACTAACCAGGTGTACTGCACAACTGTAAACTGAGACTGCAATTTTTCAGCAACAGAACTATAAGAATGAGTGTCTCTTAGCGGAGGAACAGATCATGAACTTCATTTATGTTCGGCTTAGCGCTTTTCTTGTGGTGCAGAAAACTGGCTGGTAGGCAATACACAAGGCATCTAAACGGCGCTTAGTGGCTATGCCCTGCCCCATCTTAGGGGCATAATCTGTGTTTGACGACTGCCAGTGTCACCGGGAAGCATATTTTTTTTTTTTTTTTTGTGCCTTTGTCCTGCATCGGCGCAGGATCACTATGCTTACTGACGGAGCTGGTACAGTCAGTTCATGGTTTGGCCGAATGCCCTACTTGACGCCAACACATTGGCCCCTGGGACGAAATATGTGTACCCCAACTGTCTGCGTCTGAAAGTGAGCGAATCGTGTAACTGATAGGGAACTTGGATACCTGCCTGGTAATCACCTAGTGGGATGTGGAGAACTGCCTAAAAAGCTGTCCGGCACACCGGCCGTCGTCGTTACCCCGCTAGGTGGTTTCGATCCAGGACCAGCGTGCGGCACTGTAGCTTGCGTAATCTAAGCATTCAAAATTTTTTATACTTTTATCGCCAGTACTTCAGTGTGCAGCATCACATCTCACGATTTTACAGTTGCGGAGAAAGAACGGTTTGGAAGAAGACAGACGCGGCTCCGTGTTAACGCAGGAGTGATGCGCTCGGCCGGTACTCCCTTACGCTCCCGCTGTGCCTAATGGCACTGGGCAACCGGGGAGCAGGAGCGGTCGCACACGCGCCGATGCGCCACCGTGATGGACCTGGGCGGGGCTAATTTCGCGGCGCGCGCGGGGTTAACGCGCTTCATTTGGCAGGCGTTGTGGCGGCCCCGAGCTGCACTGTCGGCCGCGTGTCTCGCGCCTGCGCACTGTCCCAATGCAATTAACGAATAGCCACGGGCCACCTGGAATTCCCATCCACGTGAGGGCACTAACAGCGTTCCGAGAGCTCGGTGATCAGTTTAGCCGCTCCAGCGAGATCAGAATTATACCTCTGGAGCTGGAGTCTGCGTTCCATTCTCATTCTGCAGATACTGTCAACGGGTGAACGGAAGTACGTGCAAAAGAACTGCGGACGTTCGGGATACGTGCACTACCTGCTCGAACAAGCGAATGATTCGAATTTCACTTCAATCATACACTGTACGAGGGGCGTTCAGTAAGTGAAGCAGCACTTTTTTTTTCTCGGACAGTTTCGGTTGAAAATAGGGGGGAATTTGTTCAGAGTCTACATCTACATCTATATTTACACTCCGCAAGCCACACAATGGTGTGTGGCGGAGGGCACTCTACGTGCCACTGTCATTACCTCCCTTTCCTGTCCCAGTCGCGTGTGATTCGCGGGAAGAACAACTGCCGGAAAGTCTCTGTGCGCACAAGGATCTCTCTAATTTTACATTCGTGATCTCCTCGGGAGGTGTAAGTAGGGAGAAGCAATATATTCGATAGCTCATCCGGAAATGCACCTTCTCGAAACCTGGACAGCAAGCTACACCGCGATGCAGAGCGCCTCTCTTGCAGAGTCTGCCACTTGAGTTTGCTAAACATCTCCGTAACGCTATCACGCTTACCAAATAACCCTGTGACGAAACGCGCCGTTCTTCTTTGGATCTTCTCTATCTCCTCTGTCAACCCGACCTGGTACGGATCCCACACTGACGAGCAATACTCAAGTATAGGTCGAACGAGTGTTTTGTAAGCCACCTCCTTTGTTGATGGACTACATTTTCTAAGGACTCTCCCAATGTATCTCAAACTGGCGCCCGCCTTACTAACAATTAATTTTATATGATCATTCCATTTCAAATCGTTCCCTACGCATACTCTCAGATATTTTACAGGTGTAACTGCTGCCAGTGTTTGTTCCGCTATCATATAATCATACAATAAAGGATCCTTCATTCTATGCATTCGCAATACATTCATTTGTCTATGTTAAGGGTCACTTGCCACTCCCTGCACCAAGTGCCTATCCGCTGCAGATCTTCCTGCGTTTAGCTGCAATTTTCTAATGCTGCAACTTCTCTGTATAATACAGCATAATCCGCGAAAAGCGGCATGGAACTTCCAACATTATCTGCTAGGTAATTTATATATATTGTGAAAAGCAATGGTCCCATAACACTCCCCTATGGCACGCAAGAAGTTACTTTAACGTCTTTAGACGTCTCTCCATTGAGAACAACATGCTGTGTTGTGTTTGCTAAAAACTCTTCAATCCAGTCACACATCTGGGCTGATATTTCGTATGCTCTTACTTTGTTTATCAGGCGACAGTGCAGAACAGTATCGAACGCCTTCCGGAAGTCAAGGAAAATGGCATCTACCTGGGAGCCTGTATCTAATATTTTCTGGGTCTCATGAACAAATAAAGTGAGTTGGTCACACACGATCGCTGTTTCCGGAATCCATGTTGATTCCTACAGACTTGATTCTGGGTTTCCAGAAATGACATGATACGCGAGCAAAAGACATGCCCTAAAATTCTACAACAGATCAATGTCAGAAATATAGGCCTATAGTTCTGCGCATCTGCACGACGAACCTTCTTGAAAACTGGAACTACCTGTGCTCTTTTCCAATCATTTGGAACCTTCCGTTCCTCAAGAGACTTGCGGTACACGGCTGTTAGAAAGGGGGCAAGTTCTTTCCCGGTTCAGTTTCTACAGTTTCAAGAAGTTACGATAGGTGATGGTGCTGTACATAGCCTTCAAAATGGTGTCTCCAGCCGGCCGCGGTGGTCTAGCGGTTCCGGCGCTCAGTCCGGAACCGCGCGACTGCTACGGTCGCAGGTTCGAATCCTGCCTAGGGCATGGATGTGTGTGATGTCCTTAGGTTAGTTAGGTTTAAGTAGTTCTAAGTTCTAGGTGACTGATGACCACAGATGTTAAGTCCCATAGTGCTCAGAGCCATTTGAACCATTTGGTGTCTCCAACAGAGGTCCGATCCAAGAAGAAACTGTCATTGAGTTTCCTTTGGAGGAAAACCACAGTATAGAAGATATTCACAGGTGCTTGCAGATCCACGAAGACCTGGTAGTTGACAAAATCGCGGTGAGTCTTTTGGCGAAAAATCAACCATCATCGCAGCAAGGTCGCACCAACTTGTCCGATCTCCCGCTTGCTGGCCGCTCGCATACAGCTCTGAGCCTGCAATGTTGGAATATGCGACGCTATCACTCGAGAATTTTAGCAGCCAAACACGTTGCTGTTCAACGTCTCCGTTGACACTGCTGAAACACTCGTACACCAGTTGGGGTACTCAAAGTGTGTGACCCTTGCGTTCCTCACAGCCTAACTGAAAAACATAGAGAGCAACGAAGGATTATCTGTGCGGAATTGCTTGCGCGGCACGAAGCCGATCGTGATAATATTCAGTCGAACATCGTCACAAGCGATGAAACAGTGGTTCATCACTTCAAGCGGAAACGAAATAACAGTACATGGAGTGGCACCACTCCATCTCTTCTCCGGGCAGAAAGTTCAAAGTCGTACACTCAGCCGTTAAAGTCAAGGCGACGGTCTTCTTCGGCTCTGAAGTAGTTATTCTGTTTGATGCACTTCCACATGACGCAACAATCAACTCTCAAGTATATTGTTCTGCACTCAGGAAATTGAAGAAACGATGTCCACGTGCTCGTTGCCACAGAAATGCAAACGGTCTTCTCGTTCTCCATTACTATGCAAGGTCTCACACAAATCTGCGCATCCGAGAGGAGCTCACAAAATTTCGGTGGACTGTTCTCTCTTAAAAATCCTACTGCTCGGTTCTCACATCTTCCGGCTGTCATCTTTATGGCCCAATAAAGGATTATCTCCAAGTGAAGCAGTATGTGGATAATGTGGATCATACGGAGGTTATTGGTGCAGCAAGATGTTGGCTCTGACGTCAACGAGTAGAGCGGTACCACGCGGGTATACAAGTTCTCCCAATAAGGTGTCGTATGGAAGCCGCACTGAACGGATATTGTGCTGAAAGGAGTGGGGAATAAGATGGTATTGAAATCATGTATAAAACCAACCTGCTTTCAGAAAAAAAGTGTTGCATTACTTATTGAACACCACCGTAGGTATGACTATAGGCAGAGCGTATACAAGGAAAGGTTACACGGATCATCTTATTCAGAAATCGCATTTGGATGTTACTTTTTGTGAGAAAAACGTGTTATGCCCTCTATAGGAAAAGAAGCATCTACCACTGGCTGTGACAGGATTGTGGGCTGTAGAGACCCCAGTTTACTTTTCTGCGATCGCACTCGTCACGACCGCACGAATGGCGTACGCGTTTGGAATCCGTGGTTTCAGCACTGCCTTACTTGACGTCATGGAGGATCTCACAGTCCCCAGGCGACTATAGCCCGAGAGGACAGACCTACTTTTCACCTGAGCATGTTGGGTACAGAAAACAATTTCTTCTGGATTACTTAGAATGTAATGTGGACAGGAACCGTTACATTTATGATGTATTACCACCAGTTAATGTGTACCTATCATTGAGGTGTCTGTGACGTCTTCTTTCAACCACATAGCGCAAGACCGCATATTACTCAGTGTTATGTCTTGTAACACTTTTCAGGCTTTTGCCCATAGCCAGTCCGGTAATAGAAGTTTAATATATTTTCTTATTCCATTTTGAACTGATAGCATTTATGCATGCTGCAGCATTTTCCTCAAAATAGAAAAATTAATCCAGAAAAGTAAGTTTTTTTTCCAATTGTGAAAAATTGTACAATATTGTTGTGTACCTAGGAACAAATATTCTCTTCAAATTTCGTGGTGTTGTAGTCAAAAAACTCTCTCATCGGTGCATTTAATGATCTATGTGTGACATTTTTGTTGGCCAAATATTAATAACCAGTAAGTGAAATCAAATTAAAAATAACTACGCCTATATCAAAAACAAGGTAAGTTTATATTCTGAAACAGTAGCAACCATCACAAATTTCCAGCTTCAAAACAGGGAAAGTTGGTAAGACATCAAAGAAATTCAGTTCATTTGCAAATATCATGTGTTTACGACACCTCCTTCCTCTCAAGATAAAACATGGTGAGTGATCGACGAAGTAGGCTTAACTGTCCACACATTATTAACTAGTTTTGCCGATATACAAAATTTTACTCACATAAAACTCTGTGACTGAAGAATTAATAATATCCTCCATATAGCTGTAATATAGTATACAGCGTTTAAATGAATAACTCATACTATTTGAAAACGCTGCATAAAACACAACCTCAAGTCTCGTACAGCGATTTCCAGTGTGCATTCCTTCAGCTGATTCAAAAATCAATCACTGGATTGAAACATCTGCCAGGAAAATTCGCGTGTTCCTAGGTAAACTCTGCACCATGTACAACACTCTTCCGTCATGCGCCCTACTGTGCCGTCCTACCTAGATACAGAGGTTGTTCGACTGTTGTACTATCCCTATCTCTCACGCACGGAAATCATCCGGTAACGGGTTGCGACTGTGAAGCTCTCGTAATCTTGATTAGTTGGTAGTGGTTATTCGTCGTTAATTTGATTTCCTTTCTGATCTCAGGGCGTGGTAATTGTCAATTTTCTTTGCAAGAAGACGTCACAATTTACTGTCTTCAAAATTCGTCATAAAACAGGGTTCAAAGTGGAAATGAATATTTAGTAGTCTTTTTCTCTCTTTAACTTCGATGGATTAATCAATGAATAAAGATGATTGTTTTTAAGCAAGTCCTGTTTTATGTTAATTTACAACAATAATTTTTGATATGAATTTAACTATTTGCACGAATGTACAATTAATTTGAATTGTACATTCGTGCAAATAGTTAAATTCACATCAAAAATGATTGTTGTAAATTAACATAAAATCAATGTTCATTAATGCTGGCAGTCAAAGATCCCATGCCTTTGTTAACTTCCCTTCGATTTGATGAAAAGATGACATTCGCTGTGCTGCGTAGCATAGCGATCAAAAATAAAGTTTCATTTTTGATTTAATTACTGGTCACTGAAATTCCGCATCTAACTTACCTTAATTCAATTATCATCAATTCTTTTTCATAATGAAACTTTTGCCTTTCACAAACATAATTACTTTTAGATAAGGCGGAAGATAAATTAGGGTTCTTAATACTTTCACACTATATATTTTCACATTTAAACGTTATAAACACTCACACGGGCTAACACAATACGTACAGCGTGAGACAAAATGAAATGAAACAAAATGACAAAATGTGGGCGAAAAACTTTTGTCGCGACTATTTACAGACTGCAACAAACAAAATCTGACATAACTATAACTTCCTATGATTAGAAGTTCTTAGTACACTACTTATTCTTTTGAAATCGTTGTTTTTTTAATGGTTATTCTTACATAATTTACAGTTATACAAAATTATTAACAAAATGTTTAAAATCATGGGCTATGGCCGTATAAGAATGGCATCATGACGAACTGGTACGCATCCTGTTACCACCCAGATCCACACCTCATTTAATTCGACTCTGTATTCGTACAATAAATAAAATTTTATTATTGGGTATCATTACTTGTGTCTCAGATATAATGGTCAGCAGCATAGTTTAGCCTGTGACACACAGAGTACCATTGCCTGTATCGTCATCTTAGCAAGCAGTCATGAGAACATCTTAAAAAAAAAAAAAAAAAAAAAAAAGAAACAGGGTAATCAAATACGAAAAAACTCAACTACAAAATGAAACCAACTTTTATATACAACATCACACATCTGAAGTCGCTCAAAAGGTGAAAATAAATAAATGCACTCATATTACTGGGCGGTCATCAGAGCCCGTACAAAGTCTCAATTGGTACACAGACCAAGTTTTACACAAAATACAATCTGGCCACTAATGATGATGGTGGTGGTGGTGATGATGATGATGATGATGATGATGATGATGACGATGATGATGCTTATTGCTGAAGCTGAAGCCAGCAGTTAACTAGTAACGGTACAAACTTGGTAACTTTAAACTCACAAATATAAAACAAAAGTATTCACAGTGTAAAACCGATTGCGATGTATATCTTTCTCAGAGCGGAAAATAGTGGAAAAGAACAAGTAACTAACGATGGGTATAACCTATATGTACGCTAGAAGCGGGTTAATTGATGCTTTAGGATAAATTTTAATACAGTAATAAGCACTCATGGTTCTCATTAAAACAAGTAGACACAAGTAGGACACATAGATCAGCATCTACACAACTGTCCATACATTCCTGTAGATTCCAATTTAGACACAATGATTTCAGAAGACATGCCCACATCATTCTTAAAAAGGAAAAAAGCAAAAGACTTCACTTAGTCTTTCTCGACGTATTCTTGTATGCCTCTTCTTCCTGCTCTGTGTCATTTTGGCTTTGTTCGGGTTCCCGTTTCTGCCATTTTGCACTTGTATAACATTAGTTCGATTTGAAGATTATTTCATACCGATTGTTTTGTCTACATTTACGGCAGCCATTGACCAGTTTGCCACTGACGGATTATAGTTGCAAGTGGATTTCATTTAAACTGCTTTTGCAGTACGTCTGACTTACTTACGCCAGCAGTTAAGTAATCGTTACTAGTTTTCGCTTTGAGAAAGGTATATCTTGCAGTCAGTTGTATATTGCAAATATTTTATTACTATCAAAGTGTAGATGAGAAAACTGTGGGCGAAAAAGTCCTGATTCTTCAGGTTGCGGGTTGGGACGATGCATCTGAATCCCTTCTTCTGGTAAATTAACAAGCCCGCAGAGGAACCTCAAAGTAAGCTCGTATTCGGACCAAAGGCATAACACGAACCAGCTAACGAAAACAGACTTGGAATACAGGGACGTGTAACATACCAATGATTAAATAATAAGAAAGAATAGGTCTTCGAAAAATTGGATCAGGATGGCACAACTATCTTTTCTGAGAGAAAAAATAGACATAATGTAAACAAATTGGAAAGTATATCTACTTTTATAGTGGGGCAGAAAAATCAAGAATAGTAAAAAAGGGAGCATCGCTCGCATTACGCGAAAAGTGGAAAACAACATATAAATTGAGAAGTAATAAACGAACCGATGTTGTTGTTCTGGTCTTCAGTCCTGAGACTGGTTTGACGCAGCTCTCCATGCTACTCTATCCTGTGAAAGCTTCTTCATCTTCCAGTACTTACTGCACCCTACGTCCTTCTGAATCTGCTTAGTGTATTCATCTCTTGGTCTCCATCTATGATTTTTCCCTTCCACAATGCCCTCCAAGGCTAAATTTGTGATCCCGTGATGCCTCAGAACATGTCCTACCAACCGGTCCCTTCTTCTTGTCAAGTTGTGCCACAAACTCCTCTTCTCCCCAATTCTGTTCAATACCTCCTCATTAGTTATGTGATCTACCCACCTAATCTTCAGCACTCTTCTGTAGCACCACATTTCGAAAGCTTCTATTCTCTTCTTGTCCAAACTATTTATCGTCCACGTTTCACTTCCATACATGGCTACACTCCATACAAATACTTTCAGAAACGACTTCCTGACATTTAAGTCTATACTCGATTTTATCAAATTTCTCTTCTTCAGAAACGCTTTCCTTGCCATTGCCAGTCTACATTTTATATTCTCTCTACTTCGACTATAATCAGTTATTTTGTTCCCCAAATAGCAAGACTCCTTTACTACTTTAAGTGTCTCATTCCCCAATCTAATTCCCACAGTATCACCCTATTTGATTCGACTACATTCCATTATCCTCGTTTAGCTTTTGTTGATGTTCATCTTATATCCTCCTTTCAAGACACTGTCCATTCCAATCAACTGCTCTTTCAAGTCCTTTGCTGTCTCTGACAGAATTACAACGTCATCGGCGAACCTCAAAGTTTTTATTTCTTCTCCGTGGATTTTAATACCTACTCCGAATTGTTCTTTTGTCTCCTTTACTGCTTGCTCAATATACAGATTGAAAAACATCGGGGAGAGGTTACAACCCTGTCTCACTTCCTTCCCAACCGCTGCTTCCCTTTCGTGCCCCTCGACTATTATAACTGCCATCTGGTTTTTGTACAAATTGTAAATAGCCTTTCGCTCCCTGTGCTTAACCCCTGCGACCTTTAGAATTTGGAAGAGAGTATTCCAGTCAACATTGGCAAAAGCTTTCTCTAAGTCTACAAATGCTAGAAACGTAGGTTTGCCTTTCCTTAATCTTTCTTCTAAGATAAGTCGTAGGGTCAGTATTGCTTCACGTGTTCCAATATTTCTACGGAATCCAAACTGATCTTCCCCAAGCTTGGCTTCTACTAGTGTTTCCATTTTTCTGTAAAGAATTCGTGTTAGTATTTTGCAGCTGTGGCTTATTAGACTGATTGTTCGGTAATTTTCACATCTGTCAACACTTAGTTTCTTTGGGATTGGAATTATAATATTCTTCTTGAAGTCTAGGGGTATTTCGCCTGTCTCATACATCTTGCTCACCAGATAGTAGAGTTTTCTCAGGACTGGCTCTCCCAAGGCCGTCAGTAGTTCTAATGGAATGTTGTCTACTCCCGGGACTTGATTCGACTCAGGTCTTTCAGTGCTCTGTCAAACTCATCACGCAGTATTGTATCTCCCATTTCGTCTTCATCTACATTCTCTTCCATTTCCAGAATATTGTCCTCAAGTACGTCGCCCTTGTATATACCCTCTATATACTCCTTCCACCTTTCTGTTTTCCCTTCTTTGCTTAGAACTGGGTTTCGATCTGAGCTCTTGATATTCATGCAAGTGGTTCCCTTTTCTCCAATGGTCTCTTTAATTTTCCTGTAAGCTGTATCTATTTACCCCTAGTGATATGCGCCTCTACATCCTTACATTTGTCCTCTAGCCATCCCTGCTTAGCCATTTTGCACTTCCTGTCGATCTCATTTTTGAGACTTTTGTATTCCTTTTTGCCTACTTCATTTACTGCATTTTTAAATTTTCTCCTTTCATCAATTAAATTCAATATTTCTTCTGTTACCCAAGGATTTCTACTAGCCCTCGTCATTTTATCTACTTGATCCTCTGCTGCCTTCACTACTTCATCCCTCAGAGCTACCCATTTTTCTTCTACTGTATTTCTTTCCCCCATTTGTGACAATTGTTCCCTTATGCTCTCCCTGAAACTCTGTGCAACCTCTGGTTTAATCAGTTTGTCCAGATCCCATTTCCTTAAATTTCCACCTTTTTGCAGTTTCTTCAGTTTTAATCTACAGCTCATAACCAATAGATTGTGGTCAGAGTCCACATCTGCCCCTGGAAATGTCTTACAATTTAATACCTGGTTCCTAAATCTCTGTCTTACCATTATATAATCTATCTGATACCTTCTAGTATTTCCAGGATTCTTCCATGTGTACAACCTTCTTTTATGATTCTTGAACCAAGTGTTAGCTATGATTAAGTTATGCTCTGTGCAAAATTCTACCACACGGCTTCCTCTTTCATTTCTTTCCCCCAATCCATATTCACCTACTATGTTTCCTTCTCTCCCTTTTCCTTCTCTCGAATTCCAGCCACCCATGACTATTAAATTTTCGTCTCCCTTCACTACCTGAATAATTTCTTTTGTCTCATCATACATTTCATCAGTTTCTTCATCATCTGCAGAGCTAGTTGGCATATAAACTTGTACTATTGTAGTAGGCATGGGCATTGTGTCTATCTTGGCCACAATAATGCGTTCACTATACTGTTTGCAGTAGCTTACCCGCACTCCTATTTTTTTAATTCATTATTAAACCTACTCCTGCATTACCCCTATTTGATTTTTTATTTATAACCCTGTATTCACCTGACCAAAAGTCTTGTTCCTCCTGCCACCGAACTTCACTAATTCCCACTATATCTAACTTTAACCTATCCATTTCCCCCTTTAAGTTTTCTAACCTACCTGCCCGATTAAGGGATCTGACATTCCACGCTCCGCCAGTTTTCTTTCTCCTGATAACGACGTCCTCTTGAGCGAACCGATAGCAACCGTAAACTCCCGGTGTAAATCGTCAACCTTACTCTACCAACGGCCTTGTCCAATGTTCAAATATGTGTGAATTCCTAAGGGACCAAACTGCTGAGGTTATCGGTCCCTAGACTTACACACTCAAAAAAATGGTTCAAATGGTGCTGAGCACTATGGGACTCAACTGCTGAGGTCATTAGTCCCCTAGAACTTAAAACTAGTTAAACCTAACTAAACTAAGGACATCACAAACATCCATGCCCTAGGCAGGATTCGAACCTGCGACCGTAGCGACTTACACACTACTTAAACTAACTTATACTAAGAACTACACACACACAAACACACACACACACACACACACACACACACACACACACACACACTCACACACACCAATGTCCGAGGGAGGTTTCGAACCTCCGGCGGGAGAGCCTTGTCAAAGACTCCGGAGGAGCGGACAGAGGTTCAGAGCACGCAGATGCCTGCAGGGTGGAGAACTGTCCTAAAAGGTGGAAGATTCAGCAATGATCGATGGAGTGAGGATACAGAAGGCAATGGAAACTACTCTATTAGACAAACATAATGTGAATCCGCAGGACACGTGGCCTACAACTGGAAAAGTGTCATCATGTTCACTCCATCGACAAAAGATTACGCATTATTCCCCAATTAGGATCTACGGCAGGGACTCCCAAGGGGATGGTGACCATGAGAAAAATATGGAATAACTAACGAAGGGGTACTACGAGTCGGAGCGCGGAGTGTCAGAAGTTTGAAAGTGGCAGACAAGCTAGTTGCTGAGGCTTCGTCTAGATGTAGTGGGTCAGTGAAGTGAAATGGAAAGAAGATAACGATTTGTGGTGAGAGGAATGTAGGGTAACATCAACACCAACAGAAAATGGAAAAATGCGAGTAGGATTCGTTAAGAATAGCAAGATACGACAGGGAGTGGATTACTGCGAATAGTTCAGTGACATGACAGCAAACCGACGCCAACAGAAATATTTCAGGTATTGGTGCCGGCGTCACAGGCAGAAAATGTGGCGACGCAGGAAGTATGTTAGGATATTGCATGGGTAATTCTGTCTGTAAAAGGAGACTGGAACGCTGTAATAAGGGAAAGAATAGAACAAAGTGTTACAGGAAACTTCTTAGAGACTTGGTGGTGAGAATGAAGAGCAGAAGACTGAGATCTGCAACAAATTTCAAGTAATATTAGTGAAAAAACTGTTCACAAATCACAAGAGACAGAGGTATACTTGGAAAACGTGAGATACAAGAAGATTCTGGCTGAACTACACGAAATTCGGGCAGAGATTCTGAAATCAGAAACTATTGTAAGGCGTACCCAGAAGCAGATTTAGGCTCGGATCATAATTGCTGGAGAGTAAGCTGAAATTTAAGAGACTCGTGCGGGAGAATCAGTGTGAAAAAAGTGGGATACTGAAATACTGAGTAAATGGTGAAAGGCGTTTGAAGTTCTCTGATGCTACACAAATGCTGCCATAATGAACAACAAAGCAGGCAGTTCAGTTGAAGTGAAGCGGCTACTTCTAAAAAGTGCAGTGACAGAATTTGGAGAGACATACATACATACGTACACAGAAGGTAACTGCGAGGAAACCTTGGATAGCAGAAGGTATTGTTCAGCCGATCGAAGAAAGAAGGAAGGATAGCATGTCCAATGTAATTCACTAATATATAAATATAAGTAACTTAGGAATGCAATTCCTATATTAAAGGAAGAGTCTGAACTAGCTCTGAAAAAATTGAAAAACAACAAATCGCGTGGTATAGACAATATCCCAGGCGAACTTCTGAAATCTGGAGGAGCAAAACTGAATCAGTTGTATAATCTTGTTTTCAACATGTACGAGCAGGGTAAAATTCCTACAGACTTTGAGAAAAACATTATGATCCCCATTCCAAAGAAGGCAAATGCTACAAGATGTTAAAATTATAAGACGCTCAGCCTAGTTACTCACGCCCCTAAAATATTAACCTCAATTATCCCAAAACGCATAGAACAAAACGTCGAAGCTACACTCTCCGAAGACCAGTTTGGATTCCGGAAAGATAGAGGAACCAGAGAAGCAATATTTGCTCTAAAACTAATAATAGAGAAACGACTAGATAAGAACCTGAAAACATACATAGCTTTCGTAGATGTAGAGAAAGCCTTTGATAATGTTAAATGGGATAAGATGAGGTACTCAAAAAAGTAGGAATAAAGATAGAAAAATGATATGGAACCTGTACAAAAACGAGACAGCAGTTATCCGTGGACGGACAAAACAAGAAGAGATGCAGATACGGAAAGGTGTCCGACAAGGTTGCGCACTATCCCGTTATCTTTAACGTATACATTGAAGAGGCCCTGAAGAAAGTAAGGGAAAATTCACAGACAGGTGTAGTAATTCATGGGCAACGAATAGATATGATAAGATATGCCGATGATATAGCTGTCCTGGCTGAAAGTGAAGAAGATCTTGTAGTCCTACTGAATAGAATGGATAAAGATATGGGTGAAGAATATAATATGAGAATTAATAAAGCAAAAACAAAAGTAATGGCATGCGACAAAGAAGATCAAGTGAAAGTCCAAGTTCATGTAGGCAATGAACTGCTTGAATAAGTTGATAAATTTAGTTATCTGGGCAGTAATATTACCAGGGATGGAAGGAGCAAGTCAGAAGTGAGAAGTAGAATAGCTCAAGCAAAGGCTGCTTTTAACAAGAATAAAAACATATTAACATCTAAGAGCATCAGCCTTGAAATCAGGAAAAGATTTTTGAAATAATGTGTGTGGAGTGTGGCATGCTATGGGTGTGAAACATGGACTCTCGGGACAGAGGAAGACCAGAAGCTAAATTCTTTTGAAATGTGGTGCTATAGACGCATGCTCAAAATAAAATGTATCGACAAGGTCACAAGCGAAGTGGTTCTGGAAAGAGCAGGTGAGAAGAGAAGCTACTGGAGTTTCATTGTTAAAAGAAGAGTGCAATTTACAGGACATCTATTAAGACATAAAGGACTCCTGAACACAATCATAGAGGGATATGTCGAGGGAAAAAGACCAAGAGGAAGACCACGGCTGAGGTACATGGATCAAATCGTGAAAGATGTGGGATGTAACACCTATAAAGAAATGAAGAGAAAAGCTGAAAGACGCACAGAATGGAGACAAGCTGCCATTGTAGCTGTTGCAAACTAATCCTTGGATTGACCACTACAGAAGAAGAAGAAAGGAATGCAATTCGTAGCATGCGAAGGGAATCCAAAGCGAAATCACTGCACGATAAATGTGAAGAAGTCGGAGAAGCAATGGATGTCGGAATGACAGCATACAGAAAAGTCAAAACAAGTTTCGGTGACATTAAAATCGAGGACGTCACCATTATGAGTGCAATGGAAATTCCACTATTAAGCAGATAGGCGGAAAGAGTACACTGAAGGCCTCCACGAGGAGAACGACTTGTCTGATGACGTGAATGAGGAAGAAACTGGAGTCAATATGAGAGGCATAGAGGATCCGGTATTCGACTCAGGAGCTAGTAGAACTGAGGAAGACTTGCGTTCAAATAAGGCAGAAGAGATACGTAACAATACTTTGCAATTTCTGAAATCATTAGAAGTGGCAAGCTATCGACTATTGAAGTTGGTGCTCAGAATCTATGACTCTGGATACATCGTTCACACAAGCAGCAAGGGAAAATAATTGTGAGACCTACCTTCCTATCAGCTTAACGGATCATGCAGCCAAGTTGTTGACAAGAATAATGCACAGAGGAATGGAAAAAAATTAAGGGTATGTTAGGCTACTTTCAGTTTGCCTTCGGAAATCTTCTGAGGTTGAGATTGAAAATGGATCAACACTTGAGGAACTGTCGACCTCGAAGAGGCGTCCAACAATGAAATATGGTGCAAGACGTTAGAAATTCTGAGAATAATAGAGAAAGACGCATAATATATATTATGCACAAGGACAAAGTGTGCAAAAACGAAGGGTTCGGATTAAATCGGGACAAAACAAAGGTGTAGTCTTCCACCTCCACTGCTCAGTCTACACATCGAAGAAGAAATGACTGCAACACAGGAAAGGTTCAGGAATGGGATTAAAACTCAGCGTGAAAGGATCAATGATGAGATACACTGATGATATTGCTATCCTCAATGACAGCGAAGGAGAGTTACAAGAAGTGTTGAACGGATTAAACAGTAGAACGAGAAGAGAATATGGACTGAGAGTGAACCGAAGAAATAAGAAGGTAATCGGCAGTTGCAGAAACGAGATTAGCGACAACCGTAACATCGGAATTGGTGACCACGATGTAGAGGAAGGTAAGGAATACTTCTACCTCGGAAACAAAATAATAAATGAAGCAAGGAGGACATAATAAGCAAGCTATCGCATGCAAAGAGGGCAATTTCCGGTTGAGGAAAGACTGTTAGCGTTAAACATGAGCCTTAATTTGGGGAAGAACGTTCTGAGAATGTACGTTTCGACAACGGCATTGAATGGTAGTAAATCTTGGACTGTAAGAAAGCCAGAAAAGATGAAAATCGAAGGGTTTGAGAAATGGTGCTATAGACGAAATATGAGAATTAGATCATCCGACAGGTAAGCAATAAGGAAATTCTCTGCAGAATCAGCGAGGAAAGTAAAATATGGAAAACTCTGTCCTGAAAAAGGGACAAGATGACACA
This sequence comes from Schistocerca americana, assembly GCF_021461395.2. NCBI lineage: Eukaryota > Metazoa > Arthropoda > Insecta > Orthoptera > Acrididae > Schistocerca > Schistocerca americana. The sequence goes on along the minus strand of NC_060119.1, from coordinate 158,649,283 downwards.
TGTTAACAGGGAATAACATCCATGGTATTAGAGGGAGATGTCAGCGTAAAAACTGTAGGTAAAAACAGAGATCGGAATACAATCCACAAATAATTGAAGACGTAGGGTGCAAGTCCTACTCCGGTTAGAGAAAGGAATTCGTGGCGAGCCATATTAAAGAAGTCAGAAGACGGCAGATTCAAAAATTTAAAAAAATGTATCAAGAGATGATATGGAAATGAGTAGTAAAGATGACTTTCAGGACAGGATGATGACGCTCCAACGAATGTAAGCGAAAGAAAAGAAATAATACTGCTTGGAGACCTACATGCAAGGATGCGCAGGTCGCAAGAGCACCAGGAAGTGCGGTCTTTTAGAGAGACTATAGCTAATAACAATGACGAGAGGTTGGTCTATATACACCGAGAATATGAACTGAAGATCGCCAGAAATGTATCCATAAATATAGATTTTTTTTTCAACCTACATGACAACTTTGTTCTATAATAAACAACATTACATTAAGTCAAAGATCTTAACTTTGGACTACGATATGAGTCCACAAAGGAGCGCAGCGTAGCACATCATCTGCTGCTAAAGGCAGAAATATTCTTTAAATATATAAAATGAAAAAAAAGAAAACAATGGAGAAGACTCAGAACACAAACAATGCTCTTGAAGAATAAAAATAAACCTTAGCGCCTCTCGGGGATGAGTGCATTCGATTCCTATACAAATTATGTTTGGTAGAGAAAAATAAGGAAGATAAGGAAGGCTCATATAAAGTTATGTGCCAATAGGTAAAACATGTATTATATGAGGCCGTCTGTGGAGCATTAGGTCTAATCTCTAAATAAAGCTACCAAAACAACTGGTGGCATCAGAATACGGAAGCGCAGGTGCAAGATTAAGGGAAGGCATATGAAAAATGTTTAGCTATAAAAGATCATGATAATTAGAAACTGTACGTTAGAATCAGACGACAGAAATATTAGGGAGTAGAGAGATATACGCATGTTGTAAGAATAAGATCAAAAACAGCCGAGGAAATAGTAAAGGACCTAAGAAAACAGGAGAAAACAACACAAATTTACCATTGGTAAAAATGGAGAAATGGATGAAGTGAAAGTATGTTCGAGAATAGTTCTCAAAAAAATGGTTCAAATGGCTCTGAGCACTATGGGACTTAACATCTATGGTCATCAGTCCCGTAGAACTTAGAACTACTTAAACCTAACTAACCTAAGGACAGTACACAGCACCCAGCCATCACGAGGCAGAGAAAATCCCTGACCCCGCCGGGAATCGAACCCGGGAACCCGGGCGTGGGAAGCGAGAACGCTACCGCACGACGACGAGATGCGGGCAATAGTTCTCACAGACAGAATCGTGTACGGTTAAGGAGAGGATAGCGCCAAATGTTTCCCTTAACGTGTTATCAAAACTCAATAAGAAGAATGGAAATGGAAAGCATCAAGGTCCAGGAAGAAATTACAAAGAGCAGACAAAATGTGCAACATAAGACAACCTAAAAATAATTACAACAACGATAGGGGTAATAGCCTTACAGCAGCAGTGGGAAGGCTGTATGGTCGAATTACAATAGATCACCTGGAGACTGATATCATAATAGAAGAAGAACGGAGTGGCATTTCCACAGCCGATCCCACTTACTATGAGAGACATACTAGACAAGAGAGCCCGGGGGAGAGATACACATATTATTTTCATAGATTTACGTAAAACATATTACACTGTACCAATAAAGAATCTACAATGATACCTTGGCGAGAGCACAATAAATACACAGGTCAACCTTAGACAGGGGCGGTGTAAAAGTATCTACTCTGTTCAAAGTTTATATGAAGCAAGTTCTTAAAGAATCGATGAAAAAGTGTGGAGGAATGGGCCTGCATACAGATGGAGATTATCATTTCAGTTTACCGTTCGTCGATAATCAAGTAATATTGGCTACAGATGACTATGATATATAGTATGATGAATAAAGTCGTATAAACATAGAATTAGGCCAGACTAACAACAAACTGCTCTAAAACAAAATATGTCTGTATAGGAAGTAAATCACATGACATTATCATAGATGTAAATAAATGGTTCAAATGGCTCTGAGCACTATGGGACTTAACATCTATGGTCATCAGTCCCCTAGAACTTAGAACTACTTAAACCTAACTAACCTAAGGACAGCACACAACACCCAGCCATCACGAGGCAGAGAAAATCCCTGACCCCGCCGGGAATCGAACCCGGGAACATAGATGTAAATACCAATGAGGCAGGTGGAAGGTATAAATATCTGGTAGTTGTGATATCAGATCAGCGGTCCACCAAACAAGAAAGAAAGAAGAGGACAGCACATGCTAAGCAATCAATCAATAAGTCGAACTTCATCCTTTGGATGGATAAAATTAAGAAGAAAAGAAAGTTATATGAATCAGTTGTATGTATGGAGCGGAATCCAGGGAAATGACGAAATCAAGACATAAGAAGACCTGATGCCTCGTAAATGGATTTTTTGGAAGAAATGGCAGAGCTTCGGGGCAAGGGAAGTTCCCAAAATATATCGATCAGGAAGGAAATGAAAACTCAAATGAACGTCACCGAAGAGGCGAAATACGACATCTAAAATTGTACAGGGATACGATGAGATTAGGTAATAAACGATGGTCATAACATTTACTTTATTTTCAACCTCCATACACGAGTAAGAGATGGAGATACTGTGCAGAATGGAAAATTCGAATCGAGAAGGGTGTCCAAAGAATAGATATGAAAGAATCTTTGTCTAATAATCGAGAGCCTTGGATACTAGGTTGCGTAAACCAGCCGAAACAGCAAATAACCCGCAAAAGCAAAAAAAACATCCTCTGTTCCTAGTCCTCCCTACTCTCTCCCTTTGAACAAATGATCCCTTGGTAAGTTACTCACGAGACGAATTGTTATCATTGTACAGCCCGAGACTGGAATAAGTAATAACAAAAGATTTGTCTCAAAAAGGTATTTAAAGTTCATTCACACGGGAAGATTTTAGAGAGATACCTTCGTCGTTCGATCGCCACACAAATCCTCAAATGGATGACATAATAATAACCGTCGCAGGGGATGAGAAGCAACTGCAACTGTAGAACAAGAACTACGTTACACATTCACATGGAATTCCAGTTCCGTTTTACAGAGAGTACTCTGCGGAATTGAGTCCTTTCCTATCGTGAATATCTCGCAAAGCGAGCAGCCCCATGCGACCGAAAGAAAAGCCCGGGTTACTCCTGTATATAAGAGGCGAAAACAACGGAAGCGCAAAATTATGGACCAATATCCATATCGTAACTTTTGTGCAGGGTCCTTGCACACAATGCATTTCCCAGCGGGAGAAAATATTCCGTCCATAAATCAGCACGGATTTACAAAGCACCGCCAGTGTGGAGCACAGCTCGCCCTTTCCACAAACGATATCTTACGAACGATGAACGAAGACAACAGGCGGGTTTCATGTTCATAGATTTCCGGCACTTTTGCCGCTGTACCTCTGCAGATTATTTAACAAAGAGCTGAGGATAAGGAATAGGTTCTTCAAATGGTTCAAATGGCTCTGAGCACTATGGGACTCAACTGCTGTGGTCATCAGTCCCCTAGAACTTAGAACTACTTAAACCTAACTAACCTAAGGACATCACACACATCCATGCCCGACGCAGGATTCGAACCTGCGACCGTAGCAGCAGCGCGGCTCCGGACTGGAGCGCCTAGAACCGCACGGCCACCACGGCCGGCATAGGTTCGTAATCATGTCACTATCTACAAAGGTTTTTGGATGATAAAGTTCAGTAAGTAGTCCACGACGGCGAGTATTCACCAGAGAGAAACGTAATATTAAGATTTTCCTAAGTAGTGGTGATAGAACTCCTGTTCTCGTGATACGTATGTTACATAGGAGACGCAACAACATGAAACTGTTGGTTGATGATTGAGTTGTTTATATTGGAGCATCGAGATGGTAAGATAATTTGTAGCAATGATGAATAGCTGACTTCAGTTTATTGAGAAAATACTATAGCGCACATGTAAAGGATGTGGTGCATAGACCTTTCTTCCCTGTTTAAGACTGCCGACAGGTTGAATCAGAGAAGGATATCGATGCTATCCTTGAGGGGTGCTGCCAGATTTGTTTCTGGTTGCACTGCGAACTCAAAAGGAAATCATCTGTCGGGGGAGGATGTTCCTTTCGCAAAACGCTGTTGAAGAAGTTTGGTTAACCGGTATTTTCTACTTCCCCAACATACATCGCAAATAAAGAACTCAGTGCCAGGAGAAGATAGACGCATTTAGGCAAAACAAAAAAGCGAGTTACTGTTAGTGGCTGAAAGTACCCTCCGCCAAATACTGTGCAATGGATAGATATGGATGTAGAACATGATGTCACAGAAGTAAACTACCAAACCAGATGCAGCACACGACATAGGTGCTCTTCAGGTATTCACAAACGATCCAAGAATTTAAAACAATATTTTAAACAGCAGATTGTACAGAAGTGGATCAGCATTTTCCTCTAAGCTTAATTCTCGTAATATCTCTATAAACCGAAATATTGAAGACCATGTTCTTAAGTAAATGGAACAATTATTTAAAAAATAATGCTCTTAATATTCTTCTTCATTCTCCGTAGTCTATGGCAACATATTGCCTTTAATGGTACCCACTACCCGCCCGGATAGCCGCTCGGTCTAACGCGCAGCTTCGCGAACGGGAAAGCGTGCCGGGCCCGGCACGAATCAGCCAGGCGGATTAGTGTCGTGGTCCGGTGTTTTGGCCTGCTTTTGGATGGTTTTGAAGGTGGTTTGCCATCTGCCTCGGCGTATGCGGGCTGGTTCCCCTTATTCCGCCTCAGTTACACTTTGTCGGTGATTGCTGCGCAGACACTGTCTCCAGGTCCGCAGCTGGTGGTCTAGTGGCTAGCGTAGATCGGGTACGATTCCCAGCCGGGTTGCGGATTTTCTCTGCCGGGGATTCGGTGTTTCTTGTAGTCATCATCAATATCGTCATTCGTGACAGTGACTAAATTGGACTGTGTAAAAAGAAACTGGACTGTGTAGCAATTTGGACTTTGTATGTGTGCTGATGACCGCGCAGTTGAGTGCCCCAAAGCCCAGACATCGTCATCACTGTCTCCACGTACTCATACGCCATAATTACTCTACCACGGAACATTTGGGGCTACACTCGTCTGGCATGAGATGTGCTCATGGGCCGGGGGGAGGGGGGGGGGGGGGGGGGTCGGGGCCGAACCGCCCAAGTCGGAGCGTTTTATGCGAAAGAAAGTGAAGATCCTGGCGACCGATATTATCGGCATACATTTCTCGATCGTGGCAGCACGGTCTATGTTAAAATCACTTATGACGAGGCGTCAGAACGCATCAAAAAAAATTGTTCAAATGTGTGTGAAATCTTATGGGACTTAACTGCTAATGTCATCAGTCCCTAAGCTTGTAAGTAGGCTGTTTAGGTTTTCTTATTGGTAACGCCACCTCTGTATGAAAATCACTGGCTGTGCTGTGTGCAGTCTGTGCCTGCTTTGCATTGTTGTAATACTCGCCATTGTAGTGTTAGGCAGCTGGCTGCGAACAGCGCGTAGCGTTGCGCAGTTGGAGGTGAGCCGCCAGCAGTGGTGAATGTGGGGAGAGAGATGGCGGAGTTTTGTAATTTGTCATGAACCGCTATATATATATTATGACTATTAAGGTAAATACATTGTTTGTTCTCTATTAATATCTTTCATTTGCTAACTATCCCTATCAGTAATTAGTGCCTTCCGTAGTTTGAATCTTTTATTTAGCTGGCAGTAGTGGCGCTCGCTGTATTGCAGTAGTTCGAGTAATGAAGGTTTTTGTGAGGTAAGTGATTTCTGAAAAGTATAGTTTAATGTTAGTCAGGGCCATTCTTTTGTAGGGATTTTTGAAAGTCAGATTGCGTTGCGCTAAAAATATTGTGTGTCAGGTTAAGCACAGTCATGTATAATTTTTGAAAGGGGACGTTTCAAGCTTACACACTACCCAACCTAAATTATCCTAAGGACAAACACACACACACATGCCCGAGGGAGGACTCGAACCTCCGAACGCATCCGACGTGATACGAAACAGGGGGTCCTGATAGCAATGTGGGGGTGGTAACCGTCGACCACGCGGGCTTATGTATGCGTAAGATTCGCATTCTCGAACTGCCATTCCAACTTCCTACAGAAGTCGTCGCGGCACTCCGACCATACGGCACAGTCCGCGGCCATACTGCGGAGGAGTGGATACCGTTTCGGACATATCCTGCCCTGAACGGCGTCCAGCAGGTCACCACTGACCTCCAAAGCCACGTCTTGTACTACTTACAGATCGGCGGATGTCGTGCAATAATTATATACGACGGCCAGCCTCGGATCTGTTCCAGGTGCGGCAAAGAAGGCCACCTTAGATTCGAAAGACTACAACGCAGTATTACGCAACTTCCAGCTGCCGAAGGACAACCCTCGACACAATCCATGGTGCTACCAGTGACCTACGCCGCTGTTCTTGCTTCTCCTACGGCTTCGCTACGCCGCCCTGACGCCACGAACGACGCCACAAATGAGCCCAACCATATTGAGCTGGAGAGCGCCGCGGACGGCTAGCCACCTCATGGACATCGACTCACTCATCATCACTACAGTTGCCTACCCTCCGGAACGACGCGATACCCTTCCGCTGTCGGACACAGAGGGTCGCATAAGGAAACAACGTTCTTCAAAATGACGCAAGAGAAGGCGCCGCACCGTTTCCGGCCAAGGGGAGATGTTGCAAGTCGAGGATGACGCAGCCGTCGATCAGCACGACGCCCCCGAATACTCTACTGCCGCCGGAGACGTTGTGAGCTCGGAGACATCTACCGGTGTGCCAGCGCCCGTCTCCCTGCCGCCCCATGCGGATGCTGATGGACATATCACAGTTAATGGAAATATCACAGCTGACACTACACCACGAACCATTACATCATTATACACCTTGTGCCCGCCTCCACGGCGTCGCACAAGGAGGAGGTCGAGAAGCTGGACCCTGCGCCGTCGCGGCCGATCCACTGATCATACTCTTATCAAAATCCCATGCGGGCGAGCAGGATAACGTTCCACTGCGACATCCACGCATTTGCGCTGACGCCAGAGTGGACCAGCCTCTAGCAGTCCGCTACCGAATAGCAACTATCAACAACAAAAACATCCGTTCCAGGTTTAAAGTCTATCTTAGGCAGAACATGTTCTGGGCTTTTGATATTGATATCGCCCTTCTGCAGGAATTTCACTTGGCCGGTCTCCAAGATATCAATGGCTATACCGCCACAGAATGGCCATCTACATCCGCGACGGGATTTCTGTCACCGACGTCGCCTTCCTTCCATCAGCTTGGCACATGGTACTCACTGCAATGGGGACACGCATTATTAATGTCTACGCTCCTTCAGGCACCGACCAACGACACTAACGGGCCATGTTTTATTCAGGGAAAGTACGAAGCAACTGTCAACATGTTAACAGAAAAAGCGTTATTCTGCAAGACGATAATGCAAGACAGCACTGCCAAAGACCTATCCTCGCAAAAAATAATGCAAGACGATAATGTGACACAGCACTGCCAAAGACGAATCCACGCAAAATATGATGAGCTGGGATGAGAGGTACTGCCTCACCTACCATACGTAGCCAAAATTGCGCCGGCCAGTGTGGCCGTGCGGTTCTAGGCGCTTCAGTCCGGAACCGCGCGACCGCTACGGTCGCAGGTTCGAATCCTCCCTCGGGCATGGATGTGTGTGATGTCCTTAGGTTAGTTAGGTTTAAGTAGTTCTAAGTTCTAGGGGACTGATGACCTTAGAAGTTAGGTCCCATAGTGCTCAGAGCCATTTGAACCATTTTGAACCCAAAATTGCGCCTCTGGATTTCTGTATACTCTCATCGCTGCAACCATTTTTTTTCTAAGCGGCAAGTTGAAAATGTGGACGATATCCAAAATGTGATCTCCAGATATTTTGCTCAGTAACCAACTTTATTTAATTTTTTGGGTGAGTGACATTCAACACCCGTTATGACACTGAAAAAGCGCAATTTAACGATTGCTGCTTTTATTTATATCTTAGTGTGTACCGGTTTCGGTCATGGATCATTCTGTAAAGATGGCCCACGACCGAGACCTGCAGAAAAATGAAAATAGCTGATCGTAAAAACGAGTTTTTTCAATATGTTTTAGTGATCCGACATTGACAATATGCTCACTAGGTGGCAAAAGGTTGTTGATTACCAGGGTGATTGCATTATTTATTTAATATAAAAACTTGTTACAATATATATGTTAGAATTTAATGTAAAAAAATTTGCCACAAATGCTTATTTCAAAATAAAAGAAGACTAGGCAGGAAAAAGAATTCCTTAAAAACAATTGCAGAGCCTTTGGTCCCATGCGCTAAAATATTATAAATGGAGCAGTTTGGTTAAAAACAAAATCCAATAAAGCTTCAAAAGAAGAGTAGCAGTTACCATCAACTACAAGATAAACAGCATTAGTGAACAGGCTACTGTGCTGCTGACAAGCAGGCGCCAGCATTGGATACAGAGATCAGGTTGGCTTACCTTTCCGTCGGGAGTGCACACCTTGATGCCTGCCAGCGAGATGACGAGAAGCACTGGTTTGGTACGCGCCGTGCCCTGCAAACAGAGCAGACACACCTCTGGTTAGCGGCTGCCCTAATGGACGGCCCACCGATCGGCCTGATGGATTACGCGAACGTGCTCTAATTTGCGCTAACAATGTTCCCGCGGTCCAGTTAGGAGCGCGTAATCACTGCGAAATCTCTTCAGTTTCACCGCCTCTCTCTGGCGCACGCGCGCACACACACACACTAACATCGAGTGCGGGCTGTTCACAGAGGGCGTGCGGGCGGAACACCAGACTATCGTAGCGAAACTTGCCGCTGGCGGCATGCCCAGTAATCTCTTGTTGTTCCGCCGTCCCAATTGTTGTCGGCCACCAGCGTAAATGCCGCACGAGGAAACAGACATTCAGTTCGTCTAGCATCTGTATTGTTCAAGTTCGCGTGTGAAATGTGGAAAACGATTCCACCTTCAATTATTCTCCTTCCGCATATAACCAACCGGTCACAGAATTTACCCTGTTTTGCACGACTGTCGTACGTACGTAGACGTAGCAAATGCTATTGTATACTGAGGTGACAAAAGTCATGAGATACCTTCGAATACCATGTCCGACCTCCTTTCTCCCGGGCTAGTGCAGCAACTCGACGCAACAACAAGTCGTTGGAAGTCCCATCCAGAAATCCATGCCCCTCTGTACCCGTCCATAATTGTGAAATTTTTGACAATGCAGCAATTTGTGCACGGACTGATGTCTCACAAATGTTCGACAGGTCTCCTATCGGCGATCTGGATGGCCAATCATTCGCTCAAACTTCCCAGAACTTCTTCAGATCAGTCTCGAACAACTGACACGGCGCGTTGTCATCCACAAAAATTCCACCTTTTTTTGGCTGTAAATGGTCTTCAGTCAGCCTAACATAACTATTTCCGGTCAATGATCGATTCAGTTGAACCAGAGGACACAGTCGCTTACATGTAAACACAATCGCTTACATGTAAACACAGTCCACAGCACAGTAGCTTCAACAGTGCCTTGACAAATAGTGTCTATGGTTTCGTGGGGTCTGAGCCGCACTCGAAATCAGCTCTTACCAGCTTAAATCTGACCAGGTAATGGTTTTCCAATTTCTAGGGTCCAACAGAGATCGCCACGAGCCCAGAAGAGGCGCTGCAGGCGATGTCAAGCTGTTAGTGAAGGCACTCGCGTCAATCCGTCTGCTGCCGTACCCCTTAACGGTCAAATTTTGGCGCACTTTCTTAAAGGATACGTTCGTTGTGAGTCCCACATCGATTTATGTGTTTTCCTCATGAAGTGTTGCTTCTTTGTTAGCAATAACAACTGCTAAATCGTGGCTGTTCTCGGTCGTTAAGTGAAACCAGTCTACCACTGCGTTGTTCGTGGTGATAGGCAATGCTTGGAATGTGATATTGTCATCATACTCTTGACACTGTGCATCTCGGAGTACTGAATTCCCTAATCATTTCCAAAATTGAATGTTCCAGCCGTCTAGGTCCAAATACCATTCTGCGTTCAGGGTCTGTTAATTCCGGTCAGACGGCCGTAATGACGTCGGAAACTTTTCACAAGAATCTCTTGAGTGCAAATAACAGATCTGCCAATACAATGACCTTTTATACCTTGTGTACGTCAGACCACCATCATCTGTTTGTATACATATTGTCATCCTATGAATTTTGTTACCTCGGTGTACTGCGCTACGTTTCTGAAGTGCTTTCGAGAAATCTAGTTTCAAAGACGTACAAGTATGTTGAACACCTTTCGAAAGTGTCAGTCGTCGAGAGCTGGTGCCAGCTCAGTCGTCTTACGCGGCAGATTACAAGTACTGTGTCGTGTCTTGTGGTAGTCTGCCTATAGGTAGGTATATGTAGATTGTATCTGGTACACAGGAACCTGACGATGGTCAGATGACTGAAACTGGTTGTATAAATAAAGTATTTTACCAGCAGCTCAAGACGGTAAGACTTCATTTTTCAACGGTTTGAGGGACCACCTGTTGAAAATATCTTCGGTGCCTTTTCAGTATTCATGTGGATTACATAGACTTGTAATTGTTCATGGTCAATTTCCACTTTTGTCTATTAGTGTGATATGTGCAACTTTCATGCCTTTATGTACGGTACGGATAATCTCGTCAATCGAGCTGTTGTACGTATATGACTGCTAAAAATGAGCTATGTCTGAAGTGTTGGCAGAAGAGCCAACACCGTGTTGCTAGAGGAGGCCGAAATGCACGCTTTTAAGCTCACGTAGATTGGCGTGAGGTCTGGAACAAGGTAAAGTAATTATCCTATAAAGAAAAGAACGTAGTTCTTGGAATACTTAACTTTAATCCACAATTGGTATACATCGCTCTTGACGGTACATGTTATAACCTCAATACAAACTTGTAATGGCGCCTTGCTAGGTCGTAGCAAATGACGTAGCTGAAGGCTGTGCTAATTATCGTCTCGGCAAATGAGAGCGTATTTGTCAGTGAACCTTTCCTAGCAAAGTCGGCTGTACAACTGGGGCGAGTGCTAGAACGTCTCTCTAGACCTGCCGTGTGGTGGCGCTCGGTCTGCAATCACTGACAGTGGCGACACGTGGGTCCGACGTATACTACCGGACCGCGGCCGATTTAAAGGCTACCACCTAGCAAGTGTGGTGTCTGGCGGTGACACCACAATGTCACCAGCAAAATCCAGATGGAACCCAACCGGTATGCAGTCTGAACCGTAAAACTTGCCTTTATTGAGTGACGTGTTACGTCACTACGCCGGGGATATCGATTTCTAAATTACTCAATTTGGTAGCTTGTCGTCATCGGAAGGCCGACGGCATTTCTTGTAGTATCTACTATAAAAACATGAGAAAGATAGCACAGGCTTCCACCATGTTCATTCCGTGCACGGCTCTGTGTGACGCGTAGATTTTATTTTCAATGGGGCGCGCTGGGTAGCCGCGCTGTCTCAGCCATCTTGCCACGGTTCGTGCGGCTTCCCCCGTCGGACGTTCGAGTCCCCCTCCCTCGCGTATAGGTGAGTGTGTTCTCCTTAGCGTAAGTTAGTTGAAGTTACAGTAACTAGTGCGTAAGCTTAGGGACCGATGACCTCAGCAGTTTGGTTCCATAAGACCTTACCACAAATTTCCAAATTATTTTTAATAATGATAACGTAAAACATAGCTCATTAATATTTAAAAACAATGGGCGTTCAGGTATTGGTTTTTGACGGAGCTGTGAACTACCACAGTATCAGAAAGTGAAGAACAAAGCACTCCTCAAGAGATGGTATTTCTCACCGACCTTGCAACAGTGTAGAAGACAGTGAATGTTCCACGGGTCATATGCATGGTACGTTTTTATGACGTGAAACGAGTCATTTCACATTGACATCACAAATTAATTTGTAAATATGGCTACATGTTGAACATTTACAGTCTTTTTTTCTTTTTAAAGAAAATGGACAGATATGAATTAGTAACTCCTACCCATTATCTTATACTCATTACAGTAATAGAAATTCTTCTACGGACAAGGAGGAGTTGACAAGAAGAAACTTTTTCAGCTTGTTTTCAAATTTTACTTTGCTGTCTGTCGGACAGTTTATAACACTGGGCAAGTGATCAAAAATTGTAGTTGCAGCATTGTGCACCCCTTTTTGTGCTAAAGACAAATTTAATGTGGAGTGATAGGTGTCATTATTCTATTCGGTATTGTAACCATGTACATCATTGTTTCGTTTGAACTGCAGTGGACTATTTACAACAAATTTTATGAGGGAGTAAAAGATGTACTGTGAAGCAGTAGTCAGAATGCCCAACTTCTTAAACAGATGTCTGCAAGATGATCGTCTGTGAGCACTACATATTACTGTTAAACAGCGCGTTTGTGAGCAATGAAAACTTTCTTTCTAAAAATGAGATGTTCCAGAACGTTGTTCCATGTGACGACATTATTGAACGAATATATTCCAAATAAATCAGCTTACTGATTTGTCTCTCCTCAAGATTAGCAATTATTCTAACTGCAAATCTGGCTGAGCTAGGTTGTTTTAGGAGTTCCAAAATTTTCTTTTTCCAGTTTAAATTCCCATCAATATGGAAACATAATTTTCGACGCTATTTATTATTTCCTCAAATGGTTGAAATGGCTCTAAGCACTATGGGACTTAACATCTGAGTTCATCAGTCCCCTAGACTTAGCTACTTAAACCTGACTAACCTAAGGACATCACACACATCCATGCCCGAGGCAGGATTCGAACCTGCGGCCGTAGCAGCAGCGCGGTTCCGGACTGAAGCGCCTAGAACCGCTTGGCCACAACGGCCGGCTATTATTTCCTCACTATGTGTTATACTTATGGTTGGTATAGCACACTTAGGCGTGCAGAACTGAATATGTTGTGTCTTCTTAAAACTGAAGATGAGGCCATTCGCAGAACACCAGTAAATGATAATATTAACGACGTGTTTACCGTTTCTCCTGTTTCTGTATGTATGCGTGGATAGATTGCAATGCTAGTGCCATATTTAAAAAGGACTGAGTCTGCTTGTTGTGTGTGAGACGGAAGAATAATGCCCTTGGACTATATAGGTTGAATTGCTCAGTGCAGTATTGGTTTCTGTATTCTTTTGGTTAGGTATAACATACTCCCATACAATCGCTTCACGAAATACTTGACTTGTCGATCAAAGTATTCATCACATGGCTGACATAAAAGTGTGAAGATTCTTTATTACACATTGACTTTACCTCGTCGCGAACTGCAATGAATATTAATATTATGTTTGCTCGTTTCCGAAAAAAACATGATTCGTTACAGTGATACAAGTGGTTAGTGTAAGTTTAGGAAAAAATGACAAGACTGCTACGCAGTAAGGACATACTTTTATGATCTTATCCTTAATGGGTATGGGATCGAGTTTGTAAAAGTCAGTGTTAAAATGTCGGGTCAATTACCTATTTATAATACTAAAAACACTAGAAATAGTGCGTTTCATGGGTGATCCTTCGTCTTTAGTATTACTGTACAAGAACCTCTGAAAGCGACCAAAACCATAACCAAGTGCAAGAAAGTTAAAATAACGTAGCTACTTCCCTTGCAGCTATGTCTCGTTAAGTTATACATACTGATCACCGTCAGCTAAAAGAGCAGTTTAAAAATGGAATGTAATAAGTTGTCCACGGGTACAGGCAGCGCCACAATTACAGCGATGTGTATGCAAGGTCCGTGTGTCTTCATGAAACCCACTTCCCGCGTACAAAGACAAAAGTAACGCAACTGAGCTCTTCGTGAATCTAAACTTGAAATCAAAGAGATACCGATAAACAAAGGTTGTATGTAACCATGCCAGGTAGTCCGAAAATTCGAATCTTGTCTAACGGTATACTTTGAAGTTGCTGATTATAGACGATAAAAGAGACTTTCAAAAAGTTATTTGTGTCACTTGCAATCTGATCACTTAATGTTATGATTTCAACGCTATTCTGTCTCCAATTGTTTTAGAAGATCCAGATTCTTTCCGTTATCTTGTGTATGCAAAATTGGTCTATCCTCATAAATTCCCAGTATGGGATCGCCAGTTTCGTGAATGTGCACGGTTGCATTAGACTTCTCGCAATTGTATGTCGATAAGACGGGTGGCACTCCCATATGGTATTGAATAAGATCGTAAAACTTTGAAGCTCCACATCTCGAAAACGCTAGAGATGTTGATGATACTACAACATTCGTTCCTAGTCGGAAAACGAAAAATTAAGCGGTGTGTCAAATCTTCTAACGTTCGCTGTGTATGTAGAATGAACTATATCATTAGTTATTAATTCTTGTGTGAAGGTGATTTTCTGAGCAAACTGCGGCATGACCGTTAACATTTATCGGTTTAGTCCATTCGATATGTTGCGTTGTACGCTCGGTGTGTGGTCTGCAACAAAATGTAGTGGAGCGGGAATTGTTGGCAGCATGGTAACTAATGTATGAGATTTGTGAATAGTATAGGTACGATATTTACCCAAGAACGGAGACCTGTACTTCAATTTAGCTTTCGTTCAGTTATAATTATTTCACTTAAAGTCTACAGCAAATTAACGGTTTTACGCAAATACGTGCTGCTCTGTAATGTGAAAACAGTTAGAAATACTGTTATTACAGATATCTGATGGAAAATGGAAATGAGCGGTTGGCGTCACTGGCCGGGAAGCCCCTTACGGGACAGGTCTGGCAGCCTTGGCGCAGGTTTTACTACATTCGACGCCACATTGGGCGACCTGTGTACCGGATGTGAATGAAATGATGATGAAGACAACACAACACCCAGTCCCTGAGCGGAGAAAGTTGCCAACCCAGCTGATAATGCATATGAATGGTGCCTTCTGCAGTACCAAATCATTAAATTGCAAATTTTGTAATTATTAAACTGAAATTCAGGGCATAAAAGAAAGATGTTAGTCATTTCAATTATGACGTTAATCAAGACGAAACCTATTAAAAGAAAGTAAAAAAAATTGAAGAAATAAACAAAAATAAAGAAAAATAAACCGGAAATGTTTTAAAAATGTATAGTTTGTGAAATAGTTTCATTGTTAAACGTCGCTCTGAATTCTCTTTCCTTGTTTCAGGGCCAACGTTGGGGAGATTCACGGCCGTCAAAAATAGGTCTGAGCAGGTGTGCATGGCGAGCACTTGAAACAAGAATTCAGTATTAAAATACATAGCGTAGAGCCCGTACTAAAAATTATCTGATTTGTAAATGTAAAATTCGATAAATCAAGATTTTGTATAGATATTTAGATGAAATTTTGTCTGGAAATGTGCTAAGTGGAAGAAACAGCTTTTTAAATCTGCATTTTGATTTACAAAACAAGATTGAAAATCTGATTTTCTTTTTTAGATTTTACAAGTTTACAAGCATTGACTGCGACTAAAAAGAACAAACTGCACCATTAACTTGAAGAACGCAGCAGGTAAAACCAGATAAGAAAGTATCATTATTTAACTGTACCTACGTTTTTTCCCAATTCAAGTGCTAAAATTTCCAAACAGTTAATGCAGGAGCAAGAACAGTCTAGTTAGCTATGCTTCCCAATAACACTGTTAATGTTACGTAGGAGACTGCAGTTTGTCTTTCGCCACATGGTTGCAAACGTCCATATGGAGGATTAACCATCCGAAACCACTACGCTTTGAAAACGACATTGTGAAATGGCAGAAATCCATTCACTGTAATTAATAACTGTGGCAACCACTTCATAAAGAAAGTAACACAGTTGCAGAAGATTCGTGTAATTGTCTAAGTGAGAACTGACTTAGTCATTTTGCAGCAGCAGGTCAGTACGAGTACAATACGCGCTGTCGCTCACTGTATCTGGAGCTTTTGGAAAAGCGAAATATGTACGTGCGGTGGCTGACGAACACGTGGATCTCATAATTAGGACTTCAGTTACGGAAATTGAGGTAAACAGCAGCTATTTACGTAAGCGGACTGTGAAATGGACACAGCAACGCATCCGACCCGCTCTGAATTCCTAGTTTGATTTGTAATTCTACCACACATAGCATAATTAAATTAACGTAATGCAACACAAGCCTTGCCAACAGCCGTACTGACACTGCCTGGAGCAATTTGATAAAACAAACCCTGGCACAACACGAAGTAAATTTTTTGAAAAAGCACTAAAGAAATGTTACTTTTATTTTCAAGAATACAGGAAAGTACAATAAATAAAAACGCCGTAACCACCGCAAAGGGAGAGAACTTCCAGAATGTTATATTCTGCTAGCATGGGTGCTGATTATATTTGTGGAATAATTTCGTTCAGCGGCTGGAATTGTTTACATTCTTACACTGATCATTCTTGTCCTAAATTCTGTAACCGAAAATCTAAAATAGGAGAAAATGTTTTGCACCACGTTTTAGAGATCCAGTCGAGTATTGTTCAACCTGTTTTAATAAGGTAGTGTTCGTAGAGCTTCCGCACCTTCTATATATCGAAGTACGAAGCAACTTATTTGGCGCCGCCCTTGTGGCTTCTGGTGCGAAGTGGCGCACATGTGTCTTGCTGAGCTGGTCTGAGGTCTTTTAGGTTGGTTGAGGGTGAGTCGGTGCTTACGTCTACTAGAAAAGAGTTCCCCGAAGAGCAGCGGCGTGGTGGGATGGTCAGGGGCAATGAGATAAACGGGCCCTGCAACAAAATTGTAATGTCACACACTTCAGGAATGGTCGGCTCCATGCAGGGCCCACTGGTAACCAATATTTAATTGAAAAGTTGAGGGATTGCAGAGCACTCTCACTTTTGATACAGTGTCATGCTGCTTAATGTTCATAGGGAATGTGATCTTTATTACTTGGTTGCTATATTTGATAAAATCTGACTTCATTCATACGATGAAGTGGTTGGCAGTAATTAATGCTTTTGCTTGTGTGCTCTGGTGAAGCGACAGCAGAGGGCTACCTGTGTTCGAAGAAAGGGGGTGCCGAGTTAATTGACAGCAGTGAAAGTGTAAGGTGGCTGAGAACGGAGGTGACCTTTTTTGTGCAGAACCTGGTGAAAACTTTTGCCGACAGTCAAGTCCCCCGTTCTCATTGAGCAGACACAATGGGTGGCGCCAGTCAGTCGGTAGCCACATCCAGGTAGGCTGACTAGCGCCAAGGAGTCGCTGCAGCTATGAGCGGCGCATTGTAAGATCTGATGAATGGCAATAAAGCAGAGTATGGACCCTTGTTATGTAGAAAACGAATGAGACGGCTGAGAGTTTCTGCGGATTCCATGGGACAGGGTAGTGGCACCCAGGCGTCCAGACTCTGCTATGAAACGTATTTGTGAATGTACAAGGCGTTTAGCGCGTTTATTGCCGTTTTTGGAAAGTTCGAAATGGATGTAACAGGGGAGATAACGGTATTTTTATGGAGGGCCGTGGTTCAATCCAAGTCACGGTCTTAGCAAAGACGCATGGGAAAGAGGGCGCGAAGCCGAATCTTTTTTTCCTTTTTTCCCAATTAATTTTTAAAGTCGCCGGTTGGTCAAATCTGTGTGTGCAGAGCAAGGGGGCGGTCTCTCAGCTTCTAATGCTTGGCTTGGCTAAAGTCGGTGTAGTCTAAGCATGCAAATGTGCTATGCTACCGAGTTGTGGAGGGAAGCTGTAGAGAAAGCGATCACTCTTGTACTGGCATTTCGCTAGTAAAGAACGGCAGGTCTTTATCTAGACGGTGAGACTTGTGACCTTTGCTAGTGTGCCACTTACAGCCTGTGCCAGTCACCATCTGAACCATCAGAGGTACTGGTTGTTGCATCATGCACACAACGAGTTATGCACAGGTGTATTTATTTGTTTTGAGTCGGCCATCTAAACGTTTGACATATTCTGCCACTCCTAGTCATGTCACAGACTGAAATTGGTTTGGCAGACCAGCAAACGGGTCCACCTGCACACTGGAGTCCGCCGGGGTTTCAGAGACTCATAGTGAACTACCTGTGTTCCGAATCAGCCGAACGCGAGGCCGCGTACTTGCATATTTCCGGGCATGCGCCGTTAACAACAGATTGTCGCTGTCTTTGGCTGCAGTCGGTCAGCGCGTCATGCCGTGCTGCCCTCACCTGCAGAAGGGTAAAGTATTCGCTGCTACGGCGTAGGGCTCCAATATATGCTTCTCAGCACCCTGTTCTTTGGAACCATGTTTTTCTTTATGGAATATAGAGTACAGATGCTTGATAGTAGTGTATATTTTGGGGTATACCACAGATTCACATTTATGAAGTCAGAGAAAGCGATCAGTTCTTGTTAGTGTGGTGTGTTGATCCCCAGCTGATCACGTTGTTGACCATAGACCGCATATTACTGAAAGCGTTTCTCAGATAAAATGTTTGTGAGGCGTTTCTATAGCCATATTTTGTCACGTGATGTTAGGAATTAATAAATCAATTGTTATTTAGACCACAACTTCTCCCCGTGTTCTGATTTTCATTAGCTTTGCCTGACTGAACTAGAAGCTTGCAAAGTTACCCACTAAAGGTGTCAGTTTTTCCTGTGCTATTGAGAACTTGCAACCCGTGCAGTTAAGATTTATGAAACTCTTCTGAAATAGTGACTCGGTCCCTGTCAGAGATGGTTACTGGCACTGCAGTGTCACGTGCCGTGAAGCAGGCGCCCTGGTCTGTCTTTCTCAAGGGAGGTGCGCCTGCGAGTTTGGTGTATGAGGTGAAGAATTCTAGAAAGGTGCACGTTGGTGCAGCGTCTGTCAGACTTCTGAGCGGTGTAAGCTTCGCTTCGGTACTGCAGACTCCAGTTAGAGTGCTGCTTGGGAGGAGAGCGTAGATATCGGTATTGTCATCTATTTAGCTGCTTTAAAGTAAATTACTGTTTTGGATCGATGGTGGAACCAAGTGGAGGACCGTATTATTGCTAAGTCGGCTCCAGCGTGTTAAACTCTGTTATTTACAGTTATAACGAGTGATTCACCATGTGGTAGTGTCCACGAGTGAACTTTGGAGATTCTGTTAAACATTTGTAGTAAGGGAAAGATTGTCTGTGGAGCTTTTCAGTCGGACGCTTATGAATCGTGTCAATTGCAGTTCACTTTCTATGGTATTTTACGGTTCTACTTGTCGTGGCGAAATAGTCAACAGTATTTTCAGAATTTAGCTTCGGACGTCGTTCTGTGGTTTGTTATGGCCCTCCCAAGAGTTTAAAGTCACAAATATTTTCATACTGCCTTGCTGAGGTTGCCTTGCGACAGTTGTTAATTTCTGTCTGGTCTACCCCACAGTACTGCTGTTTCGTGCGGTGCGGTATAGTCGAAGTGTTGAATAGTACCGCATCTACTCCCTCGCCCATTTTAAGATTTGCGAGCCGCATCTATATCCACGTATAATCCGAGTATGACATTTGTGTAAGTTGGTTGCGCCCTGTTAAAGTTTTGTACATCGTGGAAAATCTTTCACGTGCCGCACGTGATCCTGAAGGAGAGCACCGTGCACAAAAGCGCATCACAACGACGAAATCAAAAGATGTGTACTGTATACTGTATTATTTTAACGGATGTAATCACTGAGATTAAGAGTTGATGTGTGTGTTTTTTATTTATTTTGAAAGGAAAAGATAACATACCTGGCTAATTATAACATCTATGCTTAATTATTTGTTATAATTCGTTGGGTGTAGTACGCATCACATGTAGGGAGGTTTATGGTGTAAGGTGTTTGAAAGGAAGGAAAATTATTGTGATACGGAGCGCATCCTAGAGGTGTACGTTGATAGTAATCAGATTTTATTGCATTCAAGCTGTTGTAGTCAAATATTTTATTGCATTTAGAGATCACACATGATATCTACGAAAATTTTGGTATTGTCATGTAGCGTTCGATTCTTCTATTTAATTTGCATTATGCAATTTGTATTTTTTTCCTTTGCTTGGAAAGGGATTTTAAGTTTTAAGCGTTGCAAATTGATTCTGAGAGCTGTTCTCTGATCTGTTAAAATAATACTTCAGGAACGTTCATTAATAAACTATACTGATGATCTTTTTTTCACTTACTATTTTAAAATCAAGTTAATAAAGTTGTAAAATTTTAAAGGCAACAGAAGGCTTTCATTAGAGGAACAGTGCCTACCCATACTCCCCACAACTTTCTCGTATTCAAAGCATTGGCCTTCGGGCGTTGTCTGATGTTATACCCGGTATCTATACGAGCCATGCCAAGGTGTTTGTATAATTCAGAGAATTCAGAGTGTAAGGTGTCTTTTGAGTTTCCTGTAAACTGGTATCAGTGAAATTCTTATAATTCTTTAAGGTTGTGTTAATAATAATATTATTTATTTGGATATTGACAAAAAAGTAAACGTCTTTTCTGGTACAAAGGTGAACATCTTGTAGCACCTAATCACTTGCTTCTCTTTATTGCTGCCTAGCTCCTTTTATATAATTTACGATTTACTACCTGTGGGCAGAATCTGCAATTTACGTCGCACGCCTGTTTGTAACGGGTGTGGGCTGAGGTCTTGGATTTTTCTACGTGGGTATTCAAGATGCACAGAAATCGAATAATACAGTTTAAGACAGTATACAAACTTATTTATCGACAAAATACTATGGTCATTCGTTTAAGTGTAGTGTGATCTGCATATAAAACCTCAGTCATGGTGTCTGAGTTCTGTATCTACGTTTCATTTTAGCTAACTTTTACCATTAGCAAACACTGTCTTTTATAATCACAGAAAAAATAATATACGTTTAAAACAGCTGAAATTTGCACTGATGAAAATGCTCCTTTGTCTCTATGAGTACAGACAAAAAAAACTTTACAACGCAGTCTGACCTAATTCCGTGAGTAACATAACAAGACAACATCTGCTTCACGCAGCATTTAAATTGAGCATAGGGAATGGTTAATTCACTTTAATGACTAAGTTTACTAACAATAGAACTAACATTTGACATAGATGAATATTTCTCATATTAAAGGTTAAACATATGCAGTGAGCATTCTTGGTTCATAAATGTAATTTTAAGTATCTTTCTACAAGAACATAAAAAATCTGATTATTCGAAGAACGTGTGCTGGACCATAACTGAGCAAGTGCTGCTCTAAAGATCTCGACGAAACCTTACCTTCTGGTAGCGGTAAGAATATTACTAACGGATACTGAAAGTTACCTCACACTGACTGAACAAATAATGCGCATGAAAAGTGAACAAATAACTGCACTGAAGCCTAATGATCACGGTTGCATACCCATTACTGAATAATTTATAAGATCACGGCTACACGACTGTTTGTTCTCAAATTAATGATGGGAAGGTGTGTGAATATATAATGAGTTTTACAAGAATCACGTTGTGACTACCGTGGCAAGGCATAATGTTAGGTCACCAAGTCTGGAAAATATAACGATCGTTAGGTGACGAAGAACGGATTTTATACACCTTGGTTACGAGTTTGAAGGTGCATGGAGCAACAGACTATAGCCTACTCTAATCGAAAATGCGGTCCCACCACACTACTCCAAATGAATCGGTAGAGACGTGAACACATTACACCAATATGGAACAAAGAACAACCCATTTTCAGTAAACGCAATTCCGCCGTTTACGGAAGGAAAAATGCAGATCACAATTTTCATTATAAGTTTTGAGATACAAATTCAGGTCATAATCAACAAGCACTCTCTTTCTCTCTCTCTCTCTCTCTCTCAATATACAGGATGATCATAATTAAAGTTAACCTTTCAAACCGCTGCAGAGATAACACCACTGGTCGGAATGACGTATAATTGCAATGCAGTATTATCGGAGATGAGGGGGGGGGGGGGGGGGGGGGACGTATGGCAGAAGAAAAAAATAGTTACAAAATGTAGCAATAGAAGGCGCTGTAGGTATCATAATTTAACAGTGGTCGACTACGAATGACAAATGAATCATACAACAATGCCTAAGGTGTACGTTTGACGTTAAGCAAACTGTACTACTCAGTGTGTATGGGTGTACAGATGTGACACAGTTACGTAAGCCCAACCACCAAGGCAAGGTCATATCACATCGGATGGTAACAATCGGTTCTTAATTGTCTCGAGACTAAAAAGCGCATAAAAAGCATCAATCACATCGACTTTTAATTGTCCTGGGGTCAAAAACCGCATAAAAAGCATCAGTCACATCGATTTTTAATTGTCCTGGGGCCAAAAACCGCATTAAAAGCATCGATCAGAAAGCAAATCGGATTATTCATTTCCGTGTGACTGGCGCAAAACATGTTCAGTATGCTGTCAACCTTTTCCCGCAACGAGTTGAAATCGAGAAACAGCATGTTCCACAACTGATCGAAGTGTTTCTGGGGTCATGTTCAGAACGTGTTGCGCAATGCGTGCCTTTAATGCAGCTGTGTTTGCAATCGCAACACTGAACAAAACACCTTTCAGATAGCCCCACAGCCAGAAGTCAGACGGATTAAGATCAGGTGATCGGGACGGCCAGGCTGTAGTGAAATAGCGGCTGATAATTCCAGCATTTCCGAAATGGCGCTTCGGAAGCTGCTTAACTCGATTTGGAATGTGTGGAGGTGAGCAATCTTACATAAAGATGAACCCATCCAAACATCCACGCTGTTGGAGAGCTGGAATGAGTTGTTGCGCAAAAGTCACTCATAGCGCTTATCGGTGACGGTACAAGTAACAGGAGCGGAAGAACCTGTCTCTTCGAAAAAATATGGCCCTACGATAAATGAAGCCGTAAACCCGCGCCACTCAGTGACCTTTCCAGGATGAAGTGGTACTGATTTGCGTGTGGATTTTCCGTTGCCCATATTCGACAATTCTGTGTATTGACATATCCTGTCAGATGGAAGTGGACTTCGTCTCTCCACAAAATCTTCCATGGCCAATCATTGTCCACTTCCATGCGAGAAGGAAATTCTAAGGCAAAGGTATCTCTTGCTGGCGGGTTAACAGGAAGCAATTTGTGCACATGTGTAATTTTGAATGAAGAGCAAAGAAAGATGTTTCATAGGATTTTTCGTGCCGTGATCACGGGTATGTCCAATGTTCGGGCAGTTCTCTGGGACTACACGTTTGCACACCACCACTCGTCTCCTCCTGCTTACACTGACGTCGAATCTATTCGTTGCCTCCCTCTACCAGGCTGAACACCAAAGAACCTGTCTTTTCGAATTTCCGAATCACTTTGTCCAGACCCACGGCAGTCGTCACACCAACGCCTTTTTCCAACCCTTCAGTGTCCGGAACTTCTGCAGACACACATGTGTACAGGCATCACTCTTGTAATACAGCTTTACAAGCAAGAGCGCGATCCTGCATTGAGACAGTCATGGCGAAGGATCCAGACGCGAAAGGAGGAAAAGCAGTCTACCCGGCGTGTTTATATCAACTTCAATGGGTCGTGCGCACGACAGGTGTTTCTATTAACGTATTGTGTCACATACAGCGCCGTCTGTTGCTCAATTTTCTCACCCTTTTTTTTCCTTCTGCCATCCGTTTTCCCCCTTCTCCGATAATATTCCATTGCACTTTGACGTTTTTGTGACCAGTGGTGTTAATTCTACAGCGTTTCGAAAGTTTAACTTCAAATGGCTCAAATGGCTCTGAGCACTATGGGACTTAAACCTAACTAACCTAAGGACATCACACACATCCATGCCAGAGGCAGGATTCGAACCTGCGACCGTAGCGGTAGCGCGGTTCCAGACTGTAGTGCCTAGAACCGCTCGGCCACCCCGGCCGGCGTTTAACTTCAATTATAATCAGCCCGTACATATGTCTTTGCAGCCACATTATCACACTACAGCACAGTCAAGAATGACCATGTTCGACAATGGTGGACGTACCGTCATACGGAACACGTAATGCACCAACGAGCACTGACGAAAATGACCGTTTTGGTGGGCCAAGTGCTAAGGTGTGGGGAGACATAATGTTGCTTGGGCGTATTGATGTCCAGAAATCTGAACACGGTACACTCACTCGTCAACGTTATGGTAACACTGTACTCCTTCACAATGTTTTTCTTTTCAGGGGTGGATCAGACCATGACTTCATTTCTATGGATTACAATGCGTTACCCCATCGAATTGGGCAGGTGGAGAAGCCCCCTTTCTATCAGCAATTTATCGTAGATCGCTGGAAGAACGTAAAGTACCTAGCGACTGGAAGAAAGCGCAGGTCGTTCCCATTTTCAAGAAGGGTCATAAATCAGATGCGAATAATTATAGGCCTATTTCGCTTACGTCAATCTGTTGTAGAATAATGGAACATGTTTTGTGTTCTCGTATTATGACGTTCTTAGATAATACAAATCTCCTTCATCATAACCAACATGGATTCCGCAAACAGAGATCATGTGAAACTCAGCTCGCCCTATTTGCCCAAGAAATTCACAGTGCCGTAGACACTGGCGAGCAGATTGATGCCGTATTCCTGGACTTCAGGAAGGCATTTGATACGGTTCCGCACTTACGTTTAATGAAAAAAATACGAGCTTACGGAATATCGGACCAGGTTTGTGATTGGATTCAGGATTTCCTAGAAGAAAGAACACAACATGTCATTCTTAACGGTTCAAAATCTGCAGATGTAGAGGTAATTTCGGGAGTACCGCAGGGAAGCGTGATAGGACCTTTATTGTTTACAATATACATAAATGACTTAGTTGACAACATCGGTAGCTCCGTGAGGCTATTTGCAGATGACACGGTTGTCTACAAGAAAGTAGCAACATCAGAAGACTCGTACGTACTCCAGGAGGACCTGCAGAGGATTAATGCATGGTGCGACAGCTGGCAGCTTTCCCTAAACGTAGATAAATGTAATATAATGCGCATACATAGGGCCAGAAATCCATTCCAGTACGATTATGCCATAGGTGGTAAATCATTGGAAGCGGTAACGACCGTAAAATACTTAGGAGTTACTATCCGGAGCGATCTGAAGTGGAATGATCACATAAAACAAATAGTGGGAAAAGCAGGCGCCAGGTTGAGATTCATAGGAAGAATTCTAAGAAAATGTGACTCATCGACGAAAGAAGTAGCTTACAAAACGCTTGTTCGTCCGATTCTTGAGTATTGCTCATCAGTATGGGACCCTTACCAGGTTGGGTTAATAGAAGAGATAGACATGATCCAGCGAAAAGCAGCGCGATTCGTCATGGGGACATTTAGTCAGCGCGAGAGCGTTACGGAGATGCTGAACAAGCTCCAGTGGCGGACACTTCAAGAAAGGCGTTACGCAATACGGAGAGGTTTATTATCGAAATTACGAGAGAGCACATTCCGGGAAGAGATGGGCAACATATTACTACCGCCCACATATATCTCGCGTAATGATCACAACGAAAAGATCCGAGAAATTAGAGCAAATACGGAGACTTACAAGCAGTCGTTCTTCCCACGCACAATTCGTGAATGGAACAGGGAAGGGGGGATCAGATAGTGGTACAATAAGTACCCTCCGCCACACACCGTAAGGTGGCTCGCGGAGTATAGATGTAGATGTAGATAGTATATTCGGCGAATGGAATGGCCTGCCAGTTGCCCCGATTTAAAACCCACTGAGCACTTGTAGGACGCGTTGGGGAGACGTCCACATGCACCATTGACCATGCAGTAGTTATCAGCCCTGCTATTGAAGGAATGGAACGCATTGTCCCAAGAACTCCTTACCAAACTTGTAGCCAGGATGGTAGCACATTGCAGAGAATGCATTGCCGTTGGTGACCACGCACCGTATTAAGAACCGCCTTTTGTAATGTCCAGGAGACCAACAAAAACAACGGTGATTTCACTACCATTATTGTCTTGGATGTTTGTCTCACTGTCTATTTCTTTCAATTATCGTCTGTACTACGCTGTAGCGGTTCTATCAATTTCGAGCTATGTCGCTTGGTGGTGATAAATTAAAAGGAAGTTAGTTCTGTCCTTTCCTGCAGGCCAATGTGCTCTCAACCCAATAATTCCAGACAGTTACAAATTAATCGGAATGAAATGTATTGCAATGTTTGTCAGTACTTCGTAGAATATCCTTTAGATTTAACTACTGCCTCGTTTGTTGGCGACATCGAATCTACAAAATCTGGGGAACCTACTTGTTTGATTACTCTGAAGCATAGATTGCTGATGGCCTATAGCAGCTTCCCCTTTTTACTGGGACTGCGACGTGAAACCATTATTTTCAGCCTTGAACACTCGTTCTCAGTCGGGCTGAGATTGGTACGGTTGCCAGGCCAAGTCACCATGCTAATATTGTGGTCAAGGGAACCAATTCTTACTAATTCTAGCTCACTGTCTCGTAAGGTACACTGATCGTTGCCACCTTGAAACAAATCACGGATATAAGGAAGAAATATCAATATTAAGAAACTTTATTGGTACTTCTAGGCGTTATTGTTGCCATGTAACACTTGTAGGTGCCCAGTGCCATCATGCCTCGCCATGCAACCTCACTCCACGACGTAGATCGGATGCTTCACAAAGGCAGTAGTGTGCTCTGACAAGTCTTCCCCTTCTCGACCCCAGTTTAGGTATTGCCTCCAAAGGCGTTGTTATTAGTCTCGTCGCAGCTCGTAGTCTAGTAGCTAGCGTTGCTACCTCTGGATCACGGGCTCCCGGGGTAGACTCCCGGCCGGGTTGGGGATTTTCTCAGCCCGGGGACTGAGTGTTTGTATTGTCCTCCTCATTTCATCATCAACCTCATCCTTCGTGACAGTGGCTAGGTTGGATTGTGAAAAAAATTGGACTGTGGAAAAAAAAACTAGACTGTGAAAAAATTGGGGGTTTTTACGGGAGCTGATAGCCGCGCAGTTGAACGCACCACAAACCGAACATCATCATCTTAGTCTCGTCAGTCTATACGACTCTATACCAGTCTTCTTGCGTCTACTCCCTGTGCGCCAAATCCCAATGCATGCGTTTCTTTCTCTACTTAGTTAGGGCTCGTTCCTTTAGGTCCTCGCTGGCAAACATTTATTACAAAATTTTCTGTCTGACCACTCGATCTTCTGTCTCAGCTTAGCAACAATGCACTGCTGACTGCTACGGTGCGCTTTTTCTCGCTGGATAAAGCAATAATAACACGTAGGCATAGTTTGATTACTCGGAACAGAACAAATGACAAACTTACTTTGCAGCTACACATGCGATTAGAAAGGTAAAGTTTTTAAACCTCTGTCAGTTAAGTTTTCTTTATTTCTAATGAAAAATATAACACCTACAATTTCCAAAAAATAGAAGCCTATTATTTAGCAAACATATCGTAAACAAAAAACGGAAGCAGACTTTATTGATTTAATATACCACAACTTACGTACCGAAACGTAAAGTTTCCAGAATTAGTACCTCTGCTGTAGAAGTACTTGTGGATTGTAGTTCACATTCTTGTAAAACACTGCTATGTCCGTACCAGACGCTACTTCGTAATTAATAACAGGATATACAGTCATAGTTGTATTTATGACTTGAAAAGAATCGAAACACGTTCATTGAATTTGTCGACCTAGAAAAAGCGTTTGACAATGAAAAGTCTAAGATGTTTGAAATAATCAGAAAAATAGAGGCAAGTTGTAGAGAAAGTCAGGTAATATTCCAAGATGTGTGAGACCCAGAAAAAATAGTAAGAATGGAAATCCAAAAAGAAATGTTCAGAAAAAAGGCCTAAGACCAGAACACTGGCTTTCTCTTTTATTCAATCTGCGTTTCACACAATCAATGAAGGAAATGAAGAAAAGATTCAAGAGTGACATTAAAATGCAGGGTGATCTAATAATGATAATGGTGTTCTTTGTGAAACCAAGGAAGAACAGTGGACCTGTTGAATGAGCTGAACAGTTTCCTAAGCAGAGAATATGGATTGAGAGTAAGCCAAAGAAAGGTGGAAGTATTGAGGAAGAGCATCAGTGAGATTAGTGAAAAAGGCAACATAAAAATTTGGGGCTACATAGTAGACGAAAAGAATTCAATTATCCTAGAAGCAAAATAACTCAGACGAAGGAAGTGGACTATTGGACAGAATCAAAAGTGCACTCCTCGCTAGAAGATGACTGATAGTATCAAACATAAGGTTTGAATGAGAAGATCATGCATCATTGGGTAGAAGTGTGTCATTGGTTGCTGTAAAACAGGCGATGGCGTGCTATTAGCAAAGACACTCGCTTCGGTCGTCTGCTGCCATTGCCCATTAACGCCAAATTTCGCAGCACTGTACTAACGGATACTTTCGTCGTACGTCCCACGTTGATTTCTGTGGTTATTTCACGCAGTGTTGCTTGTCTGTTAGCACTCACAACTCCATGGAAACGCTGCAGCTCTCGGTCGTTAAGTGAACGGTGTCGGCCACTGCGTTGTCCATTGAGCAGGTAATATCTGTGGTACGAAATTATAATGCAATCCAAAGCTTTAGCTACTCACAAGCAGCTAAAGGTCTGGATTTCATTATAATTTCATTCTTCGAGAGCTGCAAGATCATCAATGGCATCTGTACAGTTACCAGCTTCATAATGAAATGCGTTATTCTCGGCACACTACTGATATTGTGGATCTCGGACTACTGAGTTCCCTAACGATTTCCGAAATTAAATGACCCACGCGTCTCGCTCCAGCTACCATTCCGCGTTCAAAGTCTGTTAATTCCCGTCGCGTACTTATAATCATGTCGGAAAAGTTTTCATAGGAGTCACGCGAGTAGAACTGACTGTTTCGTCAATGCTCTGCTCTTTCATACCCTGCGTACGCGGGACTACCGCCTTCTGCGCACTCCCATACCTCTATCCTACGACTTTTTGTCACTTCAATGTATAATCTATCTTGTACAGAAGCTGCTTTCCATGCATCTCCCTGCCCTCATGATGTAGGAAAATAAAAATTTATGCTCACTAGACAGCTGATCTGATCTTATTTGCCAATTCTCAGAACTGCTGCAACTAAAACAAACATGCTTACTTCCATGACATCATGATCTGGCGTTCCCCAAGGTAGTGTTATAGGCCCTTTTCTGTTCCTTACGTACGTGTATAAACAATTTTGGAGACAATCTGAGCAGCCGTCTTCAGTTGTTTGCAGATGATGCTCTCGTTTATCGACTAATAAAGTCATCAGAAGATAAAAACAAACTACAAAAAGATTTAGAAAAAATATCTGAATGGTGCGAGAAGTGGCAGTTGACTCTAAATAACGAAAAGTGGGAGGTCATCCACACGAGTGCTAAAAGGAACTCGTTAAACTTCGGTTACACGATAAATCAGTTTAATCTAAAAGCCGTAAATTCAACTAAATACCTAGGTATTACACTTACGAACAATTTAAATTGGATGGAACACATAGAAATTGTTGTACCGAAGGCTAACCAAAGACTGCGTTTTATTGGCAGGACACCTAGAAAATGTAACAGACCTACTAACAAGGGAACCTCCCCATCGCACCCACCCTCAGATTTAGTTATAAGTTGGCACAGTGGATAGGCCTTGAAAAACTGAACACATATCAATCGAGAAAACAGGAAGAAGTTGTGCGAAACTACGAAAAAAATAAGCAAAATATACAAACTGAGTAGTCCATGTTCAAGATATCCAACATCAAGGAGAATGTTACTACAGGAGCGCCGTGGTCTCGTGGTTAGCATCAGTAGCTGCGGAAGGGGAGGTCCTTGGTTCAAGTCCTTCCTCAAGTGAAAATTTTACTTTTTTTATTTTCGCATGGTTATGATCTGTCCGTTCGTTCATTGACGTCTCTGTTCATTGTAATTAGTTTACTGTTCACTGTAATAAGTTTAGTGTCTCTGTTTTGTGGCCGCACCGCAAGACCGTGCGATTAGTAGGCGAAAGGACGTGCCTCTCCAATGGGAACCGAAAACACTTGATCGCAAGGTCATAGGTCAACCGATTACTCCACACGAAAACACGTCTGATATATTCTATACGACACTGGTGACGGCATGTGCGACACATGACAGGAATATGTTGTCGACCCACCTAACTTGTACACTTGGCGGATGGGTAAAAAGATTCTTCTACCTTGCCCGATTTAGGTTTTCTTGTGGATGTGATAATCACTCCCAAAAAAGTGATGAAAACGTAAGAGTTTGTCACATAAACTGAAAATAAAAAAATTTAACTTTTCACTCGAAGGAAGACTTGAACCAAGTACCTCTCATTCCGCAGCTGCTCACGCTAACCACGGGACCACTGCGACCATGAGGTCACACTGTCCTTGATGTTACATATCTTTTCCATGGACTACTCAGTTTGTATATTTTGCTTACTTTTTCATAGTTCCACACAACTTCTTCCTGTTTTCTCGATTGATCTGTGTTCAGTTTTTCAAGGCCTATCCACTGAGCCAACTTATAACTAAATCTGAGGGGGGTGCGATAGGGAGGTTCCCTTGTAAGGAGACTGCCTACACTACGCTTGTCCGTCATCTTTTAGAATACTGCTGCGTGGTGTGGGATTCTTTCCAGATAGGACTGACGGAGTACATCGAAAAAGTTCAAAGAAAGGCAGCACGTTTTGTATTATCGCGAAATATGGGAGACCGTCACAGAGATAATACGGGATTTGGGCTGGAAATCATTAAAAGAAAGACGTTTTTCGTTGCGACGGAATCTTCTCACGAAATTCCAATCACCTACTTACTCCTCCGAATGCGAAAATATTTTGCTGATACTGACCTACATAGGGTGGAACGATCATCACGATAAAATAAGGGAAATCAGAGCTCGTACGGAAAGATACAGGTGTTCATTCTTTCGGCGCGCTACAAATGAATTTCTGTCGCTCTCGTTGGTCTCGATGTACAATATACAGTATCCAGAATGAGATTTTCACTCTGCAGCGGAGTGTGCGCTGATATGAAACTTCCTGGCAGATTAAAACTGTGTGCCCGACCGAGACTCGAACTCGGGACCTTTGCCTTTCGCGGGCAAGTGCTCTACCATCTGAGCTACCGAAGCACGACTCACGCCCGGTACTCACAGCTTTACTTCTGCCAGTATCTCGTCTCCTACCTTCCAAAGGCAAAGGCAAGGGTCCCGAGTTCGAGTCTCGGTCGGGCACACAGTTTTAATCTGCCAGGAAGTTTAATATACAGTATGTTACTAAACTCCCTCTACAGACTTTGAATACTCGTAGTTAGGACAAAGACGGTTAAGTTTAGGATCTGAAATCATGAACGTAAACGTACAGTTGTCGAACTCGTTGATCCAGATGATCTCAGACGGCACGCAGAAATGAGGTGACGAGCCATAGTGCTGGAACCACTTGTTTTGACAGCACATCTTCCAAGAGCCCATGTAGTTCCCCGTCAAGGAATCGCAAGTACGAGGTACCTGGGAGATGTGATGGAATAATGTATGGTCCAGTAACACGCCCAACGAGAAACACTGTTCATCTGTTCAGACAGTATCGTTCCTGAAGCTCATGGCAGCGCGCAGCATGCAGAGTTTCACCAGCCCACACGTGACTACTGTAGGAACTGAGAAAACCATCCCTGGTTAAATTCTCTTGGCAGATCTTAAACTCAATGACTGGCATGTAAAGTGACCTGTAGTGCGCATGTAACATCACGCGATTGGTGAACGGCGTACGTAATACTCTAGTCAATGGCGGCCAAAATAAATGAGATTTCTACATGTGTTGTAGTATATTATATGTAGCGGGAAAAACGGTACACTTACGGGCATAGAGTTCCTGTACGAAACTTTACAGCTTTGGAACCAAACAATGGTCCTCAACGCCTGTACAGAGAACATCGTTA
The DNA here is from genome assembly GCF_021461395.2 of Schistocerca americana. Lineage (NCBI taxonomy): Eukaryota > Metazoa > Arthropoda > Insecta > Orthoptera > Acrididae > Schistocerca > Schistocerca americana. The sequence continues at coordinate 158,617,372 of NC_060119.1, read as the reverse complement.
AGTCCTGTATTGCACAATACAGGCTAAATCATGCAAAACTGCACCACAGATATTGCGTAATTGGAAAGTGCAATTGCTGTGCGGTTTTCACAGAATATATTGGCAGTCAGGGGCTCGTATTGTTAGCTGTAACAGATTTTAATAATACTTAGAAATTGTATTTTTGCGCAAACATATATTTTTTTAAAAAAATAGAACGATGCCTACCAACCTTATCACAATGAAAGTGAGGTAAATGAGAACGCCATTGGTGTTTTTGCAGGATTATAGTGTGAGTATCTACAAGATACCCCGTTTTGAAAAGTTTCCACACCGACAGTTGTTAGTGCTATTCAACCTGCGTAATTGTTGGGTACGATGTTGTTTTGTTCGCCTATAGCGTGCTTTTGTGTTCCTTGAGTGCACTGCGAGTTGCTAGTCAGTCAATGGTTCGAATGGCTCTGAGCACTATGGGACTTAACAGCTGTGGTCATCAGTCCCCTAGCATTTAGAACTACTTAAACCTAACTAACCTAAGGACATCACACACATCCATGCCCGAGGCAGGATTCGAACCTGCGACCGTAGCGCGTTCAAAACTTTATCCAGTCCCTTATGGTCGTTTCGTATTCTTCCCTTTGCGCACAGATATACTAACAAAACATTGTTTGCGTTACTCTTTTAGTTGATGTATTACGAGGTCCGATGAAAAAGTTGCAGGGATTTTTTAATTTTGCAGGCTTTATACATTCGATTTTCAAAGTTTTTATCTTATTGGTTCCTGATGTACGTTTGCGTTTTCAGCAGTTCTGAAAATTTGTCGTTTATTATCGTAAAGGTTATACGTGTTTTGAAATTCTCGGTGAATTTTTATTTTCTAAAAACAATTTGCATGAATAGAATTTGCATGAAAAATTTAATAAAGTGCAGCACCGCAACCGAAATGTATACTGTGCCTTTAGACGAATCTGCTGTAACTAATAAAATGGCTTACAACTGGTATAAACTTTTTGGAAAGGATCGAGACGACGTTGAAGACGACGACGGCCATTGACGCTTTCAACACATTACTGACGACAATATGGAAAAAGTATATAAATTGGTTCTGGACAATCGCCGAATCACCATCAGAGAGGCTTCTACTGGTGTCGGCGTACGCTTTGGCTCATGCCAAGCAATTTTTTTCGGATGTTTTGTGCATGAAACGTGTAGCAGCAAATTTTGTTCCAAAATTGTTGAATTTCGACCAAAAGTGACGTCGCACAACCATCTCTCAGGAATTGCTGAATGAAGTCGACAAAGACCCACAACTTCTAAAGAAGGTTATAACAGGTGATGAAACATGTGTATACGGGTACGACGTCGAAACCATGTCCCAATCGTCATACTGTAAAGTGCCTGAAGAATCCGAAAAAACTACGACAAGTTCCATGAGATGAGGAGGTTCTTCTCGTCGTTTCCTTCTATTACAATGGGATAGTCCATCATGAGTTCGTGCCTTATGGTCGTACCATCATAAGGAATAAATTTTAACTGGAAGTTATGCGCTGTTTGAGTGAAGCAAAACGAGAAAACAACAAGATATATGGCAAAACCACTCGTGGGAATCGCATCACCATAATGCTCCTGTTCAAACCTCAGTGCTTCCTCCGGATTTTTTGGCAAAAAAAAAAAAAAACAATATGTTGCCTCAGCCACCCTATTCGCCTGACGTGGCGCCCCGAGACTCCTTTCTATTACCGAAGCAGAAGGGAACAATGAAAGGACGTCGTTTAGCCATCACTGATGAAGTAAAAACAGAGTCGCAGAAGGAGCTGAGCACCACAATGCAAAGTGAGTTCCAGACGTGCTTACAAGTTTGGAAAAAACGCTAACACAAGTGTATTATATCAGAGGACAGAGTAATTTGAAGGGGACAAAGTTATTGAAGAATAAATAATGATTCTTTATGAAAAACAAAGATTCCCGCCACTTTTTCATCACGCCTCGTATTTATGTAATAAATGCCACATAGCCTTAAAACCGGTATATTCATTTTAATACACCCAGTACTACTAGTAGCGACAAGTCATTATTTACAATACAGCAGATGTAATAACGTGTTAGTGTATTACGCTAAATTTGCACCGTATCTTCCACGGTGTATAGCAGAAGGTGACGTCTGGACAACTGTTCTGCGGCCGTCCTCATCAGACAGTGCAGTGTTACTGCCGGAGCGGTTCTCTGAGGGCAGCCCCGCGGCAAGCCATTATGGCAGATGGCCCGCAGCGAGAGGAAGACGGGGAAGCCCCGGGCCAGTTTAATCTGGTGGGCCGGCGCCAGAGAGCGCGCGCGTCGAGAGCTGTGCACACGTGCTCCGGCCAGGCCCCGGCCCGGCCCGGCCCTCAAGACGAGTGTAATTACAGGGACAGCCGGCCGGCGCTGGACTGTCTCCTTATTGACTCACTGGACACCGGGCCTCTCCAGCAGCAGGACCGCGGTCGCACTCCAGATACTCGCTGGAGGACCCTCCAGGTCGCCTCCAGCCTTCCAGGGGGCTTCGGCCTGGACCGTGCTCTTATTTCTCCTCCCCCCGTGCCTCTTGAAACTACGCAGTTCGCTTGTTGCCCACAACATCTGTGAGAGAAATACAGGCACTGCTGCCTGCAGCCGAAACTCCCGGATTCTTTGGTGAAAACGTGTAATACTGCTCGCCGATGCGAGGTTTATCTCCCTCATATGTCTTACATAGTTTAAGTTTATTACTACTCTTTGTCGTCCAGTTAGTCACTTTATTCTATAATAGTACACTACTGGCCATTAAAATTGCTACACCACGAAGATTACGTGCTACAGACGCGAAATTTAACCGACAGGAAGAAGATGCTGTGATTTGCAAATGATTAGCATTTCAGAGCATTCACACAAGGTTGGCACCGTTGGCCACACCTACAACGTGCTGACATGAGGAAAGTTTCCAACCGTTTTCTCATGCACAAACAACAGTTGACCGCCGTTGCCCGGTGAAACTTTGTGATGCCTCGTGTAAGGAGGAGAAATGCGTACCATCACGTTGCCGACTTTGATAAAGGTCGGATTGCAGCCTATCGCGATTGCGGTTAATCGTATCGCGACATTGCTGCTCGCGTTGGTCGAGATCCAATGACTGTTAGCAGAATATGGAATCGGTGGGATCAGGAGGGTAATACGGAACGCCATGCTGGATCCCAACGGCCTCGTATCACTAGCAGTAGAGACGACAGGCATCTTATCCGCATGGCTGTGACGGATCGGGCGGCCACGTCTCGATCCCTGAGCCAACAGATGGGGATGTTTGCAAGACAACAACCATCTGCACGGACAGCTCGACGACGTTTGCAGCAGCATGGACTATCGGCTCGGAGACCATGGCTGCGGTTACCCTTGACGCTGCATCACAGACAGGAGCACCTGCGATGGTGTACTCAACGAGTAACCTGGGTGCACGAATGGCAAAAAATCATTTTTTCGGATGAATCCCAGGTTCTGTTCACAGCATCATGATGGTCGCATCCGTGTTTGGCGACATCGCGGTGAATGCACGTTGGAAGCGTGTATTCGTCATCGCCATACTGGCGTATCACCCGGCGTGATGGTATGCTGTACCATCGGTTACACGTCTCGGTAACCTCTTGTTCGCATTGACGGCACTTTGAACAGTGGACGTTACATTTCAGATGTGTTACGATCCGTGGCTCTGCCCTTCATTCGATCGCTGCGAAACCCTACATTTCAGCAGGATAATGCACGACCGCATGTTGCACGTCCTGTACGGGCCATTCTGGATACAGAAAATGTTCGACTGCTGCCCTGGCCAGAACATTTTCGAGATCTCTCACCAATTGAAAACGTCTGGTCGATGGTGGCCGAGCAACTGGCTCGTCACGATACACCAGTCACTACTCTTGATGAACTGTGGTATCGTGTTGAAGCTGCATGGGCAACTGTACCTGTACACGCCATCCAAGCTCTGTTTGACAATGCCCAGGCGTATCAAGGCCGTTATTGCGGCCAGAAGTGGTTGTTCTGGGTACTGGTTTCACAGGATCTATGTACCCAAATTGTATGAAAATGTAATCACATGTTAGTTCTAGTATAATATATTTGTCCAATGAATACCCGTTTATCATCTGCATTTCTTCTTCGTACCTAATTCAGGATGGCCGGACGCGGGATTGAACCCTCGTCCTCTCGAACGCGAGTCCAGTGTCTAACCACTGCGCCACCTCGCTCGGTGGCCTGGCAGTGTTTAAGAGCCTGGCCACTACCGGAGTTGTTCACATGTCGCCTTCCATAGTTTAGTATTTATCTTCCTTTCCGTCAAGGTGGGTTAATCTGGTATGTATATATATATATATATATATATATATATATATATATATATATATTGTATGTAACCTGTTTGTATATGAACTTGTTTTCTTAAATATTAGGGACTGGCAACTGCCTAAACGTTAAACTGCGTAGCAGCTGCTGAGTTCCTTGAGCAGCTTTTTCTAGTAATTTTTTATTAACACGTCTGAGCACATTTCTATTTTTAAAGATCAGTGTTTCTGTTGTAGTTTTGTCATTTAAGTGGCTCCATCATGTCATGTAATGCATCTTAGCTTGGCACTAGTGTTCAAGTGTTATAAGGTCACCCTTTGCCTGTAATTGTTTTCATTACCTCTATTTTGAAGGAAGTCCTATATGGGAGCTTGAAGTTCTCAAGTTTATTAGTAATCCTGTTTCCTTAATTTGGAATTGTTTCTTACAGTACTGAGTACGTTGGGTTTCTAACTGTATTTGCAAAGCTTTATCTAGTGGCTCGTCCACAATTTGTAATAGCCAATGTTTTTTAAAGGGGTAATGTCAATAAACTGTCTTAATTATGAACTGTGACTACCAACCATGATTCAATCCCGCTTCCTCTTTTGTGGTATTTACGATATGGTGTGGAAGTGTGGTACGATTAAGAAATCACGTATCAGTTCCGTTTCACAAGTTTTTTTGCAGATTTCAGACACAGTTTTATATATTGATAACCAGGTACCATCTTTTACATTTTTAATGGTTCGCCGCTGCTACTTCTTATAAAAGCCCTTCTGTCTTAATCCTTGCTTCTATTCCTTGCATGTTCCTGTCGTATATTATTCTTCCCACGAATAAATATGTATATACATCTTCTGGATTCTCATTCCTGGCTGCAACATTTCGTCCTCCAGCAAGTTCGCTGAGCCATAGTCGATTCGGATCCATCGCGTTGTATAAGAAAACGATTTTGCCGTACCAAACATCTCCGAATAGTGTGCCTCGCGAATTTTCTCTCTCCGTGGGACTGCAGTGCGGCCGAGCCTACGAGAGAAATGCGCCAGGAGGAGCCTCGGATAGTCAGTACGGTTAGACACCGTTGATAGTGGGGCACCACATGGATGTGCAGTCCTGAGGAGAAATTTTATTTTCTGCTATCATGCACTGATCGTTTTGGAGTTGGTTCGTTGCAGGCTTAAGGATTACATTAAACTTCAGAACAACAACTGCATCAGAGCGATTGCACAGCGGTCGTTGTTACTGGTGAGTATTTGCGTTTGAAAACATTAACCACTGTGTCTCCTGATACGTAGTTGGCTTCTGGTCGTGCTCCGATTACAGCCACATGCCGATTGCTGTTACAGCTAACTGACCTGCTCCTTCTCTGTAAGCTGTTGGTATTATTGTATAACCTGAAACAAACTCAAATTACGCTTACTTACGGTCAGTTACGTTTCTTGGTCATGATCGGTTGTCCGCTGAAGGGATTTTTTAAAAGTTCACTTTAGACTTCACGGAAATGTATTAATTGCAGTGATTCCGCTAAAGTTATTACTAATTGTTCTCAAATGCTATCTCACGGAGAACTTGACTGCATATTTACTATCCTAAATAGTATGTTCTGGTCTCAAGGAGGGTTCTCACTATTCCTTATAATACTACTTCTGCTGTAATTTGAGCTTGTTTCAGATTAAACAATAATAACAACAGCTCACAGAGAAGGAGCAGGTCAGTTAACTGTAACCGCAATCGACGTGTGGCTGTAATCTAAGCACGACCAGAAGCCAACTAGATATCAGGGGGCACAGTATTTAATGTTTTCAAAAGCAAATACTCACCAGTAACAACGACCGCTATTACCTTTACTTTGTTTCGCTTGTTCGTGTGGTGGGGGAAGAATCTATTTGTATCCATTCTGGCGAGAGTGATTTGTCTACAGTTATTTTCATTTGAACAGATACATCACCCGCAGAATTTCCATGTTGTACAATGGGTATGTTACATTTGTCAGATGATTCTTTGATTCACTTAGGTTAATTTGTGCATTTTAATTGTCAGTAAAAATTTTGATACGATTAAGATTCAACTTAAGTTGTAAGCAGTTGAGGCATTTTTCCTTTTGAGTTTATCGTGCTATCAGAGCAGATTCGATGTACATAAAAATAAACTTACTATCAACCTCTTTTTAATTTTGCAAAAGGCTTACAAATTTATGAGGTGTATTATGTGGTTGTTGTAACACGCTAGATTTCCTTGCAACACGTCTCTGCTTTAAAATAAATATCTTACAATTTTTTTTTTTTTTTTTTTTTTTTTTTTTTTTTTTTTTTTTTTTTTTTTTTTGGGCTGCCAGTCCTTACCGCTTCCTATACCTTGCTTACCTTGACCAACAATTAAGTAACTGGCTTCATCCATCTGTGACGCTTTCTAGTTATTTATATGCATACTTGAAACTACAGCTAGCACATGTTGCGTTACATTACGCAAAAAAACGCAGTTTGTCTTCACTTTCGGCTACCACTGCTGTTTCAACAGTTAATCGAAATTTGATAATTTTCATCCTCGACAAAGAGTAAGAGTACTTCATGCACCGCGAATCCAACTAAGCTGCTACAATTTATAGCGCCACAACAAACTACGAAACACCTCATTCGTATTTTGGACGTGGTTCTGCATTTCTTATACACAACACAAAGTCTTTTGTACTGTGTTTATAAGTGCTAGTCGCTTGGTGGTGCTGCAATTGTGGGAGTTTCGTGACAGGTTATCTTGTATTCTGGTGGTAACCGGTGGTAGGGAAAACCACAATCAGGAAGTGCGCTGCGTTGCGGGTGGCCGCATACCCAGGCGTCCCCCAGTCACTTTGGCAGACTCTCTGCCGTATGTAGGCGCTTTATTGTCGACGAGAATCTATTACCGGCACATCAACGGCGTCTGGCAGAGACAATGGAAGCAACGTAAGGCCATTTGCTGGCAGGGAGAGAACAATATAAACCTCTCCCCTTCAGCCCACGTGGGCCTGCATGGACGCTGGGCTGAAAGCAAGCCAACAGAGCGTGGAGAGGCCAGAAGAAGTGTGTGTGTGTGTGTGTGTGTGTGTGTGTGTGTGTGTGTAATTTACAAAACGATGGCTTCGTCAGTGCCGACATGTTTGGCATATTATCAGTCTTGACAACTTTGGAGCCGAGAAGAAAACCACATTCGTCCATCCGAATACTATCGCAGTACGTATCCAATGATGTATAGCAAGAAACAAAGGAATCTAAAATTGCAACTAACTCAAATCTGTCAGCTGTGATGTATGCAAACATAGTTTCTGCCACTTTGTTATTGGCATGCAAGTAATAATAATAATCATCTTGAGGTTGAAGATGTTCTGCTCATGCTGGCTTACAAGTAAATTTGTTTTTAGATTGGGTGCGCCTTTAGAAAAACAAAATTTTTCTTCTCTTCCAACACCTAGACATATTTTGCGGAGGTTTCAGCATCATTTTCCTGTCACCGCATGGTATGGTTTTTCTGATTATTTAAGTTTTGCATTACATTAGTTTTCCTTTCACAGTTTGTCATTTTCTCTGGTATCCCCATTATCTTCACTATGAAAAACCGTGCTATTAAAATTTTCACTGCCAGTATTTACAAGCTTTGCAGTGAAAATTTCTGACAACTTTGTAAATTAAGTGTAGGTTTTTTGTGTGGTCTGGCACATTAGCACTCCCATCTCTTCACTTATTAACGTATTTCAGTACTGTTGCCAAAGTTCGCTGTATACTCCCTCCCGTGATTCTTTGTCGGCATCAGTCAACAGTCTCGGAACCCACCTGGTGCAAACCTTTTTCAGCTTCATCTGTTTCAGTATTCTGCACACACTAGCTTCTCCTACTGCCACGCGCATTGACAATTCGTTCACTATTTTGCGTTTGTCACACAAAATCAAACTGTAAATACGCTTTACTTTGTCAGCACTGTTCGGTGTAACGCTGGGCGGTTGGTCCCGAGTACTGGAGTGTCCGATTTCACCAGATTATCTGCCTTTTAGGCGACTAATGTACTGCATCCCCTGACAACTTCTTCCGTCTCTTATGAATCGTTGTCTCTGTCTCGATCACACGACACAGGAATTCAATGTATATCTACCTGACTACTCTCCAGTTAATAGTTAAGTACCTGGGAAGCTATTCCTGTACCGTTCCGCTCTCGAAAAGCGCTTGGTAAAAACGAACACTGAAATCTTTCCATGCGAACTCTAATTTCTCCTATTTTATTACGATGATCATTTCTCCCTATGTAGGGGAGAGGGGTATTCCGCAGCCGGAGGAGAAAGTTTGTAATTAGAATTTCATGAGAAGATACTGGCGCAACGAAAAACACCTTTGCTTTAATGATTACCACCCAAATTCGCGTATCATATCCGTGGCACTCTCTCCCCTATTTCGCAATAATACAAAACGAGGTGCCCTTCTTTTAATTTTTTCTATGTCCTCGAACCTGTTTGATGCGGATTCCACACCAAGCAGAATTACTACAGAATAGGACTGATAAACGTAACGTAGACGGTCCCTTTGGCAGACCTGTTGCATCCGCTAAGTGTTCTGGCGTTATAAAGCAATCTTTGGTCTGCTTTCCCCATAACATTATCTATCTCATCGTTCCAATTTAAGTTATTCGTAATTGTAGCCCGTAGCTATTTAGTCAACTTCACGGACTTAAGATGCGTTTGGTTTACCATATACCGGTAATCGAAATTTAGAGGATTGCTTTTACAGCTCATTTTCACTATTTGGAGTTAACCGCCACTTTTCACACCACACAGATATTGTGAAAATTGAAGGTGGAGGGGGGAGGGGGCGGGAGGAAAGGGTTAGAGATGGAACGATTGATGTCAGGTACATCGGCAAATGCGGAAGCAGCGGCGACGAATGATTCGAATACGGATCTCATGCTCACTAAGCACTTGCTTTAACCACAGCGTCATCCGGACACAGCAAGGTGTTTGATCTTTCGGACATATTCCGGAAAAACAGGTATCGCGCATTCATATATAACTACACAGATATACTGTTCCATAGAATTTACGGCGTGCAGCCGCATAAATTCGACTTCTTCTTCTAATATTTCGGATAATACCATCCAGCCATCTTCAGAGTTAGCCGAGGTGACACGCTCCAGCGCTTGCTCCGTCCTCTTAAACCCGCGGACCAGACCACTGAGTATACGGCCAGAAATACACAAGGCGCCAGAGACGTTGATCGGCGGCAAAAAGGTATAACACATACATGGAATTAGATCTATGGGTCTGCGGTCGATCCACACGGTGATATCGCTGTACCACTGCGAGCTGCACCGTCGCGAAGTCTTCGTAAGTTTATTATAGAAACTGCCGAATTCCATGATTTGTCCAGGCTGAAGCTGATATTAATTAAATTCGTCGCCAACCGAATTTCAGTTGCTTCTTTCACTACTGAGAAGATGAAGCCGAGGCTAAAATTTCGACGTTATCGTACACCGCAGAGTGCCCAGTGTCAATACAGCGCCCTGCCATCGCAGGTTGTAAGAGCCGGGGGTACCTGTAGTATTCTGTGCATCTCTCCTGGACTATACGTGTTGTCTTTGCGATGTATGTGTTGTGTCTAGACAAGACAGCCTATACACAATGAGAGGAAGCCGAAAGGCACGCGCTACGCTCACGCAGATGGGCGTGAGGTCTGAAACAGGATACGTAATGAATGCTATAAAGAAAAGTACGTAGCTTCTGGAATACTTAACTTTAATCCATCCTTTTGGTACAGCTGGAGATTGTGGCGATACAAGTGAGACTCTTTAGATACATGCAATGTTACTAATGGCGCCTTGCTAGGTCGTAGCCATTGACTTAGCTGAAGGCTATTCACACTATCGCCTCGGCAAAGGAGCGAGGCTTCGTCAGTATAGTCGTTAGCTACGTCGTCCGTACAACTGGGCGAGTGCTCTTCCGTATCTCGAGACCTGCCTTGTGGTGGCGCTAGGTCTGCGATCACACAGTGGCGACACGCGGGTCCGACATGTACTAATGGACCGCGGCCGATTTAAAGCTACCACCTAGCAAGTGTGGTGTCTGGCGGTGACACCACAGTATGAACGACCACACTCATAGGGGATCTTGTAAACCCCAGGCTTAAGAAGCACCAGGTCACCTTTAACACCGGCCTGCTTATCTGGGTGGTAACGTACTTGCCTCCCATGCACTGGCCCGGATTCGTACCCGGCCGGGTAGGAGATTTTTTCCGCTCGGGAACTGGGTGTTGTGTTATTCTCATCATCATTATTTCATCCTCATCACCGTACGCCAGTCGCCCAATGTGACGCCGACTGAATTATGACTTTGATTTGGCGGCCGAACCCGTTTGGTACATCCCAGCAAACAATACCATACCATCATTTCATTTCTTTTCCTTTTCTTTTTCATCTTCACGGGAACTCAGGAGTTCTGCTGTCTTTGGTGGAGGGCGAAAAATGACTTTATATTTACTGATGATCCGTCCTGTTTTTGATCATAGGCTTTCCACGTTTGGCAGAAAAGCCATGGATTTAAAATGTTTCGTGTCTTATTCTGCATTTCGTATGCCCACTATTGGCTTCGTTTGTAGTGCCTTACGTATCTGCTGTGGAGAGTACTCGTTGGCTTCAAAAACTCTTCTCAGGCATAGAAGCTCGTCCTCCACACTGCTCGCGTCAGCAATGACCTGTGCTATGTGTACCAAGGTTCTGTGTACACACATCGTCTGCGAAGGATGGTGGCAGCTGTTTCCATGGAAACATAAATCCGTATGGATCGGTGTTCGTTGTGCCATCATCTTTGCGCCGTATCAACACATCCAAAAATAGAAGGCATCCATCTTTTTCGATATCCACCGTGAACTGAATTTGTCTGTGCATGGAATTCAGATGGTTTAAAAATTGCTTTATCTTGTCTTCACCATGGGGCCACACTACAAACATGCCACCAATAAAACACTATGGTTCAAATGGCTCTGAGCGCTATGGGACTTAACTTCTGAGGTCATCAGTCCCCTAGAACTTAGAACTACTTAAATCTAACTAACCTAAGGACATCATTTACTAACCTGGCCAACTTTGGAATCATGCCATGGTCACGCCACCCTAATAAAAAAAATTGAAGAGCTCAGTAACCTCGCTCTCAAGTGTCTTAACTTATCCAATTGACGAACACTTAAAACTATCTCCTCCCCGAAGAGGTGCTTGATTTGCATCTTCATATTTGCTTGTAAATAATAGAATTCAGCTATCAGTCAACCTTTTTAAATTTTATTGGCAGATCTAGATTTCAGCTAGAAACTAGCCTTTCTCAATGCACTATCATTTTTGATCCATGCCTGTAATGCCTGTTGGTCGGGCTTCATCCACAGTTCATTGAATATTCAATGAAGTGTGGATGAAGCCCGAACAATCTTTGCGCCGCGAAGATACACATACAAGTATCCTGTCTAAATAATTATTCGATCGGTTTTGATAATCTTATGACTTTGGGAGACGATAAAAAACAGTATCATCTTTAAACCATCTAAAAGGGGTACTCAGACTGTTTCCTAGATAGTTTACATAGATGAGGAGCAGCTGAGGGCCTATAACCGTTACCTGGGGAACGCTAGATATCTGTTCTGTTTTATTCGATGACTAGCCTTCAGTTACTGCGGTCTGTGATTTTTCTGACACGAAATCACGAATCCACTGCACAACTGGGACGATACTGCGTGGGCACGTAATCTGATTAGAAGTCGCTTGTTAGGATCGGTGGCAAAAAAAAAAAAAAACCGTTGCATCAATTTGAGATGCCGAATCGATAACACTTATTATTTCACGTGAATAAAGAGCTAGTTGTGTTTGACAAATACGATATTTTCTGAATCTATGTTATCTGTCTGAAATTAAATCGTTTTTCAGAAACGGCTCTGAGCACTATGAGACTAAACATCTGAGGTCATCAGTCCCCTAGAACTACTTAAACCTAAATACCCTAAGGACATCACACACATCCATGCCCGAGGCAAGATTCAAACCTGCGACCGTAGCAGCAGCACGGTTCCGGACTGAAGCGCCTACAACTGCTCGGCCACACCGGCTGGCGAAACGTTTTCTTCAAGGTAATTCAGTTTGTTCGAATACAGTATATGTTCCAAAATCCTACTGCAAATCGACGTTAGCTATGTGAATCTGTAATTCAGTGGATGTTTCATATTTCCTTTCTTGATTATCGGTGTGATATGTGCAAATTTTCATTCTGTAGATACCGATCTTCCATCGAGCGAGCGGTTGCATATGACTACTAAATATGGAGTTACTGTATCATTCCTCTCTGAAAGGAACACAACTGGTATACAATCTGGACCAGAAACCTTGTGTCAGTTGTTCCTGAGTCAATTTTCGAATATTTACTTCGTCTTATTTGATGAAGGAGTGTGGGAAACCGTGTTTAGTAACTCTGATGTAGTGGCATTATCATCAGTAACATTACCACTGCTACGGTGCAGTAAGGGTATTGATTGTGTCTTGCTACTGGTATACTACATGTGCAACCAGAACCGCTTGGGATTTTCTGCCAGATTTCGAGACACAGCATCTCGTATTCCAGTGTGAGGTAACTTTCGAGTTTCTGTAAAACATCACCAGTCTCGGAGATTTTTCTTTCTTTTGAATTTGGCTTGCTTTTTTTCGTTGCTTCTGCAACAGTGTTTTGATCTCTTTTGTGTACAATGGCGGAACAATACTATCTCCTCTTATTTTATTTGGTATACATCTCTCGATTGCCATCGATACTATTTCTTTGAATCTAAACATCTGTCTACACTTGCATAGTCAGATTGGAAGGAGTGGAAACTGTCTCTTAGGGCGGTTCTAGGCGCTTCAGTCCGGCACCGCGCGACCGCTACGGTCGCAGGTTCGAATCCGGCCTCGGGCATGGATGTGTGTGATGTCGCTAGGTTAATTAGGTTTAAGTAGTTTTAAGTTCTAGGGGACTGATGACCTCAGATGTTAAGCCCCATAGTGCTCAGAGCCATTTTTTCGTCTCTTAGGAAGACATTAAGCGAATTTTTTGCTGCTTTCTTAAATAGATATATTAAATTGAAAGAGGAGGGGGGGGGGGGGGGGGGGAGAAAAGAACGAAGTGAATAGCGATATCAGCTGTACCAGGAGACTGTGCGGCATCAGCGGTGACCAGCGAAAATGTGTGCCGGACCGGGAAGCGAACCTGGGATCTTATGCTTACTAACTAGTTGCAATGAAAACTACGCCACCCGGACACAGTGTTTCTCGCCACTGCACAGACAACGTTAGCACGCCTCAGCCGAATAACATTCCTGCCTTGCCCCACTTATCAGCAATCCCTGTCCATTTCCTCCATGCTTGCTGCTCTGAGGTTACCACAGGAGGTCGATCCTTTGCCCATCGAGGCGAATCAAAGTATATGAATGTGTAGCTTCTATTCTCTCGGACATATACGAAAGAGTAGACACCATGAATTCATATAAATTAAATAGATATATTTTGCGTTAATTTTTTGGTGGAATTGGTTGAAATGGCTCTGAGCACTAAGGGATTTAAATTCTGAGATCATCAGTTCCCTAGAACTTAGAACTACATAAACCTAACTAACCTAAGGACATCACACACATCCATGCCCGAGGCAGGATTCGGCCGGCGGTGGAATTGGATGATACTTTAAAAGCACATTGCTTCAGGCAAACGTGAAGTGCAGCAACCATCATGACAGAATGCTACAACAATGTGACTTGCGGAGTCAGATCAGTTAAATTGTAATACAAGCGGGCCCCATTATGAAAGTAGAGTATAAGCATGTAAGGCACAGCTGGGGTAAGTGGACGGTTGCAACCTGTAGGTACGGGGGCCTGCGCTGCCCCTTCGGACCCTCCACTGTGCGTTATAGACAGCGGGGCGCCCGCGTATTGAACACGGGCCAGCCAGGCAATATCGGGCTCCCCCTCTGGCGGCAGTTTACTGTATCATCAGGGCGCAATAACTCAGCTTTGCCCCGCGGTCCCGGTCGCTCCCCGTCGCGGTTTCCCCGGCGCCGCCACCACCTCCGCCTCCGGGGAAGCCGGACATATTAAATTTATTGTTCACCGGAGTGCGCTCATTTAAACGTCGCTCGCAGATCTCGAGTGATATCTGAAGGGGCGCCTCAAACAGCGCCAGTGTATGCTCTGGGGAAAGAGTGACCCCGCCCTCAACAGCGAAATAGCCTCAAGAGTCATTTCCGTTGATCCTCTTGTTCTGCTATCAGTTTCAAGTGATCAAGCGAAATCAGCAGCCTTGTACTAATAACTATTCGTAGATTCTCAATGACACACAAGATTTTTTTTTGTTGTATTCTGTTCCCCATCCCCACCCCCATCCCTGTCCTCCGGAAGAAGCAGCTCTGAATAAGAATGAGCTCTCTTCCCTATGTCCGAGTCATAGTAACATACATTTGTAAATACTCGAAGCCACAACCCCCGTCGATATATCTAGAGTTTTAGGCAGCGACGCAATTATGGTGCCCCAACCCCGAGCATCACTCCAGGTTTTTTAATTAATTGTCATAGGCACTTAGTTTGTTTATTGAGATCACTACGACACCCGCCAGGTTTAGCCGAGAGCGCTAATGCGCTGCTCCCTAGACTCGGGTAGGCGCACCGGCCCCGGATCGAATCCGCCCGGCGGATTAACGACCAATTTGCAAACCCAGGTTCCCGAGATTTGATGCCTGGGGTGAAGTATGCAGAAAAAGTGCACAAATGAGTGATGACTATGTTGGACGGCGCTTCTGAGTTAAGGACAGTTCAAACTTCTATCTGTATTAATTCCTCTGTCATATGTTATTTATGTCCTATAACGTTAACCGATATCGGCCAACATCGTCAGAATTAGAAATAATAAAAGGAAATAACATCAGTTATACTTGGTAATTCTAAGCGCGTGGGACAGCATAAAAGAAGACATATTTAAAGTACCATGATATGGCAAAGCTTTGTCAGTCTGGATAAAACGTATCGCACAGCTATTATCCCACTGATTAGGCTACTGCGTGCGACATTTTGGCACAGAGTTACCAAAACATTACAGCAATGGCTTCATTAATCCCTCTTCTACACCCATAAAATTCAAAAACTGCTAAAGTACAAAGCCGCATTTATTGGAACAGTAGGACGATTACTTCTTCGTTGTTTCATTGCCTATGATTGCAAAACCGCGACAAACAAAACAACGTACACAAAACGTACTGTTTACATTTTCACTGCGTTGGATCACTTGGCATAGCGACCGTGGCTCCATCTAGTCATCGAAAACAAGACACAAGTTACCAGGGTCATGCACTTATTGCTCAACATGAATCTGCTCTTTATGTTCTTAACATTTTGTTATTCGACCACCCCCCCCCCCCCCCGCCCCCTCACCAAATCCTTTCTTTTCGTCTTCTTATTCTTATTTTTTTTCATCAACATCATCGCTATCTCCTCCTTCTTCTCCATATTTCCTCTCCTCCATCGTCTTTCCTCTTCTCCGCTGCACGGGGTAGCCGCGCGATCTGGGGCGCTTTGTCACGGCCCGCGCAGCTCCCTCCGTCGGAGGTTCGACTCATCCCTCGTGCATGTGTGTGTGTGTGTGTGTGTGTGTGTGTGTGTGTGTGTGTGTGTGTTTTGTTCTTAGCGTAAGTTAGGGTAAGTTAGACTAAATGGTGTGTAAGCTTAGGAGCCGATGACCTCAGCAGTTTGGTCCCATAAGAACTTACCACAAAATATTTCAAAATTTCTTCTTCTCCTTCTTCATTTTCTTCCTCCTGTCACAAAGCGGTTGTACCCACGGAAACTGTGTCCATACCTCTAGCTACGCCATAGGCTCATAATCAAAAAAATGGCTCTGAGCACTATGGGACTTAACTGCTACGGTCATCAGTCCCCTAGAACTTAGAACTACTTAAACCTAACTAACCTAAGGACAGCACACAACACCCAGCCATCACGAGGCAGAGAAAATCCCTGACCCCGCCGGGAATGGCTCATAATCAATGGCTTGTTTTTTGTCTCAAATTATATAAGGATACGTTACCAGTGAGCGATGACATAAACAGATTGTTTTTGTACTTACCGGTTGAAAATAAAAATTGTTGTAAATAAAACACGCACACGCACACGCACACGCACGCACACACACACACACACACACACACACACACACACACACACACGACGGCTAAGTCCAAGATGGCTGATACACAACGCGAGTCAACCTACCAATGATGCTGTCAGCCACACACTGTCCCACTTCAGCTGAGGATGTGTGAAAGATTCATTTTAAATTTTAGCTGGTTACTTCATTATTATAGCAGCAGGTGAGCCATACGTCATCACGACGGCTTCTTTTTCCTTGTATTTTCTATTTTCCACAATTTAAAACTGGACCGAAGGTCAATAAACACATGGAACTGCGCATCATAATAAGATTTGAGACTATCACGAAATGCCGCTATTTGCGGATTTTAACCGTTTGCATTGCGGATAACATGAGGAACTGCAGCGAAGAAACCCCTTTGTAATGCATAGCCTACGCTATTAACGCTGACTGTCGATTAATGTTAAGTATAAGGGGCACTCAAATGGGACCATAGAATTGTTCTATGCTACAGTAATCACGCCTTAAGGTGTTTATCCCACAGGGAGATGAGACGATCAGTTCATGTTTCATAGAACTCGGTAGACGACTGACGGATCCTACACTTCCTCGTCCGACAGAAACCGACGTCCATAAGCGCCTTCCATAGGTCGCCAAAAATTTGAAAATCACACAGTGAAAGATCCATGCTGCACGGAGGATGTTGCAGATTTTCCCAACCAAATCGGTGAAACGTAACCTTCGTCATATTGTCATC
Organism: Schistocerca americana; assembly: GCF_021461395.2. Classification (NCBI taxonomy): domain Eukaryota; kingdom Metazoa; phylum Arthropoda; class Insecta; order Orthoptera; family Acrididae; genus Schistocerca; species Schistocerca americana. The sequence continues at coordinate 158,600,160 of NC_060119.1, read as the reverse complement.
GCCGGGGCAGACGTTATCGTGCAATAATGAATCTCGTCCCACAGCACTCCGACATCCCGACGGGAAACAGCAAAGCCAACAGTGGAAACACCCCACTTCTCACACACCTGTCACACAAGTTCCTGTAAGGTCATAACGAGGTTCTTCTTCGACTACAGAGTCCCTCTGCTCAGCGATTTCCTCGAGCGTGGAACTGCAATCAATACACAGGGCTATGAAGCCTCTTTTCAGAAAATGCGACGCGCCACAGCATCAAAACCTCCCCAGGAATGCTGTCGGACGGAATAATCGTTTTGCGCGATAAGGCCCGCCCACACATTACCAATGGGACAAAGATTACGCTTCGCTTCAGCGATTTGGTTGGGAAACTGCCACATTCTCCGTAATACCTGGAGCTTTCATCGTGTAATTTTCATATCTTTGGCGACCTGAAGAAATACACGGGTGGGACGTCTGTTTCAGTAGTGCAAGGAAGTGGAGTGGGTAAGGTTGTGGATCCGTCAGTGGGTGAGTGTGTTCTACATCACAGGAATAGATCATCACGTTTCCTAGTAGAATAAATGCATAAATGTTATCATGCGTGTGGTGATTACGTCCGAAAAAAATTCAGAAGCTGTGTATATACCTCGAGGCAGTGATACTAATGGGGTGAAAATCTCCTAAGCTCTGTTCATTCCGTACTTTGGACTGAAAGCACTTCGCGACTTCCAACAAACATAATTTCAAACCTTTTCGAAACTTTTTGATGCTGACATCCCCAAAAAAGAACTAAAATGAAAAAACGTTTTTCGCTTCCTACAGTTTCGCTGCTCATACAGTAAAACTTCGACTTTAGCGTTGACCTTTCAATTTACTACTTCTTTACTACTAACGCTATTCACAAAAACTTGTATAGGCAGTATCCACATATATCGCAGAATGTACTTGCTAAATTATAAAACATAGTTCAGGAAATATATCAGAAACAACGATATTCCTGAAAAACTAGTTTTTCTCAAAACTACCCATTTTGCCAACAAAACAGTCCCATACATAAATGGGTTGTCACTTTTCTGGTTTACAATTTGCGGTAAAGACTTTTCCAATAGGCTATGGATGAACAGTCTGAAACTAATAAAACCTACATTATCTTGTGTTTGTGTCTCCAATCATAAATCTTTTACACGCTTGACGTCAAATATTTATCGAATACATTAACGCATTTGTAAAGTAACCAGACGTTTGAAGCTATTTATACATTAGAGTTCTACTCCTTAAATTAGCGGGAGCTGGTTGATGGTGATTGGTAAAGTGGAAACGAAAAGCGAAAGCTTGAAACACACTAGAACAACTGATAGAGTAAACATAAGAGAAAAATCACTGGTACGAAAAAAATAGGATAATGTAAATCAATTTTATGTTTTAGCTATAAGCATCTATTGTGGTACATCAGAACAATCTTGTGTTACGAGGCGTCAATTATTTAAGTTAATATGAACAAAGAGATTTCAAGACCTTTGCCTTTCGCGGGCAAGGTCCCGAGTTCGAGTCTCGGTCGGGCACACAGTTTTAATCTGCCAGGAAGTTTCATATCAGCGCACACTCCGCTGCAGAGTGAAATTCTCATTCTGGAAAGAGATTTCAGTCCGAAACAGTCCATCAGATGTTAACTGAGAGCTTCCTATCGATGATGCGATTGGTAAAAGAAGAGTGATGAATTATTTCACAGTGTCACTTTTTCACACGAATAGGTAAGGAAGAGACTCTTTTCTTCAAACTAGAGTTTCGCCGACCTACGATCACCAGCTCATTAGAATCATAACAGTTTCGAGAATAGCTAAACAGCTGTAAGTGATTGCAAGCATTCACCCCCCACTGATCAGACGGACTGGACGGGGATTTGTTCCAATTCCTTTCCGAATGTGAGGCCAAAATGTCAGCTACCGAAGCACTCGAAACCTTGATACTTTAGTGTGTTCCGACTACTTGCATCATCACCTCTTACTGCGTTTGGCAACAGTGTTCTTGAGACCTTTGACCCATGGCAGCTGCCTCATGTCAGCACTCAGAAAGTTCGCGTTAGTTCTGAATCCCCTCTTATCGATGTGCTTCTTCGGAGCTGCAAAGACCTTGAAATTACTATAAGTAAATTGGAAAGCTCTTTCTTTCTTTAACAGACGCTGTCAAGTTGTTCGGTCTCAGAAGTTAACCTTAAATCGTAATTTCGCACGTACTCAGGTTCGATGACTTTCTGACCTGCATTGTAGAGGCTTTTGCACCACTCAGGCATAGCCTTTGTTTCACTGTCTTCTGCCCACTGCCATAAACTGCTTTCTGTTCTCAAAATTAAAGACATCGAAACTTTGGTAATCTATGTACCTCTTTATATGGTTAACACATTCATTCAGGAAATGTAAGTTACTGTTTGCACTGTTTTTACTAATTAATGCCGCACCATCACACTTTCTTCGAAAACTCTACTGTCGTACTCCTTCCATCTTTCCACCTTTCTATTATAATCTTTGTCGCCGGAATATCAAACCCTACTCCTTCTGCTTTTTTTCGGGAAATCGTAAATGGTCTTCCAAGGTGAGCCAAACTGTTCCCAAGATGAGCCTCATCTCAGTTTTTTCACCTTGCCTCTTTAGTGTTGTTGAAGACCGCGGAAGCTTACATAATTTAAATTCGCATCTCAGTTCGATCTGATGCAGTGATGTTCCTAAATACAAATGGAATTTTGCTATGGATTCAAGCACACTGCTTTCCCTTGCTTGGCCTGGTATTTTATGCTGACATTAGTAAGGTATAATTTGCCCGACGGTTAACCGTGCGCTCTAACGCACTGCTTTCCGGGCGGGAAGGCGTGCCGGTCCCCGGCACGAATCCGCCCGGCGAATTAGTGTCGAGGTCCGGTGTGACGGGCAGTCTGTGGATGGTTTTTAAGGGGAGGTAGAACGTCAAACGGGACGACTTGGAGCAGTAGTGTCACCACAGGACATTTTAATTTCTACTGTCTATACTTTTACAAATAAATTCATAAAACTTTGACACCATAACCAGTAAGGATTGAGGACTCACACGCACTGCAGTGGAAGTTCAAAAACGTAGCAAAATACCTTTTTTTTTACATGTGAAATTTCATCATTTTTTCAGTTACTACTGGCTGCATTTGTTGCTATAGGTACACTTTTCTTCCTAAGTAAGAGAGATTCTTCGATGACTTTTTCCTAGCATACAAACAGTAGTTACAGGTGTATGAAACTCTAGAATTTTCCAAATCTATCAAAAAACTGTGGAAAAAATTGAGATAATTAACTACAAAACTTGAATTTTTTCTAAATATGAAGTTTAAAATGTAACAGTTCATTCATTTTTTCACAAATAACTTCAAGAGTTTCAAACACCTGTAACTATGGTTGGTATGCTGTGCAAAAGTCATCGAAGAATCTCTCTTACTTAGGAAGAAAAGTATACCTATAGCAACAAATGCAGCCAATAGTAAGTGAAAAAATGATGAAATTTCACACGTAAAAAAAAAATTGTTTTGTTACGTTTTTGAGCTTCCACTGCTAGGAGTATGAATCCTGAATTCTTCCTGGTCATGCTGTTAAAGTTTTATGAATTTATTTGTAAAAGTATAGACAGTGGAAATTAAAATGTCCTGTAGTGCCTCTCCTGCTCCAAGTCGGCCCGTTTGACGTCCTACCCCCCCCCCCCCCCCCCCCCTTAAGGCGATTTTCCATCTGCCTCGGCGAATGCGGACTGATTCCCCTTATTCCGCCTCAGTTACACTATGTCGGCAGTTGCTGCGCAAACACGTACGAGTACACCATAGTTACTGTACGACGCAAACATTGTGGTTACACTCGCCTGGTGTGAGACGTTCCCGGGGAGGGGGGTTCTACTGGGGGCCGAACCGCACAAAAACCCTGGGTTCGGTGGGGGGCGGCGCTGAGGTGGATGGACTGCTGTGGCCTGTTGAGGGGTTGTGAATCTCTGAAGGCTATGGCGGGACGAAGACTCTCCGTCGTTTCTAGAATTCCCGGTTCCATACAATACAATACAAAGATGTGATAACAATTTTTTTCTTTTTACGAAGAGACCGTGCATATTCGTCACTACCGATTTCGTCCAGATTAATGGCTTACGCAGGGCTTGTCAGAAATGAAATTGACAGAGGTGGGTATGGAAGATGGCCATGCGTTTAGAAAGATAATAGCGTTTTTGGCACGTATCGGGCGAAGCAGGAGCCGTTTATGTCAGTTTCGTCACAGGCAGCGGTTTGCGCAGTGGAAAATTACTGAACGGTAATACGATGGTCGTGTGATCGAGTCCCCATGAGGACAATATTTCTGTTTTCAGGCTTTACCTTACTCACGCTGCAAATAAACCTTAATGTTCAATGTACTGTATTTCTTAATATTTTCATAAAATGCATGAAAGGGAAAGGCAAAGGGGAATTTGGGATAACAAATTTCCAAGAAAGGATTGTTCCTACAATGTCCATGAGGAATCTGCAAGTAACTGTTCAAGAAGGAATTGTAATTAAAAGTGCAGAGGACTTTATATTCCACGAGACTCATATTGATCTCTGAGTAGCATTACGCCTGATGTGCGATAAGATAGAGCCTTTGATGAATGTGAAGGAAGTTTGTTTTTGAATAGAAAATTTAAAACATCTATGTAATTATAAAAAATTCAGTGTGTATAGCGTGAGCTAGATGCCGAGAAAATTACTACTTCCCCATTTTACGATTAGTATAACCCGAGGACGTGTAACTCACCAACTGTAGGATAATATAGGAACCTAATTCCATAAACAGACTTGTCGTGTGCACCTTACAATCCATTCCTGGAAATTTTTTGTACTAATTCTTCCCTTGCCTTTGCTTTTCAGGCATTTTATGAAAATTTTAACAATTATTATATATTGAGTATTATTCCTGTTTATTTACAATTTACGTAACGTAAAAATTGTATATTAAAAAAATGTTTGTTTTTGAATAGAAAATTTAAAACATCTATGTAATTATAAAAAATTCTTTGTGTATAGCGTGAGCTAGATGCCGAGAAAATTACTACTTCCCCATTTTACGATTAGTATAACCCGAGGACGTGTAACTCACCAACTGTAGGATAATAAAGGAACCTAATTCCATAAACAGACTTGTCGTGTGCACCTTACAATCCATTCCTGGAAATTTGTTGTACTAATTCTTCCCTTGCCTTTGCTTTTCAGGCATTTTATGAAAATTTTAACAATTATTATATATTGAGTATTATTCCTGTTTATTTACAATTTACGTAACGTAAAAATTGTATATTAAAAAAATGTTTCTCCGTAGGGACTGGACCCTATGACCCTTGGATTACCGTTCTGTATTCTCTCCGCTGCGTGAAAGCCACGTAACATTAATGGCTTAGCTCGACATACGTCAAAAATACAATTTTTTTCCCTAAAAGCTTGACCATCTGGAGCTCCCACTCTGTCACTTTCATTTCTGGCCAAGCCGTACATCTGCCATAAGCTTGAACGAAATCGATGACGGTGAGTAGGCGCGCTCCGATTGTTAGATAATTTCTTCACGGTTCCACAGCTTTCAAGGTTTTGACTTCTGATTTCAATACTGCCTGCAGGCAGACCAATTTCACATTATAAGTTTGACATTTCTTTATGCCTGGTAGGCACGTAGAAGAATATTAAGAAGTAAAATAGAGTAATGTGAAAGCTTATAACTAATAATCTCGTCACCCTGACAACACTGCTTTTCGAAGGCAATACTGGATAGCGGGAAAAAAAGTTATTAGTTGCAACGCCCTGGGGTGAATCATGAAAAATGTGGAATTACGGAGTCTCAGTAATGGGCTCCGCCATTATGAGGTAATGGAGATAGAAAATATTTCACCGTTTCTGTGACATGCCGTGGCAAGCGTCCGTCTTCATTTGACTGGATGCGATGGGCGTCGCCCTCGCATGTTACCCCATTCACCCGGGGCCACGAGCGAGGCAGCTGCCATTCGTTCATTTTCTGTGCACTAATGTCTGCAGCTGAGCGTCTGCCGCTAATCAACACGGCTGTGGTGGCAGTTTTGTTCTGTAAGCAATGGAGACTTATGGTGTTGGTGAACTACATCAAACAGGTACGTTACGGGTCTGCAGGTAAACTAAGTAGAACACAGATTTCACTGTTAAGGTGAGGTGCTCATTCAGGGCGATCGTAAATTCAACTTTGATTGCATTCCTGAAAGGTATATGTGTCTAGAATATTGGAAGGAAAAGGTTTTTTAATCTGTGCGTTACGAAAATTCCTACAGCCCATTGGTCGAAGCAGTGTCAAGGCCGCCGTGAACCGCTTTTAGCCAGAGATGGCCGGCTTAGGTATAAAATTTGTGGTGCCGTGACGCACGTTCACAAAACGATTTATATCGCTCTATGCATGCAAACATATTCGCCGAAAAAGCTGACGAACAACATGTGCAGGCTGCCGAACGCAGCAAATCCAGTTCAGCCAGATCGACTTTTCTAGACAAGAAGAGCGAGGCAATTGCCCTCCAGGAACAATTCGAGTTGGAGGAAGGGTTAGTATACCATATCGTTAAATTTAATGTCATTTCATTGTGGGTAGGTATGATGATGATGACGCCCCATACTCCGTAACAGAGCGTAGGAAAAAATGTGGGAGACCCGCACTGCCGTACTAGGCAAGATCATAGTGGAGAGGGTTTGCCATTGCCTTCCTCCGACCGTAATGGGGATGAATGAGGATGATGAAGGCCACACAACAACACCCAGTCATCTCGAAAAATCCCTGACCCCGCCGGGAATCGAACCCGGGATCCCGTGCTCGGGAAGCAAGAACGCTACCGCAAGATCACGAGCTAGGTATAAGCTCCCATAAATTGAATGCAATATGGGCTGATGCTGCCCACTTTTAAGTCAACTACTGACGAGCTACACTGCACACAGTCTGCGTACTTCAAGCTTGCAGGCCATTGATCAAAACTTAAAAAACGGGCGTCATTTTTTGTACTGAAAATGTAAAACAAAGTTCGAATTATAATCAATCTTAATCCCCAAGTAGATCCTTTGTATGTCTTTTCACTGTCTCAAAAAATTTCCAAACTTTGCCTATTTTTTGCTCATTTGAACGAGAAACTGGCCTAAGTCATACGGTAGCCACACCCTCAGATGTCACTTCTCATTTTCATTAATTCAAAGACTGTTAAACATTTACATACGGAAATGAATATCTAAGTTCAACTCTGAGTGTGCCTTTAATGTAGATGTTTCATTATGAAAGTACCATAAAGGAAAGGAATAGTCCAGGAAGTACTGCACTTCTATGTCTATCACGTGAGAAAGTGTATGTTTTGTTCCTGCCAACCTCTACGTGCTGTTCACGTAACCACATCGTGCGGCGCAAATATATGCAGCAGACGGAAGGGACGCCAAGTCAGTGTAAGGCAATAGTAGTGAAGGGAGCGACGGTGGATGACTTGAGAGTGCGCGTAAAGTTTTGTTAAAATTAACATTTGGGCTAGAATGTCGAGGGTACAAGAACGACGGACCTTTACCTTTCGTGGACAAGTGCTCTGCCAAGTGAGCCACCCGAGCACGACTCACAGCTTGTACTCACAACTTTATCTGCCAGTGCTTCAATTCCTAGCCTACAATTTTGACAGTTCTCTTACGAAGGGCAAAGGTGCCAGATTCGAGTCCTCTTCCGGCACACAGGACTTTCGTATCTGCGCACATTCCTCTGTAGAGAGGAAATTCATTCTGGAAACAATGCCCTTGGTTGTGTCTAAGCCATGTCTTCGCAATGTCCTTCCTTCCAGCAATGGCAGACGCGGAAGTTACTCGGGGGAACTTCTGTAAATTTTAGAAGGTAGGAGATGAGGTGCTGTGGAAATAAAACTGTTAGGATAGATCGTGAGACATGCTCGGGTACCTTAGTTGGTACAGCCGGCCGGTGTCGCCGAGCGGTTCAAGGCACTTCAGTCTGGAACCGTGCGACCGCTACGGTCGCAGGTTCGAATCCTGCCTCGGGCATGGATGTGTGTGATGTCCTTAGGTTAGTTAGGTTTAAGTAGTTCTAAGTTCTAGGGGACTGATAACCTCAGATGTTAAGTCCCATAGTGCTCAGAGCCATTTGAACCATTTGGTTGGTACAGCAGTTGCACACGACAGGCAAAAGCGTCATTTTCAAGTCCAGGTCCGGTACAAAGCTTTAATATGCCAGATATTACATGTTTTGTTAAGTGTTTCCATCACAACCAAGAGTTTGTGAGCATTTTGCTGATGCTAAATACACTCCTGAAAATGGAAAAAAGAACACATTGACACCGGTGTGTCAGACTCACCATACTCGCTCCGGACACTGTGAGAGGGCTGTACAAGCAATGATCACACGCACGGCACAGCGGACACACCAGGAATCGCGGTGTTGGCCGTCGAATGGCGCTAGCTGCGCAGCATTTGTGCACCGCCGCCGTCAGTGTCAGCCAGTTTGCCGTGGCATACGGAGCTCCATCGCAGTCTTTAACACTGGTAGCATGCCGCGACAGCGTGGACGTGAACCGTGTGTGCAGTTGACGGACTTTGAGCGAGGGCGTATAGTGGGCATGCGGGAGGCCGGGTGGACGTACCGCCGAATTGCTCAACACGTGGGGCGTGAGGCCTCCACAGTACATCGATGTTGTCGCGAGTGGTCGGCGGAAGGTGCACGTGCCCGTCGACCTGGGACCGGACCGCAGCGACGCACGGATGCACGCCAAGACCGTAGGATCCTACGCAGTGCCGTAGGGGACCGCACCGCCACTTCCCAGCAAATCAGGGACACTGTTGCTCCTGGGGTATCGGCGAGGACCATTCGCAACCGTCTCCATGAAGCTGGGCTACGGTCCCGCACACCGTTAGGCCGTCTTCCGCTCACGCCCCAACATCGTGCAGCCCGCCTCCAGTGGTGTCGCGACAGGCGTGAATGGAGGGACGAATGGAGACGTGTCGTCTTCAGCGATGAGAGTCGCTTCTGCCTTGGTGCCAATGATGGTCGTATGCGTGTTTGGCGCCGTGCAGGTGAGCGCCACAATCAGGACTGCATACGACCGAGGCACACAGGGCCAACACCCGGCATCATGGTGTGGGGAGCGATCTCCTACACTGGCCGTACATCACTGGTGATCGTCGAGGGGACACTGAATAGTGCACAGTACATCCAAACCGTCATCGAACCCATCGTTCTACCATTCCTAGACCGGCAAGGGAACTTGCTGTTCCAACAGGACAATGCACGTCCGCATGTATCCCGTGCCACCCAACGTGCTCTAGAAGGTGTAAGTCAACTACCCTGGCCAGCAAGATCTCCGGATCTGTCCCCCATTGAGCATGTTTGGGACTGGATGAAGCGTCGTCTCACGCGGTCTGCACGTCCAGCACGAACGCTGGTCCAACTGAGGCGCCAGGTGGAAATGGCATGGCAAGCCGTTCCACAGGACTACATCCAGCATCTCTACGATCGTCTCCATGGGAGAATAGCAGCCTGCATTGCTGCGAAAGGTGGATATACACTGTACTAGTGCCGAGATTGTGCATGCTCTGTTGCCTGTGTCTATGTGCCTGTGGTTCTGTCAGTGTGATCATGTGATGTATCTGACCCCAGGAATGTGTCAATAAAGTTTCCCCTTCCTGGGACAATGAATTCACGGTGTTCTTATTTCAATTTCCAGGAGTGTAGTACTTTTTTTCTCCTTTTATATTAACGCACAGTATTGACATAATATAAGGCTTTGTGGGTTTATGCGTTATTCACTAGTAAGTCATCTAACTATGCTGCAGTCTTCTTCGTGCTAAGAAACTAATTATTTATTACTAACGCATATATCCTCACGTGTACAGCGTCTCCTTTCTGTGGTGTCACCGCCAGACACCACACTTGCTACGTGGTAGCCTTTAAATCGGCCACGGTCCGTTAGTATACGTCGGACCCGCGTGTCGCCACTATCAGTGATTGCAGACCGAGCGCCGCCACACGGCAGGTCTAGAGAGACCAGTTGTACAGCCGACTTTGCTAGTGATGGTTCACTGACAAAATACGCTCTCATTTGCCGAGACGATAGTTAGCATAGCCTTCAGCTACGTCATTTGCTACGACCCAGCAAGGCGCCATTACCAGTTACTATTGATGCTGTCAAACATGTACCGTCAAGAGCGATGTTCACCAATTATGGATTAAAGTTAAGTATTCCAGCAGCTACGTACGTTTTTTGTTAGTCTCATTTCCTTGAACTGTTCCAGACCTCACGGCAGCCTGCGTGGGCTAAAACGCGTGCCATTCGGCTTCCTCTCATAGTGGGTTGGCTGTTTTGCCAATCCACAACACTTTCCATATAAATCTTCATAATACAAAAAATGTAATATATACGCAAAAGTGCTATGCGCAACTGATTACGCGTTAAATTATCGATACTCGACGGTTGCAAAGTACTTGCTGGGACAGAGTGTGTGAGCTGAGACTCGACTGTTGCTGCTAAACGTATCTCGTCGGTGATAGAAGCTCATAGGGCAACACTGGTGGCTTCCGTGTAATAATATGAAGGTTAATGACGTTGAGCATCCACTAATAGTGTGAGAACGACCTACGTAATGGTTTTGTGCTGCGGCGATGTCATACTTCGCAAGTGCAAGCTTACACGGACGACGATAGTGGTTGCTTCAAGACAACATGATGCCACCAAAGCAGACATGGAAATTCTCGCAATACCCCGGCATTCTGTTTAATAGTCTTAAAATGAAATATTACATTTTTATATAATCACTTTGTTTAATACAACCATTACAGGTTTCGGCGCCCAGTGGCCATCTTCAGATGCTGCTGGCGATGAGCGGCGTTTGGTCGACAAAAGTATATGCATTGTCATCCACTAATATCCTTTCACCCTGAGTTTGAATTCCACTTACGAATGTTTAATTTATTTCAGTCATTCCTTCGTCAACGTATAGATTAGCCGTAAGGCCTCTTTTTTTTTGTCATCGATCACCTGACTGGTTTGATGTGGCCAGCCACGACTTTCACTCCTGCGCCAACCTCTTCACTTACACTGTACTTCTTCAATTATTTGTTGGATATATTCCTTTCTCGAGCTTCCTCTACAGTTTTTTGCAATCTGAAACTCCTCCTAGTATCATGGAGGGTTACTCCCCGACGTCTTAACACATGTTCTACAATAAAGTCCCTTCTTCTTGTCAGAGGTTCCCGAATAGTTCTATCCTCGTTGATTCTGCAAAGAATCTCATGTGACTTTCAGCATCTCGAAACTTTCTATTTTTTTTACTGTGTTTCCCAACTGCTCCCCCGAATACATAATTTACTTCTGTACAAGTCAGTACTCAAGACGTTCATTCTCAGAAATTCCTTCCTCAAATTAAAGCTATTGATTGGGTAATAATCTTCTCGCTGTCTGCTGTGCTACACTGTTTTCCATGTTCTTAGAATTTCATACGTTATCCGTTATTTTGCCTCCTAGGTAAAAGAACTACTTCATCTACTTCACAGTCCTGAATTTTCATTTTAAGTTTATTACTAATTTTATGTCTGCTACTTGTCATTACTTTCGACTTTCTTCGGTTTACTCTCAGTCCATATTCTTTGCAGGCTAAACTGATCATTTCGTTCAATATTTCCTGTAATTCTTTCTTACTTCCACTGAGGATAGGGACGACGTCAGCGAGTCTTATATTGTGTTATTGTGTTATTGTAAATTTTAATCTCATTCCTGATCCTATCTTTTACTTCCGTCATTGCTTTTTCGATGTACAGATTCGAAAATAGGGGAGAAAAATTACATCCTTTCTAATCCGAGGACTTCTTTCTTCCTCTACCATTCTTAGTGTTCCTTCGTTCTTGTACATACTGTGTATTACTTGTGATTCTCTAAAGCTTTCTCCAGTTTTACTGAGGACTTCGTACATCTTTCACCATTTTACATTGCTGACAAATCTTATGGATGTGTCTTCATTTTTCTTTTGCTTCGAGTATCAAGCGCAGTTGCAGAACAAACCTGAGAGTTCTTCAACATTCCTAGTGGCACACAGATCGGCATATAATGGGTCTTCAATTTCCTTTTCATTCTCCTGTTTACCATTCTTGTTAACAACTTAATGCATTATCTGTTCTGCTGATTGCTGTCTTCGGGACTGTGTGGATGGTATATTTTCACAAGCCTGGTGGCATGACTCAAGATTCTCAGATTCTGCATATCGTCTACAACAGTCGTTTGATTGTCACTTACCATGTGAACTTAGAAATTCCGAAGGAATATTGTCTATGCCTTCCGCCTCACTTGATATCAGTTCTTCCCAAGCTCTGTTAAACTCTCCTCTAATATTGGATCCCCTTTTGTCTTTCACAATGACTACCACTCCATCGATCAGGTAATCACACACTTCCATCCCCTTGTAGAGTTCTTCGATGTATTCCTTCCACCTATCTACTCTCTCTCTCCTCTCTTAACAGTGGAAGTCCTCTTGCACTCTTAATATTGCCGCTTTTGCTTTTAATTACACCGATTATTGTTTCGGAGTTCTACACGTGGTATTAGTCTTTGTGTCGACCATTTCTTTGGCGATTTCTTGGCATTTTTTCTGGAGTCACATTGTCTTAGGTTCCATGTACTTATTACTGAATGATTCATATCGGTGTATTCCTGTGTTGCACTGAACATTTTGGTACTTCCTTGTTTCGCAGAACAGTTGAAGTATTTCTCCGTTTCCCAAGGTTTTTTTTTCGGTTACCTTCCTTGCTCCTACGTCTGTCTGTCTAACTTCCGCGATTCCCCTGTTTAGAGACGTCCATTCCCGTTCAACTATTACTGATTAGACTTTGTGTCGCGAGCACAGACCAAACACACCGGAGAACACGCCTGGTCCCTGTAGGCCCCTGTGCACAGCGCCTCCGTGGCAAGAAATCCCAATGAATAATCGCAGGCGAGATGAATTCAGCGAGCAGCCGCATTATACGAGGGAGATGGGAGGCCATCCTACAGGGGGTGACTCGCCTTGTAATAGAATTTCGCGCATCTCAGGTTTTTGCCTTAAGCGTCTGAATAGAGAACACAATGATATGCTAATGGTTACGAGTCTTTCTTGTAATGCCCAGATTTGCTCTCGGGGACGAGACTACCTTTTTCTTCTCGGTCCAGGCGAAAACTCTCAGTAGTGTTTCTTAAAAGTATCTTTTCAGAAGTATTTACAATGCAGAAAGAGTTTTATTCGTGTTCTTACTTCCAGGCGTTTACCTGTGAGCCTGCTGTACTGGTAACATAAATGCTTCACGTTCTCTTAAGCCTTCAAGGGCGGTGTTGATATTTCATTTCCTGTATAAACGATGTAAGGAAGTTTCGTTAGTTTACATAAAAATGACAGTACATTAGGTTTTTTTATTGTAGACAACTTCGAGCTACAAATATCAGCTAATTATCTACATGTTACCTCGTACATTCAGACATTTGTCATACCAAGGACGAGTCTTTCAATGAACTACTTGTAGAATTCTGTCGTCTGTGAGATACCCCAGGCTCTGATACTCTCATTTAACTCGTCGTCATCTACAAACATCTGTGACTCGAGCGACCTTTTCTTCAGAAGGAGATAAGACCACTGGATGACAAATCAAGGCTGTACGAAGCATGATGAATATGTAGTCGAAACTGGTAACCAACGTTTCCGTGCTAGCAGCAGTATCGGCCTGGCATGTTAACGCATAAACAAAAGGGGAACTCAATATCTTACGCATTTTTTTGCGACCGGCACCTCTAGGTTTCCTTATGGTTTCAAGGTAAATTTCAGAGCTTGTTCATCTTCACTAAAAACAATGAGGGGTACTCCCTCTCTATCCCAAACCACCTTGCCCTCAGTTTTCGGAATGAAAATGTTCTATGGCATGTTGAAGGCTTACGTGTCTAACTAGTGTGGCGCAACAGCATTCGTTGGCCTTTGGCCTTCAGTTTGACGTATGTAACCCGTGCTTCATTATTAGTCACAATGTGAATGAGAAATTAGTTCTTTCTGCATCGTTTTTCTGCACGGTAACATACGAACACATGCTGACTCACGTACACACACGTGGTTCATCAGATTCAGTTGGAAGTCGTTTATCATCGTCCTCACAGCCCCTATATATCACGTTGCGATTTTCACTTGCCTCTGAAGATGAAAGAATGAACAGGGTCCCAGATGTTTGAATATGACGACGAGTTAAAGGCGACTGTCACACCATGGGCTACCTCCAGGCATCGGAAATCTGCAACTACATTATCACTGAAGAATTCTTTCCTCGATACGACAAGTGTTTCATTGCAGGAGGAAATTATCTGCTGAAATAGCTGACTTGTATCATGAAGTTGCATGTAACATTAGAGCTCTTAATGTATTACCGTTTTAAATTTTTGGAACTTACTTTCAATACTTTCCGAATAGTCTTTGTAGATACCTCTGTTACGTGGCACGTTGACATACAATATGTTCAGTTTCATTGCTTGTTTCAAAGTACTTGGTAATTCGCATGCCATACACATTAGTTTTATTTAGAATTATGTTGAAATAGAAATGCTGGACTAAATTAAAATGCAAATAGTAATTATGATTTTATAAAGTTATTTGATACACTGACGAGACGAAATCAATTGTCTCTCTGTGTCGTATACATTTCAACTAGGACGTGATGTAGGAACAGGCTTTCGAAGTTTATTTTCAACTGAAGTGTGGACACTGACATGTTAGTAATATTCATACGCAGCGACAGTAGGAGGAATTTTATAAAAACCAGTAAAGCAAGATTTGGGGGTCCACATCAAAACAGATGTTGTCAGAAAATAGATGACATAAGTATAGAATCAACTGCAATGAAAGAACTGTTGGTATTATTGATGCCTTTATCTTGCTGCAGTATAATATCTATTTGAGTTCGAGACACATTTAGTTTTTAATACTGAAGGCCATTTCGGATTTTTTTTAATTTTATTTTTTTATCTTTTTTTTTTGCTATAATACATAGTGTAGTTTTTTACAGCCGCACCTGGGACCCTTGTCTTCCTCGAGCAAGAGGTCTACCGACTTCTAGTTTCTTCTTGCCCTTTCTATGTGTTGCTTCGTTGTTAGTCTCCAGCGATTAGTCTCTCCTCACTTTTTATTATTACTATTGTTATTATTATTATTATTATTATTATTATTATTATTATTGCAAGGGTGGCCACTCCTTCGAATACGCTGAGCTACCGTACTGTTACCAACTGTGTTGGACAAACAAGAGTCACTACCCGCCCTGTCAGCTTTACCTTCCAAAATTCACATATTTACTCCAGCATACCTCGTGGAACTGGTACTACTGGAGTGTCCCGCAAGGTATGCAGGAGAACTTGGGCGAAGTCTGGAAGATATTAAACAAGATGCTGGCGAAAAATACAGTAAGCACGGGTCGTGAATCGTCCTTGGGTAACTTAGGCGGTAGAACATATGCTCACGAAGGCAATGGACGCAGCTTCGACTCCTGGTCCGCACACTGTACTAATGTGCCAGGAAATTTCAGATCAGTGCACACTAAGCTGGAGAGAAAATTTCAAACTGAAAAAAGACAACACTCGTACTACAAATCTGGTGTTATTACCAGATCAAAAGCGAAATGTTTCGCATCATTTAGTAAGCGGAAACCGGAGTGTGACAACAGGAAATTCAAATATTTCCACGCGAATACGTGTTGAAATTTCCTAGAGGAAGTACATTTCTTAATGTATGACCACATGAAAGAAATGAAAATTTTGGCAGAATAGACAAATACGCGTATTTGTGTATGTAAAAATTATGGAAAGAAATTTCTTCGGAAACCACGATCGCTACATATTATTTGTTTCACGATGACCGCTTTCGACAAGATCTTGCTGTCTCAAGGATACTTGAAATGCTTGCATATGAATTATATTCACAATATGGGGTACACATTGGTTTGTCAATGATAAGATGAAAATATAACATACACACAGCGCCAATGGATTCGCTGAAGTTACATAAGTATAAGACATCACGTCGTAAGCCGAAAACATCGAGGTAGGAACTTCAGCAAATAGATTGGCGCTATGTGTATTTTATACTTTGTCTTCTTATTACTGAAAAATCAATGTGCTTGCGCTGTATTATGAGTGGAATGTGCTCCCGCTAGTTGATTCATACGTATGTAATTTAAATTTCCGAAGATCAGAAAATGACAGCAAGCATCTGTTGAAGCCGTAAACATGAAATGAATAATATTTAGCGACCTTGGCTTCAGAAGAAGTTTCTTTCCATTAAATCGGCAGATCGCACCCATCACACAAACATGTGTAAGCTGTATAGAAGTTTTGGAGTGAACCGCTTACACTCTATAACTGTCAAATGTAAAAACTACATTCTGTATTATTACAGAAAAAAATCCACAAAAATGCCCTCAGACTAACATGTCAAATGTGCTTCGATGTCAAATAAACATTACACCCATACTGAAAAAAAAGTGTCTGAAGCTAAAAAAATTAAGTACTTTTTTCGGAAAATAGCCAAACCAACAAACATGAGATGAAAGAAATATTTGTAAGTTGTATTTTGTGTAGTTACGGAAGACTCAAAGCTGAGGAACAAAGGTTTCGTGCACGGGTCTTAATATGCACGTCATTGCATTATGCCCCCTCGTCCGAGTGTTATTCTAAATGCACGCAAAACTGCTTCGTACGTGTCGATAAGGCAGCTATTATCTAAGACATCATTATAAAGCTTCTGGGGAGAAGTTACGAGAGTTGTAGTTCCGTATAACAAATCTGCTTGTACAGCATGTAAAATGAGATTACGTTCCAGTCTTAATAAGTCACCTTGAACTTGCATTAATATTCTTTGCAGCTGTGGCTCACTATCACTATCTGCTCATAAACTCTGTTGCTAAGGTTTCCAGCAGGAGAGCTAGGTGGCGACAGCCCCACCACCTCATCAGTCCCAACTTGGTAGTGGGCACTGTGGCTTATTCTCCCCGACAGGACATGGTGCTCTATGGAAAACTGAAGGTAGCTTGGCGATTTGGAGGTTGACTGACATGAGCCTCCCCTCTCGACGGGACCAGTGCAGCAGAAGTGAAATCTAGCAGGACAGGGGTGGAATTTACGCTGTGTGCACTCGTGTAGTCCGGTATCGTGAGGCCGCAATGACATCATTGTTTCCTGTTTTGTCAGCTCTCTCAGTCACTTCTGGACTTCTCCTTTCAAACACTTCCTGCTGCATAGGCAGCTGAATAGTTACTCTTATGAGAGATCTGTGCTTTCTTGCGGCAGTGGGTGCAGTCACCATTATTACTCAGTTGCAGTGTTGTCACTGTGCTACGTTCCCTTGCTTGAGCACCTGTCCAGTCACCATAACATCCCTGTTCATGGCTACTCAGAGTTTCTCTCTTTCAGGGATTATCCTATTCATCGATTCGTTCTGTACTGCTGCTGGCTTTGCTAGGGGAGATTTTTTGATACTTTTTAATCTCCACCTGGAACCCTATTCTGGGGTGCAGCACCATGTAGTGTGCCCACAACGCCACCAGGTAGTTCTTAATCTTGCTGTGGGCAGTGGTCATAATGTTTTGCCACATCACTGCATCAGAGGCCTTCTGCTGGTGGCGCAGCCCTTTTTATGCCCTACTGTGAATTTTTCTCCACATGACAGTTTTATGGTGTTTGGCGAATGGTGGTGTCAATTCATGGCTCCTGACCTTAGCCGCTGATGCTCTCAAACGGGCAGCGTCATTGAAGATTAGCATATAAGCTATATAAAGCTTATAATAGACTGAACATTGCCTCGTTTCGAGAAAAAGTCTAGTAGAAATCGTCCGTGATGATCATGGTATGTTGTCATATAAGCATGCAAGGCACATAATTTCAACCCCATGATTTAAGAATTCGAGATCAATGCTTTCAATGTTTTGCAGTGGGGTAATAATCAAGAAATGGGTATGTTTTCTTTTCGTGATGAAATTCTGGGGATAAAAGGCACTCTACCGTCGGCGAAAGAACCGCCCACAACCTAGGGCATAACAGGCGTAAAACATTGTAGCGGCTACAGGCGCACGAGCAGGTAAAGCGAAAATTTGAGCTCGGAAATACGATCGACACACGCGCCGACTCCGCTGACGAGTGCGGGGATCATTATTCAAGCAGCCTCCCTCATTTGCCTGCGGCCGTGACGTGCCAGTCGCGCATGAATGGCTGCGAGACGCCACCGGCTGGCGGGGGGCGGCTTTCCGCAGGCGGCGGCAGATATTAAAGCACGCGCGCCCCTCAGCTGTCGCGGTGTTTCTTTTTTATCTTTTTTTTTCTTTTCGCGTCGTCAGGCTGCTGCGGTGCCGCCGTGTGTGTGAGAGCGGGCGGGTGCTGCGTGGCTAGTTATGCCACGGCACGGGCAGGCCCCGGGTATGCCAAGCCGGGTAATAAAGGGAAGGGGGCGGGGGGTGGTCGTGGATGGGAGGAGGGGTGGGAGTGCGCGAGAGCCGGAAGCGCAGGATCCGCACCCTCAGGTCCACACGGCGACGACGTCATCGCCGCGATACATGTGAGGTAGTGCAAAGCGTAGCGCCACCAACGGATGGCTAAGTAGGGTGGCTCTGGCTCTGAGCACTATGGGACTTAACATCTGAGGTCATCAGGCCCCTAGAACTTACAACTACTTAAACCTAACTAACCTAAGGACATCACACACATCCATGCCCAACGCAGGATTCGAACCTGCGACCGTAGTAGTCGCGCGGTTCCAGACTGAAGCGCCTAGAACCACTCGGCCACTAAGTAGGGTGTTTGACAACGAATGCCATGTATTCCTACGGGATGTAATGCAGGTCCAGACCAGGAGAACAATTCTTCTGATAAACTGTCCGCAAAACAATACCTGCTGACATATGAGGCACTCCGTCCTCTCACTCACATCTGTCTGTTACACTATAGACAGTGCTGCACATTCTTCAGCCGTCATTTAATCAGTCGCGCTCTTTTCAAATACACCTGCCTAAATTAAGATTGAGTCCTACGCACTGATCTCACTCTCCTACAACGTCTGCACAGAGTCGATGAGCATGATGTACACCAATGCTTTTAAATGTCCCCTTAGCGAGAAACCCAAGGAATTTAGGCCTGCTGAATGGTGAAACAGTGCTACCGGACCTAATCGACCGATCTACTGACCATGAAACGTTGTGGTGACATAGAGTCGGGTGATTCCTAGAAAATGCGGTAGTGCCCCGTCGGAAACAAACCACAGTCGGCGTCTTCTTACAGGTGTAATGTTCTTCATAGCGCTGGTAATTCATCGAGCAGATATTCATAGCGCTGGTAATTCATCGAACAGAAGTCGGTGATAAACAACACCTGCCAGTCCAGAAGTCGAGGAACTACAGGAGGGTGTGACCAACGTAGCTGATGCGTTCCGAATGGAGCCAATTGTATCTGAAACAGTGCCTAATGTATTGATTGATCGATTTTAACAGGAGAGCTAAAACAGCTTAGGTCTAACCTGCCACTGCCCGCACCGAAACTAGGTTTATTGTGCGGTATCGCTCCCTGTATACCTAGTAAAGCCAAACAGTGCCCTTAAATAGTGCAAGGAGTCCCTCTACCAGTTTTTTGTTAAACACAATTTGTCCCGAAGATTCTGTATATTTTGCTCTCCAATGCCATGCATTCAAAGATTAGGTGTGATGCAGTTTCTTCGCCCTCATTACAGATCATACATTTAGGGCCCTCTTCCATTATACCCATTGTGTGTAGGCGTGTTTTGAAGTTCCCGTGGCCGGTCATCAGTCCAGTCATGAGTTTGATCTCTTTCCTGTTCAATCCCGGGATTACAGAGCTTCTTTAAAACATGGCTTGGGCATCATTACCTTGCCATGTTTTTGTTTATGGACCTTAGTCCAATATCCTACGTGCTGTTTCCTAAGCCAGTTCCGTAGTTACAATGTGATCATAGCCTTGGTGACTGTCAAGACAGGTTCCGGTCCAACAAATGGGGTTGTTGCCACCATCCTAGCCAATATATCGGCTTGTTGATTGCCACAGATCCCTGAGTGGCCAGGGACCCACACTGGCTGCACCCTATTGCTTCCCCCTAGCTCCACCAGAGCCCTGTGGCAATCTGCAACAATCTTAGATCTTGTTGCAGGAGCTGCCAATGATTTCAGGGCTGAGTGGCTGTCCGAATAGATGTATATGCTACGGTCATTGTAGCACCTACTCATATTCTCCTCCACACATGCCCTGATTGCAGTAATTTCGGCTTGGCTGAACCCCGTACAACCCTGCCCCAACGCCTTGATCTGTTTTCGACCCATCGGCGAACCAAGTGCCTAATGTAACGCAAAGAAGGGATGAACGATAATGTCAGAATGCGTGGTAACTTAGGACAGGAAAGTAGTTCACATTTTAACATGTATTTCTTTCTGGGCATTTCAGTACGGACCTTTCCTTCTAGTTTTCAATAATACTACCTCCTGTAAGAATATGTCACGTTTTTAGTCGCCATGTGTATTGCTGTGTTCCATCGGGCTGCCCATGTTATAACTTCACAAAACTGATATGTAACAGTACTTTTGGAGTGAGCAGAAGTATTTAAGTCAGACTGAAATCCACATGATCCTGTTGTGTGCAGCGACCACTGAATGTAGACAAAGGAGAAAAGAACAGTAATCGATAGCGGAATCATTCGTTTTATTACACATCTATTACATCGGAATCTACAGTGTATATAAAACAAGTGGCATTAGTCCTAAATGATGCTTACAACTAAACCAACTCAATGGATACACTTGGATTTTGAAGAGCTTTGAATATGTTGCAGTGTAGGGCAAAACAAGGTACACTCTCTTTTTCTGTATGCTCATACGACTGAAAAGAGGTTGAAACAATCCCTTAAAAACTGTGTTCAATATAACGAAATGAAGACTGCTGAAACGGTAACAGAGTCTGCTAAACGTTCGATGGTTTTGATCTACGTTACAACGGTGCATCCAGATTTGTCAGAAGGTAATTGTTTTATAAATCCCCTTCCCCCCCCCCCCCCCCTCCCATTCCATAGCATCGTTAATACCAAATCCAAACACATGTGATGAAGTCGTAATTGTTCAATGTGCTCTGTGCGCAAAATCAAAGTGCATCCAGAATTTTTTTTGAGCAAAACAATTCCGCACTCCCTCACTACTGTACAGATTGACAATAATGTTACAATGATAACGTATAAACAAATTCGAATAACAAAGAATTAAATCCGAAAATGTTACAACTTATATATATATTATTTTATTCTTCAGTTACTTATTTTAAAATTTATTTGTGTTAATATTTGCTGTAAAAGTAACTAATTCGTAGGTTTTAATTAATCTCACACTGTCTTGCTGCGTTATTGTCTCGAGTGTGAGTATGCTTACGTCGTTCATCCAAGCCTGAAGTCTCAGTAGTGTGTTTACATTTCGTGACGTGCGGTTGCAGCTGTAGCGGCTATAAACGTAAGTACAGACAAATTTGTTTGTGCACTGTTACACAGTTATTAAACTAAATAGTTTTTAACGGTGTCTCGTGCTATTTTTGGCGAAATAACGATTTAATACTTTTGGAAACGTTTGCTCCGTGTGTTTCTTATAGTTTCCTGTGCGTTGAAGTCGTTTAGTAAATTTCGAGCTTTAGTTTTGAGCTGATGTTTCTTACTGCTTCTAGTAAAATTTTCATTCACTGTTTTAACTTAGTTGAGTGTTCCAGTGGCCGCTTGAATTTTTGGTTTTAGCTAGAAAATTTTGTGAAGTTTTGTTTGTACTGGTATTAATTGTGGTTTAATAGCATTAATAAAAGTAGGTGCTTTTTTAGTAGAGAGAGAATTTCGAGACCGCTATTGTCAGTTCTATAAATAGTTCCACCGGTGTAACTGAACTTAGCTAACGTAGGCGTTTAGTTTTTTTTCAGTAACTGTAAAATTTTACCATGAGTGAGAAGCGTGGGCTTTGTCGTAGGTTCGCGAGTAGTGTGTTACGGTGTGGGAATTGTTCAAAGTACCTTCATTGGGAGGAATGCAGTGGGGAAGCCAGTGGTTATTCTAGCGAGATCCTCTCCTTCGAATGCAGAATCTGTAGTCATAACAAGTTGACAGAGGAGCACGAGCGTAAGATCTGTGCCCTTCAGATGCAGTTACAATACGCAAAGGAGGAACTAGATGGGTTGAGGAGGCTGAAGGGTGCTGGGGAATGGGAACTGCAGTTGGCAAGCAGGCAGCTAGGAGGAGGAAAAATTCAGATAGTTGTGCTTTGTGTATATGCGATTTGACCAACTGTCAAAGTTGAGTGGAGAGGAGCCTCTTGTAGCTGTAGATGTAGGAAATATGCAACAACCCTCAGCAGATAGGAGGCGTAAGTCAGCTGCAAAGTCTAGCATGAAGAAGAAGGTACTGCTGCTGGGTCGTTGGCACAGTGTAGGTGTGGGCCAGTAGTTGCAGGGAGTGTTGAGGAGTGAGTACCAAGTGCCTAGTGCAAGAGCGGCTCAGGCAGCATAGGGGAGTTATGTAGGAATTTTGCAAAGGGGGATCAGGTAGTGATGGTGGGTGGAGCAGGTAATAGTCTTGATAGGGACGTGGAACATGATGTAGGTGGTAACCTGGAAAAGATAGCTACTAAAACTGGTGGCACCAATGGGCATTTCGTGCAACTGTTTCAGCGTCATGATTGGCCTCATCAGGATGCGGCTGTTAGGCGCTTTAACATGGGGCTGGAGAAGGCACTGATTGCAGAGGGTATGGGTCAAATTGCAGCGGTGCCAGCTGACTCTATCAGTGCATTGGGTTTCACTATGCATGGCCTGCCCCTCAGTAGTTATGGGAAGGGGACGCTGGCGAAGCTTATAGGTGACAGTGTAGTGCGTGGTGGTGGGATCACTCATGGAAAAATTCCTTTAATAGTTGGTGTTACAGCTGCCAATTTTTTAGAGTGAAGTCATCTGATAGGCTGTAATGTTTCGAAGTAGAAAAGGAATTAGAATATTTCATCAAAATATAAGAGGTATTAGAATTAAAGTTAGTGAATTGTTTATAGATGTTGACTCTGAAATTACTGGTATATCGGAGCGCCACTTAAATAATTTGACAATTCAGAGGCTTTCTTCACAGGCTTTCTTCACCAGGATACAGGTTACCTGACAGTTTTTCAAGGATTTCCTTGTAGAGTGAGCAAGTGGCCACGTACGTAAAAAACAGTATTACATTTGAGTCCATAGACGTATCACGGCACTGCACTGAACAGATATTTGAATGTTGGCCAGGGCCAGTTGAATTTAGTGAAACTAAACTTCTAATTTTTGTTGTATATAAGTCGCCTAACTCTGACTTCAGAGCTTTCCTGCTCAAGCTAGAGAGGGTTCTCGATTCACCTTATAGGAAGTACCAGCAAACAGTTATATGTGGTGACTTCAATATTAATTTTGTATATGACAGTGCAGGAAAAAGGATGTTGATAGATCTCAAAAATGATGCAGACTGTGTTTTTTTTCAATTAGGGTGCAGGGGAACAGTAGCACAGCCATAGAGAATATTTTTATTTATTCTTCATTACTTGATGGGCATTCTGTTGGTGAAAGGATGAATGGCCTTTCAACCATGATGCACAAATTTTAATGCTAAAAGGCTTTTCAACTCAAACAAAAGTCACATATAATTGCAAACTATAAAGGAAAGTTAATCCAACGGCAATAGATAGTTTTTTAAATCTCGTCAAGGAACACGAGTAGCAGGATGTTTACAGTGCCCATAACCCAAATGATAAATATAATGCTTTCCTTAACGCACTTCTCACGCTGTTTGAGAGTTGCTTTCCATTAGAACGTCTTCAACGGGGTACTAGCAGTAAAAGGCAGCCTGGGTGGCTGGCCAGTGGGATAAAGATATCATGTAGAAGAAAGTGGGAATTATATCAAAATTTTAGAAGTAGTCACAATCAATCTACAGTAGCCCATTACAAACAGTACTGTAAGGTGCTTAAAAATGTTATTAGGGAGCCAAAGAGTATGTGGTACGCAATAGAATAGCTAGTTCACAGGATAAAATTGAAACCATACGGTCAGTTGTGAAGGAAGTGTCTGGTCAGCAGCATAAGGTCAACGATATAAAGTCTAAAAAAAATAAATAAATAAATAAAATAAAATTAAAAAAAAGTTCTAATGTGCGTGAAATCTTATGGGACTTAACTGCTAAGGTCATCAGTCCCTAAGATTACACACTACTTAACCTAAATTATCGTAAGGACAAACACACACACCCATGCCCAAGGGAGGACTGGATCCTCCGCCAGAACCAGCCGTACAGTCCATGACTGCAGCGCCTCAGACCGCTCGGCTAATCCCGCGCGGCGATATAAAGTCAGTTTGTAGTAAAAATACTTCTGTTACTGATAAATCTGAGCACTGCTGGTGCATCAAGTAAAAATTTAGTTTCTACAGGGAATCATATAACTCTCTTGGCGAGTGCCTTTCCGAGATCGATGCCTGAAATACTCCTCTGTGATACAGCCAAGGGGGAGATTGAGTCAATAATTAAATGACTAAAAACTAACGACTCTCATGGATATGGTGGAATGCGTAGTAGAATAGTAAAGTACTGTGCTGCACGCATTAGCCCTGTATATAGCCATATTTGTAATTTTTCCTTCAGAAATGGTCAGTTTCCTGAACGATTGAAGTACTCAATAGTAAAGCCGCGTTATAACAGGGAAGAGAGGGATAATGTAAACAGTTTTAGACCTATTTCTATGCCATCATTGTTTGCTAAAGTTATTGAAAAGGCTGTGTATACAAGGGTAATTGATCACTTTATATCACACAAGTTGCTATCAAATGTACAGTTCGGCTTCAGAAGTCGTTTAACAACTGAAAATGTTAAATTCTCTTTTTTCTGTGAGGTACCGGATGGGGTAAAAGAAAGGTTTCGAACGCTCGGCATATTTTTTGATTTAACTAAGGCGTTTGATTGTTTTGATCACAAAATATTGCTCCAGAAGTTGGAGCATTATGGAATACGGGGAGTAGCTCACAATTGGTTCACCTCTTACATTAGCAACAGACAGCATAAGGTCATTATTCACAGCACTGAGGATCGCTGTGATGTGGGTCTGAGTGGGGTACAGTCAAATTGGGAGTGCCCCACGGATCAGTGTTGGGGCCACATCTGTTCCTCATTTATATAAATGACATGCCTAGAAGTATTACAGGTAACTCTAAAATATTTCTGTTTGCTGATGACTCTTCCTTGGTAGTAAAGAATGTTGCGTGCCACATTGGCTCGGTTTCGAATAGTGCAGTTCATGGCATAAGCTCATGGCTTGTAGAAAATAAACTAACGCTAAATCACAATAATACTCAGTTTTTATAGTTTCTAACACAGAATTCAACAAAACCCGACATTTTAATTTCACAGAAATGGTATATGATTAGTAAGACTGAACAGTTCAAATTTCTAGGTGTTCAGATAGATAGTAAACTGCCCTGGAAAGCCCACTTGCAGGATCTTGTTCAAAGACTTAATGCTGCCATCTGTACTATTCGAACAGTATCTGAAGTGAGTGATCGTTTGACACCAAAATTAGTCTACTATACTTATTTTCATTCACTTATGTCGTATAGTATTATATTTTGGTGTAACTCTTCCTATTCTAATAGGATATTTTTGGCTCAGAAAAGGGCGGTTAGGGCAATTAGTGGTGTATGTTTGCAAACCTCTTGTAGACCACTGCTCACTAGTCTGGGTGTTTTTTCATTGGCCTCTCAATATATATATATTCTTTACTATCATTTCTTGTTAAGAATATCAGCTTATTCTCTAGAATAAAAAGCTTTCAATCACTTAATACTCGACAGAAATCCAACCTCCATTTGGATCGGACTTCCTTAACTCTTGTGCAGAAAGGCGTTCAGTATGCTGCTACGTCCAATAAGCTACCACAAGAATTTAAAAATCTTACCAGTAATCCATGCGCTTTCAATGGGTTACTCCCTCTATTGTGTCGAGGAGTTCCTTGAAAAATTAAGCTAATTCTTATGTTGTATTGTTGACTGAGTTTACTTAAACTTATGATTTGACATTTTTGTGTTCATAAACATTTTATTTTTATCTGTTATTACTTTTACGTTGTAATTTCAGGTACTGACACGTTCCATGACCTTCGATACTTGCTACTCAATTTGGTCCTACGAAACTTGACGTGTAAATAAAAATAGAAAAAATACACATACACACACACACACACATTTTTTCATGCTAGAAAGCGTTTATTCAGTCATACCCTGTTACAGAGACTGTGGTCTAATATGCGGTGTACCGTACAGCCATGTTTACAGTATGCATGGTTCCTCCTGCGCCTCATACAGCATGCCCTAGCGCTATGGCCTGCCACAGTAATTGGTAATGTTATATCCGATTCACTTCTCTTGCTGACTCAGCTTGTAGTGGATGTGTTACAGCGTTGTACACAATGGTGCTACCTTTCAAAAAGGCAAATGGCAACGGGCGGCGGGCAGCAAGGTTGCATCAGGAGACTTACCTCCGCCACCAACAACCACAGGATTCAATGTTTGCAACAGTGTTTCGTCTTTTGTCTGAGACAGGGTTGTTTCAGGCAGCAGGAAATCATCAATGACGTACCCGAAATGTTCGGACACCAGGCATGGAGGAAAATCTGATTAATACCGTCGAAGGCGACCGCCGTGTCAGTAACAGGCAGTTGGCCCGCCAGTACAGGGTAAAGCAGACAACCGTGTGAAACATTTTCCTAGACAATTGTTGCAGCCCTTATCACTTACAGTGTGTGCAGAGCTTACTAGCTAGAGACTTTCCATATCGGAAGCACTGTTGTCTTCAACAGGCAACCACAGTTCCGGGATTTATGTCATCCATCCTGTTCACAGATGAGGTCAGCTTTACACGGAGTGGTATCTTCAACTTTCATAACAATCGTCTATGGGATAGTATGCAGAATCCCCATGGTATGGTGACAGCGCATCATCAGCATCGGTGGAGCATCAGTTTGTGGACTGGGACAATTGGCGGCTGTATTTTGGGATCAGTCTTCCTTCCACGTCGCCTAACAGGCCGAAACTATCGGCGTTTCCTGCGGGTGACTTTGCCTCCGCTGCTGAAAGAAGTGTTATTAATGAATCGAAAAGTTATGTAGCTGATGCACGATAGAGCTCCAGCCCAATTTGCCATTAATGTCCGAACGCATCTCAACCGAGTCTTCCCATCGAGGAATTGGACGGGGGGTTCCGGCTGCATGGCATGCTCGTTGACTAGAGCTCAACTCATGAGATTTCTGGTTATGAAGCCATCTCAGAAGTATCGTGTATGCAGTGCCCATTCCAGATGTGGGGACACTTGAGTAGCATATGCTCTGAGATTGTTTGGATGTAACCTGACCGACGTGAACATGTGAGACAAAAAACACGCTATGGAGCATACACGCATACACTGACGCACATGGAAACAATTTTCAACATATAGTGTAACTGTAATTGCATGGTATAGCGCATTTCAGAACGCAGTCTCTGTAACAAAGTATAGTTGTATAAATGGTCTGTAGCATGGGAACCATGCATTTCTGGAAATAAGCTGAATAGACATTTTTAATTCTGTATCCTCCCATCGATCAGTCTCTAGAGTTTCTACATGTTAGAAAAAAATCACACTGCGTATATATATTAGATGGCCCACGCAAGCCGTCCTCTGGAGTTTTACGTTTCAAGCATATGATAGTGCAAGAAGGGTGGCCTTGTCACTGCTGTCCAGAAGGGATCTGCACGCACAAGCGAACCTCCAGCGAACTGTGCCGATATCTGCGTGCGTTTTCCTCCTGGTTCCGCTCTGATAAGGTCGCGTGGCCGTCTGGAGTTCGAGTCAGGTTGTACAGTCAAACAGGTAACAACTGCAATGTAATCCAGCAAAGACTACACAGATATGATAATGATCTGTGGGAAGACGTACCGCTATGCAGCTGTGGCGACGTCTACCTTCTGTGCATATTTTTTGAAGTATAGAGACGTGTTTAAGAACCGACAGGCTTTCCAGGTACAACGTGTCGTGGAAGCACGAGTCCAGAAGCACCCCATGATGACCAGAACGTTATTGAGTATTTTGGAGCACAGCCCATGCATGGTGAGCATAGTTTAAATGAAATAACGCGTACGAAAAATGAAATATAAGCGAAAGTGTCATCGTACTACTGCATTTAGGTTGCAGTACTATTTCTGTGTATAACAATTATAATAATAAAACCATCATGCTCATTATTACTCATTTATGATTGGTTGTTTTGGGGAAGGAGACCAGACAGCGAGGTCATCGGTCTCATCGGATTAGGGAAGGATGGGGAAGGAAGTCGGCCGTGCCCTTTGAAAGGAGCCATCCCGGCATTTGCCTGGCGCGATTTAGGGAAATCACGGAAAACCTAAATCAGGATGGCCGGACGCGAGATTGAACCGTCGTCCTCCCGAATGCGAGTCCAGTGTCTAACCACTGCGCCACCTCGCTCGGTTACTTCATTTATGAAATGCATTGGATGTCGCCAAGTAATACCTATTTCTCATCGTAATTAGGACAAAGAAGAGCTGCAGCGGACTTGGGGATATCGAGGTCTTCGGTACAAAGGATTGTGGAGGAATGAAAATGGCATCCCTTTAAGTTACACAGCTACACTGGTGAGATTGTGTTCATTTTTCCAAAAAGCAGTGCAAACATATGACAGTCAAGTAGAAACACTGTAAAGAATACAGAACGTCAACAACTGCTATATGCATAACGGTAGACAAAAATGTTCTTCGTTTTTTCCAACTTAACGGATGAGCACACACATCCCGACAACTTGTTAATGTGCTCTGTGTGAGCTGTGACAACAATACAGTCCTCACAACAATGGGGAAAGCTGTGAGTGATATTATCAATTTGATATTGACGCAATAATGCCCATTCATTCTGGAGAGCTGCTCTGAAGTCGTGGTTGGTGGATGCTGACGTGATCCAGCCTGTCTTCGTAGTGCACCCCAGATTCAAATCGGGAGAGGGAACAAGTCACGCCATGCTTGCAGTATGTATAGTTTCCAAGAAAACATCAACCGCTCTTGCTCTATAAGGTCGATCATCATCGTCCATCAGTACGAAGTCTGGGCCCGCACCAACTCTCAACAACTGCACATGAGGCGCCAAGATCTCGTCACGATACCCGAAAACGGTTAAACGTTGCCGATTCACACTTACGATTTCACGAAGAGATGTTCATGTGGTCAACATAATACCTGTCCACAAAATTAGGGATCCCCATCGTTCCATAATGTTTGGGTCCCGAAATCGTGTTCCACGTTTCCTCCACATGCGAATGCGTCGAGAATCACTCTCTAGGCCTAATCGGGACTCATCTATGAAAAAAAAAAAAATATATCATTGGCCCACTGTTCGACCGTCCAGGTGGCATGTTGACGTCGCCACTCTAGAACTTCCCTTCTGTAAAGACGCGTCAGAGGTACACATGCAGCAGATCTCCAGCAATAAAGGCCACTCTGCCGAAGCCTTCTGTAAACCGTTAGTCTCGATACACCGCGTCCAGTGATTGCTGCGAAGTCACTGCCAGGTGCCGTGCAGTACTAAGGCGCTACTGTCGCGCTCTTACATCCAAAAACGGTCCTCTCTCATATCATACGTGGTCGGCCCTGCCCTCGTCTTTGGCGTACTGTTTAGATCTCTGTCTATTGTTGCCACATCAGAGAAACAACAGAACAATTCACGCTAAGCCATCGGCACTCATCTGTTTACGACTATCCTGCTTCCAAACTTCTAAAGGACCTGCATTCCAGAGAGTTGTCTTCTGTGTGCCACACTCCCCCGTCGGTGACTGTATACACAGAGACTGTGGATGCGAGACTACCTGTAAACACCAACCCGTTTAGTAGGTTCACTGACGTCATTGTTGACGTGGTTGTCTGTTGACTGGATAGCCATTTTCAGTGCAAAACACGACTGTACGAGCATCTGTTGACAGTTTGTATGATTATACAGAGAATTAGACACAAGGTGGGGAAATAGCGGTTCGTCGCCTTAAATTTGGACACCAGTGTATATGAAAACGATTTCAAAAACCGGGTAAGGTTCCACAGACGTCTCGTAAATGAAGTAACCTTAAATTTGGATTCCATCAGGCAGATTTTATTGGGAGATGAATGCTACTTCACCAAAGACGCCACTGACAATAGACGCAATCTGCATTACTGACCTCCTGCAAATCCTCACTGGTTATGACCACATGACATGCAAGCGCTCTGGCCTGTTAACGTATGGTGCGGGATTCTAGAAAACCATGTCATTGAACCACTTTATTGGGCTCCCAGACTAACTGTGCGGCTTCGGTTGTATTTGCAATTCCTACAGAATGAGCTGAATCTTGGGCATCTCCTAGAAGACATCCCATTTCAGTTAGCTATGAGGCACTGGTTTTAGCTGGATGTTGCACCACCCAATTATTGTAGATGTGTTAGGGAATATGTCAACATTGCGTACCACGACAGTGGATAGGTCGTGGTAGTTTCATTCGATGCCCAGCGAAATCACCTTATTTAATGCCCTTGGATATTTTCTTATGGGGTTATATAAGAGCCAGAGCTTACGAATGGAAGCAAAAAAAAAATCCAGAAGCGTGAAAAGAACGAATAATGCTTGCGCTTCAGTATCTGCAGAAATGTTAAAAAGTGTCCATGATAATACCGCAACGTGCTTACATCAGAGCATCCAACAAGGTGGACATGCATTTGAACATTTTTGTTACGAATAGTGCAATTCTTAAGATCTGTCAATCGTAATATACAGTTAAAGGAACATCATTTATGGTATTTATTGTATTGATTACATGTATTGCATTCAAAGATACGGCTGCATTTATGCAATATGCCAATTGTGAAGCACAAATTGGTTCATCATATGTCGTTAATAAATTGGCTTGATATGCCTTGAAACAGATAGTATGCTTTGGCCCTCGTGCGTATTGTTTCGATCAATGTCTCCAGTCTGTTGGTGTGGAGTCCTGTTCACTGTTCTGCTTAGGCAAGCCGTTCGGTGTCTCTGACATCCGGGATTAGGAGTGGAGTCAACTTGACAGTTCTGCTTAGGCAAACCATTCAGCGTCAGTGGTATCCGGGATAAACTAATGTCAACGGAGGGTGGCGAATGCTCAGCTGCACACGGCGAGGGTTTCTACTGTTTGTGTTCATACTTGCCAATCTCTACCTTGGCCAGCAGGGTCGCCGGATCTCTCCAGAACTGAGAAAGTTTGTGCCATTATGGGCAGGGCTGTCCACGGAGCTCGGGATTTTGACCAACTGACGCGCGCCAATTAGAATTTTGCACTATATCTCTCAGGAGGATACCCAATAACTGCATCAACGATGCCAAGTCGAAAACTGGTTTCTTAAGGGCCAAAAGTGAGCCAAAGGGGGACCAAGGCGTTATTGACTTGTTCAATTTGTGAAGCTCTCTCATTTGACTAAATCATACAATTTTTCTGAAATAGCAGTAACTTGTTTGTTACACGTACATCATGTCTACCGATTTCCGTCCCATTCGGTTAATTCCTTCGTGGTGCGTCTTGTGTAACTCCCAATGTCATGAATATTTATTACTGCCACGGAACATTAATATATCAACTGATACAGGACAAGAGGCTAGTCTCGACTCACGAAGTACAATTGCCGATAAACACTTACGCAGTTCAGTGTATTACAATTTTCGCACTTCTGGCTCAGTAGAGAGACGATCTTGTGAATGGTGTCGGGGCTGATCTGAGCAGTGCTGCTCTCGACGTATGTAAGCGAGCTGATGCGGTGGCGCATTGAAACTCTTCTGGGCTTGTCTACGATATGGTTTCTCATTATTCGTTGCTTTTGGCAGCGACCATGTTTACTCGCAGTTCTGTCGCTTGCCTTGGCACCTAACTCTTCACACGACACCAGAGAAAGTACTATCGAAATCTGCTGACGAGGCCGCTGCACGCTATCAGGACGTAACGCAACAGAAAGCTCTCCAGGGTATTTCTCCTCCCAGAGAACGCCCCAGCTCATTCTGCACAGAACAAACACACTCGCTGCTTCGTTTGGTTCTTAAATATTGCTTCACCACCAATGCTCCCGTATGATAGCATCCGCATACAGCGACTTCTGAGTTTTCGGATGTAAAAACAATTTCGTAAAATGCTTTTCCAAAATGATGATGATATTATTTTCGAGGTGTAACGTTTCCTGGATAGCCGACGTGTCAAAATGCTGACTGCTACAACCAAGGTCTCCATCGTATCATTTACCATTTTGGAGAAAATTTTCGCACTGAAGAGTGAATCTGTATACAGTAACTCCATGACAGAGGCTAGAATTTCACGGGATGATAATTACTTACTAAGCGTGTCAGGTCACCATCTATACTGCACATTTTCGCTGACCAGCGTTATGGATGGCTATCATTTGCTAAGATCAGGTCTACTACGTTTTGCCTGCTTTTGGGGATATAATTAGGTAGTACGTAAAGGTATGACAAAGTCACGCAGGAGGCTAGCGATCATTCTAGTAAGTATGCGTAGATCTGTAGGTAAGCTGGCGAAGTCTCATAAAAAGCCATACAGCAGGTGAACAATGACGTATGAGTATGCATCACGGGTTTCGGAATTATTTCCAGGTTCAGAAATCCAAGTGCAGTGGTAGCACAATGAAAGAGTGTCACCAGTTATGCACGTAGCATAAGATGACAGACTAGTGCTACCTTTGCACTTCGATTTCTGAAGATGGAAATAATTTCGAAACGTGTCTTACATACTTTGTGTTCAAAATTCATTCTTCACCTGCTGTATGACTTTTTATGCGACCTAGCCAAGTTAACTACAGATTTACGCACATTTATACGATTAGATGTTGATGATCTTGTATTGCACCACATTCACAGGTGTCGCTCTCTTTTTATCCCCATTTTGTCAGGTTGATATTCCACCACGTGATGCCGGTTCTTAAACGGTTAATGCCCTCCAAGCCGAAAACTGCAGACGATTACCAGCAGCCAGCTAATTTTTAGGCTTTACTAACCTCTGGTTAATATAGTTTTGCCATTAATTTTGTCGCCGTATTTCGTCTTGCTGGTCTAAAGTTTTGGTCGTTTCCATAAAACCTCGCAGGGACTTACTCGGCTGCGCTGTATTTGGCAGCCGTGCAACTTGTGCCTGTGATCATCATTCTATTTCCACTTTTCGTACTCAGCTGCAACTGACTGTGGGTGGAGCTGTACCGACAATGGGGTAAACCTATTGAACTAGCTTTGGTTCTAGGTAGCCAGACACTATGGGCACTGTCTCTTTAATTGCCACGTCGATATATTTGGCGTGTGCTGAGTTGTACCAGACCGGTGCTGCATGGTGTGAAAGCCGATGCTCTCCGAGTTTGAGGCCCAGCTCCAAATCGCGCGCTGCCAAGTTTCCGGATGACATTATTCCTCGCTCAAACTTTTTCCCTTAACATTTCGACAGTGTTTCCGAAATGCACAGATTTGTCATGTCGTATATCCACATATTTCCGCGGCTCATGACCCTGCCACATCACTTTGAGGTGATTATTAAAACTATAACCACCGCTTGTTAGAAAAACTGGATTCGAACGGACAGCATATAGCAGTACATCACGGTATCGGTGGGAGTCCTCGCGACACTGCGATCTGGCAAACCTGTTCGGCTGTGCCACAGATTTGCGGCCGCACTTCATCACAGCGCAGGCCGAGGACCCACGCCAGATAATATACGTGGGAGCTATCTGTCGCGTGGGTCGCGATTAGTCCCGCAGTGCGCTCTGGCCTGTCAGACAGATAGAGCGGGCGGATACGCACACCGCCGTGTGTGTGTGTGTGTGGGGGGGGGGGGGGGGATGGCATGGGTCATCTCCCATCTCCCTCACACACCACTGGCTCGCATCACCCATCCCGCCCCCCCCCCCCATAATCTCCCCCATCCCAAAACACACTGTTCCGCTCTCTCTCTCGGTGACGGAAAAAAATGAATGCTGAAAAGAAGGATACTCTTTGAACGAGGGTCGGCCTTTTCAATCAGTTTCCTTCTGTGGATTTTTTTCCATCAGTTTTCGCATCCGAATCATCCTGTATCGCTGCAGCAGTGACGTACAGAAAGCCCCCGTCACGTGTGGACGCAAACAGGAGTCGAGAGATTTCTACGCGATAGTGTTTGACTGACCTTTCCCTTCACGAACTCGCCGTACCGACGCACTCGTTTGTCCTACAGAAAAATTTTTCAAGTTGATAGGTTCTAGCCTGTCACCATTTTTGAAGAAAGTTACGATGAGCTACAAAAAAAACACTTAATAGGCTAAATGACATCAATTAGTAGAAAGAGAATATAGCCTTAGAATATTAACACAGAAAATTAAAATCAGGAAGGGAAACACCCAACACGCTCAATAATAGCAACAGATAATACACCACTTGAGCAGGACTCCAATTTTAATTTTGTTGGATGCGACATAAGCTACGGCATAGGAAAGGATGTAGAAAGTAAGATTAAGAAATATCAATCAGTGTGCGTAATATAAACAAAACATTACAGAAGAAAATAAAGAAGGAAACAAATTGATTATTTTTTAAAAATGATGGCAACACGTTTATTGCTATATGGAAGTCGATCCCTGAAAACGTGACATAAGCAAACTACAAGCAGCAGAAATGAGATTTTTCAGGAAAGTGAGAGGTGTTATCAAGGAAGATCGCATAAGAAAGGAAGCTATTATGGTTGAACTAGATTTCTTAACATTATTGGAGATATTTTAAAAAAATGAAACATTAGGGTAACGTCACCTACAAAGAATGAGTGCAGACAGAGTATCACGTTAGGCCATGCCGTGCCAGTAATGAGGAAGAAAAGGTATAGGAAGAATCAGAAAGAGATGGAACTGGAAGGTGAAGACAGGACAGACACAAGTGTCCAAGAATAAGAAGAAGATAAAGTGTATGTGAATGTGAATGTGTGTGTGTGTGTGTGTGTGTGTGTGTGTGTGAGAGAGAGAGAGAGAGAGAGAGAGAGAGAGAGAGAGAGAAAGGAAGAATTCTGTAGAGGAATTCAGTCGGTGGTTCACCACGGTGAAAAGTGCATCAGGTCCGTCAGGAAAAACCCATTTAAGTATTCTGTTGGCAGTGGCTTTCCTTAATTATGTGACACGATTGCTGGTATGATTTTTTAATAGGTGCGTTATTACTGTGCGTCACCAGCTATTCGATAATTACCGGAAAAAGGTCGCCCCTCAGCATCTCCATGTACAGTGTATTCCACCTACATGCCTGCATTTCTTTTGATAGCATTTCCCACTAGGCACTCTTCTACGATTCTTTTTTATTTTGCTTTGTTTTTTGTTTTAGATTCCAGTAAAGGCCGTCTTTGGTTCACGTATCGTTCATTAGCCACGTCCTCCTGTGTCGCAGCCGGCCGGTGTGGCGTAGCAGTTCTAGGCGCTTGTCTGAAACCGCGCTGCTGCTACGGTCGCAGGTTCCACTCCTGCCTCGGGCATGATGTGTGTGATGTCCTTAGGCTAGTTAGGTTTACGTAGTTCTAAGTCTAGGGGACTGATGACCTCAGATGTTAAGTCCCATAGTTCTTAGAGCCATTTCAACCACCATGTATCGCATTGTAACTGTGTTAATAATAGCGTCTTGCACTTCAGCTTGTCCTCTGACCCATTTGCTCGTGTTTCTGGATTTTCTAGTAATTCGTAGCATGTATTCTTCAATGCTGCACTCATTTTTCGTATGGTTCTCTTTCATTTGAACTTCGTGCCTCACCAGTATAAGACAATGGTTTAGTTTACGCATTTCACACATTGGAATATTCAATTTTCAAATTCTTTTTGGTTTACCAAAAATACTGTCATTTTTACTCTTTTGTTTATTTATTCTTCCCTGTTTTCCCTTAATATTCACCTGTCTTTGATGCAAAAACTTATCAATCTCTTCTATTACTTCATTATTCATTGGTATAAAATTCATTTGGATGTTCTTTACACGTTATATTGTTCTTAACTCAATTTTCCGTACCTAATTTCAGTCTAGCTTCATAAACCTCTTTCTGTTGCCTGTTGAAATATATTTGCTCGGCAGCTGCGACACAAATGAGTTACATGATATTATAACGAATTTCTTCTTTTTCCCAGTTTCTTTTTTCCAATTTAGGGACTTGAGGACATCCTCTAAGGCTCTTGTGAATAGCTTTGGTGTTAGAAACTCTTTGCCGGTTCCTTTTTCAAGTCCACGTTTCCAGTTATGTACACGGCGCAACAGAATCAGTGGATCACTTTTTCGGATCCCCGTAATTCCTATCCATTGCGTCGCTTAAGTTGACTCAAAAGTGCGTACAACCTTCCTCAGTAATTTTGTCAAAGCGAGGCATCTTGTGACGCCGTCTTTGGTCTCTGTGACAAACAGCGAGATCTCGATACCTGCTAAAAAAATAAAAAATAGGCAACAGCTCAGAATTTCATCTGAAGTGTGGGACGGGTTAATTGAGTCATACTGCCACCAGATTGCACTATAATTCCGGCGAACGCCAGCGCGACGTGTCACCCTATGGGAAGGCCGTCACACTACCTCTTACCCACATTTCGACCCTTGTTTTGACGCCTCCGCAATGGAGGTCACAACGGCGACAACCAGCTTTGAAATCTGTTGGTTTTCCTGTGGGTGGCCGAGGGAAAGATTTCACTCGCACCGGCGCTCAGAATCGTCAGGAAAAGGTCTCACATGGTGGCATAGTGGGTGTCATCCCTCTCGTTTAGGCGTTGACTCCCACACATTCTGCTATCGCAAATGAAAGTTGTTAGTGAAACAAGTTTTTGTTTTTGTGTAGAGAGTGGAACCACTGGGAATTGCTGAAAACCAGTTGTCGAAATCTGAAAGTGATCGGAAGCAGCAAAGGGTGCCGATACTTTCTTGCACCCCTAGTTTTTCACGCCCTTCTCTTGCGTCATCACAAACGAGTGCGACAGTATAAAAGCACATCTTTAAAATTCAGATTGATACCCGCTAAGGGTATTGCCAAACTACGAGATCTTAGAGAATACTACGCCGTTGTATTCACTCGTGTCTGGCACCCCTCTGTGATCAGGCCGCAGGAGTACGTGAAATACGAGAGCTTGAAAAAAAGCAAAATCAGTCTTTGCTGCTTCAGATCACTTAGAAACCTCGGAGAATAATGTGGAAACGGCCCTAGTGATTCTAACGTGTATGCGAGAGCAATAACTGCGGTCCCGCAGAACTCCAAAGGCGTGGGATCATATTCAATGTGGATGCTGCCCCAAAATGTCCTTAGTATGGGGTTGAAATGCCCGGGGCTGTTAGCAGCATCAAAGGTTTCCAGGAACGTCGGCCTGTTTCTCATCGCAATGAGAAATGTCATTTTCAACTGCGAAATGTGTGTGAATCGACGCCCGAAGGAAAGGGATGGTTTCATTGACGATCTTTATGCTACAACCAGAGGCCTTTTCCTGCCGATTGCGAGCGGCGGTGCGTCTGAAATCCTTCCCTCGGCCTCTCACAGGAAAATCACGATATTTCAACGCTAGGTGTCATCGTTCTGATCTCCATCGCAGAGGCTCAGACGGAGAAGTGAAATGTGGGTAAGAGAGGATGTGACAGCGTGGCGTGGCATTCGGCAGAACTGTGAGGAAATTTGATGCCAGTGTGGCTCATTAACACGCTAGATGAACTTCTGAGTTGTGGCATTTTCCGGCATATTTAGACACCGCGCTGTATGAAGTATCGCTGAGCCCCAGGGTGACGTCACAGGACGCCATGCTTTTGCACCATTCCAGGAGAAGGCTATAGGCGCATTTTAGCCTAAAATTTTCAACTTCAATGTACCAATAAAAGACTGTTAGGGGTTTTTAAAAAGTGATCCTTTAATTCTGATGCGCAGTGTACATTAAATGTAGTCCATAGTGTAGCATTGTCTTTGTGCAAGACACTAACTTGAATATCGCCTCTTTTCTAAATACTGGTAGTACAGATATCGTTTCATTTGTGTGAAATGGTTTCTGAAAACTCAATGGATTCCTTATGTAAAAATATTCCATCGTCCTATATCTACAACTTAAGCCGGCTTCTTGATCAAAATCCAAGGTATGTTTCTATCCTATGTGGTTGGTAGTATAATGTTGGTGAATATATTGCAGGTGAAACTGGTCTGTGGCTGTGTGGTGTCACATCCAGATAACTGACCATTAAGCTTGTAATATCTCTTTATATTCTACTAATTATCCCGGCACAATTCTATGAATGAATTACGTTTCCTACTTGACCATCTATATACTCGTAGAATCGATGCGCAAAGTAGTACAGTACTATTACTATTCCATGAGTGCATAATTACTCTTTTTAATATTCTCTCTGGTGTGTTGAGAGGACTTCTAGGATATTCTCCGTGCCGAATAGCCGCATTGAATAATTGTTATTTTGCTATCGAGATTACTGGAAGAAAGAGAGAGAAAATATATTGTATGCTACTCAAGAAAATATATACTGAGCATTTACATCAAAGGTATGTAAGGAATTTCATTTTATATGTATTCTCTAATTGGAAATTTGCACGGAGGTGTCGTTTCGTTGGTAATCAGAAGGTAACTTCCGATGAATTGGAAACGAACCTGCAATTATTAGATCCAAGAGCTCCATTATTTCATCGGATAATTAAACTCTACCAAAGCAAATTTTCCGCTTAACCTGAGGTTTCCCGACTGACTACGCATCGCAAGAAAACAAAGACATTTTATGTACACAGAACTGCAGATCGCTTCGAATCATCGAGACTGCGGAAAAGGAGAGTCATCGTCCGGTTCTGATAAAACAAGTAAAGCTTAATTATAACTTTCTTGAGCGACTGTGATGACTGTGATATGGCTGCTTATGAATGAGATCATTAATAAAATACTAATAACTAACTTTCCTCCTCACAAGCAACCAGTATAAACACAATATTAATTAAAATATTAATAAAAATTATAAGCTATAAAGACAATGAATTCATTCCTCAAATTTGGAGGGTAACATTAAACACTCACATTTTTCCCCTTACGCACATAGCTCGTATGTGTCAAAATGAAGGGATTACAAAGAAGGAACGGTTGGAAATATATCGCTTGCTAAGCGGAAAAATATTGATCGAGGTAATTATTGATATATCCTTACATTTTCCACGTTGAGCCACATTCTTATACTTTTGAGAATTGAGCAGCCATTCCTATTCCCGTCTTCACTATGAATTTTAAACACTGATACCGGCATAAAATTAAGCGTCATGATCTTAATCACACATAGACAATTTAGGAACTCGTCCTAAATCCGATAAGCAAAGATTTTTTTTTTCAGAATTGCTGGGAAAAGACTTGCTACGGGAGGTGGCCATTTTCTGTTTCGCAACTATCCCCAGCGCCTTCACAGGCTGCTGCACGTTATCACTTCAAAAGATCTTTCTAAATTGGATTCCCGAATCTCGATAATTACTGCGGAGAGCGCTCGTGGCGGCAACTCGAGAAGTGTTGCGTTTCCTGCGAAAGGGAGACGGAACGGCTGCTAACAGGGGGGGGGGGGGGGGGGGGAGGGGGGAGGGGTTGCGTTGGCGCGAGCGAGCACCAGGCATCAGCGGCAGGGGTGGCGTCTTGAGAGGGAAAAAGCGCGCCAGATATTGCGACATCTCGTCTTCATCCCTCCCCCCCCCCCCCCCCCCCCCCCGCACAATCCACAGCCCTGTTCCTCACCCAGTAGAAGTGGCGCGACAGTCTCTTTAAGAAGGGCGCCCGCACGCCTCGTCAAGCTCTACTCCATTGCCCCCTGCTGCGGTTGCTCTTCTCAGGCAACCCCTGGCTTAGTAGCTAACTAGACTCCAGCCGCTAGGAGAAACACAACTCAGGGGAGAGTTATGAAACTGGAAGGCTTCACACAGCCGTCCATCCGTTGAGGCCGCACACTCTCCTTAGAGCCGAATACTGACGAAAATGTTTAAAAATATGAATTTAACTACTGTTTCTACTTACTCTCCAGCTAATATGACCTGTTAGAAGAACAGAGGGCATAAAATTCAGACCAAGCATAGGAAGAAATGCGTTGCTGAGTAATTTATTCAAATCTACACATATTACCAATTTAAAGAATTGAAGTCCCCTGCTGATTATGTACAGGCCAATCTGAGTGTCTATAGGGGTTAGGACACAGATTTTGCTAATAGCAAGAGTGGTTCACGAGGTACGTTTGTGTACAGAATTTACATTTATAGTAATGATGAACGTGTAATATCTGTGCGACATTTAACTGACGTTTGAAGTGACGTCTCACGGCAACGACGGCACTTACAGGCTGGTCATTTACAGGGAACGTGGTACCTCACGAGACAAGCAGTAAAGCAAACAACAATTTCCACTCTAGGGAGCAGCGAAGTTTGGCTAGGATCTATATGTAACTATCTGTCTTACATGTTACAAGATCCCTCTCTGCGCTTCCGTATCAGTTGGGTGATCTCAGAGATTACTGTAGGCAGTTTGATTCGATTTTCAATGTTGGATAGACTGATCCACGAGGAAGATTTGTGAGCGCAGGAAGTAGACGTAAGGCCACTTGACAGCAGCGCCTGGCCGACACGGGCTACTACCAACTTCCTAAGCTCCTCTACTCCACGACGTGTCAGATATCAAGCTGATAAAAAAATAAAAAATAAAAAAAAACTTTTCAGGTATAGAGTTAAAGTTTAAGGGATGTGAGGAGAAATTCGGAAAAGTACCCACAGGAAACGTAGCTCAGGCCGAAACGGTTCAAAAATGGCTCTAAGCACTATGGGACTTAACTTCTGAGGTCATCAGTCCCCTAGACTTAGAACTACGTAAACCTAACTAACCTAAGGACATCATACACGTCCATGTCCGAGGCGGGATTCGAACGTGCGACCGTAGCAGCCACGTAGTTCCGGACTGAAGCGCCTAGAATCGCTCGGCCACAGCGGCCGGCGCTCAAAAACGGAGCTGTCGTTGTCCGGACTAGGTGGCACAGTCGCTAGCAGTACCCATCATTAGACATATATGTTATAAAAATGGATGTATTTTTTTAAGGTGGAGTCCCTCACACCGGTATGATGGCCAACTAAAAAAGTCTACTGCCATCTCTGCATAAGGGTTAGTTTTCACTAAAGTGAGGTGTCGCAGGATGTGGGTGCTGCGATGTTTGTGTATGTGTGGTTGAGAGCAACCATTAATACGCTCTTATATGGAGATAGATTGGGTCGAAAGTCGAACGAAGGTTAGCGGTTTGAAGGGCAGAGGGGAAAAAAGTGCCAAGGGAAGAAAGCGTCTGCGATAGTTTGAATAGAATTGGGGAGAAGAGGAGCTTGTGGCACAACTTGACTAGAATAAGGGATCGGTTGGTAGGACATTGTGGTGTCACCGCCAGACACCACACTTTCCAGGTGGTAGCCTTTAAATCGGCCGCGGTCCGTTAGTATACGTCGGACCCGCGTGTCGCCACTATCAGTGATTGCAGACCGAGCGCCGCCACACGGCAAGTCTAGAGAGACTCCCTAGCACTCGCCCAGTTGTACAGCCGACTTTGCTAGCTATGGTTTACTGTTTACAGACGCTCTCATTTGGGGAGACGACAGTTCAGCATAGCCTTCAGCTACGTCATTTGCTACGACCTAGCAAAGCGCCATATTCAGTTACTATAATCTGGACAATATTGTGAATCATGTACTATCAAGAGCGACGTTCATCATTAATGGATTAAAGTTAAGTATCAGACTAAGTACGTCCGCTTTCTGAATTCTAATTCCTTGTCATGTTCCAGACCTCACGTCAGTATAGATCTTCCCTCCTCTTGCCAGCCTGCGTGAGCCAAAACGCGTGCATTTCGGCCTCCTCTAGTAACACGGTGTTGGCTCTTCTGCCAACACAATAGACATGTTCTGAGACATCGAGGGATGACCAGTATAGTATTGGAGGGCAGCGTGGAGGGTAAAAATCGTAGAGGGAGACCAAGAGATGAATACACTAAGCAGATTCAGAAGGATGTAGGCTCCAGTAGGTACTGGGAGATGAAGAAGCTTGCACAGGATAGAGTAGCATGGAGAGCTGCATCAAACCAGTCTCAGGATCGAAGTTCACAACAACAGCAGTTTGGTAGGGTAGTAAGAGCAGTAGCGGACGTCTCGCTGACTGTGACAGGTAGGTTACGTTAATAGCGGGTATCGTGCAAGAGGATACCATGTCAGTGCCATTGGTCGCAACAATAAAAGTAGTCCGGTGCGGCAGGGCAGTGCGTTGCCTTAGCCCTCTATTGTGCCGTGTTGTCAGTGACTTGACACAGTATCAACAGTCTGGTGCTGAACGGCGGCATCTCGCTGCTGGTCGGCGTCCCCTGTTTTTGCGTGGCGCCGTTCTGCCACAGCTGCTCCTCGAGCAGCTCTCCTTGCTCGAATTACTGCACCGCAGATTCGTCGGAGAGCTGCAGGCTGTTCTCTCGCGCACGCGCGATGTATGCTGCCGTTTCGTCTTCTCTTTCCCTTGCGGAGGCTGCCCCCATAGCTGTGCCGTTACCGTTTGCGTATGTCTGGTTAAGATCAACAATTAATACGCGCTCTTGTCTTCTTGACGCAATCGTCTCTTCGGCTGTGTCGGTGTGGCAGCTTCGCCGCCTTAGGAACGACTGTGGCTTGAAAATGCCGGGCAACCGCGCCAGATGGCGATTTGCAAGCCGCCGCGCCGGACGCAAGTCGGCAAAGCTTCTCTGTCGCGGTCGCTGGCGCGGCTGCCGTGCTCGCCGGAGCACTAGCACGGCGCCGCGTTATGGCAATACTCGCCCTGGCACTTGAAGCACTGGGGCTGGTGGTCCATGGTGGTCAGGAGAGCTACTGATGTAACAGGGAAGCCCAGCAGCTTCCGCAAGCCGAAGGTTTCGCCCTCGCCGTCGGCCGTTTGCACCGTCACGTCGTGGAGCGGAGGCCTCTTCTTGTTGGTCCGGTTACGCAGCCTTGCGGTTGCGCTACCGAACCTGGCTCGCAGCAGCCCTTCACGGACCGCTGCCTCGTCATAGTATCACCCCTTAGGAGTGCCTTAGTCGTCGTCTTCTTTCCAGCGGAAGGCGCTTTCTCCCCCACAGTCCGCGCCTCGACGATGTTGGCGGCCACAGCGAATAGCGCCGTCCACCCACCTCTGCGTTTAACACACAAGTGGGGAGGGGGGGGGAGGGGGGAGGGGGGGTGGCTGTGACTCGTCTTTTCAGTTTCCGAAGGCCCCCGCGTCGCAGTAGGTTTCTTCTGCAAGTTCTTCTTTCCCATGCTGTGGCGCGCAGAGCACAACCACTTGCTTGTGTTGTTAAAACAACACATGACAATTTGCTTCTCGCAGCGCCCACAGCACAGAAGCTCTCGTCGGCCAAGAAAGCGTAGCGCGCATAGGCTGCGATGCGCACACCTCGCTGGCTCAGGCCGAAGCCGAATGTGCGTATGTTTGTGTTTAGGTAGGTAAGTTTCATATCTCCTCCTAAACCACCGGACGGATTTCAGCCAGATTTAGTATACATAGCAGTTATTACCTGGAAAGAATCACTGTGGATGCAAGAACCACGTACCCACCAAAAGACGAATACCAATCAGGTTTCCGTAAACATCGAAGTACAACAATAAAATGGCTCTGACCACTACGGGGCTTAACATCTATGGTCATCAGTCCCCTAGAACTTAGAACTACTTAAACCTAACTAACCTAAGAACATCACGCAACACCCAGTCATCACGAGGCAGAGAAAATCCCTGACCCCGCCGGGAATCGAACCCGGGAACCCGGGGAAGCACAACATCCGCACTGATAAAGGTGACAGATGACCTGAAACTTGCCGTGGACAGACAAGAAGCGACTATCATTTGCTTCTTAGATTCCAGCAAAGCATTTGATACTATCGACTTCGACATCTTACTAAACAAACGTAGTGGTCTAAATTTCTCACCAAGCGCAGTGCAATGTTTTCGCTCATACATGACGTCTCGTCAGCAACGCGTCCTGTCCGGGAATATAAAATCACAATGGCGGCAGGTAGTGTCAGGCGTTCCCCATGGCTCAGTACTAGGTCCCATACTCTTCTCTCTGTATGTCAATGATGTGTCATCGGTTCTGACTTATTGCAAATATCATATGTATGCTGATGACCTTCAGTTGTATCTAAGTGCGAAACCAAGTAATCTTAAGAAAGCTATTGAAAATTTCAATACTGTTCTCGATGTACTATCAAAATGGACACAGGACATAGGACTAAAACTAAACCCATCTAAAACCCAAGCGGTACTTGTTGATCATTAGCCCAAAACAACGGGAATCCGTACCATCTCTTATCCTAAATGGAACAAATATTAACTTCTCTCCCTCAGCAAAGAGTTTGGGAGTAATAATAGATCAAAATCTAAATTGGACAGAGCACGTAACTGCAGTGTGCAAAAAAGCATCAGCATCCCTTTATGTACTACAAAAATACAAACAACTCTTCCCTTTCGATCTGAAAAAGAAATTAGTACAAACGCTTATACTCCCAATCATTGACTACAGTGATATTAT
Organism: Schistocerca americana; assembly: GCF_021461395.2. Classification (NCBI taxonomy): domain Eukaryota; kingdom Metazoa; phylum Arthropoda; class Insecta; order Orthoptera; family Acrididae; genus Schistocerca; species Schistocerca americana. The sequence goes on along the minus strand of NC_060119.1, from coordinate 158,555,475 downwards.
CCTACAAGGCCTCTCTCAGGAAAACTCGCGACGTCTGGGAGTGGTCATGAAACCCTGCGTCAGATATATCTGTGACGTTCGACTTTTTGATCAAATTTCACTAGCATATGCAAAATTGTCCTGGCTGCGTGCAGACAAACGCAGAAATTTCCATACACTCTGTCTCATCTACTGCCTTAAAAATGTAGACTGTCCCCCATATCTCACCTCGTCCTTATGTAGGAACAACATGACAGAAACACACGTTCCCATCATAATAAAATCCTCTCCGTTCCACTGCATCGCTCAGTCACCTTCTCCAAGTCCTTTACAGTAGCGGGAACCCCACTCTGGAATAACCTCTCTCATTATGTTAGAGAACTTAAAAACATGTCCGGCTTCAAAAAACAGTTAATGACGTATCTACTTAAGCAATAGTAATGCCTTCCTCTGTACATGGATGCACTTCACCTAATTACTTCCCTCTTTCCCCCTCCTTAAATCTCCCTTCCCCAAAACTCGCTATACTACTAAACATCTACTTTACACACCAAGATATTAATGTACATCTGCACAAATCTTCATTAATATTGCCAATTTTTCTCATGTTTATCATTATTATTTGATTTTTTACTGTTACTATTATTGCTTTTATCATAATTTTTATGTACAGCACCTGTTGTAAAAATACTGCCAGCACTTACTTTATTAGGTCTCAGTCATTACTCTTTATTCGTATTCTGACTAGAGTTATCTAATTTTCTTATTTAAACTATTGTCTTGATGTAAATCTGATGTGTGAAGTGCTGCATGTGTGAAACACTGGTCCGATGTAAGGGAGGGCCTGATGGCCCTAATCTGATCAGGTTAAATAAATGAATAAATAAATAAATAAGAGTGGGGATAAAGACGCAGTGAAGCACGTGACGCGCGAGTAACGACACTTTGGTCGTCCAGTGTTTGAGAATGGGAGCACTTAAAGACTTCTAGAAAGCTTTACGAAACTTTTTGTCGCTGACGACCGATGACAAAGTGATGAAAGGGAAAAAGTTTATCGCTTACTATAGCTTTCCTGTTCGTGCAGTAAAACTGGCGCTTGAACAATGACGTTTTAATTTAATACTCCCTTAGTAGTAACGGTATTCACAAATCATCTCCCAGACAGTAGAGACATATAACACTGCACGCACATTCTAACTTATATCATTGTACGATACATATTGCAAGAGAAATGACGTCGTAAACACAGGTTTAAAATACCGCTTCAGTTATAAATTACTTTATTTTCACACGACCGGTTTCGGACTGTTGTAAGCCCATCCTCTGGTGTCGTACTGGAAATAGCAAATGACAGGAGATAATTTTCACACGTCACAAGACAGTGGTGCCACTTGCACACTGACATAGGTTTCACAGCATCTAGCACGACAGGAAGTTTCGAATTGTGTTATTCAGTTACCTAACTTTCTTCTTTGAATTTTAATCATAGCTCTATGCAATGATCCGTAAATAAAATTACTACTACGTCAGACCAGTCGCCCACCAGTCCACATCTGGGGCGTGTCGCTAGTAATTTACAAATATTTTGTGCAGACTGGCTGAACTATGACGACTTGAAGTACCCCTTGGGATTTTTCCGTATGTGAAGGCTAATATCAGGAACTACTGTAGGGATTTCGATAGTTTTCATAAATAGACAGACTGATTCACGAATAAGCTTCGTCTTATACAGTTTATTACCGCTAAGCCAGACAAGATATCCTGCCATAGATACGAAACCGGGGCAGATCGCTAGTTGAACATATATTCAAATGGTACGAGATATCTTGTGAAATTATTTGTCTAGAGTGTACCCTAATGAGGACGCGACATGTGGACAATAAACAGCTCGAACTGTGAGAGAACAGAAGCTTTTGAATTGTTTTGCAACAGACCAGTGCTTAAAACTAGATGGGTAGAGTGATAATGAGAAGCTACTGAATCGAAATTTATGACATAACTTGACTAAAATAAGTTGATACAGTAATCATTACGGATAAAGGAACCGTCAGTTTTGTAATGGTGGGAAGTCTGAGGGGATAAAAATGGTTAAAGGAGAGCAATACTTACTACGCAGAGATGAAGAGGCTTCCACAGGGTAGACTGTGGGAGGTGTATCAGTCCAGTTTTCCAACTGAAGGCCATAACAGCTGCTGTGTAACGGAAACGTAAAGGATAACGGTATAAATTCAGCAGCCAGTGCGATTAAAATGTTGTCTGACGAATCAAAAACGCGTGATCAAACATATGTGGGTAGCGGCTTCTCCTGTCCTGACCTCCAAGCAGAATCGTCTTTGTCATTCTGAGAACACCCGTCTTTACCGCAAAGGCGACTGCCATTGTGAAAGCTCTCCAAAGCGTTAAGCCATTTGTGATCGTTACATCGAAAGTTTACTATTACATTTGTAACATTCTCTATTTGGTCTGAAACTTTCTCTATTTAATCTGCAACTTTCACTATTAAGTAAATTCACGTATTAGTGAACGCAGTTCTGCAGAGATACAATTCTGTACCTAGTTATCTAGTGCGAACGGCACCGTTTATTTTTGGGTCAGTCTGTGCGATGTTCGGGTAGTATTCATTGGGTTCCGGCTGAACTGACGAATTAGGTCTCAGCGATCCCCGCTGCTAATTGTGGATCACATGTTTGAAGACGCACTTGTTTTCCGGCAACCTTAGCGGAAGGGCTTGTCTAAAGTTTGAAGGGGCATCTGGCTGTTTGCCTACAACGTAGTGGCAAGGAGCAGTTTGGCTGTGTACAGGAACACACACTTCTAGTATGATTGTCTTAATTACTCACAGTGAGCGTGTAGTTTACGTATAACTACTTTCTTGACTAGCATCGGTACGTTTTAGGTGGGTAACTGCACTGAAATTGGAAGTGTTTCTCCCATATGTAGGCCTAGTCCTTGTGCTGTTGTGAGAAGACCAATTTTCGGCACTTAGTCATGTTTCTAATTCATTCGACTGGTCGAACAACTAATTTAGTCACACTGTCTAATAATGAAATTTTGTCAATAATTCGCGACTTGTATAGACTTGTTTTGTTTGTTTTTCTCACGTGTCGGAATTCTGTGCGCCACTATTTTCTAAGTTTTAATGTTAAATACGCTATCATGATTTATTTATTTATGTTCAAATACTCTTTCAAATCAGTTTCTCTTTGCTAATTACTTTCCTATTTAGGCGAGTTTATGCCGACATGCACTCAGAAGTAAACACAGGATCACTCAATGCGAAATGTGGTGCTTGCTTTCAGCAGTTGGTAGAATTTTTATGGGTTCCTAACTGCTATTAATAACAAAACTCAACCACTGCGAATACAATGCTCGTACTTCGCGATTCTGTTCATGGACTTTCAGCAGAAAATGCAGGTTTTGGGTTGACACAGCCGACAACGTAAGAGTGTGATTTTTAAAGTCTCATAATTGTGAGCTACTATAGCACACTAGGTGTCCATCACACAATATGGGGCTATAAGCCACGCTATACAGTTTCATTCACGGTGAGATGTTTGTTATGGTTACTCATGTTCCTTTTCAGTGTCCCTTGTAAACCGTAGCACAAAATATCTTTCCCGGTCCAAGTAATATTCTACGGGTTTTTGCAGTCATTTCGATTTACTGATTTGATTCATAGGTCTAAACATTGTATCTAACAGAGCATCTTTTTTAGTTCACGTAGTATTCGGACTTACTTTCAGAGGTAAACCCTTATATAATCACAAAACGAATCCTACGAAGTGTACGTACTATCAGCACTCAACATACCGACAATACAGCAGGAAACAAAGTTCATGAAAATAAACCACAAGGTCTTTGAGCCGAAGCGACTCAATTGGATGAGGTGGCGTAGTGGTTAGCGCACTCGGCTCGCATTCGGGATGATAACTGTTCAAATCCCCGTCCGACCACCCAGATTTAGGTTTCCCGTGATTTCCGTAACTCTCTTAAGCCAAATGTCATGATGTTTCCTTTGACAAGTGAACTCCGATTTTCTTTCCCATCTTTTCCTAGTATGGGGATGTGCTCCGTCTCTAAAGACCTCGTGCTCAACGGGACTAATCATCTTTCGTTTTTGAAGCGATTCAACATCAGAAGATAGATGTCATCAATATCTTAGCAAAGACAGTACATATAACAACTTACAAAATCAACATGGACAACTGGGGAAACTGTACGCAAAACACAAACTGTGTACCAGCTGATACTGCCATATTTATGAATTGCTTAAACATCACCATTTGGAAACCATCATGTCACCAAAAAAAAAAGTCGTAGTATCATTTCAGAACAGATTACTGTGCCTGCTTTTTCTTTTTGCCATTACTAAAGTGAAGATAATATATTTGTTGCTCTTTGCCACTTACGTAAAATCAGTTTAATCATCTGATGTACCAATCAGGAAACACGGTGCTGGATAGATAAGAAATGAATATAAATAAACAGTGAAAACACACATTACGATTCGCACGGTATATGCGGAAATATAAGAGTATGGTGACGGGGGTTTGCTGGAACCCCAAATAATAATTACCCAAATAGTGCAATAAAACTTACTAACTATTTGTCAAACAAAACCAATTACGTATGCTAGTACTCTCACACACGACCAAAAATGCACAAAGTAATCGCTCATTCGTAGAGCTATTTGTGTTAGTGTACATTTCCCTTGCGTATACTGCTGATGACAAGCTCTCCGATTCCCTTTCTTTTGTCCGAAAGACGTTTTGATATCATTCACACACAATTTTCTAATTTTCAACTGTTCGTCTCAAGTGCATAAAACAGTGGACCGTCCAAACTATGATTTCTCCGTATTGCTTCTCGAGCTTTTGCGTGACCAATATGGTCAGTAATCTTCCACCAACTTCTTGCCTTCAGATGACATCGCCAATTAACGCGTCCTTTGTCTCACCTGCCGGTCTTTTGTAATTACGAATTATGAATTCTTATTAGTTCTTCTACCACCAGTTTTTATGAATGACAAATATAGAGTTTCAATATAATCTTCCGCAATTTAAAGCAAATGCCGTACACAAAAAAAGTTGTTGTACATGAGAGCTCTCTGTTCAATTGTCGGTGTGGTCTTCCGGTCAACCTATCATCAGTTGTCTTGTTACCGTACTAGTGCGACATTTTTTTCACTTCTTGTCGTGCATATACCCAAATTCTCAAGTTCCTCTTCCCGATTTTTGTCATAACATATGTTCTAAATACGGCTTAACACTGGTACAGAAAAACCAATTTATCGATATCAAATCTTGATAAAGAGAACGTTTGTGAGAAAGTACGATGAATATATGCATAGGAAACAGCGCTCAAATGGAAAATTGGAGATGACTGAAGATGTAGCATTTAAAATGTGGTCTCAAGGAAGGAAGGAAGAATTAAGTGACTGCACGTACAAAGTATAAAATGAAAATGTAAATAAATATTATGTGCGGAAATATTAGAGGAAGGAGGTGTGTGTGTGTGTTTGCTTGTAGTATAGACAAGTTACATAACGATATTGACAAAATTTAAAACTTTACTTCCTTTAATAACACTGACCGCATTTTCAGTTTTATTGTTTGCATTTTATTATACACGTAGTCAAATACTAGAAAGTGTCCAACTCCCAAGTTCTTCACAGTATCGCGGGCTTTTCTTAGGCTCTGAAATCGAGATGTGATTTTACATAAATTTTCTTGTTTTTTTTTTTTTATGTGACATGATGCCACTAGCCACAGGTGATCGAACTAGAATTTGTTACAGGACATTAGCTTACATCACATATTACTTTTTATTGTTGTATTTTGAATCACACACACACACACATATATATATATCTCGAAGATGTTCCCTAGTTTATTAGTGTACACAAAAATTAAGCTATGCATTATTCTATACATTCCTTTTCCATTATAGGATTTATGAATTTACAAACATATAGGAAGAGATTAGGTATTATTTTTCAACAGTTGCACGAGACAGTTTGTTTATAGTAAACACTCTTTTTTGTGCCCCTTTTACATTACTTACATTTAATATTATATATGGTGTAATAATACGGCTGTCAATACTACGACGAACTGCATCGTTACCTCGCATAGCCAGTTACACCGTTGCTTTAGTATTCATTCCTGCAGAAAAAGTAAACTTTCGAAAAACTGCATTTTATAGTTACTTTTTTGATACGTATGTTTATTTTTGAATTATATACTCAGATCATGTTTTTTATTATTTCGTAGTTCTGAAAAGAATGATGTCAGACACAATAATCAATAAAAATTGTTACGTAATAAATTCCTGACAAAAGTAAACTTCTGTAACACGGCGACTTTTTCAAGCAGCGATCTGTTACAGGAAGCAGCGCAGGGCCAAAGGATTAAGATCAGCGTATAAGCAATCAAAGGAAGAGAAGGCGTGAATATGGGCGTGGCGTTAATCCGGCTATCAGAAGGCCTACGTGCTGAGGCGTGTGGCGCGAGATAATGAGCAGAGGTGCGTCGAGCCCGGGCTGTCTCAGGCGTATCGGTTCTCCGGCAGCGGAGCGCCACCGTGCGGGCACGCACGTGGTCCGGGCGCCACCAGCAACAGATAATTTGAAACGAGAGCAGGTGGTTGGCTGCGTTGCCAAGGCGACGGCCCGAGGACGGAGCGAGTAAACAAGACGGCCGCCCGGCCCCGCGTCAGCCCGAGACGCGTGTGGGGGTGGGGGCGGGGCGATGGCGGCGGCAGCGGGGGTGGCGGTCGAGGAGAGGGGCGCCGTTACGTGTGGATCAATAGCGCCAGGCCGCACTGTGTGGCCGCGCGGCACGGCGCAGGATCTGCCAGGCGTGTCAATTACTCGCCGGCGTGCGTCCGCCTCCGGGCGACGCGTCTTTGTAATTGCTAGCGGAAACACGTCCCTTGTCAACAGCGGAACGTCGTTTGGCTACGATTCGGGCCAGCATCGAGTTTCCTCAGCCACTCAAAGTCTCCAGCGGAACACTTCTTGAGAGCTATTTTTATTTCCGGTGACTACGTTCTGTAAAAATAACGCTATCGAATACACTGTAGGCTGCATCTACGGCGTGGATTGCTTTCATTTTCTCACCAACAAGTTACTCCTTTTTCTTTACATTCTCCTACAATTATCTGGTTCAATACCATCAAAATATATACCTCCCACAATTAACTGGTTCAATACCATCAAAATATATACCTTACTCTAGTATATTAATCTCTATATATTCTCGAATAATGGGACTTCAGTTCTGAGGTCAACAGTCCCCTAGAACTTAGAATTACTTAAACCTAACTAACCTAAGAACATCACACACATACATGCCCGAGGCAGGAATCGAACCTGCGACCGTAGCAGTCGCGCGGTTCCAGACTGAAGCCCCTAGAACCTCTCGGCCAACCCGTCCGGCTTATTCTCGAATAAAAATGGTTCAAATGGCTCTGAGCACTATGGGACTCAACTGCTGTGGTCATCAGTCCCCTACAACTTAGAACTACTTAAACCTAACTAACCTAAGGACATCACACACATCCATGCCCGAGGCAGGATTCGAACCTGCGACCGTAGCAGTCGCACGGTTTCGGACTGCGCGCCTAGAACCGCGAGACCACCGCGGCCGGCTATTCTCGAATAATCTATACTGTTAAATGCAACTAGATGTCCGTTTTGGAGCTCACTTATATCAGAAACGACTCTATGGGCAGGCGAGAGGACCAAATCCCCCCGTTATTTTGCCAGTCAAAGTCAGGGTTGCCAGGTTTCTCTAAGTTAAGGCCGGGATTTTTCTTCGGACGTCACACTTTCCAACTGAAAAAAAATCTGGAACCGCGCGATCGCTACGGTCGCAGGTTCAAATCCTGCCTCGGGCATGGATGTGTGTGATGTCCTTAGGTTAGTTAGGTTTAAGTAGTTCTAAGTTCTAGGGGAATGATGACATCAGATGTTAAGTCCCATAGCGCTCAGAGCCATTTGAACCATTTGATTTAAGATAGACAGATATTCATTTTATGAACTTAATGTAGTTGAAAGTAGTAAAACAATTTAAGCTGTAAAAATTAATTTTGGCTTCGGGCACACACGCCGGAACACAGCGGAGCAAGGCAGCTGGTCAGAGACACAGATGACAATAACAAGAAACTGGAAACTCTTACTTAATGGCAGAGTAAGGAGCGCCGCATTGGATTCGTCCTATTCTACAACTTGGTTCTTCTCAGTAAATTTACAACTAACGGTATCGGGCAGAGAATGTCTGAATGGCGAATATGTGCTAGCGGATTTTCGGTAGCGACGTTTACCTTACAGTTACGAAAAATCTCTCGTAAACTTTAGAAGTTACGTAGTGGCACTCTTATTAATTTGTTTCAGAGTGAAATATGTCCCATGAAAAGAAGAGGCAGGCACAGTGTGTGTAGATGCACACAGTTACGTTATTGTAATATGTAGCTCTGAAGAGATATAGATTATTAATATTTGTCCGCGAATATGCCCAATTTTTTATCATTTACCCATGCAAGGGCTAGAAAAACGTGCTTCGTTAGAAAAATTACTGTAAAAATCAAGTGCGGAATTAGTAAACAAAGCCCTAAAAACATGTTACCAAAAAAATCCCACACACAAATTTTGTAAAAATAAGCAAAACTTCCTATTGCCCAAAGATAATTACGAAACTGCATAATCTCACTCGAGTTCAAGAACGCTGTATGGTGATTTCCAGAATGTAATTATAATGAATAGAAAGGCAGGACAGATAATGTGTTACTGTGAACAGCTCAGTGACAGGGTTGTTCTTATAAGAATCGACAGCAAACTATCACCAACAACGATAATTCAGGTATGCATACCGGCGTTGCAAGCTGAAGATGAATGAGAGGAGAGAGAGAGAGAGAGAGTATACGAGGATACTGAAAGGGTAATACAGTACGCAAATGGAGATGAAAATCTAATAGTCATGGGGGACTGGAACGCAGTTGTATGGGAATAAGTAGAAGAAAATGTTACTGAAGAATATAGGATTGGGACAAGGAATGAGAGAAAACAAAGGCTGAGTTCTGTAATACTGTAAATTTCAGCTGCTAATAGCGAATACTCTGTTCAAGAATCACAAGAGGAGGATGTATACTCGGAAAAGGCAGGGTGATACGGGAAGATTTCAGTTAGATCACATCATGGTCAGACAGATGTTCCGAAATCAAATACTGGATTGTAAGGCGTACCCAGCAGCAGCTATAGATTCATATCACAATGTAGTTGTGATAAAGAGCGGTCAGAAGCTCAAGAGATTAGACAGGAAGAATCAATGCGCAAAGAAGCGGAAGCACTAAGGAATGACGACATACACTTGAAGTTCTCTAACGCTGTACAAACAGCAATGAATAATAGTCCAGTAGCAGTACAGTTGAAGAGGAGTCGACATCTCTAAAAAGGGTAATCACAGAAACTGTAAAGAAAAACATAGGTACAAAGAATGTAACTGCAAAGTAACCATGGGTAACAGAAGAAGTCCTTCCGATGATCGATGAAAGAAGGAATAGCAAAAATGTTCAGGGAAATTCAGGAATACAAAAACACAAGCAACAGAGGAATGAAATAAATAGGGAGAGCGGGGAAGCTAAGGCGAAATGGCTGCATGGAAAATGTGAGGAAATAGAAAAAGAAATGATAGTCGCAAGGACTGTCTCAGCATATAGGAAAGTCAAATCTATGAAATTAAAGGCAAGGGAGATAACATAAAGGGTGCAACTGGAATTCCACTGTTAAATGCTAAAGAGAGAGCGGATAGGTAGAAAGACTACATTGAAGGCCTCAATGAGGGGGAAGATTTGTCTAATGTGATATAAGAAGAAACAGGAGTCAATTGAGAAGCGATAGGGGATCCAGTATTAGAATCAGTATTTAAAAGAGCTTTGGTAGACTTAAGATCAAATAAGACAGAAGGGATCGATTATATTTCATCATAATTTCTGAAATCATTAGGAGAAATGTCTACAAAACGACTATCTACGGTGGTGTGTACAATGTATGAGTTTGGCAATACACCGTCTGATTTTCGGAAAGCCATCAACCACACAATTCCGAATAGTGTACGAGCTGAAAAGTGCCAGAATTATCGCACAATCAGTTTAAAAGCTCATGCATCCAAGTTGCTCACAAGAATAATGTACAGAAATTGGAAAAGAAAATTGAGGATGTGTTAAATGACGATCAGCTTGGCTTTAGGAAAGGTAAAGACACGAGAGGGGCAATTCTGACGTTGAGGTTGATAATGGAAGCAAGACTGAAGAAGAATCAGGGCACGTTCATATGATTTGTCGATCTGGAAAAAGCCTTCAACAATGTAAAAGATCGAAATTCTGAGGAAAATAGGGGTAAGCTATAGCGTGAAACGAGTATTACACAATATGTACAAGACCCAAGAGGGAATAATAAGAGTGGACGACCAAAAACGAAGTGCTCAGATTAAAAAGGTTATAAGACATGGATGCAGTCTTTCGCCCCCATTGTTCAATCTGTACATCGAAGAAGCAATGAAGGAAAGAAAAGAAAGGTTCAGGAGTGAAGTTAAAATTGAAGGTGAAAGGGTTCCAATGACACGATTCGCTGATGACATTGTTATTATGAGTAAACGTGAAGAAGAATTACATGATATGCTGAATGGAGTGGACAGTCTAATGAGAATATAGATTGGGAATATATCAAAGAAGGACGAATGTAGCGGAAATGAGAACAGCGATAAACTTAAAATCAGGATTCATTGTCACGAAGTAGATGAAGAATTCTGCTACCTAGGCAGCTATATAACCAATGACGGGCGGGGCAAGGAGGACATCAAAAGCAGGCTAGCACTATCAAAAATGGAATTCCTCGCCAAGAGAAGTCTACTAATATCAAATATCGGCTTTAATTTGAGGAAGAAATTTTTGAGAATATACGTTTGGAGCCCAGCATGGTATGGTAGTGAAACATGGAGTGGGAAAACCGGAACAGAAGATAATCAAAGCATTTGACATGTGGTGCTGCAGACGAATGTTGAAAATTAGGCGGCCTGATATGCCTTCAGAATCAAAATTGGCAATGTGTTCAGACCTCGCACCAATGAAAAATAAACAGATTTTTCCTGATTTGTCAAAGCTATAAACCTTACGGCGGACGCCATAGGCCGTGCATATTTTACATCATTTAAATACGTAAAGTTTTCTGATAACATTAATAAACACACATGTGCTGAAACACGTTGCCCAAGACGCAAATAAAGATATAAGTGATTTAAAATGAAAAGGGGCAGGGTTAACAAAAAATGGTGACAGGAAAATAAAAAGGCTACCAACGAAAACATGTACCGTGTGCTTCACACCTTATGTTGCTGATATGTAATGGCTGTAGAGGGGAATTAGTAGATAAAGTTTTGGTGAGGAAGTCGTGTCCGGTTTATTGGATGTAAAATAAGTGTGAAGATGGATCACATCCAAATCTCCCACTTCGCGGTACAGACAAACAGCGGACACAATGAGCTGTGACCCGTGTGCTCTAGAGGAGACTTTGGCAGAGACAATGTTGCGACCACTGGTCGTCGGGTTCTCATCCACGTGACGAATGACGTCTTCTTCGAAGCCGAGAGTGCGGTGCGTCCACGGAGCAACACTGTCAACCCTCGAAGTTCGAAAGGTACCAGTTTCTCGCACCCGTTGTTATAGCAGGACTAAAGTCCCTAGAAGCCTGTAGTAGGAATTGTGAAACTCCCTGCATACTTGAGTTTAGTTACTATGTTTACTGAAGAAAACAAATATTTAATGAACTTAAAATTGTAGGAGCGGTAGTAGAGAGGTAAGGTGCCATGCCACTTCAGAAACATACCTTGGAACAGATTTACTGTTAGTCACTTCAAAACTTTGAACACTTCAACACAGATGGTCATTTCAGAAAACATTAAATAAACTCTGATAAACAGCATTAAAAGAGATTATTAACCTTATAACTCTAATTGCTGACACTACAGTAAAGAATACGCACAAAGAATGCCAAGGACCTTCAAATATGACCTTTCTTCCTTAAAGCAAATAATTGCAACTCATAATTTCACAAACGACTGGCACACAGATCCCAGATCCATTGACCACCAATGGATAAACAACAGTACTTAACTTGTGGGGATAGGTAGGAGTTTATGCGCCACAATATTAGTATTAGTTTCACAAATGGTACGTCCTTGAGTGCACTTGCTGCCATTATCTTTACAACACTCCACGTCTTGACCCTTCTTGTTACAATAACTTCTGATACCATTAACATAAATCTGTTAGCAGCAGGCACAAACAAGAAGTGAATGCGCTTAATTAAGATGTTTAATAACGGGAACAAACATACGCAACCCCACGCACACAGATAGAGATAACTTGCAGTGAAAAGTAATATAAGTATTAGAATTATCTCTTGCCATTAAACGACACAAAAAAATTTACTTTTAACCTTTTAATTTAACCGCATGTGAATTAAGCCGGTAGATGATTCCTCATACTAACTTAACAGTTTCAATGACTAAGGCACTTCAAATAAGAAGTAAGTATTTCACCAATGGAAGCAAGAACATCTGACTTTATGAAACAATTCCGGATCATTAGAAGCGCAAACATTTTAAGCGAGTTAGTCTTATTCCACATGCAGTCAGTAAGCCAACAGCTGGTTCACAAACATCTCGGTTTACAAGAAGCAACAGGGTCAGCTCTTTTTTTCCTACTAAATTATAAACAATTCAATGATCATGCACCCAGCTAATCTGCAGGTAATAAATGGGTAAAAGGATCATCATTTAATGTACGGATAAACAACAGCAGCATATGATAGATCCTTAAATATGCACATCACACTAAATTACAGCCACCTGAAGCTAAGACATTTCTTAACAGGCGAAAGAAACTTGAACAGCACAACGTGGGCAAAATACTGATATCAAATGACTTAGACCAACTAGCTGCTTCATAACATATACGCTCAGTAGTGCAATCCGGTGACATAGTCGTATATAACAGCGTAATTATACTTCTACGATAACCAAGACGTAGGAAAAATTAATGCTTTAAACAGCCTTTTAACCACCAACCCAACCAAACCAAAAACGGTCACCTCTGTTTGTGAACACAAGTGCAAACTGGCTCCTTAGACTGGAGTACAGTACTCTGGTCGTACTCAGCGACAACGCCACTCCGCACAACCAGAGCAGACAACAGCCCCCTCACGGCACCGTCCGCTCACACTGTCACTCAGCCATCACCAACGTGACCCATAACCTCGCAGAGTGTCCTCGCGGAACTAATCTTGAAGGATTCGAGAGCAACGGACACGCCGCCCGCTCTTAAATACTCTTCCAATCAAAGACCGTCAGACCACCGTCTCTCATCGGAAGACTACACCGCGGGCGACCATGGATAACCAGCGAGGCACTGCTCTGGCCGTGAGGCCAGCACATACGGCTCGAAACTCAAATAAAGTGAAGAAATTAGAAATTACGTGCAGTGTTTTCACAGTCTATAGAGAGAGAGAGAGCATCAAATGGATGCAAGTTCCTTATATACATGTCATGGGTAAGCCGATGTCGTCAGGAACTAGGTCGCAGCGGCGAAACTGTAACGGGTATGTAAATGTTAAAGTACGGCTTTTGACGTGTATACAGGGTGAGTCACCTAAGTCGCTGGATATATTTCGTAAACCACATCAAATACTGACGAATCGATTCCACAGACCGAACGTGAGGAGAGGGGCTAGTGTAACTGGTTAATACAAACCATAAAAAAATGCACGGAAGTATGTTTTTTAACACAAACCTACGTTTTTTTTTAATGGAACCCCGTTAGTTTTGTTAGCACATCTGAACGTATAAACAAATACGCAATCAGTGCCGTTTGTTGCATTGTAAAATGTTAATTACATCCGGAGATATTGTAACCTAAAGTTGACGCTTGAGTACCACTCCTCCGCTGTTCGATCGTGTGTATCGGAGAGCACCGAATTACGTAGGGATCCAAAGGGAACGGTGATGGACCTTAGGTACAAGAGATTGGAACACCGCATTACGCCCACATGCTAACACCATTTTATTGGTCTTTTTCACTGACGCACATGTACATTACCATGAGGGGTGAGGTACACGTACATACGTGGTTTCCGTTTTCAAGTACTGAGTGGAATAGAGTGTGTCCCACTGGAAACCCGTCGACGTATGTGGTATCAGCATGATGGTGCACCTGCACATTCCGTAATTAACACTAGGCTGACCCTTGACAGAATTTTCGATTGGCGTTTCATAGGACGTGGAGGACGCATAAATTGGGCAGCCCGTCCTCCTGATCTTACACCTCTGGACTTCTTTCTGTGGGGTACGTTAAAGGAGAATGTGTACCGTGATGTGCCTACAACCCCAGAGGATATGAAACAACGTATTGTGGCAGCCTGCGGCGACATTACACCAGATGTACTGCAGCGTGTACGACTTTCATTACGCCAGAGATTGCAATTGTGTGCAGCAAATGATGGCCACGACATTGAACATCTATTTGCCTGACATGTCGGGACACACTCTATTCCACTCCGTAACTGAAAACGGAAACCACGTGTGTACGTGTACCTCACCCCTCATGATAATGTACATGTGCGTCAGTGAAAAAGACCAATAAAATGGTGTTAGCATGTGGACGTAATGTGCTGTTCCAGTCTCTTCTGTACCTAAGGTCCATCACCGTTCCCTTTGGATCCATACGTAATTCGGTGCTCTCCCATACACACGATCGAACAGCGGAGGAGTGGTACTCAAGCGTCAACTTTAGGTTACAATATCTCCGGATGTAATGAACATTTTACAACGCAACAAACGGCACTGATTACGTATTTGTTTATATGTTCAGATGTGCTAACAAAACTAACGGTGTACCATTTAAAAAAACGTAGGTTTGTGTTAAAAAACATACTTCCGTGCATTTTTTATGGTTTGTATTAACCAATTACACTAGCCCCTCTCCTCACGTTCGGTCTGTGGAATCGATTCGTCAGTATTTTATGTGGTTTACGAAATATATCCAGCGGTAACGTTAGGTGACTCACCCTGTATAATCAATATGGTGGCGATAACGATCTTCCGTCGACTGGCGCTGGATATAGGCAAGTCAGAAGCAACTAGTACAGTGTAGCAGCTCACTGGCGTTCGTATATGCACGACGATAGCGTAAATGCAAGGGTCGTTAATGTCAAGTCCATAGTTTTTAAAGTGTGCAAAAATTACGTCAGCTCGTGGAATATGAAACAGCAGTTAGTAGGATTTCGTCACACGTACCATGTCAGCGAACAAGGTGGCTTCAGGAAATATCGGAGCTGTTTTCGATCAGGTCTTAACGTTGGCAGTTGTAGCAGATGCTAGATTTCAGCGAGGTCTCAAATCACCTGCAGTTTTCGTGGATCTTACGGCAGCCTATGGCAATGTGTGAGGGGAGGCACTGATGTTGAAGCTTACTGAAATAATCCTGTGCCGAAAGCTGACGTTTCTAGTTAACCAGCTTTTTTACAGGAGCTTTAAGGTGTCTCTGAACGGAAAAGCTAGAACACGGACGAGTATAAATAATGGCGCGCATCAGCGAACAGCTCTCGTCTCCCACCTATTTAATCTGTATATGCTTCATATGCAAGACACGGACTCCATGAAAAATCCCGTACACAGATGACCTAGCATTAGCCTTGCAGACTAAAGACCTAATGCACCGTCAGAGTGTGTTGACAAGTGATATAATGGGAGTTGAGTGATTGCTTCCGTAAATGGAGACTTCAGCCTAACCCAAGTACAACTGAGGTTACTGCATTCCACCTAAGTAAGAAGGAAGCCCAACGTGACTTTCGATGGAATGAAGTACCACACAGCTACTATCCCATAGGCCTATATCTAGGAATCAGTCGGGATTGTCGTTGTCATTGAAACAACATCGCATCAAATTATCCAAGAAGCTTGGCTCAAGAGTAAATCTACTTCGCAAGATTACCGGAAGCAACTGGGATGCGGACGCCAATACTCTACAGCCTGCTACTTTCGCTCTCGTGTATTCTGCTCCAGAATACTGTACCTCCGTTTAGGAAAACAGCTCACACACAACAAAGACTGATCTACCGCTTAATGAAGCCGTGAGAGTAGGCGCTGTCACTGTCACATCTACTCCCAGTCAGTGGCTGACTGTCTTACCTAATTTGCTCCGGCCGCGCGGAGTCGCCGCGTGGTCCCAGGGGCCATGACACGGCTTGAGCAACCCCTCCCGCCGGAGGTTCGAGTCCTTCCTCGGTCATGGGTGTGTGTGTTGTTCTTAGCATAAGTTAGTTAGTATTGTGTAAGTCTAGGGATCGATGACCTCAGCAGTTTGGTTCCTAGGGGAATTCAAACACACGTAATTTATTCCGCAGGATCTAAGGAGGAAAGAAGCTAAGATAAACTTGCTCAAAAAGATTGCTTCTCATAAGAACTCTCCCTTGTATGATGCCCTGCAAGATCTACTAACAACTCGTCTGAAATCATGAAAACCACCATGGCTTGATTTACAAAGTATCTGTTCTTATGACGTGACTTTCAAATGACGGCCACGCTGGAACCAACATCCACCCAACAACACTCACCTGTTTCAAGATCCAACAAAGAAGATCGACAGTTTCGAAGTACCACGCCAGTTGTGATCGATGCTGAACCGGTGAAGGACTGGCCAAATAAGATATGGTTACACCATGAGGAAGTGAGGTTCCGTCGATCTGCCGACTGCGACTGCGGAGCGGAGGAGCAAACAATAGATCACACTTAAATGAGTGCACACTTAAAGATTTGTTGGTGATCTGAGGACTTAACATCAAGTGACTGAAAGTGCTCTTGATTGGTTGCTACATTCGGATGTTTCCGTTTGATTGTAGACAGTTTTGTGTACTTGTAAACCATTATGACCTCCTTAGTGAGCAGGTACCATCAGAACACCACTACATGACGCTGCTGTAATCTTTTGAGCATTCCATTTACTTAAGTTTCCATTACATCTTGTTGCACGCTGTGTGGGACTGTATCATGGATACAGGCCCCGAAGCTTCTGGTTATATTTCCATAGACATAATCAGGGAAACCTGAAGCAGTATAAACGAAAGTTGCGTATGCCTACTAAGACAGCAGTGATGCAATGAGGTGCTATATATATGAAACAGCGATGCTTTCTGTACATGCATTGTGAGAGTTAAAGCCGCCTGTTAAAAACGTTTTTCAAGTTACGTACCGCTATGCGAGTTGTAAACCACTAACGTGGAGCAAAGACACTCTTTGCACCGTTCTCGACTACTAGGGAAGTTGCAACTTTGGCTGCATAATAAAAGCACATCTGCACGGTGTATTTTGAAAGCAAATCCCTGCTGATCAACCAGGTAATTGAAAGGCTAAAGTTCGAGTTCGCTCGGCCACGCAGATGAACACAAAGACATTATTCCACTGATCCCGGACCTGGGTGTATGCCTTACACCACTCATAGCTGACTTGGTTTTTAAGACGCTTCTCTCTTGTTTTTTGTCGAGATGGCCACTTCTAAAATGCAACATACAGGAATACAGGTCGAGAGGCTTCCTTGCAATCGTGCTTTGGCATAATCTTCAACAGGGACGAGCTGAATGAATAGTAGGACTTGAGGCCCGTAGTATGGCGCCGCTATCGCAGATGCAAGAAAGATACAGGGTGTTCCGAAAAAATACTTTGAGAAGTGGTAGTACTCATCGAAACAAGAAATATGTCCAACAAACATGGGCTTCGAAATCCATACTTTCAGAGGTAAATTCAGTAAATATGGGCCTGGAAATGCATACTTTCTGCGATAAATACACGTTTACAAGAGGTGTTCAGTGTGGCGTCCACACCCCTCTGCCCTCCGGCATATGGAATGACGCACGCTGTCAATTACGCCCAGCTGTTGTTGCACCTGCTGGCATGCATTGACGGCGCGATCCTGTCGTGCCCACACATCGTTGACTGGGGTTGGCGTAGACCAATTCCTTAAAGTGTCCCCATAACCAAAAGCTAAGTGATTGAGGTCTGGAGCATGAGCAGACCAACTCCCCCCCCCCACCCCACCCCCCCACCCCGCCCCCCCCTCCCCCCACTTAACACGTGTGAATCAGCCATCTGGCTGCGAAGTCAGTAGTACAAGTTGTTTTCCCGGCGTATTTCAGTTATGAAATCTTCACGGGTTATCAGTCGAGTGGCGTCCTCTTCTAGTCGCAACGTTTCAATGGATTGCGTATCCGTCATCTTCGCCTGAAGATCGTGGATGCGCATTCCATTGAAACGTTGTGACTAGAGGTTGCACTTTGTATACATGGTAATTTTTCCTTGTAACATCTTCACCACAGTGCTGTGAGATATGCCTGCTTCTCTGGAAAAACGACAAGCCTATTTCCTTGGATTGTGTTGAAGTACAGTATTGATAGCGTCGTCACTCATTTCAGGTCTATCTTCTTGCATTCTCACCAACTCTGCAAGTGTTTTTAAGCTTCTCATACCTTTTTTCGATGCTCTTCGCAATTTACGGAAATCAGATGCAGTCAAATCAGACGCTCATATAGAAGTGTATGCAGAAAAGCTTAGTGAGTTAAGCTGCGGTATGAGAAAGACCACACAGACTTGTACAGCTACATCTACATTTACGTGATTAGTATCCAATTCACAAATAAGTGCCTCGCCGGGGGGTTCATCGAACCACCCTCAAGCCATTTCTCTACCGCTCCACTCTCGAACTGAGCGTGCAAAAACGAACACTTAAATCTTTCCGTGCGAGCTCTGGTTTCTGTTATTATGTTATGATATCATTTCTCCCTATGTACGTGGGCTCAAACCAATATTTTCACACTCTGAGGAGCAAGTTGGTGATTGAAATTAATCACGAGAAGTTCCTGCCGTAGCGGGAAACATTTTTGTTTTAATAATTGCCA
Organism: Schistocerca americana; assembly: GCF_021461395.2. Taxonomy (NCBI): domain Eukaryota; kingdom Metazoa; phylum Arthropoda; class Insecta; order Orthoptera; family Acrididae; genus Schistocerca; species Schistocerca americana. The sequence goes on along the minus strand of NC_060119.1, from coordinate 158,536,496 downwards.
CCCCAATTTGTGCATCACAACCGTGACACTCTCTCCCCTGTTTCGCGATAATACAAAACGAGCTGCCCTTCTTTGAACTTTTTCGATGTCCTCCGTCAAACCTGTCTGATTCGGATCCCACACTGCTCAGCAGTGTTGCAGAAAAGGGCGGATAAACTCAATGTAAACAACCTCTTTAGTAGATTAGTTGCACTTTCTAAATGCCCTTCCAATAAATCACAGTCTTCAGTTTGCTTTCCCCAAACATTATCTATGTGATGGTTCCATTTTTAGTTTATCGTCCCTGTACTCCCTAAGGATTTAGCTGAAATGGCTCTGAGCACTATGGGACTTGACTTCTGAGGTCATCAGTCCCCTAGAACTTAGAACTACTTAAACCTAACTAACCTAAGGACATCACACACATCCACGCCCGAGGCAGGATTCGAACCTGCGACCGTAGCGGTCGCGCGATTCCAGACTGTAGCGCTTAGAACAGCTCGGCCAACGGATTTAGCTGAGTTTGCAGCCTTTACACTTTTGTTAGTTATCGTGTAACTGAAATTTAGCCGATTCCTTTTATTGTTCATGTATAAGCCTTCACACTTTTCAGTATTTAATGTCATTCGGCACTGTTTGCAGCATACAGACAGGGTGTCAAAAGACCTACTGGAAATCTAAAAATATGGAATCAGTATGATGTCCCCTCTCGATAGCACTCATTACTGCGTGAGAAAAAACAGCTTAGTTTAGTTTCACAGGAAAGATGTTTTCTCGGTCCTCGTGGCTATTCGTCAATAAATCGATCTTTTTTCGAGGTGACTCACAATGTTAAGGTACATTATATGCTCCAAAACCCTACTACAAATCGAAGTGAATGATACGTTTCTGCCGGACGAAGTAGCCGAGTGGTTCTAGGCGCAACAGTCTGGAACCGTGCGACCACTGCGGTCGCAGGTTCGAATCCTGCCTCGGGCATGGAGGTGTGATGTCCTTAGGTTAGTTTCGTTTAAGTAGTTCTAAGTTCTAGGGGACTGATGACCTCAGAAATTATGTCCCATGTGCTCAGAGCCATTTGAACTTTTTTTAATTTTTTTTGGTCATCAGCCTACTGACTGGTTTGATGCGGCCCGCCACGAATTCCTTTCCTGTGCTAACCTCTTCATCTCAGAGTAGAACTTGCAACCTACGTCCTCAATTATTTGCTTGATGTATTCCAATCTCTGTCTTCCTCTACAGTTTTTGCCCTCTACAGCTCCCTCTAGTACCATGGAAGTCATTCCCTCATGTCTTAGCAGATGTCCTATCATCCTGTCCCTTCTCCTTATCAGTGTTTTCCACATATTCCTTTCCTCTCCGATTCTGCGTAGAACCTCCTCATTCCTTACCTTATCAGTCCACCTAATTTTCAACATTCGTCTATAGCACCACATCTCAGATACTTCGATTCTCTTCTGTTCCGGTTTTCCAACAGTCCATGTTTCACTACCACACAATGCTGTACTCCAGACGTACATCCTCAGAAATTTCTTCCTCAAATTAAGGCCGGTATTTGATATTAGTAGACATCTCATGGCCATAGCGAGTCTGCTTTTGATGTCCTCCTTGCTCCGTCCGTCATTGGTTTTTTACTGCCTAGGTAGCAGAATTCCTTAACTTCATTGACTTCGTGACCATCAATCCTGATGTTAAGTTTCTCGCTATTCTCATTTCTACTACTTCTCATTACCTTCGTCTTTCTCCGATTTACTCTCAAACCATACTGTGTACTCATTAGACTGTTCATTCCGTTCAGCAGATCATTTAATTCTTCTTCACTTTCACTCAGGATAGCAATGTCATCAGCGAATCGTATCATTGATATCCTTTCACCTTGTATTTTAATTCCACTCCTGAACCTTTCTTTTATTTCCATCATTGCTTCCTCGATGTACAGATTGAAGAGTAGGGGCGAAAGGCTACAGCCTTGTCTTACACCCTTCTTAATACGAGCACTTCGATCTTGATCGTCCACTCTTGGTTGTTGTACATGTTGTATATGACCCGTCTCTCCCTATAGCTTACCCCTACTTTTTTCAGAATCTCGAACAGCTTGCACCATTTTATATTCTCGAACGCTTTTTCCAGGTCGACAAATCCTATGAAAGTGTCTTGATTTTTCTTTAGCCTTGCTTCCATTATTAGCCGTAACGTCAGAATTGCCTCTCTTGTCCCTTTACTTTTCCTAAAGCCAAACTGATCGTCACCTAGCGCATTCTCAATTTTCTTTTCCATTCTTCTGTATATTATTCTTGTAAGCAGCTTCGATGCATGAGCTGTTAAGCTGTTTGTGCGATAATTCTCGCACTTGTCAGCCCTTGCCGTCTTCGGAATTGTGTGGATGATGCTTTTCCGAAAGTCAGATGGTATATCGCCAGACTCATATATTCTACACACCAACGTGAATAGTCGTTTTGTTGCCACTTCTCGCAATGATTTTAGAAATTCTAATGGAATGTTATCTATCCCTTCTGCCTTATTTGACCGTAAGTCCTCCAAAGCTCTTTTAAATTCCGATTCGAATACTGGATCCACTATCTCTTCTAAATCGACTTCTGTTTCTTCTTCTATCACATCAGACAAATCTTCACCCTCATAGAGGCTTCCAATGTATTCTTTCCACCTATCTGCTCTCTCCTCTGCATTTAACAGTGGAATTCCCGTTGCACTCTTAATGTTACCACCGTTGCTTTTAATGTCACCAAAGGTTGTTTCGACTTTCCTGTATGCTGTGTCTGTCCTTCCGACAATCATATCTTTTTCGATGTCTTCACATTTTTCCTGCAGCCATTTCGTCTTAGCTTCCCTGCACTTCCTATTTATTTCATTCCTCAGCCACTTGTATTTCTGTATTCCTGATTTTCCCGGAACATGTTTGTACTTCCTCCTTTCATCAATCAACTGAAGTATTTCTTCTGTTACCCATGGTTTCTTCGCAGCTACCTTCTTTGTACCTATGTTTTCCTTCCCAACTTCTGTGATGGCCCTTTTTGGAGATGTCCATTCCTCTTCAACTGTACTGCCTACTGCGCTATTCCTTATTGCTGTATCTATAGCGTTAGAGAACTTCAAACGTATCTCGTCATTCCTTAGTACTTCCGTATCCCACTTCTTTGCGTATTGATTCTTCCTGACTAATGTCTTGAACTTCAACCTACTCTTCATCACTACTATATTGTGATCTGAGTCTATATCTGCTCCTGGGTACGCCTTACAATCCAGTATCTGATTTCGGCATCTCTGTCTGACCATGATGTAATCTAATTGAAATCTTCCCGTATCTCCCGGCCTTTTCCAAGTATACCTCCTCCTCTTGTGATTCTTGAACAGGGTATTCGCTATTACTAGCTGAAACTTGTTACAGAACTCAATTAGTCTTTCTCCTCTTTCATTCCTTGTCCCAAGCCCATGCTCTCCTGTAACCTTTTCTTCTACTCCTACCGCTAAAACTGCATTCCAGTCACCCATGACTATTAGATTTTAGTCCCCCTTTACATACTGCATTACCCTTTCAATATCCTCATACACTTTCTCTATCTGTTCATCTTCAGCTTGCGACGTCGGCATGTATACTTGAACTATCGTTGTCGGTGTTGGCCTGCTGTCGATTCTGATTAGAATAACCCGGTCACTGAACTGTTCACAGTAACACACCCTCTGCCCTACCTTCCTATTCATAACGAATCCTACACCTGTTATACCATTTTCTGCTGCTGTTGATATTACCCGATACTCATCTGACCAGAAATCCTTGTCCTCCTTCCACTTCACTTCACTGACCCCTACTATATCTAGATTGAGCCTTTGCATTTCCCTTTTCAGATTTTCTAGTTTCCCTACCACGTTCAAGCTTCTGACATTCCACGCCCCGACTCGTAGAACGTTATCCTTTCGTAGATTATTCAATCTTTTCCTCACGGTAACCTCCCCCATGGCAGTCCCCTCCCGGAGATCCGAATGGGGGACTATTCCGGAATCTTTTGCCAATGGAGAGATCATCATGACACTTCTTCAAATACAGGCCACATGTCCTGTGGATACGCGTTACGTGTCTTTAATGCAGTGGTTTCCATTGCCTTCTGCATCCTCATGTCGTTGATTATTGCTGATTCTTCCGCCTTTAGGGGCAATTTCCCACCCTTAGGACAAGAGAGTGCCCTGAACCTCTATCCGTTCCTCCGCCCTCTTTGACAAGGCTGTTGTCAGAATGAGGCTGACTTCTTATGCCGGAAGTCTTCGGCCGCCATTGCTGATTATTTATCAAAATTTAGGCAGTGGCGGGGATCGAATCCGGGACCGAAGACGTTTTGATTATGAATCAAAGACGCTACCCCCAGACCACGTGTCTGTAACTCAGTGGATTACCCCATCTCCTTTCTTGGATACTGGTGTGGCTTATCGGATTTTCCAGCGTTTGGGTACGGGTGATTCTAGAAGCGAATAAGTGAGAACTGCGGTAGGACTACACTCCAGATATGTCAGATGACGTTCAGTAGGGTTGCATCGCCACCGTGTCCTTAGAGAAGGGTTGGATCGTCCGGTGGCTGTCCGCAGAATCTAAGGTTGCTAAGAACGTCGTTGAGTTGCACATTTCTCTAGAAACCCTTGTTTTCGCGAAATGTAAGTAGCTGAACGCTCAATTTGAAGGGCGGTTTGATTCACGATCGCCCTTCGTGTCACCTTCTGAGGTCTTATAGTGCCGATTTTGAGCAGCGGCGTGTCTGAAACGTGTTCCCCGGCCATTCATAAGGAAACCGCGCGACTTGAACTCTGGATGTAGCGGTCGGCCCGGTGGTCTAGCGGCTCTGGCGCTGCAGTCCGGAACCGCGGGACTGCTACGGTCGCAGGTTCGAATCCTGCCTCGGGCATGGGTGTGTGTGATGTCCTTAGGTTAGTTAGGTTTAAGTAGTTCTAAGTTCTAGGGGACTTATGACCTAAGATGTTGAGTCCCATAGTGCTCAGAGCCTGGATGTAGCGGTTCTGACCTGTATCGCAGGGGCGTCAAGAGAAGGAGTGAGATGTGGCTAAAGAGGCCACAAAGATGTTCTCATCGTGTGACACGTCCACGGTAGCGTTTGGCAGGAATGTGGTTAAATTTGGTGTCAGTGTGACATCATTAACGCACGTCACACCGTGAGTTTGCTGGATGCGCCGACACTTGCTGTCCGATGCTTCGCCGAACTCTAGGGAGACGTCGCGCAATGCTTATCACCATTACAGGAGATGGCTACAGTTATCTTTTAACCAAATTTCATAATTCTGCCCTACAAATGGGGGAAACTTACTGTGTTTCAAAAAATTGACGCTTTAATCCTTGTTTTGCAGGGTAGCGTAGTTCCTTAGAGGTAAATTTCTGTGTTGAAGCAGACTCTCTACGCTCACCGTGTGCTTTGCGGCCTCGCCGCTGACGGCGCGCTTGCGTCCGCCAAACCGCGCTCGGCGCCAGGGAGCGGCGGTGCCTGCTCGGGGAGTTTTCCGCGTTCCCCCCGTGCGGTGCGGCGGCGGGCGGCAAGCCGTGTTTTCCGCCGATCGACGGCACTCTGCCGCTCTCTTTCCTCCTCTCCTGTTGGCTGCTCTGGCGGCGCTGAGCGCCTGATCCCGGGGGACGGCTTATGCTAAAAGGCTGGTGACGGCGCAGCCGGCTACTGCCAGAGCCACTGCCGCAGTAGCGCGGGGCACTTAGCTCCGACTCGCTACGCGCCGTCTCCAGGCGGGTAAGTGAACAGCGCCGCTTCGCCACGCGGTCTCCAAGCTGCCGCAGGCTTCGCTGAGCCCGTTTCCTGTCGGTTCTTTGCCCGCAATGTCTTGTAAAGGCTCCTGTCAGCCAGTTCAGTCGTTTGCTACACGCCAGGTGCACATTGTTGCGCGAATAAAGCGTGTCCCTTTTCCAGCCCAATTGACATTTCATTTCGTACGAACCTCTCCAGGTAACAACTCTCAGACTGGTGTGCAAGCACATATGATCATAGACTGAGGCGAAAAAACAAAATGTCATACCGATACGCAAGCATACAGATGGCGGAGCTATCGAGTACACAAAATACACAGATGAGCCACAGAAACTGTTACGCCTGCCTAATAACGTAGCGCACAGCGAGCATGCAGAAATGCACATACACGACGTGGCGTGGACTCTACTAATGTCTGAGGTAGTGCTGGAGCGAACTGATACGTTGACCCTGTAGGGCTGTCCATAAATCCGTAAGAGTATGGGGGGGGGGGGGGGGGGAATACAGATGTCTTCTGGACAGCAAGTTGCAAGGCATCCGAAATGTGCTCAATAATGTTCATGTCTTGGGAGTTTGGCACCCAGCGGAAGTGTTTAAACTCAGAAGAGTGTTCCTGGAGCCACCCTGTAGCAATTCTGGGCGTGTGGGGTGTCGCATTGTCCTGCTGGAATTGCTCAAGTCCGTCGGAATGCACAATGGACATGAATAGATGCAGGTCATCAAACAGAGTGCTTACGTACGTGTCACCTATCAGAGTCGTATCTGGACGTATCAGGGGTTCTATATCACTCCAACTGCGCATGCCCCCCCCCCCTCCGCTCCGCCCCCCCCCCCCCCCCCCCCCGGCACACCATTACGGAGCGTCCACCAGCTTGAACATTCCCCTGCTTGCAGACAAAAAAAAATTACGCGAAGCGAAATGTAGTGTGAGGAGAGCTATGCGAGAGGCGTTCAATTAATTCGAAAGTAAAGTTCTATGTACTGACTTGGCAGAAAATCCTAAGAAATTTTGGTATTATGTCAAAGCGGTAGGTGGATCAAAACAAAATGTCCGGACACTCTGTGACCGAAATGGTACTGAAACAGAGGATGACAGACTAAAGGCCGAAATACTAAATGTATATTTCCAAAGCTGTTTCACAGAGGAAGACTGCACTGTAGTTCCTTCTCTAGATTGTCGCACAGATGACAAAATGGTAGATATCGAAATAGACGACAGATGGATAGAGAAACAATTAAAATCACTCAAAAGAGGAAAGGCCGCTGGACCTGATGGGATAGCAGTTCGATTTTACACAGAGTACGCGAAGGAATTTGCCCCCCTTCTTGCAGCGGTGTACCGTAGGTCTCTAGAAGAGCGTAGTGTTCCAAAGGATTGGAAAAGGGCACAGGTCATCCCCGTTTTCAAGAATGGACGTCGAACAGATGTGCAGAACTATAGACCTATATCTCTAACGTCCATCAGTTGTAGAATGTTGGAACACGTATTATGTTCGAGTATAATGACTTTTCTGGAGACTAGAAATCTACTCTGTAGGAATCAGCATGGGTTTCGAAAAAGACGGTTGTGTGAAACCCAGCTCGCGCTATTCGTCCAAGAGACTCAGAGGGCCATAGACACGGATTCCCAGGTAGATGCCGTGTTTCTTGACTTCCGCAAGGCGTTCGATACAGTTCCCCACAGTCGTTTAATGAAGAAAGTAAGAGCATCTGGACTATCAGACCAATTGTGTGATTGGATTGAAGAGTTCCTAGATAACAGGAAGCAGCATGTCATTCTCAATTGAGAGAAGTCTTCCGAAGTAACAGTGATTTCAGGTGTGCCGCAGGGGAGTGTCATAGGACCGTTGCTATTCACAATATACATAAATGACCCTGTGGATGACATCGGAAGTTCACTGAGGCTTTTTGCAGATGATGCTGTGGTGTATCGAGAGGTTGTAACAATGGAAAATTGTACTGAAATGCAGGAGGATCTGCAGCGAATTGACGCATGGTGTAGGCAATGGCAATTGAATCTCAATGTAGACAAGTGTAATGTGCTGCAAATACATAGAAAGATAGTTCCCTTATCATTTAGCTACAAAATGGCAGATCAGCAACTGGAAGCAATTAATTCCATAAATTATCTGGGAGTAGGCATTAGGAGTGATTTAAAATGGAATGATCATATAAAGTTGATCATCGGTAAAGGAGATGCCAGACATAGATTCATTGGAAGAATCCTAAGGAAATGCAATCCGAAAACAAAAGAAGTAGGTTACAGTACGCTTGTTCGCCCACTGCTTGAATACTGCTCAACAGTGTGGGATCCGTACCAGATAGGGTTGATCGAAGAGATAGAGAAGATCCAACGGAGAGCAGCGCGCTTCGTTACAGGATCATTTAGTAATCGCGAAAGCGTTACGCAGATGATAGATAAACTCCAGTGGAAGACTCTGCAGGAGAGATGCTCAGTAGCTCGGTACGGGCTTTTGTTAAAGTTTCGAGAACATACCTTCACCGAAGAGTCAAGCAGTATATTGCTCCCTCCTACGTATATCTCGCGAAGAAACCATGAGGATAAAATCAGAGAGATTAGAGCCCACACAGAAGCATACAGACAATCCTTCTTTCCACGAACAATACGAGGATGGAATAGAAGGGAGAACCGATAGAGGTACTCAGGGTGCCCTCCGCCACACACCGTCAGGTGGGTTGCGGAGTATGGATGTAGATGTAACATGCGTGTTCATGGATTCATGACGTTGTCTCCATAGTAGTGCACGTCCATCCGCTCGATACAATTTGAAACGAGGGTCGCCTGACCGGGGCAACATAATTCCAGTCATCAACAGCCCAATGTCGGCGTTGGCGGGCCCGGGCTAGGCGTAAAACTGCGTCGTGCAGTCATCAAGGGTACACGAGTAAGCCCTCGGCTCATAAAGCGCATACCGATGATTTTTCGTTAAATGGTTCGCACGCTGACACTTGGCCTATGATTGAAATCTGCAACAGTTTGCGGAAGGGTTTGCACTTCTATCACGTTGAGCGATTCTCTTCAGTCGTCGTTGGTCCCGTTCTTGCAGATCTTTTCTCGGCCACAGCGATGTCGAAGATTTGGTGTTTTACCGGATTCCTGGTATTCACGATACACTCGTGATGCGGTCGTACGGGAAAATCCCCACTTCATCGCTACCTCGGGGATGCTGTCTCATCGCTCGTGCACCTACTGTATCACAACGTTCAAGCTCACTTAAATCTTGATAACCCGCCACTGAAGGAGCAGTAACCGAGCTACCGACTGCGCCAGACACTTGTTGTCTTGTATAGACGTTGCCGACCTCAGTGCTGTATTCTGCCTATCTCTGTATTTGAATACACATGCCTATATCAAATTCTCCGGCGCTTCAGTGTATTAATGGGCAATTCATTGGCGGAGCTATCGTCTGTACTCAGCTAATTCATCTGAAAAAATTTCTGATGTGATTTGACCGCAAGACGGTATTTACAGGCTCTTAATGCGGCATGGTAGTTGATAGTTGGAGGTAGGCGCATTAGACGTTCCATTTCGGAAATCATTAGGGAATCTACTGTTCCGGTATCAACAGTGTCAAGAGTGATGTTGGTTGGTTGGTTGGTTGATTTGGGAGAGGGAACCAAAGAGCGAGGTCATCGGTCCCATCGTACTAGGGAAGGACGAGGAAGAAAATCGTCCGTGCCCTTTCAAAGGAACCACCCCGGAATTTGCCTGAAGCTATTTAGGGAAATTGCGGAAAACCTAAATCAGGATCGCCGGACTCGGGTTTGAACAGTCGTCCTCTTGAATGCAAGTCCATTCAAGAGTGTGTCACCTCTCACCATGGATAACGCAGTGGCCGACAGCCTTCACTTAATAGCGTTTGCGTAGAGTTGTCAGTGCTGCCGCTTGTATTAACGTGGGGCGCACAACGAACTTACGCGTTAATACAGTGCGGCGAAACGTGGCGGCAATGGGCTTCGGCAGCAGACGAGCGATATCGCATGCAGAGCCTCTCCTGGTCTCGTGACGAAATCAGTTGGGCTGTAGACAACTGGAAACCCGTGGCGTGGTAATATGAGTCTCGGTTTCAAAGCTGATGGTAGGATTCGAGCGTGGCACAGACCTCACGAAGCCATGACTGAAGTTGTCAATGAGGCACTGTGCAAGCTGATGGTGGCTCCATAATTGTGTGGGCTGTGTTTTTCGTGGAATGGACAGGGTCCTCTGGTGCAATTGAACTGATCACCGACTGTAACTGATTATGTTCGGATAATTGTAGACTATTTGGAGCCATTCAAGTGCTTGATGTTCCCAAACAATGATGGATGTTTTATAGATGACAATATGCCTTGTCAGCTGGCAGCAATTGTTGGCTATTAGTTTGAAGCACATTCTGGATAATTATAGCGATTGATTTGGTCACCCATATCCCCCGACATCAATCTAATAGGACATTTATGGGACATAACTTATTTGGCCATTTCGTGCAGAAAATGCTGTACCAACTACACTTTCGGAATTGTGATTGGCAATAGAGGCGGCAGTGACTCAGTATCTTTGCAGGGGACTTCGAATCCACGCCGCTGCAGAACATGTAATAAAAAATGGGGGTTCCTATTTAAAAGAACGCTGTTGATATCCGTTTGACCCACGGCAGCGCCATCTAGCAAGCCAACCATAGTGCCATCTTGTTTTCCCCTTCAAGCTAGACGAATTTAGTTCTTTGTAGTTTTTTCATTTCATACTTATTTCGTGAGATATTTGGCCTGGTCACTATCAATGGACCACCCTGTATATTCCGACCAGAACACCGAGATAGAATATTTCATGATCTCCATTATCAATAAAATTTTGTATATTTCTCTTACATGTCAAGCCAAGCAAAACTAGTGCCCCTTGAAACAACAATTTAACGGAAAGTTTTTGTTCCCTCCCGTCAGCGTGGGTCCGGCGCTAAAATCGCAGAAGAAGGCTCGTGTGTCGCCGATCTGCCAGATCCGAGATTTACAATGGCGAGGGGATACAGCGATGGGCAGTGCGGCGTACGTCAGGGAACCAGCAACAACTGAATCCATCTCCGGAACCCATTGGCTGCAGCGATGGACAATACTTCGTCTGCTGCTCTATGACATCCTTGGCGTTTCCTGGAATCGCTGACTCTGCGAGTTTGCCACCGAGCAGCATCACCTGGGCGGATTACTGAAGATTGGCTGTTTGCAGCTGATAGCACCTGGGTTTGATGTATGGAACACTAGGTGAACATGCTCATCACGGGGCTGTATGAAGCCTCAGCAGTGATGGACCATATGCAGATAGGTTGGCAGTTGGGATGTTCTAGTCCAAGTACGTGGGCCTTGGAAAAGTCGAACAGTGCCTTGGAGAGGCAGTGGTGAGGCAGCAAGGTAATTGGAATGCTAACGGTCAGTATGGAGTGTGGCTGGCTATAATGCGCGACATCGCTGGGCAGGTGAAAACCAGGAAGGACTCGTGGAAGAGAGCCGCCATTATAATGACTGCAAGCAGGCCATAACACTGACTCGTGTCGCTGAATGGTGTCCATAATCGCATTTGGACTGGCATAAGTGTGCGACCAAGAGTTGAACTGTCAACACACCACTGTCCCATTGTTATGCCTCCTTTCTCAGAACAGTGCCGTATGTACTTTCACCTAAATTGAAAGTACAGCGAGGCTAAACTGTGATGTGTGTTATCTCTTGATTTGATAAAACACAGTGAGGTCACAGTCTGATCTAGTCATGTCCTAGTCATACGCTGCACTGTTTGACCTTTCCAAGGCCCATGTACTTTGACCAGCATATGCGTACTGCCAGTTATTCTGCATGTGGTACGTCTCCATTGAGGCTCCACACAGCCCCAAGGTGAGCATGTTCACACAGTACTCCATACATCAAGTCCAGGTGCTATCAACCACAAGCAGCCAATCTCAAGCAGTCTGCCTACGAGACGCTACTCGGTGGCAAACTCACAAATCCAACAATTCCAGGAAATAAATAAGACCTGAGGATATGCTGTGATAAGCCTTAGTGAATCTGTTGTCAGTCCATGAATTTTCGCCGTTCATTTTGTGTTAGTGTGTTGTGTCAGTGCAGATTTCATTGTTTGCATGTGTTGTCTGCCTGGTGTGTGACTGAAGTGTTTGTTGTAGTTGGGGATTGTTGCACCATGTGATAAGCTACTGTGGTTGCTGCAACATGATTTCAGTGCCCTCTTCGCAAAAAGTTACTTTTCGTGGGGTGATGACATGGATGACATGTATATATGTACAGGGCTATTACAAATGATTGAAGCGATTTCATAAATTCGCTGTAGCTCCATTGACTGACATATGGTCACGACACACTACAGATACGTAGAAAAACTCATAAAGTTTTGTTCGGCTGAAGCCGCACTTCAGGTTTCTGCCGCCAGAGCGCTCGAGAGCGCAGTGAGACAAAATGGCGACAGGAGCCGAGAAAGCGTATGTCGTGCTTGAAATGCACTCACATCAGTCAATCATCACAGTGCAACGACACTTCAGGACGAAGTTCAACAAAGATCCACCAACTGCTAACTCCATTCGGCGATGGTATGCGCAGTTTAAAGCTTCTGGATGCCTCTGTAGGGGGAAATCAACGGGTCGGCCTGCAGTGAGTGAAGAAACGGTTGAACGCGTGGGGGCAAGTTTCATGCGTAGCCCGCGGAAGTCGACGAATAAAGCAAGCAGGGAGCTAAACGCACCACAGCCGACGGTTTGGAAAATCTTACGGAAAAGGCTAAAGCAGAAGCATTTCTTAAACAGGAGATTGGAAAACCGATGGATCGGTCGTGGTGGAGATCATGATCAACAATTCATGTCATGGCCTCCACGCTCTCCCGACTTAACCCCATGCGATTTCTTTCTGTGGGGTTATGTGAAAGATTCAGTGTTTAAACCTCCTCTACCAAGAAACGTGCCAGAACTGCGAGCTCGAATCAACGATGCTTTCGAACTCATTGATGGGGACATGCTGCGCCGAGTGTGGGAGGAACTTGATTATCGGCTTGATGTCTGCCGAATCACTAAAGGGGCACATATCGAACATTTGTGAATGCCTAAAAAAACTTTTTGAGTTTTTGTATGTGTGTGCAAAGCATTGTGAAAATATCTCAAATAATAAAGTTATTGTAGAGCTGTGAAATCGCTTCAATCATTTGTAATAACCCTGTACTGTAGCTATAAGGTTCTTACTGTACATTCTTTGGTCCTGTGTATGGTTTAATGAATTTATTACTGTGGAGAAGTAATTATTTTTATCAAATTTATTTTGTTACATGAGAAATTAGCTAGTTTGGAAAATTATGCACAAGGGCTTGTCTTGGTTTATGCACGCTCTCTGTAATTCTTACTAAATGAAAGTACTTTGTAAAAGGCCGTGCCCACAGAAGCACCAGTCAAACTCCAGTCGCACTGTAATCGTGCGCCACACTGGTGAGACTGTAAGGCGCCAAACTAAAAACACACCATACATTGAATTCCTGAGACAGTTCTGGCTAACTTGATATGCCATACAAAATACTTATGTGAAAACGTACGAATTTTATTGATAGGCAAAGAGAAATGAATAAACAGTCTAACATTTCTGAACATAAACCACTAACACTCACACTAGACGCAAGCTACTAGACACAGGTTTTAAGGAAAGGAGAATTTTATGGCGACATGCAGTCTCGGGATACCTACTGGACTCAGTGAGATGCCACAGCCACTGCGTACGTGGCCGGCAAAAGCAGCCCTTGTCCCTGGTTTCTAAGAGCACCGCCAGGGATCACATATAAATGTCCAAAGAAACCCAACTCAGAACGCTGGTGACTCACTGTAGCCACCTGCATTAAAACTTGCATGAAAGAAAAGACTGTTTATCTCAGTATTACATAGCAGAAGTTTGCCCTACGAAAGAAACGACATCTGTGATGGGCTACAAAAAACTCTAGTGAGTGGAGATATAACAAGTACAAACGCCCTGATTGTCCAGAAAGAAAACGTGTGTCCACCAGCTTTGATGTAGGCCAATTGCAGACAGAGTATTGGGCTTCTTATCTTGCAGAAAATGTCGTGTGTTTGAACAAGGCGACTCACGCTGCACTGAGAAAATTGCGAGATTCGTTATGAGAACACTTGTTCACAGCCTTATTTTAACTCATAAGGAGTTAAACTGGAAAGTCTCTTAGTACGGAGAACCGCACTGAGCACTGACAGGGCAATAACGTACACGCTATTCCAGCCAAATAGCGTGCGCCATGCCAGTTAACTTACCTAGAGAATAAATAGGAATCTCACCTTCACCGAAGACGTAGAAACGTATGAGCCTGGTTTAAACAGTCGAGAGGGATTCAGAATAGATTCTAAATTTCACAGCTCGCGTCGACAGCCGCCACTGCCGCCGCCAACGCAAGGTAATCACATGCGATTGCGCCATGTCAGCAACTGATATACAATTGACACTAAGAACTGCGGTCGTGTCCATCTTTCCTAGTTTTCGTACATTCAGTCGTGACCTGTAGTTAAACATATTCACGATTCCTGGGCTTAATTGAAGCAGAAACGAGAGTTATGCGATCTAACGAAAAGGATTGATCAGGCATTGCAGAATTATGAATAGTTTTAATCGTGTTCTTCTTTTTGATTGCTCTTTACTGACCCCCATTCAATTTTTGGTATTTCCACTGTGTATTTTAGCGTAATTGATATCTCTGGTCCCAATAATATTTAATTTGTTTGTATTTTTATCGACCTCAGACATGGTCATCAACCGTCGTAACATTGAAGAACTTAAAATAGTTAGGAATTTCGCTTCATAGTTGTGAACACCCAGCATCAATATTTTACCATCCTGTACGTAATTTTGCTAACACTGCTATGTCGTGAAGTCATAAAAATAAACTTTAATAACGAAAATCTAAGATTTTAATTTTTTGCTAACATATACTTACACCTGAATCCGTACACTAATTTCTGTTAATGATAACGTTTCCTTTACAGGGAGTGTAGTGGAAACGACATTGAGATCATTGTCTGATTACATCACTGTACGTATTGCTGCACTCTTCTGAAATCTGCATGCGTGAGGTGATATCTTCCTACCTCGCAGGCCGTAGGTTCAACATCAAATTCCTGAAACGCTCGCAGATCATCCTTGCGCAACTGTGGTAGGATGATGGATCAGAACCAGTCTCACACGTGTTAGAAGGTAAACAGTAGTTACTTTTGTGTGTGGCCAGATTTCAAAGTTTGGTTTTAAAATCAGACAGACAGTTAAAACCAGAAAATATGAGATCTGGAAATAAAGTGTTTTTAACGTATAGTAAAGGACCGAATTTGTATATGCTTCTGTGAATCATATTACGTAGCAAATATCAACCAATAAAAGCATTTTCACAAATACGATTTTCTCCAAATTTTCGTTATATTTTTCAAATCAACACATCTTGCGCTACGCACTCTCTAAAGCAGTCTACGTTCTTCTTCAGGGTACAAGCTATCTCCACACTAAATTACAGTGAAATCGGTTTAGCGGGTTAGTCGTGAAAACATCACAGAGGTACTTTTGCATACATAATATTGGTATGGATCAAAGTTTTAGTTACGATACCTATTTTTTCGTGATCTGGTTTTGAAGTAATAATGCCTGTATTGTAATCCCACCTATGATCAAGTTACCTGTGAATACCCCGTGAAAGAGATTAGTGTATTCAGACAAATACGACGGTTTTCGGTAAAGATACAAATCACGAGAAACAGGTACAAACATATTAAACAAAATTTTGAATCACGATAACTTTTATTTTCGTAAACCGATTTTGATTAACTAAGCTTATACCGTGCCTCAAGTTACGTTCAAGTTAACTGTGAAATCCCCACGTAAATTCGTCTAGTAATTTTGGAGAAGCTTGTTCAAACAGGTGTACAATCATTAGTATAGGTTTATGCGCTTTATTACTCAGATTTCCTTTCTAGTTGTGAAAATGCCTTCGCAACAGAGGAAAAGTATTCAGTCATCAAAATGTACAAAAGAGAACGAAGACTAATGGAACAACCCTCAAGTGCAAAAGTAATGCGCTGCAGTTACCCAAAACAACCTCCAAAATTATAGCAGTGGAGATCTGATACAAAAATAAGTGAGAGAGAATGTGGACTATAGTATTACTAATTATGAATAATAACTTACACTTGGCTAAAGTATCACAGCAGACCATCAAAGTTTATTTTCATTCTTAAAAATAAACAAATCTATAAACCCACTATTTCATTAATATGGTAGAACCCCAATTTTGTATATCAAAACCCATAGTGCAGTGACACTGATTAAATGATTAACAATCAAAAACACAGCAATAACACCTCTTTCCTGCGAGTGATTTTGGTGCTATAAGACACGGTGAAATTACCTTCTAAATACTTCAACTGGAAACGTATATTGTGTTTCTATTTTTTCTCGTGGACGGAAAGATTACTAAAGTCTTCTTTACCACACAAAACGAAGAGCTCGGTAAAACAACAAACTGCGGCTTCTCGCGTCCCACGTCGAGGGATTTGGTCGATATCCCACATTGAAAGCATATGAAAATTTATCGGGAATTCCATTGGCTATCTGTAAAGAACTCTCTCAAAAAATTTTATATCATCCCGTCTAAAATATATATTCATTTTCTCCACGAACTTCAGATCGCCTTCAATGTACGATACACAATCACTCTTCAGCCTCTTTGGCCGAATAGCTACACTATTATACAGCTGCTGGCAATACTTGAAAGTCTACATACTGACACATGCTTTATACTTTGCAGGAAATGTTTTAAACACATGCGGTAATAAATTACAACTAAAGTAGTAAAAAGTCCTAGATACATGGGAATACAACCCCTCTCATCGAATTTTAATGTGTTCTCAGGTCATCAGCCTAGATGTGGCGTGGTTTCGACAAGTTTGCTTCTTAGTGCTACCCGATACTTTGAGGAAACTCGTGGAAACTTTGTCAACATGACGCCAGAATTCGACTGATAACCAGACAAGATTTCAGCAAAATCCTAGACATACCGTGATCGCTATTTCCAGTCTTGAGATATAAACAGTTTCCACAGGAATGTAATCCATAATTTTGGGGATAACTGTTGCCACCCATTTATTTCGAAACTAGGCAGCACGTGAAGATTCTTTTTCAGAAGTTAATTTCACAGGACACTATAGTTTCGGGTAATACATGGTGCTATTCTTTCCCACAATTCATTAATAATACGGCAAGAACAACAAACGGGTCTGAAAAGTCAATGCACACACAGAAACACGCTGGACAGGCAGAGTGGATGGAATGAATCTGGAGCTGTCACCTAATATACTGTCCACTGCTCACCCGCATTTCGCTACCACTCCCATTTTTAACTACACACAAGGCGGGGGGGGGGGGGGGGATAACATGAGGAAACAATTAATCAATGGCGATGAAAATATTGCATCGAATGTGTCAAAGATGATGATTTAAACTAATCATCCCTCTAATACCAGGGAGAACGAAATATGTGTACCATAATGCGCGGAATGAGCAATAAAACCTACATTTAACGGAGCTGAAAGACTTTTGAAGGAAACCATAACAACCAGCGATCGAGAAACAATGCACATTGCTAATGGTTATAATAATTTTGAGGAGAATATCAGTTATTCACATTAACACATGCTCGCTGCTTCAATAAAAGCTATTTATACTGACGGTGAGTCACAATTAGGTTTTAGAAAAATATCTCTGCTGCTCACTTTCTACGTTGACTTTTTCAGCATCATAAAATACAGTGGAGAATGCACCTGCAGAGAACCTGCGATCGAGTAACAGTGAATCCTATATATATTTCGTTTATGATATGTGGCCGAGCGGTTCTAGGCGCTACAGTCTGACACCGCGCGACCGCTACAATCGCAGATTCGAATCCTGCCTCGGGCATGGATGTGTGTGATGTCCATAGGTTAGTTAGATTTAAGTAGATCTAAGTTCTAGGGGATTGATGACCTCAGCAGTTAAGTCCCATAGTGCTCAGAGCCATCTGAACCATATCTATCATCGTAGAATTAATGCATATTGATAATAAAGGGTGCTTCGAAAAATTCACATACATTCCTAGACTATACACGCTACACCAATGAGTATAAACGCTTGGAGAGCGCTTTATTATATGCACCGAAATCGAAAGTTTACCTTGGTGGGTTGGCTGTTCCTGTGACTGCCATCAGGGTTCTGTCTAGTGTAGCTAGCTTGCTGGCTCGTTCGTTCATTACGCAATACGCTTCAAGACAGTGATGAGACAGCAACAGAAAGCGTTTACTCAGTTGCATTTCTGTTATCAGTGCGTGAAGAGGCAGTCGTCTAGAGAACGGCCCCAAGATGGATTATCGGATCGTCCTAAAGACCATACGGATCTTACGTTGAGCCGGTGACTGGTATATTTATTTCTTAAAGACTCAGTCTATGCGCCTCACTTTCCAACGACTTCAGGCAAATGGCAACGCTGCAGAGTACATATGCTTGCAGAACTGTGGAATTGTTGTTACTAGCGTGTCCGTCGTTTGTCCTGGAGGATACATTAAAATTTGTACGTGTTAAATGACGGATTTGCTCTTGAACGTAATTGTAAAAAGTATCCCATTAGTGAATGTGTGTATAGTTAAAGATACTCCGATCAGCCAGAACGTTATAACAAACTACCTACTAGCCGGTATGTCCACCATTGGCATGGATAACAGCGGCAATGCGTCGTGGAATGAAAGCAATAAGGCCCTGGTACGTCTGTCTTGGGACCTGGCACCACATCTGCACACACACGTCACCTCGTTCCCGTAAATTCCGGGGTGAAGAGCTCTAACGCCAAATTCAATCACGTCCCAGATGTGTGCGATGGGGTTCAGAGTTGGCGAGTTGGGTGAACAACGTATCATTTGAAACTCGCCACTGTATTCCTCCAACCACTCCATTAGACTCATGGACATGTGGGATAGCGCATTATCTTGTCGAAGAGTGCCAGTGCCGTCGGGAAACATGATCGTCATGAAGGGGTGTACGTGATCTGCAACCAGAGTACGATACTTCCTGGCCATCATGGTTCCTTGCTTATCACTACCGGACACACGTGAATGTCCCTCAGAGCATAACGGAGACGCCGCCAGCTCGTCTGCGGCCCACAGTTCAGGGATCAAGGAGCTGTTCCCCTGGAAGAATATGGATTCGTGACCTCCCATTGGCAGATGACGAAGGTATTCGGATTCATCAGACCATGCAACGCTCTGCTACTGTGCCAACGTCGTGCCGATGGTCTCGTGCCCATTTCAGTAGCAGTTACCGATGTCATGGTGTTAAAATTGGCACATGCGTGGGTCGTCGTCTACAGAGACCCATCGTTAGGAGTGTTCGGTGCACTGTGTGTTCAGACGCACTTGCACTCTGCTCAGCATTAAAGCCTCATTTTAGTTTCACCAATGTTCGCTACCTGTCTGCTCAGCCTACGACGTCCGACTTCTGTAGTGAAGGGTGGCTGTCCAAACCCACAACGTCTGGACGCGGTTTCACCTAGTTCCCCCATGCGTTGATACTCACCATAGTACTCCGCCGACACTCGACACGTCATGCAGTTTCCGAAATGCTCGTGTCAAGCCTCCCGGCCATTATATTCTGCACTCGGTTAAGCTAAGATAGATCGCGCACCTTCCCTTTCCTACACAAGGATGCTAAGTGATACTACATGCACCGTGCGTATGTTAACTCGCAGTTATTCCTTGCCAGATGACGCTGCTATCTTCTGGACGGTCTTATATCGATAGAAGGTCGGTAGTCGTAATGTTCTGGCTAATTAGTGTATACTCTTGTAAAATTGTATGATTCTTTTAGAAATCAAACTTCGTCCTCTATGTAAGTTATAGATTTCCGTCCTCACTGAGGTAGGGGATACAGACTTTTTATTTTGAATGATTATTTTGATCATCCCGTTCATTCGTTCACTGTCATGCGAAAATACAGGGTGTGTCCGGAAAAACGAGTTGAATAAATCCTTACAGGACAACGAAAGATATTTAGTATTCTTCAAAACAGCGCCCTTGCGATCAAATCGCCTTTTCCAGCGATTCTGCAAACTCTGATAGACTTCCTAGAAAACGTTGGTGGAAACTTGCTTTATTCGTCGTGGTGGCTTTCATGACATGTAACCGTCCGAAAATGCTCGGCCATTAAGCTTTTGTTTATTCGGGGAAACAAAGAAGGATCTTCTTATGTCACATCGAGACTTTACAGTGGCTGGTGCAGCGTTACCTCACCGTGCCTGGCCAGGAACTCGCTAACAATGAAGGCGGTATGAAAAGGCACGTTGTCGTGATGGAGTCGCCAGTTTTACTGATCTCCTTCCTGACTGGAAGCACGTTGTTTTGGAGCCTTTCAAGGAATTTCTAGTAAGACTGGATGTTGACAGTTTGTCCCCGTGGCACAAAGTCTGAGTGGACATTGCCGTTTGTATTGAGAATGACGACGAACATCGCCTTTCCCCGGAATTTCTTCATCTTTACCTTTTTTGGCTTCGGGGAAGCCATTGTGTGCCATTACGAACTTTGTCTTTCGATTTAATGGCATGTGGCTGTCAGTGAATCGTGGCTTGTTGATCGTCCACGTGTCACTCGAACACTGGTACACATACGAACAGTCTGGACTGGGCAGTGACCAACAGACAACTGGCGAGGAATGCTTTGCCTTCCCAAGACCACCCATCAACTTCTCCTCTACCCATCGCAACACTGAAACCTCCTGGGTTGGCAGGAAAAAAAAGTCAGTGTTCTTATGTGTGCTTAAAGTAAATTGAATGATTTTTTTTTCCTGCCAACCGAGGCGGTTACACTGTTGCGACGGCTGGGGGACATGTGGGATATTGGTCTTGGGAAGACAAGGCGTTCCTCGCCAGTTGTCTACTGGGCACTGCCCAGTTCGGACTGCTCGTAGTGTGTACCAGTGTTCGAGTGACACGTCGGGACGGCAAACTTCTTTGTCACCCGATGTTAATTATTACAGTACTAATATGAAAACAGTGAATAAATTCTGTATCTTTATACCAGCTGGATTCCCGTTAACCATGCTGACTCGTGCTGTCAACCTGAGACTTTTCCTCGACGTTTCCCACATACGCTGAAAGGCCCAAGCTACGGTTTCATTCATCCCTTAAAAGAAAGTGTACATAATAGTTCAATTAATAAAAAATCCGATCATAGGACTGTACTGGGGGGAAACTACAAATCCCATGACGGCAATCACGAACCGATTGTGTGAATTTTTAATAAGTCGAAAAACTTAATATGCACATTTCCACTATCGCATCATTTTTTTCTCGGTATTCGGGACCTGCTGATGTGTTGCTTGGATACAGCACCATAGGTGAAGGTAATTTTCATACCTACCAAGCATATTGCTTACGTAAATTCCAAGAGGACGAAAATTGTTGAAGAACAGTGCCATTTCGTTGAAACTGGATTTGAAGCCACTTTCATGGGGGTATACTTTTCGTTGACGGGATGTCTGAGTGGCGCCATTGCCGAATGGCCAACCTAATAGCCAGGTGGTCTCCACCGTCCTACCGTCCAAAAACCTGCAGACGGGGTTAGTGCGGCCTCCCCTGTAAAGCTGGTTGCAGGAACTACTTTTTGCCGGCGGAGACATTCCACTGTGCCTCCGTCAAAGCAGAAAAACTGGTCGAGATATGCTCTTCAGCCCGACTCAGAAGCCGTTTCTCATCACTGTACTTGGATTTTGAGACTTCTTATATTACGACGGAAGTTGCCACCACCTCCGCTTGTTATCATTACTCTAGTGTCAATTGTATTTGGATAAGAACGTGGGTGTGCCAAGACAGGATGGACACGACTATCGCAGTCGCCAATCACACAAATGCCGCTTGGGTAGAAGGTGCCGCCATTGATGCCATTCTCAAAAAATGGTTCAAATGGCTCCGAGCACTATGGGACTCAACTTCTGAGGTCATTAGTCCCCTAGAACTTAGAACTAGTTAAACCTAACTAACCTATGGACATCACACACACCCATGCCCGAGGCAGGATTGGAACCTGCGACCGTAGCCGTCTCGCGGTTCCAGACTGCAGCGCCTAGAACCGCACGGCCACTTCGGCCGGCGATGCCATTCTCATTCCAATAGTTCTTCTCTTATGGTGAACAACATCTCACATTTGCCTCTCAAGGTGGTTTTCCACATTTAACTGATTAGAACTCCCTAGGCACTGGATGAAAAATTATTGCGTGTTCGATATTATCTTCTTATTCTAGTGAAGGACTGACGAACACGGCGCACAATCCGAATTTGTGGACTGGTCAATTTTGCTTAGAATGATAGCTCCTGTCACATCCCTGAATACTGTGTATTTTTCTAGAACCAACCTTTACACATACGCATAATTAACTTTCTGCCTGTGTGTTACGTTTCTGTATCCTTCCCTCAGCCGCTTATTCTAAAACATTACTCTAGAGTTTCAATAGTTGGATGTGAACGGGACCGGAACCACCTCCAACAACTGAAAGCTCGGAATATCGAAATTTATGTGGGAAAAAGAAATAAGACGATTTTGGAAAGAACACTGGCGTAAAGTGTGAGCTTTATTAAAACAAAATGCTTACGTAGGCTTTTACGTTGGGAGAAAAAATGTTTTAACTTCAGTCTGGTAAGAATTTACTTCGAGAAATAATAGTGGAATGTTTTTTGTTTGGTGGAGAGTTCCGTTGATGTCGCCTCAGGTTGTTGCTCTGCGTATCTTTTGGGGGCCTCAAGTGCAGTGTAGTCATCGGTGTGGCTCATCATCGGCATAGTCTCCGCTTCATCATCCTTCTCACTTTCACACTGCATTGCGGCTTTGACCGTATCGCTTGCAGAAGAGTCTGTAACATCCTATCTTCGTCTGAACTTATTCAGTTTTTCCCACATTTTCAGCCTCTACACAGCCTGGCAAACGTCTATAAATTACACGGTCGGTGATCTTCTTCACTGCCGAAATCTTCGGTTTCTGTGATAGGTCAATATTTTGTCAAAGTTTTGTTCTTGACTCTGAAACTGTAACTTACTATCTCACTCCAAGACTCCATTATCCAGAACACAACGTCCTTGGCAGTAACTTTCCTTCAAGCTCCTACAGTGTTTTCACTGTCTTCAAATTCAAGACTGATTGTAGCAATCAGCGACGATAATTTTTCTTCAGGCATCCAAGAACGCCTTGATCCCTGATCCCTCCGCTGAATCTGACTGATTACGTCTGATAGAAGAAAGAAGGTGCGCACTGCAGTTCTACTATACTAGGATATGAGAAAGCGTTATCGATGGTGAAAACAGTTTTACACTGCAATCTCTTTCCTTTTAAATACTTTCTCCACTCAGCTAGAAGTAACTTCAGAAACTTGTTCGTGTGGATTTTCTGCTACATCCACGCCTTATTTACATGCATATTGAGGAAGAGCAGCCATGGTTACATTCTTGAATGCTCTTGGCTTGGCAGTCTTCCCAGTCATAACACGTTTTAGTATGTGGTTTCTAGTTTTCCTTCAAGATGCAATAACTGTGAGCTACTCTATTTTTTTGTGCTCGTGAGCCCATTTTTCTCCATGATAAGCAAGGGTTTTTGGCGGTAACATTTTGAAATTCAAACTGATTTCGTGTGAGCCGTAAATTATTCGTTAGATAAATTTTCTTCAGTTATGTTTTCTTTATCCTTACAATAAATTACGAAATGGCCTCAGAGCCGCCAGAGAGTTTCTGTCGACATACGATCGTATCTACCTGACCACCGCCATACCTCTTCTTCCACTTCTCGATTTAGCCAACACGAACGGCGAAACTGTCATCTCCTTCCTGCAGCTAGTTTCTAAAAACAAGGGGTTAAGAGATCCTTCAGAGCTTATCTTTGATGAAAACTGTTCAACTTTAAGTCGGTTTTTCCTTCACAGTAATTTTCGTATTCGAGAGCAAACTCTTTTTATTATTTCTCGTTTGTCAAGTCGTTTCAATGCTCCTAAATTAACATTCAAAGGCACAGATTTCCCTCTTCCTTTTCTTTGCTATAGTACTCGTTTTCAGAAGCTGTAAAAAAAAAAAAGAAAAAGAGAGGGAGAGGGAAAGATAGAGAGAGAGAAACAAAGAAAACGAAGCAGAACACCGTGCTTTTCAGTTAATTTATTATTTGATTTGGTTATCTCTTTCAAAGCATGCCACTATTTTTCAATAAATATTCGCTCCTAGAAGCAATTTGCTAACTAAGTTCCCAAGGTAAAAACTTTCCTTCCCAGTGACAGAAACGCAATACCCATAAAAGTGGTACAAGATTCACAGTCTCATAGAAACATTACATAAAGGCCATAGTATCAAATCATTGATATTACATCTTGTGTCGTGAAATGTCTACAAGCACTGGTCTATATTTTGATGGAATCCTTTATTAATTTTCCAAGCATAATGCTTGCGGAGTGGAATTTTCCTTGCCCTTCTATGGAGTATGCAACGTACAACTCTTACAATGAAATGGCTATACAATTCCGAGAATTCGGCGAAGATATTTCTCTTCCTCTGCCGAACAGC
Organism: Schistocerca americana; assembly: GCF_021461395.2. Classification (NCBI taxonomy): domain Eukaryota; kingdom Metazoa; phylum Arthropoda; class Insecta; order Orthoptera; family Acrididae; genus Schistocerca; species Schistocerca americana. The sequence goes on along the minus strand of NC_060119.1, from coordinate 158,512,121 downwards.
AGAGGTCGAATGAAAGGATCGCTGCCTCTGGAGTGTAACAATAGGAAACAAGGAGAAATTTCGGAGTATTTCACTCCTCTGGACAGCGAAAGCCTGCTGGCCCACACACCCACTCTCTCTCTCTCTCTCTCTCTCTCTCTCTCTCTCTCTCTCTCTCTCTCACTCTCTCTTACACACACACTCACACAAGAGCAACATTGCGGTAACAGAGGGTAAGCGAGGAATCAAATAACAGCGGTTTCCGCGGACTCCGGATTAGAGAACAATAGGCCCGGCCCGTGCTGCAGAATGAAATGGACTTGCTTGGGCGGAAAACGCAGCGCACCGGAAACAGTATTCCGCTGCTGCGGCCGGTGCTGCTGTGCCGGCCTCACAAATGTCACGAGAAGCTTCTAGCAGGAAATTTATACAACATTTCGTGGAATGTTTCATCGTGGCCAGAAAAACGTCCCGTCCACAGCAGCACTAAGATTCGAACGTGGTACACCTCAAAACTCATGGCGCTTCCACTACAAAACTCGTAGTACAAACTGAATACATTTCGACAGTGTTTTTAAGAGCTTCTTATACACTTTGTGACACTTCCCCCCGTCACCCGCCTCTGTAGCCGAGGCCTCTAAGGCAGGCCTATGTGGTGGCGCTCGACATGGAGGTATGGCAGTTTGAATCCTGGTGACGGCAAATTTCCACTGCCAGTTTTTGGCAGGCAATCGCAGAAGAGATGGTGGCGTACAGCTCCCAGCCCACCAGACAATGTGCTGGATTAAATTCTAAAGCTCTGCGCGATGTTTATGGTGGTACGTCAGTAGGAAGTAAACATCAAGATCGGTGGCGCCCTTTGGCGACATGTGAAAGGACTAGGCTATGTGCTGGTATCGAGTTTTACCTTATCCTTGCCCTTCAGCGACAACAACACAAACTGTACGCAGTACAAGCACTCAACCGCACGACACAGAAAACACCTGCCACTTCACAATATATCTGTGGAACGTTGCAAACATTCAGCTTCCCCAGTTACCACACCTCCTTCCCCTACCAGCATCCGCACGGCTCGCTCCGCTCAGCTAACTCAACTATGGTTGCAGAAGCTAGCAACACGCTCGGCCTACAGCGAAGTGCCGTTGAAATCACGCGTCACTCAAAGAGACATGTTATTTTACATTTATCTACCTCTCTTTTTTTTTCTTTTTCTTTTTCTTTTTTTTTTTTTTTTTTTTTTTTACTGTAACTTTCAGTACCCCATTTCAGGGCAATGGCGCAATAAATGTTTGCCATAAACTCGTTACCACTGGTGTGATTTCTTACGAATACATGTCATCGTTGGTAGAAGCCTTCAAGACTTGCTACCGTGAACAGGACCAAACTTTTTCGATGTCAGTGTAACACAGTAGGTAACGTCTTGAATTGCAAAAAAATTGTTCAAATGGCTCTGAGCACTACGGGACTTAACATCTGAGGTCATCAGTCCCCTAGAACTTAGAACTACTTAAACCTAACTAAGGACACCACACACATCCATGCCCGAGGCAGGATTCGAACCTGCGACCGTAGCGGTCACGCGGCTCCAGACTGACGCGCCTAGAACCGCTCGGCCACACCGGCCGGCTTCTTGAATTACAGAGGAGGAGGAGGAGGAGGAGGAGGAGGATGTGGGTCTCCGTCCTCTAAAGTACTTTTTTCACCTTAGTGTTTTTAACACATTTTTGTACTTTCGTATGGATGTAATACAGGGTGATTCAAAAAGAATACCACAACTTTAGGAATTTAAAACTCTGCAACGACAAAAGGCAGAGCTAAGCACTATCTGTCGGCGAATTAAGGGAGCTATAAAGTTTCATTTAGTTGTACATTTGTTCGCTTGAGGCGCTGTTGACTAGGCGTCAGCGTCAGTTGATGCTAAGATGGCGACCGCTCAACAGAAAGCTTTTTGTGTTATTGAGTACGGCAGAAGTGAATCGACGACAGTTGTTCAGCGTGCATTTCGAACGAAGTACGGTGTTAAGCCTCCTGATAGGTAGTGTATTAAACATTGGTATAAACAGTTTACAGAGAATGGGTGTTTGTGCAAAGGGAAAAGTTCTGAACGGCCGAGAACGAGTGATGAAAATGTTGCACGCATCCAGCAAGCATTTGTTCGCAGCCCAGGAAAATCGACTCGCAGAGCTAGCAGAGAGCTGCAAATTCCACAATCAACTGTATGGAGAGTCCTACGAAAAAGGTTAGTTATGAAACCTGAACGTCAACTACCCGAGGCCATGGATCGGCCGCCAGGCAGCCCGTGACAGAGCACTTCATCACTGGCCTCCAAGAAGCCCTGATCTTACCCCCTGCGATTTTTTCTTATGGGGGTATGTTAAGGATATGGTGTTTCGGCCACCTCTCCCAGCCACCATTGATGATTTGAAACGAGAAATAACAGCAGCTATCCAAACTGTTACGCCTGATATGCTACAGAGAGTGTGGAACGAGTTGGAGTATCGGGTTGATATTGCTCGAGTGTCTGGAGGGGGCCATAGTGAACATCTCTGAACTTGTTTTTGAGTGATAAAAAACCTTTCTAGATACTCTTTGTAATGATGTATAACAGAAGGTTATATTATGTTTCTTTCATTAAATACACAGTTTTAAAGTTGTGGTATTCTTTTTGAATCACCCTGTATTAGTATGTTCCGCAAAATTCTGTATTATTTGTAAACACAGATTGGCCAGAACAAAATGAACACCGACATACTATTGATATCATCCTGCCTAGGCGATAGCAGCGTCATCTGGCGACGAATGACTGCCAGTCAGACACACGCGCGGTGCATGTAGTATCAGTAAGGTGCATGTAGTGAGTGTGCTGTCCGTGTGTAGAATGGCAAAGATGTGCGATCTATCTGACTTGCGCCGAGGGCAGTTTGTGATGGCCCGGAGGCTCGGCACGAGCATTTCGGAAGCTTCACAGCTTGTCGGGTGTTTGAGGAGTCCTGTGGCGAAACCAACGCGAAACCACGTCCAGACGTCATGGGGTTGGATCAGACTGGTAAAACAGGACAGGCGGTGAACTGTGGCGAAACTGACTTTAATGCTGGCAAGTGTACAAATGTGTCAACACACAGGGCACCGAACTCTAATGATGGGCCTCTGCAGCCGACGACCCATGCATGTTGCTAATTTTAACAACACGTCATCGGTAACTACGACTGAAATTGGCAAGACACCATCGGCACTGGACGTCGGTACAGTGGCAGAGCGGTGCACGGTCTTCTTCATCGTGCCGAGACAGCTCCTTAAAAACTTTACTGCGTGATGGAGACGAACTGGCAGAGACTCCATTACACCATTGTTGGCAAGCACTCACTTAGGCACTCATGCGCCCAGTGGAGCTCGTGCAAGGACCAGGACGACCAAGGAGTATTGTACACCTGTTGCAGACCACGCACACCTCTTCGTGACGATTACGTTTCTCGATGACTGTGTTATTTTTAAACAAGATAATGCGCCATGTCACAAGGCCAGGAGTGTGATGGAATGGTTCGGGAAACACAATGGTAAGTAGTTCTAAGTTCTAGGGGACTGATGACGTCAGATGCTAAGTCAAATAGTGCTCAGAGCCATTTGAACCATCAGAACCTGATCGATCACATCTGGGATGTCGCTGCAGAACTCATCGTCCCTCTCGTCGGAATTTAAGGCAATTAGGTGACATTTGTCTGCAGATGTTGTGCGAGCTTCCTCCAACGCATTATCAAGACCTCATTGCTTTGTTGCTAAGACTCGTCGCCAGTGTTATCCTGGTCAAAGGTGGACATACTGCCCCTTTCTTACGTAGTCATAATGTCCTGACTGATCGGCGTATAAGGACGCGCACTTTATGAGTGATGTGTGTAAAAATAACTAGGAGTGTGTGAAGAACATACAGTAAGTCATACAAGTATTGCGTTGAAATTGTCACATGCAGTCCTGCTCTTCCCGTGTTTTTTGTGTAGACACCCCAATTATCCATGGCTGACAAAACTATTTAATGTGAATGGCACTGACGACAGTATATGTAACTACGTTAATTTTAGACAAGGCTATTCTTGTATAACAATAACAACAAATGATTTCGGCAAGGCGTTTGTTATGTCTTAACAACAGCTCCAACTAATTAATTTTAGAAATTTGTGGTAAGTTCCTATGGGACCAAACTGGTAACGTCATCGGTCCCTAGGCTTACATACTACTCAATCTAACTTAAGCTAACTTATGCTAAGGACAACACACACACCTATGATCGAGGATGACTCGAAGTTCCGACGAGGGGGGAGCCGCGAGAAACCGTGGCAAGGCGCCCTAGACCAGGCGGCTACTAATTAATAACACAGATGCGCCACGATACCTTAAAATCATCACAGATAAACTCAAAGTAAATAAATAACACATATGTAATTTTGCAGAGTATTATTCATTTCGTTCAAGGATTCCACAATAAAAGTACATCGGTTGCTCTATACCTATTCATAATTTCACATACAAACGCAAATATTGCACACTGAAATACACCACGTGTCCTGTATGGAAATATATCATGGGCTTCATAATGAATTTGCGATCAGTATCATTTTTATATTCTTCAAAAATGGTTCAAATGGCTCTGAGCACTATGGGACTTAACTGCCCGCATCTCGTGGTCGTGCGGTAGCGTTCTCGCTTCCCACGCCCGGGTTCCCGGGTTCGATTCCCGGCGGGGTCAGGGATTTTCTCTGCCTCGTGATGGCTGAGTGTTGTGTGCTGTCCTTAGGTTAGTTAGGTTTAAGTAGTTCTAAGTTCTAGGGGACTGATGACCATAGATGTTAAGTCCCATAGTGCTCAGAGCCATTTGAACCATTTTTGAACTTAACTTCTAAGGTCATCAGTCCCCTAGAACTTAGAACTACTTAAACCTAACTAACCTAAGGGCATCACACACATCCATGCCCGAGGCAGGATTCGAATCTGCGACCGTAGCGGTCGCGCGGTTCCAGAGTGTAGCGCCTAGAACCACTCGGCCACCCCGGCCGGCCTATATTCTACAATGCTTCAGGTTTCATGAGATAAGAGAGCTTTTATAAAGAACAAGATTTTCAGTTAATTGCAACTATTGCAAACATGTATTCATCCTGATACCAACTGCTTCATATTTTGAACTCATTAACAACATGACAGCCTCAACAAAATATTTATCAAGTGTAATGTTTTGTTGAAAGAATAGGTTATATCAAGCGAATAATTTGGTGAGAACTGGTCCGCATTCAAATGAACAGACATCAGGTTCCTTTTCGTTTTCATTTATTATTTTTGTTATCTGGTATTTCTTTCTGCTCACATATTCCCTAAAGATACTTTATGTACGTGTAAATATCGTTAGGTAATCCACTTTAATGTAAAGATACTTATATTTCGTTAATAATGCACATTCATTATCAAAGTAGTACCTGTAAACTCTTGAATTATACCTTAGGAGCTGTTCTTCTTCTTCTGGTGCTATGATATAAAATATCTCTACACTAACGTTTTTCAAATTACATCTGATTGGGCCGAGACTGTCGCAGGGAAGAGCTGAACCTTACGTACGCTGAGTTGGAATACTTCACTCCACGGGGGATTAGCCGAGCGGTCTACGGCGCTGCAGTCATGGACTGTGCGGCTGGTCCCGGCGGAGATTCGAGTCCTCCCTTGGGCATGGGTGTGTGTGTTTGTCCTTAGGATAACTTAGGTTAAATAAGAATAAAACGTTCTCGGTTTTCCAGCCGCGTCAATTCAAATAAAATGCTCGAGCTTTCGATGGCCATCTCCGCCATCGTCGTCAGTTCTCCTGACGACGATGGCGGAGATGGCCATCGAAAGCTCGAGCATTTTATTTGAAATGACGCGGCTGGAAAACCGACAACGTTTTATTCATGTATGCCGTCGCGGAAGACTCCGAGGACACTTAGGTTAAATAGTGTGTAAGCTTAGGGACTGATGACCTTAGCAGTTAAGTCCCATAAGATTTCACACACATTTGAATTTTTTTTTTTTAATACTTCACGATTAGCCTCTGGAGCCGCATAGGCTTTAAGTTCGTATGAGGAAGGCAACGGCAAACAACCTCCACTGGGACCTATAACGGCAGTGAAGGATTCCTGTTCCTGCTCCCCTAAGCTCACATGAGTATGAGACATCTCTGACGTATTGACCCCTGTGATTGTCTATGTTTGAGGCTGATTAACTATTCATGTCACAAATGCGCTTATATGGCTAGCTAAATAATTGTGTGAAATACAGTAGCCAGATTAATGTAAATCTACGATTCGATATAAAAATGTTACGTATCAACTAGCATCTGTTCGATCCTACTTGCAGGGTTATACAGCAGTTTGTGACCTTGGATCGACTCTAGACCTGCAACACACAATCAAGTATTTTTGTTGTACGCAGAACAAAGGAATCCTGGTGAAAACAGTATGTATTCTTAATGTGTTTCAGTTCATAAGCTATAATGATAATACACACAGAAATGCGGGGAATGTATGTACACATGCACAAGGTATACACATATGTCACATGTATTTCACACATTTACGTATGTTACACACACTGAAAATATTTCAGACATGCTTGTACATATTCCATCTATATCTCTGGCCAGTTTCGCCCTGCAGGCTCACCTGGATGCTGAGGGACCGTCTAATTCTGCCAGTACCTGACTGTCGTTTTGAGAAAGAGGACTGTCGCTGGAAATTGAGTGATTTTCCACTTTTTTACACCATGTGACTTTACACAGGGAGTTCAGGACGTTACAACTGACTGCGGTATTGAGCCATGTGGCACGAATTTTGGCTCCAAACAATGATGTGCTTGAAGCACTGAAAAACGCAAATGAGAGACAGATTACGCCTCATATTTTTAAAGAATTCCATGCTGGAAAGTAATACACAATACGTCATTTCCAGACGTTTCTACACGTCACCCTCCTACATCGTTACTTCCATTCCTAGCGGTGGTAAGGGTTTATTAGTACCACAGTATTTTTATGCAAACAGTGGCTCACATATTTACCAAATTTTGTTGTAATTGCACCAGGAATTCCCCAGTTACGCTTTTATGTCACGCCTTTGCTTATGAAACCCTCACACCCCAGCTCTAGTGGTAAATCGTCATCGTGACTGCATTATGAAGTCCAGCGGCTGCAAAAAAATATATAAATTTTGTAGTACTGTCGGTTGCTACCGTATATTTTTGTCACACTGAGAGAAATCTTTCAGATCCCTTTCACATCTTTTCGTTTTTCTAAACTGTCCACTGGGTCTTGCCACTTGCTAAATGTCTGCGAATCTAACCAACCTCTCGGAAAGAAGAGTGTCATTGTTTTCTTTAGGTTTGCATGTTTTATACCTGTTAATCTGGGTCCACACTCCGCACTTCGTTCCTAATCCAACCAATACGAAAATCCAATCTGACAACAACAAAAAGAGGTAGACTGATAGAAAAACCATGGAAAGATGCTGTCGTGTATCTCACTACTTGCATTTTGACCAAGAGATTCGCCTGTTGTGATAATAAATCAGTCACAATTCTCCTCCATCAGTAACTTCAGTGTGAACAACGCAGAAGCAGCTGCAGCCAACTTCGTAATTAGCTACATTTAATAGAATCTATACAGACAATTTAATACAAGCAAATCGGATCTTACAGAAATAATAGTTTTTCGTTCATCTGAAGTAATGTTATGATCTCCAAGTTTCAGATGTGAGTCACTCATTCTTTTCAGCAAGGCGGCCCTCTTTGTGTCCTTCTGACAACGCATAACCTTCGTGTAACGCATTCAGGAGGCACTGCCCAAAGAAGGTGTTTTACACACACACGGTAGGGGTTCATCTTAGTCCATTCTCAGCGGAATGCACCGCCGAGGACATTTCACTGGAGAACGGTGGAAATATGCCTCTTGCAGATGCGATGGCCACAGCCCCAAAACGACAGCTCAGAAACTGATGACCGTGTACACCCCTTAGCCGACATACTGGCGCCAATAGAAAGTTGATGGCCTGCTGATTAAGCCGAAAGTTACGCCGCCAGAAGACGTACAGATGCCAAATGTTTCTACCGGAACCATGGTAAGAGTTAAGATGCTTTAGAAAAATATTCAGGATGGCAGGGGAGAAACGAGCATTTGCTCATGCTTCATAGGCTACTACAAGAGACCTCATTGTCCGCTAACATGTGGCATGGATATATCCGAAACTCCTTAGGTGAGGGGAGGATAATTGTGTGGAAAAGTTTCTCTTTTCCCGTACGTCAAACAAATAAGTGTGAACCGTGGTTGGCTGCCGCAAGTTTTTGGCAGAATTATTTTTGTTCAGATAGAGTCAGAACAAACATAACGAACATTCTGTTCCGGACGGTAGTACAGAGAAAATTCGGTTTCAGGGAACAGTAAAGACAACATTCTTTTCAGGAGAGCGGTAGAGAGAACTTTCTCTGGCTCTGTTTCGGAGACCAGTAGAGAGCAGCAGCTTCACTGTTCTGAGATCGATGGAGAACAGGTGGTCTTCATTCAAGATCGGTGACGACAGCCATAATGGTGAGTATTCTCACTGTCGAGATAGTATTTAACTGAGGTTAGAATTCTGTGAAGTTTAGGAACCCTGCGACCAAATTAGTGGAATTTCATAGCTGTAGTCATGATTTTTAACCTTTCATTTAAATTCTTTCGCATTTCGGGACATAACGTCGTTACAGCGACTCTTGAGCTAACATTGACTTGCTCGTTAACTAGCATGGTGAAAGTATTAATTATGGTACACGTCTAGCCTCTCATCAGTATCAAGGGCAACGCATTTATCACTGTCACATCATTTAGAGTCTATTCAGTTGCGATCTCTGGAAGTAACGACTGTTTTACATTCTTGTTCCCAGTATCATGCAGAACGATCACACGTGTATTATTTGTAACTCAGTGTAATACTTCACGGACTTCTAGTTATTTTGACCGAAGACATTCACAATGTTTAGCTCTTCCCACCTGGATAGAAATTTGCAATATAAATGAATGGTAATGGAATTTTTCTTGATATAGTTTCAGTAGTTAAGTGATCCCATGTCATCAGAATACAGATTAACCAAGGTCATCAGCTATGTTTATACCTGAGGGCCATTGTTGTCTATGAAAATTCTGTGGTGCAAATCTTTTGTTACATAACAGACAGTTTCTGACCAGCTCGCAGGCTATCAGCTATATTCTTTTATTGTGTGTCAGTTGTTGATTGTCAGGCATCTGGCTACCCTTGTACAGTCTCATGAATAGAATGTAACAGCAGCAGTATACTTTGTACCTTCGCAAATATAGTATAATTGCAGACGTATTGCATTTAACGCACCTCGCCAGGATAGTAGGTTTCTCTCATTTAGCTCATCCTGTCATGATACCCATATACTTCACCCCCTCACAGAAGACTTCTTTCAACATCTCATTTCTACCCGTAGAAATGATAGCGGTGTATTACCCCACAATATTATTATGCAAATAATTGTAAAGATCATGAGTCATGTATACATAGACTCTGTTTGAAGTTATTCCACAAATACCCAAGTTAAGCGTCTATGTCACCTTTTCTTCACACCCACAGAAACCGACATGAGTGTGATCTAAATAACTCACCCAAGTTTCATCGTAACCAGATGAACGGTATAGGAGTGCATAGAAGACTAACAAACATATATTGGTTTTTGTGTATTAGATAAGGAATTTTTAAAGCTACACTAAAGTTCATAACGTAATAGACCTGTCATGGCGACGCTTTTATTATACCACCTTCATGGCTTTCGTGTTTGATTTATTAATGCTAACGCAAGTTCAGCTGAATGTAGGCTACAATGGTATAGAAGCTGGCATGAGCGACTGCTATGAAACAAGGCGACGCTAACAGATCATGATGTACGGCAATTCACCTCCCAGGTCGTGGGTGCAGTGGAGTGGTGGTGGCTATCGAGCAGTGATCGTTCATGGAAGGAATGTTGGTTGAATTGGTCGTTCATTCCAAAACACAGCACTGGAGACAGAGCTGGAGAGGTAGCCAGTCGTCTCCTTGATGTAGCCGGAACAAGCCCACCAAAAGGCAGCGCGCTTCATGCTTCCATGGGTAATGACAGTGGTTGCTGAGGGGCTATTAACAGCACAGAAGCAGAGGCACTGACTCTGCGGCAGCTCCGTCAGCGGCTGGGGGTGGACAACAGAACGTGACCTCGGCTGCTGGGCTACGTCTGCAGCTCGGCAGAAGGCAGATCAGGGCACCACGAGGGGTCATACAGCGACCTCTGGCATGTGGCTGCACTGGCCCATGGGCGGTAACAGTGTTGACCCATACAAGACAATGATCGCTGTGCAACTATATGTCTGGGGCTGATACCCGGAAGGCGACAAATGGCGGGTCACAGTCACTCAGTAGGTGACCCACCGGTCGTTTCTAATATACTGAATGCGTGTTTTTGTGATAAGGCACGTAGCTACCGAGCTGACCTTTTTTATGAAGTCGTTTAGCTGAGTCATAGCAAGAGCCATGTGCTATGCCAGGTGGAACCGTGGCACAGTAGTGAGTATGTAGGACAGACATCGAGAATAATTTTTTAAACTCTGCAGTGGAGTGTGCCCTGACATGAAACGCCTGGTAGATCGAAACTGTGTGCCGGACAGAAAGTCAACTTCGGCACCTTAGAATTTTTTTTTTTAATACTCTACAGTCTGAGCTATCCAAGCACGAGACTGAGATTTTCACTCTGCAGCGGAGTGTGCGCTGATATGAAATTCCCTGGCAAATTAAAACTGTGTGCCGGATCGAGACTCGAACTCGGGACCTTTGCCATTCGCGGGCAAGTGCTCTACCAAATGAGCTACCCAAACACGACTCACGACCCGTCCTCACAGCTTTAATTCCGCCAGTACCTCGTCTCCTACCTTCCAAACTTCACAGAAGCTCTTCTGCGAAACTTGCAGAACTAGCACTCCTGGAAGAAAGCATATTGCGGAGACATGGCTTAGCCACAGCCCAGGGGACGTTTCCAGAATGAGATTTTCACTCTGCAGCGGAGTGTGCGCTGATATGAATCTTCCTGGCAGATAAAAACTGTGTGCCGGACCGAGACTCGATCTCGAGACCCAAGCACGACTCACAACCCATCCTCACAGCTTTGCTTCTGCCACTTACATTACAAATATCATAGAAATTCTACCGCATGTATTATGGGAGTAGTACTTCTGGAGTCTTGTCTTCAAACTAAAGACAACAAGAACAACAGCACCATCAGCAGTGTATGAACGGGCGAGGAGTTTCCTCTACGTCGTATGTATCCGAATTGTGCAACTTCGTCCAGACGAAGTGGTGGCAGCATTACAAGGAGAGAGAGAAAGAGGGAGAGGGAGAGACAGAGACCTTGGCACCGCCAGCGTCGGAGTGTCGCGACACCCCGCCAGGGGCACACGCTGCTGCGACTTGAAAGCACCCCGCCGACTTTAATTAAGAAACACGGCAGCAGCGCCAGACACTGCCTGCCGTTGCCACCAGACAATGCGCGCGACCCCGTGCACACACACACACACACACACACACACGCACACACACACACACACACACACACGTGCTGAACTACAGGAAAGGCGTCCACGAAACCGCACATTCCTCTAATGCTATACAACGCTGCACGTACGCGCACCGTTGGTATGGGGGAAGCAATCACTCTAATGAGCGAGGAGTACGTTCCGCACACAAAAAATACACACTCCACTGTTCTCTGCAGTTTTACGCGAGCGCTACCGACAACACAGGTAAACAAGGACGGCGGGCAGCGTGCACATTTAGTGGCCTCTCTTTGCGAACCCATCTGCCTTCCCCCTGCTCTTTGGCTAGCGACGTCGGCTGTGCCCTTGTGACGCTCTCGCACGCTAAATGAAGCCGCCGCTCTCTCCTCAAAGACTTGCCGCGGCAAAGACAAACGGAGAGACGGGGGTCCCCCTTCACAGAGGGAAAATTTTATCGCTCGGGCGCCCTCAGCGCCAGAGTAAAACGCGCCAAATTGAATGCGGTCGCTTGCTTGCCGTGTGCGGCCGTGTTTAGAGCGGTAGGGGATATTACAGCAATAATGGCGGATAGGCGGAGCGTGCTCTGCGTCAGCTGTTTATGTGCAATGGCCCTCATGTGCACCATCTATGCTCGATGTTGTGGTTCTACCGACGAAATTACGACACCTGAGGAATTGTTTATAGATGTGGGGAGAAAGGTAAAAAAATCAGAAGCTCGACAGGCCAGCGATTTCCTTCACTCAGTTGGGGAGAGCTGAGAAATAAATCTGAAAAAACAGCTGAAAACCACGTCTAAAATCTTCGAAATGTTCAGACCATCTCATCGTAGATTAAAATTCGAGCTTTCGAAGATGACCACCGTGTTCTTCTGCAGGAGATGCAAGTATACCTGGTGCAAAGTATGCCTCCTTTATAGTGGCATTCAAGCTTGTCATTTGTCGGGTGGCGTTTCTTGGTAGTCTTACTTCTACTGGCGGAGTGACCGCATATGGAGTGCAGGAAACTCGATTTCGGGGAAACGGGAATGAAGGAGTAACAGTCCTCCATCCTTCTCCTCCACCAGACCGCGATTAAGGGTCAGACTTCCTGACAGACCACTCCCAGTACCACCAATTTCTTAAAAATTACGGTTTTTATTATTACTCAAAAGATGCTCCGTCTGACGTGCTCGTTCCAGGCATTTGGACGATCCCAACCTCCGTCTCTATTAAAGTTATTGATGTACATATGAATTTCTGTCCCTTCTTTTATTACACAACTCGCAAAAGTCCATATGTGGGGTAGGGCCTGAAAGCTGATTTTCTGCTCTTTCCTAGGGGTGCATATCGCCATGGCAGATTTTTCAATATTTCTTTAGTAAGTTCAGTGCGACGCTCGAAGGCAGTGTGTATATTCCACTCTACGTAATTTTCGCCTCATTCATGTGACACATCGTAGACATCAGGTAATCTCATATCCGGGTTTTCACTGGACGCAGGATGTCCTACTGGCCTGACACTATCTTTAACTTTTTTTCTGAGTCATCAGTCTTCTGACTGGTTAGATATGGAACACCATCTCTTCATCTCAGAGAAGCTCTTGGAACCTACGTCCTCAATTATTTGCTGGATGTATTCCAACCGCTGTTTAGCTGTACAGTTCCTTCTGTACCATCGAAGTTATTCCCTGATGTCTTAACAGATGTCCTATCATTCTATCACTTCTTCTTATCAGTGTTTTCCATGTATGTCTTTCCTCTTCGTTTCTGGGCAGAACCTTTCCATCCCTTACCTTATCAATCCCAGCTAATTTTCAACACTCTTCCGTACCACGACATCTCAAATGTTTCGATTAAGACCAATGTTTGATATTAGTAGACTTCTTTTGGCCACGAATGCTCTTCTTTCCAGTGCTAGTCTGCTATTTGTCCTCCTTGCTCCGTCCGTTATTGGTTATTTTGCTAGCTACGTAGCAGAATTCCTTAACTTCACCCACTTCGTGACCATCAATCCTGATGTTAAGTTTCTCCCTGATCTCATATCTGCTACTTCTCGTTATTTTCGCCTTTCTTCGATTTACTCTCAGTACATATTCTGCACTCATTAGACCATTCCATTCTTCAAATCCTGTAATTCTTCTTTACTTTCACTGAGGATAGAAATGTCATCAACGAATATTGTTTCGTCTTGAATTTTAATTGCACTCTTGAATCTTTCTTTTTTATTTCCGTTATTGCTTCTTCGATGTATGGATTGAATAGTAGGGACGAAAGGCTACGTCTCTGAGAACTTAATTCTTGGTCTTCCACTTTTATTATTCTCTTTTGACTTTTGTACAAGTAGTATATTACCCCTCTCCCCCTATAGCTTACCCCTATTTTCCTCATAATGTCGAATATCTTGCACCATTTGACATTCTCGAACGCTTTCTCCAGATCGACAAGTCCTATATTTACCTAATATGCGCCGAAAGATCCCTCCACAGAAAGGAAGGACTGCCGTGGATTAATACTCTGTCGTTCACTGATTGAGATTGCATCTGTTTACCAGCGACAATCGCAACAACATCAAACTCTTAACTTTAAACTTGGTCCCTGCCTTCAGTGTTCGTCTCCTGCTTACACTCCACTACCAAACTGCTGTATGGCTTAATGCCTCATGACGTCTCTCGTTAACCTAGCCCTCCTTCTTGTCAGGCTGTGCCATCAAGATCTTTCTCCTAATACGGTTCAGTAGTTCATCTACGGTTATCACTGAGCTGTGAATTACAACACGATACATTTCCACCCACTATGATGAATGTTTCACTGCCGCTGGTAGCCCAGAGGTGACCTCAAGCGCAGCAACGTGTCAACAGCGCTTCCACGCTGGAGCTACGAAGAAACATGGCCGCGGACTTTTCCGTGGAGGACAATAATGGAGCAACACAACATTATAAGTTTCATTTAACTATTTTCTCAAGTCGTTTTACAAGTTCCCCCTGCGTTGGCAAGAGCGGTGTCAGCGCCTTTTGTACTACACCAACTGCAAATGGTGAGGTGGTTGTTGGAGATGTACAAGTCCGTCACACTTCGGGATTGTTGGCCTGAAATCGACCTGCTACTTTGAGATCATGTCCCTTTCGTTGTACGCTCATCAGATCTGAATGTGGAGGTATAGGTGCAGTTGTGAACTGTGAACAGAATCCTCAACTACAGACTTTGTCAGTACAGTGCTTATAACCGTTTAAAAAGGCTAGCCGTATAAATATGCAGTTATCCTGTAATGTAGTCACATACAGTTCACTGTACACTTCATTCGTTACACATTCAAATCCATCTCTACAACTGTGGGGAGGTACCACAGAAGACAACTCATTACCGGAACGCACGTACATGATCTCACAACAGACGACCACGAATATGCAGTGTAATTAACGAAGGCCACTTCCCGTCTGTTAATTACTGAGGCGACCCTTACAGAGTCTCCTTTTAATGTAAGAAATTCAGCAATTAATGTAATGAACAAAAGCTACAAACGAAACACGTCTTCTCCGTGACTAACTTGCCACCTCTGAATTCCAAGCTGCGACGCGAAGTTGAGATCTGCTGCCTTGTCGTTCGACCAACAAACGATCCAGAATCCTTTTTGACTATAAATTCGAGGGATATTCAATAAGCAATGCAACTCTTTGTTTTTCGGCCAACTTAGCTTGAAAAAATGAGGAATTTCCTGGGGAACATCGTGGAGTACTCCTGCTTCAGACTCTATAGTTTCATGAAGTTCCTACAGGCAGCGACGCTATACACAGTCTTCAAACAGTGTCTGTAACAGGGTTGTATTCCACGCAGAGAGCTGTAACTGACTTTCTTTTGGCGGAAAACCAGAGCAAGGCAGGCATTCATAGACGCTCGCAGAATGGTTACAGAGACATGACAGTGAACAAATGGACGTAGAGTCAATGGGTGAGGCATCTGTCATCATCGCAACAAGGTAGCAAAAACCCGTCCGATCTCCCGCATACCCGCCGGCTACACACAGGTGTGACTCATGCAACGCTGACGTGCGGACACTCTCATTCGAGGTGACCGACAGATCGCAATCAAACAACTCAGTGCTCAGCTGGACGTTTCTGTTGGTATTGCTGACACATTCATCCACGAGTTGGAATATTCAAAGGTATGTGCCCGCAGAGTTCCTCGGCGCTTAACTGGAAACTGTAAGGGGAATGAAGAAACATGTATGCGGAATTGATTGCGCGCTATAATTATGATCGTGCTAATTTTTTGTCGAACATCGTCACAGGTGATGAAACAAGGGTTCATAACTTCGAACCGAAAACCTAAAAGGCAGTCCATGGATTTGCGCCGCACTACCTCTCCTACGAGGAGTTCAAAGCCGCACCATCATCCGATAAAGTCATGGCGACGCTCTTCTGGGATTCTGAAGGGGTTATCCTGTTTCTCGTCCACCATCATGGTGCGACGATCAACTCTGAACTGTGCTGTGCTATCCTCAGGAAACTGAAGAAACGACTCCAGCGTGTTCGTCGCCAAAAAATGCCAACGACCTTCTCCTTCTCCACGACAACGTATGGCCTCACACAAGTCTGCGCACCCGAGAAGATCTCACAAAACTTCATTAGACTGTTCTTCCTCGTCCACCCTACAGCCCGGATCTCACACCTTTTGACTCCATCTGTTTGGCCGGATGAAGGGTGCACTCCGTGGGAAACAGTATGAGGCTGGTGGTGTGGTTAGCAATGCAGCAAGGCGTTGGGTCTGACGTAGAGTAGTACCATGTGGCGTAAGGCCCCCGCATTATGTTGAAAAATAATTTTTTATAGCCAAAAGAGTGGGGAATAATACGATGTACTGGAATCCCGAATAGCCGGCCGCGGTGGCCGTGCGGTTCTAGGCGCTCAGTCTGGAACCATGTGACTGCTACGGTCGCAGGTTCGAATCTTGCCTCGGGCATGGATGTGTGTGATGTCCTTAGGTTAGTTAGGTTTAAGTAGTTCTAAGTTCTAGGGGACTGATGACCCCAGATGTTAAGTCCCATAGTGCTCAGAGCCATTTGTGCCAATCCCGAACAAAAACAACCTGCTGTCAGAAAAAAATGTGTCGTATTACTTACTGAATGCCCCCCTTATATTGCTGCCTATCTCAACCAATAATGTTCTCTTACGTTGTTCACAATAAGCCACATCACCCGGTTACCACGCTGGAAGTGCCACGTCATCCAACGCCATCCTCCCTCTCTCTCTCTTACAGTTGGCTGGCACCATATTTCGCAACATCACGATTTGGTAGGTACCCATTATCCGACAGAAATGTTACACTTTTCCACTTCTGATATAATTACAAAGACAGTGATAAAGCTCTGATTTCTACCGCCTGAGCCTTAATTCTATTTTATAGTTTATCCTTTGTTTTCCTTTACTGGTTTTTCAATGTACAGATTCCATAACATCCAGCAGACGTTACAACCCTATCTCCCTTTTCAATTACTATTCCCTTTCACGACCTTCATGTGTTATAACTGCAGTCTGGCTTTTGTACGAGTTGTGAATGTATTTTTGCTCTCTGCTTCTTATCCAGGTTATTCAAAGAATGTATTTCTGTACATATTTTATTCAAAGAATTTCAAAGAATGTATTTCTGTACATATTTGGAAAGTTTTCTCCAAATTTACAATTGCTGTTAAGGTTATTCAAGTTTCCCTCTATTTTACATACTTTCTGACGTAAGTTTAGTATTGCCCTATGTGTTCCTACATTTCTCCACAAACTAGACACAACTTCCCCAAGATTGGCTTCTATCAATCTTTACATTCTTCTGTAAATAACTGGAATCAGTATTTTGAAAATCAAAGCACATATTACGAACAATTGGTAACTTAGGGTGTAGATGCTACTCTAGGATGTTAATTTTGGTTATCGTGTTGCACCGAATCAAAATAGTCAGAATACTGGTGACATCTCCCTCGCCCCGATCTCGTGGTCGTGCGGTAGCGTTCTCGCTTCCCACGCACGGGTTCCCGGGTTCGATTCCCGGCGGGGTCAGGGATTTTCTCTGCCTCGTGATGGCTGGGTGTTGTGTGCTGTCCTTAGGTTAGTTAGGTTTAAGTAGTTCTAAGTTCTAGGGGACTGATGACCATAGATGTTAAGTCCCATAGTGCTCAGAGCCATTTGAACCATTTTTGACATCTCCCTCAAAAGGAAGCAGAAGATGTTTCTCTGAAAATGTTTTGCCTCTTCCCCACCAGACTTGGACTGTGTTCATGGTAACGATAGTAAGAAGTACGATACATGCTATAAACTGGCAGGAAGTAACTAGAGTGCCTTGCACACAATACATCTCCGCCTTGCGAAATGCACTTGCCATCAATAGCAAAGAAATTACCATCATGACGAAAGTAACGCCTTAGTACGAGAATCACGTCTGTAATCGTCCAGACGTCACAGTAAATGATGAGAGTCACTAAGAAATGCGAATACGTGAGACCCCTCAGAGTTAATCTCACCTATCTACATTTGTTTCTTATCTCTAATTGACCGATACAATGGCCGAACGTGACTGCGAAAGAGAAGTGTTTGGCAGGGAAAGCACGCTAACCTAATTTATATTCGAGGAGAGTTGAGCGCAGTGAGTCGCCACAAAGTTACGTCGCATTCCTGCGCGGTATTAACTTGGGATCAACTTTCGCCTGCACGGCAAAGTTCGGTAGCCAAACTTGCCACTCATTCTGTTCTGGGACATTAAACCGGTCTTGGAACGGTTCCAGGGAAATAGGGACAAAGAAACTTGTCTTTTAATTAACTCTGCCGTTATTAACGGTTTGAAATACGATACCCAGTCGCCCGTCCCGTGGCACGGGCAACTAAAAGCTATTTCTTGTGTTTCTTGCGTTCTCAATTTTCTGGCCATAATGACGTCAAAGAATGCCTCTCCCGACTAAAACGCAGGCCGGAACAATAGGAAGCCACAAAAGCTGTCTTTATATTGTGAGAAGGGCATTTCTGCCGCTTGTTAAGACTCGAGGAGAACCGAATCAGGGGTACAAATTTAACACACAATACAGGAATTACCTTACAGTATTTTTAATGAAATGTGGTATTTTCCGAAAAGAAAGATTACTCTCTAAAGGACTGATCGAATAGTTTACATACTGAAGCTGAACTGGAGCGCAAGCTGTGGTGGCCGAGCGGTTCTAGGCGCTACAGTCTGGAACCGCGCGACCGCTACGGTCACAGGTTCGAATCCTGCCGCGGGCATGTATGTGTGTGATGTCCTTAGGTTAGTTAGGTTTAAGTAGTTCTAAGTTTTAGGGGACTGATGACCTCAGAAGTTAAGTCCCGTAGTGCTCAGAGTCATTTTTTTGAACTGGAGCACTAAAGACGTGTGTGACTTCAGTTCGTCTTCTATTCCGTTGAATCACCAATGCAAGTATACTGCTCGGTATTAGAGACAGATATTGATTTTTTAATACTGTTCTGCTCGTTTACATCCTGAATCAAAAGACCTCACTCACAAATTATCTTGCCATATTAATCGCATAAAACAAACAACATAAACATTTAGCCTATAAGGTCTACTATTTCTCTTACAATGGAAGTACAGACACAAACTCATAAATCCGTCTGTACAGTAATTTCGGTAATGACAGAAAAGATATTTAATAATGTCCTAGATTCTTTTTTATTTTTTGTACAAAATTAGTTATAACTGTTATTTCTGTCACAATTATACAACTGTACATATTTCATGAGATACATCAATATCTTAAAAAGCTTTGTACACCCCAATAGCATCTATATTACTAAACGGCTAAGGCGGTTCATTGTTCATAATTTCAAGTTACAGGTTGCCTGTCTAACAGCTTGCAGGGGCCGAAAACCTTAAATATTAATATTTTCATAAATATAAATTTAAAACGCTG
Source organism: Schistocerca americana (assembly GCF_021461395.2). Lineage (NCBI taxonomy): Eukaryota > Metazoa > Arthropoda > Insecta > Orthoptera > Acrididae > Schistocerca > Schistocerca americana. Next base: position 158,492,666 of record NC_060119.1, on the reverse strand, counting down.
TAATAATTTACTCATTAAGAGGTATAATCGAATGCCAAAGGTTAACACAGTAAAACAAGTACTATAGGTAGAAAGTGTGTATAAATTTCGAGGCAGCGTAGTTTATGTCTCGAAAATTACTCAATAATCTAGTATTTGATGATGAGAGCACTCAGTGAGTTCCCATTTCAAACCTTTTCTGAACTTTTTCTGGCTTACACGCTTAACGTCAAATATTCAACACACTAATCAGGCGTTCTCAAGATGTTTCATACGGGGGAATTTGATTCTTTAAAGAATCTGGTGTTGACTGGTATTCACTAACGCCCTATTTCCGCCAATGGGAAAAAGTCTCTACAGACTTCAGACTTCATGACATGTGTGATCTGTAATAGCGGGGAATCCTCTTATAGGCTCCTTTTCCACAAAATATTTACTGAGCTGAAAAGATCATGCTAAATTCCTGACACAGTTTCTTCCACCAACGCTACACGACTTTCTGGGGTTTTCCTCCTCAGCAAAAGCTGAGCTGACTACGTAAAATTTTTAAAAAAAATTAATGTACAAAATTTCATACCTACCACAAGAACTAGAGGGGTAAAGCACAACGAATCAATGAATTCAGTACAGATTTAGGAAAGTGTATATACTGCAGGCGCGCTGAGAATGGGGGAAAGAGGATGGACAAAATTAATCCAATAAATAAACGATCGATGATAAGCATTAAGAAGAGTTCCGAGAGATGAGGTTAGGTAACTAATTACGGCAGGCACAAAAGTGAAGTCTCATACCTCAGTTTTCGTGAAACCACTCACAGTCAAAATCGCAAAAACGTGTGCTGTGAAAAAGGAACTGGAAAAGCAAAATGTGTTGAATAATTCGAAGATAAGAAGTTAGTTTAGCATTTGTCAAACTGTCTCTTTCAATTTATTTTCGGATGAACAGATGAAGACGTCTTTGAAACTTTTAGCAAACACTTAAGATGTTAAGGTATTACTTCAGATACTGTTAGGTTATGGAATTCCTGTGAGCTGACAAATATAAGTGTGCTGAAGTTCTTCCCATTAGATTAAATATTCCAGTAGCTGAATTAGGGCACTGAACACAGCGGTAGAAATTTAAGCACTAACATGGCTAACTGTGCTGAGTGTTAAAAAGCATACCATATTTTGAGCGGTGGTAGTATGGAGAAAGTCAAGGGAAGATGTCCAGTAAACATGGACTCTAAATCGCATACCTTAAGAGCTATGAGCAGTTGATCAGTAGAAGAAACGCATTTCACAGCAGCGAAGATGAACAAGTGTTTACGACTCCTAAGGTACCCATGTTTACTCTACAATTTATTTGTTTTGGACTATACTACCACCTCTCAATACGTACAGAGGAGAGCCTGCAGTAGAAGAGAGGTGTTTCACAGCAGCAAAGAGGAAGAAGTACTCATAGTACTTAAGGTATGCATCTTAGAACTCATGTTTACTGGACATTTTGATCTCGGTTTCGTCCATACTATCACCTCAACAAATACAGATAACTTCTTTCGTGGCACCTTGTACATTTGTAGAGCATCATAACAACGTATGATTCTTTTCAGTGCTAGTGAAAAATTATAATAAATATTTGAAGCCCTCAAGAAAACAGAGTATTATTTTTAAACTACAGAACGTGAATTTGTAAAATAAGGCAGATGAATCCTGGACATAATGGAATAATCAGGTAATATGGATTATCATGTTTTCTCATGGATCCAGTGGTGTTTACAAGTGGACGAGACAGCCGATATAGAGGCCAAGACTGCAGTCTCTCTTCCTCGGCCTGCTGTTCGCATGGTTGCCTTAGCCGATCTACAGAGCGTTTTATGTCGTCGTGTTGCTCTTTTATGGCACACATATTGGTCTACCATTCCCGATAATAATTACGGGACGTGAAATCTCTTCCCTCTGCTTGGACCTCTTCCTCGCGGCCTCGTCATCGATGCTGCGGATAGGGCACTGTCTGTTTAGCCATCGACATATTTTAAGTGGTGATCCTTTCCCACTTTGTCCCCACAGCTCTCAACCTTGGACGGTGAGATACCTCTTAGTTCAGTGCCCCTATTTTAATCCGCTACGCGCCCGTTTACAGCTGTCGCCTGATATCCATTTTAGTAGATGACACGTGCTCAGCCGATCGCGTCCTTGATTTTATGACATCGGTCATTTGAAGCTCTTTTTCTGGGGAAAACAAGGGTTCCCCCCCTTCAATAGGGGGGGAGCATCTCGCGGACAATGCCAGCATTCATATCTTACATCACAAACGATCAAAGATAATACAAATGCTTGCTAATGCTTGATACAAAATACAGATAAAACTGTCAGAAATAACACAAATCCGATTTTGTGAACAGTTTAGACCGTCAGATACAGCCATCATCAGATGATAATCGTTACGATGGTGGTAACCTAGGATGGTGGTAATCCGTTACAGGCTTAAAAATGGCTCAAATGGCTCTAAGCACTATGGGACTTAACATCTGAGGTCATCAGTCCCCTAGACTTAGAACTACTTAAACCTAACTAACCTAAGGACATCACATACATCCATGCCCAAGGCAGGATTCGAACCTGCGACTGCAGCAGTAGCGCGGTTCCGGACTGAGGCGCCTAGAACCGCTCGGCCACAGAAAAATATTAAAGAATAAAAATTAGCCGCCCCAAAAAATTAAAGCTAATAATATTCTTATAAAAACAATTCTAGTATACTCAGCTAAAAAAATTAAAGTAAAACCCCCTTCTCTTAATTATAAGCTGCACCTTGACCTGAAATATTTTATAATTATAAATCTTGAGAATTATAACTCTAAAAAGATTCTCTTAAAAGTACCGTTCCGTACCACAGTCAAAAACGTACTGTTTAAGATTGACTTTGGTATCGAGCCTTAATATGATTCCCCTATTAGACTACGCCTACGTTAACTAGACTTTTTAACACAAATTGTAATAATCTTTTAGTACATCGTACAGTTCCACCAGTGGTAAGAACTGACGGAAGTCCCAGAACTATACTATGACACATAATTCTTCTTCTTGTTCTTCTTGAACGTAGCATTGATAACCCTACCACTTCATACCAATCATTCTAAAAATGGCCCAGATGCACTTATCAGATCCGTTAATGATGTATAATCATTGTTTGACATGATGCATGTTTTATTAGCATCATATTATGGTTTTCAACTACTGGCAGACACTCCAGTAGAATAAATCAATGTTTTGCAGTCGGGTGAACTTCCGCTCTTACGCTCAAAATTGCTATTGTAGATGATAATTTAGTCTTTGATCTATGCCATGCTGGAGACGAGATATACAGGGAGAATATACAGGGACACTAAAGTCGCTAGAGGAGCTGATGAGGCGACCGAAGCTTTGAGTGGAAGAAAAAGACGAAGGAACAGTGAGTGAGCGCTTGCGCGTTCAACTAGTTTGAAACAGACAAACAGCGCAGAAACTTCACCGGCGTTGCTGTGTAGCTGACAGTTCTGCAGAGTATTCATTACGGCCCCGCATCAGCGAGACAGAATGCAGCTACGGCGCTGAAAATGGAGTATCGGCCTTGGGGGCAGACTGGCGAAGTAACGTTCCGGGAGCGATGCGTCAGGCAGACAGGCGGAAATGAACGGGGCGCTGCGCCGTCGGAAGGGCTGCAGAAGGCGTCGGGGCCAACAGCGTACTTGCTGGAGACTAACTTCTCGTTCCCGACTGTATAGCGGTCTCGAGTACGAGGAGGGCGCATCATTGCAGCCGAGTAGCGACTAACTGGGGCTTCTACAACGGCAGAAATGCAAAGCACTGCACCATGAAGTACCAGTCCGATATTTATAAACACTAGCTCAATGCCCGGCGATGCCAGTTAATGAATTTATTCCTGTCTTCTAGTAGTCTATCTCTCTGTCCATCACCACCAACCGCTGTCTCTGTCCACGTCCTCCATCCTCCCACTCTCTGCCTATCTCCTCCTACCCTCTCTTTCTGTCAATGTGTTCTTCCCCCTCCCCCCCCCCCCACACCCCCAACCCACTATCGATTTGCTCCTTCCCCCTCAGTCCATCAGCATCTTCACTTTCTAATTCCATCTCCTCCTGCCCCTCTGTCAATCCCCTCCTCTCCCAACTCCCTGTCGATTTTCATCTTTTTCATCTTCTCCCTTTTACTTTCTGCGTCAATCGCCTCATCTCCCGTTCCGCTGCCCATTTCCTCCTCCCCCACTGTCTGTTCATCTCCTCCTCCCCCTCTGTCCATCTCTTCCTCCTCGCCTCCTCCTCCATCTCCTTCCAATTTCTTCCGCTTCATTTATCCCTGTCAATTTGCTCATCCTTCTATCTATATCTGTCTCCTTGTTCCCCCTCACTGTCCATCTCCTCATCCTCCTTTCTCTATTAACATTATCACACTCACCTCCATAGAAGACTGGTGTTTCTTACCCCAACAAATTTTCTTTCAGATTGTAATTAATATGTGTACTATATTGGGCTGAAATCGTTCAGGGGCTTAGAATGAGCTCGCATAGGCACATGTCAAACATATTTCACACGTAATTAATATGTTTCATGGGTATCTGTACACGTGTTTGAGCTACATGTCTGGCGAATTTCACCCTGTAGTCTCGTTTTCACGCAGCTCAATGTTTATGACGTCATATCTCCTGAACTATGCGCTGTACAATAATTTAATTTTGCAAGTACATGTAGTAGTATTTATCTCTACTGTCCGCGAAATGCGTTTTGAATAGATTTATAATGTTACTTATAATCCGTCATGATTGAAAAAGTTTTTTATTCGTATGACCGGTTTCGTTTCATTCAGAACCATCTTCAGATCTGTAACGATAATGATACTAATTTACTATTTCACAAAAGCGAACCATTTTCATCTTATCTAATCAACATCAAATGCACCAGAACGTACCTGATATTTCAGTTACAGGAGTAACCAGTCCAAATCCAGCTGCGTCACATAAAATTGGTTGGCAGAATGCACGTCATTCATATTAATTATAACACTATTACCGACAGGTAGCGTCTGGTACATTTGTTACATTCCATTTGCACATATTGTATTCAGTAGATTTTATTGATTAACTTTTATCTCCAAAAATATTTAATTAAAATCTGTAGATGTCAAGGTCTGCATTTACCTTAAAGTGTTCAATTTAGAATTTAATATATCATTTCATAAGCTACGCTGTGACACCTGCAATACTTGTGACCGATGAGAACACGTAATCAAAGCAGAGGTAGATGCCAGCATAATTAACAGTCAAAATCTGGAGAAAGAGCTGCACCTAAGGAAAGTTGAGCAAGCAGGAGCCGCTAAGAAAGGAGATATACAGAAGTCAAAAGAAAGCTCAACACATGTACTTACTTTCGACCTTGAAATAACATTGCCCACTCCAATGCTAACGACCAATGTTATTAACTACAAGAGACAGCTTTGGACATTTAATCTTGGAATACATGACTGTAGAACAGATCAAGCTTTCATGTAATGTGTTCTGAAAAGACTGCCTCATTTGGACCTTCTGCAATTAGTTCTTGCTTAGTGAAGTATGTAAAATCATTTCCATTTGGTAATTAACATATTATTGTCTACAGTGATAGGTGCGGTGAGCAAAACAAAAATCAAATATCGCTAAATTTTCGCTTTATATTGTTGCTCATACTTCTATTGAAATTGTTGATTATAAATTCCTCGTGCCTGGACATAGTTACCTTGAGAATGATGCGGATTTTTCTCACATTGAGAGGAAGAAAAAGCAAACCCGGTTTATATTTGTGCCACAGGATTGGATGAAGCTTGTAGAAAATGCCTGGACGACATTTCACGCGAAAGAAATGAAGCAAGATGATTTCCTATCTACAGAACCAATTGCAAAACCTCTCATCAACAGAAAAATAGACACTGTGATCGATGCAATACAATAAAGCTGAATCAGAAGCTTTTTTCATCAATGAGACATCGAATGAAGAGACACAACTTCGAAAAGTAAATCTTGCATGTCCATGTAGGTCTGGAACAATACCTGAACGACGTACATTACCTCGACATGGACCAGTGTGTTTAAGGCAAGCAAAAATTCGTAATTTGTCGTAGTTGTTACAGTTTATTAATCCAGTGTGCCACAACTTCTATAAGAGTCTAACACCGATTCAGAGCTTACCAGAAAACCAGCCAGGACGTCGTTGTCGCCCTTGTGGTCGTCTCCGTGGTGGCAGCAAAGATCAATATCATCTTTCACACTTTCCACAGTACACTGCACATCAGGTGATGAAGAATGCAATGCTGACAACTGTGATAGTGATGAAGTGAATGAAAGCGAGTAAGAGGAAAGAGTTTATTCTTTAAAGGGATAGTGATACAAGTGACATTTTATGAAGACATTTTGAAACCATAATGGTACAAGTGAACTTTATGAATATTTCAAACTGTGACGCCTTATACCAAAGACCTTAAGATATTTGTCATGTTTATGTTCCTCAAGTGTAAAACTTCGTATAAATCATTTGTTTAATTTTGTATAAGCTGTGACTTTATATAAACACTGATGTGTTTAAATTCGTTTTTCTCTCAATAAACTCTATGCAATTTATACCATTGTGATTTTCTCCTATTCATATAACGCATAGACAATTCAGTACTACAGAACACAGATATGCCCTCCTGTGCATGCCCCTCCAAATTGCTCAAGCTATGACACTGCATATGCTGCGGATCCTGCATTGGAGGGGGGGGGGGGGGGGCGGAACAGGACAGTTGTGAGAGCGAGGCGTGTGGGCACATCACAAGCTTTGGTCACCTGAACAGGGAGGCACATGAGGTCAGCTGACATTATTCCATACTTCCACTTATCAGTGGTATCATTCTTGGGAAATACCACCAGGCACATTTCAGCACTGAATGTTTAAAATGTAGTAGTGATTCCTCCTAAAGACTTGTTGGTTTTAGTTCTGTTACAGATGCCGTAACTGACATTTGGAATATCATAAAATTTCATTGGTAATATCTTTAAGGAGCCCTGAATGTGAGTCCAGTAGACACAAAAAAAAAGTATTCCTCACATCTGCTCACTGTCTCCTAAACGTTGAAACAGCTGGCACGGGCAGGAACAAAAACGCCTTTGAATTTAAATTTCGGGACAAGAAGTAGCATCGGCGAATGAGAAGCGAGTCTTCTCCCGACGCAGGACCGAAGATCAACTGGCGTCGGCACTTTTAGCTTTTTTTTTTTCTTCTACTCTATCTCCGTCTGCCGCTTGCATCACAAGCCGTTCCGGGCCGACTCGGCCGGCCTCAGTTATTCAAACACAGTTTCCTGTTCAATAAGACGAGCCACATGCATTATTCATGCGGACGTATATATACAAATACAGAAAGTGCGCCTCCATTCGGAGCCACTGTTAAATATTTAGGGCAGAGATTCTGAAGGTGATGTATCGCTTCCGTGTCCGCGTTAATATTTCAGCGGCCTCCCGCGTTTTGACACTCGGTTATGATGATGCGGTGAGCTAAATTCCAGAATACATCTGTAATAATGTACCAGTCATGTTTATATCACCATATATAACGCGGAATTTCACAGCCCTCTAGATTTATCTACGTCCGAAACACGGACCGAGCAAATGCGTTGACGCTCGGCTCCGCACTTCCGCGAGAGGCGCACCCGTTGACAGTTTCCAGTATATCGGTTTAATGAGCCAAGCTGGCTGCAGCCTCTTGCTGAGAGTATAAACATTATGCTTCTGCTCATTCTCCGTTTGATACCGCAGGGAGACGCCAAAAATCCGGCTATTCTAGGGCAGTTGCACGCTTCCTGAAAACAGAACATATCTCTTTCAGAACATCACCAGTAATAGGAAACAGAAAGTGATGTCGCCCTTACGAAGAAAACGTAAAAAAGTATAATTTTTAATGAAACAAGTAAGATGTGAAATAGAAAGACTGTGTTGAAAACAAGCAATAAAAGGAAACAAACGAAATTATTTGGAAATATCTTGAGAGCATATGAATAAATACAACGAAAATCTGTTAAGAAACCGAAAATATTTAGGCTATAAGAGTGTGCAGGAGGCAAAAATACCACTTTGGCTGTGCAGGCATAACACTGTTTCACCTGAGATTGCATGTAGAGTGGTAGAAAAAGACATAGAAATATGCCGAAATCAGAAGATTTTTTTAAATGATGGTTGGTTGTAGAGATGGATCAAACACTCATATAGACTATAATGATAATAAAGACGTTACAGAAGTAGTTTTAGAAGAGGCACATAAAGACATATAGAGCGTGTGGAGATTTTAGTGTTTGTGGACAAGTGATTAAAGCAGTACAAGAAATTATAAAAAAACAACTGTTAAGATTATCTTCCGAATGACTGAGTAAGAAGATAATTCCTCAAAATTGGATTGTAGCTTCAATTATTCAGCTTCACAAGGGCTACTGATGAGCCAGCCCACTGTCACGATGGACAAGATATTCTCTAATATTTTTCACTGAACCCTTAGAAAAAGAAATTCTGGTTTTTATTAATCAAAAGAATGTGTACCACAATTGACAATTTGCAATTATAAAACTAATTATACAAAGGATAAATATGATTTACCACATCGTAATAAACACATAGAAGCTATTCTCTCGCTTATAACAAAATCTGTACTGGCAGGTATTGAGAAACGGTATATGTTAATATACCGAGTAATCTATAGGGTGAAATACATAGGGAGAATCAACTAAAACTTGCACTCCAAATATTGTGAAAATGGAAAAGTGCTACTCCTGTGCTGTTTTCTCATAACGGATTTCATAGTTAGGGGCTCGTATTGTTAGCTAATAAACAGACTGTAATAATACTCAGAAAGTGTATTGTCTGTGTAGAAGTACACTATGTTAAATGGAACAATGCCTACTGACATTAACAAACTGAAATTAGAGTAAATGATAATGTCGTTGATGTTTGGTGCTGGAGTCTTGTGCGAGTTGTCTACGAGATATCATATTGTGCAAAATTTCCACATCGAAACTTGTTCGAGCACTCACTTTGCGTAGTTGCAACATACGATCTTGTCCTGTTTGCTTAGAGTGTGTTTGTATGTTCCTTGAGTGCATCGTGACAGGCGACATGTTCATGGTATATGGAGAGCGTTCGAAGAAACCAGTTCGTTCTTGTACTGTGAATGCGGCAAGATATCCGAGATAACTTCAATCATCTCGGAAATTATCCACCTCTTCAACCAGTTACGTGAAGGTGGTGGTGTAATACCTAGCAATAGAAGGAAACAAGGGACGACACCCTCCGCACAATCGCACGAGAGTGACTTACCACATATCTCTCCTTCGAGAGCTGCGTAGAAACGATTATGAGAACCGTGTTAATTTCTGTACATGGGTCTTAAGACTGGATGCTCCAGATAAGTCATGTATCTTGTTTAGTGATGAAGACATATTTACCAAATATGGGCAGGTAAACCCCCGAAACATGCACTTTTGATCTATTGACAATCCCCGTTGGCTTCGTCGGTTGGAACATTAGCATCCACGGAGTATAAAAGTGTGGTGTGGGGCAGTGAACGATCAGCTTATAGGTCTGTTTATCATGGACAGAACACTGAACGCGCACACATACCGCAGCCTCCTAATATGCCACCTTCCCTGATATGGAGCGATGTATTACTGCAGCCTGCTCGGACATCTCGCTGAAATGCTAGCGCGTGCGTACCAGTTGTTCTGTACCACACTGGAAGCGTGTACTGCCGCTGTCTGTGGTCATTTTGAACACAACCTGTGACGTTCAGTTATCTCGTTACTGGGCAGAATCCACATAACTAGTATTGTTTTTCAGTGTGTGCTAACACAGGTATTGTATAAATGTCTGTGTGGGAACTTTTCAAAATACGCTATCTCGTAAACGACTCTCTCTATAAGCCTGCAACATACACCACTGATCTTCTAAATTACCCTAATTTTATTTTGTAAATATCAGTAGGCATTGTTCAGTTTAAAAAGGTGTATGTTTGCACAAAAAATACAATTTCTAAGTATTACTACAATCTATTGATTGGCGAACAATACGAGACACTAACTAGCAATCTATTGTGTGAAAACCGCACTTCAATACCACTTTCCATTTCCGCAATATTTGCGGTGCAAATTTTAGGTGATTAACCTTGTTTAAGTGCACGGTACGAATAATGTTTCGCACTTACGACGCATCACTTTTGAAAGATGATTCTGGACCCAGAACGAATTTTCACTCTGCAGCGGAATGTGGGCTGATACAAAATTCCTGGTAGATTAAAACTGTGTGCCAAAGTGGGAGTCTAACATGGGACGTTTGTCTTTCGCGGGCAAGTGCTCTACCAATTGAGATGGTTAGGCACGAATCACGCACAGCCCTCACAGCATTAACTTTGCCAGTACTTCAACTCGTACCTGTTTCTAGGAGTGCTAGTCTCATAAGATAGACTGGAGAGGTTGTGTGAAGCTTGAATGATAGGAGAAGAGGTACTGACGGAAGCAAAGCTGTGAGGTCGAGTCGTGACGCATGTTTACATATCTCAGTCGGTAGCGAACTTGACCGTCAAAGGTCCCATGTCCGAGTCTCAGTGTCCAGAAAGGATGTCGGAGTCGGTCTCTTTAGCATCCAGGAACGTTCTGGTATCAGACATCGTTTCACGATGTTACCATCCTCTCTTGTTTGATGTATTCAAATCTACAGTTCTACAGTGTTTAGCCTCCAATGCTTCCTTTAGTGCCATGAAGGTCATTTCCTAATGGCTTAACACATTTCTTCCCATCCTGTCTGCTCTTCTTGTCAGTGCTTTCCCTATGTTTATTTCCTCACATATTCTGCAGAGAACGACTACATTACTTGTCTTTTTAGTCAATCTAATACTCAACATCCTTCTACAGCACCACTTCTCTAACGATTAGATTCTCTTCTTCCCTGGTTTCCCCACAGTCTATGATGCACTACCATACATTACTGTGCTCCAGACACACAGAAATTTCTTTATGACTCTTTTAGCCCGGATCGCCCTCATCGCCTGTGCTTCATGCGTCGTTCGTTGTACTTAGATATTAACTCTGTTCTGAATATCATCTCTTCTATGCCTCTCAAGCTTCGTCTCAATTTACATCTGCACTAAGTACACGATTCAGTTCAGCAGGTTCTGTTATTATGCTTCACTTCCATTAAGGTTAGAAATATCAGCGAATCTTGTAACTGATATCCTCCCACCCATAAATTATATATAAATATAATAATTTTAAATCCCACTCTACGGGACTGATGACCTCGCCGCTTAGTCCCATAACCACCCTGAATCAATCAATCCCATTCTTCTAAATTTATTTTATTTACAACATTGCTTCGTAAGACAGAATGACGGAAATGTGGTTATGAAATACAATCGTCAGTGACGAGGACTAGAAGAATAAGCTAGGTAATCTTTACAGACTCTAAAAAAAGCAAATATTCAAGAACACACCAAAAAACTGAGGCATAACACAGGGGAAGCTAACTTTTCTGAAGGCAAAACACTCGCTAAAACTGCGTAGACCCAGAAAATTGTTTTGAAGAAGTAAATCTTATTTAATCTATTCTTGTCAGGAGCAACACAGTTACGATATAGTGTTTTTTCAGCTACAGTGGCGCCATGATAACACCCGGGCTGCCATTGGTTAAATTAAAGTATCCCTTTTTCTGTACCGCACAGCTCGTGCAGTGAAGCTGTTTTCACTGTTTTTATAACATTATCCATAAAAACGGATAGCTTCAAAGAAAATGAGTGCAACAAAAGTGAAATTTAGCCGCGTCCAAACAACTTTTAAACCAAATGCTATGAATATTACACCAAACGGTTATACAGAGAAAAAAAGGAACGTTGGAGCTATACCTCAAGTAATTAACTTTCATGGCTCGGGTTCTCAGTCACGCATATTTTTAAAAGACATCGTGATCGTTTCTACCTAAAAGCTATTTATTCAAAAAATACACTATCATACTCTAAGCATTATGGCCATTACCAAGTGGAGTATTGTGGAACTGCAAAACAGAGAATTAGCATAATGCTTTGTAAATGGCAGTTACGTAGCAGAATAACACAGAACTGACATTATACGTCACTACATGTCAAAACTTTAGAAAACCCAGATATATACAAAGTTAGTCATGTAAGACGTAACACTCTTGTTATTTCGTGAACGGTTCCAGATAACGAAACGAGGTTTTCGGCAAATGATAGTATGCTAAGTGTCACGTACTTTGCTATGTGTTAAACTTTCTTAATTGTTGTATCGATCGAGATATTGTAGCAAGTATGATTTTTTTAAAAAGAATGACATACTTTCTTAACGGCATCCGAAAGTGCTTGAAAAGACAAGTACAGAGATATGAAGCTTGTTAATTTTGAAGCAGATACTCTTCGCAAAATAATCCGAAAAATGTACTAAAATTGGAAACCATTGTGGCCAAAGTCGCCTATTGCGGTGAAAACTCCGTCACGCAGAGCTCTCATGCGAGGCTCCATTTTGTATGTAGCAAAACAGACCCACGCTACTAAGATGAAATCTAATTTCCTGTACGACATAGTCACAGGATCAATTATTGTTTTTGTATGTGGAACTATGGCTTACACTAGCATGACATGAGGCTGAGTTAAACTATTTTAGATGTATGTAGGTTCTACAATTTCAACAGCTTTCCTTTTAAACCCCTATTTATCAAAGCCGAAACGCAAACCTGGGTCATTCATAATAATAAACGGCTTCCTTCAACGGGAAAAGGAATGTGCTATATTAACTTTCTTAGAACGGAAAAAAGAATAATACATGACCCGTCTTTGTCTGGAGATGCATGATTGCTTCTTAAAGTGAACCACCTGCTGTCGGACAAATGTGTCTGTAAATTCTACTCGAAATTGTAATCATACGAAATGCATTTTAAATAAACTAAACGTTTTATTCAGAATGACGGATAAAACATGTCACCTAGAAAATAAAGTCTTCTTAAGAAACGTAGTGTTACACTTTACTTACGTATGTGCTTGAATATTTTAACATACACTGGAAAGGCACATTTGCAACCGCCGTTCGAGAGATAGAAGCAGTTTCGCAGCATTAAAAATAAATGATTTTGCAGCCAAAGGCGTCAATGAAGTCACTTAAGAAATTGGACAGTGCGTATTCACCTCGCACTTCCGTAGAAACTTAATTATGAGTGTAGATAATAATAATAATAATAATAATAATAACAATAATAATGCGTGGCTCCAAGGCCAGATGCAAATTTCTATTGGACGCCACTACGGTGACTTACTTGTCACCAATCTATCCCAGTTATCCAACCGGATCAAGGGGACCTCAGTTTAACTTGGAATCCGGACCACCTGTTTTCTAATGGTCACTTCTCTAATCGTTGAGTTGTGATGGCTAGAACAAAAAGAAGACTGGAAAAGCTGTGGCCCGACTGAGGCCGTTTTCCAAGCACGTGATTCCTCTAGAAAACCAGAACAGAAACTTAAAAAAAAAATGAAATCTGTAGAACTTGATCAGTGAGTCTGCAAGTATCAAAGTATGTCACATAAATGGTCGTATCATTTCGTTGCATTGAGTCAGAAGCTCAAATTTTTTACACCATCAACGGAACGAAGACGTTACTACCCGAAAACAAAATTCAACTTCGTTCTTACACCCGTTCCGGAGTGAAAGAGGTCTTAACAGACGGACATACAGAGAGACGGGCAAAAAAGTGATGCCGTAAGGGTTCCGTTATTACTGACTGAGGTGGTGTTGTTGTGGTCTTCAGCCCAGAGACTGGTTTGATGCAGCTCTCCATGCTACTCTATCCTGTGCAAACTGCTTCATCTCCAAGTACCCTCTGCAACCTACATCCTTCTGAATCTGCTTAGTGTATTCATCTCTTGGTGTCCCTCTACGATTTGTAACCTCCACGCTGCCCTCAAATACTAAACTGACGATCTCTTGATGTCTCAGAGCGCGTCCTATCAACCGATCACTTCTTCTAGTCAAATTGTGCCACAAATTCCTGTTCTCCCCAATTCTGTTAAGTACCTTCTCATTAGTTACACCATCTACCCATCTAATCTTCAGCATTCTTCGGTAGCACCACATTTCGAAAGCTTCTGTTTCCTTCTTGTCTACGAAACCCTAAAAACACGAAGTGGACATTGAGTTATCATAAGAGTCTTGAAACTAGTAAAAGTTGAAAAGTGAGGCTCAGCAAAGTGCTTGCGGCAGTAGGGGAAGTCTTTAGATTATGAAGACGACTCTTAAGTTCCGAATTTGTCACTTTTAAATCATCTTGTGCTACGTAACATCGTTACATGATGTGGTATTGTTGTTCACAGCAGAAAATTCTGCAGCAGCAGCAGTTTAGTAACAAGGTTACCAAAGCGTGCAGACGTTAGGATCAGAAATGAATGTGCGAGGTTCCAAAGCATTCTCCCCCCCCCCCCCCCCCCCCCCTCAGCCTCCACTCCCTGTCAGCCACCGCAGACTTCCCGAAACAAGTGTGCTGTTGGGATGAAATTTATTACAGCCCCACAGGGAGGTCCCCCTCGGACAGAAATGAGCCATCAGTAACACGCATCGCCCCCGCGTCTCCCGCTACGAGATTTATCCCACAGACTCCCCGCTGCGGCCGCCTTCAATGCGCTATTAGGCGCCGCTCTGCCACGAAATCACTGTCCGCATTGTGGCCGTCGTCCGTACTCGTCTCCTGTAGCGAGCGCAGTCCCTCCGCACAGCACCGCGGCGTAAGCAAAGTCTGATTGCCAGCCGCGCCGCCGGGATTAAAGTACACTGCTGTGCGGGACTGCCGGCTACAAGGGGCTCGTTAGCCACTCCATTACTGGATAGCGTTTTCCGTGTGCTCCTGTCTGCATTCCGCTTTCGACACTGGCGAGTGGTAGGAACGGCACCGAGCAAAACAACCAACCAATAAACAACTTGTTGTGCCAGATTCATAACACCAGTGTCGCCAGTAGCACAATAAACATGTCCGATTACACTGCTACCATTTATATTTACATTACCTGACAAACCCGGAGCCGGCCAGTGTGGCCGATCGGTTCTAGGCGCTTCAGTCTGGAACCGCGCGACCGCTACGGTCGCATGTTCGAATCCTGTCTCGGGAATGGATGTATGTGATGTCCTTAGGTTAGTTAGGTTAAGTAATTCTAAGTTCTAAGGGACTGATGACCTCAGCTGTTAAGTCCCATAGTGCTCAGAGTCATTTGAACCATTTTTGAACAAACCCGGAATTACCCGAGTATCTATTTTGCCAATTTTCTATTAGAAACTAAAGCTTATAGGTAATCCTGGAGTAGAAACTGAGTAACACATACCAGACACTTTCTGTACGTGGAGTGCGACTGCTTCACATGTCTACAAAAAAAAATGGATCAAATGGCTCTGAGCGCTATGGGGCTTAACATCTGTGGTCATCAGTCCCTAGAACTCAGAACTACTTAAACCTAACTAACCTAAGGACATCACACACATCCATGCCCGAGGCAGGATTCGAACCTGCGACCGTAGCGGTCACGCGGTTCCAGACTGAAGCGCCTAGAACCGCATGTCTACAATGCGACTTTGTAGAGTGTAGACGCTCTGTGACAACGACTCTTACATAACTCTATAGACGACTACTATTTTGGCATATAGTCGTTTGCACTCCATAGTTGAAAGCTGTCAAAAACGCTGCCAGGTGCCGAGGATTTACTTGAGTTGAAATGGTTATAGGAGCGTCTTTGTAGTAAAGAGTAAATGTTTTAAAATTTTCTGAACGAGCCCGCAATTTTTAGACATATCAGATTTCAGTATTTAGGACGTCATACACTGGAGAACCACAGAAACTGGTACACCTGCCTAATATCATGTAGGGCCCCCGCTAGCAACCAGAAGTGCTGCGATACTACGTGGCATAAACTCGACTAATGTCTGAAGTGGTTCTGGAAGGAATTGACGCCATAAATCCTTCACGGCTGCCCATAAATCCGTAATAGTACGAGTGGGTGGAGATCTCTTCTGAACAACGCGTTGCAAAGCATCCTAAATATGCTCGATGACATTCATAAAAAATGTTCAAACTCGAGTGAATTCCTAAGGGACCAAACTGCTGAGGTCATCAGAGCCTAGACTTACACACCACTGCCCGCATCTCGTGGTCGTGCGGTAGCGTTCTCGCTTCCCACGCCCGGGTTCCTGGGTTCGATTCCCGGCGGGATCATGGATTTTCTCTGCCTCGTGATGGCTGGGCGTTGTGTGATGTCCTTAGGTTAGTTAGGTTTAAGTAGTTCTAAGTTCTAGGGGACTGATGACCTAAGATGTTGTCCCATAGTGCTCAGAGCCATTTGAACCATTACACACCACTTATAGTAACTTATTCTAAGAACAACACATACCCCCATGTCCGAGTGAGGACTCACACCTCCGGTGGCAGGGGCCGCGCAATCCGTGACATGGCACCCAAACCACACGGCCACTCCGTGTGTCTTGATGTTCATGTCTGGTGATTCTGGTGTGCAGCGGAAGTGATTAAACTCAGAAGAGTGTTGCTGGAGCCAGGCTCTACCATTTCTGGACGTGGGGGGTGTCGCATTTTCCTGCTGCAATTTTCGTCAGAATGCACAATGGACGTGAATGGATGCAGGTGATCAGAAAGGATACTTACGTGCGTGTCACATGTCAGACTTGTATCTAGACGTATCAGGGGTCCCACATCACTCAACTGCGCACGCCTCACACCATTACACAGCCTCCACCGTTCGAATAGTCGCCTGCTGACATGCAGGGTCCATGGATTCATGAGGTTGTCTCCATACCCGTACACGTCCATCCCCTCGATACAATTTAAAAACGAAACTCGTCCGACCAGGCAACAATTTTCCAGGCATCAACTGACCAATACCGGTGTTGACGGGTCCAGGCGAAGCACGAAGCTTTGTGTGGTGCACTCATAAAGGGTACACGAGTGGGCCTTCGGCTCCGAAAACCCATATCGATGATGTTTCGTTGAATGGTTCGCATGCTGACACATATTGATGGCCCAGCATGGAAATCTGCAGTAATTTGCGGAAGAGTTGTTCAGATGGCTCTGATCACTATGGGACTTAACACCTGAGGTCATCAGTTGCCTAGAACGTAGAACTACTTAAACCTAACTAACCTAAGGACATCACACTCATCCACGCCCGAGGCAGAATTCGAAGCGTCGACGCTAGCAGTCGCGCGGTTCCGGACTGAAGCGCTCGGCCACCGCGGCTCGAGCGGAAGAGTTGTCCTTCTGTCATTTTGAACGATTCTCTTAAGTCGTCGTTGATCCCATTCTTGCACGATCTTTTGTCGATACCGGAGATTTGATATTTTACCGGATATTCAAGGTACACTCGTGAAATGGTCGTATGGGAAAATCCCCACTTCATCGCTGACTCAGAGATGCTGTGTCCCATCGCTCGTGAGCCACCTATAACACCATTTTCAAACTTACCTAAATCTTGATAACCTGCCGATGCAGCGGTAATAACCGATCTAACAACTGCGCCTGACACTTGTCTTATATAGGTGATGCCGACTGCTGAGGCGTATTCTGCCTGTTTACATACCTCTGTATTTGAATACGCATGGCTATACCAGTTTCTTTGGCGTTTCGGTGTATCTCTTGAGACATGTGTCGTAGAATGATATATGTTTGTGCACTTATATTCCGGCATAAATGGATACGGTCTGTGAAATACACTCCTGGAAATGGAAAAAAGAACACATTGACACCGGTGTGTCAGACCCACCATACTTGCTCCGGACACTGCGAGAGGGCTGTACAAGCAATGATCACACGCACGGCACAGCGGACAAACCAGGAACCGCGGTGTTGGCCGTCGAATGGCGCTAGCTGCGCAGCATTTGTGCACCGCCGCCGTCAGTGTCAGCCAGTTTGCCGTGGCATACGGAGCTCCATCGCAGTCTTTAACACTGGTAGCATGCCGCGACAGCGTGGACGTGAACCGTATGTGCAGTTGACGGACTTTGAGCGAGGGCGTATAGTGGGCATGCGGGAGGCCGGGTGGACGTACCGCCGAATTGCTCAACACGTGGGGCGTGAGGTCTCCACAGTACATCGATGTTGTCGCCAGTGGTCGGCGGAAGATGCACGTGCCCGTCGACCTGGGACCGGACCGCAGCGACGCACGGATGCACGCCAAGACCGTAGGATCCTACGCAGTGACGTAGGGGACCGCACCGCCACTTCCCAGCAAATTAGGGACACTGTTGCTCCTGGGGTATCGGCGAGGACCATTCGCAACCGTCTCCATGAAGCTGGGCTACGGTCCTGCACACCGTTAGGCCGTCTTCCGCTCACGCCCCAACATCGTGCAGCCCGCCTCCAGTGGTGTCTCGACAGGCGTGAATGGAGGGACGAATGGAGACGGGTCGTCTTCAGCGATGAGAGTCGCTTCTGCCTTTGTGCCAATGATGGTCGTATGCGTGTTTGGCGCCGTGCAGGTGAGAGCCACAATCAGGACTGCATACGACCGAGGCACACAGGGCCAACACCCGGCATCATGGTGTGGGGAGCGATCTCCTACACTGGCCGTACACCACTGGTGATCGTCGAGGGGACACTGAATAGTGCACGGTACATCCAAACCGTCATCGAACCCATCGTTCTACCATTCCTAGACCGGCAAGGGAACTTGCTGTTCCAACAGGACAATGCACGTCCGCATGTATCCCGTGCCACCCAACGTGCTCTAGAAGGTGTAAGTCAACTACCCTGGCCAGCAAGATCTCCGGATCTGTCCCCCATTGAGCATGTTTGGGACTGGATGAAGCGTCGTCTCACGCGGTCTGCACGTCCAGCACGAACGCTGGTCCAACTGAGGCGCCAGGTGGAAATGGCATGGCAAGCCGTTCCACAGGACTACATCCAGCATCTCTACGATCGTCTCCATGGGAGAATAGCAGCCTGCATTGCTGCGAAAGGTGGATATACACTGTACTAGTGCCGACATTGTGCATGCTCTGTTGCCTGTGTCTATGTACCTGTGGTTCAGTCAGTGTGATCATGTGATGTATCTGACCCCAGGAATGTGTCAATAAAGTTTCCCCTTCCTGGGACAATGAATTCACGGTGTTCTTATTTCAATTTCCAGGAGTGTATGTCGCGAGTAGAGTTAATAGCATGATGAGCAGTATTTCACGCACCTCAGTATTTATGACGTCACATCTCCAGAGCTACGTATCATTCAACAAGATACTTTTGTAGATACACTCAGCGGCATATGCAGTTACTGTCAGCAAAACGTATTGCGAATGATTTAGTAGCAAAGACGTAATAAATTTAGAAGTCATGCACAAAGCGACAGTTTTCCATGTGAGTCAGTGTTTATGAGGTCGTACCTCCTGAACTACGATAGGTAGACCACCGAAGCGATTGATGTCTGACAGGAAGAGATATGCGTACCAAGTTTGATAGAAATCATATATATATATATATATATATATATATATATATATATATATATATATATATATATATATATATATATACAGGGTGAGTCACGAAGATACGTTATTCCACAAGTAACACTGAAGAAAAAAGCTCATGTAAACATTGGTCCGCATATGTTTAGTTACGGAGCTACGGCTAATAAAATATTTTGCTTGAAATTCAGTGACTTCGCTAATATGAAGCCATCGAAAAACTGTACGAGATTAAAGTAACGCACAATTTCCATTTATTTTGTCGTTGTTGATCTGGCGAATCTAATAAAACATGTCCCAGACTTATATCTGGAAAGAAGTGATTTCGTAAAAATTTTAATTTATTAAATACTGGCCAAATTTGTTTTTCAAATTCCAGACAGCTGCGCGAAGTTTTCAGCAGAAGTTTGTAGAGAATTTAATTTTGGAAAAATGATGGTAATAACGTTAACTAAAACTGTATGACTGTGTCAGATAATCTGCTTTTATTAATACCATAGCACACGTGATTTCATGTTAAACCGGAAAAAACAATGCTGAGTTTTAAGTAAGTTGTAGAGTGTACTTACAATTTCACAATAAATTCACACTAAATATTCAAAAATGTCTCCACAGAGTTCATTGCATTTAGCTGCCAGATTTTGTTGCTCGTTTAAGTTTCACAGGGTTGTTATTAACTTCCTCTATTGCATTCATAATGTGAGCAAGTAATGCCTCACGTGTATTGACTTTGTCCTCATAAACTATGTCTTTCATCTATCCCCATACACAAAAATCCATTGGTGTTAAATCGAGCAATCTGGGTGACCGATGGCGTGTAGCACCACGACCGATTCCTATTTCAAAAATAATCTACAAACCACAACAGTTACTGTGTGGTTTCGCTTAAATATAGTGTTTTTGTTATGCTCTTTCACTGACCAATACAGAAAACTAACTCATTTCAACGTTAGGAAACGACTGAAATAACTCACTAATGGTTGTCAACAACGACATAAACGTTTCTACAGTCTTAATGGAAAGTAAACAAATTTACTGGTATGATAATGTTTGCTTCTCTGGATGTTCTGAAAACTACCGCGGATATACATCTGAAACATGTTTTATTAGTTTCACCAGATCAGTAACAAGAATATAAATGGAACTCGTGCTTTACTTTGACCTCGTACAGTTTGGCGATCGCTTCATATTAGCGAAGTTGTTGAATTTCAGGCAACTCCGTAACTAAACATTTGCGGTCCTATGTTTATATGGCTCAGTTGGCTCTGAGCACCATGGGACTTAACATCTGACGTCATCAGTCCCCTTAGAACCTAGAACTACTTAAACCTTACTAACCTAAGTACATCACACACATCCATGCCCGAGGCAGGTTTCGAACCTGCGACCGTAGCGGGCGCGCGGTTCCAGTCTGAAGTGCCTAGAACCGCTCGGCCACACCGGCCAGCTATGTTTATATGAACTTTATATATATGAAACAACGATTAATTAATTCACAAGTAAAGACTCTGAACAACCTCAAGAACTTTAACAGCATTATACACGATTAACACTAATGAACTCTGGTGGCCGTTCTATGTGTCAGAGAGAATTGCAGCACCGACAGTGAGTAGGTTTACGATTATGACTTTTGGGTTCTTCGCTTTTATTTGTAAATCTTTGTAATTTCTTAGTCATGATGTGTCTCGTTCCCTTTTTGTCACACCCCGGACATGTCACACCTAGCACACTGACATTTTTTTTTTTTTTCCGACAGCGCCATCTGTCTGAGAAGAGTAGACGAAAAACGATGTCTCGAAAATACCAACTTTGAATACACCTGTTATGGGCGTATCATATAAAGAAAGCAAAGGAAAGTGGAGTGGAAAGATGAGGAAGATGAGGAAGTTCGGTCGCGGCGTGCGGCGGACGTCCGTCGCCACAGATCGATAGCACCAGCGGCTGTGGCCAGTGGGCAGGGCTCGGAGGACATCCGGGGCGACCGCTACTCCGGCAGCCGTCGCTTTACGACCGGCCACGCAGCGACGCCACTGCGACGCCTTCTGCTTCTAGTCTGCTCTTTGCGCTGGCGATATCAGCACCTGATTCCAAGAGTTTGGGTCAATCGTTTTCTTCTTTTTTTTTCGTATCCTGTTTCTGAAGCAACGTGCCCTCGGCTGTAGTAGCCTTCCTCGTCAGCATTGCAAGTAGAATGTCTCCGGAAGCATAGAGTGCAAACGATGCCCTGTTAGATAAGCTCGGTAATCAGGGTGCTGTGATGGTGATCCAGATATCAGTACTCTCTGTTAAGGAGGAGATTCTTCTATTGGGAGATAACTGAATATGGGTTGGAATGTAAACTCAATCGAGTGCAGAATATGATTTGAAAGTAAACCACAGCAAAGCGAAACAGTCGAGGATAATGATATTAGTGGCAGACATGACAGAGCAGTGTTGGAACAAGTGGTAGATGAAGTGTGAGGAGTTTAGAAAAAATGACTTACTGAAACTTCCTGGCAGAATAAAACTGTGTGCCGGACCGAGACTCGAACTCGGGACCTTTGCTTTTCAAATGGTTCAAGTGGCTCTGAGCACTATGGGACTCAAACCTGCGACCGTAACGGTCTCGCGGCTCCAGACTGTAGCGCCTAGAACCGCACGGCCACTCCGGCCGGCCCTTTCGTGGGCAAGTGCTCTACCAATTGTGCTACCCAAGCACACTCACGACTCGTCCTCACAGCTTCAATTTTGCCAGTACCTCGCCTCCTCACTGTCAAAGGAGTGACTGACATTATCACAGCCATGCAGAGTGCCCGCGTGGTTAGAGGCGCCATGTCACGGATTGCGTGGGCCCTCCCGCCGGAGGTTCTAGTTCCCCCTCGGACCTGGCTGTGTGTGTGTTGTTCTTAGCATAAGTTAGTTTAAGTAGTGCGTAAGTCTAGAGACCGATGACCTCAGCAGTTTGGTCCCTAACGAATTCACACACATTTGAACATTTGACATTATCACAATCTTATTTCACAATGCCGTTTCGAGCAGGCAGTGGTCGTCATGAAACCTTCAATAAATAAAAAGACATCATAAAGAATGATTATAATGGCTACAGGGTGATTCCGTGACGATGGTAGAAACTTTCAAGAATGATGGAGGAGTGTCAATGTACTAATGTAAGTTAACGTACCCTGGTCCGGAAACGACCGAGCTGAAAGTTATAAGCATAAATTGTTCTGACAGTGGAGCATATGCACCGATACCGTTGTTAATACGATTTCGGGGTAGGCCGTTTTCAGAGGTGGTAGTATGGGCCAAAACAAGGAAAATAAGTCTGGTAAACGCGGGCCCTAAACACGTACCTTAAAAGCTACCAGCAGTTGCTCATCTTCGACACCGCAAAAGAAATATCTTTCACTCCCAACTGTTTGGTTCAAAAATCTTGGGAGGAGTTAGCATGGACCAAAAAAAGAAAAAGGTCCAGCAAATATGGCTCTAAAATGCATACCTTAAGAGCTTTGAGCACGTTTTCATCTTCTACTGAACAAGTGCCCATAGTTTTTAAGATATGTGTTTTAGAGCCCATATTTACACCGTGTAAGCGTACTGTCATATCGCTGGTTTGGTTGCGGAATATCTTTGCGGACAGCCGCGTCTGTCGAGTCGAGTGCGGGACACGGAACTGTTACGGTGTGTTGTGGGTAGCTCTGCACGTAAGAAGCATTGTTATTATGGAAGTTAAAGTATTGCTGCAAGTGCTATTACAGTAAAGTGATGGAATATGGAAGTGATTCAGAGGAAAGTTCATAATGATGTAATTAAAAGTGAGCACTGCCGCCAATGACGTATTCGTGTATCCTCTCGTTGCGCGTGGTACCGCTCATCAATCATCTGCGCCGTGTTCGGTCTGCAAGAATGAGATAATGTGAATCAGTAATACTATTTACCACAAAAGAGCATTTAAGTGCCAGTGTCTTGTAGCGAGCGTGAGAACGTGCGTTCGATCATCGCGTTCCCCATCATCAACAATCAACCGCGCCGCGACGGTTCCGCACACGCTCGTACAACTGAGAACTGTGAACTGTAAACTTAATTTTGTGAACAGTGTTAAAATTTATTATTTGTGTCAAGTAAGACTGGTACCAAACATCTGCGTATGCGTGACGAGCGTAAGAACTTTCGTGCTTCCGCATCATCAACAATCACCCGCGTCGTGTCGGTTACGCGATCGCTCGTCTCAGTGATACTGTGGACTGGTAATCATCCATTAATTGGAATAAACACTTATGAATTAGAATGTAAACAGTACAACTTGCGATTTTCTTTTATCGTCTCAGAATGTAGTTGTTCATACCACACGTAGAACAGTGTTGTGTTTTAACGTTGAGTGGCTCCCCTAAACCCGCTTGCATATTGCGATAGATAACTTCAGGCAAGCCAGCAGCAGTGTGGAGCAGAACAATACGACCGCCGCGGGATTATCAGTTACGTGGTGTGCACAGGGCGCAAGGTCAAGAAACGGTCGAAACGACCACCAGTTTAAGGGTTCCTACACATTTGCACCCCCGGACGTGTTACAGCTGCACTTCTTTCTTTTTTGGTTCGTACTATTTCCTACAAGAATATGGAAACTAAATATGAGAAACTGTTCATACCGTTTAAGGTATGCATTTTAGAGACTATGTTTAGTGTTTTCACATTTTGGTCCCTACTGCCACGTCTGAAAGTCGCCTACCGTACAGTCTCAGCAACAACAATACCAGTACTTGTATTCTCCAACCATAGGTATCAGAAAGATTTTCGCTTATAGCTTTCGACTCGGTCATTTCACGACCAGAGTCCCTTCCTAAAAATTGATGTGTTTATTCGTCCCCGTCATCCATTAAGGTATTTCACATCACCCTGTATAAAACCTACCGACAAACTTCCAACGTAATGACACAATATCATTGTACATAAAAACACATGCTGCAGTCGGCGACGTAACTTTCCCGTTGCGTTGTTAACATAAGCAAAGGTAATAGTAGATACAGATCGAGGGTTTATAGCGGAATGAATATAGATGCTAATTCGCAAATGAAGTACTTACTTTGGCATGTTAAATAGAAATCTTTGGCACAATGCGAGATAAAACTATCTAAACAGTCACAAAAATCTTAAATAATTTTTATTACTAATTAGATCGTTATTTGACAAATTTTATGATGATCCTTTATCCCCTCTCCTTTTTTTTGCTAGTGACAGTCTGATAATGACAATTGTTTGGTCGAAACTGATTACAGCATTGTCAAATTCTCATGTGATTGTGTTGTAAGAATTAAAAATCAAATCAAAAATATTCTGCTAGTTTAGAGGTGAAATAATAAATAGCACACGACTCAAAGGGGAGAAGAAAGGGGGGCAAATGACTAGTACACATAAAGAGAGCATTTCTCGGCAAACCAGATCTACTAGTACCAAACACACGATTACCATTAAAATGAACTTCCTATTAATGCGTCTGAAACACAAATGAATAGAAATGAATTATGGAAACTCAGAAGTTTGAGATGCTTTGTTTCAGTGGGTTTGGGAAGCAAGTGGGCCGACAAGAAATGAAGTTCCCCGCAAAATTGGAGAGGAAACGAAATTGTAGAAGACATTGACAAGAAGAAGGGACACGGTAAAAGAACGGGTGCAATGATGGCAGAGGGAGTCGTAGAGGACAAACACTGTAGAAGAAGACAAACATTGAAATCCATCCAACAACAGGAGGTTAAACGTAAGTGCCGCTCTAGGATGAAGAGATTAGAACGGTAGAGATAATGGCGTGAAATAAGTCATAAAAATACAAAAATCACGACTTGCCGAACCTCATGCGATCGATCGGCACTGCGGTCGACGGTGACCGAAGTCAATGTCTTGCGTTTCACGATAGGTAGTGATATCAAAATTGCTGCCGCTGTATCGCATAATCTACTGACTTGCAAAGTGGACAGTGTCGTACAAACCGTTAGCGTCTCCTCTATCCCTAACTAAAGACAGAATTATTGACGGGAGGTCACGAAACTGTTGTGACAGTTCTGTGAGCAAACATTCCTCCTTTCCCTCACGCCCCTTTATAGTAACTGTGTCCACCTGGTTTGAAGATTTCTACCAATGCTCCATCTGCTTGCAAATATTATCTTTCTGGGAGCGAACTGCTATGTCTTCCTCTTCCTTCATTGCCCAGCCCACCCTATTGACGGCGTCGTAATGCGACTGCATCCACGATAGCTCTCAGGAGTTTTGTCGGCTCCCTCCCCCCCCCCCCCCCCAAAAGACAGCGTCTAGAAGACCCCGCCTCCGCCTGTCTCGTTGCGCCGGCGATCTGTTAAGTGGCCATCACGTCCGGCATGGCAATAAAAGGGAACTTTGCCACTCAGAAAATGATATACTGCGGTGGGGAGCGGAGTGCTTTTGTGTCAGATAAGAACTCCATAAACAGAGGGGCGGTGGCTGGAGAGAAAGAAAATAATTGTCCCAGGAAAAATAAATGACACAGCAATACACCTCCAAGAAATGGTTTCCAGTCTGTCTGGATACTGGAGTAATTATACGAAAGTGAAACTCTATGGTTCCAGAGATCTTTTCAGGTCTCCAACATCTATGATGTGTATGTATGTGCAGCATGAAGCGAGAAATGAACATTTGCACTGAGGCCGGCATTCGAATCCTGGTGTACTGCTCAATAGGCAGATGCGCTGACCACTGCGCCCCCCCCCGGCATAAGGACTACCATGTCACCCTTCCCTCCTCAATCCAAACTCCCGATCACGCCACAGCCCACTTGGTATTTTCCATGAACTCGAAGAGGTTCTCCAGCTGTACTGGAACAGCATCTCAGCGTAGAACGAAACGAGGGATCCTGCCTGAAAACCAGGCATAGGTGCTTTTAATCAATTTAAGCATTATGGTTCCAGAGAGCTATTCAAACTTCAAGCATCTATGATCCGCATATGTAGACTGAAGTGACGAACCAAAACTTGTACTAAGGCTGTGACTGGAATCCAGGTCTCCTGCTCACTAGGGAAATTCACTAACGACTACGCCACACTGGCACAGTGGCTTTGCAAATCTGTAACGAAATTCCTATCTTAATTGGATACGATGTTTCAGTTAAGCCGCCCAGTTCTTTATTTATTCTATTAAATTATTCTATTGAACTATCGGTGACAGAGAATTTTCCGAGAATGGAGCATTAACTGATAACTGTGACTTGGATCTCCTATCGCTTTCTTATAAACAGCGAAATTGAGAATGTTTGCACAATGATCAGCCCGAAATATGAACTGTTTATGACAAAAAGAAACAACAAGAAACTGCAAAAAGGTGGGCATTTAAGGAGATGCGACCTGGATAAACTGACAGAACCAGAGCTTGTAGAGAGTTTCAGGGAGAGCATTAGGGAGCGATTGACAAGAATGAGTAAAGTAGAAGAAGAATGGGTTGCTTTGAGAGATGAAATAGTGAAGGTGGCAGAGTGCCAAGTAGGTAAAAAGACGAAGGCTAATAGAAAACCTTAGGTAACACAAGAGATATTTAATTTAAATGATGAAAGGAGAAAATACAAATATGCAGTAAATGAAACAGGCAAAATCGAATACAAACGTCTCAAAAATGGAAATGGAAGTGGACGTAGATGAAGATGAAATGGGAAATATCATACTGCGTGAAGAGTTTGACACAGCACTGAAAGACCTATGTCGAAACAAGGCCATGGGAGTAGACAACATTCCATTAGAACTACTGATAACGTGACAAAACTTTACCAGCTGGTGAGCAAGATGTATGAGACAGGCGAAATACCCTCAGACTTCAAGAAGAATATAGTAATTCCAATTCCAAAGAAACCAGGTGTTGACAGATGTGAAAATTACTGAACTATCTGTTCAATAAGCCATGGCTGCAAAATACTAACAAGAATTCTTTACAGACGGATGGAAAAACTGGTAGAAGCTGACCTCGGGGAAGATCAGTTTGGATTCCGTAGAAATGTTGGAACACGTGAGGCAATAATGACCCTACGACTTACCTTAGAAAATGTATTAAGGAAAGGCAAACCTACGTTTCTAGAATTTGCGGACTTAGAGAAAACTTTTGACAATGTTGACTGGAATACTCTCTTTCAAAGTCTGAAGGTGGCAGGAGTAAAATACAGGGAGCGAAAGGCTATTTGCAATTTGTACAGAAACCAAATGGCAGCTATAACAGTCGAAGGACATGAAAGGGAAGCAGTGGTTGGGAAGGGTGTAAGACAGGGTTGTAGCCTATCCCCGATGTTATTCAACTGAGCAAGTAATAAAGGAAACAGAAGAAAAATTCGAAATAGGAATTAAAATCCATGGAGAAGAAATAAAAACTTTGAGGTTCGCCGATGACACTGTACTTCTGTCAGAGACAGCAATGGACCTGGAAGATCAGCTAAAGGGAATGCACAGTGTCTTGAAAGGAGGATATAAGATGAACATCAACAAAAGCAAAACGAGGATTATGGAATGTAGTCGAATTATATCGGGTAATGCTAAGGGAATTAGATTACGAAATGAGACGCTTAAAGTAGTAAATGAGTTTTGCTATTTGGGGAGCAAACTAACTGATGATGGTCGAAGTAGAGAGGATATAAAATGTAGACTGGCAATGGCAAGGAAAGCGTTTGTGAAGAAGAGAAATTTGTTAACATCGAGTATAGATTTAAGAGGCAGGAAGTCGTTTCTGAAAGTATTTGTGTAGAGTGTAGCCATGTATGGAAGTGACACGTGGACGATAAATAGTTTAGACAAGAAGAGAACAGAAGTTTTCGAAATGTGGTGCTACAGAAGAATGCTGAAGATTGGATTGGTAGATCACGTAGCTAATGAGGTATTGAATAGAATTGGGGAGAAGAGAAATTTGTGGCACAACTTGACTAGAAGAAGGAATCGGTTGGTAGGGCATATTCTGAGGCATCAAGGGATCACCAGTTTAGTATTGGAGGGCAGTGTGGATGGTAAAAATCGTAGAGTGAGACCAAGAGATGAATACACTAAACAGATTCAAAAGGATGTAGGTTGCAGTAGGTACTGGGACATGAAGCTTGCACAGGATAGAGTAGCATGGAGAGCTGCATCAAACCAGTCTCTGGACTTAAGACCACAACAACAACAATGGCAACATTATACAATGTTTCGCTGTCGGTATATCTGAAGCCTTAAAGATCTGTACCTTTTACAGGATAAGACATAGTAAAATATTAAGGGCCCTCTGGGCGTTTTTCACTGTTGGGAGTCACAGAATTGTGCAGAATAAACTTTCCGACAAGTTTCCCAGTCGCATCTTCTCCAAAGTTTTTTACCCAAGAAGATTTCTTCAGGGTGTTAAGGTTACCCTTCAGGACCGCTGATCTATCACGCGCGATCAGTATTGAAGAGGATTTCTTCAAGGTGTTAAGTTCACCCTTCAGACTGCTGGTCTATCATGTGAGTTCCATAAATGAAAAGCAATTAATTTTCAGTGATGTCGTACAGTCGTATCACACACTCTTGAAGTTGTCTCTCTTACCAGCAGTCTGCGAGTTAATGTAACCAATTCATGGAATCTACTCTACAATAACAGCTTACACTTGTAAGCGTGGGCACAAAGGGCTGGCATGCGTAACTGAATAATACCATTTATTCATTAAGTACATAGTCGCTAACAATGCTGTCGAAATTAATGTTGGTAATTACAACCAGTTTCAGGCCTTCAGGAATTATTCTGGTCGGATTATATAAATTTCTACTTATCCAAGTTGACTCTAGAATACCAAGCCAGCATAGGTATCACATCACTGCCTAACGTTTGAGACAAAGTCATGGATCAGAGCTTAAAGCATCATAATGCACAAGTTCATTCACAACTAAAGTTAAGTAGTATCTAAGTATTATTAAAATGAACGACGACGTTACCTTGTCTCTCGAAAGTTTGTCACCAGAAAGTAGATTTCGGCATTTGCTTCCTGGTTGAGATGGTGTTAGTCCAAATCACCCCTTCAATTCATAAAAACCTGAGTGTTCTGGCTACATAAATATCTTTTGGAATTAAGAAAACGCGGGCCGTTATTTACGCGAATTACATGACCTGAGCGTAAACGTCGAAGATCACACACCTCCACAAAACTACCAACAATCTGTCGGACCCCTGATAAGTGAAATCAGTGATGTACTTCGTTCCAAAGACAGATAAACATGCTATTAAGCAGACGGTCATAATGTTTTTGCTCATCAGCTAAGTGTAGACCATTTTTACACCATTAATTGTTATAGAGAACAAATAATTACAACCTATCTTCTCAAGATTTTTGGAAATATGGTTTTAGCAAATGTGAGGAATCATAAAACTTTATTAAAAATATAATAAAAACAGTCTAGACTGTTACATACTTCTTGCTGACTAGTGCAGCCGGTGGCATTCAATTCCAGTTGCTCTTCACACCAGCCTAGAGCAATTATTGCTCCGTGGCACCAGCAAGGACTATACTCATACAACGGTCTGAGGACGACCAGGCACTGATCGAAACCATTCACTATTCTTTAAAATAAAACATTTTATGCGGTCTAGATTGTTTTTATTGTATTTTTAATAAGTATGTTTTACCCATCTGTATTGCTTCCTGATCAGTGTGACGAGTGTCATGCATTTTTCGACTTTTTCGTCATTTATTAACGCTAAGGTCAGTTATTCACGAATGAACTTCTATAGACAAGTGTGGCAAAAGACGAACAGCTTCAGACGCGTGGCATAATCTCTTTTATTCACTACTTTAATCAGAGACTGGCTTAGTATCTTTACAGATCAAAAGCTAAACACAAATTCTCGGAATTAGCACACAACGCCCATCTTTGTAATCACTCGTTGCTGTGAGAATTTCAACGAAAAAAATACATTTAATTGCAATAATTATATAATCAGCTAATTAATTTTGACAATAATACAAATTTTTTGAAACATGATGCAGTATCGGTATTCGGTTTTACAAAATAATATTCTAAACTGCCGAAGTTTTTACTGTCAATAAACTCAATAAATTTTCAAACTTTTTTTCTTTTGGCCAAATGTTTCTCTTGACATACGACTCATGTAAGTAAGTCTACATGTGTAGAAATTATAGGCAGTACATACTTCGTATATATCGTTACTTTATTATATTTTTAAATAATAGGTCTTTGATAAAACTAATTATTGTATTACAGTAAGGAGACTGATAAATAAATGCTGAATAATAAAGTTTAAAGTGAAGCAGCATTAACAAAAACTTTACCGTTTCTAGAACATGCTGATTACACATCACGTATTTAATAGACAGAACAAAAAATTTACTTCGATCATTACTTCCGGCTTTTGTTTCTCATAACTTTCGTTGTTTTAAATTTTTTTTTTTCGTACTGTACTTGACTACAGCTTTAAGGAAATGGTTTTATTAATTACAAAACACTCTGAATGGAGTAATTACTAAGACATAATTCATATTAAGTTAGTATCGAGAGATTTTATGAACACTGGTATCAAATACTACCGCAATGGTAATTTGCCTAGCCTCCAAGATTTACACAATGTGACCAGAAGTATCCGGACACCAACAAAAACGTATGTTTTTCATATTGGGTGCATTGTGCTGCCACCTACTCTCAGGTACTCCATATCAGCGACCTTAATAGTCATTAAACAACGTGAGAGAGCAGAATGGGGCGCTCCGCGAGCTCACGGGCTTTGAACGTGGTCGGGTGATTGGGTGTCATTTGTGCCATACTCATGTACGCGAGATTTCCACACTCCCAAACATCCGTAGGTCTACTGTTTCCGATGCTATATGAAGTGGAAACGTGAAGAGACACGAACAGCGCAAAAGCGTACAAACCGACCTCGTCTGTTGATTGACAGAGGCTGCCGACAGTTGAAGAGGCTCGTAATGTGTAATAGGCAGACTTCTGTCCAGACCATCACACAGAAATTCCAAAATGTGTCATTATCCGCTGGAAGTACTATGACAATTAGGCGGGGGGTAAGAAAACTTGGATTTCATGGTCGAGCGTCTACTCATAAGCCACACTTCACGCCGATAAATGCCAAACGATGCCTCGCTTGGTGTAAGGAGCGTAAACATTGGACGATTGAATAGTGGAAAAACGTTGTGTAGACTGACGAATCACGGTACACAATGTGGCGATCCGACGGCAGGGTATGGGTATAGCGAATGCCCGCTGAACGTCATCTGCCAGTGTGTGTAGTGCCAAGAGTAAAATTCGGAGGCGGTGGTGTTACGGTGTGGTCGTGATTTTCATGGAAGGGGCTTGCACACCTTGTTGTTTTGCGTGGCACTATCACAGCACATGCCTACATCGACGTTTCAAGTACCTTCTTGCTTCCCACTGTTGAAGAGCAATTCCGGGACGGCGATTGCATCTTTCAAAACTATCGAGCACCTGTTCATAATGCACGGCCTGTGGCGGAGTGGTTACACTACAATAAAATCCCTATAATGGACTGGCCTACACAAATTCCGGTCCTGAATCCAATAGAACGCCTTTGGGGTGTTTTGGAATGCCGATTTAACTGCCACGCATCACCGACCGACAACGATAGCTTTCCTCAGTGCTGCACTCGGTGAAGAATGGGCAGCCATTCCCCAAGAAACCTTCCAGCACCTGACTGAACGTATGCCTGCAAGTACTGAAGCCGTCATCAAGGCTTAGGGTGGGCCAGCACCATACTGAATTCCAGCATTTCCGATGTAGGGCGCCAAGAACTTTGAAGTCCATTTCAGCCAAGTGTCCGGATACTTTTGAACATATAGTGTAGACAGAAAAAAGATACATCACGAATAAATTATTCGAACGGGATGGAAATCAGTGGATGTGATGCATATGCACAGACAAACAAATAAATACACTTTCAGAAAAAGTGAATTATTTATTCAGCAGAGACTTCCAAAAACTGGGCAATTCGCGTTTGTCCTCCTCTGGCCCTTAAGCAGGCAGTTATTATTCTTGTCATTGTTCGACAGAGCTGTTAGATGTCCTCCTGAGGGACGTCATGCCAAATTCTGTGCAATTGGAGCGTAAGTTTCGTAAAAATATCGAGTTGGTTGGAGGGTCCTGACCATAATGCTTCATGCGTCATCTCGTAGAGTTACGGAGACCTTTCTGGGCAAGGAGATAACATCTTGGACCTACTGATAACAAACAGACCCGAACTTTTCGACTCTGTAAGTGCAGAACAGGGAATCAGTGATCACAAGGCCGTTGCAGCATCCCTGAATATGGAAGTTAATAGGAATATAAAAAAGGGAGGAAGGTTTATCTGTTTAGCAAGAGTAATAGGAGGCAAATTTCAGACTACCTAACAGATCAAAACGAAAATTTCTGTTCCGACACTGACAATGTTGGGTGTCTATGGAAAAAGTTCAAGGCAATCATAAAACGCGTTTTAGACAGGTACGTGCCGAGTAAAACTGTGAGGGACGGGAAAAACCCACCGTGGTTCAACAACAAAGTTAGGAAACTACTGCGAAAGCAATGAGAACTTCACTCCAAGTGTAAACGCAGCCAAAACCTCTCAGACAAACAGAAGCTAAACGATGTCAAGGTCAACGTAAGGAAGGCTATGCGTGAAGCGTTCAGTGAATTCGAAGGTAAAATTCTATGTACCGACTTGACAGAAAATCCTAGGAAGTTCTGGTCTTACGTTAAATCAGTAAGTGGCTCGAAACAGCATATCCAGACACTCCGGGATGATGATGGCATTGAAACAGAGGATGACACGCGTAAAGCTGAAATACTAAACACCTTTTTCCAAAGCTGTTTCACAGAGGAAGACCGCACTGCAGTTCCTTCTCTAAATCCTCGCACAAACGAAAAAATGGCTGACATTGAAATAAGTGTCCAAGGAATAGAAAAGTAACTGGAATCACTCAACAGAGGAAAGTCCACTGGACCTGACGGGATACCAATTCGATTCTACACAGAGTACGCGAAAGAACTTGCCCCCCTTCTAACAGCCGTGTACCGCAAGTCTCTAGAGGAACGGAAGGTTCCAAATGATTGGAAAAGAGCACAGGTAGTCCCAGTCTTCAAGAAGGGTTGTCGAGCAGATGCGCAAAACTATAGACCTATATCTCTGACGTCGATCTGTTGTAGGATTTTGGAACATGTTTTTTGCTCGCGTATCATGTCGTTTTTGGAAACCCAGAATCTACTCTGTAGGAATCAACTTGGATTCCGGAAACAGCGATCGTGTGAGACCCAACTCGCTTTATTTGTTCATGAGACCCAGAAAATATTAGATACAGGCTCCCAGGTAGATGCTATTTTCCTTGACTTCCGGAAGGCGTTCGATACAGTTCCGCACTGTCGCCTGATAAACACAGTAAGAGCCTACGGAATATCAGACCAGCTGTGTGGCTGAATTGAAGAGTTTTAAGCAAACAGAACACAGCATGTTGTTATCAATGGGGAGACGTCTACAGACATTAAAGTAACCTCTGGCGTGCCACAGGGGAGTGTTATGGGACCATTGCTTTTCACAATATATATAAATGACCTAGTAGATAGTGTCGGAAGTTCCATGCGGCATTTCGCGGATGATGCTGTAGTATACAGAGAAGCTGCAGCATTAGAAAATTGTGGCGAAATGCAGGAAGATCGGCAGCGGATAGGCACTTGGTGTAGGGAGTGGCAACTGACCCTTAACATAATGGCTCTGAGCACTATGGGACTTAACATCTGTGGTCATCAGTCCCCTAGAACTTAGAACTACTTAAACCTAACTAACCTAAGGACATCACACACATCCATGCCCGAGGCAGGATTCGAACCTACGACCGTAGCAGTCGCGCGGTTCCGGACTGCGCGCCTAGATGACCCTTAACATAGACAAATGTAATTTATTGCGAATACATAGAAAGAAGGATCCTTTATTGTATGATTATATGATAGCGGAACAAACACTGGTAGCAGTTACTTCTGTAAAATATCTGGGAGTATGCGTGCGGAACGATTTGAAGTGGAATGATCATATAAAATTAATTGTTGGTAAGGCGGGTGCCAGGTTGAGATTCATTGGGAGAGTCCTTAGAAAATGTAGTCCATCAACAAAGGAGGTGGCTTATAAAACACTCGTTCGACCTATACTTGAGTATTGCTCATCAGTTTGGGATCCGTACCAGATCGGGTTGACGGAGGAGATAGAGAAGATCCAAAGAAGAGCGGCGCGTTTCGTCACAGGGTTATTTGGTAAGCGTGATAGCGTTACGGAGATGTTTAGCAAACTCAAGTGGCAGACTCTGCAAGAGAGGCGCTCTGCATCGCGGTGTAGCTTGCTCGCCAGGTTTCGAGAGGGTGCGTTTCTGGATGAGGTATCGAATATATTGCTTCCCCCTACTTATACCTCCCGAGGAGACCACGAACGTAAAATTAGAGAGATACTAGCGCGCATGGAGGCTTTCCGAGAGTCGTTCTTCCCGCGAACCATACGCGACTGGAACAGAAAAGGGAGGTAATGACCGTGGCACGTAAAGTGCCCTCCGCCACACACCGTTGGGTGGCTTGCGAAGTATAAATGTAGATGTAGATGTAGAACGCAGAGTTTGGGAAGCACGAAGACAGTCAGTAGAAACTTTCGCCGTGAGCGGGCGGGCACTGTCGTGCTGAAATGTAAACTCAGAGTGGTCACGTCTTCGCTGGTCAGCGGGGCTTAGTTCAAAGCGGGATGAAGACAATTCTACTACACTTAAAGAGATTGCAGGAAGAAGACGTGTCTGGAGACGCCCCGGAGAGCGGTGATAAACCTCACTCAAGCCCCCACCCCCGACAATCAGAAATAATGGCCTGGGGTGTGTTTTCTCTTCATAACAGGCCTCCTTTGGTTGCTATCCACAGCGCCGATACAGCACAGCGGTACGTCAACGATGTCCTACACCGCGTTTTGTTCCCCTTCACGGCAAGCCATCCTGCGCTTACATTTCAGCAAAGTAACGCCTACCCGCACACAGCTAATGTTTCTGCTACATGTCTTTGTGCTCTCGAAATCCTAAAATCCTAAAAACAAGTCTCCAGATCTCTCCCCATTCGAAAACGTTTGGAGCATTATTGATCGGACCCACCAACCATTGCGGATTTTGACGATCTAACGCGCCAATTTGACATATTTTGACTAAATAGCCGTCAGCAAGACTCTATGAATCAATACCAAGCTGCGTAACTGGTTGCGTAATGGCCAGAGATGGACCAACGTTATACTGAGTTTCTCAATTTGTGAAAGTTTTCTGTTGAATAAATCATCCAATTGAAGGGCTTATTTCAATAGTGGTACTAATCCATTTTTGTTCATTCTGAGATACAGAGTCCTAAAGTTAAATGAGCGCTGAAAAATCTGCAGTTGAGATACCAGATATATTCAAGCATATGGCTTCTTGCTAGAGATGAACCTTTGTTTCTGTTTGTTTGGACCATCAATGTCAGAAGCAATACAGACATCGCATTCTGGAGGACGACGGTTCAATCCCGCGTCCGGCCATTCTGATTTAGGTTTTCCGTGATTTACCTAAATCGTTTCAGGTAAATGCCGGGATGGTACCTTTGAAAGGGCACGGCCGACTTCCTTCCCGATCCTTCCTAAATCACTGAGACCGATGACCTCGCTGTTTGGCCTCTTTTCCAAAAAACCCAACACCTCCCCCACCCCTCCCCCATTATAGACAGAAAAGTGGAGGTAATGGACTTGTAGCACTATTTACATAAGCCCTTCAACTGTTCTTGTTTGTCTGTACGTGTACAATGTATCTACCGATTTCCGCCCTATTCGGATATCTCCTTCGTGGTGGGTCATTTTTCTCCTTTCTTTTCACGGTTCATATATCTTTTGGCTGATGAGTAAGTTTTGTTTGATTTCTATTCCGCGATAACTTCTGTCAGAACCTGCTAATTGAACATTCATTCGAATTTCGAACACAAAACCGAACTACACTCTGCGGAGAACGAAATCAGTATTTCGGCATTCTGTCTGCCATTTTCTCCTTGCGTGGTGTCGCTGTTTCCATTAGCAGCAAGAGTTCGCCAACACCCCGGGAGAGCTGCCCGCAGACGGCCCCGGCTTGTTCGCCGCACCTCCGCAGACTCGGGGAGCGCGCCAGTCGCAGCAACTCCTTTCGCGGCGCGGACACCGCCTTTGAGCTCGCAGTGACCGGCAAGTCGTGGATTACGCGGCCGTATCGACCTGACTGGCGGCCGCTCCGCAAACAAGAGACGGCCGCGCGCGGCACGCGATGCCACGGCCGATCCATCCATTTTAATTAGCGCGCGCGCCGCGCTGCGCCACTCTGCCCCCCGCCCTCTCGACTAACTCGTTTTTAGAGCAAACAACGGGACCGTTTCCACTGGGCGCAGGGTTGTGATTTCCCCGAACCCGCTCCGGAAATGAATACGGCGTCACAGGCGAGACCACAACAGGGCTTAGATGGACTGCACTCGCTAAGAGTAGAAAGTGCCAATATCAAAACCATTTGGCACCCTTTTACAGCTGCAACTGTCCTAGAAGCTAGTGTTGTGACAACGCAGCAAGATGCAGAGGAGGAGGAGGAAGAGTACCAGAAGGGGAAATAGGAATTCGTACCTTCTGGGATATGTGTCTGAATTACTGTCATTTGTCACTCGCATAATCAGTCCATAGCTCTTCACCTATGTCCGATTGAGTTTCATGGATTGTACTTTTTTAAGGCAATGACTTTCCCACTAGAGCTACACCTATATTTATACTCCGCAAGCCACCCAACGGTGTGTGGCGGAGGGCACTTTACGTGCCACTGTCATTACCTCCCTTTCCTGTTCCATTCGCGTATGGTTCGCGGGAAGAACGACTCTCGGAAAGCCTCCATGCGCGCTAGTATCTCTCTAATTTTACGTTCGTGGTCTCCTCGGGAGGTATAAGTAGGGGGGAACAATATATTCGATATCTCATCCAGAAACGCACCCTCTCGAAACCTGGCGAGCAATCTACACCGCGATGCAGAGCGCCTCTCTTGCAGAGTCTGCCACTTGAGTTTGCTAAACATCTCCGTAACGCTACCACGGTTACCAAATAACCCTGTGACAAAACGCGCCGCTCTTCTTTGGATCTTCTCTATCTCCTCCGTCAACCAGATCTGGTACGGATCCCACACTGATGAGCAATACTCAAGTATAGGCCGAACGAGCGTTTTGTAAGCCACCTCCTTTGTTGATGGACTACATTTTCTAAGGACTCTCCCAATGAATCTCAACCTGGCACCCGCCTTATTAACAATTAATTTTATATGATCATTCTACTTCACATCGTTCCGTAAGCATACTACCAGATATTTTACAGAAGTAACTGCTACCAGTGTTTGTTCCGCTATCATATAATCATACAATAATGGATCCTTCTTTCTATGTATTCGCAATACATTCCATTTCTCTACGTTAAGGTTCAGTTGCTACTCCCTACACCAAGTGCCTATCCGCTGCAGATCTTCCTGCATTTTGGTGCAGTTTTCTAATGCTGCAACTTCTCTGTATACTACAGGGCATCATCCGCGAAAAGCCGCATGGAATTTCCGACACAATCTACTAGGTCATTTATATATATTGTGAAAATCAATGGTCCCGTAACACTCCCTTGTGGCACGCCAGAGGTTACTTTAACGTCTGTAGACGTCTCTCCATTGAGAACAACATGCTGTGTTCTGTTTGCTAAAAACTCTTCAATCCAACCACACAGCTGGTCTGATATTGCGAAGACTCTTGCTTTGTTTATCAGGCGACAGAGTGGAAATGTATCGAAAAGTAAGCCAGTTCCCAATAACCATTGAACAGCGTGACTTCCACACTTTTTTTCATCAATGGACAACTGCGTGGACACCATAGTCTTCCTAATTCAGAACGTAGAACTAATTCAACCATAGAACAATAAGGGGGGTGGGGGATGAATGCTAGACTGTCACTAAAAAAAAATGGTTCAAATGGCTCTGAGCACTATGGAACTTAAATTTTGAGGTCATCAGTCCCCTATAACTTAGAACTACTTAAACCTAACTAACCTAAAGGACATCACACACATCCATGCCCGAAGCAGGATTCGAACCTGCTACCGTAGCGGTCGCGCGGTTCCAGACTGTAGCGCCTAGAACCGCTCGGCCACCCCGTCCGGCTGTCACTAAACCATCGTAAATTATACTACTACATATTTTATTAAAATAAAGTCATATAGTTCACAGAAAGGTCTCAAATGGTAATGTCATATAGAAAATATGGTCCTTTTTTACATGCTATAATGGCAACAACAGTTTGTTGGGAACTGTAAATTGATACCAACTGCAATCATATATTTTACGGGGACTTAGTAATCTAGGATTAACAAAAGTGTTACTGTCAGCAAACTGCCTCGTGACTGCCTTACTGTAGCCGATTCCGGCTGGAGCCTTCATTTCCCTGTTCGTCTTCGCAACTCAGCGCCACTCGCACCTATGCTGGGAGCTCTTGTTAGAAGCGCTAGCGCCCACGGAGCGCTGTTTGGCCAGGCCGCAGGCGTGCTCAGCGTGTGCT
Source organism: Schistocerca americana (assembly GCF_021461395.2). Taxonomy (NCBI): domain Eukaryota; kingdom Metazoa; phylum Arthropoda; class Insecta; order Orthoptera; family Acrididae; genus Schistocerca; species Schistocerca americana. The sequence goes on along the minus strand of NC_060119.1, from coordinate 158,453,596 downwards.
GATGTGCGCACTGTCCGAGTATCCGGTACAATCGGGTTATGTATGTTTTCTGCCAGTATCTCAGGATGCTGCCTGAATCATTCAAAGGGATTTTCTCTCCTCTCATACGATACAGAATGTACGTTGCCTATTACTCTCGTACAGACTGCTGATATAAGTGTTCCATTTTGGGATACTTACTTTTTCTGATCATTTGAGTCACTTAGGTATACTACAGGTCGAATAAATACTTTCACGGTGTCTTTCTTACCTCTGAATGCTACAGAAGCTATTTTACTTGTAATTTTGACGTGGATTGCTAATTTCAATCAATAATATCGGAGTGTCCTTTCATCAATTGATGAAAGGAGAAATATAAAAATGCAGTAAATGAAGCAGGCAAAAATGAATACAAGCGTTTCAAAAATGAGATCGACAGGAAGTGCAAAATGGCTAAGCAGCGATGGCTAGAGGACAGATGTAAGGATGTAGAGGCTTATCTCACTAGGGGCAAGGTAGATACTGCCTACAGGAAAATTAAAGAGACCTTTGGAGAAAGGAGAGCCACTTGTATGAATATCAAGAGCTCAGATGGAAACCAGTTCTAAGCAAAGAAGGGAAAGCAGAAAGGTGGAAGGAGTACATAGAGGGTCTATACAAGGGGATGTACTTGAGGACAATATTATGGAAATGGAAGAGGATTTAGACCAAGATGAAATGGGAGATATGATACTGCGTGAAGAGTTTGACAGAGCACTGAACGACCTGAGTCGAAACAAGACCCCGGGAGTAGACAACATTCCATTAGATCTACTGAGAGCCTTGGGAGAACCAGCCCTGACAAAACTCTACCATCTGGTGAGCAAGATACACTCCTGGAAATGGAAAAAAGAACACATTGACACCGGTGTGTCAGACCCACCATACTTGCTCCGGACACTGCGAGAGGGCTGTACAAGCAATGATCACACGCACGGCACAGCGGACACACCAGGAACCGCGGTGTTGACCGTCGAATGGCGCTAGCTGCGCAGCATTTGTGCACCGCCGCCGTCAGTGTCAGCCAGTTTGCCGTGGCATACGGAGCTCCATCGCAGTCTTTAACACTGGTAGCATGCCGCGACAGCGTGGACGTGAACCGTATGTGCAGTTGACGGACTTTGAGCGAGGGCGTATAGTGGGCATGCGGGAGGCCGGGTGGACGTACCGCCGAATTGCTCAACACGTGGGGCGTGAGGTCTCCACAGTACATCGATGTTGTCGCCAGTGGTCGGCAGAAGGTGCACGTGCCCGTCGACCTGGGACCGGACCGCAGCGACGCACGGATGCACGCCAAGACCGTAGGATCCTACGCAGTGCCGTAGGGGACCGCACCGCCACTTCCCAGCAAATTAGGGACACTGTTGCTCCTGGGGTATCGGCGAGGACCATTCGCAACCGTCTCCATGAAGCTGGGCTACGGTCCCGCACACCGTTAGGCCGTCTTCCGCTCACGCCCCAACATCGTGCAGCCCGCCTCCAGTGGTGTCGCGACAGGCGTGAATGGAGGGACGAATGGAGACGTGTCGTCTTCTGCGATGAGAGTCGCTTCTGCCTTGGTGCCAATGATAGTCGTATGCGTGTTTGGCGCCGTGCAGGTGAGCGCCACAATCAGGACTGCATACGACCGAGGCACACAGGGCCAACACCCGGCATCATGGTGTGGGGAGCGATCTCCTACACTGGCCGTACACCACTGGTGATCGTCGAGGGGACACTGAATAGTGCACGGTACATCCAAACCGTCATCGAACCCATCGTTCTACCATTCCTAGACCGGCAAGGGAACTTGCTGTTCCAACAGGACAATGCACGTCCGCATGTATCCCGTGCCACCCAACGTGCTCTAGAAGGTGTAAGTCAACTACCCTGGCCAGCAAGATCTCCGGATCTGTCCCCCATTGAGCATGTTTGGGACTGGATGAAGCGTCGTCTCATGCGGTCTGCACGTCCAGCACGAACGCTGGTCCAACTGAGGCGCCAGGTGGAAATGGCATGGCAAGCCGTTCCACAGGACTACATCCAGCATCTCTACGATCGTCTCCATGGGAGAATAGCAGCCTGCATTGCTGCGAAAGGTGGATATACACTGTACTAGTGCCGACATTGTGCATGCTCTGTTGCCTGTGTCTATGTGCCTGTGGTTCTGTCAGTGTGATCATGTGATGTATCTGACCCCAGGAAAGTGTCAATAAAGTTTTTCCTTCCTGGGACAATGAATTCACGGTGTTCTTATTTCAATTTCCAGGAGTGTATATCAGACAGGCGAAATACCCTCGGACTTCAAGGAAAATATAATAAGTCCAATCCCAAATAAATCTGGTGTTGGTTGACAGGTGTGAAAACTACCGAAATATCAGCTTAATAAGTCACGGCTAACACGAATTCCTTACAGACGAATGGAAAAACTGGTAGTAGCCGACCTAGGGCAAGATCAGTTCGGATTCCTTAGAATGTTGGAACACGTGGAGCAATACTGATCCTAATACGTATCTTAGAAGATAGATTAAGGAAAGGTAGACCGACGTTTCTAGCTTTTGACAAAGTTGACTGGAATACTCTCTTTCAAATTCTGAAGGTGGCAGGGATCAAATACAGGGAGCGAAAGGCTATTTACAATTTATATATAAACTAGATGACAGTCATAAGAGTCGAGGGGCATGATAGGGAAGCAGTGGTTTGGAAGGCAGTGAGACAAGATTGTAGCCTATCCCCGACGATATTCAATCTGTATGTTGAGCAAGCAGTAAAGGTAACAATGAAAAATTTGGAGTAGGAAAAAAAAACTTGGCGGTTTGCCGATGACATCGTAAGGACCTGGAAGAGCAGTGGAACGGAACGGACAGTGTCTTGAAACGAGGGTATAAGATGAACATCAAGAAAAGCAAAACGAGGATAATGGAATGTAGTCTAATTAAATCACGTGATGCTGAGGGAATTAGATTAGAAAATGAGATACACAAAGTAGTAGATGAGTTTTGCTATTTGGGGAGCAAAATAGCTCAAAAAATGACTCTGAGCACAATGGGACTCAACTGCTGTGGTCATAAGTCCCCTAGAACTTAGAACTACTTAAACCTAACTAACCTAAGGACATCACACACATCCATGCCCGAGGCAGGATTCGAACCTGCGACCGTAGCGGTGTGTCACGTTTGCACTCAGAGCGCCAAATTAGTTAAACCTATATGACATGTTTTGTTATTCTTTGAAACTGTCAATGGGGCCGAGATACGTAATCTGCAGGTTTACAACATATGTGAATTAAAATCCTATGTCATGGAGGGAAATTTTCTTTACTGTTTGCCGGTTTCAGTTCATTACAGAGACATCTTCAGATCTGCCTAAAATGTTTTCCAGTGTATGACACTCATAACAAGTCGGCGTATATATATATATATTTTTTTACTATCATTGCTTTTGATTGTGTGTATATCTGTGTGGTAAAATTGGCAGTGTAACAACATTCGGTTAGTGATGAACGCTGTCAGCTTACATAACCAACTTAGATCTTCAATTTAAGATTTTATTTAATTATGGCGACATAGAACTAAAAAAAGAAGCTGTGTGTACAACATTTTAGATTGATCTGAAAATGTTTGGTAATGAGTGGAACCGGTAATCAGTAAAGAAAATTTAGATCTTGAGGTAGGATTCTTATCCTCAGGTGTTTTGACATATTTTGTTTATAACTAAGTCAGTATTAGAGTGGTGACATTATAAAATGTTACTCCCAAAAATGATTGCTTTTAAACAAATGATTCAAATGGCTCTAAGCACTATGGGACTTATCATCTGAAGTCCTCAGTCCTCTAGACTTACAACTGCTTAAACCTAACTAACTTAAGGACATCACACACATCCATGCCCGAGGAAGGATTCGAACCTGCGACCGTAGCAGCAGCGCGGTTCCGGATTGAGGCGCCTAGAACCACTCGGCCACAGCTGCCGGCTGCTTTTAAACCTTAGTGTTCGTAAAAATCTGAACTTTCTGTTTAACTAAGTGAGTAGGTAGCTTACGTATCGATACCCTTGTTAGAATTAATAATGCTAAAAATGCAACACGCTACTCACAAATTACTTCAATTTACAGTCTGTCTTCCGTGAAAACAATGGAAGTTTTGGATGTGATGAAGTGCATTTGAACGGAATGGACAGTGTCTTGAAAGAAGGGTATAAGATGAACACCAACAAAAGCAAAACGAGAATAATACAATGTAGTCGAATTAAGTTGGGTGATGCTGAGGGAATTAGATTAGGAAATGAGACACGTTCAGTAGTAAAGGAGTTTTGCTATTTGGGGAGCAAAATAACTGATGATGGTCGAAGTAGAGAGGATATAAAATGTAGACTGGCAATGGCAAGGAAAGCGTTTCTGAAGAAGACAAATTTGTTAACATCGAGTATTGCTTTAAGTGTCAGGAAGTCGTTTCTGAAAGTATTTGTATGGAGTGTAGCCATGTATGGAAGTGAAACATGGACGATAAATAGTTTAGACAAGAAGAGAATAGAAGCTCTGGGAATGTGGTGCTACAGAAGAATGCTGAAGATTAGATGGGTAGATCACATAACTAATGAGGAGGCATTGAATAGAACTGGGGAGAAGGGGAGTTTATGGCACGACTCGAAGGTGGGATCGGTTGGTAGGACATGTTCTGAGGCATCAAGGGATCACCAATTTGGTACTGGAGGGCAGCATGGAGGGTAAAAATCGTAGAGGGAGACCAAGAGATGAATACATTAAGCAGATTCAGAAGGATGTAGGTTGCAGTAGTTACTGGGAGATGAAGAAGCTTGCACAGGATAGTACTCTATGGAGAGCTCCATCAAACCAGTCTCAGGACTGAAGACCACAACAACATGAAGTGCATGTGAAAATGAAACAAACTGTCAAAAAACAAAAAATAAAAAAAAAATTATTGACTAAAATGCGGCAACGAAAAGTGAATTTCCTGTTACCCAGTGCTGTTTCTGCTACGCATCGCGCTCTCGGCTTATTGCGGCAAGAAGTGGAACAGTCGCAATGCACGGCTCAAAGGGTCTGGAGCAGGGGTGTACCGCACGTTGACAAAGGGTTCGAGGCGGTAGCGATTGAAGCGAACAAGCAGGGCGCTATTGCGTGGCGGGCGATTTTGCGAAAAAAACTGAGTGGCACAGGAGCCGACCAGCACTCTCCGGAGATCAACGGCAAAGCTTTCCACTCCGACAAAGCGCCCTCGAGCGGCGGCTGGGTAGCAGAGGGTGCGCGTGCGGCAGGAACAATTCCCGCTTCTAGCAGCCGTGAAACAAGTGCGCCGAACCAATAAACGCCGATTACACGAATACGGGGCGCGGCGCATCATCAAAACAGCCTGCGGGCTTTGAAAGCAATACAGCGCCGACGGGTCGAGGCGGTTCTCTCTCTCTGCCGCCTCTCCACCTCGTCCCCTCCCGCTAGCGGCGTCACACAGTAAAAGCAGCCGCGCGTTCACACAGCTTTGAGGACGCTGCTTGCCCGATGCGTATGCCGCGGGGGACGACTAGCCGTTACTCTCACTCTCTCGGTCGGCGGGAAAGGCCGTGCATACTGGCAGGAAAACTGTTGTAGGACGACACAGGGTGACTCAAGGTGGCTGCATACCTTCGCAGAGTTTTTCCATAAGTTTATCAAACAGAACAGATACACATAACAGAGAATTTAGTCATCAATAATATATCCTCCTTCATTATTTACGAGAATGTGCCAACTCTGGGCTAACTTCTCTAATGAGCGACTGTAGAAATCACAAAGTTCCGACGGGAAGAGCTCGTCCAACCGTGTTCGGAGCGTATTTTCATCCGGATATGAACTTCCTGGAAGGTAGTTCGATATAGAGCAAAAAATGGTGAAAATCTGAGGGCCAAAGATCAGGTGAGTAAGGTGGGTGCCGAATGACTTCCCAACCGAACTCCTCCATAATGTTATTTGTCAGTCTAGCAGAATGCGGGCGGGAGTTACGTGGAGTAGCATCACATGATGCAACTTCCTAATCCTTGTCTTTGACTGCGTCTGCAAGATGTCTCGTTTGTTGAGAATAAATGTGAGCAGTCAAGGTTAGACATAGGGGAAGCGATTCGTAGCACACCACACCGTTGCTATTCCGCCAGATGCATAACATTATCTTTTGTTTGGGGAGTTTCTGTTTTGTTTGGGCTCAACCATTCCTTTCTTTTATTATTTTATCATAAACATACCACTTCTCGTACCAGTAATGATACAGGACAGGAACGGTCGGTGTTTTTGACGAGCCAACTGTAAGCGAATAAGCAGAGACGCACATATGGACACCCGCTGATTTTTGTAATTTTGACTTAGAGCATGCGGTACATACACACCAAATTTTTGAACCTATCCCATTGCATCCAAATGTCGCACGACGGCGGAATGTTCACAGTTCATATCATAAGCTAGTCTCTGAGTTCAGTAATGTGGATCATTGCGGAAGTTCTTCCTGAACGAGGAGAGTCACTGGTTATCACTGTTAACATTCAACCGCGATTCTTATACACATATTTTAACAACGCGTTTCAAGAGACAATGCTCTCATCATCAGCTTGTAAAGTCTATGTCATGAAATTAAACGGACTAAAAAGACAAAATACCATCACAAACAGATGGGAAGTCCATATAGTAAAACAGAATTAAAAGTATATTGGACTGTGGGTCCTCGTCTTACATTGAAGTTGTTGACACAAGTCTATGGCCGTCCCATAGCTACCAAGTATGCTGTCGCACTGTGCCGGCTCGGGAGCTGTTGTGGACTGACGTGCCCAGGTGTTGTGGCTTGGTTACAGCCGTGTGCTTGACGGTAACGCTATGCTATTTGGCGCCTTATTTCCTTATTGCATTGGTCTGCTATCGTTAGCCTCTAGCAACTCCGTCAGTGACATTCTACCAACTTAAAGTCGCATACCTACCCTAAAATAATTCTAAAAACCCGCTAAAAAATCTCATTTCTTTAAAATTATCTTGTGCATTTAGAATATTGCTTTTTTTTCATGGATAGCTATCTCGAATTCCTCTAGTAAATCAAGTTTCCTCCCTTTCTTTTCTACATGCAATATTTCCACGTTATCTTCTATGCTATTAAGCGGATGGCCTGTTTCATATATATGGTTCGCAACAGCTGATTTGTCATAATTTCCTAACCTGAACGCATCTTTATGTTCTTCATACCGGATCGCGAATGATCTTCCTGTCTGCCCGATATATTTTGCGTCACAAGTTCTGCACTGAATCTTATAAACTCCCGATCTTTCAAACTTATTTCTCTTCTCGCCAGTATCGTGCTTAAGGCTATACCTCACTAGGCTATTAGTCTGAAAAGCTATTTTAACATCGAATGGCTTAAAAATATTTGCTATCTTTTGTGAGACTGTTCCGTAGTATGGCATCGTGATAATTTTCACTTTCTCTCCATCAGGTTTTTTCTTTTTGCGCTTATTACTTTTCCGTAACAGTTTTTTAACCATGTCTATTCTTTAACCGTTATTCATCGCTATTCTCTTAACGGTATTAATTTCAGTCTCCCTATCTTTTTCGCTCATAGGTGTATTGACTGCCCTATGCACGAGACAACGGAAAGCAGCTTCTTTATAAGCCTGCGGATGGCATGAATCATTCGGGATCACGGCATCAGTCGTAGTTTGTTTTCTATAAACGGAGAACGCATGTTTGTTGCCCTGCTTTTTCATATTCAGGTCCAGGAACTGTAAACAATTGTCAGTTTCATACTCCACGGTAAATTCTATTTTATTATGTGCGTCGTTGAACTTTTTTACTATTTCCTCAATGTCCTCACGGGAACAATCGCCAAGTAACCGAGTGTCGTCTACATAACGTTTGTAATAAACAGTTTTATCCATAATGTTATCGTCAGAATTTAGAACTTTATCTTCAAGGTCGTTGATAAAAATGTCCGCCATTGTTCCTGAAATACTGGACCCCATGGCTACCCCATCGTCCTGAATATAAAATTTGTTATTAAACGTAAAATAATTTAAACTTGTAATGAGCTGTAGGAGTTCAATAAATTCAATTGTCTCTTGCGTTGAAATTTTACCGTATTTAAGGAAATTAAAAAGGAGAGTCACTAATGTCAAAGCGATCCTCCTTAGAAAAAAAAAAATTCTTGCTCCGCTGTGTCCAGTGGCGTTGTCCCAGTACATAGCGCTTACACGCCTCTATTGAACGCAAAAAAATAAAAAGAAAACCATATCGGAAATGTTACGGTTTCTTCACTTTGCATTCCATTTTGACGAGTCCCCAGCACCATTTATATTTCAAAATGACAGTATGTAAACTCATATAGCAACAATGGATTACAAATAAAAAATGTCAATCGATAAATACACCCATAGAAACCGGAAAATTAACATGCAAAACAAATACGCTACGAACTTTTGTATCACCCTAATAGAACAGTTATAAAACGTTAATCCTTACTGAAAAGTAAAAACAGCAGCCGGCCACCTCTAACAGCGCTATTTAATAAGAATAAACAGCGTTGTCATCGATTGCGATGCGAAAGGACAATCGTCTCGTTGAAAATTAGGTTTGGCTTAAAGTACTACGTCACGAGAATATTTAACGAGATTCAACACTTGTTTCTCCTTCTTCTTTGAGTGCTTCGTCTTCCACCAACACTGGCGATCAGCAGCATGACGTATCGTTTGCTAATGGCTTTTCCGAACAGCGAGTCTGTGCTCAAGCCAGACTCTTAACACCAGTAATCGACAGTCTTATGTATAATCCGTATAAGTTCTCTGGTGACATTCTACACAAGTCTATCTGCGTAGTCAAGATCTTTGGCTGTGTGAATATGTAATAATTTTGTTAATTATTTTGGTGTTGTAAGAAATTAAATTGTAACTGTACCTCTGGTTTTATATGTAGTGAATCTAACAATTTGTAGAAACTCTGTATATTTTACTGGCCCATAAGTAGGGAAGCTAGCTGTAAAACCTATAGTAAAGCCCTGCCACTACGGAAGTAGTTTGGCGGGACTGGAAAAGATGGACTTGGCGCGCGAGGCGCTTGACTCATTTGTGGCTAGTGGCGTAGTCGAGTTCTTACTGTGATACTGAGTGGTTAGCGGCAGCCTTGGTCAGCTATTGTGGTTAATGTGGGTGTGCAAGAGCTTGCGAACATGTAAGCCTCGACCATGGTTTCCCCCTGTTTGGTTAAATTTGCGACGCCAAGGAAAGTTATATTAGGGCGTAGCTAACATCAAGAACCATGGTTGCTTTACCGCCAGTTTTGTAGCCACTGTAATTTGCCACAAGCGCTACTACCTTCCAGCATCTTTGTTATCTAAATATGCACATGCAACGTACCAGGCATTATTCACTGAATAATAACTTTTTGTGGAACTTCTAAATTAAGCTTGCACACCCGTGATTATCCCCAGTCGCATACCTAGACAGGACCTTTTACAAGTGAATCTTGTTTTTTATCATACTGAGAATTTTGCCAGTGAAACATTTTGCATTCTCATTAACTTTGTGGAGCAAGAAGTTTGATTAGTTTTCTGTACAGCAGTAAATGATTTTTCATCTGAAAGTTTCCTAAATTGTGTTCATAAAGAAAGCTTTTCATTAAATAAGATGCTGCCATTAAAATAATCAACCACAGAAATATAAAGTGCTTATAGCTGTGTGAAAGTAAAATTTATACTTATACAAAGGCAGCAGTATTATTTCACTTTGAACAGGCTTGTAAACTTGTAATTGTTTGTTTCTTTATATATGTTGCTTTAAAGTAGTTTTTCAAGCTGGGTAGTCATTTACAAAGCCAGTTTCACTTGGAGTCCAATTGTTAACTGTTGAACTAACTAGACATTATTCATTATACTTAAAGTTGTTACTAAAGGTATTTGCTATTTACTTAATTTTTGTGTCTTACTATTTACAACTGATTATGGTTCTTCGAACCATACCAGCTTAAGGGACCCCATAGGCAACTTAACTTGTGCGATAAATGAAATTAAAGGCTCTTTTGACCAAGTGTAGCAATAAGTACAATAATTTATTCCGCACCTAAACTTTTCTTATAAATAGTAACTGTACTGCCCGTTTGTAAAGTAACTTCATGTACATATTTCATAATCCCATAGTAACCAGTACTGTTTCAAAATGATAATCTTTTTGTGATAGTTAACTAAAATAATAGTAGTTCGTGCTACTGCCAGTCGTACTTTGTCAGTTGGTTTATATCCCCTTCTCCATGTGTTCATTATACTGCACAGTAGTTTTTGCAATAGTAAGTGTTATTATAAGACGGTGTGTACTGCTGCATTTATTGGCCATTTACGTTCTGGTTAAGGGTTAGCTGTTGTGTTTTGCGCTAGAGCAAGTTTCTGTATAATATTGAGAGTAACTGTGTTGGAAGAGGTTAGTTTCCTTAGGGGAAGTTTATTTCTGCTTTTCAGTAAAAGTTGATACCACATTGCCTAATTAGGCTGGCGACTGAATGTACATTTAATTACAGTTCACTTTAGTGTTAGTACAACATAAATTCAAAACCCGTTTACTTTGCAGTTGTTACTGTTTCACTAACTTCGTGATTACGAAATTATAGTCAGATTCCACGTCATTAGGTACTGTCACTGTCAGGCTAATCACTTCACAAGAGGTTAACATTATCGGCGATTGCCAATTTGGTAAAGGCCGGTGGTGTTACAAGACTACTGGCGTATTTCTTTAGAAAGGATAATTTTAGTTCTGGACTACGTCTGCCATCAGTCATTCCCTAAGTATCCGTACAAGGTATATTTCAAGTAGAGCATTTCCTGCCAAAGCTATTGCAGTTTTCTCCTCTTGATGATATTGAGAATTTCTCGATCTTTAATATCTACATATAGTATTAGAAGCCAAAATCGCTTGCTATGAAATGATTTCACGACCAGTTTCGACAGTAATGTTATTTTCAGATTCTCATATCTACTACAAACATAACTACGTATCATTCTCATATCTACTAGAAATCTAACTACGTATCACTCTCGTCGACATATAGAGAACATCCTCCAACTATGATAATAAAGTTCCACATTCTCATATCTCCCAAAAATATAGTTAGGCATTAGTCTCGTCGTCATACTATGAGCATGTTACCGAATGTCGATGCGTCTGATATGCACTTATATTTCTGGGAGATACGAGAATCGGAGAATGACAGCTAGTTAGTGTCGAAACTGGACATGAAATAATCCATTTCACAGCAAGCAATTTTGACTTCTAATATTATACGTTACAAAATTAGATCGCCCTAACATGTGTAAATTATATTCTAAATCTTTCTTCATGCGTCACAGTACTGCCACATTTGTGGCTCAATATCTCCACGGTATTCTTAAACCAATCGCATCAAATGACGAGCTGTAGTCGTTTGAGATGGTGTCTATGAGCTGCAGTCAAACGAAAACCGAACGCCAGCCACAAATGGCCCATGGATACGTCCATTCAAAAGTAGTCACCACACGCGTTAAGACATTTATCTCACTGGGAGAAGAGATGATCAATTCCTGTTTTGAACATCACGGTCGGCCACTTCCTCACAACTGCATTCACTGTTGAACTTTCTCGTCCTACCGAAGGCACCATGCATCCATGTCCTTCTTCTGGTCGCCAAAGACCACGGTGAAAATTCCGAGCTGTACGGAGCTTGTTGCAGTGTTTCCCAACCAAATCCCTGAAGTGTAGCCTTCGTGCAACTGGCAGCAGGGGGGGGGGGGGGGGGGGGGGGGAGGGGGCGGAGGAGGGTTGGGTGATGTTGGGGGGGGGGCCGGGGTAGGCGGGGGGGGGGGGTGATCAGGATGAGAGGATGAGTCCGTCCGACAGTTCGTGGGAATTTTTGACTCCATAGCACGCCGTAGTTTCTTCAAAGTATCTCTCCACTGCACTGCGCATTGATTGTGGTTCCACGCTCGGGGAAATAGACGAGCACAGAGCCACTGCGGTAGAAGGAGTAGATCATCATGACTTTACCGAAACTTGTGTGACAGCTTTGGATATTTTTGGAGGGGGAGACGTGGGATTTTTTACTGTTGGTTTCATCGTTTGCTCTCAAATCATCCCGTTGAAGATTGCCTCCCCCCACAGTGCCAATCGGACCAAGCGATTGGATTGGGAAAAACTGAGCATCAACCGTAGAGGTCGTATCTCTCTCCATGTGATTTTGACGTCTTTGGCGACCTAAAGAATGACATGTTCGGACATCGGTTTCAGTCCAGGATGTGTAAGAGTGGGTATTGTTGTAGATCCGTCAACGGCCGACCGCGTTCTACGAAACAGGAACTGATTGTCTCGTCTCCATGTGGGATAAATATCTTAACGCGAGTGGTGAAAGGAACCATGCCGTGGCCCATTTGCGATGGGTTCATTTGACTGCCCCTGATAAATCGGCTAGAACAAGCGCATAATGAGGTAAGTGATTTGTATTTCAGCGATTTCAGAGTCTGAAAAACCGCAAAAAGCAGTTCTACGTCCCTTCAGTTTCAGAAACGAGTGGGTGGCATAGACGTTCACACAAGACCACAGCTCTGCTTTCAATCACGTGACTGCACAGTAAAGCAGTACACAAGCATATTTCTTTATCTTTTCTATACGTGTATTTGCACCTCCTTTACTGTCTGCCACAATATCAATGAAAGAAAAAAACTTGCTGCGCAGACTTCAGGGCCAACGCTGCGCAAGCAATTGCTAGAGAATGATCCGGTATCTGAGATTTCTATTCGCAGGTGACCGTCAGCGAGTAACATGTCTTTGAGATTTGAGGCAAAAATATGAGCTGATTTGCTGATACACGTACCCCCAACTATAAAAAGGTGTGGTGTGGGCTACGTAAGAGGAGAAAGAAGTGAAAGTCTATGGTGGTGTAAAAAGAGTTTAACCGAGCGGTCTAAGGCGCTGCAGTCATGTACTGTGCGGCTGGTCCCGGCAGAGATTCGAGTCCTCCCTCGAGCATGGGTGTGTGTGTTTGTCCTCAGGATAATTTAGGTTAAGTAGTGTGTAAGCTTAGGGACTGATGACCTTAGCAGTTAAGACCCATAAGATTTCACACACTTTTTTTTTAACTGTTTGGCGTGCAATGGCACCAGATGTAATGGTGTGTTTCCACTGAGCGCCAAGGATGTAGCCAGGATTTTGTCAAAGAGGTGGTCCGATTTGTAAAAGAGGACCATAAAGAGACTCATGTTTTTCGTTGTATTCGGAAAACGCAGATGTATTAATGATACGTATATAATTTGCTTTTGGTAGGCCTTCATACAAATAGTATTTGGCGTAGAGAATTAAGCAAGGAAAGTTTTACCCAATTTTGAAATGAAATACTTCTTCATTTGGCGATAGGATTTCACTTCATTGCCTAGCGAATTAAAACTTTTTACTAATATAACACAACTCAGTCTTCTAATACAATTATAGGTACACGTATAGGCGATAGCTGATAGTGCTATGCATTTATCGATAGTTTAAATATATTGATGGCATTGTTGACTAACGATAGTGCATATCCCTTTTTCGTCATATGATTGAAAATCAGAATATAAGAGGCTATCAAACAGGTATCTTTCGACGCCATGCAGTACAGACTAGGTATTCTAATCAGGAAAAAGCGTCATGAACATTGAGGCAATCACCCCGCGGATGTACCAAGTTGAAGATACCCGTTTGGTAAAATACTGTGTCCTGCTGCGTGAAGAAGTCCGTAGCTGCCTGCTGCACATCCGCGTCCGACAGGTATTGTCGTCCGTACAAGGCCCTTTTTAGAGGCCGCAGGCGTGATAATCGAATGGGGAGAGATCGGGATCATAGGGCGGCTATTCGGGTGTCTTGCACTTCAGTTGTCGTAACTTCAGCGATACGACATTCGCGATGTGGAGACGAGCTTTATCGTAAAGCAGGAGCAACCCTTGCAACACCTTACCGTGAGGGCGGTCTTCGACATTTATGCTCTTCCATACATATTCTCCATTTTTCGATGGATGTCTACTGGTTTTTGCCCTTCGGCAGCCAAGAAAAGGAAAACAGCACGATGATCTTCTTTCGATGCATTTGATAACAACTTCGCCGTGGTCCACGATTCCGCATTTGCCACACACGCATCGGAAAAGACACGAATGGTATACTAGTCACTTGCTTCGTGTCGACGCTTGAATAAAAGTCGCGCTACGTTGCAGTAACTCCTTCAAACGGAAACCTTTTGATCTTAACTCAAGTCCTTCAGTTTCACTGCATGACGATCAGATCGTGTGTAATTTCATTCAGTTGATAGAGGGGTTCCGAACCCCCTGGACACCCGCTGTTGGCTAAGTCCTTGTGAACGCTACGCTGACACTAATTTTGCAGGGTGCCTGCTTTAGAAACCCGAATTGCATACGCTGAAACTGTGGGAACGGATCTTCCACAACCGCGGCAAGCGCGATGTCAAGAATGATTCCTCAATAAAACATTCTTTACTACGCGATGCTTTATACAGCAGGTCCACTGCTGCGCCGAGTTATTGACTGTGATGGCGGCAGTGAGTACGTCCATCGAGGCAGAATGCTGAGGTGGCATAATAACAGCTGGAGTCCTCCCTCGGGCATGGGTGTGTGTGCTGTCCTTAGCGTACGTTAGTTTAAATTACATTAAGTAGTAAGTAAGCCTAGGGACCGATGATCTCAGCAGTTTTGTCCCATAGGAACTTCCCAAAAATTTCCAAATTTTACCGGACGTTGAAGTGGTACTCTACAAGTTTTGTGACGTCACCTCCTCCTCTTTCACTTTGAGGATACATTTCGGCACTTGAAACACTAAATAAGTTCCGTGATATTTCGGCTACGTGTTACTCCTAAAACAGAACCAACATGAAGAAAGAACACTGTCTACGTGACGAGCAGAAAGCTTGAGGGCCACAGAAATTCTATTTGTCGCGTTCAGGAGAAGTGGGTTTTATTTCATAGCTTGCACCCCATGAACACATGCTGCTTCTCTAAACACCAGCATACTGAATGTCTCGAGGGCGAATCTTTATTGATACGATCTGTTGTAACAAAACGACATCAAACGTCATATTGATGATTAAAGAATTTTCGTATTTAGTTTTATCGTGTTGTAACTCGCAAGTTATGAGAGTAAACCTTCTTAAGGCGACGGTACATTCAAGATTCATGAAAACTGTATCACAATGAGTAAACGCTTGAGACTTTGAGTTTATCTAATATATTTTTTCTCCTTCGGGATTTCAAAAAGTTTCTGGGGATTTCTTAGGATATTAATTGAAGTAATTTCTGTAATACTTGTAGTTATGAAAATACGTAAGTGCGTTCTCTGCCAGGAGTGAGTTTGTTAGATTCGGTGAATTTTTATAAGCTGACGTCGTTAATGAGTGGACACACAATTGTCCTTTTTTCTCTTAGTACATGTTCATGGTTCAAATGTATCATTCGCTTGGTCGTTACTGCCACTTACCCTTGACGTCTGTGGCCACGGCTTGCTATGCAATTCTCCGTCCTTACGGCTGGACCCACATCCCCAAGAAGTTTGTCGCAAAATTTCTGGGACGCTCGTTAAGAAGACCGATCAAAAAGTTCCCGTTCGGTGTGCCACACTAGCTTCTCGCCTACATGTCGGTGCTTATAGACATCCATCGAAGTCGTGCTGGGTTGCATAAACGCTGCAGAACGACCTCACACGGAAACTTTTTGAACGCCTCTTACACGGTTACAACATTGCAGATGTCAACGACGTGCACTGTGTGTCTTTGAAGCAAATTTTCTCAATTCACTCACAGAATTTGCTGTTGGAAACTTTGTTGCCCGCCTCTCGTGGTCGTGCGGTAGCGTTCTCGCTTCCCACGCCCGGGTTCCCGGGTTCGATTCCCGGCGGGGTCAGGGATTTTCTCTGCCTCGTGATGGCTGGGTGTTGTGTGCTGTCCTTAGGTTAGTTAGGTTTAAGTAGTTCTAAGTTCTAGGGGACTGATGACCGTAGCAGTTAAGTCCCATAGTGCTCAGAGCCATTTGAACCACTTTTGAAACTTTGTTCTTTAACCGCGCATTTATTACTGGTCTATTTTATTTTTACTGCAGCTTAACTGAATACAGCAGCAAGGATAGGTATAGGTACACTGATGAAAAAGTTGGCAAGTAGGTTCCTTGTGTATCAGTTCACTGATGCGGTGGGAAAGCAGCATAACGACGTCATGACGAACTGTTCCCGGAGGTATGGAATGACGTCACAGTTCTCTTGCATCTGTGAGTACTTGTATCGCTCGTGTTGGTGAGTGTATAATACAGGCTTGTTTATTGTTTTGCAGGTGTTTTCACAGAAACTAAGATAATTGCGGTAACGAACCGAATAAGTCGTAACTACATTACTACTCACTAACAATCCACGGGATCTACGTGTCCCTCATTCCAAAATAGAATTCATTCCTGAATAACCTCCGAAAATTTGTCGGCTGAGTTCTGGTTCTCACTGCAGACGATATTACTGATTATTCGATTGCGAACTGCAGCTTGATCAAAAAGACGCGAAGTGAATATTTGTACTTCTCTACGCCGTAGTAGAAGCCTTTTCTGTCTGTTTACAGGGGCGTTCCTTAGCGAAATAAATAGGAGAGGGTGCGGCCATATCTCTGAAAAGTTTTAATAATAAGGAAACAGACGCCGAGGAGGTGGAGGCAATCTCATTAGCGCGGCCAGAGTATATCTTGGGTAGGGCGAAGTTTGAAGAGGGGCCGGCTCCAGCGGCCGCCCAATTTCGGCAACGCCGTTCCCTTCCCGCTAGGGCGGGCCGCTCGGCCCTTCGGCGTCCACTAGAACACACAGGGCCACAATCGACAGCGCCGTAAAACGGTATTGGCCCACGTGAGTGGCCAACATCACTATCACGCCCTCTAGGGCAAGGAACACACACAAGGTACCCTCGATACACCGGCGGAAGTCACGTGTGATGCTACCGAAGGCATAATTTGTTTTAATACAACTAGCTGCTGCATCGTGTCGGCGCCAAAAGGATTAAAGCTCTGTACGAGTTGCGCTTTCTTAGACGTACTTTCATCTTCCACATCTAGTTGCTGTCATCCCTTAGCACAGTTCTGGCCACTCATGGTTCGCGAGGGATTCCCCTCTAGCGACTGTTCCCCTTCCAAGTCGACCCGTGCCCTGCCGTCACAACCCGCCACAGCCACAATGATCAATTGCTGCGCGACATTCAGTCGTCCAGTATCGTGAGAAATATCTACTCCCTACATGCCAACGTAAATTCAAATTATATAATCGATTTGTGACACCTGTGATAAAGAAGACTGAACAGTTTCTTTTCAAATTCCGGTGCACGCCATTTTACCATACCGTATACCTCATTGACGGTACGCCATTAGTAACAACTGCAGAGCATTTTCGTAGACCAGTAAACTTTGTCCACGTGCTTTTTAACAGCATTAAAAATATTCAAACCTGTTGGTGCGAGCAACTAAACTAGAGCGAGTAGTTCTTGTACAGAAAAGCAGCCCATTATCATGCGAATAAATATTAATGATTGGCTGGTTCAAATGGCTCTGAGCACTAAGGGAATTAACAGCTGTGGTCATCAGTCCCCTAGAACGTAGAAGTACTTAAACCTAACTAACTTAAAGACATCACACACATCCATGCCCGAGGCAGGATTCGAACCTGCGACCGTAGCAGCCGCGCGGTTCCGGACTGAGCTCCTAGAGCCGCTCGGTCACCGCGGCCGGCTATTAATGATTGACTAAGATGTGTTCGATCAGTACTCTAGACCGACAGCTTGCAGTTAAAATTCCTCAGTTTCCTGCTATGATGCATATCAACAAGTCACGATGCAAAGCAGATGTTCTTAAATGATCAGCGACATTGTCATAACGAAATGTTTCTGCCACATCTATTATAGGCTACGAGTACGCCATTACTGAAGCATTTCTGATATTTTACTAATTCTGAGAATACCGCATAAACAGTTTTGTCTGAGATTTGATGGTTCAAGTAATTTTTTTATTTATTTATATTCAACTTAGCCACTAAAGGGCATCATGCGTCATGAAGTGACGCTTGTGTGTTGCTTCTTGAAGCGAAGAGAAATGTCAACCTCTGTTTTGATTTAACGACTTCTTATATATTAAACATAAGGATTTTTAATCGTAAATGCGTACAAGAAAATACTTCATACCCAACTCCTCATTGAAAATACTGTTTTCATTGTTATTTCTTTTCAACTTTCTCAAAACCCGTAACACAAAAACTGCCTTAGTAATAACCAGAACCGAAAGCAGAGTAACAGACAAAATAGCAACCAAAATGACAACCTGGGCGATAGCGAAATATTATGAAGAACAAATCTGAATAAATGTCTGAAAGCAGGCAATGCTTGTCGAGGTAAGAGAGCCTATGCTTTGAGGAAGCAGTCGAAGACGTGGTGTCCCTTTTGACTGCTATTGGACAAGCGCTTCGCAAACGTGACAATGCACGGCCCATCCCGCCGGAGGTTCGAGTCATCCCTCAGGCATTCGGTGTGTGTGTGTGTGTGTGTGTGTGTGTGTTGTTCTTAGCATAAGTTACTTCAAGCAGTGTGTAAGTCTAGGGACCGATGACCTCAGCAGCTTGGTTCCTTAGGTATCCACACACATTTGAACATTTTTTTAAACGTGACAACACCGTGCAATTAAAGTAGGCGGGGGAAGAGCTCGCAGGAAAGGAATGGATTTCGAGCCACACTTTGCCAGGCCTGCCAGAGAAACGTTGAAAAAATGGTTCAAATGGCTCTGAGCGCTATGGGACTTAACTGCTGAGGTCATCAGTCCCCTAGAACTTAGAACTACTTAAACCTAACTAACCTAACGACATCACACACATCCATGCCCGAGGCAGGATTCGAACCTGCGACCGTAGCGGAAACGTTGAACGATGGCAGTGTTTATATTTGTGTGTTTTTTCTTATAGTTCGTACCTCGTCACGTATAGTCCACAATATTACCAGTTTGAGTGTTTATTCGATATGAGGAGCAACGTCAACGTCACTGTACACACAGATACAATGAACGACCAAGCATTTGGGACAGAAACTTTGTCACCCGCATGTGACATGACGCTAATACAGGTGATAAGTCCTTTACTTATCAATTCATTGTGGGTGAATATCCACAGGGTTATTCAGGTATGCCTTATCCAGCTGAAGCCACTCAGCCGATTAGATCACGCAGAGCTAAAAATGGTTCAAATGGCTCTGAGCACTATGGGACTCTACTGCAAAGGTCATCCGTCTCCTAGAACTTAGAACTACTTAAACCTAACTAACGACATCACACACATCCATGCCCGAGGGAGGATTCGAACCTGCGACGGTAACGGTCGCGTGGTTCCAGACTGTAGCTCCTAGAACCGCTCTGCCACCCTGGCCGGCTCACGCAGAGCTACCAAGTTGCATTGATGCTGACCGTTAAGTTTCCCTCTATGTTCCAAATACGCCCAGACGTTTTCTACTGGATTAACATGGAGTAATTTAGCTAGGCGCAACAGTGTGTCTGAGTGTTCAAGCAAACTAGGAAAGTATACGATCAACTCTGTGAACACGGCTGTTGACATTTCGGAAATCGTGAGTATCTACAGCATACTATTCGTTAAGATGGAGGAGGATGAGCCACCAACACTTGCTCACTCAGATTGATGAAATAAATATCGTGGTTCATTTTCTCGGTAACACGAATGTGTGGTACCATGTGACGGTGCGGAAATAGCCCACAAAACATCACAGAACAATCTCTAGGCTGAAATACATCCCCCTCGTATTGAGGGTTACACGCTTGAGTTGTCAGTACACTCGACACCTTTTCAAGGAGGCACTACCACGAAGCTATTTTGGAGAATTTGTTAATGTAATGGAGAGTGTTGTCGACATTAAGTAATAGATTCGTGGCAGAACATTTTGGAGAGACTGAAAGCCGACATTAGCTACATGAAGTATTCAGACAATATGGACGCGGATCAAGAAAAGAACAGGTCGACTGACGGAAAAAGCAGCTCAGTCAATTTGGCGTACAAGGTTATAAGAAGGAAGAGAACGAGAACTTTTTCATGGCGGACAATAACTACGTCGTTTGAAGAATATTATGAACTGTTTCTGCTCTTATCGAAGAAGTGTGGCCGGAAGGAACAAGACAACAGTAAAACGGCGACTGCTGTAACAAGTAAAATCTTATTCGTCAGCAAAGTCGAAGATGTATTTGGATTGTATACTGCAGACATACTGAGGTAAATGATGATGATGATGATGTGATGATGATGATGATGTTTGGTTGGCGGGGCGCTCAGCTCCGCGGTTATCACCGTCCGTACAAATTCCCAACCTTTGCCCTGTCGAATCTCGCTACTTTCACGAATGATGATGAAATGATGAGAACACAAACATCCAGTCATCTCGAGGCAGGTGAAAAGCCCTGTGGTAAATGAACGAACTCTAGTTACGAACTCTATTTAGTGAAAAGGCGAATATTATGTGGACTTTCGTATGCAACAGACTGTTTCGATCAGGTTAACTAGTTAGTGAGTTACGGAACGCGACATTTAGAATAATTTTGAACCTTGCCTACCATATACAGCGCGGGTGTTCATTGTTGCCATAAACAGTTGCGCTCTTTACAAATCATCTTATCCAAACCCCATCCAGAATTTTCCCTGGATTCCAATCATCTTATACAAATGAATGTTCGTATGTATGTATGTATATATGTATGTATGTATGTGCGTTCCACGTCTCCTCCTAAACCACTGGACCGATGTTAACCAAAATTGGTACACATACCATTCACTGTCTGGAAAGAGTATCTGTGGATGTAACAACCGCCTTCCTATCGAAGGGCTGGGTTTTGAGGTGCGAAAAGGCAGTGCAGCCCACGACTCGCGAATGCCCATACTTCAGTGACCCAGCATTTGAGAATGAAGGTATTTAGCAATTTGCAACAAACTTCACTGCTGATTTCAAATTTTTACGAACCTACTTGTAGCTGACAATCCCCACACAATGAAGGAAGGAAAGAAAAACCATCGCTTACTACATTTTTGCCGTCCACGCAGTAAAACTGCTGTATGAAGCACAACGATTTAATTTATTACTTCTTTACTAGTAACTGTATTCGTCATACATTTTGGATGCAATATTAACTTTTAGCACTGAATGTACCAGCAAAATTATAGCTTTTTATGACCCACAGTTCAGGAGATATGACTTCAAATACTGAGGTGCCGGAAAACTGCAGTATCACGCATGAAGTTTTAATTTATTACTTCTTTATTTTTAGCTCTATTCATAAAACATTTCGCATACAGTTTCCACATACTAGAGGATGTGCCTGACCCGCCAAACTATATCACTGTACAGCTTGTAATTCAGAAGCTACGACGTCATAACCAATGAAGTGCGTGAAAATGAAACTGCATAGCGAAATTCGCCTGAGATATAGATGAAATATATGTACAAATACGTGTGAAGTATATTCTACAGGTGCGAATGCAAGCAAAGACATTGGTAAAATGCTCATCCTAAACTCGGTGGAACGATATCAACCAAATTTGGTAGACGTGAGCCTGCTAACATGGAAGGAAAAGAGGGTGGGAGGAGAGACAGCGAGGGGAAGGAGGAGATGGAGACACATAGGGAGAAAGACGAGGTGGACTGAGAGAAGGGAGAGGGATAAGGACAGAGAGAAGGGAGAGGAAGAGATGGACAGAGGGGAGGCGTGGAGGAGATGGACAAGGAGTTGGGGGGTGGAAACTGGGAGGGCCTGGAAGAGATGGACAGAGAGGGCATCAGAGAAGACAGAAAGAGAGAGAGAGATTTGTTGGTTGGTTGGTTTAAAGGTGGGAGAAGGGACCAAACTACGAGGTCAACTGTCCCTTGTTCCTAATAAAACAATGCCACAAGTGTGAGAATAAAATGGACGAAACATCTAACACAAAACGGAAAGAAAGGAAAAACCACAAGAACGAAGGGAAGGCAACGAACACTAAAAGGAACAAAGGAGGGCAAGAAAACAACAGAGAGACGCTAGAAACAGAAGAGAGTAAAACATGAATGCAGATTACAGTGGCTGGCTAACCACGAGAATAAGAAGGGAAAGCCAGCCACTCTGCAACACATTAAAACCTCCACCCTAAAAGCACTAGCGTGGAGAGAGAGAGAGACAGAGAGAGAGATAGAGAGAGAGAGAGAGGGGGGGGGGGGGGGGGGGGAGAGGAGGATGATATGTACTAACAGAAGGTTGGAATGAGTACGTACCCGGGCCAATGCCGGGTACTCTGCTAGTTATTACAACATTTGTTGTCATCGAGTACTTTTGCGGTAGTTGTATGTTGTACTTACAGACGAAGAAAACTGCTAAATTATAGTCGTCAGAAGCACAGACAATTAAGGCAAACTGAATTAGCAGTAAAAAACGTGGCAAAGAGCGCCTCTCATCAAGTGTAATCAGAAGAGCAGTTTCAGCAGACACTGGTTTCATAAGTCAACAATAGAAAAATAGGATTTCACTGCTCACAAGAAATATTAAATAATGGACAAGCGAAGGCCTTGCAGTGAATTCTAAAGGAACCGCACTGTGAAGTTAGGTTTCATGGTCCAAGTGTGATTTCACCATCAGTTTCATCCTTCGCTCTACCTGGGGAAGTGGCGCTGTGGTTAGCAGACTGGACTCGCATTCGAGAGGACGACGGTTCAATCCCGCAGGCGGAAATCGTGATCAGTGATTCGCTCCAGGCTAATGTCCGGATGGTTCCTTTGGAAGGGCACTTCCGACTTCCTTCCACATTCTTCCCTAATCCGATGAGACCAATGACCTGGCTGTTTGGTCTCCTCCCCCAAACAACCCAACCCAATCCTCTACCTGGGGAACAATATGATGTTGCTGCCATCTACTGGTCGCGTCGTGAAAATACCTGATATTCATATTTACTTTTTAAGTAGTGTTGTTAGAGTTTAGTATTGTTATTAATCCTGATAGGGAATATACGGGGCGTGAATAACGACAGATGTCAAGTGACCACTGTGAAGGAAACGGAGATGCGCGTATTCGAATGAGACAGAGTTACCAGCAACTGACAAGAGTTTGAAAGGAGCATCATTGTGGGTCTCATTTTGCCTGCTGGTCGAATTGTGCAATACCCAGATTTGTGACGGTGGCCCAATGTTGGACGGCGTGGTAATGTGAGATCAGGCATACTAGCCGTCAAGGTTTCGCTCGTCTACGTCTGACCATCGCAAGGGAGGATCCCTGTAACACCTTCGCATCTGCACCTGCCGTCCAAGAACACGTAATGGATCCTCTGACGCATCCTGTGTCACCCCACACCATTAATCGGAGACCAGCACCAGCGGACTACGGATGCACAGGGCGCCTTAAACACCAGAACAGCTGTGTTTGGAGTGGTGCCGTCTCATGGAATCATGGCCTGTTCGTGAATGCCGTCTTATCGTGTCGAGTGACGAATCACGGTTTTGCACTACCCTGGATAACCATGGTCGGCGTGTATGGCGGCGGTGTTGCCATCCTTCCAATGTTTTGGCGAGGCACAGTGTTGCTATTCCTGGCTCATTGTGTGATGCTGTTGTGTGTGACGTCAGGTCACTGTTGGTAATCATTGAGGGAACTCTCATGGCACATCGGTAGGTCACGAACATCCTGCGTCCCGAAGTGTCACCCCTCATGCGCCAGTTTCATGGTGCCATTTTTAAATACAACAATGCTCGTCCACACGTGTTACAAATGTCTATGAAGTGTATGTGCGATGTTTAAGGACTCCTGTGGCCAACAAGAGCCACAGATGTGTCCCTGAGAAAACGTGTGGGTCCTGCTCGGATGTCAACTCAATGTCAGTGCCAGAATCCAGATTTTTCGGGACTAGTTGCAATAGTTTTGGGCCAGCGTCTCTCAGGAGAGAATACATCGGCTTTAGGACAACCCTCCTAACCGAATCCGTGCTCACTTCCAGGCGAGACGAGATGTAACTTCACACAGAAGAGTAGACTCGTACTGCCAAGTTCTCTGCAAATTTGACTCTTATTTTGTAATCACTGAAATCAGCTCTTGAAGTTTCATTTACTTTCCCCTTCTCTCCTTCTAACTGCCTTACCTTTTTATCAAGCACTGTACGGACATGATATCGCCACCCCTCGAAAGTGTTTCGTCACAGGCTGATGGACATATCGATACAGCTGAATAACGACCGATTTATGGTCCCAGTGTCGACGTTCCACTCACGTATCACACTTAATGCGGGGGTATCTGTTTGTACCCCCCTTCTCTGTCGGTTACCTGATGTCACACGAGTACAAATTATACGTTTAATTCAAATTCTTGGTAAGGTTAAAGTAGAACGTGTCAGGCGTAAGTATTTTCCCAAGTGCAAGATCTGCTGCGCACACGTACAAGCTTGCCCCGTAGCCCACACACGTACTGACCGACCAGTGAAGTCGATATGGCAACCTTGGACACGCTGAACCCAAGCAGAAGTAGTGCCGCGAACAGCCACTAATTAGTAGTCCTAATTGCCACCATCACCACGGTCGGGTTGTTATCACGCTCGTTCAGATTTCCTGAAATTCCAACTGAACTGCAGTGTTCGAGTTTCGTTACTTGGACGCAACATTTCACGTCTAAGTCTGATCTTGCGTACATTCTTTTGGGGCTATCAACTGTTGTTAGTAGGTTATAGATTTTTCATCTCATGATCGTGAATCATGGACACCTAGAGCGAATACACATTCAATAACATTCACAAAATTTCTCCCATTGATTTTTCCCTCAACGTGTACGCGTTCTCCAATATACACAAACGGTCCATGTCTCAGCTCATTTCAAATACTAGAACCGAATTTTAGAAGTGTTAGCTATCTTCCACTTTCTGTGTGCACTGAAACAAATCAGACAAGAATGTAGAGAATGATACCATCACGGCTGCATACGAAAAGTTTGTATGCGAGTGCTGTAGATAGAGACGGAACAACCTACTCGTTTTAACAGCCAATTGGCCAGCCGATTATTTCTTCGTTCAGTCATTTTTTTCCAGTCGAATAAAACAACCTAATGTAACTAGGCTCCGGAGACACGTCAACTATTTAATCGTTTTTCGCACATATTCCGGCTTTGAGTAGTTTCACTCAATCTCAGACATCCGACAGCCACAAGACTATGGAAGTTACGCCAATTACGGTATATGAAAGTCTTTACTAATTCTCAGGGGCTGAGTGATTTCACATACACTTTTTTCCGCTTTTTCAGTTATACATGAACCGCAGATAGAGACGAATACCCTATCTTATTTCTGCAAGATGTGGATAAATATTTCTAAAACTGATGTATTGTCAAAATTTATGTAATTATTAACTTGAATATAAAATTTTCATATTTCTGGCATTAAATACGGAGTTTTGGTTGGTTTTAAAGGGTTAATAATCGGTGCTACATTATGAATTTATGTTTAAATAAAGGAACAATTAATTGTTCATTTACATTTATTGAAGCTTTGTATCTCTCTTCACCCTGGCCTCGCATTCTTTTTCAGTAAATTCTGATGTGTCACGAACAGAAAGAATATAAAATACATTTTTGAAATTTTGTTTAGTGACTTAATTATTTGCTTTTCAAGGACGCAATTTGTCTTTTACGAAAAATATTTGTCACCAACTGGAAATTTTCTTTGAATTTCTTTAATATAGTTTCAGAATACGAATCTTCCCGTAGATACGGTATATAGCACTGAATTTATGTTGAAACTTCCTGGTAGATTAAAACTGTGTGCCCGACCGAGACTCGAACTCGGGACCTTTGCCTTTCGCGGGCAAGTGCTCTACCACTGAGCTACCGAAGCACGACTCACGCCCGGTACTCACAACTTTACTTCTGCCAGTACCTCGTCTCCTACCTTCAAAACTTTACAGAAGCTCTCCTGTGAACCTTGCAGAACTAGCACTCCTGAAAGAAAGGATATTGCGGAGACATGGCTTACCCACAGTGTTATTTGAGGCCATGTCGTGTGCAGTTGTTTTGATGGGCTAGACAGCAGATGTTGTTCGAATGGAGATGTAATGATCAGAGTGTATTTTTCGTCAATATATATGAAGGTAAAAAACATTTTTTTTTTATTTTTATTTAAGTTTCTTAACTAACAATGTCTCTTGGTCACAGGTTCAGTCAACAAAGCATCTGGCTTGTGTTCATGTATTAAAGTGTAATTCTGGTTTCTATGTGCAATCATAGTATTTCTGGTTTTTTTTAATAACTTCATTGTAAATGGTGTTTAAAGCATCTTGTCATATTGAGGAAGAACCGTGCCAGATGTGTACGTTGAATCACACTTCCACACACAGAACAGTTACACTTGTGCTTTGTTGTTTCGTAGCTTTTATAGTTGCTGGGGACTTAATTAATTAATTGTGTTAATGGAAATTTCCTTTCATTCTTTGTTGTTATTCTATGCAGTCAGATTGCGGACTAATACTAGTCAGGGCCAACTGCTTACGAGACTGCGTAACCGGACAGACAGCTACTAAAATTAAAATTATTTGCATTATATTTAATTAAGCCCCCATGCATGTGGCGACCCTGCCAGGATGGTCCCTTGGAATTCTTTTGATAGTAAAAATAGCAGACAGTAGGATTGTTGTAGTAATTTGTAGTTTAGTAATTGTAGTCTATATTGCATGTGTAGATTTGGTAATTGAACATTTGTACTTGTCTTGTCTTTCTTCTAATGGTATTTTTGCAGAATTTAATTTTTGATGTCTTGTATTCGCGTTTGACAATTTTGTGCAATTATGAAGATTTCAATTGTTCGTTAATCGTGTTTGAGGGAAGCATTTCGTGTGAATGGTATTGTTGGTGATAAAGTGTCATATTGTGTGTAATTTTCGTATATTGACGGGTTTTGTATGTATTGTAAATGATTACGCGATCGATGAAAAAGGCAAAAATGATGGATAGGGAGAATGACGAAAATGTTAACATGGCGAACTCGCCAACACAGGAGAACAGTATAATGAATAATGAAGTAGAAAACAATTTAATAAGTCGGGAAAATAGTCCGGAACCAGTTCAAAATTTTTCACAATCAAAAAATTTTCAGAATACGAGATTAACGACAGACGATTCTGGAATAGTAGATAGCTTTACAGCTATGACGAAAGTAGTTGGTTTTGCAGGAAATGTTAGGGACGAAAAGAATTTAGAACCAGTTCATATGGAGCAGTTGATGAGTGCAATATTAAATTTGGGATCTGAATTAAAAACAGTCGGATCACAAATAGGAACACTTAAAACTGAGATGGGAACAATGGAAACACAGTTAGACTCACTGGGATCACAGTTAGGATCTGAATTAAAAACAGAGATGGGAACTTTGGCAACACTGTTAGAAACTGATATGGGAACAATGGAAACACGGTTAGACTCACTGAGATCACAGTTAGGATCTGAATTAAAAACAGTGGCAACACGGCTAGACTCACAAATAGGAACAATTAAAACAGAGATAGAAACAACGGAAACACGGTTAGACTCAGGGATAGTGACATGTTTCAAGAAGATGAAAGCTGAATTAAAGAAAGAAATTAGAGAAGAAGTACAACCGATTTTGAATTCTCACAGTAATAGATTAATTGCAATAGAAATTAGACAAAAGGAACAGGATAGAGAACAGGAAGAAAGAGATCGCGTGATAGTACAAAAATTTTCAGAGTTAAATTTACAATGTGCACACGATAAGGAAGAAATATTTGAAAGAATCGAGGAATCCGTAACAAATGACAGAATAAATAACCTAACACAACAATATGAACAGTTAACTACTAAATGTGTTAATACTGAAACCCGAGTCGCGACACTTACGGAAGACGTAAATAAACAGAAAGAACAAATAGGTGACTTATCGGAAAGAGTTGAGGAGATTTCAAATAAATTGACAAGTCTTAGTTTAAATGGGGACAGAGATTCAGATGATACAGCTCCATTGCTATTTGCAGAAACCGAAGAGTACCAGAACATAAATAAACATGTTAAAAATCAGGGAAAATTTAATGAACGCGTTAAAAGGGAATTTGAGGCGTTACGAAAGCAAGTCAAACAAATTGAAAGCGAAATCGTAGGAAGAGACAGCAGAAGAAATTTAGAATCACAGATAGCAGAGGGCTTTGAAGAAAATAATTGATTTCATTAACGAGATGCAAGAAGAGAGCGACATTCGGACTGGGACAGACGCGGTAGGTCTTTGCCGCCACGAGGCGAAAACTTTGACTATAAACACATTTTAACTGTTCGGAAATTTAAGATCTTTCGCAATTCTAAGAATGACATACATCCATGTTCATGGTTAGATCAATTTATGTACGCACTTCCACCAAATTGGCCACTAAGTCACAAACTGGAATTTATGTGTGGATATTTAGAAAACGAAACCGGCGACGCGGATGCGTGCGCTTATTACAGATTGTAATAATTTAAATGATTTTTATCATGCATTTCTATCGGCATATTGGTCCGAAAACATGCAAGACAGAGTCACACACAGTCTTATTATGCAGCGTAATTTTAAACAGTCTGAGTTCCGCACGCCAGCAGAATACTTTGAAGACATGATTCGAAAGATTCAGTTCCTTTCCAACCCTTATAGCCCGACTGAATTAATTCGCATTTGTTTAACTAAACTGCCACAATCGATAAGACAAATTGCTTTAGCCGGAAGATGTAAATATCCTCAGGGGATTCACTACACTAAGTGAATATGTGCCGTAGCGTGCTCAGGGCCCCGAGCTGTAGTGGTGCTATTTCCCTTTTAGTTTTCTGCACTGCTGCCTACCCTTTTACTATTCTTTGTATCTATCAGAACAACTCTTCAACTATCAATCTATCTAGAGAGTCGGTAAAGAATAACCGGATATGACTATTTTACCCAAAAGTGATTTCGGAAATTACCGTTTGGACTTAGTACATCTTCTGCAGCATTCATTCGTAATTTAAACGAAATTTTACCTGTTTACCTTCGTGACAATATTACTTCATATGTTGACGATATTCGTATTGCTAAACGTTCTTGGAGTGAGCACAACACAATTTTGGATTCATTATTACGTATTTTGCAAGAGTTGGCATTACAGTGAACTTGGAAAAATCTGAATTTGGTCGTTCTCAGGTGAAATTTCTTGGTCATATTATTTCTACAGAAGGTATTCTTCCTGATCCAGAGAAATTAGACGCTATTCGTAATTATGCTGTTCCTACTACAAAACGTGAGGTTCGTAGTTTCCTTGGTGTCTGTAATTTTCTTAGACGCTTTGTTAGATTGGATAATTTGGCCACACCTCGTTTATGTGAACTATCTGGAAAGAATTCTAATTGGTGTTGGGATGAGGAAGCTCAATCAGAATTTGAACAACTTCGTGATGCTTTAGTTGCTGCTCCACTTCTTTCACATCCGGATTTATCTAAAGATTTTTGTTTGGCGACGGACTCATCATACAGAGGCCTAGGTGCACACTTATTTCAAGAGATAGAAGAAAGCGGCGTTGTAGTACAGAAAACTATTACCGATCTGTTCTTGCCAAATGCAAATTATGTCAAAAGGCTAAGCCGCCAACTATTTCTCACAGAGCACCGTTGTTTCCTATCATTCCAGCGAAATTAAAGGAGATGGCTGCAGTCGATTTGTTCGGTCCAGTGGTTCGTTCTACTAATGGTTTTGCGTACATTTTGGTAGCAGTGGAATTGACATCAAAATATGTGTGGTTTACACCTTTACGCAAAGCAACTGCTCGTTCAGTATCTAACGCTTTCATCAAACATTTTCTTAAAGAAGTGGGTCATGTTGATAAGGTTATATCAGATAATGGATCACAGTTTCGCTCTAAAATTTGGCTTCGTACTCTACGGCGTCGTAAGATTAAACCAATTTTCATTTCACTTTTTCACCCTCAATCTAACGCTTCAGAGAGATGGATGAAGGAAATCAATAAATTGTGTCGACTTCATTGTCATCAGAATCACAGAACGTGGGATCAGTATCTTCATATTTTTCAAAACATTCTGAATGAACTCCCTAATGATTCAACTTCTTTACCGCCTATATTGATATTAAAAAACAAGCACCGACAAATCGCATTTTTGAAATAGTTCCTTTTCCGCCTTCACGGAAACTGCGGCATTCTGAAGTTGTCAACCTGGCTCTACAAAATATTGCGTCTGCGGCTGCTAGAAGAGAGAAATCAGCTAAGCGTCCTGGTCGTTTAAAACCTTGTCAGTTGGTCAAAAGGTGTTAATTAAGTCTCACCGTTTGTCTCAAAGGAAAAGGCTTGTGTCGCAAATTTTTTCTGCTTTATAACGGTCCATATAGGGTTCGCAAAATCATTCATGATAACACTGTCGAAGTAGAAACTCTTAAATCTCGGTGCTCTAAGGGAATACATCATATATCGAACGTTAAAATTTTTGTGGAATGACATACTTTTGAGAAACTAACAGTTATACGCAAACACACGGAGAGTACAAGGATACCGCGCCGTGTTCTGGCGGCGGCACATACTCAAAGCAACAGTCAAGTCTGAGCGCCGCACAAGGCAGTCGTTGACCGCAAACAATTACTTCCTACGTCACGCGTACCTACAGCTGATCGAGCGCTCAGTGCGAATGCACTGACAGCTGTAAACAAATACACAGTCTAATTTCTCCGATTAAATTCAGTATAAAGCTATAGTGACTTTATGAATTATGTTATTAACGTTCAGTATTTTTCACAATACGGTTAAATAAAATATTTAACAACCTCAGGTAAATTCTGTGTGTGTCCGACGTTAAGAGGACTTGCTATCGAGAAAATTTCAGGAAGAATGTAATTTCGAAGAAGAAAGTAATAAACTAAAAAGGTAACTATTAATTGAGTTTATTTTTCAGGTAACATATTTCCACTTGGTACGTACTTTAGTAGGCTGGCAATGGCAAGGAAAGCGTTTCTGAAGAAGAGAAATTTGTTAACATCCAGTATTGATTTAAGTGTCAGGAAGTCATTTCTGAAAGTATTCGTATGGAGTGTAGCCATGTATGGAAGTGAAACATGGACGATAAATAGTTTGGACAAGAAGAGAATAGAAGCTTTCGAAATGTGGTGCTACAGAAGAATGCTGAAGATTAGATGGGTAGATCATATAACTAATGAGGAAGTATTGAATAGGATTGGGGAGGAGAGAAGTTTGTGGCACAACTTGACCAGAAGAAGGGATCGGTTGGCAGGACATGTTCTGAGGCATCAAGGGATCACCAATTTAGTATTGGAGGGCAGCGTGGAGGGTAAAAATCGTAGAGGGAGACCAAGAGATGAATACACTAAGCAGATTCAGAAGGATGTAGGTTGCAGTAGGTACTTGGAGATGAAAAAGCTTACACAGGATAGAGTAGCATGGAGAGCTGCATCAAACCAGTCTCAGGACTGAAGACCACAACAACAACACCGTACTTTAGACGTAATTTGCTGCTCGCGATTACGTGATTCATACTTCGTGTTAACTGATATTGACAATGATTGATTAATGAACAGGGTTGTTACTTGTGTATATTATGCATCGCTTGGCTGCACTGCTTTTTCACTGATGTCATATTTTTCTATTATGTGCCTGCTGTGCTTATTTATTTAAATTATAATTGTCACCTGATTAATTGTGCTGATGTGGTTATGTATGTAGGTTACACTTTGTGATTTATCTGCTTGCGCCTTCATGTTTACTTATTAAGGTTACAAAAATGGTTCAAATGGCTCTGAGCACTATGGGACTCAACTGCTGAGGTCATTAGTCCCCTAGAACTTAGAACTAGTTAAACCTAACTAACCTAAGGACATCACAAACATCCATGCCCGAGGCAGGATTCGAACCTGCGACCGTAGCGGTCTTGCGGTTCCAGACTGCAGCGCCTTTAACCGCATGGCCACTTCGGCCGGCTATTAAGATTACATATGAACATTTATTTGCTTATGCTGATGTGATGCTAATGACCTGTTTATTATGTAACATACGTATTTGCTGCTTTGCGTATGGATTGCATATTTATACATTTCTGTTTGTTGTCATAACTACTTTTTAATTTGGTATATAGAAATGCTGATATACGGTGTACGAACATGGGGCTTAGGTCACACTGTGGTATTAATTATAGATTGTTCGCTTGGCAGAGCCTCGTTATAGGGATTGTGCTACATCCACTTGTTAACATTTTGTTCTCTACTGGTATATTTACTCGCTATTGCATGTTTTGCTTACGCTCAGTGCCTTATATTTTTAAGATAAGAAAATAAACTGCTATAATTCGACGAACGACATTAGTACAAGAAACTTCACAGACGTCACATGAGCTGGAGGTTTTATGGAAGCTGTATAAATTTATGCTGATAGGAAGGAAGCTAACGACATGACATACCAACACTAGGTTTAGACCATTGACAGTTCTTACACTGCATTCTTCGTGAGCAATTGAAATAGCAAGTGACACTTGACACAAGAAATACTCCACATGTTTGCTTCTGTTTTGCCATGATTCTTAAAGTGGTGTACACACTGTGAATTATTACGATCATTCACACTCCGTACTCGTACTTACTTACTGAAAGTTATTCAAACTAAAGGCTGTTAGAGATCATGTTGGCATTCCTTTTATTTAATGATGGACAAGGTAACCAAAATGTATTTTATGATTCATAATGAGTCGAAGATTTGGGTCAGATGGATTACACAGAGGTTGTGTGTGGACATTGTGTCTTCGGATTGTATGGGATGATGAATTGAAGTTTGAACAAGGATTTTATCTGTACTTGTTCGAGGAGACCGACTAGAGGAAAGAGTTGTTATGGAAGTGAAATGATATTGGTAATAAGGTTTATATGTATCGACGTATTGAAGAGGTATTATTGAGGTATTGAGATTGTGTGAAGTTGATGATTATTGGAGTTTTGGTGGACAAGAGGTAAGGTAAATGATTTTGATGATGAGGTTTATATGTATCGACGTAAGAGGTATTATTGTAGTATTAAGATTATATGATGCTGATGATTATTGGAGTTTTTGTGGATAAGAGGTAAAGTAAGTGATTAGCATTTTTTATTTTTTTTGTCGGTTTATATGGAACAAGGAGGATGAAGATGGCGGACTAGAACACTCAAGTGGAAGGAAGATTGTCTACACACACACTCTGTTAAATGACTAAGCAGTATATACTTTTTTTTGGAGAGAGGAAGCATTTGCATATCTTGGCACACTGACAGTTGTTCAGAAACCGTACATTTTGATTTGGCTTGGCAAACATTGGTCTTGACATGATGACTATGACGTTGACTAACTATTCTTGACTGTTATACACTGCTGCCATTACTACTTGATACACATGTTGAACATCAAATTTTGACAGAATTGCATTTACACAGTTAACACTATTCAATTACACAGTAGTACTTAATGTGGATGAAAGATGAGTGAGTTTGTTTTCCTTTCCTATTCCCAAATAATTGGTACCGACCTATCTCCTAAATATTATTTCACTTGTTTGTTGTGGGTTGCACTGACACCCATAAATATTATAGGTTACCTGATATTTGTGTATTTGTAATAGTTAGTATGACAATTATGTGATATCATTTGTTTGTTTATTATAATTTGTGTGTTTAGTGTAAGAGCATTAATAATAATTTTGTAAAAGCAATTGTGTGTGCCTTCAAACTGTTGTTCGTGCTTGCACCTGTTCGTCATTGCTGGGTGCCACTTGGAAACGTTTAATTTCTGCTGATAAACTCTGATGAACTGTCAGATTAGTGATAGTGAATATTATGGACTGTTACCTGCACTTGTTCAAAATGATGGGTGCCACTTGGAAATGTTTAATTTCTGCTAATGAACTCTGATGAACTGTCTGATTAGTGATAGTGAATATTATGGACTGTTACTTGCACCTGTTCAACATTGATGGGTGCCACTTACAAATGTTTAATTTATGCTAATGAACTCTGATGAACTGTCTAATTAGTGATAGTGAATATTATGGACTGTCACCTGCACTTGTTCAACATGATGGGTGCCACTAGGAGATGTTTAATTTCTGCTGATGAACTCTGATGAACTGTCTAATTAGTGATAGTGAATATTACGGACTGTTACTTGCACCTGTTCAACATAGCTGGGTGCCACCGATGGAACTGCTTCTACTGACATAATGTCACTTGTTGGTGTCTGCACCTGTTCAACATTGCTGGGTGCCACTGATGGAACTGCTTCTACTGAAATGATGTCACTTGTTGCTGTCTGCACCTGTCAACATTGCTGGGTGCCACTGATGGAACTGCTTCTACTGTGATGATGTCACTTATTGGTGTCTGCAACTGTTCAACATTGCTGGGTGCCACTGATGGAACTGCTTCTATTGACATAATGTCACTTGTTGGTGTCTGCACCTGTTCAACATTGCTGGGTGCCACTGATGGAACTGTTTCTACTGAAATGATGTCACTTGTTGGTGTCTGCACCTGTTCAACATTGCTGGGTGCCACTGATGGAACTGCTTCTACTGAAATGATGTCACTTGTTGGTGTCTGCACCTGCTCGCCATTTCTGGGTGCCACTGTTGGAGCTGTTTAAATACTGCAGATGAAATGTTATGAGACTGCTATTTGCTGCTGTTGACCATTGCTGGGTGCTACTGTTGGAACTGTGAACTACTCTGAGGAGTGCTACTTGTTTATTGAACTACTGAAAGCATTTTATGTGAATATTTGTATAAACTTTTTTTTGTATATTTACTGTTTATGAAATGTTATGAGACTCTTACCTACACCTATACGTCATTGCTGGTGCCATTGATTGAATGATACTTGTGTAAACTATTATATAAAATCACATGTATGCAAGCATTTGTATTCCTTACTGTATTTTATATATTAGGTTATTGAAGGGTCAGTGCAAAGCCAAAATTTATTTAGTTATGTGATATTTACTTATTAATAAATAGTTCAAATGGCTCTGAGCACTACGGGACTCAACTGCTGTGGTCATAAGTCCCCTAGAACTTAGAACTACTTAAACCTAACTGACCTAAGGACATCACACACATCAAAGCCCGAGGCAGGATTCGAACCTGCGACCGTAGCGGTCACGCGGTTCCGGACTGCAGCGCCTAGAACCGCACGGCCAGATGTCCTTAGGATATTTAGGTTTAAGTAGTTCTAAGTTCTAGGTGACTGATGACCTCAGATGTTAAGTCCAATAGTGCTGAGAGCCATTTGAACCTTTCCTTTCCCTTCCGCCCAAGTGTTACCCGCTCACGCCTCTCTCTCTCTCTCTCTCTCTCTTTCTCTCTCCCTCTCTCTCGGTGTGTGTGTGTGTGTGTGTGTGTGTGTGTGTGTGTGTGTGTAGGAGGGAGAGGCAGAGAGACAGAGAGACAGAGAGAGAGAGAGAGAGAAAGTTAGGGATGGGAATGGATTTGTGAAGAATTGGGTGAAAGCAGCAGCATTTACGGACAGTCTCGCTACGGGTTATAGGCATTTTCTGAGCCGCCCTAGCAACCAGTCCGCCTAATTGAGACCTCGAAATAAAAAGCTATTTGATTTACCGTGCCGTCCATGTGCCAGTGATCGGTGCGTCGCTTGCAGCGGCGTCTGCTACAGCGGCCTGCGTGCTCCCAGCTAGCTCGGATGGGCGATCGAGCCGGACTCTGGCGGTAATGTGATTAAAAAACGGATTAAAGCGGATACAAATGTTGTTTTTTCCTGTCCACGCGGGCGCGGAATCAATCAGAGAGCGCTGACAGCAGCGACGCCGTCGGTCGGACCGGCCACTGGCCCAGCGTGGGTGGCAGCGTTGAAGGGGGGGGGGGGGGGGGGTGCGGTGCGGGGGTGGAGGTGGCGGGGGTGTGGGCGCCACCGGAACGCGGCCGCGGGCCATCGCCACGCGTCGGCGATTTCCGTTTGTCTGCGGGCGAGCCGCGCCGCCCTCGCCGCCTCTGCCGAACGGCCGTTCGCTCTTCAAAGCGCGCTCCTTTCACTCGTCCAAATTGCGAAAACCTTTTACACCAATTGTAGTCCGCAGCATTAACGTTTGCCAAGATACTTCCCTGGTGACAGACACGTGTCTGTATCATCAATCTCTGGGCGCTACAGTGCTGGGGAAAACAAACCGCCTTTCCCCTCCTATCTCGCTGCACCTATTTCATAAAACGGGAGAAATTAAATCACGCTTTCGGTTTTCAGTGCAGTTCCCACCGTGACATGGAAACACAATTGCATGCAGGGATACTTACTGCTTTACATCTGTGCATTTATGTACCACTGATTTGTCCCATATTGTGTATTTTAGGAGAAATAGCATATATTTTAGGTGGTGATAGTATAGATTAACTGGAATTAAACATTGTACATCTTCATCCACACTCCATAAGCTGACTGACAGTTTGTGCCGGACTTTACCCTTAATACCACTATCCGCCGGCCTCTGTGGCAGAGCGGTTCTAGCCGCTTCAGTCCGGAACCGCGCTGCTGCTACGATCGCAGGTTCGAATCCTGCCTCGGACATGGATGTGTGTGATGTCCTTAGTTAGGTTTAAGTAGTTTCAAGTCTAGGGGACTGTTGACCTCACATGTTAAGTCCCATAGTGCTTAGAGCCATTTGAACCATTTGATACCAGTATTTGATTCCCCTTCCACTTGCCATTCGCGAATGGCACGTGGCAAGAATGTAAATTTTCGTATTTGCTCTAATACTAATGGTCGTGTAATGACGTGTGTGGGAGAGAGAATCTAATAGTTCTCTAACTCTTCCTGGAAAGGAGTCTTCTGGAATTTTTAAACCTCTCCGTGATGGACAACGCCTCTCTTGTAACTGAAACATCCCCTTTGGAGAATTATAAATGACTGTGCTGGTAAACCTCTTACGTTATTTGATTTTTAAACAGCTGAGCAAAACTGAAGATACTCTGACGTTTCTCGCTCGCATCTCGTGGTCGTGCGGTAGCGTTCTCGCTTCCCATGCCCGGGTTCCCGGGTTCAGGGATATTCTCTGCCTCGTGATGGCTGGGTGTTGTGTGCTGTCCTTAGGTTAGTTAGGTTTAAGTAGTTCTAAGTTCTAGGGGACTGATGACCATAGATGTTAAGTCCCATAGTGCTCAGAGCCATTTGAACCATTTCTGACGTTTCTCTCTTTACTTATTCCGATCAACAGTAAAGTGACAAACATTTTTTTTTTTTTTTTTTTTTTTTTTAGCGCAACGCAATCTGACTTTCAATCATCCTTACGAAGGAATGGCCGTGACTAATAGTAACCTATACCTTTCATGAATCACGTACCTCACAAAAATCTTCGCTACTCGAATTACTGCAATACAACGAGCGCAAATACTGCCAGCTAAATAGAAGATTCTAACTACTGAAGGCACTAGCAACTGATAGGCATAGTTAGCAAATGAGAGATGTTGATGGAGAACAAACAATGCATTTACCTTAATAGTGTTCAAAAGTGATTATACACATGACATCCAGTTCAACAGATTTCCTTTTTCTGACGGACACACGTCCAGATCGTCCGCTCTCAAAATTCTGCCATCTCTCTCCCTACATCCACCACTGCTTGCGGCTCACATCCAACTGCGCAACGCTACGCGCTATTCACATCCAACTGCCTAACACTACAATCGCAAATATTCCAACAATGCCAACTAGCCGCAGATTGCACACAGTACAGTCAGCGATTTTCATACAGAGCGCTACCTGGCGTTACCAACATAAAAACCTAAACATCCTACTTACATAGCGTCTGCCGCTCTACTTTGTTGGACATCTCCGTAAAGCTGTCACGTAGACTAAACGACCCCTTGGCGAATCACACCTCTGTTCGTTAGATCTCTTCTATTAATCCCTCCTGGTAACGATCCCAGACTGACGAACAGTAGTCAAGAATCGGTCAAATAAATGTATTTTAACCCACTTCTATCATGGATGGATTACGTTTCCTTAATATTCTTCCTATGAATCTCAGTCTGGCATCTGTTTGTCTACTATTTCTTTTTCGCGGTTCTTCCGGTTGACTACTGCTAGACATTTATTCCGTCTAACACTTTTTTTACTGGTTACAGGGATACAGCCGGTTACAGGGACGTTCTTACTAATGTCTGACATGATCGAGAACAAACAAACCAATCTTTATATAATTTTGTAATTTTTTAATAAATATTTATACCAAATATTTAAATACCTAGATCGCATTTATATAAGACAACTGAAGCACGATGAGTTGCTAGTTTCGATTTTAAGTAACAACCATTCGCAGATTTTGTCGTATTGATGAGTTTGAACACAAAGTGGATGTACTAGTAACGATCATCATGCAGTGACATGCATTTGTGTAGGGAGCAGCAAGAATAAGAAACTTGATGCTAACAGCAACAACGAAACGGAGCCACGCTCCTATGAGGCGCAGAATGAATAAACTCGTTCTGTCAGTAAGAATCAGAAGTGTCATTAACGTGCAACAGTACGAAAAGCAATACCAGCGAAAAAAAGACTTTCAAGCTTTAGCACAAAAACTGAGATCTTCGTCAACCGTGAAATATAAAGTTGCCGTAGTTACATCGCGTAATTCATCGACTATGAAGTAAAACTTTTGTATATCCAGGTGGACTAGCTTGACTATCCCCATTCAGAGTAAACAAGTCAACCCTTCTCAGTCAGTGTGCTGTCACACAAACGGTTTTTGGGCTGAAACTTTCATTCAGCCGCAAGTTAATGATTGATGATTTTCCTAATAAACCCTGACAAAGTTTTCTTGTTACTGTTCACACCAAATTTCTTATTCCTCTTGCTTTCTCAACAAATGCGTGTCACTGTATGGTGATTATTATTGGTACATCCAGTTTGTGTTCAACCCGCATTTAATATGGCATGATGTGAAGATGGTTCTTATTTGAAATCGAAACTAGCTAGCCACCGTAATTCAACTGTATTATGTAAATGCGAGCTAGGCATTAAAAGATACTTGCAAAACAAAAGTTTAAATAAGTTTTATTCCTTTGGCGTGTGGTTACTCCCACTATTATGATATTATTTAACGATATTTACTTTTATTTTGAATTTCTTCGGAAGTTTGTGGTAAGTTCTTATGGGACCAAACTGCTGAGGTCGTCAGTCCCTATGCTTACACACTACTTAATCTAACTTCATCTAACTTCAAGTAAGGACAACACACATACCCATGCCCGATGAAGGACCCGAACCTCCGTCGGGGGAGAGGGGGGGGGGGGGGAGGGAGCTACGCGAACCGTGCAAGGCGCCCGAAACCGTGCTGCTACCCAGCACGGTTTATTTTGAAGCTGAGGCCTGTGAAACTTGTGTTTGATTTTACATAGTTGTATATTTTGATTACGATAGTGAGCTGTTGGCCAGTTCCTGGCGTATTTACAAATGGTGAACATGCCGATATGTCATTTGTGCTGCTTGTAGATAATACAGATGACGGTTTGCTTACCATAGAGCAGCAGATTCAAGAATGTTTACTCGTGTTTTCACTAAAAAGAGTGAGATTAGTTCAGTGGTCAGCAGTCATATATTCCATGTGAACGCGAAAATCCATAAAGTGTGCAAGAAGTACACGTCATCATTCAGTTGGTAGAACGCAGTGATACAACAAACCCACCCACAACTTATACACTTTTCTGTGTTCTACATTGAAGAATGTGGTGGACGTTACGTATGCACAGCGTCTGCCGTTATAAATTACGTATGTTTCCACACCTTCGAGAAGGAAATGGAGGTAGAAGAGGTGAATTTAATCCCGTTGACAGTGTTACCTGATGAATTCACTTTCACTCGTCACGTATCAGTAATAGTTGCAACTGATGTCGATGGTGTGACGAAAACCGACGGACTTTGTGGATACTCTTTTTCAAGGACTCATCTCTGTAAATATGTTTTGTTTGGCATGGCAATCAGTGCATTAAACCTCATCGTCTTACAGGGATCTGTTATCTAGACTTCCTTGGAAACAAGGGTTCAGCGTCATGAGGGACTTTTGGCTTCCAGCACGACTGGCTCCCTCCAAACTCAAGTCGTGAAGTGACACATCACGTGAATTTATTCCCTGTAAGACGGACCGACAGAAATGGTCGCGTTCCTTGGCCAACAAGATCTCCTGACCTTACAGCTTTAGATTTTTGTCTTTTGGGAATGGCTGAAAAAGAAAAAGTAAATACAAGGGACGAACTGATTCTTCGGATTATGTAAGGTGCTGTCTTCGTAAAAAAAAAAAAAAAGACCAAGACAACCTCAGAAGAGCTGCGCGTGACGTTGTCAAGGTATTTCGATGCTGTATGGAAATCGGATGTGGAGTCTGCGAAAATCAACTTTTAATTTAATCACTTGCCTTTGCTTATCACCTTCAAAAAGTATTTTTTCGCGTTTCATTCTAACAGCTGTATCTCTGTACCCTATAATAATCGGACACATGTAATATAAATGTTCAATAGTGTAATGTCAATCAACAGCTCCGCCATTACACCAGTGATGCGAGTGAAGCAGCAAGATTATGAAATTGCTGTGATATACATAGTCAACTACAAAGAAGAAAACCAGCAGAAGACATCACTGATTTCGATATCTAGCCATACACTGCCCCACTCCTTCCACCCAAATGCCACACCAGCAGCTACAGTAAAAAATAGTGGACAAAGTGTTCTAGATTAATCTAGTTTAAGACTGTTTATTTTTAAGTAACATTTCACTATGTATGTATGTATGTATAAACGCCTGAAGATGAACAAAACATGTTCGAAACGCGTTGCATTATGTTATATTAAACATAAAATGAAGTGACTGGTAGCAGAAACTTGAAATAAATAATTATCCCTCACAGTCACGGTTCACAAACATAGCCATTATGGCTGAAAATAATAAAATGTTTCATTCAAATTGATCTATCCTACGACATACTAAAATATTCACTATCGCCGCTGATACACGCAGTGCTTCTTTTCTAAGCAGGAAAGTGTGCTATCGGCTGCCATCCGATCGGCCGAATTTCAAAATACGCGCGCCGCCAGCTG
Organism: Schistocerca americana; assembly: GCF_021461395.2. Lineage (NCBI taxonomy): Eukaryota > Metazoa > Arthropoda > Insecta > Orthoptera > Acrididae > Schistocerca > Schistocerca americana. Next base: position 158,412,468 of record NC_060119.1, on the reverse strand, counting down.
CGCCGCCGCGTTTCCTGCAGCCGCCACCGCGTCGTAAGGGCGCTGCCATGAACGCTAGCGTCACTGCAAGTCATACGTAAGCATCCCCTATCCGGAGCTCCAGCGGCGGGTCTACGTTAAGCTCGAACATCGACGCACAGAGCCCCATGTTGCATGTTTACTGTTTCATACATTTACAAACTTTCATAGCGGTCGGGGCTCGTCATCTGCGGAAAAGTTACTGTATTTGAATGAAACGTAAATCTTTGCATCTGTATATACGAGGTGTGGCTAGAAAAAAACCGGACTAGTACTGGTGAAACAATAAAACGAATGCAATAAGGCTGAAAGTCGCGTGGCCTGTCACGTGACTCTCGCTCCGCCTACTGCTCGAGTTTCATCTGCCTCCTGCACTCAGTCTGCCCGTGGCTTCCGTTTTAAGTAGATGACGTTTTGTCTGTGCGTCGGAAAATGTTGAGTGTACAGAAAGAACAGCGTGTTAACATCAAATTTTGTTTCAAACTAGGAAAATCTGCAAGTGAAACGTTTGTAATGTTACAACAAGTGTACGGCGATGATTGTTTATCGCGAACACAAGTGTTTGAGTGGTTTAAACGATTTAAAGATGGCCGCGAAGACACCAGTGATGACACTCGCACTGGCAGACCATTGTCAGCAAAAACTGATGCAAACATTGAAAAAATCGGTAAACTTGTTCGACAAGATCGCCGTTTAACAATCAGAGCAGTGTCTGAGTTAACAGGAGTTGACAAGGAAAGTGTTAGGCAGATTCTTCATGAAAGTTTCAACATGAACAAAGTGTGTTCAAAAATGGTTCCAAAGTGTCTCACAATTGAACAGAAGGAACGCCGAAGAATGATTTGTTCTGACATCCTGGAAAACATTGAAAGTGATCCCACCCTCTTACAAAATGTTATTACTTGCGATGAATCGTGGTTTTTTACTTACGATCCCGAAACTAAACGCCAATCGATGCATTGGAAAACTCCTGGTTCTCCACGACAAAAAAAAGCACGAATGTCAAAATCGAAATTCAAGGCAATAATGATTGTTTTTTTTTTTTGACATCAAAGGGATTGTGCACATTGATTGGGTACCAGAGGGACAAACAGTGAATCAGCATTACTACATTAGCGTCCTGGCTACCCTACGTGAGCGAGTACGGAGAAAACGGAACGATTTGTGAAGAAAAAAGTCATGGATCCTTCACCAAGACAATGCCCCAGCTCACAGTGCGTTGTCAGTGAAGACGTTTTTGGCAAAACACAACATTCAAATCTTAGATCATCCACCCTACTCACCTGATTTGGCCCCCTGTGACTTTTTTCTTTTCCCTAAAGTCAAGTCAGCTTTGAAAGGAACTAGATTTGAGACTGTTGAAGCAGTAAAAGAAAAAGCGACGGAAGTAATGTATGGACTTACCGAAGATGATCTGCAGCATTGCTATGAACAGTGGAAAATTCGTATGGAGCGGTGTAGAGACCGAGGAGGAGAGTACATTGAAGGACATAACATGAAATTGTAAATAATTGTAAATAAATGTTTTTTCCAGCATCAGTCCGGTTTTTTTCTAGCCGCACCTCGTATTTCAGCGTTCCGATCTACTGTTAGCAAAGAAAGTTATTTATTATTTTTGCTATTCAAGATTAGATGTAGAATAAATTAAAATCTCAGTTCTCCATCCACGAACCGCGTCTGTTCTTCGCTCCTGTATCCACTAAAAAAAAACGCCCAACGATGCAAAGGAAGTTACAGCAAAAAGCGAGCATTTGAATCTGATGGGAGGTGGAAGGTATCATTGCGGGACGAGCCCAGGCAGGCTTATCCACCTGGCAGAACATGACAGCCAGTTCCCAGTATTCAGAGCAATGGCGCGCTGTCCGGCATGGAAGTGGTGGTTCACTCTTCCCGTCATCCTCGTTAGTGATAACAGCCAGCGAGGGTCCCACCGTAAAGCAATTGTCGGAAATAAACTCTGGATTAACCACATTAGGAAGCAGCCGTTGGTGGGGAAGTGTTACTGACACGAGTGGGCAAACGTCCAATAAAACCGCCTGCTTTCTGCAGCTAAACCTGATCGGTAGAAAGGCCTAGACGCAACAACAATTTTCGTGGACCAACATACCTGTTGGATTGACAGCCATGTAGGACACAAGTCTGTATCTGCATACATACACACTCAGCAAGCCACTGAGCAGTGAATGGCGGAAGGTTCCGTCATACCATTGCAATCTGTTTTCTTTCGTATTCCTTACTGGGCAATGGGAAAATAACAGTCTATATGCCCATGGACGGCTGGAGTATAATGTTCGCACATTTCTGTTCCAGTACAGATTCTGTAAATTTACTGAACAGGCTCTCGCAAGAAAATTCTTCCTAGGATTTCCCCGAATATTTATTTTGCACTTCTGCCAGGGTTATAAGGTACCGACCTGATACACCTTAACAACGCACTTCTGAATTCGATTCATGTCTGTTGTCATGACTATCTGAAATTCCAAACACTTCAACAGTACTCTAGAACGGTAGCATTATCGTCTATTTCTTCTTCTTCTTCTCCTTCTTGTTCGCCTTTTCCCGTTTCTACTACGGAGTCGCCGACGTTATTTATGGACTGAGGCAATGTTAGTGGTGGTTGGTGGCCCGATGCCTTCCTGACCGTCACCCTAAGTAAATCTCACGTTCAAGTGTGAGAACTTTGTCTAAATGCTTGCCTAGCGTGTACCTACCAGGACAAAAACTGAAGCTGAATGTGAGACTGTTTGGCCAGCACAGAATTATAACAGGATTTCCTATCGACCACCAGGCTCACCTCTTCGTAAAACTGAGAACTTCCGGCGAGTCTGCTGTTTGGTACATCTCGCAAGATTTATCGAGCCGCATTTCACCTGAAGACGATGGCCAGATGGACTGCTGAAATATTATGTTAAGATGACCGATCCGGCTGCAGACCCTACAAGAATATGGTGAATTAATACGCCCGGGAAGTTGACGTAGTCACACCATATTTTGTTACCTCTAAAATATTCGTAAATCACTTACGAGGGTTGTCCAGAAAGTAAGTTCCGATTGGTCGCGAATTGGGAACCACTGGGAAAATCCGGTAAAGGTTTGCACAGATGTGTTGGGCAGTGTCTCTTGTATGCCCGTCGATCGTGTCGCATCGCTCTTTTCAGTTTTGAGCGAACAGTGAGCACATAAAGATGCGTAGGGAATAGCGTCTCCCGCCAAGTATGTGGGCCTGGTTAGAGATTTCGCCTGTGTCATGCAGCCCACATAATACAACTGTCGAGCAGTTCCTTCTTCATGCCAATTCTCGGCCGCACACTGCAGGGGCAATGAAGACGCTTCTGCCGCGTTTCCGATGAGTAATGTTTGATCACCCACAACTCAGTCCGCAATTGGCTCCCGCTGAGTCTCATCTCTGCTCACAAGAGCCACTGGCTATGAAGACAAAATTTTTCCACAGACAACGAGCAGCAGACCAGTGCAGGTAACTGGCCGAAGGCACATGCGGCTGCTTTCTATGATGAGGATATTGGAAACTTGATACAACACTATGACAAAACTCGAAGTTGGAGCGGCGGCTATGTAGAAAGTAGGTGGAAGGTGTACTGTTGCAAATAAAACGTTTCTGGTATCACTGTGGTTTCCATTTCGCGACCGATCGGAACGTATTTTCTGGACAACCCTCGTATTTAGTCTTTACATGCCTGTAGAAACGAGACGCTTAAAGTAGTAAATGAGTTTTGGTATTTGGGGAGCAAAATAACTCATGATGGTCGTAGTAGAGAGGATATAAAATGTAGACTGGCAATGGCAAGGAAAGCGTGTCTGAAGAAGAGAAATTTGTTAACATCAAGTATAGATTTATGTGTCAGGAAGTCGTTTCTGAAAGTATTTGTATGAAGTGTATCCACGTATATAAGTGAAACGTGGACGATAAATAGTTTAGACAAGAAGAGAATAGAAGCTTTCGAAGTGTGGTGCTTCAGAAGAATGCTGAAGATTAGATGGGTAGATCACATAACTAATGAGGAGGTGTTGAACAGAATAGGGGAGAAGTGAAATTTGTGGCACAACTTGACTAGAAGAAGGGATCGCATGGTAGGACATATTCTGAGGCATCAAGGGATCAACAATTTAGTATTGGAGGGCAGCTTCGAGGGTAAAAATCGTAGAGGGAGACCAAGAGATGAATACACTAAACAGATTCAGAAGGATGTAGGTTGCAGTAGGTACTGGGAGCTGAAGAAGCTTGCACAGAATAGAGTAGCACGGAGAACTGCATCAAACCAGTCTCTGGACTGAAGACCACAACAAGAACAATGCCTGTAGTAGCACAAAACAAATTTCAATCTTATCAAACTTAGGACTGTCATACGGTTTTAATTATACATCGTTGCAGCCAATCAACATATGAGTTAAATGGTTTCAACATCAAAATGTAAATGTATACCGTATCTCACAGAAACTATTTAAATATGATAATTTTGTTGTGGTTTTGCTTTCGCATGTCAGCACCATAATCCCCTGTTAGTTTACTTTATTTCTCTTTTTCATTTGATTGACAGTCTCTAGGGATCGATTTTTGCATCTTTTCTCAATCTTTACTCAATTTATGTTAATTTATTTTTTACACTGAGACCTTTCCTAACTTTTTCGTCTCTCCCTACTCATTATTTAGCTCCTCTCAAACTTCCCACTCAAGCACTATGAATATATTCTTCTTGCATCCATTTTACAATGTATCACTCACTTTCGTGCAGCAATGTCCTGTGTTCGTTCTGATGTTTTCTTTTAAAAATTTTTTATTTGTTCCACACATTACGTTGAACCAGTTTCCTTTGTTCTATGCTCCCTAATCACAGTTATAAGTGTAATAAGAAAATCTCTGTTTTGCACTTATATATTTTATTTGCCATTAACACATTTTAGTCATTTTGTGATTATCTGGAATATCGCGGTATTTGCAGAATTTCACTTGTTCATGATGTCAGTACTTCCATCTCAAACGTTTTTATGGACAGTTTAAATTCGTTAATGGCGCATATAACTTGACTGAAGACAACGTGGTGTCTGAGAATCTCTCTCGCAAAATTACTCGCCTCGCACTCCCGTGGAGCGGCCAGTAAACGTCGCGTTAAGGAAACGGAAATTCTGATTTACGACGGAGGTGGCCGCCGTTTCTTTCCCGAGGCGCTGCTCTTAAAACGCCGCTAATTAAAATTCAGCCTTGCTCGCGACGTGGCACAAAAACTGCTCCGGTGTCTGGCCATGGGGCAGGAAGATATCGCTGCTCCAGTCCGAGGGAGCTGAGCAGCGGCGGGCACGTTTAAATTCCTGGCTCCTAATTGAAACAAAGTCACCGAGCAGCACTGAGCGGAACACTAATCCACGGCTCAAGGAGCCCGCTGTGCCTTTTGCCCTCCCACCCTCCCCCTGACCGTGTCTTTGAACCTCATCAGGGAAGAAGTAGCTCGGGAGAAAAGGAAGACGCCAGTCGGAGGCTGGACTAAAGATATTCATCATCCCTCGCGGAGAAAAGAAAGTACCTCAGAAGTTAATGAAAAACTTTTCAAGACTTATTTATAAGTGAATAAAAGAGAATGAGAGGGATAGGTAGAGGAAGGGGGGGGGGGGGGGAGAGAGGGAGAGGAAGAAAGAGAGAGAGAGAGAGAGAATGGGGAGAGGGGGATTGAAGCACGGGAAGAGTCTCCCAGCTAATTCCGAAGCCAGCTGCGCGAAGATGAGTAGCGGTGGAGGACGAAGCTGAGAAATACTGAAAGATAATGCCGAATGAGTTACACGTCACAAGATGGCCAGGTGAGTATTAAAATGTGGAGAGTAGTTCTTATAACATAGCGCTGATGGAAGATCGTTGGAAACTGTTCCACACTAAGCTCGAATGGTAGTAAAAGTGATTAATAATGTGCATAAGAACTTATGCAGTGTCGTCTTTCCATCCTGTTCGTCCTTCGTCACTTTATCTTTGTTGTTAGAAAATGTTAAAACTGTACCCAATATTACAATATCCCACGTCAGCAGCAAGGTAATTTTAAATTCCGGATATGTTGCAATCGCAAAGACAGGCTGAACGGCAGTGAAGGAGGTGTACTTATAGTCGTAAGAAATATAGTAATATCTGGTAAGGTTGATACTACCTGGTGAGGTTGCTACAGATTCGAAATGACTTGAGTGTGTAAGTAGGCTGTTTAGGTTTTTATATTGGTAACGCCACGTAGCGCTCTGTATAAAACTCACTGACTGTGCTGTGTGCAGTCTGTGGCTGATTTGCATTGTTGTAATATTCGCTATTGTAGTGTTGGGCAGTTGGATGTGAACAGCGCGTAGCGCTGTGCAGTTGGAGGAGAGCCGACATGAGTGGTGTATGTGGGGAGAGAGATGGCAGAGTATGGAGAGCTGACGATCTAGACGTGTGTCCGTCAGAAAAATGAAATTTGTAAGACAGGATATAATGACCTAATATATATATATATATATATATATATATATATATATATATATATATATATATATATATATAATGACTTCTGAACACTATTAAGGTAAATACATTGTTTGTTCTCCGTCAAAATCTTTCATTTGCTAACTATTCCTGTTAGTAGTTAGTCCCTTCAGTAGTTAGAATCTTTTATTTAGCTGGAAGTAGTGGCGCTCGCTGTATTGCAGTAGTTCGAGTAACGAAGATTTTTGTGAGGTAAGTGATTCATGAAAGGTATAGGTTATTGTTAGTCAGGGCCATTCTTTTGTAGGGATTTTTTAAAGTCAGATTGCGTTGCGCTAAAAATATTGTGTGTCAGTTTAGTGTTGGTCAGAATAGGTAAAGAGCGAAATATCTGAGTACGTTCAGTTCTGCTGAGCTGTTTGAAAATCAAATAATTTAAGAGGTTTAACAGCACAGTAATTCATTAATATTTTCAAAGGGGACGTTTCAAGTAAAGATAGGTCATAAAGGTGGATCAAACGTGATTATCGGATGCTTTTATCGTCTCCACTGCCTCACAAGTAGAACATTGCACGGAAAAAATTCAGTAGATTGCATCTAACTTCCTGATAATTTTATGGTATTAGAGGAAATTTTCATCTATAGGGAAGCTACAGGGAAAGACGGGTGATAGACCATTCGTACAATAACCAGCAGTGAATGGGTTTGGAAGACCAAGAACAAAGCGCTAGTAGTACAGAGAGTATTGGACAATGATGCAGAGTTTCGTCATTGTGGTTCCATTCACACACCGAAGAAGCATTGACGAAAATAAAAGAAAGGCTCAAGGGTGGGAGTAAAATTCAGGGTGAAAAGATTCGCTGATGACGTTGCTATCCGAAATGAAAGTGAAGAATAATCACTCCATCTGTCGAATTGGATGAACAGTGTAACGAGTTGAGAATACAGACTGAGAGTAAACAGAAAAAAGAGTAAGCGTATCAGTGTAGCAGAAACGATAATAACAAGAAACTTAACATGAAAACCAGTGGTCCCGATGTAGACGAAGTTAAGGAATTCTGCTAAGTAGGCAGCAAAGCAACCCATGGTAGACGCAGCAAGGACGACATAAAAAAGCCGAATAACACTGGTAATAAGGGCATTCCTGGCCAAGGGCGTCTACAATTAAAAAACATAGGCCGTATTTTCAGGAAAAAATTTCTGAGAATATATGTTTGGAGCACAGGATTGTATGGTAGTGAAACATGGACTGTGAAAAAACTGAAACACAAGACAATCGAAGCGTTTAAGTTGTGGTGCCATAGAAGAATGTTGAAAAGCAGATTGACTGACTAGATAATGAGGCAGCAGTTGGTTTTTAATGCGACGTTATCATACTAGTGTAAGGGCATGCGCTTGGTTTTCACGAATTAGCTTTGTGTACAACTATAAACTGATGAAGCACGGAAACGCGTTTAACCAGGATAGTGATTCAAGTTTAATTGTAAATAGTGTGAGCACTGCTGGGACACAAAACGACACAATAAAAATATTGGCTGGTGTTAAGGAAAGCTCAACTCGAAAGCAATACAAAAAGCGTTAAAAAGTTCGGTGCTGACCGAATGCAACGTCCAAAAGGAAATGAAAAGAATGGGGCAAAGCTATAACGAAGGTAGCCCTTCGGAAATACAGCGGACAGTGACAGTCCAAACTTCCGGTTGTCTGTTCTGTTCTGTCTAAATATTGTATTAAAGATATTAATAATTAAATTACATATTAATACGAAACGCTTCTTATGCTATTATCCCGTAGGTTTCACGAAAAATCTTCGGCGCGGACCCGAATTGCCAGCACAACTTTTTTTCCTTACACGCCACAAAAAAGGCAAAAATTCGTGAACTCTTATTTTCATCAATTAAAGAAATTGTGGAATCCTTCGAAAATCATGATGTAGAAGTAGTAATATTACTGTGGACGAACTGTTTCTGGAACTCGTTTGATCACCATTAAAATTGTATAAAATTCTCATGTATGTTGTGAAACAGCCAAACTATATGAGCCAGAAAATATTTTTCTGCCCTCAATTTTGGGGCGGAAGTGGACTGAAATAATTTACGAAATATGGGTCCCTTTTGGGTTTTTCAATCTCGGAAACGATTCTGTTTTCGGTGAAGATTATTTGTGAAAAGAGAGTGGATAAAATTTCCCACAAAATATGTCTCAGTGGTTTGCTTTCGTCTGACCAACCCCCTTGGCGTCTAGTGAATATTGAGGTTTGCGCGATTTCGAAGCTGAGATGGGAACCATCACGACCTCCCCCTCCCATAGTACTGCCCACACCCACCCCGCGTCCGGGCACGATTCCCAGCCGTGTTTGGGATTTTCGCTGCCCGGGGACTGGGTGTTTGTGTTTCCTCCTCCTCATCATCATCAACATCATTCGTGACAGTGGATCGATTGGACTGTGTAAAAAAAATTGGGGTGTAAAATGTGGGACTTTGTACGGGCGCTGATGACCGAGTAGTTGAGCGCCCCACAAACCAAACATCATCGTCCCCAACCCCGCGTGCTGCAACCACAATGGGCAAAGATTATCAGATATCTGTGATAGCTACGTTTTCTTTAATTAATCGTAGTGCAATTCAAGATTAATATGCTGTTTGATGATTACCGTGACAAGCTGAGCACCAGCACCAACGAGACGAGAAGGTCCCAGGAACACAGCTCTGCAGAAATAATCTTCTGTGAAACATTGGTAACCCGTGTCGCTCAGGTAAAATTCTCTCTAATCCGAAGGTCAAGGACCGCTTGACACGAATATTAGTGGAAAAATTGGCCAAAGCAGTCATACTTCCCAAGTAGACTGTGGAAGATCCTGATACTTTGGCTAGCAACACAGCACTAACTTTGGCCCACAGATATTCAACCGTCGTAGTTGCTTGGAAAGACGTGGACATTCTCGTCATTCTAACAGGCGTCAAAAAATAATGTAATATTTTATTAATAAAACCAGGGAGAGGGGAAATCCGACAGCAGTTTTACTCCCTCATGGAACTGGCCACCTTACTTACATACAGTCAGGGGCTGCGACCCAATTTCTGCTCTAGACAATCAGGGTAAGGCGAGATGCATCACTACACTGAGTAACAGAACATACAAATATTTAACAGAGCATACAAATATTGCATTTGCACCCGTGGTCTAGAGGTGATTCATAATCAAAGACGTCTTTAGTACCAGGTTCGAATCCGCTGCTTAAATTTTGATTAATAATCTGCGTTGGTGGCTGAAGACGTCCAGCATAAGAAGTCACCCCTCATTTTACCAACGGCCTTGTCAACGAGGGCGGAGAAACGGATGGAGATTCAGGTCACACTCTTGTCCTAGGTGTGGGAAACTGCCCCTATAGGCGGAAGAATCAGCAATTATCAAAGGCATGCGGATGCAGAAGGCAATGGAACCCACTGCATTAAAGACACGTAAAGTGTGTTCACAGGACATATTGCCAGTAACTGAAGAAGTCTCATGATGATTGGCAAAACATTCCGGAATAGTGCCCCATTCGGATCTCCGTGAGAGGACTGCCAAGAGGGAGGTTACTATGAGAAAAATATTGAATAATCTACGGAAGGGTAACGTTCTACGGTTCGGGGGGGTGGAATGACAGAAGCTTGAACGTGGTAGGTTCAAAAATGGCTCTGAGCACTATGGGACTCAACTTCTGAGGTCATCAGTCCCCTAGAACTTAGAACTACTTAAACCTAACTAACCTAAGGACATCACACATGCCCAAGGAAGGATTCAAATCTGCGACCGTAGCAGTCGCGCGGCCGGCGAACGTGGTAGGGAAACGAGAAAATCCGTAAAGGGAAATGCAAAGGCGCAGTCTAGATATAGTAGGGGTCAGTCAAGTGAAGTGGAAAGAAGACAGCGATTTGTGGTCAGAAGAGTATAAGGTAATATCCACAGCAGCAGAAAATGGTATAACTGGAGTAGGGCAGAGAGTGTATTCCTGTGAACAGTTAAGTGATAGGGTTGTTCTTATCAGAATCGACGGCAAACCAACGTGGACAACGATAGTTCAGGTATACATGCCGACGTCGCAAGGTTAAGATGAAGAGATAGAGAAACTGTACGAGGATACTGTAAGGGTAATGCAGTATGTAAAGGGACATGAAAATCTAATAATAGTGGGAGAATATGTAATAACTGATGATGTTCGAAGTAGAGAGGATATAAAATGTAGACTGGCAATGGCAAGGAAAGCGTTCAAAAATGGTTCAAATGGCTCTGAGCACTATGGGACTCAACTGCTGTGGTCATAAGTCCCCTAGAACTTAGAACTGCTTAAACCTAATTAACCTAAGGACATCACACACATCCATGCCCGAGGCAGGATTCGAACCTGCGACCGTAGCGGTCGTGCGGTTCCAGACTGTAGCGCCTTTAACCGCTCGGCCACTCCGGCCGGCAAGGAAAGCGTACCTCAAGAAGAGAAATTTGTTAACATCGAGTATAGAATTAAGTGTCAGGAAGTCGTTTCTGAAAGTATTTGTATGGAGTGTAGCCATGTATGGAAGTGAAACATGGACGATAACTAGTTTGGACAAGAAGAGAATAGAAGCTTTCGAAATGTGGTGCTACAGAAGAATGCTGAAGATAAGGTGGGTAGATCACGTAACTAATGAGGAGGTATTGAATAGGATTGGGGAGAAGAGAAGTTTGTGGCACAACTTGACTAGAAGAAGGGATCGGTTGGTAGGACACGTTTTGAGGCATCAAGGGATCACAAATTTAGCATTGGAGGGCAGCGTGGAGGGTAAAAATCGCAGAGGGAGACCAAGAGATGAATACACTAAGCAGATTCAGAAGGATGTAGGTTGCAGTAGGTACTGGGAGATGAAGAAGCTTGCACAGGATAGAGTAGCGTGGAGAGCTGCATCAAACCAGTCTCAGGACTGAAGACCACAACAACAACAACATGGGCTGGGGACAAGGAATGAAACAGGAGAAAGACTAATTGAGTTCTGTAACAATTTTCAGCTAGTAATAGCGAATACCGCGTTCAAGGATCACAAGAGGAGGAGATATACTTGGAAAAGGCCGGGAGATACGGGAAGATTTCAGTTAGATTTCATCATGGTCAGACAGAGATTCCGATATCAGATACTGGATTGTAAGGCGTACCCAGGAGCAGATACAGACTCAGATCACAACATAGTAGTGATAAAGAGTAGGGTGAAGTTCAAGACATTAGTCAGGAAGAATCAATACACAAAGAAGTGGGACACAGAAGTACTAAGAAATGACGAGATACGGTTGAAGTTCTCTTTTCTTTTTATTTGCACGTCAATTTCCGTAGCACCAAATTGAGGAACAAATCTCCAAGGTCATGGAACGTGTCAGTATATGAAATTACAACATTAAAGTAATAACAAAAAAAAAAGTCCATGAACCTGAAAAAAGTCAGTCCATAGTTTAAGTAAACGCTATCAGCAATACACTAAGAATCAGCTTAAATTTTCAAGGAACTCCTCGACAGAATAGAAGGAGTGACCCATGAGGAAACTCTCCAGTTTCGATTTGAAAGCCCGTGGATTACTGCTAAGATTTTTGAATTCGAGTGGCAGCTTGTTGAAAAAGCATGCAGCAGGTATACTGCTCACATTTTTGCACAAGAATTAAGGAATTCCGATCCAAATGCATGTTTGATTCTGCCGAGTATTAACCGAGTGAAAGCCGCTTATTCTTGGGAATAAACTAATATTGGTAACGAGAAACGACAATAAGGAATGTACATATTGAGAGGGAAATGTCAAAATACCCAGACTCGTAAACAGGGGTCGACAAGACACCACTTATTGCCCGAGGCTATAGATGGCTATAGATACAGCAATAAGGAACAGCAATAAGGAATAGCTGAGTGGGCAGTACAGTTGAAGGGGAATGGACATTTCTAAAAAGGGCCATCACTGACGTTGCGAAGGAAAACATAGGTACAAAGAAGGTAACTGCGAAGAAACCAAAGGTAACAGAAGAAATACTTTAATCGGTCGATGACATGAGCAAGTACCAAAATATTCCGGGAAACTCAGGAATACAAAAATACAAGTCCCTGAGGAATGAAATAAATAGGAAGTGTAGGGAAGCTAAGACGAAATGGCTGCAGGAAAAATGTGAAGACATCGAAAAAGAAATGATTGTCGGAGAGACAGACTCAGTATACGGGAAAGTCAAAACAACCTATGGTGACATTAAAAGCAAGGGTGATAATATTAAGAGTACAACAAGAACTCCACTGTTAAATGCACAAAAGAAAGTGTATAAGTGGAAAGAATACGTTGAAAGCCTCTATGAGGAGGAAGATTTGTCCGATGTGACAGAAGAAGAAACAGGAGTCGATTTGGAAGTGATAGGGGATCCAGTATTAGAATCAGAATTTAAAAGAGCTATGGAGGGCCTAAGATCAAGTAAGCCAGAAGGGATAGATTACATTCTATCATAATGTCTAAACTCATTGGGGGAAGTGGCAACAAAACGACTACTCACGTTGGTGTGTAGAATGTAGAGTCTGGCGACATACCATCTGACTTTCGGAAAAGCACCATCCACACAATTCCGAAGATGCCAAGAGCTGACAAGTGCGAACATTACCGCACAATCAGCTTGACAGCTCATGCATCCAAGTCGCTTACAAGAATAATATACAGAAGAATGGAAAAGAAAATTGAGGATGCGCTACATGACGATCAGTTTGGCTTTAGGAAAAGTAAAGGCACGAGAGGGGCAGTTCTGACGTTACGGTTAATAATGGAAGCAAGACTAAAAAAAATAAAGACACGTTCATACGATTTGTCGACCCGGAGAAAGCGTTAGACACTGTAAAATGGTGCTAGAAGATCGAAATTCTGAGAAAAGTAGGGGTAAGATGTAGAGAGAGACGGGTCAAGCCAAGAGGGAACAATAAGAGTGGACGATCAAGAACGAAGCTCTCGTGTTGAAAAGGGTGTAAGACAAGAATGTAGCCTTTCGCTCATACTGTTCAATCCGTACATCTTGGAAGCAATGATGGAAATAAAAGAAAGGTTCAGGAGAGAAATTAAAATTCAAGGTAAAAGGACATCAATGATACGATTCGCTGATGACATTGCTATCCTGAGTGAAAGTGAAGAAGAATAACATGACTGATGAACGGAATGAACAGTCTAATGAGTACAGGGTATGAATTGAGAGTAAATCGAAGAAAGACGAAGGTAATGAGAAGTAGTAGAAATGAGAACAGCGAGAATCTTATCATCAGGATTGATTGCCACGAAGTAGATGAAGTTAAGGAATTCTGATACCTAGGCAGTAAAATAACCAATGACGGACGGAGAAAGGAGGACATCAAAAGCAGACTAGCAATGGAGAAGTCTACTAATATCAAATAGCAACCTTAATTTGAGGAAGAAATTTCTGAGAATGTACGTCTGTAGAACAGAATTGTATGGTAGTAAAACATGAACTGTGGGAAATCCGAAACAGAGGAGTGTCGAAGCATTTGAGATGTGGTGCTACAGACGAATGTAGAAAATTAGGTGGACTGATAAGGTAAGGAGTGAGGAGGTTCTGCGGAGAATCGAAGAGGAAAGGAATATGTGGAAAACACTGATAAGGAGAAGGGACAGGATAATAGCATCTTTTAAGACATGAGGGAATGACTTCCATGGTACTAGAGGGAGCTGTAGAGGGCAAAAACTGTGGACATGTCAAATGTATGCCACATAGCGAATTTTGAAGTTAGCGTTAATTCTGGTCCCTCATTATGCTATGCTATGAGATTGGAGTACATCCAGCAAATAATTGAGGACGTAGGTTGCAAGTGCTATTATGAGAAAAAGAGGTTAGCACAGCAGAGGAATTGGTGGCTGGCCGCCTCAAACCAGTCAGAAACTGATGACAAAAATTTAAAAAAAAATTTAAAAATCCGAACACCATAGTGGAGTGTGGTAGAAGATGCGTTATCAACTTGTGTGGTGGTGTAAGCGGAGTGTCTCTGAACCACCTGAGGTACAGAAACAACATGAAATCCGCATTCATAACAACTGCCAAAATCGCTTCTCAGCCACCGACAAATGATGCTACTTACCAACGTATTCCCCGAGTGTACAACAAGGTATAGCAGTGAATGGGCAAAAATACACATACTACTATGCTTCACACACCAGCATATGATGTTATTGTGACTTATGTCGCATGCAAATGCGAAACTGGTTGCCGTGACTGCTCTTGTAGCTGCTGTAAAACAGGCCTCCACTGCTCAAAGTTCTGCATCAACTGCGATACAGTTTGCGAGAATGTCAGCCACCTCGATTGGTAAGACTTGGAAGGAGCCGTGTTGGAAACAGAAGTGCAGCAGGAGACTGAAACGAGGAGTGCTAGTGTTGAAGATAAAAGAGTATTTCATTTTGTTGTTGTTACGATTTCCCGTTGTGAAATCTCATGACTTAATTATTTTAAGAAACACTGTTCATCAGTGTCAGCTGTAATTTGTTACAATTATTTTTAATTACAATAATTAAATGATTATTCTATCTATTATCTGGTGCAAACTGAAATTAGTCATCTATTATCTTACGTAGCTGTAACATACGCACATATATTCTCATTTTGCAGACGAATCTAGCGAAGACGAGGGCATTGGAGCATGACGTGCGAAGTGAATGAAACGTCTCGATCCGGCACACAGTTTTAATCTGCCAGGGAGTTTGATTGAAATATGTTTGAAATTTCTTTACAATTTTGCATTAATAATGTAATATTATGACAATAATTGTTATTAACAAATGCCAAATAACGAATAGTTATTACGTCATTTTCATAAGTCCCTGAAATACCTTTTAATCGTACGAGTAATGAGAGCTTTCATTTTGTCGTTAGATCGAATTTCATAGCATAATAAGGGACCCAAATAACGCTAACTTCAAAATTCGCTATGTGGCATACATTTGGCCTGCCGAGAAACGTCACTCAGAGCTACTTCGTGGAAAATTTTAGCTTCTTTAATTTCATAAATAGACGAATTTATCTAAAATTACCTCGTTTCCGAGTTACGAAAATTGTTGTAGCTGTATTGCGAAAGTAACATATCTCCAAGCCTTAACGGAAAGCACTGATGCTCAAATCATTATAGGCACTGAATACTGGCTAAAGCCGGAGATAGGTTCAGCCGAAATTTTTGCGAAGAACCTAATGGTGTTCAGAAAGGTTACGTTAAATACAGCTGGCGGTGGCGTGCATGTTCCTGTTAGTATTAGTTTATCTTGTAGCGAAACTGAAGCAGATAGTTCCTGTGAGCTAGTATGGCTACAAGTCGTTCTTGGTAAACGGGATAAAATAATAATTGCACCATGTTACCGACCTCCAAACTCCGATGAAACAATTGCTGAAAGGTTCAAAGAAAACTTGAGTCTAATTTCAAACACTTACCCGACTCATTCAGTTATAGTTGGTGGTGACTTGAATTTACTCTCGATACGTTGGCGAAAATACTTCTTTTAGTCCGGAAGTCGCGTGACCACTACGGTCGCACGTTCGAATCCTAACTCACCCATGGATGTGTGTGATGTCCTTGGGTTAGTTAGGTTTAAGTAGTTCTAAGTTATAGGGGACGGATGACCTCAGAAGTTAAGTCACATAGTGCTCAGAGCCAGTCCGGAAGTATTCACAAAAAGTTGTTCTAATTGTGCTAAACGCATTCTCTGAAAATTAGTTCGTCAGACCACTCGACTAGTAAACAGTTGTGAAATTGTACTTGACCTATTAGCAACGCAGATAAAAATTCGCTTGACGCCTTCCTGAGAGACAGTTCCCACTCTTTGCAAACTAACAATGCAAATGTTGACCAGATGAGGCTTGAATTCAAAGAAATACTGTCGATAGCAGCTGACAGATTTATACCAAATAAACTAATAAACAACGGAGCTGATCCCCTTGGTACACAAAACGGGTCAGGACACTATTTCAGAAACAACGAAAAAAGCATACCAAATTCAAACGGACGCAAAATCTCCGAGATCGGCGATCTTTTATAGAAGCTCGAAATTTAGCGCGGACTTCAATTTGAGATGCTTGCAATATTTTCCACATCGAAACTTTGTCTCAAAACCTGGCAGAAAATCCAAAGAGATTCTGTCGTAAGTAAAGCGTGCTAGATGCAAGACACACTAAATGCCTTCTCTGCGCATAGCACTGGAAATTCTATCGACGACATTGCTGCTAAAGCATAGGTACTACACACAGCCCTTCGAAATTCCTTTGCCAAAGAAGACGAAGTAAGTATTCGAGAATCCGAATCAAAAGCAGCTGCCAACATGAGTAACTTGGAAGTAGATACCCTCGGAGTAGTGAAGCAACTTAAATCACTTAATAAAAGCAAGTCTTCCGATCCAGACTGTATTCTAATTAGGTTGCTTTCAGAGTATGCTGATGTAACAGCTGCATATTTAAAACTCATATACAACCGCTCCCTCGATGAAAGATCCGTACCCAAACACAGAAAGCTGCAAAGGTCAGAAAAATATTCAAGGAAGGCAGTAGGAGCAACCCACTAATTTACAAGCCTATATTATGAAGTCGATATGCAGCAGTATCTTGGAATACATATTATGTTCGAACATTATGAATTTCATCGAAGAGAACGACACTCAGTCAATATGGATTTAGAAAACGTCGACTGTCTTCAAACGACTTGACTCTCATTTTGTAACACTTCATGTGTATTAATGTCACATTTCAGTCTGTTTTATTTATTTTAACATCAGGAAGGTAGTTTTCGCTTCTGTGAGGCCCCTGACATACAAAAACGTTACTTGACTGACAACGTAGTTTCTCTTGAAGCACCACTTGTATAACTGGAAGAAAACAGCCCTCGGTCACTATTTTTAACGAGTTAACCGGGTTTCAACACTGCTAGGAGTGTCTTCCTCAGAATTTAAATCAAAGAATGGTCTATAACATGGTCACAGAATTATGCGTTTTTATTCATAATTCTGTGACCATGTTATAGACCATTCTTTGATTTAAATTCTGAGGAAGACACTCCTAGCAGTGTTGAAACCCGGTTAACTCGTTAAAAATAGTGACCGACGGCTGTTTTCTTTTAATTGTAACTATTCACGGTCCCTGAACGTGCAGCCATGTACAAAATTTTGCATCACTTGCTTTATTGTTGTATGCTAGTCTCTTTGACCATGTGCGTTACGCACCTTAGTTTTGGATCTCAAGATAACCACGTTTAAACAGATTTCCTAACTAAAACAGTGTCGTCAAAATGGTGATATGCCATTATACTGGTGCGTTTGCCCAACGACGTCTTCGCTATAATTATGTTTCATCTTCTCGCCATCATTAATCCGAAAAAATTGTTTTTATTTTCAGTTACCATGTGTGTAATAACCATTATGTGTTCTGTATTTAGAACAAATGATTTAGACTCTTCTGATGTACCACTTAAGTAATGAAATGGTGGCTCTACTTTATGAACCGCAGCCAACAAGTATATACTGCAAACAACAAAGAAAAAAAAATATTAGAATGGTCTGACAGCCACAATTTTCAGCAGCATAGTTCACAAACGCACTCCATTGGATATAGAATATGTAAGTAGGCTGTTTATGTTTTCTTACTGGCAACGTTACGTAGCGCTCTGTATGAAAATCACTGGCTGTGCTGTGTGCAGTCTGTGGCTAGTTTGCATTGTTGTCTGCCATTGTAGTGTTGGGCAGCGGCAGCTGGATGTGAACAGCGCGTAGCGTTGCGCAGTTGGAGGTGAGCCGCCAGCAGTGGTGGATGTGGGGAGAGAGATGAAAGAGTTTTGAAATTTGTAAGACTGGATGTCATGAACTGCTATGTATATTATGATTTTTCAACACTATTAAGGTAAATACATTGATTGTTCTCTATTAAAATCTTTCATTTGCTAACTATGCCTATCAGTAGTTAGTGCCTTCCGTAGTTTGAATCTTTTATTTAGCTGGCAGTAGTGGCGCTCGCTGTATTGCAGTAGTTCGAGTAACGAAGATTTTTGTAAGGTAAGTGATTTGTGAAAGGTATAGGTTAATGTTAGTCAGGGCCATTCTTTTGTAAGGATTATTGAAAGTCAGATTGCGTTGCGCTAAAAATATTGTGTGTCAGTTTAAGCACAGTCGTGTACAATTGTTCAAAAGGGGACGTTTCAAATGTGACCTGAAATCCTACATATTTAGGGCAATGTGAACAATAGCAGCAACTACAAGGAGGTTTTAGAGCCTTTACAAGATTCGATGATAACTGCCGTCAGCAGTGGGAGTGAGGAAGAATTGGAACACCTGGTGAATGGAAGAAACAGTCCAGTGATATCAGACTGTGGACTGACACTTAAGCAAAGAAAGGCGAACGTAATTATAAGTAGCAGAAACGAGATTAACGGTAATTTAACAGCCAAAACGGGAACCTCGAAGCAGAAGAACTGGAGAGATAATGTTGCATCTGAAACGAATGATATAGGAGGATATAAGAAGTGGACTGTTGCTGGTTGAGAAGATATTCCAAGCAAAAAGAAGCCAACCAAAATCAAAGATAGACCTTAATTTAAGGCAGAAACTTCTGAAAGGGTACCTAGGACCTGAAAAACAGTACTGAAAGAAGGTGAAAGACGGGATATGAAAAAAACGAAAAAATAGAGACTCGAAGCATTTCGAAGTGCTGTGCTGCGGGAGGACGCTAAAAATTTTGTGAACTCAGAAGATAGGTCCTACGCAGAATCACCGAGGAAGCGAGTGAAAAACGCTGAGTGAAAGATGACACATGATGGTAGGACATGTGTAAAGCCATCGGGGAATAACTTGTCGCATATTTAAAAAATGCAACGCCTGAAAGGCAACAGTACAGCAGCCAGCACTAATAAGTTTTCTACATAGAACTCAGAGTACAAAGAAGACGCTACAGGAAAGGCGTCGGTATGGGCGTTGGCCGAAAATGTTATGTAGGCTCACGATGTATCACTTGAGCTCACGTGGAGAACTGCAAGGCATGGCAATGCGATGGCAGTGGCCATGTATGGTCACACAGGACCCCGCACGGCGAAGACCGGAAGCACCAACGTGGTAGAGGCGATGTAGCCTACCGCACAGTATAAAGGCAGCGTCCAAAGAGGGAGTTCAGAACAGACAGCGTCCAGGAGGGATGTCTGTGTAGCTCAGTCACGGGGCCTGGACTTGCAGTATTCGCTCTGCCTCTGCTCGCGCTCATACTTAGCGTACCTCCTTCCATAGGACCTTGCAGCCAGGAGTAGTGCAGTCAGGAGTAGTGTAAGTCTCGATCCAATTCTTGCTCAGACGAGAAATTGAATGTTGTAGTTACTCAGGTCTTGTCTTTATTCCACTATTTCGCGACCGAGCTCCAAAACTTTTTCAAAGTTCCAGTTAGCCATCTCCACGTTAGCTGACTGGACAAGCTTTCTCCAGTCTCCAGTGTTACTAAGCGTCTAGACCGCTCGCTGCACGAGACAAACTTCCATGTTACTAGAGGCAGCTATGGACATTCAAAACAGTAGGAGAAGACAGGGATTGGCATATTTTACAGAAATAGTTGTAGTGCTACTCTGAAATGAAGACGTTGGCGCAGTTCTTCATGTGTTTCATACGTCACATTTCAGGAACGTAATGCCATAATGCTCGGCTACATATGTCTAGAAATATGCAAACCATCTTCCAAGAATGAATGCAGAGTCTCGCGGTGATAACATTGAATAAAATGTTCTCGGGTTTCCAACCGCGTCAATTGCTGAAAACTATACGAGCTTTCGGCCAAGTACTCTTTGGCCATTGTCAAGTGGTATGACTTGACAATGGCCAAGGAGTGCTTGACCGAAAGCTCGTGTAGTTTTAAGCAATTGACGCGGTTGGAAACCCGAGAACATTTCATTCATCTTCCAAGAAGATTGTTTGGCACTGCCTACTCGGCCAGCCAGCCCACTTAACTTCGTGTACATTGTTGTTCAGTCACTTATTTTGTTGCATTAAAAGGGAACAATCACGTTGCTAACCATTCAGCAGAGTACGGTAGCTTGCGGAGTATCTATGTAGATGTAGATTGTTTTCTTCCTAGTGCGACGAATAGGTGGACGAACAGCGAACTCGTATATAAATGGCGCAGAGAGATTTATCCCTACGAATACATCCAGACCCCCTCTAAGTCTCTGTCGCAACGCTTAGAAGCTCTAGTTGCACAGAGTTCGATAGCATGCTTTAATTTCAAAGCTCAATTTCTTGTACAGTTATTTAATTGTATCATCTACTTATTTCAATACTAATGAGTTTCTTTCAATAAAATGCGTTAGCAAAATGACATTCTACTTCTCATAAGCAGTTTGTTGGAACCGGTACGTATTTCGGCGTCTGGGCTGTATCCATCGATATCTACAATTTTATTTAACAGTTCCACTCAGTTCAAATGCAGGATTCCTATATCAAGTATGTCCGGAACTCGACTATCTGTGTACAAAAGTTAATCATTACGATGATCAACACACATCATAACAAATAGAGTACACAAGAATACGTAATCTTATTTTGAGGAGAAAAAATATACAACTTTTAAATATTTTATCAAAAATCATGATTTGGTGCAACAGCTTTATGTCGGTACTTTATTAAAATACATACTGCCAGTTTCACAATCATAATACCATCCTCAAGCATTAAGAACGACATTAATCAATCGGTAAAGCAAAAGACCTCCTCAAGCATTTGAAGTGACAACTGATTATAGCTGCTTAGCCAGTCATGATTTTTATGAAACATAATATTGTAGAAACCTTAAAATTTTTACCCCTAGGTGCGTATTGGGTGTGATAAACGGATCCAGAACATATTACTAACAACACAGCTATACATAACCATGTGTTAAGTTCCACTGGAACTACAAAATCGGATCACAATACCTTAACACAAAGGAAAAACCTGTCATTAACGAGCATATTACAGGAAATAGACTTACCCTCATACGTAGTAACTGCGATCTCATATACTCGGCACGGCTGGCGTGGTCCTGTCCCGACACGGGAAATGAACCCATGTACTGCAACAGAAAAGACAATGTTAATAACTTCAGTTACCTGAAAGCTACGCGATCGTTTTAAGCAGACAAATTATGTTACTCCATAGCTATTGAGAAGTCTCCATTAGTATACGACTCGTTTCGTTACGTGGCTCATGTAACAGTACCATGAACATCTGATTCAAATTTCCTGATTCACATACATAGTATTGAAATTTATAAGTAGCTAAAATTGTAACGACTTCAAAAATAAAGCTGCAGTACATATGCATTACGAGTATGCTCAGGTGTAGACACTCAGCAAAGTGTATACTTGCCTGGTGTACATATTATTTGTTATCTCACCTAAATACACATAACTCAGCTTTGACATACTCTTTGTAAACAACACTGTGTGCTTCACTTGTTGGATCATGAAGGGATGTGTGACAGAAGAGTACAGTCTAGATACTCTGACGTGTGAAATCAAAATTCTTGGCGTTTTCAGTACAAAGCAAGCAGAGTGTGGTGTGGTTTACGTTTTGATGACAAGTTAAATTAGAAAATATCCTCCACAACTCACTTCTCACATTGCGTCATGTGACATTGCAAGTTTCGGAGAGATCAAACTTTGCTTATTTTCATTCATTCAGTAATGTTATATGGAATTGAATTCAAGAGTAATTTATTTTTTGGTTAGATATTTTAAGTAAACAAAAGCGTTCCATAATAATAATAATAATAATATAACAATAATATGTGGTGCACTGTGTCCAGTTAAGGAATCAGGAATTTTATCAGCAAAGCAATACAAATTCCTCGGTAAAAATTTCTTACATTAACAACAGAACACAAGGAATACTGAAGTGGATAATAAAAACACTGGAAAAAATGACCATCGCTACATTTAATTAAAACCGACTACCATCATACTGCTACTAAAACTGGTCATTTAGTCAACGATATACACGCCTGCCACATGGAAAAGCGAAATTTAAATGTAAACTGAAGCAGTTAAATCCTGGCGTATCTTACTACATATAAGAATTTATATCTAGAAATTTTAAGCTTATTAACTGCAACTATATTACTTACTTCTGCTTTACAAACTATGGATTAATCACTGCCATGTTAAGTCACCTGCAAACAGCCACAACGCAGTCATATGTACGACAAAATTAAGTTGTTAATCTGAAAACTGGATCGTTGTACATCATTATCATACATGGTCAGCAGTATGTTCGCGTTTCTGACTCTCGATCACTGGACCGCGGTTTTGATTCCCAGCCTCGTCCGCTCGACGCTGTGTGTGGGTGTGTGTTGCCCTCGCCGTCATTTCATCATCATCGACGCGCACGTCGCCGAAGTGGCGTCACACAAAAAGACTTGCGCCATGCAACCAAAAAATCCATATAGGGTCTCCCGGCCAGTAATGCCATACGCATATTTCATATTATCAGCCACGTGTGGGTGTGCAAGTGACTCATGCAACACGTTAAAACTAACCAACTGAGGAACTTACTGCCTTACAATGGCTTTTTTGTTTTTTTTTTTTTTTGTTTTTTGGGCGCAACACCTGCTGGATGTGTTGGTTGGGTAACAACGTAGACACTCATCGCTGACAGCTGAATGGTAGCTTCAGTTGTCTTTCTTATTAATCTTTTACTAAGCAAAGTATTTGAACTAAGTGACAAGCGTTTACTGAAAGTAAGAGTTCCACACGATCAACGACTATTCATCATTCCACAAATGTGTGAAACGTCTGATACCTAGCAATTTGGCAGTTCTCGTTGCCTTCAGTATTTCAGTCACGCGTAGATGTTCCCCTCGACAGCGAGAAGTGTCTTCACTTTCACGTGAGGTCTACTTGTATTCTTCTTTCTGTGCCTTTCTTATTTCGTCTAGCGGCAGCTGCTGAATCTACACAGATATTTAACGTAAAACATTTTCTATAAATACTATGTACCTAATGGGAAAGTGCAAAATGAATCACAGCCGAAATCTAACAATAATGAAATGACAACTGCAATTGCAGTTAATTTATTGAAAAATGTGGGACGAGTTTGAGCTTCATGGAAGGCCATTATCGACTGTAGAAGTATTGTTGATTTACTAATGCGAACCATCATAAGAGGTACATGACTGCCTTCGTCACTATAGTGTCGTCACAATGAAGTCATGGTGACCATTAGGTATGAACTGTCGTGATTATTTTGGTAGATGCTGAAACCATTGATGTTTTCGTCTTTCAACGTTTATGGTTTAGAGCGAACGTTGTAACTTCGAAGTTTCGATTAGTCAACGCCTCCTTTACAAGGACTAGTATCTTGCAAATCGTACATCAGACGCAGTTTATTAGAACATCGGTATAAATAACACAGCAGGCAGGGAAAATATATTGGGCATACTGGGCGGCGCATCAGCATCTGGCGTGAGGTGACGCATCTTGTTTCATAACATGTACCGTTAGAGCAAAGCGGAAAAAATATTTATGACTTAGTTCTAAGTGAGCTACCGCCTGGTCCGTTTCTTTTCGTGTCACGCATTTCTGACTTTTATGTAAATAAAGTGTCACAACTGGTCCGAAAACCATCAGCATCGCCAACAGTCGAATATACGGCGTGATTCCCTGATACAGTTACAAACTTTAAGGGATGATGAAGAAGAGTAAATCTGAGGTATCGAACCCTAGTTCGGAAACGACGGAGTCGAGTGTTATAAGCGATAATTGTTCTGATACCCCTAATAGTAGATCTCTTCTACTGCAAGGTACTCGCTTTCCATATATTGGGAACTGGTAGTGTTGACCAAAACAAGAAAAAACTGTCACTAAACATGGGCACTGAAATGCATACCTTTGGTGCTATGAACTCTTCTTGAGTAGAAGTGATGTGTTCCACAGCAGCAAAGAAGAATAAGTTATCGTAGCTCTTAGGGTATGAACTTTAGACTCCATGGTTGCTGGACATTTTTTTTGGATTGGTACATACTAACTCCTCCCAAAATGTGGAAAGTAAAGAGTTTACAGTAAAGAAGATCACTGTCAGAGAAATGACAACGATTTTCTCTTGTAATTGTCGAGTTTGTCGTTTCCGACCCAGGTTCCTTAACTCAGACTGATACAGTTAACTCTCTCCATCATCGCTGAAATTTTGTATAATCACCACAGCATTGCCCTTTATACAGCTGAGAGACAGCAGTGGTTCAACCAGAGTCGGCAGGCTGCGTTACTGTGCATCGACTTGTCAAATGACTTGTGACTATATTTTCCTGGGTGTCACAGCCGATAGCTTATTTATATCTCATATACAGGATGAGTCAGGAGGAAAGGTACATACTTTGAGGGGTGATAGTATTAGTGATTCTGAACAAAAAATTTCATATGAACGTATGCCAGATTCCGAATGGTTTCCGAGATAGAACACACTTAATATCACTTTTTTTACTTTTTTCTCGGATAACTCGAAAACCGCAACCTCCAGCGAAACCGCGTCGCAGTACAAAATTAAACTGTATTAAATTTCATATACAAATGTTCGTATTCATTTTTTTCTCTAGAACTAATGATTTGTGGGAAGAGAGCGCAAGAATGTTAAAAAACTCGCTCGACGCGCATGCGCTGTAGTTTATGTAGTTTTTGTAGGCCAATCTGAGGTAGCTTATTGACATAGCAAGTTGAGACGAACAGCTTGATACGGGACACTTGTGGTCTATCAAGTTGGGAAACTTCCAACAAATCTAACGACTGAAAATTTTACGTGTTCACTCTATTTCGCATCACTTATTAGTAGGGGAAGGGCGGGCATAACTGTCATTTCAGTTTATGAGTCCGCGTAGTGCTGTAGTCACACGGAAACTTCACAGAGCTGTCACAGAAAGCCCCCTCAGTTATGCATAATCTTTTGAAAAGACAGGATATTCCTCTGTCTCGCAGTCATGTTTGCACGGCATCCAGATGTAATATCTCTCCTCATGCCTAATTGTGTTGATAAAGATGTTTATTGACTACTAATTCCGATATCGATGATAGCTTAATCGTAGGTCGACGTCAAGTGATAACAACTTTTTGTGGAATGGCGTCTAGACGATCACAATTGCAATCCGGCTGCCAGTACACCTGCTCCGAATAAAGAAACCGGTGGAGGTGGCGTCGTGGTTAGCACATTGGACTCTCATCCGAGAACTCGACAGTTCAAACAACCGTTCGGCGATCCAGATTAAGGCACTCTGTGATGCCCCTAAATAGCTACAGGTAACTGCCGGGATGGTTTCTTTGAAAGCGCACGGCCAGTTTTCTTTCCCACCATTCCCTAATCCAAGCTTGCGCTCCGTCTCTAATGACCGCGATGTCGACGGGACGTTCAACACCAGTCATAGATATAAACCTGTTTCTTGCATTGTCCATTGTAGACTGTATTGTGCTTTATTAAAGTCCTGTTATTAGCATGATTTTAATACAGTACAATATAGCCTACAAGGACAATGTATTCTTTTGTTAAACACTTAGAGGATGTGGATCCCCAAGAAAGCAAAATCTTCCGTTTTTGATGTTATTTATGTGAAAAATAATCAAATGTAACTATAACACGTGAGGAATCATAATAAACAAACATAATATTAATAATTAACCAGAAATATAATTTCCTAATAGTAATAACCAATACTATTAAATAATAAAAGTAATTACGCGGATAGTGTACACTGCATGGGGGCTTAATTAAATAAAATGCAAATATTTCTTAAATTTTTAGTTTAGCTGTATGTCCGATTACGCTGTTTCGTAAACGGTGGCCCTGACTGCTATTATTACGCAATCTGACTGCATAGAACAACATCAAAGAATGAAAGAAAATTTTCGTTAACACAACTAATTAATTAAGTCCCCAGCAACTATAAAACCAACGCAACAACAAGCACAAGAGTAACTGTTCTGTGTGTGGAAGTATGACTCAACGTCCACATCTGGCACGGTTCTTCTTCAATAAGACAAGAAATTTCCACCACCATTTATACTGACGTAATTAAAAAAATAGAAATACTATAATTGCGTAAGGAAAGCAGAATTACACTCTAATACAAGAACACACGCCAGATGCTTTGTTGACTGAACCTGTAATGACGCATTATTCAGGACATTGAAATAATGAGAAAAAAAAGAAAAGTAGTTTGTTACCTTAAATTATATTGATGAAAAGCACTCTAAACATTACAATCTCTCCACACCGACTCGCTACCACCACATCTCAACCAGAACTCTCCAATATCACATCTCAGCAAGCACTGCCTACTAGCACATCTCAACAAACACTCTACTACGAGCTCTCCCCAAGAACTGACTACCACGAGTCCTCGACAGGCACTGACTACTACGAGCTCTCGACAGGCACTGACTACCACGATTCCTCGACAGGCACTGACTACTACGAGCTCTCGACAGGCACTGAATGCTACGAGTTCTTAACAGGCACTGACTACCACGAGCTCTCCCCAAGCACTGTGGAGGCGGCTTAATAATACTCTTTGGCGCAATCTCTGGCGCAGTGGCTCAGTGTAGCCACCTTTCAACACATACAAGCGCAAAGGAGAGTCCATAATGGAAACCATGTGACATGAAGAGAGCGTTTCAGGCAATGACGGAGGCATGGGTTCCAAATTTGCTGCAACCATCTATCGAATTCCAATGAATATGTTGGAGAAGAGAATTTTGGAGAAAAATCTACGTGCTAAACGCAACATAAGGTACTTGGAGGGTTTCAGTCATTTTAACCTGAAAAGAAGAAAATTTTTCGACCGTCTTTTTTCGTAATGACAGTTAACACTCTGCAATGCGCAACATTTGAAGTGTCCAAGGCGAACGATCTTAGACGCAGTATTAACAAGAAGACAGCAGTGGCTAGAAAGGGATGGATTGCTGATTTCCGAAAAAATTTTACCAACATTGAGAGTGTGAATAATGTAATCTTCTTACTGGAGAAGTTTATTTACCCAGATCACCATAAATATATCCAATAAAGACAATAAGTTTCGGAAAGTTAAGCTGGGTTCTTCACATTATCTACATCTATGTTATACACCTGGCTAAAAATTATTTACAAGTTCGTGGCGCCCTCCATTGGTAATACTGGAATTCAATATGGTTTTGGCCACCCTTATCCTTGCTAACAGCTTCGATTCTTGCAGGCATACGTTCAATCAGGTGCTGGAAGATTTCTTGGGGAATGCAAGCTCATTCTTCACGGAGTGCTACACTGAGGAGAGGCATCGATGTCGGACGGTGAGGCCTGGCACGAAGTCGACGTTCCAAAACATCCCAAAGATGTTCTGTAGGATTCAGGTCAGACTCTATGGAGACCAGTCCATTACCGGGTTGTTGTTGTCATGTAACCAGTCCGCCACAGGCCGTGCATTATGAACAGGTGCTCGACAGTGTTAAGAAATTGCTCTTCAACAGTGGTAACCAAGAAGGTGCTTAAAACTTGAATGTGTTTGTGCTGTGATAGTGCCACGCAAAACAACGAGGGGTGCAAGCCCCCCCCCCCCCCCCCCCCCGGGCCTCCCATGAAAAACACAACAACACCATAACACCAGCGCCTCCAAATTTTACTTTTGGCACTACGGCACTACATACGCTGCCAAATGACGTTCGCCGGGCATTCGCCACATCCACACCCTGCCATCGGATCGCCATATTGTGTACCGTGATTCGTCACTCCACACAACGTTTTTCCACTGTTCAAATCGTCCAATGTTTACGCTCCTTACACCAAGCGAGGCGTCGTTTGACGTTTACCGGCGTGATGTTTGGCTTATGAGCAGCCGCTCGACCATGAAATCCAAGTTTTCTAACCTCCCGCCTAACTGTCGTAGTACTTTCAGTGTATCCTGATGCAGTTTGGAATTCCTGTGTCATGGTCTGGAAATATGTCTGCCTATTACACATTACGACCCTCTTCAACTGTCGGCGGTCTCTGTTAGTCAACAGACGAAATAGGCTTGTACGTGTCCCTTCACGTTTGCACTTCACTGTCACATCGGAAACGGTGGACCTAGGGATGTTCAGGAGTGTAGAAATCTCGCGTACAGACGTATGACACAAGTGACACCCAGTCATCTGACCACGTTCGAAGTCCGTGAGTTCCGCGGAGCTCTCCATTCTGCTCTCTCGCGATGTCTAATGACTACTGAGGTCGCTGATATGGAGTACCTGGCTGTGGGTGGCAGCATAATGCTCATAATATGGAAAACGCATGTTTTTGGGGGTGTCCGGATACTTTTGATCACATAGCGTACATGAATCATTGTACACTAATAGATTGGCACAATTGCCCAAATGAGTAGATAAGCTGAAGATGACAATTTAACTTGCCGAAACTAGTTGTTTATATATTTATATTTGTGGCAATCTGGACAAATAAACTTCTCTAGTAAGAAAATTAAATTGTTCAAGTTCAGACATCGCTATGCTTTTGAAAGCGTCAGGAACCGTTCGAAATTGTGTTCAAGTGCTCAGCAGATTGCGTTTTGGCCCACGAACAGAGCGTGGCCATTGGTGACGGCGAAAATAACTACTTGTGCGAAAACTGTGCCTAAAAATTTCAATCACTTTACTTTTTATCGGTATCGGTAGAAACGAAGACTTCCTTTTTTTCTTTTGTTACCAACATAGAATCTTTTCTGCAAATAAATCTTTCTTTCTCTCGCTATACTGTTTCAAAGTTATAACTGGTTTTCTCAATACATTATGCCTTTTTAATTACGTAGTCATTATGGCCCACACAATGGTCACGTGGCCTTTATCCACCGAGAATGAAAGAAATCAGGCAGCCAGTACGATAGTCTGACTGTATACGCGGTAATTTTGGAGTTTCTACGTCAGCTGCAACTTAAATTTAAAAAAATCTCCATATGTTTGAGTGGCCGTTATTACTCTTAAACACTCAAATGATGCGGTGTACGCCAAATGTTCGCCACTAATCTTGTAATAGAACACTGTAGGGCTCTTTCTCTTCTTGTTGCAGACACACTGCTGCATTTATCACGCTGTGTTACAGCTACTGCACGCGCTTGTCGGTTAGGCAGTAACAGTTGTAAACTGTGCTGCAGTCTTCCCTTACCTGCGTATACTGTGAATTTAATAATGCTGATTGTCTTGGCGTTTCGAGATCCGCAGCCGCTGCTCAAAGTCAAAAATGCCATAGACAGCAGAGAGGAGATGTAATTAGTGACGATTTTACGCGTTTCGCACACAGCGAGTATAAACCCGGGGCCAGTTACGTCCACTCCCGGTGCTGTGCGGTGCGTTTATGTCGACGGGAGGGAGCGGCGATTACTTAAGCCCGTCTGCTGGTGCGAGATTCCCCCCACCGGCCGTCGACCGGTTGCCGGAGAGGTGAACGCGGCCTTTTTGCACTTCTGCAGTCCCAGCGAATTTATTATCCCCGGCAAAACTGGCGCCGCGTCCACTGGCGCTTTTTGCCGTCGACTGGCACTTTGACATATTTCACCGCCCGTCCCACAATTTTACCCCCGCGCTCTTTCCGAACAAATACGGAGCCGCGCACGCAACGGCGCCGTCGTAGTTTTGTTGGAGGCTCCGGGTGGGGGGGTGGGGGGGGGGAGTTGCGGAGGGGGGCGGGGGTGTAAAGGGGTATCGCGGGGAGGACGACAGAGAAACGGAAGTGTCAGTATGAAAAACCTTAACTCCACATCAGTACTAAGTAAGCCACCTCACATGGAGGCAGGTCCTGATCTAGGGGAGGAGGAAGGACAAGTTGTGGCAGGGGCAAACCGGGGTATCTGCCCCAGGCGGCAATTTCAGGGAGCGCCAAATTCATATTCTTGAAGAAAAACAAACCAAATTTCACAAAGCGCCTAGCATCCGGCGCACGTTCGTCTATCGATTATTCATACCATTTTGAAACGCATATCAGTTGATTTTTGAATGTCTTTGAACATACTCTAAGTTGATTTCTGGACGAACCATAAGTTGATTTCTGAATTTGTGAGTGGTGCAGGGGAATGCACGTCGTGTCTACAAACAAAAAGCTTTACCGGTGACAAATGGGAAGGGACTGAGCGAGCATAAATCCGACCGGGTGAATGCCGATCGCTGTTTGTTTACGTGGTTGGTTGGCTGTGCGAATCATCGGTGCTGTTATAGTTATAAGCGAAATCCACAGATTCAGTTTACCAGAGGGGAAATAAACGGCTAACAGAAATACATATTATCTTTTCGGAGTATCCAAGAAAATGAAATTTTGACAGAAACCTTTTCACCAGATCGCTACACTAGCAGTTCTGTAGTCCCCAGTTAGCAGCAGCTTTAATTTCTGTTCTCGGAATAGCGCGGAAAACCCGTTCTAGGAACGCGTAATAACGCCTAAACAGAGAATAAACGCGGGATAACTAAACCGGTGATTCTGGCAGGGTTAGTGAAGTTAACCGAAGAATAAGTTTTGGTCACGGCAGGAATAATTACAGAATTAGTGATGACAAGACTGTTTGTTAGAACCAGGAAGGAGAAGAAACGAGGACATCACACAAATGATCTGGAAGAATAAGACGATTCCAAATTTATATAAAAATTTCGTACTTCTGCTTTTCGATCTCATGCTTGAGAAACTGTGGCGTATGAATGGAATGTGAAACTATTTCCTAACATAAAACTTTTCTCTTGTACTGGACCTAATACGCATTTGATATTGGTACTTCGTGAATTGGGCTTTATTTAATGGCTCTCAGCACTATGGGATTTAACATCTGAGGTCATCAGTCCCTAGAACTTAGAACTACTTAAACCTAACCAACCTAAGGACATCACACACATCCATGCCCGAGGCAGGATTCGAACCTGCGACCGTAGCGGTCGCGCGGTTCCAGACTGAAGCGCCTAGAACCGCTCGGCCAAACCGGCCGGCTGGGCTTTATGTAAATGAGGTACATAAAAATGACCATTTGTGCCAAAACAGCCTCTCTTATTTGGTGTGTGTTACAGTTGCTGCAATATTAGAAAGGCCTATTTCGTTTTGTCCAGCAGACGTTGACAAAACAAACGTAACGAAATCGAGAAACCACACCAGTCTTGAGCGCTACTCCTGTTAACAGTTTTTTCAGTATTAGACAACGACATTTTCATTTTTCATGTATAAAAACGTTTGACGAACTTTGATGAGGTAATACATTATTTCTCAGAAGAGCAGGCACGCTGTGTAGAGTTGTGGCAAGATTAGAGAGGGAAAAAAAAATACTGGGACCTAAGAATTGAAGAGATGTGTACTGTCTTGCTTGTCTTGTGTCTTTACTGCTTTTATGTTTCCTAAATTGAATTTCATGTCACACAAAAGAGAAAGTTATTAGCTGATAAGAGCGCAAATTTTCTGAACATCTCTCATTCTCCCGGTCACAAATAATGATACCATGTATTAATTGTGAGGGGATAGTACGTCAAACCAGCCGACTGGGAGCAGGAGGGGCACCAAAGGACATTTTAATTGCCACTGACCTGAATGTAGATTAGATGGCTTCCATTGCAAAATACACACGTTTGAATTCCACAAGGCATTGTGCAAGTTGGAGGTGGCTGCATAAAGGTGTGGGCAATGTTTGCATGGAATGGATCCTCTGGCCCAACGGAAACGATCACAAAGCG
Source organism: Schistocerca americana (assembly GCF_021461395.2). NCBI lineage: Eukaryota > Metazoa > Arthropoda > Insecta > Orthoptera > Acrididae > Schistocerca > Schistocerca americana. The sequence goes on along the minus strand of NC_060119.1, from coordinate 158,380,315 downwards.
AAAATGCTGTGACGTTCAATAGAAGAACTTAAACTAACTTATGCTAAGAACAACACAAACCTATGCACGAGGGAGGACTCGAACCTCTGGCGGGAGCGGCTTGTGAACATATCGGTTAGATCCTAGACCGCTGGAAAGCCGTGGCCTGCTCAGATGATCCCGAGTTGAAAAGGCAAGAGCTGACAGCAGGGTTCGAGTGTAGCGCTTTTCAGTTTCTTCTCGCAGTATCATAATGCCCGTCTTATCATCGTCTATGTCCCCTTCTATTTCCGTAATGTTCCTTTTAAGATTATTTTCCATGTATGGTCACTCTACATACTCCTTCTAACCCACAGTTTCCCCTTCTACGGTTAGTACTGGCTTTCCACTTGAGCTTTTGATATTCATAAAGCTGCTTCTCTTTACTCCAGAAACCTTTTCAGTTTTCATACACGTGGCATTCGTCAGTGTCATTTTTTGGACTTCCATGCTCCCTTTCGCCTCCTTCATTTGCTGAGTTTTTATATTTTCTCCTTTGAGCGATTAAATTCAGTACATCCCGTGATATCCAAGGATTTCAACTAAGTCTTGTCTTTTTACTGACGTGGTCTTCTGCTACCTTTACTGTTTCATCTCTCAAATCTACGCATTCGTCTTCTACCGTATCCGTTTTTCCCTGTTCCAGTCAACCGATGCCTAATATTAACTCTAACTTGTGGGGCGGTGGGTGGAATAATAGTTACAAAAATGTTCCTATTATTTATTTAATGCTGTTGTTTGCCGTTCTCAACACTGGCTCTCTAACTACAATATTGGCAAAACGTGAAGCCTGTAATTAGAATTCCTAGTGCCCACTTCATCTGAGAAATACATTTATAGCTACATAGCTCTGAGGAATTAGGAGATTGTCTGGGATTCATAATCAAAAACCATTCTCTCTAAAATGTTCACTATATTCTGAAAGTCACAGACCAAAAAGAATCCACACAATCAAACTACCAGAGCAGTTCAGAGTCTAATGCGCTGATGCAACTATAACGGTTCAGATAAATGTTTAAGTGAATGTTCGCCATAATTTGATGATACCTCAAACGCCACGCTAAATAATGGTAGAATGTCTGTCCCGCGGCGGCACGTGAAAATACAACATATGCAAACTGAAGATAGATCATTAAAGTCATCCCAGAATTAACACTTCATTCGAAAACGATTTTATGGTTAAGCGTATCCCGAGTAACTTATTACGGCATCCGAGGCTGTTTATAGCAATAATACTGATGCGACGCGTCTCCCGGCACAGGTGGTGCGCTAATCAGTGTCTGGAGAGAACTGGGGCCTTTTTCTCTCGCGTAGCGTTCTTACATATAAAGCCGCGGTGCGGACGGCTAAGGGAACGCCTGATCAAATCTGCTCTCCCGACTAGCCCCTGGACTAGTAATGCACCATTTTAAGTTATCGAATAAATCATTGCTTCCTTTGCTGATGGCCGATGAAGCTCTCAATTTATATGTGCAATCAGCACACAGGTAAGTAATCATAATAGTCTGACGTGGCTAAGTCAAATATTTTGGGCGAGAGAATTAATTTAATTACGCTACACGCAGTAGACGAGCTCTGACCTTGCCCTTTGGAGATACGCTATCGCTATAGTTTTATTGTTATTCAGTTGAAACTTCTCACATCTTTATGATTATGGCGGATCTCCCTTCTGCTAAAATTTAAACATATTAGCTTTATTTATTCGCCTACTTAATCTATCTTGCTTCCTTAATTTTTAAGACAAAAACCAGAAAATCATGAATTTCAACTAAAATTTTAATTAGAGACATCCACAAACTGTTTCTACTAAATTATTATGCAAAAGGAATCTAAATATAAATTTTTAAGTTTCTAGCTCTTTTCTGTTGCGCCAATGATTTTTACAGAAAAACATCCAAATTTCGAAAATGGTTAAAGTTATTGAACTGATATTCAACACATATTGATTTAGTATTACTCCTGACATGATAGACACGTTTCAGGTTATTTACTTGATTTTTAAAGTATTGCGCAACATTTATGACGTCAGAGCTAGTTACAGCGGACTAGGCTGGCACACAATGGAAAGACTGATGTGAATTTTATAAGGCGTGAGTAGGCTGCTTCCCTACAAACTCTCAGCGAACTTTAGTTCTTTCAACCTATCCATTTTTCAGCTCCTTAATTTTGTATATTTTTGCAATTTGTTTAGTTTTAATTTACAGTTGGAAACCAATAAATTGAGGTAAGAGTTTAAATATGATTGCTAAATCTCTGTCTTGCCATTATATAATGTCTGAAACCTTAAAGTGGCTCCAAGTCTCTTTCACATAAACAACCGTCTTTCATTGCTCTTAAAGCAAGTGTACAGATGATGAAACTATGCTCTGTCCAAAATTCTACCAGGTGGTTTTATCTTTTATTCTTTTGCCCAGGCCACATCCACCAACAATTTTCCACAGGGTTTGTTTCCATTGGGAAAAGCGTGCTTCACGACCGTATTAAAGAGAGCCAAGAGAGGAGAAAGGGTAGCTTCGGTCGTAAATTTTTAATCTGTTTGTTGGCGATCGACTTCAGCTACTGTGTAGCTATCCTCACTGCTACATGAATAAAAGAACATAATGAGAAGCAGGCATTACAATATAAATTAAAACCAGATCATAAATACATAAGCTTACGGTTTACATGCTGATTTATTTGTGATTTGGTTTTAATTTATATTTTAATGCATGATTCTCATTGTGCTGTTTTATTCATGTAGCACTGAAGACAGCAACATAGCAGGTGAAATCGATCTGTTCCTCCTCCTATCTTGGTAACTGTTTTAAATTCTATATAAAGACTCAAAATATCCGATGACCTCGATGAGAACCATAGCAGTGTACAGCTAGTGGGCGTGTAAATGCAGATGTCGTGTAGAAACCGATGCACTGGTCTGATTACTATCAGACGGTAAAAGGGTTCAGTCAGGGGAGTGGTAGCAGATACTATTCAACCTCCCGGCGGAGGTTCGAGTCCTCCCTCGGGCATGGGTGTATGTGTTTGTCCTTAGGCTAATTTAGGTTAAGTAGTGTATAAGCTTAGGGACTGATGAACTTAGCAGTTAAGTCCCATAAGATTTTACACACAGTTGAACATTTGTAACTATTCAACCCTGTCACGGATGAGGAGTTGCTCAAAGTTCAGTAATACAATATTCCTGATGGCGACTAAGGGATGACTACGTCGCTTAGCAAAATCAACAGCCCCACACCAAGCCAAGCAACACTTAAAGACATCTGATGCCTTTGGTTCTTGCGTGCTAGCCTGCAGCAGCGACTCATTGGTGTGCGTATGTGAGCGCGCGCGCGCACGCGTGTGTGTGTAGGGGGAGGGGGGAGGAGGAGCTTAGGGCTTAGCGTCCCGTCGACAACGATGAGGGCGTCAATATAGACGCAGCAAATGGTCGAACTAGAGACTAGAGACCATTGGGAAAAGAAATCAGAAGAATTATAGGAGAATTCACTTTAAACCTCATAAAACCTAAATCTGGATGACCAAACGTGAATTTAAATCATCGTTGTGCCAATTAGACTCTAGTGTCTTACAACTGCTCCATCTAACTTGGTGGTAGCGGAGATATCTTCCTACACAATCTGCTCACAGCTCGTGAAGACTATTTGCCTGCTGCGCCTCGAAAAAGTATGCTTTGTATGTACGAGTACACAACTGCACGATCTGCACACAGCTAGCAACAGAAGTCATCTGGGGCCTGACAGGAGATGGCAAAATGCCGCACCACCGTCGCGCCCCCAAAGGCAGCGCGCAGGCGCCAACTTGCAGCGGCCATCCCCGCCTCCGGCTATGTTAGCTGTTTGAAGCGCGTTGAGAGGTCAGCTGTGCTCTCAGTAGAGAAAGAAAGACTACCCCCCGCAGCAGCCTGCCGTCTCTGTCCGAAAGTAAACATAAAGGAACACAGAGCGCAACTTGCAGCCCCACGGGATGTCCAGGTTAGGCACCAACTGAAGAGGCGAGCAAGTTTATAACTGTCACGATGGCGGAGATACCTCGAGGAGTAAACAGAGCACCACACAAGTCGGCTATCGGCATCACTGTAACGATTCAAAATGTCAAAGCGTTCTTAGTTTGCGATGTAGTTAATACTTTGCTTGCTGATATATTGAAGTACGTTAATAATGTTCTCCGTAAGTGAAATTAAGTACTATTTCAACGGTGTTACGAGGCCTGCTCAGAAAGTAAGCTCCGATTGATTGCCAAATTGAAACCACAGTGAACATCAGAAATGTTTTACTTGTAACAATTAGCTACACCTTTCAGCTACTTCTCTACGTAGTCGCCGTTCTGACTTAGACTTTTGTCATAGCGTTGTACCAACTTTTCAATAGCCTCATCATAGAAGGCAGCCGCCAGTGCTTTCCGCCAATTCTCCACGCTGGCCTACACCTCGTTGTCTGTGTCAAAATGTTGTCTTCAAAGACAGCGGTTCATGTGACCAGAGATGAAACTCAGGGGGAGACAATTGCGGACTGTATTGTGGGTAATTTAACATTTCCATTTGAAAACGATGCAGGAGCATCTTCATTGCCCCTGCAGAATGCGGCTGAGAATTGTCGTGAAGACGAAACAGCACGACAGTTATGTAATGTTAGCTGCATAGCTTCAGGCGAAATTTCTCACCAGGCCCTCGTACTTAGCGGCAGACACTATTTTCTAGACATCTTTACGCACTCACTGCGAGCTCAGAAATGAGAAGAGCGACGTGATGCTAACTGGGGTTATACTAGAGACACTACCCAACACACCTGTGCAAAGCTTTATCGGATTTTCATAGTCGTTTCCATTTCGCGACTGATCGGAGCTTACTTTCTGAACGCCCCTCGTAGACAGCTCGAGACAAGACTAATACTGCTGAATAATACATCCAAACGTTTATAGTGATACTTATCTCACAAATAACCAATTCACAAGGACCTCAAATCTCGACCGGTGCAGTCTCCAACAACCAGTCTTTCCTTCTCACCCCGTCGAGTAAGTTTCCCCTGCCCCGGGGTTCTGGTTCAAATGGCTCTGAGCACTATGGGACTTAACATCGGTGGTCATCAGTCCCCTAGAACTTAGTACTACTGAAACCTAATTAATCTAAGGACATCACACACATCCATGCCCGAAGCAGGATTCGAACCTGCGACCGTAGACTGAAGCGCCTAGAACCACACGGCCACACCGGCCGACCCGGTGTTCTAGGAGACTTTTTCTAACATCTACCCATTTCCTAAACCTCTCCTTTTCCTTCAGCACTCTTCCTTACACTTCAGCTCTCCTGTCAGAAGAAGGAGACACTGTGAGTGTTCTCTTGCCTTGATTTTTCATCTATCAGATTACATTATATTGTCAACAACTGGTTATGTCCTTTGTTGTACTGGGAGACACAGACTAAAATACGTAAAACTATTGACTGATGATGCAGGGTACAAGTGCTACTCCAAGATGAAGAGGATGGCAAAGGAAACGAAAAAAAGCGTACTTCTGCCAAATAATGTAAGAATTAGGTTACGATATATTAGCCAATCTGGAAAAGATTACCAACAATCATGTTGCTTCGGCAGCTGTTGTACGAAAATTCTAATACTGTGATATTAAAGAAAAACTGTATACTATTTGAACTGTGTTTTTCGGTAAGCATATTGTAGATGAAAATCTAATAGTCATGACGCGTTTGAACATGGCTGTAGAGAAAGGAAGAAAAACGAGTAACTGGAGAACGGAATGAGAGAAGCGAAAGACTAACTGAGTTCTTCAATAAATCTCAGATGGTAATCGCGAATACTCGTTCAAGAATCACAAAAGGAGGAGGGATACTTGGGAAAGACCCGGAGACCTGGGAAGGTTCCAGCTGGATTAATTCATAATCAGACACAGATTCCAAAATCAGGTATTGGACTGTAAGGTGTACCCACGTCCAGATAACGACTAAGATTACAATTCAGTAATAACGAACTGACTAAAATTTAAGAGGGTCGTGGGAAAGAAACAGTGTGGTAGAAAATGAGATACTGAACTAGTGAGGAATGGTGTGACGCGTTTGAAGTTCGCTGAGGATGTGGATACAGCGATAAGACACCGGTTCCGTTGAAGAGGACATCGCTAAGAAGACCCATCACAGATGCTGGATAGTCAGAAATAGGCATAAGAAAGGTAACTACAAAAAATCTTGGGTAAGAGATGAAATATTGTAATTATTCGACAGAAGAAGGGGGTACAAAAATGTTCAGGGAAAGACAGGAACACTTAGGAAATAAATAAATAAGAAGTGCATGGCAGCCACGGTGAACTGCAGGAAAGATGTGAACAAACTGAAAAAGAAATCATCGTCGAGAGGACTGACTCCGCATATGGAAAAGTCAAAACAGCCTTCGGTAACATTAAAACCAAAGGTGGTAACATCAAGAGCGCATTGGGAATTCTTTTGTTTAACGCAGGAAAGAGAGCGGCTTGGTGGGAAAAGTACATTAAAGGCCTCTGAATGAAGAATTTTTCTGACGAGGGTCGATATCGATGACATAAAGGAGTACTACACTCAGAATTTAAAAGAGCTCTGGAAGATTAGACATCAAAAAAAGTACGAGGGATAGACAACATTCCTTTGGAATTTCTAAAACCATTGGCGGAAGTGGTAACCAAACGATTGTTAACGTTGGTGTGTAGAATATCTGAGACTGGAGATGTACCATCAGACTTTCGGAAAAATATCATCCACACAATATCGAAAACGGCAAGAGCAAGTAAGTGCGAAAACTAACGCACAATCATCTTAACAGCTCAAGCACGCAAGTTGCTGACAAGAGTAGTATGCCGAAGAAGGGAAAAGAGAACTGAGGATATGTTAATGACGATCACTTTGGTTTCAGAAAGAGTAAAAGCACCAGAGAGGCAATCATGACGTTGCAGTTGATAATGGAATCAACACTAAGGAAAAATCAAAACAGATTCACAGGATTTGTCGACCTGGAATAAGAGTTCGACAATGTAAAATGGTGGAAGATGTTCGAAATACTGAGAAAAATAGGGTGAACCACGGGAGGGTAGTATACAAAGTGTATAAGAATGAACGACCAAGAACGAAGTGAGACGGGGATGTAGTGTTTCGCCCTCTACTGTTCAACCCGTACATCGAAGAAGCAATGATGGAAATAAAAGAACGGTTCGGGAGTGGAATTAAAACTAAAGATGAAAGGATATCAATGATACGATTCGCTGATGAAATTTCTATCGTCAGTGAAAGTGAACAAGAATTACATGATTTGCTGAATGGAATGAATAGTCTAACGAGTACAGAATATGGATTGAGAGTAAGTCGAAGAAAGACGAAAGTATTTAGAAGTAGCAGAAATGAGAACAATGAGAAACTTAAAATCAAGAATGATGGCTACGAAGTAGATGAAGTTAACGAATTCTGTTACCTAGGCAGGAAAATAACCAAGGACGAACGGAGCAAGAATGACATCAAAAGCAGACTAGCACTGGCAAAACTGGCAATCCTGGCCAATACAAGTCTACTGGTATCAAACATACGCCTTATGTTGAAGAAGAAATTTCCGAGATTGTACGTTTGGAGCGCAGCATTGTATGGCAGTGAAACATGGACTATGGGAAAAGTGTAACAGAAGAGAATCGAAGCGTTTGAGACGTGGTGCAAGAGAGGAATTTCGAAAATTATGTGGACTGAAGATAAGGAATAAAGATGTTCTGCTCAGAATCGGAGAGGAAAGGGATACGTGGAAAACACTTACAAGGAGAAGGGACATGATGAAAAGGCATCTGTTAAAACGTCATAGAATGACTTCCATGCTAAAAGAGGGAGCTGTGGAGGCCAAAAACTGTAAAGGCAGACAGAGATTGGAATACATCCAGCAAACAATTGAGGACATAGGACGCAAGTATTACTGTCAGATGAAGTGGTTGGCACAAGAGAGGAATTCTTGGGGGGCCGCATCAAACCACTCAGAAGACTGATGACCAACAAAAGTTAATGCTCCTGGCTGTGGATTGTAGAGTATGGGTACAGATGTAAAAAAATACCGTCAATCTTGTCATGATATCAAGGTGGTTGTGACGAGACTTCCTACAGTTACTGGCGTGAAGTTTTGTCGCTGAAGGCGATAAGAGGAGACGGATATTTCGGCTCGTAGCAAGATAGTCTCGGTCATGTCTGCCTAATTTGACTCCGCACACTGACTTCAATGGCGTAATTAGAAAAAAAGAGTATTTAACGGTTGGTCTCACATGCGGTACAAAAGAAAAGAGGCCACCATCGATTATCACTAGAGCACGGTTGTTAGGCCAGAAAGTAGCCCAACGAAATACATCAATAATCCGTTAGACTGGTGCATAAGTTCGTAACGTTTTTGTATCTTGGTTTTCCGGCTGCTACTGGTTTATTTATCGACTGTCACTTTTTGTTTGTTGTTCACCGTTGCTATTTGAGTATACATATTGTCATTTCGTCATTTGCAGATAGTGAGAGGAACTACGGACGCTGTAAAATGAAGTGGCAATTGGAGAAAGGGCAACATTTCCGACTTATTCTTTTGTTTGAGTTTCCGCTGAGTGGTCACAGCAGCGGACGCAGCCAGAAACATTTGCACCGTGTGTGAGGATAGGCCACTGGACAGAGCACGACTAGGAAATGGTTTTCTCTTTTTAAGGAGATTGTTTTGACATTAGTGACTCTCCAAGTTCGTGATAACCTTCGGTGTTTCATGTTGATCTTTTAAACGCATTAATCCATAATGATCCACACCAGTCTACTCGAGGACTGAAAATGTTGTATTTATGCTAACATAAAGAAAGGAATGGTTGAGCTTAAGAGGACCACACCGTCGTTCAGGTCGAAAAAAATCGGTTTTCGGTTTTCATGATATTTCGATAGATTAAGGTTTTATTTAAGTAATCTGAAAAGGATTTTGCTGGAAGAATGTTTTTCGAGCATTTAAGGAGCATTTTCATATCACGTATGTTGATGTGCCACGCCCACTTTTCTGTCACTCACTGTCAACCCAACCACAGTCAACTCTAAGCCATATGGAGATGGCATTATTAGCAAAATAGAATGTGTAGGCCATGTTCGAAAACGTTTGGGAACAAGGCTGAGAAAACTAACTGCTGATATGAGAGGAAAAAAATTAGAAGATGGAAAATTGTTGACCGGACAGGGTCGGTTAACTAAAACTGAAATAGAAAACTTGCAGGTATACTATGGGCAGGTAATTAGGAGAAATAATGAAAATATGGAGGCAATGAAGAGAGATATTTGGGCCATATTCTGCCATAAGTCCTCTACTGATGATAAGCCATGTCATGGATTGTGTCCATCAGGAGAAAATTCGTGGTGCAAATACAATAGGGCTCAGACAACTGGAGAATCTTATTGTCATCAGCGTTCTCTTCCTGCTGCTGTTAGTACAGCAATTAAACCTATTTTCAGAGACTGGGCTCATCCTGACCTAAGCAAATGTCTGCGTGGGCAGACACAGAACCCAAATGAATGTTTCAACAGCATAATTTGGAACGCCTTCGTAAAACTGTATTCTTAGGCACGCATACAATTAAACTAGGCGTTCATGATGCTGTTATGACATTCAACTGTGGTAATATTGGAAAGTGTTGGGTTCTGAGAAAGCTGGGATTTAATCCTGATGAAAATATGATCACTGGGCTGCAACATTGCGATAAAATGAGGATAGCCGATGCAGACAGGTCTGCATGTAATATGGCCAAGAAAGCAAGACAAACATCCGGGAAGGTGGAAAAGAAGTTGGAAGACCTGCTAGAGGCCAAGGAAGGGCCATCGTATGCAGCAGGACAGTTTTAATTAACAAGTAACAAATTTCAAATTTTTTTTAAAGTCAATTCCCCGCAAACTAAAATTTTCAGTACTATGCCCCATTATAACACAGATAAATGAATGAAATTTTCAGAGGCGCTGCATAACATAAGAAGCCACTTCTGGTACTACATTCCTGAATATTCCTCCATTAGGAAGTTCACAAAAAACTATTTTCTGCAGAAAAAAACTTAATATTTTTTGTTAACAAATTCAAAAAAGTGTTTCTTAAAAACCACAAAATGGATAAAGTAGATTTTAGAACAGTTGACTCTATTAGCATCATGTAACATACAGTAGAAATATTAAGGTCCTCAATCAAAAATTTTTTTCAGAAAACGGTCAAATACTTCCTTAAATTAACATGTGTTAGATAGGCAAGGTGTGGTGCCCTTAAACAAAGCAGCACCTTCCCATACAACTACCACGAAAAATAATATTACGCATTTAGTGGAACAGGGACTATATGATGTACTACGAATTGCTTCCCAGAGGTGTAACCATCTCTACTGACATTTATTGTCAACAACCGAGACGTCTTGCAGACTCAGTCCGAGAACAACGACAAGGAGGACTGCGTGAAATGATGCTACTGCACGATATCGCCCGCCCGATTTCTACTGGGCCGACAAAAACCTGTACAGGTATGAGGTTGGAAAGTCATTACGCTCCCACCTTCTTCACCTGATCTTGCGCCCTCACATTTTCACCTTTTCCGTTTTCTATAAAACAACCTTTAATGATCTTCCTTTCCGGGTGAAATGCGCTCCGAAAACGGCTCAACGAGTTTTTCGCCTCTAAAGTATGTGATTTCTACAATCGTGGAATTGAAAAGTTACCCCAACGTTTGCAGCCTGCTGTAAATAGTGAATCAGAATATGTTATTTATGACTAAAGTCCCTATTATGTGTGTCTGTTGAGTCTCTTAAACTTATGGAAAAACACTGCGAACTTACGCATCAATCCAATACATCACTGAGTGGTCAATTCTGCTCATGGTGCATAGACCAGTAGCAGGTTGCGTATCTAACGCCTTCCTCGGACAAAAATTTTTTCAGTATTTCATATGATTACTGACCAAATGGAAAGTTTTAAAATTCTGTCCTAATCTACACATTAAGAGTTCTAATCTTACGTCAAAAGTGTAAAAAAATTATTAAAGCTACACACTGTACATATGTTTTGGGGCATCGTTGATTCACGGGGCGTAAATTACCCGTACTTCATTCATCCAGTATGTGAGAAAGAGCACTACCTTCTATATACTTCAAAAACTTTACAAAACCTCTTTTGGGTCACAGCTCAACAGCAAATGTTTAACACAATTACTCATTGTAAAGTATGCAGACATTTGAAGCCGTTTTAGACACACGTGATCGACAGTTGGATTCTTTACAGAATGGCGGAAGGTGTTTGGAGGGGTTGTTGAGAGGGTTCGGTGGGAATTACGGCCACGGCTGTTGCCGGGGTGCGCCACTACCGAAAAGAAGACATCCCGAGGCCGTAATATGTAGCACGCCAGTTGGCAGTGTCAGAAGCACCACACCCACAAAAAAACGGACTTCCTACTTGGCTCCATCTATTATGTCAACAAACGCTAACAATTATAGGGAAGTTATCAAAGCATGACTGGCCACTGATTTTCCGACCTTGCATGCCGACGAAGATTACATGCACACAACGAACAGCATAGTAAAGCTCTCGTAGATACGCGATCTAATACTCCTGATACACCTCAGCATTTCAAGAAGCACAGTAACTAGCTCGCAGGAGATTCAAGGGAAAAGAGTGGCGTAAAGAACATGAGAATGATGATGACGATGATGCGTGCTTGCATTGGGAAGAAAAGAAAAGAATCTTTGCATATTTATTTATTTACATATTTATTTATTGATTACTATGAGTTAGGCCGTTGCTGGCCGTGGTGGCCGAGCGGTTCTAGGCATTAAAGTCTGGAACTGCGCGACCACTACGGTCGCAGGTTCGAATCCTGCCTCGGGAATGGATGTTTGTGATGTCCTTAGGTTTGTTAGGTTTAAGTAGTTCTAAGTTCTAGGGGACTGATGACCACAGCAGTTAAGTCCCTTAGTGCTCAGAGCCATTTGAACCATATAAAGCACAAAACGACAGCTGTTGTTATCATGTTACTTTGTGTCACGTTTCGTTCATTATCTACTAACATCAAAAATTTTACTTAGTCATGCAACATAGGTAAACATATCAGGTTGAGAATGCAAAGACGAAAAGCGAAGAATGTTGCGTTGTTTGATTTAAAAAATCATCATCGATGGCGACCAAAGAACGGACTGTAAGTCGAGGAAAAAAGAAGCTGAGGATTATGAGGGAAAGGTTCTAGAATACCACGAATGTTAAATATTTTCCTTAATTCCAGAATGCACCTGCCGCTATACTGAACTTTCCTGGCAGATTAAAACAAAGTTCTGCCCAGAGTGCCTGGGGTGGATAGTGAGGCGATTCTAGATAGCTCAGTCAGTAAGAGCGAAACGCAAAGCCCTGGGTTCGAGTCCTGGACTGATACACACTCTCAATCTACGAGACGTTTCATTTCCTTTAATCATTTGTGAAAGTTGTAAATAAAATACATATAAAACACGCCCATTTTTTACTTCGTCTGGGACAAAACAAATCATCTCTCAAACAACGGTCAAGATTAAGGTTCAGATTCGACTGAGACCTAACCTCCAACGTCCTAGCCCATCAGCCCATATTTGTCCCCCTGACACACTGCGACGCTTTACCGCATCTGAAACAAGCGGTTTGCACGCAGTATGGTGATCATCTCTGCTCGTCCGCTCGCCAACCTACATCGCTGACGATGTATTATACCATTATTTTCTTTCAAATGAAAGATTTACTAAGCTGCTATGAACATCAAAAACAATATCAGCAGCAGTAGCAATATTGTTAATAATGTGAAAAATGGTACTCAGCAAACAGTTCAGTGTTATGGAAGCAGCTGTGAAAGAGTTGGGTCACCCTTGGCTCGCTGCGTTATTCCGTGAACGGGGGATTACTGCTTATGTTAATGCAATGTGAAATCACTTTTGTTTGAGAGCTCTTATGAGTAGGTGCATTTATCGCGATTAGTATCTTTTCTGTCATACAGCACTCTTGGCAGCCGCCTTACTGTTTTCTATTCATAAAAAATTATATCGGTGTCAACGGCACAAATATTATGAGAATAATTTCTTCATACATGATAAAAAGTACTCCCATTTGAAGAATGTACTGGTAGCTTGACTAGAGTCTGAAAGGTACGTTATCAAACAACGGAAATTCCGGGATGGAATAACGACAGTATTATGAAAAGCGAAGACTGCTATTTACCGTGTAGAGGATATGTTGAGTCGTAAGTAGACACAACAAAAAGCCTGCCATACATGTTAAGCTTTCGGCCAAAATGCCTTTTTCTAAAGTGGGCAAAATACACACACACACACACACACACACACACACACACACACACACACACACACACACACACAAACTACGGATTCATCATTACGACAGCCTATTACGATGCACAGATCGTCCGGACCGATGGTTAATGGATGAATAGTAAAAACCTGTACCCATGGTTGTCATTTCTTTCGAGAGATATTATCAACTTTCTTGATGGTTAACCGATACGTAAATGGTCCGCTGTCATCCACTTTTCATCTAACGTTCTATAACCGAACACACACAGTTTCCGTTCAGTTTTCAGCTACAAAGTTGACATGCAGCATCGTCACCGAGCAACTGTGTCGTGAGATAAATTCAGATAACGTCGTTAACTAACCATGCCAGTGTGCTTTAAATAATATGTAAATACAGGGTGAGGTACATAAAAACTGGCCGAGACGAGTGGATACGATTGGACGTGAATTTGTAGCAGCACTAACGGAGTACCTACAGTTACTTTCAACAGGATGGACCAACTGCCCATACAGCCGACCGAACCTCAGAGCACAGTTACACAATCTTCAGGCCTGATAGAGTTATTAGCAGAGGTCAATCTGGTCGCGGCCCTAGCTGGCCACCCAGGTCACCTGATCTGTCAGTGAGCGATTACTTTGTGTAGGGAGCCCTCAAGTCTAAGGTGTATTGCAGCAACCCACGTAGTCTTCAACAACTGCAACAGAACACTGTGTATGGGAATGCAGCAATTCCAGCTTCGATCTGTCTTCAGCAATCCGCTGACCAGGACCAAAAAGTGCCAAGAGATGAGTGGTGGTCACTTTCAACATCTGCTATAGTTGGGTTAACACTGTAACACTGTATTTCCTTTCCTCTGCTGCGTTTCTTTGTACCCTGGAACTCTGCTCTCCGGACCTCCTTTGTTTGCAACGCCCCGTGTAACATCCAAGAGCCTACAACTCCAACTATAACTGAACTTTCATTAAAATCATAAAACACAAAAACTAAAAATCTAAAATAAAGAGAATAATTAACTGAAAATGAACTTTTTACGTTATATGTTATAAGGAAAGTTTATTACACTACTAGAACTCGAATCAGCTTCCTCCGGACTTAACGTCATCACTTCGCATTGCGTTAAGACTCTTGGTTATGAACTTTGCACAGTTTGCTAACTGATTTACCGCAGCTATTCGAGATCTACAAGCTATAAATGTCGCAATAAGGGATCAAACTTCTTCCACTACGAAACTGCATCAAATTATGACGAGAAATGGAAATGGCCAATCTGCCTTTGAAAATAAGTTATGATACTTCAGTGTTAACTTGTGTACTGATAATAAATGCCCCTTCTCTGTACTAGAGGAATAGACAAACGTAGAAGGAAGAAAACGACAGCAGATGCTTTACTGTACTAAGTTACAAAAGGTGAAAATTAACGTGTTTTGCACGCAGTGAATGTGAACTATCACTGAAACTGAGGGAATTAACATGAGGCAGGTGAATATGGAAACTTCTATAAACTGTCATCGCCGGTTACTGCTATCCGAAACACATTTTCGGAAGCTCTGGGAATGTTTCTGTCACAAAACATTATTTCTGAACGCTAACCAGCGTGTTACTTTGGCATGCTCACACAACAAGAAAATTCAATGTGATGCGAAAAATAAATACCGAATCACCCAATCATTACTCACCAAAACAAACATCGTAATAAACGCACACGAAACAAAAATACGTACACAAACAAATTCCAACGACTGCTATCCTTTCTTGTTTACAACGGGAAACGTACGTAAAACCAAAGATATTGCCGCAAAGCTATAAAGACAATACACTCGTATTAGACGTAACATAAATCACAGCTCGAAAATGTGTTACACAAATTATGAGGTTGATAGGTAGTACTGGGATGAGCGATTTTGCTATAGATTGCCGTTGTACTGAAATATTTTAAAATAACGACAACCTAAAACCGTATCGAACTGCGTGCCGCAGCATGGCGCAAGCTCAAATTGTTTTGTGCTTAGAAAGGAAGGAAAGCATATCCTTGTGTACTTTACGAAAATGGAAAAGGTAACTTTATACAGCTTATATTACCCTACTCTCCTAATATGAAATAATAATAGTAAAGACACCTGGGGAAGGCGGTAACACACTGTTTCACAACAAAATGTTAACTTCTAGGCATACACTTCACTGTGTACTGCGTTGTGGGTACGTGATTAGTTAACGGACGCCTAGTGCAGCAGTTCTGCTTCAATACCACACTTGTCCAAATATTTTTCAGGGCTTCAGTGTGGTGTTGGCCTTTAGCGTTGATTTGTAAACGCATGTTGGGCCGTGGTTTGGTTTGTACTTGTAACTGTATGTTTTGCTACAAAAAGTTCGATGCATCGGTTCACTAAGGGTGGAAACATAGGGCTGTGACAAGTAGAGCACATCGCTGACAAGCATGTATGGCAAACGCTTTACGCTTTTAATGTAAATCATATCGGGTCTCTCTGGACTATCTTTCCTGAGAAACCGAGGGATTTTTTTCTAGATAAACAGGAAAAGTTAAGCAGACTGAAAAGAAACAACGTCTGTTGTTAACGTGTGTCAGTATGTTAAGCAAAACATACACGGTGAATTCTAAGTAAGGAAACGAAGTGGTTCCTAACAGAACAAGGAACAAAAAAGTTGTATCAACATGAGTCCCAATATGGATGTTTAAACAGTAATAAGCCAGTTAGTACTGCTACATTACACAGTGTTAATTTATTATTTAATTAATTCATGTTTGACACAGTAGATTGCGCTGATGAACCACATTATTCTCTGTGTTGCAGGTTCCATGATTTCAGCTGTGGAAACAATATGAGCCGTTATGCATTCGAAGGTAAACCCAAGTTGTTTTCGTCTATGGTCTAGCATGTAAGAACGTAAATACGTCGAAACATTGCTTCGAAAAGACATTGTTTCATAGCTGGTAACCAAACATTTGTTGTGTTTCACATAATCACGTTGCTGGTAACTGATATAGTCAAAGACAAATGCTGATTTCTGCCAACTGACCATAGAGTAAATATCTTTGGAGTGAGCATTGCGTTCTGCGCATGTTGTCAACATTAAACCAGGATTGTCACGTGATTTCGGGACTTCGCTGTGCTTGTGTGCTTTCTGCAGCGTTTGAAGTTTATAATACAAAGAGATTTTGTTGTGTTTCACCGTTTGTTGATAGTGTAATAGCGATGGTGAATTACTGTTGTTGCTACGGATGCAAAGAAAAATATGTGAAAGGAGGGATAGTAACTTTTCATGGGTACATTCCATATAGCTCTAATTATAGTTTTCATTTTCGTAAGAGACACTGTATACGAGTAAAAATTTCGAGACGCATTATAATTAAGACTTGATTATGTAGACCTATTTTTCTACGATTTTATGACTATATAATAGATATTACGGCTCGTACAAAAGCTTACAAACAATCGCTTCCTCTCGTAAATTTGCTACTGGAACAGGAAAGGGAAAGGTTAGTTGTTTCAGTAAATACTATCCTCCATGCGTTTATCAGTAACTTGTCAATTATGGATATAGATTACTCAGTCTACTATTTATTTAATAAACTAGGAGCAAGTACTTAAAATGCGTTAAATAAATACCTCAAAATGCCACCAGTAAGAAAAATTGTGCTTTAGGTCGCCAAAACGAGAAAATAAATACGCAGAAATACAAGAAAAAAGGACGAATTAGTAGGGATATAATCGCTAATGTGTGGCAAATTCGGTGTTTTTCGGACACTTGCAAAAGTACTAACGTACTGTCAAGTCGTTTTGCAGGACTATCACTGCAAAAATGTACTTCAGGCTCTGTAATACTATAAAGTGCGGTATCATACCAAAAGCTACCAAAAATCGAGTGCATCTGAACTATGACACCTATCGCAACGAAGCTGAATGTAATATCACTTGCCTTTAAAAGTTATGTAGCTGATTTATTCCCGGTATGAAATGGATACTATTAAAATGTCTGCGCAACATATATAAATAATCCACGACACGTACGAAAAGAATCCGTCTGTACTAGGGATGTAGTGACATTCTAAATATACAGGGCGCTATACGGACAAACACACGACCTCCCGAGATCACGTGACCATCACTGCAGTGATTAGCCACACCAAGAAAGACTACCAACGACGACTCCCTGCATACACAGCTAAGGTAACTGAATGAAAGCGCTACATATTTCGTAGTGCGATTTGTAACAGCAGGTGATTCAGTTATTGTACTCTATATTGTTATTGTAACTGCTTGGCGGCGCTTTTACGGATTATCAGATTTATACTAGCCTGTACTTGTTTATGACCGTTGCCGCCATCTGTTAGTTATTTATCAAACTGCGTACTTACTTGGGCGCTTCACAATGTGTGCCACAAAACACGCTGAAAGCAACAATCACTTACCGCGCCTGAAAAGAGTACGGGCGAGATAAAGAGCTAATATTATGTCTCATGCTACCATCAACGATACAACGATAAACAAACCTGCCGCGATAGTCATTTCAGTTGTTCCGCCACTTAGACTGCCCAGTAAAATAGTTGAGACTTTTGCTGGCGGTGTCGAGACTTAGGCTCACTTGTGCTATTT
The DNA here is from genome assembly GCF_021461395.2 of Schistocerca americana. Lineage (NCBI taxonomy): Eukaryota > Metazoa > Arthropoda > Insecta > Orthoptera > Acrididae > Schistocerca > Schistocerca americana. The sequence continues at coordinate 158,362,381 of NC_060119.1, read as the reverse complement.
GAAATCTATCGAGCCGATAAACCTAAAGAATCCAGAATCACTTAATTCTGGACTTATCGTCGCATACAAGCTTGGTGCGCTCTCGCGAAGCGGTAAATGTTATGGTCGCGTACGATTATCAAAAACTCTCAGAATGTTTCTTGATGACACCTGCCGACGCGGACTTATTCGTGTGAAGCAAACCGGTCTTTTAGAAGGAGACATACTTCAGCTACTGGAATTTATAGGGGCAGAAACAGATTCAGCGCTTGTTCCGCAGAAGATCCGCCCTGACAACAAAACATCTACTTAACAATCCCACATCTGCAGGCCTTCATGTGCGCATTAATCAGAAACAAACATTACCCAAGGGAGTAAAAGTTGAGTCTTTTGGGAAGAACGTCGTCTTATGGAACCTTGAGCGTAATAAAAATTGCTGACGTCATTGAAAGAGAATGGAAAGTGGAAAATACTAACAGATTTTTTAATTCCTAAACGGAGGACATGACGTGTCAAATTGCAGAAGAAAGGTGGGACATTTTGTGCTAATTGTAAAAAAAAGAAATAATGCAACACAAGCCAAAATGCTCAAAGGTACGACGTGTAAGATCCCAGCGTCACTACCGTTAGTAAAACAGACGTTACTAAATCAGCCTTCACATTCTTGCAAACTGGTCCGGCGCTCCTCGTGATACCAACAGAATTACGTAAACTTACTCGATATGTCCTAGACAACGGAAGCCAAGCATCTTTGTTAGCAAAGCGATTAATAGAAGGTAACTGAAGAAAACTTCACAAGTCAAGTCCGCTAAAAAGGCATTTTTTTGGATGACTAGTTTCGATTGTCATCAGTGTTGGAGGTCGTTTCACATACTGCATACACACTTCCCAATATCGTGATGATTACATAGGGTGATCATCTGTATCAGGAATAAATAACATTAATAGATGATTTGGGACTTGCCTTCGACCAACGGGAACTTAGCGTTTAGACGCTGGAATTTCGTACTGGCTCCTCGTGACGATGTAGCCATGTTGGTTTCGAAGTTAGAGGAGTGCGGACTAATTGTGCGACTTGCATCACCACATATCGAAGTGACCACTACTTCACGACTCAGTTCAGTTCCACAAGATATTACGAATATGGTACATGTACACACACTGCAGGTGATTAATCAACGGACTGGTTCCAAAGAAGATACGCCCAACGAACTTTCAGTTCTTAGTGATCATTACTGGACTTTTGAGTCTGGTAGTCTACCGATCAGCATTTATAATTCTGTTGTTCAATTTCCTAGCACAATCGTCTGGATCCTCAGTGGGACCAGATATGACATCTGTGCGAATTTAACTGTTGTTAACTTTGTACTTGAAGCGCACATGCCCACTGACGACCATTTGAGGCCATCCTGGAATTTAGAGGCAATTGGCATAACTGCACGTAGCGATACAATAAACACCAATAAACATTCTGTCCTCCCTCCAGAATTTCAGGTAGCCTATCTTGCGCGTGTTAATATCAAGCTACATTCTGCTAAAAACTGAATACAGACAGTAGATTTCATATGTTACATAAAATACTTATTATAATGTTTCTTTAAAGAATATTTACCACCGTCTTATGTTGAAATGTACTCCAAAGTACCATTTCGAACTCGCTAGTCCTGAAGACCCAAGTAACATAATGCTTTACCTTCTGCGTCAGGCAGTTTAGAACGACAAACTTGCGAACATAAAATTGAGGCTCGTTTTTGATGCGTCTTCTCACGGCATCAAAGTACCCTCTCTCAACAGAACATTCTTGCACCTGTCAAAAATATAACATTGCCCGTCTCGAGCTTCTGGATGTTTTTAATGAGATATTTCTGCGCAGCTACTGGGTATGACATTGCTCACTCAGTGTTGTGGACAAGTGCTACAGTAACCTTAGGCTGGATGCGCGATGATGCTAATCAATGGAAGACTTTAATCTGTAATAGAGTGAGAGAAATTCATACATACACATCACCAAGTCGGTAGAGACATAATAAACTGGACATAATAAACTATCGGAGTACTAAACACGGGGACTTCTTGGCAATCAAATCGAATCCATGCATGTTCGGTGGGAAGGACCGCCACGGCTTACATACTCAGAAGAGTGTCGGCCATATGCTACTCCAAATATGTCATGACATCCCACAATAGGGAAGAAATATAAAACATGTGAAGGCACTTGCTATACTTCACAGTCTCATAGAAATTTCCAAATTCAGTTCCTACTGGACAGTAACTTCACGCATAACATTCGACACGATGTGAGAGAGTTGACAGCAGTCGAGATCGCAAAGGCATCCACTTACTAGATTAAAATAGGATGACGCCGATGTTTCAAGCAGGAAATGCATGCACTCCAGCACGGGAAATCGATCCCGCAAGCCTCTAAAATTGGACGCCTTCATCAGTTGATTGAAGACGGGCTCATCCGTCTAGGAGGTAAAGTTTGCGTACCTCACCGGTGAGCAACGACATCTAGTACTCCTTGATGGTTCACATCACTTCACGAGAGTCTTCACTAACCACTTCCTATAAAATTGTACGCCTTCGGCAGTTTATTGAAGACTGGCTCTTCCTCCTAGGGATAAAGTTTGTATACCAGTAGCAACGGCATCCGGTATTCCTTGAAGGTTCACGTCACGAGATTCCTCACTGATCACCTCAGAGTCCCCATCATTTCCTCGCCAAGAGCGTAATCGTAAATGCATTGGACCACTGGCGTGGTGGGAGAAGGACGCAGATATCATGTCCGGTTGAGGTGGACATCCCCTTCCCCTCCTTCCCCCCCTCCCACCCCCCACCCCCTGCCCTAGCTCCCGGAAGTTTACCAAGGTGGGGAGGATGCTGGGAATTGATACAGTCAAAGACATTTATATCTGTGATTGGTGATACTGATTCCTAAGACATGGCTTCTTGTAAACTCTTCTGTGACTTGTAAGCGAAGAGTTGTGTTGAACTGCAGATCGCTGCCTATTACTGTCATTCACGACAGACGTACATATTTCGTATAATACAGTTTTGTAAATATTACGCTGACTGACAAAAAAAGAAACAACCGTAAGATATGGTGGACCTCAAAGCAGGTTCAAGCACGTACACACCACCGACTCATATGTAGATGCTATTCTCTGTGACAGGTGGAACGGCCAGGTCTAGGAGCCAAAATATCACGCGTTGACTGCTGTTACCACCGAAAACAATTAGCTGTGTTTGGAGTGGTGCTGTGACTTGAAAACACGGACTGCCTATAATTGCATCGCATTGTGTTCAACAATGCACTACCCAGGATGACCGTCGTTGGCGGTTATGGCTGCGAGCTGGTGAGAAGTCTCAAGGTCCCATTCTTCCTTTGTTTTGGAGAGACACAGCGGGGGTAGTCATGGTGCAGGGGGCTATTGAGTATGACTTCAGGTCGAAGCTGGTAGTGATTGAGGCAACTCTGACGGCACACGCATGACGTGTGCCTCTATAAACTTTCAGAGTCATGTCCAGACACTCCCGTGGCCGCGCGGGATTAGCCGAGCGGTCTGGGCACTAGAGTCATGGACTGTGCGGCTGATCCTGGCGGAGGTTCGAGTCCTCCCTCGGGCATGGGTGTGTGTGTTTGTCCTTAGGATAATTTAGGTTAAGTAGTGTGTAAGCTTAGGGACTGATGACCTTAGCAGTTACGTCCCGTAAGACTTCACACACATACACACATTTGAACACTCCCGTGGCCAGCACGATATATGAAATAGACATACAAAATTTATGGAGGCACATTTTATGATGGCCTCCTTGGTTGAACAACATCCTCTCTGCTGTTTAGCTTGTAGGTATTCATTTAAACTATATAGGACTAAGGATACTAAATAACTTTTTAATTTGTCTGAAGTCCGCCCCTGGTAGCTGAGTGGTCAGCGTGGCGGAATGTTATACCTAACGGCCAGGGTTCGATTCCCGGCTGGGTCGGAGATTTTCTCCGCTCAGGGTGAGGTGTTGTCCTTATCATCATCATTTCATCTCCATCGACATGAAAGTCACCGATGTGGCGTCAACTCGAAAGACTTACACCTAGCCACACCGCATTTTAAATTTTGTCTGAAAACAGAGTCTTATCAATGCTTTCTATTCTGGGTGGCAATTTATTGTATAAAATGCGCCTAGCAGTTATACGGTCTTTTTAGGATAACTTCAGCCTCTTCATCCCTATTTCTCGTATTGTAATTGTGCATATCTCTATTCAACCGGATAGTACTGTCTGCTTTCAAGTGCATAACTGTTCCAAATAAATATAGTGAAGGGACTGTCATCAAATTAAGTTCGCTGAATTTATTTATGCAGGAATGTCTTGGGTTAATATTTGCAATGCATCCAACAGCGTTCCTTTGAAGCTTCATTAACTTATACATATGCATAAGTGCAACATTTCCCCACACTAAAATGCAGTTGATAAGTGGCGGTAGACTAGACCATAGTACATTGTTAATATCGTGTCTGTATTTACTGTCGTTGACATCTTCCTCAGTAATAATGTGTTTGTGCTTAGTTTTGAGCAAACTTTGATATTATGGTCATCCCATGTCAAATGTTTATCAACTATGATACCAAAGAATCTGTAGTTCCTTACATCTTTGACAGCTGCATTACTCAGTTTCAGGAAAATATTGTCAGTCTCTGCCAATTTATTCGCTTGTAGTTGTATGTATGTTGACTTATTCACATTTACAAACATCTTGTTTTCACTGAAATACTTAAGCCGCACTCAGATTTGTAGAGGTATTTGCTTCCCTTTCTTTTACTGAATCACTTTTTGCTATGAGTGAAGTGTCATCTGCAAACAATTCTATATTGTCACCTACTACTTATTTCACATCATTTACGTTTTTCTTCTTTTGGTCATCAGTCTTGTGACTGGTTTGATGCGGCCCGCTGCCAATTCCTCTCCTGTGCTAACCTCTTCATCTCAGAGTAGCACTGGCAACCTATGTCCTCTATTATTTGCTGGATGTATTCTAATCTCTGTCTTCCTCTACAGTTTTTGCCCTCTACAGCTCCCTCTAGTATCATGGAAGTCATTCCCACATGTCTGAACAGATGTCCTATCATCCTGTCCCTTCTCCTTATCAGTGTTTCCAACATGTTCCTTTCCTCTCCCATTCTGCACAGAACCTCCTCATTCCTTACCTTATCAGTCCACCTAATTTTCAACATTCGTCTGTAGCACCACTACTCAAACGCTTCGATTCTCTTCTGTTCCTGTTTTCCCACAGTCCATGTTTCACTACCATACAATGCTGTTCTCCAGACGTACATTCTCAGAAATTTCTTCCTCAAATTAGGGCTGATATTTGATATTAGTAGACTTCTCTTGGCCAGGAATGCCCTTTTTGCGATTGCTAGTCTGCTTTTGATGCCCTCCTTGCTCCGTCCGTCATTGGTTATTTTACTGCCTAGGTAGGAGAATTCCTTAACTTCATTTACTTCGTCACCGTCAGTCCTAACGTTGAGCTTCTCGCTCTTCTCATTTCTACTACTTCTTATTTACGTGCAGAATGAAAAGAATGGGGCCCAAAACTGATCCCTGAGGTACACCATACTTAACTGCCTGAAAACTGGGGTGTGTTTTTAAAAAACAATTAAAACGCGAGCTTGAAGGGGGCCAAATTGTGCCCTTCCGAATGGCGGGATAGACATTTTTGGAAGATTGTTACACAAGCTGGGCGCGCTACGCTAGTTGTGCAACGGTGCTCGTATGAGTGGTCACGTGAACACTCTCTCACACCCGTATCACCGTATTGTAAGGGCAGCAGTGACAGATCGTACAGCTGCCACAACACAGATGAGCTTGTGTGCCCAGAAGCGTCAACGCAAACAGTTGCAAATCGGTTACGAGAAGTGGGACTACGTACAAGCACACCTCTGGCCCGTCTTCCATACATGCACAGTATCGACGTGAACGGCTCGACTGGAGTCGTCAGAGAATCACTTCTAAGGTCGAACGGCGGTCCATGATCTTCAACGATGAAAGCAGATTCTGCCTGCGTGAAAGTGATGGTGGTCCTGGTGAGCTCTGAGAGCATTCGTCCAATACACACTGGTCCCCCCGCAGGCCTTATGGTCCCGTGCGGGATAAGCTACAACTATCGTTCACCTTTGGTGTTTGTGGAAAGGACGCTAACCAGGACTCGGTGCGTGCAGAATGTTGTTAGACCCCTTCTTTTGCCTTTGTTGCAACAGGAAGGCGACGCGCTGTTCGAACAGGATACAGCTCGCTCACACATTGCCCCTGAAACACAACGTGCCTCGCAAGGCGAGCAGCAGCTACGCTGGCGAGCACGATATCCTGACTTGTATCCAAGCGAGCACATGTGGAAAATGATGGGATGAAAGGTGACTCGTGCAACTCCTCATCCGACAATCCTTACAGAACTACGGGAACAGGACGAGCAGGCATGGCATAACGTATCCCAGTACAGTATTCGCCATCTGTACTATCGACTGGCTGCCAGAGTCAAGCGCCTATATTGCTGCCCGTGGAGACTACACCACATACCGATATGTTTCAGCACGGGTCGACACCTGGTACGTCAGAAACGCTTGTGCTACTGACCTGTAAATTCCATCATTTCATGTACTCCATACGCACTGTTGCAGCAATAAATGTTCAGTGAATCTGAAATCTCTGAAAGAGTGTACTAAGTTTCTTCCGTCAGTGCATATTGTGTCGGCTTTAACATTTTAAAAATGTACATTACTTTGTTAAGAATTCTTCTGTTTGTTTAGTGATCTGAGGAGGTTATTATACACAAATAAAACTAGCCATCACGTTTTAATTATGTAATGTAAATTGCAGTGTAGGCAGTAAAGGATTTTTGGCATAAATTAGATTTTAGAATTTGAATAATTCAGTTGTGTTATTTGTCGATTACAACGCCGCATGTCGCAGAACGACAAAAGTGTTACATCAAAAGATAAGTATTTTTTTTCTCGCAGAACGCCATTCTGCAGTAAAAAAGGGATTTTCATACTTAAGATTTCGACGTTGGCCCCCGCCGACACCTTGGTGAGGAGCAGAGGGGGGTGGGGGAGGGTGGGGGGGGGGGAGGGGGGATATCACTAGAAATCATTTTAGAAAATACTAAACACTTATTCTTCCGTTTTATAACCCGATGCGTAGTTTCTGTGAAATTTCGTTGGTTCAAAAAACTCGCTCTTTAGAAAAAGAAATCAGGTATGTGAACTTAGGAACTCACTGTAGCTACGAAAGGACCTGTCATGCCATTACGCGATGATAAAAACTGTGTTTGTGACGGTTTCTATTATGCAACGTTTTACACTAAGACATGGTGTGGTCAATAAAGTATCAGCTTATAAACAATAATAAAATAATAATAAATCGACGTCGAAACATCGATGTCTAATAATATTCGAACCCAAAATTTCTCTGTTTATAATATCGACGTTAAATGATGAATTTATAGAATGGCGTAAAAAGCAACATAGAAATGATACGCTGACTGCAGTGGCCGAGCGGTTCTAGGGGCTTCAGTCTGGAACCGCGCGACCGCTACGGTCGCAGTTTCTAATCCTGCCTCCGGCATGGATGTGTGTGATGTCCTTAGGTTAGTTAGGTTTAAGTAGTTCTATGGGACTGATGACCTCAGATGTTAAGTCCCATAGTGCTCAGAGCCATTTGAACCATGTGAACAAATGATACAAATATACCATCCGATCAAATGTCGACACACCTCTGTAAAGCGGACTACAAAAGGAGGAGGGAGTATTGTGTTGTCAGAGACAGAGGCACTAACAGCAAAACGGGTCAGTCATAAGAAATTAGTGTATTCGAACTTGGACAAGTCATTTCTGAGTAACAAATCCATCAGCCCAAGTCGACTATGACGTGACTGTGAAATGGAGACTCTAATGAACAACCACAGGTAAACTAAGACAAACGGACCTCATATAATAACCGACAGGGATCGTCGAACATTGTGAAGGGCGACTGCAAAAAAATCGCTTGAAATCAGCGCGAGAGAAATACCCGTGATTTCCAAGGAGCTACTGAAAGTCCGTTTAGCATAATGACTGTGCGTAAGGATTTTAAAAAAGTAGTTATAATCTACGGCAAGCTCCTCAAAAGCGACGCACTTCTCTAGTTAGTGTCAAGGACGCTTGAGGTGGTGTAAGGAGCTACGTCACTGGACAGAGGATGACTGGAAACGAGTGATTTGGACTGATGATGATGTTTGGTTTGTGGGGTACTCAACTGCGCAGTCACCAGCGCCCGTACAAAGTTCCAATTCTTACACAGTCCATTTTTTTTTCACAGTAGAATCTAGTGACTGTCGGAAATGATGATGATGATGAAATGATGAGGACAACACGAACACCCAGTCCCCGGGCAGAGAAAATGCCCAACACGGCCGGGAATCGAACCCGGGACCCCGTGATCCAGAGGTAGCAGCGCTAGCCCCGAGACCACGAGCTGCGGACAAGTGATTTTCACTGGTGAACCACTCTATGACCTGTGGCAATCCGACGTAAGGGTTCGAGTTTGGCGAATACCTGCCGTCATGTACAGTACCAACACACAAGTTATGTTGTGATAGCCGGCCGCTGGTGGCCGAGCGGTTCTGGCGCTACAGTCTGGAACCGCGCGACCGCTACGGTCACAGGTTCGAATCCTGCCTCGGGCATGGATGTGTGTGTTGTCCTTAGGTTAGTTAGGTTTAAGTAGTTCTAAGTTCTAGGGGACTTATGACCCCAGCAGTTGAGTCCCATAGTGCTCAGAGCCATTTGAACCATTTTTATGTTGTGATACGGGGTGTTTTTCTTGGTTAGGGTGTGGTTACTTTATTCTCTTAATAGAACGCTAAGTGCGGAAGGACATGATCACATTTTAGAGGACTGGATAGTGTGTACCGTAGAGGTAACGTTCGGAGATTGTTTCTATCATCTTGACCATGCATCCGAAAGCAGCACATGTGAGATAATGGATTGTGAACATTAACTTTCTTGAAATGGACTGGCCTGACCGGAGTCCCGACTTGAACCCAATGGAACTCCTTTGGGGTGTGTCAGACCATCGACCTAGTTCCAGATCACAGCGTCCAACATCGCTACCTTCTCTAACTGCCGTTCTTCCGCAGGCATTGATACTCCTCACTGAAAGTGTCCACAGCAGAGCTCAAACCGTCACAAAGGCGAGAGGTGGAGACATATTAATGTCACTTATGTGTACCGAGATACTTTACAAGAGGCAGTGTACATCTAATGTTATATTAACAAATAAATACAGAAAAAATTAACATTACATATACCATAAAATTTTGTCCACAGATTGTAAAAATATTGTTTCTGAGAGAAATTTTCCTTTCAGTCTATTGTCTTGACAGAGAGCAAATCCGGCTGACGACGTGCCTACACAGTTCAAATATTTACGATGATGTGATTACATTCATTCGGAGGATCTTGTTTAAGATCTAGTAGACGATCTGTCAGAACTGTGATGGTAGGTCCGTTCCTGTCCAAGGTCGCAAATTATTTTGCTATTTTGTGATGTTACATGGTCTACGTGATGAAGAGTAATGGCTTGGCAAAACAGTGCTGAGTCGAACCGTCATAAATATTGTCCACTTCAGCTGCGCACACCCTGCGACTACCTGCAGAGGTACTACACACCCGTCATTGACCTGAAAAAGGGTATGTAGATCAGCGGTCGTCAAACATTTTTGTTCAAGAGCCAATATTGACATGGTGTCCGGGACACATACGTTATGATCTTAAATGGTAACCTACGTAAATTAGTATGAGTCCCCAATAGAACCGTTATAGGTCTGCCGATGGCCCCCAAGTAGAGATCGTTAAAAATCGGTACCATTCGCAACACTTCGCGTCGACCTTCCTCTGTTTCAGACTGCTGCCACCTTCAGCATACCTACAGGGGTGATACTGCAATAGTCTTATAAAGTGCTCTTGCATTATGTGTTGCGACATCCGCAGATATAAAAAGACTAATGTTAAATATTCAAGAATATTGGTAAAAGTTAGTTACTCGATTGTAAGGCGTACCCAGGAGGGGATATAGACTCATATCACAACGTAGTAGTGATGAAGAGCAGGCTGAAGTGTAACAGATTGGTTAGAACGAAGCAATACGCAAAAAAATGGGATACAGAAGTACGAAGGAATGAAAAGACATACTTGAAGTAAGACTAGAGATACTGAGATAAGTAATAGCTAAGTGGACATTTCAGTTGAAGAAGGAAGGACATCTATCAAGAGGGGACTTACAGAAGCTTAGAAAAAGGAAGAAAACATAGGTACAAAGAAGGTAACTGCGAAGAAACCGTGGGTGACAGAAGAAATACTTCAGTTGATCAATGAAAAGAGGTAGCACAAAAATGTTCAAGGAAAGTCAGGAATACAGAAATAGAAGTTACTGAGGAATGAAGTAAACAGGAAAAGCAGGGAAGCTAAGACGAAGTGGCTACATGAAAAATGTGAAGAAATCTAAAAAGAAATTACTGTCGGAAGGACAGACTTAGCATACAGGAGACTCAAAACAAACTTCGCTGAAATTAAAAGCAAGGTTAGTAACATAAGGAGTACAACGGAAATACGCCGTTAAATGCAGTGGAGAGAGCGAATAGGTGGAAGAAGTACAATGAAGGGTTCTGTGAGGGTGAAGATTTGTCCAACGTGGTAGACGAAGGAACACGAGTTAGTGATGTCCGCAAATTTTTGAGACAGTGATCACTTGGTGATCGTTATCTCAGAAATATACTGATCCAATACACTGAATGCTGGCCCCTATTTTAACTGTGCCAGAGGTGGGAATCTTCATACGCGTCGGTCAGGGAGCCTGAAGGTGGCATAATATATCGCCGAAACTAGAAGGCTAATAAAATAACAATCTGGAACTTTAGACGGCTAAAAGGTGTTTGGTTAGACATTCTGCACTGAGTAGTCGAGGTCCTGCAACCATCTGCGAAAAGATGGACATACAAAGACGTTTCTTGGTAAACTGACCGTCGCACCTAATTGCTCATTTCAAATTGGTTCTTATTTTGCGTGTTGTATCTCAGTGAAACTCAAACTTTAAAATAATGGTAAGGTGATCAAAATCCTAACCGTCTGAGATGTTTCTTTTAATTGTGCCCAATCTGAGCGATTAAGTGTTGTTCTAATTTTTCTTTTAACAGAAGGTGTTAAGAATAACCCACTGAATCAACCAGCCCTTCCACTCTCCTGTCACTCCGTCAGAAGTTATCTCTTCTCATATGTTAATTTCCGGGATATTGAAGAAAGTTTGTGACAGTTAACTCAACGATGATCTAGTCGTATTTAAAAATGTATGTTAGTTTGCGTCATGTTAGTGTGGGCAATGTAACTTACTGTGAATCAAGGAGTATGGCCCGATCGTCATTTGTAGGTAATTTTGCAATATAGGAAATGTTAACCATGAGCGACCAATCAGGCGGAGAAATTGAGTTACAGCAACAAACGTTATGATTGTGTGAAGTTAAGTGTCGTCTGTCCCGCTGTTTGTTGTTTGTTAGATAAAGTTTACAGAATGGTAGGGTAAAAAACGCAAGGGTTCACTATGTAGGAAGCTGTACAATCCCTGTTAGAGCAGACAGAACAGTTGAGAGCAGACAGTACAGAAATATATGAGCAATTAAATGCTGTAATAGAAAACAGAGCGTCGTCCAGTTTAGCTCTTCCTAAGCCAGGGACAGCTACATCTGCATCTACATACACTAAGTGATCAAAAGTATCCGGACAAACCCAAAACCATACATCTTTCATATCAGGTGCATTGTGCTGCCACCTGCTGTCAGGTACTTCCTATCAACGACTTCAGTAATCATTAGGCATCGTCAGAGAGCAGAATGGGGCGCTCCGAGGAACTCACGGACTTCAACGTGGTCAGGTGATTGGGTGTCACGTGTGGCATACGTCTGTACGCCAAATTTCCACACTCCTAAACACCTCTAGGTCCACTGTTTCCGATGTGATAGTTAAGTTGAAATGTGAAGGGACACGTACAGAAAAGCGTACAGGCCGATCTCGTCTGTTGCCTGGCAGAGACCAACGACAGTTGAAGAGATCGTAATGTGTAATAGGCAGACATCTATCCAGACCATCATATAGGAATTCCAAACGCATCAGGATCCATTGCTAGTGCTACGACAGTTAGGCGGGAGGCGAGAAAACTTGGATTTCATGGTCGAGCGGCAACTCATAAGCCCACATTACGCCGGTAAATTCCTAGCAACGCCTTGCTTGGTGTAAGGAGCGTAAACGCTGGACGACTGAACAGCGGAAAATCGTTGTGTGGAGTGACGAATCACGGTACACAATGTGGCGATCCGATGGCAGGGTGTGGGTATGGCGAATGCACGGTGAACATCATCTGCCAGTGTGTGTAGTGCCAACAGTAAAATTCGGAGCCAGTGGTGTTATGGTGTGGTTGTGTTTTTCATAGCGGGGGCTTGCACCCCTAGCGGTTTTGCGTAGCACTATCACAGCACAAGCCTACATCGATGATTTAAGCACCTTCGTGCTTCCCACTGTTGAAGAGCAACACGGGGATCTTCAACATGATCGAGCACCTGTTCATAAATGCACGGCTTGTGGCTGACTAGTTACACATCAATAACATCCATGTAGTGGACTGGACTGCACAGAATTCTGAGTTGAATCATATAGATCACCTTTGGGATGTTTTGGAACGCCGACTTCGTGCCAGGCCTCACCGACTGACATCGATACCGCCCCTCAGTGCAGTCACTCCGTAAAGAATGGGCTGCCATTCCACAAGAAACGTTCCAGCACCTGACTGAACGTTGCCTGTGAGAGCGGAAGCTGTCGTCAAGATAAGGATGGCCCTACAACATACTGAATTCCAGCATTACCGATGGAGGGCGCCACGAACTTGTAAGTCATTTTCAGCCAGGTGTTCGGATACCTTTGATCACATAGTGTACAAACTCCGCAAACCATCGTATGGTGCGTGGCGGACGGTATCTTGTATCAATATTTGTCATTCACTTCCCTGTTCCACTTGCAAATAGACCGATATCGACTGTCCGTAAGCAGCACACCTCTGAACTGCTGCGATGTCTTCCTTTAATTCATCTTGGTGGGGATTCCAGACACTCCAACAGTACTCAAGAATGGGAAGCACTAGCGTTCTCTATGTCGTTTCCTTTAGGACGAGATACACTTTCCCGAAATTCTCCCAATAAAGCGAAATCTAGCATTCCTCTCCTCTACTACTTCCAACTCCGCAGTGACTAACATCATCTGCAGCCAGCTACAAAAAGGTCGTCGATGCCAGTTGTTGGCCTGGAATGTTGCTTCTGCCAGATGCCACCTCCGCTACCTGCTGAACTATTGACTGTGCCTATGCCACCGAGAGTCGAACTGCTGCCTTCCATCTGGGGGCTAACTGCTGGCCAACTTTTACCGACTTCTGGGTGCCTATCTGGGAGTCCATCGTTCGTGCCTGGGCCGGACTAGCTGCCGAGCCGCCGCCTGCTCTGTGCAGGTTCACTCTGCCAGTTGAAGCTTGCCCCTAAACGACCAGTCGCTGCACCATACTCTTGGGTCGTTGGTTGAACTCTGCATGATCGAGGACATTCCGCACTGACAAGGGAACATTGCCAAGTGTGAGTAACCGATATTGACCAAACTTGGCTGATCTGTAGAGGGAGCAAAATAATATAATACATATTTTTTGTGCCCAATTCTTCTTAAGGGTAAGACACATCCTGATAAGTAATTTCACACATTTGGTTAGAGGTAATATTTTCGAAATGATGATACGTCAAAAGTCTTTCATATAAATGTTGATATGTAATTAACGTTCTTGCGACCTGTGTGGTCAAATTTTGTAATAATTTATAATTTTGGAAAATATTACACCACCGTTAGTTAATTTTGAAAAATGAAAAAATTTGTTTCTGGAATGAAATTTTCACTCTACAGCGGAGTGTGCGCTGATATGAAACTAACTGGCAGATTAAAACTGTGTGCAGGACCGAGACTCAATCCAGGGACCTTTGCCTTTCACGGGCAAGTGCTCTACCGGCTGAGCTACCCAGGCACGACTCACGCCCCGTCCTCACAACTTTAATTCCGCCAGTACCTCGTCTCCTACCTTCCAAACGTCACAGAAGCTCTCCTGCGAACCTTGCCCGCGAAAGGCAAAGGTCCCGAGTTCGAGTCTCGGTCCAGAGCACAGTTTTAATCTTCCAGGAAGTTTCATATCAGCGCACAATCCGCTGTAGAGTGAAAATTTCATTCTAGAAACAACTCCAAGGCTGTGGCTAAGCCATGTCTCCGCAATATCCTTTCTTCCAGGAGTGCACCCGATGATGTCGGACAGTTGCTCCGAGGAAATATTGTGGGAGTTGCAGAACGTCATCCGGCGGCACACACGTGAAGACTATTTACAAAATTCAGAATTATTTCAAGTTGTCGTGGATTAATCTGAGTTTATGTTAATTCCTGTCGTAACAAAAGAGCTGTCTCCAGTCAATCATTTACTTTTCACTAACGAGTTTAAATATCGTCTTACAAATTAACGTCAGTGAGTATTAACGCTATAAGGCAATTTCCTTCTTTATCCACTATTATTTCGTAACATTTTGTGTTGTTAAGGACGTGTGTCAACCTTTTGTTACCACACGTACAGCCAAACCGTTACTTATTCATTGGTATCACAGATTGGACAGATAGGGATTTCATATCAGCACACAATCCGCTGTAGAATGAAAATTTCATTCTAGAAACAACTCCAAGGCTGTGGCTAAGCCATGTCTCCGCAATATCCTTTCTTCCAGGAGTGCACGCGATGATGTCGGACAGTTGCTCCGAGGAAATATTGTGGGAGTTGCAGAACGTCATCAGGCGGCACACACGTGAAGACTATTTACAAAATTCAGAATTCAGAATTCAATCATTTACTTTTCACTAACGAGTTTAAATATCGTCTTACAAATAACCGTCAGTGAGTATTAACGCTATAAGGCAATTTCCGTCTTTATCCACTATTATTTCGTAACATTTTGTGTTGTTAAGGACGTGTGTCAACCTTTTGTTACCACACGTACAGCCAAACCGTTACTTATTCATTGGTATCACAGATTGGACAGATAGGGATTTCATATCAGCGCACAATCCGCTGTAGAGTGAAAATTTCATTCTAGAAACAACTCCTATTGTGCTGGTCAGCGCATTACTTAATTTCTCTACTATTTCAGTTACATTTGTTGTGGACTCTTTGAGTCATGTGGTACCCCTTTTCGTTTCGTATTTTACGTGAGGGATGTCACTATTTAAGAATTAAATAAATTTCAAATATGTAGAAAGTGCAGGAGCAGAGGTTCACTATTAGAATAAACTGTTGAACACCTCCCTCCACAGAGTTTCTTCGGAACGATAGCCTCGGCTAAGTCGAATTCATTATGCATACGCAATGACGGTCATATTATCGTATTAACCGATTAGTAAGGGGGAAGGTTACAACGTATTGACTGTGGTAACATGCGGCTCGGTTGTTCTGCCGATATCAAAGTCAATATTTTTTCTTTAACATCGACGTTGCTATACATCGAGGGCTTTAGAATCGGTATTGAAACACCAGTGTTTAAACCCTGAAAATCGATATTTTGTAAATCCACACACAGATTTCTGGTGACCTGAATGTGAGGTGTCAGGAACCCATTTCTACGAGGAGTGTGCGCACATCAGTGCAACACACAGAAATCGGAAGCCGATGAGCGACGCGTATCACCGTGCGTTCTTACGACTTTTGGCCACCGCGCGTAAGGTGTAGAACTGAAAATGGAAGCAGTAAATAACAGAAGACAGCACAGATAAGTTCCCCATTGCTGATAAATCGAGTTAGCACCACAGAAGCGGAAAGGAACGCATTTCCGGATATTCATACAATAGTGAAAGCAGTTATCGCATTCTTTTCACAACAGCCAGTAGGAACAAAATCTCTGCACGAAATAACAGGGCCGCATTTCGACTGACCGTCCATTCCTGTGCCTCAAGGGGTCTGAGCGCCCCATCCACGTTAAAAAGAACTGTTTTCACGAATTTCCATCGCGGAATTAGCTTCGCGTTAGGGCTTCTCTTTGCGAGAGCCTCTGGTACTGCAATACGGCATTCATACCACCGTTTCTATTAAGAACTTCATATAAAGGTCATTATTTCTCAGAAAAGACGTACTTCAGCTGCGAAAACTGGGCGGAGAGAGCGGCATAAATGTTGGAAAGAGAGAGAGAGACAGACAGACAGAGACAGAAGGGAGGGAGAGAAGAGGAAAATTCTCGACTCGGCAGAAGTTTTAGTCTGTAAGCTGCCTACTTAAAGCTGAGAACGAGAGCAAAGCAGGGCATGAACAACGTTCGATGCCAATTCATCGGCGCCCTTTATTTGTTTTTTTTAGGCTCCGGGAGGTTCTTCAAAGTTATTGAACAAACGGAAAAAGAAGTTCTGAGAGGCGTTTCAGAAATGGATACGGAGCTGTTTAAGAAAACAAGTGAAGTTATTCTCGCCGAATCCCTCCGTCCTGCCACCGAAACAATATCGGTCGATTGAGGCAGTGAGGGGGGGGGGGGGGGAATAAAGGCGAGGGTAGCAGGCAGAGAAATGAGCACTAAGAAACGCAATGGTAGGGGGAACTGTAAATACATGGGGCACTTATCTTAAGGAGATACCCGAGAAGGACTACTAGTCATGGTGGGGAGATGTGCTGAGATGGAGTGAGTAAGTTAGAGACAGAGAGAGAGAGAGAGAGAGAGAGAGAGAGAGAGATCCGGTTTTAAGAGCGCCATCTGAGACCGGCTCGGCGCGACCCCCCACCTACCGCATTCGCAACTGAGACGTGGGCTGGGTCTTAATGGTGACACACTGCCTGCTCGAGTTCCTCCCTGGTCCGAAATTCGTCCTCACAGAGTTGCTGCTTCTGGATGCCAGAAAACGCCGTGGCGCTGGTTCCTCAAATGCCCCTAAAAACCTCAGGTTTTCGTGTCTTTAATTTATTACCTTGCGCTAGATTCATTACTGATACATTCAATATCTTCTGTCATTTAAGTTGCACATTATGATATTTTCGTGTTCCTACAATTTTCTCCACTGATGTTTTTTTGAGTGACAAACTACTTCTAGATACCGGAGCTATGTTGAAAAGCTACAGAACAAGCTCTCGATGTGAGAAATGAAAAAAAAAGTTATGCACTTTTTTATGATTAAATCCAGACTGCTGAATGGTTTTGTCTAAGTACTGAATGAAATCGGGTTGTGAAGCCTCATTTCTTTGATGAACGTGGAGAACTAAGTAAAAATGTCAAATAATAATTGCAAGGAGGAACTGAGGAATGGACGCGGAATAAATCACGTCTACTAAAATTCTGAGTATTTGTTTGATTAAAAATTTATATAAACTTACACAGTCGAGCATATACGACACCATACATTCGACAGACTAGTCTTGAAGACACGCTAACATTTTATTTGCCACTTCTTTCTTGCTATGCGAAATTCCTTGGGTTCTTTTCTGACGAAATGACAACTTCGGCAATTGTTTTTCCAGACATAAAGCAATGTTTGCCCCATTGTTATGATTTGCATCAACATCGCTAGGACTGTAGCACTGTTGTGCGACTAAGCAGTTGAACCACACTACGTAATCTCATGCTGTGCTCACCAATGTATACCTCCAGCCCCCCCCCCCCCCCCCCCCTCCATGTTACTGTTAGCAGCCAACATTGTGGTTGCATGGTTGGGTAGACAATACGTCGGGTGTCGAATATCGTAAACGCCTTTGGTCTTTTGCGACATCCCACCTACCTTGTATATCATCTGTCGGTGGCGACGCCTGGTTTGTAAATTCTGCTACCTACCGGGAAGTGACTAAGGCAGTGATTATACTGGATTCCAATCCAGGAGAGCAGCAGGTCTGATCCCCACGCAGCCATCTAATTTCACACCAAGTGAAAAAATATTTCAGCTAGTCATCTCAGTATGGTACTGGAGAATTATCCTCCCAGTTTCTCAACCAATATCATCTCATCACCAAACATTTAAGTCATTACCTAAGATGGCGGACAGTTCGTTTCAGTAGCCTTGCTTTTCGTTGAACGCTAGAAGCGGCCACCGGGTTTATTATCGTTATTTTTGTTGTTATTATTACACATATCAAAAAAAGTTTTCCATCATCTTGGTTCCGAGAGTTCCGGAATCTGTAGAGAAAATTGGAATAGGGCTCAACAAAAACATCATTTCCGCCCTTTTTATTGCACATGAAAACCACACATAGCATGTTGTACCACCATACAGTGAGATCTTCGGGGGGGGGGGGGGAGGGGGGGGGGGGTCCAGATTGCTGTACACACCGGTACCTCTAATACCCAGCAGCACGTCCTCGTGCTTTGATACGTACCTGTATTCGTCGTGGCATGCTATCCACTAGTTGATCATTCACCGTTACTCCTGATTGTCCCACTCCAGGCGCAGATCCCTCAGAGTGGTTGGTGGGTCACGTCGTCCATAAACAGCGCAGGCATGTTCGATAGGGTGCATGTCTGGAGAACGTACTGGACACTCTAGTGGAGAGATTTCGTTATCATGAAGGAAGTTATTCACAAGATGTTCATGATGTGGATGCGAGTTGTCGTCCATGAAGACAAATGCCTCGTCAATGTGCTGCCGATATGGCTGCACTATCGGTTGGAGGATGGCATTCACGTATCGTACAGCCGTTACGGTGCCTTCCATGACCACCAGCGGTTTGCATCGGCCCCCCATAATGCCACCCCAAAACACCAGGGAACCTCCACTTGCTGAACAGTCCGTCTAAGTAGTTCAGCCTGTCCAGGTTGCCACCAAACACGTCTCCGACAATTGTCCTGATTGAAGGCATTTGCGGCACTTATCGGTGAAGAGAACGTAATGCCTATCCTGAGCGGTCCATTCGGCATGCTGGTGGGCCCATCTGTACCGCGCTGCATGTTGTCGTGGTTGCAATCATGGACGTCTCCACGGACGCCGGGAATGAAGTTGCGCACAATGCGACGTTCTGTGACTGCACGAAAAGCATTATTCAACGTGGTAGCGTTGCTGTCAGGTTTCCTCCGAGCCATAATCCGTAGGTAGCGGTCATCCACTGCAGTAGTAGCAGTCGGGCTACCTGTCTCTCTGTATCTCCTCCATGTCCGAACAACATCGCTTTCATTGACTCCAAGACGCCTGGACACTTACCTTGCTGAGAGCCTTTCCTGGCACAAATTGACAATGTGGACGCGATCGAACCGCGTATTGACCGTCTAGGCATGATTGAACTACAGACAACACGAGCCGTTTATCAAAAATGGCTCTGAGCACTATGGGACTTAACATCACTGGTCATCAGTCCCCTAGAACTTAGAGCTACTTAAACCTAACTAACCTAAGGACAGCACACACATCCATGCCCGAGGCAGGATTCGAACCTGCGACCGTAGCAGTCGCGCGGTTCCGGACTGCGCGCCTGAACCGCTAGACAGCCGTTTCTCTCTTTCCTTGTGGAATGACTGGAAGTGATCGGCTGTCGGACCCCCTCCGTCCAATAGGCGCTACTCATGCATGGTTGTTTACATTTTTTGGGTGGGTTTAGTGACACCTCTAAACAGTCAAAGGGACTGTGTCTGTGATACAATATCCACAGTCAACGTCTATCTTCAGGAGTTCTGGGAACCGGCGGGAGTGATGCAAAACTTTTTTTAATGTGTGTATTACTCTTTTTTTATGTCTAACAGCATCAGGAGTGAGACAACTGCCTCTCCCCTCCCCCCCCCCCCCCTCGTGTCCCAGTTCCCCCCACCCCCCTACCACTCACCACTCACTTGTCCGTACAGAGAGAAACAAGGTCTCGAACTCTTACCAGTCGGCATTTTTGTTAGTACTGGGAGAATATAAGAGAGAATGCTTCTTACCTCAGTCCTCAAGAACTAGTGAGCAATTAAATAACGAATATCATTTGTTCTCTCTCAATTAGCTCATCTGTCTCGGTACTCTCAGTTTCTAAGTACGTGATTTCGGGACACCAATCAACTGCGTTCCAGAACGGTGGCAAGAACCTGGAAGTGATCGTTAGTAATAAATGTGAATGGTTTTCAGTTAATCACAGTCGTGTACTGCTCCAGATAGTGCATTAGAGGTTTTGGCCATTACTTACGATGCCCTGTTCTTTCTTGATGGGGTAATGCGGCTGCCAGTTATTAGTTTCCTTTTCATTCGTAATTCATTTCACGCAATCTTTAGGCAAAGATAATTCTCTTCCTCCTGCGGGCAGTCGTTGCTTTTCCGACATTTATTTCGATTTCTCATCATAAGTACTTGTTTTATCAAATTTAACCTCTATTTAGTAATGCAGCATACAGTAATACGTACAGCTGTTAAATATGCCAATTAATTCCTAGATACCCTATAGCATCTAAATCAAAAGTAGTGTCTGAATTGTGGTTTCCTACTCCTTGCAGAGGGAACTGCACTCAAAGCAACAAACGCATGGGTGTGATTTTACACAGTTGTTCTTATTGTATCTATACGCACTTTAACCTTTGCGGAAGTAAATAGCTTATTAGGCGTCAACAGCAAGATAACCTGCTGATTCAGGGTCAAAGTCTAAATTTCGCACATATCAGCTGTCTAATAAGAATAATTTGGTAATCTCCCGTTCCCAGCATTAAGATCGAATCAGGGAGTATTAGGCTACTTTCTCTTCACTTGTACCAGCCAGAACAAAATGTGATCGAAACGGCATCATCACAAATTATTATAAATTACTTAGTTTTGAAGATGCAGATTTCCTGCATTTCCTCTAAAACAGACGGCTAAGGGAAAATTTTATGGAATCCACATTTACGGGGCTATCGACCGATGCAATTGGATTTATTACCTTTTCCTTATTATTTTTTTATCGCCAAACACTTTTCACATTCCAACCAACAGCAGCAGAAAAGCGATGTTTTTGTTTACCTGTAAGTTTCAACTTCTTCAGTGTGAGCTCTGGTACCTATAACCACAAGTAGTACAAATTATGTTAGTCAGGAATGGAAAATAGCTGTGGCCTGTAGAGGCAAACAAGTGTATATCAGTCGTTCAACACTTTTTTTAGTACTGTAGACAAATCAATGGAAATGCTATTATTAGGGTCAGTCGCATATATACTTCCCCAGTTATTCTTTTACGTAATTATTAATCCAATACAGAGAGCACTAATATGTACTTAGAACACATTGTCCCTACAACGAATGGGTTATTTACACTAAAGTACGATCAAGCCATATACATATAAAGTTATAGGGCCACTTTTTCGGAACTCCATCGTGGACTCGTATTGCAAGTTTGAAACTTGGCTGAAATGTGCCTTGCAACTTTTCTGTGAGCGGTGCAGAAGTGTGGCGCTCAGCGACGTCACACTCGGGCTCGGCGACACTAGGTAAAAAATGCCACAACTCACAAATTCATGTGAGATGTAAATGCCACAACTCACAAATTTACATGAGTTGTAAAGTGGGTTAATGATGTCACATTAGCGCCAAATTTCACCACAATTCTACAAACGCCACCGTGGACGCGTCACACAATGGAAAGGTCGTCACAAACTCTCTCACAAGTATTTCATCTCTTCCTTTGTTTAAGATTACTATCGCAATGCCCAGCTGTGTAATCACGCGGTCTTCTTAGGGTGGCCGAGGAAAACATTTCGGACAAACCGCAGGTCAGTATCTACAGGAAAAGGCTGCAGGGGGTGGCATAAAGGGCGTCAATGAAACCACCCCTTCCCTTGTGGTGTCGATCCCAACACATCTATTGGCCTAAAACGTCAGTTCCCAGTGCAGTGAGCAACAAGACGACGTTCTCGACAAAACGCAACACTGCCGACACCCACCGTACAAGTCAATTATAATCTAAGGACATGGTGATCTGAACCTTTTGGAGCGTAGAGTTACCGCTGTACAGGGTGGAATGACTTGAGACCATTCAAAACTATTCGACGAAATCTGCACCTGATCTGCAGTGTCAAAGGGAGGTCACTCGTTCTCACTCCGCCTGCCTCGAGGCCCGGTGACGCGTGATGGCCTTGCTCTCCAAATCGGTGTGATCAAGTTCAGCGGTTTTGCAGATCCGCGATGTCCTCCGGGGGTGTCAGCAGAGTGGAATGTCAAGGACGTCGACCTTTGGCTCATCGCACTGCGAGCTGTCGTGTCCGAACGCGAAATGCGTGTTAACCAATGTCACAAGGGAACAGGCAGGGGTCACTAACTTCTCTGTCAAAGAACTATCCCTTACTAAATTACCAGTTTCTTCCACAACAGTCTCCGTACACTCGTCTCACATACCTCATAAACGCTCTTCTTCGGAGTCGAAACGTTTTCACTGCAGCTGTCACATCTCTGCTTCTATGGTCTACGCAACACCGACATTCCATTCACATATTTTCGGTTAAACCAACAATTTTTGTATGTATTTACGTGTTGTTTTGTTGTGGCCTTCAGCCCGAAGACTGGTTTGATGCAGCTCTCTATGTTACTCTATCCTCAGAAAGCCTCTCCCTACCCGAGTAAGTATTGGAACCTACATCTATTTGAACCTGCTTACTGTATTCGTCTCATGGTCTTCAACATACAATATCGCCACAACTAACTCCAATACCCAGTTGATGATTCCCTGATGTCTCAAAATCTACCCTATTAACCAATCCTTCGTCTACTCGTGTTCACACAAGGTTTGTACAGTGTGTCCCAGAAATGTTGCGGCGAACGTCGATAAGGTGTACAGGATGTCTTGAGGAACAAATCGAGGAAAGGATCCCGCATCCGGAAACGTCATGCAGCAACACTACACACCGTCCAAGTTACATGCGCCGGCTCCTGCCTCCTGGCGAACATGACTTTATATGATGGACTGTAGTATGAATATACGGAATAATAGTGGAGATTTTAGAGGGTTCCAGGAGAAAAAGAAACTGCGGATGAAAGCCTTTGTCCGAAACCACCATCCACCGAGGCAACAAAGCATTGGAGTCACAGGAAAGAAGTCCTTTCCAAACAGCAGCTAGCTCCATCTCCTCCTTTGGTGACTGTGGCAAACAACCGCGATCACGGCAAAACAAACAACACTGCGAGACGTTTCGCCTACGCTCCGTCAGCGTACGTCTGCTGCCAGCGCCTCAAACTTCGACGCTCTGTAGGGTCGCTGGATAACGTTCTCGGACACGTCGTGTTCCTATCCTCGAGTCCGTCCTCAAGACTCCCTCTACAACACTTCGAAGTATGTCGCAACATTTCTGGGACACTATGTACGATGATTGTCCAGAAGGCAATGCACCACATTTTTCTCTTCAACAATTCATTATTGAAATTACAATGAAATTAATACCCTTAGCTGCATCCAGACGCTGATATAAGTCAACGGGGACAGTTGAAAATGTGTGCCCCTGCCGACCGGGATGGCCGAGCGGTTCTAGGCGCTAAAGTCTGGAACCGCGCGACCGCTACGTTCGAGGTTCGAATCCTGCCTCGGGCATGGATGTGTGTGATGTCCTTAGGTTAGTTACGTTTAATTAGTTCTAAGTTCTAGGGGACTGATGACCTCAGAAGTTAAGTCTCATAGTGCTCAGAGCCATTTGAACTATTTGTGTGCCCCGACCGGGACTCGAACCCGGGATATGCTGCTTACGTGGCAGACGCTCTATGCATCTGAGCCAAAGAGATTTCTGATTGCAGGGACTTACCTCTGGCACGCCTTCCGTGAGACCCACTTTCGCAACGTACTGTCCCGCACTATATTCTTAGTGCCCCTGCCCATTATACTAATTACTCGCGGCTTTGCTGCCGATTCCGCACAGAAGAAGATGGTCATACGGCCGGTGAGCCTTAACTATATATATGTAGATGGTATCTGTTCTTTCGGATCAGATACAATCTTTATATGTATATAATTCATTATTGAACACAATGATGATTACGTACATGAAGGAATGTTGTTTTATCCACGCACCCTACTTTTCCACGTAATCTCCATCCTGTTCTATGGCTTACCTCTAGCTCAAGACAGGGACGTGTTTGAGCCGTCGGTACCAAACCTTGTCCTGGTGGCGGACCAGTGCTTCACTGTGTGAATCACCCCCTCATCACCCTCAAAATATCTTCCACGAATGACATTCCTTAATGGTCCAAACATCAGCTCGCTGCAACATGTCACATATGACAGCCGTGGATGGTCTCCCCGCCCGCTGCAAATCGTAGAGCTCCGCCGAACCGCCTTCTGATGACCTCAACCTCCGTGCCAAGCGACTAACAATACTTCTGTCGACAGCGGATACTACACAATATTTGCACAAGCGTTTATGAATATTCCCCGCAGTTTCTTTCTCTGCAGTGAGAAATTCAATGACGGCATGTTGCTCGTAACGTACATCACCTACAGAGGCTGTTTTGAAAATCTCTTGGAGCTAAGCTACCTGCCGGAAATGACGGAAACTCGGCGCGCTCTCTTGAGAGACTTCAAATAATACATAGTAGCGTTCCGCGTTCGTAGAATTGTACATTACTTTCTGGGCAAATCTCGTATGTGCCATCATAACGTTTTCTGTGATGTGATGGCATGTAGCCGATTGCGAAACAGTCTGTCGTGCAGCTTATTGTGATAACGGCTATTCGTTAAGGCGTCGCTGCAGATAGTGCGATAATATGTTTTATAGGCAAGGAAAAAAACAGACATAAAGAGGCTGAATTTTCCATGGTTCCAGGTGGAACGAACTGCAATGTCACAGACACACTTGTAAGGACAGGTAATATGCGCTAAAATAGTATGAATTTTATACGCTGACCAGGAATCAGGCAAAAGCATGTTATTCGAATCAGCTATTGGTGCTCATACTCTTTCTTGCTGAGACGTAAATATTCCTTTCAGCGCTTGCAAGATCACACACACGTGAAGAAATCATCGTCGGCAGAGCAACTTCTAGCAGCTCAATAAATAACCATCGAGGCAAATTACCACCCAGATTAACAGTCGGCATAGTTACGAATGTCTTAAGGTATCGGCGTTAGTTGATATTGACACAAGTCTTTTGGTACCTGTGATTTCCGCGGTTCCTTCCATATGCGATTGCTCTTCAAAACCCGACTGGTCGAGGCTGAACACAAATCTCTTGCTGAACGGCGGAATAAGTTTGTTTATCTCCTCAACAAATTTTCGGACCGATTCGGCAGTTTGCTGTGGATTGTCAAAGTGTCGCTTTGTCTGAAATTTCGTTACCTTATATCTTCCATTACTGTAGCACTGTTTGAAGTTATGCAACCAACCACTACTTCCCTTGAAACCACTGTAACGTATGTCGTGCGCAGCTTCATGTGCATAGCGCAGTAGGTCACCAACATGCACATCCTGTTATCTGAAACCCGGAAACACCAGTGTTTGTAACAAGTGCGCCATGTCCTCCCTTGAATATCCGTAATTTTTCTTATGCGCTACACTATCGAATTGCTGTGGATTTATTCAAAATCTGTTCGTAATTGTTTTGTTACTATGCTGCGATGATCTTCTACATTCGTAGTAATGTTTAGTATCCGCTCCTTGAACGTGTCCTTTACTACGTTTCCCTGAATACGGCATTTTTGGTGCCCTGTTCGACAAGGCTGATAAACTACATGGTTCGGCAACTCTTTCAGTATCACTTTCACTTATTAAGCACGTATCATCATCACTGTATTTCTCATGTAAATTGTCTGCACAGTGGAGCATATACGACACCACACATTCCACTGACTAATCTTGAAGAAACACCAATATTTCATTTACCACTCTTCTCGATCTGCGAAATTCCTTAGTCTCTTTCTTGAAGAAATGTCAACTTCGAAAACTGTTGTTGTAGACATAATGAAATGTTTGCTTTGTTTGTCGTTTCCATCGCTCTGCTTTGAATCAACACTGTAGCACTGTTGTGCTTACTCGTCAACTAAGCAGTTCAACTACACTCCGTAAGCTCATGCTGTCCTCACCATTTGATACCTAGCCCCGCTCGCTGTTGCCATTAGCAGCCATTATTGTTGTTGGATGCTTGGCTATACAACATATGAAGGTCGAATACAGTAAACATCTTTGGCCTTCTCCGACCTCCCTCTCAAGGGGGTTCCTTGTATGCCACCCATAGGTGGCGACGGCTGGTTTGTAAATTCTGTTGCCTACTGAGGGAAGTGATTAAGGCAGCGACGACACTGGATTCCCATCCAGGAGAGCAACAGGTCTGATCCCCACGCAGACCTATATATTGAGCTGTTCCGCGGTTTCCTTAAACAACTGAAGATAAATTCCGGAGTGATACGACATGGACATATAAGTTTTCCTTCACCATCTTTCCTCAATCCGAGCTGGCGTCCCGTCTCTAATTACCCCGTCATCGACGGCTGGTTAAAATCTAAGCCTCCTCCCTGCGGCTATCTTCGCAGCTACGTGGTCGGGAACATCTTAACGCTGAGTACACACGCTGTTACATCCGTCAGTCTCTGCACTCGCGCAATGGCCTTCCAAGGGAGTGCGTTATGACCAACCTTTAACGTCAGCTTTACGGTTACGGTCCGTGGACAATTTATAGGCACTGCCTCCGTACATTCCGCTTAATGGGAGCAGCCGGCGCACATAAAAGGGAGCACTCGCTCTGACGTGTTTCCGCCGTGTGCGGCCAGATCTACGACGAAACAACTGCAACCGTTAAATTCTGCTGATCTCTTTCTGGCGAAACGATGAGACAAGTTTACACATAAAATTTAAGTGAAAGTACGAATCGTTTTTTCACTACAGTGTAGGTTTAAGAGCCACTAGCAAAATGCTACAACGTAAAAGACGAAAGCGACCATGAGCTAAAACAAAAAATAGTTAAGCAACTGGAGCAGATATTTGCGGAGCAGCAATACTCTCCAAATATGGAGATACTAATAAGTTCGAATATAGTGCGTTCTTCCATGTACGCCTAGATAACTCCATATCACGGTAAGATACCGTGCCTCATCAATCATACTGCGGTCAATATCGCCCGATGTTGGCTACTGTAAGCCATTACAATGTGGTACATCTGCCGGCCTTGTGGCCGAGTGATTCTAGGCGCTTCAGTCCAGAACCACGCGACTGCTACGGTCGCAGGTTCGAATCCTGCCCCGGGCATGGATGTATGTGATGCCCTTAGGTTAGTTCGGTTAAAGTAGTTCTGTTCTAGGGGCTGATGACCTCAGATGTTAAGTCCCATAGTGAGAGCCATTTGAAGCATTTGTGGTACGTCTCGAATAAATGTCTGGAGGATGAATGCAAATGATTACCAGTGGCACGTACTTCGATGAGGAAAAACATCACGACCCTCGGCGTAATAGCTCGCTTGTCCGTCTTAGGAACGAAATACATCACTGATTCTACATACACGTTGAAGGCGCCCCTTAGCAGTTCAGATGGGTTCCATAGGATTTACATCAGGCGAATTTGGTCGCAGAGACCTCAACGTAAATTCACTATAATGCTCCTCTGCCGCTGTAGCACTGTTTTGGTTTGAGACACGGACAATTATGACACACCCCTCGGAGAAGACATTAAGCATGAAGGGATGCAGGTGGTCTGCAGCTATCAACCCGTCTGCGATTACCATCACAGGTCCCATGCAAGTGCAGGGCAATGTCTCTCACAGCATAATATTGCTCCCATCAGCGTGTATCCGTGGCGCGCTGCACGTTTGAGCCACCGTTTACCTCTACGACAGCGTTTGTGGAGATGACCATCGGTCTAGTGTAGCAATAATATGATTCATCCAAAGAGACGATGCGTTTTCATCGAATCCTGATGGTCCCGTGCCTACTGCAGTCGTAACTGACGATGTCGTTGGGTCAATATGTGAACACGTACGGGTGGTCTGCTGCGGGGCTCCGAGTTCAACAACGGTGTTCTCCGAAACACTTGTGCGTACATTATCATTGCACTCTATCGGCTGAGACGCCACGGATCACCATCTATTCTACTTTGTAGAGCAGATAAGCCTTCGATCTCCATGTCCTGTGACGAACAGTGGGTATCCAACGATTTAGCGCCTAGTGGTAGTTTCGCTGTTCTTTTACCACATTCCGTAGATACTCATGATAGAACATTCGACCAGCTTCGCCGTTTTCTGTGTATAATAATCTACCCTTTGTTAGTGTCACTTATTTCAAATGATTTATCCAGTTACAGCCCATATCTTCCCTAGGACGATCCCCCGTCCATGTCCGCTCTGATTACATATTTGCCTGCAACGCCGCAAGGCGGCATCCAGTGTCGCAGTGGGCAGTGGTTATAATGTTTTGGCTGATCAATATACATTGCTGTAGTCTTCAATCTGAGGATTGGCTTGATGCACCTCTCCATGCTACTATATCCTGTGCAACCCTCTCTATCTCTTCGGAACGACTGCAACCTACACACACTCTTCCCACTTTTACCAAGCTGACGATTGTTTTAATGCTTCGAGATTTGTGACATCCATCTATCTCTTCTTTTAATCCGGTTGTGCCATAAGTTCTTTTTCCTTCCATTCTTTATTTCAAAAAAGTGGTCCAACTAAAACATTTATATTTCTTTACGTACTACACGAATATGTAATACAAAGTGAGGGTTCCTATTAAAAAAAAAAACGCAGTTGATATCAGTTTGATCTATGGCAGCGCCATCTAGCGGCCAACCATAGCGCCATGTGGTTTCCCCCTTCAAGCTAGACAAGTTTCGTTCTTTGTAGTTTTTTCGTTTGACGCTTATTTCGTGAGATATTTGGCCCGGTCACAATCAATAGACCACCATGTATATGCGAGAAAGTAGGTCAGCAGATGTTACATTGGGACCATATTAGACCACAATGCTGCCCAACTTCACCGTGGACGTTTCAAACGATGGAAAGGTCGCCACATCCCTTCTTACCTGCATATCACACCTTCTCTTTTTGCCTTTGCAGTGGAGGTCAGAACCGTGGCGCCCAGCGCTGAAATCATTTGATTTTCTTACGAATGGCTGAGGAAAACTTTCCTGCACACTGCCGCTCAGAATGGAAACAAAATGGCTTCAGAGGCTGGCATAGAGCGTCAATGAAACCACCCATTCCGTTGGGCCGTTGATTCCGACACATTTCGTTGACAGAAATTGAAGCTTGTGTTGGCTGATCAGTATAAACTGCTGTAGTCTTCAATCTGAGGACTGGCTTGATGCACCTCTCCATGCTACTATATCCTGTGCAATCCTCTCCATCTCTTCGGAACGACTGCAACCTACACACACTCTTCACACTTTTACCAAGCTGACGATTGTTTTAATGCTTCGAGATTTATCACATCCATCTATATCTTGACGAAGTTCAACACTGATGACACTCGCCAGGCGTTTAGCTTTACAGGAAGACGTTCGTAGGACGCAACTCCACTGAACGCAATCTGTTCCCTTTGGAGTGTAGAGCCGGCCGGTGTGGCCGAGCGGTTCTAGGCGCTTCAGTCTGGAACCGCGCGACCGCAACGGTCGCAGGTTCGAATCCTGCCTCGGGCATAGATATGTATGATGTCCTTAGGTTAGTTAGGTTTAAGTAGTTCTAAGTTCTATTTTTGAAATGTAGAGCGACGGCAATTTTTGCTTTGTCAGTCAGGGTGGAACCTCTAGGGAATGTTCAAAACCATTCCACGAAATCTGAAAGTGATCCTGTGGTGTGCGTACTGTAAGACCTTCGGTACACACACCATCAGATTATTTGACTTGTCGCTCTACTGAAGTAGGCGAGTGTCAGCAATATGTCTCGTGGTCTTATTGTGGTGTGTTTATCTTCTGCCGTTAGGTAAGACGATAGAAATGCCACTTGCACGCTTAGAGTAGCAGATTGACGGTGACCAACTTTAAACAGAACTTGATTAATTTTCACACACATTTATTAAAACAATAACAATCATAAAAATAACTTAACTTGGTTCTGGATGCTATTTACAATTGACAATCTGACATTCCTTTGGTCTTGGTACGTTAATCTTATTCTCACATATCTCTGATGCTTGACAAAAGTGTCTATACATTTATCTTCATGGCTATGTACAGCAATATGGTAATCTTATTAGGCGCAGACTGAAACTTGACCATAGACTAATGCAGACTGATTAATCGGAGGTCTGTACACACGTTATAATACCTCGAGCGTTCAGGTATCACTGCGCGAGTGTGATCTGCGATGAGAAAATGTTCTACATTAGCAGCAATCTCACTGGCTGCGAGACATATTAATACGCGGATCGGCGGAAGCAGAATTTGGTCCGTCTCTAAGACAGCGCCATCTCGTAGTGCGGAGACGGACGAGCGCTGCGCCTGCGCTGTTGTGCTTAGTGGGGCGCGCTCTAGTGGGAAAGTTGTGTACGCGCCGACTGCGCAGAACTATGTACACAACAGGTCCAATGTGGCTAAAGGTGTTTCTGATTTTTCAGAGCTCCTGTTTCACACCTTCCTTTGACGGGATTGCTTGGGGAGGGCGGCGGAGGCGGGATGCAGCATGTTAACATGAGCTTGAATAAAATGGCACGGTCCTCTAACACCCCCTTTAGGCAACACGGTGGCGCTATTTAAGCAAAACTGTTGGGCGCTTTAAGCATGTACTTATCAGAAACTTCGTCGCCGATTCAGTCTCGCGGCTACTCTAGCGCCTGAGTGTTAGGCAACCCTTACGAAAACTCTTATGTGCTGTCTGCCTACCTTCACTCACTAGAGCAGCCGTGATATTGAATTGGTGTCGTCATCTATAAATCGCTCAACAAAGCTGCATATGTGGCACAAAGGGTATTGTTAAACTGGGGGATCTTAGAGGAACCCTTCGCTATTTTATTCAAGCACGTGTTAATGTCGCACCCATGATCACACCAAACACGAGCGCTGAAAATGCATAGGCCCCTTTGCTGCTTTGAACCATGTTCAAATTTCGTCTAATTGTTTTGAACGGGTCCTAGTGGTTCCACCGTATATGTCCGAGCAAAAATTGCAATCGCACTACATGCAAAATGCGTCAAATCAAATGCAGTGGGATTGCATCCCCACGATGACCTTAGTGTAGGGTCTCAGCAGGATCTGACGTTGTCAAAAATATCGTTCTGTTGCTTATCGTACTGCGAACTGTTGTTTTCGACAGTGAAATGTGTGTCGCAATAGTTTCTCTTGGTCACACGTAATAAAATCACGATTTTTCGACGCTAGGCATCGAAGTTATGATCTCCATTGCAGAGACGTCAGAAGAAGGAGTAAGGTGTGAGTAAG
Source organism: Schistocerca americana (assembly GCF_021461395.2). Taxonomy (NCBI): domain Eukaryota; kingdom Metazoa; phylum Arthropoda; class Insecta; order Orthoptera; family Acrididae; genus Schistocerca; species Schistocerca americana. Next base: position 158,331,031 of record NC_060119.1, on the reverse strand, counting down.
AAATGCTGTGAGACCATCACCTGGTGTGACATGTCCATCGTGGCGTTGGACAGAATTATGGTTAAATTCAGTGTCAATGTGACAACATTAACTTACACAAATGAATTACAGACATTGGTTGCGAGTGGGCGTTGACGTAAATCAATTGGGGAAAGTTGAAAATTTTGTGAGGAAACGGGGTTCTAACCGTGGTCTCCTGCTTAGTAGGCAGTAGACCTATCCATTAAGCCATTCAGAGACAATGGTCATCGCAACTGCACGGACTACACTACCACGCCGCCCACCTGATCCAAATTCTGAACTCATCCACGTGTTACGAATGTAGACACCTCATGTACAGAATTAAAGCGAAGACAGCCAATGACAAATGCCAGTGACGAATGCCCACTCGCAGCCAGTGTCTGTAATTCATTTGTTTCGTAACACTTAGTGGCTGCTGGATGAAAAATGCATGCGTCCCCGAAGAAACACAGAAATTGGAATGTTGTCTGATTGTTTTACGTATTTATTAATCTTTTAAATATTTGACGTATAGCATGGCTGAGGTCACAAAACATTAATGATGCGGGTTTTAGCAGTTTCGGATTATTCATGGATGGAGGAATGAATAATTCATAATATATGTGACGTTATATGTCCTGAAGTAAGTGTTATACAATGATTATTGCAAAATTATTTTTGCACGCTCATTCGGTGGTATATGTGGATACAGTCTGCAAAAGTGTTGTGAATACAGTAAGTCATGAAGAAACAATACCTTAAAACGTCGTGCCTGATGCTGAAGTTATCCTGCAAGAACAGCGAAAATGTAGACGTTATCCCCTTCCTGCCGGCCGGAGTGGCTGAGCGGTTCTAGGCGCTTAAGTCTGGAACCGCGCGACCGATACGATCGCAGGTTCGAATCCTGCTTCGGGCATGGATGTGTGTGATGTCCTTACGTTAGTTAGGTTTAAGTAGTTCTAAGTTCTAGGGGACTGATGAGCTCAGATGTTAAGTGCTCAGAGCCATTTGAACCATTTATCCCCTTCCTTATTTTGTGGGTGTGTCAACGAGAAAAAGTTTCGAATGGGCTTGAAATCAAGAGTGAAGTTAGTTGGAGGTCGCTAAGCGGTCCCGTCCTCAAATATTGGATGATTATAATCTGGATAATGAGCGCTCTGTCAAATACGGTGCTTCTGGATGTGAACACAGTTTCTAACTTTAAGTAACTTATTATAGTGTTAAACCTTTAACGTAAGTAACTGTCTCTTAATGAGGAGATTATGACAGATTTTTAAATTTTATAATTTGGTGTCGTAACGTGTCTCTGAAAGTACGAATTTGGCAGGCTCTGAGCACTATGGGACTTAACATCTGTGGTCATCAGTCCCCTAGAACTTAGAACTACTTAAACCTAACTAACCTAAGGACATCACAAACATCCATGCCCGAGGCAGGATTCGAACCTGCGACCGTAGCAGTCGCGCGGTTCCGGACCGAGCGCCTTAACCGCGAGACCACCGCGGCCGGCAGTACGAATTTCCTCTGGCTATTGTAGGAAATGCATCAAAAATGTGAACAACGAATGATCGTTAGTATACCGGAAATTCTTAACTAGAAGAGCCGACTTGCCTTATTGAGCTCCAGAACAGGCGGAGATGCAGTGATTGGTGTCACATGAAGAACGGCTGCTCGGCAGGTTGCCGCCCTATCAGGATGAAGCCCACAGCGCCGGCAGTTGCGAGGTCTCCAGGCCCCCTCGCTCCTCCCTCTTTGGTTTCACCAGCCCTACCCCCTCGCCCTTCCATCCGCTCCGTCCATAGTCGTACCACAACAAACATAGCTCGCCCCCTTGTATGATACGAAGCTCCCACTCCAACGCCGCGCATTAACTCGCACGAAACCTAATACAGCATTTCGCTATCGCGTTACGACAAGCGACGTCAGAATGCGTTCTTAAAAGCAAAATCACGATCTCTGTTGATTTAAGATATGAGTTTCAGAGCAAATAATACCAAGCCCTCAAAATTAATATGAATTCTATTTTCAAGTGGCGTCCTTATTACCAGTTCAAAAAAATGGCTCTGAGCACTATGGGACTTAACTTCTGAGGTCATCAGTCCCCTAGAACTTAGAACTACTTAAACATAACTAACCTAAGGACATCAGACACATTCATGCCCGGGGCAGGATTCGAACCTGCGACCGTAGTGGTCGCGCTGTTCCAGACTATCGCCTAGAACCGCCCCGTCACTCCGGCCGGCTATTACTAGTTCAATTAAAAACAGTAGTCGGCAGACTGAACAAGAAGTTAACTCCTCTAGAGTACAGGGGAAGCAAGAAGTATTTCCTGGATTACAAAATTTATTTCTAAGGGACTATGCTGCATACGGCTGTGCGGTTTGTTGAAGATGGTACCTTAACATACAAATGTTTCTACGGATACACGCCGGCCGCTATGGTAGAGCGGTTCTAGGCGCTTCAGTCCGGAACGGCGCTGCTGCTTCGGTCCCAGGTTCGAATCCTGCCTAGGGCATGGATGCTTGTGAGGTCCTAAGGTTAGTTAGGTTTAAGTAGTTCTAAGTCTAGGGGACTGATTACCTCAGATTTTAAGTCCCATAGTGCTTAGAGCCATTTGAACCTTTTTAACAGACACATACACTTCCACATGTCTACGTGGTTCTTTCGCAATTGGCAGCTTAATTCACGGAATTTTTGTGGACACTCTTCTACACCTGTTGTGAGAGCATCGGATTTGTTTGCTCTTGCTCTTGTTACAAATAGCGTAATTTCGGTCTGCTGCTTGCACAGTGGCGTCTGTGGAGGAGAGAGTGACTTTTGTCGAGCCATCCGTGCTGTATTTTGTGTAAGTGGGGCATACAGAAAATGATTTTGCAACAGGGACGATGTTCTTATAATGAAATTCTTGACCACGAAATATTTATTTTAATTCTTTCTTACGCATTTCGGCATTTTGCTACTGTCAAAGCAACAGAATATTGTTGATGCAACTTACTGAGTCAAACGTATTCTTACTAACCACAAATGCACTTAGAGAGTAAGTTGGAGGCTTTACTCTGCACCAACAATGTACTGCCCTTAGACAATGACGAAATGACGGAAAGCATAAGGAATGAATGAAATAAATATTTTGTTTTCGGGATAAGAGTTTCATTATGACTGCAGAACATTGTCCCTACGTCTTGTAAAGCTGTCACACAATATGTATCCAACAGAAAATACTGCTGACTTTTGTAAATAACTGGGATGTCATTAAAAGTAACACAATTTCAGTAAAAAGCTGTTTTAAGCTTATGCGATTAAAAGGCAGCTCTTGTCGTGTTCCAAAGACGAGAGTTCCAGACGGAGTAATCCTAAATTTTCCCCTAAAATAAAAATAAAAGACCTTGTACGTTGGTGAATACGCAATACGATGCCTTAGAAATCTGTGTGACAATGGTTCCTGAGGGTCTTTTACCCGCTGAAGACATTACTTACAAAACGTATGTTACTGCGTGCCGTGCAGTGTCACTGACAACGCTCCAGTTTACGTCTCCTAAGTGAACTTATTGCAATTTAATTTGGGTTACCGGCGTACATAATAATATTTTGATTCCTGACGCTCGACGTCTATCGGTAGCCCGTCTTGACGTTTTTCTACACATGCTACCAGAGTAAAGGGGTCATGAGCGGCCACTATTCCTCATGGCAGGACGCAGGCACAAACAGCTCCTTTGATGTGACGCAAAACGTCACAGAGCGGTGTTAAAACTTACTGGCCGGTTCGAAAAATGTGTCGGATCGAGAATCGAACCAGAACCGTACTTTTTTCGGACAATGCTCTTAACTATTGAGCTGTCCAGGCACGACTGAGAAACCGTTCTGGTAGCTTCAGTTCTGCCAGTACATCTCTCATTACGATTTATTCCGTTCACACAATAGCTAAATTTTATCCAACGTGATTACAAAATTATATAATAATAATGTGTTGAAGAAGAAGAAGGACAGAGATACTGCATCTGGAACACTCTAACACCAAGAATAAACGATCATAAATGAATGAACTTATGTACATGCAACCTACAGAGATAAAAAATAAACGACTAAACGAACGAAGCAGTAACACAACTAATGCACACTAAATCACACCTAAGCCAGCCAGCTACCAAGAGGGACAAATTCCAACAATCAGGAATATATAAATGTCAAAGTTGTGATGCAGTATACATAGGCATGACATGCAGGAATTCTGAAACACGATACAAAGAACATATCAGATGTTGGAAGTATGAAACAAACCATTCCACATTTGCAGAGCATTTAAAACACTACAACCATCATCCTACAAACATGGAACAAGAAATGAAAATAATGAGAATAAGCAACCATGACAAACATCTTATACAAACACAAGAAAACTTCCACATCCAGAAAGCCATAGCAGAAAACAAACATGTGATAAATGAACAAACACACATCAGCACAGGCTCCCTACTACACTTAATAAAGGAAATGATAACATAAAAACAAGAAAACTCTTCCCCACACCATCTGGACACACACACACACACACACACACACACACACACATACATACAATAAAATAAATAAATAAATAAATAATTATACCACACCAAAATACAGACACACACACACACACACACACAACATAAAAAAATATATCTCACACCAGAACACATACACACACACACACGCACACACAGAGCACAAAAAAATGTTAAATTAATATCACACCAAAACACACACACACGCACACACACACACACACACACACACACACACACGCACGCACACACATACACAAACGCACACACAAATGCATACACGAACAGACCATAGGTACTTTAATAATTACACTCATAAGTTTCGATCTTTGGCAAAAACATTTGACAGTCGGCAACAAAAACCAAAACATTGCATTAAAACAAGCGTTCAGTGCATAGTGCTGTGGAATGTGGAAAAAACCGCAAATTGGCGTTCATACCAAGAAGAACAACACCAAAAATGCAACAGAAGAGTAATATGTAAGAAATTGTCCACGCAACCTGTAAGTACAGTTCAAAACATTACTACTTAATAGGAAATAGCAACCACCAGAACTGTTTATAACCTATAGGCACAGTGCCAAAAATGTAAATAAAATAGCTAACATATGTACATATTCCAGGCTACTGATGATGCCTTGCAGAAAATAAAGGCGAAACGCGTATGGCACTAAATTGTGTTTTATTCAGTTGCTGTCAGACGGTCCATAAGTAAAAATTATGAATATACCGTAATATAACTGGTAACGAAACTCAGTGCGACTGCGACTGTTTTTACCTGGTATCCCTGAGTGGCTGCTCTCTTTAAAAGCAAAATAATCCACATAACAGATGGAAAGAAAGCAATGATATCCGATCACAATAGTAATAGAATACTTCTGGACTCAGTCACAAAGTTCAAACATCTATGGGTAAAACTACGAAGTGATGTGATACGGAACGAAGACTTAGGTTAGTGATAGAGACGTCCAATGCCATCAGATTTACTGAGAGGATTCTGGGTTGGTGATCTTCAGTGGAAACTACTGTGTTCTCTAGAAGATACGGACCACAGTTATACGTAGAAGCGTGTCTATTACTGAGGCTAGCCTCTGATAGAGGGCGCATAACGCAAGACCTATTTTTTGCTTCTGCCTCACATCACATAAATAGCTCGCTTGGGATAATGCGTTCCCCAACGCCAAACATAAGCTGCTATGCGCCTCCACTCAGTCGGTATCAAAACAGCATCGTACAGTATCAACTTTACATCAAGACAGCATCAGGACTGTGTCTACAGTCAACGCCAAGAGGACGCCAACATAAGATTCTACAAGTGATCATAGTTATCGTTCACTGGATTTGGGGCTAGACCAGAGTTAGATCAATACACAAACAATGAACTACTGCCATACTTCAGGTTCATATTACATGTAAGTATTTGTAGAGTTTCTGCAAATAATTTATTCTACATTGTTGATAATCTGTGTTGTCATCACATTACCAAAACCCTATTTGGCACTGTGATGAGTCCATATACAGTGACCAGCCAGAAAATTATGACCACGTACTTCATAGCCTCTTTGTCTGCTTCTGCCACGTATAACAACGGCGACACGGAAGCAATGAGATCTTGGTAGGTCGCTGGAGGGAGTGGGAACCGCACCTGCACACACAGGTCACCTAATTCCTGTACATTCCGGGAAGGGGGAGTGATGAGCTCTGACACCAAGTTCAGTCGGTGGAAACGGCTAGGAGAGGGTGTGGAGACCCCATGCCCCTCCATATCCTCATGGGATTACGCAAGAAGACCGAAGATGACACGGCGGTCGGTCGGTACCGTGGGGCATACAGAGGACTATTCAGACGGAGTTTAATTTCACAAGGACGTAAAATGAGTCTTGTGATGTTGATAGGTCACACTTTGCCTTTTAAAGTAACGTTGCGAAACAACTGAGATACTACATTGGTATAGCTCGATGAGCGTTTCAACATATACTGATTAGTTAAAACATTACGACCACTGCCCATTGCCATTTTGGATGCCGTCTTGTGGCGTTGAGGGCACGTGACGTGATAATAAAGGTATGTAAGTGGAGCGGACAATGATGGGGTATCACCCTAGCCAAGATATGGGCGGAAAATATGGAATTCCATTGAGATAACTGTATTTGACAGAAGGCATATTGTTATTACGCCGAGTCAGTACACAAATATTGCCGAGTGTTCACGTGCTACTGTCGTGGAGCTACGTCACATGTTTACCCGACAACAATCTCAGTTATTACTGCGGTGGGCATGGGGGCATCGGGATTCGATTGTCGGTCAATGGAAACGTGTCGGCTCCTCGGGTGAATCACATTTCTGCTGCGATAGGTCACTGGTCGCCTCCACAAACGCCGCCATCGTGGTGAACGGCGGCTCTAAATGTGCAGCACGCCTCGGACGCATGCTGATGGCAGCAAACTTATGCTATGAGAGAGATTCTCCTGCGTTTGCATGGGACTTGTGGTAGTAATCGAAGACACGCTGACAACCGCAGGCCACCTGCATCCCCTCATGCTTCCCATCTTTCTTGACGGCGATGTCATCTTCAGTAGTTTAATTGTCCGGGACTCGGAGGTAAAACCGTGATACAGTGGTCCGAGGAGCGTTGCAATGAGCTGACGATGATGTCTCGGCGATCAAATTTCGCCTGATGTAAACCCTACGGAACCCATCTGGGTCGCTTTCGGCCGCATCACCATGTATGTATGCCGGCCGCGGTGGTCTCGCGGTTCTAGGCGCGCAGTCCGGAACCTTGCGACTGCTACGGTCGCAGGTTCGAATCCTGCCTCGGGCATGGATGTGTGTGATGTCCTTAGGTTAGTTAGGTTTAAGTAGTTCTAAGTTCTAGGGGACTGATGACCACAGCAGTTGAGTCCCATAGTGCTCAGAGCCATTTGAACCGCATCACCATGTACGAAAATCAGCGGCCTGTTATTTGTGAGAATTACTTGACCTATGCGTAGACATCTAATGCCAAATAGCTCCACAAACCTACAAAAAAACTGCCGGATCTCCGATACGCAGAATCAGTGACGTATTTCGTTCCATTCACGGACAAACAAGCTGTTATGCAGATGGACATAATATTTTGGCTCAAAAAATGGCTCTGAGCACTATGCGACTCAACATCTGAGGTCATCATTCCCCTAGAACTTAGAACTACTTAAGTATAACTAACCTAAGGGCATCACACACATCCATGCCCGAGGCAGGATTCGAACCTGCGACCGTAGCAGTCACGTGGTTCGGGACTGAAGTGCCTAGAACCGCTATTTTGGCTCATCAGCGTAGTTCCCCTCTCGACTCACACTCCTAAATCCTCTTCAATATATGTCGGTTGATAAATCACTGCAGCATCTCTTTCAATGAGAAATGACAATTTGCTTCCATACTACACATGTACATCTACATCCACGTCATACTCTGGATCCCCAACCCCCTCAGCCCTTTCACATGCACTGAAGAGCACTCCAGAACAAAAATCTGTCTGGCAGCTCATACCACGGGCTTAAAAGAAGAATGTCCAGCAAGACAGGTAGTTCTTTCAGAAAAGGTCAATTGTTATGAATAAATATTTCTACTGTTCATTAAACCTTGCTACGTGTAAAAAATCAAAATACCTGTACCAAAACGACCTCTTAAGGATAAGACGTTTTGAACCACGTCCTAATGTCTCCAAAACAGACATGGGATCCTGTAGCGATGGCAGTGGCCACAGTACCGTTTAGCTATGAAAAATGAGTCACTACGGGAGTCTTCAGAAAAATGATAGTTGCTGCAATATATTACTTTCTTTTTCACTTAAAATATTTTGTGCAATACCTTGTAATATGTGTATTCAAAATATGTGATTGGTATACTATCAGTAAACATGGTTCGGTGAAAATTGAATTGCTCTGTGAGTCACAACTTTTACCGCCCTCTCTCTTTCCTGTTGTCGCCCAAGAGTGTTAGTATTGGGTTCTAAGCATAAAGGTCTGACGATCACTGTCTTAGAATGTATCTCTTGCACTTGCACATACCATCCACCCTGGGTGTGAGTGGTGTAACATGGGTTGCCTGTTTTAAGGTGAAATATTTTCAGGGCCAGTTTCATTCTGTCCGCCCTGTATATGCTAACAGAGGTACGCATTACCCACACCCTCTTTGTGACGTCGACTCGGCTCACCCCTTCTCTACGCTCGAGTTCTGAGACGAAAGCAGGAGAGAGAGAGAGAGAGAGAGAGAGAGAGAGAGAGAGAGACGTAATTTTGAGTTGGAGCGCGGGACTCGGCGCCTCCTGACGCGACTTAATTCACTTAGTGCTGCCTTGCGGACGACCCCGGCCAACTTTGTGGACTGTGGCGTGGCGGGTGGCCCTGCGTCGCCGACGCCACTCCCGCCGCCCACCGCCGCCGCCGCCGCCGCCACCGTTAATCACAGACGCTGGCTGCGACCGGCCATTAGCACGCGGCCGCGCGTCTTGCCGCGATTAACTCTCCATACGTCACGGCCGGCGCTCCAGACCTGGCTGCGCACGCTTCCGCCACTGCCGAGCGCTTTGCGACGGAGGCGGACACGAATGGCACCCTCGAGCAGTCACGATGCGGAAGTTTTGGGTGAGGCGAGAGGGGAAACCACACCCACATTTATCTCAGAACAAACTTTCACAGTCGTATTCAGTCTACCTTCTTCTAACAGGAAAACATCACCAACTTGACCACGCGTTTTAAAAGAGAAAAAAACATACTTGCTAGATACCAGTACTGGCAATCGATTCCGCGGGAAAATTTGCGAACCATCTGACTTTCGAAAAAATATCATCTACACAATTCCGAAGACTGCTAGAGCTGAAAAGTGGAAGAATTATCGGACAATCAGCTTAACAGATAATGCATCCAATTTACTGACAAGAGTCACATACAGAATAATGGAAAAGAAAATTGACGATCTGTTAGACCAGTTTGGCTTTAGGAAAGGTAAAGGCACCAGAGAAGCTGATCTGACGTTACTGTTAACAACGGAAGCAAGCTAAGGAAAAATTAAGATAAATACACAGGATCTGTCGACCTGGAAAAAAGCGTTCGACAGTGTCAAATGGTGCAAGATGTTCGAAAGTCTGAGAAACATGGGAGTAAGCTACAGGGAGAGACGGACAACATACAACATGTATAAGAGCCAAGTGCGAGCTAACATCCCTAAGATGTTCGGGCTCACATGCAGTTCTTCTTCATCTTGTCTTGTCTTGGCTCAAACTTGTTTAGGTGTTGACCCGTACGTGTCGCTTTACACGCCCTAAATTAGACACTTGTAACTCTTTGGTTAAATTGTCTGGCTGACGGCAAGTTTGCAAAATACAAAGTCAACATAACGTATAATAACAGTAATAATAATATCGAGAACTAAATTAACGACCCATAAATCGTGTAGGCCACACAGCTGCGATTTGGTTAGGATAATGTTTATTCAGAAAGGAAACTAATAGCGAAAGTCCTTCTTGATGCAATAATTTACCAACAGCCGTATGTATTGTATAAATTTATTTTATTTTATGAACTTTAATGTGCTACCAGTTTCGGCACTATATTGATGCCATCTTCAGGCCCCACTCGTCATAGTCGTAAAATCGCTATACACGGAAGGAGCCATATAACTGGATCCGTGAATAAATAGTCCTGCAACAGCTCTTGGTGGCCAGGCGACACAGACTCAGTCACAGTGAAATAGGTGTCTCAACAGCCATGGTCAATACATCTAACATACAGGTACTGGTTTCTGTAATTATGACTCCGGGTCGTTTCTTTTTGAACGCCCCTTGGGTAACATATGAAGGGCGTGCCGTGGAGCGGAACATTTGTAACGGCTAGCGTTTTTACGTTTGGTGGTGGCGACGTCCTGGGCCGGAAACGGGAGCTAGAGGCGCAGTGTGGCCGTTAGTATGAGTTGGCAAGAGGAGAAGGCGGATTCCTTCTGGGCACGTTCAGTATGGTTTGCGTGTGAATTTGTCTGGCAACTCAGTGGACCTTGGGAGACATCCATGTCACGGTCGGGTGAGCATCTGGAGATGTTGTGCAACTGTGGCCTGAGGCGGAGATTGTTGGATTTTGTGCGACAATAGCATGCTGGGTGGCCTATGGACAGCAAAGCATTAAGGCGTTCCACGTCTAGTTGTGTGTCCTGCAACTATATCTCTAGTGTACAATGCGTGTCTAAAATTGTAGTTACGCAGCCTGTTTTGGACACTAGTAGTGCTCCTAATGGTTGTGATAACATCATACAATTGGCTCTCTTAGGAGCAGGGGTAACTCGTATGTTAGATCGAGCCGCAACCGTATGCCATATGCCACGCCTGGGCAGACGGGTGTGGAATGAGGTATTTCTGTTCAGAGTAAGCAGAGTGCTTTTAAAAGTTGCATTACAGTGACAAACACTAAAATGTAGATATTTGTAGAAAGTGGTATTTAAGTGTGCTAAAGGAGCATTGTATTAAAAATAGAAGGGGAGTTAATTGTTTTACTCACGCTGTTGGCGCAGGATGTTTAAGCTAATTTTGCGTCCAGGGGTATCAGAGCCTTGTCTAAAGTTGTAGTGTTGAATGATTGACTACCTTATAACGTGTGACCACTGTGTAACTGTTCGAAAAAAATTACCTGGAGGGGCCTAATCTCTCACTGCTGTCAGCGTAATTTTCTCGCAATTTGGTAAAGTCTTTTGGGTATCTGCCCTTAGTAATATTGGTTTCTAGATACTGACTATGGTTACTATACGACATTGCAGTGTCTATGTTATTCCGAATTACGATGCAATGTACGTTCGAACGCTCATGCCTGTCCGAAAGAACAGGCACTGCGGCCTCCACAGCCGCCATGAAATACATTAAATGTATTCTAAGTTCCGAAAATGGACAGCCATCAGCCGTGTCATGGAATGACGGAATGACGGCAGTGAAAATTTGAGCTAGTTCGGGACTCTTTTTTTTTTTGTAATTTGTATTGAACAAACTACAAGTACATATATATTCACTATGCAAGAGTTCTTCAAGGTACCATTTAAACATATACAAATGACTTTTAATTAAAAAAAAATACTGAAAAGAAAAACATTAAATACAACAAAATATAACATATTCTGTCTTCTTCCTTTTTTTTAAATTTGTTTTTTTGTTTTTGGTCGATGCATGAGAACGTGGATAAGGGTGTTGCATCATGTGACAGGTAGGCATGGTACATCCCAACTTTCAGGAGGGTCAAGGAAGACGCTGCGGAGATAACCGGCAAAAGTTTGTCGGTAAGATGGTTTTCGGGTGAGGGTGCTATGTGCGGTCACAACTTTGTACCAGAAGTCAAGGACTGTATGCGGACCACTCTGAAAAAGATATTCTAAAGCCTGTCCTCGAAACCAGATTAGGGTATGGTGCTTAGCAAGAGGGTAGTGAAATGTCTGGGGCAACAACAGGAAATCCGGGGTTACCGTCGTTGGCGGGGCACGGAGGTAAGAGCCCACGATTCGTTGGATGAGGAGCCATACGTTTTGTTTCAGGGGGCACGTAAGACGGTGCTCGTCGGTGTCTTCGAGCTGACAGTCAGGGCAGAGTGGGGAGGTGGCCAGTCCTATGCGATAAAGTCGACTATTAGTCGGGAATTTTCCATAGACTAAAACATACCAGAGTGCAGACACAGACGACGGTAAAAAGGGTGCATGCACACACCCCCAAACCGTGCGCCAGTTAATGTCAAGATGTTGTAGCACCATGGGGTCGCAAGGGTTGGACAGCATAAACAAACGATAATAATCTTTTGTACGGGGAGGACGGGTGACTGGAAGATCGGCCCGAACGTAGCTGAGTTCTATGAAACAATTGGCGACGTGGTACAATAATGGAGAAATAGGTGCCACATTGATCGGTGGATCGAGAGAAGCTGGTCGGTGGATATCTAAGAGACTGCGTGTTAAGGACGGGACCGGCCCCTGCCAGTGCCGCAACAGAGTGTGGACAAAGAGTGCAGAAGATCGTGCCCGCACGTTGACGAGTCCGAGGCCACCTTTTGCAGGAGGCAGTGTGAGAGTGTTGTAGCGGACTTTGAAAAGTGCCCCTGCTGACACGAAGTATCCAAAGGCTGATTGGATGCGGCGGCCAAGGAGTAACGGCATTGGGAGGATCTGGGCGACGTGTACCAGTTTAGGGGCGACATACATGTTGACATAGGACACACGTTGGAGTTGTAAACCAACTTGCACTTGACCGCGGACATGGTGCCGAATCGACTGCAAAAGCCGCCGGTAAGCCAGGGCCACTGTTCGGTGTGTGGAGCTCGTAAATTCGATACCCGAGTAACGAAGGGTGGCACTGACTGGGAGTGGGGTCGGCACCATAGCCGGGAGGCCGCGCCCATTGTGCATCAGAGTCGATTTACGGACATTAAGAATGCTACTACCAGATAGACGTCCATACTGGTGGATCCATTGGATGCCGTCATTGAGTTCCGTGGAGGAGGAGGTGAGAAAGAGGAGATCGTCCGCATAAGCCCTACAGTGAAAGGTGTAGTCACGCAAAGTCGGGCCCTGCAGTCTAGAGGTAAGGCCAGTGATGAGGGGCTCAAGTGCAATGGCATATATTAAAGTAGACATAGGGCATCCTTGACGCACAGAGCGGCGTATAGGAATCGGTCCTACAAGCCTCCCATTGACTTGTACCATCGAGACCGCGGGAAGTAGTAACCGGCGAATGGCATCGACAAAATGTAATGGGAACCCCATACGTGTCGCCAACATGAGGAGGAATGGGTGTCGAATGCGATCAAAGGCACTCGTGAAATCGACGGATACCAGTGCTGCACGAAGGCGACAAACCGACGCCAGTGCAATGAGGTCACGGCATTCTCCTAGGGCTGTTTGTAAGGTGGCCCCAGAACCACGTGCAGTCTGCTCAGGTGAAAGCACCGTAGGTAAGACGCTGCGTTTGCGCGCTGCTAAGAGGCGTGCATAGATTTTATAGTCTGGATTCAGTAGTGTAAGGGGACGATATGCAGAGACATGAGACCCCCCCTTCGGTTTAGGCACGGGTAGAAGGATGCCAGTGACGAATTCAGGTGGAATTGGGAAGGACGGAGTAAAGAGTTCCTGAATCATTTCCGTCCAGCGAGGAAGCATTAACGTGGTGAACGCCCGGTAAAACTCCACTGGGAGACCATCTGGTCCGGGTGATTTGTTCTTGGCCCCTTTGTTGATCACATCTACCACCTCTTCTGCGGTGATTGCAGACACGTTGACTCCGCTACGGTGAGGGTCCGATCAGGGGAAGGACGGAGATCATCAGGAATGGGCGTCGCCATCGGTTCATCATCATAAAATTGGCGATAATGTTCAGCAAAGGCAGACACCACTGCCGCCTGTGTTGTGTGGTGACCACCATCGGACGTCGTGATGTTGGGGACGAAAAGTCGCGTTGACGACTATGGTCGGATGCGGCATCGATTGTGGATGGGGTTTCGTCGTGGAGGAGGTCTTGTCGTCGGGAACGGAACACGACACCATGCAGTCGTGCACGTTGAAGAGAGAGGAGACGAGCTTTAGTACGTTGTTGTTCCCTATGGGTGTCAGGTGATGGAGGGAGCCCATCGAGCTCACGGAGGACGGCGTAGTGAAAATTTGTAGTGTCTCGATGTCATGCTGCTGCTTCCTTGCCACATTGTATGAAGGCCTTTCTGATCGCAGGTTTGGCACACTTGAGCCACCAATGGAACGTGGATGTGTACTGCGGGAGGCGTCTTTCGCAAGATGCCCATGTAGTGGCAATACATTGTCGGCAGTGTGGATCATTAAGGAGGGAAGTATTAAGCTTCCAGTAACCTCTGCTGCACCACACTGACTGAGATGGCAGAGCCAGGGAGCAAATGACGGCGCAGTGGTCCGAAAATGCAAGGGGCCATCGTTCAGCTTGGGCGACTTCATTGCCAAGGTGGCCAGAGACATAAAACCGGTCCAGTCTGCTTGCAGAATGTGCTGTATAATGGGTAAAACCGGTGGTATTGCCATGAATTTTCTCCCAAACTTCCACTAGATGAAAATCGTCGATTAAGGTGAGCAGCGCCGGGCATGGCGAATAACCAGGCATTTGGTCCTGCGGATGGAGGACACAGTTGAAATCGCCTCCCATGATAAGGCGATCATAGCGTCCAGAAAACAGGGGTGCCACGTCATGTCCGAAGAAAGTGGACCGCTGCCGACGGTTCGTGGAGCCAGACGGAGCGTAGATATTGATGACGCGCGTGTCGAAGATGGTAACAGCCACGCCTCCTCCACGGCGAAGGACTGTCGTGTCCTTGAGTGGGATTCCTTCGCGTATGTAGAAAGCCACTCCACGCCCTGACTGATCACGTGTGGACGTGTATGAGTCGTAGCCGTAGACTGGTGGTAGTGTGGCAACGCGTACTTCCTGAAGAATGGCGACGTCGACGTCAGAGGCCCGAAGCATGTCACATAGGAGTTGCAGCTTGGGTGCAGTGCCGATCATGTTGATGTTCAGTGTGGCAAACCGGTATGTTTGTTTCAGTGGTGGTGGACGCGCATCTACCATCACCAAGGGAAGTAAGAGGAGGGCACCGACAGGAAGTCCCGTCCCATCAGCTGCAGTGCCTCGCTTTTGATGTTAACAGGCAGCCTTGTCCGGCGGAGGAAACTCATCCGGAGGAGGGGGCGTATCTTCCTCAATGTCGTCGGCCCATGCTCCTGTGCCGTGGGTCTGTCCAATGTCCATGGGAATTGGGTCGTGGGGAGAGAGATCTGGAGTTGTCGGCGGGGAGACAGGCGTCTCAACCGGCACACCGATCGTTACTTGTGCGTGGCGATCCCCGTAGTGGTCCCGTCCTGCGAAACGTCTTGTTCATCGTGAAAGTTGTCCGCCGACCTCTGCGTGGAAATGTCGGCTGGTTGGGTGTCGTCTTCGTCGTCGCGGGTGGCGACGCTTTGAGAGCCCGTGGGTGAAGGGCGACGGTGTTTGCGCCTACGTGGCGAGCGTTGTTTGCGCACGTGTTCCTCAGTGTCGGACGACGGCAAGGAGGAGCGTCGGCCTGGTTCGAAGGCGTCGGTGGGTACAATGAAATTGTCAAACAGGTGTTGTGAAGAAGTACTGTTCTCCTCAGCGTCCGGTGCGGGAGCCTGTTCGGTGGAAAGGTCGTCAGGTGGGACGTCCGCACCGTCCATAGGTGACTGGGGCGGTGGGACGTGCCGATCGGAAGGACCGGGCGACGGACTGGACGAAACTGTAGACGTGGCAAGAGCCGCTGGCGTAAGTGACCGCTAGGGCGGTCATCGTGGGTGTGACGGACGCTTCCGACAACGGGAGCTGCGCGACACGTCGTTGAATGGATTCAGACCGTAGGTGACCTTCATGCCCGCAACCGGAACAGGTCCGAGGTTGGCCGTCGTACATTATAATGGCACGGCAGCCTCCGATATGTAGATAGGAAGGCACGTGTTTCTGCAACTCGATGCGGACCTGTCTAACACCATTTAAAACTGGATAGGTTTGAAATTGTACCCATCGTTCGGCAACATGTTCCAGAACGTTACCATAGGGACGGAGCGCCTCGATGACGACGTCTGCAGGTAGTTCGAACCGCAGTTCGAAGATCCTTATCGTCCGTGTGCCGAGACCTGCGTGATCGACGGTAACGGGTCCGACGTTGCCGTCGGAATGACAGAAGCGCAGTCCACGTTTTGCCTCTTGAAGCACCTTGTCGTACGCCGCATCGTTGATCATTTTGACGTAGACGGTACTGCTAACTATGGACAAGTGGATACCAATTAGATCCATTGGCGATATTTTAACTTCATCGCGAAAAAATCGTTCTACCTCCAGGGCCTTGGGTCGGGTGAAGTCGGAACAAAAGTTGAAACGTAATGTCTTCTTCCGATAGTTGTGCGGCATGGTGGTCTAGAAGGGAAAACGGCACTTACAGCGGCCGAAGTAAACACAAACACACCGTGCGCGCCTCGCACGCAGCGCTCTGGCGCGTGACCGCCTCGCAGCACTGCCGGCGGCAGACTGTGACTCGAACTCGGATTTCCCGCATATCGCTACCTGTCGCACCTACGAATACATTTCATGTGTTTCATAATGGCTGTAATCACAGCAGTGCCTGTTCCTTTAGATACGCATGCTTGTCCGAAGGAACATTGCATCGTGCACTACTGGCCATTAAAATTGCTACAACAAGAAGAAATGTAGATGATAAACGGGTATTCGTTCGACAAATATATTATACTAGGACTGACATGTCATTACATTTTCACGCAATTTGGGTGCATAGATCCTGAGAAATCAGTACGCAGAACAACCACCTCTGACCGTAATAACGACCTTGATACGCCCGGGCACTGAGTCAAACAGAGCTTGGTGGCGTGTACAGGTACAGCTGCCCATGCAGCTCAACACGATACCGCAGTTCATCCAGAGTAGTGACTCGCGTATTCTGACGAGCCAGTTGCTCGGCCACAGTTGACCAGACGTTTTCAATTGGTGAGAGATCTGGAGAATTTGCTGGCCAGGACAGCAGTCGAACATTTTCTGCATCCAGAAAGACCCGTACAGGACGTGCAACATGCGGTCATGGATTATCCTGCTGAAATGTAGGGTTTCGCATTGATCGAATGAAGGGTAAAGTCACGGGTCGTAACACATCTCAAATGTAACGTCTACTCTTCAAAGTGCCGTCAATGCGAACAAGAGGTGACCGAGACATGAAACCAATGACACCCCATACCATCACGCCGGATGATACGCCAGTATGGTGATGACGAATACACGCTTCCAATGTGTGTTCACACCGATGTCGCCAAACACGGATGCGACCACGATGATGGTGTAAACAGAACCTGGATTCATCCGTAACAATGACGTTTTGCCATTCGTGCACCCAGGTTCGTCATTGAGTACACCATCGCAGGCGCTTGTGTCTGTGATGCAGCGTCGAGGGTAACCGCAGCCATGGTCTCCGAGCTGATATTCCGTGCTGCTACAAACATCGTCGAACTGTTCGTGCAGATGGTTGTTGTCTTGCAAACGACCCCATCTTTTGACTCAGGGATGGAGACGTGGCTGCACGATCCGTTACAGCCATGCGGATAAGATGCCTGTCATCTCGACTGCTGGTGATACGAGGCCGTTGGGACTGAGCACGGCGTTGTGTATTACCCTCCTGAACCCTCCGATTCCATATTCTGCTAGCAATCATTGGATCTCGACCAACGCGAGCCGCAATGTCGCAATACGATAAACCACAATCAGGATAGGCTACAGTCCGACCTTCATCAAATCGGAAACGTGATGGTACGCATTTCTCCTCCTTACGCGAAGCATCACAACAACGTTTCACCAGGCAACGCCGGTCAACTGCTGTTTGTGTATGAGAAATCGGTTGGAAACTTTACTCATGTCAGCATGTTTTAGGTGTTGCCACTGGCGCCAACCTTGTGTGAATGGTCTGAAAAGCTAATCATTTGCATGTCACAGCATTTTCTTCCTATCGGTTAAATTTCACGTCTGTAGCACGTCATCTTCGTGGTGTAGCAATTTTAATGGCCAGTAGTGTAATTCGAAATAAAACTGGGACTGCAATATCGTATTTATCTGTCGACACTGGGCGACCGATTTCAAGTATAATATGGCTCCTGTACGGAAAACACATAATGAATGAACGAGTACAAGTTGTAGACACGTGGTTGACGACATACGAGTATATAAGTCTACTTCTGGCCGTGAGTCGTGCTCGGGTAGCCAAATGGTAAGGCGATCTGTTGCGATAAGCAGGAAATCGGGCGTAAGGCCGGGTTTGCTATAAATTTTCACTGTCGTCATTCCGTTATAAAACTAATGGTGGTTCATATTCGCAAATGCGAATACATTTCATCTGATTATGACTGTTTTCAAATTACGTAGTGAAATGTTTGATATAATGTAACGGTCGTGGCTTTCCGTTGAATATTGTCAATAGTACTATAGTCCGATTTAAACTCGTTGGCACTTCGCTGCTAGCGAGCTGCGCGGCTCCCTGCACCAACAAACCGGTGGCACCCTGTCGCTGCCGGCTTCCACTTTGCTTCGCTCTGCGATGCCTACAGTGTTGTGCCAGCCATTACTCAGCTGGATTATTTCCAATAGTGTGGTCAGGTTTTCTGTGGTACAGAATTGATATGTATTGTAATTTAGCAAAGTTTGGTGACAGTAAATTTGTAATGGATGTTTAATATAATTCTTCAAATCTTCAAGTTTCTCCTAATATGCTTGAAACGTCCCCTTTGAACAATTATACAAGACTGTGCTTAAACTGACACACAATATTTTTAGCGCAACGCAATCTGACTTTCAAAAATCCCTACAAATGAATGGCCCTGACTAACATTAACCTATACCTTTCACAAATCACTTACCTCACAAAAATCTTCGTTACTCGAACTACTGCAATACAGCGAGCGCCACTATTGCCAGCTAAATAAAAGATTCAAAATACGGAAGGCACTAACTACTGATAGGCATAGTTAGCAAATGAAAGATTTTAATAGAGAACAAACAATGTATTTACCTTAATAGTGTTGAAAAATCATAATATACATAGCAGTTCATGACATCCAGTCTTACAAATTTCAAAACTCCGCCATTTCTCTCCCCACATCCACCACTGCTGGCGACTCACCTCCAACTGCGCAACGCTACGCGCTGTTCACATCCAGCTGCCCAACACTACAATGGCAGACAACAATGCAAACTAGCTACAGACTGCACACAGCACAGCCAGTGATTTTCATACAGAACGCTACGTAACGTTGCCAATAAGAAAACATAAACAGCCTACTTACATAGCCCCCATGCTTCCCACAAAAAATTTTACAAATTGTTTTGGGCAGTGTCCAATAATGCTTTGATAAAATTTTTCATAGTTACAATAACAAAGAAATCAAATGCACACACTTATTGATACAATGGTGGTCAAAAACTAAAATTTTCTCACTATCCATAAAGACAGTCCTGATCGTTCATCACAGTAAAATAGCAGTGTTTTTCTTAAAGTCTGAGCAGTAGAAGAAAATGCACACGGAAGTAGTGGATTTCCATGCAGTCTTGAAGAAGTAGTGTTGTCCTTCCAACGAAAAGACAGTGCTGATGCTTGACATGGAGACAGGTAATGGGCCACAACAGAGCAAACCCACCGCAGAGTCAGTCGAAGTTTTGAAGAATATTGGTAGGTAGGTCATCACAGAGTAGACCCACTGTAGTGCTGCTAGAGAGTATGGTATTGGTGGGCAACCAGAGGTGCAGACCCACTGCAGTCCTTGTAGAAATAATGGTACTGATGGATCATCAAAGGTGTAGACCCACTGTAGTCCTTGTAGAGATGGCCAGCAGCCATCTGCTGCTACTGTGCAGGTGCACCATCACCACTGAAGAGGCTTGCAGACAATATAGCAAGTCCATGAACAACCACTTGTGCACTCACAAAATTTTTTTTTGATATGTCCTTAGAACCAGCAATGCTGTTATCCAGTCCCTTGCTGAATTATTAACACACGTGCAAACACTAACACTCCCTACTTCTCACATATTGTCCACATACTATGACCAACAGAAACGTGTGCAGTGAAATGGAACTTATAAGTTACTTAATTTGATGAACTGGTGTCAATTACAATTTTATAACATAAGAATACAATAACAAACGTACAAAATACATCATTAAAAACATAACAATACAGATAACATTTGTAGTACAGGCTTTACAAAAGAATCGAAATAACATATACATCAGTGTTACAGGAATTATGACATAAGTACATACATACTCGTAAAAGATCAGAATAACTTTCGAAACATCAACTTCACACATGAGCATTAAAACAGAACACAATAAATAATGTCTAAACATCTTTACAAAGAAAATAACATATTATCAGAAAAGTTCTACACATGACTCTTATTAGCTAAACACATAAAGACAGGAAAAACACAAATTCACATAGTGTAATAACACAAAAATACAGGACAGGGTTTGTTTTCAGTGTGACATTTGGTACTGCAGTCCACCCCAAAACTTCATTTCATATATCTTTCCTCTTATTTCAACATTTGTTTCCACCAAAAAAATTCTGTCCAAGCATGCTTTCTGTATTTATATGTTCACACATTCCTTACCTCATTATTTATTTTCCATTGTCTTACCTCATCATTTATTTCCAAGAAAATCATACCTAAACCTATTGTCCCTAAACCCTACTTTTTTGGTTCATATCCTCTTTCAAAGTACTTTTGTTTTGGCCAAACCATTTTCTTATAACTTCTCAATGCATTTCTTCCAATTCATCACAACTTGTTCTCTTATATGGCCTACCCCATCTTAAGCTAACTTAAATCTACTGAGCTCAGATGCTAAACTAAGGGATGAGGCAATGCAGCAGCACAAAACAATTAACACAAACAGCAATGACAAAAAAATTCAAATTGGCAAAGCAAGGAGCACTAAAATAAATTAGCAGAGCAATTGCAATATTACAACTAATATAAGGCAATGTGCAGCAAACAACAAAAATAAATCAGTAGTAAAACTGGCTTAACAGAGTAATACAAAGTCAAATTCAGTAACACTATGCCTGGCAAACAGCAGCAGCAAATGCTATAACTTATATCTAAACATGCCATAACTCAAGCAGAAAAAATATTACAGTAAAAATGGCCATGTTTAATACCTATGTCACATCTTAACACTAGAGTGATGCATCACCTTTACTTACTGTACCAAAAATGTACCAAGTCATTGACAAAAATTATCTATGCACTTCCTGTGAAGGGAAATGTCTTTTTGTGCTCCCTCGTTTTTGTTTTCTTTGGAAGTAGATCATTAAATTATTTATTTACTGGATCTGTAGGCATAAAATATCTATATTAGTACATCTACAAAATTTCATTTTAACCAATGCTGCAGTGCAGCTAGAAACTAGATATTAAACGAAATGAGCAAATATATATATAAAGCAACATATGAAACGTCATTCACTAGGCAAATGTCGTCTCCAAAGGCAGAAAAAATCTCTCAACTAGAAAGACAATAGATGTAAAATTTTTCTCATCGTGTCATTAGGCATTTTAGTAAATATCATAAATTAAGAGCTCCACAGTGTAATCATATGTTTTTAAGTTCGAGCGGGTCGTTTTTGCGATGCTTTCTAGAAAGGAATGTCAATAGCGAGTTAATGGTCTCTTTTTTATTTCTCCACCTAATGGCTTTTTCTTCAGGCAGGTGGCACAGCTAGGTGCCCACGACGCATTATGTGAAGGTGGTCACTTAACTTTCTTACCGAAATATTTACGACAGCAGTTTCCACTACAGTGACAGTCTCATATTAAAATATTTCACAGGTCAAGAATTTGCGTTACAAATCTGTAGAAACAAAATCCTATTGATATAACAGTGTCCAAAAAATTTTCGTCTGCATTGTAATACATTCACACATTTACATACATTTCATAACTCTTAAAGTACGATTCTTGGTTTCCAACAACCTTTTTCACAAACCAGAGTCCCTAACCACTACTCATTATTCCTTACCTTATTCATCGACACTTCTTCAATATTTCATCATAACAGATACGTAGCATAATCAAATAACTCATATAGCATCAGCTTATTGATCATAAACATACTGCAACAGCATAATACACATAGTCATCGTAATAATAACATCATAACACCTCAGTCAACTCTCAAAATCGTCGTAGCTTCCTCCAATAATTTCAAATCCTAAAAAAAATTCTCTGCTCATGTTAAAAGTGACATCTGCCTCAAACGTACTTTAAAAATCATGATCCCATACCAAATACATCATTCAAAGTTCTTATAGTATCACAATGGTTCCAAAAAAATATGAACAGTTCACAAAGTACAGACAAAATACAATTTCATAAGTGTGAAGTTACCCAAGTGTGTAATTGCGTAAACATGTGTCACTGATGTAGTAAAAAAAATGTTTATCTCTCAGTTAAATGATCAGATAGCTGTGTAATTTGTGTGTTAGATAAATATGGTACCGATGTGTAAAGTTGTATAAGCAAATACCATATTAGCTAGGGCTCCTTGTGCTTGTCAAACACATGGTACACAAACTAAGCGTGTACCCCCTTGAGGATTAATGTAATTATACCCTCAGGTGTCACAGATTACAGCAATGGAATGAACTGTATCACAGAATACCTTTGTATCATTGTACTTCAAATATCTTTAAGAATAAATGATTTAAGTACAAAATTAATCACTCAAATACGTGTACTGTAGCGCTAAACTGTGCGTCTTGGTGTAAGATAATCTCTGTGGAAGTGTTGTAGTTATCGTCCTCCGAAAGCTAAGTTCTGCAGAAGCCAATGTACTTACCTCACGATAAACAAAAGTGAAATGCTTTGCGTATAGATATCTTAGTTATTATGCTTATTGCCGTGATGAGGAAAGTACTGTGCTGTAACGTATTGTTGTGCTATGGAAAAGGCAGTCTCATTGTAGCTATACAACAAAAGTTACTACTGAAACATGTTTTACTTTCCAGAATAATACAGAAAAACTGTGCAGATATAAAACAGAAAAACCGCAAAAGCAACATTGTAAATTGTCACTCATTAGTAGTGTCGTGACAAAATCGTGTAGCTGTCACATAATCTAACCACTGTGTCATCTGGTATTTCTCAGAAAGCACTTTAAATCCATAATGTATTTTCAAGTAAACCAAAATGTTGCAGTAAAATCTCATTAGCAGTACTGTTATATGTTCTAAGTATGTAAGCCTGATAGTCGTTACGTAATCGTGCAACTAACAAGCAAGAATGTACAAATAACAACACTGTGTCATCTGTTCGCTATAACAATGCATTCGTAATTCGTGTTTAAATAAGTTCGCTTGGTTCTTTACTGGATATTTAACTTCAAACATTGTTGCATGTTACCAGTTTCTAAGTCTGACAAAGCATACTAGAAATGTGAAGTGAAAAGTTTTATGGCAAAGACAAAGTTAAAAAGCAGATTCTCTCTCAATAAACGGTTTTACATTTGAAATTTGGTGCACTCCTTTACTCTTCCTAGTACGCAGAGGTTCAACTTGAACGGAATTATCATGCGGTATACGTTGGTGAGGAATGCTAAAATTTTTCTCAAGGTTAGCGTCTATGTTATTTTTCTCTGAGCCAGCCAGCGCACGCGGCTGCCTGCGGTGCGAATCATTGTCTGTCTCTTTGTTGGCGTGCATCGTTATTGGGATCAGGAGACCTAACTTCTACAAATTCAACTTGTCGAGAGTGCCCTGCTCTGTTTGAATCCCGCCAGTTCTGATGTAATTCAGGTCTGTTGTTTTGTTGGTAGTTTACGTAGTTTCTTGTTTGTCGGTCATGTGGTGGAGAATTTCTCCCAGAATCGTAACTGCGCGCTGAACTGTTGCATCTGAAGTTATTCTGTCTCCCTTGATAATAATTGTTTTGGTTTCCAAATTGTCTGTTTCTATGTTTATCTCTGTCATATTCATAATTACAGAAGTGCGATCTTTCTCTGTAACTATTACTCTGCCAGCGGTTGTCATACGGGTGGTGTCTGTTTTGGTCACGATTTGTGTTGTGAGAATAGCCTTGTCGTGTCCAGTTATTATTTCTTTCATCGCGGAATTGTGACGGATGTGATCTGTAATTGTTGTGTTCCTGTTTTCGCGTTCCGCGATTGTCAGCGACAATTTCCAATTCTTGTAACAGTCCCTGAAAAGCTTCAATGTCGTCTTTGCAATGTCCTGCCAAAATAATATGTTGTAAATGTTCAGGCAATTTGATTAAGCAAATGCGGATGGGTTTGACAAGTACTGATGCTTGTGCAACATGTCTTCAAAATATTTCACAAGACTGGAAAATTCAGATTGTTCGAAATGTTTCATCATTATGATGCTATGTTTTACTCGGTCTTATGTAGCTTGAGACCAATATGCCGAGAGGAAGGCATGATAAAATTCTTCTTCACTGTGACAATCGTGAATGACCGATCGCATTCTTTCAGCTGGTTCATTCTCTAAGTGGCCACACATAAATTCTAATCTGTGCTCTAATGACCAGTTGGGAGGAAAACAACGAGAGAATTGAAGGAGCCACGCTTGTGGATGAATGTCGTTGCCAGAATTCTTAAATAATTTTGAATTTACGTGTAGTAATAAACAGCTTATAGTCAAAATCATCGTGTCGGCGAGTAGCATATCGGTCGTTGTTACGTCGAGTCGGCGGTTCCATCTCAAAATTCGGTGCACCTTGCCAATTTCTTTCACAATTTCCGAAATGCCCTGTGTTATTATTTTGTGGCTTTTCCGTATTTCTAAGTCCCTCTTCCCGTGTTGGAGCGCGAGTGTGCTCTGAAATACGTAATTTTTGTATTACTTGTGCCAACTGATCTTGTACTTGATTTCTCTTTTGTATTGCATATTAATTTAATTCTGATTTTGTTTGAATTTCTTAATTTGTTCATACTCCTCTGTGTCAGTGAAGGCTACAGGTCTTGTGTCATTCAGATCATCATCTACCTTTGCAGATAAGTGAACTGATCCAAAAGTTCGGCTACTTTCTCCGATTGTGTACTTATTTCCTCAGTGTGTTTTTCTGAACCAAGTTTCAGAGTGTCCATTTGTGTTGAAATCGTATCTACTGTGATCTTTAAGTTTTCCTGAGTTTTTGCAAGTAGCATAACCGAATCGGTAGATGCAACTGAATCAATTTTAGCCCACAAGGTCTCATGATTTTCATGAACAATGGTTTGCAGTTCTTTTGTGGCTGCTTCATGATTCTGTAATGCATTTTCATGCCGCAAAAAAAAATAGGTTGAAAATGCTCACAAATTTGTGTTTTTGCGTCATTACAGACTTTTTGACATTTCGGTTCAATGTTATGTAACTCAGTAGTTAAATCTTCACATGTTTGTTCAAGCGTGGTGTCTAACTTCCGAAGATTTTGTTCCATTGTGTCTAAATGTTGCTGTGTTTGTCTCTGGTGTTGTTCCATTGTGTCTAACTTTTGAAGATTTTGTTCAACTGTGTCTAACTTTTGAAGATTTTGTTCCATTGTGTCTAACTTTTGAAGCTTTTGTCCCATTTGCTGCATTAATTGTATTAACAATGCACTGGTGTCTGAAACATGTTCCTCAGTGCTGTTCGGCAATGCATTTGAATGGGCAATATTCGCATTTTGAAAATCAGAAAATGTGTCTTGACTTATTTGAGAAAACGGCGAGGACGCAAAACCTGAATCTACAGTATTTGCAAGATTGTGTCCTGTCATTTCGGGTTCCTGAGGCAAGCTGTTGCCGACCGATCGATCGATAATGCTTCCCTGTTCACTAATTGTTTCACTGCCTACACCATTATTTGCAGCCCGCTCCATTTCCCTATGCACAGTTACCAAATTACTACTTTGAACATTAGTTAATTCATTACACAGTGGCACTAACACACTGCTTTCGTCTTCACTGTCATTTCTCAGTTTACTCTGGAGCCTAGTATTACGTTTTTCACACGCCATTATTGTCACAATATTTCACATGACAGCACAGAAAAGCACAATTTGAAGAGCAGCAGCAAAATACTTGCTGCAAATCTACATGCATGACACAACTGTTTTACTGTACAACAATGAAAAACTACAACTACAAAGGAAATTCTCTCTATAATTATGCACTAGCAATAAACAAAAGCTACACTAATTACACAAACTACAAGAAAAGAATCAAAAGATTCCAGGTTCGAATCCTGGCAGGGCCGCCATATGAAACGTCCCCTTTGAACAATTATACAAGACTGTGCTTAAACTGACACATAATATTTTTAGCGCCACGCAATCTGACTTTCAAAAATCCCTACAAATGAATGGCCCTGACTAACATTGACCTATACCTTTCACAAATCACTTCCCTCACAAAAATCTTCGTTACTCGAACTACTGCAATACAGCGAGCGCCACTACTGCCAGCTAAATAAAAGATTCAAACTACGGAAGGCACTAACTACTGATAGGCATAGTTAGCAAAACAAAGATTTTAATAGAGAACAAACAATGTATTTACCTTAATAGTGTTGAAAAATCATAATATACATAGCAGTTCATGACATCCAGTCTTACAAATTTCAAAACTCCGCCATTTCTCTCCCCACATCCACCACTGCTGGCGGCTCACCTCCAACTGCGCAACGCTACGCACTGTTCACATCCAGCTGCCCAACACTACAATGGCAGACAACAATGCAAACTAACCACAGACTGCACACAGCACAGCCAGTGATTTTCATACAGAACGCTACGTAACGTTGCCAATAAGAAAACATAAACAGCCTACTTACATGCTTCAGTACTTTCACCATAGGATGAGAGAAATATTTCTGCTTCTTGGATACATAATGACAGATAATTTATAAGTAACAACATGCACAGACCCAGTGTTGATACAAGTGGCACACGTGCAATGATGATTCCCCATTCTGAATATCTTCTTTCTATGTGTACACTCCCTGGCTAATAGTTGGACAACATGAAAACAACTTACTGCTGTATTTTAACTGCCCTAGGAGAAGAGTGTGAACGCCACTATCAAATGCTTTCCACAAATGGCAGAATATACCGGTCACCAATATTTTGTCCGTTTTTATCTTTATTAAAGTTAAATCTCACATAGTACTTTAATCACTGGCCTGACATTGATGAAGGCTCACAGAGGGCAGGTGTATACCACATAAACCTTGTGTGAATTAAAACTCACAAAAGGAGGTGAAGGGAAGGGATAGCTCACACTTAACAATTCTGAAATTTTTTTTTGTCTTTAGTGAATTCTTTTACCGGATTTCATAAATGTTTTAAATTTGTCAGTTAAAATAATTCAAAAATTTAAGTCTGTGTAGTAAATATCATTTACGACAGCTACTATTATTCAATATTTTCAGTTTCAGAACCACACGTACACATCAAAACCCCTTCAAAAAGTATTTTGTGAGTGTAACTCACCAAATATGATCGAAATTCACCTTTAAAAATTTTTTTGTGTTTTCATGAAACTCTCCCAGCTTGGTAGATCACGTTATTGAAAATGCAATGATATAGCTAAGAGTGCTGTAAAAAGTGTTTTCAAGTTCTGGGCCCTAATTACATCTTAGTATTTCTTTAAAAATTGTGATTTAATGTAAGACAACAACAATTAAAAATGTTGTTAGTTTTTTACTTTTTTTGTGAGCAGGATGGCTGGGTTACAATCCTGGGCTTGGCATAAGTTTTATTTTGTTGTTTCAGTCTGCATATATATAAAGTGTAGATGTTTCAGACTTGAAAATGTCTGCATAAAGCACCCCCTCCCCTTCCTTGGTATGCTAAATGCTTCGGTATTGCTAGGATTAATGACTTAATAGAAGTGTGAGGTGTTGGTGAATACTTTCTAAAACGGAAATATTTACCTGTCACGTGTACAGCAATGTTGACGTTAAGTAGGAGCGTCGAAATTGCTGTGATGGATGTGCTGGTAGATCATTTATGTATTCACTCCCTACTCCCATCGAATCGAAGCCGTCAAATATTTTCAAATATGCAGATGGTGAAAAACCTTTTTAACGAGTTTACATCCGAGACGAAAGAATTGTGTGCCACCACCTGTATATTCGAGGAAATTATTCCCCCAAATACAGCACTGCAGGCTGGCAGATGAGTGGGTTTTAATGGAGAGTGCTGGCTCGGCGCAGGGAGCTGTCTCTGCGAGTCTCCAGCAGGTGGCTGCCCTGGTCTGTTCACGGTCGTCGTTAATCAGGCCAACGCGTCCTCCTTGAGGACCTGCGGCATTAGCCGCCCAGCCGGCGCCATTAATTTGTCACCGCGCGCGCGGCCAGGTGTGCCGTGTGGCCGCTGGGTCACGGCTTTACTTGCCCGACAGGAGTGACGTCATAACCGTCCAACCAAGGCCCACGAGAAATGCGGGCCGCGGCGCGTACGTCACACTGTAGATATAACGAGTTACGGCGACCGTAACTATTCGACACAATATTCATAATTCTTAAATGCCATCTGAAATGCATGTAAGCTCTCAATTACATAGTAATTTCCCGTGGGCGTAGTACGGACTGAGGCGTTCGCGAAGTGTGACGGTCAAGCCAACTAGTGTGACGTCACAAGTTCGTTGAGGGGGCCGTATTTCTCGGGAACTGGGTACCTAACGTGGCCTCCAAGCCAAGTGCATGCAGTGGTGCACCAGCGGCAACCTGTGACAGTTATAAATGACTGTAATGAACGTTGTATCTTACCTAGAAAGGAAAAATGTTCTTAAAATCAGTAAGATGTAAAGCAGTCACATTTGTAAATGTAATTGCTTGAAAGCGAAAACTAATTATACCTGTGTAAGACATTCTCGGTTTCCTTGCTGCTTCAAAATATAGAAACAACTGGAGATTTCGATGATCTCATTCATCGATGTGTGCTACTATCTTCGTGATTACATTTTAACCTGTTAGTTATCACCCTCCAGCATACGGGCACAGAGTTAACTGCCAGAAGTACAACATTCTACTCCTCAGTCAAATGCTTTAAAAAAATAAATTGACAGAACAAATGTGAATAACTGTTGAAAAATGTTAGACGTTTTTAAAGTCTATAAAATAATAAATTTTGATGGTATATATAATTGCTTATAACAGCTCGTCTTCTCTGATTATAATCTAAAGACCGGAAGGTAAAGATAAAATAAAAAATACATTCAAAGACAGGAAAACGACGCAACACGTTGGATTATCCGAATGAGATGGAAATCGGTAGATGTAACGTAACGTAGAGATAAACAAAACATAATTCAGAAAAATTGTGTGATTTATTAAAAAAATACTTCGGAGATTCCTGGTCCACCTCTTGGCCTTGTGCAAACAGTTATGCGGTTTATTAGATTTTTTGTATGTCCTCCTCCCAAATTCTGTCAAACTGGCGTCCAAATCCCGAACTGCCCGTAACGTTTCGAACGTTCTCAATTGGGGAGAGACCTGGCAATCTTGCTGGCCAAGTTAGGGTTGAAAATTACGAAGACAAGCTGTAGAAACTCTCGCAGTGTGCGGGTGGGCATTATCTTGTTGAAATGCAATCAAAGGATGGCTTGGCATGAAGAGTAACGAAATGGGGCATAGAATAACGTCGACGTTACGTTATGCTGTAAGGGTGCTGAGTATGTCAACCAGAGGGGTACTCCTCTGAAAAGAAATTACACCACTGACGATTACTCTTGATTCTTGGGCTATATGGCAGAGCCGGCCGCAGTGGCCGAGCGGTTCTAGCCACTTCAGTCTGGAACCGCGCGACCGCTACGGTCGCAGGTTCAAATCCTGCCTCGGGCATGGATGTGTGTGATGTCAAAATGGTTCAAATGGCTCTGAGCACTATGGGACTTAACATCTGTGGTCACCAGTCCCCTACAACTTAGAACTACTTAAACCTAACTAACCTAAGGACATCACACACATCCATGCCCGAGGCAGGATTCGAACCTGCGACCGTAGCAGTCGTGCGGTTCCGGACTGAGCGCCTAGAATGTGTGATGTCCTTAGGTTAGTTAGGTTTAAGTAGTTCTAAGTTCTAGGTGACTGATCACCTCAGAAGTTAAGTCTCATAGTGCTCAGAGCCATTTGAACCATATACGGCAGACGCCAGTCTGGTTGGTATTCCACCACTGTCTGGGGCGTCTCCAGAAAAGTCTGCGGTCTGGAATCTCATTGACTAGAGTAGAATTTTGTTCATTGTTGGGTCCACCTCGAACTGAGATCCGATGACCAGTGAAGAGGTGTCTGGAGACAACCCAGACAGTGGAGGACAGCAACCTGTCAAAGGTCCAGCAACCAGGAGTGATGATGATCTGGGGTGCCACTTCTTACAATGTCGGGATCCCTTTAGTTGTTATCCGCGGCACCCTTACAGCACAATTTGTTTTGCCCTTCATGACAATCCATCCTGGCCTTACGTTTTAGCAACATAATGCTCTCCAGCACACGGCGATAGTTACTACTGCTTGTCTTCGTACTTACAAACCCCTCATTGACCAGTCTCTCCTCAACCAAGAGCGTTATGGAGCAACAAGCTTCGGATTTTGACGATCTAATGAGCCAGTTGGTCAGAATTTGGCACGATGTCTTTCACGAGGATATCCAACAAGTCTGTCAGTCGATACGCGGAATAAATACTTGCATAACGGCCAGAGGTCGACCAATGCATTGCTCAATTTGTGAAGCTCTTTCCCTTGAATAAATGATCCAGTTTTTACGAAATTCTAATTATTTGTTTGTCTGTACATGTACATCACATCTACCGATTTCCATTCCAATCGGATAATTCCTTCGGAGCACATCTTCTTTCTCGTCTTACAATGTATACTTAAAAGTCATTGCAGAAATGACTGAGAGCTGGTTTCTCAGGATGGGGCACGATAAGGTTACAATTGTGGACAGGGCCGTAATCAGTTACTCTCAGTTGCACAACAGATATCCAAACATTATTTAAAGAAAGTAAAATTTTAAAACAATCTCTTAAAGAAAACGTAATTGACTGTATGACGGCTGAAGGCCGGAAAAGTGAAATTATTGTTCAGCTGAAGGCCACACCAATAATAATTAGAAAATTACAAATACACTTAAAACAACATCGCAATCTAAGGAATCAGGCCAAGTGATTCTCAGCAAGTGTTCCAAGGGTTGGCCTGGGAAGGTAACTCAAACATAAGGTAAGGTGAGACAGGCAGCCAAGAGTTGTACTCACGTAACAGAATGTCAACTCAACTTGGGGCAGCTTAAGTGCCGACCGACCGACTAACCAATCCGCCTAACGTCCGATCTCAAAATAGTCGGGGTTGCATTACCAGTTTACTCTTCACTCAACTTAAACGTCCAGGGTTGAGTGTGCAACGAAGTCGTCGCTCTTGCAACTACCCCTCCTCGATCCGGCAGTGGATGCACGCTGCCAGCGGCCACAGCTTGCCCTCGCGCTGCTCGGACCTACTCGCTGCTGCGCTCCAACAGAACTGATGTCCGTTCACAATTTTTTCTCCAAATTCAGTACGCAGACAGCATTAATATAACTGCTCATTCAAAAGCACAAGATACACACGGATCCTGGAAAACAATCCACAAATAGCTCACAATACCAAAACCAGTCACTGTGAAACAACACGAATTATAAGTCGGCTCAAACACAGAGAAGCAAGAAGTGGCGGAAGACCAAATGCACGTCGTCCGCTGCGACGACCAACCGAACGACCAATCAACTGTCGTCCCCACTCAAGTCAGGCACGGGAACGAGCCCAGTACCAAACATAGATTGACAATTTATTGTCATGAGGTCACTTGGACGGGCGGACACACACACACACACACACAAGTGAAAGTTACAATACTAAAATATCACGGTCCATTCAATTGAACCTCGCTGAATCCGGTCCTTAGCGTGGTCGTGCATTCTCGCGACCACATGCTTTTGCCGGACGGTGTGTCGCCAGTGCTCGGGAGAGTACTGGCTGTCCGAACCTCACTGCTGCTCCGACCCAACTCCCCTCGTTCGACACACGCCGACCCAGAAATACTAGAGGCCGCCCCAAAGATGGTACCAAGGTACACGCTATCGATAAGCGCTGCTGTTGCCACTCACGGACAGACAAGGCGAGCAAACGTAGTGGAGCCAGGGAACACAGTAAGAAAACAAGACGCCACTATCGCTATTACAAGATGTCAAGCTTTGAACTGCATCAACGCGAGCCGCACACAGTCAGTGACTACGTTCTTTAGAAGAGTACTGTACGTTCACTAGTAAGATGAACGAAGTATACTAGAGAGTCGGCCGGTGGGGGTGGGGGGGGGGGTGGGGGGGGTGGGGAGGAAGGATGTGTGTGTATCCGTCCGTTGGGTAGCAGGTGTTGTAGTGGATAGTGGGAAAAGCGGAGAGTGAGTACGAAACTGATGTGTTGGCAGCACCATATTTTCAAGAGAAGGAGAAATGGGGAAAGTTGGAGAGAGAAGTGGAAAGAGGGACAGGGATAATGTGGAGTAGGATCGGGGGAAAAAGTTAGGAACAGGGGGAAATTTTGGAGCAGGTTTCACTGATTGTCTGCGACAGAGAGTCGGTTGAAGGTGCATTAAGTTGCACTGTGCATAGACGTAGTGTCATAGTACAGGCGCGATATCATATCGGGAAACAAAAAGAGCTCTCTTCGACTCACCACTCATAATACAGTAGCTGTCCAGAATGAAGCTGTTTCCGCACATTCTAGTTCTCATTACCTATTTAATAACAGAATCCCAGTATGTAGAAGCGTATGTTTTAGTCTCGTCAAACGTTATTTTGTGTTTGTTTGTGAAGCTGTGCTCAGCAACAGTTGATATCTAAAGTTCTGGTCTTTTAATGTGCCGCTGTCGTTCTGCACAGCGATCGAAAACGAAACGGATGGACTGACCGATGTAGTTTTTTCTGCACTCACAAGAGATGTTATAAATCTCAGGGATCCTGAAGTCGAAAATGTTCTTAATCCCACACAGCATCTCTAGAAAATAGATCTTATTACTCGTTTCCCCACACCCCTACCTATTTTGCTTATGACAGCACTGCAGAACGGAAGACACACAATAGGCGGATCATGACGTCATTACCCAACATTTTCACCTTCTCGTTTCTTGAAGAACGCTAACTTTATATCTCGTAACCCACAACCGATCTTACGAAATACATCAGATGTTTGATCACGGAACCCAAGTAGCTCCCGCAAGAAAAAGTCATAGCTCTTTGTATGAATATATTTAAAACAATTCTATTCTTCAGTGAATGCTTACAACAGAGAGAGCTTTTCACAAGAATAACATCCAGGGAGACTTCGTAATTATCCTAGCCGAGCTCATAATGAGACAAGCAAAGGATTAGAGATTTTAATATAATTCTCTATTAACTGGAGTTTATCACATCGTATGGGACAAGTTGTTTGGCGTGATTTGGTAAAATTATTTGTATTTTATCTTTACAGCAAGATGTACTTCCTGACTTCACTGTCAGTAAGGTAACGTAAGGGAGGGCTCCGTCTGCCTGTGAACAGCGTGAAGTTTGTTCTGTCCGTTATCAATTCTTTTTGTGAATCGTATTATTTGACACGGAGATTGCGACCCGCCTCAACATTTGCCAAAACGAGCGTGGAAAACTGCCTAAAAGCCACACTGTGGCAGGCCCGTTTACCGGAACAACGATTGATAATCACTCGGGCTGGTCGGTGTACAAACGGGTAATATTGCAGCACGTGGATTTGATTCATACTAACTCGCAAATTGGCGGGATTGCGTTAAGCTATACAATCAGGTTGGAGATTTTATTTTATTATCTACATTTTTAGAATTTAAGTCAGGTATTTCGTGTAGCCAGCAAATTAATAAATTAGTTGCACAATTTACATAAATATTTCCTATACGATCGAACAGTCTACCGGCCATAGTTGCCAACTGGCTCAACATTTCGGAGTTCAGACATCGTCAGTTGAATTGACGAACCGAGTTCCTGAGCCTGTTTTTTCTTTTTTTTCATTCTCTTCTGTTATGGAGGTGGGCGGGGTGTTTGAAGGCTTACAATGCCCTTTTCTGGCAAGGGATTTTTACACGTTTTTATTCCTTATAACATTTTTTCAATTGCATTTGTTCATTTTGATTTACAATTTCCGATTTGCCCCTTTATACTTTTCAGTCATGGATTACAATATGTATGAGTTTAGTTTATTTTACAGGTTTATATAATAATAATAATTACAGTCATAAAACTTGTACTACAATGATTTCAGTGAGTTAGGAATAAAATGAAACATACACTACAGTGGTTCTGTAGTGGATGAGAATAAAGTGAGGGCGCGCGGCAGATTTGTATCCCCTCACACCGCAAGCCGTTCCCTCTGCGGTCCGTACGCGAGGGCGCGCGTCAGCGGTCTTGGAGACGCTTGCGTCGGCACTGTGGCAGCGTCGATGTAGTTGCTCTGTCCGTACTGATCACCAGATCGTTGTGCTCGCTGAGCGTCTTCTTAACAGGAACCACAGCTGGCTCCCAAACCTTACTGAGATTATAGCAGCAGTCCTAGTTGACAAGATTGTCCCTGGTGCGAATTTCTATGGCTTCTGTAATGACACAGTTCCAGAATTTGGAAGTCTGTGTTAAAGTCCTGGTACGTTCGTATTCAATCGTATGATCCTCTGACAAACAGTGCTCTGCGACTGTGCTGCTGGTCTTCTCGGCTTCGATCTTCGATGATGCAAAGTATTTGTCCAATATATATCTTGCCCATTAGCTTGATATCTGATATACCCCAACCTTCCGCAATTCGGCCATCATTGACACTCCCATACTCAGCAAGCCACACAGAATTCAGGCTGAAGGACACGTCGTTTTGTTATTTACCATGGGGCCTGTATGTGAGGCAGTAGAACTCACGGTCAGAAATTTGAGAGGCAGGTCACCGACCTTTTCAGGCACGTCCTATCCTCCACGTATTTTCTGTTTCATGGAGAATACTATGAGCAAACGGAAGGAGTTGCAATGGGCAGCCCATTCTCACCAGAAGATTGTGAACTTCAAAGTCTAACATTTCGTGGAGGAAGTCCTGACATCATCCAAATGGAAACCTAACGGCTTTAACCATTATGTGAATTTTGGTAAACATTTTTGGAATACAGTGATCAACAGATTATTATATTTTAATTAAAGTTCAGTCTTGATCACAACACTTATGTGTCAATAACATAGGTGACCGGTTTCGGTTATATTTATATAACCATCTTCAGACCCATGGCTTCCTTAGAGGATGGTAGGTGGAGCTCTTCTCAGCTGCTACGAAGTCAGCTTCGTAGCAGCTGAGAAGTCTATTCCGTTGTAGGGTGGTGCATGCAATGATGAAGTAGGTTCCCAGGTAGTATTGAACAATAGAAATTTATTTCTAGATAGGAAACATAGTCAACAGAATACTGATTCTCTATGAAAGTACACAAGCGATCGTCCTGATCAAATAAGAATAACAGTTGGGCAGTGAGTACAATTCTACAAAGATGCAAGAGAAAGCACACGGAATGTCACCCTAGGTTACACTGGAGAGCCCGAATCTGTCATGATCACGATCTGTGGTGCACTGGCGTTGGTTGTCTTGGTACGGCACTGCTGTGTCATAGATGTTTATGTGGTATGAGACTCAGCATCAGACTCGGCATTAGGCTGTTAGAGAGCTGGAGGCGGTGGTCCTATAAAGACAGCCCAGCATATGGATACCAGGAAGCGGCAAGGTTCACACAGCTTCACAGATGCGAAGCAGTGGTGGCAGTGTCCAGTGACCATGATGCCCTCCATAGGAGTGCGGCAGGCAGAAGAGTGAGGTGGGTGGATTCGCTGCAGTGGGTGGTCAAGTGCTGTGGGTAGAGACATTGGGATTGATGGAGGAATCACAGCTGGCAGGGATACCGCAGCATGTGGAGAAGTGAGGCAGGCAAAGGAGCACGCCTGGTGCAGTCAGCAAGGAGGGTGGAGGACCGTGGCAGCCAAAGGCACCACCACAGGTTGGGAGCACAGCAGCTGGCAGGGCACAGTGGCGAGAGGTGCCGTGGTGGGTAGAGGAATGTGGTAGGCATAGACGCCATGGAGAGTGGATTGAATGTGGCAGGTGGAGGAAACATGGCAGGTGAAAGCGTACAGTAGGCAGAGGCCAAGTGGCCTGTGGAGAAGTGTGGGAGGTGGAGAAGTGCCATTGGTGGAGGAGCATATTGGGCAAAGGTGTGGATGGAGAAGTGCAGCAGACAGAGGAACACTGTTGGCAGAGAAGTAAAGTGGGTGGAGGTGTGGTGATGTGCAAAGGAGCGCAGTGAACAGCATAGCATGGCAGGTGTAGGTGCTGCAGCAGGTGGGTGGGAGCGGCTTGTGGAGGTGCCTGAGGGTGGATGAGTACAGTCGATGAAAGAGTGTGGCAGGTTGACATGGTCCAACAGGTAAAGAAGCACAGTGAAGGTGGATAATGACAGGTGCATGTGCTATGACAGGTGGAGGTGTGCTGCAGGTGAAAGTGCCACTGTGAGTGGAGGAGAGTGATGTGTG
The DNA here is from genome assembly GCF_021461395.2 of Schistocerca americana. Lineage (NCBI taxonomy): Eukaryota > Metazoa > Arthropoda > Insecta > Orthoptera > Acrididae > Schistocerca > Schistocerca americana. Next base: position 158,294,341 of record NC_060119.1, on the reverse strand, counting down.
GAGGCAGGTGGTGGGTAGAGGAACACTGTGGGCAGAAGCACTGTGGTAGGAGGAGGATCATAGCAGGTGGAAGAGCATTTTGGGCAGAGGAGTGTAGTGCGTGCAGCCGCCATGAAGGTGCTATGGTTAGGGGAAGATTACAGTGGATGGAGATGCTATGTAAGATGGAGGCACTCAGTGAGTGAATGAGTGCTGCAGACAGAAGCACCACAGTGGATGCAGGGGTTTCAGGAGTGCAGAGGGTGGAGATGTGCAGTGGGTGGAGGAGTACTGTGGGAATATGTGCCACAGCGGGCAGAAGATTGCGGTGGGCAGGCGTACCAAGGTGGGCTAATGCACTGCAGTGTGTGGTGGAGCACGAAGGGAGACTGGCGGACAGAGGTGCCTCTGGGCAGAGATGAATGGTGAGTAGAGGAACACAGCAGCTGGATATGCCTTCGTGAGCTGAGGTGGGCCACTGTGAAGGAGCGAATCAGTGAGAGGTGCATGGCAGGTGGAGGAGGTACCACAGTGAACAGAGGAATGCAGCAGGCAAAGGAGTGCAGTGGTGGGTGCACCACAACAAGAGCAGGAGTACAAAAGCAAGACGCCATGAAATATGTAGGCACCACAACAGTCAGAGCAGTGCAGTGACAGTGGACCACTGCAAGCGGAGGAGCATGGTATGTCCAAAACAACAGTGGTTGGTGGATCATGGCAGATGGAGGAGCGTGGTAGGCAGAGCCTCTGCAGGGCAAAGAAGCACATTGACCAGTGGAGCGTGCTGGGCAGAGGAGAATAGCATACAAAGGAGTGCAATAGTTGTAAGCACCACATTTGGAAAAGGAGTGCAGTAGGTGGAGGAGTCCAGCGGTTATAGGTACGACAGTAGTTCAATGCACATTTTAGCATCGTGGGAGGAGACATTGCTGTGGGCTAAAGAGCACCTTGGTTGGAGCTGATGAAGTGTGTGAAGAAGTACAGTCGCCGTGGAGCACAGCAAGTAGAGGTATGATGGCTGATCGACATTGCACTGGGAAGAGGCACTATGGCAGGTGGAGGAATGTGGTCAGCAGAGGAGCAGATAAAGGCACTGTAGCATGTGGAGAGGCACGACAGACAGAGATGCATGTCATGTGAAGGTGCGCTGTGGGTGAAGGAGGTTAGTGGGCAGAGGCACCATGATGGGAGGAGGTGAGAGGTCAGCAGAGGAACACAGTGAGCAGAGTCTCGCTGTGGCGGATGGAGAAGTGAGCGAGTGTATGCACCATGGCAGGCAGAGAAGTCACGGCTGATGGAGAAGCACAACAGGCAGTGGTGCCACAGTGGACTCGCAGTTGCAGAGAATCATGGTAAAATGGCAATGAGCGTTTGGTGTCACTGGCCTGGAGGCCCCTTACAGGGCGGGTCCGGCCGCCTTGGTGGGAGACCTGGGCGCCGAATGGGGATGAAATGATGATGAAGACCACACAGCCAGAGGGGCACAGCAGGCGGAGGAGCATGGAAAATGAAAATGCACTGCAGATGGAGAAGCGCATCAGGTGGAGGTGCTGCTGCAGGCAGAGTACCATAGTGGGCAGATGTCTTTTGGCAGGCAGAGGTAGCAGGCAGACGCACCGCTTCATGCGCGCCACATGGCGTGGCGCCACATTGACTGGTGCCACATCGGGAGCCTGCAGAGAGGACATAGGAGCCATGGCAGGATGCACCAGATTTGGCGTATCAGCTAGGAGACTAATGAGCAAGGGCACTAAATTAGTAGTGTGTCATATAAGGTGAAAATCTGTATGTGACAGGAGGCTTGCTAGGGTAGTCCACTCAGTTGCAGTGATCGCTGTCTTCACATAGCATAGTGGTCAGCGCATCTGCGTAGTAAGTGACACAGGTTTGAATCCTGGTCCTGCTCAAATTCTCAACTTGACCAATTGATATAAACTAGTACCCAATGGGATGTAATATCTTTAATTTCTTTGTATTCTGAAACATTATTATTGTTATCTTATACAACCAACGTCACATTTTTACAAAACAGTGATAATAGTAATAATCTTTTAAAAATAGTTTAGTTTTTGACCGAATCACAATTGAGCACTTCTAATTTTACCTCACCACAAATTACATTTTGCCCCTCAGGAGGTAATTACTCACAGGTTGGCAACCATTGTTCTGGATGAAGCATTGAAGGAAGCATAGATTTTGCTTCTGGGGCTATCAAATTTTGTCTTACACCACTCAACCCCCTAACACGTCAGCCCGTGACTTCTTTTCTCGAATGAAGAAACCATCGCTTGGCAGCTGGTTCCAGACTGATGACGAGGTGATTTTGGAAGTGGAACTTTCCCCGAACAGCCAAAATGAATCACTGTTCTACCAAGATCTCCGCAAAGTCATTCACAATTTGGAAAAAAAAGAACGTCCTATCGGAGGCTGCTGTTTGTTTTCCTGATAAAACTTTTTGACAAACTCTCGCAGGATACAACATGACGCACACACATGCCCAGGGAAGTTTGCTGAAGTGATCACGGGCACGAAAACTCACGCCGCGAAAATGTTTGCGGCTCTGTGGAGTACCCGTTTATATTATCCTGTTGTGTGATCTATCACGAGACTTACTGTAGAGAATACTAAACTTTTTGAAGAGTTTTCTGTTACTGAACTATAAATATGGCTGGAAGGGAAAGCTGTTGGTTACATGGTTCAAATGGCTCTGAGCACTATGGGACTTAACATCTATGGTCATCAGGCCCCTAGAATTTAGAACTACTTAAACCTAACTAACCTAAGGACGTCACACAACACCCAGTGATCACGAGGCAGAGAAAATTCCTGTCCCCGCCGGGAATCGAACCCGGGAAGCCGGGCGCGGGGAGCGAGAACGCTACCGCACGACCACGAGCTGCGGACTGTTGGTTACATAAAGTGCCATTACGATCTAAATACTACCAAACTTTTTTAACAGAAACAAAGACATGGGAAGCAATTGACATTACATTAAACTCAACGGTGACAAGTGAAAATTTGTGCAGGGTCTGGGTTCGGAATATGAGTCCCCACTTTTGGCAATCCGGACACACTTCCGAGCTGACCCAAACTCTCAACTTGTCCCACGTTAGAGGCGTCCACTGTCCATTAACCACGTTGTGTGCTGCTTTTGGCTGGGTTCTGCAAGGATTCAGACAGACTGGGCATATCCGTGGAAATCACCATGAACCGTCTGTGCTCGTAGATGTAGCTATGTACATGTGCGGTGTCTGTTCTGTTGGACGTATGTCGACGTGTGAGGATGTCAATGGGCAGTGGACACTCCTAGCGTGTGACAAGTGAGAATTTGGGTCAAATGGGAAGCTTGTCCGGATAGCCGAGGCAGCTAAGGTGACTGCTCACATAAGGAGGGAAATTTGGGTTCAAGTGCCAGTCTGTCAAAAGATTACAGTTGTCAGCATTGACTTTATTTCAATGGCTTTTTCCGCTTCAGAAAGTGGTGTCTGTAACACACATATATACAGAAACATCCATGAGCGTACATGGTTCACGGTAATTACTTCAGTGCCTAATGCACACAATGTCCAAACTCTTGCGGGACTCAGCCGCTCATACACACACACACACACACACACACACACACACACACACACACACATATATATATATATATATATATATATATATATATATATATATATGATTGTTATCAACACAGCCCTGTGCATGCACAACCCACAGCCTGACTCTACCACCTTGTCTGGATATCGTGGTCTAGCGACTAGCACCGGAGGCTGTACGTCGCAGTGTCGCAGCTTCAGTTCCCTGCCGAATCGGATATTTTCTAAACTTGGGGGTTGAGTATTTATGTTGTCCTTATCAATTCATTTCATTTTCATTGACTCGCAAGTAGGTAGACCTACGGTCATTTCATTTCTACCGACGTATTGGCAGTTCGGAACTCTCGGTGTTAATGAAGTTATCTACATCCTCTTGACGTCCCAATTCTTGAAATTAACTTAGTCCGCGGTTTGCATTGGAACAGCCCACCGTGTCATAGAGGTAGGCTTTGCAAATGTTACCAGAGTATACGGAGTGTCCAAGGAGGAACTGTCGATGTTCAGGGATATGACGGGAACGATCATTCGGAACAATAAAGTCTAGGAACTATGGGTTCTAAAACGCGTATCGTAACATCCATGCGCACAGTTCCACAGTAACGAAGAAGAAGAAGTGCTCGTAGCGCTTGAGTTAAGTACTTTAAAGCCCATGCTTACTGGAAATTTTCTACTCGAACCTCTCAGAATGTGAAAAGCAAACAGTTTGCAGTAGAGGCCTTTGTTTCACAGTATCGAAGATGAAGAAGTGCTCATAGCTCCGTAAGTCATGTGTTATACAGCCCGTGTTTACTAGACTGTTCTGTTTCGCTGATCGTCCCTCCCATATCCCCAAATGTTTACCATTCCTTCTGGGACACACTGTATAAGACGTATAGGCAATCTCATACAACCAAAACCTAGGAAAAGAAAAGAACTGGTAAGTAATAGCGCCAAAACATGTCAGTATGGTACAATTAAAGAATATTTTTAGGAACATACTGTTTTTACAAGGTACTGAAAATATTTTTTTATAAAAATAATAATTCCTCCATTATCATCTGAGAACTCTTGAAACAAAGAGTTTGTTAACATTATGAATGCTGAAGTTAGCAACGATTTTTTTCTTAAAACTGTATTTTTTAACGGTATGCGGCCGGCTTATTCTGGTTGGAATTTGGTGTACTACGCATTCATATTCCCATTTTGAAATTACGATAGTACTTTTCCAGCATGTATCAAGACATTTCAAGAACTTAGAAAATTTTAAAACGTTACACATTCACGACCTCGCGTCTTTCTTTTGTGTTTGAGACGCACAATAGGAACCGGGATTCTGTTGTGGGAGATACAACGCTCATAAAAAATTGCTCTTGATTCGCTCTCATTGCATAAACACTGTGACCCCATACAAGTTCAGGGTCGAATCTCTAAAGTAAAAAAAAAAACTAAATTCATTTTATGCTAAATGAACTCGGCTTTTAGATGCCACGGATATCGAAGCGAAGAAAGCACAAACTTCCATTTATTCTCATTAAAATAAGACGAAATTCTGTTTGCTATGTCTACATTTGCCAGAGTTAATGTAATTTGAAATTACTCTTAAAAAACTAAGGTTTAACTAAGGCTTATTTTAGCGCGATTACCTCCATAGACTTCGAAGACATTTTCATGAGAAAAGTCAGGAAACGTGCAAAATTTGAAGGCTAAGATTATCGCTTCTGTAAGTTTTCGCTTTCATTTACAAGTAGAAATCGCATGACAGGCTGAAAACAAGTCTGTAGAGACGATTTTGGACTTTATATTTAGAACAGCTCCTGTCTTTCTTCCCGAAAAATCCGGTGCAAATAGCAGCAGAAGTAATATCGCCGTATTGTCGATACAGAAGCACCTAAGAGTCGTTGCAACATATAGTTTCTTCCATATCTCTCTCCATAAGAGTGTAATAAGTGTTAACCACGTGACCCATACATCCTGTGCAGTACAAGTTGTTACAGAACTTGTTTCGACGTATTGAACCAGTTGTGACATATTAGAAATGTTTAATGTTGATCACCATATTTATGTTCTATAGAAACTGAAACAGGTCTTTATCCGAATAAAAACGAGTAATAGCTCTAACCGGATAAATATATTTAATGTCATGACCCATTCCGAACACAAGGCCATTCTAAAATGTCCATGAATGGTTTACACAACATGTACTTCAATGTAAGTTTGTTAGTGTTCGGGATATATTGCAAGTTCCAGAAAGATTTTGTCACTATATTTACATGTTTAAAACGGAAAAAATGTAACTGGTGAGATATGTAGTGGGTACCCGGATATTCACAATACTTTTATTAACTTCATGTACGAATGCATTGTATTCCATTACGATTTACTGCTAGCAATGTCTCAAAGTTTGATTCTACGTAATTCCTTACAGTTCACTTTCTAATGTATTTGCGTATGATGGTAGTCTGTAATTACACTGGACTAGGGCACATACTATAATATTTTTACAGACGTTTAAAAGGGATTAGTTACATTAAAATAATTTGAGTAGGTGTTAATGAGTTAGTTAGTTAACTGTATGGCACATCTACTCAAATTCGCCTACTTCATTGTAAGCTAATTTCAGCGATTTGTTCGACCGTGCCATAAAATATGCTCGACAAGCATCAATTCACTTGTTTATTGTCAGCACGCGCCTACTAGTACTTGTGACTTGGAATGATATGTTTTGCCTTTTATTGCGAAGTTATCTACAACTGGATCGCTTTTTTATGTTGCATCATCTTCTTCGTCCGTGTGAAGAGCCCCTACGACCGAAACGGCGAGAAAATGTCCAGAATATAGCGCCTGTCCATCGAGGATAACGTTCCCCCGGGGAAAGTTGCTGGGCCGTGAGTCGTGCGACTGATCGCCCATCTCCGGGGATGATCTCGACTGACAGCGAGCCTTGCTGGAAGCGAAGCGAAGCGAGGAGAGGCGGCCAACCGAGCGGTGGGCCAATCTCACTCTGTGGTGTAAGTTGTGGCAGCGAATGTGTGTGTGTGGAGGGGGGGCGGGGGAGGATCTTCGGAGGGGTGTTGGCGGCTTTGGAGAGGAGGAGGCGATACGGTTCATTCGTGTGTGACCATGGAAAGGAGCTGGAGGTGTGGAAGTTGCGATGATCACGGTAAAAACCAGCGGACAGCAGTGTTTCCGGAACAAGATTCGACGACGGTGACCTAAAAATAGATGAAGTCAGTTTGTTGCGAAACGTTATCAGAAACTCCTCAGTTATTTCACAAGATTTAATTTTTACCAAGGATGAATATAAATTAATGTTGCTGCCTCCACGATAGAAATGGAAGTCTATAAAGCAGACATTGTATTCCCTTGTCCCAAGTTACTACTGTAATACGACAAACTGAATGGCTGAGGAACTACCTACGGCTATTTCTCTCAAGAAGCTGGACAGGTCACTATCTTCTGTCAGTGGCATTGGTCAACATCGCCACCAGCCAAAGCTACTTTAATCTTTTTGTGTCCATGTTTGTAGAAGTTGGTGGTTGGGAATTCGGCTGGTCAGTTTCAAGTAAACAGCAGTACACCTTCATCAGGTGTCCACATATCTCTGATATAAACGACGTGATCACTCTGTGCATCTGCCGACAAATCGGTAGGACAAGATGTGGTTACGTTGTGTGCTGTGTGAGAGACCTGCGGACTCCGGTAATGTTACTGCGGCTCCTAAAACGACTACAGGCAGCTGGATTTCATCCAGTCCAGTTTTTCTCAAGGAGCCTGATGACGATATAATGTAACATGAAAGCCGGTAGCGTATTAAGGAGTTCAGAATTGACAGATGAGACTACGCTACTGTTTACTTCACAGCTACTTTATTTCGGTATCAGCAATGTTTCACCTGTTTCGATGCGGCACACTCCAACAACCACCACTGTGCCAAACTCTTCATCTCAGAGCAGCACTTACAACCAATGTCCATGATAATTTCTTAATATTCCAATATGTGTCTCCTTTACACTATTTACCATCTATGGGCCCCTCTAGTACCACTGAAGGTATTTCCTAATGCCTTGAGATGTATCCTTACTGTTATTCTATCACTTCTTCTGGTCAGTACTTTCCTCATATTACTGTGTTCGCTGATTCTGCAAAGGAACTTCTCATATCTTAGCTTATTAGCACACTTAACTCTGAGAATCATTTTACAGCACTGCAACTAAAACGCTTCGGTCCCTTATTTTCCAGATTGTCCACAGTTAGCGATTGAATACCATACAAAGCGGTCCTGCAAACGTACATTTCTTAAATTACAATCTACGTTCGATACTAGCCGACGTTTTTCTTTAGGAATGCGCTCTTTTCCTGTGCTGCGCTGCTTCTCATATCCTTTCTGCGTCATCCTTCATGTGTTACTTTCATCCGTAGTAGTTAACAGAATTTCTTCGTTTTGGCCATTTCGTGCTCAGAAATTATGATGTTAAGTTTATCGCAGGTCTCATTTCTGCTACTCCTCATTCCTTCTGCATTTTTTCGTTCAGCGTCTGTCCGTAACCTGCGATCAGTAATCGTTCATTCTGGTCAACACGCCCTGTAATCCTTGGTCACTATCGATGAGGACAGCGATGGCGTCAGTGATCTTCTGCCTCCATTTCCGTATTATTTCGTGAAAGAGTTAACGTACAGTGACCTACATAAGTGTCACAAAATATTTCCACTTATGGTGCAAGTTTTTCTAATAAAATTGTCTTTTGTATCTTACACTGCATGCCCCAAAATATTAACTGTATTACTCCGACATGTCAAAAAAGAAAATATGTTGGTGGACAATATTCTGCTAGCGAAGATTCAAATTCTGAGGACATCAATTGTATGTCCCTTCCAGGAGAGTTTCCCCCGTATCCCTAACCTCGTTTATTATCCGTTCTATTCTACTTATCATTTCATCTACATCAACATCTACATGACTACTCCACAAATCACACTTAACTACCTGGTAGAGGTGAGCGCTTGAGAAGAAGGTACATTTAAATATTTCCGTACGATTTCTCTTATTTTATTACAAGGCTCATTTCTCTCCATGTACGTTGGTTGCAATAAAGTATTTTCGCATTCAGGGAAGAAAGCTGATGATCTAAGTTTCGTGAGAAGATTTCGCTGCTACGAGAAAACGCCTTTGTTTCATAAAAATGAACATAAGCAGGACTACCGCAAGAAACATTTTTTATGAGGTTACCAGTTCAGTCCGTTCAGGCCATCTTCAGACCTCACGCCTTGATGGTAGATGGTGGCGGTGAACGGAGCAAGCGCTTCGACTCCACGAACGGTACTGCTCAACGTAGCGCTTGCTCTGTTCATCGCCACCGTCTACCATCATTGTGTGAGGTCTGAAGAGGGGAAAAAACACACCGAAACCGGCAGCCTCATAAAAGAGAAGTTCCTTGCGGTTGTGGCCGTTTATGTTCATTTTTAAGCAATAAAAAACCGATGTTCTCCACGAGAAATGTTCTAAAAAATTTCCTTTGTGTCAAAAATTGCCACTCCAATTTGCTTATCATACCCTTAACACTGTCTATTTCGCAATAACACAAAACGAGCTGCCCTTCTTTCGATATTTTCAATGTCCTCCGTCAATCTTATCTGATAAGGATACCATACCGCACACCAGTATTCCAGCTGAGGACGGAGAAAGCGTAGTATAGGCAGACTCTTTATCAGACCGGTTGCATCTTCTAAGTGTGCTGCCAATAAAAGACAGTATTTTGTTTGCCTTCTCCACAGCATTATTTATGTGAATTTTCGTATTTAAGTTGTTCACAACTGTAATTCCTAAGTAGTTAGTGAAATTGACACCCCTTAGATTTGTGTCATTTATCGTCTAATCGAAATTTAACGGATTTATTTTAGTACCCGTATGGATGGCTTCACACTTTTCGTTACTCAGAGTCAGTTGCCACTTTTCTCACCATACGGATACCGTGTCTGTGTCACGTTGGTATTGATTTTGATATTCCGATGATTTTACTAGACAGTAAACAACAACATCATGTGCAAACAATCTAAGAGGGCTGTTCAGATTGTCTCCTAAATCGATTATGTACACACATTAAAGAAAGTTTTGCATCACCTCGGTTTCGAGAGTTCCGGAACCTGTACAGAAAATTGGAATACAGATCAACAAAAACATCATTTCCGCCCTTTTTACTGCTCAAGAAAATCACACATTGTATGTCGCACCACCATACAGCGAGACCTTCTGAGGTGGTGGTCCAGATTGCTGTACACACCTGTATCTGTAGTACCCAGTAGCACGTCCTCGTGCATTGATGCATGCCTTTATTCGTCGTGGCATACCATCCACAAATTCATCAAGGCACTGTTGTTCCAGATTGTCCCACTCCCGGCTTAGATCCCTCAGAGTCATTCAAAGCCGGACGGAGTGGCCATGCGGTTCTAGGCGCTACAGTCTGGAACCGAGGGACCGCTACGGTCGCAGGTTAGAATCCTGCCTCGGGCATGGATGTGTGTGATGTCCTTAGGTTAGTTAGGTTTAAGTAGTTCTAAGTTCTAGGGGACTGATGACCTCCGATGTTAAGTCCCATAGTGCTCAGAGCCATTTGAACCATTTTTTTTATTCAAAATATGTGCATGATAGGGGTGCAAATTGTTGTCCATGAGGATGAATACCTCACCAATATGCTGCCGATATGGTTGCGCTACTGGTCGAAGGATGGCATTCGCGTATCGTATAGCCATTACGGCGCCTTCCATGACGACCAGCGGCCTACGTCGACCTCACATAATGCCACCCCAAAGCAGCAGGGAACCTCCACCTTGCTGCACTCGCTGGACAGTTTGTCAAAGGCGTTCAGCCTGACCGCATTTCCTCCAAACACGCCTTCGACCATTGTCTGGTTGAAGACATATGCGACACTCATCGGTGAAGAGAACGAGATGTCAGTCATGAACGGTCCATTCGGCATGTTGTTGGGCCCATCTGTACCGCCCTGCATGGTGTCGTGGTTGCAAAGATGGCCCTCGCTATGGTCGCCGGCATGGTGGCGATCTTGTCAGTCCTCCGAGCCATAATCCGTAGGTAGCGGTCATTCACTGCTGTAGTAGCCCTTGGGCGGCCTGAGCGAGGCATGTCTCTCTGTATCTCCTCCATGTCCGAATAACATCACTTTGGTTCATTCCGTGACGCCTGGACCCTTCCCTTGTTGAGAGCCCTTCCTGGTACAAAGTAACAATGCGGACGCAGTCGAACCGCAGAATTGATCGTTTAGGCATGCATGAACTACAGAGTCGTGTACCTCCTTTCTGGTGGAATGACTGGAACTGATCGGCTCTCGAACCCGCTCTGTCTAATAGTCGCTGCTCATGCATGGTCGTTTACATTTTTGGGCACGTTTAGTGACATTTTTGAGCACTCAAAGGGACTGTGTCTGTGACACAATATCCACAGTCAAGATCTGTCTCCAGGAATTCTGGGAACCGGGGTAACGCAAAACTTTCTTTGATGTGAGTGTATTAGGAACCGCGGAGGACCTATAACACTTTCCTCGAAGAACGCCAGGTATCAGATCTCCGTTACTCGATAACTTGCCGTCGATTATTATGTACTGTGACCTTTCTGACAGGAAACCACGGATCCAGTCGCACGACTGAAGCGGTACTTCGTAGGCACGAAATTTGATTAGAAGTCTCTTGTGGGAAATATACAAATCTAGAATAAATCAGAGTTGTCCTACCGATAGCACTGATTACTTGGCGCAGGTAAAGAGCTAGTTGTGTTTCACAAGAACGATATTTTATAAATCCGTGCTATCGACAGACCGATTCCTTCGACATAATTCTTGATATTCGAACACAGTATCCACCATTATAATGGAGTGCAATGTGAGTTGCAAGAAATGACAGACACTTCCAGGCCCACAGTAGTATGAATGTTGCATGGGCGATGAATGCCAGCAAGCAGTGAAACAGAGCTGGGCAGTGGCTATTGTCTGCGGGAATAGCCTCACGCGGTGTCCAGTTGCGGTGGCCGTCCCTCGGGGGTGGCAGTGTGGTATTGTGGGGGTGGGGGTGGAGGGTGAGGGTGAGGGCGGTGGGAGAGGAGGCGCCGCCCTCCGGCCCGGCTCGTCTCGGCTTTCTAATCAGCGCGTTATTTGGCCGGAATCCAATTCCAGGCGAGGCTGCAGCCGCGGTGCCGCCTTACGTCCCTCGTTATCCTCCAGCTGGGGCCAGACAGCCGGCCGGCCCAGCCAGCGAGCTGACTGCACCAGCGGTTTCTCCGCCCTCACCTGCCGCCAGCCCTTTGTGACGAGCCGTCTAGCGTGACACTGTCTTGTCGGGTCTTCAAATTTCCTCCGCGTATTATCTATCGTGCGATTCGATGTACGAGAGGCATTCATCGCTTCCAAAACAAAATAAGCCTGACCATTCTCATTTTCTGCAGTTTTTCTTACTATTACATTCTCAGACAATTAATTACTTACGATTCTGAATTGTAGGATTTAGGTGGAATGCGGTTCTGGCTGGGTGTTGTGTAGGCGTGGGGCTCAATTTAACAGTTGCCTTATTTCACATCAACAGAATGCAAACATACTCTCAATAAATCAAAGCCTGCCGGGATGGCCGAGCCGTTCTAGACGCCACAGTCTGGAACCGCGCGACCGCTACGGTCGCAGGTTCGAATCCTGCGTCAGGCATGGATGTGTGTGATATCCTTAGGTTAGTTAGGTTTAAGTAATTCTAAGTTCTAGGGGACTGATGACCTCAGAAGTTAAGTCCCATAGTGCTCAGAGCCATGTGAACCATTTGAATAAATCAAAATATTTGTGCAGTCCATAAAGATCCTTAAACAGTGCTCCACACAGTCAATGCAACAAAATGTGTCCTATTAAGTTAAATATCTGTAATAATTTTTGGAAACATTATTGGGAAAGAGAGCGATCTGATTACATATTTTCGAATAGTCACCAGTCTTGATTGAAAATATTTTATTAGAACGTAATTGACAATATTGACTGGAATACTCTCTTTCAAATTCTAAAGGTGGCAGGGGTAAAATACAGGGAGCGGAAGGCTATTTACAATTTGTACAGAAACCAGATGGCAGTTATAAGAGTCGAGGGACATGAAAGGGAAGCAGTGGTTGGGAAGGGAGTAAGACAGGGTTGTAGCCTCTCCCCGATGTTGTTTAATCTGTATATTGAGCAAGCAGTAAAGGAAACAAAAGAAAAATTCGGAGTAGGTATTAAAATTCATGGAGAAGAAATAAAAACTTTGAGGTTCGCCGATGACATTGTAATTCTGTCAGAGACAGCAAAGGACTTGGAAGAGCAGTTGAATGGAATGGACAGTGTCTTGAAAGGAGGATATAAGATGAACATCAACAAAAGCAAAACAAGGATAATGGAATGTAGTCTAATTAAGTCGGATGATGCTGAGGGAATTAGATTAGGAAATGAGGCACTTAAGGTAGTAAAGGAGTTTTGCTATTTGGGGAGCAAAATAACTGATGATGGTCGAAGTAGGGAGGATATAAAATGTAGGCTGGCAATGGCAAGGAAAGCGTTTCTGAAGAAGAGAAATTTGTTAACATCCAGTATTGATTTAAGTGTCAGGAAGTCATTTCTGAAAGTATTCGTATGGAGTGTAGCCATGTATGGAAGTGAAACATGGACGATAAATAGTTTGGACAAGAAGAGAATAGAAGCTTTCGAAATGTGGTGCTACAGAAGAATGCTGAAGATTAGATGGGTAGATCACGTAACTAATGAGGAAGTATTGAATAGGATTGGGGAGATGAGAAGTTTGTGGCACAACTTGACCAGAAGAAGGGATCGGTTGGTAGGGCATGTTCTGAGGCATCAAGGGATCACCAATTTAGTATTGGAGGGCAGCGTGGAGGGTAAAAATCGTAGAGGGAGACCAAGAGATGAATACACTAAGCAGATTCAGAAGGATGTAGGTTGCAGTAGGTACTGGGAGATGAAAAAGCTTGCACAGGATAGAGTAGCATGGAGAGCTGCATCAAACCAGTCTCAGGACTGAAGACCACAACAACAACAACAACAACGTAATAATCACATGTCATTCGTGACCAGTTTCGATTGTGTCAGTGGGATAGCGTACAGAGACCGCGTTGCCACACCAAAGTTGGCAATCGATACCACAGACGTTAAAGATGACTCTCTACAATCTGGAAAACTCATGGGGCCCTCCTAAAACCACAACTTCGCTATCAGCATAAAAGCGCCAATATAGTGTCGAACTAGCAAGAGCTCTGACAGTTCGAGACCGCCGCTACATCGTTGAGTAGGTCAGTGATAATTAAAATTTCTGATGAAATATACTTCGTAATGTTGACCATTTTACCTCAATTGAACTGTTTGTTAATTAGTGCAGCAAGTGATGCTGTGCTAGTCCATGAAAGTTGTAAGTTATGCAGTACTCCTGTGGCAAAGAATTGTGTCAATAAATCTTCAATTCATTTATGTATCAAAGTGTTTGAGCCTTATCCCAGAGCAACCAAAGAACCCACAGTGGTGGCAAGACGGAAGTAGTTTCACCTGGTCACAACAATCACACCACGTCTCATTAGGTGGTGAGCACAGTCGACCAGCGGAGCACGGATAACTGTCCGAAGAAAAATTGGCTCTGAGCACTATGGGACTTAAGATCTGAGGTCATCAGTCCCCTAGAACTTAGAACTACTTAAACCCAACTAACCTAAGGACATCATACATATCCATGCCCGAGGCAGGATTGGAACCTGCGACCGTAGTGGTCGCGCGATTCCAGACTGAAGCGCCTAGAACCGCTCGGACACACTGGCCGGCAGCTGTCGGAAGATACCTCCAACAACTGCACCGCTGTTCATCTCTGCTCACCACCTAATAAGACGTGGTCTGATCATGATCTGGATATCACAAAAACCGGTTATTATCACATGCGATTTGTAATAAAAACGATTGCGATCAAGAGCGATTACTGTTTCAAAGAATAATATACAAAACTGGCAGCAGCATCAATAATTTAGAATGCACTCTCTCGGCCATAACCAGTCATAATATCTGAGAAAAGTTCAGTGGTGAAACATAACATGGCAAAACAAATTAAATAAAAAAACAACTTAATAATAGCTTAAGGAGGAACTTAATACCCTCCTACACATTGGCCTACTGCTAATACCACCACAAGATATCTACACACAGCTCTCTGCCAAACTACCTACACATGTATCTAAATAAATTCTTACACAGAAACACAAAAAATGGACTATTCACGCAATAGAGGTGCGCCAAATAAGGCAATAGTCACAAATATTTTAGGAATTTCCAGTACAGTTCGCCGGATGGCAGCATCCACATGATCGGAAATGGTGTCCTACTGACAAAAGACAAGAAGAGGCACCATGTCTTACGTTATACATCTGCAGAAGTGAATCTTTGGTTTTGAAAGTCTTTGTTCAGCTGTTAAGGTATCTTTTCTTAAGCTCTGGAGTTATCAGTTTAGTGACTGCTATATATATATATGATGATTCTTTTGAAGCATGTTTATAGTAGTTTTCAAGCATTTGACTTATTTTCAGATAGGGGTGTTAGAATTGGCAGACACATGTTCGGAAGGGCCGAAAATCTATGTATAGAGCAATACGGCCACCCTGGCAGCATTAGGACTAAGGGGTCTTATTGGACTCTCACGCCTGTTTTTCCCCGTAATATGAATTATTAACTAATTTTATTTATTTAATTCATTTCTATGGTAATTTTAGGTATTTTTGCCTATTGTAGCCCAGCTAGCCGATGGAGTGAAAGTTAACGAACCAAGCTCAAAAGATCAAAGTGATACTCCTTCTGAAACGAAACACTCTTTATCTGTTTCAACATTGGTGGGAGGCTCTTCACACGAAGAGTCAATCTAGAGGCGATAAAGTTTAAATTATGTGAGGATCAAAGTAACCTAAGGTTTATTACAAGAGAAACCTCTAACGTCAATACGACGTCACTGGAAGGCAACATTAAAAGCTTCGGGAAGAAATTCCCAATCTGTCTCCAATATCCAAAAACGGGACGCATCTACATCTTGATATTCTTTGACCTGGACTGTGAACTTGGTGGAAGATAACAGTCGCTGTTCCCTCTGTGGACTCTATGTCCACTACCTTTTCCAAATTTTCAGTGACCTCAAATTTTAGCGTTAGTAGCTCAAGAGTTATTATAAAGGCACACGAAGTTTCAAGTTAATCGGCTGACTAGCCTGGCAATGAAAAATTGTCATACTTTAGATACCTTAAGGTGCCTCAGAGCAAGTAACAAGGTGAATTCTCAGAAGAATTGTGCAAACAACTTAATCACGCTGCCAGTGTAGTTCAAACAACACACTTGAAGATTAACGCAATTAATCATGCACACAGTGCGTAGTTAACAAACAGAAATGCTGTCACTCATAGATCATACGCCCACTCTCCTGTGCACCGCCAATAAACAACCACAACCTGTCACTTGACACCCACAGACTTCCGGGTACAACCTGTGGCTAGCAAAGACGCCCAGTGTACCCGTTGTATAGCACACCATGCACTGCATCAACCATAAAGCCACCAGCGTGCAACTGTCAGCTGCAAAAGCTCTCAAATAGTGCTCCTCTTGACATATGGATGCCCCTTTCTCTGCCTCGACTAGGATTGCCATCCGTCTGGCCGGGGTAAGACACCAACCGCTCCACCAGGCGGTAGTGCCCACACAGTGGCGACTCCCCGCGCAGACCGTAGTGACGTCCGGCTGACAGTACCGCACGACACCAGTTTCTCGAGCAACTCGCTCTCAGTTCTCCCTAGCACTCGTTCATTCGTCTCTACGTCCGCCCCTATAGCTGAGTGGTCAGCGTGGTGGATTGCCGTCCTATGGGCCTGGGTTCGATTCCCGGCAGGGTCGGGGATTTTCTCCGCTCAGGGACTGGGTGTTGTGCTGTCTTCATCATCATTTCATCCCCATCCGGCGCGCACGTCGCCCAATGTGGCCCCCCGCAAGGCACCTCCCGGCCAATGACGCCAAACGCTCCTTTCCATTTCATTCGTCTCTACAACATTGCGGGCCCAGCCCGCAATTCACTTCGGCTGCCGCACCAGTCGGGTTGTAATGAGTCACCACCGGCCTGTCCACTGCTTCCACTTTATCGACGTCGCTGCCCTTCGGAAATGTTGCTTTCCACTTGCTGCAGCTGATGATCATCCCGCCGATCGTGCCTGCGATCAGCTTGGCGAAGGCAGCGCTCGTCGTAGTCACGTGACCGCACTGTCCATATGCCCGCGGTTCTAGTGCAACAACTCCCGTAAAAGACTCTTTGGGGGTGGGGAATATATGCGGGCAGCTCGACAAGTTACAGTTCACACAATAATCGAAATCATCATTCTAGCATCTCATACACAGTTTTTTAATCGATTTTCGAGCGGACAAAAGGGACAAAAATAAATTTATAATTTTCGTGCTGATGTTCATGTTTTCTTTCAATTCTTTGGGGCTGGACGAAGATAGAGCCAGTACCGAAAAACTGATCCCATATCTGTGTTCAAAATGGTAAAGTCTCTCTAAAATCGTTCTCAAATTCTTGGCACCAAAATATGAATTGACCAGTGTCATACCAGTACGCGTTTCAGTGTCCGTGGGCAATTACTCAGATACATTACTGGTATTACTTTTGTACGTGTGCAGATTGTCTCAGGTGGCGGTAGTTGCGCAGGACAAGTCATACGCGATTTGAACGCGGTTCTAACCTTTAGTTGCAATTTCTGATGTTGAGAAACGAGAAGGAGCAATGTGTTTTACTTGGTAAGAAACTTTCTGTATCTAATATCACATAAATATTTATTTATTTTTGACAACGAGGTTCAAGAGACTTTGAAGACCAGAAGATGAGAGCCAAGCATGTCGAAACTGGTTGTCTAAAACAAATATTTATGCGATTTTGGCTATAAAATGTTTTTTACAAAACTATATTTATTTCACTATAGGTTGGCGTGGTGGTCTGGCACATCCATGCTGCTAGCGAAGCGATAGCGAGTAACAGGAGTGTAGACATCCAGTGTGCGAGCCATGGCTTCGACGTCTGGCACCGGCACATGCCCAGTGTCTCGTAAGCTGGGAAGGCCTCAACCCTCCGTCCATCGCTGCTGTGGCTGGACCCTTAGGCAGGTGCTCCTGTCAGGACGACGGATGGACGATGGAATCCTCACTGTGGTAACCCTCATTACAGCAGACGCCGTCTTGATGGCTTGCCAGTTCGATGCCCAGCCTGGCTGGGCGGCAGGTGTAATATATATCAAAACAAGCTTGTTGTTGGTTTGAAACTTCCTGGCAGATTAAAACTTTGTGCCGGTACGAGACTCGAACTAGGGACTTTTCCCTTTCGCGGGCAAGTGCTCTAGTAACTGAGCTACCCAAGCTTGACTCACGATCCGTCCTTACAGCTTTAATTCCGTCAGTACCTCGTCTCCTACCTTTGAAACTTCACAGAAGCTCTTCTGCGAAGCTTGCAGAATTAGAACTCCTGGTAGAAAGGATTTTGCGGAGAATGTTTCCAGAATGTGATTTTCACTCTGCGGCGGAGTGTGCGCTGATATGAAACTTCGTGGCAGATTAAAACTGTGTGCCGGACCGAGACTCGAACTCGGGACCTCTGCCTTTCGCGGGCAAGTGCTCTACCAACTGAGCTACACAAGCACGACTCACGCCCCCTCCTCACAGCTTTACTTCTGCCAGTACCTCGTCTCCTACCTTGTACACTTCACAGCGAACCTTGCTGAACTATCACTCCTGGAAATAAGGATATTGCGGAGACATGGGTTAGCCACAGCCTGTGGGCTGTTTCCAGAATGAGATTTTCACTCTGCAGCGGAGTGTGCGCTGATATGAAACTTCTTGCAAGGTTCGCACACAGTTTTAATCTGCCAGGAAGTTTCATATCAGCGCACACTCCGCTGCAGGGTGAATATCTCATTCTTGTTGTTGGTTAATCGCTGCAGGTGTATGCCATTTGCTGCAACTCTGCCGTGGCGTTCCAGATTATAGTAAAGCCGTCGCACGTAATACAAGCTAGCTAACGTTGGCGTTCCGCTCTACGAGCTTTGTGACGTTACTTCCCGCTATTTCTGCTTGAGAAGCCATTTCGTCACGTGAAATGCCAAGTGCGTTCTGGTATATTTCAGCAACGTGCCACGTAAAGTAGAACCAATAGGAAGCAAGGACGCTCCATACGTCACAAACAGAAAGCAAGATGACATTTGTAGCGTTCAGTGGAACCCCAGTGGATTTTATGTTATAAATAACACCCTGCGAATATATGCTGTTTCTGAGCACCAGCACACTGAGTAATTCGCGTGTCATGAGAGTAAGCAGTTTTAATGCAACGACCCGTTGAAGAGTCATTAAAACGTGTCGATCTTGTTAGGATCATGTTGTAATAAAATGTTCGCAACACTTCCGCGATTAAAGCCTTTAGAAGACTGAGACATCGAATACCAGGTCGCTATAAGATGAGCTCCAGCATAGCGTCCTTGACCGACGTCCCAAGTTGTGGTGCGGATGCTGGATCGGCAGAGGGTTCACCACCTGCTGTTCAATATCTTTCACCTTCTCGTTTTCAAAAGGGTTGTGCGAGTTTCCTATGAAATTAATAGAAATTATTTCTGCTATATTTGATGTTATGTAAATATAGGTGCGCTCTCTGTCAGGAGTTCGATTTGGTAAATTTATGTAAGCTGATGCCATTACTGAGTGGACATGCATCTTTCATTTTTGTCTTATTACACGTTCACTGATACAGAAGTTACCATTTATGTATACCACAGACAGAAGAACGTGACTAGCGTAAGGTCAAGAAAGGAAACGTTCGTTTTAATAAACCTAATATACAATCGCACCAAAAAGTATTGGCACAGTTACATTTTATTGCTTGTAGGTTAAACGAAACATATACTTCAGAACAGAACCCAGACACGTGCCACCTGACACGTGCCACCATAGGTTACAAATATGTCCAAATCACCTGTCCGTAAAATAACATACAGTGTTATGAAAATAAACATCGCTCTTCTGCATTCAAAAAGGCATTGGCACACGCATATGAATCGGACAGTGTGTTCGTTTTCTTCATTGTTGTTCACCTTCTAATAGCTAGTGCGCATCCCGTTAGCGTCTATAACAGCACGTAAACGCCTAGGAATGCTTTGTATTAAATTCCGGTTGATATCAGGGGTAATTTTCGATCATTTCTTCAGGAGCACTTTCTCCAAGTCGTTTTTACCGGACGGACGCCTTTTTCTGACTTGTGTGTTCAAATAGTTCAAATGGCTCTGAGCACTATGGGACTTAAAATCTGAGGTCATCAGTCCCCTAGAACATAGAACTACTTAAACCTAACTAACCTAAGGACATCACCCACACCCATGCCAGAGACAGGATTAGAATTTGCGACCGTAGCGGTCGCGAGGTTCCAGACTGAGGTGCGTAGAACCGCTCGGCCACTGCGGCCGGCTGAGTTGTGCGTCAAGATGATCCCACAGGTTCTCAGTGGGGTACAAATCAGGGCTCTGAGGTGGTGGTATAACCCTTTTGGGGCATTGTACAGTAACCACTCCCGCGTTTTCATGACGGTATGTTTTGTGTCGTTGTAAGGCCCAATGTCTGTGAATTAGCGCGTAAATTACCTCGCAACACGCCGATGTATATCATCCATTGTACCGTGGATTACAGCTAGGTTTCCAACGCCGGACGCCGCCCTACAGCCCCAGACCATGATACCGGCCCCACCGTGTTTGTCTGTGGCAGGCATGTGTTTGTTGTCGAGGTCCGTAAACGGCTTGCGCCAAACTTTCTTTCTTGTATCAAATCCGAACACATTGAACTTCGGTTCTTTGTTAAGGATCACAGTGCTCCAAAACTCCATAGGCTTGCTAATGTAGTTGTTGGGAAACTGCAGGAGTTTCTGCCGGTTAGTTTCCGATATGTGTCGCTTTTTCCTGGGAGAACGTCCATGCATGTCAGCCTCATTCAACACATTTCGTATAGTTTGAACACTAACCGTCTTCTCGGACGTTGTCTGAACAACCTCGGCAATAGTTGCTGCACTTGTAGCAGGTTCCTTCCGAGCAAGTGCGACGATACGGCGACGCTCTCGGGTTGTAAGCACTTTCGGACGTCCGGGACGGCACTTATTCACTGTTGTTCCAGTCTCTCTATATTTACGAATGATGGTTCGTACCGAGGTGTACCTAACAGACGCCTTTGCTCCGATTTGTCGATAGCTTCTCCCTTGTGAATGGAGCAATACCACTCTGTCACGCAACGCCACTGAATGTTCCTTATTCTTCGGCCCCATGCTGACCACTATCGCGCAAAACAGCAACAGACAAGCGACTGGGCCGACAACAACACGCAGTGTCTATTGCTTCAGCAGATGGCGTTCCGGTACCTGAAAACCCAGCAGTATACCGAGAAGCCAAGCTTTGTGCCAATACTTTTTGTGTGCATAGGAGATACATGTTTGCCCTTAACACTGCATTTCTTTGTTAATGGTAGGCACTGTGGGCAGAATTGTAATGTCCGGTATGTGAGATAGCACGTACATGTGCTGTGTACCGGAAGGTGCGGCGTTTGTAACCAGCAACGATAAATACACACATGTGCTAGTACTTTTTGGTGCGATTGTAGGAATTATACGCGCGTTAATTTTCATGGGCAAACTGTATGGTTTACGAGCCAAATAAAGCAGACGACTGCTGTTGGAGAGCGATAGTTCACGTTAACTAGCTCGTGTTGTGTGGCGACGGCACTGTCTCTCGTGACTTTGTTATTGGACAAAATTCGGCGCGATATCCCTCAAGAGGACATCCAACAAGTCTATCAGTCAATGCAAAGCGGAATAACTGTTTGTATAAGACCATAAGTGGACCAACACGTTATAGACTTGTTCAATTTTTGAAGCTCTTTCTCTTAATAAATCATCCAACTTTTCTAAAATTGTAATCATTTGTGTGTTTGTACATGTGCATCAGATTCGGATAATTCCTTCGTGTTGCTTCTTTTCTTCCCCACGCACATTCACAATGCGCATCAGTTACAAGAGCGTGTTTGATATAGAGGGCTGCGCAACAATGAGAGTGTGAAAATGATTGGCGACCCCACTGAACAGCTCCAATATTGTCAACAGTAGATGGCTGTCGCTGGGAATATGTCGAAAAGTAATTGTTGTCGGGCATGCGTTTGTAGTAATTTATTCTAGTTCTATTTCGTGTGAAAATATGGACACATTTTTCTTAAACATCCTACATAAATTATTACTTTTATACTGTCATATTACGCTGCATCACCCAGCGAGAAGATTACAGTGTGCATGAGACTTTGGATGAATCACCTCTAAGCTAAAGAAATATTGATAAAGATCAAAGGAACGTGACTTTTTCCCACAGAAATTTAATATATTTGTTTTTTTCCACAGTGAAATGCGTATAGGCAAGTAGCTGTGGTGATGAAGCAACAACTAGCGAATATTGTGACACTCTCACACATCGCCTGCAAACATGATAAACTGGAAATCTGCGGCTCCGACTGCCTGACGCATTCAGTGGAAGATCTTACTTAAAGATCTGCCGGTCTTATGGATGAGGCGCCCCCACAGTGAGTAGGGGAAGACTTCCCCTGCAAAATAAAGGGCAGTTGCACGCGTTCTGTCAAGTGGAAAATAGGAGGCAATCGCCATTACTTGCTGATATGAGCGCCTAAAATATTGACAATACATTCTTTTTCCCTCCTCTTTAGAATTTCGTGAGTATTCCCTTCTTCAAATAAAAATTACATTTGATTTTACGTTCGTCATTTGTCGCGAGATGAAGTGGCTGCCCATTTACTATAGCCAGAGACGTCGACAAGTAGAAATACGGACAGGTGCATGTCGGACAACTCCAGTGCATAAGCAGTGAGCAAGGTGCCCATGATGCGGAGAGAAAAAACTAAGAGAATTTCGGAAGCTGCCAAGTATTTGATTAAATGTAAATGTATAATTTCCTCTTCACTTTCATTAAAGCTTTCGAGACTATTGATTTCGACGTTATCTGCATAACAATTCAAAAGGGGAAAAGATAGGATTCTCTGTCAAGATGAAAACAGTGTATTACAGGTTACCAACAATTGCATAATGAATTGAATGCAAGGGATTGAAGCGAAACCTAATGCGTTAGATGCACTGCTACTTTAGCAAAGATTCAGCAGTGGATATGAGATCAATGACGATATTGGAGACCACGTTGCAGAGAAAGTCTTGGACTTCCGTCAGCTTCGATACAAAATGACGAAATACGGACGACACAAGGAGGATATAAGAAGAAGAACAGCACAACAGAAAAGAGCATCCGCAGCTAAAAAATATGTACTAGCATCGATCACAGGCCTTAACACGGAAATAAAATTTATAGGAATGTACCCCTGGTGTTCAGCATTGTGCATGAGATAAACATTGATTGTGGGGAAACCAGGAGGTGAAGAGAAGCGTTTGAATAGTGTTACAGAAGGGTGATAAAAATTGAGTGCTCAGATAAGAAATGAAGGTCTTCTTTGCAGAACTGACTAGACAAAAAGATAAAAACTATAGAGAAAAGATTACAACATATAGAAGATATACCTCAGGTCGTTAGGTGATTGTGCTACGCTGAGTTGATCAGGCTGGCAGTAGAGAGTACATCGTGGAAGGCAACATCAAGCCAGCCGGAAAAGAGGAAAAAGAAGGAAAACAAGAACTACCGAATGTAGGGTCGTCGTAATTTTCCCTATACAAATACAAAATATTTCCTTCCTCTCTCTCCGTAAATACTACCTTCATGCTGAGGACCTTTAATCATAGCTGAGTGTCGGACTAAGAAATCTTTGTGTATCAATAGACAATTAACGGTTTTCTTTAAATGACACATCCTGTGCGTGAAATCGCATGTAACTGTAATCATGTGATAAGAATGTGTCCATAGGAAATTTTTCAGATTCGCTTGGACTCCCGTGTGGGATTACATTATATTAGATTCACAAACTGACAGCACGAGTTCATTCACGTGTTTCACGTTCGCTGAGCAGCTTAAGGTGCACATAGTACGGTAATCAAAAATATTGTAATGTGACAAAGTTGTTTTAAAACCGGTGCAGTTAACGGAGATAATAAAGACTCTTACTTGAGATGTATAAACATGACTTTGATACCATGTCAGAAGAAATGTTTTAGTGACGGCACTTTGAAGTGAACAGAGAACGAGTTGCGGTGTACTGTTTGGATGATCTAAACTCAACTACGCACAGAAAATTTGACCCAGAAATTCATACTGTGACGTCTCCTGGAAAGCCCTATAAAAATTAAACCAAACTCATACCAGACGTGTGAATGTGAAGTGTAAACAAAGTACAAAACTCAGAGCATTTCTACCGATAAAAACCTTGGCTATCACGACAGATAATTATAAAACCTACAGTTCGTTAATATGATTTTTTGTGTTAAAATGTTAATAAAATTTGTCTTTCAGTATGAAAGAATAACTATACAATGTAAGGAAATTCTTTGTAATCATGGAAATTCTATCTCATTAATGTTAAAGACACTTGTTTCAAAGATCTAATAGTACTTTTGACTATTCTGTTGGAGAATTAAGTCGCTTGGCTTTATTTTCTGTTACAATATATGGTAAAAAATTTCTCCTTTCTTATTCAAGTCATCTTCATCCCTGTGGAAATATTTAAGTGAAATTAATTATTTAGAGTGAGCTTTGTGGGAGACTGCCCATCTGGCTTTCTTTTGTCGGAACAGCTCACACACGGCCATTACGTGAAATTTAATTAAAATATTAAATACTAGGCTTCGCCCTCAAGTTAACATAATAAATGAAAACTGATAATAATTTTAAAGCATTAATAATTGCAAAGTTCATTTTATGAGCATTTTTACGGAATTACGTAGATAAATTTAACTGCAGTAGGCAATACGCTTCGTGATATCTTTCAGTTTTCAATTAAATTTAATTCTGTCAAGTAAATGCTCCACTCAACTGAAGCCAATGTGACGTAACTGAAATTATTTATCGTGAGTACAAATCCTTACGCTGCCTAGGTGATTATGTCGTATCTCTCTCTACGCAACCATTAGTTTATCGGTCAATAACACTAGTAGTTTCAGGCTACTTCTGTTTGTCTTTGAGCTAGCCGCGAGGTTGGATAACGTAGTTAAACCATTACAAGCAACACTGTATCCATTTTTATTAATATTTTTGCCTGCGTAGGAACGTTGACCGTCGTCGGCGTATAATCAAGGCGCATTTAAGAGCGCGCAGAACATCAGCGACGCCATCAGTGTTTTAAATATCATTTACCTTTTTCCAAACAATCCCAATCGTACCTTACATTAAAGTAAAAACATTTTAATACCAAAGAAGAGAGGTAGACTGAAAGAAACTTGTATAGGCCTTCGTATTCAGGCGTATTCAACTACACAGATATGTAAACAGGCAGAATACGGCACTGCGAGGCACGACTGGGTACCATCATGGCTCCGCCAACATCCCCAAACAGTTTCCCATGAAGACACAGCTCGTCTTGTCTCTCAGGGTATTAGCAGATGTGGGATTCCTTTTGAAACAATAATCAGTTCTCTTACTTCTTTTCATCTGACTGTCGTTTTCATTTGATTGTCACTTATAAGAAAGAAATTTCCGAGTATGTTTGGAGCACATCATTCTATGGAAGAGAATCATCGACTGTAGAATAATCGGGAAAGAAGTGAATCGAATTTGCTTCAGATGTGGCGCTATAGATGTGGTAAGGAATGAATAGGATCTTTGCAGAATCGGGAGAGAAAATGACATATGGGAGACACTGACAAGAAGAAGGGACCTCACAGAACGCGTGTTAAGGCATCAGAAAGCAACATGCATGATACCAGGGGGAGCAGCAAAGTGCAGAAATCATCGGGTAAGACGGGGATAAATTCAACAAATTATGTAATAATATATGGATGTAAGTGCTACTCTGTGAAGAATCGGTTGGCACGCAGGAGGAAGTCCCTATATTACTGGACAGAAAGAAAAGGAAACAGTGATGTTCTGCAAACGATCAGTGTGCTCAGATATCTTTCATGATCTATCCAAAAAGAAAAGAAGCTTTTCGACATTCATTGAAACACAAACAATTTTAATAGACATATTTGAAGAGAAAATTTTGGAAAGAAAACCAAGGGGAGGCTTAGAAAGAAGACAGTCGAAGATATATTGGAAACTATCAAGAAATGAGGCGTACAGCAAAAAACGAAGACATAGCCTTTAGAAAATGTTTATAAGTACATTGATGTCATTCAGGTAAGTGAGAGAAATAAAGGCGTCTATAGAAAGACGCGACTCCTTGTTCAGTTGTACTCGACTTTAACTTATGAATATCACCCGTCTATGTAGCTGGTTTCAGTCACATGGGGAGTCTTCATCTGAGACCACGACTTTCGATGTACGTATAAACAAAAAAGAAAAGAAAATACGGTTTAAAGATCTACTTAGTGTGTCAGCAACACAGATGAAAAAAAATGGCTCTGAGCAGTATGGGACTTAACATCTAAGGTCATCAGTCCCCTAGAACTTAGAACTACTTAAACCTAACTAACCTAAGGACATCACACACATCCATGCCCGAAGCAGGATTGGAAACTGCGACGTAGCGGTCGCGCGGTTCCAGACTGAAGCGCCTAGAACCGCTCGGTCACACCGGCCGGCAACGCAGATGAGTTTAAATTCATAACTGAATGTTGTGTCACCTATTTTCATTTTCAGGAAGATTTCAGTGAGTTCAGTACAGTTTATATAATAAGTTATGCATGTTTTTCATCGAATATTGCGTCTAATGTGTCACCTATTTTCATTTTCAGGAAGATTTCAGTGAGATCAGTACAGTTTATATAATACGTTATGCATGTTTTTCATCAAAGATTGCGTCTAATGGAAAAAAAGCCAACGTTAGACTGCCCTGCCTCTTTGCAGAATTACATTCAGCGTGTTAGAATCTGTGATGCTCACCAAGACATTACACGCAGCTCAATAGCCAACAATGAGTCAAATATATCCGTGATCACCATATGATCACAAGGCGCTCATGTTACATTTACATTATACCGTTTCATAATTATGCTCGTCCCGTATATCTGCTACGGCTTTCCTCATTTTGTAATAAAATACAGCGAATGGCACGTCGTATTAGCGTGTTTTAAACCACGTTTTAGTTTCCGCTTTCAAAGCAGAGTCACTCGTGTCATGGTTAGAGTGGCGGCTGACCGCCACAGAAAAGCCTGCGACGCGCCGCAGTGCTGAAAAACAAACATCAGCTCACCATATAAAGTATCTGTACACTAAAATGATATAACACATTTTTATTCATCTCGATGAGATCTACCTGAAACAAAAACGGACGTCGATGAGTCGAGCTTAACCTTAACCAGTTACATTCGTCAGTAACACCGTTTTAGTCTGATTTCCGATTATGTGTGGATCGTCTGCTAGCGCATCGTCCTGGTGTTCCTGTTATTGCTCCGTTTAATATAACGCAAAATATTGCGCAATAAGTGTTTAAGTTCTCCTGACGTATGTTTGACCAGGAGGGCGTAGATAAAGACTAACTGCGCAATATTTCGTCGTGATTTACGTCACAGAAGTCAATTATGGTCAAAGCTAAAGCTAATTTAGACTAGTTCTTTAAGTACATATTGACCTACGTCGGTCAATTATTTTAAGTGTGTTGACCGGAGCGATGTTCGCCAAGTCACACTTTAGCTTTAAACGTAATTCCGCTGTCATTCCCAACGTGCAATGGCAGTGGTCACCAGGCCCGAATTATGATGGCAGTGTTCCACACACAGTTTTTACAGTATATGTGTGCATCACCTCCACGAAGGCAAATTCAGTACCCCATTGCCGCCACATTATCCCCTACTTTAGTGTTTTCTGCAACTCATAACCATAACTTCTTCAAGAAGCTCAATCAGGCACGTGCATTAGTTTTTGACATGATTATAGACCGTTTCAGGTCAAATACACTAACCTTGAATAATGACCATCTATTTTATATGGCCCGTATTGCCGGATGTTACAGATTAGATATAGACTTGTTCATAAGTTCAATCATGACCATTTGTGTGCTAAGTTAATAGTATGTTCATGCGTTGTAACCATAGGTAAGCAAGTGCTTAACAATTACGTCTTAAAAATTTCTAGACCTAGTCATAATAACGACGATGTTAGCTTTATATTTTCCTTCCCAATCCTAAGTTCTTTCTAGGTGATTAAACTTCGTGCTTAAGCACAAAATTTTCCTAGACAGGCAATACCTTGTAAGCACATGATGTCTTCCTCATATCATGACCAATGAATACTTCATAAATGTTAAAACAGTCAATCGAAGTACGTTCTGCATAGGACAAGATACACGCCATTTTCCTCAGCTATATCTTTTATTTCACATTACTAATAAATTCAAGGTCAGGAGTCAAGTTCGCGTCTTGTACCAACAAGTAACTATCACACAGTTTATGCGCAGGCGCAAGGTACTGTGTCCGCCTAGGAGGGCCTCATGACGCTATGGTCAGTTCCAGTACAGCACTCGTGGCTGCCGCATCGCGGTCGCGAAGTGGGGTCGAGGCAGTTTCAGATACGTTTTTACAGTCTGACGATAATTTATCGATTTGTAGTTTTACCTTGACGATGTCTACTATGGACAAACGGTAGTTACTGTAATTCTGAAGAAGGTTGAGTTATCCCGACTGAAAGCTAGGTAAATTCCAGGCAATCGTTGCAACTGAGGTTGTTGGCTATTAAAATTAAAATTAAAAAATCATAAGTACCACATGCAGGAGTATCTGTGAAATTTACGACCAGCCGACATTTCTCGATATAGGCGGGAAACACGAAAACGCTACCACTGACGATGTTTAAATGGATAAAAGCGTAAAGCGAGAATGCATGTTTTGGTTGTTGGAAAGACGGGTTTCAAATACCTGGAACGTCAATACGGACACTATCAAATATTGAAACTTCCTGGCAGATTAAAACTGTGTGCCGGACCGAGACTCGAACTCGGGACCTTTGTCTTTCGCGGGCAAGTGCTCTACCAACTGAGCTACCCAAGCACGACTTAGGCACCGTCCTCACAGCTTTACTTCTGCCAGTACCTCGTCTCCTACCTTCCAAACTTTGCAGAAGCTCTCCTGCGAAACTTGCAGAACTAGCACTCCTGAAAGAAAGGATATTGCGGGGACATGGATTAGCCACAGCCTGGGGGACGTTTCCAGAATGAGATTGGTAGAGCACTTGCCCGCGAAAAGCAAAGGTCCCGAGTTCGAGTCTCGGTCCGGCACACAGTTTTAATCTGCTAGGAAGTTTCATATCAGCGCACACTCCGCTGTAGAGTCAAAATTTCATTCTATTATCAAATATTCTTTATAAAGAAGCTGCTGGTGGGAAATTCCTACATGTATGTAGTAGGAACACAGTGCTTTGTGATCAATAAAGCT
Organism: Schistocerca americana; assembly: GCF_021461395.2. Taxonomy (NCBI): domain Eukaryota; kingdom Metazoa; phylum Arthropoda; class Insecta; order Orthoptera; family Acrididae; genus Schistocerca; species Schistocerca americana. Next base: position 158,265,212 of record NC_060119.1, on the reverse strand, counting down.
ATTCTTCACCTGCTCTGTGACATTTTATGCGACTACAAATCTAATCCTATCTACCAGAATGGTCGCTAGCCTCCTACAAGACTTCATTTGATACCTTTATTATCTAATAAATAACGTACCGGTACCTCTCTCCATTCCAAGTAGCAGCCTTCGCAGTCCGCGATAACAGCTGGCGCAGCAGCAGAAGGCGGCGCCTGCAAAGTAAACTCGCTTGCTCCGGCGACGACTTCCCCCCTCACCGCGCGGCGCTCTGCGCATCGGCATTCCGCCTCCGCCTCGCCTGCCAGTAATTCAGTTTTCGTAGCGCAGTCGGGAGCAGCCGAAGGACCCCTCCAATAATTTTTAATAACCACCGGAAGTGCAGCGGCGGAGGCAGAGGCGGCGGCTGGCGTCCGAGGAGCGCGCCCTGGAGACAGCGTCGACGACGCAGACGTCGCTCGCCTCCAGGGGCCGGGCGCCGCCCTAATGTCGTTACAGCGCTGCGCCGGGCCGCGCCGGACGCCGTTTATTAGTTTCGTTATTTGTGTCAATCGGCGGCGATCGTAAACAGCGCGGCGCCTAACGACGTCACAAATGCCTCCCCCACTCCCCCGGGCGGTCCTCCTGCTTAAAAAGAACTTTTCCCCCCTGTAGCCGTGCTTAATTCTCAATCGTAAAAGCCTTAGCAGCTGCACGAGGGTCGTTTAAGCAGTTGCTCGTTGCATCGGAAGAGAGGGCATAATTTTCGTCGTCACTACAAGCATAAATGGAGGCTGTGGAAAAACAGCATTGTTTCATTACTGGAAAAAAATTCTCATTCCATTCTTCTAGTCCTCTTTGCCAACGATATGACACACTAGGATAACACCTCTTACATTGGACCACTTCTTAAATGTATACCACATCGTACATTAACCAAACTAATTCCAGAAACATGTGAAGCGGTTTATAAAGCACTGAAGGGGAAATATCTGAAGGTAAATAAATGTTTAGTACCCTATATGGGCAATTAATAGAATTAACGTTCCAACAACTACAAAAATTAATAAAAAAGTATGTAACAGATGGAGCGCTTTTTCACTTGCGGCATCCAGAATTCAAAAATAGAGAAAGTAAAATAGAGAGCTGTTTTAGAGTCTGACCACTTCCTTTATTCCGGCTTGACGAAAATCTGCCTGGATATTTCCAGACGTAGAGGAGGATGGCTGTAGCGGCGGTTGTGAATGGGAAGTCTCCTGCAGCATATCCCACCTGCCTATCCGCACACCATTAATAACATGCATTGTGCCTCTGGCTCACCCTCCCCCCTTCCCATCCCAGTCAAAGTAAGGTTATTAAAGAGTGTCCCAACCATAGTTGGTCCCAACTTTAAAGCCATGTTTACAAACATACCACAGGAGCGTCAAATAGCTGTAGCGATGCCAGCGCTTCAAGCAGTTACATTTCACATTGCAGTGAACATGCGAAAAAAAAAAACCTACAGTGCGTTCCGTAGATCTTTTGATCTTTCGCAATAGCATATATCTTGCAGTAAAAGAGATATGTTTCACAGTGTTGAACATGAACAAATACCCTTACCTCTTAAGGCATGCACTTTTAAGCTCATGCTTAGTGAACATTTTTGTCTTGTTCTGGTCATAATATCAGCTCTCAAACTCTGGAATATATATATATATTTTTAACACAGCTTAGGGAAAGTATCATAAGCCATCAGAGGCATCAGCACGCCCGCAGAATCAAATGCATCAGTTCTTCACCGCGTAGGAGCATTTGATATTTGTCGATTACAGTGCCGTCTGCCACGAATTCGAAACAATTATGTGAGCAAACAGTAGGTCTTTTTGAAATAGAATCCGAATATGCAATAAAAGTTCAGTATTTGAAGATACAGAACCGACACCGCCCACGCAGGAGGGGTGGGTAGGAGATGGCCAGTTATAGCACAGACAACATGTTATTCCTACGCTGTGTCGTTTTCGAGATATTTAGCGGTCTCAGTTTGAGGCAAACACCCTGTGTTTTGGTGACGTTTGTTGCACGGGTTCTGGAAAACGGTCTGTGACCGAAACCGGTAGCTTATTGAAGAATGCTGTCAGTAGCAGTTTCTTGTTCAACAGCAGGTGGAAGGAATCAGACGTCGCTGGGTTATCCCCCACCACGTTTATGTCTTTAAGACCACCTGCAATAGATCATTAACTCGAACGACGACAGCCGATCGCTGCCTCTGCTGTAAATCTTCACGCTTCCCAGAGGCAGGTGCATCGAGTTTACAACAGTGGTGTCAGCCGTAATTTGTGTCAATCTCAATGATTGAGTGTTTTGGCTGACAAGTAACCGTCTCTGTAATATTCCCGAGCACAACTGAACACATAAATTCCTGTGTTTAAACCGATTTCGCCTGGTGCTGAAGGTAAATTGACTGCTTTGTTTTTACATATCAGCGTTTCTCTAGTTCTCTAGTACTAATGTAGCACAGATGTATTACTTTAGAAGTAGTTCTTAATTTTCAAAAATGCCTAGTCGTTGTGGATGTCGGTATAAGCCAGACAAGGTCTGCTATATCTGTGGGAAGTTCACGTTTGCCAGAAACAGGAAGAAAATTTCAACAGTCATAAAGAAAGCATGTAAACATTACTTTGGAGTAGAGGTAGGAGACCAAGAATGGGCACCACATTTCTGTTGTGCAACGTGGTACTGCAAACTAATTCAGTGGTGGAAAGATAAAGAGAATGTGACGTTGTTCACTGTGCCCATGGTTTGGAGGGAGCCCAAGGACCACGTTACTGATTTTTATTTCTGTCTAACAAACATAAAGGGTTTTACACACAAAAAATCGAAGAGGCACATTGTTTACCCAGATCTGCCGTCAGCGAGAATGCCAGTGCAGCATTCTGACAGCCTTCCAGTACCTTCAGGAGCTCCAGGTCAAAGTAGTAAGTAGTAGTGAAGAAATCTTAAATGATGATCCTTTATATCACTACAAAAGTGAGTCCTCGCCGTATTTGTTAACATAAGCAGATTTTAAATGATTTATTACGCGATTTAGGACTAAATAAAAAAAGGCGCAGCTGCTTGGTTCAACATTACAAGAGTATAATCTACTCCACCAAAGTACTAAAATCAGTGTGTTGAGGCACAGAGAACATGCCTTTACTTCCTAATTAGCAACTGACGGAGATCTGATATTTTGCAGTGACGTTACTGGCCTAATGAGAGTGCTGAGCTTCACCTATATTTCACAGGAGTGGAGACTTCACAGATGCGTCGAAAACGAGTGTCAAGGGTGTTTCGCTCCATAACGGAAACAAAATACCCTCTGTTCCAGTAGTTTTCTCCAGCTTGACCAAAGAGAATTACGAATTCGTACAAAGGATGCTAAATTCATTACAATACAATGAATACAAATGGAATTTATGTGCAGATTTCAAAGTAATTGCCACGGTATTGGGAATGCAACAAGGCTACACGAAGTATATCTGTTTTCTATGCGAGTGGGATAGTCAAGACAGAAATTTTCGCTACGTCAAAATTAAATGGCCTGGACGGAGAAAGTGGTCGAAAAGAATTTACAACGTGTAAATCTAGTAGCTCCTGAAGATATACCACTTCCAATGCTTCACATCAAACTTGGCCTAATGAAACAATTCGTAAAGGCCACGGATCCAACAGGCAGTGGTTTTGCATATCTAGCTACCAGATTCCCCCACCTTTCAGCTGGAAAAATAAACGAAGGTGTACTTGTGAGATCACAAATCAAGGAGCTGCAGAAAGATACAAATTTTGAAGCACGTTTAACTGAAAAAGAAAACACAGCGTGGGACTGGTTCAAGAAGGTATCAAAAAACTTCCTCCGAAAAAGAAGAGTTAGTAAGTACAAAGCAATGGCGAATGACATGATCAAGGCATATCAAGATCTGGGGCGCAATATGTCTTTAAAGGTACATATGATGGACTTTCATCTCAACTACTTCACAGAGAGCTGTAGTGACGTATCGGATGAACATGGTGAAAGATTCCATAAAGACATTTCTACCATAGAAAAGCGTTATGAAGGGAAGTGGGCTCCTTCGGTGTTAGCAGATTTTTGCTGGAATATACACTACTGGCCATTAAATTTTCTACACCAAGAAAAAATGCAGATGATAAACGGGTATTCATTGGAGAAATATATTATACTATAACTGAAATGTGACTTCATTTTCACGCAATTTGCGTGCACGGATCCTGAGAAATCAGTACCCAGACCAACCACCTCTCGCCGTCATAACGACCTTGATACGCCTGGGCATTGAGTCAAACAGAGCTTGGATGGCGTGTACAGGTACAGCTGCCCATGCATCTTCAACACTAAACCACAGTTCATCAAGAGTAGTGACTGGCGTATTGTGACGACCCAGTTGGTCGGCCACCATTGACCAGACGTTTTCAGTTGGCGAGAGATCTGGAGAATGTGCTGCCCAGGGCAGCCGTCGAACATTTTCTGTATCCAGAAAGGCCCGTACGGGACCTACAACATGCGGTCGTGCATTATCCTGTTGAAATGTAGGGTTTCGCAGGGATCGATTGAAGGGTAGAGACACGGGTCGTACGTAACACATCTGAAACGTAACGGCCACTGTTCAAAGTGCCGTCAATGCCAACAAGAGGTGACCGAGACATGTAACTAATGGCACCCCATACCATCACGCCGGGTGATACGCCAGTATGGCGATGACGAATACCCGCTTCCAATGTGCGTTCACCGCGATGTCGCCAAACACGGATGCGACCATCATGATGCTGTAAACAGAACCGGGATTCATCCGGAAAAATGACGTTTTGCCATTCGTGCACCCAGGTTTGTCGTTGAGTACACCATCGCAGGCGCTCCTGTCTGAGATACAGCGTCAAGCGTAACCGCAGTGATGGTCTCCGAGCTGATAGTCCATGCGGCTGCAAACGTCGTCGAACTGTTCGTGCAGATGATTTTTGTCTTGGAAACGTCCCCATCTGTTGACTCAGGGATCGAGACGTGGCTGCACGATCCGTTACAGCCATGCGGATAAGATGCCTGTCACCTCGACTGCTAGTGATACGAGGCCGTTGGGATCCAGCATGGCGTTCAGTATTACCCTCCCGAACCCACCGATTCCATATTCTGCTAACAGTCATGGGATCTCGACCAACGCGAGCATCAATGTCACGATACGATAAACCGCATTCGCGATAGGCTACAATCCAACCTTCATCAAAGTCGGAAACGTGATGGTACGCATTTCTCCTCCTTACACGAGGCATCACAACAACGTTTCACCAGGCAACGCTGGTCAACTGCTGTTTGTGTATGAGAAATCGGTTGGAAACTTTCCTCAGGTCAGCACGTTGTAGGTGTCGCCCCCGGCGCCAGCCTTGTGTGAATGCTCTGGAAAGCTAATCATTTGCATATCACACCATCATCTTCCTGTCGGTTAAATTTCGTGTCTGTAGCACGTCATCTTCGTGGTGTAGCAAATTTAATGGCCAGTAGTGTAATTTGAGAGAAGAAATATTCACAATACAAGAGAAAAAAGGATGTGCTTTACAATACAGTGACTCATTTTTTGTCAATTTTCTGTAACTTCTTATGTCAAATAACTGCCACAAAGCGTATACACAAAGATTACTGTGTTACATGTTAGATCTCACCCTCCATTAATGTTATGAATTTATAACATCATAAAAAGGTGAATTTGTTGATCGAATGTCAGCTCATGTTTTCTGCACTATATACTTTTTCCACGTTTTCTTGCATTTCGTTGCGTCAGGCCAACGACCAACGACGACACTTTCCCCTAGACAACACACGATCTTCAGCGAATAGTGCTAATGTATGGATTATATCTGACATACAGTACACACGCCGCTGAACGCAACTGTGGAAAGGCCTTCCGTCGGTGGGCGGTCGAGGTAAGGAGTCAAAGGCAGTCGCGCACCCGACTGTCGCATGCTACACGTCTCTAAGGGAGTCTCGACTCACCGTCATAGTCCATCCGAGCGCGAACGGAGAAAAGAAGGAAAGCGGCGCCTGGTGAGGCCGTGGACGTACATCAAAGGGGCGCGCGCGGGGAAACGGCTCGGCGAGGTGGCTTCTTGGAACCGTACGTCACGTCGCCAGCGCTGAGGCCTCGCCGACTTTTGAAGGATTAACAGACCTGCGGACCAGACATGTGTCCGTCCGCGCTGGAAGCTCTCCAGCGGTGCGCTCCTGGCGCAGCGCCTGCCCGTATGCCTGTGTGCCAGGCAGCTGGAATAGAGAATGCGTCTCAAAGCCGACCGAGACTCGCTGTGGAACGATGTTTGATGTGACGTCAGCGTAGGAAGCAATGTTGCATCCAGCATTTTTACTGTTACGTTGTCGAGGACAATGGACACTGTTACACACCGCTGGACGTTGCATAACCACAGAGGTAGCATGCGACAAACGTGAAACACTTCGTACATCCATATTTAAACTGGATGAAGATGAGACACAGCTGGTATAATTTTTATGAAAAATTAAATTCCTCCAGCTGTACTTAAAATTTTTTAATTTTTCGCCCTTTCAAACTGACTCTATCGATACCAGCCTCACTGTTAATGAACCGCTTGATACCACTTTTTGCCGATTCTTTCCTAATTCTATGGATTCGCTGTGGAACTGTTTATTTCCGTATTTATCCATTATTTCTGTATCATTAGCCTACTGGATAGTTATGGAAGTATTCGGCATGCATTTTATACAAAAGTATGTTCATTCTGAAATACTAGTCACGCACGTATTGTTACATTTAATTCAAACAGAACTGGTCAAACTCCTGATTATAAATATCAATAAAAATTATACTTTGTGATAACTTGTGATATGCGACTTTTAAAACCAACATGAATCAATGTCACAATTTAAATTTTAATACCTACATAACACCTTTGAAAATTTTAAATAAATGTTACCTCTGCCTTTGGTAGTAGGTTGGCGCCAAGTGTGGCAATGAGTGCTACTGTTCGATGTTGTGCTTATGTTACGGACAGTTTTGTAAATGTAATGAGAATATAACGAACAGTTTACGCCATTTATCCATCTTTTTGAAGATTTTACCAAGTTCTGTGTAAAGATTTGTGAGCCTTATGGACACGACAATGAAGTACACAATAAAAAGTGTGGACTTTCGAGAAAAGTATTTCAGCCGTTTCGTACCATACCTGGCGCTCGTTCATGGGGAAAAGTTGGTGACTGAAATTTCGTGAGAAGATCCCGCCGCACCCCAAAACCTGTATCATCACATCACTGACACTCTCTCCAGTATTTTCATCATCTCCCAATACCTACTGCAACCTACATCCTTCTGAATCTGTTTAGTGTATTCATCTCTTGGTCTCCCTCTACGATTCTTACCCTCCACGCTGCCCTCAAATACTAAATTGGTGATCCCTTGATGCCCCAGAATCCCTTCTTCTAGTCAATTTGTGCCATAAATTTCTCTTCTCCCCAATTCTATGCAGTACCTCCTCGTTAGTTATGTGATCTACCCATCTAATTTTCAGCATTCTTCTGTATCACCACATTTCGAAAGCTTATATTCTCTTCTTGTTCAAACTATTTGTTGTCCATGTTTCACTTCCATACATGGCTATACTCCATGCAAAGACTTTCAGAAACGACTTCCTGACACGTAAATCTATTCTTAGGTATTTAGTTGAATTGACGTCTTTGGATTTCATTGACTCATTGTGTAACCGCAGTTTAACGGATTTCTTTTAGTATTCATGTGGATGACTTTTTTTTTTTTTTTGTTACTTTTCAGTCTTCTAACTGGTTTGATGCGGCCCGCCACGAATTCCTCTCCTGTGCTAACCATATCAGATTAGCCCTTGAGACCTACGTCCTCACATATTTGCTGGGTGTATTGCAATCTCTGTCTTCCTCTACAATTTTTGGCCTCTACAGCTTCCTCTAGTACCAAGAAAGTCATTCCCTTATATCTTAACAGATGACCTACCATCCGGTCCCTTTTCCTTATAAGAGGTTTCCACATATTCCTTTCCGCTCCGATTCTGCGTAGAACCTCCTCATTACTTACCTATTATCAGTCCACCCAATTTTCAACATCCGTCTGTACCATTACATCTCAAATGCTTCGGTTCTCTTCTTTTCCGGTTTTCCCACAGTTCATGTTCCACTACCATACAATGCTGTACTCCAGACGTACATTATCAGAAATTTCTTCCTCAAATTGAGACCGATATTTAATATTAGTAGACTCCTTTCGGCGAGAAATGTCTTTTTTGCCATAGCTTGTATGCTTTTGATGTCCTCCTTGCTCTGTCCATCATTGGTTATTTTACTGCCTAGGTAGCAGAATTCCTTAACTTCATCTACTTCGTGACCATCAATCCTGATGTTAAGTTTCTCGCTATTCTCATTTCTACTCCTTCTCATTACCTTCGTCTTTCTTTGATTAACTCTTGGTCCATACTGTGCACTCATTAGACTGTTCATTCCGTTCAGCAGAACATGTAATTCTTCTTCACTTTCACTCAGGATAGCAATGTCATCAGCGAATCTTATCATTGATATCCTTTCACCTTGAATTTTAATTCCACTCCAGAACCATCATTACTTCCTCGATGTACAGATTGAACAGTAAGGGCGAAAGACTACATCCTTGTCCTACATTCTTTTTAATACGAGCACTTCGTTCTCGGTCGTTCACTCTTAATATTCCCTCTTGGCTGTTGTACATATTGTATATGATCCGTCTCTCCCTATAACTTACCCCTACTTTTTTTAAGAATTTCGAACATCTTGCGCCATTGTACATTGTCGAACGCTTTTTCCAGGTCGACAAATCCTATGAAAGTGTCTTGATTTTTCTTTAGCCTTGCTTCCATTATTAGCCGTAACGTCAGAATTGCCTCTCTCGTCCCTTTACTTTTCCTAAAGCCAAACTGATCGTCACCTAGCGCATTCTCAATTTTCTTTTCCATTCTTCTGTATATTATTCTTGTAAGCAGCTTCGATGCATGAGCTTTTAAGCTCATTGTGCGATAATTCTCGCACTTGTCAGCTCTTGCCGTCTTCGGAATTGTGTGAATGATGCTTTTCCGAAAGTCATGTATTATGTCGCCCGACTCATACATTCTACACACCAACGTGAACAGTCTTTTTTTTTCTACTTCCCACAATGATTTTAGAAACTCTGATGGAATGTTATCCATCCCTTCTGCCTTATTTGACCTTAAGTTCTCCAAAGCTCTTTTAAATTCTGATTCTAATACGAAATCCCCTATATCTTTTAAGTCGACTCCTGTTCCTTAATCTATCACAACAGACAAACCTTTCCCCTCATAGAGGCTTTCAATGTATTCTTTCCATCTATCCGCTCTCTCCTCTGCATTTAACAGTGGCGTTCCCGTTGCGTACTTAATGTTACCACCCATGCTTTTAATGTTACCGGAGGTAGTTTTGACTTTCCTGTATGCCGCGTCTGTCCTACCGACAGCCATTTCTCTTTTGATGTCTTCACATTTTTCTTGCAGGTATTTCTTCTTAGCTTCCCAGCGCTTCCTATTTATTTCATTCCTCAGCGAATTGTATTTCTGTATTCCTGTGTTTCCCGGAAATCAATTGAAGTATTTCTTCTGTCACCCATGGTTTCTTCGCAACTACCTTCTTTGTATCTATGTTTTCCTTCTCAACTTCTGTGATCGCCCTCTTTAGAGATGTACTTTCTCTTCAACTGTACTGCCAACTGAGCTATTCCTTATTGCTGTATCTATAGCCTTAGCGAACTTCAAGCGTATCTCGTCATTCCATAGTAATTCCGTATCCCACTTCTTTGCGTATTGATTCTTCCTGGCTAATTTCAAACTTCAGCCTACTCTTCATCACTAATTTATTGTGACCTGAGTCTATATCTGCTCCTGGGTACGCCTTACAATCCAGTATCTGATTTCGGAATCTCTGTCTGACCATGATGTAATCTAAGTCTTCCCGTATCACCATGCTTTTTCCAATTATACCTCTTCCTCTTGTGATTCTTGAACAGAGTATTCGGTATTACTAGCTGAAACTTAATACAGAACTCAATTAGCCTTTCTCTTCTATCATTCCTTGTCCCAAGCCCATATTCTCCTGTAACCTTTTCTTCTGCTCCTTCCCCAACATCTGCATTCCAGTTCCCCATGACTGTTAGATTTTCATCACCCTCTGCATACTGTATTACCCTTTCAATATCCTCCTACACTTTCTCTATCTGTTCATCTTCAGCTTGCGACGTCGGCATGTATACCTGAACTATCGTTGTCGGTGTTGGTCTGCTGTCGATTCTGATCAGAACAACCCGGTCACTGAACTGTTCACAGTAACACACCCTCTGCCCTACCTTTCTATTCATAGCGAATCCTACACCTGTTATACCATTTTCTGCTGCTATTGATATTACCCAATACTCATCTGACCAGAAATCCTTGTCTTCCTTCCACTTCACTTCACTGACCCCTACTATATCTAGATTGAGCCTTTGCATTTTCCGTTTCAGATTTTCTAGTTTCCCTACCACGTTCAAGCTTCTGACATTCCACGCCCCGACTAGTAGAACGTTATCCTTCCGTTGATTATTCAGTCATGTTCTCATGGTAACGTCCCCCTTGGCAGTCCCGTCCCGGAGATCCGAATGTTGGCTATTCCGGAATTTTTTGCCAATGGAGAGATCGTCATGACACTTCTTCAATTACAGGCAACATTTACTGTTTATACACGTTACGTGTCTTTAATGCAGTGTTTTCCTTTGCCTTCTGCATCTTCATGCCGTTGATCATTGCTGATTCTTCCGCTTTTAGGAGCTGTTCCCACCCCTGGGACAAGAGAGTGCCCTGAACCTCTGTCCGCTCCTTCGTTCTCTTTTATTGACAAGGCCGTTAGCAGAATGTGGGTGACTTCTTGTGCCGAAAGTCTTCAGCTGCCAATGCTTATATCTTTTCTAAATCATTTTGCAGTTTGTTTAGATCTTCTGATGAATTTGCAAGACGATAAACGACAGCACCATCTGGAAAGCCACCTAATAGGGCTGCTCAGGTTGTCTCCTAAATCGTTTATACAGATAAGGAACAGCAGAGGCCCTATAACACTACCTTGAGAAACGCCAGAAATCACTTCTGTTTTCCTCGGTAGCTTTCTGTCAATTACTACGAACTGTAACCTCGCTGACAGGAAATCACGAACCCAGTGGCATAACTGAGACGATATTCTATAAGAACGCAATTTGATTACAAGCTGCTTATGTGGTACAATGTCAAAAGCCTTCTGGAAACCTAGAAATACAGAATCAGTTCGAAATCTATTGTCAATAGCACTCAACGAGCTAATTCTGTTTCACTAGCACGATATTTTCGAAATCCGTATTGACTGTGTGGCAACAGACAGTCCGCTTCGAGGTAATTCATAATGCTCTAACTCAACATATCTTCCAAAATCCTGCTGCATATTGACGTTAATGATATGGGCCTGTAATTATGTGGATTACTACTACTATCTTTCTTGAATGACCTGCGGAACTTTCCAGTCTTTGGATACGGATCAGTCGAGAGCCACGCCTAGATGTCATTCACAGGGTTATGGTATAACGGCTGCGTTCCGCGACACAGCATAACTGCCAGCGATGTGAGCCTGCTTCTGTTGACTAGGTCGGTACGCCGCCGGCCCGATTGAAATGTCAGATGCTTAGGAAGACAACCCTGTATTTGTGATTAATACATGTTTCGTTGTGACTAACGTTTTATTGACGGTCTCAAGTGTGAACAGATCCCCCTCATCGCACCCCGCTCCACAGAATCCTGATAACCAAAGGGCTCTTGTACTGCATACCTACACAGAAGAGTTCCGTTCTTCGAAGAACTGGAGTGGATGGTTACTACACAGAAATATTAGGCAACGGATTTCTCATTCAGAAACGGCATCTGAATGTTGTTTCTGAGAACATTGTGTTAAGTTGTACGCAAGAAGTAGGAACACCTATCAGAATGTGATGGAATTTGGAAGCAGCAGGATCGTTTGATTCTGAGAGTGCGGTTTCTCTTGCTGCGACACTGCTGTTCGCGTTGGACCGCAACACTTGTTTTTCGTAAGAATTTAGTATTGATGAAGATTTTTTCGTGGACAACCTCCGCAAGCACAGAAAGACTTTTTTGAAATAAAAAACCGTCTTCTCTTGCTGCACTCTATTTTATTTCTTCCAGATGCGTTTCGCCTTTTTTCACTTTAAGGCTATTTCAGTGGTATTTGCGTTTCCTCTCATCTGGTCACATGCTAGAGGTCGAACTACAGCTCTATTTACGAAACATAAGGATGTGTTTATGTTCCGAACTTGTTTCTTCCCACTTTTCATCTTATTCTGTCTCTCTCTCATACACACATACTCACTCTCACACACACACACACACACACACACACACACACACACACACACACATACACATACTGCGTGCGTGACACAGATGTAAGGCGGCGAAGGATATTTTACCACAACGGCAATACAGTGTGTACGCAGAAAGAATGTGGCAAACATACTGAGTGAAAATAGGAAAAGGAAGACAGTGAAGACCCAGTAATTACGGTTATCACCAAGGACGATTGCAATCTTTGGAATAACTTGCATATCGTCAAGAGAGGAGACCGTAACATCTTAGAATACTGCATGTGCTCCATAGTATGTAGGACTAACAGGGGATGTTGAACGTATACAAAGAAAGGTGGCGCGAATAGTCACAGGTTTGTTTGATCCAGGGAGGGCGTCACAGAAACGATGTAAACCCTGAAATGGCAGGCGCCTAAAGATAAACAGCAGTTAATCTGCGAAATTCTACTTGCAAAGTTTCGAGACAACTGCAAGAAAGTTCAACTGATGACCTCAGAAGTTACGTCCCATCTGCTCAGAGCCATTTGCAAGAAAGTTCTCACAGAATGGAAAAGTATTGCAAAACAAAAAGCATGGAATGAGCTAAAATAAACCTGGAGACAGGAACGTGACAGGTGCCCAAACCGCCAAGAGAAAAAGTAGTGACCTATGTGACAACACACGATAACAAAATTAGAAACGGTAATAGATGTTTGTACACCCTGAGACTACGGACTGCATAATATCAGGCTGCCCTGGGTTAGCGAGGAATGAACTCCTCGAGAGACACAGTAAAGTGCGCTCAAACGATCCTCTCAAATACATACAGCTCTAGTAATAACAGGTCTATCTAGCAGGGTGGTACTATGTCACACTTAAAGTGCTTACAACAGCTCGACATATTATTATCCTGTACAATCAAACGGTTTGCAGTTAACAAACCTGGCACTATTGTATGTCAGCCAGATAAAGGGTCGTACCTCTTAAACGACCTATCAGTTAGTGTGATGGGAACATTAATGATAATGGGAGCAGGATATGTTATCCGTGCCGGATCTGTAGAACTCGTGGACGCTCTCCAATTAAGGGTCGTTGTAGGAGAAGGCAACCAGTGACAAACATTTTTAAAGAAACTGTACTTTAACTACATGGCTGGTTTCGGCCTGTCATGCCCATCTTCGCGTGGCTACACATGTATAACTGCAGAATTGTATTCGACAGCAGCATGACCACCACCCTTGTTTGCCAGTTAGCTCCACTTCATATGCTTGTGAACGACTAGAATAGCATAAAAGTATGCTTATCTGCATGCTATTGATAACAGCTGTTGGCAGCTACATTTGTTCTAGGGATCGCGTTTCGTATGGATTTGGTTCTTACGCATTTCTGGGTAGTCGCGTTCTCTACCATCAATTCCTAATCGAAAATAAGCGTAGCGTGCATTCGAATGTTGATTGTTAAAGCTGACTTTGCTCTCATCATCACTGGTACCATGGGATCGATACTGTAACTGTGGTCTTTGAGTCTGTTACTGCAGTCATCCCCTGGTGTCTCTCAACCCCCGCACTTCCCTCCAGTGCCATACTGATAATTTGTTGCTGCTGCAAAATGTAACCTACCAACCGATCGCAGCCTTTAGTCAAGTTGTGCCACAAATTTTTCTCGCTTATTCGATTCAGTAGTTCCACGAAAATCTCCAGCACTCTTCTGCAGCACCACATTTCACAAGCTTCTGTTTTCTTGCCTGATCTGCGTTCGTCTACGTTTCACTTCCGCAAAAGGAACACTGCAGACAAACACTATCAGAATATACGAGGGTGAGTTAGTGAATAAGCGTCAAATTGGGGCAAAGGCATCGAAATTTTTTCACCATGCTCCCTTTCTAACCTTGTATCCCACCGCTCGACAAAGCGTTAAAAGCCTGCAGCGTAATATTCTTGTGGCAGTGTTCGCATCCAACGGGTGACCCTTCGGCAAATAACAAGTTTATTTCGTTCCTTAAATTGATGCAACCCGCAAGGGCGAGGTGTCCTGCGGCGGGTAGCGAAATACCCCTAGAAAGGGATACTGCGCATCACCGGATAATCAGAGCGGCCAACGCGCTCCTTGTTTGTGATTTTTTTTTTTTGTCCTTTTGCTAAATTCCTGTATCTAATTGAATGAATGTTTCCAGGAAATAAAGTTCCAACAGTCTACCTGTAAGGGGTCCGTAGGCCCTTACTATAAGTTTGCGACAGCACAGGTCGACAGGACAAACAATCGATAGTGTGCGTCGGGTGGCGAGAGCGAGTGTTGAGATAGAGTAGAGTGGGTCCCGGGCTGCGGGCCGGGCCGTGGGGCGGCCGGTGGCCTTAATGCAAGGCCGCACCGACAAAGGGGGTGGCCATCGCCGCGGTTTAACCCCTTTGTGTTACAAATATACGGGAAAGTGAAAAAGTACAATTACTAGTGTGATTCAGTGATATTTCAGTGCCGATATTTGTAATTACGCGTCTACCGCGCCGGCGTCATCTGGATTGCAGTGTTGGATTGCAGTGTTGGATTACAGTGATTGAAATTACGTGTGACGATAATAAATAACGAAGAGGCCTGTGCTGTGATTAGCCGTTATTAATTTTGTATGACGAAGGCAGTGGCTGTCTCCTTATTTTGTGTTTGTGTGATGAATATAGGTCGTTGATTAATGAAGCTGTGTTGTTGTTCTTCTTGCCACCAGACATTTTATTATTACAGCATTCGAGAAGGACAAAATGGAATGTAACATCTCCGTAGCAGTCCAATCCGATTGCCAGCCCATTAGGTACACGGTCACATTAATTATTATCTATTTGGGCTGCTATCAGATCCCGATCGAGCGGGATAAGTCAGTAGATTAAACCGGAGTGTTACATACCGGACTTTCGCTATGTACGTACTCCGTGGGCAGTCCCTCAGCTCACAAACATCCCATTGTTCTTGTCAGGTGCACACTCTTAATACATCTGCCATCTTCATCTGACTGCAGATTATCAGTCATATGTCGGGAATATTGTGAGTCGGCTACCTTCCAGGTGGCATATGCCGCCACGCACGAGATCCGTACAGGCGTGAAATTTAAAAAAATATCGTATTGCGACCTGTTTATTGATTCACTCTGGTACCTCCTAACACTTGAATTTATCTTTGCTGTTAACAAAACCCTTTTTCTCAGAAATGCTGTCCCTGCTATAGCCAGTCTGCATTTTACGTCTCCTGTACCTCGACATTGTCAGCTATTTTACTGGCTTTCAGAATTCATATGCTACTTTTAGATTCGCATTTCGTATTCTAATTCCTTCAGCATCGCCTGATTACTTGGACTGCATTCCATGTTTTACTTGTATTGATGTTGGTCTTCTAATGTCTTTCAAGAAACTTTCCATTTCGTTCAGCTGCTCTTACGAGCTCCTCATTATATCTTACTCAACATGTCATAACATCACTTACGTCATCAGAGGACGTCAAGGAGACTTGACTGCATCCATTAATGTATTCTCTGTCGTGAGAAATAAGCATAATAATAATAATAATAGTAAAAGTAACGAACAGCTGCCATTAATGTAGTACAGAAGTTTTTAACTATTTGTCTAGAGCACACCAACTGTCTGGAAGCGAAATTTTCCGCGGTGGTCTAGCGGTTCTAGGCGCGCAGTCCGGAACCGCGCGACTGCTACGATCGCAGGTTCGAATCCTGCCTCGGGCATGGATGTGTGTGATGTCCTTAGGTTAGTTAGGTTTAAGTAGTTCTAAGTTCTAGGGGACTGATGACCTCAGAAGTTAAGTCCGATAGTGCTCAGAGCCATTTGAAACATTTGAAGCGAAATTTGGTCAGTGCGAAACTGGAAAAAAACTGAAAAATGGAAACTTTAGACTTTTGCAATCTCCTTCTAATGTAAACTATTCAAATTATTTCGTCGTGAAGTGATAAATCACTGCGAAATTCTCATCGCAGGACGAGCTTGTCTGTAGGAGTCGTGCTAAGGCATTTACCCTCGCAATATCAAGGGCAGTAGGGGGTCTCTACTTCATGCCACCTTTGACAACATAGAAATGTTACTTTACACTTAAAAATTTTAAAAAAATAATTTCATTACTTTTAATGAAGTATTCTGCCATATTCCATAGCTGTTTTAAATTTTTCAATTAAACATAACCCAAAAATTTAAGTTTTAGTAGTAGATTTGACTCGTCACAATGAACGTCATATTCAGTATTGTCACGTTTAGGACCCTATTCGCACATCAATATATATTTAAGGAGTATGTTGTGAGTAAAAGTCAATAGTAATTAACGAAATCAGTATTTTTAATTTTTTTGTGGCTGTCATAAAGTACTCCCTTCCCCATTGGTGGTTAGCTTTAGTGAGAATGCGCTGGTTTTGCTAAGAGTCTGCTAAAAATTATTTTCAGGTTCTTGACCCAATTCACACATCAGTATCTCTTTAAGAAGTAAGTTGTAACAAGACCGAAACAATTTAGTAGGGTGGGCATAAAGCACACCGCCCTCTTAGTAATGCGCTATTTGGAAAATTCGTTGATATTGCTAGGGTTAAGGGTTATTAAGATTTGCAATTTGAAGAAACGTAAATGGAAAAATTTGTAGATGACACAAACTGAATTTTGTAGGGGAGACCAAACTTGTCATCAGCTATTGCAGGAATGCTAAGATGGATTGTCACTGCATAGGGAGAAATGGAGAATGGCATATATGTATGACTACACGCTCCTATCGATTGTCGATCGATCGGTATGACTGTTGCTGCGTACACTTAGCATCATGTATTCATCGTACATTTACTGCTAATTTTTCTATTTCTGGCACATTAGCAGCAAAAAATTTGCCCCTACTGTTATTCTGGAGGAGTACAGTCCTAACACCTATATGAACGTCCTATTATTTTGTACTAGCTGAGTACCCACGTATGTATTTGTTCCAGTCTGCTATTAGTCCATCTCCTCCTCCCCCAGACTCTGTCCCTCTCCATCATCCCCTTTCTCCGTCTACCTCCACCACCCCTACTCTCTGTGCACCTCTTCCTCCTCCTCTGTCCGTCTCCTCTTCCTCCTGCCCTCTATCAACCTCCTCGGCCCTCCTTCATCCATCTGTTACGTCCCAGTCTGCCCTCTCCTCTCCCCTCTAATTCCATTCCCCGTCTTTCTCTCTTTGTCAGTCTCCCGTTTCCCCTCCCCCTGTCCATCTCCTCCTTACCCTCGCTTTCCGTCCATCCCCTCTTCTTCCATTTGTCCATTTCCATTTTAATGGCTGTCTGTTCATATCTTCCTTCCCCATCTCTTCGCCTCCTTCTCTTCGTCTCTGTCCATTTCCTCCTTTCCTCTTTCTCTGTCCATCTGCTCCTCCACCTCTCTCTGCCTATTTCCCCTTCCCCTATCTCTGTATGTCTCCTCCTCCCCTACCTGCGCAACCGAGCGAGGTGTCACAGTGATTAGCATACTGGACTTGCATTCGGGAGGACGACGTTTCAATCCCGCGTCCGGCCATCCCGATTTAGGTTTTCCGTGATATCCATAAATCGCTTCAGGCAAATGCCGAGATGGTTTCTTTGAAAGGGCACAGCCGACTTCCTTCCCCATCATTCCCTAATCCAATGAGACCGATGACCTCGCAGTTTGGTCTCTTCTCCCAAATAACCCGCCCCACCCCCCTACCTGCACCTGACTCCTCGTTCTCCCCCGCTGTCTGTCCATCTCCTCGTCCTCCCTTCTCTTTCCACGTTATCACGCTCACCCTAATGGAAGGTTGGTAATTCTTACCCCTACAGAATTTCTGTCCAAACTGTAGCTAATTTGCGTACCAAATTTGATACACATCGTTCCAGGTGTTTAAAAATGGTTCTAATGGCTCTGAGCACTATGGGAATTAACTTCTGAGGTCATCAGTTCCCTAGAACTTAGAACTACTTGAACGTAACTAACCTAAGGACATCACACACATCCATGCCCGAGGCAGAATTCGAACCTGCGACCGTAGCGGTCGCGCGGGTCCAGACTGTAGCGCCTAGAACCACTCGGCCACTCAGGCCGGCTCCAGGTGTTTAGAATGAGCTTTTGTCCCATGGCTTTACCCGCGTACTATCTTGTCAAATATATTCATATTTCACAGATATTTAACGTATTTCACGTTGCACCTGTATGTCGAATTTTGCCCTGCAGTCTCGTTTTCACGCAATTCAATACTTACGGCGTCGTATCTCCTGAACAACGTGCTGTACAATGATACAATTTTTGAGGTATATGCATTGGTATATGTCGATTCGGTCTGCGAGATGTGTTGCAATTAGCATTAGCAGCAAAGAAGTAATACCTTGAAACGTTATACATGACGCGGCGGTTTTTTCTCGCATCTCCATATTTGATGTCGTACCTCCTGAACTAGGTGTCGTACAATGACGTAGTTTTTCTTATACATTAAGTGGCATACGTGAATACTGTTTGCAAAATGTGTCATGAACACAGTAGGTTGTAAAGATGGAACAAATTAAAACGTCATTCTTCGTGTGGCAGTTTTCCTGCACGAACAGCAAAAATGTGGTAAGCTATAAACTTTTTTCCTTTCATAATTTTTTGGGGGTCGTCAGCGAAAACTGTTTTAATTTATGTGTAAAGTTTGCTGCAAGTCTCTAAATGCTCTCATTCTCAAATACAGGATGACTTAAGTACGAATATTCTCGTGTCAGGGCCTACACTGTTTTCTCACCCCCACCCCTTTAATAGAAGTTAGCTTATTACCCTCACAGTTATTCTGAAGACAGTAAATAATATGTGTACTAAATACGGCTGCAATCGCTCCAGTGGTTTAAGATGAGGTGTGGAACGTAAACATGTACATAATATATCTGTTTCATAATTTGTATGAATTTCCTGTTGTTTTCTCAATGGCTTGAAGTGAATATCTTCCCAATGGGCTTGCAACAGTGGTAACACCGGTTCCCGTCAGATCACTGAAGTTAAGCGCTGTCGGGCTGAGCTATCACCTGGATGGGTGACCATCCGGTCTGCCGAGCGCCGTTGGCAAGTGGGGTGCACTCAGCCCTTGTGAGGGAAACTGAGGAGCTAGTTGACTGAGAAGTAGCGGCTCCGGTCTCGTAAACTTGCATACGGCCGGGAGAGTGGTGTGCTGACCACATGAACCTCCATATCCACATCCAGTGACACCTGTGGTCTGAGGATGACACGGCGGCCGGTCGTTACCGTTGGGCGTTCCAAGGCCTCTTCCGGCGGAGATAAAGTGAATATCTTACATGGTTCATCCATCATGAGTCTCCATAAGAGTCTCCTTTTACTTAGCTATGTAGCAAATTTTAAAATCTAAATTCTAAATTTTTTATCACTATTGCAGCACGAAGTGAGTCACAGACGGAGGAACGATGTGTTTACATCGCGCTGAACTCGCACAAATACTGAAGTTTTACACAAAATACGCCCTTATTTAGGTAACCTAGCAGTAAAACACAGCGATAAACCTCCTAATATTCCACATTTTCATCCACTTTAACATTTCTGTCCAGTTTCCTCCACCGCTCTTCAAGCTATTAAAAAATTTGGTGTTCCGTTGTTGATATAGAAGTAATGTTGGGTAAGACCTTACCATGAAACCAATGTTTTGTTCAGTTGATCGTCTGGTAAACGATAGTCCTTTTAACATGGTAGATGATTCAGAGTCTCAAAGTTCTCTAACGAAGTTTCGTTTGCGATGGAACTAGATTGGTTGCGGGTCGGTTGGCTTTAAGTGGTTTCGATAAATGCACACAAACTCATTCGATATCTGTTTCATCTTTTTTTTCTTTTCTCTGTTATTGCGCGAACAGGAAGTAATGGCACTGTAATTGATTGGAATGCTAGCATTTTAAACGAACAAAAAAAAAAAAAAACTAAAACGTTATAAAACTAGCAAAGTATGCTTAGAAATTACTTCTAGTTCACTAGAATCTGAATTCTCAGTGTCTCCATAATTTTGTAAGCTATAGGAAGTAATATGTTACGTAACGCACCGTAGCGAGAAACCTGGTAAATCGTAGCGTTTCCAAAAAATACCACATATAAGGAAGTTTAGGGGTCTAATATAAGTAGGACCTCATTTCTAAATACAACCCTGTTACAAAATAATTTAGAAACACAGTCTTTAGACTTCGCAGTGTGTAAGAAAACAACAATAACCTTTCCATACACTGCAATCGTTGCAAACCTTAGAGATAGATACAAGCTAGTGCTAGAGTTGTAAGCGGTCACATGATGGTAGTGAATGACTGAAAATTAATTACCAAACGGTTAGCTTAAATGCAGGTCTACCATTTATCACATATGTAATTTTCATAAAGAATAAAGACAAAGGGTGTTGTGTAGCATTCACCCAAATCCCATTCGGTATCTGGTGGCAGTAGTGGTGGGCAGGAAATCGCGTATGTTAGAAATCACAGTGACTGAGAAGTCACAAATATCACAATAGCAACTTTACAGAATCTAACTGCGATTTCAGTCACAGTTAGCAGTCGCAAGTAGTATTTCATATTCAAAGACGTGAGCCATGTATTGGTCGAATTTAGCACTGCTTTCTGCGATTTCAGTGACAAGTCGCAACTAAGAGTCGCAAGTAGCAACTAAAAAGCGCAGTTAACAGTGCCATCTGTTGGCCAAAGTTCGTACTACGTCCATCTCTGCGATACGGTATCGAGTCTAACTGCGATTTCCGTGACAAGTCGCAATTAAGAGTCGCAAGTAGCAACTAGAAAGCGCGGTTAACAGTGCCATCTGTGGGTCAAAGTTCATACTACGCCCATCTCTGCGATACACTATTGAGTCCAACTGCGATTTCCGTGACAAGTCGCAACTAAGAGTCGCAAGTAGCAACTAAAAAGCGCAGTTGGCACTCCCATCTCTTGAGCAAAGTTCATACTACGCTATTCGCTACCGAGTCAAACTGCGATTTCTGTGACAAATCGCAACTAAGAGTCGCAAGTAGCAACTAAAAAGCGCAGTTAACATACTTTTCCTAGTGTCATCAGTTGACCGACGTACGTACTTCGTTATGAGAGCCTTGTGCCTCACGAGATCGATGTGCTGTGTGTGCATATGAAGGGCTTATTTCAATAGTGGTACAAGTCCATTTTTGTTCATTTTGAGATACAGAGTCGTTAAGTTAAATGAGCGCTGACAAATCTGCATTTGAGATACCAGAAATATTCAAGCATATGGCTTCTTGCTAGAGATGAACCTTTATTTATGTTTGTTTGGATCACTAATTTCAGAAGTATTATAGACAGAAAAGTGGAGGTAATGGACTTGTACCACTATTGAAATAAGCCCTTCATATTATATGACGACATGCACATTCAGCATCAGTTATGGTTGGTCAAATACTGCTGTGACTGTGAATGTATTATATTAATAAGAAGCAACATTGCCTTTTTCTCCTGAAAATATCAAGTAACGTAAGAAATGTGTTTGATTCTGCTTCCAATATGACAGTTTTGGTTAATACTCCACATGCCTACAGGACTTTGCAATGTTAACACAGCAGAACTCAGACATCTGTATAAGTGTGGAGAAATGAAAACAGTCATATGAATGCCTCACTTTTGTTCCGACACAGTTCAAGACTCGGGAGAAAAGTTTTACACCTGGTGTTCTACATGGCAACTTCACACACAAGAACTTTTTGCCGACACTACTACCGCCTACATAAGTAAGCTTTTCCTGTGTTACTTTCAAGTAATGCACTTAAGCTATTCCTGATTTAACTGGAAGCTCTGTACTTCCCACTTTCATATCAACAGCCTCAAAATGCATATTGTAGACTTCGGGATATGTTACAGGTCAGTGTCACACCAAGAATGTGGAGAAAGGGGGGGGGGGGGGGGGGTCGGCAAGTCACTCTCCAACAAGTGTTTACCAATAAGTAAGTGGCGGAAAATTATGGGTATAGGACGGCTTAAACATGTGGAAAATGAGATTTTTATTATTCACTCACTGTATTGGACATTTATTATTCCTTTAAAATCGCACAACAACTTCAATAAAACACAGTTTAATCATTCACACACTTATTTCGCAATTATCTCACTTTTAAACTGCAAATCCTCTAAGAGCTGTCTTGAATCTTCACGAGTCTCTCTCAAAAACAGCCTTGATGTGGATAGATACGTACAGCAACCAGTAATCAGAGTCAGAACTGTGTCTGCAAAAACACAAGGATTATTAAACAATTTTTGCTGTCATTAATTACTAGCAATGTAATTGACAGAGTAGATTGCTAATATTTGCTATAATAAATATCACATTTGCAAGAACGATCTCACTGAAGTAATTAAGTCCATCGAAACGCTTAGAAACTAACCTCTCATCTGACTAAAACGCTCTAAAGATGCAGTGGCAATTTCTTCAGATCTGTTGACACTGATATTTTGAGTTATCACTTTACTGAGTGAATGAAATGTAGTTCAGGTACCTGTGAACATAACAATATGTTAGAATTCATTTTCTAAATACGAACTATTACGGTACTGTACGGCTACTTACACATTAATTACACTATTAATATTTTCACAGTTGTTTCTTTAATACAAAATTAAAGCCAACGGAAGAAAAAACGTAAAACATACTTGCCAATGACAGGTTTGTTGAGATGCAATTTTCTGTGTTGACAGATGTAACTTTTTCATACGGTGGTAAGTCGCAGAAATCGCAGGAATCACAGAAATCGCAGAAGTAGCAGAAGTCACAGAAATCGCAGAAGTACCAGAAATCGCGGAAGTAGCAGAAATAGCAGTGGCGGAGGGATACACGACCTATGTTCCTTAGCTGCGACTCTTAACTGCGACAAATCACAGTTAAGAATAACAGATACTGAAAAGTAGCATTCACAGAAATCACTGATATCGGAAAATCGCAGTTTAGCCCATCACTAGGTGGCAGCTTATTAGGTGCTCTAGAACAACATGGTCTCGCTACAGATTTAAAATACGCTGAGCACGCGCGTCAATTGCTGGCTGTGAGACACCTAGCGGCGCTCGGCTGAAGTTAGAACTTTCGCTTGGGACCGGTGGCGGCAGCTGGCTGCCATTCTGCGAACCCTCTCGGCGTCGCCCAACGTTTGAAACGCGATATGTTCTCCTCTTTTGTATTCATTCAAACTGAGACAAGGATAGAAGTGTACCACTGCATTTGAAAGATGTGTCTTGCTAATTAAATGATTACGAATCGTAGAAAGTGGTGTCGGCTTGTATTCGTCATTCTTTCCTTTTGTACACAGAACAGAAGTAGCTCGCAATAATGAAGCACTTTGAACTGAAACTCCATAATTTTTACCAAACTTGATCACGATGAGTTCATAATAGAATCTTAATTAGGATTTTGGGACGTTTCATGGCTCTATTATTTAACTTCCTTCTTTGTATTCGTGAGTACCACATCCTGAATGACAAAAGAAAAATGGGGGATATAAATGAAGACCAATGAGAAGATCACAAAAATACAATATTAATACCCCAGACGCCATCTGATAATTGTTCCACGGTTGACAGCGCGGTCAACAATTTCTAAATGGAAAGATTTCCTAGGAAATCTAGCGGCTTACAAGAGAAGTAAGAGCATTAACAGAAAGTAATTCTGTTGCAATGCTAGTAGATAGTTATATCAGGATATAACAGAACTCCTGGAGCACGTAAAATATGAAGAGTAGCAGCTAGGATTTCAGTCCCGGTTTCCGGGAAAGTGTAACATGGTAATGACAAAGAAAACACATGCCAATAAATACTAGCGCTGTCGCGCAGACAGCTTGGTATCATACGCGTCTAAATCGTTAATTACACACACAAGGACAGGAACAGAAAGAGGAGTTGAATATATACTGGCAGTTTTTCAAAATAATTTTCCGAAGGAATAAATCGAGAAGCAATTTTAACTTTGCTTTTTGCTTTTGTTTGTGGAAAGAGGAGTACCTAATAGTGCCTTCAAAGCAAGTATCGATCAATAAAGAGTCTTACATCGTATCAAACTGGAATAATACGTTCGGTATTTTTGAGTCAATAAGCATTAATTCAAGGAGAGGGGGGCTATCCAGGATACCACCAACCGAATAAGTGTACTGACGATCCTTGTCACCAGAAATGCAACATTTCATAAAAACCTGTTCTTAAAACAAAAACGCATTTTAATTGACAGTGCATCATTTAACTACGTATCTGTCACGTTGCGAAATAGGTAGTTTCCAATAAATGACTATATAAAAGCAAAACCGGTTTAAGGAGTCTCCATTGACTGTGAATCTCACCAATTCATAGGAAGTTTTTTAGTAAAGGACGGTAACGATGTATTGTTTTAGCTGTGGCTGCCCTAGGTACAAAACAGTATGTAGTAACAGTTCTGATCACTATAACCGTGATTGGTAAGACCCGTAAAATTATCAGTCTCACCACTCTTTATAAATGTTTCAAAAAACGCTGGTTTGTAGTGCAAAGGGGAAACAAGAGGGAAACGCAGAATAGCTATAAGAGTCGCGACTATTAACGACCGGTCGAATCTTCTACCCAGTTGTGATGAGTCAGTCTCTGAGGATTCGTTCATGTTGACGATGACATCCGTGTCCAAGGTGTTCTAACCGACGCTGAACTGTTGGCCTGACGGAATCAGGACGGGGAAAGAGCGAAGAACAACTGCCAAAACCAACCGTTACACCGAGAGAGGAAAGGTCTTCTGTCCCTACGATACGCTCCTACGCTCTCTGAATGGAAACTCTTTCCTCTCAGTTCTCATCACCACTGAAAACTCGATGGACAGTGCTAGATGGAAGTCGCTTTCTCAAAAGAAAACCACCGCCAATTTTTCAAAATGACTTGCAACAGCTTCCTCTGTAGGCTTTTTATACACTGTACATATGAACGACACATATAACACGAATGTATTTTTAGCATATTATCAAAATTAAGATTAATGTACATACAGGATGATCCAGGTGACATTGCCGCTGTCGTTTAGTGCAACCCGCAATCTTATAACTGTCCTAAAACCACGAGCGATATTTTCATATTCTCTCGCTCGCTACGCCCAGACTGTAGACCCATGGAAACAAATAAACAAGATCTTTTTGTAGGAAAATTAATATAGGAATTTTTTTCTGGGATCAGTTTTCGCTATAGTCTGTAGTTCTCGAGTTATTCAAGAAAAATGTTCAAAAGTTGCCTTCAAACGCACCCCTTCCCCCATACTCAGCCCTCTGCCCTCCACCGGTCATGATTTCTAATATATTGTTCGTGGCACTCCCTCCCACCAGTGTATAAAAGTTCGCGACTGCACGAATCATATCGCACATTCTACCTTTTCCGATCTTCATTGTCTCGCATTACTACGCTAGCGGCTTAGTCGAGCACTTACGAACTGTAAAACAGTTTTGTGAATTTCAACAGTATAATACTAAACAGCTACATCGGTGTATTCATCAGGCCTTTGGACAACGAAGATACTGTGTTTGTAAGAGTCGGCTTTGGATCGAATTGTCAAAGTAATTAGTTTTATCGTAACGTTTACAAAAGTCATCTCTCTTTCACTACTGTCAAGGGCGCGTTCATACTAATAATGTGAACAAAATAATCCACTATGCTAGTGACAAATAGCCCAATCAACAGAGACCAGAAATGTCAAGTATCGAGAATAGTTGGTGTAGTCGGTAATTTTGTACAGTAGTAGATGGGAGTGCCTCCAAAATTGGCGGCGGTCGAGTGTCTAGGTGGAGGTGCGTTTGGAAGTCACTTTTGTACGTATTTATTGAATAACTCAAATCCGTGGCCTCCAGCGGAAACGTATCCCAGTAACGCGTTAAATACATAAATTTCTTACAAAAGGTCCTGTTAATTAATTCTGTAGGACCAATACACTGAAGGGCCAAAGAAACTGTTACACCTGCCTAATATCGTGTACGGCTCCCGCGCGCAAACAGAAATGCCGCACCACGACATGACATGGTCTCGACTAACGTCAGAAGTAGTGCTGGAGGGAACAGACACCATGAATCCTGCAAAACTGTCCATAAATCCGTAAGAGTACAGCGGGGGTGGAGATCTCTTCTGAACAGCACGTTGCAAGGCAACCCAGATTTGCTCAATAATGTTCACGTCTGGGGAGTTTGGTGGTCAGTGGAAGTAACTCAGAAGACTGTTCGTGGAGCCACTCTGTAGCAATTCTGGACGTGTAGGGTGTCGCATTGTTCTGCTGGAATTGCCCAAGTCCGTCGGAATGCACAATGGATATGAATAGAAGCAGGTGATCAGACAGGATGCAAAATGGGACCACACCGTGGTTCAGGTAGAAAAAAAATCGATTTTCGGTTTTCATCACATTTCAATAGATTAAGGTTTTATTTAAGTACTCTGAAAAGGATTTTGCTGAAAAAAATTTTTTCGAGCATTTAAAGAGCATTTTCCTACTACGTGTGTTTATGTGCCACGCCCACTTTTCTGCCACCCACTTTCCTGCATATTTTAGATCTTTATATCTACTACATTGTACGTTATGGATTTTTTTTTACTTCCGAGTGTGTTGGCTGTCCTTGGAATGCAACGGTGGGTATTCTTTTGTTTCTGCTGCTTGTAAACAATGCGCTTTCCATTAAAAGATGGAAAATTATTGACCGGACAGGGTCGGTTAACTAAAACTGAAATAGAAAACTTGCAGGTATACTATGGGCAGGCAATTAGGAGAAATAAAGAAAATCTGGAAGCAATGAAGAGATATGTTTGAGCCATATTCTTCCGTAAGTCCTCTACTGATGGAAGGCATCTCGTGGATTGTGTCCATCAGGAGAAATTTCGTGTGCAAATACAATAGGGCTCAGGCAACTGGAGAATATTATTCTCACCAGTATTCTCTTCCTGCTGCTGTTATTACAGAAATTAAACCTATTTTCAGAAACTTGGCACATCCTGACCTTCTAATGAAATGTCTGCATGGGCAGACACAAAGCCCAAATGAACGTTTCAACAGCATAGTTTAGAACCGCCTTCCTAAAACTGTATTTGTAGGCATTTATACAATGAGACTAGGAGTTCATGATGCTATTAGTACATTCAATTGCGGTAATACTGGAAAGTGTTGCGTACTGAAAAAGGTGGGAATTAATCCTCGTGAAAATATGATCAGTGGGCTGCAACATTGCGATAAAACGAGGATAGCCGATGCAGACAAGTCTGCAGCTAATATGGCCAAGAAAGCAAGACAAACATCCAGGAAGGTGAAAAAGAAGCTGGAAGACCTGCTAGAGGCCAAAGAAGGCCCATCATATGCAGCAGGACAGTTTTAATGAACTGTAAGTAACAAATTTCAAAAGTTTTTTCTTTGAAGTCTATTTCCCGCAAATTAAAATTGTATGTACATATGCCCCATTATATCAGAAACTATCATAGATAATGAATGAAATTTTCAGAGACTCTACATAGCATAAAAAGCCACCTCTGGTACTACATTCATTACTATTCCCCGATTAGAACGTTCACAAAAAATATTTTCTGCAGAAAAAACTTAATATTTTTTTGTTAATAAATTTAAAAAAAGTATTTCTTAAAAACTATAAAATTTATTGACTATATTTTAGTACAGTTGACTCTATTAGCATCGTGGAACCTACAGTAAAAATATTAAGGTCCTGCATTAAATAGTTTTTTCAGGAATGGGTCAAATACTTGCCTAAATTAACATTGGTCAGATAGGCAGGGTGTGATCCCATTAGGTACGTGTCACCTTTCACAGTCGTATCTAGACCCACCATGGGTCCTATATCAATCCAACTCCATACTCCCCACATCATTACAGAATCTCCACCAGCTTGAACAGTCCCCTGCTGACATGCAGGGTCTATGGATTCATGAGGTTGTCTCCATACCCATACATGTCACACCGCTCGATACAATTTTGAAAGGGGAGTCGACCGACCAGGCAACATGTTTCCAGTCATCTGCTGTTCACTGTCGGAATTTACGGAGCCAGGTGGGGCGTAAAGCTTTGTGACGTTCAGTCATCAAGGGCACACGAGTGGGCCTTCAGCTGTGGAAGCCTATATCGATGATGTTTCGTTGAATGGTTCGCACGCTGACACTTGTTGATGGCCCAGCACTGAAACCTGCAGCAATTCGCAGAAGGGTTGCACTTCTGTCACGATGAATTTTTCTCTTCAGTCTTCTGGCAACAGCGATGTCAGAGATTTGATGTTTTACCGGATTCCTGATATTCATGGTACACTTGTGAAATGGTCGTACGGGAAAATCTCCACGTTTTGTCTTAGCCTATACAGGCATTGCCGATGGCAGTACTGTCTTCTTCCTGTTTACCTATCTCTGTATTTGAATATCGGTGCCTGTACCAGTTTCTTTGGCGCATCAGCGTAGTTTGCGTTTTGCGCTGTTTTTTTCCGCTCAGATATTACATTGCGGGCTGCATAATGCGACATCGGTAGGGGCAGCTGAATCGGCTTGTACGTTTGTAGTATGTAATACTAAAATTTACTCTCAATTAAACTCTTTGTATTTGAAGTTTCTCTTGCTCCCTCTAGATTACTTCATCTCCCATTATTTCGAGCTGTCGGTAATTTGAACTTTCCGCACGATCTCTCGAGTTTCATATAATCGAGTCATACGTTTCTTCATGAGGCTATGTTTGACGAAGCAGATTTGTCGAAATCGTAATGTTTTACATGGTGTCCAACCCGTGCACAGCGTCCTGAAACCCTTCGTATTGACCGACCAATGTACCTGCTACCACATTCACAAGGATACCGGGTTTTCCGTATCTGATCTCGGACTCCATGTGATCCTTGCCACTGTCTTGACTCTATGTATCTGCGTTTTTAAGATTTTTTCTTTTCGACTGGATGATGAAAGCTTTATGCAGTGAACTCTTGGTCAGCATGCGTTGGTTTCCGGCCAAGTTAATAAGGTACATAACGACCTGCCTGCTGAAATATCTTGACGATGGCGACGGATGGAATATTCGAAAACTTGAGTCTGAATCTAAATTTAACACAGGAACAGCTGCTTGAAGAATTTACCAAGAATATCGCCACGAAAAGTTATCTCAACAGCGGATTTTGTACGTAATTTTGAACATTCAGTACCTAACAAGAGGAGACCAAGGCGTCGGGATCACGGATTTATTTCAAACTTTGTACAACTTTCGTAGTCCATTAAAACAACATAATGTGGAAGTAGTAAGGTGCACAACTCTAGCAGTGCCGAGGAAATCGCAAGAGAAGTGTTACGCCTCCATTATATACGTGAAGTATCTGTGCGAAATTGCCATTTGTAAGAATCCAGTGTGGTCAAATGGTTAACTTTCGCACTCTGCAAGAGCGTCATGACAGTCATTATTTGCATTAGCCGAAGAACACGGAGAAAGCTTGATTTTTGTAGTACAAGTGTAAATTATGTGATATTCAAAAAAATCTGCACCTACACTATTATTTCTACTTCCAATAGCAACGTCTCACTGCTACGCAAGTTAACTGTCAAATGGGACCTGCCTCCGTATCTGCACCTTGAAGCCATCGATGTGCAAAGTAGTTCCGGGTACCTTACCAGATTGCATATATAAGGGATTTAGAAAATCACGACAGCCTTACATTTTCAGGAAAACTCCATGCGTTCCAATAACTAAATTTAATTAAAAATAGTAAGTAGTCAAATAGCATAAAATTCACTAAAACTTCTTGCAAATACACGTGACTTTTTAAAATATATTACCTCTCAAATGCCATGTAAATTAAATAATTGACCAGTAATGAAAAAAGTATAGATTAAAAACTATGTATGAGCGGGAGTCGCACCGTCGTCTGATACACGTTCGCCTAAGGAACCAGTTTTTTTTCATAGGGTAAAGGAATAGAAGGAATGGTCTAGGGGGCAGAGTGGGCAGGTGTCATTGTACGAGGCTTGGACGTGATTTCTCCGTCGCCATAAAGGAAGATACGGAAGGGTAAATGGCCACAGGACAATATTCATTTACTTATTGACAAAACATAAATCCGCCTTTTCCATGACTTGTCTCTGAACCACTTGACAACCATGGACTGTAACGGCCAGCACGTACGGACAGATACACACGCCACATAACAGATGCTCAAAATTTCTCTCGCGATTTTATCGGATGTGACAGAGTACTACTTACACATTCCGTTGTTTTAATGACCTACTAAAGGTGTACAAAGTTTGAAGTAAACCTTTTATCGCACCGTGTGGGCCCCACCTGTAAGCCGAAAGTCACTTTAATTTGCAGATTAGTTTAGTTTTTATACCTTCAAAACGGAATCCTGATGTGCTTTCCTGATTTTTAATAGTTCGGAAATGGATTAAAATGTGATTTTACTTCTCTCATAAGTTACTTCGCTCATTCAAGGGGCATTACAAAACTACCACCAAAGATAAAAAATCGGTGATGTGCGCAATGTGATGTACCATTGCCAGTTAAAGATGTAGAAGAAAACCATGAGAAGTCTGAGTAGTAATCGCGCATCGAGGGTTCCGTATAAACTTAATTATGTATACAGGCAGTTCATCCATCCCAGGAATAGAGAACCTTGCCTGTTATCGATATCTGTACAAGTAGGATATACGTCTACCCATTTCTGTGAAAAAGGGATCTTAAGACAAGGATAGATAGTCGAATAGCAAATGACAAAAATTATTCTTTCGTATGATACAGTTTCAAATTAACAATTTTCGGATTTTTTCCCTTACTTTTATTGTGAAACTTTGCTCTTTGACAAATTTCTTGATTCTACGCCAATAGTTTTTGCTGGGTGAGTCTGCGAGTATCAAAAATATGGTTGTATCTTTTGATTTCATTGACTTAGAAGCGGCAATATTTACACACCCACAGGACCACAGACCTTAATATATGACGCAAATGTCAACTTGATACGTCTACCGATTCCTGGGGAAAGGGGGTTTTAACAGTCGAACAAACACACAGGCAGATGAATAGCAAGGCGATCCTGTAAGCGTTCCGTATTTACCGACTGAAGTACAGAACCCGAAAAATGACATTATTTTACAACGAAGAATACGCCGACTTAATAGTAATAATTAACTCAGAGAATGATTAACCGAAGAGGAACGCCATATGTGTTCGTCTGTCGTTCGATAGCAAATGGGAAAACAAACTTACAGCAATGTCTGTGTCATTGCAGATGCAATAAAAGTAGTTTTGTGCGCCGATTTGTTACTATAAACGAGATGTGACTCCACCACTTCACACCAGAAATAGCAAAGTACTAGTGGAAGCTATCGGTGTCACGCGACAAAATAAGATGAAGTCAATTTCATCCGACAGAAAGATTATGTCATTGTTGTTTTCGGGACGCAAAAGGGATTCCTGTTCCTCATTACCACACAAAAGATGAAACAAAAACCGGCGAATACTTTGAAATTTTTCTGGACGAGAGGAAAAAAAAGCCAGTAAGACTTAGCACTGCATAAGAAAACAAGTCATTGTTCTTCGAGACAATGCAGCTGGGATCAAAGTTTCTTTTTTGTGTTTCCTTCCTTCTGATTGAAAGTATGAGGCTCTTCAGCTATTCACTTATGTAATAAAATGGAATACCTACAACCGTCCTTAAGAAGTTATTTATTAATGGCTACCAGTTTCAGTGCTTCAGTATACCATCTTGTGGCCTTAACTGACGTTGACGGGGTTAACTCCAGTCGTATACAATATGACGGCGTAATGACTGCTGAATTTCTTTCAAAAAATCGGGAATTGTTGTCCAAGAATCAATAAATAATGTGCAACCAGATTTATGTAGATTGCTTCACTATTTTTTTTCAGAAAATCGTATAACTCTCTCATATTATAAGCTGACTGAGGCCAAAGGACCATAAAGCGATGGAATACGGTCCTTGAGGCTTGCTCGTACAGTTCAGTCAGTAGAGCAAATGAACTTAAAAGATAAAACTCCCGGCTTCGAGTCCCCGTGCGGCACACTGTTTTAAGATAAAGAAATAACACAGTATTCAGCTCCGACGCCAAGAATATATCTTCTTGCGCTCGTACGTAGCTGAAGATGGTGCGATGATTTCACTAACAGTTCCAGCACGGAGGTTCCGTTCCACACTGCGTCATCAGTTTACGCTCTCGTAAATTACAGACGATATCATCGAGCCATTTAACTCTTATTTAATCCAGAAAACAACAGCTTACACCAATGCAGCGTGCCGGCCGTTGTGGCCGAGTGGTTCTAGGCGCCTCAGTCTGGACCCACGAGACCGCTACGGTTGCGGGTTCGAATCCTGCCTCGGGTATGGATGTGTGTGATGTCCTTAGGTTGGTTAGGTTTAAGTAGTTCAACGTTCTAGGTGACTGATGACCTCCGATGTTAAGTCCCATAGTGCTCAGAGCCATTTGAACCACTGTAGCTTCTTTCCTGACTTCGCACGGTCTTATTAATCGTGCAATCCATAAGGTGCAGCTTCCTCCCACTTTTTCTGCAACAACGGGCAACAACAGTCCATTCGCCACATGCTCTCTTCGTGCTCCTAAAACATCCAGCTTCGTACCTACCTCTATCTTGTCTACGAATAAATATCTACCTTCGTACGCTATTGTACAAAAATTACACACGGAACTTTGTTACACTGTTTGTAGACTTCTGAAGTTATATATGTTAGGTTGATGGACAAGTTCGTAGCGGTTTTGCTTTGAATGCTGGTATTCCTATAGCTATGGGTTTATTTGTCGATGGCCATTTTTTATTTGTAGTTCACTGCTGATGACCTCCGATGTTAAGTCTGAGTTTACATATTGTTGTTTTGTCATTTAGAAAGAGTGAGTGGAGGTGTGGACATTAGAAATGTAGTTCCAAGTGGAGAAATTCGAACATTTTCAGCGTATTATTCTGTTTGAGTTCAATAGAAGGATGCCAACAGCGGAGGCAGACAAAAACATTATCTCTTCATCTTCTCCCTTTCACGTACTTCCACTCCCACTTCCTCTTCCCCCCACCCCCCTCCCCCACCACCAGCTCCCTCAATCTTTTCGATAATAAGAGGCAGTACACTTCGTTCATTGCACACTGAATTGATCCAACTGTCGCTTTTCTACTGCACCGGCTTCTAAAAAAGATTATTAGCTTCACATCCTAACCTACATCGCGAATAACACCTTACATCATACTAGATACGCATTCATAATTGTCACATTTTCCCTGTCGTAGTGAACTACCTAACTGTATAGTTTAACACGGATAGCTCTAACTAGTGAGACAGGAAACGAGAGACATACTCCTATCGTGTCAGCATGGTGGGTTAAAGGCCGTAGCACTGGCATATGAGCCACAGTGAGTATGTTTTTCGCAGGTTTTCCAACCCTGTTTAGGGAAATGATGGCCTGTTTCTCTTACTCAGAAGAACCGAGACACAGTTAAAATATGAATGAGATTCTGAAAGTAGCAAGGCTAAAGTACCGAGAGCGAACGGTTATTTAAAACTTTCACAGAAACCAGACTGTTGCTGCAAGAACCGAGGGGCATGAAAGGAAAGCAATAACTGACAAAAGACTGACACAGGATTGTCCTGTTGTTACTCACAAGGGAACCTCCCCATCACACTCCCCTCAGATTTAGTTATAAGTTGGCACAGTGGATAGGCCTTGATAAACCGAACACAGATCAATTGAGAAAACAGGAAGAAGTTGTGTGGAACTACGAAAGAAATAAACAAAATATACAAACTGAGTAGTCCATGCACAACATAAGCAACATTAAGGATATTGTGAACTCAGGAGCGCCGTGGTCCCGTGGTTAGCGTGAGCGGCTCTGGAGGGAGAGGTCCTTTGTTCAAGTCTTCCATCGGCTGAAGATTTTACTTTCTTTATTCTCGCAAAGTTATGATCCGTCCGTTCGTTCATTGACGTCTCTGTTCACTGTAATAAGTTTAGTGTATGTGTTTTGCCACCGCACCGCAAAACCGCGCGATTAGTAGACGAAATGACGTGCCTCTCCAGTGGGCACCGAAAACATTTGCTCGCAAGGTCATACGTCAACCGATTCCTCCACAGGACAACACGTCTGATATATTCTATACGACACTGGTGACGGCATGTGCGTCACCTGACAGGAATATGTTGTCGACCCATCTAACTTGTACACTTGGCGAACGGGTAAAAAGATTCTTCTACCTTGCCGATTTAGGTTTTCTTGTGGATGTGATAATCACTCCCAAAAAAGTGATGAAAACATAAGAGTTTGTCACATGAACTGCAACAAATGACTGCAACAGTTTCACAGTCGCACAGTTTTCCCTGTGCTCTGTCAAAACATATGTTTCTAACGTTTTCAAATTTTTCCGTGTGTAGACCGTCAAATCCTGCATGTGTCCAAGCAAATCTGAACATGTCCTGGAATTTTGGAGAGCGAAGTTGATTATGTTTGAGTGCCTTAACTTTGATAATAGTCTGAAAATAAAAAAATTTTCACACGAGGGTGACTTGAACCGAAGACCTTTCGTTTCGCAGCTGCTCACGCTAACCACGGGACCAGGGCGCTTTATAGCTTACAGTCCCCTTGATGCTGCCTATCTTGGAATGAACTACTCAGTTTGTATATTTTGCTTATTTTTTTCATAGTTCCACACAACTTCTTCCTGTTTTCTCGATTGATCTGTGTTCAGTTTTTCAAGGCCTATCCACTGTGCCAACTTGTAATTAAATCTGAGGGGGGTGCGATGGGGAGGTTCCCTTGTCAGCCATTGTGTGAGTAGAAGATGAATTCTGCTACTTGGGCAGCAAAATAATAAACATAGCTGAAGATGAGAGCACATAAGATGACGACCGGCAGTTGCAAGAAGTATGTTTCTGAGAAATTTGTTAACGTCGAATATAAATTTAAATGTTAGGAAATATTTTCTGAAGGCATACTTCTGGAGTGGCCTCGCGAGAATGTGAAACGAAGATGATAAAAAGTTCAGCCCAAACGAGAAAATAACCTGTTCGTATGTGTTGTTATAGAAGAATACTGAAGAATGGACGGGTACATCGAGTGACTAATAAGGAGTTACTAAATGTAAACGAAGTTTAAGGCCAGTTTGACTAAAAGATGGGATTCTACATTGAGGAATCACGGAATCGTCAGTTTGGTGATGGAGGGAAGCGGGGTAGGTGAAGGGAAGGGGAGGGGGGGTGCCCTAATTGTGGGGGGGGGAGGCTTCATTTCATCAGTCCAGTTTACGGACTGAAAGCCACAGCAACAAGAACAATATTATAAACTGAAGTCACTGGTAGCTCGTACAATGTCTTCGCATACATTTTCACCCGTGTCGTATTGCTATTAATTATGACGCCCTCAGTACAAGTTTAAAATTTCTTTAAAAATGTTTGTCACCAAAATTTTCTGAAGGATTTCTGGAAGCCGTTTTAGGTGTTGATAATCCTTTTTCTCGATTCCTCAACGCCATTTTTAACTGGCAATGTTAAAGTAGAGTGCCTTCCGAACATTGGGAGACCGCACTACAGTTTCAATGGCCTAACGTTAAACTTTTGAGCACTTTACTTCCTCTTTTTCTGGCTTAGGTACCCCACATATGTGATATTGCTAATCCGCTCCTGATCCGCATTCTATGTTTCTGTAGATTTATTTTTACCAAAAGATGAGATTACTATATAATCATCGAATAAAGCATTGTCAACCGCTAATACGTTTTCCAGATTTTTACAGAAGATTTTAATAATAACAACTTTTAAAAGACAATTTTAACGTGGATAAAATAGGCAGCGGATGTCTCCACCGTAAAAACACTCTGTGTAATGTACAGAAATTAAAAATCAAATAATCTGTATTGGAACCACCAGAGCGGAAAAATTCATAATTACGATTGCCTGAGAGTCCTTTAGTAAGTTAAATAAAGTCTAAGAAGGTCAGATTAGACAAATGCTGTCCTCCAAACTCTCTAAACAGTGATATATATATATATATATCACTGTTTATTATGGCGTTGAGGAATCGAGAAAAAGGATTATCAACACCTAAAACGGCTTCCAGAAATCCTTTAGAAAATTTTGGTGACGTTTTTATTCTTGGCAGAATAATCGAACTCCCACGTTTTACAGTTTTAAAGTTGGTCAGCAATTTTGTTAAATGCGGAAAATAACATTTTTGTTGCTCCTGGAAGCCCAGCTGCAACTG
Organism: Schistocerca americana; assembly: GCF_021461395.2. NCBI lineage: Eukaryota > Metazoa > Arthropoda > Insecta > Orthoptera > Acrididae > Schistocerca > Schistocerca americana. The sequence continues at coordinate 158,228,658 of NC_060119.1, read as the reverse complement.
AACCGGGTGGTCAGACAGAAAGAAAAATTTTTTCTAATTGTGGTTCAGAGTGAAAGGTAATAACTGGAATGGAGTTGATGGCCCGTCATCCTATTAAGACAGTATATATATATATATATATATATATATATATATATATATATATATATATATATATATATATATATACATCGGATCAGCAAGGCACTCATCCGTGACTGAGTGGTCAGCGCGACTGACTCCATGCAAGGGGGTCCGGGTTCGGTTCCACGCCGTGTCGGAGATTTAATGCGATCAGAGACAGTGCGTAGTATACTCGTCAACATAATTTCATCGTCATCGATACGCAAGCCGCCGAAGCTGTGTGAATTAGAAATACTCGCACTAGGCGGCCGAACAACCCCAGATGGGGGGTCTCCCGACCAGTAATGTCACATAATCATTTCAACAAGGCACATGCGATTTCCTCATTCAGATCTTCCTAAATGTTCTTATTTCCTTGTTCTCGTAAACTCATATCGATATCGACTTAGCGATAGATGTGAAACGGAACATTGTATCTAAGTAATCTAAATACACTGTAAGTGAAATTTCTTCTCTTGAGGAATAGAAAAGTCACGTTAAAAATTTACTGTCTTAATAGGATGACGGGCCATCAACTCGATTCCAGTTATTACCTTTCACTCTGAACCACAATTAGAAAAAATTTTTCTTTCTGTCAGAACACGAACCTCCGTTCCGGCAAACACTGAAACCTCCCAAGAATTAGCATTATACACTATTAAGCCCACCACGATTCTTGGCAGAATAATCGAACTCCCACGTTTTACAGTTTTAAATTTGGTCAGCAATTATGTTAAATGCGGAAAATAACATTTTTGTTGCTCCTGGAAGCCCAGCTGCAAATGAACCGGGTGGTCAGGTGATCGTATTTGCTATTAAGTAATAAAAACATTACTATATACTTCTTACAGAAGTAAAGTTCTTTTAATCTGTGAATGTTGTTTTTTAAAACAACAAATGTTTCATGCCTACCGATAGTACTCTTGACCAAATAGTACATTGACGGAAGAGAACAGCAAAACCAACAAAGTAATTTATGAAGAGTAATAAAACTTCCAGTATAATTTTGTCTAGACAGATATTTACGTGATTAACATTGGATGATCACAGGTTAATGTAAGCGCGAAATAGTCCATTGCAAATATGACCTGCTGGTACATTAAAAACCGGTGTAACCGCCAGAACGTTGAATGCAAGCACGCGGATGTCATTTTGTGGTATGGCGTTTCGTGCCTGTTGCACTTGGTCGGTCAATACAGGGACAGTAAACACTATCTGTGAATGACGCAATAGTTGTCCGATAATGTCCCATATGTGCTCTATTGGAGACAGATCTAGTGATCGTGCAAGCCAAGCAACATGTCGGCGCTCTAGCGTGTTTGATTTCGACAGCGGTATGTGGGCGAGCGTTATCCTGTTGGAAAACAACTCGAGGATGGTGTTCATGAATTTCAGCACAACAGGTCGAATCACCAAACTGGCGTACAGATTTGCTGTCAGGTTGTGTGGGATAACCACGAGAGCGCTCCTGCTGTGACAAGAAATTGTACTCCAGACGACAACTGCAGTGCAGGTCCAGTGTGTTTAGCACGCAGACAAGTTGGTTGCAGTACTTCAACCGGCGTCGTTCTAACCAACAAACGGCCGTTACTGCTATCGTGGCAGAACCAGTTTTCATCAGGAAACACAACAAATCTCCATCCTTCCCACCAACGAGCTCTCGCAAGTGGCGGTAGTTTGGGGTCAGTGGAATGCTACAGGGCGTTTGGCTTGGTGTTGTCCTTACAGTAACCGATTTGCAACAGTTCCTTGTGTCACAGTTGTACCACTGCTGCTCAAATTACTCTTGCAGCTGCAGTAAGATGCGCCAGAGCCATACACCGAGCAAAGGTTAGTTCCTCTCGGTAATGCTACGTGGCTCCGGAGCTTGGTGTTCTTGGTAGCGTACGTTCTTGTGAACATCGCAGCCAGCAGTCATGTACAGTGGTTAAATTCCTGCCAAACCCTGCTGTAATATCGCGTAAGAAACCCCAGCTTCTCGCAGCCCTATTACACGACATAGTTCAAACTCAGTGTTTGAATTTCAGATCGATTCCGTATTTCTGAACTTCCAGAAGACTTTTGACACAGTGCCACTTAAGCGGCTCGTAGTGAAATTGCGTGCTTATGGAATATCGTCTCAGTTATGTGCTGGATTTGTGATTTCACGTCAGAAAAAAAATGGTTCAAATGGCTCTGAGCACTATGGGACTTAACATCTGTGGTCATCAGTCCCCTAGAACTTAGAACTACTTAAACCTAACTAACCTAAGGACATCACACACATCAATGCCCGATGCAGGATTCGAACCTGCGACCGTAGCAGTCGCGCGGTTCCGGACTGAGCGCCTGAACCGCTAGACCCACCGCGGCCGGCTTCATGTCAGAGACGTCACAGTTCGTAGTAATTGACGGAAAGTCATCGAGTAAAAATGAAATGATTTCTGGCGTTCCTCAAGGTAGTGTTATAGGCCCTTTGCTGTTCCTTATCTATATAAACAATTTGGGACACAATCTGAGCAGCCGTCTTCGGATGTTTGCAGATGACGCTGTCGTTTATCGACTAATAAAGTCATCAGAAGGTCAAAACGAACGGCAAAACGATTTAGAAAAGATATCTGAATGGTGCGAAAAGTGGCAGTTGACCCTAAATAACGAAAAATGTGAGGTTATCCACATGAATACTAAAAGGAACTCGTTAAACTTCGGTTACACGATAAATCAGTTTAATCTAAAAGCCGTAAATTCAACTAAATACCTAGGTATTACAATTGCTTACAACTTAAATTGGAAGGAACTCATAGAAATTGTTGTGGGGAACGCTAACCAAAGACTGCGTTTAATTGGCAGGACACTTAGAAAATGTAACAGACCTACTAAGAAGATTGCCTACACTACGCTCGTCCGTCCTCTTTTAGAATACTGCTGCGCGGTGTGGGATCCGTACCAGATAGGACTGACGGAGTATATTGAAAAATCTCAAAGAAGGCAGCACGTTTTGTATTATTGCGAAATATAGGATCGTCCGTCATAGAAATGATACAGGATTTGGGTTGGACATCAATAAAAGAAAGGCGTCTTTCATTGCGACGAAATTCCAATCACCAACTTTCTCCTCCGAATGCACAAATATTTTGTTGACACTGACCTACATAGGGAGGAACGATCAGCACGATAAAATAAGGGAAATTAGAGCTCGTACGGAAAGATATAGGTGTTCATTCTTTCCTCGGGCTATACGAGATTGGAGTAATAGAGAATTGTGAAGGTGTTTCGACGAACCCCCTGCGAGGCACTTAAATGTAGATGTTTTGATAATGGCGTATTTGTCGTGTTAAAGGCGTTCTCGAATAACATCAACTCACCCAAAGGTAAACAACCCTCACGACCGTTACAGCGTGTATTTAGAGCAAACTTCATTCGCATCCCATAATGACGCAACTAGCGCCGCTCTTATGCGACTGCCGCGTATCTTTCACACGTAGAAACACAGCTTCCAGTTGTCGTTTATGTCACACAACTCCTTCATAGTGTTGCGATTTCTTCTGTCAGCGTATTTATTGTACAGAAAATTTGAATAAAAACGCCTTGTCCCATTTTTTCTTAATTTTATTAAATTATGCGATACATTTCGGGTCTGTGGGTCCATCTTCAGCTGCAGATCGTCTAATAGACAATTTGCATTTGCATTTGCATTTGCTCCTGTTATGAGAAAGTCAGATGTTAGGTTTCATATTTCGTGAATTGATTGCGGGAATGGGTAAGAAACAGTGAAGAAACAGCAAAAAACTTACCGACTAGTCTAGGAAGAACATTTGTAACCTTTTGAGGTCAGTATGCGTTGGCTTATTCATATTGTCGTCACACATCACGTCATTCAAGGAGTTTGTTTACAACTGTTTAAAAACAGATGTAGTTTAAAGTGACGTGATCAAAGCTTGTGTTTATCGCGTAATGTCAGGGTTTTAAGAATTTGATACATGTAAGGAATACATTTAAAATAAGTCTTTAAAATTGCTGAAATAGCTATGGATCAATATGCAAAACTACAGAAAAATGCCTTTAAAATCACTCAAGAGTAAATGTAAATTATGTATTAGACGATTTGCACCTGAAGATGAACTCACAGTGTCCCGTGTAATTTAATAAAACACGAAAAAGTTCTGACTGACGGCGTTTCTCCTCAAACTTCCTGTGTAGTGAACACAGTCACATTCACAGCTGCAAAATATGGATAATATTAAATTAGTTAATATGTTGCTATAGGCATAGAGTAATACGTTGCATGGAAACAGTCGGTAGACAGAAGTGTCAATTCCTTAAAACATTTAATGATCTTTAATTGTGGAACGGGATGATTGCATTTTTAACTTCATTAGATAGGGAACTCCAGTTTTCCTTTCTGAGCTACGCTGCTTTACCGAAGCAGACACTACCATTCGACTACCTAGGAATTAATATCACAAAATTATATGTAGTTACACTATAGAAGTTGTGAAATAGCGAAATAGACGGTTACAGACTCTTTCAGGGATGGCTCATAGGTGCGAAAAGGGAGAACGTCGATCCAATGGCGGATCCCATTCCGTTAGTTTCATTTCCGACTGGTACATTATATAGCGAAGTAAATACAGCAGCTCTTGATATCAGATGAACACGTCGTTCAGTTATTCAATTGGAAATCAAAAATATCTCAAATATAGCAACCGAATCAGTTGTAGCCGCTCGTCGTTCCACGAATCTGAATTTGAAATTTGCCGCTTCATGTGCTGCTATCTATTGAGGACGCTGTCAACCAGATGAGACCGCGAATGTGCCGGATCGATACTCTCTGTTCTGGCGCTGCTTCCATCTGGTGGCAGCAGAGGAAAGCTCGTTTAAGTAATATCGTCAGCTGCTGCCACCAACGCGGCAGCTATTTTTGGCGCGAAGTGCTCCACATTAAATTCACGAAGTGAGGTGGTAATTTTCGGACCTCGTCACCGATGACAATAAAAGATATTTCCGTCTCTACCTTTCCACATGAAAAGAGGAAATTCCGTCTCTACGTTTGCACAGGAAAAGAGGAAATGGTGTTAACCAGGGAAAAGCTTTCATAACGCGCCATACATAATAATATCTCAGATGTTTTACAGTAGTTTCCATCGCATAAAACAAAAATAATGGAGTATCAGGTTTGTGAAGCATCCCTTCTGAAGCCTGGAACAGAAAATATGAAAGAGAGTGAAATAAGAACATTGTTGTTGCTGCGGTCTTCAGTCCTGAGACTGGTTTGATGCAGCTCTCCATGCTACTCTATCCTGTGCAAGCTTCTTCATCTCCCAGTACCTACTGCAGCCTACATCCTTCTGAATCTGCTTAGTGCATTCATCTCTTGGTCTCACTCTACGATTTTTACCCTGCACGTTGCCCTCCAATACTAAATTGGTGATCCCTCGATGTCTCAGAACATGTCCTACCAACCGATCCCTTCTTCTAGTCAAGTTGTGGCACAAGCTCCTGTTCTCCCCAATCCTATTCAATACCTCCTCATTAGTTATGTGATCTACCCATCTAATCTTCAGCATTCTTCTGTAGCACCACATTTCGAAAGCTTCTATTCTCTTCTTGTCTAAACTATTTATCGTCCACGTTTCACTTCCATACAAATACTTTCGGAAACGACTTCCTGACATTTAAATCTATACTCGATGTTAACAAATTTTTCTTCTTCAGAAACGCTTTCCTTGCCATTGCCAGTCTACATTTTATATCCTCTCTACTTCGACCATCGTCAGTTATTTTGCTCCCCAAATAGCAAAACTCCTTTTCAACTTTAAGTGTCACATTTCCTAATCTAATACCCTCAGCATCTCCCGACTTAATTCGACTACATTCCATTATCCTCGTTTTGCTTTTGTTGATGTTCATCTTGTACCCTCCTCTCAAGACACTGTCCATTCCGTTCAGCTGCTCTTCCAAGTCCTTTGCTGTCTCTGACAGAATTACAATGTCATCGGCGAACCTCAAAGTTTTTATTTCTTCTCCATGGATTTTAATACCTACTCCGAACTTTTCTTTTGTTTTCTTTATTGCCTGCTCAATATACCGATTGAATAACATCGGAGATAGGCTACAACCCTGTCTCACTCCCTTCCCAACCATTGCATCCCTTTCATACCCCTCGACTCTTAGAACTGCCATCTGCTTTCTGTACAAATTGTTAAAAGCCTTTCGCTCCCTGTATTTTACTCCTGCCACCTTCAGAATTTGAAAGAGAGTATTCCAATCAACATTGTCAAAAGTTTTCTCTAAGTCTACAAACGCTAGAAACGTAGGTTTGCCTTTCCTTAATCTGTCTTCTAATATAAGTCGTAGGGTCAGTATTGCCTCACGTATCCAACATTTCTACGGAATCCAAACTGATCTTCCCCGAGGTCGGCTTCTATCAGTTTTTCCATTCGTCTGTAAAGAATTCGCGTTAGTATTTTGCAACTGTGACTTATTGAACCGGTAATTTTCACATCTGTCAACACCTACTTTCTTTGGGATTGGAATTATTATATTCTTCTTGAAGTCTGAACGTATTTCGCCTGTCTCATACATCTTGCTCACCAGATGGTAGAGTTTCGTCAGGACTGGCTCTCCAAAGGCTGTCAGCAGTTCTAATGGAATGTTGTCTACTCTCGGGGCCTTGTTTCGACTCAGGTCTTTCAGTGCTCTGTCAAACTCTTTACACAGTATCATATCTCCCATTTCATCTTCATCTACATCCTCTTCCATTTCCATAATATTGTCTCCAAGTACGTCGCCCTTGTATAGACTCTCTATATACTCCTTCCACCTTTCTGCTTTCCCTTCTTTGCTTAGAACTGGGTTTCCATCAAAGCTCTTGATATTCATGCAAGTGGTTCTCCTTTCTCTAAAGGTCTCTTTCATTTTCCTGTAAGCAGTATCTATCTTACCCCTAGTGAGGCAAGCCTCTACATCCTTACATTTGTCCTCTAGCCATCCCTGCTTATCCATTTTGCATTTCCTGTCGATCTCATTTTTGAGACGTTTGTATTCCTTTTTGCCTGCTTCATTTACTGCATTTTTATATTTTCTCCTTTCATCAATTAAATTCAATATTTCTTCTGTTATCCAAGGGTTTCTACAAGCCCTCGTGTTTTTATCTACTTGATCCTCTGCTGCCTTCACTATTTCATCCTTCAAAGCTACCGTTCTTCTTCTACTGTATTTCTTTCCCCCATTCCTGTCAATTGTTCCCTTATGCTCTCCCTGAAACTCTCCACAACCTCTGGTTCTTTCAGTTTATCCAGGTCCCATCTCCTTAAATTCCCACCTTTTTGCAGTTTATTCAGTTTTAATCTACAGTTCATAACCAATAGATTGTAGTCAGAGTCCACATCTGCCCCTGGAAATGTCTTACAATTTAAAACCTGGTTCCTAAATCTCTGTCTTACCATTATATAATCTATCTGACACCTTTTAGTATCTCCAGGGTTCTTCCAAGTATACAAACTTATTTCATGATTCTTGAACCAAGTATTAGCTATGATTATGCTCTGCGCAAAATTCCACCAGGCGGCTTCCTCTTTCATTTCTTCCCCCCAATCCATATTCACCTACTACGTTTCCTTCTCTCCCTTTTACTACTGACGAATTCCAGTCACCCATGACTATTAAATTTTCGTCTCCCTTCACTACCTGAATAATTTCTGTTATCCCATCATACATTTCATAAATTTCTTCGTCATCTGCAGAGCTAGTTGGCATATAAACTTGTACTACCGTAGTAGGCGTGGGCTTCGTATCTATCTTGGCCTCAATAATGCGTTCACTATGCTGTTTGTAGTAGCTTACCCGTACTCCAATTTTTTTATTCATTATTAAACCTACACCTGCATTACCCTTATTTGATTTTGTATTTATAACCCTGTATTCACCTGACCAAAAGTCTTGTTCCTCCTGCCACTAGATCTAACTTTAACCTATCCATAAGAACATAACATGATAAAATAAACGGTGTCCCACCACCGAACACTCCGTTAGAATTTCAATTTCTAGATATCGACCTTGAAATGTGTTGATGTAGAGCATATGAGATTGCATTTCTATCTACGATGTGCCGTCAATTGACCATCCATTGATGTGTCCAGAACAATTTTCATTACGACTCTCGTCGTAGAAAGAGAAGACAAACTGATCTAAGTGTGGAAAATTCGTAATGGAATTTTCTAGTTAGCGGATCTTAGGTAATCAGCTTTTTTAAAGTGCATGTGAGTAAACTCCCGTTGGCGGAACGAAAGCCTATAAGCCGAAAATTTTCTACAGTCTGTTTCTCCCTCTTTATTATTTTGGCTTTGGGGTACAAGGACCATACAGCCAACAGCGGTTATCAAGTGCCAAAGAAACATAATCCGAAAAAAGCAGAATAGCACAAAAGTACGAAGTTAGCATACAACCCACTCACAAAGTAAAATAAAAGCGCAATTAGACAAACACCTGAAAGCCGGACGCTGTGACAATGACATTGGAGCAGAATTACAGACAGCAACATTGACAGACATGCAGATGCTCTTATAGTAAAAAGACAAAACATGAGAAGGCGAACACCGTACGTCATACAATAAGTACAACAATAGCTGAAGAACAAAATTGCATCACATAACAATGTGAGAAGAGTAGCATACAGACGGACATACTAAAAATAAGAGAAAAAACTAAAAATCAGAAACACATATAGCCATCAGTACGTACGCTAAGTGATCAAAAGTATCCGGACACCTGGGTGAAAATTACTTACAAGTTCGTGGCGCCGTCCATCGGTAATGCTGGAAGAGAGTATGGTGCCGGCCCACCCTTAGCATTGACGACAGCTTTCACTTTCGCAGGCATACGTTCAATCAGGTGCAGGAAGGTTTTTTGGGGAATGGCAACCCGTTCTTCATGGAATGCTGCACTGAGGAGAGGTATCGATGTCAGTCGGTGAGGCCTGGCACGAAGACGGCGTTCCAATACATCCCAAAGGTGTTCTACAGGATTCAGCTCAGGACTGTATGCAGGCCAGTCCATTACGGGGATGTTGTTGTCGTGTAACCACTCCACCACAGACCATGCATTATGAACAGGTGCTCCATCGTGCTGAAAGATGCAATCGCCATCCCCGAATTGCTCTTCAACAGTGGGAAGCCAGAAGGTGCTTAAAACATCAATGTAGGCGTGTGCTGTGATAGTGCCTTGTAAAACAACAAGGGGTGCAAGTCCGCTCCATGAAGAACAGGACCACACCATAACACCACAGTACCGAATTTTACTGTTGGCACTACACACGCTGGCAGATGAGTTTCACCGGACCTTCGCCATAGCCACACCCTGGTATCGGATCGCCACATTGTGTACCGTGATTCATCCCTCCACACACCGTTTTTCCACTGTTCAGTAGTCTGATGTTTACGCTCCTTACACCAAGCGAGGCATCGTTTGGCATTTACCGGCGTGACGTGTGGCTTATGAGCAGCCACTCGACCATGAAATCCAAGTTTTCTCACCTCCCGCCTAACTGTCATTGTACTTGCAGTGGATCCTGATGCAGTTTGGAATTCCTGTGTGATGGTCTGGATAGATGTCTGCCTATTATACATAACGACCGTATTCAACTGTCGGCAGTCTCTGTCAGTCAATTGACGGGGTCGGCCTGTACGCTTTTGTGCTGTACGTGTCCCTTCACGTTTCCACTTTTCACATCGGAAACAGTGGACCTAGGGATGTTTAGGAGTGTGGAAATCTCGCGTACAGACTTATGACACAAGTAACACTCAATCACCTGATCGCATTCGACATCCGTGAGTTCCGCGGAGCGCCCCATTCTGCTCGCTCACGATGTCTGATGACTACTGACGCCGCCGATATGAAGTACCTGGCAGTAGGTGGCAGTACAATGGCCCTAATATGAAAAACGTATTTTTTGGGGGGAGTCCGGATGTTTTTTATCATTTAATGAACAATAGTGCCAGTAGAACAGTGATATAAAATGCACAAGAGAGCAGTAATGAAAATGTAATGGACAAATAGAGGTCTGGCGCAAATGAAAACTGATAATTACGCACCCGATTACGAACCGGTCTGACGCCATGTGAAAATGAAGACCTCGGCAACTCATAAATTAAATCTGGATGACGGTGGCTTTCAAATTGCCTGTGACGGAGTTATATTTATCAAAACAGTAGAGCAAAACAGGAACACTGGTGGGGAGGGGGTAACCTCTCCCAACCATATTCTGATACAAGTCTGATTGTGCAGTGGTGCACTTGGAACTTGCCAATCTGATGTGATTAAGATCCGCTACTCCCGTTGTGTCCTTCTCGCAGTGTCCAGACGCGTTAATCTTCAACCGATATAGTTGCGGCGGGGTAACACGCGTGTCCCAGCCTCATGTGAATGATAGAAGCCACATGACGTCTACGAAGCTGGACCGAGGCGAACCACGGTCGAGAAGAGATGTTCGGTTGTATGGCCACCAGGTGGCCGCCCTTAGAGTAATGTGGGGCATGCCATTCACAGTTTCACGAGTGATAAGCAGCCTTTCGTATCGTCTATGTGAGATCCGTTTTTAGGGGACCGGCATTGGGCGTAAATAGGCTTCTATAATCCTCCTCTTGGCAAGGCGGTCAACAGGTTATGTTGCCTAAGAAGCTTGACTATGACTATGAGAACACAGTTTTTTACTGCAAAACTGTATTTTTTCTGTGACAAAACAGTTGTGTCCAGAAAAACTGTAACAGAAACAACACATGTACTCTACCGACAACTACCAGTAAGCTATGCAGGATAGTCCAGGTTTTACGATGGTAATACAAGAGATAGGATATTGTGTATTCTCTTTTAAAGGAGTGGATTCAACACTTTTTTCTGGAAATCTGAATTTTGAATGTAATAAACAGTGAGTTAACAATTAAATATCATGATGGAAAATAAAAGAACGGAATCGCTCTCGTAAGGGGAGCGCATCTAGTATGGTCTTTCCGGGGCTTGGTCAGAAGAGAAAGTCACACAAGTGGGAGCTCCAGATGGTCAAGCGTTTGGAAAGAAACAACATTTTCGTGGCGGGTTGTGTGAGGCTTGAGCAATTTATGTTACCGTAATTTCAATGCAGCGGTTGGCGCAGCGGAAAGAATGCTGAACGGTAATCTGAGAGTAGTCGGGTCGAGTTCCTGTCCAGAAACAACTTTTATTTTCAATTTTTACTTTACTTACGCTGCAAATAAACAGAAATAATATTCAGTATATTGTATTTATAGCGTTTACATAAAAAGCGTAAGAAAGAAAGATAAAGGAAAATTTGGAATTCAAAATAAATGTCTAAGATTGAATTTCCTTCAAATGCACTCCGCCAATGTCAGTCTTTCTCATCAGATAAGAATATGATCAAAGATCTTCAAAGCTGCTCTTATAGCATACAGACAAAAAGAAATCGCATGCGGGTAAGACTCCATTAAAAAATGTTCCACTCTGTTCTACATCACCAGGTAACTTCGTGAATATCAGATGAAATGATGCATTAAGCGTGATTTTCTCTCAAACTGTGCGATAAGAGAGAACCTTTTATGAATATAAACTACTTTCTTTTTCTATAAAAATTGTAAAGCAATCATGTAATTATAAAAACGGGGCGTTTATAATGTGTGAAACACGCCAATACAGTTATTGTTTCCCCTGCTTAATGAAGAATGTCACCCAAGTACATGTAAATCGTCATCTGTGAAATATTAAAAATATCTAATTTTGTGGACGAATTCAACAGCTGAAGACATATAGTCTGAAAATGAGGCAGTGGTCATATTTTGGCATTTTATTTTACAGGCCCGACTTGATGACGCAATCCGCAATCTTTTACACTTCACTGTTACCAGTTTCAGAAACTGCCATCTTCAGATCATTAAATATTCTGATGTAGTATTAACACTAGACTAAACACGTAGGTACATTGTAAGTATACGCAGCTCCCGTGTACGTCTTACAATTCTTCCCTGGGAATTTCGTTACTATCCCAACTGTAACTTTCCATTTCATTTTCGTCCTTTTTATAAAAATATTAATAAATTCAGCACACTGGGCACTATTTCGGTTTATTTGCAGTGTAATTAATGTAACAATTGAAAAATGTTTCGGGACAACAACATTTGGATTATCGGAGGCTAACATACACTTAGCAGCCACAACATTATGACCACTGACTTACTATGAGTCCGCAGCTCGTGGTCGTGCGGTAGCGTTCTCGCTTGCCACGCCCGGGTTCCCTGGTTCGATTCCCGGCGGGGTTAGGGATTTTCTCTGTCTCGTGATGACTGGGTGTTGTGTGATGTCCTTAGGTTAGTTAGGTTTAAGTAGTTCTAAGTTCTAGGGGACTGATGACCATAGATGTTAAGTCCCATAGTGCTCAGAGCCATTTGAACCATTTTGAACTTACTATGAACCAGACGAAGCGATAGCAGCGCCATCTGGCGAGGGATGTGAGCTGGTCAGACGCACTCGTGGTGCACGTAGTGTGAGTAAGCGTCCTGTCCGTATGAATGGGGAAGGCGACGGATGAGGACGTGAACCCTTTTTGTCACACTTTGATGCAGGCGCGGCCTGACTGACCGGTATGTTTCAATAGCTACAAAAACTATATTCATCAGTTTCAGTTTTGTACGTAAAACGTTGCATTAAAAACACACAAAAATATATTGAAATAACTTTTAAAGTTTATTTTTACGAAAAAACGCATTTAAACAAAAAAAACTGCACAAACGAACACAGTATTGCATCATAATGCTACGATAACTCCAATACCTGTAATTTTTACCTTTTGCTATGTTTTTATTGTTTTTTTATACACGTGATAAGAAAAACATAAGAATACTCGCATAAAACATTTGGAAAAAAATGGAACCTTCATTAGGAATTTTCAGGTTTTTAGTTTCCTTCTCAGAAGTTTCCTTTGCACTCGCTGGAAATTTTTGTACAGAAATCAAGCTAGATTGGTTTCTTGCAACAATTACAAATATGTCTACCTCTACTTTTTTGGCTCACAGGTGGAACATGTTTTGCGTTTTCCAATCGTTCAACAAAGAATTGTAATCTTGGTTCTACTACACCCAAAACACGGTGAATGGATACAACAAGTTCACGGGTTATGTGATAGCTGTTAACTCGTTTTTTTTATCTGTGGTGTCACCACCGAGATTGAAAGATTCTTCAAAATATTAAAGCGGCTCACCTCAGTATTGCCTTCTAGGAATTATGAAGAACAACATGCGGAAAAATAATGTCATTGTCTATCATTGTAAAAGGCTACGACGACCAGCAATATCTGTTTCAAAGATGTAGGTTTCAGTAGTTACTTGGAGATGAAGAAGCTGGCACAGGATAGAGTAGCATGGAGAGCTGCACCAAATCAGTCTCTGGACAGAAGACTACAACAACAACTAAGAAGCTTGCTCAGGATAGAGTAGCATGGAGAGCTGCATCAAACCAGTCTCTGGACAGAAGACTACTACAACAACAATAACAGCAACTATATCTCTAGCAGAAGCTTTAGCTAATTCCACAATTCTGTCTTCATCACTTTGACCACTTGTTTCATTTAAGGATTTCACCGGTGGCAAAACAAATTCGTCTTCACTTTCTCACCGTTGCTATTCTGAATAATGTTCGTTTTCAATTTCGTTGTCACTGTCTAATCCAATATCACTTCCTAAACTGTCCACAAACCATTGTAAAACAGTATCTTCAAAGTCAGAGTCCGTAACATGAACAGTAGATGAAGACTTGTGCACTTAATCTATAACGTGAAGTCCTATAGGCAGTCTCAGAGACTGCTAGCACGAGAGAAGCAGTAGTAGTGTTGGTTGACATCACATAAAAATCGCTGTTGTCGAAGGGAATCAGTGCACATTCGGGAAATCTCCTACCCCATCTCTATGCACTAGCAGTAGTAGCACAAAGAACGCTAGCAGTCTTTGAGACCGCACCAGGAGCACACCGTGGATGTTAAGGTTTAACCTTGGCCTGCCCTCTTGAATTAGGCTATGTGCTGGCTCCAGGTTTCATCCTCTCCGTTGCTTCATCATGATGCAATAAATACATAATATCACATTGTAAACGCATCCGTTAAACTCACTTACACCGTACAAATACATATACGACACGACTCTCACATATATGCAAGGAAAAGGGCCAATGCAGGCGGTGGCAGAAGACCATTTCTGACAGGCTACTGAAACTACGGCGTGGGACATCACAGCCAAAAATGTCATATGGTTTCTTTTTGTGCGAATCAGTATTGCGACCACGGTTGCGTGTTTAGGTAAAGAAAGTTTTTAGGCAACAGGCTGGATGATTCTACCTGTCTTCGGCCAAGTCAGAATGGTACAAGTTGGCCATTCTGCTGGTGCATGTTTGGAGGAGCGTTGTCCTGTATAAGAGATGTAGCCACATGGGACATCAACATCACTGTGTCACTGCACAATGTAAAAAATACTTTGTTTTAATTTCGGCTTTAAAGAACTTCTCTCCCTGTCTCTCTCTCTTTCTTCCTCCCTCTCTCCCCCCTGTCTGTCTCTCTCTCTTTCTCTCTCTCTCTCTCTCTCTCTCTCTCTCTCTCTCTCTCACACACACACACACACACACACACACACAAGACGCAAACCGTTAAACGAGAAACCACAAAGCAATTAGGTCACGTGATATGCAGACAGATTACTTAAACGATACAGCCTTCCGTCGTGTCTTAGTGATGTAGCTGATATTGAATCAGACATACCATAGAAATACAATAATGGTAAATCGATGACAGGTGCTCACGTATTAGTAACGTACCTGAAAAGGCAGGAATAACGAGAAACACGAAGAGAGAGAGAGCGTTTCGATCCCCCATGATAATTAGAATTTAATCTCTATTATTATCTTGAGATACTCTTTTATTCTAGTGTAGAAAATGATATCTCATTTAAACTTCTTACAGATAATATTTTCTTCGTTGACTCGCAGTAGCAAAAGACACAAAGTCTTGCACGTCGATAGTACTGAGAGCATCTCTAGAACAGAGAGATCGCAAGACAGAAAGGGACAAAAGTATGTGTTGCGACGCTTATTTAAAAATAAAAGTGAGCAAGTTACTGCGAAGGATGGCAACGCGAGGTGACAGGTAGCAGACAGTCGGAGCGCTCATTTCCATCGCAAACGTCGTTTCCATGGCAGCGGTTCCGCTAATGACTTGTCCGCTCGGTCACGCGACACGGACTGCGCATTTCCAATCTCTTCGCCTGCAGCTGCGCATTCCAGCCACATCTCCCACACCGTCGCTCTGACTGTACACTGCGGCCATGAAAATCCTGCACCATCGAGATGGTAGGCAACAAACGTCAAACTGGCCTCAACCGTACTGCACGCACCGCTGTGCAAACGATCATTAGGACGCAGCATCTCAAAGTAAATAATACAGGGTATCCATAAATAACGTACTGTATACACTCTTTGAACCTGAATATATCATCAACGAAAGAAGACACAAATACACTACAATGTTGGTGTACCTTAATGTCCATTAAAGGTGGTAAATGTTCAAAGTGGCATCCTTCTTCCGCAATACACCGTCCACAAAGGCTTACAACAGGGCGACATGCCAACTGCATTGTCCCTAATGGAATAGCATCACAGGCTTATTCAGTATGCTCTTTAGGATCATCCCGTGTTAGTGATCTAGTAGCAGTGTAATCTGTGTTCTTGAGAGTACCCCACAGGAAGAAGTCTAGAGACGATAAATCAAAAGAGATCGAGATGGAAAACCCACACGCCGTCTTCGCCCTACGCACCTGGCAGGGAATGTACAACTGGAAAATGCCCTCACATCATTGTCAAAGTCAAGTGATGCCCCAACCTGTTGAAATCAATAATCGTAGAGAGAAAAACCAGTCCAAATTTGTAAATTTTACCTTCTTTATTCACTCGATAACTAGTTCGTGGCAGAGACATATTTTCAAATCATTGTAACATAGTCAAAAACGGTATTTCCGAAGATGTGAATACAATGCGAAAAATGTGCAAAGAAAAGTTACAGAGCATACAGCTCTGTATGCGATGTAACTGTTCGTTGCTCAATTTTGACATGAACGCGCAGCAAAAAGAGTTTCGCATCACGTTGGTTCCGAGAGTTCCGGAACTTGTAAAGAAAATTGAAATAGAGATCAACATAAATATCATTTCCGCTCTTTTTATTACTCATGAAAACCACACATTGCATGTTGTACCACCATACACCAAGACCTTCAGAGGTGGTGGTGTAGATTGCTGTACACACCGGGCCGAGCGGTTCTAGGCGCTTCAGGTTCGAATCCTGCCTCGGGTATGGATGTGTGTGATGTCCTTAGTTAGGTTTAAGTAGTTCTAAGTTCTAGGGGACTGATGACCTCAGGTGTTAAGTCCCATAGTGCTAAAAGCCATTTGAATTTTTATTTTATTTTATTTTTTTATTTTTGTACACACCGGTACCTCCAGTACCCAGTAGCACGTTCTCTTGGATGCCTGTATTCGTCGTGACATACCATCCACAAGTTCATCAAGGCACTATTGGTCCAGATTGTCTCACTCCTTAACGGCAATTCGGCGTGCATCCCTAAGAGTGGTTGGTGGGTCACGTCGTTCAAAAACAGCCCTTTCCAATCTATCCCAGGCATGTTCCACAGGGTTTATGTCTGGAGAATATGCTGGCCACTCTAGTCCAGCGATGTCGTTATGCTGAAGGAAGTCATTCATAAGATGTTCAGAATGTGGGGGCGAACTGTAGTCCGTGAAGATGAGTGCCTCACCAATGTGCTGCCGATGTGGTTGCACTATCATTCGGAAGACGGCGCCTTCTATGACCACCAGCGGCGTTCGTCGGCCCCACATCATGCAACCTCAAAACATCATGGAACATCCACCTTTCTGCACTCGTTGGACATTGTCTCTAAGGCGTTCAACCTGACCAGGTTGCCTCCAAACACGGCTGCGACACTCATCGGTGAAGAGAACGATATGTTAGTTCTGAGCGGTCTATTTGGTATGTTGTTGGGCCCATCTGTACCGCGCTACATGGTGTCGTGGATGCCAAGATGGACCTCGCCATGGAGGTCGGGAGTGAAGTTGCGCATCATGCAGTCTATTTTGCACAGTTTGAATCGTAACACGACGTCCTGTCGCTGCACGAAAAGCATTATTCAACATGGTGGCGTCGCTGTCAGTGTTCATTCGAGCCATAAGCCGTAGATAGCGGTCATCCACTTCAGTAGTAGCCCTTGGGCGGCGTGAGCGAGGCATGTCATCGACAGTTACTATCTCTCTGTATCTCCTGCATGTCTGAACAACATCGCTTTGGTTCACTCCGAGACGCCAGGACACTTCCTTTGTTGAGAGACCTTCCTGGCACAATGCCGACGCGATCGAACCTCGATATTGATCATCTAGGCATAGTTGAACTACAAACAACACGAGCCGCTTGCCTTCCTGAAATGACTGGAACTGATCGGCTGTCGGATGCCCTCCGTCTAATATACGCTGCTTATGCATGGTTGTTTACATCTTTGGGCGGGTTAAGTGACATCTCTGAACAGCCAAAGGGACTGTGCTGCGACACTGTATCCACAGTCAACGTCTATCCTCAGGAGTTATGTGAACCGGGGATATGCAAAACTGTTTTTAATGTGTCTAAAAAGTCATTCAACGGCCAAGATCGCATAAAATATTTTTCTTTATTTGAGACAACCGTTTCAATAGATTTTGCTGTCATCTTCAGGTCTTAAAATCTTTTGTTGCAAAACATGCTTGTTTTACGCTGAACGTCATACACAACTTGTCACGTGGTTAAAAATCAACTCATTACAAAAGTTTGTCATCGCAAAAATATTTAAAAATATAAAGCGCACTGTGCAAATGGCTATATTCGTATACATATTGCTCACAGGTGCTTGTTACCGTGTTTGTATGATGTAACAAGGATTTGAGAACAAATGTAGACAGACATGGCCCTTTACACGCGGTTCTTCACGTTTTCAAATATTTGAGCGACGACAGGAATATTATTATGTTGATTTTTATCCGCTTGACATCTTTGCGTGAGGTTCAGTGTAAAATGAACAAGTTACGCACAAAAGATTTTAAGACCTGAAGATGACAGTAAAGCCTGTTCTACATCTACATCTACATATATACTCCGCTAGCCACCAAGCTTTATGTGGCGGAGGGCACAATTCGCGCAAAAATCATATTTTCCCCCCACTGTTCCACTCGCGGATCGCGCGAGGGAAAAGGACTGTCTCAATGCCTCAGTACGAGCTCTTATTTCCCTTATCTTTGGACGGTGATCATTGGGCGATTTAAAAGTTGGTGGTAAAAATATATGATCTACATCCTCGCGTGAAGATCGGATTTCGGAATTTAGTGAGCAGCCACTTCTGTTTAGCGCGCTGTCTATCTGCAAGTGTGTCCCACTTCAAACTTTCTTTGAGATTTGTAACGCTCTCGCGATGGCTAAATGTACCAGTCATAGATCCTGCCGCTCTTCTTTGGACCTTCTCAATCTCTTGAATCAAACCCAACTGGGAAGGGACCCATACAGACGAACAATACTCCAAGACTGAACTAACTAACGTATTGTAAGCTATTTCCTTTGTTGAAGGACTGCATCGCTTCAGGATTCTACCAATAAACCGCAATCTAGAGTTCGCCTTACCCGATCTTGTGTAATCTGATCATTCCATTTGAGATCATATCGAATAGTCACACCCAGATACTTGACGGACGTTACCGCTTCCCAAGACTGGGCATTTATTTTGTACTCGTACATTAATGGGGATTTTCGCCTTGTTATACGCAGTAGGTTACACTTACTAATATTAAGAGATAACTGCCAGTCATTACACCACGCATTTATTTTCTGCAAATCCTCATTGATTTGTTAACAACTTTCGTGTGATACTACTTTCCTGCAGACTACAGCATCATCGGCAAACAGTATAATGCCGCTGTCAATACCATCAACCAGATCGTTTATGTAAATTGTAAAAAGCAAAGGACCTATTACGCTGCCCTGAGGCACACCTCAAGTTACGCTTGTTTCTGTTGAAGTCACCCCGTTCAGGACGACATACTGCTCCCTGCTGGTTAGAAAACTTTCTGTCCAGTCGCATATGTCATCGGATAAGCCGTAAGCGCGCACTTTTTGTAGCAAGCGACAGTGCGGAACTGAGTCGAACGCCTTTCGAAAGTCGAGAAATATGGTATCCACCTGGGAGCCGGTATCTAGGGCCTGTTGTATATCATTCACAAAGAGGGCCAGCCGTGTCTCGCATGACCGCTGTTTCCTAAAACCGTGCTGGTTTCTACAGCTGAGCTTCTCAGAGTCTAGAAAGGTCATTATGTCTGAACACAAAATATGTTCCCTGATTCTACAACAAATGGATGTCAGTGAAATTGGCCAGTAATTATGTGCGTCCAGTTTTCTACCCTTTTTATAGATTGCTATGACCTGGGCCTTCTTTCAGTCCCGTGGAACTTTCCGCTGTTCCAATGATCTCTGATAGACGATGGATAAGAATGGTGTTATATTTGTAGCATAGTCAACATAAAATCTTACGGGGATACGGTCTGGGCCAGATGCCTCCCTGGCGTCTAAGGATTTTAACTGTTTTACAATCCCAGATACACTAAACACTATGTCAGCCATCCGGTTGTCTCAAATAAAGCAATACACTCCTGGAAATTGAAATAAGAACACCGTGAATTCATTGTCCCAGGAAGGGGAAACTTTATTGACACATTCCTGGGGTCAGATACATCACATGATCACACTGACAGAACCACAGGCACATAGACACAGGCAACAGAGCATGCACAATGTCGGCACTAGTACAGTGTATATCCACCTTTCGCAGCAATGCAGGCTGCTATTCTCCCATGGAGACGATCGTAGAGATGCTGGATGTAGTCCTGTGGAACGGCTTGCCATGCCATTTCCACCTGGCGCCTCAGTTGGACCAGCGTTCGTGCTGGACGTGCAGACCGCGTGAGACGACGCTTCATCCAGTCCCAAACATGCTCAATGGGGGACAGATCCGGAGATCTTGCTGGCCAGGGTAGTTGACTTACACCTTCTAGAGCACGTTGGGTGGCACGGGATACATGCGGACGTGCATTGTCCTGTTGGAACAGCAAGTTCCCTTACCGGTCTAGGAATGGTAGAACGATGGGTTCGATGACGGTTTGGATGTACCGTGCACTATTCAGTATACCCTCACCAGTGGTGTACGGCCAGGAGATCGCTCCCCACACCATGATGCCGGGTGTTGGCCCTGTGTGCCTCGGTCGTATGCAGTCCTGATTGTGGCGCTCACCTGCACGGCGCCAAACACGCATACGACCATCATTGGCACCAAGGCAGAAGCGACTCTCATCGCTGAAGACGACACGTCTCCATTCGTCCCTCCATTCACGCCTGTCGCGACACCACTGGAGGCGGGCTGCACGATGTTGCGGCGTGAGCGGAAGACGGCCTAACGGTGTGCGGGACCGTAGCCCAGCTTCGTGGAGACGGTTGCGAATGGTCCTCGCCGATACCCCAGGAGCAACAGTGTCCCTAATTTGCTGGGAAGTGGCGGTGCGGTCCCCTACGGCACTGCGTAGGATCCTACGGCCTTGGCGTGCATCCGTGCGTCGCTGCGGTCCGGTCCCAGGTCGACGGGCACGTGCACCTTCCGCCGACCACTGGCGACAACATCGATGTACTGTGGAGACCTCACGCCCCACGTGTTGAGCAATTCGGCTGTACGTCCACCCGGCCTCCCGCATGCCCACTATACGCCCTCGCTCAAAGTCCGTCAACTGCACATACGGTTCACGTCCACGCTGTCGCGGCATGCTACCAGTGTTAAAGACTGCGATGGAGCTCCGTATGCCAAGGCAAACTGGCTGACACTGACGGCGGCGGTGCACAAATGCTGCGCAGCTAGCGCCATTCGACGGCCAACACCGCGGTTCCTGGTGTGTCCGCTGTGCCGTGCGTGTGATCATTGCTTGTACAGCCCTCTCGCAGTGTCCGGAGCAAGTATGGTGGGTCTGACACACCGGTGTCAATGTGTTCTTTTTTCCATTTCCAGGAGTGTATTTTATGCGGCCTTGGCTGTTGAATGGTTATTATCATATTTTTTTTTTTTTTTTTTTTTTTTTTTACATTTCATTACTCTGAAAATGAAAAATTCCATTTTCGACACGGGTTTCACGTCTTCAGAGACAACATTTTTTATTACGATCTGAAAATGGGTCTCGCCAGAATGTAGTTATCGAGTGCATAAAAAAATAAAATTTACCACTTTGCACTTGTTTTTCTTGTGCGTTAACAGAAGTTGCTGACCCATCGCTATTCCAGCGTGCTGGAAATTCGTAGAAAGTAATAATCTCCATTTTAAAAGTAGTCGTCAAGACCAGTAGTCATCAGATACAACATTTCTAAGTAAGAGTCACCTCGAACACTGTCTTCAAAGAAGTACGATCCGATTAACACTCTAGAAGACAGATCACACCAGACTGATAGTCCTGGTAGATTAACATGCCTTTCCTCGGCTGCGTTTGGATTCTCACTGACGCAGTACACGCAGTGATAGCGGTCAATTGTTCTGTCAAGTTTAAAGGTCGCTTCACCCGAGCAAAGAATTAGATCTTCCAAACGTTTCTCTTCTTCACATTTGCTAACGAACCATTCACAAAATTCACTTTGCCTATTGAGATTATCCTCGGTAAGAGCATGGAAAAGTTTTGGAACGTAATTTCTGAGCCTGGAAAATTCTATGAACACTGCTTTGCAGATTACCGTCTCACATGATCATTGTCTCACAGATTTCTTCGGGGACTGTATGTTCGCCTGGATCACTCCTACTACACTTTCATTGTCTGTTGAACGACCCTTTATTCTGCATTCTTCAAATCCTGCAATGTTCCTTCCTCATATCCTGCGCCTTTCCCTCGATATCAAACTCACCTCGGATTCTTCTAATTGTCATCCTTATTAGTGGGGTTCCAAAGTCATCCCTGAACGTCGTCGTAGCTCAATATTGCACCCGTTTCCGTCGATCCAACGATAACGCCATGTTTACTTACAATCATGTAAGAAAAGAAAGTGTTGTTCTGTTTTTCACTGCCTTCTGAACTTTATTTTTATCTCCTTTAATTAATGAAATATCCAGTTTCAAAGAGTATGTACATCACTTGGAGACACTATGTACATTACATACATAAAGAAAAACGCAAAAAAGTAAAAATTGAACTTTTCATGATTTTGAGCCATTCCGGAGCCCCTTAAGCATAAATAGCAGCCTTTAATTTATCTAATTTAGGATGAAACAAATTGATCTAATACCTAAGCATGTTTCTTACGTGTTACCACCCCATATGGTAGCCGAACGATGATGCTGACGATATTTGGTTTGCGTGGCGTCAACTCTGCCCTTACAAATTCCCAATCTGTTCACTATCCAGTCTCCACACATTCCCGAATGATGATGGAGACAACAAAAGCACGCAATCCCTGGTCGGTGAAAATCCCCGACCCGGCAGGGAATCGAACCTAGGGCCCCGTGATCCAGAGGCAGCAACGCTAACCACTAGACCACGAGCTGCGTACGTAGCCAAATGATCTGTGGACATAATACTACGCATGTAAGAACAGAAACACTAGCGTATTTGCGAAATTATATTCAAAACGAATAACGTAAGTTTTCTCTGGAAGTCCTAAGCCTGAAACATCACTTCAAAAATGATTCAAATGGCTCTGAACACTATGGGACTTAACATCTATGGTCATCAGTCCCCTAGAACTTGGAACTACTTAAACCTAACTAACCTAAGGACAGCATACATCACCCAGTCATCACGAGGCAGAGAAAATCCCTGACCCCACCGGGAATCGAACACGGGAAACCGGGCGCGGGAAGCGAGAACGCTACCGCACGACCACGAGCTGCGGACGAAACATCACTATAAAACAAAATTAAAGGATATTAAGACTATTCTTATACCTGTATCCACATATCTCGGAGTTGCTACGACAGGCACAGCTTGACTTCCAAAGAAATCGAACAAGATTCGGCTGACCAGCACTTGCCCACTCAGGAAGAAGAGAGGGAGAGCGCTACGCCTAAGATAATTGCTACCAGACACCATCCGTTCTGTAAGCTTTCATACAGGGGCAGGTGTCTCTGACTGTCGGTAGGCGCTATTGCAGACTACAGTATTCCCTTCACCCACCAGAAAACACACTCGTCTCACACATTTAACCCAGACATTCATAATCAAAACACACGGTTAGGATATGGCGACAAGAGTTCGAATAATAAAACATAGATGCAGTGATTGAAAAAAAAAAAAAGAGAAACACGGCTGTTTTCCCTCCTAGAGTCTCACTTCTATCACATACAGGAAGCCAGAGACGTCATAAACCCTGTAACAACACACAGACATGTCAAATGGATTTGATCGATCCATTTCAATGTAATGTAATTCGAAACGTTACAAATTTCTTACAGTAGGAGTTTGAGGGTAGAGATAAATTACATCATGGCTTCTGAATACATCAGGTATATTTTTCTGGCGTATTAACTACACAAAAATTCGTTACTATTAACTAGTATATCAATTATTATTTGTAGATGTCCAGAAAACAGTTCCTTTATGTCAATGAATAAATGAACATCGTATTTCTCGCAGACAGTTGATGAACTCTTGCAGTTAAACATTTTGCATCTGTTTCTCTTCGCGCCACGGGACTATAAGTCCCACCGCCACACCTTCACCTGCCCATGTTAGGCAAAATTTTTCTGCCTGATTCATGTAGTACTATCACCGTCAGAGGGTGGTACGGGACTACAAGTCCCACCGCCACACCTCCAAAGCGAATTGCAGTGACGGAGTCACTGCCCTGTGGAAATTTACTGCCCACCAACACAGTTAGACCGCAATAGACCGGTGATGCTGTATTGTAACATATCACCCCGGACTACAAGTCTCTCTTCGCATGCACAACTAGCAAAAGTCCAACATTGCCCTCACGGTCATCTTAGACGTAGGTGGCTCTTCGCCCTCTTTACGCCGTCGTTACGCGCTCATTCAGTTTGACACCGCTTTGCAACGTTACGCCCAGACATTTAAACGATGTGACTTGGCCAAGCAGGGCACTAATAGTGCAGCATCCGTACGTCACCGGTTTGTTTTGTCTACCAATCCATATAAACTTACATTTCACTACATTTAGAGCTAGATGCCATTCATCACACCAAATAGAAATTTTGTTTAAGTCATCTTACATAATCGTAGAGGGCCGTACCTTCGACGTCTTCCCGTACGCCACAGAATCATCAGCAGACAACGCAGATTGCTGCTCATCCTATCTGCCAGATCATTTCTTTATACAGAAAGCAATACCGGTCCTATCACACTTCCCTGCGACACTCCTAACGATACCCTTGTCTCTGATTAACACTCCCCGTCGAGGACTACATACAGGTTTCTACTAGTTAAGATGTCTCCGGGCCACTCTCATATCTGGAAACTTATCCTAGATGCTCATAAGTTTGTTAACGTTCTGCAGCGGGCACCGCCTCAAATGCTTTTCGAAAATGTGGGAAATGCAAACTGCCTGTTGTCCTTCATCCACAGTTCACAGTACGTCATGTGAGAAGCCCGCCCAGTTAGCAGTGTGCTCTAACGCACTGCTTTCCGGAATGGAAAGGAGCACCTGGTCCCCAGCACGGATCCGCCCGGCGGACTTATGCCGAGGCCTGGTGAGTCGGCCAGTCTGTGGACGGTTTTTAGGCGGTTTAATTGAACCCATCAAAGGGACAAATCGAAGTGTCACCGTTGACAATTGGTTCACCTCCATTGTACTTGCTGAGAAATCGAAAACACAGAAGCTCACCATCCTGGGAGCCGTGAAAGCCAACAAACGTGAAATTCCACAAGAATTCAAACATAGCCGGCCTAGACAAATTGGATCTACTCTCTTTGGACATACTGCAGACCTCACGCTTTGTTCATATGTTCCGAAGAAGGAAAAAACAGTTGTTTTATTGTCATGCATCACGACCAGAAGATAACAGACTCTGGAAAACCTGAAATGATAACTAACTACAATGAGACAGAGGGTGGGGTGGATACCCTTGACAAGCTGTGTGGTACATAGACTATTTCGAGACGCACAAGGAGATGGCCTATGGCTATTTTCTTCGCAATATTGGACATTTATAGTGTAAATAGTGCCATTGTGTCATACTGCCACACTAATTAAACAGCACGGAAGATGCCAAGAAGAAAAGTTTTGACTTCGTTAGGCATGGCACTTATCAAGGAGCATATGGATAGACGTGAAACCAGATATCTTTCAAGGGAGCTGCAGCATGTTGTTGCAAAAAAATTGAGGTGGAGACGAAGGAGTCAAGAGCCACGTGTCAGAAAGGGGAGTTGTCTGATGTGCCCTCGAGAGAAAGAAAGACAACATTTTCTGTTGTGAAGTGTCATAAGTTGCTTTGTTTGGAACACAGTGCATGTATTTACTCAGACTGTGCAAAATAACATGGCTTACTTTACATGTACAGTTCAATTATGTAATCACACATAATTTATGCATACACACATAGTTCATGTATTACACATTCATATGTAATAATATGTATCTGATTTGGCAAGTAAATGCAATATTTTCAATCATTGGGGTTCCTCAGACCCCACTAGAGTTTTAATACAATTTTTTTTTTTTTCAGCGGACCAGTTAAGTGTAGAGGATATTCGTCTGTAATTTTGTAGATCCGTTCTTTTACCCTTCGTATAAACAGAAGTCACCTGCGCTTTTCACTAGTTGTTTGGGACTTTGTGCTGGGCGTGGGATTCGAGAGAAACGCATGCTAAGTAAGTAGCCGATGCCGTAGAGTGCTGGGCCATTTTCCAGGTGTTACTGAGCGCTACACAGAGTGGATACTTTGCCACGCACACAGATGGTTTACGAAACGGCCCAATGCTCACTGCAGCACCCCTCAGTAACAGTGACAGCCATTTCCGCTGTCGACCGCCAGTCGACACCGTAACGGCAGAAGCGACCTCGCCTCTGCCGTCGTGATCCGGCACCAGTGGTGCTGTGGTGTGGTGTGGTGTTGCGCCGCGGCGTGGTGCCGCTCGCACAATGAGCCATAACTCAGCGCTCAATGCTATCGGCCCGGCCCCCTGCAGGGTTCCCCGCCGATTTACGGCGCCTCTCGTTTATTTGTAAATTTCCTGACCGCTCGGCACGCAAGCGCTTACTTATTCCCCAGTTTCCTTCTTTTTTCCCCACCATTCTCTTCTGACCTACGTTCGTTTGCTTTACCTTTTTATACTGCCACCGACGTCGCTGCACATATCAGGATTACGCTCTTCACGGGCGAAGGTCGTGGCCGCTGTAATCTCTGGGCAGCCTGCGCTTTGTTTGTTTTGCCATCGAGGAGTGGGCGAAGCATAACTGTCCAGGCACCAGCTGACGTCCCTACCCGCTCCACAACTGCCGCGTGGCATTCATGCTGGTCCAGCTGAGGCCTGCGGCGAAAACGTTTTGCCGCTGAGTAGTGGGCTTGCTGCCTGTTAAGGAATGTAAGAAACGTTTGCAACACACGTTTTACTTTCGCTTTCGTTGTCCTCACTGACATTGATTGCTGTTTCAGTAACTTATTTGTCGTGTGTGTGTGTGTGTGTGTGTGTGTGTGTGTGTGTTTGTGTAGTGGTGTACGGTGATGCCCAACACGACACGCTAAATATTGTGGCCTGGCTCTTGCTAGCCAGTCCCTCACCAGTCTCTGAAGCCTTTAGTTACACATCATTGAACAGCAAAGTTTTTACCTTGCCTGATTTATTTTTGTGGTTTGGATTGCTCCCTAGACTTCTGTATTTGCTTTACATGCCTTCTCTATGCTTTGAACTTATTTTGGGTAGCAGTTTACTTTAAGAACTTCACTGTCTTCTACCTCAGGAACTGTCTGTTTGCTCAATCCAATTCTGTCTTACTGCCAGTGTGAATGATTATAAACTGTGTTACACCCTCATTTTTTCTCTTTTCCGTCGTTCCTTAGTCGATTCAAAATTCGTGGAGGTAACAATACATACCGAAAACTCACATATCTTGAACACAAAATGTAAAGTGCAAGTGAGGTATGCGATGCGTTGAATCAAATGTGGTTGAAAGAACAACAAAAAAGCCAACTGGAGCATGGAGACTAACACATCTCCAGGACCACACAAATGGGCTAACAACACTGAATATCACCACTGAAGACTCTTCACAAATAAAAGAAGTGAAATATGTATGGCAATAATTAACTACTTCCAATTAGTTGCATAGATGGAACATACCTCCATGAATGTGTTATACCTATACCGAATAGCATAGAAAAAAATTTGCAGACTGGACAACTGGTTGGCGCTTGCACCCACGTAAAATTCTGTGCAGAAATTAGACCAGAGCTGGTATATGACGACTGATTTCCCAGGTGCCCCTGCCTCAGATGGGATAAGATAAGCCGGCCGCGGTGGTCTAGCGGTTCTAGGCGCTCAGTCCGGAACCGCGCGACTGCTACGGTCGCAGATTCGAATCCTGCCTGGGGCATGGATGTGTGTGATGTCCTTAGGTTAGTTAGGTTTAAGTAGTTCTAAGTTCTAGGGGACTGATGACCACAGATGTTAAGTCCCATAGTGCTCAGAGCCGTTTTTGGATAAGATAAGCCTGGATGCAGGTGCGGTACAGGTCTTCAACATGGGGATGAAGTGCAAGATCCATCTGATAATCCCAACTGGCACATCCTATTCCATTCCTGTCAGAAGCTTGCCCCCTTGTATCATAGGCAGGGGTACCTGCAAAAGCAGTAATGTACTATAGCAGCTCTGCTGTAGTTTTTGTGTGGGCCTGGCCACCAACCAGCTGTCCACCAGAATGAATGGCCACAGCCAAATTGTGACCAAGCGTAGCGTTAACCAGCCACTCAAAGAACACAGTGCTGAACAGCAAATGCTCAATTTCAATGGCTCTCCGTGCCATCTGGATCCTTGCCCCGACATCAGCTTTTCTGAATTATACAATGGGAGTTGTCCCTGCAACACTTTATATAATCATCCTGACCTTAATCTCTGCTGGACCCTGCCCCACACTCACCTCTACACCTACCTCATCACACTACTCATCTTGCACACCCACACACTTCTCCACAGCCTCCAAATAAATGATTAAAACTAAAAGCAAATGAAAAAGTTACTCGGAAATGAAAAATGTAAGTATTGTAACACATTTTGCCAGAGCCCTGTGTGCATGTCGCAATAGTAGGTGTAGGTCCCAGCCGGTTGAAGGTCTGCAGATAGAAATGATATGGTATTCCATACGGGAGGTTATAAAGTAAATAGCTCAAACCATCGGGGGATAATTATATTTTCCCGTTTTCCAAATATCCTCTTAAAGTTCAAGTATTACCTCATTACGTAAATCAGGAAATAAATTCATTTAACAAACACAGAAATTATCTTGATGTTAAATTTTTCCTTACGCACAATCTTACAGTAGGCAAGGATCACTTATTTTGTGTTTCAACTTATCTCCTAGTATCTCATTTACAAAAGTAGTTTTGTATACACACTATATTTCAGGTAATATTTTTTTAGTTCCAACAAAGAGTCTCTTCAGTGTCATACAGCCCCCAATTGAATAAATGTGATATGGAAAGTTCCAGCAGAATGTAAATATTTTAGGAGTAAAAGTAAATGCCCACTGAATAGTAGAGGTACTGAGTGATTGGCAGGCACCCAAGAAGACTGTGAACTTCGCTAGCTTTGAGTTGAATACTGTTTTTCAGCTTAAAACACATACACACACATACATATGTATTACACAGGTATGTGTCCAGTTAGGGTGTGTGTGGGGCAAACATATCTACGCGCATATAAATATACTACACCTCCAAAAAGGATTCATCTAAAAGCTAGCAAAGTTCTCAGTCTATTTTGTATGCTTGTCAATTGCTCAACATCTCTATTATTCAGTGAGCTGTTGCCTTTATTCCTAAATTGCTTACATTGTTCAAACAACATTTAGAAGGTGTGATGAAAAATTAACAAGAAATTTTGTTTTTCTAAAAGAATATTTATTCATCAACATTAGCTTCGTCTCTTTCTAAGTAATCCCCCTCAGATATAATGCACTTTGTGGCAGTGCTTTTTCCATCTTAGAAGCACTTATGCAGCTCTTTCATTATAGCCTTGAACTCCTTCAGCAATTTTGTTGTTGTCTTATAAATGGTGACAAAACGAAATCCTCGTACGATTCTCTTTAGCCTCGGGAATAGAAAGAAGTTGCATGAACAAGCTTTGAGATATGAGTGGGAAAATTATTGCATGAGTGGTTTTGCTACATTTCTAGTCATTTTCTTTCGACTGCTCGAAGCAGATGGTATGTAACTTCCAGGTAGTATTCTGTATTGACTGTACAATCATAATACAGGAACTCATGATGCACCACCCCACTTTACTCAGGACTTTAATTTCGGAACATCCCTTCTGGAATTTGATTGTGGCATGCATAATGTATGGATATTGGTTCTTAGAACTTTCAGTTAGCTGTGAGATTTTCAGACCTTCAGCTTCCAGATATTATTGCTGTTCTTTCAACATGCAAGAACTGATTTCTTTTCAACTTCTTGTTCCAAACTCACTCCTGTCAGAGAATACTGTTTGGGGGCGTCTGTTACAATGAACTTCATGTTCATTTTATACCTGGCTATTTTTCCCGAGCTGCCTTCGGGAGACACATCATGAAATTTATTATTGGCCTCTTTTCTGCTGCTCATCAGTACTTCTCCTTTGTTCAGTTTGCCCTAAATCCATATTCTGTACTCTTTAGACTGTCCATTCAATTCAAGAGGTTCTATAATACTGCTTCAGTTTCGCAGATGGTAATGTCATCACGGAATGCTGTCTTTGATATCCTTTATGTGGGATTTTAATCGCACTCTTAAACCTTTCTTTTATTTCTGTCATTGGTTTTTCGATGTTTAGAGCTGTAGCTGTAGTGAGTGTAGAGCTGTAGAGATGTAGCTACACGAACCTCCTGCTTATTAGTCAGATGCACTGACCACTTTTTTTTATTTTTTTTTAAATTCCGTTGCGCTGACCACTTTTTTTTTTAATGTAGTAGACCGGTGGGGGCTCGGGGGCAAAGTGGGCAGGGGTCGAAACCCGAGGCCTGGCCACAGTGTCCTCCTCACCACCTCCGAGCCTCTGGTGCTTAGGAAAATGGGAGGTCAGAAGTAGAATAGATCGTAGGCGGTTGAAACTCACCGCCGGGGGAGGAGGGGTAGGTGCCCTCTGAGCCAGGCACCCCCCAACTCAGTGGAGGTCTAACAAAGACCGCTCGAAGATAGTTAGCAAATAATGTTTGGTAACGTGGCGTGTTTTCGAGAGCTGCTTGGGCTGTTCGTAAATAGGTCCAGAAGTCGAGGCGGGATTTAGGTCCCTCATGAAAGAGATAAGCGACCGCCCACCCTTTGACCCACGTAATAGCATGACATTTGGCGGCGGGAAAATGTCGGTCCTCCGGGTATAGAAACATTTGAGGTTCGATTGTGTCTGGTGGCACCCGGAGATAGCAGGCAATGATTTGCTGCACGAAGTGCTATACACCTTGCGATGAGGCGCATGTCAGACGGTGTTCATCAGTGTCCAGTTGCTGGCAAAGGAGACAAAGGGGGGATTCTGACAAGCCAATGTTGTGCAGGCACTGCTTCGTGGCAAATTTCCTGTTGACTACGTGATACCACAGTGCCCGAACGTTCGTAGGGAGGAAGGGCTGGTGGACGGTAGTCCACACTATGGGCCACTGGTTGGAGGGATGTTTGGTCTCCATCACATTCCGGGGAACACAGCGCAGCAACAGGCTGTAAAAATCCTTAGTCCTAGGTGGGCGTGTATCTGGGAGACTGGTATGTATGTAACTGTAGTCGACGAAAAAGGTCGAAATATGGAACAAAGAAGGCACGATATGGCCGACAGACACCGGTGGTGAGGTGGAGGCAGGTAGGAGGACCTCAAGCAAGCTGCGTGTTAGAGATGTACCCTGGCCCATCCACTGTTTTCTCACGGTACTCATGTACAAGGCTGCAGCTCGCACACGGACATTGACGAGCCCGACTCCACCATACCGTGAGGGCAGGGTAAGTGTCTCATAACGGACTTTAAACATTGAACCAGCAGTAAGATAATAGCCAAAAGCCGCCTGAAGGTTGCGCTCAGTTGCAGTTGGCAGAGGGAGAACTTGCGAGATGTGAACCAATTTTGATGCCACATAAAGATTAAGAAACTCAACCCGCTGAAGTGTGTCCTGGCGGCGCAAGAGGTTCTGGCGGACGTCGTTGCGGATGACGTGTAACAGGCGACGTAAATTCGTTGTCGCTGTGCGTGTGACCGTGGGGGTAAGGATAATGCCCAGGTACCGGAAAGTCCGCACAAGCGGCAGGGGTGCCACTTCACCCTCCTGGAGGCCTCGTCCAATGTGCATTGCAGAAGATTTGGCGACATTCATGGCACTGCCAGCGGCAGCCCCATAACGGGTAATCAATTCGAGGACCCCGAATCTCAGAGTCGGAGCGAATGAGGAGGAGGAAGTCATTAGCATATGCCCGACAGCGAAAAGTGTGTTGGCGTAGGGTGAGGCCAGAGAGCTTGATCGTCAAGCCACCAATAAGGGGCTCAAGGGCAATGGCATACAGGAGGGTAGAGAGGGGGCACCCCTGCCGCATCGAACGGCAGATAGGTACCCGCCCTGCTAAACTTCCATTGACTTGGACATGTGAACTGGCACTGTCGTAAATACGCCGGATAACGTCGAGAAACGGAGGGGGCATGCCCATTCGGGCTGCCACCGAAAACAGGAAACGATGACGCACTTTATCGAAGGCGCTGTCGAAGTCTATAGCGACGACCGCTGCCCGGAGTCTGCAGGCCGCCGCTATCGCAAGTAAGTCGCGGCATTCCCCTGTGGCAGTCTGTATTGTAACCTGTCCGCCAGGCGTCGCTTGCTCTGGCGAGAGGATATGAGGGAGTGTTGTTCGGAGCCACATTGCCAGTAAGCGCGCGAAAATCTTGTAATCGGCATTGAGTAGGGTGAGCACCATGGTGCCATGAGATCCCGAAAGGTACGATAAAACTCAATCGGTAAGCCGTCAATGCCGGGCGATCTGTTGACTGCACCCTTGGCGATTTCGTTGTTGACTCCGTCTAGCGTGACCGCCACTGCCAAAGCATCCGCCTCCTTGTGGGGGAGGGTGCGCGTGACGTAATGCAAAATGGAGTCGTCTGCTGCAGTTTCAGCGTCTTCTTCACTGTAAGTACGACGGTAGCGCTCGACGAATGCGTGGACGATGTCATTCTGAGTGGTCACCTGCGTTCCATGAGGCGTGGTCAGAGTGCTGATGATATGCCGACGATGCCTTCTTTTGTCGGGCACTATATGATGCATGGATGGAATTTCTAAATCCGCGTGATCGTGGCGCCGCGTCCGTATCACGACCCCTTGCAGTTTCCGGCGTGCCAGCGCAATTATCTTCGCCTTAGTTCTTTGCCGTTCCAACTGGTTGTCCGGGGTTGGCGGTTGAGCGTCCAGATCTCGGAGAATCGCGTAATAGAAGTCAACAGTGGTGCGATGCCAGTCGGCCATGTCCTTCCCGTATCTCATCAGTGTCCTCTGGATCGCCGGCTTGGCGCAGTCCAACCACCATGTCAATGTCGAGTGGTAGCGGGGAAGGCGTCGTTCGCAGGCTGTCCACGTTTCAGTGACCTGTTGGCGACACGCCAGGTCATGCAAGTGTGAGGTATTGAGTTTCCATGGCGCACGCCTGCGCCATACTGATTGCGGCGAAAGGAGGACCGTACAGATGTAAGCCCAATGGTCGCAAAAGGCAAGCGGCCAGCGTTCGGCGCCCCGTATCGCAGATCTAAGAGTTTGTGAGACATATATCCTGTCTAGTCGGCTTGCGGAATGACTTGTAAGAAAGGTATGGCCAGAAAGGTCGCCGTGTTGAACTTCCCAGGTATCGTGAAGTAGGAGGTCTCGCACCACTATACGTAGCTCCTGGCATGTAGTATAGTGGGGAATCTGATCTTTAGGATGCAGAACGCAGTTAAAATCACCTCCTAGTAGGCAATGGTCATAACGCCCTAAAAACAGGGGAGCGATTTCCTCGGAATAAAACTGGGCTCTATCATGCCGTCGGTCGGTGCCTGAGGGAGCGTAGACATTAATAATGCGTGTCCCCATGGCAGTGAGTGCCATGCCCCGAGCTGATGGAAGGAAGGCGACATCGGTCACAGAAATCCCGTGGCGGACGTAGATGGCCACTCCACGGCCCATAGGATCACTCGCGGAGGCATGGGCGGTATAGCCATTGATATCCGGGAGACTAGCCAAGTGAACTCCCTGCAGAAGGCGGAATTTCACCCTGGAACGGATGTTGTTGGTGTTGATGGTTGGTATCCGGTAGGCCTGGTGTCGGATTGCTGGAGGCTGGTCCACTCCGCCGTCCGCGCAAGGGTGTGGGCGTCGCAGCGGAACGTTATCCCGCTGGCCCGCAGGGGAGTCTGGGGAGAGTATGATTAGTGGTGCGGCCGTGACGGCGCAGGGTCCCGTAACGGGTCCTGCTCCTTGACCTCCTCCTCGTGCCACTCCGTGGAAGCGGACACTGGTGTATCTTCCATTTTGTCCGCAGAAGATGTTGTAATTGTGCGTGGTGTCGTGTCGCCTGTGAGACGTTCATGATTTAGTTCAACGTCAGCACGGGGCGCAGGTACACCGATAGATGTCTCCGCGCTCATTACGTCTTCGTCAGCAGTAGCGGGTTCTGAGGCCTCGTGCTGGTCCACGGTTACGTCCTCCTCGGCTTGTAACGTCTCCTCTTGGCCGAAAACGGTGCGACGTCTTCGCTTGCGACGTTTCGGAGAACGTTGTTTCCTTGTGCGACCCTCCGTGTCCGACGACGGAAGGGAGTCGCGTCGTTCTGGCAGAAAGGCCGCTGCAGGAACGATGAGCGAGTCGATCTCCATCGTGTTTCCAATGTCGGGGTCAGCGTCTGGTTGCGCCGGCATCTTCAGAGTGGCGTCGATGGCCGGCCGAGGCGGCGGGCCGTCCGAGGCGCTCTCCGTCAGTGTCTGGTCGGGCTCGTTGGTGGCGTCGTTTGTGGTGACCGGGCGACGTTGCAGAGCGGTAGGAGACGCTAGAGCAGCGGCATAGGTCACCGGTAGCACTGTAGGTTGCAACGTGGATGGTTCTTCGGCAGCTGGAAGTTGCGTAATACGCCGTTGTAGGCATTCGGATCTAAGGTGGCCTTCTTTGCCGCACTCGGAACAGGCCCGAGGCTGGCCGTCGTATATAATTATTGCACGGCATCCGCCGATCTGTAAGTAGGACGGGACGTGGCTTCGGAGGTCAATGGTGACCTGTCGGACCCCGATTAGGACAGGATACGTCCGAAACTGTGTCCACTTCTCCGCAGTGTGGTCATGGACTGTGCCGTATGGGCGTAGTGCCGCGACGACTTCCTCAGCAGGAAGTTCGAATGGCAATCCTAAAATGCGTATCGTTCGCATACCTAACCTAAGCCTGCGTGGTCGACGGTTACCTCCCCCACATTGCCATCAGCGTGACAGAAGCGGAGCCCCTGTTTGGTCTCACGTAGTATGCGTTCGCACGCCGCGTCGTTAATGATTTTCACATAGACCGTGCTGCTCACGATGGACAAATGTATGCCGATAATATCGGTCGCCGGGATCTTCACTTCCTCTCGCAGAAAACGCTCCACCTCGAGTGCTTTGGGTCGGGCATAATCGTTGCAGAAGGTAAATCGGAGTGTTGATTTACGGTAACGGTTCGCCATGGATCGTACAAGGTAAGCCGGCACTGAAGCAACGGCCGTCAGAATGTAAACAAGGCGAGCTCACGCTCCGCACGAAGTCAACACGTACGCGTCCGCTCTGTTGCCCAGCCGAAGGCAGACTGTGACTAACGTAGTGGACTCGAAGGTGTTCTACGAAGAGAGAGAGAAAAAAAAATCTCCGACCCAGACAGGAATCGAACCTGGGCCTCTTCGCTTGACAGACTGCTGCGCTGACCACTTTTTTTGTTTTTCTTTTTTTTTGTTTTTGTTTTATCGGAATAACACGTTGAAATTTGAAACAGGCACGTCTGTCCACGACGAAATCGAAAAACAAACTGCCGTTTACTTCTCACGGCTCGCGCACAGTCCTATTCGCAGATGACCGTTATAATCCCAAGGGGACCCTTAGAAAGCCCCTTTAAACCTTGAAACCCCATAAAACGAAATAGAACAACGAGGACGAATACTTTTCAGTGAATGAAAAACTTTACGTTCTTGAGCTAAAATAATGTTTTAAAAATAATATAGGTTTGAGAAACTTTTTGAGTAATTGGTCGAATAACAGAAGAAAATGAAATAGAAGAATATAAAAAGTGCCAGAGGAGAAATCGAACCTGAGAGCCCCGACGTTTTTTTTTTTTTTTTTTTTAATATGGCAGATTAAAACTATGTGCCCGACCGAGACTCGAACTCTGGACCTTTGCCTTTCGCGGGCAAGTGCTCTACCATCTTTTTTTTACTGTTAAGCTGACCACTTTTTTTAGCGCCTAGAACCTCTTTTTTGTTTTTTATATTTTATTTTTATTTTTTAATTTTTTTGTTTTTTTTGTTAATTTTTTCCTCTGCCAACCTTTTTTTTGTATAGATGGAAAAAGGCGTCTTTCAGTTACGACAAACAAAATTAGAATGTACATCCGTAGCAACAACAGAACAAGAGTTCCTTCTAAACTATGAAATAGAATTTGAAACCAATAGTGTGATGATAGATAATAAAGAAAAAAAAATGTAACCAAATCCCGCACGCCATTCCATGTGCATGGCCCATCTACGTACAGATTCCATGTTCCAAATTGGTACAACATTTCGCAGCGTGTGGAGCCCCATGAAGGCGGTCATCCTCTGCCCGGTACTCTCCAACTGCGAGGGGGGTTATCGAAGACACTGCGCAAATAGTTGGCAAATAGTTGTCAGTATCGGGGTGTACACTCGAGTGTGCTATGACTGTCCTGGAGAAATTGCCAGTAATCAAGTACCATCTTCTCATCATCTCGAAAGAGGTAGTATATGGACATGCCTTTAAACCATGTGAGAGCGTGAGTCTTCGCAGGTGGGAAATAAGTATCCTCTGGACAAAGGAGGAACCGTGTCTAAATTGTGCGAGGCGCGATACGTAGGTAGCAGGCGAGGATCTTCTGCACTAGCAGCCATACCTCTGACGCCGATCCACATGTTAAACGGTGTTCGTCAGTATTCACGAGGTGGCAATGTGGGCAAAGGGGGGAATCAGCCATCCCAATAGCGTGCAGCCTTTGTCGTGTTACAACCTTCCCGTTCACCACCTGGTACCACGCAGCTCGTACCCGCGTGGGGAGAAACGGCTTCTGCACCGCTCTCCACACTGCAGGCCATAGGGTCGTAGGGCTCTTCCTCTCAATCACATTGCGAGGGATGGACCTTAGCAGCAGTACGTAAAAGTCTCTCGCCTTGGGAGTGCGAGTGTTGGGAAGGTCTGGGTGCATGTTACTATACTCAAGAATAAATGCCGAGAGGTGCGAGAGTGAGGTTGTAATGTGCGCAACCGTGACAGGTGGCAGAAGAGACGCCGGCAGCAATTCCTCTAACAGACGACCCGTAAGGGAAGCATCTCTGTGGGTCCACAATTTCATCATTGTGCACAAGTATAATGCTGTAGCCCTCGCTCGGACATTTATAAGTCCCAGTCCGCCATCAAGCGGAGGGAGGGTGAGTGTTTCGTAGCGGACTTTGAATAGGTGTCCGGCGGTAAGGTAATATCCAAACACTGCTTGCAGTCTGTGTGCCATCGCTGTAGATATCGGTAGGACCTGGGCCATGTGGATCATCTTAGTTGCCACGTGAAGGTTGAGGTATTCCACACGCTGTAGGAGGTCCATCCGTCGAAGTAAGTTCCGGCGAACTTCTGTGCGTATTGCCTGTAGTAATCGTGCATAGTTCATGGCAGCCGTGCGGCGCACATCCTGAGCAAATGTTATGCCCAAGAACCGGACCTTGTTAACTAGTGGGAGTAGGGCTAAAGCGTCCTCCTGTAGACCTCTCCCGATGGGCATCGCTGCCGACTTGGCCACATTCATGAGGCTGCCCGCTGCCAAACCATAGCGATTGATCCATTGTATCGCGGAGCGTACCTCGTCACCAGATCGGACAAGTAATAGAAGGTCATCAGCATATATCCTGCAGTGAAAGGTGTGATCCCTCAATGACATGCCCGAGAGCCTGTGTTTCAACCCTCCGACAAGTGGTTCGAGTGCGATCGCGTAAAGGAGCATGGAGAGTGGGCATCCTTGGCGAACTGACCGTCGGATAGGAAAGGGACCCGCAATCCGTCCATTCACCAGTACACGGGATGCAGCTCCACGGAAAAGGCGCTGAAAGATGTCGAGAAAGTCAGGCGGGAAGCCCATGCGGGCCATAACGGACAGAAGGAACTTGTGGTGAACTCTGTCGAAGGCGTGGTCGAAATCAATGGAAATCAGAGCAGCTCGAAGGCGACAGGATGTGGCGATGGCTATTAAATCCCTGCATTCACTGGTTGCCGTTTGCATGTTGGTCACTCCGACCTGTGTCGTTTGCTCCATTGAGAGGAGTAGGGGCAGAACCTTCTTTATGCGGCTGGCGAGTAGTCGGGAGAAGATTTTATAGTCCGAGTTGAGCATAGTAATTGGCCAGTAGCCCTCGACCGTCCGACCTCTGGAAGGCTTGTGTATCGGTGTAAGGAAACCTTCCACGAATGCAGGTGGCACGTGGGAACCGGGGGTCATCAGTTCTTGGTACATGATGATCCATCGGGGCATCATGAGATCGCGGAAAGTACGATAAAACTCGAGCGGCAGTCCGTCTGGCCCGGGAGATTTGTTGAGTGCTCCCTTGTTAAGCGCGTCCTCGATGTCGTCTCGTGTAATCCCACCTAACAGCGTCGCCGCTGCTGCATTGTCGAGGGTATGCGACACGTGCTGCAGTATGTCGTGATCGTCCGCTTCCTCGTCCTCTGTATTCACCTCGTCGTAAAACCGGCGATAGTGATCTGAGAAGGCTTCTGTAACCGCCGCCTGAGTCATTATGACCCTACCACCTGGCAAAACGAGGTCCATGATCAGCTGCTGTCGGCGTCGGCGGCTGTCGAGCACGATGTGATGCATAGACGGGTTTTCTCCTTCCACTCGGTCTTGACGTCGCGATCGCACTACGACCCCCTCCAAACGTTTCCTCGTAAGAGACAATATTTTACCTTTAATTCGGCGGCTTTCCATTTGTCGGCTTGGAGATGGTGGTTGGCTGTCGAGTTCGCGAAGCATCGTGTAATAAAAGTCCAATGTGTGACCATGCCAAGCTGCGATATCCTTTCCGAATTGTGTTAGCACACGCCGAAAAGCTGGTTTTGCACAATCCACCCACCATGCTAGAGTCGATGGGTATCGGGGAAGACGACGTTCGCAATCCAGCCATGTGTTGGCGATAATCTGACGGCATTCCGGGGCTTGAAGATGTGCCACATTCAGCTTCCAGGGTCCTCGGTTGCGCCATATCCGCTGCTGTTGTAGAGTGAGTGTGCATATGAAAGCGCTATGATCGGAGAAGGCAAGCGGCCAACGTTCGGCGTCCAATACTCCCGGTGCTAGAGCTCGTGAGACATAAATGCGGTCTAGGCGACTGGCGGAGTGACTAGTAAGGTATGTCTCCCACGTGTCGGTGAGAAGCAGATCGCGAACCAGGAGCCGAAGTTCTTGACAAGTCGAGAAATGTGGGACTTGGTCTTTGGGGTGGAGCACACAGTTAAAATCGCCGCCGACGATATATTGCTCGAAGCGGCTGATAAAGAGGGGGGCGATATCCTCCGAGTAGAACAGCGATCGTTCGCGGCGTTGGTCAGTTCCTGGTGGAGCGTAAATGTTAATGATGCGCGTTCCCAGTGCTGTGATCGCCAGCCCCCTTCCTGACGGAAGGTAAGTCACTTCTTCGATGGCAATTCCGTCGCGCACTAGTATTGCCGTACCGCTGCCATTCCGGTCCGCCGGTGACACATATGTCACATAACCGTAGAAAACGGGGAGGGCCGCTATATATACTTCTTGCAACAGGGCAATGTCAACATCCGAAGAACGAAGCATCTCACGCAGCAACTGGATCTTCACTGCCATTCGTATCGTGTTGAGGTTAAGCGTGGCGATACGATAAGCTTGTTGCCGAACCGCAGCTGTTAAGGTATCCATTAAGCCTGGAATTACCTATGACGCTTCTGACTGTATTGATACCTCCGCATCCCCTCAAACCTCACCTGCAGTCCTTTCTAGAGAGCCGGCGCCAATGCCGTGGGCCCTGTTGGCGTAACTTGCATGGTTCCGTCGTCGTCGTGGTCAACCGCCCACGTCGGGGAACTGAAAGCGAGATCGGCCTCCCTAGCTTCCTCAGGACACGGCATGGGTGCTTGCACTCCAGAAGGTGGTGGGCAGCATCTGTCCTGCATCTCGGCATCCGATTTTGCCACTGTAGATAGATGTGGTTTGTCTTCAGTTTCGTTCGATTGTGCCACACTGCAACAAATGGCGGCTGCCTCTGTGGTAGCGTCGTCATTGAAGGTGGAATCGTCATCCTCTGGAGGCTGTGTCGCATCCCGTTCGGAAGTTGCTCTACGCCTCCGCTTCCGTCGCTTCGGATAGCGTTGCTTCCTGGTGTGTCCTTCTGTGTCAGACGATGGCAAAGATTCACGACGTTCCGGCACAAAGGCAGCCGTAGGCACAATAAGCGACTCTATGGCCATGCTATCGTCATGTGTTATCCGTCGACGGGGGCGGCGGCATCGGAGTTGAATCCGTAGCTTCTGGAACGGGTGTGTCATCATCGCCCTGTATTGGAGCATGGAGCCGCGACCCAACAGTGGATGTCGGCTGTCGTGGTGAAGTGGTAGCTGCCGTGAGGGCTGCTGCATAAGTCACAGGAAGCAGCGTCGGCTGCGATGGCGGGTCCGCTTCAACCGGCGGCAGTTGAGTGATTCGACGTTGCATACATTCTGATCTGAGGTGTCCCTCCTTCCCACAACCAGAGCAGGTCTTCGGCTGCCCATCGTAGATGACGATGGCACGGCAGCCACCGATATTCAGATATGAAGGTACATGTCCTTTAAGTTCTATTCGGACCTGGCGGACGCCGTTCAGCACCGGATATGTCTGGAATTGCGTCCATTTTTCCGCAATATGATCACGGACCGCGCCGTAGGGGCGCAACGCTGTCACGACGTCCTCCGCCGGTAGTTCGAAAGGAATTTCGAAAATTATCATCGTGCGAAGTCCCATGCCAGAATAATCGACGTGCACAGTCCACACATTGCCATCAGCATGGCAGAAACGGAGGCCCTGTTTCGTGTCCCGAAGGATCCGTTCACATGTTGCGTCGTTGATGATCTTGACACATACGATACTACTCACAATGGACAAGCGAATGCCGAGAATGTCGGTAGCCGGGATTTTAACTTCATCTCGTAGAAATCGTTCGACTTCGAGTGCTTTGGGCCGTGCAAATTCGTTGCGGAACGTAAATTTGAGCGTCGATTTTCTGTATTGGTGCGCCATAGTGATCTATATGCTGAGTACGGCACGCGCGAAACGGCCGAGTACTATGTAAACAAACACAAGCGCTCGCTCCGCGGCAGGAACACAAACAGCGCGTCCTCACCGCAGCACAGCCAAAGGCCAACTGGAACGGAGTCGCGTCGTTCTGGCAGAAAGGCCGCTGTAGGAACGATGAGCGAGTCGATCTCCATCGTGTTTCCAATGTCGGGGTCAGCGTCTGGTTGCGCCGGCATCTTCAGAGCGGCGTCGATGGCCGGCCGAGGCGGCGGGCCGTCCGAGGCGCTCTCCGTCAGTGTCTGGTCGGGCTCGTTGGTGGCGTCGTTTGTGGCGACCGGGCGACGTTGCAAAGCGGTAGGAGACGCTAGAGCAGCGGCATAGGTCACCGGTAGCACTGTAGGTTGCGACGTGGGTGGTTCTTCGGCAGCTGGAAGTTGCGTAATACGCCGTTGTAGGCATTCGGATCTAAGGTGGCCTTCTTTGCCGCACCCGGAACAGCCCGAGGCTGGCCGTCGTATATAATTATTGCACGGCATCCGCCGAGCTGTAAGTAGGACGGGACGTGGCTTCGGAGATCAATGGTGACCTGTCGGACCCCGATTAGGACAGGATACGTCCGAAACTGTGTCCACTTCTCCGCAGTGTGGCCGTGGACTGTGCCGTATGGGCGTAGTGCCGCGACGACTTCCTCAGCAGGAAGTTCGAATGGCAATTCGAAAATGCGTATCGTTCGCATACCTAAGCCTGCGTGGTCGACGGTTACCTCCCCCACATTGCCATCAGCGTGACAGAAGCGGAGCCCCTGTTTGGTCTCACGTAGTATGCGTTCGCACGCCGCGTCGTTAATGATTTTCACATAGACCGTGCTGCTCACGATGGACAAATGTATGCCGATAATATCGGTCGCCGGGATCTTCACCTCCTCTCGCAGAAAACGCTCCACCTTGAGTGCTTTGGGTCGGGCATAATCGTTGCAGAAAGTAAATCGGACTGTTGATTTACGGTAACGATTCGCCATGGATCGTACAAGGTAAGCCGGCACTTAAGCAACGGCCGTCAGAATGTAAACAAGGCGAGCTCACGCTCCGCACGAAGTCAACACGTACGCGTCCGCTCTGTTGCCCAGCCGAAGGCAGACTGTGACTAATGTAGTGGACTCGAAGGAGTTCTACGAAGAGAGAGAGAAAAAAAACTCTCCGACGCAGACAGGAATCGAACCTGGGCCTCTTCGCTTGACAGACCGCCGCGCTGACCACTCAGCTGTCGGGGCGGACCCTACGAAGAAAAGATGTGGGCAATTGGTGAGTTGGTATGGGATACGAGTCACGGGAAGTAGGTGGAAGTGGAAGGTATGGGAGAGTTAGGATTTCAAGGGACTTCAATTTTTAGGAGGCAGAGATCTAGGCAATGTAGGAGTAGTTGAGAATGGGGAAGATGATCATTAAAGTGACCACCTACCAAAAGCCTGAATAACCACCTTTTGCGGCGACGACTGCTGCGACACATTTCATTGTCCTGCCGGTAGATGCCATAGAGGTAAGGAAAAACAAATTTCATGTAGAGGTGGAAAGGGTCCCCAAGGACAGACGATCAGCTGCGGAAATGGTGTACACATTCTGGCCTTCTTCATCGCTAAGCGGTTGTTTTGAGACGCTACTCGTAGCACCTTGGTTCATCTGGGTGACCAGCTGCGGAATAGCTGCACATCTATTCGTCTGTCCACATCTCTGCACTCATCGTTCAGCCTTGTCATCTATGGCCCGTGGTGCATCACAGTATCCTAGACACCAGATTGGTATAGTGCGATTTTGCCATGCACAATATATTTTAACAATGGCGCCAACTGAACAGCCTACAAACTCAGTCTATTGGAAATGCTACACCCTTGAGCCAAAAAAATGGTTCAAATGGCTCTGAGCACTATGGGACTTATCTTCTGAGGTCATCAGTCCCCTTGAACTTACAGGGTGTTACAAAAAGGTACGGCCAAACTTTCAGGAAACTTTCCTCACACACAAATAAAGAAAAGATGTTATGTGGACATGTGTCCGGAAACGCTTAATTTCCATGTTAGAGCTCATTTTAGTTTCATAAGTATGTAATGTACTTCCTCAATTCACCGCCAGATGGCCCAATTGAAGGAAGGTAATGTTGACTTCGGCGCTTGTGTTGACATGCGACTCATTGCAATCACGTCATCAACACAGATTTTCTGTGAACGTTTGGGCAGGCATTGTTGGTGATGTCTTGATTGGGCTCCATGTTCTTTCACCTACGCTCAATGGAGCACGTTATCATGATTTCATACGGGATACTCTACCTGTGATGCTAGAATATGTGCCTTTACAAGTACGACACAACATGTGGTTCATGCGCGATGGAGCTCCTGCACATTTCAGTTCAAGTGTTCGTACGCTTCTCAACAACAGATTCGGTGACCGATGGATTGGTAGAGGCGGACCAATTACATGGCCTCCAAGCTCTCCTCACCTCAACCCTCTTGACTTTCATCTATGGTGCCATTTGAAAGCTCTTGTCTACACAACCCTGGTACCAAATGTAGAGACCCTTCGTGCTCGTATTGTGGACGGCTGTGATACCATACGCCATTCTCCAGGGCTGCATCAGCGCATCAGGGATTCCATGCGACGGAGGGTGGATGGATGTATCCTCGCTAACGGAGGACGTTGTGAACATTTCCTGTAACAAAGTGTTTGAAGTCACGCTGGTACGTTCTGTTGCTGTGTGTTTCCATTCCATGATTAATATGATTTGAAGAGAAGTAATAAGATAAGCTCTAACATGGAAAGTAAGCGTTTCCGGACACATGTCCACATAACATATTTTCTTTCTTTATGTGTGAGGAATGTTTCCTGAAAGTGTGGCCGTATCTTTTTGTAACACCCTGCATAACTACTTAAACCTAAGGACATCACACACATCCATGCCCGAGGCAGGATTCAAACCTGGGACCGTAGCGGTCGCTCGGTACAGACTGTAGTGCCTAGAACCGCTCGGCCACCCCGGACGGCCCCTTGGTCCAAAAGTTAATGCTCGTGGACTTTCCTATGTTAGACAAATCGTTCCGTCTCCGCATTACGACAACGACTGCGCCTTTCTTCCTTGCTTTGCAGACATGCTTTATGTACCCATTACTCCTAGTGCTGCCATCGGCCTTCTGTGGCGTTGAATATAAGCGGTGGTCAGTTAATGCTACTCCACCGTGTAGGTAAGGATAACGGTAGGATGTAGACCTAAGGAGTGGCCCACTAGAAGGTTCGGGTTTCGGGCTTTGTGTTAGATGGTAACGAGTGAGTCTTCCAGATTAGTTCTCTGTTGGAGGGGTGGTGTGGTGTTCGTACTGTAAGACCTTGAGTACACACACCATCAGATTATTTGACCTGTCGCTCTAACAAAGTAGGCGAGTGTCAGCAATATGTCTCGTGGTCTTATCATGGCGTGTTTATCTTGTGTCATTAGGTCAGACGATAGAAATGCCACTTGCACGCTTAGAGTAGCAGATCGACGGTGACCAACTTTAAACAGAACTTGATTAATTTTCACACACATTTATTAAAATAATAACAAGCATAGAAATTACTTAACTTGGTTCTGGATGCTATTTACAATTGACAATCTGAAGTTCCTTTGGTATTGGTACGTTAATCTTATTCTCACATATCTCTGATACTTGACAAAAGGGTCTA
The DNA here is from genome assembly GCF_021461395.2 of Schistocerca americana. Classification (NCBI taxonomy): domain Eukaryota; kingdom Metazoa; phylum Arthropoda; class Insecta; order Orthoptera; family Acrididae; genus Schistocerca; species Schistocerca americana. Next base: position 158,184,078 of record NC_060119.1, on the reverse strand, counting down.
TACATTTATCTTCATGGCTATGTACAGGAATATGATAATCTTATTAGGTGCAGACTGAAACTTGACTATAGACTGGTACAGACACATGTAGAACTCGTATAGACTGGTACAGACTAACGCAGATTGGTACAGACTGATGCAGACTGAGTAATCGGAGGTCTGTACACTCGTTATAATACCTCGCGAGTTCATGTACCACTGCGCGAGTGTGATCTGCGAGGAGAAAAGGTTCTACGTTAGCAGCAATCTCATTGGCTGCGTTACATATTTATACACAGATCGGCGGAAGCAGAATTTGGTCCGTCTCTATGGCAGCGCCATCTCGTAGTGCGGAGACAGACGTGCGCTGCGCCTGCGCTGTTGTGCTTAGCGGGGCGCGCTCTAGTGGGAAAGTTGTGTACGCGCTGACTACGCGGAACTATGTACACAACAGGTGGGTTGGTTTCAGATAGATATCTGGACGACGAAAGGGGTGTGCAGGGATACCAAAGGTAATGGCTTGGTTTTATTGTGAACTTACTTGACGTTAGTAAGTATGGCACCAGTAGAACAGGGGATTCAACTGGTTGGGAGGGAGGTGTGGGAGAGTAGAAGGGTGTGATGACACAGTAGACGGGGAGAAACGTATACGAGTCTGTGAAGCCGGCATTTGTGGCCCGGCGTGCCGTGCTGCGGCTGATCCGCGCTGCTTCCGCGCGCCGCGGCTTGGGCTCCATTCGCTAATGGACCGAGCCGGCCGCTTGAAAGCATTTGAACGACGCCGTATTTTCTCCGGCACGGTGCGGCACTGTGCCTTGCCTTGTTCCAGTGCGCAGCCCGCGCATGCGCAGGTGAAAAACAGCAGCGCTATCGCAGCGTATCCGCTTCCGCAGTACCGGCAACACACTTACGCAGATTGCTGGCGCGAACGTATGGCGTGATTTGGCTCGTAATGCAACTGCCTCGCTATATCGGAGATTTTTGTCACTCGGGCCACAGTTTAGATTCGGTGGGGCGGCGCTGAAAATACAAAAGTGCAGATGGTGCGACATCGCAGATTATAGCACAGCTCGCTGCGAGATTAACCTAATGGCTACGGTTATTTATCAGATTTAAATGTGGTCTTTTTCACTCTTTATCAGCGTACTGGTTTCGTACCGAATAACTACCGAGCTATCAAATTATCGTTCGCAATATCTGGTGTCTTTAGTCGAAATTACGCTGTAAAACAACTGACTTGTAGTTAGTTGGCACGGTGACACATGGGAGAGCGATATGCACATATACAGACGGCGGTAGTATCGCGTACAAAAGGTATAAAACGGCAGGCATTGACGGAGCTGTCAGTTGTACATAGGTGATTCATGTCAAAAATTTTCCGACGTGATTATGGCAGCCGACGGGATTTAACAGACTCTGAACTCGTAGCGGTAGGTGGAGTTTGACAGACGCATGTAACAATCCATTTCAGAAATCGTAAGGAAATTCAATATTCCGCGGTCCACAGTGTCAAGAGTGTGCCGAGAACGCCAAATTTCAGGCATTGCCCTTCACCAAGGGAAATACAGTCGCCAACGGTCTTCACTTAACGACCGACAGTAGCAACGTTTGGATAGAGTTGTTAGTGCTAAAAGAGAAGCAATACTGCTGGAATAACCACAGAAATCAATGTGGGAATACGACGAACCTATCCGTGAGAACAGTGCGGCGAAATCTGGCGTTAATGGGCTATGGCAACAGACGACAGCACGACATCGCCTGCAGCGCCTCCCGGGCTCGTGACCACATCGGCTGAACCCTAGATAACCGGAAAATCGAGGCCTGGTCAAATGAGTGGCGATTTCAGTTGGTAAGAGCTAATGGTAGAGCTCTAGTGAGACGCAGTCCCACGAAGGCGGGTTGTCAACAAGGCACTACGCAAGTGGTGTTGGATCCATAATGGTGTGGTCTGTGTTCACATGGAATGGATTGGTTTCTCTGATCCAACTGAGCGGATCACTGGCTGGTAACGTTTATGTTCGGATATTTGGAGATGGATGACAATGTTTCAAGTCATGGGGCCCAATTGCATTACGGAGAGTTAGAACAAATGATTGTCCACCCAAATCGCCCGACATGAATTCCATTTGTGGGGCGTAATCGGGAGATCAGCTCGCGCCCGAAATCTTGCACACTGTGGCTGCTATGGGGGCAGCACAGCTCAGTCTTTCTGCAGGAGAGTTCCAACGACTTGCTGCGTCCATGGCAACTCGAGATGCTGCAGCATAAAGAGGTCCAACACGTTATTAGCAGGTATCCCATGACTTCCGGCACTTCGTTGTATACTACTACTTCATCTGTCTAGTGGATAGTTCACAAACAGTAATAATATGATAAATTAACTGCACCATATTTAATGTTTACTCCTTCATATGACAACTGTCGATGTCTATGTCAATTTTTACTGCTATTTGCGCAAAGCCTTTAAATTTCGTGTCTGTCTCCGTAGTGGAGTGGCCAGTGTACAAGGCTGTCATGTGGATGGTCCAGGTTCGACTTCTGGCACCGTTGAGGATTTTTATTTTGAGAGAAATAGCATAGGGTGCACTCAGCCTCGTGATGGCATTAAAATTCCTTCAGCATGGACTGCAAATAACATGGCCGGAAAGAATATCTTACGATGTTTCTAAAACGAAAAACGGAGCTATCCATTCGAAAGCCAGAACCCTCCATCCTTAATAGGGCAACTTTATTTAATGCTGAGAATGTGAAAGTATTTATTTATTTATTTATTTATTTAATTACAAATTAGCTGCAGTAATGGATAAACCTGGACTCAGTGCGTCAGACATATATAATGTAGATGAAACAGGAGTGCCCACTGTGCTGAAGCCAAATAAAATTGTAGCTGCAAAGGGTAAGCGTAAAGTCGACGTCATGACTTCTGGGGCTGGCTCAAATGGCTCTGAGCACTATGCGACTTAACTTCTGAGGTCATCAGTCGCCTGGAACTTAGAACTAATTAAACCTAACTAACCTAAGGATATCACACACATCCATGCCCGACGCAGCATTCGAACCTGCGACCGTAGCGGTCGCTCGGCTCCAGACTGTACCGCCTAGAACCGCACGGCCACTCCGGCCGGCGACTTCTGGGGACTAACGTTACAGTAGTAACTGCTGTATCTGCTTGTGGAAATACAGTACCCCCTATGTTTGTGTTTCCCCGAAAAAAATTTAAGATACACTTTCTTAATGGTGGTCTCTCTGATTGTATAGGAGCAGGCAATGCCAGTGGGTGGGTTACAGAATAAGAATTCCATCAGTTCATACAACATTTTATAAAACATGTGAAACCGTCCATGGAATACAGCGGTTTGGTACTATTAGATATTCACTCTTCTCGTTTGAACGTGATAACACTAAATTTGGCCAAAGAGAACGGAGTTGTAATGTTGTCCTTTCCGCCGCATTGTAGCCACAAGCTGAGCCATTGAGTGTCTCAGTGTTTGGACCATTCAAAAAGTTTTGCGCTGCTGTTCAAGATACATTGCTACGAAATAACCTTGTGCAGGACCCCAACTATTTACGATATATCAAAAATTGTTGCTGATTCGTTGCCAATGGCTCAGACAAGTATAAATAGTGTCAACGGTTTCTGAAAAACTGGCATATGCCAGTATAATGCGATTGTTTTTAGTGAGGATGAGTTTTCACCATCATTTGTAACCGACCGTCCAGACCCAGAAACTGTCGAACTGGGAAAAGGTCGTTCAGAGGAAGCTATAGGCCTAGTGTCCAACACTGAACCTAATCCCACTCCTCCTACGTTCACTAGCCAAACTGAACCAGAAGCTGGTACATGCAACAAAGAAAACGAGCTTTCCGATATAACGCAAACATTTTCTCCAAAAATTGTTTGACCATACCCAAAAGCAGGTCCTAGGAAAGCAACCAAAACCAACAGAAGAAAGAGGAAAGCTGCTGTTCTAACAGACATTCCTGAAAACAACGTTTTGTAAGAGGCACCAGAAACTTTACTATCACTGGAGAATCCACTACTGCAGCTTTGCATCTTTTCGGCGTAAGAAGGGTATTCAAACTGATGAAGGTTCCGTGACAAGTTGTGGGGCGGTGGGTGGAATAATTGTCAAATGTTCCTATTATTTATTTAATGCTGTTGTTTGTCGTTCTCAACACTGGGTCTCTAACTACAATATTGGCAACCAGAAAGTGATTAGCAAAACGTGAAGCCTGTAATTAGAATTCCTAGTGCCCACTTCATCTGAGAAATACATTTATAGCTACAGCTTATAGCTCTGAGGAATTAGGAGATTGTCTGGGATTCATAATCAAAAACCATTCTCTCTAAAATGTTCACTATATTCTGAAAGTCACAGACCAAAAAGGATCCACACAATCCAACTACCAGAGCAGTTCAGAGTCTAATGCGCTGATGCAACCATAACTGTTCAAATTACATGTTTAAGTGAATGCTCGCCATAATTCGATGTTCATCAAACGCCACGCTAATAATGGTAGAATATCTGTCCTGTGGCGGCACGTGAAAATACGACATACGTAAACTAAAGATAGATCATTAACGTCATCCCAAAGTTAACACTTCACTCGAAAACGATTTCATGGTTACGCGTATCCCGAGTAACTTATAACTGCATCCGAGGCAGTTTGTATCAATGATACCGACGCGACGCGACTCCCGGCACAGGTGGTGCACTAATCAGCGTCTGGAGAGAACTGGGGCCTTCCTTCCTCGCGCAGCGTTCTTACATATAAGGCCGCGGTGCGGACGGCTAAGGGAACGCCTGATCAAATCTGCTCTCCCGACTAGCCGCTGGGCTAGTAATGCACCATTTTGAGTTATCGAATAAATCATTGCTTCCTTTGCTGATGGCCGATGAAGCTCTTAATTTAAATGTGCAATCAGCACACAGGTAAATAATCATAATAAAAGTCTGACGTGGCTAAGTCAAATATTTTGGGCGAGATAATTAATTTAATTACACTATACACAGTAGACGAGCTCTGAACTTGCCCTTTGGAAATACGCTATCACTGTAGTTTTATAGTTATTCAGTTGAAACTTCTCACATCTCTATGATTATAGCGGATCTCCCCTCTACTTAAATTTAAACATACTAGCTTTATTTATTCGCCTACTTAATCTATCTTGCTTCCTTAATTTTTAAGATAAAACCCAGAAAACCATGAATTTCAACTAAAATTTTAATTTGTGAGATCCAGAATACTGTTTCTACTAAATTATTATGCAAAAGGAATCTAAATATAAATTTTTAAGTTTCTAGCTCTTTTCTGTTGCGCCAATGATTATTACAGAAAAACATCCAAATTTCGAAAATGGTTAAAGTTATTGAACTGATATTCAACACATATTGATTTAATATTACTCCTGACATGCTAGAAACGCTTCAGGTTATTTACTTGATTTTTAAAGTATTGCGCAACATTTATGACGTCAGAGCTAGTTACAGCGGACTGGCTGGCACACAATGGAAAGACTGATGTGCATTTTATAAGGCGTGAGTAGGCTGCTTCCCTACAAAGTGTCACTGTGAAGAAAATAATGACGAAGTTCGAAGCCACAGGTTGGGTTGCTTAGACGATCGGCCCTGTACAGGGCGACCAGACACAAGTGGAACTGCTGCTTGGACAGTTCTGGAATAAATGTAGGCTTTGGCAGCTTAATCTCCAAGTCAGCGCTCTTGAAGTCACAAGTCGCATCGCTATTTCACGTGCTAGTGTTTGGAGAGCACTAAGGCATACCCTTCACTACTATCTGTACAAAATCCAACATCATCATCAACAGTTAAACACCAATTGTGTGAGGCTAAGAGTATTTGCGGTGTGGGCTCTTCAAAAAATGTGGGAAGATGGCAATTGTTTGTCTAACTCATTGTGGGTCCATAAAATCCATTTCACCCTCAGAGAATCTGTCAACACTGACAACTGCTAAATTTGGGCTTCCGGAAATCCTAGAACTGTCGTTGAAATCCCACTGCATAAGGAGTAACTCTCGGACTGTTGTGGATTTATCCCATCAGTCGTGATCGGGCTCTTTGTTTTCGGATGAAATGCAGCGCTTCTTACATAGTCAGTGTGACGTGTGCGAGGTACGTTGATATGTTACAGAATCTCATCGTCCCTGTCCTGGCTGATGAACACCTTCTGGAAAGTACGACGGTGGTCCATCCCATATTGCTGCACATGTGAAAGATTTCTTGCACACATGATTTGGTAAGGGTCGCATGTTACGCCGCCACTTCTTACATGCTTGGCCTCGCAACTCCCCAGACCTCAGTCCGTGTGATTACTGGTTGTGAGGTTACCTGAACACTCAGGTCTACCGCAGTCGTCTGTTCCCATTATGGATGCTAAAAGGCAGCATCCGACGCTAATTTCCCACGATATCTACTGATGTGCTGCACGGTGCTCTTCACCCCACTGAACTGTTGATGAATGGTGGTCAACATGTTCAGCATTTGTTAAAAACAACATCGTCTTTGCTAACAATCAATTGTTATGCTAATTATTGCTTTTTATCATATGAATCACCATTTGTTGTTCATTTTGTACACTTTTTTTATTTCAATAAAACCACATGTCGTTCCAGCACGTGCGTCACTTTCAGCTGTCTACATTCACTATTCCGTGTTTTATTGAATTTGTATATGTTAAAAATTTTTGGATCTCTCTGTAAAAAAGTAGTAGCGACAGCTTCTCTATGGTTGATCATGTTGGACATTTTGTCAGATATAATTGTTTTATTATTATTATTATGTTACTTGAAATACTCTTATCTTTCTTACATCCTCGAAATTCCACCCTAAAAGTTAATTTTGTCAGTTATTTTCCGCTCATGAAGACCCCCCCCCCCCCACGGCGTTGACAGCAACAAAGTAACACGTGATCTTCAAAGGGGGGCAATAGGCTTCTGCCAAAATTGCTTTCCTGTAAAGTCGTTTGAAATCAAACAGCAACGTTCAAGAGAATCTGAGTACAGGAACAAGTTTATTCATTTACATACAAATCATTGTAATTGCCTATGCATTCAGTTCTCCAATGATATGGTCATCCTACAACGCCAGTCGCTTACATGTGCTGCCCAGGTGCATAGAGGGCACAAAATGGTACAGCATTTAGGTCTTTCTATTGGTACTGAGGTTGATTTGCATCGTCTTTATCCGACGGCCTCTCCCTGCATCGACTTAGCGCTATTTGTGGTGCTGAATGTGGAAGGGTCTGAAACTAATCAACAAGGTTACTGGTACACATCTCTGAAACAGTAGAAATACTCAAAAACTGCAAATATGTGAAAGAGGAAAAGAATTTAATAATAACTGCAAGCTACGTATCTCCCTATATCGTTAAAGGATCTCATTTCAGGGGCTGCAATTCATGTCCTCCTCTTGACGATACTACCGCTCAAGACGAGTCAAAACCAGTGTGACATCCTTTCGTAGAAGGTCCTTTGTTCTTAAGTTTTAGTGCCAATCTCCACGGTAAAATGTGCAAGTAGCTGCCAATATATTGTCTTTAGCGATACATAAATGGTTGGTAGAACAATAATCATATTGATTCATGTCACAGTATGAAATACACATTTTTTTTCCATGATGATCGTGAACACCATGACAACGCAAAGATGTCAGTTAATACATGAATTGTAGGAGAATGGTTTATTCAGGCGTTTCCACGGTTGCACAGCTAATATGACACTAATGCCACTGGAGGCTGTTAGCTGCTGGTTATGTTAGAGGAGCTTTATTAAGTGGACATAAGTACCGCCTAACCCCCCCCTTATCATGTTTTGTGGAGAGTGCATTGTGCTTAAGCAACCCCGTGTTCTGGAGCGGTGCTATTCAGAGGTTCGAAAGGTCCGTTCAGACGCAAATTTTCCATGAGTATCCGATGACTGATAAAGCGGAATGCCTGTACTGCTTCTCTGGAAAGGGCACGATCAGTTTATCCTACACTCCATCTATGGAGGAAATAGTGCTACCACTACCATTCGGTATGGTTTTGTGTGTACCCAGACATTGCTCAGTTGAAAGTTACACGCTGCCTGGCTGTTCTAGAATTTTAGCAGTAATCCGTGTGAGAATGTGGTTGAATTAATGAGAGGTAGATGTTCGGATTACATTAGGAAAGGCGAGTGTTAGTGAAACGCAATTCGTCCATGTGTGTTTTCGATCGAGAGTCGATGCACTTTCTGGATTAGTTTCTGTTCCATAATCAGTTTTATTGAGTAAATAATGAGGATTTTAATTGTTGTTTTTAAGTCATGGGTTACGAATATACAGGTAAAGCGACCGATATTATTGTCTGAGCCTTGAAATATCAGGTAATAGTTTAAAAAGTGAGGTTAGTACGACGAGGATTCGTTGGACTATTTGGAAGATGGGATGGAATGTAAATGAGGTACTTTTGTCTGCATTGTGGGATAGCTGAGGAGGCTGCGGTACTCATTGTACGATAGTGAAGTCAATGTGTATAGTCATCAAGGCACGATATGAAACCTTTGGACTGACTTGCACATTTACAGAAAATCGAAGGATGTTAAGGCTAACGTTTAGTCGACTATGAGGTAATCAGAGACGAAGTAGAATCACGGAATAGAAAAGTGTGAGGAAATAAATCAGCCTTGCCCTTTCAAAGGAACCATGCCGGCATTCACCTCAAGCGATTTACGGAACTCACGGAAGACCCAAATCTGGATGGTCGACTGGAGATCTGAACCTCCGCTCTCTCGAACATGAGGGCAGTGTGTCATCGCTGCGCCACCTCACTCGACACAGATGAGTGAGAGGTGTGGTGGCATGCGTCTTTGATACTGAACAAAGTGAGATAAAGTTGAAGGAAGGCCACAGTGCAATGAATTAATTGAAACATCGTACATTTGATGCTTGTTAAGATACCAGTCAAATACTGGCGGAAAACGCAGCACGTAAATTCGATTTTGTCAGTTCCACTTCCTGTCTATCGCAGGCTGGAAGGGAGTACTTTCGGCGGTGCTTAGCAGATTTTGGCTCCTGTTAGTCGATTTTTTTTCTTTATTGTATTTCTGTTCCAGATCTGTGGCGGGCTGGCAGCAGCATAGTCGCTGCTCTTCAGCTGAAAGACATGAAGTATATAACAAAAGAAATTTAAAAGAAACATAAAGGAAAAAATATGGCGGGACATCGATATAAAAAGTCGTAGTCAAGAGACTTTAAATGCGAACATTTTTAGGTTAGGCTTTACCGTGACTGTTACTGACATTAAATGATTCCAGACGCCATATTTGTTTACAAATGTGGCAGTATACATGTGAAGTGTTACGACAGAAAAAGGAACCTGTGACCACTGGAGGCAGTGCCACAAGTTCCTCCAAATGTCGTAACACAACATACACACATATGTAACACTAACTAATGTAAATCCACCCGATGATGGAGGTTTAAACCTTCGAAACGCGTCGTGGAAAAAATAAAACGGTGACTGGTAACAGTAAACTTGTTGTTTCATTTAATTTCAAGAGACTGTTGGGAGGTGTTTGATGAATAGCTGATAACAAGCTTGAGATCATTTGGAGTTGCGACAAACATCATCAGCAACAAATATCTGAAGAAAGACATATTTAAGAATCACGCAAACCTACTGGTTATATAGTACAAACACTGAAATGAAATGAAATGTCGTGTGGCTAGGGCCTCCTTTCGGGTAGACCGGTCGTCTGGTGCAGGTCGTTTGAGTTGAGGCCACTTCGGCGACTTGCGTGTCGATGGGGATGACATGATGATCATTCATTACCAATGCTGACCCGTGCCGTGGTTCGATTTGACGTAGAAAGCGTGTCACAATCTGCATCCCTCTGTAGCAAAGCCCCTGCTTCCTCCGCGTCCCGCAAGAGGGCATGCATGCTCTCTACCGTGAAGTTTTTGTGTTCCACCAACTTACATGTCGAGAAGCATTTGGCTCGGATTTTGTGGAAGATTGGCTTAGAACTTTGTCATTTGTGGCTACAAGTATCACTGGCAACGTGTGATTACTGACAAGGGAACCTCCCCATCGCACCCCCGTCAGATTTAGTTATAAGTTGGCACAGTGCATAAGCCTTGAAAAACTGATCACAGATCAATCGAGAAAACAGAAAGAAGTTGTGAAAGAAGTTGTGGGAACTATGAAAAAAATAAGCAAAATATACAAACTGAGTAGTCCATGGGCAAGATAGGCAAAATCAAGGAGAGTATGAGTTCAGGAGCGCCGTGGTCCTGTGGTTAGCGTGAGCAGCTGCGGATCGAGAGGTTCTTGGTTCAAGTCTTCCCTCGAGTGAAAAGTTTACTTTCTTTATTTTCGCAAAGTTATGATCTGTCCGTTCGTTCATTGACGTCTCTGTCCACTGTAATAAGTTTAGTGTCTGTGTTTTGCAAGCGCACCGCAAAACCGTGCGATTAGTAGACGAAATGACGAGCCTCTTCAATGGGAACCGAAAACATTTGATCGCAAGGTCATAGGTCAACCGATTCTCCCACAGGAAAACACGTCTGATATACACTCCCGGAAATTGAAATAAGAACACCGTGAATTCATTGTCCCAGGAAGGGGAAACTTTATCGACACATTCCTGGGGTCAGATACATCACATGATCACACTGACAGAACCACAGGCACATAGACACAGGCAACAGAGCATGCACAATGTCGGCACTAGTACAGTGTATATCCACCTTTCGCAGCAATGCAGGCTGCTATTCTCCCATGGAGACGATCGTAGAGATGCTGGATTTAGTCCTGTGGAACGGCTTGCCATGCCATTTCCACCTGGCGCCTCAGTTGGACCAGCGTTCGTGCTGGACGTGCAGACCGCGTGAGACGACGCTTCATCCAGTCCCAAACATGCTCAATGGGGGACAGATCCGGAGATCTTGCTGGCCAGGGTAGTTGACTTACACCTTCTAGAGCACGTTGGGTGGCACGGGATACATGCGGACGTGCATTGTCCTGTTGGAACAGCACGTTCCCTTGCCGGTCTAGGAATGGTAGAACGATGGGTTCGATGACGGTTTGGATGTACCGTGCACTACTCAGTGTCCCCTCGACGATCACCAGTGGTGTACGGCCAGTGTAGGAGATCGCTCCCCACACCATGATGCCGGGTGTGCCCTGTGTGCCTCGGTCGTATGTAGTCCTGATTGTGGCGCTCACCTGCACGGCGCCAAACACGCATACGACCATCACTGGCACCAAGGCAGAAGCGACTCTCATCGCTGAAGACGACACGTCTCCATTCGTCCCTCCATTCACGCCTGTCGCGACACCACTGGAGGCGGGCTGCACGATGTTGGGGCGTGAGCGGAAGACGGCCAAACGGTGTGCGGGACCATAGCCCAGCTTCATGGAGACGGTTCCGGATGGTCCTCGCCGATACCGCAGGAGCAACAGTGTCCCTAATTTGCTGGTAAGTGGCGGTGCGGTCCCCTACGGCACTGCGTAGGATCCTACGGTCTTGGCGTGCATCCGTGCGTCGCTGCGGTCCGGTCCCAGGTCGACGAGCACGTGCACCTTCCGCCGACCACTGGCGACAACATCGATGTACTGTGGAGACCTCACGCCCCACGTGTTGAGCAATTCGTTGGTACGTCCACCCGGCCTCCCGCATGCCCACTATACGCCCTCGCTCAAAGTCCGTCAACTGCACATACGGTTCACGTCCACGCTGTCGCGGCATGCTACCAGTGTTAAAGACTGCGATGGAGCTCCGTATGCCACGGCAAACTGGCTGACACTGACGGCGGCGGTGCACAAATGCTGCGCAGCTAGCGCCATTCGACGGCCAACACCGCGGTTCCTGGTGTGTCCGCTGTGCCGTGCGTGTGATCATTGCTTGTACAGCCCTCTCGTAGTGTCCGGAGCAAGTATGGTGGGTCTGACACACCGGTGCCAATGTGTTCTTTTTTCCATTTCCAGGAGTGTATTTTATACGACACTGGTGACGGCATGTACGTCACATGACAGGAATATGTTGTCGAGCCACCTAACTTGTACACTTGGCGAATGGGTAAAAAGATTGCCCGATTTAGGTTTTCTTGTGAATGTGATAATAACTTCCAAAAAAGTGATGAAAACATAAGAGTTTGTGACATAAACTGCAACAAAGAAATGCAACAGTTTCACAGTCGCACAGTTTTCCCTGTGCTCTGTCAAAACATATGTTTTTAACGTTTTCAAATTTTTCCGTGTGTAGACCGTCAGATCCTGCATATGTCCAAGCAAATCTGAACATGTCCTGGAATTTTGGAGAGCGAATTTGATTATGTGTGAGTGCCTGAACTTTGATAATTGTCTGAAAATAAAAAATTAAACTTTTCACTCAAGGGAAGGCTGAATCAAGGACCTCTCGTTCCTGCTGCTCACGCTAACCACGAGACCACGGCGCTCCTGAATCCACACTATCCTTGATATTGCCTATCTTTCGCATGGACTACTCAGTTTGTATATTTTGCTTATTTTTTTCATAGCTCCACACAACTTCTTCCTATTTTCTCGATTGATCTGTGTTCAGTTTTTTAAGGCCTATCCACTGTGTCAACTTATAACTAAATCTGAGGGGGATGCGATGCGGAGGTTCCCTTGTGAGCCTTAGTCATCGACGCTTGTGGTACGTGTTTGGTGAACACCTTAGTCTGTAAACTGGACATTTATTGGGAGCTTGAGTCTTTTTAGTATGTGTTTTGTATTGTTATAGGTTCGGAATCTCCCTGATTTTCTTTAAAGAATTTACCGGTCCCTACTTTGCTAAATACAATGTTAAAATTGTTTATGCCACAGTTGTTCCTGTCTACCGCATTGGAGACCTTTTAATAATTGAAGATTGTTATTGGTGCTTGTTCTGTGTAATTTATTTAGTACTGAGGATGAAGTTCAATTTTCCTACCTGCCTTCTTGATTGAAGGCATGCAGGCTTTGTTGTTCTAATATTATTTATTTTATACATTCTTCAATAGCATTACCCTGAGCTACCGCAATGTGCGGTGGTACATTCTCGCTTGGTATACAAATGGTTCAAATGGGTCGGGGACTTAACATCTGAGGTCATCAGTCCCCTTAACTTAGAACTACTTAAATCTAACTAACCTAAGGACGTCACACACGTCTATGCCCCAGGCAGGCTTCGAACCTGCGACAGTAGCAGCAGCGCGCTTCCGGACTGAAGCGCCTAAAACCCCTCGGTCACAACCGCCGGCTCGCTTAATATAGATCTGCAGTCTACTTAATAATATATTTAGGTACCTATTTTTGAGACGTCAGAGAAAATTTCTTTGATTTACGAAAAGGTTGTATTTCACATTGTTTTATAGTTGATGATTGCCTTTATTGATCTGCTGCGCTTAGAGGTGTTAATTCATATTTTAAGTAAATGTTTATTGATGCTTCACGTACTTTTTTTTTTTAGAAAATCTGTCATTTTGTCTCTCTCCGTTCTAGTAGTCACTGTTTTCATACTGTACTTTATTGAATTCCTTTTGAGACAGAATGTTATGATTTCAAACCTCAACAAAAAATTGTTCAAATTTCAAACACTAAATCTTTATTGATGAGTCCTTGCATTCATTTCACTTTCCAAATTTCATGCGTTAAAACAGTTCTATAAAATGTTTGCATGAGTAAAGTTGTCTCTTTTGTGCGTGAAATAGTCTTCGGGCCTGGCACCTGGCCACTGCCAGATCCTCGCTTCCTAACATGTTTCTAGTGTCGTTCGGACGTCATCGTCAGGTTCAAATCGTTCAAATGGCTCTGAGCTCTACGGGACTTAACTTCGGAGATCATCAGTCCGCTAGAACTTAGAACTACTTCTATCAAACTAACCTAAGGACATCACACACATCCATGCCCGAGGCAGATTCGAACCTGCGACCTTAGCAGTCATGTGGTTCCGGGCTGAAGCGCCTAGAACCGCTCGGCCACAGCTGCCGGCTCATCGTCAAGTGTTATACAATGATTTACGGCAGCCTGTAGGATACCTTCTTATCGTGGCTTTAAAACTTCAGATAAAACTCTGTCCTACGTCTCTGAACTACCGTTGGCCGTAAAATGCGTTAATCCGTCGGGAGTAAAATCCATTAATATAGCAATAAAATCTCAGTACGGTGTCAGTATTGAGACTGCAACCTCCAGTCTGGAGTACACTGCATACTCATAACACATAGCCGGGAGAGTACATTGTTTTCTGTGACCTGTTACAATTTAATGTTGCTGAGTATTCCCAACAACGTATAATCGAAAGATGCGCTAAGAAAAATAAATGCTTTTAGTTAAATTATTTTATATTTCTACTTGAGTTCCTCTCTGAAGAAGAGGAAAATAATTTTAGTGATGCCTGGAACCTTTTTTCCCCCTCATGTTACTGTTTTCTCTAGCATGAAGCCTAGTTACAGAACCTCCTCTCACCATGGTAGTCTAAGTTAGATTTAGATTTAGAATTCGCATCTGACGCTTTAGGGTTAGGTGGACTGCAGGAGTCTTTCTTGCACGTCACTCTTCCAATTCACAGAGCTGACATTATGTTGTTTTTATCATCAACAATTAATCGGTAAATGTTGTTCGAAGCAGTCCTCCAACCCTGCGCCTGAAAGCTATCTCCTGCGACCCCCACAAATTCCTCTCCTGTGTCAACTTCTTTATCTCAGAGTAGCACTTGCAACCTACGTCCTCAGTTATTTGCTGGGTGTATTCCAATTTGTTCTCCTCTACAGTTTTTACCCTCCACAGCTTCATCTAGCACAATGGAAGTTATTCCGTTATGTCCTAACAGACGTCCTATTATCCTGGTCCTTCTTCTTGTCAATGTTATCCATGCATTCCTGATTCTCTGGAGAATCTATTCATTCCTCAACTTATCAGCCCACCTGATTTTCTGGTCTTCTGTAGCACCACACTTTAAATGCTTCGATTCACCTCTATTCCGGTTTTCTTACAGTCCATATCTTACTATCATATAGTGAGGCCTGTCTTTGATACTAGTAACCTTCTGTTATACTTCTCTTAGCCAGAAATGCCCATTTTGCCAGTGCTAGTCTACTTTTTATATCCTCCTTGCTCCGTCCGTCATGGGTTATTTTGCTGCCTAGGTAGCAGTAGCAGAATTCCTTAACTTCAACTACTCCGTGTTAAGGGGCTCCGGAAAGGCTCAAAATCATGAAGAGTTCAATTTTTACTTTTTTGCGTTTTCTGAATCTGCAGACTATTACCTTTTAATAGATATATAATTTATTCAATTCCGAAGACTACAAGTATTTTTAATTTTTTTTTGAAATGTGTTCTACATGGGCGTGACCCACTGTGGCGCTGTTAAACTGCTGTCAAATGGTGTTATTATTAACGTCCGTGTTCATCAGGTACATTTTAGTGATGTGAGATAAAGTATGTGTTGTGGCTAACCTGTGATGGTTCAATATATATCGCTGGTGTGATTGTCGATTGTTTCATGTTTATTTACTCTGTCGTTATCTCGAAAATATTCGTAATTAATTCTGGTTCTTGAGTCTCTGTTTTGTTGAAGTATAATAATGAGTAAAAGTAAAGTTATTAGAAATCCTCTGAAGGCTTTTAAGAAAAGGAGAAATGTTGGAAAGTCAAAGGTATGTGTTATTACTGTAAACAATAAAGACGATAACCAAGTGAGTGAACCTAACCTCTCAAGTACACCTGCCCATAGCAGTCAAAGTGGGAAAGAAAATACTTCGCAGAAGAAGCTTGGTTCAATGAGTGAAAACTATGAATGTTTTATGGGCGAATCGGATGTGAATGAAATATTTGATATGTCGGTTCTCAAAGGAATTTTTCAAACTCTGTAAGATGTATTCATTGTAGTGAAGTTGGTCTGGAACTCTCCATAATAAAGCACGTAGGACTTGCTAGTGAAATACAATTGAAATGTGATAAGTGTTCATACATGACCACGTTTTGGAACAGTGTTGCAGTAACTGCAACTGAAGAAAATGGTAGCAAAATCTACGAAAACAACAACGAGCGATGCTTGCTTTAGACAAGGAACGCCTTCGGGCTGCAGACAGGGCTGTAAAGAGTCTAGAAATACAAGCAAGAGTAAACAGGAGGAGGAACAAGAGGAAGCTGGAGGAGGAGTTTGCAAAGGATGAAGATAATCCATCCTATGGGCCTGGAATGCACTAAAAAGTTAATCCAATCTTTGTCGCTTGATTCCCAAAACTTTTATTTTCTCATACTAATTACATGTTTTCTAAGGATCTTCCAAACATATTTGTTTCAAACTTTCAGTAAATGTTACACAGTACCTTCTGCATAATTTAACACAGCCTTTTTCGAAAAAACTGTATATTTTTGAATATATAAATAAAAAATTGCAAAAACATGTTGTGAATTTTCATTGCAATTGAAAAAAAATCATCTTTAATAACTGAACTAAAATTTTGTAAAATCCCTGTCTTAAGTTGTAGCCCATATTCCAATAAATAATCTGTAAAAAGCTCAACTTCCTACCTCAAATACTTTGTGAGGAAAGATGTAATTTATAAGCGTTATTTTAACATTGCAAGTATATGGCGTTCCGGAGCACCTTAACCAAACTTGATATTAAGTCTCTCACTGTTCTCACTTCTGCTACATCTCATTACTTTCGTCTGTCTTCGATTTTCTCTCAGTCCATATTCTGTAATCATTAATACAGTTCAATACATTCAGCAGATCCTGTAATTCTTCTTCACTATCATTGAGAATAGCAGTGTCATCAGCGAGTCTTGTAGGTGATATCCTATCACCTTAAATCTTAATTCCACTCTTGAGCCTTTCTTTCATTTCCGTCATTGCTTCTTCGAAGTATAGTCTGCAGGGGTGAAATACTGTATCCTTGTCTTATAATCTTTTTAATCCTAGCACTTCGTTCGTTGCCTTATAATCTCAACTGTTTAATCTTGGCACATGTTACATATTACCCGCGTTTCCCTATAGCTTACTCTGGTTTTTTTTTTTTTTTTTTTTTTTTTTTTTTTTAGAATTTCGAATATCTTGCACCATCTGACATTGAGTAACGCCTGACACAGGTCGTCAAATCCTATGAACGCCGCTTTCTTCTTCTTCAGCATTTCTTCCATTATTAACGACAACGTCAGAACTGCCTCTCTGGTGCTTTACCTTCCCTAAAGCCAAACTGATTGTCATCTAACACATCTTTTCCATTTTCTGTATACTACCCTTTTAAGGAACTCTGATGTGTGAGCTGTTATGCTGTGCGATAATTCTCGCACTTGTCGGCAATCTTCACGAATATATGGATGATGCTTTCCCCGAAAGTCAGATGATATATCGCCAGACTCATGCTTTCGTACTCCAGCGTAAGTAGTTATTTTGTTGCCACTGCCCCCAAAGACATTAGAAATTCTGGTGTATTGTTATCTACCCCGTCTGCCTTACTCGATCTAAAATCTTCCTAATCTCTTTTAAAGCCTTGTTCTATATCTTCTCCAATCTGAAGGCATTGAAATATCTCGCAAACAGTTATAATTCCAATTTGTTCGTCCCAGAGGGGGACGTCTAATGACACCACACTCGACCCAGAACCCATTCAGTGCGTGGATGACGGGGGAATACGTTGAAATCTTCAAAGGCAAGCCCCGTTTCTTTATTGCAGATTACGATCCTACCGCAAAATCTACGCATGTTTTGTCTGATAAATTTTGTTCGCTTCGCTACAGATGGCGGTGTAATCTGAGACGGTTTTAGGAAACGGCGGTCATGAGAGACACAGCTGGCCCTGTTTGTGCATGATATACAACAGGCTCGAGATACCGGCTCCCAGGTTGATGCCATATTTCTCGACTTTCGAAAGGCGTTTGACTCAGTTCCGCACTGTCGCTTGCTCCAAAAAGCGCGCGCTTACGGTCTATCCGATGACATATGAGGCTGGACAGAGAGCAGTATGTCGTCCTGAATGAGGTGAATTCTACAGAAACAAACGTAACTTGTGCCCCAGGGCAACGTAATAGGTCCGCTGCTTTTTACTATTTACATAAGCCATCTTGTTGATGCTATTGACAGCGGCATTATACTGTTTGCCGATGATGCTGTAGTCTACAGGAAAATAGTATCACAAGAAAGTTGTGAACAAATCAATGAGGATTTGCAGAAAATAAATGCATGGTGTAATGACTGGCTGTTATCTCTCAATATTAGTTAATGTAAGTTACTGCGTATATCAAGGCGAAAATCCCCATCATGTACGAGTACAAAATAAATGCCCAGTCTTTGGAAGCGGTAACGTCCGTCAAGTATCTGGGTGTGACTATTCGAAATGATCTCAAATGGAATGATCAGATTACAAAAGTAACGGGCAAGTCGAACTCTAGATCGCGGTTTATTGGTAGAATCCTGAAGCGATGCAGTCCTTCAACAAAGGAAATTGCTTACAATACTTTAGTTCGTCCAGTCTTAAGAGTATTGTTCGTCTGTATGGGACCCTTACCTGTTGGGTCTCATTCAAGAGATTGAAAAGATCCAAAGCAATGCGGCAAGATTCGTGACTGGTGCATTTAGCCATTGAGAGAGCGTTTCAAATCTCATAGAAAGTTTGAAGTGGGATACACTTGCAGATAGACGACGCGAAAAACGGAAGAGGCTGCTCACTAAATTCTGAAATCCAACCTTCGCCGAGGATGTAGAGCATAAATTATTACCACCAACTTTCAAATTGCCCAATGATCACCATTCAAAGATTAGGGAAATTAGAGCTCTTACTGAGGCGTTCAGACACCCGTTTTTCCCTCGTGCGATCCTCGAGAGGAACAGAGGGGTGGGGGAGGGGGAATATGATTTTGGCGCGAATTGTGTCCTCCGCCACACACCGCTTTGTGGCTAGCGGAGTGTATATGTAGATATGTAGGTGTAGATAAGATATAGAAATGGCTACACAATCGTAATTTACAAAGTGCTACTCAATGTCCCTCGAAAATCCAAGGGTACGTTGGAACCCATCTCCATGCTGCGATGGTAGGAAGGCCAGTATTTCATAATTTCTAATTTTAAACCCCATTATCAGCATTGTATTCTTCCAACATATCGAACAAGGAACTACCTGACGCGCCACATTGGCAGTGGCTCGAAGCGAACGCTAATCTGCTTTCGCAATTGAAGTAACTGTTCAAACATAGTACGGTCAACTAGCTATCCACTTTTCAAATTACGGTACACAGGACAGAAGCATATCTGCGGGGATGTCACATTGGCGCTTCTGACGCGGTCGATAATGTCTTCAAGGCCTGTTGACACTTACTGGTCTTAAATATCCCCGGCGGCGTCAAATTGGCTTCATAGTGGGCCAGTAAATGGGACAACCTCTGCTGATCCACCGACCAGTGGAAACACGGTCTAAGTAGCTCCTGTGCTTCAATTGCGTAATGCGCTGGGCAACCGTCAAGCTGATAAACCACGTACGTTGTCGAAAATTCTGCAGTAGTACCGGTGGTTACTGTTCCAAAAACGATCGATTTTTGCGTCCATTCAACGTGCCGTCGATAAAATACGGATTAGTGAGTTTGTTCCCCATGATGCCGCACCATAAGTTAACCGATAAGGATGTAGATGGTCAGCTTGCCGTAACTTTTGGGGATTGTGTACCCACCAGTAACGCCTGTTATGCCGGTGAAGGCTAACATGTTTTGTGAATATAGACTCATCGGAAAATAGTAACCCGGCGAAGAACGTGAGGGTGTTTGTTGACGTAGTTTGTTGACGTAGTTTGTTGACGTAGCCCGCCCGGTTGGCCGTGCGGTCTGACGCACGGCTTTCCGAGCGGGAAGGAGCGCCTGGTCCCCGGCACGAATCCACCCGGCGGATTTGTATCGAGGTCCGGTGAGCCGGCCAGTCTGTGGATGGTTTATAGGCGGTTATCCACGTGCCTCGGCAAATGCAGGCTGGTTCCCCTTATTCCGCCTCAGCTACACTATGTCGGCGATTGCTGCGCAAACAAGTTCTCCACGTACGCGTACACCACCATTACTCTACCACGCAAACATAGGGGTTACACCAACACCGACTCAAAGGAAGGCCTCGGCGCTTGTTCGTGACGCCACGTCTGCTAGGCACGGCGAACGCCAGGTCTGCTGCAGACATACTCATAATGGTGGTGTCTCCCTCTCTGACACAAGAAAATGTGAAACTATTGGCGGTAGTTGACCAACACACAATGTTCTGAGAGATTGCTGCAATCAATTAATTGTGCAATTCATTACATTTCTTAACAAATAGTGTACTCCTGAACTTAAATTTCCACTTGTTTTAGGGATTGACATACAAAAACAACTTCATGGTCCAGCACCAACAGAATTCGTGCTTCTTTACCTTATTTGTATATCTGAGGAAGTTACGTTTGTACTGGGTTGCCTTTACAAGAAAACTGTGGACATATTGGTGCTCTTCTTTAGGTATCTTGGTTGACTGTGGGGTGAGGAGCACTGAATGTTAATGAAATATCTTGCGATTGTACACGTTGGGGGAGGGGGAGGGGGACAGAAGAAGAAACAAAAGAGAGATACTTGTTTTATCAAATAAATTTTTTTTTATCTTATGAAGTCTCTCCTTTCAGTTGCAAGAGGGGATTATTTATCTTTTCTAACCTGCATGCTTAAAAAAGTTTAAGCTCAGCAGTATTTTCGATGTATGAAGTTATTTTGTTTCCTGTTTAGAATTCCTTTCTTTGAAAACGACTGTAATCTAATGACTGGCAACAGTTGGACATTTACACATGTAAATTAGTTCACATTTCCAGTGACGTTGTCAAACCAAAATAAATAAATAAATAAAAGAAACGAGTTCATTGTGAGAGGGTTGGGGTAAGTTTCGATAACAGAATTGATCAAGTAAATATAGTTACTTAAATGTAAAATTTCCGAAGCTTGCAATGGGGCAAGCATCTTGTCATATTGATCTACGTTTGTTTCGACAGGATTCAGTAATACAGAACTATGATCTTCATTTGTAGCTTTACGATGGTAAGAAAATCTTTCATAAAAATAAAACTCCACAATCCAAAACAATACCAAACATTTTGTACATAAATAAGAGACTGATAGTGATAAGCACGCCCA
The DNA here is from genome assembly GCF_021461395.2 of Schistocerca americana. Taxonomy (NCBI): domain Eukaryota; kingdom Metazoa; phylum Arthropoda; class Insecta; order Orthoptera; family Acrididae; genus Schistocerca; species Schistocerca americana. The sequence continues at coordinate 158,162,983 of NC_060119.1, read as the reverse complement.
GGCGTTTCTGCCTGCAACAGACCTGGCGTTCGCCGTGCCTAGCTGACGTGACGTCACCAACAAGCGCCGAAGCCTTCCTTTGAGTCGGTGTTGGTTACACTCGTCTGGTGTGAGACGTTCCCTGGGGGGTCCACCAGGGGCCGAACCGCACAATAACCCTAGGTTCGGTGTGGGGCGGCGGAGGGGTGAAGTGTACTGCGGCAGTCGTCGTGGGGTTGCGGACCACTGCGTCTGCGGCGGGGACGGAGCCTCTCCGTCGTTTCTAGGTCCCCGGTTAACATAACAAAACATCTGTTGACGTGCCCATTCAAAACACACTGCCCGTTTATGGAAACCGGCACCATGAATTCATGATGCAGTATTTGGTATGGATGACACTTATGACGGTGGAGTATTGTGACAATACTACCTACGGACATACCAGAATCGCGGTGTAATTGTCGGGTTCATGCGTGGGTGGTGATGCACTTCCGTTAATACAGCTGTTTCATTAGCTTCTCCTTTGACAAGTTTGTTCGTTTCCTTTCGCCGGTCTGTAGGCTGCCGTCAGACAGAAAGGCGTTCCTGTAAAGCCTTGCAAAAGAACGAAAGAATGCGAGCTTTCTCTGGAAAATGCTCGGCATACAGTGAAACAGCAGCTTCAAACATTTCCCCTACATTCTCCGTAAATGAGGATCATTTCAATTTTTTCTTCTGTTTTCAACATTCACCGTCAACTTGTGCGTCTATTCTCCAAATGACAGGTAGATGTAAAGACAATAAACACTACGCAAGTACTGTAACTATTTTCTCTAGGTCGGCACGATACGTGAGCACCGGTCGCCGTGTACTGCTTGTTAACATACGTTCGCTACACTGCCAATGTGGCGCGTGTGAGTAGTTACTTCTTCGATATTTAGGAGGAATACAACGTTGAGAATGGGGTTTCCAATTAGAAGTTATGAAATACTGGCCTGTCCTCCTGTCCTGCCCTTGCAGTATCGAGTTGGGATGCCCCGTGCCACTGGGTACGCAAGGGCTATTGAGTAGCACTTCGTAAATTGCGATTGTGGACCCATTTCTGTTCCTCAGATTACAGTGCCATCTGTGACGCCACGAAGAAAATGCTTCAGACAAAGCGTATGTAGATTTGGCCGTAGAATCTTATTCTGCAATAAAGAACGGGGGTTCCCATTCACGATTTCAATGTTTCCCCCTGTCCCCCTGTCATGGGTTTTGGCAACGAGTCCAGTATAATAGGAAAATCACTAGATGTTCCTGTCCGAGACAAACAAATTGGAATTATGACTTTTTTTGATCCGGTGTATGCTTTTAGAGATATTTCAGTGTCTTCAGTAAAAATGAGCACCCTGTATATCGACTCCTGTTTCTTCCTCTGTCACGTCACCAGATACACTTTCCCCCTTATAGAGGCCTTCAATGTACTCTTTCCACATACTCTTTTTCTTCCCTTCATTTAACAGTGAATTACTACCACTCTTGCTTTTAATTTCAGACAAAACTCGTTTGACTCTTCTATATGTTGAGTCAGTCTTTCTAACAATCATTTCTTTTTCGATTTCTTCACATTTCTCATGCAGCCATTTTGCCTTATCTTCCCTGCACTTCCTGTTTGTTTCATTCCTCTGTCCTTTGCACTTCTGTATTCTTGAATTTCTCTGAATGTTTCATTACTTCCTTCTTTCATCTATCAACTGAAGTATTTCATCTGTTACCCATGCTCTCTTCGTAGTTACCTTATTTGTAACTATGTTTTCCTTTCCAACTTCTATGATTGCCCTTTATAGAGATGTACATCTTCAACTGAAATGCCTACTGAGATCTTCCTTATCGCATTATCTATAGCCTCAGAGAGCTTCAAGCGTATTTCCTCATTCTTTAGTTCTTCCGTATCCCACTTGATTGCAGACTGATTCTTTCAACATGGTTAGTCTTTCTCCTCTCTCGTTCCTGCTACCAAACTCATAACTTCCCGTAAAACTTTCTTCAACTCCCTCCCCTACAACCGCATTCCAGTTCCTCAGGAGTATAAGATTTTCATCTCCCTTTACGTTCTGAATCACCCGTTCAGCATCCTCAAACACTTTCTGTCTGTTCATCCTCTGTATGTGCGGTCTGCATGTATACCTGAACTATTGTTATCGGTTTTCTGTCGATTCTGAAGAGAACAGCCCTATCACTGAAGTGTTCACAGTAACTCACTCTCTACCCTACCTTTCCAGTCAGAACGATCCCAACTCGTATTATACCATTTTCCTCTGCTGTTGTTATTACGCTATTCTAATCTAACGATAAATCATTGTCTTCTTTCCATTTCACTTTTCTGACCTCCGCTATATCTCGATTAAGGCTTTGCTTTTTCCCTTTCAGGTTTCCTAGTTGGCCACCACTTTCAAAATATCTGACATTACACGCCCCTAGTCTTAGAAGTTATCCTTTAGTTGGTTATTCATTCTTTTTCTCGTGGTCGCCTCCCCCTTGGCAACCCCCTTCCTGAGATCCGAAAAAAATGGTTCAAATGGTTCTGAGCACTATGAGACTTAACATCTATGGTCATGTCCCCTAGAACGTAGAACTACTTAAACCTAACTAACCTAAGGACATCACACAACACCCAGTCATCACGAGGCAGAGAAAATCCCTGACCCCACCGGGAATCGAACCCGGGCGCGGGAAGCGAGACTGCTACCGCACCCTGAGATCCGAATGGGAGACTAGTCTGGAATATTTTGCCAATGAGAGATCATCACGACAATCATTGTTGATTCTTCTGCTTTTAGGGGCAGTTTTCCACCCTTCGAGAAGAGAGTGTCCTGAACCTCTGTGCGCTCCTCTGCCTCCTTTGACAAGGCCATTGCGTAAATGAGTAGGCTTCTTATGCCGGAAGACTTCGGGTGCAACTGCTGGTGATTTTTATTCAAAATTAAAGTGGTGGCGGATCTCGATTCCGGATCTGAGAACGCCTTGCTTTCTGTCAAATACGCTACTCCTGGAACATGGTTGTACCCATCTGTGTTTGCCCCCTCCGATTCTTTCCCTCTATTGTGCCTTCTACTACTACATTCAGCAGCTTCTTATGATCTTAGTGCACTGATTACTACCACCTCATCAGCAGCCATCTTTAGAGCTCAATACAGCAGAAATTCTGTAGCGGATGGAATCGAGAAGTCCTCGGTAGGTTCTCATGTCTTAGTGCACTGATGGGTCACAACATTACTACCACCTAATCAGCAGCCATCTTTAGAGCTCAATACACCAGAGATTCTGTAACGTATGGAATCGAGAAGTCCTAGGTAGGTTTCCGGAGATGCATGACATCCGATGACTATGCAAAGGTCATAGAAGTCCCATAAATTACAGAGCAATGTTTTGTAGGTCCTGAACTGGCACTTAATAGCGTCCCAAATGTGCTCCATTTGGTCCATATTAGGCACATTGTAATGTAACTGTGTCGTTGAGCGAGAAACAGCGTGCTGTAACCGAGTTTCTAACTGCAGACAGAGTTCGTCCACACACGGAGCACCCACTCCTTTAGCACGACAATACCAGATCACACACGAGCGTCGCGACATGTACAACGGCCAGACGCCTTGGGTTCACTGTCATCAACCATCCTCCATGCAGAACCGACTTGGACTCAACCGATTTTCATCTGTTTCAAAACCGTAAAGAACGTGGTGACAGTGATGAAGAGGTGCGAAGAGAAGTGAGGTTGTGTCATCGTCAACAAATATTCTACAGGTACCTTTGTACCGTCTCATGGAAAGCCTTCTAAAATCCGCACTAGTATGTTACAAGAACCACAAGTGAAATGTGTCAGTAACGAATAAAGGTATACTTGTCTACGTGTGTAGATGTGCTACGCGTCTTGAACATGTATTATGAATAATAAATATATTTTTGTGCATCAAATATGAAGAAGAACCAAGATTATGAGTATAACAAAATTGTGGAATAAAGACTTAGATGAAGAAAATGTTCAGCCAGGTGACAGATCTTGGCTCTATAAGACGCTTTGTACGAGGTTACTTCTGTACGCACGAGTTTGTTAATTATACTTAAATTTTATACAGTGTATGTATAAAAAGTATTTGTCCTTTTAACGTCGTGTCATATCTCTACCTTCATGTTGAGAGGCACCCACGTGCCTTGCTCATACTGTGGCATCAAGCAGTCAGGCCTGCAAGATGAGTGGTCTGCCAAGCGAGTGGATTCATTCTTATTTGTCGAGTAACATGAACTCTAGTACTCACAATTAAATTACAAATTATTCTCCTGTATGAATATTACGCAACGGAAACGCACATCTGACTATTAGTAATTTACACTACTCTGACTGTTCACTACGCACTGGCAATACCACATTTTCTTGTTTTTTTTTTTTATTATTTAACGGCTTTTATCAACACGTTGCCATCGTACTGAATATGAATGGCGCACACATTATAAGTTCTGGATATCATTACAGCATACAATTCGAAGGAAAAGGCCACCAATCTTTTTCTTTTCACTATCTTATTTATTCCGATAAATTCTATAACCTAAACACACAAATTCTATAACCTACAACAATAACACAAGAGAAATTCCGCCCGGTGGGCATGGCTTTACATTGGTGCTTCTCTCTATCTTATGGTCTCGTAATTATTTAATGCTACAGTGCACTTTCTGGATAGGATGGTGGATCTTTTGCTATATCTCACACTTCGACCCTCACAACCATCATCACGGAACTTTCCTCAAGACCGAGCGGTACAAAAGGAACATGCATAACCACTACCTCTGAAACTACCTTGCTACTCTCCCATGCAAACCACACATACTTAAATTACATGACATACACCACACTGCAACAAGGAATACAACACAAGGAATGGTCACAACATTATAATCACATCACTTTCAGCTTTCCCACTTCAATTAGTATTCATCCCAGTTCCACACGACACTGCCCCACTTCGTAACTTTTCTTTCCTACTACGAACTCTGGACGTTATATGCACGTTTTCCTGTGCAATGCAAGCCAAGTGGCGTTGCTGGATAGACGGCTGACTCACCTTGCTTCTCTCTCAGAGTATTATAGTTTGAATCAAGCGTCACACGGAAACATAACACGCAAAGTAATATTAAGAACGTATTCATCACACACGCGAGTCCTCAACTGATACCATGGACGAGTACTTCTCTTTATCCTTTGTCTCATACACAGATTGAGACTCACACAGTACTCACCACGTGGAAGTACTCGTCTCTAATTTTAAGTCCTGCACACGCCATTTCTTAAATATTTCCAACTTATAGCACACACGCTAGTAATTCAGCTTAACTTAACACTCGGAAGTATTTCAACTTATTGCTACACGTGGTTTCATTGTGACCGTTGGTCACTTCCGAAGATTACTACTATCCCATTAATATTACCTGCCTGACATTTAATTGACCCCACAAAAGTTCCTGAAATAGAGAAATTACTATTCTAAACTACTCTTAAGTATTTCACATGCATACCATGTCTCCACTCTTTTGTCCTTACGGAGCACGCCTAAGACAGGTCTTACCAACACAAGATCCAGCGGCAGAGTGCTGAAACATGGCTGTTCTTCAGGTTCTCTCACACCTCTGCTGAAGTGGGGGAGCACCTTGCTACCGTATTGGTCAGCCACATTTCAGGCGCTCAAAGCTCAGGTAAATTTCATCTCTTTGATCTCACCAAAGGTGACCCAAGTACTGTCTCAAAGATGATCATATATTCACATTCACTATTTGTGGTTAGCAGACGACCATACATTCACTCATTTCACAGATCTCACCAAACTGGATGTAGGGATTTATTTTGTGGGAGTGCACATGTGATCAATTAAATAAATAAATTATTCTTTCCCACACTGGTATCCGGCTTCACTGTATTAATTGAAATTGAGTTATTATTAGAAAAAATATGTTGTTCTGACAAGAATAACGAAGAATGTTGTACCTATTTTCAATATCGGGCGGTACTGTACCCTTTCAATGTAACTGTAATTAAGTGGAAATAATTAATTATTGCTAGAATTCGAGCTTTATCATTGGCCAGCTGCCACTCTTTCGTCGTAATGGCGCACTGGCAACGAGTATGTGAAACGTAATTAATCACATGATTTTCGAGCCTCACCCGCAACGTAACAGCAAACAGTAGTTAAAATCTTTTTACATCAGTAAATGAAAATACTTTTTACAGAACAGTTTTCATGAAGTATACACGATGAATCGAAAGATAATAATAACATGAGGCTCAGGCTTGTTTATGAGCAAGTCGCTCACTGGTAAAACTCTTGTTCTCATTGCCATAAGTATTATTAAACTCATAATTAACAGCATAAAAGGTCAGTGTTTAACATAGAATTTTCGTATCATTGAGAAAAATAGTGCCTGTCTCTGCAACAATATTTACTTCTCGGGCATGAACTACTACAGTTTTAAACAAACCAGTCGTATTTTTGAGCTAGCCGCGTATTTTGACAACGCCCCGTCCTCACAGCTTTACTTCCGCCAGTACCTCGTCTCCTATTGGCGGAAGTAAAGCTTTGAGGACGGGACGTGAGTCGTGCTTGGGTAGCTCAGTTGGTAGAGCGCTTGCCCGCAAAAGGCAAAGGTCCCGAGTTCGAGTCTCGGTCCGGCACAGAGCTATCGAAGACTACATGTCCCTGTGCCAAAATACTCAGATAATATCCCTGAATAAAATGTAAAGTTTTGTTGGTGGAGTTCTGAAGCAAACTGTAAATATTTGTGCCTTATGGTACTTAATACCTCTAAACCGGGTTACACCTCTTTCTTCACATGGTAAGGCTAATTTTTAATATGTCTTTCCACCAAACCAAATTTATTTACGAAGTAAATAAGCAATACACCTTTTCATTGTAAAACAGCACATCCTTTGAGAAGAAAACCAGTCATTTGCGCACATTATTACAATAAACGTAAAGTGTGAGATTCGTAGGGCGCTGTTTTTTGTGTAGCAAGATCATTCGCCGACGGAATCTAGGAAGCCTGTGTAAACATGAAAAGTCAGTTGTCAGTGTGACCAAACTTTTCCGCGAATGCGCATGCGACTGTTAAAACCGCAGCACAAACGGCAAAGCTCTAGTGGAACGCAGACTTGGTTTGTCGTGGGCAGTGAGTACTGTACGTGGCGATTCCGAGAACTCGAGCAACAGGTTGCCGCCTGCCTTTCAGGTTGCAGCCTGCCGAAAGGCGTATGTTGCCATGCGTGTCCGGCCCCTTCCCGCTGCCTGCAAGGGAGTGGCGGGGGCTGCGTGTGTAGAGCGCTCTGTTATCTCCCTGTTACCTCCCCGACGTCATCGCTCGACTGACACTCAAAAGTTCACGAGAGACTGGTTCTCAGAAATGCCACAACGGACTGAGTTCTCACGTTCGTCTTGTCCGTATCAGAGCCACTTGTACGCTTCGCAAGTTCATAACGGAATGTCTTCACCAGATCCAGTTCTAGGTCAGGAACCGGAAGTAGTTGTCTAAGGAGACATGTCTCTTAGAGAAACAAATATATAGATAAAATATTTTAATGGTCTCAGCCGGCCGGAGTGGCCGAGCGGTTTTAGGCGCTACAGTCTGGAACCGCACGACCGCTACGGTCGCAGGTTCGAATCCTGCCTCGGGCATGGATGTGTGTGATGTCCTTAGGTTACTTAGGTTTAAGTAGTTCTAAGTTTAGGGGACTGGCGACCTCAGATTTTAAGTCCCATAGTGCTCAGAGCCATTTGAACCATATTTTTAGGAATCGCCGCTACTAACAAAGACACGTAAACTCTTTGAAAACTAAAGACAGGCTAAATATCCTGTATGGCTAACACTGTATAGATACTTTCCGGGGATGTTGGCAACATAACAACGAAAAAGTGGCGCGAGTCGGAATAACACAATGAGCGATACTAATAACTTCCCGTTGCGGTTTAGACAACCTTCTACACTGGCGGAAAAAATCGCAGCATCAAAAAATAATTAATGTGGAGCAATGAAATTCCGGGAATACATTTCTAATATATTTAAGTGATTAACATTGCAAGGTCGTAGGTTAATGTAAGCACGAGATAAACCACAGCAAATGTGGTGGTGGTGGTAGTTAGTGTTTAACGTCCCGTCGACAACGAGGTCATTAGAAACGGAGCGCAAGCTCGGGTTAGGGAAGGATTGGGAAGGAAATCGGCCGTGCCCTTTCAAAGGAACCATCCCGGCATTTGCGTGAAACTATTTAGGGAAATCACGGAAAACCTAAATCAGGATGGCCGGAGACGGGATTGGACCGTCGTCCTCCCGAATGCGAGTCACAGCAAATGTGAAATGCTGGTACTTTAATAACCGGTGTAACCGCAAGAATGGTGAACACAATCGTGCAGACGTGCATGCACTGTGTCGTACAGGCGCCGGAAGTCAGTTTGTGGGATGAATTGCCATTCCTGTTGCACTTAGTCGGTCAATACAGGGACGGTTAATGCTGCTTGTGGATGACGCTGGAGCTGTAGTCCAATGATTTCCGTACGTGCTCCAGTGCTGGAGCAGGCCAAGGCAACATGTCGATGGACTGCCGACCAGGTTGAGTTACTACAGCAATTGGGGGGGGGGGGGGGCGAGCGTTATCCTGTTGGAATTCACCACCTGGACTACTGTTCATCAATGGCAGCACAACAGGTCGAATCACAAGACTGAGTACAGATTTGTAGCCAGGGTTATGTGGGACGACCACGAGAGTGCTCCTACTGTCATGCCCCCAATTATAACTCGAGGTGTACGTCCAGAGTGTATAGCATGCATAGCGGTTGGCTGTAGCCCCTCATCTGGTCTCCTTCTAGCCAACACACTACCATCACTGGCAGCGAGGCAGAACCAGCTTTCATCGGAAAACACAAGAAATCTCCGCCCTGCACTCGAATGAGCTCTCGCTTGACACCACTGAAATCGCAGATTGTGGTGGTTTGGGGTGAGTGGAATGCACGCTACAGGGCATCTGGCTGGAAGTAAGGGACTAGTAAGTAAGCGACTAATAACAGTTGACTGTGGTGCTAAGTACTCCTAAAATTGCTACTGCAGATGCAGTAGGATGCGCTAGAGACATATGCTGAACACGATGGTCTTCGACGTTGGCCTTCCCTCTCTGTAGAGCCATGTTGCCTTCGGGAGTCCGGTCTCCTTCCCACCGTACATTCCAATGACCACCGCTAACAGCAGCCCTGTGCTGTGGCTACATTCCTACCAAGTCTGTGAGCAATATCGCAAAAGGAACATCTAGCTTGTCGTAGCCCCATTACACGATCTCGTTCAAACTCAGAGTGGTGTTGATAATGGTGTCTCTGTCGCCTTAAACGCATTCTTGACCAACATCAACTCACCGTTTCCAATCTCAAAGGTAACTAACTGTCTCGAACGTTGTAGCTTGTATTTAAAGCAGACATTTTTTGTATACTTGTAGTGGTGCTAATAGCGCTACTCATAAGCGATTGGCGTAAAATTTGAATAGATATCATATTTCAGATATAGAAACACGCCTACCAACTTTAGTTCACATCGTCCAACTCCTTCTTATACGATTTTCTTCTGTCAGTGTCTATGAAGTTTTAATCCGCCAGGAAGTTTCATATCAGAGCACACTCCGCTGCAGAGTGAAAATCTCATTCTGGAAACATCCCCCAGGCTGTGGCTAAGCCATGTCTCCGCAATATCCTTTCTTTCTGGAGCGCTAGTTCTGTAAGGTTCGCAGGAGAGCTTCTGTAGAGTTTGGAAGGTAGGAGACGAGGTACTGGCAGAAGTTAGGTTGTGAGGACGGGGCGTGAGTCGTGCTCAGTTGGTAGAGCACTTTCTCGCGAAAGGCAAAGGTCCGGAGTTCGAGTATCGGTCCGGCACACAATTTAATCCGCCAGTTAGTTTCATGTCAGCGCACACTCCGCTGCAGAGTGAAAATATAATTCTGGAGTGTCTGTGAAGCTCCAAAATTTCGTGTATAGCTTTCAGACGATAAAGTACTATGAAAATGAAATCTTAAAACATGAGTCTACATGTGGAGCTCGGAAATTATAGGAAACTGAGCAAGGTAAGACCGAAAGAGAAAAACCCTTAAAAAAAAAAATTTCTTAGCTGACGTTTGCGGAAACGACTGTGAGTAACAGCGGTGCGCTTACTTGCACGTTCCAGCAACCATATCGGGACGGGGGACGGTTCCTTTGAGAACGCATGGCCGGCTTCCCGCCCCACCCTTCACTAACCCGAGTTTGTGCCCCGTCTCTGAAGGCCGTTTTACAGGAGCGACTTTCTAGTCAAAATCGACTACGCGAAGTGTGTGCGCCTTTCGTGCCTGGTGTAAATCAGCAGCCCGCCAGAACGCCAGTGTACGAGGTGCGGCTAGAAAAAAACCGGACTGATGCTGGAAAAAAACATTTTTTTACAATTATTTACAATTTCATGTTATCTCCTTCAATGTACTCTCCTCCTCGGTCTCTACACCGCTCCATACGAATTTTCCACTGTTCATAGCAATGCTGCAGATCATTTTCGGTAAGTCCATACATTACTTCCGTCGCTTTTTCTTTTACTGCTTCAACAGTCTCAAATCTAGTTCCTTTAAAAGCTGACTTGACTTTAGGGAAAAGAAAAAAGTCTCAGGGGGCCAAATCAGGTGAGTAGGGTGGATGATCTAAGATGGGAATGTTGTTTTTTGCCAAAAACGTCTTCACTGACAACGCATTGTGAGCTAGGGCATTGTCTTGGTGAAGGATCCATGACTTTTTTCTCCACAAATCGTTCCGTTTTCTCCGTACTCGCTCACGTAGGGTAGCCAGGACGCTAATGTAGTAATGCTGATTCACTGTTTGTCCCTCTGGTACCCAATGAATGTGAACAATCCCTTTGATGTCAAAAAAAACAATCATCATTGTCTTGAATTTCGATTTTGACATTCGTGCTTTTTTTTGTCGTGGAGAACCAGGAGTTTTCCAATGCATCGATTGGCGTTTAGTTTCGGGATCGTAAGTAAAAACCACGATTCATCGCAAGTAATAACATTTTGTAAGAAGGTGGGATCACTTTCAATGTTTTCCAGGATGTCAGAACAAATCATTCTTCGGCGTTCCTTCTGTTCAATTGTGAGACACTTTGGAACCATTTTTGAACACACTTTGTTCATGTTGAAACTTTCATGAAGAATCTGCCTAACACTTTCCTTGTCAGCTCCTGTTAACTCAGACACTGCTCTGATTGTTAAACGGCGATCTTGTCGAACAAGTTTACCGATTTTTTCAATGTTTGCATCAGTTTTTGCTGACAATGGTCTGCTAGTGCGAGTGTCATCACTGGTGTCTTCGCGGCCATCTTTAAATCGTTTAAACCACTCAAACACTTGTGTTCGCGATAAACAATCATCGCCGTACACTTGTTGTAACATTACAAACGTTTCACTTGCAGATTTTCCTAGTTTGAAACAAAATTTGATGTTAACACGCTGTTCTTTCTGTACACTCAACATTTCCCGACGCACAGACAAAACGTCAACTACTTAAAACAGACGCCACGGGCAGACTGAGTGCAGGAGGCAGATTAAACTCGAGCATTAGGCGGAGCGAGAGTCACGTGACAGGCCACGCGACTTTCAGCCTTATTGAATTCGTTTTAGTGTTTCACCAGTACTAGTCCGGTTTTTTTCTAGCCACACCTCGTATTTACGACGTCAGAGAGCTATAGGGATTGTGGAGATTTACGTTTCCGAGTATGCTGCTCACTGCGAATGCGCGGAAACAGGGGCCTTTGATGGCGTCTGCTAACATGGTCGAGCGCACTACTGTTACAAAAATGAATGTTGTACTTTCGAGTCTTCTTAATCTCTTCTTGGAAAAATGAACAAACAGCAGGACAGTTGCTCAATCCACACTCTTTTATTGTGTGCACGACCGGTTTCGGAACACTAAAAGTTTCATCATTTGGCATAAAAAATAAAATTACTTAAACATCTGAAGTCACCCTCAGCTCAGTGTTGTCACAGAAACAATGGTGCACACAGTAAAATATTGTGGATTAAGCAACTGTCCTGCGGTTTCTTCGTTTTTTAAAATGGACTCGTGCAGTTCGACTTCCGCTCTTCTTAATCTCTATTGTGCTTTTTGCTTTTTTGTGACACATTAAAAAGTCAAGCAAGTCCCTGGCGTTTTTTCCTAGTACTCGTAGTGTTCCCCTACAAGAGAGGCAAACTATCCAAAAGAATAAAATGGGCTTCCTTGTTTCACAGAGAGAAAGACTATCTATGGATAAATAAACGTGTTTTGAAGAAATTTATTTCAACAGAGAAATGGCCAGAATGCATAATTTTCTATGTCATTAGTTACTTAGCAAGAAAAGTTACAAAGAATAAAGCAAAAAAGGCGCTATTTACTGCGTTCAGGATATTATGTGATGTATTTGCAACTACATATTTTCTCGAAAAATTTAATGTATTTATACGGGATGGCACACCTCGTATTCTTTTAGTTCTCAGGACCTCTGAAAATACCTTCCATCACGAACAAAGCTTTGGTGATTAATGAACTCTCTTATCATTGCTTGTTCCTGCATTCAGTATTATACTTCGATTTTTTCGTAAAGAGGATGGCCCTCTCGTAACTTCTCTTTCACAGTTCCGATGATAAACTGCATAGCAATCAGCTCATGCAAAACACGGAATTTTGCGCAGACGTGTAAGCGCAAATGTCCACTCGAAACAGACGAGACTCAGTACTGGATTAAAACGCCAGGCGCGCTGTTGTATACGTAATTGGCTCGAGAAGTCAATTGAGACAAGACAGTTTGTTGCTGTTCCACTTCTTAATTGCGACACAGGTACTTCTCTAATTTTTGGACGTATGCTTTCCAGAGGCCTTCTTTTCTAAATTGCGGTTGCGTAGACGTTACGCTGAAGCGGCGTAAGGGGGACTACATCAAGTTGTCATAATTTATGAGTTTCAATTTTTAAAGAAGCAATGTTTACGGTTTCCCTTTCTGTCATTAGCATACTGCGTAGTATATTTTAACACCATTTGGGACTAATCGAGCATTTGGCTCTTCAGGTAATGAGTTCTGTCAGACCAAATTTTTGTCACAACTTGCCTCGATCTCTGGTTGGTTATCACAGACGTTGGGATTGGTGATCAGTGCTATTTAGACCGACAAAAAATATTTGTTACGAAAAACTTATATCAGAATAAAATAGTCAAACAACGATCGATGCAGCACTAATATCTACGTCTACACCTACATGGATTCTCTGCAAATCACATTTAAGTGCCTGGCAGAGGGTTCATCGAACGACCTTCACAATTCTCTATTATTCCAATCTCGTATAGCGCGAGGAAATAACAAACACCTGTATCTATATATTAAGACCAATTTAGACACTGAAATAATAATGTAAGAAAAAGTTCTGTATTAACCTAATTGCTTTGGAATAGCTTTGGAGTGCAATTTCGCAATTTTCACATGTATGGAAGTTATTTTTCCTTGGGGTACATGATTTGTGAGCTCATTTCTTACATTCTACACACTGGACCCATTATTTCTCAGATTTCCTCTTCGGCCAACAAGAGGCTGTCTGGCTCACCTTCCCCGAAACAATTTAAGCATACTGAATTTCATGAATATTTCGCGCAAGAAAGCTGAACAGTAATAAGCAGGAAGGGAATTTCTTTCAGGGCTGAAGCATTTATGACAGTGTAAGTTTTGTTCGAATGCCATGACATGATTTCGTTAGTGTAATTCAGTAATACCTTCTGACAAAGGATAGTATGAACTAATAGGGGCATCCCAGTATGTTGTCCTTAATGTACTTCATCTTACCGATCATCAGATAGTACTAATGTTTCCTTATAGATACTGTTTAAAATGTTGATAAACATGACCACAGCAAAGGATACTGCAACGAACCCTCGACCTTCTTACCACTCAAGAATGCCACGAGTGTGGTGCACTACTTTCCCGGCCGCAGCAATCCTAGCAGCCAAACCCACGTCGGTGTTGACACGAGTCTCGTAAGCCCGGGCTTTCACGTGTTCCCAGAAATATTAGTCAATTGTTCTCGTGTCTGGCGACCGTAGATACGAGCAGTACTGAATGCAGGCTTGAGGCTTATGGTCATTATTGTTGTCAACTATAGGAAGAGCGAGTGAATGGAACGTTTTTGTCTCCAGAGAAAACTCACAGAGCATAATGTCATTTGGACTATTGTTCAGGTACTTTCAGTGCAGTACTGATACAAAGGTAAATGACAGTGCGAAAGCAAACGAAACGCAAGTACTCCTAACAATGCACCGGGACCAAGGGTCCGTCATAAAGAAATTACTTGGAAGTCATTCCTTCGGAATCTCCCAAGTTTCTTCATTGGAATTCTGCTTCACCCTGTATTTGTGTCTTGAGCGATTTCCCTTATTTTATGAGTAAAATAACAACTTTCTGACTGTTGTCTAGATATAAAGAGTGATTTTAAGCAAATTTCCAGTTCCAAAATGCTGTAAAAAATAACCACTGTTCATAATGACTTCTAATTTGATTGGAATGTTTTTGAAGAAGGGGAAACGTGATGGAAACAAAACTAATTTAAAGAAGATTTTCCCACTAGAAGGCGCTGTAAGCTTCATAAAGTAAAAGTATTGGGCCACAAATGATAGATGACTCGCAACACGACGAATATGGTGTAAGTTGCACATTAAACTAATCGTACTGTGGTTTTTGCAAGACCGCACAAGTTTGGCAAAGTGTGATATTTAACAACTGTGGCACTGTTAGTTGGGTAAGCCTATCCACTACACCATTATCGTACCATATCGGATGGGAAAATTCGGTTCTTAACTGTCCTGAGCCCAAAAACCGCATAAAAATGAACAGTGACATCAGTTTTTAACCGTCCTGAACCCAAAAACCGCGCAAAAAGGCTACAGTGACATCGGTTTTTAATTTATTTGAGGCCAAAAAATGGAATAAAAAGCTACAATGAAATCGGTTTCCAATTATCGTGAGACAGGTGCAAGACGTGTTCAATATGCTGTCCACCTTTTTCCGCCACAAGCTGAAATCGAGGAACAAGAAGTAAGTGTGTTTGAGAGGTTACGTTCGGAATGCGTTGCACAGTGCTTGCTTTCAATTCAGAGCACTCAACAAAACATCTTTCAGATAACCGATGGCCAGGTCAAAAGTATTAAGGTAAGGTCATTGGACTGCCAGGCTGTATTGAAATGACGGCTTATAGTTCTAGCATTTCCAAAATGCCTCTGCAGCAGCTATTTCAATGGCTATGCAGCATGCGGAGGAGCGCCATCTTGTAAAAAAATTATCCAATCCACATATACACGCTATTAAAGAGTTGGAATGACACTGATGCACAAAAACACTCTCGTAATGTTTACAATGTGATGGTAGAGGTAACAGAACCAATAGGACCCGTTCTGTGTATTGATATTCCTTTGAGATGGAAATGAGATTCGTCTGTCAACAGAATCTCCGTGGCCATTCTTTGTCCATTTCCATGTCAGAAGCAACTCTAGAACAAACGTTTGTCTTACTGGCAGGTCAACGTGAAGCAGCTCCTGAAAATGGGTAATATTGTAGGGATAGCAATGCTGGATGATTCGTAGAATTTTATGCACCGTGCTCAAGGGCATGCCAAAGTTCGAGGGGTTTTCCGTGCCCTGCATGGCTGCGCAGCACCACCGCTCGAACTCCCCTGCAGTGATGTAGCCACGTCTTCTACTGACGTCGGATCAACTGTTTTCCTCTCTCTGCTTCGTTGCACTTCAGAAGAACCTGTCTCTTCGAATTTCGTAAACATTTTCTCCAGACCTTTGGCAAACTACTGTTGCACAGCTACTGGCGGACAGTCGCCATTCTTGTAACAGAACTTTACCAGCAGCGAGCGATCCTGTTTGAGACAGTTACGCCCGGGTCTTTTGTTTTGCATATCCTGCCGCTTACAGCACCATGTAGTAGAAAAATGCTCGGAAAATTGTTTTGTTTCCATAACATTTCCTCCTTCTCCAACAGTATTCGGTTCAAATCTGATGTCATTCTGGGAAATGGTGCTCTCTTTATAGCGTTTTGAAGCTGTAACTTAAATTATAACCACCCTGTACTCCAAAAAAATTGTACCTCATTTAACTGCGTTATGTAATGCCATATTTTTTGAGTACTTGTCGTTAGAAAACGACTAACAGTTTAAATTAATAACAGAACAAAAAAAAAAAAAATAGCTGAACAACAACGTTGATACAATGTTATCTAACATCTGTAGTATGCTGTATACACTCAATAATGATTTTTGTTGTAACGAATTCATTAAACGCCATTAACAGATGAATGATTTACTTCACTTAAAAAAGTGTTTGTCTCATTACAGTTACACAAGATTTGGTAATATAAAATATTGTGCAATCGCCCTCTTCATATCGAAATAGTTACTTTTGTCATTGTACTTTTGCTTACGAATTTAGAATTCCGTTGAAGAAATACTTCACGTAACTGCGCATTAAGAAAAGAAGAAACTTCAGAGAGCGTCAGAGGATAGTGCTAGCGTGCAGAGCGCAACTTATTTAAATACCATACGTCATGCTCGCAGTAAATATGAGACTCTCATCTGCATTGCAAATTGGTACGTAATATTGCATGCCTGCGTCATACCGCGCTGATGCGAAAGCGTTGTACAAAGTACTATATGTGAAAATCAAAGCTGGTCCGCGTTAAGCACCCCAGCACGTGCAGATAATAAACGCAGACGTGTGCCCTGCGAAAGGTCTCGTCTGAAACAAAGCCGAGCGACATGCATTGCGCCGCGTATTTTTAGACCCCAGTTTCACGCCATCGCAAAGCACAACGATCGTAGTTGACGCAACAAGCGGATTAATTAGAAAAACGACAGCAACTTCTAACGTGAATTTAAAAGTAATTGGCTTCTCACTTCTTCTTCATTCGGCCACATTTTAAGTTATTTGAGTTGTACTTGTTAAACAAACATTCACAGCAGCAACTACCAGCCACGAAATGAATCCAATACTTTCCGGGCGACGGTGGAAAGCGTATTGTCTCAAATATTTGTATATCTATGTTGTACGGGTGAAGTGTGTTTCCTCAGGTATATATGAAATTTTGATACCACATCATAGAGAATGTTATCTAATAAACAAATCCTTACTTAAATAGTGCCCTCAATAGATACGAAGTTCTAGCGACTTTTCTTCTTATAAAGCTAACGTTTATCTCCCGAAGAACGAATCCTTCCGTTGTTTTTAAAAAACAGACTCAACAAAAATATTACATATTCTTCCATACCAATTTACATGTTAAGTATCTAATAGTATTCATGAAGGGTATGTGCTTTGACAAGTGATATGACAGAAATTAAGATAAAAATCTAGTAGGGAAACATTAAACACGGCATCCCACATGGTTCCGTTCTCGGTCCACTCCTTTTCTTTACTGCCTAAATGTTTTATTTGCGACATTGAAGCACACTTCTGAAATTATCGCTAATGTTGTGATAAAGATGAAAACTGATCCACATCACTCACGTCAGAAGGACAGTAGAACTGGCTTACAACCTTAAGAAGAAAATTATGGCGGTGGATACGTTGTGCTGCTACTAGCCGTTTTTCTTTCTTTTTCGCATGCAAACAGAAATAGGGAAAAACAACTTTCTGTATCCCTCTCTACGAGTACTAATTTCTCCGATGTTAGTGGCCCTTACGCGAAATGTGCGTTAGCAATTGCCGGTTCTCTCAATTTTATCAACAGTGTTCCTCAAAAAGAACGCCGCTATTCCTTCAGGTATTCCCATTTGAGTTCACGAAGGATCTCCATACTATTTGTCTGTTGATCGAACCTACCAGTAACAAATCTATCAGCCAGTTTCTGAATGGTTTCGATGTATTCCTTTAATCCGACCTGATGGAGATCCCAAACACTCGAGTGATACTCAGGAATGGGTCGCACTGGTGTTCTATATGGAGTCTCCTTTACAGATAACCTGCCGGCCGCTGTGTCCGAGCGGTTCTAGGCGCTTCAGTCCGGAACCGCGTGACTACTACGGTCGCAGGTTCGAACCCTGCCTCACGCATGGATGCGTGTGATGTCCTTAGGTTAGTTATGTTTAAGTAGTTCTAAGTTCTAGGGGACTGATGACCTCAGAAGTGAAGTCCCATAGTACTCAGAGCCATTTGAAACATTTTACAGATAACCACACTTTTCTAAAACTTATCCACTAAACCAAAGTCAACTATTCGCCTTCCCCAGTGCAAGCCTCACATGCTCCTTGCATGCTCAGATATTTAATTGACTTCACAGTGTTAAGTAGCGCATTGCTGCATTTGAACATTACGGGATTGTTTTGCCTACTTACATTTTTCTACATTTAGAGCGAGCTGCCACCCATCACACCAACTAGAAATTTTGCCTATGCCGTATTCTTCTACAATCACACAATGACATCCTCCCGTAGACCACACCGTCATCAACGAACAGACACAGATTGCCGCCCACCCTGTCCGTCAGATCATTTGTGTGTACAAAAAGCAACAGAAGTTCTGTCACACTTCCCTGGACCATTCTTGATGATTTCCTTGTCTCTGACAAACACTTGGCATCTCCGAACCACTCACATACCTTCGTTAACAGCAGGAAGTGAAGTACTGGTAGTAGGGAGTCGGGGTTACGAGCGCAATTTCGATATAAAATTGATATGCAAATTAATTAAATTGATCAATTGAACACCCATAACCCTGGCCACCCCAGCATCCGACTACACCCACCCCCACCCCTGCATGACATCACGTGTTTTCCTCAGCCTGCACGTGGCGCCGAGCCCGGTTCCCCCATCTCCACCCTCCCTATCCTTCAACCTACCCTACAGGCGAGAATTTCGAATTTTGGCAGAAATTTGTAATTTCGAATTTTTCTGGAAATTTATGCCCACCTCAACCCCCACCCGGGAACTGGCAGGAAATTAAAAATGGTGGTACGCTTTCTGGGACTCAAACCCTATTTCTCCTAGACAGAAATCCTAAATCCATCCCCCTAACACAAATATACCACCAGATGTACTTGGAATTAATGGGGAATTAAAAAATGGCGGGTCATTTTTGGGACTCGAACCCGATTAAGTTGGATTGAAAGCCCGAGAACACACCAACACATGGAAACTGTCCAGATGTGGAAGAGAAAGCTTAGGTTAGTGTCTTTATTTGGATCGGGAAAGTGACACAAAGACCTATCCTAATTACATAATGAAACATGAAGCCTAATTACATGACTATATGCATAGCCCTACACAATAACGGTACAAAATCACAATACAGCTCAAAAACTGACGATGCCATACAACTGTTGTCACCCTGCTGGGAAAAAATTTCGCAATACCACTCGAAACTAGCGACAAACACACTCAGGATCTACCCTACAGGCCGCGCGGGATTAGCCGAGACTGATGACATTAACAGTTAAGTCCCATTTTTTCTACCCTACACCTACAAGCTGATGGGAAGAAGGCAGGAACTATGCTCAACTAAGGAGACGGTGTTGGACAGAGTGGAGTTTGAAAAGCATATTACCTGTACGCATACAGTATCTATCGTTGTTTGCCGTCAGAGTTCACTACCGATGCCTGCTCAAGAACCACCTACAGCCTAGGTAACCGAAGCGACTACACACTACCACAATTGAAGGAATAAATGCATCACAGTTCTAATTACACTTCGAAACTGTCTTGAAAAAACCAGCACTCGTAATGAATAGGTCACAATGCAACACACGTACTAGGGAAAAACCGTCATCCTAAAAGACTGTAGAGGAGGCGGTAGTTTGCATTCTCCTCGATGCGCAAGCACAAACTGCCGAAAACCGATGCCCTTTCAGCTCCCCTCACGCCGCCCCCACCGCTGCCTTCCTCCATCCACCTACAGGAAGGCCATAGGTTTTTTCAAATGGCCAGCTGCTCCGCCGAGCGTCTTGCAGTTTCTCTGTGCCACAACTGCCACCAATCTGCGGCCGCTTTTCACACCAGGCGTTCTGCTACCTTCCCTGGTCACTTGCGGCATGTGGCCTGCCATGAGGTAGCATCTCTTGGCACAAAAAGGAAATTTACGAGCACAACCCTGCCCCTCTGGAGAATGCTCCAGACGGGATTTTCAGAATTTGGCAGCTTGTGAAACAGGAAGCCCCTCCCACCTAAGGTGACAAGAGCCCCGCACTGCAGTGCCTTCATCACAAAGTCGACACCAACATCAACCAGAGCAAAACTATGGTTCAAAAATGGTTCAAATGGCTCTGAGCACTATGGGACTCAACTGCTGAGGTCATTAGTCCCCTAGAACTTAGAACTAGTTAAACCTAACTAACCTAAGGGCATCACAAACATCCATGCCCGAGGCAGGATTCGAACCTGCGACCGTAGCGGTCTTGCGGTTCCAGACTGCAGCGCCTTTAACCGCACGACCACTTCGGCCGGCAGCAAAACTATGATCGATGACTGCTATCCTGACTGAGGGTTGTTTGTCTAGCCAGCCGTGACTTCTCAGCGTACTTGGCCACCACACTGTTCCTAGCACTGGACAATTTAACATCAATGCAACTCCTATAATAAAGCAACTACTAAAAGAGGGAAAGACAAATGTGACAATAATAAAGGTTCTCTTCGCAGTAAAATAGGCAAAGTTCATTTTCTTTTAGTTTTATGAGCAAAATCGGTATATATTTTACGTTCAGGTGCAGGATACAATTCGTATCTCATTATTTCATGACGTCCAACAAAGTGCACCACCACCAATCACAAATGGCCAGCACAGACATTTCGTCTATTTTTCTGCGAAAATTACCGATCACTGAGGAATGTCCTCATTATCTTGAAACTGTCATTGGAGTAAAAAAACCGAGAATTTAAACTCCAAAGAAAAGAATCTGTAACAAGCAATTTCTTTTAGCTTGTTGAACAAATTACACGACCTGAGAGTGACTCTCGTATTCAGTGTCTGTAAGTAAACTTGTTGTGGCGTAACAAGCTAGTTACGCCACACTGAGAAGGGAGCCGAAAGGCACGCGTACACACACGCCGACTGGCGTCAAGTCTGGAACAGGATACGTTATGACTGCTATAAAGAAAATACGTAGCTTTGGAATATACTTAACTTTATTCTTTGTTGGTTTACAACGTTCTTGTTGAGACATTTATACGATAACTCTCAAACTAGGTAAGGCTAATGGCGCCTTGCTAGGTCGTAGCCATGGACTTAGCAGAAGGCTATTCTAACTGTCTCTGGGCAAATGAGAGGAAGGCTTCGTCCGTCTTGTCGCTAGCAATGTCGTCCGTACAACTGGGGCGATTGCTATATCGTATCTCGAGACCTGCCTTGTGGTGGCGCTCGGTCTGCGATCACACAGTGGCGACACGCGGGTCCGACATGTACTGAATGGACCGCGGACGATTTAAGCTACCACCTAGCAAGTGTGGTGTCTGGCGGTGACACCACAAAACTGTCATGCACGTGTGTATTACAGACATGTCAGACACGTGAATTAACATTAGAGAATATAATCTTTCACACTATTGACTCACATGACAAAAAAAAAAAAAAAAAACACATTCATTTTATTTTCGACAACAAGAAGCTATAATTCAAAAGGACTTAGCTGTTTTGACAATGTGGCAGGTCTCGTTTTACCAGTGCGATGCTATATCATACAAGCATTTACAAAACAAATCGCGAGAGCCTCTCTCACTGTGTGTGGGTTGGAGATTGAAATTTGGTTAAAAGATATGACTACAACGAAGAAAAAAGAAACTCCTGTCAATCATTCCATGGAGCCCTAGTCATCTCTTCCACCCACCAGGGGATGGGGGACACTAAAACGCTGATGGCACGCATGGCAGCAATATGACAAATCAGTCAAATGGAACACAGTACCATTAGCTATCCCATCACTGTGAATGCTGAGTTTAAATGTAGAGGTCATCAGTCATGTCTGGACAGTAGTTTGGAAATACTCCACAATGCTCAAAACTCTTCCAGTTTCCATATGTTATGACTGTGTTTTATTTCAATCACTGAATGTGTGTGTATTGTCGGAACATCAACAACAACTTGATTGTCACCATGTCTAGTTTTCTGTGAGAACCAAAGGATCAAAATATGTTAATATCGGTCTAGAACATGACACAGACCTCGAAGTCATGGCGGAAAAAACAAAATGTAGGGCACTGTACAAAGCGTGTTACAGCAGAAAAAGCGGTGCATGAAACATCAAAACAGAGACCATCTCTTGCGACTGATAATCTTTGGGAGATGGTTCTGGTACTGCACAGGCGATGAAACTTTACACCCGTCTGTGCAAGTGACGTCGATCACTGGCTGCCTGCTCCAGTGGATCAATACCTGTATATTTAATAGGATCGCCAGATATGCTCGATGCTGGCAGAGATACGGCTTTTGTTTTCGATATATCAGCAGTGGGAGAGAATGTTTGGATGAGAGACATAAAAGCCCCCTGAGAAACACAGATCACCTTCACGCTGCAGTACCTGTATTTAGTTTGGAGATGTGTCGCAATGCAATAACATAATCCTCAACCCTTCTCCATGCCATGTTTGATGTGGAGTCTTCCTAATTTTCCCAACAAGAAAAATCACAGTAATTACTAGACGATTTCTACTACCTCTTGTACCAAGGGAAAGCGTTTGACGCTGGCTGTACACATCGTAAACGGTTGGCGGAGCTACGGCAACATGTTACCATTTCCACTGAGTGGTCAAAACACGCTCCTGTCACATTAGATCAGCTCATCATGTTTCTCCACAAGATGCAGAAGGTCTTACATATAGCGCTCTCTGACTTCGGTTCAAGTCTGAATTAAATTGGGATGATCAAATTGACGAAGCTGCAGGGATGGCGGGTCAGAGACAGAAGAGCAGTTACAAGATGCACAGGGACTGTCCAAAAAAGAGCGCTGGAGTTTTTGCTGTATGGGATCCTTAGCAGATACACTATGTGATCAAAAGTATACGGACACCCCCCAAAAACATACGTTTTTCACATTAGATACTTCGTATCAGCGACATCAGTAGTCATTAGGCATCGTGAGAGAGCAGAATGGGGCACTCCGCGGAACTCACGTAATTCGAACGTGGTCAGATGACTGGGTGTCACTTGTGTCATACATCTGTACGGGAGATTTCCACACTCCTAAACATCCCTAGGTCCACTGTTTCCGATGTGACAGTTTAGTGGAAATGTGAAGGGATACGTACAGCAGAAAAGTGTACAGGTGGACCTCCGTCTGTTGACTGACAGAGACGGACGACAGTTGAAGAGTCTCGTAACGTGTAATAGTCAGACATCTATCCAGACCATCACACAGGAATTCGAAACTGCATCAGCATCCACTGAAACTACTGTGACAGTCAGGCGGGAGGTGAGAAAGCTAGGAATTCATGGTCGAGCGGCTACTCATAAGCTACACATCACGCTGGTAAATGCCAAGTGACACATCGCTTGGTGTAAGAAGCGTAAACATTGGACGATTGAACAGTGGAAAAACTTTGTGTGAAGTGACGAATCACGGTACACAATGATCCGATGGCAGGGTATGGGTATGGCGAATGCCTGGTGGATGTCATCTGCCAGTGTGTGTAGTTCCAACATTTAAATTCGGAGGTGGTGGTGTTATGGTGTGGTCGCGTTTTTCATGGAGGGGACTTACACCCCCTGATGTTTTGCGTGGCACTATCACAGCACAGGCCTACATTGATGATTTAAGCACCTTCTTGCTTCCCACTGCTGAAGAGCAATTCAGGGATGAGGATTGCATCTTTCAACAAGATCGAGCATCTTTTCATCATGCACGGTCTGTTGCGGAGTGACTACACAATAACATAACTGTAATGGACTGGCCGGCACAGTCCTGAGCTCAATCTTATAGAAAGCCTTTGGGATATTTAGGCACGCCGATTTCGTGCACGGCCTCACCAACTGACATCGATACCTCTCCTCAGTGCAGCACTGCGTGAAGAATGGGCTGACATTCCCTTAGAAACCTTCCAGCACCTGATTGAACGTATGCCTGCGAGATTGTAAGCTGTCACCAAGGCAAAGGTCGGGCCAACACCATACTGAATTCCAGCGTTACCGATGGAGGGCGCACGAACTTGTAGGTCATTTTCAGCCAGGTGTCCGGATACTTTTGATGACATAGTGTAGGTTCGAAGAAGGTGACTCGTTTCGAGATATGAGTGTGACTCGTGAGTGTGCCTGTAGACTGAAGACTGCTTTTTATGCAGGGTGATGGTAACATAGTCGCTACAATAATGTTTTTAATAGCGCAGTCCATACACAAAATGTATTGTGTGGTCTGTGTTGTGTCTAGACAAGACAGCCTAGACACAATGAGAGGAAGCCGAAAGGCACGCGCTTAAACTCACGCAGGCTGGCGTGAGGTCTGAAACAGGATACGTAATGAATGCTATAAAGAAAAGTACGTAGCTTCTGGAATACTTAACTTTAATCCACATTTGTAGAACATCGCTCTTGATGATACATTAATAGAATCTCAATATCAATTGAATACGGCGCCTTGCTAGGTCGTAGCAAATGTAGCTGAAGGCTATGCTAACTATCGTCTCGGCAAATGAGAGCGTATTTGTCACTGAACTGTAGCTATGAACGTCGGCTGTACAACTGGGGCGAGTGCCAGTACGTCTCTCTAGACCTGCCGTGTGGTGGCGCTCGGTCTGCTATCACTGACAGTGGCGACACGCAGGTTCGACGTATACTAATGGACCGCGGCCGATTTAAAGGCTACCACCTAGCAAGTGTGGTGTCTGGCGGTGACACCACAGTCTGTAGAATCCCTCTGCGGTCAGCTTCAAATGTCGGTTCTCAATAGTGTTCCTCAAGAAGAACATCGTCTTCCCTCCACAGATTCCCATTTGACCTACATAGTGAACGTAAACGGACTACTGAAAAGCAATAGGATTTCTCGCTATGTAAACTGACTGTCGTGATCAATTCAATTATTTGCTTTGGTAATATTAATGTGCCACCTGGCAAGTAGAAGAGATGCCGGGGCACCATGGAATGATTCTTGACCAGCGTTTGTTTGTTAACTTTCAACGAAATTGCATTCTCCAACCTAGAGAGAGCGACACAGGCTCTGACGATTTGTTTCGTAAATACTTGTATGATGTAGCATCGCACTGGTAAAACGGGACCTACCACAGTGTAAACACAGCTACATCGTCTTAAATTATAACTTCTTGTTGTCTGAAGTAAAATGAATGTGTTTTCTCCCGACATGCGAGCCAGTGGTGTGAAGGATTGTATTCCCTAAGGTAAATTCACATGTCTGAAATGTCTGTAAAACACACTTACATAACAGTTTATTCACACACGCTGAATGTGAGAGAGGCTCTCAGGTCATGTAATTTGTTCAACAAGCTGAAAGAAATTGCTTAATATACATTTTTCTTTTGAATTTAAATTCTCGCTTTTTCTTTACTCCAATGACGGTTTTGAGATAATACGGACATTCTGCGGTGATCAGTAATTCTCGCAACAAAATAGTCGAAGACTTTTTTCCGATTTTACAGAGGGTGGACATGTTTGGGCTGATCATTTGTAATCAGTGGTGGTGCACTTCCTTGGACGTCACGAAATAATGAGATGCAAATTGTATCCTGCAGTTGAATGTAAATCCTACACCGATTTTGCTGATAAAACTAAAAGAAAATGGACTTTGCATATTTTCATGGAAAGAGGACATTTGTTGTCACGATTGTGTTTTCCTTTTTTAATAGTTGCTTTATTATAGGAGTCGCATTGCTGTTAAATCGTCCAGTGTTCAGAACAACATGGTGACTGAATTCCCTAAAAGGTCACGGCTGGCCCTTTAGGCAAACAACACTCAGTTGGGATAGCACTTATCTATCATGGATTTGTTCTGATGGATGCTGGCATCGCGTTTTGTACTGGTGGCACTGCAGTGTGCAGCTGCAGTCCCTTTAGATGGAAGGGGCTTCCTGTTTCATAAGCAGCCAACTAGTGAAAAAGCCGCCGGCAGTTGTGGCCGAGCGGTTCGAGGCGCTTCAGTCCGGAACCGTGCGACTGCTACGGTCGCAGGTTCGAATCCTGCCTCGGGCATGGATGTGTGTGATGTCCTTAGGCTAATTAGGTTTAACAGGTTCTAGGGGACTGATGACCTCAAATGTTAAGTCCCATACTGCTCAGAGCCATTTTTGAGAAAGCCGTCCAGAGCTTTCTCCAGAGGATGGTGGTAAATTTACATTTTGTGCTAAGAGGTGCCGCCTCAAGCTGCGAGTGTCCGTGGAGGATAGAGGAACACCTGGTGTGACCAGTGGCCGATGATGAGTGGAAGTGGGGACGCGGAAAAACTGCGAGACGCTGACCGTTTGAAAAAGCTTGTGTCCTCCCTGTAGGTGGATGGAGGTAGGCAGGGGGAGGGAGGGCGTGAGGGGTGGTGAGAGGGCATCGGTTTTAGGCAGTTTGTGACTGTACATCAAGGAGAATGCACATTCAACTATTGCCCCCTCTGTAGCCTTTAGGACAACGATTTTCTGCAGTACATGTGTTGCATTATGACCTGTTCATTATTGTTGCTGGTTTTTCACGACAGTTAGAGCTGTGATGCATTTTTTCCATCAGTTATGGTAGTGTGTACTGGCTTCGGTTACCTGGGCTTGAGCAGGCATCTGCAGTGAACTCTGACGTCAAACAACGATAGATACTGCATGCCTACAGGTAATACGCTTTTCAAACTCCTCTCTGTCCAACACCACCTCGTTAGTTCAACATAGTTCTCACCAAAAAGTATAAAAATAATACCTTACACCCCTGCCTTTTTCCTGCCAGCCTGTAGGTGAGGAGATTAGTGTTTAACGTCCCATCGACAACGAGGTCATTAGAGACGGAGCGCAAGCTCGGGTGAGGGAAGGATGGGGAAGGAAATCGGCCGTGCCCTTTCAAAGGAACCATCCCGGCATTTGCCTGAAGCGATTTAGGGAAATCACGGAAAACCTAAATCAGGATGGCCGGAGACGCGATTGAACCGTCGTCCTCCCGAATGCGAGTCCAGTGTGCTAACCACTGCGCCACCTCGCTCGGTAGCAGCAGCCTGTAGGTGAAGGGTAATGTCTGAGTGTGTCTGTCGCTAGTTTCGAGTGGTATTGTGAAATTTTTCCCAGCATTATAACAACAGTTGTATGTTGTCGTAAGTTTTTGAGCTGTATTGTGATTCTATACCGTCCTTGTGTAGCGCTATGCATATAGTTGTCCATTAGGCCTGATCTTTACGATTAACAACGTAATTAGGATCGATCTTTGCGTCAATTTCCCGATCAAAATAAATACATTAACCCAACCTCTTCCTCCCACATCTGAACAGTTCCCGTGTGATGGGGAATGTATTTGGGCTTTCCATCCAGTGGAATCCGAGTCCCAGAAAAGGCGATGCCATTTTTAATTTCCCATCAGTTCCAAGCACCCGTTGTGGTATAAGTGTGTTATGTGGGTGCACTTGGGATTTCCATCCAGGAGTACCAGGGTACCACCAATTTTAATTTCCCGTCAATTCCCGGGTGGGAGTTGGGGTGTGCATGTCAGCACAGCCCTGCAACAAAGAAATAGGGTAGGTTGGGGAATTGGGAGGGCGGAGATGAGGGAACCTGGCTGGGGACCACACGCAGAATGAGAAAAACACGTGACATCATCCGAGGGGGGGGGGGGGGGGGGTCGTGGTCGGGGTTGGAGGTTTTCATGGGCAGGGGGTATTAATTGATCAATTTAATTAATTTGCATTCAACTTGATATCAAAATTGTGCTTATAACCCCAATTCCCTACTACTAGAACTATTTAAAACGCTTATCGGAAATCAAGGAATATGGAATCTGACTCTTCTCCTTCCTCCACAATTCTCAGCACATCATGTGAGGAAAGGGCAGCTGAGTTTCGCAAGTTCAATTCTTTCTAAAAAGCGTGCTCATTTGCGAAGAGAAGGTTTCTCGTCTCTTGGACATTTATTACCTTCAAACTGTTCAAGAATTCTGCAGTAAACTGATACCGAGTAAATTGGTCTGTAAATTTGCAGTGCAGTTTTTTTACCGTCTTATGTACAGAAGTCACCTGAGATCTTTTCCAGCAGCTTGCGACGCGAGAGATTCGTGATAAATACAAGCTCAGTAAGGGGCCAATTCCGCACACTACGCTTTGTAAACCCGAATTGTATTTCCATCAGCACCTGGCGACTTAATTGTTTTCGAGTAAGTATCATGATCATATGGTCTTTGCGAACGTTTTCTTAAAGCCGAAATTGAAAACTTCAGATTTTCTGTTTCTGTCTTCTACTGCCGCACCAGATAGGGCAACGAGTCACATGGTCTACGTAGGGCCAGAATCTCCTTTCGTTTTCAGCTAGCTCTCTTGCTAAGGTATGTCAGTGGTTGATGTAACCTTCACGCATCGATATTTCTACACGTTATTTGCGTGTTCTCTTTTGAACCGAGAGGCCTGTAGTCTTTCTTTCCTCAGCATTTTCCTAATTTTGTTATTAAGCCACGGTGAGTCTTTTCCATCCTTAACCCACTTACCCGGCACTTACTCCCCACAGCAAGATTTACATTCAGTTTAAACTTTGCCCATAATTCCTCTTCTTCCATCATACATGAACTAAATCATGTCCATTCATTGTCTTAAGTGGGACGGTAGCAACTGCTTATTTGCTCTTTCTAGCAAAAACATTTTTAGAGCCTTTTTGACTGTTTTGATAATTTTGTTAACTATTAATTTATTAATCGTCAGTCACCTAGGAAGACTTACACTTATATGTATTCCCCATCGATATTTTTGATGTCTGAATTTACTGTATACCGTGCAGTTTACAACCACAATACTGTATGTAAAAATAGCTTCCTTATAAACCACGCATCCCTAACTAGGCTGCATTCTCGAGCAAAGGTCTGTAACATGTAACCTTCAGCTATAAGGCGGGAAATTTAAATTTAAACACGAAAAAAAAGAATGCCTCATTAGTCACTCTTTTTACGTCAGATTATCTACACTAAGGGATTTCAATTATGCACTACTCTCACCTTGGTATTACACATGGAGCGTGCATGACGTCATTGCATGCAAACCAACATCTCGATCAGTTGACTAATGACAGTACCTGTTTTAAGCGACCTCCGTTATACCGTTGAATTAAATTGTTTAAAATTAAAAAAGTAGGAAAATATTTTCGAGAGTAAATCATCAAATTAATAGGCTGAAATTAAGGAGTAATATCGTTACTAACCAGATAAAACCGTGCTTCTATATGATAGTATTTATTTTCTGACTAAATATTAAGAATTGGATGCTAAGCGCCCTGAAATCTAAAAGATTTGGTGGCAACAGAATGTTAATATTTACTTGGCTACCAAAGTGTTCTTTGCAGTTCCGCTCTTTAATATATAATGATTCTCATAATGTTTCGGTATTTGTACTGGACGAAGGAAAAATCGTGAAACGTATTTTATTAGATTGTCCAAAGGGCTCGTGTGGAACAGGTGAACTAAATGATTCTCAATGAAATAAATAGTGAAATACACTGAAAAACTAATTCTGTAGTTTCTAAAAAGAAAGATATGTTTAGATAAGGTTCCACACTGTTACCACTTCAACTCTCCAAATGTAAAAACCATAACCATCGCATTAATACTAAGAATTTCGGAGAAATTAGGTTAGCTGCATTACTGCCTATGTAATACTAACATGACAAGTAGTTCGGCTGTTGAAATCACTGCTTGATATCAGCTGTAAATGAGACGGCTACCTAATGGTAGCTCACCTGCTCACCTTTTTGCCCGCCCCCCCCCCCCCTCGTCACCCTCTTCGTAAAGTGGCTTTGATGTTGATTTCATACGAATACGGTAGAGGGAGGGACATGACATACGTGGTTAATACGTATCTGTGACCTGAGTTTCAAACAGATCTTGACTGTGCTGGTGTACTGTAAGGTAATAGCGTCCTGCGTAAATGTAAACAAATGTTTAGTTTCAAGTGCTCGTTGGAAACAGGAGATCAATAGTGTAAGAGGAGGAACAGTGGTTTTTCCAAAGTATTTGTTATTCTTCTACCATACATAAATGAAATGAAATGATCGTATGGCATTGTTGATCGGTAGACCACGTCTGGAACAGTCCGGCTGCCTGAAGCAAGTCTTTCTATTTATACCACTTCGACGACTTTTACGTCAATGATAATGCGAGTAATTGATGAAGACAACCCAAACATCCAGTCCCCGAGCGGAAATAATCACGACTTGGTGGGGAACCGAACCCTTGACTTGAGAATCTACACACAAAACACCAACCGCTAGACCACGAGCTACAGACACTGTACACAAGTGTAACATTTTCATATATTCCCATGATTATTAACATCTATAAAAATTATACATGGGGGAGCACATTTAAAATGCTATTACGTTTACTGAGGACACTAGCAAACACATCCATATGATACGCTTACATCAACAAAATAAATGAAAGTATTTCCGTAATTATCGGCAGGTGTAGATTAGCACTAAATGTGGTGTCACCGCCAGACTTGCTAGGTGGTAGCCTTTAAATCGGCCGCGGTCCATTAGTATACGCCGGACCCGCGTGTCGCCACTGTCAGTGATAGCAGACCGAGCGCCACCACACGGCAGGTCTAGAGTGACGTACTAGCACTCGCCCCAGTTGTACAGCCGACGTTCATAGCAATGGTTCACTGACAAATACGCTCTCAATTGCCGAGACGATAGTTAGCATAGCCTTCAGCTACATTTGCTACGACCTAGCAAGGCGCCGTATTCAATTGATAATTAATATTATGAAGCATGTACCGTAAAGAGAGATGTTCTACAAATGTGGATTAAAGTTAAGTATTACAGCAACTGCGTCCATTTTCTAAGTTCTCATTTCCTGTTAACTGTTCCATCCCTCACGCCAATCTGCGTGAGCTTAACGCGTGCCTTTAGGCTTCCTCTCGTTGTGACTTGGCTGTCGTGCTAAGTCACAACACTAAATATAGTTTATTGATCGTATACATTACAGAACTAGCTTACAGTGGATGCTTTTGCCTTGACTCGTTGCTGAAAGCCTTCCATACTGGGATTTGTGAAATTCGATACGTGAAAGAGTGAATAAATATGTTACAGATGGGCTCTGGGGATGCATACACTGATGTTGCTGATAACACAGGGTACTGTGACAGAGCAGTAGTTTATCATCTTCAGGTGGTCACGTAGACTTATGGTGGAGGATCGTAAAAACACGAACACCAAATTCATAACAGGATGTAGAGCTTGAAATGTTTCTATATTATGAGAAGTGGCAGTTTGTTTAGACTGTTTGCAATTATGAGTCTTTGGATATCTGAACACAGCAGTGATAAAGTACTTTGTGTCTACAGAGATTGTGTTAATAGCACATGACGTTACTAGCATTCGAGAGGGAACGTCGAGTGGTCGGTGGGCGAGGAACTTTGATGGCAGGTGTGGCGAATAGAAGATGATTTTTATTTGATGTGCTCTCCGGTGTGACTGAGATTAGAGACTGATTTTTAGATGCTTCCATAGCGTGACGCTACATTCGGAAATGATATAACATGAATAGAGTTCTTATTTGTAGCAAGCGCTAACAGCGGATTATTATAGTGTAATGACAGCATACCGATCAACAATAGCTGTGCTTTGGTATTCACTGCAAAACTGTCGGCCAGGTTCTCAGAGTTTTAACATCTATTCTTCAACCACCACCTTGAGTAAAAAGAATATTATAAGAAAAGCTGAAGTTACATTTTGTAACTTGAGTACTATTTGTTTGAATTAGTTTTCATTGTTTACAACAACAGTAAAGGAAGATGTAAATACGAATCTATTCTGTATCATTAAAAAGATCCTAATACAATTTCAATTTAAATCAACTTTTTCATTTATTTGTCGAAATCTCACTAAGTTTCTCCTTCCAGTTTGAATGCATATCTTGAAACAACTATGCCGTCAACCCTTGCACTACTGCGTAAACAGTTAGCTGCAATTTGTTGGTAACAAAGTAATTCCCTTGGCAAAGCAGCTTAAAGTAAATTAATAGTGCAGATAGCCGCCCAGTTGTTTATTTATTTCAGGAGCATGAAGTTCTTCGTTTCATAGTATGCAGGAAAGCAGAACAGAGCAGAACAGAGTCGTCCGTTGTACAGGTAAGAATGCGTCGTACGGCCAAGACGAATTTTGTGAGGTGGTGTTAGGAAACTGTTCATTGCTAAATTTTTCTAATAATTCAAGAGTGACGTTCTCCTAACAAGACACACTTTCAGTAGAAACAGTTAACCAGTGTGTCGTGATTGTTTGAGGAGGAAACCATTCTGTGTGTTATTGGTAGTCATTCTTTGCATTCAGTTTCATTTACAGATCGTCAGATTCAATTTAAAGTAATTGGCATCACACAAATAACGAATGTAATTTTCATAGGTATGTTCGTATTCAAAAGTAGTGTAGCAAAACTTATTCTAGATAAGAATTGATTTACGACATTTTTATCGTAATTTAAAGCACTTTCTTTCACGTTACTAGTACTACGGTGAGACACTGTATTCTTGTAAAATCATAAAAATAGAAGTTCACACCAAAGCTAAAGTCTACAAGCGATATATTAATGGCAATAAGAAGTCTTCAGTAAGAGGTTTTGCCACACATAGTTTCCACGTTCCAGCATAAAAATTTCACAGTATGTGTAATAGGCGTAAATTACTTACAGAACTTCAAAGAACTTTCAGAACTGCACTTTATCTTTCAAAAATATTCACCACATCGGTTGGTAAAGCTCTAATAATAACAACAGGCAGCAGTCAAGCTTGAGCAAACGTACAAAAGTGAGTAATTTTAAATCTTTGTGTATAATACAATAAGTACAGTTTACTCATAGTACATTCCAATATAGGCAGAATAAGTTGACTGTTCTCAGTGGACTGTCTACTCTGCACAAATAATGAGAAATATAGAAACGTATAACTCTCTGTGGATATCTAGTGTTTTGATTCTAACTGCTGACTGTAAATCACATAAAATATTGTTACGTACCTTATGTAGCTGTAAAGCACGTTTTCAGATTTTTGGATTATGAAACTCGAACTGATCATACCTGTAAATGAAATAATTTTATTTACTAAATCGAACAATAAAATTTATTACAAATGAAATGTTTGTGTGTGACCTCTCAGACTAAAGCAAGATACGCCTCCATTACTGTAAGTCATAAATCTAACAAGTATAATTTTAAATGTACACCACACAACCATATTACCGACGGGTAATTAGTTTAGTAGTTAAAACTTCCAACGAGTGCCTAGTTCCAACATGTTAAAATTTTAATTCTCAATTACCTAATCGTTTCCTGGTATGAATATGTAAGTAAGCTGAAGGTACTCCATTATTTGCGGAGTGATTACAAGATACTGTGCTGTATAAACACACCTTTACGTTGCTAACTGGTGCATTAGCTACTTTGTAATGAAGTCTACAATAAGACTGCGTCATAATTATCTCAAATGACTAAGGAATACAATGGAAAAGCTATGTACGGTAGATTCAGCGAACAGGAAATATTTATTTTCCCGACATACTCTCGGCTGGAACAGCGACCAACACAATGAGGAAAACTTATTTGCTTTAGTCTACAACACCAAGTTTTTATTTTGTGGACTGGTTACCTGTTCATGTTACGTTGTTAAAACTTAAGAAACATTAACAATATACTTTTCTACGTGATACTACACTCTTTGCGCTGTCGCCATGCTCGCGTGCCAAGTAGGTGTGTCATATACTAAAACAAGTGTCAATTTGAGCGTTAAACAGCTGCAAACTGCATACAGTAATGCGACATGGCGTACAGAAAATGAGAAGCAGAGCTGCCAGGAACCTCGTCGTACACGTGGAAAACATGGAAAGGACATGAAATTGGAAAAGCGACTAAAGGACATCGACTGACAGTTACAGAGTAACATGCACCCACACTGCGTCACTATTCCCTCTGTAAGCTGGATATCTCTTCAATATAAATAACAGGATTTTTCATACATAATGCTATTACTGTGAAGTCACATTTGATTAAAAGTTTCTTAGTCAGATTGATGTTTTATAGCGACACAAGCGGTTTAGAAACTGCAAATGGAAACATTGCTACCTATGTTTGTTACTAGATTTTAATGTTTTATTGCAGTGGGGATTGTTTCATTCTTTGTTTTACTACTCACATTCTTAAATTTCATATTTTATACTATTTTGATTTTTGGACGTCTTTTACATTGTTGCCTTTTTCTTGCAAAATGAAAAAAACGGACTCTGTACGAAGGAGGCAATCTTATCATCGTTTGCCGCAATTTGGAGCTACCTGAAGCACAGCAGTGAATCTGCGGTTTCGGGTTTGCAGACGAATAACACCTACATGCTGCCACGATATTTCGGCTGTCAACCACTCAGCTATCTTTAGTTGAAGTATAAACTCATCTGAAGATATCTGTAAACAACATAAAATCATAGTACGAATTAGCGAACATTATCACTGGTCAAGTAACAGCCCGTCTTCAACGCGATGTAAATATTTTTTTAAAAAATACATCTTAACGGGTTTCGGTTATAGCCATCATGAGAATCTGTCAGAAAAGCAGATCAAATGAGCAGTAATATTTCTGGAATAATTACAATAACACATTGTACAGAAGCAGAATGAAGATATACCACATTTAAAAACTCGATACGCTGTATCATGTCAGTTACACGTTCACTTGTATCGCGACTATAGCTCTTTAGTGAGGCAGCCTACCTTCAATGACACTCTGTGGACATTACATGGCGTTAAGAGCAGTGTGACGTAATAATGTTAATTATAAACACGGAATAAGGACATTACATAAAAGTAAAAAAGAAATCGAACTATCACGCTAAAATTCAAAATAACGACTAGAAATTGAGAATACAGCCATTACATAAAAATGATCTGTAATAATAATGGCCAGGATTCGTAACGTTAAGAAATCAAATATACGTTATTAATCATACAGTCATTTTATAAAAATCAATTTGTAAGAATTAAAATGGACATTTGTATTCATAAAGTGTATTAATGTACAGCTATAACATTGTATAAGGTGAGCTTAGTGTAATTTTCCTCTACTGTCAAGTATGTAAGGATATGTTTCAACATCTTTTTTTCCTGAGGAATGTAAAACTTAATGATCTGGAAATGGCTGCATAGCTGCCAGCCGAAAAATCGTGGCAATATGCAGGCGCCATCCGGCTGTAAGGCCGGAACTTCGGAATACTCATCACTGTAGGAAAACTTCAAAACGCACACAGAGGTCGCCCTTACTTTTAGTATGTGACAAAACTACTTTGGAATGGAGCATCGCGACTGAGCGCCACAAGTAACGAGCTGCCTACGGAGATTAAGAAAAAACACGAAACCATCGCGAGATATTTGTGACTCAACATAAATTCAGATGTTGGCCAAGCCTGTATGCTGCGCTGTTGCAGTTGTGCTGTTGTATTTGACAAGGGACGGCACCTGTGCAATGTCCGCAATACGTTTCAAATGTCAGTCGTGGTCAGGACAGCGTTCTGTTTAGTTGTGAGTGCCATACGTAGGAGTTAAGGGAGTCCGAACGTGGACAAATTTTGGTACTCGTAAGGTGACTGCTTCCGTTACCGAGGAAACCGTAGCGTTTGCTTTCAAGAGACACCGTATCGAAGAATCATAAAACATACAGGGACAGCGGGAAAACAACATCCGATATGTCACAAAGTGGACGACAGTGTCTGTTGATGGTCGTCTCGAACGATCGTTGTAGAGGACTGCAAAGAAGAGGACGACAGCTGCTAAAGTGACTGCAGAACTGAATGCCACACTCGCGAAACTTATCAGCACCAAACCATCACAAAGGGAGTTCCATAAGCACGAAATAGCACGGCGAGCTGGAATTGCAAAACCATACAAGTGGTGCAGATGTTCGTAGCAGGAAAACAAGCTACCGAAGTCACGAAACCTCGACTATGGAGCAAAATGGAAGAACTCATTTCGCCAGGTGAGACTTGCTTCACACTGTTTCCAACTTCTAGCCGAATTTACAACCCGAAAGTGAAACACGGTTGGGGTTCGGTGATGATTTGGCTAGCCATAGGCTATGGGCCTCATAGTTACTGTGAATGGTCGCATCACCGCCAAGCACTATGTGACCATTTGGTCCATTCAGGTCCATCCCTTGGTACAATTTTTGTTCCCCATTGTTGATACTGCGTTGCAAGACGACGAGGCCCACACAGCTTGTGACCACGAGGAAGAATATTCGCATATTCCCTGGCCAGTACAGGCACCAGATCTCAATACTGTTGAGGTTATGTAGTCTACTTTGGAGATAATGATGCGTCATCGCTTTCTACCTCTCTCATCGTTACCTGAATCTGTCACTATTTTGCGTGAGGGTTGGTACAAGACTACCTCAAAAACCAGTCAGGACCCCTAAGTATACATTCCGAAAGGTCTGAAAGTTGTTTTTAATTTAAACGCTTTTTCTACACCGTATTATTTGTGGGAATATGCTACGTTTTTTGTGTTCCCATATTTTTTTCACCCCTTTCTGTATTTGAAGGTTGCACTTTTTCCTATCATAAAGGAAAATATTTTGCAAATGATCTTCAAATTATTATTTTAACATTGTGCTATCATTGTTTGATCATACGATGGTGTGTGGATATACTACAACAAACTGAATTTTCTCGTTTGATTAAATAGCATGCGATGAGGTATTTATGTCCTTGAACTCGATGTGCTAGTCGACGAAATAATATAACTTCTCACTCTTTGTTCTTTCTGGATTCATGTAAGATCGCCAAATGGTTCAAATGCCTCAAATCGCTATGGGTCTTAACATCTTAGGTCATCAGTCCCCTAGACTTAGAACTACTTAAGCCTAACTAACCTAAGGACATCACACACACCCATGTCCGAGGCAGGATTCGAACCTGCGACAGTAGCAGCAGCGCGGGTCCGGATTGAAGCGCCTAGAACCGCTCGGTCACAGCAGCCGGCTAAGATCGCCATGTTTGTAACTTTAAGCCATTTATGAATAATAATCTTGCTATTGAGTTAAAATTACTTACCATTTATTGAATATGAACCTGAAATATCACTAATTGTCTATACAAATTTATTACATGTTTATTTCGGTGATCTGAGGGTAAGCGCGATCAGCGTGCTGTCATATGTATATCTCCATCCTTTCTATTAGAATCTGCAGACAAAATTGTTTGTTACACGAATTCCCAGAATTTTTGCTGTGCACTGCGACACATTTCATCGCATTGTGCTCCATTTTAACACAGTCAACCATCATCCTACTTGCCACTCTCCTATAGCGATCTCATCGCTTGGCTAGCGTTGCTGCCTCTGGATCACGAGGTCCCGGGTTCGATTCCCGGACGGGTTGGGGATTTTCTCTGCCCGGGGACTGGGTGTTTGTGTTGCCCTCATCATTTCGTCCTCATCATCACCTTTTCTGACAGTAGCTAGATTGGGACTTTGTACGGCCGATGCTGACCGCGTAGTTCAGCGCCCCACAAAACAAACGTCAGTGTCATCTCTTCGCGTGATTTCACAATAACGGAAAAAATAATGGTAACACTGCACGTAATAAGCTTCTGCTGCGAGTTTTATTGAATCGCATTGTAACTGAAAACTAAATATGATCATTTTCATTCCTGATACAGCATTGTGTTTTATCCCAATTAAGAAAAATTTGTAACCTGAGGCACAACGCAATCTAGCATTTCACCTTTACTTTGATGAAATCTACGGGGTAAAAAAATAACAGTAGCCAGACTGGTAGCCATTAGGAAAAATATAAACTGCACCTAACTATAGACTAAAGCAAATAATTTCTACAAAATATTCAGGTATAGCTTTTTTAAAAATAGTTCACCGTATTATTTACCTGATGTGTCTCACACGTGGGTGTAAAATAGCAACAACGACAGTACAATGTAATGCAAAGATAGTTTAGCATTGAGAATTTGACTGATCATAATGTGAATCAGGAAATTAAAAAAATTATTTTCACTATCTGACTTCTTGCAGATAACGAAGACTTTTTAGTTATACAGGGCTATTCCAAATGATTGAAGCGATTTCATAAATTCACTGTAGCTCCATTCATTGACATATGGTCACGACACACTACAGATACGTAGAAAAACTCATAAAGTTTTGTTCGGCTGAAGCCGCACTTCAGGTTTCTGCCGCCAGAGCGCTCGAGAGCGCAGTGAGACAAAATGGCAACAGGAGCCGAGAAAGGGTATGTCGTGCTTGAAATGCACTCACATCAGTCAGTCATAACAGTGCAACGACACTTCAGGACGAAGTTCAACAAAGATCCACCAACTGCTAACTCCATTCGGCGATGGCATGCGCAGTTTAAAGCTTCTGGATGCCTCTGTAAGGGGAAATCAACGGGTCGGCCTGCAGTGAGCGAGGAAACGGTTGAACGCGTGCGGGCAAGTTTCACGCGTAGCCGCGGAAGTCGACGAATAAAGCAAGCAGGGAGCTAAACGTACCACAGCCGACGGTTTGGAAAATCTTACGGAAAAGGCTAAAGCAGAAGCATTTCTTAAACAGGAGTTTGGAAAACCGATGGATCGGTCGTGGTGGAGATCATGATCAACAATTCATGTCATGGCCTCCACGCTCTCACGACTTAACCCCATCCGATTTCTTTCTGTGGGGTTGTGTGAAAGATTCAGTGTTTAAACCTCCTCTACCAAGAAACGTGCCAGAACTGCGAGCTCGCATCAACGATGCTTTCGAACTCATTGAT
The DNA here is from genome assembly GCF_021461395.2 of Schistocerca americana. NCBI lineage: Eukaryota > Metazoa > Arthropoda > Insecta > Orthoptera > Acrididae > Schistocerca > Schistocerca americana. Next base: position 158,124,055 of record NC_060119.1, on the reverse strand, counting down.
GGGGACATGCTGCGCCTAGTGTGGGAGGAATCTGATTATCGGCTTGATGTCTGCCGAATCACTAAAGGGGCACATATCGAACATTTGTGAATGCCTAAAAAAACTTTTTGAGTTTTTGTATGGATGTGCAAAGCATTGTGAAAATATCTCAAACAATTAAGTTATTGTAGAGCTGTGAAATCGCTTCAATCATCTGTAATAACCCTGTATTTAAGCTGTATCAATGTTTGTTATCTCACACTCGAAACAGGTCCCATTTTCGGCAGTCATTGTGCACAAAAGCGTTATTTATTTTAATTGACGACCGTAACTTCGTAAATCTGTACAACGTATACATTTGCATATACGTAGTGGCGTGTAACGCTGCCACGTGTCTGTGAAGTAAATTTGTTGAAAAGAAAAAATGTGACAACACAAGGAATAAAACGTGTGCCGGCCGCATGCCTGTCCAAAACTTCATATTGACTCCATGTTTTTCTAATAGCGTGTGATCAATAAACGTTTTAGTCCTGTATCGTTAAATCGCTATTTCTAATAGTTAATGTACGGATCGCGTACACGTGGTGACACATATCAGAAAGATCACCCTAAATAAAGCGAGAATGAGAAAATATTTCGAGCCGCAGTTTAGACTCAATTATATCGGGTAATGAGGGAATCTTCTGACGCACACAAGTAATTTTCAAAGTTTTTATCTGGCGAATTATACTTCCAAGCACGCTATTTCTATGATTAATGGTGTAATCTTTCTCTTTGCGTTCGAAAGATCTTTAGAGGAGGACTTCTACGACGAAACATATGTGGAACATAACCCATCATAACAGCGCAGAACCCGTGAGGAGAAGAGATTCCACAAATATCCGACCTGCAAATGCAATCGATCATATAACTGAAGAAACTGTTCGGCTGCTTACCTGCACGGTGGAGGCTCATTGGCCAGTATTGTATTGTTGTACCGATCGGACAACTTGCTTGTGAAACTATTCAGTGTAACATCACGTAAATACTAAATGCAGAACTTGTGTATAACAATCGATGAGGTAGATAATTTGCAAAAAATAACGAGCGCGAATTTGAAAATCTCTACCCAGCCTCTTCTTTCTTGTGGTTTTAGCGAAAATTATAAAGGTTATTATCCTTTAGTGGCTGAGCCACAAGAAAAGTACATTAATGTGCAGTGCTATTTTTATAGACAAAAAGGTGGTGGTACTCTCAAAGGAGATGTTATTCCAGCAACTTCCACAGCGTAACACATACTCTGATTTACGTACACGTTCTGGACCGCTTCATGCTTTTACTATCAACTGCTGAATAATAACCCCCTTGGAGCAGCCATAACTCTACATACTTGTTATGTTTCAACTGAGAGGGGGGGGGGGGGACCCTTACTATCCTGATGCGTTACAGTGCAGAAGTTGTCGGTACATGCATAGATGACCTAGAAAGAACAACTATGAGGTTCATATGAGAGAAACCCTTTTCCCATTCGCATAGGATGTTGCGGTTGTCCGCAAAGTGCGCTTCAGAGGAAGGAGTATATCTGGGAATTGTGGGCTAATTTCCTTATTTTGGCTTCACCATATGTCAGATACTTCCCAGGATTTTCATGCCAATCCTTGGAATCAAAAATCTTAGCACATTCAGGCCAGTCGGTACCGCCTATGGAATGCAATAGGGAACTAGTGCTGAGTGGAAAGGTACTTTGCCATAATGAATTTATTAACGATTCTAAAAACGCTAATGAATTTATTTTTAAAATCAAACATCCAAGAACAATATTAACTGAAAAGACTAAATTTCAATAACCAACTGATGGTAAACACTTCAAAAGGGCAATAGCATAAAATCACTTCCTTTTAGTAAAGAATATTAAATGAGGTAAAATGAAATATTTACATTAAAAACAGAAAACATATAATCAACTTATTATGTCACAAATACCAACCATCGGCTATTGCCAGTAATTATCAAAACGCCATTGCCTTCGAAGCAGCCAAAATGACTGACAAAGGTTGTTCAAATTTATGATGAAGGATGCTGTAGCAGAGGCGACGGCATTAGCAATAATTCCTCCTTCTCTACTGACATAGGGCGGCGATTGCCGCTGCCACAGTACCAGAAGCCTTCATTAAAAATTTCAGTCATGGTATTCAGGCATCTTTAACAAGGTCATAGTTAAGAAGAGATACAGTCACTTATCCTGTAACATAGAGTCAATTCGTTAATTATTTAGTAAAAATTAAACATACTTGAAATGTAGAAATTCTTCTTTAGGTGTTTTTTTATTTTATTTATTTTTTTTTTTTTTTTTTAGTTGCAAACAATTCAGCAAACAGCTCGAGCTTGTGATACTAGCCAACAGGTAACTGTAGACATGCATCAGGAATAAGGTAGCTAGATATTCAGCTTTCTCTTACTATAAAGTAAAATTTGTAAATCAGAAGAATCACATCTGTATTCTATACCCTTAGACTCTGAAATCAATCTTGAATAGTGACAGCCTCAAGCCCACACACACTGACAGAACTGGACTCAAGTAGTACTAGGCAAAACTTTCTAAATAACATTTTTATGTACATAAGAACGGGCAACCAGGACACGGAGTCAAAATAGCGACCAGACGACACCAAGTGACGAGCACACTGATCTGATGCTCACAGCGATTTCTCGTAAAATCCAGAGGCCGTTGACAAACGCTTGCTTAGAAAGCGCCGAGAGAAGGATGTAACAAAGATTACGAGTAGTCGGAAACCCACGGGTATCATCCAGCAGATGCGACCGTGTCCAGTACTTGTAAAGGTGAGATCGTACTCCAACCCGGGACCAAAATGGACACAAACTGCTTGCAACTTCAATAGCAGAGGACACACCGAATACTGCGCGTCCTGCCGAAGTAGCTTTTAAAGACTAATGTTCTCGGCTGCGACCAACACTCGGTCCCGCCAAACCCGCAGTAAGCAAAGGCATCACTCTTGCCAACGGGTCAGGGTAGATCTCGGCCACAACAATACGCTGCCTGCATCTCGTGGTCGTGCGGTAGCGTTCTCGCTTCCCACGCCCGGGTTCCCGGGTTCGATTCCCGGCGGGGTCAGGGATTTTCTCTGCCTCGTGATGGCTGGGTGTTGTGTGCTGTCCTTAGGTTAGTTAGGTTTAAGTAGTTCTAAGTTCTAGGGGACTTATGACCACAGCAGTTGAGTCCCATAGTGCTCAGAGCCATTTGAACCACAACAACACGCTACCTCACTTGCGCTTCTCGCCGCCCACGTCACACTCCCCTCTTCTGCTCCATGCACCCTTGCGGCCAGAGGGATTCCAAACCGGCGGGAATCAAGGGAAGTAACGAAATTAAACGCGGGCGCACGACAGAACCTATTTGAAGCAGATGGCTTCTGACAGCTTCTCTCAGACTTTAAAAAAATAAATAAATGACCGAATTGCAGGGTTGTGTCCCTCATTTTTCTGGAGTTTAATCCTTTTGAAGTTCATCGATATTTTACTTTTAAGAAATATGCTGTAATACAGACCAGGATTATCACTTCTTTCTGTAGAACTGCGTTATGCTTCGTACAGAACATTATTTCTCCGTTGTAAACCTAGACGTAGTTCGCTAAGTTCTCGGAGAGCATCACACAGACGCCCATATCACGAACAAACTCGGATGATGATACTTTTCTCAGTAGACCCACATAAAAACAACGATCTGTCTTCCTTTGACTCCTGAAGGTGATGGACGAGGACGCAAAGTCTGGCTGCACTGCTGAAATGGAGCGAAAGTTCGATGCAACCCAGCAAGTGCTTAAAATTCTGCCAGTTTTGTGAAGTTACAGCCCTACATTCGCTATGAAGGCCGCTAGTTCACTGGCATTCTTAGGTGAAATTGGTGAAGTTAGTAAACACCGTCTTGTAACAGCGAAAACACCACAGAAATAGATACACTGACATAGCAGTGCAACTTTCTGTTTCTGGCACCTAAATTTAAAACAAAAGAGTGTGGTGCCATCTTACAACAAATCAAACGCAATTTCATTCGCAGGTGAAATGTCGTATACCGGTATATTTATAATAAATGTTGCTCTATAACAATCGAACACTTTTTAAAATGTGAGAGAAAAGGTGCCAATACTGCGTACAGTTGCGTACCGCCAGAGACAAAGCGCTTATTTTGTGTCTCAATTTAATGAATAATCTAGTCAACTCTATTTACACACCATTTCAGAGTCATTACAGAATCTAGTCTCGCCACTAATACTTGCTTTAATTGGTTTCCTTCCAGAAACTAAAATCTCACGGTTTAAAGGACCTGCAATATACTCTCTATGACGCAAAAAGAGCAGCCGAATGAATGATAGCAATTTCACAAAAATTGAATAATTTGTACAAGGGAAAGAGCTTCACAAATTGAGCGAGTCTTAACGCTTTCATCCACCTTTGGGCCTTGAGCAAGCAGATATTGGGCTTGGCACTGATTGACAGAGTTGTTGGATTTCTCCCTGATGGATATCGTGCCAAATTCTGTCCAATTGCAGGATCCTGCCCACACTGCTCGAAAATTTCACAAGTTAGGAGAGATCCGCGACCTTTTGGCCAAGGTACGGTTTGCCAAGGAGAAGACAACCAGTAGAAACTCTTGCTGTGTCTGGGCGGGCATTAACTTGCTGAAATGTGACCTCAGGATTGCATACCTTGAAGGGGAAGAAAACGGGGAGCATCATACAGTATCATTGACGTTCCACTGTATGGTAAGGGTGCCACAGGCTGTCATTTCAACTAAGTACCTGGGTGTTAAAATTACGAACGACTTCAGTTGGAAAGACCACATAGATAATATTGTGGGAAGGCGAGCCAAAGGTTGCGTTTCATTGGCAGGACACTTAGAAGATGCAACAGGTCCACTAAAGAGACAGCTTACACTACACTCGTTCGTCCTCTGTTAGAATATTGCTGCGCGGTGTGGGGATCCTCACCAGGTGAGATTGACGGAGGACATCGAAAGGGTGCAAAAAAGGGGAGCTCGTTTTGTTTTATCACGTAATAGGGGAGAGAGTGTGGCAGATATGATACGCGAGTTGGGATGGAAGTCATTAAAGCAAAGACGTTTTTCGTCGCGGCGAGATCTATTTACGAAATTTCAGTCACCAACTTCCTCTTCCGAATGCGAAAATATTTTGTGGAGCCCAACCTACATAGGTAGGAATGATCATCAAAATAAAATAACAGAAATCAGAGCTCGAACAGAAAGGTTTAGGTGTTCGTTTTTCCCACGCGCTGTTCGGGAGTGGAATAGTAGAGAGATAATATGATTGTGGTTCGATAACCCTCTGCCAAGCACTTAAATGTGAATTGCAGAGTAATCATGTAGATGTAGATGTAGATGACAACCAAATGGGTCCGGCTATGTAAAGAAATGGCAAACACGTCTTTGACAGTCATATAGGCTCACTTCGAAGCACGATTCATGACTAAAGAGAATTCTGCTCCAGTCAATGATATTCCAGGCCGCAGTCGTGTCTGGAGACGCCCAGGACAGTGATAGGACACCAACCTGGCCGTCGCCTGTCATTTTTTCCATAGCAGGACTCCTTTGTTTTGCATCTATGGCCCTACAGCGCAGAGGTACGTCGGTTATATTATACACCCGTTTTGTTTCCCTACGTGGCAAGCCATCCAGAGCTTATATTCTAGCAAGATAATGCCCGCCCACACACGGCAACAGTTTCTACTGCTTGTGTTCATGCATGCCAAACCGAACCTTGGCCAGCAAGGTCACCAGATCTCTCCCCTAGTGAGAACTCCAGGGCATAATGGGCAGGGCTCTCCTGTCATCTCGGGATTTTGACGATCTAACGTGCCAACTGGACAGAATTTTGCTCCCTCAGGGAGCATCTAACAAGCCTGCAAAGGTTGACCAACGCATTACTGACTTGCTCAATTTGCGAACCTCTTTCTCTTGAACGAACAACTCAATTTTTCTGAAATTGTTATCGTTTGTTTGGCTCTACATTTCAATTAAATCAGCAGGTTTCCAACCAATTCGGGTAATTCCTTTGCGGTGTGTCGTTTTTTATGTCTTAGATCATGTATACCAAAGACCCAGTTAAGAAATTGTTATTACATAGTATCATATTATATATTAGTTCTCTCCCCACAGCTTCATTCTCATACCTGTTTGACTACCTCTGCCTGGGACTTCCTCTATGCACATCCACTCCCTCCCCCCACATGCTGTTCTACTCTCCCTTTCCTCTGTCTCCTCCTGCCTCAGTATATTTCTCTTCCTGCGCCTCTCTTCTTATTCGATCTCCTGCCCTCATACCCGCCACCTCAACCTCCCTACATCACCCTATTCGTACCATCTCCCTATCAATCTTATCCTAACCCTCTCCCTATCCATCTCCTCCTTCTTCAACTGCTGCCCCCTCCTGCCCCTCTCTCAGTCTCTCCTCCTTCTCACCTGTCTCTGCCTGCCCACTGCTGTCCCCTTCTCTCTCACTCTGTTGCATGCTGCCCCTCTCTCTCAATCTGTCCCCTCTCTCTGCCAATTTTCTCTTCTATCCATTTCAAACATCCACCAACCATGCCCATCTGCACATACAGCCCCCAAAAAACCGGTCAATACAGCAGACTGACACTGTTGACACATCTGCTGCGCCAGGCTGCCTACTCCTCAGAGGCTGCCACTAACATGCAGGATGCCCTTGGAGGGCAATGAGGCATCCTGTACTACTCCACACAACATGCCTGTCCTGGAGGTCAGCCTACATGCCAGAGGATGGAAAACCATTTCTTATCTATGATGTGCAGGCTGCCCTCCAAAATTGATCCATAAGGTGGGCCAATAAAATTCACACACAACACACCTGTAGTGGAGGCACCCTCTGAAATTTGAAATCAGAGGTTATGAACCCCACAATGTTTATACTTACGAAGTCTGCAGCTTGTGTGATAAATTTGGCTGAAGTCGACCCAGGGGTTTGTGAGGAGGCAGCAGACATACACACATACATGTACTACGTTTATATATCTATTAACCTTTTCCTCAGGGCTTTGTCTGCGTACATGTGTGTGAAATACAACTTGCACATCTCTTTGTACATCTCCTCTCCCACCTTTCTGTCCATCTCGTTCTTTCTCTCCCTCACGGTACATCCTTCCCTGTCTACTCTCTCCCAAAATATTCCCTATTCTTCACCTTTCTTCCAATTTTTCCCCTTCTGCTCCCCTCTCTCTTTCCACCTCTTATTGATGCATCTCTTAATAACTGAAGGCATGGCCATCCGTACATCTAGAACCTGCAAGAAAAGTCGACAAAGCAGGCTGGTATTACTCCCAAAATAGGTCCATGAAGCATACTGACTATTGTACTGGACAGCCCTCACAGTGGAGGTTGGAAAAAAAAAACTTATTTCTTGCACCTGATGTCTACGCTACGCTGCAAACCAGGGTGTTACTACTCCACACAAAACACCTGTCATACAGGGCCTTAGCAATATACATCTTCATATATACATAAATATCTTTGGTCTTCTCAGGGCAAGGATCCACTTTGGTCCAGGAGCCTCTGAAGAGTTCTTGCACACACATACACACACCACACACAATAAAGTCTGCAGCATATATATATATATATATATATATATATATATATATATATATATTACGTTTAAGAATTCTACCACATTTTCAGAATTATATGTCAGTCGGAGAAGCAGGTTAAGTCTTCGTTTATGATTAATGTTGTAAAACTGACAGAGCAGGGATGCTGGTAGTTATTAAAATATGTATTGACCATGACAAAATCGAACATATTATTTCGCAAATACAACAAAAAAATACAAGAAATTGGAAATCAGATGAATAATAGTAGGAAATGAGAAAAAGGAACTTCTGAGAGAAATACAAGTAATTGCCGCTAGCTACACACAATTGAATATGCGAGTGAGATTAACTAAAGAAGTTTTCTGTGAATACTATATACCAATACATTGCACCAATGAATTTCGTCTTCTGTTTAACACGAGCATGTTCTGTGATCAGTCTAGACGAACTTCAGTGTGCGGCGCTGTCTATCAGAAATCGCTTTACACCATTCTTCAGTGCTCAAGCTCAAACTTTAGAGCACTTTATACGACAGTCATAACGAAGAAAATGTTTCTACTTGTATTCTGTACAAGAGGGAAGACGCTTGTGAGAATTATTCTCTTGATGGCGGGACAGTAATCTGCAGCGCTATGGTCAAGTTGCACACATGAATTGTCGTAGTCCTCTTCGAGAGGACACAAGGGTGATAGGTCCATCGTAAAAAGTGGGCCTCACAACACACCATGTACAAATGTAACCATTACTTTCATACATCAGAAAGTTCGCCACATTTTCCGCTATACCTATGCGGAAACTGCACTGTGATGAATTTGCTGGTTCTGAACATATTTTCCGTATCCTCTCTGAGCAGCCTTACCGTGCATGTTGCCAGATACACATAAAACTATGCAAATACATACGTTCAAAGATATTCATTGTCGAAGATGTCTTCGCGAATAAAAATTTAATGTTTCGATCACGGAGATGCTTGAATATTGACCGTATTTTGAAAGATATCCAGCAAGTGAAGACTGAAACATTTAATGTTGGAAGCTGTATCAAGTCTGTGGAAGAAAAGGAAGTTTCATAGGAGGTGGATTGCTCACGGAACAGCTCTTGGTCACGACAGTGTGTGACAATCTCATACATGTCAGTGTTATCTCAAGAAATGTGTCATAACGGCTGTGATCGGCCATTCAGATGAGATCAGCTAGCCAAGTAGACACAATTCCGGGGAGAAAGTTTAGATGCTGTCAAAACCCATTCATTATGTTGATCGATTTAATAAAGGAATATTAAAGTTAAAAAATGTGTGTGACTCAAGGCGAGCAAATTACTCAGAATATATTTATCCAGTATTTGAGAATGAGAGCGCTTAGTGAATTCGAACAAATGCTGCACGTGACTTCAATTATTTTCTATATCCCTGACACCACTCCCCAGTTACTACACTTCTTTTTCGCTCATGCGGTAATTGTTTGGCATCAGGCATATTGTTTTAGTTCATTACTTCTTTACTACTAAACGCTATCGCAATAAATTATGCAAACGGTGTCCAAGCATGCATCTGCGACATTACACTGATCAGCCAGAGCGTTATGACCACATACAAGATATCCGATATGTCCACCTTTGGCAGAGGTAACAGCGGCAACGCGTCGTGGGATGGCAGCAGTCAGGTCTTGGTAGGTCGCTGGAGGGAACTGGCATCATATCTGCACACACAAGTCACGTAATTCTCGTAAATTCTGGGGAGCGGGGCGATGAGCTCTGACGCCACGTTCAATCATATCCCAGATATGCTCAATCGGGTTCAGATGTGGTGAGTTAGTAGGCCAGCACATCAATTGGAACTCGCCACTATGTTCCTCGAACCACTCCGTGTCACTCCTGCCCTTGCGACATGGCGCACAATCTTGTTCAAAAATGCCACTGCCGTGAAGAAACATGATCGTCACGAAGGGGTGCATGTGGTCTGGAACCAGTGTACTATACTCCTTGGTCGTCATGGTGCCTTGCGCGGGCTCCACTGTCCCACAGTACAGGTGTCAAGGAGCTGTTCCCCTGGAAGACGACGAATTTGCGCCCTTCCATCGCCATGATGAAGAAGTTTCCGGGATTCATCACACCATGCATCGCTCTGTCACCGGAACAATGTCCAGTGCCGATTGTCACTGGTCCATTTTAATCGTAGTTACCGATGTCGCCGTGTTAACATTGGCACATGCATGGGTCGTCGGCTGCAGAGGTCCATCATCAACAGTGTACGGTGCACTGTGTGTTCCGACATACTTGCAGCCACCGTATTTCGCCACCTGTCCTATTTTACTAATCTGCCCAGACTCCGACGCCCTTGGATTCACCACGTGTTAAACACACTACCACAGCACTCCTCGAGCAACCGACAAGCCGTGCTTGAAATGCACTCACATCAGTCAATCATAACAGTGCAACGACACTTCAGGACGAAGTTCAACAAAGATCCACCAACTGCTAACTCCATTCGGCGAAGGTATGCGCAGTTTAAAGCTGCTGGATGCCTCTGTAAGGGGAAATCAACGGGTCGGCCTGCAGTGAGCGAAGAAACGGTTGAACGCGTGCGGGCAAGTTTCACGCGTAGCCGCGGAAGTCGACGAATAAAGCAAGCAGGGAGCTAAATGTACCACAGCCGACGGTTTGGAAAATCTTACGGAAAAGGCTAAAGCAGAAGCATTTCTTAAAGATTAGTTTGGAAAACCGATGGATCGGTCGTAGTGGAGATCATGATCAACAATTCATGTCATGGCCTCCACGCTCTCCCGACTTAACCCCACCCGATTTCTTTCTGTGGGGTTATGTGAAAGATTCAGTGTTTAAACCTCCTCTACCAAGAAACGTGCCAGAACTGCGAGCTCGCATCAACGATGCTTTCGAACTCATTGATGGGGACATGCTGCGCCGAGTGTGGGAGGAACTTGATTATCGGCTTGATGTCTGCCGAATCACTAAAGGGGCACATATCGAACATTTGTGAATGCCTAAAAAAACTTTTTGAGTTTTTGTATGTGTGTGCAAAGCATTGTGAAAATATCTCAAATAATAAAGTTATTGTAGAGCTGTGAAATCGCTTCAATCATTTGTAATAACCCTGTATTTAAGCTGTATCAATGTTTGTTATCTCACACTCGAAACAGGTCCCATTTTCGGCAGTCATTGTGCACAAAAGCGTTATTTATTTTAATTGACGACCGTAACTTCGTAAATCTGTACAACGTATACATTTGCATATACGTAGTGGCGTGTAACGCTGCCACGTGTCTGTGAAGTAAATTTGTTGAAAAGAAAAGATGTGACAACACAAGGAATAAAACGTGTGCCGGCCGCATGCCTGTCCAAAACTTCATACTGACTTCATGTTTTTCTAATAGCGGGTAATCAATAAACGTTTTAGTCCTGTATCGCTAAATCGCTATTTCTAATAGTTAAAGTACGGATCGCGTACACGTGGTGACACATATCAGAAAGATCACCCTAAATAAAGCGAGAATGAGAAAATATTTCGAGCCGCAGTTTAGACTCAATTATATCGGATATGAGTGAATCTTCTGACGCACACAAGTAATTTTCAAAGTTTTTATCTGGCGAATTATACTTCCAAGCACGCTATTTCTATGATTAATGGTGTAATCTTTCTCTTTGCGTTCGAAAGATCTTTAGAGGAGGACTTCTACGACGAAACATATGTGGAACATAACCCATCATAACAGCGCAGAACCCGTGAGGAGAAGAGATTCCACAAATATCCGACCTGCAAATGCAATCGATCATATAACTGAAGAAACTGTTCGGCTGCTTACCTGCACGGTGGAGGCTCATTGGCCAGTATTGTATTGTTGTACCGATCGGACAACTTGCTTGTGAAACTATTCAGTGTAACATCACGTAAATACTAAATGCAGAACTTGTGTATAACAATCGATGAGGTAGATAATTTGCAAAAAATAACGAGCGCGAATTTGAAAATCTCTACCCAGCCTCTTCTTTCTTGTGGTTTTAGCGAAAATTATAAAGGTTATTATCCTTTAGTGTCTGAGTCACAAGAAAAGTACATTAATGTGCAAGGCTATTTTTATAGACAAAAAGGTGGTGGTAGTCTCAAAGGAGATGTTATTCCAGCAACTTCCACAGCGTAACACATACTCTGATTTACGTACACTTTCTGGACCGCTTCATGCTTTTACTATCAATTGCTGAATAACAACCCCCTTGGAGCAGCCATAACTCTACATACTTGTTATGTTTCAACTGAGAGGAGGGGGGGGGGCCTTACCATCCTGATGCGTTACAGTGCAGAAGTTATCGGTACATGCATAGATGACCTAGAAAGAGCAACTATGAGGTTCATATGAGAGAAACCCTTTTCCCATTCGCATAGGATGTTGCGGTTGTCCGCAAAGTGCGCTTCAGAGAAAGGAGTATATCTGGGAATTGTGGGCTAATTTCCTTATTTTGGCTTCACCATATGTCAGATACTTCCCAGGAGTTTCATGCCAATCCTTGGAATCAAAAATCTTAGCACATTCAGGCCAGTCGGTACCGCCTATGGAATGCAATAGGGAACTAGCGCTAAGTGGAAAGGGACTTTGCCATAATGAATTTATTAACGATTCTAAAAACGCTAATGAATTTATTTTTAAAATCAAACATCCAAGAACAATATTAACTTAAAAGACTAAATTTCAATAACCAACTGATGGTAAACACTTCAAAAGGGCAATAGCATAAAATCACTTCCTTTTAGTAAAGAATATTAAATGAGGTAAAATGAAATATTTACATTAAAAACAGAAAACATACAATCAACTTATTATGTCACAAATATCAACCATCGGCTATTGCGAGTAATTATCAAAACGCCATTGCCTTCGAAGCAGCCAAAATGACTGACAAAGGTTGTTCAAATTTATGATGAAGGATGCTGTAGCAGAGGCGACGGCATTAGCAATAATTCCTCCTTCTCTACTGACATAGGGCGGCGATTGCCGCTGCCACAGTACCAGAAGCCTTCATTAAAAATTTCAGTCATGGTATTCAGGCATCTTTAACAAGGTCATAGTTAAGAAGAGATACAGTCACTTATCCTGTAACATAGAGTCAATTCGTTAATTATTTAGTAAAAATTAAACATACTTGAAATGTAGAAATTCTTCTTTAGGTGTTTTCTTATTTTTTTTTTTTTTTACTTGCAAACAATTCACCAAACAGCTCGAGCTTGTGATACTAGCCAACAGGTAACTGTAGACATGCATCAGGAATAAGGTAGCTAGATATTCAGTTTTCTCTTACTATAAAGTAAAATTTGTAAATCAGAAGAATTACGTCTGTATTCTATACCCCTAGAATCTGAAATCAATCTGGAATAGTGACAGCCTCAAGCCCACACACACTGACAGAACTGGACCCAAGTAGTACTAAGCAAAACCTTCGTAAATAACATTTTTATGTACATAAGAACGGGCAACCAGGACACGGAGTCAAAATAGCGACCAGACGACACCAAGTGACGAGCACACTGATCTGATGCTCACAGCGATTTCTCGTAAAATCCAGAGGCCGTTGACAAACGCTTGCTTAGAAAGCGCCGAGAGAAGGATGTAACAAAGATTACGAGTAGTCGGAAACCCACGGGTATCATCCAGCAGATGCGACCGTGTCCAGTACTTGTAAAGGTGAGATCGTACTCCAACCCGGGACCAAAATGGACACAAACTGCTTGCAACTTCAATAGCAGAGGACACACCGAATACTGCGCGTCCTGCCGAAGTAGCTTTTAAAGACTAATGTTCTCGGCTGCGACCAACACTCGGTCCCGCCAAACCCGCAGTAAGCAAAGGCATCACTCTTGCCAACGGGTCAGGGTAGATCTCGGCCACAACAACACGCTACCTCACTTGCGCTTCTCGCCGCCCACGTCACACTCCCCTCTTCTGCTCCATGCACCCTTGCGGCCAGAGGGATTCCAAACCGGCGGGAATCAAGGTAATTAAGCGAAATTAAACGCGGGCGCACGACAGAACCTATTTGAAGCAGATGGTTTCTGACAGCTTCTCTCAGACTTTAAAAAAATAAATAAATGACCGAATTGCAGGACTGTGTCCTTCATTTTTCTGGAGTTTAATCCTTTTGAAGTTCATCGATATTTTACTTTTAAGAAATATGCTGTAATACAGACCAGGATTATCACTTCTTTCTGTAGAACTGCGTTGTGCTTCGTACAGAACATTATTTCTCCGTTGTAAACCTAGACGTAGTTCGCTAAGTTCTCGGAGAGCATCACACAGACGCCCACATCACGAACAAACTCGGATGATGATACTTTTCTCAGTAGACCCTCATAAAAACAACGATCTGTCTTCCTTTGACTCCTGAAGGTGATGGACGAGGGCGCAAAGTCTGGCTGCACTGCTGAAATGGAGCGAAAGTTCGATGCAACCCAGCGAGTGCTTAAAATTCTGCCAGTTTTGTGAGGTTACAGCCCTACAGTCGCTATGCAGGCCGCTAGTTCACTGGCATTCTTAGGTGAAATTGGTGAAGTTAGTAAACACCGTCTTGTAACAGCGAAAACACCACAGAAATAGATACACTGACATAGCAGTGCAACTCTCTGTTTCTGGCACCTAAATATAAAACAAAAGAGTGTGGTGCCATCTTATAACAAATCAAACGCAATTTCATTCGCAGGTGAAATGTCGTATACCGGTATATTTATAATAAATGTTGCTCTATAACAATCGAACACTTTTTAAAATGTGAGAGAAAAGGTGCCAATACTGCGTACAGTTGCGTACCGCCAGAGACAAAGTGCTTATTTTGTGTTTCAATTTAATGAATAATCTAGTCAACTCTATTTACACTCCATTTCAGAGTCATTACAGAATTTAATCTCGCCACTAATACTTGCTTTAATTGGTTTCCTTCCAGAAATTAAAATCTCACGGTTTAAAGGACCTGCAATATACTCTCTATGAAGCAAAAAGTGCAGCAGAATGAATGATAACAATTTCACAAAAATTGAATAATTTGTTCAAGGGAAAGAGCTTCACAAATTGAGCGAGGCTTAACGCTTTCATCCACCTTTGGGCCTTGAGCAAGCAGATATTGGGCTTGGCACTGATTGACAGAGTTGTTGGATTTCTCCCTGATGGATATCGTGCCAAATTCTGTCCAATTGCAGGATCCTGCCCATTCTGCTCGAAACGTTCACAAGTTAGGAGAGATCCGCGACATTTTGGCCCAGGTACGGTTTGCCAAGGAGAAGACAACCAGTAGAAACTCTTACAGTGTCTGGGCGGGCATTAACTTGCTGAAATGTGAGCTCAGGATTGCATACCTTGAAGGGGAAGAAAACGGGGAGCATACTACAGTATCATTGACGTTCCACTGTATGGTAAGGGTGCCACAGGCTGTCGTTTCAACTAAGTACCTGGGTGTTAAAATTACGAACAAGTTCAGTTGGAAAGACCACATAGATAATATTGTGGGGAAGGCGAGCCAAAGGTTGCGTTTCATTGGCAGGACACTTAGAAGATGCAACAGGTCCACTAAAGAGACAGCTTACACTACACTCGTTCGTTCTCTGTTAGAATATTGCTGCGCGGTGTGGGATCCTTACCAGGTGGGATTGACGGAGGACATCGAAAGGGTGCAAAAAAGGGCAGCTCGTTTTGTTTTATCACGTAATAGGGGAGAGAGTGTGGCAGATATGATACGCGAGTTGGGATGGAAGTCATTAAAGCAAAGACGTTTCTCGTCGCGGCGAGATCTATTTACGAAATTTCAGTCACCAACTTTCTCTTCCGAATGCGAAAATATTTTGTGGAGCCCAACCTACATAGGTAGGAATGATCATCAAAATAAAATAACAGAAATCAGAGCTCGAACAGAAAGGTTTAGGTGTTCGTTTTTCCCACGCGCTGTTCGGGAGTGGAATAGTAGAGAGATAATATGATTGTGGTTCGATGAACCCTCTGCCAAGCACTTAAATGTGAATTGCAGAGTAATCATGTAGATGTAGATGTAGATGACAACCAAATGGGTCCGGCTATGTAAAGAAATGGCAAACACGTCTTTGACAGTCATATAGGCTCACTTCGAAGCACGATTCATGACTAAAGAGAATTCTGCTCCAGTCAATGATATTCCAGGCCGCAGTCGTGTCTGGAGACGCCCAGGACAGTGATAGGACACCAACCTGGCCGTCGCCTGTCATTTTTTTCCATAGCAGGACTCCTTTGTTTTGCATCTATGGCCCTACAGCGCAGAGGTACGTCGGTTATATCATACACCCGTTTTGTTTCCCTACGTGGCAGAGCTTATATTCTAGCAATACAATGCCCGCCCACACACAGCAACAGTTTCTACTGCTTGTGTTCATGCATGCCAAACCGAACCTTGGCCAGCAAGGTCACCAGATCTCTCCCCTAGTGAGAACTCCAGGGCATAATGGGCAGGGCTCTCCTGTCATCTCGGGATTTTGACGATCTAACGTGCCAACTGGACAGAATTTTGCTCCCTCAGGGAGCATCTAACAAGCCTGCAAAGGTTGACCAACGCATTACTGACTTGCTCAATTTGCGAACCTCTTTCTCTTGAACGAACAACTCAATTTTTCTGAAATTGTTATCGTTTGTTTGGCTCTACATTTCAATTAAATCAGCAGGTTTCCAACCAATTCGGGTAATTCCTTTGCGGTGTGTCGTTTTTTATGTCTTAGATCATGTATACCAAAGACCCAGTTAAGAAATTGTTATTACATAGTATCATATTATATATTAGTTCTCTCCCCACAGCTTCATTCTCATACCTGTTTGACTACCTCTGCCTGGGACTTCCTCTACGCACATCCACTCCCTCCCCCCACATGCTGTTCTACTCTCCCTTTCCTCTGTCTCCTCCTGCCTCAGTATATTTCTCTTCCTGCACCCCTCTTCTTATTCGATCTCCTGCCCTCATACCCGCCACCTCCACCTCCCTACATCACCCTATTTGTACCCTTTCCGTATCAATCTTATCCTAACCCTCGCCCTATCCATATCCTCCTTCTTCAACTGCTGTCCCCTCCTGCCCCTCTCTCAGTCTCTCCTCCTTCTCACCTGTCTCTGCCTGCCCACTGCTGTCCCCTTCTCTCTCACTCTGTTGCATGCTGCCCCTCTCTCACAATCCCCTCTCTCTGCCAATTTTCTCTTCTATCCATTTCAAACATCCACCAACCATGCCCATCTGCACATACAGCCCCCAAAAAACCGGTCAATACAGCAGACTGACACTGTTGCCACATCTGTTGCGCCAGGCTGCCTACTCCTCAGAGGCTGCCACTAACATGCAGGATGCCCTTGGAGGGCAATGAGGCATCCTGTACTACTACACACAACATGCCTGTCCTGGAGGTCAGCCTACATGCCAGAGGATGGAAAACCATTTCTTGTCTATGATGTGCAGGCTGCCCTCCAAAAATGATCCATAAGGTAGGCCAATAAAATTCACACACAACACACCTGTAGTGCAGGCACCCTCTGAAATTTGAAATTAGAGGTTATGAACCCCACAATGTTTATACTTACGAAGTCTGCAGCTTGTGTGATAAATTTGGCTGAAGTCGACCCAGGGGTTTGTGAGGAGGCAGCAGACATACACACATACATGTACTATGTTTATATATCTATTAACCTTTTCCTCAGGGCTTTGTCTGCGTACATGTGTGTGAAATACAACTTGCACATCTCTTTGTACATCTCCTCTCCCACCTTTCTGTCCATCTCGTTCTTTCTCTCCCTCACTGTACATCCTTCCCTGTCTACTCTCTCCCAAAATATTCCCTATTCTTCACCTTTCTTCCAATTTTTCCCCTTCTGCTCCCCTCTCTCTTTCCACCTGTTATTTATGCATCTCTTAATAACTCAAGGCATGCCCATCTGTACATCTAGAACCTGCAAGAAAAGTCGACAAAGCAGGCTGGTATTACTCCCAAAATAGGTCCATGAGGCATACTGACTATTGTACCGGACAGCCCTCACAGTGGAGGTTGGAAAAAAAAAAAAACTTATTCCTTGCACCTGATGTCTACGCTACGCTGCAAACCAGGGTGTTACTACTCCACACAAAACACCTGTCATACAGGGCCTTAGCAATATACATCTTCATATATCCATAAATATCTTTGGTCTTCTCAGGGCAAGGATCCACTTTGGTCCAGGAGCCTCTGAAGAGTTCTTACACACACATACACACCACACACACACACACACACACATACACACACACACACACACACACACACACACACACACACACACACAAACAATAAAGTCTGCAGCATATATATATATATATATATATATATATATATATATATATATATATATATATATATATATATATATTACGTTTAAGAATTCTACCACATTTTCAGAATTATATGTCAGTCGGAGAAGCAGGTTAAGTCTTCGTTTATGATTAATGTTGTAAAACTGACAGAGCAGGGATGCTGGTAGTTATTAAAATATGTATTGACCATGACAAAATCGAACATATTATTTCGCAAATACAACAAAAAATACAAGAAATTGGAAATCAGATGAATAATAGTAGCAAATGAGAAAAAGGAACTTCTGAGAGAAATACAAGTAATTGCCGCTAGCTACACACAATTGAATATGCGAGTGAGATTAACTAAAGAAGTTTTCTGTGAATTGCAACAATGAATTTCGTCTTCTGTTTAACACGAGCATGTTCTGTGATCAGTCTAGACGAACTTCAGTGTGCGGCACTGTCTATCAGAAATCGCTTTACACCATTCTTCAGTGCTCAAGCTCAAACTTTAGAGCACTTTATACGGCAGTCATAATGAAGAAAATGTTTCTACTTGTATTCTGTACAAGAGGGAAGACGCTTGTGAGAATTATTCTCTTGACGGCGGAACAGTAATCTGCAGCGCTATGGTCAAGTTGCACACATGAATTGTCGTAGTCCTCTTCGAGAGGACACAAGGGTGATAGGTCCATCGTAAAAAGTGGGCCTCACAACACACCATGTACAAATGTAACCATTACTTTCATACATCAGAAAGTTCGCCACATTTTCCGCTCTACCTATGCGGAAACTGCACTGTGATGAATTTGCTGGTTCTGAACATATTTTCCGTATGCTCTCTGAGCAGTCTTACCGTGCATGTTGCCAGATACACATAAAACTATGCAAATACATACGTTCAAAGATATTCACTGTCGAAGATGTCTTCGCGAATAAAAATTTAATGTTTCGATCACGAAGATGCTTGAATATTGACCGTATTTTGAAAGATATTCAGCAAGTGAAGACTGAAACATTTAATGTTGGAAGCTGTATCAAGTCTGTGGAAGAAAAGGAAGTTTCATAGGAGGTGGATTGCTCACGGAACAGCTCTTGGTCACGACAGTGTGTGATAATCTCATACATGTCAGTATTATCTCAAGAAATGTGTCATAACAGCTGTGATCGGCCAGTCAGATGAGATCAGCTAGCCAAGTAGACACAATTCCGGGGAGAAAGTCTAGATGCTGTCAAAACCCATTCATTATGTTGATCGATTTAATAAAGGAATATTAAAGTTAAAAAATGTGTGTGACTCAAGGCGAGCAAATTACTCAGAATATATTTATCCAGTATTTGAGAATGAGAGCGCTTAGTGAATTCGAACAAATGCTGCACGTGACTTCAATTATTTTCTATATCCCTGACACCACACCCCAGCTACTACACTTCTTTTTCGCTCATGCGATAATTGTTTGGCATCAGGCATATTGTTTTAGTTCATTACTTCTTTACTACTAAACGCTATCGCAATAAATTATGCAAACGGTGTCCAATCATGCATCTGCGACATTACACTGATCAGCCAGAACGTTATGACCACATACGAGATATCCGATATGTCCACCTTTGGCAGAGGTAACAACAACAACACGTCGTGGCATGGCAGCAGTCAGGTCTTGGTAGGTCGCTGGAGGGAACTGGCATCATATCTGCACACACAAGTCACGTAATTCTCGTAAATTCAGGGGAGCGGGGCGATGAGCTCTGACGCCACGTTCAATCATATCCCAGATATGCTCAATCGGGTTCAGATGTGGCGAATTAGTAGGCCAGCACATCAATTGGAACTCGCCACTATGTTCCTCGAACCACTCCGTGTCACTCCTGCCCTTGCGACATGGCGCACAATCTTGTTCAAAAATGCCACTGCCGTGAAGAAACATGATCGTCACGATGGGGTGCACGTGGTCTGCAACCAGTGTACTATACTCCTTGGTCGTCATGGTGCCTTGCGCGGGCTCCACTGGGCCGACGGCTGGCCACGTGAATATTCCACAGAGCATAATACAGCCGCCGCCAGCTTGTCTCTGTCCCACAGTACAGGTGTCAGGGAGCTGTTCCCCTGGAAGACGGGGAATTTGCGCCCTTCCATCGCCATGATGAAGAAGTTAACCGGGATTCATCACACCATGCATCGCTCTGTCACCGTAACAATGTCCAGTGCCGATTGTCACTGGTCCATTTTAATCGTAGTTACCGATGTCGCCGTGTTAACATTGGCACATGCATGGGTCGTCGGCTGCAGAGGTCCATCATCAACAGTGTACGGTGCACTGTGTGTTCCGACATACTTGCAGCCGCCGTATTTCGCCACCTGTCCTATTTTACTAATCTGCCCAGACTCCGACGTCCTTGGATTCACCACGTGTTAAACACACTACCACAGCACTCCTCGAGCAACCGACAAGCCGTGAAGCTTCCGAAATGCTCGTGGCGGGTCGTCAAAATCTGCCTTGGTCAACCTTCCCCATTGCACACACGGACAGCTCGTTCACTTATTACATGCACCGTGCTTGTGCCTGATTAGTAGCTGTCATTCCTCGCCAGATGACGCCGCTATCGCCTGGACGGGTTTATATCGATAGTAGATCAGTGGTTGGTTGGTTGGTTGGTTGTTTCGGGGAAGGAGACCAGACAGCGATTTCATCGGTCTCATCGGATTAGGGAAGGACGGGGAAGGAAGTCTGCCGTGCCCTTTGAAAGGAATCACCCCGGCATTTGCCTGGAGCGATAGATCAGTGGTCATAACGTTCTAGCTGATCTGTGTATATCATTGTACGACGCATAGTTCGGGAGATGTGACGTCATAAACATTCAGATGCGTGAAAAACTAACTTCTCTTAAAAAGGAGCTCGAATTATTTTGACTATGCAGGTTTTACTTACTGAAAGTAAAATATTTAACACATTAACACATTTATTACGTAATCTGACGTCTGAGGCTGCTTTGTAGACGGAAGTTCGATTCTTTAAAGACTCTGGGGTGGGGAGTCATTGGTCTTATAATATCCTCCAAAGATAAAAGAACAGATTTAAACCTGAGAGACGAGGAAGATAGTTAAGTGTCATTAATTACTGTCATAGACGCACTGGCATCTTTGTGCGTGAAGTAACCATAGTTCTTTCCTTTGGTTCTTAGTTCTCTGGAAAGAGGTTGCAGTATATCTTTTACGTACGTATCAGACGTTATGGTTTAGTGGAGAAAGACAAGTCAAATAATTCGTGTTGAGCTACTTCCTATTTTATTTCCACATTATGGGGCCCTAAATGTAAATGATGATGGTTCTCAGAACACATCAACGTCGGTTGCTATATGCATTGACGTACACATGTAAATGTAACTATTCATTATCAGATTATTTCATCATGAACCTGTCCATCGCGCACAGACTGCAACAGGCAGTGATGTCGAGGACGATACACATCATGTTTTAACAGATGCGCTGTCGATTAACCGTTAATCGGGTGAGTTATGATGAAAAATGGGAAATATTACTATAGCGTTTTTGTCTTCTACACGCAGAATTTCCAGCAGGACTTGTCCTACGGAAACATCATGCGAAATGTTTTTTAATCGATCGTGTACGGTTTTAGCACTTTAGGATCATTAAAGGGATGGGTTTGGTTGCATTAGGCGAGTGTTTGTCGTATTCTTTGATGCTGTGACACGTCATATATTGATCAGACCGTCAAGACAGCGTGGAATTGATGTGCTGAGCATAACAAATCTGCTGTTGTAGAACAGAGCCTTGTCACTGGTCATCTTATGGAAAATAGCGTGTAGACTCAGCCATACCAATTATTGGAACACTGTTATTAAGGATGCAGTTGAGATTACAGTAACAAGCTACCTTTATGTATGGAGGTTTCTTGCTTAAATTCGCCTTGGAATCCTGTTCTCTCCATGGTCAAACAGTAGATGGACAGAGCTAGTGCTAGGTCACCCGTCGGCTTCCGCCCCCGATGGCTGTGTGGTCAGCGCGGCAGAATGTCAATCCTAAGGGCCTGTTTTCGATTCCCGGCTGGGTTGGAGATTTTCTCCACTCAGGGACTGGGTGTTGTGTTGTCCTAATCACTGTCATTTCATCCCCATCGACGCGCAAGTCGCCAAATTGGCGTCATATCGAAAGACTTGCACCCGGAGTACGGTATACCCGAGGGGAGACCCTAGTCACACGACATTTACATCTACCCGTCGGCTAATAATCTTCACGATCGATAACTTCTGACGCTTGTCATCCTTGGATGTGCCTGACGGCTGGTTAGTGTTCACAGTAAGCGTGATCTTGTGTGTGTGTGTGTGTGTGTGTGTGTGTGTATGAGTGAGTGTCTGCGTGTTATCTTTTGGCATATGCTCTGCGTAGCAAGGTATTAATTTCCCTCGCACAGCCATCTATTGTCGCACTGCTGTCTTGAAAATAACAGTGTGCACCTGTCGAAATATCAGCAGTTATCAAACACGTCACTCGGCTGCATTACCGTGAGTTATTTCAACGTACGTGCAGTTCATTGAAGCATTACTCTTCTTCTTTCATTCATAATGTAGGCTAGCTGCTAGTGTGAGGTCATTCTGTGTGACAATACATGTTCCGACACATTTCGTCGCATGTGTTCATACGCCACGGCGCATACTTCGAATCAAAACTTGTAGAGATGCTCCGTCCTCTGATGTGTGTCACTTTTCTGTATGTGATTTAGCTTTTGCGCAATCGTCTTATGAAACCCTGAACGTGCTCAAGGGTAATCCTGTCTTATTACAAGAAAGTTATAGTTAAGAACCTCCAGTAACTGCTGATAAGTAAACATTTATTCAACACCAGTTTCGACACGCTATCACCGTCAGCTGACATAAAACTATTCACATCAGTCATATTCTGGGTTATTCAAAATGGTGTAAACACTTGCATGTGAGTGTAAAACATGTTTGTAGTCAGGTATCGTATTACATGACTATACGAGGGTCGTTCAATAAGTAATGGAACACAATGTGTTTCTTCTGAGAGCTGGTTCATTTTACTCAGGATTCCAGTATACCATCCCCACTCTTTTGGATACAAATCCTATTTTACAACGTAGTATCCGTTCAAGGCGACGGCCTTACCTACGTTAATGGAGGGGTCTGTATGACCATATGGTACCATCACATAGGCTGACGTCGCATCCAACGTCTTGCTGCATCAACAACCTCCCCATCTCCAAGTACTGCTTCCCACAGAGTGCTTACTTCAGTGGCCAAACGACGGAAGTCAGAAGGTGCGTAATCGATGGGGAACCCAGCGGGCACACACCTTAGAATACCAAAATTCTTGGACGAGTGTGTGAACACTTCCAGTAGAGACGTCCCATTGAGCAGCATGTGGTCCGTCGATCACCACGAATGATAGTGTCCACACGTTTCAACACTGCAGGAGTCACAGCTGTATGCGGCTTGCCGCCATGCAGATGATCGGCCTGGAATGCGGGATCTTGTTGCGAAGATGAAAGATGCTTCGCTCAACGACTCAGTGTGCTTTTATTAACTGCAAGGTATCCGTAGACGTTCTGCAAGCGCCTATGAATATCTGCGGTACTCTGGTTTTAGGCCAAAAGAAACTGAATGACAGCTCTCGTCCTGGAACGCATCCCCGTTACAGTTTTGAAGGTTACGAATAGTGCGGCCACCTACCGGAACTTCGTGAAATTATATGGGAAGAAGCGGGAATATTCCACGATGTCCCACAACAAATTTCGAATATTTTCATCCGAAAAATATGTGTTGTGTTACTTACCGAATGCCCCTGGTGTGTAAAGAAACAGCAGCCCAATACGTTTTTTGTGTCATGTTGACAAATCAATGTATGAACCGTCAGCCATATGGCACACGTCCTGTCTGTTGTCCAATTCGGCTCAACGTTACCCTAAAGTGTCCGCATCACTGCTGCCCTGATATGCCCTCGTAAGCCAGCAATGTTGTGCAAAAGTGGGAGCGGTGAAAGTCGACAACTGTTATATCCGGAGAACGTGGTGGACGTCCCAGTAACTGGATGCCAGCTGCGGCAAGACCGATCCCTTGTCGTGGGAACTTAGCTTCCGAGAACTGGTGAACATGATTGTGAAAGTGCAATGGTGCATCATTATACTGAAAAATGTGATTATATCTGTCCTGCAATTGCTGTATGAGCCAGGGCTGAAGACTGTCCAGCTAAAAATGTCCATCGATCGTCGGCTCTGCAAAGAGGAAGTGTCCATACACATTTTTCCTTGACAAAGTAGAGCACATTAGACTTTGGGGACCCACCGGCATTGTTCGATGACAATGTGGGAATGCTCTGCTGCTCGTACGCGCCCGTTGTGCCAGTTTGCTGCTCAGTTCAGCTGAAACGTAGGCACATCTCTGGAAATCAACTTGCAGGTGAAGCAGTCCTCTTCCATTAAGTACTGAAAACCAGGCGAAACTGTTTCCACAAACGATTGTCGGAATGCCTTGGAGTGAATGATCCCGATACCGTTTCATCTGCACGCGTTTCTCAGCCAAATGGTCTGTTGCCTAGGCTCTGGCTATCGACTGGCACGTGACTTTGAATTTTATGGACTTTAGAAAAACTTTTTTCCTTATCCGTTCATCCTCTTCCTGAGGCGTTGATGGCTGCTCAGCGCTTTTGCTTTTACGAAGGCATCCCCTTAAACTTCTGTACCCACTCGTAAATAGCTTATCTGCTGGGTGACGCCTTGATAAATGTGGTTATGAAATTCCGACTAACTTCGATAGTGTAGCCGCTCTTCCAGAACTGCATCACTTAAAATGCCTTCTCCGTTGGCCTGGCTGCTATATTAGTGGAGACCACAAAGATGTCATCTTGACTTGCCGTTTCCATGCATATAACCATGTAATACCTTAGCTCAATTAAAGCATCTTTTACATTTACTCGAAAGTATCTACATAATTTTGACTAACCCTGTAGTATCATACCCATTGAGGCATCCGAAAACGGAATACGTAAACTCATCCCGTGTCACTGAAACTGCCGTCAATAATAACGTGCTTTCACAATCAACAGTAAAATTCGTTAATATATACTCAATACCAAAAGTAGTAAATGTAGAGAAATGAAATTACAGGAATACATTCCTGTAGGTAACATACTTAAGTGATTAATATTACTAGATCACAAGCTAGTGGCCGGCCGCGGTGGTTTCGCGGTTCTAGGCGCGCAGTCCGGAACCGTGCGACTGCTACGGTCGCAGGTTCGAATCCTGCCTCGGGCATGGATGTGTGTGATGTCCTTAGATTAGTTAGGTTTAAGTAGTTCTAAGTTCTAGGGGACTGATGACCACAGCTGTTAAGTCCCATAGTGCTCAGAGGCATTTGAACCATTTTTTAAATAAGTTAGTGTCCGCGCGAAATAAATCATTTGCCGGCCTCTGTAGCCGAGCGGTTCTAGACGTTTCAGTTCGGAACCGCCCTGCTGCTACGGTTGCAGGGTCGAATCCTGCCTTGGACATGGGTGTGTGTCCTTAGGTTAGTCAGGTTTAAGTAGTTCTAAGTCTAGGGGACTGATGTCCTCAGATGTTAAGTCCCATAACGCTGAGCGATTTGAACCATTTTTGAAATAAGTCATTTAAAATTCGCAATGATGGGAGATTAATAACCGGTGGGACAGCCATAAAGTTGAATGCATGCACGCAAAGGTGCTGTAGATGTCCCAGATGTAAGTTTGTGGGATGGAGCGCCATGGTTGTTGCACTTGATCGGTTCACGAGGAGACAATTACTGCTGTCTGTGGATCACGCTGGAGCTGTCACCCGATGATGTCCCATATTTGCTCGATTGGAGACAGATCTGGTGACCAAGCAGGCCAAGGCAACTAGTTGACTCTTAGAAGAGCTTATTTGGCCACAACAGCGGCCTGTAGCCGAGCGTTATAATGTTTGAAAACACCCCCTGGAATTAATTAGCACGAAAGATCGAATCACCAGACTGACGCATTAATTCGGAGTCAGGGAGCGTGGGATAATCATGAGAGTGCTCCGGGCTACCATACTCGAGGTAACTCGAGGTGTAGGCCCAATGTGTGCGGCACGCAGGCGGGTTGCTTACAGGCCCTCATCTGGCAACACGGCCGTCCGTGGCACCGAGGCCAAACCAGCTTCCATCAGGAAAAGACAACAGACATCCACCCTGCCCTCAAATAAGCTCTATCTTGACCCTACTGATGTCGAAAATGGAAATGGTTTGGGTTTAGTCGAATGCGCGCTGGAGAGCGTCTGGCACGTAGCTGCCCTTGAAATATCCGATATGTAACGGTTCGTTATGTCATGGTAGTACAAAGTGCTGCTCAAACTTCCGCTTCAGGTGCAGCACGATGCGCTAGAATCTTACGCCGAACGTTATGGTCTTTGTCTCGGTAGTGCCATGTGGCCTTCGGGAGCCCGATCTTCTTGCGATCATACATTCTCGTCACCACCGTTGACAGCAACCGCATACAGCGGCTACATTTCTGCCAAACCCTTCTGCAGTATAACAGAAGGAACATCCAGCTTCTCGTAGCCCTATTACACGACCTCTTTGGCACCCAGTGAGTTGTTGATAGGTGGCGCCTCTGTACCCTGAAAAGCATTTTTGGCTAACACTAATTCACCATGACCAACCTCAAAGGTAACTTCCGCTCACTACCGTTACAGCGTGTATCCAAAGCAAACCTGTTTTGCATCCTCATAGTGGAGCTACTAGCGCTACTCTTACACGACAGGCAAAGAATATGAATACACATCACCTTTAAGATGTAAAAACACGCCAACCAGCTTTCGTTTATGTCACACCACTCCACCTTACTGTCGTGATATTTTCTCGTCACTGTAGTTTACTGTCTAACTTCAGATTCCATTCCACGGTATTATTATCATTGACTCCACAAAGAGAACGGTACGACACCGGTTCTTTATTCGCACGATGTAATGGCCGCTATCGACAAGAGATCTCAAGTTGATTCCGTATTTCTAGATTTCCGGAAAGCTTTTGACACCGTTCCTCAAAAGCGACTTCTAATCGAGCTGCGGGCCTATGGGGTATCGTCTCAGTTGTACGACTGGATTCGTGATTTCATGTCAGGAAGGTCGCAGTTCGTAGTAATAGACGGCAAATCATCGAGTAAAACTGAAGTGATATCAGGTGTTCCCCAGGGAAGCGTCCTGGGACCTCTGCTATTCCTGATCTATATAAATGACCTGGGTGACAATCTGAGCAGTTCTCTTAGGTTGTTCGCAGATGATGCTGTAATTTACCGTCTAGTAAGATCATCCGAAGACCAGTATCAGTTGCAAAGCGATTTAGAAAAGATTGCTGTATGGTATGGCAAGTGGCAGTTGACGCTAAATAACGAAAAGTCTGAGGTGATCCACATGAGTTCCAAAAGAAATCCGTTGGAATTCGATTACTCGATAAATAGAACAATTCTCAAGGCTGTCAATTCAACTAAGTACCTGGGTATTAAAATTACGAACAACTTCAGTTGGAAAGACCACATAGATAATATTGTGGGGAGGCGAGCCAAAGGTTGCGTTTCATTGGCAGGACACTTAGAAGATGCAACAAGTCCACTAAAGAGACAGCTTACACTACACTCGTTCGTCCTCTGTTAGAATATTGTTGCGCGGTGTGGGTTCTTACCAGGTGGGATAGACGGAGGACATCGAAAGGGTGCAAAAAAAGGGCAGCTCGTTTTGTATTATCACGTAATAGGGGAGAGACTGTGGCAGATATGATACGCGAGTTGGGATGGAAGTCATTAAAGCAAAGACGTTTTTCGTCGCGGCGAGATCTATTTACGAAATTTCAGTCACCAACTTTCTCTTCCGAATGCGAAAATATTTTGTTGAGCCCAACCTACATAGGTAGGAATGATCATCAAAATAAAGAAAGAGAAATCAAAGCTCGAACGGAAAGGTTTAGGCGTTCGTTTTTCCCGCGCGCTTTTCGGGAGGGGAATGGTAGAGAGATAGTATGATTGTGGTTCGGTGAACCCTCTGCTAAGCACTTAAATGTGAATTGCAGAGTAATGATGTAGATGTAGATGAAGTAAATAATTTCGCGATACCTCATGATGGTGGGTTGACGGAAACCGGTAGAGAAAAGAAGTTTTTTAATCTGTGGTTCTAGGTGATTCTTAAATTTGACTTTCTAGAAATATGTAGAAGCTTCGGTCGCTACCTGCACAAAAGGTGTACTATTCCTTGTAGACTGAGGTACAGGCTATGGCTGCCGCCCCCCACCTCCTCCCCCACACACACAATGTATTGCGTGCAGCCGGAGCGGCTTCTCTGCCGCCCACCTCAGTTCGATGTCCGCCTCCTGGGGGACGGCGCCGGCCCTCGGCGCGCCCATTTTGCATTCAATGCTAATCGTCCCGGCATCGCCGGCCGCTTAGCTGCGCTTAGCGCGCTCCGCGTTAAGGGCCGTGGGCGTTGGGTCGCTGCTCTGCCCGAGGAGGATTTGGCGACCGTGACAGGATCCGACGTGGCCACGAGTGGGGTTACGACATTGATTTTCATGTTTCCATTCGCTGTCTCCACTGTACACAACTGTGAACACTATTTACGAAGTTACTACGTAACTTCCACTGCCTACGATCAAACATGATGCATCTCGGAAAGAGGTATCTTGTATTTTGTTCATAATTATCGCATTAGATCCGTGTAATTACAACTGAATGAAAGGAATTTTTCGAGCCACAAGCTTTCCGCCTTCATTGTTTGCAGGCGTGACCAGTTGCCTGAAACGCATAATAATATATAATCATACCGTTGGGTTGGTGCACAAGTTCGTAGCGTTTCCCCATAAGTTTAATAAACACAACAGATATGTATAACAAAGACCTTAGTCATCAGTAACATACACTCCTGGAAATGGAAAAAAGAACCCACCATACTTGCTCCGGACACTGCGAGAGGGCTGTACAAGCAATGATCACACGCACGGCACAGCGGACGCACCGCCGCCGTCAGTGTCAGCCAGTTTGCCGTGGCATACGGAGCTCCATCGCAGTCTTTAACACTGGTAGCATGCCGCGACAGCGTGGACGTGAACCGTATGTGCAGTTGACGGACTTTGAGCGAGGGCGTATAGTGGGCATGC
Organism: Schistocerca americana; assembly: GCF_021461395.2. Classification (NCBI taxonomy): domain Eukaryota; kingdom Metazoa; phylum Arthropoda; class Insecta; order Orthoptera; family Acrididae; genus Schistocerca; species Schistocerca americana. The sequence goes on along the minus strand of NC_060119.1, from coordinate 158,094,979 downwards.
GGGAGGCCGGGTGGACGTACCGCCGAATTGCTCAACACGTGGGGCGTGAGGTCTCCACAGTGCATCGATGTTGTCGCCAGTGGTCGGCGGAAGGTGCACGTGCCCGTCGACCTGGGACCGGACCGCAGCGACGCACGGATGCACGCCAAGACCGTAGGATCCTACGCAGTGCCGTAGGGGACCGCACCGCCACTTCCCAGCAAATTAGGGACACTGTTGCTCCTGGGGTATCGGCGAGGACCATTCGCAACCGTCTCCATGAAGCTGGGCTACGGTCCCGCACACCGTTGGGCCGTCTTCCGCTCACGCCCCAACATCGTGCAGCCCGCCTCCAGTGGTGTCGCGACAGGCGTGAATGGAGGGACGAATGGAGACGTGTCGTCTTCAGCGATGAGAGTCGCTTCTGCCTTGGTGCCAATGATGGTCGTATGCGTGTTTGGCGCCGTGCAGGTGAGCGCCACAATCAGGACTGCATACGACCGAGGCACACAGGGCCAACACCCGGCATCATGGTGTGGGGAGCGATCTCCTACACTGGCCGTACACCACTGGTGATCGTCGAGGGGACACTGAATAGTGCACGGTACATCCAAACCGTCATCGAACCCATCGTTCTACCATTCCTACACCGGCAAGGGAACTTGCTGTTCCAACAGGACAATGCACGTCCGCATGTATCCCGTGCCACCCAACGTGCTCTAGAAGGTGTAAGTCAACTACCCTGGCCAGCAAGATCTCCGGATCTGTCCCCCATTGAGCATGTTTGGGACTGGATGAAGCGTCGTCTCACGCGGTCTGCACGTCCAGCACGAACGCTGGTCCAACTGAGGCGCCAGGTGGCTATGGCATGGCAAGCCGTTCCACAGGACTACATCCAGCATCTCTACGATCGTCTCCATGGGAGAATAGCAGCCTGCATTGCTGCGAAAGGTGGATATGCACTGTACTAGCGCCGACATTGTGCATGCTCTGTTGCCTGTGTCTATGTGCCTGTGGTTCTGTCAGTGTGATCATGTGATGTATTTGACCCCAGGAATGTGTCAATAAAGTTTCCCCTTCCTGGGACAATGAATTCAGGGTGTTCTTATTTCAATTTCCAGGAGTGTACATCGCGATGGTGGAATGATTACAGTGTGCCACATTTGTCATTTCTCTCTGGCGTGCATCATTGTGCATTAACGCGTTTAAACGATCTTCGTTAAACCCCGAGGTCTTCGGTGAATGTGTATAGTCACTATGTCAAAGCGATCCTCCTTAAAACGACAAACCCATTTTCTTGCCGTGCTTTACCCAATGGCATTATCTTCATACTTGGCGCAAACGTTTATGGCTACCTCCGCTGCTGTCACTCCACTACTGAACTCAAACAGAAGAATATGTCGGAAATGTTCCGATTTATTCACTTGGCACTTCAGTTTCCAGCGTCCACCGCTCCATTTAGTATCTCCAGACGACAAAATGAGAGTACGTAAACTCAGATAGAACGTGAACTACAAATAAAAAATGACAATCGACAAAAAAAGAACCATAGTAACCGGAATACCAACATCCAAAACAAAAACGCTACGAACTTATGTACCAATCTAAAGTTTTGTTTTACACATTCGACAGTTTACACTGTGGTCATAACCAATTCTTGCAATATATTATAAGTGATAAATTGTAAAAATAATATTATGTAATAGGCGATGAGAGGTCAAAAAAGTTGCAATTGCAGAGGTGAGGGCAACAAAAGTTAAAGACGTATTGTGTTTCAAAACGAAGGATGAAGTTAATATTTTTGGGATCTGTTCTTTCGGGAACAGATACTACCTTCATATATAGTTAAAATTTGTCTACCCGGCCACCGACCTTCTTGTGCGATCGTACACGCTATGCCCCAACTAGTACGTGACTTGGTAGATTAATCTGCGAAGAGTAATGAGTGTGGTAGGCAAACATATATTAGGCGCGCTACGAATGTAGTAGTGTGGACACGTTGGGAACGTGGATCTCACGGGGAGCGGGCAAGGGATAAGTCCCTGCAGGCGCACTATCCTCTGTGCCCTCGGTGCTCAGATAGATAGAGCGTCTGCCGTATAGGCAGGAGATCACGAGTTCGAGTCGCGGTCGGTGCACACGTTTTCAACATGCCCCCAATGATGTATATCAACGCCTGTATGCAGGTAGGGTCTCGATTTAATTATCACTTCATTCTAGAGAAGCTGCGCGGTCATCAATGGTATCTGTTCTTTCGGGAACAGATACTACCTTCACATATAGTTAATCTTAATTCTTCTTCATCACCATTTGAAGCCGCATGGTGTACTAAACTTCGATATATCCAAACTAGCTGTGAAGCAGAGAATAATTTCATCATAGATGTGGTTCACTGGGATAATGTGAGGGCTGAGATAGGCCGATCCGACTTTATTGATTACACTCTGTCATATAATACGGTTATGACGTTTGTGAACGAAAATGACTTTTTTAATAAGAACTAGACTCAAACCTCTGGTGGATCGCAGGGAACTTGCTGCTACAGTGGCTTTGGTTTCATGGTTGCACTTAATAAGACCAAAGATATTGTCAATATTCATTGACCACTGCTTCCTACACAAGAAGTATGTGGTGCATCTACTCCACATGAATGGGGCTGTGCCGATCAAAATTAAAGCTGCTGAGTCACTCTTAATATATACTCCTTTCTCCGCTTACAGACCCTAATTTTTTTATGATTACCTTGTTGAAAATAGTTTTATCCATTTACTGGGGGAGACCCTGTTGATTCGGTAGAACCTCATTGTCTCAGGGCCAGCGAATACCAGAGGGCGCGTAGTGAATATTTTCTATTCAACAAAAATCTTTTCCCATGAGGTAATCTAACGCAAAGGCTATACAGAGTAACCCAGCTTCCCCAATCGATGCCGTTCTATGCAACCAGCAATGTTATACCAGGCTTTAAAAAACGTGCGAGATTTTCATGTCCTCTAGTTCGGTAATCGCAAACTGTTAGTTCTACCGAAAAAATGAACAGGGCCTTACTGTAGGAAATTTGGTATAATTAAATTTTGTATTGGGATAAGTTTCCGCCAAAGATTGTAGTTTTCGTGTTATTCAAGAAAAGCGAACAAAAATGACTTACAAACGTACCCCCACTCCCACCGTAATTCGCCATCGTCAGGATGTCTACTATGGTAACATGGTACTACCTCCTACCACTGAACCGAGCGAGGTGGCGCAGTGGTTAGCACACTGGACTCGCATTCGGGAGGACGACGAATCAATCCCGCGTCCGGCCATCCTGATTTAGGTTTTTTGTGATTTCCCTAAATCATTCCAGGCAAATGCCGGGATGGTTCCTTTGAAAGGGCACGGCCGACTTCCTTCCCCCTCCTTCCCTAATCCGATGAGACCGATGGCCTCGCCGTTTGGTCTCTTCCCCCAAACAATCCAATCCAAATCCTACCACTGAACAAAAATTTGCGACTGCACACATTATTTCCCATATTCGATCTTTTTTGGTCGTCACTGACTGGCCTCATTATGCCACCGTCTTAGTCGAAAATTTACAAATTGTAAAACTGAAGTTTGTGTAAATGACGCCTAACGATTTTGTGAATTTGAACAGCATAAAGTAAAAATTCCATTGATGTTTTTGTCAGACTTTCTCACTACGAAACTACAGTGCTTGTAAGCGTTAAGTTTTGATCGAACTGTCAACGTAATTACTTTTAGGGTAACATTTACAAAAGTTGTTTTCTTTCATTACCCTTACGGTCAAGTTTAAATTAATTTAAAACTTTGAACATAGCTGCTAAGGTTCAGTGACCGTGTCAGAATTATATTGTAACAAATTAGCCCTCGGTCACAAATATTAAGTCAAAATTGACCTGGTTTCGACGCTACTATGAGCGTCGTCTTCAGAATTAGACAAACTGTACTAAAAATTAGGTATTACTACATTAATAAAATTAAAGTTTGTACTGGCTCGAAAAGATGCATTACTTACAAGTCACACATTAAAAAAGATCTCAGCCGGAAAGGCGATTTCATGAACATTTGTGCGATGGCGAGCCGCTAAGGGCTGCTCGTACTGTGGACTAGGGTTGCAACCCTTCATTCATAAAAAGTTCTGAAAACACGATTGAATATAACTTCGTTAACCGCAAAACAATGAAATGTTATTCAGCAGCTGGGCCCACTAACAACCGTACTAGCTTGAAATGTGATATTAAGTTAAAGCTTTTTCCAGTTTGTGTTGGTACAGCAACCAGTTTGTGATATGTGGAAAGAAGCTGTTTTGGTTGCAGTGTTAAAAATTTTTATTACTTCTGAATTACGCGTTTCACCTTTATGTAGCCATCTTTTGAGTGGCCTACATAAAAAAAATACAGAATTGCGTAATACTGGAGTGAATCTCTTTATTGAGACTGATTAGCAAGAAAATATAAAAGAAGTTATTGGTATTTGGTAGCGATGAGGGCATGAGATAGTATGCATAAAAGTGTCACAGCAGGTAAATGCCCATTATAAAAAGCTTTAAAAACCCTGCTCGTTGTCCTATAAAATAGAATAGAACAGAGGGTGACCTAGAGTTTGCCTGGGCGAGTTTCTAACGGACGTTTTTGTAAACCAACTCGAATGTAAATTTTTCAATAAGAAGTCACCGGAATGTGATAGGATCCTTTTTCTTCGGCGTTGTGTCGATGATATTACAGTTTTCCCTTTAACGGTGATGCTTATGAGCCAGTTACCTTGACCAATGGATTCAGTGCGCCCCATCCCAGGGCGGCGTTCACCCATGAGAACATGGGCCATAATGGAGTACCAAATTATCTTGATCGGCAGCAGCATCTAGTAGATAGCGAAGTCCGTTCTGACATTTTCACGAACGACGCCATTAGTTACACGTCATCATGCCACCGCCGGCAATAAAAGCTCAGCTTTTTTAAAGCTGTGGTTTCCCGGGTTCTTGAATTACCTCTTAGTCTTTCAGTCATCAGTGTAGAACCTAAGAACCTCAAACACGTTGCTGTTAAGCATGGCTACAGCGCTTGCATTGTAAACTAAATCTATGAAGCAAAAATCTTTAAAGATCACATTAGTTCCGCTAAAAGCTCGTCTGATGCAGACATTAACTATGTACTCCTTCCCATTTTATGCAACTTTTCGTATGATCTGGTCTTACTCTGCCGTGGGATAGACGTTCGAGTAGTTTTCTTTGGAAGTATATGTACATAAGAAAAAAAAACAGTCGACCAGCGATAAATACCAAAGTTCGGGCTCGAATATCAAGCTGCGTATATTGGCCAAATTTGCAGAACACTGAAAGCCAGATTTCAAGAACACCTATCAAATAAAAAACACGGCCTTTGCGGTACATCTAAAGACTATTGTCCTCCCACGATGCAGAACTTAAAGATTCTCCACTACGCTCAAAAAGGAAAAAAATTCAACATCCTGGAAGAAATGTAAATAGCTAAGCACACAGGGAAAAGAAAGAGGCACTTCTAAATGATCACCTGGCTGGAAGTGTATTTTGACACTGAGATCACTATTTAGCGTTAACAACTAGGCCTTGGATGTTATGAAATTGAATAGTGCCGCCTACTGCTTTTCCTAATAGGTTATCTTTTTAAACTTTAAAGTTGTAAATTTTCCTGATTTTTATTTTCCCTTTTTACACTCAGTTAGTGCTCTATATGATGGATACAGTGAGAAGCAGCCGCCACTACCGCACTTCCACAGATGTAACTTCACGTTTTTAACAAGAAGGCCCACTATGGTTTGCAGAATGAAAATTTTTTGTCGGTTTATTGATTCTTATTACGAGCCGTATGACATATAAAAGTCGCTGGCGCTCTAGAGCTGATGTAATTCAATTTTTATCAAGAAGATTCATTATTATCTGGAAGTGGGATTTTTAATATCTATTCTTGCTATCAGGTCTTGTAGTGAGGAGTGTTTGTGTTTTGTGTAGTGTACTGAAGGTTGGATGGGTAGATCACATAACTAATGAGGAAGTATTGAATAGTATTGCGGAGAAGAGAAGTTTGTGGCACATCTTGACCAGAAGAAGGGATCGGTTGGTAGGACATGTTCTGAGGCATCAAGGGATCATCAATTTAGTATTGGAGGGCAGCGTGGAGGGTAAAAATCATAGAGGGAGACCAAGAGATGAATACACTAAGCAGATTCAGAAGGATGTAGGTTGCAGTAGGTACTGGGAGATGAAGAAGCCTGCACAGGATAGAGTAGCATGGAGAGCTGCATCAAACCAGTCTCAGGACTGAAGACCACAACAAACAACAACAACTATATAGTTAACACTGCCAGTTTTCATCTTTCATTTAACTATATATTATATTTCTTGGTTTTATTTGCATTTATCAGCATCCCACTGAAGTGTATTCTACGAATTTTCTTGGCGTCGAGACATAGCATTGATACTGTTAGTAATACAGGAAGCCAGTATAGCACATTCTCGTATATCAGGGGGAGTGGTGAGGGGCGTAGATTCTGGTCTTAGGGAGATTCCGGGATGCACAACTTTTGTTGGCTATAATACTACTTGGGACACTCAAAATTGGTATTCGGTGTTCCCTGTGTACTTTTATACTCTCCCATTACTGCAATGTATTTTTAATATACTTTAGTTTTTAACTTTTATTCACCCTGATTATTTTGGCTATTAGCGTAAGCATTTTATCAGCAATTTTTAGAACAACAGTCATCTACAATGAAGCTCCAAAGAAACTAGTATAGGCAGGCGTTTTCAAATAGAGATGTAAACGAGGAGAATAAGGCGCTGCGGTCGGCAACGCCTATATAAGTAAACAGGTATATGGCGCAGTTGTTAGATCGGTTACTGCTCCTACAATGGCACCATTTCAAGATTTAAGTGAGTTTGAACATGGTGATATCGTCGGCGCACGAGCAATGAATGGGTATTCTCAGGTACGACGATTTCGCTAGTGAATATCAGGAATCCGGTAAAACATCAAATCTCCGACATCGCTACAGCCGGAAAAAGATCCTACAAGAACGGGACCAATAACGACTGAAGAGAATCTTTCAAAGTGACAGAAGTGCAGCCCTTGCGCAAATTGCTGCAAATTTCAGTGATGGGCCATCAGCAAGTGTCAGCGTGCGAACCATTCAACGAAACATCATCGATATGGGCTTTCGGAGCCGAAGGTCCTCTCGTGTACCCTAGATGACTTCGTATCCAGTGTAATGAGTGCAGCCAGAATTGCGCTACACCTCCGGCATGTTCCTGAGGCGAAGATTTACTGTAGACCTGGTCCTGTTTGGTTTGAATTGGACTGTGCCACATGCCGTAATAAGGTAATCTGCTGCTTCTTTGTTATTTCTAGTGTGGGTTGTGAATTTAGGGACAGAGCGGGTTACATATTAAAACAAAATACCTTTCGGGACTGCTTGTTTCTTCATATGACATAACTTTGTACTGAGGCTGGGATTACAACAAATACCTCTCAAGTTCTATTACATTAGGATAGCATACGACGAGTGCCTTTTCACTGTCCACCATTTTTATCGTGTTCGAGACTATTTGTATTCATGACCTAAATAACACAGTTGTCTTGAATGAGATTGGTAGAAGCTACTGCTGAACACGATCCGCGTTTTGAGAACTAGCCGCCCGTGTCACATAGAAACCTTCGCTTGTAAGAAAAACTCATACATTATGAGGAAACATCGAATCTGGGGCTCGACTCACAACGTAAAGCCTTAAAAAATTGTGAACAGTGCAAAGTAGAGCCATATGGACCGCACTCACTCAGGCAATACAGAGCAAGTGTTCATATCACTTGCGTAAATCATATCACAGCATAGAGGCGGACAATGCTATTAGTGAATAAAGAACATTTACTGCTGTCAGCGCACAATATTCCTGTTAGATCTTCTGCAGTGCAAGTCCATTGCCGAATCCGTATTGGAATATACGCTGTTGTTACATATACTGACTAGGCAAAATAAAGTTGCACTAAAAATATTTCATGCGCCTTGAGATAGCCGAGCCAACTTACATCGTCTGCCCAGGTAACGGAAGATGTAAGTTGTGTAGCGTGGTTTATGGTGCATGAAGTATTTTTCTGGGCCAGTTTTACACAGAGGTGGCAAAAGTCCTGGGGTAAATCCTAATATGGCGCCAGACATTATTTTGCACGACGTAGTGGAGTAAACCGACGTGGCATGGACTCAAGAAATCGTTGGAAGCTCCCCTATAGCCGCCCATAACTGCAAAGGTGTTGCAGGTTCAGGTTTTTGTGCACGAACGGATCTCACGATTATGTCCCATAAATGTTCCATGGGATACATTTCGGTCGATCTTGGTAACCAAAGCATTCACTCGAATTATCCAAATTTCTGCGGTTATTTCACGCATTGTTGCTTGTGTATTAGCACTGACAACCGTATGAAAATGGCGCTGCTGTCTGTGGTAAAGCAAAGGCCGTCGGAAACTGCGTTGTCCGTGGTGAGAGGTGATGCCTGAAATCTGGTATTCTTGGCACACTCTTGGCACAATTGATCTCGGTATACTGAATTCCCTGGAGATTTTCGAAAGGGAATATCCCATGCTTCTAGCTGTAACAACCATTCCACGTTCAAAGTCTGGCCACTATCACATCGGAAGTCTTTTCACACGAATCACCTGAGTACAAAGGGCAGATCTGGCAATGCCCTTTTATACTTTGTGGGCACGATACTATCGTCATTGGTATACCTGCATATCGATATCCCACGAATTTTGTCACCTCAGTGTATCTTGCCTTTTCTGTACGTTACCCTCAGCTAGTTTTACTCCACTGCTAGCCAAGCCTCCCGGAATCTCCGTACACTGTGATCTCCGCCCACACGCATCTATGATGCTCCTACATTTGTTGTCATGCTCTACTCACTCTACGAAGGGCGTCTTCCCGGATTAACGTCATCTTTAGAAATCCAGCTACGTACATCCATGGTCTGTTATTCATTCACCTGATTTCATTTCCGTTTCTTGATTGTTCCATGATAGACTTGTTAATCTCTTAGCACTCTGAAACAAGCACCTGTCTATTAACCCCTGACGAACCATCAGTTTTAATAGTTTTCGAATTAAAAACCGCATCCCGCCGTCGTGAGTCAGAATGGTAAGAGTAACATCCAGACCGGTGGATAGGCCGCTACGCTCAGGGTGATTCTGCCTTTTCAAGTAGCCCTCGGGGTCTCTTGACATTACAGTCTGTTATGAACTTCTTATGGGCGGGGTTGACAGTCACGCAGAATTTTTTAAAAGACATCATATTCGCCATTGAGTGTTGCAATTAGTAGTTTCACGATTGCAGTTTGAGACATTTTCAAATGGTGCTGCAGAGGCTAAAAAAAAAAAAAAAAAGAAATAATTGAAGGACAGAATGTATATGGAGAGCTACATAAACATGTTATCTAGACAGTAAAGCACCACAAAATGGTGTAAATTATGTATCACTCAGATTTGGCTTCAGCCCATGTCAGACTTTAAAATCTTCCAACACGCATATACGTCATTGTCAAAAATAAGGCTTTACACTGTAGAAGTAACACCAGACGAGTGCGAAGCTCTGTTCGAAAGATCATGCAGTGACGTACACTGTGCGCTTACTTCTCATATTTTTTAGCTTTTGCAGTACCACTTGAATATGGCTGCTGAAATGTAGGGTTTCGCAGGGATCGAATGAAGGCTGGAGCCACGGGTCGTAACACATCTGAAATGTAACGTCCACTGTTCAAAGTTCCGTCAATGGGAACAAGAGGTGACCGAGACGTGTAACCAATGGCACCCCATAGCATCACGTCGGGTGATACGCCAGTATGGCGATGAAGAATACACGCTTCCAATGTGCGTTCACCGCGATGTCGCCAAATTGCAGTTGTGAAATAAATAATTGCTACACTCAACGGCGAATATGATGTCCTTTAATCACAGTTTTTTATATATAAGACAATGTTTACGCACCACTTGACGACAATACTGAGTGACCTCCAGGATGACGTCCTGATGAAAATTGTCAGGGACATGACCGAACGCGTATGTGTCGAACCAAACACCGCTTAGATGTTTGTCGTATAACACGAGAAGGGCGCACAGAACCTTTGAAATTATGTGTAAGAAGAAAATTTGCTTTCCACACAATGGATAATTCGCACTTTTTTAATGTAATACTTCCAGAAATATATTAATCCAAAATCCGATAAATCATTGGCAATCGCCCTGAATTTTCAACCCTGATGTCAGTAACACAACCTCTGGATTGTTTCACACTGCACGGTCACGCATTCTCTACCGCCAACATGCGAGCAGGATATCAACTGTGATCCTGCAATGTCGCTCCACTTTGTCGCTGGATCCATGTATGTAAACAAAACGCTAAGTTGCAGAATGAATCGTAATGAACACGGGGAGGGTGGGCTTAACTGCGCTGAGAGCACTTGGCGTGATCCGCTCGCGAGTGCCCTCCAGCTGGCGGGCGGGCGGAGATTTACTGCTCGCTCGCCATCGCCGCTGCTGCTGGCTATGGGCGGAGGCCATGAATATGCAAACGGCACACCCGCGGCACATCTTGGACACGCGCGCGACAGCCACCGGCGCTGCAGCTGCACAGCTGCGCAGCTGCAGCCGGCAGCTGGTAGCGGGCGGCGCGTGCCGAAGATGTATCGGCCTGTGGTCCGCTGTTTCGCTGTCACGTGATGCCCAGCCATCAGTCTCGGCATGAGCTGTGGCTCTGTCACGTCGGGTGTGGCAACGGTTCGGGACGGGGCAGCAGGGATGTGGACCTGACGCACAGTAAATGAAGGTGGATGGTTGCTACACTAAAACGATTGTTGACAGCCACTGCTTGTCATCTGCAGCTTGTAAGTTTTTCTTACCGAAATGAATTTTCATTCTCTAGTGGAACGTGAGGTGTTATGAATCTTTCTGACTGACTAACACTCTGTGGCACACGATCAGAATGTAGCCACCTGCGGACAGTGTTCTTACTGCCTGAGCTGTACAGACACAACACGCACGAGAGAGTTGTAGTATCATGTACCAACACTACTCCACAGATGTCGCGATGTTGGCAGTGTAATTGGAAGTTTACGTCAGACACCGATAGCGGTCGCTAGGGATCTGGCGGACCCAATGGTGTTTGTCCGCTGCACTACGCCTCCAGGAGCTCCCACGAGCGCCTTCCGCTGCGATTGGTAGCAGCCACTCATCCCACTTGTGCTTGGAGCCTCTTCGCTACAGCACCACTCTTCGGGCTTAGTATAGTGAGCCTCTTCTTTGTAGATATTAAGAGCTCAATGTCGACCAGCGACTGGCAGATGCACACCATTTCTCTGCTATGATATACGCCAGTTGGGTGAGGTATCAGGCGGCTTGCTACCAGTTCTAGACCACTTACAAGAGGCATCCAGTAAGTAATACATTTTCTGTCTCTCAATTTCGTTTGAAAACAAGCAGAATTTGTCGTGGACATCGTGGAATATTCCTATTTCATCCCCTATAGTTTCATAGAGTTCCGACAGATGGCGTTACAAGTAGCTTTCAAAATGGCGTCCATAATGGAAGTTCGTTCCTCGCAGAGAGCTGTCATTGAGTTACTTTTAGCGGAAAACCAGAGCATCGCAATTATCCATAGGCCTTGCAGCAAGCCTACAGAGACCTGACAGTGGACAAAAGCACGGCAAGTCGTTGTGCGAGGCGCCTGTCATCGTCGCAAAAAGGTTGCGCAAGCTTGCTCGATCTCCCACGTGCTGGCCAGCCGTACACAACTGAGACTGCTGCAATGTAGGAGTCATTAGAGGTGATCCATAGGTCACAGTCAAACACCTCGCTGCTCAACTGAACATCGCTGTTGGTAGCGCAGACACACTCGTCCGCCTTTTGGGGCACTCAAAGACGTGTGCCCGCTGGGTTCCTCACCAGCTAACAGAAGACCATGAAGAACAACGAAGGACCTTCAACGTGGAATTGCTTGCGGGTTGTTATTCGTGAAAATATTTTGTCGAACGTCGTCACAGGCGATGAATCGTGGGTTCCTCATTTCGAACCAAAAACAAAACGGTAATGTATGGACTGGCACAACACCACCTCTCCTCCGAAGAAAAAGTTTAAAATGGTTCAAATGGCTCTAAGGACTATGAGACTTAACATCTGAGGTCATCAGTTCCCAGGACTTAGAACTACTTAAACCTAACTAACATAAGGACAACACACACCTCCATGCCCGAGGCAGGATTTCAACCTGCGACCGTAGCAGCAGCGCGCTTCCGGACTGAAGCGCCTAGAACCGCTCGGCCACAGCGGCCGAGGAGAAAAAGTTTAAAGCAGCGTCGTCAGCCGGTGAAGTTATGGCGACCGTCTTTTGGAACTCCGAAGGGATTATTATGTTTAACATCCACCAAAAAAATGTTCAAATGTGTGTGAAATCTTATGAGACTTAATTGCCAAGGTCATCAGTCCCTAAGCTTACACATTACATAACCTCAATTATCCTAAGGACCAACACACACAGCCATGCCCGAGGGAGGACTCGAACCTCCGCCGGGACCAGCCGCACAGATCATGACTGCAGCGCCTCAGGCCGCTCGGTAACATCCTCCCTCATAGTGGAGCGATCAGTTCTGAAATGTATTGTGTTACCCTCAGGATACTGAAGAAACCACAAAAATGCAAACTAACTTCTCCTTCTCCATGACAACACAAGGTCTCACACAGGTCTGCGCACCCGAGAGGAGCTCACAAAACTTCTTTGGACTTTTCTTCCTAGCCTACGGCAAAGCCAGGAACCAGTAGCTTCCGTATTCCATCTGCCTGGCCCAATGTACTCTGTGGGGAGATGTACGTGGATGCTGAAGAGATAATTGATGCTCCAATGTCTACCAGTAGAGTGGTAGCACGCAGGAATACAGGCCCTCCCAGTAAGATGGCCTGAACGGAGATTATATTGAAAAATATGATTTTTCAGCCAGAAGAGTAGGAAATAATATGGGGTATTGGAAAACTGAGTAAAGCAAATGTCTGGGGAAAAAACGTGTTGTTTTGCTTGCTGCATGCTCCTTGTACAGTGCTTCATAGAGAGTTTCATGGGAGACTAGTTGTTTCCGTGAGCTTGGGACAAGTCTAGAGATATGCTAATAAGTTTTTCGGTCATAATTTACTTCTAAATTTTTTTTAAATACCACTTCTTACTTCTGCGTTTTTAACTACTCGCGCCGTAATGAATACTCCAGTACATTTAGAGCATGTAGCGGCGCAAATTCCACTTCTTCATTTGCTGCACATAGCGTCTGGAAATCCGCGACACTGACGACCAGGTACACTACTGGACATTAAAATTGCTACACCATGAAGAAATGCAGATGATAAACGGGTATTCATTGGGCAAATGTATTATACTAGAACTGACATGTGATTATATTTTCACGCAATTTGGGTGCATGCATCCTGAGAAATCAGTACCCAGAACAACCACCTCTGGCCGTAATAAAGGCCTTGATACGCCTGGGCATAGAGTCAAACAGAGCTTCAACACGATACCACAGTTCATCAAGAGTAGTGACTGGCGTATTGTGACGAGCCAGTTGCTCGGCCACCATTGACCAGACATTTTCAATTGGTGAGAGACCTGCAGAATGTGCTGCCCAGGGCAGCAGTCGAACATTTTCTGTATCCGGAAAGGCCCGTATACGACCTGCAACAGGCGGCCGTGCATTATCTTGCTGAAACGTAGGGTTTCGCAGGGATCGAATGAAGAGTAGAGCCACGGGTCGTAACACATCTGAAATGTAGCGTCCACTGTTCAAAGTGCCGTCAATGCGAACAAGAGGTGACCGAGGCGTGTAACCAATGGCACCCCATAGCATCACGCCGGGTGATGGGCCAGTATGGCGATGACGAATACACGCTTCCAATGTGCGTTCACCACGATGGCACCAAACACGGATGCGACCATCATGATTCTGTAAACAGAACCTGGATTCATCCGACAAAAAAGACGTTTTGCCATTCGTGCACCCAGGTTCGTCGTTGAGTGCACCATCGCAGGCGCTCCTGTCTGTGAGGCAGCGTCAAGGGTGACCGCAGCCATGGTCTCCGAGCTGATAGTCCATGCTGCTGCAAACGTCGTCGAACTGTTCGTGCAGATAGTTGTTGTCTTGCCAACGTCCCCATCTGTTGACTCAGGGATCGAGACGTGCCTGCACGATCCGTTAGAGCCATGCGGATAACATGCCTGTCATCTCGACTGCTAGCGATATGAGGCCGCTGGGATCCTGTACGGCGTTTCGTACTACCCTCCTGAACCCACCGATTACATATTCTGCTAAGAGTCATTGGATCTCTACCAACGCGAGCAGCAGTGTCGCGATACGATAAACGACAATTGCGATAGGTTAGAATCCGACCTTTATCAAAGTCGGAAACATGATGGTACGCATTTCTGTTCCTTACACGAGGCATCACAACAACGTTTCACCAGGCAACGCCGATCAACTGCTGTTTGTGTATGTGAAATCGGTTGGAAACTTTCCTCATGTCAGCACGTTGTAGGTGTCACCACCGGTGCCAACCTTCTGTGATTGCTCTGAAAAGCTAATCGCCCGCATCTCGTGGTCGTGCGGTAGCGTTCTCGCTTCCCACGCCCGGGTTCCCGGGTTCGATTCCCGGCGGGGTCAGGGATTTTCTCTGCCTCGTGATGGCTGGGTGTTGTGTGCTGTCCTTAGGTTAGTTAGGTTTAAGTAGTTCACAGTTCTAGGGGACTGATGACCATAGCTGTTAAGTCCCATAGTGCTCAGAGCCATTTTTTTGAAAAGCTAATCATTTTCATATCACAGCATCTTCTTCCTGTCGGTTAAATTTCGCGTCTGTAGCACGTCATCTTCATGGTGTAGTACTGGCGTGGCTGCATGCCCGGAAATTAATACCTTACGCTTCTTACTTGTTCAGCGGTTTCAATTCAACCATTGAACGAGCCGTTGAGTCTGGTTATTGTAGTGGAGATAGCAGCTGGAATACACAGAACAAGTGATTGAATGCATTTGGTCTAGGTGCTGCTCTGGTTTGAAGACGTTATAAAAAGAGAGGAAGTCTTGGCGTGCTATTTTAGATCGATGAAAGAATCGGTAGGCTGACTACCGCATCCCTCCAATACAAATCAGAGGTGTAAGTATTCTACTTCTCCGTATACTGCAGGTGGTGTAGCAAACTGTCGCTAGGTGTGGGCGTGGTGCGACGCTTCTGTGGCTCTTACCTTCCCTCTATATCGATACTCTGTCAGAGCAGGGAATCGAAATCACTGTTTGATACTAAAGGAGGGCTTATCGCGTGGTGTGACAAATGTGAGAATTATCGCGTAATCAGATGAACCGCTCATGCATCCAAGTTGTTGACGAGAATAATATACAGAAAGATGGAAAAAATATTGAGGATGTGTTAGATGACGATGAGTTTGGCTTTAGGAAAGGCTGTTAATGGAGGAAAGACTGAAGAAAAATCAAGACACGTTCATGGGATTTGTCGACCTGGAAAAAGCGTTCGACAACATAAAATGGTGCAAGACGTTCGAATCTCTCAGGAAAATATGGGTAAGCTATGAGGTAATATGCAACACGTACAAGAGCCAAACGGGAATAACAAGAGTGGTAGATCTAGAACAGAGTGCTCGGATTAAAGGGTGTAAGATAGGGATGTAGTGTTTCGCAACTACTGTTCAATATATACATCGAAGAAGCAATGACGGAAATAAAAGGAAGGTTCAGGAGTGGAATTCAGGGGGGACGCAAAGGAAAATGTAAAAATTTATTTAAAAATCATTATAGCCACATTTATAAATGTACAAACCTAAAATTTTGCGGTGTAAAGCAAAACAGCTGTGTTTTACGGGGAAAATGTAATAAAGTAGGCAGGATTAATATTTTGCCTTAAATTTGAATTGTTCGTTCTTTTATTGTCTTTTTTTTTATAAAAAAACGATAACTCTAATTTTAATCATGCAATTAATCTGATTGTAGTGTCCTGAGAAGGTTATTAGGCCACTGAACTACAGCTAGTAATCTATGATAGAAATGATATCATTAACAGAGTTTTTAACTTTGCACATCTAAAATTAATGTTTTTTCTACATACGATCATCTAAAAATCAGAATGGAATAGTAGGATCTCGTATTTTTTAGTTTCAGGGAGACCGCAACACAGTGCGATCAGTTTCTGAAAATTTCATAGCATTAGCGCATACACTTTTAGAGAAAAGGCTTGTAATAACGTAAAAACTGTAAAACAGAGAAAATGTGGCTCAAAGATTTTCTTCTCATACTTCTACACGTAATAAGCTTACCTGAATTTTAAAATCCTCCATACCGATACTCTTCATCTTCCTGGTTTCTCTTCTCTCCTCTTCGAATCTGGCTGGCTTGTATTTTCAGCTAACGGACTGATCTGTTAGCTTTCTTGACTCTGCTCTCGTCGATGTTGTAAAATGATTTTGTTGAATACACACCAGGATCTATATCAACTCTCTTCAGCACTTCAATTCTGCTGTTATTTCCATTATTCGAACATAAAACTGCATCATAGACACCTATTTTGATTACTTCAAGTTCACAGAATGTCCTTTTTGAGCATCAATGCAAATGAAATTATTGAGGCTTTCATTTCCATTTTGTGTCCTTCCTTGAAGACACTTCCTCAATAAATCAGGGTTTGCAGGAAACCTTAATGTGGGCTTAATTGCATTCATAACAGGTTCTGGTAATGAGTGTTTGTGTTGATGAACTTACACCAATCGTCTTTCGACACAGATTGTGCATTGGTGTTTGGTCAGTCGATAGTTTACGGGAAAAAAATTGCCCCCAAACCACGCCTCATTACCTGTATATTATGTGTGTTTTTCACGATAGCTCTCCCATAAAATAACTGAAGAGAATTAATTTCTTTCAGAGTAAGCCTGCCTTTTCCTCGTAGTGGTTTTCTGTCCTCAAATACTTCACCTTCTTTCTCTTTCAGCAAGTGACGAAGCCTACCACCAGCCCTATTTTGGATGTGACCAACACATTCCAACATTTCTATTGTTGTATTGTACGGATTTTATCTGTTACAGCTTTGAGCGAAGATAAGTTCCCGTCACCAAGGTATTTAGTATATCTAACACCATACTGGTAATTGGATCTGGAGAACATCCTCACAACTGCAGCAGCCTCCATGCCACCACTTATGCCACTATAACTTTTAGGGCATGCTACAGCATGCATTTCTTGCGACAGTTTCTCACTGTCTTCATTGTTGGACATTTTCCTTGTTGTACATTGGTGGCAGTATTTAGACATAATTTCTACATCTAAAACTTTACCTGAGTCAACACTAATAACAGATGCAGCTCCACACAGATGTATGTGACCCCTTTTCATTCAGGTCCCATCTACAGACACACTAAGGTCAGTAACATTTGTAGGCGATTCAGTGTCATAAATATCTACCCCAGGATCTTCTTCTTGGTATATTTCCACCAATTCCTCCACTGCTTTCTTCATACAAACTTTGGCAGACATTTCTTTATTATTTTTTTCAAGCCTTCACAAGGTGGAGACATGTTCAGAAAACCACACAATAAAGTACCCCCTTACCTGCCCCGTCCAAGGCATCTTATAGCATGTGATAACCTAAAATTGCAGTGTCAGTTTTTTTGAAGGAGGAAAATGGAAATTCATTGCCACAAGAATTACAAATTAATTTAAAATTAGAAGCCATTCCCACTCTTCTTTCTTCAACAACAATCATGCATTCCGTATTTCTACAGCTAACTCATGAACATGAAAATATTATAGCCTGGCAGAGAAGCTCTAAGTTAATAAGTCTTAATCCAGTGGAATCCATATCAACATCATTCACGCACCTGCACAATTCTCCTGTCCCAAGTTTCGATAATGAAGCTGAGAGCTTATGTTCTTCATTTCGAGCTACTTCCTCTTTTTTGTTGGTAAACCGATTTCCATGAAACCTCCGTTTCCTGAACACAGTTTTTTCACCACCCATTATACATAAATCTTGACTTCCACGTAAAGGTTTGCGAATTCAACCTTCCACCTATTAATATGTGTTAGTATTGTGAAAACGTCAATAACCCACACGCAAGAAAGTTTTCGGGCAAAGATATAGATGTCAGCCAGGGATATAGATGTCAGCCAAAGATAGCCTTCACACTGACGAAAATTCCGCTGAAGCAAGCAGTTTCCCAAATGTCAGGAAATGTGGGAGCGGCCGCCAGTCCAGAGTTAATCAGTTTAACAATTTAAAGGCATTTCTAAAGCTGCTCTCACGATATAATTCACACACAACATACATTAAATTGTTTAGATCAAGAAAATAATATTTTTGAAATATCGATTTATTGACCAAAATCCATTACATCCCCCCCTTAAAATTCAATGTGAAAGTATATCAGTGATACGATTCGCTGGAAACATCGCTATCCTCAGTGGAACGGAAGAAGAATTACATGGTCTGCTGAATGGAATGAACAGTATAATGAGTACAGAATATGGATTGGGAGTAAATCGAAGAAAGACGAAAGTAATGAGAAGTAACAGAAATGAGAACACCGAGAAATTTAACATCAAGATTGGGGATCACGAAGTATATGAAGGAATTCTACTACGTAGACAGCAAAATAACCAATGATGGATGGAGCAACGAAGACATCAAAAGTAGTCAAGCACTGGCCAAAAGGGCATCCCTTACCAAGAGAAGACTACTAGTATCAAACACTGGCCTCATTTTGAGGAAGATATTTCTGAAAAAGTTTGTTTGATGCTCAGCGCTGTATGGTAGTGAAATATGGGCTGCGGGAAAACGGGAATAAAGGGGACCGAAGCTACAGACGAATCAGGTGAACTGACAAGGTAAGGAGTGTGGAGGTTCTGCGCAGAATCAGAGAGGAAAGAAATATCAGGAAAACGGGGATAAGAAGTAAGGACAAAACGACAGGGCATCTGTTATGATGTCAGGGAATACGTTCCGTGGAACTACAGAGAGCTGTAGATGGTAAAAATTGTGGAGGCAGACAGAGATTGGAAAATATGGAATAAGTAAATGAAGATGGAGTTTGCAAGTGCTACTCGAAGATGAAGAGATTGTCGCAGGAGAGGAATTCGTAGCGGATCATTGCTACTTGAGGTTTTCAGTTATGTACGGAGATGAACTCGAGTTTAAAATGAGCTAAAACATACAGATTTCAGTTATCCTTTTTACGGTTCTGCACCTTTATCGTAAAAACTAATCACTTAGCATCACTTCGTTGACCGTCTGTCTGTCTATGTGTGTGTCCGACCGTTAAGACGCCTTGTTCTCAGGAGCAGGTAGAGATTTTGAATTTTCTGTCTAAAACTACTGTCTACTGTCCCTTTAAGTTATGGGATGCCTTCTGGAGCCTCTAAGTCAATGCAGTCAAAAGATACGTCCATCGATATCACATATTTTAGTACCTGCAAACTCGCTCTTCGTAGCTATTGATGAATTATCTACGTTCATGTGCGGCCTGGTAGTTTCAACACACCCTTACGAGAACCAGGCGAGTTAAATTGAGATCTACGAATTTAAAATATGTAGATACAAGATGTTCTTCTCTCTAAATAACTGGCTTGGCTTCGTATTTTCCCGAGCGTGAACATTTGGAACATCTCAAGTGCGCTAATTTGATTCGCACTGGCCAGTCGGACTTTTTGAATCAAATGATGTGCAGTTTCTAGGCAACTGCTAGAATTCGAAATCATCTCAGTCAGGTGTCCGTAATGGCTACTAGTCAATCTTCGCGAATGTCGGTTATTACAATTCATCCAGCTAGTCTCTACAGCATTTCGTTACGAAACCTGTTAATAACATAAAACGGTGACATTAGTATAAATGAAAGAGTGTGACACAATGTTTCTACAAAAAAATGAGTAATTCCATTAATGTGTGTGTCTTAACAACACAGGGGCAGAAGAAGGAAAGCGTAAGAAACAAAGTGACAGAAGAAGAAAAGCTGACAAAAGATAGACGACACATCACAAAAATATTGCCATCAACACCACTTCCTCTAGGATTCAAAACACTATAGATTCATATTTCATAAATAAAACTTCTTTCTTTGCCATTAATGGCTCAGTGCATAATTAATTTGTTATAGGTAGTAAAACTAATTTTACTGTTTCAAGAAAAACTAGAAAAAGTACTAATACGTCGTTAAACGGTCTAGCGGCAATGCGCGTCCCTCGCAACCGACTGATCGCGGAATAGACTCGCGGTAGGACCACCTACTTTTCAGTCAAACTTAATCTAGCCTGTGCCTCTCGACGATGTTAGAAGTTTCAGAAAATACAACGTGGTTCAAATTCCACGTTAAACTGTTGGCTCCTAATAGGCAGTTGGATATCTGGGATGGGTTAGGAACACGAAAGTCGCTTAGGTAGAGTCCAATAGAAAGAATTGCACAAAGCCGTTCTGATAAACGAATTTCTTCTTATTATTATTTTTATTAGGTTTATGCATAATTAACTTTGCACGGAGTCCTCAGAATGCGAGTCCTACTCGCACTTCGCTGCTTTTTATGTTGAAACAGGACTCCTATTTGATTAGAAGGAGATCCTTTTGTGTGATACGTTCAAAATGGTAGGAACACATAGTCCGAAGTAACGTTGCTTGCAAGAACAATGTGTCTCCTTTTTCATTGTTTCATTACCAAGAATGCAGACAAAACAAATAAAAAAATTACAAAACACACTATTCATACACTACTGGCCACTAACATTGCTACATCAAGAAGAAATGCAGATGATAAACGGGCATTCATTGGACAAATATATTATACTACAACTGACATGTGATTACATTTTCACGCAATTTGGGTGCATAGATCCTGAGAAATCAGTACCCAGAACAACCACCTCTGGGCTAATAACGGCTTGATACGCCTGTGCATTGAGTCAAACAGAGCTTGGATGGCGTGTACAGGTACAGCTGCCCATGCAGCTTCAACGCGATATCACAGTTCATCAAGAGTAGTGTCTGGCGTATTGTGACGAGCCAGTTGCTCGGCCACCATTGACCAGACGTTTCCAATTGGTGAGAGGTCTGGAGAATGTGCTGGCCAGGGCAGCAGTCGAACATTTTCTGTGTCCAGAGTGGCCCGTACAGCACCTGCAACATGCGGTCGTGCATTATCCTGCTGAAATGTAGTGTTTCGCAGGAATCGAATGAAGAGCAGAGCCATGTGTCGTAACACATCTGAAATGTAACGTCCACTGTTCAAAGTGCCGTCAATGCGAACAAGAGGTGACCGAGACGCGTAACTAATGGCACTCCATACCATCACGCCGGGTGATACGCCAATATGGCATGACGAAAACAAGCTTCCAATGTGCGTTCAGCGCGATGACGCCAAATACGGATGCGACCATCGTGATGCTGTAAACAGAACCTGGATTCATCCGAAGACATGACGTTTTTCCATTTGTGCACACAGGTTCGTCGTTGAATACACCATCCCAGGCGCTCCTGTCTCTGATGCAGCGTCAAGGGTAACCGCAGCCATGGTCTCCGAGCTGATAGTCCATGCTGCTGCAAACGTCGTCGAACTGTTCGTGCAGATGGTTGTTGTCTTCCAAACGTCCCCTCTGTTGACTCAGGGATCGAGACATGGCTGCACGATACGTTACAGCAATGCGGATAAGATGCCTGTCATCTCGACTGCTAGTGATACGAGGCCGTTGGGATCCAGTACGGCGTTCCGTGTTACCCTCCTGAACCCACCGATACCATATTCTGCTAACAGTCATTGGATGTCGACCAACGCGAGCAGCAATGTCGTGATACGATAAACCGCAATCGCGATAGGCTACAATCCGACCTTTATCAAAGTCGGAAACGTGGAGGTACGCATTTCTCCTCCTTACACACACGCATCACAACGTTTCACCAGGCAACGCCGGTCAACTGCTGTATATGTATGAGAAATCGGTTGGAAACTTTCCTCATGTCAGCACGTTGTAGGTGTCGCCACCGGCGCCAACCTTGTGTGAATGCTCTGAAAAGCTAATCATTTGCATATCACAGCATCTTCTTCCTGTCGGTTAAATTTCGCGTCTGTAGCAGGTCATCTTCGTGGTGTAGCAATTTTAATAGCCATTAATGTACATCCGTTCCTGCGGTTCAGCTGAAACATCGAGATTCGCTTCGTTTGGTTTCCGAAAAATAGCTGAGGCAGGCGTAATGGAACCGCTGCTCACTGCATGCGAATATCCTCAAAATTCCGATCCATACATCGCCACCTCTTCCCGCTTTAGTGCCCTCTTGTCTATTCCCTTCTTCTGCGCTTCTTCTTCCTTTTCTTCTATTACTACTACTTCATCTTTCCCCCTTCTTCTTCGCCCTCTTACTGCCCCTTTCCTTTCTCTCTTCCTCTATTTTTTTCAACCCGTCACAAAACTGTGCTCCAATAGAAATTCAGCTCAGGGGACTAGTCAAATCACTGGGGTTAGTTATTACAACAACTCCTCACTGTTGTTACAGTATCTCAGCAAACACTGGCATCTCCTGGAGGGGACACAGCAACCGTTCTCATTAATATGCAGAACACAGGCACAATTCGCGTAAAATGTGATTACTTGACCGGTTTCGTTCATCTCACGCTAGCATCCTAGTAGTTGTGCATAAAAGTAGCATCAGCTGATATTTTTATGTATCTTTTGACGATGCCATTCTGTTTTAGGATATGTTTCAAACGTATCTAAAGATGGTCAGCACAGACGACAATTTTGTGACCACAGACACTAATAAAACAAATTTAATACTTCGCGGAGCACTGTTTTTATTCGCGACTATGAGACAGCTTGTGATAGTAACTTCATTTCATTTCCCAGATGTAAACACTCTGGAAGTGTCAGGCTCTATTCTGCGCCATCGTCAGCGCAAACTAGCATCGAATTTATTTCGTACAGCGAACCAGCGGAAGTCATTTTCGGTATTAGGCGCTGTTGTTTTCTGGTACGTTTACGACTCCGTAGGTCAGACGGATAACAGGCTAGTCGCTCGTAGACCGCTCATTTCCTGGATGACCGACAGAGAGAAAGTGGGAGATGGAGAGAGAGAGAGAGAGAGAGAGAGAGAGAGAGAGGTTTCCACAGCTGCGCGCCACATCTAGGTCGCCCACCCTCACTATATTTCCGCTGCTACTCGTCACAACCCACCCCAGTGGTACACGCAAATCGCCACATCGCGCGGCAAGTCATTTTGTGCGGCGAGCTACG
Source organism: Schistocerca americana (assembly GCF_021461395.2). Lineage (NCBI taxonomy): Eukaryota > Metazoa > Arthropoda > Insecta > Orthoptera > Acrididae > Schistocerca > Schistocerca americana. The sequence goes on along the minus strand of NC_060119.1, from coordinate 158,071,690 downwards.
CAATTTGCAGCCGGCTTCCCCTCCCCCCCGGCCACCCCTCTGATGTGCAGGCGGTTTCGATCGGCCCCCCGACGCCCCCGCGCCGCCGCCGCCGCCTCCATCGCCACCGCGCGGTCCATCTGGCACCAAACGACCTCCGGACGCCTCTTTAACGGCAGTGTCGCCGATAAATCCAGACGGCGGGCTGCTGAACACACAGCAGCCACCCCCTTTCCCAAACCACATCACACCATGCACACACACACACACACACACACACACACACACACACACATACACAAACAGACATACACATACACAGAGCAGGGCCTCGGCAAACCGTGACTTAACGGCTGCCATTGTTTATTGAGAACACTACGCCAGGAAACTGGACCTCCTCTATCCGTTAATAACACGTCCGCCGGATGCGAAAGCGCAGCACAGATTGCTGTGCGATACTGCATCGGCTATTGTGGCCCGACGCTCCCAAATGTCAAACAAGTCGTTTTCAGTGAAAATTGCTAGTGTATTCCGCATGTCCGCAGGCTTTCCGCATTTTGTAACGGTACGGTTGCATGTTTTACTCTACTCTCCGCTAAAATACAAAGTTCAGATATAAGTAGGAAAATATAAATTTCAGATTGTTGTTGAGTGATGGGAGAAGAGCGACTAGTGGGGAAAAAATCAATTTATTCATGATTTTTGGAAAAATTTGTTTCGTCAAAGAACTTCGTTCCATCGGATTAGGGAAGGAAGGAGAAGGATGTTGCCCGTGTTCTTTCAAAAGAACCATCCTGGCGTTTGAATCGATTTAAGGAAATCACGAAAAACCTAAATGAAGATGGCCGGACGCGGGTTTGAATCGTCACCCTCCCGAACTCCTTACAGTTTGTGGTGGCTCACTTTCTGAGAGTAAAATATTGAATCCTAACGCTAAAGTTCATATTTTTTGAACTGCTGTAGTCTGTCTCGGTTGAATCTACTCCTACAAAGGAATTAAAATGAAAATTGCCTGGTAAATTAATTTACCAGTCTAAGAATTACATCTGGGAGCCTAAAATTCGAATATTACTGCTACGATAATGTTACCACCAATTCACGCGATAACCACCCATGCCGAAATTAAAAATACTGCACGTTCTGTAAACTGACTGATTTTGTAAAGGAAATGACTGAATACTGAATATTGAAATACTATTACAGGTATATTGCATCTCGTAGTACGAAAAGTCTGATCAGTTTTTTAAAATATTAATATTAATAGCAGCGGTTATAGCCTGGCGCAACAAAAGACACTACTGGCCGTCATGGATGCACTGTTAAAACTGACTGCTTCAGTTACAGTATTTTCTTGTTTCTTCGCAAAAACAGCGAGTTGTCGGGTTGTGGAACTATGTTTTGGTCGTTCTTCTGCACGTACAGATGTTAACGAGCACTGTGCCGCAGATCCACTGATAAATTAATCTACCAGCGTAAGAATCGTAACTGTCAACCTAAAATTTGGATCTGACTGCTTCAATAATATTCCGCTAATTCACGAGCTGTCTACGCCCACGCCGAAATTAAAAATACATAATAATGCGGGACACTAGAGATCTACCTAGGCGGGAAACTACCTCAAACTGGCCTACAAAAACTACCTAAGCTACACCGCATGCAAGTCGCGCAAGATTTTCAACATTCGCGCAAACTATCAGCCCTATAGAAATGTTTGTAGGAAATTTAATGTAGTTTAATTTTGTTTTCGCTCGAGGGTGCGACTTTCAATATATAACGTACAGTAGTGATATTAAATATGTTCTATCTCGGAAATCATACTGAATGTGGCGTATGTTCACACGAAATTTTTTGTTTAGAATCACTAATACTATCCGCCGAAAGCATTACTGCTTAACACTTAGCACAAAAGCTTACAGGACAGGCAGGTGAGACAAGAACGCATCGAAACCGCGCAGCAGAATAACAGCCACTGCTCTGGTACATCGGACAGCTCAGATGAATATGGTTGTTGGGCCGTTTTCCTCATTCGTTAAGGCAAAAGCTCGACTGTTCCGCAATCTTGACCTCAGACAATACTGCGCACGAATACCGTATTTGCGATGCACATATCTAAGTTTTCAGGACTCACTGACAGATGGTGCACACGATTTCTCAGCCTAGGTTAACTAGTCACTGTGGTGACAGGAAGGTTCCCCAACCATAACGTCAAAACTATTATATACTATCCAAATCAAGTAGACCAGGACTCTTACGCGGGGATAAACGCTACTAGAGGATGTTGCGTTCAGTAACGTATTCGTTGACGCTAAACACACGACGAACAGCTTTAAAGCAGAGACGGACTTAAATTACTTGAGTACATTATAATTAAGACTGAAATCCGTATTATAAAAATAGGTGTATGTTTGTGTGTGTGTACGTACGTTTCACACTTCCTGCAAAGCCACTGGACCGATTTCATCAAAGCCTAATGCACATGTACCTCAAAGTCAAACAACTGCAGGGGTAAGAACCACCTATCTATCAAAGGACTGGAGGTGGGGGAGAAAAAGACGAGTAGCTCACGACACGTGAATTACCAGACTTCATTGTGCAGTAATTGAGAATGATAGCATTTAGCAATTTGCAACCAATTTTACACAAAATTTGAAACCTTAACGAAACTTTTTCTCGCTGAGCATTCAAAATGATAAAAGGAAAAATGTCTATCGCTTATTGTTTTTCCGCTGTTCATGCAGTAGAAGTACCGCATGAGGCAAGACAGACCGGCACGGTAGCTCAGCGTGTTCAGTCAGAGAGGTGATTTTGGCCTCTGTAATAAAAAAAAAACTGAGTGGAAGGATCAACAAACGAACTTGGTCGGATGTCACGTGACCTCCGTAACGACCAAACACAACGATCACCAATGAACAAGAAAAAGGGGTAGCGTCTTTGATTCATAATTAAAATGTCTTCGATCCCGGATTCGAAATCCGCCACTGCTTAAATTTTGATTAATAATCAGCATTTGCGGCCGAAGACTTCCGATATAAGAAGTCACCCTTATTCTGCCAACGGCATGGTCAAACAGGGCGGAAGAGTGGACAGAGGTTCAAGGAGCTCTCTTGTCCTAGGGGTGGGAAACTGCCCCTAAAGGCGGAAGACTCAGCAATGATCAACAACATGAGGATGCAGAAGTCAATGGAAACCACTGCATTAAAGACACGTAAAGTGTATCCAAAGGACATGTGGACTGAAATTGAAGAAGTGTCACGTAGATCTCTCCATCGGCAAAGATTCCGGAACAGTCCCCCATTTGGATCTCCGAGAGGGGACTACCAAGGGGGACGTTACCACGAGAAAAAGATTGAATAATCCACGAAAGGATAACGTTCTACGAGTCTGGGCGTGAAATGTCAGAAGCTTGAACATGGTAGGGAAACCAGAAAATCTGAAAAGGGAAATGCAAAGGCTCAATCTAGATTTAGTAGGGTCAGTGAAGTGCAAAGAAGAGAAGGGTTCTTGGTCAGATGAGTATAGGGTAATATCAACGGCAGCAGAAAATGGTATAACGGGAGTATGAGTCATTATGAATAGAAAGGTAGGGCAGAGAGCATGTTACTGTGAACAATTCAGTGACAAGGTTGTTGTTATCAGAATCGACAACAAACCAACTCCGACAACTATAGTTCAGGTATACAGGACGGCGTCGCAAGCTGAAGAGACAGAGCAAGTGTATGAGGGTACTGAAAGGGTAATAGAGTAAGTAAAGGGGGAAGAAAATCTAATGATCATGGGAGACTGGAATGGAGTTGAAGGGGAAGGAGTAGAAGAAAAGGTTATAGGAGAATATGGGTTTGGGACACGGAATGAGAGAGGAGAAAGACTAATCGAGTTCTATGACAAGTTTCAGCTACTAACAGTGAATACTCTGTTCAAGAAACATAAAGAGAGGAGGTATACTTGGAAAAGGCAGGGTGATATGGGAAGATTTCAGTTAGATTACATCATTACATAGATAAAGATTCTGAAGTCAGATACTGGCTTTTAAGGTGTACCCGGGAGCCGATATAGACACAGATGAGAATATAGTGTTGATGAAGAGTAGGCTGAAGTTAAAGAGATTAGTCAGGAAGAATCAACACGGAAAGAAGTTGGATACGGACCTACTAAGGAATGACGAGATACGGTTGAAGGTCTCTAAGGCTATAGATACAGCAATAAAGAATAGCCCAGTAGGCAGTACAGTTGAAGATGAATGGACATCTTTAAAAAGGAAAACATTGGTAAAAAGGTGATAACTGCAAAGAAACCATGGGTAACAGAAGAAATACTTCAATTCATCGATGAAAGGAGGAAGTATAAAAATGTTTCGGGAAACTCAGGAACACAGAAATACAAGTCCCTGAGGAATGAGATAAATAGGAAGTGCAGGTAAGCTAAGACGAAATGGCTACAGGAAAAATATGAAGACATCGGAAAAGAAATGATTGTCGGAAGGACACATCAGTATACAGGAAAGTCAAAACAACCTTCGGTGACACTAAACCGATGCAGTGGTGACAACATTAAGAGTGCAACCGTAATTCCAATGCAGAGGAGAGAGCGGATAGGTGGAGAGAATACACTGAAAGCCTCTGTGATAGAAGAAGAAACAGGAGTAGATTTAGAAGAGATAGGGGATCCAGTATTAGAATCAGAATTTAAAAGAGCTTTGGAGGACTAAAGATCAAATCAGGCAGAAGGGATGAATAACATTCCATCAGAATTTCTAAAGTCATTGGGCGAAGTGGCAACAAAAGTACTATTCACGTTGGTGTGTAGAATGTATGAGTCTACCGACATACCATCTGACTTTCGGAAAAGCATCATCCACACAATTCCGAAGACGGCAAGAGCTGACAAGTGCGAAAATTAGCACACAATCAGCTAAACAACTCATGCATCCAAGTTGCTTACAAGAATAATATACAGAAGGAAGGAAATGCGCTAGATGACGATCAGTTTGGCTTTAGGAAAGGTAAAGGCACGAGAGAGGCAGTTCTGACGTTGCGGTTAGAAATGGAAGCAGACTAAAGAAAAATCAAGACACGTTCATAGGATTTGTCGACCTGGAAAAAGCGTTCGACAATGTAAAATGGTGCAATACGTTCGAAATTCTGAAGAACGTAGGGGTAAGCTATAGGGAGAGGCTGGTTACATACAATATGTACAAAAGCGGATAGAGAATAATAAGAGTGGACGACCAAGAACGAAGTGCTCGTATTAAAAAGGGTGTAAGACAAGGATGTAGCCTTTCGGCCTACTGTTCTATCTTTACCTCGAGGAAGCAAATATGAGAATAAAACGAAAGGTTCAGGAGTGGATTTATAATTCATGGTGAAAGGATATCAGTGATACGATTCGCTGATGACATTTCTGTCTTGAGTCAAAGGAAAGAAGAATTACATGATCTGCTGAACGGAATGAACAGTCTAATGAGTACAGAGTATGGATTGAGAGTAAATCGACGAAAGGCGAAGGTAATGAGAAGTAGTGGAAATGAGATCAGCGAGAAACTTAACATCAGCATTGATGGTCACGATGTAGAATGTCCGCCCCTGGTAGCTGAGTGATGCCGGTACGACAGATCAGCGTGTTCGCTCAGAGGGCTGCGTGCTCTCTGTAATAAAAAAAAAAAACTGAGTCAAGGAATCAACGATCAACTTGAACAGATGTCTTGTGACGTCCTCCCAGACGAAACGAAACGAACTATATCGAAAAAAAAGTTGTAATCGCGACGGAGTGTCACACCCAACGGCCCGGGTTCGATTCCCCGCTGGGTGAGAGATTTTCTCCTCTCAGGAACTGGGTGTTGTTTTGTCCTTATCGTCGTCATTTCATCCCCATCGACATGCAAATCGTCGAAGTGGTTAACTCGAAAGACTTGCATCAGGTGAACGGTCTATCCGACGGGAGGCCCCAGCCACGTGGTGTAGATGACGTTAAGGAATTCTCTTACCTAGACAGTCAAATAACGAGTGACGATCGGGGCTCGGAGGACATTAAAAGCAGACTAGCAACGGCAAAAAGAGCGTTTCTGGGCAAGAGAAGCCTTCTAATATCAAATATGGGCCTCAATTTGAGGAAGAAATTTCTGGCAATGTACGTCTGGAGTACAGCATCCTGGGGTAGTGAAACATGGACTGTGGGAAAACCGGAAGAGAAGAGAATCGAAGCATCTGAGGTGTGGTGCTACAGACGAATGTTGAAAATTGAATGGACTGATAAGGTAAGGAATGAGGAGTTTCTGCGCAGAATCGGGGGGAAAGGAACATGTGGAAAACACAGAATGAGATTTTCACTCTGCAGCGGAGTGTGCGCTGATATGAAACTTCCTGGAAGATTAAAACTGTGTGCCGGACCGAGACTCGAACTCGGGACCTTTGCCTTTCGCGGGCAGAAGTAAAGCTGTGAGTACGGGGCGTGAGTCGTGCCTGGGTAGCTCAGTGGTAGAGCACATACCCGCGAAAAGCAAAGGTCACGAGTTTGAGTCTCGGTCCGGCACACAATTTTAATATGCCAGGAAGTTTCATGTGGAAAATACTGATAAGGAGAAGGGGCAGGAAGATAGGACATCTGTTAAGACATTGTACTACAGGGAGTTGTACGGTGCAGAAACTGTAGAGGTAGACAGAAACTGGAATACATCCAGCAAATAATTGAGGACGTAGGTTGCAAGTGCTACTCTGAGATGAAGGGGTGAGCACAAGAGAGGAATTCGTGGCGGGCCGCATCAAACCAGTCAGAAGACTGATGACCAAATATATATATACCACAGAATGTAACTGAAAAATTTCATTATTGTACGATATGATTTCATAAACTGTGAGATGTGTGAAAACTGGCGCAACGTCGACGACGTTTAAATTAAATGCTTCTTTGCTACTGTTTCCACATGCAACACAGTTTGCAAATCATATCAACGTAAGTTGCTGAATGTAACTACAGAATTATACTACTCTGCGACACACAGTTCAGGAGATAAGACACCATAAACATGAAGCACAAGACCAGACGCTGCGTGGTACTGGCACTGGACGCACAGCAATAAATAAATATCTGGGCAACACGGTTTCTCCGCAAGTCACCATTACAGATCTCGGCGAAATGAAAGGAATGGGGGCACGAACATAACGAGTACTCCAGGTTCCTATAGCACAGTAGACCCCCGAGACGTTGCTTGTAAACAGAGTACTGAGACCCTGCAGGAACGTTTATGAGCTGAAGGTGTGCGCTCGTGCGTTTATGTGTGCGTGTGTGTGTGTGTGTGTGTGTGTGTGTGTGCGTGTGTGTGTGTGTGTGTGAGTGAATGAGAGAGAGAGAGAGAGAGAGGTGGAGAGGGGGGAGAGAGAGAGAGGTGCAGAGACAGGGAGAGAGAGAGGTAGTGAGGGAAAGAGAGAGGTAGAGAGGGGGGAGAGAGAGAGAGGTGCAGAGACAGGGAGACAGAGAGAGAGAGAGGTAGTGAGGGAGAGAGAGCAGTAGAGAGGGGGATAGAGAGAGAGAAAGAGAGAGAGAGAGAAAGAGAGAGAGAGAGAGAGAGGGAGAGGTAGAGAGGGGGGAGAGATAGAGGTGCAGAGACAGGGGGAGAGAGAGAGAGAGAGAGAGAGAGAGAGGTAGTGAGGGAGAGAGAGAGGTAGAGAGGGGGATAGATGGATAGATAGAGAGAGAGAGAACGTGACATGGATAGAAAGAGAAAGTGAGCGAAAGAAAGAGTGTGTGACGGAGAGGGGGGGGGGGGGGGTGTGGACAGATTATAACCACTAGCGTTGGCCACTGCTGTCCGTCTTGAAATAAACGTATGACGTCACTTTTTGTCACACTCGCATTCAAAAGCGGTTCCTGAACGTGCTGCATATATGTCCATCAGTTATCCAAGAACAATAATTTAGCAACCATTTTAATTCTTCTACAGATCTTCTGATAGGTGACTTGCCGAACTCATGAGTTAAAAATTAATTGAGCATGTTTAGGCTGTGACTGTAGAGGAGTTTTAACAGGTGCCAACGCGCTCTCTAGGAACAGAAAAAACAACAAAGAGAAAATGAAAGTCTCCTAAGCCAATAAGCTACATGTCTGAAGATGGTGGACAACTGGAATGCCTAAATATTCTGTGTGATTGATTTGAGCATGTACCTACAAACCAGAGCATCCAAACTCCTCCAGTGAAAACATTTGCCACTCTTGTTGCCTGACCTGTTACAGTCTCTTCATCTCCGAGAAGCACTTGCAATTTCTGTCCTCATAGATTTGCTGGGTATATTCCAATCTCTGTCTTCTTCCACAGTTTTTACCCTCTGCGGGTTCCTATAGTACCATGAAACTTATTTCATGATATCTTAACAGATGTCCTATCATCCTGTCTCTTTTTCTTTTCATTGTTTTCCACATATTCCATCCCTCGCCGATTCACCGGAAGACTCCTTACCTTGTCAGTCCAGCTAATTCTCAATACTCTTCTGTAGCACCACATTTCAAGTGCTTTGATTCCTTCATTCCACTTTTCCTACATGTTTCAGTATCAAACATCACGGTGCTCCAAACATACATTCTCAGAAATTTATTTTTCAAATTAAGGTCTATGTTTAATGCTAGTAGACTTCTCTTGGCCAGGAATGTGCGTTCTGCCAGTGTTAGTCTCGTTTTGCCGTCCTCCTTGCTGCATAAGTCGTGAGTTATTTTGCTACCTACGTGCAGAAATCCTTGACTCAATCTACTTCGTGACCATGGAACCTGATATTAAGTTTTTCGATGTTCTCATTTCCGCTGCTTTTAATTACTTTCGTCTTTCTTCGATTTAAGCTCAGTCGATATTCTGTACTCATTAGATTGTCCTTTTCATTCAGCATATCCTGTAATTCTTATTCACTTCCACTGAGGATAGAAATGTTATCAGTGTATCTTTTCACTGATATCCTTTCCCCGTGAATGTTAATTCCACTTTTAAATTTTTCTTTTACTTCTGACATTGCTTATTCGAAGTATAGCAGTGGTGAAAGTCTGTGTCACTGTCTTACAATCTTTTCGGTCAGAACACTTCGTTCTAGGCCTTCCACTATTATTATTCCCTCTCCGATGTGGTACATGCTGTACATTTTCCTTCTCTCCCTACAACTTACCCCTATTTTCCTCATAATTTTGAACATCTCGCACGATTGGACATTGTGGAACGCCTTTCTGGGTCAAAGAATCCCATGAAATTGTCTTGATTTTTCTTTAGTCTTCCATTATTAACGGCAACGCCAGAACTGACTCTCTGGTCGCTTTACTTTTCCAAAAGCCAAACTGATCATCATGTAACGCATCCTCAATCTTCATTTCCATTATTCTGTATATTATTCTTGTCAGCAACTAGGATGCATGAGCCGTTAAGCTGACTGTGCGATAATTCTTGCACTTATCAGCGCTTGCAGTTGAGGCGTGGTGCCTTATACCGCTCCTGTCTAGAGCCTGTGTATCGGGAGAATGACTCAAGCGTGCACGGTGAAAGATGGTCTGAAGCTGGTTTTCTCAAGTACGTAGTAGCAATTTTCATCTGCTAGAGGACAGTACCGGACAGGACTAAACATAAAGAACTATAATCTAGTTAAGAATTTTGACAACCAGAGCCCAATAGCTCGCAGAGACAATCAAGAAAGAGGTCAAGAGAATGTCTTTGCGAATTGTTCTGTTTCTTTCTTGAAGGATATTTTATTTCTTTATGTTTGTACACTAGTGTGAATGATGCGTGAATGTGGCCTAAAGCAAATATGTAGATCATAAACGCTGTGCGAACTGGTGTGTGAAAATTTTAAGACAATGTGAATGTAGACGACGGGGAATTTTGTATCATAGAATGTTAAGTAAGTTTATGGTAAAAGGAAAGCTAATACGAGTGCAAATGAGAATAATTAATAACATAAAGTGTAAACAAGGCAGCAGAATGTTAAATATTTATTTCGGGAAAAAGTACAGAACGAAAGAGTGTTATCTGTTGGTTGGTTAGCCATGAAAAGCGCGGACTAAGGCTGGAGAATAATGTTTTTCTATTGGCCTTAAAGAAAACAGACCAATCAGAATGGAATATTCTTAGCACGTCTTTTCTCTTGGAGATACAGAATGCTTATAGCAGGTGTCGGAGTCCAGCGTTTCAGTGGTATGGTCGTGTGTAGTATGAGCTCCGAAGGAAGTTTTGATTTGCTGGTTTTAGTTGTGCTACAAGGTGTACAACTTTGCTTCCGCCGTTTGCCGACAGGTGGCGGCAACGGTAAGTAGCGGTCGAAAGAAACAGGTCGCAGACGTCAGGCAGTTAGCTTGGACCTCGCTCAACATAACCTCATTCAAACATTAGTCGATTTTTGTCTGCATCATAAAGTTGTTCTTGATTGAAAATGTCAGTTTACGAGCCTATTTCTCGCCATTTCCGGGAGATGTTACTGTTTTGTTTCAATATGAAAAAAACCGCTGCTGAGTCTCATCGAATGCTCTCAAGTACATTTGGTAAAGACGCTATTAGTGGAAGAACGCGTCGTGAGTGGTTTCAACACTTCAAGAACGGTGATTTTAACGTCGTAGACCGGCATAGTGGTGGAAGAATGTTTTCGATGATGCAGAATTGGAGACATTGCTGAGTTAAGACTCGCGTCAAACTCAAGGGGAAGTCGCACGATTAGTGGGAGTGACACAGCAAGCCTTTTTAAAACGTCTTAAGGCTATGGACGTAATACAGAAGGAAGGAACTTAGGTCCCGTGTGAGATGAAACCAAGAGACGTTGAACGGCGTTTATGTGTTAGTGAACAGTTGATTCAGAGGCAAAAGCTGAAGGGATTTCTGCATCGTATTGTGACCGGGGACGAAAAATGGGTTTATTACGATAACCCTAAACACAAAAAATCATGGCGCTATCCCCGCCACGCTTCCACGTCGACGGCCAAACGGAATATTCACGGCTCCAAGATCATGCTCTGCATTTGATGGCACCAGCTCGGCGTCGTCTACTATGAGGTGTTAAAACCAAGTGAAACAAACACAGGTACTCGTTATCGAATGCAATTAATGCGTCTGAGCAGAGCATTAAAAGACAAACGGCCGCAATACAGCGAGAGACACGATAAAGTGATTTTGCAGCACGACAACGTTTGACCCCACGTTGTAGAAGAGATCAAAACGCAGTTGGAAACGTTAAAATGGGAGTTTATCACCGACCCTCCCCCCCAGCGTATTCTCCAGACATTGCTCCCTCTGACTATCACCTGTTTTAGATCAATGGAGCATGACCTGGCTGACCAACACTTCTGAGCTCATGAAGAAGTCACAAATTGGATTGATTCGTGGGTCGTTTCAAAAGATGAACAATTTTTTCGATGCGGGTTTCGTTCACTGCCCGAAAGATGTGAGGAAGTAGTGGCCAGCGATGGAAAATACTTTGAGTGATACATGTGAAACCAGTTTGTTTCATTAAAGCCTCAAATGTTGGGGAAAAAACGGTGGAAGCAAAGTTGTACCCTTATACTTGTTTCAGATGCGTTTTAAAGTGAAGACATATTTATTCCGGTATGTTTTTTTAGAAATTACGGACTTTTTAAGTAATTTTGTGTATGAGAAAAGACAGTAATTCCGCTTGCCATATTGAGCAGGTCGGTGACAAAGCTTGAGTTCATTAGACACCGATAAACTTAATAGTGGAGCGAGCATTTTCATTTAAGAACAACTTTTTGCTTAGTAGCTGTTCAGATTTCGGGAAATTCGTTACCATAAACTTGCTAACGTAAATCAAAGGGTTTGTGCATAGCTGTGTTAGGATTAGCACTGGTGTGGCAGTGAACGTGTACATATCAAAGTTCAGAATGTACTGAAGTTTTCCCAGTATTTCCACTTTTCATTTAAATTATTTTCACGATTCTTAAGATTAGTTACGTTGTATGAAGCCTGGTGCAAGTTGCAGTACGATAGGTTTCTGCTCGGCTTTCCTATCGGCGTTCTGCTGCAACGAGTTCACACGTAGGTGCAGATAATGGACGAATGTAACTGTGTCGCAGCTCAGTCTGTGAGGATGTTTTTCCGAAATTCACATGCTATATTGCCAGACCCATACATTCAACACACCAACGTGAATAGTCGGTTTGGTGCCACTTCCAATATGATTTAGAGACTCCGACAGGATGTTATATATCGCTTCTGCCTTATCTGACCTTAAGTCTTCCGAAGCTTCTTTAAATTCTGATTCTACAGGATCCCCTGTCCCTTGTACATCGACAGTGGTTCTTCACGTGAGACAAGTCTTTCCGCCCATATAGGTGTTCATTGTACTCTTTCCAGCTATCCGCACTCTCCTCTGCATTTAACAGCAGAATTACGCACTCCTAATGTTACCATAGTTGATTTTAATTTCACCGAAAGTTGTTTTGACTATTCTATATACTCGGCCTGTCCTTCAGACAATCATCACTGTTTCGATTTGTTCATATTTTTCATGCAGCCATTTCGCCTTGTCTTCAAAATGTTCAAATGTGTGTGAAATCTTATGGGACTGAACTGCTAAGGTCTTCAGTCCCTAAGCTTACACACTACTTAAATTATCCCATGGACAAACACACACACCCATGCCCGAGGGAGGACTCGAATCTCCGCCGAGACCAGCCGCAAAGTCCATGACCGCAGCGTTTTAGACCGCTCGGCTAATCCCGCGCGGCGCCTTGCCTTCCCTGCGCTTCCTATTTGTTTCATTCCTAAGTGACTTGTAGTTCTTTTTTCCTGAATTTCCAGTAACATTTTTGTACTTCTTCTTTCAGTGATCAACTGGAGTGTTGTTTCCTATTATCCAAGGCTTCTTTGCAGATACCTTCTTTGTTCCTATGTTTTTCTGTCCACCTTCTGTGATTGCCCTTTTTAGAGATGTCCATTCCTCTTCAACTGAACTGTCTCTGAGCTATTCCTGACTGCGGCACCTGTTGCCTTAGAGACGTCGAACCGTATCTGTTCATTCCTTAGTACTTTCAAGTCCCATTTCCTTGCGAACTTACTTTTCTTGGCTAGTCCTTAAACTTCAGCCTACTCTTCATCACTACTACCGTGTGATCTGAGTCCATATCTCCTCCTGGGTACGCCCTAGAATCCAGTATCAGTTTTTGAACGCCTGCCTGACCATGATCTAATCTAAGTGTAATATCCCTGTGTCTCACTGCCTTTTCTAAGTATACCTCCTCCTCTTGAGTATTCGCTACTATTAGCTGAAATTTATAGTACAACTCAATTAGTCTTTCTCCTGTTATATTTCTAGTACCAAGCACACATTTTCCCGTAACCCTCTGTATGTGTTAAAATGGTTGTTAATTTATAAAAGATTTATTAATCTAACCGCAGTCTGTGAGGCTGAATGTTGTCATTCAGATAATATGCCGTTCTTTTCTAAGAAGAGCGAAACGAAGACTTGAGTTTTTGGGAAACATTTTCTACTTTAAACAGCGCTAAATTTGAAACATTATTGGGTGCAAATTCCATTGTTCGTGATGCTACGGAAGGAAGTTGAAAATTTGGTTGGTAGGTCGAATAACTGATGAGGAGTTATTAAATGCAAATGGAGAAAAGATATGGGGCAGAACTTGACTAGAAGGAGGGATCGTCAGTTCGTTAATGGAAGAGTGCGAGTAAAAATTGTAGAGAGACCAAAGCTTGACTACAGCGAGTAGGTTCAAATGGCAGGTTGTAGTAGTCATGCACAGATTCAGAGTATTTGAGGTGGAGATTAGTGTTTAACGTCCCGTCAAAAACGGGGGTTGTAGAGACAGGGAACAATCTCGAATCAGGGATGGATGGAGAAGTAAATCAGCCGTGTCTTTTCAAAGAAACCACCCCGGCATTTTCCTGAACATTTGAACAAACGCCGTCTCAAATGCGAGTCCAGTGTGATAACAACTGCGCCATCTCACTGAGAGTATTTGATCAGGCGAACATCCGCAACTGAAGAACATATCTGTACAATAAAAATCTCATCTCCATTTGGCAGCAGTTTCTTAATTTATTGCACGCTCTCTTTCGAGACGTAAAGCTTCAACTTCAGGTGTCGCCAAATAATTTCGAAAACATAAATGTGTGGCTGTCGGGTTAATCAGTCACGGGTTCCGCGATACGTCAAACAAACGCATGGGAGCATAGGACCAGCAAACACAGTGCTGCCCTGCACAATACGCACGGAAGTGAGTGGTGCTGACGGCCCAAAAGCCAGCCGATCGCGGTATATTTGTATTTGTTTCGACTCTAGGCTCTCTCCAGCGCTTGTAACATACTTCCAACATACACATTGTAAGGTTGTTTTAGCATGGCCACATTTCCACATGCCATCTGACAAACAGTGTACGGCTGATATGCAGCCTTTTGACGTGGTTGTGCACACTTTGCACTGATTTTAGGTATGTTCATTGTTGCCTATATATTTTTGACAGTATTTGCTTTTATACTAATCGTAGCATTTGCATGGGTCTTCCTGTTCAGACACATGGTTTCATTTTTAACTTTCAATTACACTTGAAGATTGGGCTGAGACACCGAAACCGAGTTATGTGTGACTTCTGTAATACAAATTTTGTATAAATTCAGCTCAAGTTCTGAATATGATCAGTTTACATAACGATTGTGGACGCTCGACTAAAACAAATTCATGTCTTTCAAACTCTATACACCGACATAGGTTCTAGGGGATGCTACAGTCCTTGCGATTTTCCAGGAAAGACAAGACGTCATCCACTGAGACGTATACAGTGATGTACAAATGTTTAACCTAATACCTAAACAAAAGCAGGCACATTAGCATGTTTTTACTGTAGGAACAACTTACAAAGTTGCGATAAATGACGTTCAATTATTCTTGCGCAGTACAGGAGCGGGAAACTTGCTGTTGACGAGCAGCTTAATGTAATCGGAACAGCTAGCCACCTGAATATGGGCACGACAGAGTGAAAGCAGTTATGGCGTTGCGGTAAATCGATTTAAACATATTTGTGGCTGTTTGTGTTATTGGTTCAAATGGCTCTGAGCACTATGGGACTTAACATCTGAGGTCATCAGTCCCTTAGAACTTAGAACTAAGCTTAAACCTAACTAACCTAAGGACATCACACACATCCATGCCCGAGGCAGGATTCGAACCTGCGACCGTAGCAGTCGCGCGGTTCCGGACTGAATCGCATAGAACCGCTCGGCCACCGCGGCCGGCTTCACGGGATCAAGCGTGGATAAAATAACATCTTTCTTTTATTCGTGAGCACTACTTTTGTTTCTTTAATTCTTTGTTTATGGTTAGGTTAGTGTTGTTTAACGTCCCGTCGACAACGAGGTCATTAGAGACGGAGCGCAAGCTCGGGTTAGGGAAGGATAGGGAAGGAAATCGGCCGTGCCCTTTCAAAGGAACCATCCCGGTATTTGCCTGAAACGATTTAGGGAAATCACGGAAAACCTAAATCAGGGTGGCTGGAGACGGGATTGAACCGTCGTCCTCCCGAATGCGAGTCCAGTGTGCTAACCACTGCGCCACCTCGCTCGGTCTTTGTTTATGTCTTCTTTGCTTCTTCAGTTTTACTTCCTAAATATTGGTATCATGTTTTTTGTTCCTGTTTCTTGAAGTACACGTTAATTATGCAATTCAATATTTTTCAAGGTGATAATAGTGAATATCCCTGGTAAAGTAAAGCCGTCTTCGGTACTGATGTTCAGGAATTTTGTCAATAGCTTCCGGGGTGGTTTACGGAGATCGCAGGAAAGGATTTAAAATGACGCCTGAAAGGAACTGACTCGCGCTTCTTTAATTCTAGCTCGCTTTTTGTTGCAGTGCATACGGTGGCAGTCCACATACATCAGTGAAGGCCCTTCGCACGTAGTGGGATGCCTTTCATTTGAGTTTCTACACTTTGTTTTTGGGGTGAGAGAGGAGAAAGAAGGTCTTTTGGTGAATTCTGCGGCACACGTCCCGTTCGCCGTTTCGTCGGCCGTAACAAGTGGAGGCGGAAAGGCGTGCACTGCGGCGGTTAGCGGCCGTCAGGCTGTGAACAAATTGAGGCGGCGCGCCAGACAGGGCAGGGGCGTGACGCGTGCTAATGGCGATGCGCTGCCGCCGCGACTCCGCACGCTGTGCGGGAGAAGAGCGCTGAAACCAGGGCGGCGAAACCAGTAAACAGCAAAACCTCTCCACGTTACGATTGTGCTCACAGAACGCGAACCCGAACTTTGCACGCAAAATGTCTGAGGTCGTTGAGGCAGGATCTGAATATTTCGACACAAGGGACCTATGGTTCCGTTGGCTACTTACATAGTAATTTATTATCTGTTTGATTTCTTAGCCAAATTTATCACTGTACATGGATAGCATTGAAAGTACACTGTCCAGTTACATTAATGATCATCTGTCAAAATCCTTAATAGCCGTCATCTGCTGCGGGAAAAACCGCGCTGCTGCTACGGTCGCAGGTTCGAATCCTGCCTCGGGCATGGATGTGTGTGATGTCCTTAGGTTCGTTAGGTTTAAGTAGTTCTAAGTCTAGGGGACTGATGACCTCAGATGTTAAGTCCCATAGTGCTCAGAGCCATTTGTTTACCATCTGAGGTCGTGGGAGATACCGACAGGGATGTGAAGCCATACCGACTTCACAGCCGTTGCCAGCTGCGCTATGTATCTTTGTTGAGGATCCATGACGTGAACAGCCCGATAAAGGTGGTCCCACAGATTCTAGATTAGGTATACATCCGGAGAAAAATGGTTCAAATGGTTCTTAGCACTATGGGACTTAACATCTATGGTCATCAGTCCCCTAGAACTTAGAACTACTTAAACCTAACTAACCTAAGGACATCACACAACACCCAGTCATCACGAGGCAGAGAAACATCCGGAGAGTTTTCTAGTCTGGGGAGTATGGTAAACTCATCCTAGTGCTCACACAGTCATCTGTGTGAGAAATTGCATTGTCCTGCAGGTACATGTCACCATGCCGAGGAAAACAGACTGCATATAGAGCTAGTCGTCGTCCCCAATGGTACGTGTATACCTCCGTTGATCCATTGTGGTGTCCAGAATGACGGGATCGCCCAGGGAATGCCACGACAACATTCTTCAGACCTAAAGTTCCCTCCTCCCGCCTGGGCCTTTCCGACGACTGTTGCAAGATGTTTGTTTTGAGACGTTTCACGCCTTACACGACAACAGCCTTCTGTCCGATGGAGCATAAAACGTGATTCTTCCCATAATGCCACCTGTCGCTACTCAGTGGACTTGCAGTTATGGTACTCGCGTGCAAACACCAACCTTTTTTTCGCCGATGAACTGCAGTCTGCAAGGGTACATGAATCATGCTTCTGCTACAGAGGCTCATATACAGCAGTGTTCACAGTCATTGAGGAACACTGTTCGTAGCCCCTTGGTTCATCTGGCGCTCAATTACTTGAAAGTTGTACTTCCATTCGCCCGTACACATTTTCACAGCCGTTATTCACCACTGTTGCCCACAACCCATGGCACAGCACAGTCCCCTCAGCGCTGGGTTTAGAAAGCGCCATTCTGGCATGCATGATATAGTTTAACCACGGTGGCATGCAAACAATTTAGAAGCTTAGACCAAAAGTCAATGATTGTGGCGTTTTGGACGTCATTTAAGTTGCTCAGATACCACATTACAAGTCTTCCTTCCACATATTCCCCCCCTCTTCCTACCATCACCGAGAGCCTTTATGTACCTACTACTGCTAACACTGCGATCTACTGTCTGAGGATAGTTATTACACATTGGCATTGAACATATGCAATGGTCACATTAATGTGACTGGACACCTGGAACTGACCTCACTAAATGGAAGGAAGTGGCGCAAGACAGGAAGTACTGGAAGCAGATACTGAGAGTGAAGTGGTCCTAAAGTAGAGGATGAGTAAGTGATTGATTGAGGTGGAAGGCATGAATGAATAGCAGGTGGAATGAGTATGGTTTGGAAAAGGCACAGCCGAGCAGTTGAAGGTCAGAAGGTTCTGTTCCAGAAGATTCATTGTCACGTAATTTCATGACAGAAAAGAAATTCTGCCTTGTTGAAGGTGTGGTCACTAGTCGTTCAACAGACAAAGGCTCTTACAGGAATGGCCAAGCCTTTTTTGGCACCAAGCAGCTCCTTCATGGCGCTGCCCATGGCAAGGCAGTAGGCTGCTTAGTGCCACGCATTCACTACCAGACGGGTGCAAAGAATCCTTCGCTAACCCGCTCACCGACCTATGTAGATGTGTGTGTGCAATGGTGACTGTCTAGCTGGACCTTACCTGCCTGCACTGAGGCAGTGTGGGCTGTCACCTAGCAGTCAGGGATTACATACCAACACACCTGGCTCATAGACCCAAACACTATAAAATCACCCACACACTGGCGAAAGAGCCGGGGCAGATCTGCTTGGCAGTGGGGATCGGCTGACTAGTCGGCCCATGTATGATGGTCTTAATGTAACATTGAAGTATGGCGTCGTGGACCAGTGTAAAGGCGCCCATACAAAGACCAACCTGTCAGCCAGGCTTCTACTCCTGCCGAACGGGGCTGCTCCAACCCATCCACCTGCGTGAGGGGGAATTTATATCAGCTGGTTCCCCTGTCTGGTCGTGTCAGTTTGCAGTAAGCCCTGACTGCTGCCTGCCAGTTCACACTCAGTCACTGTAGGCAGGTAGGGTCCGCAAGGCAGTGGCATTTGTTCACGCACATTCAGACGGATTGGCGAGTGGGTTGGCAAGCGAGTCGGCATGTTGGTCTGTCTGTGAATGGGCGGCTTGACGCCCAAGTGACGCAAGCCTTCGCTTAGGGCACCAAGATGGGAGAGGTGCCAGAGGTGCCAAAACTATCTACACGATGTGACTCAATTAGTAACAGATGCTTAGGGTATCAACCTGAGAGGGTCATCAAAAGCGTCCAAGTGCAAGATTTGTACACTTTACATACTACAATTATTAGAAAGAAACTAAATGGCTGAATGTTTTCAAGGAAACAGGAGGGAGGGAGGGAGGCACGACATTATAAACCGCTTGTGTTCTCGAATCGCCCCTGACGATTTATTACAGGACAGATATGGACTCAACCTTGCTGGGAGCTCAAACAACCTGCATCTGCCAAATTCTGTGTGAATCAAATACACCATTCTCGAACTTCAAACAACAGCCAGAATGCAAAGCTGGGCGTTGTCCTGAATCCTCCTTTTTATACCACAGCTAGAGGACTGCTGGTCACAGGCATAAACTATGCCACTTCATTATGGACTAAGAGGTGGTGAGGACATGTTCTTTCAGTTCAGACTGGTGGCTTAAGTGGTTCGTATGAGGTAGATCAAGCAAGTTCAGTTACTAATTCATATGATAACCTAAATCTAGTCCAAAAATGATTCTTAAGTTCATAGCCATAAATATACGATCAGTTGTTTTAGTGGAACTTTATTACCTGTAGTAAGGCCACTACGAACTGACCAACAAGCTCGACGATATAAGCTGCTGAACACTATTGTGTGTTTCGTTTATACAAGGGTGTGCTGAAAGGTGATGCCTCTGAATTTTTTATGTGGAAGCTCTCAAAGAAAAAAAAAACAAGCATAATTAACATTCTACATCTTTATTATTCACATCTACATATTTGTTTCTCAATATAGGCATCCTGACGACAAACATATGTCTCCCAAGGAGAGACCAGTTTGTCACTGTAGAATCTTTGAATCTGCTGACAGAGTCTCAATCTCACATCTGCTTGCACCGCTTCATCACTATCAGTCTGTTCTTTAAGTTTTCTATACACTCCAAGGTCTGTCACAACTAGATTAGCACAGCCGTTTCCTTCATTATATCCACGAACAGTCCAAAAATGCACATGATGTCAATACAACCATCACCGTACACAGCTGTCATTCTTCTATGGATTTCATTTGGAGACACTTTTTCTGCGGGTAGAACCTCGACTGCACCACGCTGTCTCTCACGCACTGACACAGTTGCGTTACACACTGCCTTGTTACTTACACGCTACAATTCGGATCCGTCTTTAGCAGAATGCTGAAACTTGAGTCAGCGAAACAAAAAGGTCGACCGAGTAATAGGCCCAATGCATGACGTGTAATATCTTAACCGAAAGAGAGAACAGATTTAACAATTCGGAAGCACCACTTTTCAGCATGCTATCGTAATAGAAGTACACAACGTAACTTTCTTAGTGTCCTTGATGAGATCTGTTGCCATGTATTAACGTGCTTGACTTTTCAGGTGTGCTTAGTTGGAACGTTGGGCACCGTAGCACACACTGAGAAAGAGATGCAGGCTATACGAAGGTGAGTGCGTCAGGCTGCATACCTAGGATCACAAAACAACTCACATACTGTAAGCCGCGAGAAGTGGCCACGCTGTTTGAGGCACCATGTCACGGATTGCGCGGCCCCTCCCGCCGGAGTTTCGAGACCTCCTTCGGGAATGGGGTGTGTCTGTTGTTCTTAGCATAAGTCAGTTTAAGTAATTTGTAAGTCTGGGGGCTGATGATCCCAGCAGTTTGGGCCCTTAGGAATTCATACACGCACACGTACTAGAAGAGAAATAGATAGGCTGCAATACCAATCGGAAAAGAGGGGAAATAACTCACAATATCTACAAGAACAACGAGGGCGTACTGACAACGGGAGATCAAGGTAGAACTGCGCCGATTAATAACGACATAAGGCAGGAATGGAGTCATTCCCTACTATAGTTAAGGTTGTAGAACAAAGAACCTATGGCGGAAGGAAAAGAAAGATTCAAAAGCAGACCAAAATAACGGGAAAAGGTATCAATGATTAGATTCGCTAGTAACACTGCTCTCCTCTGTAAGCGTGACCAACAGTTACGAGTGTTACCGGACCTGTTGACTGTAATAAACAGGGCACAGATTATGGATTGAGAATAAGCCTAAAAAAGGCAAAAGTATTGGCAGCAGAGGAAAGGCGTAAGTCACAACCTTCACATCAGAAATGGTACTCAAGTTGTGAGTGTCTTCTGCTACCCTGGTAGCCGGCCGAAGTGGCCGTGCGGTTAAAGGCGCTGCAGTCTGGAACCGCAAGACCACTACGGTCGCAGGTTCGAATCCTGCCTCGGGCATGGATGTTTGTAATGTCCTTAGGTTAGTTAGGTTTAACTAGTTCTAAGTTCTAGGGGACTAATGACCTCAGCAGTTGAGTCCCATAGTGCTCAGAGCCATTTGCTACCCTGGTAGAAACAAACATAATGGATGAAGCAAGGGTTTTGGTAGAAGCAGGTAGTCATAAGCAAAAGGTGTCTGCAACGTAAGCTGTAATTTGCTAAATTTCTGGGATTGTTGCCCGAATTATTTGTGAGTTGTGTGGAATCCGGAAAAAGAAGATAAACTGAGCGTTTCAGAAGCGGTGTTACAGAGGCATTCTGTAAATTTACTGGTAACATAAGAAACGAGATGTTTCTCTGCACAATACGCGAGGAAAGGAATATTTTGATAACATTAACATGGGACAGGTTGGTAGAACAAGTGTGAAGAAGGTTGGGCTTCCATGGTAATATGGTAATGCGGGCAGCCGTAGGGGAAAAATGTGTAGAGGAAGACAGTATTCGATAACATACAAGTAATAAACAGCTATTCCTAGATGAAACGACTGACTTAAGAGAGGAAGTTGTGTCTGGCTGCATCAAACCAGTCAGCTCAATTTCGTCAGTAGTAACACGACTCTCTAAAGATTCGAACTCCCGTGCATAAAACAGCTTACAACGCGTTATCTATACACATTATAAAAAATTATGTGGGTATGTGTGTGTGTGTGTCGGTGTGTGTGTGTGTGTGTGTGTGTGTGTGTGTGTGTGTGTGTGTTTCACATCTCCTAACGCGCAGGACCGCTTTCAACTTAACTTGATAGACATAACACTTACTGTCATGCAACAATCGCTGTCATGCAACAATCGCCGTGGTGATAAAAACCGCTTACCTAGCATAGTTCAGGGTGTATGAAGTCATAAACACACAGATGCATGAGAAACTGCCGCATTTTGCATCACTTTAAAATTTATTACTTCTTCGCTACTAGCTGCGGCAGCCACGGGTGCTGTCCTGGAACTGAGTACAGCACTCGTGGCTGCCACATCGCGGTCGAGAAGTGGGGCCGAGGCAGTTTCAAATACGTTTTTACAGTCTGACGATAATTTATGGATTTATAGTATTAGCTTGACGATGTCCACTATGGACAAACGGTAGTTACTTTGATTCTGAAAAAGGTTGGGTTATCCCGACTGAAACCTAGGTAAATTCTAGGTAAACGGTGCAACTGAGGCTGTTGGTTATTAAAATTAAAATTAATATTTATACAGTTCCTGACAGGGCCGCGAAATGTTGAAAGTGATTATCTCAACTCTCGTGTGTAGTTATAATCTGAATGGATTCGAACCATCATACAGTCCAATTCATGGTCCTCCAGTACATTTACGTTTTCGTCTGCGGAGCTAATAGGTGCGAGAACCATTCATTATATTATTAAAAATATCAACCAATGATGTAGATTTATCAGGATGTCGAGAGAACTCGCACATGACGTTTTTACATCTACGTGGAGTATATGGGGGGGGGGGGGGGGCGGAGGGGTCTCCAGCTCCGATCGTCGTCGCTGACACTGGTTCCTTCTTTATTAAATAAAACGCACAATTTCTTCACTGAACACTCGTTCATTGCATTATCATCATAAACACTCTTTATATGCCTATAAATGCCGGCCGGAGTGGCCGTGGGGTTCTAGGCGCTACAGTCTGGAGCCGAGCGACCGCTACGCTCGCAGGCTCGAATTCTGCCTCGGGCATGGATGTGTGTGATGTCCTTAGGTTAGTTCGGTTTAATTAGTTCTAAGTTCTAGGCGACTAATGACCTCAGAAGATAAGTCGCATAGTGCTCAGAGGCAGTTTGCCTATAAATTTTGATACGCCGAAAATTTTGTGCATTCAGGAAACGAATAACACTACGCATTTCGCATTTGGAGGGATTTTCGGTGTGTGGCTCCGTTTCGAAAGGTTACAAAGAGGCGTGACCACTTCGCAACCAAATTCGGCTCACACTGAGAGAGGGGAAGCAGTTAACAGCCACGCGTTGGTGGGGGACCGGCGCTGGGCGTGGACGCTGTTGTGGATTGGCAGGAGCCAACCCATGGAGTTTGGAGGAAGCCGAAAGGCACGCGTTTAAGCTCACGCAGGCTGGCGTGAGGTCTGGAACCGGACAAGGAATTCAGACTTCAGAAAAAAGGTGGTACTTGGTGGAATACTTAACTTTAATCCATCAATGATGAACGTAGCTCTTGTCTGTACATTCTTCACAATATCAATAGCAACTGATAATGGCGCCTTGCTAGGTCGTAGCAAATGACGTAGCTGAAGGCTATGCTAAATATCGTCTCGGCACATGAGTACGTATTTTGTCAGTGAACCATCGCTAGCAAAGTCGGGTGTACAACTGGGGCGAGTGCTAGGAAATCTCTCTAGACCTGCTCGGTCTGCAATCTCTGATAGTGGCGACACGCGGGTCCGACGTATACTAGCGGACCGCGGCCGATTTAAAGGCTACCACCTAGCAAGTGTGGTGTCTGGCGGTGACACCGCAGATGCAGTCGTCGTTTGCTTTCTGGATAACTTTCAAAGAATACAATTCCTACTATGACACAGAAAGGGGGCGAAACTTCCTCATCCGAGTCTAAAATATTATGTATTCTTTCATATTAAATCATATTCAAAACTTAACTACTGCACATAAATTTATAGACAGGTAGCGAATTATTAGCGGTGTACAGAGGAATCTACATATTTAGCGTAATAGTAAGACAATACAGGCCTAATGTTAGCAAATACACACTATGAAAAAGAAAAGAACGACGCACCACGAAGGAATTATCCGAATGGGACGCAAATCGGTAGAGGTGATATATATCTACAGACAAACAAATTATTACAATTTCTCTAAAAATTTATTCCACAGAAAAGGCTTCACAAACTGAGGAAATAAGTAATGTGTTGGTCCATCTCCAGCCCTTGTGCAAGCAGTTATTCGACATGACAGTGATTGTCAGAGTTGTTGGATGTACTCGTCAGGGATATGGTACCAAATTCTATCCAACTGGCTCATTAGATTGTCAAAATCCTGAGCTTGCTGAAGCCAATAATTCTTGAAATTGTCTCATTTGTAGAGATCTCCTGCGACCTTGCTTGCCAAGGAAGGGCTTGGCAAGCACGGAGACGAGCAGTAGAAATTCTCGCCGTGTATGGGTGGGCATTATTTTGCTGAAAAATATATCCAAGGATGACTTGCCCTGAAGGAAAACAAAACGGGGCGTAGAATATAGTCGAAGTACCGCTGTGCTAAAAGGGTGCCGCGGATGAAAAGCAAATGAGTCCTGCTATAGAAATGAAAGGTAACCCACACTATTACTGCTTGTTGTCGAGCTGTATGGCGGGCGACAGTCGGGTTAGTAATGCACTGTTATCCAGGGCTTCTCGAGTCACACCCTCACTGGCCATCGTGGCCCATTTCGAAGTGAACTCATTACTGAAGACAATTCCATTCCAATCAATAGGATTCCAGGCACAATACGTGTCTGCAGACGCCCCAGACAGCGGTGAGATACCATTCCGAACATCATCCGCCATTTTCTTTCCATCCGTAGTATCCATGCAGCACAGTGGTATTCTACTCTCCGTGTTCTTGCCCTTCATGGCAAGTCATCCTGAGGTTGTAATTCAGCGAGATAATGCCCGCCCGTACACGGCGAGAGTTTCTACTGCTTGTCTACATACCTGCCAAACACTATCTTGGTCAGCAGGGTCGCCGGTTCTCTCCTCAACTAACGTTTGAAGGACTATGGACAGGGCCCTCCAACCATGACGCTCTAACGCTCCAACTGGATACAATTTGGCCCGACATCCGTCAGTAGAATTGTTACCCAACAACGCACAATCTCACCAAGCCGAATAACTGCTTGCATAGAGACGAGAAGTGGATCAACGTGTTACTGACTGACTTTTCTGAGATTTTAATAATTTGTTCGTCTGTAGATGTTCATCACATCTACCAGTTTCCGTTCCATTCGGATAATTCCTTCGTGGCGCGGCTTTTTTTATATATAATTTAGAGTCAAATGAGAATCTATGGTTCTTCTTCTTTTCCTTGTGCCTTTTCCCGCCTCGCCGCAGGGTCGACATGTTTGTGAACGGATCTGACATGGTTAAATTAAGGGGTGGCCTCATGCCCTTCTTTGTCCCACCCCTTTACCCCTTCGGAATGGAATGTGTGTACCCCAATTGTCCGGCTGTATTCACCTAGAGGGGTGTCGGAAATCGATTAAATACATCCAGGCTGGTCAGTCCACCCACCCTCGTCGTTAAGCGCCTGGCGGGACCGATCCGGAAACGGCGCTTTAACACTCACGGCTATGCCGACGGACTAATGAGAATTTATGGTTAGCTAAGATTCCAAAACGTTCAAATGTGTGTGAAATCTTATGGGACTTAACTGCTAAGGTCATCAGTCTCTAAGCTTACACACTACTTAACCTAAACCATCCTAAGGACAAAAACACACACCCATGCCCGAGGGAGGACTCGAACCTCCGCCGGGACCAGCCGCACTGTCCACTGCAGCGCCCTAGACGGCTCGGCTAATCCCGCGCGGCAGCTAAGATTACACATCTGTCAACTGTTTTCATCTATCCATGAACATATGTGTATCGTGCAAAGTGATGTGCTATGTTGGAGCACCGTTCTCCACACTCAGTGCAGAGCATGATCCTTCCAAATTCTCTGATAGGTTTCTTAAACCTGCTCATTGTCTTCTGTCAGAAGAGTGGTTTGATGAAGTTCTCCACGTTGGGGTATCCTGTGCAGAACTCTTAGCATATGCAAAACTACTGCAACTTTTATAAGGGGCAGATCAGTCGAGACAAACGGAGAGAAGTAAATAAACTGTTTTTTATTTTAGAAGTAATCGCTATAAATATTAATAACTTCATCCCAGTGTGAGACAAGACGATCAGAGCGTTCATGGAAAAATGTTCGCGGTTGCCTAAAGTACCAGACGAGTATCTTTATGTCCGAAGCAAATCGTCGGCCACGAATGCCTTTGTTCAACGCTTCAAAAACATGGAAATCGCATGGTGAGAGACGCGGAGTGTGAGACGGACGCGTAAGGCCTTCCCAGAGAAACTTCTGCAGCGCAGTCGAAACAGCCTTGGCAATGTGTGGGTGGAAATCAGTAGAGACACAGAGAGATTGCTGAAAGGGCTTATTTCGACTAATCGAGCTTGACTTTACCAGAAATACGCGCAGCATTGCAAAGACAGCTCCCGATTCAAAAAAAGCAAACATATTGAGAGCAAAGTTTGAAATTGTACTTAGTCAACTTTCAACAGCTTGAGGGAATTCCGGGATACTGGAAGCTTCCAGTGAGAAGGGCTTGGCAATTTCCTAGTCGATCTCTGACAATCCAATCAAGTGCTCCGTCTCCTATGACTTCTTCGTCGACTGACGTTAAACCCTAGTCTACCTTCCTTCCTGTATGGATATTTTACCGCCGTGTTCTCCTTAGAAAAGTTGTTGTTGTTGGTATCTACCAAGAGCCACAGGTGGAGGTCCGTGATTTGATTTCTTACTTTGTAAGAAAGCTGAACTTCTGAATGATTTCTTGAAATCAGCTGCCAAATTTGAGCTCTTAGTAGCAATTACTCCTACGTCTCTCCAAATTCTAATGATAATGTCTCATTGGGTCCCCCATATTTAAATCCCCCTGGCAGCTGTAGATACTCAGCCACCTCGACACTCTCACTTTACGTCTCCACACATTCCATGTTTCTCCCAGGAAGACTTCTATCCCCTCTCAGACCGTAAAATTGTTTCTGAAAGCTATCCATCCCTGTAATTAAAACCGATCCTATTTCTTCCTTCTCCAAATGAAGGCTCCATGAAATCCTTTATTTGCATAACTGCAGTCCTATCCACCTGTCACCCCCCCCCCTCCCCCAAATAAGCCTGTCTCTAGATCCTCGGCAATCCTGCGTCCTTCTTCTCACCACTTCCGGCTCTTCATGGGAGGCTTCAGGTAGCAAGCTACTGACTTAAGCTTTATGTCTAATCTATCCAGTACCGGCATATTATGCATTGGTTTGGCCCAACAATATAATCACACTAGCTTCAACGATGTCCAATCAAATCAAAGTACGTGCCTTACAACCGGCACAATAAAGGCGACCACAGACTATTGGTTACCCGGACTGAGCAATACCGCTCTTCCCCATCCGCGACGAGAGATATCACTAGTTAGAAAACTCAGTAGTTCCAGAACAAAGCCC
Source organism: Schistocerca americana (assembly GCF_021461395.2). NCBI lineage: Eukaryota > Metazoa > Arthropoda > Insecta > Orthoptera > Acrididae > Schistocerca > Schistocerca americana. Next base: position 158,044,359 of record NC_060119.1, on the reverse strand, counting down.
TTCTACAAAACTGCCCAGAAATCCCCGACGGTAGAGAACCAGACTGCGCTCGCATCCAAAGAGTGCAACACTTTTGGTTGAGAGTGGATTAAACGTAATTGATAACTGGAAGGAAGCGTAGACCAAACAGGCACCCGCTGATTTTCATATGACCTGCTCGATCACCATGACACCCAGATTCGACAAGATCGCAAAATTTCGTTTCTCCTGAATGGAAATCCAACAAGCTGTGGTATATTTTCTGACTAGTTATACAGATGGGAGAAAATAGGTTCTCCCAAGTGCGATTGCGGAGCTGCTGGACAAATCTTTAAACATATACTTGAAGTTTGTCCAATTACAATCTTCACTGGTGACCGTTACAAATTTCTGCATGTCACGGAAAGTGGCAGAATATATCAGCAATACGAACAGTCCGTTGTAGTTGTACTTTCGTATATATTGTTTTATATATTTTATGTAATTTTATGTATATTATTTTTTAATGTACCATTAAACCATCGATTCTCTAAACTCTAAAGTATCGAATTTTCATGTATAAAGCAGCGTCAAACGTCTTATTGCCTTGGAAATGCGTTAATAAGTTAAATATTTGATGTTAAGCATGTAAAGAGAAAAAGCTTAGAAATGGTTTGAAGTACGCTTCTTTGTTGGAAGTCGCTGTGTACTCTCATTACGAAACACTGGATGAATATCGTCTGCGTAATTTTCGCTCCGCTTTAAGTAAAAGATAATTTTTCACGCTTTTAAAATGACTATGATGTCATATCTCCTGAACTGCCGTAAACCGACATTATTTTCTAGGTTTATTCACTGGTATATGTTGGCTACTGTGTTGCGAATGGAGTCGGCGGTAAATAAGTAATTATCGAAACGTCATGTCCAATACTGAAGGTTTACTAAATGAACAGCGTATATGTAATAAGCTAGTTTTCTTTCATCACGTTGTGGGAGGGTGTCAAGGAGCAAAAGTTTCGTAAAGATTTTAAATTATGTTTAAAGTTTGTTAGAAGTCACCAGCTGCTCTCATTCTCAAATAGTGGATAAATTAGTTCTGGTATATCAGCGTAGTCAGTTACACTGCCTGAAGACAAACATACGGTTTCTAATTGTAACACTTGTTTTACAGTATTAATTTTTAACATAAGATTATACCTCTTAATGAGTGGATCGTGACAGAATTTTAAATGTAATGAATCTATACAGAATTCTTAACTTCAATCAATACCTCTTGGACAGGGGTTATTATTATGAACTGCTCGTTATTGTTTTCTGTGCAATTTTTCTCTGAAAGAGATAGTGGATGTACTGAATATAAAAGCAGTTCGAGACAGCTTAGATTTTGTATTGCAACGGGTAATCTAGCAAGTGCGTCGGGTAATAACCAATGAGTAACAGAAGCGGGAAGCATTTGCTGTCGAAGAGGAAACTGAATTACGTAGAACAACCTGCCTGAGTCGTGTCCTGTTAGGTAAGAGAACTAATCTGACTTTGCAGGCCATGCAAGAGGTTTTTATGAGCAGAAGGGCCGCGTTTCTCTTTTCATTTATAAGGTGTGTAGTACGCATCCATTTAATACTTGTTTTTGCGTAAGTAAATACGAGTTAAAACACTTATACCTCTCACTGCCAGAAAACACACTCTTTATTCGACCCTTAACCGGGATTGACCTATTTCATGAAGTGAACACTTTTAATGATCTGTAACACTGTAATAAAGTGTTTTTCAGCAATCTGATGTTATTAATTTCTTCTCGTCAATTAGTGATTAATTAATGGAATTACTGACATAAATTCATTGTAAAAAGTCTTAACTCAACAGATTTGTATTTTAGCCATTAAGAGGTCATCGTTTCATATTACTTTTGGCAGTTCCTATTTCTCATTTGTTTTCGATTATGTACAAGCAATAGGTTGTTAGTGTACGTTAAAAGTACGTGGCTTAGTTAGTTAGTTTCATGTTCCATGGATCATTTGTATGATTTATTCGCAATGATGACTCACTGTACATTCACATTAAACATCCATACAAAAATTCGCCTAAATTCTGAAAATTTGTCAGTTTATATGTATATTTATTTTTAAATACGATTGTGAGTTACTGGGCCTCTATTTACAGATTACAAAAATAGAAATTTTTCTACGGAACGGAAATTGTCAAGAAGAACTTATCAGATTGTTTTCAAATTTAACCCTGCTGTCACATATTTTATATCACTGGGTATGTGATCAAAAGCTTTACTTGCAGATTGTGAACCCCTTTTTGTGCTAATGTGGATAATCAATGTCATTTTTTCTTCTGGTATTGCAGTTATGTACATTGTTGTTCCTTTCATACCGCAGTGGATTATTTGCAACAAGTTTCGTGAGGAAATATACTCTTTGGAGCTGTAATCAAACTGCCTAACTCCTTAACTGAATGTACAAGCATTTACTTCGTAGACCAATTAATTTATATTCCAATAGACGTTTCTTTTAAAAATTTGTTAGAGAATCCATGCATATTGTAAAGATGTATGTATGTTTCATGTAAACTTTGGAGCACTTGTTCCACACCTCTTCTTAAGCTACTGGTCCGATTTCAACCAAACTTGGTAAGGCAACAATCGCTGTGGGAGTAAGAACTACCTATTTATCATAGTTCAGAAGATATGACGTCATAAACAATGCAAAGCGTGAAAAACTGCCGCATCGTGCATGACGTTTAAATTTATTTCTTCTTTGCTACTAACTCTATTCACAACACATTTCGCTTATGCTATCCACGTATTCCGTTGAATGTTTCTACACATGTATTTCACAGAGAGACACATTGTTGAAGAAATATGACGTCATAAGCACAGACAGGGTAGCGGTTTCCTAGAAAATCTGCAATTATCAGGGAATTACATTTTACCTAGAAAAATCAGGAAAATCTCAGGAAATTTCAGGAATTTCATAAGATCTCATGGAATTCTGCATTTTTAACCCAGCACAGAAATGAAATTCACTGAATTTTATAAAACCCAAATTTTAAAACACCTCAAAGAGTGTTAATGATATCAATATTGTTCGGTATGAATTAGCGATATTTAAAAACTGCGCTTAAACCACTGCTTATGTCTTCTATATAGCTCAGCTGAGATGAAAGAAAACTCATTATTATACTATGCTGCCCTGCCCTCCAGCTCACCATTAATTTATCAGAAGCCTCATGACACCGTCTTTCTTGTCATACCTGGAAATCTGACGGAATTTTTATCTAGATTTGAGAAGCGACCCCGACAGAGACGCGTCAGAAATGCAGTACCATTCGTAAAGTTATAACACATTTTATTCTTTACTAAGATGACGCTCCTACAATCGAGTCAGGTTAAGGAAATCCGTGACTTCTGGAAACGCTATTGACAGCTTTCAAACAGTTGTGCGTGAAATCTACAGACATCTTTAGAGTTATGAAGAGGCGTTACCATACAGAAGTTTGCAAAATTGCGTTGTAGACACGCGAAACAGATGTGCGCAGGGAAACGAAGATGTCCAGTAGACTGCACTTATACACTTATACATTACAGATATTTTTTGTACTACTGTTTCATAATTGCAAATGTGTTTTCACGAGTACATGGAAAAGAAACTTTTTCGACATTACACCACAAACACAGTTCATTTTTGTTTTTTGTTTAGATTTCTAATAGAAAATTGGCAAATTGAATATCCACACAATGCCGGCCTTGTCAGATAATATGTCAGGAAATATACGTTGTTTACTACAGATAGCATGTAGAACGAATGGGCTACAAAATTTCAGGATAAAGCAGAGTTGGAAAAAAATAACAATAATGTAATAGAGGTGAAGAATTTTTTTAGTCTTACAACTCTTACTTGCAATATCCACTTATGAGCTGTCTCATTACGAGCTGTCTTTCTGTGTATCCATTTTTCCCTGCTCTCCATCTCTCTCTTTCTCTCTTTCTCTCTCTCTGTTCAGACAACACAGCGTCAGAGAGAGTGCTGCAAGTGCACCCATTGTCAGTTGACACCTTGCGATCCATAAGCCCGCCATCAGTAGTGGTTCGTTGTGTAGTGGGGCTCATTTCATGTTCTTTCTGCATAAGTCGTCTTTTGAATCCTGGTTGTCATGGACAGCGATTTCTCGTTTCATTTGTGCCTTAAAAAGACGGGACGGTTTAAGGTGGCAGCTGTGTGAATGTTAATTTCGCACGTTACATGAGTTTTTATACGGGGTAACAAGTAGAGGGAAATGCCACCTGACATACTTCGCCGATAGTACACTATGTAATTCAAAGGGTTGACACTCGATTCGACGGTATTAACACACCGAACCCAAATCCTGTGTGTGAATGAGCAAAGGGTGAAAAAAACTGCTGGAAGAAACGTTTTAGTTTGGGGGCGGATGCGAGGTGGGCCATCACGGCCAGATAGAACAGAAGGCATCTAACAGAGGTTGGTGACCTGCAGCAAGAGAGACAATGAGCACACCAGGTGATACGGCGAGGGGAGCAGGTAGCGGCCCAGCGCTGCTTGCGATGGAGAAATTCTTTAGAAAACTGTATTGGGGAATTTGCAGATGCATACAAACAGACCAGCAACGCAGTCGATTATGTGAAAGACCCATGGTATGGTCGTGATGTACGCGTACAACTTTTAAGCATCAGGACCGGGCAAAAAATGTCCAATTGGCTTAAATAAACTCTGAAGGACAAAATGGGATGTTTCGACACAGTTTAAAGGTACGCCCTTTGCGATTAGTAGAGGTAGTTTCCACAACATAAAAGAAGCGCTCCTATTGTTCTGAAAAAGTCATGACATAAAGCACGAAAGGACGCAGGTGGGGCTAGTCTGCTATGAAACACACAATACCGAAAAATTCGAGGACTCTCCTCTGAAACAGCGTCAAGTGTAGAACAGGGCGCATCACGCTGTGTACGACGCCAAAAAAGGAATTTTGTGTGAACACTGCGTTCACTTTAGCTGACATTCAGCTAGAAATTAGCTGAAGAGTCGTTGACCTCCGATGGCGGAGAAACGAAACATCCACGTAGTTAGCTGTTCTTCCGAGAACTGAGAGGTCGTTGAAGTATACATCTACGCACGTCTATATCGCCATATTTTCCGGACTAGGGTTGAGTGCATGTTTTCTCGCCTAACAAGAAACGTAGGACAGTTCCAGTTGATAAAATCAGTAAAGATTTTGATTAGCTTTCTATAGAATTTTCAGAGTGCGAGAGCAGCCAAGCAGTCGACAGAACGTCACACGTAAAGATAAATGCCACTGGCAGAGGCGTATTTAAAGCCAGCTTGTGTTCACTGTGAAAATAAGTAACCTTGAGTAATCTTTTGCTCATCTTGTCACAAAAATTAACCATCCCCTGTAGATTTTATTGTCATTCTAAACAGTGCCGAAGCTAGAATCAGAATCGGATGATTTGTTGTAATAAGGGTCAACAACCCTGTCTAGAAGCAAGAAAAATCTTGTACAGAAGCTTCTATTTAAATTTTATATTGTTGTGTTCAGTGTTATTTCTGATAAATAGGACGTAATGTGTTATCTTCGCAACCGTCCTGAAATTGCCGTGTTACAATCTATGTAAACTTGTGTGCTTGTGTAACGACAATATAAATATAAACAAATTTAGTACAGCTAAACAATGATGTGCTCTGTCATAGAATAAGGGTCCACTGATAACCCCAAAAATTTATTGTAATGACGCTAATGCAGTCACAGGGTGTTTTTGCTGATGTCTGACGAACGTACGAACATGAAAAGGAATGGAGTGTCAGAACGTTCACCCTTCTGAATATAGGGGTGATTCAGCTGCCGCTCTTGATGGGTTTTATGCAACTCGCAACACCTTCAAATGCCATTCGCAACATTTTAATATTCTTTCGCTTGTTGGGTGCAAACTATTAGTCTAAAAAAAAAAACATTTCTGTAGGATGCGTTATCGTAAAAGACAATAATTTTCGAATTACTCAAGAAAAACATACAAAAGTTATCCTCAAACCACTTTCCTTGCGTAGCTAGAAAATAGCCTCTAGCAAAAACGTGTCCCAGTATATACACTACTGGCCATTAAAATTGCTACACAAAGAAGAAATGCACATGATAAACGGGTATTCATTCGACAAATGTATTATACTAGAACTGACATGTGATTACATTTTCACACAATTTGGGTGCATAGATCCTGAAAAATCAGTACCCAGAACAACCACCTCTGGCCATAATAACGGCCTTCATACGCCAGGGCACTGAGTCAGACAGCTTGGATGGCGTGTACAGGTACAGCTGACCATGCAACTTCAACACGATACCACAGTTCATCAAGAGTAGTGACAGGAGTATTGTGACGGGCCAGCTGCTCTGCCACCATTGACCAGACGTTTCCAGTTGGTGAGAGATATGGAGAATGTGCTGGCCAGGGCAGCAGTCGAACATTTTCTGTATCCAGAAAGGCCCGTACAGGACCAGCAACATACGGTCGTGCATTATCCTGCTCAAATGTAGGGTTTCGCACGGATCGAACGAAGGTTAGAGCCACGGGTCGTAACACATCTGAAATGTAACGCCCACTATTGAAAGCGCCGTCAGTGCGAACAAGAGGTGACCGAGACGTGTAACCGATGGCACCCCATACCATCTCGCCGTGTGATACGCCAGTATGGCGATGACGAATATACGCTTCCAATGTGCTTTCACCGCGATGTCGCCAAACACTGGTTCGACGATCATGATGCTGTAAAGAGAACCTGGATTCATCAGAAAAAAATGACGTTTTGCAATTCGTGCACCCAGGTTCGCCGTTGAGTACACATAATCAGCCGCGTTGCTGGTCTGTTTGTATGCATCTGTAAATTCCCCAATACAGTTTTCTAAAGAATTTCTCCATCGCAAGCAGCGCTGGGCCGCTACCTGCTCCCCTCGCTGTATCACCCGGTGTGTTCATTGTCTCTCTTGCTGCAGGTCACCAACCTCTGTTAGAAGCCTTCTGTTGTATCTGAGCCGTGATGGCCCACCTCGCATCCGCCCCCAAACTAAAACGTTTCTTCCAGCAGCTTTTTTCACACACAGGATTTGGGTTCGGTGTGTTAATACCGTCGAATCGAGGGTCAACCCTTTGAATTACAAGTGCACCCATTGTCAGTTGACACCTTGCGACCCATAAGCCCGCCATCAGTAGTGGTTCGTTGTGTAGTGGTGCTCATTGCATGTTCTTTCTGCATAAGTCGTCTTTTGAATGCTGTTTGTCATGGACAGCGATTTCTCGTTTCATTTTTGCCTTAAAAAGACGGGACGGCAGCAAGGTAGGAGTAGGCAAAATGCAACAGGGAATAACAATATTAATGTGCTAATAGTAAACTGCAGGAGCGTCTACAGAAAGGTCCCAGAACTGCTCTCATTAATAATCGGTCACAACGCTCATATAGTACTAGGGACAGAAAGTTGGGTGAAACCAGACGTAAATAGTAATGAAATCCTAAACTCAGATTGGAATGTATACCGCAGAGACAGGTTGGACAGTGAAGGGGGAGGCGTGTTTATAGCGATAAGAAGTGCAATAGTATCGAAGGGAATTGACGGAGATCCGAAATGTGAAATGATTTGGGTGAAGGTCACGGTTAAAGCAGGCTCAGACATGGTAATTGGATGTCTCTATAGGCCCCCTGGCTCAGCAGCTGTTGTGGCTGAGCACCTGAAGGATAACTTGGAAAATATTTCGAGTAGATTTCCCCACCGTGTTATAGTTCTGGGTGGAGATTTTAATTTGCCGGATATAGACTGGGAGACTCAGACGTTCATAACGGGTGGCAGGGACAAAGAATCCAGTGAAATTTGTTTAAGTGCCTTATCTGAAAACTACCTTGAGCAGTTAAACAGAGAACCGACTCGTGGCGATAACATATTAGACCTTCTGGTGACAAACAGACCCGAACTATTTGAAAAAGTTAACGCAGAACAGGGAATCAGCGATCATAAAGCGGTTACGGCATCGATGATTTCAGCCGTAAATAGGAATATTAAAAAGGGTAGGAAGATTTTTCTGTTTAGAAAAAGTGACAAAAAGCAGATTTCAGAGTACCTGTTGGCTCAACACAAAAGTTTTGTCTCAAGTAGAGATAGTGTTGAGGATCAGTGGACAAAGTTCAAAACCGTCGTACATAATGCGTTAGATGAGTATGTGCCAAGCAAGATCGTAAGAGATGGAAAAGAGCCACCGTGGTACAACAACCGAGTTAGAAAACTGCTGCGAAAGCAAAGGGAACTTCACAGTAAACATAAACATAGCCAAAGCCTTGCAGACAAACAAAAATTACGCGAAGCGAAATATAGTGTGAGGAGGGCTACGCGAGAGGCGTTCAATGAATTCGAAAGTAAGGTTGTATGTACTGACTTGGCAGAAAATCCTAAGAAATTTTGGTCTTATGTCAAAGCGGTAGGTGGATCAAAACAAAATGTCCAGACACTCTGTGACCAAAATGGTACTGAAACAGAGGATGACAGACTAAAGGCCGAAATACTAAATGTCTTTTTCCAACGTTGTTTCACAGAGGAAGATTGCACTGTAGTTCCTTCTCTAGATTGTCGCACAGATGACAAAATGGTAGATATCGAAATAGGCGACAGAGGGATAGAGAAACAATTAAAATCGCTCAAAAAGAGGAAAGGCCTCTGGACCTGATGGGATACCAGTTCAATTTTACACAGAGTACGCGAAGGAACTTGCCCCCCTTCTTGCAGCGGTGTACCGTAGGTCTCTAGAAGAGCGTAGCGTTCCAAAGGATTGGAAAAGGGCACAGGTCATCCCCGTTTTCAAGAAGGGACGTCGAGCAGATGTGCAGAACTATAGACCTATATCTCTAACGTCGATCAGTTGTAGAATTTTGGAACACGTATTGTGTTCGAGTATAATGACTTTTCTGGAGACTAGAAATCTACTCTGTAGGAATCAGCATGGGTTTCGAAAAAGACGGTCATGTGAAACCCAGCTCGCGCTATTCGTCCACGAGACTCAGAGGGCCATAGACACGGGTTCACAGGTAGATGCCGTGTTTCTTGACTTCCGCAAGGCGTTCGATACAGTTCCCCACAGTCGTTTAGTGAACAAAGTAAGAGCATGTGGACTATCGGACCAATTGTGTGATTGGATTGAGGAGTTCCTAGATAACAGGACGCAGCATGTCATTCTCAATGGAGAGAAGTCTTCCGAAGTAAGAGTGATTTCAGGTGTGCCGCAGGGGAGTGTCATAGGACCGTTGCTATTCACAATATACATAAATGACCTTGTGGATGACATTGGAAGTTCACTGAGGCTTTTTGCAGATGATGCTGTGGTGTATCGAGAGGTTGTAACAATGGAAAATTGTACTGAAATGCAGGAGAATCTGCAGCGAATTGACGCATGGTGCAGGGAATGGCAATTGAATCTCAATGTAGACAAGTGTAATGTGCTGCGAATACACAGAAAGATAGATCCTTTATCATTTAGCTACAAAATAGCAGGTCAGCAACTGGAAGCAGTTAATACCATAAATTATCTGGGAGTACGCATTAGGAGTGATTTAAAATGGAATGATCATATAATGTTGATCGTCGGTAAAGCAGATGCCAGACTGAGATTCATTGGAAGAATCCTAAGGAAATGGAATCCGAAAACAAAGGAAGTAGGTTACAGTACGCTTGTTTGCCCACTGCTTGAATACTGCTCAGCAGTGTGGGATCCGTACCAGATAGGGTTGATAGAAGATATAGAGAAGATCCAACGGAGAGCAGCGCGCTTCGTTACAGGATCATTTAGTAATCGCGAAAGCGTTACGGAGATGATACATAAACTCCAGTGGAAGACTCTGCAGGAGAGACGCTCAGTAGCTCGGTACGGGCTTTTGTCAAAGTTTCGAGAGCATACCTTCACTGAAGAGTCAAGCAGTATATTGCTCCCTCCTACGTATATCTCGCGAAGAGACCATGAGGATAAAATCAGAGAAATTAGAGCCCACAGAGAGGCATACCGACAATCCTTCTTTCCACGAACAATACGAGACTGGAATAGAAGGGAGAACCGATAGAGGTACTCAAGGTACCCTCCGCCACACACCGTCAGGTGGCTTGCGGAGTATGGATGTAGATGTCGATCGCACGCGCTCCTGTCTGTGATGTTACGGAGATGATACATAAACTCCAGTGGAAGACTCTGCAGGAGAGACGCTCAATAGCTCGGTACGGGCTTTTGTCAAAGTTTCGAGAGCATACTTTCACCGAAGAGTCAAGCAGTATATTGCTCCCTCCTACGTATATCTCGCGAAGAGACCATGAGGATAAAATCAGAGAGATTAGAGCCCAGGGTAACCGCAGTCATGGTCCCCGAGCTGATAGTCAATGCTGCTGCAAACGTTGTTGAACTGTTCGTGTAGATGGTTGTTGTCTTGCAAACGTCCCCATCTGTTGACTCAGGGATCGAGACGTGGCTGCACGATCCGTTACAGCCATGCAGATAAGATGCCTGTCATCTCGACTGCTAGTGATACGAGGCCGATGGGATCCCGCATGGCGTTCCGTATTACCCTCCTGAACCCACCGATTCCATATTCTGCTAACAGTCATTGGATCTCTACCAACGTGAGTAGCAATGTCGCGATACGATAAACCGCAATCGCGATAGGCTACAATCCGACCTTTATCAATGTCGGAAACGTGATGGTACGCATTTCTCCTGCTTACACGAGGCATCACAACAACGTTTCACCAGGCAACGCTGGTCAACTGCTGTTTGTGTGGGAGAAATCGGTTGGAAACTTTTCTCATGTCAGCACGTTGTAGGCGTCGAAACCGGCGCCAACCTTGTGTGAGTGCTCTGAAAAGCTAATCATCTGCATATCACAGCATCTTCTTACTGTGGTTAATTTTCGCTCCTGTAGCACGTTAGCTTCGTGGTGTAGCAATTTTCATGGCCAGCAGTGTATCTTCGTGGTCCTTACGCAAAATGTATGTTAGCGTCAGCAGAATAGTTCTGCAGTCAGCTTTAAATGCCGGTTAACTAAATTTTTTCAACAGTGTTTTGCAAAAACACCGTCGCTTTCTCTTCAGGAAATCCCATTTGATTTTCTGAAACATCTCCGTAATACTCGGGTACTGACTGAATCTACAGCTAACAAATCCAGTAGCACGCCTATGAACAGCTTCGATGTTTTCTTTCAGTCCGACCTGGTGGGGATCGCATACAGTCGAGCAGTACTGAAGAATGCGTCGCTCCCCTGGCTTCTGTATGCGGTCTCCTTTACAGATGAGCTACACATTCTTAAAATTCTCCCAACAAGCTGGAGTCGACTATTCACATTCCATATCGTCCTTAGGTGCTCATTCTACTTGATGCAGCTTTGCAACCTTACGCCCAAGTACGAGGTGTGGCAATAAAGTAACAAGACTGACGCGTCAGAGAGGAAGTATTCATGCCTTAAAGATGAACGACCAATAGCTGTGATGTGTGAAGTATTCTCAGTGTAAAGCGGCTTGTCTGGTGTCTGCACACAAACCCCTGTGGCCGTGGCTTCCGTTTGTGCAAGAGCTGTTTTCACTCGAAACTTGGAAAAACTTCTAATGAAACCCATCTTTTAGTAAAGGAAGTGTGTGGTGAAGACTGTTTATCAGGTAGGCGATTTTTTTTAGTGGTTCAAGCATTTCCAATATGGCCCATAAAACGTGCGGGACACCCTTCACAACAAAAACTAATGAAACTACGGAAAAAGTAGGTAATCTGATTTCATTTGAGCGTCAGTTGAGTATTCAGACGACTGCTGAAACTGTAGGAATTGACAAAGAACGTGAAAGGCAAACTTTTTATAATCAATCTAACGTAAGAAAAATGCATTCGAAATTGGTTCCGAAAATTCTTAAGATCGAACAAAACGAAGCTCGTGAAAATGTTTGCACTGAGACTTAGCATACCACTGAAAGTGGTCGTAATTTCTTGGAAAGAGTGACTTCATGTGACGTATCTTGGTTTTTTACTTACGATCCTTAAATTAAGCGCCAATCCATGCAAAGGAAAGATCCAACTTCACACAGAGCGAGGAAAGCTCTAACGAGCAAATCAATATGTTCTTCAGTATTCACAGAATTGTTTATCTTCACTAAGTTCCTGAAGGTCAGACTATAAGTCAACACTTCTACCTTCAGGTTATTCATCAATTCCGCGATAAAATACGAAAAAGAAGACCCGAATTGTAGAAGAACAAGTCATGCGATCTGCATCAAGAAAATATGAAAAAAAGACCCGAATTGTGGAAGAACAAGTCACGTTTTCGGCATCAAGACGACGCACCAGCTCATACTGCATTCTTTGTGAAGAGGATTCAAGCGAAGTTCAGTGTCTCATCTTTAGACCACCCTACTTATTCACCTCAAGTAGTACGATGTGACTTTTATCTATTCTCCAAGGTTAAATCTGCTTTAAAAGAAGTAAGATTTCGGTTTATTGAAGCAATGAAAGAAAAAGCGCACGTTAAAAAATGGCTCTGAGCACTATGGGACTTAACATCTGTGGTCATCAGTCCCCTAGAACTTAGAACTACTTAAACCTAACTAACCTAAGGACAGCACAAACATCCATGTCCGAGGCAGGATTCGAACCTGCGACCGTAGCAGTCGCGCGGTTCCGGACTGCGCGCCTAGAACCGCTAGACCACCGCGGCCGGCAAAAGCGCACGTGTCAACAAGGTGTTCACAGACGCAGATCTGTTGCCACCAGTGGAAAATTTGCGTGGAGGGATACTGCAGGGAAGTATGCTGTGGATGACAGTAAAAAAAGATGTATGTTTTTGAAATACAAGTTTCTACAGCAATAGTCTTTTTTTTTATAGCCACGTATTTCATCGGCGTGACATTCTCAAACAACATACTACTAATGCTGATTGGAATATTACGGAATTGTTTTTCTGATTCATTTGCATCATCTAGCATTTTTCTACTTTTAGAGCAAGTTGCCTTTCGGCACACCAACTAAAAGCATTGTCTACGTCACTTTGTCTCTTCCTGTAGAGACTCCGTAACCACACCTTCTCGTAAACGGAAAATAAGAGCGATCCTATCACACTTCCGTGGGGTAATGCTGACGATAGCCTTATCTCTGACGAACGCTCACAATCGAGGACAAAATAATGGGTTCCATTACTTAAGAAGTCTTCGACCCACTTACATTTCTGGAAACCTAATTCATACACTCGGACCTTCGTTATCAGTCTGCAGTGAGGCATTTTGTCAAATCAGCAGACGTCGACGATGTTACTTGGCTGAATTCAGGTAAGTTATGAAGGGTTGCTACTTATTTTTGATATTCAAGGAATATGTGAGCTCTGTACTTTAATTCGATGTGTTACACTTCATGTTTGTACTCCGGGAAATTTTCATACAATAGTCGATAGTTGAGCCACAGAGGTTTTCAGCACAAGCAATGGCATCCTTGGTTGTCAGAAATATTGTTGTTGTCTGTAGCTGCACAGTCTAATACATAGTCCCGACCCGCTGGTGCGAAAGTTGTTACCGTTTGACAGCCGGAGCGACTGTAACGCTACAAGCGGTGAGAAAGCAGTCACATGCGCCGTAAGGATAATGCTTCTTTTTAATTGTTTTCTACTTGATTAAGGACTTAGTTGTTGTATTTTGCAATCATTCTGTGAGAACTTTGTCTAAAAACCTGGCAGAAAATTCAAAGAGATTCTGGTCGTATGTGAAGTATGTTCGCGGCAAGAAATAATCAATGTCTTTTCTGCGCGACAGCAATGGAAATACTATCGAAGACGGCGCAGCCAGAGCAGAGTTACTAAACATAGCCTTCCTAAATGCCTTCACAAAAGAAGATGAAGTAAATATTCCAGAATTCGTATCAACAACAGTTGCCAACATGAGAGACGTAGAAGATAATATCCTCGGAGTAGTGAAGTAACTTAAATCACTTAATAAAAGCAAGTCTTCTGGTCCAGCCTGTGTACCAATTAGGTTTCTTTCAGAGTACGGTGATGCATTAGCTCCATACTTTACAATCATATACAACCTTTCGCTCGACGAAAGATCCGCACCCAAAGACTGGAAAGTTGCACAGGTCACACCAATATGCAAGAAAGGTAGGAGGAGTAATGCACTAAATTACAGGTCCGTATCGTTGACGTCGATATGCAGCAAGATTTTGGAACATATATTGTGTTCAAACATAATGAATTACCTCGAAGAAAGCTGTCTATTGACACATAGTCAACAAGGGTTTAGAAAACATCGTTCCTGTGAAACGCAACTAGCTCTTTACTCACAGGAAGTGTTGAGTGCTATTGACAACGCATTTCGCATCGATTCCGTATTTCCGGATTTCCGGAGGGCTTTTGGCACTGTACCACACAAGCTGCTTGTAGTGAAATTGTGTGCATATGGAATATCGTCTCAGTTATGTGAGTGGATTTCTGATTTCCTGTCAGAGAGGTCACAGTTCGTAGTAATTGACGGAAAGTCATCGAGTAAAACAGAAGTGATTTCTAGCGTTCCCATAGGTAGTGTTACTAGCCCTTTGCTGTTCCTCATCTGTATAATCGATCTGGGAGACAATCTGAGCAGCCGTCTTAGATTGTTTGCAGATGACGCTGTCGTTTATCTACTAATAAAGTCATCAAAGGATAAAAACAACTTGCAATACGATTTAGAAAAGATATCTGAATGGTGCGAAAATTGACCCTAAATAACGAAAACTGTGAGGTCATCAATATGAGTGCTAAAAGGAGTCCGTTAAACTTAGGTTACACGATAAATCAGTCGAATCTAAAGGCCGTAAATTCAACTAAATACCTAAGAATTACAATTACGAACAACTTAAATAGGAAGGAACTCATAGAAAATGTTGTGGGGAAGGCTAACGAAAGACTGTGATTTATAGGCAGGACACTTAGAAAATGTAGCACATCTACTAAGGAGACTGCCTACACTACGCTTGTCCATCCTCTTTTACAATACTGCTGCGTAGTGTGGGATCCTTAGAAGATAGGATGGACGGAGTACATCGAAAAAGTTCAAAGAAGGGGAGCGCGTTTTGTATTATCGTGAAATAGGGGAGAGACTACCACTGAAATGATACAGGATTTGGGGTGCACATCGTTAAAACAAAGGCGTTTTACGTTGCGGCGGAATCTTCTCACGAAATTCCAATCACCAAGTCTCTCCTCCTAATGCGAAAATATTTTGTTGACATTGGCCTACATAGGGAGAAACGATCACCACGATCAAATGAAGGGAATCAGAGCTCGTACGGAAAGATATAGGTTTTCATTCCTTCCGCGCGCTATACGAGATTCGAATAATAGAGAATTGTGAACCCTCTGTCAGGCATTTAATTCTCCCATCGGTAGGAGAGAATGGACACAGGAAAGGAAGTTGTGTGTGTCGTATCAAACTAACGAAATGGCCGCAGAGGCTGGAACTCGGCCGGAACCACTAAGGAAGGTGTTTATGTCATGTGAAACTAACGGGATGGCCGCGGCCGGACCCCTTTGTTGGCTGGCACTTCAGACCACCAAAGACGTTGGAAGATGCTGGGCCATCACAACAAGAAGTGAGAAGGAGCGATATGCGAAAGAGAGAAAGACGATTTCGCGTCACAGTGGAAAATTTGGGGAAGACTGTGACAGGATTGGCGCAAAGCGCGTACAAATACATATTAAAAGTTTGGCGGCAACAGTAACCGCGGGAGAATTCTCTGTCGTGGTTGGGTACAAACGCGCACGGATACATGGAAGTCCGTGTCGTGATTGGCTACCAACGCGCCCGGATCCATGAAGCGAAGAACGGCCAGGTTTGCAAAAACTCTGAAGGAGGACTCTGGGGACGGCTGTGGAGTAGAGCAGTCGCGGTGTCTGGCTGCCCTACTTGAAGAGCGTGGAGAGAAGTAGGTTGGAGTCCAGTGGTTACTCTCCAGTGGTGTAGAGAATACGACTCCACACACGCAGCATTATCTGTTCCTCTGAGGAGAGAAACAGATTTGTACTAACTTGTGGTGTTCATATGCAATATGAAGTGTAACTTTGCTGCCGCGCACTTGAGTCGACCAACTACTCTTGGCATATGTGCAAGTAGCTTGAGTGTTGACTAGTGACGGACTCCGCAATTGAACACTTACGTACGGGAGTTTACGGGCGCAAAACACGTCCACGTTGGAGATTAAAGCCAAGATCGCTGACGGGAGAGACGGCATCACGACGTTGGCTGGGCCGACCGTCGCAATCATCACGGAGAATTACGGTGATATTAGCAATCATCAGCCAAAGTAGGGCACTGTAATTCTAAATGAGTTCGTATTCCACTAGCTCTTTGACTGGCGCTGTCTGAGACTGTCCGTTCAGGCAGAACTGCAACAGAGACACTTGCGGATTCAGTGTTGACTTAAGTTGTGCCAATGATGGGCTAGTTAGGTTAGCGAGTGTATTGGATTGTCATGTTAGGCTAGAAATGTATTGGATTGTCATGTTAGGCTAGAAATATTGCTCATCCTGTTTCCTGAATAAATCTTAATTTGGTATCATATGCTAATCATCGCATTATTGATTTCGTAGCTAGCAATCACCATATTTTTGTTTAATAAGTAGAGTGTAATGATAATTTAGATGCAAATGATACTGGGGGCATAACCGCGCGTTTAAACAGAGCCAAATCACGTGCATTGTTCAAGATTACAACACAGACACACACGAAGTTAAAGACCGGGAACCAGTTCAGTTCAGTAAGTTATCTTCTTTCTTCTTTTTCTTTCTTTTCTTTACACGTGGCTAATGCCTTATCGACCATACACCTGCTCTACGAGCCTCTTCCAATTATTTCTATCCAGGGAAATTGTTGTCCAACCAGAGTTGATGCCCATCCTAGCTGCATCTTCCCGGATATTCTCCATCCACCTAATTCGAGGTCTTCCTCTTCTTCTCTTTCCTTCTAATTTCTTAGTGGATGCTATTTTGCGTAGTCTGTTCTCCGGCATCCTTGCTACATGACCAGCCCAGTTCAGTCTTCTCTTCTTTAACATTTCCACAATGGCACTATGTTTGTACAGCTCCCGTAGTTCTTCATTTTTCCTTATCCTCCACTCCATGACATTTTCATCGAAGATTAGTCCAAATATTTTTCTTAGTTTTTTTCTTTCAAATATCAACAGTTTTTCTTCATCTTTTTTCCTGAATGTAATAGCTTCACATCCATATAATGCTACTGGTACAATAGTTGACTGATAAAAACGGATTTTGAATTCAGTACTAAGTGATCTCATCCTTAAAATTTTGATACAGCCGTAAAAAGTTCTATTAGCTGCTGCTAGACGGGCGTCTATTTCTATTTCTGCTCTATTGTAAGTTATAGTTCAGAATATTCTACATACCATTTATTTTTATTCAGAAAATTTACAGTTATATGCAGTTCCTTTTGGTTGGTTGGTTGATTCGGAGGAGGAGACCAAACAGCGAGGTCATCGGTTCCGTCGGATTAGGGAAGGACGGGGAAGGAAGTCGGCCCTTTCAAAGGAACCATTCCGGCATTTGCCTGAAGCGTTTTGGGAAAATTACAGAAATCGTAAATCAGGATGGCCGGACGCGTTTTGAACCATCGTCATCCCTTTTGCGAGTCCAGTCAGTTAATTTTGTCCAGCGCAGCATCTAGTTTGCTATTTTTAACTGTGGAAGCATATGAGTTTCATACAGGGTGAAAAGTATTTAAACCGACAAACTCTAGAAGGTTATAGGGGACACCAAAACAACTATTTCCCCAATGTCATTTTTTCTTATGGGGCTTATTTAAATCGGTGGTGGCCGTATTACGCTCTTCAGTTGTTAGAGGCCGTATTACAATCTTCAGTTGTTAGAGGGCGTATTACGTTCTGCAGTTGTAGGCAACTGCTGTCCACCGGTGTAGTAGTGCATTGTCTCTGTTTACCAATGGAGCGATACACCTGGAGTGAGTACACTGATATGGTTGGTGCGTACTACGTAGCGCACCACAACGGACGAGGTGCACAGCGGGTTTATCAATAACAATATCCTAATAGCCGTACCCCGCATCATACGACCTTTGCTGCTGTGTACCAATGTCTGCATGAGACCGGGTCATTTAGCAGATTACCTGGACGGGGACGCCGTCACACGGTAAGAACGCTGCAATTTGAGGAAGCTGTCTTGCAGCATGTGGAGCGGGATCCTTCAATCAGCACTCGTGCAATTGCACGTAACATGGGGACGAATCAGATGAATGTAAGAACAGTCCTTCGAGAGCAATTGTTACGTCCATTTCACTTACAGCGTGTCCACAACCTGGAACCAGTTGATTATCCACCCAGAGCACAGTTTTCGCAGTGGTACCTGGAACAGTGTGAAATGCATCTTACATTTCCATCCTCTGTGTTGTTAACCGATGAAGCAACGTTCGGGCGTGATGGAGTCTTCAACATGCACAATTCGCATGTTTGGAGTGAGGATAACCCACATGCCACAGTTACTAGCGCTCATCAAGTGCGGTTCTTCGTTAACGTGTGGGTCGGTGTTGTTGGGAACTGTTTATTTGGGCCGTATCTGCTACCTAGGCCATTAAATGTCAGGCACTATTACAATTTTCTCGCCGGAGCATTGCCAGAATTTCTGGAAGACGTCCCGCTCCCTACAAGACAACGCATGTGGTTCCAACATGACGGGGTGCCGGCACATTTCAGTCGTCGTGTGCGTCGATTCCTGGACCGACCGTTCCCAGAAACGTGGATTGGCAGAGGTGGTCCTGTACCATGGCCTGCTCGATCCCCAGATATGTCCCCTCTGGACTCTTCTGTGTGGAAAGAGATGCGCAATCTTGTTCACGCAAGTCCTGTTGCATCAGAAGAGGATCTGGTTGCCCGGATAGTAGTAGCAGCAGGAACAATTCAGGATACTCCTGCGGTTTTTGCCCGTGTCAGACAGAACATGATCCGACGGTGTAACCTTTGTTTACGTGTCAAAGGAGGCATTTTTGAAAATCTACTGTAATTGAAATTGGGTTGTGTGAATGTGTTGTCTCTTGGTCATAAAAAAAATGGAAAAGTGTTTGCTGGTTTAATTAATTTGCCGCCAGAGAAAATGTTCCTCTACCGGTTTAATACTCCTCATAGGAAAAATGACAATAGGGAAAAATATTTGTTTTGATGTCCCCTACAGCCTCCCAGAGAGTGTCGGTTTAAATGCTTTTCACCCTGTATATTGGCAGAAAGTGTGATTGCGTTGTGAGCACTGTGGAGCGCGTGCTCCAGTGGCAGGTGGAGACCGATAGACACGCGGAGTGAGCTGTTGTCCGGAGGCCGCTGCAGAACGGATGGGTCGGCCTGTGCAGACGCGTCACGCCTCACCATGACGAATGGCCGGCCGTGCGGCAAACGGGAAACGAATGGAGCGTAAACGAGGGCCGCCGAGGAAGAACTGCCCACCGGCCCGTCCGCAGACACCTTCTGGCTCCGTGGTGGCGAGTACGTCGCTCATCCCTGTCTTCCTCAGTTAGCGACAAGCACCGAAAAATGGATCCCTTCTCGTTTCCAACTTTGACTGGGATTTTTATTCTATCGGTGACGTACTGTAACACTTCCTACCTTGCGCTTATTTTCACAACCACGCATGTCTTTTACACGCAACGTCCTCGGGAAACTGTTTTGCATGCTGTAATCATTACCTAACCCTACACTTCTTTCTTTCTACTGCGCCGACATTCGGCAGTTTAGCCTTTCGCTTACGCCGCTGCTCGTACTACATCTACATCTACATCCATACTCCGCAAGCCACCTGACGGTGTGTGCCGGAGGGTACCTTGAGTACCTCTATCGGTTCTCCCTTCTATTCCAGTATCGTATTGTTCGTGGAGAGAAAGATTGTCGGTATGTCTCTGTGTGGGCTCTAATCTCTCTGATTTTATACTCATGTTCTCTTCGCGAGATATACGCAGGAGGGAGCAATATAGGTGCTTGACTCCTCGGTGAAGGAAAACTTCAACAATAGCCCGTGCCGAGCTACTGAGCGTCTCTCTTGCAGAGTCTTCCGCTGGAGTTTATCTATCATCTCCGTAACGATTTCGCGATTACTAAATGATCCTGTAACGAAGTCGGCTGCTCCCCGTTGGATCTTCTCTATCTCTTCTATCAACCCTATCTGGTACGGATCCCACACCGGTGACCAGTATTCAAGCATTGGGCGAACAAGTGTACTGTAACTTAGGATTCTTGCAGTGAATCTCAGTCTGCCTTCAGCTTTACCGACGATTAATTTAATATGGTCATTCCATTTTAAATCACTCCTAATGTCTACTCCCAGATAATTTATGAAATTAACTGCCTCCAGTTGCTGACCTGCTATATTGTAGATAAATGATAAAGGATCTTTCTTTCTATGTATTCGCGGCACGTAACACTTGTCTACATTGAGATTCAGTTGCCATTCCCAGCACCATGCGTTAATTCGTTGCAAATGGTTCAAATGGCTCTGAGTACTATGGGACTTAACATCTGTGGTCATCAGTCCCCTAGAACTTAGAACTACTTAAACCTAACAAACCTAAGGACATCACACACATCCATGCCCGAGGTAGGATTGGAACCTGCGACCGTAGCGGTCACGAGGTTCCAGACTGAAGCGCCTAGAACCTCACGGCCACACCGGCCGGCCAATTCGTTGCAGATCCTCCTGCATTTCAGTACAATTTTCCATTGTTACAACCTCTCGATATACTACAGCATCGTCCGCAAAAATCGTCAGTGAACTTCCGATGTTATCCACAAGGTCGTTTATATATATTGTGACTAGCAACGGTCCTACTGCACTCCCCTCCGGCACACCTGAAATCACTCTTACTTTGGAAGACTTCTCTCCACTGAGAATGATATGCTGCGTTCTGTTATATAGGAACTCATCAATCCAATCACACAATTGGTCTGATAGTCCACATTCTCTTACTTTGTTCATTAAACGACTGGGGGGAACTGTATCACCCCGATATTTTTGCTCTTGGCCGTTAACAGAAACACGCGGTGACATTACAATAAACAAGTACAGTGGTAACTGAGGAAACACGATACACTATCAACTATAGCATGTTAGGGGTGTGTTAAATAGCTTAACTGTCACCTCGCAAAGCGCGTTCTTCATATCTGTAAAAGTGGTCCACTGTAGCTCTTTCTCAGAATACACCTCCAATTTTGTCGTGGATGCTGTCTGGAAGAAATGTCCGTCTACGACGTAAAGTTCAACTTGCCTGCTGGCCGGATTGGCCGAGCGGTTCTAGGCGCTGCAGTCTGAAACCGCGCGACCGCTACGGTCACAGGTTCGAATCCTGCCTCTGGCATGGATGTGTGTGATGTCCTTGGGTTAGTTAGGTTTAAGTAGTTTTAAGTTCTAGGGGACTGATGAACTCAGAAGATAAGTCCCACAGTGCTCAGAGCCATTTGAACCTTCAACTTTTATCTCATGTTCACACGATTATTATTTTGCCTCTATTACTGCTCGATAATCATCCGGAATAGCATATAATAATCTGCATACACATAAAACATCATTGCACATGAACACTGCAGCGTCAATGAAGCACTTCATCTGGTGATATGGCCGGGTTGGAGTGGGAGGTGGGGGGGACTGGTTAATGAAGTCCTGCAATTTGTATGTACTTTTGTATTCTGGCAGAAACTTTTTTCGAGATTTTTTTTAAATTGAAGCTAATAATCCTTTCACATACGATAAGGCCAGTCTGATCGCACCGCCTACTACAAAAAATGAAGTCAGGGCCGAATGCATCCCGGAAAAAACCCAAGTGGCGTAGGAGCAGATCGTTACAGTGAGATTCGCCGGTGATAATACCGTGTTCAAAGATTTAGAATTCAGTACGCCCATCCAACGTTAGGCCTCCACAGGACACTTGGACCACCAAGAGCACAATGTACGACCAAGTTACTGGGCGCATTACGTGTGACAACCTCGTGCTATGTAAGAGTACATACGGCATTGTCAGCATTATCGTTTGCACTGGAACACCCTACAGCTCCTTACTAACCTTGTAGCCAGCATGCGAACCCGTTGCATATCATACATCACTGTCAGTGGTGGTCACATACCCTATTAAGAACCATGACCCTCCATTTGTTACGTGCAGAGCGCCATCATAAACCGCTGTGACTTAAGTATATACCTTGACTTCGGAAAATGGTGTCAATTTCCGACAGTGTATTTCTTTCATTTAGCTTCTGTGCTATACTGTAGCAGTTCTTCCTAGGTATGGTCCAAGTTCCATCTAACTATGTTACTTGGAGGTGGCGCATTATGCAAAATTACTTTCGTCCTGAGGTTTCGCACAGCAGCGTATACTTCAAGAGTTTCAACTTTGCGGATGTTGTGTCATTGCACACAAGGCTGGGCCTGTTTCTTCAATTGAGATTTTATCCACAGTACAGGGATTAATAGCGGTTTTTCAGTTAGTCATCCGCGAACGTCTCGTGTTACTTTCCCACTCATTTAATAATATTACAGGGATTTGAGAATATTTGGGATCCTCTTTCTGTGTTTTGAGAATAAGTAGTGTCTATCTCTACATGGCGCAATGGAGAACATACGTATTCCAAGCTTGTGACTTCTAACATTAATTAGTTTGCCTCCCATAAACATTTCTAAATTTGGTGACGTTTATTCTAAATTTATATGTGCTTATTTACCTTTTCTCCAGATACAGGAACAGCTCACTGAAAAACAATGTGTGTTTCGCGTAGTAACAGCAGATAGAGTATCACTCTTCTTTCCATGTAACTCTCTAAAAGTAAACGCACCGACACTTATAGAACGTGTTGGAAAGATTGAATATATTGGTTATAAACTTGCATTACTTTAACAAATGTTAGGGATCTACATCAACATTTATACTCCGCAAGCCACCCAACGGTGCGTGGCGGAGGGCACTTTACGTGCCACTGTCATTACCTCCCTTTCCTGTTCCAGTCGCGTACGGTTCGCGGGAAGAACGACTGCCGGAAAGCCTCCGTGCGCGCTCGAATCTCTCTAATTTTACATTCGTGATCTCCTCGGGAGGTATAAGTAGGGGGAGGCAAGCTACACCGCGATGCAGAGCGCCTCTCTTGCAGAGTCTGCCACTTGAGTTTGTTAAACATCTCCGTAACGCTATCACGCTTACCAAATAACGCTGTGACGAAACGCGCCGCTCTTCTTTGGATCTTCTCTACCTCCTCTGTCAACCCGACCTGGTACGGATCCCACACTGATGAGCAATACTCACTATAGGTCGAACGAGTGTTTTGTAAGCCACCTACTTTGTTGATGGACTACATTTTCTAAGGACTCTCTCCCAATGAATCTCAACCTGGCACCCGCCTTACCAACAATTAATTTTATATGATCATTCCACTTCAAATCGTTCCGTATGCTTACTCCCAGACATTTTACAGAAGTAACTACTACCAGTGTTTGTTCCGCTATCATATAATCATACAATAAAGGATCCTTCTTTCTATGTATTCGCAATACATTACATTTGTCTATGTTAAGGGTCAATTGCCACTCCATGCACCAAGTGCCTATCCGCTGCAGATCTTCCTGCATTTCGCTGCAATTTTCTAATGCTGCGACTTCTCTTTATACCATAGCATCATCCGCGAAAAGCCGCATGGAACTTCCGACTGTGGCACGCGAGAGGTTACTTTAACGTCTGCAGACGTCTCTCCACTGAGAACAACATGCTATGTTCTGTTTGCTAAAAGCTCTTCAACCAGGCACACAGCTGGTCTGATATTCCGTAAGCTCTTACTTTGCTTATCAGGCGACAGTGCGGAACTGTATCGAATGCCTTCCGGAAGTTAAGGAAAATGGCATCTACCTGGGAGCCTGTATCTAATATTTTCTGGGTCTCATAAACAAATAAAGCGAGTTGGGTCTCACACGATCGCTGTTTCTGGAATCCATGTTGATTCCTAACCGCCGTTGTGGTACTGAAGTGTGCTTATTACCAAATATTTTCCTAGTAGAAGTCAGGTTACGTTGCTGTTTATTCACGGGTCAAAAATTTGTAAAGCAAGTGTAATATTTTTATGGCATTAGTATCAAAGTGATGCTAGGTAAGCGCTCAGATTAGTAGCAGACAAGCAGGTAAGGAACTTTGCATTCTCGTGGGACATACTGATCAGTCGCTGTCACGTACGACTATAAGGCATTTTCTGTGCGAGATCTGGTGGGTTTTTGGAGAGGTCGGCTGTCCTGTCTCGTTGTGGACAAGTGAAGCTAACAGAGCGACCACTGGCCGGTGAGGCCGTGGTCGCAGCGGGCAGCCACCGGTTCCACACCGACTCTGTCCGCCGAATTTTAAATACGCACCGCGTCTCCCATTAAAATAAGCGATTTCACTTTCAAATTTATTCCGACTCGCATAAGTAAGTGCTGGTGTCAGTCCAGCTATTAGCGAATTCGAGGTCTCATTAATTGCAAACCTGGCTATCGCAAAAAAGAGCTCTTACTGGATAATTCTTTAAAGACGATCTCTCTGGACGCAACACGGTTACGCGAAATCGTCTGGTACTTGCGTCACGCGTTTTCAAGGGCGTATGCAACTACCACGAAGGGAGAGGGGGAAGTGGCGGTTGAGAAACCGAAGAAAGAGAACAGGGAGGTATAGAAAATGGAGAATTGGAGAGAGGTACGCATTCAGGAAAAGAATAGGGTAGAAACACTTCGGCTGCAGCCACTGAGGGGAACGCCCAGAAAGAATACAAAAGAGTGAAGAGAGACGAAGACCATTCAGCGTACAAAAGTACTTCTCATAGCCAGTCGGATGGCCACGATTCAGCCTCCGGCTACGCTCGTAAACCACAGCAGCGGATGGCAAGTCAATGGAACGCAGAGGGGCCTTTAATTATTCGCGAAATATTACACAGTGAGCCTTATTACCTCCCTTCCCTCGCGAAGAATCGCACAACAAAAACCGAAACCTTCTCGGTGCGTATAAACACAAATTATCCTTGCTAGCAGCTTCTGCTGCATCGGTTACATTTTGGTATACTATCTAAGAGGGACAAAAAAAGGTAGAAAACGTTTTTACTGTAGACAGTTTTTGTAGTCGTATCAGCAACTATAATAAATTATCAAAGACTCTAAACTAACTCGAAAAATTGGGCTCTAATGACGTGGGTCGTATCTCTGTGGCGACACTGCTGCGAAGCTCTTGTTAATTAGATGTCTGAAGAACGTTTTATATTTTTCATACGTTTGTGATCGTACTTGCGTGGCAGTTACTCTTACTGGTAATTGTCATTTAATAAATATTTACGTTCGAGAAGCAAGAATATGTATACACAATAGGAACCGCAATGTGAAAATGCAATGTCGCTTAGAAATACGTTTAGACTTACTGTATCACTTAAACTAATTACGCTACGATAAAGGAATATGCAGTCTGACAGAAAGAAAAAGAAAACGAAGGACAAACGCCAGTACGACACACACACTGTGAAGTTTCCGTACAAACGTAATTGTGTGATGTGACTACAAAAAGTACTCGTCTGACCGTAACACACACAACATATACTGAACCGCCAAAGAAACTGATATAGGCTTGCATATTCATATACAGAGACTTGTAAACAGGCAGAATAGGGCGCTGCAGTCGGCAACGCCTGTATAAGACAACATGTGTTTGGCGGAGTTGTTACATCGGTTACTGCTGTTGCAATGGCAGGTTATCAAGAGTTACGTGAGTTTGAATATGGTGTTATAGTCGGCGCACGAGCGATGGGACACAGTACCTCCGAGATAGCGATGAAGTAGGTATTTTCCTGTACGAGTATCTTATGAATGTATCGTGAATATCAGGAATCAAAACAAAACAAAAAAATGTTCAAATGTGTGTGAAATCTTATGGGACTTAACTGCTAATGTCATCAGTACCTAAGCTTACACACTACTTAACCTAAATTATCCTACGGACAAACACACACACGCATGCCAAAGGGAGGACTCGAACCTCCACCGGGACCAGCCGCACAGTCCATGACTGCAGCGCCTTAAACCGCTCGGCTAATCCCGCGCGGCTATCAGGAATCCGGTAAAACATCGAATCCCCGACATCGCTGGGGCTGGATAAAGGTCCTGCAAGAACGGGACCAATGACGACTGAAGAGAATCGTTCAGTGTGACAGAAGTGAAGCTCTTCCGTAAAATGCTGCATTTTCAGTGCTGGGCCATCAAAAAGTATCAGCGTGCAAACCAGTCAACGAAACACCATCGGTATGGGTTTTCGGAGCCGAAGGACAAGTCGTGTACCCTTGATGACTGCACGACACAAAGCTTTACGCCTCGCCTGGGTCCGTCGACACCGACATTGGGCTGTTGGTGACTGGAAACTAATTGCCTGGTCGGACGAGTCTCATATAGAGTGGACGGATGTGAACGGGTAGGGAGACGACCTCATGAATCCAACGACCCTGCATGTCAACCTATTGGAGACTCTATAATGATTTGGGGCGTGTGCAGTTGAAGTGATATGGGCCCCTGAAACGTCTAGATGCGACTCTTACAGGAGAGACGTACTTAAGCATCCTGTATGATCACATGCATCCATTCACGTCCAATGTCCATTCCGATGGATTTCGGCAATTCCACCAGGACAATGCGACACCTCGCACATCCAGAATTCTACAGAGTGGCTACAGGAATATTCTTCAGAGTTTAAACACCAAACTACCCAGACATGAGCATTATTGAGCATATCCGGGATGGCTTTTAACGTGCTGTTCAGAAGACATTTCCATCCCCTTGTACTCTTATGGACCTATGGACGGCCTGGCAGGATTCTTGGTGTCAGTTCCCTCCAGCGCTACTTCAGACAATATTCGAGTGCTCGCCATGTCGTGTTGCGGCACTTTCACTTTCTCGCGGGGGCCCTACACGATATTAGGCAGGTGTACCAGTATTTTTGACTCATCAGTGTAATAAGCACAGTCATAAAATTATAGCTGAGAAACTAATATCTATATCTAGAAATAAAACGCTATTTGGGCTCATAAGTTGCTTAATTTGTGAACAAATCCACGTTACTTAAAATCATGCCCCAGTTGATATCAAACAAGTATTCGCCTAGTAAGCAAGATCCTAAGTGCGCTACCGCACTGACATTCTCTCCCTTTCCTTTTCAGAAGTGTTTCATTTACTGCAGTGGACAGTTCTCTCTCCGCTTTGAAAGCCGTTGAGCAAAATGGGTCCAAAGTGTCGCGAAACTACAAACGAGGAAAGAGGAATCTGCATCAGGTTGTTTCGAAAAGGAAAATCTTTTCAAGAAATCGGATAATGCATTGTCAGATCTACCAGTAAAGTGAAGACTATTATATACGGGTTTAATCAGAGCAAAACGCACGAAAACCAAACAGGAAAGGTCGTCTCGTAGTTCAATCTGAGTCGAAAAAACGCCAGGTACTTAGAGAAATCAAGAAAAATCCGAAACTGAGCGCTCCAAAATAAGAAACACATACATGAATGTCTGTTTCAGCACAGAGTGTGAAATATGTGCTTCATGGAGCTGAGTATCGAGGCTGAACAGCTGTTTGCGTTATTCGCCAACAACCGCTAACATCCGCAGTTTTCACGGGATCAAATGGCTCTGAGCACTATGGGACTTAACTTCTGAGGTCATCAGTCCCCTAGAACATAAACTACTTAAACCTAACCAACCTAAGGACATCACACACATCCATGCCCCAGGCAGGATTCGAACCTGCGACCGTAGCGGTCGTGCAGTTCCAGACTGTAGCTCCTAGAACCGCTCGGACACTCCGGCCGGTGAAGCTTGAATAATATGGGTAATCCTGGGGATTATATTTTCATACAAGATAATGACTCAAAACATGCAACTCTAGATGCAAGGCTATGCCGACACCACCGCTATCCTCAGACATCCATTCAATACAGAATTTGTGCAGTGTACTGGAAGAAGTATGAGGAATCGTCAGATATCCATTAGAATTGATCTAAAGAAGGCTCTACTAGAGGAATGGCGTAGAATTACTGCGCAAAACAACAGAATTTCTGGTGAAATACATACAAAGGAGAGTAGTACAAATGATGATAAAGTGGAATGGAGGGCCTATTGAGTAATAAACATAAAAATGTTTGTTCAGTGTCATTTGCAGTATTGCATACGAATACTTATTTTGCATCCCAAATTGCGCCGGCCCCTGTGGCCGAGCGGTTCTAGGCGCTTCAGTCCGGAACCGCGCGACTGCTACGGTTACAGTTTCGAATCCTGCCTCAGGCATGGATGTGTGTGATGACATTAGGTTAGTTAGGTTTAAGTAGT
Organism: Schistocerca americana; assembly: GCF_021461395.2. Taxonomy (NCBI): domain Eukaryota; kingdom Metazoa; phylum Arthropoda; class Insecta; order Orthoptera; family Acrididae; genus Schistocerca; species Schistocerca americana. The sequence continues at coordinate 158,016,012 of NC_060119.1, read as the reverse complement.
TCTAAGTCTAGGGGACTGATGACCTCAGATGTTGTGTCCCATAGTGCTCAGAGCCATTTGTACCATCCCAAATTGCGTAACTTTACTTTCAAATGTTTAACTATGTTTATATAAAACTCTGTGTTTCTCTATTTTATTCTCCTTTACCCTGTTCTTTTTGGAACACAACCTACGACCAGCTTAGAGACAGAAGTGACGACAGTTTCTGCAGAACGTGAGCATCATTTCTCAGGACAATATTCAAGCACGTACAGTGGAAGCTGTTACTGATTTGTTTGACTGATGGGGCTGCTAGGTGCTATACCACCTACTGCACTCCCCTGAATTAAGCCCTAGTATTCTCAACTCGATTTCTAAAGTGAAGGAAACACTTCACGGCATTCGCTTCAGAACTGCTACAAATTCGTCGGGCAATAGACCGCGCCGCTCGAACTTCAACGTAACTGGCATAGCTAAGAGTTTCCTACGACTTCCACATCGCTTGCAACAGGTTATGCACAATGCTGGTGACTACTTTGTAGGTCAGTAAAACTTTGAAGCACGTATCTATTTTGTAGGAGCTGTAAATAAATAGTTGCCACTATTAAAGTTCCAACCCTCGTATATGGCTTCCAGATGATCTCATAAAATATGTTGAACCGATTAGGGTGTTATTTAATACCATAGCAGCCACGCGGGGTGACCGCCTGGTGTAAGGCGTTTTGTCACGATCCGTGCGGCTCCCCACGTCGGAGGTTCGAGTCCTCCCTCTCCTGCCAGGAAGTTTCATATCAGCGCACACTCCGCTGCAGAGTGAAAATCTCATTCTGGAAACATCCCCCAGGCTGTGGCTAAGCCATGTCTCCGCAATATTCCTTCTTTCAGGAGTGCTAGTTCTGCAAGGTTCGCAGGAGAGCTTCTGTAAAGTTTGGAAGGTAGGAGACGAGGTACTGGCAAAAGTAAAGCTGTGAGTACCGGGCGTGAGTCGTGCTTCGGTAGCTCAGTGGTAGAGCACTTGCCCGCGAAAGGCAAAGGTCCCGAGTTCGAGTCTCGGTCAGGCACACAGTTTTAATCTGCCAGGAAGTTTTATGCTAAGTTAGATTAAGTAGTGTGTAGGCTTAGGGACCGATGACCTCAGTAGTTTGGATCCATGAGATCTTAGCACAAAATTCCAAAAAAATAGTACCATAGCACACTAGCAAATTCGGACTAAACTTGGTGAATTCTGTACCGAATACGTGGAGGATAGAGCTTCTGTTTGTACTATCAGTTTATTGCAGGCCGCTGGAAAGATGACATACCCTACTCGCCAACTGAATGAATAAGGACAGATAGGTCATACTAATTTACACTGATCAGCCAATGATACTCGTAAACCTGCCTAATATCCTATAGGTCCGCCGCAAGCACGCAGAAGTGACACAACACGACGTGGCCCTGACTCGATTAATGTCTGAAATTCTGCTGGAGGGAACTGACACCATGAATCAAGCAGGGGTGTCCATTAATCCGTAAGGATAGGAGGGGGCGGAGAGCTCTTGTAAACAGCGCGTTGCAAGGAATCCCGGATATGCTCAATAATGTTCATGTATGCTTAGTTTGGTGGCCAGCGGAAGTGTTTAAACTCGGAAGAGTGTTCCTGGAACCACTCTGCAGCAGTTCTGGACGTGTGGGGTGTCGCATTGTCCTGTTGTAATTGCCCAAGTCCGTCGGAATGCACATTGAACATGAATGAAAGCAGGTGATCAGAAAGGATGATTAAGTACGTGTCGCCCGTCAGCGTGGTATCTAGACGTACCAGGGACCTATATCACTCCAACTGCACATGCCCCACAATTACAGAGCCTCCACCAGGTTGAACAGTCCCCTGCTGACATACAGGATCCATGGATTCATGAGGTTGTCTCCATACCCTTACACGTCCATCCGCGCGATACAATTTGAAACGAGACTCGTCCATCCAAGCAACGTGTTTCCAGTCATCAACAGCCCAGTGTCTGTGTTGACGCTACCAGGCGAGGCGTAAAGCTTTGTGTCGTGCAGTCATCAGGGGTTCACGACTGGGACCCTCGCCTCCGGAAGCCCATGTCGATGATGTTTCGTTGAATGGTTCGCACGTTGACACTTGTTGATGACCCAGCACTGAAATCTGCAGCAATTTGCTGAAGGGTTGCACTTCTGTCGCGGTGAACGATTCCCTTGAGTTGCTGTTAGTCCCGTTCTTGCAGGTTCATTTTCCCGCCTCAGCCGTTTCAGAGATTCGATATTTTAACGGATTTCTGAAATTCACGGTACACTTATGAAATGGAAGTACGGGAAATATATCGCTTCATCGCTTCCTCGGAGATGCTGTGCCCATGTCTCGTGCGCCTACTATTACAACCGGTTCAAACTCACTTAAATATTGATAGCCTGCCACACACTTGTTGCCTTGTCTCCGACCGCAGAGACGTATTCTGCTTATTTCCATATCTCTGTATTTGAATGCGCATGGATTTACCAGTTTTTTTGGCGCTTCAGTGTATTACACACCCAGTGTGCAGAACTTAAGGACGAATGTAACTTTCACATAATGCCAAGTTCAGAACTCAATGAAACTTGGACCATACGTAGAAAGAACTACTGCAGTGCTGTAGTAGTGATAGTAACTAAATGAATTACTCAATGAGACTTACAGAAATGGCAGTACTCTTACTGATGTCTCTGAGGTTCATGACGGTCACCTCGAAGTTACAGATGTTGCGGCACGTTTCTTACTATGCTCTCTGATCACCTCCGATGGAAATTCATGCTCTGTAACGTACACCCCCGCTACCCATCTTGGTGAAAGTTTGTAACATATTGCCCCATGCTACAGGAAAAATGTAGCAAATTTTCCCATATTACAGCAGATATTATAACAAAATTCACGAATATAGGGAAGAAAATCTAGGAGGAGAAATGAGGAGCTTGAATTTTATACCTAGCATAAATGATTATCCTGGATTCTAAACACAGCACAAGTGATTCTTTCACCATTACGTCAGAGAAAACCCACTAGGAGATCGGAAGTCTGACAACATGCAGGCTGTGCCTTCTATGAACTATTTTCAAGCTAGAAAGCTTATGGAATGTGTTACAGATTGAAATGGCTCTGAGCACTATGGGACTTAACTACTGAGGTCATCAGTCCCCTAGAACTTAGAACTACTTAAACCTAACTAACCTAAGGACATCACACACATCCATGCCCGAGGCAGGATTCGAACCTGCGACCGTAGCGGTCACGCGGTTCCAAACTGACGCGCTTAGAACCGCACGGCCACACCGGCCGGCCTGTTACAGATTCCTGTAGGGTAGTACTTGTAATGTGACGTTATATAAATGTCGTTATCCTGTCATGTGGTTTACTTTGTTCCACTCCTAGTGTATGAATAACATGTCTGCAGCCTTGATGTAGTGTAGGCGAAGCATGTTAGCTACAAATGGCTGATGGAATGTCCTTCCGGTTTACGCATGCCCATAAAGTTTACTATCTGCGGGTTCAAATGGCTCTGAGCACTATGGGACTTAACATCTCAGGTCATCAGTCCCCTAGAACTTTGAACTACTTAAACCTAACTAACCTAAGGACATCACACACATCCATGCCCGAGGCAGGATTCGAACCTGTGACCGTAGCGGTCGCGCGGTTTCAGACTGAAGCGTCTAGAACCGCTCGGCCACACCGGCCGGCTTACTATCTGCGGGTAACACTATAAGGGATTAGCATACACCAGAAATAGCATGTTCTTTGTAAATAGTTTCTGTGCTGTCGCTTTCCTAACGGATGAATAACATGCTTTAAATTCGTAGCAAAGTCTTCTTCTGGAGTATTCTGATAAGTAAACTCTAGAAGGCTTTACCATACAATTCAATAAAATCTATAGACGCTAGATGGCTTTGCCGGCATACATCAGGTATCTGAATGCGGTATTCCCATTCTTGGGTAGTCACCAATATATTGTATAGACAACCAGTAACACAATCAGTCCTTCAAATTTGAACATTGCAGACATTTGTGCTGAGTTCTTACATGACAGTACTGGACGTCAGTTCTGCATCAGCAATTTATGGAATCTCTGCAGACATGTGACTTCAGATACCTCTGGAAACATGGATCACTCCACTGTAGCATTGCTTCGCTAACATGTTTTATTTGCTGAAAATCCGAAGCTGCCATGTGGAGTCCAGCGTAAGTCATAATAGCAGACCTTCGCTATCGTGAACGTTCGCAGCCTTGGCCAGCAAAAGACTTACCGAACAAACATCCTTGCTGGAGGAGGCAAACCTATATTCATCTTAAATGATTCAGAAATCCTGTGAAAACATCAGTGCCTTTGCCAAGCTAATAGTTTCGACTATCCCTTTCAGCCCAAATACTCCTCACTTAAAATGTTTTATTCTTAATGATTTTGACATGACGGTTGCTGATTTAAACACAAAATTGACTAATTCGCTACATGTATGCGCTTTTGTGCTATGTCCATTTCTTGTTTTGCTGTTTTGGATAGATGCCTTGCGTTTAGTTCGATCGAAAACACCTGAAAATTGTCAACACTTTTCACCGTTCATCTAGTACACAGCGCCAATCAAAAGAGCTATTCTGACACGCTTAGAACTATCTGCAGCATGGATAAGTACAATTGTTACCTAGAAACCGTGGATTTAGGAAAGCGACTATGTGGGCCGCAATTGTTTTAGGTTGCATACAAAGCCGCTGTAAAACCCATTTCAACGTAGAATTCCTTGATTGCGACAAAAAACTTGAAAAATCGAGTTGCATTGTCTTTCGATGTTAAGACCCCACCAATGCACATGTGGTGAGACGCTGGTAAGGGGGGGGGGGGTGGGGGGGGTGGCGAACGGTGAAGCGTGAATTACGTAATTTATCTATAATTTCTTTGGCATACTTGGAAACATCTTGGATATATATCAAGCCATTCGGTGTTATAGCTGTAGCGATTCTGAGTCAGTAACAGGAATTGGCGAGATTCTGTTAGCGCTATGCGCACGTTTCTCGTGTCAATCGCTTGACAGTTATTGTGAGAGAGTGACTGAAATATTCCAGTAATGTATTCTGTTCTTGTTTGCAAACTTACTACAAAAGCAGCAACAGAGGTTTAAGTTCTAACCTCAGACGCGGATGCCTTGCATTTGTCCCGTCAGAGAGTTCGATTTTATCACATTAATTTTGTCAGTGAGATGCTTATTGAGAATAGTCAGTTTTTTGTAAGTGTACACAATAACGAAGTGTGAAAGCTGGCATCTCACCATAGGCTTTGGTTAAAACCGAAAGCAGTTTTGAAATACATGAACGTTGTGGACAATATCATTCTCGAGACTTACACAGGTTTGAAAAGTATATTATCAACCAATTATGTATACACATTGTACTTGAGAGATAAACTACCGTTAAACACATGAAATTATCGTATTGTTTCAAGCTGGTCCTTCTTCCACACTCCCTCCGATATCGGGTTTCACCTACTTGTTTTTATTTTCCTCATATACTTGCGATGACGACGCGAACGACCACAAGAAAAAGATCGCATGGTGTCCTGTCTGGCGGTCTTGAAGATCAGGAATGCAAGGCAGTGTGTCGGGGTCCTGCGCACCATATCCAGCGTTGAGCTACAAAACTGGATTTTTCCATAACTTCAGGAGGACTCTGACTTGTTTTCGCAACACGATTGATCTCTACCACACTTGCGCAACGACGTACGTCAGTTTCTCAATGACGCCCTGCCTCAGCTGACGAATTTAGCTGTCATCTACATGTTGTTCGTTCTGCTACTGCTCGGAATACTGAATACCCTACCGATTTCCGAAATATGATTTCCCATGCGTCTACCTTCAAATACAATTCGCGTTCAAAGTCTGTTAATTGCCGTGGTGCGACCATATTCACGATGGAAATCTTTTGACATGACTATAAATGAAAGCTTCGCCAATGCACTGCCCTTTTATTCTTTGTGCACGCGATGCTACGCCATTGTATATTTGCATATCGCTATCCCATGACTTTTCTAACCTCGATATTTGTGCTCCAAGCCATTAGGGGCAAATTTCATGTATGATAGCGGTTCCTAAACTGAACTCTGTCAGGTAAACAACTTGTGCCATTCTTGAAAATTGACCGTTTAGTGTTTTATGCCAGACCTCCGGCGGTGCGGCCAAACGAGGCTACAGAGTGGTATAGAGGGCCGAGGGGGATAGATATGCACCGCTCGGGGGATAAACTAGACAGCAACCACCAGGCTGGCGTGAACCCCCAAGGGGGCTTTGATGTGAGCGGCATTGATTGAGCTGACGTTGCGGACTTCGTGTGTCGGCGATACGGCCATAGAATTAGTGGATTCTTAAAGTGGCAGCTACGTTAATTACGAATCAGTTGTCCGAAGTAATGGCTCTGAGCACTATGGGACTTAACATCTGAGGTCACCAGTCCCCTAGAACTTAGAACTAATTAAACCTACCTAACATAAGGACATCACACACATCCATGCCCGAGGCAGGATTCGAACCTGCGACCGTAGGGGTCTCGCGGTCCCAGACTGTAGTGGCTAGAACCGCTCGGCCACCCCGGCCGGCTGTCCGAAGTAATGTTGTTGATGAAGAGACTTCCGTTGCGTCACTACACCCAGCAGTTGCAGTGAAGCCTTAAAATTAAAACTCAGATGCAAATTTTTAAATTTATCTATCTCTCGGGATAATCATCAGTCAGCATCTACACAGATCTGAAGATGATCCAGAGAGATAGAAACGTGTCATGTCTTTAAGAACTGTACAACTGAGTCTGAAGAAGAAATGAAATTTGTTCTAAATATCAATACAGACGCCTGTAGTGATTTAATTTTTGTTAAAAGGAATTTCTCGCAACGTTACATATGTTAATTTGTTCATAGGTTGAATTTCAATTTCGAAACAAACAAGTCCAGCCAGCATAAATATTTTATTTACATTTTGTAATGTTTGATATGTCTATTCTGAATTATTGTGAAATATATTACACACAAACAAATAAATTCTCTCACTCCCCTTCCGCATGATGTAAAATCAATGGCCGGAACCTCTTTTTTCTAGCCGACATCCCCCGCAGGCGGGACAGCGATCGCCGTAATTAACGTACAGAACACATCCAGATACTGTTTACTGTATGTGTTATCTGAACCGGCCTTATTCATTAAATGCGACTGTTCTCGGATTTTAACTTCCCTGGTCGAAAAATGTTACTAGTTAAAAGAACCACTCGGCACCAAATCCAACATAAGCTCTTTAGTTCATGATTGACTTATATTTTTAGCAACAACCTGAGTGTAGATGCCTACCTATTAACCCCTAAAATTTGTTTTGATTAAAGACACTGCTTCAAGGAGACCTTGATTTGCAGCTTTTAAATGTATACGAAAATTCGTGACTGTGGTCAATTGTTATATATCAACTGCGAGTGACATTACGGCATATTAAACACTAACACCTTAAACTTTGCATTCTGAACAGTAAAGATTCATTCGTCATAAATGAAGAAGTCACGAAATGAAAAACTTATGAATGTTTCTAGATACATACAACCACCTTTTCATAATAGCTCTGATATCAGTGACACTCTGTTTCAGATATTTTGCAAAACTCCACCGATTGTGTCTAAAGGACTTCAACTTAACTCTGTCGAATCAGACCTCAGTCAGGACTGCACGAAAAGTAAATCATAATACGGCATTAGCGCGTTGTGCAATTAGTGGACTATCATATGCTGAAAGCTTTTGACAATGTTGACTGGAATACTCTCTTTCAAATTCTGAAGGTGGCAGGGTTAAAAATACAGGGAAAGAAAGGCTATTTACAATTTGTACAGAAACCAGATGGCAGTTATAAGAGTCGAGGGACATCAAAGGGAAGCAGTGGTTGGGAAGGGAGTGAGAGAGGGTTGTAGCCTCTCCCCGATGTTATTCAATCTGTATATTGAGCAAGCAGTAAAGGAAACAAAAGAAAAATTCGGAGTAGTTATTAAAATCCATTGAGAAGAAGTAAAAACTTTGAGGTTCGCCAATGGCATTGTAATTCTGTTAGAGACAGCAAAGGACTTGGAAGACCAGTTGAACGGAATGGGCAGTGTCTTGAAAGGAAGATATAAGATGAACATCGACAAAAACAAAACGAGGATAATGGAATGTAGTCGAGTTAACTCGGTGATGTTAAGGGAATTAGATTAGGAAGTGAGAAACTTAAAATTAGTAAAGAAGTTTTGTTATTTGGGAAGCAAAATAACTGATGATGGTCGAAGTAGAGAGGATGTAAAATGTAGACTGTCAATGACAAGGAAAGCGTTTCTGAAGAAGAGAATTTTGGTAGCATCGAGTATAGATTTAAGTGTCAGGAAGTCGTTTCTGAAGGAATTTGTATGGGTGTAGCCACGTATGGAGGTGAAACATGGATGATAAATAGTTTGGACAAGAAGAGAATAGAAGCTTTCGAAATGTGGTGTTACGGAAGAGTGCTGAAGATTAGATGGGTAGATCACGTAACTAATGAGGAGGAATTGAATAGAATTGGGGAGAGGAGGAGTTAGTGACACAACTTGACTAGAAGAAGGGATCGGTTGGTAGGACATGTTCTGAGGCATCAAGAGATCACCAGTTTAGTATTTGAGGGCAGCGTGGAGGGTAAAAATCGTGGAGGGAGACCAAGAGATGAATACACTAAGCAGATTCAGAAGGATGTAGGCTGCAGTACGTACTGGGACATGAAGCAGCTGGCACAGGATAGAGTAGGATGGAGGGCTGCATCAAACCAGTCTCAGGACTGAAGACCACAACAACAACAACAATATGCTGATGAAGTGCAAATCGTATCTCGTGCATTATGGGTGGCACGTTCCCTTCATTAAACTTTCCACTCCGTATTAACAGTTTTCGCGATTTTTCATGCTGTAGCAGAATTACCTAAAAAACACCATAATTTTCTCGGGATTCAACTGCGCAGATTTCGTTCCCAGACGGATTAACTGAGTATTTTCTGTTCCATTAAATTAAACCGATGCCGCATAGTGCATTATTCTTTATATCTCTTGCCGAGCAGATGTGCAACAACGAGTATCGATCTAATAAAAATGTAATTTCGTGCGAAAACAAAGTGGTCCGAAATACATTCCGCGTTTTTAAACCTCCGACATACGTAGGAGCTTCTAAACAATTGAAAATCAGAGGTTAAAAATTGTATCGTGTGACGCACAACTCTAAACGATGGATATTTTGTGGCTTCTGCATGAACCACGGAAAAACGGTGAGCGGGACTGTCACGCTGGACATTTCAACCGAGATTTGAATCTTTGCAGCCTTTCCGAAATTCCGATTCATTTAATTATGTTCAAATGTTAAAAAAGTCAAATAAGCTATTTCAAAGCCATTACCTTTACGTTTTTAAACAGATAAGCAATTTCAAAGGCATTACGTTTACTTTTTTCTTTCTTCTTCTACCACATATTTAGATAAATCTAATTACTGGCCGACCTTCAGGGCTAGTGGGAAATAACTCTAAAGAGTGTGGACCATTTTAATCCTTAATGGGTAATTAATTCGGGACTGAGATGAGATACAACAAAATGTTTTAGATAAATGTTGTAGGTGGCAAAGAGGGTCACATATTGCTACTAATGGCCGTGCCGTTGAACACAATTTTCGAGGTGATTTGGTGGTTAAGGTGAAAGTAAGGGCTCTCATATTTGATTCAAGATTTGAAAAGCACGAAAAATGTTACATACAAAATGATACATTATTCAAGGTCATGGCAAGGTTCAGTCAAGGTCAAATAAGCAAACGTGTATTTAGTTCTAGTAGGATTAACTCGGAGTAGTAGAGGGGCGCAACGAAATACAATGTTACATGCAGATTGGAAGAAGTATAAGATGTCACGTAACATTACCAATAACCATGATTTTAAAGGTTATTACCGTAAGCCATTCTAAGGTTAAATTTTTTTCATGGAAATTCCTGTTTGCGACGTCAGATTCGGAAAGAGCGAACAGCCGTTTGACCTTTAAGTTTTAATCACCGTGTTTATTGGCAAAAATAAATACAACACAGCGTATAAACGTAATTGTGGCATTTGCAAGACTGAAAAGAACATAAATAAAACGTATGTCATTGATATACAAGTCCTCCAACGAGACCCCTCGCCTCTCATTTTTGTGATGCCCCTTACAGTTTGTATCTAGCATAGTATTTTGCTTTATCCCTCCTCTGTTCTAATTTAATTCCTACTGGAACTATAATCACATTTGCTTATTTGATCTTCATTGATCTAGCCGAGCCCGTGAATAATGAATCATTTTATACGCGAAATCTGTTGCTCTTTTCAAATTTTGAATCAAATATCTGGATTCCCGTTTAAAAAGGTCACTAACTTCAAGATCACCTTGAGAATCACGTTCCAATTCATGGCCATTAGTAGCAGTGTCTCACTCTCTTTGCCACCTCCAACTTTAGTCTAAATCATTTTGATGTATCTCATCTCCATCCCGAGTACAAAAGCATAATGCTGATATCTGAGAAGACCCCCAATTAGCCGTGCAGTCGACTGACTCAAAAGGCGCTCTCGCTTAACGCAAATTTAAAGCTTCCTCTGGCAACGTGTGTATTTTGTGCTTTAAGTATACCTGTTTGATAAAAATGACTGATCAAAATTTGTGAAGTATAGGGATTTTCCATTTCTTGCATATGTGGGAGACGAAATCATCTGAATGGTTAATTTTTATATTTTGCGTAACTTAGTGTAGGTAATTAGGCAATCAACCACAGATGGGTAACAATTTGAAAGTTGTGTTGAACACAAGCACTGAAGCCGCCATGTATGCGATATGCTATCAGTGCTCATTAAAGACTACGACATTTCCAGCAGGTCGTCGTCTATACGTATACTTGATAAAACTTCGTCGATACTGATAAACATGTTATTTCGACAAAATTCCGTAGATTTGCAGTGTAAGTCAGTCAAGCTTGTTTCTGTGGACGTTACGTTGTCTTTCAGAGCCAGAAAAATAGCATGCGTGGCTGGAAATAGCATCACTTGTTCACAGTTCTGTTTCAAAGAAATAAAAATCGGAGAGTTGAGAAGTGCAGACTTCTGGAAGAGTTACAATCATCTCCGTCTCATTCTATAAGAAATTGTTTCTCGTTATCTGTGTTAGGAGACGACAGACACTTACTTTAGTGAATGCGTTGTACCAGGTCTCCACGATCTTTTCTGTCCAGACTTGAGTACACTATATTTGATTCCGGATCTTACCTGGAAAAGAAAAGCAGAATTATTAAACATTTAAAAATTAAAGGACGTGAATATATATATAACTTACATATCTTGAAAAATTGTAGGAAAGCTGAATATGACAGAGAATTTCCTAGATTTTAAAGATGAACATGCATCCCCATCATAATTTCAATGGAGGAGAAACATGTAAAGCCATATTGACATGAATTGTATTTAAATGGTGTCATTTAGCATAGTAATTAGCAGCAATCGTTAATGGAGGGTGTTTTCCGAACTCTTAAAGAAATACGTCTCTAAAAGGTTGATTTACCAGCTAATATACCCATTTCTTAATACCTTCGAAGAGACTAGACGTCTTTCTTGTTGTAACACAAAAGAAAAGTCTCATTTTCGATTGAAACTAGCAAACTCAGTGGCAGTTTTGAATACTTCTTTTTTCTTATTTTACTTCCTTCTTTTTTAGAAGCCAGATGAAGTGAGCCCATTTTCAATATTCTGTGATTGCTGCAGGGTAATTTAACGGTTAGAGAAGCTAACACTGAAATGTTTTGCTTGACGGCTGAATTCCATGGTTGCTCATTTTTCGTAATGCTGCCAATACCAAGATCTCGGTAACTGTAATCTTTCTGCAGCAATACTTTAAATGAAGCACATAAACACCGAAAACACCGTGCACTAGACGATGTCAATAGGGTCATTTCACCAGGAAATCTCTGACATATCAAACGAAGTGCTGAGGCGTGTTTTGTACAGCTTGAACAGCAAATGATGATGATGATGATGATGATGATGATGATTGGTATGTAGGGCGCTCAACTGCGCGGTCATCAACATTATTTTTTCACAGTCCAATTTTTGCACGACCCAACTAGTCACAAATGATGATGATGAGGAGAAAGAGGACAACACAAACTCCCAGTCCCCGGGTAGATAAAGTCCCCAACCCGGCCGGGAATCGAAGCCTGAACCCCGTGATCCAGAGGCAGCAGCGCTAGCCACTAGACCACGAGCTGCGGACTTCAACAGTAAAGTTGTAGCATCCAATGCGAAAGATAGACACCACGAAGACGACATCGTCTCAGACCCGTAGACATTGTTTTACAGGCTTCTTTCTTGTTATGCCGACCTTCACCGACACAGTTTTTGGGATTTTTAAGTGATGTTTCCTGAGTATTTTTGTATAAGAGACCAGTAGACTATGGTAGTTCGTTACAGAGTAATAATATAATTAAGCTCACCGGACAAAAGAGTTAGACACTCCGCTGTGCACACACAGGCGAATCGTTAAAACTTTACAGATAGCTCTGCTCGTACGTGAAGGAAGTAATCGTCAGTGAGACATGACTAAATGTCAGGACGTGATAGAGTGGCAAAATGGGGAAATCGAGTTTGGCCGTGTGAAGTGTGAAGTTGCTGGATTTGTTGGTGTTTCGCGGCGAACTGTTCAGCGTGTTTACAAGCAGTGGCGTAAGGTACGTGGCCACGAAAAATGCCAGAACAATTGTGGTCGGAAAAAGGACGTGACTGAAAGGGATCAAAGACGCGTTTCACAGCTTGTGAATAAAAATCGCTTGCAAACCCGACAGGAAATACTGTAGGCAGTGAATGAAGATCCATTAGCAAGATAACAAGATAACACTGCGGCGGGAACTGCATGCAATGAATATTTGGAGTTGGTCACCTCACAAGGTGTCACTGTTCACATTGCGAATAAAGATGATAACCGCAAAGTTCGTCGTGTTGGGAGAATGTGTGACTGGTTTTGCAACCACAGCTTAATTGGCATGCAAAATCACTCGGCTTGAACCCTACAGAAAATATGAGGAATATGTTGGAACAGCGGTTGAAACGCCGGCGTCACAAATTTCGCAGTTCGGTGGAATTACGCGATCAAATCCTTAGCGACTGGCTTAAGCTGAGGCGACGTATGTGCGCAACCACATGAACTCACTTCCTAATCGAGACGGGTCGATTATCAAATCTAGAGGAGGTAGTGCACGGTATTAATTGATGTTAGTAATGATTTCGGTAAGAGGGGGGTGCAATGTAGACTAGACTCCCCGTGGTGCACCCTGGGCAACGGGATTTTTTTATCACGGCTAAATAGTCTACAAATCTGGCTGCTGGACCTGTGAGGATTTCCCAGCTTTACAGAATCAGCACAGACATGAACGCGAATACCCGAAACAACGGTTCCTCTCAGAACCCGTTGACCAAGGACATTGGAGATGGTCCTTAAAATCCTACTACTCAACGTAGAAGGAATGAGTAGAGCTAAATCTGACTACCTAATTAAAGTCCTGGACAACCATTCAGTGGATGCTGTCTTGCTCCAGGAAACACATTGCGCCGACGAAAAGCAGTTGAAAAATAGATGCAAACTTCCAGGCTATTCCCTTGCTGCAGCAATTTACCACGCTAACTATGGCACTGCCACCTACTTTAAAAACAACACTGACCAGGTCCACGATATAAAAACACACATTGACCCAAGCGCCTACGTCATAAGAACAAAAATTGCTGATATTGAAGTCATCAACCTCTACAAACCCCCAACTCAGTCATGGAATGACTCTGCTATTTCCAACATACAACATCCTACAGTGATAATGGGCGATTTCAACAGCCACAGTACCCAGTGGGGATATAACAACACCAATGAGGATGGGGAGGGAGTAATGAAATTGGCGGACATAGAAGACGTCTTCTTCATCCATGATCTAAAGGATAAAGGGACTTTCCACTCGGCTAGATGGAAAAGAGACTACAACCCCGATCTGTGCTTTGTTTCCAGAGACGCCAAGAAGCTACCATTACGCTGCAATAAACAGATTTTGCCTGATTTTCCTCGTAGCCAGCATAGGCCCGTCCTGCTACATGTCGGTATACAGATTCCAATAGTGAGATCTACACCTAAACCTCGATGGATTTTTGGCAAAGCCAACTGGGAAGCCTTTACCGCCGAAATGGACCACAACATCCAATGGATCCCACCCGCATCGAAGAACTACAACCGCTTTTTGGGATTACTCCTAGCCATTTCCAAAAAAACACATTCCCAGAGGCTACAGGAAATCTTATTTTCTCGGCTGGAGCCAAGAATGCATAGACCTATATAATGCATATTCGCAAAACAACGATCCTGAAATTGCGGACGAGCTTCTTCAATGCCTGGACTCAGCAAGACGAGCAAAGTGGCACACTCTCATGAAAAATATGGACTTCAAGCACTCCAGCAAGAAAGCCTGGTGCCGTCTTAAAAACCTAGGTGAAAGCTCCATTAAAACCTGTATGGGTGGTAACATACACCCCAAAGAGGTAGCAAACAGAATAGTTAACCTTACGAGAAAAACACCACGCAGCAACAAGGATAAGACTATGAAAGTAAACAAAGAACTGAGAACCAAGCTCCGACAATCCACACCCGACAACAATTTCTCAAAAACCTTTACCATCCTAGAGATCACAGAAGCACTGAACGAAATGGGTAAAGCGGCTGGTTTAGATGAGGTCTACCCCGAGTTCTTACGGCACCTAGGACCTCGAGCTCTACTGTGGCTAACTCAGTTTTACAATGACATCCAACGATCGGAAACACTACCACCACTATTTAAACAAACCAAGATCGTCGCCATTCTTAAGCCTGACAAAGATGGAAAGCTCCCAGAGGACTATAGACCTATAGCTCTTCTAAGTGTATGCTACAAACTATTGGAGAGACTTATTCTCAACAGAATAAAACCCATTGCTGAGAATTTCATTCCTATTGAACAAGCCGGATTTAGACCCGGTCGGAGCTGCTGTGATCAAGTATTATCTCTTACCACACATATTGAGAGTGGATTTCAAAGGAAGGAAAAGACAGTCGCCGTGTTCATAGATCTATCGTCAGCGTATGACACAGTGTGGAGGGAGGCAATGATTCTTAAACTCCAACGCATTATTCCTTGCAAGAAAACGGCTACCCTAATCAACAAATGCTTTCAAATAGATTTTTTGAAGTACACCTAGATGGAGAGATAAGCAAGAAATATAGGTTAAATGATGGCCTGCCCCAAGGATCCGTGCTAGCTCCAATACTTTTTAATATATATACATCAGACCTACCAGAGACATCTTCTAACAAGGGAACATCCCCATCGCACCCCCCTCAGATTTAGTTGTAAGTTGGCACAGTGGATAGGCCTTGAAAAACTGAACACAGATCGATCGAGAAAACAGGAAGAAGTTGTGTGGAACTATGAAAAAATAAGCAAAATATACAAACTGGGTCGTCCATGTGTAATATAGGCACTATTAAGGGCAGTATGAGACTAGGAGCGCCGTGGTCCCGTGGTTAGTGTGAACAGGTGCAGAACGAGAGGTCTTCAAATCTTCCCTCGACCGAAAATTTTAACTTTTTATTTTCAGTTTATGTGAAAAACTCTTACGTTTTCACCACTTTTTTTGGAGTGATTATTACATCCACAAGAAAACCTAAATCGGGCAAGGTAGAAGAATCTTTTCACCCATTCGCCAAGTGTACTAGTTAGGTGGGTCGACAACATATTCCTGTCATGTGACGCACATGCTGTCACCAGTGTCGTATACAAAATATCAGACGTGTTTTCCTGTGGAGGAATCGGTTGACCTATGACCTTGCGATCAAATGTTTTCGGATCCCATTGGAGAGGCACGTCCTTTCGTCAACTAATCACACGGTTTTGCGGTGCGGTCGCAAAACACAGACACTAAACTTATTACAGTGACAGTGACAGAGACGTCAATGAACGAACGGACACATCATAACTTTGCGAAAATAAAGAACGCAAGTTTTTCAGTCGAGGTCAGATTTGAACCAAGGACCTCTCGTTCCGCAGCTGTCCACGCTAACCACGGGACCACGGCGCTCCTCGCCTCACGTGGCCCTTAATATTGCCTATCTTCGCATGGACGACCCAGTTTGTATATTTTGCTTATTTTTTCATAGTTCCACACAACTTCTTCCTGTTTTCTCGATTGATCTGTGTTCAGTATTTCAAGGCCTATCCACTGTGCCAACTTATAACTAAATCTGAGGGGGGTGTGATGAGGATGTTCCCTTGTAAGAAGTTTATCTATGCAGACGATATTGCTCTCACATATCAACATCAAGACTTCCATAATTCCGAAAGAATCATTGAGGAAGACCTTATCAAAATGGATGAATATTTCTAAACATGGAGGCTCAGACCTAATACTTCTAAAACCCAAGTCTCCTGTTTCCACCTCAACAACAGACAGGCAAACTATGCACCCCACGTAGAGTTAAGAGGCCAGCTGCTTAACTACAATCCCCTCCCAAAGTATCTGGGATTTACATTGGACCGATCTATGACGTACAAGGAGCACTTATACAAATGCGCAACAAAAATCGAAACCAGAAATAATGTCCTACACAAACTCACTGGAAGTGGCTGGGGAGGAAGCGCCACAGTTCTCAGAACATCTGCTCTTGCACTAGTATATTCGGTGGCTGAATACTGCGCTCCGGTCTGGCTAAACAGCACTCATACAGCAACGGTGGACACCCAGCTAAACGACACCATGAGGCTCATCTCAGGCACTATTAAACCGACGCCCCACCAATGGCTCCCGGTACTGGCTAACATAGCCCCACCTCATCTAAGGCGAAGATCTCCACTGAAAAGGGAATGGCAAAAGTGCGCTAACAACCGTGACCTACCCTTACACGAATACTGCAAGAATCCCAGCCACAGGCTCAAGTCCCGTAAGCCATCATGGAGATTAGGGCAACAGCTGATCGAGGACAATTATGATATCGACGAAGCCTGGCGTCGGGAATGGGATATGTCTAACCTTGATCACCTTAACTTATTGTTAGTCTCGGACCCAACCGTACGGCCCGAGGGCTTCGGTCTTCCCAGAAAATCTTGGACAACTTTAAATCGTATCCGAACAGGCTATGGTAGATGTAATTACTGGAGGCACAAATGGGGACAGACTGACTCACCCAACTGCGACTGTGGGAATCCACAAACTCTACATCATATCGCAATGGACTGCCCTACGAAGAGATTCCCTGGCACAACGCAGGAGCTGCACCTCCTGGAGGGAGATGCTTCTGGCTGGCTGAGGGACTTGGACATACAACCATGAGTCTGGTCTACTCTTCTCCTTCTGAAAAACCTATTACTAGATACTATTACTATAATTTCTATGTATTTTTGTGTATTTTGTGTTTTACTTCCTTTTTTAGATCTAATACTTGTTTGTTGCCTGTAACATTGACCATTCATTGTTTTTATACGTTGTTTGTGTTACTACTTACTTACTGCTGTATTCTATTAGCCATACGAAATATATTTCGCTAAGGGTAACTAATTTTTTGTGCGATGATCTTATGATTTATTCGGATTGATGCCCGTGCTACATTTGGTCTTTTGGAAATACCTTCATAATAATGAGAAAGCCTGTAATATACAGTCATCAGAAAGGAAGACGCAAAACAAATTATAATGCAACAACCCTCAGATGGATGCAGAAGTACTCTGACGTGATTACCGCCACTGCGGAAAGAACGCATGCTAGTGTGCGGAACCGCACCCGTATACGATGTGTACATCGTCCAATGATTCGCCAGTAAACCTATCCATACTGATGTGTATCACTGTTAACTTACGACCAGTATCGACAAACGAGGAGGTTCAGAGCGAAAAGTAATGTAAGCTTTGCTGTCGTCAACAGCAAGTCCCGTGAGTGAATGGAGCAAGTTTGTTTCCAGGCCAGACACCAGTGCATAACGTTGATATTTGCAGTATTGTGCAACTATTATGAGTGCAATACAAATACACTGCCCAACAAAAAATAGGCGAAGCACCACAGATGTCAATGTAATTACATACACGTAGGATCCTTCAGCGGATATGTACAGGGTGTTTCAAAAATGACCGGTATATTTGAAACGGCAATAAAAACTAAACGAGCAGCGATAGAAATACACCGTTTGTTGCAATATGCTTGGGACAACAGTACATTTTCAGGCAGACAAACTTTCGAAATTACAGTAGTTACAATTTTCAACAACAGATGGCGCTGCGGTCTGGGAAACTCTATAGTACGATATTTTCCACATATCCAATAATATGGCGTAGTCTCTGAATGAAATTACCCGAAACCTTTGACAACGTGTCTGGCGGAATGGCTTCACATGCAGATGAGATGTACTGCTTCAGCTGTTCAATTGTTTCTGGATTCTGGCGGTACACCTGGTCTTTCAAGTGTCCCCACAGAAAGAAGTCACAGGGGTTCATGTCTGGCGAATAGGGAGGCCAATCCATGCCGCCTCCTGTATGTTTCGGATAGCCCAAAGCAATCACACGATCATCGAAATATTCATTCAGGAAATTAAAGACGTCGGCCGTGCGATGTGGCCGGGCTACATCTTGCATAAACCACGAGGTGTTCACAGTGTCGTCTAAGGCAGTTTGTACCGCCACAAATTCACGAAGAATGTCCAGATAGCGTGATGCAGTAATCGTTTCGGATCTGAAAAATGGGCCAATGATTCCTTTGGAAGAAATGGCGGCCCAGGCCAGTACTTTTGGAGGATGCAGGGACGATGGGACTGCAACATGGGGCTTTTCGGTTCCCCATATGCGCCAGTTCTGTTTACTGACGAAGCCGTCCAGGTAAAAATAAGCTTCGTCAGTAAACCAAATGCTGCCCACATGCATATCGCCGTCATCAAACCTGTGCACTATATCGTTAGCAAATGTCTCTGGTGCAGCAATGGTAGCAGCGCTGAGGGGTTGTCGCGTTTGAATTTTGTATGGATAGAGGTGTAAACTCTGGCGCATGAGACGATACGTGGACGTTGGCGTCATTTGGACCGCAGCTGCAACACGGCGAACGGAAACCCGAGGCCGCTGTCGGATCACCTGCTGCACTAGCTGCGCGTTGCCCTCTGTGGTTGCCGTACGCGGTCGCCCTACCTTTCCAGCACGTTCATCCGTCACGTTCCCAGTCCGTTGAAATTTTTCAAACAGATCCTTTATTGTATCGCTTTTCGGTCCTTTGGTTACATTAAACCTCCGTTGAAAACTCCGGCTTGTTGCAACAACACTGTGTTCTAGGCGGTGGAATTCCAACACCAGAAAAATCCTCTGTTCTAAGGAATAAACCATGTTGTCCACAGCACACTTGCACGTTGTGAACAGCACACGCCTACAGCAGAAAGACGATGTACAGAATGGCGCACCCACAGACTGCGTTGTCGTCTATATCTTTCACATCACTTGCAGCGCCATCTGTTGTTGAAAATTGTTACTACTGTAATTTCGAAAGTTTGTCCGCATGAAAATGTACTGTTGTCCCAAGCATATTGCAACAAACGATGTATTTCTATCGCTGCTCGTTTAGTTTTTATTGCCGTTTCAAATATGCCGGTCATTTTTGAAACACCCTATAGATACGTTGAGATTCTCTGTGACAAGTAGTACAGCCAGCAGAGTGCATTAGTGTTGTCCGTGTTTATATTGGTAACGGGCTTAGTAGGGTACACGGGGTCCGTGTCAAGTGTCAGATGTCGAATGACCACTACGAAGTACACGCATATGACGCGTATAATTGTCAGCCAGAACATTTAGCATTTGACAGAAAGGGACCTCATTGATGATGTCCATTTGGCCGACAGGTCGAATCGTGCATTATCTATGTCTGTGGGGCATTCGAGTGTGAAAGCGGCCCGATGTAGGACTGCACACGAATATGAGGCCATGTACAGCCAGTTTCAAAAAATGGTACAAATGGCTCTGAGCAATATGGGACTTAACATCTGAGGTCAACAGTCCCCTTGAGCTTAGAACTACTTAAACCTAACTAACCTAAGGACATCACACACATCCATGCCTGAGGCAGGATTCGAACCTGCGACCGTAGCGGTCGCGCGGTTCCAGACTGTAGCGCCTAGAACCACTCGGCCACCAGGGCCGGCAAAGTCAGTTTCAGATCACCCACGCCCGACCGCCACACTGGAGGATAATGGTGTTGTGCACCAAGCACTAAGCACGACGCAAGCCCTTCACATCCTCGCTGCCATCTGAGGAAGCGTAATGGAATCCCTGGAACGCTCTATATTATGCCAAACCGTTAGTCGGAGAGTAGCAGCAGCCGGGCTAGGGAATTACCGTCCCATGTGTACATTTCCGTTCACACAACAACAGATATTCCTAGATTTCCGGAAAGCATTTGTAGGCTGTTAACCAAGGTAAGAGCAAATGGAATAAATCCACAGATATGTGAGTGACTCGAAGATTTCTTAAGTAATAGAACTCAGTATCTTGTACTCGACGGTGAATGTTCAAATGGTTCAGATGGCTCTAAGCACTATGGGACTTAACATCTGAGGACATCATTGCCCTAGACTTAGAACTACCTAAACCTAACCAACCCAAGGACATCACAGACATCCATGCCCGAGGTATCTACATCTACATCTACATGACTACTCTACAATTCATATTTAAGTGCTTGGCAGAGGGTTCATCGAACCACAGTCATACTATCCCTCTACCATTCCACTCCCGAACAGCGCGCGGGAAAAACGAACACCTAAACCTTTCTGTTCGAGCTCTGATTTCTCTTATTTTATTTTGATGATCGTTCCTACCTATGTAGGTTGGGCTCAACAAAACATTTTCGCATTCGGAAGAGAAAGTTGGTGACTGAAATTTCGTAAATAGATCTCGCCGCGACGAAAAACGTCTTTGCTTTAATGACTCCCATCCCAACTCGCGTATCATATCTGACACACTCTCTCCCCTATTACGTAACAATACAAAACGAGCTGCACTTTTTTGCACCCTTTCGATGTCCTCCGTCAGTCCCACCTGATTCGAACCAACGACCGTAGCAGCATCGTGGTTCCAGACTGAAGCGCCTAGAACCGCACGGCCACAGGTGAGTCTTCATCAGACACAAGCGCATCGTCAGGAGTGCCCCAGGGAACTGTGACAGGACCGCGGTTGTTCACTACATACATTAATGACTTGGTGGACACGGTGGGCAGGAATCTGCGGTTGTTTGTTGAGCATGTTGTGGTATATGGTAGGGTGTCGACGTTGAGAGACTGTAGGAAGATACCTGACGACTTAGGCAAAATTTCTTGGTTTGATGAATGGCAACCAGCTCTGAAACTGGAAAAGTGTAAATTAATGCGGATGAGTAGGGAGAATAAATGGTTAATGTTCGAATACAGTATTAGTAGTATCCTTCTTGACACAGTCAAGTCGTTTAAATATCTGGGAGTAACGTTTAAAAGCAACACGAACTGTAACGTGTACGTGAGGATTGGTACGAAAGGTGAATGGTCGACTTCGGGTCGTTTGGAACCCCTGGGTGGGACGTTGTTTTCAAGAAACACTATTGAGCACATTTAGAAAAACGGCATTCGAAGCTAACGGGAAGACGATTCTAGTGCCCCAACATACATTGCGCGTAAGGACCACGAAGGTAATGTACGAGGAATTAGGGCTCGTACGGAGGAGTACAGACTGCAATTTTACTCCGCTGGTACACGGAACCCTCTGCCGCGCATGATACGGTGACTTGTAGGACATCTGTGTAGATATAGAGATGGTTGCGGTTGTGATGGTGCCGCGACCCGGAAGAACAGACTTCTGATGAACGGCATCGCATTGTATTCGGTGATGGATGGCGGTGCGGCTCTACTCCGAATGACCACCGTCGGCGAGTATGACGGCGACCATTGGAGAGGACCTACTGTTCCTTACGCTATGGTGAGGGGAACAATCGATTATGACTTCATGTCGGTGCTGATAGTAACTCAGGGAACTCTGACGGCACAGAGGTACATCACGGACGTCCTACGTCTTAATGAGTATGGTGGTGCCAAATTTTCGACAGAAAAACAGTCGTCCGTATGTAAAACGTGTGGTCATAAGCTGTTTCCCTGATGTTGACCTATTACTGGGACCAGAAAATCATCAAGGTGTGTCTCCTGTAGAATACACGAGGGGTCATTTCGGACGTCAACTTCATCCCGCAGCCAGTATCAAGGGCTTTAAAATTTTATTTTTGTGGGGGTCCACAGCCTCAACGTATTTTGAGAAACAAGCGTGGCCCAGGTAGACTGCACTCTTTTTGTTATGTATGCTATTGGCCTGTTTCAACCTTTGGTCACTTTCAAGCGTGTATCTTTATTTTTGTGGGGGTCCACAGCCTCAACGTGTTTTGAGAAACAAGCGTGGCCCAGGTAGGCTGCCCTCTTTTTGTTATGTATGCTATTGGCCTGTTTCAACCTTTGGTCACTTTCAAGCGTGTATCTTAAACTTCCAACTTCATGTTACATTATAATACATCGCTTGTACATGTGGCCAGGACGTAGAGGAGTAGTTACAACAGTTGCGGACCAACTTTCCTTGGTAAATACGCACTGGGTTTATGACACCCTTCCCAACGGAAAGAGTGGCTCACATTTAGAAGAGACTGCATATAGGACGATGCTGCGAGCTATTCTTGAGTACTGCTTGGGTATTTCGGATCCGTACCGGGTCGGATTGAAGAAAGACATCCAACCAATTTGCAGGCGGGTTGCTAGATTTGTTACCGGTAGTTTCGAACGACAAGTAAGTGTTACAGAGATGCTCCGGGAACTCTAATGGGAATCCCTGGACGGATGGCAAAGTTCTTTTCTAGAAGCGCTATTGAGTAGATTTAGAGAACCGGCGTTTGAAGCAAACTGCCAAACGATCCAACATACACAACACTGGTAATTTGGAAATTTGTGGTAAGTTCTATGGGACCAAACTGCTGAGGTCATCAGTCCCAAGGCTTACAAACTACTTAGTTTAACTTAAACTAACTTATGCTAACGACAACACACACACCCATGCCCAAGGGAGGACTCGAACCTACGATGGGGGGAGCCGCGCGAACCGTGGCAAGGCGCCTCAGACCTCACGGCTCATACACAACATACAAGGACAATGAGGATCAGATACGAGAAATAAGGGCTCTTCCGGAGGCATATAGGCAATCGTTTTTCTCTCGCTCTGTTTGCGAGTGGCACGGGGAAGGAAATGACTGGTAGTCGTACAGAGTAAACTCTTCCACGCAACGAGTGTTGGCTTGAGGGGTATCTATGTAGATGTAGATGTAGATCAAGGCTTGCATCCATGCCAGAGGGAGTGCTACATCATATTAACAGGAGGCCTAGAGGTGCCAATTTGGCTCGACGTTGTAATAACTGGAACAACATGACGTAGCCTCTCAACCCGTGAGGTTACATTTCCTCATCCCTTTCTGAGTGTTTCACATGTTTTGTCAGATAGTCTACATAAATATAATAATTGTATAGGTATAGATATTGTGATGATTGGTATCTTGGTACGTACGTATTTCAGTGTGCTAGCAGGGTTTTCTCTGCGTCTAATGGTATTCCCACAAAAAAACAAAATTCACTATCTGATGTTTTCTACACGGTCGTAACAGCGCCGTGATGTGGATTCTTTTGCGTCCAGCTATTCACACTTCAGTACCTGACCTTTTGCCCAAGCGAAGATAAACTTAATGGCTTGTTTGTGGCAGCCTTACTTGGAATTACTAACCAACCTAAAAACATACTAATCTTAGTAGTTGTAATTCTTAGTCTGCAAATGAAGTAAAGACTGATGCAATATTATTCACTACACCGTCCTCAGTCGCCAACGGAAATATCTGCACTTATACCACTAACAACCTATATGCATGTAACAGATCAAAGAAAGTTCAGTAACTCTGTAACGAGAACCGGAAGTTACAGGTCCCTTAACTTCTTCTTTCCCTCGGTCTACGCATGTGGACCTTAGTTCATTATTTTTCTCCGTAAATAGGCATATTTTTCCGCTTATAGACAGACAATCCGCAAGCATCGACCTCCCAGATCTTAGTTTCAAAACCAGGGCGCAGCACCTTGCAGGAAATGATTCGTGTTTCACTTTACATCTAGTAGGACGCTGAAAATGGTTACAAATCGAAAAGGTATATAAGTAATCACTATGCCTAAATATTAGATTGAGAATCTGTATTCTGTATCTAACGTTCACTAAATTTTCTAGGTAATTTACATAAATTTTGTTCCTTAGTATGAAATAAAACATTTTCTGAAGGTCCTTGTATGTGGACCTCTCGTCACGTATTCGCTAATTTCAATTTGTTCTCTGATAATGGAATACTGAAATAACCGTTATTTCTACACTCCACAGTACTGTCTGAAATATTAACTGATGAGGAATTAGTTCTTCTTAATGACAGCAGTGCGGGTTTATCTGACTGGGGAGTAATAAATTCTGGTTTTTTTTGTACTGACTGGTAAACAATAAGAAAACGTTAAGCCTTGGGTTGGGTTGTTGTCCTAGAGGAGACGAGATACGGAGGCCACCGGCCTCATCGGATTAGGGAAGGACGGTGAGGAAAGTCGGCCGTGCCCTTTCAAACGAACCATCCCGGCATTTGCCTGGAGCGATTTATGGAAATCACGGAAAACCTAAATCAGGATGGCCGGACGCGTGATTGAACCGTCGTCCTACCGAATGCGAGTCCAGTGTGCAAACCAGTGTGCTGAACCAGAGCGTCACCGCGCTCGGTAAGTCCTTGTACAGTGAATTCCTTCGACAGTGAAGATGTAAATGATGTAAAAAATGCGAACAGAAAGCCAAGAAGACCTTTGCTCAACCAATTTCGGAAGTCAGGTCTTACAACGTTCGTCAACTATGAAAATTTGTTGACGCAAGTAATGCTCAATAGCAGAAAATTTGGCTGCATTTCCAAGATAAGAGACATGTGTGTCAGTGTGGAATCTATTTCTATATTGTGAAAAATAATTATTTCGAAACTTATCAGAGAAAGTAAAGATTTATTTACTGTCAGATTATTATTACTTGCCAGAAATTATTGTTTGATTATTATTTTCTTACTTTTATGAAGTTGTTTTAGAGCATTAACAAAGACCTTTCTTGGAATTCATACATATCAAAAGTATTAAGAGTAATAATCCTGTTTTATGTGTACTTTAGCAGATATAGTTTACTGTTTCAAATAAAATGTATTGCTGAATAAAATGTTTTTATTGAAGAAAGGGGAAAGGATACCATATACAAAGCAAAGACTGGTATGTTTCCACGATAAGTGAGACTTGAAGTGTGATCAGAAACATGGTTCATCTGCATATGTGTCATGCTTGTTCAGTAGTATGCTGGAAAACATGAAAGAAAAATGTTTTGCGATTCTTTTTTGTCTCAAGAGTGAAGAGGTTGAACAAGAATTCTGAGAAACAACCCTGCAAAATCTCCAAAAATCTTTCGGTGTCGCCGCGTATTCCGCAAGATGTCGCAAAAAGGATGTTGTGTAATTATTTTAAAAAAACTGTAGATCTCTCTGCTCCACAGCACTAATCTATTGATAAATTAAGACATTTGAATATAACACTCATAGGTCTCACTTGCTGGTATACTGTTGCGAATTTATTCGGCTAGGCGTCTTTAACCAGAGTTGGACAACTGCCTGGCAAGTTATTAGCCTCCTGTCTCGGCGGTCGGACCTGCACCAGGCGCCAAGGCTGTTAGGTTGTGACGTTGCAGGCAGCGGACTCACACACACATACACTCCTGTTATACAAGTCCCGCAAAGGCGAATTAAAATATTTACAACCCGCAGACGTTTATTTCTTATTTGCTTTCAAAAATTACAACCCCAAGAAGATAAATTATTTAAATTCCTACATGTGTGTCTGTCTAGGATGACAGTTAAACGAGTTTCTCTTCATCCGACCTCTTGGGACCTCCCACTTTTTACTGGCAGAACCCGTTGCAGGGAGGTTGACATTTTAGCGGAAAGTCCCTCATTGTCTGGAGTTCTGCATAGTAGTATCCGATAAAGATCTGGTTTTACGTTTCCTCTCTCTTGTATCTGAAATGTTTATCACGGATCGCATCTGTTTGGCAGTAAATTTCATGGGAACACAGCTCGCATGTAAGTAGCTGTATAAATGAGCGATAGAATCTGAGCAGTATGGGCGACATTTAAACGACTAACAGCGCGAACACCGTACCACGAACCTCTGCCGAATCGAAATGTGTTCATTATTCTTTAGCGTCTTGGAATACAAATAGGTACGGGGAAGAAAGGCCTGGAGGATACGTTCGCTGTACCCGCTCCTTGGAATATGAAACAAAATAATAGCTGAATAAAAGGGAAAAGAATTCAGGTATCTGTCTAACTATTCTGACTCACAGGTGGTATCTTTCGCGGCGTGTGGATGCACTGGAAAGAATGCGGACCATTTGTGGATAAAATTGATGGATTTTATGCATCCTCTTTGTTTCCTAGCGGTCACCGTGTCATACGTGGTCAGCTGTATTTCATGATTATGTATATTCGTTCTTACTAGCCATTTTCCCATGTCCTGGCTCGCGTTCACTTTCGACATACGTGTTGCACACTTCTCTCTCCTTCCCCTTCTCTCAGTCCACTCATCATTCCACCTTTCTCCATCACGGCCCCGTTCTCTCTGTTCATCGATTTCCTCTTCAGGCCCCTTTGTCCACTGCTGCGTCATCTATCTCCAACCCAGTGGGTGTAGGTCATGTTGGGTTGAAAGCGGAATGCACAGTTTCACAAAAAACATTTATTATTTTACTGGAAATCAACATCGTTCCCACCGAGATGATACAAACCAACGTTGCCAAATTCATATTAAACTGGTTAATTAAATGTCTATAATGATTTCTTCTCCACAGGGTATTCTCCCTGAGTACATTCCACGTCAATATTGCAATATAATATAGTTTCCTGGTTCAATACAGCCACAGAGTGACAAGACAATATACAATGAAGCAATCAATCAAAAGGGTTTAAACAGCCAAATAGGGACCAAGTGTGTACTTTGCATTTGTCGTATAACAGAAACGACACTGCCAGATTTTGCAGAGTTCATAATAAATGAGTCCACTGAATATCTGAAATAATCCCTTCGCAACAGGTGATTACGCATGCCTACATATAATGTCAAGACTGCTATATAATTATTTTATTCATGGCTGTGTCAGCAACTAAAGTATTATTTTTTCAGTAGTAGTTCAGTCATCAGTTGCAAATAAATTTTGTTATCTTTACCGGTTTCGACAAATTAATTTGTCATCTTCAGAAGCCTACAAAGTTAGGGATATACATATTTAGAGTTGAGTTGTTTTGAGGGAAGAGACCAAACTACGAGGTCATCGGTCTCATCGGATTAGAGAAGGAAGTTGGCGGTGCCCTTTCAAAGGAACCGGCATTTGCCAGGAGCGATTTAGGGAAATCATGGAAAACCTAAATCAGGATGGCTGGACGCTGGATTGAACCGTCGTCCTCCCGAATGCGAGTCCAGTGTATAAATATTTAGACCTCGGCTACTCATGTATGTGATGTAGAAAAAGTATGTTACAGAACTTACATGTATGTTACTTGATACGAGCACAACAAACACAAAGATCTGATTCAGTCATTGTAAATTGCCAAACAGCATTTAAAATAATCACATACAATATGCAAATTTCTGAACATACCACTCCAATATCCTTCTATGAAGAAGATATCGACTGTCTGCAAAACTAAGTAAGGTTCTGTACTGTATGTTTTATACTTCACGTAAATATGTAGGCAAGTTCTAAAGATTTATAGTATCGCGAATTTTGTAGGCTTCTGAAGACTATAAATTAATTTGCCGAAACCAGCAAAGATAATAAAGTTTGTCTGCTGCTGATGACTGAAATTTACCCTGAAAAAACTGCTATGTAAGTTCGTTGTCTGATTACAATACGGCCACAGATCGGCCAGTCCTCCATACACAATCAGTACATCAATCAACAGGTGCTACTCGGCTCTGATCAACACAGGATTTACCACGTCTTTATCAGGCAACAGAAATGACCCTTCAAAATGTCCCACCAACAGAACTAAATTCAGAGCAATCAAGAAACAAGATTCAATGCAACGCACGGCAAAGACTGGTTAGAGCTACAATCAATTGTCGACAGCACAAATACGGCTCAAAACAGATTAACAAAACCTAGCTGTAGCATTTGAGCATATGCTGGGTGCATACTCCGCAACTTCACTTGCTGTCCCATCAGAGCTAAGGTTTGTCGTACTAGCGACCAATGCTCAATCGCCGAGTTGCTCTAGAGACAGAATGGGCCACAAGATTATCACATTTTATCATGCCAACGGTTAAGACTCAGTTCTCACCAACGCCAGTCCACGCCAGTCCCGAGCAGCGATATTCACACCACCGGAACCAAAATGCCTGAATCCTCTGCCACCCTGCCCGCCACCGAGCCACAGACGCCATTCAGCGCAGCGCCGCCAACGCTCTGCCGACAGACGGGAAACGCGCTGCGAAAGAGGAACTCCTTTGCGAGATCGCAAAGGCCAATGATGTTTACAACATGCGACGCCGCACTTATTATCTACCATGCAACTACAATGCTGGCTGCTAACGGCAAGAGAGTTGGAAGATTACAATCAAACGAGGGGGAAGGGACACAAAACATTCCATTAGAATTTTTAAAATCACTGGGTGAAGTGGCAACAAAACGACTGGTGTGTAGAATGTATGTGACTGGCGACGTATCATCAGACTTCCGGAAAAGCATAATCCACACAATTCTGTAGATTGCAAGAGCCGACAAGCGCGAGAATTGTCGCAGAATCACATTAACAGTTCATGAATCCAAGTTACTGAAAACAGCAGTATACAGAAGATGGAAAAGATAATTGAGGATCTGTTAGAGGAAGATCAGTTTGGCTTTCGGAAATGCAAAGAGACCAGAGAGGCAGTTCTGACGTTACGGTTGATAGTGAAAACAAGACAGGGGAAAATTCAAGACACATTCACTGTATTTATTGACCTAGGGGAAAAAGTGTTCAGCAATGTAGAATTATGCATGATGTTCAAAATTCTGAGAATTATAGGTACAGGCTATGGGGAAAGACGAACAATATGTAACATATATACGAACCCCAACGAAACAATAAGCCGGGAAGGCCAAGAAAATAGCACTCTGATAAAAAGTGTGTAAGACAAGAGTTGCTCAGTCCATATACCGAAGAAGCAATAACGGAAAGAAAAGAAAGATTCAAGGCCGGAATTAAAATTCAAACTGAAAGGATATCAATGGTAGTATTCGCTGAAGACATTCCTATCCTCAATGAAAGTGAAGAATAATTACAGGATTTGCTGAATGGAATAAACAGTCTAATGAGTACAGGATATGGACTGAGAGTAAATGGAACAAAGGCGAAAGTAATAACAAGTAGCAGAAATGAGAATAGCGAGAAACTTAACATCAGGAATGGTGACCACGAAGTAGACGAAGTTAAGTAATTCTGCTACTTAGGCAGCAAAATAACCCATGACGGTCGGAGCAAGATGGACGTCTGAAGCACACTAGCACTGGCAAGAAGGAGATTTCTGGCCAAGAAGAGTCTACTGTTGTCAAATGCAGACCTTAATTTAAGGAAGAAATTACTGAGAATGTACGTTTGGAGCACAGACTTGTATGGCAGTGAAATATAAAATGTGGGAAAACTAGAAAAGAACCGAATTGAAGGATTTGATATGAGGTGTTAAAGAAAAATATTGAAAATTGGGTGGACTGATAAGGTAAGGAATGAGGGGTTCTCCGTAGAATTGGTTAGTAGAGGAATATATGGCAAACACTGAGAAGAAGAAGGGACAGAGTGACTGGACATCACGAAATAACTTCCATGGTACAAGAGGGAGCTATAGAGGGTAGAGGGTAAAAACTGTAGAGGAAAACAAATCATTGAGGACGTAGTTTGCGTTTCCTACTCTGAGATGATACGGGAGAGGAATTTGTGGCGGGCCACATCAAACCAGTCACAAGACTGATGACACAAAATGGCTACAAGGGATGGGACTGGAGGTATCCAGTGGTGACCACAGCATGATGCTACATATCGTAGTTGAACTGCTTAGTCGACGAATATATCGCAGCAGTGCTGCAGTGCTAGTGGTGCGGATATGAAGCAGAAAAATGGCAACCATAAGCATACCCAACATTGCATTATATCACGATAGCTGCCGGAGCTAACATTTCATCAGAAAGGAACCCAAGGAACTTCACAGAGTGAGAATGAAGTGGCAGATGAAATATTAGATTTTCATCGAGATGAGTGTAACGTCTGGTGTCGTATACGGTCGGCAGTGCGGACATGAGGAATACAGTGACGGCTACATGTGCTTAACAAGTGAAAGTGATGCGGAAACACCTGTCGAGACACGTAGTTCATCATCCTTGTCGGACAGGAAGCTATAAATCCCGTCTCCTCTGAAATGTAGTAAAGGGAAATCGTTGTCCAAGTAGCGGGTACTAAGCAGAATCATGTAACTAGAAGGTCATCTGCAACATAGCAAAAAAAAAAAAAAAAAAAAAAAAAAAAAAAAAAAAAAAAAAAAAAAAAGATTACGAATAGATTACAGATAAGTAGGCAGGAATAGGATCGTGCAACCCATAAGAAAATCCACAGATATTTAAGGGAGGACATTTGTTACAAAAATTAGTGTTTACACGTTTCAAGGATGCTCGATACAAATTACAGGATGTGCACGATAGTTACTTAGTACGTTATGCACATGAAATTTCGCACGACGTAGTTGACAGTGATTTCAAAGGAATCAGTGAACGGTTGCATAGCTTCAGTGCTACAGTGCTACACAATTAGAACACGTAAGATAACGAAATTTCATACAAAGCGTCGACGATGCGCAGCAAACTGAGGAATCAGCCCGAAAATTTGTATATAAAATAAACAGACCTAACCCATCTTTCGGTACGGAATACGTTTTCAGCTCCGACCAGTCGGGATTTGAAGAACAAATGCATACGAAGGAAACCCTGGAAATTAGTGGAACCAAGAGAGTTACATCAAGATCAATTATCATCATTATCTTACCATATTCGTATTCAATTATGCCAACTATTAATCTGGATGGTAAATTGGCTGGGGAGTTATTTACTGTGCTGCAAGAAGTTGTAAGTGCTCCGTCCCTGACGATTCTTTCTCAGTATTTGACATATCTCTTGATCAGTGGGTCGTCCAATGATGTATTATTATAGAAACATTCAGCGGCAGATGTGGATACTGCACAGTCAGTAATAAAAAAGCAATAAAACAAAACTTCACGCTTCATGAGGCAGTTATACTCCATGAACATCGAAAATGTAGTAAGCGATCAACTTGTTTCCCTTCTTAACTTTGTAGGGTTCTTCAGGATTGCGGGCTACACTGCTTTTTCACCCCTTCCCCTGACCCCCTTGATAGATGGGTGGCTCTTATAAGAACAGTGATTCTTTGCAGACAGTAAGTAATACAAAATGTTCGTTTTTTTATTTACTTTTCATAATATGAAAGCCATCAGTTTTCAAAAATGGCTCACATGCAAATATGAGAAGATGGCGTTTGTTGAATGCTGGATGAATGCAATATCAATGACCCAGAAGATGTCTACAGCGAAGCTGATAAGGGAATTTATTGCACCACAAGATGCATCAGATTCGAAAGATAGACTTGAAATGAATACAGAAGTAAGACACTGCAAGCGAAAATTTTGATGGGGACTCCGATGAGGGAGATGAGTTTATTGCAAAGTCAGCACGAAAATGGCAAAAGGTTAGTGTCCCCGTGACTCGCTGTCGTCAATACAGCATTGTAAAACGATCTCCCAGGCCAAATAATGCATGTCATCTTGCACCCACAATATCCGAAGTTTTCATCGTGTTCATTGATAGATACTATATGCACCTTCACCAGTGCAACGTAAATGCTGCTGTGAACAGAATGGGAATTAGGACAGATGTAGATTCTAGCAAACTGAGAGCGTTTTTTGGTCTGCTACTGATTGCCGGGGCTCTTCACTGCCGAAAGGAATCAATTTCTGGAATGCGGACTGTGGTGTCACCGCCAGACACCACACTTGCTAGGTGGTAGCTTTAAATCGGCCGCGGTCCATTAGTACATGTCGGACCCGCGTGTCGCCACTGTGTGATCGCAGACCGAGCGCCACCACAAGGCAGGTCTCGAGATACGGGATAGCACTCGCCCCAGTTGTACGGACGACTTTGCTAGCGACTACATGGACGAAGCATTGCTCATTATCCGAGCCAATAGTTAGAATAGCCTTCAGCTAAGTCAATGGCTACGACCTAGCAAGGCGCCATTAGTAACATTGCATGTATCTAGAGAGTCTCACTTGTATCGCCACAATCTCTAGATGTACCAAAAGGATGGATTAGAGTTAAGTATTCCAGAAGCTACGTACTTTTCTTTATAACATTCATTACGTATCCTGTTTCAGACCTCACGCCCATCTGCGTGAGCGTAGCGCGTGCCTTTCGGCTTCCTCTCATTGTGTCTAGGCTGTCTTGTCTAGACACAACACGGACAAAGATTGAAATATTCGTCGTGCAAATTTTACTACGTACAATTTTCAATTTATCAGGTTTGATGATAAAGTAACGCGTTAACGATATTTATTTAACTCAAATAAACTTTTAGACGTCCAAAGAATTTACTCTGAGTAATCTTCTACACTACTATGTTGAGAAATTAAGAAAAGAGTATGGGGCCCCCAGAAGAGCCCAGCTTGTAAAACAATATGTAAAGGTTTCTTTTAATTTATTTAAATTACCGCTACCAGTCACAAACTTTGTCAACTATTGTATTACTTATATATTTAGTTACGTGTTTCGAGGCTTAAACCTCATCCTTCAGGCTAAATGGCATTACAAAAAACAACTATACAATAAAGTTATACTGATATTACATAGTCTTTTCGTAAATGCTGTGGTCATCATGTGGAAGAAGAGGAAACTTAGTAAGAGGCGATGTCACTTTGGAAGCTGGACTGACGTTTGCACGAAAATGTTGTGTAACGATCACTCACTTTGTTCTTTGGCTTCAAATTCTTGTTAAGCAATGTTGACGACATAGGCTTGGTACGTTAAAGGTTAAACAGGTGGAGAATTTTTATTGTGGTAATTTACCACCATAAAGCTCAGCTATTTATTTCTCGTCGCCTTTCTATATTTTTATGCTTCACGGATTTTCATGCTATTGCTTCAGGTATAATTCCGTAGCGAAGAGACGTCCAATTGCAAAATTATTGTCCGGATATTAGGAGTAGTTTTGTCACTTGAGAAATTCAAGAAAGCCGTACCATATAAACTCATGACACAAAGCTTTCTTTGCAATATGATAGCGAAACTGACACAGTCGTGCGGTAGTGATGTGTGCCTGGAGTGGTCGGCGTAGAGATCGCGGATTCCCCGTCTAGGGCGCCAAGTGTGACTCGGCGGCCGGTCGGTGCGTTCGCACTGTACACGTCTTCTCGCTTCAGGACAGCCAGAGAGGGACAGAACTGGTTCTCTCGGAGCGACCTTCGCCGGCTGACAGCAGTGTGCGGTTAGTGGCCAGCTGCGCCTGTCTCTCGCCACGCCGGTCCCCTCGAGGGACAGGATGCTGCCGCCTCGTCAGCTGCGCGAAGACACTTCGAGAGATAAAAAAAAACATACGAAAGTCCCGGCCGGAATGTCCGTTTTGAAAGCTGAAATGCCATCCATTAAAAATGCAACACTATGAATGTGGCATGAACAAAGGTCAAATTTCGTTTTTGGATACGCAGATGCTTATCATTTCAGTGCGATTGTACAAATGCGGTGGAGTAATACTAATGACACTGATAAGTCAAAAAATCATGACCACTATCACCGTGACTCTGGATGCCGCCTGGTAGCGTTGAGTATGTCAGCAGAGTAGGCACGGACGGGGGATAGCCCAAGCGAAACTATGGGCTGCATATGGGGAAATCCATTGAGACAAGTGACTTTGACAAAGGGTAGATTATCATTACGCAGAGCCTGCGACCGAGTATCGCGAAACTGGTCGAATGTTCAGGTGCTACGGTCGTGTTCATCTACGTAAAGAGGTAGAAGGACAATGAAATTACCACTAGGCGCTGAGTGGTTGGACGTCTACGACTCTTCACAGAACATGGAGATCAGAGGCTCTGCAATATGTGGCAGCTCTGCCGAAATGGCACTTGCCTGGTGGGCGCAAAAGTGTTTCGGAGCACACCGTCCATCGCAGATTATCGGATATGGAGCTCTGCAGCGGACCATCCGTACGTGTTCACATGTTAACCGTACGACATCGTCAGTTACGTTTGCAGTGAGCACTGGGCCATGTGGGTGCGACCGTCGATCGATGGAAAGTGTCATTTCTTTGAATCACGTAGGCAGTACAGTTCAAGAGGAATGGACATCTACGAAAAGGGCCGTCACCGAAGTTGGGAAGGAAAACATAGGTACAAAGAAGGTAACTGCGAAGAAACCATGGGTAAGAGAAGAAATACTTCAATTGATCGGCGAAAGGAGGAAGTACAAAAATGTCCCGGGAAACTCAGGAATACAGGAATACAAGTCGCTGAAGAATGAGATAAATAGGAAGAGCAGGGAACCTAAGACGAAATGGCTGCAGGTTAACTTTGAAGACATCGAAAAATAAATGAACGTCGGAAGCACAGATTCAGTATACAGGAAAGTCAAAACAACCTTCGGTGACACTAAAAAAAGTAGGGGTGAGAACATTATGAGTGAAACGGGAATTCCACTGTTAAATGCAGAGGAGAGAGCGGAAAGAACACAGTGAAAACCTCTATGATGGGGAACATTTGTCTGATGTGACAGAAGTAGGAACAGGAGTCGACTTAGAAGAGATAGGGGATTCAGTATTAGAATCAGAATTTAAAAGAGCTTAGAAGAACTTAAGATCAAATAAAGCAGAAGGGGTAGATAACATTCCATCAGAATTTCTAAAATCATTGGGGGAAGTGGCAACAAAACGACGATTCACGTTCGTGTGTACAATGTATGAGCCTGGCGACATACCATCTGACTTTCGGAAGAGCATCATCCACATAATTCCGAAAACGGAAAGAGCTGACAAGTGCGAGAGTTATCGCACAATCTGCCTAACAGCTCATGCATCCAAGTTGCTTACAAGAATAACATACACAAGAATGGAAAAGAAAATTGATGATGCGCTAGATGACGAACAGTTTGGCTTTAGGAAACGTAAAGGCACGAGAGAGGCAATTAATAAGGGAAGCAAGACGAAAGAAAAATCAAGAAACGTTCATAGGATTTGTCGACCTGGAAAAAGTGTTCGACAATGTAAAACGCTACAAGATGTTCGAAATTCTGAAAAAAGTAGGGGTAAGCTATAGGGAGAGACGGGTCATATACAGTATGTACAACAGCCATGAGAGAATAATAAGGGTGGACGACCAAGAACGAAGTGCTCGTATTAAAAAAGGTGTAAGACCAGGATGTAGCCTTTCAGCCCTACTGTTCAATAGCGACACGTTAAAGGGACTTAATGATTCCAATCTAGTTTCTATGACACTAATAAAAACGTAATTACGCTTAAACTTTTCTTTCTTTTTTCCTGAAAAATGTCAGTAATGCATGATATTCGTGTGAATATCTGGGTACGATTCACGATATGAAACAATGTTTTAACTCATGTTATATCATCCTGTCGCTTCTTCTTGTCAGTGTCTTCCAGATGTTCGAGAGCCTCGTTATTTTTTATGTCCACCTGATTTCCTACATCTATCTGTAACAACACATTTCAAATGCTTCGACGCTGTCCCATTCTGGTTTTCCGACGGTACACGTTTCACTAGCACGCAATGCTGAGCTCCAAATATACTT
The DNA here is from genome assembly GCF_021461395.2 of Schistocerca americana. Lineage (NCBI taxonomy): Eukaryota > Metazoa > Arthropoda > Insecta > Orthoptera > Acrididae > Schistocerca > Schistocerca americana. The sequence goes on along the minus strand of NC_060119.1, from coordinate 157,979,932 downwards.
TTTCTGGCATTTCTTCCTTAGCTTATAGATGACGTTTTATATTAGCAGACTTCTATCGGCCAGGAATGCCCTATTTGCTTGTGCTAATCATCCGTTGTTTGATTTTTGTTCCCATTTCCGTAAAATTTTCAGTACTTCTTGTTATCAAGTTGTTCATGAATTTTAGTAGTAACGGTTGCCATACAGCCACGTCACCTACTGGCATACTTTAGTTGCTACGATTTATAACTGCACGCCCCATCAGTTCAGCACTGATGGTTGTGACGTATCCACGTGAAGCAATACTTTTAACGAAGGAATTGCCATCTCTTATGATAAGTTTTTTAATATTTCTGTAATACTTTCAATATCTTTAATCTTAATGACTTTTATAGTTAAACTTGTGTTTATAGTTATGTATTTCGTGTGGAAAATGTTTTGATGATGGGCTGCATCCGAAAAGCGTCAGTATAAAATTTATGACCTACAAGTGACCAGTTTATCGACATATTTAACACTGATATAAGAACTGCTCTCATTTTTACATCGCGGTCACATACCGTCCATTGAGCTATACCTAAACCTGTTACCTCTTTTACTTTGCATTGTGCCTTTATAATTACTCCACTTCATATCCTGCCATGTAGTTACACCTAGACCTTTGTATGAGATCACTGATTGGAACTGTGACTCATTGATCTTGCCGTCATTACTACATTATTGATCTTACTGAATTGTGGAATTTTACATTCGAGCATATTTAAAGCGTACTGTACAATTCTTGTACTATTTTCAAATCTTACTGGTATTTGACTGGACATTTATGCAGCTTCTCTTCAACTGCAAAAATCGGAAGTTAATATTAACCCTATGGTGCAGTTCTCCACAGCGGACAGCTATTAATGTCGCTTCTGTGGCGTTTTAAATCAATTCTGAGGCTGGAAATGCACGCAGGACACAGTACCAATAGGATGAATCCACTGCAGTGAAATGTGTGCATTTCTAGCCTCAGGACTGATTAAAAACGCCAAAGAAGCGATATTAACAGCTGCTCAATGCAGTGCAGAACTACAACGCAGAATTAATATTGTCTAATATTGTCTTTCAGACAATTAATATACAACATGAACAGTAGAAGTCTCGACACACTTCCGTCGCGCACGCGTGAAATTACTTCTACATCTGTCGACGATTCTTGTACTTCCCTATAGTTTTTGTCGTCCCATTCTATTTCTGTTTGCTTCTTTGCATCTCATTTGCTAACGTCAGTCCATTATTTCTCTCTCTTCCTCTGACCACTCAACTTCTTCTCGACACTGACTCCCTACCAATAAATCCTTAATCTCTTCATAAATGTATTTAATACAACCATATGAGCGTACTTTACTTAATAAGCTTTCCGGAAGTGAAGAACTACTATACTCGCAAAGCTGCTTTATGCAGAATGTCCCAGACGCAATGGTCAAAATTCAGGGATATGACAGTAATAATTAGTCGAAGCAAAACTGTCTACTAAACATGGGCTCTAAAATGTATATCTTAATAGCTATGAACACTTCATCGTCTTGTATGCCGTCAAACAAATCTCTTCTATTGCAAGTTCTTTGCTTCCCGTATTTTGAGAGGTGATAGTATGGAGAAAAACAAAGCCCGCCAGGTTAGCCGAGAGCGCTAATGCGCCGCTTCCTGGACTCGGGTAGGCGCGCCAGGCCCGGATCGATTCCGCCCGCCGGATTAACGACGAGGGCCGGGTTGCCGACCGGCCTGGATGTGGTTTTTAGGCGGTTTTCCACATCCCTCTAGGTGAATACTGGGCTGGTCCCCACGTTCAGTTACACGACTCACGGACATTTGACACCCATTCGCACTTTTCCATGAATTACACTAGATGCAGATAGGTGGGGTACACTAATTCCGTCCTGGGGGGTACAGGGTGGCGGCAGGAAGGGCATCCGGCCACCCCTTCACACTAACATGCCAAATCCGATTTAACCACGCCAACCCCGCGCACAATGCGGGACAAAGGCGCAAGCGATAGTATGGAGAAAAACAAGAAAAAAATGTAAAGTGAACACGGGCACGAAATTGCATACCTTAAGAGCTATGAGGACGTCTTCATCTTCGGTACTGATAAAGAAATTTCTGCTGGACAAATGCCCATAACTCTTGAAGTATGAATTTTCTAGCCCACGTTTACTGTACATTTTTGCTTCGAATGGTCGTTCCTTGTCATATCACTGAATATTGACCATTTCTCCTGGGACATCCTATATGTACCACACACTGTAATCATGAGATCTTTTCTGATTTCACAAAAATGTCCTTGCGATGCGATAGACCTGTACAAAATTTGCTTCTCGTAAATGTGCTTTGGTACAGAACCTGTAGGTGCGATATCCGGCTCATCTGCGTCGCGCATTCACCTGGACAGGGCCGGACGCAGAATATAAATCTCCGCGTGGGCGCGAGGGAGGACCGCAGCCTGGGATGCGCCTCTAATAACACGGTGTCTGCACGGCGCTCTAAGCGCACAAATTCGTGGGCCAGAGGCGGCGGGCGTTCCAATCACTGGCCCTGGCTCGGCGAGCGGAATCGTCCTACGCAGTGGGTGGAGACCACCCGATACGAGAGTTCTGAAAAAATACTGAGGAGAGAAGAAAGTAAAAAAATATTCGAGGAGGTCCAGAAATAGTGTGTAAGTCACCTGAGAATGGAACACACTGACGCGGCAGAAGCCAAGAAATAGCGATATTCACATATATAGAAGACGGTAGTATCGCGTGCACGTGGTATAAAAGGGCAGGGCATTGGCGGAGCTGTCATTTGTACGCAGGTACCTGAAACTAACTCAGATTCAACTTCAGCAAAATCAAAAGTAGTACGGTTAGTTTCAGCTAAACAAGAAGCAAAACAAGCTAAGGCTAAGCGAAAAGAAATAATATTAAATCAACAATAAAGCTGACAATTTATAAAATCAAACATGTTAAAACTACCAATTAAAGTAATTAAAGATAATAAAATTAAAGACAAACTAAGTGGAAAGGTTTATGACGTTATTACGACCGCACGACGGGAATTAACAATGAACGCGGAATGCTAGTTATAGCTAGACGCATGCGACATTCCATTTTGGAAAACGTTGGAAAATTCAGCATTCTCAGATGCGCAGTATCAAGCATGTGCCGAGAATGCCCCTCACCACAGACAACGCTGTGACCAACGGCCTTCTCTTATCGATCGAGAGCAGCGGCGTTTGTGTAGTTACGAGGGCTATCCACAAAGTACATTACGTTTTCGTTTGTGTCCGTTAGGGGCAGGGCTATCGCGGCCATCTTGGTGTCATGGCACTCCGCCGCTTAGTCGGCATCCTGCCGTGCTAGTGAGAGGTTTGTGCTGTACTCCGTTGAGTTACTGTGACAGTTTGAAATGTCAGCGTTAATTGAAAATGCCGCGAAGTGTGAAGTGCGTGCTGTAAGAAGGTTTCTGACTGCAAAAAACTGTACAACGATAGTAATCTATCGGCAGCTTTGTGAAGTGTATGGGGACAACATAATCACTGAAGGTGGAGTGTGCGTCAATGGGCTATAAAATTTAAAATGGCCGAACTAACGTTCACGACATAGAGCGAAGTGGCAGACCCAGCATAGTGACTGCCGAACTTGTCGAAAAAGTCGATGCCGCAGACCGTGAAAACCCTAATTTCACAATAACGGAACTCTCTATGAGTTCCAGAATGAGATTTTCACTCTGCAGCGGAGTGTGCGCTGATATGAAACTTCCTGGCAGATTAAAACTGTGTGCCCGACCGAGACTCTAACTCGGGACCTTTGCCTTTCGCGGGCAAGTGCTCTACCATCTGAGCTACCGAAGCACGACTCACGCCCGGTACTCACAGCTTTACTTCTGCCAGTATCTCATCTCCTACATTCCAAACTTTACAGAAGCTCTCCTGCGAACCTTGCAGAACTAGGAGATGAGATACTGGCAGAAGTAAAGCTGTGAGTACCGGGCGTGAGTCGTGCTTCGGTAGCTCAGATGGTAGAGCACTTGCCCGTGAAAGGCAAAGGTCCCGAGTTCGAGTCTCGGTCGGGCACACAGTTTTAATCTGCCAGGAAGTTTTTCTCTATGAGTTTTTCACAAATTTCACGAAGTATGTTGCACTAAATCATTCCCGAAGAGCTTGGTTACCACAAGTATTGTGCAAGATGGATACCAAAAATCTTGACAGACATTCACAAAAATGAGCGAATGGCTGCAGCGTTAACGTTTTTGGACGCTTACGAGAAAGATGGCGACTCATTACTCGATCGCATTGTTACTGGTGACGAAAGATGGGGTGGTTGGCTATGCAGCGTTTTGATGACGACGCACAGCTTCAAGAAGAGGTAACCACGTGGTTGAAGGGGCAGGCGGCCGAATTTTACGACGAAGGAATTTCCAAGCTCGTCCATCGCTACGATAAGTGCCTTAATTTAAATGGCAACTATGTAGAAAAGTAGTATTTAAGTGTGGCTTTCATCTGTATATAATAAAAAAAATTTCCAATACTTTATTTATTTTTAATTCCAAAAGGTAATGTACTTTGTGGATAGCCCTCGTATAAGGGACGGATGACGAAAGTATCCGTTAGGGCAGTGTGGCGAAATGTGCCGTTAATGAGATATGACAGCAGACGACCAACGCCTACAGCACGACATAGGCAGTAGCGCCTCTCCTGGGCTCGTATCCGTATCGGTTGGACCGTAGAGGGCTGGAAAACCGTGGCCTGGTCAGATGAGTGCCGACTTCATTTGGTAAGAGCTGATGGTAGGGCTCTAGTAGGGCGCAGACCCCACGAAACCATGGACCCTAGTTATCAACAAGGCACTGTGAAAGCTGATGGTGGCTACATAATGGTGTGGGCTGTGTTTACTTGGAATGGACTGGGTTATCTGGTTCAACTGAACGGATCATTGACGGTTTATTTTCGTCTACTAGGAGACCATTTGCAGTCATTCACGGACTTCATGTTGCCATACAACGACGGGCCACAACTGTTTGCGACTAGTTTGAAGAATCTTATGGACAATTTGAGCGAAGGATTTGGCCACCCACAGCCAATACTTATGTGACGTAATCGAGAAGTCATTTCATGCACAGAACCCTGCACAGACAACACTTTCTCAGTTATAGGAAGGGAGCAAGTATCAAAATTTCTGCAGTGGACCTCGAACGACTTGTTGAGTATATGACACCTCGAGTTGCTACACTGAGCAAGGCGAGGACGTTCGAGACGATACTACAAGGGCTTCCATCACTCCTGTCACCCCAGTGGAAATACTGGGAAGCAAAGGCGAAATGGCAGCAGGAAAAATGTGAAGAAATCGAATTAGTGGTCTGAATGAATGATTCAGCATATATGAAGGTCAAAAAAGCCTCCGGAGAAATTACACTACTTGCCATTAAAATTGCTACACCACGAAGATGACGCGCCACAGACGCGAAATTTAACCGACAGGAAGAAGGTGCTATGATACGCAAATGATTAGCTTTTCAGACCATTCACACAAGATTGACGACGATGGCGACACCTACAATGTGCTGACACGAGGAAAGTTTCCAACCGATTTCTCATACGCAAACATCAGTTGACCGGTGTTGCCTGGCGAAACGTTGTTGTGATACCTCGTGTAAGGAGGACAAATGCGTACCATCGCGTTTCCGACTTTGATAAAGGTCAGATTGTAGCCTATCGCCATTACGGTTTATCCTATCGCGACATTGCTGCTCGCGTTGGTCGAGATCCAATGATTCTTGGCAGAATATGGAATCGGTGGGTTGAGGAGGGTAATACGGAACGCCGTGCTTGATCCCAATGGCCTCGTATCACGAGCAGTCGAGATGACAGGCATCTTATCTGCATGGCTGTAACGGGTTATCCAGCCACGTCTCGATCCCTGAGTCAACAGATGGGGACGTTTGCAAGACAACAACCATCTGCACGAACAGTTCGACGACGATTTTTGCAGCAGCATGGACTATCAGCTCGGACCATAGCTGCGGTTACCCTTGACGCTGCATCACAGACAGCAGCGCCAGCGATGGTGTACTCAACGACCAACCCGAGTGCACGAATGGCAAAAGTCATCTTTTCGGATGAATCCACGTTCTGTTTACAGCATCATGATGGTCGCATCCGTGTTTGGCGACATCGCGGTGAACGCACATTGGAAGTGAGTATTCGTCATCACCATACTGGCGTATCATCCGGCGTGATGGTATGGGGTGCCATTGGTTACACGTCTCGGTCACCTCTTGTTCGCATTGACGGCACTTTGAACAGTGGACGTTACATTTCAGATGTGTTACGACCCGTGGCTCTACCCTTCATTCGACCCCTGCGAAACCCTAAATTTCAGCAGGATAATGCACGACCGCATGTAGCAGGTCCAGTACGGGCCTTTCTGGACACAGAAAATGTTCGACTGCTGCCCTGGCCAGCACATTCTTCAGATCTCTCCAATTGAAAACGTGTGGTCAATGGTGGCCGAGCAACTGGCTCGTCACAATACGCCAGTCACTATTCTTGATGAACTGTGGTACTGAAAATGCATGGGCTGCTGTACCTGTACACGCCATCCAAGCTCTGTTTGACTCAATGCCCAGGCGTATCAAAGCCGTTATTACGGCCAAATCTATGCACCCAAACTGCGTTAAAGTGTCATCACATGCCAGTTCTAGTATATTATTTTTGTCCAATGAATACCCGTTTATAATCTGCATTTCTTCTTGGTGTAGAAATTTTTATGGCCAGTAGTGTAATAATTAGGGCTACATTACTAACAGTGTAATCGGAGCTGCACTGTTAATCTCAGAGGAGATAGGGAGAGGTAGAAGGCCTTTGCGATGAAGAAGAGTCCTTTCATCACATGATAGAAGAATAAATAGAAGTCAGTGTGGAGGACAAGGGGAATCCAGTATAAGAATCAGAGATTAACAGAGCTTTGGAGGAGCTGAAATCAAATAATTCAAAAGGTATAGACAACATTCCTTCGAAATTTTTATAGTCGTTGTGGGGTGTGGCAAACAAATGGTTACCGGAGTTGGTGACTAAAATCTATAAGATTGGAAACATATCATCAGACGACGCTTCAGTCCCGTCTCCGGCCATCCAGATTTAGGTTTTCCGTGATTTCCCTAAATCGTTTCAGGCAAATGCCGGGATGGTTCCTTTGAAAGGGCACGGCCGACTTCCTTCCCAATCCTTCCCTAACCCGAATTTGCGCTCCGTCTCTAATGACCTCGTTGTCGACGGGACGTTAAACACTAACCACCACCACCACATATCATCAGATTTAGTAAATACATCATCTATATAATTTCGAAGACTGGAAGAGGAGATAAGTGCGAGAAATATTGCACATTCAGCTAAACAGCTCATCCATCCAAGATACAGACAAGAAACATATACAGAAGAATGGAGACGAAGGATCTATTAGATGACGATAAATTTGGCTTTCGGGAAGGTAAAGGCATCAGACAAGCTATTCTGTCGCTGCGCTTGATAATGGAAGCAAGACCTAAGGCAAATCAAGAGAGATTTGTTGCATCTGTCTAAGTAGAAAAAGTGTTCGACATTGTAAAATAGCGCGAGGTGCCGGAAATTCTGAAAAAAAGTAGGAGTAGGTTGTTGAGAAAGACGTGTGATATACAGTATGTACGAGGAAAAGATGGAACAATGAAATTCGATGACCAAGAAGGAAGTTCTCAGATTAAAAAGGGTGTGAGAGCGGCTTGGAGTCATTCACACTTACTGTTCAATATATACATCGAAGAAATAATGGCGAAAATAAAGTGAATCTTCAGTAGTGGTATTAAATTTCATGTCTACAGATTATTAAACATAAGAATTGCCGATGAGATTGCTGTCATCAGAGAAAGTGAAGAAGAGTCACAGCACTTATTCATTCAATACAACGGACACGAAAGGATGCAGAATTTGAGAGTAAATCTAAGAAAGATGAAAGTAAGAGGAATATCAGAAATGAGAATAGCGAAAAACCTAATATCAAAACAGGCTACCGCGAAGAGTACAAAGTTAATAAAATCTATGATCTATGATATTGGAAGCAAAATAACACATGAATGGACGAAACAAGGAGGACATAAAAAAAGCCAAGTCGCAAGGCTTACAGCATTACAGAGAAACAGCAAAGCAGAGAATCTAAGTGTCTGAGATATGATAATACAGAGGTATGTTGACTGTTAGGTGTACTGATAAGAAATGAGGAGGTTCTCCGCAGACTGGCAAAAAGAGGAATGTGTGGAAAATACTGACAAAAGGAATAGACAGGATGATAGAACAAGTACTACGACATTACGGTGTAACTTATTTGCTACTAGAGGGAGCTGTCTGTAGTGGAGCACAGAGACTGGAATACATCCATCAAATAACTGAGGACGTAGGGTGCAAGTTCTGTGAGACGAAGAGGCTGGTACATCAAACCAGTGAGCAACCGATGTTTAAGCACAAGACAAAATAGAAGCTATGGAGGTCTTGCGTGACTGAAGGGAAACTAACGTCTGTTGTGGAGGCATTTTGCTGTCATGACGCACTAGCCGAAGAAAGATGGACGTTTGGGGGGAGGGGGGGGGAGAAGGGAGGGGGAAGGTAGCGGCGTCGGTATGGGGGCTGGGGGAAGAAACTTTTCGTCACCTCCATGAAGAGAGCGCCCTGGCATTCACATCAAGTGACTCATTGATATTTATTCATTGATTCATCTTTATACCGCTCCATCACGTTAACTGGCCGCTGGAGATTTCAGAGGCGCTCTCGGACGCAACAGAGTACAAAGAAGACGGTATGTCTAAATTGGTATGTAATGTACTGCAAGCTTGGATACGTAAATGATTAGCATTTGTAGTACCCACGCAAATTGGGTAAGAGCAACGCCATCAACATTTTTTATACATGGAACGATTGCACAGCTTTCTGATACATAAACCGCATTTGAATATTGTTTGATTTGAGAAATTCATCGTTCGCCTCGTGCAAGAAACAGAAATGTCAGCTAGAACGTTTTGGAATTCGACAGTTGAAGTATCGTTGCCTACCGTTCACATTTCCGTGATACTGCTGCTATTATTGGTCGTGATGACTCATGCAGATATAGAGCTGATCGGTTAAAAAAGAGCCACACTGCACGGAATGCGGGACCTGAACTGTCGCACGCAACTAGCGCCTGGGAGGACAGACACATTGTTGTCGCGGTAGTGCAGGATCATACAGCCATGTCATATACCTCGAGTCAGAGAATGGGCTTATTTGCTGCATGACAAGAATGGATTCAAACAGGACGACGACGTCTGCAACACCAGGGACTATCAGCAAGGCAATCGTTGTTGCAGCTGTCCTTAATGCGACAGAGGGGGACGACATGCCGACAATAGTGCATTCAGCTACCACACTGGACACAACAATACTACTAAAACTGTTCACGTGTGTCCCGATTGTATGTGCAGCATTGCGATGGACACATCAACGTATGAAGGCTACGAGGAAAACGAACGTTGCCACAGTACATCCGTCATCGTCATGCGGGCCCAGAACCTTGCATGACGGTATGAGGTGCTGTCCCAGGCGTCTCGACACGTCTTCGGGCTGTAATCTTATTGATTGGAGTATAATTGCCATCAGTGATGAGTTCCGCTTCGAACTGAGACCCGATGACCAGCAAACACTTGTCTGGGGACGCTCCGGACCCCAGTGGGATACCAACCAGACTTCGCCCGCCATACGGCACGTCAGCTAGTTCAGATGGTTCTAATGGCTCTGAGCACTATGGGACTTAACATCTGAGGTCATCAGTCCCGTAGAACTTAGAACTACTTAAACCTAACCAACCTAAGGACATCGCATACGTCCATGCCCGAGGCAGGATACGAACCTGCAACCGTGGTGGTCGCGCGGTTCCAGACTGAAGCGCCTAGAACCGCTCGGCCGCACCGGCCGGCTACGTCTGCTAGGAGAGATTGTCACGGATGCCATTTCATTTCAAATCAGGATACCTTTTGTTATCACCCGCGGCATCCTTGCAAGACAGTGGCATTTCGACGATGTTCTAGGTCTCGTATTGTTGCTCTTCATGGCCAGCCATTCTGGACTTCCACACGAGAAAGATAACGTCTGTCCGCACACCGTCAGTGTATCTGCTCCTTGTCTTCCTGCTTGCCAATCCCTACCTTTGCCAACAAAGTCACCGCATCTCTTCCCAGTTGAGAATGTTTGGAGCATCATAGGCAGGATCCTCCAACCAGCTCTGAATTCTGACGATCTAAACCGGCAGTTGCACGAAATTTTGCACGATATCCCTCATGATGACATCCAACAACAATGTCAATCCATGCCAAGACGAATTACTGCTCGCACAACGGCCAGAGAGAATCAAAGCGTTAGTGACTTGCTCAATTGGTAAATCTCTTTCTCTTAAATAAATTATTCAATATTTCTGAAAATGTCATCTCTTGTTATTCTGCACATATATATCGCATCTACCGACTCTACCGATTTCCGTCCTTTTCGGATAATTCTTTCGTGCTGCTTTTTCTAGTGTGTTTAATATGCCATTCGTGAATATCTATAACATTTGCTGATGAATCTTCCGCACTGTATGGCCGTGGTCAAAGACTTTTCGGTTCCTGACGTTTCGTTCAGAGCTGTGCTGGACATCTTCGTAGGTGCTCCTGTCGACGCTCAGTCTTGCCAACTGACTAATCGGACATCGGAGAGAGACATAAATGCTGTGTGAGGTGGGTTTGGTCGTGTTTACAGGTGGTCAGCAATCTTTGAAACTCCCAGACAGGTTAAAACTGTGTGCCGCACCGAGACTCGAACTCGGGACGTTTGCCTTTCGCGGGAAAGTGCTCTACCATCTGAGCTACCCACGCAAAACTCATTCCTCGTCCTCACAGTTCTGCATCTGCCAGTACCTCGTCTCCTATCTTCCAAACTTCACAGAAGCTCTCCTGCGAACCTTGCAGAACTAGCACTCCTGCAAGAAAGGATATTGGCGAGACATGGCTTAGCCACAGCCTGGGGGATGCCAGGAAGTTTCATATCAGCGCACACTCCGCTGCAGAGTGAAAATCTCATTCAAGAGATAATCTTTGTCAGAGATAAAACTTAACAGTCGACTGTCAACGACCATGCTGTACAGCTTGGAAGATTCATCAACAACTGTGACATCCGGTCGTGAAAGCCTTAAATATCTGTTTTGTCTGACCAGCATACTGAGAGTTATGTATATGAGATAATGTACATTGTAAGTCTGAGCAATTGTACTTACCAGTGTAAAATTTGTGCCTCTTTATTACGGGTTATAATAGGCAACGAACGATGTCTGTTTCTCGTAAGGATTGTAAAATTAGTTTCTTGTACCATATTTTTGAAAGCTGTTTCGTGACGGATAAATATTGGGAACAATCTCACACTTCGTTAACAAGCAGTAATTATGTATTCAGTAACATCGCCATCTTTCAAACACTCAATTTCTGTAAGCCGCACTGAACGACTTAGGAACTCATACTTGATGTTTCCATCGAAAACACATGTCTGTAATTTAACAAGTTTAAAATTTAAAGTTCTTCAATAGATACTTTGTTTTAGAATGTCCAACGGTTTCTCAATAATGGTGAAATAAAATACGGTATCGTCGCATCTTAGCACGATGTTAAGTACCTGATATGCATCGTGACGATTAATTATTATTTTAAATGACAGAACACAGGTTTGATATTTTCCTTTAATAGTTTTTCGTATGGAGGAAGTAACTTTCCTGCATAGGCTGTTTTCTTTTTTAAACAAGAACCGCCACCTTATACGATAATCTAGCGTTTTCCGCTTTTTACATATATATTTTGTTATATTGCTAGAGAAGGCCGAAATGCACGCTATAAGCTCACGCAGGATGGCGTGAGGTCTGAACAGGATACGGAATGAATGCTATAAAGAAAAGTACGTAGCTGCTGGAATACTTAACTTCAATCCATCATTTGTATACATCGTTCTTGATGAGACATGCTTCATACGATAACTATCAATTGCTATGGCACCTTGCTAGGTCGTAGCCATTGACTTAGCTGAAGGCTATTCTAACTATCTTCTCTGCAAATAAACGAGGCTTCGTCAGTGTTGCATCGCTAGCTAAGTCGTCCGTACAACTGGTGCGAGTGCTAGTAAGTCTCTCTAGACCTGCCGTGTGGCGGCGCTCGGTCTGCAATTACTGACAGTGGCGACACGCGGGTCCGACATGTACCTAATGGACCGCGGCCGATTTAAAACTACCACCTAACAAGTGTGGTGTCTGGCGGTGACACCACAGATTTTATGTCTGAGATGGATGTCATCGTAACTACTACGGTTGTGCGAAACCGTTACAATGGGCATGCTGCATCTTCTAAACCAATGCGTGGAATATATTTTGCTATATGCATTTCGTTTTTTACTGTGATGTAAATAGCAGAGATGGCCTGACAATGTCCGAGAGGTCGAAATTAGCTGATTAGCTAAGTCATCAAAAATAGCGGTTATTTCAGGGAGGAAGGCTTGCACAGGAAAATGACTCCCTTCAAGAAACTCACTGCGTCCGTGGATCGAAACTTTCAAAAGCATATACGCGTTGAACATTAATTGAAGTGCAAGGACGGAATGCTGACTGGAAATGGAGGAAAAAAGGTACTATGAACATGTGTCCGAAAATTGTGAGCGCGCAACAACAAATCTGCCGGAACTCAGTGCAGAGGTGCATCGTATTCACGTCCCAACAAATGGTGAGACTTGCCTCCATGGGACTGCAGGCGACAGATAAAGTCGCGGTTGATATGTGGGTACACATAACCGTACTTGGCGGGCCACTTGCCTGGTATCATTATCCCGTAGAACGCGATCCTCCAAACCTGATGTACCCCTATTCCCACCTCCCTGCACGTCAGTCTGTCTGCAAGGACCCAATGATCACACAAACACCCAGAAGGGGGTTCAAATGTTGTGGGATGTGGTTGGTGTCAGAGTACTTGTTTTGGTACAGCCACACTGCCTCTCGACTGTTTCCATGTGCTTGCTGTACACAGACACCATCTGGGCTTCTTCCCGACGTAAATACCGGACCATTCTGCCGTTTACAGTACGCTGTGACGATCTCACAGTGTGAAACACACAAGGAACACAAGGCACGTGGTCAGAGGAATTGTCATTCGTCAGGTCCATCTACCGTGGCATTTCCTAGCACATGTTCATTAGATCTTTTTTTCCTCCATTTCTAGTCAGGAATCAGTCCCTGCTGAATCCGTCCCTACAATTTGTCAATTTTATTAATGGTCACCTTACACAGACTGTTTCGCAGGAGGAATGGTGAATATACAGGGATATCACAGGAACGATCATTTCTAAGCAAAGGGAATCTGATAAAAATGGGCTCTAAAATGCTTTTAGAACTATGAACACTTAGTAACGAAGAGGAACAAGTACTTATAGTGGGGTCTGGACCCCTCCACCATACTCCACACCTATAAATCCCTCCTCTGTTACGCCCATCCTGCCTGGATCTCCGCCCCCCCTACCTTTTACAAATCCCTTCAGATCCTTGAACGCCATGCTCTCTGCCTCGCCTATCGCATCCGTCTCCCCTCCCCCACACGGATCCTGTACGACCTCATTCCGTTCCCTCACCTCCTCCTTTTCCTCGAATGGATACAGATCCTCTACACCTCCTGTAAACTCGATCCTCCTCACCCACTTGTCCCCCCATCCTCTCCCACTTCCGCCCACTGCCACGCCTGTATTCCCACGTCCCACGTGCTCTCCGTCTCTCCACCCTCCTTACCCTCTCCCAAGGTGGCTTCCGCCAGCTCCCCCTCCCTGATGATGCCCTCCTCCCCTCCATCTACCGCTCCTACCAACTTTGATCCTCCCTCCCTCTTCCTGTGTTTTGTTCCTTTGGGCACCCTCCCTCCCTTCTCTCCCCCTTCCCTCCCTGCTCCCTTTCTCCCCACTCTCCCCCGGTCTTCCCCTACCCCTATCGCTCTACTCCTCCTCCCATCTCCTCTGCCATTGGCATCTTTGTTCTCCCCTCTCCCTCCCCCTCACCCTTCTACCCCTCTTGGCAGGTCCCCGGACTCGCAAACGTTACGTGGACATTCGCGCACCAGAAATCATCGCCATCCATTTCTCGCGTGTGCCGTCGTGTTATGTGTTCAGTGTTCACCGTCACGCTCCATTGTTCATGTGTACCATCGAAATCATCAGTGCTTGTGCGTCATGTCAACAGTTTGTGGTGTAGATTGTCATTGAGTGTGAACGGCTTCATGTTTTTTATGTTCCTGTGTCTACTGTTTTATCCCCGCCGATTGTTCAAACTGATGTGTCTTCTATGTTTTTCACTGTAAACTCTTGGGCTGAATAGCGGCGTAATGTGCTGCTGCCAGCCTACCAGTTATTGTATGGGTATTAAAATCACAATAAAGAAAAAAAAACAAGTACCTATAGTACCTATAGAAGAGTCAGTAGATAATTACAATAGGGGTCATGGTTTTGCATAAGAATGTACAGCATTTCTGTGCACTCTCATTGTAATACCGTACTGAAATTTGGGTTTTCTAAGCAATGGAAAGCTTAACTTCAGTGAATATTTGACACGTTTTTCACGGGATTTTCTCAGCTGGGTAAATGTAAAGGAAAATTACAGGTGACAAGGCGAGTTGTGTTTGGTAACAGCGAAACTCGTCGATCATGTGAGGTGAGCTTATACTCAGTCCAGTGATCCGCATCTGATAAGAAGACAGTTAACAGTGAGCTATGAGCACTTACTCAGTAGCGAAGAGGAACAAGTACTTATAGTACATATAGAAGAGTCAGTAGATAATTACAGTAGGAGTCATGGTTTTGCATAAGAATGTACAGCATTCCTGTGCGAAGAGGAACAAGTACTTATAGTACATATAGGAGAGTCAGTAGATAATTACAGTAGGAGTCATGGTTTTGCATAAGAATGTACAGCATTCCTGTGCATTCTCATCGAGATACCGTACTGAAATTTGGGTTTTTTAAACAAAGGAAAGCTTAACTTCAGTGAATATTTGACACGTTTTTCACGGGATTTTCTCAGCTGGGTAGATGTAAGGGAAAATTACACGTAATAGGGCAAGTTGTGTTTGGTGACAGCGAAACCCGTCGATGGTCTGAGGTGAGCTTATACTCAGTCCAGCGATTCGCATCCGATAAGAAGGTAGTCAATAGTCAAGTTTCACACCCACCGCCACCGCTGAAACCAGTGGGAGCAAAGCCCGCCTGATCCGGGGTGAAATGGTGGTTTCATGCATAGCGGTTGCGTCTGTACCGACCAGCTAGATGGCGTTCGTGAAACGTTAAGCTTAATGGCAGCCGGAGAAGACTTTGCGCCGATGAGCTGCACTTTAACGGCTGCCGCGACTGTCCGCGCATGGGGGATGTGTATGCAGAATGTCTTTTAGCACGACGTACCGGCGCGAGAGAAAAAGTCCCATCACCCGCACAAAACCGGACTGGCAGTACCCAGCCTGTTCCGTCTACCGCCGCACCTGCTTCATTACAGGCTGAGTGAGCACTGGTGCGGCCGGTTGATGTGACTTGAGTAATAACGAATTACGTTTTTTTTCCTATTTTCTTTTTTTCATAAATAGCACGACGTGTTTCAAGAATATATTCTCATTTATTAGATGTGGTGGCAAGGTGTGTTTCTCTTTCCTCTCTAATTCCCTGCAGTCGTAATTTTACGTTCTCATTGAAGTCGGTGTGTCGGGAAGCAAGGAGGCGCTAGGGTGTGGCAAATAAAGTATTGATTTTCCCGTCTCTCGGCCATGGTCCAGAAGAGTGTACAATGTCGTTAATCGATAACAGAGATTGCACAATATATTTATGTAAAATTAAATTATTATTTCAGGACTTGGTCAGATTATGTAAGACTATGAAAAGATTAAATACTGTTAACCTGAGAATGATACCCTAATAGGCAGTTATTGAAGTTAGACAGATCTTCTTTTCGATTGAGGTGCATCTTATCATAAGAACAAATGGTAAAACTTTCGATAAACATTTTGAAGTATACCACCTTTTTCGAAATTTTAGAAGGACATAATACTAATGTTGGAGCTATTTACTCTGGAAATAGGTTCAGTTTATCATAAAAACATACGGTAGAATTTTTCATGAACATACATCATCTGATATTTGAATTATTAACAAAAAACAATTTTGATAACGGAAATTAAACGAGTTACATCAAGTAACATCTGTTATTGAGGTACAAAGCCAAGGTGATGGTTCAAATGGCTCTGAGCACTATGGGACTTAACATCGGAGGTCATCAGTCCCCTAGAACTTAGAACTACTTATACGTAACCAACCTAAGGACATCACACACATCGATTCCCGAGACAGGATTCGAATCTGCGACCATATCAGTCGCGCGGTTACGCACTAAAGTGCCTAGAACCACTCGGCCACTTCGGCCGGCAAAGCCAAGATGACAGCAGTATATTTATTATACGGAATAATTAACCTGCATCTAGTTTCAAGATAATACTGCAATTTTAAAGTGTAAAGAAATTGACACAGAGACACTTAGAAGCCCTCATCGACTCTTGGTTCTCTTTGAAAACTTCTGAAGGACAAAATTTAAGGGTTATTGGGCTAAGGATTTTATGAAACATAAATACAGATTTACTTAGGGAAAAATTGTGATCGTTGTTAGTCTACAGTTAACAATGTACGTGTTATGTCTCACCACACCACAGAATGTGCTGTGAATCTTCCCGTGACTGTGTTCTGTCAAGCCCCGAATGACGTTAACAACGACTGACTTAACTAAGTTTCAGTCGAATGAGATATCGCGCTTATCTGGAATAGTTACGTAAAAGTGAACTTCCGATGATTCAGTAATTCAACTGGAAAGCCCGTTTTTTCAGTATTCAGTTTCATTTGCCGCCCCCTGTGTTACAACAAACCGCGTGGCAAGTGTCTTAGATTATTCTCCACTTTCAAGATGAGCAGTTAAACTCGTATAATTACGAACAAAGAGTAGAAAACGTCTCTGAACGGTGTCGATTGCTGAGTGCTGATAAAATAAATTTTAATGACTTACAAAAATTAATTATTTTTCTGTGTCTGAACTATGAATATAATATACTGTTTCGTTAAACGATAGTAGACTGTTATTCACTTTCATTATTCCTGACATATTTGCATCATTTATAGAGTGTTAGAACATTTCATTTCAGTTTCAGCGAGCTGAATTGTGGACCTGTGGACTGCAGAGTATGCACCGTACGTTCTACATCGCTGTGTACACAGTTTTCAGGCACTTGGAAAAGGTTGTGGTAACTAAGATGTCCCCAAGGCAATCAAACATTACAACGTTCAAAATTGCCGCACGGGATTAGCCGAGCGGTGTAAGGCGCTGCAGTCATAGGCTGTGCGGCTGGTCCCGGCGGAGGTTCGAGTCCTCCCTTGGGCATGGGTGTGTGTGTTTGTCCTTAGGAAAATTTAGGTTAAGTAGTGTGTAAGCTTAGGGACTGATGACCTTAGCAGTTAAGTCCCACAAGATGTCACACACACAAGATGTCACACACACACACGTTCAAAATTAAGTAATATAGTAATAAAATTTTACCCACCTTGTCACATGTGGACTGGGAAACATGGGTTTTGGGTTAGTACCTACAAATACACGTTTTGTATAGAACGATGGGTTTCGGAAATTTCTGTTCTCATATTCAGATGCAACTGAGCACTAAGTAAAATGTTGAACTCTGCTGGAAACACATTCAGTGAGATGTCTGAATGTCTGTGGAGGAATGGCCGCCCATATTTTCTCAAGGGCCGAGCTAACAGAAGACAGTGATGTTAGCAGCCGGGGACTGGAGTGAACATGACATTGTAGGTCATCCCAAAGGTGTTTCAGTTGGTTCAGGTATAGACTCTGAAGACATTCTCTTGGTAACCAATTGTTCAAATTCCGCTTTAGATAGGTGTGTCCGGAGGCATTTTATCAAATAATATACACTACTGACCATTTAAATTGCTACACCACGAAGATGACGTGCTACAGACGCGAAATTTAGCCGACAGGAAGAAGATGCTGTGATACGCAAATGATTAAATTTCAGAGCATTCACACAAGGCTGGCGCCTGTTGCGACACCTACAACTTGCTGACATAAGGAAAGTTTCCAACCGATTTCTCATACATAAACAGGAGTTGACCGGCGTTGCCTGGTGAAACGTGTTGTGATGCCTCGTGTAAGGAGGACAAATGCGTACCATCACGTTTCCGACTTTGATAAAGGGCGGATTGTAGCCTACAGCGATTGCGGTTTATCGTATCGCGACATTGCTGCTTGCGTAGGTCGAGATCCAATAACTGTTAGCAGAATATGGAATCGGTGGGTTGAGGAGGGTAATACGGAAAGCCGTGCTGGATCCCAACGGCATCGTATCACTAGCAGTCGAGATGACAGGCATCTTATCCGCATGGCTGTAACGGATCGTGCAGCCACGTCTCGATCCCTGAGTTAACAGATGGAGACGTTTGCAAGACAGCAACCAACTGCACGAACAGTTCGACGACGATTCCAGCAGCATGGACTATCAGCTCGGAGACCATGGCTGCGGTTACTCTTGACGCTGCATCACAGACAGGAGCGCCTGCCATGGTGTACTCAACGACGAACCTGGGTGCACGAATGGCAAAACGTCGTTTTTCGGATGAATCCAGGTTCTGTTTACAGCATCATGATGGTCGCATCCGTGTTTGGCGACATCGCGGTGACCGCACATTGGAAGCGTGTATTCGTCTTCGCCATACTGGCGTATCACCCGGCGTGGTGGTATAGGGTGCCATTGGTTACACGTCTCGGTCACCTCTTGTTCGCATTGACGGCACTTTGAACAGTGGACGTTACATTTCAGATGTGTTACTACCCGTGACTCTACCCTTCATTCAATCCCTGCGAAACCCTAAATTTCAGCAGGATAATGCAGGACCGCGTGTTGCAGGTCCTATGCGGTCCTTTCTGGATACAAAATATGTTCGACCGCTGCCCTGGCCAGCACATTATCCAGACCTCTCACCAATTAAAAACGTCTGGTGGCCGAGCAACTGGTTCGTCACAATACGCCAGTCACTACTCTTGATGAACTGTGGTATAGTGATGAAGCTGCATGGGAAACTGTACCTGTACACGCCATCCAAGCTCTGGTTGACTCAATGCCCTGGCGTATCAAGGCCGTTATTACGGTCAGAGTTGGTTGTTCTGGGTACTGATTTCTCAGAATCTATGCTCCCAAATTGCGTGAAAATGTAATCACATGTCAGTTCTAGTATAATATATTTGTCCAATGAATACCCGTTTATCATCTGCATTTCTTCTTGGTGCAGGAATTTTAATGGCCAGTAGTGTACCTTACTGTTGCCTCTACCGTTCCATAAGTCCTACTGATTATGATCTAATGGATCCTAGATAATCTTCCTCATTTTTCTGTATGTTATTCTGCTGTGAGAGACAGCAGAGGATTTGAAAGACCAGTTGAACGGAATGGACAATGTACTGAAAGAGGATATAAGATGAGCATCGATAGAGGAAAACGAGGATAATGGAATACATTCAAATTGAATCAGGTGATGCTCAGGGAATTATATTAGGAAATGAGACACTTTAAGTAATAGATGAGTTTTTCTATCTGGGAAGCAAAATAACTGATGAAGGTCGAAGAAGAGAGGATACAAAATGTAGACTGGCTACGGCAAGGAAAGCATGTCTGAAGAAGAGAAATTTGTTAACATCGAGTATAGATTTAAGTGTCAGGAAGTTCTTTTTGAAAGTACCTCTATGGAGTGTACCTGTGTAGGGAAGTGAAACATGGACGATAAATAGCTTAGACAAGAAGAGAATAGAAGTTTTCAGCATGTGGTGCTACAGAACAATGCTGAAGATTAGATGGTAAGATCACGTAACTAATGAGGGTGTACTGAATAGAATTGGGGAGAAGAGGATTTTGTGGCACAACTTGACTAGAAGAAGAGATCGATTGGTAGGACACTTTCTGAGGCATCAAGTGATCAGCAAATTAGTTCTGGAGGGAAGAGTGGAGGATTAAAATCGTAGAGGGAGACCAAGGGATGAGTACACTAAGTAGATTCAGAAGGGTGTAGTTTGCAGTAGTTAAGTGGAGATGAAGAGGCGCGTACAGGATAGAGTAGAATGTAGAGCTGCATCTAACCAGGCTGTTGCCTGAAGACAACAACAACATCATTCTGGAGAGTATTTTTAAGGCATGAGCTTAATTTCTTTGTGGCAATAGATGTATCTTTGATATCTTTACGAGTCGCAAAGATTCCACACACACCAACTTGAATAAATGTTTGGTTGCCACTTCTCCCAGTGATTTTATGGGAATCGGTAGAAACATAAGTGTTATCTGTGCTTTCTGTCTTGCTTGGCCGCAAGTCTTCCGACATTCGTTGATGCTTTAATATTTGATCCCCTTCCAAACGGAGTCCCAATTTTTCCTCTATCACTTAACAGCAGAACAGGATCGTTACTAAAGACGGCACCAAGGTTAGCGTCAGTTCCCGCTAACCGCCACGAAGTTGAAGTTTTATATCCATACAGATTTCACTCTCTGACTTGTTAACGGATATATGAGTAGAGCTTACTCCTTTCGCGTGGCAGCGTATCCATTGCGTCACCCCGGCACGTGCAGTGTAGGGTGACAGCGGTTCCCGCAGACTGCCGCTGCGGTTGGCAGGTGGTCACGAGCTCCGCCACAAGCTTCTTGGCGCAACATTGTTACACTAATAGCCTGGTGTGGTTTTATGGTTTAGGTAACAGACCGAAAAGAATCGTCTCATGCTACGTTTATTTCTGAAAAATGAAAAGGACCTAGTACACCTGTATACACCCAGACCACCAATTCATAAAGATCTCTGTTGGTCCATCACGACCAGGGGACATCGGCTGGTCAACTTTACCACCAGCCGTACAGTTTAAGATATTTTATTTTATTCTGAAAGCAATTTTGCCATCTTCAGGCCCCATAGGCGTTTTGGAAATCAACTAACTTATCGTATAGCACCATAAAACTGGATATCGTGAATTCCAATCGTTGTACAGATGCTTCATACGAAGGCGCGACAGAAACAATAAGTTCGTTGATTTGAAAAAAATCGTATAGGTCCTGAAGACAGCAAAATGAATTGCCGAAAATGGTTGCTTTCACAATAAAATAAAGCATCTTAAAGTTTACGGCTGTTGGTAAAATTTATTGACATTGAAAAATTCATGAAGACGTTGAAAACAGTTAAACTGTGAGTAGACCCAGGACTCAAACCTAGAACCTTACCTTTCACAGGTTATGATCTTACCGGCTGAGCACCGAGGCACGGGTCACACACTCCCTGCGCCCCCCCCCCCCCCCCCCCTCGGTGTTTCAATTGTGTTTGTGTCTCACTCGTACTTTCTAAACTTGACTGTAGCCCTTCTTCATACCTTATCAGACAGACTCGAAGAATGGGTGTTGTGAGAAAATACATTATCGACAGTCAAGTAAATGTTTCCAAGATGAAACGTTTTCACTGCAATGGAGCTTGTAGTGTGTTGAAATTTCTTAGTACATGAAAAGTGGCTGCCGAATCAAGACTCGAACCCGGAACCTCGTCTTTCGTAGGCACCGCTCTTACCGACTGAGTTATCCAGGCTAGTGCCACGCTGGATATAACAACACTAAAAGAATGGATATGGAGGATTACAAACCAATATCCTTGAAAGACGCCCATTATGAAACGGCCATCTTCTATATATTCTACTTTTAAAGTCGCCTCTTTTCGCTACTACTGTGTTTGTGCCCTGTTGTAAGGTTTCCTGGTTCCTGGTTGGACGAGGAGAGGTGGTCCGATAGGTGGGTGGCCGGTTTCCTCTAATTACAACACAAAATCCACATTTGATTAAGATACACTTTATTACAGGAACCAATCGAGTATTTAAGCTCAGTTACGTCCAGTCTGAAGTTCTGTGCTTAACAGCAATCAAATACATATACTAATACTTAAATCTTGTGCGTATCATAACTATATACAATGACTAACGTTCCTTCACTGCTAGGAAAGGTGCGAGGAGAGAACTATCACTGTGGAAGACTATAGCACCGTGTGGCGTGTTGAGGTGCAATGCGAACTGAGTCCCGATGCTACATACTGAGGTACAGAGATGAAAGAGTGAGCAGCTCGGTCGACAGCAGCGGCCTATATGCACGCTGCCCTGGTGACGTTATCGGTGCGTAGCCTGGGGACGTGTTTGGTATTCTCTTGTCATAGGAGGGCCTAGTTCAGCGTCTGCTGTACAGTGTTCCCAAGTGCCGACAGGTGTGCGGCGAAGGCGGGCGCCAGCACAGCTAACATTCTTTGAAATCATATCTCTGGTACACTGATCGAGTTGCATATACTCACGGGTGTTGCAAGATGACATCTCATTCTTTTTTACGTCTTTTCAAGAATAAGTTAAGCAACTGGTCTTTGTACAACTTCGGGGAGAGTAGTAGGTCTCCTAAGTAGCATCAATAGGTTCGAACTACGTAAGGCCTTTGTAATTTTGAAACACTGTAATAATTTCAATGTTAATTCAGCACAATAATAATTATACAGTTAATGGGAATCCATATCTTTATTTCAAATTCGCGCCATTTATAAATTTATTTGACAGAAGTAACAATTTTGTCATGCAGTAGAAAGGAGCGCCGATGAGGCGTAGCGCAACGGCTACGATAAAGTAATTAAACCGAATCTTCTCGTGCCTAAACCACAGCAGCATTTAAATCAAAACCATTTCTGCTCGTAGTACATTTTCACAAAGAACCGTTCTTTCGATCAGCAAATTATTTTAAGATTACAGAGGTAAGTTACGTCGAGAGCTTCGAGACGGCGGCCCTTCGATATTTTCCTTTATTGGGTCTGCGATACCGGCATCCCTCAAGTAAAACAAAATTCCGCCAAATAAGCAGCGAGGATCAGGGATTACTGTTTGTACAACACAATACCCTTTCAGCACTCGAAATCTCTGCTATGCAGTAGACGTCGGTGAACAGGGAATTCGGTTGTTAGCTGTACACCGTCCGTCTCAAAAGATCCTAGACTGATTTTATTCCTCGCGTATAAGCGACGTCAGAGCAATAACTACGTTGGCAGCTGGAAATAATGACGGTAAAAAAAAGCAGATGTGTATTCTACCAGTCAGCTATGACCAGGCAGTGGTCAATAGTGGACGTGCGGCTGTAGTGTTTCAACGTTGTCGTGCCACAAATCGCAGTCGTCATCATTATCATCAGTGTTCTGGCCTAGGACAGGTCTTCACTTATATATATCTCCATGAAATCCTGTCGTTCTCTACCGTAATCATTTCCTCATAGTAGTTCTCTATCCTCCACATATCCACCGGCTCTCTCTTATTCTTCTTTTTCTTCATCATCTTCTTCTGCTTCCATTCTTCATTCCTTCCATAGCATCCATCAGTAAATATCCTCTTCTCATGTCTAAGCCAATTTTGGTTACTCTTCCTGGTTGCCTTTAATGTCTCTCTCTGTTCCCCCACTTTTCTCAACACATCCTCAGTTCTAGCTTTCCCTGACCATTTTGTCTCTTCCATCTTCCTCCAAATCCATATCTGAAATGCTATATTCTTCTTTCTTCCTCTTTCCTCAGCGTCCATGTCTCAGTATATGGCCACGCTCCATTGACATAACTTCGCCAATCTCTTCCTCAAGTCCCTATCCACGGATCCACATAGATGAATCGAAGCCCAGTCGCCGCAAGGAGTTTAGAATCCTTTCATACACGCCTGGATAATTTCGAAATTCTTGACTGTCAAGTCTCTGGTCCAGTTCTTCAGCAGTGTTAACTGGAGTGGCGTACGAAGAACAAGAGCATAAATGCATGGAGTTCAGGTTCTCCTCGCCCAGTCTATCTCTTGCCATATGGGCGCGTTAGAGGTCATCTCCCTCATCTCACCACAGCAACAAATTTGCCGGTGCTCCATCATGCGGACATCCTCAAGTAACCCTGCAAGATGATTCCACAGAAAACGAAGTTCATTCCGTCCACCGAGTGTATTTGGTGCGTGTACGGCCCAGTAAGACGCTCACTTACGGTCTACAACCACAGATTCAGTGAGAAACGTCGCTGAAGAGGAGCCTGGCCAACTTCACATGGATTGGAGCCTAGATGACTTCAGACGTGAGAATTGTGATAATTAAACGCCGCATCACGAGTTAACCGCCCTTCCTCTATAAATAAAATGTAGTGTCCAACATAGGGTTGCCTACAGCTTCTTGTATCTACTGATAAAAAGTGAGTGCAGCGCCAAAGTTCGCCTTTCTAAGACGCTGAAATCGGTGGACGTAGTACGAATACATTGCACCGTGATGCATTATTCTCCTAAAACTGTAGAGGCTTATTGCTGGAATTTGTGTGGCAACTTTCACTGTCGGCATTCCTGATGAGTGTTCGACCGTTTCCACATCTTCTAGCACAGGTGTAATTCATGCTGTGCGCCCCACTTCTGCAGGATACAGAAAGCTACTAGTCTGGCAAGGGAGTTGATGCACCAATGTAAAAGTTCGACTCTCGGGCTGTCTTCGCGTAGGATATGCTTACTGGTACAAGCGTGCAGCCTCCTGTGTTTTACCGTTAGCCCAAGCACACAAGGAATGTATATCCGCATACTCGTCGCTCCTGCAATGTTCCAAGTTTCCACCAACGCTTGTACAACATACCTAACTCTCCGCAAACAGCTGATGTGAGTGGCACTTTGGCTATGTACTGCAGTATCGGATCCAATCTGTTTACAGATTCACGTCTGTAAAATGTAAACAAAGACCACACCAAGGACTGCCATACGGTGTTCACGCAGAATCACGTTAATAGTGGCTGGTAACCACAAAGTTGCAATCGTCTGGTAAAGTGCTCGTTTACGGCTCTATGCTTGTAGTATCGGGTATTACCAACTGCATGCGTTTACGTCATTAATTATGCCACACGTATATCTACGTTATCGTCATAGTCGAGCAGTTGAATTGATTTGCAAAAGATTGTTACCCTTCTCAATCTATGTTTCTGTTGGCCCGCTTAATTGCCGCTCCATTGCCTTCCGTGTTTTTTGGATCCATGTCATCGGCGTAGGTAAGTGTTTGCACTGATTTGTAAAATATTGTTCCCCCGCCCATCACGTTTGCGTCCCTTGTGATCTTCTCAAAGGTAACATTAAAAAGAAACATCAGCGAACATCCATGCCCCATACCAACTTTTGTATCTCGTTGATCAAGGGCCATTCTTCCCATTCTTATGCTATTTTCACCTCCTCCAGAGTCATTTTCACGTGTGTTAAAAATTTTCCAGGAATTTCCAATTTAGTCAAAGCTATCATACGCTGATTCGTAGTCGACGAAGAGGTGACTCGTGCCAACATTTACTAAAAGTGGTGTCAGAGCGAGGACATTATCTATTGTTGATTTTCGTGGGAGAAATCCGCATTGGCGTGAGCTCTCTGAGCAACTGGGAGGAGACCGTGAAACTGTTTGTTGAGGAGTGCTTTTCATCCCACGTTTAGCAATGTAGTTCCTCGATATCCGTCACACACCAAACGTGATGTTAAGCAGGCTCGTAAAACTTCATGAATCTTGAGTGCTCGAAACTAGTTGAGAAGTGGTCGAGGAATACTTCGTTGCTTTAACCACCTGCAACAAGAGTGCGGAAGGTGTGCAAAATAGACTACTTGTTGGATGTATGCTGCGCCCCCTTTTTTGCTTGTCTTGTGACCTGAATGGCGTGCGGCTACACCTGTGAGCCGTGCTGCCACATTCTGTGCAGCTGAAAGTGCAAGTACAGGGGAGAATGGTCCGTTTCCTGCTCTCCGCAGCCGGTAAGAGGCTGTGCGCTCCAGAAGGTCTGCGTAGCAGCGACCGCACACGGCGCCAAGTGGGCGGTGGTCGTCTGCAAAAACTCCGCCTCTGGTTTTTGTCGCCACCGTCGCCGCGGCCGTTGCCACCGCAGACAATCTCGCTGCGGCACCTCTCCCGCCAGGACTCGCTAACAAAGAACTGACACTGGCTGATTCATTCAGCCAATTCCTCGATCAACATTCTCAGCATGAAGATCTAGGCAGCTAAGCTTTAATTTTAGGGTCTCTGTTGGTATCCGCCCTCTTTAGCGGAGTGGTCAGTACAACTGATTGCCATGCAGTGGGCTCGGGTTCGATTTCCGACTGGGTGGGACATCTTTTTCGCTCTGAGACTGAGTGTTGCGTTCTTATCATCTCATCATCATCGACATGCAAGTCACCCAATGTGGGAGACTTGGAACTCGGCCGCCAAACTTCGCCAGATGGGAACTCCCGGCCATCGATGCCATACGATCATCTTATTTCATTTTATTTTCCCATCATTGTTCACGCTGTCACCTCGGAGGCACGCAGCTGCAATGTAGTTCATTATGTGAAAGATTAGACTTCTTCATCTACACTTTATTAACGAAGTTGACTCATACAAGGTAAGGGATGGATTTCAGAAGACCCGTTGCATCATCATATCTATCCGTAAACAACACAAGCATAGAAAATGGGCACCAGAAAACATTAATAATTACAATAATAATAACACTTTGTTATTCGAAAAACCTAATACAAGAAAGACCTAAGACAACACATAACTAACATGTCTGCTGCACATACTAATAAGGAAAAAAACGAATGTGGGATACAAAAATCAGTTTAGCGGTGCATAAATTGTACATGTAAACTACCCGGATAGTCAGAATTTTTATTTACCTTTCGTGCTAGTGATATATTCCTAGATAGCAAATAAAAATCTCTATAGTGTAATTACAACTGTAGATGCGTACGGACAGAGCAGTATTTCCAAATTCGAAAAGTATACAAATATTCGTGGTGGCAAAATAAAACACGAAAACCTTGCAAAACACGATTTATAAGCGTCTGCCGAAGAAAAGGCACTGCCTGGCGTATCCACAATCCACAGATGATCAATAAGCAACATAAATAAAATATAACGTGAGGAGTTCTATAATCTTTTACGTAATAAAATGTGTTTTAATTGATTCAAGTTTCAAAATCTAGCAGTCAGTCGATGAAATCGTTCATTGTCATTCAAGAGAAATGTAGACGTCAAGGGGAGCACAAATAAACATTTGCAACTGTATAACGGAGACTCCTATTTTCCTGTGGTACTTACGGAAAGATCCATACGGGATTATCTGTATAAACCCAACAGCTTGGATTGGAAACATGCACTAGAGGGGAAAACTAGTGGATGGAACTGAGGTAAACGACAGGGAACTACAGTTAACAAGAGGGAAGAATTAACCACAATTAAACGGCTTCTAATAATTAATAATGTCTCAGTTTGATGTAAACGATATTATAAGAAAAACGTTCTAAGACACATGATTCCACAAGCGTGCAGTTTGCGCGAAAATTGTGAATCTGTTGTTAGGAGTCAAAAAACAATCAAACAATCAACGTCCGAAACAGGCCTGGAAGGCGCAACGGTACCGACCGGCCGCCATGTCACCCTCAGACCTTAGCATCACCTCATCTGGATACGGAGGTGCATATAGTCATCACACCGCTCTCCCGGATGTTGTCAGTTTTCGTGAGCGATGCCGCTGCTTCTCTGTCACGTATCTCCTAAACTGGCCTCACAGGGCCTGTGTGTACCCAGTTCACCAATTAAACTCAGCAGACCCGGACAGCGACCCTTCCAAATGCTACGCAAGCCTATCAACACTTAATTTCGGTGATCCTACGGGAACCGGTGTTACCACTGTGGCAAGACTGCTGGCCACCACCAGTCTGAATTATTCTCCTACTTAATAGATATGTACTTTTCAATTAAATCGTCACGCTCCTAATGAAGCATGTATTTGACCATTGGCGTACCTTTATGATGAGGAATACTGTTATACTCAAATATAATTTGCATTAATAATATGTTATTTTCTTTGTAAAGATGTTTAGACATTATTTAATCTGTTCTGTTTTAATGCTCATGTGTGAAGTTGATGATTCAAAAGTTATTCTGATCTTTTGTGTATGTACTTATGTCATAATTCCTGTAACACTGATGTATATGTTATTTCGATTCTTTTGTAAAGCCTGTACTACTACAGAGTTATCTGTATTGTTATGTTCTTTAATGATGTATTTTGTTCCTTTGTAATTGTATTCTCATTTTATAAAATTGTAATTGACACCAGTTCATCAAATTAAGCAACTTGTAAGTTACATTTAACTGCACACGTTTCTGTTGGTCATAGTATATGGACAATTTGTGAGAAGTAGGGACTGATAGTGTTTGCACGTGTGTTAATGATTCAGCAACGGACTGGATAACATCATTGCTGGTTCTAAGGACAATTCCAAGAACTTTGTGAGTGCACAAGTGGTGGTTATGGACTTGCTATATTATCCGCAAGACTCTTCAATGGTGATTGTGCACCTGCACAGTCACAACAGATGGCTGCTGGCCATTTCTACAAGGACTACAGTGGGTCTACACCTTTGCTGACTCACCAGTACCATTATTTCTACAAGGACTGCAGTGGGTCTGCACCAGTACCGTAATCTCTACCAGGACTACAGTGGGTCTGCTCTGTGATGACCTACCTACCAATATTCTTCAAAACTTCGACTGACTCTACGGTGGGTTTGCTCTGTTGTGGCCCATTACCTGTCTGCACGTCGAGAGTCAGCACTGTCTTTCCATTGGAAGGACAACACTACTTCTTCAAGACTGCATGGAAATCCACTACTTCCGTGTGCATTGTCTTTTACTGCTCAGACTTTGAGAAAAGAAACGGCAGTTTTACTGTGATGAATGATCAGGACTGTCTTTATGGACTGTGAAATAATTTTAGCTTTTGACCAACATTGTATCAATAAGTGTGTGCATTTGATATCTTTGTTATTGTAATTATGAAACTTTTTTTCAAATCTGTATTGGCCACTGCCTAAAACAATTTGTAAAATTTTTTTGTGGGGAGCATGGGGGCTATGTAAGTAGGCTGTTTATGTTTTCTTATAGGCAACGTTACGTAGCGGTCTGTGTGAGAATCACTGGCTGTGCTGTGTGCAGTCTGTGGCTGGTTTGCATTGTTATCTGCCATTGTAGTGTTGGGCAGCGGCAGCTGGATGTGAACAGCGCGTAGCGTTGCGCAGTTGGAGGTGAGCCGCCAGCAGTGGTGGATGTGGGGAGAGAGATGGCGGAGTTTTGTAATTTGTCATGAACTGCTATATATATTATGACTATTAAGGTAAATACATTGTTCTCTATTAATATCTTTCATTTGCTAACTATGCCTATCAGTAGTTAGTGCCTTCAGTAGTTTGAATCTTTTATTTAGCTGGCAGTAGTGGCGCTCGCTGTATTGCAGTAGTTCGAGTAACGAAGATTTTTGTGAGGTAAGTGATTTGTGAAAGGTATAGGTTAATGTTAATCAGGGCCATTCTTTTGTAGGGATTATTGAAAGTCAGATTGCGTTGCGCTATATATATTGTGTGTCAGTTTAAGGACAGTCATGTATAAATTTTAAAAAGGGGACGTTTCACCTTAGCAAGAGATAGAATGCTCCTGGTGAATACGCATGAACTCGAAAACTAAATTTTCCGATTAAGTCACCGTTTAATGAACATCCTTCAGAAGTATTCAAACAGCCCTGTGTAAGGCGGAATTGTTCACTAGCTTTCAAGAGAGTACACCCACCGGTATAAAAGGAGACAAGGAATATTTTGCTGTCATTAGAGAAGCAATAACAAGGTCACGAGAGCGCAACGACTTCGAAGGTTGACTAGTCGTTAGATGTCACATGAGTGACTAATCTATCAGGGACATTCAACCCTTCTTATGTTTCCCATGTTGACTATAAGTGATGGGATTGTGGTGTGGAAATGTGAGGCAATAACCATAGCCAAACAAAGACAAGGCAGACCTCATGTACTGACGGACAGGGGTCGGAGAGCTTTGTGGAGGGCGATTGTAAAAAATCACATGAAATCAGCATGGATGAGGTACAATGGTCGAGTAGCTGCTCATAAGCCATACATTTCTACACACTGCTAAGCGACGGTTGAGTTGGTCTGAAGAAATGAATGATTTGGAGGCAAAAATAGGGCTACACAGTGTGCAAATAGTTGGAAGTGCTTTGGTCTGGGGAATACCTGGAAAACGATACCTGCCATCATACGTAGTGCCAACAGTGAAGTACAGAGGAGATGATGTTCTGATGTGAGAGGTGTTTTCTGTGGACAGTGTGTGGTCTCCTTATTGCAACAAAAAGAAAGCTAAATGTGGAATGATACGAACACATTTTATACCAGTGTATACTGTGTAAAGTAAAAGCACTAGAGGTGTACATTATCTCGTCAGAAGTCCCTATGTAGTGCAGAACTGATATGGCTAAAGTGTTACTGCTTCAGAGATACGACCTGAACCCAATGGAACACGTTTGGAATGAGTTACAACGTCCGCTTCGCTCCAGACAGCAGCGTCCGACATCTGTAACACCTCTGGTTTCAGCACGTGTGGAAGAAGGGGCTCCCATTCCACCACAGGCATTCAGACACCTCACTGAACGTGTTCCCAGCAGAGTTCAAGCTGTCATAAAGGCAATGGTAGGACACACACATTAACGTCCACTAATAAGCTCCGGATACTTTCGATAAAATATTAATTGCTGGTACTTGTCGTTACAGGTGTCGTCTTCTCTTTTGAATGCAGTACTTCACTTGTCTCTGGAGTTACTTGCGAGTTATTTCAAGCGGCTTCGTATCATTCGAAAATCGTGAGAAGATTGTACAATCCTCTACAGCAGATCAAAGGGAGCGCTGAACGCGTACGAGTACTTTTGCGATGATCCCACACAGGGGATTGTCAGGCAGTCTTGCAGGCCTACTCGAGAGCTCTATTTCGAAACGAATTTACGCGTCAGATTTACATCGACAGAAAAATGTGCTGGTGCCTCCCATTCACATACCACATTCGTCCTCTCAGGGTAATGGGTGAAATCTGGGCCAAGTTAGACAGTGCTCATTCCAAAAGCTCATATTTCAAATCCATTTCTCATAATTAGGACACCACTTGACACTGAATTCAGTGGCGTCTTTTTGTTACACCCTCTCAATTATCTCACAAACTGCTCATTTGCGGACCCTTGTTTACTAGATAGTTCTGACTTCTATTGTCGTGTAATTTCTCCCATGTTAATTATGATAGCCCCTGTATTTCTCTTGCTTCAGCATTATTAGTGCTCTAACTCACTAGCTTCACTCCTCCATCACTAAATGAGGGGACTAAACCGTGTCTGGAAAAAAAAAATGAAAAATAAAAAGCAGTGTAACATATGTAGCTGAAGAAGCGAACAAAAGACGGCATTGGGAACTGGATATGAAATAATACAGCAGCTCATACAGTTAATGAAAGCTGTAGAAAGACTAGAATTAAAATTTGGTCGGATTGGGGAATTAATCAACACTTTTGAGAAATGTGGATGCCACAACATTTATAGCAGACACTATAGAAGACACTAAAATCAAGCTAGAGAAACTATGAAAACGAAGTGGAAAAATGTAGGGCAAATCTCAAGAAAGTAAGAATAATGTAATGACAGACGCAGAAACGAATAAGGAAGTCCATAATATATTTTTTTAAAGACCTACGACCTGTGCTAAGGGAAGAAAAAGAGGGACACAATTTACAAAATCTGCTACAATAAAAATAAGCATGTTGCTAAAGGAAAGGAATCTGTCTCTAAAAATGAAAGTGCCTGAAACATGAAACTTCCTCGTAGTTTTGTACGATGGTTAGTCGTATACAATGAAAAAAAAAATAGATCGCAAGAAAATTGATTCTTTTGAAATGTCTATTTGGAGAAAGATCCTGACGATTCCATGGACTGAATAAAAAAATAAATGTCCTGTAAAACCTAAAGCCAAAAATTTCAGATGAAATAAATGTGCTTTGTGCATATCATGAGCCGAGAAAAGACACCAAAAAAAAGCTGTAATGCTCAGAAGAAGGGGAGGTCAAAGACGTAGAGGATAACGAAGGAGAAAATTGGTAGATGACAAAACACTGCAATGACCGTGGAAGATTTAACGACAGATAGTAGGGACATAGTTCACATGTCACCAGGATTCGGAAGTGACTCGATGAATCATAACATAATATACACTTGTGTGTAAGCCATCCTTTCGCGGGACGTGCTGACGTCACGGCATGGAATTCCACGTTCCACTACAGAGTGGAGCGTGAAATAATCTGGCATGTCAGAATTTTATGTTGTGGAGAGGAACGTTGCCAATTAGATGCGACACCGTTCTTACGTCACAAGCAGAGCACAGGAACCGCCATATTGGAGTGGCGTCAGACATCATATTTGGTAGGTTTCATTTCCCATACAGAACGTGGTATGAATAGAAGTTGCTTCGAAGCATCAGGAAATTGACGATCTCTCGAACACACGTCGTTTCAGCTGCGATTTGTTGAAATAAAGTGATAGAAATTTACATATCCGCAGATAAAGGCTTCCTGAAGTTAATGCTTTTAGTGTTGTAACTTGTGTGCTACAAAAGTACATAAAATTTGCGTATTAAATACCAAATATCGGCATCTGTAGATACAATCTTCACACATGATGAAGCTGTAGCGATGCTGATAGCGTCCTCAGCTCCTTGGTTGTCAAGATGTAAATTGCTGGTTCGCATCAACCTCCTCCAAACATCTTTTTCGCATTTTTTTTCCTAAGAGCTTCTGGGTTTTTCTTATCCATTTAATTTAAGTATATTAAAAGCCGATGATATTTATTTTAAATCATGGCTTGATTCAAATGGCTCTGAGCACTATGGGACATAACAGCTATGGTCATCAATCCCCTAGAACTTAGAACTACTTAAACCTAACTAACCTAAGGACATCACACACATCCATGCCCGAGGCAGGATTCGAACCTGCGACCGTAGCAGTCGCGCGGTTCCGGACTGAGCGCCTAGAACCGCGAGACCACCGCGGCCTTTAAATCATGTGTTTGCTGCAGTTCTTGTTGCAAAGGCAGGTGTGGAACATGTCGGAAAGCGTAACATGAAAAAACATAGAGCATTTTAATATAATATTCACTTCCCTGATAATTCCTTAGTAGAATGTTGGAATAAATGAATATAACACCGTAAACCGGAACTGCTGATGTTTACAGAATTAATTGACTGACAGAGTAAAACACAGTTAAGCATTTACAATAAATTTATCATTTGCAAAATACCTAATCTTGACTGTTGTTACTAAGTGCTGTCAAGACTGAAATCTAACAGACATTTTTACTTAAACTGGTCTAACAGTCCCTGTTAAGATATTCATCTATAGATTATTAGGAATTCTCTACTAGAAAGTCTTTTAAACTAAGTGTAAACTGTACTTTACCTGAAATCAAGTTTTTAATGGTTGCTGACAATTTATTGAAAATGTGTGTTGCTGAATTTTGGAGACCTTTTTGGTCTAAGGAAAGTGACTTTACGTATTTCCTTAGATTGTTTTCATTCCTAGTATTCATACTATGTATTGAGCTACTGCGTGAAATAGAGATATATGCAACAGATTTCATGAAAGATTAAATATACTGAGAAGCAGTCGTTAGAAAACCCAGTTCCTTGAACTGGTTTCTACATGATGTTCTTCAATTTACACCGCAAATGATTTTTATTCCATGCTTTTGCTTAGTTTGATGAGTTAACCCAAAACATGATCCCATAGGACAAAATAGAATGAAAGTAAGCAAAGTATGCAGGTTTTTTGTGCTTATATCTCCTACATCTGGTATCATTCTCATTACAAATACGGACTTTCTTAGCTGCTTCAGAAATTCTGTTGTGTGCCCCTCCCAACTGATTTTGTTATCGAGTTGTAATACTAAAAATTTAAGTCTCTTAGTCTCTTCTATATTTTATGTTACACACATGCTGGGAGGAAATCTCGCGTACAGTGGGTATTTTCAGAATTTAATGATAGTGAATTAGCTTTAAAACATTTATTAATGTCAGTGAATATTTGATCATCAGCCTTTTCTAAATATGTACTTGACTTAATCCTTATGCTTTTGTTTTTGAAACGGTTTGAAGGATATAACCGCCATTTGAGTAGAACACAAGTCATCATCAAAATGTCTATTTTCAGTTACATAAACCAATTTTGTCAAATGTGAATGCGAGAACATTTATGTAATAGGCTAATTTAATAGCAGTTAGCACGACTTCTTCATTTTATATGATTGTGGAATAAAACAGATGGCCAAATTACAGGTTTTAAATTCCGATATACTGCGCCTGAGTAACCATTGACATGAAGATAAGTGAAATGACCGTCGAAGACCATCATAAAGGCATTCCAGTTTGGACCATGTGATCTGTGGTACGTCGTGGAAACAGGTAGAGGGACTCTTTATTGTACAAGCTGGTTACATTATCGTTGAAGTGGGCAGAAAAATGGCTCAGAGCACTATGGGACTTAACATCTGTGGTCTTCAGTCCCCTAGAACTTAGAACTACTTAAACCTAACTAACCTAAGGACATCACACACATCCATGCCCGAGGCAGGATTCGAACCTGCGACCGTAGCAGCCGCGCGGTTTCGGACTGAGCGCCTAGAACCGCGAGACCACCGAGGCCGGCTGAAGTGGGCAGAAGATGCTGTTGTTTACATTACATGGTGTGAAGAGCCAACTTCCCAGCGTGCTTGTAAAAAGACGACTTACGCCATGGTATTTAAAGATATACAGCAGTACAATCTTGCAAGATATTGAAATGTTTATGCCAATGTTTGTATCGCCTGCAAACAAAACAGATTTAGCATTTGGGAATGTAACAGACGAGAGGTCATTAACGTACACAAAGAAAGCAATGGACCCACGTTGGAAAGTTGAGGAACACCGCATGTAATTAATTCCTAGTCAGACGAGTGGTTGCTTACTCCATAGGTATTTTGCAACGACACCCTTTGTTTCATGTGGGTGACTTGCACGTCTGACGATGATGATGAAATGACGTTGAGGACAGCAGAACACCCAGTCCCCGTGCGGAGAAAATATTGGACCTATCCTGGAAACGAACCCTTGCCAGCTGCATGGCTGTCAGACGCGGTGGCTCATTAAAGGTACCTACCGAAGGAAAATAAAAGAAGCACTATTAACCCTACAGTTCACAGCCACTACCTACCAAATTGGTCCCTTATCAAGCGTTGCCATCCGCACTACACTTAAACGTACCCCCCCCCCCCACCTGAACCCGCTGGGTAGAACAGATTTAATAACACATTTACAACCAAAGCGGCACATAGCCGAACTTTTACGAGTTTCAAACTTCAAATCTTTCACAGCTGATGGCATCCAAACAAGAAATCTTAAAAATCAACAAGGTAAATTTCAAGTGACTGAAAGACATGCAGTTACAATTACAAATAAAAAATAATATATATATATATATATATATATATATATATATAGCTAGGCTGAAAGCCTCAAGGCAAAAGTGGATAGACAAACATAAACAATATACAATACAAACGGCTGAAGGCCCACAATATAATTTTCAAGATTTTAAAATATGTTACCATATCATTTCAAAGGGAGAAGGTCGCAATGTTTTTGCTTAAAGGGTAATTTTAAGGATAAGGTTTTAAGTGGCTGAAGGCCTACAATTGATTTTCCAAAATTCAAAAATACCATAAACATTTAAGGGCAGCAGACTGCAATGTCTATGCTTGGAAAGCAGTTTTAAGAATAAGGTTCCAAGCGTCTGAAGGCCCACAGTTTATTTCCCAAAATTTAAAAAAAAAATAGCCATAAGCGTTAAGTATTAAGTAGCTGAAACCGCACTAAAAGAAATGACAACACAACGGCAATAATCTTTCAGCAAATATTCACTTTCCATAATTCAAACTTATTTATATGCAGGTAAAGACCTTTAATTTACATAAAACACAGTAAAACCAAGAATTTTTTAAATCATTGGCTATGATAGATTATAAACAGAGAACTGAACACCGGTGAGAAAGACAGTAAATACAATGGCACTGAGAAGCTTCCAGGAGGTCGGTCTGCCCTCGTTCACTTAGGTGAGATGGGTGGTGAGCCCAACTACACTTGATCCGTCGGAACCCAACCAACTGACAGTCAAGGACCGATCGGCAAAACGACTTGCTTGCCACCAGTCGGTACATGAGAACTCAAACACAAAATGTTACAGACGTAATTATCCACAATCAAATTTGTATATGTATTAAGCTGTCAAAACTACACACCGTGTTGCACAGCGACAACAGCTGAGGAAAGGACACTGCCTGAAATTACGCTAGTGGCCAGGGCAGGTAACCGGAACACTAACGGCACAAAGCAGAGATTTCTCCTGCTGCACTTGAATTGTATTCAACCAATATAGTTAATTCCACCGCATGGCGGCTAAATTCCAGCAATACAAACACTCAGTGTTGCTCACAGGAAAACCTCCACAACAGCGAACCACCGAAACGAACCACTCAACATGAATGGTCGTGGCTTGGGTACTTAAAACACCACTCAACTTTGACGTCCTCGGTCGGTGAGCCACGAAGCTCGCAGCGATCAGTCAGCTCCACACACGCTCTGACACTGCGCAGGGACCGCTAGCAGACCCAGCTGACTGCACCCTGCGGAGATATCCTCCCCGTTCCGCACCAACCGACTGACTGCCCTCAGAATGCCGATAACATCTAAAATAGTCGTCAGTGGGAATAACACCAACTACACACACAACCTGACAAACACTTGCACGAAGACCTGAACTATACCCAACAGTAACAAAGCATGCACGAAGACAAACTGGGAGCTGATGCGCACACACAAAGCTGACCCAGGACCGATTGGCGAACCAAAACGCGTTGTCCGGTAAGACGACCGACTGACAATCCACCAAGACCGTGGCCCGGCTCAAGTGATGCGTGGCAGCAATGGTCGGGCGAACCATGTTGGGGCAGACCTCACTGCTCCAACCCAACTGCACTAGTGCTGCATTGCAACTCCCCGACTGGCAGGTCCGGACTGCGCTCAAGATGCGTTCCGACAGACTGGCAGCCCGAACTCATGACCCAAACTCCCTTATGACGGACAATGACCAGGAAGTAATAGCAGTCGAGCAAAGATACTACGGGAGGGGATGTATCGATAAGCACTGCTAGCGCTGCTCATGGCCAGGCAAAGCAGCAACTCAGTGACACCAGTAATTTAAATTAACGTAGGGAAGTGGCAGTACAGTAAAAACAGGGTGTAAAATACATGATGACGGGAACATGAGCCACTCACGGACTACCCTCTTTCCCCACCTAAGGAAACTAAAGTATCTAAAAGGGGCAAACGCTCAAGAGCCAATACTTAAGGGCTATATGATTCACCTAACGGGGTGGACATCGCTAACAGAGGTAACACAT
Organism: Schistocerca americana; assembly: GCF_021461395.2. Taxonomy (NCBI): domain Eukaryota; kingdom Metazoa; phylum Arthropoda; class Insecta; order Orthoptera; family Acrididae; genus Schistocerca; species Schistocerca americana. Next base: position 157,942,380 of record NC_060119.1, on the reverse strand, counting down.
TTTACGCGCGTGCATTCTCGTAAAGAAACTGCGTGGTTTTGCGGACCAAATAAAGCCGACAAATGCCGCCAGAGAGCGCTGAGAACACAAACCAGCTCGCCCCGTATGCTGACGTTGTCTCTTGTGAGTTTGCGATAACCCGTTCGCGTCCATATCAACGTCTACGTTAACGGCCTCGTCCTATGTTGGGATGGCGTTAGGGACTGGGAAGGCTTAAGAATATGAAAGTCGCCATGGAGTTTGGGGGGGGGGGGGGGGGAGGAGGAGTTGAAAGTGGGAAAGGTAAAGTGAAGCAAGATGGACAGATAAGGAAAGGAAGGGAGAGCTCATCCCGCGGTGTTCGGGATCAATGGCGAATATTCACGTGATTTGATGCACACAGCATAGCATTAGCAGCCGCGTTCGGCAGTGATTCTACGCTTATTCCACCGAGTTAGAGCCAATTACGGCCCATTCAGAGAGGGACGACACCGCAATGCCGCGGGCGGCAGCAGCAGTGTCTTTTAGCGAGCGGAGAAAGTGGCGAATCGGGAAAGCGCCGTGGTGTGGTGTGGGTGTGTGTGTGTGTGTGTGTGTGACGCCGCTGGGAGGCGTTCACTGGGCCGGCTGAGCCACAGGTGCGCCCTGCTTCCGGGCCAGCGATGTCTGCGGCTGCACAGGTGGCGAACAAGGCAGCGCTACGGCCGCACAACGCAACACAACACAGCGGGTAGAAAGCTGCCGGGCCGCACCTGCTACTCTCGCGATAACTATCGCCAGCGAAATGCGACACGCTGTCCATTTATACGCCTCGCGCACGATCCACTCTCGCTCACCTCTCCCTAGAAACTCATTACCGAAGATGTCCCGCCGTCCGTGCTGCCGCTTATCAGATGCGGCAGAGAGAAAAAGAAAATGAAAAAGAAAAAAGCAGCGTGTGCTCGCCCCCTGCCGCATGCGCTATCCGCAAGTTAGAGAGCTGCCACTGTAGACAGATTAAAATTACTTGATGCTTGACACTTCACGCTTGGAGCTGGTTTCCTCCAATCTGAGCGAACAACGTCACGCCATTGCCAAACTGCCACAACAAATGATAAATTCACTTCCATTTCCTTGTCCAGCATTCTTTCTTTACGTGTTTGAATCCAGAACCATGAGGTTGGCACTTCTACTTTCTTATTTCAGGAAACATGATAACACACGCCCACACACACACACACACACACACACACACAACGATCCTAATAAAATACATACGCTTTATACTAAGCACTAACCAAATACTGCTGGATTATTTGGCACTCCACACTTACCTGATTCAGCGTCCACTATACAGTTACAGTTACGACTTCGCATAGAAGATAGGTTAAGGAAAGGCTACTCAACGTTTATAGCAATGTACACTTAGAGAAATCTGAAATACTCTCTGACAAATTCTAAAAAAGGCAGGGGTAAGTACAGGCAGGGGCGATTCTACATGTCGGTCAAGGGGGGGTGGCGGCTAATGGTGGCAGGATGGGGGGGGGGGGGGGGGTGAGCGGGGAGGAGGCAGGAATGGGTTATCGTTTAAAAAAAAGAGAGTTGGGGTCCTCCACTGAAAAACTGGTAGCTTTTGAGTTCAGGGTGAAAACGTGTCTACAGAATGTGTGTGCCTCGGAAAATAATACGATTTCACCCAGACGTACGGTCATTTCGAGGTTTTTGTCTGGGTTCGAAAATTTAAGTGTTGGTGGGCATACCCAGCATATTTAGCTTTCATGATTATTGTAAGTGGTACTCTTACATTAATTAATATACATCCAATGTATATTAATAAATAATAAGACGCCCATTTTAAGTTAAATGATATTTATTGGTTTAGATAGTAAGCTATTTGCCGCTATTATTCTATTGTTAAAATGTGTTTGAAATACATTGCAACCTATATTGCTACATAGTTATAAAAAAGTTATTGAATCTGTTGAAGTAATTATTCGCTGATTTCTGAAGTCGTCTTATCCAGTGTAATATGATACTTCATTGGGAGGGGGGGGGGCTGTAGCCCCATAAGGCCCCCGCCCCCCTTGCCACCACCCCTGAGTACAGGGAGCGAAAGGCTGTTTATAATTTTTATGGAAACCAGATGGCAGTTACATTAGTCGAGGAGCAGAGAAGGATAGCAATGGTTGAGAGGGAGTGAGACAGGTTTGTAGCCTATCCCCGAAGTTATTCAGTCTGCATATTGAGCAAGCAGTAAAGGATACAAAAGAGAAATCTGGAGTGGGATTAAAGCCCAGGGAGAAGAAATAAAAACTGGGGTTTGCCGAAGACACTAGAATTTTGTCAGAGACAGCAAAGGACTTGGAAGAGCATTTGAACTTAATGGATCATGTCGTGAAAGGAGGATATAAGATGAACAACAAAAACAAAAAGAGGGTAATGGAATGTAGTAGAATTAAATCAGGTTTTGCTTAGGGAATTAGATTAGGAAATCAGACGGTTAAAGTAGTAGATGAGTTTTGCTATTTGGGAACCAAAATAACAGATGATGGTCGAAGAAGGGACGATACAAAATGTAGACTGGTGATGGCAGCAAAAGCGTTTCTGAAGAAGAGAATTTTAGATTTGTCAGAAAGTCTTTTCTGAAAGTATTTATATGGAGTGTGGCTATTTATGGAAGTGTAACATGGGCGACAAACAGTTTAGACAACAAGAGAACAGAAGCTTTTGATATGTGGTGTTACAGAAGAATGCTGAGGATTAGATGGGTAGATCACGTAACTAATGAGGAGGTGCTAAATAGAATTGGGGAGAAGAGGAATTTGCGGCACAACTTGACTGGAAGAAGGGTAGGACACATTCTGAGACATCAAGGGATCACCAATTTAGTACTGGAGGGAAGCGTGGGGAGTAAAAGTCGTAGAGGAAGACCAAGAGATGAATACAGTAAGCAGATTCAGGAGGATGTAGGTTGCAGTAGTTACTCGGAGATGAAGAGGCTTGCACAGGACGGTGTAGCATGGCGAGCTCCATCACACAAGTCTTTGGACTGCAGACCAGAAGATCAACATACAGTTACCATAAACGCAGACATCTTACATTCAATGAGCTTCTCACGACACTGCGCGAAGCCAAACTTTCTAAGGCTGCTATTCATCGTTGCAATTCGGTCCCCATAGCAACAAATATAACAATTTTTTATATCGATGTGGCGAAGCGCAGTGGTCAGCGTATTAACGTGCCATGAAGAACGTCATAAGTTAGAATCTCGTCAAATGAAGGTAAATCCTACGAGGGTCGTGCACAAAGTAAGTTCCGTTTCTATGTATATCCGCGGCAGCGCTACGATCGCAGTTCCGAGCACGAGCGGCAATTACTCTGTTCCAAGGAGAAGATATGTACGCTATTTTCACATCACTGCTGCGACGTGTGCTTTGTAGTGCTTCTTTATAATGTCAGCCGTGAGTGAAAATGCCGCCACGTGTGAAATCAGATTTGTGATCCGTCTTCTAAATGCAAAGAAAGTTAAACCAAAGGAAATTCTTCGGCATATCTGCGGGGTTTAGGGACAATATGCTATGAGTGATTCAATGGTTACAAGATACCTCAGAATATTAAGTGAAGGATGTGATCAAGTGCACGATGGAGAACGAAAATGACGCCTGTCCGTGGTTACTGATGGACTGGTTCACTCAGTTGAAGAGAAGATTAAGCACAACCATAAGTTTACACTTAGTGCCCTTGCTACGGAAGACACCCCTGAAACCAAACGCCGATCAATGGAATGGAGGCACACTTCATCCCCAACGAAGCTTAAGCAAATCTTGACACCTCGAAAAGTCATATGCACCGTTTTTTGGGACAGAAAGGGCATTTTGCTGATGGACTTCTTACCACGAGGCCAAACAATCAATGCACGTGGCTACTGCGAGACCATTAAGAAACTGCGCTGCGCAATACTGAACAAGCGCCGGGGATTACTGTCAAAAGGTGTTGTTTTCTTCCACGATAACGCCCGACCTCACACGGTGAGTGTGACCAGACGACTCTTACGGGAATTTCACTAGGACGCGTTTCATCATCCTCCGTACAGCCCGGACCTCGCTTCTAGCGACTTTCATCTCTTCTTACATCTAAAATCTGTCCTTGGTGGTCAACACTTCAACGATGATGACAAGCTGAAAGAACGTGTTACCACATGGTTGAATACACAGGCGGCAACCTTCTATGAAGAAGGCATACAAAAATTTGTGCCACGCTATGACAAGTGTCTACAAAAATTTCGGAAGCTGTGTAGAAAAGTAGTTTAACAGTTGTAGATTTTTGTACAACAAATATTTTTTATGTATCTGTACACGTTTGTTTTATATAACCAAACGGAACCTACTTTGTGGGCATACCCCGTATTTGCTTCTAAATCTAAACAAAAGTGTTTAGTTATTATTTTTATTGTGTTAACTCATTTAAGTGCAACTTTTTTTTAATTTTCAGTCCTTTGCTGCGACATTTTCGTTATCTCATTTACCTTTTTATTGGCTCTTATCATTCTTTTTTATCATTATTTTTTCCTCTGTAATCTGCCTGTGTCATCAGTTCACTAGAACTTAGAACTACTTAAACCTAACTAACCTAAGGACAACACACACATCCATGCCCGAGGCACGATTCGAACCCGCAACCGTAGCGGTTGAGCGGTTCCAGACTGAAGCGCCTAGAATCGCTCGGCCGCACCAGCCAGCATGTCGGGCGAATTGGGTGGTCAAATACTTCACTCGATTTGTCCAGAATGCTCTTCAAGCCAATCGCAAGCAATTGCTGCCAGGCGACATGGCGCATTGTTATCAATAAGAAATTCCGTCGTTATTTGGGAACATGAAGTCCATGACTGGCTACTAATGGTCTCGAAGTAGCCTCACTTAACCATTTCCAGTCGATGGTCGTTTCAGTTGGACCAGAGGACCCAGCGTATTCCATGTAAATACACAGCCCAGAACTATGGAGGCACCACCAGCTTGCACAGTGCCTTGTTGACAGCTTGGGTCAATGGCTTCGTGGAGTCTGCGTCACACTCGAACTTTGCCATCAGTTGTTATCAACTGAAATCGGCACTCATCTGACCAGGCTACGGTTTTCCAGTCGTCTAAGCTCAAACTGAAATGGTCACTTGCCCAGGAGAGACGCTGCAGTCGATGTCATGCTACAGTACTGGCCATTAAAATTGCTACACCACGAAGATAACGAGCTACAGACGCGAAATTTAACCGACAGGAAGAAGATGCTGTGATATGCAAATGATTAGCTTTTCAAGGCATTCACACAAAGTTGGCGCCGGTGGCGATACCTACAACGTGCTGACATGGAGAAAGTTTCCAACCAATTTTTCATACACAAACAGCAGTTCACGGGCGTTGCCTGGTGAAACGTTGTTGTGATGCCTCGTGTAAGGAAGAGAAATGCGTACCATCACGTTTACGATTTTGATAAAGGTCGGATTGTAGCCTATCGCGATTACGGTTTATCGTATCGCGACATTGCTGCTCACGTTTGTCGAGATCCAATGACCGTTAGTAGAACATGGAATTGGTGGGTTCAGGAGGGTATTACGGAACACCGTGCTGGATCCCAATGGCCTCGTATCACTAGCAGTCGAGATGACAGGCATCTTATGCGCATGGCTGTAACGGATCGTGCAGCCACGTCTCCATCCCTGAGTCAACAGATGGGGACGTTTGCAAAACAACCATCTGCACGAACAGTTCGACAACGTTTGCAGCAGCATGGACTATCAACTCGGAGACCATGGCTGCGGTTACCCTTGACGATGCATCACAGACAGGAGCGCCTGCGATAGTGTTCTCAACGACAAACCAGGGTCCACGAATGGCAAAACGTCATTTTTTCGGATGAATCCAGGTTCTGTTTACAGCATCATGATGGTCGCATCCGTGTTTGGCTACATCGCTGTGAACGCACATTGGAAGCGTGTATTCGTCATCGCCATACTCTACGCAAACTCCGTTGCTATTGGTCCTTAACTGAAGACCATCGTCTGTATGGGCTGAAATTTTATATTTTCGACACAATCTTGACAATGTAACTCTCGGAATACTGAATTTCGTAATGTTCGCCGAAGCAGACTGTCCCATGTGTCAAGTTCTAACTACCATTCCGCGTTCAAAGTCTGTTAACGCACGTCGTGCGGCCATAGTCAGGCCGGAAACTTTTCATCTGTATTACCTGAAAACAAATGACTGATGCGCCAATGAAATGAAATGAACGCTTGGCGTCATTGGACGGGAGGCCCCTTGGGGGGCAGGTCCGGCCGCCTTGGTGGAGGTCTCATTACGTTCGACGCCACATTGGGCGACCTGCGCGCCGGTGGAGGATGAAATGATGATGAAGACAGCACTACACCCAGTCCCTGAGCTGAGAAAATCCCCGACTCAGCCAGGAACCGAACCCGGGCCCGAAGGTCGACAATCCGACACGCTGACCACTCCGCTATCGGGGCGGACAGCTGTGCCAATGCACTGTCCTTTATACCGTGTGTACACGACACTACCGCCGTCTGTGTATGTGCATACTGCTATCCCATGACTTTTGTCACTTCAGTGTAATCTGCAACTAAGTGCCAACGAGGAGTGCTCATCGGTTTGTAGCGCGGCAGCTCGTGTAGCCTGAGTGAGGACAGTTTCAGCTAACCAACGGCAGCGAGAAATTACAGTTCGCTTTTAGCGTTGAAACTGAAATGCTTGAGTCCGTTTGTAAAGGTTAGCTTTAATCAGAGTGAACAAAGCGATCGTAATTTTAGTTCTACCGCAAATTGCTGAATTGCTCGGATACATTGCACATCACGAGGTTGTGGTTAGTCAAGGACCTGAGTTTGAATTCAGGGCTACAAAGCGCGCCGTCGGCCGCAATTCAGTCATTGGTCACTCAAAAGTAGTAGTCAACAGACCATCTCGCATTTTCGGCGTACCTTGCAAGGGCCACTTCCAGCATTGGTCTGCGTTACACGTTAACAGCATATGTGAAGTGATCGGCGGTCGTGTGTTAAAAAAATTGTTCAAATGGCTCTCAGCACTATGGGACTTAACATCTGTGGTCATCAGTCCCCTAGAACTACTTAAACCTAACTAACCTAAGGACATCACACACATCCATGCCCGAGGCAGGATTCGATCCTGCGACCGTAGCAGTCGCGCGATTCCGGAATGAAGCGCCTAGAACCGCACGGCTACCGCGGCCAGCCTGTCGTGTTCGCCTGTAACCGAACGGTAGCCAGCGCAGTCAGTGTGGCGACACTGTAGCGGCAAGTGACAGAGTCACCAGCCATGTAATTTTAATCGGACTATAGTTCATCTGTAGCGCACGCACTTTGTCGATGATGTCGCAAGGGTTGCTCATTAAATTCGTATGCCAATCGGATAATGCCCTCTGTCACGCACTTTCCTTTCACCGTTCTCTACTCCAAAGGGTACAGAGAGACATCTGAGATCCGGTCAATTATTCAGGGTAACTTCGGAAATTTCGGAGATTGTTCAACATGTATTGTCCTATATACAGGAAAGGAGACAAAATGCTGACACAGAACTACAGAGGGATATCTCTCCTATGCCGGCCGGTGGGGCCGAGCGGTTCTAGGCACTTCAGTCTGGAACCGCGCGACCGCTACGGTCGCTGGTTCGCATCCTACCTCGGGCATGGATGTGTGTGATGTCCTTAGTTAGGTTTTAGTAGTTCTATGTTCTAGGGGCCTGATAACGTCAGATGTTAAGTCCCATAGCTCAGAACAATTTTTTTATCTCTCCTATGCACATGCTATAAAGTAATATCAAGAATTATACTAAACAGCATCAACCCATGCATTGAGGAAATATTAGACACAGCACAAGCAGGGTTCAGACAAGGCAAATCAACAATCGACCACATATCCACACTAAGACAAATATTAGATAAGAACTGAGACTACTATCATGATACCTTTTGCCTGTTTATAGATTTCAACAAAGCGTATGACAGCATATTAAGAGAGGAAATGTGGAGAATCATGGCAGAGTGTGGTATACCTGAAAAGGTGATAAAGCTAACCAAAATGTATGTAATGGAATCGAACTGCAGAGTGAAAGTACAGGGGATGTTCTCAGAAGCATTTGAAGAAAAAACCGGAATGAGACATGGAGATATTATATCGCCAACCCTGTTCAATTTGGGCTTCAACACCACCCTGAGGAGAATGGCATGTGAAAGTGCAGGAGTCACCATAGGAAAAAAGATAAATGTCCCGGGTTTTGTGATGATAGCAAAGAACATGGAAGACCTGGAGAAAATGTGGGCTGTGCTAATGAGAGAAACTAAGAAAGTAGGTCTAAGTACAAATGAAAGTAAAACGAAGTACGTGGTAGTAGAAAGAAGAGCTCATTTAGAACCAACCCATCTAAAAACCGGAAATCTGACAATACAATACACACACACATTAACGTACCTTGGTGTCAACATCAACCAGCAAAACCTTATAGAATAAGAGGTAGTAACAAGAATTCAAGCTGGGGGAAGAGGTCTAGGAGCTATTAACAACATCATAAGATCCAAGATATTATCAAGGCAGGAAAAACTAAGAATATATCAGACCATCATCAAGCCAATAGTGTGCCATGCAAGTGAGACATGGGCCCTGACAAAGAAAACAGAGAAAAAACTCACCACCTTTGAAAATAAAGTATTGAGAAAAATATATCGATAAGTGAAAGATAATGAACAGTGGAGAATAAGGAAAAACAGAGAACTCAGACAATTATACACACTGTCTGACGTCGTAGCGAGTGTGAAAACTAAGAGACAGAGATGGTATGGACATGTGAGGAGGAGAGGGGAGAACGCGGTAATAAAGGCTGTAATGGATGGAAATCTGAAGGAAAGACACCACTGGGACGGCCGAGAATGAGATGGAAGGATAATATCGTGGGAGACATGCAGATACTGGGTCTGGGAGATGAAGATACAGATGCTAGGAAAGTGTGGAAGGCTGGACTGAGTAAGGCCAAGGACCGGCTGCCGTTTGTGTGGCCAGTACAAGTAAGTAAGTAAGTTCAGCATGCGGGAGTGGGTCGCCATTCCGGATCAAGCACATGTTTGACCCAGTGACCCACTGCAGCAAATGGAACAGATTCCCAGATTCGTGAGTCGTTCGAAGTATTCTAGAAACAGTCCTGTACAGTTGAATACAGTGTCAGTGATATGCTGCTTGACAGTCACATCGAATACATGTCTAAGCTCTACATTGCAAAGCGGCATGAAATTTAAGAAACATGTAAGGACGCTAGTAGGGAAGCGAGTGGTCGAATTCGATTTATTGGGAGAATTATAGGAAACTAGCTCTTCATTGAAGCAGACCGCCTATAGAACACTGGTACGACCCATTCTCGAGCATTGTTCGGGTGCCGAGCGTCCCCATCAGGTCGGGTTAAAGGAAGACAGCAAAGAAATTCAGAGGTGTGTTGCTGATATGCTACCGGTAGGTTCGATCAACTTGCGGGTACTACGGAGATGCTTCATGAACGCAAATGGGAATTCCTGGAGAGAGGATGCTGTTCTTTCTGCAAGAAAAAAAAAAGGAAAAAAAAAGCTGAGAAAATTCGCGGCAAGCTGCAGTACTTTTCTGCTGTCGTCAACGTACATTTCCCGTAAGGGCAACGAAGACAAGAGAAATGATTCGTGCGGAGTCAAGTAGAAGATGGTGTAAGGGGTGAAGGATTCCTTACGAATAGGAAGGTAGGGCAGCAAGTACATTACTGTCAACAGTTCATTAATAGGGTAGTTTTCATCACAACAGACAGCAAACCAATATCGACAATGTTCAGGTATACATGTCGACATCGCTAGCCGATCATAGAGAGACAGACAAAGCCTATGAGGATACTGAAGAGATAATTCAGTTCGTAAGGGGAGTTGAAAATCTAACAGTCACGGGAGCCTGAGACGCGGTTGTAGGGGAAAGGGTAAAAGAAAGGTATACAGGAGAATGTGAGCTTGGTACTAAGACTGAAAGAGAAGAATAATTGAGTTCTGCAATTCAAATTTATTTTAACTAGTAATAGCGAATACTTAGTCCAAGAAGCACAATACGAGGAGGTGGTATTTGAAAAACGCCATGATTTACGGAAAGATATGAGCTGGATTATATCATGGTCAGGCAGAGATTCCGAAATCAGACACTGGATTGTAAGGCTTACCCAGGAGCAGATATAGACTTAGATCACAATTTAGCAGTGTTGAAGAACATACTCAAGTTCACGAGACTAGTTACGAAGAATCAATGCGCATAGAAGCGGGATATGAAAGTATTAATGATGAAGAGATACGCTTGAAGTTCTCAGAGGCTATAGGTACTGCGACAGCAAACATCTCAGTAGGCAGTTCAGTTGAAGAGGAGTAAACGTTTCTAACAAGAGCAGTCACAGAATGTGGAAAGAAAAAAAAAAAGAAACAGGTACAAACACGGTGCAAAGAAACCATGGGCAACAAAAAATGGTTCAAATGGCTCTGAACACTATGGGACTTAACATCTGAGGTCATCAGTCCCCTAAACTTAGAACTAATTAAACCTAACTAACCTAAGGACATCACACACAGCCATGCCCGAGGCAGGATTCGAACCTGCGACCGTAGCAGCAGCGCGGTGCCGGACTGAAGCGCCTAGAACCGCTGGGCCACAATGGCCGGCTGGTAACAAAAGAAATACTTCAATTGATCGAGGAAAGAAGGTAGTTGAGAAATGTACAGGGAAGTTCAGGAATACAGAAATACAAGTAAGTTAGGAATGATATAAATAGAAAGTGCAGGGAAGCTAAGGAAAAATGGCTACTTGAAAACTGTGAGTAATCGAAAAACAAATGATTGTCAGTAGGACTGACTCAGTACATAGAGTAGTCAAAACAACCTTCGGCGAAATTAATAGCAAGCGTGGTAACATTAATATTGCAGTGGGAATTCCGTTTTTAAATACAGAGGGGCAAGCGGATAGGTGGAAAGAGTACACTGAAGGCCTCTATAAGGAGAAATCCGATTACGTGACAGATGAAGAAACAGGAGTTGCTATAGAAGGGACAGGGGAGTTAGTATTAGAACCAGAATTTAAAAGAGCTTTGGAACACTTATGGTAGAATAAGGCAGTAGAGACAGATAACATTTCATGAGAATATCTAAAATCATTGGGGGAAGAGGCAACAAAACGACTGTTCACGTTGGTGTGCAGAATGTGTGTGTCTGGCTAAATACCATCAGACTTTCGGAAGAGCACTATCCACACAGTTCCGAAAATTACAAGATCCTACAGGTGTAATAATCATTGCACAATTAGATTAACAGTTCATGCATCCAGATATCTGACGACAATGATATATAGAAGAATAGAACACAAAACTGAGAATGTGTTACGTGACGATCAGTTCCGCTTTAGGAAAGGTAAACGAAACAGGCCATTCCGGCGTTGCCGCTGATAACGGAAGCAAGACTAAACGAAAACCTAGACGCAAAAAAATGGTTCAAATGGCTCTGAGCACTATGGGACGTAACTTCTAAGGTCACCAGTCACCTAGAACTTAGAACTACTTAAACCTAACTAACATAAGGACATCACACATATCCATGCCCGAGGCAGGATTTGAACCTGCGACCGTAGCGGTCAGGTCGCGCGGTTCCAGACTGTATCGCCTAGAACCGCTCGGCCACCTCGGCCGGCATCAGCAGTTGCGTATTTGTACATAAACTTCAGTTAAACTGGATGAAATCAAGTGGAGTAAATAGTAATAAACTTTTGTATCACAAAGACAGAATTTTTAAAGTCGACAGAAGTTTTTAGAAAGACAACAGCTTATCACCATGATGCTGCATGTGCCTTTACTGTCTCTTGCAAACATAAAAAAGTCCCGATTTCTTTAATCTGAGACACATATTTCTAACTGCAAACTACTTAACTCGCTAGGTTATCTCACTAACGTATATTCCTCGAGAGAACGAATGTTCCCAAGCGGGGGCATTAATTTTGAAATTGTAATTGCTGAACGTTAGTCAGTGTAGGTCCAACAACTGGGAGGTTCTTTGTCTGATGAAAGCATTTCCTTTTAGACAGACGTAAGGCATCTGCGAGAGAAAATGTTTCCCTTAAGAGTTTCGTGACGTATTCTTTTGCTCCCCTTCCATTTTTCTTGTTACGCTAATGGCATACTGGAAGTGGTATCGACAAAGCAGTGTGCCGTGTCTCATAGTGACGCAAAAAGAAAATCTGCGGTATCATTAGCAACAGCTCATCGCCAACATATCAGGGCAAATTTTTACTACTACTCAGTTCCGTTTCTATATTCAAACCTTCGTGTGTTTTTAGGGTTCCATATGCAGTCACTGCATGAAGCACGATAACTCTCTGTGTATCTTACTGCACTGTGCGACCCGTTCAAATGGTCACCAATTCGGTGGCTTGTAAGTCCACGTAAAATGATGAAAATATATCGGTAGCAAATTACAAAATGTTTGGTTTTTGACGTATCAAAAAGATTGATTCTTATTTGAATATGTTATAATAGTGGAGGTCTTCGTGGATTTACAGTACATACCTTATGATGTTTTAAAAAAATGAATATTTTTATTGCTGATAAATTAAAGAAAATTAGTTGCTCTAGTTCAGTCTGCAACCACAAAACACTGCAGGTCCGTCCAGTAGAGCGTGTGCAGCGACAGATTTGATCGTATTCTTTTTCTTGTCGGCGGCAGATGTGGTCATTTCGACGTCTTCAATTGTTTTATATATAGTCTGTCTTGCACGACGACGGCGACTGTATCTGTGCAAGACAGACTATATATAAAACAATTGAAGACGTCGAAATGACCACATCTGCCGCCGACAAGAAAAAGAATACGATCAAATCTGTCGCTGCACACGCTCTACTGGACGGACCTGCAGTGTTTTGTGGTTGCAGACTGAACTTCAGCATTGACATTAATGATTCGTTTACCCACGGTAACGGATGGTTAACAGTCGCTGTTGTACGTGGTGGTACAGGCGTACCCAATGTATCTGGACTGGAAAGCTTCGTTGATCGTGACATCATAGCCTATCGAACATACCATGTGACCGAAAATGCAAATAAAGATTCTGGCAAATCAACATATATCTCACCCTCACCCTTTTCCTTGTATACACATAGTAGACGTTCATTACGCTAAATCTGTATTAAAGGAGAGTTAAATGTGGAGATGGTTCTCGAAAATTAAAAACTGTATTGGGAAATCAGTTACACCAACAATTTTGAAGGATTTCCTTAGTACCTTAGTAAAATTTTACTCAATAGTCAGGTGAAAACACAGGGTTTAAGGCTGTGGCATCATCAATTGGACCCTGCTGTGCCATGCAAGAATGTTCGCCTAAATCAGAGTAAGGGGTTTTGAAATTGGTTCACAGTAATTATTTCGATAGAGCACGCCTTTGCTTTTGTGTTTAGAAGCAGGGCATTTGATTGGCCATGGCTAGAAATTTGTCGGAGTGGAAGTGATTTTCTGTTGTCTCTACCGCATCACTTCATTATTGGTTAACCATGACAACATCCATGAGAGCAGAGAGCAAGAAATTGTTAAAGTTATTTATGAAATTATTATCCATCGGAACTCGCAAGGTTTGCTGCGGTTGGCTGGCGACACTTGCAAAACCAGTGAAGTTTGATAGAGAGAAGTTAGAATACACTTTCTGTAGGGGCATCGAAAAGCAGACTTGTTCCAGGAAGGAATGTCTCCGACTTAGAGCAAAGTACAGAAGCTGAACTTTGAATTTTCAGCAGCCACTGCAGCCATCTTCTAAACTCGCACCGTTTAAGAGTGGACAGTAAGTGCTGTTGATACAACCACCGAGACGAGGTGACCGCGAAAATAGTTAATTTGTATCAGGATTTAATTGCACAAGTTTAACGTTTACAGCCATCTAGTTACATCCATAAAGAGCTTTGGCGTAAGTATGAGTGTTCGTACTCACTTCCTTCAAATCACTAACCAATTCTGCAGTCATTGGCCGTATCTGTGACATAGTTTCATGTCGTGATTGATTCAATGGATAAATCATTTTGTTTAATATTTAGAAGCATTTTAGCAAATGACCACTAGTTTGAAGAGCTCGCTTGGTGAAAGATCCGTACCCAAAAACTGGAAAGTTGTACAGGTCCACACTAATATTCCTGAAAGGCAATCGGAATAATCCACTAAATTACAAGCCCACATCATTAACGTCGATATGTAGCAGGACTATGGAGCATATGAAGGGCTTATTTCAATAGTGGTACAAGTCCATTACCTCCACTTTTCTGCCTATAATGCTTCTGCAATTAATGGTCCAAGCAAACAAAAAGAAAGTTTCATCTCTACGAAGAAGCCGTATGCTTGGATATTTCTGGTATCTCAACTACAGATTTTTCAGGGCTCACTTAACTTTAGGACTCTGTATCTCACAATGAACAAAATTGGACTCGTACCACTACTGAAATAAGCCCTTCACATATCGTTTTCGAATATTATGAATTACTTCGAAGACAACGGTCTATATTATGAATTACCTCGAAGAGAAAAATCTACTGCTACACAGTTAACACGAATTTAGAAACCGTTCCTGTGAAACACAGCTAGCTCTTTACTCACACGAAGTCTTAAGTGCTAACGACAAGGGATTTCAAACTGATTCCGTATTTCTAGATTTCCAGAAGGCTTTCGACACCAATCTCACCAACTGAGTGTAATCAAATTGCATGTTTATGGAGTATCATCTCAGTTATGGAACTGAATGCTTGATTTCATGTCATAGAGGTCATAATTCGCAGTAACTGACGGAAATTCGTCGAGTAAAACAGAAATGATTTCTGATTTCTGGTGTTCCCCAAGGTAGTGTTATAGGCGCCCTTTTGTTCCTTATCTATATAAAAGATTTATAAGAAAATCTGAGCTTCAGTCTTAGATTTTTTGCAGATGTCGCTGTCGTTTACCGCCTAGTAAAGTCATAGGAAGATCAAAACAAACTGCAAAACGATTTATAACATATATCTGTATGGTGCGAAAATTGGCAGTCGATAATAAATAATTCACGTGAGTGCTAAAAGGAATCCATTGAACTTCGGTTGCAGGGTAAATCAATCAAATCGAAAGGCCGTAAATTCAAATAAATAAAGAGGATTTACAATTACGAAAGACTTAAATCGGAAATAACACATAGAAAATGTTGTGGGGAAGGCGAGCCAAAGACTGCATATTATAGGCAGAAAACTTAAAACACGTAATAGATTTAGAAAACAGACTGCCTACACTACATTTGTCGGTCCTCTTTTGGAGTATTGCAGCGTAGTATGGGATCCTTAGCAGATAGGGTTAACGGAGTTCTTTGAGAAAATTCAAAGAAGGGCACCACGTTTTGTATTATCGACAAATAGAGAATGTCACGGACATGATACGTGACTTCTCGTTGCGGGGTGATCTTCTCATGAAATTTCAATCACCAAATTTCTCCCCCGATAGCGAAAATATTTTGTTGATGCCGACCTACGTAGGGAGACACGATCATCATAAAAAAATTAAGGAAATCAGAGCTCGCACGGAAAGATACAGGTGTTCGTTTTCTCTGCGCGTAGTGTAATGTAATAAAATAAAAAATTTTGTTTATTTTGTGACTATTAGTGTAATGTAATAAAATGAGATATGAGCCGTGACTTATAGAAAGAAGAAACACACATTAACGCAATGGCTCAGCATAAAAGAGAAATAACTAATGTACGAATATTGTTAACAGTGTAAAATGTTGTTTAATTTAGCCCGACGTGTAGAAGCACTCAGTAAACCAGCTCAGTCCTCAGGGTACTTACGTAATCGTCGATACGTTTCGTCTCGATTCCCCAATATAAGAGAACAAGATTAGCATCTACAAATGAAATCCTATAATGGAACTGGAATCCTGTGACCAGACCTTTTCTGCCTGGGATGTTATCTCGTTATATAAAGAAAATCTGTAAGTAAAATTGTTAAATTATTAGTAGCTGCCTCCGGTCTCGTGGGATCTGGAATAAAGTTAATTGTCCTAACCGACAGCACGTCTCGTAGATGAGCTAAAAGAAAAATGTTAAAGATGGCGCCTAACAATGAAAGGCCATTATCTATTTAAGACAATAAAGGTATTATTTTATTTTAATTTTATTACATTACAGTTTTTCGAGGGTGGAATAATAGAGAATTATTGTGAAGATGGTTCCGTAAACCGTTTGCGAGGCACTTAATTGTGATTTGCGGAGTAGGACTCCTCCTTTAAGATATATGCCTAAGGTGTGGTTCTCATACCTCATGCCTTATTGGGCCATCCGTTCTAGTTTTCTTTTAACAACATGTTATCCATTGCGCAAAATTATTTTTCTTAAATTTGATTGCTCTTATGGGGACCCTCCTTTTCCTGTAGGCAACCAGAAATGGGGCCTGTAGCACCTTAGGGATACATGAAACAGTTCAATTGGCATCAGCAGCGTGTCTACCCATGCCACTCACATACCTATAACCTAAAATTTCTTCCACAATCAGGGTTTGAACAAACAATCGATGATATAAGAGACAAACTGAAAACTATGGTTTTTAATAAGTTACATATGTCTTCGCCTGTTGAAAAATGCGAGATAAATAACGACGAATAAATGAGTAAATCAGCCTCATATTTTTTTCCTGGTAGACATGATTTTCCCGAGCGTGGTAAATGACTGAAAAAAATCACTGTTCCAAATATCCCTCACCTTAAAAGGGAAACTGCCCATCGCATCCACCTCAGAATTAGTGGTAAAATGGCCCAGTGAAGAGCAGGTCAAAAACTGAGCACAGATCAACCACGAAAAAAGGATGAAGGTGTAGTGAACTGTGAAAAAAAAGGCAAAAGCGAAAACGACGAACGATGCAAGCTCAAGATGTGCAACATCGAGCGAGTTTAAAGAGCCATGGCGTTGTGGTTGTGTCATTACGGTGTTGGACTGCAAAGGCGAAAATCCCTGTTCAAATGTTCTTCATTCCCTATATTTTTTCTCACAAAATGATGAACTATCTGTACTGCAATTAACGTGCCTGTAGTCCTGTAGTCTTAGCTGCTGTGATACTATGCATTGGTTATAGAATGTGAGTCTTGTGTTAAGAATATATTTCCAGGGCAAGTAAATGTGATGAATGGTGAGAGCAAGCGGGATGCCGCATAGACACCTCACAGAAATGAAAACAAATAAACGGGTTTGAACTATGTTACAACAAAGCTAGACTCATAACATGTGGACCAAGCGAGGTGGCGCAGTGGTTAGTACACTGGACTCGCATTTGGGAGGACGACAGTTCATTCCCGCGTCCGTACATCCTGATTTAGGTTTTCCTTGATTTCCCTAAATCACTCCAGGCAAATGCCGGGATGGTTCCTTTGAAAGGGCGCGAACTACTTCCTTCTCCCTCCTTTCCTAATCCGATGAGACCGATGACCTTGCTATTTGGTCTCCTCCCCCAAACAACCCAACCAACGTGTGGTACTTGTGGAGGTCCCTTTCTCACACCTCGCTGTTTCAGATGGATGTTACACCACGACACGGACACAAATGTAAATACCGCCAACAGACACGTCAATGATCGGACGGACATTCCATAATTTTGTGAAAAAAATATGTATATAGGTACGAGGAAGATTTGAACCCTGATCTCCCCCTTCGCAGCCCAACACACTGACCACGTAATAACGACGCCGTTGCTAGTCACAGCCGCTCGATGTTGCACATCTTGAGCCTGGATAGTTCATTGTTTCGATATTGCTTCTTTTTTCACACTTTACTACACCTTCTTGCCTTCACGCTTGATCTGTGTCCAGTTTTTGACGGGCTATTCACTGGCCCACCGTACCGCTAAATGTGAGAGGGTCCAATGAGGAGTTTCCTAATAATAGTTTGTGTGATGATTTAATCAATAATTGTGGTGAAGAACTTTGCAGACTTACGTTTGCGCTATTCACCACCATCACGCGTAAGCAGCACGGAAGTGGGTCCCATGCACTTAAGCAATATTTTACGGTGGGTCGGACGAGTGTTTTGTGAGCAGTCTCCTTTGTACACAGCAGTAGAATCCGTCGCCAAGGCAGACTTTATTTCAGAAATCAATGTTCGCTGATAAATCTGTAAAGGTCCTGTCTGCTGCCGTCATCAGATACACCAACGTAGGCGTAAGAAAGGGGAGTAGGAGTGATCAGCGGACGACTTGAGTCTTCTTGAAACGCAAAAGTCGTCCACCGCACGGCAGCGCATTCAGCGCTGTTGGAGCGGAAGAGATCGTCAAGAGTTGAAGAGCGGGGTATGTGGTTTGCGAGTAAGGAGCAAGGTGTGGCTGTCGCATGCAGTGAGTGAGCTGCGTGGCGCGCTTCCTGGATGGGACCAGATGTGCTCATGCGTCCATCTGTATATACACTGTGTAAACCACCACGAGGCGCATGACAGAGGGTGCGTCCCACTGCACCCTTTAGCAGGGGTTTTTCCCGTTCCATTCCCGTACGGAGAGCTGGGAAAGTGTTTGTTTAAATGCCTCTGCGCGTGCTGTAATTGACCTAATCTTATCCTCCGATCCCTATAGGAGCGTTATGTACAGGTTGTGTTATATTCCTAGAGTCTTTCTTTAAAGCCGGTTCTTGAAACTTATTTAGCACACTTTCTCGGGATAGTTTTCTTCTGTCTGTCTGCCAGTTCAGTTCTTTCATCATCTAAGTGACATTTTCTCGCAGGTGAAACAAACCTGCGACCATTCGTGCCATCCTTCTCTGCATGCGTTCAATATGCCCTGCCAATCCCATCTGATATGGGTCCCACATGCTTGGGCAATATTCTAGGATGGGCTAAACGATTGATTTTTAAGCAATCTTCTTTGTATACTGGTTGTATTTCTCTAGCATCCTCCCAATAAACAGAAGTCTGCAACCTGCTTTGCGCACGATTGAGTCCGTGTGATTGTTCCATTTCATGACCCTACTAATTGTTACAAGGTGGGCATGTCATTTTGAGTTTTGTTAACGATGTCCACGTCAGACAGAGAGAGAGAGAGAGAGAGAGAGAGAGAGAGAGAGAGAGAGAGAGCAAGTAATGTTACTCTTAAACAACCTTTGGTCTTGTTGTGGAAAATTCTTTGCCTGTGTTATATATTGATACATTCTTGGTTGAAGTGTGGTACTTGACGAACGTATTCAGTAATGCTGTGTTGACTTGTGATTGTATCTGTTAGAGGAAGAAAATTTATGGTAAAGGACAGCAAAGATGAATATGATGTATAAAAAATATAAATTTTGACAACTTTTTTTGAAAGAGTAGTATCTAACTTCTCTGTTAACAATATACCCCTTTTAAATCATTATTCACTTTGTTAAGCATAGTGTTGTTTAGACCAATATTACGCGTGAAGATCACGCGAAGTTATATTCTGTCTTTTTGAAAAAAAAAAAAAATTCATTCCAAAATCGTTGCCTTGGAATATCTTTTCAAAGGAGTAGTTACTCTCCCCATCCCAATGTGTAAAGAACATTTATCACTACGCGTTACAACATTGCGCTATACGCTATGCAACACTTCGAGTATTGTTTGGAAATTTCATTGTGCTTTAGAAAAAACTGCAATAATGTTGTCAAGATGCGAGGTAAGTTGAAATTTTGATTAGGGCCAGATAATTGTTTTACAGACCAGTTACAGTTCAATTCAGATTAGGTTCTGTTTAGCCGAAGGTTAGCATAAGGGTTTAAGTTGAAAACAGTTTATAGGTACATAGGTTTTTTAATACGTAGATGTTGTATAGAGGAGCAGATAAATTTGAGCTAAATTTCCTACAGAAACACGTAGTGAAGAATTTACACATCCAAGTATTTATTTGAGTGTACAAATTCCTACTTTCACCCACTAATATTATATTGATAGAATACTATTTTCCTGTGAAGTGCACAGTTTAACATTTAACATTTAAAGCTAGCTGCCAATCATTGAACCGCTATGAAATCTTATCAATGTTTGAACGAATATTTTTACAGCTTAAAATGGTTCAAACGGCTCTGAGCATTACGGGACTTAACTTCTGAGGTCATCAGTCCCCTAGAACTTAGAACTACTTAAACCTAACTAAACTAAGGACATCACACACATCCATGCCCGAGGCAAGATTCGAACCTGCTACCGTAGCGGTCGCGCGGTTCCAGACTGTAGCGCCTAGCACCGCTCGGCCACTCTGGCCGGCTTTACAGCTTAGTTCAGACTATTTTGCATTTTCTACGAAAAGTCTGTGGTTATTCTTAATACTGTCCGCAAGATCATTACAACTTGAGCAGAAAGAGAACAGCACGTGTCGATGACTCTCCGTCCAAGATAACATGCTGCGTCATCTCGGCCAAGAAATTCTCAGTCCAGCCACATTTTTTTCGTATATACGATGTGATCCTACATTTGATTATCAACTTAGATGTGGTGCTGAGTCAAATGCTTTTTTGGAAAGAGAGAAATACTGCACCTACCTTTGCCTTGATCCAAGGCATTCAGGATGCTATTTGAGAAAAGTGTGTGTTGGGTTTCACGTCATTTATGTTTCGAAGTCCGTCCTGGTTGGCATGGAGGAAGTCGATCGGCTTGAGATACCTCTTCATGTTTGAGCTCAGAATATGTTCTAAGATTCTACTACAGAAGGATGTCAAGGATATTGGACGGCAGTTTTATGGACCATTTCGGTTACCCTTCTTGTAGACAGGAATGACCTGTGCTCTCTTTCCATTACTGGGCACGGTCTTTTGTTTGAGGGGCCTACGATTGTTTGTACTTAACAGAGGGGATAACTCACCTGCGAATTGGATATAGAATCTGATAGGTATTCAGTCGGGAACTTGGGATTTGTTCACTTTTAACGATGTTATCTGTTTCTCAACACCACTGACACTGTATCTATTTCACTGGTGTTAGAATTTAGTCAAAACTGACAAACTTCTTTCCACGTTCTAGCGCCTTTTCCCGTCGGAATTCATAGCACACGACTGCGTAACTACACTCATGCTCATAAATTAAGGATACTGCTGATACATGGTGAAACAACTCTCCGGTGGGCGGTTTGCGGGTTTAAATCACCTCAGGGTATGACTATGCGATGCATTTGACCTGCGGTCGTCGCATGGTGGCTCTGGCAGCAATCCACATACGCAGAGATGTGTTCGTGGATGTCAAAGAACGGTACAGCGAGTAAGTGTGCAGACGTTTCCAGACGTGCTAATGGTGACTGCGTGTTGAAAATGGCTCAAAGAACACATATTGATGACGTTATGAGGGGTAGAATACTAGGGCGACTGGAGGCTGGTCAAACACAGCGGTCGTAGCACGGGTCCTCTGTGTGCCAAAAAGTGTGACCTCAAGATTATGGCAACTATTCTAGCAGACAGGAAACGTGTCCAGGCGCTACAGTATGGGACGTCCACAGTGTGAAACACCACAAGAAGACCGATATCTCACCATCAGTGCCCGCAGACGGATACAGAATACTGGAGGTAGCCTTGCTCGGGAACTTACCGCAGCCACTGGAACAGTTGTCTCCAGGCACACGGTCTACAGACGGCTGAACAGATATGGTTTATTCGCCCGGAGACCTGCAAGGTGCAGTCCACTGACACCTGGTCACAGGAGAGCCCCCAAAGCCTGGTGTCAAGAACATGGTACATGGTCATTGGAACAGTGGTCCAAGGTTATGTTCAAGGACGAGTCCAGGTATAGTCTGAACAGTGGTTCTCACCGGGTTTTCATCTGGTGTGAACCAGGAACCAGGTACCAACCCCTTAATGTCCTTGAAACGGACCTGTATGGAGGTCATGGTTTGATGGTATACCCCTGCATGTCTTTGACAGAGGAACTGTAACAGGTCAGGTGTATCGGGACGGGACGTCATTTTTCACGAGTTCGTCCGCCTTTTCAGTGGTGTAGTGGGTCCCGTCTTCCTCCTGATGAATGATAACGCACGGCCCCACCGAGCTGCCATCGTGGAGGAATACCTTGAAACAGAAGATATCAGGCGAATGGAGTGGCCTGCCTGTTTCCCAGACCTAATGCCCATCGAGCACGTCTGGGATGCTCTCGATCGACGTATCACTGCACGTCTTCAAACTCCTACAACATCTCAGGAGCTCCGACAGGCACTGGTGCAAGAATGGGAGGCTGTAGCCGGCCGTGGTGGCCGAGCGGTTCTAGGCGCTTCAGTCCGGAACCGTGCGACTACTACGGTCGCAGGTTCGAATCCTGCCACGGGTGTGCTGTCCTTAGGTTAGTTAGGTTTAATTAGTTCTAAGTTTAAGGGGACTGTCCCATAGTGCTCATAGCCATATGAACCATTTTGGAGGCTATACCCAAGCATCTGCTCGACCACCTCATCCAGAGTACGCCAACCCGTTGTGTGGCCTGTGTACGTGTGCATGGTGATCGTATCCCATATTGACGTCGGGGTACATGCGAAGGGAACAGTGGGGTTTTGTAGCACATGTGTTTCGGGGTGGTTGTCTCAACTTATTACCAATACCGTGGACTTACAGATCTGTGTCGTGTGTGTTCCCTATGTGCCTATGTTATTAGCGCCAGTTTTGTGTGGTGCCACCTTGTGTGGCACCACATTCTGAAATTATTATTAATTTATGAACATAGGTGCAGATGTAAATTCAATTCGTGTAAGTAACTTGAATATAGTGAAGCTGGAAAGATACCGTGTTCTAGGGTCACCGTCTTTGAGACTAGCAGGTTGTCAAAAAGTACTGCGTCTGGCGTTGGAACTCAGACATTGCATAAATTTCGCATAAAAATAATCAGCAATTGCAGCCGAAGGCATCCGGCACACAGACTAACCCTCGTTCTGCTAACGGCCTTCTCAAAGAGGGCGAAGGAGTGGACAGATATACGCGGGACCTTCTTACCCATCCACGAGGTTGAAAATTGCCCCCGTCAGGTGGAACAATCAACAGTGATCAGCGGCATGAGGATGCAGACGGCTATGGAAATCTATATTTATATTCCGCAGGCCACTTGATGTTGTGTGGCAGAGGTTACTTCTGGTACCACTATCTCATTCCATCTTCCCTGTTTCATTCGGAAACAGCCGCGCGGGATTAGCCGAGCGGTCCAAGGTTGTGCAGCCATGGACCGTGCGGCTGGTCCCGGCAGAGGTTCGACTCCTCCCTCGGGCATGGGTGTGTGTGTTTGTCCTTAGGATAATTTAGGTTAAGTAGTGTGTAAGCTTAGGGAGTGATGACCTTAGCAGTTAAGTCCCATAAGATTTCACACACATTTGAACATTTCATTCGGAAACAGTGCGTGGGAAGAAAGGCTGTCGGTAAACACCTGTATTGCCTTAAGTTTTCAAATTTTCTCACACAACAACCCTGCTGTGGCGTATGTCACTAGAGTTTGTTGAGCATATCCGTGCTGCAATTCGCTGCTCTTCATCGGATTTTCTCTATCCCTTCCGTTAGTAATATATGGTAAGGGTGCCAAAGTAATTAACAACACTCAAGAATTGGTCGAACAAGGGTTTTGCAAGTCACTTTTTTCGAGGGTGAGTTGCATTTCCTTAACGTTCTTCCTATGGATCTGCTTTTATTACTATTTGTTTTATGTGGTTATTCCATTTAAGGTCGCTCCAGATGGTTACTCTTACAGATCGTTTATTAATTTGTCATAAGCGTTGTAGTTACATACTGGTGGATCTGTTCTCCTATGTACGTGCAATACATTACATTTAATTACGCTCATCGTCAGCTGCCAGTCTCTTCACCATTTATCGGTTCTCTACAGGTGCTTTTGCAAATTGGTACAGTCTTCCGGCGTTGCTACCTTCTTCCTTCTTGTAAACAACCACATCATCTGTATTAAAGAACGTGACTAAATAATCTCTACGAGTCCCCCACTGGGATCTGTGCCAGAGGGCAGCCAATGGGGGGGGGGGGGGGGGGTGACTATGAGAAATATATTTAACAACCAGCGGAGATGTAACATTCTACGAATTGTACGATTGTCGGCGGTCTGACAGTAATATAGAAGCTAGAAAATCATGAGAAAAGAAATGCAAAGGCTGAGTCTAGATATACTGAGTGGAGTGAAATGGTAGGAAGGTAATGATTTATGGAGAGACAGATACAGAGTAATACACCATCGGAGAAAAATAACACAACGGGAGTAGAAATTGTTATGAATAGGGGTGTAGGACAGAGAGTTACTATGAAAAATTCAGCGATATGATTATTCTCATCAAACTCGGCAATGAACAAACGCCAACAACAATAATTCACATATACAGGGTGATTCAAAGTTCCTGTTACAGTCTTTTAGGGGTTGTACGGAGAACTTTCATGAAGTTTTGACAAGAAACCATGTTCGGAAATGTACCATTTGAATGTAAAATCAGTTTGAGGGCCAGGTCACCTTCAAATCTCTCGATTCCCGGTACGCACACAAGATGAGGGGCGCCGTAGTAAGTCCTAATTGTAATTATGACATCACATGATACCTTAGTCCGGCTACAGTAACAGCTGCGAGGAATTGGTATGTTCGAAACTAGGAGGGTTCACTGTGGTGCTCAGTGGACGCGCTGCACTGCAGACTTCGAATAAAGCGTCATTCGTCACACACAACCGAACCCGATGACTTCGTCTACTAATTCCCCAATAGAGTCCCTAGAAGGCTGTAATAGTAATTTTGAATCGCCTCGTATATGATTATGCCACATGCAGAAGATTGAAGAGAAAGTATATGAGGGTATTCATTAAATATGCAAAGGGGGTGAAAATCTAACAGAAATGGGTGAGAGGAATGCTGCAGTAGAGGAGACAAGCGAAGACAGCGTTACGGGAGAATGTGGTCTCGGTAGTAGGAATGGAAAAGAATAAATTTCAGCTATTTGGGAGGTTCGTAAGATTAATAAAAAGAACAGATACACATAACAAAAACTTTAGTCATCAGTAATATATTCTTCTTCACTACAGTCTGCCTACGCGGCGATAAATTTTCGATTCCACCATTGTAGAAATCGCATGGTTTGCAGGTGAAGATCTTGTCGAGCCATGTTCGAAAAGGAAGTTCCTTGAAGGTTGTTCGTCAGAGAGCGGAAATGGTGACAATCTGAGGGCGCAACATCATGCGAAAAAGGTGGGTGTTGAATGACTTCCCAACCCAATTTCTGTATGGGGTTTTTGTCAGTCTAGCGAAATGCGGGTAGGCGTTTTGCTGGAGTAGTATCACTTCAAACAGTCTTCTTAGTCGTCGTTGTTGGATTGCGTCTGCAGGACTTTTCAGTTGTTGACAATAAATATCAGCAATGGTCCACCAACGTAGCGTAGCGGTAGCGTTACCGCCTACAACGCAAGCGGGCCTGGGTTCGATTCCCGGCAGGGGACTGGGTGTTGTTGTCCATCACCATTTTCATCATCATTAACATGCAAGTCGCCGAAGTGGCGTCAACTAAAAAGACTTGCAATACGGCGGCCGAACCCCGAAGGGGATATCCCGGTCAGTAAATGCCATACGATCGTTTCATTTCAATATCAGAAATGATGATTACAACCTTGGGCAAGTAATTTGTAGTACACCACACCGTCGCTGTTCCACCAGGTGCATAACATTATCTATCGTGGATGCGCGCAGGTCTTGTTCGGGAAGTAGCTGCTTCGTTTGGGCTCATTGCCTTCTTTTTCTTATGTTAGCATGAAAACACCACTCTTCGTCACAAGTAACGATACAGGAGGGGAATGGTCGGCGTTGTTGACGCACCAATTGATGACGAACAGAGATGCACATACGGGCATCCGCTGACTTTTGTGATTTTGGCTTAGAGCATGCGGTACCCATACACCCGATTTTTGAATCTTCCTCACTGCATGCAAATGTAGCACGATAGTAGAACGATCACAGTTCATCGCATTTGCCAATCCTCGAGTACACTGAGGTGGATCATTGCGCATTAATTCATTTAAACGATCTTCATCGAACACTAAAGGTGTTCCTAATGTCGAAACGATTCTCCTTAGAACGTAAAAACATTTTCTTGCTGTGCTCTGTCCAGTGACATTATCCTCATACACGGGGCAAATGTTTCTGACTGCCTCCGATTCTGTCTCTCCTCTACTGAATTCAAACAGAAGAATATGTCTGAAATGTTCCGATTTGTTCATTTCGCACTCCATTTTCTAGCGCCCACAGCTCCACCCACTATCACCAGATGACAAAATGACAATACGTAAACTGACACAAGGACAGTGAACTACAAATAAAAAATGACAGTTGATAACCCATAGTAACCGGAATAGCAACATGCGAAACAAAACCGCTAAGAACTTATGCACCAATCTAAAATTAGCAAATACAGTGCTCAAAACGTACAAGAGGTGGAGGCCTGGAGACAGGGAAAGAACCCGGTGGGATTGCATGATGTCATGCCATTTCGAAATCAGTTTTGGAATTTTCCGCCTATTCAGGCGCAGTTACAGACTCAGATCACAATTTAGGAGTGATGAAAAGTAGACTGACGTTTAAAACAATCGTTCGGTCGAATCACTGTGGAAAAAATTGGGGTTCTGAAGTACGGTGGAGTGATGAGATGCGATCGAATTCTCTCAGATAGTAGATATTGCGATAATGAATACAGTAGGCAGTTCAATTGGAGAAGAACGGATATGGCAGTCACAGAAGGTGGACAGACAAACAGAGAAGAGATAACTACGAAGAGAACTTGGGTATCAGAAGAAATGCTTCAACTGTATTAATGCAGAGTCTCGTGGCGATAACATTGAATAAAATGTTCTCGGGTTTCCAACCGCGTCAGTTGCTTAAAACTACACAAGCACTCCTTGGCCATTGTCAAGTGCTATGACTGCCAGTGGACTGCCGGCTGTGACGTCACTGGTGCGCGTGACATTGTCATATATGGACATGTTTTGAGTCGGCATTCGATGTTCCCTCTTCAACGGCGCGATCGCTGGATCCCACGCAGCACTGAGCTGCAAGTCACCGTCTCTATTCAGGCTGTTTGCGGTAATTTTTATTTCAATAGCTTCCCAGAAGCCGTTAGTGCGAGCCGCGACAGAGGTATCGTCAAATTTTATGTGGTGACCGTTTTCTAACGCATGCTCAGCTAACACAAATTTCTCTGGATAGCGTTGGCGGTAATACCTCTCATGTTCTCTCCTGCGTTGTTCCACAGTGCGCACTGTTTGTCCGATGTTCAAAATGGTTCAAATGGCTCTGAGCACTATGGGACTTAACTTCTGAGGTCATCAGTCCCCTAGAACTTAGAACTACTTACACCTAACTAACCTACAGACATCACACACGTCCATGCCCGAGGCAGGATTCGAACCAGCGACCGTAGCAGTCACGCGGTTCCGAACTGTAGCGCCTAGAACCGCTCGGCCACTCTGGTCGGCTTTGTCCGATTTACTTCTGGCCACACTCACAAGGTATTTTTGTAGACTCCAGGTGTTCTGAGACCTACTACGTCTTTAACTGGTCCCAGTAATTGACGGATTTTCGTTGGAGATCTGAAGACTGATTTGATCTTGTACCTTTTCAACAGGTGGCTTATGTTGCCCGAAACAGAGCCAGAGAATGGGAGCTAAACAATTTTTTTTTCCTGCTCTTCGTCGGTGGTCTTATTCTGATATTTCCCAGAAATCACTTCTTTCACTTGATGGGCGCTGTGGCCGTTATTCCTCAAAACCTTGCGTAGGTGGCTCAGTTCATGGGGCAGGTTATCGTCGTCTGATACTACTCTTGCACGATGCACCAATGTTTGTAATACTGTGCGCTTCTGTGCTGAATGATGATGGCTGGTGGCGTGCAAACACCATGAATAGAGACGGTGGCTTGCAGCTCAGCGCAGGGTGGGATTCAGCGATCGCGCGGTCGAAGAGGGCACATCGAACGCCGACTCAAAACATGCCCATATATGGCAATGTCACGGGCACCAGTGACGTCACAGCCGGCAGCTAGCGTATATAAGAGCGCAACAGTCATACCACTTGACAATGGCCAAGCAGTGCTTGGTCGAAAGCTCGTGTAGTTTTAAGCAATTGATGTGGTTGGAAACCCGAGAACATTTTATTCAATGCTTCAACTAATCGACAAAATAAGGGAGTACATAAATGTTCATAGAGAAGTAGGAATTATGCACACCACTTTATTTCATGTGTAAACTCATAACAAGTGCAAATGACGCTGTACTGAGGTGCGATCTGTGGGCACAGGGTAGTGGGGTTCGTGCTCTTTGCTTAACGCGCGCGAGAGCGGTTGATTGCGGAAGGTGTAACCGCAAGCTCCTGAGGCGACATACTTATGCAGACGCCCCTCGGTGGAACTCTGGTGCTGCCTTCTTTACTTTCTTGGTTTTATGTAACTGCAGAGTGTAATAAGACTTAAAAGGAGCTGCTCTGCCTTTAATCCTTCGTGATGGTAGACGTGTTCGACACTGGGATATTTCTTGTTAGTTCTCGTGCGTCGTCTTAGGCACCTA
Organism: Schistocerca americana; assembly: GCF_021461395.2. Lineage (NCBI taxonomy): Eukaryota > Metazoa > Arthropoda > Insecta > Orthoptera > Acrididae > Schistocerca > Schistocerca americana. The sequence continues at coordinate 157,913,856 of NC_060119.1, read as the reverse complement.
AGGGAAATTTCATGTTTGAAGTTAAACAGAATTCGAAGTATGATGCCCAATGTATCGAGAGTGCTGTAAGAAGGATACTCAACATGTGCATGCAGTTAAGATGCGTCTTCAAAATTAATTTTTGACTTACCAATAATCGTTGTCACGGATTGACTGCTATGATATACGTCGGCGTTGCGTAAATCCGGTTGCGTAGAAGACTCTGCAATTTCTACCCGGTTGTAATACTCATTTTGCCATCATAGGATAATTTAACTTGCAAATTGTACTCACTCTGCTCCACGAACTCCGAATTTTTTATGTGACAATCGACCACTGCATCCAGGTGAGCCCGTGTTCTCACTTCACGGCATAGAAACTATTTCTGTACGTATCGTACTAAAGAATTTAAGAAGACCAGCAGCTTACTGAGATGAATGTGAGAGGTAAAAGAGCGACAAGTAACTGAAAATTGTGTTGTCTGAGTGATCAAGAGTTAAAGCTATATCGATGGATTATGCAATTAAATAATTTTTTCGTCCAGAATCAAAGATCGATAATTAAATCTGTATATCAGTTAAAAATTAATAAATGTATGAACTTTTAAGTGATAGTAGTCATTTCCATAAATGAGGAATACTTACAACGAATGTTCGGGTGGTGCTCATTCATTCAGCCCAACAGTGGAACGAGAATTATGACGATAAGAATTTAGGGCTAATAGAAAACTCAGTCCTCAAGCGGAGGAAACCTACGACGTGATCTGGAATCGATCCCAGGGATCTTGGTAATCCGCCACGCTGACCGCTCAGCTACCGAGGCGGACGAGTTCATATTTAAGATCTATTTTAAAGGCCAAATCTGTTAACTGGCAGTACCAGTTAGTGAACTATTAATTTCAGAACTGAAATAACCACCTACTTCGCACTTCATAATTTTCTCACCACTAATTGCTGAGTGGGCTGCGTAGCCTTAACTCATTAAATTACACCACTTGCTGTCCAAACCACTTAGCCTTACGCGTCACATCTACTTTGTTATAGACAGATACAGTTTGGTTGCCAAATGGCAAACTAACAAAGAAAAAGACACATACATCTCCATCTACGTCTCCATGATTGCTCGGTAGTTCACAATTAAGTGCTTGGCAGAGAGCTCATCGAACCACCCTTAAGCTTATTCTCTACCGTCCCACTCTCGAACAGCTCGTGGGAAAAAGGAACACTTCGGTCTTTCCCTGTGAACTCTGATTTCTCTTAGTTTATCATGATGACAATTTCTCCCTATGCAGTTGGACGTTAACAAAATATTTTGCCACTGAAACTTAATGAGAAGCTCTTGCCTCAGCGAAAAACTTCTTTGTTTTAATGACTGACACTCCAGTTTGGGAGTCATGTCCGTGGCACTGTCTCCCTCATTTCTCGACGACACAAAAAGAACTGCCCTTCTTTGAAATTTTTCGATGTCATCCACGAATCCTGTTTGATGCGGGTCCCCCACTGCGCAGCAGTACTCAAAAAGAGGGAAGGAAGCGTAGTGTCAGCAGTCGGTTCAGTAGACCTGTTACATTTTCTAAGTGTTCTTCCAATAAATGAGAGTGTCTGGCTTTCTTTCTCCACAACATTATTTGTGTAATCGTTCCTGTTTAAGTAATCGTAATCTCTAAGTATTTAGAGCTTACAACCATTAGATTTACGTGCTTTTTCGCGTAACTGAAACTTAGCGGATTCCTTTTTGGTACTCATGTGGGTGACGTCACACATTTTATTATTTAGAGTTAATTGTCACTTTTTACAGCATACGTATATATTGTCCAAAACATTTTGCATTTCGTTTTGATCATCTGGTGACTTTACAAAACGGCAAACTACAGCTTCATGTACAAACAATCTAAAAGGGCTGCTCAGGTTGTCTCCTCAAACATTTATGTAGATTAGGAACAGCAGACGGCATATAACGCTTCTTGGGGAACGCCAGATCTTACTTCTGTTTTACTCCATGATTTTCCGTCAGTTATTACGAACTTTGACATTTCTGTAAGGCGAGATATAACGTATAATATAGAGATTTAACTCACTGAGGAACGAAATAAAAAGGAAGTGCAGGTAAGACAAGCGAAATGGTTGTTCGAAAAATGCGAAGAACTAGAAAAACTAATGATATTCGGGAAACTGATTCGGCGTCCAAAAATGTCAAAACAACATCCGGTAAAATTAAAAGCAAATAGTGCTAGAGGAAGAGTGATACAGAGCGTGCAGCAGGTATGACGGGTGAGTCTCTCCATCGGCATTTGTCATCGCTGAGAGCAGTGTGCTCATTACACGGGAGTGGGACGTTCGTGCCTGACGCTTGTGCAGCGCGTGCGTGAGCACGCATGACTTCTCCTGCATTGCCGCATTATCTGGAACGCATAAATCCGTCCAATTGTCTGCCGACATCAACATTGTCACGCGGACACGACACCGTGCTGGCTTCCGCTGCGTCACTGCCTCTGCTTCCGATGCGCTATTCGTCGAGGTCGGCTCTACCTGACGGAACCTTCTGTGTGCAGAAGACATGACAGTGAAGAGACAGAAGATCCACTATTAGAATCAATATTTAATAGACTTTTGGACGATTTGAGATCAAATAAGGCAGAAAGGATGGATAACATTCCATCAAAATATCTAAAATCATTGGGGGAAGTGGCAACGACACGACTGTTCACGTTGGTGAGTGGCATATACCATCACACTTCCGGAAAAACATCATCGATACAATCCGTAAAATAACAAGTGCTGACAAACGCGAGAATTATCGTACAATCAGGCTAACAGCTCACGCGTCCAAGATCCTGAAAGAAATAATATGCAGAAGTATGTAAAAGAAAACTGAAAATGTTTTAGATGACGATCAGTTGGCTTTAGGACAGGTAAAGCCACCAGAGAGGCAGTTCTGACACTGCGCTTGATAACAGAAGCAAGACTGAAGAAAAATCGAGACACATTCAAATGGCTCTGAGCACTATGGGACTTAACATCTGAGGTCATCAGTCCACTAGAACTACTTAAACCTAACTAACCTAAGGACATCACACACATCCATTCCCGAGGCAGGATTCGAACCTGCGACCGTAGCGGTCGCGCGGATCCAGACTGAAGCGCCTAGAACCGCTCGGCCACCAGGGGCCGGCGAGACACATTCAAAGGATTTGTCGACGTTGAAAATGTCAAATGGAGCAAGGTGTTCGAAATTGTGAGAAAATTCTGGGTAATTTATACGGAAAGACGGGTAGGATACAACATGTGCAACAACCAAGAGGGGACAATAAGACTGCGAAATGAAGAACGAAGTGCTCGAATTTAAAACGGTGTAAAACAGGGACGTATTCTTTCGCTCCTACTCTTCAATCTATACATCGAAGAAGCAGTGACGGCAATGTCTCCATGGAAACAACTATCGTGACTGGTTAATTTTCAAAATGTTTAGTAAACTGACTAAATATCATAATTATTCAGTGCATAACTGGTTTCAGTTGCCACAACTATACTCTTTAGTTGACGTTATTGGTATGGTAGTATTCGAACGGTTAATACTGAACCCAGTTCAGTTTTGATGCCGTGTGTACTTCAACAGGCAATAACTTGTGACCTATTTGCTTGAATAAACACTCAACATGATAAGTGGTAATGATAATCTTCAGACCTCATACAACGATGCTCAGCAATTCACGTTCATGGAGATCGTAACGCTTGCTCCGTCCTCCATCTCCGCGTACCATCATGGTATGAGGTATGAAGATGGTCAGAAAGTGACCGAAACCGGTAACCACAACAATAAAGGTTTCTTGCGGTCCAGACTGTTTTTGTTCATTTTAAAGTATTAACAAGAAAAAGCACCGCCCTCCACGAGGAATGTTCTCAAAAACTACTCGTAATGATAATTTGTGGCACCATTAGGATTCGACGCTATTATCGTCTGCTCTGAGGGATGACGCTGCAGTATACTGCGATCCTCGGTCACGGAAAGCTGTGGATTACCTCCGGTGACACATTAACAAAACTTTCCTGGGACATAAAACCTCTTATCGGCACTCGAACGTCTGCGGAGTATGCATGTAAATGTAGATCCAAATGAGCTTCAGCATGTATTCCGAAAGCAGAAAACGTCCGAATATAGGCCCTGACAAGTCACACGAAATCCAGTTGGCTCTCTACAGATATGGATGGCGTAACGTGGTGGGTTCGTTGTTTATAAGTATTCATACAGCCTTCGAGTCAGTACAGTAACACGTCTAGGAAAGGAAATACCTTCACAACGATGGTTGCGATTGCGAAACTCAGCGCGGTATGCACAGTGGAGACATCTAAAAACACAGAAGTAGCATTGGTGTAATATAACGTTTGATTGCATATCAGTAACTAAGCTCATATGTTACTCATAATATAGACCTTTCATAAATGATGGTTTAGTCTATGACGACAAACGACATGATATTTAGTTGAATAATAATAACATATAAGTTTGTTGCATAGGCTGGAAAACTATCTTGCAATAAGGAGTTATTCGATTTTCGAAACATAAATTTCCAATAGGCGTAGCCTACACAAGTAATATGTCGCACTAGAGCCAGTCATATTACTTCAATATTTATGCCCAATATTCTGCAGAAATATGATGAGCATAACTTCAGTTCCAGGTAAGCGAGAACCGTACGAAATTATTAACTGTCCTCGAAAGCAGTTCTTTATCAAACGCTAGCAGTGTCCTTATTTGAATAGTGTATATACTGGAGCGCCAAAGAAACTGGCACAGGCATGCGTATTCAAATACAGATATATGAGAACAGGCAGAATACGGCGCTGCGGTCGGCAACGCCTATACGAGACAACAAGCACCTGGGCAGTTGTTAGGTTGGTTACTGCTGCTACACTGGCAGATTATCAAGATTTAATTGAGTTTGAACGAGGTGTTATAGTCGGCGCACGAGCGGTGCGACACAGCATCTCCAAGGTAGCGATAAAGTGGGGATTTTTCCGTACGACCATTTCACGAGTGCACCGGGAATATCAGGAATCCGGTAAAACTTCAAATTTCCGACATCACTGCGGCCGGAAATGATCCTCCAAGAACGGGACCAACGACTTCTGAAGAAACTCGTTCAACGTGACAGACGTGCAACCCTTCCTCAAATTGTTGCAGATTTCAATGCTGGGTCATCAACAAGAGTCAGCGTGCGAACCATTCAACGAAACGTGTGGTGTCACCGCCTGGCACCACACATGCTAGGTGGTAGCCTTTAAATCGGCCGCGGTCCGTTAGTATACGTCGGACCCGCGTGTCGCCACTGTCAGTGATTGCAGACCGAGCGCCACCACACGGCAGGTCTAGAGAGACGTCCTGGCACTCACCCCAGTTGTACAGCCGACTTAGCCAGAGATGGATCACTGACAACTACGCTCTCATTTGCCGAGACGATAGTTAGCATAGCCTTCAGCTACGTCATTTGCTACGACCTAGCAAGGCGCCATAGCATTTGATATTGAGATTATAACATGTACCGTCAAGAGCGATGTACACCAATTGTGGATTAAAGTTAAGTATTATATCAACTACGTACTTCATTTGCTACTATTAATTCCCTTAACTGTTCCAGACCTCACGCCAGTCAGCGTGTAATTAAACGCGTGCATTTCGGCCTCCTCTAGCAACACAGTGTTGGCTCTTCTGCCAACACTTCAAAACGTCATCGAGGTGGGCTTTCGGTGCCTGAGGCCCATTCGCGTGCTCTTCATGGCCGTACGACACAAGTCCTTGCGCCACGCCTGAGCCCGTCAAAACCGACTTTGGACTGTTGATGACTGGAAACAAGTTTATTTGTCGGATGAGTCTGGCTTCAAATTGTATCGAGCGCATGGACGTGTACGGATATGGAGACAACCTCATGAATCTATTGGACCCTGCATGTCAAGCTGGTGGAGGCTGTGTAATGGTGCGCATTTGGTCTGAATGGGACCTCTGATACGTCTAGATGAGACTCTGACAGGTGACACATGCTGTATGATCACCTGCATACATTCATGTCCATTGTTCATTCTGACGGACTTGGGTAATTCCAGCAGGACAATGTGACGTCCCACACGCCCAGAATTGCTACAAAGTGGCTCGAGGAACACTCTTCTGGGTTTAAACACTTCCGCTGGTCGTCAAACTCCCCTGAAATGAACATTATTGGGCATAACTGGGATGCCCTGCAGTGTGCTGTTCAGAAGACATCTCCACACTCTCGTACTCTTACGGATTTATGAACAGCCCTGCAGCACTACTTCAGACATTACTCGAGTCCATGCCATGTCGTGTTGCGGCACTCCTGCGTGCTCGCAGAGGCCCTACACGATATTAGATAAATGTACCGGTTTCTTTTGCTCTTCAGTGTATGTGAATAGTGTATGGGATCTAAATTAGGTTGGGCTGAGGAAATCGGACATAGACCAACAAGGGCTTATTTGACTGGGGAGAGACAGTCAAACTAACATTGAAACTTGTCAAATGTCGAATGCTCGAAGACATGCACTGTATATCTCTTCACAATGTTCTTGAAAAATTTATTGGCCCTAGAAAAAAACCCGGATCTTCTGCACCTCCATGCGTTCTATTATTTTAGAGATCGAGAAAAAGATATTCTTAACAAATAACAGCTCGCACAATGGCATACAAGCGTTCATGTATCCCATAATCCGTCCAATAATAGAATTTTACTTAATTTTGGTGAATGATGCAAAATGGAACACTTTGCCATACGCTTTTCCTACGCACACCCACCCACCCACCCACACACACACACACACACACACACACACACACACACACACACACACTCTGATTGGACTTCCGACTCATTTTAACAACCGATTGTGCCCAGTCGACTTTCTTGTTCAGTTGTTTTCTTCAGTCGAATGAAATAAGTGATTGAAACCATCTCTGTGGCCAGGTCACTTACACGAATGTTTTCACTCACGCTCCTGGATTGTGTGGTTTGGTTTAATGTGTGGGAACCAACTGGTGTAAGTCTCTGATAGTTACGGCAGTTGTGTGAATATTTTGGTTGGTTTTAAAATGTTCATGAGTGGAACTATATTATAAGTTAACTTTTATTTAAATTTATTGAAGTTGGTTTGCCCCCATTACCTATAACTCTACTTCGGTAGATCCTGAGGCACAGAAAGCATGTAGGATTTCTGTTTTTTCATTGTGTTGTGACTTAATAACCTGCTTTTTAAGCGTATTATGTCACTTCCCGCAAGAATTTCTATCTGAGAGACATTTTAGTCATCACCTGCCAATTTTCTTTGAACTTACTTAACTAATATCGAACTGGGTGTACGTGTGCGTATGTGTGTGTATGTTCCACATCTCCTACTAAACCACTGGATCGATTGCAACCTAAATTGGTACATATATCGCTTATTTTCAGGCAACAATCAGTGGGGGAAGGTGGGGGGGGGGGGGGGGCGGTTAGGAACCACCTAACTATCATAGACATATATGACGTCATAAACAATGAGATGCATGAAAAACGGCCGCATACTGCATGACGTGAAAATTTATTACTTCTGTACTACTAACTGTATTCGCCATAAATTATGCTGCCCACACAGGCCTCTAAGTGCATCTACAAAATTATATCATAGAACAGAACATAGCTCAACACATATGATGTCATAATCAAGAGGTGCGTGAAACCGCGCCGCATCATGCATCACAATTATTTTATTACGTCTTTGCGACTAACTCTATTCGCGCAGACAACATCCACATATTCCGCTCAGTTCACCTACAATAATGTATCACTATAATTCAACAGATATGTCATAAGCACTGAGACGCGTGAAAAAAATGCTGCACGATGCATGACATTTTAACACATTTATTCCTTACTACTAACACACGCCTGCAGTCGAGATAACTTAAGGAACTACCTGACACCTGGCTTCGCTTTTGAATGCTTTCAACTGTGAAGCGCCAACGGCTAGAGGGAAAAAGAATAGCTATGGACAGGCACTGCCAGAGAGGCGTTTAAATAATCGCATAGTAGACACAGTATGCAGTTGCACCCAGCGTGCAGAAACTGTCCGGGTTATTGCACTTATACATTTCTAATAGATGTATATTCCTTTGTACGACTGTTTCATAATTTCAAAGGTGTTTTCACGAATACACGTAAATGAAATTTTTTCGATATTACACTAAAAACACAGTTCATGTTCTGTTTTCATTTCGAACACAAAATTGACAGTGCCGGGTTTGTCAGTCAATATTAAAAAAAGAAAAAAAAAACTGAGTGATTCTTTCAGCAGTTGCACATAGCATTGAATTTATATTGAGTGCGAGTTTTGAACCAGTCATACGACTTCTTTCATTCCCTTGCAACTGAGGGTTTCGGCATCCTGATTCAGACGCGAAGTTCACTATTAAGAAAGCCCCTATTCGTAAACGTGAAAGAGAAACTGTATTGAAAGCTATCAGAATGACAGTAACAGTGACGAATACGATAGTAAAAAGTAGTAAGAATATCGAATAGGTCAAATTTTTTCGCTCGGAACTGAGTGCGCGTGGCTGCGTCGACTGTTTCCATTCGGTTGTTCTCACAGGCTGGTCGCAGCAGAAGGAAATGTATGAATGGTTAACTCACAGACATATACTACTACAGGTTTCAGAATAGACTGTTCTCTTTCGGTTGCTCGCACAGACAACTTGAAACTACGGGTGAAAAATTAGCTGGTAGATAAAACAGTATGAGCTGATTGTTTCCCAGTATTCGAATGAGTCGATTGTTTACATAATTCGTTTGTACCGGTCACTATGCGCGCGCAAGCATACACACACACACACACACACACACACACACACACACACACACACAAAAGCGCGCGCACGGAGAAAATCTCTGCTGTAGCGTGGCACGATGTGACAGTTAGCTTTTGGTCCAGGAGGGGACCACATAGGACGCTATCGCTGCTGACTGTGGGGCGTTGCTTGTAGCGTTGTTTGGGAGGCGACAGGCAACTGTAGTTGAGCTTATCAGCAGGTAGCAGGCCGCCAACGGAACTCCAGCTCCGACGCGAAATGCGGGAACGAGCCACGTTATCTTTGTGGGAGTGTTGACGTGGTCTGCACCGTGCTGTGGCAAACAGTTGCTTTGTCGAATGGAATATCATAATGTGTACAGCATCGTGGGGTGTATCTAGTTAAGCAAGCTACGGAAACGTCGGTCCTTCTCCCCGGATTCCGTAGATACTGTGCCTTCTTTTCAGAAGCACTGGAAAAGTGTACCATTTGGAATCCGGTAGTGGGTATACTGCGAAGTACATTATTGTCCTGCTTTTCTGAGCCCAACCGCTGTTCCAAACTTCTCTTCTGGCAACTTTCATACAAGAGCACGCACGCTAGGACGCACGTCACGTGATTCATGAAACCACAAGAACATTGTCTCGCATACATTTCACACGGTTTTTAGTAAAATAAAACGTTCATTTCCTACGTATGCCCTCCATACACACTCTGATTCTCTCCGGAATATTTGCAAAATATATAACTAAAAAATAATTTTAAAGTGGTTATTGTTACGTCAGGACCTATTGCAATGAAAGTAAAGGAAAGTGTAGTAAATTTACACTACCGGCCATTAAAATTGCTGCACCACTAAGATGGCGTGCTACAGGCGCGTACTTTAACCGACAGGAAGAAGATGCTGCGATATGCAAATGATTAGCTTTCCAGAGCATTCACACAAGGTTGGCGCCAGTGGCGACACCTACAACGTGCTGACATGAGGAATGTTTCCAACCGATTTCTCATACACAAATAGCAGTTGACCGGCGTTGCCTGGTGAAACGTTGTTTGGATGCCTCGTGCAAGGAGGAGAAATGCATACCATCACGTTTCCGACTTTGATGAAGGTTGGATTGTAGCCTATCGCGAATGCGGTTTATCGTATCGTGACATTGATGCTCGCGTTGGTCGAGATCCAATGACTGTTAGCAGAATATGGAATCGGTGGGTTCAGGAGCGTAATACGGAACGCCGTACTGGATCCCAACGGCCTCGTATCACTAGCAGTCCACATGACAGGCATCTTATCCGCATGGCTGTAACGGATCGTGCAACCACGTCTCGATACCTGAGTCAAGAGATGGGGACGCTTGCATGACAACAACCATCTGCACGAACAGTTCGACGACGTTTGCAGCAGCATGGACTATTAGCTCGGAGACCATTGGTGCGGTTACCCTTGACGCTGCATCACAGACAAGAGCGCCTGCGATGGTGTACTCAACGACGAACCTGGGTGCACGAATGGCAAAACGTCATTTTTTCGGATGAATCCAGGTTCTGTTTACAGCATCATGATGGTCGCATCCGTGTTTGGCGACATCGCGGTGAACGCACATTGGAAGCGTGTATTCGTCATTGCCATACTGGCGTAACACCTGGCGTGATGGTTTGGGGTGCCATTGGTTACACGTCTCGGTCACCTCTTGTTCGCATTGACGGCATTTTGAACAGTCGACGTTACATTTCAGATGTGTTACGACCCGTGGTTCTACCCTTCATTCGATCGCTGCGAAACCCTACATTTCAGCAGGATAATGCACGACCGCATGTTGCTGGTCCTGTACGGGCCTTTCTGGATACAAAAAATGTTCGACTGCTGCCCTGGCCAGCACAGTCTCCAGATCTCTCACCAACTGAAAACGTCTGGTCAATGGTGGCCGAGCAATAGGCTCGGCACAATACGTCAGTCACTACTCTTGATGAACTGTGGTATCGTGATGAAGCTTCATTGGCAGCTGTACCTGTACGCGCCATCGAAGCTCTGTTTGACTCAATGCCCAGGCGTTATTACGGCCGTTATTACGGCCAGAGGTGGTTGTTCTGTGTACTGATTTCTCAGGACCTATGCACCCAAATGTAATCACATGTCAGTTCTAGTATAATATATTTGTCCAATGAATACCCGTTTATCATCTGCATTTCTTCTTTTAATGGTCAGTAGTGTATTTCTGTGAACTGATCTTTTAAGTTATTGTTTCAACCAATACTGTACACTGAGGTGAGAAAAGTCGTGGGATGTCTCCCAATTTCGGATCTCCATTTGCAAGGCGTACCGCAAGCAGCTCGAAGTAGCACGGGCTCAATCAGTCGTCGGAAGTCCCCTGCGCAAATATTGAGCCGTGCTGCTTCTATATCCGTCCTTAATTGTGAAAGTGTTGCCGGTGTAATATGTTGTGTACGGAATGATCTCTCCATTAAGGCGCAGAACTGTTCGATAGGATTTATGCAGAGCGAAATGAGCGGCAAAATCATTCGTTCGAATTGTCCACAACGTTCTTTAAACCAGTCGCGAATAATTGTAGCTCGACGACATGACATCTTTCTTTGGGAACATGAGGTCCATGAATGGTTGCAGATGGATTCCGAGTAGCCGAATATAGCCATTTCCAGACAATGATCGGTTCAGCTGAACCAAAGCACCCAGTCAGTTCCATGCAAACAAAGCCCAAACCATTATAGAGCCACCACTAACTTGCACAGGGCATGATTGACAACTTCAGTCCTTGGCTTCGTCTGACCTCCACCCCACTCGAACCCTGCCACCAGCTCTTACCAGGTCACGGCTTTCCAGACGTCTAGGGTACAACCGATGTGGTCCAGGAGAGGCGGTGTAGGCAATGTCGTGCCGTTGGCAAAGGCATCGGCGTCGGCGGTCTCCTGCCATAGCCCATTAACGCCATATTTCGCCGCAGTGTCCTAATGGACACGTTCGTCGCACGTCGCACATTGATTACTGCGTTTTGCAATGTTGCTTGTCTGTTAGTACTGACAACTCTAGGCAAACGTCTCTGCTTTTGGTCGTTCACTAAAGGCCATCGGTCACTGCGTTGTCCGTGGTTGGAGGTAAGGTCCGAAATTTCGTATTCTCAGCACACTCTTGACGCTTTGGATCTCGGAGTAGTGGAATCCCTAACGATTCTCGAAATGGAATATCCCATGTATCTAGCTCCCACTACCATTCCCCGTTCAAAGTCTGTTAATTCCTGTCGAGCGACCATTATCACGTCGGAAACGTTTCCACACGAATCACCTGAGTACGAATGACAGCTCCGCCAATGTACTGACCTTTTACGCCTGGTGTAAGCGATGCCACCGCCAACTGTATGCGGTCATATCGCTATCACATGACTTTCGTCACCCAATTCTATAAATGAAGGGGAGATTGAGGAATAAATGGTTCAAATGGCTCTGAGCACTATGGGACTTAACTTCTGAGGTCATCAGTCGCCTAGAACTTAGAACTACTTAAACCTAACTAACCTAAGGACATCACACACATCCATGCCTGAGGCAAGATTCGAACCTCCGACCGAAGCCGTCACGCGGTTCCAGACTGTAGCGCCTAGAACCGCTCGACTACTCCGGCCGGCGATTCAGGAATAATTCTAGGAAATATGTGCGCTGCAAATGGTGAAAATCGCTGACGTATGTTGCTTTGACAAACAGCAGACCGCTACAGCGAGTCAGCTGGGAAGAGCATCGCGGTGAAGCTGGTCGGCTGCTGTATGAAAGTTATGGAAAGTGATTTAAGGACGGTGAAACCACAAGATATCAGACGCCCACGCATCATTACGTAACTCGAAGGTCGTCATTCCCTCTCTATAAAGCAGGATAGACGGCGATATCTGGCGGACATGACAATATGATATAATGCCAGTGTAAGCACAAATACACTGGCGGACAAAAATTGGCCCACTATTTTAGAGGGTTCCAGTTCACTAAAGATTTATTGTTGCAGTAGTGCATATTGAGTACATTAAGTGATTACAGATTACATTTATAGATTAACAGGATAGGCGGTTCTGAGGTACCCGGTATCGACCCATAATGAAACACCCAAATTAGCACGTGGTGTGGCCTCCACGTTCGACTCAAGCATCCAGTCGATCTAACAAATGGCCAATACCATCCTGCGATACGTTATATCCTCTCCTGCTCTACCTGTTCAGGAAGTTCTGTAAGATTCGTTGGATGACGAGTCACTTCTCATCCTATCATACCCCACACGTGCTCGGTTGGAGACATGTTCGGAGATTGCACTGGCCAGTGAGATCGCTACACGTCTTGCAGAACACACTGCGTCTCATAGGCAGATTGTGTAAAAACAACACATTGTCTTGCTGTTGCAAGAATAGCAAAAAGCGTGTCTAACAACTTTCTGCACTTACAGTGCTGGTTAGCGTCCGCTTCAGAAACACCAAAGGTGAACGAGGGAGACCATAAGATCTGTGTGGGGCAAGTGTGTCTTGGACGAATGCACACTACGAGACAGTGCGCACGGGGTCGACGTCGTATGCACGTGCAAGCAGAATCTGCCTTCAGAGCTGAAGGCCACGGTGAGCCATTCCATCTTCCAAGTGATCCTCTGACGGCACCAGTCGATTCATGTACGTCGATGCTGTGGTCTAAGTGGAAGACGGGCTGGAAGAATGGGTGCCCACTGTTAATTAATGATTCGCAACAGTTCCTGTTGGCATGTCTGGGCTTCAAGCCCTCTTAACTGTGTTGTGATAGCTGCACCGTTTACTACTGCTACTCTCACAATACGACGATTCAGACAGGCCTCTGTGTTGAGTGTATGTTTCGTTGCACAACTGACGCAGTACATCGAACGTACGTGGCAATTCTCCGAAAGGACCAACACGGCCCTCGGAAAGCCACAATGTGACACCTTTCAAACATGCTCAGTTGCCTGTAGAAAACCCGAGTGCGTCTCCGTGACATGGTTGCCTTTTCTTTTACAAGTTTGCCTTCTGGCTCCTCGGAAAGCCACAATGTGACACCTTTCAAACATGCTCAGTTGCCTGTAGAAAACCCGAGTGCGTCTCCGTGACATGGTTGCCTGTTTCTTTTACAAGTTTGCCTTCTGGCTGTGAGCAGACACAGACGGCGCTCTGGTAACTATGCCACTACAATGTCTGTTGACGGACGAGGTTGAAACCATTTTCAGCGCATACATCTACTATCCAATAGGTACGATAGTAGTCCTCTTTCCAGGGATACTATTTTTTTTCCTGCAGCGTACTTGCTAGCATACCGTTCAGCGCACATTGTTACAACTCTGCTGCAGACGACTCTCGCTTGTTCCCATGTTGACCGAGCAACACGTCAGTTACGGTTGCAACGAGCGCTATACCGTCGAGATAGGACCGTGGAACAGTGGAAACGTGTCGCCCTATTTAACGAATTGCGTTTCTCGTTACCACGTCGATGCCCGCGTCCAGTTCTGTCGCCCTCAAGACGAAAGGGTGCCCGAAACATACATAGTGCAACGGTCGCAGGTAGGTTGGGGGCTGTATTCCAGTGCTCGTGTGGGCCTTAGTTGGCAGACCCTATGAGACACGCGAACATTATCACAGACCATATGCATCCTTTCGCGCTTTGTATCTTTCCTGACGGCGTTCGCATCTTCCAGCAGGATAACTGTGCATGTTACACGGCCAGAAACGTGCTGCAATGGTGTGAGAAGCATGATAGTGAACTCACGTTGACATCTTGGTCCTCAAATTGGCATATTCCGAATCCAATGGAACACATCCTTTACTCTTTCGGGCGCCAGCACCGCGCTCACAAACCCCTAGCCCGTAATTTGCGTGAACTGCATCTTCTGTGCGTAGACATCTCATGACACATACTTCGGGAAATCTACGAAGAACTTGTTGGGCTGTGGTCGATTTACTTTGCGACTGTAGCTCACAGCTTTCTGCTAGTGGAGTTGCTCTTTTAATCAGCATCCCATACTATCAAACCAGTTGCGTCTGTAACTTAGGTACATGGGCTGCGCACGTCGAGCCGCTCATGTACGCATTCATACCCCGCAGCTAATTCGCTGCGAGTAATAACCTGTAACTATTATTCCGCAGTCATATAGTCTATGCATTGTCTAGAATTAAGAGTTAATAAAATATAAATAAATAAAAAATAAAAATAAAAGATAAATGTATAATTTAATGGTTCAAATGATTCAAATGGCCCTGACCACTCTGTGACTTAACATCTGACGTCATCAGTCCCCTAGAACTTAGAACTACTTCAACCTAACTAACCTAATTACATCACACACATCCATGCCCGAGGCAGGATTCGAACGCGCCTAGAACCGCTCGGCCACTGCGGCCGGCAATAATTTAATGACAAGCGTTCAGTTCCGAGGCCGTAATTGATACAGACGACATAAATATCTCGAATGATGCTTATTCAACAAAGGACATCTGAAATAAACGGCATGCTGTCCTACGACTGTCAGTTAAAATACAAACAGAAAATACCATTAACAGATGCAGTAAAGTTACGTTGAGAGCGTTGAGAAAATTGTAGCAAAATTCCATTTCGTATTCACAATACACGTAATGTTCACCAGCTGGAAACAGTTGCAAGTTCAGCATGATGATTTACAAATTATCACACGTGTTACAAATAATAAGTAGTTACTTATATTCTGTCTGTCCTCAATTCTCAGCGCCCAAGAAACAGGTACAGGCATGTGTATTGAAATGCAGAGGTATGTAAACAGGCAGAATACGGCGCTGTAGTCGGCAACGCCTATATAAGACAACAAGTGTCTGATGTAGTTATTAGATCGGTTACTGATGCTACAATGGCAGTTTATCAAGATTCAAGTGAGTTTCAGTGTGGTGCTATAGTCGGCGCACGAGCGATGGGACACAGCATTTCCGAGGTAGCGATGAAGTGGGGATTTTCCCGTATGAACATTTCACGAGTGTACCGTAATATCAGGAATCCTGTAAAACATCAAATCTCCGACTTCGCTGCCATCGGAAAAAGATTATGCAAAAATCGGACCAACGACGACTAAAGCAAACGTTCAAAGTGACAGAAATTCAACCCTTCCGCAAATTACTGCAGATTTCGAAGCTGGGACATCAAGAAGTATCAGCGTGCGAACCATTCAATGAAACATCATCGATACGGGCCTTCGGAGCCGAAGGCCCACTCGTGTACCGTTGATGACTGCATGACATAAAGTTTTATTCCTCGTCTGGGCCCGCCATCTCCGACATTGGACTGTTGATGATTGGAAAGCTGTTGCCTGGCCGCATGAGTCTCGTTTCTAGTTGTATCGAGCGGATGGACGTGTACGGGTATAGAGACAACTTCATGAATCCATGGACCCTTCATATCAGCAGGGGACTGTTCAAGATGGTGTAGGCTCTGTAATGGTGTGGGGCGTGCGCAGCTGCAGTGACATGGGACCCATGATACCTCTAGATACTACTCTGACAGGTCCAAATATGTAAGCATTCTGTCAAGTCAGCTGCATCCAATTATGGCTCCATGCACTATTGGACATAACATCTGAGGTCATCAGTCCCCTAGCACCGGCTACATCCATTTATGTCCATTGTGCTTTACGACAGACTTGGGCAATTCCAGCAGGACAATGCGACACCCCACGCGTCTAGAATTACTACAGAATGGTTCCAGGAACACTGTTATGAGTTTAAACAATTCCGCTGGCAACAAGACTCCCCAGACGCGAACATTATTGAGCATATTTGGGATGCCTTGCAACGTGCTGTTCAGACGAGACATCTACCCCCTCCTACTCTTACGGACTTATAGACAGCCTTGCAGGATTCACGATGTCAGTTCCATCCAGCACTATTTCAGTCATAAGTTGAGTCCATGCCACGTCGTGTTGCGGCAGTTGTACATGCTCGGGGGGCAGGTGTGACTTTTCATTGTAAATGAAAAAAGTTAAGAGTACTTTGGAGCACATTCAGACCTTTCGAAACATTAAGTCCCTTTAGAAGCTAAAGTATGGTAGGGGCTGAGATTTTCACTCTGCAGCGGAGTGTGCGCAGATATGAAACTTCCTGGCAGATTAAAACTGTGTGCCGGACCGAGACTCGAACTCGGGACCTTTGCCTTTCGCGTGCAAGAGCTCTACCAACAGAGCTACCCAAGCACGACTCACGCCACGTCCCTACAGCTCTACTTCTGCCAGTACCGCGTCTCTACCTTCCAAACTTTACAGAAGCTCTCCTGCTAACCTTGCAGAACTAGCTCTCCTGAAAGAAAGGATATTGCGGAGACATGGCTTAGCCACAGCCTGGGGGATGTTTCCAGAATGAGATTTTCACTCTATTGCGGAGTGGAGTGTGCGCTGATATGAAAGTTCCTGGCAGATTAAAAATGTGTGCCGGACCGAAACTCGAACTCGGGACCTTTGCCGTTCGCGGGCAAGTGCTCTCCAAGGTTCGCAGGAGAGCTTCTGTAAAGTTTGGAAGGTAGGAGACGAGGTACTGGCAGAAGTAAAGCTGTGAGAACGTGGCGTGAGTCGTGCTTGGATAGCTCAGTTGGTAGAATAGTTCTGGAAGTTTCGCAGGAGAGCTTCTGTAAAGTTTGGAAGGTAGGAGAAGAGGTACTGGCAGAAGTAAAGCTGTGAGGAAGGGGCGTGAGCCATGCTTGGGTAGCTCAGTTGGTAGAGCACTTGCCCGCGAAAGACAAAGCTCCCGATTTCGAGTCTCGGTCCGGCACACAGTTTTAATCTGCCAGGAAGTTTCTTATGGTAGGGGCTGTTCATCGCCCATAATAAAACGTCTCCACAATCGAATATCACTCGTTATCACTGGAGGTCTGCGTCCTTCCAGAAGGCTTAAAAGAGGCATGAAATCAGAGGTGCGCGGCTCGACCCCTTTGACTATCGAGATACGCGTTTTAAACAGAACCGTCCATACACCAAGTAATCACAGCTAAAAACGCGACTGATTTGCTTATATGGGATGCTGTTTAGAACAGCAACACAGCAGCAGAAAACTGTTAGAATCACTTTCCGTTGTGTTTTAACCACGTTGCTACTCTCAAACCGCTTATTATCTTCAATTTGTGGCAAGCACTACAAAATTACTTAATGTACTGAACAAACATGAGCCGTGACTGGCTAGAGTCATGTTTGCCTTGGGTTAAACCCTGGTTGCAGTCCTGTGGTTTTATTTCTCCTGCGGTTGTCGCAATAATGTTGCTGTCCTCACCAAGAGTGGCAGCAGCAGCGTGTTTCGACACTGGTACAGCTGTACTATCTTTGGTGTGTCGGATCGTGGTGTGCGTACTGTAAGACCTTCGGTACACACGCCATCAGACTATTTGACTTGTCGCTCTAACGAAGTAGGCGAGTGTCAGTAATATGTCTCGTGGTCTTATCGTGGCGTGTTTATCTTCTGCCGTTAGGTCAGATGATAGAAATGCCACCTGCACGCTTAAAGTAGCAGATTGACGGTGACCAACTTTAAACAGAACTTGATTAATTTTCACACACATTTATTAAAATAATAACAAGCATAAACCTTACTTAACTTGATTCTGGATGCTATTTACAATTGACAATCTGAAGTTCCTTTGGTTTTGGTACTTTAATCTTATTCTCACATATCTCTGATACTTGACAAAGTGTCTACACATTTATCTTCATGGCTATGTACAGGAATATGGTAATCTTATTAGGCGCAGACTGAAACTTGACTACAGACTGGTGCAGACTAATGCAGACTGACTGATCAGGGGTCTGTAGACTCGTTTTAATACCTCGCGCGTTCATGTATCACTGCGCGAGTGTGATCCGCGAGGAGAAAAGGTTCTACGTTAGCAGACATCTCATTGCCTGCGTTACATATTAATACGCGGATCAGCGGAAGCAGAATTTGGTCCGTCTCTAAGGCAGCGCCATTTCGTAGTGTGGAGACGGACGAGTACTGCGCCTGCGCTGTTGTGCTTAGCGGGACGCGCTCTAGTGGGAAAGTTGTGTACGCGCTGACTACGCGGAACTATGTACACAACACGGATATAGTTTCCAGCTGGGCGGTGTGTGACCAACTGGTCGGTTGGCGTGGAGCAGCAAGGAAGTCTCCGTCGCGTGTACTCTGGCCGGGGCCACTGGCGGCGTGCACGCGCGGTTGGAGTGTGAGGTGCTGCTTGTGAGTGCTACGAAGTTCGTCGCCCACCGATATCGTACATGAAAGTTGAGTCCTCACGTAACCTATTATCGAGCCTCAACTGTTTACATTTCCTCGTTTGATCCTGGTAGTAGCTTTTGGGACATTCCCGCGAGCAACAACTTGTGTGTATCAAGTCGGCTAAGATTTCAGCCGTCATCCTGTGGAGTTTAACTTAATTTATTCCCTGTTATTGAAGTTGACCAGCGGTATCTTCTGCCTTGTGGCCGTTGGCGTTCCAGTTACCTGCCCTGGTCGTTGACGTAATTTTAGGCAGTGCATTTTCCTCGTCGTGTTGTTTTTGTTGTCCATTGCGACGTGTAGTTCGACAGCAGAGGTGTTGTTGGTCGTTGTGGGCGCCAATATTCTGTGTGTAGTTGTATTGAAATCCTGTGATCGTTTGCTGGTTGCGTGGAGCGGGACTGATTTTTGATTGGTCGGTCGGCTGTCTGTCGGTTGGGTTGCCTTCAGATTAAGAAGTCGTTGGACAGGCTGACTGTCTCACCTAAACGGGCTTTAGTGTTACAATCCCAGGCCGACCCTTGGAAACTTCTGAACGCCATTCCTTGTGTGATACAGTAATTTCCCTGTTTGGGTTTTAGTTATATGGCTGATGTGTGTCCTTTAGCCAGGTATCAATATCTCTTAAATTAATGTTCTTGTCTTGCCCTTAAGGCATGAGATTGTTATTCTTTTATATGGGGCCTTCAGCTGAATTTTACATCAGATGTTTTAAGATAAGGCCTTCTGCCTTTTAAATTGAAACTCTTTTTCTATGCCTTAAGCCGTTAAACGTATTTTGTTGATGTGTGGCCTTCAGCTGAGTTTTAATATGTCTTAAATTAATGTTTTTGTCTTGCCCTTAAGGCAGGACATTGTTATTCTTTATAGTGGCCTTCAGCTGAATTTTATATGAAATGTTTTAAGATACGTCCTTCTGCCTTTTAAAATTAAGACTCTTCTTTCTAGGGCTTCAACCGTTAAATTATTTGTTGATGTGCGGCCTTTAGCCGAGTTTTAATATCTCTTAAATTAATGTTCCTGTCTTGCCCTTAAGACATAAGATTGTTATGCTTTGTAGGGGGCCTGCAGCCGAATTTTGCATGAAATGTTTTAAGATAAGGCCTTCTGCCTTTTGATTGAAACTCCTCTTATTGCTTAATATGCGGCCTCCAGACAAGTTCCATTAAAATTAAATTGCTAAGGCCTTCAGCCTGTTTAGACTGATGATTTAGAAAATATTCTTGGGTGGATCCTCCAGAAGAACCTTGTATTACAATTTCTTGTTTAGACCTTGTGTCTTGGATTTTGAGTGTGGCCTTCAGCCGATCTATAGTTAATCTATAGTTAATCAAAGGAGGTCGATTAAAGTATTGAGTGTTTTGCATCCTTGTTGTAATATTCTGTGTTGATGAATAAAGTTTGTATGTTGAGTGCAAATGACAGCATTTTATTTTGGCCCCTTTCCACATCCTAATCCGCTCTGTTCTGCTAGCCCAGGCATTTCAAAACACGTAAATGGAGACACAGAATTAATCGGAAAAGTTGAAAGGGTACAGTACCACCCGACATTGAAAATAGGTACAACATTCTCCATTATTCTTGTCAGAATAATATATTTTTGTAATAATAACTCAATTTCACTTAATACACCGAAGCTGGATACCAGTGTAGGAAAGAATGACAATTTATTTATTTAATTGATCACATGTGCACTCCCACAAAATAAATCCCTACATCCAATTTGGTGAGATGTGTGACATGAATGAATGTATGGTCGTCTGCTAACCGCAGATAGTGAATGTGCAATATATGATCATCTTTGAGACGGTCCTTTGGTCATCTTTGGTGGAACCAAAGAGATGAAATTTACCTGAGCTTTGAGCGCCTGAAATGTGGCTGACCAATACAGTAGCATGGTGTTCCCCACTTCGGCCGAGGTGCGAGATGACCTGAAGAACGGCCATGTTTCAGGACTCTGGCGCTGGATCTTGTGTTGGTAAGACCTGTCTTAGGTGTGCTCCGTAAAGACAAAAGAGTGGAGAGAATGGTATGCATGTGAAATACTTAAGAGTAGTTTGGAATAATTATTTCTCTATTTCAGGACCTTTTGTGGGGAGAATTAAATGACAGGCAGGTAATATTAAGGGGATCGTAATAATCAACGGAAGTGACCAACGGTCACAATGAAACCATGTGTAGCACCAAGTTGAAATACTTCCGAGTGCTAAAGTTAAGCTTAATTACTGGCGTGTGTATTTTAAGTTGGAAATATTTAAGAAATGGTGTGTGCAGGACTTGAAATTAGAGACGAGTACTTCCACGTGGTGAGTACAGTGTGAGTCTCAATCTGTGTATGAGACAAAGGATAAAGAGAAGTACTCGTCCATGGTATCAGTTGAGGACTCGCGTGTGTAACGAATATGTTCTTAATATTACTTTGCGTGTTACGTTTCCGTGTGACGCTAGAATCAAACTCTAATACTCTGAGAGAGAAGCAAGGTGAGTCAGCCGTCTATCCAGCAACGCCACTTGGCTTGCATTGCACAGGAAGACGTGCATATATCCTCCAGCGTTCGTGGTAGGAAAGATGATTATGATCTTAATATTACCTTTGCGTGTTATGTTTCCATGTGACGTTAGATTCAAGCTCTAATACTCTGAGGGAGAAGCAAGGTGAGTCAGCCGTCTACCCAGCAACGCCACTTGGCCTTTGTGTGTTATGTTTCCATGTGACGCTAGATTCAAACTCTCATACTCTGAGAGAGAAGCAAGGTGTTTCAGCCGTCTATCCAGCAACGCCACTTGGCTTGATTTGCACAGGAAGACTTGCATATATCCTCCAGAGTTCGTAGTAGGAAACAAAAGTTACGAAGTGGGGCAGTGTCGTGTGAAACTGGGATGAATGCTAATTGAAGTGGG
The DNA here is from genome assembly GCF_021461395.2 of Schistocerca americana. Taxonomy (NCBI): domain Eukaryota; kingdom Metazoa; phylum Arthropoda; class Insecta; order Orthoptera; family Acrididae; genus Schistocerca; species Schistocerca americana. The sequence goes on along the minus strand of NC_060119.1, from coordinate 157,891,909 downwards.
AAAGCTGAAAGTGAAGTGATTCTAACGTTGAGACTATTCGTTGTGATGTATTATATGTTGTCATTATGATGTATTTCATGTAATTTAAGTATGTGTGGATTGCACGGGAGAGTTGCAAGATAGGTTCAGAGGCAGTGAGTTATGCATGTTCCTTTTTGTACCGCTCGGTCTGGAGTAAATTTTCGTGATGATGGGTGTGAGAGTCGAAGTGTGAGATATAGCAAAAGATCCACCATCCTATCCAGAAAGTGCACTGTAGCGTTAGATAATTACGAGACCATAAGATAGAGAACCACCAATGTAAAGCCATGCCCACTGGGCAGAGTTTCTCATGTGTAAGTGTTGCGTAAAATGTAATGGTGTGTTTAGGTTATCTTTGGACCATAACAGAATTTATCGCAATAACAAAGATAGTGAAAAGAAAAAGATTGGTGGCCTCGTTCTTCGAATAGTGTGTAGTCATGATATCCAGAACTTATAATGTGTGCGCCATTCGTATTCAGTGCGATGGCCACGTGTGAATCAAAGCCGTTGAATAAGAAAGAAAATGTGGTATTGCCAGTGTGTAGTGAACAATCAGAGTTGTGTAAATTACTAATAGTCAGATTGCGTTATCCGTTTCCGTTGCGTATTATTCAAACAGGAGAATAATTTGTAGCTTCACTGTGGGTACTAGAGCTCAGAATCAGTCACTGATGTTTTTTGCGAGAAATGAGAATAAATCCACTCGCTTGGCAGACCACTCATCTTGCAGGCCTGACTGCTTGATGCCACAGTATGAGCAAGGCATGTGCGTGCCTCTCAAATTACAACAAAAATAAACCCCCAGGCTCGGTAGTGCAAGGTGCTTAGAAAGAGAACCTAGATGAGGCGAACCATGAATCAAAAATTTGTTATATAAAATATTTACAGGATTAATTTAAAAAGGTGACTCACGAAATTAAATCATTACAACATTGCTTTCAACTAACGATTCTAGTTACGGAAGCAGTCAGTTACAGGCCCTCACGGAACGCCAACACCGGTCTCCTAAGATTTGCTTTACATAACACCTTACAACAGCATGGACGGAATTTTCTATAACACACATACGATAAAACAGTTACCATAAAAATATTTCAATAAGCCACTGAATTAACAAACACTTTTAACAAACCGAGCTGGGAGTTATATGTTACTTTTACCCACAAATGGATGAATAATTAACATCACTTAAACCAATGAAACACATGGGTCGCCAAAATGTGCAGAGATTAGCACGAACTTAAAAAATATCTATAGAACAAAATAAAACATTTAATCAAAACGGCGAGTACAGCAATTAAAATCAGTGGCTCTCATGTGAAATTTTAAAAAGCTACACTAACTTTTAGCCGCTCTGTTCTCAACCAAATTGCAAGTAGCCACAGCTGCGGATTAAATGAGCCAGAATATGCTTTAAATTAACAAGAGACAAATAAAGCAACAGGCGGCTTGGCCCTGATACTTCTTTTTTTTCAGATCAGCTACGCTGCACAAACGACACAACACGGTACGTTAACTTTACAAGAAAGCAAGTGCCTAACAGCTCACTACAGTTGAAGCATAACACTGACGACGTCAAGGGAGAGCACTGCTTTCAATCGGTTAGCTCCAAGGCTCCAAGGTTGGATAGATTTGAGCTAATTTTGGGCTAGTCTTGCTCTTATCAGCCCTTACTATCTCCGGTAAGGTCTGGATGATATTTTTCCGATTGTTTGATTGGATGACTTTAGTCTCACAGATTCTAAACAACAGCTTTAATAGCTGTTTGGTTGTCAATTTCCCTAGTGATAACAGAAATTCCGAAGGAATATTATATTCACCTTCAGACATAATAGATCGCAAGCCTTCCAAAGCTATATTAAACTCTGATTCTGATAATGGTTCCCTTATGTCTTCCATACTAACTCCCATTTCGTCTTCGGTCATGTTATTAGGTTTTCCACTTATCCACCCTCTCGTAAGCTGTTAACAGATGGACATTCTTGATGATAGTTGCTTTACATTTGGTCGTGTGGTTTTGTAAGGCCAATTTATAGCTATTTAAGTTCATTATACATAGCAGATTGTCGAGCACACTCATTGTAAAGTCGAGGACATTCGAAATATCTAGCAGAAAGATGACCTGCTTTTCTGTTTAATGTATTTGGCTTTTATTCCAGTGACGATAAGCCGAGTGGACGAGACTGGTAGAGAATAAAGGTTTGTTTCTGTTGCTAATGGTTACAAATACTGTTCTCAAGTATCTGACGGCTGTAGGAAGTCACTTCAGTAAAATATTACTCCATTAAACGCTGACTCTAATACTGGACACCTTAAGCCTTTCATATCGAGAGCCAGTGCTTCGTCAGTCACATCATCAGACATGCCCTCCACTTCGTAGAGGTCTTCAATGCACTTTCTTCCTATTCCCTCTCTTCTCTGTGCCTGTCAGTGGAGCTCCCATTGATTTCTTAATCTTGACATGCTTTCTACATGCTGAATCAGTCCTTTCGAGGACATTTTATTATTTTATTATTTTTAAATTTCTTCCCATTTTTCTTGTAGGCATTTTGTTCTGAGTCCCTTGCACCTCCTATGTATTTCATTCCCGAGTGACTTGTATTTCAGTATTCTTGAAATTCCCTGAACATTTTTTTTTACTTTCTTCTTCCGTCGATCAAGTGAAATATTTCATCTCCTTCACAAGGTATCTTCACAGTTACCTTGTTTGCAACAATGTTTGTCTGTCCAGCTTACGTTATTGCCCTCTTCAGAGATGTCCATTCCTCTTCAATTGCTCTGTATACTGGGGCATTCATTACCGGTGTATCTGTATCCCTGGAGAACTTCCAGTATCATTCCTCAGTGTTTCAGTATCACACTTCTTTCCACATAGTCTTCCAGTCTGTCCTTTCAACTTCAGGATAATCCTCACCATTAGTAAATACTTCTGGGTACGCCTTACAGTCTTACATTTGATTTCGGAATATATGTCTGACGATGATTAACATTCTTTTGAGATAGGATGTGGTATGTAAACAGGGTTTGGTTGTAGTCGATCCAGTGGTTTAGGAGGAGACATACATGCGACGCTCTTGAATACCGCACAGACTTTTGTCATGAAACAGTAGGAGGGTATATGGAACATTCCGAATGATCTGCAAGAAACTTTAAAAGTTGCTTTTTCATTCAGTGTACCACTCACTAATTTTCGTGTAATACTTCGTGAGAAAAGTGGTCAAGTTAGATTAATGCGACCTGTGTCTATAATCGACGTCAACTCACAGATGGCAGGTGACAGAAGCAGTAGTGAAGGGTATATAAATAGTATTCAGTGAGGACGCAAAAAACAGTGCAGTCGTTGTCATGTTGAGGAAATGAAGCGATTTATCTGGCGTCGAAAAGTGCATGATCATTGGTCTTCGGGCCAAGGATGGACGCATTTTCGAAACGTCTAAATTTGTTAACTGTTCTCATACACTGTGATTAAGGGATACCGTGCATGGCGAATAGATGTGAAACTGTCTACATCTACATTTACATCTACATGGTTACTCTGCAATTCACACTTAAGCGCCTGGCACAGGGTTCGTCGAACCGTTTTCATACTACTTCTCCACCATTCCACTCTCGAATGACGCGTGGGAAAAAGGAACACCTAAATTTTTCCGTGCGAGCTCTGATTTCTCTTATTTTATTATGATGATCATTTCTCCCTACGTAGGTGGGTGTCAACAAAATATTTTCGCATTCGGAAGAGAAAGTTGGTTATTGAAATTTCGCAAACAGATCTCGCTGCAAAGAAAACCGCCTTTGTTTCAGTGACTGCCACGGCAACTCGCGTATCACGAGTGATTGGAATTTCGTGTGTAGATTCCGTCGCAACGAAAAACGCCTTTCTTTTAATAATTTGCAGCCCAAATCCTGTATCATCTGTGACACGCTCTCCCATTTTCCGCGATAATAGAAAACGTGCTGCCTTTCTTTGAACTTTTTCGATGTACTCCGTCAGTCCTACCTGGTAAGGATTCCACACCGCGCAGCAGTATGTTAAAAGAGGACACACAAGCGTAGTGTAGGCAGTCTCTTTAGTCGGTCTCTTACATTTTCTAAGTGTCCTGCCAATGAAACACAGTCTTTGGTTAGCCTTCCCCACAACATTTTCTATGTGTTCTTTCCAATTTAAGTTGTTCGTAATTGTAATACCTAGGTATTTAGTTGAAATTACAGGTTTTAGATTAGGCTGATGTATCTTGTAACCGAAGTTTAACGGACTCCTTTTAGCACTCATATTGATGACCTCACAGTTCTCGTTCTTTAGGATCAACTGCCAATTTTCGCACCATTCAGATATCTTTTCTTTTGCAATTTGTTTTGATCTTCTGATGACTTTATTAGTAGATAAACGACAGCGTCATCTGCAAACAACCGAAGGCGGCTGCTCAGATTGTCTCCAAAATCGTTTATATTCATAAGGTAATCGCCTTGCACTGAAGTGGTAGCGCCGCCTTCATGCGAGTTTCTAATGTGGAGCAGTAAAAAATGTAAATGTCGTGTGAGTAGGGCCTCCCGTCGTGTAGACCGTTCGCCGGATGCAAATCTTCCGATTTGACGCCACTTCGGCGACTTGCGCGTCGATGGGAATGAAATGATGATGATGATTGGGAAATTTATTTATTTATTTATTGCCAAATTATAGAACTGTTACCTGATGTTTAAAACAGGTCGTATATCTTACAATTTTCGTTTTTCATCTTTTTACAGTTTTCTTTCCTTTTGTTTTATTTACAACATTCACAAAGAATGATACTTTTCAAAATAACAATAATTTAAGGTTGAAATATAAATAAAATTTTGTTGTTTTTTAAGAAGAATATTAAAAGAAGATAGAATAGATGAGATATTTGTTAGTACCATCACCGAGTGTGACTGACGGTGAATACCTCGGAATAGTTTGTTCGAGCCGTTGACCGCCACTCACACACACACACACACACACACACACACACACAGAAATGGTTATTAGTAGAGAAATAATGTTGCTTATCCTATTTGTTACTAATCCTATGTATTAACTACTTTAGGTGCGCATCCATGTACAGCATTTGGTGTTTTCTTGGCTAGATTGCCAGCAATTTGCTTATTTACTGTCACATCTCAGCTTCCTCCTCCTGTTCCTCCTCATTGTCACTATTTTCGCTGTCACTGTGGGTATCTCTGTCCATCCTCTGGAGATTTCTGTTACGCTGCACAGGGGACAACACAACACCCAGTGCGTGGGCGAAAAAAATCTCCGACCGAACGGAAATCGAACCCGGGCCCTGAGGATTGACATTCTGTCTCGCTGACCACGCAGCTACCGGGGGCGGACATGTGGAGCAGTTGTACTGTAGGTAAAATGCTGGTACATAGTAGTTCGAACTCCATCTGACTGTTTAGTGGTCTTGCCCAGGTCGTCAGGTTGCCACAGTCCCCCGCACGAAGTTGTTGGGCCCAGTATTCTCCCTCGCGCCACCGGTTGCAGCAGCAAGTCAACTCCCTGGCTCTGCCGTTGCAAGTTTTCCCCCACGCTCGCATTAACGGCGCTGAGAAAGCAAAGCTGGGGCACTTCCGGCAGCCCCAGAGGCCTACACGCGCTCCATTCAGGCGGGGCAGCGGCCCGCCAAGAGGGGTCCGGCGCGCGTTAATGAAGGCGCTAATCCCGACGCGTGAATAGCGCCAGGGCGCGAGCGGCTGCGGCGCCGCCGCCGCCGCCGCCAGCGCCGCCTTGGCGCACAGTAGCCGCGAACAATGAGGCTGCGCCGTCAGCCCGTCTCGAGGCTGCCCGGCCGCCAGGTGCCACAATAGCGGCCCTCCAGCACGTCCCCCACAAGTGGTCACTCCTCGCGCCCCGCGAGGCGCACGTGCCGCCGGCGCGCTGCCCGCCGTGCCGCAGAGGTGCACGAATTCCTCCTCCAGCCTGCCTGCCTCTATCTCCGCCACAACCTTTAAAGCAGGTCACCTTGCCACACCGGAGACATGTGCACTGAAGCACCGTTCTTAATGCGGGCCAGTCTGGGTACCTGCAAACTTCAGGGTCCCGTTCAACTTGCTGCACCTGAAAATAAACAGCTGCCGCACCAACATGACCGACGTCCAGTTGAACCACACTATGTGGTTAATAACTGCTGCAATCCAAACAACGCCGATTTATTATCATCCTCTACTGGACTTTAAAATTGCTACACCAATAAGAAATGCAGATCATAAAGTAGTATTCATTGGACAAATATATTATACTAGAACTGACATGTGATCAGATTTTCATGCAACTTGGGTGCATAGAACCTGAGAAATCAGTACCCAGAACAACCACCTCTGGCCGTAATAACGGCCTTGATACGCCTGGGCATTGAGTCAAACAGAGCTTCGATGGCGTGTACAGGTACAGCTGCCCATGCAGTTTCAACGCGATACCGCAGTTCAAGAGTAGTGACTGGCGTATTGTGACGAGCCAGTTGCTCGGCCACCATTGACCAGACGTTTTCAGTTGGTGATAGATCTGGAGAATGTGCTGGCCAGGGCAGCGGTCGAACATTTTATGTATCCAGAAAGGCCCATACAGGACCTGCAACATGCGGTCGTGCATTATCCTGCTGAAATGTACGGTTTTGCAGGGGTCGAATGAAGGGTAGAGCCACGGGTCGTAACACATATGAAATGTAACGTCCACTGTTCAAAGTGCCGTCAATGCGAACAAGAGGTGACCGAGACGTGTAACCAATGGCACCCCATACCACGCGGTGTGATACGCCAGTATGGCGATGACGAATATACACATCCAATGGGCGTTCACCGCGATGTCGCCAAACACGGATGCAGCCATCATGATTCTGTAAACAGAACCTGGATTCATCCGAAAAAATGACGTTTTGCCATTCGTGCACCCAGGTTGCAGTGAACAGAGCTCGCACTAGGCATGGATGATGCGCAGACTCTCTTTACAAATGTGGTGCTACCGAGTGTCCGATTTGTGACTGTGGGGTTCCGAACAGGACAATCAAGCACATTAGAGATGCATGCCCCTTGCATACCAGGGGAGCAGGAGCGACCTCATGAAAGCTGATGGTACGCCACTTATATGGATTAAGAAACTAGATACTGACATTTAACTAGTTTTATATGTAGTTTTATATTTTTATAATCGAGTTATATACAGGGTGTTACAAAAAGGTACGTCCAAACTTTCAGGAAACATTCCTCACACACAAATAAAGAAAAGATGTTATGTGGACATGTGTCCGGAAACTCTTAATTTCCCTGTTAGAGCTCATTTTAGTTTCGTCAGTATGTACTGTACTTCCTCGATTCGCCGCCATGATTTCATACGGGATACTCTACCTGTGCTGCTAGAACATGTGCCTTTACAAGTACCACACAACATGTGGTTCATGCACGATGGAGCTCCTGCCACTTCAGTCGAAGTGTTCGTACGCTTCTCAACAACAGATTCGGTGACCGATGGATTGGTAGAGGCGGAACAATTCCATGGCCTCCACGCTCTCCTGACCTCAACCCTCTTGACTTTCATTTATGGGGGCATTTGAAATCTCTTGTCTACGCAAACCCGGTACCAAATGTAGAGACTCTTCGTGCTCGTATTGTGGACGGTTGTGACACAATACGCCATTCTCCATGGCTGCACTAGCGCATCAGGGATTCCATGCCACGGAGGGTGGATGCATGTATCCTCGCTAACGGAGGACATTTTGAACATTTCCTGTAACAAAGTGTTTGAAGTCACGCTGGTACATTCTGTTGCTGTGTGTTTCCATTCCATGATTAATGTGATTTGAAGAGAAGTTCAAAAATGGCTCTGAGCACTATGCGACTTAACTTCTGAGGTCATCAATCGCCTAGAACTTAGAGCTAATTAAACCTAACTACCCTAAGGACATCACACACATCCATGACCGAGGCAGGATTCGAACCTACGGCCGTAGCGTTCACGCGGTTCCAGACGGAAGCACCCTGAAGAGAAGTAATAAAATGCGCTCTAACATGGAAAGTAAGCGTTTCCGGACACATGTCCACATAACATATTTTCTTTCTTTGTGTGTGAGGAACGTTTCCTGAAAGTTTGGCCGTATCTTTTTGTAACACCCTGTATAGTATTACTAATGCTACATACCTCTAATTTTAAAGTGCATGTGAGTCATACGAATAAATAAATAAATAAATAATCTAGCGTGACTATTCAGGTATACACTGATCAGCAAAACATTATTCACCATTGCCCACCATGATTTTGGATGCTGCCTGGTGGCGAAGACATGGGGAAATTCTTTGAGACAAGCGATTTTGACAAAGGGGAGATTGTTATTAACTAGAACCTGTGAACGAGTATGTCGAAAACAGCGAAGCTGTACGGATTTCCACATACTATTGTCGTGAGCATCTACGGAAAAAGGTAGAAGGACTGTGAATCAACCAGTCGGCGCTAAATGGTTGGTTGTCCACGATTCTTGACAGAGTGTGAGGTTCGAAGGCTTGTCCGGACAGATAGGTGGTGATCGGTGGAAACTCTGCCGCAAGAGCACAATGCTGGTCCATGGACAAGTGTTTCGGAGCACACCATTCATAGCACATTGTTGAACATGGAGCTCCACAGGAGACCACCTTTACGTGTTCACACATTAACCCAACGACATCATCAGTTACAATTTCAATGGTCATGGGACAATCGGGGCTCGACTGCCCATCAACGAAAACGTGTCGGCTCTTCTGGTGAGCCGGTCCGAGTGGCCGAGCGGTTCTAGGCGCTACAGTCTGGAACCGCGCGACCGCTGCGGTCGCAGGTTCGAATCGTGCCTTGGGCATGGATGTGTGTGATGTCATTAGGTTAGTTAGGTTTAAGTAGTTCTACGTTCTAGGGGACTGATGACCTCAGCAGTTAAGTCCCATAGTTCTCAGAGCCATTTGAACCATTCTTCGGGTGTATCACGTTGTTGCTACAGCAGGTCGATGGTCGTCACCAGAAACGCCGTCATCGCTCAATATACTCAGGCTGGTGGGAGCAGCATTATGCTATGAGAGACATTCTCCTGTGTTTGCATGACACTTGTGGTAGTAATCGAAGACACGCTGACAGCTAGGAACGTCCTGCATCCCTTCACGCTTGATATCTTCCCCGTCGGCGATTCATGTTTCAGCACTACGACTGCCCATGTCTCGGAATACGGACCGTGCCACAGTTATGTGAGGAGCATTATAATGAACTCACGTCGATGTCTCGGCGACTAAATATACCTCATGTAAATCCTACGGAACCCATCTGGTTCGCTATCGAGCGCCATCACCGCGCACGCAAATCAGCGGCTCTCTGTTTACGCGAATTACATGACCGTGCGTAGACATCTAACGCCTCATACCTCTGCAAACCTACCAACAAACCGTCAGATCCCTGATACACACAATCAATGATGTATTTATTTCCAAGGACGGACAAACAAGTATTATACATGTGGCGATAATGTTATGATTCATCAGAACATGTTTGCGTAGGATTTACAATGCAGCTCATTTATCGTAACGGTGGGCGCAGCAAAATGAAAAACCAGACTTAAAGGATAATGAGGAGAAGGTAAGAGTGAGGGATGTATATCACTCTCGAAACAGAGCCCAAGTCCAGCACGGAAAAAGTGTTCGAGTGTTTGTGAGGCAGTTTCAAATAAATCGGTAGGTGTCTCGCAATGCAAATTCTCTAAAAAGTTACTAAAACCTGATTCAGGGACTTCGAGTATGTCACGCCAAGTTTGTAAATTTCACTATCAGTTTCCTCACTCCATAAATAAATTCAAAGAGGACAAAGAGTTGGTGGCTGACAAGAGTGGGGGAATGTACGTTAAGGTCTTGAGATCAATCGGCAATGTATAGGCTCTCTAAATTTAGGCAAACATTGACTGAAATAGAAAAAAACTATGGCTCTGTGGATATTAAGAGCAAAATCTTGGTGGTGTGAAAAGTAGTGCGAAGGAAGTTTAACATGAAAGAAACGCTTCTTGTTTCAGGGAAGTGCTTAACACAATAAGAAAAACGAACTTTGTGCCTCATAAACTGTATTTGTGGAATTTAGAATGACTTATACTGGCCACTTAAAATGAATTCAGTGAACCCACAATATACATCCACGAAAGAATAATTAAAATTGGTATATCTGGCATCATATTAGCCTCAAACACATTAAGGTAACAGAAAATAGGCTTCTAAAACTTTACTTTAGTTGGTGTTGCATTGTAATACACATCTTCAGATTGTTAAGTGCAAAGGTTCTCGACGTTCGCATTACAGGGGACATCATGATGATGGCTCAGTTTCAGAATCCAGAATGAAATTTTCACTCTGCAGCGGAATGTGCACTGTTATGAAACATCCTGGAAGATTAAAATTGTGTGCCAAACCGAGACTCGAACTCGAGATTTTTACATTTCGCGGGCAAGTGCTCTACCAACTGAGAGACAAGGTATTGGCAGAAGTAAAGCTGTGAGGACGAGTCGTGAGTGGTTCTTGGGTAGCTCCGTTGGTAGAGCACTTGCCCGCGAAAGGCAAAGGTCTCGAGTTGGAGTTTCGGTCCGGCACAGAGTTTTAATCTGCCAGGAAGTTTCAGATTGAGAATAGTCAGCTCTAGTAGAAAGAGGTGAAGCTGCAGAAAAATATTATTCAGTCGAAATAAATAAATAAGCTGCAAATTCGCCCAAAAGGAAAAACAGACAAATAAAATGCAATAACCATAACGGGCTGTTTTTTTTAGGGTTGGCAGCAGCGAGTGGTAGAGGGGGATCCCCTGCCCAGAGCGAGCAGCATAGGAACCTGATAGTACGTAAACTCACTTTGTTGTGTCCAGTTGCGTGATAGGTGGCGATAAGAAATCTCTTTAAGTGCGAGCTAAGTCGTGTAACAAGAGGGTAAATAAAAAAGGCTTTTATCAACTTCCGAATCTTACCCATAGAACAACAGTGAAAGCGCACAGAATAAACTGCTATGTAGCGCAACTCCGGGGTGAGACGGGCAGGCGAGGAAGATTACTTTAGCTTGCTTGGGTTGGGTATAGTTTGGCTTCGATGGGAGGAAAGCAGCCTGCCCCTTCGGCTGACACTGTGCGGCAGCTTGCCTGTCTGGCTGACGGGCAGGCATGAGGAGGTTCAAAGCGGAATGTGTACACCTCTGCCATGCTGCGGTCGCAGTGCTGCCTGGGCACCCTTGTCTCCTACTGTATGTGTACTATGACCATGAACCGCTGTGTCTTTTTGTTTTATTTCCTGAGCGTTGGCAACAATGAGTGGTAGAGGGAGATCCCCCGCCCAGAGCGAGCAGCGCAGGAACACGGTAGTTTGTAAACTAACGTTGCTGTTTTGAGTTGCGTGAAAGATGGTGGTAAGAAATCCTGCCAATGGCGAGGCACATGCCGTTATCCGCTTCCTACTAGGTTTTGAAAAAACCTATACCGGTATTTTAGTTCTGAATAACGTTATTTGTTTGCTCTCGGTTACCACAAATATTGTTTATTTTTATTAATAACCGAGTAAAAAACCGAAATACCAATTAGCCAAAACAGCAGTGTTAAAAGTTTACGTGTTCAAATACACCTTAAAAAAAAAAGTAATTTTTATTCTTAAAATTTGCCTTGGTCTGAAATGCTGCCTCACTGTAGGAAATGGGAAATGCGATCAGTGTTATTTTCATAACAATGCCGAAAGAAACGAGCAACAAACATGGCACCAGAATTGGTACAGTATTGCTAAGACAATAATAATGTCCCTGTTGCCGTGCTCGTGGCTTAAGTTATGTGTGTACGTGCAGTGTGCAAGAGTGGTCTATATCGTAATTTCTCGTTATCGTCACCCGACATCCGTTGTATTCCAGAATGGCACCAACCTTCGTCTGGAAATGCTTTCACAAAGTGACATAGCAATGAAGTACAGTGCTTCATTTGCCTTATAAGATTAAAGAACTGTTTGCCCTTTCTGTAGCAATAGAAGAGGAAAAAAAATTACGGTAACTGTAATAAGCTAAACACTTAATAACAATTCGTTCATAATACACAATAAAAACAGGAAGTATTTAATATGATGTCTCTGTCTACATAATGTGCTTTTATTTGCCTGTAGCCCTAGAAAACAGAAAAATAAACCCGAAAAACAGTTCTTCAAATTCAGTTTTCACTACTCATAACGCCCAAGTACTAGTACGAGCCCCGATTACACCATCATTTTTACACGGATGGGTGAATACTGGTGAGTTTTTGTTTTATTCAACCACTTCTCACTTTCCGGGAACAACAGCGGAGTTTTTGTTTTATTCAACCACTTCTCACTTTCCGGGAACAGCAGCGAACGGTTGAGGGACTAAGTTTTCTTTTATTTTGAATATGTGTATCTTGAAGCAGAGAGAGTCAAAAATTTTCCCCCTTTGTTCGATTTCTACGTTTATCGTATCGGTTATTTCAGAAACCTGTTAGTTGACGCGGTTTTGACAGCCAGTTTAAAATGGTGTGTGAAAATCCGATGTAACCGGGAACTATTTGTTTCAGCGATAACCGCAATCCGTACTTCCTACTCGCAAAAGGAATAACAACTACAGAATTTTTTTCAGGAATCAAAACGGTTTACGGGAAAAGTGTTATGAACAAATCGAGTGTTTATGTGATGTAGGGAATTCAGTGGAGGCAGCACAAATGTTCGTGAGTGGAAGAGCTTCCAATTTTGACTAATAAGTTGGTGTAAAAAATTGAGGAAACTGTTCGTGAAGACCACCGACTGACGCTGAATTCCTCCGATGTTTCCACCATCCTCCAGAACTCTCTTCTAACACAAGACACTCATAGGGATACCGGAAACTGTGAGCAAGATGTGTCCCAAAACAGCTGACGAAGCAGCACAAGAAAAATCGGGTCAGTGGTGCCCGCGTGTTTCTTGAGAAACTTAAAACTGAAGGTGAGGATTTTCTGAGCTCTACTGGAGACGAAACGTAGGTGGCTCATTACATGTCCGATACAAAAAAAGACAGAGGTCACAGTGGGGTCACACCAGTTTCCCATACGCCAAAGAACTCAAAACCACAATTTTCGGCAAAAGACATCATGGCCCCATTTTTTTGGGACCAAAAGGCCTATTTTTGGTCGAATTTCTACATCAGGGGGAGACCATCCATTATATTGCGAGACTCTAAAAGAACAACCAAAGAAGGGGAATTCTGACGAGAGGAGTGTGCCTGTTGCACAACAACGGCCTTTCCACACGGCCCCAGCCTAAAAAGCGGTCTTTGACTCCTTTGGTTGGGATGTTTTGCACCACATCCCGTTTTCCCCTGGCATGGCGCCTTCAAATTATCACCTTCTCTCCTAACTAAAGGCACACGCGAGCGCAATTAAATTTTCAACAGACAAGCAACTGCAGAAAGAGGTTCTGAGGAGGGAAGGAGCTGGCGGGGGAGTTCCTGGAAGGGGCCATAAAGAAGCTGGCGCCATAACTCCCCAAACGCAGTGAGCGGAATGGCGATTATGTGGAAAAACAGTCAACATGTGTATCAACAATATCCTGTAATTTTTTTCAAACAAACTTTTTCTAAAATAAATATTAAAATCTTGTACACATACTTTCTGAACATGCCCCGTATGTCCTCACACGTCGCATTTATTTTCTAATTTTAATATTTTCATTAGATAGAATCCCACAGGTTACACATCAATGTCAATATTTGCTACGGCCATCCTATGTCAGTTGCAGGTTGCCTGTATAACAGTTCCTAAGAGCAACAAAAATTTGAATTTCAGCATTTCGTACAGTGTGTCTCGGGAGGGGTGATCAGTTTTAAGGGATATGACAGAAACGATTATCCGAAGCAAAAAAGTCCATTAAACATGGATTATAAAATGCATTCCTTAATACCTAAGAGTATATTTTCATCTTTGGTACTGTGAGACAAATATACGGTAAGCTCTTTGCCATCCATATTTTGAGAAGTGGTTACATGAATCATAACAACAAAGCCATTTTTACTGAACGGGCTCTTAAGTGCATATCTTAAGAACTGTGACCCGTTAATCATTGCTACTGTGGAACACCTATGTTCTGCTCGAAACTCTTTAAAGTATGCACTTTAGAGCCCATGATCAATAGAAAAGTTTTTCTTGTGTTGGTCCATACCACTGCCTCCCAAAATACGGAAAGCAGAGAGCTTACAGCAAGTGGGATTTATTTCACAGCATCGGAATAGTAGTGCTAATAGATCTTGCATGTGTTTTAGAGCCTATGGTTGTTAGACTTTCTTCTTCGGATGATATTTCATGTGATATCCCTGACAACTGACCATCCTTCCTGAGAAACCCTCAGTAATTACTGATGGAATTTAAAAATTTAAAATGCTGACATAACCCACTTATTAAAGGAGTAACACAATAAGTCAAGCACGGTATCAAATTTAGAAGCTGTATTGATGCAATGTAAGGCACGTCACGCAAATGACAACGAATGGATCTATCCAGTATTTGAGAGTGAGAGCGCCTAGCGACTGCCAACAGACTTTAAATTTAACGTAAAGCTATTTCCAAATTTTTATCGCTGAGACTCAATACCAAATAATGAAGAGAAAGACGTTCATCGATTACTAGATTACCCGCATCTCGTGGTCGTGCGGTAGCGTTCTCGCTTCCCACGCCCGGGTTCCCTGGTTCGATTCCCGGCGGGGTCAGGGATTTTCTCTGCCTCGTGATGGCTGGGTGTTGTGTGCTGTCCTTAGATTAGTTAGGTTTAAGTAGTTCTAAGTTCTAGGGGACTTATGACCACAGCAGTTGAGTCCCATAGTGCTCAGAGCCATTTGAACCATTTTTTTTGATTACTAGATTTTCATTACTGATGCCGTAAAAATTCAGCATTAGGCATGACGGTTTACTGTATTATTTCCTTTGCCACTAATTCTATTTGTAACACATTTTTTAGGCAGTATCCTAGTACACAACAGAACGTACCTGCCTCATAGTTCACGTAATCGTGCTTTGGCTTACACCATACTGGCGGGCCACTTGCTTGGAGCACGTACTGGAGTTAAAATCCTCGACAACCCGGTCCTTCAAATCTGGTGTATGCACAGCTTGCCGCCTCCCTGCATGTTAATCTGTCTGAAAGGACCCAGTATCACACAAACGCCAAAAAGGGTTTGAAATGTTGTGTGATGAGGTTGGTGTCTGTTAGAGTACTTGTTTTTGTATAGTCACGCTGCCTCTCGACCGTTTCCATCTGCTTGGCCGTACACGAACACCAACTCGGCTTGTTCTCGGCATGAATGACGGACCGTTTCTACTGCTTACAGTACGCTGCGTCGATCACACGACCTGCGACACACAAGGAACATTCAGCACCTCGTCGGAGGAACTTCTATTCATCAACACCATCTACCGTGGCAGCGATGCATTTCCGGCCTCATATTCATAGGACCTTTTTTCCTCCATTTGCAGACGGGAATCTGTCCCTGCAGTTTGTCGGTTTTATTGCTGTTCACCATTTATAACTTTGCCAGCTGCATCAATATGATCATTAAAGAGATTAAATCATTGGGGGTACCCTTGTCTCACTCCCTGGTTTATGACTGCCTCTCTTCTCTCATTGGCAACACAGGCAGATGTATCCGTTCGTAAGTTCCTTATTGCTTCTCTTAGACAATGTGAGTGGGCTTTCTTTTCTACTAATCGGCATTCACTTACATTACAAAGGGAGGGGCAGCTGCATTGCACCCCCCCCCCCCCCCCCGATGCAATCGATGGGGATAACATCTGACAGCTACAGTGATTCAGGACTGATGGAAGGAGGCTCAGAAAGCGGCAACGTTACAGATACTCTGCCGGAGATCAGTATGTAAGGCCGATTGCACTGTGCACTAACAGCCACTGCAGACTGTGTGAACCTAATCGTTATGCGCCTTGTTAGACGTGATAATGTCGATTCTGTTATTCTCTTCGTTTTTCTTCTTGTTTACTGCTGAAATCTTGTGTCTGGCATATGACGACTTTAGCTTCACTCACTGGTTGTCAGTGCGATGCTCTGCTTACTGGTGCAGTCTTGTTGACGTTCACAATATTCCCAGCTCCGTTGCTAACTCATGAGTCAGAGCTTTAAAGTGTGTGTCGTAGTACATTTGATCTTCGTTAATTTCACCTTTGCATCCATTACTTATTTTATTTAGCGTATCTGCTATGTTTGGTACAATATCACATAAGAAAACTTTTACTTGTTACCAGTACGTACACACACATACTCGCGCGCACCTATTTTTGTTCATTCTGAGATGCAGAGTCTTACGCCGGCCGCGGTGGTCTAGCGGTTCTAGGCGCTCAGTCCGGAGCCGCGCGACTGCTACGGTCGCAGGTTCGAATCCTGCCTTGGGCATGGATGTGTGTGATGTCCTTAGGTTAGTTAGGTTTAAGTAGTTCTAAGTTCTAGGGGACTGATGACCACAGATGTTAAGTCCCATAGTGCTCAGAGCCATTTGAACCATTTTTTTGCAGAGTCCTAAAGTTAAAAGAGCGCAGAAAAATCTGCAGTTGAGATACCAGAAATATTCAAGTATATATACTTGTATATAGTATACGTACTTGTATACAGGGTGTTACAAAAAGGTACGGCCAAACTTTCAGGAAACATTCCTCACACACAAATAAAGAAAAGATGTTATGTGGACATGCGTCCGGAAACGCTTAATTTCCATGTTAGAGCTCATTTTAGTTTCTTCCACCTACGCTCAATGGAGCACGTTATCATGATTTCATACGGGATACTCTACCTGTGCTACTAGAATATGTGCCTTTACAAGTACGACACAACATGTGGTTCATGCACGATGGAGCTCGAAGTGTTCGTACGCTTCTCAACAACAGATTCGGTGACCGATGGATTGGTATAGGCGGACCAATTCCATGGCCTCTACGCTCTCCTGACCTCAACCCTCTTGACTTTCATTTATGGGGGCATTTGAAAGCTCTTGTCTACACAACCCCGGTACCAAATGTAGAGACTCTTCGTGCTCGTATTGTGGACGGCTGTGACACAATACGCCATTCTCCAGGGTTGCATCAGCGCATCAGGGATTCTATTCGACGGAGGGTGGATGCATGTATCCTCGCTAACGGAGGACATTTTGAACATTTCCTGTAACAAAGTGTTTGAAGTCACGCTGGTACTTTCTGTTGCTGTGTGTTTCCATTCCATGATTAATGTGATTTGAAGAGAAGTAATAAAATGAGCTGTAATTTGGAAAGTAAGCGTTTCCGGACACATGTCCACATAACATATTTTCTTTCTTTGTGTGTGAGGAATGTTTCCTGAATGTTTGGCCGTACCTTTTTGTAACACCCTGCATATACTACCTGCAGTTGAGATACCAGAAATATTCAAGTATATATACTTGAAAATTTCTGGTATCTAAACTGCAGATTTTTCAGCGCCCATTTAACTTTAGGACTGTATCTCAGAATGAACAAAAATTAACTTGTACCACTATTGAAATAGGCCCTTCATATAATATATCTGCTGGACGTCTTTGCTGCCATCATACGCATCACCAGGAAATAGTTTGCCGTTCTGTACTACAGCCACAGTTGGACGATTGTGTTACCCCCATCCATATATTCAATCAGCACAATTTCCTATATTTGTCATTCCGTTAAGCGAAACCAGTTCTTGTCATGCTCGTCAAACTCCGAGGGTCTGGACGAGATGCAGGGCAGCTTAAGCTTTTCTCGGCTAGCGTTGTTCTGCCACATCTACCCATCGGTCTTTTATTGTTGCTCCGCTGTCCACTTATTCGACGTGTATGGCTGGAGCAATGTCTGTTTTTATTGAAGGCAGGGTTGTTCTCATGTACTGGATCACAAGCTTTTTTCCAAAATCCGCTGTAGGGGGATTCTCGACGGAAAAATATGGTATCTATATATTTGAGGACAGGCATCCAGGATGTTGGAGCGTTTCTGACTGTTCCTGGGATGAAGTGCTGATTATCGACGAATATGTTGTATCGGCTGTTGTTCCAGACTGGAGATCAATATTGTGTCACAGTACCGATGAACCCCATGTCGTATTACAAAGTTTCTGCAATGTGTTGTTTCTTGTCCTCAGCAAGTGTTCTTTAAGGCTGAATGTCCTGTCAAGAGTGACCCTAGGTAATATGGATTTGTGTTATGTCTCAGCTGTTTTCCTTCAACATTATTCATGTAGCCACAAAATCCTGACCAGTCGGAATGTGTGCACGGCTTAGGGTGCGTTTGAAAGTCACTTTTAAAAGTTTTCCCCGAATAACTGCAATCTCTACTGAAAACATATGCCTGTAAGAAAGTACATTATATTTTCTGAAAAAAAAAATGATCTGCTGAATGGCATGAACAGTCTAATGAGTACAGTATATGAATTGAGAGTAAATCGAAGAAAGGTGAGCCGGCCGGGGTGGCCGAGCGGTTCTAGGCGCTACAGTCTGGAACCGCGCGACTGCTGCGGTCGCAGGTTTGAATCCTGCCTCGAGCATAGATGTGTGTGATGTCCTTAGATTAGTTAGGTTTAAGTAGTTCTAAGTTCTAGGGGATTGATGACGTTAGAAGTTAAGTCCCATAGTGCTCAGAGCCATTTTGAAGAAAGATGAAAGTAATGAGAAGAAGCAGAAATGAGTACAGCGACAAACCTAACTTGCGGATAGACGGTCACGGAGGAGATGAAGTAAAGGAGTTCTAATACACAGGCAGTAAAACGAACAATGATGGACGGAGCAGGGAGCACATCAAAAGCAGACTAACACTGGCAAAAGCATTTCTGGCCGAGAGAAATCTACTAGTATCAAACATAGGTCTTAAATTAAGGAAGAAATTTCCGTGAATGTACTTTTGGAGCGCAGCATTGTGTGGATGTGAGACGTGGACTGTGGGAAAACCAAAACAGAAAGGAATCGAAGCATTTGAGATGTGGTGCTACGGAAGCATGTTGAAAATTAAGTGGACTGATAAGGTAAGGAATGAAGAGGTTCTGCGCAGAATCGGAGACGAAATTAATGTGTGGAAAACACTGACAAAGAGATGGGACAGGATGATAGGACATGTCTTAAGACATCAGGCAATGACTTCTATGGTATTAGATGTAGTTGTAGAGGGCAGAAACTGTAGGGGAAGACATAGATTGGGATATATCCAGTAAGTAATTGAGGATGTAGGTTACAAATGCTACTCTGAGAAGAGGAGGTTGGCCGCATCAAACCTGTCAGAAGACTGATGACTCAAAAGAAATAAAAACTACTAATTCTATTCACAATATACGAGTATTTCACATATGCAATGGGATGTCAATATACGACACATAATTCAGGAGATACGACGTTATAAACATTGAGCTACGTGAACACCAAACTGCAAGAGGAAATTCGCTAGAGAGGTGAAATGTATCCACAAATACGTGAGAAGTATGTGGGACATACGTGAAATATATTACACATATGGGTACAAGGGGTAAGTCACGGGTGAAAAGCTCGTCCTAAAGCCCTGAAAGAATTTCAATCAAATTTGGTACAGATATTATTTACGATCTGGAAACAAATACTGCAAAGGTAAGCAGTAAAACCTACCAGCCTCCTACTGGGGCGGTAATAACATGGTGAGGGAAGGGGGAGGATGAGGGACTAAAATAGAAGGGCAAGCAATGAGGGGATGGGCAGATACAGACAGAGAGGGGGAGGGGTCAATGTGCAGAGGGAAGGGAGGTTAGGACATGGACAGAGACAGAAAAGAGTAGATGGAGAGAGGGGAGTAGGAGACACAGTGAGAGTGGACAAGGTGATGGACAGAGGAGAGGGTGGGAGGACAATTAAAGGAGGTACGAGGTGTTCTAAACAAGCGGAAAAAGCAGATGGACGAGGGGAGGGGCAGGAGATGGACAGAGAGAAGGAGAGGAGGAGATGGACAGAGGGTGGGAAGGTGGGAGAAATGGCCAGGGAGAGGGAGAAGAAGAAGTGAACACAGGGGGATGGAACGAGGAGATGGACAGAAAGATAGGGTGGGGAGGTGGGAGGGGGAAATGACAGTGCCAGGTACTCAGTAATTAGTAATCGTCAACAAATTGCAGCAACATTTTGCTCTTTACGACGGATGATGACTATGAACTCAATGTGAATATTTGGGGCAGAGCAGCAGGAGAAAATGATTGGCAACCAATACCAGGAAATGATGGTTTTCAAATAACCTTGTCCGCGGTTTCGACAGATCGAAACCCGTCTTCTTCAGAAGGACAGACAACTTCATATTAACAGTTCACTTAGTAAAGGCTGTATCCACATGACATTTATCGACAATGGTCTGTATGTCCATGTGTAAAAATTAAGGTCCCTAAAATCAAGGGCTTGACACCTCAGTAAAAACAATCACTTAGAATGACAGATCATGTTAGCTTCATGAACAGTGCAGTCCATTTCCGGGAGAGAACTGGAAAGCATGAACAGGAGGGGCTTGTGGAACCTGTAGAAGTAGCCGCACCCTACCGTGTGGGCAACTGAGCGGCCGGGGCGCAGCCCAGCGTGAAGGCGAGCCGGACTGCGGCCGGCTTAGGCCCGTATCCATCAGCCGCGGGGATTATTCCGCCTAATTTATTTCTCGCTCGCCGGGCAATCCCGCCCACCGCGCTCGCGCAGTTATTGCCTTCTTACTCTCCTCACAATTCCCGCTGAGTTCTGCGGCCGGGATACACTCTGACACGAATTTCTACAATTGTGCAATCTTTGCAAGTACAACGATTGGAAGCAGGGTCACACTCATTAGAAACGGCTAGGTTGGAAAAACGTGCATTGAGTTGACAGTGGCTTGAAACAAGGAGCAGCAGTTCCCTTGAACCGTTTTGGGAGAGCAGTAACACAAATTTTTTTTACAGAGGAGAGCTTTTGATACTTACAGATACGCCGACTACAGAATTTATGGATAATTTGTGAACAAAAATTTTTGTTCAATGGTCACGCGGAGTGGCCGTGCGGTTAGAGGCACCATGTCACGGATTTCGTGGCCGCTCCCGCCGGAGGTTCGAGTCCTCCCTCTGGCATGGGTTTGTGTGTTGTTCTTAGCATAAGATAGTTTAAGCAGTGTGTAAGTCTAGGGACCGGTGACCTCAGCAGTTCGGTCCCTTAAGCATTCATACATATTTGAACATTTTTTTGTTCAATTTTTCGTTGTTGTTATAGCCAGTGGTTGAAGCGCTTCCGCTATTTGCACTGCATCGATTTATAAGTAGACAACTTGTTACTCTACTGCTTTCGAAAGAGGCATGAACGATGTTCTGGCATACTCTGCCCGTCTGTCGTATCTCTGGATAGTGAGCACATGACGTATCTAGCGCGATTACGGACTTTGGGTAGCGTCAGCCAGTTACACCGACTGCCCCCGATTTCCGGCTGTTTGAAGGCATCGTCAAACGGGAGCTTCACTCTGACGCTGAATTCCGTTTCGTTCGGACCTGTCTGTGGCCGGATTGCATATTGTGAGGTATTGGACTCTACCTGCGGTTTCCCTCATGCTGCATCATACTTGCTGAGTAAGACCGCAACTCTCTATTTGACTAAAAAACGCTTTCCGCACCTATCTGATTACATCCGTGTACGTTTTGTCTATTTACAGAGCCATAGTTAGCAGAGTAAATTCACGTGTGGCGTGCTTGTTCAAAGTAAGACTATTTTTTGTGATTATTTCAGAGTAGAGTGTCCACACAGACGACGATATCAACTAGTTCCTTATATTTCATGGGCATTCGTGGCATGAAGTCAAACTTCCTCTGTGAGATTATTTTGTCATTATTGAATTATGGTCCTTTGTATAATATCTGAGATTACTTGTAGTCGCCTTGTTATGTATCTCAATCAGTAGATTGATTTTTCAACACTATACGCATTAATCTGCTTACTATGTTCAAATTCTCTTTGTTTGTCCTCGCAACCACATTGCTTTGCACATTCGCAACCCGCACTGACCATATTACGAGTCCTTGTGCTATTTAACCAGTATGTTTTAAAAAAAGCAAAGCTTTGTAGGTCCCGTATGCTAGTGATAGCTGTTTCGTTTCGGAGTATATGAAAGAAATTTATGCTGCTCTTGCGAAAGTGTAAACGTCGTCACGGAGTGGAATGAAGAGATATGCTTGAAGTTCTCCGAGGCCATGAATACGTCGATAATGAATACCGTTGTAGGTAGCTCCGTTAGGGGATGCACATCTCTAAAAGGGGCAGTCACAGTAGTTGGATGGAAAAAGACAGGCACAAAACTTGGAAAATTTGTGGTAAGACCTTATGGGTCCAAACTGCTGAGGTCATCTGTCCCCAAGCTTACACACTATTTAATCTAACTTAAACTAACTTACGCTAATGACGACACACACACCCATGCCCGAGGGAGGACTCGAACCTCAGACGGGGGGGGAGCCGCAGAGACCGTGATAAAATGCCTCTGGTACAAAAAAGGTAGCCGCGAAGAAACCATGGGAAGCAGAAAAAATGCCTTAGTAAATCGATGAAAGAAGGGAGTACAAAAATGTTCTGGAAAATCCAGGAATACAGAAATACAAGCTACTTAGGAATTAAATAAATAGGAAGTTCATGGAAACTAAGGTGAAACGACTGCATGTAAAATATGGACAAATCGAAAGCGAGTCGGTTTATTTATTTACTCGTTCGGCATCACAGAGGCATAATTTACAATATTCTTATCACTATATACTAAGAAAGAAAACAATATAATTCTACACTATATTAGATATGTTTTTGAGCCACTCTATGGCTGAGTCACTGAGTCTATGTATGTCCATGAGTTCACCACCATAGCCATATACTTTGCACACGAATAAATGGTCCATTGTCTGTATTTCACCGCGCTCACATACAGCGCTGTCTGCCAGGCCCCACTTGTTCATCAGGTGTTTACGTCTCCCAACACTCGTTCTGACCCGGTTTAGAGCTGTCCACACTCTTCTTGGTAGGTTGAAGCCATCAATCTTCTTGTTGGGATCGTGTACTAAATTTTTGTTCTTAAATTCACTTGCCGACCATACTTCGTTCCAGGCCATTCTCGGCTCAAAGGCTTGTAGTTATTACAGATTTTCCAAAAGGGTGATCTAAAGAGATTTAACAGTAGCGACAACCAAACAGAGCAGAGTCTTAGCGAGTCGGTATTGAAGAGGTATAGTATCCAGTATCGGAATCAGAATTCAAAACTTCTTTGGAACAGTTAAGATGGAATAAAGCAGAAGCGATAGATAACATTCCATCAGAATTTATAAAATCATTGGTGGAAATGGCAACAAAACGACTACTCACAATGGTGTATAGAATGTGTAAGTCTGACGATGACTTTCGGAAAATCATCATCCATACAATTCCCAAGACAGCGAGAGCTGAGAAGAGCGAGAACTATCACAAAAGCAGCTTAACAGCTCATGCATCAAAACTGCTGGAAATAATAATGTACAGAAGTTGGGAAAAGAAAACTGAGGATCGTGTTAGGTGACGATCAGTTTGGCTTTAGGAAAGGTAAAGGCAGTTCACTTGTACGGTTTCACTGATAGTACGAGTGATGCCAACACACCTCTCTACGTGGTATTACAAGTGCACCGATCGAGAGCAGTCTCAGGACCGACTTTTATGTACTACAGAACAGCCACGGTCTCCCCCATTTCAAGAATGTGTTACGCCTACGCTAATCTGGCGTTGACACCCTCGGAGATTTGACAGTAGCGACAACCAACCGTGGGCTCCACTGCGCTATGTTGCGCGATTGCCAATCACAGACTTTTTACTAGTGTGAGTGAGACGGAGTTGTTAACATGTTAAGAGCGGTTCGCGGACAGAAGATTTAGGGAAATAATAATAATGACAATTTTTAGTAATGTTATATCGTGATTTTGGAAACTGCGTAGTGGTTAGCTTTTACTATTTTTGGTGAGCTACAGGTTACGCCAGTAATTTACTTTTCAAATTAAACTGTAAAAGTTAATGGAACCACTGTGTATACCCGCCTTGGGAATAACCCGTTTTTGAATACAGGCGCCATCTTAAACTTTATGATGAACAATACAATTTGTTCATTGTTGGCCTCATTACTTAAACAGTTGTGTTATTTAATACTTATAAGTTAGGGTAACAGAAGTACTGAGGTGGAAGCTGGAATTTAACAAGTACAATCTCTAAGTCTGCCACGGAAAATCTATGTGTTTCCGAAGTTTCACTTTAATTATCCGATAAGCTAGTTAGTTTCAGGAAAATCAAAATAGCTTACTGTAAATTTTGATGCCAGTTTTCTAATGAGTGCTGTGAATATGTCCAAAAACCACATATTAGCTCTGTCGATATCTGCCACTGCGTACTTTAGTAACAAGGTCAGCTCTTAATATACAGGGTGGTTATAACTAAACTTTCGCTACTTCAGAGGTTTTTTCTCGTGTGACTAGGGCCGCCCGTCGAGTAGACCGTTCGACGGGTGCAAGTCTTTCGATTTGACGCCACTTCGGCGACTTGCGTGTCAATGGTGATGAAATGATGATGATTAGGACAACGCAACACCCAGTCCCTGAGTGGAGAAAATCTCCGACCCAGCCGGGTATCGAACCCGGGTCCTTAGGACTGACGTTCCGTCGCGCTGACCACTCGGCTACCAGTGGCGTACAATAAACCGTTGAAAGGAATAAGTTCTAACTTCCACATGAGACGCACAATTCTGGTGATCTTGGTGGTTACACAGTTTGGAACGATCAGTCAGTGATTCGTTTTTCTGTGTACCCGTGAGCCCTCTCGAGCAGTTTGAGGTGGAGCTCGATCGTGGATCAGGACCGCTGTTACCAAAGCACCTCTGTCCCGTAGAGCAGGGGTCAGATGCTGTCGAAGCAGATAGCACCAACGTGTCACGTTCTTGGCCCTTGGGATCCGTTGCCGTGGGCACACTACACAGTGACGGCTTCACTATGCAGGGGAACTTCATAAACGTTCGTTGCGACAACCTCCAACAATTATAAGTCTACACTGTCACAGTGAGCGTAAGATGTGCTTCATCATTCCATAAAATGTTCCAAGGACACATGTCGTCAACATTAACCCTTGCGACAAACCTAAGAGCAAAGTCTACCTTAACATATGCATTACTTGGCAAAAGTTGGTGAGTAGTGTGAAGTTTGTACTGATACCATTTCACAATAGTTCGCAGCACTTATCGAACGGCGGAGCATGGAATGTTCAACTGTAGTGACACAGCTCGCTCACTTCTTGAAGATCGCACACTGCGTCCAGCATTCTCAGCAACGGCAACAGTAACTTCTTAAAGAATTTGTGGTGCAACTGTTCTAGTTTGATGAGCCTTCTCTCAGAAAAAACAAAGAATGCACGGTTGTGGCCAGAGGAAAGTAATTCCGCCTTGTCACAACCGATACTCTCTCTTTCTCCACTGGTAAACAGCCAGTGGCAGTAAATGTGTGAAGAATGATTCCGTTTGAATAGTTTGATGACGATCCTGCAGCCACTGCCTCTGCGAACTCTTTTATACTGAGAGCTGAAGCCCTCTAGTATCGGTCGTATCTTTCCACTCAGTACTGTTACTAGTGACCAGTATTAAATCGTTGATGACACGTAAAATGGGGATTACACTGTATTTAACTCACTAAGTGTCTACACACTGTCATGTTAAATCTAAGTTACTGCGATCTGACACTGTGTGTCCTATAAAGATGATGTTCTTGGAGTGGCATACTGAGTACGTCTGTCAACTTTCATGCAAGCAATTTAGATTCATTTGTAATTACCCTTTAAATAAAAATTTTTATACCTGAAAAAATAAGCTTCTTACCAACTTCTCTCAGTTCCGACGATTTAATTTTTAGAATATTATGAAAAGCCTAAAATAAAATACCTAAACTGTTACGCTGTGCATTACTGCTAATTGTAGGTCTTTAATGTTTCACTTGACAACGTTCTTTATATGGCACTCTTCTGTGAGTAACTGCGTCTGAAGTTTAGTGAAGTACCGGAAGGCAGAGAGTTTTTTCCTGAATCACTGGAGACTTCATCTGCTCTGCTTTCAGCATCTTGAGTTCTTTGCCTAGCATTTTTTTCCAAACCCTGTTCTTCCCTGCATTCCTCTTCCTCTCGTTGTCTAAATGCGACATAGCACCGATTACGTATTCTCTGGACTAAATAACACGTCACCACAGTTCCTTCTCTTGCATGTGGAAGCAGCATCATATACTTCAAAGCGGACGTAGATCTTGAAACTTTAGATTACTTCCTACAGGACCAGACACTTAGTGTAATTACCAACGACTATGGCATTATGGCATGTTCACACACAAGCATTGTTGTTTTTGTTGTGGTCTTCAGTCCTGAGACTGGTTTGATGCAGCTCTCCATGCTACTCTATCCTGTGCAAGCTTCTTCATCGCCCAGTACCTACTGCAACCTACATTCTTCTGAATCTGCTTAGTGTATTCATCTCTTGGTCTCCCTATACGATTTTTACCCTCCACGCTGCCCTCCAGTACTAAATTGGTGATCCCTTGATGCCTCAGAACATGTCCTACCAACCGATCCCTTCTTCTAGTCAAGTTGTGCCACAAACGTATCTTCTCCCCAATCCTATTCAATACCTCCTCATTAGGTATGTGATCTACCCATCTAATCTTCAGCATTCTTCTGTAGCACCACATTTCGAAAGCTTCTATTCTCTTCGTGTCTAAACTACTTATCGTCCACGTTTCACTTCCATACATGGCTATATATATACTTTCAGAAACGACTTCCTGACACTTAAATCTATACTTGTTGTTAACAAATTTCTCGTCTTCATAAATGCTTTCCTTGCCATTGGCAGCCTACATTTTATGTCCTCTCTACTTCAACACAAGCACAATCTACCAAAATTTCTTTTCAGAGAAGTGTCTGATTCCGAGTATTTGGAGCAATCTCTTCATGATCGTAAAATCCTGATTATCAGATCCAGAACGTCAGAGTTGATGTCTGCTCGCGCACAACATCACTGATTCTGTAGCTTGTTCCGCGCTAATACAATAAACCGCCATCACTATGTTACTTATGTACCTACCGGGAGGTTTCTTCTTTTAATAATTTGTTTAATGAATTGCACTACAAATCACAGTGCAACAAAAAAGATATCACGCTGTTCATGACATTCGGCAACTTAAACAGAGGCAGTTGACTCTATTTTTATGCACGTGAATTGTGGGAAAATGTTCCACAGATATACTTTCTATGCAGTTTCTGAAAAATTTGAATCATATATTTTTTCAAAGATGATGACGCGACGAACTTATGCTGGTATATTTTTAGAAAAAAAATTAAAATTCAAGATTTAAAAATACTTATTTTAGTGCACACAACCCAAAAATTAAATCTTCATCATTTTCGCTATCTACATCTCATTAACCTAATAATATAGCTATGTTCCATAACATTGAGTCCATTATTACGATGAAACAGCCTGGAAAAAATCATGTGGTGTAATGATTTAACTTAGTGCACTCGGAAATAATGAACACCCGTCATTTTCCTTCTTTGTACACTAGACCGATTATTTCATTACATCGGGGATTGGCAGTGTTATTTAGAATTTAGCCTTTCGATACGTTATTCACTTCACTATCCAGGAGTGCCTTACGTTTCAATAATTACAATTAATTAGTGGCAAAGCCAGATTTTAATATATCCTGGGTGAGGATGCAGCTTATATCCTCGCGTTTTATAAAAAAAATCGTCCAGTGAGAGAGCTTGACGCCACATTCAGTGTTTAATAACAGCATCGGATATCGTTCGACGGATTTTGGCGCGCTCTGCTGCGGATTAATTAACTTGACGGTTTTTACTTTATTTTGTGAATGTTGACGATTCCCTTCGTTTCCTTTTTTTATTCGGGTCTTTCTGTCTCGTTTGAAATCGATACAGCACCGGTGTCAACTGAATTACAGACCGTGAATAAAACAGGTTGTTGTGACAGCAGCTGATTTTGTGTGTTTCATGAGCTGTTTGATGCTATGAATGCCTGTAGGGCACAATTTTATTGGCTCCGCGCCACCCAGGAGAAAATATGGGTCATGAATGCCCTACCTAGTCCGAGGAGTTCGTGCTAATCATGTCAGATTTTGAATAAGCACCTAATCTGTGCTGTTCTGCGTTAATAACAGGGTAGTGGTTGTACACTCTACTTCATGTCAGAGTATCACTGATGAAGCTTATAGCAAGCTGAGTGATATGTGGGAATTTTTTACCTAGCGAGATGGGATACCAATATATCAGTGGATTCGCATTTGTGCGGACACCATTTCAAATTAAAATCTGGTCATTCAGTATTAGCTTTAGTGTGATTTTCCTAAATTTCTTAATAAAACGTTCAAATGAAAGAGGCATGGTTCATTTTCCTCACGAGACCTCCCAAAACCAAGTTCCAGATTTCTCTCTTATGACCTCATCACCAAAGGGACGTTAATCCATAACCATCACGTATGTTTGCATGAAAGATGTTTTTTAATTCCTATTTAATAAGTCTCCAGGGTAGAACCAGTATATTACTAATAATGGGTTCTGGTTTATACGAATACTGCTTCCCATATCTGTGGCAGCAGACATAAGATTAGTATGGTTCGAATGGCTCTAACCACTATGGGACTTTTAAATCTGAGGTCATCAGCCCCCTGGACTTAGAACCACTTAAACCTAAGTAACCTAAGGACATCACACATATCCGTGCCAGAGGTGGGACTCGAACCTGCGACCGTAGCAGCAGCGCGGGTCCGCACTGAAGTGGCTAGAACCGCTCGGCCACAGCGGCCGGCAGAATAGTATGTCCAGTTCCCCTTATACACGACAGGTTCTTGAATAGATTAGGTGTGTTCGTACTCTACATCCATGAAAGAGGTTTAACGACAATGGTTTTCCTTTTCTCATTTTAGGCTTGCGATTCGTTTAGCGCTAACAAATAGTCTGACCGCATAAGACGTATTAGGCGGGAAACGATTTGAAATCAGAAATTACCAGAATTCTTTTGTTGAAGGTGGAGTGGCAGTAATGACAGAGTCTCTGTTGTGACTTGGCAAGACAGCCAAGCCACTACGAGGTGAAGCCGAAAGGCACGCGTTTAAGCTCACGCAGGCTGGCGTGAGGTCTGGAACAGTTAAAGGAGTTATACTAGCAAGAAAAGTACGTAGCTGCTGGAATACTTAACTCTAATCCATAATTGGTGAACATCGGTCTGACGGTACATGCATCACAAGATTAACAGCAAATGATAATGGCGCCTTGCTAGGTCGTAGCAAATGACGTAGCTGAAGGCTATGCTAACTATCGTCTCGGCAAATGAGAGCGTAATTTGTCAGTGAACCATCTCTAGCAAAGTCGGCTGTACAACTGGGGCGAGTGCTAGGAAGTCTCTCTAGCCCTACCGTGTGGCTGCGCTCGGTCTGCAATCACTGATAGTGGCGACACGTGGGTCCGACATACACCAACGGACCGCGGCCGATTTAAAGGCTACCACCTAGCAAGTGTGGTGTCTGGCGGTGACACCACAGTCTCCTTCTTGGAGCCTATGCTACACACTGTTTTGTGCACGTGTTCCATGATTTTTGTCTCATCTCTTCTTTGTCCCGGTCCCCTCTAATTTGACAAGCAAAAGTGAACGTGGGCCATTTCCGGTTACCAGGGTTGATGGAAAATTGATTACATATTGTTTCTGGCCAAAAAATACGTTACCGGTAACAGATATATCCGGCGCCAGGATGCAATCCGGTTCTTACAGCGGAGCCTCAAGGAATCAAATGGTTCAAATGGCTCTGAGCACTATGGGACTTAACAGCTATGGTCATCAGTCCCCTAGAACTTAGAACTACTTAAACCTAACTAACCTAAGGACAGCACACAAAACCCAGCCATCACGAGGCAGAGAAAATCCCTGACCCCGCCGGGAATCGAACCCGGGAACCCGGGCGTGGGAAGAAAACTCAAGGAATCAGATTAAACCTCCGAGACAATAATGATTTTTAACTTTAGCACATTGGGGAACAAATTTGTGGTAAACTGCCCACGTACGATGCGATTTTGTTTTCATTTTCTTTCTCAACTGTTTTGTTGTTTTATTTGATCGTAGTAATTGACCAATCTTCCACTTACTAGAGAATTGCTTGGTTTCTTCATGGACTTGCTCTGAAACTGGCACAATTTTTTTCACATCAAATTTTTAAGAAATTGCGTGAAATAAATCAGACGTTTTAGTTTATTCATTGACACTATTTCCTAAAATTAATCATAAGCGGTACAGAGAGATGAAAATATAAACATTACAAAAGTCTACCGGTTTCCTTCGTACTATTAAGGAAATTAACAATCATTTTTAAAGGCAAATGTTTTTAGTGAACAAAATAAAAGGTGCTGTTTGAAAAAGGAAGTAATCCATATTCATTAATCTCTTCAAAAATTCCGACATTTACCTGTCGAATTTGGGACACGGAAGAAAACTGTCGTTTACGTCAGCGGTGGTCACGATAATATATGGCCGCAAGAAGACAGGCTTTCGGGCGGCTACGTGTCACCTTCGAGAGGGAAGACCATGATTTTCCTCGTATGGTTGTGGCGCATCGAACTGCATCTGCAACAACAGTTTGATCAGCAGTTGGCACCACAGTGACACAACGGAGTGTTGCAAAAAGGTTGATTCCAGCACAACTCCGAGTCAGTCGCCCTTTAGCGTGCACTCCACTGACCCCAAACCACCGACATTTGCGACCTCAGTGGTGTCAAGCGAGAGCTCATTGCGGGTTATGGTGGAGGTCTGCTGTGTTTTCTGATGAAGGCTGATCCTGCCTGGGTGCTCGTGATCGACTCGCGTTGGCGAGGAGGAGGCCAGTTGAGGGCCTGCAGCCAACCTGTCTGCATGCTAGACACACAGGACCTACACCTGGAGTTAGGGTCTGGGGTTCGATTTTCTGCGACAGCAGGAGCACGCTGGTGATCATCCCACGCACGCTGACTGCAAATTTGGGTCGATTCGATCTGTTCTGTTGCAAGTCATGAACAGCACTGCACGGGGTGTTTTCCACCAAAACAACGCTCGTCCACATATTGCTGTTGTAACCCAACATGCTCTACAGACTGTCGACTGCCTTGGCCTCCTCAATCACCAGATCTGTCTTCAATTGAGCACATATGTGAAATCATCGGACGAAAACTCCGGCGTCATCCAAACCCAGCATTAAAACGGCCCTGTATTGACTGATCGTGGGCGACAGTCATGGAATTCCATCTCATAAAATGACATCAGGCACCTCAACGCACTTCATGAACGTATAAATTTTTGCATTCAACGCTCTTCTGGTTACAATGTTTATTAATGAACCAGCATTCACATCTGAAGTGGCTTATCTAGCGCTTACATTGTGTTCTCGCGATGTTAATCAGTTAAATATGTTACCTAAACGGGTCTATTTCCTACATTATTCATTTTGGGGTGCTGCGATTTTTTGCCGTCAGTGCAGTTTTATTGAAGTTTGAGGAAAGGGCACGATCGTGCATGTAGACACGCTTGTGTCAGCTTTGCTACCCATTTTAAATATACTGATAAGTAGCCGCTATCTGAATTGACACCGACAGACAGTTTTTAAGCGTGTATAGATGACTGCCCAAAGAAGGTTTCTGGCGAGGAAGTGATTAGGCTCACTAGGCAAAATGTTAGTCGTCTGGTCGGCTTGAAGCACTGCAGATGATGTACAAAAGTTACCCGGTGATCTTACGACTCTCCTACGCTGACGTCATTGCAGTGAAGTCGCGACCCACGAGAAGGATAGGCCGCGGCGCGTACGTCACGAAGGTAGTCCTGAACTCGCTCGCTCGCTCAGCTCAGCAGACAGAATGCGTTTCTAAACCTGTTAACTCGCAGCTGGGCGTATAAGTACTAACGAGAATTGCATCTTCCACTAGAATCTGCTATTATGAGGTCTTACTGATTAACAGTACTACAGCAAAATTTAATTTAAGATCAATACTCGATATAAATGGTATAACGGGTTGTTTATAGCATTTAGTCTCTTCTGCTTAACAGTACTCATTACATGCTGGAAGTGGTTTCCTATGCAACTGATAATCATTTTAGCATGCTTTTATTTTATTGTACGCCAGTACAGCTGTAACAAATTATAAGTAGGCCCATGGACTTCTCATCATTATACGACTAATGACAGTAAGATTCCATAATAGGGGATTCCAGCAGAATATTCAGTTTTCATTTGCACGGGCACGCGTAGTTACGAGTTAACAGGTGTAGAAAAGTAGTTTGTCTGCTGATTTGAGCGAGCGAGCGAGCGCAGGACTACCTTCGTGACGAACGCGCCGCGACCTGTCTTTCTCGTACGCCTCGAGTGAGGTGGTGTCTATGTGCCATTCGGGTGCATGGAATCAGCGCTTTAAGGGGCTCCGGAACGCCCTATACTTGCAATGTTAAAATAACGCTTATAAATTACATCTTTCCTCACAAAGTGTTTGAGGTAGGAAGTCGAACTTTTTACAGATTATTTATTGGAATATGGGCTACAACTTAACACAGGGATTTTACAAAATTTTAGTTCAGTTATTAAAGATGATTTTTTTTCAATTGTAATGAAAATTCACAACATTTTTTTGCAATTCTTTATTTATATATTCAGAAATATACAGTTTTTTGGAAAAAGGCAGTGTTGAATTATGCAGAAGGTACTGTGTAACATTTACGGAAAGTTTGAAACAAATATGTTTGGAAGATCATTAGAAAACATGTAATTAGTATGAGAAAATAAAAGTTTTGGGAATCGAGCGACAAAGATTGGATTAACTTTTTAGTGCATTCCAGGTCCATAGGATGGATTATCTTCATCCTCTGCAAACTCCTCCTCCAGCTTCCTCTTGTTCCTCCTCCTGTTTACTCTTGCTTGTATTTCTAGATTCTTTACAGCCCTGTCTGCAGCCCGAAGGCCCTCCTTGTCTAAAGCAAGCATCGCTCGTTTTTGTGTTCGTAGATTTTGCTACAATTTTCTTCAGTTGCAGTTAGTGCAACACTGTTCCAAAAGGTGGTCATGTATGAACACTTATCACATTTCAGTTGTATTTCATCAGCAAGTCCTACGTGCTTTATTATGGAGAGTTCCAGACCACCTTCACTACAATGAATCCATCTTACAGAGTTTGAAAAAATTCCTTTGAGAACCGACATATCAAATATTTCATTCACATCCGATTCGCCCATAAAACATTCATAGTTTTCACTCATTGAACCAAGCTTCTCCTGTGAAGTATTTTCATTCCCACTTTGACTGCTATGGGCAGGTGTACTTGAGAGGTTAGGTTCACTCACTTGGTTATCGTCTTTATTGTTTACAGTAATAACACATACCTTTGGCTTTCCAACATTTCTCCTTTTCTTAAAAGCCTTCAGAGGATTTCTAATAACTTTACTTTTACTCATTATTATACTTCAACAAAACAGAGACTCAAGAAACAGAATTAATTACGAATATTTTCGAGATAACGACAGAGTAAATAAACATGAAACAATCGACAATCACACCAGCGATATATATTGAACCATCACAGGTTAGCCACAACACATACTTTATCTCACATCACTAAAATGTACCTGATGAACACGGACGTTAATAATAACACCATTTGACAGCAGTTTAACAGCGCCACAGTAGGTCACGCCCATGTAGAACACATTTCCAACAAAATTTAAAAATAGTTGTAGTCTTCGGAATTTAATAAATTATATATCTATTAAAAGGTAATAGTCTGCAGATTCAGAAAACGCAAAAAAGTAAAAATTGAACTTTCGATGATTTTGAGCCTTTCCGAAGCCCCTTAAGCTAGGTCGACGGAAGGGAACCGCTGTGCCTGGATGTGGCATGGCTGCTCCGTGAACGGAGTTGCCAGTTCGTTGGTGTGGGCTGTCCAGCAGGTCTACAGGGAATGGTGGGCTACTCGGAGCCGTGCAACAATGTGTAAGGACAGGGACCGGAGACGTATATCACGCTTTGTCGACGCTCAGCGGTTTCAGATCCGACGGTCATCGCTCCTGTTAGTGAACGCAACTCCGTCTCAACTAGTTTCCGAGCGGTCATTGTTAAAAAAAACGATACGCACTGGATATTTGTAGTCAGATACCTCGGAAAAAGCCGTTGCTCGCAGGGCCACAAAATGCAGCGTGTCTTCAATGAGGAAATAGCACATAAACAATATGTGGCTGGTGAGGTTCAAAAAATGGCTCTAAGCACTATGGGACTTAACTTCTGAGGTCATCAGTCCCCTAGAACTTAACCTTCATGCGCTCGCGCTAGAAATAGTCACGCGAGCGCTCGCGCGGGTGGTCGGCCGACCGCCCGAGAGTTTTCGTCAATCTCTTGGGGTTTTCCGTTTTTAAAGGTCATATTTCCATAAAATATCGACATAGGATATCTCACACAATATTGCAAACACTTTTGTAATCAAAATTATTTATTTAACAATAAAATATACAATGGAAACAAAAAGGAAGCCAAATACCCAAATGAAATATACGAACATTTTTTTAATTGTAATGTTTTGGGACTATATAATGTAACACTTACGACTAGAATTATTCACTGTGTTAACTCGTCACAAGGAAAGCTAATTTTGCTTTGAAAGAAGAATTTTTGATTGAAAACGTCACAAACATTTATGTCAGATGAAAAATGCTGATCAGTCTGTATCCATTTCATTTTCGTTTTGAGGCTGACAACAATATCATCTTCAATCCCTTCTTGTTCATAATCTGGGTCATTGGAAACGTCATCTTCTAGGGATTCCTCATGGTCTTTCCTCTGCGCTTCCTCTCTCTCCAATTCAGCCAAGATTCTATGTATGTAATCAGATGTAGGGTTTCGTTGTTCCCTTTAAAAAAATAAAAATAATTGTTACTTTTGCAAACAGAAGTAATGCACATTCACTAGAGAATTGGAAGAGTCTATAAAATTGAGGAATTATAGGGCAATTACAAAAAGAAATACTTACATTGGAAGTAGACGAGTAGAACAAAGTCTCGTAAGCGCTCGCAAGGCGGTAACTGACCGTTTTTGTAAGTGCCGTAAGCGCTTGCAAGGAGGAAAACTGACCGCCAAACGTGTTCGGACCTATTTGAACTTGTCCTGAGAGGCAGAGAGGTGCGACTTGGACGAACTTTGAGCAGCATCTGTCGGAAAAAGGTGCAACTAGAGAATACATGTCGCTCCCGCCGCCTCGTTACCTTTGTGGAGTAAGTATGGCGCGAAATTGCAAAAAGGCGGTCACTTCACCACCCGCGCGAGCGCGTGAAGGTTAAAACAAACCAAACTAACCCAAGGACATCACACTCATCCATGCTTCAGGCAGGATTCGAACCTGCGACCATAGCGGTCGCGCGGTTCCAGACTGTAGCGCCTAGAACCGCTCGGCCACTGCGGCCGGCCGCTGGTGAGGTGCAGTGTGCTCTGACAACTCGCGGTTTCGCCTCTTTACGAACGTTGCAAAGCGTCGATAGTACCGACACACGGTGAAACAACTCATTTCAGAACCCGCCTGGACAGAACAGAAATGAAGAAAGGTGCGCGTTTCGATTCCAGTCCCGCAAAACCTTGTGTAGATTGCACTGGTGCGTACTTGTCCAGCACTGCGGTGCCATTTCAGACGGAACACGATATCACACGTGTGAGGCGACGGCCCGTTTCAGGCCTTCCTCCTCACATTTTATCCTATTTGCATACTGAATTTGCATACGACACTCTCTTGCTTCATTTACTTTGCAATCCAGTTTTATTTCCCGACTGTCCACTTGTACTGCGTGTTCTTTACATGAGTGACTCGGGAATAGAGTGTAGTAATGTAGGTAACCTACCCCTATAACATTTTATTCCTGTAGCAGTTTCTTCACATTAAATGCATCTGGTCTTGACCGGGGCGACTCCCTTTCTCTGGGGCGTAAACTTTAGCACGTTCTAGAAGAGCTGCCGGGCATTTAGAGTGCAGGGGTACGCAGTGGCTCGCGTGAACTGTCGGACGAACCGTTTCAGGGATTTTCCTCCCGGATAAGCTTCCACGAACACTGAGTGGCAGAGCGCAAAACTGTTGTCTTCAGTAGCAGAAAGGGAAACCACTAGTGAAAGAGGCGAGAACTCTGTCTTGTTAGTGAACTTCTGGTGGAGTCTCAGCTGTCCACTTGCCGTTATGGCGCTCTGTGTGGTCTCCAGGTACCTTTCCAGAAGCAAAATAAATAGCCTCTCGTTTGTCTGTAAATTTTCAAATTTTGCCCCTCCCATGGAATAAGTATGCGAAGCCCAACGAAATTTCCAGACAGTATGTGAAATATTTTATAGGCCATAAATGTCGATATCAAACGAAAATAATGCACAATACTCTGCAATAATGTTCGATGTCGACATCAGTCCACACAGTTTTGACTTTCGGATAAGCCACAGTCGAAGTTATTTCGTGGCCGAGTTTTCGGCTATCCGAAGGTGGTCAGGAATCTCGAAATAATGACGTCCGGCGTTACCGAGATTTTAGGCCCTGATATTCTCTTGAGAAAACAATGTACGGCGTATTCCGTCGGCTTTGGGATATTCGGATTCACTCCTCTCGAAATTTCAGAAAACGACAATTGAAAAAGATGAACTGGTAAAGATTCGATTTTCGGATAATTTCCCAGCGGCTAACCCGACAGCGATCGTCTGATAACAATTATGATGCAAGCGACAAATATGACTACGTTTCGAATGAAAAATGTAAAATATTGAATAAAACATTTGAGCACGACAACTGTGACTCCCAAATTGTTATCATCGGCCTAAAATATCAATAAGAATCTTTTTTCCTAGAGTTTAACTGGATTCATTTAATCTCACAATATCAAAGATAATGCCCAAAATACTCACCAAGAAATCAAAACCGTATGCATGAAATGTTACTTAAATGTAGTAGCGCGCTTATTAAGTAGTACTCTTTTCTGGTGTGGGAAGTCAATATCAAGATTTCTGCAGCTCGGCGAAATAAGTCTTCTGCTGCCCGACATCTCGCTGCTAGGTTCGTCGTAGGTGCAATTCAGGAACAGATTAGACTCTTCATAATATACAGGTTGCAAATTGTCGACGC
The DNA here is from genome assembly GCF_021461395.2 of Schistocerca americana. Lineage (NCBI taxonomy): Eukaryota > Metazoa > Arthropoda > Insecta > Orthoptera > Acrididae > Schistocerca > Schistocerca americana. The sequence continues at coordinate 157,854,721 of NC_060119.1, read as the reverse complement.
AATGCCAAGATTGACTGGATTCCATGCTATGGAAACCTTTAAAACAAGGAGGAAAACACTTTTCCCCCAGAAAGGTTCTGACGATGCGGAGGCTCTCTGATTGCTACCGAAGCCCATCCGTCTATTCCAATGAGCAACCCGCGGAGATTAATACGTGTTGTATCACTTGAAATAAAACTTGCCGTTACATTTTCAGATTAAAAGAACTGTGTATTTCCACATATTCTTATCACGCAACAACTCTCGATTTCAGCAAACGATTAAACTTTCTGAGTTCCAAATATAACAAGCTGACTGACACTCAACAGTGCATCAAATTAGCTTCAGACAAGAACTCATTACACGTCCATCCAATAGGAGAACTAACACTGCCTACTAGAAAATTAAAGACACTTTTGGAGAAAAGAGAGCCAGTTGTATGAATAACAAGAGCTCAGATGGAAACCCAGTTCTAAGCAAAGAAGGGAAAGCAGAAAGGTGGAAGGAGTATACAGAGTGTCTATACAAGGGCGATGTACTTGACGACAATATTATGGAAATGGAAGAGGATGTAGATGAAGATGAAATGGGAGATATGAAACTGCGTGAAGAGTTTGACAGAGCACTGAAAGACCTAAGCCGAACAAAGGCCCGGTAGTACACAACATTCCTCTAGAACAACTGACAGCCTTGGGAGAGCCAGTCCTGACAAAACTCTACCATCTGGTGAGCAAGATGTATGAGACCGCCGAAATACCCTCAGACTTCAAGAAGAATATAATAATCCCAATCCCAAAGAAAGCAGGTATTGACAGATGTGAAAATTACCGAACTATCAGTTTAATAAGTCACAGCTGCAAAATACTAACGCAAATTCTTTACAGACGAATGGAAAAACTAGTAGAAGCCGAACTCGGGGAAGCACACATTTCCGTAGAAATGTTGGAACACGTGAGGCAATACTGACCTTACGACTTATCTTAGAAGAAAGATTAAGGAAAGGCAAACCTACGTTTCTAGCATTTGTAGATTTAGAGAAAGCTTTTGACAATGTTGACTCGAATACTCTCTTTCAAATTCTAAAGGTGGCTGGGGTAAAATACAGGGAGAGAAAGGCTATTTACAATTTGTACATAAACCAGATGGCAGTTATAAGAGTAGAGGGACATGAAAGGGAAGCAGTGGTTGGGAAGGGAGTGAGACAGGGTTGTAGCCTCTCGCCGATGTTATTCGATCTGTATATTGAGCAAGCAGTAGGGAAACAAAAGAAAAATTTGGAGTAGGAATTAAAATCCATGGAGAAGAAATAAAAACTTCGAGGTTCGCCGATGACATTGTAATTTCGTCAGAGACAGCAAAGGACTTGGAAGAGCAGTTAAACGGAATTTACAGCGTCTTGAAAGGAGGATATAAGATGAACATCAACGAAAGCAAAACGAGGATAATGGAATGTAGTCGAATTAAGTCGGGCGATGCTGAGGGAATTAGGTTAGGAAATGAGACACTTCAAGTAGTAAAGGAGTTTTGCTATTTGGGGAGCAAAATAACTGATCATGGTCGAACTATAGAGGATATAAAATGTAGATTGGCAATGTCAAGGAAAGCGTTTCTGAAGAAGAGAAATTTGTTAACATCGAGTATAGATTTAAGTGTCAGGAAGTCGTTTTTTAAAGTATTTGTATGGAGTGTAGCCATGTATGGAAGTGAAACATGGATGATAAATATTTTGGACAAGAAGATAATAGAAGCTTTCGAAATGTGGTGCAACAGAAGAATGCTGAAGATTAGATGGGTAGATCAAATAACTAATGAGGAGGTACTGGATAGAATTGGGGAGAAGAGGAGTTTGTTTCACAACTTGACAAGAAAATGGGACCGGTTGGTAGGACATGTTCTGAGGCATCAAGGGATCACAAATTTAGCATTGGATGGCAGCGTGGAGGGTAAAAATCGTAGAGGGAGACCAAGAGATGAATACGCTAAGCAGATTCAGAAGGATGTAGGTTGCAGTACGTACTGGGAGATGAAGAAGCTTGCACAGGATAGAGTAGCATGGAGAGCTGCATCAAACCAGTCTCAGGACTGAAGACCACAACAACAATAACAACAACAACACTAGATTCTCTTCGTGACCAGATCGAAGCCATTATCAGCGCAAGAGCTGTTGTTGCAATGTTTTAACCTGTGTGCCGTTGTAGTTAGTTCATATTTTGCAAGGACGCTAAGATCTGAGCTATCCAGCGCTCTAAAACCAATATCGTCATTGTCATCATTACCTCACCCGCGGTTACCATTCTCGCTAAACTTGCCTGTTGCTCCGGAGTGCTTCCGCGGTATCTCGCGGGGCAGCCGAGCGGCAGCGAAATATCGGGCCATTCGGCGGATTTAAGATGCGCGGGCGGGGGAGCTGGCGGCGGTCCTGGTGGCGACGCGTGGGCCCCTGCAGATACGCTGCTTAGGCGATAGCGGGTGAGCGATGGGGCAGCGGGCGCCCGCCACAGCGGCCGAGTCGCGCACCGTGCCAGTTGGACTCCGCCAGTGCATTTCGGCAGCGCACACTAACTTCCCCGTAGGTGGCTCCGCCCAGGGGCTCAATCCTGTATCGTTCGTACCGATCGGTGTAGTAGGTTAGTCTCGGTAGTGACGTCATTTTCGGTTCTTTATCGAAATATCCTATTCAGTAAGCTTCTGAGACCTGTTACCGAACGGTCCTCCCGCAGATTTTACGACAATTGTACCGAAAGGTTTTGAATTTCGGTCTGGCCCTGTCGATCGGTGATCTGTGGTTTATGTACACCTATAACCCATAATTTGTTATTTTAAAAATATTTAGCGGTTTTAGCTTTGGATTTAGTGATAGTGTTACTAAAGAATCACCAGAGGACGCATCCGGCTGGAAAGTGAGTTCATAATAGGCTGTTTTCCTTTGTTAGAAATATGCTTAGGTTAGGTTGTTACTGTCAATGATTACACAAAAAAAAAAAAGTTTTCGGCCAATATTCTCTTTAAATACGTGTTATTTTTGAGTAAATAAGAGTTTAAAGACCATCAAATATGAAGACATCGACTCTGCTTATGTATATTACATGAGTGTGAACTGACGTTACTAGTGCCTTCGCGTGCTTTTTCCCACAAATGGGTTAGTTAATAACTATCGAAACGTGTTAACAAGTTTCAAATAACAGTGGAAAGCAATTACGTGAAGCCTCATATTGGAAACCTTCCAAACTGTCACGCATTTATGACTTACGCAGCACCGTTTGGCAACGAAGTCAGGCTACGTCACTCTATACAATACTACAAGAATTGAGCACTGCGTGTCTATTGTTTGGCGTGGCCAAGTGGTTAGCGCGCGGGAATGCGATAAGAGAGGACACGCTTTCGCCCGTGAGTGGGTGCAATTTTTTTTTTTTTTTTTCCTCTTCTTGTATCAACACGTTCTGAGACATTGTAATTCGTGTAAGTTAAGATTTTTCTGCAATATTCGTTATTACTTACATGTAAGAGCGCACTTCCACAGTAATAATTTCGTGATTTCTGTGTGTTTAAAACACGAAATATGAAATTGTTGGAGATGAAATTGCTGTGAGTGGAACAACCGACAGTGACCTTTATATTTCTTCTTGTCAGAAATAATTCACCATTTGTTCCGAATATGTAGCGATTTCCGAGTATGCGGTTAGACAGGAATCTAAGAGCACAACTTAAATTACTGGGAATGAAACTAGCAGCAGTCATCTTCATAATCTTGCTTGTCAGAAGTATTTATCTGCTATCGAATCTCAACCATAGTAGACAGAGATGAAACATCTCTGCCGTAATATTTTTATACAGTAGCACCATATACGAAACATTTTCATTCATGAGATGGATGTTATAAACTTCGACGAACTGCAGGAGCTCTCGAAAATGCGTTTTTTTTAATTTTATTTCTAAGACCCAAATCGTTGACGTATCATATAGAGAAGTGGGCTTCTTATCCTTTGAAAGTCTCAGAATCAATTTTTCGGGTGTTTTTATAGATGTATTAGTACAATGTGGTACTACACACTATTCCTAACTCATTTTCCGAAACGTAAAATCCAAAACACGATGTCAGCGTGAATGAGAATAAGATGACATAATCTGGCATTTACGACAATTTGCAGAATATAGTCAAATACGCTATCCTTATTATGCATGCATGGAAACATGCTGTCACAGAAACTGTAAAAATTTTTATGCATTTCAGCTGAGAATCACGGAAAGGGATATACTGCGCCTGATACTGTTAAGGAGAAGGCAAGGGTGATGAAGGCGGGCGCGTCAGCTCGATGGAATGCGGAGTCATGCGTTATGGCAACATAAACGCAATTTTTGGTACTTGGAAGAATAGCACGCATGTGTCGTCTGCTAGCCGCGTTCTGCTCGTGGCGCTGTGAGCGATGCAGTGCGCATGCGCGAATCTACGGCCGCTTGCTTTTGATTGGATTGCGCGACACGAACCGACAACAGCGCTTCGGTTCTCTAGACCCGAACGGTATCACTACCGAAATGCATACTGAATAATGCAGGGGCTCTAATTCGAGTACTAGACCGTTCGGTGCTCTTGAGAACCGAAACGATCGGCACAATGGCGGAAAGATACAAAATTTGCACTCAGATCCTGGCAGACAGCTGTGCTTCCTCCACAGTTTTCTTTCTTCTTCTCGCCTTGATATTTTGATTTTGAATCATCAGTCTTATGACTAGTTTGATGTGGCTCGCCAAGAATTCCTCTCCTGTAACAAACTCTTCATTTCAGAGTAACACCTGCATCCCGCTTCCACCAATATTTGTTGGGTTTATTACAATTTTAAGTCTCTACAGCTCCCTCAAGTACGATGGAGGCTATTCCCTGATGTTGTTATATATGTCCTACTGTCCTGTCCCTTATTACTGTCAGAGTTTTCCATATGTTTCTTTCTCTGCCGATTATGAGGAGAACGTCCCCATTCCTTACCTTATGTCCATCTAATTTTCAACAATTTTCAGTAGTACCACTTCTCAAAGGCTTCGATTCTTTTCTATTCCGGTTTCCTACAGGCCATGTTTCACTTCCATGCAATGTTGCGCTCCAGACGTTCACTCTCAGAAATTTATTTCTTATATTAATGCCTATGTTTGATACTAGCAACCTTCTTTTGGCCAGGAATACATTCCTTGCCTGTGCTAGTTTATTTTTTAAATCTTCATGGGTAACTTTGTTGCCCAGGTTGAAGAATTCTTTAATTTCGTCTACAGCATCAATTTTGATCTTAAGTTTCTCCCTGTTTTCAGTTCTGTTGCATCTGTTTACCTTCGTCTTTACCCAGTTTACTTACAATTCTTATTCTGTGCTCATGTAATCTGACAAAACCTGTAATGCTTCTCCACTTTCACTGAGGACAGGCATGTCATCAGTGAATCTCATCTTAGCGTATGTATGTACGATCCATCGTCATTTCAACAATAACCATCTACGTTTAAATCATGCAAGGTCGAACCTGCTTCTAAATTGCTGCCTTGCAAATCTCAGATGGAAACAAAACCACCGGCTGAACTTGCGTGATGTGTATCTCTGACCAGCTTATTTTGAAACTCCAACACTCAGACGCTTCGTTATTGTCGAAAAATATGATGTACATATCACATGTATCGTTGTAACATAGACACCTTTTTCTGAGACACGTAAGGTGTGAACAAGCCGTGACTACAGCCCTGCCTAGGCTACGGATAAAGAGTCAGCTGCAAATTAAATTTAAATTTCCGACCACTGGTTGTAACCCCCTCTACCCCTTCCCCACTTTATCTCCTGAGACGTCTCAGTTTAGTTAGTTAGTCCGTAAAAGATGACACAAGAGGCGCACGGTATGGCTGGAAGTGCTTTCCTATCCGAAATTTACGGAGATTAAGACAACCCTTCTTGGATTATTTTAGTGAGTCACACGTGGTATTTCCTTTTACCTGTTTTGCCGCAAAGCTCTCGTAATTTATGCCCATTGCTGAAGCAGTATCAGCATCGTCGGATTCTTCGGAAAGTGTAGTTTTACATCCTGTAATTCTAACTGATGATTCGGGAAGCTACATTACTTGAAATAACGTTCGTGGATGCCGTTATGAAGTGTTTATTTACGAAACGCTGTAATCTGATAATAACGAACAATATACCACTTATTAACTAAACACCCACAATTTCTTGAGAGCATAGTTTTACGACAGACCTAATTCGGAAGGCATCGTATCGGCGACTTGGAACTAGTCTAGACAGCCTAGATCAGATCTCGTACTTACAATCGTAAAATATCGTAGCTGTTCATACTGCTTCGTTATCTTAAACACCGTTCATTTATGTACCGAATGTGGTGTCCACACTTGCTAGGTGGTAGCTTAAATCGGCCGCGGTCCATTTAGTACATGTCGGACCCGCGTGTCGCCACTGTGAGATCGCAGACCGAGCGCAACCACAAGGCAGGTCTCGAGATACGGAATAGCACTCGCCCCAGTTGTACGACGACTTTGCTAGCGACGACACTGACGAAGCCTTTCTCTCATTTGCCGAGAGACAGTTAGAATAGCCTTCAGCTAAGTCCATGGCTACGACCTAGCAAGGCGCCATTAGCCTTACATAGTGTGATAGTTATCGTATGAAATGCCTCATCAAGAATGCTGTATTCACCTCAAAGAATAAAAGATAAGTATTCGAGGAGCTGCATACTTTTCTTATTAGAATTCACTACTTATCCTGTTCCAGAATTCACGCCCGTCTGCGTTAGATAGCGTGCATTTTCGGCCCCGTCTATCTACAAGGTGTTGGCACATTTACCAACACATCACCGAAAGGACTGCTTTCTTGCATCGTAATGTTGTTGTACGGAAGTGCTTCTGATCAGTAGGCTTCTCCTAACATCTGTAGTGCAAGAAGTGGCTATTATGAGTCAATATTTATTTAACAAAATCACTTGCCTTGCGCCAGAACAACTGTGGTATCTCTACGTATCGTGCGCTGATGTAACTTTCTTTCTCGCAATTGGCCACAGCGCCACACCCCACCGAGGTGGGGTGCGGGGGGTGGGGGGGTGGGGGGGTGTCGGGGGGGGGGGGAGAATCGTCCATTCAAAGAGAAATGCAGTTTTCACCAAACCATGATCGTTGGTAGAAAGCTAGCAATATTCTGAGTCTGCATATATTGTTTATTATAAGGTATCAAAACAAAAAATTTTAAGTTCAAATGGTTCAAATGGCTCTGAGCACTATGGGACTCAACTTCTGAGGTCATCAGTCCCCTAGAACTTAGAACTAGTTAAACCTAACTAACCTAAGGACATCACAAACATCCATGCCCGAGGCAGGATTCCAACCTGCGACCGTATCGGTCTTGCGGAAATTTTAAGTGTAAAGCAAAATAACATATTGCACTAAGTGCATTTTTCCGGAGGCTTACATAGTGACTAGTTTTCCGTACCGGAGCGGACAGGACACCACGTGCACTGCCATCTCAACAGGATCTTAAGTTTCTTTTTCTGATTTCTGGCCACTTTTTCAAGGCGTCTTCATGGCCTAGTATCTGAAAGAATACTTCGCGGCTGCAGCACACCGTTTTCAATCGGACTCTTGTATTAGGCCAACTATAACAGAACAGAGATGGTTCTAGGTATTACACCTTAATTAATTCAAAACTGTCACAAAGGGATAGAATGGTCACTTTTGTCAATGGGTAGTGTGACATTTTTTTTTTCCCCCTGTCGCACGCCCTGTCGGAATTAGTGATCACGGAATAAACTGTCAAACCGAAATAAATAACAAGGTATGACATTTTGTAGGCCAAGAGAAGCTGTTTAAACATTGACGTTGTGAAAAATTGTTATTCTCCATACAACTGAGGTAGCAGGAATAACGTGATTTGTCTTACACCAGACGACTTAAAAACAAAAAGGCTTTTACTAGTGAATAACGGAACAAGTTTCTTCTTTCAATGTCACTCTCATCAACAGCGATATGAACTAACTAGTCTAACCATTTCTCGACAGGCAGCAGCGCTGTTCATGGCAAGAAATATTCAATGGCCATTTCTCCCGTCCCAGACACTTTACCACAACTTCCCCAACCGATGTCACCATTAATTGGTAACCCACATAAATTACGAGGGACATTTCATAAATAATGCCGAAGTTGGTATTACTGCGGATTTTTTGGTACAACAACAATGAAAATTACGTCAGACGTAGTTGAGAGCTTGAAGAAGAAGCAAGGGCTTTTATTTTGCTCTGCATAAAAGATGCGAGAGGTAGAAAAGGCCAGCCGAAGTGGCCATGCGGTTAAAGGCGCTGCAGTCTGGAACCGCAAGACCGCTACGGTCGCAGGTTCGAATCCTGCCTCGGGCATGGATGTTTGTGATGTCCTTAGGTTAGTTAGGTTTAACTAGTTCTAAGTTCTATGGGACTAATGACCTCAGCAGTTGAGTCCCATAGTGCTTAGAGCCATTTGAACCATTTTGAGGTAGAAAAGGACCACGAAGGGTTCTCGCGTACGTTGACTGTTGAAGATCAGAGGCCTTTCATCAAGATCGAAATTGTATGCAAAAACCCGACAGAAATCCACAGTGCGTTAAATGAAGTTTGTAGTGAGCTTGCTATGGACCGCAGTACAGTTTCACGTTGGATTACTCGTTTTCGTGATGGGCGAAGAGCATAGACGATAATCCAAGACCCCAGAAGGCCCTGAAAGCATGAATAGGGAACTATCGAATGAAGGTGTGCAGAAATTTTTAGCACCAACGATGAATTATTGTTGATTATAGACAAGATGATGATATCTTGCAGAGTTTCCGAGCCGTTAATTTAAATTTCACGTTAAGGCTACTTCGAGGTGCAAGCGTACAAGTCTTGTCTGATTTCGCAGTACTGGCGCCACCTCAGTCTCCCCAACTAGTGTATCGAGAGACCGGACCGACACTGGCTGGAACGGATTGAAACCTCTAGCCCCTGTTAGTTTCTTGTGGGAAATTCATTTTGGTGGCAGAACCTACAGCAGAGGGGCACGCGAATTCACAAAAGTGTAAAGAGCCGCTCTCAGGGCTACAGTTCGCTGTAATTCTAGGTTCGAACCATTTCACGAAGGCTGTAGAGCGCGTGTTCCAACCATTTTGGTATATGTGAGCTTGCTTCCATTACACGGTAGCAACAAGGAATCGAACGGTTCTGTATAGTGCCAGTTGCGGCGGGGCGGGTTTATCTCTCACTATCCATTAAACAAGTAGTCCATCTACATGTATAGGTTTGAGGTTGTCTGCCCCTCCATTCTGCGATTGTGGATACTGGTTTAGCCGCTACAAGCAGCGTTGCGGAAGAGTTAGCTAAATACCTACCACACAAAGGCCGCTTAACTCCAGTCCTTGGGCAGCATCTAAAAGTTAGTTTAACTATCGGGCTTTCGGGATTCTTGAAAGACTGTTTTCAAAAATATCTAAAATTTTCTATAAACTGGTTTATTGTTTTTAAAACACAGAAAATGGCTATCAAGTACTTATTTAATATCCCGACACTAATTATGCAATGTTACTGAATGAGTCTTTAAGTTTCACATCCAAAAGCAGCTAGAAGATATTTAATCCGACCTGATATTTTAAACATCCTAAACAGTCGCTGACCCACGACTGCTTTCGAATTAACACAGTCGTTCAGTAGTCATGTTACATAGAAATGCTAGCCAAAATGTCTCGTAAATTGCACAAAACACGCCTCGCGGAGTTTATGTACGACTTGAAAAGTTCACACGCGAAATCTAAAAATAAATCACAAAGCTCAGACTTCCTCAAAATACTGAACACTGTAGTCGCTTTTTATCAACTACGCGAGAACCGATCAAACGGGCCAAGTTCTTCAGTTTGATACAAATTTGATCAGCGCGATTTAACATAGGTGTTTACCAGAAGACGGCTCCCGAGTGACTATCTCGACTCGTTGATCCTAGGCACAAAGTGCTACTCATACGCGCTGGAAATGCTGAATTCCTATTAGCCAATCAAATCATCGCGAGAACTTCTATGCTCGCGGTATTTCTAATGTCAGCCAATCATATTACCACGAGTAATTTAGAAATTTAATAATTCGGAAACTAAATAAAATTTCATGAAAGAAAGTTCGATACCGTTCCACAAAAAAATTACTAATCTGTTTAATACCCAACGCCCCCTCTGTCTGCCCTTTACAAAACCAAGCTCACTCGAACGTAAGTCACGAATTCCTCTATTACACAATAACTTTCTCACGCTTACATTCACATGGTTTTAATAAAATATCATATTCTCACTTTTCAAATATTCTCCATTCATTCCCTATCTCTCCGAAACACTCACACAACCAGAACACAATGAAATGATAATTTTCCAGTGATTGTTAATTAAGTCAGAAATCTGTGGCAATGAAACCAAAGGAAATTCCAGAAAATTAGATTATAGGAACCTATCCTCTTGGTTTTATTTCACTTGGTACTGTAGATGAATACATGAAAGCCCCTAACTCTGTTTCACAGAGAGATGTGTTTTAGGTTATATCTGCAAAAGTATTGAAGCTATTGATTTGAAATTTTAGCAGTACGGTTCTGTTATCTATAGAATTTGGCATACAAAGTATGAAAAATGTCGATTAATATTTAACAGTATTCCTTCAGATTCATAGAGGGTATGTGCAACGTATTGCAAGCAGCGTTACTCAAGTACACCTCTCGCCCAGCCCAGTATTCAGCGCCAGCTGTGCGAACGTGAGAACCGGCATCTTCTCTCCTTCCGGCTCCACGGCAAGCTATGTTTTCAATGCAAGGTGACGACTCGTAATAGTTTGCTACGTTACACGCAGTTTCTGAACAATACGCCTTGCTAATTTCGGTCGAGTTTTACAAACGACGACGCCGGTTGCGTCTCGATCGACAGGGATGGTAACTTCATTCGTACTAACGCGGTAAACTAATCGTGCTGCCCCTGCCTGGGCTTCTGTTCAATTTCGGATCTCATGGCTATTGATTATTTCCCTTCCGAATCCAAATTCTCAAGGTTTCCGTGATTTGCTAGTAGCACGCTCTCTCGAAGGCGCTGGACAAGTTGTTCGTGTTTCATTCTTGTGTTCAGTGATATTTTGTTGTTACGTCTTGACTTGAAGCAACACATTTTCGAGCAAGGTTATTTCATACCTCTCATTTCAAATGTGTTGTTTCGGTCAATATATTTACATATCAGACCTGTCTGTCTGCTGATCTGTTGTATTCCTCTGTTGCCCTAAATCAGTAGCTTTTGTTTAGGCATCTAAACCTCTGCTAGCGGTGAAGAAGTCGTTTGCCACCATGATCGAAGGAATAGGGACATTTCATTCACTTGTTTCCATATCACGTCATGCTTAATGAAGTTCAAAAGCTACATCGTCATTGGAAAATATAATGTTGAAGTAGGAGCATCAGTGTTCACCATTCTTGTTCTCACATTTAGGGACAGCGTGACTACATGTCTTACGATGAACCTGCAGGTCGAAACTAATAGCACAGAATAGAGCTTTCCTTGGCACCAATCGACCAGTTTTCCAACTTGACGTCCATTAATCTGCAGTACCTTATTTGACAGGATCATGTCTTGACCCATGTATTACGATTGTGACAGTTCTGGTCACTTTAGAGTGTGGTTGTTGTTGAGGTCTCCAGTCCGAAAGCTACTTTGATGTCCTGTAGTCCTCCACGCTAGTCTGTGTGGCCCAAAATTCTTTACTTCTACGTAACTACACCCGTATGTGCAAGCCTCTTCACATCTGCGAATGTCCATCCACTTGCTTGCTGTAGTGGAGCCTTGGTCTTCTTCCACAATGGTTACCCACACCCCATCCCCAAACCCACAGTTCTCTCTAATGAGGATTCGCTGATGCCTCAGGATATGCCTTACCAACCAATCCCTTTTTTTAATCAAGTTGTGAAGTTTGATTCAGTGGCTCATCACAAGTTAGCAGATCGACCCCCCTAATTTTCGCCACTCTTCTGTGCCACCACGTTTCAAAATCTTATGTTCTCTGCTTGTCTGTATTGCTTATCATCAAGTTTTGCTTTCGTACGTGGCTGCGCTTCTGACCAGTACGATCAAAAACAAAACTTACAACACTTACATTTACATTAGACTAGGGAACCAGGCAATGCTTCGCAATTGCTGAATAAGTATGACAATTGGATATACGTCATAATGTTCTTCCCCACCCTCCTCTCTGTCCATGTCCTCCTCTTTTTATCCTTCTCTTCCTCCTTACACCTCTCTGTGTCAGTTGTCTCTTCACCCATTATGCGATCCTTTGCTCTCGCCCCCTTCTTTCTCTCCCCTTTTCCCCTTCTCTCTCTCCACTCACCTACCCCCGCTCCCCAGTCCCTCTCTCTAACCTTGAGCATGGTTCATTGTTATTGCAAACGAGACTTTAATTAGGAAATGAAGTCATTTAAAACGAATGAAGAAATTAGTTGGGACTGTCGGTATATAAGCTATGAGAGACGTTACTTTAGTGACAGTGCCTTGCACAGTTCGTTTCATACCGGGTAGGATTACAGGATTTCGTACAATTCAGCTTCCGCAGTAGAATGCTAATCATAAGCAGATAAGCCAAAGACAAAACTTTGTTGATTTCTTTCAAAGTCAACTGTGTCTATCAAAGCCAACTGTGAGGTATAATATCCCTTGGCCTGTACAACTGTGTCTTTCAAAGCCCACTGTGAGGTATAATATCCCTTGGCATGTACAACTGTGTCTTTCAAAGCCAACTGTGAGGTATAATATCCCTTGGCATGTACAACTGTGTCTTTCAAAGCCAACTGTGAGGTATAATATCCCTTGGCATGTACAACTGTGTCTTTCAAAGCCAACTGTGAGGTATAATATCCCTTGGCATGTACAACTGTGTCTTTCAAAGCCAACTGTGAGGTATAATATCCCTTGGCCTGTACAACTGTGTCTTTCAAAGCCAACTGTGAGGTATAATATCCCTTGCCCCCCACATCTGTGTCTTTCAAAGCCAACTGTGAGGTGTAATACCCCTTAGCCCGCACAACTGTGTCTTTCAAAGCCAACTGTGAGGTATAATATCCCTTGGCATGTACAACTGTGTCTTTCAAAGCCCACTGTGAGGTATAATATCCCTTGGCATGTACAACTGTGTCTTTCAAAGCCAACTGTGAGGTATAATATCCCTTGGCATGTACAACTGTGTCTTTCAAAGCCAACTGTGAGGTATAATATCCCTTGGCATGTACAACTGTGTCTTTCAAAGCCAACTGTGAGGTATAATATCCCTTGGCATGTACAACTGTGTCTTTCAAAGCCAACTGTGAGGTATAATATCCCTTGGCCTGTACAACTGTGTCTTTCAAAGCCAACTGTGAGGTATAATATCCCTTGCCCCCCACATCTGTGTCTTTCAAAGCCAACTGTGAGGTGTAATACCCCTTAGCCCGCACAACTGTGTCTTTCAAAGCCAACTGTGAGGTATAATATCCCTTGGCATGTACAACTGTGTCTTTCAAAGCCAACTGTGAGGTATAATATCCCTTGGCATGTACAACTGTGTCTTTCAAAGCCAACTGTGAGGTATAATATCCCTTGGCATGTACAACTGTGTCTTTCAAAGCCAACTGTGAGGTATAATATCCCTTGGCATGTACAACTGTGTCTTTCAAAGCCCACTGTGAGGTATAATATCCCTTGGCATGTACAACTGTGTCTTTCAAAGCCAACTGTGAGGTATAATATCCCTTGGCATGTACAACTGTGTCTTTCAAAGCCAACTGTGAGGTATAATATCCCTTGGCATGTACAACTGTGTCTTTCAAAGCCAACTGTGAGGTATAATATCCCTTGGCATGTACAACTGTGTCTTTCAAAGCCAACTGTGAGGTATAATATCCCTTGGCATGTACAACTGTGTCTTTCAAAGCCAACTGTGAGGTATAATATCCCTTGGCATGTACAACTGTGTCTTTCAAAGCCAACTGTGAGGTATAATATCCCTTGGCCTGTACAACTGTGTCTTTCAAAGCCAACTGTGAGGTATAATATCCCTTGCCCCCCACATCTGTGTCTTTCAAAGCCAACTGTGAGGTGTAATACCCCTTAGCCCGCACAACTGTGTCTTTCAAAGCCAACTGTGAGGTATAATATCCCTTGGCATGTACAACTGTGTCTTTCAAAGCCAACTGTGAGGTATAATATCCCTTGGCATGTACAACTGTGTCTTTCAAAGCCAACTGTGAGGTATAATATCCCTTGGCATGTACAACTGTGTCTTTCAAAGCCAACTGTGAGGTATAATATCCCTTGGCATGTACAACTGTGTCTTTCAAAGCCCACTGTGAGGTATAATATCCCTTGGCATGTACAACTGTGTCTTTCAAAGCCAACTGTGAGGTATAATATCCCTTGGCATGTACAACTGTGTCTTTCAAAGCCAACTGTGAGGTATAATATCCCTTGGCATGTACAACTGTGTCTTTCAAAGCCAACTGTGAGGTATAATATCCCTTGGCATGTACAACTGTGTCTTTCAAAGCCAACTGTGAGGTATAATATCCCTTGGCATGTACAACTGTGTCTTTCAAAGCCAACTGTGAGGTATAATATCCCTTGGCATGTACAACTGTGTCTTTCAAAGCCAACTGTGAGGTATAATATCCCTTGGCCTGTACAACTGTGTCTTTCAAAGCCAACTGTGAGGTATAATATCCCTTGCCCCCCACATCTGTGTCTTTCAAAGCCAACTGTGAGGTGTAATACCCCTTAGCCCGCACAACTGTGTCTTTCAAAGCCAACTGTGAGGTATAATATCCCTTGGCATGTACAACTGTGTCTTTCAAAGCCAACTGTGAGGTATAATATCCCTTGGCATGTACAACTGTGTCTTTCAAAGCCAACTGTGAGGTATAATATCCCTTGGCATGTACAACTGTGTCTTTCAAAGCCCACTGTGAGGTATAATATCCCTTGGCATGTACAACTGTGTCTTTCAAAGCCAACTGTGAGGTATAATATCCCTTGGCATGTACAACTGTGTCTTTCAAAGCCAACTGTGAGGTATAATATCCCTTGGCATGTACAACTGTGTCTTTCAAAGCCAACTGTGAGGTATAATATCCCTTGGCATGTACAACTGTGTCTTTCAAAGCCAACTGTGAGGTATAATATCCCTTGGCCTGTACAACTGTGTCTTTCAAAGCCAACTGTGAGGTATAATATCCCTTGCCCCCCACATCTGTGTCTTTCAAAGCCAACTGTGAGGTGTAATACCCCTTAGCCCGCACAACTGTGTCTTTCAAAGCCAACTGTGAGGTATAATATCCCTTGGCATGTACAACTGTGTCTTTCAAAGCCAACTGTGAGGTATAATATCCCTTGGCATGTACAACTGTGTCTTTCAAAGCCAACTGTGAGGTATAATATCCCTTGGCATGTACAACTGTGTCTTTCAAAGCCAACTGTGAGGTATAATATCCCTTGGCATGTACAACTGTGTCTTTCAAAGCCCACTGTGAGGTATAATATCCCTTGGCATGTACAACTGTGTCTTTCAAAGCCAACTGTGAGGTATAATATCCCTTGGCATGTACAACTGTGTCTTTCAAAGCCAACTGTGAGGTATAATATCCCTTGGCATGTACAACTGTGTCTTTCAAAGCCAACTGTGAGGTATAATATCCCTTGGCATGTACAACTGTGTCTTTCAAAGCCAACTGTGAGGTATAATATCCCTTGGCATGTACAACTGTGTCTTTCAAAGCCAACTGTGAGGTATAATATCCCTTGGCATGTACAACTGTGTCTTTCAAAGCCAACTGTGAGGTATAATATCCCTTGGCCTGTACAACTGTGTCTTTCAAAGCCAACTGTGAGGTATAATATCCCTTGCCCCCCACATCTGTGTCTTTCAAAGCCAACTGTGAGGTGTAATACCCCTTAGCCCGCACAACTGTGTCTTTCAAAGCCAACTGTGAGGTATAATATCCCTTGGCATGTACAACTGTGTCTTTCAAAGCCAACTGTGAGGTATAATATCCCTTGGCATGTACAACTGTGTCTTTCAAAGCCAACTGTGAGGTATAATATCCCTTGGCATGTACAACTGTGTCTTTCAAAGCCAACTGTGAGGTATAATATCCCTTGGCATGTACAACTGTGTCTTTCAAAGCCCACTGTGAGGTATAATATCCCTTGGCATGTACAACTGTGTCTTTCAAAGCCAACTGTGAGGTATAATATCCCTTGGCATGTACAACTGTGTCTTTCAAAGCCAACTGTGAGGTATAATATCCCTTGGCATGTACAACTGTGTCTTTCAAAGCCAACTGTGAGGTATAATATCCCTTGGCATGTACAACTGTGTCTTTCAAAGCCAACTGTGAGGTATAATATCCCTTGGCATGTACAACTGTGTCTTTCAAAGCCAACTGTGAGGTATAATATCCCTTGGCATGTACAACTGTGTCTTTCAAAGCCAACTGTGAGGTATAATATCCCTTGGCCTGTACAACTGTGTCTTTCAAAGCCAACTGTGAGGTATAATATCCCTTGCCCCCCACATCTGTGTCTTTCAAAGCCAACTGTGAGGTGTAATACCCCTTAGCCCGCACAACTGTGTCTTTCAAAGCCAACTGTGAGGTATAATATCCCTTGGCATGTACAACTGTGTCTTTCAAAGCCAACTGTGAGGTATAATATCCCTTGGCATGTACAACTGTGTCTTTCAAAGCCAACTGTGAGGTATAATATCCCTTGGCATGTACAACTGTGTCTTTCAAAGCCCACTGTGAGGTATAATATCCCTTGGCATGTACAACTGTGTCTTTCAAAGCCAACTGTGAGGTATAATATCCCTTGCCCCCCACATCTGTGTCTTTCAAAGCCAACTGTGAGGTGTAATACCCCTTAGCCCGCACAACTGTGTCTTTCAAAGCCAACTGTGAGGTATAATATCCCTTGGCTCCTACATCTGTGTCTTTCAAAGCCAACTGTGAGGTGTAATACCCCTTAGCCCGCACAAGTGTGTCTTTCAAAGCAACTGTGCGGTTTAATATCCCTTGGCCCGCACAACTGTGTCTTTCAAAGCCAACTGTGCAGTACAACATCCCTTAGCGCCGCGCGGGATTAGCTGAGCGGTCTCGGGCGCTGCAGTCATGGACTGTGCGGCTGGTCCCGGCGGAGGTTCGAGTCCTCCCTCGGGCATGGGTGTGTGTGTTTGTCTTTAGGATAATTTACGTTAAGTGGTGTGTAAGCTTAGGGACTGATGACCTTAGCAGTTAATTCCTATAAGATTTCACACATATTTCAACATTTATCCCTTAGCCCACACTTGCTGGTTGAAATGTGCTGATCGGTTCAACGACCTTCCTATGGTTGTTGTTTTAAAGTCAATTTATATCGCGAGTTGGTGCGTTTCGCGTGTGCGAGCGAAGCATTTATTGTTTGACTCCGCATTGCTCCATGGCGAACGAAGAAAAACAAGAAAAAAGGAATGTGACGGGACTTTGTTACGACACAGGATAACGGGAGTACTTGCAGGAAATGTGTGCAATGAAACATTTTTAGCCACCGTATTGTATGTATAATTTGGGTTTATTGAGATTCACAAGCGATATATAATGTTAGTGCGGTGTTTAGTAATGGCCATAATACAATCCGTTGCATTTCAATGGTAGTTGCGTGTATTTAATTTTGATCAAAGGATTCTGTGTTTAACTGTTATGTGCTACAACCTTTTATAGGACTTTGAACATTTGGTGGTCGATGTTTGCTGCACAACCTGCTTCAATAACACGGTCAAAAGCATAGAGAAAGTTTCCTCTTCTAAAAGGAACTCATTTCACTCGCAGACAATCATCGAACGCGAATGGCAGTGTTCCAATTCGAGAAGATACTATAGAAATTTTCTTTCTCTTACATATCAAGAATTTTACAGGCAACCATCGGAGTCAGCAGGTGCTACTACATCACGAGAGTAACGTGTCTACATGTATGAAACTATTTACGCTGTGGGGGAAGTCGACGCCGTATGCCGAATGGGGTATTGTCCTCCACGGAGAAACAAATAGAGACACTACACACACTAGTCCAATAACGAGTTTAATATTACCAGCTTAAAACATTAATTTCTTCTTTCGAGCAGCCGGCCGCGTTGGTCTAGCGGCTCAGGCGCTCAGTCCGGAACCGCGCGACTGCTACGGCCGCAGGTTCGAATCCTGCCTTGGGCATGGATGTGTGTGATGTCCTTAGGTTAGTTAGGTTTAAGTAGTTCTAAGTTCTAGGGGACTGATGACCACAGATGTTAAGTCCCATAGTGCTTAGAGCCATTTGAACCATTTTTTTTTCTTTCGAGCAGTAATATCATAGAGGAAGAAAACAACACAGCACATTGTTGTTATACAATTATTGTTCAAAACTATGTATAAGGAGAAAGAATATACAGGGGAGAAACAATTAGTAGTGTGGTGTAAATGCCCTGCTATCGTAGTTAACTGAGTGCGAAGAAAAAAATCGAAATCTCATCTTTCACAGCATAAGTTTCTAGCAGGTTTTAACAGAAAATCTGTACATTGTTGTTTAAAAGGAATATGTTGTCAATGTCCCTCCGAATGTAGCCTATGTTGGTCTGAATGTTTATTAGAGTAGCGTATAAAAATTAGATGTACATAGGTCAGGAACATTTCCAGATCGTTGATAACAACGTTAAGCAACTTCTCGTCTTAATACAGTTTGATTCAACGGCGCCTATCGCTGTCGTTTTATGCATTCCGCAATGCTATAACCTTCATATACTACGGGCGAGTTATACATATTTTCTCGCTCGCTACATGCGGACTATTAGATCTCTAGAAAAAATGAGCACGACCCTTTAGTAGGAAATTTAATGTAGTTAAGTACTGTACTAGGATACGTTTTCACTGGAGGCCACGGTTTTGAAGATGTTCAAGGGAAACATTGACATTCGGATGCACCCCACTCTCGCACACCGCTCCCACCAGTCAGGATTCCTGGTAGTCGGCCGTTGTGGCCGAGTGGTTCTAGGCGCTGCAGTCCGGAACCGCGCTGCTGCTACGGTCGCAGGTTCGAATTCTGCCTCGGGCATGGATGTGTGTGATGTCCTTAGGTTAGTTAGGTTTAAGTAGTTCTAGGGAACTGATGACCTCAGATGTTAAGTCCGGTAGTGTTTAGAGCCATGTGAACCATTTGATTTCTGGTATGTAGTTTGTGGCACTCCCTACTACCACTGTGGAAAAATTTTCCTCTATACGAACTATTCCCGATATTCGACGCTTTTTCGTCTCTGTTGGTTGGGATATTACGCCACCTGCATAGTCGGCTACTTCGTTAATATTATTAGTCTAAACGTGCCTGTGAGAATAATGAACGCAAAACGACTCTTGTAAACATTACTAAAAAATGGATACATTAACGATTCGATCAAAACGAAACTTTATAAGCACAAACGTTTCGTAATCAGAAGGCCTAACGAACTGTAAATGCTCGACAAAGCCGGTGGCGTAATAATGGAAGTCAATGAAATCCAAAAAAGGTCGGATGTGGAAATAACTCGTGGAGTCGCACATTTTTGTACAGGGGTAGGAGGAAGTCCCATGAACAACATACTAGAAATCCTTACTAGTGGAGGCTGAATGTGGGAGTGCGGTGCGTTTGATGGTTGACTTTTTTTTTTTTTTACATTTTTCTTGAAAAACTTGAAAACTACGTCCTCTAGCGAAAACACACCCCTGAACAAAATTAAACTACTTTAAAATTTCTGCAAGGATCTCCTATTTAATTTGTCTGTAGAAACAATATTTTGCGCGGAGCTAGCGAAACAATATGAAAATCTCGCACAAGGTTTATGAAGGCCAGCAATAACATTGCGGGCAGCATAAAAGGACCATGGTAGGGGCTGCTGAATCATCCTATATAGTAGTATACTAGATGGTAAAAAATATCGCCTGATTTTGTCGGACTACATTATGTTAATCTCGTTTTGCTTTTATTAATATTCATTTTACGGCACTGTCCAATCTTCCGACTGATTTCCCATGTCCCTTGCCATCTCTCACATACATAAAATGTCATCGGCAAACAAAGGTTTCATTTATTCTCGCCCGTTTGCAAATATCTTCTTGGGTTCCTGTACTGCATTTTGTCCTTGCTACTTCCAGTATTTGAAGCAGAGAGTAAAAATTAAAGACCACGAGAACGAAACAAAGACTACACGAAAAGGAATAGCCAGTCAATGTACTTAATACTGTCGCAGACAGAAGCGGAGTAGCACCTTGGTGTAATGGTTATGTTACTAAACTGTTGCGTGGAGGGTCGTGAGTTCAAAACTCATCAGAACCGTGCAATTTCAATTTCTATATTCGGTTCGAGTACATTCTAGAAGTATCCACAAATGTCAAGAATCATTCTACTGGAATGTTCTGTAGGTGTATATACACTGTATGTGTTCTGGCCGGAGGCACTTCACTCCGCACTCCTATATGTGCAAGTGCTGAATAAACCTTCATCAAGTGTAGTTATTATCCGTGATTCATCTAATTACACCTTCTTCTATGTGACATTATTCTGGTGGAGGTGCCGTGTATTGTAACTTGTGATAGTGCACATTACCGACGACACAGTGGCTTCCATCAGGCCACGACAGAGCTGCCGTTTACGTGGCGAGAAACCCGAGTTCGAGCCACATTCAACAGATCGCAATCTATCGGAGACAGAAGAAGAGGGGGACGTTACGATGACACCAAATGTGTGCCACCATATGAGACATCCGTCCGGGTTCTCTGGTGACGATGGCCAAGTTCGAAACAAATAGCTGAAGTTACATGAGCGTATAGCCAAATTTAACAAATGGGATGACACCGTCTGTTTGGCTACCGTATTTTTCTACTTTTCTACTTGGAGGGCACTGCCAAGCAATGGCATCAGAACAACGAGGAGAAGTTCATAAGCTGGGAAGTATTCCAGGCGGAACTGCGCAAGTATTTTGGTGACACATAACGACAGAAGTGCAAGGCTGAAGATAAATTAAAGTGTAGGGCACAGCGTCCAGGAGAAATTACAGCATCCTACATTCAAGGCATCTTGGAGCAGTGTAAAATAGTGGATCCTGGAATGGAGGAGGGAGATAAGGTTGCACATCTCATAAAGGGTGTTGCTGAGGACATGTATCAAGCCTTACTCCTGAAGGAGTTTTCGACAGCAGACGACTTCATAAAATAGTGCCAGCATAACGAGACAATTCAACAAAAAAAAGTTAGACGCAAAAAGTTTGAACGGCTTCCAAACGTCGTATCGATGTCTGTGATGGAAGAAGCGACTGATTTCAAAAACGTTCTTCGTCAGATAGTGAGAGAGGAAGTTCAGAAGACACTTGGATTCCACGGCGAGCAAAGAACCGAGACGCTTCAAGAGGTCATAAGGGAGGAAGGGAAATAGATATTGAACCCAATCTCTCGTCCCTCATTTCCCTTTAAAACGGTGAAATAGTCGAGACCCAGGCGGAGTTAGATTCCTACAATGCCGCATGAGGAACCTGTTTGGGCTCCAAGGAAGACTGACGTCTGGAGGACCCAGGATAACCCACCAGTATGTTTCCACTGAAGATGACCGGGACATGTGGTACGCTATTGTCGAGAAAGGCGGCGGATATTCGATGACACCCGCACCAGAAGACAGCAGACCGATCTTGGCCGACGCCAACTCCGGTACGACGAAGATGAACAAGAAGATGTGGATTCAGGACGACGTAGGTCACCATCGCTGCAAGCTAGCCGCTGGAGAGGACGCTCCCCAACACGCCGATCAAAGTCTCCATCGCTGTTTAGAAGCAGCAACCTGGAAAACTAAAGGGTGTGACCTTCCTTGGAGGTGAGGCCACCGAAAAGAAAAATCCTCCGCCGTCGATCACTACAAAAGTGATAGGAAACTACGTCGATATCCTGATGGATGGCCGACGAGCCCAAGCTCTTGTGGACTCTGGAGCATCAAAGCATTTCGGAGAAGTACCGTCGCCAGTTGCAGAAAATCGTATTCGTCGACAGCAAAACATCTCTGCTACAGGAGGATAATGGGAAATATGTAAAACCTACAGGAAGATGTACCATTCGTGTCGGTTGAAGTGGCCATACACAGCCCTTAGAATTCATCGTCTTACAAGACTGTAGTCATGACGTCATTCTCGGATGGGACCTTTTGAAAGCTTCTCAGGCAATTATAGACTGCGGTCGCTCAAAGATTATGCCAGACGAGATGAGGTACTGTGGACAGGAAGATGCGCATACGAGTGTGTGGAGACTATGTGTGCTGCATGAAGTGATCATTCCTGCAGTGAGCGGTAGAAAGGTAACTGCCATGTATCATGCTATGCATCAACCCATAGATCTTATAGTGGAATGTAAGAGAAGCATACCGCTGAAGAATAACTTGGTCGTCCCAGCCTCCGTCGTCTCGTTTAAGAACGGATTCGGTAAATTGTGGATAGTTATCTGTCGCCGATCCTTCCAAGACGCATGTGAGTAGCAAACACTGAGCATTTAATTGAAGAACAGCTGAGCGTCATAGAAACCTCCCATGCTGAGTCTGTGAGCGAAATTAGCACTACCACTAAGAGACAAGATCTTCTGCCTCGACTATCACCTGATCTCTCTAAGGAACAACAGAAGAAACTACTTGCCATTCTTCAAGAGTTCTCTGAATGCTTCAATGCACAGGTGAAGAGCAAATTAGACAAATCGACGGTGAAGCACCGGATTAGTACTGGGGACTATCAACCAATAAGCCAGAGAGCGTACCGTGTGTCAGCAACGGAACATCGAATAATTCGTGACGAGGTAGAGAAAATGATGGAGAATGACATCATTCAGCCTTCGCAGAGCGCATGGTCGTCACCAGTAGTTCTCGTCAGGAAGAAGGATGGCAGTTGATGTTTTTGTGTTGATTACAGGGAGCTTAATAAGATATTTAAAAAGGACGTTTACCTTCTTGGACGAATTGACGATACACTAGATTGTCTGAAGGGGGCTAAGTTTTTCTCAACCATGGACATGTACTCGGGATACTGGCAAATCGAAGTGGAGGTTCATCGCGAGAAAATTGCATTCATCAACCCTGAGGGCCTGTATGAATTTAAAGTATTGCGGTTTGGTTTGTGTAACGCACCAGCAACTTTGGAACGGTTGATACATAATCCTCTAAGCACCTGAAGTGGACGATGTGTCTTTGTTATTTAGATGACATTATAGTGTTCTAAGAGACATCTGATGAACTTAGAAAAACAATCAGGGCGGTTCTTAAGTGTCCCCAACAAGGTGGAATGAAACTTAATCCAAAAAAGTGTCTCTTAGGAGCAAAAGAAATCAAAATACTCGTACTTGGACACTGTGTGTCAAACGAATGTGTGCGGCCAGACCCAGAATAGGGTCTATAACGGAATTTCCTATTCCTAAAATTATTAGAGATGTGAGAAGCTTCCTCCGGTTATGTTCTTATTACTGTCGTTTTATCAAAGCCAGGCCACTCCAAGAGTTATTAAAACCTGATGCTAAATTTATCTGGGATGGTGCTCAACAAGATTCTTTCGGTATGCTGCGAAAAGCTCTGACAACTGACCCTGCACTTCTGTATAATGAGAGAGCACCTACAGAACTAAACACAGAGGCCAGTGGGTATGGGATCGCTGTTGTTCTGGTGCAAATTTCCGATGGAAAAGAGAAGGTTATAGCATATTCTTCTAAGACAGTTACAAATGCCGAGATAAACTATTTAATTACAGAAAGAGAATGTCTTGCTGTGATCTGGGCCATGTGAAAATTTCGACAGTATCTCTACGGAAGGCCATTCACAGTTATTACAGATCGTCATTCATTTTGTTGGTTGACAGGTCTTAAGGATCTAACAGGACGACTCGCCAGGTGGGCACTACACCTTCAAGAGTATGACATTACCATAGTGTACAAAAGTGGAAGAAAACACCGAGATGTCGACTGTCTCTCAAGAAACCCTGTGCAAGACTATCAAGACTTTGATGAAGATAGTGACTGTCTCGCTGCACTCCAGGATCTCTCTACTGGGCAGAAGAAGGACGCCAAGATATCTCAAATTATGTTTTCCTTAAATGGGCCAGAGGACGATTGAAGATAGTTAAGGGATTATTTTGTAAGAAAAACTATGATCCGTTTGGAAAGAGGTGGCTACCAATGATTCGTAAACACGTGCGCTTAGATGTTCTACAGAAATCACATGTCACACCCGAAGCCGGGCATTTAGGATTTATTAAGGAATACGACAGAATCCGTAAGAGATTTTTCTGGGCAGATTTATTTAGGAGTGTCGGTCACCATTTGTCGCACTGCAGAGTGTGCCAGAGGAGAAAGGCAGTTACTCAGAAATCACCTGGCCAACTCGTACCAATTTCACCAGCCGAAACACCTTTCCAGCGGGTTGGAATTGACCTCCTCGGACGAGTTAGAACGCCTGTTAGTGGCAATAGATGGATTATTGTTTGCACTGACACGCTATGGCATTACAAAAGCCGTGAAAACAGCCGAAGTATCCGAGGCAGCCAAATTCATCGGGATCACATTGTTTTAAAACACGATGCCCCAAGGTCGTTAGTTACGCATCGAGGGAAAGTTTTTTAGTCGCATCTTGTGACAGAGATTATCCGTCGGTGCAAGATTACTCATCACATGACGACTGCCTGCCATCCACAAACTGGAGGGCTTACTGAACGTCTTAATAAGACCTTGGCTGACATGCTAGCAATGTTCGTCAATATTGAGCAGAGAAACTGGGATGAGGTGCTAACTTTCGTGACGTTTGTTTATAACACCACCAAACAAGACACCACAGGATTTACGCCATTTTTCCTGGTGCATGGGCGTGAGGCGACTACGACGATGGAAACTGTTACATCCTGATGACGTGGACGACGACTACGTCGCCCAGGTGTTAACCAGAGCTGAGGAAGCTCGGCAGTTAGCTTGACTCCGCATGCTGCAGGCTCAAGAAAAAGGTCGCCGAAGGTATAACGCGAGCCACCGCCTTGTTGTCTACCAGCCTGGTGACCTCGTCTGGATCTTCACTCCTGTTCGAAAGGTTGGTCTCTTAGAGAAGCTCCTCAGGCACTATTTTGGACCCTATAAGGTTATAAGACAGTTGTCTGATGTTATTTATGAAGATCTCGACCCCGACACAAGACAACGAAAGATCAGAGATACGGTCCACGTCCTTCGAATGAAGCGGTAAAAGGATCCCGCAACCCAGGGGAAATTCGAAGCTCCAGTGACAGGCAACAAGCGGAAAGGTGACGAAGAGCGTAGCTTCAAAAGAAGTCTTAAGAAGAACACCGCCAGGGCGAGAATCATCGGGAGTCGATGACGTGTTCACGGAGTAGTAACACCAAGGCGCTGTTCTCTTAAGGAGGGAGCAATGTCGCAGAAGAAGCTGAGTAGCACCGTGGTGTAGTGGTTATGATACTAAACTGTGAAACATCCCCTTTTTGAAGAATTATACACGACTGTGCTTAACCTGACACACAATATTTTTTTTCGCGCAACACAATCTGACTTTCAAAAATCCCTACAAAAAAAAAAAAAAAAAAAAAAATGGCCCTGACTAACATTAACCTATGCGTTTCACAAATCGCATACCTCACAAAAATCTTGGTTACTCCCACTACTGCAATACAGCTAGCGCCACTACTGCCAGCTAAATAAAAGATTCAAACTATGGAAGGCACTAACTACTGATAGGGATAGTTAGCAAATGAAAGATATTAATACAGAACAAACAATGTATTTACCTTAATATCATCATAATATATATAGCAGCTCATGACAAATTACAAAACTCCGCCATCTCTCTCCCCACATCCACCACTGCTGGCGGCTCACCTCCAACTGCGCAACGCTACGCGCTGTTCACATCCAGCTGCCGCTGCCCAACACTACAATGGCAGGCAACAATGCAAACCAGCCACAGACTGCACACAGCACAGCCTGTGATTCTCACACAGAGCGCTATGTAACGTTGTCAATAAGAAAACATAAACAGCCTACTTACAACTGCTGCATGAAGCGTCGTGAGTTCAAAACTCACCTGGATTGTACAATTTCAATTTCAATATTCGGTTCAAATGGTTCAAATGTCTCTGAGCACTATGGGACTTAACTTCTGAAGTCATCAGTCCCCTAGAACTTTAGAACTACGTAAACCTAACTAACCTAAGGACATCACGCACATCCATGCCCGAGGCAGGATTCGAACCTGCGACCGTAGCGGTCGCGCGGTTCCAGACTGTAACGCCTAGAACCGCTCGGCCACTCTGGCCTGCAATATACGGTTCGAGTACATTCTAGAAGTATCCACAAAAGTAGAATCATTCTACTGTAATGTTCTCTAGCCGTATATATAGACCCTACTGTATGTGTTCTGAGTAAACCTTCTTTAAGTGAAGTTAGTGTCAGTCATTCATTTAATTACACCATCTCCTACTTGACAGTACTATTCACTCCTTTGAACCGGAATCAAAATATTTATGTTTGGCAATCCGTATCTCCGAACCCCACCGTGGCCATGTGAGTTTACTCCCGCCACGGGTTACTACTATCTGACTCTTGAGGAGGTGCTTGGACGCTATAGACACCGATCATGAAGCGGAATATCGATGTAGCGTAAGTGTTGAACCGTTTACTGTCGCTGAAGAAATGTTTACCTTCTACGCAGCAGGTAAACGTCTAAAATGTCCACGTGCCGTGGAGAAAATCTTATTACTCGCGAGATTGAAGATCTGAAATGCCGACAACTTTCTCCGTACACGTAGGGGGTCGAGGTCACGCCGAACCTCCTCCTATGACGTCACGCTGCTTTCTGATCCTACAGAAACGCTCTCATGCTCAGCAGGTACTGGCAGTAATCGAATATTATACAGGGTGTCTATAAATTATCTTTATAACTTAAGACTTTAAAAATGTATTAGAGGTATACAAATGGTGACCAGTTCTTCTGGCTTGGCATCTGTCGTTTAAGGGAAACAGGTTGTGTTTTCCATAAAAAGGGGGCGACTCGCCCATCTGTTTCAGACGTGGACAAGGTTGTTGTTGTTGTTGTGGTCTTCAGTCCTGAGACTGGTTTGATGCAGCTCTCCATGCTACTCTATCCTGTGCAAGCTTCTTCATCTCCCAATACGTACTGCAGCCTACATCCTTCTGAATCTGTTTAGTGCATTCATCTCTTGGTCTCCCTCTACGATTTTTACCCTCCACACTGGCCTCCAATACTAAAGTGGTGATTCCTTGATGCCTCAGAACATGTCCTACCAACCGATCCCTTCTTCTTGTCAAGTTGTGCCACAAACTCCTCTTCTCCCCAATCCTATTCAATACTTCCTCATTAGTTACGTGATCTACCCATCTGATCTTCAGCATTCTTCTGTAGCACCACATTTCAAAGGCTTCTATTCTCTTCTTGTCCAAACTACTTATCGTCCATGTTTCACTTCCACACATGGCTGCACTCCATGCAAATACTTTTAGAAACGACTTCCTGACACTTAAATCTATACTCGATGTTAACAAATTTCTCTTCTTCAGAAACGCTTTCCTTGCCATTGCCAGTTTACATTTTATATCCTCTCTACTTTGACCATCATCAGTTACTTTGCTCCCCAAATAGCAAAACTCCTTTACTACTTTAAGTATCTCATTTCCTAATCTAATTCCCTCAGCATCGCCCGAATTAATTCGACGACAAGGTACGGCAGGTATTTGCACGGAATCCGGCAAAATCGGTGTGTATGGCAGTCAGAGAATTGGAAATGAGACGACTAATAGTGCACAACGTCTTGCATGAGAGATTAAGGCTATATCCCTACGAGCTGCTTTAGGCGTTAAGGCCTAAGGAAAAACCTCAGCGCGAATAGTTTGCAGAAAATATGCTAAGCAAGACTGACGCAAATAACGACTTTCTCGAAAAGATTTGTTTCTCCAATGAGGCAACGTTTTAAGTATCCTGCGAACTGAATTGTCATAACGTTTGTATGTGGAGTTCACAGTATACTGATGTTACATATCATATGGAAGAGTCCCATGGTCAATGTTTGATGCTGAATGATGCACAGTTGCATCATTTCTCCGTTCTTTTTCATCGAGACTACGCTTAAAGTTGCTGTTTATTTGGACATGTTACAAGAGTTTGTTCTGCCACAATTATAGCATCTGCAACCAGATGTCATATTCCAGCAGGTTGGGGCACTATTTCATTGGTCCCTAATATCCGTAAATTTATAGATGAAAAGTTCCCAGATAGTTAGATCCCACGAGACGATCGAAGTCGATGGCCTCTACGATCCCCTGACTTCACACCACTAGACTTCCTCCTGTGGGGTTTTGTAAGGGATCTGATGTACGAACCAAGATCTACAGGACTTGAATGAACGCTTTCACAATGCATCTGAAAATTTCAGTGTAGGGATCTTAAATTATACGTGGAGGTACATGGAATTCCGACTTGACATTATCCGTGCCACTAATGGTGCACACATTGATGAGTGTGAATGAAGGACCAAAACTTGATGAGTTATCTCATCACATGTTGAAAACAATTTGTTAATATTTAGTACAGTTTAATGGCATTAAAGTCTTGAGTAGTAAAGATAATTTATGGGATCCCTCTATATTTGCAAGGACGTTCTTTGCATATCAAGTTTTTTGTATTAGATAGCCATAGATCAAGTTTTTTGCTTATGTTTCTGAGACTGTGTGTTACTAGATACCAACAACACAATAACTGAATGGTTAGAATTGCAATCTGCGAATCAAAATATATTTTCATGATTTTTACTAACTTGTATAAGGTAAATGGAGCATCACGTGAACAGTGACTGAAACAATCATCTTGCTGAGAGTCGAAATTTGTGTTGCCACTTTTCCGTCTTTTCGAATTATATTTGGATTTTTAAAACTTGGTCTTCTGCAAAACATGTTTTCTCAGCTATGTATGGATCTTGTCTCGTTACTGCACAATATTATATAAGATTTCTGACCTTTTCACTTTTTAGGCCTAAAACTAACACGCGAAGTTTATTTTGTTCTGATTGCTCAACAGAAATTGCATTAGTTTTGATGATGGCATTGTACAGGTTCGTCTGTGAAGCCATAAGGCGTATAAAAGAAGATCAACGATTAAAAGAGTACATCAGTTTGTAAGAGCAGTTACCATTAATTGCCAACTGATTTTGTGTATTCAGTGATGTTCTGATTATTACAATGGTTTTAGTTTCCAGACAGAAGCTAGTTTTTATGTGGTCAGATTTTAATGACATTAACGGTATAAGTGTGGTTAAAACGATTATTCTCTTAAACTGAAACAGAAGAAGAGGAAGAGAAGTGAAGCAAAATCTTCTGTTTCACCACCTCTGCCCCGTCTAGAAAAGCCGTTCTCCGGTACCGTAATTAAATTAGCCTGAGATATCGACTCAATAGAACTGTTAGTCATTCGGGTGAGAAACAGAAATAACACAATGAACTTTCTCATGGTACCTTAACGGGGCGAGTCATCTGATCAGAAGCAGGACACACAAAAGCGATTCTGTTTGACTTCGAAATATAATAAGAAAGAAAGATGAAGCTGTCATCTATGCGAATCTCCATAGTGCTTTACTAAATAAGGTCCAATGTACTGATTTACCCAGCCAGTTACCGGAGGGAAATAAAGAGCTTAATGTGGAGTCCAAACCAGGGCACAACTCATCTTTTTTCACATCAAAATATCTAAATGTGAATACAGTAACATGAGACCAATAAAAATCCGAGGTGCGACCTGTGATCCGAAATGTTAGGATCTAAAGTGTGGCACTTAAGTAAATAGCCACCTATCTTTCGCTCCAGCTTTAACATAGACCCTTTTCTTGATGTATATATTAACTATAGAACCTGAAAATAAGTTTAACGAATGGATCTATATCACCAAACGGCTAAAACGGTTACCTAGTTACAGCTGCGCGTTACCTATTTAACGACTTCCAGTGGGGAAAAAAAAACTTAATTTCCGTATTTCACATATTTACTACCAGATGTAAAATGCTGTCATAATCTCTTCATTACAATCTGTAATCCTGCGTGAAACGTTTAACATAACAAGTCAGACGTTACAGTCGGACACTGTGTGTATGTCTTGAGGCAACACAGCTAATGAGCACACACTACCCAAATTATACACTTAGACGACAAAAACTCAAGGGATACCTCCTAATATCGTGTCGGACGTCCTTTTTCCCGGCGTAGTGCATCAACAGGGCGTCGAATACATCAGTAAAATGTCCTCTGCATAAATATCGAGCCTTGCTTCCCTGGAACCTTCCGCAGTTAAGGAAGTTTGGCCGGTGCATGATTTTGTTGCACAAACTAACCTCTCGCTTTTTTCCCTTAAATACGAGGTGTATTCGGAAAGTAAGATCCAATTAGGCGCGAAATGGAAATTACTGTGAAAATCCGATGGGACTTTGCACAGATGTGTTGCCTGTCGATCGCTTCACGTCGCGTTCTTCAGTTCAGAGCGCAAAATGATCACGAATAAACACCTAAAACAACAGTGTCTCCCGCCAAGTGTGTGTGTCTGGTGAGAGATTTCGCCTAAAGCTATGCAGCCTACTTTACATAAATGTCATGCGTTTCTTTCTTCAAGACAATTTCTAGCCGCATTCTGCAGGGGCAATGAAGACGCTCCGGCAGCGTTTTCGATGGGAAGTTTTTGATCATCCGCAATACAGCCCTTAATTGGCTCCCTCCGTTGTTCATCTCTGCTCACATGAACCGCTGGCTACGAAGACATCATTTTGGCACTAACAACGAAAGGCAGACCAGCGTAGAGAATTGGCGGAAAGCACACGTGGTTGCTTTCTGTGACGAGGGCACTGGAAAATTTGTACAACGCCACGAAAAATGTCTAAGTCGGAGCGGCGACTACTTAGAGAGGTAGCTGGAGGGTGTGTCTAACTGTTACGAATAAAAAATTCTTGATTTTCACTGTGGTTTCCATTTCGCGACCGATCGGACCTTAGTTTCCGAACAGTACTCGTATTTGATAACACTCTCGTCTAGCGATCAGAATGGCCAATCATTAGCTCGAATTTTCCAGAATGTTCTCCAGACTAATCGCGAAATGCTGTAGCCCGCTGACACTTCCCATTGTTTTTTGGGACCATGGACGACACTGCGCATTGTCATCCATGTTCCCATCGTTGTTTGGGAATATGACGTCCACGAGTGACTGCCAATTATTTCCAAGTAGCCGAACATAGGCATTTTTTGTCAACGATCGGTTTAGTCAGTGTAAAGTACGGGGACACCACCAGGTCGCACAGTGCCTTGACAATAACTAGGGTCCGTGGATTCGTGGTATCTGCGCCACACTCGAACCGTACCGTCAGCTCTTACCAACTAAAATCGGGACTCATCTGACCAAATCGCGGTTTCACAGTCGTGTAGAACGCCACCGATATGGTCACGAGCGCCAGGAGAGGCCCCGCAGGCAATGTCGTGCTGTTCGTTGTGACTTGGCAAGACAGCCAAGCCACTATGAGATAGACGAAAGGCACGCGTTTAAGCTCACGCAGGCTGGCGTGAGGTCTGGAACAGTTAAAGGAGTTGAGTCTAGTAAAATAAGTACGTAGCTTCTTGAATACTTAACTTTAATCCATAATTGGTGAACATCTGTCTGACGATACATGCTTCACAAGATAAATAGCAAATGATAATGGCGCCTTGCTAGGTCGTAGCAAATGACGTAGCTGAAGGCTATGCTAACTATCGTCTCGGCAAATGAGAGCGTAATTTGTCAGTGAACCATCGCTAGCAAATTCGGCTGTACAACTGGGGCAAAGGCTAGGAAGTCTCTCTAGACCTGCCGTGTGGCGGCGCTCGGTCTGCAATCACTGATAGTGGCGACACGCGGGTCCGACGTATACTAACGGACCGCGGCCGATTTAAAGGCACTCGCATCTGTCTGCTGCTGCCACAGTCCATTAACGCCAAATTTCGTACTGACTAACGGATAAGTTCGTCGTACGTCCCACACTGATTGCTGCAGTTATTTCACACAATGTCTCTTGTCTGTCTGCACTGACAACTCTACGCAAGCGCTGCTGCTCTCGGTCTTTGAGTGAACGACGTCGGCCGCTATGGTGCCCGTTGTGAGAAATATTGCCTGAAATTTCGTATTCTCGGCACTGTGGACTTCAAAATATTAAATGCCTAACGATTTCCGAAATAGAATGTCTCACGCGTCCAGCTCCATCTACCAGGCCGCGTTCAAAGATGTTAATTTCCATCATGCGACCATATTCATGTCAGGCGACCTTTGAACATTGTTAAGGTAAATACATTGTTTGTTCTCTACCACAATCTTTCATTTGCTAACTGTATGCCTATCAGCAGTTAGTACCTTCAGAAGTTAGGATCTTTTATTAAGCTAGCAGTATTGGCGCTCGCTGTATTGCCGTAGTTCGAGTAACGAAAATTTTTGTGAGGTAAGTGATTCATGAAGGATATAGGTTATTGTTAGTCAGGGCTATTCTTTTGTAGGGATTATTAAAAGTCAGATTGCGTTGCGCTAATATAGTGTGTGTCAGTTTAGAAATGATCAGAATAAGTAAAGGGGAAACAGTCTCAGTACGTCCAGTTTCGCTCTGGAGTTTGAAAATCAAGTAACGTAGAAGTTTTACCAGCACATTCATTCTTTGCATTCAAAGGAGAAGTTTGACAGGGCATAGGTAATGCTCCACTGAACAATTTGAGTAGAGAACCTGCGGTCGGAGAAGGCAGCTTAACGAGATACGCAAGCAAACTCCTCAGACGCTTTGTCCAACATTACTGTTTCCCATCTTATTTACAACTAACATGCGTAAAAGTCTACATACACTGTAATGTTTATTTGCATGTACATTCTTTATTTCTTGCAAAGAAACAAGGAGGACGAGCCTGATTACCAGGAAATTATGATGCAAGTTTTGTGTATCTTACTTGTCCATGAGGTTGCTCTGATATATCGGAGCCGGCCGGGGTGGCCGAGCGGTTCTAGGCGCTACAGTCTGGAACCGCGCGACCGCTACGGTCGCAGGTTCGAATCCTGCCTCGGACATGGATATGTCTGATGTCCTTAGGTTAGTTAGGTTTAAGTAGTTCTTTTTTTTAAGTTCTAGGGGACTGATGACCTCAGATGTTAAGTCCCATAGTGCCCAGAGCCATTTGAACCATTTTGTTATATCGGAATTACATTGTTTTACGACACAACCTGCTATGAATCAACAACAGGCCCATTCATTGCTATTCAGAGTACAATAAAATGGAGCAGTGCCGGTACAGTATTTCCTGGTCACTGGACTGGAAAGGGAGGTCCTATTAGTTGGCCTGCGAGGTCACCTTACCTGAATCCCTTTGATTATTTCCTGTATGGATATCTAAAGGCACTTGTGTCCCCAGCGTACACGGAGATGGAATTAATTGCCGGAATTGTAATTGCCTGTGATGTGATTCGAAACACAACAGAGATATTTGTCAGGGTGCATCAAAATCTTGTTCGTCGATGTCATGCTTGCACTGGGGTTGATGGACGCCAGTTTCAGCACATACTGTAAGATGCCGTACAAATGGGACGTTCACTGTGTGAGTGATGGTATATGCAATTAACTAATGTAAATAAAAAAGTACTCGAAACACAGAGCATTGTCTTTCTGCCAAAGCGTTTAGGTCTTGCAGTCGATGTGGATACTGTGCCTTGATCTACCCTTGATTTTTGGAGCTTGGGATTCTCAAAATAAACCCACTTTTCATTGCCTGACTTACTTTCAGACCGAGCTAGCAAAATCTGACATGTGTTTTTGCGCTATCGTTTAATTCACGTGGTACCCATCTACCGGTCTTCTGAATCTTTCCCATCTCTCGTACCCGAGTGGAAACAGCTTGTTGAATAACGCCCATCTGTTATCCAACTGTCTTTCTCTGTGATCGATAGTTAAGAACCGTTTTTCTCAGGAACGGGTAGACGCATCAAGTTAAAATTTATGTCACAAATGGTCCCTTGGAGTCGTAAGAATTTTAAGATTCTAAGTCACTCCAGTCATCGATATGCCCATTTATGTCACATATTTGTATACTCGCTCATCAAAACCTGTAGGTACTTCCCGTTGACCTAGAGTCATGAAAATTTAGAAAATAAGGTGTTTTACGGTACAAGTATCGGAAAAATTCCGAAAATTGTTAATTTGTAATTATATAACACGAAAGAACACATTTGTGTAATTTTTATCCTTCTATCAGTTTGTCTGTCCGTCGCTTAGGACCCTCTTTCTCTGGAACTGTTTGGTGTATGAAGTTCTAATTTATGTCACATATTGAAGTACAGGGTCACTCGGAGGTGTTGAAAACTTAAGATTCAAAGCCAATTTGATCAAAAGATTCCGTCGTTTACGTCACATATTTTGATTCTAGCATTCGCTCATCAAACCCAGTCGGGTACTTCCAGTTGACCTATAATCAAGAAATTCGTGGAGAAGAAAGGTTTCACTGTACAAGTAAAGCAAAAATGATACTTGTTGAGATGTAATTATATCACACAAAAAACATCTTTTGCCATTTGAAAATACATTGCATTCTTAATCTGTCAAAATCATAACAAACACACATTGATGTATGCAGACGTAAAATTTAAGTCGTAGTCATGTTTGAAGTCCTCCCTCGGTAGCTGAGTGGTCAGCGCGACAGAATGTAAATGGTTCAAATAGCTCTGAGCACTATGGGACTTAACAGCTATGGTCATCAGTGCCCTAGAACTTAGAACTACTTAAACCTAACTAACCTAAGGACATCACACAACACCCAGTCATCACGAGACAGAGAAAATCCCTGACCCCGCCGGGAACCGAACCCGGGCGCGGGAAGCGAGAACGCTACCGCACGACCACGAGCTGCGGACAGAATGTAAATCCTAAGGGCCCAGGTTCGATTCCCGGCTGGGTCGGCGATTTCCTCCGCTCAGGGACTGGGTGTTGTGTTGTCCTAATCATCATCATTTCATCCCCATCGACGCGCAAGTTGCCAAAGTGGCGTCAAATCGAAAGAAAGACTTGCACCTGTCGAACGGTCTACCCGACGGGAGGCCCTACTCACACGACATTTACATTTTAGTGCGAAAATAAAAAATAAAAGAATGTTTTATTACGTTTACTCTGTCAACATCACATAAACTAAAGTCCCCTGATCGCTCCTTTTTGTATGTTCGTGCTAGCCTGAGGAACTACTGTACAGATTTTGATACGGTCTTGGAATTCCCAGGACCAGCATTTTGTCGGTATCAGTACCGATAACAGGCAAAACTCGTTGGAATTCTCGCTTCCCAGGATGGATAAGGTATATAGGTTCGTATGGAAGCTAGAATGCGCGAGTTCTGCTTGCACCTAGCCAATGTTTTACAACTACCACCAGAAACCTTACGTGATGTTAAGAATATTTTTGGTTTTCAAACGTACATTCTGTTTTCAATCTTTGTTAGTTCACATAGAATTAAATGCTTTTGTGCTTGGGGTGCATGCCTGTAATATAAATTACTAAACTGGTACCGTAATATGTGCACAGAATTACAATACTAGACTGAAACTGAGTGACTTGGCTTTTATAATTCACTTTTGCAATAACCAGCCGTAAATAGACGGTTTGACACTGTGCACTGCTTGCCAATAAAACGTCTTCCGTGAATATATAATGTGGCTACCACATTGGCTTTGAATTAAAATTCTAGTGTGAATAATCTAAACTTAATAAAACCAACATAATTATGGTGTTGCGTCTTCAGCCAGAAAGATTTTATATGCTTAACTCATTTGGGAAGCAGTCATACGTTTGAAGCTGTTTGTACGTGCAGAACTATAGACCTATATCTCTAACGTCGATCAGTTGTAGAATTTTGGAACACGTTTTATGTTCGAGTGTAATGATTTTTCTGGAGACTAGAAATCTAGTCTGTAGGAATCAGCATGAGTTTCGAAAAAGACGATCGTGTGAACCCAGCTCGCGCTATCCGTCCACGAGACTCAGACGGCCATAGACACGGGTTCCCAGGTAGATGCCGTGTTTCTTGACTTCTGCAATTCGTTTAATACAGTTCCCCACAGTCGTTTAATGAACTAAGTAAGAGCATATGGACTATCAGACCAATTGTGTGATTGTATTGAAGAGTTCCTAGATAACAGAATCCAGCATGTCATTTTCAGTGGGGAGAAGTCTTCCAAAGTAGGAGTGATTTCAGATGTGCCGCTGGAGAGTGTCGTAGGCCCATTGCTATTCACAATATATGTAAATGACCCTGGTGGACAACATCGGAAGTTCACTGAGGCTTTTTGCGGATGATGCTGTAGTATATCGAGACTTTGTAACAATGGAAAATTGTACTGAAATGCAGGAGGATCTTCAACGAATTGACGCATGGTGCAGGGAATGGCAATTGAATCTCAATGTAGACAAGTGTAATGTGCTGCGAATACATAGAGAGAAAGATCCTTTATCATTTAGCTATAATATAGCAGGTCAGCAACTGGAAACAGTTAATTCCATAAATTATCTGGGAGTACGCATTAAGAGTGATTTAAAATGGATTGACCATATAAAATTAATCGTCGGTAAAGCAGGTGCCAGACTGAGATTCATTGGAAGAATCCTAAGGAAATGCAGTCCAAAAACAAAGGAAGTAGTGAAACGTCCCCTTAGAAAAATTTAATGAATTACTGTGCTGGTTAAACCTCTACGTTATTTGATTTTCAAACAGCTGAGCAGAACTGAACGTACTCAGATTTCGCTCTTTACTTACTCTGATCAACACTAAACTGACACACAATATTTTAGCGCAACGCAATCTGACTTTTAATAATCCCTACAAAAGAATGGCCCTGACTAACAATAACCTACACCTTTCATGAATCACTTACCTCACAAAAATCTTTGTTACTCGAACTACTGCAACACAGCGAGCGCCATTACTGCCAGCTAAATAGAATATTCTAA
The DNA here is from genome assembly GCF_021461395.2 of Schistocerca americana. Lineage (NCBI taxonomy): Eukaryota > Metazoa > Arthropoda > Insecta > Orthoptera > Acrididae > Schistocerca > Schistocerca americana. The sequence goes on along the minus strand of NC_060119.1, from coordinate 157,817,656 downwards.
CTACTGAAGGCACTAACTACTGATAGGCATAGTTAGCAAATGAAAGATTTTGATAGAGAGCAAACAAGGTATTTACCTTAATAATGTTCAAAAGCCATCATATATCTATCAGTTCATGATATCCAGTATTACAAATTTACTCTTTCTGGCGGACACACGTCCAGATCGTCCGCTCTTAAAATTCTGCCATCTCTCTTCCCACATACACCACTACTGGCGGCTCACGAACTGCGCAACGCTACACGCTGTTCACATCCAGCTGCCCAACACTGCAATAGCGAATATTCCAACAATGCAAACCAGCCAAAGACTGCACACAACGTAGTCAGTGATTTTCATACAGAGCGCAACGTGGCGTTACCAACATAAAAACCTAAACAGCCTACTTACAGTAGGTTACAGTAGACTTGTTGGCCCACTGCTTGAATACTGTTCACCGGTGTGGGATCCGTACCAGATAGGGTTGATAGAAGAGATAGAGAAGATCCAACGGAGAGCAGCGCGCTTCGTTACAATATCATTTAGTAATCGCGAAAGCGTTACGTAGATGATAGATAAACTGGAGTGGAAGACTCTGCAAGAGAGACGCTCAGTAGCTCGGTACAGGCTTTTGTTGAAGTTTAGAGAACATACCTTCACCGAGGAGTCAAGCAGTATATTGCTCCCTCCTACGTATATTTCGCGAAGAGACCATGAGGATAAAATCAGAGAGATTAGAGCCCACACAGAGGCATACCGGCAATCTTTCTTTCCACGAACAATACGAAACTGGAATAGAAGGCACCACAAACCGTCAGGTGGCTTGCGGAGTATGGATGTAGATGTAGCTGTAGATATGTGGGAGTTCAATAACTTAAGGGGGTAGGACGTCAAACGGGCCGACTTGGAGCAGGAGAGGCACCACAGGACCTTTTATTTTCTTCTATCTATACTTTTACAAATAAATTCATAAAACTTTGTCAGCATGACCAGGAAGGATTCGAGATTCACACTAATAGCAGTGGAAGTTCAAAAACATAACAAAATAATTTTTATCACATGTGAAATTTCATCAATTTTTCGCTTACTATTGGCTGCATTTGTTGCTTTAGGTACATTTTTCTTCACATGTAACAGTGATTCTTTGATGAATTTTGCACAGAATGCAAACCATACTTACAGGTGCGTGAAACTCTAGAATTTTCCAAATCTCTTAAAAACTGTGGTAAAAATTGAGATAATGAACTACAAATTTTTTTTCTAAACATAAAGGTTAAAACGTAACATCTCATTCATTTTTTCTTAAATTAAATAGATTCTAGAGTTTCAGACACCTGTAAGTATGGTTTGCATGCTGTGCAAAATTCATCGAACAGTCCCTCTTACTTATGAAGAAAAGTGTACCTATAGCAACAAATGCAGCCAATAGTAAGTGAAAAAATGATGAAATTTCACAGGTAAAAAAAATATTTTGCTATGTTTTTGAACTCCCGCTACTAAGAGTGTGAATCCTGAATTCTTCCTGGTCATGCTGACAAAGTTTTATGAATTTACTTCTAAAAGTTTAGACAGTGGAAATTAAAATGTCGTGTGGTGCCTCTCCTGCTTCAAGTCGGCCCGTTTGACGTCCTACCCCCCCCCCCCTCCCCCCCTTAAAGAATGGGTGATGGTTCTGGTAGGGTCAGGTGTGGTGGGGGCCGGGCGTATTGGCAGATAACTAACCCACTTGCGATTCCTCGAACTGCTCGCACAATTTCACCCAGCGTGCAGGCACATCGTAAAAACACACCACGCTAGATTCCTCTGACACACGCAGCTAAACAGACGCCTCCAGAAGGGCTGTTATTCACGTCCAGAAAAGGAAGACCGGACGGAGGGAGAGAGACAGAGAGGCAGAAGAAAAAAGGAGCAAAGAGCGCGCCGACTGCGCCTGCGATAGGCGGCCGCTGCAGAACCTGTTGTGCATCGGCCGGCCCGGCCTTTGTCTTGAGTCCGGCCGGTGGGCGCAGGCAGGCTAACCCGCGCTGCAGTCACGTCCGCGGCATTAGTCTCGCCGATTCCGTCTCTGACGTCACGCGCCCTCGCCGAAAACCGAGAGGCGCAGCGCAACATTAATTACGCGGGCCGAGCGGTGCCGGCGAGGGCCGGACGAGATCGGGTTGGCGCAGGTCCGGCCGCCGGCTATTGTGTTACGGCGTATCGGCTTGCCGCGCGAACGTCTGCCGGCCGAGCAGATCGTAGCCTCCCCTTTCCACCGGGTGCCGTTGCTGGTGCTGCTGGCGAGGCGAAATCCTACCCGCCGTCGATAGCCAGGCACTCTGCCGTGGTCTGAATCCATTCAGCAGCGTGACAACCGATCCCACCAGTAAGGCATTTCGGCGTCGCCAATGTCGATTTAACCCTGAAATTGCGTTGTGACTGCTTGTATCATAAAGAGTGCTGCGGAGTCCTAAAGGATACCGCATCGTTTCAGCCGTGGAGAGCAATGTATTTTACTTTCACACGGGCGTTTAGTAATAAGTTACATATTTTCATACATTACAATGCAAAATACCAGTTTAACACAAAATTTCAAAGTAAATCACAAAAGGGGAAAAAGTACATGCAACTCTGCGTAACAGTGAAGTGGAACTTGGCCGGCCGCAGTGGCAGAGCGGTTCTAGGCGCTTCAGTCCGGAACCGCGCTGCTGCTACAGTCGCAGGTTCGAATCCTGCTTCGGGCATGGATGTGTATGATGTCCTTAGGTTAGCTAGGGGACGGATGACCTCAGATGTTAAGTCCCATAGTGCTTAGAGCCATTTGAACCATTTCTGAAGTGAAACTGAAAAACTTCGAACTAGTTTGTTGCGTTAGATATAAAATTAAACAGTAAGAACGGGATCTGTTTACAAATAACTTTTTCTGCAACCAGTCGGTATTTTCTGTTAGTCATATTTTACACGACGCGTTTCGGAAAATGATTCCCATTTTCAAGTGTGTTTCCCCTTTGTACTATACCATTTTTACGTAATGTTTGCGACGTATGAGGATCTGCTTTGTGTTGTTGACTTTACCGCAATATATATAATAAATGAGCAACATTTAGTTAGTCAGAGATTTTTTATATGTAGTTAGTGGCGCAATTTGGAAGAATTACCTGTAGTTTTCTTATCGTTTATTTGTACAGTGTCTCACACAGGTTGAATATAAAAGACAATTTTCAGTAAAGATGTGTGTCATGTTTAACATCTGTGACACTTTGCACAAATGAACCATAATAAACCTCTAAATACAATTTCCTCCAAATTCTGCGACAAACGTAAAACACCGAAAGTTAAATAAATATTGCGCATTTTTTATATGTTGCAGTAAAGTCAATAAAATGGAGCAGAGCTTCACTCACCGAAAACATTACGTGAGAAATCGTTGCACAAGGAGGAAACACACTTGAAAACTGAAATCATTTTCCGAAACGCGTCGTGTAAAATACGAATAAAAGAAAATCGTAACTGGTACAAGAAAAGCTATTTATAACAAACCCATCGTTTTCACATTCGCAGGCTTTCACAAAACATTTTCTGATGGACAAAATCCAACAGTAATAGATTACCGTTGAAACGAACATGTAAGGTGTGAAAAATTAGTACACATGAAAAGATACACAATTTTTCACAAGCGTTCTCCTCTCCAGAATCTTTACACATCGCTGAACGACAGGTCTGTCACATTTCTTCCAACATACACTGATGAGCCAAAACACTATGAGCACCTGTTTAATAGCCTGTTCATCCGTCTTTCGAACGAAATACATCACTGATTCTGAGTATCAGGAGTCCGACAGTTTGTTGGCAGCTTTGTGGAGATATGTTAGATGTCTACGCACAGGTGATGTGATTCCCGAAAATAACGGGCCTCTGATCTGCGTAAGCGATGATGGCGCTCGACAGCGACTCAGGTGGTTCCACAAGATTTACATCAGGCGAATTTGGTCGCCGAGGCATCAATGTGAGTTCACTGTATCACGGTTCAGGCTCAGAGACACGGACAATTACACTGCTGAAACATGACATCTCCGTCGTGGAAATCATCAAGCATCAAGTGATGCAGGTGGTTTGCAGTTGTCAGTGTGTCTTCGATTACTGCCACAGGTCCCATGCTAGCACAGGAGATTCTCCCGTAGTATTATACTGTTCCGACCAGCTTGTGTCCGTGGCGTATTGTACGTTTCGGCCGCAGTCAACACCTCGATGACGATGTTTCTAGAGACTAGCCTCGACTTTTTTTTTTGGTCATCAGTCTACTGACTGGTTTGATGATGTGGCCCGCCACGAATTCCTTTCCTGCGCTAACCTCTTCATCTCAGAGAAGCACTTGCAACCTACGTCCTCAATTATTTGCTTGACGTATTCCAATCTCTGTCTTCCTCTACAGTTTTTGCCCTCTACAGCTCCCTCTAGTACCATGGAAGTCATTCCCTCATGTCTTAGCAGATGTCCTATCATCCTGTCCCTTCTCTTTATCAGTGTTTTCCACATTTTCCTTTCCTCTCCGATTCTGCGTAGAACCTCCTCATTCCTTATCTTATCAGTCCACCTAATTTTCAACAATCGTTTATAGCAACACATCTCAAATGCTTCGATTCTCTTCTGTTCCGGTTTTCCCACAGTCCATGTTTCACTACCATACAATGCTGTACTCCAGACGTACATCCTCAGAAATTTCTTCCTCAAATTAAGGCCGGTATTTGATATTAGTAGACTTCTCTTGGCCAGAAATGCCTTTTTTGCCATAGCGAGTCTGCTTTTGATGTCCTCCTTGCTCCGTCCGTCATTGGTTATTTTACTGCCTAGGTAGCAGAATTCTTTAACTTCATTGACTTCGTGACCATCAATCTTGATGTTAAGTTTCTCGCTGTTCTCATTTCTACTACTTCTCATTACCTTCGTCTTTCTCCGATTTACTCTCAAACCATACTGTGTACTCATTAGACTGTTCATTCCATTCAGCAGATCATTCAATTCTTCTTCACTTTCACTCAGGATAGCAATGTCATCAGCGAATCGTATCATTGATATCCTTTCACCTTGTATTTTAATTCCACTCCTGAACCTTTCTTCATTGCTTCCTCGATGTACAGGTTGAAGAGTAGGGGCGAAAGGCTACAGCCTTGTCTTACACCCTTCTTTATACGAGCACTTCGTTCTTGATCGTCCACTCTTATTATTCCCTCTTGGTTGTTGTACATATTGTATATGACCCGTCTCTCCCTATAGCTTACCCCTACTTTTTTCAGAATCTCGAACAGCTTGCACCATTTTATATTGTCGAACGCTTTTTCCAGGTCGATAAATGTTATGAACGTGTCTTGATTTTTCTTTAGCCTTGCTTCCATTATTAGCCATAACGTCAGAATTGCCTCTCTCGTCCCCTTACTTTTCCTAAAGCCAAACTGATCGTCACCTAGCGCATTCTCAATTTTCTTTTCCACTCTTCTGTATATTATTCTTGTAAGCAGCTTCGATGCATGAGCTGTTAAGCTGATTGTGCGATAATTCTCGCATTTGTCAGCTCTTGCCGTCTTCGGAATTTTGTGGATGATGCTTTTCCGAAAGTCAGATGGTATGTCGCCAGACTCATATATTCTACACACCAACGTGAATAGTCGTTTTGCTGCCACTTCCCCCAATGATTTTAGAAATTCTGATGGAATGTTATCTATCCCTTCTGCCTTATTTGACCGTAAGTCCTCCAAAGCTCTTTTAAATTCCGATTCTAATACAGGATCCCCTATCTCTTCTAAATCGACTCCTGTTTCTTCTTCTATCACATCAGACAAATATTCACCCTCATAGAGGCTTTCAATGTATTCTTTCCACCTATCTGCTCTCTCCTCTGCATTTAACAGTGGAATTCCCGTTGCACTCTTAATGTTACCACCTAGCAGAGCAAAAATAAGATTCATCCGGAAAGCCGTCACTTTTACATTGATCGGTGGTCGAATCCTGATGGTCTGCTCTTTCGGCAAAGATGCCATACATCACCATCCGTCCTACTTTATAGAGCAGACGCGTCTCCGAACCCCGCGTTCTGTGAAGAGTTGCGGACGTCCAACGACTTTGCACCTAGTGGTAGTTTCGCCGTCCTACATCTCTAAATAGATGCTCACGACAGTAGAACGTGAACATTGGACTAGCTTCGCCGTTTTCGAGATACTGGTTCACAGGCTCTGCGTAATAACAACTGCCCTTTGTCACAATCGCTTATGTCAAAGGATTTTCCCATTTGCAGCCCTAGGGCGATCACCCGTCCGAATCTGCTCCGCTTACATTCTTTTACTACAGCGTCCCGTGACCGCAGTGCCAGCAGGCAGCATCCAAACCCACGGTGTCAGTGTATATCTGGTAAATAAACACTCCCAGACTTTTAATGGAACGCACGAGCCTTCCAATCTGCTTTCAGGGCCTTTCAATGTAGGAACATCTGTTAGCAAGTTGTGGGTTGGTCTTCTCACACTCCTCTGAGGTTCAATAGTGGACCAATAATATATACCATAGAAACTATATCCTCCACTCTGTACTCATTCCTCTCTTGATAATCTGCTTCACTAGAGTCACTGCTTCATTCTGAAGCTCTTTTATGTTCACTAACAAGGGTAATTTTCATCTCCGAAATCATTAGCATCACTACCTCCATCTTTTTCTGACGTATACCTGTCACAGATAGGACGATCTGGGTCACGCACTAACATATGTGAAAATTCGAAACCACAGTAACATTGTAACTAAATGAAAAGACTGATGAGTCCTAAGAGAAAATGATATTTATTTGATAAACAAATTTTGACCATATAGAAAACAGGAACACTTATGGTATTGTGGGGTCAATAACGGCACCACCCAAACTTCAAAGCAGTGCACTGAAAAAGGAGACGACTCGGCAATGGTTCCAGGTTGTCTGCAGGTCGCTTATCAACTGCCGATAGCGCTCAACGAAACTACAAAGTGTAGGTTAGCTGGAGTCACAAATAATGGCGGTCGAGTGTAGCCCCGTTCTACGCACCTACATCACTCATTCACCGACAGCCAATGGGGTTCAGTAGCTTTACGACCGCTCTGCTATGAATATCGTTGTCAGTGCGAGCTTTAAAATGATCGCAGGGAGCTATTTGGTGAAATTTTGTTTCATTTCATGCAAGTTGTCATCGCTGGTGATGGAGGTAACCGACAAATACTACATCAGCAAACGAGAACATAATTTGCAGGATTCACGTTTTCTTCAAGTGCAAAGCACGTGTGTGATAGCACCGCAACTATTGCTTGGAACCGGCTAATCCCCATCAGCACTTCGACTTGGGCGAAACGCCGTCGCTCGTGAATTGGACTACAGACAAGCACCAGTTTCAGTAGCCCGTTCTGCTACATCTTAAGCGCTGCTTCCTGAGCGGGAAGGCGTGCCTGTCCCCGGCACGAATCCGCCCGGCGGATTAGTGTCGAGGTCGGGTGTGCCGGCCAGCCTATGGATGGTTTTTAACGTGGTTTCCCTTCTACCTCGGCGAATGCGGGCTGGTTGCCCTTACTCAGGCTCAGTTACACTATGTCGGCGATGGCTGTGAGGACTCCGTCTCAGCGAACACTGACACCATAGTAGCTGTACCACGCAAACATTTGGGGTTACACTCGTCTGGTATGAGACGTTACCGGTGGGATGGTGGGGATGGGGGGGGGGGGGTGAAGGGGGTGAGTTCCACTGGGGGCCGAACCGCACAATAAACCTGTGTTCGGTGTGGGGCGGCGGTGGGGTGGGCGCACTTGTGGGATTGTGAACCACTGAGGGCTATGGCGGGACGAAGCCCGTTCATCGTTTTTAAGTCCCCGGTTAAATACACAATACAATACACACTCGTTTCAGTATGCAAGGATGTGACAAAAGTACTATCTACAAACCAAATATTTCAGTCTTCAGCAGGGCTGCGTTGTTTTGAAAGTTACTGGCAGATTTAAAATATCATACAATGAAGGCTTTCACGACCGGATGTTTCAGCTGCTGAGAATTTTTCCGGGTTGTATGGCCGTGGTTCATGGAACTCTTCAATCCCTGACGTTACGTCCAAGGCTACGTTGGACAACCTAGGGGGTGCTCCTGGTTCTCGGCAAGACTCAGCACAAGCAGGAGCCTTGGACGAAACGTCAGGGATTGAAGAGTTCCATGGACCTCGGCCATACAACCCGGAATAAATCTCTGCATATTTAAAACAGTGTGCTGGACTGGGACTCAAACACATCGCATTGTAAGCAATGCTTTTAAAGGCTGAGCTCATCGCGTGGTACGAAAATACACTGTCGAGTCACATTAATTTGACACCCGTCAAAAGCCTGACTAACCATCTTTTGCAGCACAGACTGGCTAGATATACGCACGAAGAGAATGAATGAGATTCTCGAAGCTACTGACAGGGCAGCTGCTCTAGGTTCCCCAGTTGAATATCCAGGTCCCGAACAACCCGACCGAGTTGGTTGCACGCATCCTCGATTGGGTTTAAATCAGGAGGGAGGGGTCTGGTAGCCAGGAGAGTACGGTAACTCATCCTGATGCTCTTCGCACCGCGCACGTACACTGGGAGCTGTGTGACAAGTTGCGTTGTCCTGTTACTAGATGTCACTGTGCTGACTAAAAACAACTGCATGTAGGATGAACGTGATCCCCAAGGACAGATGCATCCTACCACGGTACATCGAAGTGAAGTTCTTTAATCCGATACTTGATTTCGATATAAGTGTATGTAAAAATCTTAAAATGGTTTGCACGATGTTATGGAATTAACCATTTTTTCTCTTTGGATGATTTGAAAATAGGCTCAGATAACAAGAAACTAGTCAACAATTAAATGAAAAACCAGAATTTCGCAACATTGACTTGAACAAAATGGTTTATAACTAGTTGTTGTCCCGTTATTAACGTAATATGCTGGAAATCTTCAGACGTTCTGTTTGGAGTATGGTTTCAACAATGTACTCCAAGAGAAAGTGTAGTTTTAATTCATATCCATGACGCAAACTCGAACTAACTCAAAATTTCAGAGTTAAGCCAATGGTGAAAAATGTTAATAGGGTTACGAAAAAAATACAATAATGCTTTTGGGAGGTCACATAACTAAGGACATTTCTAGATATTTGAAAATACCATGACATTTGGTGAATAATAAGTACGAAATGGGTGGAAGAGTTATAATAGATAAAAATGAGTAAAAGGAATCAGAAAGGTGGTTGTGAGCAACAAATAAACGATAAACATTTAGAGAGAACACTTACATTAACGAATAAAAAGTATTGCACACAAAACACAGAAAGACGCGTTACTAATTGATCAAACAGTTGGCTGTAATTCACTGGAAGCAGTGACTTCTAAATATCCAAAACTAACCATCCGAAGTGACGTTAAGGGATCAACAACAGCCAACTAGTTGTAGGAGAAGCAGGCCCCAGGCTGAAGAACTCCTTACGAAGTATATTACACTTGTGGCAAAGTTATTCGTTTATTTATTAATATCAACGCTTCTCGGCATTGTAAAATTACTGATACATAGAATTTATGATCCGTTGACCCCTCCTAATATTTGAGTGGTAAAAGGTAACGTTTGTTAGAAAATATTTATTAATAACAATTACTTGATTCATGCCAGAATAAATTTACTTTCCCTATTTATCTCTTTGCTGACGTCTCGAGAGATTTCTGCTGATCGCCTCATCCCACTAGCTGTGAAAGTGCCAGATGGCCAACCGCCAGCATGGGAACCTACCACTCGCTCCTTACTCCATAGGTACTGCAGTGCTGATACATTCACTCCAGGTACGTGAAATAGCAAAACTGGAAATAAAGTAAAATACGCTCTTGGCTGCTAATAAGGGGTACCTTACACCTGGAGCTTCAGGATGTGTCCCATCAACAGATTCCTTCTTTTACTCAAGTTGTGTCATAATTTTCTTTTTTTTTTTCAAAATGCGATGTGCCCTTTTAATCAACAACATTCTTCTGTAGCACCACATTTAAAAATCTATTTTCTTCTTTCCTGAGTTGGTTATCATCCAAGCTTCAGTTCGGTACAGCGCTACCCAATACAAATGGCTTCAGAAAATCCTTCCTAATACTTAAATTTCTATTTGATATTAACATTTTTCAGAGATACTGTTCTTATTCAGACTGAATTGTATATCCTCTACTATGGTAGTTGTCAGTTACTTGGCTATCCAAATAGCACTCCTCATATACAGGTATTGTCATTATATGTTCTACACTAAATTGTTCAGTTACGGTCGCAGGTTCGAATCCTGCCTCGGGCATGGATGTGTGTGATGTCCTTAGGTTGGTTAGGTTTTAGTACTTCTAAGTTCTAGGGGACTGATGACCTCAGATGTTAAGTCCCATAGAGCTCAGAGCCATTTGAATCATAATCCGTTCAGTGTTGCCTCGTTTAATTCGTCGCAATTACATTTTCCTCGATTTTCTTTTGTTTACGTTCATGTTATAACCTCTTTTCTGTTGAAAAGCCCATGCAAGACGTTTGCTGTATCTGCGAGAATTACAATGTCTTCAGCAAACCTCAAAGCCGTAATTTCTTCTGAAACTTCCTGGCAGATTAAAACTGCGTGCCGGACCGAGACTCGAACTCTGGACCTTTGCCTTTCGCGAGCAAGTGCTCTACAAGCTGAGCTACGCAAGCACGACTCACGCCCCTTCCTCACAGCTTCGCTTTTGCCAGTACCTCGTCTCCTACCTCCCAGACTTTACAGAAGCTCTCCTGCGAACCTTGCGGTCCGGCACAGAGTTTTAATCTGCCAGGAAGTTTCATATCAGCGCACACTCCGCTGCAGAGTGAAAATCTCATTCTTGTTATTTCTTCTCCTGAACTTCCGTTCATTTTGCATATTTCTACTCAATTTGCTTTACTTCTTTCTCAATGTGCAGACGAAATAATATCGGGGATAAAGCACTGTCCAGTCCCAATCCCTTCTCAACTGCTCGTCCTTGTCAAGCTCTCGTTTCTGCTCAGGTTGCGTATTTCAGCATTATTATGAAATTTCTTCCTGCACTGAACAGAATATATTGATACTCAAACTCCAAAACTATACGTCTAGCAGGATGGGAACGTGACACTCCTGAGATACCGAGCACCGACAACCGGTCCAGAGTTATCAAGATGCAGAAATTTTGCTACATTGCTACTAATTACAATTCTGGGTGTTGGTCTCCCAGCACTATATGCATTAACAACGTAGGAGTAACTTGTTTTCGTGCTCAGACTTGGCAGGTTTTATGGAGCGTGAAACGCATATAGGCAGCTGTCCGGCCACGACCGGTGGCGAAGAACGGACAGATGGAAAGATCTGCCCAGCGACTAGCGAGCATCCGCACTTTGCGATGCCTACACGGCGTCCCCATTTCCATTTCGGCGGCACACCACGAGCAGCAGCAGCGACGCTCGTCTTTTGTTGCGCTATTTTCGGAGCGCTTCGACTCGGCTCGGCTAGGCTCGGCCCGAACGAGGCGGTGCCTGCTGGCCGCCGCGGCGGTGTCTCTGCCTGCATACGCCCGTAAACAAGGCGGCGAGGAATGCCACCGGCCGGCCAGTCGCTGCCACCGCAGTGCGCCGCACGATGGTGCGATGGGGAGGGGGGGGGGGGGGGGGGGGGACGGACAACACAGTGTCGCCACCACTCCACGCTCACATGCGGCTGCGATGTACACTCCGCAGCGTAACACTAGGCACTGCCGCTGAAAGAATATCTATAAGTCCGGTTTCAGGGTGTAAACCTACAAAAAAAAAAAAAAAAAAAAAAAATTACTTAAATAACAAAGTATCCCCACAGATTGGAAGAGAGCAATCACACGTCGCCTGTACAAAAAAGGAAATAAAACAGACCCCAACAACTACCATGAAATCTCTTTACAGTCAATAACATACAATATTCTTTCTAATGCTCTACTAAACCGAGCAGAACCTCAGCTGGATTCAAAACTAGGCGAATACCAACGTGGATTCAGAAAAGGTCGATCATGCGTAGTGTTGTGGTTTGGCCAGAGCGCTAAACCACAATGAGAGAAAGCCGAAAGGCACGCGTTTAAGCTCACGCAGGCTGGCGTGAGGTCTGGAACAAGGCCAAGGTATTTAGACGAGCAAAAAAGGTACGTAGCTTCTGGAATACTTAACTTTAATCCATAATTGGTGAACATCGGTCTGACGGTACATGCATCACAAGATAAATAGCAAATGATAATGGCGCCTTGCTAGGTCGTAACAAATGACGTTGCTGAAGGCTATGCTAACTATCGTCTCGGCTAATGAGAGCGTAATTTGTCAGTGAACCATCGCTAGCAAAGTCGGCTGTACAACTGGTGCGAGTGCTAGGAAGTCTCTCTAAACCTGCCGAGTGGCGGCGCTCGGTCTGCAATCACTGATAGTGGCGACACGCGGGTCCGACGTATACTAACGGACCGCGGCCGATTTAAAGGCTACCACCTAGCAAGTGTGGTGTCTGGGGGTGACACCACACGTAGAACAAATCCTTAACTTGAAAAACTCAATGAAGTATTTGCATAGTACTTCAAACAAAAGTTATATCATCACGTTTGTCGACTTTAAAAAAGCATATGACCGTATAGACCGGGAATCCCTTTTGGAAGTATTAGCAGAATTTGGAATAGATCAAAAGACAACAAACATCATAAAAGAAACACTCACGGAGACCAAATCCAAAGTAAAATTCATGGGAGAAAAAAATTGCTCTGAGCACTATGGGACTCAACTTCTGAGGTCATCAGTCCCCTAGAACTTAGAACTACTGAAACCTAACTAACCTAAGGACATCACACACATCCATGCCCGAGGCAGGATTCTAACCTGCGACCGTAGCAGTCTCACGGTTCCTGACTGTAGCGCCCAGAACCGCTCGGCCAACTCGGCCGCCTTATGGGAGAATTGAGCACAGAATTTGAAATAGACACACCTCTTGAAAAAGTTGTTAGAGAATGGAGAAAGGCACGTGCACCAGACTGGGACCAAGACGTAAGGGCATAGAATTAGACTGTTTAGCATTTGCTGATAACATGGCACTGATCATACAAGACATTACCGATGCATAGAAACAGCTAGAATTATTATAAGAGCAGGCAGCAAAAATAGAATTACAAATTGCATTTGAAATTTATGACTGACATCAAAGATGCACCTTCTGATTTCAAAATTGGTAATAACAACATCTCTCGAGTAAAAGAATTTAAATATTTAGGTGAATGGATTGCAGAAAATTGTAATGAAAAGGAATCTGTCAGATCAAGAGCCCAGAAAATGGAGATGGCGTTTCAGTCAACAAAAAACATTTACAACAAAAAGAGTCTTTCGTGGAACTGCAAAATACGACACTACACAACAGTAATTAAACCCGAAGCTCTCTACGCATCTGAGACACTAAACCTTCAACACAGAACAATAAAAGAGGAATTAGAAGTGAAAGAACGTAAAATAATGAGGAAAATCCTAGGACCAAGAACTAAAGATAGTGTGCATTATTCAAAACCCAATTTAGAAATATATAAAAATATCTCCAAAATAACGGACACAATGGGCATGAGAAGAATCCAATTCATGGGGCATTTAGAAAGAATGGACTCAAATCCATACATTTTTGAAGAACAAAACTACAGGACCGAACTGGTACAAAGAGACAGAAAAAGACCTGAGAGAATTAGGGTCTCCAAATCTACATGATAGAAATGAAATCAGAAAAATCACAAACACACGAGGTTTTGAGGAAGAAGAGAGAAAAACTAACCGACATGCGTGGTCTACGTAACGAAAGCTAGTCCATTGGTTGTTTATGAAGGAATACTGGGTGAAAAGGAAGGCTAACAAATATTGATTACGCGTGGTCCTAAGAAGAAGAAGAAAAAGAAGAAAGTATCCATACAAAGTATAAAAATGGATGTACATATGTGTCTATGTGAGTATGTTCTACATCTCCTCCTAAACCGCTGGACCGATTATAACCAAACTTGGTACACATATTATTTACTGTCTGGAATGAATCACAGTGAGACTAAGAACCAGTCATCTATCAAGGGGGCAGGGGTGGGGGTAGAAACGCACTGTAATCCACGACATGAGAATATCCATAACTTAGCCACCCAATATTTGAGAATGAGGCCACTTACAGATCTGCAAGAAACTTGACACATAATTTCGAACCGTTACTAAACTTTGTCTCTCGGACGAACCCCACAAAATGACAAAGGGAAAAAAAGTTTATCGCTTACTGTGTTTTCACTGTTAATGGTGTAAAATGCCACATGAAACATGAAGTTTTAATTTAGTGCTTCTTTACTACAAACTGTATTCGTGACACGTTTTGCATACAGTATTCACCAGAAAAATTACGTCATTGTGCGACACATAGTTCAGGAGATATGACATCATCAACTCTGAGATATATGAAAAACTAATACATCTCTCAAGGCGTTTAAATTTATTACTTCCTTAACTTTATTTGAAACACTTCACATAGACTAGCCACAACTGCTGCTGGATACACATTCAGAAATATTGCATTTCACTACTCACAGTCCAGGAGATATGCCGCTAAATACTGATATCTGTGAAAAACTGCCGCACCATGCAAGACGTTTTAATTTATACTTCTTTGCTACTAACTCTAATCACAACACAGACGTAGACACATATACCACTGAATGCAGCTGCAAAATAATATCACTGTACAGCACATGGATCAGGAGATATGGCGTCATAAATACCGAGCTGAATGAAAATGAATTCGTTAAACACACGTGCGAAATTTGTTAAATATGTGTGAAATATATTTGACATGAACCTAGGTGAACAGAGCCATGGGTATAAAGGCCTCCTTAACCCCTGGACGATTTCATTGCGATTTGGTTCACACTGTAGCTAGAATCTGGAAAGAAATAGGTTAGGGGTAAGAAACACCAGCCTCTCTATTGGGGAGAATGTGATAACGTGGAGAGAGAAGGGGGCGAGGAGGTGGGTAAATAACAAAGGAGACGAGGCACAGATAGGATGAGAAAGAGATCGTCAGAGATAGGGGAGGGGTAATTAAACAGATAGAGGGGAAAGGAGGACAGAGAAAGAAGAGTAGATGGACAGAGACAGAGGGGGCAACAGAGATGCAGAGAGATGGGGTAGGGAAAAATGGACACAGCGAGGTGGAGGAGGAGACTGACAAAGAGAGGGGGAGGAATATGTGGAATTAAAGGGGGAGGAGGTCATGGACAGAGGGAGAAGGAGCAGATGGATAGAGAGGGAGGAGCAGATTAACAGACAGAGAGGGAGGAGGACACAGACAGAGAGAGTGGCAATAGGGGATGGACTGAAAGTAGAGGGTGTAAGAAGGGGACAGAGAGAGTGGATTGTGGAGACAGAGAGATGATGAAGGAGGGAGGAGAAGATGGACTAACGTAAGATTGGAATAAACACATACCTGGGCAACGCTGGGTACTCAATTTTTAACATGGAGTGTTTTTAAATTGGGCTAATATGTATAAAAGTATAAAAACTTGGTAGAGCACTTGCCTGCGAAAGGTAAAGGCCGCGAGTTCGAGTCTCGGTCCGACACACAGTTTTAATCTGCCAGGAAGTTTCATATCAGCGCGCACTCGGCTGCAAAGTGAAAATCTCATTTCGTGTGTTCTAGTTTGATGGGCCTCCTCCCTGAGCAATTAAAAAACCCACAGCTAGCGCCGGAGGAAAGTAGTTTCGTCTGGTCACAACAGCTATTATACTCTTTAAAACTTAACTGTACTTAGAAAAACAATCTACATAACATTAATCATATTTATTAGTGACTGGTTTCAATCCAAAGGCGGACCATCTTTAGACCATACTCTAAAGTCGACTTGTGGAGATGGAGCCATAGAGCAGGAACTGTAGAAGCCGCCAGATGCAATAAAGTACACTTTATTACTGGCTGGTTTCAAACCAGGAACCCAACTAGTTTTGGTTACTGGTCAAAGTCGCTACTCTATTTTTTTTCACCAATGGACACGAAAGGGAAACTACGAAAAAAAATCTACTTGCCACCACCACTTGTGTCCTAACAGGAAAAAGAAAAATGCACCTCTTCAGACGTTGGTGCCTATTTACATCTATCCCAAAACAACTAACCTATTACTACAAGGGTGTAGTAGTGATGAAAATGGAAGTAGCTTTGTAGCGGCTTTTGCTCTTTTTAGTTTATATTATTCAATTTTTTGCGTTATTTTGTGTTTCTTGTTTTTTTTTTCTTTTTGTATGTATAGTTCAACTTCCTTTTATTTACTTCTTCAAATATTTATTACATTATTCTATATACCAGAATTCCAGGAGTCGTTAGCGCCTTTCAATCTGCGGAACATCCAAATATGTCTTCTCGAAATTTTAATAGAGATTCCGTTTGTAGTGCATTCATGTCAGCAAAATTAACATCAGCATCTCGTGGCT
This sequence comes from Schistocerca americana, assembly GCF_021461395.2. Classification (NCBI taxonomy): domain Eukaryota; kingdom Metazoa; phylum Arthropoda; class Insecta; order Orthoptera; family Acrididae; genus Schistocerca; species Schistocerca americana. The sequence continues at coordinate 157,801,193 of NC_060119.1, read as the reverse complement.
TGAACTTTCCAGCTTGAAGGCGGGTCATGAGAGGCGATCCATAGAAGACTGGAAAAGAACTGCTTATATCTGGGATTGCAAACAAGTGCACAGCGTCGATCGTTAAGGTACGTCCAATAACCTAGTTCTGATTTCTCGTCGGGGCCAAAAAGGTAGCGAACCATATGACCGCATATCCAGTTCACACCCTTAGGTTTCGTTCCGGGGTAATGAATCACATCTGGGAATAAGAGTGTCGGGAAAGTGATTTGAGCAGGTGTTTGTCAGGTAGGGGGAACCCAGATACGCTGCGCGAGCCTACAGACATCAGACGATGGACCACATGAAATTCGATGAGTGTCTCTCATCTACACCACAGTGGACAAAGAGGGATATGTCAGCGAGGCGGATGCGGTGCAAACGAAACTGGTTGACTTGTCTGCCATTGATGGTGATATACCAGGTGGACTGGACTCTGGTGTCAAGATAACCCGCATGCACCGCTTTTCCACACATGATATATAATCTAAGGAAACTTGTGTTCAATGGGGTTGGGGGTTCGACACATTTGTAATGTGTCGTGTACAGCCATTGTCTGGAGTATATACGGAAGGGGTAAGGAGTGGAAGATGTAACTTAATTCAAGAAAGAAGTACTGAAAGTGATAAAAAGGGGGTAGAATGTCTGATAACGTGACATGGGCTGACACAGAGACTGACACACATTCACGCAAAAACAAACAGGTCAGGCTCGACAGGCAGCAGCGTCAGACTTTCAGTTGGGAGCTAACGAAAAGTACTGTAATTCTGTCTGTCACATGTAATACGCCCATTCCACCGCGCTCCCATGGGAGGGCAAGGAAGGAATATTGAACTTTAAATAACATCCCAGGACAACAAAGGATTCCATCGTCATCAACATATGATGGGCGAGGGTAACTGGAACTGCAAACACTTATGCCACATAAGAGGTGCGAGAGGCGTTGTAGACATTCATGTATTGCGAATGCTGTACAATGTCGACGGATCGAAGCTGATCGTTTGGAGGAGACATCTACTGTTTGTCGCCACTGAGCGAAGGAGGTCATTCATAAAATCAATGCCCAAATAGCGGACGCTGGTGGTCACATTTAAAGGAGCGACATATCTCTCAGGTAGACCCTCATCAATGGGCAGAACCTTCGATTTGGAAATGTTAAGAGAACTACCCGATGCCTCCCCAGATGTCTCCACCCAAGTCAGAGCCGTCCAAACACAGCTGGCGGCTACACGGGTAGCGGAGGCTGTGTGGCGTAGACTGGGCGGTTTTTTAGGGTAGAAGGCCTCGGGGAAGTACGGGGTGGGCTGCAATCTCAAAGGGTACATGGCAAATACAGGACGTGCTTGGATCAAGGAACAGTCGGAATTCTAGTTGTAAATTTTTGAAGTTGTGCTGGGAAAGTCCCTGAGCTACAAGCGCTAATAGAAAGCACAGAAGCTGAAATCGTTATAGGTACAGAAAGCTGGCTAAAGCCTGAAATACGTTCTGCAGAAATTTTTACGAAGTCTCAGACGGTGTTCAGGAAAGATAGATTAGGCAGAATTGGTGGTGGAGTGTTTGTGTCCGTCAGTAGTGGTTTATCTTGTAGTGAAGTCGAAGTAGATACTCCATGCGAATTGCTATGGGTGGAGGTTATACTTAACAGCCGAACTAAGTTAATAATTGGCTCCTTCTACCGACCCCCAGACTCCGATGATATAGTTGCTGAACAGTTCAGAGAAAATTTGAGTCTCGTAACAAATAAATACCCCACTCATACGGTTATAGTTGGTGGGGACTTTAACCTTCCCTCGATATGTTGGGAAAAATACTTGTTCAAAACCGGTGGTAGGCAGAAAAAATCTTCTGAGATTGTCCTAAATGCTTTCTCCGAAAATTATTTCGAGCAGTTAGTCCACGAACCCACGCGAATTGTAAATGGTTGCGAAAACACTCTAGACCTCTTAGCCACAAACACTCCAGAGCTAATAGAGAGCATCATGACTGATACAGGGATTAGTGATCACAAGGTCGTTGTAGCTAGGCTCAATACCGTTTCTTCCAAATCCACCAGAAACAAACGCAAAATAATTTTATTTAAAAAAGCGGATAAAGTGTCACTATAAGCCTTCCAAAGAGACAATCTCCATTCCTTCCTAACTGACTATGCAAAAGTAGACGAGATGTGGCTCAAATTCAAAGATATAGTAGCAACAGCAATTGAGAGATTCATACCTCATAAATTGGTAACAGATGGAACTGATCCCCCGTGGTGCACAAAACAAGTCCGAACGCTGTTGCAGAGGCAACGGAAAAAGCATGCGAAGTTCAGAGGAACGCGAAATCCCGAAGATTGGCTAAAATTTACAGACGCGCGAAATTTGGCACGGAATTCAATGCGAGATGCCTTTAATATGTTCCACAACGAAACATTGTCTCGAAATTTGGTAGAAAATCCGAAGAAATTCTGGATGTATGTAAAGTACACAAGCAGCAAGACGCAGTCAATACCTTCGCTGCGCAGTGCCGATGGTACTGTTACCGACGACTGTGCCGCTAAAGCGGAGTTATTGAACGCAGTCTTCCGAAATTCCTTCACCAGGGAAGACGAATGGAATACTCCAGAATTTGAAACACGAACAGCTGCTAGCATGAGTTTTTTAGAAGTAGATACCTTAGGGGTTGCGAAGCAACTCAAATCGCTTGATACGGGCAAGTCTTCAGGTACAGATTGTATACCGATTAGGCTCCTTTCAGATTACGCTGATACAATAGCTCCCTACTTAGCAATCATATACAACCGCTCGCTCACCGATAGATCTGTACCTACAGATGGAAAAATTGCGCAGGTCGCACCAGTGTTTAAGAAGGGTAGTAGGAGTAATCCATCGAACTACAGACCTATATCATTGACGTCGGTTTGCAGTAGGGTTTTGGAGCATATACTGTATTCAAACATCATGTATCACCTCGAAGGGAACGATCTATTGATACGTAATCAACATGGTTTCAGAAAACACCGTTCTTGTGCAGCGCAGCTAGCTCTTTTTTCGCACGAAGTAATGGCCGCTATCGACAGGGGATCTCAGGTTGATTCCGTATTTCTGGATTTCCGGAAAGCTTTTGACACCGTTCCTCACAAGCGACTTCTAATCAAGCTGCGGGCCTATGGGGTATCGTCTCAGTTGCGCGACTGGATTCGTGATTTCCTGTCAGGAAGGTCGCAGTTCGTAGTAATAGATGGCAAATCATCGAATAAAACTGAAGTGATATCAGGTGTTCCCCAGGGAAGCCTGGGACCTCTGCTGTTCCTGATCTATATAAATGACCTGGGTGAGAATCTGAGCAGTTCTCTTAGGTTGTTCGCAGATGATGCTGTAATTTACCGTCTAGTAAGGTCATCTGAAGACCAGTATCATTTGCAAAGCGATTTAGAAAAATTGCTGTATGGTGTGGCAGGTGGCAGTTGATGCTAAATAACGAAAAGTGTGAGGCGATCCACATGAGTTCCAAAAGAAATCCGTTAGAATTAGATTACGCGATAAATAGTACAATTCTCAAGGCTGCCAATTCAACTAAGTACCTGGGTCAAAATCACGAACAACTTCAGTTGGAAAGACCACATAGATAATATTGTGGGGAAGGCAAGACAAAGGTTGCGTTTCATTGGCAGGACACTTAGAAGATGCAACAAGTCCACTAAAGAGACAGCTTACACTACGTTCGTTCGTCCTCTGTTAGAATATTGCTGCGCGGTGTGGGATCCTTGCCAGGTAGGATTGACGGAGGACATCGAAAGGGTGCAAAAAAGGGCAGCTCGTTTTGTATTATCACGTAATAGGGGAGAGAGTGTGGCAGATATGATACGCGAGTTGGGATGGAAGTCATTAAAGCAAAGACGTCTTTCGTCGCGGCGAAATCTGTTTACGAAATTTCGGTCACCAACTTTCTCTTCCGAATGCGAAAATATTTTGTTGAACCCAACCTACATAGGTAGGAATGATCATCAAAATAAAATAAGAGAAATCAGAGATCGAACAGAAAGGTTTAGGTGTTCGTTTTTCCCGCGCGCTGTTCGGGAGTGGAATGGTAAAGAGATAGTATGATTGTGGTTCGATGAACCCTCTGCCAAGCACTTAAATGTGAATTGCAGAGTAGTCATGTAGATGTAGATGTAGAACATCATCTTCAATGCGGAGGTAGAGGACTAGATCGTCAGCATAGGCTGTACAACAGAAGTTCCCATGCAGTGTCAGACTCACCAGTCGTTGGCGAAGCATCTGGAGTAGGAGCTACAATGCCAAAGCATACGACAGCGTGTAAAATGCGTAGCCCTGTCAGACAGATCGCTCGATCACTAGAGGCGCGGTGAGGTGACCATTGCACGGTATTCTTGAAGTCGCGCCGCTCAAGAGGTGTATTCCCGCTGTTACTATATGAACTGGAAAGCCCATGTGTTGGAGGACCGATTTCAGAAAGGTATGGTCGACACAGTCGAAAGCCCGACTGAAGACAAGTGATGCTAATGCGCCAGGTAAAAGTTTCGACCTCGCGAGTGCGATCGTTTCCCTGTATTGGCAAAGGGCTGCGTGGATGTTGTCACTGCGCAGAGAAATCTGATCACTGGAGGTGGTGACGTATCTTGCTGCCTTCTTGGGTCGTTAGGCCAACAAACGGGTGAAAAATTTAATGTCAATGTTTAGCAGAGTGATGAGCCGGTAATCACAGATCCGTGAACCCCATGTGGCTTAGGGACCAGGATGATGACCTCATCAAGAAAGGTGGCTGGGATCGTCGTTGTGGGTTCACGACAGATGGAAGTTCAAGTAGGTACCAAAAGATAGCTAAAACACTTGTAAAATTCGAGAGGGAAGCTGTCAGGTCCAGAGGACTTTTTGGCAGCTCCTTCCTTGTTGGCATCTAGGAGTTCATCGGAGTTCTTCAGCCACATCCTCTGCCATGGTGTTGATAGTCAGTGCCGCTATCTCCTCAATTAAGGTCGGGGGATGTGGGACGGCAGCGCACAGCCAGCTGAAATGAGAATAGAAAGCATGGCCAATGGTGCATCGCGTAGTGTGTCGTCGTTCTTCCGCATCGGTGAGGTCGTGGATGAGAGTTCGACGACGACGTCGGCGTTCTGTGAGGAGGTGGTACATCGATGGCGTTTCGTGAGACATAAAGTCATGGGTGAAGGACCTGACAAGGTTCTCTTCCAAGCATCTTCGCATGAGTGAAGCGATCTGCTCTCTACAACAATGCACTATCGTCTGACCAACAAGAGAGAATGCCATCGAGGTGTAGTCACGTGCCGGACGTGGTGGTCTTGCGGTTCTAGGCGCTACAGTCCGGAACCGCGGGACTGCTACGGTCGCAGGTTCGAATCCTGCCTCGGGCATGGATGTGTGTGATGTCCTTAAGTTAGTTAGGTTTAAGTAGTTCTAAGTTCTAGGGGACTGATGACCTAAGATGTTGTCCCATAGTGCTCAGAGCCATTTTTTTGTAGTCACGTAGCACTGCATAATAGAAGTCCATGGTGCTCGCTTGCCACGCTTTTTCGTTGCCATATCCCATCAGTGCCCTGTGTAGAGCTAGTTTCATGCAGGATAGCCACAGGGTAAGGTGGATGTGTATGCTGTGCGACATCGACGACAGAGGGCCCACGTGTTCTCAACAATTCGTCGCCAGTCAGGGACAGTCAGATGGAAACGTTTAGTTTCCACAGGCCACAGCTGTGCCACGCCTCTTGTTGGGCGAGAACGACATGGTCAGAAAAAGCCAGAGCTCATACTTCGACATGTCGAGTGTCAGCAACAAGGGAACGTGTGAAGTATATACGGTCGAGGTGACTGGACGAGAGCGCCGTATAGCATGTGAAACCTGCGCAGGTGCCGTGAACCTTTGTCCGTGGGTCAACAAGCTGAAATCTGTCGGTGATGACAGAGAAGGCCCCACACAGGGAATGATGTAGAAGTTGGGTAGCAGGCGCTTGTGTGGAGATGAAATCGCCACCGAGGACCATTTCATCCAGGGGACCCACAAAAAGCGTCGTTACATTGTCAGCAAAGAAGGTGTGTCATTCACGAAGTCGGCTGGTGCATATACAATGAGGATGCAGACGCCAAACAGAGTGAGAGCTATGCCTCTAGCAGTGGGAAGATCTACATCTTCAGCAGGGAGTCCAGTGTGAGAGGATGGCGTCTCCACTAACATTGTCAGAGGCATGGGAGATGTATGACATTTGATGGCACAGATATCAGTGACGATCACTTCTTGGAGGATGGCAATCCCGACATCAGCGGCATAAATGGTCTGTCGGAACACTGCCAGTTTGTCTGGAGCCACAATGGTGCCCAGATTCATCATCGCGATAAGATAGTGTAGTGGGGGTGCTTCAACTATTGGCACAGAGGGTCTGGCAAAGATGTCCAACTGGCATGAAACATCCGGTGCAGTCACTGTAGCCACAGGTACTGGATGGACGGTGGGACAGGCAGTTTCAAGGGGCACTGCCTGACGGACGAGCCACCATATCGATCTGCTCCATCGTCGACATCGTCAACCCAGGAGACTGGAACAGGTGGCAAGCAACTGGCATCAAGGGCGAGGTGTAGTGATACTGCTACAGCGGGATCCAGGGAATCCCCTTCCATGGGATCCGTCATTGCTGGGTGTGAGCGCTACTCAGATGGGACATCAGGAGCAGCCAACTCTGTCGCCAGGACGCTCGAAGGGAGAGCACTGTCTTGTATCCAGTCCACTGCCCGTGATTTCTTTTGAAGAAGTGTGTCGTCGTACGACGTTTGACTTCTCTTCTTCTGTTTTCAGGGCGGCCGCTGCTTTTGGAGGTGCTGTTCTGTGTCAAAATGTGGACGTTCAATGTCCGAAGTTGCGCCCGTCTGACGAAAAGCATTGCATTGTAATCGATGTCCATCGCACCGGGCGGGCTGGTCGTCGAGCTCTGGAGAGTTGATGGTCTCGTAGCCATCGGAGAAGATGGTGCCGGTGAGGCCGGGGCCGCACTGTTATTTCCAGTGGTGAGTACCAGGGGGAGCACAGGCGCTTCCTGAAGTGACACATCAGGGTTGCCCACGACTGTGTAGGAGTTGTCAGATAAAGAAGTGACCGTCACTTTGGGAGCCGACTTACTTGTCGGGACCGGGAGCAAACTTCGACGGAGACAGTCTGAGCGAACATGGCCTTCTTGTGCGCATCCGGCACTTGTCCACGGCTGGCCATTATACGAGTACGTAACGATGACTTGCACGGCACCTATCAGCAGATAAGATCGTACATGTTTCGACAGTTCGATCTTGATTTGGCGGAAACCATTCAGCACGTGGTATATCGTGAACGTCTGCCATTTTTCCGCGATGTGGCCCACAACATTGCCGTAGTTTCGGGAAGCTTCGACGATCACGTCTTGTGGCCCTTCGAAAGGCAACTCAAAGACCCGAATTTTTCGAAGACAGAAACCGTTACCTCCACAATATGCCCGTCAGAATGCTTAAACCTGAGTCCGTGTGCGTGTTGTCGAACTACTTCAGCACATGTTTCCTCCGTCTGCATTTTAATACAGGCGATACTGGGAGTGAGAGAGAAGTGAATACCTATCACTTCCTGGGGGTCCAAACGTAGTTCTTCGCGAAGAATTGTTCGATTTCATAAGCGCGTGGTCGTGCACATTGGGATTGGAACGTTACTTAAGTGTCGCTCGGCGGTAACAGTGCGCCGTGAGCAGCAATAGTAATGGACGCTGCACAACACGAAATACCGCGACGCAAAAGTAAACAACTCCGTTCAGCCGTCCGGTGGGCGTGGCCGGTGTGCAAACGACCACGACCGAAAGCCGTCTGTGCCCCTAGACCGCGGTTCTCCCGTATTTATGTCATGTGAAGCAGAGGCAAAAGGGAATGTAGTCTTCATTACGTAAACCTATTTTTGGTCAAATATTTGGGTGGAACGAAAACAGCCCCCCCCCAGAAATTAGGCAACAAATTTTGTTCGGATTTTCATATCCAAACCAAGAGTGGAAAATTGACAAAAAAAATGGCTCTGAGCACTATGGAACTCAACTGCTGAGGTCATTTGTCCCCTAGAACTTAGATCTAGTTAAACCTAACTAACCTAAGGACATCACACACATCCATGCCCGAGGCAGGATTCGAACCTGCGACCATAGCGGTCTTGCGCTTCCAGACTGCAGCGCCTTTAACCGCACGGCCACTTCGGCCGGCTGGAAAATTGACAATTGAGGTACCAAACTGACCAGCATGAGGAATAGTTTTGGAAAAAAGGTTTAAGCGCTTGAAAACATGGAGGGAATCTAAGAAAAAATAAGTGATTTGAAATATTCCAGGAACAGCCGCTATTAGCTGTCTGTGTAAATGAAGTTTCAAAAAGTGTCAAATGACGGCATGAAGTGAAACTACTCTGCTTTCTCTTGGCGTTCATTTCTCAATAACAATACAATACCTTTGGATAGTTGAATGTATTGTCTTTAACGCTTTCCGAACAAAACTTGAAAGGAAACAAGTTAAAAAGTACTGTCAAGTATTTTGTGAAATTATTTATCTAAAGCTAAGAAATGAAATGGATTAGAGAAGCATTTGACAGGCCTTGGAGCGTTGCTCGAAATCTTGTGCAGCGGATGAGGAACCGATTGAGAACTTAATGTTGCAATTGCAATCCTACGATTTTCCAAGAGTACCAGAGGATATGTGCCGGGTGTAATTTCACTCAACGGCCTCCTTACGTCACTAACGCATGAGCATGATTTCGAATATTCTTCAAAGGAACATCAAATGTTTCTGTAATCTGTTTTATTTCTTACCTTTCAACAAATCAGTTGGCAAAACATTTGGCCGATCTCTTCTTTTTCAAAATTTTCTTTCTGCAGAGCCTGACGTGGCAGTTCCGTTTGGCGGTGTTTACGCCGGAGAAGCATTGTGATGCCGCCTTGTCTTCCAATACTCTATTCGTGTTTTCAAGACTTTTCTTAAAAGTCTGTCGTTACACCTGAAGAGTCGTATTTGCTTTCCTAAGTTATTTGAAACAAAAGTTATTTTCCATTCCACAAAACTGCTTATCACTCTGCATAGCAACATTCCTCCTTGTTTATTGTTACACTTCTCAAAAGAATTAGAGGAATATCAAATGGTTCAAATGGCTCTGAGCACAATGCGACTTCTGAGGTCATTAGTCGCCTAGAACTTAGAACTACTTAAACCTAACTAACCTAAGGACGTCACACACATCCATGCCCGAGGCAGGATTCGAATCTGCTACCGTAGCGGTCGCCCGGCTCCAGACTGCAGCGCCTAGAACCGCACGGCCACTCCGGCCGGCAGAGGAATATCACTTTGGGCGTCTGAATACTCCATTGAGCAATAATTGACGAGTGGGCATCTTAACAAATTGTACCTTTATCTTTCACAAATTAACTACACAACAAAACATCATTCTGGCCTTGATCGTTTACGTAAAAAGAAGTGAAATGTCAGACAGGTGTCGAAAACAAAGAGGCAACAATCATTCATTTTGTCATCTTGGAAGCATTTCATTGGAATTCGAGACCTTCAGTAACGAATATGCCCTCCATCAGCCATCCACCTGACACATACTTCGCATGATCCGTACAAGTCTACAGGGGTCACCATATGGTATTTGATGTCATTCTTCAATGAGAGCCGAAAAGAGTTGTTGGAGAGACTGTGGTGGAACCGGATGACTGGGAACAGATCTGCCAAGCATGTCCCGTATAAGCTCCAAGAGGTTCAGATCGGATTTCAGCGCTGGTCACTCCATAGCTTCAATGACCAGGCTTCGCAAGGCATCCCTGCTGATGTCTGACACATAGATCCTGACATTAAAAGGAATTTAGTACCACCACCACATGGTCCAATAGGATCTGTTCGATGTTCTGCATGGCGGTAAGGTGACCATGGATAACGAGAGGGTCCGTATGGCTGTTAACACTGAAGCCTCGCTACATCATCATAGAACCTTCGAAATCTGTCGATTACCTGGACAACATTTGGGAGATGCCGCTCACCACGGGTCTCCGAAAACGAACACGGCCAACACTTTGCTTCAGAAGGTAGGTGAACTCGTTTGTGAATGACAAGTTTCGCCAGTGACGAAGTTGTCAGTTGACATGGGAACGGCAGAAGGTGAGCTGCAAGATAATGAGTGTCATGTCAAGTCAGATACTCGAACAGGACGTCTGGGTCGTAAGGACATTTCTCGTAATCTGTTCATTACAGTCTGATCGGACACAGCGGCTCCAGTGTCCTTTCTGAGATCGTCTTGCGGTGCCCTTGTGGTATCCGTACGACGCTGGAACGCAGAAATGGCCAGATACCGGTCTTCACATCGGACTGTGATCCGTCAACGTCTACGCCTTTGTCCAACTCGCTTTGTGTCCTGACCTGTCTCCCTGTAGCGTGTCCACAACCTATGTATGACACGTGGAGAGGCATTGGCATCTGCAGCAACACCGGAAGTCTATCCTTTTGTGATCAAACAGACCGCCCTTCCAATCTGCACTGCATTAAGATGTCGCACTGCATATGCTTGGTTGAATACAACATCGATAAGTGACTAATGTCACCTGTGTGCCTCACTAGTAAATACTGGAACACCTGTACTCACTTCCTCCTGTGGGGCCCCTGACACTGTAATACGTAACACAGCCAATAGACGACCAATGATTTTAATTGTTGCCTACATTGAAATACGGAGAGAAGAGCTTAAGCCACACAATACAGAGGACAGGTACTATATGTATCAAAATAGATTTAACATACCGGACGTTGATCCACGTGTTTCTCTAATTGTGTAATCAAGAATATCAACAAATTTCACAAGCTGCGACAAGGTCGCAAACTGAACAGAACCCAAATATAGTACAAATTTTCTTTACTTCAAGTCTATGGTTACAAATTTTTTGTCATCAGATTAAGGGTTTCAGTCTATGATGACCATCTTCACATCTCTTTTATAAAGACCTGTCCTAATATACTGGAGCCATAGAGGCATCGTCAAATGCTGATTTTGTGTTTAGCATTTGACGATGCCAATATGACTACAGTATATTAGGACATGTTTTTATAAAACTGATCTGAAGAAAGTCATTATGTTTGGGAAACAGCGGTCATGCGAGACAAAACTGGCCCTCTTTGTGCATGATATACAACAGGTTGATGCCATATTTCTCGAGTATCGAAAGGCATTCGACTCAGTTCCGCACTGTCGCTTGATCCAAAAAGTGCGCTCTTACGGTCTTTCCGATGACATATGCGGTTGAATAGAAAGTTTTCTAACAGACAGAGAGCAGTATGTCGTCCTGAATGGCGTGACGAACAGAAACAAGCATAGCTTCAGGTGTGCCTCAGGGCAGCGTAATAGGTCCGCTGCTTTTTACGATTTACATAAACGATCTGGATGCTGGTATTTAGAGCGGCTTTAGACTGTTTGCCGATGATTCTGTAGTCTACAGGAAAGTAGCATCACACGAAAGTTTTGAACAAATCAATGAGGATTTGCAGAAAATAAATGCGTGGTGTAATGACTGGTAGTTATCTCTCAATATTAGTAACTGTAACCTACTGCGTGTAACAAGGCGAAAATCCCCATTAATGTAAGAGTACAAAATAAATGCCCAGTCTTTGGAAGCGGTAACATCCGTCAATTGCCTGGGTGTGACTGAAACTTCCTGGCAGATTAAAACTGTGTGCCGGACCGAGACTCGAACTCGGGACCTTTGCCTTTCGCCGGCAAGTGCTCTACCAACTGAGCTACCCAAGCACGACTCACGCCCCGTCCGCACAGCTTTACTTCTGCCAATACCTCGTCTCCTACCTTCCAAACTTTACAGAAGTTCTCGTGCGAACCTTGCAGAACTAGCACTCCTGAAAGAAAGGATATTGCGGAGACATGGCTTAATCACAGACTGGGGAATGTTTCTGGGTGTGACTATTCGAAATGATCTCAAATGGAATGGTCAGCTTACACAAGTAGCGGGCAAGGCGAAGTCTAGATTGCGATTTATTGGTAGAGTCCCGAAACGATGCAGTCCTGCAACAAAGGAAATTCCTTACAATACGTTAGTTCGTCCAGCCTTAGAGTACTGTTCGCCTGTATGGGACCCTTACCAGTTGGGTCTGATTCAAGAGATCGAGAAGGTCCAAAGAAAAGCGGAAAGATTCGTGACTGGTACATTTAGCCATCACGAGAGCGTTATAAATCTCATAAAAAGTTTGAAGTGGGACGCGCTTGCAGATGGACGACGCGCTATAGGGAAGAGGCTGCTCACTAAATTCCGAAATCCGATCTTCGCCGAGGATGTAGAGCATATATTATTACCACCAACTTTCAAATTGTGCAATGATCACCATTCAGAGATAATGGAAATTAAAGCTCGTACTGAGGCGTTTAAGTCGGCCGGGGTGGCCGAGCGGTTCTAGGCCCTACAGTCTGGAACCGCACGACCGCTATGGTCGTAGGTTCGAATTCTGCTTTGGGCATGGATGTGTGTGATATCCTTAGGTTAGTTAGGTTTAATTAGTTCTAGGGGACTGATGACCTCAGAAGTTAAGTCCCGTAGTGCTCAGAACCATTTCTGAGGCGTTCGGACAGTCGTTTTTCCCGCCCGCGACTGGAACAGAGAGAGATAGAGGGGGGGGGGGGGGGGGGGGAATATAGCGCGAATTGCGCCCTCTGTCACACACCGCGTGGTGGATAGCTGATTACACATGTAAGTACCGGTAGTCTGATGACAAAAAATTTGTGACCGTAGACGTGAAGTGAAAGAAATTTATATCAACAGACTTTGTTTCCCACCGGCTAATAAAACTTCAGTTCTGTGTCTTCAGGCCTTACGTCTGTTTAAAATACTGTAACAACAGTGAGCTGTTAAGGACAAAGTGGAAGAGTGCTTTCGATATGTATCTAAAAACTCGCATCTCAGAAATCCATTTGTCTGCCCTAGAAGCAATTTTACTTTGCAGACTTGGGTTTGAATAGTTAACGGAAAGGCGATATGAAAAGACAAAGCCGGTAATGGAGGTCGTGACGTTCTTAAAGCGCTGTGCCGCTGCTTTAATGGCAGCCCGTAATGGAAACGCTCCGTTGGATGACTGGCTTCTGGACGCGCTTAGCTGCCTCCTGTGCCGGGTACTGCGTGTCTGCAGCACGATGGAACAGTTTGTGTGTGTATGTGTGTGTGTATTTGTGTCTATTTGATTTGATAACGCAGACTAAAATTCTACATTGGCAGCTGCGGTTTTCCACGACAGTTTCAGTTTCGACATTTGTTGTTCGATACATATTTTAATTTGTTGCCTGACGCTGGACTGTTTCTTGCACAGAAAAGTAGAGTCAACACATGCTTAGACGGCACAATAGAGTCAACACGAGCTTACACGACGAGAAGATAACAAGTAAGGGAGTTTTAACACAACATTTTAATGTCTCCTTTCCTTAATTGCATAGTCATCATTACAGACTTTTCGCACTTTTGAAAGAGGCAGGCATAGAAGCTTTGTAAGAAGGTAAAATCAGACTAAGATTGGTCGTACACCTTTTTCTAGGTAGCTGCTGTCGTTTTGGAAGAAACCTCGTAGAATTCGTGGTCATATGAGGCACAAACCACGACAAGACTGACCACGAAAAAGTATCGTTAAAGTCGACAGGTTTACTAGTAGACAGCGTGATGTCTTCAGTCATACGACCACACCGCCGCCTGAGAGATCGATCCGCCGGATGCGATTCTCTCGATAAACGGAACAGAAGAACGGCTGTGTTAGCCAAAGAGTACGCAGCCAGCCGCAGTACTTATGCTCGCCGCGAGGCGCTGCTAGGCCACTTCATGTGCAGCAGGAGAGTAGTGCAGTCGTGCCAGTCTACAGTTCGTAGCCGCGCTCAGTGGTCAGCCAGCGCCGATGTTAGTCATCGTCTGCAGCTCAGTTACTGCTGCCATCAAGTCTTTGTAGCTCCGTTCCAAGTTAGCCTTCAAATTTACTGGATTCGACATTCAAGATTACGAGAGATTAATTCGTCACTGTGAGATTTGTGACTTCTAAATTATGTCATTCTGCAGACGCTTAGTCAAGTCGCGTCTTCTATAATTGTCAACCAACTGATCATAGACTACAGAGGAGTTAAGTAATAAATACTTTCGTATTTTGTACTCAATTGTGTTTTCCTATTGTAGCTACCAAGCAGTCTTGGCATAGTAGAACCCAGAACCCACGTTTCCACCTCCTTGGCTACCTCATGCTTCCTACCTCATGTTGATGGACTCGATTATGGTGGAATATCGAGAGCCATCAGATAGTCTGTAAAGTATCTTCGGAACATTGGACAGATTACCAGTGATCTGAAGAAGCCTTATGGAGTAGTTCATGTTCCTACAGTAAAACGTCTGTCGTTATCAGCGCTTCAGTCCGCAGCTCGTGGTCGTGCGGTAGCGTTCTCGCTTCCCACGCCCGGGTTCCCGCGTTCGATTCCCGGCGGGGTCAGAGATTTTCTCTGCCTCGTGATGACTGGGTGTTGTGTGATGTCCTTAGGTTAGTTAGGTTTAAGTAGTTCTAAGTTCTAGGGACTGATGACCATAGCTGTTAAGTCCCATAGTGCTCAGAGCCATTTGAACCATTTTTTTATCAGCGCTTCATAGATCGCCGACCTTTCATGACATATGGGCTCAGCAAACAGGAACGAGAGACTTGCCTCTCCTAAACATTGCTGCAACTGGACAGCAAATGGTAACTTCCATGTTACTAGAGTGAGATGTATTGGGTAAAAACTGGAGAGGAGGACAGAGTATGGAATACATCCAGCAAATAATTAAGGACGTAGGTTGCAAGTGCTACTCTGATATTAAAAGGTTGGCACAGGGCAGGAATCCGTGGCGGGCCGTGTAAAACTAGCCACAAGATGGATAACGCAAAACAGGGAACGACCCTCTTCGAAAATCACTTCTTCTTTTTGAAAAAGCCTGCTACGCAATATTTTATTTATCCGAGGAAATAGGAAGAGTGATTGGGTGCCATGTCAGGAGAATGCGTGGATGAAGCATAATCGATAGCCCAGTTGAGCAGCTCGTGTGACTGTCTACTGCTCAGAATGATGAGCGGTGTTGTTGTCGAGCTAAAGCACCCTCTTCGACTGCTTCTCGCGACGCTTCGTAAAGATAGACTTCTTCAATTTCGATAGCATGCTCTTGTATTCTACAAGTGTAATCTGTTACCGCCACACTATGTTAGTTCCAAAAAATACAAATCATCATCTTTCCGATGGTGATTGAGACTTTGTATTTTTCGGGGCCTGGTGAATCCACCTGTTTCCAATATTTGATCTTCTTCTTTGTCTCCGGATTATGGTAATACGCCCAGCAATCGTCCATGGTGATTAGGATGTTAAAGAGGTAACCTACACTGGCCTGATACTGCTACGATATTTGCGCTTTTGACCAGGTTCGGCGGGCCTTTTGAGTGGTTGCAAGCACTCCAGCAATCCACCAGGTATCGACCTAAGTCGTGTTCAAAATTTCGTGCAAGATGCCGGAAACTGACCTGTGACTGATTTTCACTTTTCCCTATATCGCTTCGAATGTAATTCTCCGAACCTGGAGCACCAGGGTGTACACAGCTCTCGACATTCCTGGTTCTTCACAGACAAATGACCTGCTGCTTTGTTGTCCGTCAGTGAGACTTATCTGACCACAATGGAAGCATCGGTGCGACATAACCAATGTGTCGTACGATGATCTACTCCTGCTGTACACTTTCATCAGCTTCTAATGCTGCAGCGTCGTTTCCATTCAAATGCAGAAACTCATCACTGCACGACACTCCACGTTGTCGGTGGGCTGTTATATTATATCCTCTAGCGCTGTGGTACGGTACTGTAGCACTGGGATTTCGATCCGTGCCAGGAATGCGAGTATCCTGTATTACTTGCTGAAATTTATTTGCAGAAGTAAATTAGTCTGTCGAATATCCCATTCCTATTACCAAGCCCATATTCTCCCGCACTCCTTTATTCTTCTCCAACAATCGCATACCAGTCCCTCATGATTATTAGCTTTTCATCTCCTTTTGCATACTAAATTACTGATTCAACAGCTAGCTAGGTTGCGCAGTGGCTAGTACACTAGACTCGCATTCTAGAGGACGACGATTCAAACTCGTGTCCGGCCATTCTGGTTTAGGTTTTCGGTGATTTCCCTAAATCGGTTCAGGCAAATGCCGGGATGGTCCCTTTGACAGGACGCGGCCGACTTGCTTCCCCATCCCTAATCTAATGGGACCGATGGCCTCGCTGTTTGGTCCCCTTCTCCAAACCAACCAACCAACTCATTCGGTGTCCTCATACACTTCAGCTATCTCTTCTGTTTCCGACGTAGGCATGTGTACCTGAACTATTGTTGTCGGTGTTGGTTTGCTGTCGATTCTGGTGAGAACAACTCTATCACCGAACTGATCACAGCAGTTCGCCCTCTGCCCTACCTTCCTATTCTTCTTCCTAGTCCTGTTATACCATTTTCTGCTGCTGCTGGAATTACCCTATACTAGTCTGACCAGAAGTCCTTGTCTTTTTCCTATTGCAATTCACTGATACCACAGAAACCAATATATTTAAATAAGCATTTCGCGTTTTAGTTTTTCTAGCAGTTTTTCTTTAGCACTCAAAGGAGCTACCCCTAGACCACAGGCCAAAATGGGGACCTCTACAACCAGCTCTCTGCGAAGTCATCGATTCTTGAGTAAATTGTGCCCTATTAATGTGTATATCCAGAGTGTGAAAGGTATATGTACAGATAGTATACAGAGGTCAATGTACATGTAGTAGCTTAATATGTACCCTCTTCAGCGTGTCGGTTGTCCTTTTTTGTGTGTAACGGTATTCCTGCAAACACTTCGTATAATTTACTACCTGATGTTTTCTGCACGGTACAGGCTGTCCGTTTTCCGTCCACGCATCCACATATCAATAACTGATGTTGCTCAGGGCAAAATAAAAACTAATGGTTTGCTTGGAGGTACTAACCAACCTAAATACGTACTACTCGTTATATCGATTATTATTAGTCTGCAAATGAAGTAAATACTGATATGATTCCAATAGATGTATCTGCACTTATATCCCTCACAACCCGTACGTGTAAGATGAACTAGCATTGTCACCTAGTTTCACGGTAGCTGTTAATTTTTCTCGAGGTAATAATGAAACTTTTTAACTACTCATCTTAAGATTTACGGCAGTGTCACATTATCGTGTAACCGATTAATCATGGACACATGCAGACCAATGCTTTATATCTCGCAAACTGCCGGCCGGAGTGGCCGTGTGGTTCTAGGCACTACAGTCTGGAACCGAGCGACCGCTACGGTCGCAGGTTCGAATCCTGCCTCGGGCATGGATGTGTGTGGTGTCCTTAGGTTAGTTAGGTTTAATTAGTTTTAAGTTCTAGGCGACTGATGACCTCAGAAGTTAAGTCGCATAGTGCTCAGAGCCATTTGAACCATCTCGCAAACCACAAATTTAACTGAGACAAGGCAGTTTCTCGAGGTAAGGATATCTTTTTTACAACCCAGGCAGAACACATAGAACCTATCAGTATCTGGTTTAATTTTTTAAATAGGCTATGATTGTTGTTTTTCGCGTTCTGTGCGAAGTAGTTGATGCCATATATAGACGTTAAACTGAATTAATTTTAGACATAATTTGATATTTTCCTACAATTAGCTGATTTCCTCTGACTAGGAGTATCACTTCGATTTTTTATGTCTATATTCATGGAATTAGACAAAAAACGCAAAACACAAACCTTTCGACATTGTAAATGGAGGATCTTCAAGGAACACTACGGTACACATCCCTGACTGCTTCCAGTTCATTACGCCTACTGGTATCCAATGATCATGGAATTAATATATGAGAAGTGTGAAAAAAGTAATGCGACTGATTTTTTATCTATCAGTGTTTTTTTTTTCAGATACTAACATTATCCCCTTCAAAGTAGTGGCTTTCTCAACTCTACACCGGCAGTATTTGCTTCCAGCATTTACTGCAGCGCTGAATGGCTTCAACTGGTACGACCGTTCACATATTGGTCACATTCTTTCAAATGTGCTCCATAGTACTAAAATAACATCCCCTGAAAACATTTCTTAATTTATAGAAAGAAAGAACTCACAAGACTCAGATCAGACGAATTTGTGGTCTTTGGAACAGAAGGAATGCAGTTTGAAGTCAAAGATTCAGTGATGGAAGTGGCCGTGTGACTTGAGGCGTTGTCGTGATGCAGCATCCACTGGCCGGTCTCACTTGATTCAACATTTTCCCGAGTCTTTCAGCGACATCTTTGTAAAACACTTGGTTGACAGTTCGTCCTGAAGGACTAAATTCTTTACGAACGATACCCCTGCTGTCAAAAAACAAATCAGCAATGTTTTGATTTGCTCATTCGAGCTTATCTCGGTCGAGGAGATGTCTGAGTGTGCCATTCCACAATTTGCCGCTCTGTCTAAGGATCGTACTTAAAGATCCAGGGTTCATCAACTGTAATCACACAGCTGAACCATTCGTGGTCACTGGAAATCCTCTCGAGAAGATTTACGCACACGTTACTGCTCAGTTGAGAGCATTTCAGAACCACTTTGGCACAAAAGTTTCTCAAGTTCAAATCTTCGGTCGAAATTTGATGTACGGTGAGAGTGTCTAACAGGTCACGTATCCCTTACTGTTAAACGTTGGTCTGATCTCACAACACGTTCGACGTTTTCGTCAGTTTTTGACGTTGAGGGTCTCCCTGGTCGAAATTCATCTTCAACTTCTTCTCGGCCTTCCGAAAACAATTTGTGCCAGCGAAAAACTTGTGATGAGGAATGTTCCCCTGCAGGCCTCTTTCAACTTTTTAAACGTCTGCTCGCCGATTCCCAAAGTTTAACACAAAATTTGATGGCATGACGTTCCTCTAAATTCCGCTGTTTCACTTTCGTAAAACACAAAGAAAACGCAGCTTTATTTATGGTGCTCTGAAAAATCACGTGACGGCTACACGGAAATGAAAGTCGAACTGAGTTTCTGGAAGGGATGAACACAGGCAACACAGTGCTATCAGATCGCTCCCAGTGTTGTCTGTCTCACTGTTTTTCTTTCGCACTTCGTTCACTACTTTCTATCGTATATCAAGATCTCCCTCGCTCCCTTCCTCTCTCTCTCTCTCTCTCTCTCTCTGCTGTGTGTGTGTGTGTTTGTGTGTGTGTGGGGGGGGGGGCGTGTGTGTGTGTGTGTGTGTGTGTGTGTGTGAGAGAGAGAGAGAGAGAGACAAAGAGAGAGAGAGATAGAGAGAAAGAGAGCAATCACATGATTTTATGATAGCAGAATTGTATATGTGCATTAGTTAATCCTTTTCTATAGTTACTTGTAAATATTTACGGTTGAACCTGTCTTGAAATAGCTCTGTGCTTCTGCTGAAAACGACGTTGTCAGGTCGACATGCCAGAACAATACCTCCATTGTTTTGATGACCAACATCAGCCGCGGTGGTCGGTGCTGTGAATCAACGGTATTACTGTGTAGTCAACCCCTTTGTAGCCGTCAGAAATCAGCACAGTGTTGATATTGCTGAGAGCGGGATGAAGACAATAACGGGGAGAGAGAAGAGCCCTGTGGGACGCAGTCGGCGCGGCCGCTACCTGTTGTGCCGCGCGCTGCCAACATTTGCATAATAGAGTGCGTGGACCGGTCAGGCCACGGTAGGCCGTGTTCCTGTCTCCTCCAGTCCATTGGTGCGCACCGACGGTTTATTTTAAGCGTTTAATGTGTGTGCCCAGGCAATCTCGCTGATTACAACGCGCCAACATGATTAGCCGGGCAAGCGAGCCGGTCACCCCGGTGGACTGACGCCGGAGGGTGTCGGTAACGCTGACGTCAGCACAACTGGGGTGAACCCGTCAGGTCGTCAGAAGCGGCTTCTCGGGCCCTCAGTCTTACTTAAGTATTTTTAGGAGACAGAGGCCTGCACTGAAGAGATTTTGCAAATCAGACATTGTTGGCTTTTCCATCGCTAGGGATGGGAAAAGCCGACCCATTAAAACCGATACCGGCATTTTAGTTCTGAGTAACTGACCTTTTTGGCGGCTTTTTTCGTCCCAGTTATAACAGCTTTGTTTCATTTTTTACTAAAAGTTGGATTATAAAACTGGCATATCAGTTTACCATAGCAGCGCTAAAACTTTTAGTTTTCAAATAAATATTTTTTAAATATTGCTTCATAAAATTTCCATTGCTTTGAAATTATTGCTCATTACTGAAAATGGCAAAAGCAATCAGTGCTATTTTAATAACACCGCCGACAGTTTGAAACTAGCAAGAAACACATGACATAAAAATCGGTGTAGCTATGCTGGGACAACGACAATGTACCTGTCGCCCTGTGGCGCGGCCAATTATGAGTGGCATTCAACAAGTAATGAAAAACAGAAAGGGTTCCAATACATCAGTTAATTCCTCACTCTTGCGATTGTAAAACCCCGTTTTTCAACATAATCTCCATTCAACGCGCTGGCCTTACGCTATCTTACTGGGAGGGTTGGTGTGCCCACTCTACTGGTCTAAATTGGTTCAAAAAATGGTTCAAATGGCTCTGAGCATTATGGGAATTAACATCCGAGGTCATCAGTCCCCTAGAACTTAGAACTACTTAAACCTAACTAACCCAAGGACATCACACACACCCACGCCCGAGGCAGGATTCGAACCTGCAACCGTAGCAGCAGCGCGGTTCCGGACTGAAGCGCCTAGAACTGCTCGGCCACAGCGGCCGGCTGGACGACGTCGGAGCCAACGTACTGCTGTATCAGTAACTTCCCCAATATCCACTACTGCTTATCACGGAGGACATTCTTCGTTGGACCAAACTGATGGAAGTCGGGCGGTGCGAGATACAGGCTTTGGGCTGGATGAGGAAGAACAGTCCGATGAAATTTTATGAGTTCCTCTCGGTGGACGAGTGTGTTAGCACTACCAACAGACGTCCAGTTGAACAGCACGGTATTTGATTGTAATCAGTCACCTCGATGACATTCCAACAACGCAGGAGTCACAGTTGTGTGCTGTCGGCTGGCACACGCGAAGTAGGACGGGTTTGCGCCACCTTGTTCCGATGATGACCTTGGCGAACGACTCACAGGGCTTTTTGTTAACTGCCAGGTCTGCATAAACGTTCTGAAAGCGTCTATGGCTACAGCTGATGCTCTGGTTTTCTGTCGAAAAAAAGTCAGTGACAGCTCTCTGCTTCGAATGCATCTCTACTACAGGCGCCATTTTGAAGATATGTAAAGCGCCGCCATAAAGCGTCACAAGCTACTGGAACTTCATGAAACTATAGGAGCTGAAAAGCGAACATTCCCCGATGATCTACATCAAGTTACGCATTTTTTCAACGGTAACTGGTCGAGAAAAAAGTGTGTTTAATTACTTATTGAACATCTCTCACAAATGGTATGCATGTACGTGCTGTATCGAAGGCTTGCGATTCCCCCCCTCTCCCCGTCCCCCCTTCCTGGCCTTTACATTAGTCGAACGTCGGGTGTGTTGTACAAAGGCACAATCCTGTAAGTGTTTTGCGAAGTGCGATGCCATTGGAGTACAAAGCTCCATTTGCTTTCAAAAATTACAAACAGGAAGAAGCACAACAAACTTTCGATATCAAATTAGGAACAAATACCCACATTGTTGCTTGTAACAGAAAGTAAATTTGATTTATATACCTATAATTTTATTGTCGTAAGATGAACTCTGACCTAAAAGTGACGATGCAGCGAAATCGTCAAGTTACGACATTTCGCTCTCGCAGTCTGTGTACTTCTTCGCCAGCTTTGCTGGAGACAATGAGACAGCTTTCTGCCACAGCCTCGATCATATACCGATTGGAACCTTCTATTCCCTCATCTTACTCATAATTTTTTAGCCTTTGGGAGATGTCTGTGTTTATTACTGTAAATAACAGCAATAAAAACCGAAAATCGGTTATTTTGAGGTATTTTAACAGTTCGGTTAAACTGATGACGAAAACACCGGTGCAACAGGAATTCGGTTTTTTCAGCGATAGCCGCCATCCCTACGTGACTACTGTCAGTGTACGAATATGTGACTTCGGCCGCCTGCAATTGTATCTACACCGATGAAGGTGGACGGCACAGAAGTACCTTCCTAATATTCATCAAAGTTTCTGGAGATGTTCATCGCATAACAGGCACAAAATGATTAAACTGCCGTACTATCCGGAAATGAAGTACACCATCACTATGGGATTTCACTCCAACAACTACGAATGCACTCATGTGGCATGGAAGTCAGCACAACACGAAATTTATCTTGAGAATCTGCACCACAGAAATGTTGTAAGGGGAGATCAATAAGTTTCCTGTAGAACGCCACACTAACCCCTCCCCTACAGGTCGGTGCTTATGAAGAATGTTTCAGATAAAGTGTATGCCTCTGTAAATTGCAAAATAATAGATGAAGGAATATTTATTGAAAATAAATAAGAATAGTTACACACGTTGTGGGGTGATGAACACAGTTTATTGAGCTATTTACCAGAATTTACCAGACTTGTTGTTGCTGTTGTTGTTGTTGTTGTTATTGTGGTCTTCAGTCCAGAGACTGGTTTTATGCAATTCCCCATCCTATTGTATCCTTCACAAACCTTTTCATCCCTTAGTAACTATTCCAACCTACAGCCTTCTGAATCTGCTTAGTGTATTCATCTCTTGGTCTCCCTCTACGATTTTTATCCTCCATGCTTCCCTCCAATACTGAATTGGTAATCCCTTGACGCCTCAGAACGTGTCCTACGAACCGATCCCCTCGTCTAGTCGTGCTACAGATTACTCTTCTCCTCAATTCTATTCAGTGCCACCAGACAGTTACAGCAAACAGAATACTGTTTTTTGGGGGGAGGGGCGTACGTGAAAGATGACCAAATAATGAAAAAAATTTACTGATCTTCATTTACTACAGGGTATCGAAATTTCAGTTCCTGGATATTACGTTCTAATTACGCACCTAAATTTGATAAAAATAATAACTAACAAAACTTGCATGGCACCATGTCCCTTACTTCCTCATACAATTTATTACGGCGGTGTTTTCTTCCAGTTTTATGCAGTCAAAATTTTGGGTATATTTCGGATTTTAGCAGATCCAGAACTTCTAAAAAACTGTGTTCATGCAAAAACTCAAAATCCTAATAAATGTTACATCTTTCTGATAGGGAAACCACGCCCCACGATATTATTTGTTTCCACAAGTGCTGATGAAGTTGCGGTGTATGTTGCTTGTTTAGTTTGTAACTGCTAACAGACAACGGACTCTACTGAGATTAGGATTTGATCGACGAACTTTCACACTGTCGGTATTGAAGGAAATCGATAACAA
This sequence comes from Schistocerca americana, assembly GCF_021461395.2. Taxonomy (NCBI): domain Eukaryota; kingdom Metazoa; phylum Arthropoda; class Insecta; order Orthoptera; family Acrididae; genus Schistocerca; species Schistocerca americana. The sequence goes on along the minus strand of NC_060119.1, from coordinate 157,777,745 downwards.
GGAAATTGATGCAGCTGATATTGCTGATACTCAGTTTGAAATTCAGGTTAACTTAAGAGGGCAAGCAAAGAAAGACTGCTTCAGGATGAAGAGGAGAATGCATACGATTTGCACTAGTTCACCCGGATAAGGCAAAGCCTGATAGACCGTCAATTCTTTAAATCATGTTTCCCGTAACTTACATTTCGGCAGCTTTATGTACATTTACCTCAAAAACCACTGATTTGTAGTACTTAAATTTGTCATGCTGCTAGTCAACACTGTAGTGAAACACATAGTGAAAAGAATTTTTATTTACTACAATAGTAAGGCATTCATGCAGGAGAAAAGAAACCTAAGATTTGGTACAATTTCTTTTTTTCATAGAAATTTGGATAGTTGTAGAAATATAGCGAAAGAAGATATCAGTATTCTGTTTCACAGTTATTTGTAATAATTATAAATCAAGCATCGTGCAAATATACCATTAATTTCAATTTGACAGATTTTCCAAAAAAGGAACATCCGTCCTCGCGTTGTTGAAAAGATTTCAGTTGTTTATAATTAAAAGCTCGTAGCGTCAATAAGCATGAAAATATGTGTGTCCATATAACATTCCTTAACAACTTTTCCAGATTTAGTTACATTGCTTTGAAACGGCAGCGTAAGGTTTTATAAGGTTTTATCAAAGTGTTGCAACTTCACAAACGTCCCATCGTTAAATAGAGCATTATTTTTCTTCTACGTGTAGCTGATATATTTAAACCAGCTGTGAATTAGTCAGTTTAAATTACGTTTATATCACGACTAGTGTGGGAGGTAGAAATCTACAAAGTGTTAATGGGTGATGCAACATGAAGTACGTAACAGTTGCCGGCCGGTGTGGCCGAGCGGTTCTAGGCTCTTCAGTCTGGAACCGCGCGACCGCTACGGTCGCAGGTTCGAATCCTGCCTCGGGCATGGATGTGTGTGATGTCCTTAGGTTAGTTAGGTTTAAGTAGTTCTAAGTTCTGGAGGACTGATGACCACAGGTGTTAAGTCCCATAGTGCTCAGAGCCATTTTGAACCTCAGATGTTAAGTCACATAGTGCTCAGAATCATTTGAACGTAACAGTTGGCTGTGTGCAGATGGATGCTCTAGTGGAGGAATGTTGATTTACAGAGGTTTCCAAATTTGTGTACGTGTTCCTGAATGCACAACGCAGTGCGCCTTCTATACAACCTGCAGAGGGGATGCAACGTCGCCGTTGTCACGAATCGACAAGCTTACTCTATGCTGTGTTACACGTCATGTTGCGTTAGATTGCCGACCGTCACCTTACACCGGAGTATACACGACAGGCCGGACCGCACACACACAGAGAGTATTGTGTCGCGGGTACTGAGTTCGAATAAACATGGCGTACGCATACAATGAGTACGGTGACATGTTGCTGGTACTTGGCGAATGCAGACACGATACTAATGAAGCAGACACGGCATATGTCGTGACATTTCCTGTTCAAAGAGCCGCGGCAGTTATTACACTCTTACGTGCCGAACGCCTACTTCTGGCAACAAGTAGATTGAGAAGGGGAAACAGACGAAGACCAGCAAGAAATGAGGAGATACCAGATATACACAACGATCCTCACGTCATCTTAGAGACGTTGCAGCAGTCACTGATATCAGCCTTACATCTGTGTGGCATATTGTACTGGGCCACAGCCCCGGATCTATGATATTTCCGAAACGGGGCCAAAACATGATAGTGGCGCCACTCTTCTCGAGCGTTTGAGATAGGACGTAAAAAAATTAAAAAAATGATTCTTCAAATATATGTTCATTTTGTAGAGAAAATCTTTCTGAAGAGTTTGATATATATAACATTTATTTTCGAGGAAATGTAAGACATGTTATTTGGTTTTAAGTGTGCCAATACCATTCCTCTATTGCACATCACTGTATTTCGCTTCGTTTAATTCACACGTGTACATTTTGTAATGAGAACCATTAAACCTATATTCAGGACAATGGAAATTAAAATGTCGTGTGGTGCCTGCCCTGCTCTCAGTCGGCCGGTTTGACATCGTACCCCCCTTAAAGAAGTCTCACAGTTAATACTGGGTGGGATTATTTGCAACCGGAGAATAAGAACTCTTCAGGAAATTTGCGCTCCGTATTGCTTTTTAGCTAACAGCTGTCTCTTTTGTGTGACATATATTAAACATAGGAAACGTAAAACCCGCAAAGACAAGAGACAAGTAAGACAGTACACATTTCTTCAATCCTTAGTTCGCAGCACTTTTTTTCTCTTTAATCTTGCTACAGCTTTACACGGCGTGCTTTCCTTTCAGCGAGTGAATCCATTACCTTATCAAAGTTCGTCAAACATTTCGAGACATGAAAAATCAAAACGTCGTTGCCTAACACTGAAACAGCTGTTAATACGAACAGTACCCAAGTCTGGCGTTGTTTCTCAATTTGATTATGTCTATTTTGTCACTGTTTGTTAGATAAAATGAAATAGGCCTTTCTAATTTTGCAGTAGTTGTAACACACACTAAATAAGCGAGACAGTTTTGGCACAAATTGCCATTTTTATCTATCTCATTTTCGTAAATAACACGATAGAATATAATTCACGAAGTCCCAATATCAAATGTCTATTAGGCCTACTACAAGTAGAAAGTTTTATGTTGGGAAATAGTTTCACATTTCATTTATACGCCCCAGTTTCTCAAGTATGATATTTGGAATCGCCAAATTCTTCCATGTAATTTGTATGATGCCCCAATTCTTCTCCTTCTTCGTTCTAACAATCAATTTTGTCATCACTAATTTTGTAGCTATTCGTGCCATTGTCAAATTGTATTCTCCTGTTAACTTCTCTAACCCTACCAGAATCACCAGTTTAGTTATCCCGCATTCATCCTCCGGTTAGGCGCTATACGTGTTCGTACAACACGTTTTCCGTGGCGTTCCGAGAATAAGCGGCTGCTAACTAGGGACTGTACAACTGGCCCGTAGTAGGGTAACGACCTGGCAAAAATCTTCTGTCAAAATTTCATTTTCTTGGAAAAATAGAGAAGATTAATATGTAATCTTTTTTACATGTTATTCCTGTTAGTCCTTCATTTCCATTCTGGTAGTATGTATCTACGGATTTCGCTAATAATTATAACAACACTGATCACTCTCACACCCGATCACCAACATAAACAAACAGCGAATGCCATTCACCTGTTTGGGTGTATTCTGCTCAGCTGTTATAGCCTCTCCCATTTTGTCTACGGAAAAGTTTTTAGTTCTTGATGCGACGGGGATTCAGATCGCAGGGACATCAAGTACACTGTAGAGGCATTCAAAAATCTAATTATGATTCGTTCAGAAATCAAATAAGAATGTGTTCAAAACTGTTCAAAAACCAACAGGGTTGCCTCTCAAAATTAGGTTTTAAAGTGTTGCCACGTATTGGATAGCATTCAGCCTCTGGGCCACAATTACCAAGTCAGCCCTGTTCTTATTTGCAATAGCTTTCCACACTGTGATTCAAGAGCTCAATAATCGCTGCTTCCTGTGACCATAACCAGGTGCTCTACTGATGCGTTCGGACCGATGTGACCAATGAAATGAGAAGAGAAATTGGTCTCTGAGCAAAACAGAATGCCGCTCAATTTCTGAGTACTCTTTGGCTCTAAACCATGCAACTTCCTGTTTTCTTAGCGCTATACGACGCATAGCAACTCGAGACTTCAGCCAAACTGCCAGTAATGTGTTCCCGACAATTACTACGACAGAATTTAAGCTGTCATCGACCATTTTTTCGTCAGAGCTAGTCGAAAAATCCTGTTTCTTCTCCTGCTCCTGCTTTGGAAGGATTCGTGGCTACGATTCTGGCCACATTGTCGTCCTGAGCCGATCCCGTCATAACACATTCTGCACTCATTGCACTGCTCTTTATTGTTGTGATATTTGTCGATGTGGTACTCCAATATCCCTCTCTCTCAAAAGTCGACCTTTCTTATCTCTGAAATTTGATGATAATGTGCATGTGCACTTCCTCTAAATATGCTCCGTTGCGATCTACACTTCAAAAATTACAGTTATGTTAGATTCTCTGAGTGATCACAAAATCCCCTCACTGCTATTTATCTACAGAAATTTCTTCCTTTGTACTGAAAATAAGCTCAGATTAGGATGGAATCCTAATCAACATATTCCATAGCTATGGATATACTGAAGCCTCAATTTGATACTGTTGAGTCAAGTGGATCAAAAAAGCCGGCCGGGGTGGCCGAGCGGTTCTAAGCGCTCCAGTCCGGAACCGAGCGACCGCTACGGTCGCAGGTTCGAATCCTGCCTCGGGCAAGGACGTGTGTGATGTCCTTAGGCTAGTTAGGTTTAAGTAGTTCTAAGTTCTAGGGGACTGATGACCTCAGCAGTTAAGTCCCATAGTGCTCAGAACCATTTGAACCATTTGGATCAAAAGTTTTCATTTCCGTTCATGTGTTTACTCTGTACGGAAACTACGTTTATTTCTTCAGTTCAACATTTTGTTGACAGGGCACCAGCAACTTTATTAAACTCCTTAAAGCAGTTATTGACGATCCTGTCAACATCTGCAGTATTTATATTAGGCGACTAGTTTAGAACCTTACAGGTTCATTTTCAAACCTGGCGTACTGAGACTGCACTAACGGTGTCTGATCTTGGATTGCATCAAAATGGCGATAGATGAGGAGAAGGCACAATGTGCCATCTGATACACAGAATCCATATCTGTGACAACGACAATGGAAAATTATCGACGAATATGTGGGAGGGCACCACAGGCAAGAACGGGCATAATGAAGTTGTTAAAAAACGACCGTTAAAGAGAGAGACAGTCCTCGAAGAGGACGTCTACTGTGTATCAAGCAAGTCTTGACAGAGTGCATACTGCATTTCAAAGCAGCCTCCAGAAGTCAATTCGCGGTGCGTCACGAAAATAGGATCAGTTGCCCATAAAGTTACATCTTTTTACGTACTAACAAGTGCAAATGTTCTAAGTAATGGTACCAAATGACCGCCCTCTGCAGCATGCATTTTTGTGTTCCATGTTGGCTTACATAGGGCTCACAAAGGCCTCCTCAAGTAGTGGCTGTTTCAGATGAAGGAACATTCTAGACACGTGAATCGCAACAACAGCAGGAGCTGGACTCTGAAAAATCAGAAAATCTAGGTGACAGTATGAATCTTCAAGTTTTTCTGTGACTTAATGCACTATAGGATGACACGGCCATTTTTCCGTGCAGGGAAAGCAATGACAGAAAGTGTTAACCTCGACATGATCGAATAGTTGGTGGTTCCTATGGGACCAAACTGGGAAGGTCATCGGTCCCTAGGCTTACACAATACTTAATCTCATTTAAACTAACTTACGCTGAAGACAACATACACAAACCCATGCCGGGGGAGGACTGCAACCTCCGACGGGGGGAGCCGCGCGAACCGTGGCAATGCGCCTAAGACCGCGTGGCTACGGCCGTTGCGCTCCAGTAGTTCCTGTTACCACAGACAGAAGACCTGGAATCTTCCATCATGATGGTACACCCGCACATTGAACTCTGAAAGTGCGGAAAAAAAGCGACGTATGTGAGTCGTGATGTTCCATCGCATTGCCCCCCATGTTCTCTGAACGTCACGCCATTAGACTTCTTTTTGTGTGATTACGCCAAGGATCGAGTTTAGCGCACACTACATGAGTCAGTGACATTGCTATCCTTTGTGCACGAATCGATCAACAATTAGAGCCGTTGATGACAGTACATCGACAGAACTCTAATATCGACTTCATGTTCTGCGAGCGACGAGTGGGGGCACACAGTGAAATCTGGCATCAAAAAATAAAATTTGATAGCTTCTGAACGTTTTATAACAAATCACGGTGCACTCTCTATATCTGTATCAGTAGTAAAACTACAAAACCGACGTGTCCGTCTGCCTGAACTCGCTAACTTCCAAAACTACTACACGAATTTTCATGGGTTTTGGCAGGAGACTCGAGCATAGCTAGGACCATTATACTAGCTTTATTTCATAAAAATCGGGTCCCGGACAAAAGATACCACGATTTATAACATTGTGTTTGTCGGTTGGAACACATCAATCTCCGAAAAACTACTATAGTCGAAACAACTTTTAACAAATCTCTGACAGCTCGTAACGCTATTGCCAGCTTTCAGCTGCTAAGCAGTAAGGGTTGCAAGCGAAAATGTAGACCTCTACAGAGCTGTGACAACACAGAGGCGTTGCGACAGAGATTTTTACAAAATCGCGTTGCATTATTGGTTGTGGTTGCCTACGTTGCTGCCTCGATAAGACCACTTCAGCTATCAGGCATCAACTTATGCCGGCTCAACTACAGACCAATTTTCGTGATGTTTTCATGATGTTTTACAGGCAACGTGAGCATAGCTTGGGGCAACGTATAAACTCTATTTCATCACAATCGGATCACGAAAAAAGAAGAAAGATACAGTAATTTATATAATAGCTAGGATATTTGATCATCACGGCGAAGTACACCAAAGAATCAGCAGATTCAACTCTTACTTTAGTAGTACACCAAAGAACCAGTAGATGGTGCTATTATTTTTTTAACTCAGTGACAGATTTTCGGAAGTTTGCATCAGTGACAGAATTAAATGCGGCAGTCTTATATTTAAAAATACAAACTAACAGTGAATTTACATGACCATGATAAACGGATTTACTGAATTCGCTATTGCGGCGGTGCGGTTTGTTTCGTCCATTTACTTGCACCTACCTGTGAACTCGTTGCAGCAGATCGCCGGTAGGAAAGCACAGCAGAAACTTACCGCACTGCAACTCGCACTAGGCTGCACACAATGTAACTATTCTAAGAATTTGGAAAAGGTCTTAATTTTGAATGAAAGGTGGAAATATTGGCAAATCATCAGTATATTCAGAACCTTGAGGATTATACGTTCATTGCCAAGCTTGTGCTAATCTTAACACAGTCATGCACAAACCCTTTCATTCACGTTAGCAAGTTTATGGTAACGTATTTCCCGAAATTTGAACAGCTATTAAGCACGGAGTTTTGTTAAATGAAAATGCTCACCACACTATTAAGTTTATCAGTGTCTAATGCACTCAAGGTTTTAGTCTCCGATCTGCTCAATATGTCACGCGGAATTACTATCTCTTCTCATACACAAAATCACTTAAAATATCGGTACTTAAAAAAAAAAAAAATCACTCCAGTATAATTATGCCGGCACTTTAAAGCATTTTTGAGGCATATTGCACAACCGAAACCGGCAAACTATAAATTCCTTCCGAGCTTATACTACACACGACCGTACCGTTGAGAGGATGGGCTCCGACTACTTAGACTGTAAGCCTTCTGTATCTCCAAGAGAAGAGACGCGCGAAGTATAATCCATTCTAATTGGTCAGTTTTCTTAAAGACCAATAGAAAACATTATTCCCTGCGTTATTCCGCGCTTCTGATCACTAATCAATCAACAAATAACACGCCTTCGAACTGTACGTTTGCCGAAGTAAATATTTGGCGTTCTGATATTTCGTCTATATATTATGAACTATTTTCAATTGCACTCGAATCTGCTTTTCTTTTGTCATAAACTTTCTTAACATAGTATGATACGAAATTCCCCGTCGTCTGCATTCACAATGTGTTAAAAATTTCACACGCTGTTTCGTACAGCGTGTATCTGTAGAACAATGATCTGCATATGTACTTTAGGCCACATTAACGCATCATTCACACAGCTAAAAGCACATACAAAACTGTAGAAACATAAATAAACGAAAAAACTTCAATAAATAAACAGAAAAAATCACAAAAACAGTTTCTTGACCAATTTCTTGAAGATCTCTGTCTGCTACTGTCCTCTGGTGAAGATAATTACAATTACTTACTCGACTGAACCCGCTTCAGACCGTCTGTCACTGGGCACGCCTGAGTCAGGAGCGATATGAGGCCTCTCTACATGTATTAAAAACTGAAGAGCTTTGCTTCTTTCGATAGGTGTTAGTTGTAATCTCTGCTAGAAAAAACGAACTTACGAAGTTTGATTTGTGATCTGGGTGGATACTCATCACATTTTGGTTTCGTTTTGTTTACGAGTGAAAAGGCATAGAAAAGGGTCAACTCTTTCTGAATACATCATTATGGCTGAAGGACGAATATGTGGTCTCAAGGATCCACTAAAGATCGTGAGACCTGATGCAGCTCGAGAGCCTTAAGTCGCTCTTCGCAAACTTTCGGAAAGCGAGGCGCGACGTAACTTTGATCGAGACTTCATGCATTATCTCGCTTCACAGAACCCTTCAGAGGCTTACAGTTACTGCTCTTCAGCGTAACATCACGGAAGCGGAAAATACGACAGGAAATGGCGCAGGGAAGGAAGTTCTTGTATTCCAAGTCGCACTTATTCCTAACAATTTGCCTTTTTGCTTCAAACGTGTACAATTTCCGGCGATCTCATTATACACCTTGACGATAAACAAAGCACAATGCTAGATGCAGCAAGCTGTGGGCTTGCACTTAAGTGTCATTTGCCTTTCACACGGCCAGTTCTACGTGGTTCTCTTTCATATTGTGAAGCAAACAAGCTCTTCGTTCATGTCCACAAAACACTTCAAACGCTGTATAGAACGAAGCTTTATAACTCCAAAATAAATTCCATACTTACAAAGTCTCGGATACTGCTATAAATTCTCAGCTATTTTCAAGTGTTTTCCAAGTAATGACTTTTTGAAATATCAGCGTGACTTCATGGACGCCCTTTATATCATTGTAATTAAGCGGTGGGCTACATGAAGAAATCGCGGCAGAGATGTTGGTGAAACGTATTGGCACATATCTGTTTCCCGTCACCATTTGAGAGTTACAGCCTTTCTCCGTCTCCATAGTTGTTCTCCTGTACGTAGCGGCTTTGCAGGGGAGCGAATTCTATTAGCCTGTCCATTACCTTAATGGCTATGCCGGTCTGCATAGTCGGCGACGCCGGGCCATAGGAGCTGTCAATGCTGAGGTCTCACACACGCAACAGCCTGCCGACTTGTTTTCCAAACTTCAGCTGTGTCCTGTGTTTCTAGTGATCCACTGAAGAGCACGCCATGGACAAAGAGACGTCTGTATTACTAAACAGGTTAACGGTCAACCGGTGACCAGCTAACAGCTGTAGGTTGCCTCTCTAACGCATTCCAGGAGCAAAAATTTAGATTTGGATTTTATCACATAATTACAGAATGGATGCTGACATAACACTAATCAACAGCCATTTGGCATCTGGGATGTGATACATCAACTAGTATGTATTTTGGTGTGCAGAATCCGAATATACTTTCTAAAATGTTCTAGCACGTACAATTTTTGGGTTTTTAAAGGTTCTTTATTTTTTGTATTCGGTATTTCGCTTTTTGCTGTTCTTCAGGCCTTTTTTTTCCAGAGCAGAGCTAGAAGATCTACAAATCGTCAGTAAATAGTTGGTGTGGTACTCCAGTGGTGTGAGACAAATCCTCAGTAAGTGTTTTTTGTGAAAGGTAGTGCAAACTTTTTGTGTTTAAAACTTACACTAAGAAAAATGGCAGCTAGTAAATCTCGTTGCTGTCTAAACTACCCCCTCAACTTTTGTTACGTGTGTGGGAAATTCACTCCAAGAGCCCAAAAGAAAACCAGTCACTTATTTGGTTAAGAAGGCATATAAATTGTATTTTGACTGTCCTGCTGATGATCAAGATAAAAATTGTGCACCTCATATTGTTGCATAAGATTGAAAGGAAAACGCCAAGCCATGCCATTCGCTGTTCCGGCGGTGTGGTGTGAGCCTAATGGCCATTATTCAGACTGTTACCTCTGTCTTACAAATATTTCGGGACATTCAAGCAAAACTAGACATGAAATAAAGTATCCAAATGTATATTCTGTGCATTTGCCTGTGCCCCATAATGAGGGGTTGCCTGTTACTGTCTGTAACTTGAAAGCCACGGAACCAGACACCATGTCAAGTGAATCAGAAAGTATTGAAAATACAGAAGAGTACTGCGCTCAATATCATGACACTTTGCCTCAGCTCTTTCATCGAAAGGAATTGAAAGATTTGGTTCGCAATCTGAAACTTTCGAAATAGCAAACCGAACTCTTGGAGTCAAGACCGCAACAACGGAACCTTCTAGCTTCAGGGACAAAAATTTACTGTCTCAGATCAAGAGGTGCTTCCTCCGCTCAGTATTTCAATATGCAGAATTCAGCGTTTGTATGTAGAGATGTCAATGGTCTGATGATGCAGCTAGGTGTACAACATAATCCACAGGAGTAGCGACTGTTTATTGATTCCAGTAAAACCAGCTTGAAAGCAGTGCTATTGCGTAATAGCAATGCATTTCCATGGGTACCTTTGGCTTACCCAGTAGACATGAAAGAAACTTCTGAAACCATGGGTTTGCTGCTAGAGGCAATCAAATATAAGGATCATCAATGGCAGATTTGCTGTGATTTAAAATTTGTTGCACTCCTTATAGATTTACCGGCTGGATCCACGAAATACTGCTGCTTTTTGTGCCTTTGGGACAGCTGTGACACCAGGAACCACTACACGGTCAAGGAATGGCCTATAAGCAAGTCATGTGTTCCTGGAAATGTAAATGTGAACAATTCCCCATTGGTTGAGCCCGACAAAATCATTTTGCCTCCCCTTTTATCAAGAAGGCCTTATCAAAAACATTGTGAAAGCTCTGGATAAAGAAGGTGAGGCCTTCAATCACTTAAAAGAAAAGTTTCCCAAATTAAGTGAGGCAAAGCTGAAAGGGGTATATTTGTTGGACCACAAGTAAGAAAATTGCTGAAAGATCCAAACTTTGATACCAAACTCTCAGATATCTAATTAGCTGCTTGTTCCTCTTTTAAAGCAATTGTGAAGGGCTTTTTGGGTAACAGAAAAGGCAAAAACTATGTTACTATTGTGAATGATTTGTTGGACAACTATAAGGACATGGGGTGTAGAATGTCGCTTAAAATTCACTTTTTACAATATCACCTTGTTTTCCTCCCCGAAAATTTGGGAGCTGTAAGCGATGAGCATGGTGAACGCTTTCACGAAGACATTCTTACCAAGGCCACTGGAACCCTTCGATGATGGGTGACTACTACTGGGGCTTCTCAGGGAGAGTGTTGAAACGGAAAACAAAAGAAGAGCTCCGTCCTCACATTTTTCAAAAACTAAAGACGATTAAAACTGAAAATATCTTCTGAACTAATTTGGACCTTTTATTGGAATCATGCCCATATATAGACACAAAATAGTATTGATTTCAAACCTCCTGGATGTGTAGTTTTGTTTGACTTAATTTTGTCAATTTTCGCTATTACCATATCTTACTCTGCTGTGTATCTATGAAATGTGACGTCGTTGAGAAAAACTGATTTTAGCAGTGCATTCCGCACCCCAAAGTTAGATAAATCCACCCATTTACAAACCAGATGTAGAAAAAAAGTTTAAATTTGTTAACTAGTGTAATTTGCTTATCAAAACGTATGATATTAAAAGTTTATCGCAATACATCAACTATTAAAGTTGGTAACTAAGCCAGAACATTTATGATCACCACCTACTATGGCTATAAACCCGTCCAGGTGTATGTATTATCAATTAGCGTCCGTGTGTAGACTGGGGACGGCGCGCAATGTATCTGAGTTTGACGGAGGGAAAATTGTGATGCACCGGAGGCTCGACGCGAGCATTTCGGAAACTGTACGACTTGTCCGGTGTTCAAGGAATGCTGTGGTGAGAGACTTCAACACGTGGCGAAACCAAGGTGAAACTACGTCGAGGCGTCGTGGCGCTGGGTGGCCTCATTACAGATGCCGTACGTCGTAGGTTGAGCAGACTGATAAACCAGGACAGGCGGCGAACTGTGACGGTCGTGTGACTAGGGCCTCCCGTCGGGTAAACCGTTTACCGGGTGCAAGTCTTTCGATTTGACGCCATTTCGGCGACTTGCGCGTCGATGGGGCTGAAATGATGATGATCAGGACAACACAACACCCAGTCCCTGAGGGCATAAAATCTCCGACCCAGCAGGAAATCTAACCCGGGCCCTTAGGATTGACATTCTGTCGCTCTGACCACTCAGCTACCGTGGGCGGACAACTGTGACGGTACTAATGTCAGACTTTAATGCTAGGCAGAGTACAGTTGTGTCTGAATACACAGTGAATCGAACACTCCTCACAACAGACCTCTGCAGCCGACGACCCATGCATGTGCCAATGTTAACACCACGACATCGGCAACTATGACTGAAATGGACATGTAACCATCGACATCGGATGTTGGCGCAGTGGCAGAGCTTTGCATCCGATATCTTCTTCATCAGGCCGATGGGAGGGCACGAATCCGTCCTCTTCCAGCTCCTTGACACCCGTACTGCAGCTCGGTGCAGTGGAGCTCGTGCAATGCGCCATGTCGGCCAAGGTGTATCGTGCATTGGTTGCAGACCACGTACACCCCATTCTGACGATCATATTTCCCGACGGCAGTGGCACATGTCAACAAGATAATGCACCACGTCACAAGGTCAGGAGCGTGACAGAATGGTTCGAGGAACACAGTGGCGATTTCCAGTTGATGTGCTGTGTTGTTCTAATTTAATAAGTGGAGTCCTTAGCGATATACGTAATGCTTCGCTAGCACAGGGAATTTTTCCAAACAGATTGAAATACGCAATTGTCAAACCTCTCCATAAGAAAGGGGACAAGGGTGACATAAATAATTAAAGACCAATCTCATTGCTGAAAAAGTTATGTATTCGATAAAGTTATCTATTCAAGAGCAGTATCACATTTAAGTGAAAATAATTTACTCAGCATGACGGAGTTCGGATTCCGGAAGAGTTACTCGACTGAGAATGCTATCTGCACATTTACTCATCAAATAGTACAAGCTCTAAATAACAAATTATCGCCAGTTGATATTTTTTGTGATCTCTCCAAGGCACTTGACTGCGTGGATCATGACACACTCTTAGAACAACTCAGATTATGTGGAACTGAAGGTTATACACACAGCTGGTTTGAATCATACTTAACGAACAGAAAGCAAAATGTTGCGCTGAATACCACAAATAATGTTGGGAGGGTGGTAAATTCTAGTGAATGGGGAGATATCACAAATGGAGTCCCACAGGGTTCAATTTCAGCTCCTCTGCTGTTCCTTATTCATGTGAATGACCTCCCACTTAACGTTCAGCAAGCGGAACTAGTACTTTTTCCAGATGACACGAGTGTTATTATAAATCCCATTCCAGAAAAAACAGCTGAAGATATTGTTAAGGATTTCTTTCAAATAATTATTAAGTTGTTCTCAGAAAATGGACTATCCCTTAATTTTGAAAATTCACTATATCCAGTTCTGTACACCGAACAGAATCATACCGACAATTGTTGTAGCATATGAACAGGGCTCAGTTAACACAGTAGATTTCTCCAAATTTCTGGGTGTTCACATCGATGACAACTTGAACTGGAAGAAGCATATTACCGAGCTTCTCAAACAATTAAGTTCAGCTACTTTCGCTCTTCGTATAATCGCTAGTGTTGGTAATAAACAGATCAGCCTCCTAACATACACTTAATAATGTCTTATGGAATAGTTTTCTGGGGTAGCTCACCACTTAGACATAAAGTATTGATAGCACAGAAGAAAGCAGTGAGAATAATTAGTGGTGTTCACCCAAGGACGTCGTGTAGGCACCTTTTCAAGGAGTAGGTATTTTAACTGCACTATCAGAGTACATATATTCGCTAATCAAATTCGTTACAAATAATCCATCTCAATTCGCGAGAACAGTGATGTTCATGCGTACAACACTAGAGGGAAAAATGACCTTTCCTATCCGTTACTGAAGCTGTTAGTTGCTCAAAAAGGAGTACATTATTCAGCAACAAAAATCTTTGATCATTTACCCAACAACATGAATTGTCTGGCAGGTAGCAGATCAAGTTTTAAATCTAGCTTAAAATCATTGCATCTGGACAACTCCTGCTACACCATGGACGAGTTTCTGTTTCAGAAATGGTAAAAAGAAAATGTACCTTTAAATGTAGTTGCATGTGTTGAAACAAAAATTTCAGTAATATTAATATTAGCACGATATATATATATATATATATATATATATATATATATATATATATAATCTTGTAATCTGACTTGTTCCGCATCATAGCGATAAAATAATCGGGAAAATGATTTACGGAACATGACATTAGTAATACTAATATAACTAATATAACTCGCCAGATCTAAACCCGGTCGAATACATCTGGCATGTGATTGAACTTGACGTCAGAGCTCATTGCCCACCTCCCCGGAATTGACTTGTGGGTGCAGATGTGGTGCCACCATCCTCACGCGAACAGTTCACAAATTTAGCCATTTCGGAAATGCTTCTACCCTTGAACTGAAAGCCAAATGATACCGCCCTTTCGGACGTTAGATAAGTCGATCGTTTTCCGCATCACGACGACGACTGCACCGTTTTTCCGCGTCTCCCCGACACACCTCATACACCCACCGCTGTTAGTGCTATCACCTGTTGACTGTGACTGATTATTGAACGCTGAACATAGGCAGTCGTCACAGTAACGTGACAGGGCCGTGTACTAATGGCAAACGGATAGTGAGAATTTTTACCCTGTCTGTCGGTTCAAAGCAACGTTGGCAGCAGCAGCAGCTACAGAGTATTAATGCAGGTCTGCTATTAAATGCACTCAAGTAAATATGTGGAGCATTACGCCACGTGAATTGATCTCGCAACGCATCTCGCTGAGCGTGGGTCTGCTCTGGCTGCGGTCATGGTTGGGACTTCGCGCGAAGTCACAGAAGCTACTAGAGTGAGACGGAAGAAAAGATTGAAGTTGAGCAGTCAGGTGTAGAGATACGCCCAGAGAAATTTTGCAGAACGGTACGGGAGGGACTGTGTGACACTTCCCTGCTAGGCCTGACGTGAAGCACTGCAACGGCCGCTTGGGGCTGACTCACACCTTTGGCCATGGGCACAAACGATGTCAGTTAGTTGGAGTCATCGATGGTATCAAGACTCGTCAGGTCTGGCTCAGGCTGTAGATGCAGACACGAAACGGTTATTTTGTTTATTATGTACATCACAGCGTGTCAGTAAGATATGTGCCTGCGAATGTTCTGTGGCAAAGTAACAGCTATAGTCTAGGAAATCGACCTTGCAACAAAAGTGGGTGTATTATTGTTTGTGACCTGAAAGATTAATTTGTTTCAGAGTAAATTCTGTGAGAACTAACTGCAATGAATTTTACTCGAACGTAAGACGAAACTTTTAGTCTCTTAGGGTCTCCTCTGCACAGAACAAAAGATCTGTGAAGACGTGCTGAAAAGCAATTCCTTCGAATTTTTCTGTGAAAACTCTTAAAGCTTTTTAAATGAAACGAATTGTATTAATGTTCTACGTCTCATGTCTTCATATTTTTTTCTGAACATGTCACGAACCCGTCGCTCTAAACGAGAGAGCAGGTCGTTGACACCGTCACTGTACAATGCCTGACTTCGTTGACGGAGCCACAACCTCACCTCTGCCTGTACCGCTTCATCAGCACCAAGTGAAGTTCCTCGAAGGCGTTCTTAAAGTTTTGTAAACTTAAATTTTGGAAACTCAAGTTTTGGGGACGTAAGCTAGGACTGTATGGAGAATGATCGATGACAGTGGAGCCAATACGTCGGATTGCTGCAGATGTCTCAACGCCCATGCGTGGCCTAGCATTGTCACGCTGACGGAGTGGGTGCTCCGTGTCTCGACGAACTCTTTGAATTCCACACTCGATCAAACAATGCTGTTTCTCACGCCCGACACAATTGCGCTACATACCGCCTTGCTACACACTACAGTTCGGAGCTCTCTGGCGGTGGAGGTTTTCAAACTGAGTTAGCGAAGCGAAAAACCCGACCGAACGATATGCATGACATCCAACACTTCATCCGATATTGAGAAGAGAATAAAAAAAATCGGAGACATTACTTTCCAGCACGCCGTCATACTTCTCACACTGTCACAAATCTCACATCCATTCAGAGGGTGCGTTATTTGTCTGGGACGTTACTGATGCGTGCTAATAAGACTACCTCTTCTAACTGTAAAGGCGTGAACGGACTGCCCGTAGGACACATTTAGAAACAGCACAGACTTGGGAACTACTCGCGCGACACACTAGCAAGGAGAAAACCACTGCTGATCGCAGGTCTCAGATAAATCGATGATGTGATATAGGTGTTGAGGAGGGGGAAGAGGGCCCGCGGGAAGAAGAGGCAGCAGCAGGTGGGAGTAATACATCACAATCGTCTGGCTATAGGCTGCGGAGAAAGTAGGCAAGGCGGCAAGAGGTCGCACGTCACGCTTCACAAAAGCTTGGGAAGACTCCCAGCAAAGCGACAGAAACAGAAGCAGCTCTACTACCAATGGAACATTAGCGGGCTTACTATCAATGGACTCTTATTGTTCTAAAAAGGCAACTGACATGCACAAAAATAGGTTAACAACATACAAATTTCTGGAATGTTCCCAGTAAGTAATCAAGAGAAATCGTTCCTAGTTTCTCATTTGCATATGCATTTGCAGCGTGTTTCTAAACGCTTTCTGGACTTTCTAAAAACTTTCAACAACAGCCATTAGAAATTAACTAAAGTAAACTCGCTGTATGCGAATAACGTGACGTCAGCTGCATTACGTACAGATGTTCTACCCGCTGGTGACAAATGAAAATTTGCCCAGGATAGGGAATAGAACGCAGATTTCCTACATTAAATATTCATCTTTATACGCAGTTCAGTAACCTACCTCCGAAGTTGAAAACTTTCTTTCACAGCGGCATGAGCTTAATTGCCCCAACTCATTTTAGACCTTGAGAGGATTTTTCAGTCTTTTACAGATCTCAGTCCGACATTCTTACACTCTCCATACATTATGAGCGTGTCGGCTTTTTCTAGATTGGTAAATACTATCGTCCACTCACGGGCTGCTGTTTGGCCTGTCACACACTAACTGACCAGCAAGTCGCAGTGCACTCAAGGAACCCACAAGCACACTGTAAGCAAACGTAGCAAAACGTATCCAGCAACTATGCACGTTGAATGGGACAAACAAGTGAGGGTGTGAAAACGTTTCAAACAGAAAAACAGAAACAGCCTAAAAAGCTTGTACGGATGTAGCAGGGTAGGTTGTTCAGAAAAACTTCGATACATGGCCACGTGTACGAGTAAATTAGCATTGGAGTTAGCCAACCAAGCTGTTGCGTGCGCAAATTCAAGTAACCCGCAATTAGTGTCAGTTGTTTTCATAACGGAGATGATAGCGCACGAGACTGCTTAGCCTTTGGCTCGGGTTCGATTCTTACTACCGTTCCATGACCAAATTTTGTATCGCTTTATCGTTTTCTTGTTCGGTTTCAGGAAATCAAACCAAGAGTATTTTTCACGACACCACTCTGGTTAGCCCTTGTATTTCCGCGCGCAACTGGCAGATTCACTACCTTCAGTGCTAATTAACTCGGAAACGGCACAACATATCGAGTTTTTTTGTATTTTTTTAACAATTATTTCTCAGCACAATCTACTCGGCAATACCCTTGTAAGCTTTTCAGTTTCAGGCCACATTGTATAAACGCCGCAAATAACACGATTTTATCCATTGCTCACTGAGCAGCCTTCCGTTCTTTGAATGGTTTTCGCACTGAAAGTCCATTTCTCCATTCTCCAACTCTAAATGTGTGCTAGACATAGACTGTAAACATTATTTTAGGAACGCAGGAGAAACTGTTTCAAAATCTACTTCGTTTTTGAAAGCCAACATCGTTCATTATTAGTCTTCTGTTTATTTCTTCCGTTGTCCAACCAGTAATTGCCTTCAACTCCTTAAGCTGAATTGTTTTCTTTTCGAAATGTTGGACATATATTCTTTTAATGTTATTTTAACTGAATTTCAAGCCAGCTTTCAAATCTTCTGCCTTAAGGTTTTCTGTTCGTTGCTGAAGTGTATTTTCGCTGTATCCAAAGAGCACAACGATATCGGCGAAACGAAGGTGCCTCTGATGTGTGCCATTAATATGTAGTCCTTAGTGTGTCCGGTTAATGATTTTATGACTACAGTGCGCAGGTTTGGAGATTTTCAATCTCCCTGCATTACTAGTTTTGCATTACCTAATTTCATACTATCATGATGAATTATAATGGAAGCTGTAGCATTGACAAATAGTTCTTCATTTCACTAACATACGTACCACACAAAACAAAGAACGTTCAGTCTATCAAGGAAATGATGAGAAGACCAACAGTGTCAATAAGAAACACTAACGGGTTACACAGCTTAGCAACTATTGAAAAAAAGGAGAAGAATAAAAGGAAAAGCCTTCTCTCTGTCGTTATTTCGTAACTTTATTTCAAATGGGTAGCTTTTTCTGTTTCAGCGCCTCTGTCTGTATGGTAACTGAGGAAAACTTCACAAGCGAAGACCGCTAAAAATGTATTTTATTGTATGGCCAGGTTCACCAGAGCTAGACTGTCATTGTCGAAATCGCTCATCCAGTAAAATACTTTTTCAGCGATCTTGGCTTGTGAAGTTTTATTCAGGTACCATACTTTGCATGTCGCCCCCAGACTGACCGTCTCAGAAATGAACAGAGTGAATCACCTAAAACATTCAACACAGATACTTAGAAGAACAATTGATGTGCAGTTTTTACAGATTGGATTTGTAGTCAAAAAATGTTTCAAATGGCTCTGAGCACTATGGGACTTAACTTCTGTGGTCATCAGTCCCCTAGAACTTAGAACTACTTAAACCTAACTAACCTAAGGACATCACACACATCCATGCCCGAAGCAGGACTCGAACCTGCGACCGTAGCGGTCACGCGGTTCCAGACTGAAGCGCCTTTAACCGCACGGCCACACCGGCCGGCAGGATTTGTAGTCAGGGGCTCGTATTGCTAGCCAATAAAGACATTGTAATAATACTTAGCTAATAGATGTTGGGAAAAAATATACTTTTTTAAATGGAACAATGCATATTGACATCAACGTATTAAAAGTAGGGTAAATTAGAATGTCAGTGGTGTTTGTAGCAGGATTCTAGTGCGAGCCGTTTACAAGATATCGTTATTTTGAAAAGTTTCCGCCGGCCGGTGTGCCCGAATGGTTCTAGCCGCTTCAGTCCGGAACCACGCTTCTGCTACGGTCGCAGGTTCGAATGCTGCCTCGGGCATGGATGTGTGTGCTGTCCTTAGGTTAGTTAGGTTTAAGTAGTTCTAAGTCTAGGGGACTGATGACCTCAGATGTTAAGTCCCATATTGCTCAGAGTCATTTGTACCATTTTTTGAAAAGTTTCCACACTGGCACCTGTTTGTGCCATTCAACCTGCGTAGTTGCTAGGCACGACGTTGTTATGTTTGCTTATGGTTTGCTTGTGTGTTCCTTCAGTGCACTGTGACTTGCTATTCAGTTCGTGTGTGACAGCCCAAGCAGTAGGTCGTAAGTGGGGAATGGAACTTACCATCGTAGAAAAAGCCAACATACTCATGGTGTATGGAGAGTGTGGGAAGAAAGCATTTCCGTGTTGTACGTTGTATGCAGTAAGATATAGCAATAGATGTCAACTAACTCTGCTGTTATTTATCATCTTCTTCAACTAGGTGCTTAAAAGTGGTAGTGTATAGCATCCGCATGCATACTCTCGACAACTAAATATAAAATATGCAAACTATATGGAGTCCTGGTAAAAGTGAAGTATTATTCTGATACTACAAAATGTGATGACATCAGTAATTACGTGTAATTAGAAACTATTTCCTTTATGATTGCTAAGGACTTGACAGAGATGGGTATATGAAGCCAACAGGTAATCGCTGGCTGCTATCATTTGATATATATGTAATCGTGCGATAAGATTATCGCTGTTCTGTTCGTTTAGCTCTCTTTTGCTAGCGTCCGGTCGTTTTGGTTCGCTTGCTCTTGATCTGGAGTATTCACTGTGAGTAGCAGGAAGTTGTTGTACTCGGGCCTGTTTTTTCGTTAAATCTGATTTATTATGAAATAGAGACTTAGCAGTAAATGTGGTTACAAGCTTTCATTTACAGAAATGTAATTCCCATCAGCCACATTTTTGAGGTTCAGGCCATGCTGGTGCGTAACATCGCTGGTCTCCTTGTTGTCTGCGATTACGCGGGAATCTTAATTTTCAGTAATTACGAGGGCAAGTCAAAAAGTATGTACACATTTGCCATAACGTTTGTTACATTGCGCACGTTGTCTTCTGTCCTCGCACATGTCATTGTTATACTGTTGTGGTAATTCTGTGACAGTTTGGTCTTATTTCCGCCATTGTTCTTCCTTCTGTTGCTGATATAGCATGGCAGCGCCATTAGAAATGTGCACCAAAGAGAAACAAAGGGAGATGTCTGATTCCTCTGGTTGGAGGGTGTCAAAGGGACAGACATTAATCGCAGACTATCATCGCAATATGGAAGAAGTGCACTATCACGTAAAACTGTGTTTTTGCGGATCGAGAAGTTTAAAAGCTGTCGAAGAAGCGTAACGCATGAAGAGGGAGCGGGATGGCCATCAGTCTCCACTGCAGGTAACTGTGGTGTCACCGCCAGACACCACACTTGCTAGGTGGTAGCCTTTAAATCGGCCGCGGTCCATTAGTATACGTCGGACCCGCGTGTCGCCACTATCCGAGATTGCAGACCGAGGGCCGCCACGTGGCAGGTCTAGAGAGACTTCCTAGCACTCGCCCAGTGTTACAGCCGACTTTGCTAGCGATGGTTCACTGACCAAATACGCTCTCATTTGCCGAGACGATAGTTAGCATAGCCTTCAGCTACGTCATTTGCTACGACCTAGCAAGGCGCCATTATCAGTTGCTATTGATATTGCAAAGAATGTACAGACAAGAGCTACGTTCAACATTAATGGACTAAAGTTAAGTATTCCACCAGTTACATCCTTTTTTTCTAGTCTCATTTCCTTGACCTGTTCCAGACCTCACGCCAGCCTGCGTGAGCTAAACGCGTGCCTTTCGGCTTCCTCCAAACTCCGTGGGTTGGCTCCTGCCAATCCACAACAGTAACAACATTCAGGAAGCTGGAGAAATGGTTTTGGCGAATAGGCGAATCAGTATCGATGAGGTAGCATCCGCTCTCAACATCAGCCACGGCTCCGCCCACGACGAGCTCGGTTTCCATAAGGTCTGTGCACGGTGGGTACCAAGAAAGCTTACCGACGACCATAAGCTCACCCGCGTTATGGTCTGTCAAGGCTTTCTCAGTCACTTCAACAGCGAAGGTGTGCATTTTTTTAGCAAAATTGTCACCGGAGATGAAACATGGATACATCGCTACGAGCCTGTGTCAAAGCGCGAGAGTATGCAGTGGAAACACCCTGGATCGCCGACGAGGCCATCCGCAGGAAAGGTTATATTAACCGCGCTTTGAGACTCACAGGGGCCCATACTGGCAGAGTTCGTGGGAAAGGGAACGACTATCAACAGTGCGGGGTAAAGTGAATTGTTGGACAAAAGCCGAAGCCAGCAATTCGCACCAAACGTCGAGGTTTGCTGTGGAAGAAGGTGGTGTTGTTGCATAACAATGCGCGACCACACAAGACCCGTCACGCTATTGAAATCACCAACAAAATGAAATCTGAGGTATTGGAATACCTTCCCTACAGCCCAGACCTTGCTCCAAGTGACTTTCACTTGTTTTGGCCACTCAAGGGTGCTTTGCGGCGGCGCCGATTTGCCTCAGATGTGGACGTGCGAAATGCGGTGCAAAAGGGGTTTCACGACCAACCGAAAACCTTTTATTTGGAAAGAATACGTAAGCTCGTTGGCCGTTGGGCCAAGTGCGTTGAGAAGGAGGGAGATTACGTAGAAAAATGACGTGCATTGTGTACCGCTAGCTTCATGTTAATAAACGGTAGAATGAAAAGTGTAGGTAGTTTTTGACTTGCCCTCGTATTTATGAAATAGTAGAATCTAAAGAGCAGAGACAGTTATATTATCATTCCGTTGTAGGTCTGAGATTTGACTATCAGGAATATTTTTTTACAAAAGGTATAGAACTGATGCAAGTAAGAAGTCCAGACTCGATATCGGCTTGACTCAAGGCTTAAGGTAAAATAATTAACTGTCAGTTTATTCGGGTATAAAAGTGAAATATGTTGAACCTTAACAACATTACCGATTTATAGAGGATATTGTAGTGTACTGAAATGAGTTTTTGGGAGTCTAATTCATATTTTATGCACACGTAGGTCCAAACTCTTACGTCAGGAAATAGTTTTTCTTGAATAGACAAACAAAATTATTTTTACTTGTACCGGAATACTTTTAGACGCTTAAGCTCCAAACACTTTCAGTATATAAATTACTGAGTACAGTAGTGGATAGAAATTATTTATGTTGCCTCCGTGTAATGCAGAAGTGTTCTAATAAGAACCCACGCAATTTCATTCACATTTATAGACGAAGTATTAAACTTTCTTGTCCTAAAGGGTGTAGAACTTTGAAACATTTATAACGTACACTACTTGCAAAATATTTGGTGTTCATAAATATTATAATAATTTCTCGTTCCAAAAGACACTAAATAACAAACTAAAAAATAGTAATGTTTTCTATTAAGAAACTATAACGTCTAGACAACGTAACAGAAGGTAGCAAGTGACGACAGAAGAGGGGGACATTAATGTCCTTGTTGATGTTGCAGTTGATCCGCACGTTAGCTCCCTCGCAAACGCACGAGGAAGTGGTATGAGTTAGGCAAGTGTAGTACGCATTCTGCATTGACGTAGGTCCCACCCCTATGACATCTCTCTCCGTCAAGAGGAGTGTGGAAACAACTCTGAGAATCGTGTTAACTTCTGTACATAGGCACTAGGACAGGGTACTCCAGAAGTATCATGTATCTTGTTCAGTTATGAAGACACACGCAGGCTACCTGTGGTGTCACCGCCAGACACCACACTTGCTAGGTGGTAGCCTTTAAATCGGCCGCGGTCCGTTAGTATACGTCGGAACCGCGTGTCGCCACTGTCAGTGATTGCAGACCGAGCGCCACCACACGGCAGGTCTAGAGAGACGTCCTGGCACTCGCCCCAGTTGTACAGCCGACTTTGCTAGCGAAGCTACACTGACAAATACGCTCTCATTTGCCGAGACGATAGTTCGCATAGCCTTCAGCTACGTCATTTGCTACGACCTAGCAAGGCGCCATTACCAGTTATATTGTGAAGCATGTACAGTCAAGAGCGATGTACACCAATTATAGATTAAAGTTAAGTATTCCAAGATCTACGTTCTTTTCTTTATAGGATAATTACTGCACCTTGTTCCAGACCTCACGCCAATCTGCGTGAGGCTAAAAGCGTGCATTTCGGCCTCCTCTAGCAAAACGGTGTTGGCTCTTCTGCCAACACTTCACTACCAATCTTGCCCAGTTGACTTAACAGCCTTTACATTATTATTTAAGGCCAACTGCCACCATTGGTGCCAAACAGATATCTTGTCTAAATCATTTTGCAATTGGTTTTGATCTTCTGATGTCTTAAGTACACGGTAAATGACAGCATCATCTGCAAATACTGTAAGATGGTTGCTCAGATTGTCTCCTAAGTCGTTTATATGAATTACGAACAGCAGACGGCCTATAACACTTGGTGAACGCCAAATGTCACTTCTGTTTCACTCGATGACTTTCCGACAATTACTACGTACTGTGGTCCTTCCCATAGGAAAGATTGTTTAAATGATTTTCTCCTGCTTGCAACTGTCAGTTTTACTTAGACGAAATGAAAATCAGTCATACGGTTTGTCTCAGCTGTGAACCTAAGTTCAGTGAAAATCATCAGTTTTTGAAACGTTCAAGCGACCGCCCGTGTTCATAGCAATTTTTGCAGTAGACATTATCGGTAGCAAGTTTAACCGGGGCAATCGGAAGCCGAATAAATGTTAAGAGCTCTAATCACACACCTACATTCTTATTGTAGCGACAGGAAGCGGTTTTGAAGCATTCCCACAGCTGAACGTAGTCGTAACGGATCCTCAAGGTGAAGGGTTCATATCCCGGGGTAGCACATATCTTTCTTATATACTGCTGTGCAGCTCGCTCCTGGACTGGCTCTGCTGTTATGTCTGTGCAGCTGTAAGCGTACATTATTTATGGCCAATTTTGCAACGTATTCAATATGATGAACTGGACGTCCCGTTCTTGTAGTGATAGTACGAAATATGAGACTTACGGAGATTAATCTCACTACTACAATATTCGCGGGCAGATATTATATGTTGCACACTCAGAATAATTTGTTGGCACGGCATCATATAAATTATAACACTGTAGTTATTGTGAACGACTATGTTCTGCAGGTAGCCAAAGTAATATTCGTGCCAGGTCGTCTAATTTATAGCATATGAGAAATGCGATATGCCAGGAGAGATAAATTTTTCGGATGTAAGCTACATTGTGGTACCTGTAACAAAATTAACCTTTCTCACATTGCTTACCGCTCAATTTGATCCCAGAGCGAGTGGTTTTCATTAGAGTGCGATATTCCATACTATCACTTAATATTATTTGGAGTTCAACATCATGATTACTGGTTGGGCTAGGCAAACTATAAAACTACGAGGTGATTTAGTGCCGTGCTGCGAATACTACCCAACAAAAAAGGATAAGGTCAGAGAAAGCTGGAATTCTATGAATGGCTTATGCATTTGCACCCCAAATATCGCGAAAATGGAAAGCGCTATTGACATGTGGTTTTCACAGAACAGACTAATAGTCATAGGCACGTATTGTTACCAATAAACAGATTTTAATAAATCTTAGAAAGTTTATTTATCTGCAAACGTCAACTTTTTAAATAGAACAGTGCCAATTAACATTAACGAAGTACAAGGAGCATAAATTAAAATGTGAGCCCTGTTTGTTGCAGGAGTCTTGTGCGAGTCGTTTGCGAGATACCGTATTTTGAAAAGTTCCCACACTGACACTTGTACAGTATCTGTGGTAGCACACACTAAAGAACAGCTCAAGTGCGTAGACGATCTATGTAGATTCTCACCAGAGACGAGACAACTGACCATCACAGGTTGTCTTAAAAACGACCACAATACACTCTTCCAGTACGGTATGGAACGACTGCTGCATTCGTGCTAGCATTTCAGATATCCGACCAGGCTGCAGTAATATATTGTTGCTATCATAGAGTGTAGTTGCTATGTCCTTGTAGACAGCTTCTTTCAGCTTTTCCCACAGAAAAAAGTCTACAGGTGCCAAATACTGGCAAAGGGCCCGCCAAGGTACAGTTCATCTGCGTCCAATCCAAGGATCTGGAAACAGTTCACGAAGCCATCCTTTAGTACTTCGTGCACTACAGGCTGGTTATCCTTCATCTTGGTACCACAGATTCCTCCTAGTCTGGAGAGGAACATCTTCTAGCATCTGTGGAAGATGACCTGTTAGGAGGCTGCAATACTGGTGCGCATTCAGTGTTCCGTCTATGAAAAGCGGGCCTATGAGCTGATGGTTGACTGTCCCACACCACATGCCTGCACTCCATGGATGTTGACGTTCCACCTGACGAAGCCAACGGGGATTGTCAACAGAATAATAGTGCTGTTCCTAATCTATATAAACGACTTAGGAGACAATCTGAGCACCCATATCAGACTGTTCGCAGATTATACTGTCATTTGCCGCCTAGTAAAGTCATCAAAAAATAAAAACCAAATGCGAAATGATTTAGACAAGATAACTGTTTGGCACAAAGTGGCAATTGGTCTTAAATAATACTGTAAAGGCTATCAAGTCAACTAAATACCTAGGAATGACAATTACGATCAATTTGGAACGAACGATCACATAGATAATGTTTTGTGGAAGACAAACCAAAGACTGAGTCATATTGGCAGAACACATAGAACGTGCAACCGGTCTACTAAAGAGATTGCCTACACTGCGCTTATCCGTCCTCTGCCAGAGTATTGATGTGTAGAATGGGATCCTTACCAGCCTCGACTTGCGGAGGACATGAAAAGGTTCAAAAAAAGGCAACTCGTTTTGTATAATCACGAACTATGCCCGAGAGTATTACGAATGTGACGTTAGTTAGGGTGACAGTCATTAAACCAATGTCGTTTTTAGTTGCGGCGAGAAGTTTTCACGAAATTTCGATCTCGAAGACGGTCCTCCGAATGCGAAGTCAGTAGCTCGTGGCCTGGTGGCTAGCTTTGCTATCTCTAAATCACGGTGTCTTGGGTTCGATTCCCGGTCAGATTGGGAATTTTCTCTGCCCGCGGACTGGGTGTCTGTGTTGTCCTCATCATTCCATCATCATTCGTGAAAGTGGCTAGAATGGACTGTTTAGAGAGTGAGAATTTGTACGGGCGCTGATGACTGGGCAGTTGAGTGCCACATGAACCAAACATCATCATCATCGTCCTAATGCGAGTATATTTTGATTGAATTTTCTCATTATGAGAGTACTGAAGGGCGATCTGTTTTAATTGTTAAAAATCAGTCAGAAGCCAAGATCACATAAAACAGTTTTTTTTTATTCAAGACAAGACTGTTGAAATACGAGGGTTGTTTTTTAAGTAAGGGCCGTTCGCGCGCATAGTCCCGTAGTTCGCGCAGACGCCGCAACAAGCCACCGCCCCACTTGCCGGCATCCTTCCCGTTCGCACTGATGCAAGTTGCAGCTCTGTAGCTGACGTGTACGCATCGCTGTGCTACTTTATAATGTTTACGATTATTGAATCGCCCGCCGCGTGTGAGATACGGTCAGTGATACGTTTTTTGACCGCGAGAAGCCTATCAGCTGCAGAAATTCATCGTCAGTTAACAGAAGTTTATGGCTTGAATGCAATGAGTGAAGGTAAAGTGCATAAATGGGTTGTAGAGTTTAAAAATGGCCGTCAATACGTCCATGACGAAGAACGCTCAGGCCGGCCCTCTGTGATCACTGATGATTTGGTGGCTGCAGTCGAAACAAAGATTCGTGAGGACAGAATATTCACAATTTCCACTCTTTCTTTGGAATTTCCACCAGTTTAAAGATCGGTTTTGTACAAAATTGTGTCTGAAAACCTAAACTTTAAGAAACTGTGTTCTCGGTGGGTACCCAGACTCCTCACAGACGACCACAAAGGGAAGAGATTTGCCACTTCATTGGACTTTTTGATTTGTTACGAGGAAGAATGGGATGTCATGTTGAGTCAAATTGTCACTGGAGATGAAACATGGGTATCCCATATCACTCCCGAAAGCAAGCGACAATCGATGGAATGGCGACACACAACCTCGCCCGTCAAGGTCAAAGCCAAACAACCGCTGTCAAAGAGCAAGATTATGGCAACTGTGTTCTGGGGCCGGCGCGGTGTTTTGCTAGTGGACTTTATGCCACGAGGAACGACAATCAACTCAGCTGCCTACTGTGCAACTCTAAAGAAGCTCCGCAGAGCAATTCAAAACAAAAGGTGCGGCATGCTGACAAAAGGAGTTTTGCTCCTGCACGATAACGCTAGCCCTCACACCTCTCAAAAGACTCGGGATTTGATTGATTATTTTGGCTGGGAAGTTTTGGACCATGCACCATACAGCCCCAACCTTGCTCCTAGCGATTTTCACCTTTTCCGGTACCTGAAACACCATTTGGCGGGCAGCGCTTCAATGACGACGATGAAGTGAAAGCGGCCGTGAACTCTTGTC
This sequence comes from Schistocerca americana, assembly GCF_021461395.2. Classification (NCBI taxonomy): domain Eukaryota; kingdom Metazoa; phylum Arthropoda; class Insecta; order Orthoptera; family Acrididae; genus Schistocerca; species Schistocerca americana. The sequence goes on along the minus strand of NC_060119.1, from coordinate 157,749,955 downwards.
TGTCGGAGCAGGCGGCCGAATTCTTTGAAGAGGGAATTAAAAACTTAGTTGTACGGTATGACAAGTGCTTAAATAAACAAGGCAACTATGTAGAAAAATAGGTAAAAGTGTGTAGAATCAGAAAATAAAAGTTTTTTTACAAAAGTATTTGTATCTTTTTTTGAAAATAAAAACGGCCCTTACTTAAAAAACAACCCTTGTAGTCTGTCTTGAATAACAAGACAAAAAGGAAAAAAGTGCGGTGTTGGCTTTGAATGGTTTTTAACAAAAATATTTTGTTGAGACCCATCTGACCAGGGAGAAACGATCATTGTAATACAATAAGAGAAATCAGAGCTCGCACGGAAATGTTAACGTATTTGTTTTTCGCGTGTGCTGTTAGGGAGTAGAACGGTAGAAGAATAGTGTGAAAGCAGTTCGATGAAACCTGTCAGGCACCGACCATCAACCCCGACCACAGAAAATGCAGTGCTGCTATGGTGCAACATATCAGCTCCTAGAAGCTTTATAAGGGGTATTAGATGGCCTTAGATTGAGAGTGCATCACATGTTTTTGAAATGGTTCAAACGGCTCTAAGCACGATGGGACTTAACATCTGCGGTCATCAATCCCCTAGACTTAGATCTACTTAAACCTAATTAAGGACATCACACACATCCATGGCCGAAGGAGGATTCGAACCTGCGACTGTAGCATCAGCACGGTTCCTGACTGAAGCGCCTAGAACCGCTCGGCCACAGCGGCCGGCTAAACCGTCAGGCAAAAAGGCTAAATTGACACTGCATATAGCAAACATTCTTCCAACCCATATATTCTGGTAACATCATATGTGGCGAATACTAATTTCACATACATTCTTCTACCTTACACATTGGGATAGCATCATCTGCGGAACTATACCGTTTCCGAGCTGAAGAGTCAGGTTTCGTGTTCGGTTCAAAGCATTTTTCTACTATTTGGTTCAGACATCAGCTTTTGAGATACGGTCAGTGAAATGAGCGTGTTGCCACATTGGTGACATCTAGTAGGACGGCGATCCAACTATCCATAGAAATTAACGTTTTTAACCGTTTCCCTAAACCGTTTTACAGAAACGCCAGGATATTTCCTTTGAGATGGACGCAATCTATTCCTTTCCGTGTATTTCCCCAATCCGCGTTCGTCGACGGGGCGCTAAGACACAGTTTTTTCTTTATGGCCAATGAGCGAGAACGCGATCGAATCACTAGTCCAATGGCCGTTGATCTGGTAGACTGGCCAGCTCGGGTGTGGTTTTTAGGTGGTAGCCTACACCTTTTTATATCAATAACGGGGCGAATGCCACCATCCTTGTAACGTAATGACCCTCCCTAAGCCCACCACGTGTCAGACACGTGTGGTCCACACAGTGCCTGAAACAAAGACGACACACTTTTTAATTAGTAATTGTGCCGTGATGGACGCGACACCATGTCCTCATGGCCTTTGAATTTATTGGCGGTTGCTCCGAGCGACACAGCCGTGTCGTGTTCAGGGTTCCTGGTCGAACGTGGTCCATGCCAGTGGGGGAAGCCTCTTGGGCCTTGCGAGAAGGTACGACGTCGAACACATGGCCGGGGACGTGATTAAGAACTGGGATGTGTAGAAAAGGAACCTACAAGGATGACAGAGAAATTCTGAACTCTTCTTGAAGACAGATTAGTTTGTAACCCCCTGTCTATGAAATCAGAGGTGAAATACTAGATAGTATTAAGTAAGGATGGGGAAAACTAGTGTAGTTTGTTCCAGAGACGTGTGGTTCAAATGGACGGAGCTCTAGTTTTATGCGATGGTACAATATATTTCTGGTGTTAAGACTCTTTTCGGATATTTTCGGAATTACTTGTTGCTGCTTAGATTACGCTGTTGCAAACAGGTGAAAACACTTCTCGGCTTTATTTTCATCACCCTGTGTTATTAGAGGTCACAAAGTCCAGATCGAGCAGCACGTTCATATAATTAGAAATAGGCAGTTAAATGAGAAATGGACTGCAGTCTGCTCAAAAAAGAGATTGGTATAGGCATGAGTATTCGAATACGAATGTAAACAGGCAGAATACGGCGCTGCTGTCGGCAACGCCTATATAAGACAACAAGTGACTGGCGCAGTTTTTAGATCGGTTATTGCTCCTACAGTGGCAGGTTGACAAGATTTGTGTGAGTCTGAACGAGGTGTTGTAGTTGGCGCGCTACCGATGGGACACAGTATCTCCGAGGTAGCGATGAAGGGATTTTCCTGTACGACAATGTCACGAGCGTACCGTGAATATCAGGAATCCGGTTAAACGTCAAATCTCCGACATCGCTGCGGCCGGAAAAACATACTGCAAGAACGGGACCAACAACGACTGAAGAGGATCGTTCAACGTGATCGAGCTGCTACCCTCCCGCAAATTGCTGCAGATTTCAATGCTGGCCATCAACGTCAGCCTACGGACCATTCAACGACAAATGATCGATATTGGCTTTCGGAGCCGAAGTCTCACTCACGTACCATTGATGACTGCACGACACAAAGCTTGACGCCTCGCCTGCGTGCGTCATCACCGACATTGGACTGTTGATGACTGGAAACATGTCACCTGATCGGTCGAGTCTCGTTTCAGATTGTAGCGAGCGGATGGACGTGTACGAGTATGGTGACAACCTCATGAATCCAGCATGTCAGCAGGGGACTGTTCAAACTCGTGGAGGCACTGTAATGGTGTATAGCGTGTGCAGTTGGAGTGATACGAGACCCCTGATACGTCTAGATACTAATCTGACAAGAGGCACGTACGCAAGCATCGTGTCTGATCAAGATACGACTCTGACAGGAGACACGTACGTAAGCATCGTGTCTGATCACCTAAATCCATTCATATCCATTGTGCGTTCCTGCATTCCTACTGAGTTGGGCAATTCCAGCTGGACAATGCAACACCGCACACGTCAAAATTGTTGCAGAGTGGAACCAGGAGCACTTTTCTGATTTTAAACGCTTCCACTGGCTATCAAACTCCCCGGACATTAACAGTATGGAACATATCTGGGATGCCTTGCAATGTGCTGTTCAGATGAGATCTCCACCCCCCGTACTCTTACGGATTTATGGACAGCCCTGCGGGGTTCATGGTGGCAGTTCCATCGAGCACTAATTCAGACATTACTCGTGTCCATGCCACGTCGTGTTGCGTCAGTTCTGCGTTCTCGCGGGGTCCATATACGATGTATACCAATTTCTTTGGCTCTTCAGAAGTATAATAGTATGACACTTATTGTGAAACCCAGTTGTAATTTTACAATTAACGTAACACATCTCTATGCCCTAGCTTGATAAGAAACATTTGTGTAGTAAATGAAAAATTAAATGAAAAAAATAATAATCGTGTTTCGAAAACTGAACGCAAAATTGAGAAACCGCAACGGCACCCGCCATGCCACCTTTTGCGACAAACACATCGCGCACTTTTAGATATCTGAAGTACACCGAATTCTTTGATCTTCGTTTTCTCAGTAACAGCCGAGTGTCTACGAATAAGCCGAGACACGTGTCCGCTTATTTTGGCTCCTCTACCTCTCAACGAAGTTTCACCGGAATCAGGTTATGGCACTTGCCGTGTTCTCCTCAGCTGGAGCAGTTCCTATTAATAGTCAAAACTTACGAAAATACAATTTGGCTGCGCAGATGCTTAAACGGTGCACACGAATCATTCAGCTGATTCCGCAGCGTATCTTTTTTGTGATGATAATGGAAGAACTTCGTTCTCCTCACTCTTCTATGTGTCAAAGACGCTATCATTGACACTATCAAGGGTCGTTATTTAAAGACGCGTTCATTTCTTGCACTACATGTTGTAAAATAAGTTTGTCATGGTTTGAACAAAGATGCGCTATACGATTAAAATTACTTTGTGATTGACAGACTGAAGTGGCGAGGGGCAGTGTTAGCGGCGTGCAGTCAACACGCTTCTCAAGGCGCTGCACGTGCCTACAAAACAGGCAACACGGCGAGCAGGTGGCGCTCGAGAAAGAACTAAGCGACTGGATGGCGGCTTGCTCCTGTCACTCTACTCGCCGTAACGTCACTCACAAAGAAATTTTAATCGGAATATAAGAATGATCGGCGGTTTTCCTCTAGTCTTAATTGACTGACAGCCACGTTGCTGAGTACCTCGGCTGCATACAGCCATCTTTTTTATTTACTTGACAACGTAGCCCTAAAAATGGATTAATATCAATTCTGTTAGGTTGAAATAGCAGTGACTACGTGGCAGCCGGATGACTATGACCATCTACGAGGTGTGGCTAGAAAAAAACCGGACTAGTACTGGTGAAACAATAAAACGAATGCAATAAGGCTGAAAGTCGCGTGGCCTGTCACGTGACTCTCGCTCCGCCTACTGCTCGAGTTTCATCTGCCTGCTGCACTCAGTCTGCCCGTGGCGTCTGTTTTAAGTAGTTGACGTTTTGTCTGTGCGTCGGAAAATGTTGAGTGTACAGAAAGAACAGCGTGTTAACATCAAATTTTGTTTCAAACTAGGAAAATCTGCAAGTGAAACGTTTGTAATGTTACAACAAGTGTACGGCGATGATTGTTTATCGCGAACACAAGTGTTTGAGTGGTTTAAACGATTTAAAGATGGCCGCGAAGACACCAGTGATGACACTCGCACTGGCAGACCATTGTCAGCAAAAACTGATGCAAACATTGAAAAAATCGGTAAACTTGTTCGACAAGATCGCCGTTCAACAATCAGAGCAGTGTCTGAGTTAACAGGAGTTGACAAGGAAAGTGTTTGGCAGATTCTTCATGAAAGTTTCAACATGAACAAAGTGTGTTCAAAAATGGTTCCAAAGTGTCTCACAATTGAACAGAAGTAGCGCCGAAGAATGATTGGTTCTGACATCCTGGAAAACATTGAAAGTGATCCCACCTTCTTACAAAATGTTATTACTTGCGATGAATCGTGGTTTTTTACTTACGATCCCGAAACTAAACGCCAATCGATGCATTGGGAAACTCCTGGTTCTCCACGACAAAAAAAAGCACGAATGTCAAAATCTAAATTCAAGGCAATGATGATTGTTTTTTTTTGACATCAAAGGGATTGTGCACATTGATTGGGTACCAGAGGGACAAACAGTCAATCAGCATTACTACATTAGCGTCCTGGCTACCCTGCGTGAGCGAGTACGGAGAAAACGGAACGATTTGTGGAGAAAAAGTCATGGATCCTTCACCAAGACAATGCCCCAGCTCACAGTGCGTTGTCAGTGAAGACGTTTTTGGCAAAACACAACATTCCCATCTTAGATCATGCACCCTACTCACCTGATTTGGCCCCCTGTGACTTTTTTCTTTTCCCTAAAGTCAAGTCAGCTTTGAAAGGAACTAGATTTGAGACTGTTGAAGCAGTAAAAGAAAAAGCGACGGAAGTAATGTACGGACTTACCGAAAATGATCTGCAGCATTGCTATGAACAGTGGAAAATTCGTATGGAGCGGTGTAGAGACCGAGGAGGAGAGTACATTGAAGGAGATAACATGAAATTGTAAATAATTGTAAATAAATGTTTTTTCCAGCACCAGTCCGGTTTTTTTCTAGCCGCACCTCGTATTTTTGCCACCTCGTCGATTGATGGATAGTTATTAGATCGATAAGCTCTATCATTTAATTCATCGTTCCAGCCCTGAAGTCAATCATCTTCTCCTTTCTCTTTGCCGTGGAAGGCATCCTGTCAACAATTCCAGAATGCCTGGGAACATTATCAAGAACAATTGTTGATAGTGTATCCGCTTAACGCAAAAAGCCATTCACTTCGACTGTGTTGGATACTATGTTATTAAAAAAAAAAAATAACGTCGGACGTTCCCTCTGGGAACGAAGTTGCAATCGAAATTTTTTAGTATCACACGATAAAAAATAGGAATCTAATTAATTAAAATTAACTTTTGTTAGTCTGTTTATCTGTCTTCTGTGCGTTCCTGCGCCATTCACCCAACAGCGACGAAACAACGGCGTGTCGTGCGCATGGCCGAGTGAGTTTGTGAGTGGGTGAGAACGAGTATGACTCTAGCGATATGCCAACTGACTTTCAAAAAAGGATGATCCACACAATTCCAAAGATTGAAGGAGCTTACAAGTGTGACAATTATTGCACAATCACCTTAACACATTATATATCCAAGTTGCTGACAACAGTAATATACTGAAGAATGGGGAAGAAAATTGAGGATGTGTTAGATGACCTACAGTTTGGCCTTAGGATAGGTAAATGCACCAGAGAGACAGTGCTGACGTGGCGGTTGGTAATGGAAGTAAGACTAAAGACAAACTAAGACATCTTCATTGGATTTGTCGACCTGGAAAAAAGTGTTCGGCAATATAGGATGGTTCAAGATGGTCGAAATTCTGAGGAAAAATAGGCTTAACCTGTAGGGAATGATGGGTGATTCGCTATACGTATAATAACGAACAGGTAAAAATAAGAGGGGTAGGACCAAGAACTAAGTGCTCGGATTAAACAGGTCATAAGACAGGGATAAAGTCTGTCACCCCTACTGTTCAATCTGTACATCGAAGAAACAATGACGATCATAAAAGAAAGGTTCAAGAGTGGAATTAAAATTCAGGGTGGAAGGACATCAACGATAAGATTCGCTCACTACATGGCTATCCTGAATAAAAGTCAAGAAGAATTACAGGACCTGCTGGAATCAACAATCTAATGAATACAGAATATGGACTGAGAGTAGAACGAAGGAAGACGAAAGTAATGAGAAGTAGTAGAAAAGAGAACAGGATTGACGATCACGAAGTAGATGAAGTTACAGAATAACCCCCGACTGATGGGGCAATGGAGTAAGGAGGACATAAAAAGCAGACTAGCAGGGGCAAAAAGGCATTCCTGGCCAAGTGTAGTAATATCAAGCACAGGTCTTAATTTGAGGAAGAAATTTCTGAGAATATGCGTTTGGAGCACGCCATTGTATGGTTATGAAACATGGACTGAGGGAAAACCGGAAAAGAAGAGCATTGAAGCATCTGAGATGCGGTGCAACAGAAGAATGTTGAAAATTAGGTTGACTGATAAAGCAAGCAATGAGGAGCTTTCGCGCAGAATCGTTGGGGAAAGGAATATATGGACAGTATTGATAATAAGAAGGGAAGGATGGTAGAAATGTATTAAGACATCACGGAATAACTTCCATGGTAGCAGAGGGAGCTGTAGAGTGATGGACACCGTAGAAGAAGACAGAGGTTTGAACACATCCAGCAAATAATTGAGGACGCGATTGCAAGTGCCACTCTGAGATGAAGAGGTTGGCACAGGAGAGCGTGTTGGACTGCATCAAACCAGTGAGAAGACTGATGTCTCAAGAAGAAAAGAATCATCTACCACGCCTAGGGGCGGGGCGAGAGAAGGTGATAATGAGGCGTAACTGAGAGACGTCTGGTTCAATTTCAAACAATAATGATTGGTATCAAATCCATAGTTTTCTGGATGGCTAGATTTGTTGACGACTGTCATGACAACGTTTCACCCGTATAGTTTGGGGAAATGGAGTGGGGAAGGATTCAAAAGGGAAGTATTTAAGTACATCTCTGAAGCACGTAAACGAATTTCTACAAAAATTGGTGCAAGTGTCACTTGCTGTACGGAAAAATTTTCTGTGACAGTAATACACCCATAGCAATCCTATGTATGAGAGTTTCGGGGTGGTGAGTCGCGACATAAGAGCATCCGTCAGCAAGGAAGTTTAGGGTTTAACGTTCCCTCGATAACGAGATATTTAAACACGGAACACAATGTCGGACTAGGGAGGGGTGAGAAAGCAAGCTGGCCGCGTCCTTTCATTGGAACAGCCGCAGAATTTCCCTTAAAAACTTAAGGAAATCGCTGAATATCTAAATCTTGATGGCCGGACGTGGATTTGAACCGTCGTGCTCCAGTATGCAAGCCCAGCGAGCTAATGATCGTGCCAACTCGCTCTGCGAAGGCCTGCACGCTGATAAACCAAATGTGGTACACACGTGATTCATTACTTGTGTGACATTTCTGCATTTAATGTCCTCTCTGGAGTCGCACTGCGATCGACAGCTCTTTTTCTCGGAACCGCAATCAGTTGCTGCCAGAATGACAAATTTCCCCACTCCAGATGAGACTGCTGGACGAAATTCGCTGGTGTTGCAAATCAAGTATATGTCTAGTTATTTGTGACGTATGCTAAATATATGTAAACCACTGGACCGACTTCAACCAAACTTGGGACACATACCACTTACTGTCTGGAAAAAATCATTGCTGAGGTAAGAACCAACCAGCTATCAAAAGGATGGAGATGGAAGTGAAAATGCAGTACAACCGACGACTTATATACCCATACTTAGTCATCCAGTATTTGATAATGAGAGCACTAACATTTTTGCAACGAACTTTACACATAATGTCAAACCTTTACGAAACTTTTTCTCGCTGACGACCCTCACTGAATGATGAAAGAAAAAAAGTGTATCGTCTACAATACGTTCGCTGTTCAAGCTGTAAAACGGCGGCATGAAGCATGACGTTTCAAATCATTACTTCTTTGCTAGTAACTGAGCGGTGTCGGCTCGTTTTCCGAGCTGTTATATCGTTGCTCATTGGCACGATCCGTTTCCCTGTAACGTCGCCGGGTGGCGCTTCAGTTCTTGTAGTTGACTCTTTGGTTGGAGGAAGTTGGAGGCAGGCTGTTGGCGGACGGTAACACAGTGACAGAGAGGCACGGTTGACCAACGGTGAGCGTGCTGTTATGGGGCATGATCGGCGGTCGCTCGTCCAAGTTGGCGGCTACTTGTACGGGACCGTGGCTGCGTAGATTGTTGAGCTCTACGCTGTTGCGCCCGTTTGAGTATCTGCCTTTGCCAGTAGCCGTCTGTTAATGTGGGCTTCGTGATCACGTTGATTTTTCCTGGGTAACCACTCTTCGTACCTCACTTTTTGGCAAGGTACTTCTGTCAATTTTGTCACCTGTGCTCCGGTGCTGGACTTGCTGCCCCAGGGCTGGTTTGTCACTGTTTTCCATCATTCAGTACTCAAGCTACTACACTATTGGCCAATAAAATTGCTACACCACCAAGATGACGTGCTACAGACGCGAAATTTAAACGACAGGTAGAAGATGCTGTGATATGCAAATGATTAGCTTTTCAGGGCATTCATACAAGGTTGGCACCGGTGGCGACACCTACAACCTGCTGACATGAGGAAAGTTTCCAACCGATTTCTCATACATATACAGCAGATGACCGGCGTTGCCTGGTGAAACGTTGTTGTGATGCCTCGTGTAAGGAGGAGAAATACGTACCATCACGTTCCCGACTTTGGTAAAGGTCGGATTGTAGCCTATCGCGATTGCGGTTTATTGTATCACCACATTGCTGCTCGCGTTGGTCGAGATCCAATGACTATTAGCAGAATATGGAATCGATGGGTTCAGGAGGTTAATACGGAACGCCGTGCTGGATCCCAACGACCCCGTATCACTAGCAGTCGAGATGACAGGCATCTTATCCGCATGGCTGTAACGGATCGTGCAGCCACGCCTCGATCCCTGAGTCAACAGATGGGGACGTTTGCAAGACAACCATCTGCACGAACAGTTCGACGACGTTTGCAGCAGCAGGGACTATCAACTTGGAGACCATGGCTGCGGTTGCCCTTGACGTTGCATCACAGACAGGAGCGCCTGCGATGGTGTACTCAACGAGGAACCTGGGTGCACGAATAGAAAAACGTCATTTTATCGGATGAATCCAGGATCTGTTTACAGCATCATGATGGTCGCATAGGTGTTTGGCTATATCGCGGTGAACGCACATTGGAAGCGTGTATTCGTCATCGCCATACTGGCGTATCACCCGGCGTGATGGTATGGGGTGCCATTGGTTACACATCTCCGTCACCTCTTGTTCGCATTGACGGCACTTTGAAAAGTGGAAGTTACGTTTCAGATGTGTTACGACCCATGGCTCTAACCTTCATTCGATCCCTGTGGATCCCTACATTTCAGTAGGATAATGCACGACCGCATGTTGCAGGTCCTGTATGGGCCTTTCTGGATACAGAAAATGTTCGACTGCTGCCCTGGCCAGCACATTCTCCAGATCTCTCACCAATTGGAAACGTTTGGTCAATGGTGGCCGAGCAACTGGCTCGTCACAATAGGCCAGTCACTACTCTTGATGAACTGTGGTATTGCGTTGAAGCTGCACGGGCAACTGTACATGTACACGCCATCCAATCTCTGTTTGACTCAATGCCCAGGCATATCAAGGCCGTTATTACGGCCAGAGGTGGTTGTTCTGGGTAATGATTTCTCAGGATCTATGCACCCAAATTGCGTGAAAATGTAGTCAACATGTCAGTTCTAGTATATCTGTCCAATGAATACCCATTTATCATATGCATTTCTTCTAGGTGTAGCAATTTTAATGGCTAGTAGTGTAAATTCGCCCTAACCCTCTCTGTGTGGACTCCCCTTATGCTTGGTATGTTTTAGTGTTTTCAACTGCATTTCCCTTTTATTGCAATTTGTTCAGCATTTCGGTGATCGTGTCATTATTGCTTGCGAGTGAAATTAATCTGATTGTAATATGTTCTGCGGCATATATTAGTCACCACTGAAGTCAAATATGGAGCCGGGGCAACTTGTGCATAAATTGTAACGTCAGGCATAGTCGTGATAAGCAAACGCCAGCGGCCCGATTAATGTTGGCTCGATATCTGTACTCCCGTCGGCAGGTTTTGATTAGATCCGGCACTTCTCTTAAAAGAATGAGTTTATTTTTTTTTGCTGTTTTATATATATATATATATTTTTTACTACTGTGTTCTCGTACTTAGCTATTAGCACTTAAGCATTTCACCTTATTTGTAAGCTTACTTAAGAGAATTTGTTTTTCTGGAGGGGGGGAAGGGATATTGTTGACAGTTGGCTGATTAATCAAATTAATTCCTGTGTGTTGGTCATTACTGTAAACGATTAACCGGTTAATCTTTGTTTTAATTATGCAGTCATTGTGACGCTTAGATTTGGGCGATGTCAGGGGCTGCGTCTGCATTTGGTATTCTTGCGTAGGGCCATGGGAATTAATTTGATGCTCAGTCTTGCATGAATGATATGTCTGTGATTGCCCTCGGCTTCCCAAGTTGTTGGTAGCGTTGGAGCCGTCTGCCCCAGTGTGATACCCACAACTGGCTGGTTCACCGGTCGTGGCTTTCTACGTCGGCTGTGTACGGCGTTGTGTTCCGCCTCCCGTATTGCGGCAGCCACTGAGGCAGCGCGGCCTCCTCGCTTACCAAGGCATCCCCCTATAAGTTAAGTTCTTAATCTTATGTAATTTGGACTTAAGTTTAAATCAACGTGTCCGCTACCGTAAGCCTTCCTAGCCAAGCCTTGCCTCCGCCAGCCCAGCCTTGTCTTGTATTCTTGATTTTAAGATGTTTCTGTTCTTAGTTGTGGAGTGCTGTGAATTTTAAAATCGTTGTTACCTTATGTTCCAAAGTTGTTAATGCCCAAAGGACGTTCCAAATATTTGTTGTAATCCTGTTGTTGTTGTTGTGGTCTTCAGTCCTGATACTGGTTTGATGCAGCTCTCCATGTTACCCTATCCTGTGCAAGCTTCCTCATCTCCCAGTACTTATTGCAACCTACATCCTTCTGAATCTGCTTAGTGTATTCATCTCTTGGTGTCCCTCTACTATTTTTACTCTCCACGCTGCCCTCCAATGCTAAATTTGTGATCCCTTGATGCCTCAGAACATGTCCTACCAACCAGTCCCTTCTTATTGTCAAGTTGTGCCACAAACTCCTCTTCTCCCTAGTTCTATTCAGTACTTCATCATTAGTTATGTGATCTACCCATCTAATCTTCAGCATTCCCCTGTAGCACCACATTTCGAAAGCTTCTATTCTCTTCTTGTCCAAACTAGTTATCGTCCATGTTTCACTTCCATACATGGCTACACTCCATACATATACTTTCAGAAACGGCTTCCTGACACTTAAACCTATACCCGATGTTAACAAATTTCTCTTCTTCAGAAACGCTTTCGTTGCCATTGCCAGTCTACATTTTATATTTTCTCTACTTCGACCATCATCAGTTATTTTGCTCCCAAATAGCAAAACTCCTTTACTGCTTTAAGTTTCTCATTTTCTAATCTGATTTCCTCAGCATCACCCGACTTAATTCGACTACATTCCATTATCCTCGTCTTGCTTTTGTTGATGTTCATCTTATATCCTCCTTTTAAGACACTGCCCATTCCGTTCAACTGCTCTTCCAAGTCATTTGCTGTCTCTGACAGAATTACAATGTCATCGGCGAACCTCAAAGCTTTTATTTCTTCTCCATGGATTTTAATACCTAATTCGAATTTTTCTTTTGTTTCCTTTACTGCTTGCTCAATATACAGATTGAATAACATCGGGGAGAGACTACAGCCCTGTCTCACTCCCTTCCCAACCACTGCTTCCCTTTCATGCCCCTCGACTCTTATAACTGCAATCTGCTTTCTGTACAAATTGTAAATAGCCTTTCGCTCCCTGTATTTTACCCCTGCCACCTTTAGAATTTGAAATAGAGTTGGTTCAAATGGCTCTGAGCACAATGGGACTCAACTGCTGAGGTCATAAGTCCCCTAGAACTTAGAACTAATTAAACCTAACTAACCTAAGGACATCACACATATCCGAGGCAGGATTCGAACCTGCGACCGTAGCGTTCGCTCGGTTCCAGACTGTAGCGCCTAGAACCGCTCGGCCACTTCGGCCGGCTGAAAGAGAGTATCCCAATCAACACTGTCAAAAGCTTTCTCTAAGTCTACAAATGCTAGAAACCTAGGTTTGCCTTTTCTTAATCTTTCTTCTAAGATAAGTCGCAAGGTCAGTATCGCCTCACGTGTTCCAATATTTCTACGGAATCCAAACTGATCTTCCCCGAGGTCGGCTTCTACCAGTTTTTCCTTTCGTCTGCAAAGAATTCGTGTTAGTATTTTGCAGCTGTGACTTATTACTCCTAGACCCATAAATTTTAAAGTATTGTCAAGCGCTGAACTTGTAAAATTTTGAGTATAGTTACCTTCCTGTTTGAAATGTTGCTAAACTGGTAGCACCAAAAGCGGCCTCAAGTTATTTCGTATATGGTAATACTGAACCTGTAAATTTTTTCTGCATAAGGGTCACCTTTTTGTTTTAAGTTTAGTATCTAATGAGTGTTTTTCAAATTGTTATGGTAATGCTCTTTCTGTAATTGAAGATAGATTTGCCTGTTGAGATCTTACAGATATTTAAAGAGCTCTCGAGCTGTATTTTTGTAACTGTTAAACTTGTTGTTTTAAAGAGGTATTACTTGTTCTGAAAAAGAAAAAAAAAATGTTGGAAAACTTGGTACTTTTGGTTCGCCGTCCAGAAATCGGTCTGACAGTTATCATTGATTTATATGTTACCGACATTTTTAAGTATGTCTTGTTAAATAAAGGATTACCAACTAGTGTGCAGCAACAAATGCTCTTCTATAAACTCAGTCTCCAACTTCCTCCAGCCTTTTAAAATATGTCGTATCCTGGGGCGTGTCTATTCGAGACACTATTTGCAAATGGTATTCACGTGTACCACATAACGTGCCACAAAATTACCAGAAAAATTACAGCACAGAGACAGGAGGAGGATAGGCAGAAAAATAGGGTAGGAGGAGATGGACAGATAGTGGAGGAGGAGGAAATGGACAGAAAAGGAAGAGGAGGAGATGGACGGAAAGAACAGGGTGAGAAAGAGTGGGACGCGAAAAGGAAAGTGGAGGGCAACAGGAGATGGACATAGTGTGGAGGTGGAGAAGGTGGACAGAAACAGGGGATAGAGGAGATGGAGAGAGGAGGTGAAAGAAGAATTGGAGAGAGCTAGGGGAGGGGGAGATGGGCTTTTATATATATATATATATATATATATATATATAAAATGCTTACATAGGGAGGTCTCGAGCAAAAAGCTAGTAACAGATAGAATATTAAGCTCGAAACTGTAAGATAAAGAATACAATCTCAGCCCGTAACGAACGATCTCATAGTAACGCAAGCCGCCTAAAGCTCGCAGCATAGCGAAGGCAGCAAGTGTTGCAGTGTGAGGATGAGTGTCCGGCAGTCGTGGCTGGTTGATGTCGCTATGGGACACATGCGACAGTTGAATTTCTTCCCTGCCTTTCTTGTGAGACTCACTTCACTTTCTTCGCAGCTATCAATTCTAAACTAATTTTGAACGTATATTCGCGTTTAGCTGTCTTCCTGGACGAAACTTGTAGACATTTTCGTTTCGTTCTTATGCGTACAGGAATGCGAAACAGTAGTTAACACAGGAAGTGGTAGAGGACTTCAGCGCTTGAAGCCACAAAGCTGGGACCCGGAGACTTCTAACATCAAAGCGGTTTCCCGAAAACAGTAACTTACGGGACACAATGCAAAGTGGTTTTTACGTCCACGAGAGAGAAAAAAAGAAGAGGAAGTCGCTAGTGATTTATGGCGCGGGCGATACTGCAGAAGCGAATCTTTCTCGGACAAAGGAAAATTCTTGAGGGGGGGGGGGTGAGGTGGTTGATTTGTGGGCGGGGTCCGCAAACATTTCACAAGCAAATGACGTTATAACGTAACCCGAAATGGGAAAGGGGATGGCGGGAGAGCGCGGAGAGAGGGAGTCTGCCGGTTGCATGTTGGAGGCAGGAGACGAGGAAGAGAAGAAGAAGTGAGGGGCAAAAAAAGGAAGCCTGGGCAGGAATGCAGCTCTTCTGTCTCCACGACAGGAGCGACACACACAATACGAGCCGCTGGCGGCGTGTCGTCCGTTCAGTGTTTATCGCCGGCCGCTGCTTTATTCCGGGGCGCTTCACAATGCGCTTCGGCTGACACCTGGAGGCCGTTACGAAGGTCGTGCCTTCCTGGGGGACAGGCGAGAGAGAGAAAGGGAGGGACGAGGAACGCAGGCAATTATCATTCCCCGCTGCTTAATGCCCGTAACAGGCGGATTGGCCACATTCACGCGCACGGGCGCGGGAGATTATAGGAAAAAACGTCTTGCGGGGAAATATTTCCAGCACTCTCTAACTAAGGAGCGCCACCTGTGGCTTACCGGGACGGGCGAGCAGTTATCCGCGGAGTTTCGGTCGTTTTCGTTTTACTCGGTAACGCGCTTGTGTCCCTAAGCCGTCCCGTCGCATTTACGAGCGCCTCCCACCCCATTCCCTCCCGTCCGGGGTCGCCAGTTAACGGCAGGGGTCTCCATTACTCATCCGATTATTTGTGCGGAATTCATTACGCGGAGACCACCGTCTGCGTTTCCCGGAATTAATGAAGCGCCCTGGTGGTAGCGTCGGCGGCGGCAACGCGAATATGAAATTGTTTGCGCAGCTGCAATTAGCACGACCACAAACATCTGGCCGCGCCGTTTGTTATCTGATGCATTAGCACGCGCGCGAGTGCTGGTTATGTTAATTCCGATTGTTCCGCCACTCTGCTTTCTCCATATCGCGCTGCTCTAGTTTCAGATTTATGTATTTTTTTGTTCGTCCAATCTGGTCATAACAGCAATACCGTGCAATACTGATGACTTAGAATGACGATCATCGCCAGCTGTACAAATCTTGTTTATGAGCACTGTAACACTCCTTTTTAGTATAATGCCGTGTCTGGGTTGTAATGCACTGAAACACCAAAGAAACTTGTCTAGGTGTGCGTATTCAAACACAGAGAAATGTAAACAGGCAGAATACGGCGCTACGGTCGGCAACGCCTACATAAGACAACAAGTTCAAATGGTTCAAATGGCTCTGAGCACCATGGGACTCAACTGCTTTGGTCATCAGTCCGTTAGAACTTAGAACTAATTAAACCTAACTAACCTAAGGACATCACACACATCCATGCCCGAGGCAGGATTCGAACCTGCGACCGTAGCAGCAGCGCGGCTCCGGACTGGAGCGCCTAGAACCGCACGACCACCGCGGCCGGCAAGACAACAAGTATCTGGCGCAGTTGTTAGATCGGCTACTGCTGCTACAATGGCCGGTTATTAAGATTTAAATGAGTTTGAACGTGGTGTCATAGTCGCGCTCACGAGCGATGGGACACAGCATCTCCGAGGTAGCGATGAAGTTGGGATTTTCCCCGTACGACCATTTCACGAGTGTATCGCGAATATCAAAAATCTGGCAAAAAAAAAAAAAAAAAACCTGACATCGCTGCAGCCGGAAAAAGATCCTGCAAGAACGGAACCAACGATAACTGAAGGAAACCGTTCAACGTGACAGCAATTCTGAGCCATCGAGAAGTGTCAGTATGCGAACCGTTCAACGAAACATTATCGATATGGGCTTTCTGAGCCGAAGGCCCGCTCGTGTACCCTTGATGACTACACGACACAAAGATTTACGGTTCGCCTGGGTCCTTCATCATCGACGTTGGAATTTTGATGACTGGGAACACGTTGCCTGGTCGGACGGATCTCGTTTCACATTGTATCGATAGGATGGACGTGTACGGTTATGGAGGAAACCTCATGAATCCATGGACCCTGCCTGTCTGCAGGGGACTGTTCAAGCCGGTGGAGGTTCTGTAATGACGAGGGGCGTGTGCAGTTGGAGTGATACGGGACCCCTGATACGTCTAGATACGATTCTGACAGGTGGCACGTACGTAAGCATCCTGTCTGATTGCCTGCATCCATTCATGTCCATTGTGCATTCCAACAGACTTGGGTAATTCCAGCAAGACAGTGCGATACCCCACACGTCCAGAGTTGCTACAGAGTGGCTCGAGGAACATTATTCTGAGTTCATAACACTTGCGCTGGCCTCTAAACTCCTCACACATGAACATGATTGAGCAATTCCAGCAGGACAATGCGACACCCTACAGGTCCAGAATTTCTACAGAGTGGCTCCAGGAACATTTTTCTGAGTTCAAACACTTGCACGGCCCACCAAACTCTTCACACATGAACATTATTGAACATTATAGGATGCCTTACAACGTGCTGTTCGAAAGAAGATCTCCACCCTTCGTACTATTACGGATTTGTGGGTACCCCTACAGGATTCATGGTGTCAGTTCCCTCCAGCCACTACTCCAGACGTTAGTGGAGCCCATGCCACGTCGTGTTGCGGCACCTCTGCGTGCTCGCGGGGACCCTACACGATATTAGGCAGGTGTACCAGTTTCATTGGCTCTTCAGTGTATATAATCCGAAGCAATGCATGCATCTCCAAAGGAACAGGCTCTGCATTCACGATAAATAGCCGGACTGTGACTTCTCCTGATGTGGAAAGTCTGGCACTAGTATGCCCTGTACATGCAGTAAGTGGTAAGGTTGTTAACCGTTGTCATGGAGATTGTTCCACACGGTCGGCTGACTTTACCCTATACTGACACGGTGGTCACCTTCCACAATGTTAAATACATTTTCCTCCATGTCTGGTGTCCGAACATTTCAGGTACGTCCTTCATGATTTCCTGCTTTCCACAATGACCCTGTCTCAGACAAACAGTGAAACATTGTTAAAAATATGGAATGAACTTGCTAAATATGATTATAGTTCCGCGTCAGCCGTAGATAATGCTCAATAAATGAAAAGTTGTGCCGGACCGTGACCCGACCCCGGAGCACCCGCCTATCGCTAGCGGGCGCCTGTGCCACTTCGATTATCCAGAAGTGACCCAAATCTTCATTTGCTCTGGTGTCTACTATCCCTTGTGCTCATGTTATACTACCGTGGTCTCTACACAGCTGATGCGGAACCATAATCGCAATTTTCTAGTTCATTCTTAACTGAATGTGACTGTTGATCATAGACGCAGTGTCTGTCCTTCGGACATGCATGCATTGCTTCGGTCTATGTACTGCTGCTTTATAGTATTTCATACCGCAGCTAGGAAACATGACGAGAGAAAAGAGTGTCTCACCCGGTGTGGGAATCACGGTATATAGTATGAGTAGAAGGGAGAGGAGACACCACGACAGATGGAGATTTGGGCCGCTTCTGAAACAGTTCTCGGGTAGGTGAAGCTGCTAATGCAGCTCTAAGGCGCTGCAGTCATGGACTGTGCGGCTGGTCCCGGCGGTGGTTCGAGTCGTCCCTCGGGAATGGGTGTGTGTGTTTGTCCTTAGGATAATTTAGCGTAAGTAGTGTGTAGGCTTAGGGACTGATCACCTTCGCAGTTAAGTCCCATAAGATTTCACACACATTTTGAACATTTTGAATTTGCTAATGCAGCTACTCCAAACAAGGAGGAAATCCCGCTCTGAGTCCTCGTTCGGCACAAATTTTTATTTGTTCTGAGATATTCTACAGCTGATTCGGAACCACAATCGTATCTTACGAGTTCAGTAACTGTTATTGCCTGCATTGCCTTGCAGAGGACAGGGTTACTGTTAGTAATTAACGTACAGAGGAAGTGCCACAGGTCGTTTATCGTTTGCTAGGCTTAAAAGAGAGTTTACGTAAATCTGTCGTTAATCTGGCTCATACACCGATCAGCCTGCATATAATGACCCCAGACCTACTATCAACATAAACCGGTTCAGGGGATGGCAGCCTCACCTGGCGAGGAATAATTACTAGCCAGACACAACCTCAGAGCATGTAGTATCAGTGAGAGTGCTGGCCGTGTGTTGAGTGGGGAAGGCGCGTAATCTGTGACCGAGGGCAGATTGTGCTGGCCCATAGGCTCCGCAAGAGCATTTCGGAAACTGCACGACTTGTAGGATGTTCGAGGAGTGCTGGGATGAGTTCGACACGTGGCGAAACCAAGGCGAAACCACTTCCAGACGTCGTGAGGTTGGGCGGCCACCCAGCATTACAGATGTCGAACATTGTAGGCTGGGCAGACTGGTAAAACAGGACAGGCGGAGAACTGTTGCGGAACTAACATCAAATTTTAATGCTGGGCAATGTACAAGTGTGCATGAGCACAGAGTGACCGAACACCTCTAACTATGAAACTCCTCAGACGACGACCCATGCGTGTGCCAATGTTATCACCACGACGTCGGCAACTACGACTCAAATGGGCACGTGACCGCCCGTACTGGACGTTGGCGCAGTGGCAGAGCAGAGCTTTGCATGGTCTAATGAATCCCGATATCTCCTTAATCTTGCCGATGGGAGGGCGCGAATCCGTCGCCTTCCAGTTGAACAGCTCCTTGATACCCATTCTGCGGGACGGAGGCAAGATGACGGTGACTCCAAAAAGCTCTAGGGGACATTCGCGTGGGCCTCCACGGGTCCAATGGAGCAATTGCAAGGCACCAGGACGGCCCAGGAGTTTCGTACACTGATTGCAGACAACGTACACCTCTTCATGAAGGCCATGTTTCCCAACGAGGCCGGCCGGGGTGGCCGAGCTGTTCTAGGCGCTACAGACCGGAACTTCGCGACCGCTGCGGTTGCAGGTTCGAATCCTGCCTCGGGCATGGATGTGTGTGATGTCCTTAGGTTAGTTAGGTTTAAGTAGTGCTAAAATCTAGGGGACTGATGACCGCAGTAGTTAAGTCCCATAGTGCTCAGAGCCATTCGAGCCATTTCCCGACGACAGTGGCATTTTTCAACAAGATAATTCGCCATGTTACAAGGCCAGGAGCGTGATGGAGCGGTTCGAGTAACACAGTGGCAAGTTCCAATTGATGTGCTTCCCTCCCAGCCCGTTATACCTGAATCCGGGCCCGCATATCGTGGTCGCGCGGTAGCGTTCTCGCTTCCCACGCCCGGGTTCCCGGGTTCGATTCCCGGCGGGGTCACGGATTTTCTCTGCCTCGTGATGGCTGGGTGTTGTGTGCTGTCCTTAGGTTAGTTAGGTTTAAGTAGTTCTAAGTTCTAGGGGACTGATGACCATAGCTGTTAAGTCCCATAGTGCTCAGAGCCATTTGAACCTGAATCCGGTCGAACACATCCGGGATGTGATGGAGCGTGGCGTCAGAGCTGATCATCCCCCTCCCCGGAATTTACGGGAGCGAGATGTGGTCTCACCTCCCTACTGCGACCTACCAAGGGCCTGCCTTTTTCGCCGAGCGGTTCTAGGCGCTACAGTCTGGAACCGCGCGACCGCTACGGTCGCAGGTTGGAATCCTGCCTCGGGCATGGATGTGTGTGATGTCCTTAGGTTAGTTAGGTTTAAGTAGTTCTAAGTTCTAGGGGACTGATGACCTCAGATGTTAAGTCCCATGGTGCTCAGAGCCATTTGAACCATTTGAACCTGCCAAGGCCTCATTGCTTTCACTTCGAGTCATCGCTGTTGTCGCTGTCAGTGGTGGACATACCGGCTATTAGGCAGGTCGACATAATCTTCTGAGTGATCAGCCTACACTATGAGAATAAATTACATAAAATGATAACATGAAAAGTGGTACTTCAGGTTACATGGGACCACATGTAATGTAACATTTGACCATGCAAACTGCTTGAGAAATTACTTAAGCTCACTTTGAGTTATGTATACACAAATGCAGTCACATTAGACTAGCAACGTTCACAACTATATAAACCTTTTCATAAGTAACATGCATTAAATTGATTTATCCACTTTAAAAAGATACAAGTCGAAATTATCTTTAAACAAATGACCTTAAAACCAAGCCATTTACTGTTAGCATACTATAGAATGTTTAATAAGGGCTTCTGTTACTAACAGGCTTATACCCAATGGTGCTCTACGTATGTCATAAGCATAGCGCCACATACTTGGATCATGTATACATGGGAATATAGTATAATGAGCTATATCGAAAAACGTTACATATAGATCACAACAGAAAAGGAACTTTTCTAGCCTGTCTCCATCTTATTTGTTTTTTCATGTTTTATATTTTTATCAGGTTACCTTCCATTCAGAAAGCTGTTGCACTCAGCGACTGTTATATTTGACTTGTAAATTATCAGTCGTCCTTTTCAAATATTATTGTGCAGATCTAGATTTTGCCTAGAACCTAGCCATTCTCAGTGTACAATTATTTTTGCTCAATGCATGTAATGCCTGTTAGTCGGGCTTCATCCACTATTATATGCTTCTAGCCAAAATCTAGATCTGCACAATAAAATTTAAAAAGGACGACTGGACGCTGTAATCTATAATTTACAAGTTTTATATTTTTATAGGCTTTACCCTATTTCTATTGATGGCATAGGAGTGATTTTAGGTTAACAGTTAGGTTGGTTCAAATGACTCTGAGAACTATGGGACTGAACTGCTGTGGTCATCAGTCCCCTAGAACTTAGAACTACTTAAACCTAACTAACCTAAGGACATCACACACATCCATGCCCGAGGCAGGATTGGAACATGTGACAGTAGCAGTCACGCGGTTCCGAACTGAAGCGCCTTAGAACCGCTCGGCCACCGTGGCCGGCTAGATTCGCATAGTTTGGGCTATTTTTTAATGTATCTTTATTAAGACCTACCGAGCGAGGTGGCGCAGTGGTTAGCACACTGGACTCGCATTCGGGAGGACGACGTTTCAATCCCGTCTCCAGCCATCCTGATTTAGGTTTTCCGTGATTTCCCTAAATCGTTTCAGGCAAATGCTGGGATGGTTCCTTTCAAAGGGCACGGCCGATTTCCTTCCCCATCCTTCCCTAACCCGAGCTAGCGCTCCGTCTCTAATGACCTCGTTGTCGACGGGACGTTAAACAACACTAACCTAACCTAACCTATTAAGACCTGCATCAGTTGCCTCTACGTGCTATTATGTGCGCAGCCTACTGGTGCTTTATGGAAGCGTTCCTCTTCTAAATTTTTATATAGTACGTCATATCATTTTTGTTTATTATTTTCATATATTCTTTCTTTAGGATATTCTATGCAGCAGCCTACCTAGTAATTCATGCCATCTGAGCTTCGGCCTCTTAATTTCCACGTAGCACTTAATCCATTGCTTAACTGTTTACACATTTGATGTCTTCAGCTGTTTTGGTTAATTTTCAGTATACTGTTTTTCAACGAAGTCATAAGTCCGCTGTTCTGTAAGTGTGATCCTGTCTCTGCATCACTCTGCCACCGTTATTGTGTATCGGGGTTAAATGTTCAAATGTGTGTGAAATCTTATGGGACTTAACTGCTAAGGTCATCAGTCCCTAAACTTACATATTACCTAACCTAAATTATCCTAAGGACAAACACACACACCCATGCCCGAGGGAGGACTCGAACCTCCGCCGGGACCAGCCGCACAGTCCATGACTGCAGCGCCTTAGACCGCTCGGCTATTCCCGCGCGGCATCGGGGTTAAGGTTTGCTCTTTTCTTTCTGTATCTGCCAGCACTTCTTACTCGCTCTTTAAAGGTTTTCCTATTACTTCATATTTATTATATAGGCGGATGCGCTGTTTACTGTATGCTTATTTTATAGCATAACAGCAAATGTAATTGGTCTTTATAATGGCTCGTAGACGTTTCATTGATATTTTTATTTCGAAGTGTGCTATTAATTTTTTTTCGTTTCCTCTCTGTTTGTAGAAAGTCTTATGGTACCCTAATAAAGTGAAACGCGTAATTAAACAATAGTTATTGAAACAAATATATTTTCTCTTCAAAATAATCTTTATATGATTGTTGTACCAGCCAACCTGACGGAGTGGGAAAATGTTTATAAATTTATAAAAAATTGGTGCTAGACCCCACCCTTAGGAACGGCGGCAGCTGGGATCAATCCAAAAGAACTTAAGTTACCACCCCTCCGGAAAAAGGGGGCAGTTCCCCTACTCTCGTTAATTTCTTGGATACCACCTAGACATTTACCGCGTCAAACACTCGTATAGATAAACTCCAAACGTAGGTGCCATGACTGCAGCGCCCTAGACCGCTCGGCTATTCCCGCGCGGCATTGGGGTTAAGGTTTGCTCTTTTCTTTCTGTATCTCCCAGCACTTCTTACTCGTTCTTTAAGGGTTTTCCTATTACTTCATATTTATTATATAGGCGCATGCCCTGTTTAGCATTTGCTTATTTTATAGCATAAAAGCAAATGTAATTGGTCTTTATAATGGCTCGTAGACGTTTCTTTGATACTGTCATAATGCGAGAAAGCGAGTCCTCAGCCCCCTCAGGATTCTATCTATGGTCGTAACTTGTTCAAATGGTTCTGAGCACTATGGGACTTAACATCTGAGGTCATCAGTCCCCTAGAACTTAGAGCTACTTAAACCTAACTGACGTTAAGACATCATACACATCCATTCCCGAGGCAGGATTCTAACCTGCGACGGTAGCGGTCGCGCGGTTCCAGACTGAAGCGCCTAGGACCGCTCTGCCACTCCGGCCGGCTATGGTCGTAACTGCTGCCTAAAGTATCCAGAAGCGTTCACTTCACTCATCGGCCCAGCACCAGCTGCGATAGCGACAAATTCCTTATCAAATCTGATGTGCAAGGTACTGCCTTGCAATGACCTCAGCTGGCACAACTGCAAAGAAACTTAGGTTACTGTTAGGGCCTCGTAGATAACGAAGGAGCCCGGACATCGCAAGCATAGTGTGACCGACAAAGGGGCCCGGTAGACTCCACTACCTGTTGTGCGGTGATTCATTTATCGGAGGAGCTAGGTGTGCCAGCGAGCCTGCGCTATCTGCTCTCCTGTAACGCTCTGCGGCCCGCAGCCGGCCGAGTGCCGAACCAGAACTAAGAAGAGCACTAGCAAGCACCACGTGCAATGTAACGTGCAATTAATGGTACATATTTCGTTAGATTTCTAACCTCCGTAATCAGCTTGTAAGGTTCGTTTTCTAATTAACATCCGCACTGTAGTTACAGAAACACCATAAGGATCTCTTTACACTGATCAGCCAAAACATTACGACCAGAGCCCATCGCGACATGGGATGTCACCTGGTGGCGTTGCGGGCACACGACAGAAGTGTGTAAGCGGTGTACACATGTTTCCATTGAGACAACTGACTTTGAAAAAGGGCAGATTATTATTACGCAGAGCCTGTGAAAGGGTAACTTGAAAATGGAGAAGCTGGTTGAATTTTCTCGTGCTACTGTCGCGAGCACCTCCGCGAAGAAGTGGAAGGACAGTGAAACTATAACTAGGCGCCAAATGGTTGGACGTCCACGACTATTCATAAAACTTGGGGTTCAGAGCCTTCTATGCCCTGAAAAGCAGTCTAGATGGCGAGCTGTGGCATCTCTGCCGAAAGAGCACAATGCTGGTGCACGCACAAGTGTTTCGGAGCACACCGTTCATCGCACGTTGTTGAAACAAACAGAAAGGTGAAACACATATTTTTTTTGATAAAAGTATGTCATTTTTACACTGAATATTTATACACTTAAGGTTCTAGATTCATAGCTACTCAAATGACGACCATGATTATGCTTCAGTAGCCACAGTATGTTATGGTAAAACAAGTTACAAAGTGTAATGTTGCTATAACAAGTAGTCGTAGTTCTTGAGATATGGGAACTTGAGGTACAAAAAAACATTTCGAGAAAATTGTGCTCGAAGTTTAAAACGAGGAAAAAATCAGTCACATTTTTAAATTAAGGCTTAATAGAACCCATATGCATCATCTTCTTTGCCACTCTCCTTTCCTAAAAGCTTCTTCCTTCTGGTTGACCTCGCTTCTTTGGCGATGAACTCGGCCTTCACACTGTGTCTTGGTAAGTCTCAACTTGTCGAGTAATTTCTACCCCCTTTACAGTATGACAGCACGGAATGATCTTAAGAGGGGGTGGAGCTCTTATTCTCCCCATGTTTCCGTCATTAAATGTTAATACAGGTTCACTAACACCCGTTTCAGCGTTTTTAACTCCTCACACATTTTAGGTACTCGTGTCTAAGACTCATTAGGATCCCCATTTAGACACTTTTGGAGGACTTCTGGGTGAGTTAGGTTCCTATAAGTTGGCTTCGTGGGATCCATAACAGCTTCAGGAGCAGTGTTCAAAACGCACTCATGAAACTATAGCCTTCCGGAATTTACACGATGATTCAGGTTCAGGAGGGCGAATTGAATGTATCGGTTTTCCGTCAGTTGATAGCTTATGGAAGTATGAGGCCCTGACTGCCTTTTTCATTCTTGCTAAATCATTTCGGTTATCGCTGATGGCCATTCCTGAAGCTGATCTAACGTATGATCACACAGTCAACCTCTCGACCCTCAGCGTGGTGGTCCGAACAGTTTGTTTAAATTTTCTGACGCAAGTGTCCATCCGCTTTTGCACACGTGCAACATATTGTAGTTTCTTTATCTCCACATTTTCACATGGATTTGATTCAACAATACACTTATAGGCTTCACAATCGCATACAAAGAGATGCACATCCGATATCAGATAGTATCAGAGACACGGAAGCAATACAATAAAATACAACGAAATACTTCTAAACGTCATACAAGGATAGTTGATATGCCATTTTCTGCAGGAAATGAACGAAGAACATTGCCCGACTTGTTCTGTAACAGTTTTTCACTTGCAAACTCCATATAATGAGAATTAAACCAGCAGGCTGGCTCTATCCTGATGCATTTCAGCTTGCTACGTATCTCCAATAAATCATTACTGTTTTGAAAGCCTTCAAGTCAATAACGAAAAAAATGAAATTCTAAAGTTGCTTCATCAGTGTTGAGCTCACACTTAATACTAACATAGTTTCTTCCTTACTGTTTAACACCTATTGAATTGTAGTTTATTTGTGTGAGAAGATTTGATATCTATTATTGT
The DNA here is from genome assembly GCF_021461395.2 of Schistocerca americana. Lineage (NCBI taxonomy): Eukaryota > Metazoa > Arthropoda > Insecta > Orthoptera > Acrididae > Schistocerca > Schistocerca americana. The sequence goes on along the minus strand of NC_060119.1, from coordinate 157,724,213 downwards.
ACTTTATAATGCAAAAGAAAAGTTTGAAAACACTTGCTGTTTTAATTTGGTCACTACACAAAAACTTACATTATCGTGTTTGCGAATATTACTGTAATAGCTTTATTTTATTTCTTATGTTTACGATCTCTAGTGCACTAGTATCTGGTGTAACATAGTAAAAGTCACATATTTGCTCTCGTAACTTCTACAAACACTTTTCAATGAAGACAATGCTAATCCTGGTAGTAGGGACAATGGTACAGGTAATCAACTTTCTCGGATTTATAAGAAGTTTTTACCCACACAGAAGATTAAGTAGCTGAAAAATACTGTAACATTAGTCCATTGCGATTTATTATTTATAGATTAAAACAAACATACAGATATTTCTGTTAGTGGCTGACAACAGTGTACTGAAAACATTACATCAATATTTAAGTCATTTGTAGGCTAATAATTGTAGCTGTTACAAGTCGTATGTTTTTAGGTTGGATACCACCTCCAAGTACATGTGGTAACAGCAAGCCTTTAATGCTTCTTTTCCACTGGGAAATACGTCACCTGTTCAAGAGTGCATGCGTAGACGCAAAATGGGTAGTCTATATTAATAGGCGCAGTCCATTCAGTGGAACCGCTACGACAGAAACCTCACATCGTAGTTTGTGACGGGGTTGTGGGAAGACTACTCAACGCACAGAAAAAACAACCAAAAAAGTGATGTGTGTACATATTAGGTACCACGTATAAAAATATGTCCACTTATATCCGTTATACCCCGTAGATTATACGGATAACTTGACATTATGCTTTTTTTTTTTTTTTTTTTTTGTTAGTACTTTCAGTCGCGACCCTTTCAACGCCTTGTTATTAATGTTGTGAAAGATGTCACACACAGCGAAAAAGTATTGAGATATAGCCAAAACTGTGCTTCAAGCATGATGCTGACCTACATCAAAGCGTAGTAATTCACTGGAAAAATCCTCAGGAAATGTAGTCCATCATTAAAGGAGATAGCTTAAAGAACAACCATTTCACCAATGCTTGAATATTCCTCGTCTGTTTGGGGTCTGTACGAGGTTGGATTGACAGAGAAAATATAGAAGATTCAAAGAAGAGCAGCACGTTTCGTTACAGGTTCATTTAGTAAGCACGAAAGCGTCGCAGAGATGATCAACCAACACAGACATTACAAGAGTGATGTTCTGCATCACTGTTAAAGTTTCTTGAAACTGTACGTTCCGAGAGATTCGAGCCCACGCAGAGCCCACCGGCAATCGCTTTCCCTGAAAACTATGGCGAAGGGGGCATGTGACAGTGATACAAAAAATATCTTCCGAAATACGCCGCATAGTGGCTTAGGAAGTACAGATGCAGATGTAGAACTTGGAGAGGGCCCTGTGAGGCTGCAAGCCTGTCTTCCAATAGCACGTTGCTTGAGAACCAAAGAGCAAAAATTTATTGCGAGACGGCTCTCCTTATATGGCGGTCGGTATCCATGAATAACTAGAACGCAGATGATCTACGCTAATGACTGTATCATTCCAAAAATGGAACGCTCGTAAGGGAAGCGAGAAATGAAGCAGTATCCCATTTAAAACCGCGATTCGTACATATGCGTCATTGTCGGCGCTCGCGGCCAGACAGAATCTGTGAATAGCATCGTGGGGAAAATGAGGCGTAGAGGATGCCTGGGAGGCCTTCGTGTTCGTTATCTTCTTCCAAGCCTCGGATGCGGGTATTCAGGCGTTGGCTGCTGTCTTGCTGCAGTAATAAAGATCTCTGGCGTTGCCCAGAGATAATAGTTGTACAGACCAGCACCTGTTGTTTGCTGGAGTGCTTCTTCGCCGTAAACCGCGCCTCACGACCTTCGTTCTACCTAAGTACTACATTTATGCTAACACAAGGATGCTGCTTTGAACATTAAATACACATAAACTGCTGCTACTTTACTAGAGGTGTGGAAGGAAGTTACCGTTAGTAATTTACTTGCCCTCCGCATCAAACTGAGCGAAAAGATATTACGGCGACTTTAAAGACGGGGATTACGTAATGGGTACCTTATCCGACAGTATGCGCAGAGTTAAAGGGATGTAAAAGGAATGAAAGGAACAATCTTTGCAGCCGTTCTTATATGAATACGTAGTTCTGTAGGCACCACATTTACTGCAGGGTTATTGTCATAATGCACTGTTTAATCTACAAACCAGCAACGCGAAGTAATGGTAACCTGTTAGAATGAAGAAATTATGAGTCCATAATTATTAAAGTTTCTCAAGATTACAAACTGGCGTTGGCCTCCGACAGTGGCATTCGCACTACGACGAAGAGGGAAAATTTTCCAAAACGTTCTGCCAGACAACAAGTTTTGGCGTACGATGCCAATTAAATTCTACAACTGCACAATAATTTAGAAACATAAAGGAAATTTATTAATAAATAACAGTTCATTTATCCGTGCTATAAGAATAATAAAAATATATTTACATGCGACGTGTCTTTTCTTTTCGACGTGTTCGAAATTTCTCCGTTCTGAACATATTCTATAGGGTGGCACGGAGAGCAAAGTTCCAGGATACGAAGAAACACAGTAGAGGAAAGGAAATACAGCTCTAAGCTGACAATAGCAGATGTTGAAAGAGACCACCATTCATCTCTTTGCACTTTCAGGCCCTGGCGAATAAGTTTCTGAAGGTAGATCGAAGATGGACTCCTGGAATGGCTTCATTCTCATCCGAAATGTTCTGCTGCAGTTCTTGAAGACTACGAGGTTTGCTGGAATGCACCTTAGACTTGAGGGCTCCCCACACGAAACAATCGCACACTGACAGGTCAGGTGACCTGAGTGAGCAGCTAGGGCAGCGATCAGACTGACCTCTGCTAAGAAATTTGTCGCGCTCCAAAGTTCGACCGGTTGCGTGGAGAGTTCCTCTATCCTATTGGAAGTAACTGTAGGTCTTTTCATCCTCCATTAATGCTGCCACAAATCGTCTTAAAACGTTAGCAGTGTAAAGCGCCGAAGTCAGCGACCGATGAAAGAAGATGGGACCAACAATGCGGCGTGCAGCCACTGCACATCAAACCCTAAACGTCTCATCATGCAATGGTGTTATGTGGAAGTTATGCGGATTCTCCACTACCCAGAACCTACGATTCTGAGAGTTGACATAACCATTCAAGTGAACCCAGGCCTTGTCAGACAAAAAGAACAGATCCATGTCCGAATCATTCATTGTTGTCTCAGTGAACAGCCAATCACAAAACTCGAGACGCTGAGTAGCGTCTGCTGGTTTTGACACATGAATAACAGACACTCTGTAGGGATGCATGTGTTGGTTCAGGTGGACTATTCGTCGGCATGATCTACGTGATATACCAGTCTCTTGCGACAGGCGTTGGGTAGATTTGGTAGGACTCTGAAGCATTTTCTGGTGAACTGCAGCCACGTTTTCTGGTGCGCAGGGTCGTTTCGAAATGTTTTTTGACTTGTTCGAAACATATCCTGTCTGACACCATTTTCTGACTAAGCGCTGCATGGCACTCTTTGCTGGCACTTTGACACCATTCGACTTCTCAGCATGCAACTGACCGCACGGTATTCACGATTTTGTTGTCACATAATTTTCTACAACGAACACCCGCTTCTCTACTGTGAGTAATATAGTCCCCTTTGTACTGTTCCACTCACACTGACGAAGGCCACACTACGCTCGGAACCGGTGCGGATTACATGGTGGGCGTACACATGGTGGGCGTGTCGCGGGGTGAGGTTGTATGCAGACATTTACGTCTAATAGTATCCAGTCGTCCGAGCCACTTTTATTTGCTCCACCCTATATGTCCACCCGCGGGATCAAACACAGAAGCCGGCCGCGGTGGTCTAGCGGTTCTAGGCGCTCAGTCCGGAGCCGCGCGACTGCTACGGTCGCTGGTTCGAATCCTGCCTCGGGCATGGATGTGTGTGATGTCTTTGGCTAGTTAGGTTTAAGTAGTTCTAAGTTCTAGGGGACTGATGACCACAGATGTTAAGTCCCATAGTGCTCAGAGCCATTTGAACCATTTTCAAACACAGAAATAGCGTCCGTTCTTTTGGACATGTCCAAAGGACATACATGCACCGTGAATGCTGATATGACTATCCAGTACAGAACACTCTTGCCCTACCTCGTGCGGGACTACGCGTGTTGCGATAAGCAAAAAGAGGAGAAAGGGCTAGTGGGCGCTACTTCGGTACTGTGCCGCAAATGGGAATTTAGACTCTGGAGTGGAGGTGTCCTTGAGTAGTCCTTGCAGTTGTGCCTAACCACTGTACCAACGTGACGTAGATGGTTAATGCATCTGCCATGTAAGCAGGGAAACCGGACTGGAATCCCGGCTGTGTAAAAATTTTCATTTGTCGTCAGTTCACGCTTTCATCGTAGTTTCTTCTTCCTCAATAAGTAGTGTTTCATATGTGAAGACAGTAACAGTTCTCGAAAGAACAGAATACTGTTGATGACCGTGCAGCTTTTCCACCTCGAGGAATATCAACAACACCTGTCGGCAGCTGAGGGTTTCAGTTAGTCATCATTTAATAGTGTTTCAGGTTGTAACTGGGACTGAAATGGGTAAAATTTACAACCACACAGTGCTATTGAGGAATTTGTGAGAAATGTCTGTTGTCTATAGCCATACAATCCGATACAAAAAAAATAAAACAAGGAAATATATGTAAAAGTACGGTTCCGGTGAAATTAAGTCGCTGATATGATTAATAATATGGGACAATGGATGAAAACAGCGGTAAGGTCTGGTGTCCATCAGGATCTAGTCGACGAAATCTTTATTATGCAACTATGGTGGAAAACAATATAAGTACTATTGTTAAACTTTTTTCAGAAATTAACCCAGCACCATATGTGTGAACTAAGTAAATGACATCTCATTTCCGGAAGTGACCAATTTATTACTAGATCCCAAAAACAGTTATTCCCTTGAAATTAAAATACATGTGACCCCATTTTCGTGCCACGTAAGTGAATATTTTGATTCAAGCATGGGGACAGAATTCAAAAAAATGAAATAATTTTTCCTAATTTTTTGGTATGATGAATAAAATGCAGTAATCTACATCGAAAAATAAAACAGTACGAAATGTGCAGCTTACCGTTTACAAGCCTTCGAAAACCGTTAGATAATGACTCATTAAGGCTTTAAGCGATTCCGTTCAGTTCTTCGTAAAAGTAGGCACCGCGTAATTGTATCTGTAAAACATATTTCTGTTTTGTTGCTAGGTTGCAGACGGTAGCAGAGAAAACCATGTGGGGCTAACATTTCATTAGCTACAAGGTAACTTTCAATAACTGATAGACAGTTCTGTAGACAAACACGAAATTATGACATTTGGTAAGTTATTAGTGTACACTTTACATTTCCTACTGTGCCACACTGACCCGTTACCGTGGAATAGGTTTCACAAGAGTTTCTACTACCCAGAATTATTGTATGTAACGTTAGTTAATGAAACTGTGAGTTGTTAATACAGTACTGAACACGACTGCAAACTATTACTACCAGATTCCTTCCAAAAATGCTGTAAAATGAAGTACTGTCATAATTTTGTATGGCAGTACGTGTTCGACAATTTTTAGCTAGTGCCACACCTACATTCAGCTAATCTAAGTGATAAAAATAAAGTTGTGTGGCACTACTTCCCGACAGAATCCAAAACGCAGGATCGGTCTCCTAGTCGGAAAGGGCTTTCTTCCGTGATGAGAGGTTTGTCTTACGCGTGCTTGTGGGATCTAGGTGAGGCTGAGAAACCTGGACACTGTCTCAGCAGTGTGAAGAGCTAATAAGATATTTTGAACCGAAGGTGTTTTTCAAAAACTAAAGGTCGCATGGTGAAGGTGGAGTATTTAGTTTTTATTTATTTATTTAACCTGATCTGATCCGAGCCATTAGGTCTTCTCTTACATTGGATCAGGGTTTCACACATACAGTACCTTGTTTAGATCATACTTACCTAAGAAATAACATGACTAAGAGTATTATAATGATTTGAGTGTCTGAAGTGGCAATGTGTGTAACTAATACTGACTATAAGGTAATAAAGTTAATCCTGGCAGTACTTGAAGTACGTCAGCTGCTGCCACTATTAAAATTAATAATAATAATGACAATAATAACATTAATAGTAGTGGCAGATATAAGAAGAATTTATAGGTGTGCAAAATAGATGTGTTTTGATATTGCGAGTTCTGGAGAAAGGAAACGTACGGAGATCGCACAAGCTAAGAACACTGGGTAATGAGCAATATCTGACTGCAAAGAAGGATGTCAAGTAACGAATGCGTACAGGTCAACTTATTGTTGCTTTAGTTGATATGTCATTAACTGTCTTCAGAAGCTGAAGTTGTTATTCATTTCTAATACAACACGGATGGTCATCTTAGAGTTTGGTTCCAGCTACTGAGAAAGACTTCGAGTAAGTGTCTGAACGATGGAGTGGGATAAGGTTTTGCTCTGCTAGGAACGAAAGTTTCTGCTATGTTGTAGAGACAAGAGCGTTAACGATGAGGAGAGATGGGGGACAGTGTTCCTTGATATGATAGCAGAGACGCAGAGAGTGTGTTCTGCGTTTCTTTGAATCCTACAGAACAGCTGTGCATATGGCTGTGAAATGTGATTAAAGAGTTGAACATCAGTGATGTAACGAACACGGGTATTCATAATTAGTTGCAGATGCAGTGATTTCCTGAGAAATACCTTGCAGGATAACATCGCCGTAAGCAATAATTGGAAATAAAGATGGTTCGAATGGCTCTATGGGACTTAACTGCTGTAGTCATCAGTCCCCTAGAAGTTAGAACTACTTAAGCCTAACTAACCTAAGGACATCACACACATCCATGGCCGAGGCAGGATTCGAACCTGCGAGCGTAGCGGTCGCGTGGCTCCAGACTGTAGCGCCTAGAACCGCTCGGCCACTCCGACCGGCTCAACGCCTTTGACACACTGTCCAGCGAGTGCAGCAAGGTGGAGGTTCTCTGCTATTTTTGGTGCCATTATATGGGGCCGACGTACGGTGGTCATGCAAAGCGCCGTAACGGCTGTACGATACGTGCTGCTCCATTCCAGCTTTCCTACGACGACAGTTGCTGCACCCCTCTGTAACCCAGCTCTTCTTACTGTTGTGTATGAAGCTGTACACAACACGGTTATTGCAGTTTATGAATTATTAATTGATCCTCAATACTGCGAGTGCTTATTCCAATTTCATCCAACAGAGAATCTGAGTCGGTGATGTTTCGATGCACAGTCAGGTTCATAATGTCGTTGATGCAGAAAACCAGTGATGGGAAATGAGGGACGCATGCCACAGGTGCTCCCGCTCTGTGCGGGCTGAATACGACGGGCAGAACGCAGCCGCGGCGAGGACGTGCGCCGACTGTACGTCTGCGTCTGCATTTAAATGGCGGCATAACTCGCTGGGCGGCTTGCGGGCTCCCGGAGCTCTGCGCCTGCAGTAGAAATGAGTCGCTCTGCCTGGCGGCCTTCGCAGATGAAATGTGGCGGCTCTTAATGGAGGAGCAGCGGCCGACTAGATCTGTCCAGCACTCGGCGGGCTACCGTAGCGATGCTGGATCTGCTGCGGTCGCGACACGCCGTAAAAGTTCGCCGCCACAGGGCCGAGGGGCAAGGCCAGTGGTAGGTGCCTCGTGCGCATGCGCAGCGCGACTAGCCGTGTTCTAGCGGCGGTGCTGTGTTTGAACACGACACGAACGGCTCTACCAGTTCACGCTACAGCTCAAGGTTTCACAATCTACTAAGCGGTCTACTGCGAACAGCGGACAGTTTAGAAGACACCTCGGTGGCCACGGTAAAGTTCGGCGATAAAATTCTTTTATTTCATGTCTATGGTCACCAACTTGAGGTCCTCAGACCACCGCTTTCGGCCAGCAATGCCGCTCTCCACATATGTTTTGCAAAAAAAACATGTCCTAATACACCGTTTTTATAAAACAGATCTGAAGATGGTCATTTCTGGCCGAAACAAGTGGTCTGAGGACCACAAGTTGGTGACCATAGACGTGAAATAAAAGAAATTTATTCTACATTTTCGGGTCACTGTTCCATTCGCGACCATGTCGCAGCTTGTGAAACTTACGCGACCTTGAGCATAACAAAAATGGTTCAAATGGCTTTGAGCACTATGGGACTTAATATGTGTGGTCATCAGTCCCCTAGAACTTAAAACTTCTTAAACTATCTTACGAACATCACACACATCTTTGCAGGATTCGAAACTGCGACCGTAGCAGTCCCCGGTTCCAGACTGAAGCGCCTAGAACCGCTCGGCCACTCTGGCCGGCTGAGCATAACACATCGTTCTTTGAGTTATGACACAGAGGTAATATCTCACGGACGTGCGTAACTACAAGACAGCAATTTAATTTATGAACAAACGGCAACAGAACCGCTGTTTACCGAATACATTTACGTGAGTTATAAGAAATTTACCACATCTGTTTGATGAAAAGTAAAAGCAATTTATTACGATATCAAGGGCGCGAACTGCAGCATATCGTTGTTCAGTGCTCCACATTTTTTTAAAAATAGAAATGCATTTATTTTCCAGCCTCACGACCACCAGCAATGTAAAAATTACTGTTATTCTTAAAAAACCGAACGTAAAGTCATTCATGTGTCCCTTCTGAAAATATACGTGCTGTGACTGAAAATCGATAGTATAAAACATCTAAACATGTCCATGTATCTGTGAACAGTAATAAGCTGGGCGGGATGGCCAAGCGGTTCTAGGCGCTACATTCTGGAACTGCGCGACCGCTACTGTCGCAGGTTCGAGTCCTGCCTCGGGCATGGATGTGTGTGATGTCCTTAGGTTAGTTAGGTTCCAGTAGTTCTAAGTTCTAGGGGACTGATGACCTCAGAAGTTTAGTCCCATAGTGCTCAGAGCCATTTGAACCATTTTTTTGTTCAGTAATACTGGTTCTTTTTTCTAACTGATTCGAGCAATTAAAAGCAGCGCAACTTTTCACAATTTTTGTTCGCGCTCACTGGAATGTGTACTCAGTGCAACTAGGCTGTGAATAACAAACACTTTGTGTATGCCCTAGTAAGTATGTAATGTTTGATCTGTGTTCATACAAACTCAGTGCAGTTCACCCTATCACCCCAATGGTGTCCAGCCGAACGTTCACAACGTCCCGCGTCTGCACGGCCCCCGGCGTGTCTAATTATTTTCACAAGGCTGGAGAATATCTCCTGCATTTCTCGAGCTTCCGATCGCTTTGCACTCTAGCGTCATCTTTTGGTGCTATCTCTACTACGCCTCTTCGCGTTGTTAATGTACGATGGATTTTAATAATAGAAAACAGTGTGCACCACCGACCTCATCGTCTTGCAGGATGCAGGTCGTAAACAAAAACAGCAACTAAGACTGATTCATTCAAATTCTCGAGCTGCTGTTGGCTCCACGATCTAGTGACGGATTTTGCTAGCAGGGAGTATCGTACCTGGACGACAGAGTCCCTAGGAACATATGATGTTCCCTGGTCGGCGTTCAAACTAGGACCAATTTTAGAATAACATGAAGGAACGCGCAGTAGAAACCACTGTTTTGCTACTGCGAGAAAATGAGGATGTATTTTGTGCAGCGTTTGCAAATACTACGAATTCTGTAAGGAGTACAAGTGTAGCTCTTTCTGTTGACTGAGGAAAGCGTACTGAACAACGTTACATCAGTATCACCTACATCTGCAGATTCATAATTACAGATGCTACATGTAGCGTGGTTTTAGGTTGGTTAGTACGTCCAAGCATGAGTGGCGCAAGCAAGCCATTAATGTTTATTTCCCGTGGCCATCTGGTCAGGTATTTAAGTATAGTTGCACGGGTATAAAACGGAAAGTCTAGACTTCCAGGTGTAAGTCCACTTCGTGGCGCAGTTACAGGTGTCCAGGGTACATCAGGTGGCGAACTATGTGAAAAACTATTAGACGCAGAGCACAAACAACAACACAATGAAGTGGGTACGTATTTAGGTACAAACTACTGTAATATCTGTACGTATGCCCCTAATACCCAATATCTAAGTGTAGTATTAAAGCTGTTTGTGTGGGACTGTTAATTATTCAGTTATGGCGTTCTACGACGTGTAAAATTCTGAATATTGTTTTTTAAGCTGGGTACATAGCCTGTGAGTAGTTAAGCCATACTTCGTGAGTCGTGCGCCATGTTTTGCCATGAAGAAGGAGAATTTTTTTTACCATGAAACACAAAATTTTACAAATGAACTTATTCTCTTTAATGTCTTAACAATTTTCCTTGTTTTGAAAATGGAAATTGGTGATGGTTGCAACTAGCTTCTGTTTCATAACGCTTTTAATTTGTAATTGGTTTTCGGTGATACTCCTTCTTAATTTGATTTCACATAGTAATTATTGGTGTGCATTAGAGTAATAATGTAAGGCATAGACAAGGTTTTTCTCCAATGCAAAAATGTGAATAGAATGTGATGTCGTAGGAACACGGCCGTTTTGTACCTTGGAAGAGTTTGTCACATTTGGAGAAACCTTAGTTTTCGGGAGTTGTTGATGTTGTTGTGGTCTTCAGTCCTGAGACTGGTTTGATGCAGCTCTCCATACTACTCTATCCTGTGCAAGCTTCTTCATCTCCCAGTACCTACTGCAACCTACATCCTTCTGAATCTGCTTAGTGTATTCATCTCTTGGTCTCCCCCTATGATTTTTACCCTCCACGCTGCCCTCCAATACTAAATTGGTGATCCCTTGTTGCCTCAGAACATGTCCTACCAACCGATCCCTTCTTCTGGTCACGTTGTGCCACAAACTTCTCTTCTCCCCAATCCTATTCAATACTTCATCATTAGTTATGTGATCTACCCATCTAATCTTCAGCATTCTTCTGTAGCACCACATTTCAAAAGCTTCTATTCTCTTCTTGTCCAAACTATTTACCGTCCATGTTTCACTTCCATACATGGCTACACTCCATACAAATACTTTCAGAAATAACTTCCTGACACTTAAATCTATACTCGATGTTAACAAATTTCTCTTCTTCAGAAACGCTTTCCTTGCCATTGCCAGTCTACATTTTATATCCTCTCTACTTCGTCCATCATCAGTTATTTTGCTCCCCAAGTAGCAAAACTCCTTTACTACTTTAAGTGTCTCATTTCCTAATCTAATACCCTCAGCATCACCCGACTTAACTCGACTACATTCCATTATCCTCGTTTTGCTTTTGTTGATGTTCATCTTATATCCTCCCTTCAAGACACCATCCATTCCGTTCAACTGCTCTTCCAAGTACTTTGCTGTCTCTGACAGAATTACAATGTCATCGGCGAACCTCAAAGTTATTATTTCTTCTCCATGGATTTTAATACCTACTCCAAATTTTTCTTTTGTTTCCTTTACTGCTTGCTCAATATAGAGATTGAATAACATCGGGGAGAGGCTACAACCCTGTCTTACTCCCTTCCCAACCACTGCTTCCCTTTCATGTCCCTCAACTCTTATAACTGCCATCTGGTTTCTGTACAAGTTGTAAATAGCCTTTCACTCCCTGTATTTTACCCCTGCCACCTTTAGAATTTGAAAGAGAGTATTCCAGTCAACATTGTCAAAAGCTTTCTCTAAGTCTATAAATGCTAGAAACGTAGGTTTGCCTTTCCTTAATCTTTCTTCTAAGATAAGTCGTAAGGTCAGTATTGCCTCACGTGTTCCAGTATTTCTACGGAATCCAAACTGATCTTCCCCGAGGTCGGCTTCTACTAGTTTTTCCATTCGTCTGTAAAGAATTCGTGTTAGTACTTTGCAGCTGTGGCTTATTAAACTGATGGTTCGGTAATTTTCGCATCTGTCAACACCTGCTTTCTTTGGGATTGGAATTATAATATTCTTCTTGAAGTCTGAGGGTATTTCGCCTGTTTCGTACATCTTGCTCACCAGATGGTAGAGTTTTGTCAGGACTGGCTCTCCCAAGGCCGTCAGTAGTTCCAATGGAATTTTGTCTACTCCGGGGGCCTTGTTTCGACTCAGGTCCTTCAGTGCTCTGTCAAACTCTTCACGCAGTATCGTATCTCCCATTTCATCTTCATCTACATCCTCTTCCATTTCCATAATATTGTCCTCAAGTACATCGCCCTTGTATAGACCCTCTATATACTCCTTCCACCTTTCTGCTTTCCCTTCTTTGCTTAGAACTGGGTTTCCATCTGAGCTCTTGATGTTCATACATGTGGTTCTCTTATCTCCAAAGGTCTCTTTAATTTTCCTGTAGGCAGTATCTATCTTACCCCTAGTGAGATAAGCCTCTACATCCTTACATTTGTCCTCTAGCCATCCCTGCTTAGCCATTTTGCACTTCCTGTCGATCTCATTTTTGAGACGTTTGTATTCCTTTTTGCCTGCTTCATTTACTGCATTTTTATATTTTCTCCTTTCATCAATTAAATTCAATATTTCTTCTGTTACCCAAGGATTTCTACTAACCCTCTTCTTTTTACCTACTTGATCGTCTGCTGCCTTCACTACTTCATCCCTCAGAGCTACCCATTCTTCTTCTATTGTATTTCTTTCCCCCATTCCTTTCAATTGTTCCCTTATGCTCTCCCTGAAACTCTGAACAACCTCTGGTTCTTTCAGTTTATCCAGGTCCCATCTCCTTAAATTCCCACCTTTTTGCAGTTTCTTCAGTTTTAATCTACGGGTCATAACCAACAGATTGTGGTCAGAGTCCACATCTGCCCCTGGAAATGTCTTACAATTTAAAACCTGGTTCCTAAATCTCTGTCTTACCATTATATATTATATTATATATTATATATATATTTCGGGAGTAACTTTCGTAATTTTTGAACAAGACTGAAGCACACATAAAGTGAATGCTATCTTTTCAAATTGTAATAAGGAAACATATTAAATTTCAGTTACAGTGCTAGTCAGTAGCAGAAGTCTGATAAAAATTCCAAAGTACAACGCACTCCCCTCCTTCGTTCAGTGCAGGCCCTACTTCAATAATTTATTTCTGCGATCGCAACTGCAGTCGGTTTAGTATGACTGATTTCGTTTGTTAGACATTTAAAAGTCAGTTAATTCTTCCTAGCCAGTTAATCGTTCCCTTGTTTCATCTTAATGTTATCAACTTGTTTCCAAACTAATTAAGAACTGGTATTTTTATAAGTTATTCTAACACGTGAATAGAAATCTAAAAGCTCATTTGGAATCTCCTGATAAATTACTACAGTCTGATATTTCTGAAGTGGAAGAATCAGCCAGTGCTTATACAATTTTCCTAATTCCAGAGGAGGCTGGAGACAGGTCAGGAAAGAACTTTTGTACACAGAAGTTGGGTTCCAACACTTTGATAGTATTCGATTCACCTTTATTAATATCTCTTTGTGTCTGACACTTACAACATTAGATGGTTTCAAGGAAGATCTAAAAACTTACCTTGGACTTGAAACTTACATAAATTTTGCCACCCTGCTGCAGAACCGACATTTCTTTGCCGAATTTCAGGGCCAGTGGAGTAGACGATGAGTACAGAAGAACGGTCTTCCAACGAGAAAGTATTCTAGCACCAGTCTTGCTTAACAGGTATACGAGTGGATAACCAGCTCTACCTCATATAAAGAGCCCGGCCCTTGAAACTCAGAATTAAAACTTCGGGGAACAAAATCTACGTAAAGCTTGGAAAATACTAGATTATTGAAATGTGAATCATCTCAAGCTACATCCAGCGAAAACCGGAAACACAGTTTTTTATTTGAAGTACAAAGAAGCCTCACGGAAGCTACAAGTGAGACGGAAAGGAATCGTGCTGAGCTCAGTAATGCTTAAGTTTACCTCGGTATTACCTTATACCGTTCTTTAACCTTCAAGACATATTGCACCAGAACTAGGGTAGAAGTTTCGTCACGTATCTGTCTGCTATATAAAGCAACGGGGTGTGTTTGAGGTGCCCGTCCTCAGACGGTAAGGAAAAACTGCCCACTCTGTTGTGCTTCTGAATATGGTAGACCTAGGGGGGAGCGTATAGACTTCCTCTTGAGAAAAAAAATAGTCGATATTAGCCAGAACGAAACTTGAACGTTAATCACAGGCTGTAGAATTTGAATTCAGTTGCACGTATAGCCCCGCCGATATCAGACGTGAAGTAAGAGGTGGCTACAAAGAGTCAAATGGCTTGCAACAATACAGACCATGACGTTCATGAACATCAGTTCTTCTAATGTCCACGAAGATTTTCTTACAGTGATCTGTTCCACTTCTCATACGCAGGAAAAACCAGGGTGAACTATGGAAACAGAGGTGACCTGATAATAGGGAAAGTAGGCTGAAGGAATATTGCCACTTGGTCATAAACGGGGTGGTGTATATGGAAGTCTTTAAACAGACTGCGCGCATGCGTTGTGAGATCTGAGGATAACAATGTAGCCAAATGCTGGTCTCAACTTGTATAATTATTGTATATAGTGTAACTTTTTTTGAGTCATTTTATGTTCTGCGTAGTAAATGACTGTATGTCGTTCGGTTTTTTAACTGCTTTGTTTATAAATATTCAAATGACTGATTTGCCCATATACATTTCATATTCCTTATATTCAGTGTCTGCTGCTACAGTCATGGACTGTGCGGCTGGTCCCGGCGGAGGTTCGAGTCCTCCCTCGGGAATGGGTGTGTGTGTTTGTCCTTAGGATTATTTAGGTTAAGCCTAGGGACTGATGACCTTAGCAGTTAAGTCCCATAAGATTTCACGCACATTTGAACATTTTTTTGCTGCTTCTGACGCGAATAAAGAAATTACATACAATACTAAGCTTAATGTAATGTTTTGAAGGGCAACATTTTCAGGTCTCCAGAAGGAAACTTCCACTCTGCAGCGGAGTGTGCGCTGATATGAAACTTCCCGGCAGATTGAAACTGTGTGCCCGATCGAGACTCGAACTCGGGACCTTTGCCTTTCGCGGGCAAGTGCTCTACCAACTGAGCTACCCAAGCACTACTCACGCCCCGTCCTCACAGCTTTACTTCTGCTAGTGCCTCATCTCCTACCTTCCAAACTTTACAGAAGATCTCCTGCGAACCTTGCAGAACTAGTACTCCTGAAAGAGAGGATATTGCGGAGACATGGCTTAGCCACAGCTTGGGGGATGTTTCCAGAATGAGATGTTCACTCTGCAGCGGAGTGTGCGCTGATATGAAACTTGCTGGCAGATTAAAAGTGTGTGCCGACCGATACTCGGTTGGTAGAGCACTTGTCCGCGAAAGGCAAAGGTCCCGAGTTCGAGTCTCGGTCTGGCACACAGTCTTAATCGGCCAGGAAGTTTCATATCAGCCCACACTCAGCTGCAGAGTGAAGGTCTCAGTCTGGAAACCTCCCCCAGGCTGTGGCTAAACCATGTCTCCACAACATCACCCCCTGGTACTCTTATGGATTTATGGACAGACCTGTAGGATTCATGGTATCAATTCCATCCAGCACTACATTAATCGAGTCCATGCCACGTCGTGTTGCGGAACTTCCCCGTGCTCACGGGTCCCTACAGGATGTTAGGCAGGTGCACCAGTCTCTTTGGCTCTTCAGTGTATAAGACGTAGATAACCATGACGGAACTAAAAAGTTCCTTAACACGAGAAATAAAACAAGGCGTTTTCATTTCTTGCATTGAAATTAATTTAAAGGTGCTGAGTGTCCTGCTGTGTTATTGTACTGTTAGGAAATTGTCCAACCTCTGTTCCTCCGAATCATCTGAAAATTCCCGCCGAGCGATCAAAGGCGCTGCAGTCATGGACTGTGCGACTGGTCCCGGCGGATGTTCGAGTCCTCCCTCGGGCATTGGTGTGTGTGTGTTTGTCCTTAGGATAATTTAGGTTCAGTAGTGTGTAAGCTCAGGGACTGATGACCTTAGCAGTTAAGTCCCATAAGATTTCACACACATTTTTTTGAAAATTCCCTTCCACATTAATTTTGTTTGGATGTGTAGTTCTTACAATGAAACTGTCGCTCATTTTTCTCGTATCCTATTTTGACCCACATGTGGCCTTAAATTCCCTTCCATTGCTACAAAATCGCCTTGAAGATATTCTGTAAATGTTTTCACGTCGCTGAAATCTGGGCTACGTGCAGGCCAGGAAAAGACGTCGATATCTCTCTTCAAAGCACTTTTTGTTTGTAGCAGAAACATTCGCAGATGCATTACCTTGTCGAAACGTTGGACTTCCGTTCCCTAGTTCCTCGTACACTGTAATCAGTCTCTCTCAGTCTGCATGATAGAGTTCATTCTAGTGTTCAGCCAAGCAATGCGTGATTCAGTTTTAGCGCAGAATGTCGCTCATATCATAACACTTCCACCACCAAAACTCATGCTCATTCTTACCTGCTGCTCTGTTCTGAGATGATGCCAATGATACTGAAATCCATTCGGCCCACATTAAACTTCTTCTCGTCATTGAAGATCACTTTGTTCCATTCTGAAGACCATGATATACTTTTTCAGCAAACTGCAATCCAATGTCATTATTTTTAGGTGTTTCTGCGTTCACAGGACGTTTGTCATCCGACTAAATTAGTAGTAAACGTGTGGCAGTTAGTGGTAACTATAAATTAGCAAGAGATTGAGAAGAATAATGGTTTGTGACCCATACTTCGTACAAAAATACTTGTTTCATGCCTCAGAGAATTATTTTACTTTGACCGTATTCGACGGACTTGGGCAGTTCTAGCAGGACACTGTGACATCCCACCCGTCTATAATTGCTACAGAATGGCTCCAGGAACACTCTTCGGTGTTGAAACATTTCCGCTCACCACCAGACTCCACAGACATGAACATTATTGAGCATATCTGGGATGCTTTGCAACGTGCTGTTCAAAAGAGATCTGCACCCTCTCGTACTCTTACGGATTTATGGAGAGCCTTGCAGGATTCATGGCGTGAATTCCCTCCAGCACTACTTCAGACATTAGTCGAGTTCATGCCACGTCATGTTGCGGCACTTCTGCGAGCTCGCGGGGGCCGTACACGATTTCTTTGGCTCTTCAGTGTATATACTCATACTGTATGAGTACCTTATTGCAAATCTGTTCAAATACAATTGGAGTTTGCACGATGATAGGATTTCATCTTAATTCTTCCGCTGTTCCATAAAACTGCACGAAAAGTGCTGGATTGTTCTTGTGGCTGCCTCATTGTTTCTCATGTATCAGTTGCACTCACGCCTTGCGAATAAATATCTTGTGATCGCTCGAGCAGCTCTCGAAACCGTTTCGATCTTTGCGCTGTATTGCGAAATCTTGTTCGCCCAGCCCCACCCAACGGCTGACAGGAGCCACCTCAGTACTGGCACAGGAGCACACTGGAACACAATCGACCTAGGGCAGGGCATGGCAAGGCAACTCGTGTGACTCACAGGTGTTTGCGCAACGTCGTGAGTTGAGATGCAGGACAGGACCGCACAGTAGCGAGTTGCTTTCGCCTGCGACACGCACTGTTAGAGACACATTTACCGCCTGAATGCAAGTGGTTTGTGCTAAACATTTAAAACAGGTTACTCAAGCAGCACGACTGCACATGGTCTTGTGGGATACTAAACATTGTGACTACATGGAATATGAGTTGAAAACCAATGTCTGAAACCCTGTTACAAATTATCTTTATATGTATTATGTATTATCGGGCAGTGAAATATTAGTTGATATGAGCCGTTTCGTTGGCAGAGAACGTTTGTGATCTCTTTGACTATAAAATTTCTATCGGTCAGAGTTCACACAAATTTTATTTACTAGCTGTATCTGTATCAGCCTAGTAGTCATTATCAATAGCCCGCAACTGCCTGGTCAACGAAGACCAAAAATTGTCAATATCAATGAAATTCACCAGCAGTCTTGCAACTTAAGATGTTATTTTATTTTATTTTTAAGTCTACCAATTTGAGCATTTCACTATGCCATCTTCAGGCCCCATATGCATCTCTCCAACTAAACGAAAATGTCATATAGAGCCATAAATCTCTGGATGTCGTGAATTCAATCGTTAAAGGACTTGATAGCAACTGAGCACACCTGCAGTCCAAGACCGTGGTTAGAGATCCTAGATTATTAGTACGAGTGTTTTATTGGTATAAAATTAATGTTCAACGTTAAATGAAGTGAGTTAAGAGCAAATATTAAATGTGTAGATGTAACAGGGCGGTGGTTGGGGGGGGGGGGGGAGGGTGAAGGGTAAAGTGCAAGAGAAGGTAGGTCGAAGCATTGTAATCACACACTTCGCTCCTTCAAAAATCTGAAAACTTCAGAGCGAACAAGTTATTCTCCACTGTATTGACCCCCACTACAAGAAACAACTACAGGCTGTTTCACAAAGTTACACCGACTCCCCCCAGCTCGACTTACAGATCACTGGTGACGCAATGCCCAGCCATGCTGGAGGTTGTTTATTTTCAGCCAAGTGCGTTAAGGCTACATGGAATACACACGTCAGTTACTAATAACACCGACGTAAGAAAGGCATATTTACATAGTCCACTCAAAACTCTGCACACTGTTCTGCACTGCTAAAGGGGAAGTTAACTCCTAGTTGTCCTGTCCTGCGGATCATCTGTAGTGTTCTTCCGAGAAAGGCAACTTTACCAGTCAAAACCGCTGCTCATTTTTCATTCGCAGACAGAATGTGTCTCCCCAGCATTATCAGTCCAATTCTCTTGTGTGAGTAGACAAAATGAGTTCACCGAGCCCGCGTTTATACATTGGAGCTATTTTCAGTTTATTAAATGAGCACTTATTTGCAGTTAAATGAGCTGTTATTTAAATACGAGAGTTGTCCAGAAAGTAAGTTCCGATCGGTCGCGAAATAGAAATCACAGTGAAATCCAGAAACGTTTTATTTGCAACACTTAGGTACGCCTTCCACCTACTTCTCTACATAGTCGCCGCTCCAACTTCGAGTTTTGTCGTAGTGTTGTATCAAATTTCCAATATCCTCGTCATACAAAGCAGCCGCCTGTGCTTTCGGCCAGTTGTCTGCTCTGGTCTGCAGCTCGTTGTCTGCGGAAAAATTCTGTCTTCATAGCCAGCGGTTTTTGTGTGCAGAAATAAGACTTAAAGGAGCCAATTATGAACTGTATTGTGGGTGATCAAACTCGTCTCATTGGAAACGTTGCAGGAGTGTCTTCATTGCTGCTGCAGTGTGCTTTCGAGAATCGGCATGAAGAAGTAACTGCTCGACAGTTGTGTTATGTGGGCTGCATGACACAGTTGAAATCTTTAACCAGGCCCACATACTTGGCGGGAGACGCTATTCCCCACGCTTCTTTATGTGCTCACTGTTCACTCAAAACTGAAAAGAGCGACGCGACACAATCGACGGGCATACTAGAGACACTGCCCAACACACCTGTGCAAAGCTTTACCGGATTCTGCCAGTGGTTTCCATTTCGGGACCAATCGACACTTACTTTCTGGACAACCCTCGTTGTTACAACATCTGGAGGTGGAGCACACTGCACCACAATGAGGAACCTGCCCCATGTGTAACACGCAGACAATATGCAGCTTACGATATCGATATGCTGAAGTTTAAGAGCCTAGTCAGGAAGAATCAATGCGCAAAGATGGGAGACACGGAAACTATAAGAAATGAGGCGAAACAGTTGAACGCTATAGACATAGCGATAACGAACAGCTCAATAGGCAGTTCAGTTGAAGAGGAATGGACACCTCTAAAAAGGGCAATCACAGAACTTGGAACGAAGAAGGTACGAAGAAAATAACAGCAAAGCAACCATGGGTAAGAGGAGAAATACTTCAGTTCATTGATGAAAGAAGAAAGTACAGTAAGGTACTGGGAAATTCATGTATACAGAAATAAAAGTCTCTTTGGAATGAACATAGGAAGTGCAGGGAAGCTTAGAGGAAGTTGCTGCATGAGAAGCGTGAATAAATTGAAAAAGAAATTATTATTGGAAGGACTGACTTAGCATGTAGAAAATTTAACCTTCAGTGAAATTAAAAGAAATGGTTTTAACATTAAGACTGTAGTGCGAGTACCTCTGTAAAATGTAGGGGAGATAGCGGATAGGTGGAAAGAATACATTGAATGCCTGTATATGATATGATATTGTCTAGTGACGTGAAAGAGGAGTCGATAGGGAAGAGATACGGGATCATGTATTAGAAACAGAATTTGGAAGACCTTTGGAAGAATTAAGATCAAATAAAGCGGAAGGGATGGATAACACTCCACTGAATTTCTAAAAACAATGGGGCAAATGGCAACAAAACGATTATTCACATTGATGTGTAGACTGTTTAAGACTGGAGTTATACCATCCTATAAAAACATCAACCATGCAGTTCCGAAGGTTGCAAGAGCCGACAAGTACGAGAATTACCGCACAGTCAGCTCAACAGCTCATACATCCAAGTTGCTGACAATTTGGCTTTATGAAAGGTATAGGCACCAGAGAGGTAATTCAGACACGGCAGTTGATAACGGAAGCAAGACTAAGAAAAACTCAACAAACGTTCATAGGATTTGTCGACATGGTAAAATTGTGCAAGATGTTCAAAATTCTAAGGAAACCAGAGGTAAGTCCAGAGAAAGACGAGTAATATACAAAATGTACAAGAGCCAAGAGGGAACAATAAGAGTAGAAGACCAGGAACAAAGTGTTCGGTTTAAAAACGGTGTAATACAGGGATGTAGCCTTTTGCCCCCTACTGTTCAATCTGTACATCGAAGAAGCATTGACTGACACAAAAGAAAGGTTCAAAGTGGCATTAAAATTCAGGGTTACAGAACATCAACGATAAGATTCGCTGGCACCACTGCTATCCTAAGTGGAAGTGAGAAGGATCATAGGATCTGTTGAATGGAATGAACAACCTACAGAGTACAGAATATGGACTGAGAGTAAATCGAAGAAAGACGAAAGTAATGAGAAAAAGCAGAAATGAGAACATTTAGAAACTTAACATCAAAATTGCTGATACTGTAGTAAATGAAGATCAGGACGGATGGAGCAAGTAGGACATCAAAAGCAGACCAGCACCGGCAAAATGGGCATTCCTGGACAATCGGAGCGAATTGGCATATCAATCAGACATAGGCCTTAATTTGAGGAAGAAATTTCTGAGAATCTACGTTTGGAGCACAGCATTGTATGGTAGTGAAACATGGACTGTGGGAAAACCAGAGCAAAAGAGAATCGAAGCACTTGAGATATAGTGCTATAGACAAATGTTGAAAACTTGGTGGACTGGTAAGATAAGGAACGAGGAGAATCTCCGGAGAATTGGCGAGAAAAAAAATATAGGGACAAGAGGAAGAGACAAGAAGAAAGGAGAAGAAGAAGGGATAAGAAGATGGAAAAGGATGATAGACACCAGAGAATAACATTCGTGTCACTAGAGGGCTATAAAGGTTAAAATCTGTAGGGAAAGACAGAGATTGGAATACATCCAGTAAAAAATTGAGGACATAAGCTGAAAGTGCTACCTCAGATGAAAAGGATGGCACAGGAGAGGAATTCGTGGCGAGCTGCATCAAACGAATCAAAGACTGATGACTCAAAAAAGATTTTATTGTGTCCACCATCACTGATTGAAATATATTCCACCACATAATGGGTATAAAACGCATCACTTCACACTCTGCTCTAGCAACATCTGAAAAGACCCATAGGTTTAAACTAAGTCCTCCTCAGCACAAGCAGGCCATCTAGATGTCAGGAAATTTCAGATATTAGAACACAACGCATGCGGTAGATAAGTATTCTGTACTTGAACGTGGTCAGTTCCCTTCCATCACACATATTACCATCCATGATGAATGTGAGGTAACTGGCTCTACTCAGTACAGTGCACTTTACAAGTGACAGCAATTCCTGAAAGGAAAAGATGTATACAGTCCACCAGTAGCACAATTAATGGTGAGAGAAATGCAGTAATTTTCTGGCCATTCATTAATTCATGACCAAGTGACTACGACACAAATGCATGGCTTTAAAATAGTACAGACAACAGCAAAGAGCCACATTTACTCCCAGCCCTTTTCCCAGCAACACTGTCAAAGTCACTGACGACATCACACTTAGAAATTACACACTTCTTAACTATTGCTTGTACGAACGTACTTTACATAAAAGCTCACTTAACAGCTGCAAATAAGTACTCATTTAATAAATTGTACAAACAAGAGGTTAGTGAAGTTATTTTGTTTGGTCACATAAGGAACTGGTAGGCGAGGATATAGTCTGCAAAATTAAAATCGAGCAGCCATCGTGATGGAGGCTCTACATTTGCTATACGGGACGATTAAGAACCAATTTCCCCTCTAGCTCGGTAGAAGAGTGTGCAGATATTTACGTAGATTCTATCCAGTCACTCATATCTCTTTTCCAAGTAGTGGAACGCACATGGCGGAAAATAAACACCCCTGGGCATGTCTGCGCATGGTGCCGCCAGTGATTCATAAGACGCGCTGTAGTTGGTTCTTGTGGCGTAGTGGGGTAGACACAGTGGGAAAAAACCTGCAGATCTCTGACGGAGTGAAGTGCGTGACCACAATCGGGAAACTACCTTCCATCGCGCTTTTATCCTCCATCGCACCTACCCGCCCCCTTTGGTGTTTTACATCGCCAGAACTCAATTTATCTGCACTTGCACGTACCACACGCATCTAATTTTTTTTTCGTACTTCAGTTAACAGTAAATAGTAATTTTTCACTATTAAACCACTATTTCTAATAATCTGCGATTTTTCCATCCCCTGCGATGCGGAAACAATTAGTCCTACCGAAAAAATAAATAAGTTATTGTTTGTAAGAAATATAATGTAGTTTCGTTTTGTACCAAAAGTAGCTTCGTCACTGAAGATTAATTTGCTTGCTAAGCTATAATTTTCAAGATGGCCCCGTATATCAATGGAGAACTGTAGGCTGCGCAATTTCTTGTTATGGCTTACAGGTTGCAGGAGGTGTAATTTGTACGTCTTCACTGTTAGGGAAGACGCGAAGACACGCCACACTATTGTCCGAGGGCTCGACAGGTAGGCTTTATAGGGCTTCAAAACGTCACAACCCTCACACAGTGTTACACACTGGACTCGCATTCGGAAGGACGACGGTTCAATCCCGCGTCCGGCCATCCTGATTTAGGTTTTCCGTGATTTCCCTAAATCACTCCAGGCAAATGCCGGGATGGTTCCTCTGAAAGGGCACGGCCGACTTCCTTCCCCATCCTTCCCTAATCCGATGAGACCGATGACCACGCTGTCTGGTCTCCTTCCCCAAACCAACCAACCAACCCTCACACAGTGCACTGTCTGTTCTGATACGCCCGAACGATTTGCATCGCACAGATCAACACACTCTAATTTCTTGTACCACTTCACCATACTGTTGTAAGCTGGTGCTGTCTTGTGAAACTTACCACGGAATGATCTTTGCCCACTCACTACCGATTGGCAACTGGCATATTCTAGGACACAAAATACTTTCTCCGCCCGGTTCGGTACCACTTTCAGCAACTACTGATGGTGACGCCCATGTTGGCGTTTTCTCGAACTAACTTGCTGACACTACGTAGAAGAAAAAAATCTTTGCTAGTTTATCTTTCACGTATGTTATGTTTAGCCCATACCGATAGTTCCAAATTTTTAATTTACTACACACACTTCACTTCATTAAGAAGCGACAGCGATAGTTTTTCGAGTATTTACGGGATGGTTATAATTCAGTTTTTGTTACTTGAGGGGGCTCCAACGACAAACGAGACGTCGTTGGGCAATGAAACGTCATGGAAGGATCTTTAGGACACACGGAAGAGAATTAACGGATAAACCATAGAAAGAAACACATTTTGATTTCCACATGAGAGGGTCTCATTCGTTAATTCCCTACGTTCCAGGTTACGAACTTTGCTCAGTGTGAAGACCATCTGCATCCAGACAGCCTGAAACGATTGCTAGGGGTTTCTCTATTGCTGCCCGAAACAACGGTGGACCACAGAATGTTCAGCTGTCGTAGCACAGCTCGTACACTCCTTGAAGATTGCACACTGCGTCCAGCATTATCAGCCATGGCAACTGCAGCTTCTTCAACAATGTCTGGTGCAGTTGGCCGTCGACCTCTCCCAGGAGCGGCACTGTTGCCGCTGTTTTGATAAAACAGCTTTACGAGTAAAGGCCTGCTCACGTTGTCCAGCCCGCATCTCGTGGTCGTGCGGTAGCGTTTTCGCTTCCCACGCCCGGGTTCCCGGGTTCGATTCCCGGCGGGGTCAGGGATTTTCTCTGCCTCGTGATGGCTGGGTGTTGTGTGCTGCCCTTAGGTTAGTTAGGTTTAAGTAGTTCTAAGTTCTAGGGGACTTATGACCACAGCAGTTGAGTCCCATAGTGCTCAGAGCCATTTGAACCATTTGAACCACGTTGTCCAGGCCCATGTTGACTATCTGCAACTCTATAATGCACACTGATGCTTGTATTTCAACCCCTTGAAGATTGGACACTGCGTCCAGCATTATCAGCCATGGCAATTGCAGCTTCTTCAACAATGTCTGGTGCAGTTGGCCGTCGACCTCTCCCAGGAGCGGCTCTGTTGCCGCTGTTTTGATAAAACAGCTTTACGAGTAAAGGCCTGCTCACGTTGTCCAGGCCCATCTTGACTATCTGCAACTCTATAATGCACACTGATGCTTGTATTTCAACCCTATGTCGTCGTACCAGTACCGGCATCTAACGATAAGTCACAATACTAACGCTACTAACAATCCTGCAGCACACAGTCTGAACATCATTGTTATAAAGTTGGGTACCTATGCGGTAAATACCTTTCCTTCTACACTGGGTCAAGTAGCGCAAGTCTAATTCTAACCAACCAGTAATACTGTTCTAGAGAAAGTCAAGAACAAAAGGGTGACCCAATTCGGCGCTACTTGCGAGGATATGCAACGACAGGAGCGTGTGGTGTGAGACAGATACACGGGACAGACTGGCGATGCTGTGAATTATCTGTGCGCTTCACGGATCACGCATACAGGGTTATTACAAATGATTGAAGCGATTTCACAGCTCTACAATAACTTTATTATTTGAGATATTTTCACATTGCTTTGCACACACATACAAAAACTCAAAAAGTTTTTTTAGGCATTCACAAATGTTCGATATTTGCCCCTTTAGTGATTCGGCAGACATCAAGCCGATAATCGAGTTCCTCCCACACTCGGCGCAGCATGTCCCCATCAATGAGTTCGAAAGCATCGTTGACGCGAGCTCGCAGTTCTGGCACGTTTCTTGGTAGAGGAGGTTTAAACACTGAATCTTTCACATAACCCCACAGAAAGAAATCGCATGGGGTTAAGTCGGGAGAGCGTGGAGGCCATGACATGAATTGCTGATCATGATCTCCACCACGACCGATCCATCGGTTTTCCAATTTCCTGTTTAAAAAATGCCGAACATCATGATGGAAGTGCGGTGGAGCACCATCCTGTTGAAAGATGAAGTCGGCGCTGTCGGTCTCCAGTTGTGGCATGAGCCAATTTTCCAGAATGTCCAGATACACGTGTCCTGTAACGTTTTTTTCGCAGAAGCGAAAGGGTCCGTAAACTTTAAACCGTGAGATTGCACAAAACACGTTAACTTTTGGTGAATTGTGAATTTGCTGCACGAATGCATGAGGATTCTCTACCGCCCAGATTCGCACATTGTGTCTGTTCACTTCACCATTAAGAAAAAATGTTGCTTCGTCACTGAAAACAAGTTTCGCACTGAACGCATCCTCTTCCATGAGCTGTTGCATCCGCACCGAAAATTCATAGCGTTTGACTTTGTCATCGGGTGTCAGGGCTTGTAGCAATTGTAAACGGCAAGGCTTCTGCTTTACCCTTTTCCGTAAGATTTTCCAAACCGTCGGCTGTGGTACGTTCAGCTCCCTGCTTGCTTTATTCGTCGACTTCCGCGGGCTACGGGTGAAACTTGCCCGCACGCGTTCAACCGTTTCTTCGCTCACTGCAGGCCGACCCGTTGATTTCCCCTTACAGAGGCATCCAGAAGCTTTAAACTGCGCATACCATCGCCGAATGGAGTTAGCAGTTGGTGGATCTTTGTTGAACTTCGTCCTGAAGTGTCGTTGCACTGTTATGACTGACTGATGTGAGTGCATTTCAAGCACGACATACGCTTTCTCGGCTCCTGTCGCCATTTTGTCTCACTGCGCTCTCGAGCGCTCTGGCGACAGAAACCTGAAGTGCGGCTTCAGCCGAACAAAACTTTATGAGTTTTTCTACGTATCTGTAGTGTGTCGTGACCATATGTCAATGAATGGAGCTACAGTGAATTTATGAAATCGCTTCAATCATTTGTAATAGCCCTGTACATCTTCTCGCGCCCCACTACACACTGCTGTGACTACGTCATGGGATAGCGACATGCACGTATACAGATGGCGGTAGTACTGCATGTACAAGGTATAAAATGGTAGGACATCGGCGGAGCTGTCATTTGTACGCACGTGATGCATGTGACAAAATGGCAGCACGACGGGAACACAGACTTTGAATGTGGCATGGTATTGGAGCTACACACATGCGACATTCCATTTCAGAAATCGTTAAGGATTCTATATTATGAAATGCACATTGTGAAGAGTGTGCCGAAATGCCAGATTGCAGGTATTATCTCTCACCATTGACAAGTCCATGGCCGACGGGCTTTGCTTCACGTCAGAGTCAGGGACTTCATGTTCCCAAAGAACGTTGGAATTTTTATGGATGACAATATACGGGGTGTTGAAAAAGTCTCTCCGCAGTGCCGCATGATTGTCAGCGGCGCGGCCGCGCGGCATTAGCCGAGCGGTCTTAGGCGCTGCAGTCATGGACTGTGCGGCTGGTCCCGGTAGAGGTTCGAGTCCTCCCTCGGGCATGGGTGTGTGTGTTTGTCCTTAGGATAATTTAGGTTAAGTAGTGTGTAAGCTTAGGGACTGGTGACCTTAGCAGTTAAATCCCATACGATTTCACACACATTTGAACTTTTTTTTTTTTTTTTTTTTTTGGTTAGTGGCGCGTGACGTATGCCGCAGTGATTATACCGAAATGAAACTAAATGAAATACAAGTTATTAATTTTTTGAATATTCATTTTTAATTACAAATTTTCACATTGAATGTTGAAAGTGTCTCACCTTTTGTTGAATACACAATTCAATTCGTCTACTCATGTTTCCAAACACAAGCTGCAACATTTCTTCTGTAACAGAAGCAGTGAAAGTGGACATTGCACTTTTCAGTTCATCGATGGCTTTTGGACAGTTTTTATAGGGAGTTGCTTTCGCTGCACCCCAGAAGTAAAAGTCAGGTGGTGCTAGCTCAGGCGATCGTGGAAGCCAAAGTCCCTCTGAAATTATGCGATCACCAAAAACATCAGCAAGCAGTGACATTGAAACGCGAGCTGTATGCGCGGTCGCACCATCTTGTTGAAAATAACCGTTCAGTATTTCACTTAACACAAGTTCTCCTATGAATGGGTACAGAATATCACTGCAGTATCGTTGTGCGTTTATTGTTTCCTTGAAACAAATGGGACCCACAATCCGACGTCTATAAACTGCAATCCAAACTCCTATTTTCACAGAATGAAGTGGCTCCTCATGAATGCACAATGGATTTGCAGTACTCCACATACGAGAACTTTGCAAATTCATGTACCCGGATACATGAAATCACTCCTCTTCAGTGGAAAACGTTTCATTAAGAATATCCCTTCCGTTTTGCTAAAAGAAATTTTTGAACCATTGACAATAATGCCATGATCAGTATTTTTCATTTCTCGCACGACTGACACTTTGTATGGGAAAAGTTCAAATTTTTTCCTTACAGCTGTGTGGGCCGTTCCGACACTAACAAGGATTTCCTGAGCGAGTTTTCTTACTAACTTCTTCGGACTTATGGACATTTTATCGGAAATATCGAGTAGTTTATCCTCAGACAAAACGCTAGGACGACCACTTCTCGGTGCATCTGTCAATGCATCCGTACATCGAAATTTGTTAATCAAATCTCACACAGTATCGCGATGTGGGAGTGTTGTCTCCGGAAAAATTGAATTAAATGTCTGACGAACTGAAAATGTGTATTCAACGCGAGCTATGAACGCTTGTTCGACTAAAAACACATGTACTTCAATGGTTAGCGTTTTAGCAGTGGCAAAAACGAAACAAACCAACAAAGGAAATAACTTAAATGTACACACCAACACATAACGACATGTACCAACGATACTACTGATGCTGGCTGAGATAAACGAAAACAGTGGAATGTTGGGAGAGTTCACTTGAAGTTACACTACTGGCCATTAAAATTGCTACACCAAGAATAAATGCAGATGATAAACGGGAATTAATGTATATTACTAGAACTGACATGTGATTACATTTTCACGTAATTTGGGTGCATAGATCCTGAGAAATCAGCACTCAGAACAACCACCTCTGACCGTAATAACGGCATTGATACGCCTGGGCATTGAGTCAAACAGAGCTTGGATGGTGTGTACAGGTCAGCTGCCCATGCAGCTTCTATACGATACCACAGTTCGTCAAGAGTAGTGATTGGCGTATTGTGACGAGCAAGTTGTTCGACCACCATTGACTAGACGTTTTCAATTGGTGAGAGATATGGAGAATGTGCTGGCCAGGGCAGCAGTCGAACATTTTCTGTATCTACAATGGCCGGGACAGGACCTGAACATGCGGTCGTGCATGATCCTGCTGAAATGTAGGGTTTCGCAGGGATCGAATGAAGAGTAGAGCCACTGGTCGTAACACATCTGAACTGTAACGTCCACTGTTCAAAGTGCCGTCAATGCGAACAAGAGGTGACCGAGACGTGTAACCAGTGGCACCGCATACCATCACGCCGGGTGATACGCCAGTATGGCGATGACGAATACACGCTTCCAATGTGCGTTCACCGCGATGTCGCCAAACACGAATGCGACCATCATGATGCTGTAAACAGAACCTGGATTCATCCGAAGAAATGACGTTTTGCCATTCGTGCACCCAGGTTCGTCGTTGAGTACAGCATCGCAGGCGCTCCTGTCTGTGATGCAGCGTCAAAGGTAACAGAAGCCATGGTCTCCGAGCTGATAGTCCATGCTGCTACAAACGTCGTCGAACTGTTCGTGCAAATGGTTGTTGTCTTGCAAATGTCCCCATCTGATGACTCAGGGATCGAGACGTGGCTACACGATCCGTTACAGCCATGCTAGAGATACGAGGCCCTTGGGTTCCAGCACGGCGTTCCGTATTACGCTCCTGAACCCACCGATTCCATTTTCTGCTAATAGTCATTGGATCTCGACCAACGCGAGCAGCAACATCGCGATACCATAAATCGCAATCGCGATAGGCTACAATCCGACGTTTATCAAAGTCGGTAACGTGATGGTACGCATTTCTCCTCGTTACACGAGGCATCACAACAACGTTCCACCAGGCAACGTCGGTCAACTGCTGTTTGTGTATGAGAAATCGGTTGGAAACTTTCCTCATGTCAGCACGTTGTAGGTGTCGTTACGGGCGCCAACCTTGTGTGAATGCTCTGGAAAGCTAATCATTTGCATATCATAGCATGTTCTTCCTGTCGGTTACATTTCGCGTCTGTAGCACGTCATCTTCGTGGTGTAGCAATTTTAATGGCCAGTAGTGTAAGTAACCCAGGCATGCGAACAATAATACGGCATGCATGGCTAACAATCATACGGTACTGCGCAGAGACTTTTTGAACACCCCGTACCATATAGCTGGGCCACAATTGCTCGCAACTGCTTTGAAGAACATTCTGGACAGTTCGAGGAAATCATTTGACCAGCAATCGAACGTTTATGTGACATAACCGAGAAGTCAGTTCGTGCTCAAATCCTGTTTCGGCAACACTTTCGCAATTATGGACGTCAATAGAGGCCGCATGGCTCAGTATTTTTGCAGGTGACTTGTCCAGTCAGTGCCACGCGAGCTGCTGCACTATGCCATGTAAAAGGTAGGCAGTCACTATATTAGTAGGTATCCCGTGACTACTGTCTCCTCTGTGTAGTTCCGGTTGCCGCGTCAGCGACAGCTCGCGCGCCTGCGACTTGCAGTAGCTCGCGAGTAGCGGCTTGTAGGGAGCGCGCGACCTCGCCCCAGCTGGCGTGTGCCACATCGGTGTCGGTCTCTGGAGGCTGGCGAAGGGCGCCCGCTTCTTGTGTAACTGCTCGCTGCACCGCCGCCGCCGCTGCCGCTGCCTCCTGCTATGCAGCGCAACCAGTAGCGGCTTCCGCCGGCGATCGTTCGCGCCGATCTATAAAACCGGCCTGCGTGCCTGGACTGCCAGCCCAATCGTGCGCCGGTAGCGCTCCGAACTTAACTACAGTAGACGGGTGAAAGAAGATCCGTGACGACTGCCCCCTCTGTTGCCAGTTTTCAACTGTTAAGCGCAAACGGCAGCAGGCGAAACAATAGTCGTTTACATAGCTGGGGCAACACTGAGGCGTTTCGCGGATGGTTGAGGTAGAAGCGCGAAGCAGTCGCGCCAAGATTAGGGCTGTGGCTGTGGCTAAGCCATGTCTCCGCAATATCCTTTCTTTCAGGAGTGCTAGTACTGCAAGGTTCGCAGGAGAGCTTCTGTAAAGTTTGGAAGGTAGGAGATGAGGTACTGGCAGAAGTAAAGCTGTGAGTACCGGGCGTGAGTCGTGCTTCGGTAGCTCAGTTGGTAGAGCACTTGCCCGCGAAAGGCAAAGGTCCAGAGTTCGAGTCTCGGTCGGGCACACAGTTTTAATCTACCAGGAAGTTTCATATCAGCGCACACTCCGCTGCAGAGTGAAAATCTCATTCAGGTGTTTTCTATTTTTTACCAATATCCGAATGTAAAGTAGCCATAGCAGCAGTGCTAAAATTTTTCGTTTTTCAATTTGGATTGATCCATTCTAATATATATCAATGACTTTCCCGGTAGTGTTACTCATGGTGAAAAAATTCTCTTCGCTAATGACAGCAATATTATAGTCACTGAGGAAAAAAGAGAACTCCTCGCAGAGAAAGAAAATGAAACTCTCAAGGAAGTTACGATCAGTCAACAAGCAATAAAGTGACACTGAACATAAAGAAAACTAATGCAATGAATTTCAGTTTGAAGAGAGAAAATGGCAATGTTAAATTAAATGTAGATGACACCTCCAGAGACAGTGTAACAAACGCAAAACTTCTAGGAATGATTACTGATTCTCAGTTGAAGTGGTTTGAACACACAAAGGCACCTGAAAACAGAATGTCATCAGCATGTTATGCCCTTACAATACTTTATCAGTGTCTTTTAGTTACATACTATTCATATGTACACTCAGCACTTAGCTATGGAATTTTTTTCGGGAACAAATGCACAAAATATGAACACAATTTTCAAACTCTAGCAAAAAGCGGTAAGAATAACAACCAAAAATATTTGTCGAGCGCATTGTGAAGATCTGATAAAAAACTGAAGATTTTAACTGTTCCGTGTGTTTACATTTACCAGTTAGTTGTACACATCACAAATAGTATCGCTAATTGCTGCACAAACAGCTCTGTCCACGACCATGAAACAAGAACTAGACTCAACTTATATTTCCCAAGGAAAAATAAACAGCATTTTCTAGCAAGGTACAAAACTGTACAGTAAATTACTAAAAGTCACTAAAGAAATTGCAAAAATACACTTATTTAAAAAGGCAGCTAAAAAGTACTTGTTATGTAATACATTTTATACTTTGAAGAACTACTCAAATAAAATAGAGTAGGGGTTTGGTTAAAAAAAGATGTTATACAAATGAATAGTGATAATGTTTATACAACATTCAACATTCCACATAACACCTTCAGCCTATGTTTGTTTCCTCATTTTTTCCTTTTCAAGAAAAATTTACCCCCCAAGATATGCCTAGCACAATATTAACACATCTTCCTCTTTCTGAGCTCAACACCTCACTCATGATGGATAGATGCTCACTCGGTTTTTCAGGATAGCAAATGGGAAATTGAGGTACAGGAAATGGCCTAGAGATCACCAGTGTGTGTGTGTGTGTGTATGTGTGTGTGTGTGTGTGTGTGTGTTTAGTGAGTGAAGTGTTATGAAACGATGTGTGTATAGTGTGTGCAGTGACTGATAGTGAGATATGAGTGAACAGTGTGCCATTACATTATTTAATAAGTTACTTCTAAAAGAATATTGTATACCAGGAGTAAATCTAATGATTGTCTCTAACTAGAAGTATGTAGATGTATGTGTATACAAATCAGCTTATTTTAAATTGGTCTAAACTTGTAAATGCTTTGACATGTCCTATATCATTTTAAAAAAGATCTACGGATGAATAAAGCTACTACTACTACTATAGAAAATGAGGAAAGCGATATGTGTATTTTGATAACAACGTCGACAGAAACGGGCGACAAACACGTTGCAATTAGACTGGTACAGTACCGCTGAGACAATAGTCCCTGTTGCCACGTGTCGTGACTTAGATTACGTGGGTACGAGCAGTTTGCAGGACTTGCACCCACCTGGTCTATATGGCAGTTTCTCGTCATCAGGTGTCAATTGTCTTGCCGAGTGGCACCAGCCCTAGTCAGAAATAGTCTTACGAAGTGTCGTAATAGTGAAGTACAGTGCTTCATTCACTTTATAGATTTGTATGCCGATTCT
Organism: Schistocerca americana; assembly: GCF_021461395.2. Lineage (NCBI taxonomy): Eukaryota > Metazoa > Arthropoda > Insecta > Orthoptera > Acrididae > Schistocerca > Schistocerca americana. The sequence continues at coordinate 157,691,484 of NC_060119.1, read as the reverse complement.
ATGAAATAATAAAAGAGGAAGGAAATTATGGTAACAGTAATAAAATAAAAATTAAACAACAATTAATTCATTGTGTAAAATAAAAACAGAAAGTAGCTGATCGGCTCCCAGTGGCTACATAATACGCCATTATGTGCTTGTAGCCCTGGGAAACGGACAGTTTAACACGAAAAACAGAGTTCTTTAGCCTCAGTTTTCACCCGCTAGCACTAACTACTCGTAAAACCAAACAGAGGTACGATCCCCGTTTACAATATGAGCAGCGTTTCAACAAAATTAGAATGAATAACAATACTGACGATTTTTTGTAACATTCAACCATTTACCACTTTTCAAGAAAAGCAACGAATGGTGGGTGGAATAAATTTTCTTTTATTTGCCTATTTCATTTAACATTTTGAACCTATGTGTGTTTAAACTGAGTAAGTCCGATTTTTTTTTTTCAATTTTGTCTACAGCATGAACTGCAGAAGTAGAAGAAGGTGAAGAAGTAAATAGTGGTCTGAGTCCACATCAGCCCACGGAAAAGTTTTAAGATTTAAAATCTGATTTGCAGATTTCTGTTTTACAATAGTGTTCTGTGCCACTTCTCCTTTCATTCCCTTATCTATGTAACACGCGTAGTGGGGCAGTGTTTATCACACTGGACTTGCATTCTTGAGGACGACGGTTGAAATCCGTGTCCGGCCATGCACATTTAGATTTTTCCGTCATTTCTCAAAATCGCTCAGGCAAGTACCGAGATAGTTCTTTTGAGAAAGCCACGGCCGATATCCTTTTCCATTCATTCGTTATGTCCTCTGTCTCTAATGACCTTGCTGTCGACGGGACGTTGAACTGCTTTTCTATCTTGTTTACTATAATGTGTTGATAATGATGTTCATAGTAGCCTACTTGTTTGTTATTCATAATTATACATACTTCTGCATTAATCCTATTTGATTATGTGTTGATAACCATGCACACAGCCGCCTGAAAGTCCTATCTTTTCTTCCACCATATGTCACCAATTCCCACTACATCAAATTCAACTCATCCGTTTTATTCTTTTTAGATTATACCCGTCTAAGGTATCTAACTTCCTATGCTCCAACATGTCGAACGCCATTTTTGTTTTTCCGGATAACAACATCCCCCCCGAGCAATCACCGCCAGGAAATTCAGATGAGGCACTATTTTACCTTAGCAACGTTTCAGACAAGAGGATGCCATCATCATTAACCCGTACAGAATAGTTGCATGCTCACTGAAGAAATAACTACCGTAGTTTCAGCTTGCTTTCGGCAGTTCGTTGTACGAACGTAGCAAGACCAGTCTGTTTTATCTTGCAATGCCAGATAAGTCAATTATCCAGATTGTTGCACCTGCAATTAGGGAAAAGGCTGCTGCCCCTCTTTAGTAACCAGAAACCCCTACAATATGGCTGTGCCAGCTGAATGTCTATCTGAATCGATGAGGCACGCAAGACCCTCCAAATAAGAATGTCCATGAAGTGTTTACGTTCCTTGCGGGGACACATCTCATACTGGTTTTGATGGTGGACATCAGATTAAAATGGAATGAAAGTTTAATTTAATACCCGTTACGTGATGAACATCTCCACAAACCTTGGCAAATATTGGTCTAAGACTTCATGTTGTAAAACATTTCATTTCCATATCAGTATTTTTTGGGAATTTCAAACTTCTTGCAACATTTTTTGCTGTCGAACGTTTTTGCTATGAGACATATCCAGAAAGTAAGAGTATTGCGTCTCTGACGCTTAAAGGGATTTTTGTCGGCAACGTTGACAGCACTGCGTTATAACACAAAGAGTTGACATTGGCATGCACTCACGTTTGTCACACTCGGCTTTTTTTGTAGTGCTGTGTTGAAACGAGTGACCTTATATTGAAGTCCACCAGCTGCGAGGTGACGAGCGTAATCTACTTTCTTCTTGTGGTCCAGAGTTCTGAGATGTTGCCATAAAGCCATTACTGAACCACTTTCTGAGATATTGCCATAAAGCCATTACTGAACCACTTTCTTCCCCCATAACAAACACTAGAGGCTGCATCGCCTACTCAGACAGTCTGCTAGTTACAATACCTGCTTACACAAGGGCTAAATATAGGAAAACAGTAGGGTAGTTCTTGAAAGACTAAGCAAATAGTTCGTAGAAAATAAGCTATTACACTTGTCTATGTTAAAGGTCAGTTGGCACTCCCTGCACCAAGTGCCTATCCGCTGTAGATCTTCTTGCATTTCGCTGAAACTTTCTACTGCTACAACTTCTCTGTATACTACAGCATCATCCGCGAAAAGCCGCATGGAACTTCCGACACTAGGTCATTTATATATATTGTGAAAAGCAATGGTCCCATAACACTCCCCTGTGGGACGCCAGTGGTTACTTCAACGTCTGTAGACGTCTCCCCATTGAGAACAACATGCTCTGTTCTGTTTGCCAAAAACTCTTCAATCCAGCCACACAGCTGGTCTGATATTCCGTAGGCTCTTACTTTGTTTATCAGGCGACAGTGCGGAACTGTATCGAACACCTTCCGGAATTCAAGGAAAATGGCATCTACCTGGGAGCCTGTATCTAATATGTTCTGGGTCTCATGAACAAATAAAGCGAGTTGGGTCTCACATGATCGCTGTTTCCGGAATCCATGTTGATTCCTACAGAGTAGATTCTGGGTTTCCAGAAACGACATGATACGCGAGCAAAAAAACATGTTCTAAAATTCCACATGATTCATCAGTGCCCAATATCTATGAGCCGGTTTTCGCAGAATACCTATAACAACGATGTTGTTTTTCCGACCATCAAGTACCAAGACGACTACCAAGATGGTAGTTGATCATTGGACGCACAGCGTCGTTGTTACAGGTAGTCGGCGAATACCAGTTCATAGATGTTGGCCACTGATGGAATCGTGTATACGATTGGAGTTAACCTGAAGATGGTGTTCTGGTGCACCGAAAATGATAGTTATATAATAAATAACATAGCAAGGACAGCTGTAGCTGCTCCATTTTATTGCACAAGTGAACGGTCGAAGTTCCTCAAACCTCTAATCAGGATGGACATACAAAAAGATGAGTATTATGGTCGTTGAATTTAGGTGTGGGGCACAGACGGTAGCAGAGGCAGGATGGGGAAGGTGTAGGCAAATTTATTTGGTCCAAGCCTTGTTGACACAAATTTATTATTTAGCAATATTTGGTTATACATCCAATTTAATAAAATTAACAGTTTAAAAGGAAATTTTAGGAATAAAATTTATTTTTTAGAAACATTCTCTAGAAGAATATGCAGCCCCACTCTGAAACATTACATAAAGGTACTATTAGTAAAAGGCATATTATATCGTACAATAGTGCAACATGTACAAATATTAACAATTACACCAGAAAAATATTGAATTTGTGATTTGTACTACATGTAAATCAAACCTTAAAAAAATCCAATTTGGCAAGAGTGCAACGATTCCCTACTGCCTGCTAAAAAAAAAGTGGCAATGATAATCACTTTTTTTTTACCTCCTGATTTCACTTAAGCTTATGTAAACCCCACACAAATGTCAATGTCATGTGACATCAGTTCACCTTTCGTGACAAATACACAAAATTTTTAAATCATTTTATATCAGTTAAGTAAGCTACAAGACAGAAATAACATTAACGACTTGTGACATGAGTAAACACTGTCAAGTTTTCAGTTTCACGACGGTTGTGTTATCTAGCAAATTTTCATTTAAATACTCCCCCCCCCCCCCTACCACATGTTCCATAATCAATTCAGTCAGTCTCGATAAGAAACACTACTTAATACACACAATATGGCAATATCAAGAAATAGATGGGTTTGTCCCATGGAATATTAGTAGAATTAGGAAATTTGCAATTTAAACGCACCAATCTTAACAAAGTCTAATGTAATAATAATTTGGACAGAACTTTCATAAAATGATCGATGATAGTGGATACCGTGCCATACACTATGAAACAAATTAAGAATTATTCACAGTAGACACCTGGCACCTGATGATATTCTCCGAAGTATTTCAAATCACAAAATGTTGGCTGCAAGTAGCAACCCCATAATAAAGAAATGATCATGAAATATAATAAAAGTATACGAAAATTTCGGCCTTAGCCAGGTGACGAGAACCACACCAACGCAGTTTCCTCTTACACTCGAGTGCTAGGCCCAACAAACAACAGCTGGTCATGGAGAACGACGCTAAGCAAGCGAGCATTCCGTCCTCCCCAATTGCTCGCAAACAGCCACACTCATCGCAGTCCTTAATCGCCAGGCACCAGTTGACTCCCCGCCGCTTCCGTGCTGTCGCCATATACCGACCGAGGCGTCCTCCCCAAAAACTGCTACTTCGCGCACCAGCGCTAACAGAGCTCAGCGATCACGCCCCCTATCGCTGCGGCGAAAACAAGTGAAATAATCTCGCGGGTAAATCAAAAATGCTGAGCCGTGACGCGTCTCATTAGCAAAACATGACAAGTGCGAGAATTATCGCACATTCAGCTTAACAGCTCATGGATCGAATCTGCTTACAAGAATAATATACAGAAGAATGGAAAAGAAAATTGAGAATGCGCTAGGTGACGATCAGTTCGGCTTTAGGAAAAGCAAAGGGACGAGAGAGGCAATTCTGACGTTACGGCTAATAATGGAAGCAAGGCTAAAGAAAAATCAAGACACTTTCATAGGATTTGTCGATCTGGAAAAAGCGTTCGGCAGTATAAAATGGTGCAAGCTGTTCGAGATTCTGAAAAAAGTAGGGGTAAGCTATAGGGAGAGACGGGTCATATACAATATGTACAACAACCAACAGGGAATAATAAGAGTGGACGATCAAGAACGAAGTGCTCGTATTAAGAAGGGTGTAAGAAAAGGCTGTAGCCTTTCGCCCCTACTCTTCAATCTGTACATCGAGGAAGCAATGATGGAAATAAAAGAAAGGTTGAGGAGTGGAATTAAAATACAAGGTGAAAGGATATCAATGATACGACTCGCTGATGACATTGCTATCCTGAGTGAAAGTGAAGAAGAATTAAATGATCTGCTGAACGGAATGAATAGCCTAATGAGTACACAGTATGGTTTGAGAGTAAATCGGAGAAAGACGAAGGTAATGAGAAGTAGTAGAAATGAGAACAGCTAGAAACTTAACATCAGGATTGATGGTCACGAAGTCAATGAAGTTAAGGAATTCTGCTACCTAGGCAGTAAAATAACCGATGACGGACGGAGCAAGGAGGACATCAAAAGCAGACTCGCTATGGCAAAAAAGGCATTTCTGGCCAAGAGAAGTCTACTAATATCAAATACCGGCCTTAATTTGAGGAAGAAATTTCTGGGGATGTACGTCTGGAGTACAGCATTGTATGGTTGTGAAACATGGACTGTGGGAAAACCGGAACAGAAGAGAATCGAAGCATTTGAGATGTGGTGCTATAGACGAATGTTGAAAATTAGGTGGACTGATAAGGTAAGGAATGAGGAAGTTCTACGCAGAATCGGAGGGGAAAGGAATATGTGGAAAAAACTGATAAGGAGAAGGTACAGGATGATAGGACATCTGCTAAGACATGAGGGAATGACTTCCATGGTACTAGAGGGAGCTGTAGAGGGCAAAAACTGTAGAGGAAGACAGAGATTGGAATACGTCAAGCAAATAATTGAGGACGTAGGTTGCAAGTGCTACTCTGAGATGAAGAGGTTAGCACAGGAAAGGAATCTGTGGCGGGCCGCATCAAACCAGTCAGTAGACTGATGACCAAAAAAGCCCACTGTGCACAGGCCGTACTCGCCTCCGACTGCTGACGGTCACGAATGCCCTGTCGACAGCCAGAGGGCGCTGCGCAGACCGTTCGCCGTATGCCACGGACACGAACCGGCCGCGCCTCGCGCTGCCCGGGTTGCTAATCGGCGCGATGATATCTGCCGCTGGCAGCCGCTGGTGAGCCGTGTGCCGTTAACCCCGGGCGCCGGCCTGCACCAAGGGCGGGCGTGGCGTGCCGGCTCGGGACACGGGAACGCTATACGCAGCTGCATTCGCCGCCGATGAACTCCGCCCTCGCCCGCACCGGTCACACGACAATGCACTCTCCGCTACGGTTACGCCCAAGTGCTGCAACACCCATGTCTCTCATAGAACACAGCCCAGGTTTGGATCGACGATACTACGCGTACCGTCACCTCTTTGTTATCAGATTTCCGCAGAAATTCCGCTATAGTGAAGTGGGAAACTTCGGTACCCTCAGTCTGCTTCGCCGTTGTTACTCCACTTTTTCTTCCTTGGACGGCCTATACGGCGTGAGCAAAAAGTACTTTATAACTTTGGAATGATATACACTAATGGCCATTAAAATTGCTACGCCAATAAGAAACGCATATGATAAACGGGTATTAATTGGATAAATATATTATACTAGAACTGACATCTGATTACATTTTCACGCAATTTGGGTGCATAGATCCGGAGAAATCAGTACCCAGAACAACCACCTCTGGCGGTAATGACGGCCTTGATACGCCTGGGCATTGAGTCAAACAGAGCTTGGATGGCGTGTACAGGTACAGCTGCCCATGCAGCTTCAACACGATACCACAGTTCATCAAGAGTAGTGACTGGCGTATTGTGACGAGCCAGTTGCTCGGCAACCATTGACCAGACGTTTTCAATTGGTGAGAGATATGGAAAATGTGCTGGCCAGGGCAGCAGTCGAACATTTTCTGTATCCAGAAAGGCCCGTACAGGACGTGCAACATGCGGTCGTGCATTATCCTGCTGAAACGTAGGGTTTCGCAGGAATCGAATGAAGGGTAGAGGCCCGGGTCCTAACACATCTGAAATGTAACGTCAACTGTTCAAAGTTCCGTCAATGCGAACAAGAGGTGACCGACACGTGTAACCAATGGCACCCCTTAGCATCACGTCGGGTGATATGCCAGTATGGCGATGAAGAATACACGCTTCCAATGTGCGTTCACCGCGATGTCGCCAAACACGGATGCGACCATCATGATACTGTAAACAGAACCTGGATTCATCCGAAAAAATGACGTTTTGCCATTCGTGTACCCAGGTACGTCGTTCAGTACACTTTCGCAGGTGCTCCTGTCTGTGATGTAGCGTCAAGGGTAACCACAGCCATGGTCTCCGAGCTGATAGTCCATGATACTGCAAACGTCGTCGAACTGTTCGAGCAGATGGTTGTTGTCTTGTAAACGTCCCCATGTGTTGACTCAGGGATCGAGACGTGGCTGCAAGATCCGTTACAGCCATGCGGATAAGATGCCTGTCATCTGGACTGCTAGTGATACGAGGCCGTTGGGATCCAGCAGGGCGTTCCGTATTACCCTCCTGAACCTACCATTTCCATATTCTGCTAACAGTCATTGGATCTCGACCAACGCGAGCAGCAATGTCACGATACGATAAACCGCAATCGCGATAGGCTACATTCCGACCTTTATCAAAGTCGGAACTTGATGGCACGCATTTCTCCTCGTTTCACGAGACATCACAACAACGTTTCACCAGGCAACGCCGGTCAACTGCTGTTTGTGTATGAGAAATTGGTTGGAAACTTTCCTCATGTCAGCACGTTGTAGGTGTCGCCACCGGCTCCAACCTTGAGTGAATGCTCTGAAAAGCTAATCATTTGCATATCTCAGCATCTGCTTCCTGTCGGTTAAATTTCGCGTTTGTAGCACGTCATCTTCGTGGTGTAGCAATTTTAATGGCCAGTAGTGTAGAAATTTAGTGAGATTGCTTACAGAATCGGCAAAATGTGTCACTTTTTAAGCAACTCACCTCAAGTTTCACATGAAAGTGTCACGTGTCATTTTGGTTCGATGTAACTACCGTTTGTGGTGCGGTAAATATTTTACAGGAAATAAATTTATTCCCACGCTCGTTGCAGAAAATTGTGTGTAACTTCTGCAACGTCAGGATAGATTCGATTTTTCAGTTCGGTTAAATTGTTTGGTATGGAAGGAACGTACGCATGGTTTTCAACGACATCCCAGAAAAGGAAATCCAGTGTTGTCAAGTCTGGGGAGCCAGTTGGCCATACGATTGGTCCCTCACGGCTAGTCCGCCACCCTGAGGAGCCGTCACCGATCCACATAGAACCACCTGACTCTTTTATGTGAAATTTGACGTTGTTTGCTACAAAAAACATATATATCAATTCTATGAGTTAATAAATTTCTACACCATTCAAAAGTTGTAAAGTCCTTCTTGACTCACCTTGTATTCCTTTCACCAGACCGCGATATAGTTCATACGAATTTCACAGTCTTCTGTACATCAGTACTATATAGCACCTGCAACCGTCGTTTTCATATTTTATTACAATGCAAACAGTTTCGCTGACACAATACACCATCTTCCGGACTTAACTGACGCTGAGGGGCTGAACTCAAATTGTATACGTACTGCCCCTCTTAAGGCCTGAAAGTGATGTCATCGAAACGGGTTGCAATCCAATAAAATAGTATCAAAGCGACGGTTACAGGTGTTTTATTTTATTACGTACTTCACATAAAAGTATCACGTGTAGGTTCGGGGTTTGCCGATGACCGTGAATGGCATTCGTATTGTCAACCTCTACGCACCCTCCGGATCTGACGATCGATACTCACGTGCGCAATTCTACTCGGAGGAAATTGCGCCCCAATTCCATGGGGGATATGACCACATCTTGGTAGGAGGAGATTTTAACTGTGTTCTCACGTCGAAGGACCAAACCTCTAATTTCAGCTCCTGCTACGCATTGCACACCTTCTGAAGAGAGAGGACCCTAATGGACACGTGGGAAAAGATTCTTGTGCTGTGAGAGAGCTGCACGTTTTCTACTAGCCACTCGGTGAGCAGGCTGGATCGGATTTCTGTTTCTGATGGATAAAGAGATCAAGTGTTGGCTGCTGAAAGTTGGCCCACTGCTTTTACGGATCACCTTGCATATTTATGCACGTTAACCATCCCACAGCAGCAGGTCTGAAGGAGCCATAGTTCGTGGAAACTTAATTCATCCTGAATGAGATTTTCACTCTGCAGCGGAGTGTGCGCTGATATGAAACTTCCTGGCAGATTAAAACTGTGTGTCCGACCGAGACTCGAACTCGTGACCTTTGCCTTTCGCGGGCAAGTGCTCTACCAACTGAGCTACCGAAGCACGACTCACGGCCGGTACTCACAGCTTTACTTCTGCCAGTACCTCGTGTCCTACCTTCCAAACTTCACAGAAGCTCTCGTGCGAACCTTGCAGAACTAGCACTCCTGAAAGAAAGGATATTACGGAGACATGGCTTAGCCACAGCCTAGGGGATGTTTCCAGAATGAGATTTTCACTCTGCAGCGGAGTGTGCGCTGATATGAAACTTCCTGGCAGATTAAAACTGTGTGCCCGACCGAGACTCGAACTCGGGACCTTTGCCTTTCGCGGGCAAGTGCTCTACCATCTGAGCTACCGAAGCACGACTCACGCCCGGTACTCACAGCTTTACTTCTGCCAGTACCTCGTCTCCTACCTTCCAAACTTTACAGAAGCTCTCCTGCGAACCTTGCAGAACTAGCACTCCTGAAAGAAAGGATATTGCGGAGACATGGCTTAGCCACAGCCTAGGGGATGTTTCCAGAATGAGATTTTCACTCTGCAGCGGAGTGTGCGCTGATATGAAACTTCCTGGCAGATTAAAACTGTGTGCCCGACCGAGACTCGAACTCGGGACCTTTGCCTTTCGCGGGCAAGTGCTCTACCATCTGAGCTACCGAAGCACGACTCACGGCCGGTACTCACAGCTTTATTTCTGCCAGTACCTCGTCTCCTACTTTCCAAACTTTACAGAAGCTCTCCTGCGAACCTTGCAGAACTAGCACTCCTGAAAGAAAGGATATTGCGGACACATGGCTTAGCCACAGCCTAGGGGATGTTTCCAGAATGAGATTTTCACTCATTATTGGTGGATCCCGAATGTCACCAGCGGATCGAAGAAACATAACAGACATGCACTCACCGTCTGCCGATGCACACTGCAGTTTGTGCCGTGCTGCGGCACGCGTTGGTGGCGTTGGTAGGTTGGCATCGTGTAGTAGGGATAGTGGCGTCTCGTTTTCTTCTTGTGTTTACTGGCGCCACTACGATTGGTAGCATTGTCTGTCCGTGAGTGCAATCAGCAGCGGTTATTGATATCTAGTACCATGGTACTATCTTTGGAAGGATGTCATGCGTTTTCGGGGGCGGTTGTATCGAGAGTTCGGTTGGGATGGAGCAGCAGTGAGATCTGGCAGCGCGGGGACATGCCGGGACCGCTGGCAGCACGCAGGCACTGCCGGATCGAGGGGCTTCAGTTGCGAGGGCAACAACCTCGTTCTCCACCGGACCCAGGACGTTTGAGTTGAGTGAATATTAACCCAGTAGTGAAACCTGCACTATTTTGAGATCACGCCGTTTGTTTCCGCATTGCTGCTCGCAGGGTCGCTGAGACGAAGAGCAACGAGTAGAGTGTTTGGAGTGGGCGAAATTAATAAGCCATCCTCCACTTCTTAATTAATCATTGAATTCCTTGTGTTTATTGGTGAAGTTCAACCAGCGATATTTTACAGCCTAATGGCCGATAACGCCCCAGTTACCTGCCCTGGAGGTTAGCATATTTTCACGGCAGTGTGACCTTGCCGCTGCTGTCCAGTAAGGCGTGTAATTCTAAAGCCTCCTTGACTGTGGTTCGGATATTTTGTTCTTTGGACTACCTCGGTCTTAGTGGTTCCTTCTGTTTCTGGATGTTCTAAACGCTGGATGCTCAAGACGCAGAGGTGTCCGCCGGTTCCGCCTTTCCTGGTTTATTCCATTGTTGTGTTGGTTACCAGATGTTAGGAAGATTTTGCAAGAGTGTTGGTCTGTGTTTGTCACTAGCTTGAGTTGCCATCCGGTTAAGTGAATACAACTCTTGGCTGTCTGTGTCATCGGTTACGAAGTTGAGCGACTTTCCTAGGCCGATCCTTGGAGCACTGTCTGAGGCCAACTCTTGCTTTGATCAGATTGTGATGATTGTCTCTTTTTTTAAAAAAAATAATTATTTTGAGTTATTACTATTGGGGCCTGTTGCCGAAAAGTAATTTGAATTTCCTGTTAATAAGACCTTCAGACGTGAATGCAACTTGTCTTAAGAATGTTTAATTAGATATTGTCTCTTAACAGTGAAATTTAGATCACTGTATGTGTGTTTTTTTTTTTTAATATTTTAGTATCTCTTCGGGAAGTTTAACTGTTTTTAAGAATTTGCTATCCAGGCCTTGAGCCGTCAAAGTGTTTTTGAGTTATTACTATTTGGGCCTTCAGCTGACAAATAATTTGAATTTATAGTCAATAAGGCCTTCAGCCGTGAGTGCAACTTGCTTAAGAATTTTTTATTAGACATTGCGTCTTAATAGAATTGATAATAGTTCGTTATTGTCAACCTTATTTGTAATTAGTTCCAAATAAAGTGAACGTGATTAAAAAAAAAAAGAGCTCGCGGCTACCCCAACCGACCTTCTGTTCTAACTAGTTGCGTCATTATCATGTATTGCCCACTCAGATCCACGTACCAGAGTACTCTGTAGCTCTGAGCAGAAAAATGGGTTGCTGACGCAACTATTTATATCCGAAGGTGATCTAGAGTGGTCAATACAAGAAATCTAATCAGAAGATTGCAAATGGGATGGAATAATAAATCAGAAGTATCATCAATATCATCAGAGATTCTCACAAGACAAACATATCTGCCGTAGGTTTCATACTGAATTGTATGTTCACGTAAATATGCAGACTGTAGTAGGTGACAGGGGGAATTCTTTTGGCGAATTCATGGAAGGGACTTGGACACCTGCAAAAGCCAAATGCCAGGCGGTCAAATTGGTCCGTGCTTTGAGGAAGCAGTCCGTGGGTGCCGAACGCTAAGTCACAAGTCACGTTATACAAGGACTGATTAACAAAGACTGAGATATTTTTACACAGATATTTATTACCCCATGTCAATGTTTACATTATTATTTTCAAAGTACTCCCTTTCTGCCTGTCTCTGACAGTTCTCGGCCCATTTCATTCCGGGGTTGAAGCAGCAACCGTATGTGTGATACGAAGAAATTAGCAGTCTTGGGTGCAGTGTTAAAATGTTTTCATTACTCCCCAACGACGCGTTCACCTCTATGTAGGCATCTTGTCTCCACTTAGCTCTTTCAATGAACTGTCAAAATTCTTCTCTCTATAGTACTTCTTCCACACCATCTTCATCACCTTCCATTCCTTCATATTCGGATTCATGTCCGTGTTGGTGCACTGCACAGGTCGAGCAGGTAACCGATTTTTCACTTAGACATACATTGACCTTAACATAACTGAATTTGAAAAGTTCCCATCCTCCAATTACTACCACGATTTTTGGAAGGTTTTCCTTGGCTGTAAGATTAATGCCGGAACTACAAAGCCCTGCTTATTTTACTGAGCGACAGTATCGAAGTTTGCTCTTGACCAACCGGCGCTCTTCCAGATGTACAAATCAAATGGCTCTGCGCACTATGGGACTTAACATCTGAGGTCATCAGTCCCCTAAAACTTAGAACTACTGAAACCTAATTAACCTAAGGACATCACACACATCCATGCCCGAGGCAGGATTCGAACCTGCGACCGTAGCAGTCGCGCGGTTCCGGACTGAAGTGCCCAGAACCGCTCGGCCACCACGGCCCGACCAGATGTGCAAGTACAGCCTCTTTTATGGAACAACTTCTGGCTCATCATATTTTTCTAGCATAACGAGTGGTCAACAAGAACTGATCTACGAATTGTATTGATAATCTGAGCCACCGCTGGCGAGGGTTATTCCCAGAAAGCATTAGGCATAGTTGCGGCACACAGGATCACATTATTCAGCTTCTGCATGGGTCGCCATATCTTAAGTGTATAACGTAAGCACTTCACACATTCAATGTACTCAATTATTTACCCATTATATCTTTTAATCACTTTGACATTTCACATTCTGCTGCGCCCATCACGACTCGCGGATGCGCTACGTTTACGTCATTCTCCTTCTTACAAGGCCACACTGAAGAATATGGCTTTCACCACGAAGAATACAGTAATCTGCCTCCGATCATACGGCGTCATCCTGCCGTGGGATTCAGAGTCTGACTAAGTGCCTGTCTTCGTAATGTTAGTTTAGTCAGGTTTCTCCATTGCCTGCAAGACAAGCCCTGAGCTTCTGTTGAATTATGAGAATGATATGTACGAAACTCAATCTTCCTTGACTTCTCAACATATGTGTTATCAGTTAACCCCTTCTTACAGTCAAGTTGTGCCATAGTTTTCTTCTTCCCTTCAATACTTATCCTATCTATCCACCTAAATTTCAGCACTCTTCTAAAGCATCACATTACGCAAGCTTCTGTTCTCCTATTCAATACTTTCCTATCTATTCACCTAAATTTCAGCACTCTTCTAAAACATCACATCACGCAAGCTTCTGTTCTCTTATTATCTGAAATTTTTGTAGACCTCGTTCCACTGCTGTACATGACAACACTCCAAACTAATATTTTCAGACAATTTGATCATATGACTTACGGAACTAACTAACGCATCACTCAACGGAGAAACTGAGCAAGCCAGACATTTGTTGAGACTGGTATTGCTTAGGCCAAACGAGCATGAGTTTCAAAATCTGTTTCCAAGAGTATATTGACTGTTTCACAATTAAGAAATCATCTGAAGCTAAACACATCGAGCCGCGCGGGATTAGCCGAGCGGTCTAAGGCGTTGCAGTCATGGACTGTGTCGCTGATCCCGGCAGAGGTTCGAGTCCTCCCTCGGGCATGGGTGTGTGTGTTTGTCCTTAGGATAATTTAGGCTAAGTAATGTGTAAGCTCAGGGACTGATGACCTTAACAGTTAAGTCCCATAAGATTTCACACACATTTGAACATTTGATCATAAATACATCGAGATACAGTGTTATATTACGTTCTACGTACCTTTGAGATAGAATTACGAAATGGACATCTTCAGGAAATAGAAATATTCATTCACAGCTAAAAATAAAAATAAAAATGCTGGACGAAATCACAGATTTCAGAACTCAGTCTTGCACCAGCTTAAGTCATTACTATCAGATTAGTAATATTCTACAGGATCAGTAGTCTATATAAACCTGTATGTCCACTGTCTGTAGCATTCAAGTTTTGGAGTGATTATGTGTTCTCTTTAATATTGTAAAATGGTTTTTACATTCTCTCTTCTCGTAACACATTTTGTCTACTAATACCTGGGTCGGCAGATCGACACGGACGTCGAACCAACCTTTGTACTGTCCGCCTTATACATTTTTCTGTACAGTGGTATTGAGTAAAGCAAACGACATTTGTATGTGTTCTTCACAAGTTTTTAAACAGAGGACAGTAAAAAATCCGTACACACACGGATATGCGTGAAAATGAACACGTCACAAAAAGACAGCCATTTATGATCAACAGACTGAGTGATAAATTTTTTGTGTTAGGAACAGACCAGCGAAGGAAGAAAAAACCATTTCCGCATATGGCGTATAACTGTAGTTCTCTTTCTCCACATGTTCCCGGGCTGATGCCAAGGCAGGAAACTACAATACTAAAATCTATGTGTATCCGTATTAAACGTAATCACATTTTCGTTATAGATTGATGATCGAATATGCTCGAGTATTAAATAATATAACCAAGTTAACAAAGAATTTTGACTAGAAGCGAAATCTGAAAAATCTATTTATAAAACTATATCTTTTTGTTTGCATATTTAATCAGTTTTCAGCGATTGACGGACTTGTAGGTAAGCAATTTTTTAATGTATATTGATGTGACTGGCTTACCACGAGCTCCAACCGTGTGGTTGCAACTGTTTACATGCTTGGAGGCGACGTTCATCATCATCCATTGTGGCTTACCTGAAACAATAAGAATCAAATCTTATCAAAGGGTTCAGTTTCTATGTTACAGTTTTTTCAGCCTACTATGCGTGAAATATGTTGTTTGTATTCTGAAGCTGATATAGAGAATGGTTCATTTGTTGTTTCCATGTCACATTTCGCAAAACAGGAACGCAATCTACTTTTCTCGAAAAATAATGCTTTGCTATCACTACACGTAATCATACTTACAATAATATTTGAATTTATGCTGGTGCTTGACGGAACATGGTAATAATTTTAAGTAGAAAACACATTGCTGGTGGTCTGCAAAATAACCTTTATTTGATCACGAACCAGTTTTTGCTTCTTTGGCCACTGTCAGGTGAAAACTGAGTCTCGCGACTACAGATACAACGATGTAGAACTTCCACAGATATTACGGAAACAGATCAGAAGGGACATTAAACATGGGATAATAAGTTTTTCTACAAGAAGATATTTTTTTTCTATTTACTGCCAATAACAAAAATGAAAAATAAAATTATTTGTTTTGTCTGGAAGACGTAAAATGAAACTGAATTTGCTATTTACAGTGATTCACTGTTCACTGATAGAATATTTTATACATTGTGAATGAAACACACATAACAGTGGTGTGATATTCTATAATATTTCTTATTCGTTACACGAACTGGTTTTCGGTTATTATGCCTTCATCAGTAAAAAAAGGCAAGTATGCAGTGAAGTAAAATTTTATCTGATCAAAGATTTTGAATTAGTGCACCTACAGAGCATCATCTAGGATTAAACTATGTGACATATCAATTAACAAACTGTAGACAAATTACAATAGTTGTACCTAGAAGAAAATAATTGGACAATAAACCTTAGAGACACATTCCTAAGATATGGCTGAAGAAAATAATCTTGCCTTTAATAGGCCCTAAATAAGAACAGATAATATACAATAGTGATATTAAGTAGATGAGCGAAGCAGCTGTGATTAAACAAAGTAAAATTTTTTATCACAACGAGATAAATTACAGTATCAGAAATAAAGGAAAATGGTACATGTGAGTAAGAGGAGTAATTTATAACATGGCCTGGATGGTATTATGAGTAGTATCTGCAGTTAGAAGTCTCGTACATAGAATTTGCCACAATAACAAGAAGTTTTACATATTCTACTCTTTTCCAAGGATGGAGTGCTGTCTTTACCATTAGGAAAAATATGTCCAACAAAGTTTTGCGCAGTAAGTGATGTTTTTACGTTCCTGAATATGAGCTTTCTGAGTCTTTTGCTAGGTATGGAACTGTGCACCAATGCGTTCTTGAAGTGGTGAGTCAAGGAAAGAGTAAAGAAATGACTGCGCTTGCTGTTTCTGCTTTTTGTGCATTGTGGAATTCACTAACGTAGAAGGATAGGCTTTGTTCGATGCTATTTGTTTGATAGCATGCAATTCCATTTAGGAGTTATCTTTACTCATTTTATTTCAGTCACCGTAATTTCTCTCGCACACTGTTGAGAAAAATGTCGTTACACGTGTTACCAAATGCATTAAGGTTGATGGACATCATTTTGAGCATTTATTGAATTAATGTGGTATTTACAGGTAATCACGCTGTAACAGCATGCGTTCTCAGAAATGATAAGTTCACAAAGGTACATGTATCACATTGGAACAACCAAAATAAAATGTTCAAACGAACCTACGTTCTGCATTTTAATTTTAAAAATGTACCTGTTACCAACTGTTCGTCTAAAATTTTGAGCCATATTTTGTGACTATTAAAGGCGCCATCTGTCACAAAGCGAAAGAAGTGGTCCTACTAAAACATTCATATTTATTAACGTACTACACGAATATGTAATAAAAACAGGGGTTCCTATTTTTTAAGAAAAACGTAGCTTATATCCGTTTGAACTATGGCAGGGCCATCTAGCGGGCCAACCATAGCGCCATTTGGTTTCCCCCTTCAAGCTAGACGAGTTTCGTTCTTTGTAGTTGTTTCGTTCTATGCTTATTTCGTGAGATATTTGGCCCGGTCACTATCTATGGACCACCCTGTATAGTATAAATCAGGGGCAGCTAAGAATTCGGCTACTGAGCTGCGGCCTGGCTCACAAACCATACTGCTCGGCCTGGCTGCACGCTTCCCCCTTCTTCATACGATGCTGCCTGGGTGGTAAGAGGGGAAAACAGTGTATGCACCATATTTGGATGGAAATGTATAAATGCATTTGACTTCGTTTCACACTTCATATTTTTCAACGACATATGTAACAAACAGAACAAGTTTTCAGTATTATTTAATTACTTTGGTGTGCTGTACACCCACACTGCTGTAAAGAATTAAAACAACAAACGGAAATTTTGCAAGGATGGGTGTATTCTGCTACAAAACAGTACAAACAGATGATGGTATAGTGGAAACAAAATAAAAAAATACAGAATGGAATCAACTAAAACATGCATAATGATAAACCAAAACGTTCTTTGTTCTTTCCATCTTATAGGATTTGCACAGAAATCCTGACAACTGGTTGATGTGTTCGGCATGGGGTGTGGCCACGTCTGGCACCAATACAGGCCTGAAAACGACGGGACATGCTGTGAATGATCTCATCAATCTCCTGTTGAGGCATGGGTGTTGTGTTATCAAATGTTTAAATGTATGTGAAATCTTTTGGGACTTAACTGCTAAGGTCATCAGTCCCAAAGCTTACACACTACTTAACCTAAATTATCCTAAGGGCAAACACACACACCCATGCCTGAGGGAGGACTCGTACCTCCGCCAGGACCAGCCGCACAGTCCATGACTGCAGCGCCCAGACCGCTCGGCTAATCCCACGCGGCGTTGTGTTACCATCATCTCATCGACGCGCAGGTCGCTCGGTGTGGCGCCATCTGAAATAGGACCTGCCCCTGGCGGCCGAACTTCATCAAATGCAGCCTCCCGGCCATCAATGCCACACGATTACTTCGCTTCCCCGCAGTCCATGTTTAACTATGTAAGACGTGTATATTTCTATTGTCTATTGTCAAACCACAATTTATGAAAGATGTTCATATCTTATTGATAGGATTAAGTAGGAATAATTAATATTTGTCATGTTGGAAATAATTGTGGTAGCAGGGAATGTCTCCACCGAAGTATTGTTGGCAAGAGGGACCGCGAATTGATATAATTTTAAAAAGGGCGGGAGAGTCCACGTATGGATACATTTTAAGAAAAGAGCGGCAAAGACCGCGTATTGATACATTTTGCAATGGTAGCAGGGATTGTCTGCACCACAAAGCATTGTTGGAGGGAGAGACCGCACTTTACCGTTCATAGGAAGTCAGTAGTAAGCGAGATGTGAAGCGAGTTGGTAGCAGCTCTGAAGCGAGGGGTTGAGAGGAGTAGTGTGCCTGCCAGCCACCAGCTATGATTTGCAAGAGATTATAAGCCGATGTACAGAGACATCAACTAACTATTATCATAAGAGGAACTAATATTATTGAATTATTTTCTTTGCGAAACCCAAGACTACTGAAGGTATGTTTGTGCAATGCTAGTTGTAAGATTATTGTAAAAAGTAAGTCCCATTGGAACGTTTGTAAAATCATTCCATTACCAACAGTAAATATTTGAAGCGTTTTCAGAATATAATTAACTTTTGCCAGCAATGTTGCATTACTAATTATAATCCATCCCAAAAACCATCAATGTAAAACTTTGCATAAATTTTTCTGTTGTCAAGAAAAGTGTAACTATGAATTACGTAACTTCAGTCAAATTAATTAAAGAATAACGTCAGCTTTGCTATTAAAGAATAACGTCAGCTTTGGTAATAAATACAGCCACTTATTACGACAGCCCACCAGCAGTTAATAGAGTATAGTAAACCAGAGTAAGTATTTTCATATCGCAGTTCGATGTAGCAGTGAGATGGCGATCCAGTAACGATAAAAAAAGGTAAGGAACAATTTTGGGTTATTGCAGATAACGACTGAGGGCCACGACGACACATGTGTATGCAAAGATTGAGAAAGAGAATAAATTTCAAAGGGAAGATTTCATTAAGCAAGAGTTAGAAATCCTGAGGATAGGTTTCATAGGATATTATAAAAGGGAAGTTATGTAACAAAAAGAAAAAAAAAACAAAAGAAAAAGAGATATAGAGGAGATGGGAAGGTTTCAACTACCATACAACTCTGTGATTCAAAGGTACATTCTCAGAAATTTGTTTCTCAAATTAAGGGCTGTATTTGATACTAACAGGCTCTCCTGGCATGGAAAGCCCGTTTTGCCAATGTAGTCTAGTCAATACAGATCCAACTGCAAAAGTTTTATGCATCAGTGGGTACGATTCCGCTTTCTCTGACTGTAGTGCATTGGCTACCTCGGCAACGGAGGACGTATTGCGTCGCCGCTCCCTTCCCCCGACTTACCGATCGGTCACGCTCGGTAACATATTCTGTGATTTGACGTCACCAGACCGTTGCGCTGTTCCGCGAGCCACTTTCGTCGAGCACCGTCTCGCCAGCAGTCCCCCTGGACAAACATTACTGCGCTTAATGCAAGGACAGGTAACGGTCGCCGCAATAAAAGCGCAGTATCGCGATAGCTAGCGGCCGGAGCGGAACGACTCCACTCGGTTCCATTCTTCGGTTCCGCGGCCCTCGGTAAGAGGAAGTCGATAGGGCCGGCGTCCGCGTGTGCCTGCGTAATTACAGAGCGCGCGGCTACGGGTCCGCTCCACTCTTATTTCACTGCCCCGAGAGACGTAAACTACCTGCCGCAATAATAAGCGCACTGTGGCGGCGCGCACGACACACAGACCGCCTCGCCCACGCGCTCGCTTGTTGTGCGGGTTTAACGGCCGCGGTCGAGTCTCGTCTCTGGCCGCGCCTTCCCTACTGTCCGGCGTTTCGGTAATTCCCCTTACGCCACCGGGTCCGCTCTCACGCAGCTGCGTACACTACTCCAGAAAACCACATAACTTGCCTGAGCCGTGTATCGACTCGTGCTACACCTTGTGTTTAAATTGCATTGGTTTTCCTTTTCTTCCCCTGACATGTTTGTTTGATATGTTGTCTGTCATTAAGTGGCAGCTTGGTTGTCTTTTCCTCTGCTATCGATATCTGCGTTTTGCTTCCGGGAAACTGCTAGGGAGAAAGTGAGATCTTTGACCGGTGGTAACTTCGTTTGGTGGCGCGGAAGTAGGGTGGTGGAGACGGTGGACGCGAGAGGGAGTGTGGCTCGCCAGCGCGGACCAGGCGTGGTCGGTTGTACCGAGTCGCCACGTGATGTATGTCGGTTGTGTGTAACGAGCGGGTGGAGTTGACGGAAGAGCTCCCCTCGGGTTGGTTGTATACAGAATCGCCCCACGAGTAGTTGCTGTTCATTTCACGTTAGTGGGACGTTAACAAGCTTCTTTAAGTCCTCCGTTTCAACACTGGAGTTTAAAAAGGAGACACCTAACATGAGCGATCGGTCACTACCCGTCAGCGTTGCAGAGAAGACGTGAACTCCGGTGACAGAGCGTGTTGTTGCGTGACCGTGGCGTGTTGGGTCAACACCGCCTCAAAGGAAGGCCTCGGCGCTTGTTGGTGACGTCACGTCAGCTAGGCACGGCGAACTTCAGGTCAGTTGCAGGCATACTCGTAATGGTGGTGTCTCCCTCCCTGACACAGGAAAATGTGAAACTATTGCCGCTAGTTGACCAACACACATTGTTCTGAGATATTTCTGCAATCAATTAATTGTGCAATTCATTACACTTCTTAACAAATAGTGTACTCATGAACTTAAATTTCCACCTGTTTTACGGACTGACATACAGAAACAACTTCATGGTCCAGCAGCAACAGAATTCGTGCTTCTTTACCTTATTTGTAAATCTGAGGAAGTTACGTTTGTACTGGGTTGCTTTTACAAGAAACTGTGAACATATTGGTGCTCTTCTTTAGGTATATTGGTTGACTATGGGGTGAGGAGCACTGAATGTTAATGAAGTATCTTGCGATTGTACACGTTGTGGGAGGGGGTAGGGGACAGAAGATGAGGCAAAAGAGAGATACTTGTTTTATCAAATAAAATTTTTTACTTTATAAAGTTTCCCCCTTCAGTTGCAAGAGGGGAATATTTATCTTTTCTAAAAGTTTAAGCTCAGCAGTATTTTCAATGTATGAAGCTATTTTGGTTCCTGTTTGGAATTCCTTTCGTTGAAAACGACTGTAATTTAATGACTGGCCACAGTTGGACATTTACACATGTAAATTAGCTCACATTTCCAGTGACGATGTCAAACGAAAATAAATAAATAAATAAATAAAAGAAACGAGTTAAATGTAAGGGGGTTGGGGTAAGTTTCGATAACAAAATGGATCAAGTAAATATAGTTACTTGAATGCAAAATTTCCAAAGCTTGCGATGGGGCAAATCATCTTCTCATATTGATCTACGTTTGTTTCGACAGGATTCAGTAATACAAAACTATGATCTTCATTTGTAGCTTTACGATAGTAAGAAAATCTTTCATCTAAAATAAAACTGCAGAATCCAAAACAATGCCAAACATTTTGTCCAAAAATGCTATAAATGACTTGATAGCCGTTTTTAAAAGAAATTTTTTAACTGTTGCATTGCTGTAAATTACTTGATTACCGTTAGCAGCGTGTTTCGAATGGTTGTTTATTGCCGTACTGCTACCTTCTGTTTTTTTAATTTTTTTTTTAATTTTAACTGTTGCTGTTGTATTGCTATAAATTATTTGATTGCCGTTAGCGGCGTGTTTAAAAGGTTGTTTATTGCTGTACTGCTAGTTTCTGTAAGATATGAATAAAATATTTGAGTGTGAAAATCTCAGCTCGACAGTAAACTACTAGAAATTTGTCCCCGTTACCCAACTTGTGGTGTAGCTTGTAGTAACCGTAACCAATGTGTGTCTCGTTGCCCACCCGTCTTATTGCATGTACTGTGCTACTAAAACGACGTGAAGCACAAACATCTAGGCTGAGGTCAAGAAAGAGCTTAATGCAGACATCAGCAATTCCGTGAGCATCTGGAACTCGTCGAACAGAGCTATGACAACATTCATTAACTGAAAGGAACAGGAAGAACGTCAGAGAGGAACCTGCCCCCAGCTTTCATCTGCCGTATGCGACGTGGAGGGCCCTAAAGTGGTTCCCAACCATTACTTCTGAGAGCATCAAACATTAGTTAGTACTCCCGCCCTCTGCCATCTGTTGCGTACCCCTTCCCCCACATTATCACCAACTTAAGCGCATAAGTTGAAACCTCCCCGTCTCCTCTATATCTCTTTTGCTACGCCACCTTCCCTTCTACAATAACCTATGAAACCTTCCCTCAGGATTTCTATCTCTTGCTTAATAATAACAAATGAAATCTTCCCTTTGAAATTAACTATATTTCTCAATAATAATACGTGCGGTCTTCGCATACATATTTAAATGCTGCTTGTTGAAAGTGATTTGCTGATCATTTCGACAAAACATAGAATGTGTCGTCGTCGTGGCCCTCAGTCGTTACCTGCAATATCCCAAAACTGTTCCTTACCATTTTTACTGTTACTGGATCGCCATCTGATTGCTACATCGAACTGCGATATGAATGTGCTTACTCTGTTTTACTTTATTCTATTAGCTGCTGGTGGGCCGTCATAATAAGTAGCTGTATTTATTACAAAAGCTGACGTTATTCTTTCACAGCAAAGCTGATGTTATTCTTTAATTAATTTGACTGAAGTTACGTAATTCATATTTGAACTTTTCTTGACAACAATAAAATTTTGCAAAGTTTTACGTTGAAGGTGTTTGGGATGGATTATAATCAGTAATGCAATATTTCTGGCAAAAATTAATTATATTCTGAAAATGATTCTTGAAATATTTACTGTTGGTAATGAAATGATTTTACAAACATTCAAATGGGACTTACTTTTTACAATAATCTTACAACTTGCATTGCGCAAACATACCTCCAATTGTCTTGAGTTTCTCAAAAAGGAATTCGATAATATTAGTTTCTCTTATGATAATAGTTAGCTGATGTCTTTGTACATCCGCTTATAATCTCCTGTAAATCATAGCTGGTGGCTGGCAGACACACCGCTCCTCTCAACCTCTCGCTTCAGACCTGCTACCGACTCGCTTCACATCACGCCTACGAACGGTCTCTCCTGCCAACAATGCTTTCTGGTGCAGACAATCCCTGCTACCATTACAAACTGTATCAATGCGCGGTCTTTCCCACTCTTTTCTTAAAATGTACCCATACGCGGCCTCTCCCGCCCTTCTTAAAATTATATCAATGTCTCTCCCACCAACACTACTTTGGTGCAGACATTCCCTGCTACCACAATTATTTCCAAAATAACAAATATTAATTATTCCTACTTAACCCTATTAATAAAATATAAACATCTTTCATAAATTGTGGTTTGACAATAGACAATAGAAATATACACGTCTTACAAAGTAAACTGTAGAATGAAGGACTTTCCTTGGAACACTTTTGTTTTTAAAATGATGAAAGATGAATCATATTCGGTTTATGTTTATGTGTATTAGAATCAGTGACGAAGGAATTCGTCGTGCATCGCAAGTGCTACCCACATCTCCTTCTCAGATAAGAAAGCTAGCTATCCACACTGAGGAAAGAGACTTGTTACAAGACATACTTCTCCTGAATTACTCCTCCCTATTGCGGCACTTTCTTGACCTGCACACTGCAACCCAATTAACAATCAACCAAGTTAAAAATGTGTGCACTATACTTACTGTGTGTAGTTCACTTAATTGCTGCATTCCTTGCTTCTGAACTAACAGTCATTTGAAGACTTCAGGCTGTTAATGCTTTGTATGTAACCACAGCTACTAATAGTATCAATAATAATACTTATAATAATAATAATAATAATAATAATACTGAGTACAGCAACATAGTAGCCCTTATGTAGTTACTGTGTGTAGTGCTGTCAATTAATTCATTTATCTGTTTCGAAGTGAGTAATGAAGCAATTTCTGGACTACTGCAGGTACTATCTATAACGTGGAGAAGACATTTTCTTGAGATATTTATAGCATTTGTTACGTGTGTGTCTCACTTTTGATAATGATGATAATGTTTGGTTTGTGGGGCGCCTAGCTGCGTGGTCAACTGCGACCGTACAAATCCAATTCTTACACAGTCCAATGCATCCACTGTCACGAATGATGATGATGATGAAATGATGAGGACAACACGAACACCCAGTCCCCGGACAGAGAAATTCACCGACCCGGCCTGGAATTGAACCCCTTGACCCCGTCATCTTGTCTCATTTATATCATCAACGATGTACGGGACAAAGGACAACATATGTGTGTGGTGGGTGGACATGTGAGGAACCTGTAACTCCCATCGCATTAATGCTACTAACTGAGAAAAAGTAGTGACAGTACTGATAACTTATATAATAAATATTTCAGTGTTACTAAATTGTGACAACAGTAATCTTCTTTTGAAAAACATTTAGTTTCGTGACTGAAACAGAATCGAATTGTTCAGTTTTTACCCCTCAGAAAATTTCATTTTACCCCTTAGGGGGTAATTACCCCCAGATTGGGAACCACTATTATAAACTAACTGAAAACAGGAGTGTCAAGATGCCAGGCAAACCTCAGGAAGTGGGGCTACACCGCTGAGGAGGAATTATGTGAATGTAGTGACCTACAGGACACGCAACATCTCCTGGTCTGCAGAAACTTTTCTGATACTTGCACCATAGACGATCTTTAGGGAGCAAGTGATAAAGCCATTAAAATTAAGGAATTCTGGATCTTGTGGTCTATTTGATAATAAAACCATATGTGTCTTGTTATAGCATTCTGATACTTGCACCATAGACGATCTTTAGGTAGCAAGTGATAAAGCCATTAAAACTAAGGAAGTCTGGATCTTGTGGTCTATTTGATAATAAAACCATATGTGTCTTGTTATAGCATGTTATTATTTTCAGTATCATGTATTAAAGTACTGTACTTTCATTTATCGTGCTGCATTTTAATTATTTTGTGTATCTAAGTCCTAAAAGCTTGTAAATTAAATAAATAAATAATAAATGTTTTGATTACTTTCAGATACGTGTCTGTGCTCCTGGTAACCTTTCTGAAGTAACACAGATCGTTATCACCCTCACCAGCGTCTCACACTTGGCAACAGAAACACACGGTTTCCGACAAACGCTGATAGCTGTCTCGTAGAGGCCGGGCGGATCCAATGATGCGCGCCCGACTGACCCACGCCCAATTTCAGTCGCAGTCTTTGACAGCTTTACTCTCAGTCAGCCTGGGACAGTTTCCTCGTGCATTAGTAGCGGAAACCTTACATTGCACGACCTTCTATAATTGTTTCTTGTAATACCAGGACTTTATTGGTGTTTGTCATTTCGTAAAGTTAGTTTACAGTGCTCTGTGCTACGAGTTAACTGAAACTTCTGTTTATGGTATTTACATGTTCGCTAATAATTTCTGCTCTTGCCCAGCTTCCCCTAAAGACAGATGCTGTATCACTCTGCGGCTCACCTCCCTTTACCACTGAGTACGAAATAGTACACAGTACTTTGAAATACTTGTGACGAAACAAAATGGCGCAGACTGTTGATAAGCAGGAATTGTTGCTGTTATGGCCTTCAGTTCGAAAATTGTTTTGATGTAGCTCTCCAAGCTACTATACAGGCTGGTCCACTGATAGTGACTGGTCCAAATATCTCACGAAATAAGCATCAAACGAAAAAACTACAAAGAAAGAAACTCGTCTAGCTTGAAGGGGGAAACCAGATGGCGCTATGGTTGGCCCGCTAGACGGCGCTGCCATAGGTCAAAGGGATATCAACTGCGTTTTTTTTAAAATAGGAACCCCCATTTTTATTACATATTGGTGTACTACATAAAGAAATATGAATGTTTTAGTTGGACCACATTTTCGCTTTGTGATACATGGCGCTGTAACAGTCAGAACCGTATACGTACGTGGTATCACGTAACATTCCGCCAGTGTGGACGGTATATGCTTCGTGATACATTACCCGTGTTATAATGAACCGCTTACCAATTGCGGAAAAGGTCGATATCTTGTTAATGTATGGCTATTGTGATCAAAATGCCCAACGGGCGTGTGCTATGTATGCTGCTCGGTATCCTGGACGACATCATCCAAGTGCACAGACCGTTCGCCAGATAGTTACGTCATTTAAGGAAACAGGAAGTGTGCAGCCACATGTGAAACGTCAACCACGAGCAGTTTTAGCTGCTGTCGCGGCTGATTCACACATCAGTAGCAGACCAATTGCGCGAGAATCGGGAATCTCAAAAACATCGGTGTTGAGAATGCTACATCAACATCGATTGCACCCGTACCATATTTCTATGCACGAGGAATTGCATGGCGACGACTTCGAACGTCGTGTACAGTTCAGCCACTGGGCACAAGAGAAAATACGGGATGAACACAGATTTTCTGCACGCGTTCTATTTAGCGAAGAAGCGTCATTCACCAACAGCGGTAACGTAAACCGCCATAATATGCACTATTGGGCAACGGAAAATCCACGATGGCTGCGAGAAGTGGAACATCAGCGACCTTGGCGGGTTAATTTATGGTGCGGCATTGTGGGAGCAAGGATAATTGGCCCCCATTTTATCGATGGCAATCTAAATGGTGCAATGTATGGTGATTTCCTACGTAATGTTCTATCGATGTTACTACAAGATGATGCACTGCATGACACAATTGGCGATGTACTTCCAACATGATGGATGTCCGGCACATAGCTCGCGTGCGGTTGAAGCGGTATTGAATAGCATATTTCATGACAGGTGGATTGGTCGTCAAAGTACCATACCATGGCCCGCACGTACACCGGATCTGACGTCCCCGGATTTCTTTCTTTAAGTAGAAGGATATTTGCTGTCGTGATCCACCGACAATGCCTGACAACATGCGTCAGCGCATTGTCTATGCATGTGCGAACTTTACGGAAGGCGAACTACTCGCTGTTGAGAGAAATTACGTTACACGTATTGCCAAATGCATTGAGTTTGACGGACATCATTTTGAGCATTTATTGCATTAATGTGGTATTTAAAGGTAATCACGCTATAACAACATACGTTCTCAGAAATGATAAGTTCACAATGGTACATGTGTCACATTGGAACAACCGAAATAAAATGTTCAAACGTACCTACGTTCTGTATTGTAATTTAAAAAGACCTATGTGTTACCAACTGTTCGTCTAAATTGTGTGCCATATGTTTGTAACTATCACAGCGCCATCTATCACAAAGCGAAAAAAATGGTCCAACTAAAACATTCAAATTTCTTTACGTACTACACGAATATGTTATAAAAATGGGGATTCCTATTTTAAAAAAACGCAGTTGATATACGTTTGACCTATGGCAGCGCCATCTACCGGGCCAACCATAGCGCCATCGGGTTTCCCCCTTCAAACTAGACAAGTTTCGTTCTTTGTAGTTTTTTCGTTTGACGCTTATTTCGTGAGATATTTGGCCCTGTCGCGATCAATAGACCACCCTGTATACAGCGCAAGCGTTTTCATCCCCTAGTATCTACTGCAACCTACATCCTTCTGAATCTGCTTACTGTATTAATCTCTTGGTCTCCCACTACGATTTTTATCCCCACACCTCCCTCGAATACTAAACTGGTGATGCCTTGATGTCCTAGATGGCGTCGCATCAAGCGATCCCTTCTTTTAGTCAAGTTGTGCTACAAGTTTCTCGTCACCCCAGTTCTGTTGAGTACCCCCTCTTTAGTTACGCTATCTACCCATCTAATCTTCAACATGCTTCTGTAGGATCACATTTCAAAAGCCTCTATTCTCTTCCTGTCCAAACTGTTTATGTTTCACTTCCATGCATGGATACACTCCAGACAAATACCTTCACAAAAGACTTCCTAGCACTTAAATCTATATGCGATGTTCTTTTTCAGAAACACGTTTCTTGCCATTTACAGTCTTCATTTTACATCCTCTGTGTTCCGACTGTTGTACCCGTGGTCTAGGGGTAGCGTCTTTGATTCATAATCAAAACGTCTTCGGTCCCGGGTTCGATCCCCACCGCTGCCTAAATTTTGATAAATAATCAGCATTGGCAGCCGAAGACTTCCGGCATAAGAAGTCAGCCTCATTCTGCCAACGGCCTTGTCAAAGAGGGCGGAGGAGCGGATAGAGGTTCAGGGCACTCTCTGTCCTAGGGGTGGGAAATTGCCCCTAAAGGCGGAAGAATCAGCAATGATCAACGACATGAGGATGCAGAAGGCAATGGAAACCACTGCATTAAAGACACGTAACGTGTATCCACAGGACATGTGGCCTGTAATTGAAGAAGTGTCATGATGATCTCTCCATTGGCAAAAGATTCCGGAATAGTCCCCCATTCGGATCTCCGGGAGGGGACTGCAAAGGGGGAGGTTGCCATGAGAAAAAGATTTGATAATCAACGAAAGGATAACGTTCTACGAGTCGGGGCGTGGAATGTCAGAAGCTTGAACGTGGTAGGGAAACTAGAAAATCTGAAAAGGGAAATGCAAAGGCTCAATCTAGATATAGTTGGGGTCAGTGAAGTGAAGTGGAAGGAAGACAAGGATTTCTGGTCAGATGAGTATCGGGTAATATCAACAGCAGCAGAAAATGGTATAACAGGTGTAGGATTCGTTATGAATAGGAAGGTAGGGCAGAGGGTGAGTTACTGTGAACAGTTCAGTGACCGGGTTGTTCTAATCAGAATCGACAGCAGACCAACACCGACAACGATACTTCAATTATACATGCCGACGTCGCAAGCTGAACAGATAGAGAAAGTGTATGAGGATATTGAAAGGGTAATGCAGTATGTAAAGGGGGACGAAAATCCAATAGTCATGGGCGACTGGAATGCAGTTGTAGGGGACGGAGTAGAAGAAAAGGTTACAGGAGAATATGGGCTTGGGACAAGGAATGAAAGAGGAGAAAGACTAATTGAGTTCTGTAACAAATTTCAGCTAGTAATAGCGAATACCCTGTTCAAGAATCACAAGAGGAGGAGGTATACTTGGAAAAGGCCGGGAGATACGGGAAGATTTCAATTAGATTACATCATGGTCAGACAGAGATTCCGAAATCAGATACTGGAGTGTAAGGCGTACCCAGGAGCAGATATAGACTCAGATCACAATATAGTAGTGATGAAGAGTAGCCTGAAGTTCAAGACATTAGTCAGGAAGAATCAATACGCAAAGAAGTGGGATACGGAAGTACTAAGGAATGAAGAGATACGTTTGAAGTTCTCTAGCGCTATAGATACAGCAATAAGGAATAGCGCAGTAGGCAGTACAGTTGAAGAGGAATGGACATCTCTAAAAAGGGCCATCACAGACGTTGGGAAGCAAAACATAGGTACAAAGAAGGTAGCTGCGAAGAAACCATGGGTAACAGAAGAAATACTTCAGTTGATTGATGAAACGAGGAAGTACAAATATGCTCCGGGAAAATCAGGAATACAGAAATACAAGTCGCTGAGGAATGAAATAAATAGGAAGTGCAGGGAAGCTAAGACGAAATGGCTGCAGGAAAAATGTGAAGACATCGAAAAAGATATGATTGTCGGAAGGACAGCCTCAGCATACAAGAAAGTCAAAACAATCTTTGGTGACATTAAAGCAACGGTGGTAACATTAAGAGTGCAACGGGAATTCCACTGTTAAATGCAGAGGAGATAGCAAATAGGTGGAAAGAATACATTGAAAGCCTCTATGAGGGTGAAGATTTGTCTGATGTGATAGAAGAAGAAACAGGAGTCGATTTAGAAGAGATAGGGGATCCAGTATTAGAATCGGAATTTAAAAGAGCTTTGGAGGACTTACGGTCAAATAAGGCAGAAGGGATAGATAACATTCCATCAGAATTTCTAATATCATTGGGGGAAGTGGCAACAAAACGACTATTCACGTTGGTGTGTAGAATACATGAGTCTGGCGACATACCATCTGACTTTCGGAAAAGCATCATCCACACAATTCAGAAGACGGCAAGAGCTGACAAGTGCGAGAATTATCGCACAATCAGCTTAACAGCTCACGCATCGAAGCTGCTTACAAGAATAATATACAGAAGAATGGAAAAGAAAATTGAGAATGCGCTAGGTGACGATCAGTTTGGCTTTAGGAAAAGTAAAGGGACGAGAGAGGCAATTCTGACGTTACGGCTAATAATGGAAGCAAGGCTATAGAAAAATCAAGACACTTTCATAGGATTTGTCGACCTGGAAAAAGCGTTCGAGATTCTCAAAAAAGTATGGGTAAGCTATAGGGAGAGACGGGTCATATACAATATGTACAACAACCAAGAGGGAATAATAAGAGTGGACGATCAAGAACGAAGTGCTCGTATTAAGAAGGGTGTAAGACAAGGCTGTAGCCTTTCGCCCCTACTCTTCAATCTGTACATCGAGGAAGCAATGATGGAATTGAAAGAAAAGTTCAGGAGTGGAATTAAAATACAAGGTGAAAGGATATCAATGATACGATTCGCTGATGACATTGCTATCCTGAGTGAAAGTGAAGAAGAATTAAATGATCTGCTGAACGGAATGAACAGTCTAATGAGTACACAGTATGGTTTGAGAGTAAATCGGAGAAAGACGAAGGTAATGAGAACTAGTAGAAATGAGAATAGCGAGAAACTTAACATCAGGATTGATGGTCACGAAGTCAATGAAGTT
Organism: Schistocerca americana; assembly: GCF_021461395.2. Classification (NCBI taxonomy): domain Eukaryota; kingdom Metazoa; phylum Arthropoda; class Insecta; order Orthoptera; family Acrididae; genus Schistocerca; species Schistocerca americana. The sequence goes on along the minus strand of NC_060119.1, from coordinate 157,660,768 downwards.
AAGGAATTCTGCTACCTAGGCAGTGAAATAACCAATGACGGACGGAGCAAGGAGGAAATCAAAAGCAGACTCGCTATGGCAAAAAAGGCATTTCTGGCCAAGAGAAGTCTACTAATATCAAATACCGGCCTTAATCTGAGGAAGAAATTTCTGGGGATGTACGTCTGGAGTACAGCATTGTATGGTAGTGAAACATGGACTGTGGGAAAACCGGAACAGAAGAGAATCGAAGCATTTGAGATGTGGTGCTACAGACGAATGTTGAAAATTAGTTGAACTGATAAGGTAAGGAATGAGGAGGTTCTACGCAGAATCGGAGAGGAAAGGAATATGTGGAAAACGCTGATAAGTAGAAGGGACAGGATGATAGGACATCTGCTAAGACATGAGGGAATGACTTCCATGGTACTAGAGGGAGCTGTAGAGAGCAAAAACTGTAGAGGAAGACAGAGATCGGAATACGTCAAGCAAATAATTGAGGACGTAGGTTGCAAGTGCTACTCTGAGATGAAGATGTTAGCACAGGAAAAGGATTCGTGGCGGGCCGCATCAAACCAGTCAGTAGACTGATGACCAAAAAAAAAAACTTTGACCATCATCAGTTATTATCCTGTTCAAATAGCGAATCTCATCTAGGACTTTTAGCGTCCCAATTTAATATCCATAGAATCATCTGATTTCATTCCACTTGTTTTCCTTTTGTTGATGTTCATCTTATATCCTCCACTCAAGACACTGTCCATCCCATTCAGCTGGTCTTCGAAGTTCTTTGCTGTCGCTGACACAATTACCACGTCATCGGTAAACCTCTATGTTTTCATTTGTTCTCCCTGAACTCTAATCCCTACTTCAATTTCTTCCTTTACTACTTGATCAATGTACAGATGTCTAAACGCTGTATCACGCCCCATCTCAACCGCTGCTTTCCTTTCATGTCCCTCGACTCTTACAATTGTCGTCTGGTTTCTGAATAAATTGTAAAGGGCCTTTCGCTACCTGTATTGTACCTCTGTTATCTTCAGAAAGTATGCCAGTCAACATTGTCAAAAACTTTCTCTACGTCTACAAATGCTATAAACGTAGGTTTGCCTTTCCTTAACCTATCTTCAAAGGGATTTCATAGGGTCAGTACTGCCTCACGTGTTCCTACATTTTTCCGGAGTATCATGTGGTAATTCATATTCTGCATTTGAAGGAAGATAACGACGCCATGGTAGTGCTAGTGTATGACAACAGCTAACCATTGTATGACTCACATAAAACCAAGGTTAGGTGGCATAGACGCTTCTACTTAAGTCTGAATGAGAAAGAACGAAATTGTAGCACTCACTGTGAAGAAACGGGAGGCTAAAGAGGAAAAATCAGTGCTCGAAACCCGGCGATAAACAATCGAGGCGATAGTGAAAGAAGAGAAAATCAGTTAAGGGCCAGTTTTAAACACCTTGCACGACATTTTTGGACATAACAAGCACCGCCAACTGGGTTCCACGACTGACCACACTCACTTAAAAAGCCCAGAAACCCACCGAACCATGGCAGCAGTGTGAATGTTGTAACTGCGTTGGGCCGACCCAGATGAATTCTTAAGCTGCGTAATGGCTGTGCTGGCAACATGACAGACGCCGGGGCAAAGGAGCAAACAGAGTAATGGAAAAATGTGGATGTTGAATGACACGGAAAAAGGGAAGTGTGAGGTTTGCTGAATGCCAAGAGAAACCTTTAAAAACGTTTATTTGACATAAGTAGCCCGAACGACAATCAGTCATTGCTGCGCAGTTGCACCGTTTGCTGTCGTATTACTTAGCGAGAAGATTTAAAAAAATGGTTCAAATGGCTCTGAGCACTATGGGACTTAACTGCTATGGTCATAAGTCCCCTAGAACTTAGAACTACTTAAACCTAACTAACTTAAGGACATCACACACATCCATACCCAGAGCAGGATTCGAACCTGCGACCGTAGCGATCGCGCGGTTCCAGACCGTAGCGCCTAGAACCGCTCGACCACTCCACCCGGCCGAAAAGATTAATTGTGGAAAATATGGTCTATAGAAATAAATCCTCTTCTCAGTTTCATGTAGAACATCAGTAAACTTCAAAAAATAAGAGGGTTCATGTGCTGTTAACCGGGTTTCTAAGCTTTTGCAAATCTCACTCAGCTTTGAGCAACTACGCTCTAAGCACACTAGTTTGACAATAAGGCAGAACATATATAACATTTTTTTTGTTATTACCAAGCTTATATACTAAAATGGTTCAAATGACTCTGAGCAGTATGGGACTTAACATCTAAGGTCATCAGTCCTCTAGAACGTAGAACTAATTAAACCTAACTAACCTAAGGATATCACACATGTCCATGCCCGAGGCAGGATTTGAAGCTGCGACCATAGTGGTTACGCTTATATACCCATTTACAAACTATTTACAGTATACACTCAGCCTTCAACTTAAATCTGATAGTTAAAAGCACTGCCCAATCCCTTTGATCGGCCTGTTTCTCATAACGTCATGTGCTACACTTCCTCTCAGACTTTGCCGGCCGCAGTGGTCTAGCGGTTCTAGGTGTGCAGTCCGGAACCGCGCGACTGCTATGGTCGCACGTTCGAATCCTTCCTCGGGCATGGATGTGTGTGATGTCCTTAGGTTAGTTAGGTTTAAGTAGTTCTAAGTTCTAAGGGACTGATGACCACAGTAGTTAAGTCCCATAGTGTTCAGAGCCATTTGAACCATTTGAACCTCTCAGGCTTTATGTTACCAAGACAAGGAAGCTGAAAATTGTTTGTCAAATTACAGTCATGACCTACAGTAGAGCAAGTGTTGTGTACATAGTTGCGTGTAGTCAGCGCGTACACAACTTTCCCAGTAGAGCGCGCCACGCTAAGCACAACAGCGCAGGCACAGCGCTCGTCTGTCTCCGCACTACGAGATGGCGCTGCCTTAGAGACGGACCAAATTCTGCTTCCGCCGATCCGCGTATTAATATGTAACGCAGCCAATGTGATTGCTGCTAACATAGAACCTCTTCTCCTCGCGGATCACACTCGCTCAGTGATACATGAACGCGCGAGGTATTATAACGAGCGTACAGACCTCCTATTAGTCAGTCTGCATTTGTCTGCATTAGTCTGTACCAGTCTACATTAGTCTGTACCAGTCTATGGTCAAGTTTCAGTTTGCGCCTAATAAGATTATTATATTCCTGTACTTAGCCATGAAGATAAATGTACTCGTATAGACACTTTGTCAAGTATCAGAGATATGTAATAAGAAGATTAACGTACCAAGACCAAAGGAACTTCAGATTGTCGATTGCAAATAGCATCCAGAACCAAGTTAAGTAATTTTATGCTTGTTATTATTTTAATAAATGTGTGTGAAAATTAATCAAGTTCTGTTTAAAGTTGGTTACCGTCAATCTGCTACTCTAAGCGTGCAAGTGGCATTTCTATCGTCTGGCCTAATGGCAGAAGATAAACCCGCCATGATAAGACCATGAGACATATTGCTGACACTCGCCTACTTCGTTAGAGCGACAAGTCATCTAATCTGATGGTGTGTGTACCGAAGGTCTTACAGTACGCACAACAAAGCAAGAGTACTATTTTCTTGACAGTCAGATTCTACCTGTATTGATATAACTGTAATACACTTTAATTATGTTCACAAGCAAAGTCACGTCGCGGAAACGTCGCTTCACTGATTATTAAATCTGCCAATTCCCCAGATTCGCGGACCGTCTGTCTTAGCACGTAGTCGAACATCAGCTGCACGTTTGTCTATCCTGGCTATGCTTTTCCAACCATGATGGTCGAACAGCGAATAACGGGTACAACTTCCATCCCTACGCCACCAGCCTCGCTGCCAGCTGCACAGTCCACCGCTCTCCTCGCTGCGTGCGTCAGTAGTTTCCAGAGGCAGCGTACTGCCCGACCCGTTGCGCCCTCTCTTGGTGACCACAGTTACCTGCAGACAGCCACGCCACGCTGGTGCTCGCCGCTCTATCCGCAACTCAACTCTTCAACTCACCTCCCTCTGCTCCCCTCTACAAAACACAGTTATCGATTATGTAGACCAGCTGCATAACTTGGATCTCAAACAGACAACCTCCATCTAGCAAGATTGACACTTTGACACGGTTCAGATCCGCAGCTTCCGAATAAGCTGAAGATCGTAGCATCATCGGTCACGGAGGCGCTCAGTGGTTTTTTGGGACTGCCACGGTACGGCAGTAACGACATTACTAGTGGCTGTCCAAGAAGGTACCACGATCCGATGATGAGCCATCTCATTTTGCAAAGTCATACACGCTGCCTCTTTTGGCAATCAACGTTTCCCTCACCCTCCCCCCCCCCCCCCATCCCCCTTCCACCCACCCGTTCCCCACACCACTGTCTTCTTGTAACGTGAAACCCAGTGACATCCCTTGGTTCCTCAAATGCAGAAACCATTTCGTGTCCGCTTTTTCATAATGACCACGAAATCCTTATCTTATCGTGGTGGGAAGTGTACTAATCTTCCAAACAGCAGACTTCCTAAAACTGGGTCTCCGACAAGCGATTGTTACAAACAAATGTGTCTCATCGACGGGTGAAGACGTAGACATGGACTATCGCTATCACTAACTTTCATGCCCACAGCTTGATTTTTGCGAAGGTATAATTGGAACATTGTGACTGCGTGTCATACTGTTGACTAATAATCCAGAATGTGTTCCAGCTAATGATATGCGATGTCGGAAAAAAAAGTCTTTCTTCCCATTTCGTGTTGTCTCGACTGCCAGTCAAGAAGCAGGATGGTACGGGGCAAACAATTCTACTCAATTATTGTTTACAGTTTACCAAATTTACACAGAGCAATCGTTCTGCTGTGATATTATTCGTTACGATATGGTCGTTGAAAGCCTGCGACTGTAAGAAGAGTGGTTTTATTTGTTATAGTAGTAGAGTCCCTAATTTGACACAAAAGTAAATGCAATGACAGAATCACAAAGGATATAAAATGTAAACAGGCATTAGAGCAAAATGCCTTACTCAAAACTAGAAATTTGTCGACATCAAATATAAATTTCTGTGTTAGGAAGTCTTGCCTAGAGGTTTTTGTCTGCACTGCAGGTTTGTACGGAACACGGGTCGTAAACAGTTCAGGTAAGAAGCTTTTGAAATATGTAGCTGCAGAAGAATGCTGAATATTGCATAGGTTGGATAATGCAGATATGCTGTACCGAACTGTTTTGTAAAGATATTTAAGACAGAAATGAAATATTTAAGAAGAAATGAATCGATTGATACGACTCATCCGGAGGCATAAAGTAATTTTTCTTTTTGTTAATGGAGGAAAAAGAGCGGCGAGGGTGTGGGTTGGGGAGTCAAAGCAACTGTAGAGGCAAATGAGGGAAATAAATACAGTAAGCAGGTTCAAATGAACTTAGATTGTATTAGTTATATATATGAAGGGAAAATCACGACAGCAACAAGAATTTTCAGCTTCCGTGTGCTCTTTTTTGAAGACTCGCACTAGGGAGGACGACAGTTCAAATCCGCGTTTGGCCATCCTGATTTAGATTTTCCGTGATTTACCTAAATCGCTTCAGGCAAATTCCGGGATGGTTCCTTTAAAAGGGCACGGCCGACTTCCTAAACCAGCCTTCCCTAATCCGCTGGGAGCGATGACCTCGCTGTTTGGTCACCTCCCTCGAATCAATTATCCAACCAATGTTTTTTAAGGAGCGTGTCAGGTAACGCAATAAATGCATTATTGTGGAACTTTTTCCAAAACCGTCTAACAACTAACACCACAAAAAAGTCTATGGGGTTAAAAGGAATAATGTTACGTTCTCGCGGTCGCGTTCTCGCTTCCCGAGCACGGGGTCCCGGGTTCGATTCCCGGCGGGGTCAGGGAGTTTCACCTGCCTCGAGATGACTGGGTGTTTGTGCTGTCCTCATCATTTCACCATCGTTCCTGAAAGTTGGAAAATTGGACTGAGCAAAGGTTGCGAATTTGTACGGGCGCTGATAACCGCGTAGTTGAGCGCTCCACAAACCAAACATCATCATCATCAATGTTACGTATATACAGCTACGTCAGTGATGGAAAAATGGACATCTGATTACAGTTATTCCAATTACGCAAGTGGTTTTTGGATCCGATGACAGTCTGATCCCGTACCCTAACCGATCGTACCTTATAAAAAATACTGTTACACCTGTGTATTGCATACTGCAGTTCTTAACATTCTGAAACATCCCCTTAGAAAAATTATGAATAACAGTGCTGGTAATCCTCTTACGTTATTTGACTTTCAAACAGCTGAGAAAAACTGAACGTACTCAGACATTTCTCTCTTTACTTATTCTGATCATCACTAAACTGACACACAATATTTTTAGCGCAACGCTGTCTGACTTTCAATAATCCCCACAAAAGAATGGTCCTGACTAACAATAACCTATACCTTTCATGAAAAACTTACTTCACAAAAATCTTCGTTACTCGAAATACTGCAATACAGGGAGCGCCAATACTGTCAGCTAAGTAAAAGATTCTAACTACTGATAGGCATAGTTAGAAAATGAAAGATTTTGGTAGAGAACAAACAATGTATTTACCTTAATAGTGTTCAAAACTCATAACATATATATCAGTTCACGACATCCCGTCTTACTAATTTCCTTTTTCTGATGGACGCACGTCCAGATCGTTCGCTCTCAAAACGCTGCCATCTCTCTCCCCACATCCACCACTGCTGGCGGCTCACCTCCAACTGCACAACGGTACGCGCTGTTCACATCCAACTGCCCAACACTAAAATAGCATTAATTCCAACAATACAAATCAGCCACAGACTGCACACAGCAGAGTCAGTGATTTTCATACAGAGCGCTACGTGGCGTTACCAACATAAAAACCTAAACAGCCTACTTACAATTCATGTAACTGTACAACACCACCTCCAATACATATTTCTGTTCCTAAATTAGTTTCAAGGTATTAAAGACGAATGATAGATTGTACCCTTGTCTTAGACGTTGGTTGATACTGTGTTTTGATTACTCTTACCTGGAGTGAATACATTTGACCATTCAATCCTACCTTTTATTACTTCCTTTAATTGTATAGTAAACCCCTGTTGACAAATCTGTGAAGGAGACTGCCTCTGTTAACAGAGTTGAAAGCCATAACGGAGTCGCTAAAAATTATGTGTGTTTCTCTATTGTAGTCCCTTTGATTTTCAATAATTCGCGTCAAGTTAGTTATGTTATCGATGCAGATCCTTCTGAACTCTGATTGCTCTCCTTTCAAGATGACTTCAGCAGTTTTACTTCCTTCTTTTTCTTTTAAAGTTTCGCACTAGAAGTATCAATCTCGCTCGGCTGCAGGCAGGGACCAACTGATTAATTTCGTCCGCTGCCGAAGCGGCTGTAATTGGTAGCGTGAAGGATCCCCGTGCCGTGCCAGGTTTCTGCTGGGTCCGCTCCAGCCGAGGCGATTGTGGCGCGCCTGATTGGCCGTATTCACGGCAGACGTGGCGTGACGTCGGAGATTGATCGCCCAGCGCCGCGCTCTTCATTGAATTACTCAGCGAGGCTCTTTCTAAATTTAGCCCGACAGCCTGTAGGCGGACGCTAACGGAGGCGACAGCACCGGTTGGTGGGAGGGAGGGTGAGTAGGGGGGGGGGGGGTGCTGTCCCATTCACTGCGGGCATCTATTACGCTCTTCAGTTTCCGAGACGCTAATCGTCCGAATAAGCTCGGTGCACTGTACAAAATCGACGGCGACGATCTTTACGTCTCATTACTTCGCCTGCTTGCAAATAAATTTAGCGAAACGAAGCGTGAGATGACACTGGATATAGTGAGACGCATTTCAGCACAATGTTTAGCTACACGGTCGTTATTGCCACTTCATGGAGAATATGCAACAAAACCTACACCAAAAGCTCTTGAGAGCCAAAAATAGATTGCATCTATATTAGGTAGAGCTGTGCATTACGGGTGATATTCGCAGATTGTTACCAATTTCCACTATTAGCGTTATGTACGGTTGAAAGCTATAATTACATAAATTCTTTCAAGTCATCATTATTTGCACTTTTGCTACCGAATATCCACTATATTGGCTTGGTGCATAGCGTCTCGGAAAGAGTCTGTAAAGGAACAACTATATCTAAACACATTAAATAATAAATTTTTCAATACCGTTATAACTGTCGATCGATTAATCTTCATGAGTATATGCTGGAAATGAAGATTTTTTGTAATTCATAAAATGACTTACTTTTTATATGTACATTTCTTTGAAAAAATAAAAGGATGTAATAATTTCTATGGTTTTACACGATGTACTCCTCCAAAGACTTAAATGGTGACTAACCCATTAACTGTCATGGTCCCCATTTGGGGATTTGTCTTTTTGTAACGGAAATTTTGTACTAATAATTACGATGGCAGCAGTTTCTACAATTCTGAATTATTGTCTAGACATTTGTCATTCTTGTGCAATGATTGTTAGGCAGTTGTTATTAAACGAGTGAACTGTACAGGATTACTTCTATGAAGAAGTAAGGTTTCTCAGAGTTACGAGAACTGAATATTTTGAAAACACTGTAAGTTATATAATTATGTAAGTGACTCCAATCATCTGTGCACCGGCATGTTCAGTAATGATTCTAGAAGACGTTTACTGATTCTTTATTCCTAAGGGTTATTTTGTTTTCACTTAATGGGGACATGGATAAAAAATGCGTACAACAGCGTGTGAGAAGCAACATATATCTGGAAATCAAGTGGCACCTGAATTTAACTGACAACACACATCGGAACAGAAGCTCAGCTGACGAAAGAGATCCACTTTTCAAAATTCTTCCGGTGATGGACTTTCTGAATTAGAAATGCGTGAAATGTCAAGTTTTTCTGTCATCCTGGCCACCAGTGACTAAATGGTTCGATGATGCGAACAACACTACCCAAACCAGTTTATTTGCGAGGACCCAGTGACATTCGGATTCAAACGGTGGGTCATGTACCGTTCCCGTCATCTACTGCCTCAAGAATGGAACTATTGCACTGCTCCAATTCAGAAGGTTGGTGGTAAGGGTATATCGTGCTCAATCATCCGCTGCTTCTGACCCAAAAAGGATAGGATGTTTACCACGCGCGAAGGCTTTCACTTCACATGTTTCAGTTGAACTCAGGACTTACCGAGCCAGCCAAATGATCGAACGCACGACACTGAGGAAAGGAAGAAAATGTTGAATTTTCGAGAAAAATTCAAGGAGGCAGTGTGCATCATGGAGTCCATTTTGAATGTTTTGCTGTCTGGCACAAGTAACAGAAGAATATATTATCCACGTTTGGGGATCGAGTAAAATATAACATTTAATTCACGGTTGTTTTCTTTTTTATTATTTTACACTCCTTTTCCCAGTCTGTGGCAATCAGGCAACCCAGAAATAAATGTTACATAAAGAATAATTAGGCAACTAATGGGTTCATTAAAAGTAAAAATATAGACACAGAATCAAGCAATTCGATTTGACGATTCGCTTGACGTACCCGTGGTGACGTGCGCAACAATCGAAGGAAGAGAGGACGTAGCGACGCTTTGAAGTATGTGGATAGTTTGTCACTGGTCGCTGACGTAAAATTATATTTATGCTAAACAGTACTTTCATATGTGACGTCTTCTTGCACACTAATAGGTCGTCTCTGAAATAATCAAGTCGTGGATGCAAGAATTTGTGGACACTGCGAAGTTTTGTGAGGGGCCTTGCCTGCCGTTGGAAAATTAGCTCTGGAAAGCGTCATGTTGGTCAGTGCATAATAATTTAGCAGGGACGTGAGCAAGCTGTGTGAGATTATTGTCCAATACAAGGTAAGAATATCAGTTTGTTTAGTAGTTGTAAATACGATGAGGAGTAGCAGTCATATTAGTGAAAGTGTGCATATTATTGTTCTTTCTTAATAGTGACCTGAATTTGCTTTCACATACCGAATAATACTCTATCCTCAATCCTTTTTCATTCATTGAAGGTAATAGCTTTCGTAAAAATTACAATCTTAAGGACGTATTCACAATTTATGAAACTTGAGTATATTTGAAAGTATGAAGCTGATTACTTACCAGTTCATTTAAACTAGTGAAAAACGAATCTCTATGGTAAGTGAAAGTTGACAATTAAAATAAAATTTTCAATAATTACTTCACTAAATGTTTCAAAGATGGCTGCTCAGAAATGGCATTAGAAAAGTTATTAGTTGATTCCATCTTGAATTTTTAAGTATAGATTATGTTAACAGAATATATTATTAAAATACACTAAATATCAGAATTATCAAAATTAAATTAGCATCACCTCTGTTCGGAGAGTTCCATAACCTGTGCAGAAAATTGGAATAGAGACCTTCAGAGGTGGTGGTCCAGATTGCTGTACAAGCCGGTACCTCTAATACCCTGTAGTACGTCCTCTTGCAGTTATGCATGCCTGTATTCATCCTGGCATACTATCCACAGGTTTATCTAGACACAGATTGTCCCATTCCTCAACGGCGATTCGGTGCAGATCCCTCAGAGTGGTTGGTGGGTCACGTCGTCCATAAACAGCACTTTTCAATCTATCCCAAGCATGTCGGTAGGGTTCATGTCTGGAGAACATCCTGGCCACTCTAGTCGACCGATGGAGTTACCCTGAAGGAAGTCATTCACACGATGCGTACGATGGGGGCGCAAATTGCCGTCCATGAAGACGAATGTCTCGCCAATATGCTGCCGATATGGTTGCACTATCGGTCGGAGTATGGCGACTTCCATGACCACCAGCTGCGTACGTCGGCCCCACATAATGCCACCAAAAAACAGCAGGAAACCTCCACTCTGCTGCACTCGCTGGACAGTGTACCTGAGGCGTTCAGCCTGACCGGATTGCTTCCAAACACGTTTGGTTGAAGGCATATGCGACACTCATATGTGAAGAGAACGTGATGTCAGTCCTGAGCAGTCCATTCGGCATGTTGCTGGGCCCATTTGTACCGCGCTGCACGGTGTCGTGGTTGCAAAGATGGACCTCGCCATGGACGTCCAGAGTGAGGTTGCGCATCTTGCAGCCTATTGCGCACAATTTGAGTCCTAACACAATGACCTGTGGTTGCACGAAAAGCATTATTCAACATGGTGGCGTTGTTCTCAGGGTTCCTCCGAGACGTAATCTGTAGGTAGTGGTCATCCACAGCAGTAGTAGCCCTTGGGCGGCCTGAGCGAGGCATGTCATTGACAGTTCCTGTCTCTCTGTATATCCTCCATGTCCGAACAACATCGCTTTGGTTCACTACGAGGCACCTGCACACTTCCCTTGTTGAGAACCCTCCCTGGCACAAAGTAACAATGCGTACGCGATCCAACCGCAATATTGACCGTCTAGGCAAGATTGAGTACGAACCGTGTACTTCCTTCCTGGTGGAAAGACTAGCACTGATCGGCTGTAGGAAACCCTCCGTCTAATAGGCTCTGCCCATGCATGGTTGTTTACATCTTTGGGCGGATTTAGAGACATCTCTGAACAGTCAAAGTAACATTGTCTGTGATACAATATCCTCAGTCAACGTCTATCTTCAGGAGTTATGGGAACTGGGACGATGCAAAACATTTTTTGATGTGTGTATTTATTTCAGAGAAGTTTAATGAGGAGAGGTACAAACAGTGCCTGCAAAGAGAAGCTGGCAGATATAACCAGGGTGTGAAAATGACGCGAAAGTTAGGTAATGTTAAGTTTAAGGCAGTACAATTGCAGTATTTGGTGAAATTTACGATCGAGCTCGTATATCAATCAGTTACCATGGAATCAGTAATCTGTCGCGTTTATTGTCTAAACTGCTGTTACGGCACACATGTTTCAGATTAGAGAAACGGTGATAGTAACATCGTTATTTGCTCCAGTAATAACAATAGAAATATTCCACTGAATGGTAGGGTAAAGCTCCAACGTGTGCTGAACAGTGTTTGAAAGGCAACAGTTCCGATTTGTTTCACAGGCAAGGTCGCTCAACAGTGGATGCCTGGAAACTAGTCACTCGGAGTATTAAACCACGCTATACCCTGCGGCAACCCGATGGAACGGTTTTAGTTTGGCGAATTACCAGCCGTCATGTGTTGAGCCAACAGTGAAGTACTGAAGTACCACCTCGGTGATAGGGCGTGGTGGTGTATTTAGTGGATACGGTGTTGTTCCGTTGCTCTGCTTTAGAAACACTAAATATTGAAAGACATGAACACAATTTACAATATCGTGTACTGTCACAGTTGAGGAACAAATGGTTCAAATGGCTCTGAGCACTATAGGACTTAACTGCTGTGGTCATCAGTCGCCTAGAACTTCGAACTACTGAAATCTAACGAACCTAAGGACATCACAAACACCCATGCCCGTTGAGGAACAGTTCAGAGAGGATGATTGTATCAGCATGACAGGGAACCCTTTTATAAAGCAGCATCTGTGAGGCAAAAGTCTGTGGACAAAGGCATTCCTGCAATTGACTTACTCCGCCAAGAGCTACGACCTGAACCGTAAGGGAAGCGTCTGAAATAAGAAAGTCAATTTCGCTCCAGACCGCAGATCACTACATTGTCTGGTTTCGGCCCTCGAGGAAGGATTAGCTGCCATTCCTACACGACACTCAGGCAACTATTCGAAAGCGCGGAGTTCTGGACATCAAAAGAACGAAGGGTGGATACTTTTGATCAGGTAGTCTATGGCTATTGAGCGGAGGCTTCTGTTTCCGTATACCCAGTGCCACATTTTCCCCCTTAGTTAGGAGGCAGCACTCAGCTACGACAGACTGGTAGGGGCAACAAAACTGACGGTTCAGAACGACTTATGAAGGTATTTTACTCTTATGTACATGATTACGCGGCTGACATATCACATATATCTAGAACGAGTACATATAGTGTTGTAATCCACGCAATACTTAGTCCCGCCTTGGGCGTTAAATACGAGAATGTGGAAACGGGTTCACGTTGAATGGCAAATTCAAGCGAATGGAAACTCTGAGGAGGAAATGGGGAAAAGAATTATATGTTCCTTTTCGATATATCGATCGTCAGCTACCGTTAGACGCTTTGAACGTCCTTGAACACTTCTGATTTGATTAAAAATTTCATGACTGCAGTTATCAATTCTGCCTCAAAGATTCCCTGCTAATTAACTTGTTCTTTTGTGGAGTTATGTTGTTCAAGTACCAATGTATGCAAGTAATTGACATTCAGTAAATGGCTGTGGGCACAGTGCCTTGTCACGTACGGGTTCCTGTATCCAAGTTATCCCGCTCAATCACACTTACAGCACGTCAAAAATTAACTGATCTCTTGTTCTCTGATCGAGTGGCGTGGAGCACTTCTTAGCTCACTGGTGTCGCATTTTGGAGGATGATAATTCATTTCTGCGTTTGGCCATTCAAATCGAAGTTTTCTCTGATTTCCTTAATCCGCTCGAGGAAAATGCCTGCATGGCTCCTTTCAATACGGGCACCGCAAATTCTTCCTCTCCCTAATCCAACAATGTACTCCGTGTCTAATGGCTTCGTTATCGACAGGACGTTAAACTCTAGCCTTTTTCCAGAATGAGATTTTCACTCTGCAGCGAAGTGCGTGCTGATATGAAACTTCCTGGCAGATATTATACTGAATGTGTGCAGTTTGGCTGAGAGGTGATCACACAGTAACATCAGAAGAATTTATTGAAAAAAGACAAAAAACCAGAACATTAATAAACATCGAGTCTCAGGTCTCTTGAACTGGGCAGACACGACACAAATTGACTGAGGAGCGAACTTCTCAGTAGGGCCTCACCAAAGATTTGGATCGGCCATTGGCAGCAGGGACATAATGCCACCACACAAGGCAGGCCAGTCCGCCGACCCAATCGCCGAGCGGGTATGCGTCGACCCGATCGCCCACCAGTGGACAATGGATACACAGTCGGGTCCATGATCAGGACCCAGCAATTGGACCAGTAACCCTCTACCAGTTAGCTGTCGACCGCTAGTTGGCAGCCCACACTCGGGCAGGTAGCGTCTGCCAATCGGCTAGTAGGCTGTGTCTGTGGCACCTGAAATATCTTCGAAGAGGACGTCAATGACATAACGCATGTGGAACTTGTCAAACAGTAATAACATAAAAGCACTGAAAAACAGTGACCACCTTCATGAGAATAAGTCCCAATAATGTCTGCTCTGCTGTACCATATACACTAAAGCGCTAAAGAAATTGGTATAGGCATGCCTAGTACGGAGATATGTAAACAGGCAGAACGCGGCGCTGCGGTTGGCAAAGTCTATATAAGACAACAAGTGGCAGGTTATCAAAATTTAAGTTCAAAAATGGTTCAAATGGCTCTGAGCACTATGGGACTTAACATCTATGGTTATCAGTCCCCTAGAACGCAGAACTACTTAAACCTAACTAACCTAAGGACATCACACAACACCCAGTCATCACGAGGCAGAGAAAATCCCTGACCCCGCCGGGAATCGAACCCGGGAACCCGGGCGCGGGAAGCGAAAACGCTACCGCACGACCACGACCTGCGGACTCAAAATTTAAGTGAATTTGAACGTGATGTTATAGTACGCGCACGAGCTGTGGGACACAGCATCTCCGTGATAGCGATGAAGTGGAGATTTTCCTGTACGACCATTTCACGAGTGTACTGTGAATATCAGGAATCCGGTAAAACATCAAATCTCCAACGTCGCTGCGGCCGGAAAAACATCCTACAAGAACTGGACCAACGACGGCTCAAGATAATCGTTCAACGTGACAGAAGTGCAATCCTTCCGCAAATTGCTGCAGATTTCAATGCTGAGCCATCAACAAGTGTCAGCGTGCGAACCATTCAACGAAACATCATCGATATGGGCCTTAGGAACCGAAGACCCACTCGTGTACCCTTGATGACTGCACGACACAAGGCTTTGCGTGTCGCCTGGGCCCATCAAGACCGACATTTCACTTTTCGTGTCTCGAAACATGTTGCCTGGTCGGACGAGTCTCAAATTTTATCGAGCGAATGGACGTGTACACGTATGGACACAATCTCATGAATCCATGGACCCTCCATGTCAGCAGGGGACTGTTTAAGCTGGAGATGGCTCTGTAATTGTGTGAGGCGTGTTCAGTTGGAGTGATCTGAGGCCCCTGATACGCCTAGATGTGACTCTGACAGGTGACACGCGCGTAAGCATCCTGTCTGATCACCTCCATCCATTCATGTCCATTGTGCATTCCGACGGACGTGGACAGTCCCAGCAGTACAATGCGACATCCCACACGTCGAGAATTGCTACAGAGTGGCTCCAGGAACACTCTTCTGAGTTTGAATACTTTCGCTGGCCACCATACTCGTCACGCATGAACATTATTGAGCGTATCTGGAATGCCTTTCAACATGGTGTTCAGAAGAAATCTCCACCCCATCGCATTCTTGCGGATTTATGAACAGCCCTGCAGGATTCATTGTGTCAGTTCCCTCCAGCACTAGTTCAGACACTAGTCGAGTCCATGCTACATCGTGTCGCGGCCCTTATGCGCGTTCTCTGGGGAGGCTACACGATATTAGGCAGGTATACTAGTTTTACCCGTTTCTTTCACTCTTCAGCGTAGAATCCAACCATACGGGAGGTACGGTTCGTATGTTTACCTGTGCAGCGGTCTGTTCTACCTCTTATATCTGTCACACGTCTTGCACTTGACGATGCCCACTGTTATCGGAATGTGTCGGTTTATTTCCCATTATCTACATCAACATCAGCATATTCCGCAAGCCACCTAATGGTGTGTGGCGGAGGTTACTTTCGGCACCACTATCTGATCCGTCCAAACCTGTTCCACTCGTGAATAGTGCGTGGGAAGAATGATTGTCGGTAATCCTCTCTCGAATTTTCTCCTCGTGGCCAATACGCGAGATATATGTGCGGGAAATAATATGTTGTCCAACTCCTCTCGAAAAGTGCTGTCCCGAAATTTCAGTAGTAAATCTCTCCGTGATGCACACTACTCTCTTGTAACGTCTGCCAGTGCCGTTTGTTTAGCATCTCCGTAACTTTCTCTCTCGCCAGCTAAACGATCCCATGACGAAACGCGCCGCTCTTCGTTAGATCATCTCTATCCCCTTTATCGGTCCCACCTGATAGGGATCCAAGATAGATGAACAGCACTCAAGAATCGGTCGAACAAGCACCTTTTAAGTCACTTCTTTCGTGGAAGAGTTACACATCCTTAAGATCCTTCCGCTGAATCTGAGTCTGGTATGTGCTTTTCCCATTATTTGTTTTATGTGGTCATTACACTTAAGGACGCTCTGGATAGTTACGCTTACATATTTTATGGCAGGCGCTATCTCCAGGTGTTCGTCATCAATAGTGTAGCTGTACAGCAGTGGATTTCTTTTCTTATGTATGCGCAATATATTACATTTATTTACGTTCAGGGTCAACTGCAAGAGCCTGCACCATTCATCAGTCGTTCTGCAAATAGTTACTAACTTCTGGCGTTGCTACATTGATTTAGACAACTGCATCACCTATGAATAGCCTTAAAGAGCGTCCGAAGCTTTCTACTAGATCATTTATATATATTGTAAACATCAACCGTCCTATCATACTTCCCTGTGGTACTCCGGACATTACCTTTACATCTATCGATTTTGTTCCGTTAAGAGCGACTTGTCGAGTTCTATTTCCAAGAAAGTCTGAATCCAGTCGCAAGACTGCTCCGATTCTCGGTGAGCTCGTATGTTTTTCATTAAACGGCAGGGCGGCACGGTGTCAAATGCCATACGGAAATCAAGGAACAAGACATTAGCCTGAGCGCCAGAATCTCGTGGAGGAACAGAGCGAGCTGAGAATCTCGTGGAGGAACAGAGCGAGCTGAGTTTCGCAGGATCTCTGTTTGCGAAATACATGTTGATTTTTATAGAGGAGATTTTCATTTTCCAAAAACGTCATAATTCTCGAGCATAAAATATATTGCATACTTCTACAACAAACTGACGTCATCGATATAGGTCTATAATTATGTAGATAAGTCTAACGGCCTTTCTTAGAAACGGGAATGACCTGCGCTTTTTTCCAGTCGTTAGGTACCTTTCGTTGCTCAAGCGATCTACGATAAATTACTGGTAGAAGGGGAGCAAGTTGTTTCGCATAATCCCTCATAAAATCTTACAGGTATCTCATCTGTCCTGACGGCTTTCCACTACTAAGCGACTGTAGCTGCTTTTCAGTTCCGCGATTGGTTATCTCAATATCCGCTCTTTCGACGTTCGCACGACGATTGAAAGGATGGACAGTGTTACGATCTTCTGCGGTGAGACATTTCGGAAGACCGAATTAAGTATTTCGGCTTTCTCTGTGTTATCTTCCGTGTCATCGTTGAGAGAATGAGTAGATGATTTTGACCCACTTACCGAATTTACATACGACCAAAATCTCTTAGGGTTTTTACTCAGGTCGGTTGACAACGTCTTACTTTCAAAATCTCTGATTACTCTCCTTATGCTTCGATCAGTTTTTGTTTGTCAGCTATGTTTCTAACTCTCTTGAATGTGAGATTAAATGCTCTAAGACGGCTATTAAACCGTGGTGGATCTGTCGGATCCATTAAAACCTTACTCGGAACTTACTTGTCTAGGGTATATTGAACGATGTCTTTGTATTTTTCCATTTGTTCTCCACATCGTCGTCCTCATCAGCGAATATTTGATGCTGAGATATTCTGAAATTTGTATCCTGTCACCCTTGCTGAGCGAATATACCTTCCTACCTTAATGATATTCTGCATATTCTGTGTGAAGCGCCCTACAACTGCAGATCCTGAACCAGATGGTCTACAAAAGCGTCAGATAACCCTTTTTGACCCTTCTTAGGTACTCAATTTCAATCAGATTAATTCACATACGGAATCAGTGATAACATCGCTAGATTTTATCGAATTTTTTACTGGAAAAAACACGCCGCCACCATTGGCGACTGACCTACCCTTACGATAAACGTTTCAATCAGGATTTCGTTGTCATTGACGTATAGTTTCAACTAGTTTTCTGTTCCCAATACTATCTGTGCATTATAACCATCAGTAAGCGATACTAATCCTGGAAAAATTTGGAAATTTGTGGTAAGGGACCAAACTGCTGAGGTCATCGGTCCCTAAGCTTGTACACTACTTAATCTAACTTAAACTAACTTACGCTAAGGCCAACACACACAACCATGCCTGAGGGAGGACTCGAACCTCCGATGGGGGGAGCCGCGTGATCCGTGACAAGACGCCCTAGACCCCGCAGCTACAACGCGCGGCCGATTTCTGAGACTTTTCCTTGGATGCTCCTGCAGTATACTAAAGTCATATTAATCTTTTCTATCTCTGATCTGCGAGGACCAAGATTCTCTGAGGCCACTGATGTAGCAGGCAAATCGTCTTTGATTCCAAGGAAGAGGTGCACGCCACGCGTACTCCGCTACCCTAGTAGCCGCTTCCTGCGTGTATTGCACGGCTGACCTATTATGGGGAACCCTAAATTTCTGCACCGTACAGCGGAGGTCGAGAAATTTGCATCCGTACCATCGCAGAGTCGTCTGAGCCTCTGGTTTAGACCTTCCACCCTGCTCCAAACCAGAGTATCGCGATCAGCCCTGGGTACAGATCTACAAACAGACAGCTTAGCCTGCACCCCGCGTGCGTTGCTAGTTGTCTTCATCAGATCAGCCAGCCGTAGAAAGGAGCCGAAGATGGCCTCAGAACCCAAGTTGCAGGCGTCATTCGTGCCGACATCTGCCACTACACGCAGCCACTTACACACAGTGCGCTCGATAACCGCTTGCAGGGCCTGCTTCACATCACGAATAAAACCTCCCGGAAAACATACCGAATACATACTGGAATTCTTTCCCGCCTTGCCTGCTGTCTCCCTGAGGGGCTCCATCACCCACCTAAGATTAGAGCTCCCAATGACAAGCATACCCACTCTCTGTACTTATCCGGACTAGGCGGGAAAATCGACCGTTGGCCCAACAGGAGAGGTATCCCGTGCTGGCTCAGAGTTATCATCAACACTAGAAAGCACCTTGTACCTGTTGCTAAGACGTTGGGAGCCAGCCGCACGGCCTGCTCCCTCTTTCGCCTTCACGCGAACCCGCCACTGTCTGCCACCCGCTCAAAAGCCGCAGTGACGTCCAAGTCACCAGAGGATTCCAGTGTCGTCACCAAAGGTGTTGCAGGTCTCGTCACTACCACCGTGACGTCACAGCAACTTGGAGCATTGTAGCCAACGCAGCTTCCAGCTGTTGACGGACAGTAGCCAACTCTCCTTGTGTTCGCTCTTAACAAGCACAGTCCCTAGCCATATCGTACTGTATATAAAATAGATATAAGGACTCGAATGGCGTTACTAAGTTTGAAATGTATACAGAATATACCAAAGGAGAATGAAGTAACACTAAAAATTGCTGTCCAGATTTCTCACTATTTTCAACGTGTGACTAAACGATTTTTTTTTTTTCATCAGTCTACTGACTGGTTTGATGCGGCCCGCAACGAATTCTTTTCCTGTGCTAACCTCTTCATCTCAGAGTGGCTCTTGCAACCTACGTCCTCAATTATTTGCTTGACGTATTCCAATCTCTGTCTTCCTCTACAGTTTTTGCCCTCTACAGCTCCTGCTAGTACCATGGAAGTCATTCCCTCATGTCTTAGTAGATGTCCTATCATCCTGTCCCCTCTCCTCATCAGTGTTTTCCACATATTCCTTTCCTCTCCGATTCTGAGTAGAACCTCCTCATTCCTTACCTTATCAGTCCACCCAATTTTCAACATTCGTCTATAGCACCACATCTCAAATGCTTCGATTCTCTTCTGTTCTGGTTTTCCCACAGACCATGTTTCACTGCCATACAATGCTCTACTCAAGACGTACATCCTCAGAAATTTCTTTCTCAAATTAAGGCCGGTATTTGATATTAGTAGACTTCTCTTGGCTAGAAATGCCTTTTTTGCCATAGCGAGTCTGCTTTTGATGTCCTCCTTGCTCCGTCCGTCATTGGTTATTTTACTGCCTAGGTAGCAGAATTCCTTAACTTCACTGACTTCGTGACCATCAATCCTGATGTTAAGTTTCTCGCTGTTCTCATTTCTACTACTTCTCATTACCTTCGTCTTTCTCCGATTTACTCTCAAACCATACTGTGTACTCATTAGACTGTTCATTCCGTTCAGCAGATCATTTAATTCTTCTTCACTTTCACTCAGGATAGCAATGTCATCAGCGAATCGTATCATTGATATCCTTTCACCTTGTATTTTAGTTCCACTCCTGAACCTTTCTTTTATTTCCATCATTGCTTCCTCGATGTACAGATTGAAGAGTAGGGGCGAAACGTTACAGCCTTCTCTTACACCCTTCTTAATACGAGCACTTCGTTCTTGATCGTCCACTCTTATTACTCCCTGTTGGTTGTTATACATATTGTATATGACCCGTCTCTCCCTATAGCTTACCCCTACTTTTTTCAGAATCTCGAACACCTTGCACCATTTTATATTGTCAAACGCTTTTTCCAGGTCGACAAATCGTATGAAAGTGTCTTGATTTTTCTTTAGCCTTGCTTCCATTATTAGCCGTAACGTCATAATTGCCTCTCTCGTCCCTTTACTTTTCCTAAAGCCAAACTGATCGTCACCTAGCGCATTCGCAATTTTCTTTTCCATTCTTCTGTATATTATTATTCTAAGCAGCTTCGATGCATGAGCTGTTAGGCTGAGTGTGCGATAATTCTCGCACTTGTCAGTTCTTGCCGTCTTCGCAATTGTGTGGATGATGCTTTTCCGAAAGTCAGATGGTATGTCGCCAGACTCATATATTCTACACACCAACGTGAATAGTCGTTTTGTTGCCACTTCCCCCAATGATTTTAGAAATTCTGATGGAATGTTATCTATCCCTTCTGCCTTATTTGATCGTAAGTCCTCCAAAGCTCTTTTAAATTCCGATTCTAATACTGGATCCCCTATCTCTTCTACATCGACTCATGTTTCTTCTTCTATCACATCAGACAAATCTTCACCCTCATAGAGGCTTTCAATGTATTCTTTCCACCTATCTGCTCTCTCCTCTGCATTTAACAGTGGAATTCCCGTTGCACTCTTAATGTTACCACCGTTGCTTTCAATGTCACCAAAGGTTGTGTTGACTTTCCTGTATGCTGAGTCTGTCCTTCCGACAATCATATCTTTTTCGATGTCTTCACATTTTTCCTGCAGCCATTTCGTCTTAGCTTCCCTGTACTTCCTATTTATTTCATTCCTCAGCGACTTGTATTTCTGTATTCTTGATTTTCCCGGAACATGTTTGAACTTCCTCCTTTCATCAATCAACTGAAGTATTTCTTCTGTTACCATGGTTTCTTCGCAGCTACCTTCATTTTACCTATGTTTTCCTTCCCAACTTCTGTGATGGCCCTTTTTAGAGATGTCCATTCCCTCTTCAACTGTACTGCCTACTGTGCTATTCCTTATTGCTGTATCTATAGCGTTAGAGAACTTCAAACGTATCTCGTCATTCCTTAGTACTTCCGTATCCCACTTCTTTGCGTATTGATTCTTCCTGACTAATGTCTTGAACTTCAGCCTACTCTTCATCACTACTATATTGTGATCTGAGTCTATATCTGCTCCTGGGTACGCCTTACAATCCAGTATCTGATTTCGGAATCTCTGTCTGACCATGATGTAATCTAATTGAAATCTTCCCGTATCTCCCGGCCTTTTCCAAGTATACCTCCTCCTTTTGTGATGCTTGAACAGGGTATTCGCTATTACTAGCTGAAACTTGTTACAGAACTCAATTAGTCTTTCTCCTCTTTCATTCCATGTCCCAAGCCCGTATTCTCCTGTAACCTTTTCTTCTACTCCTTCCCCTACAACTGCATTCCAGTCGCCCACGACTATTAGATTTTCGTCCCCCTTTACATACTGCATTACCCTTTCAATATCCTCATACACTTTCTCTATCTGTTCATCTTCAGCTTGCGACGTCGGCATGTATACCTGAACTATCGTTGTCGGTGTTGGTCTGCTGTCGATTCTGATTAGAACAACCCGGTCATTGAACTGTTCACAGTAACACACCCTCTGCCCTACCTTCCTATTCATAACGAATCCTACACCTGTTATACCATTTTCTGCTGCTGTTGATATTACCCGATACTCATCTGACCAGAAATCCTTGTCTTCCTTCCACTTCACTTCACTGACCCCTACTATATCTAGATTGAGCCTTTGCATTTCCCTTTTCAGATTTTCTAGTTTCCCTACCACGTTCAAGCTTCTGACATTCCACGCCCCGACTCGTAGAACGTTATCCTTTCTTTGATTATTCAATCTTGTTCTCATGGTAACCTCCCCCTTGGCAGTCCCCTCCCGGAGATCCGAATGGGGGACTATTCCGGAATCTTTTGCCAATGGAGAGATCATCATGACACTTCTGCAATTACAGGCCACATGTCCTGTGGATACACGTTACGTGTCTTTAATGCAGTGGTTTCCATTGCCGTCTGCATCCTCATGTCGTTGATCATTGCTGGTTCTTCCGCCTTTAGGGGCAATTTCCCACCCCTAGGACAAGAGAGTGCCCTGAACCTCTATCCGCTCCTCCGCCCTCTTTGACAAGGCCGTTGGCAGAATGAGGCTGACTTCTTATGCCGGAAGTCTTCGGCCGCCAATGATGATTATTTGTCAAAATTTAGGCAGTGGCGGGGATCGAACCCGGGACCGAAGACGTTTTGGTTATGAATCAAAGACGCTACCCCCCCGCCCCCTTTTTTTAAACCTTATTTTGTTCGTTTTCGTTCGTTGTATCTGCTCTGAGCGGACGTCGAAAGACACCCATTTCAGTTCGTTGTTGATCTACTAACTCCTTTTTTTTTTTTTTTTTTTTTTTACCGAGGGCAGCTAGCCCTCTGACCGAACACGCTGAGCTACCGTGCCGGCTTTAAAATCTCATTTTGTTCGTTTTTGTTTGTTGAATCTGATCGGGGAAGACGTCGTAATACACCCTTTTAAGTTCGTTGTTGATCTATTAACTCAGTTTTTTTTTATTGCAGAGGGCAGCTAACCCTCTGACCGAACACGCTGTTAACATCTATGGTCATCTGTCCCCTAGAACTTAGAACTACTTAAACCTAACTAACCTAAGGACAGCACACAACACCCAGTCATCACGAGGCAGAGAAAATCCCTGACCCCGCCGGGAATCGAACCCGGGAACCCGGGGGTGGGAAGCGAGAACGCTACCGCACGACCACGAGCTGCGGACAACCCCTAGACCACGGGTACTGTTAAGACTGAACGATAGAGCGGTCTAAAACTGATCCTGTGCGATATTCGTTTCATTGATATGTATTAACACAGAGAGTAAAACACGAAGCATAAACAGTATTCTACACTATTGGCCATTAAAATTGCTACACCACGAAGATGACGTGCTACAGATCCAAAATTTAACCGACAGGAAGAAGATGCTGTGATATGCAACTGATTAGATTTTCAGAGCATTCACACAAGGATAGCTCTGGTGGTGACACCTACAACGTACTGACATGAGGAAGGATTCAAACAGATTTCTCATACACAAACAGCAATTCACCGGCGTTGCCTGGTGAAACGTTGTTGTGATGCCTCGTGTAAGAAGAAGAAATACGTACCATCACGTTTCCGACTTTGATAAAGGTCGGATTGTAGCCTGTCCCGATTGCGGTTTATCGTATCGCGACATTGCTGCTCGCGTTGTTCGAGATCCAATGAATGTTAGCAGAATATGGAATCGGGGGTCAGGAGGGTAATACGGAACTCCGTGCTGGATCCCAACGGCCTCGTATCACTAGCAGTCGAAATGACAGGCATCTTATTCTCATGGCTGTAACGGGGAGTGCAACCACGTCTCGATCCCTGAGTGAACAGATGAGGACGTTTGCAAGACAACAACCATCTGCACGACCAGTTCGACGACGTTTGCAGCAGCATGGACTATCGGCTCGGAGACCATGGCTGCGGTTATCCTTGATGCTGCGTGACAAACAGGAGCGCCTGCGATGGTGTACTCAACGACGAACCTGGGTGCAAGAATGGCAAAACGTCATTTTTTCGGATGAATCCAGGTTCTGTTTACAGCATCATGATGGTCGAATCCGTGATTGGCGACATCGCGGTGAACGCCCATGGGAAGCGTGTATTCGTCATCGCCATACTGTCGTATCCCCCGACGTGATGGTATGGGATGCCATTGGTTAGACGTCTCGGTCACCTCTTGTTCTCATTGACGGCACTTTGAACAGAGGACGTCACTTTTCAGATGTGTTATGACCCGTGGCTGTACCCTTCATTCGACCCTGCGAAACACTACATTTCAGCAGGATAATGCACGACCGCATGTTGCAGGCCCTGTACGGACCTTTCTGGATACAGAAAATGTTCGACTGCTGCCCTGGTCAGCACATTCTCCAGATCTCTCACAAATTGAAAACGACTGGTCAACGGTGGCCGAGCAACTGGCCCGTCACAATACGCCAGTCACTACACTTGATGAACTGTGGTATCGTGTTTAAGCTGCATGGGCATCCGTACCTGTACACGCCATCCAAGCTCTGTTTGACTCAGTGCCCAGGCGTATCAAGGCCGTTATTACGGCCAGAGGTGGTTGTTCTGGGTACTGATTACTCAGGATCTATGCACCCAAATTGCGTGAAAATGTAATCACATGTCAGTTCTAGTATAAGACATTTGTCCAATGAATACCCGTTTATCATCTGCATTTCTTCTTGGTGTAGCAATTTTAATGGCCAGTAGTGTATCAGTGAATGAGTAGCGCTGCTACTTAGTGCTAGCAAACAGCGTGGGACAGGGCGGTATTTTCACTGCTGGATTACCTGTACTGCTGACACATTCAGTTTTACTGTCCCTGTTAACACACACGGATAGAACGAATATCGTGCTTGACTAATTTGCGACTGTTCTATCGAATGGATGGATACGCAAAATTCCACCTTAAAAATAATTTGTGTTTAGCGAGAAACAAAGCGACGCTTTACGATGAGACTTGGCTTCTCATGAAAAGTGTGGTAAGCAATATTTATTTGGGCTGACCCCATCCACAGGTTGAAAAAACTAAATTGCAAATATCTGCTGAAACATATGAGAATATGATCTTGGCACTGCTTAGAAGAGACACCATGTATATAAACAAGGTGTTAAAAATATTTCATATTTTGAGAGGTAATAGCATGGAACAAAAAAAAGTAATGTCCTATAAATATGAACCATACCTTAAGAAGTATAAGGACTTATTCATATTCGGTACTGTGAACACATCTCTTCTCGTGCGACCACCATGCTCTAGATATTTTGAGAAGTGGTAGTGTGGATGAAACCGACGATAAAAGTAAAGTAAACGTGGGCTCTAAAATGCATACCTTAAGAGCTATCAGTACTTGTTCAGTAGCAAAGGTGGACGTGTGCTCATGGCTCTTAAGACAAACGTTTTAGAACATGTAGACTTTTTTTCTTGTTTTGGTCCATAGTACCATCTCCCGCGACATGGAATACTTTTTTAACACCGTGTATATACATGGGTAAGAAATTTTGTTAAAGACAAAAGGAAGAGGAAGTTTCCGCAAAGAAAATGTACAAAAATTAAAATTTTCCAGAAACAAATTTTTTTGAATTACTTGAACCGTATACTTTGCTGATCTCTTTGTTGGCGTGTGTACAAAAGCTCCTGCTGACAAAGAGATGCTTTTCACACATCCTGATCCACCAACCTCCATCCCAGAACGGGCACACACATTATACACGGTCCAGTCACATTGGTTAGAACAGCTCAGTGTCGGTTAGACCGTCAGTGAGAGAGCACTTCGATTTCCTGCTGCTAATAAGGCGAGTACACCGTTCGCTTGTTACACATTTTTGCGAGCTTCAAACAGGTACAACTTATTTTCAGTTATCTGGGTAGTTACTATTTTATTTTTGTAATTTCTTGCGTGTTTGAGTGCCTACTAGACACAACCGTTTATTTTAATAACAGTGTAGTGTACAGTATCGCCGTTGCTATCGACCCTCGTATCGTACAGGCTTTTGTTTGTTTGGTTAGAACAGCTCAGTGTCGGTTAGACCGTCAGTGAGAGAGCACTTCGATTTCCTGCTGCTAATAAGGCGAGTACACCGTTCGCTTCTAGGGTAAAGATAGTCATGTGTAGGGACTGTGGTTGTTGTGAGCGGACGCAAGGAGAATTGGCCACTCTTCGGGGGCAGGTGGAGGCTTTGTCTGTTAGGCTCATCGAGCTCGAGGCGCAGGCGTCGGCTCGTAGTGGCGTCGGGGCAACTGTGGTGAGACCTATGCCTACTTCGGTGGCCTTGGAATCGCATGGAACCCCCGATGTCGCTGCGTCTTCCGGCAGTGAGCATCTTACCGGTCAGCCATCACTCCAGGGTGAATGGCGGACAGTGGTGGGCTCGCGCGTGCCTGGCCGAAAGGCGAAGGTGGGATCTGGCCGCGTGGCAGCTGCCTTACCCCTTTCCAACAGGTACGGGGTGCTTCCTAGTGGTGATGACATCGTTTCCGAGCCACCACAGGATGCCTCGCCTGTTGGGCCAGTGGCCGATTCTCCGGCAAGGTCCCGACAGTCACAGAGGGCGGGCCTATTAATTATAGGGAGCTCGAACGTTAGGCGGGTTATGGAGCCCCTTAGGAAAATAGCGGGTAGGTCGGGGAAGAATGCCAGTGTGCACTCGGTGTGCTTGCCGGGGGGTCTCGTCCGTAATGTGGAGGAGGCCCTTCCGGCAGCTATTGAACGCACTGGGTGTGACCGGCTGCAGATAGTAGCACATGTCGGAACGAATGACGCCTGCCGCTTGGGTTCTGAGGCCATCCTTGGTTCCTTCCGGCGGCTGGCTGATTTGGTGAAGACAACCAGCATCGCACGCGGAGTGCAAGCTGAGCTTAATATCTGCTGCATAGTGCCCAGAGTCGATCGCGGTCCTCTGGTTTGGAGCCGTGTGGAGGGTCTAAACCAGAGGCTCAGACGACTCTGCGACTATAATGGTTGCAAATTCATCGACCTCCGTTATTGGGTGGAGAACTGTAGGGCCCCCCTAGACAGGTCAGGCGTGCACTACACACCGGAAGCAGCTACTAGGGTAGCAGAGTACATGTGGCGTACACACGGGGGTTTTTTAGGTTAGAGGGACCCCCCCTTGGGCGAAACGATAAAATACCTGACGGCTTACCAGAGAGGACATTATCATCGTTGATAAAGAAGGTCCGTCCTCAGAGACCAAAAACAGGAAAAGTCAACGTAATATTGGTAAACTGCAGGAGTATCCAGGGCAAGGTTCCTGAATTAGTATCTCTTATTGAAGGAAATAGTGCGCATATAGTATTAGGAACGGAAAGTTGGTTAAAACCGGAAGTGAACAGTAACGAAATCCTAGACACAGAATGGAATATATACCGCAAGGATAGGATAAACGCCAATGGTGGAGGAGTATTTATAGCAGTAAAGAATTCAATAATATCCAGTGAAGTTATTAGCGAATGCGAATGTGAAATAATCTGGGTTAAGTTAAGTATCAAAGGTGGGTCAGATATGATAGTCGGATGCTTCTATAGACCACCTGCATCAGCAACCGTAGTAGTTGAGCGCCTCAGAGAGAACCTGCAGAACGTCGTGAAGAAGTTTCGTGATCATACTATTGTAATAGGGGGAGACTTCAATCTACCAGGTATAGAATGGGATAGTCACACAATCAGAACTGGAGCCAGGGACAGAGACTCTTGTGACATTATCCTGACTGCCTTGTCCGAGAATTACTTCGAGCAGATAGTTAGAGAACCAACTCGTGAAGCTAACGTTTTAGACCTCATAGCAACAAATAGACCGGAAATTTTCGACTCCGTGAATGTAGAAGAGGGTATCAGTGATCATAAGTCAGTGGTTGCATCAATGACTACAAGTGTAATAAGAAATGCCAAGAAAGGAAGGAAAATATATTTGCTTAACAAGAGTGATAGGGCACAAATCGCAGAATATCTGAGTGACCACCATCAAACGTTCATTTCTGAGGAAGAGGATGTGGAACAAAAATGGAAAAAATTCAGAAACATCGTCCAGTACGCCTTAGATAAGTTCGTACCGACTAAGGTCCAAAGCGAGGGGAAAGATCCACCGTGGTATAACAATCATGTACGAAAGGTACTACGGAAACAAAGAAAGCTTCATCATAGGTTTAAGAGTAGTCGAATCATAGCTGATAAGGAAAAGCTGAACGAAGCGAAAAAGAGCGTAAAGAGAGCAATGAGAGAAGCATTCAACGAATTCGAACATAAAACATTGGCAAACAATCTAACCAAGAACCCTAAAAAGTTTTGGTCATATGTAAAATCGGTAAGCGGATCTAAATCCCCTATTCAGTCACTCGTTGACCACGATGGCACCGAAACAGAGGACGACCGAAGAAAGGCAGAAATACTGAATTCAGTGTTCCGAAACTGTTTCACTGCGGAAAATCGTAACACGGTCCCTGACTTCAGCCGTCGCACGGACGCCAAAATGGAAAATATTGAAATAAACGATATCGGAATTGAAAAACAACTGCTATCACTTAGTAGCGGAAAAGCATCCGGACCAGACGAGATACCCTTAAGATTCTACAGTGATTATGCTAAAGAACTTGCCCCCTTTCTATCAGCAATTTATCGTAGATCGCTGGAAGAACGTAAAGTACCTAGCGACTGAAAGAAAGCGCAGGTCGTTCCCATTTTCAAGAAGGGTCATAAATCAGATGCGAATAATTATAGGCCTATTTCGCTTACGTCAATCTGTTGTAGAATAATGGAACATGTTTTGTGTTCTCGTATTATGACGTTCTTAGATAATACAAATCTCCTTCATCATAACCAACATGGATTCCGCAAACAGAGATCATGTGAAACTCAGCTCGCCCTATTTGCCCAAGAAATTCACAGTGCCGTAGACACTGGCGAGCAGATTGATGCCGTATTCCTGGACTTCAGGAAGGCATTTGATACGGTTCCGCACTTACGTTTAGTGAAAAAAATACGAGCTTACGGAATATCGGACCAGGTTTGTGATTGGATTCAGGATTTCCTAGAAGATAGAACACAACATGTCATTCTTAACGGTTCAAAATCTGCAGATGTAGAGGTAATTTCGGGAGTACCGCAGGGAAGCGTGATAGGACCTTTATTGTTTACAATATACATAAATGACTTAGTTGACAACATCGGTAGCTCCGTGAGGCTATTTGCAGATGACACGGTTGTCTACAAGAAAGTAGCAACATCAGAAGACTCGTACGTACTCCAGGAGGACCTGCAGAGGATTAATGCATGGTGCGACAGCTGGCAGCTTTCCCTAAACGTAGATAAATGTAATATAATGCGCATACATAGGGGCAGAAATCCATTCCAGTACGACTATGCCATAGGTGGTAAATCATTGGAAGCGGTAACGACCGTAAAATACTTAGGAGTTACTATCCGGAGCGATCTGAAGTGGAATGATCACATAAAACAAATAGTGGGAAAAGCAGGCGCCAGGTTGAGATTCATAGGAAGAATTCTAAGAAAATGTGACTCATCGACGAAAGAAGTAGCTTACAAAACGCTTGTTCGTCCGATTCTTGAGTATTGCTCATCAGTATGGGACCCTTACCAGGTTGGATTAATAGAAGAGATAGACATGATCCAGCGAAAAGCAGCGCGATTCGTCATGGGGACATTTAGTCAGCGCGAGAGCGTTACGGAGATGCTGAACAAGCTCCAGTGGCGGACACTTCAAGAAAGGCGTTATGCAATACGGAGAGGTTTATTATCGAAATTACGAGAGAGCACATTCCGGGAAGAGATGGGCAACATATTACTACCGCCCACATATATCTCGCGTAATGATCACAACGAAAAGATCCGAGAAATTAGAGCAAATACGGAGACTTACAAGCAGTCGTTCTTCCCACGCACAATTCGTGAATGGAACAGGGAAGGGGGGATCAGATAGTGGTACAATAAGTACCCTCCGCCACACACCGTAAGGTGGCTCGCGGAGTATAGATGTAGATGTAGATAGAAATCGATTATGTTTTACGCCAACGTGGAATAACCACTCGCAGATGACAGGTGCCAGAACTAGCAGTGGAGGGAATAAAGTGTGAGGGGTTGGGCTGGGGGTTGGGTAACGGGTAAACAGTGCAGTCGTTGTAATGCGGAAACCGAACGATTTATTCACGTCCAGCTGGATATGATCATTGGCATTCGAACCAGAAAGAAAGCATTTTCGAAACTGGTATGTTTGCAAACCGTTCGCATGGCGTCTTGCTTAAAGTATTCCGTGCGTTTCAAAATAGCGCTTTCCAAAACTGGCGCCATGGCAACTTGAGTGCACCAGGGGCCAATAGATGACCGGGATTAACAATGGCGGCGGAGATGTTGAAACATCCCCTTTGAAAAATTAATGAATTACTGTGCTGATAAACCTCTTACGTTATTTCATTTTCAAACAGCTGAGCAAAACTGAACATACTCAGACATTTCCCTCTTCACTTGTTTTGATCATCACTAAACTGACACACAATATCTTTAGCGCAACGCAGTCTGACTTTCAATAATCCCTACAAAAGAATGGCCCTAACTAACAATAACCTATACCTTTCATGAATCACTTATCTCAGAAAAATCTTCGTTACTCAAACTACTGCAGTACAGCGTGAGCCAATATTGCCAGCTGAATAAAAGATTCTAACAACTGAAGGCACTAACTACTGGTAGGCACAGTTAGCAAATGAAAGATTTTGATAGATAACAAACAATTTATTTACCTTAATAATGTTCAAAAGTCATCATATATATATATATATATATATATATATATATATATATATATATATATATATCAGTTCATGATGTCCAATATTACAAATTTACTCTTTCTGATGGACACACGTCCAGATCGTCCGCTCTCAAAATTCTGCCATCTCTCTCCCCACATCCACCACTGCTGGCGGCTCACCTCCAACTGCGCAACGCTACGCGCTGTTCACATCCAACTGCCCAAAACTACAATAGCGAATATTGCAACAATGCAAACCAGTAACAGACTTCACACAGCACAGTCAGTAATTTTCATATAGAGCTCTACGTGGCGTTACCAACATAAAAACCTGAACAGCCTACTTACAATGTGTAGGGACGAATAGACGTGTAACTGTTAAGCAACAGACCCCTCGGGCTACCAAAAGTGTTTCCTCAACGACCGTTCAGGGAAAGTTGCTGTATTTGGGCCTCAGTAGGAGGTGCGTGGTTCATGCACCCATGTTGACTGCCGTTCATCGGCAAAGCATTCTGGAATATGCACTACAGTACCGCAGCCAGGCGTCCATTGAGTGGTCTTTCCAGGCAAATCACGTTTGACGCTCCGACAGACAGATGGCCGTTGGCGTGTATGGCGTGGAATGTCTGAAGGCAAGCAAAGTGCAACGAGGAGGAAACGTCATGATCTGGGGAATGTTTTCGTGGCATTCCGTAAGGCACAATGGATCATCACACCTATGTATCTACCCTACCATGTCGAACACTACATGTAATTTCTTTTTCCTCGGCGCAATGGCATCTACCAACAGGACCACGCAACGTCTCACGCATCTCACAGTGTTCACCAGTGGTTATAAGAACACCTGAATGTGTTTACTGTACTCTCCTGACCACCAATCACCCCCGATGTAAACCCAATCGACAATCTGTGGGAGCACCTCGATAGGACTGACTGTGCCATGGGTTATCAATCGAGAAACCTGGCGCAGCTGAGCACGACACTGGAGGCGGCATGGCTCCATACCCATGTCGGTCCCTTTCAGAATTTCAGTCTCTTCCTGAATGACTCGTACTGAAAAGTTAGTTACGCAGGGTTCAGATTGGAAAAGAGCACAGGTAGTTCCAGTCTTCAAGAAGGGTCGTCGACAGATGAGCAAAACTATAGACCTATATCTCTGACCTCGATCTGTTGTAGAATTTTGGAAGATGTTTTCTGCTCGCCTATCATGTCATTTGTGGAAATCCAGAATCTACTCTGTAGGAATCAACATGGATTCCGGAAACAGCGATCGTGTGAGACCCAACTCGCTTTATTTGTTCATGAGACCCAGAAAATATTAGATACATGCCATTTTCCTTGTTTTCCGAAAGGCGTTCGATACAGTTTCGCACTGTCGCCTGATAAACAAAGTAAAAGCCTACGGAATAACAGACCAGCTGTGTGACTGGATTGAAGAGTTTTTAGCAAACAGAACACAGCATAATGAGATTTTCACTCTGCAGCGGAGTGTGCGCTGATATGAAACTTCCTGGCAGATTAAAACTGTGTGCCCGACCGAGACTCGAACTCGGGACTTTTGCCTTTCGCGGGCAAGTGCTCTACCAACTGAGCTAACAAAGCACGACTCACGCCCGGCACTCACAGCTTTACTTCTGCCAGTACCTCGTCTCCTACCTTCCAAACTTTACAGAAGCTCTCCTGCGAAACTTGCAGAACTAGCACTCCTGAAAGAAAGGATATTGCGGAGACATGGCTTAGCCACAGCCTGGGGGATGTTTCCAGAATGAGATTTTCACTCTGCAGCGGAGTGTGCGCTGATATGAAACTTCCTGGCAGATTAAAACTGTGTGCCCGACCGAGACTCGAACTCGGGACCTTTGCCTTTCGCGGGCAAGTGCTCTACCAACTGAGCTACCGAAGCACGACTCACGCCCGGTACTCACAGCTTTACTTCTGCCAGTACCTCGTCTCCTACCTTCCAAACTTTACAGAAGCTCTCCTGCGAAACTTGCAGAACTAGCACTCCTGAAAGAAAGGATATTGCGGAGACATGGCTTAGCCACAGCCTGGGGGATGTTTCCAGAATGAGATTTTCACTCTGCAGCGGAGTGTGCGCTGATATGAAACTTCCTGGCAGATTAAAACTGTGTGCCCGACCGAGACTCGAACTCGTGACCTTTGCCTTTCGCGGGCAAGTGCTCTACCAACTGAGCTACCGAAGCACGACTCACGCCCGGTACTCACAGCTTTACTTCTGCCAGTACCTCGTCTCCTACCTTCCAAACTTTACAGAAGCTCTCCTGCGAAACTTGCAGAACTAGCACTCCTGAAAGAAAGGATATTGCGGAGACATGGCTTAGCCACAGCCTGGGGGATGTTTCCAGAATGAGATTTTCACTCTGCAGCGGAGTGTGCGCTGATATGAAACTTCCTGGCAGATTAAAACTGTGTGCCCGACCAAGACTCGAACTCGGGACCTTTGCCTTTCGCGGGCAAGTGCTCTACCAACTGAGCTACCGAAGCACGACTCACGCCCGGTACTCACAGCTTTACTTCTGCCAGTACCTCGTCTCCTACCTTCCAAACTTTACAGAAGCTCTCCTGCGAAACTTGCAGAACTAGCACTCCTGAAAGAAAGGATATTGCGGAGACATGGCTTAGCCACAGCCTGGGGGATGTTTCCAGAATGAGATTTTCACTCTGCAGCGGAGTGTGCGCTGATATGAAACTTCCTGGCAGATTAAAACTGTGTGCCCGACCGAGACTCGAACTCGGGACCTTTGCCTTTCGCGGGCAAGTGCTCTACCAACTGAGCTACCGAAGCACGACTCACGCCCGGTACTCACAGCTTTACTTCTGCCAGTACCTCGTCTCCTACCTTCCAAACTTTACAGAAGCTCTCCTGCGAAACTTGCAGAACTAGCACTCCTGAAAGAAAGGATATTGCGGAGACATGGCTTAGCCACAGCCTGGGGGATGTTTCCAGAATGAGATTTTCACTCTGCAGCGGAGTGTGCGCTGATATGAAACTTCCTGGCAGATTAAAACTGTGTGCCCGACCGTTGGTAGAGCACTTGCACGCGAAAGGCAAAGGTCCCGAGTTCGAGTCTCGGTCGGGCACACAGTTTTAATCTGCCAGGAAGTTTCATATCAGCGCACACTCCGCTGCAGAGTGAAAATCTCATTCTGGAAACATCCCCCAGGCTGTGGCTAAGCCATGTCTCCGCAATATCCTTTCTTTCAGGAGTGCTAGTTCTGCAAGTTTCGCAGGAGAGCTTCTGTAAAGTTTGGAAGGTAGGAGACGAGGTACTGGCAGAAGTAAAGCTGTGAGTACCGGGCGTGAGTCGTGCTTCGGTAGCTCAGTTGGTAGAGCACTTGCCCACGAAAGGCAAAGGTCCCGAGTTCGAGTCTCGGTCGGGCACACAGTTTTAATCTGCCAGGAAGTTTCATATCAGCGCACACTCCGCTGCAGAGTGAAAATCTCATTCTGGAAACATCCCCCAGGCTGTGGCTAAGCCATGTCTCCGCAATATCCTTTCTTTCAGGAGTGCTAGTTCTGCAAGTTTCGCAGGAGAGCTTCTGTGAAGTTTGGAAGGTAGGAGACGAGGTACTGGCAGAAGTAAAGCTGTGAGTACCGGGCGTGAGTCGTGCTTCGGTAGCTCAGTTGGTAGAGCACTTGCCCGCGAAAGGCAAAGGTCCCGAGTTCGAGTCTCGGTCGGGCACACAGTTTTAATCTGCCAGGAAGTTTCATATCAGCGCACACTCCGCTGCAGAGTGAAAATCTCATTCTGGAAACATCCCCCAGGCTGTGGCTAAGCCATGTCTCCGCAATATCCTTTCTTTCAGGAGTGCTAGTTCTGCAAGTTTCGCAGGAGAGCTTCTGTAAAGTTTGGAAGGTAGGAGACGAGGTACTGGCAGAAGTAAAGCTGTGAGTACCGGGCGTGAGTCGTGCTTCAGTAGCTCAGTTGGTAGAGCACTTGCCCGCGAAAGGCAAAGGTCCCGAGTTCGAGTCTCGGTCGGGCACACAGTTTTAATCTGCCAGGAAGTTTCATATCAGCGCACACTCCGCTGCAGAGTGAAAATCTCATTCTGGAAACATCCCCCAGGCTGTGGCTAAGCCATATCTCCGCAATATCCTTTCTTTCAGGAGTGCTAGTTCTGCAAGTTTCGCAGGAGAGCTTCTGTAAAGTTTGGAAGGTAGGAGACGAGGTACTGGCAGAAGTAAAGCTGTGAGTACCGGGCGTGAGTCGTGCTTCGGTAGCTCAGTTGGTAGAGCACTTGCCCGCAAAAGGCAAAGGTCCCGAGTTCGAGTCTCGGTCGGGCACACAGTTTTAATCTGCCAGGAAGTTTCATATCAGCGCACACTCCGCTGCAGAGTGAAAATCTCATTCTGGAAACATCCCCCAGGCTGTGGCTAAGCCATGTCTCCGCAATATCCTTTCTTTCAGGAGTGCTAGTTCTGCAAGTTTCGCAGGAGAGCTTCTGTAAAGTTTGGAAGGTAGGAGACGAGGTACTGGCAGAAGTAAAGCTGTGAGTACCGGGCGTGAGTCGTGCTTCGGTAGCTCAGTTGGTAGAGCACTTGCCCGCGAAAGGCAAAGGTCCCGAGTTCGAGTCTCGGTCGGGCACACAGTTTTAATCTGCCAGGAAGTTTCATATCAGGGCACACTCCGCTGCAGAGTGAAAATCTCATTCTGGAAACATCCCCCAGGCTGTGGCTAAGCCATGTCTCCGCAATATCCTTTCTTTCAGGAGTGCTAGTTCTGCAAGTTTCGCAGGAGAGCTTCTGTAAAGTTTGGAAGGTAGGAGACGAGGTACTGGCAGAAGTAAAGCTGTGAGTACCGGGCGTGAGTCGTGCTTCGGTAGCTCAGTTGGTAGAGCACTTGCCCGCGAAAGGCAAAGGTCCCGAGTTCGAGTCTCGGTCGGGCACACAGTTTTAATCTGCCAGGAAGTTTCATATCAGGGCACACTCCGCTGCAGAGTGATAATCTCATTCTGGAAACATCCCCCAGGCTGTGGCTAAGCCATGTCTCCGCAATATCCTTTCTTTCAGGAGTGCTAGTTCTGCAAGTTTCGCAGGAGAGCTTCTGTAAAGTTTGGAAGGTAGGAGACGAGGTACTGGCAGAAGTAAAGCTGTGAGTACCGGGCGTGAGTCGTGCTTCGGTAGCTCAGTTGGTAGAGCACTTGCCCGCGAAAGGCAAAGGTCCCGAGTTCGAGTCTCGGTCGGGCACACAGTTTTAATCTGCCAGGAAGTTTCATATCAGCGCACACTCCGCTGCAGAGTGAAAATCTTATTCTGGAAACATCCCCCAGGCTGTGGCTAAGCCATGTCTCCGCAATATCCTTTCTTTCAGGAGTGCTAGTTCTGCAAGTTTCGCAGGAGAGCTTCTGTAAAGTTTGGAAGGTAGGAGACGAGGTACTGGCAGAAGTAAAGCTGTGAGTACCGGGCGTGAGTCGTGCTTCGGTAGCTCAGTTGGTAGAGCACTTGCCCGCGAAAGGCAAAGGTCCCGAGTTCGAGTCTCGGTCGGGCACACAGTTTTAATCTGCCAGGAAGTTTCATATCAGCGCACACTCCGCTGCAGAGTGAAAATCTCATTCTGGAAACATCCCCCAGGCTGTGGCTAAGCCATGTCTCCGCAATATCCTTTCTTTCAGGAGTTCTAGTTCTGCAAGTTTCGCAGGAGAGCTTCTGTAAAGTTTGGAAGGTAGGAGACGAGGTACTGGCAGAAGTAAAGCTGTGAGTACCGGGCGTGAGTCGTGCTTCGGTAGCTCAGTTGGTAGAGCACTTGCCCGCGAAAGGCAAAGGTCCCGAGTTCGAGTCTCGGTCGGGCACACAGTTTTAATCTGCCAGGAAGTTTCATATCAGCGCACACTCCGCTGCAGAGTGAAAATCTCATTCTGGAAACATCCCCCAGGCTGTGGCTAAGCCATGTCTCCGCAATATCCTTTCTTTCAGGAGTGCTAGTTCTGCAAGTTTCGCAGGAGAGCTTCTGTAAAGTTTGGAAGGTAGGAGACGAGGTACTGGCAGAAGTAAAGCTGTGAGTACCGGGCGTGAGTCGTGCTTCGGTAGCTCAGTTGGTAGAGCACTTGCCCGCGAAAGGCAAAGGTCCCGAGTTCGAGTCTCGGTCGGGCACACAGTTTTAATCTGCCAGGAAGTTTCATATCAGGGCACACTCCGCTGCAGAGTGAAAATCTCATTCTGGAAACATCCCCCAGGCTGTGGCTAAGCCATGTCTCCGCAATATCCTTTCTTTCAGGAGTGCTAGTTCTGCAAGTTTCGCAGGAGAGCTTCTGTAAAGTTTGGAAGGTAGGAGACGAGGTACTGGCAGAAGTAAAGCTGTGAGTACCGGGCGTGAGTCGTGCTTCGGTAGCTCAGTTGGTAGAGCACTTGCCCGCGAAAGGCAAAGGTCCCGAGTTCGAGTCTCGGTCGGGCACACAGTTTTAATCTGCCAGGAAGTTTCATATCAGCGCACACTCCGCTGCAGAGTGAAAATCTCATTCTGGAAACATCCCCCAAGCTGTGGCTAAGCCATGTCTCCGCAATATCCTTTCTTTCAGGAGTGCTAGTTCTGCAAGTTTCGCAGGAGAACTTCTGTAAAGTTTGGAAGGTAGGAGACGAGGTACTGGCAGAAGTAAAGCTGTGAGTACCGGGCGTGAGTCGTGCTTCGGTAGCTCAGTTGGTAGGGCACTTGCCCGCGAAAGGCAAAGGTCCCGAGTTCGAGTCTCGGTCGGGCACACAGTTTTAATCTGCCAGGAAGTTTCATATCAGCGCACACTCCGCTGCAGAGTGAAAATCTCATTCTGGAAACATCCCCCAGGCTGTGGCTAAGCCATGTCTCCGCAATATCCTTTCTTTCAGGAGTGCTAGTTCTGCAAGTTTCGCAGGAGAGCTTCTGTAAAGTTTGGAAGGTAGGAGACGAGGTACTGGCAGAAGTAAAGCTGTGAGTACCGGGCGTGAGTCGTGCTTCGGTAGCTCAGTTGGTAGAGCACTTGCCCGCGAAAGGCAAAGGTCCCGAGTTCGAGTCTCGGTCGGGCACACAGTTTTAATCTGCCAGGAAGTTTCATATCAGCGCACACTCCGCTGCAGAGTGAAAATCTCATTCTGGAAACATCCCCCAGGCTGTGGCTAAGCCATGTCTCCGCAATATCCTTTCTTTCAGGAGTGCTAGTTCTGCAAGTTTCGCAGGAGAGCTTCTGTAAAGTTTGGAAGGTAGGAGACGAGGTACTGGCAGAAGTAAAGCTGTGAGTACCGGGCGTGAGTCGTGCTTCGGTAGCTCAGTTGGTAGAGCACTTGCCCGCGAAAGGCAAAGGTCCCGAGTTCGAGTCTCGGTCGGGCACACAGTTTTAATCTGCCAGGAAGTTTCATATCAGCGCACACTCCGCTGCAGAGTGAAAATCTCATTCTGGAAACATCCCCCAGGCTGTGGCTAAGCCATGTCTCCGCAATATCCTTTCTTTCAGGAGTGCTAGTTCTGCAAGTTTCGCAGGAGAGCTTCTGTAAAGTTTGGAAGGTAGGAGACGAGGTACTGGCAGAAGTAAAGCTGTGAGTACCGGGCGTGAGTCGTGCTTTGGTAGCTCAGTTGGTAGAGCACTTGCCCGCGAAAGGCAAAGGTCCCGAGTTCGAGTCTCGGTCGGGCACACAGTTTTAATCTGCCAGGAAGTTTCATATCAGGGCACACTCCGCTGCAGAGTGAAAATCTCATTCTGGAAACATCCCCCAGGCTGTGGCTAAGCCATGTCTCCGCAATATCCTTTCTTTCAGGAGTGCTAGTTCTGCAAGTTTCGCAGGAGAGCTTCTGTAAAGTTTGGAAGGTAGGAGACGAGGTACTGGCAGAAGTAAAGCTGTGAGTACCGGGCGTGAGTCGTGCTTCGGTAGCTCAGTTGGTAGAGCACTTGCCCGCGAAAGGCAAAGGTCCCGAGTTCGAGTCTCGGTCGGGCACACAGTTTTAATCTGCCAGGAAGTTTCAGAACACAGCATGTTGGTCTCAATGGAGAGACGTCTACAGACGTTAAAGTAACCTCTGGCGTGCCACAGGGGAGTGTTTAGGGACCATTGCTTTTCACAATATATATAAATGACCTAGTAGACAGTGTCGGAAGTTCCATACGGCTTTTCGCGGATGATGCTGTAGTATACAGAGAAGTTGCAGCATTAGAAAATTGCAGCGAACTGCAGGAAGATCTGCAGCGGATAGGCACTTGGTGCATGGAGTGGCAACTGACCCTTAACATAAACGAATGCAATGTATTGCGAATACATAGAAAGAAAGATCCTTTATTCTATGATTATATGATAGCTGAACAAACACTGGTAGCTGTTACTTCTGTGAAATATCTGCGAGTATGTGTGCGGAACGATTTGAAGTGGAATGATCGTATAAAATTAGTTGTTGGTAACCTGGGTGCCAGGTTGAGATTCATTTGGAGAGTCAACAACGGAGGTGGCTTACAAAACACTCGTTCGACCTATACTTGAGTATTGCTCATCAGTGTGGGATCGTACCAGGTCGGGTTGACAGAGAAGATAGAGAAGATCCAAAGAAGTGCGGCGCGTTTCGTCACAGGGTTATTTGGTAAGCGTGATAGCGTTACGGAGATGTTTAGCAAATTCAAGTGGCAGACTCTGAAAGAGAGGCGCTCTGCATCGCGGTGTAGCTTGCTGTCCAGGTTTCGAGAGGGTACGTTTCTGGATGAGGTATCGAATATATTGCTTCCCCCTACTTATACCTCCCGAGGAGATCACGAATGTAAAATCAGAGAGCTTCGAGCGCGCACGGAGGCTTTCCGGCAGTCGTTCTTCCCGCGAACCATACGCGACTGGAACAGGAAAGGGAGGTAATGATGGTGGCACGTAAAGTGCCCTCCGCCACACACCGTTTGGTGGCTTGCGGAGTATAAATGTAGATGTAGATGTGATCACATTGATGTGTTGCAGACAAGCTTCCGTCAGGTCAAAGTTCCAAGTTGGACCAGAAAATTTTATCGGTATCTTTGTCTTTTGGGGGGGAAGCTTTTTCACGTAGTGCAGGGGAGGAAGTTGTGCAGTTAGGACGATCTGGCATACACAGTAGCTACTTCCTGCCATACTGCTTGTATCGCTGTTCTGAAAATGTGGGTAGCTCTCGTAAGCATAAAAATTACAAAATATCTGCCTCTTTAAATTATTAAGATAGTTCCAGAATGAGATTTTCACTCTGCAGCGGAGTCTGCGCTGATATGAAACTTCCTGGCAGATTAAAACTGTGCGCCCGACCGAGTCTCGAATTCGGGACCTTTGCCTTTCGCGGGCAAGTGCTCTACCATCTGAGCTACCGATGCACAACTCACGCCCGGTTCTCACAGTTCGAGTCTCGGTCGGGCGCACAGTTTTAATCTGCCAGGAAGTTTCATTAAGATAGTTTACGACTCAAAATGTAAGGAAACACAACATTGCTATTTCTGTAATAACACGAGAATATATAGTCAGTACAAATGCAGCGAGCATAATATTTAACGACCGATTATTTCTCAACACCGTCAAGGTTCTATTGCTCTTAGCTAATCTCAAGGACTTCCTTGATAGGGAGTCGTTACTTCTGCAGTAATTACGCCTTCTGTTTCTACGACCATATTCCCTTACTGGTTCCGCCTCGCCGTTTCTCATCTGTTTCATTTCCTTTGTTCCTATCAGCCGAGATTCTGGTATGTAAATGAGAAACGCCCCTGCGGATTTTGTTCACAGGACGGTAGCTCTCACTTTCTTGTTATTCCGAACGTCTTAGCGCTGTTTATGTTCGAGTTCTGCTAACTGGAATGCGACCGGTTAGCGCAACAAGCTGCTGGTTCTCAAACAAGTTGTCTGCGGATGGCAGCACACTCTCATAAGGTTTCTTTTTCTCGTGTTTCTTCTGCTAGCAGACTTTTGTATTTTGAGTTGTTGGAAAGGGCGCTAGCTCCCTTTAC
The DNA here is from genome assembly GCF_021461395.2 of Schistocerca americana. Lineage (NCBI taxonomy): Eukaryota > Metazoa > Arthropoda > Insecta > Orthoptera > Acrididae > Schistocerca > Schistocerca americana. Next base: position 157,619,905 of record NC_060119.1, on the reverse strand, counting down.
TTGCTAGTGACATTTTCGCCTTTAACACTGTAATCGATTTCTTACTCTAGCGTCATCTTCCTCCATTATCTACACCTTTGTGTCGACTGGTAGTATAGCAGTATAGCTGCGGACTATATGAAGTTAGTATCAGCTCAGACAAAAACTTAAAGGAATCCTATGCAGAATTTCTATAGTACAATATATTTTCTTGTAACTCCATTGATGAAACAGGATAAAAAAAAAAAGGCGGAACAACAGGATATGTGAAAAATCACAGCCGTAAATACAAGGGTAATCCCAAAAGTAAGGTGTCCAATTTTTTATAATTACGTAGACCTGTTTATTTCTACAGTGGCTTACATCAATTTACAGCTTGAACATTTAGCTATTTTTCGACATAATCATCATTTCCGTCGATGCATTTTTGTAGACGCTGTGGCAGTTTCTGTATGCCCATGTCATACCAGCTCGCCGCCATGCTGGTCAGAAAGTTATGAACCTCTTCTTTCACCTCGTCGTAGGTGCTGAATCGCTGGGACCACAATTAAAGCTGACAGGTACTATCAGACTTTGAAAAAACTCAAACGGGAAATTCAGAACCGGAGAAGAGGAATGTTGAGCAAAGGCGTACACATCCTCCATGACAACCCTCGCCTACACACCACTCGGCAAATCGTTGCTCTCCTGCAACAGTTTCAGTGGAACATAATGACCCACCCACCCTAGTGTCCTGACTTGGCGCCCAGTGACTATCACCTGTTCCCGAGGTTAAAAGAACATTTGGCAGGAAAGCGATTCAGCTTAGGCGACGAGGTGAAAGAAAAGGTTCATAACTTTCTGACCAGCATGGCGGCGAGCTGGTAAGACATGGGCATACAAAAACTGCCACAGCGCCTACAAAAATGCATCGACAGAAATAGTGATTATGTCGAAAAATAGCTAAATGTTCGAGCTTTAAACTGATGTAAACCATTGTAGAAATAAACAGGACTATGTTCTTTTAAAAAAATAGGAGACCTTACTTTTGGGGAAAGCTTTTGTGTTAGCTTTCAGATGCAAATAAAATACGCGTACAAATCAACAATTTTTCCAAAACTGGGCATCTACAAATTAATTATTTTATATCAGCAACATTCTAACCCACTGAAAAAATAATAATTTAAGAAATCGGTTCATTAAGGTACTGTACTTCATTACTTTGTCATATTCATTGCAACACTCCATGTTGGGTTTCTTCTGATGACATACTTAAAATTTATTTTATTTCTTTATATCGTCAGTTTTTTTTTTTTTTTTTTTTTTTTTTTTTTTGCACTTACGTGGTTTCTAGGTTTTACTGCATCTGACTGATCAATGTCCTTGAAGCTTTCTATTTTAATTTCTTTTTTCAGTTGAACAATGGTTGTAGAGGACTTCGCACTTGCTGCTACCTTTGTTTATTTCCTTTATAGATAAGGACTCTAGCTTCAGACAATTCTCTTTCATTAATCTTTTAGGAGTGATCTTGAAGTCGTACACATCTGAGTCTTTGTCCAGAACCACACGGGTACCATGCTGCCTCAGAACCTCTTTTGGTGCGGTGGTAAGGTTATGGTTTCACGTTTTCTCAATTATTTTTTAACGGTATGAAGTACCTTATCAGGAATCACACAACTGTAACCTCTGATTGGCAGATAGTGAGCTGCTTTCTCGAAAACTGACAGTAACTGCTTACCACACGCATCGATAATCACACTGGCAATACTCGTTTTTTCGTATGTCGAGCTTATAAAAATTTCACAGCAATGTGAAAGATTAAACAAACAATATCAGTTTTTATAACATCTGTGTATTGTCAATGATTCGTCTCATTTAGAAGTATACAAATACATATACAACCCATTTTTTCAAATTTTGTAGTTGTTAAGTTTCGTGAAAATGGTCCTCAAATGGTCGGCGACCATTTCATCTGTCGCACATCGAAGGAGACTTCTGACGTGTCTAAGTCCAGTTTACGGCCGTATTTCCAAGAAATACTTCCAGTAGACTGAAGGACTGCCTCTTTTCTTGATTTTCATCTCGTAAACCGAAGACGGAATTGTACGTTGGTACTTAACCGCATCAAATTAAAGTTCATCAGTTACGAAATATTTGAAAGTTCAAGTCAATGACTACACAGATGAAATTCGGTTCCCTCTGAAACAAATGGAAGCTGGAAAGTCATAGTTTCCAGACGACTGATGTGTTCCAAGCTTTTTCGACAGGACGCCTGAATTACCTTACGTTTCCCGATATCTAAGGGGTCGTATGAAGACTGAAAAAAGCACACGCAGCGCTATGTTCAGGCAGTTTGAGAAATATTAGTTGACTGTGCAATTACGTGTAATTAAATGCTGTTTTGAGAAACATTGTATTTTAAAAATTTTGTAACTTCATCAATAAAATTATTTTAGATAATAGCAGATGAATATCGGGGCAATCGATCAATCGATGCGACGCGCAGCGCTACAGAATTTTTCCTGGAGTTGGCCGCGCCCTGCAGCTCTTCCCTCCGGAACGCAGGAGACTCGCCACCTCATTTCTCCAGCGACGTCCCCTCCCCGCTGGAGTCGCTCACCGGCTTTACCAGCAGAGCTCCATTGTCCACAGCAAAGCCATCTTCTGGAATTCCCCTGGGTCCCTGACCCGTCTGGACAGGGCGCACGTGGCATTCCACCTCCATCCGCCCCCCCCCCCCCCTCTCCCCATCACCAAACACTCGCTCCACGAACTGCAACGAAACAGGTGGTCTGCAGAAGACGGGTTTCATTAACAACAGGAGATTCTATCATTTCGTGCCTATTATTTGGCCCTGGTTCCAAAGGAGATGAAAGGTGAATGTGTCGACATTTTCAGCCTTTGTAGTGCTACCGTCCTCGTTTCGTGTATACACTGACAGAAAAAAAATCCGAACGCCAAGAAATAGTTAATTAGAGCAATGCAATTTCGGGAATGGAGTGTACTAGGTGATATTTGCAAGATCACAAGAGCTCGAGAAAAGCCATTGCAGTACGTGAAAGACTGGTACAATAATGACTGTAGTAACAGCCAGAAGGTTAAAGGCAGGTATACAAATGTGCATAATTGTGTTGTACAGTTACCAGAGGTCGGTTTGTGGGCTGGAGTTCCATGTCTGGACTACTTGTGATCGGTGCCTACCCACACTATAGGCAGGCGAAGTAGAAACTCATAATTCTATGCACCTCCCAGAAGGTCACCTCGTTAGAACTACTTAAACCTAACTAGCCTAAGGACAGCACACACATCCGTGCCCGATTCAGGATGTGACCGTGGCTGCAGCGCGGTTCTGGACTGAAGCACCTAGAACCGCTCAGCCACAATGGCTGGCTAAGAAATAACACAACACTTTCAATGACAAGAGACCGACGTTCGTATTCACAGTACATGTACATTAGTATGTTCTGCAGAACTGATTGGCATTTCAGACACCTCATTTCAGCATGTATCGTGTTGCCTAGTAGGAACAAGGTCCGGCATGGGCCCAGATAACTGGTTCCATGCGTGATGGCATCGAAACGCATAAGGCCATCCATGCTGCATTTGCCTAGTTGGCAATGCGTCACAGCGCTGCACCCGTCGTTTCACCGTATTACACACATTTTCGATTGGCGCCAAGTCTGGCTATCCGGCGGGCCAGGGCAAAAGGCTGACATCACGTGTTCGTGCAGCAACATGTGGTCGTACATTGTCTTGCTGAAAAATGGCGTCTGGGATGTTGTGCAGAAAGGATACGGCTACGGGTCGCATTCTCGTAGGTCACGCTGGTCACAGTGCCCTGGACATGCACCAAATGTGATTTTTGGTTGTACCCAGTAACACACTGTACCATAAGGCCTTGGGTTGGCACTGTTACGTCTTTTGCGAATGCAGTCCCTGTCATGCCGCTCCCCCTGTTTGTAGGGAGCCAAAATGCGGCCGTCATTTTCAAACAGAATAGGACCTGGATTTGTCCAAAAACAGTATCTGATGTCATTCCTGTACACAGTGATGTCGTTCCACTCACCATTGCCCTCTAGCATGTTTCTGCACATTGGTAAAACGTAGACGAAGAAGTGGGCGACGGGCACGTAATCCACGATATAGTAAACCGTGACGGTGGCAACACAGCAACTAAGTACCTTCTCAGTTTTAACAGCTGCAGGTACTAGACCTGTGTGCAAGACAATTTGTAAACAGTGAGTAGCCTCAAAGATGTATCTACCTTTATAGAGTGTGCGAAACTCGCACCACTGGTCTCCAAGATCTCACATTATCTCAATGTAAGTGAACTTTTTTGTGAAGATTTGTGAAAGACTCTGTGTGCTTCCACATACAGCAACGTTAGATGGACCGCTAATCTCCGTGGCAACGGGAAAAAAGGCAATAACTTTTGATGCAGAATATATGGGAAGTGTTTGACTATCTATGTATGTTTGTCTGGCGTCCTGTGGAGGGCACACTGAATATTTGTGAAAGTTACATGATAATTTAGACCCTAAAAGTAATTGTATAAATCACTTCAAGTTTTAATGTGCACGCGTGTAATAGACACACCCTTGTAAAATAGGATGTTTGTTATAAAAATAAATCTTTGTACTCCCATGTTTAAATTAAAATCCAGTGACTCTGTCTTCGTTAATGTTGAAGAATTAGTGTTGTCGAATGAGATGACTGTTTTTGATACAACCTGCACTATTATAGGTTTTATAGAACGACGAATGTATTCCTCGAGAAGCGCTATAGACATGCATATTCCAAATGAGTGCGCAAGAAATGTAAAATCACAGATTCACTTTATGGAATACTTCCTGTCCTTTGCGAAAAACATACTCGACCACAGAAATCTGCAAGACGCCACGTTGTGATGGACAGTATTCAAAGAATCTGAACGTGTTTGTTTAGGCAACCTGAGGGCGCCGCAAAACTCCTCGACATACTGCTACGAAGACTCTTCAAGAAGAGTGATATGCATCTGTCAGAAGCCAACTCTGCGAAATCCTAGGGCTCATATCCGAATGCGTGTCAAGAGACTTATTACAGCATACAATTTAAATCTCATATCACGTCCACGGGAAAGAAAATTAAACAAATTAGGGCGTATGCATAGATGTTCTGAGAAATTTTCTCCCCATGTACCACCCACGAATGGACATAAGCGGACAACGGGATATAACATCTGAGGCAAGACCGAGAGCACCACCGGCGCTGACCACCCGTTGAGTCTTTCTCTGTCAAATGTCATTTGAGTGCGGTGTGGAGGGGGACAGCATTTGCATATTCAGTCACTGTCTTATTTCCAAAACTTTGAGTCCTGCTTCCCAATCAGTTCTCTTCATGAGGCTGAGCGCAACATTTCCAGTCCTCAGAGAGAGGAAAATAGACAGGACCGGGAACAGAATCTCTGTCGTACGCACGGCAGCGCGACCCACTGACCGATCTCCGCAAACTGACACGAATGGAATAGGAAAGTACACGGTTATCTAAAAACTAAGGACGCGATAGATAAAGTAGCATAATTTGTTAATTACCAAGTGGAAATTAATGAAAGTGCTAGAGCGTCTTACAAGAGGTATCCCAATCGCGCACAGAAAGCTTGACGTCATATGTCGTGAGGTCACTATGGCTATGGTGCCAAATGGAGCTGACAAACAGTTGACGGAACGGCTAAAGACTGTGTCAATCAGCTAGCAGTCATAGTGCTCTGTGGTGGAGTTCATCGTTACAACATGCCCCGCAGACTTCACACGGGAAAGAATCATTGGCGAACTGGAAGAAGTTCGAAGTGTGTTCCGCCCAGGAGTTGTATGTTGCTCACAGTTTTGTTTCAGGTGCACGGGAAGTTTCCTGAACCACAGACATTGTTGCTCGAAGGAGACGAGGTGATCGGCCACGGTCAACTACAGCAGCAGATGGCCGCTCTATTGTGCAGCGGGCTAGAAGGGAACCACGTCATATAGTAGGTGTAGTTGCAAGCACATTGAACAGGACTGCAGAGCAGGCAATCTCACGCTTCACATCGTCACGACGACTACATAGCGGTGTCCTGTCGGCAACAATACGCCGACGAGGCCATCAGGAGCCTAGGAACTAGACTAACGAAGAATGGGGTCATGTCCTCTTCTTGGACGAGAGCAGATGAAGGCTGAGTAATTACGTAATTCCACATGTGGGTGAGGGCAGGAACACAAGATCATTGTCGAACATGACCGTTTTGCTGATACAAGTGTTATGATTCGGGGAGCATAATGTTGTGTGGGGTTACTGACTTCCAAACCTTGGTACACTCACCGGGCAACATTATAGCGACACTGTACTCCTTCCTCAGGGTGCACGCGCCCTGACTGCATTTTTATGCGCGATCACGTCGAAAAGTGCAGGTGGAGTAGCTCTTGAAACAACAGGATATTCGACAAATGGACTGACGTGCACGTCCCCAGGACATTACCATTGAGCAGCCACGCAATGCCTCGGGAAGACGTGTCCACCACGTCCGCATGCACCAACGATCAATCAGCCGCTTATGGACGAATGAAACAACATACCACAAAAAATTCCTCACCAATCTTGTGGCCGACATGGGAACAAGTTTCAGAGCATGCATTGCCATCTGCGGTGATCACACAAGAATTTAAGAACCATGTACCGCCTTTTGTAATGTTCTGGGGACCACCAAGAATTGCAGTCACTGCAGTGTAATTAATATCTTTGAATAAAACTATCAGTTCTGTTCTTCTCATTGTGTATTTCTCTCAGATATCTTCCGTACGCTACTGTAGCAGTTGTTTCTACGTATGCTCGAAGTTTCATCGAGGTATGTTCTTGGCAGTGAAACGTCATGCGAAAGTTACTTCCGTCCATACGTTTAATGCATCGGTGTATAAAATGATTCTGATTCACTGTGTACTCTCTGCTATACACCGATAGTACACGTCAAGCTACCCATATAGAACCAACCACCTATTAGCGGACTATAAACGAACAGATACTCTTCACAAGTGTTCAGCAGCTTGGCGTTCTTTATATTAACAAAGACTGGTATACGCTAAAGATGTAGCATGTGGCATAGAAGCAGTAATACTCAACTTCGATCGAATTAGGGCTGTTGATCCAATATAGATATATCCATAAGTCGAAGTTCTCTCCAAAAGCATCGATAAATACAACCCTTTTCTCCTATATGTCGATATATCGACATAAAAAAGGCAATATCGAGTGCCGATATTATTATTTTTTATTATATTTTTTCACAATTTTCGATAAATATTTGCAGTTTTTTGTTTTAATTGTAATAGGACATAATTTTACTTTCACTGTGTGAAAGAGTCTTAATACTTTCAATCATTCATCCCATCCAAATCTTTCTCTTTGATTATGTGAAGCAAGTATAAGTATATATGAAGATGGTATCTGTTCTCTCGGTCATGTCGGAAAGAACAGATACCATCGGTAACTGTTCAGCTCGTTAGAATGAAATTACAATTAATACAATGAAATGAATACCCTTAGCTGCAGCCAGGCGTTGATATACATGTCCGAAAGAAAAGATACCATCTTCATATAAGTATAGTTAAGGCTCACCGGACATTTGACCATCTTCTGTACGGATGCACGCACAGTGCCCTAACTCTTATGTGAATCGGTAAAGCCGCGAGTAACGAGTGTAATGGGCAGGAACACTACGAATATAGAGCGGGACAATAAGTTGAGAATGTGGGTCTCACGGGAGGCGCGCCAGAGATAAGTCCCTGCAGTCGCGCTATCCTCTGTGTCCTCCGTGGCTCACATGGAGCCGGCACGGTAGCTCACCGTGTTCGGTCAAAGGGCCGATTGTCCTCTGTAATAAAAAAACTGAGTGAAGGAATCAACGATCAACTTGAACAGATGTCATGTGACGTCCGCCCAGACAAAACGAATCGAAAAATGCCGAAAAAATTATTTAAAAAAATGGATAGAGCGTCTGCCATGTAAGCAGGAGTTCCCGGGTTCGAGTCCCGGTCGGGGTACACATTTTCAACTGTCCCCGTTGACGTATATGAACGCCTGGAAGCAGCTAAGGGTATTCATTTCATTGTATTGATTTAATTGTAATTTCGTGCAAGTATATGTAGCTCAAAAGAAAAAATCGTATTGAGCTGGGAGGTGATGGTGAGACTGGAATAACAAGATTTCCGATGTGAGGATACAGAACACCAGTTGCGTTAAAATACAATTTTACGTAACTAGCGTACTGTTTCTTAACATCGACATTTTTCAAAAACAGTTGCTGGGAATCGTAAATTACAGTGTAACTGGCAAGACTAGTCTTCACGAAGGGCGGAGACGTGTTTCTTTCATATCGAAAACAAAATTGCGTCCAGTGAGTTATCTATCCACGCCATAGTCAATCGGAGAGCGACAGTTCATTCATGTTCTTTTCGGAGAAACAGTCTGTGGCAATTGCGCACCACTAAAATAGCACCGACGAACGTCCTAGGGAGCTCTGCGATCGCTGATCTCTGGATGAACATGTACTATACGATAGCAATGGGAAAAATTGGACAGTTAAAACCTATAACGGTATTCCAGTTCTGAAGAACCCGTATTTTTTGTGTGTTTTGTTTCGTCTCGGTTATAGCAGGTGTTTCTTAGTTTTTGCTAATAACTGAGTGCAAAAACTGAAACGTCAGTTAACTATAGGAGCAGCGCAAAAATTTTTCGTTTTCAGATAAACTGTTTTGAAAGAAGAGTTGCTTTTATTTGTGAAATTCGCACTGCATTGAAATATTGCATTATTATAAAAAATGAGTAAACCAATGAATGCTTTTTTCATAGCAATACCGACAGAAACGAGCAACAAAAGTATGTCTTACCAATTGGTACAGCATTGCTGATACAGTAATGTGACTTTTGCGTACTACGTGCAGTATGCAAGTATGCTCCCACCTGGTCTGCCAGTGGTTTCTCACAGTTGTCGCTGGATATCCGTCGTATTGCACAATGGCATCGACCACAGTCTGGAAATATTTTTACACAGTGGCGTAGCACTGAGGTACAATGATTCATCTGCCATTTCTACTGAATAATAAAAGAGGAAGAAAACCATGACATCATTAATTAATTAAAAACTTAACAAAAACCCACCCATAGAAAGTAGCTGTTCTGCTGCCTGTGCCTACATAATATGTCTTTACCTGCTTGTAGCCCTGGAATAAGGACAAATCGACACGAAAACTTCAGCTCTTCAAGCCCAGTTTTCTCCGACTAACTATTCGTGACGCCAAATAGTGGTACGATCCCCGATTACAACTTGATTTTTGAGTGTATGAAAATACAGATGACGTTTCGTAATATTCAACCGCTTACCAGTTTTCCAGAAAAGCAACTGACGATGGGCGGACTTTCTTTTATTTGCCTATCTAATTTAATATTTTTATTCTATGTATCTTGAAACTGAGGGAGCCATAATTTTTCACTGTTTGTACGATTACTATGTTTAATTCAGGAAATATCAGGAATGAGAAACCAAAAACCGGTTATTTTGGGTGGTTTTAACAGTCATGTAAAAGTGGCGCAAGAACCCGATAAGACCGAAAACCGGTTGTTTCAATGGTTACCTCCGTCCCTACAGCACTGTCCACCAGGTCGGTTTCGAGTGTTTGGGCTAGCACGTCGGAAATCCACCTCTGTGGGTGCACGTCGCAGAACACACGATGTTTCAAAATGAATATACAGGCTTTAAGGCGTTTTAGCATTTATTACGTTCAGCTTAGAACTGTAAATAATACACCAAATGAAAGAGCAACTCAAACAGTTTTGTTTGTCTACCTGTGCACAATGGGATGAGTATGGAATGACAAAGAGTGACTAAAAAACGTGTTGAACGAGCGCAAGTCTTTCACGCTTAGCCCAAAGAAGTATCCCCGCGGAAAGTTTATGGACCTTTCTTTTTCAGTGAATCAACAGTAACTGATGTTTCTTATCTTGACGTGCTACAGCTATGGCCTGTGCCTTAATGGGAAGAAGCTGAACAACACATCTTTATTTGGGAGTAAGATGGTGCCGGACTCACTGTCATAACTCAGTATGCGACTGGTTAAACGACGTTGTATCCGACCGGTGGACTGGGCACAAGGGGCTGGTTGACACAACATTTTATGCATGATCTCCACGTTCACACACGGTCTGACGGGACCATGTGTATATGCTTCCGATACCAACTGATCTATCTGACTTTAGAAACAGTGTTACCCCTGACACATTGATCAAGGTTTCGGAACAACTCGCCTACCGACTAGACGTGTGATCGATGTTCGCACTGAATAATCGTAAGAAAAACTGAAACTTCCTGGCAGATTAAAACTGTGTGCCTGACCGAGACTCAAATCGGGACATTTGCCTTTCGCGGGCAAGTGCTCTACCGTCTGAACTACCCAAGCATGACTCTCGCCCCGTCCTCACAGCTTTACTTCCACCCGTACCTCGTCTCCTACCTTCCAAACTTTACAGAAGCTCTCCTGCGAACCTTGCGAAGGTCCCGAGTTCGAGTATCGGATCGGCACACAGTTTTAATCTGCCATGAAGTTTCATATCAGCGCACACTCCGCAGCAGAGCATTCTGTAAGAAAAAGTGTTTGTGTTTCTCTTTCATTTATTGATAGTTGTAAGGTTCTAACAACTCTACCACAACAAAGGTCAAAAATTAATTATGATTTGTAGTGTTGCTCACGCTGCTAAATATTGCATTTTCGAGCAACAACAAAGTTGTATTATGTGGCAGGTGTCATTAGAGCACAGTTAATAAAGTCATTTCATGAAATAATGGATAAACTAGGCACTCATCTTTACGTGTTTCCCACGCTGGTGTCGTTGTGAACTCATGGCTCAATCGTCGAAAATCTAGGTGGTGATGATTCCAAGCTCGGATGCAAAGAGGCCTAGGTGTTATTCTGCATTATTCAATTTATGGACGAGTTTCGTAAACACTCCGAATTTAAGTTACACTTCTTTTTTATTACTTTGTTGCAATATCACGTAACTCACAAAACATCACTTCACAATATAAAACATATTTGAAAATATCTTCCTCAATGTTAAAGTTCACATTTTACAAACCGACTACAGTTTCCGTCTTTTCAACATGACGACCAAGACTTGACTCTGCAATAACCCCTTGTTGTTGTTGTTGTTGTGGTCTTCAGTCCTGAGACTAGTTTGATGCAGCTCTCCATGCTACTCTACCCTGTGCAAGCTTCTTCATCTCCCAGAACTTACCGCAACCTCCATCCTTCTGAATTTGCTTAGTGTATTCATCTCTTGGTCTCCCTCTACGATTTTTACCCTCCCCGCTGCCCTCCAATGCTAAATTTGTAATCCCTTGATGCCTCAAAACATGTCCTACCAACCGGTCCCTACTATTTGTCAAGTTGTGCCACAAACTCCTCTTCTCCCCAATTCTATTCAATACCTCCTCATTAGTTATGTGATCTACCCATCTAATCTTCAGCATTCGTCTGTAGCACCACATTTCGAAAGCTTCTATTCTCTTCTTGTCCAAACTATTTATCGTCCATGTTTCACTTCCATACGTGGTTACACTCCATACAAATACTTTCAGAAACGACTTCCTGACACTTAAATCTATACTCGATGTTAACAAATTTCTCTTCTTCAGAAACGCTTTCCTTGCCATTGCCAGTCTACATTTTATATCCTCTCTACTTCGATAATCATCAGTTATTTTACTCCCTAAATAGCAAAACTCCTTTACTACTTTAAGTGTCTCATTTCCTAATCTAATTCCCTCAGCATCACCCGACTCAATTTGACTACATTCCATTATTCTCGTTTTGCTTTTGTTGATGTTCATCTTATATCCTCCTTTCAAGACACTGTCCATTCCGTTCAACTGCTCTTCCAAGTCCTTTGCTGTATCTGACAGAATTACAATGTCATCGGCGAACCTCGAAATTTTTATTTCTTCTCCATGGATTTTAATACCTACTCCGAATTTTTCTTTTGTTTCCTTCACTGCTTGCTCAATATACAGACTGAATAACTTTGGGGGAGAGGCTACAACCCTGTCTCACTCCCTTCCCAACAACTGCTTCCCTTTCACGCCACTCGACTCTTATAACTGCCATCTGGTTTCCATACAAATTGTAAATAGCCTTTCGTTCTCTGTATTTTACCCCTGCCACCTTCAGAATTTGAAAGAGAGTATTCCAGTTAAGATTGTCAAAAACTTTCTCTAAGTCTACAAATGCTAGAAACGTAGGTTTGCTTTTTCTTAATCTTTCTTCTAAGATAAGTCGTAAGGTTAGTATTGCCTCACGTGTTCCAATATTTCTACGGAATCCAAACTGATCTTCCCCGAGGTCCGCTTCTACCAGTTTGTCCATTCGTCTGTAAGGAATTCGCGTTAGTATAACCGCTTACGGGCCAAAAAATCAGAGTTACAAGTACGTCAAAGATCATAGTGACAAAAAAAATCACATAAGGATAATATCATTGCAATATAAACATATCGATGTATCAAAGTACCTCTACATTAATGAAAACAAATCTGAATGTTGTCTCAGAAATATGTTGTCTACTTTACAGAAACACAGTAGATTTCTCTGCCTCGTGGTGACTGGGTGTTGTCTGATATCCTTAGGTTGGTTAGGTTTAAGTAGTTCTAAGTTCTAGGGGACTGATGACCATAGATATTAAGTCCCATAGTGCTCAGAGCCATTTGAACCGTTTTTTGAACACAGTAGAATATTGCTGGTATCGAGTGGTTGAGGTGAGGTGCCGTAATGGCACCACAGAGGTGGATTTCCGACGTACTAACCAAACACTCCAAACCGACCTGGTGGACTGCGTAAGCAGCTCGAGCTGCAAGCCGAGGAACCTGTAACAAAGACGTTACTGCACTCACGTCGCAGTAAACCCCCTCTCCGCTGCGTAATTCCTGCCTCACATTACTGTTTCCCCTCGGCAGTTTCGCTCCTTTACGGACAAGTGACGCAGTTTTGCGCCGGCGCCGACGCCGGTTAGGCCGCTAAGTGGGAGCGCGCGTTTTTGCGTCGCCTCGCTAATTGGGGCATTTATCAGCGCAGCGCAGCGCTGGCCCGCTCAATGGGGCTCTCGGTGTCTGGTGGCGGGCGGCTGGTTGGCCACTGCAGTCGGCGGCGGCGGCAGGGGACGATGCACGGCCGTTGCCTCGGCCGAGTGGCCTTGGGGGCAGGGGGCACTCACTCGGCCAGACGGGCCGGCGGCCCGCGCTTCTGGGAACCGCGGCCTCACCTGGTCGAACCTCGCGGGCGGCTCGACTGCGGTTCACACTGCACGCCACGACGCGGCACCGAACGTCACATTTCACAGTGCATTTCAATTGGCGGCACTGACACAGACCGCCAACTTAACGGGACGGAACGACATCGTCAAGGTTTCTCGGCAAGAAAGTTGTTGACATTGGCGGCGTGGTTGGGCGATGGACAGAGACCGGGAGAGGGAGGTGGGGGGATAAGAGGGGTGGGGTAAGAGGGTTGGACGGGGGTCGAGGGAAGCGCAATGACGGCGTTTACTACCAACAAAATTGAACCAATATTCGCGGCGCTTACTTACGTCACACTACATCTACATACATACTCCGCAATCCACCATACGGTCGGTGGCGGAGGGTACCTCGTACCATAACTAGCATCTTCTCTCCCTTTTCCACTCACAAACAGAACGAGGGAAAAATGACTGCCTGTAATGTCTCTTGCAGCGGTCTCTCCGCGATATTTTCAGAAATTTTATAAATTATATAACTCAGTACATTACTCGAAATATCTCTTCTTATCTTACCGATTCCTAAACTTTAATATAATATACGATGATTATCAATGCAAAGTAGTTTCAAGCCCTATTACTCCTTGGAGCGTCCATTTACTCCATGGAACAGCTTCTCTGCTATCTGTGTTTTCTCTTATGAAAATAATGAAGAATGCTTGCCGATTAGCCGTGAAAGAAGGAGGGTGTATATGTATGTATTGCTGAGCTAGTCGCCATCTTGATGAGATTCTGTATGAGAAGGAATTTAATACATGAACTAAACTAAAGTAAGCGTGATCGCGTATTATTTAACTGATTATTATTGACAGTGTCTGCTTACTACGCTGTGTTGCACGCGATCAGTGGGGAACGTCTGATTTACACTGGACGAACCTGCCGTTTTGTATGCTCAAGATATCCAGTTACTTCAAATAAATAGGCTAACACGGTCTTATCAGCAGAACTCCGGTCTTCCCCATGTGATCACCGAAAGTTAATAATTATTAATAATGTTTTCAGGAGATCGACTGACAATTTTCGTCGCACCAAGACTTCGAAATTGCTTCACTGTCTTATGGAATTTAAGGTAAGCTCAATTTAATCAGGATAGAACAGCATTGAACTGTGTGAATGTGATAAGCCTGCTTTGTGAATGAAAATTCCCTTAACATACGCATGTTTTTACAATCCTGATCAGTGAAGCTAAATCAGGCCGGTATGAGAGAGGTTTTTAAATTTTTTGAATACCACAAAAAAAATCAAATGCCTATATGCCTCTGTACGAGCCCTAATCTCTCTTTTCTTATCTTTGTGGTCTTTCCGCGCAATATAAGTTGGCGGCAGTAAAATTGTACTGCAGTCAGCCTCAAATGCTGGTTCCTCAGTAGCAATTCACGAAACGAACGCCTCCTTTCCTCTAGAGACTCCCGCCCAAGTCCCTGAAGCATTTCTATAACACTCGCGTGATGATCAAACCTACCAGTAACAAATCTAGCAGCCCGCCTCTGAATTGCTTCTATGTCCTCCCTCAATCCGACCTGATAGCGATGCCAAATGCTCGAGCAGTACTCAAGAATAGGTACACGCTAGCAGCAGGGCTTCCCGAACTGCCACAGCAACACGCTTTACAATTATAATTTTAATATATATATATAGGGTGAGTCACCTAGCATTACCGCTGGATATATTTCGTAAACCACATAAAGACTGACGAATAGATTCCACAGGCCGAACGTGAGGAGAGGGGCTAGTGTAATTGGTTAATAAAAAAATGCACGGAAGTATGTTTTTAACACAAACCTACGTTTTTTTTTATGCAACCCCGTTACTTTTGTTAGCACATCTGAACATATAAACAAATATGTAATCAGTGCCGTTTGTTGCGTTGTAAAATGTTAATTACATCCGGAGATATTGCAACCTAAAGTTGACGCTTGAGTACCACTCCTCCGCTGTTCGATCGTGTGTATAGGAGAACACCGAATTACGTAGGGATCCAAAGGGAACGGTGATGGACCTTAGGTACAGAAGAGACTGGAACAGTACATTACGTCCACATGCTAACACCTTTTTATTGGTCTTTTTCACTGACGCACATGTACATTACCATGAAGGATGAGGTACATGTACACACGTGGTTTCCGTTTTCAATTACGGAGTGGATAGAGTGTGTCCCGACATGTTAGACCAATAGATGTTCAATGTGGTGGCCATCATTTGCTGCACACAATTGCAATCTCTGGCGTAATGAATGTCGTACACGCCGCAGTACATCTGGTGTAATGTCACCGCAGGCTGCCACAATACGTTGTTTCATATCCTCTGGGGTTGTAGGCACATCACGGTACACATTATCCTTTTGCGTACCCCGTAGAAAGAAGTCCAGAGGTGTAACATCAGGAGAACGGGCTGGCCAATTTATGCGTCCTCCACGTCCTATGAAACGCCCTTCGAACATTCTGTCAGGGGTCAGCCTAGTGTTAATTGCGGAATGTGCAGGTGCACCATCATGCTGATACCACATACGTCGACGCGTTTACAGTGGGACATTTTCGAGCAACGTTGGCAGATAATTCTGTAGAAACGCGATGTATGTTGCAGCTGTTTGGGCCCCTGCAATGAAGTGAGGACCAATGAGGTGGTCGCCAATGATTCCGCACCATACATTTACAGTCCACGGTCGCTGTCGCTCTGCCTGTCTGAGCCAGCGAGGATTGTCCACGGACCAGTAACGCATATTCCGTAGATTCACTGCCCCGTGGTTTGTGAAACCTGCTTCATCGGTAAACAGGTAGAACTGCAACGCATTCTCTGTTAATGCCCATTGACAGAAATGCACTCGATGATTAAAGTCATCACCATGTAATTGCTGATGTAGCGACACATGAAACGGGTGAAAGCGGTGACGATGCAGTATGCACATGACACTACTTTGACTCAGTCCACCGACTCTCGCAATGTCCCGTGTACTCATGTGTGGGTTTATGGCAACAGCAGCTAACACACCACCTGCACCCGCTTCTCCTGTGACGGGCCTGTTACGGACCCGTTTTCGTGCTACGACCATACCTGTTGCATACAGTTGGCGGTAGATGTTTTGCAATGTGCGGCACGTTGGATGCTCTCTGTCCGGGTACCGCTCTGCACCCACCCTGCAGGCTTCAGCTGCATTTCGTCGACACTCGCCATAGATGAGTATCATCTCCGCCTTTTCAGAGTTCGAAAACACCATGGTCACCGTTCCTACAACACTACACTACCACAGACGTCTGGTAACACGGTGTACTACAGTTGGTCTGCGTGCGGAGACGAATGCAGAATAACAATAGCAGCAAGCGCTACATGCGGACACTGCGACAGCTAGACCAAATCACAACAGTGCACTACAGCCACACTCGTAAACACGGTCGTCATCGTAAACATGTCCCTGCAGATGCTGTTCGCCGACAGTGGCCCGTGTTTGTTACAACACGCAACTGAACGTCGGAGGTTTCAAGCGTCAACTTTAGGTTACAATATCTCCGGATGTAATTAACATTTTACAATGCAACAAACGGCACTGATTACGTATTTGTTTATATGTTCAGATGTGCCAACAAACCTAACGTGGTTCCATTTAAAAAAACGTAGATTTGTGTTAAAAAACATACTTCCGTGCATTATTTTATGGTTTGTATTAAACAATTACATTAGCCCCTCTCCTCACGTTCGGTCTGTGATGTGGTTTACGAAATATATCCAGCGGTAACGTTAGGCGACTCACCCTGTATATATATACACTCCTGGAAATGGAAAAAAGAACACATTGACACCGGTGTGTCAGACCCACCATACTTGCTCCGGACACAGCGAGAGGGCTGTACAAGCAATGATCACACGCACGGCACAGCGGACACACCCGGAACCGCGGTGTTGGCCGTCGAATGGCGCTAGCTGCGCAGCATTTGTGCACCGCCGCCGTCAGTGTCAGCCAGTTTGCCGTGGCATACGGAGCTCCATCGCAGTCTTTAACACTGGTAGCATGCCGCGACAGCGTGGACGTGAACCGTATGTGCAGTTGACGGACTTTGAGCGAGGGCGTATAGTGGGCATGCGGGAGGCCGGGTGGACGTACCGCCGATTTGCTCAACACGTGGGGCGTGAGGTCTCCACAGTACATCGATGTTGTCGCCAGTGGTCGGCGGAAGGTGCACGTGCCCGTCGACCTGGGACCGGACCGCAGCGACGCACGGATGCACGCCAAGACCGTAGGATGCTACGCAGTGCCGTAGGGGACCGCACCGCCACTTCCCAGCAAATTAGGGACACTGTTGCTCCTGGGGTATCGGCGAGGACCATTCACAACCGTCTCCATGAAGCTGGGCTACGGTCCCGCACACCGTTAGGCCGTCTTCCGCTCACGCCCCAACATCGTGCAGCCCGCCTCCAGTGGTGTCGCGACAGGCGTGAATGGAGGGACAAATGAAGACGTGTCGTCTTCAGCGGTGAGTCGCTTCTGCCTTGGTGCCAATGATGGTCGTATGCGTGTTTGGCGCCGTGCAGGTGAGCGCCACAATCAGGACTGCATACGACCAAGGCACACAGGGCCAACACCCGGCATCATGGTGTGGGGAGCGATCTCCTACATTGGCCGTACACCACTGGTGATCGTCGAGGGGACACTGAATAGTGCACGGTACATCCAAACCGTCATCAAACCCATCGTTCTACCATTCCTAGACCGGCAAGGGAACTTGCTGTTCCAACAGGACAATGCACATCCGCATGTATCCCGTGCCACCCAACGTGCTCTAGAAGGTGTAAGTCAACTACCCTGGCCAGCATGATCTCCGGATCTGTCCCCCATTGAGCATGTTTGGGACTGGATGAAGCGTCGTCTCACGCGGTCTGCACGTCCAGCACGAACGCTGGTCCAACTGAGGCGCCAGGTGGAAATGGCATGGCAAGCCGTTCCACAGGACTACATCCAGCATCTCTACGATCGTCTCCATGGGAGAATAGCAGCCTGCATTGCTGCGAAAGGTGGATATACACTGTACTAGTGCCGACATTGTGCATGCTCTGTTGCCTGTGTCTATGTGCCTGTGGTTGTGTCAGTGTGATCATGTGATGTATCTGACCCCAGGAATGTGTCAATAAAGTTTCCCCTTCCTGGGACAATGAATTCACGGTGTTCTTATTTCAATTTCCAGGAGTGTATAATTTATTCTCATATTACCGTGTCTCATTTCTCTATTCTGCCCTGTCTTATAACAAATAATTCTTCATAAGCCGCTAGAGACATCGGATTTCAGTGACCAAATTAACATGGAGTATCTCGTTTCCTTTCCTCATCATGTAACTGTCTTTTAATTGTTTTTTGATAGCCATTTATTTCATATATATATATATATATGAAATAAACTGACAAAAATATAACTGTCGACAAATTAAGAACAAGTAGCTCAGAAAGTATTTAATTCAAATTTCAATTTATTTGCTTATCAACTCTATGTTAACGAAAAACTTATGAGCTTTCTGCTGTCTGTGCCAATCATATAAAAAGAGCTACGCAGAGAATAATTATGATGCTACAAGTTTCAAAAATTTAAAACTTTGTTGTCTAAATTAAAATATAATTTTGCAATTGTTTGATATTTCTAAGTATCAAAACAACTTAAAACAGTAGTTTTTGAAGGTTTTTTTTTTCCTCAGCTTTCAAGGAGAGGACCCCTGGGTCTTCTTCATCTTCTAGGCAACCGCCCCCACCCACGAAAGTTCATTAATCCGCCCCTAATGGGATTTAACAGATTTTGAAATTGGAATAGTAGTTGGAGCTAGACGCATGGAGCACTCCATTTAGGAAATCGTTACAAAAGTCAATATTCCGATATCCACAACGGCAAGATTGTACCGACAGTACCAAATATCAGGCATTACGTCTCTCACCACGGACGACGCAGTGGCCGACGGTCTTAACGGCTGAGAGCAGCGGCGTTTGCGTACGGAAGTCAGTGCTAACAGAATAGGAACCCTGCGCGAAATCAGTGTGGGACGTACAACGAACGTATCCTTTAGGACTGTGTGGCGAAATGTAGCGTTGCCTGGCTATCGCAGCATTGATCTTCATGGCATACGAAATAATAATCGTAAACTACAATACATTAGTTCTTGACTTCTCTTTAATTAACGCAACAGAATATTATAAGTCAAATATAATAGTTTTTCAGCTGGTTTTTTCTGAGATTACATCAGGAATCATTCAAATGACCTTCCTGTCGCCAGAAATTACTGCTAACCTTCTTAATTTCTTCTCAAATTGTCATTTCTCATTTCTCTATTCTGTCCTGTGGTATAATAAATAATTCTTCATAAGCCGCTAGAGACATCGGATTTCAGTGACTAAATTAACATGAAGTATCTCGTTTCCTTTTCTCATTCATTCACGTACCTGTTTTTTAATTGCTTTTTGACAGTTATCGTTAATAAAACACTAACAAATGATTAATCGTTCTTGGACATCTCGACTGCTTAAAAACTCATTTTCAGATTAAAATACTGGCGTAACTATTGGGGTGAAGATTTGATCAGTACAAAATTATTAAGGCTTTCGTGGCCACAAGCTGACATATTCCATGTTGGCTTCTGTCTCGAGTTTTCCGCCGAATGTTTTTTTGATAATTTTTCTGACGTTTCGGCAGCACGAGTGGCTGGCATTGTCAGAGCTGTATCCTCCATTGTTTATGATGGACAGGAGTCGAGGTCGCGGCTGCAGATTATATGTAACTGGCACTTCAACGTCCAGGGGCTTTTCGTGGTCATTACCGGTGCGGTTATCCCCTTGCTACTTGCGACGGTCCTTCGCTGTAGCAATGGAATCCAAGATCCGTTCACCTCGAGGCAATTACAAAATGGATTCGAGAATTGGTGAAAAAACGATACACTCCTTGTCAGTTTAGTCACTGAAATCCAATGTCTCTTGCGGCTGATGAAAAATTATGAATTATGCCACAGAACAAAACAGAGAAACGAAACATGTCACTATACGAAGAAATTATAGCTGAAAAATTTTAGCAGTAATTTCTGGCGACAGGAGAACATTTGATTGATTACTAATGTAGTATCATCAAAAACAGGCTGTAAAATAGCTGTCTACTTTTAAGTTAATTAAAGAGAAGTAAAGAAATAACATTTAATAGTTAATGATGATTATTTCGTATGGCACAAAGATCAATGTTATCCTCAGCAACCGTAGGTGTATTTGTTGAAAAAAAATCGGTAATCAGCTTCAGAAAAGAAATTTTATTTCTTGATCGCTTTCAGGCTCCTAGTGGCTTTTTTCAGGAGATTAGAAGTATCGCATTATTAGCGAGCTTCAAAAATAAGCAGGTGTATGTAGCATATTACTGCAACATGTGGTAATAAAATTTCTATTCCGGAACTGGTTGCTGATTTCAAAATAAAATGCCAATATAAGCAAAAAGGGATGTAAGTCTTAAATACGTATCGACTTTAATTTTAATATTGCTACAGCTGGAGCGCCAAATCCCTTAATCATTACTGACAATTTCGTGAGACACGTACACTTTTAGCACTACTACTAGTCACTTGATAAATGTTCAAAATGACAGCAGTTTTCCGTAGCTGTGATGTGAAATACTACTGTGATTTAGTTCTAAATTCTAAAACCCTATTTTAATATTTAAAATAAAACAAAATCTCAGAGATTCGTGTACGTAACATGAGATGACAGATTACTCATGTTACGTATACAAATGCTAACGCTCTTGCCTTGTGCTCCCTTTGCATTTGGTTTCCTGTAGATGGAAATACTTCCGTAATACGTCATGCGTACTTCTTTTTCAGTACAGTAATTCTCCACCTGCTATATAACTTTTAATGCAACCTAGCCAGCTTAGTTACAGATCTATGCACATTTAGCGGATTAGTCGCTAGTTTCCTACGTTACTGCATCTCACATCTTTGTTAGCTAGCGAAAGTTTTTATCGATGCACATGTACATTTGATCTGACAGTGTTTGATTTCTCTTCTCTCTGTCTTATCACAGGCTGCGTGACTTAGGAGTGCTCCTGTCACTGTGACGTGTGAGATTTGTTGAGGAGACGCGCTGTAGTGCGTCCACACGCACCAACGATCATCCGGCAGGTCTCAGCGGCTCTGGAATAACACTGGGACGGCCTACCACAGGAACTCCTTGCCGACTTCGTGGCCAGCGTGGGAACACTTTGCACAGCATAGACTGCCGTCTACGGTGATCACCCCTCCATTTGTACTGTCCAGAGGCCACCATAAACCATGGCGACTTCGATGTAATTATTGTCTTTGAATAAAAGTGTATTTCTGTTCGTTTCATTGAATATATCTTTCAGTTACTTTCTGTACTATGCTGTTATTTATAGTAATTTACACAAGCGACGTTCCATAAGTAATGCAGCACACGTGTTTCGGTTGAAAAATTCAGAATTTGTTGTGGGATATCACGGAGTATTCCCGCTTCCTCACCTACAGTTTCACGAAGTTTCGAGACGTGGCAGTGCTGTACGTAACCCTGGTGCCTGTAAAGGAGGTTCGTTCCAAGCAGAGAGCAGATATTTTCTTTTGGCGGAAAAACCAGAGGACCGCAGATATTCATAGGTACCTTCAGAATGTCTACGGAGTCCTGGCAGTGAGCAGAAGTACGGAGAGTCATTGGCTAGGCATCTGTCATCATCGCTAACAATGTCGTACAAAACTATTCAATGTCTAGCGTGCCGGGTGATCGCATACAGCTGTGACTCTTGCAACGTTGGAAAGTGGGGACACTCTCATTCGAGGTCATCGACAGATCATAGCCAGACACCTCACTGATCAACTGAACGTCTCTGTTGGCAGTGCTGACACACTCGTCCACTAGTGCGGTGCTCAAAAGGTGGGCTCTGTTTCTCGCTGTCTTATAGAAGACCATAAACAGCACCGAAGGACCGTCTGTAAAAAATTGCTTGTGGGTTAAAAGGCTGATCGTGACAATTTTTTTGTCGAACATCGTCACAGGCGATGAAACATGCTTTCATCACTTCGAACTGGAAACAAAGTACATGGAGTGGAGCCACACCACCTCTCCTCCGTAGAAAAAGTTCAAAGGCCCACCCTTAGTCAGTAGTAACAGCAACGACCTTCTTGGACTATAAAGGGGTTATTGAATTTGATGTCCTGCCTCATGATGAAACGACCAACTCTGAAGCGCATTGTGATACCCTCAGAAAATTGAAGAAACGAAACAAGTGTGTTCGTCGCCGCAAAAATCCAAACGAACTTCTCTTCCTCCATGACAACGCAAGACCTCACACAGGTCTGCACCGAGAATGATGGTGCAGCGGTTAGCACACTGGACTCGCATTCGGGAGGACGATGGTTCAAATCCGCGTTCGGCCATGCTGATTAAGTTTCCCGTGATTTCCCTACATCGCTTCAGGCAAATGCCGCGATAGTTACTTTGACAGGGCACAGCCGACTTCCTTCCCCATCCTTCCCTAATCCAATGGGACCGAAGACCTCGCAGTTGGTTCCCCCGTCCCTCCCAAAATCGACCAACCAACAGGTCTGTGCACTTGAGAGGACCTCAGAAAACTTCATTGGGATCTTCTTCCTCAACCACCCTGCAGACCGGATCTCGCTTCTTCCGATCTCCATCTGTTTGGTCGAATGAAGAATGCACTCCGCGGAAGCCGTACACTGATGACTGGGACGTTGCTGATGCAGCTAGACTTTGGTTCCGATGTCGACCAGTGCAGTGGTAACACAATGGCGTAAAGGCCCTCCCAGTAAGGTGATAGAAGGCCTTAGCACTGAACGCAGATTACATTGATTTTTTTTTTTTTTTTTTTTTTTGAGGAGGGATAATATGGTGAAGTGGAAACCTGAATAAAACCAACCCGCTTTTAGGAAAACAAACAAAAGTGTTGTATTATTTATTGAACGCTCCTCGTATAATATGTGGTCGGAGTTTCATAGATCTATGTTAATTGGCAGTGACATATAGTGCACACCAGTGTGTTATAGTTAGCAGTGCACATGAGGCGAAAGAAAACTGGCGCTAGGTGTGTGGGAGGGACGGAGGGGGAGAAGGGGAGGTGTGGGGGAAGAATGGTGGGAGGCAGACTGCGCTAAGAGAAAAAAGGGGGAACGGCAGTGCCATTGACTTGGCGTTCGTCCTTGTCGCCACTCTGAGCGCAATAAAAAACTTGCAGCGCCAGGACCGCAGTCGCTCGGCTAAAGTAGCGAAAAACGACAACTCTGTGTGAATCTGCGTGGAAAGTTTCCCCTGTGTCGAGCTCCCCGTTTGCGCGACCTTTACGCCGAACTAACGCACCTGCGGTTAACTGCGCCGGTGGTCTGGTTTTCGCCGCTGGAAGAAGTGACTTCTAAAGGAGCGCGCAACAGCGGCCGCTGGAATCACGTGTAATGACACAGAGGCGTACGGAGAAAAAAACCTTCCGCAAGAGCTGAATGGACCCCGTAGACACCGCCGCGTGACGTCAAGACTCGCGCGTGAGCAAAGGTGTCTGTTGCCACGCGCGCACGGCGTCCTGTGTTTCTGCCAGTGTTAGCTGGCGGGTGCGTTTGTTTGCTAGCGACGCATTTGCGATGGCGTACACATTTCCGCTAAGCTGCCACTGTAAACTACGCTAAAAAAGCTCTGTTAATTTACGGCAATGTGGAGAAAAACGATTCTTTGTGCGTTGCCAGCTGTTGCAGGCGCGAGACCTGAACTGTGCGAAGTAAATGCTTTTCAGCTGACCTGTCCTGTTCTCACGTTTTACGTCACAGAGCTGTTTCAAGCAGGGCATACCATCATGCACTTGGTCTGTATAAATAGCGATGAGGCAGCAAAAATAGTCTACGCTATGTGGGGGATGATTCAGGTGCCCCTGCATATGAGTTATGCAATCCGCAACACATTCAAAAACCATACTGCAAGATTTTCATATTCTCTACCTCACTACCCGCGAAATAATCGTACTATTTATTTATTTATTTCCTTATTTAGGCTGACTAGTTCCTCTCTTACATCTGACCAGGAACAACACATACAGATATATTACCAAAACATTCTTGAAAATGATAACAATCTTAGAGATGATAATAAGCTAATAATAGTAATAATAATAATAATAGTTCATGATAATGAAAGTAAAGATAAATGACAATAATAAAATGAATAATAAAACAAAGTGCATTAAAAGTAATATAGACTAGTTTAGAATAACTTAAATCATATTTAGTACTGTCAGAAAAAGACAGGATGAAGAACAAGAAAATTGGAACGACAGTAACAGTGGCTGTTAGGAAAGGACTTGATTTAAGTAAATAACTCTGTAAGTGAGGAGAAGGGAAAAGTTGTAGGGTGAGCGGGGGGATTGAAGAGTGTGGGCTGCAGACCAGTATGTGGGAGAGATAGCTACTGCGAGAGGTGAGCCATTAGCTGCTTTTTGAAGCCTGGAAATGATTTAAATTCTCTGATATTTTGAGGAAGGTAGGTCATACAGAAAAAAACAACAGGACCTTTTTGTATGAAATTAGATGTAGTTAAATTTTGTACTGGGATATGTTTTGGCTGGAGGCCATAGTTTTCGATTTATTCAAGAAGAACGTGTTTGAAGGTCATGTTTTTACGTTTTTCTTGAATAATTCTAAAACCACAGCCTCTACCCAGAAAAAATTTAACTACATTAAATTTGCTACAAAAAGGAATTGTTCATTTTTTCTGTTGGAGTAATAGACTGGCATAGTCAGCGAGAGATTATAAAAATCTTGTGCAGGGTATTTGAATGCGTTGCAGGTTGCATAAAACCCGCACTTTGGAGCGGCTGTATCACTCTGCATACAGGGTGTTTCAAAATTCTTTAAATCAGATTTCTAACGGTGACAGATCACAGGTAACAACTTCTGTTGGAGACAAGATGTTCAATGCCGGTTAAGGTCACGCCAGACATCCTTTAGTATTGGGTGTGCTCCTGGGAGGTGCCAGTACACAGACACTCTACAATGCACTGAGTGATCAAAAAGTCAGTATAAATTTGAAAACTTAATAAACCACGGAATAATGTAGATAGAGAGGTAAAAATTGACACTTTCGTCATGCATGGTCTCCCAGGTACCCAGACCTAAGTCCGTGGCTTTGGGGTTACCTGAAGTCGCAAGTGTATCCTGATCGACCGACATCTCTAGGGATGCTGAAAGACAACATCCGACGCCAATGCCTCACCATAACTCCGGACATGCTTTACAGTGCTGTTCACAACATTATTCCTCGACTACAGCTATTGTTGAGGAATGATGGTGGACATATTGAGCATTTCCTGTAAAGAACATCATCTTTGCTTTGTCTTACTTTGTTAGGCTAATTATTGCTATTCTGATCAGCTGAAGCGTCATCTGTCGGGCAGTTTGTGAACTTTTGTATTTTTTTTTTTTTTTTGGTTCTAATAAAACCCCATGTCATTCCAAGCATGTGTGTCAATTTGTATCTCTCTATCTACATTATTCCGTGATTTATTCAGTTTTCAAATTTATACTGACTTCTTGATCATCCGGTACATATGCCATGTGTGTTGCGTACAATCAAGTATCTGCTGGATATGAAAGGGGGAAGGCCTAGAAGAATTAAAGTTCCTGTTTCAATTCTAAAATATCTTCTTTTTTGTTGTTTTGTAGAACTTCACTCCATCAATTTACTTGTATACGTAGTACGCAGCACATCTGGTTAATAGACCGCCATTAGTGAAACATATCCATGTAAGCTGTTCCTTCGGTTTTGTTGAGCTGACTCCGGTTTTCTGAAATTTCTTATTACCTTAATCGTCGGCGCATTTGTCCTTTGTATTGAGGCAAACAATGAACAGTAGCGTGCTTCATTCGAATGCCACTCCGGCATTTCAATATTCAGGTCTCGCAATTTTTTAATTTACATTTTATGTTTCACCCACCCACCTGTATATTAAGTATTCATGTGCACCTGTGGCTTTTGGGACAAGGGTGGCTGCATTTCCAAAACGGTTAAATTTGTAGACTGTTCGCGTGCGGCCGCGATTGAAGCACACCGTGCGTGGGAAAATGGTGTTATACAAAACCTGCGCCGAGGCAACTGTCGTGCAACATAAGCTATAGATGACAGGGCTGAATGACGGCTGGGGAGATGTGTACGGGCGAACTGACGAGCAAGTGTTGAGAAATTGAGCATATAGATGAACCATTGAGCTACCAACCGGATCTTGTCAACGACTGTTCAGTGAACGTTGCTACATACGGACCTCCACAGTGAGGGCTGGATGATGCACCCAAGCTGATTGGTGTTTATCAGCAACGGAGGCAGGAATTTGTACTCCAATACCGACGACCACTGTGTGGCGGCAGGTGGTCCTTTCTGATGCAACACGTTTTATGCTCAATCGGACAGATATACGGCGTGAAACATCTGAGAGCAAACGCCGTGCAACAATCGCCGAAAGGTTCGTGGAGGGACGGTGATGATCTGGAGAATGTCATCGTGGCATTTCCTTGGTGATCTCGTCGTTCTGGAAGGCATAGTGGATCAACGCAAGTATCCATCAGTTACTGTGTTAAATATTTGACGTTAAGCTTGTAGCTGGTTGAGGATGCAAACCCCCAATTATGTTGATATTATTAGTTTCTGATTGTTCGCACATAGACGGATGAAAAAGCTTAGGAAAGGTTAGGTTATGTTTAAAGTTTGTTGGAAGTCGCTGTTATTCTCAAACGCTGCTTCATTATGGCCTGGATAATTTCTTGACCGTGGGTTACGGTGCCTCGAGATACACTACTGGCCATTAAAATTGCTACACCAAGAAGAAATGCAGATGATAAACGGGTATCCATTGGACAAATAAATTATACTAGAACTGACATGTGATTCCATTTTCACGCAATTTGGGTGCATAGATCCTGAGAAATCAATACTGAGAACAACCCCCTCTGTCAGTAATAACGGCCTTGATACACCTGGGCATTGAGTCAGAGCTTGGATGGTGTGTACAGGTACAGCTGCCAATGCAGCTTCAACACGATACCACAGTTCTTCAAGAGTATTGCGACGAGCCAGTTGCTCGGCCACCATTGATCAGACGTTTTCAATTGGTGAGAGATCTGGAGAATGTGGTGGCCAGGGTAGCAGTCGAACATTTTCTGTATGCAGAAAGGCCCGTACAGAACCTGCAACATGCGGTCGTACAGTATTTTGCTGAAATATAGGGTTTCGCGTGGATCGAACAAATGGTAGAGACACGGGTCGTAACACATGTGAAATGTAACGTCCACTGTTTAAAGTGCCGTCAATGCGAACAAGAGGTGACCGAGACGTGTAACCAATGGCGCTCCATAACATAACGCCGGGTATGGCGATGACGAATACACGGTTCCAATGTGCGTTCACCGCGATGTCGGCAAACACGGATGCGACCATCAAGACGCTGTAAACAGAACATGGTTTCATCCGAAAAAATTACGTTTTGCCATTCGTGCACCCAGGTTCGTCGTTGAGTACACCATCGAATGCACTCCTGTCTGTGAGGCAGCGTCAAGGGTAACCGCAGCCATGGTCTCTGAGCTGATAGTCCATGCTGCCGCAAACGTCGTACAACTGTTCGTGCAGATGGTTGTTGTCCTGCAAACGTCCCCATCTGTTGACTCATGGATGGAGACGTGGCTGCACGATCCGTTACAGCCATGCAGATAAGATGCCTGTCATCTCGATTGCTGGTGATACGAGGCCGTTGTGATCCAGCACGGCGTTCCGTATTACCCTCCTGAACCCACGGACTCTATATTCTGCTAACAGTCATGGGATCTGGACCAACGCGAGATCTCGACCAACGCGAGCAGCAATGTCGCGATACGATAAACCGCAATCGCGATAGGCTACAATCCGACTATCAAAGCTGGAAACGTGATGGTACGCATTTATCCTCCTTATACGAGGCATCACAACAACGTTTCATCACGCAACGGCGGTCAACTGCTGTTTGTGTGTGAGAAATCGGTTGGAAACTTTCCTCATGCCAGTACGTTGTAGGTGTGTGCTAATTTTTTGACGCAAGATTATACCTTTTAATGGGCAGATTGTGACAGCGCTTTAAATTTTTAAATTCGGTCAATTTTTGTTTCCACCGGAGGCGTTAGATAGCCCGTAACTGGAGCTGTGCCCCATGGTAGTAGGTTAGTAATAAAGATGGCACACGGGCAGGACGCCTATCCGGAGTCCATGTATGAGCTCGAATCTCTATAATTTTAATTTAATTACCTTTCGCAACACAAATATAAAAGCAAGCAAAATAATGGTCGACTATTCTAGAAAGTAATAGTAAGCACCCGATCATGTAGAATGCCTCAGTTATATCGTCGGCCACTGGAATTGAATGATGATCACCGTTACACTTTCCTTTTTACTAAACAAACTTGTCACTTACGTGTTGCTCAGTTTTGGATCTTTAGATCTTTCGATCAAATATGCTTTTCGCACCTGCTGTCCTGCATGTACTGCACGTCTGGTCTGTTAAGGATGGGTCTGAATTCTCCACTGAATCACATAGGTTGTAACTTAGCATCCGTTTGTCATTTAGTCTGAATCTCTCGTTCGAATTTGTTAAACATTTGACGTAATACTATACTGCTTAATGATTAGGTTGTGAGGGCATTCTGAACTTTTAAATTCAATCAATAATTACATTAAATATAGAAAATAAAATTTTTATTGCCCCTGGAAGTCATTAGATAGGCAATCTCCAACTGAAACCAGTTGAATGGGTGACAATTGTCTGTGGATGGTTTTTAGGCGGTTTTCCATCTGCCTCGGCGAATGCGGGCTGGTTCCCCTCATTCCGCCTCAGTTACACTATGTCGGCGATTGCTGCACAAACAAGTCCTCCACGTATGCGTACACCACCATTACTCTACCACGCAAACATAGGGGTTACACTCGTCTGGTGTGAGACGTTCCCTGGAGGGGAGGGGGGGGGGGGGTCCACCGGGGACCGAACCGCACAATAACACTGGGTTCGGTGTGGGGCGCTGGATGGGTGGACTGCGGTAGTCGTCGTGGGGTTGTGGACCACTGCGGCTGCGGCGGGGACGAAGCCTCTCCGTTGTTTCTAGGTCCCCGGTTAATACAATTCAAGACAATTTACAGGGTATAAATGAATTCCCTTCACTAGGTAAAGATTCCAGGACATAAAGTCTAGTAAACATGAGCTGTAGAATGTATATCTTCAGAGCTGTCTGTACCTGTTCATCTTCGATGTTATGAAACACATCTCTTTTCTACAAGATCCTTGGTTTTCTTATTTTGGGAGGTGATCTATGGACTAAAATATGGAAAAAAAATTCCAGAAAATATGATCTCTAAAACGCATACATTAAGAACTATAGCAATTGGTCAATAGAAGAGATATGTTTCTCAGTAGGGAAATGAACAAGTGCTCTCAGCTCTTCAGGTGTGAGTTTTAAAGCTCATGTTTACGCGATATTCCCTTCTTGTTTTGGTGTAAGCAACCTGTCCTCAGACTCTACAAAGGGAATTCACTTACACCGTGTAAGTGTGTGGTGCAAGCCGCGGTTCCTCAGGATTTAACAATAAAAAAAGAAGGTTTATTATCTCACGTGAAGGCTGTCGTTTCTGTCCCGCTGCTAACGTTCTTGTCATGGCCGCTTCACTGCATTGGCGGAGGGACAATAATAATAAATGTTTTTACACGTTTCCATTATCTGGCGGCCATCACGTATCTTATTTAGGGAAAGACACTTTCCGCAGCCTTTTACAGCGCTACTTGAGCAGCACCGCGTGCTCGACAATTATCATTCTTTACTCACGGCGGAAATTGCTAGTTGCTGAGCCCGAGTGTGTCGGAACAAGTTGCGCCGTTTCTCGGCGTCCTCGGGGGTCGGCTCACACTCACCCGAAGACGGCGGTTTCGGCTGCAGACCCACCTCGTTCAGGCACTGAACACCACAATCTGTGCCCAGGGGTCACTG
This sequence comes from Schistocerca americana, assembly GCF_021461395.2. NCBI lineage: Eukaryota > Metazoa > Arthropoda > Insecta > Orthoptera > Acrididae > Schistocerca > Schistocerca americana. The sequence goes on along the minus strand of NC_060119.1, from coordinate 157,589,605 downwards.
GATTGTCGCTCCCGCTCTTTACAAAGACGTGGTTTTCGCCACTGTTACTCCTCTGACCCTCAACGATGACTTCATTTTGTTAGGTCCTACCAAAGAACATACTGACAATTGCAGAAGCTCACAGGCAAAAAACTCCGCGTCCGACGTTCTAAAACGAATAAAGAAACACTATGTTTCCCCCAAAATACTTCAGAAGGAACGACCGCGACGGTTAAGTCGGAGAACTTGGGCTCATGCAGAGCTGTTACCGATACCTTCTCATCCCGCGTTCCATTTTTTTTTTTTTTTTTTTTTTTTTTTGTTTTTTTTGTCATCAGTCTACTGACTGGTTTGATGTGGCCCGCCACGCCTTTCCTGTGCTAACCTCATCATCTCAGAGTAGCACTTGCAACCTACGTCCTCAATTATTTGCTTGACGTATTCCAATCTCTGTCTTCCTCTACAGTTTTTGCCCTCTACAGCTCCCTCTAGTACCATGGAAGTCATTCCCTCATGTCTTAGCAGATGTCCTATCATCCTGTCCCTTCTCCTCATCAGTGTTTTCCACATATTCCTTTCCTCTCCGATTCTGCGTAGAACCTCCTCATTCCTTACCTTGTCAGTCCACCTAATTTTCAACATTCGTCTACAGCACCACATCTCAAATGCTTCGATTCTCTTCTGTTCCGGTTTTCCCACAGACCATGTTTCACTACCATACAATACCGTACTCCAGACGTACATCCTCAGAAATTTCTTCCTCAAATTAAGGCCGGTATTTGATATTAGTAGACTTCTCTTGGCCAGAAACGCCTTTTTTGCCATAGCGAGTCTGCTTTTGATGTCCTCCTTGCTCCAGTCCGTCATTGGTTATTTTACTGCCTAGGTAGCAGAATTCATTAACTTCATTGACTTCGTGACCATCAATCCTGATGTTAAGTTTCTCGCTGTTCTCATTTCTATTACTTCTCATTACCTTCGTCTTTCTCCGATTTACTCTCAAACCATACTGTGTACTCATTAGACTGTTCATTCCGTTCAGCAGATCATTTAATTCTTCTTCACTTTAACTCAGGATAGCAATGTCATCAGCGAATCGTATCATTGATATCATTTCACCTTGTATTTTAATTCCACTCCTGAACCTTTCTTTTATTTCCATCATTGCTTCCTCGATGTACAGATTGAAGAGTAGGGGCGAAAGGCTACAGCCTTGTCTTACACCCTTCTTAATACGTTCCATACGGAATAGAAATACGAAGGCGAGTTTATGAGACTATAGCCGTGCTGTACTCCTGGCAGGGGAGCCGGCCGGACCTGCGCGCCCAAGTCTCTTCCTTAGAATTACCTCCCACCAAATTTTTATAAACTGGGTTACACGGGTACGAACAAGAAGTTCACATGGGCTCCACTGACAGGCACAGTAAAAACGGTTGGCCATTAAAATTTCGTACAAGAAAAATACATAGGTTAAATGTTTAGCGCAGTGATTAGCAAAGAAACGTTGAAGCTTCCAATGCCCTTGCATTTCATTCGCGTCAGAATTGCACTTCGTCTTCAGGCAACAAGTGGCCCATCGGGACCATCCGACCGCCGTGTCATCCTCAGTTGAGGATGCGGATAGGAGGGTTGTGTGGTCAGCACACCCCTCTCCCAGTCGTTATGATGGGTTTCTTTGACTGGAGCCGCTACTATTCGGTCGAGTAGCTCCTCAATTGACATCACGAGGCTGAGTGCATCCCGAAAAATGGCAACAGCGCATGGCGCCCTGGATGGTCACCCATCCAAGTTCCGGCCACGCTCGACAGCGCTTGACTTCGGTGATCTCACTGAAACCGGTGTATCCACTGCGGCAAGGCCGTTGCAATGCGCCAGAATATCTTTTTTTTTTTTTCTTTATTTAGAAGTGGCTGAGTACCTGGAGTGACTTGGTACTGTATTTATTCCAATCGTGTACTAGCCTATCTCCTCCTTACCCCTCTCTCGATTCCCACCGCACATTCTCCCAATCTACGTCCATCTCCTCCTGTTCCTCTGTCCATTTCCTCGTCTTCCGCCCTTCTCTCTCAATCTGCTCCTCCACCCCCTCCACCCTCCCCCTGACCAACTGCTCCTAACACCCTCTATCCATCACTTGCTCCTCCCTCTAACTCCATCTCTTTCTCACACTGTCTTTGCCAATCTTCCCTCCCTCTCTTTCCGCCTCCTCCTGTGTCCTTTCAGTGTTCATCTCCTCCTCTTCCCTCTCTGTCCATGTCCTCTTCATCTCTTTTTCTACCCATTTCCTCCTCTCCCTCTATTGTTTATTTACTTCTCCCCCTGTCTCTGCTCGTCTCTTGCTCCCCCTGTCTCTGCGCATTTCCTTGTCTTTCCTTTCTCTGTCAACTTCTCACTCACTATATCCTCCTCATTCCGCTTCGCTGCTTGTTCATCTCCATGTGCTCCGTTCTCTCTTATTACACTCACCCAATAGGAGGCTCGTGGTTCTTATCCCCACAGCACTTTTTCTAGTTTGTAACTAATATACGTTCCAAATTTTATGGAAATCGTTCCAGGAGTTTGCGATGAGATTTCTACCCATGGCTTTTCTTGCCTATGCACATGTAAAATATAATAATTTTGGGAATTGTGGTAAGCTTCTATGTGACCAAACTACTGAGGTAATCGGTTCCTAGACTTACACACAACTTAATCTAACTTAAACGAACTTACGCTAAGGACAACACACGCACCCATGCCCGAGGGAGGACTTGAGCCTCCGTCGCGAGGGGGCGTCGCGCGATCTGTGACAAGCCGCCATAGAACGCAGGTAACGTGCGTGTCTGTCAAATATATTTGAAACGTATTTAGTATATTCCACATTTATTCGGACACATATTTCACACACATGTCTAGCGAATTTCCCGTTACCATTTCATTTTCAAGCTGCTTAATGTTTCTGAACTAAGTGCTGTACTGTGATATGCGGGTACATCCAGTGGTATATGTGCCTGTTGTCTGCGAAATGTGTTGCGAATAGATGTAGTAGTAAAGAAATACTAAATTAAGACGTCATGCATGATGTGGTAATTTTTCGCGCATGTCAGTATTTGACGTCATATCTCCTGTACTATGTGTCATATAACGAGATATTTTTGTAATTTCATTCAGCGAGAAATGTGTATACTGTCGGCGAAACGTGTTGCGAATATAGTCAGTAGCAACAAAGTAATAAACTTTTGCTGGTACATTCAGTAATATGTGAGAACACATCTGCAAAATGCGTCACGAAAACAGTTAGCAATAAAGAAGTAATAAATTAAAAAGGCATGCTTCATGTTGTAGTTTTACTGCGCCAACAGCGAAAATGTCATAAGAGCGAAACCTTTTCTTCTTTCATCAGTTTGTGCGGTTGTCGTCAGAAACGAAAAGATTCGTAAAGGTTCGGAATTACGTGTAGAGTTTGTTGCAGGTCTGTAAGGGCTCTCACTCTCATATACTGGATAACTATAGTGTGGGTATTCGCGCGTCATGGGCGACACTCGTTTTCACTCCCACCTCTTTGATAGGAGGGTGGTTCTCACCACCTCAGTGATCCTTTCCAGGCAGTAAATGATGTGTGTACCAAATTTGGTTGAAATCGGTGCAGTGGTTTAGAAGGAGAAGTGGAACATATGTATATCCAGTTTTATAATGCATATGGAATAAGGCATACTTCCAGTGGTCTCACAAAAGGAGATGGTTGACCAGTGCAGCCACCGAGCGAGGTGGCGCAGTGGCTAGGACACTGGATTCGCATTCGGGTGGACGACGGTTCAATTCCGCCTCCGGCCATCCTGATTTAGGTTTTCCGTGATTTCCCTAAATCGCTCCAGGCAAGTGGAAAGGGTACGGCCGACTTCCTTCCCCGTCCTTACCTAATCCGATGAGACCGATGACCTCGCTGTCTGGTCTCCTCCCCCAAACAACCCAACCCAACCCAACCCAACCCAACCCCAGTCAGCCAGTGCAGAAAATGGCAGAGGAGATCATACCAACCGAAACATACATCTTCCTTCCACCTTTCCCGCTTGCTGCCTACACCGAAACCTCTCGGTTCGGCCGCGTCAGCAAAATGCGAAAAAATCGGAAGCATCGTGTCACCGCCCTCAGAGATACTACAACACTTTTGCACCGAATGTCTCCACCTTCTTTGCTTTAGAGCGCACCAAATATTCGCGACATCCCTACACGTTACTTCCTAGATGCAAAACAGCAGACACATAAGGTACTTTTTATTATTATGTGTATAATTTCTTGAAAACCGGGCTGCTCGAAGAAGCGAATGGCGATGAATTTCTTTTATGTTCTACTCATTTTTTTCTGCGGAAGATCAGAAGGCATTAAAAATATTGCGAAATACCTACCATGTGTTCGTGACACAAAGGTGTCGTGACACGGCGTTTGACAAACGCTGCTAGAGCGAAGTATTAGTGCGAACTCCATTATTTAACAAGAGCAATCCGGTAGCTGTGTTAACTAAGCTCACTGTTGCCACATGATAACGTCTGCTGTAGTAGTTTCTAATACTAATGCTAATTGCACGAAATTACACAGCAGAATTGACACTGTGACAACATCTTATTCTCGTAGGCTACAGACAGAAACTCTAGGCGCAGGAGAACTCACCCATCTCTCTTAGTCAGTTCTTAAAATTGTTATCCACTCTGTGTTTGCGGCCGCTTATGCCTGCGCCTGTAGTTGGGTAACGTTAACCAAAAATTTAACTTCGTTAATTCTTAATCCGTTACTAAAAAATTAACTTCGCTAATCCATTACTTTACAGAAGATTGACTGGAAGTTATAAGCAACTGAATCGAATATATTACGGTTGCTTACGTAAATTGTGTTGGTTGGGAAAGTTTATGTAGGACAGCGAAGAATAAAAAAAAAAAGAAAAAAATAGGTTTCATCGTGAGAAAATCAAAGTACAGGAGAATTAGGTAGTATCTGACATAAGGTGCTTGTTTCCCTTCATGAAAATTAACATGTTAAAGTTTTCTTCTGAGAGCGTGGTTCGTTTAGGATACAAAATGTTTCTGCCCACAGAAAAAAGTCACTTCATTGCAGCACTAGAGGGTATAGGAGTATTATATTCAATAAATAAATTAACCAAGACCTATTCCCAAAGAAATACCACTACTTGGCATGTATTACTATTACGCTACTCTTTGGATTGGCGTAAAAACATTTTCGTCCTCATCTTCGTTGTTGCTGCTTCCTCCACCGCCGCTTAAAGTGTCTTTGAACTTTCGCCGGCTTCATGCCTCAAAGCCTCTCCTTCAACTTTTTGTATTCGTTTCCTCGCTTTTTCCACTCGACTGTTGCCATAGATTTTCAACAGCCAACACCGAGATTTTCTCGCTCGCACTCGATTGTTTACATCAACCGCACGCCCCGGTGTGAAGTTCTCAGAACATGATTTCCGTGGGTGGTGCGACGCCAATTTTGTCATATACAGTATGTAACTAATTAACGGTTAACAGACTCGAAGAAAGTTAACGAAAATTAAATATTCTGTTAGCGTTCTTTTTTTAAAAAAAATGTCAGTTGATAACTTGACTTCGTTAACTAACGATTAACGGATTAACGGGCTTGTACCCAGCTATGGAGCGCCCCTAGCTGGGTTAGGGCCTATCTTGCAATGCCCTTGGTATGCCCTGGATGAGGTATGGTGCACTATGCTCCCTCTGCCATTCATCGTACGGCGATTTGTGATGTATAGATCTGGATACAGAAGATCCGGTGCCTTATGAATTTGGGGAATACGCTTAGAGTAATCGTCTGACCCCAGCACAGTTTTAGATTACTGTGTTTTCGTTCGATATATTACGGGGAACGTCTGCTATCAACATTTTGCGTTTCGTTCGTTCCATACACTTGTTCTAAGCAAGACTGTCTTCCACACGCATGACCTCTTCGCAGGTCCGCTCCACATCCCAAGAGCTCTGAAAAAAATCTAAGATTTCCACACACTTCCCTTGGTGCTAGTTACATGTGCACTTTTTATATCACATCGCTAATTAGTATTATTCGTAGATATTAGAACGCAATAAAGAACTCGAGAAGTTTATGGCCAGTCCTGTAATCGGATATTATTGGGCTTTTCCTCATTTTATGTGGTAATTACGCTGCTTTTGTTCACACTTAAGGAGAAGTACCATTCATTGTGGCAGGTGGAGACTAACTCCGAATCTTTCAGTAATTCCAAACAATGTCACCTCCCACAAATATTTTACTACCAGGTCTGAGTTTCTCCCTAGATGTTCTTTTGCACAGATTCAATATGTCAGTTGCAGAGCGGTCCACAGCCGAAATAAATTTTCTGAATATCAACAGAACTGACGCAATGGCAATCGTAACTTGAAATAGAATATCCTTTTACTTTATCTGTTTAACTACAGCATGGTTTCGGCTGTCTAGCCATTTTCAAGGTTTTGGTACAACTAGTCAACCGGACGTACTTCTGTTGTTTAAGTACATTGGAGTGGCCGGATTTTAACCACATGAGACCAAGTGTTTCACGAATAGCTGTATCTTAACAGCGTGTTACCAAAGTAATTTTAGACTTCATACCAAATACAGGTTGCGTTAAAAGGTGTCACATATTCCTATATGAAGCAGTATTGATCAAACTAGGAAAAACTTACTGTAACAACGATCGGAAATCAACACCTGTTGAGATACGGGTAAATCCACCCTTTCCTTCCACATGTATGCTAAGTAGAAGTAGACACGTTTCATGTGGTTTCCACGCATCCTGACACATCCTATAGCCCTTCTTCATATTGTGTGATGCACGCTTTCAAATAAAATAGGCTGTATTCGGACTGCGTCACATACACGCTCCTGTGAAGTCTGCACTTTGTCGATGGATTGGGCATCCACCAATGGCTTTAAATGCCCCCGTAGCCAGAAACTCCAGGGATTCTCGACCGGTGAACGGGGAGTCCATATTGCCAGAGCTCCTCAACCAACCCACTGCCCTTGAAATGAAGTGACGTTGTCTCAGACGATCCGTAGGAAACTGGATGCTGCCTCGTCTTGGATAAACCACAGTCGTCTCTCTGGAAGGATAACATCGTCCAATAGCGCTTGGTAATTCACCGCGCAGACGTCAATTAAACTGTTTAGTAAACTGTATGAGCCTACGAGCCTGTCACGGGCAATTCCTGCCTACACACTCTCAATGGAACGGTCCTGTTGCCACACCTCCAGGGTTGCTCGAGTATTAGGATCCGCAAACACATGTTTATTTTGGTAATTTACTGTGATGTCTGTTGTGAACCATGTCTCATCTGTAAGCAAAATGCAGACTATGCTCTGTGGAACTTCAGTGGCCCACATCTCAACAGGTATTGGTTTCTGGACATAATTACAGGAATATTTCCTCTATAGTTTCGAGCAGCATTAACATCTTCAGTAGCATGTGACACCTATTTTTTTTTATTGCCCTGTTTGTCTGCCGCTACGGTCGCAGGTTCGAATCCTGCCTCGGGCATGGATGTGTGTGATGTCCTTAGGTTAGTTAGGTTTAAGTAGTTCTAAGTTCTAGGGGACTGATGACCTTAGAAGTTAAGTCCCATAGTGCTCAGAGCCATTTGAACCATTTGAACCTGTTTGTCTCTTTGAAGGGCCATAAATGACAAATCTAAACAGCGATGGCTACGATGGAAGTTACACAGTGCCCGCACTTCCTTGCATTTTTCGTAGATGTACTTAAAACAAATGACAACGATAACTGCAGATATCTCTGTTATTTAATAAAGGTTTTCTGGATTTGTCTCCCAGTTTTAGTTTTTATTAACAAGAAAAAGTGCTTTAAGTATGGTATAAGCTTCTCTTCAAATCAGTGTGTTGCCACAACCGTTGTTTCACCTTCACATTCGTTGGCTGCACTAACTCACACCTGAACTGTCACCGTCCAACCCACCCCCAAAATCAGAGTTATGCTACAGATCAGTCTGCCACCCCGACCAAGATTTAACCCTTGGTTTCTGCTTGAAAACACCATTTTATTAATTTCAAGCTCCAGTCCTTTCCACATCAAACCACCGATGCTATTCCGAGACACTGAGGTACTTCCACGAATGCAGCTCTTTCTAGCAGCCACAGTGTTCGAACCAACAGTCGGTGTCGAGACTATACAATGTGATTGTAGGACATTTTGACATGGGTTTTTTACACTGATCTTATTGGGGAGATGATTCTCAGTGAAAGTAAGTATACATAAAGTATTTGAGTTTGTACCACTGATTTTATGCGTGGTTACGAAATGAAATCACTGGAGCAGTACTTGTGACACAAATTCATTAAATTTTAGGCCCATTTTTGCTTGTTATTGTGGACTGTAGTATGTTTTAGGCATTATGAGTTCCTGGAAGTTCGAAGATGTGGGCTGTATGTAGGTAAATGCGAAATTGCTTCCAAATAAATCTAGTGAAATGATGGGCAGTTCCAAAGTGAAACAACAACTTTAAAGCAATTGATTGTTTACTTTTTGCATATTTCCTCTTGTGTTCGTAGCTCACTATGGTAATAAAGATTAATGTTGTGAAAAATTTATAAAATTATATTTCATAGTGAAACCACCTACTTAAAATAACTGAATGTTTACTTTCTGCCAACTTTTTACTGAATTAGTTGCATACTGGGAGTCAAAGGATTATGAGAGGTGGGGGGGGGGGGCACAATCACACTTTGGTAAAGTGTACGAACTGACACTTTGCACGCACACTTGAAGCTCGTCTTATTGCTTCCAGAATACGCCTCCAAAAATAAGATTACGACCCGTCAGGACCTACACTATACTGACAGAAAGTGTATAAGAGCTGGCATTACAGCATTGTTCACAGTACGTCAAGGTTTCAGAAAGCACTGAGTCACCGAGGGGGCACGCATAGCTCACCTACTCACATACACGTCATTGGCACCTGCACGTATTTGCACTTACCTGCACGAAAGGAAACACAGACGGCGTCGCTTCCGGCATGGTCCTCGAAGATAGAAGTGTTCCCTGTGAGTGGTTCAGCGTCACCTGAGCGTACTTTCACACACAGAGCGGTAATCCACCGACGGCGCTGGCAACATAACGTCACTCGACATTGACAGATTCACTTCACACCATCTGACAGAAAACAAAAGGATGATAAAGAAATCTAGGAAACCGGCGTCACACTATTTCGACGTCGAACGAAATTTGTTGCGTAGTTTCGCTACGAACTTCAACACTTAATATCATGTCACACGCTCTACTACGAGAGATTTTACCAGTGGATAAGAAACACAAATGCTCAAATGTTACGGAACAAAACTAAAGCACTAACTATCGCTTTAAAAAAATACCTCCGAATTTAATTGCTGTCTCAGTGTACTATTGAACAGCACAGTTTTACATCTCCATTAACACTTTTGTAGACGGGAGAAGAGCTCAGCGATGTGCCCCCGTCACTGTAAACAGCCGATCGCGTTCAGCCGATGATGATATCTGCCCGAGTAAGAGGCAAGCTTGTTACACGCAACGGTGCGAGCAAGTGGTGCCTTCGGGCTGCCTCGTAGTTTTTAAACGCCGCTCCACTGACCAATTACATGGGTCAAGTGTGGTGGTTAACTGGAGTCCAGTAGCGCCCGGCCGACCGCCGCGGGCGAGGAAAGAGAGGAAGCCAGTTATCAGGCACGCCTGAGCCGCTGTTGGGAGGAGAGGACACGGTAAGCTGCTGCGGTGGTCCGCCAACCAGTTTGCTGAAAGAAGGTAACAGCCTTGGGAAAGGAGGGGGCGATCTCCACCTTAATATGTAAGCCGGACTTGCTTCGTAATTAATGATACCGACAGGCTATGAAACACTGTTGAATGTCCATTCACGCATTCCACAAGAGATATAAAACGTTTTACTACCTCTCTTTACGAACGACACGTCACCTAGTAAAGCGTGTTCGTTATTTAATCGTCCGTCCAGGAGCCTGTCACGAGAAGACGGGCAGAGACACGAATGCCTTCGATTCTTCGTTCCAGCCGCACTTTTGCGAAGACAATAGAAGGCAAAACTGTCTCGGCTGTAGCAGTGCAACGTCACTCTGTTCTGACAGCTCTGTCTGCTCACAGATTCGTCAATAACTCTACGACACACACCCACTGTTGAGAATCGTCACACGCTCAAAAAACGCTACTAAGGTAGTACTATTCTTCCGTAACGAGGCACTGTCGCGAGCGTCACTACGCGAGGTTATCACAGAAAGAGCAAGTGACAAGTCACTCGACAACACAACTGAGCGGCCGACAAGGTAAGAAGTTCGCGTTTCGCGGCGGCAGACAGCGAGAACAATAGACGCGCGGCAGGTGTCATCGAAGCACGCGGACGAGCAACAAGTGGCAGGCAGTGTCTGGCCGGGTGGCCGCCGCGTGGCAGCACGATCGCGGCTGCGTCTGCGGCTGCACTGGCCTGCAGCGGCCGGCGCTGTTCTCCTCCACCTCTCCCTTTCTTCCTTTTGCTCCCTCTCGCTCTCCCTCTCTCTCTCTCCCTCGCTCTCTGTCCCTGTCTCTCTCTCCAACCTCCTCACTCTCTCTCAGCCCGACCGGTTAGGCGGCACGCTTTATTACCGCACGCGCGTCTATTGGTTTTAACGGACCCGCGCCGCGCCGCGCCGAACCGCACAAGGAGTTGGGCCGCTCGACGTCGGCTGGCAGAGGCGTCGCGTCTTCAGGCGTGGTAACCGCCCGGCCCACCTGCGGATTAATGGCCGCTCTTTAGCCGGGGTCAATTTCGGTTCCTTCTCGTTCTCTTACGTCCGGTTCGTCTGGTACACCCACCAATAATTTGCGTTATTATGTAAAACACACCGAACGGTCCAATCACGGCCGACGCCGTAAATCAGACGCTGCCGAGGATGACGTTAATGAACGGCCGTCTCGTTCGGCAAGGGGGAAGAAGTGGTCGCTGGAGGTTTCCTCTGTAAGAAAGGATCGAACCCGATCGACTTTAACCTTTGTAACGAATCTTACCTCCTCGGAACATTCGTATGTCAATTGAAATGTCAGATTATGTATAAATTTTGGCCAGACTAGGGTCAATTTTTACACTTAACCACAGCAGTTTACTACTCTGAAACTGTCACACGAACTGTACACCAGGTCACAATCAGCCTCAATTATTTTGCTGGAGAAATTGTCTGAATATAGAACATTTAAAACGAATTTGGACTCTCGTACACTCAACGAATTTTATTTCACCTCTATCATATAGGGTAAAACAGGGATACATAGCCATACGGGGTAGACGGTCAATGGCTGTGGTTCTCCAGTTACCCGCATTACAACGCTGCCGATCGGTTGATTGTGAGTCTTGATGTGAGTGAAACGTTGAAGTTTCAATTGGCTCTTTACTGCAACAAAATGCAAGTATTTTTTACGATTTTGGATTTTAACACGCATTAATATTACATAGCTTGTCAATACTTTTCCATTTTTGCATAAGTCAGACTATGGGTATTTACGGAAACTTACATTTAGGGCTGTGTACCGTCATGAAGTTTCTCTCTGTGTTCTCGGCCACGTTGTTTGACGAGGTTGCATGTCTTCTCTTCCTGCCGACGCTCACACTATCTCTGGAATAGTTAGCCCTCCCGTAAAACAAAAAAAAAAAAAAAAACAAAAAACAAAAAAAAAAAGTTCAAATGTGTGTGAAACCTTATGGGACTTAACTGCTAAGATCATCAGTCCGTAATCCTACGCATTACTTAGCCTAAATTACCCTAAGGACAAACACACACACCAATGCCCGAGGGAGGACTCGAACCTCCGCCGGGACCAGCCGCACAGTCCATGACTGTAGCGCCCTAGACCGCTCGGCTAATCCCGCGCGGCCCACGTAAAACAAAGTTAATTTTGTAGCTTCGACGGGACTCATTTATTTTACAGATACTAACTAACCACGTTCCCAAGATCGGTTTTACAAAAGCCAGATGAAGAAAGAAGATTTCAAATTGATATTAATAAAGTAAAAACGTAAAAAATGATAGTTCTTCCGTTAGAAAAGGTTCTATAGTATTTAATATTATAAGGGAACCCTAGACCGATATACTGAGAAACTTCAATGGTTCCAGGTTCTGTTTGGGCTTAGCAAATGAGAAACAAGTTCAGAGATTTTCAATAATTTTCTCTTCAGAAATACTGTTACAATTAGTTTAATAAAACACGTTAATATTATTGGAGACTTTTATCCTCTTTGTTTTTTTAAAGTGTTTGGCCAGCTGGCCATCTGTTCCTTGCGTGTCTGGCCGTCTACCCCGATACATGGCTAAGATGCCCAGATGCTACATAACTCAAAAGAGATGCATAGTTACTTTGGAATTTGATATAATTTCTTAAACGAAGTGTTATTTTGTTTTCTATGAACATATAAAGGACTATACGTAAATTTGCCTGTATTTTTTCGGTATTAGGGTTTGATATTGGCATGTGAAAAAATCGTGGCCCTCTACCTCTGTTTTAGCCTACTTATCTAATCAACATTAGTATTAATGCATCGGAAATTCGAGATTATGCAAAAACTGTCAAAGAAGTTTTTCAATCACCAAACTTGATAGCTATACGGATCTAAAGACTTAATTAGATGAAATTTTGTTTATTTAATGAAAATCACATATTACAGAAATATTTGTGATGTTCTCAGGTATTCATAAGGCCATACAGTTATTATTTCCACGCTCTTTGAATATGGCCTACGGTGTTACTGGCAACTTGGCGGCCCCTCCTGTTACGGGCAGCTGGGAGCTGTGTTCCAACGACCTCCATTCTTACCGTGGACGAATGTATTTTCTTCATTGTTGTCAGAAGATACGCCGTTGCCTATAACTGCTGCAGGAGCATCAGCTTCGGAATCATTTTGATCAGGAAAGTCACTTACGTCCCCTTCACGATTGAGCTTTTTTTCAACAGTGCTTCCCATATAGCAACTTTCGTTACGAAAATAACATGTCTCCGTGCCGTTTTCGTGTAAATGTACTTCACACTCAGCGACAGACTCGAGGGTCACCGTGGCCCATTAAAAAGTATTTTTGACTGATTAATTGAACAACAGTGTCTCAATATTTCGAACGTTCGTCCTCTACTAGGTCTCACTCAATATCGAATTTACATGGTGGCAGCATCTGTATACGCGGGGTGGAGCATGTGCAGTAACAAACAAAAAACTCCAGGGTGTGACTGGGGTAACATTTCTTGGATTGAATTATACATTCCACATCTGAAGAATTTTTGAATATATTTAATTACCAAAGTATCATTTCTTTAATAATTTTTTTTGTTATACATGTCAATCAATTTCGTACTATCGAACTGAACCATGAAAGTTAGTAACCACAATTGTTTACTAAAACAATCCAAAAACTACTTTAAAGTAAAGAACATATTATTCTGGTTCATATTTAATGCAATCAAAAGTACTGTTTCCATTTAGAATTTTTTATAATTTTACTACATAATTAAATCGATCTTACCAAATTACAGAAAGCTCCTATTTTTCATAGGTCTGCAAACTTTGCTATTAGCCATTAAGCGTATAAATTCTTCTGTAAACAGTTCCGTAACTTAAATTTAAAAAACAACTTTGATTAAGACAGTCACATTAATACTAATTTGGACTAAATACTGTTCTGAAAGGTACTGAACAATCTTGTTTATTTTATATTACTACAATGATTTCGGCTTTAGCCATTATCAAGTGCAGCAGTGTTGGGTGTAATTAGACTTTGCCAAGTGAAGTCCCCACCAGGATGTACTCGTAATAAACCGGGTATCCCAGTGTGTAGTTAAGTACAAAATGACAAAAATATATGACGGACAGGTAGCAAGCGTGTTTTTCAACCACAGAACAATTGAGTTACTGGTGCAGTTGTTACAAGTGCTGTGAACATGGTCTGAAATACATACTATGTTTATTGCAAATTTAACGATTGTATTGATAATTATTCTGTGGCTCAATTAGTCTATTGTTAGGAAATATGTATGCTAGCTGTTTGCCGTATATTTTGGTGATTTTATACTTATCTACATGCTGTTACAGACAGTTTAAAAGATCTTGACGATGACTTCACTTAACAAAGTCTAACTATTGTTACTGTACTTGATAATGTCTAAAGCCCAAAATAATGATAATAATATAAAATAAACGAGTTCGTGCAGTCAAATGAGCAAATATCATTCAAACACAATTACATGACTGTGAGCGAAAAATATGAGAAGATTATCAAATATAAAGTTTAATTTGAATCTTTATTTTCCCATTTTGGTTTTAATTACTACCATTATTTAAAAATAAATGATTTGTTGACGAATATTTATAATTATATGTTAAAGAAGTGTATTGTACATGGTTATAGCTCACAGGAAACACTTTTGTAAGTTACAACACATGCTGAATGAAATAATTATTTATATGTGATCACATTTAGCGGATAATTCAGATATGTCAGTATCGAGAGCTTTATAAACATTGGTATCGACTAGTCCAGAAATAGAAATTTACCTTTCCTTTGCGTGGACACTTATGGGACTTTTTCACATTGCGAATACATCTTTCAGAATGGCAAGATCTAAATTGTCTCATGCTCGGCTGTTGCCCGTTGCACCAGTCGGCAGTCGGCAGACCAAAATCTAAGAAGCAGTCTTGAAACTGGGACTTTCCGAAACCAGATGTGCCACAAACCTTGGGAGGAAGCCAAAAATCTATGTCCACATGGCAAGATAGTTTCAAGAGAGAGACATTCATCTATAAATTTCAAGATGTGAAGACGCCGAGACACACCAACAGCATTATTTGATTCACTCCATAGGAGCACACCATTAACAGAAGAAGAAAAGAAGAAGCCGTCTGCACTCATTCTTGTAACTGATTATCTGTGCATTATGTCAGTCCATAGATGTGTCAGTTATTCATATCCAGTAAACCTTAGTACGCGGGAAATACGATTTTCATCTCATCATAAGACTGTTACATCACATAAAAAAGCAACAAAGTAAGAAATTTTGTTTGTGTATGTTATTCAGGCTGACAATGTGTAATTAAAAACGAGGTGAGCTGTATCTAAACTTCAATTTAAACATAAGAATGAATATGTAATTTGTAAAGAACTGCCCATGCACCGTGCCCTGTAAGAAAAGAAAGAGATCATCGATTTGCAAGTGAAATAACATCGAAGCTTAATATTAAATGAAAATTCTTCCAGTCCATCTGTGGCGTGACTCAACAAACCAGTGTTTAATAGTATTAGTTGAAAACAGTCCCGGTTGCAATTTTAGATTTTTTATTTATCAACTACGCGTTTCCATCTAGAAGGTATTTACTGAGGTTAACGAAGGCGATGTTGGCCTGATGTACTCGACAATGCCCTTTAGCTATACTGTCCAATGAATCGCCCTAAGAAATACAAAATTAAGATCAGCCTGAAGATGCCTAAATAAGGCGAAACGCGTAGTTGATAAATAAAAAAAACTAAAATTGCAAATAAGACTGTTTTCAACTAATACTATTAAATGGAAAGATTATTCAGTAGGCATACAAAGTATTTCAAGAACGCTGGCACTTCCACTGTTCCTACATGGACTATCAGAGAAGCTGACCGTAGAAAAATTCATTTCAAATGTGGACACGGTCTAGATTGTTGAAAATATAGAGGGTTACATTAAAAGCTAATGTTTGGATTGTAAGAGAATAAAGACCACGTGAATGTTTACAAAATTCTACAACAAAATGTTCGTGTTCTTTACAAACGCAATTCGGAGGAAAGCAGACAGTTTTGAAAATAACTGTCATCTGAGGGAAAATTGAAGGCTAAAGACTACGAGAAAGATGTTTGAAGCATGTTGAGATCAAAATGTGAAGACAACCAGCCCCAACCATTACTGGAAGAAATGGGTCAAGAGCTGAAAGATACTTACAAGTGTTAGAGAGAAACTTATAATAAGGTTTCATGCTCAGTCAAAACATTCAACAAAGCAAATAAGGAATTAAAAAACAAATTACCACCATTGACCACTTGCCATTTCAGAATAAAATTATAGAATGGAGCAGCGAATATGGCAGACGTGCAGGATGCCTGCGCGAACCGTACCGTCAAATCAGTCAGTTCAAAAGAGGGCGCATTATTGGCATGACAGAATGTGATGCAACCGTCCCAGAAATTGTTAGTCATGTTGGTTCAAATGGCTCTGAGCACTATGGGACTTAACATCTATGGTCATCAGTCCCCTAGAACTTAGAACTACTTAAACCTAACTAACCTAAGGACACATCACACAACACCCAGCCATCACGAGGCAGAGAAAATCCCTGACCCCGCCGGGAATCGAACCCGGGAACCCGGGCGTGGGAAGCGAGAACGCTACCGCACGACCACGAGATGCGGGCGTTGGTCATGTGGGACGAACTGTTTCGGCAGTGCAACGGGTGTGCAGGACGGTTCACGGAAGTCCGTAGAACACGACGAGATGTGTCAGGTCGCAGTACCCAGACCACTCCCCGAGAAGATCAACACCTCTTCCGATTGGCATTGCAGCACAGATCAGCCGGCCGTAGTGGCCGTACGGTTATAGGCGCTACATCCTGGAACCGAGCGACCGCTATGGTCGCAGGTTCGAATCCTGCCTCGGCCATGGATGTGTGTGATGTCCTTAG
Source organism: Schistocerca americana (assembly GCF_021461395.2). Taxonomy (NCBI): domain Eukaryota; kingdom Metazoa; phylum Arthropoda; class Insecta; order Orthoptera; family Acrididae; genus Schistocerca; species Schistocerca americana. The sequence goes on along the minus strand of NC_060119.1, from coordinate 157,572,938 downwards.
GTTAGTTGGGTTTAATTAGTTCTAAGTTCTAGGCAACTGATGACCTCTGAAGTTAAGTCGCTTAGTGCTCAGAGCCAACCAGCACAGATCTGCATCCTCCTCGGCTCTGGCGCAACAGTGGAGCAGTGCAAGGCATCGCACACTATCAGGGGTTACAGTACGCCGCCATTTATTATGGCATGGGCTAAGTGCGTGTCGTCCACTCCTCCGCCCACCTTTCAAGAATGTGCAGAAACATGCTAGACGGCAATGGTGTATGCAACGACGCCAATAGGGACAGGAATGACATCAAATAGTGCTTTTGGACGAATCCACATGCTGGTTTTTTTTGAAAATTATGACTGTATTTAGGTTTTCAGCAGACAGGGGACAACGGCCTTGCCGCAGTGGTAACACCGGTTCCCGTCACATCACCGAAGTCAAGCGCTGTCGGGCTGGGATAGCACTTGGATGGGTGACCATCCTGTCTGCCGAGCGCTGTTGGCAAGAGGGGTGCACTCAGCCCTTGTGGGACACACTGAACAGCTACTTGATTGAGAAGTAGCGGCTCCGGTCTCGTAAACTGAAATACGGCCGGGAGAGCGGTGTGCTGACAACATGCCCCTCCATATACGCATCCAGTGACGCCTGTGGGCTGAAGATGACACGGAGGCCGGTCGGTACCTTTGGGCCTTCTCCGGCCTGTTCGGGAGGGGTACAATCACAAATCACTGTTGGTGAATGTGCAGGGCACTGCGACCAGTGTCCATTGACGTCCTGCCATACCCTTACAGCACAACCACCCAGACGCCATTTTTCTGCAAGCAAATGCACGACTACTTGTTGCTCCAAAAACACGTGCCTTTTTGGTGTCACCGGACGTCAGCCTTTTGCTCTGGCCCACCATATCGCCAGACTTGTCGCCAATCGGTAATGTGTGGGACATGGTGAGACGACGACTGCAGCACTGTGACCCAATGCCACCGAAAACAGATGATTTTTGGAACCAGGTGAATCTGCATAGGTGGCTGTACCACAGGACACCATTCTCGTCGTTTCGCATCGACACCATCACGCATGAAAATAGGTATAAGGACGCATGGTGGTTCTTGTGCCTACTAGGCAAAATATCACATGCTGAACCTAGATGACTGAAATGCTAATCATTTATGCAGAACATGCTTATGTTAATCTCCTGTAAATATGAACGTCCTATCTTAGTCGTTCTAGGCGTTCCTTTTTTTCTGAACATTAGTGTACTTTTTCGCATAGTGTAATAATTACGTATGTCAAAATGCGAATGGGACTTTTTCTTGTCAACAACTACTATTAATGATTAAATAAAGCTAAAAATGTGTTCAACAATTCCGTGATCTTCGTAGAGGGATAAGCGAAGTTAGCCGTTATCTGCTTTACAACGGGTGTTTCACAATTCCAGTTATAGACTTCTAGGGGTTGTAGAACAGACATAGTAGTCAGTGTTTTGATAAGGAAGTAGTATCTGGAAGTGTACCGTTTGGATACAAACAAGTATGGATATCGGATCCGGCTCACAGTACAACCTCAGAAGACGGCGCCGTCGGCATTCGCCGTGTACATTTTCATTAGACTACAACAACGACTGACACGAACTGGCACGTTCGCATCTAGTAGGGTTGACTGTGGTGCTCCACGGACGCACCGCACTACGAAGACGGCGTCCTTCGTCACGCAGAAGAAAACCCGCCGACGAGCACTCGAAACGTTGTCCGTGCTAGAGACTCCTGTAGAGCACACGCGTCTGTCACATTTTCCACGTTGTAGCTGCTGCGAAGCGGGAAATTTGAAAATGATCCGAGCTTCAGTAGAGGAAAAGGTCCAAATATATGCTAGCTAAGGTTTTTAGACAGTAACATTTTGCTTTTGATGATTAAATTGTTGAAGAAACCGTGGGATGGTACAATAACATGTGCCATTCAAAGTTATGGGGCACCAAACAATTTAAAAAACATTCTTCTTAATTTAAATAACTTATTAAAAAACCAATACAAAAACGTCGATTTGTTGTTTGGGTCCAAATGTGGGCTACCTTTGACATAAAGGAAAAAAATTATTTAAAAACAAGGTTGGCGTGCAAGTTTGTTTCCAGTAAGCACAAATGTAAACTCTATTGTCTAACGTTGGCGCCCACTGAAAATGCCTTTCGCAGAAAATACAGAAAAAGTGTGAGTTCTTCAGAAAGCTCGAAATCATTTCCCTCGTCGTCTAGGGTATGCTCATCCTCATTAGATAATTCGTCAGACGTAAAAGTAAATGTCGTGTGAGTAGGGCCTCCCGTCGGGTAGACCGTTCGCCTGGTGCAAGTCTTTCTATTTGACGCCACTTCGGCGACTTGCGCGTCGATGGGGATGAAATGATAATGATTAGGACAACATTACACCAGTCCCTCAGCGGAGAAAAATCTCCGACCAATCCGGGAGTCAAACGCGGCCCCTTCAGACTGACATTCTGTCGTGCTGGCCACTCTGCTACCGGGGGCGGACATTTGTAGAAGAAGACGGGTCTGCTTTCTTTTTCTTCCGCAGATTCATTTTCTTTTGCTTTCTTTATTTGATTTTTGAATTGCTTCAATTTTTAATCGGGAATAGTTAGCTGTCTTCTCCTCTTCAGTGAGATGTCCAAGGAACTTGTGAGCTGTTCCGTGTACGGTGATCTTGTAATCAAACAAGCTGCTGCAGATTTACGTCCTCTATTGCTTATTTTCTTTGTAATTATGGGAGGCGGGGAAATGTCAGAAGGGACAGCAGGAGTCGAAGTTTCCTGGTGTGAACGTGATGAGGAAGGAATGACGAGACGAAATTCAGAAAACGTTTCTGGCTGAGGAGAGGATAATGTAAATTTGTTGGTAGTTTTAACGTTGTAGGTTCTGTGTTATCCGTTAAGTGACGATCCTGGCCGAGGGTCGATCGGCGGGCGAGATGAAAGGCAATTCAGAAAAAGATCCGGCCGACTCTTACCAGATGCGTTAGTGGTAAAAGGTGCATTAATGCCATTCCTCTCTCCTAAAACAAACGCCATTCGTTTCAAATCGCAGAAAGTGTAGCCAAAAAACTTTTGTTCCATAGTCAACAAGCAAGAAACAAGTTCTCCTTCCAGACGTGGTCCCAAAACAGAAGATCTACCTAGCTTAGCACTGGTAGCAGTAGTTGGAGCGAGATCTGTATTCTCACTTGACGGCTGCAGGGCAGAGCGAGGTACATCATATACTTTTGCAGACGTTAGTGCTCCCCTTTTCTTCGTGCTCACAGCAGAGATAACTTCAGACGTCTCCAAAGGGTCCCACGTATACCCTTGGCCTAGTATTTAGGCTTGTTACGGGGCATCCTGAGAAACAAATCTTGAGTAGATTTAAACTAAAATTAAAAGAATAAAAATTGGTTAAAATATGGGCTAGCCCATAATTAGTGCCTTCATGGTAGCCCTTATTTGGAACAACTATGGTTCTTGCAAAATCACTCTAACAGTCATTACGAAATACAGACAGAACAATGGAAACTGGGAAACAGACACTTTAACGTATACAGTTCGTCGAACGAACAGCGTGCGGAGCTCAGTCAAATACTAAAGAAAACTGTTATGAACATACCTGTCGATTTCCTGCCGGTGTGGCCGTGCGGTTAAAGGCGCTTCAGTCTGGAACACGTGACCGCTACGGTCGCAGGTTCGAATCCTGCTTCGGGCATGGATGTGAGTGATGTCCTTAGGTTAGTTAGGTTTAAGTAGTTCTAAGTTCTATGGGACTGATGACCACAGAATTCCCATAGTGCTCAGAGCCATTTGAACCATACCTGTCGATTGAGTGCAGTCCACAGAATCGAGGTTTCCACGCGCAAACTTCACTGCAGCCAAACTGACGGACAGACTTATACGCGCCACGGCCAGGTGGCAGCACTTGCTGCGCCCCCAGTCCTCCTAGCCTATATATAGACCACTGCCCATATTTGGACCTTCTCCTTCGCGGACAAGGCTTCCTCATTAGAGCTTTGTCTAAGAAGTCCCGTCTACAACCCTTAAAAGTCTTGATTAGGAATTGTGGAACATCCTCGTAGTTCGAATCCATTTGAATAAGTCAATAAACGCAATAGCTTCCGTGCTCGAATAGATTTCTACTGCCGTGGCTGCCCCACTCACCAAGTGACATTTAACGTTATATGATGAATGAGTAAATTCCTTACATTTGCTGAACTAAGCAAGAGGACAGTTTCATGAGCCAAAGGTGATTTTGCGTGAACAACGTAAGTCAGCAGCGTGATGATAAAATGATCACCGAGATGTTGCTAACTGCAAAACATGTGAAATCACCCTTTTTCGATGACTTTTATGTGTTGACTCCAGTTCAGTTGTTATCAGATTGGACATCAGGGAATTTTACACACAGTGTTTCATTTGGTTAAAAAACAATTATTGTCTATTTTTAATATTCGCATTTCATTTTTATTTTTTTGAAGTTGCGTAACGTCCCTCTTTGTGACAATAAGACTTAAGCTGTTTGATGTGAAGCAGTTGGAGGGCTGTTCAGCTATCCTTTGGACTGCAGCTGGTGTATCTTAGTGAGGACCCTAGATTAGTCAATTTTTACCACTAGTACACAATTTTTAAACAGCCCTTTGATGTCACTGGGTGTTTATTTGCGTAGGTTAGGAGCAGGAGGACACCGAGTATCAAAACTAGCTGCACTACATATTTACGTGCCGCACTCATAGGGTTAAAATACGTTCATCATAAAAAGAGAATAGTGGATACAAAAAAGAGGATTTACTTTATCGATAAAATCATGTGATGTACAACTTAAAAACAACATTTGTAAAATCACCATTACTAAAACAGTGACTTTCCGTAGTTATTGTAAGACTAAATATACAGTAATTTGACCGTTTACGTCATCAGTACACTCGACTTTCTTACTACTGTCTTTTTCACTTTTATGCCACGAATATCTCCAGGATGGAAAAATCTCTAATGACAGTTTTTTTGTTTCCCAACAGGCATTCGTAATGCCTCAGGCAGTTAAAGTGTTTGAAATTGTACTGCACACACATAAAACCTTTTATTTTTGCTATTTTCAAACTGTTCCTGTCCTTGACCTACTGTCTGTTTACAAGAGAAAGGAACCATTCCATGTTCGCATTATGATAAGATATAGAAAAAAAGAATACTACAGTTTTCAGCAGTTCAGAAAACGAAAACATGAAGCGAAAACAGCCAGCCTCTATGTGGTGGGACACGGGCAGCGGTGTGAGTGGAGGCGGGAGCCGGGGTGGTATCACAGCGCCACCTCGGGCCCCGAACCCGGTCACAGGGGCCGAGAGGCTCTTACAGACCCACCATAAGCAATCAGAGGGTGGGTCAGTAAGTAAATGGCAGCAAGCGAAAAAAAGGTTCAGAATAACAAACAACACATAAATGACTGATTGACAAAATCACCCAGGAGCTGAAGTGTGGTGTGCACCACAATTTTTCCCTTTTTGTTTCCTTTGTTGGTCTTCCAAACATATTATAAAATTACAAAACTTGCAAGTGCACAATGTATCGCTAACGCTTACATTTGAAACTTCCTGGCAGAGGAAAACTGTGTGCCAGACCGAGACTCGAACTCGGGACTTTTCTTGTGGCATGCAAGTGCTCCACCATCTTTTCCTTTTTTTAATACTTATTTTGATCGTTTTTTTAATTGCATTTTTTCGCGGCGGACATCCCTTGATACCCTTCAAGTTCAGCGTTGATATATTCGTTTTTTATTGCAGAGGACACGCAACTCTCTGACCGAACACGCTGAGCTACCGCGCCGGCTCCATCTGAGCTACCCAAGCGCGAGTTACGCCCTGTCCCCACAGCTTTACTCCAGGCGGTACCTCGTCTCCTACCTTCCAAACATCACAGAAGCTCTCATACGAAACTTACAGAACTAGCACTCCTGGAAGAAGGGATATTGCGGAGACCAGGCTTTGCTACAGCCTGAAGGATGTCTCCAGAATGAAAATTTCATTGTTCCAGCACACAGTTCTAATCTGCCAGGAAGTTTCATATCAGCGCACACTCCACTGCAGAGTGAAAATTTCATTTTGGAAACATTCCCCAGGTTGTAGCAAACCCATGTCTCCAGAATATCCTTCCTTCCAGGAGCGCTAGTTCTGCAAGTTTCGCAGGAGAGGTTCTGTGTATAGTTTGGAAGGTAGGAGACGAGGTACTGGTGGAATTAAAGCTGTGGGGACAGCGTGTGAGTCTTGCTTGGTTACTCAGGTGCTGGAGCACATGCCTTCGAGAGGGAAAGATCCTGAGTTCGAGTCTAGGTGTGGCACACTGTTATAATCTTCGAAGAAGTTTCATATCAGCGCACACTCCACTGCAGAGTAAACATTTAATTCTGAACGCTTACATTTGTTTGTTTGTTGAAATATATGACGCAATTTTCAACATCCTCCCAAACAGCAATCCGTGAAAGCTGCATCCACTTGAATCGTCTGAATTCTTAATACTGAGCCAACCATTTTTGAGTTATTCGATAACAAAACTGTAGACAACTGTCATCTGTTTGCCAAAGTTAAAAGGCACAGGATTTAATTTTTTCTCCAGGTACAGTATAGTATTATTGAAACCTGACATAATCGATTGATTGAACAACAACTAGCTTCACTTCGTTCATCCTTAAAAATCTTTTAAGTACCAAAGGAATATCAGAAAAATGTAACAGTTTAATGCTCGGAACACATGAATCAACCTTTCAGAACAATGAAATACAGGTAACCACCTAGCTTTTGCATGGTCTCAATGTCAACTGCACTGTATTAATGAAAATGTAGTTAAATGTTTTCAGAACAATTGCATCAGTATATCAAAACCATGTTAGATGCAATTCTGCAGAATATGTGCTGGACAACCCATTCCTACCAATTTTGAATTTAATAACCTTTTTAAATGGCTGAACACATTGTTCGCTGCATTTGTTCCTATTCCAACAAAATTAGCGTTAACATTATCATAAGCAAAAGTTACAAATTTGTCGTGAATACCAAGAGTTGTTAATGTGTCCTTTATGTGTATGGCTTTAGTGTCAGGTTTTTTATCAGGTGTGCATTTTATTTAAGTCGCTTAATACGATCCAGTTTTAACCTTTACGATACTTACCCGACTTCCCTTCATTAGCAACCGATATGGATGTTCCAGCAGTTCAGATCAAACATTCTGTCTCATGTTCTTTCCTTCCTTATTTGAATGACTTGTATTTCTCCATAAGCACATTATTTAGTACTGACTTCCTGTTCGGCACTCGGTATTTAAGTTCGTCACGTAATTTAACGCAAAAGACAAACAACTACCGGTTGAACACACGCCAAAGAGACAAAAATAAACTTACTAAATCAAAGATAGATTTTCTGTCAAAAGTATTACAGTTGCATACATATGCGATTAATTACAGCAACGATTGAGTTCCTTAGTTCAAAAGTCGTATTTTTTTCTATTAGCCTGAAAAAGAGAATAATTTGTAAATATTTATAAAATCCTCCCGGACAGGTTTCTTGCCTCAAAAAGAGGACGTGTCTGGGAATAGAGGATGTATGGTAACCGTACTCAGAGCTGTTTTATTCATGTGGTACTTTGTGCCAGTTCTAATCTATGATTTCTCTTTTCATCAGTGCAAAAGGGAAATCTTTACGCTACAACATTTGATCATAACTTGTCGTGACCTTTCCCCACACTTTAAGTTCCCAGTGGCTCGTATCTTTGCCGGTGACCTAGAATTAGTATAACCTCTCACGTATGTCGGGAGAAAATAGTACTTGATGGTGTGTGTGGCCACACGTTCTTGTATAGTAATGAGGTTTATGACTGTACTAAATCTCATATTACTAACCGACAGCTCCCTCTATTGTCTCTAAACAGTGATCAGAGCAGTTGACTTGCATTATCCCCACAGACTTATCTTCTCTCAAGCCCCGTTACAGTATTTAGATCGACTAATAACACACCGTAGGGGCTTTACATCACACTGCACGTTTCGAAATCTATTTTCAGTAATTTTCGAAAATATTCTGATTCACTAATGGTCTCCGGATATTTTATATCTTTCCCACGCAAATAAAAGAGCTTCTGCCTCATTCAATTGCTTATAACGACAACAGACGTTTCGATGGTTCACACCACCATCTTCAGTAGGAGAACTGCTTATTTACGTAGGTGGTGCTGGTGAAGAGTACAGATGTCTTTTCACAGTCACAGACCAACGGCAGTGTACGGTATTTCGTGTCTTTGGCTAATGATAAAGATCATTGATTTGGAAAAGGCACTTTAGATGTTAAAAAACATGAACTTCCGAAAGTGTATTGTACTTACAGAAACGATTGTGATTTAAAATGTCTGCTTACTGTTGCCTGATGTATGTCATCTCCACTGCATATTACATTTACACTGCCATTTCAAAGACAATGTACGTGTTGCAGATATGGTTGTTTACATTGGATACAGAGATACAAGATTAAATACTTTCTACAAAAATATAATTTTTTTTAAAGTATATGAATGTGCTGCACACGAATACTGACACGTGCACAATTCAGTGCAATACTTACACGTTTTTAATGTGATTGTACTGCAGCATTGGATACAAAAATAATGATTAAATACTTATGTTTGAAAAATGTTAATAGAGTGCTCTTGAGTACAGATAAGTGTACACTTCAGTTAATATGTTAATTCCTTACATATAAAACGATTGCAACAGATCATACCTGTGTTTTGTAGGTTGAACTTATTGAGGGATGAATGGGAGTGATTACATTAATTGCTGTGCATTGAAATTGCAAATTATGAGAATATATTAAATACTTTGTCAAAGCTTGTGAAAAAGCAGGTTGAGCCTGTTTCGCTATTAGCATTGAGCAGTTGTTCTCCAAGCTTTTTTTCTGTGTGTATAATTGTCTATTTCTTCATACAGAGCTATTCTGTCTTCTTTGTTCAGTGTTCCCTTCTACATTGTCAAATGGATGTCCTGTATCTCTTATAGGGGAGGCTACTGCATCTTTGTGTGGTTTGTTGTATCAGAAGGTACTGATGTGTTCTTTTAATATCGTGTAGAAGCTACAGCCTGTTGGATCTATATACTCAGCTGGGTGTTTACTACATATAGAGTTATAGAAGCCAGAGGATGAAAATTCATCTTGATTGCTTTTTAAGTTGTGAGAAAAGCCGTCGGCATATTTTATTGTTTGTTTGGAATGCTATTCTTATTTTGTGACAATTTTTTGGGAGCTGTTACTGGGAAAGGGGATGCATACTGAACTCTCTGGGTGATTATTTTTTCATTTTATTTTTTATTTTTTTGAACTAAATTGTGTATTAGTACGGGTTTATATCCATTAGCTACAGCTGTTTGTTTTATGATGTTTATTTCATTCTAGAGGCTCTCTTCACTCAGTGGGAATTTTAGAGCTCTGTAGATCATTGAGCGCTAGCTGCTAGCTTGTCCATGTTGATGTGGCATAGGGAAGCATGTATGTTTACGTCTATAGTGGCTGGTTTTCTACAAATCTGTAGGCATATTTTTATCTTGTTTGTTTCCTGCTCACAAATGAAATTAATATTCTTGCGCATTTTATTAAATGTTTGGGGGATTTCTACGACATCATCCTTGTTTTGCTCATCAGTGATCAGAAATATGCCGTCTACATCTTCTGCAGAACTGTACTTTTTCAATGTATGTTGCCTTTTTTGTGAAAAGTTTGTGCTATAGGTGGTTGAGAAATATTTCAGTTGTAGTTCCTGATATGCTGTTGCCCATAGTTAGCCCATTTCTTTGCTTGAAGATTTTTTTTTTAAAACCAAAGTCATTATATTTTAACACCAGTTCCAGAAGGTTGATGAATTCTTTGATTTCTGCTAGGGAGAGCATTTTTTTTTTTTTTATTAAGTGTCGTTTAATAGCTGCTAAAGCATCATGAATTTTGATGTTAGTATGCAGATTTGTGTCATCCAGAGAAATAATTTGGTATTGGTAAGTACTGTGTATGTCTTTCATACCACTGGCCAATGAGAGGCTATATTTTATCGAGTTGTTGCTTTAAAACACAAAGTTATCCTATAGGCTTGTTCAGTTTCTGTAGAATTTTGTACCCAGGGTAATTTATTGACTTGGAGTTTGGTCTTACAGAGCCACGTTTTCTGTGAGCAGTTAAGATCTTAGGCTAGGTGTTGTTGGATTCATGCATGTACATAGTGCCTTTCTTTGTCAGTAAGCAGAAAGTTAATATTTCTGAAGAGCGCCTTAGTTCAGTTTGAAATCCGTTTGTAGGGTCTTTTTCTAGCTGTAGGATATTATTTTCTTCAAAGAACTTTGAGGTTTTCTGGATGAATTCATTTTCATAAACTGTAATTGTTGAATTTCCTTTGTCTGTTTTTGTGACAGTTGCTTTGTGGTTTTCCAGTTTAGTATTTAATGTGTGGAGTGCTTTATTTTCGTTAACGGTGGTGGTTTTTTTGTTTCTCTTGCGGTTTTTTTCCAAGCAGATTTTTAACTTTTCTGCTACAACAGTTTTCCTGTTTCTAACGAATTTAGCGCCACATACTGCATTCTTACTAATTACAATTAATTCTTTAATATTTATGGTGCTGAGCGGTTGTCCTGTGTTGAATTTCAGACCTTTATAAGTAGGTCATGCTCTTCATCATTGATTTCAATTTCAGTGGCGTTTATAGCTTTGATGTAGAATTTACGTTGCTTTCCTGAATTGTTGTTTATGTGGTTCGATGTCAGCTGCACGTTTCTAGTTTTGGATAACATTCTTTTGTGTCTTTTTATGACAGTAATGTACTGCTTGTTGACACTGACATTGATTTCGTGCCACACATAGTTGGAGGTAACATTTTGTATTTTATTCGCCAGTACTAGATGGCTATTATATCGTTATCTATTTAACAAATCTTTCTTTCCCTGGAGTACTCTAATTTCGGTATCTATCCAAGTTTTCTCGATCTTGTACCTTTTTTTACCAGATCTCCTGCATTCGATGTTAAAATCAATACTAGCGATGACCTTCATTATCTCGTAATTTCTAACTTCTTTAATTGCCCCGCAAGGCATACAACCGAATATTTCGTCCATAAGGGACGGCGTTATGAGGGCTGCGACTTTGATCAACACAAATAAAACAGTTTCTGCCTCAGCCACATGATTATTTTGTCACTACGCGTTTCGATCCTTCACACCATAAGCCTCAGGTGGAGAATTGTTTATTTACATGGATGGTGTCGGTGAAGAGTGCAGACGTCTTTTCATAGTTGCAGATCAAGGGCAGTGTAGGGTATTTTGTGTCTTCTGCTAAAGATAAAAATTATTTACTTAGAAAAGGCACTTTGGAAGGTAAAAAACCATGAATTTCTGACAGTGAATTGTACTTACAGAGACAGTAAGTAGAAATGTTAAAGATAAGCATACTGTTGCCTGACGTATGTCCTCTCCACTGCACATTACATTTACTCTGTCGTTTTGAAGAAGTTGTACATGCTACAGATTTTTTTTTTTACACTGGATAAAGAGATAATGAATAAAAGGTTTCTACAAAACTATGTTTTGTTTGTGAACCAGAACACTGACATCTGCACAACTAAGTTATATTACGTTAGGTAGCTACATATAAATTTTACTATGAATGTGTCACAGCATTGGATACAAAACTAGTGATTAAATAGTTATATACATAAATACGTTTTCCTTTTGTTTTAAAAATGTTAATCTGCTGCTCTTGAATACAGGTAAATGCATGCATCAATTACATTGTTAATTTCGTATATATAAAAGGATTACAATAGATTATACCTACGTATTGTAGGTTTAACATATTGAGTGACGAATGGAAGTGGTTACATTAATTGATGTGCATTCAAACTGTAAATTATGAGCATACCTTAAGTTCTTTGTTGAGCTTGTTACATTATTGTCACTGAACAGATGTTCTCCAAGTTTTCTTTTTTTTTGTGTACAGATTTCTAGTTTTTCACACAGAGATATTCTGTGTCCTTTGTTTAGTTTATGTAGTATTTCAAAATTTCTTTCTACGTTGTCAAATGGATATCCAGTGTTTCTCATATAATAAGCGACTGCAGATTTGTGTGGCGTGTTGTATCGGAGGGCGTTGATGTCTTGTTTGGATTTGGTGTGGAAGTTATGGCCAGTTTGACGTATGTACTGAGTTGGACATTTACTGCTTATGATTTTATATATGGGAGAGGATGAAAATTTATCTTGAGTGATTTCGACGTTATGAGGAAGACCGTGGTATATTTTATTGTGTGTTTGCAATGCCATTGTTATTTTGTGTCGCTTGAAGATATTGACAGTTTTTTGGGAGATGTTACCGAGGAAGGAGGTAGCATGTTGGTGGTTGTTTTACTAATTTTCGTTTTTATTTATTTAACTAAATTGTCTATGAGAGTGGGTTTATATCCATTGCTTACAGCTATTTGTTTTATGATCTTTATTTCATTCCGAAGGCTCTCATCATTCACTGATGATGCTTACTAGAAGGGCAAAGCACCAATGTATGTGCAGGAATCCAACAGCACCACGTCTAAGATCTCAATTAGAGGCTCACAGAATAGACAGATTCATCACGTCATTTTCAGCAGTAGACGACCAATCACTTTGTCAAATTTCTTACTTGAAATTGTACGCGAGAGTGAGGAAACGATCTGAAAATTAATCTCAGGACAGGCCTGCTAGTAATAAGGGCCGGCCGGGGTGGCCAACCGGTTCTAGGCGCTATAGTCTGGAACCGCGCGACCGCTACGGTCGCAGGTTCGAATCCTGCCTCGGGCATGGATGTGTGTGACGTCCTTAGGTTAGTTAGGTTTAAGTAGTTCTAAGTTATAGTGGACTGATGACCTCAGAAGTTCAGTCCCATAGTGCTCAGAGCCATTTGAACCATTTTTGCAATAAGGAGTAAATAACGAAAGAACACGTAAAGTGTCTGGTTTTCATACCACTCAACAATCTACCAGCAGTCATAGTACGAACAGACAAATACGTGCAGAACTGTATTCAGTACACAGAAAACTAGGATGGTTAAAGTGTTTTATAATAAATAGAATCTGCATTAATATTACAACGTAATCTATTTCGGCCTGGTAACAGGAGATTGCCACTTACATATTCACAGCTCGACACCAGGAATGAAAAAGGCACAAATATACTGAAGGAAAAAATTAGAACACTTAGGTTAATTTATCAAGAAACTGATAGTATAGCTTCTGGATGTTTCCAGAAGTGTTGCTCAATGATTACAGTCCCTAGCCACTGTATAATTAAATTATTACACTAATTGACAATTCTGGTCATTTCATAAGAGAGAACTGAAGAAATACAATAACCTACAATAGCGATCGACTATTTAACAACTGATTCTTATATGATGAAGCTCACTTTTAAATGATGTTAAATGATAAATAACTTGTAGAATTTTTAAGGCGCAAGAGTGGCTACAGTTACACGACACACGCTAAAAGACGGAAAATATTATCACTTAAACCTATCAAAGCTGACAGTAACTTCAATCAACTGCAACCGGCACCCAATTGAATGTAGCAGGGGTACCCACTTGGGAACTACAGTGTATACAGTGACAGCATGGACTGTACATCTCAGCGTCCAACAGGCGCACTCTGTATGGGATGTGCCGTTGTGTTAGAATGATAGGAAACTACTAAAAGCTTTGACAGCACCAATGGCTGCCATCTGAATTAAATATTGAATTTTCTACTTCTATCGTTGTCGAGTGTCCAGCAACGAAAGAAACAGCTGAAAGGGTCGAATGGACCTTTCGGCTGGGGGATTCGCGAGGGTAACGGTCAGTCACATAATAGAAAAGTTCTTCCCGCACGCAAAATGGTCCCTTACATTCTGCCAGTCTTGTGCCTTAGGTGTATCTCCTGAGCAATGACGCATGACATGATGTTATGTTTGTGTTGTACCATGATGATGAGAGCACAGAGAAAGTGAAACGCAGTGCTGGATTGTAGCCTATTCCTCTCTAATACGTCAAGGAGTCACTGAGTATAACGCCCCCATCTGACAGGTCACTAGCAAGAGTTTCACAGTGGCTAAATTCCATGAGGCACTCCAGAGAGCTTTGAGACTTCATCCACTACATAGGCACAAATTCTGGTGATCAGGGACTTTACGCCTCCATCTCTCCTCTCCTTGATGTTCATCTTTTAGCGATGACAATGTAACAGGGACTCAAAATGGTTAGCTCTGGGTCGAGTGTAATGGACCTCAGCCTCGAAGATCATTCGCAGGTTTACCAGACTGGCACGGAAAAAGACCTTATGCACTGAAACGTCGCCACCAGTTCGTTACATATACCTTGACTAAATGTGTCACTTGCAACTCATGTTTGTTACACCGAGTAACGTCACTGGCGGTTAGTTTCATATACCATGAATAAATGTATTACCTGCGTATCATGCTTGTTACAACCTATCGAATCCGCCATGCTATTCTTACGTGACAAAATTGCGCTATAACCACTGAAGGGAAGATGGAATATGTTAGGTGTTTTTATTTCATTTACTTGTACATACCTTATTTTAATATCTCTTTATCATTTACTCTAACGGTATTTGTAGTTGTATGATTGCATGCGTGGTTGAGAAATAACTTGGTGCTCTTACTGTTCAATCTGTACCTCGAAAAAACAATAACAGAGATAAAAGAAAGATTAAAATTCAGGGTGAAAGGATATCTATGTAAGATTCACTGATGATATTGCTATCCAGAGTGAAAGTGAAGAAGAATTCCACGATTTGTTGCATGAAATGAACTGTCTAATGAGAACAGAAAATGTTCAGAGTAAATCAAAGAAATACGAAAGTAATGAGAAGTTGCATAAATCAGAATAGCGAGAAACTTTACATCGTAATTGGTGATCACGAAGTAGTTGCAGTTAAGGAATTCTGACGCCTAGGTAGCAAAATAACCCACGATGGACGGAGCAAGGAGGACATAAAAAGCAGACTAGCACTGAAGAAAATTGCATTCCTGGCCAAGTGAAGTTTGCTCGTATCAAACATAAGCCTTAATTTGAGGAAGAAATATCTAAGAATGTACTTTTGGAATACCGCACTATATGGTAGGAAAGCATGTACTACGAGAAAAGTGGAAAAGAAGAGACTACAACTATTTGAGATGTGGTGCTACACAAGGATGTTGAAGATTAAGTGGACTGATAAGATACGGAATGAGGGTGTGGGGTGGGACACCACGAAAGTAGTGCGTGGACATACAAGGTGAGAATGTGAGTCTAGCGGGAGGTGATAGTCCCTGCAATCGAACTATCCTTTGTGCCCTCGGTGGCTCAGATGGATAGAGCGTCTCCCATGTAAGCAGGAGATCCCGGGTTCGAGTCCCGGTTGGGGCACACATTTTCACCTGTCCCCGTTGATATATATCAACGCCTATTAGCAGCTGAAGTTATTCATATAATTCTAATTAAGGAATGAGGAGGTTCTGCGCAGAATCAGAGAGGACAGGAATATGTGGAAAATACTGACAAGAAGAAGGGATAGTCTGGTACTGAGCGCCATGGGTTTCGAATCCGGGTCATACGGCATGGAACTCGATGACCACTAGAAGTCGCTGCAGCAATCGCACCGAAAGCCATGGCTGCGCGCACTTCTGGCCCCAAGTCTAACGTGAGGGCGCCACTGTGGAGCACGTGGTCCCAGCAGACAATAGCAACATACCCAATAGTGTATTTAGGCAGCTGAATCTCACTCAGCGAGGAGGTCTGGTATTCGCGTTGATTCAGTTGACATCTCTCCTACAGACATCGTGTTTGTGTTGCGTGTGCTTACTTCTCGTTACGAGTGGGCGTTGTTTTGATTTCGTGAGTCTGCCTTTATGATCCCATTGCTTAGTATTTAGTTGTTGATCTTGGTGTCTTGCTCGGTTGTCTGTCGTTGTGGTTGTCGTTCCATTCCCGTTCGTCCGTCTTGTTTGCTCGCGGGCTGCTCCTGTCGGTCCCGCCGCGTTTTCGTTAGCGGCAACCCCGCGACAGTCCCTGTCACAGTTACAACAGACAGGAGGATAGGACATCTAAGATATCACGGAATAACTTCCATGGTACTACAGGGAAATGTAAGGGTAAAAACTGTAGAGGAATACAGAGGTAGGAATACCTCCAGCAAGTAACTGAGGACTTAGGTTGCAAGTGCTACTCTGGGATGAAGATGCTGACACAGGAGAGGAACTCGTGGCGGTCTGCATCAAACCAGTCCGAACTCTGACGACACAAAAAAAATCCGGGTGTACCTGCGGTGTTCCGTGCATCTTTCGTGAACTCTACATGTTGTCTTTTCGATGTACCACAGGCTCCACTCAAAGGGGATCTTGTAAATCCCAGGCTTCCAAAGCCTGAAATCATTTTAATGGGATCCAGGAATGTTGTTGCCTTTGATAGAGGGTGGAAAGTTATTTCCACTTTATGTTCACTGAGAATCAGTTCTATTTTTGACTTCCCACTTATGACCTGAAAGCCATGGATTTAAGACGTTCGTACTGCTTTACGTATCTGCTGTTGAGAATAACCGTTGGCTTCCAAAACTCTCTTCAAGTGTAGAAGCTTGTTCTCTAGATTGCTCTTGTCAACAATGACGTCCCAAAGTGTGTCGCACCAAAACGTCGCAAAATGAAAAGTATTCCCCTTTTTCGATATCCATAGTAAAATGGATCTGACTGTGGATAGAATTCAGATGTTTAAAAAAGGCTTATAATTCATCTTCACAGTGGGGCCTCACTACAAACGTCTCATCAACATACCTCCAAAATACTATGGGCCTGAAGCAGATTCCAGCGCCTTTTCCTCAGAGTCCTCCGTATACCAATGGCGACGCTATCAGTCTGTTCAAAAATGGATTATTGAATGTACAGTATGTTGAGTTGGTCTAGGACGCCGGCACGGTAGCTCAGCGTGTTCGGTCAGAGGGTTATGTACCCTCTGTAATAAAAAAACTGAGTTCAACGATCATCAACGAACTTAATCGGATGTCGTACGATCAGATACAAAAAAAAGGGGGTAGCGTCTTTGATTCAGAATCAAAAAGTCTTCGGTCCTGGGTTCGAATCCCACCACTGCTTAGATTCTGATTAATAATCAGCATTGGCGTCCGAAGACTTCCGGCTTAAGAAATCACTCCTCATTCTGCCAATGACCTCATCAAAGAGGGCGGAGGAGCGGATAGAGGTTCAGGGCACTCTCTTGTCCTAGGGGTGGGAAATTGCCCCTATAGGTGGAAGAATCAGCAATGATCAACGACATGAGGATGCAGAAGGCAATGGAAACCACTGCATTAAAGACACGTAACGTGTATCCACAGGACATGTGGCCTGTAATAGAAAAAGAGTCATGATGGTCTCTCCATTGGAAAAACACTCCGGAACAGTCCCGCATTCGGATCTCCGGGAGAGGATCGCCGAGGGGGAGGCGACCATGAAAAAGAATTAAGTAATCAACGAAAGGATAACGTTCTACGAGACGGGGCGTGGAATATCAGAAGCTTGAACATGGTAGGGAAACAAGAAAATCTGAAAAGGGAAATACAAAGGCTAAATCTACGAGGCTATAGTAGAGGTCAGTGAAGTGAAGTGGAAAGAAAACGAGGGTTCCTGGTCAGATGAGTGTAGGGTAATATCAACAACAACAGAAAATGGTATAACGGGAGTACGATTCGTTATGAATAGGAAGGTGGGGCAGAGGGTGTGTTAGGGACTGATGACCATAGATGTTAAGTCCCATAGTGCTCAGAGCCAGCCAGAGGGTGTGTTACTGTGAACAGTTCAGTTATAGGGTTGTTCTTATCAGAATCGTCAGCAAATCAACACCGACAAAGATAGTTGAGGCATACATGCCGAGGTTGAAAGTTGAAGAGATAGAGGATGTGTATGAGGACATTGAAAGGGTAATACAGTATGTAAAGGGATATTAAAATCTAATACTTTTGGCAGACTGGAATGCAGTTATAGGGGAAGGAGTAGAAGAAAAGATTACAGGAGATAGTGGGCTATGGACAAGGAATGATAGGGGAGAAAGACTAATTGAATTCTGTAACAAGTTTCAGCTAGTAATAGCGAATACTCTGTTCAAGAATCACGAGAGGAGGCGAAATAAACGGAATTGACCGGGTGATAAGAGGTGGTCAGACAGAGATTCCGAAATCAGATACTGGACTCTAAGGCTTACCCAAAAGAAAATACATACTGAGATCACAATTTAGTAGTGATGAAGAGCAGGCTGATGTTTAAGACAATAGTCAGGAAGAATCAATACGCAAAGAAGTGGGATACGGAATTACTAACAAGGAAACCTCCCCATCGCACCCCCCTCAGATTTAGTTATAAGGTGACACAGTGGATAGGCCTTGAAAAACTGAACACAGATCAATCGAGACAACAGGAAGAAGTTGTGTGGAACTATGAAAAAAATAAGTAAAATATACAAACTGAGTAGTCCATGTGAAGATATACAATATCAAGGAGAATTACAGTTAAGGAGCGCCGTGGTCCCATGGTTAGCGAGAGCAGCTACGGATCGAGTCTTCCTAGGTTCAAGTCTTCCCTCCAGTGAAAATTTTAATTCTTTATTTTCAGTTTATGTGACAAACTCTTATGTTTTCATCACTTTTTTGGGAGTGATTATCTCATCCACAAGAAAACCTAAATCGGGCAACGTAGAAGAATCTTTTTACCCATTCGCTAAGTGTACAAGTTAGGTGGGTCGACAACATATTCCTGTCATGTGACTCACATGCCGTCACCAGTGTCGTATAGAATATATCAGACGTGTTTTCCTGTGGAGGAATCGGTTGACCTATGACCTTGTGATCAAATGTTTTCGGTTTCCATCGGAGAGGCACGTCCTTTCGTCTACTAATCGCACGGTTAAAAGTGCGGTCGCAAAACACAGACACTAAACTTATTACAGTGAACAGGGACGTCAATGATCGAACGGACAGATCATAACTTTGCGAAAATAGAGAAAGTAAAAGTTTCAACCGAGAGAAGACTTGGACTAAGGACCTCTCGTTCCGCAGCTGCTCACGCTAACCACGGGACCAAGGCGCTCCTGCGCTCACATTCTCCTTGATGTTACCTATCTTGCACATAGACTACTCAGTTTGTATATTTTGCTTATTTTTTTCATAGTTCCACACAACTTCTTCCTGTTTTCTCGATTGATCTGTGTTCAGTTTTTCAAGGCGTATCCACTGTGCCAACTTATAACTAAATCTGAGGGGGATGCGGTGGGGAGGTTCCCTTGTAAGGAATGACGAGATACGCTTGATGTTCTCTGAGTAATAAGGAGTAGCTCAGTAGGCAGTACAGTTGAAGAGGAATGGGGGGCAATCACAGAAGTTGGGAAGGACAACATAGGTACAAAGAAGGTAATTGCGAAGAAATCATGGGAAAGGAAGAAATACTTCAATTTATCGATCAAAGGAGGGAGTACAAAAATGTTCTGGGAGACTCAGGAATACAGAAGTACAAGTCGCTGAGGAATGAAATAAGTAGGAAGTGCAGGGACGCTAAGACGAAATAGCTGCAGGAAAAATGTGAAGACATCGAAATAGAAATGATTGTCTAAAGTACTGACTCAGCATACTGGAAAGTCGAAACAACCTTCTGTGAGATTAAAAGCAAGGGTAATAACATTAAGAGTACAACTCGAATTCGACTGTTAAATGCAGAGGAGAGAGCCGATAGGTGGAAAGAATACACCGACAGCCTCTATGAGGGGGAAGATTTGTCTGATGTGATTGAAGAAGAAACAGGAGTCGATTTAGAAGAGATAGGGGGTACAGTATTTGAATCAGAATTTAAAAGAGCTTAGGAGGACTTAAAATCAAATAAGCCAGAAGGGATAGATAACATTCCATGAGAATTTCTAAAAGCATTGGGGGAAGTGGCAACAAAAACACTATTGACGTTGGTGTGTAGAATGTATGTGTCTGGCGACATACGGTCTGACTTTCGGAAAAACATCATCCACAAAAACCCGAAGACGGCAAGAGCTGACAAGTGCGAGAATTACCGCACGATCAGCTTAACAGCTCATGCATCCAAGTTGCTTACGTGAATAATATACAGAAGAAAGGAAAAGAAAATTGAGGATGCGCTAGATGACGATCAGTTTGGCTTTAGTAAAAGTAAAGGGACGAGAGAGGCAATTCTGACGTTACGGCTGATAATGGAAGCAAGGCTAAAGAGCAATTAAGACACTTTCATAGCATTTGTCGAACTGGGAAAAACGGCCGACAACGTAAAACGGTGCAAGACGTTCAAAATTCTGAGAAAAGTAGGGAGAGAATGGTCATATACACTACTGGCCATTAACATCGCTACACCAAGAAGAAATGCAGATGATAAACGGGTATTGATTGGACATATATATTATACTGGAACTGACATGTGATTACATTTTCACGCAATTTGGGTGCATAGATCCTGAGAAATCAGTACCCAGAACAACCACCTCTGGCCGTAATCCAAGGGGGAATAATACGGGTGGACGACCAAGAACGAAGTGCTTGCATTAAAAAGGGTGTAAGACAAGGATGTAGCCTTTCGCCCCTACTGTTCAATATGTACATCGAGGATGGTAATTATGGAAATAAAAGAAAGGTGCAGTAGTGGAATTAAAATTCAGTGTGAATGGGTATCAGTGATACGATTCGCTGATGACATTGCTATCCTGAGTGAAGGTGAAGATGTTTTATATGATCTGCTGAACGGAATGAACAGTCTAATGAGTACAGAGTGTGGATTAAGAGTAAATCGAAGAAAGACGAAGGTAATGAGAAGTAGTAGAAATGAGAACAGCGAGAAACTTAACATCAAGATTGATGGTCACGAAGTAGAACAAGTTAAGGAATTCTGTTACCTAGGCAGTAAGATAACCAATGACGGACGAAACAAGGAGGACATCAAAAGCATAGTGGCAAAGGCCAAAAAGGCATTCCGTGCAAAGAGGTCTACTAATATCAAATATCGGCCTTAATTTGAGGAAGAAATTTCGGAGAATGTACGTCTGGAGTACAGCATGAAACATGGACTGTGGGAAAACCTGAACAGAAAGGAATAGAAGCATTTGAGATGCGGTGCTAATGACGAATGTTGAAAATTAGGTGGACTTATAAGATAAGGAATGAGGAGATTCTGCGCAGAACCGGAGAGGAAAGAAGTATGTAGAAAACACTGATAAGGAGAAGGGACAGGATGATAGGTTATCTGTCAAGACGTGAGAGAATAACTTCCATGGTACTAGAGGGAGTTGTAGAGAGCAAAACTGTAAAAGAAGACAGATATAGGAATATATACAGCAAATAATTGAGGACGCAGGTTGCTACTCTGAGACGGAGAGGTTAGCACAGGAGGGGAATTCTTGGCGGGCCGCATCAGTCCAGTCAGAAGACTGATGAAAAAAAAAAAAAAGAATTAAGGTCATGACATGTTTAAACAAAGCTGAACGCTCCTTATCAAAGATTTTACCTGGAAGAGATAATGATTCTGAAAGGGGAACCTCCGTGAATCTTCCGGTATGTCCTGTGAATTTTATCGTGGTAATTGTCACGAGACATTAAAACAGTGGCATTACCTTTATCGGTTAGAAGAACCATCGTCTCGGTCTCCTTGCGAAGCCACTGATATATTACTCAGTTGTGAGTGGGGATTTCATAACTGGTGTGTTACTTCTTCTGGTGACTCCATGGGAAACGGTCGAACACCTTCTTAAACGACGCTGATGAATGAATGTGTTGGCAAAACCTTTGGCCTAGGTACAAACTTCAGTCCTTTACTCAAAACCATGATAGTAGCGGCGTCCAAATCTCTGTCCGTCTTATTGATGATGAAACATGGAATAACAGTTTCTTGCTGCGTAGCCATCTCAAGCCGGCTAAACTTTGCCGTCTGTCTCGATGTGGCCACCTCGTGAACCGAGTTTGATGTTGCCCGTTTATGCCTTCTATCTAGTTTCATGAATTATAAGATAACTCCACAGATCCTGAGAGCTGGACGATAATACTTCTTTGCAAGCTTGACCAATGGTTCTGATGTGGTGTGTGAGTATGAGATATTATTATCGCGAGAAGTACCGAGCGAAAAGTTGTTGAAAGGAGTCGGAAGTTGTGTGACGCAGCCTGGTGAGGGGGGGGGGGGGGGGGGGGAAGGGTAGCCGCGCAGCATGAGAGGACGCAGCATGTCGTGGTCGTGATTTGGTATTAATTGAGGATTTTTGGTAACTGTCCCTTTTGTTGCATGTAGTTGTTGCCTGCTTGCGCAATGAAAGGATTTTGTCATATTTGTGTATGCATACACTGAAAGTATTTTTCGTATCTTTGCTGTCGCCGTGTCGTGCTTATTGAGTACAGACATCGTGATATAATTAAATTCTGTGTAAAGTTTGTCAGTGCTTAAATACTCTGTTTTGCGATTATAGTAAATTAAAGTGTTTATTGGTTTCTTTCGTTTTTTTTCCCACACCGTTTAAGGTTAGTCGACCAAACCCCCACGGAACACTCAAACTGTATATATGGTAGTAGTTATTGCAGTTATTATGACCATGCATTGCACTCTGCATGGATTGTAGTATTTCTTTTGAAATACTTTAAACATTTTTCTGATCACGCATTTGCAGCAGTAAGACGATGTAAGTTGTCAGTTGCGTGCAGAAGCATTGTAGAACAGTTTTTAGGGGATGTTAGAGAATATTTTGACTCGCAGATTCTTTAGAATTTGTTTCCTTAGGATTTGTAGGAAGAGTAATTAATTTCTATTGCTTTTTGTTCTCAAGAAGAATTCTATTAGTCTCAGAAGTGCAACGTCACTTATTTTCGCATGTCTTTCAGCGGAACAAACAATAATTACAAATATAAAAGGGTTTAAAAATAATTACCAATCAGTTTCACCTGTCGGCCTGTCTGCCAAGATTTCGTTTCGTTGGCCCACTGTGCAGTTAGAAATGTTCCGTCTTGTTACTGCATTTGCAAAATTTTGTGCAACAGCATAGCATTTTTGTTGCTTGCGCGCTGCTTCACGTTAATGCAAAACTTTTTGTTTCAACAACTTCCTAGTTCTGAGTTTCTTTTGTAACAGTGAGGTTAAGAGTTTTGTGTAAGATACATGTCTTGCACTTTGTATTATTTTCTTTATTGCTACAACGACAATGAAACCTAGAGCACAGGCGGGAATGGACAAGACTGTAGAGGTAGCTTCAAATGAACTGTCGGCAAACTTGAGATATAGTCCAGAAAATTCTTCACAGTAAGTGAAGTCAAGAAATTTTTGGGTCAATACTGTGAATAATCAGAGTGCAGACTGTCATTTGCCAGGAATGCATGACGAACTGCACGGAACTACACGCAGTTCACGCGATCAACATAGCGTAACAGATTCCGATTTTGTTATGAAAGATTCAGGTATCGAATAATGAATGATTTAGAAAGTCAAATAATGAAATTAGAGAACTTAATAATGAGATTGACGACGAACTTCATGCCGAGATCGAAGATATTTTTGCTAGGAGAGAGAAAATAATAATCAGTATGGGAAAAATCCTCCCCCCCCCCCCCGCCCCACCCCCGTGGACCTTGCCGTTGGTGGGGAGGCTTGCGTGCCTCAGCGATACAGATAGCCGTGCCGTAGGTGCAACCATAGCAGAGAGGTATCTGTTGAGAGGCCAGACAAACGTGTGGTTCCTGAAGAGGGCCAGCAGCCTTTTCAGTAGTTGCAGGGGCAACAGTCTGGATGATTGACTGATCTGGCCTTGTAACACTAACCAAAACGGCCTTGCTGTGCTGGTACTGCGAACAGTTGAAAGCAAGGGGAAACTACGGCCGTAATTTTTCCCAAGGGCATGCAGCTTTACTGTATGGTGAAATGATGATGGCGTCCTCTTGGGTAAAAAATTCCGGAGGTAAAATAGTCCCCCACTCGGATCACCGGGCGGGGACTACTCAAGAGGACGTCGTTATCAGGAGAAAAAAACTGGCACTCTTAGAAAACTTAAAAAGGGAAATAGATAGGTTAAAGTTAGATATAGTGCGAATTAGAGAAGTTCGGTGGCAGGAGGAACAAGACTTCTGGTCAGGTGAATACAGGGTTATAAATACAAAATCTAATAGGGGTAATGCAGGAGTCGGTTTAATAATGAATAAAAAAATAGGAGTGCGCGTAAGCTACTACAAACAGCATAGTAAACACATTATTGTGGCCAAGGTAGACACGAAGCCCATGCCTACTACAGTAGTACAAGTTTATATTCCGACTAGCTCTGCAGATGAGGAAGAAAGTGATTAAATGTATGACGAGATAGAAGAAATTATTCAGATAGTGAAGGGAGACGAAAATTTAATAGTCATGAGTGACTGTAATTCGGTAGTAGGAAAAGGGAGAGAAGAAAACATAGTAGGTGAATATGGATTGGGGGTAAGAAATGAAAGAGGAAGCCGCCTGGTAGAAATTTGCACAGGGTGTAACTTAATCATAGCTAAAACTTGGTTCAAGAATCATGAAAGAAGGTTGTATACATGGAAGAAGCGTGGAGATACTAGAAGGTATCAGAGATTTAGGAACCAGGTTTTAAATTGTAAGACATTTCCAGGGGCAGATGTGGACTCTGACCACAATCTATTGGTTATGAACTGTATATTAAAACTGAAGAAACTGCAAAAAGGTGGGACTTTACGGATAGGCGACCTGGATAAACTAACCAGAGGTTGTACAGAGTTTCAGGGAGAGATTAAGGGAACAATTGACAAGAATGGGGAAAAGAAATACAGTAGAAGAAGAATGGGTAGCTTCGAGGGATGAAGTAGTGAAGGCAGCACAGGATCAAGTAGGTAAAAAGACGAGGGCTAGTAGAAATTTTTGGGCAACAGAAGAAATATTGAATTTAATTGATGAAAGGAGAAAATATAAAAATGCAGTAAAGGAAAAATGCAAAAACGAACACGTCTCAAAATGAGATCGAAGGAAGCGCAAAATGGCTAAGCAGGGAAGGCTAGAGGATACATGTAAGGATGTAGAGCCTTATTTCACTAGGGGTAATATAGATACTGCCTACAGCAAAATTAAAGAGACTTTTGGAGAAAAGAGAACCACTTGTATGAATATCAAGAGCTCAGATGGAAACCCAGTTCTAAGCAAAGAAGGGAAAGCAGAAAGATGGAAGGAGTTTATAAAGGGTCTATACAAGTGCGATGTACTCGAGGACAATATTATGGAAATGGAAGAGGATGTAGATGAAGATGAAATGGGAGATATGATACTGCGTGAAGAGTTTGACAGAGCACTGGAAGACCTGAGTCGAAACAAGGCCCCGGGAGTAGACATCATTCCATTTAATCTACTGACAGCCTAGGGAGAGCCAGATCTGACAAAACTCTACCATCTGATGAGCAAGATGTATGAGACAGGCGAAATACCCTCATACTTCAAGAAGAATATAATAATTCCAATCCCAATGAAAGCAGGTGTTGACAGATGTGAAAATTACCGAACTATCAGTTTAGTAAGTCACGGCTGCAAAATACTCAGGTGAATTCTTTACAGACGAATGGAAATACTGGTAGAAGCCGACCTCGGGGAAGATCAGTTTGGATTCCATAGAAATGTTGGAACACGTGAGGGAATACTGGCCTTACGGCTTATCTTAGAAGAAAGATTAAGGAAAGGTAGACCTACGTTTCTAGCATTTGTAAATTTAGAGAAAGCTTTTTAAAATACTGAGTGGAATACTCTCTTTCAAATTCTGAAGGCGGCAGGGGTAAAACACAGGGAGCGAAAGGCTATTTACAGTTTCTACAGAAACCAGATGGCAGTTATAAGTAAGAGTCGCGGGGCATGAAAGGGAAGCAGTGGTTGGGAAGGGAATGATACAGGGTTATAGCCTATCCCCGATGCTATTCAATCTGTACATTGACTAAGCACTGAAGGAAACAAAATAAAAATTCGGAGTAGGTGTTAAAATCCATGGAGAAGAAATAAAACTTATGAGCTTCGCCGATGACATTGTAATTCTGTCAGAGATAGCAACAGACTTGGAAAAGCAGTTGAACGGAATGGACAGCGTTTTGAAAGGAAGATATAAGATGAACATCAACAAAAGCAAAACAAGGGTAATGGAATGTAGTCGAATTAAGTCGGGTGATACTGAGGGAATTAGATTAGGAAATGAGACACTTAAAGTAGTAAAGGAGTTTTGGTATTTGGGGAGGAAAATAACTAATGATGGTCGAAGTAGAGAGGATATAAAATGTAGACTGGCAATGGCAAGGAAAGCGTTTCTGAAGAAGAGAAGTTTGTAACATCGAGTATAGATCTAAGTGTCAGGAAGTCGTTTCTGAAAGTATTTGTATGGAGTGTAGCCATGTATGGGAGTGAAACATGAACGATAAGCAGTTTGGACAAGAAGAGAATAGAATTTTTCGAAATGTGGTGCTACAGAAGAATGCTGAAGATTAGATGGGTAGATAACATAACTAATGAGGAAGTACTGAGTAGAACTGGGGAGAAGAAGAGTTTGTGGCACAACTGGACTAAAAGAAGGGATGGGTTGGTAGGACATGTTCTGAGGCATCAAGGGATCACCAATTTAGTACTGGAGGGTAGCGTGGAGGGTAAAAATCGTAGAGGGAGACCAAGAGATGAATACACTATGCAGATTCAGAAGGATGTAGGTTGCAGTAGGTACTGGGAGATGAAGAACCTTGCACAGGATAGAGTAGCATGGAGAGCTGCATCAAACCAGTCTCAGGACTGAAGACCACAACAACAACAACAACAACAACATGGGAAAAATTACCGCCAGTAGCGTAACTGAAAACGTAGATGGAATTCGTATGAACGATATGCTGAGAGACGCAACAAAAACAGGCATGTTATGAGACATAAACCCCACAGTGTACATCACAGACGCTCCAGAAATATCCTCGAGACTGTCAGAATTATCGGTACAGGAATAGAGATCGCGGATCGCATGAGCACAGACGTTATGGCAATGAAGACGATTTCAGGCGTAATGATAATGACAGAGTTAACAGAAATTGGTGTGTCCGCTCAAATTATGATTCCGTACGTGGTGCTCAGGTTGTGGAAGTCAGGGCATCGAGCCCACGAGGCCATCAAATAATTACGATGACAAATCAAATCAAAATTGAAGGGAGCGCAGAAATTCAAATTCTTAGCGTAGTGCAACTGTAGAAATCAGGCCGCCCAACCCACGCAACAAGACCAGGCAAAACGAGCCGACACAACAGTTACTAGCAGCCACGCCTCCAAACAAACCGTTTGCAGTTTCCGACAGTCTGCATTCCAACGATATTAATTTAGTAGGTTTTGATGATGTTACAGATACTTCCTTAGAAGTAAATGACGGCTGTGAAAATACACTTGTAGATCCTATTGTAAAGATTTCTATAGGAATCGCTTTACTTTATACTGTACCTGATTCTGGTAGCCCAGTTAATGTGATTAGTGAGGCAGTGTTTAGTAAACGTGCCCTTTCATCTGTTTGCCCAACTTTTCCTCTATTAAAAAATAAATTGAAGGCAGTGATTCAAGGAAAGGGTGTAGATGTACGTAATCAAACGTCTTTAGTTTTCATGTGTCAGGGAGACGAGTATTCGGCGAATTTTCTGATAGTTATTCCTTTGTCAACAGAAACAATTGTGATTGTAGAGTTTCTATGTGAATATAAAGCGAGGTTAAATTTATGCCATGATTACGTAACGTTACAAGTACATTAGGTACCTGTAACTCTTAAATTTCGAGGATGTGAACTATTTGCATTTTCTCTATCCGCTCGACGCACAACAGTCACTGAATTTTTCTGACGATTGTGTGAACGACATTATAACATTTTATTGTGAAGCTGAACAATCTATTACCACAGAACACTTAATTGAAAGGAAAGTACTAAGAGGTGAAGTAGATTCTGATGCAGACACTCGTGGATTATTAAAAGTTTTGCAGTCACAATCTGAAGTTTTTTCTCACAAGACAGTAACTATGTGAATTTTCTTTATGAACTCAAGATTAAGACACATATTAAATTTTTTGTACCATCTTATGTTATTCCGTTGACATACAGAGGAAACGTTAAGCAAGAAATACAATCGATGCTACATCAGGGTATAATTGGGCGTGCTGTGAGTTCACACAACCGCCCGTTACACGTTGCTAAAAAGAAAGACGGTTTTATTAGACTGGTTCCCTATTCCAGACAGATCAACAATATAACACAAGTCCGCAGATCGTGGTCTAGTGGCTAGCGTTGCTACTTCTGAATCAAGGGGTCCCCAGTTCGATTCCCGGCCGGGTTGGGGATTTTTACTGCCTGGAGATTTGGTGTTTGTGTTGTCCTTATCATTTCAACATCATCATCGTTCGTGAGACTGAATAAATTGGACTGTGAAAAAATTGGGACTTTTTACGGCCACTGATTACCGCGCAGTTGAGCGCCCCACAAACCAAACATCATCAGTATAGAAACAGAAAAAAAAAACCCTAGACGATCTGTTGCAGAAATTTTATGATGAAGAGTCTATGTCTTCTCTTGCTTTTTGGCAAATTGAATTACATACTGAATGACTGAAATTTACAGCCTTTCTCTGTTTTGGAAACTGCTACCAGTTTCGAAGCTTACCGTTTTGTGCCTACGTTTCATCTGCTGCATTTGTAAGTGATCTGAATATTAGCTTACCAAAACATTTGAAAGACAGGATCATCACCTACATAAAGAAATTTTGACTGTGGAAAATTTGTGGACAGGACACAACCAGGTATTGAGCGAACTATTACAGACGTTTCCTGAGCAAGGCATTACAGTCAGTTTAGAAAAATCAGAATTTGGTAAAAAGCATATTTAATTTCTTGGCCACAATATCTCCGTGGCAGATATATCACCCGAACAAGAAAAACTGAAAGCAATTGAAGAAATACCTATAGCTTTACACAAACAACAACTTATAGGATTCTTAGAAGTTGTGAATTTTTATCGACGTTTCATCAGCTTAGAGAACTTATCTACACGTAGACTGTGTCAACTAACATGTAAGAATAGAGTCTGGGTCTGGAATGATCTGAAAAGTGCATTGCTTAATGCACCCATATTATCACATCCTGATCTATATCTTGACTTCTGCGTTTCGACAAATAGTTCAATACAAGATTTGGTGTATACTTGTTTCAAGAAACTGTAGAAAATGGAATGCTTACACAGAGTAGTATAGCTTTTCCAGTTGTCTCTCAACCAAAACTGAACGTAACTATTCTGTCATTGAGCCATAGTTTTAGCATTTGATAAATTTCGTTACTTTTTGCAAGGTAGACACACTAATGTATAGAACCGATCATTGAACATTTCAGTTTCTTATAACAGCGAAACTAAATCATAATCGTTTACATGTTGGGCTTTATTGCTTCAGCAATTAAGTTTGACTGTGATTTGCATTCCGGATTCAGAAAAAATTTTTTGCTGATGCACTTTCACGCACACCTGTTGGTATAGTTCAGAGTAATGACGAAGATTGCAAGGAAAATAATTTAGGTTTGTCATATATGCAAAAAGTAGCCTTTGAAAACTTTATTTCAGCTTCGGTATATGATATTGCTCATGAACAGAAGTGGAATCCAATCCGGAAAGACTTAAAAGAGAAGTGGCAAAACAAATCAAATACTGCGATGACATAGTTCTACCTTACAAATAATAACATTTCATTCAGACGTAGATGTCCTGACAGTTATATTTGGGTACTGTGCATCCCACACGAACTCGTCACAAACTCATTTGGTACACGGATCTGTCACGCACCACATGCTACTTTGACAATATGGAAAAGCGAATTCGTACTGTCTTGGCAAAATTCAAATTGTGCCAAAAGGCAAAATCACTTACCGTTACAAACAGAACACCATTATTTCCGATCATTCCTGTGAAACTAACAGAATCAGCTGCTGCTGACATTTTCGGTCCTGTTACGAGATCTAATCATGGTCATTCATTTGTTTTTGTAGCTGTTGAGCTTGCCTCTAAATTTGTGTCCTTCACACCTTTACTGGAAGGTACTGCAAAATCTGTTTCTATAGCATCCGCAAAGAACCTTCTGAAATAATTAGGGCATGCTGACAAAGTAATTTCTGATAATGCCCACGATTTCGTCCTAATACACGGCTAAAATCTTTGAGACGTAGAAGAATTAAAGCAATATTTATATCACGTTCTAAGCCATCTTGTAACCCTTAGTACGCATTGTGAAGGAATTAGGTAAACTTTGCAGGTTGTATTGCTATCGTCAACTCAGGAATAGGTATCTGCACCTATCTGATTATCAAAATATTAACGAACCACCGAATGATTCTACAACGTTGCCTCCACTCTTTGCATTAAAGAATAAAGCGCCACCAGACCGTATTAAATAATTAGTAGCCTTTCCTACACAACGTCATTTAAGACACGGTGAATTAACTAACATAGCATTAAAAAACATCAAGAAGGCTGCAGGAAAAAGGGAGAAGCTATGGAATCCACGAGAGACAACAAGAGCTTACAGGAAGGTCAGAAAATGTTGCTCAAATCCCATTGTTCATCTCATAAAGGAAAGTCTTTAAGTAGCAAGTTTTTCTTGGTGTATGAAGGTCCTTTTCGCATACAGTGAATCGCAAATGCAAATACTGTGAAACTTGAAAACATACGCACAAATAAATCACGAGGTATTTGTCATGTATCGAACATCAAAGTGTACAAAGAGGAACCATAGGAGGTTTACTGAACTTTGGTAAACATACGCAGTGACGAGCAACGGTGTCCCAGCTGTTGCAATGCAATTCCTTATTTTAGCTGCAATTCCTTATTTTAGCTTTCAGCACTGTTTCATATTCTTCAACTAATCTCTATATCAGTTATTGTATCTCTTGCTGTCAATCTACTTAACAGGAAATTTAATGACTAGTGATGATCTATGATTCGTGTTGTTTGAAGAAAAGTACTTTGAATTTGGTAAGCATAGTTTAACAAGCTGATAATACCGCGGAAACAGACAATTTTTTTTGCATCTGTATTTGCGCTATGACAATATGGAATTTTAAGCCATCTGTGAACGACTTGTATTCAGCTGGTTTTATTCTGAGTTTACTGTAGAAGTATCTGACTGAAGCGTAATACTGTTATCTTATTGCATAAGTTTGGAACTTTTCTTTTGAGATCTTGGTGTAACAGCGTAGACTTTGTTTTGAGGTTCTAAGATACCATTTTTTTTCTTCAGAAAGATAGTTTGCACATGTAATGGAGTTTGTTGTGATTTGTGGTAACTTGTGATGTGCATTTTTCTATACCTTTACCAGACAGAATACAGTGTTATTTTTGAGGAAAGTGCATGCGATGACTTTTTCTGTAGGTACATATTTTGTGAAGTAGGTCATGAATTCTAGTTATAACTGATGACTTTATTTTTGGTTCTGAATTGACAAAGGTATTTGTGATGTGCAGCAGTTTAACTAGGAACGTTTGTGACTGATGCTTGTTCTGCTATTTAGGAAGCATTTTCAAGAGTGATAATTTCAGAGCTGTGAATATACACATAATATATCTGGGAATAATGCGCGATATAGACGTTAAATATGATGAGGAATTTTGCCTTTGGACTTGTGAGGCTTATGACCTTATTATTGTTTATTATGGTGCTGCTATGGAGGATTATGGTACAATTATGGTATATTACGTGAAATGGATTGTTATTCATAGGGCATTATGCTGAAGGTTAATGAAATATGATGTTGTGAGGCAGACAGACGAAGCATTATGTGCGATTTAATGAGGAAACAAAGGATTTCTGAAAGGACAGTACTATTGAGGTTTTGTTGCTACTGAAGATATACATTATGACGTTAAGAGCTATCGATTATGGAAAGAACGCGAATTACAGTTTAGATACCAATCATATCTGCTATATACATTGAAAACTCCAGAAAACACGAAACTTTTACCTTTATGAAACACCAGCGCTTGCAGATGACACGTTTTCTTTTCAATTATTTGGAGATAAGAGCTCATATATGGATGGATCTCTCGAGTAATGAACATGTATAATTGTGCAAAGATTTTTTTATCTACTGCCAAATTATGTGAGGAATGTGTGAAATGAATTTTGTCGAGTAACGAGCATGGATAGTTTTAGAAAGATTTTTCTCTACCGCTGAATTACGTGCGTGAGACATGTGTGAAACGAATCTTCTAGCTTTGCGAAATAGTAAAATGAAATTCTCTCAGTTAATTTTTTTTTTTACTTATTGCTGTTCACACTTACGATACTCTATTTTTGTATGTGACATGATCATAATTGAATTTTTCAGGTATTGCAGGAGTGATGAAAAATCACAGAACTGTATGTGTTGAATCACCTAAGGCATATTTTCGGATTGGATTATAAAGTATGTAGCGAGAGTGCAACATACTAACAATACGCATGTTGAGTAGGCTGTTACCAAAGACTCGAGATTCCAGAAGAAACCAGTCGCGTTAAAAATATTGATCCGTGACTTGTATATAAATTTGTTACGCATTTCGACAACTTTTTCTTTTCATCTTGTAGTATTTTTATACCTTGATGAAAGTTCATCAGCTATGGTTTTATGCATGTTGTAAATATTTGGGTAAAATAACTTACTTCAATAATTTCTATTTAAAAAATTTTCAGACATTCTCTTACGGTTCTGCTACACCAGTGAGACAATGTCGATTCTATCACGTTCGTTAATGATTGTAAAATGATGATTCTTTTTTCTCTTGTCATTAAGCAATATTGAAAACTCAAGAGGAGAGTTATTTACTTCATTTTCGGTTAATAAATCATTTCTTTCAGCTAGTTCTGAACAGTTTGAGAACAAATCTTTTTTTGTGTTGCATCTTAGAGTAAGTTATGTCATTATTAGTTGCTCTATAAGATATGTAGTTTGAACGTTGTATTTATTTTGTTTTGAGATTATCTAAGTATGGCCATACGATTCTGACTCCAAACGATTCTGGCGCCATAAGATTATGACTCCACACAACTTTGACTCCATAAAAGTATGCCTCTATTTCATTCTAACTGTATACAGTTCTGATTCCATAGAGGTATGACTCTATTCGATTCTGACTCTATACAGTTCTGACTCCAAACTCAGATTATCTGACGTTTAACATGTGACGATACTGATCTTCTGATGCTACTTACTATTTTCTGTTTGATGATCGTCATGTAAACAGTACTATGATTTAAAAAAAATGAAATAATTATATTGTAACAATAAGGAAGTACTTGTGATAATCACAGACACATTACTCAATAACTGAAGGTGTAATAACTTATGAGGACCAAACTGGGTATGCACTCATAAGAAAAGAGGTACTTTACTGACTTACATGGATTGAAACTCAGGTCACTTATATAGTATAAGAAGAAATTGAATGTATATGCACATATATCTTTTGTTAAATATCTACGACAGAAACTCGATTATATGAATTCACTTTATGATTGTCTATAATTTTACTGTGTGTATGAATGCATCTTCGAGCAATGCTAATTTTCCCTTGTATGATCATTTAAACCACATGTAATTACTATGTATGTAACAACTCTGGGACCTATAGTTAATTGTAACATTTTTTTAACTATGCCACAATTATGTCTTTAGGCAAATCTGAATGTCGTTCAGTGCTGTTCTATGTCACACACTTTGCATGTTCATGGAAAAAAAAGCATGTACTTTATGGTAAGCTGTGCAATGTACCATCAGAAACTGAATTAAAATATAACAAGTTTGCCACTATATGTTTGACGGAGGCTTCATATTCATAACTGTGCATCAATAAATTTGGCACACTTATGTAATTATCTGTGGTCATATGTATTTTGAGTCATTTACTGAGCACTGAGCTTATGTGCGTACTCGCATAATGTTGAATTTTATATTTAAGTGTGTATAACTTACTATTATTCATTTACTCACTATGATTCGTTTCTGTTATTGTGTAATATTAGACTTTTGATCTTGTATGTCAGTTATGAGAACCTGTTTTCTCAAAGAGATCCATGCTTTTGATCTTCATGAGTTCTTCGGTACTCAACAAGGTATACTTATGCCTTATACTATTACTACAGATTTTTTACAGTGTTTTTATCGGAACATGAAAAGGAGTGACAAACTAAACCATTTTGGTGTAGTTGTCAGTGGATATAATGTAAGTAACGAGTCGCTGAGTCTGCTTACATCTCAGAATTGTGTGTAGTCCAACGAGCATTAACATTTTGGTGTGGTTGTCAGTAAACATAGTGTGAGTTGTCCTTGAGACTGCTGCTCCAAAATATGTGTTTCTTTGCCTGTTTTTTTTTGCCAGATAATTCTTAAACATTTGAAGAACTATAACATTTAGTTATCCTGTCAAATGAAGCACTATTTATGTCATGGGAGAAGAGTACTTACATGCACGAGATCATACTTTATATTATTTTTTCTTGACTACATTGTAAGCTTGTAAATTTCCTATTATTTACAAAACTTATGTAATCTTGAGCATTTATTTATGTATTCTACCACATCCGCAAAACATCTGATGCTATTTTTATCAATATTATGATGTAAAAATTTTGCATTTGCTCCTTACCAACATATTACGAAGAATCACCTCATAAAGTTCTTAAAACTGAGGGTGGGAGCAATGAAAGTTGGGTGCTAATACTTCTTTGTAAATCTGACCAATGATTCTGCTTTGATGTGCATACACAAACTCTGAGTATGAGATATTATTATCACGAGTAGTAGCGAGTGAACAGTTGTTGAGAAGAGTCGGAAATGGTCAGACGCAGCCCGTGGTGGAGAGAAGCTGCGCAATATTAAAGGTTGCAACTTCCCGTGATCGTGCTAGTAGTGCCAGAGGGAACCTTGGTATAAATTGAGGATTTTTTATAATTTGCCTTTTTCTTGCTTGCTTGCGTACTGGAGGCATTTTGTCAGACTTGTGTAGGTACGCATTGAAAGTAATATACGTATATTTGTTGTACCAGAGACATGTTTATTGAGTATAAACATTGTAGAATAACTAAAGTCTGTGTAAAGTTTGTCAGTGTTTAAATAATCTATTTTGCGAATATAGTAAATTAAACTCTTCATTGGTTTCTTTCATTTCTTTTGCACCTCTTGATCATTCAGACTCTCTATATAAAAAAATGACAGTAGTTATTGCAATTATTATGACCATGCATTGCACTATTCATAGATCGCAATATTTCGTTTGAAATACTTTTAACATGTGGCTGATGACGTAGTTGCAGCGGCAAGACGAGGTAAGTTGTCCATTTTATTCAGGAGCATTGCAGAATGGTTGTTAGGGGTTGTTACAGAATATTTTAAAACTCGCAGACAGAAAACTGAGAATTCCATTAGGATTTGTAGGGAGAGTAATTAATTTCTGTTTCTTTTCGTTCTCAGACAGAATTCTATTATTGCCAGAGACGCTACGTCACGTATTTCAGTACGTATTTCAGCAGAACAAACAATAATTACAAATAAACACGAGTTTAAAAATATTCGTAACAACTCCTAACAACTGTTCTGCAATGCTCCTTTCCGCTGCAACTACGTGATCAGCAACACGCGAACAGTATTACAAAAGCAGTACTGCGATCCATGCAGAATGCAATGCATCGTCATAATAACTGCATCAAGTATTGCCATATTCTTTTTTTTATATAGAGAGTTTGAATGACCAATAGGGGTTTCGACAACTAGCTTTAAATGGCGTGGGAAAAAATGAAAGAAACCAATAAAGACATTAATTTACTATATACGCAAAATAGATCTTTTAAACACAGACAAACTTTACACAGACTTTAATTATTCTACAATGTCTATACTCAATAAACACGTCTCTGGTACAACAAAGATACTTACATTACTCTCAATGTGTGCCTACACAAGTGTGACAAAATCGCTCCAGTACGAAAGCAAGCAATAACTGCGTGCTACAGAAAGGCTAATTATGAAAAAACCTCAATTTATACTAAAGTTCCCTCCGGTGCTACTAGCACGATCACAGCAGGCTGCGACCTCTCACGTTGCGGGGCTTCCCTCCACAGCAGGCTGCGTCTGACCACTTCCGACTCCTCTCAACAACTGTTCGCTCGCTGCTACTCGCGATGATAGTATCTCAGAATAAGAGTTTGTGTATGCACGCCACAGCGGAATCATTTGTCAACTTTGAAAACGAGTATTAACGTCCAACTTTCCACATCTTCTGATGAAAGTGATAAAGATGTTCAGACGGGAGGCCCTAGCCACACGACATTTCCATTTCCATCAGATCTAACTTTCGACAGATAAACCGGATCCTCTCCTTAGCAACACAAGCACCAGCTTTTCTTAAAATCTTATTAATAGCAGTCGAGCTTAAAAATGTACGAACCTGGCAAACTTCGTAATTATGCCACTGTCATGGCTTTAGTAAAAGGCTTAAAGAGGTCAATAACCTTGCCATTAAGTGGCGTACACTTCAGACTATCTCGTTCCCACAGACGCAATTGATGTGCAACTTTATATTTTCACGACGCAATGACTGCTACATTAAAATTCGGGAGTGCAGCCACATAGATTTCACTTCTCCTGATGCTACAGCTGTGAATCATTCACAGCCGAATGACTAATAGTCCAGCACTCGGTCCGTGCTCTTAAACTCGCGCACCCCGCCACTGTGCATGCCGCCAATCAACGTCTCTGACGCCTTGTGTATCTGTGGATACAAGCGCAGTGGGGCGGTCCGCGAGCATAAAAGGATGGAGTGAATGCTCAAGCGTCAGTCATTCGGCTCCTTTGAAGATAGATAAACGATACACAGCCGGAACATCAGAAGAATATTCTTTGTATGTCTGTCTTTATACAGATGGTTGCAGAACCTCTTCTGTTCAATACAGAATGTCAATCCAAGACACTTCCCAGCCGTCTAAATTTCCAAATTGTTATTTTATTGAGCAACCAGTTTCGGCGATATATTGCGCCATCTTCAATCCCCTGACCGACATGCTGGAAGATTGCCACCTCAGCTCCAGTCAAAAGAGGAGCCATCGTTCATTTACTGCTACCTGTATATTTTTTGACATGACGATCACTTCAGTCATCACCCGCTGCATGAAGTGATCGCTATGTCTAAAATCTTACGTTACTAGTCACTGAAATCTGACCCATATTTTGACTGAACTAGAAGTGGGAATTTTCCTACTTGTCGGGCAGGAAGCCTGAAGATGGCGTAGCATATCGCCTAAACTGATTGCTCAATAAAATAATAATTTGGAAATTTAGACAGCTGAATGGTGTTATGATTTGACCTTCTGTATCGGAAAAAGAAGTGGAATTGCGCCATGAAAACATGAATATCCACATTCAACAACTCTATCAATGAAGCCAGTCTGAATAACTGTTTGGGCAAAGACCGAAGATGGACCAACACGTTAATCACTTGTTGAGTTTGTGAAGCTCTTTCTCTTGGATAAAGTATCAAATTTTTCTGAAACTGTAATCATTTGTTTGTCGGTAGATGTACATAACGTATACCGGTTTCCGTCCCATTCGCATTATTGTTTCGTGGTGTGTCGTTTTTTTTCCTTTTGTCTTAGAGTTTATTTCGCTAACATGAACATCAAAATTTCCTGAATTCTGACAGCAACGCTTCCGGACGATTGCAAAAGGCCACAACATCATCATGTCACTGCCCTGTGAAAGCCACGGCTACCAACGCACGAACACTCGTCGATATCACCGTGCTGTTTGTCAATGGCAGGTAAGCTCGGTCCCCAACCCTTCGAACAATTTTAATTTTTGGTAATTCTGTTGTACGAACTCCGTCATGTTATCACCGTATCTAAATTCATCTAGGTCTCATGTGTTCAACTGACAAGCTTGTATTGAGCAAAGAATAATCCTTACCTCAATTACGAGAAGCATAGCATGACAGAGTTTGGATATTACTGTAATTCTCCAACAAGTCTACTAGTTGTAAACATCTATAAGAGAAACTACTCATAGTTTTCTTCATCAACTGAAAGGCATGATAATGGAGGAGCATAAGGCTGCAGATAGGAAGAATTCTGTTCAACAAATAGTGGTAAGAAATACCTGTCAGAAAGTGTTCCATGCATCTCTAAATATTATTATTATTATTGGTAGTAGTAGTATTATGGATGTATGTAGTTATATTTAGGGCTTTGTTATTATTATTATTACTATTACAGTACTAGGGGACTGCCTGGACTACCATGACAGCTACATCAGACCTGTAACTGTCAGTTTTATCACAGGATGTGCCCACTCTCATACACATTCAGTGCGATAGGTTTGAATGTTGCATGGTAATAGGATAACATACACACACAATCGTTATCGCTGTAGTCGATCTACGTATGTTAATATATGAAGCAAGAACCGATGCTATGTACCTAACCAGTGCAAGATGGTGATCATGTGAATGTTGAGAACAATGGATATGTGCTCTAACCAGCCTTGTTTTCAGATGTTAGCTTCCTCTAGACAGAATAGCTACAAAGTACAAATACTTTTCACACGAAGACATCTCTGTTTAACTCGAAAGTAATGTCATGTCTTTGCAAGGTTATACATACATCACATATACACGACAATATGTCACAGTTGCCACACAATTATGCTGCGCATACACCGCAGTTCACCACAATTATGTTACACATACATCATACAAACTTAACATTTATGACAAATACTTGCAATTACATTGTACATATATCATACATATATTGAACTTAAGTTGCGCCACATGTGATGGGAATGCATTGCCACTACTTCTCCTTTGAGACACAGAGGCTGTTGTCGCAGGTTTGACCACCATACACTTCTTCTCGCTAAGTGACAGGATTGTTGCTAAAAGCAGGCAGACAACTGTGTATTTCGCTGCGCAGTGAGTCAGCACTTCATAGCCGCACAAGACACACAGAAACGCTCAAAACTTGTGATCGGTAACATCAGTGGAACTGCATGATTTCCGATCAAAAAGATGGTTTAACCGCTCAAGCACACACTTGCTGCTACGATAACAACGAGCACTGTATATCAAAGACAATAATATTATTCATTTACCGAAACATCTATATTTAAAGCTACCATACATGTAAGGGACGTCAGATGGTGAACATGTCGAAGTTATAGCAGCAAGGCAGTCACTCTTAAAATATTAGTACAAGTGGTGAATGCAGAAAATGCAATGATAAAGTATAATAGACTTAATATATTTTTTTTCTTTTTTCTCGTAACTGACAAGACACTACCAACACAGTAGCAGTATATGTCCAACAAGGAAATAACCTACTGTTTCAACCAATATGGTAAAATACATGTAAATGTTGGTGTGAAGGCAGATCAGGAATTCTACCCAGTGGTGGTATTTGAAAACCCACGATTTAATTATGCCAAAGTAGCATTATAGCTGCATGAGTAGAGTCATTTATGTGGAGCTTGAATGAAGATTTTTGCTTTGTTTCTTAGAAACATGAGCATACCCCCCCCCCCCACCCTCCCCTCAATGATAGTGAGTGAACCTACAATATCTGTAGGCTGCTTCCTAAAAAATTTTTAAATATCTAAGAACAGAGAGTGCACATATCTATAGGAGCGTCCCTTTAAAAATATTATGTTTACTAGGTACACAACACAGCATCATCCACAGTATTGACTCAGCTGACAGGCTTATGTCTACTCGTTCTATGAGAAATTGTGAAGTTATCTGTGGGAGATGACATGCAAAACTTGTTGAACATCAGAAGAAACCATCATTCAACTCTATGATCCACACTGTACATTAATAACTGTAAATGCTTGAAGCAGCTGTGTTGGATATAGGCACTTAACTACAGACTTAATTAATTATTCTCACTCATCCTATGCATATGTAGGAATTTACGAGTTAAACTGTTTATAAGCTGTATAAGTATTATTTATTCATGTACAAAATTTGCTATATCCTAGTGTAAATGAACAGTCATCACCATGACTGAGTGTATGAAACAACCATGACACAAGCGTCTTATAGTAAATGACTGGTCTGCAATGATAAAGGAAACTTGGAGAATGAAAGTTACAGCTTGCTATTCCTGAGAATAAATGTACTTTGACTGTTGAACGATCTGACTGTGGAAAGACTAATCTTATTCTGTCACGGTTAATATAGTCTAAGATGATTTGTTTTAAGCATTTATATATATTTTCAAAATCCCTATTTCAGCCTAAATATCAAGATTTACATGAAATTTTGCACAGCATTGGTGGAGTAACCTATTAGATATTCAGCAAAATCGGTGATATTTCACCATATAGGAAAGTAAAACAAAGCAGTGTTTTCATAGCTGACATTTTAGCGAAAAATTGGGATCCGATACGGAAATATTTTTGTTTCGGTCATTGTATGAAAGCTGTATCTTTTACTTGTGCCAGACATATTCCAAGATTCTGTAGCAGTTGGTCAGAGATAAGGCAAATCTCAATATCACTTTCAAACAGGACATTACAAATTAACATAATTCTCATTTAATATTCGGTCTCGGTTGCACATTTTTAATTAGGTTACACAGTTTGATTACTCTGGATCTTCTTCAGATCCAAGTCGCTGCTTCGGCAACTGTATTGTCTATTCAGAATCACATGTCACAGTACTCAGCTATGTGGTTCTGAATAAACAAGACAAGTTGTTGACACAACTACTTACATCTGAAGATAATCCAGAGTGATTAAAATATTTAATTTAATTAAAGGTGTGTGACTAAGACAAAACATAACAGGAGAATTATCTGAAATATTTATACAGTTGCTCAATCTCTCAAGGCAACTATGTCGACTAAATAAATGTAAAACACATTTACCAGTGCTATGTAGGAACTGTCATGCAGTTCAACGAATTTGTTATCACTGACAATGATTGCTGGAACAAGGAAATTGAATGACAGTCAATATATCGGTAGTTCCTACATAAATGGCAGTGTACCAGTCACAATTGCGTCAGTAAACTGTAGGCTATGGACAAATTTTCATGTATGGCATGTACTTATATCTTTTCATTAATTGAAAAATCGTGGCAGTCAACTCAAAATTAATAGAACTGGGAAGTCTTATCGAGGTGTTAACTAGAAAAGGTGAGATTCTGAATGACAAAATTGAAGATGTCAACACAGTACTAGCGGATTCACTTAATTTTACCTGAGGAATAGGTACGAAAGTTGCATACCATCACCACTAGTA
The DNA here is from genome assembly GCF_021461395.2 of Schistocerca americana. Taxonomy (NCBI): domain Eukaryota; kingdom Metazoa; phylum Arthropoda; class Insecta; order Orthoptera; family Acrididae; genus Schistocerca; species Schistocerca americana. The sequence continues at coordinate 157,531,588 of NC_060119.1, read as the reverse complement.
GCCGTAGCGTGTATGTGTAAGGTGTACAGCATCACAAAACTGGCTTAATATACATCAGCATGTTGGCGACAAAGCGTAAAGTTATTGAAGAGTGGGAAGCTATTCAACAAAAATTACTACTGATAAAATTAGGACAATGAGAATGACAACAGGAACATTTAAAACACTTATAAACAGTCGGAAAAGGCACTCAGATACAATCAATGGAGGCATAAGAGCAGGAGAAGAAAAAGAGGATGCAGAACAAGGGAACACTATTACAATTTACCTCAAGGAACTCAGTGACAGACACCATATATAGGCTCAGGGAGGATAATCCAAATATGGTAGGTAGCCAAACTATACATTTAAACAAGGATGCAAAACAGGTGAGAAATAGTAAATCCGAGAGAAAATCTGGTTTATTAGAGCTAATATCCTTCAAAACTTCAAGTTGTCATAAGTATCTGTCGAAGGAGAAGCAAACATATGGTGAATATTATGTCTGCCAAATGCAGACAAAAAAGGCGACAACCCAAAAGAACATATAGAAATGTATAAAAGTACGAAATAGAATAATATTACTGAAGCCACATAAGGGCAGATTTAATACACTGCTCTTGGTCTTAGTAAAAAAAAAAAAAAAAAAAAAAAAACTCTCATATCTCAAGATCGTGAGTTCAGTCCTCATCCCGGGCACTGGAAAAGAACTATATAGGGTGATATTTTCCACCGTGTACAAACACTAGTGACTGATCGATGAGAGGATACGTAACAAAAAGGGTCTAATAAACTTACGCCCAGAAATGCACGGTTTCCATGCTAGAGACTGTTTATTCAGTCCTACACCGATACAGAGACTACAGTCTAATAAGCGTTGTACCAAGCGGCCACAGTTACAGTATGGGTTGAAAATGGTTTCCATGTGCCTCATGGCATGCGTGTACGAGCCGTAGCATGTTCTCACACGTTCACATCGGCAGGTCGCATCCGAATAGTGTCAAAGGCAGCGTGAATACACTGTCCAGTGTCTCCACATATGGAATGGACTCTTCATACACGATACTTTTGAGACGGCCCTACAACCAGTAATCGCATGGGTTGAGATCCGGTCAACGAGCAGGCCATGCAACTGGATCAATAATTCAAGAACAGTCTTAATCACATTTATTATTGTTATAATACCGCCAACCGGTTTCAGCCCGAGATAGGGGTCATCTTCTGGGCGTTTACACCTTTGGCCGACTACTGGTGGTGCCACTCCTGTCTACATAACGTTATGTAGACAGTAGTGACACCACCGGCATTCGGCCAATGGTGTAAACGCCCAGAAGATGATCCCTATGTCGGGTTGAAACCGGTTGGCGGTGTTATAACAATAATAAATGCGATTAAGACTGTTCTTGAATTATTGATTAATCATACTAATCGCTGTTTCTCTCAACAACCATGTTGTCAAAAAATCCATGCAACTGGAGCCCGCTTGTCCGATCCATCGAGCAGGGAAGACACGATTGAGATGCATTAACGGTAAAGTGAGCTGTAGCGCCATCATGTAGGAGCCACATAACCCTTAGAATCATCAATGGCACTTCTCCCAACATGGACGACAAAATCACCTACAAGATACGCCTATAGTTCCGACCTGTTACACTAAGTGAAAGGAAGACTGATCCAAAAATACGGTCGCCAGTTAGCCCACACATTCCGGCTGCACCGACACTGGTGACTCGTTGTCATTATACCACGAGGGTTCAGTTTACAGCCCCACAGATGACTGTCATGAAAGCTGAAGATACCGCTCTACGTAAAGGTGGCCTCATCTGTGAATGGGACGGATGACACTAATCCCGGAATCGTGGTTGCCTGGTGAAGAGACTGGAGACAAAACTGCTCGTGACGTGGATGGTCCGTCACTAGGAAGCCCTGCACATGCTGTAAGTGATAAGGGTAGTAACAACTGTCATGGAGAACGTTCCCCAAGGTCGTCTGGCTTTTCTTGTACTGACAGGCAAGCTGCCTGGTACTGAGACAGCGGTCGCCTTGCACAGTGTTAATCACATTTTCCTCCAAGTCTGGTGTCCGAACATTTCGGGTACGTCGTTCATGATTTCCTGCTTCCTGAAACGACCCTGTCTCAGACTAACGGCGAAACACGGTTCCAAACACTGAATGCTGTGGTTGCTGTCGGCGGGTAGGTTTTCTGATTAACCTTGCTGCCCGCCGCCCGTTGTCATTTCCCTTTCCGTAAGTAATTACCATGTCGGCAAGCTCTCCGTCGAATACGGAACCATGGCGTACAACTCTGGACCACACCCACTACAAGGTCAGTCAGCAAGATAAGTGAACTGGTCACAACATTACCAATTACTAAGGCAGGAGAGGGCGCTAGGGCAACTGTTAGAGGAACAATATCGCCCTCTAGGAGGAAACCACGCATACCGTAACTGCAGCTGCATGGTACAGTTCGTATTAGACCGCAGTCTCTGTAACAAAGTATGATTGAATAAATGGTCTCTAGCATAGAACCATGCATTTCTGGACATAAGTTCATTACACTTTTTTTGTTCAGTATCCTCTCATTGATAAATTCCTAGAATTTGTAAACGGTGCAAAAAGTGACGCTGTATACTGCTATGCATTTGTATTTGTCTTGGTGTCTAATTGGTATAGTGCTTGACTACAGATTAAAAGAATCGGATTCAAGTCTCAGCCAGTTTCATTTTTATCATGATTTCTTCCGTTACCTGTGGTAATGATCTGTTATTGTGAAAAATCCGTTTTGCCTCTTGTGAAAGAGGTCTGTAGTAATACATCCAGTTTACAGATCACATATCAATTATTTACAGACATATTTTTTAAACTGATATGTATTGACATTAGCTGAGAAAATCATTGGTTATGGAAAATGAAGGACAAGGGACATAAATCTGATAAGGGCTATCTTGATTGTGTTTATATTGCGAATAATCAATTACCATGTGTGCAGTGAAACTAAATATTCATAGCGTGATTCTCTTCCTACTAGCTCAGTCAGGCGTGCTGGCTTGCTGGAGACGTTGCTGTTGCACCAGAAGGCAGCTGACAATCCTGTGGCACGTCACCAGTATCTAGGCATTATCGTCCTACATGGAGTTCTCTGTTAGGGGCTTGCCCTGGATGTCCAGCTAACAGCACAGAGCAGACAACAACGACCTGAGCCACTGCTGGAGGTGGCTGTATCCAGTGAGTAAGAAGACATGATGTGATGAAGCATTTGCCGCACTTATTTTGGCTGCGACATTGCTGGGCCAAGTAACCGCCGGAGGCCGCAGCTGGGACGTGAGTGAGCTCGTTGGTGGCATCAAAGAGGAGGCGGAAACAGAAACAGGCTTGAACAACGAGGAGTACCTTACGACTGGACACAGTATGGGAAGTCACAACGCTTAACATGAGGCTTGTCCAGTTGGAGAGCGTATAGTGTCTTTTCCTAGTGTCCAGAAGAAGGCGGTAGCCACAGCTAGAAACCAGAATTGCTGGATATCATTCACTGCTGTAAAGTACATCTACATGTACCAGGACCTATGACCGGTGCTCTATTAGTAGCGTCTTTGACCAGTATTCGTAACGTCCTGGGTCCCGGGTTCGAACTTCAATACGGCTTAAATTTTAAATAAAAATCATCCGAAACGACCGCCGAAGCTTGTGGCATAAGAAATCACCTGCTTTCTGCCAACAGTTCTATAAAAGTGGGCGGAGGAGCAAACAGAGGTTCCGGGCATTAATTTGCCCTTGGGGTCGAAAGCTGCCCCTAAAAGGCGGAAGAATCACCAATGATCAGCAACATGAAGATGCAAAAGGTTATGGAAACCACTGCATTAAAGACACATAAGGTGCATCCATAGGGCACGTGGCCTGTAACTGAAAACAGTGTTATGATGATCTCTCCATTGGCAAATTATTCCGGATTAGACCCCTTTCGTGTCTCCAGGAGGTGAATGCCAAGGAGGAGGTAACCAAAGGAAGAAGAGCGAATAACCATCAGTTCACACGAACGTAGGATAATATCTATAGCAGCAAAACATCTCATAAAGGATGTAGGATTCGTTATCAGTAGGGAGGTGGGCAGAGAGCGAGTTACTGTGAATTGTTCAATGACGCGGTTATTGTCATCAGAATCGACAGCAAACCAACACCGGCAACGATAGTTCGGATGTACATACCGACGTCGCAAGTGTAAGAAATAAAACATAGTGACATTCGTTTCTGTTTATCCATAGTGTCATAATAAATTTTACACCCGTCCAAGTGTAAGATAAACAGACGACAATACAGTAATAGTAAAAAGGCAGTGCATAGATGTACGACAAAACTGTCAGTTGTTAAACGGTAGATCTTTGTTGAGGAAAGAAGATCATTTCCGTTGATCACTCTCCAATGCCCGTACTCACAGAACATAGGCGGGTGTAAGTAACTGGCAAATCTTGTGCTTTATATTGCTCTGAATGATTACTTGGCACGTTTATCAAAAGTGTCAACTGTTAATCTAGTCGTCTATAGACGCCTACATATGTGCCATGTATATTTTCTGCTTTAGAGACGGTGTGTCAAGAATGGAACCGTACGTTGTTCGGTAGCAATAAGACCTATCACGGATCGCGTCTTGCTGTTTGAGTATTGTATCCCGAATAGAACCTGCACATTTAAACACGAAGTCAGATTCAGTTTTTCTACCTTTATTTACGGCAGGAATTAAAGGAAGACTTTTTACTGTCAATCTTATCTTTCCACTGTCAATGTTATCGAACAGTTGTACGTTCAAAACTATCCAAGGCCAGATACACCCACCAGTCAGTAAGCGACAGCGATTTCATTTTCCTTACAGGAATTCACTTTCATATTTAATAAGATAATTATTATTTTCAAATGTATGGATATAAATCCAAAACGGCATGCTATCGCTTCTGTAATGTGTCCATACGACGGCATACTATTAAGCAGATTCAGTTAACTTTATTATTTTCATATTTCCCCACTGCTGCCCGACGAAGGATACATTACAGGACGAAGCTATAGAGAAAGTCTAAGAGAATACTGATTGGGTAATTCAGTTTGTAAAACGAGTTAAACGAAAACTAACGGTAACGCGGGACTAGAATTCAGTTTGGTGGAAGGAACAAAAGGAAGGGTTACGAGAGAATGTGGTACGAAAGAAGAGAAAGACTAATAGAGTACCACAGTAAATTTCAGATGGTAATATAGAATAGGCCTATTATCTTCAAGAGATCGACGTTTAGTCCCCTCTGCTGGGATCTTTTTCAGGATCTTGTGTTGTCGGCGGTTAACTGAACGGAAGAAGTAGTTCAGTTGATCGATGAAAGAAGAAAGTACAAAAATGTTCTGGGAAGACAGGAACTATCACAAAATAATACACAGAAGATGGAAAAGGAAACTGCTGATCTCTTACGTGGCAGTCCTGATGTTACGGTTGATTACGGCAGCAAGACTGAAGAAAAACCAAGACACGTTCTTAGGTGTTGTCGACATGGAAAAAGTGTTCAACAGTGTGAGACGGTGCAAGATGTTCGAAATTATGATAAAAATAGAACTACAGATAATGACGTGGAATCGGCACACATGCGATGGCATGCGCTACCTGATATTTGAGAAACGGCTCGCATAAAAACGGCACTTTTACGGGTCTCATACCTCGTATTCTGCTGACAATGGAAAGGTGGGCAAAGTTTTCGGGATAGAACTTGGGCTAGGAACCATTTGTCTAGCCAACAGAAGGATCGTCTTATTGTAACTCTCCTACAGAATCATACTCCAGCTTAGGAAAACTGAGCAAATCGGTGGGTTCTTGGTCCATTATATGTGGTCTATGGTGCGTCATAAGGAGCGATTCCTGAGAAAACACGAAAAGCATGGTTTTTGGTTACCAGAATCAAGCCGCGGATTCTAATCAGGCTGAAATTTTTATGCTATATTTCTAAGATCCTGATCTCGAACGAACATGAAAATTTTCGTCAACTTTTGTCCGAGATACAGAGGTTTAAATTTAGCCTACTTGTACACGGAAAATACGTATGTAAAATCCGGCTTGCGGTGAAAACGTAGTTTATAAAGCGACGTAGCACGGAGAAATATGCAGTCAAGTGTCTCCATTATCACCAGGAGGGTTTTGAGAATGCTGTGTTGTTGTAACTCTGAAGCACAAGCAGAATTTTTGTTCACATGAACCCGGTCTGAGGGTAATATCATATACTTTTGCATTATTTCAATTTCACGTAAGTAAACTACGAAAATTTTACTGACGGATAAAGTGATATGTTCTGCTGTAGCAGAGAAAAGAAGAGAACCAGTTGAAAGAATGTCTCCACCGGAACATAAAAAGGCTAATAAACCCCTGTTTTAAAAGTATGACTGCAATGTGCGATACCAGCTTTAAATATTTTTCAAATAAATTTGTTATTTGGAGGTATCCACGCTTTTTTATGATAAGGAGAATGAGGCATTGGCATTGGGAATGAGATGTAAAATTAATAAATACTGGAGATAGTAGACAGTGGTTGTCTAATAGAAAGAGCCAAGAAGATAATGGCAGTGTGAGAGATAGAGTGGAACATAGTTGACAGCGATATAACGATACTAGGAAACGTGTGTAGGAGACGGTACCAGTGGGTGGAAAACAAAGAGAAGGAGAAAACAGAAGTGGGTGCGAACCAGTGGTAATGAGAGGTTTTAATGCAATGACAATGAGGAAGAGAGAGACAATGACTGTGAGAAGAGACAGGAGCAGCAGGAAAGAATGAATGAGATAGTAGCAATAACAGAGAGCAAGAGACAGACCGTGAGAGTGAGACGTGACACTAGTAGCAGTGCAGAACGAAGAAGACTGGGCTGTGGCACAAGAGACAATGACAGAGAGACACAATGAGATAATGACAATGAGCTGGGTTAAATGAGTGAGTCGGATGGGTAAGTTGGAGAGGATGGCTATGAGCGATTTACAGCGATGGACGAGTGGGTGTGAGCGAGTTACAGTTGAGGGAACTTGTAGGTGAGAGATGTGAGTTGAATGTTGAAAAGAACGAAAATCGTTGAACATGCTGAGGAAAGTAGACTAAGGCAGCTGGTATCGCGCTTTTCAGTTAGAGTTTTTTAATACAGAGGCATATTAGCCTTATTTCTGTTCCGTTAGCAGCATTGTTCCGCTGACATACAGTATGTACAAGAACCAGGGGCATATTAGCCTTCTTTGTGTTCCGTTAGCAGTATTTTTCCGGTGACGTACAATATGTACAAGAACCAAGACGGCTCAGTAAGATTGGAAGACGAAGAAGAAAGTGCTAGGATTAAAAAATTATAGGAAATGATGAATGGAATGAACAGTCTAATAAGTGCAGAGTATGGGTTGAGAGCAAACCGAAGACGAAAGGTGTGAGAAGCAGCAATGAGGAACGTAACATCAGAAATGAAAATTTTGACAGAAAGTGGAGTAGGCGAGCGAGTTTTATACCCAGAATCCCAGTTATTCCCGTCGTTTTACCATCCCGCTTTAAATGTGTATAATTCCTGGTGAGCTTATATTACACCATAAACAAAGCGCAACGCCAGACGCAGCGTGTTACATTTTGCGTTTTCGCACAGCCAGCTGTAAGTAGCTCTCTCCCACGTTAGTGAAGCAAACAAGCTCTTCGTTCACATTCTAAATCATACTACTTCGAGTGTTGTATGGCAAAAGGCTATGAAAGTAAAAAATAAGTCATACGCATACGAAGTCTCGGGCACATATATGAAATATCCCGATTACGACAGGTTTCTCACCTAGTTCAGAAACAAGCCCACACTTGCTCAACCCACAGCACAAACCCCACTCCGCACAAACGCAGAACTACAACTGTTATGCATTACTGCTTTTGTATCAATGTTGATAATATAGACGTCTCGTCTACGAAAATCAAGTACTGTTGAATTGTTTTTGCGATTCGTTAAGCTTCAGTTTTTCTAAATGTCAGTGTATAAATACGTTATCTGGAGTTCCCCAGTATAATAGAAGCTTTTAGGTACTCAAAGACTTATTGAAAATACATTATACAAGGATAATAAAAGGGTATTCAAAGCTTAGAGGCTACTAAGTACAGTTACGAATATCTCAGCAGGAAAAACCGAAATGGCTTCAGTACATCTGAATCGATGTAAATGAAACTTCATATGGTCGATTCCCATTATTTCCAGAACGTCGAGAAAACTTGTAATCAATGGCTAATATTTTATTCTTAACGTTCGTCCGACGGGTACATCACATGTGACCAGTATACGCCACATTAAACGTTAAGCCATTGAGGAAAGATATTTGCTTTAGCCACGTTTCAAATAAGAAGCTAAAATTGCTGTTTGGATATCTCTTGTGAGGTCGACTTATCTTTATAGCCAATAGGCGACTGTATTACACACGCATGCAGTATGGAAAAACATACCAGGCGCCTGTGGACTGGCTGCTCTGTGTCTAATTTGTAACTTTGGAAATTTGTGATTCCTATGGGACCAAACTGCTGAGGTCATCGTTCCCTAGACTTACACACTACTTAACCTAACTTAAACTAACTTCCGCTAAGCACAACACACAAACCCATGCCCGGGGGAGGACTCGGACGACTGACGGAGGGGAGGGGGCGAACCGTGGCAAGGCGCCATAGACCGCATGGCTACCCCGTGCGGCTGTGTGTCCAACCCTAACTGGTATGTTGAGCCATCTACTAGCTATTGGTGTATCAAGATTAACTGCATAGTGATAGACGAGTTAAGGGGATTCCGTGTTCCGTGGTGTGGATACTGCAATGAGCGTATGGGGAAAGCTCGTCTGTTTATTCAGCATGTATAAACACGCCGTTGGTGTTCAGTTACGTGACAGATTACACGTAGTTGCGGACTCAGAAGGGGGCACTGCTGTTGCTTCACGACGTGGACTTTGGTAATACACAAGAATTGTTTTTTTCGACATCACTTAGAGACTAGTGTGTTTCTAAATACTTGATATTATTTAATTTATGAAAGTGTACCGATGACGTTCATCTGAAAGAGTTTGTTTGGTCTTGATATGTTGTCCTATTCATTACTTCGCCTTGAGTAACCAAGTATTCGTTACGAACTCAAAGACGCTAAACTTGAAAAATTGCAAAAACATACTATCAGTGGCCTAGCATAAAGGGCACTTCGTTTAAGTTAATTTGCATAAAAAATTTTATCGCCCTTTGAACGTTACTGGCTGAGATACCACTTGGTTGCAGTGACTGGGTGTGTACTTTGATAAATTCGTATGCGTGCGAATGCGGTGTGAAAATACTGAAAGGTTATTGTTGAGCGAATGCGTTTACCCCCTTCCCATCCGCTGCATTGAAGAAGATGCGGTTTAGCTGCGTTGTGTGAGCCGACAGCGTTGCTTTTCAGCATAGTAGTAGTGAGCTCGCTAATTTATTGTTTATGTCTGTTATGTTTCATTTTGCGCCAAAGTGCTTTTGGTGTTTCAAAACTTGTTCTTACATAAACTCATTGGCTGAGAATTACGGAAAGGGTTATCCCGTTTAAGAACATGCCGCCACATTTCTTCTCCCAGTGCTCACTTTGAATTTCGGTCGCATCTCACACTAGTTCTGCTCCTGCAGCGTTAATGAGAAAGGTACCTTGCAAAGGGTCATCGTGACGATCACTGTTAGAAATGACGTACTTAAATGATCTGCCTTACCAGGAATTTTCCTAATTTTCAAAATTTATTCTTGTTAATAATTAGAGATACTTTGTTGTTTCATTTTTCTGTTACTTTCTCCTGCATATATTATTTCCAGTTTTTTTTAAATTGATTTTTTATCGATAACGATGTGACAGTGCTATCTAGCACTAACAAATTACATTTCTTTCTTTACTATATACCAAACGTCAACACACTTCTATAGGAAGTACTGTTCTATCCTTCCTACTTCCGTTAGATCAACAGCTCACATGCAAACAGTAAGGTTTCCTACGAAAACGCATCACAAGAAACGTTAGAATGTTCTTGGTATCCTCCCTTGCTCTCTATGAGTTAGCAGATAGACTATAGAGGAAGGTATAGTGACAGGGGATGATTCTTTTGATGAGCCTTGCCGGAGATGGACGAAGACTCCGACGAAGAGGCTGAAAAGTAGGTAAGGAGGCACTGGATAACATCAACTAGAAATGAGTTCGTGGAAAAACCTGGTGCTTTACAACAGTCTTCAAAAAAAGTATTCGACGACGTTGAATGAAGTCAAACTTGGGATAAGGGGAGCCATGCATGAAATGTTCAACAAAATCAAAAATAAGGATGCATCTACTGACTTCGCAGAATATCCTAAAAGCATTTGGCGAAATGTTAAATCGGTAAATGGATTAAAGTCGTCTGTCCACACTCTTACTGCTGAACAATGATATAGAAACGGAGGGTGACAAAGGCCTAAATTCTAAATTACTACTTCTGAAATTGTTTCACTGAGGAAGATTGTCAAAATAATATTGAAATAGTGACCACGGCATAGAAAAACAACCAAAATCATTCGACAGGCGATTCTACCTGCAGTGTTACCTATACAGTTAAACATACAGTGTGCTAAAGAAATTGCTGCGCCTCTAAAAGCTGGAAGCGACGGAGAGTTGGCATCGGTTGCACGCGCAGGTCACTACCGATTTTCGAGAAGGATCTTCGAACAAACGGACACAGCTACAGACTAAAGCGAAATGCTGGAAGATTCGAAGAGGATCGACGCTCAGTCCTGGGATTTAAGTCGGCAGAAATTTAACGTGTTGCGCCTAAGCAGGTTGAAATATTGTCATATGATTACACGATAACTCACGGTCACAGAAAAGAGTAACATCTGTAAGATATCTAAGATTATATGTACAGAGCGATTTAAAGTTGGTGGACCACATAAGCTAATTGTAGAAAAGGTGGACAGTTCAAAGCTCCTCAACCTGCGACCAGTATCGGACATGATTGGGAAGGGAAATAGAGAATATCCGAAGAAGAGCATCGAGGTTTATCACGTGTTGGTTTATTACATATGAAAGCGTGAAGCTGTTAAGGTGTGAAGGTGTGAAGCTGTGAAGGTGTTAATTCATCTCAAGTGGCAGACTTTGCAATTGAGGCGTCTTGCATTGTGTTGCAGTTTGATCTTATCATTTGACGAGTGTACTGTCCTAGAACAGTCAACCACTATAGTGCTTCCTCTTACTTACATCTTACCAAAAGATCTTAGAGGTGCAGTCAGAGAGATTTGAGATTACACTCACGCCTATCAACAATCGCTGTGACTAACTTCCCTCACACTATTCGAGACTGGAACAGTGAAGCTGAAAAGTGACATCTGTTCACAAAGTGCCCTCCGTCACACTCCACAAGATGGTTTCCAGAGTGTATATGTAGATGACGAAAGTCTGTGACTGAAATACTGGTGATATTCGCACTTCGTTAGCATTGGTTAGATATACTTACTTCAGATAACACAGCCGCGCGGTCTTGGGCTCCTTGTCACGCACAGTCCGTGCAGCTCCCCCCCCCCCCCCCCCCCCCCCCACCTGTCGGCGGTCCGAGTCCTCCCTCTGGCATAGGTGTCTACGTCGTCCTAAGCGTAAGTTTTTTTTGAGTTAGATTAAATAGTGTGTAAGCTTAGGGACCAATGAGCTCAGCAGTTTTGTTCCATAAGACCTTACCACAAATTTCCAAAATTTCAGACAACACAAATTTTCTGAATGCTTCTACTGTGTAATAGCTACTTGAAGTTCAGCTGCACGTTTCTTCGTATTTCTTCCCATTTTTCAAAAACCAAAATTTTGGGCAAACCACTGAGCACACATCTTCCACCTTTCCAGGCACTGACGCAATCAGCACCGGGTCTTAAAATGAGGGTAAATGAAATCCAACGTAAAAAATTAGTCACGTGTGCGGAATATGGGAAAAGTGCTACAAAAGTTGCTGACTTAGGAAATGGTGCAAAAAGTAGTGGCTGTGAAGAAGATACAATAAAATCACAGTAAGTCACTTACTGCCGTTTATACAACAACTAATTAACGTCACCAAGGAAATTTTGACTTCGTAACAATACGAACATATTTACAAAATTTTAATTTCGTTTAGCATAATTAGAAATTCTCATTATATGTGATTTTTACATTTTTTAAGTTTCTCAGCTAATCTTTCCGAAACTGTTTGATGAAAAAGTGAAATATTTTCTCTTGCAGAACATCGACTTTTGGTGTGAAAATAGTCACGAGCGTGACAGCAGAATGAATCATTAATTAAGAAATGACTGCTAACATAAATATTTTGTACGCAGTTTCTTCGATACCACTCGAGAAGCAGTTACTACAGCGATTAGGAAACCGAAATAAAAAGGTGCCCTGGATAATTTAAACGCAATGACTGGCTCTGGCTAGAGGACAAAACAGATTAGTTAATGGTATAGCTGTATCATTAGGTATGATTGTTGAAGAGAGAGGTGAGGGACTTCACTATGCGTGAGCTAACTATATGCTAGCGATCTCATTATGCAGACCTCGTCACACACAGCATACATGTTATACACGAGACGCATCCCGCGAGATCACAACATGAATATCTTATGCGCCACTAAAGGAGTTTGGGGAGTTGGCCCCAGATGCGGACGGAGTCCGCACACCTCCTCCTGATGTTGATGCCGGCACACGAGGCGCAGACCAGCTGGTGGGCAATATCAACGCAGCAAGTACTTTCCCGGCGCATGATCCAAAAGTCGTCTTAAGTTCCAATAAAAATCTGGTGGTTGTGTAACTACGCTGTGTTTGATACAAGCGGTACTTCATAATTTAAGTTGCAAATTATTATAGTATCCCACGTAGCTTTTCTCGAATGCTGCACTACAGCCTGACACAAATACGTGGCACTGTTTTACGCCATAGTCACCGAGTGTGTGTAGACAACGTTCGACGTATCCTACCAATTGTTCAGTTCCTCGGTGACAGAAATCCGCTCCTAGGCCACCGAGCCATTCGAGAATCGCTGTGTGAATGTCATCATAGCTGGAAACTCTGTTTGCTACCAGATTGCCAGAAGCTCATTTACCTTACCGATAGCATGGACTATGTCGTCTGTTGTCGAACTCGATGGTCTTTCTTCGCAATCAGAATCTACCATGCCAGTGTTGCCCCGATCATGATTTGCAGTATTACACTACGGTTGGATGCGACACTGCATTTGGATCCATTCACTGCGTACATATCATGGTGAATCCGTGTGTATTTGAAGCATTTTGCTCACAGGAGTCGCACTGTCACACATCTTAGGCGCAATCAAATCGAAACAAAACACATGGAAAAAAGTAAGTAAACTGTTATTTTCAAAGTAATTGCGATAAATGTCAAAACACTTATACTACTGTGAGACAAGAAGGTCAGTGCCTTGATGGCAAAGTTCTTTTGGTTGTCTGCGATTGTACCCGGGCATGCAACTCTTAGTCTGAAGCAGATCGACGGCCACGAATGTCTTTGTTCAGAGCTCCAAAAACACGGACATCGCACAGGGAGGGTGTGTAAGGGTCTCCCAGGGAAACTTCTGCAGCGTAGTTGAAACAACGTTGGCAACGTTAGTAGAAGGGAAGCGAAATGAAAGAGTTCCCGGCTTTGGAGTCTTTAACACGAAGGCCTTATAGAAAACACCGAACGAATTCAGATACTGGCTATTAAGGTCGTAATGAGAAAGTGTATACTGTAAGAAAGTGTAATGGGCAACTAAGAGGACGTAAGAAAGAATATTTGGAAGAAGAAATTCTTATTACCTGCTAAATTATTTGTTTGGATGCATAGCTGATAAAGTATTTTTCCTCCAAACAACTTTCCACAGCTGCCTTATCTAAATTCTTCCTTTACTAACTTAGCGCCCAATGCTTCCCTCGCGTAGTCTGTATGGTCAACAGAGATTTATTTTTTTATTTTTTATTTTTTTTATTTATTCGAATATTCACGTTGTTCACAAATTGCAACACCTTCTAAGTTTTTCACACTAATTAAGGCCACATAAGCATGATCTTTTCCAAATGTACTTCTGACCAAAAAGCGATTCTGGTAGCTGGATTCATAAGTTTTTGTTAATTAAGCATTTTGCGTTCTTTTGAGGATATTTCCACGGCAACTTTCGTCCCCTAAAAAACAGTTCTTTGTATCTCGCTGTGAAGTGAAACACAAACTTTCATAAATTTAGCTTTAACATTTTTTCATGTAATGAAATGTTGTCTTAAAAATTTTCATCCCTTGTTGCACTACCTTAGAGGTTGAATTTCCAGAAACACTACAACACGCATATTGTTTGTGACCGAGAAGTCAGATAGCAATTGTCATAGACGTAGCCTTAAAAATCCTTTAATACTTCTTTAGTAATTATTTAATTTCACCCGTATTTTAGCCCCATTGTGACTGAATTTTCAAAAATCCTGAAACACATATTTTTATTTTCTAACTAAATATCAATTTTCATAGTCCTAGCTTCAAATTTCCCTTAATAGCGATATACTTTCAGAAAGTCTTTTACCCCCTATTCCTCCCCTCCCCCTCCCCTTCTTTGGGAGTGCAATTTACAATCCCTTCTTAAACGAATGCTATAGTATACGACCCACACCCTCTCCAAATTTCTATCGTAAGCGGTTTGGGGGTGGGCGATGATGAGAAAGTGAATTAATCTGAACCTATTTCACCCCCTTAGGGGGTGAATTTACAGAAACAGTGAAATACGTATTTTTTTATCTCCAACCGAGAATCCGAGCACTAATTTTCAAAGATTCAGCTTTAAAAATGCTTTCGCAATGAAATATTTTCATATAAAGTTTCACCCACTATTTGACCACCTTAGTGGTTGAACTTCCAAAAACAGAGCCATGGGTATGTTTCATTTCTAATAGAAAGGCCAAACACAATTTTCATAGATTTAGCTTCAAAAATTCATACGCAGTACAATATTTCTATCCCCCGTTTCACACCCATAGTGGTTCCAAAAACAGTGAAGCATGTATTTTTTTTATTTCTAACTGAGGAACCAATTTTAAATTTGGATGGATATAGCTTTACAAATGCTTTCATAATAAAAGATTTTCGTAAAAATCTCATCCCCTTCTCCACCCCCTCATGGGGTTCAGTTTTCCAAAAACACTGAAACACGTACTACTTTATTTCTAATAGTTACTATTAGAATCAGTCTTGATCACAAATTTATTTATTCTGGTAACCAGTTTCGACCACGCCGGTAGTCATCTTCAGACAAAAATGCTGCATGAACAGGAGCCTCCTTCCGGTGGTAAAGCAAGCAGTGATTTACCACCACAAGGAGACTCCTGCTCATACAGAATTTTGGTCTGAAGATGACCAGGGCGTGGTCGAAACCGGTTACCAGAATAAATAAATTTGTGATCAAGACTGATTTTAATAGTAACTATTAATAATATGACTGATCACTGTCTGCTCCCACGATGTATTCAAAAGTAATTTTTTATTTCTAATCGAGAAGTCAAATACCCATGTTCACAGACGTAACTTTAAAAATGCTTCAGTAGGTCTAATAATGAAATACTTTCGATAAAAGCTTTCACCCACTCTTTCATTCCATAAGGTTAAATTTCCATAAATGTTGAAACAAATATGTTTGTGTTTCTGACCGTGAATTCAAATACCAATTTTTGTACGACTAGCTGTTGCCCTAATAGCGACATTTTTCTTTAAAAAAAAAGCTCTTCATCTGCTATTTCACCGCCTAAGGGTTGGAATTTAGAAAAATCCCTACTTAAACGTCGCCTCCAGTATAAGATTCACATCTTCTCCAAGCTTCAAATTTCTGTCCTGAGCGGTTTGGGCTGATTAATGATGAGACAGTCAGTCAGTCAGTCTGGATATTGCCTTGTATATATATAGAGAGATTTGTTTGTTCAATAGTTCCAGCGCCGCGATATGTCCGAGGTGTCTACAATGAATGGTGTAGCGCTCTCAGCTACGCAGCGCGACTTATATATATATATATATATATATATATATATATATATATATATATATATATATATATATATATATATATAATTGACAGGGGCTGAAGGAAAGTGTCACGCCTTATCTCTGAGACAGAGACGGTTAACCCCTAGGGTGTGGAGGGTGCAGTTCCATTTATATTACTGTGTGCGTGATCCGACAACTTGACAAACCTGGCATTGTCCAGGCATACATTTAGCTAATTTTGTATTAGAAACGAGAACGAAAGCTGTGTTTGTATTGTAATATTCGTGAAAACACTTCCGAAATTATGAAACAGACGTACAAAGATTTTGCAAAACGTAAGTACAGCCTGTCGCCTGTCTACAACGTGATTTTGTAAACCTCTCTACGGCAACGTCTCTTCGTACCAATACAGACGGCTATCGTTTACGCCTACAGCCGTTTGTGCTACTCAGCTGAACGCTGTCAAAAGCGCTGCCAGGTGTTGACGCACCTCAGTGTTTGTGGCGTAATGTCTTTTCAACTATGTGTCGAACAATGATATATTTGTGTAGGTACATTCAGCGGCATATGTAGATATTTTCAACGAAATACGTTGTGAACAGAGTTAGAAGCAAAGGAGTAACAAACGCCGTGCACAATGCGGCACTTTTTCAGGCATCTCAATGTTTATGACATCGTGTCTTCTGATCTGTGAGCGGTATTATGATATAATTCGGTAAGTACATTTAGGGACATGTGTGCACACTGTCTGCCAAATTTATTGCGAGTAGAATTAGTAGCACAGAAGTGATAAATTTAAACGTCATGCATGATGCGCCAGTTTTCCACACACCTCTCTGTATACAATGTCGTATCTACAGAACTATGAGACGCAAGTGTTTCCTAGCTCGTAGCGATTTTTGCCTGACAGTGAGAGCATGTGAACCAAGTTTGGCTGAATCCGGTCCAGTGGTTCAGGAGCCGATATGGAACACACACACACACACACACACACACACACACACACACAAACACACACACACACATCAATTTTTGTAATAGGCAAGAATACTCAGTGCCCAGCTCTTGCCTTCTCTTCGTAGAGTACATGAGGACTATGTTGTGGGAAGCCCCATCTTCCAGCATGACAGCAGCTGTGTTCACAGCGTCGCACACATACGTGTCTGGTTTGAGTAATACTATCTCACCTGCACTAATGCGCTAAACCATCCAGTCTTAATTCCATAAATGTTCGTGACTGTTTGAAACTGTGGGTGAAACGTAACAATCGACATTTCTACAGTGTGGTAACTCTACGGAATCCAACAATCAATAAGTGGCTTCAGCTGGATATGACGTACGTAAAGAAACTTGTTACTTCCGCGCCGAATATCCGAACTGAGGCCATTCTTAAGGAAAGAAGGCGGTATTGGACGTCATCTAGGTGATTTATGTTGGAGGTCACTAACTCTTTGTGCAGTGTCTTCTGTTCGTACACGAAGCTCTAAACGGTTTAACTTTCCTAGCATAAGCAGTAAATCCCGGAGTCTTTAAAGGATCGAACTCACATATGTAGAAGAGCTCAAATATCTGTTTATTTTGCAAACCATTTAATGTATTAAATATTTGGTTTAAGCATGCAAGCGAGAAAAGGTTTGGGGAAGAATTCAAACTAGGCTTAAAGTTTTCGCGAGCTCACTAACAGTTCTCATTATGAAAAACTAAACTCCATCCGGACAGGCCACGAAGGACCAACGGTACCAATCGACCCCCGTGCTATCCACTATCCACAGCCGTCACTGGATGTAGAAACGGAGAAGCTTGTGGTGAGCACACCGCTCTCCCGGCCGTTGTCAGTTTTCATCACCGGTGGCGCCACTTCCCAATCAAGTAGCTCCCCAATTGGCCTCACAAGGGTTGGGTGCACCTCGCGCGAAAAAAGCGCTCTTCAGACCGGATGGTGACCCATCCGTGCTCGTCAAGCCCGAAGCGTTTAACTAAGGTGATCTGACCGTAACCCGTGTTATCACTGTGGCAAAGCCGTTCGCTCACATTATGAAACCCTGGATGGAAAAAAATGGCTAATTTGGGCTCCATTTTAATCAAAAGCAATTTTTTTACGTACCGGTATATGAATGTTGACGTTATCTCTCCTTAACTATGCTTCGTACAGTGGCCTCCAAAGTTAATGCAACAAACCGATATTTCTCTGTCCTTTTTCTAATTCACGATGTAGTCATACAAAATGTCAATAGATGTCCGTACGACCGCGTTCTGCACGGAAGATGGCTTTCAGGTCAATCAACCGCGCCAACGATGACGTGGGGGCACCTATCAAACGGAGTAGTATTTGCTGTGTAGTCTCGCATCCACAATCGCTGTGGAGACAGTCACAGATTGTGTCGTATGGGACAGAGAAGCCTGCCAGACGCTTTGGGGTGAAACGCCTTAGAAAGAATGGAAGCAGCACAGCCGCAATCTCATGTGGCTCGATGCCTGAATGTGATTCATTCTACTGTTTCTCAGATGTGGCGACAGTTTATGGGGACCGAAACTATATCTCGGAGACCAGGACAGGGTTGACCACGTGTGACTTCAGAAAGAGAGGACCGTTATTTGGCTGTAAGGCCATGACGGTACCGCCTTACTACTGCCTGGCAACTGGCATCTGACATCGCAGCATTCCCAGGACGTCTTTTATCGAGGCAAACGGTGTACAGAAGGCCTCGGCAGACTGGCCTTCATCGTCTGAGACCTGCAGTATGCGTATCTCTGACGCGTCTTCACAGAAGGGAACGTCTAGAGTGGAGTCGTCAACATGCCAGACGGACAAGATGCCACGGAACAATGGGCCAATGCTCTTTTCACGCTCGAGTCCCAGTTTGGTCTGGAGAGTGACTCTCGACGAACTCGCATCTGGAGCGAACGTGGAACACGATTTCAGGACCCAAACATTGTGGAATGAGACTGATATCGTGGAGGATTTCTGATGGTATGGGCGGGAGTTATGTTGACCACTCGAAAACCTCTTCATGTAATTTTATGGTCTGAATCGGCAAGGTCTAACTGCTGTCAGCTATCGTGCCGAGATCTTGGGACCTAATATGCGATTGTTGCAAGGTGCTGTGGACCGAGACTTCGTACTGATGGACGAAAATGCTCGACCTCATAGAGCACGGGTAGTTGATGTTTTCATGGAAACTGAAAATATTGCATATATTCCGTGGTATACTCTTTCTCCCAATTTGAATCTCACGCAGCATATATGAGATGCGCTAGTGAGACGGGTTGCATCACGTCAGCATCCACCAACCAAAGACTTGCGCACGGCTCTGCAGGAAGAATGGGCGTTATTACCTCAACGTGGGATTGGTGACAACGTTCACGGCATGACCCGTCGTTTTTGGGCCTCTATTGCTGCCAAAGGTGGTCACACCCAATGGTGAGCAAGTTAACCAGTTGTCCGAATGAGTGTGCAAACCCGCTAAGTTGGAAAAAAGGAAGAACATTTTTGTTGTTGTTTTCGATCTGTATTCTTCACATCGTTTCCACTTTACTACACTCCTGGAGCCGGCCGGAGTGGCCGAGCGGTTAAAGGCGCTACAGTCTGGAACCACACGACCGCTACGGTCGCAGGTTCGAATCCTGCCTCGGGCATGGATGTGTGTGATGTCCTTAGGTTAGTTAGGTTTAAGTAGTTCTAAGTTCTAGGGGACTTATGACCACAGCAGTTGAGTCCCATAGTGCTCAGAGCCATATACACTCCTGGAAATTGAAATAAGAACACCGTGAATTCATTGTCCCAGGAAGGGGAAACTTTATTGACACATTCCTGGGGTCAGATACATCACATGATCACATTGACAGAACCACAGGCACATAGACACAGGCAACAGAGCATGCACAATGTCGGCACTAGTACAGTGTATATCCACCTTTCGCAGCAATGCAGGCTGCTATTCTCCCATGGAGACGATCGTAGAGATGCTGGATGTAGTCCTGTGGAACGGCTTGCCATGCCATTTCCACCTGGCGCCTCAGTTGGACCAGCGTTCGTGCTGGACGTGCAGACCGCGTGAGACGACGCTTCATCCAGTCCCAAACATGCTCAATGGGGGACAGATCCGGAGATCTTGCTGGCCAGGGTAGTTGACTTACACCTTCTAGAGCACGTAGGGTGGCACGGGATACATGCGGACGTGCATTGTCCTGTTGGAACAGCAAGTTCCCTTGCCGGTCTAGGAATGGTAGAACGATGGGTTCGATGACGGTTTGGATGTACCGTGCACTATTCAGTGTCCCCTCGACGATCACCAGTGGTGTACGGCCAGTGTAGGAGATCGCTCCCCACACCATGATGCTGGGTGTTGGCCCTGTGTGCCTCGGTCGTATGCAGTCCTGATTGTGGCGCTCACCTGCACGGCGCCAAACACGCATACGACCATCATTGGCACCAAAGCAGAAGCGACTCTCATCGCTGAAGACGACACGTCTCCATTCGTCCCTCCATTCACGCCTGTCGCGACACCACTGGAGGCGGGCTGCACGATGTTGGGGCGTGAGCGGAAGACGGCCTAACGGTGTGCGGGACCGTAGCCCAGCTTCATGGAGACGGTTGTGAATGGTCCTCGCCGATACCCCAGGAGCAACAGTGTCCCTAATTTGCTGGGAAGTGGCGGTGCGGTCCCCTACGGCACTGCGTAGGATCCTACGGTCTTGGCGTGCATCCGTGCGTCGCTGCGGTCCGGTCCCAGGTCGACGGGCACGTGCACCTTCCGCCGACCACTGGCGACAACATCGATGTACTGTGGAGACCTCACGCCCCACGTGTTGAGCAATTCGGCGGTACGTCCACCCGGCCTCCCGCATGCCCACTATACGCCCTCGCTCAAAGTCCGTCAACTGCACGGTTCACGTCAACGCTGTCGCGGCATGCTACCAGTG
Source organism: Schistocerca americana (assembly GCF_021461395.2). Taxonomy (NCBI): domain Eukaryota; kingdom Metazoa; phylum Arthropoda; class Insecta; order Orthoptera; family Acrididae; genus Schistocerca; species Schistocerca americana. The sequence goes on along the minus strand of NC_060119.1, from coordinate 157,510,684 downwards.
TTAAAGACTGCGATGGAGCTCCGTATGCCTCGGCAAACTGGCTGACACTGACGGCGGCGGTGCACAAATGCTGCGCAGCTAGCGCCATTCGACGGCCAACACCGCGGTTCCTGGTGTGTCCGCTGTGCCGTGCGTGTGATCATTGCTTGTACAGCCCTCTCGCAGTGTCCGGAGCAAGTGTGGTGGGTCTGGCACACCGGTGTCAATGCGTTCTTTTTTCCATTTCCAGGAGTGTACCATCTGTTTATATTGTCTTGTGACAAAGTATGCGCAACCTTCAAAAATTTCCGTTTGTTGCTTTGATTTGGACGCCAGTGTATAATGATGTGAGTTTCCAGGTCCATTAAGTGACATATGATGACACTCTGTGGATAGTGTGTTGCCAATTGATTTATTAGTAAAGAAGTAATAAATTAAAAACTTCTTTCCTGATGGTGAAGGTTTACGGCACTCCATTTTAAGAAAAAGTTAGTTTTCCAAGCATCTCAATGTTCACGGCGTCATGTCTTGAAGTATCAGTGCTACAATGACACAGGTACATTAACTGATATATGTAGATACTGTATGCAAAGTTTGTTTCGAATAACCATCTTAGCATAGAAGTAATAAATTGAAACGTCCTGCCTTATCCTACAGGTTGACTGGCTGAACAGGGAACGCGTAGTATGCGATAAACTTTTTTCATTTTATCATTTGATGCGGGTGTCAGCGAGAAAAAGTTTTATAAAGGTTTGAAATTACGTGTCAACTTTGTAGGAAGTCAGTAACCGCTCTTATTGTCAAAATCTGAATAAATGAAGTCCGTGTATTTGCATGTCGTCTTTTCGGCTGCCTCAACAGAAACACTCACTTTCTAACTGTACTGCTTCCATTACGGTGTTAATCTTGTAACATGAGATGTTAACTCTTAATGGGTAGCTACCACAGCATTTTAAATTTTTAAATTCTGTAAATAATTAGTAGAAATACTGAAAGTTGAATTTTTGGTGCCACTACGCTGCAGGCGGTACTGTACACTCATGTTTCGAGGAAAGAGAACACCATGAACGACTAGAGACAGGACGTTCATATTCACAGAACATGTAGATTAGTATGTTCTGCCGAAAATGATAAGCATCTCAGTCACCTCGGTACAGCACGTATCGTAAAGCCAGGTAAGCACAGGATCCACGATCGGCCTTGATAGCTTATTCTATTCGTGATGGCAACGACGCACTTAGGTGCGAATGGCGTCCTATGGTATTGCCATCCATGCTGCATTCGCCTGGATCCGAAGATCATCTGTGGTGGTTGGCACGGGTCACAGCGCTACACACGTCGTTTCATCATATCCAACACGTTTTACATTGGTGACAAGTCTGGGGAGCTGGAGTTCCAGGGAAAAAGTCTAACATTCTGTGACATCAAGAATGCACGTGTTCGAGCAGCAACATGTACTCGTGCATTCTTGCTGAAAAATGGTGTCTTGGTTGTTGTGCAGAAAGCATATGGGTCCGGGTCACAGAATGTCATTCACGTAGGTGGACATACTCCAACTGTGATTTGTGATTGCACGTAATAGCACCCCCACACTAAGAGGCCTCGAGCCGGCGCTGTATGTCTCGTGCTAATGCAGTCAATGTGATGCCGCTCCCCCTCTCTGTGGCGAATCAAAATGCAGCCATAATTTTCAAACAAACAGAATCTGGATTTTTCCAAAACTATCTGATTCCATTCCTGTCCCAAATGACGTCGTGCGACGCACCATTCCCGTGCAGCATGTTTCTGCACATTCGTGAAAGGTAGGCGGAGAGGTCGATGACGTGCACATGACCCATGCCGTAATAACGGCGACAGACTGCCATCCCTGATAGAGTAGGACCTCTTACACTGTTCCACTGTTTCACCACAGCCGGAGGACGCAGATCTGTTCTGCAATGCCTTTCGGACGTAGCGTCGATATTCTTGGGGAATGGTCTGGTTGGTGCGACCTGACCCATCTCGTCGTGTTTTACGGACTTCCGAGAACCATTCTGCACACACCCGTTGCACTGCGGTAACACTTCGTTCCACACGAGCAGCAATTTCCCAGATGGACGCATGACATTCTCTCATGCCAATAATGCGCCCCCTTTCAAGCTCAGCCGGCCGGAGTGGCCGCGCGGTTCTAGGCGCTACAGTCTGGAACCTAGCGACCGCTACGGTCGCAGGTTCGAATCCTGCCTCGGGCATGGATGTGTGCGATGTCCTTAGGTTCGTTAGGTTAAATTAGTTCTAAGTTCTAGGCGACTGATGACCTCAGAAGTTAAGTCGCATAGTGTTCAGAGCCATTTTTTTCCTTCGAGCTCACTGAGTGGATGGTACGGTTCGTGCATACGTCTGCAAGGCATCTTGCATGTCTGCTGAAGCCACACTGATCCATTACGTTCGGTTTACAGCGACAAGGGATGCAGCCACATTTTACCGGTAGGTGGTGTTGCGCCGCGATATCGATGTTAGCCTTGAACCCGCGGGACCGATATGGTTCCAACGCAAATAATTTTTTTTTCTTTTTTTTTTAACCATGAGTGTAGTGATGTCTGACTCTCGAATGATCAGTTATCTATGAAAAGGCTAAGGTTCTGGATTTATTGGTTTACGGGTTTGTATCTGTGGACGGTTAGAAATATGAGTGAAGAGAGTGCTCAGTGAGTGACTGAGAAACAGGGAGAGATTCTACTGCAATGAAGTTAAAATCTTCTGGGTTATTAGGCCGCGCCATGTTTCTTCTAAAATGTTCGACGTGTCGACCCCTCTGCTGGGATCTTCCTCAGGATCTTTGGGGGCCCACTACTGCTAGAACACTGAACATTAGTGGACACCAAAAGATCCTGAGGAAGATCCCAGCAGAGGCGTCGAAACGTTGTAACCTCCCCGGAAAATGTAAAATGACTATCGTTAAATGTAAATGGGCATCATGCTAAACGTAACCCCCCAACAAATTTTTACAAGACAATACAAATGTTAATGTGAATGGGCCCAAGTGTAACCTCACCGCAAATGTTATAAATGACAATAATTTTTCCGCAAATAATGTAAATGACTGTAATTGAATGTTAATCGAAATAGAGGCAAATGTTGTTGAGCTCCCACAAAACATCGTTAAATTGAAATAAAAGCGACTGTACCTTCGCTACAAAAACATTGAAAAATAATAGTCCAATGTAAACTCGACACAAAAATTAAGAAATGAAGATTGATCATTAAACCCACAATAATAGAGCAGCAGCGCTGAGCTTAGGCCCTGTGCAATAATTAATTTGATAAATTGATTCTGGGAGGAAAACCATAGGAAATATTGTTTCAATTGTAATGATTCTTTTCTTAAAAACGATTGCTTTGAAAACAAAATTATTATTGGGGCATTTCTTGAACAAATTAATTACAATTAACATACATTACATTATCAGATGTGCGCAGTGCTGCTTCATTACCTTATTTGACAATATACCTCGTCCCGAACCTTGACCAGAGACGTAAAGGGCGCACGCCGCCGACCCATGCCGACGCCCGCTCAGTACTACCGTCCACTCGCAGTAACAGTCGGCTGACTACTTCCTCTCGCGACTCGCTACACACAACATCCTACTCGCAACTGAACTCTCGCGCAGTCAAGCGCAGACTAGACACGATAAATAACTCTCTGGTCAGAGATTATGTCATGCCTCGCCATCGCTGGTAATGAATACATATGAAACGTACGCGTTTCATAACCCTCCACTGGGAGGGCAAAAATTTGGCAGCGATGGTGAGTCATTTGGACTTGCCATGAGAAACAAATTTTTTTTGACTAATTAACTTTACAATCACAGAATATACAGATGTAGAACATGAAGTAAATGTGGTGCACATGCACCGAGTACAAAACATATTAGACAATAACAAAATGTGAGTACACAACATACTAACAAATGACATAAGTGCACATGCACTGAAAAATTCTTCAACGTTTTCACAACAAATAAACACAATGAGTACAAATCTCATTGACAAATGACATAAGTGCACATGTACTGTAGTTCAGAACGTAGCAGCAAATCAAAATGCACATACAATGAGTAGAAATCATGTTAGAAAAATGACAAAAGTGCACACGCACTGAAAAACTGTTTAGCATTTTCACAACAAATAAACGTAATGGCAAAAAAAAATCATGTTGACAAGTGACATAAGTGCACATGTACTATAGTTCAGAACATATCAGCAGATCACAAAATGAATATACGGTAAGTAGAAATCATGTTAGAAAAATGACAAAAGTGCACATGCACTGAAATTCAGAGTATATCAGCAAATCACAAAATGTATATACAATAAGTAGAAATCATGTTAGAAAAATGACAAAAGTGCAGACGCACTGTAGTTCAGAATATATCAGCAAATCGAAAAAAAAGGATAGGCCATGAATACAAATGATGTTAGCAAAAAACAAAAAAACAAAAAAAATTGATTTTCACTATATTACAAGAATTAGGATAGGAAAGGGAAGGATTGCATCATGGTTGTAGCACTTTAGTTTGCACACAGCTGCACTGAAAGTCCATATCTTTCCACAGAAGTACAACACCAAGTGAGACAATCTGAAGTTCTTTTCCCAGAAGTGTTTATCAGCGTAGCCAAGACACTGAAATGTCGTAGTAATATTCCATGTTATCATTTTGGCAGTACATCAGGTACACCAAACAGTGGGACCATAATAACGTCTCCATCGCTCACGGTGGTGGACAGCATGTCGTGTCAACACCACAACGTAGAATTAATGCAAAAACCAAATATAGTGCTCCATGATCAAGAGGATATGCAGCACAAATGGATATTGCAGTAATGCAGGGTAGCTAGGTCAGAAGGTGAAGGACATTAAGTCACATACTAGTCTTCATTGGGAATTAAATTAGTAGTTTGCGGCAGTCATAGCCCAGTTATTGAACATTTCTGTACCATGTATTTAGTATTACAGAAAAATGTTCATTAATTGTTTTACAGAGAACATTGGCACTCATTCTCTAATTACAAATCATAGAAGTCATTCGTTTTACAGAGAACATTGGCATTCATTCCCTAATTACAAATCATCAGAAGTCATTACTTAAAACAGGAGGTAGTCAATAACATAGTATTACAGAATAATGTTGATAATTAATCATTGGTCATCCCAATACAGTAATCAGTAGCATACATTTCCCAGTTACAAAGCATTATTAATTAATCATTGGTCATCCCAATACAGTAATCAGTACCATTAGCATTCATTTCTCAGTTACAAAGCATTATTAATTAATCATTGGTCATCTCAATACAGTAATCAGTAGCATTCATTTCCCAGTTACAAAGCATTATTAATTAATCATTGGTCATCCCAATACAGTAATCAGTAGCATTCATTTCCCAGTTGCAAAGCATTATTAATTAATCATTGGTCATCCCAATACAGTAATTAATAGCATTAGCATTCATTTGTCAGTTACAAAGCATTATTAATTAATCATTGGTCATCCCAATACAGTAATCAGGAGCATTCATTATTCAAGTGACATACTATTCAGAGCTAATCAGTATTACTCAGAACTCTCTTAAACTGGTATCATTATTTGGGACTGGTAATACATTTTTTTTGGTAACAATGCATTGCATTGGGTAATTATAGGGGAAAGCAAGAAGAAAAAAATATTGCTTCTGGGTTGTTCCTGTAAATGAAAATGTGTGACGTCATTCGTCATCAGTCAGCTGTAGCAAGGTTATGAAACAAATAGAGTATATGTAATCACATTCATAAATGACATAGATTTAATGAACAACTGCTTATAGCACATTAATGTCATAAATAATTTCTCCTGCAAAAATATATATATAAAAAATGGATTATTAAGCTGAAAGAAGAAACGCATTTTGTGCTGAAAAGTAGTGAACTTCGAATTAAGAGGTAGTGAAATGTGTATAAAAATGTGTTCCATAGCTGTCCTTTCCAAAACCTTCAGTCATTATACTATGCAATATAGCACCTGCTGTCAAAGCGAACTGCAACAAATACTTAAATAACTACATAGCATGAATACATAACTTCCACATTATCCTCATCTGTAAAGAAAAAACTTCATTATCCATCACTTCATTATCTATATTATCATAACTCCATTATTATCATCACCTGTAAAGAAAAACTTCATTATCCATAGTAGCATATTCTTCGTCATTATTCATCGGCATTCATTATCATCTGCAAAAAAAAATCACTTCATTACTCATTACATAACTATTCCTTATCTCTAGCATATTCCATCACTAAAACTAAGATGTGTAGTTCTGTCTGACAGCCTGCATCAATCGCCTTGTATTCTGAAAGAAAAAATTAGTTAAGACTGCTATTCTACGATGTGTATAGTATACTCTTGTTAATGCTTGTTAATTCTGATCCATTTACTCTTCATCACGAAGTATTGCATTCTCTTTCGTTCATTCCGAAGGTGAAATTCCCATTTTGTTTAATTTATTTCTTTCACGCATCATTTCTTTCTGAAATTGATGAACAGAGATTAATGTCTTGCATTTAAATCATATACTCACTAAATAATGATTGGTTTATGGTAACATAATTAAGCATACAGCATAACATGACAGAAAACGTAATATGTGAAAAACTTATATAGTGTTCAGAGGCAAAAATGTACTCAGTGTAACATAATGTGACAGTAAAGTAGTCACGATGTTGAGATATCATAAGGCAAAATGTCAAAGTCAACTGGTGTTTGCTATATCTTAACTATTTCATAGTGCATACAAACAAAACATGAAACAATCGTATATACCTAAGATAGACAAAAAATGTGACGTTCATTGTGTTCAGCTTGTATGTTGTGTAGTTAATAGAGGCGAGAATTAAAGACTTTAATGGAGAGAAAATTTAATAAAATTAATATGTCACTAGATAGCATTGCGTAATTATTCATAAGATACGTAAGTTTCTCTGGGAAAAAAATGTGCACAGTCTGATATGTGACGACAAGAAGAGCGACCTGCTAACCTTACCTTGCCGGGCTCTTGCCAAGAAAAAAGACGATAATCATCAATAAGTAGTCACATAAATATAAATGCATAAGTGGTCATAAAATGTGTAAATTCATCTGGAAAAATATGCACGGTCTGATGTGTAACGACAAGAAAAGCGACCTGCTAACCTTACCTTGTCGGGCACCTGCCAAGAAAAAATACGACAGTCATTGATAATTAGTCATGTGAATATAATTGCATAAGTGATCATAAAACTAGCAAAATGGCAGTATAGCATGTTAAATCATAAAGTGTCTTCATTCAATAAAAGGTTTGATGTTTGACCAGTGGTGAGTGCCTTTGGATTTTCTGGTTCTCAGTTTCGACGTGTACAACATTGGGGTGAGGAATGCTGCGAATCCGATATGGACCTGCGTATAGAGGTTAAAATTTACTGCACCTACCTTTTCCTTTGTTGGATAAATAGTGTGTACGTACTAATATTTTCTGTCCAATGTGGAAGTCACGGCGTGTACAAACCTGTTTTTGCTGTCTTCTCCGGCGCTCTGCGGCACGTTTGATGTTGTTCAGCGCAATGTCGATTATTTCGTGGTGTCGTAATCGACGAGATGTAGGAAAGGTTACTAATTCTTTAATTTTGTTAGGTGGTTCAACATTTTTCAGTATAACAGACGGAGATAGCATAATGGATTCATTTGGAATGGAATTAATTACATCTTGGAATGAGAATATGTGTGTGTCCCAATCAATATGTCCTTTGTGGCAGTATATTCTACACAGTTTACCAATTTCTTTCATTAATCGTTCACAAGGGTTCGAAGAAGCATGGTACTTGGATATATAGATCGGAGAAATGTTTCTAGCTCGTAACATACGTGTCCATATAGCAGAACGAAATTGTGATCCATTGTCAGAAATTACTTTCAACACATGCCCTACATGAAATAGAAAATGCTTTACAAATGCTTTCGAAACGGTTTCAGCAGTAGCTTTGCGTAACGGAGTGAAGGTAACAAATTTTGAAGTGAGTTCAACAGCGACAAAGATGTAGCAAAAACCTCTATTAGTTCTGGGAATCGGACCAAAAATGTCTACAGCGACCATATGTCTCAATTTAACAGGTACAATTGGATGTAATGGAGGAATATGTGAAGTTGTGTCTGACTTAGCTTTCTGACAGATTTTACATGACGCTAAAACTCGTCGAATACGTTTCTCCATGTCTCAGTATAAGAAAACATTTTCTAGCTACGTAATGTGCGTAACTTAAATGAGTATACCAGATTAATTTGTTAACAAGTTCATCAGGAATGCATAATAACCAATTGTTGTTGTCAGGATGAGAGCGGCGAAACAGAATGTCATTGCGTTTAGTGTAATGGTTTCTAATCGTAACATTATTCCTATCTTGCCAGAGGTGTTTAATCTTTTTCCATACGTTGTCTTTATTTTGCTCTTTTGCTATGTCCTGTAATGACGACGAAATAAAATTTTCAAGTGCAACTTGCTGAATGTACATGATGCTGAAATTTGCTTTGCAGAAGGTGGTTGCGATGTCATGCTGATTGTTGCTGAGAGAACGAGGTAGTGCGTCTGCTACAACATTTTGTGTGCCGGGAATGTGAACAATTGTCAAATTAAATTCCTGTAAATAAAGCTTCCATCTACTTAACCTGCCGTGTGGAAATTTAGCTGAAAGTAAAAATTGTATCGCTCTGTGGTCTGTGTATACGGTGGTATGTCTGCCATAAAGAAAGTGCCTAAATCTCGTAAATGTCCATACAACACATAATGTTTCCAGTTCTGTAACGGAATAAGTTCATTCAGCAGGTGACAGAATGCGGCTTGCAAATGCGATGTTTTTAATTATTGTAGAGCCATCTTCTTCAATTTCCTGGAAAATATGTACGCCTAAAGCGGTGTCAGAACTGTCTGTCGCAATGGAAAAATTTCTGGTAAGGTCTGGGTGCGATAAAAGTAGTGCATTCAACAAAGCATGTTTCAAATAACATTCTCGTGAACAAAATTCTGCGTGTGAAATGTATTGCTTGCGTTACTGGAATATGCCGGCCGCGGTGGTCTCGCGGTTCTAGGCGCGCAGTCCGGAGCCGCGCAACTGCTACGGTCGCAGGTTCGAATCCTGCCTCGGGCATGGATGTGTGTGATGTCCTTAGGTTAGTTAGGTTTAAGTAGTTCTAAGTTCTAGGGGACTTATGACCTAAGATGTTGAGTGCCATAGTGCTCAGAGCCATTTGAACCATTTCGTTACTGGAATATGCAACATGTACTGGTTCAAATGGCTCTGAGCACTATGGGACTTAACAGCTATGGTCATCAGTCCCCTAGAACTTAGAACTACTTAAACCTAACTAACCTAAGGACAGCACACAACACCCAGCCATCACGAGGCAGAGAAAATCCCTGACCCCGCCGGGAATCGAACCCGGGAACCCGGGCGTGGGAAGCGAGAACGCTACCGCACGACCACGAGATGCGGGCGGCAACATGTACTGTATCTGGTCAAATTCTATCTGGCGTGTTATTATTTTCTGGAGGATGTTGTGGCATTTCGACTATTTGAACTATATTATTATTTCTTCCTGACGTATTACGCTATGGATGACACCTATTGTCTGGTTCATTCATGATAATATGTTGTTGCTGATGTTCTTGCTGCTGAAAAAATCGACTGTTATTAAATGTACGCTGAAAATTGTGCTCATTATTTTTACGTCTGTCATGATAGTCACTTCTATACGGCGCATTTGCAATAGGAATTGAAATACTGTCTTTTCTGTAAGTAGTTATTTCTTTGCTGCCGTACGTTACTATTTATTGGGGCTGAGACTGTACGTGAACGCGGCGAAACATTAAAGCTTGGTTGACCTTGTACATTACATTGTTGGTTGGGTATGCTAAGCGGATGACTTTCATGCTGTTGCGGTGGAAAACATCTATTGTTACCAAAATGCATCCGATGTTGCTGCTGATTTTACACATACTGATGATTAAAATTTTATCAGATATTAAAATTACGGCGGTAGTTATGGAGTGCCTAAAGAGAATTGTCACTTTCGGTAAAAATTTGTCACATTGGGTTTTCATTACATATTCTTAATCCTAGATAGGGCAATAGTTAAAGAGCTGTTCTGATAGATATAAAGGATAGTAGAAGAGAAGGCAGCAGTGCAGAAAACTAAAGATGAAACAGCACTACTACAGCTCGGGGCCCTATGCACGCTACGGCACATATTCATTAAAGCGTAATGAATCCCCTGAGGTCTATTATGCGCTACAAATAAATTTTAGCTTTTGCGTTACAGGCAATGGTAGTAAAAATTCACAAACAAATTGCTGTATCCATGCTAATTGTACTTTCTGTATTACAGGTAATCGCGGTGAAAGTACAAAAATAAATCGTCGTATCCAGTTCAAAGCGTGTACTTGTGCTCTGTCATTATTAAGTTCCTTAGATTTTCTTACGGATAAAAATTGCTCGTAATCTACGTTCTCGTCACTGAATTTGAGAACACGTTCAGGTTTGTGTGAGAATCTGTTTGTCTGTGTCATTTCGGATTTCAAGTTGCGTAGCTTTTCAGATTTTAAGTCGCGTAGTCTCTGTAAATTGCTTAAGTTACACTGGTTGTGTGAGTGTGTCAAACGTTCAGAATGTGCCGCACGCTGTGACGCGTTAGCAACTGAAACATTTTTCATTTCTGTTACTTTAATACATTCGTCAATTTGGCTGATCTGTTGTTCAAATTTCTTATCGTTTTCCGTATCCAGCGTGTGTGACAGTTTTGGTGACTTTAAATTAAACTCGTCGTGTACCTGTGCTTTGTCAATTTCAAATACTTTAAATTTTCACACTGATAGAAAATGTTTGTAATCAAAATTATCATCTCTGTATGTCGGAACAGGTTCAGGATTGTATGGGAATCTTTGACTGTGACTGTTCGGATTCTAAGTCCCGTACTCTCTGTAGATTACCCAAGTTATACGCGCTGCGTGAGTCTGACAAATGTTCGCAAAGTGGCGTCTGCTGTTATGTGTTAAACCCTGAAACATTATTTATCTCTGTTACCTCTTGCTGTAAACATGACAATTTTCTACGCAATGTATTATTAGACGAATCGATCTCATTGATTGTCTGCTGTAAATTTTGGAATTCAGGTGTTTGGTTAAACAAAATCGGTGCAGTATTGTCTGATTTTCTGTCATTATTACTTTCAATAACGTCAATACGACTGGCCAATTCATCATATTTTTCAGTCAGTATTTTTGCCTGATCATCGTTTTTACTGTCAGAAGCATTAATCTGTTTTTGTAATTTACGTGTGGTTTTGTTCAATTTTTTAACATCAGCTTTCACGACATCGGAATCCTGTGTTAGTTCTAATTGTTCGAATCTGTCTGTCACTGTCTGAATATCTGCTATGTGCGTATCTGTTTTTGATTTAAGATCAGAAATTTCATCACGTAATTCTATGTTCAACTGTTTGATGGTATTAATTTCGTCGGACGCTGTAGCAATATTGTTGTCTACGTATGTTTTTGCTTTCGCAAACATTTTACGTTTATCTTCTTGTCTCTGTGCAGTGATTGTTTCCATGACCTGACGTTTTACTTTATTTTGATCCTGTATAAATTTGCGGAAACGCGTATTACTGTTTTGTAGGTGAAGATTAAAACGTTCGTCAATCTGAGTGTTCTGTTGGTCGAATTTCGCGTCTATCTTTGTATCCATTGTGCGCGAAAGTTCTGCTGTCATTAGTTTAAACTCGTCGCGTAATTGTGTAGCTTTTTCAGAGCATTGTTTAGCGACTCCGCTAATTTCGTCTCTAAGTGTTTCTGTTGTAGCTGTTTGCATTTCCCTTAATTCTTGAGCAACAGATCTAATTTCTTCGCTACTTTTCCTAGCACAAGCCTCAATTTCCTCGCGTAACTGTTCCTTAGTGTCATGACATTGTGCGGCAACGGCTCTAATCTGTTCACTAAGCTGTCTGGAATTGTTGTCTAATTTTTTATTTAACTGTCTGGAATTGTCTAATTTTTCATTAAAGTGTTGTTTGAGATCTTCTTTAAGGTTGTCTTCTTTTTCATTAATTTCATTAATTTGAAGTTTGAGACTTTCACTAAGTTGTTTGAGATTGTTGTCTTGCCTTTCATTCTGTTGTTTGGAATTTTCACTAAATTGTTGTTGTAGCAATCTTGCCATAATTTGTTCCAAGTCAAAATTAGCATTTCTATTCTCTGTGCTGTTTAGTGGTGTGCCTGCAATTGTCACGTTTTGTGTGACCATTTGGTCATTCTGTGATTCACAAAAAGGTTTGTTAGTCGAATGTACACTGTCAGTCACTATTTCGGAATTAAATAAATCCGTCCTACTTTGAGTATCCTGTTCATTTCGTTACAAAAATTTATCTGTACGTCACTTGAATTTTCCAAACCGGTTGTGTTAAACTGGACAGCGCTCATTGCAACAGAATGCCCCGCGTCATCAATTGTCGTCAAATTAACAGAGGACACAATTGAGTTCATGTGTTCATCATTAAGATAGTAATCATCATTAGTGGTTGGAACGCACTGATTATCAGTAAACGCAGGATTGTCATCATTACACTGCGTGTCACAAGTACTATCGGTGAAGTTGTTTAAGTCGGTAATTTCATTCATTACACCTCGCGATGTACTATTAATAGTTTTTTGCAGCATTTTTATACAAGTCACAATTATTCACAAATGAGACAAAGATAATGCAAAATCCAACAAATACAAATACAACAAAGAGCAACAAATTGCCGATGATCTGAGGAAAGAAAGTCACAAAATTAGTAAAAGCGTTGCGCCAAATGCTAATTATATTTTAGTAAATAAGAGCAGATATCTGACTACCTTTCAGAAGATTCTCAAAGAAATACGATCCTGGACCGGATGTCGCCAAGTGTAACCTCCCCGGAAAATGTAAAATGACTATCGTTAAGTGAAATGGGCATCGTGCTAAACGTAACCTCCCAACAAATTTTTACAAGACAATACAAATGTTAATGTGAATAGGCCCAAGTGTAACCTCCCCGCAAATGTTATAAATGACAATAATTTTTCCGCAAATAATGTAAATGACTATAATTGAATGTTAATCGAAATAGAGGCAAATGTTGTTGAGCTCCCACAAAACATCGTTAAATTGAAATAAAAGCGACTGTACCTTCGCTACAAAAACATTGAAAAATAATGGCCCAATGTAAACTCGACACAAATATTAAGAAATGAAGATTGATCATTAAACCCACAATAATAGGGCAGCAGCGCTGAGCTTAGGCCCTGTGCAATAATTAATCTGATAAATTGATTCTGGGAGGAAAACCATAGGAAATATTGTTTCAATTGTAATGATTCTTTTCTTAAAAACGATTGCTTTGAAAACAAAATTATTATTGGGGCATTTCTTGAACAAATTAATTACAATTAACATACATTACATTGTCAGATGTGCGCAATGCTGCTTCATTACCTTATTTAACAATATACCTCGTCCCGAACCTTGACCAGAGATGTAAAGGGCGCACGCCGCCGACCCATGCCGACACCCGCTTAGTACTACCGTCCACTCGCTACTACAGTCGGCTGACTACTTCCTCTCGCGACTCGCTACACACAACATCCTACTCGCAACTGAACTCTCGCGCAGTCAAGCGCAGACTAGACGCGATAAATAACTCTCTGGTCAGAGATTCTGTCATGCCTCGACATCGCTGGTAATGAATACATATGAAACGTACGCGTTTCAACGTCGAACATTTTAGAAGAAACATGACGCGTCCTAATAACCCAAAAGATGTTAACTTCAGTGACAACGGCCACGAAAGCCTGCAGACTTACATATTCTACTGTAATGTTTGTTAATTACCGGTCCTGACTCAAGATGTGACCTGTCGAAACTTCTTATGAAGCCAATTACTTACTTACTGTCTTTGTTTCGAAAAAATTTAATGTGCTGGAACATATAATAATTCTCAAAAATCTGTTAATAATATTAATAAAAGATTAATTGTGAAGTACGAGCGCAGCAGTACAGCGAAACGGCAGCGAGCATTCTGTGAATGGTCATGCGCCGTATAAGAGCGAGGTTAGAAGCCAATATTTTCAGCAGGGCCTGAAAGTTCCCCTTTAGCTCTGCACCAGTCCGTAATAACCTCAGTACTTGTACGCGATCAAGGTTTCAACTTACACGAGGTTCCACATTGTGATGCAGAAAGAGGTAAGCTATTAAGCACTGCAGTGCGGTCCGCTCTCTGCGGAGCTCAGTCCACCTCGTGGATTGAAGGAGAGGGTCTCTCTGTGAACCGGTGGAGTGGAAATTGGAACAGGGGAGGCGCTGCAGTGGAGATGAGGCGATCACAGCACATATTTGTTGCAAAGCCTGTGGATCTTGCTTCGAAATTCAGTTTGCGCACAAGGTCATCTTAAGCCTGCATATGATTGACTGAAACTGCACTGTTTTGAAATGTCACGAGGACATACATTGTAGACAGTCAGGTAGTGATATCGGATATTTAGTAACGTTCTCGGGTTAAGGTACTGCACTTGTCGGTGTAGATCTGCAACACAGTAATTCGTACACTACATTGTGTAATGCGGTGACTACTTTGTCAGTAGTCAAGAACGTTGCACAAACAACGCTAAGTTGCTGCAAAACCCCAGTTTTATCACATTCTGGAAACATTAGGCAAAAATAGTACAAATAAAGAATACAAAAATTTCTCACCTTTAGATATAAATTTCTCAGTAAAAAATATGATCTCGTATAGAATTGTTCGGATTATACAGTCATTGAACAAAACCACCGTCTGATTCATTACAGACTTTGTTCTTTCGCGTCGTCGTCGTTTGGTTCCACTGAGGAGGACGGAAACAGCGGCAGAATGCGGCGCTGCGGTCGCCAACACCTATGTGAGACAAAAAGTGTCTGGCGCAATTGTTAGATCGGTTACTCCTGCTACAATGGCAGGTTATCAAGATATAAGTGAGTTTGAACATGTTGTTACAGTCGCCGTTCGAGCGATGGGACGAGGCATTTCCGAAATAGTGATGAAGTGGGAATTTTCCCGTACGACCATTTCACGAGTGTGTCGTGAATATCAGGAATTCGGTAAAAACAAATCTCCGACATCTCTGCGGCCGGAAATGGATCCTGCAAAAACGGGACCAACTACGACTGAAGAGAATCGTTCAACGTAGCAGAAGTGCAATCCTTCCGCAAACTGGTGGGTGGTCATCAACTGCCAGCGTGTGAACCATTCAACGAAACATCACCGATTTGGGCTTTCAGAGCCGAAGGCCCACTCATGTACCTTTGATGACAGCATGACGCAAAGCTTTACGCCTTACCTGGGCCCGTCAAAATCGACATTGGACTGTTGATGACTGGAAACATGTTACCTGGTCGGCGGAGTCTAGTTTCAAATTGTATCGAGCGGATGGACGTGTACGGGTATGGAGACAACCTCATGAATCCATGGACCTTGCATGTCACAGGGGACTGTTCAATAGGTAATTGTATCGGGCGTGTGCAGCTGGTGTGACGTGGGACCCCTGATACGTCTAGATACGACTTTGACAGCATCCTCACTGATCACCTGAATCCACTCATGCGTTCACACTGTACACTGCAGCACAGTGTCATGACTTGCTGTTAGGTGCTGGTCCTCCTATGGCAACATAGGGTGGAAACACAAACGTCAGTCTGCATCGTACGGCAGTTAGTCAATGTGAGTCTGGACAAAGTGAGAGGGCTTTATTTATAAAGTTGTTTTAGCAAAACAACATGATGCTACCCTTCTCGAGTATTGACACATTAAAGGAAACGGAGAATTAATCTTTTCGCACCGGGGTTGGAGAACATAATTCTAAAGTTCGATTTAACTGAAGATTTTGGAATTGCTACTGACAAGGGAACCTCCCCATCGCACCCCCCTCAGATTTAGTTATAAGTTGGCACAGTGGATAGGCCTTGGAACACTGAACACAGATCAGTCGAGAAAACAGGAAGAAGTTGTATGGAACTATGAAAAAAACAAGCAAAATGTACAAACTGAGTAGTCCATCTGCAAGATAGGCAAGATCAAGGATAATGTGAGCTCAGGATCGCCGTGGTCTCGAGGTTAGCGTGCGCAGCTGCAAAAGAAAAGGTTCTTCGTTCAAGTCTTCCCTCGAGTGAATATTTTACTTTCTTTATTTTCGCAAAGTTATGATCTGTCCGTTCGTTCATTGATGTCTCTGTTCACTATAATAAGTTTAGTGTCTGCGTTTTGCGATCGCACTGCAAAACCGTGCGATTAGTAGATGAAAGGACGTGCCTCTCCAATGGGAACCGAAAACATTTGATTGCAAGGTCATAGGTCAACCGATTCCTCCACAGGAAAACACGTCTGATATATTCTATACGACACTGGTGACGGCATGTGCGTCACATGACAGGAATATGTTGTCGACCCGCCTAACTTGTACACTTGGCGAATGGGTAAAAGCCGGCCGAAGTGGCCGTGCGGTTGAGGGCGCTGCAGTCTGGAACCGCAAGACCGCTACGGTCGCAGGTTCGAATCCTGCCTCGGGCATGGATGTTTGTGATGTCCTTAGGTTAGTTAGGTTTAACTAGTTCTAAGTTCTAGGGGACTAATGACCTCAGCAGTTGAGTCCCATAGTGCTCAGAGCCATTTGAACCATCTTTTGAATGGGTAAAAAGATTCTTCTACCTTGCCCTATTTAGGTTTTCTTGTGGATGTGATAATCACTCCCAAAAAAGTGATGAAAACATAAGAGTTTGTCACATAAACTGCAAAAAATGAATGCAACAGTTTCACAGTCTCTCAGTTTTCCCTGTGCTCTGTCAAAACATATGTTTTTAATGTTTTCAAATTTTTCCGTGTGTAGACCGTCAAATCTTGCATATGTCCAAGCAAATCTGAACATGTCCTGGAATCTTGGAGAGCGAAGTTTATTTTGTGTGAGTGCCTGAACTTTGATAATTGTGTGAAAATAAAAAGTTAAAATTTTCACTCTAGGGAAGACTTGAACCAAGGACCTCTCGTTTTACCAGTTGCTCACGCTAACCACAGGACCACTGCGCTCCTGCGCTCACATTATCGTTAATGCTGCTTATCTTGCACATGAACTACTCAGTTTGCATATTATGCTTATTTTTTTCCCTAGTTCCACACAACTTCTTCCTGTTTTCTCGAGTCATCTGTGTTCAGTTTTTCAAGGCCTATCCACTGTGCCAACTTATAACTAAATCTGAGGGGGGTGCGATGGGGAGGTTCCCTTGTGAGAGTGGCCGACGTCAGTTGCGCGACACATTGTTGAAGAAGTTATTGTTGCCATGGCTGAGAATGCTGGACGCAACGTACTGTCTCCTAGCAATGCACTAACTGTATCAAGAAAGTGGAACACTCTATGGCTCATCGTTGTTTCAAACAGCAGCAAAGCCATCTTTAGTGCGGTTCTAGGCTGTCGTGCATGCCGATTGTCGACACATTGAGCAATTTTTCTACTGTGTAACGTAAACATGGCACGCAACTAACAAATGTTACTCACTCATATGGTAATTACAATGTGTTTCTTTCAGTGATTTATACGTTGTTTCTCTTCTGTATGTCTTCACAAGTGTTTCCGCAAAGTTTCATTGTCCTACGATCAGTCGTCTGTCATGGAGGCCTTCTCGAGTAACGACAGTTCATTTGTAACCACCCTGTACCCTTTGGCACATATTGTCTTCTTTTCTACTTCCATTACCCTTCACATTCTAGTTGTGAGCCAGCTTTCTCTCCTCCATGCACTTGGTTCCTGTGGTCTTACTGGTAAAGGACACTGGGAAAACTACATGTCGGATGGTTCACCAGAATCACTTTCGGTATTGTTTTTTCTCCTTTGGGAATCTTCAGGTTCTATGTCAGACTTTACCGATACTCTATACTTCTGTTCAGAAGTTTTTCTTTCACCTGTCACTATGAACATCCTGTTGGCGACTCTTTCGGGATTCATGCCTCTCAGGAGCCCGTAGAAGGAAAGTAGCCATTACCCTTACACACATGACAATATCCTCCTGCTGTTTGTACTGCTCGTCGTTGTGCCAGATTCAGCAGGTGCATTCCTCTTCTCTTCCTTGTTCTACGCTGAAGAGCCAAAGAAAGTGATACACCTGCCTAATATCGTGTAGGGGCCCGCAAGCACCGAGAAGTGGCGCAACACGACGTGGCATAAACTCGACTAATGTCTGAAGGGAACTGACACCGTGAATCCTGCAGGCCTGCCCATAAATCCGCAAGAGCACGAGGAGGTTGAGGTCTCTTCTGGAAGGAATCTCCGGTTTGCCCAATAATGTTCATGTCTGGGGAGTTAGGCGGCCAGCGGTAGTGTTTAAACACAGAAGAGTGTTCTTGGAGCCAACTGTAGCAATTTTGGAAGTGTATTGTGTCGCATTGTCCAATAGCCCAAGTTCTTCTGAATGCACAATGGACATGAATGGATGCAGGTGATCAGACAGCATACGTACGTGTCACCCGTCAGAGTCGTGTCTAGACGCATCAGGGGCCCATATCACTCCAACTGCACATCCCCCACACCATTACAGAGCTTCGACCAGCTTGACTAGTCCCCTGCTGACATACAGGGTCCATGGATTCATGAGGTTGTCTCTATATCCGTACACGTCCATCTGGTCGACACAGTTTGAAACGAGACTCGTCCGACCAGGCAGTCATCGAAGATACACGAGTGGGCCTTCGGATTCCAAAGCCCATATGTATGATGTTTCGTTGAATGGTTCGCACGTTCACGCTTGCTGATCGTCCAGCACTGAAATCTGTGGCGATTTGCGGAAGGGTTGAACGATTTTCTTCAGTCGTCGTTGGTCCCAGTTTGACCATATCTTTTCCTGGCTGCATCGATGTCGAAGATTTGATGTTTTACCGGATTCCTGAGATTCTCGGCACACTCGTCAAATGGTCGTACGGGAAAATCCCTACTTCATCACTACTTCGGAGATGCTGTGCCCTATCGCTAGTGCACCGATTGTAACACCAAGTTCAAACTCATTTAAGTATTGATAACCTGCCATTGTAGCAGGAGTAGCTGATCTAACAACTTGAAGCATTACGTGAGTATGTCGAATTTAGTCGGATCTACTTTGCGTCACGTGAGTGACGTCATAACAACTTTAGATTTTTTTATACATGTAATTCATTTCTAAATTTTATTGATTATTTGCAGAGTAAAGAATTTTAATTATGTACAACATTAAACAGGTAACAAGTTTTAATTAGATAGATATAAATATTTTTTGAAATAGCAAATCACCTTGTTGCATTATGCATGATATGTTTTCTCTTTGTAAGAAAAAAAAATCTTCCGTGCTGCTCGAGTGCGCGATCAAGTAGTCGTCGAGTGCGGATCTTCTGTAACTTTCATGAAGGGGCATAGAATTGTTAATTTATAACCCAGAGCTGATTTAAAAATTGTTCTAGAGAACCACGGTTCGACTTTGGTGCAAACAAATCGCGCGCAAATTCTCAAACATCGACGCGGAGTTTAAGATACGCAGCTGGATATCGGGCGTTATCGTCGCGTGTAGGATTCAGTAACATTAACCGCAATTTACGGACATTAGCTTGATAATAACTATCAAAAACTTACATGAGCCGCATAGTAATCGTCTTGATTCTTAAGGCAAGCGAGAAGCGACTTACTGTCGGGGTACGACAAATATTAATCATTGCATAGTCAGCTTGTTGATACGTTGCTTAGCAACTCATAAACGGACAGTGATAGAATTACTGAAACGATCTTTTATGTATGAATGACCACTAAACACACATCAGAAACTAATTACTCTGAGTGACTTCTAGATTGGATGATTTTTTTTCTTTCAGCTAACTGGTAAACTTTTTTAGAGGTTGAAACTTCATCAATGGTGTTTCGCTCATTCAGTTTAGTAGAACGATATATAATACTAGGTACGCTACTATTTACAATTTTAAAAGAAAAGAGAGCACATACCTGTTTTTCAATTGAGAAACTTTGATACTTCAGTCATCAGTCTTCTCGAACCAGAGGCACTAGCGACGCTCCTTCACTGCACTACGATATCGTGAACCACCACACACATGTGCCCCCTTCTCACAAGATTTTTGCATTGAAAACCCTGAGATATAGCCGCGGTACGAAGAAGGAAGAAAGAAGAGGAAAAATCAGCGAAATAAACGGAGCAACGAGACAAGGGGAGGTCACAAACTGCACCAGGCATTTGTTGTTTGATACAGACATTGCCGACCGCAGCGCCGTTTTCTGCCTGTTTACATATCTCTGTATTTGAATAATCATGCCTATACCAGTTTGTTTGGCGCTTCAGTGTGTAAATATATTCGCCTTGACGGTCATTAAGAAGATTTTCATGCGCATGCCTCTCTCTCTCGAACTCCTTCCTGGAACCAGCGGAAGGCTGCGAGCAACGAGTGCGGTGGACAGAAGCGCTAGAAAAGTAGTGTGCGACCAGATACTTGATCGGATAGCCGAAGCGTTTAAGGCGACCTCTCACGTAAAGCGATAAATCCGGTTTCGAGTCCCTGTCCGACGCAAGTCTTCATTTGTCGCTGCTGAATTCGTTTTGAATGCCGGACTGCGGCCGATGTCAGGACTTGTGTCTCCTTTCGTAATGTACGTCTTTCGCTGTAGGGTTGTTGAGTGTTGTACGTTTTTTAGACTGCAGACATTTCATCTTGTATGAAAATATTTTCACAGACGCAAAGGTAATTTAGATAACAAACCGAATAAATAATAGTTACGTTATACATCTGCAACGAGCCAGCGAATAAGACTCAAATGACAGACATCCTCAGCGCTTTGACATAAATTTGAAAATGAATTTAATCGATGTAGTGCTGGCAGTCTAAGCTGAAATGACTAGTCTAAATCAGGAAGGGCGACGCACTTCGAAATATGAATTACTGATAGAGTATCTTCGTGCACTTAGCGTGGATCTTTCTAAGAACATTGGGACGTTATCAGCGTATCACAAATCATTTAATCAAGACAAAAATTTTGAACGATGGCTGAACACACGAAGAAAAAGTCTTGACATCGATGATTTTCCTGAAATGAAGATTCGGCACTATTCTTTAAAAGAATACCATCGCTGTACCACAGTTCTTTTTTTTGTGATTTCATGTAAAGTGTTTGGAGAAAAATGATAGAGACTGTGCTGTCACCGCCAGACACCACACTTGCTAGGTGGTAGCCTTTAAATCGGACGCGGTCCGTTAGTATACGTCGGACCCGCGTGTCTCCACTATCAGTGATTGCAGACCGAGCGCCGCCACACGGCAGGTCTAGAGAGACGTCCTAGCACTCGCCCCAGTTGTACAGCCGGCTTTGCTAGCGATGGTTCACTGACAAATTACGCTCTCATTTGCCGAGACGATAGTTATCATAGCTTTCAGATACGTCATTTGCTACGACCTAGCAAGGCGTCATTATCAATTGCTATTTATCTTGTGATGCATGTACCGTCAGACCGATGTTCACCAATTATGGATTAAAGTTAAGTATTCCAGAAGCTACGTACCTTTTTTGCTAGTCTCAAGACATTGTCCTGTTCCAGACCCTTACGCCTTCCTGCGTGAGCTTTAACGGGTGCCTTTCGGCTTCCCGTCATAGTGGCTTGGCTGTCTTGCCAAGTCACAACAGTGACTGAGACTCTCTTTATCCATAACTACCGAGCGGGGTGGCGCAGTGGTTAGCACACTGGATTCGCAGTCGGAAGGACGACTGTTCAAACCCGCGTCCGGCAATCGTGATTTAGGTTTTCCGTGATTTCTTTACATCGATTCAGAGAAATACTGGGATTCGTTCCTTTGAAAGGTCACGGCCGACCTCCTACCCTAATCCCACGACCTGGCTGTTTGGTCACCTTCAACAGATCAACCTACCAATCTACCCATAACTCTCTCACACACATAGAAAAAGTCGTAACTGAAAAACAATATGAATTCGACTGGAGAGAATTTCCTCATGTCTTCTATAAACCGGAAAAGAATCCAACTAACCTCGATTTTATCCCAAAATCGAAACATCCTATGCGAGAACATCGTTTGCGTTCTGTAGCGGGACCATCACTGGCTGTTAGCAGAGCCAACTGGCAAATGAGCATTACTGGAATAGCAACGCTTTCCACATGTTGGAACAGGGAGGTAATATTGAAGGAATGTAAAAACATAATATAAAATATATTAGTACACCAAAGAATTCTGTATTTTATTTATGAGGTTACTCTTTCTTTACTGCTTTCAAAAATTAAGATTGCAATTTTACCACGAAGAGTGAACTGTTATAGGATCAAACGTGTTCATCTACATAAATGATCAGATAGCATGAGCTGCAATTTGAAACTATTTTCTGATGACACTGCTGCGTAGAGAAGAATGTCGTCGTTGAGTCACTCCCCACGGATTAAGGGCAACTTGGACAGAATTTCCATTTTGTGCGACTAATGGTAGCTTCAGGGTAGAGGAAACATTCGTGCAACATAAATGCTATTTTTTTTTCATTGTTGTATTAGGCGGACTGGCAGCAGGGAAATACGCAGCTCTGCAGCCTACAGATAAAGTTAAAGAATATAATGTGGAGATTTAACAATAAAAACAGATGATAAAACGATGACTGCTTAAAACGAACATGGTCAAAAGTTGCGAAGAAAATATAAAAAACAAAGGGTGGGCGATGTTGATTGAAACACATAATAATAAGACAGGCGCAGTTTAAAAAAACGTGGTGACAATCTGGTTTCAGTTCGCAGCACTTAGAAAGGGGGACGAACAACACTGGACACTCACGGAAAACACTGCACCATAGAGTGGGGGGGGGGGGGGGGGTTAATGCTGTTCGGGAAAACACGTCTTTATTCAGAACTGCTTCAATCACAGTTACTGTTTTCCACTCTTCTGAGTCATCGTAAGGAACCAGTTTCTTATTACAATAATAAAACGTCGGACAGTCACCTAATACCTGTCTTAGTCACTTAGCAGTTGCGCAGTCATTTTTTACGAATATACTGTGAGACACAATAAGACCGTATGTCGCTCGGATGATTTGCGATTTTGTCGCTGGGTGGGAGCACCAGACAGCAAACTATAGACGACTGGCTTCTTCTTATCGAGAAATCGATATGGAGGTCGAAGACGGTACGGCAGCGAAGGAAGGCGACAGGGAGTGCGAATGAGAAATGGGAAGGGTAGTTTAATGTCCCTTGTGGTATGGGTTCGTTGTTACTGAAATTAGGGGAGTGGATGTTAATTAAAAATAAACTGAGAACGTGTGTATTTACTAAAGTTCATCAAATGTACCAATATTAAATACCAGCACAATTCCATAAACGGTGACTTTTGTGTGTTCGTGACAAACAGGTAATTTTCCTCTTTTCGGTATTGTAATTATGATAAAACGGAAGCGCACTATTGATTCACTTAGAGCAGTTTAATTTTTCAGACACCTATCTGTAACTATGCAGAATTTTCCTCAATATTATTGATGAAGAGTCTAATAATCACCTTTCCTGAGACGATGCTCAACAGCTTAATATTAATAGTAAATCAAACTGTTATTTCATCAGCTGGTTATGTAAAATCATAAGACAAGAAACACAGACTTAGTTACTGGTGTGGAGTTAGCGATGTTTATTGTTTATAATTAACAATCTCTCATGTAGTATAGTCTTGTAAATAACTATTTAGTACGAATTATTGATTATGTCAAATATATTTTTGTTGCATTTTGCCATATTTCATTATCTGCTTACTGGTTAAATACATTATTTTTATTTTTGTATTTCTTGTTTATTACGATTGATGGTATTAAATGTCCTGAGTCATATTTCGTGATTAGAGAGGTGCCAATAACAGCCACCCTGCGTCTTTAAAGAACTGAACTGCCTTCCATAATTCTGTATTGCTGTGAATGACATAAAGGTTTAGAAGAGGCTTGAAATTATGTTCAAAGTTTGGCGGCTCTAAGCGCCCTTATTAACAACAGTGGACGAGTATAGTCTCGCTAATTTGCGCTACATTTCAAGAACTGCCAGTTTTTCACCAACCTCAGTGTTCATGACAGGTTAACCCCTGAGCAACGATATGTGTTGTATAATGATATACTATGCAGATACATCCACTGGTGCATGTCAATATTCTGTGCAAAATATGTTGCGAAATTAGCATTAATCTTTTTTTTTTTTAATTTGTGGTAAGTTGCTGTGGGACCGAATTGCAGAGGTCGTCGGTCCCTAGGCTTACACACTACTAACCTACGATAAGGGCAACACCCACACCCATGCCCAAGGGAGAACTCGAACCTCCGGCGGGGGAGCCGCACGAACCGTGGCCACACGCCCTAGACCGCATTAAACAAGTAATAAATTACGTCACACCTGGTGCAGAATTTTTACAGCATGAAGTGCGAAAATGTAAAAAACGATCAACCATTTTGTTTTCATTAATTCTGTGGGCTGTCAGTAGGAAAAAAGATTTGATAAGGTTTCAAATTATGTATAGGATTTGTTGGAAGTAGCTAAGTGTTCTCATTCTGCATTGTATGCCATGAATTAAAGTGTTTCAAGGCATATACACAGGGGTAGGAAACAGGGTTCCTTCTCCTGAGTATCAGGTTACACCTGAGGTAAGTGGGCAAGGTCACCTCCCCTCCCCTCCCCCCCCCCCCCCCCAGGGAATCACCGTCCTGAACAAACACCTCTCCCTCCCCATCTCCATAGAAAAGAGGATTCAAAACTACCTTCCCCCCCTTCTCCCCCACAGTTATATGTTATTACATCTAAAGCAATTCTGTGTGGTTTCAGCCATATTATGTGTGCCCTATGGTGAGAATCAGATTTGTTTCAGATCATTGGAATTGTTACTCCAGTTACGTGACTTTCTTCCCACTACTCCTCATATCACGTCGATGTTGGCGTCATGTCAACATTGTGTCACGTCAGTATCGCATTACACTGACATCACGACGTGCTCAGCCAACCAGTATGCATTGTTAGCTCAAAAGTATCCAAAGAATCCGAATTATTTATCAAGTAAGAACCTTCACTTGTCTTTCGAAATATGTGCTCGTAGTGGAAGCACCAACTGAGCCCACGCAGAATGAGAAGACAAATAATTAACCCTATCTTCTTTTAATTTTATTGTTATTTCACATTTTTGGGTAATTTTCTGAAGCTTTTCCGATTTTCCATGCACCTACATCTCCAGCTTGAGATATATGTAAGTACCATCTAAACTATTTCTGTACCGAATTATTAATATTGAATATGCTATTGCTGAACCTCTAAAATTTTAAACACATGAACAACACGATATTTAAACAAATAAACTGTTGCTGCATATCGAATCTACGTCATCCCTACATTACTAGAATGTATGTGCATCTGTGCACGTGTTTGTGCATGTGCGTGTGTGTGTGTGTGTGTGTGTGTGTGTGTGTGTGTGAAGTCATAATTTCCGCAATGCATTATTAACACACAGTACACTATTGCTGAAACTTTAAATGTTCAGTTAATGCCACAACACGATATTTAAGCACATACAATCTTGCTAAGTCATCCCTACATTACTAGAGTTCGTGAGATCATTGAGCATGTGTTAAAACGAGTGCGTTATTCTATTGGTAGAAGGAATGACATCGCAGTATATTCCACAAAATCTGGGTGAATATTAATATTATGTATGACGTAAGCCTACAGACCTCTGACCTTGAGTTAAGACCGTTATCTTGACCTGAACGCCCACTAGGCAACAACCACTTTTCAGTTGCAGCATTATTTTATCACTGGAAGTGTTGTGTCTCCCCATGTTTATCTGAACCACAACGTACACTGCTGTTCTACTTGTAGTTTCTAATTTCAATATTTCAAGTATTGTGTCAAACTATTATCGTGCAATTTTAATTAGTAGATTATGACAGTATTTCACTTTTTCAATTCAGTTCATATTTATCTGAAATACTGACAGTCAATTTTTGTTGGCCCTGAAAGATATTAGATGAAAAATATGCAAATGGCCCCGTTTGACCGTTTTAGCGTTCAGTTACTTCCAGAAAATGAATCCTCGTACGAAATTGGGGTTGACTCGTTTGGAATATTAGAATATTGGGATATTGCTTAACTTCGGAGTTTCAGAACATGATTTTCAAATTGGTGTACCGTGTAAGTCTATTTAATGCTGTTGTGAGAATCAGAAGATCACTAAGTTATTAACAATAACTGCTATGAAAAACGTGACAAGTAACAAGATATCCTTTTTCAACGATGTGGTCCCGTTGGCTGCCACCTAGGTTTTCTTTACTTTTTTCGTGGCATATAGATAATAGATACATCTGTAGCCACCCATTACGTCTCCAGTATATGCTGCCTTGTTGAGGCTGTAGCTTGAACAAGTTCGTATGTTTCGAATCATAGCAGTTAGACAAGCAAATTCAGGAGCCATTTTTGTATGCAATGCACAATTGTCAGTGTATACAAATTGTGATTAAATTTATCTCTGTAAGGCATGTTTTGCGCAAGGATTAGACACGACTAACTGTATTGTTCAAATTTATACTCTGTGTACTGCGATATTAATTAAATTAATGTATTTATTTTCATAATTATTTTGGTGGTTTCTATTGAAAGCACTGCAGTTTTAAGAGCAACATGAGCAGCTGTGACAGGTTGTGCCGGCCAGAGTGGCCGAGCGGTTATAGGCGCTACAGTCTGGAACCGCGCGACCGCTACGGTCGCAGGTTCGAATCCTGCCTTGGGCATGGATGTGTGTGATGTCCTTAAGTTAGTTAGGTTTAAGTAGTTCTAACAAGGGAACCTCCCCATCGCACCCGCCTCAGATTTAGTTATAAGTTGGCATAATGGATAGGCCTTGCAAAACTGAACACAGATCAATCGAGAAAACAGGAAGAAGTTGTGTCGAACTATAAAAAAATAAGTAAAATGTACAAACTGAGTAGTCCATGCGCAAGATATGCAACATCAAGATTAATCTGAACTCAGAAGCGCCGTGGTCCCGTGGTAAGCGTGAGGAGCTGCGTAATGAGAGGTCCTTGGTTCAAGTCTTCCCTCGAGTGAGAAATTTTATTTTTTTATTTTCGCAAAGTTATGATCTGTCCGTTCGTTCATTGACGTCTCTGTTCACTGTAGTAAGTTTAGTATCTGTGTTTTGCGACCGCACCGCAAAACCGTGGGATTAGTAGACGAAAGGACGTGCCTCTCCAATGGGAACCGAAAACATCTGATCGCAACCGATTCCTCCACAGGAAAACACGTCTGATATATTCTATACGACACTGGTGACGGCATGTGCGTCACATGACAGGAATATGTTGTCGACCCACCTAACTTGTACACTTGGCGAATGGGTGAAACAATTCTTCTACCTTGCCCCATTTAGGTTTTCTTGTGGATGTGATAATCACTTCCAAAAATGTGATGAAAACATAAGAGTTTGTCACATAAACTGCAACAAATGAATGTAACAGTTTCACAGTCGCACAGTTTTCCCTGTGCTGTGTCAAAACATGTTTTTCATACAACGTCCCCATACTACGGCGCAGTTACCTCGCATCGGACGGACAGATAATAATTGTCCGAAAATAAAAAATTAAACTTTTAATTCGAGGGGAGACTTGAACGAAGGACATCTCGTTCTGCAGCTCATGACGCTAACCACGGGACCACGACACTCCCGGGTTTGTTTTGTCCATGATGTTGCCTATCTTACGCATGCACTACTCAGTTTGTATATTTTGCTTATTTTTTTCATAGTTCCGTGCAACTTCCTGTTTTCTCGATTGATCTGTGTTCAGTTTTTCAAGGCCTATCCACTGTGCCAACTTATAACTAAATCTGAGGGGGGTGCGTTGGGGAGGTTCCCTTGTAAGTTATAGGGGACTGATGACCTCAGAAGTTAAGTCCCATAGTGATCAGAGCCATTTGAACCATTTTTTGTGACAGGTTGTTGTATTTCCAGTTTCGCACAATGTGCTCCTTCAGAATAAAAGGCCAGGAAATTCTCGCTTTCCTTTTGGGAGAGATTTCTTTTGATGCCGACTCAGATTGATAGTAGCAGTGAAAGTGGAGATGATATGTTAGCTGAAGACAGTGATCTCGATCTTACAAAAAACAAAAAAATCAGTGTTCTCTTGCATTATTTCAGATCGTTTGTGACAGGATTAACAAATTGTCTGCCGTTGTCAGAGTGTAAAATACAAGGAGCACCAAATGTTAAAAATATATCTGCTAAATGATGTGCCACTTCCTCTGCTCTCTAGCCTTGCAGTGCACGTAACAAAACAAATTTTGTCTAGTGGTCCTGATACACCATTATATTTAAATCCACGCTCTTGTTGAGTTTGCGTGTCGATCAGATCAACTTCGCAACGACTGTTCACTTCTGAATGAAGTATAGGTTTCGAAACATGCTCCCTCTTTTTAATGCTCCTTTTGCGCTGACAAGTTTCACACATAGACAGTTCAATGTTGCCGGCCGCTGTGGCCGAGCGATTCTAGGCACTTCAGCCCGGAACCGCTGCTGCTACGGTCGCAGGTTCGAATCCTGCCTCGGGCATGGACGTGTGTGATGTCCTTAGGTTAGTTAGATTTAAGTAGTTCTAAGTTCTAGGGCACTGATGACCATAGTGCTCAGAGGCATTTGAACCATTTTTGAACTGCATTTTACCTTATCGCCAGAGATAGCGACATTTCATGCACGGTGGCTCCCATTGAAACCACCTCATATATGTTCAGTTAATGTGTGTAACACTTGTTTTTCACATTGTTCTGTCTCATTGTATGTCTAATAATCCAATGGAAACAAGAGGACCCAAAATTATAAATTTTTTATATTTCGTATCTGAGGGGGATGTACACTCCTGGAAATTGAAATAAGAACACCGTGAATTCATTGTCCCAGGAAGGGGAAACTTTATTGACGCATTCCTGGGGTCAGATACATCACATGATCACACTGACGGAACCACAGGCACATAGACACAGGCAACAGAGCATGCACAATGTCGGC
Source organism: Schistocerca americana (assembly GCF_021461395.2). NCBI lineage: Eukaryota > Metazoa > Arthropoda > Insecta > Orthoptera > Acrididae > Schistocerca > Schistocerca americana. Next base: position 157,481,543 of record NC_060119.1, on the reverse strand, counting down.
ACTGGTACAGTGTATATCCACCTTTCGCAGCAATGCAGGCTGCTATTCTCCCATGGAGACGATCGTAGAGATGCTGGATGTAGTCCTGTGGAACGGCTAGCCATGCCATTTCCACCTGGCGCCTCAGTTGGACCAGCGTTCGTGCTGGACGTGCAGACCGCGTGAGACGACGCTTCATCCAGTCCCAAACATGCTCAATGGGGGACAGATCCGGAGATCTTGCTGGCCAGGGTAGTTGACTTACACCTTCTAGAGCACGTTGGGTGGCACGGGATACATGCGGACGTGCAATGTCCTGTTGGAACAGCAAGTTCCCTTGCCGGTCTAGGAATGGTAGAACGATGGGTTCGATGGCGGCTTGGATGTACCGTGCACTATTCAGTGTCCCCTCGACGATCACCAGTGGTGTACGGCCAGTGTAGGAGATCGCTCCCCACACTATGATGCCGGGTGTTGGCCCTGTGTGCCTCGGTCATATGCAGTCCTGATTGTGGCGCTCACCTGCACGGCGCCAAACACGCATACGACCATCATTGGCACCAAGGCAGAAGCGACTCTCATCGCTGAAGACGACACGTCTCCATTCGTCCCTCCATTCACGCCTGTCGCAACACCACTGGAGGCGGGCTGCACGATGTTTGGGCCTGAGCGGAAGACGGCCTAACGGTGTGCGGGACTGTAGCCCAGCTTCATGGAGACGGTTGCGAATGGTCCTCGCCGATACCCCAGGAGCAACAGTGTCCCTAATTTGCTGGGAAGTGGCGGTGCGGTCCCCTACGGCACTGCGTAGGATCCTACGGTCTTGGCGTGCATCCGTGCGTCGCTGCGGTCCGGTCCCAGGTCGACGGGCACGTGCACCTTCCGCCGACCACTGGCGACAACATCGATGTACTGTGGAGACCTCACGCCCCACGTGTTGAGCAATTCGGCGGTACGTCCACCCGGCCTCCCGCATGCCCACTATACGCCCTCGCTCAAAGTCCGTCAACTGCACATACGGTTCACGTCCACGCTGTCGCGGCATGCTACCAGTGTTAAAGACTGCGATGGAGCTCCGTATGCCACGGCAAACTGGCTGACACTGACGGCGGCGGTGCACAAATGCTGCGCAGCTAGCGCCATTCGACGGCCAACACCGCGGTTCCTGGTGTGTCCGCTGTGCCGTGCGTGTGATCATTGCTTGTACAGCCCTCTCGCAGTATGGTGGGTCTGACACACCGGTGTCAATGTGTTCTTTTTTCCATTTCCAGGATTGTATGTTTGACCCTCAACAATTGTCTGCCACTGTAATTGGCCAGATCTTGTGTGCCGGGACTGTAGAGGGTACACCGGCGTCTAATGGAGTGAGATGATGTGCTGGCCCCCCTAGAGGCGGTGCGCCGTTCGCTGCAGCGGCTGTACAGGCTACGGGCTCGAGGCTTCTCATTAGAGGCAGAGCGTCGGCGCTGCGGCCAATTCCCCCGGGCGGCGCGACTCATCTGCGATGCTGTCAGCTCGGCAGAGAGCGGCTGTTTGCCGTGTGGGGCGCTGCACACGTGGTCGCCAGGTCCTCGCTGACGTCTCGCGGCCGCCGCCACCACACGGATACAACACTTGCCCAAACCCACAACTGCACTTGTCGAATACAATTGTGTACTAACGATATTGTTGAATTGCTCTATCCACAAACAATGACCTTAGTGAATCCACACACTGAGGAAGTATAAATCAATGCTTAGTGTTTGGGTGTGAGATGATACACTGGGAAGTCACATTAATGTGACCACCGTCCATGTTCGATGCCAACATGCAATAACCACTCACAGACGGCAGGTAACTGCACTAGTGGTGGAGGCTATATAAAACTTATCGGGGGATGCGGAAAACAGTGCAATGTTGTCGTAAGACGTAAATGGAGCGATTTATCTGACGTCCAACGTGCATGATCATTGGAAGCATATCCGAAACGGCCAAATTTGTAAACTGTTTCCGCCCCGCTGTGGTTAAGGTATGCCACGCATGGAAAAATGGTGCTATCCAAAATCGGTGACGAAGTTATTACGGCACACCGTGGACCATATATGTCAAGGGTGAACGACGGCTGTGCAGATGTGTATGGGCGAATAAATGTGCAACTGTTGAGCAGCTGAACGCCCTGATGAACCAAAGAACTACGAACAATATCTCCTCAGTGTCCGTTCTGCGAACATTATTTTAAGAAAGAATATATGTGTTACGCTAGCAACACCTGTCGGCCCATTTGTCAGCTTCTAACCATTACTGGTTACACTTGCAAGTCTAGCAGCGCCCCGCCCCGGCTGTAGTGATGTACTGTGTAGTGAGTGGCATAAGACAGGTGTATATGGTGAATAACTGTATAATTGTTTCAATTCTGACATGCCGATGCATCAGTTTTCTAGACTGTTATGTACCTGCCATTTCATGAGAAAGAGTACTCTTACATCTATTTTAAGATATATGCAGTAACCTATCTGTCGAGGCATATTGTATTTCTGCTTTTTCTTTCCTATCGCACTTGATACTGTGTATTATAGTTTCTTTGTACGCAAAAGAAATAACACAATTTCAGAAACTTTATTGTTCTCATTCATTTATGGTTTTATGTATACAGCCTCAAGCTGGGAACGAAAATTTGTACCAAGGCCAGGAATCGAACCCCAGTCTCCTGCTTACGAGGCAGGTGCATTAGCCACTAAGCCTCTTTCGCACAGCGATTCACACAACGGCACCGATTACCCTCTTACGCCTCCCTGATCGATCCAAATTCTCACTGCCACTCCCTTCCGGTGCTTAGTAGGTAACACACGTATCTAGTAAGAAGGAGATCCGGCTCGATTACCGAACTTGGTACAAATTTACATTCGCCTCTTCACTCTATAAACATAAAATGCCTTGTACATAGTTACACTGTATTAATGCTTTCCAGATCTGAAGGTGGAAACATTGATTGGTCAAATGTTCAAATGTGTGTGATTTCTTATGGGACTTCACTGCTAAGGTCAACAGTCCCTAAACTTACACACTACTTAACCTAAATTATCCTAAGGACAAACACACACACCCATGCCCGAGGGAGGACTCGAACCTCCGCCGGGACCAGCCGCACAGTCCATGACTGCAGCGCCTGAGACCGTTCGGCTAATCCCGCGCGGCATAACATTGATTACCGAAACCGGTTATCAAGAACAAAGGTTGTTATTAGTGATGTTGCCAAAGAAGTTTATCTTCTCTAATCTACTTAAGTGTTAGTTTTTTGCGTGCGCTGTTCGAGAGTGCAAGTGTAGGGAAATAGTTTGGATTTAGTTCCATGAATCTTCTGCCTGGCACTTAAGTGTGAGGTGCAGGATGCCATAGAGGAAAGGTAATGTGAGAGAGACCTCTAGGATAGTACACAAGCACCTTTTCTGATATGTCACAACTGTAATGCCTGTTGTCCAAGCTATTGATTATGCTAGCCAGAAGTGGTCGTGTTATGTACTCAACACTACCACGCGCGGATAAGCACACAGCTGAAACAAGAAATTCGAGTTTTGGGGCAAATCAACTTATAAGACAAGAGCTATAAAATATTCCTTTTCTTAAATAGACTAAAATACGAAAAATAATGAGAGAAATGACTGAAACTCATATTTTTATGCCATGTTTAATCCATTCCCTTCTTATTATCAACAGTAACAGTAGTTATAGTAGTTGTGTAGCAATTTTCATAACCCTGCAGATTTGAAAAGGACCTAAATTCGATATCTGTGGCTCTGTGAATAGAGAGGGAGATCGTTTGCCAGAGAGATCAAGCGCCATTAGATGCAGAAATTGAATTCGAGTGACGTATTTTGCAGTGATCGTTGAGTTCTGGAGGGATTCCCGTTTGGTGGAATGAAGTACCAAAGAATAAAGGACGATCTCTTCTTGGGGGCAGTCGGAGCAACACAGACCGGGCAGGTTTTATGCTGGCCGTTGTGACTCCCCACCGGACTTATGACTGGTAGAACGTTCAGGATAGTTAGAACTAACTGCGTTCACTTTGCTTGAATAGAGTTTTTCACTATTTCCGACGTTTCATGATATTTTTAGTCCATTAAATTAGACGATGTCCCTTTGCAGTTTCGACTACGTGTGGCTAAGTGGGTCATAGTTACGTCTGCTTGTTCCAAACAGGTTCTTACATTGCTCCGACGGCGATGTATTTTCTTAAGTAACATTTCTCCGCCGCTTGTGATTGCTCCCGAATGTAATTTTCATAATGAAGTCTATCTTTGTTTGTGACTGATTGCACGTGGCACGAGACAGGTTTTCACGCCACTCATGGTGCTGATCTTCAGAGTATTTTCTTTTTAACTTAAGGGGCTCCGGAAAGGCTCAAAATCTTGAAAAGTTCAATTTTTACTTTTTTGCGTTTTCTGAATCTGCAGACTATTACCTTTTAATAGATATATAATTTATTCAATTCCGAAGACTACAACTATTTTTAAATTTTTTTTGAAATGTGTTCTACATCGGCGTGACCCACTGTGGCGCTGTTAAATTGCTGTCAAATGGTGTTATTATTAACGTCGTGTTCATCAGGTACATTTTAGTGATGTGAGATAAAGTATGTGTTGTGGCTAACATGTGATGGTTCAATATATATCGCTGGTGTGATTGTCGATTGTTTCATGTTTATTTACTCTGTCGTTATCTCGAAAATATTCGTAATTAATTCTGTTTCTTGAGTCTCTGTTTTGTTGAAGTATAATAATGAGTAAAAGTAAAGTTATTAGAAATCCTCTGAAGGCTTTTAACAAAAGGAGAAATGTTGGAAAGCCAAAGGTATGTGTTATTACTGTAAACAATAAAGACGATAACCAAGTGAGTGAACCTAACCTTTCAAGTACACCTGCGCATAGCGGTCAAAGTGGGAAAGAAAATACTTCGCAGGAGAAGCTTGGTTCAATGAGTGAAAACTATGAATGTTTTATGGGCGAATCGGATGTGAATGAAATATTTGATATGTCGGTTCTCAAAGGAATTTTTTCAAACTGTGTAAGATGTATTCATTGTAGTGAAGCTGGTCTGGAACTCTCCATAATAAAGCACGTAGGACTTGCTAGTGAAATACAACTGAAATGTGATAAGTGTTCATACATGACCACCTTTTGGAACAGTGTTGCAGTAACTGCAACTGAAGAAAATGGTAGCAAAATCTACGAACACAACAACGAGCGATGCTTGCTTTAGACAAGGAACGCCTTCGGGCTGCAGACAGGGCTGTAAAGAGTCTAGAAATACAAGCAAGAGTAAACAGGAGGAGGAACAAGAGGAAGCTGGAGGAGGAGTTTGCAGAGGATGAAGATAATCCATCCTATGGACCTGGAATTCACTAAAAAGTTAATCCAATCTTTGTCGCTCGATTCCCAAAACTTTTATTTTCTCATACTAATTACATGTTTTCTAAGGATCTTCCAAACATATTTGTTTCAAACTTTCAGTAAATGTTACACAGTACCTTATGCATAATTTAACACAGCCTTTTTCCAAAAAACTGTATATTTTTGAATATATAAATAAAAAATTACAAAAAAATGTTGTGAATTTTCATTACAATTGAAAAAAATCATCTTTAATAACTGAAATAAAATTTTGTAAAATCCCTGTGTTAAGTTGTAGCCCATATTCCAATAAATGATCTGCAAAAAGTTCAACTTCCTACCTCAAATACCTTGTGAGGAAAGATGTAATTTATAAGCGTTATTTTAACATTGCAAGTATAGGACGTTCCGGAGCCCCTTAAACTTACTCCATACTGACCCAATATTATTTTCGTCAGTTTGCGTGTATAGTTTCTCAGTCTATCACGGTTTCTTTGTCAGTTAACACTCGTGTCAGATCTTTGAATGTCACTTTGAATTTGGACTGGGCCCTATAGAGCTGCTTTTATTTCTTAATTTTGTTTCAGCAGTGTTGTAATGTAAACCCTGATCGTGTTGGAGCGAAATCGACACTATTTAACATGTGTTCCTATGTGAATCCAGCCACCTGGGTGCTTGTACGCGAGTTCCTAGTCAAACAGCATTGTGGTGTACACCATTTTCTTATGAATGTTTCCGTTGTTCTAGTAGTACAATAATACCAGTCATTTTCCCGAAAAGTGCGTTAGGCGACTGAGTCTGAAACAATCCTTGGATTATCCGTGTCATTGTGTCCAACAAGCGGTGATTCAGTAATGTTCTCTAGGATTTTTAATAATTGGTGAATGTAGTTTTCATAATTAAGTCTACCTCTCCTTGTGACTGATTGAAAGTGACACCAAACAGAATTTTATGCAGCTCATGGGGTAAAATACGACGTTAAAAATGATGGTAATGTGTTTCCAGTGAATAGTGCTTAAAATTCGTATTACTGCTTGTGTATGTGCGACCTCTTATTTTTTCCCAGCTCTTGTATAGCGCCTTGTCTGAAAGAAGACGGGGTACCACCACAGTGCCCACTGTTGTCTTTAGACTAAACGCTTTCGGTGCAACTCTCTTTGCAACACCTTCGAGGAAAGACACGAAGATAGTCTGCGGTGCTCCAAACGTCATCCCATGATGCGTGTTGACAACTTGCTTAAACAAGCCCATTTCTAGACTCGCGATATGTAATGCGCCTCTACCATCCTTTATGGCAGAGTGGACAGTCTCGCTGTCCTCTCACGCGCAGGTCGTGTAGGACTACAAACGTCCTGAATCCAGTGAATCCGTATTCCCACGACACTCGTGGGATACGAACAAAAGTGAAGAGCGATATTGTCGGATAGACCATCAGAGACAGAGCACCTCGTGTTCCTGCTGCTAATAAGGCGAGTACACTGTTCGTTCGTTATCTAGTTTTACTAGCTTCCAACAGGACCAACTAATTTACAGATACCTGTGTAGTTACTAGATTATTTTTGTAATTTCTTGAGTGTTCGAGTGCTTACTAGGCACAACCTTTTATTTTAGTAACAGTGTAGCGTACAGTACCTCTGTTGTTATCGACCTTTATATCGACCCTCGTAGCGTATAGGCCTTTGTTTTGTTTTGGTTAGTGTACCTCATTGTTGGTTACCCGATCAGTGAGAGAGCACATCGAATTCTTGATGCTAATAAGCTGAGTAAACCTATCATTTGTTACTTATTTTTATGAGTTTCAAACAGGAACAACTGGAGTAATGAATAGGAACTGTGACTGCTGTCTACAAATGCGAGCTGAGCTGGCGACCCTTCGCTCACAGCTCCAGCCTGCATTGGCTTCCGTCACACGGCTTGAGGCTGTTGCCAAGGGGCATCACTATGGGGGGGGGGGGGGGTCGGACGTGGGATGCGAGGGACATTGAGCATGTTCCACGTGTCCCCCGATTGGCCCACTGCTGTGGCTGCCCTCACCCATGGTCGAGTGGGAGATCATTCCAAAGTTTGGTAGGCAGCGAAATACTTTCCGAGGGGCTGATCGTAGGGCCTCCCCGGTTCGTTTGACGAACACGTTTCAGGCGTTATCTGTGGCTGACGATGTCTGTCAGCCAGATGTAGTCGTCCGCCCTGTTCCAGAGGAAGCTTCTCGGCCCACAATGTCTGGGCATTCACAGAGGGTGGGTTTACTGGTAGTTGGGAGCTCGAACGTTAAGTGCGTAATAGGGCCCCTTAGGAACATGGCTGCCAAGAAGAGGAAGGAAGCCACTGTGCACTCCTTGTGCGTACCAGTACGAATCATACCAGATGTGGAAAGGGTGTTTCCAGATGCCATGAAGAGTATAGGGTGCAGCCAACTGCAGGTGGTGACGGTGGTCTCATGTCGGTACCAATGAGGTGTGTCGCTTTGGATCAGAGGATATTCTCTGTGGTTTTGGGCGGCTTGAGGAGATGGTAAAAACTGCCAGTCTTGCTTCCGAGATTAAGGCGGAGCTCACCATCTGCAACATCGTCGATAGAACCGACTGTGGTCCTTTATGCAGAGCAGAGTGGAGGGTTTGAATCAGAGGCTCAGGCAGTTCTGTGACCGTGTAGGCTGCAGATTCCTTGACTTGCGCCATTGGTCGGTGGGTTTCCGGGTTCCGCTTAATAGGTCAGGAGTCCACTACACACAGGAGGCGGCTACACGGGTAGCGGGGGCTGTGTGGAAGGGACTCGGCGTTTTTTTTTGGGGGGGGGGGGGGGTTAGAGGGTCCCAGGGAATCACAGGAAAGGCGTCCGTCTAAAAGGTGCAGGTAAAACACTGTAAGGTAGTTGTAGAAACGATCGGTATTGTAGTGGTAAGTAGTCGTAGCTATGTTGGTAAAGAACCAGAGCTCAAAGCCCTAACAGAAAGCACGGAAGTTCAGTTGAATTTTTTTCAAACGATCTAACAGTGTTGAGAAAGGATAGATTGAATACAGTTGGTGGTGTAGTATTTATTGCTGTCTGAAGTAGTTTGCCTTGTAGTGAAATTGAAATAGATAGTTCCTGCATAATAGTATGGGTAGAGGTTATACCTGACAATCGAATTAAACTATTAATTGGATCGTTTTACCGACTACCCGACTCAGAAGATGTAGTTGCTCAACAGTTCAAAGAAAACCAGGGCCTCACTTCAAATACGTACCCCACTCATACAGTTATAGTCGGTGGTGACTTCAATCCACCCTCGATATGCTGGAAAAATTATACGTTTAAGGGGCTCCGGAACGCCCTGTACTTGCAATGTTAAAATAACGCTTGTAAATTACATCTTTCCTCACAAAGTATTTGAGGTAGGAAGTTGAACTTTTTGCAGATTATTCATTGGAATATGGGCTACAACTTAACACAGGGATTTTACAAAATTTTGGTTCAGTTATTAAAGATGATTTTTTTTCAATTGTAATGAAAATTCACAACTTTTTTTGCAATTTTTTATTTATATATTCAAAAATATACAGCTTTTTGGAAAAAGGCTGTGTTAAATTATGCAGAAGGTACTGTGTAACATTTACTGAAAGTTTGAAACAAATATGTTTGGAAGATCCTTAGAAAACATGTAATTAGTATGAGAAAATAAAAGTTTTGGGAATCGAGCGACAAAGATTGGATTAACTTTTTAGTGCATTCTAGGTCCATAGGATGGATTATCTACATCCTCTGCAAACTCCTCCTCCAGCTTCCTCTTGTTCCTCCTCCTGTTTACTCTTGCTTGTATTTCTAGACTCTTTACAGCCCTGTCTGCAGCCCGAAGCCGTTCCTTGTCTAAAGCAAGCATCGGTCGTCGTTGTGTTCGTAGATTTTGCTACCATTTTCTTCAGTTGCAGTTACTGCAACACTGTTCCAAAAGGTGGTCATGTATGAACACTTATCACATTTCAGTTGTATTTCACTAGCAAGTCCTACGTGCTTTATTATGGAGAGTTCCAGACCAACTTCACTACAATGAATACATCTTACACAGTTTGAAAAAATTTCTTTGAGAACCGACATATCAAATATTTCATTCACATCCGATTCGCCCATAAAACGTCCATAGTTTTCACTCATTGAACAAAGCTTCTTCTGTGAAGTATTTTCGTTCCCACTTTGACTGCTATGGGCAGGTGTACTTGAGAGGTTAGGTTCACTCACTTGGTTATCGTCTTTATTGTTTACAGTAATAACACATACCTTTGGCTTTCCAACATTTCTCCTTTTGTTAAAAGCCTTCAGAGGATTTCTAATAACTTTACTTTTACTCATTATTATACTTCAACAAAACAGAGACTCAAGAAACAGAATTAATTAGGAATATTTTCGAGATAACGACAGAGTAAATAAACATGAAACAATCGACAATCACACCGGCGATATATATTGAACCATCACAGGTTAGCCACAACACATACTTTATCTCACATCACTAAAATGTACCTGATGAACACGGACGTTAATAATAACACCATTTGACAGCAGTTTAACAGCGCCACAGTGGGTCACGCCCATGAAGAACACATTTCAAAAAAATTTAAAAATAGTTGCAGTCTTCGGAATTGAATAAATTATATATCTATTAAAAGGTAATAGTCTGCAGATTCAGAAAACGCAAAAAAGTAAAAATTGAACTTTTCTTGATTTTGAGCCTTTCCGGAGCCCCTTAAAGCCGGCGGCAGGCATAAACGTCATCCGAAATTGTACTGAATGCTTTCTCAGAAAATTATTTTGAACAATTAGTTCATGTGCCCACTCGAAGAGTAGATGATTGCGAAAGCATACTTGATCTCTTAGCAACAATAACTCTAGACAAATGGTGACAATCGTGACGAATACAGCGGTTAGGACCACAAGGCAATGCCTTTTTAAGAGACAGTCTTCACTCCTTCCGATCTGATCATGTAAGCTTCAATAAGTTGTGGAATGATTTCATAGGGACAGTATCGACAGCAGTTGAGAGATATATACCACATAACAACATATCTGTGATGGTACAGATCCCCCATGGTACACAAAAGCGGTCAGATCGGTGTTGCAGAAGCAGCGAAAATAGCATACCAAATTTAAGAGAACGCAAAATTTCCAAGACTGGCAAAGTTTTGCAGAAGTTCGAAATATAGTACGTATTTCAATGACAGATGTTTTTAATAATTTCCACAACGAAATTCTGTCTCGAAATCTGTCAGAAAACGCAAAGAGATTTTGGTCATACATAAAGCACACCAGTGGCAAGACGCATTCAATACCTTCACTGCGCGATAACAACGGTGAAGTCCTGATGACAGTGCCACTAAAGCAGAGTCATTAAACATGGTTTTCCGAAACTCCTTCACCAAAGAGGACGAAGTAAATATTCCTGAATTCCAATCTAGAACAACTGCCAAGATGAGAAACACTGAAGTAGATATCCTCAGTGTAACAAAGCAGCTTAAATTACTTAATAAAGCCAAGGCCTCCGATCCAAATTGTATACCAGTCATGTTCCTCTCAGAATATGTTGATACAATAGCTCCATATTTAGCATTTATATACAACCGCTCGCTCAAAGGAAGATCCGTACCTGGAAATTGCTCAAGTCACACCAATACCGAGAAAAGGAAGTAGGAGTAATCCGCTGAATTACAGGCCCATATCACTAACGTCGATTTGCAATAGAGTTTTGGAACATATATTGTATTCGAAGAAAACGATTTATTGACACATAGTCAGCACGGATTCATAAAATATCGTTCTTATGAAACAAAGTAGCTCTGTATACTCAAGAGGTAATGAGTGCTTTCGACAGTGGATGTCGTATTGATTCCATATTTTTAGATTTCCAGAAGGCTTTCAAACCGTTCCACAAAAGCATCTCCTAACCAAACCGCGTGCCTATGGAATATCGCCTCAGTTGAGCCACTCGATTCATGATTTATTGTCAGAAAGGTCACAGTTCGTAGTAATAGACGGAAAGTCATCGAGTAAAACAGAAGTAATATCCGGCGTCCCCAAAGGAAGTGTTATAGATCCTCTATTGTTAATGAAACATATTAACGACATAGGAGACAATCTCAGTGGCCGTCTAGGATTGTTTGCCGATGATGCTGTCATTTACCGTCTTGGAAGGTCATCAGATGACCAAAACGAATTGCAAAATTATTTAGATATGATATATGTATGGTGCGAAAAGTGAAAATTTCTCTTGAATAAAGATAAATGTGAAGTTATTCACATGATTCCTAAAAGAAATCCACTAAATTTCGATTACGCGATAAGTCACACAAATCTGAAGGCTGTAAATTCAACTAAATACCTAGAGATTACAATTACAAATAACCTAAATTGGAACGACCACATAGATAATGTTTTGGGTAGACCAACCAAAGACTGCCATTCATTGGCAGAACACTTAAAAGGGGCAACAGGTGTACTAATGAGACTGCTTAAACCACGCTTGTCCTCCCTAGTCTGGAGTATTTCTGTGCGGTGTGGGATCCACTTCAGGTGGGACTGACTGATGACATCGAAAATGTACAAAGAATGACCGCTAGTTTTGTATTATCGCGAAACAGGGGAGGTAGTGCCACAGACATGAGTGGCAATCATTAAAATGAAGGCGTATTACGTTGCGACGGGATCTTCTCACGAAATTTCAATCACCAGTTATCTCCTCAGATTGCGAGAACATTCTGTTGACACCTACCTACATGGGGAGAAATGATCATCACGGTAAAATAAGAGAAATTAGGGCTCGCACAGAAAATTTTAAGTGCTCGTTTCTCCCGCGCGCCCTTCGAGAGTGGAACAGTAGAGAGACAGCTTGAAGGTGGTTCACGACCCCTCTGCCAGGAATTTTATTGTGAACAGCAGAGTAATCACGTAGATGTAGAATGCAGAACAATAACCAGTACTGTCGATCCTGCCGCTGTTGAATTCTGACCCATGGTAGGAGATGTTTCTTCTATACACACGAGGCATAACAAGTTCGTCTAACAAACAACAAAAATTCAAATGCGATACCTGAATGAGATAACCACTGTGAAATATTTCCAAATCGCCCCAGAATGTGACTCTGATCACAACTGAGCTAGCTGATGCCGTGTCATACGCCACGCCCATTTATTTTCCCAGAACTTCTGAAGATAGACGTTCACTGTAGATATTGTATCACAGAGTCCCTTTGGCTGTTCAGAGATGTCACTAAACCCACCCAAAGATGTAAACATCAATGCATGAGCAGCGCCTATTAGACTGAGGGGGTCCTACAGCCGATCATTTCCAGTCATTCCACCAGGATGGTGGTAGACGGCTCCTGTTGTGTTTAGTTAGACCATGCCTAGACGGTCAATACCTCGGTTCGATCGCGTCCGAAATTTTCCTTTGTGCCAGGAAGGGCTCTCAACAAGGGAAGTTTCCAGGAGTCTCGGAGTGAACCAAAACGATGTTTCTCATACATGGAGGAGATGCAGAGAGACAGGAACTGTCGATGACAGGCCTGGCTCAGGACCCCCAAGGGTCTGCAGCGGCGTTATGGCTCGGTGGAAGCCTGACAGCAACGCCACCATGTGGAATAATGCTTTTCGTGCAGCCACAAAACGTCGTGTTACGACTTAAACTGTGAGCAGTAAGTTGCATGATGCGCATCTTCACTCCCGACGTCCATGGCGAGGTCCAGCTTTGCAACCACGACACCATGCACCGCGGTACAGATGGGACTAACAACATGCCGAATGGACCACTCAGGATTGGCATCACGTTCTCTTCACCGATGAGTGTCGCGTATGCCTTCAAGCAGACAATCGTCGGAGACGTGTTTAGAGGCAACCCGGTCAGGCTGAACGCCTTAGACACACTGTCCAGCGAGTGCAGGAAGGTGGTGGTTCCCTGCTGTTTTGAGGTGGCATTATGTGGGGCCGATGTACACCGCTGGTCGTCATGGAAGACGCCGTAACGCCTGTACGATACCATGAATGCCATCCTCCGACCAATAGTGCAACCGTATCAGCAGCGTATTGGACGACAATTCGCGCCCCTGTCGTGCCCATCTTGTGAATGACTTACTCCAGTATAACGACATCGCTCGATTAGAGTGGCCAGCATCTTCTCCAGATGTGAACCCTATCGAACATGCCTGGGATAGGTTGAAAAGGGCTGTTTATTGATGGCGTGACCCACCAACCACTCTCAGGGATCCAGGCCGAATCGCCGTTGAGGAATGGGACAATCTGGAACAACAGTGTCTTGATGAAGTTGTGGATAGTTTGCCACGACGAATACAGGCATGCATCAATGCAAGAGAACGTGCTACTGGGTATTAGATGTGCCGGTGTGTACAGCAGTCTGGACCACCACCTCTGAAGGTCTTACTCTATGGTAGTACAACATGCAATGTGTGGTTTTCATGAGCAACAAAAAATGGCGTAAATGATGCTTATATTGATCTCTATTCCAATTTTCTGTACAGGTTGCGGAACTCTCAGAACTAAGGAGATGCAAAACTTTTTTTGATGTGTGTATGTTTTAAAATAATTGTCATGTGCTATGACTACTTTAAGTTATATAGTCTGGCAGATAATTACATTTATCGCTGAAATTAGCTACAACACTTGTAAAAAGTAGAATACACACATTTGTACAGTGACTTCTAGGTTGCTTTGTTCAATGTTAGCTATATCTACATATGCTCTGCAAAGGATAGTGTACAGTTCTTGTCGTAGGGAACATCACATTCTTATTAGTAACTTTCCGTCTTGCTTTTTTGTGTATACAGGAGGAGAAATATTGATTCTCTACATTGACCCTAAAAGGTCTCACGAGATCATATATTTTTTCAGAGATTGTGTTTAAACCCTCATCACATTCGGTACTGTGAACTCTTGCGGTCCTAGTAATTGCGCCTCGGAAAGCCCTAAACAGTCTCAGGCGTACCCGATCATAGCCAGTGCAGTAGTCTAGAACTTTTCACACTAGAGTAGAATCTACGTCTACATACGTACCTCGAAAGCCATACTAGGAGTTCCTTCTATGACTTCTAGCCATTCCCTTCCATTGGAAAATGGAGCGAGGGAAAATGATTGTTCAAATCTGGAAATTCGTGGTAAGGTCTTATGGGACCAAACTGCTGAGGTCATCGGTCCCTAAGCTAGCACACGACTTAATCTAACTTAAACTAACTTAAGCTATAAACAACACACACACACCCATACCTGTGGAAGGACTTGAATCTCCGACGTCGGGAGCCGCAAGTACCGTGACAAGACTCCTCAGTCCGCGCGGCTACCACACATGGCTAAAACGATTATCTACATGAATCTGTAAGAACGCTTATTCTCTTATCCTATGCTTGCGATCAAAATCCGAAATTGCGGCAATAGAATAGCCCTGCAATCAGCCGCTAATACTGGTTAATTTGTTTAACAGCGTTTCGTGAAAGACACGTCGTTTTCCCTCCAGGGATTCCCATTCGCACCAAAGTAAAAGTTATCGTATTTTAAACATTTCTGTATGGTCATAGCATTACGGCCACCTGCGTAATAGCCGATATGTCCACGTTTGGTACGGATAACAGCAGCGATGCGTCGTATCATGGAAGCAACGAGGCCGTGGTAGATCGCTGGAGGGAATTGGCAGCACATCTCCACATACAAGACACACAATTCCAGTAAAATCAGGGGAGGGGAAGGATGAGCTCTGACGACACCTTCAGACACATCTCAGATGTGTTCGAATGGGTTCAGATCCGTCGATTGAAGGGGGGGGGGGGGGAGCACATCAATCGTAGCTCGCCACTGCGTTTCTCGAACCGCTCCATCACACTCCTGGCCTTGTGGCGTGGCGCATTATCTTGTTGAAAAATGCCACTGCCGTCGGGAAACATGATCGTCATTAACGGGTGTACGTGGTCTACAACCAGTGCACGATAGGCCTTGACCGTCATAGTGCCTTGCAATAACTCCACTGGATCCATGGATGCCCACACGAATGTTCTGCAGACCAAACTGAGACAAATTATGGCTTGATGTATTTCTGATGGGTATGGCCTTCAATCAATGGAAAAGCAGAAAAGCTGCGGAACTCTACAGAACTCAAATGGACACTGGGACTTCTAGAACGAAGCGTTCAAGGGAGGGATTCTGGGCACTTGGTGTCGAGTGCTTGAAAAAGGCAGACCCACCTATGGTAATTTTCTTGATTCAAACGTATAGGTGATTGATTCGGAGCGGTGGACGGCCGTTACAATGCTCCAACTTTTGAGGGGACTTTATATTTCGACAGGTCTGAATACGATCCAGAGTAGAACTCTTATTCCGCTTCTATTAAGGTACTGAGGATAGAGCATGAGCTACTCTTCTTTGTATCGCGTGTGACAATTTGTGTCAAGTTGAACTCTGAACTGCTTTGAGCTGATAAATATTTCATGTATTGTGATCACGAAATTGACTTGATTTTCACAAATCCTTGATAACCATTTAGTTCGAGGATTTTGTTACAATTTTCATAACGCTCTCAACGTAACTTAACTAAGTTTGATAATGATAGTCTCTGTCCGTGTTTTAAATGAATATCGTAGGACTATTCCCGTTTTTTTTTGAGATGTTCTTATGTAGAATGACAGTGGTTCAAATGGTTCTGAGCACTACGGGACTTAACTTCTGAGGTCATCAGTCCACTAGAACTTAGAACTACTTAAAACGAACTAACCTAAGGACATCACGCACGTCCATGCCCGAGGCAGGATTCGAACCTGCGACCGTAGCGGTAGCGCGGTTCCAGACTGTAGCGCTTAGAACCACTCGGCCACTCCGGCCGGCAGAGGGGCATGTGATCACCACACTGCTCTCCATTTAACATGATTCTCCATTGTATAAATCACTTATACACGTTAGAATATAACCTTTCTTATTAAATAATCATTTATCTCTCATTTTGTATTTCTGTGTAATTTAGTAATTCGCAATTAAAGCCAGTGCACAGACTAATTGACTGCAGGATCACAGCTACATATTATTTGCAGCGAATCAGCTGTGGGCCATGAAAGCGTACGTGCTTGGCTCGACGCTGTGATTTTCTCGTATTGTATGCTAATAGAAAGAGCATCTCAGTAGCAGTAACAGTTAGGTACAGTCGCAAAGGACAGAGACATTTCAACCATTTTAGCCTGGTGATACCTGGGTGTGATTAAATTTATGTCAGATACGCTTACAGATAAATATTGTTACCTGTCCGCATCGTCAAAAATAAAGCATACTCACCGGACTACCACGAAATATTAGTCTTTTCTGTGTCAACGGCATTCATTTATAAGAACGTATTCCTTGACACTCAACTCACTTGGTTTTGTGTCAGAATTTTTTTCCGTCATTTATATTTCTGGGAATGAAATATAATACAAATATGGAATCTCAATCAACATACAAGTGAATTCTTGGCCTCTGGGATTTAGATACGGTGACTGGAGGTGTTTGCTGCATTTTCTAGCAGTATTTCAAAATATTTTTCTACGACTTGTGGATCATATCTCTATCATGCAGGTAGATTATAACAAGGAATGCGTTTAGTGCGCATTTTCTCAGAGGGTTTGACTAATCTCAAACAATAAACACTGCATCATTTGTGTAGTGTACCACAACCATAGTTTTGGCAGACCAGAACTCTCGCTAAAAACTATATGTCAAACTGAAAGCGTCAATCAAATAACAACAAGAAAATTTCCGCTGGTCCAAAGCCTCATTCTCTATGTTTGGATCAAAATCCTATCACTTAAATATGAACTGCACTTCACTTTCAAACCCATAACTTCAGAGTCTCACAGAGAATGCCATAGTAATATATCCTTCGTCTTCGTAACAGCAGTACTACAAGAGCAATCACAGCAAGTCAGCCTGTGGACAGCGGCGACGAATCCTCTAAAAGCTGCACTTAAGGATGGGCGCCGTCGAGCGATCTCGTAAAATCCATTTCGTACATTTATCACACTTGGGTCGAAACGAAAGCCGCGGATGCTTTATGGCCGCCAGTAACGGGCGTCTCTTCTCCATGCATCATCCGCCGCCTCGCGGCACTTAATTCGATAATTGGATAATCACGCGGCCGCGCCGTGTTACTCGCGGCAAATGCCGTCAATTTACGAGCATGTTTGTACAAGAGGCGGCTCTTTAGGCTGTAATCGCCGCTCTCTTAATTGGTTTCCGTCCAGGGGTCGTTGCGAGGTGGGGCGACAGCTTTATAGGCCGGCGGCCTCGTAAAGAGGACGCACATGCTGGCGTGGCGGCAGGCTGGAAACAGGCGACCCCGCCAGGACCGCTCGGCCTTGGGTCTCAATGACATTCCTGCCAAATCCTTGGCTGCTCGTCCAGTGACTAGGTTACTCCAGTAATAAACAATGTACGTGGACATTATTTAATATGAGATGTAATTATGAGGGGGCTGTAGAAAGCAGTTGGACCTTTACAGGATAAACTTTTCTATTCTCCAACTCTTTGAGAGTTACACTGTGTCCATGTGGTTTAGTGAGCAAGTTTATCATCAACACAGTTATTTCTGCATGAGGATGCTTTGGAAAAAATGTTGCAGAATAAACTTGTTAAGTGTTGCACTGGGTACTTACACCAAAATCTTTCACCAGTAAACATGTCACTCTTCAACTCCAGTTATGAAACCAGGGAAATAGGGTCCCCAGTTTAATGTTGAATCGGAACTACATGTTGTTTTTGGCGATTCCACAGATGATTGACAGAAGAAACCTACATCAAGATTTGATCCTGCAGTGACTCCATTTCCAGGCATGTGCTTCCTCACTAGATCAGGCTTGATATGCATGTAGATACGTCATCTATGGGCTTTGATGAGTGCGTTTGCAAGTATCAAAATGTGTGATGTACTTGGCTGTATCTTTAGCTTGTGTTAAATTATTTACACCGCCAGGGGATCACAGATTGACATAAATTTCACATGAGAAAATGCTATCTTAACAGACAGACAGACAGGTTGTGGAGAACGAATGGCAAAAAATAATTTATGTGGTATACTTACAAATTAACAGTTTTTGAGTATTTTTAATTTTAATGTGAAACTGTTCATTTTGATGAGTAAATTTGCTAGTATCGAGACAGGTGACGTAACTGGTCGTACACTTTCACTGGAAGTACAATTTTCACAGCGCCAAGAGACTGTCATCCTTAATATGTGACATAAATTTCAGCTTGATATATCTACCTATTACTGATAAAAATCGACGCGCAGATCGCCGAAGTGGCGTCAAATCGAACGACCTGCACCAGGCGAACGGTCTACCCGACGGGAGGCCCTAGCCACACGACATTTCCATTTATTTTTACTGATAAAAAGGGGTCTTAACTGTCGAACAGACTTACAGACACACTTAGAGCGTCTGCCATGTAAGCAGGAGATCCCGGGTTCGAGTCACGGTCGGGGCACACGTTTTCACGTGTCCCCGTTGATATATATCAACGTCCGTCAGCAGCTGAAGGTAATAATTTCATTCTAATTTCGACATAACAAAGTGGTCCTATATGGGTTCCGTTTTCACGAATAGAGTTATGGAACCATAAAAGAGGATGAGAATTTCCTATCTTCTTAAAGCCATTGCCTACAGTGAAAATCCACAGACCTATTTAAAGAATTTCCTCAGAATTTTCAGAAAAAAATGCTATGTATTGTGTGATATCAAAGCTCCCCTGCACGCTAAATGCTAATTAGAGACATGTGAAACCAACAAGAAAACAGCGGCGCATCTCCCACCCCCGGCCGCATATTAGAATTATTGGGAGGATGTTAAGGTGGTAATAGTTTATGCAAGTATTTGGACCTTCTCCCTAAATCATAGGTAATTTACTTCCAGTCTAATATGACACAGAGCCTACAGTAATGGCAGTTTTCCGTTTTTCCTTTGTAGTCATAACGTTTTTGCATAGATAAACAGAATAAAATGATTGATAGGACTCGTACAGAGGCATCAAAAAATCATCCGTTTAGTAACTGTGGGAAGTCTGGGTGGTGAAAATTGCAGAAAGAGACTCACGCACAGTTAACTGGTTGAAATGGACCTTATGCAGAGGTGAATAGGCGTTCACTTTGATAAGCTAGTGTGGAGAGATACATCCAACCAGTCATCACACTGAAGACCACAACTACTACAGTCATCAGTCATCTGGTTAGTTCGATGCTGCCCCTATCTCCTTATTTTCTGTGTTAATCTTCTCATTTATACTTAACTATTATACACAGCATTCTCCACAAGGTGGCGTAGTATTTTTCAAAAGTAGGAGAAAGTTACCTGTAATGATATGTCCAGAAATCAACAGCTGTTGAGCTGTGGGCCAATCATCTCATTCCCAACTGTCTGTTGCGTAGATGTCGAAATTGTAGGCAGTGCTGCACATGTTTGCCACATATCCTAAGATATCCTGTAGCCTTTCTTCCCAATGAATTACACTCACTCTTAAATGCACACGGATCCATATGAACTAAGTCACATGCGTTGGTTACAAGCCCCAGTAATTCCTGCAGCTGGTAGGGTGGACGTACGCCGATGCCTTGAAAGCTCTTTGTAGTCTGAATTTCACTGGATTACAGTGAACTGGGCGACCGCGTACCAGACCGTCTTGACCAATCAATCGCCCATGAAACGCTATGATGTGGTACTGTCGTATGCTCCATAGAAAGTAGGGTGGTGTCTAAGGAACTGCGTCAGCGTGGCGAACCCACATGAGTGGTATTCATTCCCTGCCACTGGCTTTGTTCACATAGGGCTCAATCGCCACCAAGTAGGAGAGCACTCGCTAATTGCGTTGTATGTTTGTGTGCAGCAAAAGTTAAAATGGTAATCTGACAATCGAATACTGAAGTATACTGAAGATCATTAATTTAGATATGTGCCAGTTAAATTTGTGTAGATGAAAAGCTGATGAAATAATTCTCAAACACACGTACAAGAAGACATATTCTGAAGCGAACAAATGAAAATGATTAATTTGAGGCACGTGACAACAGATTATAATTGTCAAATTTGTTTATAATCAACAAAAATGACTTCAGTCTAGCTACAGGAATGAATCGCACAGTTGAACTAATACGACTCGTTAAAGTCGATAATGTTAACTGCTCTGAGAGCGAATAAATGCGGTTAATGCCTTTCTGTAAGGACACATTTTGGAATAGTGCTGGTAATTCATCACTCAGAAATCGGTCATACAAAACACCTCTTTAGTATAGCGTATGGCTCTATGAGTCTGTTACCTAAAATTCCTTCCCATTCAGTGATCCTCAATCGATCCTGATGTCTCACCTTCTAGACTGCTCGAGGATTTCCATCTGCCCATATATGTATGTTGTGAATCCTACATCACTGAATTCTTTCCACTATTGTCACAATTAAGAGGCCATACCTCGACAGATACTGCTTTTCAGGCATATAATTACAGACTCTTTTCTTCTAGTTCCAAATTACCTCCAGTAGAAATATCCCATATAATACTTTTGCATGCTATAGACTTGGTCTGCCTCTAACATTTCTTACCACTACTACTCTTTCAAGCGTCATGTTAATTATTCCCAGAGGTCGTAGCAGAAGTACCATTAACCTGTCGCTTCTTTTGCTAAGAGTCTACCATAGGCTTCTTCCCTTGTCTATTCTTTCTATATTTATCAATTCCTCCTCCTAATTTTTGAAACTTTTTCTTAGCGTCATATTTCACACACCCTCAGTTTTATCTTCGAAATGGTTCAAATGGCTCTGAGCACTATACGACTTAACTTCTGAGGTCATCAGTCCCCTAGAACCTAGAACTACCTAAACCTAACTAACCTTAGGACATCACACACATCCATGCCCGAGGCAGGATTCGAACCTGCGACCGTAGCGGTCGCGCGGTTCCAGACTGTAGCGCCTAGAACCGCTCGGCCATTCCGGCCGGCTCAGTTTTTTCTCTTCTGGATTTTAGGTGGCCCACGTTTCACTTCTGTACTAGTACGTGCTCTAGACGTACACGTTCAGGAATATCGTTCTCATTTTAGAACAGATATTTTAGTAAAGAAATCGTATGCCAACCTACTTATGATATCTTTCTTGATATAGCCATCATGTGCAGTACTGCGTCCTAGGTAGGGGAATTCTTTCACTTCTTCCACTACTCAGTAGTACCCAATTTTGATGATAAACAAATGGCTGCTTTCCTTTCTACTTGTACTACTCTTCATCAACTTCATGTCTGTTCTGTTTCTCCTTACGCCATAGTAAGTGCTAAGTATCTTACCTACTTCTGCCAACAAATCTCTTTCTTACAATAGCCAAAAAGTCTAAGCGTCTGCGAACCTCATCATTATCTGTTCCCCTTCTCTGTCTTACATCTCTCTTAAACGAACTACTTTTGATTTTTTTGTTTAAAATTACTTACGAATGGCTCGTGCTTTGATACCAAATCGATAGCGTGGTATAATCCGTCTGTCTGCGTAATTAAGCAACCGCCTCCTTAGCATTCCACCAGGGGCATGCGCACTCTCCACAGCGTCAAATTACCAGTGTTGCACATCACCGCCGCGGGGGATTAGCAGAACGGTCTGAGACGCTGCAGTCATGGACTGTGCGGCTGGTCCCGGCGGAGGTTCGAGTCCTCCCTCGGGCATGGGTGTGTGTGTTTGTCCTTAGGGTAATTTAGGTTAAGTAGTGTGTAAGCTTAGGGACTGATGACCTTAGCTGTTAAGTCCCATAAGGTTTCACACGCATTTGAACATTTTCTGCACATCACATCGCTGTCAGTCGTTTACAACTGATAACTACAGGTTGACCATCTTAGGACAACAGCTGTCAGTCGTGTGTCACGAAGATGCTACGAGCATTTCCCGAAGTAGAATATGACTTTGAGCAGGCCTGAAAATTCTCTACTACACCAACTTACATGTCTTAGAAGCTCGTCGCTCGCATTTGGTGGAAGATGGTATAGTAAGTTCGTCCGCTATTCCCGTCTGCGCATTTCATAGGCAAAGGAGGATCATTGCGGCGTACTCATCGGCGCTTGGTGCGCGTATTGATGGGCACCTAAGTGTGTAGATTGAATGTATTATTCGGCTTGCAATATGGTTCTTCGAGCGGTGAGGCTTGCATTGTTATAAGTTTGAATTAATCTCGTTTTACCGGCCTCACATTACATTGGCAAGTATTGCAGTCCAAAGGGGCGGGGATGCAGACACACACATTGTCCATAGACACGGGTTGACACCTGTGAAAGCGTCAGCAGTGTCAAAGGTTGTCAAGAATGTCGCCGTGTCGCTCATCGGACGAAGAACTGTCATTTATGGCCGTGAAATGTGGGGAATCAACGGCCCCAGAAAAGACGTGGTTTCATTGACTCCCCTTATGCCACCGTATGAGACCTTTTCGTGTCAGTTCTGGGAAGCGGTGTGTCTGAAATCTTTTCCCGAGTCACCCATGAACAATTAGCGTGATTTCATGCTGAATGATGTTCCTGTCTGGGGAGTTTGGTGGGCAGCGGAAGTGTTTAAACTCAGAAGAGTGTGGCTGGAGCCACCCTGTGGCAATTCTGGACCTGTAGGGTATCGAATTGTCCTGCTGGAATTGTTCAAGTCCGTCTAAACGCACAATGGACGTGAATGGATGCAAGTGATCAGACAAGATGCTTACGTACGTGTCACCCGTCAGTGTCGTATCTAGATGTATAATGGGTCCCATGTCACTCCCACTGAACACGCCCCATACCATTACAGAGCCTCCACCAGCTTGAACAGCCCACGGGTGACATCCAGGGTCCATGGATTCACGAATTTTTCTCCGTGCCTTTATACCGTCATCCGCTCGATACAATTTGAAACGAGTCTCGTCCAACCAGGCAACATGTTTCCGGTCATCACAGTCCAACGTCGGTGTTGACAGAGCCAGGCGAGGCGTAAAGTTTTGAGTCGTACAGTCATCAAGGATACGTGCGTGGGCCTTCGGCTCCAAAAGCCCATACCGATGATGTTTCGCTGAATGGTTCGCAAGATGATACTTGTTGATGGCCCAGCATTGAAATATGCAGCAATTTTGGAAGGGTTGCACATCTGTCACGTTGAACGATCTGTTCCGTCATTGTAGCACCCGTCTTGCAGGTTCTTTTCCCGGCCGCAGCTATGTCGGACATCTGATGTTTCCTATTATACATGGTATATTCGTGAAATGGTTGTATGTTAAAGTCCCCACATCATCACTACCTCGGAGATGCTGTGTCCCATCGCTCGTGCGCTGATTATAGCACCATGTTCAAACTCACTTAAATCTTGATAACCTGCCATTGTAGCAACAGTAACCAATCTAACAACTTCGCCAGATACTTATGTTATGTAGGCGTTACCGACCGCAACGCTGTATTATGTCTGTTTACACATCTCTGTGTTTGAATACTCTTGCCGTAACAGTTTCTTTGGAACTTCGGCGTATTTTTGACAGAAAGCTTCTTTGTATACTGTGTTTAAAGTAGGACAAGAACGAAAGGCTTGTTGGCTTCACTAACGCAGGAGAGAGAATGTGGTATCTGTGCAAACATGCTAAGAACTCCAGCAGTTTTCTCTGTGAGTGAAAGCTTCTAAGGTGCGAGATAATGCGTGACACTCGCTATCAGAGTTACGTCATGTCTTGCTTTCGGAAGGAGTTTCCAAACAGCAGGCTAAGGCCTGACGTTTGAGAGGCGCAGGAAGTCTTGCCTCTCGATCTTCATTGGACTCTTGAGTCTGCATATCCCCAGTCTTTTAGCTATTCTGGTGTATTCAAAAGGGCTTGACCATTTTCTAGACATTTTTAACCCTTAATTCACGAGGTATGGTCTCTCATACCGTGCGAAAATTTTGGAACTCGTTCTTCAAGGCCAGTTGTGGTGGAATGCTTCTATACTCCCCCTACCCTCCTTAAATTGCTAAGCCTACACTGTTTTGCTGTCGGCTGCGTGTTTATTGTTGATACCTGTTATTGATAGGTGTTGGAGTCTCCTAGACCACGCTTCGTGAACTACGTACCTGTTTTCTTCAGTACGGTACCGTATAACACGAATGTGTCATTTTAACTTTCTCGAGTTTGGTGAAATTTTTATTCGATCTATGGAGGAAGGTGTCAGTGATATAGATCAATAAATGACAGAAAAAGTCGAAGATCTTACATCAGCCAGTGATGACAGTTCTGATATCAAACAAGAGGTTCATTCAAAGGAAGAACCAGGAAAGTGGTGATGTGGATCTGTCTCTTTCTTCAATGAAATACTTAAAGCGTCTGTTAAAACCGACATAAGAAAAATGTAGTTACCAGGAATTCATGTAAATCTGACAGAGTTTCTTTTTGTAGCTATCGGTTGGAATCTTTATGTGCAAATTTAAACCCTGGAATTTAGTTCTATAAGGAAATTTGTATGTTACAGATATTTTACAATTTTTCAGAATGTAAAATTGTGTACTCTAACAGTCCATTTATGTGTACTATTTAAAATAAACACATAAAATTATGTGTTATTGTGTGATAAATAGTAAAATGCTGCATGTTTTGCTTAGTGCAATCAAATAAACTAGAAGCATTTAAACAACACTTAATTAATTGTGGAAATAAATGTTATATAGCATAAATTAAAAATTCCGTATGATTTTCGCCTTAAATCTCGGTTTAAACATAGGTGTCCCAGAGACTCCACCTCGGGTTATACGTTACAGAAAAGTCACCTCGTACGTTAAGGGTTATTCGTAAACAAAACGAAGTCTAAATGCAATGAGCAGCCAACCAAATCATAAAGAAAATTTAACTAATTATAGTGGCTGGCACGAAAATAGGTCTTCCAGGTGATCTCTTATAGCACTGCCAATTTTTTATAGTGATAACTTCAAATGTTAGTAAAAATTCAAAAAAAGATGTTGTGAAATACTAATTTTAGTCTAGAATATGATGGAGTACTTTCCAAATGAAAATTCTCTCTAGATGCTAGGAAAAGAAAAGAAGTGAAAAGTAACGTTACAAGAACTTTTGGAGGAAAACAATTTTTTATGTAATTGGATTGAAAAAAATATGAACAGCCTAAAAGTTTACAAATGCATATGCTGCGTCTTTCATTTCGGAAACATAAAAGTATTTTGAGATAAAAAATAAAATACTATAAAAGGTGCGTAACTGTGCCGACTGCGTAGCGAAAAATTTCGCTGTTTAATTTTAGTTCTGTAGGACTGCGATGGAAGTTGTTAAGAAAACTACAAAATTATTTTTGGTAACATTTCAGATATCATCATTTTATCGTATCACGTACAGAGGCAAATTACCTCCGCGATATTCCGTGCGCAGTAGCGCGTGAGTCGTACACCGTCGCCAAGACTTTTCTTCGGACGGCTCGCTTTAGTATGACTGAGAATATTCCCTACTTCCCGAAAATATTTTACTGGCTGCTAATACATACCCTTCGTCATTGCATCCATTACTCAAAACGCCAATATACGCTAAGCAGAAGTAATTGCAGTTATTTTGAAGCCAATATTTTAAATGAAGTGGAGCAAAATATTTGTTCGAAAGGTTTTGTGAAACGTAAGGTTTATCTAAAATTGCTATGAGCCTGTTATTCTCAGCACGCAGTACTTGCTTGGTACACAAAAACCTCGTTCTTTCCTACTGCAATGTCCCTGTCTTATGTTACAAATTTCGTCCATCACTACAGTTTCAGAATTAAAAACCAAGTGGGCGGAGAAGGCAGTGTATTGAAGTAACTGGCCAGAATAACCAATTTTATCATGGACATTTACCTGTATTTCTGTAGCCATCGGGTACTACCCTCCGTCATACTAAAGTAATACAATTCTACGTCCTAGCTTTTTGTAAAAGTCGTTAAATATCATAGATTTCTACGCTCTTCTCGGAGAATGAGAATAGGTGCTGGGACTGTTCTGACGTTACTGCACAGTCGATACAGAAGCACTACAACGTTTTGTCATTTTATGAACTGCATTATCCTTATTACGAAACAGCCAGTAAATCCTTCTTTGATAAAAAGTAGTTAAATTTCGAATGTACAAGTAAACTGAATGCAGTAAGATTATATCCGAACGTAAAGACATTCGATACTGGTTTTTAGGAAAAACTGTTGTTAATTAATGCAGAATTGACAATCTTATTTTAATTGACAGTTACCGTCTAGTAAACTAATCGGTACCACTTGGGATAAATTTATCAGACGTCTACTGTAAAGGAAAAACATTCGCAGTATGTCCTCTATAACTGAAATGAATAGGCAAACATTTAAATCAAGTCAGCCTTTTACACAGACGACGCTTACCTACACTGAAAGATATTCTGGTTTCGTGTCTTCAGATTCACTGTCGCTTGTTTCAGCCAGGTGTATCATCACAGATTCCACGATGGTGAATGTTTAACGCACCTCTCCCAGTCCTGCTGAGTAACATTGTCGAGAGCTTCGTGTGTTAGCTTCTCGACATCAGGAAGTTTGAAAGTAGTATTTCTTTTCGCTACTTCTCGTTTTACTTGGGCCCAAATCAATTCAGTTGGATACGGTGGTAGACGTACCACATGGTGTCCCATTTCGTCTGCCATTTTATCTAATTCGTAAGTCTTTTTGGCACCTACGATTTCTTCCTTGGAGTTCGCCTTAGTTACATCGACTGAAAATGAAACATTCTTTCTCTTTAACCACTCCATAATATCTGTCTAGCGCCAGTTTGAATGTGGCAGCTTTTCTGTCTTAATGGAGTGGTATCTGCCGTTATCCATCACTGTAACTGACCCTTCGTCCAGCGCAGACAACAGTAGAATAAACCAATTCTTAAAAATTTCTCCATTCATTTCTGGATGATAATCGGATTCGCAAGAACTTTTCCCACCACGAAAAACAAGTTTGGCCTCTGGTATGAAGCTTGAGATTAATGAACCAGCGTGGGCGATGATTAATCGGCCACCACTACCAGTAGGCACTTTCAAACCACCATTTCCTTTGGAGGCGTGCCATATATACTTATTGGTGTGGTTCTGTGAAACCCAGGTTTCATCCAAGTACACTACAGGCCTGGTGTCTTCAGCACGCAAGAAGTGCACTGTACCCAGAAACTTCGCTCTTGCTGCTGCAATGTCTCTGCGTTCCATTAAGAATTTCCTTCCGTCATTACATTTCTTGAATTGGAAACCATGAGAGTAGAGAAGACGAACGGAGGTCTCTGAGCCGGAGTAATTAATTTTTTCACGGAGGTCGGCCTGTATTTTTTTTAGCATTTGGATGCTCTCCTCTGTCGTAATATCCAAGTACAGTTCTACGCACGAGCTCCTTGTTAAAATCATTAAAGTCGGTTGATTTATGTTCACGTTCATATCCCTTTCTTGGAGAATCGAAACAATCATTCATGTTTGGAGATTCTGCCAGTGACACAGATTTGCTAATACGGCCTACAGTTGACTTGGAGACACCACACGCTTTATCAATAAGTTTATGAGTTTGCGCAAAATTTAAGCTATCCCTCGCTTCTTCATTGTTGGCCAGATCAGTAAAAAACTTGAGTACATTAGATATGATAATTTTCGATTGTTTATGAATGTCTTTCGGCCCTTTATGCACACCGACTAGATGAGTACTACAAGTAGGCCATTGCTCCTGCATTGTTGTTCACCACCGAACACAAGTCAAAGCACCTTTCTAAAGACAGTGAGACACTGAGATCAGACGTGAACACTCGATGTAGCACGGTAACACTGAGCTTTCAGCAGCTGCTCTGACCGACCGCACCTCTAACGGTACCTACATGGCAACAAAGCCGAGAGGTTGGCGAATCACAGCCCACAGCATGCAGACCCTGCTGGTGGGAGGCAGCGGCCGTGACCTTCAGGACTCTACTTTCGTGCCCGCCACTATAGTTTTTCCTAGTGTCGAATATCAATAAAATCGCTCGAAAGAAGCAATGCACTCTCGTTAAGTTTAATTCACAAAGCAACAACAGTAATTCCTTACATCATAGCCAAGTAAATTCAATGTTAGTTTGCATTCGTAAAAATGAGGCTGCTGAGCTTAATTCTATCACTGATGTAAACTTCCGAAACTACTTCTGTCACTGATGCAAAATACTGTTGCAGGAGAAGAAACAAATATAGATGAAACTTATCGAAGAAACAAAGCAATATTATTACATTATAATGCACATAGTGAAATCGGTAATTCTGTATATTCTAGTAAAATTAGTTAGCTGTTACTTTGTATTCGTGAAGATAAGATGGCAGTGTTTAGTTTTGTCACTGATGTAAACTCCCGAAAATACAACTGTCACTGTGTTAAAAAAAGTTAACGATGTCATCTACCGATTATTTGGTGTGCTACGAAACTAACAGCGTCATCCGTTGTTTCTTATCCACATTACATCATGATGATCACATCATGAGATAATCATCATAACTACCAATCTGAGCTGACGAATTTAGATAAAAATTTAAATTATGATTTATTTTTGCCCGTGATCTGATCTTAATGAAGTGAAACTACAATCAAGTTATCTGCGAAAATCCAATGAAGATTAGTCTGGTATTTTTGTAGATTAACGTGTCCAGACAGCCAGACACAGTGGTTTGAGATGAAAATTTACACCACGATATCTGTAAAATTTAAAATTATCTGATGAATCAACTGTTCAAAAAGATTTCGGGCTTTGTACCTACGATATCTTTTTTTCCACCATCACGTTTTGATGGAAGCTACGCTCAAGATAACTGTGAAAACCCTATGAAAATTCATCTTGCGGTTTTGGAGATTAGTCTCTTGAAACCAACAGGCAGCCAAGACAGTATTAGAATTTTACTATTAGTATAGTTCATTTTATAGAAGTAGCTTGAGCTATCATATTTTAGAAACAAACTACCATCACCTACTTATGATAGTTCGTGTAATATTCCTCTCATTTCGGCAAATGTTATATTTCACATTGTTTTAATTGTTACTCATTGCCTGCTGTGATCTGTTGTGCCTATAGGTGTTAACTGCTATGTTTACTAAATGCTTGTTAATGCTTTATTAGTTAGTATTGGCATTACCAATTAAAATATTTGGAAAGTGAGATGTTTCTCCACCTTTTCTAGTAATACTTGAATTCAAAATGTATTTTATTAAATTTACATAGAGGCGGAACCATCTGAATGATGTGTCGTGATTTGAAATCTGAAGTTAATATGGATTAAATCTGAAATACAAAATGTTTATTACTGATTTTATTGGGCTGTGATAAATAAATGCATTCATTTGAGTTTGTCAAATATTGCTTGTTAAGAATGTATGAATATACACTTTACACTTGTAAAATAAAATCAGTTTATGTTTTCTGGTTTTTTTGTGGTCTGGCACACAGCCATTCCCATCTCCTCGCCAGCTGTCGTTATCAACGAGTTAGTGGAAAGGCACTCATGTAAGTTTGAACGTTTCAGAAGACAGAATTCAATGTTTCGACCTTGCTCCTCTCACCTTCACTAAATTTAAAAGCTGGTTGCTTACGCAAGATGGATGATGATCGTGATGATATCGCTCATTGTTGATACACAGAAACATAAATCGCCTACTCGTACAAAATAGCAACAGTTCTCTTTGCACACTGGTGTTCTACAGTATCAGTCGAAAGTTTCCCATTAGCTTATAGTGTACCTTCACTAACGCTGTCAGCCAAAGAGTTTGCAATCAGTGACATCAATCTGTCACGTGGGATGCTCGCCAAGGTAGCTTGGAGGTGTGCCGGTTCGAATCCAGGTGTCAGATGAAATTTTCTATGGCAGTATTTGGTCGGTAGGAGGAGGAGAGGTGGTGGCGTAAGGTTCCTCTTGGCCAGACTCCGCCAAGGTCCTTGTATGAAATTCCAAAGCCCTCTGTAGTGTCTAATTAAGTGCGGCATTTGACACTGTTGAAGACATGGGTGGCCCACTTGTTGCAATTTGAGAGGAGTAGGTTTGTGCCACCACCGGGTTTTACCCTCCCCCTTATCACCATCATCATACAACGCAAACATAACACTAAACCATACACACATCTATTACTCTCAGCTATATTCTATAAAAACACACGAAAATATTTTTTCTTTTTTTGTAAGTCACGTGTCTTCTGACTGGTTTGATGCAACCCCCACGAATTCGTCTCCTCTGCCAATCTTTTCATTTCAGAGATGCACTTGCCCCCTACTTCTTACATTATCTGTACTCCAATCTCGACATTCTTCTGCATTTTTTACCCTCTACAGCTCCCTGAAGTCTTAACAGATGTTCCACCTTCCTGTTCCTTCTTCTTGTCCGTGTTTTCCACATGTTTCTTGCCTCAACCACCCTGTGAAGAACCACCTCGACCTTTACTTTATCAAGCCACTTTATTTTCAACATTTTTTGTAGCTCCACTTCTCGAATGCTTCGATTCTCCAATATTCTGATTTTCCCATAGTTTACAATGATGTGCTCCAAATGTACACTTGACAGCAAAAAAAGTGGGTCACTGCCGAATACAACCAACATAACGTAGCTGTGTTGCAGGTTCTCTAAACACCAAAATCCCGTGAGGTACAGTCGTTTGACTACACACAATGGGTACCGCAAGAGACTACTACAGACCAAAGGTCTTTGTAACAGTCAGTCTAAGCGTCAACTAATATGTCATACAAAACATATTAGAAAACACGTTCTTAGCGATGAGACACCCCATAACACTCATAAACTAACCTTAATTACAACAAGTGATACTCCAAAAGTTCTGAGAAAATGGATTATTTTACATATATCGTACAGTAATTCTTAGTCAAAATTAAATACTTGAGACAAGATATGGAGTTACAAAGCTGTACGCCACTTGGAAAAAACTTTTTCGCTCTCAAAATGTTTTCCATCCACGTGCTGAACGTCGCTCAACGGCGAGTGGCTCTGGAAAGTGGATATTGGACGAACCAGTAAAAAAACGCGATTAACGGCAACAAGCATTCTACTGAAATCTCAACATTAACAGCGAATCACCAGTATTATCATAGTTCTCGTAACACATCAACAGCTACGTGTACACAAATTTGAACTTTAAATGACATGACCAACGTCGTCGTTCCGGACCTGCATTCAAACCCAGCACCTATAACCATTGCTAACTAAGCTAAGCTTATTGAGACCCAATCATAGGGCATAAAGAGACGTGAAGTATAGACGTTTGCACCAGTATCAGTTATCAATTCAGGACCTGAAAATAAATGACGAAAATGTTTGTACTGAACTGGGAATCTTGTCATAACAGCTACCTTCTTGGGAACTACCCCCAACGACGTTTAATATGGTGTCATTCACTAGGAACAAAGTATGCTCATGTTGGAATGCCATCGTCTAAAGCTTGTGACAGGGATGCGAACCCAGCACCTAATCGGATTCTTAACGAAGTACGTAAAATCAGAAGTTAAATATCAAATGTTTTCACCAATAGCGAGATGTTGGAACCTTAAATGACGATAGAATTGTTTTTGCCTGACTGGGATTCGAACCCAGCATCTAGCGCCGTCGTTTTCTAGCCAGGAACAGACGATAAATAGCTATTGTTGGTTCACCAGTAGTGAGATGTGCGCATACTTAGCTAGACATCAGGCGGCGAAAAGTTCTGTGCTGAAAGGGATTCAAACCCCGCACACGTGGTCACGAGGACACTTTAACTATCAAATTCTTTTCCAATAATAGCTAGGAGTGGCATGTTTGAACTTTCAATGATGTGATGGAAAATACTTTGCTGGCTAGAAGTTGAATGGTGATCATAACGAACACAACGTCAAACCCAAATCCGTTTTCGCCAGTACGATGGAGAGGAATGTTTGAACTTGAAAAGATGTAAGGAAACGTTTGATCTTGTAATGTTGTGATAAAAAGCTCATCATGTGGCTGTGAGTCGAAACGAACACGTTACAGCTGACAACGCACGAAGAGACGTTGAAAAAGCAACTATTTTTCACTAGTAGTTCGGAGTGCACATGCTAGGGCTTGAAATGAAATAAAGAATACTTTGTGGTGATCAGGATTCGTAACTACACAGGTGCCTTTCGAGGAGGCCTACAAGAGTTTGCAGTCTGGGGTAACACAGTGAAATCGAATTCGAATCCCAGTCCAGCACCACAATTTTCAACGTCTCGGTTTCAAATAAAGTAAGAGCCTTGTGAACTTACATGGCTATTGGTTCATTAAATGAAATACGTTTTCTAGTTTACGATGGCTTGCTGGTGACAGAATCTCTGCCTCTCGGAGTTTCTCCATCTGTCACAGCTCAAACGAATGCCGCTCTGCCCCAGTCAGCAGCGAAGGGATGTTATCTTTACTGCGGATACTGAACTACGGAGCTTACTGGCGTTCTGCACTTGGCGTTACTACCGGTGAAGGAGAGTTACTTGTGTGTGTTAAAAACCTACGCCTGACGTGAGATGTGAACCTACACGTTTTACACATTAATACAAGATTAATCCACCAGACCACAGAACCCCCTGCCAAGCACATAATTATGAATTGCAGAGTATTCATTTAGATGTTGCTGCAGATGTCAAGGGACGGGTAACACGAAGGAGGGCGGGATCTGGGAATGGATAGAAGTGCAAAATATAAGCGTGAAATGCTTGCAAAGTATTGCGTACTTATATGTGTGCCACAGTTCATTTTATCTTAGGACCGAGAGATAAGGAAGGACTGTTTTCAGAACGAAGAACGGGTTATAGGGAAGGGGAGATCAAAGAATACGGTTTCATAGATGTTGAGAGGAATGATAGAGAGTAAAGACAGCAGCAATTAAAAGAGAAAATGTAGTGTCAATGGTAACCGCTAGGTTTGTTTATAAAGTTTTGGGGGAATGGAACGCAAGGGCACTTGTGGCGATAGTGTCAGAGAGAGAGAGGGTAAGAGAGGATAAAGGAGATATTAATAACGAGTAAACATAATATGAAATCGTTCTCGTATTGTGTGGAGGACGGTGGGTGTATTCATGGATGGAGCGGAAGAGAGAGATGTATTTGAAATAACAAAAACTACAGAGACAGAGTCCATCTACGCTGATTAGTTTGTAAGTATCTAGACAGGGTATAAATGAAATCAAAATAGAATATTTAACAAACTGTATATTGAAAAGAAACCCACTTGAATTAAAAAGGCAACTCAAAGGAAAACTAACCCATATTCTATCTTTTCTGCTGCCACGCGATCTTGCACTAGCTCCCAATGAGAAAAAATGACGAAAAAGAAGACATAACAAAACATTTTAAGGACTCTAATATTTTATCCAGAATCCTTCATTATTTTGTACTTCTATCATGCGTCTTGACATCGAATGTACAAGCCGTCGGACGTAACAGCCTAAAGAAGCAACATCCTCCCAGGCTTCCAGGACACAGTCCCAAAGAGCGTCCGCAGTAGTTGGTTGGTTTCGTGCCCAGTTCCCTGTTAATGTTCTGGCGACCTCAGCCCACATGTTTTCCATGGGGTTCATATCAGCCGCCCGTGGCGGCCAGTCCATGACGTTGGCGCCAATCATGGAGAGCCGCTGCTGAACAAATGCAGACTTGTGAATGGGAGAATGGTCCTCTTCAAATGTGACGTCCCCTTCTGCGTACAGCATTCGCACTGACGGAAGCATCACATTTCCCAATATGTGGGTATACTGAACGCTGTCCAGAGTTCCTTCTATCCTCTGAAGAATTCCCGCCCCGCTCGCAGAAATCCAACCTCAGCAGATAACAGATAGCTGACCACTTCTTCTCGTCGTGGTTACATATTCGCGTGGATGGCGATTCCCTTGCGGCCTGTAAACGATTCGTGGACCGTCGTTACTGGTGGAAAACACCTTCTCATCAGTGAAAATGACGTTGACCCACGACGCCCTCAGATGGAGCTCCGCAAATGCTAGCCGATATAAAACGTTGTCTTCGCTGAGCTCTTGTTTCACGGCGGGTCGTCATGCATGCAGTCCAGCGTCCCTCAACCTTCGGCGAATCGTGTCACTGGAGCCGGGGAAGTTGGTCTCCCGCTGCAACTGCTTCGCGTTCAGAAAGGGATTTTCTCTGCTCCTAGACACTAGGTCCCTGTCTTCCTGCCATGAGCTCACTCTCTTTCTGCCTGAGCCAGGAGCCTTGTTGGTGGTGCCTCTTTCAAGGCAGTGAAACGTCCCCTTAGAAAAATTGTAAATGACTGTGCTTAAACTGACACACATTATTTTTAGCGCAACGCAATCTGACTTTCAATAATCCCTACAAAAGAATGGCCCTGACTAACATTAACCTATACCTTTCACAAATCACTTACCTCACAAAAATATTCGTTACTCGAGCTACTACAATACAGCGAGCGCCACTACTGCCAGCTAAATAAAAGATTCAAACTACTGAAGGCACTAACTACTCATGGCATAGTTAGCAAATGAAAGATTTTGATAGAGAACAAACAATGTATTTACCTTAATAGTGTTGAAAAGTCATTATATATATATATATATATATATCAGTTCATGACATCCAGTCTTACAAATTTACTGTTTCTGATGGACACACGTCCAGATCATCCGCTCTCAAAACTCCTCCATCTCTCTCCCAACATCCACCACTGCTGGCGGCTCACCTCCAACTGCGCAACGCTACGCGCTGTTAACATCCAGCTGCCCAACACTACAATAGCAAACAACAATGTAAACCAGCCACAGACTGCACACAGCACAGCCAGTGATTTTCATACAGAGCGCTACGTGGCGTTACCAATAAAGAAACTAAACAGCCTACTTACAGCAGTTCGTCCACCATCTCGTTGCAGTGGTGTGTGGTACGCCATACCGTCTGCCAGCTTCTCTGATGGAACATCCTCCTTCTTCAATCAGAGCGACAACTCTATCTCGAATAGATCTCTCCCAGTGAGCCATTACGGCAGACAGCCTGATGACTATTTCTGCTTCTCTCTTATATTCATGCCAGGAGAGGAGGTAAACATATTTACGTCAAACGGAGCGGCAAAGGCGGAGGCATGCGGCGCAGCCGTGCTGGCTCGTCCCAGGCTGTTGGTTCACCAACACCACCGCCAGCTCGCTCACTTCCGTCTCGCCTCGGCCAGCCTGGCTGGCCCCTAGCTCGCGAGCCGTGGCTAGTACAGACCCGGGCCGCAAGGTCACGTACATCCCTTGAAGGATCAAAAGTTACACTTAACCTACCCAAGTCTGTAGTAAAACCTAACGCAGCTACAGCTATTATGCTATAACATGTGCAGGCACACCTACAGTTGACGATTCATTCAAATATTTGACGAACAATACGTTCAGTCATACATTCATTTTAAACATAGGTACCACAAAATATTTCACCCAGCTAGCAATAGCATGCCGCAGGAAACTAATCTGCATTAGATGGAGCCATAAAAAACGTGTATTCAACCACGACAACTAAGCGGATTGTAAAAGTAAACAGTTTTGGCGGCAGGTTCTCCAAATAATAGTATATACGTAGTACATAATACACGTTTTGTGCACTTATAAAATGTACTTAGTGTCTCTGAAACAATACGTGCTGCACGACGGAAATTACTTTCTGCTGAGGCACTTCATTTACATCTCAATGATATACAACTAGTAGAGGGCATTGCTCTTTACGGCAGTCAAAACACTTGTAAATTAACACCATGATATGGCGGATATTAGGTAACACGTTACTAGGGATGAGAAAGGCCTTAAGGTTTGCAACTAAACATGCTACTCCTAGCTACTACTGACTAAGAATTTGATTATTAACGTGTCTTCATAACCACGTGTGCGGCGTTCGACTGTCAGTCAGCATAGACGTTTTCGTCGCCTTATTCCTAGTTAAACGTACGCACATCTCGCTAATGGTGGACCAACATTGGACATTTCTCGTCTGTTCCTGGTTAGACAACGACGGCGGTAGGCGCCGGGTTCGAATCCCAGTCAGGCAAGACAACTTCAGTCGTCATTTAAGGTTCTAACCTCACTACTGGTGAGGTACTTATTCAACAATCCGATTAGGTGCTGGGTTCGCATCCTTGTCACCAGCATTACATGATGGCATTTCAATTTTAAACATGTGCATCCTTTGTCCTTGACAATTCAACAATATACAACTCCTTTCGAGGTTAATTACTGTTGTGTACATAGTTCCGCGTAGTCAGCGCGTAGACAACTTTCCCAATAGAGCGCTCCCCGCTAAGCACAACAGCACAGGCGCAGCGCTCGTCCATCTCCGCACTACGAGATGGCGCTTTCTTAGAGACGGACCAAATTCTGCTTCCGCCGATCCGCGTATTAATATGTAACGCAGCCAATGAGATTGCTGCTAACGTAGAACCTTCCCTCCTCGCGGATAACACTCGCGCAGTGATACCTGAATGCGCGAGGTATTATAACGAGTGTACAGACCTCCGATTAGTCAGTCTGCATTACTCTGCATTTGTCTGTACCAGTCTATAGTCAAGTTTCAGTCTGCACCTAATAAGATTATCATATTCCTGTACATAGCCATTAAGATAAATGTATAGACACTTTGTCAATATCAGAGATATGTGAGAATAAGATTAACGTACCAAGACCAAAGGAACTTCAGATTGTCAATTGTAAATAGCATCCAGAACCAAGTTAAGTTATTTCTATGCTTTTTATCATTTCAATAAATGTGTGTGAAAATTAATCAAGTTCTGTTTAAAGTTGGTCACCGTCAATCTGCTACTCTAAGCGTGCAAGTGGCCTTTCTATCGTCTGACCTAACGGCACAAGATAAACACGCCACGATAAGACCACGAGACATATTGCTGACACTCGCCTACTTCGTTAGAGCGACAAGTCAAATAATCTGATGGTGTGTACCGATGGTCTTACAGTATGCACACCACAATTACCAAGAAGGTAATTGTCATGTTTGGGTTCCTGGTTTCGTACAAACATTATCGTCATTTACGTTCAAGTTGAGAATTGATAGCTGATACTGGTGCAAACGTCAATGTTTGACGTCTCATTCTGCCTATGATCGAGTCTCGATAAGGCACAAAGCTTTGCTTGGTTAACAGTGGCTTTACGTTCTGGGTTTTCATCCGGATCCAGAATGAAGACTTTGGTCATGTCATTTCAAGCACAACTTCGTGTACAAGTAACTGTTGATGAGTAATGTGAACAATGATATTACTTGTGATTCGCTGCTAATGTTCGGATTTCCGTAGAGTGCTTGCCGCCGGTAATTACGTTTTCTTTTAACTGCTTAGTATTACATAAAGTTCATGCGAAACCACTCCCCATTGAACGTTGAACGACGTTCAGCATGTGTTGGGTAAACCTTTTAGACAACAAAGAACTTGTTTCCAATTACCACACAACTTTATAAATCCACATACTGTCTGAAATATTTAATTGTGCCTAAGGATTACTCAACGATTTATGTGACAAAATTAGTTGTCCCATAACGTTTGAAATGCCACTTATTGTAATTAAGTTTAGTTTACAAACGTTAAGAACTGTCTGACCTGTTCTGTACTATCGTGGTGTTACTTTACATCTGGACAGACTGTCATAAAGACTGGTGTCTTCTAGTAGTCTCCAGTGGTACCCATTGTGTATCTTACAACGACTGTACTGTGGAGGGTTGCGACGATGTGCAACACAGATATGCTATGTTGGTTGCATACATTCAGGTGCAGCCTACACATTGGAATTCAGGCGTGACCCACTTTTTTTGCGGTCGAGTGTACATTCGCATAAATTTCTTCCTCAAATTAACTTGTTTGATACTAGTAGACTTCTCTTATATTTATATACTCTTGAATTTCCATGAGCATATATATATATATATTGTTCCTTCGTTTTTCAGATAAAGTATTTCTTCTGTCAGCCATGATTCCTCCAGAGTTACGTTCCTTCTTCTGTGACTGTTGTTTCTAGAGCTGCCCATTCCTCTTCAGGTGAACTGCCTGAGATTAATTATCTCAGTTTCTATAGCCACAGAGACTTCAAGCGCATCTCTTCAAGTGTTAATACTTCCCTATACCACTTTTTTTCTCATTGATTCTTCCTGACAAGTTTCGTAAATTTCAGCCGACTCTTCGTCATGAATAAATATGATCTAAATCTAAATATGCTCCTGAATACGCCATACTACCCAGTATATGATTTCAAAAGCTCTGTCTGACCATGTAATCGAAGAGAATCTTCCCGTACGTATCTCTGGGCGTTTTACAAGTATATTTCCTCCTCTTGAGATTCCTGAGGAGTGTATTCGCTATTACTAACTGAAATGTATTGCAGCACTCAATTAGTCTTTCTGCTCACATTCATACTACCAAGCCCTTATTCTGCTGTAACCTTTTGTTCTTGACCTTCCCCTACAACCACATTCCAATCTGCCGTGACCAATAGATTTTCGTCTCCGTTTGCATACTGAATTAGCCGCTGAATATGCTCATATACTTTCAGTATCTCTTGGTCTTACGGTTGGGACGTTGGTATGTATAACTACTGTTGCGGTGTTGTTTCCTCTTGGTTCTGATGAGAACTGTTAGCAGTAAGTAACTTTCTGCCCTTCCTTCGCAGTCATAACGAATTCTGCTTCCATTCCAACATATTCTGCTGCTGTTGATATTACCCTATGCTCGTCTGACGAGAAATTCTTGTCTTCTTTCCCCACTCTATCGAGATTTTTCTCATGATCATGTCCCCTTGGGAGACCCGTGCAGGAAGTCGGAATGAGGGATTAGTCCAGAATCTTTTGCCAATGGGGAGATCGTCACGACACATTTTCAATTACTGGCTACGTGTCCTGTGGATACACGTCATATTTCTTTAATTCATTTGTTTCCATTGCCCTCTGCGTCCTCATGCCACTGATCATTGTTGATTCTTCCGCCTTTTGGGCTGTTTCCAATGACAAGAGAGTATTCTGAACTTCCGTCCGCTCCTCGGCCCACTTTGACAAGTCCCTTGGCAGAAGGAGGGGGATTTCTTATGCCAGAAGTGTTCGGCCGCCAGTTCTGATGTCTTTTATTCAAAATTTAAGGAGCGAGACCTAGGACGTTTTGGTTGCTAATCACAGACGCTACCGCTGGACTTAAGACATACCTCTCGCAGATTCGAGGGAAAGACTCCTCCGAGTGCGGCAGAAGAAAACCCTTTCCGACGAGGCGGCCGATCCTACTCTTTGGGGTCTACCGCTCCAGAATGCCATATGACATTTATTTAGTTTTGTCTTTTACATTAGCTGAAAGTGTTGAAACAGCTTCTGTGTTGCCGGTATTATCAATAATCCTTCATTTTATCGCCGTGGTAATGACTATACTTAGACACACTCACTACTGTATGAACACCTCACAACCACTAACTAACAATACAGACAGCATACACAGTACACAGTCCTGTGAAATCTCATCGATGGTGCTCCAGATCTAGTAGTCGCCTAGTATGAAGCCCGCTTGTGTTGCGATTCTCGACTTCAGTGATTGGGGCCTGTTCTGTCAGCACTCACATACCATCAGATGGTGTGCCTCCCGCCACACATAGTCACTTCAGTGGGACCTTCTGACACGTCTGGGCCAAATAAACGTGCTGAACACCATACGGTACACTACCAAAGAGACATAGACAGAGCATCTGCATCCCCACAGGTATAATGGATCTAGCCGTGGTGTGGTGAACTGCGTGCCTGTACGGTAGAAATACCCATACCGCCGTCACGTAGGGCAGTCACATTTGAGGGTTGTCACAGGACAGGCCAGACAGACATCAGCATCAGTCAGGATCATTGACTGGTCTGGCCTTGCAGTATTTAAAGTTAATATTTTACTATGTTGGC
This sequence comes from Schistocerca americana, assembly GCF_021461395.2. Taxonomy (NCBI): domain Eukaryota; kingdom Metazoa; phylum Arthropoda; class Insecta; order Orthoptera; family Acrididae; genus Schistocerca; species Schistocerca americana. Next base: position 157,441,353 of record NC_060119.1, on the reverse strand, counting down.
ACCGTAAAAGTCTAAAAGAAAGTGAAAATTAGAGCCGCTATTGTTCCGCAGCTCAACTGTACTGCTTACTGTCGGTGCTCCCATTTGGGAAAATATTCCGAAGGTAAAACGTTCTCTCATTGGGATCTCTGGGATCAACCTTAGCTGAATAACTGTTCTACTGTGCCCCGTACTTAATGGCATATAATTCTTTGAAATGGCATAATTGAAGACACTTTACTAGTCTCATACAGATATGATTTTATAAATTATTAGAGTGAACAGACGAGTGAAAATCTGTACCAAGGCCGAGGATCGAAACCAGGTCTCATTTCATTTGTATAAGTACCTGCACCTGGGTTTCAGGCTGGATCCCCCATTTACTTTTGATGTTGAGGTGTTATTCCAGAACATGGAGAGTCTCGGAAATTCTTTTCGTGTGAAAGGGGGGATTTAAAACAGACTGGATCGGCTGTGAGACTTTGGTCAAGGGTGGAGGCATGCCAGGGTGATCCGTGCAGTTGTGCAACCCAATGTGTCAAGATGGCTTAGTGGCTAGCTCACCTACCAAGTAAGCGGGAGACCTTGGTTCGATTCCCTGCCTTGGTACAAATTTTCACCCGCCATTTCAGTCCAATAATACTGTAATTCTTTTTCCACGGCAATAGGACTCGAGGTGATTTCTAACATACGACAGAGCAATAACAAACAACCGTCTATTCTGTAAGACTTTGGGTGCTCAGACGACTTGTGGATTAGTGTATCAGTGGTTGATGGTTACAGTAGACATGACATTCTCTATTACCGCCCTACGAAGTAATGCAGATATCGCGGTACGGTAACGTGCCATGAACTATATGATCCACTCGGAATTCAATGTTCGGAGATTGCCTATTAAGAGCCGTGTGCGTTAGTTTAAGATGTTCAATGCTACCCTCAAAAATTACCATATCATACACGGACAGATTGTACAGGAGCATTCTACTTATTTGTAATTGTGGTAGCTATCGTGGGATCCAATTATGATCTACATCTACATCTACATCCATACTCCGCAAACCACCTGACGGTGTGTGGCGGAGGGCACCTTGAGTACCTCTATCGGTTCTCCCTTCTATTCCAGTCTCGTATTGTTCATGGAAAGATGGATTGTCGGTATGCCTCTGTATGGGCTCTTAATATCTCTGATTTTATCCTCATGGTCTCTTCGCGAGATATATGTAGGAGGGAGCAATATACTGCTTGACTCCTCGGTGAAGGTATGTTCTCGAAACTTCAACAAAAGCCCGTACCGAGCTACTGAGCGTCTCTCCTGGACAGTCTTCAACTGGAGTTTATCTATCATCTTCGTAACGCTTTCGTGATTACTAATTGATCCTGTAACGAAGCGCGCTGCTCTCCGTTGGATCTCTTCTATCTCTTCTATCAACTCTATCTGGTACGGATCCCACACTGGTGTGCAGTATTCAAGCAGTGGGCGAACAAGTGTACTGTAACCTACTTTCTTTGTTTTCGGATTGTATTTCCTTAGGATTCTTCCTATGAACCTCAGTCTGGCATCTGCTATACCGACGATCAACTTTATATGATCATTCCATTTTAAACTACTCCTAATGCGTACTCCCAGATAATTTATGGGATTAACTGCTTCCATTTACTGACCTGCTATATTGTAGCTAAATGATAATGGATCTTTCTTTTTATGTATTCGTAGCACATTACACTTGCCTACATTGAGAGTCATTTGCCATTCCCTGCACAATGCGTCAATTCGCTGCAGATTCTCCTGCATTTCAGTACAATTTTCCATCGTTACAACCTCTCGATACACCACAGCATCATCTGATAAAATGCCTCAGTGAACTTCCGATGTTATCCACAAGGTCATTTATGTATATTGTGAATAGCAAGGGCCCTACGACACTCACCTGCGGCACACCTGAAATCACCCTTACTTCTGAAGACTTCTCTCCACTGAGAATGACATGCTGCGTTATCTAGAAACTCTTCAATCCAATCACACAATTGGTCTGAAAGTCCATATGGTCTTACTTTGTTGTTGATATACATCGCTTTCAAAAAAAATAAAACTACTTTCAGTTTCATAAATTCGCTATCATAGTTACCGACCAGATTACTGGTGCAAATGGCTCTGAGCACTATGGGACTTAACTTCTGATGTCATCAGTCCCCTTGAACTTAGAACTACTTAAACCTAACCAATCTAAGGACATCACACACATCCATGCCCGAGGCAGGATTCGAACCTGCGCCCGTAGCGGTCGCGCGGTACCAGACTATAGCACCTAGAACTGCTCGGCCACTCCGGCCGGCCACCAGATTACTGAAGGTGCGTAGATTGTCTTCAATAATAAATAACACGTCAGTTATTGTAATGTTACAGTATACCTTTTTTACATCTAAAGATGGTTTATTAGAATCTTCAGGTATCTTCATCGCTTATAGGCATTTAAAAATCCCCCATTTTTAACTGAGTGTGATTCCGAAGAAAAAATGCTGGTAGAGTATCTTATTAAGAAATCTGACGAACTTATGTACTGGGCGTTAATAATAGTACCACAAAGGACTTGTCGAGAACAACTGGAGCGGGTTTATTCATCGAGGAGAGAGACAGCAACTGTTATGGTCGTCCTGCGGAGAGTATGTTACGATAATAATATATGTGCAACTACGGAAGAATACTTATAATTATATGGGTAGTTGAGATATTTAATTAAGAGATACTGAATCGAATTGGGGAGGAAGAAGTTTATAATTTGATTAAAAGAACAGATTAGTTAATAGGACACATGCTGAAGCATCAAGCAATCGTCACTTTGATAATGGTGCGTGTGTGTGTGTATGCGTGTGTGTGTGTGTGTGTGTGTGTGTGTGTGTGTGTGTGTGTGTGTGTGGTGGATGTATTCAAAGATAGATTGTTTACACGCTATGGAGTAGCGTGGAGAGCTGTATCCAACCAGTCTTCAGACTGAAGACTACAACGTTCACATCTGCTGCTAACAATAGGCCTAAAATAAATTCTAGGTACAGACTGGAGCCTAAAATCGTTATATAGTTGCTGTATAATGATATGGTTGCTATACAACTAAAACGGCGAAATAAATTCAAGCGACTGCTCCCAGTTTCGTCGCCTAGTCTTTGAATTCTTGAGCAGTGAAGTCAGACTCTGTAGCGAACAGGCAGGGGATATTAACCAAGGATTCTTTCCTGCTTCAGATAGAACTTCCAGAGTTATACGATATTTCACCGTTAAATTTTTCAACGAGATTTACTCCACCATTAACAAACTCTCGCGCTGGCGGTCATGCACATAAACCACATACGCACATACATACGCACGCACGCAAGGGATAAAAAAAGCGTGAGGCGGTAAGGACATCAAGCGAGCAAGTTTACGCTCGCAGTAACAATCAGCTATCAGATAGTGGCTGCGTTTAATGTGTTGGATAAAATGCGCCGCCAGAGTTACGGGCCACTTGTTAAAGGCCGTTTCTGTTCATTGGACAGTGTCATACCGAGGCAGAATAAGAATGAGATGAGATGGCATCAGAAAAAACTGTAAGGAATAAGAAGCACCGGCAGATGACATTAAATTTAATACTCGCCATATCTTGCGTCGGCGCGAGGTCGGGGACAGTAATATAGAAGAGTCACGAGGGCTGCCTACATGGTAGGGGCCTGCTTGGCAGCGAGCGCTTCTGGCCACTCGGAGAGAAGCTGATAACCTCCCAGTAGCCATTGTGTTTTCCACATTTGACAGATACGTTAGAAGCAAGCGCAGTTGAACTCTGTGTGTTGTACGAAAGGTTACGGGGAAACATTTGCTATCTACTGTATCCGTACAACATGTGAGAAACTTGCGTACTTGGTTTTTTACATCGTTCCCTGGTGTCACATGTAAGGTTTTCTAAGATTAAAAAGTGTTGACCATTACATGTTAGTTCATAACTGTAAGTGGACACGGTTTTCGGGCACATGGAACACACAGGTGACAAACAGGATGACATAATGTGTCCTGAGGCAACCAAAAGCAGTTGAGCAAACACACCAGTGATGATTATTCTTGGCGGTTAGGAAAAGTGAAGAGGGTCGAGGTCCAGGCGTCAGCGATAACCTTCCGATGAACAAAATGGAGGAATTTACAGTGGAAGTTAGAATGATAGTCGAACATTCAAACGATCACATATTTAGGAAAGCTTCCAAGGGAATATTCCCGACAGATGTTGCAGCGTCTCTGTTGGTCCATCGTTGACAGGGGACATCGGCTGGTTAAGTAACTGTCAATGTCAATGGAATTCACCAACAGCCCCGTATCGGAAGAAGTTACTTTATTTTATTCTGAAGGCTATCAGTTTCAGCATTTCTCAGGCGTAGGGGAGATGCAAATGTGGCCCGAAGATGGCATAGTGAAATATTGAAACTGGTAGCCTTCAAAATAAAATAAAATAACATCTGAAGATACGTGGCTGTTGGTGAATTTCATTGACATTAACGGATGGTGCACAGATCTGTGTGGACCCAGAATAAAGCAGAATAAAAGTTGACAGAGGAGCATATTAAAGGAGACTGGAGATTCAGACAGTCATCTGAGCAACCAGAGCGCCGTGACACTCCTCAGCAACAGTTAATGTAGCAATAGACGCTTCAGCTACGAGAAGTGCTCCGGTGGGCACACGGCAGCTGCAAGCTAAGTAGCAATTTTCAGTACTCACTGGTACAGTACTGAAGAGATACTGCCTATCTCTGCCTCAAAGAATTAAGTTAGAGGAATTACAGTACTATACGGCGAGTGACCGATTATTCCAAAGCATAGATGGTTTATGATCTAGGTCAACAGTCCGCGTGGCAGTGAAAGCACTTCTGTCTGGTGAAGGTCCTTACAGCTGAACAGCCATCCCAATCAAGGAGAGCTCCTCCTTTTCATATTCGCTATAAAGTTTGACAAACAAGCTAACTAAACCCAATTTGGCGTTAACATCCTGGTTGTGCCATGCAGATAACGCAGAAGACAAAAGAAAAAAAGTTTGTTTGGGGAAGCTGCTCTGGGAAATGACAACATGCTCCCCCCCCCCCCCTCCCCCGTGTTAGATTTAAATTTGTAATGGGACTACTTAACTCTATGGCTCTGACTTTCTCCTCCAAAGAGCTGTGGGAAAAGGGCCACTTTAGCAGGTCATCTACAGAATTCTCTACTTTGCCTGCACAATGCTTTACAGCTTTACACACACTTTCTAAGGAAAATACTAATCTGGTGCTGGGCAATGTAGCACCCTTAGTGCTGGCAGGGATGACATGACATCAGAGCATGTGCAGTCGAAAACAGACAGCTGCGTACCTTTTCCGAGGTGAACATAGCATGACTGACCATCAGTTCAGCGCTCGATACTGGCTTCTAAATATCGCAGAGAGAGCACTACGAAACATGTTTTCGTCTGTTTTATTTGCAAATCAGCGCGCATTCGAGGAGAAATGGCGTAATTTTTTGTGCCATTTCCAGCTCGCATTCGAGGAGAGGTGGCATAACTTTGGCGCGATGGGTACAGTATTCTGTAGCACATGAACACATGATCATCAGCTGCCACTGGAAGAAGAAGCACTACATCGCATACATTATGATTGTCTTTGGTCTTGACCAGTGTACGGAGAGAAAGATTGTCATTTGGTTTCTTACATTTTCACAGATTCAAAGATCTATTTTTACAGTTACTTAATATTTTTCTGTCGCATAGACCGATTTACCACTTCTGCTTAATTTATTATTTAGCACCTTACACAGTAAAATAATACATAAGATGCCATTCGAATGACTCTTCACCATCCTAGTAGCTATTTACTCACGGATTGCATGTGGATATATTAGAGAGAGTGAGGAAAATACAAATGACCAAGAAAATATTTCACCCACCTTATGATAGGCAACCCAATGCACGTCATCTGCACATGGATGCTCAAAATGGTTCAAATAGCTCTGAGCACTGTGGGACAACATCTGAGGTCATCAGTCCCTAAATTGTGATCCCATCACGAACAGTCTGGAATGTAACTTCCACTTCGAAAAAGGAATGAAACGCTATAGAACAAATACGTTCTGCTCCCAATAGTTCGGATGCCAATGGCCTGACAGGAGACACGCGGTGCGCAGGGGAGCAGCTGCCAGTAACCGTTGAATGAGACGCTACAACGCTTCCACCCAGCCACGGTGAACAGCCGTTTGCCACCTGACCTGACAAACCTTCCTGGAGGGTAGAGCCTGAGACCGAGAGAGAAATCATAGGACGAGACCAGCATCTGCTGCTTGCCGGGAGAGGAACCAGCAGGACGTGGACACAGCGAGGCTGGAGTAAAACCACGTTAGTAGATGTAAAGATGGTTTTCGAACCCACAGCTTACGAAATGAAATCTCCTAGAGATTCGAGACATTTACAAGTATTACATAAAATGCAACTGGTCTTTTTCACGGTATAAATGTAAACTATGTACAACATGCTGTTGTAAAATAAAAATATAGAGGACCGCATCTTCCCAGCCGATAAGCCCGCAGTCGCCGCCACCAGCTCCGACGTTGCTACTCCCCTCTCAGCAATAAACTCTCGTCCTAAGCACGCAGCTTCAGGAGTCGTCATCGCCAGCACACAGTAAAAACTGCCTTCTAACGACACGCACTGGTGTACTCTCGTCACTGTCTGCCTGTCTGCCTGGAATACAATAACTACAGAACCATGATGACGACCCTGACAGATTTTATTAATATGACCGACAGAATATTGTTTTATCATTTTGATTATATTATGGAAAGATGACAATTATTTTATAGCACTGATTTGAGGAGGGTTACACAAGTTATCGGCTGCAGTCCAAGCATACATTGTGAGGTAACTGTTTGTAACACAACATATCTATTTTACTGCAGCTGACACAACTTATTCTTTTCTTTTATCACTAACCAGCTGACAAGGACTCGCTTCCCTTGGCGTTCATCTTCATTTGTTTTCTGAGAACATTGCAGATCAAACGAAAAATCAAAAACTGAACATAAAAAATTATATAAACTGTAGTATTTCAATCTCAAATTACTGTCGAGTGCTCAAACATACGCTCAACTACTCTTAAATTCACTTAAGTGATCAACAATACCCTTATTAACATAGACATGAAGCAGTATACAGGGTATTACAAAAAGGTACGGCCAAACTTTCAGGCAACATTTCACACACACAAATAAAGAAAAGATGTTATGTGGACATGAGTCCGGAAACGCTTAAGTTCCATGTTAGAGCTCATTTTAGTTTCGTCAGTATGTACTGTACTTCCCCGATTCACCGCCAGTTGGCCCAATTGAAGGAACGTAATGTTGACTTCGGTGCTTGTGTTGACATGCGGCTCATTGCTCTACAGTACTAACATCAAGCACATCAATACTTAGCATCAACAGGTTAGTGTTCATCACGAACGTGGTTTCGCAGTCAGTGCAATGTTTACAAATGCGGAGGTGGCACATGCCCATTTAATGTATGGATTAACACGGAGCAATTAACGTGGCGCGGTACGTTTGTATCGAGACAGATTTCCAGAACGAAGGTGTCCCGACAGGAAGACGTTCGAAGCAATTGATCGGCGTCTTAGGGAGCACGGAACATTCCAGTCTATGACTCGTGACTGGGGAAGAACTAGAACGACGAGGATACCTGCAATGGACGAGGCAATTCTTGGTGCAGTTGACGATAACCCTAATGTCAGCGTCAGAAAAGTTGCGGCTGTACAAGATAACATTGACCACTTCACTGTATGGAGAGTGCTACGGGAGAATCATGTACAGCGTGTGCAGGCATTATCAGCAGCTGATTGGCCTCATCGGGTATACTTCTGCGAATGGTTCATCCAACAATGTGTCAATCCTCATTTCAGTGCAAATGTTCTCTTTACAGATGAGGCTTCATTCCAACGTGATCAAATTGTAAATTTTCACATTCAACATGTGTGGTCTGACGAGAATACGCACGCAATTGTGCAATCACGTTATCAATACAGATTTTCTGTGAACGTTTGGGCAGGCATTGTTGGTGATGTCTTGATTGGGTACCATGTTCTTCCACCTACGCTCAATGGAACACGTTATCATGATTTCGTACGGGATACTCTACCTGTGCTGCTAGAACATGTGCCTTTACAAGTACGACACAACATGTGGTTCATGCACGATAGAGCTCCTGCACATTTCAGTCGAAGTGTTCGTACGCTTCTCAACAACAGATTCGGTGACCGATGGATTGGTAGAGGCGGACCTATTCCATGGCCTCCACGCTCTCCTGACCTCAACCCTCTTGACTTTCATTTATGGGGGCATTTGAAAGCTCTTGTCTACGCAACCCCGGTACCAAATGTAGAGACTCTTCGTGCTCGTATTGTGGACGGCTGTGATACAATACGCCATTCTGCAGGGCTGCATCAGCGCATCAGGGATTCCATGCGACGGAGGGTGGATGCATGTATCCTCGCTAACGGAGGACATTTTGAACATTTCCTGCAACAAAGTGTTTGAAGTCACGCTGGTACGTTCTGTTGCTGTGTGTTTCCATTCCATGATTAATGTGATTTGAAGAGAAGTAATGAAATTAGCTCTAACATGGAAAGTAAGCGTTTCCGGACACATGTCCACATAACATAATTGCTTTCTTTGTGTGTGAGGAATGTTTCCTGAAAGTTTGGCCGTACCTTTTTCTAACAGCCTTTCTATATATACAGGGCGGTATATATATTCAGGGCGGTATATATACACTCCTGGAAATTGAAATAAGAACACCGTGAATTCATCGTCCCAGGAAGGGGAAACTTTATTGACACATTCCTGGGGTCAGATACATCACATGATCACACTGACAGAACCACAGGCACATAGACACAGGCAACAGAGCATGCACAATGTCGGCACTAGTACAGTGTATATCCACCTTTCGCAGCAATGCAGGCTGCTATTCTCCCATGGAGACGATCGTAGAGATGCTGGATGTAGTCCTGTGGAACGGCTTTCCATGCCATTTCCACCTGGCGCCTCAGTTGGACCAGCGTTCGTGCTGGACGTGCAGACCGCGTGAGACGACGCTTCATCCAGTCCCAAACATGCTCAATGGGGGACAGATCCGGAGATCTTGCTGGCCAGGGTAGTTGACTTACACCTTCTAGAGCACGTTGGGTGGCACGGGATACATGCGGACGTGCATTGTCCTGTTGGAACAGCAAGTTCCCTTGCCGGTCTAGGAATGGTAGAACGATGGGTTCGATGACGGTTTGGATGTACCGTGCACTATTCAGTGTCCCCTCGACGATCACCAGTGGTGTACGGCCAGTGTAGGAGATCGCTCCCCACACCATGATGCCGGGTGTTGGCCCTGTGTGCCTCGGTCGTATGCAGTCCTGATTGTGGCGCTCACCTGCACGGCGCCAAACACGCATACGACCATCATTGGCACCAAGGCAGAAGCGACTCTCATCGCTGAAGACGACACGTCTCCATTCGTCCCTCCATTCACGCCTGTCGCGACACCACTGGAGGCGGGCTGCACAATGTTGGGGCGTGAGCGGAAGACGGCCTAACGGTGTGCGGGACCGTAGCCCAGCTTCATGGAGACGGTTACGAATGGTCCTCGCCGATACCCCAGGAGCAACAGTGTCCCTAATTTGCTGGGAAGTGGCGGTGCGGTCCCCTACGGCACTGCGTAGGATCCTACGGTCTTGGCGTGCATCCGTGCGTCGCTGCGGTCCGGTCCCAGGTCGACGGGCACGTGCACCTTCCGCCGACCACTGGCGACAACATCGATGTACTGTGGAGACCTCACGCCCCACGCGTTGAGCAATTCGGCGGTACGTCCACCCGGCCTCCCGCATGCCCACTATACGCCCTCGCTCAAAGTCCGTCAGCTGCACATACGGTTCACGTCCACGCTGTCGCGGCATGCTACCAGTGTTAAAGACTGCGATGGAGCTCCGTATGCCACGGCAAACTGGCTGACACTGACGGCGGCGGTGCACAAATGCTGCGCAGCTAGCGCCATTCGACGGCCAACACCGCGGTTCCTGGTGTGTCCGCTGTGCCGTGCGTGTGATCATTGCTTGTACAGCCCTCTCGCAGTGTCCGGAGCAAGTATGGTGGGTCTGACACACCGGTGTCAATGTGTTCTTTTTTCCATTTCCAGGAGTATGTATATATATATATATATATATATATATATATATATATATATATATATATATATATGTGTGTGTGTGTGTGTGTGTGTGTTTGTGTGTGTGTGTGTGTGTGTGAGTGTGTGTGTGTGTGTACACGGTGGTCCATTGATAGTGAACGGGCCAAATACCTCAAGAAATAAACGTCAAGCAAAAAAACTACAAAGAACGAATCTTGCTTAGCTTGAAGGTGGAAAGCAGATGGCGCTATGGTCGGCCCCTAGATGGCGCTGCCATAGTTCAAACGGATGTCAACTGCGTTTTTTTCCTTAAATAGGAACACCCATTTTTATTACATATTCATGTAGTACGTATAGAAATATGAAGGCTTTAGTTGGACCACATTTTTCGCTTTGTGGTAGATGGCGCTGTAATAGTCACACACATATGGCTCACAATTTTAGACGGACAGTTGGTAACAGGTAGGTTTTTGAATTAAAATACAGAACGTAGGTACGTTTGAACATTTTATTTCGGTTGTTCCAGTGTGATACAAGTACCTTTGTGAACTCATCATTTCTGAGAGCGCATGCTGTTACAGAGTGATTACCTGCAAATACCACATTAATGCAATAAATTCTCAAAATGGTGTCCGTCAACCTCAATGCATTTGGCAATACGTGTAACGACATTCCTCTCAACAGTGAGTAGTTCACCTTCCGTAATGTTCGCACACGCATTGGCAATGCGCTGACGCATGTTGTCAGGCGTTGTCGATAGCAAATATCCTTCAACATTCCCCACAGAAAGAAATCCGGGGACGTCAGAGCCGGTGATCGTGCGGGCCATGGTATGGTGCTTCGACGACCAATCCATCTGTCATGAAATATGCTATTCAATACAGCTTCAACCGCACGCGAACTATGAGTCGGACATCCATCATGTTGGAAGTACATCGCCATTGTCATGCAGTGAAACGTCTTGTAGTAACATGGGAAGAACATTACGTAGGAAATCAGCATGCATCGCACCATTTAGATTGCCATCGACAAAATGGGGGCCAATTATCCGTCCTCCCATAATGCCACACCATACCATTAAACCCGCCAAAGTCGCTGATGTTCCACTTGTCGCAGCCATCGTGGATTTTGCGTTGCCCAATAGTGCATATTATGCCGTTTTACGTTACCGCTGTTGGTGAATGACGCTTCGTCGCTAAATAGATCGCGTGCAAAAAATCTGTCATCGTCCTGTAATTTCTCTTGTGCCCAGTGGCAGAACTGTACACGACGTTCAAAGTCGTCGGCATGCAATTCCTGGTGCATAGGAATGTGGTATGGGTGCAATCGATGTTGATGTAGCATTCTCAACACCGACGTTTTTGAGATTCCCGATTCTAGGGCAATTTGTCTGCTACTGATGTACGGATTAGCCGCGACAACAGGTAAAACACCTACTTGGGTATCATCATTTGTTGCACGTCGTGGTTGACGTTTCACATGTGGCTGAACACTTCCTGTTTCCTTAAATAAGGTAACTATCCGGCGAACGGTCCGGACACTTGGGCGATGTAGTCCAGGATGCCGAGCAGCACATATAGCACACGCTCGTTGGGCATTTTGATACCGTGCGCACCCATAGGAGTCACCGGATGCGGATATGGATGGGCATGTGGTCAGCACACCGCTCTCCCGGCCGTATGTCAGTTTCCGAGACCGGAGCCGCTACTTCTCAATCAAGTAGCTCCTCAGTTTGCCTCACAAGGGCTGAGTGCACCCCGCTTGCCAACAGCGCTCGACAGACCAGATGGTCACCCATCCAATTGCTAGCCCCGCCCGACAGCGCTTAACTTCGGTGATCTGACGGGAACTGGTGTTACCAGTGCGGCAAGGCCGTTGGCGCTCTTAATACTTTACAGGTTGGAAATTATTGTCCTGCAACATTCAATGACGGTCTCAATGGAAAATTAGTAGTTGTATTAATGTTGGGTGCAATCCTATATAACGCTAAAGCAAACGCTGTCTCTGTTTTGGCGCATATTTCAGCCAATGTTAAACACATAATGTTTTTCAGCCACCTCTTGGTGCCATCAAATAGATTAATCAATCATAATGCTGTTCACATCACCCGTAATGAAATGATAAGCTTGCTTTTGACTTTCTGTTAATAATCGTTTGTTTTAAGCGATGTATTCCAATACTTGATAAGCATTTTAATCTGTATAATACTGGAACCATAATGTCTGACAAATCTTTTTTTCCTCCTATGACATAACGAGACAGTTCTATACCCTCGCAGGAGCCGTCGATGTACTGTTCTACGAGCTGCCCTCTCTGCTGGGCTGGGTAGTGCCACGCCTTTTGCACTTCGAATATGGAGTGCACTTTTTTTAATTAAACTGAAAGATACAATATGTGATTAAAGGTATCCGTGCACCTAACTGAAAATGACTTACATGTTCGTGGCACCCTCCATCAGTAATTCTGGAATTCAATATGGTGTTGGCCCATCCTTCACCTTGATGACAGCTTCCACTTACTTAGGCATTCGTTCAATGAGGTGCTGGAAATTTCTTGGGGAATGGCAGCCCATTCTTCACGGAGTGCTGCACTGAGGAGAGGTATCGACGTCGGTCAATGAGGCCTGGCACGAGGTCGGAGTTCCAAAACATCCGAAAGGTGCTCTATTGGAATCAGGTCAGGACTCTGTGCAGGCCAGCCCATTACAGGGATGACACTGTCGTGTAACCACTCCGGCACAGGCCGTGCATTATGAACAGGTGCTCGACCATGTTGAAAGATGCAATCGCCATCCCCGAATTGCTCTTCAATAGTGGGAAGAAAGAAGGTGCTTAAAACATCAATGTAGGCCTGTGCTGTCATAGTGCCACGCAAAACAACAAGGGGTGCAAGCCCTCTCCATGAAAAACACTACCACACCATAACACCACTGCCTCCGTATTTTACTGTTGGCACTACACACGCTGGCAGATGACATTCACCGGGCATTCGCCATACCCACACCCTGCCATCAGATCACCACGTTGTGTACTGTGATTCGTCACTCCACACAACGTTTTTTCACTATTCAATCGTCCAATTTTTACGCTCCTTACACCAAGCTAGGCGTCGTGTTGCATTTACTGGCGTGATGTGTGGCTTATGAGCAACCGTTCGCCATGGAATCAAAGTTTTCTCACCTCCCGCCAAACTGTGGCATAGTACTTGCAGTGGATTCTGATGCAGTTTGGAATTCCCGGGTTGTGTGGTGGTCTGGGCAGATGTCTGCGTATTACACATTACGACCCTCTTCAACTCTCGGCGGTGTCTGTCAGTCAACAGATGAGGTCGTCGTGTACGCTTTTGTGCTGCATGTGTCCCTTCACGTTTCGACTTCACTATCACATCGGAAACAGTGGATCTAGGGATGTTTAGGAGTGTGGAAATCTCGAGTACAGACATATGACGCAAGGTACACCCAATCACCTGATCACGTTTGAAGCCTTGAGTTCCGCGGAGCGCCCCATACTGTTCTCTCACGATGTCTAATGACTACTGAGGTCGCTGATGTGGAGTATTTGGCAGTAAGTGGTAGCACAATGTACCTAATATGAAAAACGTATGTTTTTCGGGGAGTCCAGATACTTTTGATCACATAGTGCATCTGACTTTTCAAATATGCTAAATGTCATCGTCCAGAGACCATTTCTTTATCGATTTCTTCACCCCCACCTCAGCGCTAAATTTGAAAATTTAGGCGAAGTCGCTAATTACTTTCACGTGAATCGTTTCCAGTAAGTCGTTGCCTGTGTCAGTATAATACCCTCACCCGACCTGCCGCCTCATGCCTCATCCCTGTGAAGTTATTCCCTGCCCCCCCCCCCCCCCTCCACAGACACACGCAGCACAAGTGGTCTCACACACCCGGGTAGGCAACCGTGCATTACGCAGCAGCAGAAACATCGCGCATGCTTAGTCCTGATCCTCCGCGGCCGCATTCTGCTGTGGTCGGGTGTCGGTGGTTGGTGGCGGTTGCGAGGCGAGCAGTGCCTCCCACCGTACGGTCAATTGGCGCTCCCCCCCCCCCCCCCCCCCCCCCCGTGCGCCACGCCTAGTGAGACGGCCAGCGCAGCCCTCGGCACTCCACTCGTTTCTATGGAAATGTCTGCCCTCCGTGGTCAGATTCCGCAATGCACTAAATGAGATTTCGTCTCCCACCACTAACCACAAGCACTCACTCTGTCTTGAGGCCACGAGTGGCCTACTGCAACCATCCGACCGCCGTGCCATCCTCAGTGGAGGACGCGAATAGAGGGGCTTGGGGTCAGCACACCGCTCTCCCGCTCGTAATGATGGTATTCTTGACCGAAGCTGCTACTATTCGGTCGAGTAGCTCCTCAATTGGCATCACGAGGCTGAGTGCACCCCGAAAAATGGCAACAGGGCATGGCGGCCTGGATGGTCACCCACACAAGTGCCGACCACGCCCGACAGCGCTTAACTTCGGTAATCTCATGGGAACCGGTGTATCCACTGTGGCAAAGCCGTTGCCTACTAACCACAAGGGTGTTGCAAATTAAACTATTTACCTAGTTCACACGTCACACCTTCAGCTAACAGTATCATTACATTTGCACATACATCAACACTTCCTAAACCACCTTACGATATGTAGCGGGTAAGGGTAGGTGAGGCGGTTATTTCTAACGCCGGTATTTTCAACCACTTATCTGTTCCATGTGTTGAATAACTGTCAGTGAAATGTCAGTGTAGCTTCGTAAGACATCTAATTAATGAAATTTTGGAAAACATGATCCTTTCGCGAGACATACTATAGTGTAAATCAGTATAAAATTATGGATATTTTTAGTAAAATTAACGCTGTCGGTTGGAATAATTGTGTATGGTGTATATGCAGTAGTAGGAAATCCAGTATATTGAAAGTGTAGTCAAATGGCTCTGAGCACTATGGGACTTAACTACTGTGGTTATCAGTCCCCTAGAACTTAGAACTACTTAAACCTAACCAACCTAAGGACATCACACACATCCATGCCCGAGGCAGGATTCGAACCTGCGGCCGTAGCAGTCGCGCGGTTCCGGACTGCGCGCCTAGAACCGCTAGACCACCGCGGCCGGCGAAAGTGTAGTCAAGTGGTATCGCATTTTATGTCAGTAGTACAGTATATAACATCAGCGACTCAGGTGGTAGAATGTGGAAATCGGTATAAAGATAGTCGGACGCGTGCGTATGTGCCGTTACTGCAGGTAGAAAATAGACGCCATTAGTGAGAGTGCGTGTTACGTACGTAAAACACGAATGTGATTAAACCACGCGGAAACAGTCATCATGTGATGAAAAAGCAAAAATTTGTGCGTACAGGAAAACGGGGCTCTGTAATCGTCAAATCGCCCAGAAATTAAAACGTTCAATTGTACTGACTGATAATTTCGAAAGACTGGGTGCATGATATGGACAGAATAGAAGATACAGGCAGAGTAGAACATTATCTGAGGCATGAAACGAGTATTTTTGTACAAACTGTGGGTCACAAACCATTATTCTTCTCGAACTGTCGCTAATTTACAGTTACCACTATCTGCCACTCATTTACGTGTAATTTAGTCGGACGACAAACATCCTGTGAACGCAGAAACACCTAAACATAAAGAGACTAGATTTGTGTTTCCTGAAAAACGTATCTCATGGACTTCAGAATGGAACAAAGTGATCTTTAATGACGAGAAGAATTTTAATGTTGGCCGAATTGATTTCAGTATCATTGGCATGATCTCAGAACAGAGCAGCAGGTAAGAATGAGCAGGAATTTTGGTGGTGGAAGTGTTATGATATGAGCAGCTGTTGTGTACATAGATCCGCGATTAGTCAACGCTTACACAATTTTCCCAATAGAGCGCGGCCCGCTAAGCACAACAGCGCAGGCGCAGCGCTCGTCCGTCTCCGCAGTACGAGATGGCGCTGTCTTAGAGAAGGACCAAATTCTGCTTCCGCCGATCCGCGTATTAATATGTTCAAATGGTTCAAATGGCTCTGAGCACTATGGGACTTAACTTCTGAGGTCATCAGTCCCCTAGAACTTAGAACTACTTAAACCTAACTAACCTAAGGACATCACACAAATCCATGCCCGAGGCAGGATTCGAACCTGCGACCGTAGCAGTCGCGCGGTTCCGGACTGCGCGCCTAGAACCGCTAGACCACCGCGGCCGGCTATTAATATGTAACGCAGCCAATGAGATTGCTGCTAACGTAGAACCTTTTCTCCTCACGGATCACACTCGCGCAGTGATACCTGAACGCGCGAGGTATTATAATGAGTGTACAGACCTCCGATTAGTCAGTCTGCATTAGTCTATAGTCAAGTTTCAGTCTGCGCCTAATAAGATTATCATATTCCTGTACATAGCCATAAAGATAAATTTATAGACCCTTTGTTAAGTATCAGAGATATGTGAGAATAAGATTAACGTACCAAGACCGAAGGAACTTTGTCAATTGTAAATAGCATCCATAATCAAGTTAAGTAAGGTTTATGATTGTTATTATTTTAATAAATGTGTGTGAAAATCAATCAAGTTCTGTTTAAAGTTGGTCACCGTCAATCTGATACTCTAATCGTGCAAGTGGCATTTCTATCGTCTGACCTAACCGCAGATAAGACAACGAGACATATTGCTGACACTCGCCTACTTCGTTAGAGCGACAAGTCAAATAATCTGATGGTGTGTGTACCGAAGGTCTTACAGTATGCACACCACAGCAGCATTCTATGATAAAACTGGATTATGCATTGCTTGGCTGCACACTAGAATGAAATCTATCATGTACACTGAGAGATACAGAAATGATTACAGTGTACGAGGAACTAGGGAACGTAAGTCTAATGTTTCGACAACGTAATGAAGCTGCGCATGTTTCTGCTACAAACAAAAAGTGCTTTTAAGACAAAGATAACGACGACTTGCCATGACCTGCACGTAGCCCAGATTTCAGCCACGTGAAAACACTTGGTGAATACTTGCAAGGCGTATTTATCGTAATGGACCCACATGTGGATCAAAATAGGATACGAGAAAAGTGGGCGACAGTTTCATTGCAAGAACTACACACCGACACAAAATTAATGTGGAAGGGAATTTTTAGGTGATTCGGAGGAACTGAGGTTGGACAATGTTGTAACAGTGTAATAACACAACAGGACAGTGAGTACCTTTACACTAATCTCCATCCAAGAAATGAAAACGCCTTGTTTTATTTGTCGTGTTATGAAAGAAGCTTTGTAATATCCTATAGGGAAGCCGTGAGCACACGGAAGTTCCGCAACACGACGTGGCATGGACTCGACAAATGTCTGAAGTAGTGCTGGACGGAACTGATACCATGAACCCTGCAGGTTTGTCCACAAATCCTAAGGTGGGTGGAGATCCCTTCTGAACAGCACGTTGCGATGGATCCCACATATTCTTCTCCTTCTTCTTGCATTACAGCCTCTGTAGGACCAAGGGGAGCCCCATCGTGGACTAAATTTTCCTCTTCTTCTCCGACATCCTTTTCATTCTTTCTCTTCTTCTCTCCCGCTCCTCTATCGAGATCTTCAGTGTCCGTTTCTCCTGTTGGCTCCACTGGTGACACTCAAATTTTTTTCTCTATTCCTCTCTGTCATTGATCTCCAGCATATTGGTCGGTGTATATTTGTTCCTGCAACTTTCCTTTCCTTCGACCTTGATTCCCAATTCCAACCAGTCCTTCCGAAGTTCAACAACCCACTTGGTTCCTGTCTTTCCCTTTGTCCTCCCTGTTGTTTCCCACACACTCTTCGTCATTCTGTCCATACTCATCCTAACTACATGTCCAGAAAACCTTGCCCTTTTGAGTCTGATTTCCCCGGATATTGTTCTCATGTTCCGGTACAGTTCTTCCCTAGGTCTTCGCATCCACTTCTCTCCACCTCTTTTAGGACCGAGTATTTTTCTGAGCATTCTTCTGTCATCTTTCGCTAGTTGTTCTGCCCCATTTCCTCCTAGTGTCATCGTCTCAGCAGCATATAATACTGCATTCCTCATCGTTGCCTTGTAGTGGCTTATCTTAACCTCTGTGGATATATTCTTTTTATTGTATATCTCCCTCCTGATGCAGAAGGCTGACCTCATCTTCTTTATCCTCTCTGTTATTCCCTCTTTGCTCCTGTTCCTCCTATTATAAATTCTCCCAGGTATTTAAATTTGTCCACGATTTCCACAGTGCCTTCCCGTGTTTCCCAGTCTGCAGTGGTATTTAATGTCTTTGTCTTGTTGTAGGCTATCCTCAGTCCCACCTTTCTGGCTACCTTACTTAAGTTATCGAGTTGTGTCTTTGCGTCTTCTTCCGTCTCACTTGCTATGTCGTCTGCAAAGGCTAGGCAGTCCACTTGAGCCCTGTGGTCTTTTTTGTCCCCCACATGGCTCTTTGGTATTCCTATTTCCTCGTTTATTGCTCTCAACTGCCTGATCACTTCGTCCAGTGCTATACTGAACAACAATGGTGACAATCCATCTCCATGTTTAACACCAGTCTTGGTCTCAAATTCTTCTGACAGTGCTCCTCTGAATCTCACCCTTGCTTTTGTGTCTGTCAGAATTTCTTTTATGAGTTCTTGTGTAGTTCCATCAAGTCCTCTGTTCTTCAGGATCCTAACAAGAGTCTGTCTGTCGATGGAGTCGTATGCCTTTGTGAAGTCCACGAAGGTTATTACTTTTTGTTTTTTAAGACCCTATGTCCCACATATTCTCAATAATGTTCATGTCAGGGGAGTATAGTGGCCAGCTGAAGTGATTAAACTTATATGAGTGTTCCTGGAGCCATTCTGGACGTATGGCGTGTCGCATTGTCCTGCTGGAATTGTTCCAACCCGTAGGAATGAACAATGGACATGAATGGACGCTTATGTACGTGCCACCTGCCGCAGTCGTATCTAGATATGACAGAGGTCCCATATCACTCCAAATGCACACGCCCCACACCATTACAGAGCCTCCATCAGATTGAACAGTCCCCTGTTGACACACAAGGTCCATGGATTCATGAGGTTGTCTCCATACCCATACACGTCCATCCGTTCGATACAATTTAAAACGAAACTCGTCCGACCAGGCAACATGTTTCCAGTCATCAACAGTCCAATGTCGGTGTTGATGGGCCTAGTTGAGGCGTATAGCTCTGTCTCGTGCAGTCATCAAGGGTATTTCAGTGGGCCTTCGGCTTCGAAAGCCCATCTCGATTATGTTTCTTTGAATGGTTCGCAGGCTGACAATTGTTGATGACCCAACATTGAAATCTGCAGAAATTTGCTTAAGCTTTGCATTTCTGTCACGTTGAAAGATTCTCTTCAGTCGTCGTTGGTCCCGTTCTTGCAGGATCTTTTTCTGGCCGCAATGATGTCGGAGATTTGATGTTTTACCGGATTCCTGGTCTTCACGGTACACTCGTGAAATCGTCGTACGGGAAAATCCCCACTTGATCGCTACCCCAGAGGTGCTTGTGTTATATTGCTTGTGCGCCAACTAGAACACCATGTTGAAACTCACATAAATCTTGATAACCTGCCTTAGTAGCAGCAGTAACCGATCTAACAACTCCTCTAGACACTTTTTCTCTTATACGGGCGTTGTCGACCTCTGCGACGTATTCTGCCTGTTTACATTATCTCACATGCCTATACCAGTTTCTTTCGCGCTTCAATTTATGTATCTAATACTTTCATAATAAATTCGATATATGTATGCTTCATACATTGTACTATTACGTTCATAGGAACCCTGGCTTTTTAATGGTTTCCGTTACAGTTCAGTAGCAGGTGTTGGGTGTGGGCTCCTGCCAAAAAGTTTACACTTCAGGCTCGAACAATGACGGCTTGACACGTGGCTGCCTGGAGGTCACTCGTTGACAACTGCTGGGCTAAATCTGTGGCAGCTGTGGATAGCTGTCTGACAGTCTGAACTTGTTGGCTGTTTCTGATCCACGATAACAGGTCGACCGAAGACGTATGTCCGCATTTTTCAGCGAACGGCGGAAGAACGTTCTTCTCCTACCAGTTTTGCGGTTGAAGGAGAAGAAATATTAAATCATGCTCAGTTTTGTTGCAGGACCTTGAGAAGGTCTGGATCGTACGCGGTGGTGTCAGCAGCGTTAAAGATTGTCAAGAACGTAGTCCTGTGGCTCGTCGCACTGCGAATTGTCGTTTTCGACCGCGAAATGTATGGGTATCGACGCTCGAAGGAAAGGGGTGGTTTCATTGACACCCTTTCTGTCATTCCTTTTCCTGTCATTTCCGAGCGGCAGTGTGTCTGAAATGTTTTACTCGGCTGGCCATAAGATAAACACGTGAATTAAACGCTGGGCGTCGCAGTTGTGACCTACATCACAGATGTGTCACAATGGTGGAATGTGGGTAATATGGGAGCCCGACGACTTTCCCTTCGTGTGACACATACGTAGTGGCAGCGGTCAGAATTCGGTGAAATCTGGTTCCAATGTGACAAAATTAGGGCCTTACAACCCACATAAACTTCTGAGCTCTGGATCTTCCTGCCGAGTGTCGACACATTGCTGTTCGAAGCGTCACCAATCCCTAAGGAGACATCGCAGAGCTCTAAGAATTTGGACCGTCGCAAATGAAAGTTGCTGGCACCCTGACCAAATTTTATATTCTCCTTCATCCGCAGAACTGTTCGTAGCAGAAAGCTCTTCCGCCGCTTGAGGATCAATTCGGACGCACACCTTCCATCAGAGGTTAAAGTGCTCAATTAGAGACTGGTGGGTGGGATCACTAGAGTTGCCGAACTGGGGGTGTTTTAGCGATCCTTTGCAGCTACATTCATGCACGTCACACACACCCGTTATTACACCACAGGAGGGCGTGAAAAAGGAGGGTTAACAAAGCTTTAACAACTACACTCCTGGAAATGGAAAAAAGAACACATTGACACCGGTGTGTCAGATCCACCATACTTGCTCCGGACACTGCGAGAGGGCTGTACAAGCAATGATCACACGCACGGCACAGCGGACACACCAGGAACCGCGGTGTTGGCCGTCGAATGGCGCTGGCTGCGCAGCATTTGTGCACCGCCGCCGTCAGTGTCAGCCAGTTTGCCGTGGCATACGGAGCTCCATCGCAGTCTTTAACACTGGTAGCATGCCGCGACAGCGTGGACGTGAACCGTATGTGCAGTTGACGGACTTTGAGCGAGGGCGTATAGTGGGCATGCGGGAGACCGGGTGGACGTACCGCCGAATTGCTCAACACGTGGGGCGTGAGGTCTCCACAGTACATCGATGTTGTCGCCAGTGGTCGGCGGAAGGAGCACGTGCCCGTCGACCTGGGACCGGACCGCAGCGACGCACGGATGCACGCCAAGACCGTAGGATCCTACGCAGTGCCGTAGGGGACCGCACCGCCACTTCCCAGCAAATTAGGGACACTGTTGCTCCTGGGGTATCGGCGAGGACCATTCGCAACCGTCTCCATGAAGCTGGGCTACGGTCCCGCACACCGTTAGGCCGTCTTCCGCTCACGCCCCAACATCGTGCAGCCCGCCTCCGGTGGTGTCGCGACAGGCGTGAATGGAGGGACGAATGGAGACGTGTCGTCTTCAGCGATGAGAGTCGCTTCTGCCTTGGTGCCAATGATGGTCGTATGCGTGTTTGGCGCCGTGCAGGTGAGCGCCACAATCAGGACTGCATACGACCGGCATCATGGTGTGGGGAGCGATCTCCTACACTGGCCGTACACCACTGGTGATCGTCGAGGGGACACTGAATAGTGCACGGTACATCCAAACCGTCATCGAACCCATCGTTCTACCATTCCTAGACCGGCAAGGGAACTTGCTGTTCCAACAGGACAATGCACGTCCGCATGTATCCCGTGCCACCCAACGTGCTCTAGAAGGTGTAAGTCAACTACCCTGGCCAGCAAGATCTCCGGATCTGTCCCCCATTGAGCATGTTTGGGACTGGATGAAGCGTCGTCTCACGCGGTCTGCACGTCCAGCACGAACGCTGGTCCAACTGAGGCGCCAGGTGGAAATGGCATGGCAAGCCGTTCCACAGGACTACATCCAGCATCTCTACGATCGTCTCCATGGGAGAATAGCAGCCTGCATTGCTGCGAAAGGTGGATATACACTGTACTAGTGCCGACATTGTGCGTGCTCTGTTGCCTGTGTCTATGTGCCTGTGGTTCTGTCAGTGTGATCATGTGATGTATCTGACCCCAGGAATGTGTCAATAAAGTTTCCCCTTCCTGGGACAATGAATTCACGGTGTTCTTATTTCAATTTCCAGGAGTGTATATGCATTATAGATGATTCAGAGTTGGAAAGATCTCTGAAACCATACATTCGCATATGATTAAAGTATCTTTGCTTTTTCGGATCACGTTCAAATGTCGTGGAATGCCTACGAATGGTCCCTCGTGGTTCCAAGCAGTTCAACAGAGCAAAAATTGCGGTCGCGATACACTCCAAAGGAGTGTGAACACGTTCATTGGGATTGGAGTCCCATGATGTCCTTAGAAAATGGCTGACTCGTTCGTGGAGGTGTCAGCAGTTGTCCTGCATCTCATCGCTGTGTGATCGTTTTTGACCTCGAGGTGTGTGGGAATCAACCCCCCACCCCCAGTAAAAGGGTGGATTAATTGACGCGTTTTGCGCCTCACACAGAGACCTTTTCGTGTTGATACTGAGCGGTTATGTGCCGGAATCTTTTCTCGCATAAGATAACGGCTTGGTTTCAACTCTGAGCATTGCTGTTCAGACTTCTATCGCTGACGTCTCAAACGAACGGGTGAAATATCGGGAAGAGTGGAAGGAGAAGGGAGGGGGGTGGATAATGACCATTGCGTCATGTGACACATCCACTGTGGGGTTGCACAGAACTGTGGTGAGATTTGCTGCCAATGTGACGTTATTAACGCACGTTTCCAGGTTCCTGTTTTCCGATTTTTGCACTTTCGATGTTCCAGTTTTTGCTTACTTCTATAACATTACATGCGAGCTTTTTCTGTCTATTGATTGCTCTAAAATATGTACTACAGGAAAAGAAAGATACAATTCTTTTACGGTCTCTACTCGTACATGAATTCCAGCACAATGTCATGCTCACCGATTTCACAATATATGTAATTACAAATACTTTGCATAATTTTACGTTATCGAATGCTTCTTCTAGGCCAACAAATCCTGTGAAAATGTCCTAGTCTTCCTTAAGCCTTGCTTTCATTATCAAGTTCAACATCTTAGGCGCTTCTCCCACGCATCTTCCCTGTGGGCAAAATAATTGTCAGCTAGTTACTTTCCTTTACGATCTCTCTGTGTATAGCTGTCGTCAGGATCTTGCATATCAGCTATTAAACGAAGTGTGCATTAGTCCTTCCATTTATCATAGGGACTTTGTGGATGTCTGTATTTTGGAAATCTGACGGAATTAATTCAGTCTCATAGATTTTACCACTAATAGTTTGCTTGCCAGTTCCCCCGGTGATCCCTGAAATTCCGAAGGAATGATATCTATCATTTGATCGCTTGACTTCCAAATCTAGACACTGGCAGCTGAGGGTATATTCATTCGTAAGCTCTTCATCTACTTGCAATGGAGTCCTGACATTCTTGCTTATTCAGTTTAGTTGCTGAACCTCCAAATCCCCGAATGATATAATTGTCTAGGATTCTGTTGTGTTGGCAGAAGAGCCAACAACGTGTTACTAATGGAGGCCGAAATGCACGCGTTTTAGGACACGCAGGCTGGCGTGAGGAGGGAAGAACTATACTGACGTGAGGTCTGGAACATGACAAGGAATTAGAATTCAGAAAGAGGACATAATTAGTTTGATACTTAACTTTAATCCATTAATGATGAACGTCGCTCTTCACGGTACATGATTCACAATATTATCTGTTCAGAATACATTCATAGTAACTGAATATGGCGCCTTGCTAGGTCGTAGCAAATGACGTAGGTGAAGGCTATGCTAAACTGCCGTCTCTGCAAATGAGAGCGTATGTAGACAGTGAATCATCGCTAGCAAAGTCGGCTGTACAACTGGGGCGAGTGCTAGGGAGTCTCTCTACACTAGACCTGCCGTGTGGCGGCGCTCGGTCTGCAATCACTCACTGATAGTGGCGACACGCGGGTCCGACGTATACTAACGGACCGCGGCCGATTTAAAGGCTACCACCTAGCAAGTGTGGTGTCTGGCGGTGACACCACAGATTCCACAATTAATAATCTTCTTCAGAGTGAGTGAACTCTTGTGACTTCAAGAGTCTTTGTTTTAACAGAGGCTAAGCTCCTGCTCCTGGCTCTGGAACACTATGGCGTACGTGACGGAGTGGTTGCCTCTTCTGCTGTACGCTTTTCTGCGGAGGAGAGGAAAGGAGAGGGAAGAGATACCGATAACTAGATGAATAGGCAGAGGGAGTGTGTGTGTGTGTGTGTGTGTGTGTGTGTGTGTGTGAGAGAGAGAGAGAGAGAGAGAGAGAGAGAGAGAGAGAGAGACAGAGAGAAGAAAGAGAGAGACCGTGATTGGTTGCGGAAGCTCCCCAGCCGACACGTAGTGCCATTAATTTATCTTTAATTCCAGTCTTAAGAATTATTCATCTAGCCAGACTTTAGTAAGATCTGCATACATAGTCTGAACGCCGCTGTTCACGAACTGTAATTATGTCCAAGAGGCTAACGTAAAAATACCGCTTCTGCCCATATCGCAGCGATTCATCGTGCGCTTGATGTATGAGACAGGAAACTAATTCCATCCTCCGAGACATACAGGCATAGATAGAGAGACTAGGAACGCACTTATTCGGTGTTCTCGTTGCACAGACTCCCGCGGCGAAACGGAGAAAACCTGTTGAAGCATTCGCCGGCCGCCGGCATCCCAGTTCATTAGGTCGGAGCCGGCGAACACGCCGAAGTAATTCAAGCAGTGCGGAAGCCGCCCTAACAATTTAAGCGCCGGGGAAACGCGAGCCAGACATTAGGGCAAAATTTTTAACAATTTATCTTCCGAATTTTAATTAAAGCTTGTTATTTATGGGCGACCGCGCGGGATGCAGGATGCGCACCGCCGCGGGACACCGCCGCTTCCACTGCCTCTGCCGCCCCCGCCGCCGCCGGCCCACCCAACACCTGCAGAGGGGCGCAGCTGCCGTCCAACTCCCAGCGTCTTCTCACCTCCAGCCCCCCTTAGCAGACAATAAAAGTTTGCCCCGCAACCATGGTGAAAGCAGCCATATTACAACGTCGGCACGAGTTGCGATAACTTACTTTTACTGTTACAATTTCCTGTTAGGCGCATATACAACCAAGTCATGTTATTACAACTAGATAAACTGCAACACAGCTGAAAAGTTATTTATAAATGAGGGTCGTTCCGAAACTAATGCCTTCCATTTATTTTAACGGAAACCAGAAGAGATACATTAAGACTATAGAGGGGATTCCACTGTGCAGACGAGAGACCGGATATGTGGTAAGAGTAAATTCAAGGCCTCCATGAGGGAGAAGACTCGTCTGAAGATGTTATAATGAAGGAACAGAGTCGATATAGAAGAAATAAGGGATCGAGTATTGGGATCTGAATTTAAAAGAGAAGGACTTTAGATATTTAGGCAAAAGGGGTAGATAACATTCAATCAGAATTTCTGAAATCATTGAGGGGACTGGCGACAAAACTACTGCTCTCGTAGGTGCGTATAATGTACGAGTCTGGCGATATGCCATCAGACTTTCGGAAAAAAATCACCCACAAAATGATGAAGATGCAAGAGCGTACAAGTGCGAGGATTATCGCACAATCAGCTTAAGGGGGGCAGGACGTCAAACGGGCCGACTTGGAGCAGGAGAGGCATCACAGGACATTTTAATTTCTACTGTCTATACTTTTACAAATAAATTCATAAAAATTTGTCACCATGACCTGGAAGGATTGAGGACTCACACTAATCGCAGTGGAAGCTCAAAAACGTAGCAAAATACCGTTTTTTACATGTAAAATTTCATCGTTTTTTCACTTATTACTGGCTGCATTTGTTGCTATAGGTACACTTTTCTTCCTAAGTAAGCGAGATTCTGCGATGAATTTTTCATAGCATACAAAAAGTAGTTACAGGTGTATGAAACTCTAGAATTTTCCAAATCTATTAAAAAAATGTGGAAAAAGTTGAGATAACCATAAAACTTGAGTGTTTTCTAAACATGAAGTTTAAAATGTAATCATTCAATTTCATAAATTATATAACTTCTAGAGTTTCATACACCTGGAACTATGGTTTGTATGCTGTGCAAAAGTCATCGAAGAATCTCTCTTACTTAGGAAGTGTACCCATAGCAACAAATGCAGCCAGTAGTAAGTGAAAAAATGATGAAACCTCACATGTAAAAAAAATGTGTTTTGTTACGTTATTGAGCTTCCACTGCTATGAGCATGAATCCTGAATCCCTCCTGGTTATGCTGTTAAATTTTTATGAATTTATTTGTAAAAGTATAGACAGTGGAAATTAAAATGTCCTGTGGTGCCTCTCCTGCTCCAAGTCGGCCCGTTTGACGTCCTACCCCCCCTAACAGCTCTTACATACAAGTTGCTGACAAGAATAACACACAAGAATCGTAAAGAAAATTTGAAGATGTGTTAGATGACGCGTAAAGAATAATTGAGGATATGTCAGATGACGATCATTTTGACTTTATGAGATACAGCAGAGGCAGTTCTGACGAGGAGGGTGATAATGGAAGCAAGACTGAAGAAAAATCAAGACACGTTCATAGAATCAGTCGAGCTGGAGAAACCGTTCGACAATGTCACATGGTGAAAGATTTTCGAAATTGTGGGAAAAATAGGGATAAGGTTTAAGGGCCACGAGGGAAGAAGAAAAATCGATAATGTCTTTCTCCCGTATCCCTGCTGTCCAAACTACACATAGAAGAATCAAAGAAAGATTCAAGAGTGGAATTAAAATTCAAGGTGAAAGGGATCAGTGATAACATTCGCTGATGACATTGCTGTCCTGAGTGAAAATGACGAACGATTACAGAATCTTCTAACGGAAATGAACAGTCTAATAAGTCAGAATATGGATTAAAAGTAAATCGAAGATAATGAGAAAAGAGCGAGAAACTTAACGGTAGGATTGGTAATCACCTAGTAGCTGAAGTTAAGGAATTCTGCTATTTACACAGCAAAATAACCCGTCAACGACGGACCAAGGAGGATATACAATGCAGACTAGCACTGACAAAAATGCATTCTTGGCCAAAACAAGCTTTCTAGCGTCAAACATAGGTGTTACTCAGAGGAAGAAATTTCTAAGAATTTACGTGAAGCATTTGCGATGTGGTACTACAGTCCTGACACTGTACACGCGAAATACCCTCAGACTTCAAGAAGAATATAATAATTCCAATCCTAAACAAAGCAAGTGTTGACAGATGTGGAAATTACCGAAGTATCAGTTTAATAAGTCACAGATGCAAAATACAAACGCGAATTCTTTACAGACGAATGCAAAAACCATAGAAATGTTGTGAGGCAATACTGACGCTGCGGCTTGTCTTAGATTAAGAAAAGGCAAACCTACTTTTCTAGCACTTGTAGAATTAGAGAAATCTTTTGACAATGTTGACTGGAATACTCTCTTTCAAATTCTGAAGGTGGCAGGGGTAAAATACAGGGAGCGAAAGGCTATTTACAATTTGTACAGAAACCAGTTGACAGTTATAAGATTGAAGGGGCATAACAGGTAAGCAGTGTTTGGAAAGGGAGTGAGACAGTGTTGTAGCTTATCCCCAATGTTATTCAATCTGTATATTGAGCAAGCAGTAAAGGAAACAAAAGAAAAATTCTGAGTTGGAATTAAAATCCACGGAGAAGAAATAAAAATTTTGAGGTACGCCGATTACATTGTAATTCTGTCAGAGACAGCAAAGTACCTGTAAGAGCAGTTGAACGGTATGGACAGTGTGTTGAAAGGAGGATATAAGAAGAACATGAACAAAATCAAAACGAGGATAATGGAATATAGTCGAATTAAGTCGAATGATGCTGAGAGAATTAGATTAGGAAATGAGACTCTTATAGTAGTAGATGAGTTTTACTATTTGGAGAGCACAATAACTCATGATGGTCGAAGTAGAGAGGATGTAAAATGGCAATGGCAAGGAAAGCGTTTCTGAAGAAGAGAAATTTGTTAACATTGCTTATTGATTTAAGTGTCAGGAAGGCATTTCTGAAAGTATTTGTATGGAGTGTAGCCTTGTATGGAAGTGAAACAAGGACGATAAATAGTTTGGACAAGATGAGAATAGAATCTTTCGAAATGTGGTGCTATAGAAGAATGCTCAAGATTAGATGGGTAGCTCACATATATAATGAGTAGTTATTGAATAGAATTGGGGACAAGAGAAATTTGTGGCACAACTTGACTGGAAGACGGGATCTGTTGGTAGGATATGTTCTGAGGCATCAATGGATCACCACTTTAGTACTGGAGGGCAGCGTGAAGGGTAAAAATCTTAGAGGGAGATCAACAGATGAATACACTGAGCAGATTCAGAAGGATGTAGGTTGCAGTAGGTACTGGAAGATGAAGAGCTTTGCTCCGGATAGAATAGCACGGAGAGCTGCATCAAACCAGTCTCTAGACTGAAGACCTCAAAAACAATATCCTGAGTGGCATGAAAGAAAAGTATATAGACTAAAATATTATACCAGAAAACGGTATGGATTTATAAAATGTAGAGTACTGATGCCTAGGTGATTGTATCACCCTGTTTTGCCTGTAAGAATTAAGACCAATAAAAATGAAAAACTGTTGTTTCCTTTGTGTGTCAAATGTGCAGATGAAAAAATCTGTAAATGCAATCACAGTGATGAAGAAAGAATTTTTACTGGAACTTCGGTAACAGATGAAGTAAAACTGGCTGTGGAAATGGTGTATAAGGTTTCAGATGTCTATGAAGTGTGGGATTTTGGAGATAAAAGTAACATGTTGTTTAAAAAATATGTGAAAGACTTTTTGAAAATAAAATTAGAAATCAGTCCACTTAAAATAAAGGAAAATCCTGGAAAACGAGATGTCTTAATTTATTATGGGGGAAATCTGGGCAAAGGCCAAATATGAGTAATACTGAGTATGTTACACATTTACAGCAATTTTATGAGATAATACTGGATGACCGATTAGATAATTTAGATGTAAATTTTATTAATTGGCATATGGTACAGATGAAATACAATTACAAGGATTATTATGTGGAAAATAATACAGCTACAAATATTTTCATAGCTGCATTCACTACTCCAAATTCAAGGATTAGATTTATGATAGATTAAATAAAGTAGGAAAAATGTTATATGTTTTGAGACTGATTCTGTAGTATATACTGATGATGGCATAGTCAATCTAGAAAAATGTTGTATGTTAGGTCAATGGATATAATGAATGATTACTAATTGGGTTTCAACTGGGCCAAACAGCTATTATCATGAGAAAAATGTCCGTCTCAGCCGGCACGGTAGCTCAGCGTGCTCGGTCAGAGGGTTACGTGCTCTCTGTAATAAAAAAACTGAGTCAATCGATCAACAACGAAAATAAATGGATGTCTTACGACGTCCGCGCCGAGCAGATGCAACGAACAACAGCGAACAAAATGGGATTTAAAAAAAAAAAAAAAAAAAAAAAAAAAAAAAAAAAAAAAAAAAAAAGCGCGACAGAATGTCAATCCTAAGGGTCCGGGTTCGATTCCCGGCTGGGTCGGAGATTTTCTTTCGCTTAGGGACTGCGTGTTGTGTTGCCCTAATCATTATCATTTCAATCCGATCGATGGGCAAGTCGCCGAAGTGGCGCCAAATCGAAAGACTGGCACCCGCGAAAGTTCTACCCGATGGGAGCCCCTAGTCACACGACATTTACATTTTTTATGAGAAAAATGATGAAAACACTGTTATGAAGGTAAAGGGCTTCACTTTAAACTATATTCAAAAGCTGAATGGTGAATCTATGATCAGATTAGTATACAATGAAGTGAAAGAAAAGATAAAGTCAGAGAACAATCGATAATTAGAGATGTTGATATTAAAAATCTAGACAGCAAACAAGTTAAGAAAGAATTTTCACTTCAGTATGGTAAAAGAGTTATTCTAGAAAATTATGACACAGTGCCTTATGGATATTGAAATAATTTAATTCACTAATTAATAAAATTTAATGAACAATAATTAATCATTTATTTTACTTTTTTATTTTTTTAATATTTCTTTTGCGGGTGGGCTTGCTCAGTAAATTACCTTCTAGTGCGCTGAATGGGCCCACTTACTACTGTCTCTGATACTACATGTGTGGGGCCAGCTTTGTGACACCCTACACAACCGAAACACTGCATGCATTCAGGCCCAAGGAGTTGCAGTGTTATACTGATTCGTTGTAAATTGAACTCATTTATATTTTGACCTAAATAACACGACAGCCTGTCAACCTATGAAGTTTCATTTCGTTTCGTCCTCTTCTGCGTGCTTTACTTTATTTGACAGGTATTGTTTCTTCCCACTTATATCCATATTGTATAATCTTTAAATCCAACACAAGAATAAACTTGCTTTAACTTCCTATTTTTCTTGTTTTTGTTTGTAGTGTCTGAAGATGGTCGTCCGATTCCGTAATTGATCTTACGCATCTCCGTATCACAACCGAATGACGTCATTGACAGAGGATGACACACTGACGGTGCAGTCTCTGTTCCTTTCACGTAGATGATCAATGGGTGGTTGACCCATGTTATTTTGAAAAATAAGCTTGTTGTGGTGTCACCGCCAGACACCACACTTGCTAGGTGGTAGCCTTTAAATCGGCCGCGGTCCGTTAGTATACGTCGGACCCGCGTGTCGCCACTGCCAGTGATTGCAGACCGAGCGCCACCACACGGCAGGTCTAGAGAGACGTACTAGCACTCGCCCCAATTGTACAGCCGACGTTGCTAGGAATGGATCACTGACAAATACGCTCTCATTTGCCGAGACGATAGCATAGCCTTCAGCTACGTCATTTGCTACGACCTAGCAAGGCGCCATTACCAGTTTATATTGAGATATTAATGTATCAACAAGAGCGATGTTCTCCAATTATGGATTAAAGTTAAGTATTCCAAGATCTTCGTACTTTATTTGCAATTCTCAAGACATTGTCCTGTTCCAGACCTCACACCCGTCTGCGTGAGCTTAAACGCGTGCCTTTCGGCTTCCTCTCCTAGTGGCTTGGCTGTCTTGCCAAGTCACTACACTTGTGATTGTGTCCACGACAGAATAAAAAATGTTCAAATGTGTGTGAATTCCTGAGGGACCATACTGCTGAGTTCATCGGTCCCTAGACTTACACACTACTTAAACTGACTTAGACTAACTTAGACTAATAAGGGAACCTCCCCATCGCACCCACCCTCATATTTAGTTATAAGTTAGCACAGTGGATAGGCCTTGAAAAACTGAACACAGATCAATCGAGAAAACAGGAAGAAGTTGTGTGGAACTATGAAAAAAATAGCAAAATATACAAACTGAGTAGTCCATGTGCAAGATAGGCAACATCAATGAGAAAGTGAGCATAGGAGCGTCGTGGTCCGGTGGTTGACGTGAGCAGCTGCGGTTCAAGAGGTCCTTGGTTCAAATCTACCCTCGAGTGAAGAGTTTATTTTTTTATTTTCAGACAATTATTATCTGTCCGTCCGTCCGTCCGATGCGAGGTAACTGCGCCGTAGCATGAGGATACTACACCTAAACAAACATCGAAACACACGACGTCAGTCGACAACAGCGCACGGAAGAGGAGTATTCCTGCTAACGAGGCTCCCTGGCTGGCAGTTGACTGTTCCTACTTTGGACGGGAGTGCATTAAATACGTGAGATGTATTCCGTGGTCAATATGAATCCAGCAAATATAGCTCGCGACTTCAATAACAAGGTCAATGAATATTTTCCGAATTCTAAGTTTGCGGTGCGGTCGCAAAACATAGACACTAAACTTATTACAGTGAACAGAGACGTCAATGAAAGAAAGGACATGTCATAACTTTGCGAAAATAAAGGAAGAAATATTTTCAGACGAGGGAAGGTTTGAACCAAGGACCTCTCACTTTGCAGTTGCTCACGGTAATCACGGGACCACGGACTTCTACGCTCACGATATCCTTGATGTTGCATATCTTGCACATGGACTACTCAGTTTGTATATTTTGCTTATTTTTTCATAGTTCCACACAACTTCTTCCTGTTTTCTCGAATGATTTGTGTTCAGTTTTTCAAGGCCTATCCATTGTGCCAACTTATAACTAAATCTGAGGGGTGTGCGATGGGGAGGTTCCCTTGTAAGAACAACATACACACCCACGCCCGAGGGAGGACTCGAACCTCCGGTGGGAGGGGCCGGGCTATTCGTGATATGTCGCCTGAAACCGCGCGGCCACTCCGCGAAGCACAGAGTAAAAGAAACATACGTTAGTCTTAGGTTGATGGTTCGTTAATTCTTGCTAGATATTTATAGAACACTCCTGGCATTTGTTTTGAAAGATTCTCACTTTCGTAGCGTCTATCCAGTCATATGGGGTCCGGTGTTTTCAATGTGTGGCTGTTTGTTTTATTTTAACTTCATGGCCGGTTAATCTTGTCACAGTCAGTTACCCATCTACCTTCGAAAGGTGTAACTCTTGTTCTGTGTGCTGTCGTCTTTTAACTGTTTGTGTGTCGAATTTTCTGAGGGTAAGATTGGTTACCAGTGCTGAAGCTGCCTAAACGAACATGGGAAACCGCCTTAAAGCGACCGGTGTATCAAATAACGGTCGTTAACACTCGGAGCGGTTTCGATATTCGATCCACGCCAGGCTCTGCTCGTTGCTTCGCGCTTGTGTGCCAGCAACGTGAACAGTAACATCACTTTGTTGTAGTTACCGATTTGGTGCTGGGCGGTAACACACCAGTGTCACAGAACCAAAAATGCGTAATGCTAGTTGCTTAGATATCTATCTCGTTTTGTTCTTTGATGGGCAACTGTCATATATTGGCCACAAACAATCTTGTAATTCTTCTACACTCAGTTTGTTCTAATGATCTCTGGACACAGTGTGTATCGAAAAGTATGTTACAAGTGCGGTGACTGGTAGACGGGTACCATGTAAGCATATTGTCCCAAAAAAACGTATGCTCGAAAAGGCTTCGTCAGCGTGGCAGAGTCTGTAAAATGTGGAGGAAGACGCAGACAGTTTGAACCACACAAGATAGGCAAAGAGTAAGGGAGACAATGTACACTACTGGCCATTAAAATTGCTACACCACGAAAATGACGTGCTACAGCACGAAATTTAACCGACAGGAAGAAGATGCTGTGATATGCAAATGATTAGCTTTTCAGAGCATTCACACAAGGTTGGCGCCGGTGGCGACACCTACAACGTGCTGACAAGAGGAAAGTTTCCAATCGATTTCTCATACACAAACAGCAGTTGACCGGCGTTGCCTGGTGAAATGTAGTTGTGATGCCTCGTGTAAGGAGGAGAAATGCGTACCATTTCCGACTTTAATAAAGGTCGGATTGTAGCACACTGCGATTGCGGTTTATCGTATCGCGTCATTGCTGCTCGCGTTAGTCGAGATACAATGACTGTTAGCAGAATATGGAATCGGTGGGTTCAGAAGGGTAATACGGAACGCCGTGCTGGATCCCAATGGCGTCGTATCACAAGCAGTCGAGATGACAGGCATCTTATCCGCATGGTTGAAACGAATCGTGCAGCCACGTCTCGATCCCTGAGCGAACAGATGGGGACGTTTGCAAGACAACAACCATCTGCACGAACAGTTCGACGATGTTTGCAGCAGCATGGACTATCATCTCGGAGACGATGGCTGCGGTTACCCTTGACGCTGCATCACAGAACAGGAGCGCCTGCGATTGTGTACTCAGCGACGATCCTGAGTGCACGAATGGCAAAACGTCATTTTTTCGGATGAATCCACTTTCTGTTTACAGCATCATAATGCTCGCGTCCGTGTTTGACGAAATCGCGGTGAACGTACATTGCAAGTGTGTATTCGTCATCGCCATACTGGCATAGCACCCGACGTGACGGTGTGGAGTGCCATTGGTTACACGTCTTGGTCACCTCGCATTGACGGCAGTTTGAACAGTGGACGTTACATTTCAGATGTGTTACGACCCGTGGCTCTACCCTTCATTCGATCCCTGCGAAACCCTACATTTCAGCAGGATAATGCACGACCGCATGTTGCAGGTCCTGTACTGGCCTTGCTGGATACAGAAAATGTTCGATTGCTGCCCTGCCCAGCACATTCTCCAGATCTCTCATCAATTGAAAACGTCTGGTCAATGGTGGCCGAGCAACTGGCTCGTTGCAATATGCCAGTTACTACTCTTGATGAACTGCGGTATCGTGTTGAAGCTGCATGGGCAGCTGTACCTGTACACACCATCCAAGCTCTGTTTGACTCAATGCCCAGGCGTATCAAGGCCGTTATTACGGCCAGAGGTGGTTGTTCTGGATACTGATTTCTCAGGATCTATGCACCCAAATGGCGTGAAAACGTAATCACATGTCAGATCTAGTATAATATATTTGTCCAATGAATACCCGTTTATCATCTGCATTTCTTCTTAGTGTAGCAATTTTAATGGCCAGCAGCGTACATTAATTTTGGGAAACACTTGGTTAAATCATAAAAAGTCCGCAATATGACTTCCAGCAACTTCGACACAATTTATGAATAGCCTGTTTGTTGAAGAACGCATGGAAATATTCCCGGCATTTCACAAATGACTCCATCTGCTGCTGGTGCTGATTGTCACCAGATTTTATGGTGACACCATACATGTCTCGTACAAATGAAAATCCAGTGTGTCGGGTCCGGTGAGTGAAGGGGCCGGGCTATTGGGCCTCCACGTCCAATCTGCTGCCAAGGGTGTGATTCAAGTGGAGGTGTACAACACTGCCGAAGTGTGCTGGAGCGCCATCCTGCTGGATCTGCATGGCACTACAGAAGTCCTGTGGCATCTCGTCCAACAACATAGGTAACATCTCTCGCAGAAATATAAGGCAATTAGGACACTCAACGAGTTATGCATCCATCACAGTGTCATCAATGAGACCTGCCCACACGTTGGCAGCTAAGTGACGCTGGTGGCCTCAAACATGCAGCCTGTGAGTTCTTCAGCCAAAAATCACTGTTTCTGGTGTCTATCGTGCCGTCCATGTTAGTGGTGCAGTCCAGAAAACAGGACATATATCAGGAAGACGTTGCCTATATTGTACTAGCAGCTATCAGCAAAGGTGACATGTTGAGGAAAGTCTTCTGGAGTTTGTACGGATGAGGGTCCTCATAATGTAGAACCTGCGACACTACCATGTCGTTCACATTTGTAGTGCTTCCCAGAACTGGGGTGCTTGTAGATGGCAGCTCTGCAAAACGCTGCCGTGCGGCTTCTTCAAACCCTGGTGTTTGGCGCGTCCAGGGGCGTCCAATGTGGTGACCGTTAGGACATAAAGCTGACCGTCTCACGTAAACACCTTTCCAACCTTGCATATACACTATGTGATCAAAAGTATCCGGACACCTCCAAAAACATACGTT
The DNA here is from genome assembly GCF_021461395.2 of Schistocerca americana. Classification (NCBI taxonomy): domain Eukaryota; kingdom Metazoa; phylum Arthropoda; class Insecta; order Orthoptera; family Acrididae; genus Schistocerca; species Schistocerca americana. The sequence goes on along the minus strand of NC_060119.1, from coordinate 157,405,507 downwards.
TTTCATATTAGGTGCATTGTGGTGCCACCCACTGCCAGGTATTCCACATCGGCAACCTCAGTACTCATTAGATATCGTGAGAGAACAGAATGGGTCGCTCCGCAGAGCTCATAGACTTCGAACATGGTCAGGCGATTGGGAGTCACTTGTGTCACACGTCTGTACGTGAATTTTCCACACACCTAAACATCCCTAGGTCCATTGTTTGCAGTGTGATAGTGAAGTGGAAACGTAAAGTACGTACAGCACAAAAGTCTGTTGACTGACAGAGACCGCCGACAGTTGAGGAGGGTCCTAATGTGTAATAGGCAGACATCTATCCAGACCATCACACATGAATTCCAAACTGCATCAGGATCCACTGCAATTACTCCGACAGTTAGGCGGGAGGTGAGATAACTTGTACTTCATGGTCGAGCGGCTGCTTTTTCTTTCTTTTCTTTTTTTTAAAATATTATGGGGCTTAACTGCTAAGGTCATTAGTCCCTAATCTTACACACTACTTAACCTAAATTATCCTAAGGACAAACACACACACCGACGACCGAGGGAGGACTCGAACCTCCGCCGGGACCAGCCGCACAGTCCATGACTGCAGGGCCAAGACCGCTCGGCTAATCCCGCGCTGCGAGCGGCTGCTCATAAGCCGGTAAATGCCAAACGACGCCTCGCTTGGTATTAGGAGCGTAAACATTGGACAACTGAACAGTAGAAAACTGTACACAATATTGCGATCCGATGGTAGAGTGTGGTTATGGCGAATGCCCAGTGAACGTCATCTGGCAGCGTGTGTAATGCCATCAGTAGAATCTGGAGGCGGTGGTGTTACTGTGTGGTCGTGTTTTTCATGGAGGAGTCTAGCACTCCTTGTTGTTTTGCTTGGCACTATCACAGCACAGGCCAACACTGATGTTCAAAGCACGTTCTTGCTGCCCACTGTTGAAGAGCATTTCGTGGATGGCGATTGCATCTTTCAACACGATCGAGCACCTGTTCATAGTGCATTGCCTATGGCGGAGTGGTTACTCGACAATAAGACCCCTGTAATGGACTGGCCAGCACTGAGTCCTGACCTGAATCCTATAGAACAGCTTTGGAATGTTTTGGAACGCCGACTTTGTGTCAGGCCTCTCCGACCGACATCGATATCTGTCTTCAGTGCAGCACTCCGAGAAGAATGGGCTGCCATTCGCCAAGAAACCTTCCAGCACCTGATTGAACGTATGCTTGTGACAGTGGAAGCTGTCATCAAGGCAAGGGTGGGACAACACCATACTGAATTCCAGCAGTACCGATGGAAGGCGCCACAAACATGTAAGTCAGTTTTAGCCAGGTGTCCGAATACTTTGGATCACATAGTGTATAAAGTGAGCTGGGTGACGCTTCTTAGGATAACGTTATCACTTTTCTTCCTTTGGGCTTCCTAGTACACGAGAACCATGGTGTACACTGCAGTTGTGTTCACTACCACCATTTTTCGTCCGAGTTTTACGATAGCCCCAGGACTGGCTATAAACTGTGTATAGTATGAAACACAAGAAATATTCTTAAAATACTGACATCGGCGTTTGCCTGCTGTGACATTTCATCGACGGTAGCCTATGTGTTTAACACCTACTGTATTGTGCCAGACAATCAGAAGATGCCCTGAACAAGGCATTATTGGCAGAATATAAAATGATGAAGCCTGTTTTGCAGCCAAGACCGTTTATATCTTGGAAACATTTATCAGTGGTCGCTGATGTATATGCACAGCATGGTTCAGCTGCTTGTCTGAGATGTCCCCTTTCGGAGGCCCTATGCTGTCAACACCCTCAGAGCGATTGCAGGTTACACTCGATTATTCTTTGCCTTCCGTGTTTGGTCCATTCTGCTTATGTTCTCCTTCGCATGTTAGAGACGCTAGAACGCAAATGAAGCATTTTCGCACATACGTTTATTGCTGTATCGTACCGACCACATACGGGCATATTAGTGTGAACCGGAACGAAGTAGTGAAGCAGTGCTGACAGCAGGCGAAGGTCGGATGTTGTCATCGTAGTAATCAATAAGACCGGCTTGATTTTGCGAGCCAGGCTAGCTTGCTGAAACGGCTGACTCCGCAGTACTGCACAGATTCGTGCAGCAAGGGTCGAGGCAGATTTCCACACTAACAGTGGCAGTGGTGTTCTGATCGCGAGTTGTGACTTATTCGTATTAAGGTTTCACAGCGATCTAGGAAATATTTGTTTCGTGATAATTAATGTCATAGATCATAAAAATTTTATTTGTCAGGTAATTAATGTCGGTCAACTATGACCATCTTCAGAACTGGGTGAATCCATATTTATACATTTAAGGGCCGAAGAAACTAGTATAGGCATGCGTATTCAAATACAGAGATATGTAAACAGGCAGAATACGGCACTACTGTCGGTAATGCCTATATAAGACAACAAATGTGTGGCACAATTGTTAGATGGATTACTGCTGCTACAATGGCAGGTTACCAAGATTTAAGTGAGGTTGACGTGGCGCAAGAGCGATACGACACAAGATCTCCTAGGGTTTTTTGCCGTACTATTATTTCACGGTATGTACCGTGAATATCAGGAATCCGATAAAACATCAAATCTCCGACATCGCTACAGTCGGAAAAAGATCCTGCAAGATCGTGACCAACGACGACTGAAAAGAATCGTTCAACGTGACAGAAGTGCAACCCTTCCGCAATCTGCTCCAGATTTCAGTGCCGGGCCATCAACAACTGTCAAAGTGCGATCTATTAAACGAAACATTATCGACTTGGGCTTTCGGAGCAGAGGGCCTGCTAGTGTACCCTTGATGACTGCCCGACACAAAGCTATACGCCTCGCCTGGGGCCGTCAACACCGACAGTAGACTGTTGATAACTGGAAACAGCTGTCCGGTGTGGCCGAGCGGTTCTAGTTACTTCAATCTCGAAACGCGCAACAGCTACGGTCGCAGGTCCAAATCCTGCCTCGGTCATGAATGTGTGTGATGTCCTTAGTTATGTTTAAGTAGTTCTAAGTTCTAGGGGACTGATGATCTCAGATGTTAAGTCCCATAGTGCTCAGAGCCATTTTAACCATTTGACTGGAAACGTGTTGCTAGTCGGACGAGTCTCGTTTCAAATTGTACCAAGCGGATAGACATGTACGGATATGGGGGCAGCCTCATGAATCCATTGATCCTGCATGTCACCAAGGGACTGTTCAAGCTGGTGGAGGTTCCGTAATGGTGTGGGGCGTGTGCAGTTGGAATGATATGGGACCCCTGGTACATCTGGTACGACTCTGACAGGTGACGCGTACGTAAGCATCCTTTCTGATCACCTATATCCATTTATGTTCACCGTGCATTCCGACGGACTTGGTCAATTCCAGCAGAACAATGCGACACTCCACAAGTGCAGCATCGCTACATAGAGGCTCCAAGAACACTCTTCTGAGTTTAAACACTTCCGCTGGCCACTAGACTCCCCAGACATGAACATTATTGAGCATATCTGGGACGCCTTCAACGTGCTGTTCAGAAGAGATCTCCTTCCCCTAGTACTCTTACGGATTTATGGACAGCCCTGCAGAATTCATGGTGTCAGTTCTTTCCAGCACTACTTCAGATATTAGTGGAGCCCGTGCCACCTCTTCTTGCGGCACTTCTGGGAGCTCGCAGGGGCTCTACACGATATTTGGCAGGTGCTCCAGTTTCTTTGGCTCTTCAGTGTGGAATAACGCTGTATTTCTGTATACAGAAACAAGGGAAAATATTTTTTTAAAAGTGGTGCGAAATATGACAGCATGATTGAGCGAGGCCTACCTGGTACCACACGGCTAATGTCTGGAGCAGGCGAGGGTGGACTTACCTTCACGGGTCTGGAGAGCACGTCTTTCCTCTTGCCGACCGTCTGGTAGCGGCGGCTGTGTTGCAGCGGCCGCCGGAAGCAGCAGCCGTCCGGCAGGTCGGCGTCGTCATCGTCTGCAACACAGGGGGAGAGACAGCCGCGTGAGTCCCTCCAGAAGAGCGCTTTGCATCAGTAATGTACGAGGGCAAGGCTGTAGTTAATGGCCTCGAATTTGTGTGCAAGGGCCACCGTGTTATAGCTCTGGGGTCTCTACGCCCCAGTTGAAGAGATACGATGAGATATGAGAACAAATCTATCTCAGTCAACCTGACAGAGTGTCGACGGCATATGGCGTATACATCAAATGTAACACGTGTCATATATCATTCAAGGCGAAAGCTCTTGTTATTTGCACTCAATTGTTGCCCAGAAAGTAATGCACCGCATTTTCTTTTTTCTCAGCCGAAGACAGTGCTACTAATGCGAAACGTTACGTATGAATTATCTGAAGTCTGCTGAGTTAGCGTTTCCGTCACTTCCGACAGATAGCGTAGCGTAGCAGTAGAACAGTTTCAAAATGGCGTCTGTAGGTGATGCACGTCACGCACAGCGTGCCGTCATTGAATTTCTCACTGCAGAGAAAGAAATTGTGGAGGATACTCACAAACGGTAGTGCAAAGTCTAGGGAGCATCTGCTGTCGACAGAAGTACAGTTAGTCGCTGGGGCCGGCCGGTGTGGCGGTTCTAGGCGCTTCAGTCTGGAACAGCGCGACCGCTACGGTCGCAGGTTCGAATCCTGCCTCGGGCATGGATGTCCTTAGGTTAGTTAGGTTTAAGTAGTTCTACGTTCTAGGGGACTGATGACCTCAGATGTTAAGTCCCATAGTGCTCAGAGCCATTTGAACCATTTGAAGGAAGAAATTCTGGATAGCCCTCGAACACGGAAACAACAGAGTCACCAGACTATATTGTGTCTCAGTTTCCATCTTCAACCAGAGACGAAACCATAAAGCAGTAAGGCATTACTGTGGTCACACTGAGTACCTTCCTAGCACAATTTTTATTTTACGCTACACATTAGGTAAACTATTTATTTTCGTTATACCTCAGCTGCTCCTTTCTGACACAAGAAAAACAGATTTGGATATTTGCACTACTCGACTACGATAATCCGTTGTTAATTACACGGCGGGGAAAAAATGACCCAGACAAGTGGATAAAATGAGACGTGAATGTATGCATATAATCGCACCCTGTGACGTGCACACCACGTGTACGCCCGTCACGTGGCACCACCGGAGCAGAGCGTAGTGGGGGCTGTGTCAGTGTGAGTGGAACACTGCAAAGGGAACGATGCTACTTACAGTGGAGCAACGGGTGTTCCTTGTGGAAAGTTGTGTGACAAGAAAATCGTGGAAACGGTATGGTCAGTTGTTTGCTGAGAAGTGTAGTGATATCAAATCGTCAGCAAATAGTGTCATGCAATGCTTAGTCTGAAAATGGCGTCAGACAGGACCTGTTTTGAACATGTCAAAAAACATTCCAAAACGTGCCTGCACACCGGAAAATGTTCCTGCAGGTAACTAGTTTGTACCAAATCAACCCGACGCCTGTCGCAAGAGACCGGTATATCACATCGATCACGATGATGAATACTCCACTTGGACCTGTACATGCATCGCTATCGAGTGTCTGTTGTTTGCGCATTAAAACCATCATACGTTTCTCAGCGCGTACATTTTTGTGAGTGGCTGTTCCCTGAGATAACAATTAATGGCTTGGACGTGGAACTCTTCTTTATGTCTGACGAAGCTTGGTTTTACGTAAGTCTGCAGAATTTTGTGACGGTTGTCACTGAAGATAAAATATATGAATATGATGCGGCCTAATAACCCAGGAGATTTTAACTTCAAAGCCCGGTTTCACCGTGCTTATATCAGCTCACAGAATCACAGGTTCTGGGCTGTGGAGAATCCACATAACTTCCATAAAGCAACATTGCATGATCAGAGGGTTGGGGTTCGGGGCGCAGTATCTGCACGCCGCATTATTGGTCCCATCTTCTTTTATCAGACGCTGGCTTTGGCGCATTGCATTGCCAACATTTTGAAACCATTCGTAGCAGCATTAACGGAGGAGCAAATCACCTACAGTTACTTTAGACAGGATGGAGCAATTGCCTAAACGGCCGGCCGAACCTTGGAGCACATTTGCACAATATTCTCGCCTGACAGAGTTGTTACCACATGTCAGTCGGTCGCGGCCATAGCTGGCCACTCAGCTCACCTGATCATTCAGTGTGCAACTACTTCATGTCGGGAGCTCTCATGTCTACGGTGTATCGGAGCATCCCTCATACTGTTCAGAAACTGCAGCAGAGCGTTTCGGATGAGATGCCGCAATTCCAGCAGTCCAGCTTCGATCTGTCTTCAGCAACTTTCTGCCCAGGGCCCAGAAGTCCCAAGAAATAAACAGTGGTCGGTTTCAACATCTACTATAGTCAGGTTAGTACTATATTTAGTTTCCTCTGCTGTGTTTCTTTGTATCCTGGAACCCTGTTCTCTGGGCGACTTTTATTTGCCCCACAATGTAGTAGCTTATTACAGAAATCGCCTGGATCAGATTATTTCGCCGCCAAGAGAAACTAACAGCGCAGACGGAAACCAAGCACCTATCAAAGCTGTGGCGCCATAGGGGAACGTATATTAATTTGGACTTCAAGTGGTACCATAAAATCCTACTAGGATTCATGAGGGGCAGTTAAGTTTAGTCTTCTGGGAGAAGAAAGTGAGAATTGGGCAGCTTTGTGGTTTTTTATCGTCTTCAAGAAAATATTTCGCTAACCACCGAGCAGATCAGCAATATCCTTGTGACCCATAGTTTTTTTGAGTCAGCCTCACTTACATTCTAATGCAGGCCTTTGTTTCAATGATATCTTACTAGCGTCTTTAAATCATAAGACTCTTCCTTCCTTTTGCCATTTAACACAAAAGCACAGACGTATCCAACATCCGGCACGTCAGGTTCTTCTACACGTGGGTGTGCTCAAAATTAACGCCTGAAAATTTTTTACGTGAAAACACTTCAGCATTCTACATCTCTGTTCTTCATGATTACATATTCATTTTTCAACATAGTCATCCTGGTGACGAACACATTTCTCCCAAAAAGAGACTAGTTTGTTGATAGCGTCAGTGTAGAATATTCGACTTTGTTGATGGAACAACAACCTCACCTCTGCTTGCGGGGCTTCATGACTATCAAAGTGAAGGCCTCGTAGGTTTTCTGTAAGTTTTCAAAACAGATGAAAAGTGATGGGAACAAGTCGGGGCTGTATGGAGGACGATCGATGACAGTGAAGCCAATGCATCGGATTGTTTCATATGTCGAAGTGTTCTTGCGGAGTCTGGCACTGACGTGCTGGAAACGGTGCTCCATGTGTGGACGAACTTTTAGAATTCGTGATTTCAGTTTTCTAAGAGTCTAATAGTACCTTGCAACGTGCCTTTAGGCATGAATTCCAAATGCACAACACCTTGAAAACACCAGAACACCGTGACTTTGCTTACTGAGGGCATACTCTTGAACATTTTTGGTGACGCAGTTCCATCGTGGCGGAACTATAAGCAGTGTTCAGATGGAAAGGTATGAAACGTGATAACAAACAAATCGCAAGAAATTTGCATATGCCGATTTCGGATAACGTAGTGAGACATCTAGAGACGCGAATTTAGTGTCGTCACTCCCCCACCCCCCCAAAAAAAATTCAAGGGTGTCACCTCAGAAGGCAAAGTAATGCTCACGTCTTTTTCGACGTCCGATGTCAGATAACGAATTCTTCGAGCGCGGAAAAAGCTTTAACAGTGACGCATGCTGTGAGAAACTCCGTAGCGTACGAAATTCCATCTAGAGAAAGTGATTTTGCTCCTTAATAATTTGTGTTCACACGTATGCAAGATCACACAAACTGTAATATCCAAGTTAAAGTTCAAATGGGAGCAGCTTGAGCATTCACCCTACAGCGCAGGCATGTCGACGTGCGACTTCCATGTGTTTTTTGGACGGTTAAAAAAACGTAAAAAAGGACTAGATGGAGGACGCAGTGGAGTGTCTCCTGTCAGAACCACAGGAATTCTAGGAAGAGGGAATCCTTCGCCTCACAAAGCAGTGGGATGTTTGTGCTCCGGTCTCTGGTGATTACTTCTCAATAAAGACTTCAGTCGTACCCACAGTGTTGTTTCGTAGCTTTTCTTGGACATCCTCTTACACATTGATGATCTCAAGCCTGCAGGGTCAAATTGGTAAACCAATCTTTCAACACGTATCAGAATGTTGTTAAGGAATCCGTCACCTTCATGCACAAAACACGAAAGAAATTCTTGACAGATGTCAAGATAATATCACGTTATTCAAATGCACAACTTCACAACGATACTAGATCTTGTGCACTTTCATTTGGTTGCATAGGTCTGCAGTTTAGCTGCCAATTGTGTAGGTTGGTATGCAGAAAATTACAACTAGACTATGACCTAATATCTTCCTTACAGTTACTACCTCATTTGGGAACACTGATTTTTTAAAGAAACTAGCGACTGCTGTTCTCCATGCGGACACATGCCTTGCTGCGTTTCACGTCAGGAGTGAGCATTTCAGGCACCCACCGAGTACACAGTTTTCTGTATAGCAATTCTGCAATGACGGTCTGTACGACTGTCTCTGATGAGTTCATCAGTCGGACTGCGATGAGTATCGTCGGGTGCTGTAGGTGGTCATGCACTTCCAGCTCCGTCACACCCCTTGCGATTAGCACCAACGTTTCCCTCATCACGATCACATTTGAGCCATGGTGAGCCTTTCCTGACACACCAGCCCTTTGGCACGTCACTATCGATAATCCGGCTCTACTAAGATCTTTGCCCCTGTTGTGACCTGGGGTCTGTTTTGCCGTCGCGGCAGTTGGGGTCGTACTCGCTACGAGGCGGAAGTACGTGCTCACGGGGACGAAGGAGGAAAACACGTGGGCTCGGCCAGCAGCGGCGCGGTCGGTCTACCTTGCAAGACGGTCGCGAGTTTGGGGTGAATCTGTCTGATGTCACCTCCGGGCGCTGTTCGTCGCATTTCGTTGGGGCCTGTTTTCTCGGAAAGACCCATCCATCGAGACCATCTCGAACAACGCTCTCCATCGAAGGTGTAAGTCATTTTGCTGCCTTCATTTCATTGAACGATTTGGGTTGCAACGAGTGTACTTGTTGGTTGGTTGCCCTAACGTACGTGAAGTAAGAGCAGCGAGCAAGGCATGTGACCGCATGGATAACAGCAGTCGCTACTTTCTTTAAAAAATCAGTGTTCCCAAATGAGGTAGTAACTGTATGGTATTGAAGATATTAGGTCATGGTCTAGTTGTAATTTTCTGCATACCAACCTACACAATTGGCAGTTAAATTGCAGACCTATGCAACCAAATTAAAGTACACAGAACCTAGTATCGTTGTGAAGTTTTGCATTTGAATAACGTGATATTATCTTGAATTTTTTTCCATTTCATCTGTGTACACATTGTCTCCGTTAATCATATGTCGAAATATTGTTTGGCAAACTAAGAGTGTAAAATTCTGATACTATATTTTCAGCATTGGATGTGTTCAAAAACGGCTCTGAGCACTATGGGACTTAACATCTGTGGTCATCAGTCCCCTAGAACTTAGAACTACTTAAACCTAACTAACCTAAGGACATCACACACATCCATGCCCGAGGCAGGATTCGAACCAGCGACCGTAGCAGTCGCGCGGTTCCGGACTGAGCGCCTAGAACCGCTAGACCACCACGGTCGGCATTGGATGTGTGTACAGTTCTTAATTTAAATGTTTTACAGCATTGATATTGCTGTAAAACTCGTCACTTCTATTGAAAGCATTTATTGGTTCTTCAATTATATTGTTATTTATTGATCTAATAAAAAAAGCACCCCGTCTGCAGGCTACGAGTGTCCTACCGGGATCATCTGACCGCCGTGTCATCCTCAGATGAGGATGCGAATAGGAGGGGCTTGGGGTCAGCACACCGCTCGCCCGGTCATTATGATGGTTTTCTTGACCGAAGTCGCTACTGTTCGGTCGAGTAGCTCATGAATTGGCATCACGAGGCTGGGTGCACCCCGAAAAATAGCAACAGCTCATGGCTGCCGGATGGTCACTCATCCAAGTGCCGGCCACGCCCAACAGCGCTTAACTTCAGTGATCTCACAGGAACCGGTGTATACACTGCGGCAAGGCCGTTGCCTTATTGTTCTGATGGTGTTTGCCGTGTTTTCTGCGGTCTGTTTGTGTTCCAGTTTTCTCCGAGTTGGGGTGTGTGGGAGCGGCGCCACGTTCTGCTTCGGTGCACAGAAGCTGTGACGTGCCGTCTAATGGGAAGTGACTCCCGGTTGGACCCCGGCGTTTAGGAGTTGTTTTGGACGGCTGGTCTGCTGCTTTCGGCATTTTAAGTTAAGTCACCTTTTGTCCATGGCAGCCTAGCGTCACTGTCCGTTTGGTAGACATTTAACCTGTCAGGTTCTTGTTGTGGTCTTCAGTCCTGAGACTGGTTTGACGCAGCACTCCATGCTACCCTATCCTGTGCAAGCTTCTTCATCTCCCAGTACCTATTACATCCTACATCCTTCTGAATCTGCTTAGTGTATTCATCTCTTGGTGTCCCTCTACGATTTTTACCCTCCAAGCTGCCCTCCAATGTTAAATTTGTGATCCCTTGATGCCTCAGAACATGTCCTACAAGCCGGTCCCTTGTTCTAGTCAAGTTGTGCCACAAACTCCTCCACAATTCTATTCAATACCTCCTCATTAGTTATGTGATCTACCCATCTAATCTTCAGCATTCTTCTGTAACACCACATTTCGATAGCTTCTATTCTCTTCTTGTCCAAACTGCTTATCGTCCATGTTTCACTTCCATACATGGCTACACTCCATACAAATACTTTCAGAAGCGACTTCCTGACACTTAAATCTATACTCGATGTTAACAAACTTCTCTTCTTCAGAAACGCTTTCCTTGCCATTGCCAGTCTACGTTTTATATCTTCTCTACTTCGACCATCATCAGTTATTTTTCTCCCCAAATAGCAAAACTCCTTTACTACTTTAAATGTCTCATTTCCTAATCTAATTCCCTCAGATCACCCGACTTAATTCGACTACATTCCATTGTCCTCGTTTTGCTTTTGTTGATGTTCATCTTATACCCTCCTTTCAAGACACTGTCCATTCCGTTCAACTGCTCTTCCAAGTCCTTTGCTGTCTCTGACAGAATTACAGAGTCATCGGCGAACCTGTCAGGTATAGGTAAAAAAAAAGAGGGGGGTTAACTTTGCTTGTGAATTAATTGTATTAATTAACTTCTTGTGCTCCTCGTGTTATTTCGGTTCGTAACGAACTGGTGTGCTTGTAAATCACTTTCACATTGCAGATAATTGCTTAAAAAGCTATCTGAGCCACCTTTTAAAATTACCCTCAGACTGTAATTTATGTTTCTTAAGTACTGAAATGTTCGTGGTTCGTCTTTTAAGTCATGTGATTGTTTATTTGATATTGTCTTAAACACGGCCACGTGTTGATTGCCTCTTATCTGTTTTATAAAGCTTGTTTTGAATAAAATGTCAATTATTGATTTGCCAGTTGCCGTGTTAAGGAGTGACGTAGTATGGTCCTTGCCCTTCCAGGCTAAGTGTACCCCTCATCCCGATTTCCTAAGTCACACCATTCTCGCACATTACTAATGTCGATGCAATCATCACCGTACACAGCCTTCATTTCTCTCTGGATTTCAACCGGAGGCACGTTTTCTGCGGTTAGAAACTCGGTTACAGCACGCTGTTTCTCACGCACCGACAGAGTTAGGTTACACACTATAGTAGTACTTGAATTACGTAGCCATTACGGCACCTCACCTCAACCTCTCGATACCAGCAATATTCTACTGTGTTTCTGTAAAATAGTTAACATATTTCCGTGACAACATTCAGATTTGATTTCATTAATGTAGAGGTACTTCGATACAGCGATATATATATATATATATATATATATATATATATATATATATATATATATATATATATATATATTTTGCAATGATATTATTCTTATGCGTATTCTTTCTTTTGTCACTATGATTATTGACGTACTTGTTTCTCCGATTTTTGTGCGCGTAAGCGGTTATTAGAGAGTCAAGCTTTGGTCGTCATGTTAAAAAGACGCAAACTGTAGTCAGTTTATGAAATGTGAACTTTAACAGTGAGGAAGATATTTTCAAGTATGTTTTATATTGTGAAATGATGTTTTGGAACGAGTTACGTGATATTGCAACGAAAGTAATAAAAAAAAGAAGCGTAACTTAAATTCGGAGTGCTGATTACTTTTTTACATCACCATTGTCCTAACGTGCAAAAGTTTCATCTTCAAGAATGGTTTATGAAACACATGTATAAAACTTTTGAATATCGCAGCATAACACCTACGCCTTTTTGCATGCGAGTTTGGAATCATCACTACCATGAGTTCACAACGAGACCAGCGTGGGAAACACGAAAAGATGAGTGCCTAGTTTATCCATTATTTCAAGAAATGACTTTATTAACTGTGCTCTAATGACACCTGCCACATAATATAATTTTGTTGGTCCCGAAAATGCAATATTTAGCAGCGTGAGCAGCACTACAATCATAATTAATTTTTGACCTTTGTTGTGGTAGGGTTGTTAGAACACCACCACATTACACCTTATAAGTCGAACCCCTCTAGCGACAGACGGTAACAACTTCCGTCATGGAAGCGAGAAAGTAGGCCCAGTAGTATTATTGACATGTATAACGTCAACCGATACTGCGAACTGAATAAAAAATTTTGGATGTAGGGCTACAGAGGAGAAGAAGAAGAAGAAGAAGAAGAAGAAGAAGAAGAAGAAAAGGAAGAACTTCGCCGTAGCGTCTTGCAAGGCAGCTAGCCGAGACGGGCCGTCTGCGCAGCCTGTAGAAGAAGGCAGACGGAGCTGGCGTCTCATATGTGTCAGGCCTGGAAACGAATGAACCCCGCGTAGCGTGCCTGGGGCCGGGAGCCGTCGGCCGCCACAGACGCTGCTTCTCCGGGGCGGTTCCGAAAACAAACAGCAGCGCCCCAGTGGCGGTGCATCGCCGGTATACGGAAGGCTCAGGCCGCGCTTGATGGCTCGTCTTCCACTCCGAAGAATCAGTCGAAGTAGTCCTCTTTCACTTCGTCGCCCCAAAGACAAGCGTTGTTTTCATCATACGGAGACTACAACTGGCATTTAGGACGATGTAGAGAACAAATCATTACCCAGAGACGACTGGTATGACAAATTGTCTTAGTCCTTACTGGACTCCAAGAAGTGTCCTCCCTGGGCCCCATCAGGTATCCAGGACTTGTCGGGCTCCACGAAGGCATACGACGAACGCATACGTCTCTGTCGATAGATCCTTGGAAGGATACGGAAGAGCAGACAAGACGTCACTACAAGGGAACTGATAACGCAACTTCTGAGAAATGCAAGGCTAACTTACAGAGAAGTACTGTCAGGAATACAAGATCGAAACCGAACACGGATTGTGACCAATTTTATTCAGCATAGTTCTGGGCGAAGTGATCATCCTGTAGAGAGCAATAAACGACGTGGCAGGAAAAAGGACAATAGGTCCAGGTGAGCTCCATAGCTTTTGCGGGCGATATAGTGATTGTGAAAGTGAACTTGCCGCAGAAAGACAAACAAACGGAATACCTCTAACGATAAGAAAACACTAGAAGGCCAGTGTAAAAGTCATAAATTCGAATACATCGGAACAGGAGCAAACATCAACAGCGAAAAAAATAGATACCTTTAATGTCAGTTTTATGTATCAGCAGAGATATATACAATATCTATAATAATAACAAAACAGCAAAACCATCGTGTCCGTACGATGAAAATTTTTGCCAAACACTTATTCCGGGTGATGTAGGAAGTTTAACAGAATAACGTAAGAATATCTCTTCCAAATATTTTTCTTTTTGCTTGAAAACTACTACTAATAGATTAAGTTTTCCTTCTGTTTGAACATTACTAATACTAGAAGATTTTTCGTGGTGTTTTCACTGGTAACTTGACATCGGGACAACGTCAAAATCGGATCACCAAAAAAAGATATTTTAATTTAAAGATTTTGGAAACTGCTCAGCTTAGTAGGTCGGACTTTTACCTCAGTGATACGATCATCGCGATGAAGTACGCCAAAGATCCAATAAATAGTACTGTAAGTATCGTAATACAGGAACCAATAAATGTCACTGTAGGTTCTTTTACCTTAGTGACCGAAGAATTATCAGAAATTTACATGAGTGACAGAAGCATTGCAGCCTCAGCTTTACGAATATTTACTGACACTGAATTTACTCGGCTGGGTTTTACTGATTGCACTTTGTGTATTAAGAATTTAACAAAATTTGTTTGCTCCTTTCAACAGGTTTTAATTATATTTGACTTTTTGACTAGGGAAAAACTGATTTAGTGAGTTTGCTTTGTGATTTGACTGCCTACTTATTACATTTTGATTTGATTTTTTTATCAATAAAATGGCCAGGAGGAGTCCTTACCAGCATATTAGAACAGCTAAAAGACTGTGGGATCCCACGAATCCAATGAAGATGGTGAGGCGAGATTTGTTGCGGCTCGAGGACATCAGGTTTTAACTTGCTCTTTGTTAACTCTTTCAAAAGGTGAGGCGCGAAGTAACTCTGATCGGGAGCGTCATGCATTATGTCACTCCTAACTACATACAATAAACAGGTCGTCTGACCTTAGACAGTGATACACATGCGAAGCTGGGGCAGGCCATTAGTGACGAATACATCCGCAGACGTATTGGGTCTTAAAAAAGGTGACGATAAATGGATGCTGGCCGGGTTGGCCGAGCGGTTCTAGGCGCTACAGTCTTGAACCGCGCGACCGCTACGGTCGCAGGTTCGAATGCTGCCTCGGGCATGGATGTGTGTGATGTTCTTAGGTTAGTTAGGTTTAAGTAGTTCTAAGTTCTAGTGGACTGATGACCTCAGAAGTTTAGTCCCATAGTGCTCAGAGGCATTTGAACCCATTTTTGATAAATGGATGTCAAGACCAACGGAAAAACTACAGAGGAGCATGGGGACGATATGACGAGAAATCAGACTGGAAGGGGCCAGATTTGCTGAACATGCGACGACGATGAACATGGGTAGAATGGGAAGCAACGGGTGAACAAAAGGGAAGACAGGAATCAGGTGGATTATGGGAATCGGGAAAATGCGTGTTTCCGCAATAGAGTAAAATATATTTCTGGTTAGGTCGTTATTCACCCATGTTGTTAGCTATCTTGACCATTAGCTGCTTGTTACGACTATATATTGCCAATTCCTGTACTCTGCATTTGTGGCTACAGGGCCTCGTAATTTCCAGTGTTTTTATTAAAAATATGTGTAAATTAAGAGTACCACACTTTCTGATTCAGAATGGCGGCTATGACATCCATTTCCATCCTTTCAGTAAAATCTCTTTGACTATGTGCTTTATTACTTTTCACTTACTGCACGTCGTGTTCGTGGCTGCAGGTACGTTACTTCACAGCGTAACAGCTTCGCTGTGGACATGTGACGACTTGATAAACAAGATCAGTATCATGAAAATTCCTGGCAGATTAAAACGGTATGCTAGACCCAGACTCCAACTCGTGGCCTTTGCCTTTCGCAGGCAAGTGCTCTACCGGCCAAGTTATCCTAGCACGTTGACGATCCCTCTTCACAGCTTTGCTTCCGGCAGTACCGTCTCCTACCTTCCAAACTCCACAGAAGTCCTCCTACAAATTTTGCAAGGCAAGTACTCCTGGAATTAAGAATACTGCGAAGACATGACTTAGCTGCAGCCTGGGGTTATGTTTAAAAAATGAAATTTTAACTCTACAGCGGAGTTTGCGCTAGCAGGAAGCTCCCTAACAAATTAAAATTATGGCGGATCGACACTCGAAATCACGACCTTTGCCTTTAGTGGGCAACTTCTCTACCGTCTGCTTGTGTGTTCAGTCGGTAAGGCACTTGCCCGCGATAGGCAATAGTCCAGAGTTCCAGTCTCGGTCCGGCATACACTTTTAGTCTGCCAGGAAGTTTCATATCAGCGCTCACTCCGCTGCAGAGTGAAAATTTCATTCAAGATCAAGACCATTTCTCAAGTAAGGGCCCCTTTTTCAGTCGCACAGAGTAGTCTTATAAGAAGTAGGCTCGAAACAAACCAGTCGACCCCCTTTCAACTTTCAACACTTAGATTGATGTAGTTCTCCGATATATACTCACGCTCATAAATTAAGCATAATGCTGATACATTGTGAAACAACGCTCTGTTGGGCGGTTTGCTGGTTTAAATCACCTCGGGGTATGACCATGCGGTCGTCGCACGGTGGCGCTGGCAGCAGTCCACATACGCAGAGGTGTGTAGGTGCATGTCAGAGTACGGTGCAGCTAGTAAGTGTGCAGACGTTTTCAGACGTGCTAATGGTGACTGTGTGTTGAAAATAACTCGAAGGACACACACTGATGACGTTATGAGGGGTAGAATACTAGAGCGACTGGAGGCTGGTCAAACACAGCAGGCCCACCGTGTGCCACAAAGTGTGATCTCAAGATCATGACGACGATTCCAGCAGTCCGGAAATGTGTTCAGGCGCTACAGTACGGGACGTCTACACTCTAAAACACCGCAAGACGGCCACGGAGTACTCCAGATAGCCTTGCTCCGGACCTTGCCCCAGCCACTGGAACGGCTGTCTCCAGCCACACCGTCTACAGACGACTAAACAGACACTCTTTATTCGCCCGGACACCTGCAAGGTACATTCCACTGGCCTCTGTCCACAGGAGAGCCCGTAGAGCCTGGTGTCAAGAACACAGTACATGGTCATTCAAACAATGGTCCCAGGTTATGTTCACGGACGAATCCAGGTATAGTCTGAACAGTGATTCTCGCCGGGTTTTCATCTGGCGTGAACCAGGAACCAGATACCAACCCCTTAATGTCCTCGAAAGGGACGTGTATGGAGGTCGTGTTTTCATGGTGTAGGGTGGGATTATGACTGGTGCATGTATACCCATGCAAGTCTTTGACAGAGGAACTATAAAAGGTCAGGTGTATCCGGACGTCATTTTGCACCAGTATATCAGCCTTTTCACGGTTGCAGTGGGCCCCACCTTCCTCCTGATGGATGATAACGCACGGCCCCACCGAGCTGCCATCGTGGAGGAGTACCCTGAAACAGAAGATGTCAGGCGAATGGAATGGCCTGCCTGCTCTCCAGACGTAAACCCCATCGAGCACGTCTGGGATGCTCTCGGTCGACGTATTGCTGCACGCATTCAAACCCCTACGACACTTAAGGATCTTCAACAGGCACTGGTGTAAGAATGGGAGGCTATACCCCAGCAGCTGCTCGATCACCTGATGCAGAGTGCCGGCCGAAGTGGCTGAGCGGATCTAGGGGCTACAGTCTGCAACCGCGCGACCGCTACGGTCGCAGATTCGAATCCTGCCTCGAGCTTGGATGTGTGTGACGTCCTTTAGTTAGGTTTAAGTAGTTCTAAGTTCTAGGGGACTGATGACCTCAGAAGTTAAGTCCCATAGTACTCAGAGCCATTTTTGAACCACTGATGCAGAGTATGCCAACCCGTTGTGTGGCCTGTGTACGTGTGTACGGTTATCATATCCCATACTGATCTCGGGATACATGCACAGGAAACAGTGGCGTTTTGTAGCACATGTGTTTCGGTACGGTTTTCTCAACTTATCACCAATACCGTGGATTTACATATCTGTGTCGTGTGTGTTCCCTATGTGCCTATGCTATTAGTGCCAGTTTTGTGTAGTGTCACGTTGTGTGGCACCACATTCTGCAATTATCCTTAATTTATGAGCATGAGTGTAATTTATTTCACGTCATTTCGTGGCATTCCAGGTGCCAGTCCAATCCGTCCCTATCCAAGTCCAGTGATGATCCATTGCAAAATTCAATGCGTGAAAGGGGGGTGCCTCGGGAACAACATCGTATTATAGGAAACGTATTTGCACCTTTGTTTCTAACACGAGCGCAGTGCCATATATGTAGCACAGCTGTCTGTGGTCTCCCACCCTCTCGAATAATAGCCCAGCGTTTTTGGAACCACACCACCTCCCTCGTTGCCAGCAGAATTCGGAGGAACAAACACCCACACACTGAACCACGGTGAGACTATTTCGCACGTGCTCCCGACAGGAGCACAGATTAGAGGACGTAGCACCACCGTGTGGAGAGCCAACTAACCGGCTGCGAGCTCGGCCATTCCACGGCCCGGTGTCGCGAGGCTGGCCGGATATTAAAACTGCGGCGTCCACGTCCGCTAATACCGCAACTTTGTCTTCGCTGCAGTTACTGGCGCCAGCCCGACGCCGCGTCCGTATTTCATAGGGCGCAGCGGTAGCGCCAGAAATAAAAACTCTGCCGGCCGACGCAGCAGCTGGCGACGGCCGGTTATCGTCGCCGGGGTGCTCTGGTATGTGTGTGTGTGTGTGTGTGTGTGTGTGTGTGTACGTGCAGTGGAGACGCCACGGACGGAAGAACGAGTGAGGAAGAGCGAAGGAGGAGAGGCCCTTCGGCCTGTAGAAACAAACAGCGCACCAGCAGTGGCGCCAGCACGGTGCCAGCAGAACCAGCAGCAGCAGCACTGGGACAAAGCGTCGCATTTATTTCCGGGTACAATGAGAGCCAGCGCGGCGCAGGCGAGACAATGTGCGGCGCCGCGAACAGATGTTACTCAGACTGATGGAGGGTATTTCGGACGCTTCCCATAATAAGCGCATCCCTGAATTGCCGCGGAACAATTTCAAGAACTGGCGCTGGCGTCAGCCCATCATCCTCCCGAGACCGTTTTGTTTGGACGCTCCGTTACGTGGCTTCCAAGGACCTAATCAGCGCAGTTCGCTCTACAGCGATCGTAAAACTACGCAATAACTAATGCATCACTGTAGTACCAACGTTGCTACAATGTGAGGGAAAGTCAAGAGGTTTTTATCATCACAATGAAAAAATAAAATTAAATAATTAACATTTACAAAAGAGGCTTACTTTCTGTCTTTCGATCGCTGTGTTTTGTTTCAAAATGACCAGTTTATAGCAATTTAGGCCATTTTCAGAGTTATACAAAAAAGTATATGTTTCACAGTTTTTACTGTGCTTGAAAGTAGTCACCAGTGCTGCGTATCAGCTGTCACCAGCGATTTGGAAGTCGTTGGATACCTTTAGCAGCGCCAATTGTGTTGATGGACTGGAGCTCTCTGTTACCAGACGAACCTCTGTAACAGTTCTCAAGCGAATACCACAAACTGCTTTCTTCATCTCAGTAATCAAGTAAAAGTCGCACGGCTGTGTGGTGGATGATACAGAAATTCACATCATCATCGATCGAACAAATCTGGCGCTATTTGCGCAATACGAGACCGAACGCTGCCCTGCAAAATCGTGGGTGGGCCCTGCAGAAAGTGTCGCCACTAACTTCTCTCAACTGGTCGTAGGCTGATTTGCAAATCTGAACAGTTAAGAATCACCCAATGGAGTTTATGGAAGCGGTTACCAAAAGTTATGTTCACGGAATACTCCATATTTGTTTACAAATATGACAGTGTACATGTGATGTGTTATGAGAGCGAAAGGAACCTGTGACCACTGGAGACAGTGCCACAAGTTCCTCCAAAAAGTCATAACACATCAGACACAGAAATGTCATACTAACTAATTAAATCCACCTGATGATGGAGGTTTAAACCTTTGAAACGCGTCGTGGAGATAAATAAAATGATGGCTGGTAACAGTAAACTTGTTGTTTCATTTAATGTCAATAACAATCACAGTAAAGCCTAACCTAAAATGTTCGCATTTAAAGGAGAATAGATGCTTTTTAAATATGGTATGCTGAAGATTAGATGTATAGATTACGTAACTAATGAGAAAGTACTGAATATAACTGGGGAGCAAAGAAGTTTTTGGCACAAGCTGACAGAAGAAGGGATCAGTTATAAGGACATAGTTTGAGACCTTAAGAGATCACCAATTTAATACTGGAGGGAAGTGAGTGGGAAGGGGCTGGGGGGGGGGGGGGTCAAAATCGGAAAGGGAGACCAATACGCTAAGCAGATGCAGAAGGATGCAGTTTGCAATAGTTACTCGGAGATGAAGAGGCTTGCACAGGACAGAGTAGCATGTGAAGACCTACATCAAACCAGTTTTCGGACTGAAGGCCACAACAATATGTCTACGAATTTTCAGTTTCGTGTATTACCACTGACCAGAGCACGTTGGAGCTGTTGGCACCAGAGTGCGAAACTCTCCTTGATTTGTCACAATCATTTTTGCGTCGTGCATCAAATAAATAAGTTTATCTGAGTGTCGACAAAATACCGTCCAGCCAATTCATGACTATTGTTCGTCAGTGTCTTTCCGAAACAATTACAGAAATTTCAAAGAATTTTAATTCGGATCTCCGAGATCAATGGTTTTTCTGGAAGACAGAGCAATCAATTGTGGGCAATGCTGCTGCAGGAATTCTAACTCTTAAAATTATGAGATATTACTTACCGGTAGAAGTCTCAATAAAAATTACTTTCACCCGCAGGCGTATTCATCGTAACTATACGGTTAAGAGTTTAGTCAAATAGAAAAAGGAACAGAAACGTTTTAAAAATCCTACTGCATATGATTTAATTTCATCGTATTAGATGTTTCAGAAAAACCTGCAATTGCGTCATTCACGATTTAATAATTAAAACTGCACAAGTTACTTATGTTTTGATTCTTAACACAGCACGTTTCCAGAATTTATTCTGATTTTAAACATGCAAACAATTGCATCATGCAAACATAACCAAACGTATTCACGTAAACAAAAACACAAATGTACTTCAAAACGACAATAAATTCTCGAAAATCGTTGTGCTAAGCATCAAAAGGTAAGTAAGTAGTGCAGTTTTCATTATTTAAATCACTACTGTGTATGACTGGCGATGACATTGTTATTCCCTCAGTTGCAAAATATCTTTTCTGTAGTTTTCTCTGGCGTGAACGTAGTCATAGTTGATCATATTATGGTTCGTTGATCATTCCGGCAATTAACAGGGATGGCGCTCATTCATTTCCGAGTCTAGTCAGCATTTCCAGAATGCAGCAACTCCAATGACATTATTGTTTGCCACGATCGAGGATACAGATCATATGTTGTTTCGTACTCACAAGACTCTTCTCTATCAGATGGAAAGAGGCCCCATTTTTTTCATGTTGCTGTTGCAGGGTATCCGCTGGCAGCTTACTCTTCATTCTGGTGATGCGGCTAGACTCCAATGTTTCCCCTAGAGCTGAATAGCTGAATCCTAGTGACGTAGCTCTTTCTAAATTTCAGTCGACAGGCTACAGACTGGCGATCATGCAGTGAACGACGGGGGTCATTGACCAATATTGCCCTCTGCGCGTCTTTGGGGGCGGTGGGGGTGGGGGGGGGGGGGGGAGGGGAAGAGAATTTGTCGACTGTAGTCGTCTTCATACATCCCGTGATATCATTGACACTTTCATTGAATGCAGTGTCAACCCGCTTGGTGTGATCAGATAACTGCACACAGGTGAGATGTACTCTGCAGCTGACACATACACACACACAATGCACAATGCAGTAGCAGAAGTTCTCCGGACGTGAGTTCTAACTAGCTCCCTACGTAGTGGCTGTGTGCTTTCTCAAAACATTGTTCCTTGCACTGACCTTCAGCCTGCTGTTATAGCAATGTTTCTTGAAGGACAGTGTACGCTCAAAGGTAACACCTAGATTAAAAGGTGTTGAACAATGCGGAAGGCGTCTGCCTTGCCATGTGACGTGCAATTCACGCCGAACTGCCCCATTTCGTAAGTGAAATGAACATAAGTGACTCTTATTGGGATTTGGCTTAATGTGACTGTCCTTACAGTAAAGCCCAAGCGTATCAATGATGAAGTTAACTTTCCTCCTAAATCTTCAAATGTCTTTCCTTGGGCAGGCACCACTGTACAATCAGCACAGATAAAAATCCTGGAGTGTTCTGATATAGGCTGATCGTTGGTGTAAATATTAGGAAGCACAGGATCGACCACACAGGCTTGACATAGGCCTTTCTTTTGTATTCTCTATCTGTTCTTCTTACCCTTGAGAAAGACGTAGAATCTTCTCCCCTGCAGGTAACCACCTACGAGAAATGTTAGTTGGTAACCACTGGTAATTCGGTAAATTTTGTGCAGCAGCATGGTATTTACCTTTGACCACAGAGTACGAAATTCAGGGCTTTGTCATCAACAGACTGTTTCCATTGTCATGACCGCTCCAAAAGTACAAATTCAGTTTGTTTACGAAATTAATACCAGAATAGTATTAACTTCTGCCTATATTCCGAACGTGCAACATTAGTGAGAGACTCAAAAGTGTAACTGTGTTACAACATATCATGCGACCTACGCATCTTCAGATGTAGTATAGTATGGATCCAGAAAGGTTTAACAAAAAAACAAGCTTTCAAATTGTTTTAATGTCTTACAAACGAATTGAAACTCGCCTTTCCACAACAAATGGTCAAAACAAAGCTGTGAAATTTACACCTACAGCTACAGGAAGGACAAATTAAAATTGTCTTGGAAAACATAAGCCAGAAGCGGAAACGATATTTGTTAACATCTGTAACACTAGAGATTTGCTATTGTGCAGGACATTTAGCGTTCACCATGTTAAGTTCTACAGGTGGTTTCTGATTGAAGTGGAACCAGGACTTATTCTGTACGCCAGGGAATGTGAACTCACTCGACATGCGCTATTCTGCATCATAAAATCCCCAGCAGTACTTTAAACAGCCTTTGCACAGTCGCAAGGTTGGTATTCGGTGTGAAGCGTCTAGTGTCTGGATCGTAACATGAGCCTTTCACCAAACTGTTAATGCCAGTCAGGATCGTTAACAAATATAGTTTTCTTAACACATTTCTCATGCTACTCGAAAGTTGCTTTCCATTAGAACGCTCTAAATGGGGTACTAGCAGTAATAGGCAGCCCGGGTTGTTTAAATGTGTGTGAAATCTTATGGGACTTAACTGCTAAGGTCATCAGTCCGTAAGCTTACGCACTACTTAACCTAAATTAGCCTAAGGACAAACACACACACCCATGCCCGAGGGAGGACTCGAACCTCTGCCGGGACGAGCCTCACAGTCCATGATTGCAGCGCCCAAGACCGCTCGGCTAATCCCGCGCGGCGCAGCCCGGGTGGCTCACTAGTGGGATATCATGTAGAGCAAAGCGGGAATTATATCAAAATGTTAGAAGTAGTCACAATCAAGCTACAGTAGCCCATTACAAACAGTATTGTAAGGTGCTTAAAAATTTTATTAGGAGGGCAAAGAGTATGTGGTATGCAAATGAATAGGTAATTCACAGCATAAAAATAAAACCATATGGTCAGTTGTGAAGGAAGTGTCTGGTCAGCAGCACAAGGCCGACGATACAAGTCAGGTGGTAGTAAAAATATTTCTGTTACTGATAAATCAGATATATGCACAGTATTTAACACTCATTGACTGAGCATTGCTGGTGAATTAAATAAAAATTTAGTTTGTACTGGAAATCACATAATTTTCTTGGCAAATGACTTACCAAGATTGATGTCTGAAATATTTCTCTGTGATACAGACAAGACGAAGACTGAGTCAATAATTAAATTACTGAAGACTAAGGAATCTCGTGGTTGTGATGGACTGCCTAGCAGAATATTAAAGCGTTGTGTTGCACATGTTAGCCTGTATTTATCCATATTTGTAATATTTCCTTTAGCGATGGTCAGTCCTGAACGATTAAAGTACTCAGTAGTAAAGCCGCTTTATAAAAAAAGGGAGAAAGGGATAATGTAGATAATTTTAGACTTGTTTCTATGCCATCAATGTTTGCTAAAATTATTGAAAAGGCTGTGTATGTAAGGATAATTGATCATTTTATATCACACGATTTGCTCTCAAAAGTAGATTTCGGCTTTAGAAGTCGTTTAACAAGTGAAAATACTATATCCTCTTTTCTCTGTGAGGTTTAAGAAAAGGTTTCGAATGCTAGGCATATTTTTGGATTTAACTAAGGCATTTGTTGATCATAAAATATTGCTCCAGATGTTGGACCATTAGAGACTACAGGGAGTAGATCAAAATTGATTCACCTCTTACTTTAGCAATAGACAGCAAAAGGTCATCATTCACATTGTTGAGAGTGAGGGATCGGTGTTGGAGCAACCCCTGTTCCTTATTTATATAACTGATATGCCCTCCAGTATTACGGGTAACTCTATTTCTGTTTGCTGATGACACTAGCTTGGTAGTAAAGGATGTTGTGTGAACAGTGGCTCGGTTTAAAATAGTTCAAATGGTTCAAATGACTCTGAGCACTATGGGACTTAACATCTGAGGTCATCAGTGTCCTAGAACTTAGAACTACTTAAACCTAACTAACCTAAAGACATCAAACACATCCATGCCCGAGATAGGATTCGAACCTGCAACCGTAGCAGTCTCACGGTTCCGGACTGAAGCGCCTAGAACCGCTCGGCCACCCCGGCCGGCTGTTTAAAACAGTGCAGTTCGTGACATAAGTTCATGGCTTGTAGAAAATAAACTAGCGCTAAATCACAGTAGGACTCAGTTTTTACAGTTTCTAACACAAATTCAGCAAAACCTGACGTTTTAATTTCACAAAATAGGCATATGATTAGTGAAACTAAAAAGTTCAAATTTCTAGGTGTTCAGGTAGATAATAAACTGTCGTGGAAGACCCACGTTCAGGATCTTGTTCAAAGACTTAATACTACCTTTTTTATTATTCGAACGGTATCTGCAGTGAATGATCGTTCGACACGAAAATTAGTCTACTTTGCTTATTTTCATTCACTTTTGTCGTATGGTATTATATTTTGAGGTAACTCTTCCCATTCTGAAAGCATATTTTTGGCTTAGAAACTGGCGATTCAAGCAAAAAGCGGTGTAAGTTGACGAACCTCTTGTCGACCCCTGTTGACGAGTCTTGGTATTTTGACACTGGCCTCTCAATATATATGTGGTGTCACCGCCAGACACCACACTTGCTAGGTGGTAGCTTTTAAATCGGCCGCGGTCCGCTAGTATACGACGGACCCGCGTGTCGCCACTGTCAGTAATTGCAGACCGAGCGCCACCACACGGCAGGTTAAGAGAGATGTACTAGCACTCGCCCCAGTTGTACAGCCGACGTTGCTAGGAAAGGTTCACTGAGAATTACGCTCTCCTTTGCCGAGACGATAGTTAGCATAGCCTTCAGCTGAGTCAATTGCTACGATCTAGCAAGGCGCCATTTATCCTTTGCTAGGTATCTAATGAAGCATGTACAGTAACAAGACCAATGTTCACCAATTGTGGATTAAAGTTAAGTATTCCAGAAGCTACGTACTTTTCTTTATAGCATTCATTACGTATCCTGTTTCAGACCTCACGCGATCCTGCGTGAGCTTATAGCGTGCATTTCGGCTTCCTCAAACAACACGGTGTTGGCACTTCTGCCGACACTTCAATATACATTCCTTGCTGTCGTTTCTTGTTAACAATATTAGCTTATTCCCAAAAATAAGCAGCTTTCACTCAGTTAATACTCGGCAGAAATCAAACCTGCATTTAGATCGGACTTCCTTAACTCTTGTCCAAAAAGGTGCGCAGTATACTGCTGCATACATTTTCAATAAGCTACCACTCGAATTAAAAAATCTTAGCAGTAATCCACGCGCCTTAAAATCCAAACTGAAGAGTTTCCTCATGGGTCACTCCTTTTATTTTGTCATGGAGTTCCTTGTAAGCTCATTCTCGTTTTATTGTTGATTGAATTTACTTAAACTTATGGATTGACTTTTTCGGTTTCATAAACATTTTACTTTTATTTGTTATTACTTTTATGCTGTAATTCCATGTATTGACGCGTTCCATGACCTGGAGATTTGTTCTTCAATTTTGTCCTACGGAACTCGACGTGTACATATGTACATATGTCCAGATGTAGTTTAATCCTACGTAAATCTACGCACAGAAGACGAACGATTGTTTGTATATTTTCAGTAAGATAGAGCAACATCACAAACTGCCTGGACAACACTGGTGTTCGGTGACGACAAAACACACAGGAGAGGCAGTGCATTCTCCTGCACAACTCGGTCGTCTGAGCTCTCTCCATGTGATTTTTACATGTGCGGCATATTGAAGGATATGAAGTACTCAAATAATGCTCATTCACTGGAAGAGCTTCTGCAAAACACTGAAAATGCTGCTACGCGTCAGGCAGAATTGCTAGCGTGTCTGATAGTTCGATAAATCGAGTACAGCTCTGTATCTGCATCAACGGTGGCCATCTACAGCATCACCTGTAATGTCCCTTAGCGTGGGTCCACCCAGCTTCACTATTGCTGTAAGTATTTTCGGGACTACTTTCATTTTCCCAACCGGCAGATGAACAATCTACAAATCTCTGTAAAGATATTGGCAAAGGGTATATTTTATTCCACCATTTATTGAGACTGCCTCACCTTCTTCTGACTGCGTTTGCATCTACACTGTATAGTCACACTAATGTGACCATCTCTCACAAGCCTGAATGGCAAACTTTTGCAGCACGGACCTCTCCGTGACGTATTGGAAGGGAGTCAACGAAGTTATGTAAGCTACGCCAGGGATGTGGAAGCATCCCGACTCCACTGCAGTGGCCAAATGTGCACAAGTTATTCTAATGAGGATCCATGGCACGGAAATTCCGATCGAAATGTTTCCACAGATTCGCGATTGGGTTTTAACGCGGGGAGATTGATGGCCAGGGGAGTACGGTACACTAATCCTGATGCTATTGGATCCATGCACGTTCACCGCAAGCTGTATGACACGCATTGTTCTGCTGGCACACGCCATCGTGCTGAGGAGAAACAAACTGCATGTTGGATTCGAAGTGGATAGATGCGTAACTGTCTTGATCCATTATGCCTTCAAGGATGACGAGTTCGCCCAGGGAACGCCAAGGAATAGTTGACTCCTCGTTCGCTTCAGACTTTCACGCCGTTCACGCCAGCGACCATCTGTCCGACTGGCATGCAAATTCCAGTCATCGTCGCCGATGAACAACAGTTAGCCTGTGTGCACGAAGCAGATGCCTTCTACGGAGGCCCATACACGGCAACTTTCACAGAATGGTAGCCCCCTGGTTTATATGGGCCATCAGTTGTTCAACAATTGCACTTCTACTCTGCCCACACATCTCCCAACTATCGTCATCTATGGACCGTGGTGCATCACAGTTGCCCCGTGCCCCCGCGCCGGTTTTGGATAGCGCTGTTTTGCCTTGCCCGGTATTGTAAGTAGGCTGTTTAGGTTTTTTTATTGGTAACGCCACCTCTGTATGAAAATCACTGGCTGTGCTGTGTGCAGTCTGTGGCTAGTTTGCATTGTTGTCTGCCATTGTAGTGTTGGGCAGCGGCAGCTGGATGTGAACAGCGCGTAGCGTTGCGCAGTTGGAGGTGAGCCGCCAGCAGTGGTGGATGTGGGGAGAGAGATGGCGGAGTTTTGAAATTTGTCATGAACTGCTATATTTATATATGATGATATCAAGGTAAATACATTGTTTGTTTTCTATTAATATCTTTCATTTGCTAACTATCCCTATCAGTAGTTAGTGCCTTCCATAGTTTGAATCTTTTATTTAGCTGGCAGTAGTGGCGCTCGCTGTATTGCAGTAGCTTGAGCAGCGAAGATTTTTGTGAGGTAAGTGATTTGTGAAAGGTATAGTTTAATGTTAGTCAGGGCCATTCTTTTGTAGGGAATTTTGAAAGTCAGATTGCGTTGCGCTAACAAAATATTGTGTGTCAGTTTAAGCACAGTCATGTATAATTGATCAAAGGGGACGTTTCAGTATACTTTAACCATGGCAGCAACGAACAGCTCACAAACTTATCCGTTTCGCAAATCCTTCTGCCCTTGGCCCAAAAGCAAATCATCTTACCAGATCTCTCCATTTCCACATTCTGACAATGACTGGATTGCTTTCAGCGCCCCGGCTCCTCGCACCCCCCCCCCCCCCCCCCAACGCCCTTTCCACCCAACACCCTTTATATACCCACCACTGCAAGTTACTCCATCTGCGGTGTGAGTGGTTATTGCACTTTGACGTGGAACATAGGTGGTGGGCTCATTACTGAGACTACATCATGTAATCAAAAAATCTGCAAATCGATGTAAACCGATTTATTAATGCTGTCTAGCGTTCTATTCACACATAGAGCGTAGTACTGAAGACTTTTTATGTAGAAAGTCTTGCACTACTTTAAATAAGGGGCAGTTAAAAAGTTTCCTTTTGAGGAAAGCGTTTATGCAGCGGTTATGCAGTATAGCACTACTCCGTTGCGGGTGTATAAGCACCTACTCGTAGGCAATCGTGCCTTCCCAACGCGCGTGCAGTCGATGCGGAAGTGTGAACTATTTCCAAATGCGTCCAAACAGGACCAACATACTGTTATCATTTACTTGGCTGCCGAAGGCCAAACAGCGATAGGCAACCATAGGAGAATGAAGAATATGTATGGAAATGCATGTCTGTCGAAAACCAACATTGTGGAATGGTGCTACAAGAGATGCTGCTGTTTCCTGGTAACGCACGTTCCCCATGCCGCAAATGTCGGAACTCAAGTGGGAGACACTCGAGCTCACACCCTGTAGACCTGATCTCTCCCCACGTGATTATGTCTTCGGCCTCTTAAAAATGGTCTTGAAGGGTCCACGACTCCTGTCGAACGTGGGTGTGCAGCAGGCAGTTAATGAACTTCTTCGCGCAGCAGGACACGGAGTTTTAGTACGCAGGTATCTTCGACCTGGTGCGTCGGTGGCATGATTGCCTCAATGTTTACGGCGGTTTAGCCCCATTGCATACTGATTCTGGACTATACGATCTTCTAACGGGAATGTGGATTCACAATAGACTATGACACTAGTTTTCACTGTCCTGAAGCATTACCCTTTTATATAGAATCTGATCCATTCTACATCTACATCTACATCTACATCCATACTCCGCAAGCCACCTGACGGTGTGTGGCGGAGGGTACCTTGAGTACCTCTATCGGTTCTTCCTTCTATTCCAGTCTCGTATTGTTCGTGGAAAGAAGGATTGTCGGTATGCTTCTGTGTGGGCTCTAATCTCTCTTATTTTATCATCATGGTCTCTTCCCGAGATATACGTTGTAGGGAGCAATATGCTGCTTGACTCTTCGGTGAAGGTATGTTCTCGAAACTTCAACAAAAGCCCGTACCGAGCTACTGAGCGTCTCTCCTGCAGATTCTTCCACTGGAGTTTATCTATCATCTCCGTAACGCTTTCGCGATTACTAAATGATCCTGTAACGAAGCGCGCTGCTCTCCGTTATATCTTCTCTATCTCTTCTATCAACCCTATCTGGTACGGATCCCACACTGCTGAGTAGTATTCAAGCAGTGGGCGAACAAGAGTACTGTAACCTACTTCCTTTGTTTTCGGATTGCATTTCCTTACGATTCTTCTAATGAATCTCAGTCTGGTATCTGCTTTAGCAACGATCAACTTTATATGATCATTCCATTTTAAGTCACTCCTAATGCGTACTCCCAGATAATTTATGGAATTAACTGCTTCCAGTTGCTGACCTGCTATATTCTTTCTATGTATTCACAGCACATTATACTTGTCTACATTGAGATTCAATAGCCATTCCCTGCACCATGCGTCAATTCGCTGCAGATCCTCCAGCATTTCAGTACAATTTTCCAATGTTACACAACCGAGCGAGGTGGCGCAGTGGTTAGCACACTGGACTCGCATTCGGGCGGACGACGGTTCAATCCCGTCTCCAGCCATCCTGATTTAGGTTTTCCGTGATTTCGCTAAATCGCTTCAGGCAAATGCCGGGATGGTTCCTTTGAAAGGGCACGGCCGATTTCCTTCCCCATCCTTCCCTCACCCGAGCTTGCGCTCCGTGTCTAATGACCTCGTTGTCGACGGGACGTTAAACACTAATCTCCTCCTCCTCCTCCATTGTTACAACCTCTCGATATACCACATCATCATCCGCAAAAAGCCTCAGTGAACTTCCGATCTCATCCACAAGGTCATTTATGTACACTCCTGGAAATGGAAAAAAGAACACATTGACACCAGTGTGTCAGACCCACCATACTTGCTCCGGACAATGCGAGAGGGCTGTACAAGCAATGATCACAAGCACGGCACAGCGGACACACCAGGAACCGCGGCGTTGGCCGTCGAATGGCGCTAGCTGCGCAGCATTTGTGCACCGCCGCCGTCAGTGTCACCCAGTTTGCCGTGGCATACGGAGCTCCATCGCAGTCTTTAACACTGGTAGCATGCCGCGACAGCGTGGACGTGAACCGTATGTGCAGTTGACGGACTTTGAGCGAGGGCGTATAGTGGGCATGCGGGAGGCCGGGTGGACGTACCGCCGAATTGCTCAACACGTGGGGCGTGAGGTCTCCACAGTACATCGATGTTGTCGCCAGTGGTCGGCGGAAGGTGCACGTGCCCGTCGACCTGGGACTGGACCGCAGCGACGCACGGATGCATGCCAAGACCGTAGGATCCTACGCAGTGCCGTAGGGGACCGCACCGCCACTTCCCAGCAAATTAGGGACACGGTTGCTCCTGGGGTATCGGCGAGGACCATTCGCAACCGTCTCCATGAAGATGGGCTACGGTCCCGCACACCGTTAGGCCGTCTTCCGCTCACGCCCCAACATCGTGCAGCCCGCCTCCAGTGGTGTCGCGACAGGCGTGAATGGAGGGACGAATGGAGACGTGTCGTCTTCAGCGATGAGAGTCGCTTCTGCCTTGGTGCCAATGATGGTCGTATGCGTGTTTGGCGCCGTGCAGGTGAGCGCCACAATCAGGACTGCATACGACCGAGGCACACAGGGCCAACACCCGGCATCATGGTGTGGGGAGCGATCTCCTACACTGGCCGTACACCACGGGTGATCGTCGAGGGGACACTGAATAGTGCACGGTACATCCAAACCGTCATCGAACCCATCGTTCTACCATTCCTAGACCGGCAAGGGAACTTGTTGTTCCAACAGGACAATGCACGTCCGCATGTATCCCGTGCCACCCAACGTGCTCTAGAAGGTGTAAGTCAACTACCCTGGCCAGCAAGATCTCCGTATCTGTCCCCCATTGAGCATGTTTGGGACTGGATGAAGCGTCGTCTCACGCGGTCTGCACGTCCAGCACGAACGCTGGTCCAACTGAGGCGCCAGGTGGAAATGGCATGGCAAGCCGTTCCACAGGACTACATCCAGCATCTCTACGATCGTCTCCATGGGAGAATAGCAGCCTGCATTGCTGCGAAAGGTGGATATACACTGTACTAGTGCCGACATTGTGCATGCTCTGTTGCCTGTGTCTATGTGCCCGTGGTTCTGTCAGTGTGATCATGTGATGTATCTGACCCCAGGAATGTGTCAATAAAGTTTCCCCTTCCTGGGACAATGAATTCACGGTGTTCTTATTTCAATTTCCATGAGTGTATATTGTGAATAGCAACGGTGCTACGACACTCACCTGCGGCACACCTGAAATCACTCTTACTTCGGAAGACTTCTCTCCATTGAGAATGACATGGTGCTTTCTGTTATCTAGGAACTCTTCAGTCCAATCACACAATTGGTCTGATAGTCCATATGCTCTTACTTTGTTCATTAAACGACTGTGGGGAACTGTATCGAACGCCTTGCGGAAGTCAAGAAACACGGCATCTACCTGTGAACCCGTGTCTATGGCCCTCTGAGTCTCGTGGACGAATAGCGCGAGCTGGGTTTCACACGTGAATAAACGCAATCTAACTTTGTTTTAAAATTTCGTAGTGGTTTGAATCATAGCTGATCATAGCTAATCATAGCTAATACTTGGTTTAAGAATCATGGAAGAAGGATGTATACATGGAAGAAACCTGGAGATACTAAAAGGTATCAGATAGATTATATAATGGTAAGACAGAGATTTAGGAACCAGGTTTTAAATTGTAAGACATTTCCAGGGGCAGATGTGGACTCTGACCACAATCTATTGGTTATGAACTGTAGATTAAAACTGAAGAAACTGCAAAAAGGTGGGAATTTAAGGAGATGGGAACTGGATAAACTGAAAGAACCAGAGATTGTACAGAGTTTCAGGGAGAGCATAAGGGAACAATTGACATGATTGGGGGAAAGAAATACAGTAGAAGAAGAATGGGTAGCTTTGAGGGATGAAATAGTGAAGGCAGCAGAGGATCAAATAGGTAAAAAGACGAGGGCTAGTAGAAACCCTTGGGTAACAGAAGACATTAAATTTAATTGATGAAAGGAGAAAATATAAAAATGCAGTAAATGAAGCAGGCAAAAAGGAATACAAATGTCTCAAAAATGATATGGACAGGAAGTGCAAAATGGCTAAGCAGGGATGGCTAAAGGAGAAATGTAAGGATGTAGAGGCTTATCTCACTAGGGGTAAGATAGATACTGTCTAAAGGAAAATTAAAGAGACCTTTGAAGAAAGGAGAACCACTTGCATGAATATCAAGAGCTTTGATGGAAACCCAGTTCTAAGCAAAGAAGGGAAAGCAGAGAAGTGGAAGGAGTATATAGAGGGCCTATACAAGGGCATGTAGATGAAGATGAAGATGAAATGGGAGATACGATATTGCGTGAAGAGTTTGACAGAGCACTGAAAGACCTGAGTCGAAACAAGGCCCTCGGAGTAGACAACATTCCATTAGAACTACTGACAACCTTGGGAGAGCCAGTCCTGACAAAACTCTACCATCTGGTGAGCAAGATGTATGAGACAGGCGAAATATCCTTAGACTTCAAGAAGAATATAATAATTCCAATCCCAAAGAATGCAGGTATTGGCAGATGTGAAAATTACCGAACTATCAGTTTAATAAGTCACAGCTGCAAAACACTAACACAAATTCTTTACAGATGAATGGAAAACCTCGGGGAAGATCAGTTTGGATTTTGTAGAAATATTGGAACACGTGAGGCAATACTGACATTACGACTTATCTTAGAAGAAAGATTAAGGAAAGGCAAACCTACGTTTCTAGCATTTGTAGACTTACAGAAAGCTTTTGACAATGTTGACTGGAATACTCTCTTTCAAATTCTAAAGGTGGCAGGGGTAAAATACAGGGAGCGAAAAGCCATTTACAATTTGTACAGAAAACAGATGGCAGTTATAAGAGTCGAGGGGTTTGAAAGGGAAGCAGTGGTTGGGAAGGGAGTGAGACAGGGTTGTAGCCTATCCCCGATGTTATTCAATTTGTATATTGAGCAAGCAATAAAGGAAACAAAAGAAAAGTTCCGAGTAGGTATTAAAATCCATGGAGAAGAAATAAAACTTTGAGGTTCGCCGATTACATTGTAATTCTGTCAGAGACAGGAAAGGACTTGTAAGAGCAGTTGAATGGAATGGATAGTGTCTTGAAAGGAGGGTATAAGATTAACATCAACAAAAGCAAAACGAGGATAATGGAATGTAGTCGAATTAAGTCGGGTGATGCTGAGGGATTTAGATTAGGAAATGACACACTTAAAGTAGTAAAGGAGTTTTGCTATTTGGGGAGCAAAATAACTGATGATGGTCGAAGTAGAGAGGATATAAAATGCAGACTGGCAATGGCGCGGAAAGCGTTTCTTAAGAAGAGAAATTTGTTAACATCGAGTATTGATTTGAGTGTCAGGAAGTCGTTTCTCAAAGTATTTGTATGGAGTGTAGCCATGTATGGAAGTGAAACGTGGACGATAAATAGCTTAGACAAGAAGAGAATAGAAGCTTTCGAAATGTGGTGCTACAGAAGAAAGCAGAAGATTAGATGGGTTGATCGCATAACTAATGAGGAGGTATTGAATAGAATTGGGGAGAAGAGGAGCTTGTGGCACAACTTGACTAGAAGAATGATCGGTTGGTAGACATATTCTGAGACATCGAGGGATCACCAATTTAGAATTGGAGGGCAGCGTGGAGGGTAAAAATCGTAGAGGGAGACCAAGAGATGAATACACTAAGCAGATTCAGAAGGATGTAGGTTGCAGTAGGTACTGGGAGATGAAGAAGCTTGCATAGGATAGAGTAGCATGGAGAGCTGCATCAAACCAGTCTCAGATCACAGCAACAACAGTGGTATGAAATTTCGTGCAGCGTAATGAAATAATCCACGGGCTTAAAACAAGACAAAAGTGAAACCACAATCCTTAAAACAGATTTCGTAGAACTGCTAACTATATCTGTGTAATAATTACGTCCCGTAAATTAACTCTTGCAATGCAGATATGCTTGCACTCTGTATCCTGTAAATGTAAAATATCTGAGCTACTGCCTTAGCAGAATTTTATCTCGGTATCCGTCAGAGGAAGCAATAATTTATACGGCAACATGAACTTACCTACATAGATGAAAATTTAATTTAAAATAAAAATACTATCACTACTGAGGCAATTTATTCTCTCTCAGCTTTAAAGAGAATGTTACATGTTCGAGAACGTCGTTCGTAAATTAACGCTTGTAAACATATGGGACACGTGAAAATTTAATTTTAGTGAAGGTTAGTGAAGTGAATAGCCGTAATAACCGTAAGAATCCCAACTTACGTGTACATTTAATATATTCTTTAGAAACTGAATACAAAATCTCATGTTTCGTATACAAACAGCGGTTCACGCGTCTTTACATGGCCACCTTTATACAAAGGAAACTGACACCATGAATCCTGCAGGGTTGTCCATAATTACGTAAGAGTACTAGGGGATGGAGATCTCCTCTGGACATCAATGCATCAAGGCATTCCAGATGTACTCAATAATGTTCAGTGCCCAGTGGAAGTGTTTAAACTCAGAAGAGTGTTCCGGGAACCGCTCTGTAGCAATTCTGGACATGTGGAGTGTCGCATTGCCCTACTGGAATTGCACAAGTGTGGCGGAGTGCACAATGGACACGTATGGATGTAGGTGAAAACAGGATGCTTACGTAGGTGTCACCTGTCAGAGTCGTATCCAGACGTATCAGGCGTCCCGTATCACTCCAACTGCAGATGTCCCACACCTTCATGGATTCATGAGGTTGTCTCCACACCTGTACACGTCCGTCCGCTCTATACAATTTGAAACGAGACTTGTCCGACGTGGCAACATGTTTCCACTCATCAACCGTCCAATGTGGGTGTTCACGGGCCCAGGCGAGGCATAAAGCTTTGTGCCATGCAGTTGTCAGAGGTATACGAGAGGGCCTTCGCCTCGATATCCCATATGGATGATGTTTCGCTGAAAGGTCCGCACGCTGACATTTGTTGATGCCCCGGCATTGAAATCTGCAGCAATTTGCGGAAGGGTTGCACTTCTGTCACGTTGAACGATTCTCTTCAGTCGTCGTTGGTCCCGTTCTTGCAGGATCTTTCTCCGGCCGCAGAGATGTCGGAGATTTTATGTTTTATAGGATTCCTGTTATTCACGGTACACTCGTGAAATGGTCGTACGGGAAAATCCCCACTTCATCGCTACCACAGAGATGCTGTGTCCTATCGCTCATGCGCCGACTGTAACATCATGTTCAAACTCACTTAAATTTTGATAAACTGCAGTTGTAGCATAAGTAAGCGATCTAATAACTGTCCTCTCAAATAGGCGTTGCCGACCGCAGCGCCGTATTCTGCCTATCTGCATATTTCTGTATTTGTATTAGCATGCCTACACCACTTTCTTTGGCGCTTCAGTGTATACTGTGTATACCAAAAAATGTATAGCCGATGTCCACCTAAATGTTCATTACGGGATAATGTACAAATGAGAAACAAATTGGCGCAAAACTTTTAGAGAGTATTGGTAACAACTTTTCCCCTTTATATATGTTACAAACATATATGTTTCAAGCCCGATAACTAAATCTTATGCAGACATTTATCTTCCACTTGCTTTGAAGGTAGTGTCGCAAAATTTCATCAAGGTGGGAAAAAACTATAGATTTGAATGAATTACAAACAAGCAAAGTTGCACTCTTCTTTAAATACGAAGGGTATTCGTAAACTAAGATCCGGTCGGTTGCCAAATAGAAACCACCGTGAAAATCAGAAACGTTTCATTTGCAACAGTTTGCTACACCTTCCCGCTACTTCTCTATGTAGTCACCCCTTCGATTTAGACATTTTCCATAGCGTTGTACCTGATTTCCGGTATTCTCGTCAGAGAAGGCAGCCGCCAGTGTTTTTTGCCACTTCTGTGATCTGCAGTTCGTTTCGGGGCCAAATATTGTCTTCATAGCCAGTGGTTCATGCGAACCGAGATGAACATTAATGGGAGCCAAGTCCGACCTGTATCGTGGGTGCTCAAACACTTCCCATCGAAAATGCTGCAGGGTCGTCCTCATTGCCCCTGCAGCATGCGGCCAAGAATTGTCACAATGGAGGAAATACATGACACACACGTTATGTGGGGTTGTATAAATCAGGCAAAACTTCTCAGCGGGCACCCGTACTTGTAGGGAGACAGTAGTTTCTAGACAACTTTGCATGCTCATTGTGTACTCTGAACGGAAAAGAACGACTTGACTTGACGCGATCAACTGGAATACTAGAGACTCTGCCCAACGCAACTGTGAACAGCTTCAGTGAATTTTAACTGTCGTTTCTATTTCACAACCTATGAGACCTTACTTCCCGAATAGCCCTCGTACATAGATTGATGACAGGATAGCTAAAGCTGAAACACAGTGTAACTCAACCGGCAGGAGGATCCTTGGGTGTGAATAGTTCTGAGGTGTAACAGGCCAAAACACGTAATCCTTGAAGATGATGATGATAATGACTCAACAGGTCGGCGGAAGAGCTGAGTGTCCAAATGACAGTGACCCTTTGTCTACTTATAACGCGGAATTTCTGAAGCGGTTGTGCCCGCCCAGCTTCTGTATGGTTGGGCTAACAAGGGAACCTCCCCATCGCACCCCCCTCAGATTTAGTTGTAAGTTGGCACAATGGATAGGCCCTCAAAAACTGAACACAGATCAATCAAGAAAACAGGAAGAAGTTGTGTGGAACTATGAAAAAAATAAGCAAAATATTCAAACTGAGTAGTCCATGCGTAAAATAGGCAACATCAAGGAGAATGTGAGCTCAAGAGCGCCGTGGTTAGCGTGAGCATCTGCGGAACGTGAGGTCCTTGGTTCAAGTCTTCCCTCCAGTGAAAAGTTTAATTTTTTATTTTCCTACAATTATCAAAGATCAGGCAATCACACATAATTAACTTCGCTCTCCAAAATTCCAGGACATGTTCAGATTTGCTTGGACATATACAGGATTTGACGGTCTACACACGGAAAAATATGAAAACGTTAAAAACATATGTTTTGACAGAGCACAGGGAAAACTGTGCGACAGTGAAACTGTTGCATTCATTTGTTGCAGTTTATGTGACAAACTTTTATGTTTTCATCACTTTTTTGGGAGTGATTATCACATCCACAAGAAAACCTAAATCGGGCAAGGTAGAAGAATCTTTTTACTCATTCGCCAAGTGTACAAGTTAGGTGGGTCGACAACATATTCCTGTCATGTGACGCACATGCCGTCACCAGTGTCTTATAGAATATGCCAGACGGATTTTCCTGTGGAGGAATCGGTTGACCTATGAACTTGCGATCAAATGTTTTCGGTTCCCATTGGAGAGGCACGTCCTTTCGACTACTAATCGCACGGTTTTGCGGTGCGGTCGCACAAAACAGACACTAAACTTATCACAGTGAACAGAGACGTCAATGAACGAACGGACAGATCATAACTTTGCGAAAAGAAAAAAATTAAAATTTTCACTTGAGGGAAGACTTGAACCAATGACCTCTCGTTCCGCAGCTGCTCACGCAAACCACGGGACCATGGCGCCCCTCGCTTCATGTTCTTCTTGATGTTGCATATCTTGCGTATGGACTACTCAGTTTGTGTATTTTGCTTATTTTTTCGTAGTTCCACACAACTTCTTCCCGTTTTCTCGATTGATCTGTGTTCAGTTTTTCAAGGCCTATCCACTGTGCTAACTTATAACTAAATCTGCGGGGGTTGCGATGGGGAGGTTCCCTTGTAAGAATGGCTAGCACAAGCGCCGTAGTGTCCACCTGCGATATCCTACGGGGCCAGACAACTACGTGACTACGGTTCTTTGAGACAGACCGACACGCGCATGAATACATGTCATGAAAAGTATGTGACGGCGGACAACATTCAATACGACTCTGCGAGAGCTGTTATTAATATAATTTTCAGTAATGGTCCCTACGGTATGGACACATAGGGTGCGGTCCAGCATTTGAAGGCATGCTTTTAAAGTTAATAGGAGGCAATTTTTTAGGTAGGCTATCTGATATCTGATATGTGGATACGTGCTAGTTCAAAATATGTAACGTTACAGTTTTGTTCTCTCGCCAGTGAAACAACATTGTAACCGTTGCTCTTCTTCGTACATCTTCTATGTTAGTTCGCAGGACAACAACTGTAAGTTGTCTGCTGACACAGGGCGCTCAGTCTAATCATAAGCAGTGTCTCAGCTAACGAGAGCCACCTACAAGCGTGCTCGTGACAAATGCCGCCCTGACGACTGTAGCTGCTTCCTGACACACGATACGACGACAACAGCTCCGAAGTGTCTGGTCTAGCGCCATATTCCTCACGTCCGACTCCTGAAGTTAATTCTGTGCGTGACTGTGAGGCAAGACAAGTTGGCGACTTGAAGGGGGCGAGCAGGGAAAAAGGGGCGCAATTCGAAACCAGACAGGGACGGGAACAGGGGCCTACCGAGGATCGCCTCTGAAACCCGACTCTGTGGGGGAGGAGAGGGGGGGCAGAGGGACTGCGGCCGAGAGGGGACTCGTGGGAGGGTGCGGGCTTGCGGCTGACAACGCACTGCTGGCCTCGCGGTTTCTCGTGTAACGCCGAGGGTAACACGGCGTGCGTGAAGGACGACGAGGGCAGTATTCAGGAATGAAGAGCAAGGACGCACAGTTACAAGTTGACCATTCTTCTGACTAGTTTGATGCGGCACGCAAAATATTGTGCAAACTTTCTCATCTCGGAATAATATTGTCACCAAATTTCGTCGCCTACTTGTTCAGTACATTTCAAGAAACAGCTCAAGTTGGCGTGTAGAATCAATGACATTGGAAATATACTATCAGACTTTCGGAAACATATCATCCGCACAATCCCGAAGATAGCAAGGGCAGGTAAGTGAGAGAACTGTCGTTCAGTCACCTTATTTCTGATGCGTACAAGCTGCCGACAAGTGTAATATATTTAAGAACCGAAAAGGAAATCGAGGATCTGTTAGAAAACTATCAGTTTGCATTTCGGAAAGTTTTGATGTTGTACTTGCTAATGGACGCAAGACTTAATAAAAGCCAAGAGACGTTCACTAGATTTGCCGACCTACA
Source organism: Schistocerca americana (assembly GCF_021461395.2). Classification (NCBI taxonomy): domain Eukaryota; kingdom Metazoa; phylum Arthropoda; class Insecta; order Orthoptera; family Acrididae; genus Schistocerca; species Schistocerca americana. The sequence goes on along the minus strand of NC_060119.1, from coordinate 157,366,036 downwards.
AAAGCCATTCGACAATGTAAAAAATTAGGAGTAAGATATAGGAAATATAATATACGATACGTATAAGAACCACGATGAAAAAAATAAGAATGGAAGGTCAAGAATGAAGTACTCGATATTTGAAAAGGGTGTAAGACACCGATACAGTCTTTCGACCCCCCCCCCCCCCCCCCCTGTACAGTCTATTGAGTTTGAAATTCATTGTGAAACAATATCACTCATAAGATTTACTGGTGTCACTGCTATCCTCAGTGAAAGTGGAGAGGAGTTGCGCCACCTGCTGAATAAAAGGATAGTCTAAGCAGTACAGAACACGGATTGGGAGTAAACCGAAAAAAGACTAATGTTATCAAAAACAGCAGAAATGAGATCAGTGAGAAACTTCCTATTAAAACTGGTTACCACGTAGTAGATAAGTCTTTGTACTTCTTCTACCTCCGAAGCAAAATAACATATGATGATCAAAGAAAGAACAGGCTGGGACAGCCGAAGTGGGCATTCTAGTCAAAAGGAGTGTACTGGCGTTAAGCGTAGGCACTGAATAGGAAATTTCTGAAAATGTACTTTTGGAGTACAGTACTATTGGGTAGTGAATCATTTACGGTGTGGACCACGGAAAAGAAAGCAATCAAAATGCTTGTGTTATGGCGCTATGAAAGATGTTGAAAGTTAAGTGAAGTCGTAAGATAAGGTATGGCGCGGTTCACCGTCTAACCAGTAAAGAAACGAAAATATGGGAAAACAGACAGGAAGGTACAGGATGACAGGGCGTTTTTCAAGAATTCAGGGCGTGAGATCCACGGAACTAGAGCGAACTGTACAAAGTGAAATCTGTAGAGGAAGACAGACATTGCTGTACATACACCAGGTAACTCAAGATAACTGAGGATGTTGAGGAAGTCCTGTTCCGAGATAAAGAGGTTGACGCAGAAGAGGAACTCATGCCGGTCTCCATGGAACCAGTTACAAGGCTGATGACAAAAAGACATCAAGTAAAAAATTGCAGTCTTTGTCTTCCCTTGTGAGTTTACCATCTACCACTCCCTCCAGTACAACATACGTTATTCGGTGATACTCCTTCTTCCAGTCAACGATTTCGTCACTGGTTACGGCATCACCGGATTTGATTTTCACTATCCTTATACGACACCATAAACGCATCGATTCGCCCCTTTCTGATTTTCCAGCAAATCGTTCTCCATATTCATTCAAGAATGTAATCCTTCCTTATATTTCTTGAAATTGGTTGTTGTTATTATGTCCTGTTATTCATTAGTACAGTTCTTTTAACGAGGAATACTGTTTTCCTGAGCTAGTCAGCTTGTTACATCCTCCTTGCTTCGTATTTAATACGTTATTTTCCTTCCAAGATAGTATACTGCGTTCATCTCTGATATTTAGTATATCACTAATCGCTTTTCTGCTACACCACATTATTCTTTCTTTGCTTTACTCTCAACAGAGATTCTACGTCCATTAATGTTCACTCCACTCAAATTTCGTGTATCTGCCGTCAATGGACGGATTGAAAGGTAGGAAAAAGATTCCATCACTGCCTTACACTCTTTTGAATCAGAGTACTTTTCTGTTAACATTCCCTTGTTATTTCTCCCTCGTGGTCCTTGTAAATACAGTATATAGCCTAAGTTTTCCTGTAGTATATAGTTATTGATCTTTCAATTTCGAATAATTTGTACTCTTTTACATTTAAGAACGCTTTTTATAGGTCTACAAATCGTGTATCATAAGGCGAATTCAAAGTACGAACGCTTATACAACAGGACCCTGAAGTCCATTGACATAATTTCGGAGATTGTTCATGGATGTTGTCTGAGTAACTATACAACTTAACGGCTAAGACGGTCACCAGGCACCATTAGAAGGCCTCCAGAGGGCGCCAAAAATTTGATTTTCAGTATTCCATATAATTCTTCAGTCCGAAGATAGGTTTGATACAGCCCTCCATGCTACTTTATCCTACAAATAACTACTGCAACCTACATCATTCTGAATCTGCATACTGTATTCATCTCTTCGTCTCCCTCTACGATTTTTATTCTCCCCCCCCCCCCCCCCAACTTCCCTCCAGTACCAAACTGGTGATCCCTTGATGTCTCAGAATGTGTCCTACCAACCAATCCCTTCTTTTAGTTCTATGTTCTATTCAGTATGTCCTCATTAGTTACGTGCGCTACACATCAAAGTCTATGCATCCTTATGTAGCACCATATTTCAAAACCTTGTATTATTTTCTTGCCTAAACTTTTTATCGTCCACGTTTCACTTCCATGCATGGCTCCACTCCATACGAATACTTTCAGAAAAGGCTTCCTAATCCTTAAATCTACATTGGATGTCAACAAATCTCTCCACTTGCCATTGCCAGTCTACATTTTATATCCTCTCTACTTCGACCATAATCAGTTATTTTGCTGCCCAAATAGCAGAACCCTTCTATTACTTTAAGTGTCTTTTTTCCTAATCTAATTCTCTCAGCATCATCTGATTTAATGCTGCTACATTCCATTATCCTCCTTTCGAGCCACTGTCAATTCTGTTCAAAAGCTCTTCCAGGTGCTTTTCTGTTTCTGACAGAGTTATAATATCACCAGCAACCCTCAAAGTCTTTATTTCTTCATATTTCCTACTCCACATTTTTCTTTCGTTTTCTTTACTGCTTGCTCAATATATAGAGTGAAAAACATTGGGGATAGGCTACAAACCTGCCTCTCTCCGTTTCCAAATTCTACTTCGCTTTCATCCCCATAGATTATTATAAGTACTGTCTAGTCTCTGTACAAGTTGCAAATAGTCTTTCACGTCTTGTATTTTACCCCTGCGAAATTCAGGATTTCAAAGAAAGAATTCCAGTCAACATTTTCAAAAGCTCTCTCTAAGTCTACAAATATAGACCTAGGTTTGCCTTTCCTCTACTATCTTCTAAAATAAGTTGCAGTGTCAGTATTACTTGTTCCTACATTTCTCCGGAATCCAAAGTGACCTTCCCCAAGGTCAGCTTCTATCAGTTTCTTAATTTTTCTGTAAACAATCTGTGGTAATATCTTGCAACCATGACTTATTAAACTGACAGTTCTGTAATTTTCATAGCTGTCAGCAACTGCTTTCCTCGTAATTGGAATTCAGGCACATTATTTTCATCCAGTATTTGAGAATGAAAGCACTTAGTGAAAGCCAACAAATTTTACACATAACTTGAAACATTGTTTCGAAAGTTATTTTCGGTTTCTTCTTAACATCTGTCCCCCATCCAAACCAAATAATATGAAAGGTAGAAAGTCTGTCTGTTCGCAATGCATGTAAGAGACAGCATCCAGATATGCCACTGAACGTAGTGGAAAATTATATCACTGTATGATACATCGTATGAGAAAAACTAACTTTTCAGAAAAATGTAAATATTTCTCAATATAGGTGGTGTAAATCTTAGAATTAACAAACTGTGCTGGAAGGTAGTTCTCATACGACTTCCATTTATGGCTACGATTACAGAATTTTGTGCTGGACTGTAGGCGTCGCCCAACAGTTGGTATATGAACTACTGGCTGTTTTATCTCCTATACGGTAAACGTTCTTTGTTTAAACGGTTAGTTCTACCCAGAAGTGTCTTTAGTTGACAGCATAGACCAGGTTTTTAGTTTATCAGTTTTGGTTTTATATTTTTCTTTGCTCCATGGATGAATATTCCGAAACTAATAAATCAATAATTAGAATTTGGTATCGCCAGTTATGCCCGCCCGGTTAGCCGCGCGGTCTAACGTACGGATTTCCGGGCGGAAAGGAGCGTCTGATCCCCGCCACGAATCCGCCCGGCGAATTTGTGTCGAGGTCCGGTGAGCTGGCCACTCTGTGGATGGTTTTTAGGCGGTTTTCCATCTGCCTCGGCAAATGCAGGCTGGTTCCCCTTATTCCGCCTCAATTACACTATGTCTACGATTGCTGCGCAAACAAGTTCTCCAGGTACGCGTACATCACCATTACTCTACCACGCAAACATAGGGGTTACACTCGTCTGGTGTGAGAAGTTAACTGGGGGGTCCACCGGGGACCGAGCCGTACGACAACCCTGGGTTCGGTGTGGGGCGGCGGAGGGGTGAATTGGACTGCCGTAATCGTCGTGGGGTTGTGGACCACTGCGGCTGCGACGGGGACGGAGCCTCTCCGTCTTTTCTAGGTCCCTGGTTAACATACATACATATATACGTACGTCGTCAGTTATAAAGTTTTTTCGTTCTTGTCGTCAAATAGTTAACAATTTAACTGATTCGGATCTCCGGGCGGGGACTACTAAAGAGGACATCGCTATCAGGAGAAAGAAAACTGGCGTTCTACGGATCGGAGCGTGGAATATCAGCTCCCTTAATCGGACAGGTAGGTTAGAAAATTTAAAAAAAGGAAATGGATAGGTTAATGTCAGATATAGTGGGAATTAGTGAAGTTCGGCGGCAGGAGGAACAAGTCTTCTGGTTACGTGAATACAGAGTTATAAATACAAAACCAGAATGGGTTAATGCAGGGGTAGGTTTAATAATGAATAAAAAAGCAGGAGCGCGGATAAGCTACTACATACAACATATTGAACGCATTATTTTGGCCAAGGTAGACACGAAGTCCACACCTACCACAGCAGTACAAGTTTATATGCCAATTAGCTCCGCAGATGATAAAGAGATTGAAGAAATGAATGATCCGATTAAAGATATTATTCACATATTTAAGGGAGAAGAAAATTTAATAGTCACGGGGGACTGGAATGCAATTGTAGGAAAAGGGAGAGAAGGAAAAGTAGTAGGCGAATATGGACTGGGGGTAAGGAATGAAAGAGGAAGCCGCCTGGTAGAAATTTGCGCAGAGCATTACTTAGTCATAGCTAACACTTGCTTTAAGAATCATGAAGGAAGGTTATATACGTGGAAGAGGCCTGGAGACGCCTCGAGGTTTCAGATAGATTATATAACGGTAAGACAGAGATTTAGGGTTTTTAATTGTAAGACATTTCCAGGGGTAGATGTGGTTATGAACTGTAGAATAAAACTTAAGAAATTGCAAAAAGGTAGGATTTCAAGGAGATGGGATCTGGATAAACTGGAAGAACTAGAGGTTGTAGAGCGTTTCAGAGAATGATTGACAAATACAGGGGAAAAAACAGTAGAAGAACAATGGGCAGCTTTGGGAGATGAAATAATGAAGGCCGCAGAGGATCAAGTGGGTAAAAAGAGGACGACCAGTAGAAATCCTTGGGTAACAGAGGAGATATTGAATTTAATTGCTGAAAGGGGAAAATATAAAAATGCAGTAAATGAAGAAGGCAAAAAGGAATACAAAGTCTCAAAAATGAGATCGATGGGAAGTGCAAAATGATTAAGCAAGGATGGATAGAGGACAACGATACGGCCTACAGCAAAATTAAAGAGAGCTTTGGAGAAAAGAGAACGACCTGTATGAATATCAAAAGCTCAGCTGGAAAACCAGTGCTAAGCACAGACGGGAAAGCAGAATGTTGGAAGGAGTATATAGAGGGTCTACACAAGGGCGATGTATTTGAGGGCTATATTATGGAAATGGAAGAGAACGTAAATGAAGATGAGACGGGAGATATGACACTGCGTGGTGAATTTGACAAAGCACTGAAAGACCTAAGTCTAAAAAAGTTTAATAACCCACGGCTGCAAAATACTATCACGAATTCTTTACAGACGAATGGAAAAACTGGTAGAAGCCGACCTCGGGGAAGATCAGTTTGGATTCCGTAGAAATGTTGGACAACTCGAGGTATACTGTCCATACGACTTACCTCAGAAGATAGATTAAGGAAAGGCAAACCTAAGTTTCTAGTATCTGTAGACTTGGAGAAAGCTTTTGACGATGTTGACTGGAATACCCTCTTTAAACTGATGAAGGTGGCAGGGGTAAAATACAGAGACGAAGGGCTATTTACAATTTGTACCAAAATCAGATGGCAGTTATAAGAGTCGAGGGGCAAGAAAGGGAAGCACTGGTTGAGAAGGGAGAGAGACATGGTTGCAGCATATCCCCGATTTTTATTCAATCTGTAGATTGAGCATAAATTAAAAGAAACAAAAGAAAATTTTGAGTAGGAATTAAAATCCATGGAGAACAACTAAAAACTTTGTGGTTTGCCGATGACATTGTAATTCTGTCAGAAACAGAAAAGCACCTGGAATAGCTTTTCAACAGAATGGACAGTGTTGAAAGGAGGATATAAGATGGACATCAATAAAAGCAAAACGATGATAATGAAATGCATTCGACCGAAATCCGGTTATGCTGACTAGGAAATGAGAAACTTAAAGTAGTAGTCGAGTTTTGCTATTTGGGGAGCAACATAACTGATGATGGTCGAAGTGGAGAGGATATAAAATGTAGACTGGCTATGACAAGGAAAGCATTTCTGAAGAAGAGAAATTTGTTAACATCGAGTATTAAGTGTCGGGAAGTCTTTTCTGAAAGTATTTGTATGGAGCGTAGCCAAGTATGGAAGTGAAACATGGACGATAAAAAATAGTTTAGGCAAGAAGAGAATAGGATCTTTCGAAATGTGGTGTTACAGAAGGATGCCGAAGGTTATAGGGGAAGATCACTTAACTAATGTGGAGGTACAGAACAGAATTGTGGAGAGGAGGAAATTGTGGCACAGTCTGACTAAAAGAAGGAACCAGTTAACTGGAAACGTTCTGAGGCACCATGGGATCACTAATTTAGCATTGGAGGGAATCGTTGAGGGTAAAAATCGTAGAGGTAGACCAAGAGACGAATGTGCTAAGCAGATTCAGAAGGATGTAGGTTGCAGTAGTTACTCAGAGACGAAGAAGCTTGCGCAGGATAGAGTATCATGGAGAGCTGCATCAAAGTTTCTGAACTGAAGACCACAACAACAACTAATTTGTAAAGCAAGCAGAGCGCTGAAACTGTCAGATTCGTGGGAGTTTGATTCTGTAAATAATCGATGGTGAGGGGTTAATGTTTTTATACGTGGGTTCCGGTGGCTCGTAGTAAGGTAATAATGTAGTTATAATTTGTTCAGTTTGTTATTCCAGTCGCCTTTGTTTGCGTGTGTGCAGTGCACTCCTCATACTGTTCAACTGCAATACTGTTTACTGTACATGGGGACCCTTTGCTAAGGTTCCTTAAATCGCTACACGCTTCTTCTTTTGACTACAATGACTCACTATATTTTTTTGTAATTTTTTCTTACTGATGCTACAGTAGGTGATATCTAGTAGACTGCTGTAATAAAGTTAGTATCTAACTATGATACTTTTGACTGGAACTGGTGATGAATAAATATTTATTTTATTAGCAGTTCTTGGGTGTACATAAACAAGAGTGTAATTTTTATGATCTGTATCACACCACATGCACAAAGTATCTATATTTGTGAAGAAAAGGCAGCAGATCAGTGTCGGAATATCTATTTAATACCTGACGGACTGGAATGGTTGATTGCTGCGTACACGCAAAAATAGTAAATGAAACGTAATACCGGCCAGTTTAGGTTCAGAAAAGTCAAGGATACCCGATCACCAGTTTTGATTTTCTCTTTTGTAATGACAGGAAGAACTAAGTATAAACCGAACACCTTATGATAAACTCAGATTTAAAGTTTTGTCTTCGACAGTGTAAATGGAAACTAGATACGGAGAACAGATGAATTACAGAGACTCTCAAGTAATTTCCTATTTGCCAGTACTAATTAGTACTAAAACAAATTAAAGGTGAATAAATAGAACCTTTTCGTAGAAAAGTGTCGTTTGAGGAAGAGAGAATGGGGAAAAATTAGAACAGTACTAAACTGCAAGGGGCAAAAATCAGAAACCTTTGGTTTCCAGATGACACCAACCTCTGAAATTAACAACTTACAATGGCTTTGGAATGGAAACACTGTCAAACATGTATGAAGCCGAAAGCGGCGTAGAAACAAGCTAAAATTTTCAGTTGCTTTAAAAATTAAAAAATAAGAAAAAAGGTAAGCTTAACGCGGGGAAGTGTAGAAGTAGAAACTTATCCAACAATATAAAAGAAAACTTTTATATGAATGACAGCTACAATTACTTGCCTCCCAAGGGTGTTTGGCTTTCATTTTCGCACTAACTCTTCGCAAACTGTTCTTGTTTCGCAAGTGGTAATGTTGGATGCACTCGCTGACTGGACTCAAATCAGTGCGGCAACAACGCAAGCACGTCGCCTTTCAAGTGTGTCATCGATTAGCGGCGACAGAAGTGCTCCGGCTTTTTACGTGTGAGTTCGATTCCCAGCGTCTACTGTCACTGTTCGCATGTAAAGATTGGGTTCTGTGGCAAAACTGTAACACTGATTAATGACAAAATACCTCAAACGCTGCACTACAAGCTTTCGCATTATAGTTTTTTCTTTTAAATTTTCTGAAAAGTCTTTCATCGAAACTCTTCTCTAGATAACACTAACACTTTATCCTCTTTCATACTCATTATGGCGAGAACTAACTACCTTTTTCGGGTACGCAAATGAGAAGGTACGGTACACATAATGAACCGTATAATCGTCGTCATTCTATCGTCAGTCGATAGGGTGTGTGTGTGTGTGTGTGTGTGTGTGTGTGTGTTTGTGTGTGTGTGTGTGTGTAGTATGTGCAAATGGTACAGCATCAGAGATTTATACAGTCATGTTCAGAAAAAATACATCATGAACGACTAGAGGTAGGACGTTCATATTCACAGGACATGTACATTAGTATGTTCTGCAGAAATGATTAATATTTCAATCAGGTTCAGTATGTGTCCTGTTGCCTATTGGGCACAGTATCCGCCAAGGGCCCTAATACCTTGTACCATGCGTGAGGCGCGTATAAGGCGCGAATTGTATCCTGCAGCATAGTTATCCATGACGCTTTCACCCGGTTCCAAAGCACATCTGTGGTGGTTGGCATTGGGTCACAGCACTGCATCCGTCGTTTTACCATATCCCAGACATTTTCGGTTGGTGAACTCTCGGGCCAAGGTAAAAGACTGACATCCTGTGACACCAATAAGGCACGTTCTCGTGCAACATCATGTGGTCGTGGGTTGTCTTGCTGAACAATGGTTTCTGAAGTGTTCAGGGAGTGCATGGCTACGGGTCGCAGAATGTCATTAACGTAGGTCACTCTGATCACAGTGCCTCGAGTGTGTCTTGTGGGCCGGCCGGGGTGGCCGAACGGTTCTAGGCGCTACAGTCTGGAACCGAGCGACGGCTACGGTCGCAGGTTCGAATCTTGCCTCGGGCATGGATGTGTGTGATGTCCTTTGGTTAGTTAGGTTTAAGTAGTTCTAAGTTCTAGGGGACTGATGACCTCAGATGTTAAGTCCCATAGTGATCAGAGCCATTTGAACCATTTTGTGTCTTGTGGGAACGCAGTCGCTGTGGTGTCACTACTCCTGTCGGCAGCTGACAAAATGCAGCCATCATTTTCAAACAAATAGAACCTGGATTCATACGAAATCACTATCTGATGCCATTCCTGTCCCCAGTGACGTCCCACACGAGAAACAAGCTCCCGGATGGATGCATTACATTCTCTCACGCACTGTTTCAAAATCACAGATTTGACGGCACGGTTCGCTCATACGTCTACGAGACATTTTGCACTTCTGCTCAAGTCACACTGATCCATTATATTCGATTTATAGCGAGAACTGGAGCTGCAGGCCTATCTTACCAGTAGATTCTGTTGCGACGCGAATCAATGTTGACCGTCCTCAAGGTTCCAATCCTAAATATTTCTGTGGGACATACATGTTCTACCCCTAGTCATTCGAGATGTTCTATTTTTTCTGAACATGAGTGTATTATGAAATAATGTCAATACAGGGTGTTTTGGCTGTTATAGGTGTCGATCGACAGGTGAAAGTAGTGCACGATGAAACATGCAAATGATCATAATAACCATAGATCCGGAAACCAATACTTTCCCCGACGCAAAGTATTACGACTGAGTCTATAAATGCTTTACAATGAAATCCCAGAGGATCCAAACTGCAGAACTGATCCTAACGCAAACATAGTACAACAAGTGTTCCGCGTGAAGGCAGACTCTGGCAAGTCTCTTCATCGATTCCCATACATGTTCAAGAGTCCCAGTCGAGCTCCGAATAGATTGACAGCCATCCACGATACGTTCCCGGGATATATGGACAATGCAGACAGAACTGGAATACCAAAGCTTTCAAATATCTGCACAAAAAGCAAAAAATTCTACGGGTCCAAGTCGGGAGACCTGGAAGCTCATGGAAGTCGCGAGCCACGACCCACACAGTCAAAGGTTCGTGCTATTTACACGCCAAAAGCCTCATAAAAGTGTGCCTGTGCTTCGTTTTACAATACTACCAATTAAGCACTCTTTCACACCAAGGACTATCTTACAGACAGTCAATTAGCCTCAGTTGCAGGAAACGAAAACATTAGCCGACCACGATATTACTGCACTTGAGTGTGAGGGAGCTTCGGTCTGCTCATCTTGAGTCTGCGTGTAATCGGGGTTGATAGTATACAGGGTGGTCCTTTGATCGTGACCGGGCCAAATATCTCACGAAATAAGCATCAAACGATTAAACTAAAGAACGAAACTCGTCTAGCTTGAAGGGGGAAACCAGATGGCGCTATGGTTGGCCCGCCAGATGGCGCTGCCATAGGTCAAACGGATATCAACTGCTTTTTTTTTTAAATAGGGACCCCCATTTTTTATTACATATTAGTGTAGTACGTAAATAAATATGAATGTTTTAGTTGGACCACTTTTTTCGCTTTGTGATAGATGGCGCTGTAATAGTCACAAACGTGTAAGTACGTGGTATCACGTAACATTGCGCCAGTGCGGCCGGTATTTACTTCGTGATACATTACCCGTGTTAAAATGGACGGTTTACTAATTGCGGAAAAGGTCGATATCGTGTTGATGTATGGCTATTGTGATCAAAATTCCCAACTGGCGAGTGCTATATATGCTGCTCGGTATCCAAAATAACATCATCCAAGTGTCCAGACCGTTCGCCGGATAGTTACGTTATTTAATTAAACAGGAAGTGTTCAGCCACATGTGAAACGTCAACCACGACCTGCAACAAATGAAGATGCCCAAGTAGGTGTTTTAGCTGCTGTCTCGGCTATTCCGCACATCAGTAGCAGACAGATTGCGCGAGAATCGGGAATCTCTAAAACGTCGGTGTTGAGAATGCTACATCAACATCTATTGCACCCGTCCATATTTCTATGCACCAGGAATTGCATGGTGGCGACTTTGAACGTCGTGTACAGTTCTGCCACCGGGCACGAGAGAAATTACGGGATGATGTCAGATTTTTTTGCAGGCGTTCTATTTAACGACGAAGCGTCATTCACCAACAGCGCTAACGTAAACCGGCATAATATGCTCTACTGGACAACGGAAAATCCACGATGGCTTTGACAAGTGGAACGTCAGCGACCTTGGCGGGTTAGATGTATGCTGCTGCATTATGGGAGGAAGGATAATTGCCCCCCTTTTATCGATGGCAATCTAAATGGTGCAATATATGCTGATTTCCTACGTATTGTTCTACCGATGTTACTACAAGATGTTTCACTGCATGACAGAATGGCGATGTACTTCCAACATGATGGATGTCCGGCGCATAGCTCGCGTGCTGTTGAAGCTGTACTGAATAACATATTTCATGACAGGTGGATTGGTCGTCGAAGCATCACGGAAGGCGAACTACTCGCTGTCGAGAGGAATGTCGTTACACGTATTGCCAAATGCATGGAGCTTGACGAACATAATTTTGAACATTTATTGCATTAATGTGGTATTTACAGGTAATCACGCTGTAACAGCATGCGTTCTCAGAAATAATAAGTTCACAAAGGTACATGTATCACATTGGAACAACCGAAAAAAAATGTCTAAACGTACCTACGTTCTGTTCTGTATTGTAGTTTAAAAAACCTACCTGTTACCAACTGTTCGTCTAAAATTGTGACCCATATGTTTGTGATTATTACAGCGTCATCTATCACAAATCGAAAAAAAAGGGTTCCAACTAAAACATTTGTATTTCTTTACGTATCCGTTTGACCTATGGCAGCGCCATCTAGCGAGCCAACGATAGCACCATCTGGTTTCCCCCTTCAAGCTAGAGAAGTTTCGTTCTTTGTAGTTTTTTCGTTTGACGCTTATTTCGGGAGATATTTGGCCCGGTCACGATCAATGGACCACCCTGTATACACAACTTACCTGAAACCATAGTCAGTGCGATGCGTTTTCCTTAGGCACCACTCTAAGTGGTCACTGTAACGACACGGTGTGTTTCCGATAACGACCAAGGACATTTATATGGTGGTTAAGTAGTACAAACGTCTAGGATGACGGCCAGGTAGGAAATGGGGCATTTAGGATTTACATTTATTTCCATTTTTTCCTTGTTTCTCTGTCGCCTACTCACCATTTCTATCTGTACTACACGTCTGTTTGTGCTCAACAGCTGCACGCCTGTTCGACACTGCACATCTCAGCAAGCCATCGTTCACCGCTGTCGTCTATGACTTGTGGAACATGGCAGTTGCCTCGGCGCCGGTTTTGGGTATTGCCATTGTGCCATGTATGGTACACTTTAACCACGGCGACACCTGGTCTGTTACAAACTGTCATTTCGGGAATACTTCCACCTTTGGCCCGAAAGCCAATGATCGTGCCCCGCTGGACGTGAGAAAAAGCGCTTCGTTTCCGCATTTCGACAAGGACTGCACTTTTTTCCGCGTCCTCCCGACAGGCGTCAAATTCCGCCCACCTTATTGCACTTGACGTCGAACTTAAGTGGTGGTCACATTAATGTGACACGATCGTGTAGTACTGCATATAGTCCTCAATTTGAGGAAAAAATTACTGAGAATGTACATGTGGATCACAGAAATGATAGAAGTGAATCATAGACTGTGAAAAAAATAAGAGAACCTGTCAGTGTGAGATGTGGTGCTAAAAAAGGTTGCTGAGAAGTAAGTGGAGGGATAGGGAAAGATATGAGAAGATTCTCTTCATAATCTTCGAGGAAAAGAATCTGTGGAAAGCACTCAATACAAGAAGAAACATGGTGGCAGGATGTATGTTACAAAATTTGGGAATAACTTCCAAACCACTAGAAGAAGCCGCAGACGGCAGGAACTGTCGGAGGAGCCAAAGATTTGAATATATCTAAGAGATAATCAACCTCGTTCAGTGTAAGTGCTAATCTGGAAAGAAGAGAATGATATGCGAGAGAAGACAAATCGATCTGAATGTGATCAAAACGATCGAAACAGGAAACTGAATGAACAAATACTTGCGATCAGTGACGGTTAAGGCATTTAGGAACAAATGATAAAATTGCTGTCACCTTCACAGTAAATATTTCACTTATCATCGTCATGATTATAATCCATATGACAATGCTACCACAAATTTAATTGATTTTTCTGTTAACTTCAAGACGACAGAACGGTCTGAAGATGGTCGAAACGATGGAAACCGGTAGCTGAATAAACATATACTTGTGATGAATGACTCTTGTGGCATTTACAAAAATTTCATGCGAGAGGAATTTGTGGATGGATGTGTTGTATCGACTGGAACACTGATGAAAAAAAGGTTGTTCGCAAGGTGCAAGTGATAGTCGGCTGACAGTTGGGAAGGCTACCATGACAGCGGTGCGGCCAGTCGGATTTTCATGTAATACTGGTATTAGCACCTATTGCACCTTGACCAATGACGCTGAATCATATAGTATACGGTGAGGTATGACATATCCATGGACACCGTATCAAAATCGACATCAACGCACAAAAGACAGTTGCTACTTTTACAAGGGACGCATATGGATGTTGACCGGAAAAGAAACAGCTGCCCGTTAAATGCACACTGCAATAAAGACCAAGAGAGAGGAGAAAGCTGGAAGAGTAATGGGTTTTCACTGCAGACGTGACATTGAGATTAATGAAAGCGCCACGGATGGCCTGCAGGCAAGTTAGGCTGAACAAATCGATCCTCAGGCTCCAGAGCCAGCACAGCAACGTACATCTGACATCCATCCAAACAGTGTCTGTTACTGAGATCAGTGAGAGAAAATGGACATGTGACAAAAATTAATATATCGCTCCTTTGGAAAGTGACCTGTGCGTGATCCGTGATTCGGATACAGTGGCAAGGATTTATGTTAAGTGACCTTAAGTATCCTCCCTACGTTTTCGTATCACTTTATTATCTCGAGTTCATACCAAAAGTGACCAAATTTAAGATGTATAAAGACTTCCACTTGTGATGGATAAGTTTAAGAGAACAATAGAATTAAGAATTTTAACTAGGCACCAGATGAAATGAATATGTGTTATATAGAGGTAACAGAAATCAGAAAATCATTTATAGGGTGGTTCAGTAGGTAGAGTACATTGTCAAAATAAATCGAAGAATTGCATAAAGCGTCATCTCTGAAGCAGATTGTGAAATGCTGTTCATGTAACGCGCACAACGATTGAATTGACGAGATATGTGAATCTCGTGGGACCAGTGATCCTTCTTAAATTCCACTGAGAACATCTGCTTTTCGTAACAGTTTTGTAACTTCATCCATCGCCTGCCGCGGTGGCCGTGCGGTTCTAGGCGCTTCAGCCCGGAGCCGCGAGACTGTTACGGTCGCAGGTTCGAATCCTGCCTCAGGCGTGGATGTGTGTGATGTCCTTAGTTAGGTTTAAGTAGTTCTAAGTCTAGGGGCCTGTTGACCTCAGATGTTAAGTCCCATAGTGCTCAGAGCCATTTGAACATTTTTTTTTTTTTTTTTTTGGAACTTAATCCATCCACCAACAACTCCTTGACTTCCAAAATTAGTTCATTACAAATACTTGTAGTCGGCTGGTTAATAAAATATGAGCTTCCGAAATGCTGGATCAGTTGTGTGGCTGGATTATTCACTTGCTACCAGACTGAACTGAAGACGTTGATCTGAAGGCAGTGGAGTTGTTATGAGCGAGAGTAGCTTCTGGAACACACCACGGTAGCGTTGCACAGGCGTTATAGTTCGAGATATACAGGGTGTACATTAATAAAACCGCAGGACGGATTGCGGACTGGGAATGGAGGAACGTTTGTCTGGTAATGCATCGTTGCCACGGTACACGGCGCTGACGAATGAAATTTCCTGTGATTGCTGATAATTAACCTAGCGATTGTAGCAGGTGAAAGGAATAGCAGCGGTTGTCATGCATGATACCGATTGTCGTACGTTGTCTTAAACCATGTTGGTGGGCCACTTGCCTGGAGCTTGTACTAGAGTTCTTGTGAGTATCGTGTGAATCATGGTCCTCCATATCTGGTGTACGCACAGTCTGCCGGTTCCCTGTATGTTCCTCTGTCTGAAAGGATTTATCTCAAAAACACTCAAAAAGGCATTGAAATGGTGTGAGTCATGCTGCCCCTCGACCGTTTCCGTCTGCTTCGCCGTACACAGATACCATCTCGGCCTGTTCCCGATACGAATACCACACAATTCTGCGTCTATCACGCAGCCTGCAACCCAGAGCACGTGGTTAGAGGAACTTTCATTCGACAACGTCATCTAGATTTGTAACGGTGTATTTATGGACACATGTTCAGAGGACGTTTTTTCCCCCATTTTCAGTCAGGAATCCGTCTCTGCAGTTTGTCGATTTTATTGATGCTCACCCTGTATAGAGGGAGCATCCAACCATAGCATAAATAGACCGTAATTATACGGATTACTGGTTCCTAAATTTCACCTTTACAGGTAGCGAAACAATAAACGCAAGAACTACTAAACGGTACCTCTTCTTGTTTTTTGACCTCAGTCCTCGACTAGTTCGATGCGGCCCGCCACGACTTCCTATAGTGCACCAACGCCTTCATATCAGAGTAGCACTTGCAACCAGAGTCCTCGATTATTTGCTGCATATATGCCGATCTTCCTCTACAGTTTTTACCGTCTATAGCTCCCTATAGTACCACGGAAGTTATTCCAGGATTAGTATATTTCCCACCATCCTGTCCCTCCTCTTGTCAGTGTTTTCCATACATTCTTTTCCTCCTCGAGTCTGCGGAGAACCTCCTCATCGTTATCGGTTCACCTAATTTACGTCTTTCTACAGCACCACATGTTAAACGAGTTGGTTCCCCTTACTTCACTCTAAGGTGTAGTATCAATCGATATTCTACGCTCAGTAGAGAGTTCATTCCATTCATTATGTCCTGTAATTCTTTCTCGCTTTCTCTGATTAGTGCAACGTCATCACAGACATCGTTTGGAGTCTGCCATTTTTCACATGAAACTGTCTTTTGTTACGCTACTTTCCTCAGAACTTCTAACACTTTGCACAATGTTGCATTGTCCAACGGTTTTTCTAGGCCTATAGATCGTTTGGAAGTGCCTTTTCTTATGTCTTCCTTCTATTATAAAGCGCTGCGTCAAGACTGCCTTTCTGGTACCTTTACTTTTCTTAAAAAGAAACACATCCTCACCTAAAGACTGCCAGTTTTCTTTTATATCTTTCTACATAATAAACTTGCGTGCAATTTGAAAGTATGAGCTATTAATTTGATTGTGCAGTGATTCCCACATTTGCCCTTGCTGTTTTCGGAATTGTGTGTATGAGATTTTTCCGAAAGTTTGATGCTATGTCTCCAGCCTCAAAAATTTTGCACGTCAACTCGAATGGCCGTTTGTTTGCCACTTCCTGTTGTGATTTTACAAATTTCGATTGGAATGTTCTCTTCCCATTCCGCTTTATTTGATCGCAAGTGTTGCAAAAGCTTTATCAAATTCGGTCTATAACTGTCCATTTTCAGCTCGGTGAATAGTTTCGGACACCTGTGTCCATTTTCAAACCATCCGTGGGTCACAAATACAGGCCACAGTCCGTGTACAGAAACTACCCCTGCAATAATCAAAGCGGCAAGATCGGCCATATACCGTTTTGATTACTGCAGGGATAGTTTCTTAGCCTGTATTTGTGGCAATTACAGCACGGATGGTATTAAAATGAATGCAGGTATCCGAAACTAGTCACCATCAAGAAACAAAAAACAGATACTTTTCAATGCAACTTATGACTAAGCTGCAACCATTTATTTCAATTACAAGACAAGTTGCCGACGTATTTTCACCTGCAACGTGCTGCAAGTTCGTAAAAACCTTTTGTTTAAATTTCATCCAAGGCTGACTTCACTGTTCTGTGTGCTCAATCATTCCTTCCGATGACCATTTCTTTTTCGGTTTTGTACATCTTATTTCCGTAGCCACTTTGCTTTAGCTTCTTTGCTCTTACTATTTATACCACTCCCAAATGACGCATATTTCTGTATTTCTTAGTTTTCTTGATCGTTTTTCTACTTCTTTCTTTCAGTAAATCAACTGAAGTGTTTCTTGTGTTACCCTAGGTTTCTTCACAGTTAACTTTTATGTACCTATATTTATTTGTCTGCCCAACTTCTTTGATTTTCGATTCATCTTCAACTGAATTGCCTATTGTGGTATTCTTTTTCGCAAGGTTCAGAGAGCCTCAAACGTACCTCATTCTTTCTCACTAATTCAGTTTCCCACTTCTTTCCACGCTGATTTTTCTTAAAGATTCTCTTAACTTTGAGCCAATTGATAATTATAGATAAACTGTGGTCCCAGTCTATATTTGTCTTTGTGTAGACCTTGAAATCCAATGTAGGTGAAGTTTATTAGAGAACTGAGTTACGCTTTCTCACCTCTCGTTCCCGATATCGAGCATATATTATCCCATAACTAACCTCAGTTCCTTCCCGTATCTCGGCGTTCCAATCTCCCATGATTATTAGGTTGTCATCTTCCATTACATAGTGAGTAACCCGTCCATTGGACTGGTATCACCTACGTATTCATCTGCTCTAGTGACGTCGGCTTGTATTGCAGAATTATTGTTGTCTGCTGTATATTAACGATATGCAGACTCACGAAGGACAGTGCGACGACATACAGCGCACCAGTCAAGCAGCACAATATGTTCCGTGAAGCTCACTTTGATAGGACATCAATGTCACGTGTTCGTATCTGAGTCTTTTATTTTTTCCATCTTTTCTCTCATACATGCTGAATGTAAGTTGCAACAGATTTTTCATAACTAATTTTAATGTTTCACTGGATGATATCTATTTATTTGACAGAATTTGGTGATACAACTGTTTTCTTTTGCTGTTGGCAAAGCAGCTATCTGGGCAATGTATATTTCACTTAAATATTTATTTTTAAGATACCCAAGTGTGTGAATGTTTTAAAGAGGCAACCTGCTAATTCTTTTATGTGCATATATGATTATCCCGCCTCTTGCTAATAGTTATGTTGTTTGTTTTGGGTCCTGCTGCTAAAGGAAGCATTAAAAATGTATGTGCATCAACAGTTTTACCATATAATGCAATTTTAAGCATGTATTTGTTTTCTTGTGCTGCCAAAAGACGTTCCCCCAATACACATGCATCGACTCATGAGGCTGTTTTTAATGTGAAGAGAAGCTGTGCACTGTGTGTGAAGTAAACTTGCTTAGCAGGAAGAAAATCAAGCTTCATCAGCAGCCAAACTGTCACCTGAAACATTTACATAGTCATTTGAAAGATGTGATAAAGCCTTGAAGAAGAATAAACACATAGATGAAGAATATTTCAGTGCTTAACAGCTTATCCAGTTTAAATGAAGGGTTGTCAGATCAGTATGCCAAGACAGGACAATGTTCGAAATTAGAATTACATTAATACCTTCAACAGCTAACAGGCGTTGATATACATCAACGGGGACAGGTGAAAATGTGTGCCCCGACCGGGACTCGAACCCGTGATCTGCTTATACGGCAGACGCTCTATCCATCTGTGCCACCGAGGGCACAGAGGATAGTGCGACTGCAGGGACTATCTCGCGCACGCCTCCCGCGAGACCCACATTCTCACCTTTTATGTACACACACTACATTCGTAGTGTCCCACCCCAACACACTCATTACTCGTCGAAGACATTCTTACCAAGTCCCGTAAGAGTTCGGGGAATATGTGTGCATCTGCACAGAAGAAGAAGGTCATGGCCGCTGTTTTCAGAACTATATACTTATATGGATATGGTTTCTGTTCTTTCGGACATGTCCGAAAGAACAGACACCATATCCATATAAGTATAAGATTATGTTCTGTCGGTCTTACAAAACATGGTGTTTTGTATCACTGATTACATTCTACAAAAACATATGAGTGTGTTAGAGTTATATTTAAAACTTTCTTGTAATATACATGTCCACGGAATACCTTTCATTTGTGAGGTAGCTGTTCAGAGAAGACTATTTCTGAACTTGAGTCCCAGCTGAAACTTTAATGGTCAGTTGATAATCACTTGGTATTCCAGTCTAGTGTGGCTGAACTAGTAAAAATGCCGAAAAACTTTTGTGACGGAAAGCAAAGTAAATGTAAATACAGTAACGTAATTAGCTTAGAAGGGCAGCCAACAAGATTTGTGATAAAGTGCAGTGGTTAATAAATTGCTAGTTTGTTTTGTTTATGAATGTAGAGCCGGCCGATGTGGCCAAGTGGTTCTAGGCGCTTCAGTCTGGAACCGCGTGACCCCTACGGTCGCAGGTTCGAATCCTGCCTCGGGCATGGATGTGTGTAATGTCCTTAGGTTAGGTTTAAGCAGTTCTAAGTTCTAGGGGACTGATGACCTCAGATGTTAAGTCCCATAGTGCTCATAGCACTATGAAAGTAGAATTACGATCTGAGTTCACAAAGCACTGGAGTATTGTTTTGTTGGATATAAAAAGACGATTTAAATGTATGACCCATTTGTTGTTCAAATTCCTGTTCACAGACATCATGGCTGAATAAATGTCCACTAACGATTGTAATGGTTAGCCAAAATTATGAATGAAATACATATTCCCGATTGTGCAAAACTTCCAGACGGCATTGATACTGTGTGGACTGAACTAAACATTGTTTGTAGGGCAAAATGTGTGAGAGACATAGACTTGACGTAAAGTGTAAGCTCATGATTTTAGTGGCAATTTTTAATTGCACGTAAGCTCAATCAATAATTGACATACAATGTTATGTCTTCCTCTGACTTAACAGCTTCATTTCGGTGCTTACACACATTTTAGAAGTGAAATGATCGGAAAGATCTCTTGAAGTTTGCACTGTTATCTATTGCAGATAACAAATCGACTTAAATTAAAAGGGTCGGCTGTCTTGTCGCGTTGTAATCAATGCTTAACGGACAAAATTTCGCATCAACAAACGAAGTTCTCAACTGTCTGAATATGGCTATCCCTCCATGAATATAAGTCGTATCTAAGAACATACTCAGATGGGACTGTCAATTCATTGGCTCTTTTAGTAGAGCAAGCAAGTTTCGCACAGATTTTTAAGGAAGAAACACTTGTTTTGATGTCAACAAGGTAGAGGACTGCCGTATCTCCTGGCTTCAGCACCGCTTCCCTTTCTGCTAACGTCCTCGGCCACCAAACTCGGCGAACAGCTTCGTACATAATAAACCAGTTTATTAGATGATACGAGGACAAATGCGAGGGTTCTACATTTACGTCTATTTAGATACTCCGCAAGCCACCGTACGGAGCATGGCGGAGGGTATCTTGTACCACCTGTGGTCATTTCCTTTCCCTTTTCACTAGTAAATGGAGCGAGCACTGAATTCTCTCATCTTCGTTACCCTTACACGGAATGTGCGTTGGTGACAGTAGAATCGTTCTTCAGTCACCCTCAAGTGCTGGTTCCCTAAGTGTTCGTAATAGTACCTTGCGAAAAGAATGTCGTCTACCCATCAGGCATTTCCATTTAGTCCGCAGCTCGTGGTCGTGCGGTAGCGTTCTCGCTTCCCACGCCCGGGTTCGATTCCCGGCGGGGTCAGGGATTTTCTCTGCCTCGTGATGACAGGTTAGTTAGGTTTAAGTAGTTCTAAGTTCTAGGGGACTGATGACCATAGATGTTAAGTCCCATAGTGCTCAGAGCCCTTTGAGCCATTTGAACCATTTCCATTTGGGATCACAGAACATCTCCGTAATACCTGCATGCTGTTCGAATCTATCGGTAACAAATCTAGCAATACGTCTGTCAACTGCTGCGATGTCTTCCTCCCATTCTCGCACTCACATGACAATGTTGTCCAACGATGCATTTGGCTTCATAATTTGCTACTCGGTCGTTTGCGCGCCACCTTTCCTTAACTCAAAATGATACATTTACTCTTCTGAATTGCCGATCTAAGTTTGTACCACCATAGCGGAAATGCCCTGTATACTGAGCAACAGCCGGCCGCTGTGGCCGAGTCGTTCTAGGCGCTTCAGTCCGGAACCACGCTGCTCTTACGGTCGCAGGTTCGAACCCTGCCTCGGTCATGGATGTGTGTGACGTCCTTAGGTTAGTGAGGTTTACGTAGTCCTAAGTCTAGGGGACTGATGACCTCAGATGTTAAGTCCCATATTGCTTACAACCATTTGAACTAAGCAACATTTTCCTCCACGTTCCTCATTTCCTCAGGTAAGTGACTGAATGTTTACCAACCCCAAGGACATTAGAAAGAAGGATCACGATCTGGTTCGTCGGTTTCTGTAGTACGACACTCGCACTGCAGAAGATGTTGCGTAGTCGCCTCTGACACTATGAGATAGCACCCTCCCCTCCACACACATACACACACACACACACACACAAACACACACACACACACACACACACACACACACACACACACACACGTATACAGGGTGAGTCACATAACGTTACCGCTGGATATATTTCGTAAACCACATCAAATACTGACGAACCGATTCCACAGACCGAACGTGAGGAGAGGGGCTAGTGTAATTGTTTAATACAAACCATACAAAAATGAACGGAAGTATGTTTTTTAACACAAACCTACGTTTTTTAAATGGAACCCCGTTAGTTTTGTTAGCACATCTGAACATATAAACAAATACGTAATCAGTGCCGTTTGTTGCATTGTAAAATGTTAATTACATCCGGAGATATTGTAACCTAAAGACGACGCTTGAGTACCACTCCTCCGCTGTTCGATCGTGTGTATGGGAGAGCACCGAATTACGTAGGGATGCAAAGGGAACGGTGATGGACCTTAGGTACAGAAGAGACTGGAACAAAACATTACGTCCACATGCTAACACCTTTTTATTGGTCTTTTTCACTGACGCACATGTACATTACCATGAGGAGAGAGGTACACGTACACACGTGGTTTCCGTTTTCAATTACGGAGTGGAAGAGAGTGTGTCCCGACATGTCAGGCCAATAGATGTTCAATGTGGTGGCCATCATTTGCTGCACACAATTGCAATCTCTGGCGTAATGAATGTCGTACACGCCGCAGTACATCTGGTGTAATGTCGCCGCAGGCTGCCACAATACGTTGTTTCATATCCTCTGGGGTTGTAGGCACATCAAGGTACACATTCTCCTTTAACGTACCACACAGAAAGAAGTCCAGAGGTGTAAGATCAGCAGAACGGGCTGCTCAATTTATGCGTCCTCCACGTCCTATGAAACGCCCGTCGAACATCCTGTCAAGGGTCAGCCTAGTGTTAATTGCGGAATGTGCAGGTGCACCATCATGCTGATACCACATACGTCGACGCGTTTCCAGTGGGACATTTTTGAGCAACGTTGGCAGATCATTTTGTAGAAACGCGATGTATGTTGCAGTGCTCTCCGATACACACGATCGAACAGCGGAGGAGTGGTACTCAACCGTCAACTTTAGGTTACGATATCTCCGGATGTAATTAACATTTTGCAATGCAACAAACAGCACTGATTACGTATTTGTTTATATGTTCAGATGTGCTAACAAAACTAACGGGATTCCATTTAAAAAAACGTAGGTTTGTGTTAAAAAGCATACCTCCGTGTATTTTTGTATGGTTTGTATTAAACAATTACACTAGCCCCTCTCCTGTCGTTCAGTCTGTGGAATCGGTTCGTCAGTATTTGATGTGGTTTACGAAATATATCCAGCGGTAACGTTAGGTGACCCACCCTGTATATTCGCTGAAGGTGGGGCATCTTTTTTCCCAGAGGACGGCGATCAGCCTGAGCAAAGAGGCGGAAATCGAATCATGTCCGTGTGGCGTCAGCGCTTTCCCCGGACGTGGTCTCACTGCGGCGATCCGTGAAAAAAGGGACGCTGTCTGGATGAGCGACAAGCGGCTGCAAAAGCGGAACGCTGTTAGCCGCCTGTCGCAGTGGCTGTCCGGGCTGGCGAACCGCCGCCGGCGCTTCGTGGCCAGACAGCAAAAGAGGTTCCGCTGCTCGACTTCTGCTGGGCCCCGATGCTTCCTGGGATATAGTTGACAGGTAGCACTATAATGGCACTTCTTATCTTTATTTTATTGGGTTGGCGCGTAAGTTCGTAGCTAAACACAACAGATGCACATAACAGCGACTATATCAGTACATTCTCCTTCACCAACGGTCTGGAGTAACTTTTCCATTCCGCAACTGTGGAAATCACTTGCTTTTGAGGCGAAGAACGCATCGAGCCAAGTTCGGAGCGCATTTCCATCCGGAAGCGAAGTTTAGTTATTTAAATGGTTCAAATGGCTCTGAGCACTATGGGACTCAACATCTGTGGTCATCAGTCCCCTAGAACTTAGAACTACTTAAACCTAACTAACCTAAGGACATCACACACATCCATGCCCGAGGCAGGATTCGAACCTGCGACCGTAGCGGTCACGCGGTTCCAAACTGACGCGCCTAGAACCGCACGGCCACACCGGCCGGCTTTATTTATTTACACTCCTGGAAATTGAAATAAGAACACCGTGAATTCATTGTCCCAGGAAGGGGAAACTTTATTGACACATTCCTGGGGTCAGATACATCACATGATCACACTGACAGAACCACAGGCACATAGACACAGGCAACAGAGCATGCACAATGTCGGCACTAGTACAGTGTATATCCACCTTTCGCAGCAATGCAGGCTGCTATTCTCCCATGGAGACGATCGTAGAGATGCTGGATGTAGTCCTGTGGAACGGCTTGCCATGCCATTTCCACCTGGCGCCTCAGTTGGACCAGCGTTCGTGCTGGACGTGCAGACCGCGTGAGACGACGCTTCATCCAGTCCCAAACATGCTCAATGGGGGACAGATCCGGAGATCTTGCTGGCCAGGGTAGTTGACTTACACCTTCTAGAGCACGTTGGGTGGCCGGGATACATGCGGACGTGCATTGTCCTGTTGGAACAGCAAGTTCCATTGCCGGTCTAGGAATGGTAGAACGATGGGTTCGATGACGGTTTGGATGTACCGTGCACTATTCAGTGTCCCCTCGACGATCACCAGTGGTGTACGGCCAGTGTAGGAGATCGCTCCCCACACGATGATGCCGGGTGTTGGCCCTGTGTGCCTCGGTCGTATGCAGTCCTGATTGTGGCGCTCACCTGCACGGCGCCAAACGCGCATACGACCATCATTGGCACCAAGGCAGAAGCGACTCTCATCGCTGAAGACGACACGTCTCCATTCGTCCCTCCATTCACGCCTGTCGCGACACCACTGGAGGCGGGCTGCACGATGTTGGAGCGTGAGCGGAAGACGGCCTACCGGTGTGCGGGACCGTAGCCCAGCTTCATGGAGACGGTTGCGAATGGTCCTCGCCGATACCCCAGGAGCAACAGTGTCCCTAATTTGCTGGGAAGTGGCGGTGCGGTCCCCTACGGCACTGCGTAGGATCCTACGGTCTTGGCGTGCATCCGTGCGGCGCTGCGGTCCGGTCCCAGGTCGACGGGCACGTGCACCTTCCGCCGACCACTGGCGACAACATCGATGTACTGTGGAGACCTCACGCCCCACGTGTTGAGCAATTCGGCGGTACGTCCACCCTGCCTCCCGCATGCCCACTATACGCCCTCGCTCAAAGTCCGTCAACTGCACATACGGTTCACGTCCACGCTGTCGCGGCATGCTACCAGTGTTAAAGACTGCGATGGAGCTCCGTATGCCACGGCAAACTGGCTGACACTGACGGCGGCGGTGCACAAATGCTGCGCAGCTAGCGCCATTCGACGGCCAACACCGCGGTTCCTGGTGTGTCCGCTGTGCCGTGCGTGTGATCATTGCTTGTACAGCCCTCTCGCAGTGTCCGGAGCAAGTATGGTGGGTCTGACACACCGGTGTCAATGTGTTCTTTTTTCCATTTCCAGGAGTGTAATCGTATGGTGATTTTATACAACATACAGTTGATATAAAGCAAATGATTTTATACAATATACATATGATACAAGACAAGATTAAACCTTCAAGTCCGTGTTTTTCAACCAGTTAATTAACCTGGGTGTGAGAGTGAACAAGTCATCGGGAATTCCAGGGTATGAATGAAGTGTTTCTAGGCAGCTCTAAAAGCCACAAACGGAAACCAAATAATGGACTACCACATGGATCTGTTTTAGCCCCATCACTGTTCAATTTATACATTAATCATTTACCAACCACAATATCAATTACATTTATCTGTACTGATGACATCGCACTGGTAGCACAGAGCAGTAATTTCGAAGATGGTGAACGAATTCTTACGGAGGATCTGGAGAAGGTGTCATCTTTCTTTAAGACCTGGAGACTGATCCAAATCACATCAAAAACTGAAGTCTCTTGTTTCCATCTAGCGAATCGGGCTGCGAACTACAAACCAAGAGTTCTGCTCAATAGACAAACGTTGTTTCATATCCTCTGGGGTTGTAGGCACATCAAGGTACACATTCTCCTTTAACGTACCACACAGAAAGAAGTGCAGAGGTGTAAGATCAGCAGAACGGGCTGCCCAATTTATGCGTCCTCCACGTCCTATGAAACGCCCGTCGAACAATCCTTTCCCAAAATATATCGGAATCACTCTAGATAGAACCCTGTTGTGTTTAGCTACGAACTTACGCGCCAACCCAATAAAATAAAAGGAAGAGATACCTTTATAGTGCTACCTCTCAACCAGCATTGGACTAAATGTTCAATTGTCTGCTCTTCTTGATTACATTCACACATTGTGAACTGATTCAGCCCAATTTGTACCTGAAGTAGCTACAACAACCATGTCCAGCCCTTAACCTGTTGAAGCGGCACCAAAGTTTCCTCGGTAGGTCAAAACCTTTTGGCTTCTTTGAGGGATCAAGGTGATGTGCTCTTGTTCCCAACGTTTAAGTTGACCATTCGTGCTTCCAGCTTTTATTTAGATCAAAACCATCCGCAATGAGTTGTCCTGCAGTAACACTTGCTGGTCTTCTTGATCGCAATCGTTGCTGTGGCGGATGACAGAATTCCTGGTGCAGTGGTAGAGAAGGTGATGCAGAGATTTTATTGGCCTCCTTCAGTATAGCTTGTTTCCGCCTTAAGTGAGATGGAGGGATGTGACTCAGTACAGGTAACCAGTGGCATGGGGTTGATTTGATGGAACCAGTAATACAGCGCATTGTGTCGTTAAGTTTTGTGTTTACCTTCTTCACATGTCCACTTTCCAACCAAACAGGTACACAGTACTCGGTAGCAGAGTGCACAAGACTGATGCCAGTTAAACGCAGACAGTCAGCAGAGGCTCCCCAGGTGGTACCACTGAGCTTATGTAGTATGCTGTTCCTTGCAGCAACTTTATGAAAAGGCTTGGTGATGTGCTCTTTGTAGCTCAGGGTTCTATCTAGAGTGATTCCGAGATATTTTGGGAAAGGATTGTACCTCAACGTTTTTCCATTGAGCAGAACTCTTGGTTTGTAGTTCGCAGCACGATTCGCTAGATGGAAGCAAGAGACTTCAGTTTTTGATGTGATTGGGATCAATCTCCAGGTCTTAAAAAAGTTGACATCTTCTCCAGTTCCTCCGTAGGAATTCGTTCACCATCTTCGAAATTACTGCTCTGTGCTACCAGTGCGATGTCATCAGCATAGATGATTTTAGTTGATATTGTGGTTGGTAAATGATTAATGTATAAATTGAATAGTGATGGGGCTAAAACAGATCCCTGTGGTAGCCCATTATTTAGTTTCCGTTTGTGGCTTTTACAGCAGCCTAGAAACACTTCAAATTGCCTTTCACTAAGCATGCTGGGTATTAGATACACAATTTCTCGACTTGGTACAACTTGCAGTAGCTTGTAGATCAGTCTGTGTCACCAGACAGTGTCATACGCGGCTGTCAGGTCGATGAAGGGAGCTGTTGATTTCAGATGGCCATGAAAACCTCCTTCAGTATGGGTAGTTAGAGCAAGAACTTGACCAGTGCAGCTGCGTCCTTGTATGAAGCCAGCTTGTTCAGGAGGGAAAGGAAGTTTTTTGAAGAGATAAATCACTTTACAATAAATAAAAAATAATAACATCAAAAAAATCTAACTCACTGAATAACACAACGTTTCAGAATCTAAAATTGTCATGGAGATAATCTGAGGGCACAGGATCAGGTTAATAAGGTGGGTACAGAGCGACTTTCCATCCCAACTCTTGTATAGCGTTTTTTTTGTCAGTGTAGCAGAATGCGGGTAGGCCTTATTGTGGAGTTACATCACCTTACGCAGTCTTCCTGGTCTTTGATCTCGAACTGCATCTGTAATACGTCTCCGTTGTTGACAGCAAATATCAGTAGTGATGGTAACGTATCTGTGAAGCAATACGTAGTACGCCAAACCCCCACTGTTTCAATCGATGCATGACCTTAGCTTTTGTGAACTCGCGCAGATCTTTGTAAGCGGAGTTACTGCTTTGTTTCTACATCTACATCTACATTGATACTCCGCAAGCCACCCAACGGTGTGTGGCGGAGGGCACTTTACGTGCCACTGTCATTACCTCCCTTTCCTGTTCCAGTCGCGTATGGTTCGCGGGAAGAACGACTGTCTGAAAGCCTCCGTGCGCGCTCTAATCTCTCTAATTTTACATTCGTGATCTCCTCGGGAAGTATAAGTAGGGGGAAGCAATATATTCGATACCTCATCCAGAAACGCACCCTCTCTAAACCTGGCGAGCAAGCTACACCGCGATGCAGAGCGCCTCTCTTGCAGAGTCTGCCACTTGAGTTTATTAAACATCTCCGTAACGCTATCACGGTTACCAAATAACCCAGTGACGAAACGCGCCGCTCTTCTTTGGATCTTCTCTATCTCCTCCGTCAACCCGACCTGGTACGGATCCCACACTGATGAGCAATACTCAAGTATAGGTCGAACGAGTGTTTTGTAAGCCACCTCCTTTGTTGATGGACTACATTTTCTAAGCACTCTCCCAATGAATCTCAACCTGGTACCCGCCTTACCAACAATTAGTTTTATATGATCATTCCACTTCAAATCGTTCCGTACGCATACTCCCAGATATTTTACAGAAGTAACTGCTACCAGTGTTTGTTCCGCTATCATATAATCATACAATAAAGGATCCTTCTTTCTATGTATTCGCAATACATTACATTTGTCTATGTTAAGGGTCAGTTGCCACTCCCTGCACCAAGTGCCTATCCGCTGCAGATCTTCCTGTATTTCGCTACAATTTTCTAATGCAGCAACTTCTCTGTATACTACAGCATCATCCGCGAAAAGCCGCATGGAACTTCCGACACTATCTACTAAGTCATTTATATATATTGTGAAAAGCAATGGTCCCATAACACTCCCCTGTGGCACGCCAGAGGTTACTTTAACGTCTGTAGACGTCTCTCCATTGATAACAACATGCTGTGTTCTGTTTGCCAAAAACTCCTCAATCCAGCCACACAGCTGGTCTGATATTCCGTAGGCTCTTACTTTGCTTATCAGGCGACAGTGCGGAACTGTATCGAACGCCTTCCGGAAGTCAAGAAAAATAGCATCTACCTGGGAGCCTGTATCTAATATCTTCTGGGTCTCATGAACAAATAAGGCGAGTTGGGTCTCACACGATCGCTGTTTCCGGAATCCATGTTGATTCCTACATAGTAGATTCTGGGTTTCCAGAAATGACATGATACGCGAGCAAAAAACATGTTCTAAAATTCTACAAGAGATCGACGTAAGAGATATAGGTCTATAGTTTTGCGCATCTGCTCGACGACCCTTCTTGAAGACTGGGACTATCTGTGCTCTTTTCCAATCATTTGGAACCCTCCGTTCCTCTAGAGACTTGCGGTACACGGCTGTTAGAAGGGGGGCAAGTTCTTTCGCGTACTCTGTGTAGAATCGAATTGGTATCCCGTCAGGTCCAGTGGACTTTCCTCTATTGAGTGATTCCAGTTGCTTTTCTATTCCTTGGACACTTATTTCGATGTCAGCCATTTTTTCGTTTGTGCGAGGATTTAGAGAAGGAACTGCAGTGCGGTCTTCCTCTGTGAAACAGCTTTGGAAAAAGGTGTTTAGTATTTCAGCTTTACGCGTGTCATCCTCTGTTTCAATGCCATCATCATCCCGTAGTGTCTGGATATGCTGTTTCGAGCCACTTACTGATTTAACGTAAGACCAGAACTTCCTAGGATTTTCTGTCAAGTCGGTACATAGAATTTTACTTTCGAATTCAATGAACGCTTCACGCATAGCCCTCCTTACGCTAACTTTGACATCGTTTAGCTTCTGTTTGTCTGAGAGGTTTTGGCTGCGTTTAAACTTGCAGTGGAGCTCTCTTTGCTTTCGCAGTAGTTTCCTAACTTTGTTGTTGTACCACGGTGGGTTTTTCCCGTCCCTCACAGTTTTACTCGGCACGTACCTGTCTAAAACGCATTTTACGATTGCCTTGAACTTTTTCCATAAACACTCAACATTGTCAGTGTCGGAACAGAAATTTTCGTTTTGATCTGTTAGGTAGTCTGAAATCTGCCTTCTATTACTCTTGCTAAACAGATAAACCTTCCTCCCTTTTTTTATATTCCTATTAACTTCCATATTCAGGGATGCTGCAACGGCCTTATGATCACTGATTCCCTGTTCTGTACATACAGATTCGAAAAGTTCGGGTCTGTTTATTATCAGTAGGTCCAATATGTTATCTCCACGAGTCGGTTCTCTGTTTAATTGCTCGAGGTAATTTTCGGATAGTGCACTCAGTATAATGTCACTCGATGCTCTGTCCCTACCACCCGTCCTAAACATCTGAGTGTCCCAGTCTATATCTGGTAAATTGAAATCTCCACCTAAGACTATAACATGCTGAGAAAATTTATGTGAAATGTATTCCAAATTTTCTCTCAGTTGTTCTGCCACTAATGCTGCTGAGTCGGGAGGTCGGTAAAAGGAGCCAATTATTAACCTAGTTCGGTTGTTTAGTGTAACCTCCACCCATAATAATTCACAGGAACTATCCACTTCTACTTCACTACAGGATAAACTACTACTAACAGCGACGAACACTCCACCACCGGTTGCATGCAATCTATCCTTTCTAAACACCGTCTGTACCTTTGTAAAAATTTCGGCAGAATTTATCTCTGGCTTAAGCCAGCTTTCTGTACCTATAACTATTTCAGCTTCGGTGCTTTCTATCAGCGCTTGAAGTTCCGGTACTTTACCAACGCAGCTTCGACAGTTGACAATTACAATACCGATTGCTGTTTGGTCCCCGCATGTCCTGACTTTGCCCCGCACCCGTTGAGGCTGTTGCCCTTTCTGTACTTGCCCAAGGCCATCTAACCTAAAAAACCGCCCAGCCCACGCCACACAACCCCTGCTACCCGTGTAGCCGCTTGTTGCGTGTAGTGGACTCCTGACCTATCCAGCGGAACCCGAAACCCCACCACCCTATGGCGCAAGTCGAGGAATCTGCAGCCCACACGGTCGCAGAACCGTCTCAGCCTCTGATTCAGACCCTCCACTCGGCTCTGTACCAAAGGTCCGCAGTCAGTCTTGTCGACGATGCTGCAGATGGTGAGCTCTGCTTTCATCCCACTAGCGAGACTGGCAGTCTTCACCAAATCAGATAGCCGCCGGAAGCCAGAGAGGATTTCCTCCGATCCATAGCGACACACATCATTGGTGCCGACATGAGCGACCACCTGCAGATGGGTGCACCCTGTACCCTTCATGGCATCCGGAAGGACCCTTTCCACATCTGGAATGACTCCCCCCGGTATGCACACGGAGTGCACATTGGTTTTCTTCCCCTCTCTTGCTGCCATTTCCCTAAGGGGCCCCATTACGCGCCTGACGTTGGAGCTCCCAACTACCAGTAAGCCCACCCTCTGCGACTGCCCGGATCTTGCAGACTGAGGGGCAACCTCTGGAACAGGACAAGCAGCCATGTCAGGCCGAAGATCAGTATCAGCCTGAGACAGAGCCTGAAACCGGTTCGTCAGACAAACTGGAGAGGCTTTCCGTTCAGCCCTCCGGAATGTCTTTCGCCCCCTGCCACACCTTGAAACGACCTCCCACTCTACCACAGGTGAGGGATCAGCCTCAATGCGGGCAGTATCCCGGGCAACCACAGTCGTAGTCCGATCAGGGGATGCGTGGGACGAGCTGGCCGTCCCCGACAAACCCCCATCCCGACCCCCACAGTGATGCCCATTGGCAACAGCCTCAAGCTGTGTGACCGAAGCCAACACTGCCTGAAGCTGGGAGCGAAGGGATGCCAACTCAGCCTGCATCCGAACACAGCAGTTGCAGTCCCTATCCATGCTAAAAACTGTTTTGCTAAGAACGTCTGAACTAATCTACAGAGAGCGCAAACAAATCGACAAAATTGAAACGGTTATTAAAATACAAGATTGCCTAGTAAATGCAGTAATGCCGCGGAGTTATTCCTTTCTTTTCCTTATGTTAGCATAAAGACGCCATTTTAGTCACCAGCAAAGATAAAAATATATAACGTAAAAGAGTAGGACGTTTACGAAGTGTCCTTGGTCCAAGAAAAGGAAAATGGTGTATAAGTTGGTAATGTGTTAGCCAGTTTGCTTGGAATGTCGTAGAAAGATGTGCGTCGACCGTGCAAAAGCGCTGTGATTTAGTATTTTCAATTACTTTCATAATTGCTTTCGTTTAAATTTTCTGAAAGCATTTATAGACAAGAATATCGTGAGCAGTATTACAGCATTAACAATCATTTCAAGACTAACAATGACTACATACATGCATGATATTTCGTGTTCATTTCAAATAATGTTAGCAAACACAGCTTTATGCGGGCTGAGTAGCATTGAATTTACTTACAATAAGAGTTAACGGGCGGTTTACTTAATTTTTGTCACCTAATATGGAGTTCTCTGATAAAAAATGTTACAATATGTAAGACACCTTATGTTTCTAGTTGCGCACGTTTCAGAGATGTTAGACGTTAAGCATTTACCTTTCTGGGCGTAGTAACCGTAGAACGGAAACTCCACACGTACAGTACTTACATACATACAATTAAATGAGCAGAAAGAAAAAAAAATATAGAAAGCACAACAGAAAAATTCCATCAAAGTACAAACTAGCAGTATAAGCATGTCGTGAAAGGATTGGATATCAAATACTATTTGCATAAAGTAATGGTCGTTGTTGTTCTCGAATCTATTGATGACTGGCAAGTAGAAACTCACAGAGGGCCACCCGCTGATTTCTATGGTTTCGGCTTAGAGGACGTAATACCGATACACCCGCTTCTCCATCCGTGCAAATTCTGGACGATGTTTATATTAGTTAATCACATGTGTCAGTTCTCGACCACTCTGACACAGATCATTGTGGATTAATGTGTTTAAACGATTTTCATCAAACCCCGAATGTCTTCCTGAACATGGTGAGTCAACAACGTGAAAACGATCCTCCTGAAAAGGAGAAAACCATTTTCTTGTCGTGCTCTGTGCAATGGCACTATCCCCATACACGGCGCAAATGTTCCTCGTTGTTCCACCCTTTCTTGAACTTACACAAGAATATGTCCGAAACGTTGCGATTTCTCCTCTTGCCACTCCAATTTCTAGCATCCACATCTCCAAACGACAAAACGATAGTATGTTAACTCAAACATCAATAGTAAAATACAATAAAAATTAAAATCGGTAAATAAACCCAAAGCAACCTGAAAAGGAAAAAGCTATGAACTTATGCACTAACCTAAAATTTTACTTTGCTTACTAATGTTCTCCCTAACTCATATACGAGATTCATGTACTGTACGCCACCTAGGACACGTGTGTACTTTACAAAATGTGGTCTCTTCTCTTCCAAAACAGTTTATCCCTTGGTACTAGGTATAGTGCATGTTACGAGTTACGTATAATTGTTCATTTTTAAACGTTTCTCCGCTTGATTGATACTGTCACTGTAACCAACACATACATCACAAGAGAACAGCAACGTATTGATATTTAAATCAATTCTAGTGTATCGTTTAGTTTTCGGTCCTAGTAGCTCATTTTTTTAAAAAAAGTACACGACTAAGTACGATCTCCCTGGATCATCTTCAGATCTATGTAACTGTGTCAACAACCAGTCGTGTTCATGTCATAACGGCACGTCAGAGTTTTCAGGCCTAGTTGCACATTTATTTTTAAATGCATGACTTATATCAAGCTTCCTGCATCGTCTTCACATCTACACTCCTGGAAATTGAAATAAGAACACCGTGAATTCATTGTCCCAGGAAGGGGAAACTTTATTGACACATTCCTGGGGTCAGATACATCACATGATCACACTGACAGAACCACAGGCACATAGACACAGGCAACAGAGCATGCACAATGTCGGCACAAGTACAGCGTATATCGACCTTTCGCAGCAATGCAGGCTGCTATTCTCCCATGGAGACGATCGTAGAGATGCTGGATGTAGTCCTGTGGAACGGCTTGCCATGCCATTTCCACCTGGCGCCTCAGTTGGACCAGCGTTCGTGCTGGACGTGCAGACCGCGTGAGACGACGCTTCATCCAGTCCCAAACATGCTCAATGGGGGACAGATCCGGAGATCTTGCTGGCCAGGGTAGTTGACTTACACATTCTAGAGCACATTGGGTGGCACGGGATACATGCGGACGTGCATTGTCCTGTTGGAACAGCAAGTTCCCTTGCCGGTCTAGGAATGGTAGAACGATGGGTTCGATGACGGTTTGGATGTACCGTGCACTATTCAGTGTCCCCTCGACGATCACCAGTGGTGTACGGCCAGTGTAGGAGACCGCTCCCCACACCATGATGCCGGGTGTTGGCCCTGTGTGCCTCGGTCGTATGCAGTCCTGATTGTGGCGCTCACCTGCACGGCGCCAAACACGCATACGACCACCATTGGCACAAAGACAGAAGACAGCGACTCTCATCGCTGAAGACGACACGTCTCCATTCGTCCCTCCATTCACGCCTGTCGCGACACCACTGGAGGCGGGTTGCACGATGTTGGGGCGTGAGCGGAAGACGGCCTACCGGTGTGCGGGACCGTAGCCCAGCTTCATGGAGACGGTTGCGAATGGTCCTCGCCGATACCCCAGGAGCAACAGTGTCCCTAATTTGCTGGGAAGTGGCGGTGCGGTCCCCTACGGCACTGCGTAGGATCCTACGGTCTTGGCGTGCATCCGTGCGTCGCTGCGGTCCGGTCCCAGGTCGACGGGCACGTGCACCTTCCGCCGACCACTGGCGACAACATCGATGTACTGTGGAGACCTCACGCCCCACGTGTTGAGCAATTCGGCGGTACGTCCACCCTGCCTCCCGCATGCCCACTATACGCCCTCGCTCAAAGTCCGTCAACTGCACATACGGTTCACGTCCACGCTGTCGCGGCATGCTACCAGTGTTAAAGACTGCGATGGAGCTCCGTATGCCACGGCAAACTGGCTGACACTGACGGCGGCGGTGCACAAATGCTGCGCAGCTAGCGCCATTCGACGGCCAACACCGAGGTTCCTGGTGTGTCCGCTGTGCCGTGCGTGTGATCATTGCTTGTACAGCCCTCTCGCAGTGTCCGGAGCAAGTATGGTGGGTCTGACACACCGGTGTCAATGTGTTCTTTTTTCCATTTCCAGGAATGTATGTACCTGCGTTAGCAGCAGACGACCGTTATATTGTGAGACAAAAAGGAATCGACGGCAATCAGTGGATCCAATTGCAAACACATGTAGCAGGACAGCAGGACAATCACTCAGACTCCCGAAAGTGACACATCGGCTGCATGTGGGTGCATGGCAGTGGTCTGTTGGCATGATGACCCGTACATTGCGTTCCGTTGGCTCCCGTGCGTCGGCGGTACTGTTTGCGATGAAGTGCAAAGCATAGCGATGAGAACAGATTCAGAGCACTAATTCTGTGCCTACTCTCTCGTACCTGTAAATGAAAACACCTGGTGTTCATCTACATCTACATAGATACTCCGCAAGCCACGGTACGGTGTGTGGTGGAGGGTACTGTGTACCAGTACTAGTCATTTCCTTTCCTCTTCCATTCGAGAAGAGAGGAGGAAAAGTGACTGTCTAAATGCCTCCGTGCGATTCCTAATTTTTCGAATCTTATTTTCGTGGTCATAACGCGCGTTGTACGTCGGCGGTAGTAGAATCATGCGGCAATCAGCTTCAAATGTCAGTTCTCTAAACTTTCTCAATAGTGTTTCTCGAAAAGAACGTCGCCTTCCCTCCGGGAATTCCCGTTTGAGGCCCCGAAGCGTCTCCGTAACACTTATGTTTATTCCATCTACTGGTAACAAATCTAGCAGCCTGCCCCGTGTCGCTTCGATGTCTTCCTTCAATACGATCTGGTACAGTTGCCAGACACTCGGGCAGTACTCAAGAGTGCGTGGCACCAGCGTCCTCCGTGTGGTCTCCTTTACAGGTGAACCACTCGTTCCTGAAACGTTCCCAATAAACCGAAGTCGACCACTCGCCTTCCCTGTCACAGTTCCCATATGCTCGTTCCATTTCGTATCGCTTTTCGGCCTTAGGCCCAGATATTGTAACTGCTTGCAGGACACTAGCAATACTCTAGCCGAACATTAAAGTTCCTTCGTCCTACTCATCCGCCCTAAGTTACACATTTCTACATTCAGAATTCTACATCAGAGTTGAGGGGCATGAAAGGGAAGCAGTGGTTGGGGAGTGAGACAGGGTTGTAGCCTCTCCCCGATGTTATTCAATCTGTATATTGAGCAAACAGTGATCAAAACAAAAGAAAAATTCGGAGTAGGTATTAAAATCCATGGACAAGAAATAAAAACTTTGAGGTTCGCCGATGACATTGTAATTCTGTCAGAGACAG
Source organism: Schistocerca americana (assembly GCF_021461395.2). Classification (NCBI taxonomy): domain Eukaryota; kingdom Metazoa; phylum Arthropoda; class Insecta; order Orthoptera; family Acrididae; genus Schistocerca; species Schistocerca americana. Next base: position 157,329,828 of record NC_060119.1, on the reverse strand, counting down.
CAAAGGACTTGGAAGAGCAGTTGAATGGAATGGATAGTGTCTTGAAAGGAGGATATAAGATGAACATTAACAAAAGCAAAACGAGGATAATGGAATGTAGTCGAATTAAGTCGGGTGATGCTGAGGTAATTAGATTAGGAAATGAGACACTTAAAGCAGTAAAGGAGTTTTGCTATTTGGGGAGCAAAATAACTGATAACTGATGATGGTCGAAGCAGAGAGGATATAAAATGTAGACTGGCAATGGGAAGGAAAGCGTTTCTTAAGAAGAGAATTTGTTAACATCGAGTACAGACTTAAGTGTCAGGAAGTCGTTTCTGAAAGTATTTGTATGGAGTGTAGCCATGTATGGAAGTGAAACATGGACGATAAATAGTTTGGACAAGAAGAGAAGCTTTCGAAATGTGGTGCTACAGAAGAATGCTGAAGATTAGAAGGGTAGATCACATAGCTAATGAGGAGGTGTTGAATAGGATTGGGGAGAAGTGAAGTTTGTGGCACAACTTAACTAGAAGAAGGGATCGGTTGGTAGGACATGTTCTGAGACATCGAGGGATCACCAATTCAGTATTGGAGGGCATCGTGGAGGGCAAAAATCGTAGAGGGAGACCAAGAGATTCAGAAGGATGTAGGTTGCGGTAGGTACTGGAAAATAAAGAAGCTTGCACAGGATAGAGTAGCATGGAGAGCTGCATCAAACCAGTCTCAGGACTAAAGACCACAACAACAACAACATTCAGAGCTAGCTGCCATTCATCACACCGACTAGATATTTTGTCTTAGTCGTCTTGTATCTTTCTACAGTCACTCAACTTCGACACCTTACCGTACACAACAGCATCATCAGCAAACAACCACAGTTTGCTGCGCACCCTGTCCTTCAAATCATCTATGTATGTAGAGAACAATGGGTAACACAGTCAGACCTCGATGCAAATTGTTGTACAGGGTTATTGTTATAATGAGGTTTTATTTATCGTGAGTCGGAGCAAGGAGCCGTGTTTTCGTGGCTGAGAAGTACATTATTGTAGTACTTTTCTGATGAAAAATAACATTAAAAGACGAATAATGAAACCCAATTTGTTCACTTCATTTATTAATACTGTACCTGTAGAATATCTTACTTTTGTGTACAGAAAAATTCTCTTATTTTCCTTTGTTTCTTTTTTTGTTAAAGATTCTCTTGTGAATATTGTCTTTATCTCCTCTAACGAAATAAATTGTTGCGCTGAAACACTGGGGATTAAGAATGATACTTGTTGAATGTTTTCCAACTGACCTACTAGCTCCATCATAGGTGGGGGATTCGTACTTTATCACATCATTGCCATCGTCAGAATCTTCAACAGGCGAGTTACCCTTTAACTCCTCGATGACAGATGCGTCGGTATATGTTTCAAACGGCAACGCCTCATCGTTCAATGTCAAGTATTCAATTACTGTAGCGTCTATGGTTTTACCACTAACTGCTGAATAAGTCTCCAGATCACTTTGAACATCATCCTGCGTTATTGCATCCACCACAACATCCTCACCAACATCTTCACTTTCGCAAATTCTTGCATTTTTCCATCAGTTCACAATCACATTCGGCTGTACACTATTCCAGGAACTAGCAATCATATCACAAACCTGCTTCACATTGCAACTGTAGGGGTTGCTCACCTTTCTTTCAATGTTTGCGATCACGTGTTGAACTAAACGTGAACGGCGTTTTCTACTAAAGATCTTAATTATCCCCATACCTGGTGGCTGAAGAATCGAAGTACAGTTCGGCGGGAAGTAGCATACTTCAACGTTCTTCAGCGCTGGCATTTTGTTACGCACACTACAATTATCCACCAGAAATGCAATTTCCTTGTTCTTCATTGTCATCTCTTTATCAAGCGAAAGCAGTCACTCACTAAAAGGAGAAGACGTCATCCATACTTTTCGATTTGCCTTCTTATTGACCGCAATTAAAGAAATCATATTTACAGTGCGACTGTAGCAAAACGTTACAACTGAAGCTATACTCTACTGAATTAACTTATAAATTAATGGCAGGTAAAATAAAATGTATGTACCCTCTTACCTGGTAAATTTCTTACATTTCTGAAGCACCTTGGGTTTGCTGATCGTCCGATCATCAGTGGTGTCAATTTGTGTGTCCCTGACGCGTTGCTGCAGAGCACAACAGTTAGGCGTACTTTAGACTGCTTCCCTCCTTTACACTTTTCTCCTCTAAAGGCCATCGTTTTCTCTGACATCAGTTGATAAAACAATGCCGTCTCATCTGCGTTGTACAATTTTTCAGGACTGTATTTTTCTAGCAGTTTACGCGTGGTGTTTCTCCAAATTTCTATATCACCTATAGGTGCTGATCTTTGTTCTCCTAAAAACAATTTGAAAATGATCCCACGCCTGTCCTTAAATCTTTGCAGCCATCCATTACTTGCTTTAACATTAGAATCGCAAAGCAACATAGAGAAGTCCAAGGCTTTTTGATATATCAAGGACCATTAATTGGTACATTCTGGGCACGCACCTCATTAAACCACCGCAGTGTAGCACTGTCCACATCGTCAGCAGCAGCTGGCATCATTCTTTTTTTCAAAAAATGGCTCTGAGCACTATGGGACTCAACTGCTGAGGTCATTAGTCCCCTAGAACTTAGAACTAGTTAAACCTAACTAACCTAAGGACATCACAAACATCCATGCCCGAGGCAGGATTCGAACCTGCAACCGTAGCGGTCTTGCGGTTCCAGACTGCAGCGCCTTTAACCGCACGGCCACTTCGGCCGGCCATTCTTTTTTTGAAGCGTTAAATTTGTCATCCACAAAACACTCATTTCCTTTTCGTTTTTTAAAGAATGTAGGCAACGTTGATAGTGGAAGTCCATACTTCCTCACCACGTCTGCTTGTGTCATTCCGTTATCAATGTCTTTGAAAACCTCCACTTTTGTCTCCAACCTTATTTGTTTCCGAGTTCCAGCCACTGTCCAAAACTTAGCGAAGTCCAAAGCGTTTACATCAACTAAAAACATTCACAGATTGCAAAAATCGCGGAGATAAGCTCCGTATGAGCCCGACAAAACACTTCTGTCTGCTACTGAAGCTCAACATTGGAGAAAATGAACACTCGTTCAAACAAAGGAACTCTTTGACGTTTGCCGCTCAGCACAGCTCGCCCGCGGCTGTACGCTATTTACTTTACCGACAGAATAATTACAGTTCTGCAGTATGAAGCGAAGCTTCTGGAAAGGAAAGGCTGAAGGTCAAGCAGTTAAACAAACAATTGCTACCACTATAGCGAGCTTATTAGAAGTAGGAAATGATAACTTCGTCGAAACAGGGTGTAGCTAAATTTACTTCATCGTTGTAGTGAGGGGTAATTAACATAGCACATATAGCAAATCAGCCGGGACTATATAAAATTATCACTGTATCCCAGTTTATCGTTGCATTGGTAATCGTTGTACGTAGGTTTGACTGTATCACATTTCCCTGGGATGCTCCTGACGAAACACGTTGTCTCTATAAACACTCGCCGTCGAGGACGGAATATTGGGTTCTTTTGCTTAAAAAGTATTCGAGCCGCTGAACTTATTCCATATGCTCGTACCTTCGTTAACAGAATGCAAGGAGGCACCATGTTAAAGTCGGCTGTGCTCTTTCAAGGGAACCATCCCGGCATTTGCAACAACAAGACAAATCGAAAAGTATGGATGACGTCTACTCTTTTTAGTCAGTAGCTGTTTACGCTTGGTAAAGAGATGTCAATGAAGAATAAGAAAATTACATTGCTGGTGGATAATTGTAGTGCGCATAACAACATCCCAGCGTTGAAGAACGTTGAACTATGCTACTTCGCACAGAACTGCGCTTCGACTTTTCAGCCACTAGATACGGGGATAATTAACGACTTTGAGACAAAGTACCGTTTACGTTTAGTTCAACACGTGATACCAAACACTGAAAGAAAGGTGAGCAATCCTTACAGTTTCAATGTGAACCAGGGTTGTGACATGATTGCTTGTTCCGGGAATAGTGTACAGCTGAATGTGATTGTGAACTGCTGAAAAAATGCAAGAATTTCCGAAAGTGAAGATGTTGGTGAGAATGTTGTGGATGAAATAATGCAGAATGATATTCAAAGTGATCTAGAGATTTATTCAGCAGGTAGTGGTAAAGCCACAGATGCTTCAGAAGTTGAATACTTGTCAGTGGATGATGAGGCGTTGGTTTTTCGAAACATATACCGATGCAATTATCATCGGTTCAAAAAAATGTTCAAATGTGTGTGAAATCTCATGGGACTTAACTGTTAGGGTCATTACTCCCTAAGTTTACACACTACTTAACCTAAATTATCCTAAGGACAAACACACACACACCCATACCCGAGGGAGGATTCGAACCTCCGCCGGGACCAGCCGCACAGTCCACGACTGCAGCGCCTGAGACCGCTCGGCTAATCCCGCGCGGCTATCATCGGTAAGTTAAAGGGTAACTCGCCCGTTGAAGATTCTGAAGATGGCAATGATGTGGTAAGTGCGAATCCCTATCGTCTGATGGAGCTAATAAGTCAGTTGGAAAACATTCAGTCAGTAGCATCTTTAATCCCCAGTGTTTCAGCGCAACAATTGATTGTGTTATAGGAGATAAAGATAATATTCACAACACAATCCTTAAGAAAAAAGAAACAAAGGAAAATAAGTGAATTTTTCCATACATATGGAGTCTGCCTTTTGCCATTCATCTATAATTCGAAATATATAATGTGAGAAAAGGGTAATATGAGTTTCGCAGAAGCGATGCTCTCTAAAACCATGCTGGTTAGTCGACATAAGCTTCTCAGTCACAAGAAAGTTTATTGGCGTAATGTTACATGGGTGCCGGACGGTGTGGCCGAGCGGTTCTAGGCGCTTCAGACTGGAACCGCGCGACCGCTACGGTCGCAGGTTCGAATCGTGCCTTGGGCCTGGATGTGCGTGACGTCCTTAGCTTAGTTAGGTTTAAGTAGTTCTAAGTTATAGGGGACTGATGATATCAGATGTTAACTTCCATAGTGCTCAGAGCCATTGGAACCATTTTGTTAACTCCCATAGTGCTCAGAGCCATTTGAACCATTTGTTACATGGGCGTACTGATCTCAAATCCGTGAACACGGTACACTCGCAGTCAACGTTATCACGACTCCTTGCCCATGTACGTCTTCCCAGGGGTGAACTCGGTCCTGTCTTCAGTTTTATGGATAAGCGCGATCGCATCCAACAGCGCGTTTGGAGGAGCTCCTAGAAAAAGAGGGCATTTGGTGAATGGAATGCCATGTCCTTTCTCCCATCTTAAGTTCCGTCGAGCCCATGTGGGATGCGTTATGGAGACGTGCTGCAGCTCGTCCATGCACACTAAAGACTACCCAGCAGTTGTCAATCGCACTGGTGAAGAAATGGATCGCTCTACCACAAGTTACCAACCTCGTGGCTAGCACGTTGTAGAGCAAGCATTGCTGTCCGGGGTCATCGCACATTCTGTTAAGAACCATATCCAACCTTTTATAATGTCCAGGATTCTATCATAAATCGCTGTTACTTTAGCGTAATTTTATGTATACGAACTGAAGGGGTGAGCGAAAATTTGTACCAAGGCCGGGTATCGAACCTGGGTTTCTTGCTTAGTACGCAGGTATGTTAGCCACTAACCGACCTTGGCACAGCGGTTCTCCCAACTGCACGGGTTCGATTCCCGGCTTTGGTACAAGTGGCGAGAGAAAATTAGTACCAAGGACGGGAATCGAACCCAGGTCTCTTGCTTACTAGGCATGTGTGTTAGCTGCTAACCGATCTTCGTACAGCGGTTCACACAACTGCAAGGGTGCGATTCCCGACCTTGATATCAATTTTCACTGCCCCTTCACTCTATGTACATAAAATAATATCTGTGTGAGACCAGTAAAGTCTCTGAAATTGTTTCATTTCATTCAGCGTAATTATTGTCCTCGAATAAAATGGGTTCGTCTCATTGTGAGCTTCATTCAGTTACCTTCTGTGCTATACTGCAGCAGCTCTTTCTATGTATGCGCCAACTTTTCTTGAATTATGTTGCTTGGCAGTGACATATCATGTGAAAGTAACTACCGTTTTTAAGTTTTGCACACTAGTGTAGGAACGGAGGTAGGGGTATGTTGTCAGAATGGTTCAAATGGCTCTGAGCACTATGGGACTTAACATCTGTGGTCATCAGTCCCCTAGAACTTAGAACTACTTAAACCTAACTAACCTAAGGACATCACACACATCCATGCCCGAGGCAGGATTCGAACATGCGACCGTATGTTGTCACAGAGTAAACTAATTATTCACCCTCTTCGCCGAAAAATGGGCTTGAATGAAACAACGTTTCTGAAAAGTACAAATTAACCCGGAGCAGTATATGACGGAGTCCAGAGGGAATAGTATTTTCAAAAAAATGGCTCTGAGCACTATGGAACTTAACTTCTGAGGTCATCAGTCCCCTAGAACTTAGAACTACTTAAGCCTAACTAACCTAAGGACATCACACACATCCATGCCGAGACCGGATTCGAACCTGCGACCGTAGCGGTCGCGCAGTTCCAGATTGTAGCGCCTAGAACCGCTCGGTCACCCCGGCCGGTAATAGTATTTTCAATTTACTCACAATCCTCGAGTTTCATTTTTGAACACAACATCCGATACAGACTATAAGCACAGAGTCGCTTTCCGTAATTCTGAAAAGGCCATAACCTTTAGCAATTCGTAATTCACCAGCTCCTCTATGGTCATTTACGGGTGTAGTACCCTAACAACTTTAATTACTTGCAATCACACTTTCTGACTTTAATTACTTGCAATCACACTTTCTGTGCTCCTCTTTTATACAGTTTTTTCACTAAATATTAGTCCTTGAGCCATTACCGTCCTCTTTTTCACAGACTAGATTTCCAGAAAAACTCATCGTATTACTTTCTTTATCTATATACTGTCCCTCAATTTCCTGTTCGTCCGACTTTACACACATAAATCCTTCAAGCGTCGGTTCTCAGAGCAATAGTTCATTTAAAGACCGAGTGTGGTAGCATTGCAAAAAATTGCGGTCTCTATTACTCAGTATCTTCGTGTTAAAGCTCTCCGCATGTAGTGGAACATTCAAAAATCCGTCTGAATTTGTCAGTCTAGCGATAAAGTTCGAGGGTGTGATGAAAAGTAAGGGCTCCGAATTTTTTCCTGAAAAATCTTAAAACTTTTTAAATAAAACAAACATTATTAACATTCTGCATCTTTATTCTTCATCTCTACTAATTTATTTCTTGAGATAGTCACCCAGGCGACGAACACGTAGAAACACCAGCTTGTTGATACCGCCACTGTACTTTGTTGACCTCACCTCTGATTGCACAGCTTCATCACTATCAAAGTGAAGTCCTCGAAGATGTTATTTAAGTACTTGCAGCAGATGGAAAACGGATGGGACCAAGTCGGAACTGTATGGAGGTTGACCGTTGACAGTGAACCAAAGGCGTCGTATTGCTGCAGATGTCGCAGAGCTAGTATGTGGTCTGGTATTTTCGTGTTGAAGGAGAGGATGCTCCATGTGTGGACGAACTCTTCGAACTCGAAATTCGATTACAGCACGCTCTTTGCTTGGTTAGATTACTCACCACCATGTTACACGCTACAATTCGGAGCCCTCGAGAGGCAGAGGACTGCAAATATATAACAGAAAAGAGTAAGATGTTTATGAAGTGTCCTGGGTCCAAGAAAAGGAAAATTGTATGTAAGTTGGTAACGTGTTCATCCAGTTTGCCTGGAATATCGTAGAAAGTTGTGCGTCGACTGTGCAAAAGTGCTGTGACTTAATATTTTCAATTCATTTCATTATTACCTTCGTTTACATTTTCTGAAAGCATTTATATCAAGAATATCGTGAGCAGTGTTACAGTATTAACAATCATTCCAAGACTAACAATGACTACATACACGCATGATATTTCGTGTTTATTTTAAATAATGTAAGCAACAAAATCTTTATGCATACTGAATACCACAAAATTTACTTACAATAAAAATTAACTGACGGCTTATTCAATTTTTGTCAACTACTACGGAGTTCTGTGATAAAAAACGTTACAAGATCTAAGACACCTTATGTTTCTAGTTGTACACATTTCTGAGATATTACACGTTAAGAGTTTATGTTTCTGGGCGTAGCAACAGTATAACGGAAACTCCACACTTACAGTACTTACACACATGCAATTAAAGAAACCGAAAGGAAAAAATATATAGAAAACGCAACAGGAAAATTCCAACAGATTACAAACTAGCACTATAAATGTGTTATGGTAGGACTGTACATCAAAGACTATTTGCATAAAGTAATTCTGATGGTTAATCTGTTTACAAAGTATGTTGCTATCAAGTCTTCGAATGAAGCACCAGAGAGACGATTGAATTCACGACATCCAGGGATTTATGACACTATATGATATTTTCATTTATTTGGAGACGTGCATATGCGGCTTGAGGTGGCATAATGCCGAAACTAGTAGCCTTCAAAATAAAATAAAATAACATCTTAAGTTACAAGGGTGATGGAGAATTTCATTGACATTGAAAATTACTTAACCAGACGATCTCCCCTGTCCATTATGGACCAACAGAGAATAACTGAGAACGTTGGGTACCGAAGCTGCTCTGAGATGAAGATGTTGGAAAACGATGAAAATTTGTGAAGCATCGCATCATAAAAGAAGTTTTCATCAGGCTTTTGTCAGCAGGTGACTATGAGAAAAGACTGAAAAACAGACGAAACAATAACGTTCTACGAGTCGGGGTGTGAAATGTTAGAAGTCTGAACATGGTAGGGAAGCCAGAAAATTCTGAATGGGCATATGTTAAAGCTAAGTCTAAATATTGTGGGTGACAGTGATGTGACCTCGAAAGACGACCAAGATTTCTGATCAGATAAGTACAGGCTAATATCAGCAGCAGCAGAAAATAGTATAACTGGAGAAGGATTCGTTATGAGTCTCAAGGTAGGGCGCAGAGTGAGTCACTGCGAACAATTCAGTGATAGGGTTTATCTCTCAGATAGTCAGCAAATTAGAATCGACAATGGTAGTTCAGTTATATATGCCGAAGTCGCAAGCAGTAGATGAAGACTTAGAGCAAGTGTACGAGGGCATTAAACGTGTAATTCAGTACATAAAGGGACATCAAAATTTAATAGTCATAGGAAACTGAAATGCAGTAATAGGGAAGGAGCATATGAAAGGATTATGGGATAATATGACCTTAGTATTATGAATGAGAGAGGAGAAAGACTAAGTGAGTTCTCCAATAAATTTCAGCTAGTAATAGCGAATAGTCTATTCAAGAATCACAAGAGGAGGAGGTATACTTGGAAATGGCCAATGATACGGGAAGATTTCAGTTAGATTACATAGTGGTCAGACAGAGATCCAGAAATCAGATACTCTATTGTAAGGCGTACCCAGGACCATCGAGTAGTGATGAAGAGCAGGCTGAAGTTCAAGACTAGTCAGGAAGAATCAATGCGCGAGTAAGTGGTATACGGAAGTACTAACGAGTGAAGCTATAGATACCGCGATAATGAATAGCTTTGTAGGCAGTTCAGTTGAAGAGGAATGGACAACTCTAAAAAGGGCAATTACAGAAGTTGGAAATAAAAACATAGATACAAACAAGGTAACTGCGAAGAAACCATGGGTAACAGAAGTTGACTGATGAAAGAATGAAGTACAATTTAAGGATACAGAAATACAAGTCACCTACCAATAAAATAAGAAGGAGGTGCAGGGAAGCTAAGGGAAATGGCTGCATAAAAAAATATTAAGAAATCGAAAAAGAAATGACTGTCTGAAGGACAGACTCAGCATATAGAAAAGTCAAAATGACCTCCTGAGAAATTAAAAGCAAGGGTGGTAACATTAAGAATACGATGGCAGTTCCACTGTTAAATGCAGACGAGAGAGCGAGTAGGTGAAAAGAGCACACGGAAGGCAACTACGAGGGGAAGACTTGTCTAATGTGATAGAAGAAGAAACAAGCATTGACAGGGAAAAGATAGGGCTTCCAGTATTATAAACAGAATTTGAAAGGGCTTTGCATGATTTAAGATCGAATAAGGCAGAAAGGATAGATACCCTTGCGTTATAATTTCTAAAATAGTTAGGGGAAGTGGTATCAAAACGGCTATTAGTATTGCGGTGAACACATGAGTCTGGCGATGTACCATCTCACTTTAGAAAAAAACATCATCCACTCAGTGACGAAGATAGCAAGAGACGACAAGTGCAAGAATTATCACGCAGTCAGATTAACAGCTCATGCATCCAACTTGCTGCTGGAAATAGAAATGCCGTGTGGCTAGGACCTCCCATCGGGTAGACCGTTCGCCTTGTGCAAGTCTTTCGTGTTGACGCCACTTTGGCGACTTGCGTATCGATAGGGATGAAATGATGATGATAAGGACAACACAACACCCAGTCCCAGAACGGAGAAAATCTCCGGCCCAGCCGGAAATCGAACTCCGGCCGTTAGGTATGACATTACGTCACGCTGACCACTCAGCTACCATGGGTGGAGAACTTGCTGATGAGAATAGTATACAGAAGAACTGAAAAGGAAATCGAGGAACTATTAAATGAAGATCAATTTCGGTTTAGGTAAGGTAAATGCACGAGGGAGGCGGTTCTGACGTTTCGGTTGATAACGGGAGCAAGACCAGCCTGTTTTATTTCTAGACCGTGCCATCTTAGACAAATTATAGATTCAGACATATCTTCTGAAGAAGGCTCAATTATTTGGGCTGAAACCTAGGTAAAGGTTGATTTCATTACCGCAATCGAGGCTGATAGTTTCTTATATATTGAAAAATGAAGGCACAGTCATAGGGTTCATTGACCTGTATAAAGTATTCGACAACGTTTGAAATTCGGATAAAAATAGGCTAAGCAGTAGGGAAAGACGGCTGATAACAACGCGTAAAAGAGCCAAGAGGGCAGAATAGGACCGTAAGACCAAGAACGAAGTATTCGGATCAAAAAGGATGTAAGACAGGAATGTAGTCTTTCACACGATTCAATCTATACATCGAAGAAACAATGACGGAAATAAAAAGAAGGTTCAAGAGTGGAATTAAAACACAAGGTGAAAGGATAGGAATGATAAGATTCCGTGACGAGAGTGCTGTAGTGAGTGAAAGTGAAGAAGAACTACCAACTACAGGACCTGTCGAATGGAACAGTCTAATGAGTACAGAGTACGAGTTGAGAGTAAATCGAAGAGAGACGAAAGTAATGAGAAGCAGAAGAAATGAAAACACTGAAAAACGTAACATCAGGATTGGTGATCACGAAGTAAATACTGTTACCTAAGCAGAAAAATAGCCTGTGATGAACGGAGCTAGGACATAATAAAGCAGGCTAGCAAATACAAAAAAAGGCATTCCGGCCAAGAGAAGTCTGTTAGTATCAAACATGGGCTTTAATTTGAGTAAGACGTTTCTAAGACTGTACGTTTGGAGCACAGCCTTGAGACATGGACTGTGGGAAAATTGCAACACAACAGAATCGAAGCATTTGAGATGTGGCAAGTGCTACTCTGAGATGGCACGTTGGCGCGGGAGAGAAATTCGCTGCGTTCCGCATCTTATCAGTCAGAGGACCGACGACCCAGAAAAAGAAAAACAACAGTCAGCAGCTGATATACATCGCAGGAACTACATGGCATTAGGGTGAATTAGAACTATTTATTTATTTACTTCTGGTTCGTTCAACGTCTACCTTCGGTTACAACAAGTTGGGCAGTATAAGTCACATATCAATCATCTTGAACCATAAAGTCGCATTAGCTGTCAAGCTAATTGACATGTGTCGGCCAGTTTTTTGTATCAGTTGATGGTCGTTGACTGAAACCGGTAACAAATAAATAAATTGTTCTAATGCAGCCAGTGCCATGGATGTCCTTAAATAATAAAGAAGAAGAGAAACGTGAAGATTAGAACGGAGGGATAAAACTCGGTGCTAGCAAATAGTCTACTCCTCTTGAATCACACCAAGGAAACCGCCGAGAGTGATATTCTCTCGCAGGCATTAAATATTAATCCTGAACATTTAATGTCGCACAGACCAAAGTGGTTACTTGATTATTGAAGTATATTTTGAGTAATATTTAATCCAGCTACTGTAATAAGCATTTCAGGGTATTAGTTGTCAGCCGGCAAACGTTGAGTAATGCTTCATTCACCTAATGTGAAGTATTTCTGGATACTTTTTGTCCGATTTGTTTATGGGAATAAATTAATTTTTATCTTGAGAAACTTGTAAAATTTGCGTTTTTATAAATTATTAGATCTTGACCATTCAATTATCAAAAGTACAACAAATGTATGACACACACATATTTAGCATTATTTTCTAAGACGTTAGTATCTTCTTCGCGAAAGCAGAGTGACATATGATTTCCAAAACTTTACCTACTGATTATTGTAAACATAAATTGAAGATCTACAGTAAATAAAGCACATCGAAGTACATATGCTCCTTCCTTCTGACACAACATTCATATACATAGGTGTGATTCATTTACTGAAAAGTGTCAACTTGTGTTTACAGCAATCACATACATTATGTACATTTTCTTCTGTGAAGAAGATATTGACATCTGCTAAACCAATACTAATTAAGTTTCTGTAATACACTAATTATATTTTATGTAAATGCACGGCCAAGATCTAATGATTTATAATATCCCTAATTTAGTATGCTTCTGAAGGTGACCATCTGTTTTTTGGAACCAATAAAGGGAAATAAAAAAAATCTGTGCGACTGACTATTGAATTTTATTTGGAAATTACATAGGTTAAATTCTAGTCCACTATCTGGTGTTCGAACAATATACCGTCAGGAGTTCGGATCTGGAAATCGGAACTAAGTCAAATCACACTTGAAAGTGAAGGTAATATTCACATGCTGACATTGCATTTTCTACAGCTCACCTACCAACTAAAAAGAATCCTTACTGCGAGGTTTTTATCTGCAGCCCGCAACAAGCCTCAAAACATTTCAGGTACATTATAACAGTCTTAATCGTACGTTTTCGCTAACACATAGTCAGATTTTTGTTTATTTGTTCGTATTTTTGATCAGTTAGCTTTGAGAATCAAACACATGATCGTCATTTATACTGGTAGCTGTATTATGAGTGAAAGTAGCTCCGTCGCAATTGCTTGGGATACAAACAGAGAAAGAGTCTCTCATACATAAATTGGCGACTCTGTCTAAATCTTTTGTTTTCTGCCTCTTGACATTACGCTGGTTACTTGCGATTGATAAGGGCTAATTTCTGTCTTACGAAAATGAAATATAGATAAAGCTGTATAGAACAGTCTATCTACTTGTGTTCGTAGCAAATTGGTAAACACTACCTGTTATCTACTTGTTTGTTTTCTTTTGTTGAACAACTCACAGTTGTTCAGGTCCAACATTAACTGACAAACATTAATGGAAACCGAAAAAAACCATTATCTGAATACTTACACAGCTGCTGTATTGGCACTCCGGTTAATCAGTATTCACTTAATGAATTTTCAAGACTGAATTAATTAAAAAATGCAGAAAAGTTAAGATGGTGGTTTTAATGCTTCAGCTGTTCTCTGTAGTCTCCCCCCGTTGAATATATTGTTTCATACCAACTGTAGTTCTCAGATGAGTCCTCCTTTGGAATGTCCTTCAACTGTCGCATCACACTGGATTGAATGTCAGTTACGTCGTCGAAGTATTAGTACTTCATATGTATTTCTACACTTTGTCGTGTTGTGGTAGGTTCGTTGTGATAAACACCAACTATCGTCACCTGCAATGACTTTTTTCCACAAAAGAACTGCTCGTACTTCACGTTTCAATCGCGCCGCGGAAGGCGTTCACACGGTTCTTTTATTCGTCTTTCAAGGTATGAGGGATAAACTTTGCACACATATTTGTCCTCTTCAAACATTCTACGGAATGCACTGAAGACATGAGTTAGAGGTGTTGCTCCGTCGCGATTTGTGACACAACAGCGTTGTCACATTATGGACGCACGTTGATTCCTTAACAATGGCTGCTACAGCTGACTGGTGTAATGCTCATCTACTGTTTATAGTTGCTAGTCCAAGCTGCTACCGTAGCTACTGTGCTGACGTCGCTTGTACACCAGGAATAAATTAGATCTCGGAACTCGTTGGACCGACCGCATATATTTAGAGAGAAGTTAGAGATTTCCTTTGGTTTCATTTTGTGACGCTTGTTTTTGAGTGTTGTGTAATGTATTGAGACTTGTTGTTTGTTGTTGTGGTCTTCAGTCCTGAGATTGGTTTGATGCAGCTCTCCATGCTACTCTATCCTGTGCAAGCTTCTTCATCTCCCAGTACCTACTGCAACCTACATCCTTCTGAATCTGCTTAGTGTATTCATCTCTTGGTCTCCCTCTACGATTTTTACCCTCCACGCTGCCCTCCAATGCTAAATTTGTGATCTCTTGATGCCTAAAAACCAACCGATCACTTCTTCTAGTCAAGTTGTGCCACAAACTTCTCTTCTCCCCAATCCTATTCAATACCTCCTCATTAGTTATGTGATCTACCCACATTATCTTCAGCATTCTTCTGTAGCACCACATTTCGAAAGTTTCTATTCTCTTCTTGTCCATACTAGTTATCGTCCATGTTTCACTTCCATACATGGCTACACTCCATACAAATACTTTCAGAAACGACTTCCTGACACTTAAATCTATACTCGATGTTAACAAATTTCTCCTCTTCAGAAACGCTTTCCTTGCCATTGCCAGTGTACATTTTATATCCTCTCTACTTCGACCATCATCAGTTATTTTACTCCATAAATAGCAAAACTCCTTTACTACTTTAAGTGTATCATTTCCTAATCTAATTCCCTCAGCATCACCCGATTTAATTTGACTACATTCCATTATCCTCGTTTCGCTTTTGTTGATGTTCATCTTATATCCTCCTTTCAGGACACTGTCCATTCCGTTCAACTGCTCTTCCAAGTCCTTTGCTGTCTCTGACAGAATTACAATGTCATCGGCGAACCTCAAAGTTTTTACTTCTTCTCCATGAATTTTAATACCTACTCCGAATTTTTCTTTTGTTTCCTTTACTGCTTGCTCAATATACAGATTGAATAACATCGGGGAGAGGCTACAACCCTGTCTCACTTCCTTCCCAACCACTGCTTCCCTTTCATGCCCCTCGACTCTTATAACTGCCATCTGGTTTCTGTACAAATTGTAAATAGCCTTTCGCTCCCTGTATTTTACCCCTGCCACCTTTAGAATGTGAATGAGAGTATTCCAGTCAACATTGTCAAAAGCTTTCTCTAAGTCTACAAATGCTACAAACGTAGGTTTGCCTTTTCTTAATCTTTCTTCTAAGATAAGTCGTAAGGTTAGTATTGCCTCACGTGTTACAACATTTCTACGGAATCCAAACTGATCTTCCCCGAGGTGCGCTTCTACCAGTTTTTCCATTCGTCTGTAAAGAATTCGCGTTTGTATTTTGCAGCTGTGACTTATTAAACTAATAGTTCGGTAATTTTCACATCTGTCAACACCTGCTTTCTTTGGGATTGGAATTATTATATTCTTCTTGAAGTCGGAGGGTATTTCACCTGTCTCATACATCTTGCTCACCAGATGGTAGAGTCTTGTCATGACTGGCTCTCCCAAGGCCGTCAGTAGTTCAATTGGAATGTTGTCTACTCCCGGGGCCTTGTTTCGACTCAGGTCTTTCAGTGCTCTGTCAAACTCTTCACGCAGTATCGTATCTCCCATTTCATCTTTATCTACATCCTCTTCCATTTCCATAATATTGTCCTCAAGTACATCGCCCTTGTATAAACCCTCTATATACTCCTTCCACCTTTCTGCCTTCCCTTCTTTGCTTAGAACTGGGTTGCCATCTGAGCTCTTGATATTCATACAAGTGGTTCTCATCTCTCCAAAGGTCTCTTTAATTTTCCTGTAGGCAGTATCTATCTTACCCCTAGTGAGACAAGCCTCTACATCCTTACATTTGTCCTCTAGCCATCCCTGCTTAGCCATTTTGCACTTGCTGTCGATCTCATTTTTGAGACGTTTGTATTCCTTTTTGCGTGCTTCATTTACTGCATTTTTATATTTTCTCCTTTCATCAATTAAATTCAATATTTCTTCTGTTACCCAAGGATTTCCATTAGCCCTCGTCTTTTTACCTACTTGATCGTCTGCTGCTTTCACTACTTCATCCCTCAGAGCTACCCATTCTTCTTCTACTGTATTTCTTTCCCCCATAATTGTCAATTGTTCCCTTATGCTCTCCCTGAAACTCTCTACAACCTCTCGTTCTTTCAGTTTATCCAGGTCCCATCTCCTTAAATTCCCACCTTTTTGCAGTTTCTTCAGTTTCAATCTGCAGTTCATAACCAAGAGATTGTGGTCAGAATCCATATCTGCCCCTGGAAATGTCTTATAATTTAAAACCTGGTTCCTAAATCTCTGTCTTACCATTACATAATCTGTCTGATACCTTTTAGTATCTCCAGGATTCTTCCAGGTATACAACCGTCTTTTATGATTCTTGAAACAAGTGTTAGCTATGATTAAGTTATGCTCTGTGCAAAATTCTACAAGGCGGCTTCCTCTTTCGTTTCTTCCCCCCAATCCATACTCACCTTCTATGTTTCCTTCTCTCCCTTTTCCTACTGACGAATTCCAGTCACCCATGACTATTAAATTTTCGTCTCCCTTCACTACCTGAATAATTTCATTTATCTCGTCATACATTTCATCAATTTCTTCATCATCTGCAGAGCTAGTTGGCATATAAACTTGTACTACTGTAGTAGGCATGGGCTTTGTGTCTATCTTGGCCACAATAATGCGTTCACTATGCTGTTTGTAGTAGCTAACCCGCACTCCTATTTTTTTATTCATTATTAAACCTACTCCTGCATTACCTCTATTTGATTTTGTATTTATAACCCTGTAATCACCTGAACAAAAGTCTTGTTCCTCCTGCCACCGAACTTCACTAATTCCCACTATATCTAACTTTAACCTATCCATTTCCCTTTTTAAATTTTCTAACCTACCTGCCCGATTAAGGGATCTGACATTCCACGCTCCGATCCGTAGAACACCAGTTTTCTTTCTCCTGATAACGACGTCCTCTTGAGTACTCCCCGCCCGGAGATCCGAATGGGGGACTATTTTACCTCCGAAATATTTTACCCAAGAGGACGCCATCATCATTTAATCATACAGTAAAGCTGCATGTCCTCGGGAAAAATTATTGAGACATAGTGCACAGTTATAAGTCAGATATGAAGTCGCACAATCAGTAGAAGTGAGCCTTTAAAAATAGTAGTAATTTACCACGTAGCATGAACAGCATTTGGTTCTAAACGACAGTGACGATAATGTTTTGTTTCGGAACTTGTTTTGTTTTAGAGAATTTGTTTTTCTGTGTACTTGTGGTCAGTTATAGTGTTCCAGCTCGGATAACAGGTTGAAAGAAATAGCAGGAAAACATAAGAAAAGCTGAAGTACATAAACATGGGCGGGGCCAAGCTAAACAAGATGAAGTTAAACAGAATTTTGCATTGAACGAGCATCTGGAGAGCGATCATGATGTACATAATTTTTATTTCATTGTGTTTTTGAATAGAGTAACAGGTTTCAGCTATGCAACGGCCATCTTTAGGTTCTGCTATAGAAATAAATAAAAGCACATTACTGCATTCAAACAATAAAACTAATCACGGAAGCCATAGTAAGAGAGACAATACACATGTTAGTTTGGTGCACTGCAACAAGTATTAAAATATCGAAATAACACGAGCCAAAACCGCCATGCATGCTTCAACAAGTCATATATGCAGGATGCGCGTTCTCAATAGGGAGAGATCTGGCGACCTCGCTGGCCAAGGTAGGGTTAGGCAAGCACGAAGTCAAGCAGTAAAACTCTCCCTGTGTGCGGGCGGAAAACATCTTGCTGAAATGTAAGCCTAGGATGGCTCACCATGAATGGCAACAAAAAGGGGCGTAGAATATCGTCGACATATTGCTTTGTTGTAAGGGTACCGCGGATCGCAACCAGTGGCATCCTTTTATGAAATAAAATGGAACCCTATACTATCACTCGTGGATGTGGGGCCGTATGGCGAGTGAGAGTCGGGTTAGCATCAGGCGTTGCCCTGGGAGTCGCCAGACACGTCTTCGCTTGTGATCGCAGCACAGTTCGAGGTGGAGCTCATTACTGAAGACCTGGAAATGATTAGAGTAAGGCTAAAGGGAGAAATAGAGTTCGGTGAATATATTACGTCAGATCTGAGGAAGGCAGTTCAGGACACAAAACGAGCCTGTTTTGGTTTTTTCTTCACGTGATGTGCACAGTTAACATTACCTTACTGAGGGAAATACTCCAAGATGGAGAAGGAGAACTATATGCTTGAATTATTCAAGTTGGGTAAAATAGTAATAGTGAAGCGAATGGAAGTGGCCTGTTTATTTCGAGCACCTGCGAAAAAGGCGTGTTCGAAGTAAGGTGTCCATAGATCACATGCATATTATAGCGACGAAACCGAGGGAATGGCGGTGTTTATTTTAGCGCATTTGGGAACGGAGTGTTTTGCGTATGATGTTTATTGTTGTTGATTGAGGTCCGAGGTGTTTATTAAGGGGGCGAACAAGTCTATACATGAGTATATCTCAGTCTTCAAAACATACCTATGACTCAATTGACCGGCAATCTTTGTTTAACATTTTAGAGGAACTTGGACTTGACTCCAAAACACTAAGGCTTATCAAAGAATCACTGACAGACACTGTATCTAAAGTTAAATTCAGGGGAGAAATCTCTGAACCTTTTCTCATAAAAACTGGAGTACGTCAAGGTGACGGGCTATCTCCACTTCTGTTTAATATAGTCCTGGATAAAGTCATTAAGGAATGGGAAAAAGAATTAAAAAATCAATCCTACTGGAAACCAATCCATACTGGTAGAACCAAAGACAACGCCTTGTTTAGCATTCGCGGACGACTTGGCCATACTTGCAGATGATGAAGAAATCGCCACCAAACAAATAGAGATCCTTAAGGAATGCGCGGATAAAGTAGGTTTACAAATTTCGTTTCAAAAGAGAGAATTTTTCTGTACGAAATTCCATATACACAGTTTGAACACAAAATATGGAAAAATAAATAGAGTAAAACATTTTAAAGACCTAGGTCAAATTTTGGAGCCAACCGGAGGAGAGAAAGTTGCACAGAAAATCAGAAACAGAAAATGAAGAGAGCATATGGTATGACACATGAAATATACAATATAAAATGCATCTCCTCGAACACAAAAATCAGACACTACTGCGCAGTAATTAAGCCAGCAGCACTATATGCTAGTGAAACGCTCACACTCCACACAAAATGTAATTTAGAAAAAATACTAAAAGAAGAACGCAAAATTATGAGAAAGATTTTAGGTCCAAAATTAACAGAAGAAGGATACCGGATACAATCAAGAAGAACCACAGAAACTATATCAAACCTGGCAGCAGACATAAGAAGGCGAAGATTAAAATTTTATGGACATGTCACTAGACTTCCCCCCACACGACTCACCAACAGAATTCTCACTTACATAGAAAAAGTCAAATCAACAACACCATGGATTAGCCAAGTAAAATTAGATTTACAAAAAGCAAATATTGAACTTAAAGATGTCAAAGATAGAAAAACTTTTGGAAATAAGGTGGAAAAGTGGATTGCATTGTCGGAGAAGGAAGCACTAAAGAGACCAGGAACAAAACGGACCTAAGAAAGAAAAAGAAAACATGGAGAACGAATGAAAGAAGTATGGAAGAAACGACGTCAGAAAGCTTTGCGTGATCCTTCTGGGTCCATTCGCGATAAGTAAGTAAGTATATATATATATATATATATATATATATATATATACGTGTGTGTGTGTGTCAGAGAGAGAGAGTGTGAGAGTGTATGTGTGTGTGTGTGTGTGTGTGTGTGTGTGTGTGTGTGTAAGAAATTTCTAATGGTTGTTCCATTTGATTTATCATGGCGTTCTCTATTAATTTGAGACCTATCACCTCTATTGTAGTTAGATAATAAGCAAGTGGCCGGCCGCGGTGGTCGTGCGGTTCTAGGCGCTCCAGTCCGGAGCCGCGCTGCTGCTACGGTCCCAGGTTCGAATCCTGCCTCGGGCATGGTTGTGTGTGATGTCCTTAGGTTAGTTAGGTTTAAGTAGTTCTAAGTTTAGGGGACTGATGACCTCAGCTGTTAAGTCCCATAGTCCTTAGAGCCATTTGAACCATAAACAAGTTTTCGGGACAGAGCACAAACACTAAAATCGATAATGATTAAGGTGAATATAGCAGGAAAAGATGATATTTTATGAAAATCATATATTAAACTGCACTGCGAACCATTAAGTGAATCTTTTCATCACGACATTTTAAACATACAAATTAGTAATCAGACAATCAAACATCATATTAGCACATTGTCGCAGCTTTGTACACTAGTCTATTCAAGTCGCCCCATCTCTGGGTAACTACTGCAGCCTACAGTTATACTTCTCACCATGAGCAAATTAAGTGCAGATCTATTCACAAATATCTCCAATGGACTCAGATGACACCGTAAAAATAATAAGCCACACAGAAAACAGCAACGTGTCACTGGAGGGAGCATCTGTCCAAGTTTTTAACTTTTATTACAGTTGTTCAATATGATCATCATTTGGTGTGTGACAAACGTCAATACGTTTATACACATCACACGGTCCATAGACGGCAGGTAGCAGCACTAGCAGTGGGAAGTGTACAAAGTGTGCCAGAAACTGAGCGATTTATCTGACATAGAAAAGGATCAAGTTTATAAACTGTCTGCTACCGTGGTTAAAGCATGCCATGCATGGCAGAATTCTGCTAGCCAAAACCGGTGACCGAGGCTAGTGTGGTACACTATGAGCCGTGGATGACAGGGATGAACGATGGCTGCAGAAAAGGTGCAGTCAAAGACACGTGCAACTGCTGAGTAACAGACCATCAGATGAACCAAGGGGTACCAACAGTGTCTCCTCAACGATATCTGCGCCTCCGCAACACACACCTGATTGATGAACCCATGCTGCCTGCTGTCATCGGCGATGAAGTCTGTGATATGCATACCAGTACCGCAACTGCGAGAGAATTCCAGAAAGATGTGTACCTCTGCTTTATTGACTACGCCAAAGCCTTTGACTGCGTCGATCACAACAAATTATGGAACATACTGAAAAACATGGGTGTACCAGATCACCTCATTCATCTGACACGGAGTTTATACCTTGACCAAGAAGCCATGGTGAGAACTATGTATGGAACAACGAAATGGATAAAGATTCAGAAAGGGGTCCGGCAAGGCTGCATACTATCACCGTACTTATTCAATCTGTATGCAGAACATGTTATGAGGAATGCGAGGCTAGATGAAGGAGAAACAGGAATTAAAATAGCTGGAATAAATGTAAACAACCTCAGGTACGCGAATGATACGATCCTGTTGGCAGAAAGTGAAGAAGAATTGAGAACACTCTTATTGAAGGTGAAAGACGAAAGTGAAAAGGCCGGTCTTATGCTGAATGTGAAGAAAACGAAAATTATGGCAACTACATCTAACAATTCGTGGGATATAGCAGGAGTAACCATGGAGGTAGTGACCACATTCAGTTATCTCGGTTCCCAGATCCCTGCTGATGGCGACTGCAGCCATGAAATCCGGAGACGCCTGTTGCTCGGTAGACAGGCGATGTCAAACCTTGACAAGGTTATAAGGTCCAGAGATATAACACTAGCAACAGAGATCCGTATTGTGAGGGCTATGGTCTTTCCAGTTGTGATGTATGGATGTGAGACCTGGACCATTAGAAAGGCTGAACGGCGAAGAATTGACTCCTTCGAATTATGGTGTTGGAGGAAACTTCTTAGAGTTCCATGGACTGCAAAGAAAACCAACAGATCAATATTGGAGCAAATAAAACCAGATTTCTCCCTGGAAGGTCTAATGTTAAAACAAAAGCTGACCTACTTTGGACACAGAATGCGAAGGCATACCTCGCTGGAAAAAACATTAATGCTGGGGAAGATTGAAGGAACTAGAAGAAGAGGACGTCAGAGGATGAGATGGATCGATGGCATCACAGATGCAGTGTGTTCCAACCTGGAAGGTCTACGGGAGAGAGTGCAAGACAGGAAAAAGTGGCGCGATTTGGTTCATGGAGTCACGAAGAGTCGGAACCGACTAAACGAATAGAGAGAGAGAGAGAGAGAGACCGCAACTGGACTGAATGGCGATAGGCGGTCTTTCCCCATTCATCACGTGTTATACTCCAACGGACAGGTGGCCATTGGCTCGCACAGTGTGAAAAGCTTGAAAGGAATGGCTCCTGGCCAGAGTAGGGTTTGGTATGGTTTGAGGAGTGTTTGAGTACCATTCCCCCGGTGATGTCATCGTTTTGGATTTCTTGGGGTTCATGTGCACCACTCAGTGCAGTTTGTTTTTCCTCGGCACGATGGCATCTGCCAGCAGAACACTACAAAGTGTCACGAGCTCGCAGTGCACGAGCGTGGCTTGAAGAGCACTACGACGAGATTATCGTACTCCCCGGGCCGCAAAACTCCGCTGACTTAAACCCAAAACAGAATCTGTGGGTCTACTACGGTTCCATGGATCCTTAGCAGAGAAACCTAGCGCAGCTGGTCATAGCAGTGACATTGGCACGGCTCCACATGCCTGCCAGTACCTTCCAGAGCCTCACTGACTCTTCCTGCACGTCCTTGCTGCAAGCGATGTGTATGCAGGATTTTGACAGGTGGTCACATTAATGTGACTGGACAGTGTAATTGACGTCACTTCCGCTGCTGCCCATGAATTCGCAACGACAGCAGGCCCCTATGGAAATATTTTCACTGGGATTCCTATCTCCTGGAATGGACCACAAAATGGAACAAATGATTTGCCTACACGTTGTGAGACATCTGCCCCTAATCTTGCGCTTTGAAAGTACGCCATGACGAATCGGATATTGGGGAGGTCTGTATCCACTGAAATGTGTGTATGACACGTAGTTTCCATGTAGCTGTCTTTTGAAAACCCAGAGGTGCTTGTGAATAAATCCGTAATCCTTGATGCCTTCGGATGTGTCCTAGCAAACTATATCTTGGCTCTGAGCACTATGGGACCTAACATCCATGGTCATCAGTCCCCTAGAACTACTTAAACCTAAGGACATCACACACATCCATGCCCGAGGCAGGATTCGAACCTGCGACCGTAGCAGTCGCGCGGCTCCGGACTGAGCGCCTAGAACCGCTAGACCACCGCGGCCGGCAAAACTATGCCTTCCACTGTAAAGTTCTTCCCTTACATATTCGATTCCATACTCTTGATTAGTTATCCGATGTTCTCATCTAACCTTCAGCATTCTTCACCACATTTCAATAGTTTTTTTCCTATTGGCAGTCTTGTCTCCGTTTCATTGGGATTGGGCAGACACGACAGCAGTTGTCCTGTATCATGCCAGTCCAAGCAAAGTGACCAGGATCAAAGGACAAAAGTTTGAATTCCTCACTAGAGGTCAAGGAGCCCCAAGAAAAACACAGGTACAGTGGACTGTTATCAACCTCTCCAATCAAATTTTCATGACGGGGCCATTTCATGCCAGAGTAAAAGTTTCAATATTTCACCAACGGCTCGCCGAATAGCGGTCGTGGACATTATCAACAGAGTGGAGCAGTCTGTCAGGCATCTCTCGCAAAACGAGCAACAAGCTATACTGTGGCCATGCTGAGAGACAACGGCCAGTTAGTAGTATTTCCAGCGTCGAAGGAGAATGTGATGCCCTGGATTCTGTACATTATAAAAAAAAAATGTTGCTGGCTGATAGCACCTGTCAGTTACTCAAGAGAGGTCCAATTCCCACAATCAGTAGAAAAACAGGGCAGCTTTGAAAAACGTGGGGCTTCTAATGAGGTGGTTAAAAGCCTCAAACCTTGCGCCACCAGACCGCATAGACTATATGGTTTGTCAAAAACACATAAATAGGGAAATACTCCCGAATGGATCATTAGCGACACCATATCTCGTTACTAAATACCTGATAAAGCTTTTGATGACTAATGTTAGTTACTACATTTGTCACGTCAGGAATTCTAAGGATTTCTTTGAGATAATTGAGGACATGCAGGAGCTAAACCCAAGAAAAGTTGTGGGGAACCTTTATGTATTGTCTTTATTTGTGAAAATACCAACAGCAGATGTATTGGAACTTCCAATTGCCCTTTATAGACCTGGCATTATAAAACCTTTTAGCCACGTCTTAATGAGAACTTTCTGTGCAATGAGGAATATTGTAAATTACAGATGGTGCGGCTATGGGCTCTCCCTCATCACCACCCGTTCCTAACTTCTTTAAAGTAGACTTTAAAGAACTGGCTTTACATTTTGTTCATCTCTGTCAAACGTGTTTTACTGTGTAAGGCAAGCTCTCATGCCTGGACTTGTTGGAAGATGGACGACTGGCTCATTTAGTACACAAAAAGCTAATTAACACATATCTTTACTCAAACGTGAGCAGTTTGTACCATACAGCTTGTAGCTAAGGATTGTGGTCAACTGGTGATTTGGCTGCGTTTGTGCAGTCCTTGACTTCTTTTACCGAAAACATTTACTGAAAACATAATGACCTTACACAAACAAATTACGAGAGTAGAATACGAAAAAATAATGACTACTCCGTGCTATATTGCCCAGACTTGGTGCTTGTACAATTTAGCTATCGAATAATCACACTATAAATTAAAGACTCCTTAAACAATACCATTAAACAACCCAGTTTTAGCTACAGTCCCAGTGACAAATAAAGTGGGCACCAAACAAGTACAGGAAATGCAGAATGAAATATTCAAACCTTCGACCTTTAGACATTACAGAAGGCACCAACTAACACTGATACCCGTCCGATCACCGAAGTTAAGCGCCATCGGTCTTGGCTAGCATTTGAATGGGTGACCATCCAGTCTACCGAGCGCTGTTGGCAAGCGGGCTTCACTCACCCATTGTGAGGCAAACTGAGGAGGTCCTTGATTGAGAAGTAGCGGCTCCGGTCTCGGAAACTGACATATGGACGGGACACAGGTGTGCTGACCACATGCTCCTCCATATCCCCACCCAGTGACGCCTGTGGGCTGGGGATGATACGGCGGCCGGTCGGTCCTGTTGGGCCTTCCGAGGCCTGTTCGGGGGGAGTTTAGTTTTTAGTACCAAACAGCACCTACAGCAATTACTATTACAACAGTCAACCAGGTTATGAATCTATGTAGGCTATGAACAAAGGTAACCACTATAAGTTCTGTAACTTATAGGTCTACGCAATATCGATTAAGCTCTCAGTATAACAAACAAATAATGCACAGAAGTTTCAGTCTGAGAAACGTTAAAACGCACAGGCAGATTAAGAAGGAACATGTCGCAAGAAGACCATTCCGCCGACACAGTCACGTAATGTAATATAATAACTGAAATGAGCAGGCACGCTCAAAACAAATACACCATCCCCTTCATTTACACAGTACTCGCTGCAAATGACTCTTAATTTGACCACCTGTTAACTGACAAGGAATCACAGCACAGCACTAAACTACACTCGTAGTTCTCCGTCTTCACAAAACAAAAATATTCTTCAGTGGCTCTTGCTGGGCCACTCTTTTACCTTCCGCCTCGTCCCCAGCAATGCTGGCATCGAACCCAGCACACACATAAGAAAGGGCCTCTTCCTGACCTCCGTGGAAAGTTAGTAATTTGCGGCACCCAGTGACAGACATCCTGAATTGAAGAGTACCTATTGTTTAGAATGTGCCATGTGTATGTGGCGAAACTTACGTAGAGCAGACAATATGCGCAGTAGCCGAGCGCTGCAATGAACAAAGACGACAGAGGCACATCAAGTAGAGCAAACTGGAGAGAGAGGAATAAAGTCTTAGCAGACCGGAGTGGCCGAGCGGTTCTAGGCGCTACAGTCTAGAACCGCGCGACCGCTACGGTCGCAGGTTCGAATCCTGCCTCGGGCATGGATGTGAGTGATGTCCTTAGGTTAGTTAGGTTTAGGTAGGTCTAAGTTCTAGGGGACTGATGACCTCAGTAGTTAAGTCCCATAATGCTCAGAGCCATTTGAACAAAGTCTTTCAAAGGAGCACAATATGACTTAAGAAAAAAAAATTAAAAATAAAGCAGAACGGTCCTCTCAAATGCCTCGGCATATTGAGATTTTGTAATGCAAGACGCAGTGGAAACTCGACTGTACCTTTAAAAGTTCATTAGAGACGTAGGTTACAATCTGAGCGTTGGCTGTAAAAGGACACTTCAAACAAACACGAACAGTGATCATAGCTCTTCAGAGGATATATATTACTGCGATAGTCTCCTTTCCTCTTCCTCCACCGGCCGGCCGTGGTGGCCGTGCGGTTCTAGGCGTCAGTCCGGAACCGCGTGACTGCTACGGTCGCAGGTTCGAATCCTGCCTCGGGCATGGATGTGAGTGATGTCCTTAGGTTAGTTAGGTTTAAGTAGTTCTAAGTTCTAGGGGACTGATGACCTCAGCTGTTGAGTCCCATAGTGCTCAGAGCCATCTTCCTCCACTCAGTCGAGAGCCGGTGGGGTGAGGGGCGGGAGGGAGGGAGGGTGGCGTGGCAATGCTGCTGCGTTACGGATTTCGTGCATTTGCGCATATTTTCCGCCCTCCAGGTGACGTCACCGGCAATAGGATTATATGCTACTCAGACTGTCCGTTACAAGCTTGAATGACACTACAAACGAATCACATTTCGCTCTTGGCAGTCATCTCCTGAGAACGAATTTGAGGTTAACCATCGGAAGCTCCAATTTAATCTTCGATTTGACCTGTTCTGTACAAGCTTATACGAACTTCTTTTGTCCTCTTATCTGCTGTGCTAAATGGTTCACCTTCCACTTCTGCACAATCCTGCACTCTAAATTCTTTCCGAAAAAGCTTCCTAACATTTAAATGGTAACAAATTTCTCTTTGAGCAAATCGTTGACTGCTTTCTAGCCTACAGTTTGCATGCAGTTTACATAAGTACCAGATGTTTTTCAGCGCCCATAGAAAACCTAATTTGAAACTCTTAAACATGGCTGCGAAACAGCAACTGTGTAATTCTGAATAGATTGATCAACCAGCCAGCCAGTTGCAATTAATGGTTTATTATCCATTGACCATGGTTTCGATATGCGTAAGAATATCTTCTTCAGGATCATTGGCTTTATTACATCACATAATGCCACAATAGATTAGATGAAGCCGTGCGGCTCTTATCACGAACGAAAGTGATGAAACGAAGCGTTATTGCAAGCCGAGGCTTTAGATAGCGCCAGATGACGTATATGTGACTAGAGCTGCTCGGCTTCATCTAATCTATTGTGGCATCATGTGATGTAACAAGGCCAATGTTCCTGAAGACGATATTTTTACAAATATCGAAACCATGTTCAAGGGATAATAAACCTTTATTTGCAATTGGGTGACTGATTTTTCAATCTATTCAAACCTAATTTGCTTTTTGTGTCTAATCTAATTCCTACAGCACCACCTGATATAATTCGGCTAATCTCCATTGCTATTGTATTACATTCATTGACCATCTTGCAAATCTGTTTTAAGACATTATCCATTCCGTTCGTATAATCTTCCATCTTTCGTCTCTCAAACGGAATGGCAATGTAAGGGGT
Source organism: Schistocerca americana (assembly GCF_021461395.2). NCBI lineage: Eukaryota > Metazoa > Arthropoda > Insecta > Orthoptera > Acrididae > Schistocerca > Schistocerca americana. Next base: position 157,301,962 of record NC_060119.1, on the reverse strand, counting down.
GAACATCAGCTTTTATTTCCTCTCCCGGAACATCGGTTCCATTTCCAGGTTGGTATCATTATTTTACTAATGATCGGTCTGTTCAAATTCACAACATAGCATGTCACAACAACTCCTAAATTTCTAACTTTGAAATGTCAAGAATCCACAAAATTACAATTTGAGCGTTGGTAATGACTGCCACTGAATATCACCAAATAGCTTAGTTTCAAAAGCCAGCACCTTCTCAATTACTTTCAAGTCTCCGTAAAATGCCCGAAAGTAACAAAAGTCACGTTGTACAAATGATCCGTGTCGTATTTAGCAAAATCTTAAGTTGAAATCTAATTGCCAGTGCCACAGTGATCACCATTTCATGTTCTCACATCAGATTGTAGTATTACTGCGCTGGCCTTTCAGATTAATATGCGGAGGGACAACCCTAATATGCGTTCAACCAATTTTTCTTCACACTGCAACATGACGAGAATTTAGAAGCACATTTGATTTTACAAGTTTTAAACCCGAGGTAGACCGGTCATTATCGAAATCCTGATCGATTATACATACATATCCAAAAGGGAATTTTTCCGGCCTGACGGTAATCTTGTAGGCCGAAACTGGAAACACAATAAAGAGATTCGCTTAGCGGCTGCCAGTGTCTTTTCACCCATAAAATGCATTTAACTGTCAGCTTTTACACACTAGAGCGCACGTCTTCATTAACTTGATTAACTTGTTATTGCCAAAGATGGGGTCAGGATTAATTTTATCTCTCGAAGTGAAACGAAGTTACGATCTCACAAACCACATTTGGGAAAACACAATGAAATGTCTCCTATTAGCTTCTATAAATGAGGTTGGTTCCAGGGGAAAGAGCGAAGAATAGGACAGAATCTCAGAGCTGTGTATGCCCCTCACGTTTAACGGGAAGATAACGTCGAGGCATTTGTCTTCCGTACGTGTTTTGCAAGCAGGTTTGAGAGAGAACACAGATATTCAATCTGAGGGGAGAGAATTTCGCTGTTTGTTTCTTTTTACTCGCAGCACGGCTTTGTTAGGGACACGCAGCGCTGCCTTCGTGGTTACGACGCCGGAGACGACTTTTCCCATCTCGATGCCAGTCGGTCTGTTACCTAAGAGTTATGTCAGCGGCGCTCCGTGTTCGAGGACTTGTGAGGAGTAATCGCCCCGGACAAACTGCTGAATGGACGGCCAGCAGAGGAGCGAATTAGACAGTACATAACATCATCCGTCACGGATGCTCGGGGCTTCTTAGTGACCAACAGCGAGACTGTTTGCGTGTTACTTCTCTCTCTCTCTCTCTCTCTCTCTCTCTCTCTCCTCAGACGAGTGTTTCTGATTCTAAATCTATGCCTGGCAGACTGTACTTCTACTGCCTCTATAATTTACCCCGTTCCTTGTCCCATTTGCAAGTGGTGCATCGCAAAAGAGATTGTCGATAAATCTAATTTCTATGATTTGCCGTCATGATCATTTCACGACTCTAATATGGTAAGAAACAACATTTCTGCTGACTATTTTTAGAAAGTACACACGTGGACGTTCTGCAGTAAAAATTTTCGTGACGCCCAACGCCTCTGTTGCAGCGCCTGCCACTGGTCTTCCTTCGGAATTTCTGCAACGCTTTTGTACTTACGAAACGATACGTGACAAAATGTGCAGCTCTTCGTTGGATCCTTTCTATCTCTGTAGTTAACAATACGTGTAAAAATATTTTTAATCCACTTCTTTCATGGATGGATAACTGGAGTTGCGCTCTATCAGCACTGCGGTTCAGTAGTTTTCGTAGCACTACTAGGTAAAGAAACATAAATGAATGTGTAAGAGAGGCTGGTAGCCAGCGACTTCTCTGGGTTTATTTATTTTGTGCGTAATTATAACGACTCTTCTTCAGTGCCAGTCAATTGTACATTTTATATCCCTACAAAATACAAATCGTATTTTGTAAGTAACAGAAATTGTCCGCCCCCGGTAGGTGAGTGGACCGCCGGCACGGTAACTCAGCGTGTTCGGTCAGAGGGTTAGCTGCCCTCTGTAATAAAAAAACTGAGTTAATGGATCAACGACAAACTGAGACGGGTGTCTTGCGACGTCCACCCCGATCAGATACAACAACAAAAACGAACAAAATGAGAATTAAAAAAAAAATAGTGGAGAGCGCGACAGACTGTCAATCCTAAGGACCCCGGTTCGATTCCCGGCTGGGTCGCCGATTTTCTCCGCTCAGGGACTGGGTGTTGTGTTGTCCTCATCATCATCATTTCATCCCGATCGACGCGCAAGTCGCCGAAGTGGCGTCAAATCGAAAGACTGGGACCAGACTGGCGGTCTACCCGACGGGAGGCCCTCGTCACACGACATTAGTATTATAGTAACAGAAATTAGTTGACCACGTAACTTACGCGCTTTTATGTAACTAAAGCAATTGATTTGGATGCAAGTACAGCTAAGATGCACAAACATAAGCAATCTGCCTAATCATTGTTGTTATTTTGTGTTTATAGAACGTTCTTCATTATGATCACGGGCGAGATTTTCCCGGTATTACTGAAAACTGCGAAAGTTGGATATGAATAACAAAAACATGTTTTGTCTATACTCGCCCAAGTACTGAGCGGTGTCTGATATGTATTTGTTTTGTGTTTTGCATTTTTCTGAGATTTTCGAATAACACCTGAATTAAACACTGAAACTTAAAATTTTGCTGTAAATATTGTTTATTTTTATGTAACAAGCAGGAGGATAACTATGTAGAACGAACATGTTCTCTAGGATAAGTGGCCGTTTTTTATAGATCCTCACTCAGTTTCTGGATGGTTCACCGCTTTCATTACCTGGGGGAATCTAGTAAGACGCTGATCGCATATGGAAACAAAGAAACTGAGCTGAGGTGTTGCCCAATAGGTATGAAACACACTTAACGTACAGGGTATGCAGTTATGATCTTAATTCATCAAGACTAGCAGGAAAGCTACTGCAGCCTACGCTTACTTGTGATAATCTGCACTATGTGATCAAAAGTATCCGGACACCCCCACAAACATACGTTTTTCATGTTAGGTGCATTGTGCTGCCACCTACTGACAGGCACTCCATATCAGGGGCCTCGCTTGTCATTAGACATCGTGACACACCAGAATGGGACGCTCCGCGGAACTCACGGTCTTCAAACGTGATGAGGTGATTGGTTGTCACTTGCGTCATACGTCTGTAGGCGAGATTTCCACACTCATAAAAATCCTATGTTCACAGTTTCCGAAGTGATTGTGAAATGGAAACGTGAAGGGACACGTACAGCACAAAAGCGTACAGGCCGACCTCGTCTGTTGACTGACGGAGACCCCTCACAGTTGGTTCAAATGGTTCAAATGGCTCTGAGGGAGTTAACATCTGTGGTCATCAGTCCTCTAGAACTTACAACTACTTAAATCTAACTAACCTAAGGACATCACACACATCCATGCCCGAGGCAGGATTCGAACCTGCGACCGTAGCGGCCACGCGGTTCCGGACTGAAGCGCCTAGAACCGCAGTTGAAGAGGGTCGTAAACAGTAATAGGAAGACATCTATCCAGACCATCACGTAGGAATACCAAACTGCATCAGGATCCACAAGTAGTATGACAGTTAGGCGGGAGATGAGAAAATGTGGATTTCATGGTCGAGCGGCTGCTCATAAGCCACACGTCACGCCGGTAAATGCCAAACGACGCCTCGCTTGGTGTAAGGAGCGTAATAATTGGACGATTGGTGGAAAAACGTTGTGAGGAGTGATGAATCTCGGTACACAATGTGGCGAACCGGCGGCAGAGAGTTGGTATGGCGAATTCCCGGTGAACATCACCCGCCAGCGTTTATAGTGCCAACAGTAAAATTCGGAGGCGGTGGTGTTAGGGAGTGGTCGTGTTTTTCATGATGGGGGCTTGCACCCCTTGTTGTTTACCGACGCACTATCACAGCACAGGCTAAATTGATGTTGTAAGCACCTTCTTGCTTTCCACTGATGAAGAGCAATTCGGAGATGGCGACTGCATCTTTCAACACGGCCGAGCACGTGTTCATAATGACGGAGTGGTTACACGACAATAACATCCCTGTAATGGACTGGCCTGCACAGACTCCCGACCTGAATCATATAGGACACCTTTGGGATGTCTTGGAACGCCGACTTTGTGCCAGGCCTCACCGACCGACATCGGTACCTCTTCAGTTCAGCAGTCCATGAACAATGGACTGATATTCCCCAAGAAATCTTCCAGCATCTGCTTGAACATTAGCCTGCGAGAGTGGAAGCTGTCATCAAGAGCCAGCCGGAGTGGCCGAGCGGTTCTAGGCGCTACAGTCTGGAACCGCGCGACCGCTACGGTCGCAGGTTCGAATCCTGCCTCGGGCATGGATATGTGTGACGCCCTTAGGTTAGTTAGGTTTAAGTAGTTCTATGTTCTAGGGGACTGATGACCTCAGAAGTTAAGTCCCATAGTACTCAGAGCCATTTTTTGTCATCAAGGCTAAGGGTGGGACAATACCATATTGAATTCCACCATTACCGATGGAGGGCCTCACGAACCTGTAAGTCATTTTCAGCCACGTGTCCGGATACTTTTGACCACATAGTGTATCGTAGCCTACAGTGATCTTACAATTCAATGAATAATACTTCTTTAAGATTCTTCCAGTGAATCTCAGCGTGATACCTGCTTTTCAACCAAAAATATCTTTGTGGGATCAGTCCACTTTATGTCGTTCGGGGCTATTGCTCCCAGGTACATTATCCAAGTTACTGTTTGCACTGTATTATCACTTTAATTTACTCTCTCTACGGGGTCAATCAATAAACTGTTCTCCCAACCACTTTCAATAACAAACGACAAACGATCAGTTATCTTTAACGTTAATGATAAGGGAAAGGATTAATTCGCCCCAACGCTTCACTTTAGATTTTGCATTTATTGTCACGCCCTTCAGTGTAAACCACAGAACAAGCAAGTGTAACAACGAGAGAATATTTGCACTCGTAATATTTGCTATATAACTTAAGAATTACTTAATAAACAATAGGAATCTAAAATTATTCCTTTTTAACAAACATATTTTAAGACCTTAAACAATAAAGATCAACGGTTAATTAAGTCCTGTAAACTTGAGCAAGGATCACCTTTTCAGTCACTGAATGAAGTCAGTAGGTGACATAGGGGACAATCAGACGTGCATTAAATGTTACACCATTAAGGACGATTTTCTTTTAAAGCAATTATCATCAATAGCAAATAATTATGTCACGTCTCAGCAAATGTATCAAAACCAAATCTTTCAGTTCTATAACAATGTTGGATTGTGGACGACGCCGGATTACCGACGCAGAAGCCAAAATTTTTCCAAACAGCAATTTCTCCAAACCTAGAACTATCTTAATAGTGTACAATACTTAGGTTATCCAGAACTACTCTAATTCGCCTTTCTCGAGTATCACGGTGGAGTAGATAATTAACCTCTTATTTTATTCTCCTGGAACACTGAGTGGCAATAGACACTCGGGCAACTCTAACCCCAGCGTGGAACGGGAAAGAGGATGGCTCCACCAGGAGGAGGAAAGTGAATTCGTCTAACACGAACCACTAGGTTGGACGAAGACGAGTTGGCGATTTTTAATGATTAACCAAAGCTTGATGGCCAGCAGACGAAAATTACAAAGGCAAAAGGTAGCTTTATTTGTGCTCACAAGAATTGATAACTTCTGCAAATGAGATTCCGGCAGAACTACCGCCGTAGTATCAATACGGGACTTGGGAACTGAGGAGAGCAAGTCAACAACGGTCTCTACCCAATAGGCCCAACATATGAAACAGACCGAGCAACCGACATCAGTCAGAAACTCTAGCACTACCTTAAATATAATTAAATAGAGCAGTTAAATGCCACGGGGACTGAACTCCTTAACACAAGAATATATACACAATATCAACGACTAAAGTTAAATATGCCTACGTACCAAAACATAACAGATATTGGCGAACATTAACATTATCTCGCATTTCATACATCCATAAAATTAATTGACTCTATCTCTCCGCCAGAGAGCGCAAGGTTATTTAACATTTTACAACGTGTTTATCCAGACAGTGACGTACGCCAACCACGGGAAAACAACGGCTTGCAGAATGTCCACCGCCAAAATTTTTTGTTTTGTTTTTTTGTTTCTTTACGACGTGCGCCTTAAGTCAGCACGGCGTTCAAATGCACGATCATGCAAAGGGGGCAGTAACACACCCAAGGCAATTTCCGATCAGAAACTCAAAGCAGAGACACGTTGCCACATAGTTATTAATAGCTCCCACAACACCGGGCGATTGGCCCCGCCAGACGATGACCGTTGCACTAACTAGATGAAAGATCTTACTCTCAGTGACGACACCACCTTCTGGAGGCTATTGCCAGCCGCAGACGGTCTCCATAGCTTCCCCAGCCCATGAACGGAAACCTAACGTTGTCCGCAGATTTACGGCCCCTTGTGTCCCCACGCCCCGGGTTTTTGGGCCCCTCTGCAGAACGGACCTCCCGGGCCAAACACTCGTCTCAACTCCCCCACCCGGCATCCGCACGGCAGAGGGCGCCTCCTCCCAGCGGGCGCGCTAGCAGCGCGTTCGCGAAGGCTCCGGAACGCCCTCTAGAAAGGCGCGGAAACTCCAAACCGGAATAAATCAAGGGAAAAATAGGAACCGTGGCAAACGACACGGTTCACACTTATAGCGTAATAGATCATAAACTCCATCTTTGCCAATTTCGACGAAAAATGCAGCATATGTTTGTAGTGAGGATAAGCTGCGACCAGGCACCCTACCAATCATCGATTATTCGCAGCTTTACCTGTATTTTCGACATTCTGCCGTTCCAACTATCCCGTAGACAACAGTAATGTCAGTGGAGCTACAAACGTTTTCAAGGAGACAATGACTGACGTATAATGTAAACAATAATGGGCCCATAACATGCCATTAGGGTTCTCGCCGAATGCCTTTCCATCTTTCGTTCTCGATCCGATAAGAACAAACATTTGCGGTTGCACCAAATTTAAGAACGAAAGTAACTTACGCAAGATGTGCTACTCGTAAGTAATTTATCTCGATGAAGCTAGGTCCATAAATCGAAAGAAGTGCTCTAGAATAGTCATAAGTTAATTAGAAGACAAACACAATGAGGCGATTAGAAATGACATTTTCACTCAAAGACACTCGTTACACACCAGCCACCGTGACAGCTGGACATTAGAAAAGCAGGGACGTGTCCTCGGTATGGCACGTGGTCGCCACTGACGGCAGCGCAGGCTGTGTAACATGCTCCCATACCGGCCACAATGTTGGAAAGGAGTTCTTGTGGTAGGGCGTTACATTGTCCGGCTGGCTTGGTTGACAACAGCAGCAATGGTCGTTGGTTGACGTGCGACAGTACACTACTGGCCATTAAAATTGCTACACCACGAAGATGACGTCCTACAGACTCGAAACTGAGCCGACAGGAAGAAGATGCTGTGATATGTAAATGATTAGCTTTTCAGAGCATTCACACAAGGTTGGCACCGGTGGCGACACCTACAAAGTGCTGACATGAGCAAAGGTTCACATACACAAACAGCAGTTGAGCGGCGTTGCCTGGTGAAACGTTGTTGTGATGCCTCGTGTAAGGAGTAGAAATACGTACCATCACGCTTCCGACTTTGATAAAGGTCGGATTGTAGCCCATTGCGATTGCTGTTTATCGTAACGCGACATTGCTGCTCGCGTTGGTCGAGATCCAATGACTATTAGCAGAATAATAGAATCGGTGGGTTCAGGATGGTAATAAGGAACGCCGTGCTGGATCCCAACGGCCTCGTATCACTAGCAGTCGAGATGACAGGCATCTTATCCGCATGGCTGTAACGAATCGTGCAGCCACGTCTCGATATCTGAGTCAACAGATGGGGACGTTTGCAAGACAACAACCATCTGCACGAACAGTTCGACGACGTTTGCAGCAGCATGGACTATTATCTCGGAGACCATGGCTGCGGTTACCCTTGACGTTGCATCACAGAGAGGAGCGCCTGCGATGGTGTACTCAAAAACGAACCTGGGTGCACGAATGGCAAAACGTCATTTTTTCGGATGAATCCAGGTTCTGTTTACAGCATCATGATGGTCGCATCCGTGCTTGGCCACATCGCGGTGAATGCACATTGGAAGCGTGTATTTGTCATCGCCATAGTGGCGTATCACCCGGCTCGATGGTATGGGGTGCCATTGGTTACACGTCTCGCTCACTTCTTGTTCGCATTGGCGGCACTTTGAACAGTGGACGTTACATTTCAGATGTGTTACGACCAGTGGCTCTATCCCTCATTCGATCCCTGCTAAACACTACATTTCAGCAGGATAATGCACGACCGGATGTTGCAGGTCCTGTACAGGCATTTCTGGATGCAGAAAATGTTCGACTATTGCCCTGGCCAGCACATTCTCCAGATCTCTCACCAATTGAAAACGTCTGGTCAATAGTGGCCGAGCAACTGGCTCGTCACAATACGCCAGTCACTACTCTTGATGAACTGTGGTATCGTGTTGAAGCTGCATGCGCAGCTGTACCCATGCACGCCATCCAAACTCTGTTTGACTCAATGCCCAGAAGTATCAAGGCCGTTATTACGGCAAGAGGTGGTTGTTCTGGGTACTGATTTCTCAGGTTCTATGCGCCCAATTTGCGTGAAAATGTAATCACATGTCAGTTCTAGTATAATATATTTGTCCAATGAATACCCGTTTATCATCTTCATTTCTTCTTGGTGTAGCAATTTTAATGGCCAATAGTGTATGATGGCTTTGTACATAAATATAATTTCTTATACCAGTCACGATTTTTTATCCATATTTTACACGAAGCGCATCGATAAACGAGTCACTTTTAAAGATTGTTTGCTTTTGTACTGTGTCATTTTTACGTAACGTCTTCAATGTGTGAGGTTTTGCTTTGTTTTGTTGACTAAGTTTTTTTATGGTCAAAAAAAAAAAATGTTCTACGGGCTCTGATCAGTATGGGACTTAACTTCTGAGGTCATCTGTCCACTGGAACTGAGAACTACTTAAACCTAACTAACCTAAGGAGATCACACGCATCCATGCCCTAGGCAGGATTCGAACCTAGACTGCAGCGCCTAGAACCACTCGGCCACATCGGCCGGTTATGGTCCATTTATGCAGAGTCTCACTGATGTTAAACATCACACACAACTTTTCGTACGCAATATACGCTATGAACAACTTTCATAAAACTTCCCGTACTACGCAGAATCAACGCTGTATTTCGTTTAGAATGCGTACCAACACGCTATTAAACAATTAGTGGAAATATTTTCGCTAATCTGTCTTTTATAAATGGCGGCTCCAAGGGGAGTAATTTCTTTCGCTTAATCTATGTACAATCTCGTAAGTATTTCATTTAGTCTAGATGCCTTTCCACTGTTGGATGATTTTAGTTGATTGTTTGTTTCTTGATCACTTATTAGAATATCCACAAATTCGAGGGTCACACTGTGACTGAAATGAGGAACCGTGTTACGATCTTACACAGTGAAACATTTCCGGAATACTGTATCCAGTACTTTGGCCTTCTCTACGTTAGCTTCCATTGAGGTTGAAAGTTAATCCTGTTTGGGGACTTTATAAAAATGATTGAGAATGTATGCAAAACCTAGTTTACTGACATTTATCTTCCCAAAAACAAAGACTTACCTAATTTAAGCAAAACACATTATGACAAAATATCGTAAAGAACTTACAGGTGGTTTAAGACCACAATGAACAAGGATCCTTGGTGGCAAAGGTGAGTCTAGCTGTCCCTAAAAGTGTGAATAGCGCAATCTGAATGTATCTGACGCTGACCAGACTTTGTACGATAATCTGCAGAAAATGAGAACAAGTGGCGATTGTGATTTGTACACCCTGACAAGGCCGGAGCAGCAGTACATTGCCATGTTTGCTTCGTGCAGCGATGTAACTTGCAGTTGGCGAGGTGTGTGCGTTGGGGGCGAGGCGTAGGGCGGCGCCTGTGAATCGATTATGGCCACGAAAGAAATGCAAAATCTCACGATCTAGCTATCAGGCAGAGGGATCGCAATTTACTCTCTGCCAGAGCCCTGAAATCATGGTAGATTTTAGTGTGTCACACACTCGTTTGCTGGTTGTACCAAGGACCAATTTGGTACACTTATATGACAGAGCGCTCAAGGATACCAAGCATCCAGAATGGTAAACCAAAAACGAACGGGTGTGCCCTCAGCAAACGAGTAGTCCGAGACGTTTGAAGTCACACTGTCTGTACAGCCAGAAGTTCACCACAGGGTCCCCATTGTAACTCCTCGCAAGTGAGGTCAGTCTTAGGGCAGGTCCCACGTACGACCAATACATGCCAGAGCTTCGACCAGAAGTTGCTTCCAGACCAAAGTCCAGAGTCCGAGTGCGTCACACCTCTCCAAGAGAAAACAATTTCGTTTTTCCACCAAGTGCACAAATGACACCACCTTCACCCCGTCTTGAGCCAATCATAGGGCTTTAGAGGCGCTAAATCTCCCCTCCTACACTACAGCACAAACTTATGTCCAACCAGTGCAAGAGTTAAGAAACCTGCGTCTCTGGAAGAAAAAGAACCTGACAATTACTGGATTTTTTAAATTTTCGCCGTGGGAGAAGTTGTTTTTCTCTGAAGTCACGTCGCTTCCCACAACAGCAAACAGATACACTCTTAAAGAGCGATATCTAAATTGCCTGTGCCTTTGAGCATGTTAGTCCTATGAGGTGTAATAAAGATTCTTTCTCAGACGCCAGAGTTTCTTTTATGACCGAGGCGGTCGATGGAAGTAGGTCACAGGCCTATTTGCTATATCAGTGAACACGAAATCTTGTAAATTTTTATTAGTCGTGGTGCAGCACAGAATGCCCAGTTTACAACTCCATTGCGTAGATGCGTCCCTTCAGTCTGTTGCCCCAGCCCTGCCTTCGGCTGGCGCCAGTGCAGGTATAGTGGCATTGTCCTGCTGGAGAACTGTCTCAGCTAGATGGTGCTCTGTCTGTCCTGTATGGGCAGTTAATGAAGTCTTCATAGCACGGAGGGTGTCTCCAGGATTAGGTGATGAACGTAAGGGACAGAAACATGCCTTAGGCTGCCTTAGCGCTGCAGTACGAGAGCAGTACGGTGCGGCGAGTGGAACAGCGTTGCTGAAACAAACCAGTGCTGCTCAGTGCACGTGATTATAGTGGCGCTCCCAGCAGATACAGGGTGTTTCAAAAATGACTGGTATATTCGAAACGGCAATAAAAACTAAACGAGCAGCGATAGAACTACACCGTTTTTTGCAATATGCTTGGGACAACAGTACATTTTCAGGCAGCCAAACTTTCGAAATTACAGTAGTTACAATTTTCAACAACAGATGGCGCTGCGGTCTGGGAAACTCTATAGTACGATATTTTCCACATATCCACCATGCGTAGCAATAATATGGCGTAGTCTCTGAATGAAATTACCCGAAACCTTTGACAACGTGTCTGGCGGAATGGCTTCACATGCAGATGAGATGTACTGCTTCAGCTGTTCAATTGCTTCTGGATTCTGGCGGTACACCTGGTCTTTCAAGTGTCCCCACAGAAAGAAGTCACAGGGGTTCACGTCTGGCGAATAGGGAGGCCAATCCACGCCGCCTCCTGTATGTTTCGGATAGCCCAAAGCAATCGCACGATCATCGAAATATTCATTCAGGAAATTAAAGACGTCGGCCGTGCGATGTGGCCGGGCACCATCTTGCATAAACCACGAGGTGTTCGCAGTGTCGTCTAAGGCAGTTTGTACCGCCGCAAATTCACGAAGAATGTCCAGATAGCGTGATGCAGTAATCGTTTCGGAACTGAAAAATGGGCCAATGATTCCTTTGGAAGAAATGGCGGCCCAGACCAGTACTTTTTTAAGGTTCCAGGGACGATGGGACTGCAACATGGGGCTTTTCGGTTCCCCATACGCGCCAGTTCTGTTTATTGACGAAGCCGTCCAGGTAAAAATAAGCTTCGTCAGTAAACCAAATGCTGCCCACATGCATATCGCCGTCATCAATCCTGTGCACTATATCGTTAGTGAATGTCTCTCGTGCAGCAATGGTAGCGGCGCTGAGGGGTTGCCGCGTTTGAATTTTGTATGGATAGAGGTGTAAACTCTGGCGCATGAGACGATACGTGGACGTTGGCGTCATTTGGACCGCAGCTGCAACACGGCAAACGGAAACCCGAGGCCGCTGTTGGATCACCTGCTGCACTAGCTGCGCGTTGCCCTCTGTGGTTGCCGTACGCGGTCGCCTTACCTTTCCAGCACGTTCATCCGTCACGTTCCCAGTCCGTTGAAATTTTTCAAACAGATCCTTTATTGTATCGCTTTTCGGTCCTTTGGTTACATTAAACCTCCGTTGAAAACTTCGTCTTGTTCCAACAACACTGTGTTCTAGGCGGTGGATATCCAACACCAGAAAAATCCTCTGCTCTAAGGAATAAACCATGTTGTCTACAGCACACTTGCACATTGTGAACAGCACACGCTTACAGCAGAAAGACGACGTACAGAATGGCGCACCCACAGACTGCGTTGTCTTCTATATCTTTCGCATCACTTGCAGCGCCATCTGTTGCTGAAAATTGTAACTACTGTAATTTCGAAAGTTTGTCTGCCTGAAAATGTACTGTTGTCCCAAGCATATTGCAACAAACGGTGTATTTCTATCGCTGCTCGTTTAGTTTTTATTGCCGTTTCAAATATACCGGTCATTTTTGAAACACCCTGTAGGTGCTTAGCAGAGTGGCAGAGGGCGGCGCTGAGTGAAGCAAAAGTGTTTGTTTCTCAGAGCGTGACCAGAGCGATCAGGTAGCTCTGGCTGCGTTCGGGCAACGCATGCAGTTTTCAGCTCTTGCTGCGGGTAGCAGAAAAAGTACTGTTACTGGCATTTGTGCTCTTTTGTCGTACTCTTGAGAAAATGGCATTTGCGGAAGCCTTCGTTGTAGCTGTTTCCACTCGGCGTCCCAGCGAAACAACTATTATCGTAAGTGATTCATCTCATATGATTTATCTGATGAGGCGGCAGCAGAATTACAAACTGGGAATACAGAATACATTTGCTTAGTCTCTTATTTCGTCCATTGTTTTAAAATGACAAGCAATAATTAAGTTGAAGCTGCTTAGCTGATAAAAACATGAAAAGCATGTTCTATTATTCATTTGGAGAGCATCATTAATTGGAGCTCAAAGTTTCACCCTGTTTGTTAAGTGTCTTGCATGGAACGCTCGAGTTTTACTGTGTATGCCAATCGACGCTCACGGATACTTCTAGGTCAATGACAGTGTTATGGAGAATATGTACGTTTCACAATATTGTCAGCAAATTCTGGCGATGTTTTTATTGATTTCAAAAATACGCTTCACTAAGCATTCACTATTCCAAAAGCACATTTAATTAAACGTCGTGATCTGGTGAAGCGTTTCTTGAGATATTCTGTCCCTGGATAAAAAAAAAAAAACACATAGCCGATCCCAAGTCCGGTTGAGAAAGGACGAGGGGGAGGGGCGGAACCTCTTAAAAAACCATTGGTGAGGGCAATTGTCACGATTGGTGAAGACCCCAGCGATGGCGAAGGCTTAGAATGTGGAATTCATATCGGTGGAGCTCCCATCTTTCTGGGTTAAAAGAGACGCAACCAACTGTTTTGTGGTCCTAAAAGGCTAAGGGAGTAAACCACAGTACAAAATCCTCGACATACTCTCAGTACAAGGAGCCCCTCTCTACTACGCCAAAGGCTGGAAATGCAGATGAAGGTTCGGAATCTCCAGTCGTCGTAACTGCTACTGGATACAGGTCTACAAGCTCTCAAGAAATGTGTCATTACTATTTTGTTTGAGGGGAGGCTGTAAAGTAACTTGTGTTCTGCGTTCGTGACTGAGCAGGTCTATTCAGGAACTCCGAATCGGAAGTGTTATAAATTGTGTCCAGAACATAGTCAGCCTAAATTTTGAACCGATTAGGAAGTGACACTCAGATGAAATAACATATGTGGCGACAGAATACAAAGATGAACTGCTGCTTGGATCATCCAAACTCTAATGAATAATGATACGATAAATCGGCCAGTAAGGCGTACAACTTTCTTTCTTGTGAAATTAAAAGACTTAAGATCGATATTGTAGCACTGAATGAGAGTAGAAGACCAAGCGAAGGACAGATCAAAGAACGAGGAAGCGGCTACAGTTCTTTTTAAAAGTAGAAGAAATTCATGACCCCCCCCCCCCTCGTTCATGGTGTCGGATTTGTTGTCACAAATGAGTTTATTCCTCAGTTTTATGAACTACCCTCTTGCGTAAGTTGAAGACTCATTACTTACGCCTCACACTCACGAGGAACCAACGAGTCACAGTTATCAGTGCATGCACTCCGACCGTCGCTTGTAAAGCCGATGAAAAGGAAGCCTTCTACTCCCAACTTGGAATGCTTCTAACAAGAATTCTCCAAGCTGACAAATTCATTCACTTGGGAGACTTCAACACATGAACCGATAAAGACTCAACCCTACGGCGCAAAGATACTGAAGAAGAGGAGTTAGGGGAGTGCAATTGTCAATTGTAACGAAACTTCTTTTCTCACGAAATGCTCAGAGCACATTTTAGTTATCACTAATACTGAAGGACGGACATATACAGGTGGACTAGGCATTTATTTGGCGATAGTTTCAGAATAAGTGGAAATTTCATGAATTTCATGTTGCAAGTGAGAAGCTGTGATATCTATAGAATAGTCGACTCATGGCAGTGACAGTTGTATCTCTGAACTTGTATATCTTTGGCTCAGTTGTAGAGTGGAGAGTAGTCGAGTGTTGAAAGTGGAGTAAGATGGCAGAACTTTTAGCGTAGTGCACACTGGAGGAGGAGAATTGCTAGGAATGATCAATTTGCGCTGGCCGGTGTGGCCGAGCGGTTCTAGGCGCTTCAGTCCGGAACCACAATGCTGCTACGGTCGCAGGTTCGAATCCTGCCTCGGGCATGGATGTGTGTGATGTCCTTAAGTTAGTCAGGTTTAAGTAGTTCTAAGCCTAGGGGGCTGATGACCTCAGATGTTAAGTACCATAGTGCTCAGAGTCATTTCAACATTTGAATTATCAATTTGATGCAAGGTCTTACTAACGCAGCATTTACAGAACACAGAGAATGGATTTGCTTTATGGATATATTTTGAAGGTAATAATTGTTGCTGTGCCCCATACTGATAATGTTAGCGATTCTTGCAAACATAACAGTCCACATCCCAGTCTCTGTTTAGGTCATTTCTGTTTAACTGATTTCGATTTACATAATCGTAAATGCATTACCTTTTAGAACTTTTGTAAAGAAAGTTAAGTTTTTAGTTTTCTGTGAGGTTTATGCTCTTGTGACACATAATTCATTATAACATAATTTATTAAAATATATTTCATTATAATATAATTCATATAATTCATTGTAATGAACAAATTAGTATTTTCAATACACGTAACAAGTTTTTTGGGGTACGAGGTAACCATCCCAATTTTTCTTCCAGTAGTTTAGTTTTACTTTATCATATTTTAGCTGTTGCTGTTGCTGCTGTAATTTTTCGGGTGAGATTCTTTTCGTATGTTGTTGGTACTTTCGTTTCTCATCTCACGTTTCCACTGCACATTTTCTTTGTAGTTCAGGTTTTTAACTGGCCAATGAACTGTGTGCGTTTCATAGTGTTGTTTCGTAATTTTAGTGTTTCAGTTTTTTTGGTCAGTGCATAGTTTAATTTTTGAAGTGGTTTTTAACAGTTTTGATTTAATTTCCTACACAGTGATAGCCAGTTAGTTTTGCCTTTACGTAATTGTCTGCAATGAGACACGCTGTTGGCAATAGTAATTTCAATGCAACTCTTTTATAACAGAGAACAGTACATTAAGTTTCGAGTAAAAAGCAGACAATCTTATTAATGCTCATGAACGAACGAACAATGGAGTCAGAGCAAATAGCTTTTAATACATCTTTAGGCTTCCGTCCCCGGTAGCTTAGTGGCCAGCGAGACAGAATGTCAATCCTAAGGACCCGGGTTCGATTCCCGATTTGTGAGCTACCAAGACCAACGCGATATCATAATCACGAAAGTACTGGCAAGTGCTAAGGACTATTGGATGGTCCACTGACGGATACGGTCTGTGATCAGCCTTCACGCTCACTGACAACATAGGAAACGTAGAAAACGTGCAAGATCTAAAATGAACGCAAATCGTGTTAAGGGCACTAGCGATAAAGAAGATTTCTAGAAACTTTTGGATGAAAGGCTACTGAAAGCACTAAAAAACACTGGGCGACAACGAAGGCTGCAATAATGTCAGCTGCCGAAGAACCAGTTTGACACTGCAAGACCAAACACAAAGACTGATTTGACGAAAATGACGAAGACATTGGGGCACTACTAAACAAAAAGAGAAAGACACGCTAGGTTTGGCGGAGCAATCCTAAGCCTGTCGTCAAGAAAAGGGAATACCAAAGAGAGAAGGAAGAAGTGAAGAGGAATACTCGTGCTCTGAAATACTAATGGCAGACGACGATATCTCAAACAACATCTAGTAGAAACTAACTAAACTCAAGCATTCTTCAGCATGACGAAAAATATATGGCCCAGTAGTTCAAAGTCTAAACCCACTTAAATCTAGCCGGCCGCGGTGGTCTCGTGGTTCTAGGCGCGCAGTCCGGAACCGCGCGACTGCTACGGTCGCAGGTTCGAGTCCTGCCTCGGGCATGGATGTGTGTAATATCCTTAAGTTAGTTAGGTTTAAGTAGTTCTAAGTTCTAGTGGACTGATGACCACAGCTGTTAAGTCCCATAGTGCTCAGAGCCATTTTTGAGCCACTTAAATCTAGGGATGGTTCCATTCTTCTGAAGGGCAGAAATTATATTAAGATAGGATAGAAAGACCATTTCCACGAACTCCTGAATAAAGGCCCAGAGAGCAATGAAATCATACTTTCCACAATTCTGCAAGAATGTACACAAACTCATCATTGCGACGTCCCTTCTCTATGAGAAGTTTTGAAAGCTATTACGCAACTCAAAGACAACAAAGCCGATGGATTAGATGGAATAGATCTTGTCAAGGCCTTCGACTCAGCCAAGACAGAAGCCTTCTGGGCGAGCTTAGCTGAAATAGGCTGTCCTGTGAAGTACACAAATGTTGTCAGACTGCAGCACGATAACATGAATGGCATGATCAAAATATCCACAGGTGTACTGCCGCTCTACAGTGTCCAACGGGCACAATATTTCGGCGATCATGCATGTCGCCATCATCAGGTGAACTGACGGACTGAGCTCCTGTGAACGTGCCGGCACGGAGATCCGTACGCTATGGCTGCTCAGAGGGAACTGGATTCCATCGCGGCGGCGGCCGATTTAAATACCCTCCGCCCGCGGCGCGCTCCCCCCACCGTCCGCGCCCCGCGCCACGGTTGCGCGGTGGAGCAGATTGCGACGGCGTCTGAGATGATGTCGGTGTGATGGCTCTGTCCGCCGTGGTCGTCACAACTATACCATTGAACTTTTTAGGCATGTCTTGACTTCCACGTATTTTCTTTTTAATGGAGAATACTACGAACAAACGGAGGGAGTCGCCATGGGTAGCCCACTCTCACTGGTGGTAGCGAATTTATACATGTAGAACTTCGAGGAGGAGGCCCTGTCGTCATCCGAATGGAAACCTACTTGCTTTTTACATTACGTGGACGACACGTTCGTCATCTGGCCACATGGTATGGATAAACTCCTTGACTTCCTTACACATCTAAACTTCATACACCCCAACATCAAATTCACTATGGAGACTGAAACGGAGGATAAATTACCTTTCCTTGACGTCTTGGTCAAGAGAAGGGCTGACGGCACCCTAGGTCATGGGGTGTATCGGAAGACAACGCACACTGATGTGTATTTACACGCAGACAGCTGCCACCACCCTTCACAGAGAAATCGGGTACTTAAAAGTCTAGTACACAGGGCGCGCACTATCTCTGACGCAGAGACTCTACCCCAGGAATTGGAACATCTGAGAACTGTATTTCGAAAAAATGGGTACTCAGAGTGGCAGATTCAACGTGCTCTCCGCCCAACCACTACAGCACAACCTGTGGAGATGGATGAAATCACGAGGGAGGAGGTAGGCACTGCGTTTATTCCATATACAGGCGCCCTCTCGGGGAAAATCGCCCGCATTTTGAAGAAACGCCGGGGCGGAACTGTGTTTTGTCCTCCGAATAAAACTCGTGCACTGGTGGGGAGCGCCAAAGATGACCTCGGTTTGAGGAAGGCCGGCGTGTACCAGATTCCGTGTCAATGTGGCAAGTCGTATATTGGTCAGACGATGCGTACCGTCGAGGATCGATACCATGAAGACCAGAGGCACACTCGACTGATGTATCCGAGCAAGTTGGCGGTCGCTGAAAATTGTTTGTCGGAAAATCACGCTTTGGAAAACGAACGCACGAGGATTCTGGTACAGACGTCGAGATACTGGGACAGCGTTGTTAGAGAGGCCATCGAAATTCGCACCAATGACGACCTCATAAACCGTGACTGTGGCTATAATCTTAGCAAGGCTTGGGAACCAGCGATTGGGTTAATCAAGAGTAAATTGAGCAAACGTGAGACCAAGGCGGACAGAGCCATCACACAGACGTCATCTCAGACGCCGTCGCAATCTGTTCCACCACGCAACCGTGACGCGGGCCGCAGACGGTGGAGGGAGCGCGCCGCGGGCGGAGGGTATTTAAATCGGCCGCCGCCGCGACCGAATCCAGTTCCCTCTGAGCAGCCATAGCGTACGGATCTCCGTGCCGGCACGTTCACAGGAGCTCAGTCCGTCAGTTCACCTGATGATGGCGACATGCATGATCGCCGAAATATTGTGCCCGTTGGACACTGTAGAGCGGCAGTACACCCGTGGATATTTTGATTATCAAATACGCCGGGAGAAACTCAAGAATCACATGAATGGCATGGTTCGTCAACAATAGTCATGGGTATAGTTTCGAAATCACAAGTGGTCTGAAGCAAGGTTGTGTGATAGCTCCCACTTTATTTTAAATATTTATTGGAACTACATCTTGTAGACGGGAAGCTGCCGAAGGTCATAGAAATGGACGACGGGTTTGATGGTGGTGTGACCAATCTCCATAGACTACGGACCATCAGTCTGCACCAACTCTATCACCATACCCCGAAGAATCACAGTCCAAAACAAAGTCCTGCAGGACATAAAACACTTCCCATACCTTGGCAGCCATCATTCAGCAAATGTAAATATTTATGCTGAAATCTAACACCGCCTCAAATGTGCCAGTACAGCTGTCGCTCATCTTCGGATAAGGGTCTTTGCTAACCATAACATCAGCATTACGACCAAGCTACAGTCACACTATCCCGCGCATATGGGTTTGAAGCACAGACGACTTACAGATGTCACATATGATGTCTGGGAAAGTACTGTCAGTGCTGCCTGAGTAGGAGCCTAAGGGTGAAATAGCAAGATAAGCACACTGATATCAGGGTTTTGCAAGAAGCAAAATCGACTAGCGTCGAAGTCATGTTCATCTAGCATAATATCCGTTGGACGAGCCACATTGTTCATATTCCTGAATCCCGTCTAGCAAAACAAATTATGGAAGCGACGCTCAAAGAAAACTAGGAAGATCAAAGAAACTATACAACAATTTACTAGAGGACAACATGAAAAAATATCAGATTGAAACTGGTAACTGGGAAACTACTGCACTTAATCGTCCAGTATAATGTCGCAGTGTTTGAGAAGGAATTCAGCGCTTCGAGCAATTGAGGCGGAAAACAGAAACTGCTAAGCACAATGCTAGGAAGCATCGAAAACTGAAGTTGGGCAAAGCTAAGCAGCCAGTTCCCACCAGAACAACTGTGTGTCAGCAACATGAAAAAATCTGCAACTCCCCGATTGGCATCTATAGTCATTTAGAATCCCATAGAACCTGAGTTCAGAACAAGATAATCATGTCAAAACCCAAAATTTGATGAAATGCTTCAACAATGGACATGCTTTATCTCCAGTGACAACAAAAGGCAACACAATTGATGTCTTTGGTAGTGCAGAGTATGCCGGTGTATAACGTTCCCCTTCATCATCAAGGAAATTCACTAGAAAAATGAAATCTACCACCTGCGGTTTCCTTCCCAAATCCCACAATATCGATTATAATGAATTTCCTGCAAGGATCTGCAACTACTTGTAGTACGACTAATTGAAAATATTTGTAGCTATAAAACTCTACCAGAACTTTCTGGGCATATTGGACGAATGCATTCCCTGTCAACATCAGCAACTGCATTTTGGAAGTACTGTACTCTATATATATCATTTACAGAATGTAGAAAATTATCTTCAGGAGGCACTTTCACGTGGTGTGGCTGGAGGCAATCCCACAACACTTTGCTAATTGAGTCTACAGTTTTTAAAATGGTTGTGAATCTTGTTGTGAATGTCAGAGCTATGTATAGAAAAGATTTCCCGCTTTCTAGGAGCCTGTAACAATTCTCGTTTCACCAGCTGTCGGTGACCCTTAAAAATTCCATTGTTCCACTGAAACGTGCCTGTCCGACACACAGGCCCACTCAGCTCTGGTTTGCCGTTCCTCTATAATCCTTGACTTAGACCAAGGCTCAATGCCCATACAAATAAAATCATCACAATAACAACACTATCCGAGAAGCCCTACATTATACTATGATTCTGACTCAGTTTTGGAGATGGTGCACTGTACCGCCGAAGGTCGCTAGCTACCAGCACGCATGCAGCTTCAATACGATACCACAGTTCATCAAGAGTAGTGACTGGCGTATTGTGACGAGCCAGTTGCTCAGCCACCACTGACCAGACGTTTTCAATTGGTGAGAGATCTGGAGAATGTGCTCGCCAGGGCAGCAGTCGAACATTTTCTGTATCCAGAAAGGCCCGTACAGGACCTGCAACGTGCGGTCGTGCATTATCCTGTTGAAATATAGGGTTTCGAAGGGATCGAATTAAGGGTAGAGCCATGGGTCGTAACATATCTGAAATGTAACGTCCACTGTTCAAAGTGCCTAAATGCGAACAAGAGGTGACCGAGACGTGTAACCAATGCCACCCCATATCATCACACCGGGAGACACGCCAGTATGGCGATGACGAATAGACTCTCCTAATGTGCGTTCATCGCGATGTCGCCAAACACGGATACGACCATCATGATGCTGTAAACAGAACCTGGATTCATCCGAAAAAATAACGTTTTGCCATTCGTGCACCCAAGGTCATCGTTGAGTACAGCATCGCGGGCGCTTCTGTCTGTGATGCAGCGTCAAGGGTAGCCGCGGCCATGGTCTCCGAGCTGATAGTCCACGCTGCTGCAAACGTCGTCGAACTGTTCGTGCAGATGGTTCTTGTCTTGCAAACGTCCCCATCTGTTAACTCAGGGATCGAGACGTGGCTGCACGATCCGTTACAGCCATGCAGATAAGCTGCCTGTCATCTCGACTGCTAGTGATACGAGGCCGTTGGGATCCAGCACGGCGTTCCGTATTACCCTCCTGAACCTACCGATTCCATATTCTGCTAACAGTCATTGGATCTCGACCAACGCGAGCAGCAATGTCGCGTTACGATAAACTGCAATCGCGATGGGCTACAATCCGACCTTTATCAAAGTCGGAAACGTGATGGTACTCATTTCTCCTCCTTACACGAGGCATCACAACAACGTTTCACCAGGTAACGCCGGTCAACTGCTGTATGTGTATGAGAAATCGATTGGAAACTTTCCTCATGTCAGCACGTTGTAGGTGTCGCCACCGGCGCCAACCTTGTGTGAATGCTCTGAAAAGCTAATCATTTGCATGTCACAGCATCTTCTTCCTGTCGGTTAAATTTCGCGTCTGTAGCACGTCATCTTCGTGGTGTAGCAACTTTAATGGCCAGTAGTGTACCTTTGTTAGTCTGAGTCCTTGCTTTTCATTCCTTCGCCCCACCCGCCTCCCCCCTCCATGAACCATGTACGCAGAATTCTGTTATGCAAATGGAGGCAGTGTCAAGCGAGTGATGTGCAAATTAATTAGCAACACATAATGGCCATTACAACTATGTTGTCGTAGATGGAGCTACGAACGAAAACCCACGACCAAGATTATTAACCCACCACGATTTCCCAGGACGCTAACACATATTTGTGCTGTGGCACTTGACCCAGCCGCCAGCTGGCTCGAATTCTGCAGGTGGAAAAAAGTTTCATGGTCAGTATCTGGTTTACAAGCGGAGGAGAGGCGGTGGTCTAAAGCTCCTGAGCATCAGACTTTGCACCAATGTCCTGTTTTAAATATCAAATCTCTCCAGAATGTCTCTTGTAGTGAGCGCATGGCACACTGCTGTTGGTGATGCGTCCACCGGATGCGGACGTTAAGCTTAAAGGCCCCTTCGCGCCTCACACGCTGACAGCAGATGCAAATATCGTGCTTCCGGCTCCACCTTCCACGGGAGGTCTCCACACCAAGTCGATAGAAGTTTGAACACTGAGTTGTTTTCTACCAATGTACACAGCGAATAGCTCTCAGAATGATCAAATAGAATGAAAAACTGGCGAGTCCGCTATCATCATTAGCAGGTAGAGATGAAACACTGACAGGTTTGTAATCAGCAGAATAAGCAGGTGGAAATCAAAAACTATCGAGTTCAGAGTCTAACAGCTGAGTGACTGTTGCGCTCTGTGGCTTGCCCCCCTGAGCTCTGACAAGGGAACCTCCCCATCGCACCCCCCTCAGATTTAGTTATAAGTTGGCACAGTGAATAGGCCTTGAAAAACTGAACACAGATCAATCTAGAAAACAGGAAGAAGTTGTGTGGAACTATGAAAAAAATAAGCAAAATATATAAACTCAATAGTCCAAGTGTAAGATATGCAACATAAAGGAAGTACAACAACGGAGTGCCGTGGCCTCAGGGTTAGCGTGCGCAGCTGCGAAGTGAAAGGTCCTTGGTTCAAGTCTTCCGTGGAGTGAAAATTTTAATTTTTTATTTTTAGTTTATGTGACAAAGTCTTATGTTTTCATCACTTCTTAGGGAATGATTATCACATCCACAAGAAAACCTAAATCTGCCAAGGTAGAAGAATCTTTTTACCCATTCGCCAAGTGTACAAGTTAGGTGGGTCGACAACATATTCCTGTCATGTGACGCACATGCCGTCACCATTGTCGTATAGAATATATCAGACGTATTTTCCTGTGGAGGAATCGGTTAACCTATGACCTTGCGATCAAATGTTTTCGGTTCCCATTGGGGAGCCACGTCCTTTCATCTACTAGTCGCAGACACTAAACTTATTACAGTGAACAGAGACGTCAATGAACGAACGGATAGATCATAACTTTGCGAAAATAAAATTTTACTCAAGGGAAGACTTGAACTAAGGACCCCACGTTCCGCAGCTGCTTCGCTAACCACGAGACCACGGCGCTCGTGTGCTCACACTATCCTTGATCTTGCTTATCTTGCGCATGGACTACTCAGTTTGTATATTTTGATTATTTTTTTCATAGTTCCACACAACATCTTCCTGTTTTCTCGATTGATCTGTGTTCAGTTTTTCAAGGCCTATCCACTGTGCCAACTTACAACTAAATCTGAGGGGGGTGCGATGGGGAGGTTCCCTTGTGAGTAGTGAGCTCTTGCCTCTCGCAGGACCCGTCGCGTGGCTGACGTGAGATGAAGCTCCCAATCCAAATAATTTATAGCGGTATTCAAGGCCCCTCTATGTCTAGCATAGAAGGGCCACTCAGCTTTGCTCCCACCTCGGGCAGAACGCGAGCCCTAAAATCACCGCTGCAGCGACATATTTGTGCGCCTGCTAGTCCGAACTCTGCAACTGAAAGTTAAATTTAATGTCCTTGTTTCGCTCCTCTGCTCCTCTAAGCTGCCCGGTGTGACCGAACACAAACAAAAGCATCACCTCCTGCAGCTCGATTTTCTGACGCTGACTTCACAGCCTCCAGCCGCATACCTGCTTGGCACCGCTTTGCCAGCCCCCTGTCAGACAGAAAATGGCTTTAGCCGGCCGAAGTGGCCGTGCGGTTAAAGGCGCTGCAGTCTGGAACCGCAAGACCGCTACGGTCGCAGGTTCGAATCCTGCCTCGGGCATGGATGTTTGTGATGTCCTTAGGTTAGTTAGGTGTAACTAGTTCTAAGTTCTAGGGGACTAATGACCTCAGCAGTTGAGTCCCATAGTGCTCAGAGCCATTTGAAAATGGCTTACTAATTCATCTTGCAGAAAACAGCCAAGTGAACCGAAAACTAGCTAGAAAGCTACTCCCAAAAATAACACAAGCACTGTTGGAATCTTTACTGCAAGTTAAAATTATGAAAAGAAATTACTGAGGAATTGTTGCACCTGAACCTCACTGAGCCGTGCATCTCTCATGTTCCCGCTATCATCTATTTTATATTCTGTTTTTAACGTACTTCCACCTCACTAAGTTAATTTAAATTATTACTGTCATTAAGTTGCTGCTAGCAGCGTGTATCGCTATATCTCCTCTCGTAGTATCTTTGCTCGACTGCTATTACTTCCCCATTATTGTCTGTCGTAAGCCAGTTCGGGTTGCGAGTTCGGGTCTGTCAGTCAGCTGGAAAGCGCCTGGAGCGCAGCCTGGACCTGCCAGTCGGGGAGTTGCAACGCGGCACTAGTGCAGTTGGGTTGGACCAGCAGTGAGGTCTGCGTCGACATGGCTCGCCCGACCATCGCCGCCACGCATCACTTGAGCCGGGCCACGGTCTTGGGGGATCGTCGGTCGGTCGTCCTACGAGACGATACGTTTTGGCTCGCCGATCGTCCATGAATCGGCTGCGTGTCTGTGCATCGACTCCCGATTTGTCTTCATGTGTGCTTATTTACTGTTGGACATCGTTCAGGACTTTCTGCAAGTGTTTATCAGGTTGTGTGTGTTTGGCGTTATTTCCTCTGACGACTATTTTACATGTTGTCGGCATTCTTAGAGGAGTCGGTCGGTTTCTGCGGACCAGGGAAGTTATCTCCGCGCGGTACTGTCGGTCGGGTATGCTGGCGGTCCTTGCGCAGTGTAGGAGCGTGTGTGGACCTGTCCGATCGCTACGAGCTTCGTGGTTCACCAACCCAGTACGTGAAGGTTGAGTAGGGGTTTCAACCACCCAAGCCACGTCCATTCATGTTGTGTGGTTCGTTTCGGTGGTTCGCTATTGCGGAGATTTTCCTGTGAGCAAAACCGAATGTATCTATTGCTGAAATTTAGCCGCCATGCGGTGCAATTAACTCTATTGGTTGACTACAATTCAAGTGCACCAGCGGAATTTTCTGCTTTGTAGTCGTTAGCGTTTTGGTTACCTGCCCTGGCCACTGACGTAAATTCAGGCAGTGTTCATTTTGGGTGAAGTTAACTATATTACCGTATTTCAAATTCAAGTGTACCAGCGGAATTTTCTGCCTTCTGGACGTTAGTGTTCAGGTTACCTGCCCTGGCCACTAACGTAATTTCAGGCAGCGTTCTTTCTTCACTTGTTGTCGCTGTCCAACATGGTGTGTAGTTTTGACAGGTAGGTGTTGAATTGTCTCTTTATAATCTATCATAGCCAATGATTTAAAGAATTCTGGCTTTTACTGGCTTTTATGTATTTTTGAATTTTGGAAAATCAATTATGGTCCTTCAGCCACTTAAATCCTTATTCTAATTGTGGTCCTTCAGCCGTTTGTATTGCATCTTGTTTATGTTTGTGTATTCACCCTTGACTTGACGCTCATATATATATATATATATATATATATATATATATATATATATATATATATATATATAGGGTGAGTCACCTAACATTACCGCTGGATATATTTCGTAAACCACATCAAATACTGACGAATCGATTCCACAGACCGAACGTTAGGAGAGGGGCTAGTGTAATTGGTTAATACAAACCATAAAAAAATTCACGGAAGTATGTTTTTTAACACAAACCTACGTTTTTTAAATGGAACCCCGTTAGTTTTGTTATCACATCTGAACATATAAACAAATACGTAATCAGTGCCGTTTATTGCATTGTAAAATGTTAATTACATCCAGAGATATTGTAACCTAAAGTTGACGCTTGAGTACCACTCCTCCGCTGTTCGATCGTGTGTATCGGAGAGCACCGAATTACGTAGGGATCCAAAGGGAACGGTGATGGACCTTAGGTACAGAAGAGACTGGAACAGCACATTACGTCCACATGCTAACACCTTTTTATTGGTCTTTTTCACTGGCGCACATGTACATTACCATGAGGGGTGAGGTACACATACACACGTGGTTTCCGTTTTCAATTACGGAGTGGAATAGAGTGTGTCGCGACATGTCAGGCCAATAGATGTTCAACGTGGTGGCCATCATTTGCTGCACACAATTGCAGCCTCTGGCGTAATGAATGTCGTACACGCCGCAGTACATCTGGTGTAATGTCGCCGCAGGCTGGCACAATACGTTGTTTCATATACTCTGGGGTTGTAGGCACATCACGGTACACATTCTCCTTTAACGTACCCCACAGAAAGAAGTCCAGAGGTGTAAGATCAGCAGAACGGGCTGCCCAATTTATGCGTCCTCCACGTCCTATGAAACGCCCGTCGAACATCCTGTCAAGGGTCAGCCTAGTGTTAATTGCGGAATGGGCAGGTGCACCATCATGCTGTACCACATACGTCGACACGTTTCCAGTGGGACATTTTCGAGCAACGTTGGCAGATCATTCTGTAGAAACGCGATGTATGTTGCAGCTGTTTGGGCCCCTGCAATGAAGTGAGGACCAATGAGGTGGTCGCCAATGATTCCGTACCATACATTTACAGTCCACGGTAGCTGTCGCTCTACCTGTCTGAGCCAGCGAGGATTGTCCACGGACCAGTAATGCATGATCCGTAGATTCACTGCCCCGTGGTTTGCGAAACCCGCCTCATCGGTAAACGGGTAGAACTGCAACGCATTCTCTGTTAATGCCCATTGACAGAATTGCACTCGATGATTAAAGTCATCACCATGTAATTGCTGATGTAGCGACACATGGAACGGATGAAAGCGGTGACAATGCAGTATGCGCATGACACTACTTTGACTCAGTCCACCGGCTCTCGCAACTGAACGTCGGAGGATTCAAGCGTCAACTTTAGGTTACAATATCTCCGGATGTAATTAACATTTTACAATGCAACAAACGGCACTGATTACGTATTTGTTCATATGTTCCAGCGGTAACGTTAGGTGACTCACCCTGTATATATATATATATATATATATATATATATATATATATATATATATACACACTCCTGGAAATTGAAATAAGAACACCGTGAATTCATTGTCCCAGGAAGGGGAAACTTTATTGACACATTCCTGGGGTCAGATACATCACATGATCACACTGACAGAACCACAGGCACATAGACACAGGCAACAGAGCATGCACAATGTCGGCACTAGTACAGTGTATATCCACCTTTCGCAGCAATGCAGGTTGCTATTCTCCCATGGAGACGATCGTAGAGATGCTGGATGTAGTCCTGTGGAACGGCTTGGCATGCCATTTCCACCTGGCGACTCAGTTGGACCAGCGTTCGTGCTGGACGTGCAGACCGCGTGAGACGACGCTTCATCCAGTCCCAAACATGCTCAATGGGGGACAGATCCGGAGATCTTGCTGGCCAGGGTAGTTGACTTACACCTTCTAGAGCACGTTGGGTGGCACGGGATACATGCGGACGTGCATTGTCCTGTTGGAACAGCAAGTTCCCTTGCCGGTCTAGGAATGGTAGAACGATGGGTTCGATGACGGTTTGGATGTACCGTGCACTATTCAGTGTCCCCTCGACGATCACCAGTGGTGTACGGCCAGTGTAGGAGATCGCTCCCCGCACCATGATGCCGGGTGTTGGCCCTGTGTGCCTCGGTCGTATGCAGTCCTGATTGTGGCGCTCACCTGCACGGCGCCAAACACGCATACGACCATCATTGGCACCAAGGCAGAAGCGACTCTCATCGCTGAAGACGACACGTCTCCATTCGTCCCTCCATTCACGCCTGTCGCGACACCACTGGAGGCGGGCTGCACGATGTTGGGGCGTGAGCGGAAGACGGCCTAACGGTGTGCGGGACCGTAGCCCAGCTTCATGGAGATGGTTTGTGAATGGTCCTCGCCGATACCCCAGGAGCAACAGTGTCCCTAATTTGCTGGGAAGTGGCGGTGCGGTCCCCTACGGCACTGCGTAGGATCCTACGGTCTTGGCATGCACCCGTGCGTCGCTGCGGTCCGGTCCCAGGTCGACGGGCACGTGCACCTTCCGCCGACCACTGGCGACAACATCGATGTACTGTGGAGACCTCACGCCCCACGTGTTGAGCAATTCGGCGGTACGTCCACCCGGCCTCCCGCATGCCCACTATACGCCCTCGCTCAAAGTCCGTCAACTGCACATACGGTTCACGTCCACGCTGTCGCGGCATGCTACCAGTGTTAAAGACTGCGATGGAGCTCCGTATGCCACGGCAAACTGGCTGACACTGACGGCGGCGGTGCACAAATGTTGCGCAGCTAGCGCCATTCGACGGCCAACACCGCGGTTCCTGGTGTGTCCGCTGTGCCGTGCGTGTGATCATTGCTTGTACAGCCCTCTCGCAGTGTCCGGAGCAAGTATGGTGGGTCTGACATACTGGTGTCAATGTGCTCTTTTTTCCATTTCCAGGAGTGTATATATATATATGTTAATTATTTTATTTGCAATTTTAAATGCATGTTTTTACCACTTGAGATTTATCTTGTAGCTTTAAGATTTCTTGTTTGAAGGCCTTCAGCCGTGAAATAATTGCCTTTTTGAAACTCGTAGTTCTAAAGGTTCGGCTATGTACCGTTTTGGTTTAAAAGTGTTATTAAATTACAATTTGAGTGAATCTGACCGACACCTTATTTGGCCCTTTCCACAATCCCAATCATCTGTTTTGCCCTGCGGGTTTAGCGGACGTTTCATTCATTGCCACTCATTTATTGATAGTAAATTAAAACTGAAACCTGTCACGAGAGTGCTTAGAGGTGTAGCACTGCTATACCGGTTCATGCCATATATTTTTCCGAAAAGTTTCAACGAGAACAATGATAAGTGCTAAATCGCTGTACCTGTCTCGTCAAAGGCCTTCGAAAGTCGTTAAGAACACAGCTGCTGTAATACAAGACTACAAACCGCATAACAGTATTGTATCACGTTCTGCGTAATATCACGTCGTGGAAACCGTGTTTAGATATCTTGAACTATTCGCGAAATAATTTAAATGAGGCTGGAATCATTTTCGGGAGCATCAAGGGTAAAAATCTTCGTTCGGTTCAAATGGCTCTGAGCACTATGGGACTTAACGTCTGAGGTCATCAGTCCCCTAGAACTTAGAGCTACTTAAACCTAACTAACCTAAGGACATCACACACATCCATGCCCGATGCAGGATTCGACCGTAGCAGTCGCGCGGTTCCGGACTGAAGCGCCTAGAACCGCTCGGCTCTTCATTCGGACATCCAGATTAAGGATTTCTGTGGTTTTCATAAATTCATTAAGGCCATTCTCGGAGTGATGCCTTTGAAAATAACACGTCCAGTTTCCTGTGCCATCGTTGCACAATGCTAACTCGTTGTCCGTCAGTAACGACCTCGTTATCAATGGTACATTAAGTCCTAAGCTCCTGAGCAATTACGTTGCACATTCACATGGGCTATAAACGGGTGTTACGAATTTTTGAAAAAAGAAGTCAGGCATTCTGTCTACAAAAAGTGACATGTAACTGTTATCCTATGTGTGCTCCAGCGTGTAGCATAGTTTGTAACTAAAAGTGAAATGAACGAACGTATATGATAACAGAGAGAAAAAAGAAAACTTTCCCTCAAATTGAGCTCAAATTTCAACCATGACTTCGCCTCATGAATGTTACAGTACTAATTCATCGTGTAAGTTTTACAAGCTACTTGTCTGAGAAGGTGCTGCACCACTTGTCCTCGCATTTGGATGCAATACGACTGTCGTTCCAGCAGTAAACTGGGAATTCTTTAAAAAAAAACCATGGATTCTCACGTAAAGTCTGAAAAGACTATTATTTACAGCTCCGGCTTTTGAACCACATCTACGGGAGCGCAGTACATTTCACTTTTCCGATGACCCCAGACAGAAGAACCGACAGGATCGAGATCGGGTGATCTTGGAGGGCGAGGGACAGACACTGCTCGAGCTACCCATCTTGGGCGATGTAAGTGTGTTAAATGTCGTCTGCCCCATCATGCATATATCACGTTCCCCAAACATGAGCCATGGGTGAAATCTGAGCCCAATTAGATGGGGTTTACTCGAAAATGTTACGTTTAAAACACATTACCCGTATGGAAAAATATGTGCACTATGATGTGTCATACAAGCTACTCAGAATAAATAATGCCCCATTTTTTTTACAGCTGTTAATATGTGTGTAGGTAATTGTCCTTTC
Source organism: Schistocerca americana (assembly GCF_021461395.2). Classification (NCBI taxonomy): domain Eukaryota; kingdom Metazoa; phylum Arthropoda; class Insecta; order Orthoptera; family Acrididae; genus Schistocerca; species Schistocerca americana. Next base: position 157,271,296 of record NC_060119.1, on the reverse strand, counting down.
CGGTGCTTCAAATTTATGCTTCTTGGGAACGTGTGAGAAGCCTCTAACAATTCCAACAGATGGTACAGCCGTAGTGAACCCTCAGGATAGCTTCTCAACAAGACACTCGGTACAAGCAACATGGTTACGGAAAAAGAAACGGTGGCGAGCGTTCATAAACGTTTGTATACAGTGTGCGGTAGTTGTTCAGTTGATAGGAATACTGTTGGGCGACGGGTAAAGAGAGTTAAAGCGTTAGGAAGCTCTGAAATTGAAGTCGGTGATCGGCCATGTCCAGCGTTTCACGCCAAAAGCCACTCGTCAAAGCACTCTCGCCCTTCCATCTGTTTGAACCATTTAAGGACTCTACATGAGACACTGCTTGAAGATGATGCAAATGTAATTAATGCAGTGAAAAAATGACTACAAGTTCAAGCAAGAGCTTTTACCAATAGGAAACCCAGATTCTTCTATAAAGTCGCCGTAACATTATAGGGACTCGGCATAAAAATGGTGCATCTAGAAGAAGAATTGACTAATATTGTCACCAAATTCTAACTCTTAGGAATAAAGAAGTTCTGAGAAAAAACTATGTTCCATTATTTTCGAACGACCCTTGCATATACACAAATAAAAAAATAAAATAAATGTATAAATGCAGATATCTCTACTGATGACTGAGGACAGTGTACTGAACAAACATTACATCAGTAATTACTTCATTTGCAGACTAATAATTACAGCTACCACGTATAGCATGGATGGCTGTAATTAAAATGCAGCTACTCGCAGAGATCCAGAGTGAGCTCTAATTATCATACGGCTACGAAGCTTGGTAGACATTTTCATGTGTTAATGAGGAGCCGATTTAAGTTGGAAAAAATAGTTATAATTCTGGCCACCGGGTGCTAATCCGCTGCTGTGACTGCAAGAAAGAAATATTCGCATATGTAGTGAATTAGGAACAGGATTTGGGCAGAAAATGTCAAACAAGTGACAAAGGCGTTTTGTTGATTTTGTTATAAACCGCCACTTACACAATTTGCTCCGAATGAGCACCGGAGACGTCAATGTGATGCTGCATCTGTAAAATGATGTGATAAACAGATGCTCGTAGCAGTTCCGGTGGAAACTGAGCAACGTTTTCCTGTATATTGGCCTTCAGATCAGATAGAGAGCGAACATGTCACTGACAAAAACGTCCTTTTAGATGTCCCAAGGGCCAGTACTTATACGGATTAAGATCAGGTGACCTTGCAGGCTATACATCAGGAAAACATCTGGAGATAACACGTTCGGGAAGGTTCAATTAAGCAGATCTTTCACTGCGCGAGCAACATTAGATGTTGGCCCGTTTTGCATGAAAACAGTTGTTTTCATACTGGTGCCCATTTTCAAAGCAATATAACTTGCTGTACAAGGAGATCACGGTACACCTGACAGGCCCTCTTCAAAGAAGAACGGACCGAGAAAAAGGTGGGTGTGAATTCATCAGTCACATAAGGCGAGTGCAGTGGCTCTTCGTGCAGAACTCGGGGTTTAACAGTACCCCAAATTATGCAGTTCTGCGTATTCACTGCACCCTGTACTGTAAAATGTGCGTGTTCACTCGATAGAACATTGTCCAGCCACATGTCATCAATTCCGTTCTGTGCCAGAAACTAAAGAGCAAGTTCAGTGAGTTTCTGAGGGTCATGAGGTTTCAGTTGCTGCGCAGTCTGATTCCTGTACGGGAGACTGTGTAAAATAGAACACAAAACTTCCCGTGCTATTTACCTTGAGATGGAAAATTCTCGTGACACAGCACGAGCACTGATTATACCTAGACCACCTGCTGCAAGGTCACTTACGGCGACAGTAAACGCCGTCAATAACTTCCACCGGGATAGGACGCATTCGTCACTCAAGTGCCACATGAAGCCCAACGGGGTTTTCCAACTGCACTATCATCTTCTATAAACCATTTAATAACATCGGGCCTTTTCTCAGGCCTTTCAGACGGCGTACATACAGTGAAGTTAAAAACACACAGTGTTCTAGCAGTAGTTGACACCAATATGTCCTGAAGAAGATCCCAGCAGAGGGTTTCGAAACGTCGAACATTTTTTAAGAAACATGACGCGGCCTAATAACCCAGAAGATTTTAACTTCAGTGACAACGGCCACGAAAGCCTGCAGAGATACATACAGTATTCAAAAATGGTTCAAATGGCTCTAAGCACCATGGGACTGGACATCTGAGGTCATCAGACCCCTTGACTTAGAACTACTTAAACGTAAGGACATCACACACATCCATGCTCGAGGCAGGATTTGAACCTGCGACCGTAGCAGCAGCGCGGTTCCGGACTGAAGCGCCTAGAACCGCTCGGCCACAGTGGTCGGCACACATGCTGCACCAGATTTTCACCTAGTGGCCGAAATGGTAAGTAACTTTTTTTTACGTATTAGCATATCTATCAAAATTCGCTGCCACACAATAACTTCAACTCAACTAGAACTCCATGAGTATCTGTACTTTAATTATAACTACCACGTAGCTCCCAGTGCTCTTGGCATAAGCAAGTCAATTAACGTTCGTTTTCCTCTGGACAGCAGGCCAGGTAAAGGAGTCTCGACGCTTGGAGTCGAAACTGACTGGTGTAGTCTACTACGCGGCTTGGTTACAACGATGAATAAATAAATACCCTGAAGTGGGTACATATTAAGAGCTGCCAATGATCGCAACATCCGGACCTATACCATAAACATCCAGTATATTACGGAGTGCTGTGTGCTGTTAGTTAAACACTCGTAAATAAATTTCCAAGAGGGAGAAGAAGCGTGATTCGAATATTATCATGTAGTACTTAGGATGATACACTAATGGCCGTTAAAATTGCTACATCACTAAGATGACATGCTACAGATTCAAAATTTAACCGACAGGAACAAGATACTGTGATATGCAAATGATTAGCTGTTCAGAGCATTTACACAAGGTTGGCGTCGGTGGCGACACCTACAACGTGCTGACCTGAGGAACGATTGCAACCGATTTCTCACACACAAACAGCAGTTGATCGGCGTTGCCTGGTGAAACGTTGTTGTGATGCCTCGTGTAAGGAGGAGAAATGCGTACCATCACGTTTCCGACTTTGATAAAGGTCGGATTGTAGCCTATCGCGATTGGGGTTTATCGTATCGCGAGATTGCTACTCGCGTTGGTCGAGATCCAATGACTGTTAGCAGAATATGGAATCGGTGGGTTCTGGAGGGTAATACGGAACGCCGTGTTGGATGCCAACGGCCTCGTATCACTAGCAGTCGAGATGACAGGCATCTTATCCGCATGGCTGTAACGAATCGTGCAGCCACGTCTCGATCCCTGAGTAAACAGATGGGGACGTTTGCAAGACAACAACCATCTTCACGAACAGTTCGACGAAGTTTGCAGCAGCATGGACTATCAGCTCGGAGACCATGGCTGCGGTTACCCTTGACGCTGTATCACAGACAGTAGCGTCTGCGATGGTGTACTCAACGACGAACCTGGGTGCACGAATAGAAAAACGTCGTTTTTTCGGATGAATGCAGGTTCTGTTTACAGCATCATGATGGTCGCATCGGTGTTTGGCGACATCGCGGAGGACGCACATTGGAAGCGCGTATTCGTCATCACCATACTGACGTATCACCCGGCGCGATGGTATGGGGTGCCATTGGTTACACGTCTCAGTCACTTCTTGTCCGCATTGACGGCACTTTCAACAGTGGACGTTACGTTTCAGATGTTACGATCCGTGGCTCTACCCTTCGTTCGATCCCTGCGAAACCCTACATTTCAGCAGGATAATGCGCGACCATATGTTGCAGGTCCTGTACGGGCCTTCCTGGATACAGAAAATGTTCGACTGCTGCCTTGGCCAGCACATTCTCCAGATCTCTCACCAATTGAAAACGTCTGGTCAATGGTGGCCGAGCAACTGGCTCGTCACAATACACCAGTCACTGCACTTGATGGAGGTATCGTGTTGAAGCTGCATGGGCAGCTGTACCTGTACACGCCATCCATACTCTGTTTGACACAATGCCCAGGCGTAATAAGGCCGTTATTACGACCAGAGGTGGTTGTTATGGGTACTGATTTCTTAGGATCTATGCACCCAAATTGCGTGAAAATGTAATCACATGTCAGTTCCAGTATAATATATTTGTCCAATGAATACCCGTTTCTCGCCTGCATTTCTTTTTTGTGTAGCAATTTTAATGGCCAGTAGTGTATATTGGCAACTCATGGGCATCTGAATGTAGTGGCGTGCTGTCGAAAACATAGCAAATCTGACAAGAGAAGTAAGTGTATCAGAAAGTGTGTCATGGTTCGTAGAAGTGAGGTAACAACCTGTTGCGGGCAGGGGATCCTTCTTTCTAAGTAACAGCCAGCAGTAGTAGCAGCAGCAGGCCGTCCTTGGGGAATGATGGAGTCTTTGTCATAGCGCGGACAGCCGCCTGGCCGAGGCGGATATTGAATATCGCGGGAGTGCTGCGTCGGCAGCGCGCCGGCCGAGTATATTGGCATTTCACGGGCTGAGGCGGGCCCGCCATTCACAGGCGCTCCACTGTGGCTTGCTGGCCGCCGCACTGGGGTACCCAGTGCCAGCAGCGGCTGCGCGACCGAGCGCCCGGGATTACAGACCTCTCCCTGCCCCATTGTCGAGGTAATCCCACTCCGGAGCCCGACTGCCCACTATCCGGGTTTCCCGCTCTCCGAATGACATCTCCAGTAGCGACGACCGTTTTAATTCGTGGTGCGTCCTCTGCTCTGTGACATAGAGAGCTGAATTATGAAGTACGTGTGAGGGAACGTGTATCTGAAGTGGTGGTTAACTTCTCAATCTCTTACTCTCGGTTTTTTTGGGGAGAGGGGCCCGAGGTGTGGACTGGCATCTTCAGTCTCCAGACTCTTTTGATGCTGCCCGCCACAACTTCCTGTCCTGTACAAACCTCTTAGTGGAATATGAACGCGTGGAAAATTACGTAACTCAATAATATTCATTCAATTATGTAATTATTTCTTAAAAAGATGATAACTATGTAAAACAGAGACAATATTTGTTTCACATTCTTTGTTAATCTATGTCATTCTTTTCTTTTGTTTTGTACCCTTTTGTCGTCTCTTTCTGATGTACGTCGCCGACGCAAGACGCGAATTGATTTGACGTCTGTTGAATGAAAAACATTTAACGTAAAATTATTGTACTTCTATGTTCATTTGCTGGTAAAAACAAATAGAGCCAAATGCGTTAAAACTATTTATGATTAATTATTGAAAATTCACTTCCTCTTTCAATTATAATTTTGTATTAATTGTTTTATCATAGCTGCAAGAAGCGCAGCTATTGTTAGTTGCCATTATATAGGAACTTCGTCTGTACTTCTAGTTGAAAATAGCATGGGTTTCTGTTAAACTAACTGCAAAACAATTTAAAATTTTTTTTATTGGTGACATCAATTTAAATGATTATTTATTGAGCAAAGGAAAATCTTAATTAAAAAAGAAATTCTCTATCTTTTGTTGGCCGCCATCTTAACTTTTATCACAGTGGCAAATTTAAATTACTTGAAACTGCAAACAATATCCCGATGTGTAAGAAATAAATGTGCACCGGTGGTACTGAACTCTATTTATAAAAGAAAAAAATTAATCGAATCAGACTGCATTTTCTAAGAACAGTGCTGATGGTATTTATTGTTGAACAAGATTTCATTGCTGATGTATGAGGCCAAAATTAAACGACGCACGAATCACGGAGAAAAATATTTCTGGTAGCATACATCAGTGTTGTGTGCGGGTGGCATTCTGTGGTTCCTTTTCATGATCAATTTGCTAACAATAATTAAATCCATCGAAGACAAAAATTATAAAAGCTCTGATGTACGATCTGTAATTTTAGTGATATGAACACAACTTACAGTCAACATTTTTACACTACGTCAGGTGGAATTCTTGTGCAATTTGAACAAAATAATTATCGGGGAGAAGTTGTAGTATGAATGATGCGTTATACATGTGTATAATATTGTCAGTATCATTTACAAAATCAAATCAATACAACTGCTAAGAGAAACAGAGCGAATTCAAACCTCAGAATACCAGACAGTGTCATATCATCTATATTCATTGCATTTGTTCATGTTGATGATACGCAAAACCCACCACACTCTTCATCTCATAATAGCATGTAGACCCAACTTACTCAATTATTTCTTGATTCTGTTTCAATCTTTAGCTTCCCCTATACATTTTATCATACTGTCCATTCTTATTACCAGTATATGCTACATATTCCTTTCCAAGTCTATGGCAGATCTCCTCATTTCTTGCCAGTTCTCCCAATTTTATTTTTCTGTAGCACCGTATTTGAAGTGCTTAGAGTCTCTTCCTTCCCAGTTTTCCCACAGCCCATGTTGTACCTCCATACATTACCGTGCTTCGGACATACAATCCCAAAACATTTTTCCTCGAGAACTCATTTTTCCTCATTCTAGTAGACTTTTGTTATCACTGTCTAACCCAAAGACGACAGCTGATCATAGTACACTGCCGGCATTTCCTAGGAGGAGTAACTGTCTACTGACGTGGCACAAAAGATAGTGGGTGCAATATTGGAGTCAGACTCATCATTTTTAGTCTCGCTTGTCTGCCAAATTATTGGAAGAGGTGACGTCTGTCTCTATAGATCTTGGTATTATTTAGAAGTAGATAATGAAAAAGAAAAAAGAAACAGTCTGCAAAAGTAAAGGTTTTAGACTGCCTTGGCACCATAGTTCCGATCAGTAAATGCCACACCCTTCCTCTAAAGTTCGTTTTTTTTTTTCCTCAGACGCCCATAACCTGTATGATATACAGGACACAAAATCCCGTCTGAGGCCTGCGATCATTTTTATGTTAATAATTGGCAACCAATGCTGTACAATCGCAATAAAGTCATGAGATGTTCAACTGACTCTTTTATTAGAACATGTTACGCGTTTCGGGATTACATCCATCTTCAGACATCACAAACTTCAACTCCTTCCTAACCAACCAGGTGTACACCCTTGGCAACTCAAAGGAAGTGTCGAATAACATATCACTTTTGTCGGACTCATATGTTATTCGACACTTTCTTTGAGTTGTCAAGGCTGTACACGTTGTCGGTTAGGAAGGAGTTGAAGTTTGTGATGTCTGAAGACGGGTATAATCCCGAAACGCGTAACATGTTCTAATAAAAGAGTCAATTGAACATCTCATGACTTTATTGCGATTGTACAGCATTAGTTGCCAATTATCAGCACATAGCCTCTTGTAGGCCGAAGATTGTCTAGCCATTCAAATCAGTTGTATTTTTCTAATGTAGAACATGGTGTATTATCTTTTCCCCTAAAACGGTGCTTCATCTTTTTACCATCATTGAAACATACACTGATGAGGTAAAACATTATGACCACTTGCTTAACAGCTTATTTATTCGTCTTTTTTATACGAAAAACACCACTGATTCTTCGATCACGGATCCGACAGTTTGTTTGTTGGTAAATTTGTGGAGCTATGTTGCATGCACAGGTCATGCATTTCGCGTAAATTACGGACAGCTGATATGCGTACGAGGTGATGGCGCCCTAAAGCGACACAGATGGGTTCCGTAGGATTTACATCGGGTGAATTTGGTTACTGAGACATCGACATGACTTCCCTATGATGCTCCTCAAACCACTGTAGCGCGGTTCTGCCCGTCGTCGGGGAAGACATGAAACATGAAGGGATGCAACTGGTTAGCAGCTATCAGCGTGTCTGCGATTACTATCACAGGTCCTTTGCAAGCGAAAGAGAATATTTTCCATAGCTCGATACTGCTTCCACCAGCTTGTGTCCGTGGCGTGCTGCATGTTCCGAGCCGCCTTTCATCTCGATGACGGCGTTTGTGGAGACGATCGTCGACCATCATCGATCTCGTGTAGTAAAAATGTGATTCACGCGAATATCCGACACGTTTCCATCGACCGAATCCCGATGATCCTCTACCCACTGCAATCGTAATTTACGATGTCGTTGAGTCAACATGTGAATATGTAAGGGGTGGTCTGCTGCGGAGCTCCATGTTCAATAACGTAGGTGCACGGTGCGCTCTGAAACTTTTGTGCGTACACCAGCATGGTGCTTTTTCAGCAGAGATGCCACAGATCACCATCTGACCTACTTTGCCGAGTAAACAAGCTTCTGAACCCCAAGTTTGGTTAAGAGGCTTGGACGGCCAACCATTTAGCGCCTATTGGTACTTCCACTGTCCTACCTATTTCCGTAGATGATCGTAACGACAGCACACGAACGTTCGACCAGTCTCGTGTTATCGTGATAATAATCTGTCCTTTGTCAAAGTCGCTTATGTCAAAGGATTTCCTCATTTGGTGCCCATATCTTCGCTAGAATGATCATCTGTCCGTGCCTGCTCCGCTTACACACTCCCGTTACCGCGTCACGGGTTCGCTACGGCTCCAGATGGAATTCTACGTAGCGATGGGCAGTGGTTATAATCTTTTGGCTTACCAGTGTAAACTAAGGTAGTCCTAAAATCTGAATTCAAAATACCTATACGTATCTTGATAAATATTACAGACAATAAAATAGACATGAGGATAACATTATGGCAGTTAACTTTAGGGTCTGCAGTCATCTTTTAGGTGTCAAATGTACCTCGACCTCTACGTTGGTAGAGGCATCTGTATTTCATACTGTTGTAGAACAATAATACAGACAATTTTGATGTGGAAATAAGACTGTGACACTTAATTTGAGGAATCATTGTGATTTTCACAAAGTGGGGTATAAATATTGAACTTTATTCGTAACCAGCTGAGGTACAGAGGAGATGACCGACTCTGGGGTGTACACTGATTTGTTGTTTCGCATTAATAGATGGTAAAACACTGTCCTCTTAAAGTGAGGGGAAAATATGTGTATGTTGGCTTAGAAGCTCTCTGACTGGGCTGTTAAAAATGGCATGGCTTAATAAGGAGCGTAAAATGTGATTGGATGGTAAAATACCGTATTGTGATTGGAAGGCCTAAATAGGTGTGAGTGTTGGGCATGAACTCTGATTTGTGTATTTCCAAGAAAGAGGTGTAACGTGTAGTGTTTAAGACACGACAGGCATGATGATATCATCCTGCTGCTGCTGCCAGAGCACAGCCTACCTCTCCACACTCCCCAATCCGAGGAAAGACTGGTGGGTATACTTGGCCCAGAACCACCAGTGAATCCCTATTTGTGTACAAGGACCAAGGTTCAACAATACCATTGAAATACACAAACAGAACACTTCGGACTATAAGGGGCGTGGGAATATGGACCGAGTATAAAAAAAAATAAAAAGACGAAAGTGGTGAGGAGTAGCAGAAAACTTGGGGACCACATTGTAGAAGAAGTGATGGAATTCTGCATGGTGAGCAAGGGAACGAGGATATGGAAAGCACGCCATCATAGGTGAAGTCCGCAGCTCGTGGTCTAGTGGCTTGCCTTGCTGCCTCTCGATCACGGGTTCGATTCCCGGCCGGGTTGGGGATTTTCTCTGTCCGGGGACGAGGCGTTTGTGGTGTCCTCATCGTCTCCTCACCATCACCGTTCGTGATAGTGTCTAGATTGGACTGCTTACAACATGGTAGTGTGAAAAGATTGCGACTTTGCACGGGCGGTGATGACCGTGCACTTGAGCGCCCCACAAACCAAACATCATCATCAAAGGCAAAGATGGTACGAGAGACATTCAATAAGTAAGGCAGCACATGATTTTGTCAGTCAATTTCGTTAGAAAAATTTCGGAATTTGTTGTGGAACATCGTAGAATACAACGCTTCAGCAACTATAATTTCATGAAGTTCCCATACTTGGCAGGGCTAGACGTAGTTTTCAAAACGACGTCAGTAACGGAGATGCGTTCCAAGCAGAGAGCCGTCATTGAGTCTCTTTTGGCACAAAACGAGAGCATCGTAGACATTCATAGGCCTTTGCAGAATGTCTGCAGAGACGTGGCGGTGAACAAAAGCACGATGAATCGCTGGGCGAGGCGATTGTCGTCATCGCAACAACTTAGCGCAAAACTGCCAGATCTCCCACGTGCCAGCCGGCTGCACACATCTGTGATTCCTGCAATGTTGGAATGTGCGGACAGACTCACTCGACGTGATCGACGAATCAGAATCAAACACCTCGCTGCTCAACTGGACGTCTCTGTAGGTAGTGCTAACACAATTGTCCATCAGTTAGGGTACTCAGACGTGTGTATGTTCTAAGTTCCTCGCCGCCAAACAGAAGACTACAAAGAACAACTAAAGGCCATCTGTGCGGAATTACTTGCGCATCACGAGGCTGTTCGTGACAGATTTTTGTCGAACGAAACATATGTTCATCACCTCCAAAAGGAAACAAACGAGAAATCCACGGAGTGGCGCCACACGAACTGCCCTCCGAAGAAAGAGCTGAAAGCTGCACCCTCAGTTGGCAATATCATGGCGACGGCCTTTTGGCAGCCTGAAAGACTTATTCTGTTTGTTGTCTTCCCTCATGGTGCAACGATCAACTCTGAATTGTATTGTGCTCTTCTCGATAAACTGAAGAGACGACTTCGGCGTGTTTGTCTCCACAAAAATGCAAACGAATTTCTCCGTGACAACACAAGGCCTCACAGAAGTATGAGCACCCGAGAGGAGCTCACAGAACTTCATTGGGCTGTTCTTTCTCATCCTCCATACAGCCTAGATCTCGCACTTTCCGTTTGCACAAGTGAAGGATGCGCTCCTCAGGAAGCAATACGTGCATGATGGGAAGTTGTCGACGCAGCGATACGTTGTCTGTGACGTTGACCGGGACACGTGACCTATAGAGAGGTACCATCCTTCCAGTGAGGTGGCGTAAGGGTTGTACTACAAGCTTACGAGTGCGCTCTGACTGTAAAAGAAATTACTTCTCCATTAGGTACGCCGTAATTTTTAGGATCCTTCAGCACACTCACCACAGCTGTACTGGCTGTAGTTACTTTATCCTTTTCACAAAACGTGAGTGACATGCGCTATTTTCCGGTCATTATAAACTACCGATTGCTCAAGTACATCGATAAATAGCTTGTAGGAAAGGGGATAATAACGTGGGATACTACATATCATTCGTTTTACGAATAGTTTAGTGGATCTCACGCAAAGTGTTCGATGTGCCTATGTTCGAACTGAATAAAGACTAGGTCTTTGCTGAAACGAATCCCAGACATCCTCAAACACCCCAGATCTAGTGTATACCAAATATAAATTATTATCTGGCACAATTCCTTCAGTTCACACAAAGGCTTTTGGAAACTTTCCTTTGGGTACTGGGTGACTGCCGCAACAGAAATTCCCTCTCAGGACAGCCAGGTCTACCCCACTCCCAGGGTACTGTCAGATGTAAGCATTCGTCTTGGCGTAACACTTCAGAATGAAATGTTATATCTTCGGATACGCATGTATGCAAAGAAATTGGTCGATCTCACCCTATTCGTCGATCAGTGTAAGAGAGATTAATGTGTGCTAAGGTATACCAAAATGTACAGGAGCGCCATAGTGCTAACGATATCAGTTAACTAAGGGTCTAAAAGAAACTTTTAACCTTTTATTGCCATGAAGAAGCATCACATAACAGTATCAGAGGTAGTTAAGCCTAAATAAAGGGCTCTGGCAAATATAGACCTTCTTACTAGGGACCTCCGTGGTCTCTCATAGAATCTCAAACAAAGCGGCATGGAGAAGCGAATATTGTAAACTGTATTTCTCAGGCTGGATACGGCAATGACAGTTTTGTGAAAAGGACAGACTGCTACTCACCATGTAGAGGAGACGTTGAGCCACACCGCCACAGTAAAAAGACTGCTGAACATGTAAGCTTTTGGACAAAAGAGATTCTTCCAAGCTACACACCATACACACATTCACACAAGCAAAACACATACATACATAACCAATGTCTCTGGCCACAGAGGCCAGACTGGGAGTAACTGCATATGATGGGAGAAGCAAACTGAATGGTAACGATGAGATTGGGATGTGGAAGGCTTGTGATAGTAGGGTAGGGTGGAGGACAGTACAGCGTTGCTGGGTGTTAGCATGCAGGGGCATGGCAGGGAAAGGGTAAGGCAGCTAGGTGTACTTGGGTGGTTAGGCAGGGAAGAAGCGGAAAAAGAGAGAAGAGGAACAAAAAAGTAGAGGGTGGAGAAAAAAAGGGAGAGAGAGACTAATGGAACGCTGGTGGAATAGAAAGCAGTGTAGTGCTGGAATGGGAGCAGGGAAGATGGTAGGTGGGTGATGGACTGGGACTGACAAAGGCTGATGTCAGAGGGGTTAAAGCAATAACGTATAGTGCAGGGAGAGTTACCATCTGCACCATTCAGATAGTAGTAAGGCTAGAGATGGCTCACGTCTTGAAGCAGATATTGAAATTTAGAACGTTATGTTGGGCAGCAAGTTCAGCAACCAGGTGGTCCAACTGTCTCTAGGACACAGTCTGTCGGTGGGGTTTCATGCAGGCAGACAGATTGTTGGCTGACATGCCCACGTAGAATGTAGAACAGTAGTTGCAGTTTAGCTTACAGATCACATGACTAGTTTCACAGATAGCCCTACCTTTGATGGGATAGGTGGTGCTTGTGACTGGACTGGAGTAATGTGCCATGAAACAAGGGGTTGGGAGCAGAAGTTGAGTGGGGCTGGATGACGATAAGTTTGGCTGGGTAACGAAATACCGCTGTGGGAGGAATGGGGAGGGTAGTGGGTAGCATATTTTTCATTTCAGGGTATGTCGAGAGGTAGGCGACACCCTGGCAGAGAACTGGTTCAGTTGCCCCCATTCACTTCATCTGGTCCTCCTCAACCCAATTAGCCATCTTCCTTAATGTGCTAACGATATCACACTAAAGATGGCTACATTAGTAGCTCTGTCCATATCAAACCCACCAGCCACCTGATATACTTCCACTTTGACAGCTGCCACCATTCCATAAGAAGAAGTCCCATCCATACAGCCTAGCCACTCACGGCAGTCGCATCTGTATCGACGAGCAGTGTCTACATATATAAAGAAGGTATCACTGAGGCCTTCATAGACCGAAATTACCCTCCCAACATTGTACAGTAACAGATCTATTACGCCATATCCCTCCAGTTACCTACAATCTCACAGAGTCCCTAGATTTAGATGGAAGAACAGCACAATCACCTATCCCATCAAAATCAGGGATTCCTGTGAAAGCTCTCATGTTGTCTACAAGCTAAGCTGCAACCACTGTGCTGCGTTCTACGTAGGCATGACAAGCTTTCTTTGTATGTCCATCTTTTTAGCGATGGTGGCGGGACTCTGCTATTCGATTGAGAATGTCAAATTAATCACCTTTCAGCCGTCAGCGTAATAAAGCGCCGAAGCTGGTTGCCTAATAAAATAAGATTGAAAATTGGTGACTGAAAGGTGTTTAATTTGACATCCTCAACAACCTTTCTGTCCACAGGAATAGCCTTCGACAAACTGTGGCTACCCACTTGCTGAATAAGATGTCCATCACAATGTTCTTCATTTTGGTGACTTCTTATCAAGTTGTGCCATTTGAATTCTTCCTATCAACACCAGTAAGACGGTCTACGGCCGACGGCAAAAATAATTACATGTAAAGTTTGCCTCATCGTTAGGGGGCAGGGTGGAGTCGCAGAGGCCTGCCGCTGTGACCGAGCGGTTCTAGGCGCTACACTCAGGAACCGCGAGACTGCTACGGTCGCAGGTTCGAATCCTGTCTCGGGCATGGATGTGTGTGATGTCCTTATGTCAGTTAGGTTTAAGTAGTTCTAAGTTCGAAGGGACTGATGACCTCAGATGCTAAGTCCATAGTGCTCTGAGCCATTTGAACCATTTTTAAGTCGCAGAGGTTTAAAAAGCGCTCACAGACTGTGTTGACGTGACGAGAGCCCGATGGTGGTGTTTCTGTCAGAGTACTGGTGCATGGCGATACACGCTGTGGACAGCGGTTTGTGGAAAGGGATGTGTGATTACCAGTGATAGTGAAGTTGCATGAACCTGCGCACTGTACCTCTTGTAACGACGCGACCACAGCTGTTGGTTCTTCCCTGTCAGAGGTCTGCGCCTTTGTGTGGAATTAAACCTTGTAGCGTGCTTAATTGGGGCGATCTTGTCACTGTTCTGCAGAAAAGGTGCTATTCTGCAGAGATTACGGCAATGTATTGATCTCACCTTGGCAAGAGGATGACTGGAGAGCGAGGTTGGAGGAGTCATTTCGGTCATACTTCACAGCACAGTTGATCATGGTGAGCACCTTTAGTCACATATTGACATAACGCAAGTATCAGGCCTGTTGGCGCTGGGAATGTTTTGTTGGCTCCTGTTTGAGTGACCACATTAAATGATCGCCAATGGTGTTACTTTGGGTGTTTTAAGGCTTTTAAATGTTTTTAGTGTTCAAACTTGGTAAGTCTTTGCAGTTGTTAAGTGAATACCTGCTATCTAAATCTGATCACTAGTTTGTGCTACTGCGTAAATTTCATTTCTGTTGCACGACTGTAAATACGAAGCATGAATTGATTTAACAGAAGTTCCAGTGCTTAAGCTTAGTGGGCCTTCGCTCTTCCCAAGTGTATTATTGTTCCCTAAATCTAATCTGCAGCTTGTGATTCTGCGAAAATCTGATTTTTGTTGTACGATTATAAATACGAAACGTGAACTGATTTAACAGAGTTTCCAGTGTTGAAGCTAGGTGGGCCTTTGTAGCTGTCAAGTGAATTATAGTTACCTAAACCTAATCTGCAGTTTGTGGCACTGTCTAAATTTGATTTCTGTTTTCATGGTTATAATCATGAAACATTCATTCATTTAATTGATCTTCTACCTGTCTTGCTGGTATTTAAAATTTTATAAGGTTCTGAAGTCACTTTCTATATTAAACATGTTTCAAAGTTCCCTTGCACATTGCATACGTTTGTTGTAAGTTTTTGTATAATTTTTTGGGTGTTACAGTTCTTTTTTAGATAGCCAGCTGGTTAGTGTTTTCAATGTTACTTGCCCGAGGGTGGCCGCTTTTGGAGTCACCTTGGCACTGGGGCATATTGCACCCATTTGTAAGAAAAGAAATATATGAATTTCAAATGTGAATATGGATTGATTATTATTAGTACAATAACTTTGTGATAAAGAATGTAAGTTGTTAAACTGGCCTTTGGGTACTGGTCCTGGCACCTCTTGATTGTAAGGATTTGTCCTTCTGCTGTTTTGTCCTTTTTGTTTTTTATTTAATTGTTTACTCAAGTGTCATCTAAGTGTTGAGCGTTTGTTAATTAATTTTACCAGCGCGGTTTAAGTTTTAAGTGTTATTTTACTTTATATCTCGGGAAACATAGCACTGTGGGGAGAGGGGGGGGGGGGGAATCTCACTATTAGCAGACTACATACGAATCGTAGGGACAATAGGAGATTTACTTCTGTCACATTAACATCTTTCAGCCGTCGGAAGATGACGGTTGGAGTGATCGCTATTGCAAAAATCTACTAATATCAGTATTGCTCGCCCCTCTTTTGATCACAATCGAGGTATTATCTTCCTGCACTTCGGCCACGGGCCTGACGATGGCGTAGTAAAACGTTGAACCTGTTTGCCAAATAAAATAGGGTTACAAACTAGACGGCTGAAAGGTGTTAATTTGACAACTTATAAGAGACTTAGACTTATAAGAATTGGTACTGTCTAAATTGGTTCCTTGTTGCACAGACGGAGACTGCACCCTGACCTGTCCTGGGAATCAGCTACTTAGAGAAAGCGTGCCTAATTTACTAGTTAAAATCCGCGGAGCTCCGATTGAAGAAAGTGTCATTGACCTCGCGCAAAGTCTGAGGGGTCTGTTAGGTCGTCCGGTACAGTTGTCAGCGATGACGTTGGGCAAGGTAAGTGCTGCTTGCACCCCTCGTGCAGAACTTAATGATGGGCGACAGAGTGTTGAGGTTTAAGAACAGCTGGCAACGTCGTGCTTGCAAATTGTCCGAGTGCAGGCATATCGCACCATTCGTTTCATAAAATTACGGATCTATTCTCGGTATTTACAGAGGCTACCAATCGCTCACAGATTTTACAAATTCAAACAGGCGTATGCACCTTGCAACAGCGAGTCAGCCTTTTAAATTGACGCGGTGATGGCGAGTCTGAGACTTTACAGCTGGATCAGGGGATGACCGTACAAGTAGGTGATAATAAACTAATATTTGATAAGTCACTGAATCCTTTGAAGGCTATTTTGAGTGAATAAAAGTCCTTGTTAGTAGAGAGTCCGGCTGTGGTTAAGTGTGAGATCAAGAGAGCAGGCTTTTCTCCTGCTCCTGACACAAGCATTTATGCTGCTAATTATTTTCCCTCTGACGAGGGATCTGTTGTTCAGAGTATGAGTAGAGGCTAATCAGAAACAAAATTCCTTTTCTGAGATTCGTGAATTAGTTATCAAATAGAGCATACGGGTTTGTATGGGAGACACATTGCTTAGTGATTAGTGTTTCAGGGTTCAAGAGGTGCATGAAGATTTGGGTTGTTATATTGAAAGTGTACTCATTTCTTGTGTTGCTCTCGAACAGGATTTACCCGAAAATGATGTGGTTAGTATAATTTCAGAAGGAATGCGACAGAAGGGTGAAACATCCCCTTAGAAAAATTAATGAATGACTGTGCTGATAAACCTCTTACATTATTTGCTTTTCAGACAGCTGAACAAAACTGAACGTACTCAGACATTACTCTCTTTACTTATTCTGATCAACACTAAACTGACACACAATATTTTTAGCGCAACGCAATCTGACTTTTAATAATCCCTACAAAAGAATGGCCCTGACTGACAATAACCTATACCTTTCATGAATCACTTACCTCACAAAAATCTTCGTTACTCAAACTACTGCAATACAGCGAGCGCCAATACTGCCAGCTAAATAAAAGATAACTACTGAAGTCACTAACTACTGATAGGCATAGTTAGCAAATGAAAGATTTTTATAAAGAGCAAACAATTTATTTACCTTAATAGTATTCAAAGGTCAGATTATCCACTCTCAAAACTCCGCCATCTCTCTCCCCACATCCACCACTGTGGCGGCTCACCTCCAACTGCGCAACGCAACGCGCTGTTAACAGCCAACTGACCAACACTAAAATAGCAAATTACAACAATGCAAACCAGCCACAGACTGCACACAGCACAGTCAGTGATTTTCATACAGAGCGCTACGTGGCGTTACCAATATAAAAGCCTAAACAGCCTACTTACAAGGGTCTTAATTGTCTAGTGAACTGTGAAAACCAAATTCATTTGACTGTTTGTTTTCTGTGGTCTTAGTGGTAGAGAATATTAAATTTGCGGATAATACCCGTAAGAATTTTATGGTATCTCAGCGACAGGCCTCGAGCGGTGTGCGGCCGCCGCCTCAAACTGATTAAAAGGGCCGGCAGGGGAGGTTTAAAAGGGCCGGCAGGGGAGGGCGCGTTTTCAGTGTCATCAGATGGGACATTTGGTTACGGACTGTGTCTAGTCATTTTAAATTTAAGGCAAATGTTAAGATTCACTTTTGTCATCGTAGAGCGCAGCATGGTGCTCATGCGATGAGGGAGAAGAAAGGCCCTTTGATCTGAGCCATCTAAGTCCTACACAGAGAGCTTGTTTTGGACGTTTTACAACAGTTCCCTGAAGTTCTTACTGTCTGAGTAGGGTTTACCGACCCCATTAAATATCAGATTCAATTAACCGATTATGTCCCTGTGAGGCAGACCCTGTCACCTCTGAAAAAGAAAGAGCTTTGTCGAATTGTTGATCTACAGTTGTAGGATGACGTTGTTATATATTCAGTGTCGCCTTATGCTTCGCCGATGTTCCTGGTGCCTAAGGCTGAGGCAGCAGGGTACAGGCCGGCTGTTGACTTTTTTTGTTTTTTTTTTTTTTTTTTTTTGAGTCATCAGTCTTCTGGTTAATTTGATGCAGCTTGCCACGAATTCCTCTCTTGTGCCAACCTCTTCATCTAAGAGTAGTACTTGCAAACTACATCCTCAATTATCCTCAATTATTTGCAGGATGTATTCCAATCTCTGTCGTCCTGTACAGTTTTTGAGCTCTACAGCTCCCTGTATTTAGCAATACAGAACTCAGGAATGAAATAAATAGGAAGTGCAGGGAAGCCAAGACGAAATGACTCCATGAAAAATGTGAAGAAATCGAAAAAGAAATGATTGTCGGAAGGAATGTATCAGCATACAGGAAAGTCAAAACAACCTTCTGTGAAATTAAAAGCAAGGGTGGTAACATTAAGAGTGCAACGGGAATTCCCCTGTTGAATGCAGAAGAGAGAGAAAATAGTGGAAAGAGTACGTTGAAGGCCTCTGTGAGGGGGAACATTTGTCTGATATGATAGGACAGGAGTCGATTTACAAGAGATAGGGTATCCACTACATGAATCAGAATTTAAAAGAGTCTTAGGGGACTTTTTATCAAATAAGGCAGAAGGGATAGATAACGTTCCACTAGAATTTCTAAAATCATTGGGGGACATGGCAACAAAACGACTATTGACGTTGGTGTGTAGAATGTGTGAGTCTGGCGAAATACCATCTGACAATTCCGAACACTGCAAGAGCTGACAAGTGCGAGAATTATCGCACAATCATCTTAACAGCTCATGCATCCAAGTTGCTGACAAGAATAGCATACGGAAGAATGTAAAAGAAAATTGAGGATGTGTTAGATGAGCATCAATTAGGCCTTAGGAAAGGTACCAGAGAGGCAATTCTGACATTGTGATTGATTATGGAAGCAAGACTAAAGCAAAATGTAAACACTTTCATAGGATTTGTCGACCTAGAAAAAGCGTTCGACAATGTAAAATGGTGCATGATGTTCGGAATGCTGAGAAAAACAGTAGTAGGTTCCAAGGAGCCGCGGGTGATGAACAATATGTACAAGAACCAAGATGGAATAATAAGAGTGTACGACCCAGAACGAAGTGATAGTGAGATCATCTGAAGTTAACGTTCGCTTCGCCTCAGGAATATGAAACTGATCTAAATATCAGGCAAAGAATTGAAGCTGTTACCCGAATGGAGATTCTTTTCTTTTCTTTCAGATGTTTCTAGTGACTATGTATCCCGCAAAACTTTTTTATACTACTCAAGACAACTACAACTAAATTCACAATCCTTTCAGCAAAAGCTGCTCAAAAAGAGTGCCATTTTGCGACGTATCAATACAACAGCTCTAATGATTTTCCACTCCATCTTTGTTTTACTATGAACACAATATCCTTTGAAGGCATGTTTATTCTCTTCCCCACTGTAAACTCCTAACGGTATACGTAATCCTTCCGTCATTTTCGAATATTTTGTTTGTATAACTGCAAGCAAAGCAGCACTAATTTCTTCTTCACACTAAAAATACCAAAATTTACTACAAAAGTTAATAGATAGTGACATTGCACTAAAGGCCAGTAAAAAATTGTTCCCTTGCAGTTATTCGACGTATAATCAGATTATGCACTGCGGTTAACAAACAAAGAGAAAACAGGATGCTTTTAGAACTACATCGAAACGCGTATTATGTAAGAAATTCTGCTGCAAAAAATCTAAAATTCAAGCAATAAATATTTATATAAATGTCTATTGTTTGAAAGACGCCATCAACAACACCTAACATGTTTAAGGATCTAAAGAAGCCACTTTATTTCCTCCAGTTATTTAATGTGGGATCCTAGAGAACGCTATGAGCACTGGTGTACACGTGTATGTGGCTACGTGAAGTAAATGTGCAGTCCTTTTCATGGTTGTAGCTATATATATACGGTTCTTGTTCTACTCCCTAGAATGTAGCTTGATTATACATTGTATGGTTCTAGTGCAACGGTGCTGACTGCCCAACTGAAGCAGGAGCCGTTTCCGCAGGCTTCCCTTTCATACAGACTAGGCGTAATTAGTACATCTATTTCAAACAAGACTGCTTTGTGCAAATTAGTGCTTTTGATGTCGTTGTGAAGTCTCTACATTCATGAAAACGCTTGTGCCGACGAGTTGTACTTAGTTAGTTGAATACAGTACGTACCTATTAGGATATCGTGTTAATTGTAAGAAACTTGGTAAAATGCAAGCAGGTTGCGTTTATGTTGTGCCAAATAAGACTGGTCCGCTTTTTTTATTTGATAGTCCAGGATACAGCCTAGCTTTTTTTAAAAAAAGACACCTAGAACTGTTTGTTAGTTTCTTAGTCAGTGAAACTAACTGCTGATTTAGTTAAAGCTATGAAGATGCCAGTTACCTTCAATTCAACATAAGCAGTAATAGCTTGCTCTTGTCACTTGTGCTAGGAACTACTAACTAATCTAAAAGATAATAACGTAATAACTAAAGTTGTTAGTCTGCAAATGGGGTAAATACTGATGTAATGTTGTTGAGTACACGGACCTCAGAATCCAACAATAATAACTGCACTTACATCCGTAAACCTCTGTATATTGCTGACCTTCGCTTTATATTGTTAATCTACTATTCAGTTTAAGCTCGTTCTAACAACACCTGATTATACAAGCCTTCTGGGTCTGTATGACTCGCTACAAAACGCAATGATGAAGGCTATACTGTAGCTAAAATTTAACTAGATCTTCAATACAATAACGATTGTTACGGTACTGATTGTTGTTTTTATTCCCATTATAAAAAATTCATCAGTTTCTGTCTTTATTGTAGGTATAAAATGTTACCCAGTGTAATATTGCTAGATTTATTTTCATCTGCCGTCATGACTAGTGGCGTACATTAATCGAAGACTTCTCCTAACGCCAATTTCTTCACCTCAGACTAACACATTCACCAGACATCCGCAGTTCATTCTTGGATGTACTCTACTCACCACCTTTCCTTACAGTGTCTACTCGCTGCGGCTCCCTGTGACGCTGTGGAAGTTTACCCTGACAGTAATGTTCAGTTAGCGTAGTCAAGTACTGCGAATTAAAACAGTTTTAACAGCACCGGAGGCGATTTTTTACATTTACCTTAAACTATCAACAGCTGTGGCAGCACACCGTAAAACACAGTTAAAAATGATATTGGCCATTTAATATCCACCAGTGTGTCCCAGCAGCAATGTGTGACCGTAAAAAGTGACATAAACGGTTTTTTATTGTTTCACGCATCTATGTATTAACTCTACACTGAAGTGGGAATTGTTGCCATCCATTTCCTGAGCTCCCATTAAGTCTGGGTTTGCTGTAGAGAACGTTCTTTACGTTAGTACTAACTCAGGTAAGTGATCCGGGTCGTCCATTTCTTTATTGCTGTTACACTACACCAGTACTAAGCAAACCATATTACGATATGGTACTTTGGATACGAGTATTTTTTTACCCTTTCCCTGTTGCATACGCAAATAGCAGATACGTAAAGAGTGTTCAGAAATAGTCCGAAAAATTTGTAAGGTTGTATGGTGGCTGTGTTGAGAAATAATTGTCCGGAAAAAGCTTTGATACATTGCGCAGTTTCTGAGTTAATTACCTCTGAAGTTAGCAAATCAAGGCATTGCGCATAGATTCAAGCAATGTGTTGAAGTCTTTCCTTGACAATTATATCTCAGCGAAACCTACCGTGCAACACCCTTACAACGTTTTCACACTGATTCTGATCTCTACGTATATAGGGTATCTCTGGAAGAATCGCCAGTATTCGGCAATATGACATGAAAGATCAATGGATGCAAAAACGTCAAGTAAATATGAGCTCTAAGATGCACAGCTCAAGAGCTATGAGCACTTGTTCATCTTCTGTATTGCGAAACACTTCTTTTCTGCTATAAGCTATTTGCTATCCCTATGTTAGGAGGAGGTAGTATGGACCAAAATAAAAACAAATATCCAATACAGTCATAAAACAAGATACTCGAAGCGTTTGAGATGTGTTGTTACAGAAGAATGTTGAAAATTAGGAAAGAAATACACAGGAAACACTGGTAAGTAGAAGGGACAGAGTGGTAGGACCTTTATTAAGCATCACAGAATATATTCCATGGTGCTAGAGAGAGCTGTAGAGGGTAAAACAGAGATTGGAATACATCCAGCAAATAATTCACGACGATGATTGAAAGTGCTGCTCCAAGATGAAGGGGTTTACACAGGAGAGGAATCGAGAAATTTTTAACCAATCAGAGGACAGACGATTTAACGAAAGAAAAAGGACTTGAACTCTTAAGTGCACACTTTAAGAAGTTGATAAGTAGACGTGTTTCATAGCAGTAAAATTGTACAAGTGCTCATAGCTCTTAGGGCTGTTTAGAGCCCCTGTTTACTGAACATTTTCTTCTTGTCTATAGTATCGCCTCTAAATATTCTCCGATCAGCCAGAACATACGATTACCGACCTACTATCCACATAAACCCGTCTAGGCGATATCAGCTTCACACGGCGAAGAATGACTGCTAGTCTGACAGAAATATATATGCAACCTCCCTCCATCGTGCCAGTGCCTCTGATTCACCTAACATGACCCCGTAATAGAAATTTATACAGGTTACGACATGCAAACTTGTATGCACATTAGTTTCCATGAGTATTAAGAGGGTTGAAAGGTATCAGTGTGACGTTGTGCCTTTGTAAAAAAAGAAAACAGAGATGAGTTTGTTTTAGGGTCCTTTTCTTTTCGGTCCTTGCAGTTGCTCTAATGACATCGTTCTGATTAGCCATGCAGAGCAAGTGATGGGAACCGTGTGACTGTTTTCATTATCGCTAAGTATATTAAAGGCCACTACAAAATAACACGTGAAAATAGTGTGATGTGTGAAATGGTATTTTTAGATGAAAACTGAAATAATTCACCTGTGTTTACGAAAAAGTTTGAACTCTCGATGTAGCAGACTGTAACGTTAGTAGCGACGTAAGACTGAAGACAGCCCAAGCGTCAGTCTTAAAGCATTTTCTCACGGTTTGTCTGGTTCTGTCATCACGGCTCTCGTCACTTGCGTGAGACACTGTGTTGAGAAGACTTATACATTTACGTATTCTGGCAGTTTTGTCTTACACGTCGGCTACGTATTTCTTGATAACATGTGTTAGCATTACGTAAATAACCAAAAAAATGTAGGATGCAAGGCGTGATTTATATCTCAAGCCTCCCTCACCTTATGCCAAAAAGGAAGGAAAGGGAGGGAGGGAGAGAGAGAGAGAGAGAGAGAGAGACAGACTGAAAGAGAGAACAAGTGAGATAGAAAGAAGGCAGAGAAGGAGAACCTCGGCGCAAACTAAACAGTTTTGAAAGTTGTCTTCTCGCAGCGGAAGTTTATACCCCTGCGCTGTTCCCGACGGTTGCCGGTGAATGGAGTTTTGGATTTATTCTTTTTAAATGACGCCTCGCTCCCCTAGCCCCAACAAACAATGCGAGTTACAAGCGGCGCTGGCAGGAAGACCGGTGGGGAGAGGGGAGGGGTAGAGAAGGGGGAGGGAGGGGCGAGGAGGGAGGAGAGATGGGGAAGAGGGGTACATTCTGTACTGTAGCGCCGGCACGTGGGGCTTCTTCTCGCATCGTCGCTCATCAGCCCCACCCTGTAGCCCACGGCCATAGCTGCTGGAAGTCTTTCAGCGTCCCTAGGGAGCGAGTCATTGGTGCTACATGTTCTACTGCTCACTTGCAGCGCAGAAACATAGCATAAGAATAATGGAGCTGCTGGAAAGTAGATGTTGTATCAACAATAATTCGATAATGCTTCTCATTTTCTCTCGGCAACAAGATGGCACCACTGACATGATGGGCACAACTAGAAATAAATTCATTTTGAGTATCACGTGACATAATACACCTGTAATAACTGTCCGGCTTCTGGTCGGTCTCTGACCTTGTTAATGTGTTTTGCAGGAATTGTACAGCAATGACTCCAGAGCGCTGATATTCCGAGAAAATTTCCATTATTTGGATCCCCAATTTTCTGAGCTAAATCTCTGAAGGCCAAACCTCTTTGATCAAATACATCAAGTAGACTAACATGAGAGTAAATTGACTATTGCACGGAAGAAAAAAAGAACATTACCTTTTTGTTTCCTAACATCGGCATGACCATCGTATCGAGTATCATGTCGTTTTTGGAAACCCAGAATCTACTATGTAGGAATCAACATGGATTCCGGAAACAGCGATCGTGTGAGACCCAACTCGCTTTATTTGTTAATGAGACCCAGAAAATATTAGATACAGGCTCCCAGGTAGATGCTATTTTTCTTGACTTCCGGAAGGCGTTCGATACAGTTCCGCACTGTCGCCTGATAAACAAAGTAAGCGCCTACGGAATATCAGACCAGCTGTGTGGCTGGATTGAAGAGTTTTTAGGAAACAGAACACAGCATGTTGTTATCAATGGAGAGACGTCTACAGACGTTAAAGTAACCTCTGGCGTGCCACAGGGGAGTGTTATGGGACCATTGCTTTTCACAATATATATAAATGACTTAGTAGATAGTGTCGGAAGTTCCATGCGGCTTTTCGCGGATGATGCTGTAGTATACAGAGAAGTTGCAGCATTAGAAAATTGTAGCGAAATACAGGAAGATCTGCAGCGGATAGGCACTTGGTGCAGGGAGTGGCAACTGACCCTTAACATAGACAAATGTAATGTATTGCGAATACATAGAAAGAAGGATCCTTTATTGTATGATTATATGATAGCGGAACAAACACTGGTAGCAGTTACTTCTGTAAAATATCTGGGAGTATGCGTGCGGAACGATTTGAAGTGGAATGATCATATAAAACTAATTGTTGGTAAGGCGGGTACCAGGTTGAGATTCATTGGGAGAGTGCTTAGAAAATGTAGTCCATCAACAAAGGAGGTGGCTTACAAAACACTCGTTCGACGTATACTTGAGTATTGCTCATCAGTGTGGGATCGGTACCAGATCGGTTTGACGGAGGAGATAGAGGAGATCCAAAGAAGAGCGGCGCGTTTCGTCACAGGGTTATTTGTTAACCGTGATAGCGTTACGGAGATGTTTAATAAACTCAAGTGGCAGACTTGAAACGTCCCCTTTGAACAATTATACACGACTGTCCTTAACCTGACACACAATATTTTTAGCGCAACGCAATCTGACTTTCAGAATTCTCTACAAAAGAATGGCCCTGACTAACATTAAACTATACCTTTCACAAATCACTTACCTCACAAAAATCTTCGCTGCTCAAGCTACTGCAATACAGCAAGCGCCACTACTGCCAGCTAAATAAAAGATTCAAACTACTAAAGGCACTAACTACTGATAGGGATAGTTAGCAAATGAAAGATATTAATAGAGAACAAACAATGTATTTACCTTAATATCATCACAAGTCATAATATATATATCAGTTCATGACAAATTGCAAACCTCCGCCATCTCTCGCCCCACATCCACCACTGCTGGCGGCTCACCTCCAACTGCGCGACGCTACGCGCTGTTCACAGCCAGCTGCCGCTGCCCAACACTACAATGGCAGACAACAATGCAAACTAGCCACAGACTGCACACAGCACAGCCAGTGATTTTCATATTAAGCGCTACGTAACGTTGCCAATAAGAAAACATAAACAGCCTACTTACATAGAGAAAACATAAACAGCCTACTTACATAGCCCCCATGCTCCCCACAAAAATTTTTACTAATGGTGTTGGGCACTGGCCAATACAGATTTGACAAAAATTTTTCACAATTACAGTAACAAAGATATAAAATGCGCACACTTATTGATTCATTGTTGGTCAAAAGCTAAAAATTTCTCACAGTCCATAAAGACAGTCCACATTGTTCATCACAGTGAAACTGCCGTTTCTTTTCTCAAAGTCTGAGCAGTAAAAGACAATGCACACAGAAGTAGTGGATTTCCATGCAGTCTTGAAGAAGTAGTGTTGTCCTTCCAATGGAAAGACAGTGCTGACTCTTGACATGCTGACAGGTAATGGGCCACAATGGAGCAAACCCACAGCAGAGTCATTCGAAGTTTTGAAGAATATTGGTAGGTAGGTCATCACAGAGCAGACCCACTGGAGTCCTGGTAGAGATTGTGGTATTGGTGGGCCACCAGAGGTGCAGACCCACTGTAGTCCTTGTAGAGATGACCAGCAGCCATCTGTTGCGATTGTGCAGGTGCACATTCACCATCGAAGAGTCTTGCGGAGAATATAGCAAGTCCATAAACCATCACTTGTGCACTCACAAAGTTTTTGGAATTGTCCTTAGAACCAGCAATGCTGTTATCCAGTCCCTTGCAGAATTATTAACAAACGTGCAAACACTAACAGTCCCTACTTCTCACATATTGTCCATGTACTATGACCAACAGAAACGTGTGCAGTGAAATGTAACTTACATGTTAATAATATCATGAACTGGTGACAATTACAATTTTATAACATAAGAATACAATAACAAAGGTACAAAATACATTATTAAAAACATAACAATACAGATAACATTTGTAGTAAAACAGGCTTTACAAAAGAATAGAAATAAACATATACATCAATGTTACAGGAATTATGACATAAGTACATACATAGATCAGAATAATTATTGAAACATCAACTTTACACATGAGCATTAAAACAAAACAATAAACAATGTCTAAACATCTTTACAAAGTAAATAACACATTATTAATGCCAATTGTATTTGAGGATAACAGTATTCCTCATCATAGTGAATGTAGCTTAATATTAAAAGAAAAAATTCTATGAAATTACACAGAGACAGGAAGAAAACAAATACACAAGGGTACACACACACATAGTGGGATAACACCAATAGGAAAGGACAGGGTTCGTTTTCAGTGTAACATTTGGTACTGCAGTCCAACCCAAAACTTCATATATCTTTCTTCTTATTTCATCCTTTGTTTCCACCAAAAAAAATTCTAACTAAGCATGCTTTCTGTGTTTATATGTTCACACATCTCTTACCTCATTTTTATTTTCCATTATCTTATCTCATCATTTATTTCCAAGAAAATCCTACCTAAACCTGTTTTCTCAATGCATTTCTTCCAATTCATCGCAACTCATTCTCTTAGAGGCTACCCCCTCTTAAGCTAACTTAAATCTACTGAGCTCAGATGCTAAACTAAGGGACGAGGCAATGCAGCATCACATAACAAATCAACACAAACAGCAATGCAAAAAATGCAAATTGGCAAAGCTAGCAGCATAAATGAGCAAAAGTCAAATTCAATAACACTATGCCTGGCAAACAGCAGCAACTTATACCTAAACATGACATAGCGCAAGCAGAAAAAATATTACACTAAACAACAATGCAGATAAGGGAAATGTATCATCTTAATGTCTATGTAATTAAAGTGGTGCACCACAACAACTGATTGTAAAAAGAAATATTACCATGTACTTGAAAAGAAAATTATAGATGCAGTTACTGGTATTAGTCCCTTCTTATTGTTCTTTCCTTTCCAAGTGCTCCTTTTTTAAAGAATGTGGATCATAAAATAATTATTTAATAGATCTGTTGACAGAAAGTGTTCACATTAGCAAATGCATTTTATTTTATAAAAGCAATGCTGCAACACAGCTGGAAACCAGATATCAAGTGAAATAAGCAATTACGCAAACCAAAGCATAAAAACATCATTCAATAGTCATGTGGCATTTCGTAAGTCAGTAGCTCTCAACTCTCATAGAAAGACACTTGTCATAATCAAGTGTGCAGATGTACGAATATTTCCCATCAATTCATAAGCATTTCAGCAATTAGCACAAAGTGCGAGTAATCATATGTTTTCAAGTAACGAGGGTGTCGCATTAGCGATGAAAGGTACACCCTAATGGCTTGTTCTCCAGGTGTTTTCCTGTGCTCTGAAAGGCACGCGCTAATGGCTTTTTCTCCAGGCGTCTGACACAGCTGGGTGCCCACGACGCATTATGTGTAGGTGGTCCGTTAACTTTCTTACGGAAATATTTACGACAGCAGTTTCCGCTACAGAGACAGTCGCATATAAAAATATTTCACAGGTCAAGAATTTGCGTTACAAATCTGTAGAAACAAAATGCTATTGATATAACAGTGTCCAAAAAAAATTTTCGTCTGCATTGTAATACATTCACGAATATACACACACATTTCATAACTCTTAAAGTACGATTCTTGGTTTCCAACAACCTTTTCATAAATCAGAGTCCCTAACCCCTACTCCTTATTCCTTACCTTATTACACATATACATATTCATATTCATCAACACGTCTTCAATATTTCATCATAATAGCTACATAGCATAATCAGATTCCTCATATAGCATCAGCTTATTTATCATAAACATACCTCAACAGCATAGTACACATCGTCGTCGTAATAATAACATCATAACACTTCAGTCAAATCTCAAAATCGTCGTAACTTCCTCCAATAATTTCAAAACGTAAAAAAAATTCTCTGCTCATTTCAATAGTGTCATCTACCTCAAACGTACTTTAAAATCATGCTCCCTTACCAAATATATCATTCAAATCTCTCATAGTATCACAATGGTTCCGAAAAAATATGAACAGTTTACAAAGTACAGACAAAATACAGTTTCATAAGTGTGAAGTTATCCAACTGTGTATTTGCGTAAACATGTGTCACTGATGTAGTAAAATAAATGTTTGTCTCTCTCAGTTAAATGATCAGATAGCTGTGTAATTTGTGTGTTAGAGAAATATAGTACCGATGTGTAAAGTTGTATAAGCAAATACCATATTAGCTAGGGTTCCTTGTGGTTGCCACACACATGGTACACAAAGTAAGTGTGTACCCCCCTGAGGATTAATGTAATTATACCCTCAGGTGTTACAGATTACAGCAATGAAATGAAATGTATCACTGAAAACTTTCTTTGTAATTCAAAAATCTTTAAAAATAAATGTTTTAAGTACAAAATTAATCACTGAAATGCGTGTCCTGTAGCGCTAAATGTGCATATTGTTGTAAGATAATCTCTGTGAAAGTGTCGTAGTTATTTTCCTCCAAAAGCTAAGTTCTGCAGAAGCCAATGTACTTACCTCATGATAAACAAAAGTGAAATGCTTTGCGTAGAGATATCTTAGTTATTACGCTTATTGTTGTGATGATGAAAGTACTGTGCTGTAACGTATTGTTGTGCTATGGAAAAGGCTGTCTCCTTGTAGCTATACCACAAAAGTTACTAATAAAACATGTTTTGATTTCCAGAAGAATTCAGAAAACTGTGCAGATATAAAACAGATACACCGCAAAAGCAACATTGTAAATTGTCACTCATTAGTAGCGTCGTGATAAAAATCGTGTAGCTGTCACATAAACTAACCTCTGTGTCATCTGGTATCTTTCAGAAAGCACTTTAAATTCAGAATGTATTTTCAAATAAACCAAAATGTTGCATTAAAATCTCATTAGCAGTACTGGTAAATGTTCTAAGTATGTGAGCCTTATAGTCGTTACGTAATCGTGCAACAAACAAGCAAGAATGTACACACACAATAACACTGTGACGTCTGTTTACTA
This sequence comes from Schistocerca americana, assembly GCF_021461395.2. NCBI lineage: Eukaryota > Metazoa > Arthropoda > Insecta > Orthoptera > Acrididae > Schistocerca > Schistocerca americana. The sequence goes on along the minus strand of NC_060119.1, from coordinate 157,241,729 downwards.
TAACAATGCATTCGTCATTTCTGTTTAAATAAGTTCTCTTGGTTCTTGATTGGATATTTAACTTCAAACATTGTTGCATGGTAACAGTTTCTAAAGCATACTAGTAACGTGAAGTGAAACGTTTTATGGCAAAGACAAAGTTAAAAGGCAGATTATCTGTCAATAAATGGTTTTACATGAGAAATGTGGTGTAAACCTTTACTCTTCCTAGTACGCAGAGTTTCAACTTCAACGCAATTATCATGTGGTATACGTCGGATTCTGTAAGGTCCATTGTAAACTAGAAAGAATTTGTGACTCAAGTGTTTCTTCTTATGTGACAATGAATGAGCTTTAATGAGAACTTTCTGACCAATATACAATTTCTTTGCATTTGCTTTACCGTGTAGTTTTCTCCTTTTGTCTGCTGCAGATTTTATATTTTTAAGAGCCAAATCAATTATGTCTTTGTGTCGAAGTTTACGTGTATTCGGGAAAGGTACAAGCTCTCTGATTCTGTTCGGTGGTTCTTCATTCTTCAGTACAAGAGTAGGTGGTAAAGCAGTGGAGTCGTGAGGCATTTCATTCAGCACGTTTTGAAATAAGTGTAAATATCTGTCCCAATGCTGATGCTTTCTGTGACAATAAAGTCTGCAAAGCTTATTGATTTCTTTCATAATCCGTTGAGACGGGTTGCAATGTGGTGAGTACAATGAAATAAAAACAGGTTTGATTTTATGGTTGCGAAGCATGCGTGACCAAACAGCAGATCTGAATTGCGGTCCGTTATCTGAAATGACTTTACTAACGTGTCCAACTTCACGTAAGAAATTTTTAACAAAGGCGTTGGATACAGACCGTCCAGTGGCTTTACATAACGGAGTGAAAGAAACAAATTTTGAAGTAAGTTCAACAGCGACTAGAACGTACGAAAATCCATTGGATGTTCTGACAAGCGGTCCCAAGAGATCAACAGCAGCAAATTCTTTTAATTTAGCAGGAATAATAGGAAACAACGGAGCACGATGTGAGACAGTAGATGGTTTCGCCTTTTGACAAAGTTTACAAATAGACAAGACTCTTCGAATTCGCTTTTCCATATTGTTAAAATAACAAGTCGTTCGAAGAATATGATAACATTTTCGTGGGCCAAAATGTGCGTAGCTGAAATGAATGTACCAAATGAGCTTAGTAACAAAATCGTTTGGAATGCAAAGTACCCATAGCTTGTCATCAACAGTGCAGCGTTTGAAGAGTATGTTGTTTCTAACCAGGTAATAATGCCGAATCTGTGTGTGTGTCTTTTCATGCCATTTGCTCTTGATGTCTTTCCAAATCGGATCTTTATCTTGTTCATGAGCAATGTCCTTTAAAGATGTGGTGATGAAGTTTTCAAAGGCGACTTTCTGAATGTAAAGAATACTGAAATTTTTCTCGAGGTTGCCTTCTGTGGTACTTTTCTCAAGCCCAGCCGGTGCGCGTGACAGTGCGTCCGCAACAATGTTCTCCTTGCCGGGAATGTAGACTATTGTGAAGCGGAATTCTTGCAGAAACAATGCCCAACGTTTTAACCTGTCATGATTTAATTTTGAAGACATAAGAAATTGTAATGCACGATGATCACTGTATACTTTTACGTGCTTACCAGAAAGAAAGAAACGGAATTTGTTAAATGCCCAAACGATAGCTAAAGCTTCTAATTCAGTAACGGAATAATTTTTTTCAGATTTTGTTAGCACTCGGCTAGCAAAAGCAATGGTTTTCTGAACGGTAGTGTCATTTTCTATGGCTTCTTGAAATAAATGGGCACCAAGACCGACTTTAGAAGAATCCGTACTAAGGCAGAAATCTTGTGACAGATCAGGATGAGCTAGTATTGGCGCATGAAGTAACGCTTCTTTCAAAGAATTGAATTCCAACTGTGCTTGTTCGTCCCAGTTCCAAATAGTATTTTTTCCAGTGAGAGAACAAAGTTTTGGTGTAACTAGAATTTGCATATTCAGAAAACGACGGTAAAAATTTACGAGACCTAGAAAACTGCGGACTTGTCTTTTTGTGGATGGAACTGGAATGGCTCTGATTGCTTCTAACTTTTCAGGATCCGGCTGAATGCCTTCAGAAGAAATAATATGTCCCAAAAACCTCACATTTGACCTACCGAATTCAGACTTTTCCAAGTTAACTGTAATTCCAGATTCTGCAAAAATACGTAACAGACTGTTGAGGATGCGATTATGTTGTTCCCATGAAGCTTCCGCTATTAGAATATCGTCCACATATAAGGTGATGTGACGTTTTAAGAACTCAGGTAATATGGAATTTAGCCCGCGAATAAATGCTGCTGAAGAAATGTTCAAACCAAAGGGAAGTTTCCGAAACTGATAACAAACGCCGAAACAAAGGAAAGCTGTGTATTTTCTGCATTCTGGATGAAGTTCGATCTGATAAAAGCTGGATCTGAGATCAATGGAAGACAACACTTTTACACCATTAAAATTTTGAAGAAGTTCTTCCATTGTCTGCGGCCTGTCTGTTTCAGGAATAATGATAGTATTGATTTGTCTCGAATCTAAGACAAGTCTGATCGATCCATTTTTCTTTTCAACAACATGTAATGGATTGTTGTATGAGCTTACTGCAGGCTCAATAATGCCCTCGTCAAGCATAGATTGTATTTCTGTTCTAACACGGTCCCTATAATGTGCTGGAATTACATATGGTCTAACACAAAATTTAGTATGCTCACGAACACGAAATTGGTATTGAAATCCCTTGATTGTTCCTGTTTTATGAGTAAAAACTGTGGAATGTGCTTGTAAAATCTCAAAAAGGTCCTGCCTATCAGTGTCATTACAATTCTCAATTGTTTGAATTTTATTCTGAATTAACTTATTAATGTCAAATGCGCCGTCGATATCATCCCTGTCAGTACTTGCAGAGTGATTGTTAGTGTCTAGTTCCGTAGAAAAGTCCGAACTGTTGTCTAACAGAAGGTAAAGCCGATTAATTTCCTCGTCATGGTTTGAGACCCAGTCTTCAAATTTCAAAGCTATTGACTTACCTTCTTTCTCTAAACTTATTTCAGCATCGTGAAAGCTTAAGATTGCTTTGTATTCATTCAAAAAGTCTACTCCCAATATAATTTCCGTCGACAATAATGGAACAATAAGAAAGTTTATAGAGAAGCTGTGGCTTTGACAAAAGAATTCTAAATTGGTTTGCTGGCGTACATCTACACTTTTTCCAAAGATTGCACCTTGTAATTTAATCTTACGTAACGGAAGTGTAGGGCAATCGTTCGATTTGTTACATTTGCTAAAGGCTGTTTCACTAATTACTGAGATGGGACTGCCAGAGTCAAGTACTGCCGTAAATTTTACGTCATTTACTGTAATGTGAATCACAGGATATGCAATATTGTTATGTTTTATGTCGTGTTCCTGGAGTAAGATGTCCCTAATGTCTTCCATTTTTACGTAATTACTAGCTACGGCAGCTGCGTCGTTAGTGTCATAAGAACGTTTTGTGGCTGCCATCGGTGTGAGTCATTGCCTATTGTCTCTTTGTTGGCGCGCGTCGTTATTGGGATTTGGAGACCTAACTTCTACAAATTCACCGTGACGAGAGGGCCCTGCTCTGTTTGAATCCCGCCAGTTCTGATGCAGTTCAGGTCTATCGTTACGATCATATCGTCTGTCGTCATGTCGGTAGATGCCATAGTTTCTTTCTTGTCGGTCACGTGGTGGAGAATTTCTCCCTGAATCGAAACTGCGCGCTGGACCATTGCGTCTAAAGTTATTCTGTCTCCCCTGATAATATTTATTTTGGTTCCCATATTGTCTGTTTCTCTGATTGTCTCTGTGATAGTCATTACCACGGAGAGGTGATCTTTCCCTGTAGTTATTACTACTCTGCCAACGGTTGTCATACGGGTGTTGTCTATTTTGGTCACGATTTGTGTTGTGAGAATAGCCTTGTCGTGTCCAGTTATTACTTCTTTCATCGCGGATTTGCGACGGATGTGACCTGTAATTGTTGTGTTCCTGGTTTCGCGTTCCGCGATTGTCAGTGTCAATTTCTAATTCTTGTAACAGTCCCTGAAAAGCTTCAATGTCGTCTTTGCAACGTCCTGCTAAAATAATATGTCGTAAATGTTTAGGCAGTTTGATTAAGCAAATGCGGATGAGTTCTGAGGGGCTGTATGGGTTTGACAGGTATTGATTCTTGTGCAACATGTCTTCAAAATATTTCACAAGACTGGAAAATTCAGATTGTTCGAAGTGTTTCATCATTATGATGTTATGTTTTACACGGTCTTGTGTAGCTTGAGACCAATATGCTGAGAGGAAGGCATGGTAAAATTCTCCCTCACTGTGGCAATCGTGAATGACCGATCGCATTCTTACAGCTGGTTCATTCTCTAAGTAGCCACACATAAATTCTAATCTGTGTTCTAACGACCAGTTGGGAGGAAAACAATGAGAGAATTGATGGAGCCATGCTTGTGGATGAATGTCGTTGCCAGAATTCTTAAATGTTTTGAATTTACGTGTAGTAATGAACAGCTTATAGTCAAAATCATCATGTCGGCGAGTCGCATATCGGTCATTGTTAGGTCGTGTCGGCCGTTCCATCTCAAAATTCGGTGCACATTGCCAATTTCTTTCATAACTTCCGAAATGCCCTGTGTTATTATTTTGTGTCTGTTCCGTATTTGTATGTCCCTCTTCCCGTATTGGGGCGCGAGTGTCCTCAGAAATACGTAATTCTTGTACTACTTGTGCCAACTGATCTTGCACTTCCCGGATTTCTCTTTTGTACTGTGTATTGATTTGATTTTGATTTTGTTTGAATTTTCTAATTTGTTCATACTCTTCAGTGTCCATGAAAGCTACAGGTGTTGTGTCATTCAGATCATCATCTACCTTTGTAGATAAGTTAGTGAACTGATCTGAAAGTTCGGCTACTTTATCCGATAGTGAAATCATTTCCTCTCTATGTTTTTCTGAACCAAGTTTCAGAGTGTCCATTTGTGTTGCAATCGTGTCTACTGTGACCTTTAAGTTTTCCTGAGTTTTTGCAAGTTGCATAACCGTATCGGTAGATGCAACTGAGTCAAATTTTGCTTGCAAGGTCTCATGATTTTCATAAACAATAGTTTGCAGTTCTTTTATAGCTGCTTCGTGATTCTGTAGTGCATTTTCATGACGCGAAAAAATAGGTTGGAAACGCTCACAAATTTGTGTTTTTACGTCATTACAGACTTTTTGACATTTCGATTCAATGTGATGTAACTCAGCAGTTAAATCCTCACGTGTTCGTTCAAGAGTTTGCTCCAATGAGTCTAACTTTTTAAGATTTTGTTCCATTGTGTCTAACTTTTGAAGCTTTTGCTGTGTTTGTCTCTGATTTTGTTCCATTGTGTCTAACTTTTTGAGATTTTGTTCCACTGTGTCTAACTTTTTAAGATTTTGTCCCATTTGTCTCTGATTTTGTTCCATTTGTTGCATTAATTGCAATAATAATGTATTAGTGTCTGGAATCTGTTTCTCTACGCTTTTCGGCAGTGCATTTGCACCGGCAACATTCACATTTTGACAAGCAGAAAATGCGTCTTGACTTATTTGAGAAAACGGTGATAACCCAAAACCTGAATCTACAGTATTTGCGAAATTGTGTCCTGTCATTTCGGATTCCTGAGCTGAGCTGTTGCCGACCGATCGATCGATAATGCTTCCCTCTTCACTAATTGTTTCACTGTCCGTGCCATTGTTTGCCGCCCGCTCCATTTCCCTATGCACGATTACCAAATTACTACTTTGAACATCAGTTAATTCATTACTCTGCGGCGCTAACACACTGCCTTCGTCTTCACTGTCATTTCTCAGTTTACTTTGGAGCCTAGTATTACGTTTTTCACACGCCATTATTGTCACAGTATTTCACACGACAACACAGAAAAACACAATTTGAAGAGCAAAATAAAATAACGTAGCAATGGAAATAATGTCTAGTTAATTGCAGCTGCGAAATACTTGGTGCAAATCTACATGCATGCCACAACTGTTTTACTCTACAACAATGAAAACTACAACTACAAAGGAGATTCTCTCTACAATTACGCGCTAGCAATAAACAAAAGCTACACTAAATACACAAACTACAAGAAAAAATCAGAAGATTCCAGTGAGGTATCCTAGGCTAAGGGTCGACATATGAAACGTCCCCTTTGAACAATTGTACACGACTGTCCTTAACCTGACACAATATTTTTAGCCCAACGCAATCTGACTTTCAGAATTCTCTACAAAAGAATGGCCCTGACTAACATTAAACTATACCTTTCACAAATCACTTACCTCACAAAAATCTTCGCTGCTCAAGCTACTGCAATACAGCAAGCGCCACTACTGCCAGCTAAATAAAAGATTCAAACTACTAAAGGCACTAACTACTGATAGGGATAGTTAGCAAATGAAAGATATTAATAGAGAACAAACAATGTATTTACCTTAATATCATCACAAGTCATAATATATATATCAGTTCATGACAAATTGCAAACCTCCGCCATCTCTCGCCCCACATCCACCACTGCTGGCGGCTCACCTCCAACTGCGCGACGCTACGCGCTGTTCACAGCCAGCTGCCGCTGCCCAACACTACAATGGCAGACAACAATGCAAACTAGCCACAGACTGCACACAGCACAGCCAGTGATTTTCATATTGAGCGCTACGTAACGTTGCCAATAAGAAAACATAAACAGCCTACTTACATAGAGAAAACATAAACAGCCTACTTACAGACTCTGTAAGAGAGGCGCTCTGCATCGCGGTGTAGATTGCTCGCCAGGTTTCGAGAGGGTGCGTTTCTGGATGAGGTATCGAATATATTGCTTCCCCCTACTTATACCTCCCGAGGAGATCACGAATGTAGAGAGATTAGAGCGCGTACGGAGGCTTTCAGACAGTCGTTCTTCCCGTGAACCATACGCGACTGGAACAGGAAAGGGAGGTAATGACAGTGGCACGTAAAGTGCCCTCCGCCACACACCGTTGGGTGGCCTGCGGAGTGTAAATGTAAATGTAATTGTAAATCCCTTGATTATCATTTCAGTTCTTTACTTTTATGATTCTTGCAGAAAGCATGCACAAACAGAAATATTTTATTTTGTGTTTGCTCTCAAATTCGAAATATTTTCCGCATACTCGTTTTTTGTGTGAAATCACCTGGTGATATGAATCAAAAGTGCCTTACCTTTGGCAAGCCTATCGAATTGAAACAACTTTTCACAGCTATTAACGTGTGCATTTGTCAGGGAAATGTTTTGGTAGGATTCCCAACTACATTTAAGGAAAGCGTAATTTCGACACCATCATAAAGTGGTTTTAGTGCACGACGTCTGAAGGAAACATTGTGATTCAAGGTAAAACGTGAAATAAAACTATATACAATTCGACTGGATAACTCATAAAAACTGAAGAATTGAACTGGAAAAGAAGAGCTCGATTGGTTATTCCGGTGCTGATATGAAGTTCTTTCCTTTATTATGTTGTTGTTGTTGTGGTGGTCTTCAGTACTGAGACTGGTTTGATGCAGCTCTCCATGCTACTCTAACTTGTGCAAGCTTCTTAATCTCCCAGTACTTACTGCAACCTACATCCTTCTGAATCTGCTTAGTGTATTCATCTCTTGGTCTCCCTCTACGATTTTTACCCTCCACGCTGCCCTCCAATGCCAAATTTGTGATTCCTTGATGCCTCAGAACATGTCCTACCAACCGGTCGCTTCTTCTTGTCAAGTTGCGCTATAAACTCCTCCCCAATTCTATTCAATACCTCCTCATTAGTTATGTGATCTACCCGTCTAATCTTCAGCATTCTTCTATGGCACCACGTTTCGAAAGCTTCTATTCTCCTCTTGCCCAAACTATTTCTCGACCATGTTTCACTTGCATACATGGCTACACTCCATACAAATACTTTTAGAAACGACTTCCTGAAACTTAAATCAATACTCGATGTTAACAAATTTCTCTTCTTCAGAAACGCTTTCCTTGCCATTGCCAGTCTACATTTTATATCCTCTCTACTTCGACCATCATCAGTTATTTTGCTCCCCAAAAAGCAAAACTCATCAACTACTTTAAGTGTCTCATTTCCTAATCTAATTCCCTCAGCATCACCCGACGTAATTCGACTACATTCCATTATCCTCGTTTTGCTTTTGTTGATGTTCATCTTGTATCCTACTTTCAAGATATTGTCCATTCCGTTCAACTGCTCTTTCAAGTTCTTTGCTGTCTGACTGAATTACAATGTCATCGGTGAACCTCAAAGTTTTTATTTTTTCTCCATGGATTTTAATACCTACTCCGAATTTTTCTTTTGTTTCATTTACTACTTGCTCAATATAGAGATCGAATAACATCGGGGAGAGGCTACAACCCTGTCTCACTCCCTTCCCAACCGCTGCTTCCCTTTCATGTCCCTCGACTCTTATAACTGCCATCTGGTTTCTGTACAAATTGTAAACAGCCTTTCGCTCCCTGTATTTTATCCCTGCAACCTTCAGAATTAGGAAGAGGGTATTCCAGTCAGAATTTTCAAAAGCTTTCTCTATGTCTACAAATGCTAGAAACGTGAGTTTGCCTTTCCTTAATCTATTTTCTAAGACAAGTCGTTGGGTCAGTATTGCCTTACGTGTTCCAACATTTCTATGGAATCCTAACTGATCTTCCCCGAGGTCGGCTTCTACAAGTTTTTCCATTCGTCTGTAAAGAATTCGCGTTTGTATTTTGCAGTTGTGGCTTATTAAACTGATAGTGCGGTAAGTTTCACATCTATCAACACCTGCGTTCTTTGGGGTTGGAATTATTATATTCTTCTTAAAGTCGGAGGGTATTTCGCCTGTTTCATACATCGTGCTCACCAGATGGTAGAGTTTTGTCAGGACTGTCTCTCCCAAGGCCGTCAGTAGTTCAATTGGAATGTTGTCTACTCTCGGGGCCTTGTTTCGACTCAGGTCTTTCAGTGCTGTGTCAAACTCTTCACGCAGTATCGTATCTCCCATTTCATCTACATCCTCTTCCATTTCCGTAATATTGTCCTCAAGTACTTCGCCCTTGTATAGACCCTCTATATACTCCTTCCACCTTTCTGCTTTCCCTTCTTTGCTTAGAACTGTGTTTCCATCTGAGCTCTTGATACTCATACAAGTGGCTCTCTTTTCTCCAATGGTCTCTTTAATTTTCCTGTTGCCAGTTTCTATTTTACCCCTAGTGAGATAAGCCCCTATATCCTTACATTTCTCCTCTAGCCATCCCTGCTTAGCCATTTTGCACTTCTTGTCGATCCCATTTCCAGACGTTTGTATTCCTTTTTGCCTGCTTCATTTATTGTCTTTTTATATTTTCTCCCTTCATCAATTAAATTCATTATTTCTTCTGTTACTCAAGGATTTCTACTAGCCCTCGTCTTTTTACCTACTTGATCCTCTGCTGTCTTCACTACCTCATCCCTCAGAGCTACCCATTCGTCTTCTACTGTATTTATTTCCCCCATTCCTGTCAATTGTTCCCTTATGCTCTCCCCGAAACAATGTACAACCTCTGGTTTAGTCAGTTTATCCAGGTCCCATCTCCTTAAATTCCCACCTTTTTGCAGTTTCTTCAGTTTGAATCTACAGTTCATAACCAATAGATTGTGGTCAGAGTCCACATCTGCCCCTGGAAATGTCTTACAATTTAAAACCTGGTTCCTAAATCTCTGTCTTACCATTATATAATCTATCTGATACCTTTTAGTATCTCCAGGAATCTTCCATGTATACAACCTTATTTTATGATTGTTGAACCAAGTGTTAGCTATGATTAAGTTATGCTCTGTGCAAAATTCTACCAGACGGCTTCCTCTTTCATTTCTTACCCCCAATCCATATTCACCTACTATGTTTCCTTCTCTTCCTTTTCCTACTCTCGAATTCCAGTCACCCATGACTATTAAATTTTCGTCTCCCTTCACTACCTGAATAATTTCTTTTATCTCATCATACTTTTCATCAAATTTGTTTTACAATATCTGACTGACATTTGCCAACTTAGCACGCTGGAGGATCCGAAACCTCTAGATACCTAGGCCCGCCATCTGTCTTTGGCCCGAGGATCTGGCTCCCCCTCCTTCTGACGGCTCCCTCTCGTCGGGCATGGCTGCTGGACCATTTATAACTGTCAGAGAAACAAGACAGAAATTCCCCATAACGTCAACAGCAAACGGATTTTCCAGGAACGTAACTGTACTTTTAAGCATCTACCGATCACAACATCTCCCATTTAATTCTTCAGCGAAATCAATTTTACGTAAGTAATCCTCCAGTCCATCTCAGTTACAGGAATGGTTAGAGTAATTTTTTTGACATTTGAAGCCAAGAGACATCAGCCACTGAGATGTGTTAGTCTGTTCCCCGTCTGACATATCTCATTTTGTTTCTTTAATTCGATTAACCACGATTAGAGCCATGTTTCAACCGATCGATTTATCCTTTTTGTTAGTTACGGTAGTGATACCAATGACTGTAGAGGTCAAGCAATCTTTTCCTATCTATTAACCTGACTGGGAATATTTGCGTGGCGAATAGTTAACTTCGGTTGTTAGACAGCGGATGTCTCAACAGGGCCCTCAGAGATAACTACTAAGGACATGGGCTGGCTTCTGAGTATCTAGCCAACACGAGGGTGGTTAATGTCACAGGTCACCTGGAATGCATGTTCTCAGTCGACCAATGTTGCTATGATGGGCACTGTCTGGGCGTCCCAACGAATTTCTTCCATGAGCGCTAGATGGCCAGTGCAAGCAGTATGTCTCCGGATGCAATGCTGACATTCATGAATCTTGGCGAGATTCGCAAGAAGCAAATAAATGGTCATTATTCAACGAGATCCAGCCCGGTGAAAGTACGCTTTCTCGAGGGCACTGAAAGCAATCCAATGACTTCTCGAAAGGCCCGTGGAGTGGGATACTGACTGCATCCCTGTCTCCTGCCCTCCAGAAAGAAGGGCTGAAACTGCTAGCGAGGATCTGAGTGTGCTCCAGCCGCAGAAAAATTTAATTAAAAAAATTCACAATACTTTATTTCAATTTTTTATTTAGCAAACGTCACTAGTAAAAGCAAATTTCCTTAAACTTTAATCACTCACAAAAGTTGAAGCAGTTTGACCAAGCTTTTCTGAAAACTTGAAATCAATGAGCATAACAGGAAAGACGTTAGTTTGAATTCTTTCACAATGTTGAATTTAGCAATTATAAAAGACTTTCATCGTGGCAGTTCAGTCACCAGTTCGGTCTCTGCCTCCGCTCATGGGCTCAACTGTTCAGACGGGGCCGAGCGGTTCTCGGAGCTTCAGTCCGGAACCACGCTGCTGCTACGGTCGCAGTTTCGAATCCTGCCTTGGGCATGGATGTGTGTGATGTCCTTAGGTTAGTTAGGTTTAAGTAGTTCTAAGTGTAGACGACTTATGACCTCAGATGTTAAGTCCCAGAGTGCTTAGAGCCATTTGAGTCATTTTTTGTTCGGACTCTTAGATACTTACCGATCATGAAACGAAAACAGAGAAAAGTTTACAATGCAATTAACGCAAACGAAGATGGTGCAAAAACAATCCTGACACTAAATTAGATCAGTTGAAAAGAGAGTGATTATCCAAGCAGAAAAGTGATTTAATTTTAGCGTATCTCCTCTATCGAGCACGTGTCTAAGCACAAGCCTTTAAACCAATAGCATATTCAGGTATTAAAACCACTGTAGTTCAGTAGCAGAAATTTTAAGTGCACTTATAAGACGGCTAGGATACATCAACTGATCACCTAATGCGCATAGTTTACGGTACAGAACTGTTTTATATGGATCGTAACAGTCAGCGAAAAGTCTAGTGACTGTGCAGTGCAATGTTTAATTAAAGTTATAATTCCTTACGATCACTGGCAAGAGAAATAATGGTAACGTGAGTCGCCTTTTTTTAAAATGTCATAACTATCTTTTTTAAAAAAACTGAAAGCAATTCTGCCTAGTAGAATACGGATCGACTAAAGAGTTATCCTTTAGCTACACACAGAAGTGAGACAAATCATGGGATTCCTTCTGATACCATATCGGACCTCTTTTTGTCCTACATACTACAGCAACTCGACGTAGATGGACTCAACAAGTCGTTTGGAGTCCACTGCAAAAATATTGAGCAATGCTGCCTCTTAACTGTCCACAATTGCGAAAGGGTTGCCGGTGAAGGATTTTGGGCACAAATTGAGCTCTCATTACGCCCTACAAATATTCGAAAGGGGACCAAATCGTTCGCTCCAAATGTCCAGGATGTTCTTCAAACCAACAGCGAGCAGTTGTGGTATAGTGCATTGTCATCAACAAAAATTCCATGGTTGTTAGGGAACATGAAGACATTGGACGACTGCAAATGGTCTCCAGGTAGCCGAACATAAACGTTGCCGGTCAATGATCGGTTCAGATGGACCATACGATCCAGCCCACTCGATGCGAATACAGCCCACACCATTATGGAGTACCACCATCTTGCACAGTGCCTTGCTGACAACTTGGATCCATAGCATCGTGGGGTCTGTGCGACAGACGAACCATACCATCAGCTCTTACCAAATAAAATCGGCACTCACCTGACTAGGCTACAGTTTTCCAGTCGCCTAGGGTCCAACCAACATGGTCACGAGCCCAGGAGAGGCACTGTAGCGATGTCGTGCTGTTAGAGACGCATTTGCATCAGTCGGCTGCTGCTAAGCCCATTAACGCCAAATTTCGCCACGTTGTCTTAGCGGATACGTACGTCGCACGTCGTACGTCCACACCAGTGGCGGCTACTGTGTAAGAGCACAAGAACACGAGAACACCTTATCTTTTTAAACCTTGTGGATTTATTGTTTTTTTTTCCTTTGAATGCTGTAAAACGTAATGTTGGTGCGGTAATCTGAAATACACGGCACTAAATCTACCGCGCTATGTTACATTTTGCTCGTCTAGACTCGGTGAAATTTGGCATGAGGATCGCGAGCACACCTTCCTTTGTGCACGTTTTAAGGAGCTCCTGAGCAAGCACAACTGGCGTGACGTAATTGTCTTATGGGCCAAATGCATGCGGATTTGATAAACAATGTGCACATTTCACGGTGTCCACTGCTAGCCCTCACCACGCAACTACAAATTTACATAAATGTCACCAGGTGGTAGCACATTGCAGCAGATGTTCGTTTGGCGTGAATCACGCTAGGTGGTAGCACACTCCACAGATTTGCGAATTCACTCACTTTATAGTACATTTAGATGGGACATCAGTGCACGTTATACCGATAGAAAAACCTATCATGTGAGATGATGAACGAGACATAGTACGTTGAGTTTGGATTATGTCATGAAGTAACCCATTTGAGGCACCGAGAACCATAAAGCATATCATCGTCGACTGTGAGACTGTAGCGTTTATTTATGCTTCTGACATCTGTTGATTTACGCTGGATCAGGTTTATCTGTACTGTAGGCCCACACTGTACGTGTTTCGGAACATTAAAGAAAAGCTGTATCGCTAGTTTCTCTGATAATCACTTAAATATGGGGGGTCGAAGACGGTGTGCTTTTGGCCCTTATGGCTGTCAGCGCCTCACTTGTATTCCAGTCAAGTGGTTTTGTTGGTATACTACTTGAATTTAATAATTTCCGCAAATGGCAGTTTGTGTTTGGAGTTGGTTCTCTACCGTGCAGAAATCAGGTTTCCTATGAAGGGTCAAGAAACAGAAAGAAAATTATCAGGAAAAGTGAGAATACGTGGTTTCCAGCACAGAAGTTAATTCGTTAAGTAATACATGAATTAGAGACGTTGTACATTTTGCCGCAAAAAATAAAAAGCACGAAAACTTCCACTTACACAAAAATGCGAAACGGAGAGTAGCGAAAGCTTAAACATTATTTAATTCTTGCCATAAATAATAATAAATTATTTAAGAAAACAACAAAATTCCACAAAAACAATTCTTCCTTTTTGCAGACAAATCATGCATATTATTAGCCGACAGCAGATGCATTTGTGTAAATATCTATATTTATAACTATATATAGCAGGTGTTTATACGAATTTAAAAATTTGTGATCATCCAGGACGTGGACCTACGAGCCACCACTGGTCAACTCTGATTTCTGCGGCTATTTAATGCATTGCTGCTTGTCTGGTAGCACTGACAACTCCACGCAAACGCTGCTGCTGCCGGTCGTTAAGTGAAGGCCGTCGAACAATACGTCGTTCGAGATGGAAGGTAATGCCTCAATTTTGGTATCCTCGGAACAGTCTTGACTCTGTGGATCTCGAAATGTTGAATTCCCTAACGATTTCCGAAACTGAACGTCCCATGCGTCTAGCTCCAACTAAAATTCCGCGTTCAAAGTCTGTTAACACCCGTCGTCCGGCCACAACTACATCTGATATCGTTTCACACGAATCACCTGAGTACTAACACGGTTCCGCCAGTGCACTGCCCTTTTATACCTTGTATACGCGAGACTACCGCCATCTGTTTATGTGCATATAGCTATCCCCATTACTTTCGTCACTTCAGTGAATATATGGCGTTTGATGCTGTTAACATGCAAATGGGACGTGACTGCGTCGCCTTCTTTCTCCAGTTCACAATGACAGTGCGAAAGCGGGTTCGCAATGCGTATGACCTCTTAATGGAGTGACGGTAATGGCTTGCACTGTGCGCTTGTACATAAGTTACGAAGCTTACAGTTAACATTCATACTCTAATGATTTTTTTTAAAAAATCTGGCAGCCTTTTATGATTCAGTCATAAATCTGTTGTGCATAGTTCTTCTTGCAGAATCTGAGTTCACCGGGCAGCTATCTGCCGCTCAGTTTCCCATCTGACAAACATCCTTATAGCACCCGGAAGGATCACGTTCGTAGCTAGGTTGACGCTTTGCCAAAATAGTGAATGTCTTAGTCTCAAGGTCTTTCCGGGACAGTCTTAAATTTTTATGAAAGTGTGTGAAGCATTGCCCGTGTCATAAGCGCCTCAGTAGACCGAGGTGAGATGCAATGTGGGCACCGCTACCATAGACTGCCCGACTTCAGGTACAGTATATTGACGTTAAAATTCTGTTCTAGAAAGTACTAGTGGTCACCAGAGCTGTGGATTTCCAAGACTGTACAGTGCTTGACAATCGCTGAGCAACAACTGACACTTGCTAAGAAACAAACGCCAATTGGTACGGAACAGATGGCAATTTCTACGAAACACCCGACCAATGACAGTAAAAGGAAATGTAGAGAGCGGGACGTGTTAACTGCAGCGAAGTCTGCGCACGAACACTGTATGTATTCAACAGCTCATGCATTATAGTGGTTTAAGTGTAGTGGAACAGATTAGTGCCACATTCCTTGTGGTAAGGCAACGTGCCTCCAAGTCTTCATTTGAACCTTTGAAATCGTGGACGAGCAGTTGGACAGCCCGAAGCCGATCGAAGTGATACTATTGTGGCCACAATAATAGATGTGTTCTAAAGCGCCATCTCGCGATTAAAAAATGCCGCTGAAGGTGGAAATGCTATGCGAAAGCATGCCGATGGTCGTAGACAGACCACCACACCGCGAGAGGATCGATAGGTAGCCCTAATGGGAAAAAGAGAACAGACATTTCACCCTAGCCAGATGGCTGCAGACCTTGCAACCGCAAAGTGTACACGTTTGCCTTTATGAAAGTCTGCAGGCTTTCGGAGCCGTTGTCACTGAAGTTAAAATCTTCTGGGTTACTAGGCCGCGTCATATTTCTAGTAAAATGATTGACGTTTCGATCTCTCTGCTGGGATGTTCCTCAGGATCTTCTGGTATCCACTACTGTTAGAACACTGTCAGAGACGAGTGTCACGTCCTCTTATAAAGGGGAGTTTTCTCGTGTTCGTGCTGAAGAAGTGATAGTATTGGTTAAAATTCATATGGCTACCATTGGTGGCCCATAGTCATAGGCTAATATTCCCGCTGTGATGCAGAAGAAGGAGCGTTGTTGGCTAATCTTCTGTGAATACCACTGGCGGCCCATCGTCATTGGATAGAAAGGCAGTATTCCACACTTACACTGGAGAAGGGTTATTGATTGAAATTCCTGCTACTGCTATTGGTTGGTAGTCATCATTCGCTAGATTCGAAACGGACAGAGCAAGAGAGGGGGGATGTTTACCGAAAATATTATTGTCCGCCGAGATGGAGTTGCAGCGCGTTGTTTATGTCGCTCGCACACCGTGGCCGCGTATTCACTTCCTTGATGGTGGGGAGCCACGATGCCTGAATCCTATAGCCGTCGTCTCAATTGAAATTACAAGCATTTTTGGAAATTTCAACCGCTTCCCGGACCTTCCTTCTATGAATGTTTGTTCCATAAGACAGTACACGTACGTTGTTAAAATCGATGTTAGAACCGCAGTTCTCGTGATGTTCCGCTACTGCTGATTTTGCACTTTGTTTTAACCGCATGTGCCGTTCGTGTTCCTTAATGCGTTCCTTAACAAAAAAAAAAAAAAAAAAAAAAAAAAAAAAAATTGTTCAAATGGCTCTGTGCACTATGGGACTTAATATCTGAGGTCATCAGTCCCCTAGAACTTGGAACTACTTAAATCTAACTAACCTAAAGACATCACACACATATATGCCGGAGGCAGCGGTCGCGCGGTTCCAGACTGAAGCGCTTAGAACAACTCGGCCACACCGGCCGGCCTTTCCTTAACAGTTCTTCCCGTTTCGCCTAGACACACTTTGCCGCAGCAACATGTCACTTGATAGACGCCTGCATTGTGGAGGCAATCAGGTGCATCCGTTTTCCGTCGTAAAAAATATTTTATTTTGCTCTGACTAAAGAAAAATGTCTGAAGATCATTTTTCTTTAGAATTCTGCTTATGTGGTCAGTGACCCCAGAAACAAACGGTAACATAATGGAGTGAGAAGGTGGTTCCTCGTCATTCTTATTAGCCCTGTCGATTGAATAACTATCATACCCATTTGCCCTCAGTGTCCTCTTAACACAATTCAATTCCGATTCCAAGTTGTCGCCGTCACTTATACTGAAGGCACGTGAAGACAGACTGTTGAGTACTGCTTGCTTCTGGGCTGGGTGGTGGTGCAAAGTGGCATCTAAATACCTGTTTATGTTAGTCAGCTTTCTGTACACTTTGTGACCTAAAGTGTTATCAGGTCTTCTATATACCAACACATCTAGGAACGGGAGACCGACGTCACTCTGAACCTCCAAGATAAATTCCATTTAAGAAATTAGCCTATGACTGTGGCCATATGAATTTTAACCAATACTATCACTTCTTCAGCACGAACACGAGAAAAATCCCCTTTATAAGACGCGACACTCTGACAGGGTTCTAGCAGTAGTGGACACCAGAAGATCCTGAGGAATATCCCAGTAGAGGGATCGAAACATCGATCATTTTAGTAGAAATATGACGCGACCTAATAACCCAGAGGATTTTAACTTCATGTTTGTCTTTTCCAGAACCATTTCGCAGCGATTAAATTAGTGTGTTAAAGGCTCCCTTCCGTAACCACGGTAGCGTCAAGGAAATTTGGAAATTTGTGGTAAGAACTTACGTGACCAAACTGCTGAGGTCATCGGTCCATAAGCGTATGCATTACCTACTCTAACTTATACTAGCTTACGCTATGGACAACACACACACACACACACACACCCATGTTCGAGGGAGGACTCGAATCTCCGGCCGGGGGAGCCGCACGGACCGTGGGCAGCGTCAAGAAAGAGTTCGTTGGTGTTCGGAGCATGTAGGTTGGGTCAGCAACCAATCCTGGTTCACTGATCCAAATGATTCTGGCCACCTGTTAGTGATAGGGGAATACGTTACACACAACAGAATTTTTGTGAACGTCATCAGTATGGCCTACGCGCTTTGGTGTTGGCAGGCACTGTGCACAACGGCCAAACATCGCTGCATATCTTTGCTCGAGGAGCCGTTACAGCTCAAAGGTATTGCAGGGATCAAGTCTGTCTCTTTAGGGGAGCGGTAGGTCCCAGCTATCTGTTTAAGGACGACAGTGCCCGCCCACATAGGACTGCTGAGTGTCGGACAGTCTGGAAGGTGAAGATATTGAACGTATGGACACTGCATACTCATCGGTCGTAAACCCTATACACCATTTCCGGGATGCTCTTGGCTTTCACTCCCCCCGCCGTCTTCCACGACGCGAACTGTATAAGACCTGAAAACCACCTTGAGAGAGGATTGGCACTAGATCTCCTAAGTACTCCTCAATAGTCTGATGGCCAGCGTGAATAACAGGTGCAAAATGTGCATTAGTGTCCATGGGTAGGGGGGGGAGGGGGGGGGGGCATATTCTTTCTAGTCTGACCGGTGTCAAACATGAAAGTTATTTATGTCTGTTATCCTGCTCTCCCATATGATGATATCGGTACCCTTTTTCGTTATAAATATATCGCTCCCCCTCTATTACCTATATACATTAAATGTATTCACAGTTGTGAATATGGAAAACCATCATGTGTATAATGGAATGACGGTAATGAAGATTTATGCGGACCGGAACTCAAACCCAGGTTTCCCCCTTATAGTGAGCCGTACGGTTAGGCTGTCAGAACACGACTCACAACTAGATACAACTTTCGATATATCGTCAACCATGTGTCTACATCCTATACTCGTACATCCAGTATGTGTATTCCTACACAGGGTAGACATTTTGCTTGAAAGTCCTTGCCCGGCGTCGGCGGATAAGTATTGCACGCTTGTTCGGAGGAACTTTGCATCGTATTTCTGAATAACACAGGCACTGCAATATCGTTTCCGTTATGTATGTTCTGCGCTTCACGTCGTCCATCACTGCCTGAGATTATACCTCTACAGCAATGTATCTGTTCCTTAGCAAATTCTCAAGAAGTATATGTTAATCAGAGATTTATTGATCACATTAACTTATATAAATATGGTATGCTCTAAATGAGTGATTAATCTGCCAGCAGTTGTATAAATCTCACGCTAATATTTGGCTGTTACACGAACCTATATGTCCGTTTTCAGTGAAGTGTCGAAATTACAAGCGGCCAGAAAGTAGTAATTACATTCCTTTTGCAGCTACGTGAGACCAGGTGACAATTTTATTATTTAATAACAGTGTGCTTAATTATTCGTACCTTGGACTCTAACTGCAAAATAGTTACTGTGAGACATTAATAAAGTGCAAAGTTGGTGAAAGAGCTGAGTCTTAGTAAATACCACAGTAGTGACAAAGGTATGTGTCGTATTGCTTCAGTAAGTTGTTAATAATGGTATCTCAAACCAAAGAGGTCTGCTGACATTGCTCAATACTGCCTTTATTTGACTGCCACACAAAAAAGTTGCAGCGTTTACTAGTACTATGCAGTGAGGAATTCTATTACCCCTAACAGCAAATAAATACTATAGGTAACTGCATTTCATGATGCAGTGCCGGACGGAGTGGCCGAGCCGTTCTAGGCGCTGCAGTCTTGAACCGCGCGACCGGAACGGTCGCAGGTTCGAATCTTGCCTCGGGCATGGATGTGTGTGATGTCCTTCGGTTAGTTAGGTTTAAGTAGTTCTAAGTTCTAGGGGAACGATGACCTCCGATGTTAAGTCCCATAGTGCTCAGAGCCATTTGAGCCATGACGCAGTACAAAATCATTTTATCCACAGTGCAGATTACAGTAGAGAAGCTTATGCTAAGGATTTTTTCATTAGGCGTTCTCTTACTAAGCGCGAAACTGTCATCTCTTATCTTCATCTTACAGTGTGCTACGTAGCTTCATACCACCCACTATTAGCCACACCATCACACTGTTCCGCTTTTTAAGTGTATAAAAAGGGTAATAAAATCCCGAGACGATATTTCCATGGAGTTATTAGGACAAGTATAAGAATGAAAACTGTACATTAATTTCAGAACTATACACTAATGATCACAAATTCCGAATAGTACAGCAGTTTACACAATATCCTTCCAACGGAAAAGTACACAAACACAAACTTGCTATGTACGCTAATTCTGATTATCTACAAACCTTGTAACAACAGAAAATAAAACAACAAAATGAAGCAACAGTCGTGGGTGAGTAGGTAATCGCTGAAAAAAACGAAGTGGAACAAAGAAAGCCTTTAAACGCAATTAACTCTACTTGCCGGTAATTTTAGAATAGTCTCGCAAACGAGGTAGGATTTTAAAAAACGCAGCGCACTTCTCGTCTCGTGCAGTAATATGGCGGCTTTTAAAACGAGGGCTGCTGCCTCGCCAGAAGAACAGACGCACTCTGCTAAAATTTGCTGCATCACACACGCATGCGTTTGCCCGCCGCAGTGCAGTAAAATGCAACGTGCCACAGAAAGCAACTCGTGAGTATGTAGGCCAAGACTACTGCTCTTTTATCATCTCCTTCAAAAAACCGTAGTAAAATGTTACGATGACAAGTGAGTCGTGTCAGTACAAATAAGAACATGCATATTTATGTATGTTTATGCACTTGTGTGCTATGAACAGTGAAATATTATTTTGAAACGAAAAAAATCTACAGCTTTATGTGTTTGGAACATAAAAATATTATTAATAACTATATTTCTGTGTAACAAATACTAAGAATAGCAAAGTCTATGAGTATACCATGTCAAGGAATTTCAATATAATTGTGGTTAAAGACTTGGATGAATAAAATGATCACTCTGGTGCCAGCTCTCGAACCTGCTAGACGTTTTGTACGAGGTTGTTTCTGAACGCACGATTTTGTTAATTGTACGTAAGTTTTTTTCACAATGTATGTATGAAAAATATTTGTCCTTTCAATCTCATTTCATTCCTCTCTATACATGCGAATATAATTAAGTGGAAATAATTAATAATAGCTAGATTTTTTATCATTGGTCATCTGCCATTTTTTGTCGTAATGGTGCATTGGTGGCCATTAAGTGAAATATAATTAATCACATGATTTCGTCTTCACCCACAACATCATAAGAAAAATACTTTAAGTATATTGCTATAAGGAAAAGAAAATATTTTTTGCAGAAAATATTTCATTAAATATGCACGACAAACCAAAAGATAATAATAAAATGAGACTCAGGATTGCCTGTGAACTGCCGGCCGGTGAAAATCTTGTTTCCAGTGCCGTAAATATTATTCAGAATTCATATTCAACAATATAAAAGGTCAGTGTTTAACAAAGAACTTACGTAACATTGAGAATAGTAGCGCAGCTACGTAGGTGACTATATTGCATCTCTCTCTGCCACAATATTTACTTATCGGGCATTAATTACTGCCGTTTTAAGCAAACCATGGGTATTTGTAAGCTAACCGTGTGAGTTGATAACATAAGTTAATGTTACAACCCAACCTAATGCCTTTACTGAGAATTATGTGCCAACGTAACAACACTGATGATAGTTAGTGTATATTTTGGCCACTACTACGAATGTGCGAAATATATGCGACGTCACGACTTATAAATATTTTCATCCACGATTTCGAATGTAACAAATCGATACCTTTTATAAAAAAACAAGAGAGAGGCGACTTGCACAGGAACAGAAAGAATAGAAAAGAAAATACATTGATTTATTGTGTTGTATTGTGCTGTATTGTACTTGCAATTAATTTGTGCATACTTTTTCCACATGATCATCAACTTATGCTTGTATGGGAATGTAATGAGAATATTGCCTTGCACTGACGAGAGAAATTTTACTGCAAGGAACTAAATACTAGCGGGCAAGAGTAAATTACAAGAAACGTCGATCTATTGCTGCACGTAAGTAAGGTAAGGCACTAGTGAGTGTTCATACGGTTATTGTGGTAATAGGGCAGGAAGTTACCGTGATAGCCCGTGGTATATTTTCAGTTATTGAGTGTTAAATCTTCTATTGCATATACCTTGAGTGTATAGCAGCAGTAGCCTGTAACTTGTGACACTCGAGCTACATTTTGTCTACAGTTAGTAGTGAATCTCGCTCTCAGTCAGATAACAGCTGCCTCAACAACTGACTGAATTTTTACGCTATAGCTGGCACGATATGTTTCGTATTTATTCGCATTATGAACCGTGTTAGAACACGTCAGCAAGCGAGAAAGGGAACAGAAATATCTTATTCCGAATCTCTAGGTAATTTACAAGGTGAAGGCAGTGAATTAGCCGAATCGTATTCCCAAGAAAGTATGATAGGAACGGAATCGGAGTAGCTGATACGCAATGAGTCCGAAACCAATATGGTAGCGGATGGTACTAAATCAGTAGCATCGACCTCCGCGGAAGCGAGGTCAGATCCAACACTAGTTAAACCATCACCGGCGGCAACGCCAAAGTGTTATTACTTCACATTATTTTTTTAAAAATGACAGCTTAAAGAAAGCGAATTTAACGAAGCTCTTTTAACAAAGCGAAATCAACAACTAGAGAATCGAGATAAGCAAATGAATGAAACATTAGCCCCTAAGGAAAGAGAACGAGAAGAGAAATTAGCCGTTAAAGAAAGAGAACGAAAAGAGAGATTAGCTCTTAAGGAAATGAACGCGATTAGAGGTTAGAGGCTAGAGAGAAACTGCGGCATGAAACCATCATTCGTCGATTAAATGAACTTTTAATAAAGCGCGATGAAGTTTTATTACAGAAACTAGACGAATAGCTAGGAACCATACGAACTGAGGTGACTGCTATGAAGGAAGCTTACCGTGGGTTACTTGATGCAGTAACCAAGGTCACGAATGACGTACAAAAGTATCACGAAGCACAAAATACCCTGTACACTAAAGTTCGTGAAATCACTGGTAGATAAAACCAGCTTTCTCTATAAGAAATTGGACAGGTAGAAGAGCACTCAAAAAAGTAGGAAGTGAAATAGCTCAGTGGTTAGCGAAGAAAGACGTTAAAATTGGAGAATACGTCACCACTGAAGCACAAGCGGCAATCCAAACAGTCAGAATTGAAGCCGCATTCAGTAGTGGTGAATTTGCAACCCAATTAAGTACCGAATTAAATCATGTTCACCAAACGTTAGATGAGGAACTTCCACAATGAAAAAATGAAATTACAGCACATATTGCACGTCTAGAACGAAAGGAATCTATTGTGAACGATAGTGATCAAAATGTGATACAAGATCGCACAAGATAGGGGAACGAAAGTTATTATGAACCGATAGCTTTCCCGGACCGGAACAATTACAGTTCGGCTCCAGAGAGGATATTAGCTGTAGCTGAGGAACAAAAATCAAGCTAGGCAGATATCAAATTAAAGTAAAGCCTTATAAAATATAGACAGTTTCAGATCTTCTCAGCTGATTAAACACTATACACGCCGTCATTTTAATCAAGACTTTTAGATACGGAAGATACAGTTCGTAACTTCGTACGTTAATGGTGTTAGCGGCATTGTGGGCTATAGAGAGTGCAGATAGCTGTCAAACCTTAGAGCAATTTGAGAAGGTAAATCTTAGCCAAATATTGGAGCCCGTGTATCCAAAAACGATTGAGACAGGAGGTGTAGAATGCCGCAATGTACAACTCATAACTTGGTAGCTTTCGTAAATATATTTAAAACTGAGTCAGTAAATCTCGTTATTCGGATGAACTCATGAGAACAGAGAAATATTACGTTTCCTTAAACAGAAACTGCTTGTAGCCATTATAGATTCTTTATCTCATACGTAAAGATCGAAAGAAGGATAACACCAACAACGATAGCTATTCTCCGCCATACGGGGAATAGCAAAAACAATGGTAATGGTAACATTAATTGAAAGAGAAATGATTACTATAACAGCAGTGGTAACAATGGCAATGGTGGTTATAGGCAGTTATAAAATAATGTAGCGTATCAGAATTCAAATTTGAATGGATACGTCAACAATCAACAAGGTGGTAACAGTAACTCAAAAACAAATATATGTAATTGATATAATTCCGATTGGTGGCCAAACCAACAGGCAGGTTGACCTAATCCGGAGTAGGGGCCACCTACTAGATCCGGTCAGTTCCGGAATAATCCTAAGCATAATAACGTGCAGCAACAATATTAACGCCAAGAATCGTGGAAGCGGTGGATGATAGCCCACCCGGTCAATCTACACTTTACCGTTGTGGTCATGGAGAAAAGTGCAGGCACCTCCATGAATGATATAAACATGCTCCGATACAAGACGACCGGGATACACAATGAATTATACGCTGAGCCGAATGTCTGTAGTCAGACGAGGAAATCCGCGGTGGAAGCTGCAGTGCACGTTATGATAGACAGAAGACGGATTACTGTGATTATAGACACAGGAACAACGACAAGTGCAATGAGCCTCGTTTTATATAAAGCGGTATGTCAGGTATATACGAGGGCTATTCGGAAAGTAAGGAACGATAGGTCATGAAATGGAAATCATAGTGAAAATCAAAACTGTTTTATTTTCAGCAGTTAGCTACAACTTCCAGCTACTTCTCTACAGAGTCGCCGATCCGACTTTGCCATTAGTCGTAGTGTTGTACCAACTCTTCAATAACCTCGTTATAGAAGACAGCCGCCAATCCTTTCCGTCAATTCTCTACGCTGGCCTGCAGCTCGTTGTCTGTGCCAAAATGTTGCTTTCATCGCCAGCGGTTCATGTAAGCAGAGATGAAACTCAGTGGGAGACAATTACGGGCAGTATTGTGGGTAATTAAACACTTCCAATTGAAAACGATGCAGGAGCATCTGCATTGCCCCTCCAGAATTCGGCTGAGAATTGTCTTGAAGAAGGAAACGCATGGCAGTTCTGTAATACTGGCTGCATAGCTTCAGGCCAAATTTCTCACCAGGCCCTCGTACTTGGCGGCAGACACTATAGTTTTAGGTATCTTTATGTGCTCCCTGTGTGCTCAGAACTAAAAAGAACGACGTAATGCGATCGACGGGCGTTCTAGAGACACTGCCCAACACACCTGTGGATACCTTCATAGGATTTTCACTGTGGTTTTCCATTTCGCGATCGACCGTTCCTTACTTTCCGAATAACCCTCGTATGCTAGCGGCTTTTCTAGTACAAGATTGTACTGTAGTCAGTACTACTATCGCCAAATCACAGGTGGTCAAATACAATGACAGGTCGAACTTTTAACGGGAAATGGAGCCATTAAGTGCACGTTCCTGGTAATAAAACGTTTATCAGTGACCTGTATTCAGGGATGGGATTTTATCAGAGAGAGCAACGCAACGATCGACCTCTGGTATGTTCCTGTACCGTGGATAATTTAGAAAAAAGAGTAATACTGGAATTGATCGCTTGAGAAGAGGTGCATGGCAAGTATTGGCAGAGTATACGTGACGTCAGCTGTTCTACATCAACACCAATTTAACCTCAGGTATATTGTAGCTCACAACTTAGTCAAATCAGTCAGATAGTTGTCCTTTAATAAGAACTGATTCAACCAAACGGTTTCCAAATCACAGTGCTTAGACATGCAACACCAGACAAAATTAGTGGACTTACTAAGCAATTACTCAGAAGTCTTTTCTGAGAAGTGAAGAACCATAAAAGGTTAGAACATGGAGGTGTACCTATGTGAAATGTATTGCCGCGCAACTTATTCCGTCCCTTGGACGAAAAATGAAGCGGTAACCAGAAAAATCAGAAAGCTGTTAGAACGGAATGTTACAGAGCCTTCCTATTCTCAGTATAGCTCTCCACTACTGGCTGTAGCAAATGCAGATGGAAATGTAAGGCTTGTGTTGGATACGAGTTATATTAACAGGATAACTATACCGGTAGATACCAAGCCGGAAAATCTGGAGTTTAACAGATTTATGTGAACGGACTGACCTAAACAACGTGGGTCGTCTGAGTGGGTGAATTTCAGGAAACATACAATAATTTGTCCCATTCTTCCACTGGATATACCCCAGTGGAGATTACGTTAGCTGCTAAGGAAGACAATGAGTGGACAACCCCGATACCTACGCTAGTCGAATCAGAACTAACTCGGGAAGCAAAGATCCGGTAAAATTTATGTGAATTAACTCAAGAAGGAGAAAAATGCAAAAGGAAGTTTGACAAGAATGTAAAGAGAGTAAGTACCTATGGCATTGGAGAATTACTACTCCTACGATCCCATCCCAATACTTCGAGCCTTAAAAGACAGAACAAGAAATGGGCTATACCCTGGTCCCTACAAGGTTGCAGAGGTTACCTGTGGGGGGCAGTTACAGGCTGACTCCACTTGACAGTGTGACTGTCAAAGGCCATATAACAACTAGAAAAAATGTATAGAATAACATGAAAAAGACGTGTGAGTCTTCTCCAGATAGTAGTTGTTTTCTTTGTATGTGTATGTGTTATGTAAATATTTCTAGTATATAAGTAGTAGATTTCTATCTAATGTAATTTCAATGTAATTGTTAATAGAATGCCTAGGTGGCAACTTAGGCAGCAGAAATCAGTCTATACAGATAGCGACTGCTGCGTTTAACCACTGAATCGAAAAAGTATTTCAAACATTTTTAATTATGTCTCTTGAATAATATTCTCAATAGGGTCAGAACATCATTAAGGGGAGTCGTGCCGCCCTATCTCGACAACGTTAAATTGGCTGTATAAATGCTCCGTTTTACAGGAACTGTTGAGTATATAAATGTGTATTTTTTATCACATGTTCTGCCATGTTTTGTGACTGTCTTGCTCTATAATCACTTTAAAATGATAACTGGAAAAAGTTATGATTTTTTCCCTAAACATATAATTTTTTGGTGTAAATTTTCACAATATTAATTTCTTGAATTTTAACTATTACAGTAAATACTGCTAAAGTAGAGCTACAACATCATTGTACTATCTGTGTTACATGGTAAATAATTCATTGATGTAGATTCATAAGTTTCTGAGAAAAAGGGGCTTTTATACTGAAAAATGTCATGTTGAGAAATTTGCGTTTAAAGAAAAAATTTTAATATACAGCCAACTGATACATAAAAAATGTGTTATAATCCTCCTGGATGGTAGTCCTCATATCCTCCATCTTCCTCACCCAGTTCTGCCCTCCTTCTCTTGGATCTGGCTTCTTTGGACATATTGTTTGTTGCAGTCTCTGCCTTCATGATTCGCAGTTGGACCAAGTCCATCACACATTTAGTGGTGTTGTGACCTTTATGAATGCCAAGATATTCCAAAACTTGTAGTCTTCTAGAATAGCCATCATCAAAAGTAAGAACAGCATCCAAAGCACCAAGTTCAAAGAATGACCTTGGTCTCCTTGACCATACAACATTGTTAAATGATTCATTCGCATTTTGTGTTTTGCCCTTGAGACATTTCTTCAACAGCTCTGGTTGGGCAAGATCCTGAAACACAGGTTTCATGTCAAGCATAACAGCATTTGGTACAGTAATTTTGTGCGAGACTTTACCCTCCTCTTTTTGCCTTCAAGTATTTACACCATTCAGTTGAACACAGGTTGTGTACTGGTTCAGCATCTGTAGACAGCTTGTGAAAATAAATTGCCCAAACAGCTCTCTTCATACCATCTAAATTATCTCTGTTACTTCTAATAGCCATACCATAATATTGTGTAATCTGATCAATTTGTTTATCAGTCAGTCGACGTCTTATACTTGGACCATCAGATAACTTGGTACTTCCCAACTGCTGTTTGAGTCTACGTAGTCTCGTGCCCATCCTCTTTTGCACATGATTAATGCAGTCTAGTTTTGTAATTGATAAATCACCATAGGGTTTACTCTCCACCATTGTCTTATACGATCGTGAGTCTCCATCCCCAAGAATACTCACGTAGCGAACAGCACGGTCATGCTGGGAACGCTGGAACATTTTCACTGCAGAAGCAACCTCCATCCCTCCACTAGTTTCTTTACAGTTTCTCTGACAATTCATTTCATGCTTAGTTTGCATTTCAGTACTCTTGCCTGCTTGCCTACAACCCTGACAGTACATGCTCAACACATCAACATCCAACACTTTCCCATTGTCGATGCTGATAATAGATGCACATGAATTCTGTGACTGGGAACCTCTTTTTTGGCAGGATCCGTAGAATGATATTGCTATGTCAGAACTACTATTTTCTGCTAAAGCCTGCTCCGCTGCTGTAGTCAATGACTTCATAGCACACGCCTTGACACTACTTCTTACTATGGAGTTGTATTCGATAGACTTTGTAGGGGGACTAGGGAGGCTCGGCAACCCACAAAGAACCTTACCAGCGTAATGGCCTTTTCCTATGCATCTAAGTCCATAGATATATCTTAGAGTAGTGTCAAAAAGTCCATTCTTTACACTTACTTATGAAGTCTTGAAAGTCTTTGCGCTTTTACAGTTCAAACATATTATTTGTAAAGTGCACACCAGACCGTTGCGTTGAGATAGCTTTTCAAAAATTTCAATTTTCCCTCCACATATACGACAACACACTGTTTCACACAAAGCTGAAATAAGTGTATGGAGATTAATAATGATATTGCAGTTTGTTTCACTGTCTGAAGCTGTGTTGTATTTTACATCATTACCCAGCAGTTTTTTCTTGGAAGCGCTCGGAGGAATAGAAGGACTGTCACTATTTACAACCAAATTATCTCGCCCTTCGGCGCTAACCACCATTATTACTGCTGCTATATTTGTTCTGTAGTATCTGTTTCCGTCGTTTCGTATTTTTGGTAAAAACTTCTTTTGGTTTAGTCACAGGAACACGGAAACTAAAACGCGGCTAGTGGATAACTGTTGTTGTCAAACACAAACAAATGTGCAGTTCAAAGAGTTTACTGCAAAGTACCGCCAGTGTAGGCAACTTATGATACGGACAGTTCTCTACAAAACAAAAGAAACCACGGTCTTCTAGAATATATAGTTCCAGAGAAAAATGCCCATATGCGAAATGATGGAAAACAAAATTCTCGGAAATGTCATTGCATGATGATTTTCAAATATTTATTTTAAATGGTAAATAATCGAATATTTCAATAAAACCAACACTAAATTAAGCATAAACATCCATATTTTCATAATTTGCATAAAAGTAAAAATGTCAAATTTTGTCATTTTGGGCGGTACGACTCCCATTAAACGCCATTTCTTGAAATGAGAATTGCTTATGGTTAATCCATCTTTTATTTCAGACTCTTTCCCTTAAAAGTTTTAATAAGAATAGTAATATTTTTATACGTTTTATAAACCTAGACTATAAGAATGTTTGGCTAAATTTCATTTTGTACACACAATCGAATAATGATTCATTATTTACTTAAATGTCCTTGTGTGCCTTGACAAACATTACAAGATGCATAAAGGATTATCAGAATCTGAACTGCCTTGAAATAAAAGTTTTCTTACCGGATCTAATGGCAGCTTTGCAGAGGAGTTTTCGCATTTCTCATGTTGTCCTTGTGACAACACTTCTCGCAATTCGGCACCGGTAGCAAAGAACGGAACTTGTCTAGCTTGAAGGGGGAAACCAGATGGCGCTATGGTTGGCCCGCTAGATGGCGCTGCCATAGGTCAAACTGATATCAAATGCTTTTTTTTTTAAATAAGAACCCCAATTTTTTATTACACATTCGTGTAGTACGTAAAGAAATATGAATGTTTTAGTTGGACCACATTTTTCGCTTTGTGATAGATGGCGCTGTAATAGTCACAAACGTATAAGTACGTGGTATTACGTAACATTCCGCCAGTTCTGACGGTTTTTGCTTCGTGGTGCATTACTCGTGATACATTTTTTGTTCGCGTATCATGTCATTTCTGGAATCCCAGATTCTACTGTAGGAATCAGCATTGATTCCGCAAACAGTGATCGTGTGAGACCCAACTTGCTTTATTTGTTCATGATACCCAGAAAATATTAAATACAGGCTCCCAGGTAGATGCCATTTTCCTTGACTTCCGGAAGGCGTTCGATATAGTTCCGCACTGTCGCCTGATAAACAAAGTAAGAACCTAAGGAATATCAGACCAGCTGTGTGGCTGGATTGAAGAGTTTTTAGCAAACAGAACACAGCATGTTGTTATCAATGGAGAGACGTCTACAGACGTTAAAGTAACCTCTGGCGTGCCACAAGGGAGTGTTATGGGACCATTGCTTGTCACTATATTTATAAATGACCTAGTAGATAGTGTAGGAAGTTCCACGCGGCGTTTCGCGGATGATACTGTAGTATACAGAGACGTTGCAGCATTAGAAAATTGCAGCCAAATGCAGGAAGATCTACAGCGGATAGGCACTTTGTGCAGGGAGTGGAAACTGACCCTTAATAGAGACAAATGTAATGTATTGCGAATACATAGAAAGAAAGATCCTTTATTGTATGATTATATGATAGCGGAACAAACACTGGTAGCAGTTACTTCTGTATAATATCTTTGAGTATGCGTACGGAACGATTTGAAGTGGAGTGATCATATATAATTAACTGTGCACGGTGCCAGGTTGAGATTCATTGGGAGAGTTCTTAGAAAATGTAGTCCATCAACGAAGGAGGTGGCATACAAAACACTCGTTCGACCTGTACTTGAGTATTGTTCATCAGCGTGGGATCCGTTCCAGGTCGGGTTGACAGAGGAGATTGGAGAAGATCCAAAGAAGAGCGGTGCGTTTCGTCACAGAGTTATTTGGTAAGCGTGATATCGTTACGGAGATGGTTAACAAACTCAAGTCGCAGACTCTGCGAGAGAGGCGCTCTGCATCGCGGTGTAGCTTGCTGTCCAGGTTTCGAGAGGGTGCGTTTCTGGATGAGGTATCGAATATATTGCCTCCCCCTACTTATACCTCCCGAGGAGATCACGAATGTAAAATTAGAGAGATTCGAGCGCGCACGGAGGCTTTCCGGCAGTCGTTCTCCCCACGAACCATACGTGACTGGAACATGAAAGGGACTAAATGACATACCGTTGGGTGGTTTGTGGAGTATAAATGTAGATGTAGATGTGGAATTAGTCAAACTATAACTATCCATTACTGTATACATGGGTTACACACTGTGCCACGGGGAATTGAACAAGTTAAGCATGTTAATGAATCCACAATAATTCCTGTAGCTTTGCAAATTAGTATATGCTCGTATATATGACTGATTTTAACTATCGTGTTGCATAAGTAAGATATAATTAGTCTTAAGGGTTTCGCCCGGGTTTTACGCTAGGGTTTCCCTTAGACCTCATCGAATGGGGAAGCAAACTATTCTAATCCCTGGCAATATGTTAACTTAATTCCCGACTAATTATATTGGTCACAGCATAGTTAAATCACAAGATAACTGTATTAGTCATGGTATGCTTACTAACAAAATGCAACGAAATGATATTCACATAATAATTCTGAATGGCTTTAAGCCAAAATGTGAATTACTAATAATAACTTATTGATCCAGCATAATAATTATGAAGTGACCGTGCAGTGGAAACTTAAAAGCAGGACCTGTGCGACAAGCATGCTTTTAGCTTTCCAGGGGCTGTTGTAGCCTCGTGGAATGCCTTGTATAAACCGTAGTAAAATATTACGGGAAGTGAACTGTATAAATAGCGAACAAAAATATGCGTGTTTATATAGTTAAATGTGCTGTCAGTGATGAAATATTATTTTATAACGAGAGAACTGTAAACCTTTACCCGTTTTAAACGCAAAAATATTAATAATAAGTATGTTTATGTATAATAAATACTATGACTAGTAAAGACTATGAGAACATCACGTCAAGGAATTTCTATATAATTGTGGCATGAAGACTTGGACGAATAAAATGATCACTCTGGTGTCAGCTCTCGAACCGATTAGACGTTTTTGTACGACGTTGCTTCTGAACGCACAATTTTGCTAACTATACGTAATTTTTTCACAAATATATTTATGTAATATAATTGTCCTTTTAATCTCATTTCATACCTCTCACCCTATGTGAATGTGATTAAGTGAAAATAATTAATTATGGCTATAATTCTAGTGTATCATTGGACATCTGCCATTTTTTTCTCAGAATGGCGCATTGGAAGTTTTACATGAAAAATAGCTAATTACATGATTTCGTGCTTTACCCAGAAGATAGCACGAAAAAGTCCTTTAAATATTTTGCTACCAGGAAAAGAAAATAGTTTTTACAGAAAAGTTTTCATTAAATATACATGACAAACCCAAAGACAATAATAACAAGATGAGGCTCAAGCTCACTTATGAGTAAATCACTGACTGGTAAAAATAATGTTTCCACTCTCATAATATTATTCAGATCATGATTAACAGTATAAAGGTCAATGTTTAACAAAGAACGTACGTAACGTTGAGAATAATAATGCAGCTATGTAGGTGATTATATCGTGTCTCTTTCTGCAACATTATTGATTTATCGGGCATTAACTACTACAGATTTAAACAAACCACGCGTGTTTTTGAGCTAGTCGCGTGTGTTGACAACATAAGCAAGTTGTTGCAACTCAACCTAATACTTTTATTCATAATTATTTGCCTACGTAGCAAGTTGTTACAACCAAACCTAATACCTTTATTCAGAATTATTTGCCTACCATATACTGTCCGTCGCCGATACAGTTTGAAAAGAGAACGTCATTACTTATTTTCCTTTAATTATCAGCCAATCAGCGCTAGCTATCGGAAGGATTTTCACTTTTAAGTAAAGGTTCAGTTGATAGAAATGCTCTTTGTAAGTAAGAGAGCGTTTATACATGGATCATGTACTCGCATGTTCAGCGAGTGCCCAGAGCAATGCTCTCACATGTTACGCGTTAAACATGAGTCTTTACAACCTCACGTTCAAAGAATCGTTTTTTGCGCTTCTCAGTCGCTAGAATACTTTGTCGCCATCTTCTTTCCCCTTTACGTCGTCTAATCCCTTTCTACCTTTCGCCGATATCATAACTTCCAACTCTGCATTCTATATTCCTAGATGCCGTAGCAGAAGATCTGCTTGATTGTTCAAATACTTACTCCCTTCACTATTCCTACAGACTGTCATATAGTATCTGCAGACGCGAGTTTAATCATTTATGACATTTTCTTTTTCTGGGCAATGTTATTTTATGGACTGATCAATTTATGCTGTAAGCGATTTCGGAGACATAAGATTTCGTTATCACGGTGCTGTGAGTAATGAATGACCTTCAAATTAAAACCCTCTCCAGAAACCAGACAAGACCAAACCTCCCATGGATCTGACATATTTCAGCAGCGCCGTCAGGGTCAGTGCTATTGGTCACATTGATCTTACTAAGGCGATAAATACTGAATGAAATCATCTGCCAAGTCAGTTCAGTCAGTCAGTGGTTTTACTCTTGTCGACGATGGCGGAGATGGCCATCGACCGCTCGAGTGTTTTATTTCAGTTGACGCGGCTTGAAAACCGAGGAGATTTGATTCAGAGATGCCTCCTCGAAAGAATCCAAGGACACACGATAAAAACTACCTTTGATGAAGAGTTTGAATACCGTGATGAAGTAAGAAATGTATTTCTTGAATCGCACGATAGCGCTCATCAACAAATGTAGTGTTTTAGGTCTAAATGGAATCAAGGAGAGCATTAATTACGAAACTCTGTGTAAGTCCTTGCACATAACGATTTCGTGGATGGTTTAATATTTTAGAGTTTCTTGAGTCTGAACTTGAGGTTTGTCGATTACTCAGGCTGTTATTTACTGGTACCAGAAGAAGTAATCTTCCTATCCCGAAATCGATAGCAGCGCGATGTGAACTTCAGAATAAGTAACACAGCTGACAGTTTCACTTCCTCACTATGCAATATCTTAAATGCAGAATTCGAGAAAATTGTTTATTCAGTTGCTTGCCAAATTTGGTTTTATTGTCTCCCTTCATTCGGTCTTCCTGTCTAATCGTGCTTCCTATTGTAACGTTTAAGTTAGGTGCGATGTTTATATCTAACAAAGAAAAGTTATATCAAGTGATGTGCTGACTGCGTATCTGATTACGTGTACCTATTTATTTACGTGACCGTTTAAAACCATCTGTCCACTAGCAAGAAAGCAACACCAGTAAACCCAAACTAATTAAAACGTGTGAGCAATAATGATAAATTATGGGTAAGTACATTCAGATCCACTCGGTCTTACTACGACCCTGTATATCTGAATAAGTACAACAGTGGTCCCTGTGCGAAAATCCATAAACTGAGTGAAATAAATTTCATACCTCATATTGGTGTGGCCTTGGATAACGTGTTGTTCTGCTCTCAGCACAAGTAATCTAACTACAGTTGCAAAACCCAAAACGCAAGATATTTGACTGAGACACATTTAGAATTTGTTTGGATAAAAACAACTATGAATTGGGTGGCGGCACATGACTGAGGAGGGGAATGACTGTAATGTCTTAATTGAAAACCTTACTATACTGTGAAACTGGCTTGCAACTGTTAAACCGTATCACAAAAATTAGAGTTATGAATATAAATGATCTTCATAAAAAATACAATAAAAAAGATTGCGGTTATATACAGAGCTGGTCTCACTCGAATTCGTTCTACAGAAAAAATGCATTGAAAACTGATTACCTTATTGTAGATCGATGTAACAATATGTGGAAAGATTCTTCACCAAAATTTCGTAGTAACATTTGTAGCATTTTCTTAGTCAATTTTACTTCAAATCTTATTTCTTCCATGAATCAGTAATACACAACGCTGAAAATATTACACTGAATATTTAATACAAAGGGACTGCCCACCTCGGGGCACCGCAACAGGCACTGCCAGCCTGTACCGCGCTACTCCTGCTCCTCCTGAGCAACAACTGCCTACCGCTGCGCGACCTAACATGAGCTCTTTGTTACACATACTCTGCCTCAGCGATAACTGCTTCGCAGCGTTCTTTCACGCGTACATCTTTGCTATCGATCTATCGCTAATGCTGTTGGAAAATACGTTACAATTTACAATTTTTATATGTTCCTATTTCACTATGTAAACAAATTCCATCACTGCCCCTACTGTCACTCCCCCAGTTTTCTAATTATCGTCAGCAATTTCGTTTTCTCTCTTCCTTTTCTTATGCTTAAATGGAACTTTTAACTTAGTAGTGTTTCCTTTCTACAAATACTCTAATTATTGTACCGAACTGAAAAAAGACAATAACTATTACAAAAGTCCCTTTACGAGGCTTTTTCTTTCTTTTTTTTCTTCTAGTTTGGATTATCAATATTCTGACTGGTTTGATCCGAACAGCCAGGACTTCTCCCCCTGTATGAAACTCTTCTATCAGAGTAACACTTCTACCCTCGTCTTAAATTATTCCCACAAGGCTGTTATTTTAAAGCAGAAGTTTATAAAATACTACTAGGTAGTTTCGAAAGTTGTTCAGTCTGTCATATAATATATGTGTATGTTTAAACCTTGTAAGGGGTATAAACAGAAATTAATGTCATGTGCAGTCAGTTTAATTTCTACTACCGATTACGTTTGCCGACAACACTTTCATTCTGTTGGAGTCGACAAACGATTGGAAGAATAGTTGAATGGAATGATCAGCGTCTCGAAAAGAAATTATATAACGCAAAGTTAAATGAAAGACAACTAGAATAGATGGAAAACAAGTAAGTAAACTGTTTATTATTTCAAAAGCAATCGTCATGTCACACTGTGAAACAAGAGTACCCTCTGCCAGGCACTTACGTGTGATTTGCAGAGTATCCACGTAGATGTAGATGAAGATGGTCAACATTTTCAAGGAAAAACTGTCAATAAATTTCTTCTGGGCTGTTGATCGCATTGTCAATATATAAAGCTGTTCGACGTTTCGGCCACTATCACACATGGCCTTCCTCTGGGTTTTGTGCCGACATGACTGCTGAATTAGAGGGATTTTTAAAGTTATAAACATGGCTGCTTGATCAGCGACCGTTTACAAATTAAAGTAAATACAGCCCTCGGTTGTGTCTGAGGGCTCTAATTGCTTTAATTTTAGAGAGACTTTTCATCTTATATAGTTGCGGAGGAAGATGTTTACGCATTTTTATAGGGTACTTGAAGATAGGAGGAGGAGGGTTAGGCGTTATTTGTTGGTCTTTATATTACAGGTATTCCTTGTCACTGGTGGATAAACTCGTGCTTGTTTGATCTTTACATTATTTCTTGCCACTGGTGGAAACAGGTGTATTAGGAACGGGCGGTAGCTGTGGTGTATCGCTTTTTACTTGTTGCCAGGTGCGACTGCGGCGTGTCAGCGGTCTGCGTACATCATACGACCAGCGCGGTGTCCCGTGCTCCTCTGTGAGTTGCTTTGCGTGCGCTGTCCTCAGCGTTGTCACTGCTGGCAGCCAGGACACCGGAGCCCTATACCCGTCCTCTCTTTTCATGTTGGCGGGTCACTTGACCATGTCTATCGCCTCTCTAATATTCCTCTTCAATGTCAATCGCTGTTTCACCAGTACGCGTGCTTCATGGAATATTATTCCTTTATCGCACTCATCCCGGTGTTCCGCCACCGCTGACCTGATGCCTTGTCCCCGATGAACATCTCTTTCACGCTCAGCAACTCGTGTGCTGATCGTCCGCCATGGTTCAAATGGCTCCACTATGGGACTTAACATCTGAGGTCATCAGTCCCCTAGAACTTAGAAGTATTTGAACGATACTAACCTAAGGACATCACACACATCCATGCTCGGGGCAGGATTCGAACTTGCAACCTTAGTAGTCACGCGGTTCCGGACTGAAGAGCCTAGAACCGCTTGGCCACAGTGGCCGGCCGACCGCCATGTCTCGCCTGCATACACCAGTGCGTAGACTCCTAAGGTGTTTAGCTTGTCGACTGCATGTTTCGTTGAGCCTAGAACATCTAGGCCAGACGGGCTGGCCGATCAGCACACATGTTCCTTACATTCGAGAAAAAACTTTTGCAGTTGCCTACGGAACCATGATACCCCACTCAGGTGTGCACCCCTTCGTCCGCACTATATTAACAGGCACTTATGTCTTTTTTCACAGCTCCAAAAATACGGTAATAGCATAGAGAGATATCGGGACTGTATGGAGTACGTGTACGGGCTTCCTAGCTAAGCTTTTGCAGCATGAGCGAGCCCGCGTGTGGCCATAGGTATTTCGATTACGATGCCGAAGCTACGCTGGAAAGCCCGTATACATCCTCCATATAGTTCAGATCTGTCCGCATGTAATTTACATATTTTTAGAACTCCTAAGACAACGATTTACCTCAGACGCCGTGGTGCAATCGTGGCTCCGTAGACTACAGCAAACATTTTTCCATGAGGACATAAACCGTCTTTTCCCAGTTTTGAAATAACAAACGGTTTATTTACCTTTTTTCATTTGTCTCGTTTTCATTTGACTGCCCCTCCTAGGACGAACATCAACAAAAGTAAAACAAAGATAAAGAATATAGTCGTTATTAAATCATATGACGATGAAGGGGTTAGACTACGAAATGAGACAAAAAGGTAGCAGATTAATTTTGTTAATTAGGTGCCAAAGTAACTGATAATAACAGAGAGGATATAAAATGAAGATTCGCAACAGGTAGAAAAGCATTTTCAAAGGAATTGTTAACATTGAATGTAAATTTAAGTGTTACTTAGTATTTCCTACAAGTATTTGTCAGGAGTGCTGCAGAAATGAAAGGAACACGGCAGACACTACACGCAACTATAGATTAGAAATTTTGAAATACACTGAGATGACAAAAAGTTATCGGAAAGCGAAATTAACGTATACAGATGGCCGTAGTACAACGTGCGGAAGGTATAAGAGGACAATGGTTTGGCGGCACTGTCATTCGTACTCAGGTGGTTCACGTGGGCCGGCCGGAGTGGCCGTGCGGTTCTAGGCGCTGCAGTCTGGAACCGAGCGACCGCTACGGTCGCAGGTTCGAATCCTGCCTTGGGCATGGATGTGTGTGATGTCCTTAGATTAGTTAGGTTTAATTAGTTCTAAGTTCTAGGCGACTGATGACCTCAGAAGCTAAGTCGCATAGTGCTCAGAGCCATTTGAACCATTTGATTCACGTGGAAAGGTTTCCAACGTGATTATGGCGGACTTTGAACGCGGAGTAGTGGCTGAAGCTAGACGCATAGGACATTCCAATTCGGAAATCGTTTGGGGTTTCATTTTTCACAGTTCTACAGCGTCAAGAGTGTACCGAAAATAGATTTCAGACATTACCTCCCACCACGGAATACGCAGTGGCCAACTGCCTTCACTTAACGACCAAGAGTAATGGCGTTTCCGTAGAGTTGTCAGTGGTAGCAGACAAGCATCACACAGCATAAATCACTGTGGGATGTACGACAAACGTATCCTTTAGTACAGTGCAACGAAATTTGGCGTTAATGACCTATGGCAGAAGACGACTGACGAGAGTTCCACTGACAACAGCACAACGTCACCTGTAGTGTCTCTCCTGGGCTCGTGACCACATCGGTTGGATCTTAGACTACTGGAAAACTGTGGCCTGGCCAGACGAAACACAATTTCAGTTGGTAGGAACTGATGTTAGGATACGAGCGTGGCGGAGACCACACTAGGCCATGGACCTAAGTTGTTAGCAAGGAACTGTGCAAGATTTTGGTAGCTCCATACTGGTGTGGGGTGTGTTTGCATGGAATGGACCGAGTCCAATTGAACCAATCACTGACTGGAAATAGTTATATTCGGCTACTTGGAGCCATTCATGGAGTTCATATTCCCAAACAACAATTTACCTTGTCACCGGGCCACAACTGTTAGCTAGTGGGTTGAAGAACATTCTGTGAAATCGGGCGAATTATTTGATCACCCTGATCGCCCGACATGAACGTTGTAGAACATTTATGTGCCATAATCGAGAGGTCATCTCGTACACAAAATTCTGCACCGGCAATAATTTGGCAATTATGGATGGCTATAGAGGCAACATGACTCAATGTTTCTGCACAGGACGACCACCGACTTGTTGAGTCCACGCCCTGCTGTGCTGCACTACATCGGGCAAAAGGAAGCCGATACAATATTGGGAGCTATGCCACGACTTTCGACAGTTCAGTTTATGGTGCTACAGGAGAATGCTGAGATGGGTAGATCGGATAACCAATGAGGTAGTACCGAATCAAGCTGACAAGAAAAGTAATTTACGGCATTGCTTGACTTTTAGAAGGGATAGAGCGATAGTACTGCTAAGGAAAATAACAACTGTCAAGTTGGTAATGAAATGAAGTGTGTAGAGTAAAAATTCTGGCGGGAGACCATAGGTGAATAATGGAAGAGGGTTCTAATGGATGTAGGTTGCAGAAGGTATGCATAAAACGGTGGAGATCTGTACAAACCAGTCTTAGGATTGTAGACTACAACGACAGCAACAGATTACGTTCATCGACCATCCCCAGGTGACAGAAGCCTAGCGGAGTGCTTCGTTTCCGTGAGTACGAAACTACTCCGCATACTGCTTTGCGTCTGGTACCTGGACATAGTCAGTGGACGTATCTGGTAGTGGAAATTACAGTATTTATTAACAGCAGATGAGGTGCTTTTGCACACGTACCCTGAGAACGTCTAGCTCTGTCAGTGTCGACAGAAGACTTGGAAGATATGTTGATCGGAGTGGATAATTTCCTGAAAAGCGGCTATAAGATGAAAGTAAAATAAGTCTAATAGAGTGTAGTCGAATCACACAAATTAGGCGATTCTGAGAGAAAAGGCTTAGGAAATGAGACTACTATTTGTTCAGTTTGCTATTTGGACAGGAAAATAACTGACAACGGCAGAAGGATATGGAACGATAGGGGGAAAACGCGTTTCTGAAAAAAAGAAATATTTTAACACATAAACTGCAGTGATAGGAAGTAATTTGCGAAACTATGTCTTGAGTGTATCGTTATAGAGAAGCGAAACGTGGACGACAAACAGGAGAGGGAGAACAGAAACTTCTGAAACTTGGTGAAAGAGAATAATGCTAAAGATTAGGTGGACAGATCTAGTGGTAACTTACTCACACAAACACGACGAGGCAAGAGATCGAGAAAATTTTTGTCGAACAATGTTTTAATTTTCTGTTTGAGAGAGATGTGAGCACTGGAGATGACAGCAGGAATTATCACTGTTTAGGAGGGAACTTAAGTCGTGATGAAATGAGAGTCGTGACAGAGGGATACGAAGTGTTCGACGATTTTTATCTTAATTGTATAGAACTTAAGAGTTGCTGTACAACTTTGCAACGCTAAAACATTGTTAGGTAAACTTTACTGAAGTGGAAGGACCTCTTCTTGATTTGTACTTCATCTCACAGTGTGAAACCTATGTGCTATCGATAAAGTATTTTAGAATGTTTCCTGAAATTAACTTTCACAAATTCGGTTAGTGCCGTATGAAACACATTATTGGAGGTCCGTCTTTGCAGACACGATGACTTCCAGCTACGTTTTATGCCACGAAGAAGTTTCAGAGTCATTATCCTCGACGGGTGTTGATTTTTGACGATCCGCAACTGTGTTCGACAATCAGCTGTAAGACAAATGTGTAGACATGTTTTGACTTGAAACTTTCATTAGCAATTATGTTTCTCGGTGACATTTTTTTTTTTTTTTTTGAGAGATTGGTTCCAAATTTGCTTATCAGCTGGAATCTTTACA
This sequence comes from Schistocerca americana, assembly GCF_021461395.2. NCBI lineage: Eukaryota > Metazoa > Arthropoda > Insecta > Orthoptera > Acrididae > Schistocerca > Schistocerca americana. The sequence goes on along the minus strand of NC_060119.1, from coordinate 157,201,098 downwards.
AACGAGGGAAAGTTCTGATTCGTTAAAATAATTTGGTGAATTTTTAACTGCAGAAATCCTGATTTTTAAATAATTGTGGAGTCCCTGCCGTTCGTGTTTGCTCTTACGTACCTGTAGAGATACAAAAATGTAATTAATTTTAACGTTAAAATTTTAAAACTATTTCATTGAAGTAGGAAGCTTTTAGTGAGTTAATGCGAGTAGTTACTAAAGCTTCTCAGCGTGTTCTGTTTCCTGAAATTGTTCTTCATTGTATGCAGATGTTAGTGAGCAATTTGTCTGCTTAAACTAAGCGTAGGAACAAGCGCAGTATCGGAAAAAGCGTGGGCGTGCCGTAATCGTATTTAGAAAGTACCGGAACGAAGTAACAACTCCATACTTTCTGTTGGGGAAAGCCCCCTCCACTAACTTTGTCACTGTGTTAATACAAATGCAATTCGGAGAGGCTTCTGCGAGCGGCCTCTGTCCGGCCGTTAAGTTTTTGCACTTAGAGGAGTCAGTGAAGTCGCAGACAGAGGGAGGATCGGTTGGGTGCTGGTGAGGGAGGGGAAAAGGGGGGGGGCAGGGGGCAGGGGAAACCTAAGAAGAGGAGTAGGAGGAGAGGCCCTAGGCTTCTGTGGGGGCGGTCAGTGGGTCCAAGTTTCCAACTCTGGAACGCCGGCGTGATCAGGGATACCAACTAAGCCGCCTCTTGTTAACAGCTGCCTCTGTTACCCATTCTTAGCACTAAATGCATTTGGGGCCTACGTGAGCGCTTATACGAGAGTCTGGTGTAAAACTCTGAAACAATGGCCCCAGTAAACGACCCATATAAACAACATAGGCTGGTCAAGGCGCCGCCATATTTGAAACAAATTATAAACTTGGGCGCCATATTCTGCTACATCATGTTAAGCGACATAGTCGTCAGCTAACACAGAATCATACGGATTTGTTTGTCATACAGTGACATTTGCTACTGCGTCCCGATGTTTTCTATATTTACTGCCCGTACGACGCGTTTCGGGAAATAATTCCCAAATAATAACGGCGTGTTTCATGTTCTATAGCATCTCAAGCGTGATGTTTGCGATGTGCTAGCTGATGAATTATTCTGGTGACTTTAACGTAAATGCCCGCGTTTGCGTAATCACCGATGTGTCTCATCCTGTACATACTGGCAAATTTTGGTGTCACTCCTTCTTACAGTCATTACACTTTCACTCGGATAACGTTTAGCGAGTTTTACTCTAGGAAGTTCTCCCTTGTATATCTATCAAGGAAATATTTTCATATTGGCCATGAATACTTATAGAGAAAGCAGACGACAGTAGTCGTACAGAAACATTTTAATACGGAAATCGAAAGTTTAATTACCGCTGCTGTTGAGGACAATGCCAGATATGTGGAGTAGAGTTTTTTGCTGTAGCACCATATTTTTTGTGTCTTTCAGCAGTTTTAATGGAAGACAGGACTGTCATGTTTCCAGTATTGCATTAGGATTTGTCCCGGACAAGACCATTCACCAGAAGCCCTAAGGTGAGAATAGCCTATATAACTATACTTGGTATGTTGCCACTTGTTCCTGCCTTATGTTTGTACAAAAAAAAAAAAAAAATAGACGAGCTTCAACAGAGTTTACATAAGTGAATAGTTCATATGGCTATTGCAGTTATTGTTTAACTTGTAATTTTAATCTGAAGAGACAGATGTACTTTTGATACGCTAACACACACTAAATTCAGTAGAGATGCTTACTTCAGTAAAATAGTCTGCCTGACATTCCAAATACCCACGAAGATCCAGAAAATACGATGTAGAAATTTATCAAATACGATTGTTATGTATAAGAAATGTTACCTGTGAAAAAATTGTGGTATCTACCTAAACTATAACATTCCTACCGTAACATTACTTCGATTAATACAATTGTAGACTCCATATACACTGGGCATATTTTATGATCAACAAAAATACTTTTAATTTATATTTTGATCGCAAAACATACGATTTACCAATATCTGTAGCATCTGTACAACCAAATGTTCGGTGTGCTTCACGTTACAAAACTTGGCGGCTCGTTTATCTTCTTGCTGCCACCCTGAGTGCTCTGACCGATAGATGACATCTGTGTTGTTTATATACCTCTTTGGTCCACCGGTCGGTGTGTGTGAAGGGCGTCAAGACATTCGACAACAGACTAAGATCGTTATACCCAACGTAATGAAGCATTTTTACTGATCCGGCCAACAGAGTAGAACCCAGGAATAATCTAAATCCTGTCCAAATTAAAATATTAACACGAAAACGTTGAGTAATTTTCGAATCGACTGCATTCCGTGTTAACAGTTCAATAATATCGGTAGAATTTCCAGACGTGGGCAGGTGTTTCGATTCTTCAAGGAAGAGCTATAAAAGAAAACGAAATCCACAGAATTTGACGATTTTCAAACAAAAATCAGCCCGTACATTTTTATTTGATTACTATGACATAGGAGACATCCGACAGCTACAAAAATGAATCACAAACAGCGATATTGTCGAAAATGGAACAGTGACCAGAAAAGTTGATAAATTTCTTTTACTTCACGTCTATGGTCACAAACGTCTAGGTCGTCAGACTACCATTTTTGGTCAACAATGACTATATTCAGATTTGTTGTATAAAAAACATGACTTAATATACAGGCGCCATCGAGGCATCGTCAAATATTAAACACAAAATCAGCGCCATCATCGTTACATATATTTTGTGAATTACATTATATACTAGTATCATCTTGTTAGTAGTGCTACAGTTCAAAACAAACTGCAGTATATTAGGACAAGGTTTTTATAAAACAGACCTGAAGATGGCCATCGTTAACCGATACCGGTAGTCTGAGGACCTACAAGTTTGTGACCATAGACATGAAGCAAAAGAAATTTAAGAAAAATGAGTGGTGACCTCTGTGAAAAAAATGTTTAATCTATGTCAGAGACCTACCTTCTGTGTCTTCTCCGTTCGCTTGGATTTCGATTCAGAAAGTGTAATGATGGACGAAGGTTTTTACCAACTGCCAATGTGAATGAGTAAATTAGAAATAAATATCGTCGGAGTAGCGAAGGAAATTAAATCAATCCGGTTCAGACGGTTTACCAATCAGGTGCCTTTCAGAGTATGCTGATGTAATAACTCCATACTTAACAATCACATACATCCGCTCGCTCGACGAACGATCCGTTCCCAAAACACTGGAAAGCTGCACAGGCCACACAAATATTCAAGAAACACAACAGGACTAATCCACTAAATTACAGCCGGCCGCGGTGGCCGAGCGGTTCTAGGCGCTTCAGTCTGGAACCGTGCTGCTGCTACGGTCGCAGGTTCGAATCCTGCCTCGGGCATGGATGTGTGTGATGTTCTTAGGGTAGTTAGGTTTAAGTAGTTCTAAGACTAGGGGACTGATGACTTCAGATGTTGAGTCCCATAGTGCTCAGAGCCATTTGACCCATTTGACCCACTAAATTACAGGTCCATATCATTAAAGTCGATATGCTGCAGGATTTCGGAATATACAGGGTGATTCATTTATAGTGACTGGGCTAAATATCTCACAAAATAAGCAGCAAAAACTACAAAGAACAAAACTCGTTTAGCTTGAAGGGGGAAACCAGATGGCGCTATGGTTGACACTCTAGATGGGGCTGCCATAGGTTAAACGGATGTCAACTGCGTGTTTTAACCAGGAACTCCTATTTTCATTACATATTCGCGTAGCACGTAAAGAAATATGAATGTTTTATTTGGACCACTTTTTTCGCTTTGTGATAGATAGTGCTGTAATAGTCACAAACGTATAAGTACGTGGTATCACGTAACATTCCGTCAGTGCGGACGGTATTTGCTTCGTGATACATTACCCCTGTTAAAATGGACCGTTTACCAATTGCGGAAAACGTCGATATCGTGTTGATCTATTGCTATTGTGATCAAAATGCCCAACGGGCGTGTGCTGTGTATGCTGCTCGATATCCTGGAAGACATCATCCAAGTGCCCGGACCGTTCGCCGGATGGTTACGTTATTTAAGGGAAGAGGTAGAGTTCAGCCACATGTGTAAAGTCAGCCGCCCTGCAACAAATATGATGCCCAAGCAGGTGTTTTAGCTGCTGTCGCGGCTAATCCGCACATCAGTAGCAAACAAACAGGGCGAGAATCGGAAATCTCAAAAACGTCGGTGTTGAGAATGCTACATCAACATCGATTACACCCGTACCATATTTCTGTGCAACATAAATTGCATGGCGACGACTTTGAACGTCGTGTACAGTTCTGTCACTGGGCACAAGAGAAATTACGGGACGATACCAGATTTTTTGCACGCGTTCTATTTAGCGACGAAGCGTCATTGACCAACAGCGGTAACGAAAACAGGCATAATATGCACTACTGCGCAACGGAAAATCCACGATGACTGCTACAAGTGAAACATCAGCGACCTTGGCGGGTTAATGTATGGTGCGGCATTATGGGAGGAAGGATAATTGGCCCCCTTTTTACCGATCGCAATCTAAGTGGTGCAATGTATGTTGATTTCCTACGTAATGTTCTACCGATGTTACTACAAGATGTTTCACTGCTTGACAGAATGGCTATGTACTTCCAGCATGATGGATGTCCGGCATATAGCTCGCGTGTGGTTGAAGCGGCACTGAATAGCATATTTCATGACACGTAGACTGGTCGTCGAAGCACCATACCATGGCCCGCACGCTCACCGTATATGACGTTCCCGGATTTCCTTCTGTGGGGAAAGTTGAAGGATATTTGCTACCGTGGTCCACCGACAACGCCTGACAACATTCGTCAGCACATTGTCAATGCATGTGCGAACATTACGGAAGGCGAACTACTCGCTGTTGAGAGGAATGTCGTTACACGTATTGCCAAATGCATTGAGGTTGACGGACATCATTTTGAGCATTTATTGCATTAATGTGGTATTTACAGGTAATCACGCTGTAACAGCATGCGTTCTCAGAAACGATAAGTTCACATTGGAACAACCGAAATAAAGTGTTCAAACGTACCTACGTTCTGTATTTTAATTTAAAAAACCTACCTGTTACCAACTGTTCCTCTAAAATTGTGAGCCATATGTTTGTGACTATTACAGCGCCATCTATCACTTAGCGAAAAAAGTGGTCCAACTAAAATATTCATATTTCTTTACGTACTACACGAATATGTAATAAAAATGGGGGTTCCTGTTTTAAAAAACGCAGTTGATATCCGTTTGACCTATGGCAGCGCCATCTAGCGGACCAACCATAGCGCCATCTGGTTCCCCCCTTCAAGCTAGACAAGTTTCGTTCTTTTTAGTTTTTTCGTTTGACGCTTATTTCGTGAGATATTAGGCCCGATCACGATCAATGGACCATCCTGTATATTGTCTTCGAACATTATGAATTACCCAGAAAAGAACGGTCTACTGACACACAGTCAACACGGATTTAGACAATTTCGTTCTGGTGAAGCACAATTAGCTCTTTATTAACACGACGTACTGAGTGCTATCGACAAGGGATTTCAAATTCATTTCGTATTTCCAAATTTCCAGAAAGCTTCTGACACGGTACCTCACGAGCGGCTTGTAATCAAATTGCGTGCTTGTGGAATATCGTCTCAGTTATGCACCTGGAATCGTGATTTCCTGTCAGAGAGGTCACAGTTCGCAGTAACTGACGGAAAGTTGTCGAGTAAAACAGAAGTGATTTTCGGCGTTTCCCAAGGTCGAGTTACAAATTCTCTGTTGCTGCTTATCTATACAAATGATTTAGGAGGCAATTTGAGCAGCCGTCTTAGGTGTTTTGCAGGTGATGCTGTCGTTTTTTGTCTACTAGAGTCACCAGAGGAACAAAAAAATCTACAAAACGATTTAGAAAAGATGTCTGTATGGTGCAAAAACTCACAATTGACCGTAAATAATGAAAAACGTGAGATAATCCACAGGAGTGCTGAAAGGAATCCGTTAAAATTCGGTTAAATGACAAACCAATCAAATTCAAAGGCCCTATATTCAACTAAATAACTAGGAATTACAATTGCGAACAACTTAAATTGGAAAGAACATACACAAAATGTTGTGGGGAAGGCGAACCAAAGACTGCGATGTTTTATCAGAACATTAAGAAGATCTACTATTTCGGAGCACTACTGCGCAGTGTGGCACCCTTACCAGATAGGATTAACAGCGTATATAGAGACGTTCACAGAAGAGTAGCACGTTTTATATTATCGAGAAATAGCAGAGAGAGTTTCACGGACATGAAACAGGATTTGGGGTGGACATCACTGAAACTATAGTGTTTGTTTCTCTTTACGACGGGATCTTCTCACGAAATTTAAATCATAAACTTTCTTCTCCGAATGCGTAAATGTTTTATTGACGCCGACCAACATGATCATCATCATAAAACAATGGAAAAGAGTTCGTATGGAAAGATATAGGTGTTCGTTTTTTCCACGCGTTGTTCGAGAGTGGAATAACAGAGAATTATTGTGAAGGTGGTTCGATGAACCCCCTGCCTGGCACATAAATGTGATTTGCGAGAATTATTCATCTAGATGTAGAAGTAGATAAATAGAATGCAGAGACATTGCAACAGTAATAGCCATATTTTGTATATAATGCACCTATTGTGTGCTGGGGTCGATAGTAGTATATTTCGATAAAACTTGGTGTTACAAAATCATACGAACAAACATATTTTGCTCGGCTTCCACGGATGTAGTGATCAGAAAATGTATAGCGTGTATAGACGTTCCGTGAGATAGGTGAAATGATGAAGGGCCTGTATAAACTGCAAACAGTGACGAGCCAGTTGCTCGGCCACCATTGACCACACGTTTTCAATTGGTGAGAGGTCTGGAGAATGTGCAGGCCAGGACAGCAGTCGAACATTGTCTGTATCGAGAAAGGCCCGTACAGGACCTGCAACATGCGATCGTACATTATCCTGCTGAAATGTAGGGTCTCGCAGGGATCGAATGAAGGGTAGAGCCACGGGTCGTAACACATCTGAAATGAAACGTCCACTGTTCAAAGTGCCGTCAATGCGAACAAGAGGTGACCGAGACATTAACCAATGGCACCCCATACCATCAAGCCGGGTGATACGCCAGTATGGCGATGACCAGTACACGCTTCCAATGTGCGTTCACCGCGATGTCGCCAAACACGGATGCGACCATCATGATGCTGTAAACAGAACTTGGTTTCCTCCGAAAAAATGAAGTTTTGCCATTCGTGCACCCAGGTTCGTCGTTGAGTACACCACCGCAGGCGCTCCTGGCTGTGATGCAGCGTCAAGGGTAAACGCAGCCATGGTCTCCGAGCTGATAGTCCATGCTGCTGCAAACGTCGTCGAACTGTTCGTGCAGATGGTTATTGTCTTGTAAACGTCCCCATCTCTTCACTCAGGGATCGAGACGTGGCTGCACGATCCTTTACAGGCAGGAGGATAAGATGCCTGTCATCTCGACTGCCAGTGATACGAGGCCGTTGGGATCCAGCACGGCGTTCCGCATACCCTCCTGAACCCACCGATTCCATATTCTGCTATCAGTCATTGGATCTCAACCAACGCGAGCAGCATTGTCGCGATACGATAAACCGCAATCGCAATAGGCTACAATCCGACCTTTATCGAAGTCGGAAACGTGATGGTACGCATTTCTCCTCCTTACACAAGGCATCACAACAACGTTTCACCAGGCAACGCGGGTCAACTGCTGTTTGTGTATGAGAAATCCGTTGGAAACTTTCCTCATGTCAGCACGTTGTAGGTGTCGCCACCGGTGCCAACCTTGTGTGAATGCTCTGAAAAGCTAATCATTTGCATATCACAGCGTCTTCTTCCTGTCTGTTAAATTTCGCGTCAGTAGCACGTCATCTTCGTGGTGTAGCAATTTTAATGGCTAGTAGTGTACATTTTTCGCTACATAGGCGAAACAGTTTGACACCCCTTACGGTATTCTATTTTTCATCTCGGAAAGCCTTTATGTTTTCACGATAAAATATGGAACAAATGCATCTTAGAACTTTGAGAATATTCATATAGTTCTTTCAGTGCAAATATGTTAGTGTTTCCGTTTTTCACAGATTCTGAAGTAAAAAAATCTTTTCCTTACATATAGAAGGGATAGGCAAAATAATGTGAACACCTGTACTTACTTGGGAATGGTTTATTAATAAAGGCTTGGACACCATATGCCCGTAATACAGCTACGATTCTTCTCCGAATACTAGCATGTAATTATTGTATGGTCTCCAGTTATGCCACTCTTCGATCAGAGCCTCTTCTAACTCCCGTAGTGACGAGGGCGGCGGGAATCTGCACTGGACTCTGCGCTCCCGTACCTCCCACAAGGGATCTATAAAGCCTGGGAAGTGGGCTTACCAGGGAAAACGCTGCAGTTAAGTCGCATGCTCCTCATATCACGACTGTATTGTCCTGGCGTGTGAATGGGTGCATTATCGTTTTGAAATATGGTATCACTGTTGGGGAACAACATTTAAATCATGGTGTCCCCCTGATCACTTAAAATGTTCACATAATCGTTGGCTGTAACATGGCCTATGAGAGTAATGATGGGGGCAGGAGAATACCATGATATGGCTGCCCACACCTTCACCTCTATGCTTAACTGTTAGAATCAAGCAGTCAGGATTGTAGGATTCTTTTGGCGTTCCCCTGACGTAAACCCGGCCCGATGTTGGAAATAACGAAAACGTTGACCTGTCGGATCATATGAGTGTTTCCACTGATCAACCGTCCAGGATTTATGATCCTGACACCATGTTTTACACTTCTTTGCGTTGGTTGTCGTCACTAATGGTTTCGGCATAGCACGTCGTCCATAAACATTCGCTTTATGTAGTTCTCGGCGGACAGAGTCGATAGATACGGTGCCTCGAAGATAGGTACTGAGCTCTGCAACCATTTTAGCCATCTTGGTTTTGTGTTGTTTGACTCAACTGGTGTCAGCTTAAGACGATCTTTACTTTTGATTTGGGCCCACTATTACGTTTACATGTTTTGTGTAGGCTGTTATAACTGTTGGAACAGTTGCTCTTGAAACATTTAGTAAGTTGGCATTCTTGTTTACTGATGCTCCAGCTAATCGGGCCCCCACAATCTGCCCTCTTTGGGACTCTGTTAGGTCTTCAATTACTCGTTGACCTCGGTCTCTGAATACAAATACGAAGTTTGCACTACTCGTAAACAACCTGCACTGATGCCTAGACCGTACTGAACAGGCACAGTCCAGCGCGACACGTGCCTTACCGGCGTTGTTGACCGCCAAACACAACCATCCCACTACTACCACTGTTCACATTATTTTGCCTATCCACTGTATCTTGTAAAGTTATTATATTTTATTCCGTAACGACTGGCAAGACATTCCTTTTGAGAAATACTCCATCATATACTAGACTAATAATTTATTTTAGAACGTTTACTAACAGTTCCAGTTATCACTAACTGGCAGCACTACTGCAAGGCGCGATGTCCTGGATCTGAGTAGTTTTGTCACGCCCACTTCAACTATTCTCCCCGTCGCCTAGAACAGCAGGCCACATAATTGGAATCAATAGCAGAACTGAGGGATAACATCAGTAAACGCAACTGCAGGTGTAATCAGTGTTTACATGTCGAATAAAATGAGTTTATGATTTATGGACTGCAGTCGTAATACAATGTGTTGCCAGTGTGCCATTAGTCGCTCCTAATAATGACCTGAATTTACCAACAACACAGCACAACCACAGCAAGCATGTAGCGCTCTGTAATGAACTACGCTTTATTGACCACTGGCCAGTCTAACACGATTTACTCGAAATGACAATCACAAAGTTGTATTGATCGAATTCTAACAATTGTGTTAGTCTTCAGTTGAAACTTCCGGGCTGAGAGTCCCTGACGAAGTATAAAATTTACACCTAACGTTTCGTCCCCATCTGCGGGAGACATCTTCTGAGGTCTTCCGGCTACTTCCAGAAGTCCAGAGCAACAACGGTCACCTACTGGAAAAGATTTCCTACTGTTCATTAATAAAGTCACGGACCGTAACGGGAAAGTTCTGGCCAAGTATAGGATCTAAACGATCTTCAGACCGACCAAGAAGATTAAGGAATAATTAAGAACTGCAAAAGACGCCCGACACCCTCTAGCAACATCTGGGGTATACAAAATTCCATGCAGTTGTAGACAAGTATATATAGGAACAACAAAAAGTGTAAACACCCGCTTAGCAAAACATAAAAGAAATTGTCGCTTAGGACACATCGAAAAATCGGCAGTAGCTGAGCATGTTTTTCGAGATGGAAACCAGGAGATTAAATTTAATGAGACAAGCGTTCTAGCACGAACATCCCATTATCATGCACGCATGTATAGAGAAGCAATAGAGATTCGCAAACACTTTAACAATTTTAATAGGAAAGAGGAAGTTTTAAAGATAGACAAAATATGGATGTCGACGTTGTGCCAGCAGAATGACAATCGATTACTCTTAATCGAGAATGATGTCGCCTTCCAAAGATAGGCATACCGTCGGCATCACGTGACGAATGGTGGTGCCCTCTATGCGCTCTATAAATACGAGAGTACCTGCAGCCTCAGTGGCAGTAGCCGGACCACCTCAGAAGATGTCTCCCGCAGACGGAGACGAAACGTTAGGAGGAAATTTAATACATCGACCACGGCCTCTCAGCCCGGAAGTTTAAACGAAGACGACACCGGTGTGAAAGCCTACGTTGTATGAATTAGTTTTGTAACAACGTCAGAATTCACCATTTTAATATGAATCTATATACGTTGTCAATCGTTAATGTGACACTAAGTCTTAAAATATACTTTAAAATACGAAGACAATCAAAACATACGCAATAATGACTGCCAGATTTAGTTCTAAGATTGTAGTTATTCTCTTCCTGGTGGCTGAGCTATTGGAGACTTATCACTTGTTTTCCATGAGAGATGTTAACTATATGGGTGTAAGCTTAGTAGGGTTGAACAACCTAGAAATACCAGAGGCTCCATACCACTAATAAAACGTGCTGCACTATAAAACGCCAGAGATGCTGACAGTAAGCTGAAGAGAACGTATAACTGTGTAAGTATTTTGCATCTAGGAATGAATTAAGCTGGAAACTGATGATGATTAGGTGGATCTGTGAAAGAGTTTTGTATGATTTAAGAACATCAAACAAATTCAAGTGGCCCTAAATTTTTATTTGATTTACTAAAGTTAAAGTTATCTGGCCCGGAAAGTTCTCAAAGGATAGTTGTTAGTGCTCATTGTCTTGCGCGATATACCCACCACACCTGTCCGTTTCACTTGTATACGCAAATACACGTACTGCGACTGTGAGTATCGTTTTGGAAACTTAGCTCCATAGACAGTTTATAGCTGTAGTATCACACAATTTCCTACTTTTAAAGATTACTTAGTACCGCCAGTGGCTTAACCTTTTGATGCTATGCGCACCCTAGCACCGTAAGCTGCTGCTCATTTCATAGCAAGATTATTACAGTTCACTTTGTCAGAGCTCTGTGTAAGTTTTTCTGTTGAAAATTTCAATTACAAAATTTAGTCACCGTATACACAAACTTGAAGCACACTGTCCATATTCACTGCATTCGATAGCGAAATATACACAATGCCATACAGGGCGACTCACCTAAAAGTTTGGGGGGCTGATGACCTTCGCTACTTAGTCCCCCTTAAACATCCCAATAACCACCACCACCACCACCACCACCACCTAAAACTATCACAGCAAATGCTGCGTAAATGGAAAGTGCTATTGATGTGCGGTTCATGGAAGGGACTGAGAGTCACGGCCTAGTATTTTTACCCAATGAACACTGTTTTTAAATGGAACAGTCCCTATTGACATCAACAAGCTAAAAGTAGGTTAAATTAGAAAGTCAGTGGTGTTTGTTGCAAGATTCTGGTGCGAGTCGTCTACGAGATATCGTAAAGTTCCACACCGACTCTTGTGCAGGACCTACGGTATCACATACTAAAGAACAACACAAGTGCAAACGCTAGTTCTGTGGATTCTGACCAGTAACGAGACAGCTGACCATGACTGCTTAAAATGGCCACCGGCAGCGGCAGTACACCTTTCTAGTCCGGTATGGAACGACTGCTGCACACGTGCTAGCGTTTCAGCGGAAATTTCCGAAGAAGCTGCAGTAATACGTCATTGCATATCATCGGGTGTAGCTGATATGTTCGTGTAGACTGCGTCTTTCAGCTTTCCCCACAGAAAAAACGGTACAGGCGTCAAGACCGGGGAAAGGGTCAGCCGCGGTGCATGTCCCCTGCGTCCAATCCAACGATCTGGATAGATTTCATGAAGTCATGCTGTAGTTCCTCATGCAGTATGGGCTGGGCAGCCTTCATGTTGATACCACTGGTTCCCCCTAGTTAGCAGAGGAACGTCATAGCATCCGTGGAATACGGTCTGTTAGAAGACTGCCATACTTGTGTGGGTTCAGTATTCTGTCTATGAAACATGGGCCTTACAGCTGATGGCTCACTGTTCCACACCATCCTTTAACGCCCCTTGGTGTTTGTCAACAGAGCAATGGTGCATGTTTCGGCGGCTTATCTGGCCATGATTAGTAAAGTCGGCCGCTGTGACCGAGCGCTTCTGGGTGCTTCAGTCCGGAACCGCGTGACTGCTACGGTCGCAGCTTCGAATCCTGCCTCGGGCATGGATGTGTGTGATGGCCTTACGTTTGTTAGGTTTAAGTAATTCTAAGTTCTACTGATGAAGAGTAGGCTGAAGTTCAAGACATTAGTCAGGAAGAATCAATACGCAAAGAAGTGGGATACGGAAGTACTAAGGAATGACGAGATACGTTTGAAGTTCTCTAACGCTATAGATACAGCAATAAGGAATAGCGCAGTAGGCAGTACAGTTGAAGAGGAATGGACATCTCTAAAAAGGGCCATCACAGAAGTTGGGAAGGAAAACATAGGTACAAAGAAGGTAGCTGCGAAGAAACCATGGGTAACAGAAGAAATACTTCAGTTGATTGATGAAAGGAGGAAGTACAAACATGTTCCGGGAAAATCAGGAATACAGAAACACAAGTCGCTGAGGAATGAAATAAATAGGAAGTGCAGGGAAGCTAAGACGAAATGGCTGCAGGAAAAATGTGAAGACATCGAAAAAGATATGATTGTCAGAAGGACAGACTCAGCATACAGGAAAGTCAAAACAACCTTTGGTGACATTAAAAGAAACGGTGGTAACATTAAGAGTGCAACGGGAAATCCACTGTTAAATGCAGAGGAGAGAGCAGATAGGTGGAAAGAATACATTGAAAGCCTCTATGAGGGTGAAGATTTGTCTGATGTGATAGAAGAAGAAACAGGAGTCGATTTAGAAGAGATAGGGGATCCAGTATTAGAATCGGAATTTAAAAGAGCTTTGGAGGACTTACGGTCAAATAAGGCAGAAGGGATTGATAACATTCCATCAGAATTTCTAAAATCATTGAGGGAAGTGGAACAAAACGACTATTCACGTTGGTGGGTAGAATATATGAGTCTGGCGATATACCATCTGTCTTTCGGAAAAGCATCATCCACACAATTCCGAAGACGGCAAGAGCTGACAAGTGCGAGAATTATCGCACAATCAGCTTAACAGCTCATGCATCGAAGCTGCTTACAAGAATAATATACAGAAGAATGGAAAAGAAAATTGAGAATGCGCTAGGTGACGATCAGTTTGGCTTTAGGAAAAGTAAAGGGACGAGAGAGGCAATTCTGACGTTACGGCTAATAATGGAAGCAAGGCTAAAGAAAAGTCAAGACACTTTCATAGGATTTGTGGACCTGGAAAAAGCGTTCAACAATATAAAATGGTGCAAGCTGTTCGAGATTCTAAAAAAAGTAGGGGTAAGCTATAGGGAGAGACGGGTCATATACAATATGTACAACAACCAAGAGGGAATAATAAGAGTGGACGATCAAGAACGAAGTGCTTGTATTAAGAAGGGTGTAAGACAAGGCTGTAGCTTTCGCCCCTACTCTTCAATCTGTACATCGAGGAAGCAACGATGGAAATAAAAGAAAGGTTCAGGAGTGGAATTAAAATACAAGGTGAAAGGATATCAATGATGCGATTCGCTGATGACATTGCTATCCTGAGTGAAAGTGAAGAAGAATTAAATGATTTGCTGAACGGAATGAACAGTCTAATGAGTACACAGTATGGTCTAAGAGTAAATCGGAGAAAGACGAAGGTAATGAGAAGCAGTAGAAATGAGAACAGCGAGAAACTTAACATCAGGATTGATGGTCAGGAAGTCAATGAAATTAAGGAATTCTGCTACCTAGGCAGTAAAATAACCGATGACGGACGGAGCAAGGAGGACATCAAAAGCAGACTCGCTATGGCAAAAAAGGCATATCTGGCCAAGAGAAGTCTACTAATATCAAATACCGGCCTTAATTTGAGGAAGAAATTTCTGAGGATGTACGTCTCGAGTACAGCATTGTATGGTAGTGAAACATGGACTGTGGGAAAACCAGAACAGAAGAGAATCGAAGCATTTGAGATGTGGTGCTATAGACGAATGTTGAAAATTAGGTGGACTGATAAGGTAAGGAATGAGGAGGTTCTATGCAGAACCGGAGAGGAAAGGAATATGTGGAAAACACTGATAAGGAGAAGGGACAGGATGATAGGACATCTGCTAAGACATGAGGGAATGACTTCCATGGTACTAGAGGGAGCTGTAGAGGGCAAAAACTGTAGAGGAAGACAGAGATTGGAATACATCAAGCAAATAATTGAGGACGTAGGTTGCAAGTGCTACTCTGAGATGAAGAGGTTAGCACAGGAAAGGAATTCGTGGCGGGCCGCATCAAACCAGCCAGTAGACTGATGACAAAAAAAAAAAAAAGTTCTAGGCGACTGATGACCTCAGATGTTAAGTCCCATAGAGCTCAGAGCCATCCGAACCATTTGATTAGTTCAAATGGCTCTGAGCACTATGGGACTTAACATCTGAGGTCGTCAGTCCCCTAGAACTTAGAACTACTTAAACCTAACTAACCTAAGGACATCACACACATCCATGCCCGAGGCAGTATTCGACCCTGCGACCGTAGCGGTTTTGATTAGTAAATGCGGCTTCATCACGCGTGATACATCTGGAGTATTCTGCCTTAATGCTTAATTAACTCAATTCTCATAATAGTTTCCAGGCAGCTCTTGATGTAGAGAGATACGGATGGAACCTTTTTCCATGGAGAATGCGCAGGACACTCGGCTCACCGTGCCACTTCCTTGCGCGACTGCGCGAGAGCTAACGTGCTGATCAACCGCCACGGCAACAGGAACACTGATTTTCCCCCTGCACTGTCGACTCATTTTTTCTTCTGTTACGTTGTATAGGTGTTACGCTACCACTTTCATACAAATGGGTGAAGAGAATGATAAATAATTGTCGAGATGATTGACCCTATTAGTATATCATGCCACATACACCGCACAAAAAGAACAGCATTTACCTGTACTCACCATACGACATGACAAGGTCGGCTTCTTCTGCATTAGTAAATCCCATCGTTCACTCACGATCTACTGCTTGGACTGTCACAAACTACTTGACTAGTGGGTCACAATGTATTCAATGAAAACACGAGCACCCTATAGGCAAACATAACAATATCGTGCCCAGAATGAGATCTTCACTCTGCAGCGGAGTGTGCGCTGATATGAAACTTACTGGCAAATTAAAACTGTGTGCCCGACCGAGACACGAACTCGGAACCTTTACCTTTCGCGGGCAAGTGCTCTACCGTCTGAGCTACCGAAGCACGACTCACGCCCGTTACTCACTGCTTTACTTCGGCCACTATCTCGTCTCCGACCTTCCAAACTTTACAGAAGTTCTCCTGCGAACCTTGCAATACTGTTCTGCAAGGTTCGCAGGAGAACTTCTGTAATGTTTGGAAGGTAGGAGACGAGGTACTGGCAGAAGTAAAGCTGTGGGTAACGGGCGTGAGTCGTACTTCGGTTGCTCAGACGGTAGAGCACTTGCCCGCGAAAGGCAAAGGTCCCAAGTTCGAGTCTCAGCCGGGCACACAGTTTTAATCTGCCAGGAAGTTTCATATCAGTGCAAACTACGCTGCAGAATGAAATTCTCACTCTGGAAACATCCCCCCAGGGTGTGGCTAAGCCATGTCTCCGCAATATCCTTTCTTTCAGGAGTGCTAGTTCTGCAAGATTAGCAGGAGAACTTCTGTAAAGTTTGCAAGGTAGGAGACGATGTACTGGCAGAAGTAAAGCTGTGAGTAACGCTCGTGGGTCGTGCTTCGGTAGCACAGACAGTAGAGCACTTGCCCGCGAAAGGCAAAGGTCCCGAGTTCGAGTCTCGGTCGGGAACACTGTTTTAATCTGCCAGGAAGTTTCATGTCAGCGCACACTCCGCTGCAGAGTGAAAATCTCATTCTGGAAACATCCCCCAGGCTGTGGCTAAGCCATGTCTCCGCAAAATCCTTTCTTTGAGGAGTGCTAGTTCTGCAAGGTTCGCAGGAGAACTACTATTAAGTTTGGAAGGTAGGAGACTAGGTACTGGCAGAAGTAAAGCTGTGAGTAACGCTCGTGGGTAGTGCTTCGGTAGCGCAGACGGTAGACCACTTGCCCGCGAAAGGCAAAGGTCCCGAGTTCGAGTCTCGGTCGGCCCCACAGTTTTAATCTGCCAGGAAATTTCATATCAGCGCACACTCCGCTGCAGAGTGAAAATCTCATTCTCGAAACACCCCCCAAGCTGTGGCTAAGCCATGTCTCCGCAGTATCCTTTCTTTCAGGAGTCCTAGTTCTGCAAGGTTCGCAGGAGAACTTCTGTAATGTTTGGAAGGTAGGAGACGAGGTACTGGCAGAAGTAAAGCTGTGAGCAACGGGCGTGAGTCATGCATCGGTAGCTCAGACGGTAGAGCACTTGCCCGTGAAAGGGAAAGGTCCCGAGTTCGAGTCTCGGTCGGAAACACTGTTTTAATCTGCCAGGAAGTTTCATATCAGCGCACACTCCGCTGCAGAGTGAAAATCTCATTCTGGACACATCCCACAGGCTGTGGCTAAGCCATGTCTCTGCAATATCCTTTCTTTCAGGAGTGCTAGTCCTGCAAGATTAGCAGGAGAACTTCTGTAACGTTTGCAAGGTAGGAGACGAGGTACTGGTAGAAGTAAAGGCGTGAGTAATGGGCGTCAGTCGTGCTTCGGTAGCTCAGACGGTAGAGCACTTGCCCGCGAAAGGCAACGGTCCCGAGTTCGAGTCTCGGTGGGGTACATAGTTTTAATCTGAAAGGAAGTTTCATATCAGCTCATACTACGCTGCAGAGTGAAAATCTCATTCTGGAAAGATTCCCCAGGCTGTGGCTAAGCCATATCTCCGCTGTATCCTTTCTTTCAGGAGTGCTAGTTCTGCAAGTTTCGCAGGACAACTTCTGTAAGGTTTGGAAGGTAGGACACGAGGTACTGGCAGAAGTAAAGCTGTGAGTAACGGGCGTGAGTCGTGCTTCGGTTGCTCAGACGGTAGAGCACTTGCCCACGAAAGGCAAAGATCCCGAGTTCGAGTCTCGGTCGGGCACACAGTTTTAATCTGCCAGGAAGATTCATATCAGCGCACACTCCGCTGCAGAGTGAAAATCTCATTCTGGAAACACCTCCAAGGCTGTGGCTAAGCCATGTCTCCGCTGTATCCTTTCTTTCATGAGTGCTAGTTCTGCAAGGTTCGCAGGAGAACTACTATTAAGTTTGGAAGGTAGGAGACTAGGTACTGGCAGAAGTAAAGCTGTTAGTAACAGGCGTGAGTCGTAGCTCAGACGGTAGAGCACATGCCGCGGATGGCAAAGGTCCCGAGTTCGGGTCTCGGTCGGGCACACAGTTTTATTCTGCCAGGAAATTTCATATCAGCGCACACTCCGCTGCAGAGTGAAAATCTCATTCTGGAAACATCCCCAGGCTGTGGCAAAGCCATGTCTCCGCAATATCCTTTCTTTCAGGAGTGCTAGTTCTGCAAGGTTCACAGGAGAATTTCTCTAAAGTTTGCAAGGTAGGAGACGATGTACTGGCAGAAGTAAAGCTGCGAGTAACGCTCGTGGGTCGTGCTTCGGTAGCACAGACAGTAGAGCACTTGCCTGCGAAAGGCAAAGGTCCCGAGTTCGAGTCTCGGTCGGGCACACAGTTTTAATCTGCCAGGAAGTTTCATATCAGCGCACACTCCGCTGCAGAGTGAAAATCTCGTTCTGGAAACACCTCCCAGGCTGTGGCTAAGTCATGTTTCCGCAGTATCCTTTCTTTCGGCAGTGCTAGATCTGCAAGTTTCGCAGGAGAACTTCTGCAAAGTTTGGAAGGTAGGAGACGAGGTACTGGCAGAAGTAAAGCTGTGAGTAACGGGCGTTAATCGTGCTTCGGTAGCTCAGACGGTAGAGCACTTGCCCGCGAAAGGCAAAGGTCCCGAGTTCGAGTCTCGGTCGGGAACACAGTTTTAATCTGCCAGTAAGTTTCATAACAATATCGTACCTAGCAACTACCCGGCTTGAATGGAACAGACAAGTGTCGTTGTGGAAATTGTTCAAAATACGATACTTTGTCAACGACCCGCACTAGTCCCCTGCAAAATCACCACTGACAGTCCAATTTATCGTATGTTTCGTTTGTTAATGTCACCAGACATCGTTCCATTAAAAAAAGTATGTTTGTAGAAAAATGCTTTCTAAGTATTATGACAATGTGTTCATTGGCTAAAATTACAAGTTCCTCAGTACCAATCCATTCTGTAAAAACTGCAGATCAGTAGCACTTTCGATTTCCGCAATGTCAGCAGTGCAAGTTTTAGGTGATTCGCCCTACATACCAAATTCTGTCAAAATTTTTCTCTGTATTCTAATGGCTGTTAGAATTGGCCGTCGACTTTGTAATCTAATCAGAAACCTTAGAAACGACGAGTAATCAAGTCACCCGTCTCTAGTGACAAGTTTTAAGTGGGATTTAAGAGTTGTATAGATGAGACGGCGCCTGACGAGCATGAGGGCAGATAGTGGATAGATTACATTAGATAAAGAAAAATTAATAAGGTAGAATAATTTAAACATCAAGAAGATGGGGTAGAAACTGGTCTGGCATGCAAAAGAAGTCCTGTGTGCACGAATCAATGAGATGACTTTAGCTTACAAATTCCATACACGCAACTCAAGCAAGCATAATCTTTTAGTAAGTGAAAAATTAAGGCATTATCAGACAAGAAGGATGCCTAAACCTCGTAAGAACAGGACTACGTACGACGGTGTATCACGTGGGACATAGGATTCTTAGAAGGAGATTGCAACCTCGAAGAACAGGGTACGGTTCACATGGAGACGCGCGAACCAAAATCTTTACGTCCGTATAAAACTTATCTCTGATGTCACCAGGAAAATGATTATGTACATCTGACATATCCATGTAATATACTAGGGGATACTACACTTTGTTGTGAGCAGGGAAACAAGAGTAAGTTCAATCCGAGAGGTACAGAATGATTTCAAAGAAATGAGAGAGTTGAAAATCTTAATATCATAATTGTGGATCACGAAATAGATGAAGTTAACTAATCTGCTAAGTAGCAAAATAACACATGAAGCCGCGCGGGGTAGCCGCTCGGTTTGAGGTGTCATGTCACGGATTGAGCGGCCCCTCTAGCCGGAGGTTCGAGTCCTCCCTCGTTCATGGGTGTGTGTGTGTTGTTCTTAGGGTAAATTAGTTTAAGTAGTGTGTAAGTCTAGGGACCGATGACCTCAGCAGTTTTGTCCCTTAGACTTCATACACATTTGAACAGTTTTTTAACCCATGAACCACGGAGAAGGGAGGACATAAAAAGCCGACTAGCACTGGCAAAAAGATCTTTCCTGACCAAGAGAAGTCGACTGGTATAAAACGTAAGCGTTAATTTTAGGAACTAATTTCTGAAGATGTACAGTATTGTATGGTAGTGAGACATGGACTGTGGTAAAACCGCAGCAGAAGAAATTCGAAGGATTTGGTGTTACAGAAGTCCGTTGAAAATGGACTAGTAAGGAATCAGGAGGTTCTTATCAGTATCGGCGAGGAAAGGAAACTACGGAAAACACCGACAAGAAGATGGGACAGGGTGCTACAACATCTGCTAAGACATCAGGGAATGACTTCGATGGTAGATAAGGGGGTGTAGAAGGTAACGTTGTAGAGGAAGGCAGACATTGTAATACACCCATCAAATAATTGAGGACGTAAGTTGCAACTGCTACTCTGAGACGAGAAAGATGGCACAGAAAAGGAATTCGTGGCGAGCTGTAGCAAGCTGTGACTCAGCAAAAAAGAAAAGTCTACGTACATGTGTTGGTTTGTAGGCGTTGCATTATCGATACACATTTTATCTCTGTGCAGAGTCACTTCTCACCTCTAAAATCCGGTGAGCATGAATTAGGCATTATAAGGTATGAAGCGCTGTTCAATTGTGATCTCAGATACCACCCAAATGAATCTATTGCACAAGCCAGTGTCTTTATCGCAAAGAAAGTCTACAAGAGTGACAGACTAACAATGAGTTTTAATCGTATTACAGTGAGATCCGTATATACGCCAGCGATAATGAAATGATATGTTATATAGTTGCGTGTGTCATTTTAAGTTATTTTTCTGTGTCTTTTTCTGAACAGGCAAGCAAAGGATACCGTGTCCTTGAAGACCGCCTTCTAGCCCCTTCAACAGACATTGAAATCGTTATTTTGAGTTATTTATTTGTTATATTGTGCCTTATTAACTATAATTTAAACACTGATATAAATTATTCTATCAACTACTTTCTTTGCCATACATCGTCCGCTAATTATAGAGTATGCATTATTACATCCAACATAATCATCATAACAATTATTTGTGCTAATAATAAAAATTACACCGTCTACCAAATCATAGTATCAGTTCTTGCCTGCCACCTTCCACAAAGCACTCCACCACTTTTCGGTCTGTGGGGATTCTCTACTGGTTCAGACTGTAGAATGGACATCAACTATCATCTAACTCAGTAATTAATGGTTGGATGGTTGTTTTGGGGAAGGAAACCAGACAGCGAGGTCATCGGTCTCATCGGATTAGGGAAGGATGGGGAAGGAAGTCGGCAGTGCCCTTTCAAAGGAACCATCCCGGCATTTGCCTGGAGCGATTTAGGGAAATCACGGAAAACCTAAATCAGGATGGCCGGACGCGGGATTGAACCGTCGTCCTCCCGAATGCGAGTCCAGTGTCTAACCACTACGCCACCTCGCTCGGTAGTAATTAATGACATATTGCCCGGAAGGAACATACGAATACGACAACAATATCG
Source organism: Schistocerca americana (assembly GCF_021461395.2). Taxonomy (NCBI): domain Eukaryota; kingdom Metazoa; phylum Arthropoda; class Insecta; order Orthoptera; family Acrididae; genus Schistocerca; species Schistocerca americana. The sequence continues at coordinate 157,179,691 of NC_060119.1, read as the reverse complement.
GACAGCACGCATTTACATTTCACATTTATGCATGTATCGTTTATAAATATGTTGCGGGACGTCTACGCTGTGGTAGTAAATACCTAGGTGCAGCTAGTGAACACTGTAGGGGCTCTCGAGGCACAATAACATTAATTACTTTCTGTTCGCAACATGCGCTGAATTAGGTATGTACATCAGGACAAGCCAGCTACTACAACGTTAATTGTATCTTAAGATTTGGAAGCCCTTCACCGCGTCACTTACGCTTTTATTCAGAAATTAATTGATTCAAAAGGGAATTTTATTACAGCTGGCAGTGAAATTACAATTTATTGGAGGTAATTATTCGCTGTCGCAAATGGGGCGAAGCGGTAATTGGAAACCGCAGGCTGCCAGTTGAGATCGCTGAACCACGTGAATACGTACGTTTTTTAAATAAAAATCTGGCTCCAACCAGTCGATTTAGCACCGTCGCTGCAGCAGCAGGACGAAATTGTATTTTCGATATTAACGAGTGTGGGACCATTGGTCAGGAAATCCTCGTTATACTCGGCTGCAGGGTGCCCTCACACATCGCATATTTCGTGTTTCGCCACTACAATATCTGAGTATTCGTATTCACACTTTTTCCTAATTTAACAACTTTTGATAAGTTTCGAATCTCTGGTCACTTGTCACGTTCTCTCTCATTGACTTTCCCTCATCATCCCTCTGTATCTCTTTCTGTCTCTTACTTCCAACTCTACTTGGGTTAATGGTTCAATACAGCGTAAGGCTATTATCTTCACCATACATGAGGCGCTTCCTCTAATGACAATCTTAAATCGATTAAGAATAACATTACATACGACGAAAATTTGTACGCTCCTAGGACTACACCTCTTCCTTATGTCAGTCCTCACCACTAAAATGGCCCATATGAAGGCCTATGTGTACTGAAACGTTTTTGTGTATGAAACACGTTAAAAGGGGGGGCACAGGGTGGGGCAAGGTGCCAGGCCGTAAAGAAACAATTCTTTAACCAGAGAATACAAATTTATCCAAGCAAACAATTATTACGAATTGCTTTTAACATATCAAATTTGACAATTGAAATAAATGCAATAAAATCGGCAATAAAGGTTTAGTATTTGAAATTTGAACAATATTCTGTTGAGGTTTGAAGTCAAATGGTTCAAATGGTTCTGAGCACTATGGGACGTAACTTCTCAGGTCATCAGTCCCCCAGAACTTAGAACTACTTAAACCTAACTAACCTAAGGACATCACACACATCCATGCCCGAGGCAGGATTCGAACCTGCGACCGTAGCGGTCGCGCGGTTCCAGACTGAAGCGCCTAGAACCGCTCGGCCACAACGGCCGGCCGAGGTTTGAAGTCATGACAATTTATAGAAGTTACCTCTGAAAATAAATTCAATAAATCACATTGTGAATTCAGGTACTATTAGAACAAAAAGAAAAACATTTGAGATAAGACATGTTCCAAAAAAATACATCAAGCGTGAATAAAGGTTTAGTTAACTAAATAGTTGAAACAGTGATCTCAGCCAATAATGAATAACTTAGACTACTACTGTCAAGAACGTATAAATAAAATTTAAACAATAGCACCCAAACGGCTTCACTTGATACAGCAGATCGTAAAACTGAAGTTACAGTAATCCTGAGTACCAAAAAAGTTACACAAAATCAGCACGAATAATACTGATAAATTGTCTATAGGGAAGGAGTAATTGGGCCATAAACAATTTTAGCGGGATATGTCAGCTAACTGGTAATCGATAAACTCTTTAAATGAAATCCAGGTTAACCCAAATCTAAAACAAAATAACACACTTAGTATAAAGAACGCTACAGCACCACATTGCTGTTTGTATAGTCTACAGACTAAGGGCTCACCAAACAAGTCCAACAAACGCCAATATGTACGGCTCAGCATCCCACATTGCCCGTGATTGCTGTAGAGACAAATCACAGAGAAAGTTCCAAGGTGATCTTACACAAAATCCATTCGACGAGCTTCTGGAGAATGCAAAAAAGAGACTCACACAGCCACTCAAAATCATCTTCAGCTTCAGTAAATGCTCGTAGCGTCCACGACCCAAATGTCGTTGGTTGACCATCCTACAGTTATTAGTGGAAAACGGCTGAGATAGAGAGCACGCATACCCTTGGCGGGACGAGAAGAAGAAGGCTACTTAGCTACATAGGCAGATTATATCACTTTCCAATAAAATAATTTTGGACATGAGACTAAGGTGCCGACGTTTCGACCAGTTTGCTGCGGCCCTCTTCAGACCAGTTCACTGCTGGATACTGGTAAATATCTTCCCCTGTATACTGTGTATTTGGGTTATATGGTGGCTACCGACGTCACACATCTGAGATGTCATTGGACAGTTGGAAGAGAGGCAACTATGAAGTGAGATGGCAGTATGTCAAGCTGTTGCCTGTGCTACACTGATGGCTGATCGGGATGCAACTCTAGTTGATGATTGGTAAGAAACAGCGTATCAATAGCGAACATGAGAAACCGAATGCAGAATAACACAGGCACTGCAGTATCGTGTTTATCTGCCGATACCGAGCGAGCGACTTTCAAGTACCACGTCTGACCTGTACAGGAATATACGTTAGAGTTGCGAATTCGAAGAGCTCGTCCGCACATGGATCACCCTCTCTTTCAGCACTACCACCCCAGAAGACGTGCGCTGAGACATCTGCACTAATTCGACGCCTTGGTTTCACAGTCATCGATCATCCTACACACAGACCAACGCGGCCCCATCCGATTTTCATTTGTTTCCCAGACCTGAAGAATACTTTTCAGGACTTCAATTTGATAGTGATAAAGCGGTGAACTGTTAACAAACATTGTACAGTGACGTTATCAACAAAATGGTCTCTCGCTGGGAGAAATCTGTTCACTACCAGTGCGACTATGTTGAGAAATAAATATGTGGACATGAAGAACGAAAGTCTAGAAGTTAATAACGTTAAGCTTTAAGACTTTTCACATACAAAATTCTGAGGCATTACTGAGGTGTGGGTCATAAAGACACACCAAAATCACAACAGTAATCCGTTGTAGTTGTCAGTCACTGTATTTAGTCATAAAGCATTATCAAGTCACAGTCACAATAATAAAGGCGATTGCCTTATAAAGCCAGATCACTTGGATAAATGACGAACAAACTACTTTAACTAGAACAAGACCCATAAAAACTTGAAAATTGAATATAACTAGTTAAACTAACTCAGATAAACTTCATTATTCAGATGGAACTAATATCCACACGATTCCTATCAGATCTCTAATTACACTCCTGGAAATGGAAAAAAGAACACATTGACACCGGTGTGTCAGACCCACCATACTTGCTCCGGACACTGCGAGAGGGCTGTACAAGCAATGATCACACGCACGGCACAGCGGACACACCAGGAACCGCGGTGTTGGCCGTCGAATGGCGCTAGCTGCGCAGCATTTGTGCACCGCCGCCGTCAGTGTCAGCCAGTTTGCCGTGGCATACGGAGCTCCATCGCAGTCTTTAACACTGGTAGCATGCCGCGACAGCGTGGACGTGAACCGTATGTGCAGTCGACGGACTTTGAGCGAGGGCGTATAGTGGGCATGCGGGAGGCCGGGTGGACGTACCGCCGAATTGCTCAACACGTGGGGCGAGAGGTCTCCACAGTACATCGATGTTGTCGCCAGTGGTCGGCGGAAGGTGCACGTGCCCGTCGACCTGGGACCGGACCGCAGCGACGCACGGATGCACGCCAAGACCGTAGGATCCTACGCAGTGCCGTAGGGGACCGCACCGCCACTTCCCAGCAAATTAGGGACACTGTTGCTCCTGGGGTATCGGCGAGGACCATTCGCAACCGTCTCCATGAAGCTGGGCTACGGTCCCGCACACCGTTAGGCCGTCTTCCGCTCATGCCCCAACATCGTGCAGCCCGCCTCCAGTGGTGTCGCGACAGGCGTCAATGGAGGGACGAATGGAGACGTGTCGTTTTCAGCGATGAGAGTCCCTTCTGCCTTGGTGCCAATGATGGTCGTATGCGTGTTTGGCGCCGTGCAGGTGAGCGCCACAATCAGGACTGCATACGACCGAGGCACACAGGGCCAACACCCGGCATCATGGTGTGGGGAGCGATCTCCTACACTGGCCGTACACCACTGGTGATCGTCGAGGGGACACTGAATAGTGCACGGTACATCCAAACCGTCATCGAACCCATCGTTCTACCATTCCTAGACCGGCAAGGGAACTTGCTGTTCCAACAGGACAATGCACGTCCGCACGTATCCCGTGCCACCCAACGTGCTCTAGAAGGTGTAAGTCAACTACCCTGGCCAGCAAGATCTCCGGATCTGTCCCCCATTGAGCGTGTTTGGGACTGGATGAAGCGTCGTCTCACGCGGTCTGCACGTCCAGCACGAACGCTGGTCCAACTGAGGCGCCAGGTGGAAATGGCATGGCAAGCCGTTCCACAGGACTACATCCAGCATCTCTACGATCGTCTCCATGGGAGAATAGCAGCCTGCATTGCTGCGAAAGGTGGATATACACTGTACTAGTGCCGACATTGTGCATGCTCTGTTGCCTGTGTCTATGTGCCTGTGGTTCTGTCAGTATGATCATGTGATGTATCTGACCCCAGGAATGTGTCAATAAAGTTTCCCCTTCCTGGGACAATGAATTCACGGTGTTCTTATTTCAATTTCCAGGAGTGTACTTCCAGTCACCTAAAGAACACATTAAGTGACACAACACAGATCTTGTAATATTTGGCCAGCCATCTTTCCTAAATAAAACACTATTCCTAAAAGTTTTATTACAATAAAATCACTTACACGACTAAGGAGGTGCTCTAATTTGACCAAACAAATTTTCAAGTTTACTTAACTCAGTAAATTAACCAACAATGTTATTAAAATCATTACTACTATAACATGACCATATGACAATAGCCACTAAAATGAGGCCGCTTCAATACTGCGTGTGAATTTGTGATAGACGCGAGCACACCAAAGGATTTTAATCAATACAAGAGATCCACGAGACAGCAGATGAAATAGAAATGTACTCAACTCTGCACTGCAATTGAACTTCAGACACCATAGCTCTTCACGGGAAGGATGGAATCAGCAGACAGTTACAACGTAACCTGAGATGTAAACGGGATGGTGTGAGGGGGGGGGGGAGGGGGGGGGGGGGGAGAGTAGTGCCTTAAATATCACTCTGCCACCGTGGTACTCTGCTCCCAGTTTGCTCGCGTCGACCACTGTCAGTTATACGCAACAAAAAACACATCAACGGAGGACAATATTCTGAGGCATGAGATACACAATCGTGTCTAGAGAACAGGTGATCAATACTTTCAATGAAATCAGCCTCAGTGAGTTGCCTGGCCAGTCACGGCCCTTAAAAAGTGATAAACCAATTCTCAAAAGGACCACTAAAATAATGTCCTAAAGTTAAAACGACAAGAATTTTTTCGGCACACGTTTAAACGCCAAACTACAATAATGAACTACAAGGTAGAACGGAAGAAATATCTTGGCATGGCTCGGAACGCCAGACACTACTTGCTGCACTTCTAGCTACGTATTTAGCCATGCTTCATGTCGGTTTGTTGGGCGTAGCCACACTTCCTTAACTGCCGTCAAGTATCAAGTCACGACACCGAGTTGCGTGATAAACAACTAGAACAATTCCAAATAGTTTGAAGTACACTGGCATGTTTAGTTAAGATGCATGCAACGCACCGAAGCAACTCCAATTTATTCGGCCTGTGTAGCTTGTAACAGACTCAAAGGAACTTGTCCTTCCAACCTCTAGGAAAACCAAATCACCATGGGCAATGGATCGGCATTGCACGATTCAACACGCCGTAGCGGCTGGCCACGCTTCTTCGTCGTGCCGACTCGGCCTCTCCGCGTGCTGCCTTCGTACACAGTCCCACGTCACTGCACCTCACATCACCGATACCCACACAAACTTCCAGCAGAATGCACGCGCTGCCGTTAAATGCCTGCCGCCAAAGGTGCGAAAAAGAGCAGTTAACATTGAAGTCGACTCAAAGATGTAAATGAGAATCAATGGCAACTGGCGCCAGAAACGCACCAGCTCACATTACTGTTCAGGAAGCCCTCATACAAGATCCTTAACGTGTCCTACGACTTCCCTATGACTTCAAAATGTAAATGTAACCTGGTATACTATCAGCTTGTGCTTTGCTGTGTCGCTGTTGCCCTTCGTTTAGGTGGCCAGATCACTGAAAGAGATAGCCAAGTTTCACATGCTGTAGTAACAAGCACCTTCAGCACACATTCTCCACCATGTGTTATTTTGAAAACGACCTCAAGTTCCCAAATAAAAGTTTCGAGAGTGGATTAATAAAAAGTAGAGAAATTAAGACGATGATTTTAATGATTCAGGTGTTCTACATGGTCTCTGTCTACTCGAATACAATTCTCAGAATGTCCATAAAAACATGTCAGAATATCAAAAAATACATTCTTTGGGATGTTGTTCAGGCTCTCTCATCACATTGACTTGAATGTCGGTTGTATCGTCAAGGAGTAAATTTTTGCAGTTTGTCGAAAAATGTTTAAATGTGTGTGAAATCTTATGGGACTTAACTGCTAAGGTCATCAGTCCCTAAGCTTTCACACTACTTTACCTAAATTATCCTAAGGACAAACACACACATCCATGCCCGAGGGAGGACTCGAACATCCGCTGGGACCAGCCGTGCAGTTTGTCGTTTTGTGGCAGGTTCGTATTGATAAAAACTTGTCTACGTTTCCGCGATGGTTTCCCAGTAACAAATGTCAGTATTTCGCATTTAAATGAGGCCTTAGCAAGCGTCCACGCGGCGCTGTTTTACTTTGCACAACTTTTCTGGCCTTTAAAACATTCTCGAGAACGTCTTAAACATGTGGTTCAAAAATGTTGCTCCACTGAGATCTGTGGGGCAACAACGTTCACAGACTACGGCCGCCCGTCCACTACTTACAACTGAGTGGTCGAATGCACATCTTGTGTTTGTACTTCTTAGTTCAAGCTGCCACCGTAGTCACTGCGCTGACGTCGCTTATATGCCAAGATTAAGTCAGCCTCGGGACTTTTTTCGATGGACGACGTACGTTAGAAATGTGTCGTTGTGGAACTATAGCCACAAAATGACAGCCAGGCTGCGACTAGAGCGTGGAAGTTTGTCCGGTAAGAAAACGTATTTGGGTCTTCCTAGCTGTTGTATTCTGCCAAGCATTTTTTCGACGAAGTTGGAGACAGAAATTTCCATCATTTGATATAAAACACATGATTTGAGAAAAAAAATAAAGTATCTAATTTATGTTTTCTATTTCGCTTCTGTCCTAGTTGACACTTAACAGACCTATGGTACTTTATAGAGGACATACTCATGCTCTCTGTGTATTAGAAAAATTGAAGACATACAGGGTGAATAACCTAAAACTTGCACCGCATATGTTGCGGAGATGGAACGTGCAATTGACGGCCTGCTGTTGTGGCCGGGCGGTTATAGGCGCTCCAGTCTGGAACCGCGCGACCGCTACGGTCGCAGTTTCGAATCCTGCGTCGATATGTATGTGTGTGATGTCCTTAGGTTAGTTAGGTTTAAGTAGTTCTAAGTTCTACGGGACTGATGACAAAGCCATTTTTGTGCAATTGACGTGCGGTTTCCACAGAGTGCTTTGGTAGTCAGGAGTTCATATTGTTAATCAAAAGATTATAATAGTACTTAGAAAGCGTATTTTTCTTCGAAAATATATATTTTGAAACGGGAAAACGGCTATTGGCATTAACAAATTAAAAGTAGAGTTAATTAGAATATCAGTGGTGTTTGTTGCCGGACTCTAGTGCGAGTCGTTTACGAGGTATCGTTCTCTGAAAAGTTTTCACACAGACACTTGTACAACACCAGTGGTATCACACACTAAAGATCAACGTAAGTGCATACACTAGTTATGTGGATTCTGACCGGTAACTAAACAATTGACCATCGCGGGTTGTGCTCAAAATGACCACCGGCAGCAGTAATGCGCTCTCCCAGTCTGGTATGGAACGACTGATGCACACGTGTTAGCATTTCAGCGGAGACGTCCGAGCATGTGTAGTGCGACGTGAAATTGAAGCGTCCCCCATCCACCAGTGTCAGCCCAGTTTGCAGGTAAATATAAGTTTAATTTACTGTTTTGTTTATGTATTTTTGTAATATTTGTAATAGCTGTGAATGATCTAAAGTTTTGTATTTATTTTTTATGTTTCATGTACGGAGAGGGTGGCGCAACGAACGGAGACAGCATCTTCGCTGCCGGGACCGGAGAGAAAATTGCTGGCCACTATACGTCGCGGGTCGACAGCCAAAGAGCAACAGAAGATCCTGAAACCGAGTTGTTGCGTCGTGCTTCTAAAAATTAAAAAATTGAGAATTTGTAATGTTTGTACAACGATGACGACATAGAAAGTTTAGTCTTGTTGTAAATGTTCAGTCCTGTCTTGTCAAGGCTCAGGTTCACGTCTATAAGTAGTAAGATAATAAACTAGTGGATGCTACAAAAGTTTAAATACGTGTTCCGAGAATTTATTTATGAAGAATTATGTGAATGATTTAATAATATATTTGACAAGATTATTAATTTTTGACAAAGTTAATCGCGAGTTTGAATATCGAAAGTTTATTCAATGTGATTCTAATATTTATTAAATCAGATAACGTGCATTAATATAATTTCTGAGGAGAAACAGACGACATCTAAATTTAAAAAAGTTTGCGCAAACCAATTGACCTGAGTGACGTAATTCTGCGCATACGACTCAAATGATGTTTTACAGTTTCGTTCAAGAGCCATTCTGAGACAATTTAAAAAGAATATAAATAATTTTGAAGTGTGTTGTAACTGACGTAGGTGACGAAGTCTACACATGGTCATATGTTAAAAGAAAATCGTTCATACAAAACTTACGTCGTTACACTACAACGTGGCGACCTTATAAACAAGACTTTTGTGCAACTAAGACACACAGGTACGAAACAAAACATCAAGAGTCCTTCGGAAGTCAACGCGAGTTTTCGTGGAGCCTTCACCAGCCAGCGGCGACATCGCGGGTGTGGGCGTCTGACGGAGCGCAGCCAAGCAGTACGGTCACGCAGCTATTCCACGAGAAGGCGCATCTGTTGGGCAGCAGCTGAACGCTGCAAACCCCGACAGCCTTTTTTCTCCCTAAACTAACAGGCCCAGTACTTCAGCTGGGGGGCGTTCCTCCGGCTGGTATTAGAGGTGTTGCTGAGGGCTTCGCCTGTCCACGGTGGGGCCGGGCGTGGTTGCAGCCAGTGACGTCTCCGGTGTTCAACTCAGCGTCCTGCCGGTTACGGAAGCGGAGTCCCAGCATCTCAGCGGCTGCATCGACGGCTGTTACATCTGCAGCCAATAGCAGCACACTGATCATCGAGAACTACAAATTACAATATTAGTGTCCGGTGAGTCTGTTTTAAGTTGGAAGTGGAGTGTTGTATGTAGGGAGTGTGCTTTTATAGGATTGTTGATTACAAGTCTGCGTGTGTAACTAGTTAATATCTTACAATAATGTCGGGAAGTGAAATGTCAGACGAAGAGCAATCTATGTCCGATAGGAGCATGAGATCCCTTTTTAGGGCGATTGCTAAATTAAAACAATCTAACGAAGAATCTACTGCTAAATTAAAACAGGAATTAAAACAATCTAACGAAGAATCTACTGCTAGATTAAAAGAGGAACTAAAACAGGAATTAAAACAGTCTAACGAGGAATCTACTGCTAGATTAAAAGGAGAGCTAACAAAATCTACAGACAAGTTACAGGAATATCTTAATGAAACCAGTCGAGAATTAAGTGATAAAATAGAGGCTTCTAGAGCTGAAATGCAGGAAAAACTAGTAGGACTTAGTAATAAGATTGCTGATAATTGTAAAAGGTTAGAAGAACATATCCAGGAATCGCGTGAGGAAAAAGCTCGCATGGGAAATGATATTACTGACTTAACTAAGAGACTAGACAATGTCAATGTCTTAGTTGTAAATGAAATAGAGCAAAATAACGATAAGTTACGAGATGAATTTTCTATGCAAACAGAAACTGTTCGTAGAGAATAATTAGAATCTATTAAAGAGGTTTCTACCAAACCTGTAGAGATTTCTTCAATAGATAATGTAGAATTAGAGATATTAACTCATCGAGTAGAGAAAGATCATACTGAAATAGAAAACATGAAATTTTTAATTACCGAGATATGCAGTAACCTTGAGACTTCCAAAGGTAATAACATTGACGAAGGTACAGAGCGTTCACATAGTGAAAACAGTCAAGAGTCGATATTAGCTAACCGTGTATCCAATACAGAAATGCGAATACAGGAAATTACTAAACGGTTATCGGAATTAGATAATAATGAAAACATTTGAAGTAGTAGAAGTAGTAACGTAATCAGAGACAACAGTCGCATCGTGTTTGCTAGCTCGGACGACAACAATACAAATAAAGAAAACACGGCAAGCCAGTCCGATGCAACTCCATCTCTCCAATCTAAACAAAATCCAACTATGTCTCTCGCAGAATGTTGGGGTGATATAACGACAAATTCAAATGTAGCAAGTCGATTTCCTGTATTCAAACCAGGAGGCGAACTTCACCCTGTAATCTTTATAAAAGCTTTTGAAACTTCATTATCTCCTAAATGGAGTAATGAAAAACGGATTCAATTTGTAATAGGACATTTAGAAGCAGAAGCTGCGGAATGGGCAGTACTGCATATAACTGAATTTAGGGACTGGGATTTAGAGTTGTTAGACCCTCCTCCTTATTCTAAACGGTGGAGAGGTTATAAGAATTATTTAGAATGGCATTTAAACCGTGCTAAATCAATTTGGGAACCAATCATTCAAAGTCATCTAATACGAGTCCTAATAAGTAGGTTACCGTGTTATATAAAGGAAAGAAAAATGTTGTTCTACGAATTATTCATCCGAACGAGAAAAGGAGATCTTGTATTAGTGTGATCTCATCCTAAAAGTTCGAAGATCAATAAGGAATGTAGAAAATTCTTCTTTATCTTTGAAGGTCCATATGTTGTACATAAGATTGTACATCCCAAAGCGTTACTTCTTATGGAACCTTCATCAGGTGTAATTAAAGGATTATATAGTGCTGATCAAATGAAACCCTTCATTCCTAAATAAGTTAATATTTAGTATATGTTACATACGGAAGAGCGTTCATAGTTTATGCATGTGAAGCTTTTCGTGATAGTTACGTGTTATTTTTAAAGAAATGACAGGAAGTTTAAACAAGTGTTTTACAATAATACACCGGAACTTCAAAAAGGGAAAGATAACTAAAAGGGGATTTATATGGAAGAAAGTTTTGTTATTAGGTCAGAAGGAATTTTGTATATTTTATATTTACTCGGATAGTAGGAACCAAAGGGGATGGTTAATAACTTTAGGGACCATGGGCGTCCAGAGCTATATGGCTACCGAGAACATAGCAGAGTGCCTTTAATAGAGATTTGTAATAGTGTTAATGTAGAACCCACCAAACGGGGCTCTCTCGCTCGTTTCTCCTAAATAAATTGACATTACCTAACAAAGTGTCCGAAGGTAAAGAAAGCCGTGCCGAGGTTCTAAAGAAAGTTTTGCTTGATTTCTTCTTGACCTCGGGCATAAATAAAGCATTAGGGAAAGGAATGACGTAAAGTAAATAGTACTATTAGTTGTTGTGAGAAACTTATTAGTATTATACACTTTGGAAAGAATAACTCTAGCAAATGAATAAAACCGAAAGTAACCTATCACAATTTGAACGCTGCCGGGACCAGAGAGAAAATTGCTGGCCACTATACGTCGCGGGTCGACAGCCAAAGAGCAACAGAAGATCGTGAAACCGAGTTGTTGCGTCGTGCTTCTAAAAATTAAATAATTGAGAATTTGTAATGTTTGTACAACAATGACGTCATAGAAAGTTTAATCTTGTTGTAAATGTTCAGTCCTGTCTTGTCAAGGCTCAGGATCATGTCTATATGTAGTAAGATAACAAACTAGTGGATGCTACAAAAGTTTAAATACGTGTTCCGAGCATTAATTTTTGAAGAATTATGTGAATGAATTAACAATATATTTGACAAGATTATTAATTTTTGACAACGTTCATCGCGAGTTTGAATCTCGAAAGTTTATTCAATGTGATTCTAATATTTATTAAATCAGATAACGTGCATCAATATAATTTCTGAGGAGAAACAAACGACATCTAAATTTAAAAAAGTTTGCGCAAACCAATTCACCTGAGTGACGTAATTCTGCGCATACGACTCAAATGATGTTTTACAGTTTCGTTCAAGAACCATTCTGAAACAATTTAAAAAGAATATAAATAATTTTGAAGTGTGTTGTAACTGACGTAGGTGACGAAGTCTACACATGGTCATATGTTAAAAGAAAATCATTCATACAAAACTTACGTCGTTACACTAGACATGCTGCAGTAATGTCATAGAGTGTAGTTGGTGTGTCATTGTACACAGCGTCTTTCAGCTTTCCCCATAGAAAAAAGAAGTTTACAGGCATCAAATCCGAGGAAACAGGCCGGCCAACGTACACGTCCTCTGCTCAAACCCGAGTTGGAAACAGTTCGTGAAGTCAAGCTGTAGTATTTGTGCACTATGGACTGGACAGCCGTCATGTTGGTATTACAGGTTCCTCCTAGTCTGCAAAGGAATTTTTCTAGCACCCTTGGAAAATGGTCTGTTAGAAGGCCGCCAAGCTCGTGTGCATTGTGAAATCTTATGGGACTTAACTGCTAAGGTCATCAGTCCCTAAGCCTACACACTTCTTAACTTAAATTATTCTAAGGACAAACACACACACCCATGCCCGAGGGAGGACTCGGACCTCCGCCGGGACCAGCAGCACAGTCCATAACTGCAGCGCCCTAGACCGCTCGGCTAATCCCGCGTGGCACAAAACATTAGACATGATACATCTTGAGTATCCTGCCTTAATGCCCATGTTCAGAAGTTAACACGGCTCTCAAAATCGTTTCGAGTCAGCTCTTGATGGAGAGAGATGTAATGGGGATGGAACCTACATCGATGGAGAATGCTTACGGCTCTCGCCTAACTGATGCCACTTTCTCGTGCGATTGCGCGGGAGCAAACGTGCGAATCAATTGCAACAGCAGAAAGAATTTTGATTTCCCCCCTGCTCTGTCGTCATTGCTTCTTCTGTTACGTTGTCTAGGTCCTACTCTACACTTTCACGTTAGTGTTTGAACAGATTGATAAATAATTGCCTAGATTGTTGATGTCTATTGGGATGTCTTGCCGCATACACATGCACTCAAGGACAAACAATTACACTGTAAGCAAACAAAACAGCCTCGTAACAAGTGTTGGTATGGAAACTTTTCAAAACACGATTTCTCGTGAACGTCTTCCACTAGCGTCCTACAACGAACACTACTGTCTTACAAATTACCCTAAGTTTTGTTTTTCAATGTCAATAGACATTGTTCCACCTGAAAAGGTGTATGTTTGCACAAAAAACGCTCTTTCTAAGTATTATCAAAATATGTTTATTGACTAATAATACGAGCACCTGACAACCAACCCATTCTGTGAAAATCGCACATGAATAGCACTTTCCATTTCCGCACTAGGTTCAGGTGAGTCACTCCGAAGGTTTCATTACTAATAATATTTCACTTTATACTCTGCCAGTTCTGCAGTTCAGCATATTATCTTAAATATTAATGACATCACGATACTCTTTAGCGCAGTTGATTTGTCACGTCTTGCTCTGTAAACATCCCAGGAAATTCACTAGTGCCGGCCGCTGTGGCCGAGCGGTTCTAGGCGCTTCAGTCCGGAACCGCGCTGCTGCTACGGTCGCAGGTTCGAATCCTGCCTCGGGCATGGATGTGTGTGATGTCCTTAGGTTAGTTAGGTTTCAGTAGTTCTAAGTTCTAGGGGACTGATGACCTAAGTCCCATAGTGCTCAGAGCCATTTGAACCAACCATTTGAAATTCGCTAGTTCAGCTGAAGTCAATATGTTCGGGTTATGAATCAGCAACTGCCCTCCTTAGCGTTACTGGTATTTGCTGAGGCAAGTTAGTTTAAACATCACACCACCACACGCTGTTCGCCGAATCACTGTCGTTACAAGGCCGCAGCCTCACAACGGTGCATTTACGAGCAGCTGTTATCGCTTCGACGTGCCCTTCCCTACTCTGACCTTGTTATAGGCTTTTTTTCTAATCTAATACATACGCCGCAAGCCACCGTACGATGCGTGGCGGAAGATACTCTGTATCTTTACTAGATATTTCCTCTCCTGTTCCATGCGCAAATAGAGCTAAGGAAACACGACTGCTTGTATGCCTTCGTATGAATCCTAATTTCTGGTATCTTATTTTCGTGGTCCTTACGCAAAAAGTATGTTGGCGGTGGGGTAGTAGAAATGTTCTGCAGTCACCTTCAAATGCCAGTTATCTAAATTTTCTCAGCATTCTTACTCAACCAAAAACGTCACCTTTCCTTTCAGGTTTACCATTTCAGTTCCTGAAGTGTCTCCGAAATACTTACATGTTTTTCGAAACTATAGGTAACAAATCCAGCAACCGTACGTCTTCTTTTAATCCTACCTGGTGCGGATCCCAAACACGCAAACAGTACTCAAGAATGGGTCACACTAATGTTCTTTATGCGGTCTCGTTTACAGATGAACCACACTTTCCTAAAATTCTCCCAACGAACCGAAGTCGACCATTCGCATTTCCTGCCACAAATCTTATATGCCCGATCCATTTCATATCGCTTTGAAACTTTACGCCCTGATATTTAAATCACGTGACTGTGCTCTACTAATGCTGTATCCGAACATTACGCCCTTGTTTTCCTACTCGTCCGCAATAACTTACATTTTTCTACATTTAGAACAAGTTGCCATTCGTCACACCAACTAGGAATTCTGTCTGAGTCATCTTGTATCCTCTTACAGTCACTCAACTTCGACATCTTCCCGTACGCCACTGCATCATCAGCAAATAACCGCAGATTGCTTTCCACCCCGTCTTCCAGACCATTTATGTATATAGTGAATAAAAGCAGTCCTATCACAGTTTGTCAGTCCCCTAGGGCACTCCTGACAATGCCTCTATCTCTGATGACCACTCGCCATCGAATACGGTATATTCGATTCTATGACTTAAGAAGTCTTTGAGCCACTCTTATATCTGCAAACCTATTCCACTTGCAGTCTGCAGTGTAACATCATGTAAATTGCATTTAGAAAAATCTATAAATGTGTAATCTGTCTGTTGCCTTTCATCCATTGTTAGCAGCTGTGATTTACATGAGCGATGCTTTCTAAAACCGTGCTGATTCGTGGATAGAAGATTTCTAGGAAATTTATTATATTCGAACTTCGAATCCAGCAGCAAACCTTTGTTAAAGTTATTGGTCTGTAATCTTGCGGGTCCATTCGATTGCGCTCCTTATGTACAGGAATTAGCTGAACTTGGTTCCAGTCACTTGGAACTTTGGGCTGGGTGAGAGATTCGCGACAAATGTAACCTAAGTGAGTGGCCAGCGGCGAACAGGACTATTTGTAGAACCAAACTAGAATTCCATCTTGATCTCTTCCTCCATCCTCTAGAGTACTGGTGGAAGTTCGATAGCTAGGACACTTACGGCTGATTTGACTTATTCTATACCACCTCAGAACGTACAAACCGGCCGAAGTTGTTCTTGGTCTTGAGGTAGCACCGCTAAAGGAGATAAAAAATGATTATCTGGATATTTGACTACTTACGCGATAGTCGGTATGACCTGAGGCAAAAAAACAAAAAAAATAAAAAAGTAAAAAATTGTCAAACGCTTTTCTGTGCTGTAAATTACGTCTGATGCGTGTCACTTTTGTTACTTAAACGTAGAAAAACGCTGCTACTATGAATTTCTTGTTTATTTATTTATCTTTTATTTTTATCTAACCTGTGTGGCGCATTACCGCCTGTCATCTGTGGTTAGAGCATTTATTATCAGTGGGTATTGAAATATACATCATCTTATAACTAACCCGAACACCACCGATTTTTTATGTGAGTACATTTTCTGTTACTTCATGTGGTTCGGTATCAGTCGTACTGCCGCAAGCACGTCTCATGATATACACAATTCCCAAATCCACCATGTGAATTAAAAATCATCAATAAAATGATTGGTCGCAAATTAATTTATTTACAGGTTTCGGTAAGTCAGACGCAGTTGTAGTAAAAATAAGTAAATACCTTATAAGAAGGATCCCTCAGGAAAATATATGACCTTTGGGAAGCTGTTTCCACCAATAATTAGAAAGAAATATCAAAGCATGAAACACAAAGGTGGGGACATAACGTACAGAAAATACGGCTCTCTTATTTCTGAAGTCAGATGTGAAACTGATCGTTCGTCGAGATCATAGTGGTAAGGAAAACAGCTGCGGCCGTCAGATGGCATTACGAGCCATACAGACAGTAGCTGGCCATCAAAGAGCACAACCATTAGTAGAGCATGCGAAGTATAGATCGATTACATACTAACTGAACTTGAAAGTCATTGACGTGTGAAACAACAAAAACACGAATGATAGCTGTTAAAAATAACAGAACTAGAGGAAATATTAACTGAAATTTAAAATAAAATAAAGTGCAAGGTATAAATGCAGAAAAATCATGACATAATTTCACAAACGATTACAACAGTAGAATGTCATGTGATATACTTACACAGTCAATTAACAATAGAGGCACTTCCTTTACCCAGCGATACACAGTAGTATAAATGAAAACTGATACATACGCACTACAAAGATATATGACTTACCAACGTTAAAACGTGAAATGAGAAACAGCAAAAATAATCTTATACACACGCTATGATAAAATAAGTAATTTGGAAGCTCTGCTGAACCCAGAATACAGTAAAGGAAGTATGGTGTATGCAGGCCATATAATAAAATCATCCTGCAATAAAATTATATGCATATCTTGTCATCTTTAAAAACAGGAGAAACATGGGAATAAACGCAGCAGTAATGATTGAGTAATCATAAGACAGTGTAAAAACAGAAAGTAAAATTTGCTTTATTATAATTACATTCTTCGACCAAAATGTTTATTTATAACCAGGTAATCAATTTGCGGTTGGTAATGACCTTCTTCAGACCCAAGTAGAAACGTGTTACATGATATATGTCGCCCCATTATATGTGATAGTGCAATCAAAATCATAAGCCATTTGACTGCACCATTACACATGATTGGGTGATATATAAAATGCAGCACGTTTCTACTCAGTTTACCGACCGTAAATCAAATACCTGATTACAAATAAACATTGTGGTCCAAGATTAGAATTGTAACAAAGCAAATATTTTTCTGGATCACTAAAAACGTTTTCGTCACTATGTCAGAACCTAGATACCGACACGTATATGAACACTGCATATATAAAAGCTGAAATATTGTAGGAACTAAGTGCTTTGTGTCCATATCATTACACATATCGCACAGAATAAACTGTAGACCATTCCTAATACGCGGGCCTAACTTCAATCCACAAAGGATTGTAGTAGGGTGTAGTGTCGAAGTGTGACAAGAAGCTACCGTATACCAGAACATAGAACCCTCTGCACTGAGAAAATAAAATAAGTTAACATCGATTCGGATAGACGACACTTACGTCAATAGGGGGGAGGGTGTAAGGGATGGAAGAGAAGAAGAGAGAGTAAGATAAGTTGCAAGAGAAACGGTAATACTAAGAGTTACTGAAAGTGTAACATTTATCCCATAGCGCATCCGAAAGAAATGAAGAAAGGAGACTAAGGTAAGGCATAAAAATAGTAATACTGAAAGACGCATAATGTTTGACATGTTTCACATAGCACATAAAATTCCAAAATTACGATTCGGCTATGCACAGCAGAAGTAATTGACAGTACCAAGTAAGAAACTGAGAAACCACACAGACAGAATCAACACTCACAGCGTCAGTTTGTGTAAATACAAAACAGAAGGACAGCATTTCACTCTTAGACCGTCTCTAACTCGACAGGTATTCAGTTGAAATAACCATGACAATCCCTAGCCCCACCGTGTAACCTCCCGGTACAAAAAATATGTTCTGCGTTTTGATGTTGATATGTCACATGCTTTTATTATATGTACATATTTTTTCTATTATATATCGTTGGGTAAAAAAAAAAAATGTTACCAGTGCCTTAACTGTAGTTGCTTATGTAACTATGTTACCTTCCATACCTATATTGTAATCTTTTATGAAACTGTGTCATTATGGTTTTGTGTTTATATCATCCACTTCTTTTTAATTAATGTTTCATTAAATAATTCCCCTCGTTCTACCATTTTTAACACCAAACGTACTGAACGAATTCTGTATATTATTTCGTAGGAAACAGTATAAACTCGGTAACTACAGTAATGCTGTGAGCCTCTGTAAGACATATAGTTGTAAGTGTGCTGCTAGATTAGTCAGTCTGACTAACATCATTTTATCTGTTGATGAAACCAATATTCTGAATGAAGGTCTTAATCAGCGTATTGCTCCTCATATAAGTGAGAAGTTAAAGGAAAGTACGATAGTGGTGGCGAAGTCTGTGAGTGGAATTGCTAAGTTATCGAAGTCTCAATCGCGAAAACTGTGAAATTTTTTAACGATGCACATATTTTGTAATTTAAACATCCTATTGAAAAGTTTCAAAATGATCTAAAAACATTTGTTGAGTAGAGTGATATTAATTTACTGCCAGTAATAATAAGAAAATTATATTGATGATGAATCCAAACATTCAGGAACTTAGGTCCCAAGTGAAGTCCCATAAGTAAAGACATCCCATAAAGTCGACTGTTAACGACTGTTTGAGCCTCAATTGATTTTGAAACAAAAATTTAAAATTGTAATGTACTTTTCGTAAGGTGTAAAAAATTTATATGACCTCACAGATAAGATCACAATCGTGACTGGTGAATGGCTAGCTTCTCCCAACATTGTTAATTTATATTCAAGCTTACCGGTAAATAAAACACTCTTAAAAATTTCCTGCAGCACAAAAAACTTCTTTCTTCATCAGTTACAAATATACTCAGCCAACAGTGCTAGTTTGGCAGAGATCTTTGTTAATAATTTGGAGAGTCGATTTTTCACCTTGAATTGAGTTTGTACCCACTGTTTTGTCGTATCAACGTTATGCTGATATGTTTATCGACTATGAAGATGATGGCGATGAGATTAACAACTTGGGTAGATATTTCATTTCCATTCATCCTAATATTCCATTGTCTAGAACTGAGCTCGAACGAATCTATAAATTATTTAGACATTACGATCAGTAGGTAAGGAAGAAAGCTTGATTTCGAATTTTTTTGTAAACCAGCATGTACTGATATCATTATTAACAGCGACTCACGCCAGCCTCCGTCTACAAACGAGCATATTTTTGCTGTGTGGTATATAAACTTCTGAAAGTCGGTATGATACAGGAAGCTAGACACAAAGAATTGCACGTTATTATTCAGGTGCGTGTGGCTAATGGGTACAAGGCAAGAAGTATCCGAACATTGTCTGATTCTATAAAATAGAGAAATAACTCACTCAGAAATAAAAAGGGCAAATACACAACAAGTACCTTACATTGGCTCTGATTGTGAAAAAACTACTAACGCGTTAAAAAAAAGATAATGTCTTGCGAATGCATATCTGCCGTTGAGCCATGATGTAGGACAGAAGCTGCATAACATTTTTAGTACATCTGGAGTGTGTAAGATACAATGTGCGGACCATGGGAGATTTTACATTGGTAAGACAGATACAGATTTTTCAACTCGATGTAGAGAGCACATCTGTCCTAACAATTCTTGCGCGTTAGCGCATCATTTGAAACAGCGGAAACATGGTTTGCCACTAATAAGCGTACCCCATGTAGCTACTATTCGGTGGTTACTGGATGTCCTGGAGGAACTTGAGAAATTTATACACATCGAATATGTCTACGGCATCGTTTATTGAATGAACAAAAGGGATTCGGTAGGAATTGGTTTTTTGCTTTCTTCGAGAACATTTTGAAAGAATGTGAGTGAATAACAGGACATCGACTCTTCTTCTACGACAGTTACTTGTCAGTTTGTGTAGTAGGCTCCATTTGCTCTTATTGCGTACTAGTCGTACAGTCACGAACTGGAGACGCCTGGTTGTTTTCTTTCATTACGTGTCACCTATGCCTTCGCTGTCTCTTATCAGCAGCGTCAAGTGCTTTAAAGTGGCGTCTTCGGGTTTGAGTACCGCGGTGATGTGATATGGATATCTTCGCTGAGAGCCGACAAGCAAGAAAAATCACGTGTATCGCCGTCGGTCGCACGCACGACACTTACACTTGTGTGTGGGTATGATCGATGAAGCGTACGCTTTGTCATTGTGAAATATGGCGGTAGCATTGTGGTACCACTTGTCGTTGACAAATTGCAAAGCAGACAGAGAGAGACGGGAGGGCAGTGGTAGAGGGAGGAATGTGCATTTCCCTCGTTAGTATAACAGCTTCCTGCGAACTATCACTTACTACAACGGTATCAAAGGTAACTGCTAAGTGGCGCTGATGAAGCTCTCACGTAGACGATAATCTGTATTCCCTCACCTAGATTCTTTAACTTCCATGTATAAAACGGCTTCAAAGGCTACTTTCCAAATGAGATTATGTTGTGAAATGAAATGAACGTATGGCATTGTTGGCCGGGAGGCCCCATTCGGGGAAGTTCGGCCGCCGTATTGCAAGTTCTTTCTAGTTGACGCCACATTGGCGACTTGCGAGTGAATGATGATGAAAATGATGATGAAGGACACACAACACCCAGTCCCCTGCGTGGTAGGCGGTGACGCTACCGCTACGCTACGGAGGCGGACAGATTATGTTGTAATTATAATACTACAGAAGTTCTCATTATCAAACTCTGGATGAGTATGGTCTTGCTAACCTGCGTCTCAATGTTTGAGACACATCTGTTGAACTGTGTGTCGTACAGTGATGATATAATTTTGCAAGAATATTCAGCGATACATGTGCATACTCTGCGCAAAACGTTTTGCGGATAGATTAGGTAGCAAAGAAGTAATATGTTTAAAACATGATTCCTCATTCTGAAGTTTTCCAACATGAACAGAGAAAATGTACTAAGCGATGATTTTTATTTTTATTTTTAATTATTTTGTAGGAGATGTCACAGAGAAAAAGTTAAAAAAAGATTTGAAATTACATGAAAAGTTCGTTGTAAGTCTGTGTAAATTGTGCGCAGTGAGTCATGCTGCCTGAAATACAATCACTTTCTAACTTTGATACTTGACTTGTTGTGTTACAGCTTTAAAGTGAGGTTGCACCACTTAATAAATAGATGAAGAAGGTATTTTAAATTTTTAAATTCCGTCAAGTTACTCTGTCTGTCAAACTGATGCACCCAGGAGACATTCTCACGTCGTACACGTAACACCATCGATATTTATATAAATTATTAAAATTACGGTTCTCGGTAATATTTATAACGGTGACCAGAGCGCATTAATGTTGTTCGTATTTAGTGCTATTACTGGATCTGGTAAGGTACACACTGAGGACAGGAGTCGTCACATATACAGATGTCGGTAGTATCACGTATACGAGATATAAAAGGGAAATGCATTTGCACGAAATTAGTAGACTTTGAACTCCTAATGTTAGTTGGAGATAGACACATCAGACATTTCATTTCGGAAATCGTTAGGGAACTCAATATTTTGAGATCCAAAGTGTCAAGAGGCTGCCGAGAATACCAAATTTCAGACTTTACCTCTCGTCACGGACAACCCAGAGGCTGACGGGCTTCACCTAACGAGCTAGAGCAGCGGCGTTTGGGTAGAGTTGTCAGTGCTAACAGACAAGCAACACTGCGTCAAATAATCGCAGCTATCAATGTGGGACGTACGACGAACGAGTCCGTTAGGACAGTGAAGCGAAATTTGGAGTTAATTTGCTGCGGCAGTAGACTAGTGACACGTCTGCTAACAGCACGATATGGCACCTCTCCTGGGATAGTTATCATGTCGGTTGGACCCTAGGTGACAGGAAATTCTTGGCCTGGTCTGATAAATCGCGATTTCAGTTGGTAAGAGCCAATGGTAGGGTTCGAGTGTCGCACAGGCCCCGAGGAAACCATGGACCCAATTTGTCAACAACACACAGTGCAAGATGGTGATGGATCGATAATAGTGTGGGCTGTGTACATGGAATAGACTGAATCCTCTGGTCCAGTTGAACAGATCATTGAAAAAATGGCTCTGAGCACTATGGGACTTAACATCTGAGGTTATCAGTCCCCTAGAACTCAGAACTACTTAAACCTAACTAACCTAAGGACATCACACACATCCATGCCTGAGGCAGGATTCGAACCTGCAACCGTAGCGGTCGCGCGGTTACAGACTGAAGCGCCTAGAACCGCTCGGCCACCGCGGCCGGCCAGATCATTGACTGGAAATGGTTACGTTTGACTGCTTGGAGACCATTTGTAGCCACTGATGGCCCCAAACGTGTCACAGGGCCACTATTGTTAGTGATTGCTTTCAAGAACGTTCTCACCAATTGGACTGAATGATTTGGCCACCCAAATCGTCCGACATGAATCTCTTCGAACATTTACGGGAGATAATTGAGAGGCCAATTCGTGCACCGGCAACACTTCCGCAGCTATGGACGGCTACAGTTATAGCATGGCTCAGTATTTCTGCAGGGGACTTCCAACTACTTGTGGAATCAATGGCACGTCGAGCTGCTGCACTGCACCGGGCAGTACGAGGTTCGACACCGTATTGGGAAGCATCCCATGACATCTTATTTGGAGGTATCCCATGACTTTTATCACCTCAGTCTCAAAGGAGTGTGAACAGCGTCAGATGTTGATCACTGTGGAGGACACGGAACTGCCACGTGAACGAATCAGATAGCATTATCATAATTTGGAAGGTGCGTTAGTGTGGAACTCCATTTGGTTCAAATGGTTCAAATGGCTCTGAGCACTATGGGACTCAACATCCTAGGTCATAAGTCCCCTAGAACTTAGAACTACTTAAACCTAACTAACCTAAGGACGTCACACACACCCATGCCCGAGGCGGGATTCGAACCTGCGACCGTAGCAATCCCGCGGTTCCGGACTGCAGCGCCAGAACCGCTAGACCACCGCGGCCGGCACTCCATTTGGCCGGCTGGTCGTATCTACATCTACATCTACATCCATACTCCGCAAGCCACCTGACGGTGTGTGGCGGAGGGTACCTTGAGTACCTCTATCGGTGCTCCCTTCTATTCCAGTCTCGTATTGTTCGTGGAAAGAAGGATTGTCGGTATGCCTCTGTGTGGGCTCTAATCTCTCTGATTTTATCCTCATGGTTTCTTCGCGAGATATACGTAGGAGGGAGCAATATACTGCTTGACTCTTCGGTGAAGGTATGTTCTCGAAACTTTGACAAAAGCCCGTACCGAGCTACTGAGCGTCTCTCCTGCAGAGTCTTCCACTGGAGTTTATCTATCATCTCCGTAACGCTTTCACGATTACTAAATGATCCTGTAACGAAGCGCGCTGCTCTCCGTTGGATCTTCTCTATATCCTCTATCAACCCTATCTGGTACGGATCCCACACTGCTGAGCAGTATTCAAGCAGTGGGCGAACAAGCGTACTGTAACCTACTTCCTTTGTTTTCGGATTGCATTTCCTTAGGATTCTTCCAGTGAATCTCAGTCTGGCATCTGCTTTACCGACGATCAACATTATATGATCATTCCATTTTAAATCACTCCTAATGCGTACTCCCAGATAATTTATGGTATTAACTGCTTCCAGTTGCTGACCTGCTATTTTGTAGCTAAATGATAAAGGATCTATCTTTCTGTGTATTCGCAGCACATTACACTTGTCTACATTGAGATTCAATTGCCATTCCCTGCACCATGCGTCAATTCGCTGCAGATCCTCCTGCATTTCAGTACAATTTTCCATTGTTACAACCTCTCGATACACCACAGCATCATCCGCAAAAAGCCTCAGTGAACTTCCGATGTCATCCACAAGGTCATTTATGTATAATGTGCTAAACCCAGGTTTGTGGGGCATTCCGACGTGACGATGCCTCGGGTTTTGGCGGCATGAGCATTTGAGGACACACAGCTCTTCGTCAAAGTTCGGTTGACCACATCTGACGGACACAAAGAATGATTCTTGTATCGTACACCTAGCACATCTAAACCGATTTACGTCTGGGCCCTTTACCTGAAAACAAGTAAGGGTATCCCTGCGACATTCTGTGTCATTCTGCAGCACTGGTCGGAGACCAATAGCAACCTGACTATATAATTACAGGTCCATGTGTAAGCTGCCGTTGACACCACTACACAAACATCTGTGTTTTGATTGTTGCCATTAGACACAGAGTCAAGGACTGCTGATGAATGCCATCCCATTGTGTTCCGCGATGAACTTCGGTTCTGCACTACCTTGGTTGATCATAGTCAGCGACTATGGTGGCTACTTTTGTCTTTCAGTGGTTTGGGGTGTTGTTCATGGGGTCATAGTGTGGGTCATTATCATATGTCTTCAGGTCACAGCTGGTGTGACTCAGAGAACTCAGACAACACAATGATACGTAACGAATATACTCTCCCCAATGTGTTAGCTTTCATGGGACAATATCGTAGTGACAGTTTTCAATAAGGCAGTGCTCGTCGACATATGGCACTTGTCTCAACGCACTATTTGCGCGATACTGATGCACTCTCGCCGATCAGCGGCTTACTGAAACCCTTCCCAACCGATTCAGTGCACGAATCCAGGAAATAACATCACATACCCTCTCAACTCGACAAGTTCCAATTTTATCCCTCATCCCATTTCAAGGAGATAGTGTGTAATTAAAGATTTAAAACCTCCTGTTAGTGCTATATCCATGATGAGTCTCAAATAAGTCTATTAAATTTTTTTTGTCATCTAGTTATCAGGTTTGCTTCGTATACGGTTACATTAAATTTACGAACGAATATAATAATACCCTAATCGATCTTCAATGTTCACAAGGTAGTTCTTTACGTCTTTGTCGGTTTTGGGATCTGCAAATCCGAGTGATACCGCAACAAAGAAAAGTTCTTCGGACAAGTACTGGCTCAGGAGCGAATAGGTGATTTATGGTGCGCTCTTAGGGAAGTGGAGTATAACAAATGCGTTATAGCTTCTGCTAAAATGCCCCCAGATATGGGCTCACTGTGGACCATTGCGCGTGAAAAATAATGCCGTCCTCTAAATCACATGACGAGTTCTGAAGCAGAGTTAAGGACGAATATCGAAGGTCTGACAAAGCCGTGACAACCCTATTGTGCCCCGCTCTCTGTATTTCCGAACTGGAGGAAAGAAAAATGACACTGGTTGTTATATACCTCACAATACGAATCACTGTAATCGAAAATATATAAGAGTGTTTGTCCTTTCTGTGCAAGTAACTTGAATTTGTTTCCGAAATTGAACATAAAATATTCAACGGTCTGCACGGGATGGCACTGTTATCTAGGACATTATGGACATAACGCACAGAGGCTTTACCTAACTTGAGCAATTGAAATGGAAACGTTTATTTATAACAACATGTTTATTGCTGTAATATCTTGAAATGCATCAATGAAGCAGTCGCGCACTTTACGCACAACATAGCAAATTGGATCGATCTATATACAATCCAATGTTATAATAGCGCTTTATAACCGCTCAACACAATAACTTTCAAACTCAAGCAATGGCAGAGCTAGAGAGCAGTGGTAGACTTTAGACACTCCTAAAAAAGCTCCGAATTTTTTATTCTGTTCTCAATATCGGCTGAGTTATTAATGTCGTGCATGTTAGATGGTCGTCTTTCCCGATTCGCTGACACAATTTGCAACGCTCTGCCGGTGGAGGGTTCCGAATTACAGCCCGTAATATGCTGATGTGTAACGTAACTATTTCGTGCTTTCTAGCAGCAGAAAACGTACCTCCAATAATTTATTTTTAAGTCATCAGCGTTCTAAATGGTTTGATGTGACCCGCCGTCAGCTCCCCTCCTGTGCCAACCTTCTCACATCAGCGTAGCACTTGCAACCAAGGTCCTCAATTATCTCCTGAATGTATCCCAATCTCCGTCTTCATTCCCTGATGTCTTAACAAATGTCCTACCATCCTGTCCCTTCTTCTTGTCAGTGTTTTCCAAACATTCCTCTCCTTGCCACCCAATTTTCAACCACCTAAGCCCCCCTAATTTTCAGCATTCCTTTGTGTCTCCACATCTCAAACACTTCTCTTCTGCTCCAGGTTTCCTACAGTCCATGCA
Organism: Schistocerca americana; assembly: GCF_021461395.2. Lineage (NCBI taxonomy): Eukaryota > Metazoa > Arthropoda > Insecta > Orthoptera > Acrididae > Schistocerca > Schistocerca americana. The sequence continues at coordinate 157,153,212 of NC_060119.1, read as the reverse complement.
TACAATGCTCAGCTCCAAAAGAAGATTCTCAGAAATTTCTTCTTCAAATAGAGGCTTATTTTTGATACTAGTAGTTTCCTGTTGGTCAGAAATGCCCTCTTTACCAATGCTAGTTTGCTTTTTATATCCTCCTTGCGCCGTCCCTCGGGGGTTATTTTGCTGCCTAGGTAGCAGAATTCTTTAACTTTATCTACTTCGTGATAACCAGTTATGGTGTTAAGTTTCTCGCTCTTCTTGTTTCTGCTACTTCTCGTTATTTCGTCTTTCTTCGATTTACTCTCAATTCAAACTCTGTGCACATTAGACTCTTCATTCCATTCACCAGATCATGTAATTCTTCTTCACTTTCGCTGAGGGCAGCAATGTCATTAGCGGATCTTAACGTTGATATCTATTCATCATGAAATCAATCTTTCTTTTATTTCTGTCGTTGCTTCTTCGACATATAGACTGAAGAGCAGGGGCGAAAGGCTACATCCATATATTGTACCATTTTCAATACGTCCACTACGTTCTTGGTCTTCCATGGTTATTGTTTCCTCTTGGTTCTTGTATACATTTTGTATTACCCGTCTTTCCTGATAGCTTACCCCTACTTTTCTCCAAATTTCAAACATCTTGCACCCTTTTAAGTTGTTGAACACTTTTTCCAGGTCGACAAATCCGACGAACGTGTCTTGATTTTTCTTTCTTGTTGCTTCCTTTATCATCCAAACGTCAGAATTTTTCCCTCTGGTGCGTCTACCTTTCCTAAACCGAACTCATCTTCATCTAACACAACCTTAATTTTCTTACTTTCAGCAACTTGGATGCATGAGCTGTTAAATTGATTATCCGATAATTCTCGCACTTGACAGATCTCGTAATCTTCAGAATTATGTGGAGGATGTTTTCTTGGAAAGGCAGATGGTATATAACCAGCCTCGTTCATTCTAAACATCAACGTGAACAGCCGTTTTATTGCCACATACCCAATGATTTTAGAAATTCTACTAGAATGTTGTCTATCTCTCCTGCCTTATACAATCTTAAGTCTTCCAAAGCGCTTTTAAATTATGATTCTAATATTCCCTCTTCTTCTATATCGACTCATGTTCCTTCTCACGTCACGTCAATAAACACGTCTTCCTCCACATAGAGACCTTGACACACTCTTTTCCACCTATTCGCTCTCTCCTCTGCTTTAATAGTAGAATTCCCATTGCACTCTCAGTGTTTTAATTTCACCGAAGATTGATTTGACTTTTCTATATGTTAAGTCAGTCCTTCCAACGATCATTTCTTTTTTGCTTTCTTCACATTTCTCCTTAACGTCCCTGCACTTCCTGTTTATGTCATTCCTAAATGACTTGTATTTCTTTATTCCTGATAATCCCAGGACATTTTTGGGGTTCCTCCTGTAATTGGTCACCTGAAGTATTTCTTCAGTTATCTTCTTTGTACCTATGTTTATCTTTCCAATTTCTGTGATTTCCTTTTTTCTCCATTCCTCTTCAACTGAACTATCTATTGAGCTACTACTTGTTGCAGTATCTCAGGTAACTCCGAGTGTATCTCTTCATTCCTTAATACTTTCGTATCCCACTTCTTTGCACATTGATCGTTCTTAACTACTGTCTTCAACTTCAGCCTACTCTTCATCCGAATATATACCTCACTTTGGCTGTGCCTGACAATCCAATACCTGATATCAAAATCTTTGCCTGAGTATGATGTAATTTAACCGAAATCTTTGTTTATCTCCCGGCATTTTCCAAGTATTCCTCTCCGCTTCTTGTGGTTCTTGAACAGAGTATTCGCTATTATTTCTTAAATGTAATGCAGAACTCAGTTAGCATTTCTCCTCTCTCATTCCTGTTGCCAAGCCCATCCTTTTCATGTACTCCTCGCCCTACAACGGTATTCCTATGCCCCATGACTGTTAGATTTTCGTCTTCTTCTACATAGTGAATTGCCTGTTCAGTATCCTCATATACTTTCTCTATCTCTTCAGATTGCGACGTCGCCATGTGTACTGAACTATTGTTACTGGTGTTGGTTTGTAGTGAACTATTCACCATAGCCCTCTCTCTCCTACCTTCCTGTTTACAACAAATCCTACTCACGTTATTCCATATCCTGCTGCTGTTAATATCATCTTACCGTAGTCTGACCAGATATCCTGGTCTTTTTTTCCATTTCTCTTCAGTGATGCCCACAGTATCTGAATTTCCCTTTTTTTACCGCATTCAGACCTCTGACATTCCACGCCCAAACTCGTAGACCGTTATCCTTTCGTTATCATTTTCTCATTGTCACCTCCCCCGTGGCAGTCTACTCCTGGAGATTGGAATGGGCGAAAACTCCGGAACTTTTTCCCAATGGAGAGATCATTATGACACTCGTTTAATTACAGACCACTTGTGCTTTGGATACGCGTTATGTGTATGTATTTAACGCAGTGGTTTCTATTACCTTCAGCATCCTCATGCAACTGATCACTGCTGTTTCTTCATCCTTTTTCGGAAGAGAAATCCACAGAAGTTTGAAAAATGTCTGCTGTGATGACTGCATCGTCATCAGTAGCATTTGGCGTTGAAATGTTGGTACTTTTAATGATGGAAACGGTGGTGCTAACCTCAGCGTACGAGACACAGCTCGGAGTGAAAGACTGCGTACGGTAATCGACGATACAGATCGGAATCGAGTTGATGAACTCAAAATCATCAGATAACACTGTCACAACTCCCAGATAAATGTGGCTCATCGCGATAGCGTGTGAGACCATCGCTGCAGAACAGCAATTCATAAAAGGGATTGCACGGTGGGTTCCTCGAATACTTGCTACTGAGGCGTTCAGAGGAGATTAGGCATCTGTCAACAAGTTCTTCTGCGTTTTGAGCTTTATGATGATGGATCAAAAAGGTCATCAACTCTTCAGCAGGTAAAGTGATGCTCACAGTGTTCTGTGACGTTCAAGGTGTGGTGCATTAGTAATTCATGCGTAAAGTCACCACCATATACTCTGCAAGACCCTCAGAAAACTAAAATTCGAAGACCTCGTCCACACATGGGGTGCCCTCCTGTTGAGCATTACAATCCCGAACAACACAAAACCACTGCGATATCTGCAACAGTCCGACGCCCTGGGTTCAGGAACATTGATCATCCTCTTAACTGTCCCGACTTGCCCCCATACGATTTTCATTTCTTTCCAAAACTTAAACAACACCTTCAGGGGCCTTACTTTGATAGTGATGATGCCTTGGGAGCAGAGGTGTGGATGCGGTACCTTCAAAAAAAGTCAAAAATTCTACAGTAACGGTATCAACAAACTTATCTCTTACTGGAAGAAACGTGTTCACTATCAGCTTGACTATCTTGAGACATAAATATGTAGACATGATGAGTAAAGATATATGCTAATAACATTTGTTTTGTTTAAAAAGCTTGAAGAGTTTTCAGGTACTGCGTTTCTGGATGTACTCTTATTTTTACACTCCCCCTCTCTCCATGTTGTGGTACAGCAGTCTGTTTCAAATACGATCCATCTACTGCCACACAAAATATGTTCTACGATAATTCATTGAAATTTGGTGTGCTTTTAATTTACAACCACGACTGTAAAGTATCTATTTTTAAAAGAGTCACTTGATTTTACAAGGATAAATGTTTCGCACTCATGCATATAAAAGCAACGGTAATTTTTACAATTATTTAACATAAAAGTTTTCGTAAACCTTCCACAATCGGTCCATCCACCATCCACAAGCCGTCAAGACGTACGACATACGTTCGGGCGCTAGTCAAATTTGTCCTATACTTTTTCGAGAGTGCCCGGAATTACTGCATTCGGTGTTGCTGCCATGTGGCGCCAATCTGCTGGAACGGAGGCACGAAGACGGAGTCTTTCCGAAACACCTCAAAACACCTGCATAGCGTAAGGTCAGGCGCCCTTGGAGATAAGTGGATTGGTGGGACATTCGTACGCCCATTATGACACACCCATTGCTGAGGCAGCTCATTCTTAAGAAATGATCTTACATGATAACGCCAGCGCGGAGACATTCCATCGTTTTAAACTCTGAAACTTTAGCAATGCTCTCGCAACTGTGGAAGGAACGTTCGAGTGCACGAGCTAGATGCGCCAGAGAGATAACTATTCACAACTGGCGTCATGCGCGAATTTACCCCACTTTCTATCTTCATTCATGTAAAACATTTAGTTTTGTGAAATTGGATCATGCCTTTTGCAATTTTTCTAACGTTCGAGACACACTAAACTATTCTGATCACTCGTGCTTATTCTAGTTCCGGGTTAACTATTCAAGAATTTATCTACATCTACATCTACATCCATTCTCCGCAAGCCACCTGACGGTGTGTGGCGGAGAGTACCCTGACTACCTCTATCGGTTCTCCCTTCTATTCCAGTCTCGTATTGTTCGTAGAAAGAAAGATTGTCTGTATGCTTCCGTGTCGGCTCCAATCTGTCTGATTTTATCCTCATGGTCTCTTCGCGAGATATACGTAGGAGTGAGCAATATACTGCTGGACTCTTCGGTGAAGGTGTGTTCTCGAAACTTTAACAAAATCCCGTACCGAGCTACTGAGCGTCTCTCCTGTAGAGTCTTCCAGTGGAGTTTATCTATCATCTCCGTAACGCTTTCGCGATTACTAAATGATCCTGTAACGAAGCGCGCTGCTCTCCGTTGGATCTTCTCTATCTCTTCTATCAACCCTACCTGGTACGGATCCCACACCGCTGAGCAGTATTCAAGCAGTGGGCGAACGAGTGTACTGTAACCTACTTCCTTCGTTTTCGGATTGCATTTCCTTAGGATTCTTCCAATGAATCTCAGTCTGGCATCTGCTTTACCGACGATCAACTTTATATGATCATTCCATTTTAAATCACTCTTAATGCGTACTCCCAGATAATTTATGGAATTAACTGCTTCCAGGTGCTGACCTGCTATTTTGTAGCTAAATGATATGTATTCGCAGCACATTACACTTGTCTACATTGAGATTCAATTGCCATTCACTGCACCATGCGTCAATTCGCTGCTGATCCTCCTGCATTTCAGTACAATTTTCCATTGTTACAACCTCTCGATACACCACAGCATCATCTGCAAAAAGCCTCAGTGAACTTCCGATGTCTGAGTATATCCCACCAGCCACAGCTTCCTATAAATACCACTCTTCCCGTGTTAGGGTTAAATGCACCAACATCGATCAAAAACCAAGTAACCGATGGTCCCGTGATCACACTTAAAGCTTAATCGCCAATAAGTTGTCTCTAGGCTGCACCAACATTAAATGCCACTTAGCAAAACACATTCAACTAACAGTGAATTTGACCGCTGCTAACTCCGTGTGTTACAGAGGAAAACGCCTGTTATTCGTGCAAATATAATAGTAACCGGCCTGTGGTACTTACCTGCAACCTCATTCGTACTTAAGCGCGCTTTTCAGTTTGTTATCGTGACGTGTGTATTGTCACTGCGCTGTGGAGGGCAAGAAAAGGACGCCGAATGTCTCAAAATATGAAATTGACGTCCTTTTAGAGCTGGTCGGCTGTAATCAGAAAATTTTATAATGCAAAAAAATGGAGGGGTGTAGTATTAGGGAGAAGTTGCAAGCGTGGTCAAAAGTAGCAACAAAGTTCAGTCCATGTCACCTAGCAACCATGTCCTGTAATGTTAAACTGTGGTCTTTGGTGGTTTGGTAGTAAAATGGTGGTGGTGGTTAGTGTTTAACGTCCCGTCGACAACGAGGTCATTAGAGACGGAGTGCAAGCTCGGGTTAGGGAAGGATTGGGAAGGAAATCGGCCGTGCCCTTTCAAAGGAACCATCCCGGCATTTGCCTGAAACGATTTAGGGAAATCACGGAAAACCTAAATCAGGATGGCCGGAGACGGGATTGAACCGTCGTCCTCCCGAATGCGAGTCCAGTGTGCTAACCACTGCGCCACCTCGCTCGGTGTGTAGTAAAATGCAAAACACGATTTACTCTTGCGGAAAAGTTTTGGATAATATCCGCCAGGAGAATACTTACGTGAGTAGAATCCACTATTTCAGTGACTCTAGTAAATTCATCCTGTACGCTGAAACCATCCATCACACAGTGTAAGTCTGCTCGAGAAGGAAACTTTATGTATTGTTGAGATGTTACTGTTACGATAATCGATACATCACTGATAATACTTTTCGCTATTGTGCTATGTACATTAGCACTGTCGCCAATAACTTCATTAAATGCACCAGTTGCATATCCCTTAATGTCATTAGATGTCTGTTCATGGGCAGGACAGCGTTATTCCGATAAGCAGGATGTGATTCATAATCATCACATCGTTTCTTTTGAAAGATGAAATCTCCCTTCACATTTCCTCTCGCTGTAATCTTCGAAAGGATTTCCGATTTCCACAACTACAGCAATACAGTTATAGCGAAGATTTGCCTAGTCAAGATATAACATTTCTTCATCTTCTGTGCTATCTGAAACACCAAAATGCGCCTCCATCTTATGACATGGCATGTTCCTATTTAATTTGAATCACTGTCAATTTAAGGTAAACGAGCATCCGACATTGGTCAATTTTAACTGCGATTAACTCCCTTGTTTAACTTTAACCGATCTGGTCCAGTCGAATTTTGCAACGACCGTGGTTAAATGCCGGCTTAATCGTGGTTAACTTTTAACGTCAGATAACGACGTATTCAAGAAATATAATTGAAGTAAAAAATTTTTCAATCCTATTAAAGTTCTTAATACCAGTTGAGGTGTTTTACTGACAGAAGTTATCTTCACCTGCGTCTGTCACAAAAGCTAAATGCGGAAACCCTGCAACTATACTAGCGAAAGTGTCATACCGAGGGGAAAAGAGAGGTAAGTAATTAAATTTTATGTCCGCACGTAACAGGATCGGAACATGGAGTTTCGTATCATGTTAGCGGATCTCGACATTTATACCTTGAAAGCTCTAATTATCGACCACGCTTATTGTACAAACTGAAATAGTTATAACAATGTTATTCTAAAAATATATTCAATGACCCTGTTAGATAGGGACATAATTTTCACCTTGGATATGACATCCACCCAAAAATTATTGTAAGATTCATCGCCAGCCGGAGTGGCCGTGCGGTTCTAGGCGCTACAGTCTGGAACCGAGCGACCGCTACGGTCGCAGGTTCGAATCCTGCCTCGGGCATGGACGTGTGTGATGTCCTTAGGTTAGTCAGGTTTTATTAGTTCTAAGTTCTAGGCGACTGATGACCTCAGAAGTTAAGTCGCATAGTGCTCAGAGCCATTTGAACCATTTTTGTAAAATTCATCATCTTTTTCATTAAGCCTATTAAAATTTTGTGTGCTCTGATAGTCTGCCAGACTAACACCACCATACTGCAGGTAACAAGAATAGTTAGCTGCTTAGGCTATCAGCCGAGGAGAGGCAACCTGCTACTGAGTGCAAATGTGTTGTATCAGGATGGATGGTGAATGACACTAAAGCTGACGATGAAACTAAGACAGTAAGTAAGAAAGAAATAATAAAGTAAATACCATAAAAACTAAAATATCTGACTTTTTCGTTTTCTCTGCAAAGTCTACTCAGCTTTTATAAGACAAATTATGTAGTCCTACTTGAGGGGCCTGCAGTATAACTTAAATGCGTGTTTGGCACTGCTGAGAATTAAATTTCAGAGTAATTAGAACTTTTAATTAGAAATCTGTGATGTGCAAATAATACCTGTATCTTTAAAATGTCGAAGCTGCCTTAGGACGTGAACAAGAAAGAGGTAAGGGTAATGCTAAAACAGAGAGGACTTAAAAGCGGTAGCAGTAAGGCTAACTGTGCAGAAGTTGCACAAGGCTTGAAAAAATAGTGCCCACTGAAAGTAAAGTAAACCAAAAATGAAAAAAAACGACTTAAAGGCAAAGTACTACTTATAGTTAGCGGTGGTGTCAAAGTCTGTTAATGTCATGATTGTAAATAGTGCTGTGTGAGGCCGAATAGTGAAAAAAACGGAACATTGGTGGACAAGAAGGAAAATGAAGACAGCGTACTTTGAAAATGATATATTTAAAAAGCTAATATTCGTTTTGCATTTAAAACTAATTAATTTACCTACGCAATTTCATTGTAGGCATTATGATGTAGAAATTAACGACAGAATTAGAATAATCTGGAAAACACTCTTAAAGAGACATTGTAAAAAGGTATATGGATAAAAATTTTGAACTTACATTTTTGCTTGAGTTTACGTTTCCTTTTACCTTTTCTACTTTTAACTAATGACGGAGGTTCACTCATGAGCAACTGGCTATCAAGCAAAATTGTGGAAGTCAAAGAAAAAATTTTATGGGTCTTTCCGACATTAAAGAGAAGATGACTTATTACAAGAGATGAAAACTTCATTTCGTTGTTTATGTGTTAAACAGTCTGCTCATCATAAGCGACAGCAAGCCAAGAGCAACCACAACAGTAGTTAAGCTACACATGACGACTTCAAAAGTAGACGATGAAGAGATACAAAAAGTGGATACTGAACTGGTAATTCAGTAAGTAATGGTAGGTGATGGGTCAGTAATCATGGGGGATTGGAACTTGGTAGTTGACGAGGGAACAGAAGACAGTTAGTACAGCACGTGAATTTGGCAGGAGTAGTGAGGGTGAAGAAAGTCTTAAGTCTGCAATGAATTTCAGCTGGTAATACAATATGACTTCATTGTTCGGAAATCACGAGAATAGTAGGTATACATGAAAAAGTCACGAAGACATGGAAAGAAACCGTCTGTATTCCATGACTGAGTGAGAGAGTTTCTGTGATCACATGTTGTACTGTAATATGTACCCAGGAGCAGATACAGATTTGTATCACAATTTAGTCACAGCGTAGAGTATACTGAAAATTAAGAAAATCGTCTGGAAGGATTAGTGTGGAAAGACATGGGATATTGAGGTACTGATGAATGTTGAGCTGTGTATAAAGTTCTTTAAGCTATGGACACTGCGGCAATAAATACCAAAGAAGGCAATTCAGTGGAAGAGAAATAGACATCTCTATAAAATGCAGTCCCAAAAGCTGGACAGAGTAATCTAAATACAAGGAAGGTAACAGCGTAGAAACCTTGGGTAGTAGAAGAAATATTCCAATTGATCGGCGAAAGAAGGAAGTACAGAAACATTCAGGGAAAGTATGTAATACGGCGATGTAAGACACATAGGAGTGGAATAAATATTAACGGCCGGGAAACTGAGACGTCTAAACGAAATATGTGAAGAAATCTAAAGGAAATGGTCGTCGGAATGACTGATTCAGTATCCAGGAAAGTCAAAAACACCTTCGGTAAAGCTAGAAGTAATGGTGTCAACATGATGTGTGTGGCAGTGGGTATTCCAGTGTTAAACGCAGAGCGGAGAGCTCATAGGTGCACTGAAGGTCTCTTCTGGGGGGGGGGGGGGGGTAATCGACAGATGATGCGACAGCAGACGAAATGAGAGGCGATATGGAAGACATAGGGGACCCAGTGTTAGAGTCAGAGATTAACACAGCTTTAAAAGGCTTATGATCGAGAGTAATAGTTTAAGAAAGCTTTGATTGACTTGTGATCAAATAAGGCAAAAGACGTAGATAAAACTGGCAAAGTAGCTTGGGAAAAGTTACAGCGAAACGACTATAGAAATTGGTGTGTGGAACCTATGAGACTTACAATCAAAATCCCGAAAAATATCATCCACACAATACTAAAGACAGCATGGGAAAATAAATACGAGAACTATCGTACATTACAGCTCATACATTGAAGTTGCTGACAAGAACAATACATAGAAGAATGGAAAACAAGCGTGAGGATCGAATAATTGACGATTATCTTGGCTTTAGGAAAGGTAAAGGCAACAGAGAGGCAGAACTGGCTTGCCTATTGATAATTAAAACAGGACTTAAGAAAAATCAAGACTCGTTCATATGATTTGTCGATCTAGGAAAAGCGTTCGACAGTGTAAGATTTCGATATTCTGATAAAAAGAGGAGTAAGCTACAGGAAAAGACGGATGATGTACAATGCGTAGAAGAACAAAGCGAGAATGATAGTAATGGAAGAACAGTAACCAAGTGCTCAGATTATATCCTGTGTAAAACAGGGATGCAGTCTTTCGCCACATTTTCCAACCTATACTTCGTAAATGCGACGATGGAAATTAAAAAAAAAAAGGCTCAAACGTGCGATTAAAACTGTGTGTGAAAGGAAATCAGCGACAAGATTTGGTGATGACGGTGCTATCCTCAGTGAATGTGAAGAAGAAATACGGAACCTTTTGTAGGGAATGAACTATCTAAGGACTAACACTATGGGCTAAGAGCAAACCAAGGACGAATATAATGAAGAGTAGCAAAAATTTGATTAACTATAAACTTACCATCAAAATTTGTGGCTACGAAGTAGTCGAAGATGGGGAATTCTGCAAAATAACATATGATAGAGGAAGCAAGGAGGAAACAAGAACAAACTAACACAGGCAAAGAAGGCATTCCTGGTCAAAAGAAGTCTGCTAGTAAAGCACACTGGTCTTAATTTCAGGGAAAAAATCTAAGAATGTACCTTGGAGGACATGATTATATGGTATTGGGTCATATGGAAACACCAGATGAGAAGAGAATCTAAGCGATGTGTTACTACAGAAGGGTGTTGAAAATTAAAAGGACGAGTAAGGAAAAGAAGAGGAACGTCTACTCATAATAGGCGATAAGAGGAACGTACGGAAAACTCTGACGAAAAGAATGGACACAATGATAGGACATGGTATTTGAATACATCCGACAAATACATGAGGTAGTAGTGTCCAAGCGCTACTGTAAGCTGATGGGGTGCAACAAGATAGGAATTTGCGCTGGGCCAACCAGAATACACATCTTTAAGATGGGCCATTTACTCAGTTAACATTATAGGACTGACTATATCTATCCAGCCCAACACAAGAGAATATACTCCTGTGCCATGGGCAACGGTGACCTCAGACTACCCCTCAACGGTAATTAGGGGTTATGAACAGATGCAGGGTACACGATGCATATATATACGAAAATCAAAAGTAAGGTTGCTAATGCCAGTGACGCAAGTAATAAAGTAAAAGTTAAGAATATACACATCGATTTAACATACAATTGACAAATATCTGGAATAATTACCAGAATCTTTCCGGACAAAGTATACACAGAGAATCGGAATGAAGGGTAAATATCAGGCAGGCTGTGGTCTTATTGTTTACCTTTATTTACCTGTGGAACTATTCGAGCACACCTCGGTGTCGCCTTGTTAATTGTATGGCAGAGAGCAGATGCTTGAGATGAATGGCGTTGTGCTGAGGATTCTATTAGATCCCATTATACCTCACGCGCTCGTTATAACTTTGAGGATTTCACGTTGTACACTGCTCCAGCAAAGCCGAGTTGACTTTCCCGTTATGATGAAGACACGTTCATTAATTTATTCTTTTTAACTGTCTCGAATGACAATCAGCCCACAGTTGCTCTAAATTACTTTTACTTTAAACCTTGTCCATGGTTTCTGCTCTAATAATATAGCCTTCTTCAGAAGTCATAAACATTAATAAATTAAAAATGTCTTAGCCCAGAGGCTGCGTCAAGACCAATAAAATAATATCAATAGACATAAGCCTGTTTCGAACATAAGTAAAATTACATGTGGCACCTTATGTCATCCGCCACTAACTCTGTTACACTGAGCGCACGGTCGTCAAGTTTTTCATTTACTAGTATTTATAAAGGTAAGATAGCGGCGCTTAATTCCGTCGCTGACATAAACTTCTGAAAATACTTTTGTCACTGTGAGTTAAGGAAAGTAACAGCACCGTCTCTTGATTCTTTGGTGCGATTATTAAACATCCGACGTACTAACCTGAGCAGACGACTTGTATCAGAACTTAACAATACGATATCTTTCTTCCCCCGGTTCCAATTTCGATGAAGTGAAGCTATATATTGCACCAAGTTACGGCCAAGTTACCGGTTAAAACCACATGAAAATTCGTGTAGTATTTCCGGAGACTAGGATGTTCAACAAACAGACATGAAGATTTTAGATAATACTTTCAATCACGATATATTTTTTCAGTGATCTGATTTTGATTACATAAAACCTGTATGTTACCTCAAGCTATGTCATTTCCTGTCAACTAGCTAAATTTATCTTTTGGTGGTCTGCCCGATGTCTTGGTTTTGAGCTCGCTTGCAAAAATTTATATAGAGCTCAGGTTTAATTATTTTGCTGGTTTATTTCAATTTTTTAAAGGCCAATACTGTTAAAAGTCTTATATTCTTTCATTCTGCCTAAGGGCGTTAAGAGGGTATTGTTGTGCATCAGTTACTGTGTTATTCACCATTTATAACGTTTTTCATGTGTGTATATTTAACATACGAAGTACCCTCCACCCTGCTGAAAAACTACCAAATCACCATCTAACAATTAAAACGCACAACAGAACGTAGTAGCAAGATTTCGATACACGATCCCAAAACAGTCTAGTGTGATGAAATGAAATTAAATCATCGTATGGCATTTATTGATTTGGAATTTTCCTACCTATTTTTCTTAAAGGGATCTGTTCTTACTTTGAAAAAAATAATTCTTTTTTTTTTGTAGAACGGATAAATGATGATGAGCCGTGGTAAAAATTGCTGTTTTGAAGAGCGCGCCGCAGCGCGTTGTGTGATGCAGTCGCCCTCCGTTTCTGACGGTGGCGCCGCTGTGGTAATCGCAGCTTCGGTGTCTCCCTCTGGTGGGAAAGGGGAAAGGTTGCCTGTTCACGTGCATTTTAGAGGCGCTATAAGCTCGCCAGTTGGTCAGTCTGGGTGAGTCTGGAGTCAGTCTGGGGTCAGTCTCTCGTTTCCAGCTTGCTAGTCTGTCTCTCGTCCGAATTTGTGGGGCAGTTAGAGTCTGTCCGTCGTCCGGAATGCTAGTATGTCTGTCGTTCGGGTCAATCTTTAAAGCCGGCAAAATGAGAGTCTTTCCACTCCGCCAGCAACAGAACTCAGCGAGTGGTTACCCGGTCGGGGCTTAGTTCCTGCATCTGAGTCTGCGCGTTAGGCCGCCAGTCTGCTCGAGTTTGCTCAGGCAATGGTCATTGGCGGTTGGATCGATCGGTTGGTCGGTCGCGCACTGAGACATAAGATGACTTGTCCACCTTGAGTATCGGCGCATGTGAGGTCACCACGTGAGTCCAGTGGGCCGCGCCGTATAGCGAGGGGTAGTGACTTCGCGGCGCCTTCCTGCATCCGTTGAAGCGGCTGGCAGTGGACGGTTCGGGAGAGCTATTTGGGGGTGCTGCGCCAGGTCTTCTCCAGAAATCGCAGTTTACTAGAAGTTAAGTGATTGGTGATATGTTGTTTCATTTACTTGTTAAATTCTGCTTGTTTTCTTGGTGAGGTCACCAGCCGCTTTGTTTTGGAGTCGTCCCACCATTCTTCTTCGTTTGCCCTCCCGCGGGAAGGTGGTTATTTATGTATTTGGTGGTCCGTTTTTCCCTTGTGGAGTAGGGGCGGGTTAGAGCAACCTGCGGTTCGGGTTGTTCGGTAATCTCCCTATCAATCTGCCGTACGTTAGTAGCTGCCTCGGTCATGGTTGTCGGATTCGGTGTGTTAACGAATTCATTGCTTGGAGTCTAACGGCCTAATTCCTGAAATATGTTTTTATCTTGCCTATCATCTTGAGAGGCGGTATATGTGTACTGTAGAGCATGTTAACTCGTTTGGCCAACCTAGTATAATTTTATATACGATGGAATTTCATGGGCTTTTATTTAAATGGTTATTTTAGTATCTAAAGTTGCCTCCCTTCCACCGTAAGACTTTTCTTAGAAGTTATAATCAAGTTGCACCTTCGGTGACAAATTTAATTTTTTAATACTAGTGTTTTGTACGATTTCCATCCCTCCTACCGGGTGCATAGTTCGTGTGCTTGTGTGAATTGTTAAAACTTTTAGTTTAAAGTAATCTGGTGTGTTGCAGGTTTGCACCAGTGTAGTCTTTCAGTTGTTGTGAGCTGTTGTGACTACGGCCGTGAGAAAAGGGAGCGGCAAGGTTCTCAGCCCGAAAGCTCATACACTCAGAAATTTGTTTCTTTCTGTCTCTGAATAAATTGTAACTTGATACTTAGAGGGTGCTTTCTGCTTATAACTTTAAATCTGTTTCTTTTTAAAAAAAAGTCTTTTAGGAATAAAATTTTCATATGTTAAAAGCAATTTGATTATGATTTCATCAGTTACTCCCTGGCAACTACTTCCACGCTCACATACTGTGATTAAATGTGTTAGTAAATAAAATAAAATTTTAAGGGTATTCTTTGAAGATAAATCACGGTTCAGATGTCGGTTAAAGGATCCTAGTCCTTCCATGCCAGTTTCCTGATGCTGGTAACTCTCGATTACACTATTAAGCTGGGAAGACGATATGTGTCAGAACTTTAAATTAAGATATCTTTCTTTCCTGTGTTCAGATTTTGACGAAGTGAAGCCTATGTATTGAAGCAAGGTACGATCAGGTTACCTGTTAAAATCATATGTAAATTCGTTTAGTAGTTCTTTGAATTTTGGTGTTCAGACAGGCAGACAGGACAATTTTAGCTAAGACTTTAAATCTCGATAACTTTTTTCCCGGTGATCTGTTTAGATTACGTGAAACCTGTACGTCACCTCAAGCTAGGCTGAATTAAACTATTAAAACCCCATGAAAATTCCTCAACTAGTTTTGAAGATTAGTGTGATCAAACAGACAGACGCGACGGTTTTACAGTTTAATTAATAGTGTAGAAGATGGATCTAGCAGATATAAACACTAGCTTTAGAGATGAGAGTTGAAAAAAAAACTCAGACCTAGTTCGTTTTAAAAGTGTCAGCTTCATAAAGAATTCAGAGTATGTTTCGGTAACCTTGCGCACTAAGTCAGTTACATTAGGCATTTAACTGCGTATATTGTGACTGAAATTCCTTTCCATCAGCAGCTGCAGCGAAACATGTAGGGCAGGTAGGCTGCTATTACTCAAGAGCTAACACTGCTCTCACCCATTAACCCTATACAACATATAGCCCAAGCAGCTCTTCGTGATAAGAAAATGGACTGTAAGCCTGTGTACGAAGACAACCTGATGGTGTTCAGAACCTAGAGCTTCATGGTGTACGATTTAATTGCCATTTGCTCTCAGAATGAAACTGGGAATTGGGTAGGGCCATCGCCTGCGACACTTTTTGTTTCAGCTGGGTGGGCCGCCTGCGCTGATCTGGCGGATATGACGTTGGCGGGAGTCTGAACCCATCGCGCCCGGCCTTTGTCATTCAAATTGCCGGCTGGGCTCAATAGGCGGGCTTACCTGCCACCACTGTGCTATCCGGAGCGCCGGCATAATTCAAGTTTCGACGCCGCCGCTCCACTTCCCATAGTCGGAGGTGGATTCTGCCGGACAAGGCGTAAAAAGATACGGGAAACGGTTTAAACACGCTTCTTCTGAGCAAACTGCGTGCGACATGTGTGAAAATTCTGTGACTCCACAATAGTTGTCGGAGGAAGGCAAACGTCTCAACCCTAAAACAGAGAGTTGATAGAATTACCTCATCATTTCCGCGCCTGTGACTATATTTTTCAGGTTTGCAGTGCTGTAATTCATCCAAAACAGCAAAAAAAAAAAAAAAAAAAAAAAAAGGGAGATGCGTTGAATGCAATGAGTAGCTTCCTGAAACGATGTAGTAACATGAAAATCTACATACTTGATGCAAGGGTAAAGGAGCGTAGGCCATTCTGTGAGGCTGCCGTCTATGCATCTCGATCGATACAAACGCAGCACAACCTCTGTGAGGTGCGAAACACCTGGGTTCAACTATGTGTTTTACGGGTGCTTGTCCCTGAGAGCGAAGATCGTTAAAGAGAGGTCTGCAGATACAGGTACACCCGGTTCGAGGAAATATTCGGAAGGCAGCAAAGCAGTGTCGCGTGTTGGATATATACTGAACTGTAAATCACTAATAGGCATTTTTTAAGTCATAAACGTAGAAAACATGGAAAAATAGCAACACTATGTAAAAATATGGATACGGAATGGAAATGCCGGGTATTCTGTATTTGTATGATGGAACTAACCGAATTTGCAGCTTTAGATGTCCCCGCTATATAGATATAGGGGAAGGATGACTCTGATATGGCTGCCGCGCGGGGTAGCCGCGCGGTCTTAGGCGCCTTGCCACGGTTCGCGCGGCTCCCTCCGTCGGAGGTTCGGTTCCTCACTCAGGCTAGCGTGTGTCTGTTGTCCTTAGCGTAAGTTAGTTTAAGTTGGATTAAGTAGTGTATAAGCCTAGGCATCGATGACCTCAGCAGTTTGGTCCCATAGGAACTTACCACAAATTTCCGAAACACCGACATGACCGATATGCATCCTTCTCACGCAGCATAATCCACTTGTGGGGAAATGTAGCAATTTTGTCTTGACATCATGTCTCTTTACGGTACATTGTAGAGAGAAATTGTGTCAAGCAAAATTTCTGTATTTCCTTGCAAGTGGATCATACTGCACCAGCATAAAGGGAAAAATTTAGCAGGGAAGCCTTGGAAAAGGTTTAGAGGAGAATATATGTACACATAAATCTATGGTGATCTTATTTATCCTTCAGAAAACTGGTCAACACTGAGGTCTTATGATTTTAGTGCTACAACATAGAACCGACAGAGACGTCCAGTGACTGTCGACGTGGATTTTACTCCGTAGCGTTAAAAAGACGCCATGTTATTCCTCGCAGGGTGCTATAGATAAACTGTTAGGGTTTGTATAATCAATTAAGTGGTTCACGGTCTTTATATACTTTATTTCAGAAGTGTGATACAGACGTGCTGCTCTGTATATGTCTCCAGCAAGTGTCAGGTATCAGAAAATGATGCTTGACAGTAGCCGGCAGCTTCCTGTCAGCATATTATCAGCCCCAAATAATCAACTGAAACGAGGTTATATACGCTTATCAAGCACTGGTATCTTCACGACTTGTGACCAAACGACTATCCATATTTTTTTCAAACCTCAACTTATTCAGAGAAAAGCCCCCTTGCATTTTAATGACGGTGGGGTTTCGTCCCATTTTAGTAGATAGTATTATCTACTGGCGCCTCCCCAAGTGTCAATCACACGACTGTGGTTCAAATGGCTCTAAGCACTATGGGACTTAACATCTGAGGTCATCAGTCCCCTAGAACTTCGAACTACTTAAACCTAACTAACCTAAGGACATCACACACATCTATGCTCGAGGCAGGATTCGAACCTGTGACCGTAGCGGTCGCGCGGTTCCTGACTGAAGCGCCTAGAACCGCTAGGCCACACCGGCCTGCTCAAGTTAGACAGCTGTCAATGACACAGAGTGCATGGAACAGCTGTACATCGCTGCTAACGAAAGACCGGCCTGACTTCTGCGGGGCTGAAGAGCTACTGTTGTACAGACAGGCGTGTGATATGCTTGAAGAGTAATTACTCTCTCTATATTAATGGATAGTAGTATGTCTGTAGAAACTTAAAAAGGAATATTGTAAGGTAATAACCCGAGGTTTTTTTCGAACAATGTATATATGCATGAAGTCGCTGTACAAGGACGATCAACTTTGGAAGCTTACTGATACAGGCATGTGTATTCAAATACAGACATATGTAAGCAGGCAGAATACGGGGCTGCGGTCGGCAACGTATATATAAGACAACAACTGTCTGGCGCAGTTGTTAGTTAGGCTACTGGTGCTACAATGGCACGTTAGCAAGATTTCCGTGAGTTTGAACGTGGTGTTATAGTCGGAACACGACTAAATGGACACAGCATCTTCGAGGTACAGATGAAGTGGGGATTACCCCGTACGACTATTTCACGAGTGTACCATGAGTATCAGGGAACCGGTAAAACATCAAATCTCCGACATCGCTGCTGCCCTTAAAAACGCCCTGCAAGAACGGAACCAACGACGACTGAAGAGAATCGTTCAGCGTGACAGAAGTGCAACCCTTCCGCAAACTGCTGCAGATTTCAATGCTGGACCATCAACAAGTGTCAGCGTGCGAACCATCCAACAAAACATCATCGACAAGGCCTTTCGGAGCAGAGCAGCCACTCGTGTACCCTTGATGACTGCACGATACAAAACTTTATGCCACACCTGGGACCGTGAACATCGACATTGGACTGTTGACGAATGGAAAAATTTTGCCTGACCGGGCGGGTCTCGTTTCAAATTTTATCGAGAGGATGGTTGTGTACGGGTATGGAAACATCCTCATGAATCCATGGACCCTGCGCCGGCCGTGGTGGCCGTGCGGTTCTGGCGCTGCAGTCTGGAATCACGGGACTGCTACGGTCGCAGGTTCGAATCCTGCCTCGGGCATGGATGTTTGTGATGTCCTTAGGTTAGTTAGGTTTAATTACTTCTAAGTTCTAGGGGACTGATGACCTAAGATGTTAAGTCCCATAGTGCCCAGAGCCATTTGAACCATAGACCCTGCATATCAGCAGGGAACTGTTAAAGCTGGTGGATGCTCTATAATGGTGCGGGGCGTGTGCAGTTGGAGTGATATGGGTCCCCTGTTACGTCTGGATAACTCTCTGACAGGTGACACGTACGTAAGCGTCCTATCTGATCATCTGCATCCATTCATGTCCACTGTCCATTCCGGTCGACTTGGGCAATTTCAGCAGGACAATGCGGCATCCCACGTCCATAATTGCTGCAGAGTGACTCCGGCAAAACTTTTCTGAGCTGAAGCTCTTCTGCTGGCCGCGAAACTCCCCAGACATGAACATCATTGAGCATATCTGGGATGCCTTGCGAGATGTTTTTCATAAGGGTTCTGCACCCTTCGTACCCTTACAGGTCTATGGACAGTCCTGCAGGATTCATAGTGTCAATTCCCTGCAGCACTACTTCAGACATTAGTGGAGTATATGCCGCGGCGTGTTGCCACACTTCTGCGTGCACGCGCGGTCCTACATGATGTTAGGCAGGTGTACCAGTTTCTTTGGCTCTTCAGTGTATATTAGTGCTTTGCTATGTTGGAGGTAAGGACTGTTCATTGTGTTTTTAAATGCACCTTTTAGATTAAAGAGATAAGCGTCTACCACGCAAGGGGGCTCTGGTTCAATTCCCAGCAGGGGACTGGGTGTTGTGTGTCCTTCATCACCATTTTCATCATCACTGACACGCAAGTCGCCGAAGTGACGTCAGCTAAAAAGACTTGCAATACGGCGGCCGAACCCTGAATGGGATATCACGGCCAATAAATGCCATACGATGATTTAATTTCATTTCATCACACTAAACTGTTTTGGCATCGTGTATCGAAATCTTGCTACCACGTTCTGTTGTGCGTTTTAATTGTTAGATGGTGATTTGGTAGTTTTTCAGCAGGGTGGAGGGTACCTCGTATAAATGCTATTCTCTCCATACTATTGTGAAATAGTCATTTGGTGTACTGCATCGAACAAACTTAAGTAGGTCCCTGTGACTCGAATATTAGGTGATTTATTTTTCGTTTGAAGGTTACTGTCGTAGCCAGTGTGTTGTCGAAGCTCTGTCTGCTCTAATATGAGAAATATGCAAGTGGGAGGATTCTCGGTAAGCCTTGACGTCCAGCACTTGAATCCCCATGGAATAGACGACAAAGGCATTAACTGGAGGGTAAATCCATATCATATTAAATACAATTACTTAGGTATAATGACTCTATCAGCTCACAGAAGCACCCAACGACATATAATCGTATGATTTAATCCCTTCAGCATCATGCCTCCACAAAATCAAGAAAACTTACTGCCAGCAGTTGTGTTGTGTGTGACACACACCCATGCACCAAAAACTGCTAGAAATTATCGTGTATGAGCGTCCTATCGTTTTCCAGCCCCAAGGCAAGAACACCTGCTCAAGTAAATTACCTGTACACTTGCCACTGTCTACTACATCTGCATCTACATCCATACTCCGCAAGCCACCTGACGGTGTTACAAAAAGGTACGGCCAAACTTTCAGAAAACATTCCTCACACACAAATAAAGAAAATATGTTATGTGGACATGTGTCCGGAAACGCTTAATTTCCATGTTAGAGCTCATTTTAGTTTCGTCAGTATGTGATGTACTTCCTCGATTCACCGCCAGTTGGCCCAATTGAAGGAAGGTAATGTTGACTTCCGTGCTTGTGTTGACATGCGACTCATTCCTCTACAGTACTAGCATCAAGCATATCAGTACGTAGCATCAACAGGTTAGTGTTCATCACGAACGTGGTTTTGCAGTCAGTGCAATGTTTACAAATGCGTATTTGGCAGATGCCCATTTGGTGTATGGATTAGCACGAGGCAATAGCCGTGGCGCGGTACGTTTATATCGAGACAGATTTCCAGAACGAAGGTGTCCCGACAGGAAGACGTTCGAAGCAATTGATCGGCGTCTTAGGGAGCACGGAACATTCCAGCCAATGACTCGCGAATGGGGAAGACCTAGAATGACGAGGACACCTGCAGTGGACGAGGCAATTCTTCGTGCAATTGACGATAACCCTAATGTCAGCGTCAGAGAAGTTGCTGCTGTACAAGGTAACGTTGACCACGTCACTGTATGGAGAGTGCTACGGGCGAACCAGTTGTTTCCCTACCATGTACAGCGTGTGCAGGCACTATCAGCAGCTGATTGGCCTCCACGGGTACACTTCTGCGAATGTTTCATCCAACAATGTGTCTATCCTCATTTAAGTGCAAATGAGGCTTCATTCCAACGTGATCAAATTGTAAATTTTCTCAGTCAACATGTGTGGGCTGACGAGAATCCGCACGCAATTGTGCAATCACGTCATCAAAACAGATTTTCTGTGAACGTTTGGGCAGGCATTGTTGGTGATGTCTTGATTGGGCCCCATGTTCTTCCACCTACGCTCAATGGAGCACGTTATCATGATTTCATACGGGATACTCTACCTGTGCTGCTAGAACATGTGCCTTTACAAGTACGACACAACATG
Source organism: Schistocerca americana (assembly GCF_021461395.2). Taxonomy (NCBI): domain Eukaryota; kingdom Metazoa; phylum Arthropoda; class Insecta; order Orthoptera; family Acrididae; genus Schistocerca; species Schistocerca americana. Next base: position 157,132,176 of record NC_060119.1, on the reverse strand, counting down.
TGGTTCATGCACGATGGAGCTCCTGACGAAGTGTTCGTACGCGTCTCAACAACAGATTCGGTGACCGATGGATTGGTAGAGGCGGACCAATTCCATGGCCTCCACGCTCTCCTGACCTCAACCCTCTTGACTTTCATTTATGGGGGCATTTGAAAGCTCTTGTCTACGCAACCCCGGTACCAAATGTAGAGATTCTTCGTGCTCGTATTGTGGACGGCTGTGATACAATATGCCATTCTCCTGGGCTGCATCAGCGAATCAGGGATTCCATGCGACGGAGGGTGGATGCATGTATCCTCGCTAACGGAGGACATTTTGAACATTTCCTGTAACAAAGTGTTTGAAGTCACGCTAGTACCTTCTGTTGCTGTGTGTTTCCATTCCATGATTAATGTGATTTGAAGAGAAGTAATAAAATGAGCTCTAATGTGGAAAGTAAGCGTTTCCGGACACATGTCCACATAACATATTTTCTTTCTTTATGTGTGAGGAATGTTTCCTGAAAGTTTGGCCGTACCTTTTTGTAACACCCTGTATATTGCTGGCATGGTCACGGTGTGTTAGGCGGGACACGCTGGCCGATAGGGGTATTTTTTCCTAGGAAAGTCGACTTATATTTATTATCGGTATTTAGAGGTGTAATGAAATTTTTTTTAAAATTGGCTGCATACTGCTAGCTGCTCTAACAATACGAAAACCTACTGGCGTCATCTGACCTGCTTCTTGTCAGATTGCTCATGGTAGACGCTGAGGCAGCAGAACGAACACACAATGCTGCAGTTCTCTCCTCAGTCGGGCACTGTAGGGCATATGTACTGGGTGATTATAATTAAAGCGGGTTGCGATTATCGTATGACAGTGAAACTTTGTAGATATGCTAATGCGTTAATGAAGAATCGATTTTCGATGGAAAAAAACTAGTTACAATTGTGGCCACAGGTGCATATCTGGTACCTGTTCGACGGCTCTCGCGCTCATATTGAACAAAATGTGAAAGCGGTGGTCAATAGTAAAATAAGCAGTAAATCTTTCTCAATTGTTTGATCTTCTCTTCTCACGTCCAGTTGCTAATCCATGACTGATGGAAACATTCCTATACTTCATTCTTGCTTTCACAACGCCAAAATCGTAACTAATTTTTTTCCAGCCTAAATCAGTTACATTAACGCATAAGAATATCATCCTAGTTTCACTGCTACATGATAATTACAGCCCACGCTGAACGTTTGTGAGTAGCTGCACTGTAATTGAACAGGGCATCAATGGGTGGCGTTTCAATGACTTCCCAGCATGCTACTACGTAAGTCGAGTGTGGACCGTTACAGATGGGTCTCAACCATCTTAAAGTTATTTTAAATAAAGTGCTTGTTTATCCTGGTCCCATCCTGTGCTGATAGGGGCAACTGTTTTTTATAGAGTAAATTTTGGATTTTTCTCCGTCTGTTATTTATGAGAATACTAGGGGCGGTATTAGTCGTATAGGAATACCACACTTTGATAATGTATACTGGTTACGATTTGTTGCAGGGTTTTGTTTGTTTAATGTGAACATGACTGGTAATATTTATCATCATTTTCCAGCATTTCACATATATATGTATCTATAAAACTAAAGACTGCAAGGGAGTATCACAGTATAAACGAAGATACAGGCCGGATACAGATGGGTGACCGACCAATTCTGAAGCCTTCCAAACCAAAATGTATCATGCTATCATGTCATCGTGAAGTGAATTTCGGTTATGAGTGCTAATATTAGAAAATATAATGACACTATTGATGAATATCGAGTTTTGTGACTTCAGGATATTATTCTGTCATCCTCCATTTGCCTATAGCAGGGTTTGGCCAGCTGTGTTCTGTGAAACACTGGTGTTCCACGGGAAGTGAGTAGATGCTCCGCGAAAAACTATTAATAACAAGGCATTTCCAACATTTTTCTTACTTTCTTAAATTTTTCTACTAATCCTGAGTATTTACTTATTATTTAAAATTGAAGTAATCACTTAAAAAAAAACAAGTTTTCTTAGTTATAAAAATTTTATTGACCTTCGAATAAACAAGGTGTTCCATCAGAATACAAGGATTCTAAAAACGTTACGTCACAGGAAAAATTTGAGAAACCCTGACCTACAAGATTAAAATTTTTCGACATTTTGCGGAAAATGTCACAGCCTCGCATTTACTTGGATATCTTAGAATGCAAGCTATTGCATTTAGGTGAACGTCAGTCTAAAAGAATATAAAAGAGCAACTGGGCGGCAGCTAGTTTATGCCATCGTTTTTAACACACACACAAACACATGCAATGGCGTGGTCTCAATGTCATTGCAGACGCCTAGCCGAATGTGCTGTTTATGTACAAGGGTTGTCTTCGACAACTCTTGGTGGTCGTAGACAAATATTGCGTGCCTGAGGTGAAGACACAGTGCGAAATGCAGCTAGTCCTAGATCAGTCGACAGAAAAACCGTCGTGTCAGGATTGTTGCACCACCCCTGCCCACATATTGCGATATCAAGCTAGTTGGTTGCAAGGCTAGGGGAAATGGAGTTTTATGTGTTGTTAACATCTGACTCGACATAAAATACCACAGAATCAAAAGTCGCTGAATGGAAATATCATGTAAAGCTACATTCAGAGGTTGCAAAAGAGTAATAAATGAAGTACTATTTGGTAAATGCTAGACATTTGTTTGAATCAGTACAGTATTATAACACATTCAGTACTCACAGCACCATGTTTCGCTACGTTGTCGTGCATTCTTTCTTATTTGTCATCAAAGTTCAAATGTGGAGTCTCACGAGGCGCTTATAAAACGCAGCAGAACGGAACAGTGTGGACACACTTGACAAGGACAATGTGTGGACGTACTAATGTCATTTTTGGTGTAACCGTATTGCAATACTACAGTGTCAAGAGGAGCTACAGGAATTACATTATCCGATTAATGTTTTCATCCTATGTGTGAGGTAAAAACTGTGTTATAAATCGAAGCTTAACACACATACACACACAAAATAGTGCAATAAGATCAGTCATATGCTGCAAGACTTAATACCATCTCCTAATACAACAATATCCTGATTTACACATTAAATAATTAAAACTGTAGACAGACAATCAGTAGTTTGCATTAGGTCCCCACATGTCAAGCACAGTGGTTTAAGTATGTTCTATACACTGGCTCTTTTCTTAAGACTTCTGAAGTAACTCTTCTTGTAGGTCTCGCTCATAATTCCATATTATCCTTATTTGACAGTATTTTAGTGCTAAATATGTTTCTCTTGCTGGTTTAATATAACATTTGTGCAACGCCATTTATTGGTTTACAAACAGCATCCGTAGACGGAATGTTCAACTGCGATTTCATATCGACAAGCCCTAACAAGTTGGAGCTTGCAAAAGTACCTAGGCAGTGAGTCAATATTTTAGTAATCTCCTAAACATCACCGTCTCTGCAGAAATAGATGTACACTTTTCTCACAACAGGCAGAGGCTTGGAAAAACGCTTAGTCTGTGAGTTCAGGCTTGCTGCTGCCTAATCGACATGTGTCTCATATTACTCCAAATATGTACTCTACAAAGTCACACGCTACCAAATGGACGGCAGTGTTTCAGTCTGTCTACCTCGATCGCTAACTCATATTCAGAGCACTCAAATATTTAATGTATATGTGCACAAGAGGATGAGTGGAAACAGTGCAGAAGTTCTTTCCTCATATTAATGGTTTGTCTTGCACTTGGTATGTGTGCAAACAATCAGCTACAGTTGTAGAAAAATTACAGAAAACACGCAATATTTTGTTTCTGATTGTGTTAATTGAGATACAAGACTGGAAGGCAGGCTTCATTATGGCAATAAAGGCTACGCCAAAGTCATGTACAATGCAACCTAAAGACAAATATTTTTGCTTAATTTATCATGATATCATTAAATTATACACACACACACACACTGTAGCGTCAAAGTATCTTACGTTAATATTTACTTCCGTTTTGCAGAATATGCCATGAAGTCTTTAATTTATGATGTCAAAGTATCTTACCTCAATAGTTGTGCAGAATATCCCATGACATAAAACATCCTGGCAGATTAAAACTGTGTGCCGGACCGAGACTCGAACTCGGGACCTTTGCCTTTCGCGGACAAGTGCTCTAAGCTGTGAGGACGGGCATTGGATCGTGCCTGGGTAGCTCAGTTGGTAGAGCACTTGCCCGCGAAAGGCAAAGGTCCCGAGCTCGAGTCTCGGTCCAGCACACAGTTTTAATCTGCCAGGAAGTTTCATATCAGCGCACACTCCGCTGCACAGTGAAAATCTCATTCTACGCCATGACATCATTAATTTAAAATGTCAAAGTATCTTACCTCGTAAAATATGGTAAAATGTGCAGCCATTTTTAAATTCTTTAGCAAGGAAAATCGCCTAACCTCTGTATATTTTGAGAAGTTATTTTATGCAGACAACCAGTTTCGGCATCTTAGTAATGCCATCTTCAGGCTCCTATGCACTCATGAGTAGACAGAATACCGATATTTGTATAAATGGAGCCATCAGTATCTGGATTCCTTGAAATTATTTTAGGAGTGTTTAACTCGAAGACTTGACTACAAGTATTATATACACTTGACTATAAGTATTATATACATGTTTTAACAAATAGCCAAACCCTGATCTTGTTGCTGCAGATCACAGACCTAGAATGGAGAACAAATTGCCAAAGAGCAGGGGGGCCTTGCAACTTGCAATTACTGGCTGATGACGTTGACATTTCGCAACTGGCCAAAGGAAAAGCGGGGAAGAAATGGGGAAGGAAGGTCAGTGATCTTGAAAATTACAAGGAGATTGCTTCAGCGTACCGGAAGTGCAATTTCGGGAACGCTGAAACCAAATCTGATGCCTGTTGTCTGATGTCAAAAAGTGCTCACATGAGCGATTTTGGTAATAACTATTACTATTACACTACTTTGAAGGCTTTCCAAATTTAGTATTAGTTTCTTAAAAAGGTTACTTCTGTTATTTCTGATTCCTTGATGTTGTTTCTTTCTACTTATTTTCTCATTTGCGCAGTCCATGCTAAGATTTCTGAATTTACGAACTTGTTGTATTTTACCTTTTGGTCTGTCTACCTATTAAGATGCAATTTTATATTTATCATGAATTTCGTTTTTTCACCTGAAATTGTGATACTACTTGTACTCACTGTTGTTCCCAGAAAATTTATTTCAGTGACTACTACTGTTAAATGTTCGGCAAGTATTGCAATATCGGCTGTAAAAACCAGGATTTATGCTTAAATTGCATTTGTTTTCATGCCCTATGATTTTTTCCAAATAGTAAATGTGGTAAGCCCTCCACATGTGTAACAAGTTTTTATTTCAAATTTCTGAGATACTTCTCCCTTAAATCCTAACTTCAGATATCGTATTGGTTAGAGATTAGCTATATATGTTCCCTAATTTTGTTTCAGTTGGAAATTCCTTAATGATTTTATGTATTGTTTGCCTGTCTACGGAATCAAATGCTTTCTTGACATCATTCTTATCCTGTTTCTTTTTCTTCTATCGCATCGTGCATGATACAGAATAGTTAGTGCTAGTGTGGTGGAGAATATATGAAGATACATCAGAGGTTGTAGACTAGGCCGGGTAGTCACCAACAGTTGAACGGGATACCGAGCCGGGTGACAGCAAACGCGAGCGCTTGTCCTCCTTTCCCGCCCCCCCCCCCTCCTTTGCACCCCACCCCTCACCCTGACACCTTAAGTAAACAGCCATACGTCTTGTGAGCGGGACAGCGACGTAGTCGGTACAGCTTTTTTCCCTATCCCGACGCAAACTTCTTTCGGAGAATACTTTAGAGACTAAGTAATACGGAACTTAAAAACTTATTTCCGGGCTTACGGAAACCGTGATTTATCACCGCAGAACTTGCTGGACGGTGTCGAAAACATGCCCCGTATAATTCATGGCCGAATAAATATGCCAACTGGGAGCTGCGCCCTTGTAGCGACACCGACGGCTTTTTCAAACTTTAAATCTTCAGCTTCTGTCGTTGGAGGACACAGTTTCCTCTACACGGCTCTGCGTGGTACTTTACACTGCATCTGGTGTTTTTCTCACTTCTTTCGCAACTGAGAATTTTTCAATTACAGTATGAGACTGCCAGATATGAAATTGATATATCGCCTAGCCTCTTGTACTAATAGAATCTTCAAACAATATAATAAGCATACTTTAAAATAAAGCAGAATCTGTTCCATATTCAGTATGAACATACACTTAATGGAGGATGAATACCACACGTCAACGTCGAAGTCAGTTGAGTAAGAACACTACTGTAGTACAGTAATGAGTTCATCATTCCGTTAGTGTGTGTGTGGTTTTCATGTAAAGCTAACTTTTCAGACAATAAACCACTGCAAGCGTATTTCAGCTCAGGCGTTACGAAAAGGAATACGTCGTAAGCGAGAAAGGCCTGTACTTTTCACTTCATCATTACGAAAAGGATTATATCTTAATAGACAAGGCCTGTTTTTGATAGTTTTCCCACCAGTCCTTTCCATACATCTTTCCGTATATTCCTCAATCTCTGACATTTTCTCCACACAGAGTGCCGTAGCCGTATATCTGTAAGAAGACATTTTGAAGTTTTCCACCTCGGCTGTTTTTTCACAATTATTCGCTTTATTACATCATCTTGCACGATTGGTAATTGCCGCCCTTACGAGCTATGTTGGAGCGCAGTAGGTAGTAGCACTTGTACAACACATCAACACCTACCGGGCTTCAAAATAGCTCACAACGTCGATCATAGTGAGTATGCTGAAATGAACGTGATCGTAAGCCTCACATACCTTTCGCTGTTAACCTTCCTTCTTTCATTAGTGGAATACCTCCCCAAGCCTCACACATGATAAGTATCGGTGGCCTTTAACCCGGATCTTCACGGGGTCAATATGTTACGGTGAGGTGCCAAATTATTATACTCACTGAATGGACGAGGCGGTTTTGTTATGTAACTTTATTCTCCGTCATTTTTCACGAACTTAAACGTTATGTGTCACTAATATTACATTTCTGTGACCTTACTACATTATTTTATGAGGAAAAAATGTTTAAGACAAAAAATTTTACTGAAAATCATGACGACGAACAAGGTGTTCAGTATTTCGTACGCCCTTCTTTACCAGCGATATAACCTTTAATTCTCATTGTCATTCTCATATACTATCCCTATACTCTCCAAATGCAGTGTTCTATGCCACGCACTGACGAGTTTTCCCACCAGTCTGATCTTATTTGTGGGTGTATCTCACGATTCCCTCTTCAGTCCATGTCCGACATTTTGAATTGGGTTCATGCCTGGGATATTTTCTGGACAGTCCAGAACATGAATTCCCGTCTCATTTAAATACTTAGTCACTGATTTAACTTTGTGGAATGGTGCAACATCGTACATTGTTATCGGGAAACCATTCCTTCACCTGTGGAAGAAGCCGAATTACCGGTGCTGACCGATACTGATCTCGACGCGTCATCCATTTCACAATGTAAAATTGACCATTTGCTTTGCTGCTTATCACAGACCAAACTATTACTGATGGAGAATGCTTGACTCAGTGGACTAAGCAATCTTCTTGGAACTATTCATGGCTACTGTGTCTCACAAATTCCGTTTTGCCTTGCAGAATTTGGATACTTGTTCCGTCAGAGAGGCAGAGCTGAAATGAAATCACATGTCAATTTCTGAAGCCTCTGTTATCGTAAAAGAAGGAGTAGGATAACGTTACAGTTTATTTCTCTTATTCTAGTGATCCACGATTCAGTTTTTGAACTTTTTGACCCATTATAGTCCTTTCTTTTTCACCACTGAGCTACGTTTTTGTTTATTGGCAGGAAGACGGCATCAAAGACACATTTCATTGAATCTTCGCTGTAGAGTACGGGTAGATACAGGCCGCCCACTATACTATACATATTCGTAATCAGCCTTATCGATTTTACTCGGTTCTGATTCAAAATGGTTCAAATGGCTCTAAGAACTATGGGGTCATCATTCCCCTAAACTTAGAACTACTTAAACCTAACTAACCTAAGGACACCACACACATCCATGCCCGAGGCAGGATTCGAACCTGCGACCGCAGCAGCAGCGTGGTTCCAGACTGAAGCGCCTAGAACCTCTCGACCGAACTGGCTGGCTCCTCGGTTTTCCACTAGTATTTGTCTTCTTTCTCCGTCTGCTCTAGAGGATGTTATGCGTTTGCGACAGCTCTGAACTTCTCTCTGGGTTTTGAGACTTTCATTATTTTTTTCGTGTTGTTGTTTAATTCCGAACTGCAGACTGTGAAATTCCTTCTGTGTGAGCAATATCTCGCCCACTATATTGACAATGTGACAAGAGAGTGCATATTCTGGCCTTTTTTCTGGATCACTGTTAGTACCTTTAGCCAACATCTGAAAAATTGAAACCCTACTCATAATTAAGGACCTCTTTAAAGGTGAAAACATGGAATACACTATTTACAAATGTAATGATAACTGAAAAGCTCACCGAACTTATGGATATAATACACCATACTTCACTTGACATAGGTAGTTGTGACAGCCAGAACTGCTCAGTTTCTTAGAGAATCCTGAAGTGACAGTCTAAAAACACTACTGAATTATACATTGTTGTCTAACAAACAATATAAACTAATTTACTGTAGAAGCAATAAGATTCAAAAATAATTTCCAATGTAGAGTACTTAGACCTAACATCAAAACTTCTTATATTTCATGATGAGTGTTACACATTGGCACCCCACTGTAATTATTGGAACTGGCAGTCTTAGTGATAGAGTATGTCGGATGTCCTACTTTCCATCATTCGTTTCCCCAACTGTCTGCATCTAGCGTTCTCCCATATGATAGTGTGCGAGGGCTTTCTTAAAGCTTTCAAATAGTGAAACTGAGGCGGGACGTGAGTCTCAGTCTGATATTTACCTATTCGGACTTGGAAAAACGCCTAAAAATCACGTCCGGTCTTGCCGGAACACGAGACCTCGTCGTTAATCCCCTTGTCGTATTCCATATGGGACCGGCACGCTTCCCCGAATCCCAGAAGCGGCGTGATAATGTAAGCAGCTGTCCGGTCGTGTCCATATGAGGGACAAGCAACAAACGTCTAATTGACATGAAGCGCAACGCTTGGATGTGCAAACGATTAGTATCCCAACAGAATGTCACAAAGTAGTTAAGAGAAACGCAATATACTTCTCGTGTATTAAAAATCAATGCAAAGAGTCTTGACCGCCATAAAATACAGATTTATCCACTGTTTAAAAGTCCATAACTGGCAAACTATTTGACGGAGTTGTCTCATCTTTGGTAGTTTGTAGTTCCGGCAATCGCCAGACAAGCATTGTATTGCGTTGTTTTGCTTTAACAGATAACAGTCGCCAGATAGTCAGTGTTTTGTTTTTAGTTGCACCTAGTTACTCGAGTAAACATGGCTGGCGCAAGGCTCACATTCGATGAAAGAAAGTCAGTTTTAAAATGGTATTTTACGTACGAAAACACTAAGAGGTTCAACGGCAATGGCGAAAAGAGTATCAAACAGAGCCACCGACACGTTTAACGATTCGTCGCATTCGAGACAAATTTGAAGCTGAAGGCTGTGTTAAAGATGTACACAAACAACGATCTGGACGACCTGTAACAGTAACAAGGCCAGCTAACTCTCGTCGTGTGTTACAACAATTCACTCGCCCACCACAGAAGTCTGTGAGACAGTGTGCCCGTGAAACTGAAGTGAGTTGCCCAAGTGTTCGGCGAATTTTGAAGACAGCAAAGTGGAAGTGCTACATTCCACGATTGCTACACGCAATGAACGAGGACGACCCAGATCGTAGAATGGAGTACTGCGAGTGGTTTACTAACATGGTGCGCAACAATGAAGAGTTTGCAGAAATGATTGTGTTGTCTGATGAGGCACAGTTCAAACTCAATGGTGCAGTAAATCGCCACAATTGCATCCACTGGGCTACCGAAAATCCGAACGTCCATGTAGACAAAGCCGTGAATTTGCCAGGAGTAAATGTGTGGTGTGGGTTGTCTTACTGGGGCTTGATTGGGCCATTCTTCTTTGACGGCACAGTTACCGGTGAGGTGTACCTTTAGAAGCTTCAGACATCCATTTTACCTGCCATCCGAGACTTGTATGGAGACGGAAGAGTTTACTTTCAACAAGATGGTGCCCCAGCCCACAACCAAATCTACCAGGAAGATGGATAGGCCGTAGAGGTGCTGTGGAGTATCCACCACGTTCCCCAGACCTAACTCCTCCGGACTTTTACCTATGGGAACACTGAAGGACGTCGTTTATCGACAAAAGCCATGCACATTTGATGAACTTCGAGAATCCATCGTACATTCATGTGCAAATATCCAACTGAACATGTTGCAGTCAGTAGTTCGTGTTGCAGTTCGGCGCCATCGTTTGTGTCTGGATTTTAATGGTGACTATTTCGAACACCTACAGTGATATCTTTAAGTTGAACTTTCACCAAAAATGAGACAACTACGTCAATTAGTTTGCAAGTTATGGACTTTTAAACAGTGGATACATTTTTTGGAACCCTCTGTATTTATTTGCAGTGGTAACAGGTTTTGGTCAGAACGTGAACATCATCAGGCCCTTTGTACGATGATGGTAGGGGGTGACAGAATACGGAGCAGGTGTCTTGGCTCCACGAAGGTTAGCTGCTTGAGCAGTTGCAGTCGTTCGTTACCGGAAGACCGGTATGCCGACACTACAGTTCTCCTCGACGGTCAACCAGCTTATGGCTACTTGCTTCCTACTGTACTGTAAGCATGTATTAAATCAAATTTGGTTATCTGCTATCCTTCTTGCTCTTATAACTTCAGTGTCCACCAGTATTGAGAAAGAATTGAGATTAGGTTGTAACCTAGACCAGAAGTTATTCATTCTGTACATTGAGCAAGCAGTAAAGGAAACCAAAGAAAAAAGTGGTGGAGTGATTAAAGTTCAAGAAGAACAAAAAAAAACATTTAGGGGCCTGTCGACCTGGTAAATCTGTCAGAAAAGGACCTGGAAGAAAAGCTGAACGCAACGGACAGGTCCTTGAAAGGAGGATATCGGACGAACTTCAACAAAAGCAAAACGAGGATAATGGAATGTAGTCAAATTAGATCCGCTGATGCTGAGGGAATTAGATTAGGAAACGAGACGTAGTAGATAGGCTTTGCTATTTAGGAGCAACATAAATGACGATGGTCGAAGTAGGGAGGATATAAATCGTAGCCTGGAGTGTTTCTCAAGAAGAGAACTTTGTTAGTATCGAATATAGACTTAAGTGGTCAGCAGTCTTTTCTGAAGATATTTATCTGGAGTGGAGCAATGTATGGAAATGAAACGTGGGCGATAAACAGTTTAGGCGAGAAGAGGATAGAAGCATTTGAAATGTGGTACCACAGAAGCATGCTGATTAGATGTATAGATCACGTCGCTAATGAGGAAGTACTTAATAGAATTGGGAAGACAAGAAATTCGTGGCACAATTTGACTAAAAGAAGGACTCGTATGGTAGGATACACTCTGAGAAATCAAGGGATCTCCAATGTAGTACTGGAGGGAAGTGAGTGTGTGTGTGTGTGTGTGTGTGTGTGTGTGTGTGTGTGTGTGTGACGGGGAGGAGGAGGGGGGGGGGGCTAAAAAGGGTAGAGGGAGGCCAAGAGATGGAAACAGTAAGCATTTTCAGAAGGATGTAGTTTGCAGTAGTTATTCGAACATGAAGAGGGTTCCACGGGATAGAGCAGCATGGAGAGCAGTCTTTGGATGAAGACCACAACAACAGGAGCAACAACAAGTAACTCAAACCTAAACGGAATATTTTCCTGTTCAAAGCGAGAATCTTTGGAACGCACATGTTGCTAAACTTTTCAGACTTTCGCATCAAACTGTTTCTCCGTTTTTAAGTGATGGCGTCCACTCCTTATGTGTGCAGTCTTTTTCTGAAATTACAGAAATTACTCCAGAAAGTTTAGGTTTTTCCCAGTGTGAAAACAAGTTCAATTGTACAACAAGGTCATCTACATGTATTCGATGCAAATTTAAAAGCAGTAGAGAAAATCTTGCTAGTACTGTATTTAATAGTCTATCTGTCACATTATTGCTATACTACACACCAATAACCAGTAACTGAAATCAAATTGCGCAGGAGTATTATCAAACACCAGTAACAAGTTAAACAAATTCTGTAGTAGAAGCTGTTAGAAGGAAACTAACACAGATTTCCATTTTCAGTGTAGATAAATTCTTAAGACATTAAAGACACTCAGTTGATTTGTAAATATCGCATGTTGCTTGATAAAAGCCGTTTTTCTGTTTATGGTATAAGATGGTAAAAGTCCTACGAAGTAGGGTTTAACTGTCCACGTATGTTATATAAATATAAGCGGCAATAAAATGAAAACAAGGCAAAGGGAAATGAAAGTAAATCAACTACGAGTGTTATTCGGAAAGTAAGGAACCATCGGTCGTGAAATGGAAACCACAGTGAAAATTCATCAAATGTTTTGCACAGAGTTGTTGAATAGTGTCTCGATCGCATTACGTCGTTCTTTTTAGTTCTGAGCTCTCAGGGAGCACATAAAGATATCTAGGACAATATTTTCTCCCGCCAAGTACGAGGGCCTGTTGAGAAATTTCGCCTGAAGCTATGCAGCCAACATTACACAACTGTCGTGCATTTTCTTCCTGAAGACAATTCTCAGCCACGTTCTGCAGGGCAATGAATATGCTCCTGCATAGTTTTCAATTGGAAATGTTTTATTACCCACAATACAGCCTATAATTGTCTCCGCCTGAGTTTCATCTGTGCTCAGACGAACCGCTGACTATGAAGACAACATTTTGGCACTGACAACGAGCTGTAGGCCAGCGTAGAGATTTGGCAGAAAGCACTGGTGGCTGCCTTCTATAACGAGGGTATTGGAAAGTTGTTATAACGCTACGTCAAACGTCTAAGTCGGATCGGCGCCTCTTTAAGTATTAAAGATTATCAAGGACGTCTTATAGTTGCTCGTCCCACTGGTTTCATTTCTGCCCTTTATGCAACCCTCGGATGTGTTTTCATGTCTATTATGAGCGGCAGTGTGTCTGAAATATTTTCCTCGGTCACTCGTAAGAATTTCGCTCGTCATCGAAGAGCCTTCAAACGAAGGGGTGAAATGTCGGTAAGATGGTCTGTGACGAGCATTCCATTATGATGCGCGTCCACGGCGGCGTTGGGCAGAATTGTGGTGAAATAGCCGGCCGGTGTGGCCGAGCGGTTCTAGGCACTACAGTCCGGACCCGCGATACCGCTACGGTCGCAGGTTCGAATCCTGCCTCGGGCATGGTTATGTGTGATGTCCTTAGGTTAGTTAGGTTTAAGTAGTTCTAAGTCCTAGGGGACTGATGACCTCAGATGTTAAGTCCCATAGTGCTCAGAGCCATTTGAATCATTTTTTGTGGTGAAATATGATGAAAATATGACGTCATTAACCCACTTCACACGTCACATGAACTTATGATCACTAGCCTTTTTTTTTCCTCTTGTGTCAACACCTTGCCATTTGAAGTGTCGTCGAGCCCGAGGGTGAAGTATGAAGCCACGCTTTTCTATCGTTACAGAGGAAGGTCGTAGGCACCTTTAAACCGAAATTTAAAAATGTTTATTGTACTGGGAGGCAATGACGAGGTTTCCTAAAAGTGATTTTTTTATTATGTTGCGCAGTGTATTTTATACATTTAGGTGATAAAAGTCAAGAGATACGTCGTAATACCGTGTCTCAACTCCTTTTGCCGGCGTAGTGAAGCAACTCGAAGTGGCGTGAACTCAAAAAGTCGTTGTAAGCCTGCCGCAGAGATACTGAGCCATGCTGCCCCTATAGCCGTCCGTAACTGCGAAAGTGTTGAACGTGCAGGATTTTGTAAATGAACAGACGTCTCGATTATGTTCCATTAATGTTCGATAATTCGATAGGATTCACGTCGGGCGAACGGTCTAGAATGTTCTTCATAACCAACTGAGAACAATATGCTCCAATGGCATGGAGTATAATCTTCCACAAAAATCCCATCGTTATTTGGGAACATGAAGTCCAGTGATGGCTGCAGATGGTCTCCAAATAGCCGAACATCCACAGGACTCAATCAGTTCCAGGTAAACACAGCCCACGTTATCATGGAGATAACAATAACTTTCTCAGTGCATTGTTGACATCTTGGGTCCATCGCTTTGTGTTATCTACGCCACACTTAACGCTCTGACCCTGTCATCAGCGCTCACCAACTGAAATCGGGACTCATCCGAGCAGCTCACGGTTTTCCAGCCGGCTACTATCCAAGTGACATGGTAACCTGTCCAGGAGAGGCGTTGCAGGCGATGTCGTGCTGTTAGCAAAGGCACTTGTTGACAAATTGGGTCCAATTTTCGTGGGGGCCTGTGCGACACTCGAACACTACCATCAGCTCTTACCAACTGGAGTCGGGACTTATCCGACCAGGCCACGATTTTCCCGTCACATAGGGTCCAACCTACATGATCGCTATACCAGCAGAGGTGCCATATCGTGCTGCTAGCAGACGAGTCACCAGTCTCCTGGCATAGCCCATTAACACCAAATTTCGGCACACTGTCCTAACAGATCCGTTCGTCGTACGTCCCACAATGATTTCTGCGGTTATTTCACTCTGCGAACTTTGCTGCTCTCGCTCGTTAAGTGGAGGCCGTTGGCGGCTGCGTTCAGCGTGATGAGAAGTAGTGCCTGAAATTTGGTATTCTCGGCACACACTCTCGACACTGTGGATCTCGGAATATTCAATTGCCTAACGATTTTCGCAATGGAATGTCCCATACGTCTACCTCCAGGAACCATTTCGCGTTCGAAGTCCGTTAATTGACGTCGTGCGGTCATAATCACTTCGGAAACGTTTCCACGTGAATGACCTGAGCAAAAATGTTAGCTCCGGCAGTGCACTGTTCTTTTATACCTTACGTACGAGGTACTACCACCATCTCACTTTCATCACCTCCGTGTACAGATCTTAAATGAGCAGGATGCTAAACTTTTACAATGCTGTGCAAAACCAAACTTCATGTCTAACATCAACAATGTAGAAAATGGCAATAATTGTTTACGATAGTGTCTAGTGCGCTGTCCTTCGTGTAATTCTAAAACCAGTCCCTAGAGAGTACTAACGACCAAAAAACGTGTTTTCTAGTAACACTATCCAGTAGGTACAACACTTGCGGCGCGGCACGCTACTTGTTACCGCCCTGCCAGAGTCCAGCAATGTTCATTTGTCTAGCTAAAAGCTGTAGTAGAAAATACTAGACCACTACTGTCTATTGCAAGTCGCAACATACATAGAATTGTCCGGTAAACGGGATGTGGCTAGCTACTGAAACAAAAGTTTTAACTTGGCAATGTAAATTTTCAGGTGTATTTTTACGATAAAGATCACAGTTAATACTGCCAAGTCCGTCCTAAGTGGCAACACAATGCAAAGTTCACACGCACACGACAATCACACACGTAGCTGGTTTATGGTATTTCCACCCGTTACCGAAGTTAATACGGTTCATCGGATCGTTTAGTTATGAAAATGCTCGCTCAAATGTTGTGCACTCTGCTCTACACGTAATACCTGTTCCAGTCTTAGATCGCACAACACGCCACGCGGTTTTAACTGACAGTCAAAAGCAATAATTTTGATATTCCCTCCGAAATTCCACACTACTTCCACTATACCGTTCACTTAAATACACTTTGTACTACTTCGCGAACTCGTAATTAGCATTTTTCCGCGATTTTACAGTACTTTCGTCGGAGCTGCTTTCAATAAGATGTTACTAGTTCGAACCCTCAGCCCCGACCCCCCTAGATCACACCAAAGGCTTTGTTCCCAGCATAGATTGGCGCGAGCCTGCATTTTTCTGATTGGCTGATATCACAAACAGCAAATCAGGTTGCAGTATTATCCCGCGCTAACCCGCGCTTTACTTCAATGACCAATCATAGTAAAACATTTCTTTCTATGGCAATTGCTAAATAAACAAATTTAGAAAAGTATCAAATATAAAATTACTCCTTCTGAAATTACCGATTAATTTGTGTTCTACTCACGATTTATTAGTACCATAAACTGACTGCACATTTAATTATAGTAAATCCCCTGTATAGTTTAACTGGTACTTCGTGAATGAACCAAACAATTTTCATTTACTTCTGTTCTTCTTCACTCATGCAACACTCACACTGTTCATTACTACACATACAAAACACATATAAAACAAATATAACTTTACAACATTGTTTTGACTACGACTGCTAGCACTGCCCGTCAACTGCTGACCTCTGCCGCCTACTAGTACAACTATGTGCAGCTCTGTAACTCAGGTCCATGTCACCTGGTGACATCTGTCGATGACTCATGCCTATAACGCCTCACACTCTCCCCTGTGTCATTCTTGCTAGAATTCATGAACTTACTTAGTTTTTAGTGACATACCCCATGCTCTTGTTGTCAATACCTTCAAAAGAACCAATTTGGGGGCAAGTGTCCGGAGAAGAAAAAAAATGTGAAGACATCCAAAGCGTCTTAAGACCGGTCGGAGACTTAGTTGAAATAAAGGCCCACATAGGAGAAAGACGTCTGACAAGGTGGGCGTGCTGGTGGAGACAGCGCGGCAGGAAATGAGCCGGCCCAGCGCGCCCCTGGCGGCAGCGTCAAGTGGCTGAGGGTGGGGCGGCGGCGGGGGCGGTGAAGAGGCGGGGGCGGCGTGGGGGCGGTCTAAAAATACCGGCCCGGATAATGGAGCCGCGGCCGGCGCTCGCCGCTGCTAAACCACTGTGCGGCCGCCTCTGGACATCACAGCGGCCACCCCTACTGAGAGTTGCCAACTCTGCACGCACTACCGCGGGGACGGCGCTGGCCGTTCCATTTTAGCGAAAACTCTGCAAGGTTTCTTGTGGGTACACAATGACGGAGAAAACCACAACAACGAATAATAATTAACGCAGAATAATGAAATTTCGGGAAAATATTTTTCTAGCTAACATATTACACTCACGCTCATTACTTAATGATAATGCTGATACATGGTGAAACAACGCTCTGGTGGGCGGTTTACTGTTTTAAATCACCTTAGGGTAAGACGATGCGGTGCATTGGACCTGCGGTCGTCGCACGGTGGTGCTGGCAGCAGTCCACATAGACAGAGGGGTGTTAGTGCATGTCAGAGTACGGTGCAACAAGTAAGTGTGCAGACGTTTTCAGACGTACTAATGGTGACTGTCTGCTGAAAATGGCTCAAAGAACACATATTGACGACGTTATGAGGGGTAGAATACTACGGCGACTGGAGGCTGGTCAAACATAGCAGGTCGTAGCACGGACTCTCCGTGGGCCACATAGTGTGATTATGGCAACAATTCCAGGAGACAGGAAACGTGTCCAGGCGCTACAGTACGGGACATCCACAGTGTACATCACCACAAGAAGACCGATACCTCACCATCAGTGCCCGCAGACGGCCACGGATTATTGCAGGTAGCCTCACTCGGGACGCCGGCCGTGGTGGCCGAGCGGTTCTAGGCGCTACAGTCTGGTACCGCGCGACCTCTACGGTCGCAGGTTCGAATCCTGCCTCGGGCATGGATGTGTGTGATGTCCTTAGGTTAGTTAGGTTTAAGTAGTTCTAAGTTCTAGCGGACTGATGACCTCAGAAATTAAGTCCCATATTACTCAGAGCCATTTGAAACATTTGCTCGGGACCTTACCGCAGCCACTGGAACAGTTGTCTCCAGACACACAGTCCACAGACGACTGAAGAGACGTGGTTTATTCGCCCAGAGACCGGCCAGGTGCATTCCACTGACCCCTGGTGTCAATAGCACAGTACGTGGTCATTGAAACAGTGGTCCCAGGTTACGTTCACGGACGAGTCCAAGTATAGTCTGAACAGTGATTCTTGTCGGGTTTTCATCTGGCGTGAACCAGGAACCACATATCAGCACCTTAATGTCCTTGAAAGGGACCTGTATAGAGGTCGTGGTTTGATGGTGTGGGGTGGATTACGATTGGTGCACGTACACCCCTCTGACAGAGGAACTGTAACAGGTCAGGTGTATCTAGACGTCATTTTGTACCAACATGTCGGCCATTTCAGGGGCGCAGTGTGACCGACCTTCCTCCTGATGGATGATAACGCACGGCCCCACCGAAATGCCATCTTGGAGGAGTACCTTGAAACAGAAGATATCAGGCGAATGGAGTGGCCTGTCTGTTCTACAGACCTTAACACCATCGAGCACGTCTGGGATGCTCTCGGTCGACGTATCGCTGCACGTCTTCAACCCCTAGGACACTTCAGGAGCTCCGACAGGCACTGGTACAAGAATAGGAGGCTATACCCCAGCAGCTGCTTGACCACCTGATCCAGAGTATGCCAACCCGTTGCGCGGCCTGTGTACGTGTGCATCGAGATCGTATCCCACATTGATGTCGGGCTACATGCGCAGGAAACAGTGGCTTTTTGTTGCACATGTGTTTCGGGACGGTTTTCTCAACTCATCACCAATACCGTGGACTTACAGAACTGTGTCGTGTGTGTTCCCTATATGCTTATGGTATTAGCGCCAGTTTTGTGTAGTGGCATTCTGTGGCACCACATTCTGCAATTATCCTTAATTTATGAGCATAAGTGTATATTTAAGTGATTAACATTGTAATACTACATGTTCATGTAAGCGCAAGATAAGCCATGGCAAGCGTGAAATGCTGGTGTGCCAACAACCAACTGTAGCCGCCAGAATGTTGAATGCAAGCATGCAAACGTGCATGCACTGTGTTTTACAGGTGCCGGACGTCAGTTTGTGGTATGGAATACCTTGCCTGGTGCCACTTGTGGATGACACCGGAGTTGTCACCCGATGTTGTCCGATATGTCCTCGATTGGATAAAGATCTGGTGATTTAGCAGGCCAAGTTAACATGTTAGCACTCGGTAGAGCGTGTTCGGTTACAATGGCAGTACGTGGACGAGCATTATCCTGTTTGAAAACATACCCTGAAATGCTGTTCATGAATAGCAGAACAACTGGTCGAATAACCAGACTGACGTAAACATTCGCAGTCGAAGTGCGTGAGATAACCACGAGAGTGCTCCTGCTGTCATATTAAACCATACCCCCGACCATAACTCCAAGTGTAGATCCAATGCATCGAACACGCAGACAGGCTGTTTACACGTCCTTAATTGGTCTAACCAACACATGCTCATCACTGGAACCAAGAGAGATAAAGCTTTCATTGAAAAACACTACAGAGCTCCACCCTGTATTCTAATTACCTCTTGCTTGACACTGCTGAAGTCGCTAGTGGCAGTCGTTTGGTGTCAGTGGAACACACGCTGTAGGGTTCGTGGCTCCGAGATGTCATTTTAAGTAACCGGTTTGGAACAGTTCGTTGTGTCATTGTGGTACCAACTTCTGCTCAGGTTACTGATGCAGATGGCCGCGCGGGATTAGCCGAGCGGTCTGAGGCGCTGCAGTCGTGGACTGTGCGGTTGGTCCCGGCGGAGGTTCGAGTCCTCCCTCGGGCATGGGTGTGTATGTTTGTCCTTAGCATAATTTAGGTTAAATAGTGTGTAAGCTTAGGGACTGATGACCTTAGCAGTTAAGTCCCATCCGATTTCACACACATTTAAACTTTTCTTTATGCAGATGCATTACGATTCACCAGGAGCATACACAGAACATGATCGTCTTCTCACTCGGTAGTGCCACGTGACTGTCCGGAACTCGATCTTCTTGCGGCCGTATATTTTTGTACCCACCTCTGGAAGCAGTCATGTACAATGTGGCTAAGTGTTTCTGCAATATGGCATATGAAATATCTTGTTACACGACATCGTTCCAACTCAGTGAGGTGACGATAATGGCGTCCTTGTAGTCTTAAAGACATTCTTGACTAACAGCAACTTACTACGTCCAATCTCAAATTAACGGTAACGACCATTGTAGCTTGTATAACGGAGTAGACAACATACCATTAGAACTACTGACAGCCTTGGGAGAGTCAGCCCTGACAAAACTCTACCATCTGGTGGGCAAGATATATGAGACAGGCGAAATACACTCAGACTTCAAGAAGAATATAATAATTCCAATCCCAAAGAAAGCAGATCTTGACAGATATGAAAATTACCGAAATATCAGTTTAAAATACTATCACGAATTCTTTACAGACGAATGGAAAAACTGGTAGAAGCCGACCTCGGGGAAGATCAGTTTGGATTCCGTAGAAATGTTGTAACACGTAAGGCAATACTGACCCTACGACTTATCTTAGAAAATAGATTGAGGAATGGCAAACCTACGTTTCTAGCATTTGTAGACTTAGAGAAAGCTTTTGGCAATGTTGACTGGAATACTCTCTTTCAAATTCTGAAGGTGGCAGGGGTAACATACAAGGAGCGAAAGGCTATTTACAATTTGTACAGAAACCAGATGGCAGATATAAGAGTCGAGGGGCAGGAAAGGAAGCAGTGGTTGGGAAGGGAGTGAGACAGGGTTGTAGCCTATCCCCGATGTTACTCAATCTGTATATCGAGCAAGCAGTAAAGGAAACAAAAGAAAAATCCGGAGTAGAAATTAAAATCCATGGAGAAGAAAGAAAAACTTTTGTCAGAGACACCAAACGACCTGGAAGAGCAGCTGAACGGAATGGACAGTGTCTTGAAAGGAGGATATAAGATGAACATCAACAACAGCAAAACGAGGATAATGGAATGTAGTCGAATTAAATCGGGTGATGCTGAGGGAATTAGATTAGGAAGTGAGACGCTTAAAGTAGTAAATGAGTTTTACTATTTGGGGGGCAAAATAACTGATGATGGTCGAAGTAGCGAGGGTGTAAAATGTAGACTGGCAATGGCAAGGAAAGCGTTTCTGAAGAAAAATGTGTTAACATCGAGAATAGATTTAAGTGTCACGAAGTCTTTTCTGAAAGCATTTGTATGGAGGGTGGGCGATAAGTAGTTTAGACAAAAAGAGAATAGAAGCTTTCGAAATGTGGTGCTGCAGAAGAGTGCTGAAGATTAGATGGGTAGATCACATAACTAATGAGGGGGTATTGACTAAAATTGGGGAGAAGAGAAATTTGTGGCACAACTTGACTAGAAAAAAGGTTCGGTTGGTAGGTTAAAAATCGTAGAGGGAGACCAAGAGATGAATACACTCTACAGATTGAGAAGGATGTAGGTTGCAGTAAGTGCTGGGAGATGTAGAAGCTTGCACAGGATAGAGTAGCATGGAGAACTGCATCAAACCAGTCTCTGCACTGAAGAACACAACCACTACAAAATAATGCAAACCTGATTGGCATCCTCGTATTGTCACTACTAGCGCCTATCTTATGCGAGTGTCTCAAAAGTAGAATATACATCATGTTTCAGATCTAGAAACATGCCCACAAACTTTCTTTTACGTCGCTCATCTCCTTCTTTATGTCGCGATTTTTTTCCGTCAGCGTGTTTGAGGTTATAACTACAGTGCTCAATAGAATTATGTAATGTGACTTTAGGCGTCTGCTGTACTCCGTTGACGAATAACTAAGGACTGGGTATGTTACCAATTATATCTTCATCTTTCACAAAAAAGTACGCAACAAAAACATCGTTACATCCTCCATCGTTTACATAAATCAGACTGAACTGTCTGTCAGGTTTCGAACACGTAGTGGAAACAATCATTCATTCCGTAATTCCGGGTGCTGTTCATTGGACTTTGATAACTTGAATAACGTGTATGTCAACTGTGAGCGTTTATCGCCGTCCGACACCTAAGTGTCATACTCCGTGCGTAAGTCTACGGAGGTCACCCTGTAGGATCCGCCCCAGTCTTCAGTGAGAGATCAAGATAGTCCTTGCAGAGTCCGTGGTAGAACAGGACGACCACGATCAAGTCTGTCAAGCATGTCCCACAATTGCACGATGGGTTTAGCTCGGCTTTCACCACCGGCCATTATTTTGCTTCAACGTCAAGGCTTCGCAAGACATCCCTGCTGACGCCCTCCACATGGGCCCCGGCTTAAGAAAAAATTCATGGCCACCACCATATGGAGCACCCTCTACATGGTTCAACACGATGTGTTGAATGTACTGCCTGGCGGTAAGTCGACTAAGAACAACGACAAGATCTGTATCGCTGTCAGCACTGTGAGCCTCCCCACAACATCACAGAATCTCGGAAATCTGTCGATTACCTGAACAACATTTGGCGGGTACCAATCACCTCAGGTCTCCGCACTCAGGTCCGTTATCACCTTGCGTCAGCAGATATCTGGAATCGTCTATGAATAACTCGTTTGTCCAGTGACGAAGTTGCCAGTTGACATGGGAACGGCATAGCTGAAAAAGAACTGTAAGATGTTGTCTTGCCAAGTGGGGTATTCGAGCAGGACGTCTCGATCGTAAGCTCCTTTCTGGTTAACAGTTCATTACAGACTGGGATTATCTTGCAGTGCCCTAATGTTTCAGTCTAGTAAAATTATCAGAATGTCAAAACAAATTACAAAATTATTTAGAGAAAATATCTTCCCGACGTGAGAAGCGGCGGTTGCCCCTGTGCGATAAGAAGTGTGAGGTCCTTCACATAAGAATTACGAAAATTCCGTTACACGAGGTATCACACGAATTTAAAGGTTGTCTTTTCGACGAAATAAACAGTGATTACACTTACGAAGAAGTTCAGCTGGAAGCATCACGCCGAAAATGTTGCGGAGAAGGCGAACCAAAGACAGTATTTTATTGGCAGGACACTCAGAAGGGGGTCACTAGAGACGGATTGTGTGTGCTGAGTTGTGTGGGAACTAAGAATGGCAGTGGACACAGAAAAAGATGAAAGAATGACTGCTCTGTTTCTGTTATCACGAAAAAGATGAGAGTGTGCGACGGGAATAGTGAGACGTTTTCCGTGGAAGCGACATCTTTTAGGGAAACTTCATCACCAACTTTCTCATACGAATGACAAAATATTTTGATGACTGTAAGATACATGGTGAGAGACGAGCATCCTAGTAAAATAATCTTGAGGGGAAAGATTTAGGTGTTCGTCTTTCCCACACGTTGTTCTAAAGAGGAACGGTCCCCAAATAGATTGAAAATAGGCTCTATGGACCCTCTGCCAGACACATAAGTGTGAATCGCAGAATAATCATAGACGTAGTTATATCGTCTTTAATTGTCCCCTAAAAACTGTTCTAAGTACTTATGAGTTGAATGTTTATATTTATGCTTGTAGTTAATCACGTTACGTATTTCTCCTCTGGCCAAGTGGACCCGACCTCGCTGGTGCCCTTCGTTGAGTTAGCAGTTACTTCGGTGCGTGGGAGCCAGAGCGGCAATTACCCTTTAATGTTTGGTGCTCCGCTCAGTCTATCTGAAACTTGTGCGGCTGTGTTTGGCTTATTTCACGGAAACTCCTAGGTTTACATAGCTGTTAATTTCCATCCCAGCTCTTCAAATGGCCTGAATTGCTAATTTATTTGACGTTAAGTTGGGTTCTACCGAGTTCTTGATAAAACTTGTTTTCCTTGTGTAAGGACAGTAGAAAAGTTTCTTCCTGCCTACTACATGAATGATGGCGCTAGAAGATAAAACATATGTACAGTCATACTCAAAAGTATCCGAACGACCTGAATTGCATTTCGCCTGATTCGCATGCAACCCACATAACGCAGCTGTCTAGCAGGTCCTCTAATCGCTCCTTGGCACAGTCGTCTGACGAATGAAAATGGTTCCAACAAGTCAACACTAGAAAACACTGCTCTGTATCGCAAAAACTCAAGATGTAAAGTAATACTACGATACTACAAATATCAGGGAACACCTTATCACAGATGAGACTGTCCTTAAGGCTTGTAAGCTCACATTTATTACAATAAATGACATAACTGAAATGTCACCACTCTCATTATTACGTCAGATAGGTAATGCACGTAGTAAGTTCGTCGTATTCATGAGATCCTGTTCAAAGTAACATGCCGTATTTATTATTTAACACAAAATGACATTAAAAATTTAAGTTATTCACGAGCAGCTAGTTCAGAATATGTATGAACTTCAAATGACACGACGAACCGTCTCGTTCTGCATATGGATTCAAACCCATGTTATGCAGACTAAGCAAAGATTTCGTGACTGACGGAAACTAACAGTCATACCTGATTAGGCATACAGCGATTGATATACCTCGATTTTAGACAGTATCAGTTGGCAAATACCAACTTTAAATTACATAACGCAAACATTTTTAACGGATCTGAATTCCTACACAGCACCTATTGTCCACGTTAACGAACTACGAAAGATGTTAAATATTGCTTCTTAACAAGTAACTTACTTGAAATCCCGTGAGATAAAGCTTTGTGTTGGACAAGGATTCGAACCAAGAACCTAATCGGATAGATATCGAAGCGCAATCAACTGTGACATATCGCATTTTCTCGGCAGTAGCTTGATGTTTTAACTGAACGACGAGACGACACATTAATTTTTTCCTTCCCAGGACTCCAACCCGGCATTAATCACTGTTATATTCTAGAGAAAACGAACGTTAAATATGAGTTTGTTGCACCAGCAGCGACATGTGAGCATGTTTGAATTAGAAATAATATGACGAAGAGTTCAGTGCTGACTGGGAATAGAGCCCCACACATAGCGTTGTTGACTACACGCAAAGAGACGTCAGCTACCGAATGTTTCTCCACCAGCAGGTCGGAATAACATCTTGAACTTACAGTGATCTCGCAAATAGTTCAGTGTCTCACTGGGAGTCAAAAACGTTAGATTTCGTTAGTGTTCACAACGAATGAAAATACATTAAAAATCTAAATTATTATCCACCAGCAGATAGGTGTTCTCACGCTAGATCTTGATAATACATAATGAAATCTTTAGTGCCGGGCCAGGATTCGAACCCATTCACGCGCAATATGTGGAGATGTTGAGGAATCTGCAGTTTTGAACAAACAACAAATTGTAGCCGAGCTGTATTGTCACGAAGGGAACAAATTGAGCGTTAAGGGCGGTCTGAGTTGCATTCCCAGTTCAGAACCAATTTTATGGAGATACAGAAAGTCAGATAAAAGATGGAATAAGGGTCCTGTGAGCCGACACAGCGTTTGTTTCGTCACTAGAAATAAATTACTAGTATAAGAAAGGTTACTGGTGATAGAGTTTCTACATGTCGCCACTCCAGACTTTATTGTGGCTCAACCTGACGTCTACTTGGTAGAGAAGCAATATCGTTTTTAATGTGAATTTCAGACCAAATTACCATTACATTTTCTTCACTTGGTGTAGCCAGAAGAGAATGGAATCCGTCTCTCCCTATCTAAAATGACTGACCGAAGTCGGAATCGAAGCCAGACCATAGATATATGAACCTCTCATCAGCCTAACAGACCACCAACTCCTCTTCTCATTGGCACATTTTTCTATCATAACGATGTTGTGCCACACTGGCTGAGAATTCTGACACACAGGCTCCCTGTATCAATTAGCAGCATGTTCAGTAAATTCATTTACTTGGTTGACCGAATCACCATGAACTAGCTGCCTCGGCTACCAATTGCATACATTCAAACTTTATTTTGTAATCATCAAAATAAAATCACGTAACTGCACCAACACAGAACTGCCAACAGTGCAGGGTGCAGAAATTTAAATAGGAAGTGTTTGTTGAAAACGTCATGGAGTGCAAAAGAAAAGGTATAACTGTTTGTCTCTCATAAGTATTGACCTGGCCATATGCATTATCCCACAGAGCTGTGGAATGCAGAGGTTCTGGAGGAATTTTTGTTGACTTCTGGAGCTCTTGTAGCTACGTCTCGGCTAGTAGCGTAATGGTAAGTATCGCGCACGGTAGATAAGATGTCGCGAGTTCGAGTATATTCACTGCTATATTTTTTAAAACGCAATTCTGCTGTCTGCTAAAGTTATCAATGTAATGGAACTTGTAAAATAATTCCCTTCACTTCTCAACCCAAAATAGTCGTATTTGGAAAAAGGGCTAACTTCTGCGACATTTTGTTCATTTCTGGTTTAACAGACAGCCAGACAGTAGATAAATCTCGAAGCTTTTGTATTACGTATGGGTAGAGCGCATCATGACAAAATACGTCGCAAAAGTATTTTATACATTAACTGTCGTCTGGTAGTGGCAGTTTATTCTTCTTCAAACCTTGTTTGACAGCTGTAACTCAAATCAAGTTTTTTACATGCATGTAATCAATAAACTGCATGTGCATTTTCAGACTGTTACAGATAACATCAGAGAATTCGCATATATCGTTAATGATTAATTTCTATCTCATGTTTACTATTGTTTTAGCAACACTAACGGAAACCTTACGAAAATTGTGAGCTGTATTATAAGAAATGTAATAAAACTATCCACAATAACCTTACGTCGAAAGTCTGTTTTAATAAAGGTGAGTATCTGTACACAAGCGTGCCTCTCTCGACACGAAGTGGTAAAATACTACTAACTTAGATTTCGATTGGGTCTGTGTTTAATTGGTATGCTATGTCATACTCAACAGGTATGCAAATATGGCATTTCATAAATAAAGTTATGTATTCCTAGAAACCCAAAATTCGCTTGTCAGCAGCGGAAGGAGGCGTTACCTGTTGTCCAGCATTGTAAGTTTTTCACCATTGCACTATGAGCCAAAAGTATTTTCTTGCGATTTCCTTATCGATGTTTCATCTGACTACTTGTAGCTCTTTCACAGAAGGGATAAAAACGCTACACTCTGTGAGACTGGAACTGCGAACCATAACAGACGTTGGTTCATAGGAAGTCAGATGAAACATCGATAAGGAAATCGCAAGAAAATACTTTTGGCTCATAGTGCAATGGTGAAAAACTTACAATGCTGCACAACAGATAACGCCTCCTTCCGCTGCTGACAAGCAAATTTTTGGTTTCTAGGAATACATAACTTTATTTATGAAACGCCATATTTGCATACCTGTTGAGTATGACGCAGCATACCAATTAAACACAGACCCAATCGAAATCTAAGTGAGTAGTATTTTACTGGAAATGAAATGAGCGTTTGGCGTCATTGGCCGGGAGGCCCCTCGCGGGGCAGGTCCGGCCGCCATATCGCAGGTCTTATTACATTCGGCGCCACATTGGGCGACCTGCACGCCGGATGGGGATGAAATGATGATGAACACAACACAACACCCAGTCCCTGAGCGGAGAAAATCTCCGACCCAGCCGGGAATCGAACCCGGGCCCAGAGGACGGCAATCCGTCACGCTGACCACTCAGCTACTGGGGCGGACAGTATTTTACTAATTCGTGCCGATAGAGGCACGCTTGTGTACAGATACTCAGTTTTATCAAAAAAAACAGACTTTCGGCATAAGGTTATCGTGGGTAGTTTTATTTCATCTCTTTTAATACAGTGAACAATTATCGTAAGGTTTCATTTAGTGTTGTTAAAACAATACTAAACATTAGAGAGTAATTAATCATCAACGATACACGCGAATACTCTGATGTGATCTATAACAGTCTGACATTGCACACGCACTTTATTGATTACATTGATGTAGAAAACTTGTTCTGAGTTAAAGCTCTCAAACAAGGTTTGAAGAAGTATAAATTACCACTACCAGACGACAGCTAATAAAGAAAATACTTTTCTATTTTGGCACTATGCGCTCTCCCCATACATAATACAAAAGCATCGAGATGCACCTGCTGCCTGGCCGTCTATTAAACCTGAAAAGGACAAAATGTTGCAGAAGTTAGCCTTTTCTCCACATGCGGCTATTTTGTGTTGAGAAGTGAAGGTAATTATGTTCAAAGTTCCATGAAATTGGTAACTTCAGCAGACAGTAGAATTACGTTGTAATAAATGTAGCAGCGAATGAGATGGAACTCGTGACATCTTATCTACGGTGCGTGACACTTACCGTGACGCTACCAGCTGTCATCTACCTACAGCAACTCCAGAAGTCAATAATAGTTCCTCCAGAACTTCTGCATTCCACAGTGGTGTGAGATAATGCATATGGCCGGATCTAGAATTCTGAGAGACAGACAGTTACAGCTCTTCCTTTGCACTGCACGATGTTTTCAGCAAACAGATAGAGCAATAGTGTAGCTCAAATGCAAAGGAACACTTCCTCTATAAAATTTCTGCATCCTACACTGTTCGAGGTTCTGTGTAGGTGGCAGTTACATGATTTTATTTCGGCGATTACAAAATACAGTCGAATGTATGGACTGGGTAGCCAAGGCAGCTAGTTCATGGCGATTCGGTCAACCAAGTATATGAATGTACTGAACATTCTGAAAACCACTACAGGGAGCCTGTGTGTCAGAATTCTCATCGAGTGTGCCACAACGGTGTTATGAAAGAAAAATAAATCATACAGAAGATGGTTTGGTGGTCTGTTGGATTGATGATAGGTTCCTATAATGATGGTCTGGGTTCGATTCCAACTTCTGTCCATCATTTTATTAGGGAGAGATAGATTCTATTATCTTCTGGCTACGCCAAGTAAAGAAGGTATAATGGCATTGCAGTCTGAAATTCACATTAAACATGATATTCCTTCTCTACCAAGTAGTCGTTAGGTTGCACCACAACAAAGTCAGGAGTGGCGAAATGTGGGAACTCTGTCACCAGTAACCTTTCTTATACTAGTAATTTATTTATAGTGACGAAACAAACCCTATGTAGGGTCACAGAAACCTTATTCCATCTTATATTTGAGCTTCAGTGTCTCGATAAAATTGATTCTGAACTTGGAATGCAAGTCAGACCGCACTTAACGCGGAATTTGATCCCTTCGTGACAATACAGCTCGACTACAATTTGCTGTTTGTTCAAAACTGCAGATTCCTCAACATCTCCACATATTGCGCGTGACAGGGTTCGAATGCTGACCCGGCACTATAGTTTTCATTATGTATTATCAAGCTAATGGATAATAATTTTGATTTCTAACGCCTTTTCATTCGTTGTCAACACTAACGATATCTGACGTTTTTGACTCCCAGTGAGACACATAACTATTTTCGAGAAAAGTTCTGTAGCTGACGTCTCTTTGTGTGTCAACAACGGTATGTGTGCGGTTCGATTCCCAGTCAGCATTGCACTCTTCGTCATATTATTTCCAGTTCAAACATGCTCATACGTCGCTGCTGATGTAACAACCCCATATTTAACGTTCTTTTTCTCTAATAAATAACAGCGATAGGTTCCGGGTTGGTGTCCTGGGAAGGAAAAAATTAATGTTTCGTCTCGTTATTTCAGTTAAAACATCTAGCTAGTGCCGAGGAAATCCGATATGTCACAGTTGACTGTGCTTCGATAACAATCCGATTAGGTTCTGGGTTCGAATCCCTGTCCAACACAAAGCTTTACATCACGGCAATTCAAGTAAGTTACTTGTGAAGAAGCAATATTTAACATCTCTCGTAGTTCGTTAACAGTGACAATAGAAGCTGGGTAGGAATGCGCGTCCGTTAAAAATGTTTACGTTAGGTAATTTAAAGTTGATATTTTCTAACTGATACTGTCTAAAATCGAGGTATATCACTCTGTGTATACCTAGTCAGGTATGACTGTTAGTTTCCGTCAGTCACGAAGTCTTAGTTTGCATGACCTGGGTTTGAATCCAAATGCAGAACGGGACGTTTCATCGTGTCATTTGAAGTTCATACATATTCTCAACTAGCTGCTCGTGAATAACTTAAATTTTTAATGTCATTTTGTGTTAAATAACAAGTACAGTATGTTACTTTGAAGAGGAAATCATGAATACGACGAACTTACTACGTGCATTACCTATGTGACGTAATAATGAGAGTGGTAACATTTCAGGTATGTCATTTATTGCAATAAATGTGAGCTTACAAGCCTTAAGGACAGTCTTATCTGTGATAAGGTGTTCCCTGATATTTGTAGCATCGTGGTATTACTTTACATCTTGAATTATTGCGATACAGAGCCGAGTTTTCTAGTGGTGATTTGTTGGAGCCATTTCCAATAGTCAAACGACTGTACCAAGGAGCGATTAGAGGACCAGCTAGACACCTGAGTTATGTGGGTTGCATGCGAATCAGGCGAAATGCAGTTCAGGTCCACCGGATACTTTTGAGCATGACTGTACATACAGTCGATGTTGTTTATAGCCACATCGTTTTTAACAACGTGTTGGCTGTAATAACGAAATCTAACGGTCCCATATAAAACCCATCTACACCCTATATTTAAAAAATCGCTTACTTCGACATCGCTTTCTGTAGAAAACATCTTTTATTAGATTTTCCGAGATATATACCGTCTAGGATGTCCAATGTTCATTTTGGTTTGTTACGTATTTGAGGATTACTAACAACAATGTAACGTTTATTTCAAAACTGTTGTTTTCTCTTAATTGTTGGTTTCATATTAGGTGTTAAAAGGAATGCAGCTTCAAATGCGAAATACGTACGAGTATCTTAAATGAAAAATGCAAATACAGATGACTGACTACCTTAAGTAATACAGTACACTGTAATAGGTCTTACTGTGCTGCATTTAAGTAATACAGTACACTGTAATAGGTCTTACTGTGCTGCATTTTAAAGCTAAAGCAAATGGTTAGAAAAATAAATAATATTGTCTTTGCTGTGATTGTAGAAAACTAGAAACGTGTTGCAACATGAGCGGAAGTGGAATAACAGTTTATTCGCTACAGATGTTCTGTAGGCATGAATGTTAGCTACTGTCAATATGTCGTGCTGCACATGAATGTTAGCTACTGTCAATATGTCGTGCTGCACATCACATTTGTACATTTTAAAGAGAAACATAGGCGAACGTGTAGGTCTTCCTGTAACTAATGTGCAGAGAACTGTTGTTTTTTTTCATTTTGCTACCGTTAGTTAATTTTTGTAACACTTTTTTTTCATTTTGCTACCGTTAGTTAATTTTTGTAACACAGTAACTGAAATGAAATTGTGTCATTAATGTCTGTTATGCCATGCAACACTTACAGTGACTTCTAAAAAAGTTCGACATTTTATCTCATTCATTATCCAAAACCGTGTTCGACGTTATTGAACCAGTTACCTTCTTGCTACTTCTTTCTTCACTTGTTAAAGGTTTCCAATTTTGCTGGCATTGTATCGTTGTAGGTACTGGATAAACATAAGAAAAAATTTTTTTCAGTTCCTCTCCACAAATAATGCATTCCTGATGCTTTTTGAAATGTTAACTCTAAGACACACTAAAATTAACAGATATGTAATTTTTATCAAAGAACAAAGAAAAAACCCTGATTGTACGACTATTAGCTATAACTGCCGTAGACTGTTAGCCCCTTCAACGTCGTTATAACCATTTCCAGCTCTAATTTATATATTTTTTGTGTTACTACTCTTTGAGATTAATGTTCCAGAGCAAGCAGTCCCATTACGTAATTCGAGCCCAATTTGGTCTTTCTCCAAGTGTTGTTCGAGA
Source organism: Schistocerca americana (assembly GCF_021461395.2). Classification (NCBI taxonomy): domain Eukaryota; kingdom Metazoa; phylum Arthropoda; class Insecta; order Orthoptera; family Acrididae; genus Schistocerca; species Schistocerca americana. Next base: position 157,100,581 of record NC_060119.1, on the reverse strand, counting down.
ATTGGAACCTTACAACAATTCCCAGATAAATGTAACGCAACAATGAGCCATTTCTAATGCTACAGTTAATAAATGTAATGACACGTGCCTACCTTTCATCTGCTAGGCGAAAACTGAGAACTTGTTTCCCAAACCAACCAGCTATTGGATTTTTAAAAGTCTGCGCTCCTCTCCCGTATAAAACATCTTAATATGTAAAAAATACCGCATATCACAACATACTGTGCATTACATCACTGGAAAATACAATACAATATATAGGCGACATATGTTTCACAGATCATGATGTAATTATCTACACCATACAGATGATATCTGAATCCACCAGACACCTCGTAAACTGATTTTCCTAAAGTTTCGGTTCTGTTAAGTGCAACTAACGGCGGAGCAGGTAAGATGAAACCATACTAACAGCACGCCTAGTACATACACACAGACGTGATGGAGATGACGAAAATAGACTAGAAACATTAAAGATTCTCTGTAAAATTATACCTCTCCCAAAATGCATTTGACTGTGTTCGTAAATTCCGCCGTGACACATAAATTGTACGGAACATCTGCAGCATTCTCTGGGTCATAGCAAAGGGGAACACTCAAGACAACTTTCTCGACTCTTCCACAGACTGTAGCAGATATCGTCTCCATCATGTAAAGAGAGGACCCGATAAAACTGAGGAGAAATTAAGGGATATTTTCTGTTTATTCTGATATTATGTGTCAGTAGTCTCTGGTGATTCGTTACAGAGTGATTTGTTTCTTTCTTTGGTTTCTTTTTGCATTTCTTTGTAGTAGTACATGCATGTACTGTGTGTGTGTGTGTGTGTGTGTGTGTGTGTGTGTTTGGTTGGGATTGTTTGGGGGAGGAAACCACACAACGAGGTCATCGGTCTCATCGGATTATGGAAGGACGGGGAACGAAGTCGGCCGTGCCCATTCAAAAGAACAATCCCGGCATTTGCCTGGAGCGATTTAGGGAAAACACGGAAAACCTAAATCAGGATGGCCGGACGCGGGATTGAACCGTCGTCCTCCAGAATGCGAGTCCAGTGTGCTAGTGTGTGTGTGTGTGTGTGTGTGTGTGTGTTTGTGTCTAGTTTGTTGTGTGTAGTGTGTTGTATGATGATGATGATGATGATGACGATGTGAGAAGGGAGAGGGTGAAACACAGCCCCGGCACATAGATAATGCCTCACGAATACCACCAAGGTGGTTGCCAAACTTAATGTCTCCACCAGACGGACGGATCACCACCAGCAGTTTCACATTCCTTAACTTCATGAGACACTGCGGAGAGGTTTGATATTTAAACCAGAACATTGCCGCAAAGTCTGATGATCAGGAGCTTTACGGCACCAACTCTCCTGCCTTTGCCGACCAAATACAGGCAGACAAATTTTTTTTTCCACCATCAAAATTCGAACCGGCTTACCACCGGGTCGAGTGCCACTGCACAAGAAGCTACGGAGGAGGACAGAGTAATTCCACTCAGGTGATTTATTTCCCCATTTATCTTTGTATTTTTGTGGTACTGTGTGAATGTGTGAAATGTTATGGGACTTAATTGCTAAGGTCAGCAGTCCCTAAGCTTACACACTACTTAACCTAAATTACCCTAAGGACATACACAGACACCCATGCCCGAGGGAGGACTCGAACCTCCGCCAGGACCAGCCGCTCAGTCCATGACTGTAGCGCCCTAGACCGCTCGGCTAATCCCACGCGGTATTGTGGTACTGAAAATATCTGCGTAGTAGTGCAAATGTCGACGACTTGCACTGTGTGTCTGCCTTGACACGAACTTGTTTCAAACGTTCTCAGTACATGCTGTAAAGAACAGTAATGCGCACCTTACTGTTCGCCCTCAAGTTAACACAAGTTAACATTTCAACACTGCTCGGTTCTGTCTTGGGTTTATTTTTCCGGCAGTAATTTGGTATGTTAACGGTCGCTATAACCATCGCCGTGTCTATGGTGCTCGACATTTTGAACAACACATGTGAGGGAAGAGTTCTCCATTTGTTACATACTGTACGCTGACGATCCAGACAATACACACTGTGACAAAACTGTACGAGTTTCGCCAAAAGGTTGCTGTGTTTCTCTGTGTTATGTGTTCGACTTTTCGGTTATCGTTTTTCCACTGTTCCAAAGATATTTTGACATAAAAAACTAACTGGTGTAATATTTTTTTGTTGCGAGAACGATCACTGACTACACTTCGCAACTCGTCGAAGGCATCTAGGTGAGCCACCTACGAAATCATATTGCCGAGTGCTGGAATACCCCTGGCACAGTATGCTGCCATGCGCAGTCTGTCCTAGCGGTCGGCTAGGTTTACATACGCCCTGGCACAATTTTGCACTTCCGTAGTCAGCTACGATACCGGAATCAAAACACTTTTAAGACCTTAGAAGCACTTGTATTCGTACGACGGCTTCCTTCTCCTTCTCCTCTACAGCCGACAGTCCATTGTTGTGCCACGCTTCAACTTATCCTTGTATCATCATCAGATAGCCGCCGGTCTACAAACCGCCACTAGACTTGGTGATTCCGGGTCTCGAGACGGTGCCACGAGGTGAAGAGTTCTTCTAGGCATGTGATCGTCCGGTGCTCCGGACGACTCTCAGGATCCTGGGTTCAGCGCATGGCACATGCGCTTACATCCCGTTGTACACGTCTGTCACCGCGTAAGGTCAATGGCAGCCGGGGACATCTTCCTTGCATCGCCACGCTCGCCTCGGAGGCTACAGAATTTCTGCGGCTGCGGAGGCAGCACCACACTGCTTACCATACACAAGCACTTTGCGATGCCAAGCACACCACTGTGAACTGCATTGAGGCAGCAACCGCAAATTGGATGGCCACTGAGACGCCGAGTAAAACCTCTGTACAGAAGTATGCAGGATAACGATGTTACCCCTGAATGAGCTCTCGCGACTTCGCCCTCGCCGTGATGCTGGTAGAATGCATGCTACAGTTCCCGCATACTCCACTATGGAGCAGAAGCGCCTATCCTGACTGATCGTGGTGTATACATTCCCGATATCATACGTTGTCTCATTACCTGTGACGAGCCTCCGGAGTAATCTGTATACATCCCTGCACAAAATTCGAAATTTTGTCGTTAGTTAGAATAACCCCGTAAATCCATACATTTTATAAAAATGGATATGCGTATGTTTCTATGTATATATGAACGTTCCACATCTCCTGCTAAATCAGTGGACCGTTTTCATCCAAACTTGATACAAATGTCAATGCGCGGAAAGAATCGATGTGGGGGTAAAAACCATATGCCTGCGAAAGGGATGCTCGTGGGGTGAAAAAACAGTGTAGCTGAAGACGCGCAAACTCTCATTCTTTAATCATCCATTATCTGAGATTGTGTCTTCCAACGAACTTTAGACGTAATTTCAAGCTTTTACGGGACTTTTACTCGCTGACAACACTCATAGAATGATGAAAGGAAGGAATCTTATCGCTAGCTACATTTCTGCTGTTCATAGCAAAACTGCCGCATGCAGCATGACGTTTGAACTTATTATTACTTTGCTAATAACTACATTCGCTACACATTTTACAGACAGAATCCACGTATACCACTGAATGTACTAGCAAAATTATGTCATTATACGGTTCATAGTTCGGGAGATATACTGCCGCATCATGCAATACTTTTTCATTTCTTACTTCGTTGCTGGTAACTGTTCCCAATACTTTTCGCAGACAGTGTCCAACGTACGCGTTTAAACTCAGAAGAGTGTTCCTGGAACCACTCTGTAGCAATTCTGGCCGTGTGGGGTGTTGCACAGATGTCCGTCGGAATGCACATGGCTGTAGGTGATCAGGCAGGATGCTTCCGTGCGTGTCACCTGTCAGAGTCGTATCTACACGTATCAGGGGTCCCATATCACTCCAAATCCACACGTCCCACACCCACCATTACAGAGCCTCCACCAGCTGGACCAGTCCCCTGCTGACATGCAGGGTTCATGGATTCATGAGGTTTCTCCGTACCCGTACACGTCCATCCGCTCGATACAATTTTGTTTACAAGACTCGTCCGACCAGGTAACGTTTTTTCCGATCACCAACAATCCAATATCGGTGTTGACGGGCCCTGGCGAGGCGTAAAGCTTTGTGTCGTCCAGTCATCAAGGGAACACGAGTGCGCCTTCGGCCAGAAAGCCTATATCAATGATGCTTCGTTGAATGGTTCTTACGCTGACACTTGTTAATGGCCCAGTATTGAAATCTGCAGCAACCTGCGGAAAGGGTTGCACCTTTGACCCGTCGAATGTTTCTCTTCAGTCGTCGTTGGTCCAGTTATTTTTCCAGCCACAGTAGTGTCGGAAATTTGAGGTATTACCTGATTCCTGATGTTCACGGTACACTTGTGAAATGGTCGTACTGGAAAATCACTACTTCACCTCTACCTCGGAGATGCTGTGTCCCATCACTTGTGGGCCGACTGCAACACCACGTTCAAACTCACTTAAATCTTGATAACTTGTAGCAGCATTAACCGATATAATAACTGAGCGATACAGTGTTTGTTTTATATAGGCGTTGCCGGCCGTAGCGCCGTATTCTGCTGTTTACCTGGCTCTGTATTTGAATACGCATGCCTCTATCAGTTTGTTTGGCGCTTCAGTGTATGTCATTGAATAGCACATAGTTCAGGACATACAACGCCATGGTTAATGAGCGTCTTGAAAAAGAAACTTAAGGGCGAAGTGCGCTGAAGATACGGTGAGATATGTGTAAAGTAAGTTGCACTACTGCCCATTAAAATTGCAACACCACGAAGATTGCTACAGACGCGAAATTTAACTGACAGGAAGAAGATGCTGTGATATGCAAATGATAAGTTTTTCAGAGGATTCAGAGAAGTTTGGCGCCGGTGGCGACACCTACAACGTGCTGACATGAGGAAAGTTTCCAACAGATTTCTCATACACAAACAGAAGTTGACCGGCGTTGCCTGGTGAAACGTTGTTGTGATGCCTCGTGTAAGGAGGAGAAATGCGTACCATTACGTTTCCAACTTCGATAAGGTCGGATAGTAGCCTATCGCGATTGCGGTTTATCGTATCGTGACATTGCTGCTCGTGTTGGTCGAGATCCAGTGACTGTTAGCAGAATATGGAATCGGTGGGTTCAGGAGGGTAATACGGATTGCCGTGCTGGATCCCAACGGCCTCGTATCACTAGCAGTCCAGATGACAGGCATCTTATCCGCATGGCTGTAACGGATCATGCAGCCACGTCTCGATCCCCGAGTCAACAGATGGGGACGTTTGCAAGACAATAACCACATGCACGAACAGCTCGACGATGTTTGCAGCAGCATGGACAACCAGCTCGCAGACCATGGCTGCGGTTACCCTTGACGTTGCATCACAGAAAGGAGCGCCTGCGATGGTGTACTCAACGACGAACCAGGGTGCACGAATGGCAAAACGTCATTTTTTTGGATGAATCCAGATTCTGTTTACAGTATTATGATGGTCGCATCCGTGTTTGACGAATGCACACTGGAAGAGTGTATTCGTCATCGGCATACTGGCGTATCACCCGGCGTGATGGTTTGGTTACACGTCTCGGTCACCTCTTGTTCGCATTGACGGCACTTAGAACAGTGGACGTTACATTTCAGATGTGTTACGACCCGTGGCGCTACCCTACATTTTAGCAGGATAATGCACGACCGCAAGTTGCAGGCCCTGTACGGACCGGGTTCTGGATACAGAAAATGTTCGACTGCTGCCCTGGCCAGCACGTTCTCCAGATCTCTCACCAATTGAAAACGTCTGGTCAATGGTGGCCGAGCAACTAGCTCGTCACAATATGCCAGTCACTACTCTTGATGAATTGTGGTATCGTGTTGAAGCTGCATGGGCAGCTGTACCTGTACACGCCATCCAAGCTCTGTTTGACTCAGGCGTAACAATGCCGTTATTACTGCCAGAGGTGGATGTTCTGGGTACTGATTTCTCAGGATCTATGCGCCCAAACTGCTTGAAAGTTTAATCACATATCAGTTCTAGTATAATATATTTGTCCAATGAATACCCGTTTATCATCTGAATTTCACCTCGGTGCAGCAATTTTAATGGCCAGCAGTGTAAATATATGTGATATACATATGACGTGGGTAAATAGCTCATCCTAAACCCCTGAAATGATTTCAACGAAATTTTGTACACATCTCAGTGTAGATTTGCAAAGCAATAATGTACAAGAAGAATACAAGCCTACTACTGCGGTGAGTGTGAAAACATGGAAGGTGGAGGAGGGGATGGCCACTTGTGAGGGGATGAAGAAATGGACAGAGAGAGAGGGAGGCGCAAATGTACAGAGAGAGAGGAGAGGCGCAAATGTACAGAGAGAGGGGAGATGATTAGATGGACGGAGATGGGGAGAGGCGGAGATGAGGAAAGAAAGGAATGAGAAGAAGATGACAGGTAGAGGAGAGGGAGGAGATGGAGAAAGAGAGCTGGAAGAGGACATGGAATTAGGTGGGGAAAGACATAGTATGAGGGGGGAGGAGCAATTGGGTGGAGGAGGAGTAGTAGGAGATGAACAGAGGGATGGGCAGGGAGTGGGGGAGTAAAGGAGGTGGACAGAGGCTATGTGAAGGAGATCATGGTGAGGGAGAGGTGGAGGGGGAAGGAGGAGATCGACAGAGAGAGGCTGGAGGAGGAAATGGCCTAATAGAAAATTGAAATATACACATGCCCAGCCAACGATAAGTACTCAGCTAGTTCGTTATAAATTCACTGGAGTGCACACACAAATTCACTCTCAATTGCACCAAGAGTGAGCATACACGGAAAAGAGAACACACGCTTAGAACAATAAAGGTGAAAATATGGAATCTATACAAACAGATGTGTATCGGAAACTTCACGTCTGCGTTAATCGGTTCTACATAGTCATAGAATTTCAGTAGATTCTGAATAGATGTAGAGGTAGGTACTTTATCAAGAAACTTTTTCAATAGTGAATGAACTAGGAGGTGTCTTCCTTAAGCAAAGGGAGGGAAAACTAATTACATAAAATACGCTGTACCTCCATTAGGTATCGAAATGCAGCTGTGAGGCGGTCCTCATGTGTATGTGGGGAAGTTAAAGAGAGATACAACAATGATTCGTCTCACATGGATACAACGAACGTTCATATAACTGTGTTCGCTGTACACGAAAACTGAAAATGTTCAAATAGGATAAATATTCATATTTGTTTGCTGCAATAGACGACTCCGTTCTTTAAACAAACCATCACTAGCAACTAGGAAGAAGTGGTTTGTTTATTTTATTAACGAGAGAAATCAGTTCCCTGTATGAGTCTACCACCGTGGGTTTTTGTGAATCAAGCCGCCTAAGTCGCTTCAAACATATTTATTTTTGACGATTTGTAGGTTACCTGTATCATTACTTCAACAATTGTAACTGGTAAAACGAAGTTCAGTGTCAGTGGAAATGAGGGCTATGCCGAAACGGGGTGTAGGCAGTTGACGTCCCAGTTAGCCGTTTATTAAACTGACCCTAAACTTTGTTTTGGGATTTCTGGTGATGCCAGGAGCCCAAAGGCTGGAATACATGAAAATACGTTGATGGATATAGAATAAATTTATTAGCAACAAACGATTATTTTTGAAAATATCTGAGCAATAATGGGTCTCCATTTGGACTGAGAAGGAAATCGACTGTAACCTTCCACAACAACTTCTATATTCTGAAAACTAGGCCGGCCGGGGTGGCCGAGCGGTTCTAGGCGCTACAGTCTGGAACCGCGCGACCGCTACGGTTGCAGGTTCGAATCCTGCCTCGGGCATGGATGTGTATGATGTCCTTAGGTTAGTTAGGTTTAAGTAGTTCTAAGTTCTAGGGGACTGATGACCTCAGAAGTTAAGTCCCATAGTGCTCAGAGCCATTCTGAAAACTACTGTGAAGCAGAGCAAAATGTCAACTATTGCAGAGAATTTTACACGATAACATTGACCTGGTAGCCATACAGAAACTCATGCTGAAAATAGAGCTCAACTTGAAGCTAGAGGAAGGATACTGCGATATGATCTACTTGGAGGCTCGTATGACAGACACTATGGCGTTGCGACATATGTGCGTGGGGACATAGAGGACGCCTTTCTAGATGAAGCCTCCATTGAAAATGATATCCACGAAGTTGTCATCAAAATAGGAGACGTTACAGTTACTAATTTCTATAAACCTCCTGCTACTACATGGCTGACTGAAGTGATAAAGATCCACCCACACCTAAGCATATACGTTGGAGACTATAATAGTCACCACAAAATGTTGAAATACAGTACGAATGATAGCAATGGAGACATGCTGGTCAATTGGTCCGAGGAACAAAATACATATCTAGTCTTTGATGCCAAGGACCGAGGGATATTCAGATCAGCCGCATGGAACCGCAGCTATAACCCAGACGTGTGCTTTGTTTCGAGGGATACAAACGATAAACCACTGACAGCCTCTAGAAGGGTCCTGATGGACTTCCCTCATAGCCAGCACCGCCCTGTGCTTATTAATATCGATATATCCATCCCGATAATAAGGTCTTACCTCGACCAAGGTGGAATTTAACAAAAGCTGATTGCACAAAATTCTCTGAACAACTTCATTACACCTTGAGCTGGATCCCTCCAAGTAGCAAGAGCTATGAGAGGTTTGTGGGAGCGGTCATTACCTCTGCGAAAACAGCGATCCCAAGAGGGTACCACAAAAATACATTCCAGGTTGGACTGGGATATGCGATGACCCGTACGCGGAGTTACTCAAGAATGGGGACCGGGAAATAGCGGATGAACTATTACATAACATCGACTTTATTAGACGGCAAAAATGGGAGAATACTGTTGAAAATCTAGACTTTTCAAAGTCAAGCCGACAAGCCAGGTGCCTACTCGTAAACTTGGAGGCGCAAATCCACCTGAACATAGAAAGGACGAAATATCTCCCATCAAGGTTGCATCCCGCATAGTTTCTGCGTCTAGAGCCCCATGAGATAGGAAGCACACAACAAAAGTGAAGAAGGACTTAAAAACATTAAAAAGGACCCGTGCAATGGACTCAGAATATTCATCAGATATTCGTATCGAGGAGGTTACCAATGCCCTGAAGAGGGTTAAACCAGGCAAAACTCCGGGTTTCGATTGTATCCACCCTGAGTTCCTCATACATGTCGGAGCCTACACAAACCAATGGCTGGTTAAGTTATTTACGGACATTCTCCAAGTGGGTAACATTCCTCCCTCACTTAAACGAGCAAAGATCATCGCAGTCCTGAAACCTGGTAAACCAGGCGATAGACCAGAGAGTTACTGCCCCATTGCCCTATGGTCTATAAATTACTAGAAAGACTGCTCCTCAACAGAATAGGCCAAACTATACTCAAAAAAAATCCCTGTCGAACAAGCAGGATTCCGTCCCTATCGGTGCTGTACAGATCAAGTCCTATCACTGACAACATATATAGAGGCGGGGTTGCAGCATTTGTAGACCTAACAGCAGCCTATGATACAATTTGGAAACAGGGACTCATGTACGAATTAATCAGTGCCGTCCCCTGCAAGAAGATAACCAACCTCATTAACGATATGTTGTCAAATAGAACCTTTCAAGTAATAATGGGGAATGAGAGTAGTAAACAGATGAAACTCAATAATGTACTCCCACAAGAATCTGTCCTTGCGCCCCTTCTTTTCAGCCTTTACATCGATGACATGCCTGCAACCAGATCATGCAAATTTGGTTATGCTGACGACTGGGCTCTGGCAACAGCTCACAGAAATATAGAAACTGCCGAAGATATCCTTACGAGTGACCTAGGGATTCTCAGCGAGTATTTTAGAAAATGGAGGCTACAACCTAGTGCTACAAAGACGGAAGTATCTGCCTTCCATTTGAACAACAAAATGGCCAACAGAGAACTACATGTATATATAGACCGGGAAACATTAAAGCACAACAAACACCCAAAGTACCTTCTGGTTGCCCTAGATAGGACACTAACATTCAAACAACACCTGACGGAAACTGCAGCGAAACTTAAAACACGCAACAACATATTGCAGGAGCTCTGTGGCACCACTTGGTGCTCCACAGATCTACCTTAAGAACATCCGCACTTGGCTTGGTGTATCCAGTGGCAGAATACTGTGCCCCAGTGTAGCTCAACAGCAAACACACACACATGGTAGATAGCCAACTTCATGCAACAATGCGAATTATATCAGGCACAATCAGGCCAACTCCTACAGTGTGACTGCCAGTTCTCAGTAACATAGCCCCTCCTAACCTGCGCCGAGAACACGCTCTGGTTAGCGAATTTCAAAAAATCATGACCAACCCTCAATTAAAAATCCATGAAGATACTCACGACATCCAAGGAAACTGACTCCAGTCTAGGCATCCTCCACTAAAGACCGCACGGGCGCTGCACCAAACCAACTTGAAAATAAATGACCGATGGAAAGAGGAATGGCAGAACAGCAGTAAACTGCCACAGTATGCCATTCATCTTTAGTAAACCAAAAGGATTTGTTTGCCCTCGCAAAGTTTGGTCAGCTCTTAACAGCATCAGAACCAACTGTGGGAGATGCGCCGACTCCTTACAGATGGGGTAAACTTCCTTCGGTCGCCTGTGACTGGCGCTGAGAGACAAACGGTCAAAGATATCGTGCAGGAATGCCCACTAAGGGCATATGAGGGTGACCAACAGGACTTCCTAATGGCGACCCAAGAGGCAATCTACTATATATTATCTAAGCTAGACGTTTGTTTGTGATTGCTCTTCTGTGAGTGTAAATTTACAATTGGTTGTGTTCTTATATACAAACTGTTATTTATTGTTCTGTTTATACATATGTGATTTTTTTAAATCGTGTTGTTTCTGTAATTTTTAGTGATGTTATGAACCATACGCTAAATAAATAAATAAATAAATGAATACTGTGAAGTGCACAATGTAGGGATAAATAACCTCGAAGGAACAAGCCAAGTATTCCTCCCACGAGAGAGAAAGAACGACAGTTATGATAGCTGGACCGAAACATTGGTGATACTTTTTACACACCGCTATCTCTCAAATCTACATTCACATATATCTTCTTGACTTTTCGGCAAGCATTGGGTGTTTCATACACAATTTCCAACACAGGCAGTTATTTGGCTCGGAAATACCCTGTCTGTTGCTTTGAATTTGCTTTGCGCCTAAGGGCGCATCAAACGCACCAGTGCTTAGCAGCACGCCGTCGGAAGCAGAATTATACGCTGCAGTCAGAAACATGTTTAATGGAGCTGTTTACCTCTCCCAGACGCTGCATCTCCCTTCTCATCGCCAGTGTGTGCTCTTTAGATCTCGGAAAGGCAATGTACGGGCTCACTTACGCCAATAAAGCGGATAGAACTTGCGGTTGTTGCCGCTTCTCTCATCTTGCCTCCTGTGTTCTCCCGCTCCCCATTTCCCCTCCGTCTCTCCCTCTCCCTCCTCTCTCTCTCTCTCTCTCTGTTTCTCTCTCTCTCTCTGAGCACTCATCGCTATTTTTACGGGGGCTCACGCGCCTGTCGGCTCAAGAGGCTTTGCTGAATTTTAAATTTAGGATTTGCTGCTTGATGGATCTTTATTTTAAATTCGTTATGAGTTATAACTCCCGCATTCATCCGGTCGTTAATCATGTAACGTCAACTCCGGAAAAGACGAAAAAAGAGAGACTGCGATAGAAAGAGGAGAAACGCCAGAAGGACAGGGGCCGAAGAAGATGCTCCCTGAGCGGCCCAGCTGCCCCGCGTCAGCCTGTTTCCCTGAGCCCAGCACGTCAGCCCCCAGAAAAACTCTTGGCTAACCCAGTTCCTCGAAAGCGATGCCTCACTTTTCATAACGCCACAACAACACCGCCACGTTGACAGCCTTTCTAAAGTTAAGGCTGTATGCAGGGTATCGCAGTAGGAGACTCAGTATGGCTATTTGAAGCGACGGAGTTTATTCAGGTTGTATCGTGCTAAACATGGGCCAATACAGTATATAAATAAATAAATAAATAAAACCGAGACTTTTGCGAGATAATTCGAAATGAATAGTTAGGGGTCGCCACTTACTATCCTAGTCAGAACAAATGAATTTTTAAATGCCTCTGGTTTCGCCTCAACTCCTTTCTATGATAAGTCAACACGATGCTGTCCTGTCTCACCCAAAGAGGCATGCATAATTACACTCTGGTATCGATGGTGCAATGCTTAGTGTGGATCTTCGACATAGCCAGACGCGTGAAATGTCTTGCTGGAGAGTCTTTGGTATGTGCCAGCCAATCAGAAGGCTTGCTGCGAGAATTCGTTCTGATCTCGGCGTTGTGTGTGTGCTGTTTGCAGTTGCTTGAGTTTTTAGTCAGTTTTACACCTTTTGTTCTGGGTCACATGGTCGCAGGTTGCTGTTCCGCAGCAATCTGCTACAAATTTGTTGGTGCTATCATTAGATGCTGTTGCGTTAATCAACACACTGCAAGTGTAACCACCTGCATTCATGTAAGACGAGTTTGTTTCCGATGCCCGAGTTAGGTATGGTAAATGTCTTGCCAATACTTGGCATTCTGATTGAAGAAGTTTCTTTTGCTCAGGTCTGAATCATGCATCCATGTGAGCCTGAAAATTTATACATGCTATTGCCATCCATAATCATGCTTCTATCTTTCAATAACAACTCGCTTTGATTCTTTGACATCACTATTCCTTTTGTGCCATATTTGCATTTAGATGTTGAATAAGCAGTTCCCACACCTTTGAAATTTTGAAAGATGTTGTTTTCTGATATAAATAGTTATTAACGCCTCAGGTGTGAAAGTGCTCATTTTTCTTCCAAATCTTCCTCAGACCTTCTGCTACCATAAGGTTACATTATTTGCAACATTACACATAGTGCCTGCATCCCTCATTTAATTGCAAAGACATTCAAAAATATCTGGTACATTTCACAACGCCACCAGTATTATTATGCATTACGTGATTTTTTAGAATTTTATCGTAAGCACTGTACTCGACTACAGCAGACTGATGGGGAATGAAGCAGCGCACCCATCACATACCGTAGATCAAATCTCACCAAATACTCAGGGAGCAACTTTTTTTGGCTTCAGAGGATTGTTTTTGCATTTGAGCTTCAGAGTTGTTTGAGGTTACGTCAACTGCATGTATAGCGGGAAAGATCGTCTAAAAGGCGACCTTCGTTATACTTAAGAGTCCATAATAATTGCGCACCCTCAGTGCCACTTATTCCCCTTCTAGTACTAACTGATCATCTATTTCTCAGGCACATGTATTTTTTTACAGTAATGCTTCCGAAGTTATCGCCACATGAAATATAGTCGAAAGTGTTTCCAATAGAGCCCACGACGGAAAATGCGTTATAATCGGTCACATATCACGTTTTTGTTCTCAGTTAATTTAACAGTTGGCTTTCAATTTTAAATGTGAGCTTTATGAATAAGTCCCCATATAATTGAGCTCCAGTTTCGCCCATGGTCCAACTTAACAGGAAATACAATACTACATCAGTAGATTATGTGTTATAATCTACTGTTCACTCGAGCTGTTAGAGGTGACCTACATACCGTCACCGCATTTAGTTCCAACACTGTACTTCTCTCTGCAGAGAGCTACAGATACCTTCCATCATCAACGAATCATCTCGTAAATCTTAACAAGAATCTACTGTGGTGTCACCGCCAGACACCACACTTGCTAGGTGGTAGCCTTTAAATCGACCGCGGTCCATTAGTATACGTCAGACCCGTGTGTCGCCACTATCAGTGATTGCAGACCGAGCGCCGCCACACGGCAGGTCTAGAGAGACTTCCTAGCACTCGCCCCAGTTGTATAACCGATTTTGCTAGCGATGATTCACTGACAAAATACGCTCTCATTTGCCGAGACGATAGTTTAACATAGCCTTCAGCTACGTCATTTGCTACGACCTAGCAAGGCGCCATTATCAGTTGCTATTGATATTGTGAATCATGTACCGTCCAGACCAACGTTCACCATTAATGGATTAAAGTTAAGTATTCCACCAGCTACGTCCGTTTTTCTAAATTATAATTTCCTTGTCCTGTTCCAGACCCCACGCCAGCCTGCATGAACTAAAACGCATGCCTTTGGGCCTCCTCTAGTAACCCGGTGTTGGCTCTCCTGCCAACCAAAACATTGGCGACGAGGCAAAACCGCGTTCTTATCGATATTGCCCTGATTTTCTTGTGTAATGCCTTCGCCACAATCTTCAGATGTACTGTCCGAATTTTATCGCTTACAGAATCAGCAGACGCAGGCATTACTGGATGCCCTTGGACAGCTCGTCCGGGGTCAACGGGCAATGCAATATGATGCGGCAGCCGCCTCTCCACCGCTAACGCAGCCACAACACATGGTTGCACCAACTTTTCGACCCTTTGATGCTGCACTGCAAAGCTGGACAGAGTGTTTACACCAATTTGGATTCCATCTCGCCACCTACAGAATTCAAGGTAACGAGCGGTAGCCATTTTTGTTATCATCAGTCTGGGTGACCACATACCATTTGATAGTCAAATTATTTCCCCAACATGACGTAGCAACTCTGTCCTACGAAGAAATTTTGTCTGCATTAGATGCATATTTCAAAGACTCAGTCAATGTAGTTGTGAAAAGGTATACCTTCTTTTGTACAAAACGTACGGCAGGTCAGACTAATCGGGAGTGGGTTGCAACCTTGCAAGGCCTTACTAGGGATTGTGCTTTTGAGTGTCAATGTGGACTCCCTCATTCAGATACTATGGTACGTGATGCAATTGCACAGAACATTTCTGATGTTCGTATAAGAGAAAAGATTTTGAAACTAGTCAATCCCTCCCTTCAACAAGTGATGGACATATTGGATCGGCAGGACACACTTGACTTTGCTCAGGAATCGTTTGAAACTTCACCAGCCGTGTGTCAGGTTAACCGGCCCGCCGGGCGAGCTGCACGGAGCAGTAAACAGCCCTCGTGCCCGGCCGCGCCGCTGCCGCCAGGCTCTCAGCCACGTGTGCCACGCAGGCAAGCAAATGTAGTGCTAAAATCATGCCCACGGTGCGCTACTAGACATTCGCATGAGAATTGCCCGTCATGCCAGGCTATTTGCTTTTTCTGTAATAAAAAAGGACATGTTCAGAGTGTTTGCCGGAAAAAGCTCAGTTCGGAAACTCACAACCATACCAGGCCCTTTGCTTTGCGCCGAATTCGAACCAAGGATACTCAGGCTCGTGAAACTTCGCCCATGGAAATTTATGTAGCTCAGTGCCACTCTCTCTAGCAGTGACTGTCTTCGTCCCACAAATAGTGTGCGTTGACATCGCTGGAAATCCCGTCATGTCGCAAGTGATTATGTGCCAGTGTCAGTTCACGTTGCACGAGACAGTCGCTCTTGTCATCAGCAGGACAATAAACTTTTTGTAGACTTGGACATTAACGGCAAAGTGATACCATTCCAGCTCGATACCGGAGCTGCAGTTTCACTGATCAATCAAGACACTTACAAACTGCTGGGCACACCTCCGTTGCGTGCTGCAAATGTTAAGTTAACTAGTTATTCTGGTCAAGATATCTCTGTGTTAGGACAGTGAAGCCTTCTTGCAACATACAAAGGACAAACAAAACTTGTGTCATTTTATGTCCTTCATTCTTCTTCTGCAGTCAACTTGTTTGGTTTCGATTTATTTCAGTTGTTTAACTTCTCTATAGTAAATCATGTCCTATCAGTGAACCAGACTGTGCCTTCAGACAGTGTTTCTCGTCTATGTGAAGAATTTGCAGACATATTTGCACCGAGCCTTGGTTGCGCTAAGAACTATAAAGCACATTTGGAACTGACGGTAAACGCGCAACTGAAATTTTTCAGAGTGCGCAATGTTCCCCACGCATTGCGTGATGAGGTCGCAAAAACATTACACGATTTGGAATCACAAGGTGTAATTGAACGTGTGCAGTCTTCTCTCTGGGCATCACCCTTAGTAATTTTGCCAAAACCTTCCGGAAAATTGAGACTTTGTGTGGACTTCAAGGCAACAGTGAATCCGCAACTAATGATTGCAACTTTTCCTTTACCCCACCCGGAAGATCTTTTTGAAAAACTGTGCCCGGGTAAATATTTTTCGAAATTGGACCTAGCAGATGCGTACTTGCAAATACTGGTGGACGAAGAATCCCAGCGCGTTTTGGTGGTTAACACGCATCTTGGTTTGTATCGATTCAAACGACTGCCATTCGGGTGTTCATCTGCCCCTGCATTGTTTCAGCAATATCTTACAAACTGTTTGTGCGTCGGTCCCTACTGCAGCAAATTATCTGGACGATATTGTGATCTCCGGAAAGACGGAAGAAGAACATTTGGCCAATCTCAGAACATTATTTCAGGTCTGGCGACAAAATGGTATTCGCTTGCGGAAGGACAAATGTGTGTTTTTTGCTCGCTATACCACACGCCTCTTCCATTTCAGCTCCGCTTCATCGCTTACGCCGTAAAGCTGTCCCGTTCGTCTGGACGACGGAATGCGAACGCGCCTTTCGCCAGTTGAAATCGGCGGTGCTTTCCCATACTTGCCTTACGCCATTCGATCCCCAGAAGCCCCTTTTGTTGGTGGTTGGATGCATCGGATTTTGGGATCGGTGCTGTGCTTACGCATAAAAATGGATCGCACGATCGCCCTATTGCCTTTGTGTCCAAATTGCTCTCGTCTGCGCAATGAAATTATTCACAGATCGAGAAAGAAGCATTGGCTCTCGTATTTAGAGTTACAAAGTTTCATGATTTATTGTATGGTCGTCACTTTACCATCATCACAGACCACAAACCTTTGACATCGCTTTTTCACCTCAACGTACAGTGCAGAAATTCATTCGCTGGTCTATTTTCCTCTCGCAGTACCGCTACGATATCTTGTATCGGTCCACTGCTAAGCACGGAAACGCCGATGCGTTGTTCCGTTTACCTGTTGCTGAGGATAGAGCATTCGATTCCTCCGAACTTGCTTGCATGTTCATTGATTCGGCAACCGATGACGTGGTCGAATCGTTTCCAATTGATTTTCGTCGTGTAGCTACAGCCACAGCTGCCGAGATTAGATATCTTTTCTCCGATCAAAGTTTTGTCCAATATCTGTTGTTATTATGTCATCCTAAAATATAAGTCGTATTTCACGTTCCTTTACCACAAAATTCACACGAATACTGGGATATGCCATTCTTTTTGTGTTTTAGAAAGTATGTGGCATTGTATTGCCACTTGATCCGACAGAAGACGTACTTATGCCTTGCTTGTGAACTTGCGGATTTACTTCGTCAATGCCCGCATCTCGTGGTCGTGCGGTAGCGTTCTCGCTTCCCACGCCCGGGTTCCCGGGTTCGATTCCCGGCGGGGTCAGGGATTTTCTCTGCCTCGTGATGGCTGGGTGTTGTGTGCTGTCCTTAGGTTAGTTAGGTTTAAGTAGTTCTAAGTTCTAGGGGACTTATGACCACAGCAGTTGAGTCCCATAGTGCTCAGAGCCATTTGAACCATTTTTTTTTGAACTTCGTCAATAATAGCGTGAATCAAATTCCAGTCTACCTTTTTCTCATTTTTCTCCCGTATACATTTCTAAACTTGACGACGTTCATGTTTAGTTTAAATTTACTTATTTATCCCAGGTCCACGTTCGTGTCTGATGCGATTACATCTGAGTGAAGAAAATCTGCCTTTCACAGATATAATAGAACCAGATACGGCTTTGGACAGATAGCGTATATTTTTTCTTTGCGTGAACTTTCACCCAATGCATGGTGTGTCTGAGCTGCAGAGAACTTCCAGTATCCTGCTGTAGTCCCAAATGTGTTGAGAGTTGGTTCATTTCTGATTAATGCTTCTTATTATCACGTGATAGGCAGTAAAATGTGTAGTTTACAGCTGCAAAAGACGCATTTTGTCCATAAGAAAAGACGCGACAGGAAGAGATGATATGCTCAAATACGGAGGAATTATGCTACATCTACGACTGCTACATCTCTCAAACGAATGTTGGAAGAGCAAGAGTATACCGAAAGAATGGAAGATTGCTAGACTGGCATCAGTTTTTAAAAAGGCAAGTAAAAACCTATACTGTAATTACAGAGGAATGAGTTTACTAGACTCAGCATACAGATATATGCTAAGATTTTTAACATAAGACGAAAAGATAACCGATGGAGTGCTGCATTAGGAACAAATGGGTTTTAGGAAAGGACACTCTACGACAGATGACGTTTTTATTTCACAATAGATAATGCAAACACGCAGAGAATATAATAAAGAAACACACGTTGCTTTCATCGGTTTTAAAAAGAGCTTTAGACAGTGTCAATAGGCTTAAACTTTGGAAGATAATGACGAATTGCGGATATGTAGAACATCTAGTAAATGGGATAAAAGGTCACAGAACATGGCTGTCACCCTAGATCTCAAAGGAGAAATAATTAACGAGATACCAACTAACAGAGGAGTACGAGAAGGCTGATGTATCTCTCCAATTTCGTTTAACATTACATATTTGAAATAATACATACATGTAAAACAGAATTTTAAAAAAATATATACCTAGACAAGCACTCATTTAAATAACTTAATGTATGATGACGATACAATGATCCTAGCAGATTAATATTGGCTGATTGGATGAGGACACCAAACACCGCTGTTATCGACCATAAGTAAGTAAAGAATAGGATCTTCACAAAGGAGTTTACTTACTGAAACAAATAAGTGCGAAATTTGACATGCAGATCTCAACAGATAAAGCTAAAGCAATGGTCTCTATGCGGCAAGAACACATCGGAACCGAAACGGTTGTAGATCAGAAGATCTTAGAGCAAGTAAACCAATTCACTTACCTAGGATGTGAGGTGATGTATGAATACAGCAAAGATACGGAAATTGTGCTTAGTAATTTCAGCCGGATATGTGCAACAGTTAACGAAAAACGTAAAAAACAAAACCAGAAGAGATAAATTAAATTCTACAGAACTGCCGTAGTCCCTACACTGCCCCAGGGAACTGAGACTTGGGTAATTATCAAAAAGCCCTTTCCAGGCTCAAGAAATGAAATTTATGAGACGAGTTAAAGTATGCACACTAGAAGACAGACAAAGGAATCAAGATGCTAGAGAAGAACTAAAATTTTTTTGTGTAAATAATAAAATTCTTGACTATAGGAAAGAATGGAACGAACACCTACAACTAACGGAGAGTGACAGACTCCCTTTAAAGGATAGAAATTATAAGTGCCAGGGAAGAAGAGACAGAGGAAGAGCCCTGGCAACGATGGATACCATAACAGCCAATTTCACCTAATATCTGAGGAGGAGGAGAAGAAGAAGAAGAAGAAGAAAAGACGCATTACACGTGTTGAGTTGTGTTAGAATGATACCATGGTTATAATTTTGTACTACTTTCTCACATGTGAAAGCCCACTTCACACATACCAGTATTACTACGGCGCTTTTTACCAATAGCAGTCTAGTCACTTGCTGTTCATTATGGGTAAAAATGGCGAATACTTCAGGCATTAGTAGCGAAGTCATACTAGTTATAGACTCTGGGTAAGTGTTAGAATGATCTTTCAAAGTGTACGCTTTATACAGGGTGATCCCTTGATTGTAACCGGGCCAAATATCTCACGAAATAAGCGTCAAACGAAAAAGCTACAAAGATCGAAACATGTCTAGCTTGAAGGGGGAAACCAGATGGCGCTATGGTTGGCCCTCTAGATAGCGCTGCCATAGGTCAAACGGATATCAACAGTGTTTTTTTTTTTTTGTAGGAACCCCCATTTTTATTACATATTCGTGTAGTACGTAAAGAAGTATGGATGTTTTAATTGGACCACTTTTTTCGCTTTGTGATAGATGGCGCTGTAATAGTCACAAACATATGGCTCACAATTTTAGACGAATTAAAATACAGAATGTAGGTACGTTTAAACTTTTTATTTCTTTGGTTCCATTCTGATATATGTACCTTTGTGAACTTATCATTTCTGAGAATGCATGCTGTTCCACCTTAATGCAATAAATGCTCAAAATGATGTCCGTCAACCTCAATGCATTTGGCAATACGTGTAACGACATTCCTCTCAACAGCGAGTAATTCGCCTTCCGTAATGTTAGCACATGCATTGACAATGCGCTCACTCATGTTGTCTGGCGTTGTCGGTGGATCAAATGGTTCAAATGGCTCTGAGTACTGTGCGACTTAACTTCTGAGGTCATCAGTCGCCTAGAACTTAGAACTAATTAAACCTAACTAACCTAAGGACATCACACACATCCTTGCCCGAGGCAGGATTCGAACCTGCGACCGTAGCGGTCTCTCGGTTCCAGACTGTAGCGCCTAGAACCGCACGGCCACTCCGGCCGACGTCGGTGGATCACGACAGCAAATATCCTTCAACTTTCCCCACAGAAAGAAATATGGGGACGTGAGGTCCGGTGAACGTGCGGGCCATTTTATGGCGCTTCGACGACCAATGCACCTGTCATGAAATACGCTACTCAGTACCGCTTCAATCGCACGCGATCTATGAGCCGGACATCCATCATGTTGGACTTATATCGCCATTCTGTCATGCAGTGAAACATCTCGTAGTAACATCGGTAGAACATTACGTAGGAAATCAGCATACATTGCATCATTTAGATTGCCATCGATAAAATAGGGGCCAATTATTCTTCCTCCCATAATGCCGCACCATACAATACCCGCCAAGGTCGCTGACGTTCCACTTGTCGCAGCCATCGTGGATTTTCTGTTGCCCAATAGTGCATACTATGCCAGTTTACGTTACCGCTGTTGGAGAGTGACGCTTCACGGTAAATAGAACGCGTGCAACAAATCTGTCATCGTCCCGTGATTCCTCTTGTGCCCAGTGGCAGAACTGTACACGACGTTCCAAGTCGTCGCCATGCAATTCCTGGTTCATAGAAATATGGTACGGGTGCAATCGATGTAACATTCTCAACACCGACGTTTATGAGATTCCCGATTCTCGCGCAAGTTGTCTGCTGCTGATTTGCGGATTAGCCGCGACAGCAACTAAAACACCTACTTGGGCATCATCATTTGTTGCAGGTCGTGGTTGACGTTTCACATGTGGCTGAACACTTCCTGTTTCCTTAAATAACGTAACTATCCGGCGAACGGTCCGGACACTTGGATGATGTCGTCTAGTATACCGAGCAGCATACATAGCACACACCCGTTGGGCATTTTGATCACAATAGACATACATCAACACGATATCGACCTTTTCCGCAAATGGTAAACGGTCCATTTTAACACGGGTAATGTATCACGAAGCAAATACCGTCCGCACTGGCGGGATGTTACGTGGTACCATGTACGAGGGCAGTTCAATAAGTAACTCAACACATTTTTTTTCTCAGCCAATTTTGGTTGAAAAAACCGGAAATTTCTTGTGGAATATTTTCAAACATTCCCGCTTCGTCTCGTATAGTTTCATTGACTTCCGACAGGTGGCAGCGCTGTACGGAGCTGTTAAAATGGCGTCTGTAACGGATGTGCGTTGCAAACAACGGGCAGTGATCGAGTTTCTTTTGGCGGAAAACCAGGGCATCTCAGATATTCATAGGCGCTTGCAGAATGTCTACGGTGATCTGGCAGTGGACAAAAGCACGGTGAGTCGTTGGGCAAAGCGTGTGTCATCATCGCCGCAAGGTCAAGCGAGACTGTCTGATCTCCCGCGTGCGGGCCGGCCGTGCACAGCTGTGACTCCTGCAATGGCGGAGCGTGCGAACACACTCCTTCGAGATGATCGACGGATCACCATCAAACAACTCAGTGCTCAACTTGACATCTCTGTTGGTAGTGCTGTCACAATTGTTCACCAGTTGGGATATTCAAAGGTTTGTTCCCGCTGGGTCCCTCGTTGTCTAACCGAACACCATAAAGAGCAAAGGAGAACCATCTGTGCGGAATTGCTTGCTCGTCATGTGGCTGAGGGTGACAATTTCTTGTCAAAGATTGTTACAGGCGATGAAACATGGGTTCATCACTTCGAACCTGAAACAAAACGGCAATCAATGGAGTGGCGCCACACCCACTCCCCTACCAAGAAAAAGTTTAAAGCCATACCCTCAGCCGGTAAAGTCATGGTCACAGTCTTCTGGGACGCTGAAGGGGTTATTCTCTTCGATGTCCTTCCCCACGGTCAAACGATCAACTCTGAAGTGTATTGTGCTACTCTTCAGAAATTGAAGAAACGACTTCAGCGTGTTCGTAGGCACAAAAATCTGAACGAACTTCTCCTTCTTCATGACAACGCAAGACCTCACACAAGTCTTCGCACCCGAGAGGAGCTCACAAAACTTCAGTGGACTGTTCTTCCTCATGCACCCTACATTCCCGATCTCGCACCGTCGGATTTCCATATGTTTGGCCCAATGAAGGACGCAATCCGTGGGAGGCACTACGCGGATGATGAAGAAGTTATTGATGCAGTACGACGTTGGCTCCGACATCGACCAGTGGAATGGTACCGTGCAGGCATACAGGCCCTCATTTCAGGGTGGCATAAGGCCGTAGCATTGAATGGAGATTACGTCGAAAAATAGTGTTGTGTAGCTAAAAGATCGGGGAACAACCTGGTGTATTTCAATGCTGAATAAAACAATCCATGTTTCAGAAAAAAAATGTGTTGCATTACTTATTGAACTGCCCTCGTAGTTATACGTTTGTGACTATTACAGCGCCATGTATCACAAAGTGGAAAAAAGTGTTCCAACCAAAACATTCATATTTATTTACGTACTACACGAATATGTAATAAAAATGGGGGTTCCTATTTAAAAAAACTCAGTTGATATCCTGAACTATGGCAGCGCCATCTAGCGGACCAACGAAAGCGCCATTTGGTTTCCCTCTTCAAGATGGACGAGTTTCGTTCATTGTAGTTTTTTCGTTTGATGCTTATTTCATAAGATATTTGGCCCGGTCACTATCAATGGACCACCATGTATATTGGTAAACATTCTTCAAGAAGTATTGTAGTAAAGTAATAAGTATGAAACAGTGACATGTAGTGAGATACGATGCAGCAGTCTGTGTGCGAATATACGACGAGGGTGTCCAGCAGTGAGCTACGGTGCAGGTAGCTCCACCGTGGGGCGGCGCTGGCTATCTGTGGAAGGATCTTCGCTGATGGCGCCTGCACACCCATCAGCTGTCCCGGAGTGATCACTCAGCTACGCGCATTAGCCCCGTCGTCCTTAATGTCGCGCCAGCTCCCCGGCTGTCTCCGACCGCACTCCACACTCCACACTCGACGGGCTACCAGTACTGAGTAGGCGAACAGTCGCAACCTGTTAACACCTGCTGCCTTACCCGAGTCTTCAGCGACCGACATTTACTACATTCTCCAAATAGTACTCAGTCCAAAGCTTAGTCGATAATTTTGTGTATCAAGTAGTCTACATGGCTTAATTTATTTCTTTATTTAAAACGACATTTCAGCTACTGCCATTGTCAGATCTGTAACTAACATTACAGTAACATATAAATGGCAGGTGTTCATTATACACTGAAGCTGGTCTGTATTGGTTTGGTTTGTGGGGTTGAAGGGACCAGACTACAAAGGTCATCAGTCCCAAAGACTGAAGCGCCAAATAAACGGGTATAGGCATGCGTATTCAAATATGGAGATACGTAAACAGAAAGAAAACAGCGTTGCAGTCGGCAACGCCTATATAAGACAAACAAGAGTCTGGCGCAGTCGTTAGGTCTCTTACTGCTGCTACAATGGCAGGTTATCAAGATTTAAGTAAGTTTGAACATGGTGTTATAATCGGCGCACGAGCGATGGGACACAACATCTCCGAGGTAGCCGTGGAGGGGATTTTCCCGTACGACCACTTCACTAGTGTACCGTGACTATCAGGAATCCGAAAAAGCATCAAATCTCCCACATCGCTGCGGCCGGAAAAAGATCCTACAAGAACGGGACCAAAAGGTGACTGAACAGAAGTGTTCAACGTGAGAGAAGTGCAAACCTTCCGCAAATAGCTGCAGATTTCAATGCTGGGCCATCAACAAGTGTCAGCATGCGAACCATTCAAGGAAACATCAACAATATGGGCTTCTGGAGCCGAATGCCCACTCGTGTAGCCGGCCGGTGTGGCCGTGCGGTTAAGGGCGCTTCAGTCTGGAACCGCGTGACCGCTACGGTCGCAGGTTCGAATCCTGCCTCGGGCATGGATGTGTGTGGTGTCCTTAGGTTAGTTAGGTTTAATTAGTTCTAAGTTCTAGGCGACTAATGACCTCGCATAGTGCTCAGAGCCAGCCCACTCGTGCACCCTCGATGACTGGACGACACAAAGTTTTACGCCTCGCCTGGGCCCTTCATCACCGACATTGGACTGTTGAAGACTGGAAACAATCTACCTGGTCGGAAGAGTCTCGTTTCAAATTGTATCGAACGGATGGAGGTGTATGGGTATGGAGACAACCTCATGAATCCATGGACCCTGCATGTCAGCAGGGGACTGTTGAAGCTGGTGCACGCTATGTAATGGTGTGTGGTCTGTACAGGTGGAGTGATATGAGACCCCTGATACGTCTAGATATGACTCAAACAGCTGACACGTACATAAGCATCCTGTCTGATCATCCATTCATGCACATGTGCATTCCGACGGACTTGGGCAATTCCTGCAGGCAATGCGACTTCCCACATGACCAGAGTTGCTACAGAGTGGCTCCAGGAACACTCTTCTAAGTTTAAACACTTCCATTGGCCACGCAACTCCCGATGAACATTATTGAGGCTATCTGGGATGCCTTGGAACGTGCTGTTACGAAGAGATCTCCGCCCTCTCGTACTCTTACGGATTTATGGAGAGCCCTGTAGGATTCATGGTGTAAATTCCCTCCCAGCAGTACTTGAGACATTAGTCGAGTACTTGCCACGTCATGATGCGAAACTAGTGCGAGTTCGTTTGGGCCCTACACGGTATTAGGCAGATGTACCTGTTTCTTTAGCTTTTCAGTTTATATTACCACGCGACAAATAACTGAAAAGTTAAAAAACTCACACTCCAAATATGATAAGCTACCAGCAACAAGCATCGCAGTAACGACTGTTCTTTTACACTACCGTTTGCAGGATCATCAGAGAAACACTACGTGCAGCAAGCTAAACGGAGTAAACATGACGTGGCACATGTGCTCCTAATAGACTTTTTCATTCTTTTATTCATTGTATTTCTTCGTTTGCTTTTACTTTTAGATCATTATCACCTACACAAAGTCTTTAATCTTTAATGCTTAACTTGCTTTGAGTAAATCGGATACAACAGTTTTCCTTGAATATACGATGAGAAATAATGAGTCAGAAACGAAGGTTCAGAATTAAACCGTATGTGATATTGCGATAGATTAATTTAAAAAACAGTGAGTATAACAGATAGAGATAAAATCGTTGTGTAGGGTACACACTACTAAGTACAGCTAGATAAGTAATAAATTTACGTTACGGACAGAAGTGCTACAAGTACGCCATACTTCTGACATATGTCCTAGAAGACCCAGTTACCGTTAACTTGTGTAAATCAAAACGCAAATTCGTATTGAAAGTTTTTATTAGTCCGGTGAAAGACGTACGATAATGTTTAAAGCTCTATCTCAGACAGTATTATCGTTACCTTTATTTTTCTCTGAAAACTACAAGGCAGTGTAGTGAAACTTTGCTATCATTGTCATAAAATCTGACTTGTATTATGAAAACCAATGTTCCGACATGCCAGTATTCAAACAGTTTATGGAACCCCCTAGCATCGGACATGTCAGTATTCTGATAGAGAACAAAAAAAAAATAATTGCTCTTCCTATAAATCATGAAAAATTAATTCTCTGTTGCCTGATTGTGATTTTAAAATATTTCCATTGTCCCCTAATTATTTCAATGCTCCTGCACGAAATAGACAAATGGTTCAAGTGGCTCTGAGGACTATGGGACTTACCTTCTGAGGTCATCAGTCCCCTAGAACTTAGAACTACTTAAACCTAACTAACCTAAGGACATCACACACATCCATGCCCGAGGCAGGATTCGAACCAGCGACCGTAGCGGTCGCGCGGCTACAGACTGAAGCGCCTAGAACTGTTCAGCCACACCGGCCAGTCGAAATAGACAACTTACCTCCTTTTGCCGCTGCGACAGCATAAATATATTGTATCCAATTCAAAAGAAAAGTGCGATCCACGCAGAGAGCAATACACGGTCACAACTACTATTCCCTGGCATTGCCTTTATAGAAATTAAATGATTAGGAGGGATTTATTCAACAAGCCTTACGCAGCGTAAAAAATGACAAATGGTTCAATAAAAACTTTTAATTACTACATTCTGAAAATTGAATCTGCATACACTGATAAACTTTACTCAGACCTTTCTTTTCCTAGGGTACCTGGTTAGCAAAATCTTAATTATTCCCCAAGTCTATAAGCAATAATCACATATCTGTTCACAACATAGATATGAATATTGTTTTCGATGTATGCATGCACAAATCTGACAGAATCCCTCCAGTGCGCTCGCAAGCAACACCTACGAGTAGCAAAAAGGAAAATTACCAAAAATTCTCGATTAATACCAAATTCTCCTCCGGTGTTACTAGCACTTTCAGGGCGGTCTGCGACCTCTTCTGATGTGGCTCCTCTCCATGCCACAAGGCGTCCGACTACCCTCAACTGTTGGCTCGCTACCACTCATAACAATAATATCTCAGACTCAGAGTTTGTGCATGCACGAAACAGCGGCATCAGTAGCCACCTTTTCAAAAAGAAGGTTTTAACATCCACCTAACAATGTCTCAAACGCAGTTGCTGTAAATTACCGAAACCCCTGTCATTAAATTGAAGTCTAGAATATTTTCTCTCTGTCACAATTAGGAAACTATAAAATTTAAAGGGAGACAGGCAAGACAACAACCTCCAATAAACAGTTATAAGTTTTAAAAACATCTGTAATTACATTGAAAAACAGAAGTACAGTCTGTTATAAGTAACAGTGATACTTAAAGGGAGACAGGCAGAAAGACAGCAGCTTTCAATAACGAGCTTTACCAAATTACCTTATTAAACAACCAGATGCAGTTTTTGGGAGGAGTTGGGAAATCAGTAACCACTTAATGCAATGAGGAAGCTCAGCAAAATTCCTCATATATAACTGACATTAATTATAAAACATCTTTTCATATGTCGAAACCAAGTGCAGGTTTAATGTTTGAGGGCAGCACAAAACGCACCAGAAAATGAAACAGGGGGTTGGGGGGGGGGGGGGGAAGAGACGGGAGACAAAGGCCGTTCACTTAGCTCGGGAAGGACGGGGATGTTCTTTCGCTCTTTAAGAAGGCAAGAGACTGGGCCGTCCCCTCTAGCGCCGAACAGGTCATAAACAAATCCAAGTAGTCTGCCCAAAACCACGCTAAACATGGCCTCTAGGATAAACTACTTTGGGGGACAGACAGTGACCGCTTGTGAACCATACTCTCCACCGTCATCAGGGTTGACCGTTGGGCCCCTCACCATCAAAAGCATCAGGTCGCTCGCATTCTGCCCCCTCTCCATAGAAGAAAAAAGAATAAAAACAAAAAGTCACCTCCCGGTGCTCATCGACCTCACTGATCACGAATCCGTCCCGCCTCCGTGCTTTTATTGTTAGCATAGGCGCCACTCACGAGGTCCAAAGTGAACTGGCAAAGACGATCCTAGAGGGAGGAAACCGATTGAGTATCGAAACCACATGTCTCACCATTGATGGCAGTGTGTTGGTTATAAGAATGCCAGCTGAGGGCCTGCAAGCAATCTGTCTGCATAGTGGACCTACACCTGGAGGAGAGATTTCGTGTGACAGAAGGACACTCTCGTGGCTATCCCGCGCAGCCTCACTGCAGATCTGTGCGTCAGTCTGGTTATTCGGCCAGTTGTGCTGCCATTCATAAACAACATTCCAGGGGTGATTCCCAAATACCGCGATTGTAACCTGATATGTTCTACAGGGTGTCAACATGTCGCCTTGGTCTTCTCGTTGACCAGGACTGACTCCAGTCGAGCAAATATTGGACATTATCGTACGACAGCTCCACCGCCATCCACAAAAGGCTTAACTGTCCCTGGATTGAACAACCTAATGCAATAGGCATGGAATTCTGTCGCAAAAACTTACATACAGCACCTGTACAATGCACGCATTTTTGCCTGCTTACATTTAACGATCTGGCGGTTACGCCGGTAAATAATGTACCAACATTTCACAATTGCAATGACTTACCTCTCACATTAAAGTGTGATATTGCAATGTTAACCACTTAAATATGTTAAAAAGAAAAAGGTTTTACCGAAATTTTCATAACTCTACGTTAATACCTTTTTAGCTTGTAATTTTTTCCCGTCAGTATATTTTCTGCAGTTGCGCTGTAATGCTAATCATTCGGATACATACGCAAGTAGTACACTTTAAGTGAATTTGACGTTTGTTGCACGAATTCTTCGTGGGGTTGCAATGTTACTGTCCAGCAGGACGCTTCACCATCCTCCACTGCCCTCTTCGCCTATCTCAGATGTTCTGTACTGTCTTGTCGATATGAGCAACATACTAAACTTCGTGACCTATATAGTCTGTTCTTGATGTAAGATTACGTGTTTTGTAGATCGAAGTTCTTCCAGTGGCTGAGTTCTGAAACTGGGATCAGTCTCGGCGCTGGGAAGACTTTCTCCTCTACTCAGGTTGGCGAAGCGAGGCACCAAATCCCTCCAAATTCCCTCTGGAAACTTGCAGTGTCCGCCGGCTAAACTTGGCTGCGGTTGGTGCCCCGCCTCGGGTGCTTCAATCCCTCGCACGAGGAACGCAGAATTGGAAGGACATACAGTAATTACGGAAAGAAACTGTCGCGTGAAATCGCTACAAAAGTACAAGCAGATCTACGAGGACGTGCTGGAAAGTAAAGCCTCAGAATTTTTAATATGAAAACTGTCAATTTTTTAAAAATATAACAGACTTTATTAAAGTTCTACATCTTCATTTTTCGTATCTACATATTTAGTTCCCTATATAATCACACTAACGTATTTCTCCCAACGAGAGCTGTTGTTAACTATTACGTATTCAGTTAATGATCTTTGACTTCGAGCATGAATACGTGTGCATATCCTTAAAAAAGTGTTAGTGATTTTCAAGTTTTTAAAAATTACGAATTGCCTTAATTCTCGTCCATTTCCGTTTAAAAGACTTCCCCTTTTGGTGCCTATTACATTAGCTAAGGAGTATTTCCATACTCTGGTTTTAAAATCTCCAAGTAACATCATTTGTAATTTTTATTTTGCTCGCCCATTTTATTTTTCAAAATGGAATAAAATTATTTTGTTTTCTTTTACTTTCCTTGTTCCGGTGAATTTGTTGGTACTACTGTCAAGTACCCTATGTAAAAGGTCGGTTTTCTAGTCATTATTTGTTCATTAATTAAACTGCATTTAGATGCCTATTCTTTACTCACAAGTAAGGCCACTCCCACTTGTACCCTAGTGTCTTGCTATTTCCCGCTTAAAAACTCATCACATCATTAACTATCTTTGATCCTTTTAATTTTTTTCCTCATTCCCATTGCACCTAGGGTATGTATTTCCTTGTCTTTCATTTCTTAACTAACTCAGATTCTTTGTTAGCATGCCCTCTAACCTTCCAAGGTGCTATCTTTAAGCTGTCCCTTATTCCATGTCTTTTGTTCCTTGACCCCTCATCCTATGATCGACGTAATGTTTATCCATCCGGTTATTCCTGTGCTGAAGCGCGTAAGTCATTGTCTTTTTTACTAACAGAAGTTACTGGTCTGTAACTATATCTCTAGTCCTGGAGGTCAGAGAACTGTGATCTTGGGTGTTCTTCTCATAGAGAAACTGCTTTCACCAAGGCTGACGAACCTTCTCCGTTGTTGTGGACCAATCTTACTCCTGTTTCCTCTTCCCTTCAAGCAAGTGGTGTGCTGAAAAGTAATGCCTCCGAAGATCTTATTCTGTTCCCTCTAGCTCTATAGGCCTCCGAATTGTAGCATATAACATAGCGGTGTGTAACGTAACTTTCTTGGTGTGTGAGAAACAGCGAGTTTCTACCATCAGAAAACGTGTCTCGAATTGAAATACTTAGAGGAACGAAAGCTGTGTATGGTGATGAATGTATCGATATCAGTAATGTGCAACGTTGGGTTGTTCGTGCTCGAAATTAGGAAATAGTTGTGCTAACTTCAACGTGTGTGAAAGATCCCGGGATGGATGACCGCGTACGGTAACTGACGAGACTCATCGGAATCGGGATGATGAATTCATCAAAGAAAATCTTCGAATAACACAGACACAGATCTCTGGTATGTGTGGCATATCACGAGGGCGAGTACAAGTCACCACTGCAGAATTGCTGTACAGTATGTGCACGATGGGTGCTTAGATTTTTGCTAATGTGTTCGTCAACCTGATGAGCGAAATGACAGTAAATCTAAGTTACACCTGTTGTATAAACAATTTTTAAGAAAGGAGATCGGAAAACAGAAATAATTATCAGCTGGATATAAAGTATATGTAAAGATTTTACTTTAAGGTTAAGACCAATAGCCGAAACAACTTTAACTGAAGATTTCGGAGTGGACATAGATTGAGACGAAGAACAATGAATAAACTTTTTACTTTGAAGATGTTGGTAGATAAAAGAAGAAAATTTAAAAATGATACACACATAGCTTGTATCGACTATGACAAGGTGGTTAACAGATTAAACAGAACAAAGCTCTGGTCGGTATAACAAGAAACGAAATTCTGCGTCATCTGATAGGGGCCACAAGAAGCTTATAAAATGAAACAAAACCAGAGAACAAACTAAGTAAGAATGACATTATAACTAACCAAGGAGTTAAAAAAGTTGCAAATGGTTCAAATGGCTCTGAGCACTATGGTACTTAACGGGTGAGTTCATCAATCCCCTAGAACTTAGAACTACTTAAACCTAACTAAACTAAGGACATCACACACACCCATGGCCGAGGCAGGATTCGAACCTGCGACCGTAGCGGTAGCGCGGCTCCAGACTGAAGCGCCTAGAACCGCTCGGCCACACCGGCCGGCAAAAAGTTGCAGTCTCTCTCCAGTTTCTTTCAATTTTTATACAAATGGCTTGATTAAAAAATAGAATGATGAAGCATAAAATAATAAAGGAATAGAACTAGATCAGGACTACCATGTAAAAAGATTAATGTATGGTACTTTGTGAGTTCAACAACTAATGAGCGTTAGTGGATTGTTATTTGTGTGTGCACATCCCTAGTAGCACAAGCTGCTTTTTAACCGTATTGTTTTTATTTGGGAGAAACCGCTTTTTATTTTTATTTTCATTTTTAACAATCCTGTTTGGAGTGTGCTACATAATATCCACTAAAATGTTAACATGGATGCGCGTTGCAGTTATAATGGAACATGACGTATAACAACAAATTTTCTAAATTCTCATTTGTAATGGGAAGTATAAATAACTATTCTATACGTACTCTATGTAAAGGCATCACTTTACAGATGAGAGGATGACAGTCTTGACTGTTGAAACCGATAATCTGGAACAAATAGTAATGCGACCTGGGCTACTAAATTTTCTCCAAAACTGGCTGTTCCATGCTACGTTATGACTATCAGGCTTATATAACAAACAAAGAATGCAAGGAGTACATAAAGATAACTGTGACGTCCCAAATGAAATTCCTCGGATCAGCTAAAGGGTGTAAACTAGAACATGAAACAAATAGCGAAGATATTAGAAATGAATTTAAAATGTTTGCAGTAACAGAAAAAAAATGAACACATGTAGGTAGAAATGGAGGCAACATGTAGACATAATGCGGCGAAGCAGATATAAAAAAATTATGGAAGCTATACCTAGAGGAATAAGGGATGTAGGGCGCCCCAGAAGGTGATGGGCTTAAGACATTGAAGTTCGAATAGGTTCCTCGAATCTAATCCATGAATGTTGATAACGACGATGGCCATGATTACGATGATGTATTCCGAAAATCATATTTTTGTTGCCCCTGGAAATCCTCAGATAGGAACCGTGTAGATGAGACTGGATGATATTTTATAATATACGGATGAACCAGAAGACCATCGCCGACAACGAGGACGAGGACGACGACGACGACGTTCTTAACTCAGTGGACAAACTTCCAGTTGTTGTTCAGGAACACCTTCTGAGTATTTTGGTATAAAGGCCCACGTTTCCCGGATGCTCTTCACAGTGTTACTGCACTTCGTTTGAGTTCTTGCCCCAGTTACAAAACAGTCCTTCAGCACGTTTTCCCACAGTTTCTAGATCTCGTGCAGCTGAGAATTCATCGGCACACATGACGGGGTGCTGGCGCACTTTGTGTGCTATGTCAGCAACTACATAGAAGTACAGTTTGGACGGCAATGGATGGACGCTGTGGTCCTGCTCCGTGGCCAGCTCAATTGAAAGGCATTACACCAAAGGATTTCTTTCTCTGAGTGCATGTAAAGATCCCAGTTCGCGAGGCTGCAGGCATACTTGCATGGACCTGGTTGCTAGGAATATCGTAGCTGCGCAAATAGTAACGACAAACTATTGTGTGAGACAGTCGATGGTGCGTCGCTTTACACTCTCTCATAAGCATGGAAGTCGGAATTTTGAACAATGTCTGTGAGATACAGACTCAGATCACAATTTAGTAATGAGTAGGAGTAGGCTGAAGTTTAAGACGCTAGTCAGGAAGAATGAATCCGCAAAGAAATGGGGAACGGATTTACTAAGGAATGAAGAGAAACACTTGACGTTCTCTGAAGCTATAGATACTGCGATTATGAATAGTCCAGCAGGCAGGACTGGACATCTGTGGAAAGCGCAATCACGCAATCACAGAAGTGGGGAAGAAAGCCTTAGGTACAAGGAAGGCCACTGTGAAGAAGCTGTGGATAACAGATGAAATGCTTTAGCTGATCGGCAAAAGAAAGAAGTACAAAAATATTCAGGGAAATTCAGGAATACAGAAAAACAAGTCACTTAGGAACGAAATAAACAGGAAGAGTAGGCAAGCTATGGTAGAATGGCTGCATAAAAAAATGTGAAGAAACCAAAAAAGAAACGATACTTCGACAGACGAAATACAGCACTACAAGTCACTTAGGAACAAGGTAAACAGGAATTAAAGAGAAACTATGGCAAAATAGGTGCATGTAAAACATGAAAAAACCTAAAAAAGAAATGATCGTCGGAAGGCCGGACTCACCAAATAGAAAAGTCCACTGGTAACATCCACGGTCCACGGATTCACGAGGTTGTCTCCACACCCATACACGTCCATCAGCTCGATAAAATTTGAAACGACACTCGTCCGACCAGGCAACATATTTCCAATCATCAGCAGCTCAGTGTCGGTGTTGACAGTCCCAGACGAGGCGTAAGGCTTTGTGTCGTGCAGTCATCAAGGGTACACGAGTGGGTCTTCAGCTC
Organism: Schistocerca americana; assembly: GCF_021461395.2. Lineage (NCBI taxonomy): Eukaryota > Metazoa > Arthropoda > Insecta > Orthoptera > Acrididae > Schistocerca > Schistocerca americana. Next base: position 157,066,965 of record NC_060119.1, on the reverse strand, counting down.
CTAAAGCCCATTTTGGTGATCGTTGAATGGTTCGCCCGCTAATACTTGTTGATGACCCAGTAGTCTATTGAAACCTGCAGCAATACGCGGAATGGTTGCGCTCCTGTCACGTTGAACGGTTCTCTTCAGTCGTCGTTGGTCCCATTCTTGCAGGATCTTTCTCCGGCCGCGGCGATCTCGGAGATTTTATGTTCTACCGTATTCCTGATATTCATGATTCACTCGTAAAATGGTCGTACGGAAAAATCCCCACTTCATCGCTACCTCGTAGATGCTGTGTCCCATCTCTCGCGCGCCGACTATAACACCACGTTCAAACTCACTTAAATCTTGATAACCTGCCATTGTAGCAGCAGTACTCGATCTAACAACTCCGCCAGACATTTGTTGTCTTATATAGACGTGGCCGACCGCAGCGCCGTATGCTGCCTGTTTACCTATCTCTATATTTGAATACTCATGCTTATACCAGTTTCTCTGGCGCTTCAGTGTAATTTACATCGGTCCCTCAGAACTTAGAGTACCTATGTATATTGGCAGCACGTGTGATAATCAGAGCACGCAGGACGCGGCACCAGATGCTGGTACCTGGTGTAATCGAACCTGTAGTGGAACGTTGAAAGGGACCTGTAGCCACCTTTCATTAGTCCGGTAGCCCATTTTAACTAGTACTTCTCTTTCCTTCCTTGTTTCTCTTTTCTCATAATTATCATAGTGGTGTGATTGAATGAATGTGGTTGTGTGTCACGTTGCTAGACGGTGGCGTAGTCTGCTGCAGAAAGTCTGCGATAGTCGTACAGATTCAGCAGCAGTTGTACAGAATAGCCAACTCTCGTAGTGATCAAGTAGGCAAAGAGGTTTTCGCTACTTGTGAGAAATCCACCTTGGTTAGGTTGGTGGCGGAAATGGCATCTTTGGGTTTTCCGGGCCACGCGGAGCGTGGAAGAGGCTGGAGAAGAAGCGAGAGGCAGTCTGCCGCCGGTATGGGAAGCTTCCACGGATGTGCTCCAGGCGAAGAAGGGTGAATTAGACTGACCGCGTGGCGCGTTGTTACTTGGCGAGGGGAGAGCTGTTAGCTTTTGGTCTCGCTTTTGAACTCTGAAAGATTGCGTTGCCTTGTCGCAGCGAGGAATGCAAAACTTTGGCAAATTTTTCTTTTAGTAAATTTCTATAGCAGACTTGGATCCACCGGAAGAGCGCCACACACAGGTGTCGATAAGAAGTGAGCACTCGCTTCTGTATGAATGTCTGTTTGCCTTCAGCTGTGCCTGTATAAGCTTTCATTTTTCTAAATATTAATAGCTTTGCCTTCTCGTAAATTTTCCTTGCTTTATGTATCTTTCGTCCGTGGGGAGCCGACCACGTGGTTGAACATTTAAGTTTTGTTGGGCTGCCTTCATCACTAACTGTCCGGTCTCATGTTTGTTTTAAAGAATGTTAACTGTTCATGATTGTGTGATGTGATATTGTTGCAACTTGGCCATGATACCTAGAAATTGCGTCTCCACAAACCACGTGGGCACGCGGGTGTACTGCAAACGTGTATCGTTTCACGAGTTGTTGCGATCAGTTATCAGGCATCAGCAATTGTATGAATGATTCACACCAATGATTTTAGGTGTAGATTATAACGGTGAATGTATCGATGCTTTTCGTTAATATTTCAGGAATTAATGTTATCAGAAATTGTGTACGTGCCTCCTTTTTCATGTCTTAGGAATACATGATTTTATCTACAATTTTCTCTTGCATTCCGAGGTTACGTTTTTGCACCTAAGCCACTCACCTCGTAGCTTTCCCGTTAGCACATCCAACGCGTTTCCTTACGCACAGGTGCAGTGATTAGTCTCCCCTTGTATTTTATAACAAATGCTTTAGATTAAGTCTTATTTTCAGGTGTGTTGCTGGGAGCTGATCTTATGCAGTGTTCATGCATTTTATATTTTATTTTAAATGTTTGATTGTCGTGAACAGTGCACGGGCAATACTATTAATTACATCGTATCCACTATGAGCGACATCACAACGTATGCATTTTTGTGAGTTTTTGGCCTGTGATCAAATAAATTTATTTTCCGAGTCGACCAAACCTTCGATTAGTTGTATGGTTAGAGTCGGTGGCGACCCTAATCTTCTCACGTTAACTTCACAAGCAATAAGTATTAACATTCCTAATAATAACGTAATAACCCGTAGTATCAGGTCAGTTACAACGTGACCACCTGCAATGAATTGCGCCGCATATCGCGGTTGACGAAGTCTATGCAAAGCGAGCGCCGATGGGTGCCCAGCATTAGCGCGGCTGGAGGGACGCGCGAACGCATGTCGCCGCTTTGTCGCCTTGGCGGCCTCATTAACACGTCGCAATTATTCTGGAGGGTCGGCGTAGGCGGGCCCGGCGAGACCGCGGGCTGCTTGGCGGGTGTGTGCGCTACCCGCCTCGTTACCTAGCAGGTAGGCCGGGCCGGGCGTCATAGACGCGCTGACGTCAGCTCCCGCGGCCACGGAGTGCTAGGGGCAGCTAGACGCTGGAGGCAGGCAGCGCGGGCAGACCGGCGAAATGTGTCTGCCGGCTTTTTTTCCGCCTGTCTCTCTGCAGTTACAAACTTCGTTTTTTTGAGGGAGGGTGCGCGCGAAGAAAACCAAGTAGTAGGGAAAGCTGCAGATGTGCACAGCCTCGAGTTCTCCAAGTTTGCCAGAAAGTCCCTGCCAGGAAGGTTACTGAAAGTGGTGCCGGGCATCTTTTGCGAGGAACTTTCTTTCATCCACTGGGGTTACAACTACATCTGCATTGTGCTTGCGATGCTTGTGAAAACCAAAATAACACTCCTTGAACATGAGTACTTTTCTGTGTGAGTGACAGTGTATGTGTGTGTGTGTGTGAGTGACGGTCTGTGATAGTGTTGTGTGTTACTTTATATGCTCTACTCTTCTTGTATAAGCTGCACAAATACTAAGTCAAAGCTCATAGGACCGCAATCATTACTGGAGGAAGGCAACGTATAAAGTAAAGCTGCAGCAGACGTCATATGATTGTTTTAACGATGACATTAAGTGCTGTTGGTTATATTAGCCATTAACGACACAGATACTCAACTGCATATGGGTGCATATAATAATAGCGTGTATATGTGTGTATATACACTCCTGGAAATGGAAAAAAGAACACATTGACACCGGTGTGTCAGACCCACCATACTTGCTCCGGACACTGCGAGAGGGCTGTACATGCAATGATCACACGCACGGCACAGCGGACACACCAGGAACCGCGGTGTTGGCCGTCGAATGGCGCTAGCTGCGCAGCATTTGTGCACCGCCGCCGTCAGTGTCAGCCAGTTTGCCGTGGCATACGGAGCTCCATCGCAGTCTTTAACACTGGTAGCATGCCGCGACAGCGTGGACGTGAACCGTATGTGCAGTTGACGGACTTTGAGCGAGAGCGTATAGTGGGCATGCGGGAGGCCGGGTGGACGTACCGCCGAATTGCTCAACACGTGGGGCGTGAGGTCTCCACAGTACATCGATGTTGTCGCCAGTGGACGGCGGAAGGTGCACGTGCCCGTCGACCTGGGACCGGACCGCAGCGACGCACGGATGCACGCCAAGACCGTAGGATCCTACGCAGTGCCGTAGGGGACCGCACCGCCACTTCCCAGCAAATTAGGGACACTGTTGCTCCTGGGGTATCTGCGAGGACCATTCGCAACCGTCTCCATGAAGCTGGGCTACGGTCCCGCACACCGTTAGGCCGTCTTCCGCTCACGCCCCAACATCGTCAGCCCGCCTCCAGTGGTGTCGCGACAGGCGTGAATGGAGGGACGAATGGAGACGTGTCGTCTTCGGCTATGAGAGTCGCTTCTGCCTTGGTGCCAATGATGGTCGTATGCGTGTTTGGCGCCGTGCAGGTGAGCGCCACAATCAGGACTGCATACGACCGAGGCACACAGGGCCAACACCCGGCATCATGGTGTGGGGAGCGATCTCCTACACTGGCCGTACACCACTGGTGATCGTCGAGGGGACACTGAATAGTGCACGGTACATCCAAACCGTCATCGAACCCATCGTTCTACCATTCCTAGACCGGCAAGGGAACTTGCTGTTCCAACAGGACAATGCACGTCCGCATGTATCCCGTGCCACCCAACGTGCTCTAGAAGGTGTAAGTCAACTACCCTGGCCAGCAAGATCTCCAGATCTGTCCCCCATTGAGCATGTTTGGGACTGGATGAAGCGTCGTCTCACGCGGTCTGCACGTCCAGCACGAACGCTGGTGCAACTGAGGCACCGGGTGGAAATGGCATGGCAAGCCGTTCCACAGGACTACATCCAGCATCTCTACGATCGTCTCCATGGGAGAATAGCAGCCTGCATTGCTGCGAAAGGTAGATATACACTGTAATAGTGCCGACATTGTGCATGCTCTGTTGCCTGTGTCTATGTGCCTGTGGTTCTGTCAGTGTGATCATGTGATGTACCTGACCCCAGGAATGTGTCAATAAAGTTTCCCCTTCCTGGGACAATGAATTCACGGTGTTCTTATTTCAATTTCCAGGAGTGTAAGTATGTATGTATTTTTCATGTCTCCTAAACCACTAGATCGATATTAACCAAACTTCGCACACATAGTGCTCAGAGCCATTTGAACCAATACCATCGCTACGTTCACTAAGGCAAGAATGCTTTTATTACATCTAAATTGATAGGATTGTAAATGAATATTACAGTCTGCTTCTCATGCCTTCATTATCTGAATAGAAACTGTGATTTAAAAATTCTCTTCCAAGTTATTTCATCGATGATTCCAAAACAACAAAATTCTCATTTTTCTGTCGATCGTTTTAACTGATTGTATGTGAATTCGATAGGTCTTAGAAACCGTTTCAGAATCACGAGAATACAGCAGTGTCGTAATTTTAGTGGCGTTAGCGAAGCCAGTAAAACAGATTAAATTAATAAGAATATCAAACATAAAAACAAAGATCGCTTTTATAAAGTATTTGCAAAGAATTTTCTTGTGATTAACTTCACTCATTTCAAATTAAAATATAATCATTTCTTAATAACAGTCATATTTCAACACCGTAGCGATTTTGCTACATCATAAACTGTTCAAATGTGTGTGAAATCTTATGGGACTTAACTGCTAAGGTCATCAGTCCCTCAGCTTACACACTACTTAACATAAATTCTGCTAAGGACCAACACATACACCCATGCCCGAGGGAGGACTCGAACCTCCGCCGGGACCAGCCGCACAGTCCATGACTACAGCGCCTAAGACCGCTTTTTATTTTTTATTTTTATTTTTTTTTCACCTAGAACCGCTTTTTTTGCATAATGGAGTAACAATATCAAACACAAACTGCTACTACCATTTTTTAAATTATAAGACGATTTCCTTTATAAAATAAAATATTTCTGGGAAACGTAAATAAGTGGACTTTTTTTTACATAATAGTGAAAAAAATATCCTGCTTCTGTCAGTACAAAACAAGAACGGTCTACATTCCTCTTTTGGGCGCGTACCTCGCTAATCCCGTCATACCTCGCGTTGGTGTCGGGTACGCCTTCACGTGTGGTTGTGGATCCTCTCCACTGTCCTGGTCCTTTCTTGTTCTGATACTTATAGTCAATAATTACATTCTCCTACCCGGGACACTCCCTAAAAAATTTGCGTAATATGTTCGATATCTCGGATGTCTCATAAGCTGTGAGTGATGTTCTTGTAGTAATGCCCAAAAGTCGAGCAAATTCTTACTGCCGTCTCGGAAAAGATAACGCACAGTCAAACCTCGAATCCAGGTCACTGCGTTTGTCTTCGTTCGGGATAATATGTCCTATCTGGGAGAAGTAGTATCCGTGGTTCTATTGTTTGCGGCCCCACCCGAAGGAGGAAGGCGATCATTTTTTTGACCAAACACCATACGTCCGCCGAAGGTCCGGATATCAGGCGATGCTCCTCTGTGTCTATAACATTGCACTGCGGACACAGTGGCTCGTCCGCCATATGAATTGTAAGCAACCTGGAACGAGTTCAAATGGCTCTGAGCACTATGGGACTTAACATCTGTGGTCATCAGTCCCCTAGAACTTAGAACTACTTAAACCTAACTAACCTAAGGACATCACACACATCCATGCCCGAGGCAGGATTCGAACCTGCGACCGTAGCAGTCGCGCGGTTCCGGACTGAGCGCCTTAACCACGAGACCATCGCGGCCGGCCTGGAACGAGTCACGTGTTTCCCATTTACCACCTGATACCACAGTGCGCGCGTTCCCGTATCAAGGTGTGGGTGGTACACTGCACGCCATACCACTGACCACGTAACTGTTGGTTGGCGGCGCTTTACGGCATTATTCGGCCGTCGTCGAGTCAAGATGTGGTATATATCACGTGCCGTTGTCGTCCTGGTTGTCGGTAGTTCCATATGTACATAACTGTGTTCCACAAAAAAGGTTCGCATATGGGCGATGGTGAGATGTGAGACACCGCTACCGGAGCCTAACGAGAAGGTGGAGCGAGTTCGTCTATCAAGGTGCCCGTCAGACTTGTCTGGTGTCGTGTCCACATCTTTATCATTGTGGTTACATAAATAGCCACTGCTCGGTCGCGTACGTGGACTAGTCCCAGACCTCCACGACTACGAGGAAGGGTGAGGGTTTCGTATCCGACCTTAAAAAGCAGACCTGTGCTCACAAAATATCCTAGTGCCGCCGGCGGGCCAACACCACCGGCATAGGAAGAACTTGTGCCAGGTGGGGGATGCGAGAAGCCAGATAAGTGTTGGCAAAGGTGACCCGTTCTATCATATCCAGTGCCCTTAACCTGTGACTTCGGACACTCGCACGAATTGTTTGCAGATGATGTCTGTAACTCAGTGCCGCCGTGCGTCGAACGTCTGTAGTGAAGATAATTCCTAGGCATTTCATCTTGTTGATCGGCTGTAATGGTGCTGCACTTACTGTCGGGAGTCCTCTCCCGATGTTCATCGCTCCCGACTTTGCCATGTTCAAGCGACTTCCCGTAGCCATACAATACAAATTAATCCAATGCAAGGCCACTGTTGCCTCGTCGCCTGACCGTGCTAAAAACACTAGGTCATCCGCGTATGTTCTGCATATAAACTTGTTGTGCCTTATGGTCATTCCTTGGAGTCGGTTCCGGAGCCCGCAGAGCAGCGGCTCGACAACGATAGCATGTAATATCAATGACAGCGGGCACCCTTGTCTGACTGATCGTGAGATGGTGATGGGCCCCACCAAGCGTCCATTGATGAGCACTTTGGATGCGGCTCCGTGGAGTAGTCTCATGACGACGGTGACAAAACTTTCCGGAAACTTCATTTGCTTCATCACGTCCGTGAGATAAGCATGGCTCAGCCTGTCAAACGCGCGATCGAAGTCTATCGATACCAATGCACCCCGGAGACGACATGTTGTTGCGAGTGCGACAACGTCGCGGTAGTCGCTGAGTGCCGTTTGTATGTTGCCATCTCCTCCAAGCTGGGTTTGGTCGAGTGATATCACTTGGTGTATTACGCGTTTAAAGCGTGCTGCAAGTATCCTGTAGTCGCAATTAAGAAGGGTCAGTGGCCGGTAGGCCTGTACCCCTGTGCCGCTGGATGGTTTGTGGATGGGGATGATCATTCCTTCCACGAAGGAGGGTGGAAGAGGCACGTTGGGAGACATCAATTCGTAGTACATGGCAGTCCATCGTGGAGTCATGAGATCTTTTTTTTTGTCATCAGTCTACTGACTGGTTTGATGCGGCCCGCCACGAATTCCTTTCCAGTGCTAATCTCTTCATCTCAGAGTAGCACTTGCAACCTACGTCCTCAATTATTTGCTTGACGTATTCCAATCTCTGTCTTCCTCTACAGTTTTTGCCCTCTACAGCTCCCTCTAGTACCATGGAAGTCATTCCCTCATGTCTTAGCAGGTCCTATCATTCTGTCCCTTCTCCTTATCAGTGTTTTCCACCTATTCCTTTCCTCTCCGATTCTGCATAGAACCTCCTTATTCCTTACCTTATCAGTCCACCTAATTTTCAACATTCGTCTATAGCACCACATCTCAAATGCTTCGATTCTCTTCTGTTCCGGTTTTCCCACAGTCCATGTTTCACTACCATACAATGCTGTACTCCAGACGTACATCCTCAGAAATTTCTTCCTCAAATTAAGGCCGGTATTTGATATTAGTAGACTTCTCTTGGCCAGAAATGCTTTTTTTGCCATAGCGAGTCTGCTTTTGATGTCCTCCTTGCTCCGTCCGTCATTGGTTATTTTACTGCCTAGGTAGCAGAATTCCTTAACTTCATTGACTTCGTGACCATCAATCCTGATGTTAAGTTTCTCGCTGTTCTCATTTCTACTACTTCTCATTACCTTCGTCTTTCTCCGATTTACTCTTAGACCATACTGTGTACTCATTAGACTGTTCATTCCGTTCATCAGATCATGTAATTCATCTTCACTTTCACTCAGGATAGCAATGTCATCAGCGAATCGCATCATTGATATCCTTTCACCTTGTATTTTAATTCCACTCCTGAACCTTTCTTTTATTTCCATCGTTGCTTCCTCGATGTACAGATTGAAGAGTAGGGGCGAAAGGCTGCAGCCTTGTCTTACACCCTTCTTAATATGAGCACTTCGTTCTTGATCGTCCACTCTTATTATTCCCTCTTGGTTGTTGTACATATTGTATATGACCCGTCTCTCCCTATAGTTTACCCCTACTTTTTTCAGAATCTCGAACAGATTGCACCCTTTTATATTGTAGAACCCTTTTTCCAGGTCGGCAAATCCTATGAAAGTGTCTTGATTTTTCTTCAGCCTTGCTTCCATTATTAGCCGTAACGTCAGAATTGCCGCTCTCGTCCCTTTACTTTTCCTAAAGCCAAACTGATCGTCACCTAGCGCATTCTCAATTTTGTTTTCCATTCTTCTGTATATTATTCTTGTAAGCAGCTTAGATGCATGAGCTGTTAAGCTGATTGTGCGATAATTGTCGCACTTGTCAGCTCTTGCCGTCTTCGGAATTGTGTGGATGATGCTTTTCCGAAAGTCAGATGGTATGTCGCCAGACTCATATATTCTACACACCAACGTGAATAGTCATTTTGTTGCCACTTCCCCCAATGATTTTAGAAATTCTGATGGAATGTTATCTATCCCTTCTGCCTTATTTGACCGTAAGTCCTCCAAAGCTCTTTTAAATTCCGATTCTAATACTGGATCCCCTATCTCTTCTAAATCGACTCCTGGTTATTCTTCTATCACATCAGACAAATCTTCACCGTCATAGAGGCTTTCAATGTATTCTTTCCACCTATCTGCTCTCTCCTCTGCATTTAACAGTGGAATTCCCGTTGCACTCTTAATGTTTCCACCGTTGATTTTAATGTCACCAAAGGTTGTTTTGACTTTCCTGTATGCTGAGTCTGTCCTTCCGACAAGCATATCTTTTTCGATGTCTTCACGTTTTTCCTGCAGCCATTTTGTCTTAGCTTCCCTGCACTTCCTATTTATTTCATTCCTCAGCGACTTGTATTTCTGTATTCCTGATTTTCCCGGAACATGTTTGTACTTCCTCCTTTCATCAATCAACTGAAGTATTTCTTCTGTTACCCATGGTTGCTTCGCAGCTACCTTCTTTGTACCTATGTTTTCCTTCCCAACTTCTGTGATGGCCCTTTTTAGAGATGTCCATTCCTCTTCAACTGTACTGCCTACTGCGCTATTCCTTATTGCTGTATCTATAGCGTTAGAGAACTTCAAACGTATCTCGTCATTTCTTAGTACTTCCGTATCCCACTTCTTTGCGTATTGATTCTTCCTGACTAATGTCTTGAACTTCAGCCTACTCTTCATCACTACTATATTGTGATCTGAGTCTATATCTGCTCCTGGGTACGCCTTACAATCCATTATCTGATTTCGGAATCTCTGTCTGACCATGATGTAATCTAATTGAAATCTTCCCGTATCTCCCGGCCTTTTCCAAGTATACCTCCTCCTCTTGTGATTCTTGAACAGGGTATTCGCTATTACTAGCTGAAACTTGTTACAGAACTCAATTAGTCTTTCTCCTCTTTCATTCCTTGTCCCAAGCCCATATTCTCCTGTAACCTTTTCTTCTACTCCTTCTCCTATAACTGCATTCCAGTCGCCCATGACTATTAAATTTTCGTCCCCGTTTACATACTGCATTACCCTTTCAATATCCTCATACACTTTCTCTATCTGTTCATCTTCAGCTTGCGACGTCGGCATGTATACCTGAACTATCGTTGTCGGTGTTGGTCTGCTGTCGATTCTGATTAGAACAACCCGGTCACTGAACTGTTCACAGTAACACACCCTCTGCCCTACCTGCCTATTCATAACGAATCCTACACCTGTCATACCATTTTCTGCTGCTGTTGATATTACCCGATACTCATCTGACCAGAAATCCTTGTCTTCTTTCCACTTCATTTCACTGACCCCTACTATATCTAGATTGAGCCTTTGCATTTCCCTTTTCAGATTTTCTAGTTTCTCTACCACGTTCAAGCTTCTGACATTCCACGCCCCGACTCGTAGAACGTTATCCTTTCGTTGATCATTCAATATTTTTCTCATGGTAACCTCCACCTTGGCAGTCCCCTCCCGGAGATCCGAATGGGAGACTATCCCGGAATCTTTTGGCAATGGAGAGATCATCATGACACTTCTTCAATTACAGGCCACATGTCCTGTGGATACGCGTTACGCGTCTTTAATGCAGTGGTTTCCATTGCCTTCTGCATCCTCATGCCGTTCATCATTGCTGATTCTTCCGCCTTTAGGGGCAATTTCCCACCCCTAGGACAAGAGAGTGCCCTGAACCTCTATCCGCTCCTCCGCCCTCTTTGACAAGGCCGTTGGGAGAATGAGGCTGACTTCTTATGCCGGAAGTCTTCGGCCGCCAATGCTGATTATTTATTAAAATTTAGGCAGTGGCGGGGATCGAACCCGGGACCGAAGACGTTTTGATTATGAATCAAAGACGCTACCCTTTAAATGTACGATAAAACTCTAACGGAAACCCGTCGGGCCCCGGCGATTTGTGCGACGCTCCCTTATCAGTCGCTTCCATTACGTCGTGAACTGTGACTTCCCCTGTTAACTCGCAGTTGGCCGTCTCGTCGAGACACGCGGAGAGCGTTCGTCGGACCTCATGAAAGGCTGCCTGATCGTGTTCCGCTTCGTTAGAGATGACCGTAGTGTTCCACAAAAGCGTTGGCACTGTCTTTTTGCGTTGTCATACGGCGATTATCTGGCAGTACGACCGTCTGTATTAAGATTCTGCAGCTACGTTGTTTTTCTCTGATAACGTGATACATCGACGGTGATTCTCCACGAACTCGTTCAAAGGCCCTTGCACGGATTGCGACACCCTTCAGACGGCGGCGCAGTATGGAAATTATTTGGGCCTGTGCTCGTCTTATACCGGCACGACGCTCCTGTGAAGGTGCTTGTACAGAAAGTTCGCGGAGCATCGTGAAATAAAATTCCGTCGTGTGTCGCCTCCACATCATCTGCTCTCTTCCGTATGCAATTAACGCTCGGCGCAATGCAGGCTTAATGCGTCCAGCCACCACTGCAACGTCGTCGGATATGTCTGGGGGCGTCGTTCACACAGGTGCCAAGTGTCTTCGATTAAGCGTCTGCACTCAGGTTCCCTGAGGTGTGCTGTATTCAGTTTCCAAACACTACGACTCCTTCACACTCGTTGACGACTCAAGGAGACAGTGCATATATATTCTATGTGATCTGAAAAGGCGACAGGCCACAATTCCGCATCGAGGACTTCGAGACGACGTGTTACGTAAATGCGATCGAGACGACTTTGCAGAGTCACTCGTGACGTAGGTGTATCCACGTCTGTCGCCATGTATCGTCTCCCATGTATCAATGAGATTCATGTCCTGTATGAGCTGCCGCAGCTCCGGACATGAAGTGTAACGTGGGTGTTGATCTCTTGGTGCGAGCACGCAGTTGAAGTCGCCTCTAAATAAGACATGTTCATATCGATCTAAGAATAGTGTTGCAATCTCCTCTGCGTAAAATCGGGATCGATTGCGCCGTCTGTTGGACCCCGACGGTGCGTAAATGTTAACGACCCGTACTCCCAGCACTGTGAGCGCCAGTCCTCGCGCTGACGGCAGGTACACCACGTCCTCGGCTACTATGCCGCTACGTAGAAGTTTCGCTGTTCCGCTTCCGCCGTCGGTAGTAGGTGTAATGTATGTATCGTACTCATATATGTCGGGGAAGCTCTCAACACATACTTCCTGCAGAAGAACGATGTCGACATCTGACGCATGCAACATGTCTCGTAATAATTGCAATTTGACAGGTGTTCTCATCGTATTAATATTAATAGAGGCTGTTCGATATGCCTGCAACTGTTCCTCAGTTCGTAAAGCGCACATGAACGCTTATGTTAATTTGTGTGCCGCTGCTCGGCGACATGCTGTCTGTGCGTCAGTCTGCATCTTCTGCGTGGTTAACATCCGGTGGACGCAGCACTGGCCATTGCGGGTGCGTCGTCGGTCTGTGGGTCAGTATCGGATTCGTCGGCCCAGTTCCTGTGTTGGAGGTCCAGCTCCCGTCGTGTTTCTCCGGCCTGGCTGACCGAAGGCGGTGGTGTTGCTCCGGTGGGTACAGGGACTCCTTCCGTCGGCTTTCCGTCCGGTGTGTCTGTATTCAACCCCTGTCTAGCATGATTCGCGTCGTGCTGCTGTGTGGGAGGTAGAACCTCCCATTGAGCATCCGGATGCACTGCATCGACATTACACCCAAGTCCGTCTGACGTGGACTGCATTAAGCAGGTATCCGACGGCGCTAGCCGTCGTTTCTTGTGGCGCTTCGGCGATCGTTGTTTGCGCGTGTGTGCCTCCGTTTCCGAGTGCAGGATTGACTCCCGGTGCTCAGGGACGAAAGCACCTGTCGGCACAACCGTAGGATCAATTTCCATACCTCCTACCGATCCTTTCCGTTCAGTTAAGGGCGTCATCCTCTCCGGAGCGGTAGAAGAGTGTGTCGTTTCGTCACTTGAGGCGGTCTCTGCTGCAGTCGGTTGCCGTAAACTGTCAGGATTCTGTAGCTGGTCATTCTTCGGGATGGGATCTGTTCGAAATTCGTCCGCATACGTTAGTGTCAGCGGCGTCAACGTGGACTGAGGCACGGGTTCACCAGTTGGAACTTGCACTATCCTCCGCTGCATACATTCGGAACGGACGTAGCCCTCTTTCCCGCAACCTGAGCATGTTTAGGGTTGTCCATCGTAGATGACTATTGTTGTGGCTTGGCAAGACAGCCAAGCCACTATGAGGAAGCCGAAAGGCACGCGTTTAAGCTCACGCAGGCTGGCGTGAGGTCTGGAAAATGACAAGAAATTGAGACTAGCAAAAAAGGTACGTAGCTTCTGGAATATTTAACTTTAATCCATAATTGGTGAACATCGGTCTGGCGGTACATGCATCACGAGATAAATAGCAAATGATAATGGCGCCTTGCTAGGTCGTAGCAAATGACGTAGCTGAAGGCTATGCTAACTATCGTCTCGGCAAATGAGAGCGTAATTTGTCAGTGAACCATCGCTAGCAAAGTCGGCTGTACAACTGGGGTGAGTGCTAGGAAGTCTAGACCTGCCGTGTGGCGGCGCTCGGTCTGCAATCACTGATAGTGGCGACACGCGAGTCCGACGTATACTACCGGACCGCGGCCGATTTAAAGGCTACCACCTAGCAAGTGTGGTGTCTGGCGGTGACAACACAACTATAGCTCTACATCCGCCGATGAACAAGTACGAGGGTACATGTTGTGTCAGTTCTATTCTGATTTGACGCACCACATTGAGAACGGGGTAAGTCGTGAAGTTGGACCATTTTTTCTCAACGTGGTTAAGCACTCTTCCATATGGGCGTAAGGCGTCAATGACCAAGTCAGACGGAACATCAAAGGATAGTTCGAAAATACGTATGTTTCGTAAGCCCAGTCCTGCGTGATCAATAGTTACTTCTCCAACATGTCCATCAGAGTGATGAAATTTGAGTCCATGTTTAGTATCTCGGATGATTCTGTCACGTACTGCATCGTTAATCAGCTTGACGTAAACGACACTGCTTACTATGGAGAGGTGTATTCCGATAAGTTCGTTGTAGTCAAGTTTAACTTTGTCTCGTAGGAATCTTTCGATTTCGTAGGCTTTCGGTCTCGCATATTCATTCGAAAAACTAATCTTGAGAGTCGACTTTCGGTATGCATGTGCCATTCTATTTCGAGTCGTCTAAACGCGCGAGTACGCCGAAGAGGTAAAAAACAGCGCGAGCGCGAACTTCTCCGGCAGGGACGTAAACAGACGTCCGTGCCGTAGCACCGCCGAAGGCAGACTGTGACCGCTCGGCTAATGCCGCGCGGCCTACATCATAATCTCACAGCTTACATTCATTTTGTCTTCAAGTGAGAGAATTCAAACAAATTTTATTATAGTAAATTCATTACATACAGAAGTAAAACATTTTCAGAAACAGTTAAGTTTAATTGCTCCTTCAGAGCTGGTGACTGCAAATCTTTCTGGAAATTTTTTTTATAGGGGGACTGTCATAAGGTAAGATAAGAACCAGTTTATAACCTAAGGCTGAGGGCTAATAAAACTATAAGGTAGGCAGTGAAGTGATTGTAGTGTGTGTTTGCCTTCGCTGTGTGTCGAAATAACTGCAAATCGAGCCCCGTTGTCCACATATTGCTTTGGGGAGAGGTCCATAATAAATTAGCGATCTTAAAATTAAATTTACGTTCTGTTAGGTTACGCATGGTTACAAATAATTAAACATCCTGTAAGTCAGTATAAAATTTATAGTTTTGAAGTTCAGAGTAAATGCTGATGCTCAACTGAACGGGAAAAGTCTTCAGTTCCACTGGGAGAAGTGAGCCGTTTTTTGCTGGTGTGGTGGGAGGCCCGGGCAACCGTTCTCTAGTAGTTCGGTCGCTGCAGAAAGAGGCCAGCGCCAGAAATACTCGGAGCGCTGTTAAGTCGGCGAATCAAGTTTCCTTCGGTCATGTAAACCATTATTCTGCATGTGTCAAACATTTCAGGCGCCAAAACAGCTTTCATATTAGATAAAATTGAGATTTTCGTAGTGAAAAACAAATACTTTCCTTGATACCAAAAATTTCAAAAAGTTCGATTACACGCAATTCGTGTACTTTGATATGGAAATTGGTCGTAGGTTGCAATCGGTGGGTGCAGTTACAATGGACAAAGAGAAAGAGAGAGAGAGAGAGAGAGAGAGAGAGAGAGAGAGAGAGAGAGAACGCTACTAGCAGGACTGGAATAAATGTATATCCAGGCAACCATGGGTACTCAGCTAGTTTTATGATATTATCGTTATTATTAATAATCGTTAATTATGGAAATTTTTAGTTTTTACTCGTATTTTTAATGTCCTCTTCTTTGCAGTGTTGCATTCTTAATTCACCATCAGACTGTTTGATCACGTGGCGATGCGGCCTGTTTGAGGTGGCGAGAAATATAAGATCCGAGCAGGTTCCGTCATTTCTGCCAATTTTGTGCTTCCCTATGTCAATGGCATCCCGCTATCTTCCTCAAGCCTCTGTTAAATTTGTGCTTTTGTCTTATTCTCGCTCTTTTTTTTTAATTTTGGCTCAAATCTAGTTTTTCTTTTTTTACCATCTGCATCTGTCATCCCTTCTTCTAGTGACGTGATTATCGTAATGCCATTTCAAGGTATTTACTCTTTCCACTATGTCCGTCTGATGTCCATTACAGTTCATTATGTACAGGGTGTTTCAAAAATGACCGGTATATTTGAAACGGCAATAACAACTAAACGAGCAGCGATAGAAATACACCGTTTGTTGCAATATGCTTGGGACAACAGTACATTTTCAGGCAGACAAACTTTCGAAATTACAGTAGTTACAATTTTCAACAACAGATGGCGCTGCGATCTGGGAAACTCTATAGTACGATATTTTCCACATATCCACCATGTGTAGCAATAATATGGCGTAGTCTCTGAATGAAATTACCCGAAACCTTTGACAACGTGTCTGGCGGAATGGCTTCACATGCAGATGAGATGTACTGCTTCAGCTGTTCAATTGTTTCTGGATTCTGGCGGTACAGCTGGTCTTTCAAGTGTCCCCACAGAAAGAAGTCACAGGGGTTCATGTCTGGCGAATAGGGAGGCCAATCCACGCCGCCTCCTGTATGTTTCGGATAGCCCAAAGCAATCACACGATCATCGAAACATTCATTCAGGAAATTAAAGACGTCGGCCGTGCGATGTGGCCGGGCACCATCTTGCATAAACCACAAGGTGTTCGCAGCGTCGTCTAAGGCAGTTTGTACCGCCACAAATTCACGAAGAATGTCCAGATAGCGTGATGCAGTAATCGTTTCGGATCTGATAAATGGGACAATGATTCCTTTGGAAGAAATGGCGGCCCAGACCAGTACTTTTTGAGGATGCAGGGACGATGGGACTGCAACATGGGGCTTTTCAGTTCCCCATATGAGCCAGTTCTGTTTATTGACGAAGCCGTCCAGGTAAAAATAAGCTTCGTCAGTAAACCAAATGCTGCCCACATGCATATCGCCGTCATCAATCCTGTGCACTATATCGTTAGCGAATGTCTCTCGTGCAGCAATGGTAGCGGCGCTGAGGGGTTGCCGCGTTTGAATTTTGTATGGATAGAGGTGTAAACTCTGGCGCAGGAGACGATACGTGGACGTGGGCGTCATTTGGACCGCAGCTGCAACACGGCGAACGGAAACCCGAGGCCGCTGTTGGATCACCTGCTGCACTAGCTGCGCGTTGCCCTCTGTAGTTGCCGTACGCGGTCGCCCTACCTTTCCAGCACGTTCATCCGTCACGTTCCCAGTCCGTTGAAATTTTTCAAACAGATCCTTTATTGTATCGCTTTTCGGTCCTTTGGTTACATTAAACCTCCGTTGAAAACTTCATCTTGTTGCAACAACACTGTGTTCTAGGCGGTGGAATTCCAACACCAGAAAATCCTTTGTTCTAAGGAATAAACCATGTTGTCTACAGCACACTTGCACGTTGTGAACAGCACACGCTTACAGCAGAAAGACGACGTACAGAATGGCGCACCCACAGACTGCGTTGTCTTCTATATCTTTCACATCACTTGTAGCGCCATCTGTTGTTGAAAATTGTAACTACTGTAATTTCGAAAGTTTGTCCGCCTGAAAATGTACTGTTGTCCCAAGCATATTGCAACAAACGGTGTATTTCTATCGCTGCTCGTTTAGTTTTTATTGCCGTTTCAAATATACCGGTCAATTTTGAAACACCCGGTACATTTCAACATTGCAGCCCAGTGAGCAATCATGATAATCTAATATATAAGACACTATCATCCTCAATTGCGGTAATGAAAACAACCTTTACCTAGGTTTCAGCCCTAATAATTGAGCTTTCTTCAGAAGATATACCTGAATCTATAATTTGTCTAAGAGGGCATGGTCTAGAAATAAAACTAAAAGAGCCTGAATACGCGTAGTCACATTTTAAAAATGCGGTACATATGTGCTAGGCCAAAACCAAGACATAAGCTCTGGCGTGCGCCTCGTCTCCATGGACGCCGTGTGGTGGGCCTCGCGAGCTCACGTGAAACTAAATAGGACTAGATAACGCCTTGCAAATCAACATGGCGGGGAACATTGCGCCTGTCTAACTCAGACCGTGACTGTCCAAGATAAAAGACCAACACAGTTATATCTTAAAACAAACAACTTATAGAAAGGTTGAAAATCTTAAACATAAAGCCTCAGCACCAGGTTATGACTAAAATGTAACAAACTACGCATGGATTTATGTAATTCCGAACACACTAACCCGACTTACACTATTAGAATATATCGGGCCCTTTCACAACGAATGATGCATAACGCACCCATCGTTATTAATGAAAGATGACACAGGACATTAAACAGCGAAACTGTAGTATGTAAACGCCATAATGTAACAATCCCGGTTAACCTGTACACAGCTGGTCGAGTAGGTGTTTTTATCAGTTGATGTAGATCTACTACTTATTGCTGACACGCACACAACGAAGAATATTATCAAAATTAATTTCTTTTATCTTATTACTAAAAATAACGCATGAGTGAACGAACAACGCCACTTCATTGCCATGTAATAGCAAATGACCAGCATAGGTCAAATTATGCTTTACGTGTAAAAAATATGGTGATTGCGTGAACGGACGTGCAACGCCCTTTCATCGCCCTTATAATCTATTGACCGACAGAGGTCAATTTCACTAAGCGCTACAAAAGAGAATTATCGCCTCTTATATTAAAGGCTAGTGTTAAATAGATATGATATGATATGATATGATATGATAAAACGTGCTTGGCCAGAAAAGACACATAGGAAAATTTTATGGACACTTAACATGGGAAAATGACATGTTCTTCACAGGGAAGAATTAAAAAGAAATAAGAGATAGCTACGGATACGCCGATGTGCGTGCCATAAATGGACAATGATAAAGTCATCTCTGGAAAGGGAATTAAATCCATAAAGGTCGAGACGGATCAGCTAAACTTCATCTTGTCACCTGAGGCTCCGCTCGTAGGCTAGTAACCACTTATATGAATATGACAACTGTCTATGGGATAGATGCGGGCATCTTAATTATTTAAACACCATGTGTGCCACATTATGTAAGCAACTTATGTGGAAAGACCACCTGATGGGAATCATATATCAAAATGTCACGTTCTCAAATGCACCCATGCTAGGCACTACCTTAAGGGATGTCTAACATTAAGTACATCAAACACCCACCATCTGTGTCACACCGCCACCGAAATACTGCTCGGCTCCTGCAGAGCAACCATTATCTGGTCGTGATATTCTAAATAATGGCATACGACATTCACAATTCATTATGTTGGTTTTGCCATAGGTCCTTTTTAGACCAACTTCAGAAATGGCTGACACAAGTTCGCCACTTAATATTTGAAGCTCATCCACAATTATTGTAAACAGAACGTTATCGCGAGAAAGCCTCAGGTTGTTTAAGAATCTCATTTCCAGAAATTAGATTCGACTTGTTCTCCAATCCAGTTTAGACAATGGTTTTTCTCTAAGTGGTGTAAGTAGTTTTGGAGATAAAGTCTCGCGTCTCAATTGGGAATACATTGATTTCAAAAACACTCACAAACGCTGTGGAGATTTCTTGTTTGTCACGCAAAGGTTTACTACAGATCTGTCTTGCTCCTTGTTCTCTTAGAGTCTCAAACACAGCTTGGTGGGTGATTGAGTTGGTTCAAAAAATGGCTCTGAGCACTATGCGACTTAACATCTGTGGTCATCAGTCCCCTAGAACTTAGAACTACTTAAACCTAACTAACCTAAGGACATCACACACATCCATGCCCACGGCAGGATTCGAACCTGCGACCGTAGCGGTCGCGCGGTTCCGGACTGAGCGCCTAGAACCGCTAGACCACCGCGGCCGGCAATTGAGTTGAATATGTATGTATTCTTAATTAAGGGGACATGTTTTGCAATGTGTATGACGCTGCAAATAAATAAAAATAAATATCCAGAAGAGTTTAAAATACTGTATATCTATTTTTATCCAGACGAATAGTAAAGCAGTTGACAATCAATCACATGTAGTCTCCGGTCATTGCTACACTGCTAATAATAGCACTTCTACCAGTTTCTCTTCTCAGATCGGATTCTAACTCTTTCTGCTGCTATTTCCGTAAATTTGAGAATACAAATTCCTTGGTGTATCTGATAAGTAATTTTAAAGAAATTCCAATGTGTAGAACTTATGATTTTGTACACCAGTAAGAAAATATGGTGCACACTCTTCGGAAGAAACGAGATGTTCCATTCCGCCACACCCACATAAAATGGCAGCACGAAATTACATTATTTTTTTCTGTTTGTTTAGAATTTGTAAGCATATGACATAGTCGATTCAATCTGGACGGGCTCAAATGTCCGGCACAGCACTTCTTTGTGCTATCACAGACTGTTTCTTACAATAGCAACGAATCATTTCATAACGAAGAAATATCAATTTCTAAAACCTCTAATTTCTCCGATACCAGTTATCAAATTTCGGAAAGCACGAGAAAGCTTAATCACTCTCTTTCATAAACATCGACATTCCTAGCAGATGAAATAATTACAGTTACATTTAAAAAATGGAGGTTGATAGCAAAATATTTGAAATTAGTATTGTCATTAGGAGATTCTGTACTTTCAGTTACTGGGAACAGTCATACACAGAAAAAAATTACAACGGTTTAAACGGTTCGGGAAATATTGGAAGTTAACAGCTGACCCAGGATCTGTATTTTGATCTTAACCCAATAATATCAAATATTTAAATATACAAATTGTCGACTTCATAGGAGGATATAAATTAGACCTCGGAATCAAATGTCAGTTAAAAATAAGTTGTAGATTAACAGCTCCTTTATGAAGTTAGGGCATGTGATAGTGTTTGTCGGATTTGAGAACTAGAAGCCAAGTTTCCATAAACTTCCTTCTTCTTAACTTCCACAATGATCAATAACAAGCCTAATACAACAGTGTAAAATTTGATACACGGCTGGAGCAGCAGCTGTAGAATAGTAAACAGTCAATCAGTTGAAAATTGGAAGGCTTATTAAAAACCCTTTACCATGATTTCTAGAAGCTTTCTTAGCACAACCTTCCAATTTGTAACTGATTGAGTGTTTACTACTTCTGCAAGAAGACTAATACAACAGTACACCACAAAAGCATTCATCACACCCATTTTTAAGGTATCACAATGAGAGAGTAGTATCGTATCTCAGTACAGTATTGTAGACCATCATACAAATACCCAAGAAAATAGGTCAGATTCTAAAACTTAGTATTAATGTGCACACATTATGCCTTCAATCTATAAGATGGGAGTGGTTTTAAATTTCATTCATAATGACGGCAAACTACGTGTTAATCATACCACAGAAACTTTTCCCCACGTTGGAGTCGATTGCAGTTTACACGACTAACACACAAATTGCTGAAAGTATGGATTGAGCTTAAATCATCATCGATATTTAACGATATACCTTGCTCGATGCAATGTTGACTAGCTTGCGGAGTATTCATGTAGATGTACAATAGTCTCGGTTGTGGAAACATTTTTGAAAGCATTTGTCTGCAGTGTAGCTGAAAGGTGGATGATGAACAGATAAAACATAAATAAGACGAAAGAAGAGGCTTGCTGAAGATTAAATGGGTAGATCGAGTAAGTGATGAAGTGCTAAGTCGAATTAGGGAGAAAAGAAAATCAGTGCACATCTTGACTAAACGAACTGACAGGTTGAGTGGACATATCCTGGGACACGAAGCAAAAGATATTATAGTATGTCAACAGAGGGCTACGTAGAGGTAAAAATTGTAGTGAATGGTCATTGCTTGACGATATTAAGTTGATGTAGGTTAGAGTAGTTACGCAGAGCAGAAGAGAAATGCAGGGATGGTGTAGAGTAGAAAGCTGCATCAAAACAGTCTTCTGACTGAAGGCAAGTAGAAAAACGTTGCAGTGCACCTTACTGGAGGGTGTAGGGGGTGGGGGGAGTGTGAAACGTGATAGATCTACATCTGTCAGACATCACAGTTTTCTATCCTTGCCCCGTAAACGCCTGTTACTGCAGCGGAATATGCATTATATACGCAGAAGTGGTCTTCACTCTTTTCTCAATCCCTGGACCTTTTTTGTATTTTCACCAACAAGTACTCACATCAAGTCTATGAATCGTATGAATGCAGAAGTAGATGGTATATTGCTGAATATACAAGGTCATTATAAATGACTGAAGCTATATTATTTGACTTAGCTATATTATTTGACTTATTGTCAGATACTTATAAAGTTCTTTAAGACATCAAGTGCTCCATGCACTGTCCTTCAAATATCAGGCTGACAATCAAGTTCGGCGCAGCATGTCCCTATCAAACTGTTCAAAAGCATTGTTGATGCTAGTTCGCAGTTCTGGTAAGTTTGTTGGTAGCGTAGGCGTAACCCCACACGTAACCCCACACATAACCCCACACAAAGAATCCCATGATGCTACACCGTGAGAGCCTAAAGACCATGACATGAATTGTTGATTATCAACCAGACCACGAACCGATTCACCGGTCTCTCAATTTCCTGTTTAATAATTCACGGACATCATGATGGAATTGTGATGGAGCACCATGCTTTTGGCAGATGAGGTCCACACTGTCGCTCTCCAGTTGTGGCATGAGCTGACTTTCCAGTATGTCCAGAAACATGTGTCTTCTCGCAGAAGAAAAAAGGTGCGTGAACATTAAACCGTAAGACTGCACGGATCTATTGGTGAATGATCTTTCAAACTGTCGGATGTTCAGCTCTTCACTTCCTCTATTCGTCAGCTTCTATAGGCTACGTGCGAAACCCGCACTCACGCTGGCATCCGTGTTACACGCACTGTAGGCCAACCAGTTGATTTCCTCTTGCAGAGATATCCTGATGCTTTGAACAGCACGTACAGTTGGAGTATGTTTGATATGAGTCTCGAGGCGGCTGCAACAATAGAAATCTTTCAGAGCTTTTCTATTTGAGTGTTGCATTTTGCGACAATATCACAATTAGTGTAGTTAAAGTGAATTTATGAAATTGCTTCAATCATTTATAAAGACTTTATACTCTTGTGTCCGGATACAATCAGTGTGGAATCCCGTTACCTACTGAATCGATACCACGATTTTGTGACAAGACAGGGCTTTTTACTGAATGGTGAGTCTCGACAATATCGTGGTTCGAAAATTTCAAATAGCACAACAAATCGGAAAATATGAGACACAGATAGATGCGATTATTAGATGCACTGACGTCTGCAGGAATGTTCAGCCAAGCTACCTCTATACCCGCCCAAAGTTGCGAAGGTGTTGCCGGCGCAAGATATTGTGCACAAGCTGACCTGTCATATGTCGGGTGATCTGTGTAGCCATATTGTTCGCTGTAATAATGCAGAATATTCTTCAAACCAGTCGCGAACAATGGTGGCTTGGTAACATGGAGCATTGTCATCCATAAAAATTTCATCGTTGTTCGATAACACGAAGTCCATGTATGGTGCTAATGGTCTCCAGTAGCCGAACCTAACCGTTTCCAGTCAGTTGTCGGTTCAGTAGTATCAGAGGACCCAGTGCAGTCCGTATAAACACAACCCAAACCATTCTGGAGCCAACACCAGCTTGCACAGTGCCATGTTGACAACTTGCATCCATGGGTTTGTGGGGTCTGCGCCACACTCGAACCTTATGATGAGCTCTTAATAAGTGAAATCTGGACTCATCTTACCAGTCCACGATTTATCAGTCCAACCGATACGGTCGCGAGCCCAGCAGAGGTGTTGCAGGCGATGTCTTGCTGTTAGCAAAGGCACTCGGATCATTCTTCTGTTGCTATAGCCCAATAAGGACAGATTTCGCCCCAGTGTATTAACAGATACGTGCGTCGTACGTCCCACATGACTTATGCGGTTCCTTCATGCTACGCTGTTCGTCTGTTAGTGCTGACGACTCTACGCAGACGCCGCTGATCTCGGTCGTTAAGGTAGTCGGCCACCGCGGTTGAGTAGTGAAAAGTAATGCCTGAAATTAGGTGCTGTTGGCACACTCTTGAAACTGTGGATCTCGGAATATTGAATTCCTTAACGATTTCCCATGTGTATTGCTCCACTACACTACTGGCCATTAAAATTGCAGTTGATAAACGAGTATTTGTGGTTCGAAAATTTCAAATAGCAAACAAATCGGAAAATATGAGACACAGATAGATGCGATTATTAGATGCACTGACGTCTGCAGAAATGTTCAGCCAAGCTACCTCTATACCCGCCCAAAATTGCGAAGGTGTTGCCGGCGCAGGATATTGTGCACAAGCTGACCTGTCATATGTCGGGCGATCTGTGTAGCCATATTGATCGCTGTAATAATGCAGAATATTCTTCAAACCAGTCGCGAACAATGGTGACTTGGTGAGTCTCATTATACGAGAAATGACATGTGATAACATTTTCGCGAAATTTGGGTGCATAGATACTGAGAAATTAGTACCCCGAACATCTGGCCGTAATAACGGACTTGATACGCCTGGGCATTGAGCCAAACAGAGCTTGGATTGGTGTGTACAGGTACAGCTGCCCATGCAGCTTCAACACGATACCACAGTTCATCAAGAGTAGTGACTGGCGTATTGTGACGAGCCAGTTGCTAGGCCACCATTGACCAGACGTTTTCAATTGGTGAGAGATCTGCAGAATGTGCTGGCCAGGGCAGCAGGCGAATATTTTCTGCATCCAGAGAGGCCCGTAAAGGACCTGCAACATGCGGTCTTGCATTATGCTGCTGAAATGAAGGGTTTCGCAGTGATCGAATGAAGGGTAGAGCCACGGATCGTAACACATCTGAAATGTAACGTCCACTGTTAAAAGTGCTGTCAATGCGAACAGGAAGTGACCGAGGCGTGTAACCAATGGCACCCCATACCATCACGCCGGGTGATACGCCAGTATGGCGATGACGAATACATGCTTCCAATGTGCGTTCACCGCGATGTCGCCAAACACGGATGCGACCATTATGATGCTGTAAACAGAACCTGGATTCATCAGAAAAATGACGTTTTGCCATTCGTTCACCCAGGTTCGTCGTTGAGTACACCATCGCAGGCCCTCCTGTCTGTGATGTAGCGTCAAGGGTAACCGCAGCCATGGTCTCCGAGCTGATAGTCCATGATGCTGCAAACGTCGTCGAACTGTTCGTGCAGATGGTTGTTGTCTCACAAACGTCCCCATCTGTTGAATCAGGGATCGAAACGTGGCTGCACGATCCATTACAGCCATGCGGATAAGGTGCCTGTCATCTCGACTGCTAGTGATACGAGGCCATTGGGATCCAGCACGGCGTTCCGTATTACCCTTCTGAACCCACCGATTCCATATTCTGCTAACAGTCATTGGATCTCGACCAACGCGAGCAGCAATTTCGCGTTAGGATAAACCGCAATCGCGATAGGCTACAATCCGACCTTTATGAAAGTCGGAAACGTGATGGTACGCATTTCTCCTCCTTACACGTGGCATCATAACAACGTTTCACCAGGCAACGTCGGTCAACTGCTGTTTGTGTATGAGAAATCGGTTGGAAACTTTCCTCATGTCAGCCCGTTGTAGGTGTCGCCACTGGCGCCAACCTTGTGTGAATGCTCTGAAAAGCTAATCATTTGCAGATCACAGCATCTTCTTCCTGTCAGTTAAATTTCGCGTCTGTAGCACGTCTTCTTCCTGGTGTAGCAATTTTAATGGCCAGTAGTGTACCATTCCGCATTCAGTGTGTCAGTCTCGGCGTGCGAACATAATCACGTCGGAATCACCTGAGTACAAATGACAGCTCCGCCAATGCCCAGCCCTTTTATATCCTGTGGATGCTATATTACCGTAATTTGTACATGCGCATATTGCTGTCTCGTCACTTGTCACCTCAATGTGGGTACCGATGGATTACTTGTCCTGTGTTACACCACAATATATTTCCAAGATGTCCTAATTCTATACGATTACGTTGAGGACTGCAGA
Organism: Schistocerca americana; assembly: GCF_021461395.2. Lineage (NCBI taxonomy): Eukaryota > Metazoa > Arthropoda > Insecta > Orthoptera > Acrididae > Schistocerca > Schistocerca americana. The sequence goes on along the minus strand of NC_060119.1, from coordinate 157,041,253 downwards.
TCCCTCCCGTGTCTACATAGTTCCCTGGAACAACAGCAGCATATACACGAGTGTGTAGAATTGTAAGGACTCAGGTAACTTTCTCATGTAGGACGATGGAACTTGGACCATACATGGGAAGAACTGTTACAGTGTAGTACCAAAGACAACTGAAAGAAATACGCAGTGATACGAAGAGCAGTGAGACTTTTATTCAAAGGAAATCTCTGCACGATAGCCACCGAGATTTTGGATGATGCCCTGGTCACTACAAAGAGCGGGACATGGTCGTTAAAAGGGTGTCTGATCACCATGGATGGAAATGCATCCCCTGCAACTTATTCCCAAGCTGGCCACAAGGTTTCTAATTAGTTCTTGTGGTAGGGCGTTCCACTGATCACCAGCGCATTTGACTACCGCTGGATATTCGTTGCTGCAATACGTCACACCAACGCGTCCCACACGTGATCGGTGGCAGTCATGACGGAGAAACGGACAGGACAGTCTATTCGCCCAATATCCTATCGCCCCTGTAGTTCTTCCATCTGTGGTGTTCGATGCGGACGCGCATTGACATCCATAAAAATGAAATCTGGGTGCACCTCTAAAAAGAAACACATGTAGAATGAGTACAGTATGAGGATAACGTTCACCTGTCAGTGCTCCGTGTTCAAAGATTTGGAGGACGGTAACCTATGCACGTTATGCCTCCCCGCGCCATATCAGCTGGACGGCAAAATGATCATATGGTGAAAGGTTGTATCTCATATTGAGCCCAGAAACATTGTCGAACATGATCGTTTTGCTGGTCCAAGCGTATGGTGTGGCGAGGCATAACGTGCATAGGTTACCTTCTTCCAAATCTTTCCACATGGGACACTCATCGGTCATCGGTTTTGTGAGACTGTACTCCTTCCGCATGTGCATTCTTCAGGGCTACATTCGGTTCTGATTTAAAATTTATTGATCACACTTCCCGACTGCGAAGAACCCCTTCCCAACGTTGTGGCCGGTTTGGAGAGCACGTTTCATAGCATGTACTGTCGTCCGTGGTGATCACACACCCTGTTAAAACGTGGAAAATGATTAAGAAAGCATATGCAGTTGGGGAACTTTCAAGAATTAATGTTTACCTGTGGCACAAAAAGTCTCGTAGAGGCAGAGGTTCAGCGGAAGACGATCCCAGAGCTCGTCTACAGCACATACCGATATGCAGGCAGTTATTGCATGAAGACTGTCATGTAACTGTGCGTGCGATATCAGAAGAATTTGAATCGTGATGTGAGTCATAAGATTTTACGCGAAGATTTAGAGAAGTGAAAGTTATAGCAAAACTCGTGACTCACACGCTAGCAGACGAACAGAAAGAGGAAAGACTAAGAATGTCTGTGCAACAACTGGACGTGATCACACATTTCTGTCAAAGATTATTGCAGGGCATGAAAGCCAGTGCTGCCGATATGACTTTCACTCGAAGCGTCAAAGCGCTGAATGGCGGAGTCCTGGATCACCAGGCTCGAAAAAAGTCAAACGACAACCTTCGAACACGGAGATAATGTTGGTCGCATTTCTTTATAGTAAAGGAATAGTTCACCATGAGTATGTTCCTCCAGGTCCAACAGTGAACTCTATACATCAAAGCCTTGAAACGTTTTCGATAAGCAATTTGACGTCGTCGCGATGATTTGTGACACTTTCAGGACTGATTCTTACTGCATGACGGTACAAGACCCTATACTGCTTTATCTGTTGCCGAGTATGTGGCCAGAAGTTCTGTTATTGCAAACACACATCCGCCTTATTCGCCCGTCCTCTCGCCATGTGACTTTTTCTTGTTTCCGAGAGTGAAAAGACGACTGAAAAGGAAGTTTCATCAAGATATTGCAAACATCCAACAGGCTGTGACAAATGAGCTTAGAAGCATCGCAATTGAAATTTTCGCTGCTTACTTCGAAGACCTCCAGAAACGTTGGCAGCTGTGTGTAGATAGCCAAACGGACTACTTCAACAGGAGCTAGGAACACTAACTGGTAAGTGCAATTTTCTATTTTTTAAAAAAAACCTGTCCTCGAACATTTCTCAGAAAGGGAGCTCTGCGTAGACATCTAATGCCACATACCTCCTCAAACCTACCAACAAACGCAGAGTCAGTGATGTATTTCGTTCCAAAAATGGACAGACAACCTACTGAGCAGGTGGTCAGAATGTTTTGACTCATCAGTTTTTATTAACTTTTGTACAATACGTACGTTTTATTAATTTATTTACTATTTTATACTTTCAAAAAATAGATGTACATAAATCATTTAAGGTGGATGCAACTAAAACTGTGACTAATAGTTACTGTATTTCTACAATAATAATTTACATAATCTGATCGCAGATATTTTCTAACTTTATATACGATAAAAGTGGAATTGTGAAGGAGGATTGCCGGCCGCGGTGACCACGCGGTTCTAGGCACTTCAGTCCGGAACCGCGCGACCGCTACGGTCGCAGGTTCGAATCCTGCCTCGGGCATGGATGTGTGTGGTGTCCCTAGGTTAGTTAGGTTTATGTAATTCTAAGTCCAGGGGACTGATGACCTCAGATGTTAAGTCCCATAGTGCTCAGAGCCATTTGAACCATTTTTGGAACTGTGAAAAGTCTTTGACTTCTGTAAATTACTGTGATTGAATGAATGCTTTATTCTAGGAATGTTATCACTTCATTTCAATGAGTTACTACTGAAACCTCGTTCAGACAATTGAAATCCATTTAAATAACTTCTCAAGGTGAATGTGAGGTCATATGTTGAGCAAAGCTGTGCTGCGTCAGAGCTGAAATGCCTTAATGATGAAACATTAAGGCAAGCGTTCACTCTTTCGTTTTGCGTCGTGATTATAAGCAGCAGGGAGTCCAAATTTGTGCCATTGCGGCGCTCACTGTGTGCAAAACGAACGGGTAATGAATTAGTTGTACTTATGAAATTGCGTAATCAAATTAATTGCTCTAAAGGTAACGACCGTGCTGCAGGCCTTCACATTTACACATAACTTGTATGGTAATAAATCTTTAAACTTGAAAAGTGAGATTCTGACAGTTGCAAGACAAACGCTGGACGCAAACCGGATACTTAATATCATATATTCATAAACCCAGTAGCTACAACCCCAACGTTTAAACGTCACAGTCACAGTTCAAAACTCGTCCACAATCGGACATAATCCTGTCAGTTACAAACTGATTAAGATGTCGGCCCACGATAATGTATTCTGGTAGTTGCATCCAGTGGCTGCACAAAATGTCAGACAGTACAAGACCCATCCATTACAGTTCTCTGCGTCTCACTGGGAACCAATTAGGTAGAGTAAGTCTTCTCCATTTGACAGAGGTCGCAACGCTCTGTTGCAGTGTTACGTCATATGTTATTTCTGGTTGCGTGCTGTCACGCAGCGCATTATTACGTAAGGCTAAATGTTTTCACACTTTCAATAGAATTCGTAGCTTCTTTATTCACGAAATGAAACAAGAAATTAAATATAGTGGAAAACGGATCTAACCAGTGGCATCGATTGTTGCTGCTTGCTTTACACTTGAACTTAGTTCAAAAAATACAGAAATTCTTGTTCTAAGGACCTAAATTTATAAAATGTTATGGTTTTAATGTTTTGACTTATGTATACAGGTAAGTATTTTATCACTGACTCACAGTTAAGGCTCATACACATGTAAATTTAGTAAGCCATGTATTTTCTTATTGTAACTGCAATAAACATTATTTGTGACTGTTTGCTCTATCATTTCATACTTGCAGTAAATGTGACCGCTGTGACATCGATTTCACATGGAATCAAATCTGTTAATTAAAATGATGGCCGAGGCTAAAATGTTCTGCATATAACTGCGTTAATGTTACCTAATCTTCTCCTTGCTCCTGAAATGAAAAAGTTGCACTTCTCTATGAAATGCTACAAAATTCAAAGAACTAATTTTCACTTCCAGTTACGTAAACATGTTCTCCACGATGCAATAAAACTGTTCAGTATCTTAAACAGCAATTCAAAGATCCCAGTGGAATGCTAATAATTCCGTAATTTCTAGCTACTGTCTCAATGGAAAGATTGCTGTAATCCATTGTGACCGAGCGGTTCTAGGCGCTTCAGTCTGGAACCGCGCGACCGCTACGGTCGCAGGTTCGAATCCTGCCTCGGGCATGATGTGTGTGATGTCCTTAGGTTTAAGTAGTTCTAAGGTCTAGGGGACTGATGACCTCAGATGTTAAGTCCCATAGTGCTCAGAGCCATTTCTTGAACTGCTATAATTTAGTTCCGGTACATTCTGAAAAACACTTGTTACCTGCAACGTAGCATGCGTTTTCTTATGTATCTTTAAGTATTTCAAATAATTAAAGATTTAATTCAGCGAACAGCACAACAAGATCCTTGCCCTGCCGTAACCTAAATGTATTACGTGAGTCGGTCAAAAATATGAACAGTACATAATTCAGTTCAATATTTCCCGTTCAGCAGCTGTGGTGCTCCGACATCCATGGCTGTCCAGGTGCTGTCGCCCTACTGTTGTTGGTCACGCAGTCTAGGCCAGCTAATTTTGTTTTCCCCAGCACCTCTGAATACCTGGATACTACGTGACTTAGTTTTTTTTTCTCTAGATCATACGAGGGGCATTCGGTATATTATGCAAAACATTTTTTTTGAAACCATATTCTCTTTATTCAGGATTCAAATACACCGTATTATTCCCCACTCTTCCGGCTACAAGACTGTGTTTTCCAACATAATCTCCGTTCAATGCGACGGCCTTACGCCACCTTACTGGAAGGGCCTGTATGCTCGCATGGTTCCACTCCAATGATCGACGTCTGATCCAATGTTTTACTGCTTCAATAGCCTCCTCATCATCGACACGCTGCTTCCCGCGCAGTGCATTCTTCACAGGGCCTAACAGGTAGAGGTCGGAAGCTGTGAGTTCCAGGCTTGTAAGGTGGACGAGGAAGAGAAGTCCAATGAAGGTTTGTTAGCTCCCCTCTTGTGTACACACACAGGCTTTGTCTTTTCATGCAGAAGGAGAAGTCGGTTTGCATGTTTATGGCTGCGACAACGCTTAAGTCTTTTTTTCAGTTTCCTGAGTGTCAGCCGCGACCTTGTTACAATGATGACAGGCGCCCCCCCCCCCCCCCCCCCCAACGAGTCATCGTGCTTATGTTCGTTGTCGAGCCTCCGTAGACATTCTACAGGCGACTACGAATATCTGTGATGGTCTTGTTGTCGGCCAAAAAAAACACAATGATGGCTCTATGCTTGGAAGGCACCTCCGTTAGAGACGCCATTTTGTAGGCCATGTACAGCGCCGCCACCTTTCGGAACTTCATGGAACTATAAGGGCTGAAGCGGGAACATTCAACGATGTTCCGTAATAAATCACGCAGTTTTTCTACCGAAACTGGGCGAGACAAAACTTGTTGCTTTACTTACTGTACACCCATTGTACTTTCACACACATCAGCATACGACATCATCAGGCTGCTCTACAATACTGTTCGCCACATTCTCCAGCCTTGTTATTTGCACCAGGATTAAATTTTCGTAATAACGGTCGTCACAGGTGAACCATTACGACGTATCCATGAAAAAAGAAAAGAAAAGAAGCAATGAACCATTCTCCTTCGGTGTAGGAGTGCAGACTGGATGCCTAGGTATGCTTTACAAAGAGCTGCATCCTGTGGAATATAGCGACATATCCAGAGACGTATTGCTTAACAAGTGCCTGAGACACGTCCTTTTGCTTACTGAAGGATTTTCTTTACGAAGCCGGCCGCTGTGGCCGAGCGGTTCTAGGCGCTGGAGTCCGAAAACACGCTGCTGCAGCGGTCGCAGGTTCGAATCCTGCCTCGGTCTGGATGTGAGTGATGTCCTTAGGTTTAAGTAGTTCTGAGTCTAGGGGACTGATGGCCTCAGATGTTAGGTCTCATAGTGCTTAGAGCCATTTGACCATTTTCTTCTTTACGAAGCGCTGTTTACTAGAGCACGCTACCCTTAAACGTTCTGTTCGACCTCCCTCTATCCGCGATTCCGCATCTTCCAGTAATATGGCAGTGCCATTCCTCCAAGAACTGTCCAAAATCGATGCAAGGGACTCTCTACGCGCCACAACAGGTGAATGGCAGCACAATTCCATACACCCGTACTCCGAATATCCCGAATAATATTTTTTTTCAACAGTTTTCTGAATAATCTGACTTGCTCTCGTGAGCCAATGTAGCAGATACACCCTACGTCCCCTATTATTGTGCATCTTCATGTTTTCGCGGGCATTGACTCTTCCACTAAATTTCGACTGTGCAGCCGCATAAGTTGAGCTCCTTCTTCTAAAATTTCGGCAGGACATGGTTCAGGAATCTTCAGAGTGACCCGAAAGTGACCCTCCAGCACTCGTTTCGTCCTTTGAGACACGCACACCACGCCACTGCTCATTCGGCCACAGATACGCAGGCGCCAAAGACGTTCTTCGGCGGCAAAGAAGTACAATGTGCATAAATTATATCAATAACTGCTCAGTCGATCCACGCTAGGATGTCGATGCTTCAGTGTGAGTTACAATGTCGCGACATCTTTGTAAGTTTATTACAGAAAGCGCCAGATTCCTTGATTTATGCATTAATTACATTCATCGCAAACCAAATTTCAATTTCTTATTTCGTCAGCGAATCCCAGAAAGACTAAGCGGACGGGTGAGCGATCGACGTGCTGACACTCCGACCCTTCATACCGCTTCCAAATGACGCTATTGGCAGAGGATGACAGGGCGGTCGGTCGGTCCCAGTTGGCCCGTCTGCAGCCAGAACGGAGGTGGTATCATTAGAAAAATATCTATGAAACTTTCGTGGCGCTTGCGAAGATTAACCATTTGTCGCTAGAGCCTTTTAGTCAGAGAGCCTGAAAAATGAGCACAAGTCATTTCGAAAGCTGTTTCAAAATTTTTGTTGGGCATTTGAGTAAGGTTACGAGAGAACGTTTAGCGTTTAATATCTTGTAACATTGTCGACCTCTTTCTAGGTTGAAAATTCCTGATACTGACTATGAGCTCAACCCCGTCTCCACACTTAGTCGCTAAGTTTATCCACATTAACAGGCTACAGAAGGTCTGTCAAGTTCGGTTTTAACAGTGGATGTGGGCCGTGATTACACTAATGACAGTGAGTTCATACACTGCTGGCCATTAAAATTGCTAAACCAAGACGAAATGCAGATGATAAGCGGGTATTGGACAAATATATTATACTAGAACTGACATGTGATTACACTGAGAAATCAGTACCCAGAACAACCATCTCTCGCCGTAATAACGGCCTTGATACGACGGGGCATTGACTCAAACAGAGCTTCGATGTCGTGTACAGGTACAGCTGGCCATGCAGCTTCAACACAATACCACAGTTCATCAAGAGTAGTGACTGGCGTATTGTGACGAGCCAGTTGCTGTGCCACTATTGACCAGACGTTTTCAGTTGGTGAGAGATCTGGAGAATGTGCTGGCCAGGACAGCAGTCGAACATTTTCTGTATCCAGAAAGGCCCGTACAGGACCAGCAACATGCGGTCGTGCATTATCCTACTGAAATGTAGGGTTTCGCAGGGATCGAATGAAGGGTAGAACCACGGGTCGTAACACATCTGAAATGTAGCGTCCACTATTCAAAGTGCCGTCAATGCGAACAAGAGGTCACCGAGACGTGTAACCAATGGCACCCCATACACTCATGCCTGGTGATACGCCAGTATGGCGATGATGAATACACACTTCCAGTGTGCGTTCACCGCGATGTCGCCAAACACGGATGCGACCCTCATGATTGTGTAAAGAGAACCTGGATTCATCCGAAAAAATGAGGGTTTGCCATTCATGCACCCAGGTTCGTCGTTGAGTACACCATCGCAGGCGCTCCTGTCTGTGTTGCAGCGTAAAGGGTAACCGCAGCCATGGTCTCTGAGCTGATACTCCATGCTGCTGTAATAGTCATCGAACTGTTAGTGCAGATGGTTGTTGTCTTGCAAACGTCCCCATCTGTTGACTCAGGGATCGAGACGTAGTTGCACGGTCCGTTACAGCCATTCGGATAAGATGCCTGTCATCTCGACTGCTAGTGATACGAGGCCGTTGGGATCCAGCACGGCGTTCCGTATTACCCCCCTGAACCCACCACTTCTATATTCTGCTAACAGTCATTGGATCTCGACCAACGCGAGCAGCAATGTCGCGATACGATAAACCGCAATCGCGACGGGCTACAATCCGACCTTTATGAAAGTCGGAAACGTGATGGTACGCATTTCTCCTCCTTACACAAGGCATCACAACAACGTTTCACCAAACAACGCCGGTCAACTGCTGTTTGTGTACGAGAAATTGGATGGAAACTTTCCCCATGTCAGCACGTTGTAATTGTCGCCACCGGCGCCAACCTTGTGTGAATGCTCTGAAAAGCTAATCATTTGCATATCATATCATCTTCTTCCTGTCGGTTAAATTTCACGTCTGTATCTCGTCATCTTCGTGGTGTAGCAATTTTAATGGCCAGTAGTGTATGTTTCCCGAGTTGTCGGTTTCCAGAAGGAACAGAGTTGTCCCGCTCACCATCAGGTAAAGGCACACTTTGTGTAGTAGGTTGATTCAAGCATCGTGATAAGACGCCTGATCCTGAAACCGATACTATTTAAATTTGACATTTACACCAAAAGCTGCATAGAAGAAAAAGGAGTAAATGGAAAATGCTATGGTTCTGTGTAATTTCAAGCAGCTCCTCAGCTGCAATATGCCTTTTTTTTTTATTTTATGGATTCCTCCATTGCTTCTTGGTAGAAAAATTCCATATTGAAGTTAGAATAAGAAGTACACTACTTTTGATGTGAGTAGCGTCTGAAAGGCACACTAATTCTTAGGTAACCAGACATATAAGCAAAGACACAATTCAGTTGTGTAGAATGTTGTGATGTTTAATTATTTATTATGCATTGTGTAAAGCGTAATTTCAACTTTAAGAAACTAATGTTGAAAAATGGCTCTAAGCACTATGGGACTTAATTTCTGAGGTAATCAGTCCACTAGAACTTAGAACTACTTAAACGTAACTAACCTAAGGACATCACACACATCCATGCCCGAAGCAGGATTCGAAACTGCGACCGTAGCGGTCGCGCGTTTCCAGACTGTAGCGCCTAAAACCGCTTGGCTATTCCGGCCGGCAAGCAAATTTTATGCATAACATTCTATAAAAGTGGATTGTATCTTTGCTTTTAGTGTTTGATTACCTAAGAACTAAACCTTTCAGACGCTAGACAGTTGTTTCCTGAAGATGGAGAAACAAGCCAAAAAGTAGTTTGAAAGAAATAAAAATCAGTGGAACAAAAACGGTGTACTTGTCATTCAACCTTAATTACGAAAATGATTTATTGGAGTCTTTCTTAACGAAGATAAGAACACGTTGTGAAACCGGTTCATTTGGTTAGAATGCCCCTAAGCACTAGCCTTAAGTGCGTCATCTCACGATACGCTATATGATTTTGCTTACAGATGAAAATTTTCTTATAGTCTGGAAATAATTAATAGACTCGACATTTTTCAGCCTGCATGAATGGAGGTCGCTGTTGGCGTATTCGTATTTCAAAGCTGCCTGACGTACAGAATTATCACAGAGTAGCGCTTTCGTGACGACACCTACTAATGGAGTAATCTCACTGAGATCTGTCGCGCACAGGGATTTAAAAGCTGACTCGGAGAGTTATTTTGAAACTCTGTCCTCAGCGACAAACGGAACGTTTTTATCAGGGCCAAGCAGACGGCATTCCTTTTGCACGCTTTATCAACGCCGAGGTAAGCAATTTTCAGAGATTATCCGCTACGTAAATACTGTACATACTGCCGCCAAACCAAACTCTGAATTCTTATTATTGCTACATACTGAGCGTTGTCAAGTACTACAAACGTAAATTAAACAAAGAACCCTTTTTTTTAAGTAACTGGAAAAACGTATTTGTTTAAGCTGTCAAAGCTAAAGAGGCAATTTACTTGTTGCATATACGTTGATGCAACAGGTACATGATTGTCGTGGATGTGGATCGAAGCAAACGGAATGGATTTATGAGGATTGGCGTCGTCGTGTCAGAGTTACGCTGGTGGAAAAAAAAAAGACAGAAGTTACCTTCCCATGATATGTCCCTGCCAAGTAACATAGCTCGATGAAAATTGCACCATACGCAGAAAGGCCTGCTACAATATAGTACAGAAGTTTACTGAAAAGTGTACACAATGACAGGAACAAGAATTATACCTTTATTAAAAAACGATAATTACAACGAAGCCACCGCGATTCATGGTAGACCACTGCATATTATAAAAGGCGAGGCATGATTCTCATATGCTTTCTTCATCATTTTCCACGTTTCACTAAGGGTTTTCCCGAGCTCTCTATCTTCCGTAAGTATCATATGTGATACCTCCAGTCTAAAATTTTTTTAACCGTTTTTCGACCGCTTTAGGGAGAGGGCCTGCCGGTATCACAGAGTATACATTCAGCGCATTCTGTTCGTCGTTTGTTTAAACTTCTTCAGGCCATCAATAGTTGGCAGCAGCAGCTGTAAAGTGAGTGTTACGACGGCACGCACCATGTGGGGAATTAAGAAAGGTAAATATTCTTATCTTTTGCAATTTCACACATTTAGAAGCATATTTATATTCCCAAATGGTTCATTTATCCTGTAAATAAATAGCTCTACCGAGAAACTACTCATCATGAACAAAATGTTCTACTTAATTGTAGGTATCGTCCGTGATAACTCTTGATTTTATTAATATAAATCTCCTGTCACTGGTTATAGGTTATAGTGGGGCGTGTGTTTGTTTCTTCATTTTTTGTTAAATGTTCTTCTGTTTGCTACCGTTATCTTGTGTTAAATAACATGTTTCTCTTACATGTAAATATATTAGGTAATTATTGTATTACTTTAATGAGAATAATGTACTTAGTAATCCCATTTTGCCCTACCGTAGGGCTACCTGATGAAGAAATAGGGGAACTTTTGGCAGTGGAAGATCCAAGTTTTTCTGAATTTGAGGTCTCGGAAGAAGATGATGATCTTGATATAGTTGTCAGCTCACAAACTCCAGCAGCTGATAAGACATCATCCGAATCAGATGACGATGGGGTACCTCAGAGTAAGAATCAACACAGAGGTGCAAAAAGGGGACACACAACAGAGTAAGTAGTTGCTTGAGACAAATTTGTATGGCATATATAGCGTATAGTTTGCAAAGATTTATGTTATTTTACTGTAATTTCTATGTTTAATCCAGAAGTATCAGAATTTGCAACACCTGATATTCCATCTGTGAAGTCATCATTTGAATATTTTACGCAATATATTGACCAACATCGTTTGATGATGTGGCTTATAAATTTACGTCATGTTACACTAACAGGAAAGTCAGTGGTCTGTACTGGAGCAGAATTAAGAAAGTTTTGGGGGGCTAGTACGTTGATTGCATTACTGGCGTTACCCAGATTGATAATGTGTTGGGAAAGGCGAAATGTTAGCCACTGATTGCATATACAATTAGCAAGGACAGGTTTTACCTGATAATAAATAATCTGTAATGGCTAATGACAATGCTGTATTAGAGGAAACCAAACGAAGTGACAGTTATTGGAAAATACTACCACACCTTGACAGACTAAGAAATGCATTTCGAAATCATCCCCGACCAAATCATGCATGTATAGATGAGCAAATGATACCGTTTGCAGGTCAAGTAAGAACAAGACAGTATGTTAGGGGTAAACCTCACCCAGTTGCTTTGAAGAACTTTGTGTTAGATACATCCAGCGGTACACCACATGACTTTTTGCTATGCCAGGAAAAGAGAAAAGATATCACTTCTGGAAAACCTTGGTACTATAGGGCGTGTTGTTCTAAAGCTTTCAGAGTCCTAAACACCTGGGTCACTAATATACACTGGTAGATACTTCACATCTGTCTTTCTGGATAGTTTCCCAACTCATGGACCAATCTTAGCAACTGGGACTATCATGGCTAATCGTCTTCCAAAAGCCGTAAATTTCAAGAGAGGTTTAGATCTGAAAAGGGAGGGCAGAGGTCTTTTTTATCAGGTTGTAAGGAATGATGAAAAAATAGCTACAATGAAATGGTTTGACAATAAACCTATTTACGTTACCTCTTCTTCTGTTGGTGTTCATCCCACTGTCCAAATTCAACTTTGGTCAAAGAAAGATAGGGTTCATGTCCAAATTCGAAGGCCAAATGCAGTTACCAAATATAACAAATATATGGATGGTGTGGATCTCCTGGACAGCGTAGTAGGAAAATACCCAATGAGAAGCAGAACTAACAAATGGAGAGTACGTGTGATCCACCACTTCATAGATTTTGCTGTTACAGTAGCTTGGCTAGAATATAGGCAAGCAACACAAAGTAATAAATTTATGACAACAGACGTCATGGAATATCAAGCTTTCATGCTTCATGTTGCACAAAATCTTATTTTCTATGGTGTACCAGAAAATGATCAAAGATCAGAATCGAGCAATGATGATGAAGAGGATGATGATGATGAAGGTCCACGTGCAAAACGGGAAAGCTTTACCGTCTTTGCCATTCAGGGTATTAAATGCGAAGCACATGCCTCAGATGACGAACAACGTACAGAAAAATAGAACAAAATTCACGTTAGAGGGTTGTAGAGGTCTAACATTTGTACGATGTAGCACATGTCAAATGTTCCTGTGCTTTACATCTGAAAGAAACTGTTTTGCCCTTTTTCACAGGAAGTGAATTTGAACTTATGTCTTGTTTCTCACACAAAAACAGGATCATTTCATATGTTAAGAATAATTTTGTTGTAACACTCATATGTATTACTTTGTATTGACATAGACCAAGGTATCACATATGATACCATCTGAAAAATATATGTAAAAATGAAAATAAAGTTTTTCTTTATTTCTGGCTTATTTGTGTTTTTTTTTCGCTTTTGAATATCAGTTTCAATAAAATGAGACTTCAGACCAAACTTCAGGACTCTACAGGTTAACGCAGAACTGAAAAGTTCACACTTCGCTAATAATCAACATCCATGATATCAACGTAAATAATGCGCCAAGAACCCAGTATGGTGCTAAGTACAGCCCTGCCATGTAGTGAGTTTGAACGGAAACATGGCCAAGGTTATTTGTAGGATGTACACATGCCGGATAAAATAAAAAAAAAATGTTACTTCCTTGTTGGTACTGCAAACTCAGAAATAAAAAAAAAACACCTCTCCAGGAACTTCTCTGATAAGGGGTTTAATTTGGGCAAATAACGTGTTACGGCGTAACGTCAAGCGCCGACACGGAAGTGAAGAACGCAAGAGCAGAGTTGGCTGTGAGACGACGCCAGCCAGTACCCCGCTGACTACGACCGCACCACGACAGGAGCGGCCTCTAACGAAAGAGAATATAAGCGCCGCTTCTGAAAGCCTCGGCCAGACAGTAGAAGATGGACACAGGTAGACCCGGACTGTAAGAGAGCTCCCGAAGAGCTGTTACTTGTGATCCATATCCATTACTTTCATGGACTTTCTATACAGCGAAAGACATTGATTATTTACATGTCGCCAACAGCTTGCGACACAACATTGTAAACCAAAGTTAAGTATTGTCAGTCTGCTTTATTGAAATAAAAACCATTAATGTGATTTGCTTGAATTGTTGTATAGCTATCCAGGAAAGCAGCATCCTTTGGGCACTGTATAACAGACGAGTGGGCGGAACCCCACATAACGAGCCGCTGATTCGTGCACGCGCCGACGACGCCAAACAGCAACCCAGTTGAAACTTCCTGGCAGGTTAAAACTGTGGCCCGGACCGCGACTCGAACTCGGAACCTTTGCCTTTCGCGGGCAAGTGCTCTACCGACTGGGCTACCCAAGCACGACTCACGCCCCGTCCTCACATTTTGCCCGCGAAAGGCAAAGGTCCCGAGCTCGAGTCTCGGTCTGGCAGACAGTTTTAATCTGCCAGGAAGTTTCACATCAGCGCACACTCTGCTGTAGAGTGAAAATTTCACTCTAGCAACCCAGTTGGTTTGCACAGGATTTACGTCAGGCGAATTTGGTTCCCGAGACATCACCGTGAGTTTACTACAAAGCTCTTTAAATCACTGTAGCTCTGTTCTGGTTCAAATGGCTCTGAGCACTATGGGACTTAACTTCTGAGGTCGTTAGTCCCCGAGAACTTTGAAATAGTTAAACCTAACTAACCTAAGGACATCACACACATCCATGTCCGAGGCAGGATTCGAACCTGCGACCGTAGCGGACGTGCGGTTCCAGACTGAAGCGCCTAGAACCACTCGGCCACATCGGCCCGCCACTGTTCTGGCTTTTTGACACGGACAAATATACTGCTAAAAGATGACATCGCTGTCGGTGAAGACATCACGCATGAAGGGATGCAGGTGGTTCGCAGCTCCTAGCGAGTCTTGAATTACTACCGCAGGTCCCATGCAAACGCAGGAGAATGTTTCCTATAGCACAACACTGATCCCACCAGCCTGCGTTCGTGCCGCGCTACACGTTTCCCGCCGCCGTCCACCTCGATGACGCCGCTTGTGGAGACAACCAGCAACCTAGTGTACCAAAAATATGATTTATCCGACGAGCCAACATGTTTCCACAGATCGACGGTCGAATCCTGACGGCCCCGTACCAACTGCAATCATTACTAACGATGTCGTTGGGCCAACATGTGAACACGTAGTGGTGGTCTGCTGCGGATCTCCATGTACAACAGTGTACGATGAACGGTGTGCTCTTTCCGCAGAGATCCCACAGATGCCCATCCATCCTACTTCTACATCTGCATCTACATCCATACTCCGCAAGCCACCTGACGGTGTGTGGCGGAGGGTACGTTGAGTACCTCTATCGGTTCTCCCTTCTATTCCAGTCTCGTATTGTTCGTGGAAAGAAGAATTGTCGGTATGCCTCTGTGTGGGCTCTAATTTCTCTGATTTTATCCTCATGGTCTCTACGCGAGATATACGTAGGAGGGAGCAATATACTGCTTGACTCTTCGGTGAAGGTATGTTCTCGAAACTTTGACAAAAGCCCGTACCGAGCTACTGAGCGTCTCTCCTGCAGAGTCTTCCACTGGAGTTTATCTATCATCTCCGTAACGCTTTCGCGATTACTAAATGATCCTGTAACGAAGCGCGCTGCTCTCCGTTGGATCTTCTCTATATCTTCTATCAACCCTATCTGGTACGGATCCCACACTGCTGAGCAGTATTCAAGCAGTGGGCGAACAAGCATACTGTAACCTACTTCCTTTGTTTTCCGATTGCATTTCCATAGGATTCTTCCAATGAATCTCAGTCTGGCATCTGCTTTACCGACGATCAACATTATATGATCATTCCATTTTAAATCACTCCTAATGCGTACTCCCAGATAATTTATGGTATTAACTGCTTCCAGTTGCTGACCTGCTATTTTGTAGCTAAATGATAAAGGATCTATCTTTCTGTGTATTCGCAGCACATTACACTTGTCTACATTGAGATTCAATTGCCATTCCCTGCACCATGCGTCAATTCGCTGCAGATCCTCCTGCATTTCAGTACAATTTTCCATTGTTACAACCTCTCGATACACCACAGCATCATCCGCAAAAAGCCTCAGTGAACTTCCGATGTCATCCACAAGGTCATTTATGTATATTGTGAATAGCAACGGTCCTATGACACTCCCCTGCGGCACACCTGAAATCACTCTTACTTCGGAAGACTTCTCTCCATTGAGAATGACATGCTGCGTCCTGTTATCTAGGAACTCCTCAATCCAATCACACAATTGGTCTGATAGTCCATATGCTCTTACTTTGTTCATTAAACGACTGTGGGGAACTGTATCGAACGCCTTGCGGAAGTCAAGAAACACGGGATCTACCTGTGAACCCGTGTCTATGGCCCTCTCAGTCTCGTGGACGAATAGCGCGAGCTGGGTTTCACATGACCGTCTTTTTCGAAACCCATGCTGATTCCTACAGAGTAGATTTCTTGTCTCCAGAAAAGTCATTCATAGAGAAGAACCCCACGTTCTGTGAAGAGTCGTGGATATCCAACCAGTTAGCGTCTAGTGGTAATTTCACTGTCCTTCTACCGGTTTCTGTATATGCAGACGACAGTAGCACGTGGCCAATCGACCAACTACGCCGTTTTCGACATACTCGTTCACAGGCTGTGTATAATAATAATCCGACCTTTGTCCAAGTCGGATAACTTAGTCTATTTCCGCATTTGCAACCCATATCTTCGCTATGGTGATCCCACGTAAATGCTCCACTTAAGTATTTTTGCTACCACGTCACATGCCCGCAAGGCCACCAGATGCCAACCAACGTCGTGGTGGGCAGTAGTTATAAAGGATTGGCTCATTAGTATATGTTGTCAACGCACCACGCACGTAAGGAGTTCGTTGTAGATTGGAATGACATACACTGAAACCAGATGTGTAGTAGCTGTAAACGGTGGCTTCAGTTTCAACTCAACGCTTGTATACAGGGCGAGGCATTTAAAACTGTTTGTCGGAATATTTGTCGAAATACACATCGGGTTAAAAGAAAGTGGTATTAACCGTTGTTTACCTCGAAGAAGGACATCCGTTAATATAACGCCCGACTCCCCTGCACCACCCCCGGGGGTGGGAGAGGGGGTGGCATTGAAATCTTAAATAGGAACTTTATTTTTTATTGCAGATTTGAATTCTTCGTGAAAATCTATGTAACTATTGTATGAAATATTTCTTTCGTTTCATGATAGGTGCCGCTGTTATCGAAAAACATGGAAATGAGGTGACAGTTGTCGCAGAACGGAACTATGTCAAAGAAATACACATCCGATTAAGACCGTCGAAGTACTTTTCTGATACTTTTGATAATTCTATCGTGTGACACCTCCCACAATCGAATGAAGCACCGCTCTGTCCGCGGTCAGACAGTACATGTTATTTCAATGATTCGTCCTGTACACAACCCGTCGTAATTAATCCATTATGTTAACGATTGCAGAGAGGGTCGATGTCATTGCCGAATATTTTGAGGCTCAGAAATGTTGAGGAATCTCGTCAAAGGTACGCTACTCTGTTTACTGATAGGGATGTTCGTCTGCAACGAAGTTTCGCAGAGATCACCTCCTGTTTACTGAAACGGGAAGTGTTACACCTAGTGAAAGAGTCCGACTGCGGCCAGTGACAAATGAAAATATCCCAGTGGATGTTGTAGCTGCGGTTGCTGCAAATCCTCATATTAGTTCGAGGCAACTGGCGTGAGGTTCAGAAATTTCGCAAAGAAGCGTTCTACGCATACTGCATGCACACAAACGGCATCCATTTCATTTATCGCTGGTTCAAGAGCTACATGGTGACGATTTTCACAATCGTCTGAATTTCTGCTACTAGATACAGGAACAACTGGCAATCAATAATAATTTCATTACACAGATGCTTTTTTGCGATGAATCAAATTTTAAAATCATGGTGAAGTGAATCGACATAATACGCATTATTTTGGTGCGGTGTTTTAGGTACGCAGGTAATTGGCCCATAGTTCAAAGAAGGTCAAATGTACAGCGACGTTGTGGAAAATGGACTAATGGACGATGTTCCACTTCAAGCGAGACTGGATATGTGGTTTCAAAAAAATGGCTCTGAGCACTATGGGACTTAACTTCTAAGGTCATCAGTCCCCTAGAACTTAGAACTACTTAAACCTAACTAACCTAAGGACATCACACACATCCATGCCCGAGGCAGGATTCGAACCTGCGACAGTAGCGGTCACGCGGTTCCAGACTGTAGTGCCTAGAACCGCTCGGCCACCCCGGCCGGCGTGGTTTCAATACGATGGGTGTCCAGCGCATTATGTACGACTATCTCGCGAAGTTCTGAATCGAAACTATCCGGGTCGATGGATTGGACGAGGAGGTCCTCAAACGTGGCTCGCACGTTCAGTCTATTTGACTTCTGCTGATTTTTTCCTGTGGAGATGGCTATAAGAGAGAGTTAACATAAATGTACCAACACCGAATTCGCAATGAATGTTCAAAAACTAGCGCAGATACACGAATTCATATCGGATTGTCATTCAGACACAGAGTTGCAATGTGCATTAGAAACAACGTACAACATTTCGAACATTTGCTCAATTGAAACACTTGTGAGAGGAGAGGGACTCACAGTAATCAAGCACCCCTAAGTAGTGAGAGGCAAGGGGGCTCACCAAAATCAAGCACCCCGAAGGAACACGTTACTACTACGTCCACGTCGTTGTTCCTTGGTAACGCTAAATGTATTCTAAGAATGCTTTGCATGAGGGTAGACGCTGTCACAAGATAGCATTTTCCCAAATATCAAATAATGTACTTTGGTTTTCCTAATCGGATGTGTATTTTTGTCGGGTATTACCGTTTCGCAACAATTGTCACCCCATATTCATGTGTGCCGATTACGGCGCCATCTATCATAAAATATTTTATACAAAAGTTACATTTCTTTTACGGAGAATCCAAATCTGCAATAAAAAATAGGGGTTCCTATTTAGGATTTCATAGACACCGCCCATCCCCCACGCGGGGCTGATGCAGGCGGGTCGAGCGTTATGTTAATGAATGTCCCTCTTCGAGGTGAACAACGTTTTTTTAACCACTTTTCTTTAATCCTACGTATATTTCGCTAATTATTCTGGCGAACAGCTTTAAATGCCTCAACCTGTATTTCATTCTTTCTTTCGCTTGTGCCTTTTTCCCGCAGGTATGCAGGGTCGGCATGGTTAATCAGATTTGGCGATGTTAGATTAAGGGGTGGCCGGATGCCCTTCCTGCGTCCACCCCGTACTCCCAAGGACGGAATTAGTGTACCCCAACTGTCTGTGTCTAGTGTAATCCATGGAATAGTGTGAAAGTGTTCATATGTCTGCGAGCCATGTAACTGAGGCGGGACGTGGGGACCAACCCGGTATTCACGTAGGAGCATGTGGAAAACCGCCTAAAACCACATCGACCGTCGTCGTTAATCCGCCGGGCGGATTCGATCCGGGGCGGCGCGCCTACCCGAGTCCACGAAGCAGCGCATTTGCGATCTCTGTTAACGTGAAATGCCTCAACCTGTATACAAGTGATTTAAATGTCTTAACTTACATATAAAGGTATGTCTTTAATCACTGACTCACATTTAAAGCTTATGCTACTGTACATATAATAAGGTATGCATGTTATCTTATTGTAACTGACTCTTTATATTTATTTTAGTGGCGAACATGGCTACAAAGCGAAGACAAAAGAGAGAAAGGAAGAAAAAAAAACGGTAGAGTGAGTGCCTGGAATCCGACAAGGTGCGGCATCGAATCCCGTCCGGATCATAGAAATTCTCAGTTTGCCTTTAACCTAATCATCACCTTTCAGCAATGTGGGGAATGGCCTGAAACGCTGCTTGATTCGGATTTCACGTTAAACTGTTGCTGTCCTTTCCGCAGTTGCATAACTGGGATAAGGTGAGAACGGACAAGTCCCTGGAGTAGCGTCCAATCGAAAGACTGTCACTCGACTAATGGACCACACGAAATTACGAGGGGCGTTCAGAAAGTAAGCTCCGATCGGTCGCGAAATGGAAACGACTATGAAAATCCGATAAAGCTTTGCACAGATGTGTTGGGTAGTGTCTCTAGTATAACCCCAGTTAGCATCACGTCGCTCTTCTCATTTCTGAGCTCGCAGTGAGTGCGTAAAGATGTATACAAAATAGTGTCTGCCGCCAAGTACGAGGGCCTGGTGAGAAATTTCGCCTGAAGCTATGCAGCTAACATTACATAACTGTCGTGCTGATTCTTCTTCAAGACAATTCTCAGCCGCATTCTGCAGGGGCAATGAAGATGCTCCTGCATCGTTTTCAAATGGAAATGTTAGATTACCCACAATACAGTCCGCAATTGTCTCCCCCTGAGTTTCATCTCTGTTCACATGAACCGCTGTCTTTGAAGACAACGTTTTGACACAGACAACGAGGTGTAGGCCAGCGTGGAGAATTGGCGGAAAGCACTGGCGGCTGCCTTCTATGATGAGGCTATTGAAAAGTTGGTACAACGCTATGGCAAAAGTCTATGTCAGAACGGCGACTACGTAGAGAAGTAGCTGAAAGGTGTAGCTAATTGTTAGAAGTAAAACATTTCTGACGTTCACTGTGGTTTCAATTTGGCAATCAATCGGAGCTTACTTTCTGAACAGGCCTCGTATTATTATTAGTCGGCTGTAAACTTGCCTAAAAAGGAGGAAACCTTCGCTTACTTTTAAGTTAGCATATATCGATGAACTTCTCGCCTACATTTCATGTGAAGTAAATGAAATTAAAAAAAAGTAAAGGCAAAGAAGGCGACAGTAGACCACATCCGGTATGAAGACCACTGACAAATATCTTGAGTCCATGCCGCCATTTAAATAGCTAGGAATCAATACCGCGAACGGATGTGAAACGGGGTGAAAACATGAAACCAGCGGTATAGAGGCGGACCAAAGTTGTAAGAATAATTGTGGGAAAATGTGGTGCACCTGTGCGGGAAAACGCATTCATAGCAAGTGTGACAAATTGAAGAGTGCTGTTCCAGATTTTGGAGTCTTTATCAAGTAAGTATGGAAGCAGGCAAGGAAGGAATCCTGAAACGCGCTGCTAGGGATGTAACGGGTCAGTAAAGCTCTAGCGAAAGTGCGACGGAAATGCTCATTCTAATTAAATGTGAATGTTCGGAAGATTGCACGGGATTAGCCGAGCGGTCTCAGGCGCTGCAGTCATGGACTGTACGGCTGATCCCGGCGGAGGTTCGAATCCTCCCTCGGTCATTGGTGTATGTGTTTGTCCTTAGGATAATTTAGGTTAAGTAGTGTTTAAGCTTAGGGACCGATGACCTTAGCAGTTAAGTCCCATAAGATTTCACACACATTTGAACATTTGGAAGATTGGCAATATCACTGCGGTGAAACCCTGTTGGGTAACTTAAATAAATTTCCCACGCTCTGTACACATAACTGCAATGGCGCTGTGAAAAGTAATGCCACCGAATTTTTTGTGCGGAAACTCTTAAGGCTTTTGAAATAAAACAAAAATAGTTCAAATAGCTCTGAGCAGTATGGGACTTAACATCTGAGGTCATCAGTCCCCTAGAACTTAGAACTACTTAAATCTAACTAGCCTAAAGACATCACACACATCCATGACCGAGGCAGGATTCGAACCTGCGACCGTAGCGTTCGCGCGGTTCCAGACTGAAGCGCCTAGAACTGCTCGGCCACAACGGCTGGCGAAATAAAACAAACGTTATTAACATTCTACATCCTTATTCTTACGTTCTGCACTTTTGCAGCCCTCTGGTGCTAGAGATCTCCGAATTGTAGCGTGTTACATAGCGGTGTGTTACGTAAGTATGTCAGTGGATGAGAAACAGCGTGCTGTAATCGGATTTAGTATTCGAAGGTTTCGTCCACACCTGACGGGCTCTCTCTTTCGTCCGACAATGTCAGACCAAACACTAGCGCTGCGACATAAGCAACAACCCGACACTTTGGGTTCAGTGTCATCGATGATCGTCCATACAGTCCCGATTTGGCCCCATGCGATTGTTATCTGCTCCCAAAACTTTGATAGTGGATGAAGCGGTGCAAGCAGAGGTCAGGCTGTGGCTCCGTCAAGAAACATTCTACAGTGACTGTATCAGTAAACTGGCCTCTCGTTGGGAGAAATGTGTTCGTCGCCAGGGTGAATATTTTGAGAAACAGATCTGCAGACATGGAGAACAAAGATGTAGAATGTTAATAACGTTTAGATCATTTTTTAAAAAACGTCATCAGTTTTCACATAAAAATTCAGAGGCATTACTTTTCAGCACGACCTCGTAACGTGATGGAAAGTCTCAAGCACTGTACAAATTGTCAGTTTACATAGCCAACAAAGCTATTCACTTTAGGATTTTTTTTATTTTACTAGGGTAACTTAACTCTAAAAACTCGACTATGTGTAACGAGTGTCATATACTGAACAACATTTTAGATGGATCTGACGATGGCTCGGTAATAAACCGAAACTGTTTATCAGTAAAGAAATTTTTTTTTCTTGACGCAGGATTTTTACACGCATAAAAATTCCATTTATAAATGGCTGCAAATGGTCTGCTGGTAGCCGAACGTAGCCATCTCCAGTCACTGACCGTTTCAGCTGGACTAAATGATCCAGTCCATTCTACGTAAACATAGCCCAAACCATTGTGGAGCCACCACCAGCTTGCAAAGTGCCGTATTGACAACTTGGGCCCATGGCTTAGTGGGGTCTGCGCCATACTTGACCCCTGTCATCAGCTGTTACCAACATAAATCAGGACTCATCTGACCAGGCCACGGCTGCCCAGTCGCCTAGGGTCCAACCTAAATGGTCTCGAGACCAAGAGAGGCGCTGCAGGCGAACTGTTGGCAAAGGCATTCGCGTTTGTTCGTCTGCTGCCATTGCCCATTAGCGCCAATGACAGCTCTACGCAAACGCCGCAGGTCTCGATCGCAAGTGAAAGCCGTCGGCAACTGCGTTGTTCGTCGTGAGAGATGATCCTGAAAATTGGTGTTTTCAGCACAATCGTGTATCTCAGAATGTAATTCTCTTTAATTCTTGCAGTAGGCGTTAAGGCACAAAAACCAATAATAATTGAGTAAACTACTGCTATTACGTGCCCCTATTAAATTTTGTTCTAAGACTGCTTTGAGGTTCACGTATACTTATGTTCAGTATTTTTAGTTAGAAAGGTTGTTTAAGAAGCAAATCACGACGGGCGTGTTATGCACGACGCATCATTAAGCATAACTGATCACGGTGATTTTTCGACTGAGCTGCAAAGATCTTCTCCAATCTGAGTCGTAATTCCACTCCCTGCTGAATGATTTATTTTTGTATTGTGCCTTATTTCCTTTTTCCTGTCGAGCACGTCCCAAGGCAAAGACACCTTGGATTTTATACATACCTGATGTAGATAACTTCTTATATCAATTTACGCTCAAGCGCCAAAGGAACTGGTACAGGCATGCGTATTCAAATACAGGGATATGTAAACAGACAGAATACGGCGTTGCGGTCGGCAACGCCTATATAAGACAATAAGGATCTGGCGCTGTTGTTAGATCGGTTACTGCTGCTACAATTTCTGCATTTAAGTAGTTTGAACTTGACGTTGTAATTGGCGCACGAGCGTTGGGCACAGCTACCCAGAGGTAGTGACGAAGAGGAGATTTTCCTGTACGACTATTTCACGAAAGTAACGTGAATATCAGGAATCCAGTAAAACATAAAATCTTCGACATCGCTGCGGTAGGAAAAAGATCCTGCCGGAACGGGACCAACGACGACTGAAAAGAATCTTTCAACGAGACGAAATTTCATCCCTTCCGCAAATTGCTACAGATTTCAATGCTGGGTTATCAACGAGTGTCAGCGTGCGAACCATTCAACGAAACATCAACGATATGGGCTTTCAGAGTGAAAGGCCCACTCGCATACCCTTCGTGTCTGCACGACACACATTTATGCCTCGCCTGGGCCCGTCAACACCGACATTGAACTGTTGATGACTGGAAACGTGGTGCCTGGTCGGAAGAGTCTCGTTTCAAATTGTATCGTGCGGATGGACGTCTATGAGCATGGAGACAACCTTATGAATTAATGGACCCTGAGTGTCAGCAGGGGATTGTCCAAGTTGGTGGAGGGTGTGCGATATGGGATTCCTGATACGTCTGGCTACTACTCTAACAGGTGACACGTACGTAAGCATCCTGTCTCATCACCTCCATCCATTCATCTCCATTGTAAATTTAGACGTGCTTGGTCAATTCCAGCATGGCAATGTGACACCCCACACGTCCAGAATTGCTACATAAGGCCTACACGAACACTCTTCTGAGTTTAAACACTTCTGCTGACCACATTATTGAGCACATCTGGGATGCCTTCTAACGTGCTGCTCTGAAAAAAACTCCACCCCCTCGTACTCTTACGAATTTATGGACACCCCTGCACGATTCATGGTGTCAGTTCCCTCCAGCACTATTTCAGACATTATTTGAGTCCTGGCCAATCTTTTTACGTCTCTTGTGCGTGCTAGGGGGGGGGGGGGTGCCCTATACGATATTAGGTAGGATTACCAGTTTATCTGGTTCTTCAGAGCACGAATCAAGGGAAACGTATCTTCTGGCAGCGAACCAACATGATTCATGAGTACAAAGGTTTCACCACAGATAGTTGTACCAGCTGGAGTTATCGTGTATATAGGTATGAAAACTCTTAAGATGTCTGGTATTAAAGTGCCAGTATTCTACCATGTGATCGTTCATGTGAAATATTCTCGCTTGTTAAATGGGCTCAACATGGAAAGTGGTTCGTATGTCAAAGAATGGAGACGAAACACGACATCTCGCATAATGTCAAAGCTAACGTTTCGGTGCCGAAATAAACGGCGTCTAGATGTAACAGTAAAGCTAGGGGCTAGAAAACGCACGAAATGTTTCTCAATGTGTCTGGCAAGCCAGACAATAGTCTGTCCGTAAACTGTTTTTATTTCGGTAAGCTTAGTTGCAGAGACCAACAGCAGAGAATTTACGCATTATGTTCAAAACGCACCTCCTACATTTTTTCAACAGTGAGGCGCACCTCGTTCTGTAGACGAATTAACAAAATTTAAACACGCTACAGAAGTAATTCGATGCAAATGGGCAGAACTTTCTCCCTGTGGAAGCATTGTTCTGGAGGCTGAGATACGACCGCAACAACCACAAGGGAACCGAAAAAAAGCAACATCAAAAACAAACATTACATCTTTCCACCGGCAAGCTTTCATAAATGGTCGACCGTGTCTGCCCTCACAACTCTTGTGTTGCTGGGAGGCGCTATGCCCTTTCGCTTGCCATTTTGCTTCATGCAGACGACTAGAAGCACTTTTTATGAGGAATAACTGAGGGGCATTACACCTGTATATCTTTCCAGTTTAGTTTCCAGTCCTTTGTACCGGCATTTCAGTACATCATCGTTACTGTTTCACAGCTTTCCAATAAATGATTTTGATATGTTAACAATTTAAAACGTCATTTGTCTCTTTGCACTGTGAACGCTGCGAGTGTAATAAAAACTTCTTCGTTATGTGATAAATCCTTTGTTTTTTGTTTAACCAACATCACTGGATGGCCTCTAACTACAAAGTTACCTGTAAAAGTCGTTGTGCAGAGACACATCAAATAACATTCTAAAAAATCCTCATATGTGTTCGTTTGCTCTCCAGAATTGTCCTGTTGAGATATCTTGTGCAGCTGGCTGTTAGGTGGTCCTCCTATGAAATTTACGCTGGCCATTAAAATTGCTACACCACGAAGGTGACGTGCTACAGACGTGAAATTTAACCGACAGAAAGAACATGCTGTGATATGCAAATGATTAGCTTTTCAGAGCATTCACACAAGGTCGGCGCCGGTGGCGACACTTACAACGGGCTGACATGAGGAAAGTTTCCAACCGATTTCTCATACACAAACAGCAGTTGACCGGCGTGCCTGGTGAAACGTTGTTGTGATGCCATATGTAAGGTGAAGAAATGCGTACCATCACGTTTCCGACTTTCATAAAGGTCGGATTGTAGCCTATCGCCATTGCGGCTTATCTTATAGCGACATTGCTGCTCGCGTTGGTCGAGATCCAATCACTGTTAGCAGAATATGGAATCGGTGGGTTCTGGAGGGTAATACTGAACGCCGTACTGGATCCCAACGGCCTCGTATCACTAGCAGTCGAGATGACAGGCACCTTATCCGCATGGCTGTAATGGATCGTGCAGCCACGTCTCGGTCCCTGAGTCAGCAGATGGGGACGTTTGCAAGAAACAACAATCTGCACGAAAAGTCCGACGGCGTTTGCAGCAGCATGGACTATGAGCTTGGAGACCATAGGTGCGGTTACCCTTGACGCTGCATCACAGACAGAAGCGCCTGCGATGGTGTACTCGACGACGAACCTGGGTGCACGAATGGAAAAACGTCATTTTTTCGGATGAATCTAACTTCTGTTTACAGCATCATGATGGTCACATCCGTGTTTGGCGACATCGCGGTGAACGTACATTGGAAGCGTGTATTCGTTATTGCCATACTGCCGTATCACCCGGCGTGATGGTATGGAGTGCCATTGGTTACGTGTCTCGGTCACCTCTTTTTCGCACTGACGGTACTCTGAACAGTGGACGTTACATTTCAGATGTGTTATGACCCGTGACTCTACCCTTCATTCGATCCCTGCGAAACCCTGCATTTCAGCTGGATAGTGCCCGATCGTATGTTGCAGGTCCTGTACGGCCAGGGGAGTTCTGGATACGGAAAATGTTCGACTGCTGCCCTGGCCAGCACATTCTCCAGATCTCTCACCAATTGAAAACGTCTGGTCAATGGTGGCCGAGCAACTGGCTCGTCACAATAAGCCAGTCAGTACTCTTGATGAACTGTGGTATCGTGTTGAAGCTGCACGGGCAGCTGTACGTGTACACGCCATCCAAGCTCTGTTTGACTAATTTCCCATGCGTATCAAGGCCGTTATTACGGCCAGAGGTGGTTGTTCTGGGTACTGATTTCTCATGATCTCTGCACCCAAATTGCGTGAAAATGTAAAAACATGTCAGTTCTAGTATAGTATATTTGTCCAATGAATACCCGTTTATCATCTGCATTTCTTCTTCGTGTAGCAATTTTAATGGCCAGTAGTGTATCTGAAGCGTGATACCTGTTAGCCCTCACATGAGTACTTTATTTAAGTCCAAAATTGTTGATTTGTTGTCTTCGAATAGGAATTTATTCATTTATTTGGCGTTGCTTCTAAATTTTGAGGAAATTAAGCAGATTTCTTTCGTGGATGAATCCGTTGGATGTGGAGAAGTCACTGCGCAAGGAAACTGTAGCGAAATGCATGAAAACTTGCAGATGGTTGGTTGAGTTGGGGGAGGAGACCAAACCGCGAGTTCATCGACCGTATCGGATTATGGAAGAATGTCGGCCGTGCCCTTTGAAGGGAACCATTCCGGCATTTCTCACAAGTGATTTAGGGAAATCACGGAAAACATAAATCAGGATGTCCGCAGGCGGGTTTGAACCGTCTTCCTACCGAAGGCGAGTCCATTGTGCTAACCACTTCGCCACCGCGCATGACGTTTGGTGCAGCGCCGCCACGCATGACGTTTGGTGCAGCTGACTTTGAACATAAACGAATGCAGCGTATTGCACACAAATAGGTGGAAAGACCCGTTATTGCTACTCAGTCAGTGCAAACTATCAATTCAGTAAATATTTCAGGGTATGCCTAAAGAGCGATTTAAAGGCGATTTAAAGCGGAACGACCATGAAATAATAATGACAAAAAAGGAAGAGGTCAGACTGAGATTAATTAATAGCTGTCTGTCCATGAAGGAGGATTGGTTACAAAACCAGAATCTAATACTTTAATATTGCTTGTCAGCCTGGGACCGATATCAGATAGGATTTATAGAGGAGGTGTGAGGAAGATCATGACGTGCGTATCTCTACAGATTTGCTCAATAAGCACGAGAACGTCACTGAGATGCTCATTGAGCTACAGTGGCAGATGTTACAAGACAGGCACAGGCCCTGTGCGACTCGCGCTGATGCCGTTCATAGCTTGGTATCTTGTAACAGCGATAGTGGTGTCTCGTTTTCTTAGTGTGTTCAATGGCGCCACTACGTTTGCTCGCCTTGTCTGTCCGTGAGTAGCAGCACCAGCGCTTATCGATAGCGCGTACTGTGGTACGACCATTGGAGCGGCCTCTAGTATTTCCTGGTTGTCGTGTGTCGAGAGAGTTGAGTTGGGTCGGAGCAGTAGTGAGGTCCGGACAGCCGGTACACACATGCACTGTCCGACGGAAGGATGTGGTCGCGAGAGTGTGTGACCACGTCAAGGACCGTGATATTCGAGTAGTGCAGCTTTCAGAGGTGTGTGTGTGTGTGTGTGTGTGTGTGTGTGTGTGTGTGTGTGTGTGTCCTCCCGTCAAAGTGACCTCATGGCAATGTCAGTCGAAGATTTATACTGGGATCTTCCCGTGTCAGACCAGAGTGGGGGACGACCATTGGTTGGTCGTTCGGTCGTTCGTCGCAGCGGACGACGTGCATTTGGTCTTCTGACCGCTCCTGGCTTCACTGTGTTTGTGCCGACTTTTGTAATTCGTCCGTGTTATTTCACAGTGACTGGTTTTAATATTGTGAGTTGTTGGTGGAATTGTTTTCCCGGATCCGTGTGTGTCACGTGCTTTTGAATGAGCAGTTATTTTAATGCTGTCTGCCTGCTGAATTTGGAGAGGAGTTGCGAACTGAGATCAGTTCGGTTGGGGCGCAGCAGCGAGCAGGTCCGTGCTGCGCGAGGACAAGCCAGGGCCGCTGGCTGCGTGCTGCCACTGCCGGATCGAGAAGGGGTAGTGCGAGAGTGAACCCCGGACGCTTAGGTCGAGTGAAGAGTTAACTGATAATGCAGCTTCGACTATTCTGAGATCTCGCCTTGGTCGGTGGGTTGTTGCTCTCAGGACCGCTAAGCATGGCGGCAACGAGTGAAGCGTTTCGAGGTGGTGAAATATTGCATCCGTCTTTCTTTACTCGTTATTCATCACTGAATTTAGTATTATTCTTATTAGTGAAGTGCAACCAGCAGCATTTTCTGCCTTGTGGCAGCTAACGCCCCAGTTACCTGCCCTGCGGGTTAGCGTACTTTTCCGGCAGTGTATCTTTCCTCATCGTGTTTATGCTGTCCGACATGGAGTATAGGTCGACAGCCTCTTGTATTGAACTGTGCATATTTTTTGAGAGGTCTACCTTGGTTCCAGTGTTTCCTTCGGCCATGGGTGTTTCCACCCCTGCCTTAAAATATTCTACCGTTGTACCGGTGATCGGACGTTAGGTGGATTGGTTAGTCGGTCGGTCGGCACATAAGCGGCCCCTACTTTGAGTTGCCATCCTGTTACGTGAGTACAACTCTTGGTTGCCTGTCTCACGTTAACTTATGTTTGAGTTACCTTCCAAGGCTGACCCTTGGAACACTTCCTGAAAACCGTTGTCCTGATTCCTTAGATTGTGATGTGTGTTTTGAGGACTTTGTAATTTTCTAATTGTTGTTGGTGTGGCCTTCAGCCAATTGTTATTTGAAATTGTTTGTGGCCTTCACCCGAGCAATAATTTCACTTCTTTCGGGGTAAGGCCTTCAGCCGTGTTACAGTATGTTTTTTTAAGCAAACTTGTTTTAAAAGCAAGGTATTAATTTTAAAAGTGCTGTTTGGAATTGTTCTTCAAATCACAAACGGCTGAAGGCCTGAATTAGAAGTTTTTTTGCGGCCTTCAGCTCAGCAATAATTTCACTTCTTTCATAGTAAGGCCTTCAGCCGTGTTACAGTTTGTTTTAAAACGAAGTATTTTCCTTAATATGTGCTATTTGGAATTGTTGTTCTGACTTCTAATTCAGCCCTTCAGCCGTTTGTTGTTTCAGGTTATTGTTGGTGGCCTTTCTCCTGAAATTTTTTTCCTGTGATAAGGCCTTTAGCCGTCATACAGTCAATTGTGTTTTTTTAGAGATTTTTCTAAAATTTTAATTTTTTAAAATAATGTTTACGTATTAGTTGTGAAACCGAGAGTAACTGATTACGGCCCCGTCCACAATCTTACCTTATCCTGCCCCATCCTGAGAAATCAGCTCTCAATGTGATTTGTTGTAAAAATTCCAAGACCGTACATTTCCAGACAATGCATGCTTCCTCCTGCAAAGATAATGCGAAATCCCATTGGAGTTCAGGCCTACCATTCGTGACTGGAGTGGTACACAAATCAACATCCACCATACACCATAGGATGGTTTGCGGAGTGTATATGCAGATGTACTGTAGTTCGATTCATGAATGATGGCAGTTTAAAGCACGGGTGGTAATTGTATTACTGAAACTTCCTGGCAGATTAAAACTGTGTGCCCGACCGAGACTCGAACTCGGGATCTTTGCCTTTCGCGGGCAAGTGCTCTACCAACTGAGCTACCGAAGCACGACTCACGCCCGGTACTCACAGCTTTACTTCTGCCAGTACCTCGTCTCCTACCTTCCAAACTTTACAGAAGCTATGCGCTTGATAAAAGCGAATATCCTGCAAGTTATGTTGACCATTTCTCTATAACCTCCGATTTATTTATATTAGCCAATCCTTGCAATTCTTATGTCGTGTAAGCATTTAGTTTTGATGAAGTCAGAGTTCAGCGACATTTCATGTTTCCAAACGTGCCCTAAACTGCGGCTTCTCTCTCCATTTCCTAGATGATATCCATAGAAAGAAACATGGCGTTCTACGTTTTGTGCACAATAGTGCCTTCCTGCACTTGGCTAAAAACAGCGTTCCTTCACTTTTCACTATTATAAAATGGGCCTTACGCGGCTCTACAAAAGAGAGTCCGGTGGACTTCATGACACTGATCTGCACCTCTCCTGGTGCGTCCTTTTGAGAACTGCTCCAAGAACTGTCCCTCTGTTTGGCTACATTATTCCGCTCTCGCCAGTGAACTGTCACTTCACACCATTTTGCTTTCAGCGTCCCCATACTTACCAAAACCGTGCAAATTGAATAAATGTAAAACACGGTAAGTGAATACCAACCGTCACTAGCACTGTTACATATTACATTTCTCGATGTCGATTAACTTTTGCAGACTAATGGGTCTTTACATACTGATTTTATATATGTTACCGGACAGTACAGAAAAACGGTCGCATTAAATCATCAAAGTTCTAACCAGCCAGAGCACATGATGATGGACAACATTTTAAATGTTAATGAGAGTGCGAGCTTTTTGGGCCGGCTATTTCACACGTAATTAATCTGGCTACTACACACGAAAGACCTGTGATGAAAGTGTGCCAGGTCACTGAGCTTTTGGCGATGTCTGACCGGGAAGGCATGGGGAGGTGACAGTTTTACAGGGAGTTTGGGAGATCGCGATGGCAACGTGGTTTATGAGTCGGCACGTACTTCATAGCTCAAGATGTTAGACGATGTCCACCACGAGGGCATTCAGATATCGCCTGGAGCATCTCCTCCTGGCATCGCCAGGCTCTGAAAAATTAGCATTGCCTCAGTCATTGTCATTCAGCACGGCGGCCCACCCCAACCTGTTGCTCCCGATGCGACCAAACAATTTAGAACACGTGCTACCGACGGTCCTATGGATCTGGGTACTTCATACCTGAAAGTATGTAGCCAAGGCTGGAAAAAATTGAAGCCTTGGCGTGTGAGGCGATCAAAAGTGATTTTAAGGTAGACACAGCATAAGAAAACTTATGTTTCAGATTTCGTATTTCCAGATCTGTTTTCTTCATTTTTAGCAGACTATCACTGGCAAAAGGGGCCTTCATGGCGAAGAGAAATCTGATTATATCAACCATAGGTCCGAATTTGAGGTAGAAGTTTATGAGAATGTACGTTTGGAGCACAGCGTCGTGTCGTACGGTAGTGAAGCATAGTCTGTGGGAATACCGGAACAGAAGACAAACGAAGCGTTCGATATGTGGTGCTATGGGCGAAAGTTTAAAATTATGTGGACTGATAGGGTAAGAAAGAGAGGAAAGTAATATGTGGAAAAAACTGACAAGGAGAGAGGACGGGACATCTGTTAAGACACCAGGGAATAACTTCCACTGTAGTAGAGGAAGCTGTAGACGGTAAAACTTGTAGAGGAAGACAGAAATTGGAATACAGTCAGCAAGTAACTGAGGACAGAGGCAGTAGATGCTACTGAGATGAAAAGGTTAGGAATGGAGAGGAATTCGCGACAGGCAACATCAGACCAGTAAGAAGACTGACGACTAAAGCACACAGTACAGTTATATTGTTGTATATACGGATGTCTGCAAGCAAGTGAATGCATTCGGTTGTTTACCTGTTTTCCCTGGCTGGTTTTTCCAAGTGCACCTTTTCCAGTGCACTACAAGAGGGTCACCGCCTGCGCCGGGCGTTGTAGCCGACTGCTTCTAGGCGCTTCAGTCCGGAACCGTGCTGCTGCTACGGTCGCAGGTTCGAATCCTGCCTCGGGCATGGATGTGTGTGCTGTTCTTAGGTTAGTTAGGTTTAAGTAGTTCTAAGTCTAGGGAATTGATGACCTCAGATGTTAAGTTCCGTAGTGCTTAGAGCCGTTTGAACCACCGCCTGTATCCAGTAGGGTAGTTAATTCAGATCCTCCATGTCGTCTTTCAGCGGATCCAATACCGAGACAGGGTGCTGGTCTTTTTCTCAACACCTGAGACGACGGGATATAGGAAAATGTCACAGCGGACAAAAAATCCAGAGAAGCTCTTAAGAATGGTGATGTGCGTGGATGTGCCGTCCAGTTGTACCCCGTCTTCTCATTGTCTGACAGAAGAATCATGCATCAGGGGCAGCGACCAACACACTGTGGTCTCTAAAAATGACCGTGCAGGCATGAGGGGCTTCACGCCAAGCACACCGATGGAAGGAAGTGCTGCTCATCATACTGCACGAAGGATACTGCCCGCTAGCACATGGTTTCCTCATCTGGCGGAAGGTTTGTGGTGAAGTTCCAGTTTCAGTACAGCATGTCTGCCCACCATTCTCGCTGACACCGACACCATTGTTACAGGGGTTTTGAAATTTGGTGGACTTAGGGGCTTCTTACTTTAAGCGCAGGAGAGGAAGATCAGCGTTCTCTGGACGGATAACTTGCCCAGATAGTTTCGTATTTTTATTAACCGGTTTTCAGTCTAACGGTTTAACCCATCTTGACAGCAGTTTATTGTAATTGCTAGGTAGACTTCCATGCATAATAAGCAATTCCACCTACGGGAACAGCTTTAGTCACCCCAAGTCCGTCAAGTGAATGACATGTTGTTCACACTCCACATCCAGCAATATCATCATCATAATCATCATTAAAATATGCTTTATTTTTACTGCCAAATATTTTTCTCGGTAACAGATTTTTTTGTCGATATTTAACTCGAAACAAGTACGAAGTTTCAAATATTTGTCTCCTACAAAACGCACGTGAATATTCAAAGTTCCAGATACGGCAATGATCTCTAAAACATAACGAAGTATAGCAAAATACTATTTTTAACTTTATCTTGAATCAGAGTTACGTAATTCTTGAAGCAGACGAAATTTTCACGTCAGGAAAAGTTCCCTACTTGGGAAAGCTTTGCACAGTGCTTTGAGTAGCGAGAGTAACGCAGTGGGAGCTGACAATGCCAGACGCTCACTCGTGTGTTGACGGCGGGAGACTTCCAGCACGGCAATTTGAAAACGCGCTAATTACTTAACTTCTGGTATTCTGGGGCAAAAAAAAAGCCACTAGAAATGGAGGCAGCAGAACGACTGAGCGGCTGTATTGATGGCTTTGGAAAAGTTTAACGTGTGATTAATGTTTATGGCCGCGTTTAATTTTTATGTTGCCTGTAGTTTACGTCTCGCCGGAAGCGATACTTTAGTGGCCATTAACTGGTGTGGCAGCAGTCGGCATGAACGGACACTGCTCTGTCCTACATAAGGTGTCCGACGGTGAATGGTCAGCATTCAAGGATATGACCGGAACGATTATTCGAAGCAAAAAAGTCAAGTAAATATGGGCTCTAAAATGCATACCTTTAGAGCTGATTAGCACTTTTTCGTCTCCGCTGCTGTGAAACACGTACCTTCTACTGAGCAAATGTGCATAGGTGTTAAGGTATGCATTTTAGAGCCCGTGTTTAATACACTTTTTTGCTTCAAATGACCGTTTCAGTCAAATCCCGGAATACTGACCATTCCTGAAGGGATACCCTGCGTAAAGAAAGCTGAGTTTCACGTAAAATGACGATGAAATTATTTACGAAGTACAACATGTAGCCAAAGACTTGCACTTCCTAAAGTGGATTAATTGTACCACTAAGAACATAAACGCATCAATAATTCAAATATACTTGCGATTTATCTGACAGTATTTCACCGAAGAGTCATAAACAATACGGGCATACCTAGCAGATTTAATGAAAAAATTGTACCGCAAGTGGCCATAGGCGATTTATCCCGTAAGAAGACGCAGTTCTAGTAACAGGAAAAGCAGAAGACTTCCT
The DNA here is from genome assembly GCF_021461395.2 of Schistocerca americana. Taxonomy (NCBI): domain Eukaryota; kingdom Metazoa; phylum Arthropoda; class Insecta; order Orthoptera; family Acrididae; genus Schistocerca; species Schistocerca americana. Next base: position 157,007,017 of record NC_060119.1, on the reverse strand, counting down.
AACATAAAATCTTTCAGGAAATGTTGCTATGAGTAAATGTTCCCTATATGGATGAACGACTAAGTTACGATATTATATGAACAGTTGCAAAGGCCTGCTCCCTTGTCTGAGTTACACGGAACTTTCTCATTTGCACCTTGAATGTACGCTCGAAATGTTCGGCTTCACCATTTGACTGCGGCAAAAATGGCGCTGTGGTCACATGATCTGTACTATTGGCCGTGCAAAACTGTTCAGATTCCTGTGGCGTGAACTACGGTCCATTCCGGCAAGTTCGCGATCCAGAAAATTAAAGTGCGTGTTCTGATAGTACAGGCCGACGTCGTAGAGTTCATTGAAACCGCAAACGGAAAGCGACTGAAGGCATCAACTACACTAAACCATCGTGTGTCCCAGAAAGGTCCTGCAAAATAAATGTGCATGCGTTTCCACGGACCGCTGGGGCGTGACCAGTCTGAAGAGCGTTGAGGTGGGGTCGCCTATTGCTCCATGCAAGCAGCGCAGAATGGCGTCATCTCTTCAATCTGGAGGTGCGCTTCTGGCCAAGAACAATGGCGTCGAGCAAACTGCTTTTTCCTTACGATAACCCAGTGTCTCTTAAGTAGCAACGTTAAAACATCCTGCTGAGGGGTGCAAGGGATTATGACCCGAGTCTGCTCATTCTCAGTGTTCAATAGTAGAAAACCATGCTGTACTGACAAGGCTTGACAGCGAACGAAGTATCGTGCACTTCCAGCCGAACAGTGTCTTTCATTTTCCTTGGCCATCCTGTGCGCATGTAATTCAGCACAGTGTTTAATCTGCATATATATATATATATATATAAAAAAATGGCTCTGAGCACTATGGGACTCAACTGCTGTGGTTATCAGTCCCCTAGAACTTAGAACTACTTAAACCTAACTAACCTAAGGACATCACACACATCCATGCCCGAGGCAGGATTCGAACCTGCGACCGTAGCAGTCGCACGGTTCCGGACTGCGCGCCTAGAACCGCGAGACCACCGCGGCCGGCATATATATATATATATATATATATATATATATATATATATATATATATATATATTTTATCCAGCGTTTTTCAGTGTTTCGTCCGCGACTGTTTTACTTTCGTAAAATGAAGAACAAACCATCTTCAGTCACAAGTTGCGTTTATGTACTGTACTAAACATTTCGAGCCCTGGAGGCTCATCTTCAGGTGCTTTTTAATGATTTACATCAAGTTTTTTAGTTGTTTGCCTGTTGATATTACATTTTTGTGTTACAACATGGTATATTGTAGATATAATATTAACAGAGTTAATAATATGAAACTAACTTACAGTTTAACATTGTATGATCTCTGCTTCTGTTGTGCAGTTGGTATACACGATCTACAACATGGTGCCAAATAATTATTTTAATAATACCTGTGTACTAGTAATACTATATCATATTATCTTCTGTGAAACAAGAGAATCGATTATACTCGTATTTAGAAGTAGAACATCTGTATGAGCGAGAATCTTTGGCATGTTTACGTTCTGTTACTACAATGTGCGAAAAAGTGTGTGACAATGTATATATCCCAGTATGTACTGCAAAATTAAAGATGTGTATTGTGTATACTAACTGCACAACAGAAGCAGACATCATACCGTGTTAAACTGTAAGTTAGTTTCATATTATTAACGCTGTTATATATACTGTTTAGTGGAATCCGGTAAAACATCAAATCTCCGACATAGCTGCGGCTGGAAAAAGATCCTCCAAGAATGGGACCAAGACGACTGAAGTGACTAAAGTGCAGCCCTTCAGCAAATTACTAAAGATTTCAATGCTGGCCATCAACAATTGTCATCGTACGAACCATTCAAGGAAACGTCATCGATATCTGCTTTCGGATCCGAAGTCCCGCTTTTGTACCCTTGATGACTGCACGTGCAAAGCTTTACTCCTTGCCTTGGCCCGTCAGTATCAGCATTGGACTGTTGATGACAGGAAACATGTTGCCTAGTCGGCCGAGTTTCGTTTCAAATTGTATCGAGTGGATGGGCGTGTACGGGTATGGAGATAACCTCATGAATCCATGGATCCTGCATGTTAGCAGCGGACTGTTCAAGCTGGTGGAGAGTTATATCGGACCCCTGATACGTCTAGATAGGTGACACGTATATAAGCTTCCTATATGATCAACTGCATCTGTTCATGTCCATTGCGCATTATGACGGACTTGGGCAATTCCAGTGGGACAATACGATATCCCACACGTCCAGAATTGCTACGGGGTGGCTCCAGTAATACTCTTCTGAGTTAAAACACTTCCGCTGGCCACCAAACTCCCTATACCTGAACATTATTGAGCACATCTGGGATGCCTTGCTAGGAGTTGTTTAGAAGAAATCTTCACGCCTTCGTACTCCCCTTCAGCACTATTTCAGACGAGCCCATGCCACGTCGTGTTGCGGCACTTCTACGTGTTCTGGGGACCCCTATACGGTATTGGGCACGTGTACCAGTTTCCTTGGCTCTTCCGTATATACAAGGTCAGGAGGAAAGGTTCATGCTTTGAGGGGTGATAGCAGTTGTGACGCTGAGCTCCTAATAAACTAATGGCCTTTTCTTAACCGTTTCCGGGTAAACCAATGAAAACAGCTAGGGACTGGAAACGTGTAGCGTCATCCGTATTAACCGTGCCAGTACGCAGTTCAGTTGAGCACAGTGTAGTTGTTTACCTGAAGTCTCATGCCGACAGTGCTTGTCATAGTGCACGGTACTACAGTGTTGTTGCGTGAACAACGAATACAGTTTTGTGTAATGAAAATGCCACTGATCTTCACACATGCAGAGTATGCTGACATGGTGTTTGTTTATGGTTTGTCCAATTGGAATTCCAGAGCTGCTGTGCGAGAATACCAAGAACGATTTCCGAATCACAGAGTACCAGGTAGCAAGGTGTTTAGCAGCGTGTTCCACGGACTGCGTGAGCGTGGTACGCATCCCAGCGTAAATTTTGTCTCTGAGCGTCCCATATAACAAACTCTTAATGCAGTTGAGAATATTCTTCAAGTAGTAGGACGCAACCCTACTACTAGCTCTATAAGAATTGCTGCCAAACTTGGTATTCCATAAAAACGAGTGATATCCACAGTACACAAGCACGGTCTGTACCCCTTTCATCGACAGAATGTACAATATCTGCATGAAGGAGATGCTGCTGCCCGACAAGAATTCTGTCAGTGAATCATTGCCAATGAGCGATTAATTCCAGGTATTCTGTTCACTGATGAATCAACATTTACCCGCAACGGAATCAACAACACGAGCCACTCTCTTGTATGTGCACGCTACTGTGGAAACGAATTTTCACCTACGTTTCTCAGTCAACGAGTGGTGCGGTTTTATTGATGACCATCTCTTCGGTCCAGTTGTTTTAGATAACCGTCTTACTGGGACACGGTATCTTGAGTTTCTTCAAGATGTGTTACCAGAATACGTGGAGGATATCCCTTTGGCAACACGATGTCGTATGTACCGTACTTTCAGCATGATGGATCTCCTACACATTCCGTACAGCCAGTGACACACACCGTATCCTGGTCGTTGGATCTGTCGCCGTGGTGTCATTGCTTGGCCACCGAGGTCACCCGATCTTACCCCATTGGATTACTGTATGTGGGGTTGGTTGAAGAACGACAAGTGCAGAGTGGACACAAGAGAGGAACTTCTCGCTCGTATTTTACATGCTCGTGTCCAGATAAAGGAATGCAAAACTGAGCTCCGATCTGCGACACAACATCTGTCTACAAGAGCAGCAGCATGAATAGAAGTTGACGGTGGACTATTTGAACGTCTTTTGAGAGGAAATGTACACAATTAAACAAACAATGAAACAACAGTATCTTAATTTACCGACACCTGCACTTTTTTCCGTTCCTAGCTGTTTTCATTGGTTTACCCAGAGACGGTTAAGGAAAGGGCATATGTTAGTTAGAAGTTTTCTGTTCAGAATCACCAGTACTATCGCCCGTCAAAGCATGTACCTTTCCTCCTGACTCGCCCTATGCGACTAACATGTTCAGAAACTTTGACAATAAGTTATGAAAGCCAGACAGATCGTTTCTTCTATATTTCGGTGCACTCACAGAAGAGAGAAGGTAATGCGAAATTTTTGGGAACATTTCTTGGAAAAAAAACTTTAAAATTAACATAAACAGTCATAACCCCAAGGAACTTTTTCTCGGAGGTCGCCAGTTTCGGTCTATTTTAGGCCATCATCAGACCTCGTACCACGATGGTAGACCGTGGCGGTGAACGCAGGCGCTACGACTCTAGTCTTCTTGCAGATATGACGGTTTATGTTCACTTTAAAGAAAATAATGCACCTAAAAGAAATTAGACACCTATCTAGTAGCATCCCAACTGCGGCAACACAGATTTAGGTATCTGTGATTTCCATAATTCGCTCCCTGTAACATTCTGTGTCACTCCGCGCCGTGGTCGAAGACTAACAGCAGCTGGACTAGGCGATTACCGTTCCATGCACGGGCTTCCGTTAGTAACACAACACAAACGCCTGCGTTTGTTGTGGTGCCGCGAGCAAGAACCATGGACTGCTGATGAATGGCGTCGGAATGTGTCCAGCGACGAATCGCGGTTCTCCAGCGGATGACCATCGTCGGCGACCTGCGGACTGGTCCCATTCTTCCAGTGTTTGGGAGTGGCGTCATAGTGTGGTGAGCCATCGGGTATTGTTTCAGGTCACGGTTCATGATGACAGGAAAATCTGACGGCACAAGTGCATGTCACGGGAAATACGGCGTCCTGTTCTGTTACCTCTCACGTGAAAGTATCGTGGTGCCATTTCTTCAACATGACAGTGCCCCTACACACATAGCGTGGTCTCTATCAACTGGCTGAATTGTATTGAGATACTCCCAGGGCCAGTGAGATCACCAGGTCTTAGATACAAAGTCTGTGGGATCCGCTCGGAAGCCAACTGTGTCCAGCGTCAGCATCCAGGGTGTTGAGGATCAGCTACAGAAGTTACCTGCCAGCTTGCCTCAGGTGAGGACACAACGGTCTTACAACACCCTTCCCAACCGAATCAGAACATGCTTTCAGGCCAGAGAGATTTCAACGTGATGTGGGCTCATCGTGCAAAGTTCCTTGTAAATTTGACACAATTTTGTGATCGCCAGAGTAGCACCACGTGCCACGCACTGGCAAGCTGGCAGTGGCTGTGTTTAAATGGAATGAACTGGGTCCCTTAGTCCAACTGAACCAATCACTGATTGGAAGCGACTATGTTCGGCTACTTGGAGACCACATGCAGCCATGCCACCTGAGAAGTTTAATTTCGTTTCTTTCTGGCCTTCTGAGACTTCAGGAAGTGCATGTAAATGGTCTAGAGGATAACGTCGGATGTTTTCGCAAATGGTGCTGCTGTATATGGAGAAGTGCAGCGCTGTGATTGACGTTTAAACGAGCCGAGTAACAGGAGCCAGACGCCAGTTCACCGTAGTTTTCTATCGAGCGCAACGTGCTAGCTGTGTTGCCTGTTATGTGTGTACGCACAGTGCCTTGTAAAGGGTGGATGGGTGCACAACGGGAACACTGCCTCCGCCACTGTAATCCGTTAGTCACAAATCAGTTTTAAGAGCAGTGCAGAGAATTGTAACTGAATGCTGGAAGACTTGCTGAGAATCGACGTAGTTGATCATAAACATAAACCAATATAGTGCACTGCGCATATATAGCAAGTAATACCCATTATTGTGTGATTACACGATTGCAGGACACTCATTAAATATGCCTAAGGAGCGATCTAAAGTGGAACAGTCACACAAAACATATCTCAGGAACACACATGCCAGACTCAGATCCACTGCAAAAATCTTTTAGAAGGCAGTGCATCCAACGAAAGCGGTAGCTCATAACACCATCGTTAGACCAGTTCTTGAATATTGCTCGTTAGTCTGGGATCCGTGCTAGATAGGATAGAGTAAATAGAGAAGATATTAAGGTGCTCTGTCCGTTTCATGATAGCTGAATTTAGTAGACGCAAAAGTGTCACAGACTTTTTCATCCAACTCCAGTGCCAGACCGTACAAGAGAGATGTGTATCAAGCTGTGGTTTACTGTTAAAATTCAGAGAGCTCACGTTTCTATAAGAGTCTACCTACGTATTGCTGCCTGTGACGGAAAAATAACAAAAAGATAAAAAGAAGTTAATCATAGATTCGAGCTGACTCGGATGTTTTACCAGCAGTCGTTCAAAAAATGGTTCAAATGGCTCTGAGTACTATGGGACTTAACGTCTAAGGTCATCAGTCCCCTAGAACTTAGAACTACTTAAACCTAACTAACCTACGGACATCATAGATATCCATGCCCGAGGCAGGATTGGAACCTGCGACCATAGCGGTCGCGCGGTTCCAGACTGAAGCGCCTAGAACCGCTCGGCCCGGAAGGCCCAACGGTACCGTCCGAACTCCGTTTCATCCTCAATTGGCAGGCTCAACTGGCTGCAGATATGGAGGGGCATGGGTTACGCACACCGCTCTTCCAGCCGTTGTCAGTTTTCGTGACTGAAGCCGTTACATCCCAGTGAATTAGCTCATCAACTGCCCTCACAAGGGCTGAGTGCACCCAGCTTGCCAACAGTTGTAGGCAGACCCAGACGGTCACCCATCCAAGCGCTAGCCAGGACCGACAGTACTTATTGGTCCTCTGACGGGAACTGGTATTACCACTGCAACAAGGCCATTTGCATTGACAGGTTAGCAGCAAAAAATTATGAGGTACTAAATCTGTGATAACCTAAAAATTTTATGTTTGGAAGAAAAGTATTAAAAATTCAGTTGGTACATACAGTTCTCGCCACTTACGGTCATATAGGCTACTAGAGATTTCAAAATTATGGAACTAAATATGCAAGGAAAAGAGGCAAAAGTATAAAGGCAGCAAGTAGCAGCGTTTCCTGAAAGAATCCGCTGCTTGCTTTTATCTTATTTGTCCTTTCGAAAAACTCCACTACTCACGCAATAACAGTTGGTGTTCACTCCAACCATTTACTGCAGTTTTTCTGAGCCTTGGTGAGCTTCTTAGCAGCTTTATCGATGCGTGACGCATATCGCTCCGCTTTCTCCTGCAAGTGTAATGTGAACGAATGTCAGACTTATTTACATGTCTGTGTTCTGCGTCAGCCGGCCGGAGTGGCCGTGCGGTTCTAGGCGCTACAGTCTGGAGCCGAGCGACCGCTACGGTCGCAGGTTCGAATCCTGCCCAGGGCTTGGATGTGTGTGATGTCCTTAGGTTAGTTAGGTTTAATTAGTTCTAAGTTCTAGGCGACTGATGACCTAAGAAGCTAAGTCGCATAGTGCTCAGAGCCATTTGTACCATTTTTTGTTCTGCGTGCAGAGGACACTGAGTGCGCTCTAGAACGTACTCGCTGGATGCAGATAACTGCAGATGCAGTGTTACAAAGAGTACTTTCTCTTCCTGTTTTTCTTTAGAATTAAGAGTTCTCCGGATTTTCTTTTCCGCTGAATCGTTATGACTTGCTATTAACGGTGCTTAAAATGCTGGTTTATTCAGACCCACCCCTTTTCTGTATACTGCTAATCTTTTAATCTTTGTTTAGATGAAAATCGCAGAGTAACATGTCCGACTAACTTGTTCCTTCGCCTTTCAAGGGTAATCTGTAGACTGCCTTCTCGTCTATTATTTCTTCTGTCTTCCTCTTCCCACACCAATCTCACCATCTTTCTACAGCACCACCGCCTACTTCAATTTCCTTCTCGCTAAAAGTAGTCAGTTGCGAAAATAGGATTTTTATTTGAGGAAGAAAGTACCGGGCGGTGTACGTCTGTATGACAATTTAATTTGAGGTGTGGTGTTGCAGAAGGATGGTGACAGTTTAGTGCTCCGAGAGGATAAGAAATTGAGAAACTCTCCCGCCGAATAGGAGAGTATAAGCTTTCGCTTTTGAATTTTTTTCGTAAGTTACTGTTTATTAAGATGCTCGGCGATGGGACTTTTAGGGGTTATGACTTATAACAGATCACGTCAGTCACAGACGTGAACCGTCTACCTATTGTCCGTGACATGTTTATAGTTAATGGCCAACGTCTTGATAATTACGCATGATCAAGATCTGTTATAAATGACAACACGATGTATATATACCTAATTCCCAAACAATTAACGTTCCTAACTATTCTTTCACATACACACTGATAATTTGAAAGATGGCGGTGCCTTCAGGGGTGGCCACTGCCATGATAATACCTGTTAGGCACCTCCCCTTTCAATTTGTTTCGGTGATTATCATACAATTTCATTCGCCTTTAGTGTATCGAAATTTTCCCTCATTGATGTTAATCTGGTGGACTATTAGGGTTAGTGTAAACCACTGATTGATCTCACAGTACTTGCATGACTTGCGCAGCAGTAGTAGAATTAAACTAAGCTATAGAGACAGACTTTTTGACGCTGGAGGTAACCATTGGATTAGTGGCAGCTCTAGAACTTTCCCCGAGAAGCAAGCAAGTTCACGGATTTCTTTGGAGTCACCAAAATGGGCCGTTGGCATGGCAGGGAAGTGATTTATGGGCTGCCATTCTGGCGGCAGCCTTGTTCTGCTAGCGGCCAAGCAAGGAGGTCGCTTACAAAACACTCGTTCGGCCTGTACTTGAGTATTGCTCATCAGTGTGGGATCCGTACCAGATCGGGTTGACAGAGGAGATAGAAAAGATCCAAAGAAGAGCGGCGCGTTTCGTCACAGGGTTATTTGGTAAGCGTGATAGCGTTACGCAGATGTTTAGCAAACTCAAGTGGCAGACTCTGCAAGAGAGGCGCTCTGCATCGCGGTGTAGCTTGCTGTCCAGGTTTCGAGAGGGTGCGTTTCTGGATGAGGTATCGAATATATTGCTTCCCCCTACTTATACCTCGCGAGGAGATCACGAATGTAAAATTTGAGAGATTCGAGCGCTCACGGAGGCTTTCCGGCAGGCGTTCTTCCCGCGAACCCGACTGGAACAGAAAAGGGAGGTAATGACAGTGGCACGTAAAGTGCCCTCCGCCACACACCGTTGGGTGGCTTGCGGAGTATAAAGGTGGATGTAGATGTAGATGAGCGCTATGTCTGAATGCGAAATAACACTTCTTTAAAAACTGACGCCGCTGGCACCGGCCTAACAGCTTTATCGGAAAGTGGACATGGTGTGGAATTCTGGTCTCCTTATCCTGGGTGGGGATCCAGGTAAAGCGGCGTCGGGCTGGCGCCCGGCTAATGTGTTTATTACAAAAACAGCTTACCTAGGAACAGCGAATGTCTCCAGATGTCATGTTTCTTAGATCCCGCCGCGCCCCGCCAAAACGGCGCCCACTAAATCGTTTCATGGACGAGACGAAGCTTGTTTTCACTAGGAAGCTTCTTTCATCTCGTAAAACGCTCCGGGAGTGCGGCTGCAGGACCTCCAGGCATTGGGTGCCGTTTTCTAGGAGAACAGAATGTGTGTTGCACTGCAGGTTTCCTCACTAGAAAATGTGACTGGAACGGTAACCACTGCCAGGCCAGGATAAGTTTATTCGAGAATATCAGGGGAACGGCTTTTGGGCAAAAGGGAGAGCGTGTCTTGCTTCTCGACCGTTGTGGAGTACAGTCCTTAGAGCTCTTCCATTTATAGGCAAAGAGCAATTAGTTGTAAAGATATTTAGACACCTGGGTGAAACTTTACATTTTCACAGAGACGAGACAATCACTGGAGGACATGGGGTCATCTCCCACAGTACGATGCTTTGGCAGTGACTGCATCCTGACAGCGTCTCGTCTTTCACCGGCTGTATTGGTAACAGTATGAAGGCTTTCACGACCGGATGACATATCTTCTGGTAAACCTTCCGGGATGTAAGGTCGTGGTCCATGAAACTCTTCAGCTCTTAACGTTTCGTCCAGAGCTGCGCTGGACATCTTCAGAGGGGTGTTTCTCCTCCGGTGAGTCTTGCCGAGTCGGCAAGACTCACCGGAGGAGAAACACCCCTCTGAAGATGTCCAGCGCAGCTCTGGACGAAACGTTAAGAGCTGAAGAGTTTCATGGACCACGACCTTACATCCCGGAAGGTTTACCAGAAGATATGTATTGGTAACGTTGCGCAGCTTCGCCAAATTCAGAAGCCTATCAATCATTTTCACGACCATCGGTTTTCATAGCAGCGTTGTACTCTCAGTAGTCACTCCCAGTGTCCATTGCATGCTTCATTGTGTCATGACGTGAGAGACCAATCAGTGGAACGATACAGCAGTGTGTGCTTGCCTAGACTGGCATCCTTCCACTCACAGTAGCCAATCTCATTTACACGTAAATTCCAGGTAGGCTCCCCAGGTCTATTGCCAACGAACCTGAGTTCATGTTAATGAAATGTTGTACAGTTGAAGTTTATGTGCTTGTTCTCTCTTGACCTTGATATTAGTTAATAAATCTCTTTGTGACACCTTATTAATTTTTCAATGACACCCATTCTCATTCCCTATGATGCCATTTATTTTATTGTGGGTTTGAAGGAATTTAATTAATTTTATGTCAAGTTAGCCAACTCAGGGTGATTTGCAGTGGGGCCACTAGTCAGATTTCCTTCCACTATTGATAACCTTGGTACCTCTTGAGTGTGATGGTTACGACTTTTTAGTCGTTTGGCAGACGGAGAACTGTCACCACCACAAACTAGCTTGAGAATTTGTCTTGCCGCAGATGTCACGATGTAACTGATCTTGATTCATTCATCGGTACCATTTCCAGCTCTTACTACAGTCTCCTATAGGTCATCAATGCACGTAACTTCAGTTCCAAAGTTAAAATCTTATGGGTTGTTTGGCCGCATCATATTTACTCTAAAATAATCGACGTTTCGATCCCTCTGCTGGGATCTTCTTCAGGACGTTCTGGTGTTCACTATTGCTAGAACACTGTCAGAGACCAGTAGCAATGTCTCTTATAAAGGGGAGCTTCCCCGTATTTGTGCTGGATAAGTGGGATTATTGGTTAAAATTCTTGTAGCTGCCATTGGTGGGCCATTGTCATGAGCTAATATTCCCGCGCTGATGCAAAAGAAGGGGCGTTACTGGCTAAACTCTTGTGGATTCTATCGGTGGCCCAATGTCATTAATTAGAAAGGCAGTATTCCACACTCTGGCTGGAGAGGGCGTGTTGGTTGAAATTCCTCCTATTGCTGTTGGTTGGCCGCCATTATTGGCCAGATGCGAAACAAACAGTGCAAGAGAGGGGGAATGTTTACCGAAAGTATTATTGCCCGCCGAGGAGACTTGCAACCCTTTGTTTACGTTTCTCGCACACCGCGGCTGCATATTCGCTTTCTTGATGGCGGGGAGCCACGATGCCGGAAGCCTATAGCCGTCCTCTCTATTGAAATTACATGCACTTTTGGAAATTTGAACCACTTCTCGGACCTTTCTTGTATAAATGTTTGTCTCCTTTGCCAGCACATGTAAGTTATTAAAATCGATGTCAGAGCCACAGTTCTCATGATGTTCTGCTACTACCGATTTTACACTTCGTTTTAGCTGCGTATGGTGTTCGTGTTCCTTCCCTTTCGCCTATATATACACTTTGCCGCAGCCAAGAGCTACTTGATAGACGCCTGCATTGTAGAGGCAATCAGCTGTACCCGTTTTCGTCGGAAAAATCTTTTATTTTGTTTTGACTAAAGAAAGATATCTGGTAACCATGTTTCTTGAGAATTCTGCCAGCGCGGTCAGTGACCCCAGAAAGGAAGGACAACCTAACGGAATGACAAGGCGAATCCTCGTCACTCTTATTAGTGTGAATAATATTCCACATGAAAACCCTGTCGATTGAACAGCTATCATAGCCATTTGCATTCAATGTCCTCTTTAAAAATTTTATTCTTATTCAAGTTGACGTCTTTGCTGATACGGAAGGCACGTGAAGTCAGAATATTGAGCATTGCTTGTTTCTGGGCTGGGTGGTGGTGCGAAGTGACATCTAAATACCTGTTTGTGTTACTCGGCTTTCTATACACTCTGTGACCTACAGTGTTGCCAGATCTTCTGTAGACCAACGCATGTAGGATCGGGAAACCGACCTCACTTTCGATCTCCAAGGTAAATTTGATTTTGGGGTGAATTCCATTTAAGAAATTCTTCACTGTGTGGCCGTATAACAAATGTATCATAGCGGACGCAACAAGAAGGCTTCAAAGGAGCCCTTCTTAATGCCTGTTGCTCAAAATGTTTCAGCTGCAATTGGTGAAATGGGTGGACCCGTAGCAAGGCCTTCAGCCAGTATATAGAAATCACCATTGTATTTGAAGTAGCTCTAACGAAGAATTAATTCAGTTAAGTCACAAACAACTTTCTCCCTTATGATCTCCGTTGTATCTGATACTGGGACGTTAGTAAATAACGATGTCACATCGAAGTTAACAAGAATGTCACCTGTAAATATCTTCAGTGTGCGTAGAATATCTAAAAAATGTTTCGAATCTTTGACAAAAGTATTTGTTTAACTTACTAGGTGTCTCAGTTTACCAGATAAATAAAATGCTATAAAATAATCTGGCGAATTAATCCCAGTGATGATAGACCTCAAAGAAACTGATTCTTTCTGTCTCGTTGGTAGTCCATACATTCTGCGTGAGACAGGTATTCGAGGTGTTAGATTCTTTGTAAGAGAGCTGTCCAGTCTCGAGTCTGATATCAGGCATTTCATCGTTTCGGATCCACAGTAGCGTCTTCCTTGTGCACTTTAACTGTTAGTTTCTCGAACATCTCTTTTTGTTTTATAGCACTCAAATCCTAAAACGTTGTTGAATGATCAGTGCACTGATTTCTAGCCACGACCAGCTGCATGTGAGCGTTACGAAGAGGACAGGTCGTCCGTATTTTCTTATGTGTGTCACGGCATCTTGAGTGTATTCGTGCATGTGTCTCGGACTTCCTACGTATGATGAGGATAAGATTACACTGTTCCAATGTCGTCAATGTTTCCGTGATTTATGAATGAGTCTCGAAGGTGGATGTATTCTTCCATGTGTAGTTTCTTCTGGTGCAGTCTTACGTAAAGCATCCGTACCGCTTCTGTTTCTGCATACATATCTATCAGGAATTCTTGGAATAAACGGCAAATGTTGGGAATGTGATTATATGTCTCATTGTCTCTGATCATTAAGCGGTAAGCATAGAGCTCCTTGTAAGTGACTTTTTTCTTTATTTCTGTGCCAGTTTCAGGTTGGATTTGTTTCACATTAAAATGATATCAGTCCTCCCCGCGCAGAAATTTTAATGGACATTGGAGGATATCATATGAACGATGTGTCTCTGCAATGCGCTGTAGTCCTTCTCTTCTTCGCTGTACAGTTACGTCACGGCTTGTGTTTCCATTGTTCAAAATTACGATGAGGACTTCGTCTATCTGAGGTGCGTTAAATCGACGTTCGTGTTCTCCAGGTGGTCTTTTGTCGGCTCCGATTATAACTTTACGGTCATCAGAAATCATTCGCTCTAGTGCTGTTTTGGGCGTGTGATTCAACTGACTGAATCTGTGTAAGAGCCAGCCGAGGTGGCCGAGCGGTTCTAGGCGCTACAGTCTGGAACCGCGCGACCGCTACAGTCGCAGGTTCGAATCCTGCCTCGGGCATGGATGTGTGTGATGTCCTTAGGTTAGTTAGGTTTAAGTAGTTCTAAGTTCTAGGGGACTGATGACCTCAGAAGTTAAGTCCCATAGTGCTCAGATTCATTTTTTTGAATCTGTGTAAGAGCCTCCGTACAAATGGTTCAAATGGCTCTGAGCGCTATGGGACCTAACTTCTAAGGTCATCAGTCCACTAGAACGTAGAACCACCTAAACCTAACTAACCTAAGGACATCACACACATCCATGCCCGAGGCAGGATTCGAACCTGCGACCGTAGCGGTCACGCGGTTCCACACTGTATCGCCTAGAGCCGCTCGGCCACTCCGGCCGGCGGCTCTGTACATCTTAGACTACTTCTGGTCTTAAACCACTGATATTTGTGCATCGTTGATTAGTTTATTTTTCTTCATTTCCGATGAAACACACTTGCTGAAATTTATGATCTTCGTTGGGCAGTGGTAGTAAGGTTCCTATGTCCTTCATCTCTGTTAATGTTGGTCTAAGTGATACCGAACGAAGTCATTTGGAAGCAGGCGTTGTACGGTTTTATATTTTGAAGAAAGTGTTTTTATTCTGGAGTTTCCCCAGTCATGTAATGTAAAAATTCTAGTGAGATGCTTCCAATGGTGATAATCGAATTTTTCCATTCATGTAACAAAATCGTGGTGTTTATCTACTTAATTTTTTCGCTTTACAAAATTGGCAAATGTTATCCGTTTTTCTGATAACGACGTGTTTGTGTTTGTCGGGTCGTACTGGATTGCTTCATTTGTTTAATTTTCCTTGTCCGCTCTTCTCGCAGAGTGATATTTCCACGGCTGGCTTGAGTCACAATCTTTTATTATAATATTGTGTAGCAATTCTTGATTGTTCAATCCGTCCACTTTGTTGTTCCTCGATTTCTCTCCTCTCATGGAGCTCATTCTCGTCCGTTCATTGGGAACTTAAACGCGCATCGCGCTCTTCGCCTGTTTCGTTTTTTCGCTTTATTTGCGTTTTTGCTTCAGAACTCGCAAGATCTCCTGCTGGTTTAAGTTTGGGTATTATCTAAATTATAAATCAAATCAACTTTTTATTTACAAATAAACTTTACACATTTTATTTTCGATTTCAGTACCAGTTTGACTACTGACACTTCACTATTTGTTTTTGTTCACTCACTGCACTACTTTTACGGTTTCTCCCTCCGTCACTGATAAGAAACTGACCTCCGTTGTGGAACATTTCGAAACATTCTGGAATGTTGTGGAATGCTCTCGAATACTTTCGAATGTTCTGGAAAGTTTTAGAAATTTCTAGAGAGCCGAACTGCCCAGCCCTTATAGTCTCAAAAGTAGGTCCTTCAGGTAAAAACGGGAACTTTCTTCATGGATGGGGGATAGAAAGCTGTCACACTATTTAACTGCCATGATCTACCGCGACTCGTTGCTGAATTTTACTGGCACGCACATTGTACACTTGCTTGTGTAATATACTTCGATTAATCAGTAACAGCTCGACTTTTTGATTCAACTCTTCTTCTGAACACCATCTTTAACTTTTCCTGTCACCGATCACTATCTTCACTTCTCAACATCATCTTTAATTTTTCCTGCCACTGATCACTATCTCTACAACTCTATAACACTTTTTGTTCCAGATGTCTACCTACTCGCATGCTCAATCGTTACGTCCTGGAAGAACACTACTGCGACTCGACCATGCTCCAGCGCCGAGAGAAGGTTGCAGCATACCGAACGTTCCACAGTCTCAGACAAGCTAGTAGCGCATGCGAACCATACAGTACGAGTTTAGCAGGCATAGTAATGTCAAAAGACGAATGAAATATTTGGGAAACACTGACAAGACTAAGGGACAGGATAATAGAAGAAACAAGACTTTAAGGAATGACATACGTGAAATTGGGAATATGAACAACCATCAGCTGTATAATGGAATGACGACGGTGAAAATTCGTGCCGGAGCGGGATTTAAACCTAGACTTCTCGCGAGCGATCTCCTTACCGTGAGACTATCCCAGCACGATTAACAAGCACCTTCAAACTCCCAGAAGTTGTCAGCCATGTGTCTACAGCCTGTACTCGTGTATTCGTTATGTATGTTCTCGTATGGGTGAAATATTGAAAGTCGATTGACCTGTGTCGGCGGATAAATACAATGCAGTGCCTGTGTTATTCCGAATTACGACTGACGAGATACTGAAGTTTGGGTCCGACCGTGTGTTGTGCTTGGATAGCCTAATGGTTTCTTAACCGCTCGTGTTACGGAAAATCAGGTTTCTAGTCCCAGTCCGACACAAATGTTCACTGTCGTCATTCCATTATAAAGCTGATGGTTGTTCATATTCGCAATGGCGAATAAGTACTATGTATTCCATTACATTTCATGTATTTTCAGCGCAGTGCCTGTTGCACCGTAATTCAAGACAGAAATTGCAATATTGCCAACACATAATTGAATTCGTTGGGTGGTGGTGGTAATTTGAGAAGATGGACACAGAAGTCATGGCGGGCTACATCAAACGGTTAAGAAGACCGCTGTAATGAAAAAAATTACAAGACTATTGATTCTGTACCTATTATATGTTCACTTTGTAGTTAATTGGTTACAAATTTGGCAACTGACGTTTAGAGTATTACTTACGAATAGGTACTGTAGGCCCAAACTTGTAAAGCCGTACATTTCAGGTGAACTATAATTTAGTGCCGTCAACGTACCTTCGCAAAGCGTGCCCCACTGACAAGCCGACTCGCCTCGACCTCGGACAGGGCAGCAATCGATAATTCCGGCAGTCAGCGTAGTAGCGGTTCGATTTGGCCGCCGACCTGCAAAATACATGGGCCCCGTGACGTCTCTCTGTGCCTATGAGCACAGCGTGGGTCACTATGGAACGCGCTTCGTTGCCTCCAGGTCATCTGTGAGGATGTGCAAGAGGCTACAGTAGTGGCGTGAAGCGCGATCGAACTGCATCTGATTGCCGCTACGCCATATTTACCTCACACACGTATCTTTAAACGTGGAGATTAGTTTATATATCGTAATTTATAAGACATATAGTATTCTTTCCTTTAGTGTATCTGTCTTATGACATGTTTCAATTTATATTTTCGTCCTCTTCTAATGTCAACCATCATTCCAATTCCCTGGCTATCTCCTCCCCTCATTCCTTTCACTATTCAATCAATAATTGTTTGTTGCAGACAAGTCATACGGAGTGTATGTCGCAGCCAAAAATTTTCTTTCCTCCTCCATTTTTTTTTTATTTATTCTTCATTCTTAAGTCTGTCAGTCCACTTCGCCTTAATCTTTCTTCTCCTTAATCTTTCTTCTCCTTAGAGACATTACTAAACTTTCTGAATATTTTTCTTCTTTCTTTTCAACTGTACATGGTTTACTACCGTATATCACTACATTCCAGACATAACACTTAGAAGATCTTTTCCACAGCTCCATTGGAATTCGTCTAGATGATAGTAACTGGCTCACCTTTCCAAATGCTCCCTTTGTCATAGATATTGTCCCGTTATTTTTTCCGTACAGTTTCTATTCCATGAAATTAAGCTTCCGGGGTACGGAAAGAATTTGACTTGTTTTGGGATTTGCGTTTTCCCGTCTAGGAATATATTAACTGGAGTTTTCTTCCTGTTTTTTATCCTCATCACTTTTCCTTTACCTATATTTATGTTCATTGCATACTCCCTATCTCTTCTTGAAATGCTCTTAAACATGTTCCCTAGCTTCTATTCTGTTGCCTCCCACACTGCTTGGTCATCCATGTATTTTATAGTGTTTCTACTCCAGTTGCAATGCCTCTTGCATCCTCTACGGCCGTACCTATCAGTTCTTCTCTATATATGCTGAACAGCTTCGGTGACATTGAGAATCATTACCTTACAACCCTTCCCGCGCTCAGCTTTCCCGTCTCTTCGTTCACTACTCTGTTACATTTTGCTGAGTATGCATATACTTTGTTAGACTTCTATCACTGCAGTCTAGACCGGTGTATTTCAAAATTCTCAGCAGTATTCTCCAATTCACACCATCGGAAACCTTTTCCCAATCGATAAAACAAATATACACCTCTTTGTTCGTTCCTGTCATTCTTTCTCAATCATCTTTGGACAACTAATAGCATCTCTTGTTCTTTTCTTCTTTCTGAACATGAAGTTCCTTTACGCTTTCTGAACTGAACTGGTCTTCCGCTGTATTTTTCTGAAAATTTTTATCAGTTCTTCTTAGCGTAACTCTTTTTACAACGTTTGAAATATGGATATACTAATTGTCCTATAGTCTTTTGTGTAGCAATTTTTAGGTAATGGGACTAGTCACAATTTCTTTTTACTACCTCATACAATATGGCCATTGAATTTTGAACTAAGATTTTTATTGTCTCAGATCCTATTCCTTCACAGTCCAATGTTTTCTTTTCGCAGAGTTCCTGAATTGAGTTTTCCAATTCACATTTCAATATCTTAGGACCTCAGTCATCTTCTACACCCACATCTACATCCATACTCCAGAAGCCACCTGACGGTGTGTGGCAGAGGGTACCTTTAGTACCTCTATCGGTTCTCCCTTCTATTCCAGTCTCGTATTGTTCGTGGAAAGAAGTATTGTCGGTATGCCTTTGTGTTGGCTCTAACCTCTCTGGTTTTATCCTCATGGTCTCTTAGCGAGATATACGTAGGAGGGAGCAATATACTGCTTGACTCCTCGGTGAAGGTATGTTCTCGAAACTTCAACAAAAGCCCGTACCGAGCTACTGAGCGTCTCTCCTGCAGAGTCTTCCACTGGAGTTTATCTATCATCTCCGTAACGCTTTCGCGATTACTAAATGATCCTGTAACAAAGCGCGATGCTCTCCGTTGGATCTTCTCCATCTCTTCTATCAACCCTATGTGGTACGGATCCCACACTGCTTAGCAGCATTCAAGCAGTGGGCGAACAAGCGTACTGTAACCTACTTCTTTTGTTTTCGGATTGCATTTCCTTAGGATTCTTCCAATGAATCTCAGTCTGGCATCTGCTTTACCGACGATCAACTTTATATGATCATTCCATTTTAAATCACTCCCAGATAATTTATGGAATTAACTGCTTCCAGTAGGGGCCATGCTAATCTTCTCTGTATCGTTCCAATTTTAGTATATGTACCGCCAAAGCCTATGTGATGGTATCAGCCTGTGCTCTCTTCTATACAAACTTTGATCTTCTCATCTTTATTTGACATTCCTTTTTTTGCTTATTTTACTTACTTCTACTTCTTTTAAGGATTTTGCTGTTTTGTACATTTCCCGTTTTTCCTGTATTTTCCAATTCTTCTGTTTCCTCACATTGTTTCCTCATCCAAGCCCATCTAGCCTTCTTAGTCTCTGTTGACTGTTATGATCTGTCTTCTGCATCCTTCCAGATTGTCATTTTTCCATTTCCTGCACTCATTCATTTCATCCGACACACTTTCTGTTATCCACTCTTTCTTATTTTTTGTTCTTTTCACCTTGCCAACTTCTGCCTCTAATCCTTCCAACATCGTATTTCTAATGGTATTCCATTCTTCAGGGAGTTCTATATTTCTCCGTACGTGTTCCAACTTATTTTCGACGCAGTGAGAGTACACTTTCTTAATCAATCTTCAATTCCATAAAATCGTATTAGCTTATCCGCATTCTTTTCTAATATCTGCTACGATTAAATTGTGATATGTATCATCACCTCCATCTGAAAAGGTTTTTGTTATCTTAATGGTGTGCATGAATCTCTGATCGGTTATACCAAAGTCTTTTTGATAGCTATAAAAATTACCTGGGTCTTTCCATGTGTGTAATCTTCGTTGAAGATGCTTAAACCAAGTATTAGCAACCGAGAGACCAAATCGTTCACAGAAGGCTATCAGTTTTTCTCCTCTTTCATTGGTCTTTCCCAGTCTGTAGTTTCCAAATAAGTTGTTGCTCCTTCTCCAGTCTTTCATAATATCAATATCTATTTGTCCTTTCCCACTGTCTTCGTAGATTTCCTCAATATAAATCCTGCGTGTGACGTAGTACTTTATTCATTATGCCTTTAGTTCTAGGTGACTGTTTAAGCGATATAATTTCTTCAAATAAAGCAAGTACAAATATTTCATTAGTACCATACAGAAGAGTGGAAAAGAAAATGAAGGATGCGCTAGATGACGCTCAGTTTTGCTTTAGGAAAGGTAAATGCACGAGAGAGAGACATTTTGACATTGCGGTTAATAACTGAAGCAAGACTAAAGAAAAATCAAGACACGTTCATAGGATTTGTCGATCTGGAAAAAGTGTGCGACAATGTAAAATGATGCAAGATATTCGAAATTCTGAAAAAAGTAGGGGTTACATATCGAGAGAGACGGAACAGCCATGAGGGAATAATAAAAGTGAACAGTCAAGAACGAAGTGCTCGTTTTAAATAGTGTGTGAGACAAGAATATATTGTCCCTACTGTTCATGCTGTACATCGAGGGAGCAATGATGGAAATAAAAGAAAGGTTCAAATGGTTCAAATGGCTCGGAGCACTATGGGACTTAACTTCTGAAGTCATCAGTCCCCTAGAACTTAGAACTACTGAAACCTAACTAACCTAAGGACATCACACAAATCCATGCCCAAACCAGGATTCGAACCTGCGGCCATAGCGGTCGCGCAGTTCCAGACTGTAGCGCCTAGAACCTCTCGGCCACCACGGCTGGCAAGAAAGGTTCAGATGTGGAATTAAAATTCAAGGTGAAAGGATATCAATGATATGATTCGCTTATGACATTGCTATCCTGAGTCAAAGTGAAGAAGAATTACATGATCTGATGAACGGAATGAACAGTCTAATGGATACAGAGTATGGATTTAGAGTAAATTGACGAAAGACGAAGGTAATGAGAAGTAGTAGAAATGAGAAGAGCTAGAAATTTAACATCAGGAGTGATGGTCACGAATTAGATGAAGTTAAGGAATTGTGCTACTTAGGCAGTAAAATAAGCAATGACGGACGGAGCAAGGAGGACATCAAAAGCAGACTCGCTGTGGCAAAAAAGGCATTTCTGGCAAAGAGAAGTCTGCTAATATCAAATACCGGCCTTAATTTGAGGAAGAAATTTCTGTGGATGTACGTCTGGAGTACAGCATTGTATGGTAGTGTAACATGGACTGTGGGAAAACCGGAACAGAAGAGAATCGAAGCATTTGAGTTGTGGTGCTATAGACGAATGTTGAAAATTAGGTGGACTGATAAGATAAGGAATGAGGAGGTTCTACGCAGAATCGGAGAGGAAAGGAATATGTGGAAAACACTGATAAGGAGAAGGGACAGGATGATAGGACATCTGCTAAGACATGAGGGAATGACTTCCATGGTACTAGAGGGAGGTGTAGAGGACAAAAACTGTAGAGGAAGACAGAGATTGGAATACTTCAAGCAAATAATTGAGGACGTAGGTTGCAAGTGCTACTCTGACATGAGGAAGTTCGCGCAGTAGAGGAATTCGTGGCGGGCCGCATCAAACCAGTCGTAAGACTGTTGACCAAAATAAAAAAATAATAAAAATAAAAATAAACATTTATTAGGAGCAAGCAATTCTCAGGCTCATCTACCTCTGCATCTATACCTAACACTGCAAGCCACCTTATGGTGTGGAGCGGAGAGTACTTTGTGTTTCACTGTCAATTCTCCTTTCGCCTTCCAGGCGCGAATGGAGCGTGATGATGATTTTTGGTAAGCCTTGTGTGTGAACTTGAATCTCTCTAATTTTACCTTCACAATCTACTCGCGAGATATACGTAGGAGGAAACAATATATTGGTTGACTGCTCAAGTAAGGTACGCAGTCAACATGTTTACAGTAAATACTACCACAAAACATAATGCCTCTCTTAGCGCATCTGCCTCTCAAGTTGGGCGAGCATTTCCGTGAAGCTTCCTCGCTTACTAAGTGAACTTGTGACGGTACGTGACGCTATTCTTTGCATCTCCTCTATTTTTCCTAAGAATCAGACCTGTTACTGGTCTCAGACTGACGACATGCACATTTTACCAGTCGCTGGGAACGTTTCGCTCCACTAGCGACGTGCAGAACACTGCTGTTAGAAAACAAGCTAGTTACTTTGCATATTCTATGTAGAATCGTGCAATTATTCCGTCAGATCCAGTCACGCTTCCCCTGATGAGCAGTTTCAATTGATTTTGTATCCCAAGATCAATTATTTTAATATCTGTGAATTAGACAGTCTACGCAGTTTGTTAACGTCGCTGTGCGTCAGTATGCCCTGCAAGAGTAGCTTAACATACCGTGATATGTGCGCTGGGCCACCCGGTCTGACTGTGGTTTTCAGGCGATTTTCCACGCTCGTTTAGGCAAATACTGAGCTAGCGTCAAAGAGTAACATACTCAAATAGTTAAAATACGAAACACACAGATCTAAGTTTACACTTTTCACGGACAGGAAACGCTTACAATTTCCCTCTCTGTGGTTAAGTCTCCACCGTGGCGACAGGAAGGTATCCGACCACGAAATAAAATGAAATTGGCGAATCATGAAGACAGCGGCCACGGACGACGGGTAAACGCTAGAAAAGACAGATAGCCTCTGCGTGAATTATCTGTGCTGCATCTGTCATATTGGCTTCATAGTTGGCAGGAGGTTAGCCTGCTTTACAACATCAGTGTATTTTATTTCAGAAGCATCTTATCTAGCCTGATCAAAGAATTAATATCGTTAATAAGGAGCATTTCTACACTGAAAAGCAGTTTTCACTGCTTGTGAAACACCTTCGCAGGTTAAATTATGTGCCTGACTTGAACTCGAACCTAGCACCTTACATTTCGCGTCCAGTATTCTCACCATCTGATCTATTCGGGCACGATCCACGACTCGTCCTCCAACTTATCTACCAGAGCTCTTTCGTACTTTCAGAGGACGAATACATTTTGGAAACAATCCTCTAGGCTAAGCCATACCTCCGCCATGTTCTTTCACAAGAGTGCTAGGCCGGCACGGCGTCAGAAGTATTTCTGTGATGTTTCAGACCGACGAAGAATAGTCAATAATTGAATAAAATGTTCTCGCGTTTCCAACGGTGCCAATTGCTTAAAACTACACGAGCTTTCGGCCAAGCGCTCATTGGCCGCCGGCCGGAGTGGCCGAGCGGTTCTAGGCGCTACAGTCTGGAACCGCGCGACCGCTACGGTCGCAGGTTCAAATCCTGCCTCGGGTATGGATGTGTGTGATGACCCTAGGTTAGTTAGGTTTAAGTAGTTCTAAGTTCTAGGGGACTGATGACCTCAGAAGAAGTCCCATAGTGCTCACAGCCATTTGAACCAACTCCTCGGCCATTGTCAAGTGTTATGACTGCCAGTGGGCTGTTGATGAGCCCTTATATACCCTAGCTGCCGGCTGTGACGTCACTGGTGCCTGTGACATTGCCATGTGTGGGCATGTTTTGAGTCGGCGTTCGATGTGCCCTCTTCAACCGCGCTTCCGCTGGATCCCACGCAGCGCTGAACCGTAAGCCACCGTCTCTATTCAGGGTGTTTGCGGTAATTATTATTTCAATAGCTTCCGTTATTAAGCTTTCCCAGAAGCCGTTAGTACGAGCCACGACAGAGGTATCGTCAAATTTTATGTGGTGACCGTTTTCTAAGGCATTCTCAGCTAAAGCAGATTTCTCTGGATAGCGTAGGAAATAATACCTCTCATGTTCTTTCCTGCATTGTTCCACATTGCGCACTGTTTGTCCGATGTACTTCTGTCCGCACTCTCAAGGTATTTCGTAGACTCCAGGTGTTCTGAGACTTACTGCGTCTTTAACTGGTCTCAGTAATTGACGGATTTTCGTTGGAGGCCTGAAGACTGATTTGATCTTGTGTCTTTTCAACAGGCGGCTTATCTTGCCCAACACAGAGCCACAGAATGGCAGCAAAACAAGTTTCTTTTCCTGTTCTTCGTCGGTGGTCTTATTCTGATATTTCCCAGAAATCACTTCTTTCACTTAGTCCTGAAAACCTTGCGTAGGTGGCTTAGTTCATGGGGCAGGTTACCGTCGTCTGATATTACTCTTGCACGATGCAGCAATGTTTTCTAACACCATATCTCTAGTGCTATACTGATTTATTTTGCCTTTTGCTTTTTAATGTTACATCGTTGAGCTTCTGTAAATGTGTGTGATTGGATCGATAACACAAAATTGTATACTCCTTTCTTTGTAAAAACTTTGTTGTCATGATTTGATTGTATGCAATGTAGTGTATCTGTCATTTAAATTCTTTGTCCCATTTGGAGGGAACAAAACTTACTGTATATAATTCTAATTTCTGTGTGAATAATTTTTTGTAGAAATGTAAATATGTGCAAATGTTCTGTTTTATTGAATGAATTTGGTTGCTGTTATGTGAACTTCTGATCCTCACTTAGGGTTCTTAGTTTGTATGTAAAAGGTGTAGTGGTTCCCCTCGGGAACGGAACTGTGTAGCGCGCGCAAATTGTGGTTGGCCTAGGTAGAAAAGCTGGAACAAAAGTCTGTCGGGGACGAGCTACGAGTCGGGGACGAGCTATAAGTCGGGGACGAGCTACCAAACCGTGCACTGCCATGTAAAAGATGCATATTGTGCTGGTTACGAGAGAGGCTTTTTCTGCTACTTTCCAATGCCTCGGATGGGTGGATAAATAGCTGGAACTGTTTTGGAATTTGTATCTATCATCGCCACCAAGAACTGACAGAGTCCAGCAATTCTACCTGCAATTCCACCTACCAACATGCAGTTGCCACCACATTGCAATTCATTGCATCGGAATGCTACAGTGATGTACAGTGAAGGATCAGCTTATTGGAGGTGTTAGAGTGCTCAAATATAAGGTAATTTATAACTGAATTTATGTACCTACCTTGATTTTTCTCCTTATCATAACACCTCTCAGGTTCCTCTCCGTTTGAACTAAAGTGATTTCCGAGTGTCCTTACTGAAATAACATTAAAACCCAGTGTTTTGCTAATTGATGCCTCGTGAACATAGTTAAAAAAAAAGAAAGTTAAAGTTAATGTGGCAAGAGAGTGAGTTAAAGATAATGTTGCTTGCTGAAAATAATTTTCCTAGTAAAACTGCTTATTAATGTGTTGTTGCCAACTGCAAAATTAAAAGTTCTTAAGACTGAGGCTTATAAAGTTTTGCTTAGCAAATGATCACCTTGCCATCTGTACTAAATTCTAAAAGGTGAGTCAGTTTCTTGCAATTTTGTCAACATTGTGTTTCGCTGTAGTAAAAGTGGAAAACTGCAATGGTAGGAAATTATATGTTCATGATTGCTAAGTGTTTGTCTCTCTTGTGTATTGGAAGTGCATATTAATAGTATAAGTGGATCCACAGTTTGTCTATTGTGTTAATGCTCGGTAACAAGTAACGGAAAGACCATTAATTATGAAAATCATAATTTCTTTATTCAAATGATAGTGAGAAGCAACCTGTTAGTGGATTCCAATTAACTTTCATTTTAAATAGTAAAGTATTTAACTGAGAGAGACTTAACCTATGTACAATTTATGATCCTGCAGTGAATGTTAATAGTAATGATATAAAGACCATTCCGTTTGAACAAGTCCTGAAAGTCATAGAGTGTTTCGGTATCTGTTATATGTTTGCAAATAATTTGTGCTGCTCTAACTGTTAGTTTCAATCTTACTGTAAACATATGTATGTGTCACAGTTCATTGCACTCGCGGTGACAAAGTATAGGATGTGTGTATCCGTTAAAATTACTAGTAACTTTTTTCTTGAACGAGAATGTTAATCATTCTCTTGCCTAGTTAGGCTGGCGACCGTTTTCTTTATACGTTAAACAGTGCAGATAGGCAAAATTTTGTTTGTTACTGTTCAAATATTTACGTAGTTCTGACTTTCATTTCCGATAAGCCACCTCCGTTAGGTACAACACGGTCAACTTAACAAAATTCCTCTCAGAGGGTAACACTGCTCTGTTGCTTTATACCATAATTGCTTGAACAAGATAGTTTTATTTCACGACCTGCCTACAACTTTAAGGTTATGGTACAGCAGTAGCGGACGGTAGTGTTATAGTTTGTAATACTGTGCGCTTCTGTGCTGGATGATGATGGCTGGTGGCGTGCAGATACAGGTCTGTGTGGGTGGATTTTGTGTATACGCTGTGCCCAAGGCACCCATTTCGTTTGCGGTGGACAAGGACGTCGAGGAAGTGCAATGCATTATCTATTTTCCACCTCCATGGTGAACTGAATATTACTGTTGATGCCATTAAGGTGATCCAAAAACTCATCTAGTTTCTCGCGTCCGTGTGGCCAAATGACGAACGTGTCGTCGACGTATCGAAAGAAACACTTCGGCCTCAATGGCGCAGTATCTATGGCAATATCCTCAGAATTCTCCATGAAGAGGTTTGCAACAGCTGGAGCCAACGGGCTACCCATTGCTACGCCGTCTATCTGATCCTATTTCGTGTAAAACGGCCAGTATTACGATCAGACAGACGTTACACATGAGTGGAAATACTGGAGCATCAGCTTGGTAACGTTCAGTCTAGGTGCTCTTGATGTAATATTTTCAGTTCCTGTCGGAATACTTTACCTGTCATGCGGCACATTCCATTAATCCAGCGACTTACGCTAAACTTACGCTAGAACAGGACATTTATTGTACAATCTAACAGGCACACCCTGTATCTCTTGTCGAGTGTTTTGCCAATTCAAATATCACTTATTTCTCTACGTCACTTTAAATGACTAAGTCTTCTTAGTTGACTTAGATAAAACAAATACTGAGTGCTAGGTGGAGACGCCCAAGTGCGAGACAGTGCCTCGGTCAGTGGACCACGTAGTTCAGCACCGCTGGAAGAAACGGTAGACCATCTGTGACAAGATCTTGCACTAGTTTCAACGTCTTTGGCGTTACGCTCCTTTTCAGTGATTAATTTACGGGCACACAATTATTGTACGTTTGGACAACACGCGTGCTGGATTCGGCTGCTTGATATAGGACGCGTTTCACTGGAAATCCTATATTGCTGTTACCTCTAAGCCCCTCATAATTCGGCGAATGAAGCGCGATCTGGATTATTCTACAAACAGAAAGTAGCTTACTGCAGTCCAAAAATCGATGGTGAGCCGAATTTAGTTCGAATCACAAAACTGCGACAGGAAATTAATTCTCTGGATTGTCCCGTATTAGATAGGGATGGAGTATTCATTTTTTCCGCCCCTGTCCTGTAAAGCGCGACCCCCGTTTTATAACCATTTTTATAACGCTATAACGAAGAAATTAGACCAAAACCACTATTTTATGATAACATTTTCTTCTTAGGTTGCGGAGTCACCATGTATGAGTTTTGAAACGTTGTAGCAGATTAAACAGTGAATTTCATGTAACTTCACTATTTCTCTAAAGTGAATAATTTATTTTGTTAATGCTTTAAAGAAAATTCTTGAATATTTTATTACATTCTGGAATTTAAAATAAAATCCTTTAAAGAGTGTATTTATTGCCGGTTTCAATCATGTTATCGCATTTTGGTGTAAAATTATTCTCAACAGGCTATATGGCAGAATTATTGTTATGGCTGCAAATAAAATAACATGCACGCTGCTTTATTACTGCTTTTTACCTGTAGTAGAACAACCACATAAAACTAGTTTTATGAACGAAAAAGATGCCTGACTAAGATTCTTCGGATTTACCTTAAGGAAACATGACACATTAAAAATAGAGGTAACTAAAAAAAATTCGTTGGACCGACCATACAGTACTGCTCGTCTGTCTGGAAATTTTACCTCGTAGTACTAATGCCAGAAATAGAAACGATCCAAAAAGAACGCCGCATTCCGTTACGGGTTCATTTAGTCATCTCGTAACGGTTCGGAGATATTCATCAAAATCCAGTAGCAGACGCAACTAAAAGTGTGTTGTGTATCGTGCTGTCGGTTGTTGTTAAATATACGAGAAAGTACAATTCAAGATGACTCGACAATGTATTACTCCTACCCACTTGGTTCTGTGTAGTCAGATCTCCAACTAAGTGTATCCTGTGCAAACTTCTTCATCTTAGTATCTTTCAAGCTACATGTGTTTCAATCTGATTATTGTAACAGAGCCATGGTTTACACCACAATTTTTGACTCCCCCCCCCATACACACTTCCCTCCATTACTAAACTATTCCTTCCAGAATGAAATTTTCGCTCTGCAGCGGAGTGTGCGCTGATCTGAAACTTCGTGGCAAATAAAAACTGTGTGCTGGACGGAGACACGAAGTAGTTTGACTATTCCTTACCAGCTCATTATGTGTGTTATCGAACGATTCCTCCTCTTAGTCAAGATGTACCATAAATTTCTTTTATCCCTGATTCGATACAATACTATTACACTCAGCACAATCTAGCCATATAATCACCAACACTGTTCTGTAGCACCACATTTCAACAACTGCTGTTGCCCTTTTGTGTGAACAAAAGAGTATGGATTGTTGAATATATGTCTTTACTTTCTTTTTTCTAAGTTTTGATCTGATGATGGCAGAAGCGGAAATAAAGTTATGTAAACAAAAATAACTTAAGTGGTCTAGGTGGCATTGTTCACAAACCATTCACAGAAATCGCAAACTCACTTTGGAAATACAATGAAGAAGAAAACCTCAACACCAAAGAGGGGATGTGCGACATAAACGAAAGTTGGTAGACATGTTTCTACATCTGAAAGATTAGTTCTATTCAGATTGCGCGCCAGTCGCACAGAATTGGCGCTAGTAGTGCCACAATCTGATTTAACCACAATTTTAATGTTAATGTCCCATATAATTCCTTGCAGAAATGTTTCAGTAATAACTTGAGGCACTGCCATCGTTCTGCGCTACCGGCCCAACCCAATTCAACCGCTGGACTGCCCTGTCCGAACTCCAGAACTCAAGTGCTCTGGGCGAGCTACAAAACATGAGTGCTCTTTGCGAGCTACTCAACTCGACTTTTACTGCCAACACTGCTCTGTCCTGCGATTCTATTGTAGCATAGATACTCCATATCGCTGGCAGCGCGTGAGCAATCCATCGAAATTACGTCTGCTGAAGTGCGCTAGCGAATAGTAATGAACCCCTAATGAACCCCTTACACGTTGACCTGTTTTACTGCCATTCCTGAACTGTATTACAGCGGGTGTTTTCCAACAGGATAACGCTGACCCATACACCGCTGTTGAAACCCAACATGCTCTACACTGAAGAAGAAAACCTCAAAACCAAAGAGGGGATGTGCGACATAAACCTGCTCGATCACCAGATCTGTCTCCAGTTGAGCACATATGGGACATCATTAGACGAAAACTCTAGCGTCATTCATGAACATTATTAACCATCGCTGTATCGACAGACCAAATGCAACAGGCATCGAACTCCATCCCAGAAGCTGACATCCGGCACCTGTACAACACAACGTGCTTGTTTTCATCATTCTGGTGGCTACACCGTTTATTAATGTACCAGCATTTCACGTTTGTAATAGCTTATCTCCCTATTGCATTAACCAGTGATCTTACAGTGTTAATCAGTTACCTAGTGTTACCTAGACAAATGTATTACCAAAACTTCATTACTCTGTATTAATTATTTTTTGGTGCCTGGATTTTTTTCTGTCAGTATATATTTGCTTTGTTTTATTTAGATAAATCTTTAAGTGGGCACGATAAACCAAGAATTATTTACTCTTCCTTGTTTTAAGCTGTAGTATCCTCAGGGTCCACACTTTTCTCATTCTTCGAGAATTTTATTCCTTCTCGCTTCCTGTCCACTGTCTTCCAGTTCTTCACTATTTCCTGTTCTGAAAGCCTGCATTTCCTGTTGCTGTTATAAAGGTTTTGAGAATAACGCATGGTCCAGATGTGCTGTATTCGGTTAGGTTAGGTTAGTGTTTTTTAACGTCCCGTCGACAACGAGGTCATTAGAGACGGAGCACAAGCTTGGGCTAGGGAAGGATGGGGAAGGAAATCGGCTGTGCCCTTTCAAAGGAACCATCCCGGCATTTGCCTGAAACGATTTAGGGAAATGACGGAAAACCTAAATCGGAATGGCTGGAGACGGGATTGAACCGTCGTCCTCCCGAATGCGAGTCCACTGTGCTAACCACTGCGCCACCTCGCTCGGTGTGCTGTATTCCTTTTATTATCTATGGAATTGGCTAATTTGAAAGTCTGGTCATTTTCAAGCACGTATCTTAAGCTTCCAGCTTCATTTTACATTATAACATATCGCTGGTACACGAGGACAGGAATACATACTACTTCTGTACACATTCGTGAAATGAAGCTAGAAACTTTTATAACTACCTGAAAATGACCAAAGGATGAAATTGGCCAACCACATAGGTAATAAAAAGAAGATTGTCCACCTGGACTATCAGTTCATCCTCAAAACACGTTGAGGCTGTGAACAACCAAAAACTAAAATCCTATTCGAGAGTTCTGTTTCGCATTGTGTCCATCTTGACGCCTTCATTTTCAATCTCTCTTTCTGCTTCTCTCCAACATGTTATATTGCATTTGTAATTTGTTTTGTAAATCAAAGATTTGTTCAGGCATTATTTAACTGGAATATGCGTTCATAGAATTTTAATCTGCTTTTTCTCATTACATCTGTTAACATTTAATTTTCGGATAAGGTTCTGTATTAGATCTTAATCTGTGTTCTGATTCAGTTCTGCTTTAGGGTTCTAGTATTATTCCTTAGATTCTTCTTTCTGTTGAAGCTAATCCATCAAGGTCTGTAATTCAATGCTCCTTTTAGGTCCTAGTACTTTTCCTTGTATTCTTCTTTCAGTTCGAGCTAATTTGTCGAGATTTCCACTGAACAGAATATTTCAGTCTGCCCATAGTGTTTCAGGTTTTTGTTCCGGAAAGAATATTTTTAAGACCTATGGTTCCTGTTATTTGAAAGGCTCTATCCATTTATGTATTCTAGTTTCTGCTGTCGTCTTTTCCTTCATTTATTTGATGTCCATTTTCCCAGACAGTTAAAAAATCTACTTCACGTATTATGTCATTATTTATTTTAAGCTTTTGGATTAAATTATGTTTTCATAAACTATCTCCTTTTTCAAATGATATTTTTAATTCTGCTCTTTATGCTTGTGTTTGGAGTTCTGTGATTTGTTCTTGTGCAGTTTCAAGTCTATAATTGAAGCATGCACACGCTATACGATCTACAGTGATCTTGTGTGTCTTTCTTTCTAGTCTTATACCTTAGTATTTATGAGTTTTCTGTATCTTGTAATAATTTTCAATAATGATCATTGCCTTACGCGCAATTTTATTTACTTTATTAATATGGTCTTCCTGTCTGAACAGTTTATCTTCTCAATTTCGCTTTGGTACAAGGATACATTCAAATAACCTTCAGAAAGACTTTCCAACACTTAAATTTGTGTGCTACGTTGAAAGGGGGTAGCCCAGTTTCATTTTGTTTTTCATATGAAATTGCTCTGTAGCCTCGTCTGTATGTTGTGCAGATGGTTTTTCTGTGCGCTTAGTCCCTTGGAAAGAAAATATGCGTATTACGACAATATTTATTTTGTGTAATAACCAGGATTCTCTCCCCTTTCACTCTACATCCAACAACAATCTCTGAAAGTGTGAATGTGTGTGTGTGTGTGTGTTTAAATCTCCCGGTGAGGGGAACGGAGACTTTGTTGTGCTCTCTGGTTGTGTGATGTTAACCTTGACAATCATCTTCAGAGAGGTCTTTTTTCTCCGATTGATTATGAGCTCCTCCCCTACTTCCTTAAAAAGTATTTGTTTCAACTGCCATTGGCTGGCGTTTTTGAACGGTACTCTGGATTCCGTCGCCGAGCTTGCAAGTATGAATGTTCCTTGGAACATACTTTCGTATTATTTCTGCTTCGGTTAGTGAGAGCATATACTTGTCTTCTGCTAGAAAGTCGCTTCACTAATTTCATTAAATGCTCGGGAGTGGAATTTTTTCCTTTAATTTTCGCGAGTGGTGTTTGAACTTGAGTTCTTCCTTTGTTATTATCAATACCGACCACGTGCCACCACGACTGGTCATCCTTTAACTGAGAACCTTTCCGCATTTATTTAAAACCAATATTTTCTTCATTTGCAAGCATAATAATGATGGTACAAATTAATTTCTTGCAACATAACTAGACTGATGATTTTTTGCAACGAGCCTCGTACAGAAGAAAGGTAATCGAATCTATCGCCTTCAGCGCGCAGTTCATACTCCTTATGTGTGCTTGCGTGAATTTAATTGTGGGATTCGCAGTTATTTCTCCATTTCATGTGTAGGAACCTTTGTGTGAGTCGATCACCACTTGTGGACAAATCGTCATAACACGGTCATAACAGTCCTAGAAACCTACACATTGTGTTGCTAGTTATTTACATAACGTGCGAGATATAAATATCTAAGTACGGCAGTAGTCAACGTAGTTTCTTATTTAAATAAACATCCTGTTGTGGGTTGGCAGGAGAGCCAACACCGGGTACTAGAGGAAGCCGAGAGGCACGCGTTTTAGCTCACGCAGGCTGGCGTGAGGTCTGGAACAGGACAAGGAAATTGGACTTTAGAAAAACGGACGTAGCTGGTGGAATACTTAACTTTAATCCATTAATGATGAGTGTCGCTCTTGACTGTACATGACTCAGTATCAATAGTAACCGGTAATGGCGTCTTGCTAGGTCGTAGCAATTGACGTAGCTGAAGGCTATGCTAACTATCGTCTCGGCAAATGAGAGCGTATTTTGTCAGTGAACCATCGCTAGCGAAGTCGGTTGTACAACTGGGGCGAGTGCTAGGAAGTCTCTCCAGACCTGCCGTGTGGCGGCGCTCGGTCTGCAATCACTGATAGTGGCAACACGCGGGTCCGACGTATACTAACGGACCGCGGCCGATTTAAAGGCTGCCACCTAGCAAGTGTGGTGTCTGGCGGTGACACCACACGTCCCATATCGCAATATAGCAAATACAATCCTGGAAATTGAAATAAGAACACCGTGAATTCATTGTCCCAGGAAGGGGAAACTTTATTGACACATTCCTGGGGTCAGATACATCACATGATCACACTGACAGAACCACAGGCACATAGACACAGGCAACAGAGCATGCACAATGTCGGCACTAGTACAGTGTATATCCACCTTTCGCAGCAATGCAGGCTGCTATTCTCCCATGGAGACGATCGTAGAGATGCTGGATGTAGTCCTGTGGAACGGCTTGCCATGCCATTTCCACCTGGCGCCTCAGTTGGACCAGTGTTGGTGCTGGACGTGCAGACCGCGTGAGACGACGCTTCATCCAGTCCCAAACATGCTCAATGGGGGACAGATCCGGAGATCTTGCTGGCCAGGGTAGTTGACTTACACCTTCTAGAGCACGTTGGGTGGCACGGGATACATGCGGACGTGCATTGTCCTGTTGGAACAGCAAGTTCCCTTGCCGGTCTGGGAATGGTAGAACGATGGGTTCGATGACGGTTTGGATGTACGGTGCACTATTCAGTGTCCCCTCGACGATCACCAGTGGTGTACGGCCAGTGTAGGAGATCGCTCCCCACACCATGATGCCGGGTGTTGGCCCTGTGTGCCTCGGTCGTATTCAGTCCTGATTGTGGCGCTCACCTGCACGGCGCCAAACACGCATACGACCATCATTGGCACCAAGGCAGAAGCGACTCTCATCGCTGAAGACGACACGTCTCCATTCGTCACTCCATTCACGCCTGTCGCGACACCACTGTAGGCGGGCTGCACGATGTTGGGGCGTGAGCGGAAGACGGCCTAACGGTGGGCGGGACCGTAGCCCAGCTTCATGGAGACGGTTGCGAATGGTCCTCGCCGATACCCCAGGAGCAACAGCGTCCCTAATTTGCTGGGAAGTGGCGGTGCGGTCCCCTACGGCACTGCGTAGGATCCTACGGTCTTGGCGTGCATCCGTGCGTCGCTGCGGTCCGGTCCCAGGTCGACGGGCACGTGCACCTTCCGCCGACCACTGGCGACAACATCGATGTACTGTGGAGACCTCACGCCCCACGCGTTGAGCAATTGGGCGGTACGTCCACCCGGCCTCCCGCATGCCCACTATACGCCCTCGCTCAAAGTCCGTCAACTGCACATACGGTTCACGTCCACGCTGTCGCGGCATGCTACCAGTGTTAAAGACTGCGATGGAGCTCCGTATGCCACGGCAAACTGGCTGACACCGACGGCGGCGGTGCACAAATGCTGCGCAGCTAGCGCCATTCGACGGCCAACACCGCGGTTCCTGGTGTGTCCGCTGTGCCGTGCGTGTGATCATTGCTTGTACAGCCCTCTCGCAGTGTCCGGAGCAAGTATGGTGGGTCTGACACACCGGTGTCAATGTGTTCTTTTTTCCATTTCCAGGAGTGTAGTTCCATACATTTCCCAGACAAAAACAAGAATGCAGATATCTTCCTTCCTAGTGCCTCGAGAGCCTTTTTCAGAATGAGGGTGCCACGATTACTGGTCGCGCGCGTTACGCAGCTTTGCAATATCTCTAAACGAGGCTGTCTTGCACCGTGGGTGCCCCGTGCTCTGGTAGCGAGTATAAACAGAACGCGACACTAGACGCCTTGCATACACAAAGCAAGCCGGCACGGAGGGGCCGCTGTTTATTTATCTCGGCCATCGCTCGGAGTTCCATTAAGGCAGCACGGCTCATTCTGGCCTGAGAGTTCGTTGCCGGCCGCAGCGGAGGAAACAGCAAACGAGGACAAAGACCCGAAATACAGGCGGCGGCCACTCGAGCACTTGTTCACAGCATTGCTATGACGAAGAAGCAGAAATCTGCGCCACCACATCAAACAGTGGTCTGCTACCGAGCATCGTAGCTCCTCTGTTCCTTTTCGTAGTTAGGCGCTATTTAGTCGCCAATTCCTTACTGTAATAAATCACATTATTACAGTCAGCGGATTTGATTATCTTAACCAAATACTGGCGGCGATTGGAGGTTTACTCCAAGCCGCAGCGTTGACTGGAACTTCTTTCAGGTTATTGTCTTCGAGAGAAGGGCAAATGTAGTTGTCGTAACTCCACACAAATTTTAAAAATAGATATACGTACGTATATATGTATCTTCCACATCTACTCCTGAACCACTGGACAGATTTCAACCAAACTTGGAGTAAATCATTTACTGTACGGAAAGAATCAGTGTGAGGGTAAGGTTCAAATGGTTCAAATGGCTCTAAGCCACTATGGGACTTAATATCTGAGGTCATCAGTCCCCTAGTCTTAGAACTACTTAAACCTAACTAACCTAATAACATCACACACATCCATGCCAGAGGCAGGATTCGAACCTGCGACCGCAGCAACAGCGCGGTTCCGGACTGAAGCGCCTAGAATCGCTTGGCCACAGCGGCAGACTGTGAGGGTAAGAACCACCCATGTATCAAAGGAGTGGGGATGGGGTGAAAAAGCAGTGCAGCCAACTACGTGATAACTCCCATAATGTAGTCGCCCAGTATTTGGGAATGAGAGCACTTAAGAGAGCCGCAAAAAACGTTACTCATAATTTCGAACCATTAAGAAACTTTTTTTCTCTGACAACCCAAACAAAATGATGATAGGAAAAAAATTAATCGTTTACTACATTTTCGCTGTTCATGCTGAATAACTGCAGAATAGTGAATGACGTATTGATTTATAACTTCTTTACCAGTAATTCTGTTCCGAACATATTTCGGTAGACAGTATCCATATATGCCGCTGAATGTGCCTAGAAAACTATGTCGTTCCACGACAAATAATTCAGGAGATATGCTGTCATAAACTATAAGATGCGTGAAAACTGCGGCATCTTGCATGGCGTTTTAATTAATAACTTCATTACTGCTAACACTATGCACAGAACATTTCTCAACCAGTAGTCACATATACCACTGGATACACCGACAAAATCATATCATTGTACCGCACATAGTTCTGGATATACGATTTCATTAGCATTGTGCTGCATGAAAGTGAAACCGCTGGGTGAAATTCTTTGGGCATACAGGTGAAATATGTGTACAAATAGTTGTGAAATTTGTTAAATATGTATGACATATATTCAACAAGCGTGTATGAGCTCAAAGTCATGGGTAAACGATTATCATCAAATTTGGCACACACATTATTTATTATCTTGAAAGAAATACTGTAGGTTTAAGAACCAGCAACCTACTATTGGGATGAGTGTGATAACATCCAGAGAGAAGGAGGGATGAGGACATGGGCAGACAGCAATGGGGAAGGAGGAGGCAGGCACAGATAGGAGGACGATATAGGGTAGGGTGGATGGACAGAGAGGAGAGGAGGAGATGGACAGAGAAAGGAAAGAGGGGGAGATGAAAAGAGAGAGAGAGAGGAGATGAGGAGATGCACAGGAAAAGGAAAGGGGAGGAGATGGTCTGGGAGTGAGGAGAATAAGATGGACAGAGAGAGGGAATGACATGGACAAAGAGTGGGGGCTACGGGAGGTGGACTTCCGCAAGGCGTTCGATACAGTTCCCTACAGTCGTCTAATGAACAAAGTAAGGGCATATGGACTATCAGACCAATTGTGTGATTGGATTGAAGAGTTCCTAGATAATAGAACGCAGCATGTCATTCTCAACGGAGGGAAGTCTTCTGAAGTAACAATGATTTTAGGTGTGCCTCAGGGGAGTGTCGTAGGACGTTGCTATTCGTATTATATATAAATGACTTTGTGGATAACATCGGAAGTTCACTGAGGCTTTTTGCGGATGATGCTATGGTATATCGAGAGGTTGTAACAATGGAAAACTGTACTGAAATGCAGGAGGATCTGCAACGAATTGATGCATGGTGCAGGGAATGGCAATTGAATCTCAATGTAGACAAGTGTAATGTGCTGCGAATACATAGAGAGAAAGATCCTTTGTCATAGCAGGTCAGCAACTCGAAGCAGTTAATTCCATAAATTATCTGGGAGTAGGCATTAGGAGTGATTTAAAATGGAATGATCAGTTGATCGTCGGTAAAGCAGATGCCCGACTGAGATTCATTGGAAGAATCCTAAGGAAATGCAATCGGAAAACAAAAGAAGTAGGTTACAGTACACTTGTTCGCCCACTGCTTTAATATTGCTCACCAGTGTGGGATCCGTACCAGAGAGGGTTGATAGAAGTGATAGAAAAGATCCAACGGAGAGAGCGCGTTTCGTTACAAGATCATTTAGTAATTGCGAAAGCGTTACGGAGATGATAGATAATCTCCAGTGGAAGACTCTGCAAGAGAGACGCTCGGTAGCTCGGTACGGGCTTTTGTTGAAGTTTCGAGAACATACCTTCACCGAGGAGTCAAGCAGTATATTGGTCCCTCCTACGTATATCTCGCGAAGAGACCAGGAGGATAAAATCAGAGAGATTAGAGCCCACACAGAGGCATACCGACAATCTTTCTTTCGACGAACAATACGAGACTGAAATAGAAGGGAGAACCGATAGAGGTACTCAAAGTACCCTCCGCCACACACCTGTAGATGGCTTGCGGAGTATGGATGTAGATGTAGATAGGCCACGGAAATCATGGGTAAGGAGAAGGTGGACAAACAGAAGACTGGAATAAATACTTATGTGGGCAATGCCGGATACTCAGCTAGTAATCACTATAAGAAGAAATCTTTCACCGGCAGGGAAATTTATCGAAAGATGTTTTTGGAGTTATATAGAATCTTTGTGCCAGCACTGCAGCTCTGTTGGTGGAGTAATCTGAATGCAAACGTTATTACGAATAAATTTTTTTCTGTCCTGTTTCCGTCCCTGCAATTTCTTTCAACAGGTTCCCTTTTTCTCATGCTGAAAACTAAGAACATCCAGAAGATATTGCGTATCAGGGACAATATTACTATTTTGCTAATAATTTTATGCATAACCATGGAGGAAAGAGCAGTCTGGACATTTGCCAAGGAATACCAAAGAAAAATCTCAAAATAAAAATCGTTTTGTGTCAAGAAATAAAACAGTATAACAAATCGCTCAAGGAGGTGAAAAAAAAATTGATAAAATACAATCGTTTAAAAATGCAGCCAAAATATTCTTCTTAAGTATCGCATCATACAGAATTCACATTACAACACACATCACACTGTAAAGCTTTTTCAAGAAAATTATGTACCTGTAGTGCCTGATAGTATTGTCAGTCCTCTGAGAACGACGTAAGACTCGTCGGGGAGGGGGGGGGGGGCAGGAGGGGTCGAAATGCTGTTTCAGTTTTTCAGGTGGAAGGAGGAAAGAAACTGAAGTGCATGAGACAAAGTTTTCGGAATAGATTCTAAATAGACCATAGTGCAAGGGGTAGAGCAGGAGGTTAGCCGTTCAGGAGTTGCTACCAGGTATTCTTAGCGTGTGCAGCAATGAATAGAAAATTGCGTCTTTTGTTATGAAACACGTGCAGCAAACTTTGTGAAAATCAAAGGACATGGTGCTGTAAGGATCAACCGAATGAGGCAATGCAGTTGCTAGGACACAGTCACATTTGCATGGATATGGTTTGCTCTATCTTGCAATCCTGATTCAGTTTTTCTGTCATTTCCCTATATTATTTCAGGCAAATGCTCGTTTCGTTCCTTCATGTCTGTCGCCGACTATCTGTACTATTGTCACAAAAGTGTAATTATATATTCTTTGTGTATGTACAGGGTGACAATTATTGAACTGTATTGAAAAACGTAAATTAATTACAAACTACGGCTCGCACACACTTTATTCACTATGTAAACGTCGCTACACATATTCGGATTTAAGTTATGACCTGTTCGATATGACTGCCATCACTGGCGATGATGTGGCGCAGACGACCAGCGAAATTCTGCATGACCCGCTGAAGTGTCGATAACCTCCTGAATGGCTGTTTTCAGCTCAGCAGTGGTGTTGAGGTTATTTCTGTACACTTTGTCTTTCATGTAGCCCCACAAAAAGAAGTCGCATGTGTTCACATCTAGAGAATATGGCGGTCAATCGAGGTCCATGCCAGTGGCCTCCGGGTGTCCCAGAGCCAGAATAAGAAGCCCCAAGTGCTCCTCCAGGACTGCTTGGATGGGGTCGAGCAGCGTCTTGCTTGAACCACATCTTGTCTAAATCAGGGTCACTTTGTATAATTGGGATAAAATCATCTTCCAAAACCTTCGCTTGCCTTTGGTATCCCACCTTCCTTTCAAGGAACATCGCACCAATTATTCCATGACTGCACATTGCACAACACGCAATCAGCCGTTGAGGGTGAAGAGACTTCTTGATCGCGGAAAGCGGATTCTCAGTTACCAAAATGCGCCCATTTTGCTTATTGAAGAACCCATCAAAATGAAAATGGGATTCTTCCCTAAACCAAACCACACAGCGCATACTAATTCCCATCATGCCCTGCGGCCAACCGTGAAGTTTGAACGTCCTAACGCAAATCATTCAGAAGTTATGACGATTTTATTTCACGTAATTCAATAATTGTCAACCTGTATATTTTCGAGCTATTTATTTTCACTCTATTACATTGGCAAAAGTTATAACATTGTAAGATGATCCATGGTTGAATAAATAAATATATAAATAAATAAGTAACACTCGCATTCTTTTGCTTGCACGTCTGGATTTACTGCATTCAGAGTTGTTACCATGCAGTGTCGCAGTTCACCCAAGGTTGTCGTCATCGGAAGCATATAGGCGGAGGATTTCACAGAATCCTACAAACCATACGTAGTGTTTGGGTAAAAATATAGAAACACCGGGATAGGTACATAATTGTACGTAAAGATGATAGCCAAGCCTGCAGGTTGTGGTGTTGTATTCGACTACGAACAGCACCTGTGCCATGTCCTCAATAGGTCGCAAGTATGTGTCTTGGTCAGAACAGCTATCTTTGTTGTTGTAAGTGCGTTATCTCGAAGTTCCATGCATTCGAAAGTGGGCAAATTGTTGGTGCTCGTGTTATGTTTGCTCCCGTAACCAAGGTAACTGAAGAGCTCGTGTCTCAAGAGGCACTATATCGAACATTTATTCCTTCTTAAAAGGAGAACGGATAAACATCATCAGGTATGTCAAAGCACGGACCAAACTGTGTTTTGACTGATTGCGACGAACGCACACTGAAGAGGGCTGTGAAGAGAAATAGAGGACGATAGTAGCAAAAGCCACTCCAGAAATGAATGTCACTTTTGCGAATTCTGTCTGCGTCAAAACAACACGAAGGGAGCTCCTTAAGAAGGGAATTGCACCGCGAGCTGGGATTCGAAAATCACAGATCAGTGAAGCAAATATCCGTAACAGTAAGACGTGTGCCAGAGCTATAAAACTTGCACTATTGGTCAATGGAACAACGTCGTTTGGTCGGATGGGTCTCG
This sequence comes from Schistocerca americana, assembly GCF_021461395.2. Lineage (NCBI taxonomy): Eukaryota > Metazoa > Arthropoda > Insecta > Orthoptera > Acrididae > Schistocerca > Schistocerca americana. Next base: position 156,966,965 of record NC_060119.1, on the reverse strand, counting down.
ATGCACACCGTTTCCAAACTGTTTCATAGTGTACGTCCCAAAAGTCAAACATGGTTGGTGCAGCCATATCGTTGAATTACATAGGCCCCACGGTTGCCCTGCAAGATCGCATTACTGGCAAGTATTGTATGGCCATTTTGTCTGATGAGGTCCATCTCATGACGAATGGCTCCTGGTGAAACAGCTCGCTCCGCCCAGGAGTGGTTTAGTGAGAACGACGATGAATTGTGTCCTCTCTGCTGGTCACGTAAGACACCAGATCTTAGCATTAGTGAGCCTTTCTGGTTGAATTTGCAGAGAAGAATGCGTGATAGCTATCCACCTCCATCTTTGTTACCCGAACTTTCCATTATTTTTCAGAAAGACTGGAATACGATTACCCTGAAAACCATACAGGACGTGTAATTATCCATTCCGAGACGACTGCAAGTTGCTTTAAATCCTAATTAGGCACAGTAATGTGTTGGGTTTTTGTTGTTTCCATATCCTTGTCCACCCTCTATGTAATGGGGTATGGGAGCCCAGTGGTGGAGAGCGAGTTTGCTTTGTGCGATCCATTGTCGTGGTAACTCATTGTTAAGAAATGTAGAGGTGCTCCTCAGTCCTTATGAAAAATGAAATTCTCGGCGCATTGTGGCAACTGTGGGAAAAAACATATCTCTAGTGTATCAGGCACCTGATTTCTACTTGCGTCCTTTCCGCAAAATTGGGTAGAGCGTAAATCTGTTCTCGAGAAACTGCACTACACTAAATAAGCTCTGAAGAGCTTCCTTCGTGCTCGACTGTGTTATGGGCTATGACGCAACTGTGTTCGCAATATTGTTATGTTGTGTCGGCTGACTGTTCCATTTAATCGGAATATAGTCTCAGTATTGTTCACTAAGCGAAAAAGGAAACGAATTCACAAAACACTGAACTCTATTGTTTATCATCATCATCATCATCATCATCATGGTTTCTGGCAATTGAAACCGATATGCTTTCAAACAGGAAGTTTGCCGCAAACACTCCAGACACACAGATGGCAAATGACCATCTCCAGTCTCTTACTAAGAGACTTCTGTGGAATGCGTTCTGCGTCCTGAACGGACACATAGCGATGAACTGTGTATTATTCTTCACTTAAATAAGTGTCCTGAAACTGCTGAACCTTCGACGAATGCCTTGAGGTGTAGGAGGTCTAGAGGTATTCTTTTGATTAAAACCACTCCACATAGTTGTAAATGAATTCTACCTCTTGAAACTGAGACAGAAACACGCCTTTTTTTGCTGTGGTATCGCCATACCCACACATCAATCAATGGGTAATAAACGAGACAGAAGCTAGCTGCAACACGGAAGCACTACCGGAGACCGTAAGAACCGCAGCTTATACATGTCACGAAAAGAGCCTTTAATTTCTATGTGTAAGTTACAATTCACCCAAAGTTCATAAGTTCATTCATTCAGAAGATTCAGTCATGTGAAATCGAATGAATCTCTTTATCACACTCTCGATTTTTTAGAAGGTATCACATAGTGTTATCGACTCAGTGTTAATGATGAGCCATATGTTTGACCCAGACGCATAATCCCGTCAGATGTGCTGGCAGCTCAGGTGATTGCCACTCAGCATCTCATACGAATTCATGAATATCAATTGCATTTGCTCGCAGATAATCAAGCTGCAATCCTGTACGTGCCCCAGGCATCTGGATGACATTTTTGAAATTATCCAATATGATTGAGAATAACGAAGCAATTATTTATCATTTTCACATTTCATCATAATGTAGGCAGCTTAAATCTTTTGTTCACTTAGGAATGAGTTTGACTGTGCAAGATGACGAATACGTTCTGGTGGAAGATGTAAATGATTCCATAAATTAGAATTCAAGACATAACGGGTTAGTTCTGTGAGTAACGGAAAATGTATTACTTTTCAGCCTTAACCCATTATATCCCAGAATTAATTTTTGATTTTTTTAGATTTTGATAAAATTTCAGGTCCACAACCCACATGGGTTAATAATCACAGTATGAATGTTAATCTATAATGGTGACCTTAAATTCATAACTTTTTTTAACGTATGATACATCATAAAGTGGGCAGTAATGCGTAAAATTATTAAGGTATGATATACATACCATACGGTCGGCAGTAAGCGGTATAATATCTTACACAATTTTATCACATGTAATATGTTGAATGTTTCGTGATTATCATTCACTACACGAATAAATGAAGAAAAAATACAATAATAATTTCCAGGTACTGAAATGATCGATTTATTTATATTTTAAAGTTACATTATTTATTTATACATTAAGTATACATGGCAAATTCATATAGTAGAACCAACAAAATAAATGTGCTGCATTACATGAAGTACGGAAGACATTGCAGTAACAAAGGACAAACGTGAAAAATACATCTATTAGACAAGTCTTCTCAACGCCAGTGATACAGAATGAAACAGTGCTTTGGATGGAGTCTCACATTGCTTTTTACGCAGTGAAATTCTGTGCATTTACCACACTGTCCACAACTTCTTTGACTACTCTGCTCATCAGTCATGTGTCCAGCATTATCAAATATTACGTCTTCTTACACCTGTGACAGGAATCTTGGCCTCACATCTCTTGGCTTTTCAATGTTGGACGATATCAGAATTGAAAGTACAATGCGTCTCGTAAATTCCAGTAAGCTTACACTGTTATTTTTTTGCTGGTATATGATCCACATATTCACAACAGCACCATTTATGCAGAACCTGATCATTGGCCAGTACCATTTCTTTGATTCTGTTCGAAACCAGTATAGACGTAGTAGATTGTCAAAAGGATCTACCGTCCCATGTGGCGATTATATTTTTGTACAAGCGAAGGCTGAGATACGGAAATCTTTTTTGAGGAGGAGGAGGGAGAGATTAGTGTTTAACATCCCGTCGACACCGAGGTGCCCCCAGGGGCTCAGCATTCATTTGCTGAGCACGGGCTTGGCGACCCCGGGGTCCTGAGCTGGGGACTGGTCAGCGCCGCCAGTCTCCTGTCGCCGTAACCCCCGGACATGCTTCAGCGACCACCGTATGGCGCGGCGGTGGAATGTTGTGTGCTGCGGGGAATGGTAATCTTGGCTTGACCGCCTGGATTGCGACGAAGGCCATCCTCTATAAAAAACCCTCAATCTTACGGTGTGCTCCGCGCCTATGAGATGCATGGCTGTTGGGGTGGAACAGTCGCAAGCGGGCAACCTCTGGGGCACCTGCCGCACCCCAGTTGTATAAGGCTTACTCAGGCACGCGGGGCTCTGTCTGAGCGGACCTTTAGTTCCCTAGCTGCTCGTGGGACCGCAATGGACTCTTCGACCTCTACATTTCCCCCTACCAGTGGATTGGGTGGGCCACTGGTAGGAAAACACACCCCAGCGAAAAAGCGAATTTGTGCAGTGAGTCCTCCAGCGCCTGGTGTTGCTAGAGATTTATCAAACTGTCGTAACAGAGCACATGCTGATAATCAGAATGTGTTTTTGACTATTAAACGGAAGGAGGGTAGCTTTGAGAGGGTGTCTCCCTTTTACAACCACAAAGGTCTTGAGGGAATTGCAGGAACACTGAAATCTGTGAAGCAACTGCGCAATGGGACTCTGTTAGTTGAGACTTCTAGTTCCCATCAAGTCACTTCTCTTCGGAAAGCAACCTGTCTCGGAGAGTACGCTATCGAGACCGAGCTGCAGCCCACTCTGAACTATAGTGAGGGTGTTGTGACATGTAGGGACTTGGTGGATATCCCCACAGACGAGCTAAAATCTGAGTGGGCTGACGAAGGTATTGTTGACGTGCAGCATATTATGAAACGAGTCGATGAGGGCCTAGTCAAATCCGACTCATTTATTCTCACCTTCAGTTGCCCGAGACTCTCAGAGCATGTTAAAGTGGGGTTCTTACGTTTGCCACTACGGCTATATTTTCTCAACCCAATGCGCTGTTTTAAATGTCAGCGCTTTGGGCATACTACGTTGGGGTGCAATGGGATAGCCACTTGTGGTAAATGTGGTCAGCCTGCCCATGAAGGAGCCGATTGTTCATCGCCTGTGAAGTGCGTGAATTGCTCTGGGAGTCACCCTGTCTGGAGCCGGGTCTGCCCCATCTATCTCGAAGAACGGAAGATACGGGAGATTAAAACATCTAAGCACATCCCCTATGGTGAGGCCAAGAAGCTCTTTAAGGCCATGCAACCTCCTGTGTTTACAACATATTTCGCTTTCGCTCTGAAAAAACCGGTACTAATGGCCACTGTTGCTACCCAAACGGAGGTTGCTAGTGTTAGCACTAATACCTGCGTTTGCCAGTGCACTTGTGCTGCTGCGGTTGTTTTGCAACCTGCGGCTCTCCCCGCAACGTCTGACAAGGCTGTGGTTGCTGACATTGGGGTACTTCCCGCCTCTCCCCATATGGCGCCTTCTGCCCAGGCGAGTAAAGCTCCAACTGTTGACAAGGCTCTGCATTCTAAGCCCCCCCAAGACAAAGACGCCGAAGGTGAAGGTTTTGCCACCTGAGGAGACTAGTCAGGGTCGGTCCGATGACGAGGCCATCGTACTGTCTGACATCTCCCGTGGGTCGTCATCGGAGCTCATGGACATTGATGTCGACCGGGGGCGATCTTCTCGCCCCAGGAATAAATCTCCGGCCAGTACGGGCTCTCCTCCAAAGCACAGAGGCAGGGTGAAAGTTCAGTCACCCTGATCACTGGCTCCCATATTACAGTGGAGCCTGAATGGGTTCAGGACGCATGTGGCCGAATTACAACTCCTTGTACGAGAGTGCCCTTTGTGCTTATGTCTCCAAGAGACACATTTTCGGGCCACTGATGCTCTTTCTTTACGGGGCTATACCATATATCGAAAAGACGATGTGACGGGGGAAAGGGCAAAGGGTGGTGTTGCGGTTTTTGTCCGTGACATGCACCCCTCATCTGAGCTCCCTCTCGTTACAGACTTGCAAGCAGTTGCAGTTGACCTTGTTGTGGGTCGGAGGCTCACAGTCTGTTCAGTTTATTTACCACCTCAGGATGCGATAGACTCTGAGGTTCTCACAGCCCTTATTATCCAACTCCCCCGCCCATTTCTTCTTCAATGCTCATAATGTCTTATGGGGCTCTCTGACTACTTGCCCCAGGGGTCGCATTCTGGAAAGCCTCATGATGTCTGAAGAACAGTGCATCCTCAACTCTGGTGCTCCCACTCATTTCTGTACTGCTTCCGGGTGGTCATCGGCTGTTGACCTTTCCTTTTGCTTTCCAACACTCGCGGATTCTGCTCTGTGGGAGGTTGTTGCTGACCTCCATTCTAGTGACCACTTCCCCCTTTGGATTCGCCTCTTGGATGAGGCTGTGGCATTACCAGTGCCGCCCCAGTGGCACATCTGCAGAGCTGACTGGACACTTTTCAGCCAACTGGCTGTTTTGGAACACCGTGCCAGCGTCCACTAATGGGTAGACCATGTTACAGCCGTGATCTCCCATGCTGCTGAATTGTCAATCCCACGGTCATCCGGTCATCCCAAGAGGCGTCCTGTCCCTTGGTGGACCACTGAGTGCCGCTCAGCCATCCGAGCCCGCCGTGCAGCTCTGCGCCGCTTCAAGTGCCGTCCCTCAGCTGACAATCTTGCGGCCTTTCGGGTGTCAAGGGCCAAAGCGCGGCGAGTGATTAAAGAGAGCAAACGACAGTCATGGCAATCGTTCTTGAACTCCATCTCCCGCTTCCCCAGTTCTGCGAAAGTATGGGAAGCCATCAGGAGGATTTCCGGGAAACTCAGCCAACTACCTGTCACGGCATTGCTGCATCAGGGATGTCTCCTCACGGCGCCGAGAGACATTGCCCAGACACTGGCCATGCATTTTGCGGAATCTAACGCCACTATTAACTGTGATCCAGATTTCTGCCGCTACCGCACTGCCATCGAGAGGGGTCACTTGGACTTCCGGTCTCCAAATTCTGAACCCTATAACTGCCCCTTCACAATGTGGGAACTGGATTCGGCGCTGTCTGTGGCTCATGATACTGCGCCTGGTCATCATCAAATCCGGTACAGCATGCTGCAGCACTTGTCACTGCCTTCCAAGGAAGTTCTCCTGAATTGTTTTAATATGATATGGTTATCTGGCACGTACCCTGACTCGTGGAGGGAGGCGATTTTGATTCCCCTCCTCAAACTGGGGAAGGACCGAACGCATCCCAGTAGTTATCGAAGTATTGCTTTGACGAGCTGTGTCGGGAAGACGTTGGAACGCATGATCAACCGTCGCCTGGTTTGGCTGCTCGAGACCAGGCAGCTCCTTAGCCCCTCTCAGTGTGGCTTTTGCAGATGTCGTTCAACTATAAACAACTTGACCCTGCTTGAGACGGCCATCCAGCAGGCCTTCCTACGTAACCAGCATTGTCTAGGTGTATTCTTTGACATTAATAAGGCATATAACACTACTAGGCGCCGCCTTATCCTCAATCAACTCCATGAGTGGGGCTTTCGTGGCCGTCTCCCCATCTTCACTCGGTCCTTTCTTTCCCACCGCCTCTTTCGATATTGGGTTGGTAATGTGCTATCTGATTTGTACGTGCAGGAGAATGGTGTTCCTCAGGAAAGCGTTTTAAGTGCCACCCTCTTTGCTGTCGCCATTAACAGTATCACGTCCACTATCCGGAGTCCTGCCCAATGCTTCTTCTTCATGGACGATTTTGCTGTTTTCTGTTCTTTCTTCAGTCTTGTCACTGCTAGTCGGCAGTTGCAGCTTACGATAAAGCGATTAGAGGCATGGACTTCGAAGACGGGTTTTGCCTTTTCTGCAGACAAATGTGTGTGTGTTCATTTTAATCGTTCTCGACGTCTTTTTACCTCCCCTGAATTGCGTCTGAGGGACACCGTTCTTCCTTTTAGAGACATTGTGAGGTTGATTCAAAGTTGTCGTGGTTGCCTCACCTTAAAGACCTCAAGGTGCGTGCCCTGAAGGCACTGAATATTTTTAAGTGTCTGAGCCATCGGTCCTGGGGAGCAGATCGGGCGCGTCTGCTACAGTTTTATAGGGCTTTCGTCCGATCGCGTCTTGACTATGGTTGCACCGTGTATGGGTCAGCAAGGCCTTCGTATCTGAAGATTCTTGACGTAGTACACCATGAGGGTGTCAGGCTGGCTACTGGTGCCTTCCATACCAGTCCCATCCCCAGCCTGTGTGCTGAGGCAGGGGAACCGCCGCTCGCCATCCGGCGGCAACTCCTCATGGTGCGACGGGTGTGTCAATTCCTTGCCTGTCCTACCTCCCCTGCGTACCCTACCGTTGCCCGACCGCCTGTGGAACGTCTCTTTCCCAGTCGTCCCAGGGCAACGAGACCATTTGTGATTCGTGCCAAGCATTTGCTTGAGTCCCTTGGTGTGGAGCGTGTGGCCACCCAACGACAAGGTTTTACTCGCCTGCCTCCGTGGTTGCTCCAGAGGCCCAGCGTCCTTTTAGACTTGTCGGAGTACCGGAGGAGCTGCACTCCTGCGTTTGTTTTTACCGCCTTATTTTATGATATTTTAAACCAGCATCCCGACCATGTACCAGTATTTACGGATGGCTCTCAACAGGGGGACTCTGTTGGTTGTGCTGTTGTTTTCCCTGATAGAGTCGTCAAGTTACGGCTTCCTGCGGCGCTTACCATTTTTGGTGCCGAATTGTTTGCGATCTTGCGGGCATTGGAGCAGATGAGATGTGTTCCCAGTCTTAAGTTCCTGATCTGTTCTGACTCCCTGAGTGCCCTTCAGACCATGCAACACTTGTACCCAGCGGATACGGTCGTCCAGAACATCCATGATGCCCTACTCCACCTGCAACGGCAGGGGAAGGAGGTTTCTTTCTGCTGGGTGCCGGGGCATTTGGGTATTAGGGGAAACGAACTGGCGGATGTGGCTGCCAAAGATGCATGTTCCCTCCCTCACGTTGTTGAATGTGCCGTCCCCCTCCATTCTGTTACCTCCCTTTTGCGTTTTCGTGTTATGCGTCAGTGGGAAGAGGAGTGGCTGGCAGTCGGTGAAAATAAGCTGCGTCTGGTCAAGGCCACCACGCGGCCATGGCGTACGTCCTACCAGTCATGCAGGCGGGATGAGGTTCTCCTCACTCGCCTCCGCATCGGGCACAGTCCCTTAATGCATGGTTTTTTACTCCGGCGGGAGGACCCCCTAATCTGCAGTGCTTGTGACGTCCAGATTACTGTCCGCCACATTTTACTTGACTGTCTTTTATTCTCTGACCAGAGAGCGGTGGTTTCTTTGCCACCTGATTTGCCCTCTATTTTGCAAGATGACGCAACGACTGTGGTTAAGGTCTTACGGTTTTCTGTCCTGTCCAATTTGATGCCTCTGATTTTAGGGAGAGGGTTTTAATGTGCTGCTTGGTGACTGGCCCACCCAGGTTTTAGGTAAGAGATCCACCAGTCACGACTACATCCTTGTTTCCCTTCGGTTTCTGTTCTCTTTTCCTTGTGTTTTCTTTCCTTTTTAGTGTGTTTCTCCTCCTCTTGTTTTGCCTGCGTATGTGAGGATTTGGAACTGCGTCAGGTCTGTGTCTTTTAGTCGTTCTCCTTGTTCGCTGTTCGTCTTAGTCCCTTCACTGCATGTGTTCCTGTTTTTCATGCGTTTGGGCGCTGATGACCACGCTGTTTAGCGCCCGTAAACCTCAAACACACACACACACACACACACACACACACACACACACACCGAGGTCTTAGAGACGGGGCACAAGCTCGGAAAGAATGGGAAGGAAATCAACCGTGACCTTTGAAAGGAACTATCCAGGCATTTTCCTGAAATGATTTAGGGAAACCACGGAAAAGCTAAATCAGGATGGCCGGAGAGGGGTTTGAACCGTCATCCTTCTGAATGCGAGTCCAGTGTGCTAACCACTGCGCCACCCTGATCGGTGGAAACCGTTTTTCTTGATTCTCTGATCCACTTCAAGCATATACTTTCAACTAATAAAACTTCATCCAGCACATTTGTCTCCAGAAACACTTGACTGTTGTCGTTCCATCTTACAAGTGTGATGGAATTCTCTGTATTAACTAACACGTGAGTAGTACCTCGTGGTGCCTTCTTTATATCTGGCATGGGTGCCTTCTCCAAGCGGACATTTCACAGGGATCCTATGCATTTGATCCCATCTGAAGTAAGAGATTCAACTTGAGGCAAAAAGTCAAAATAATTATCAATGTACACTGTGCTGTTCCGAGGGATGTAGCCCACACAGAGCTTTTCAGCAACAGAATGTCCCAGTGGCGTTTGGGGATCTCTTTAACTTGCTCCAACATATGGGTCAAATTTGATGAGATATCGATTAGATGTAGCCAAATACCATCATCTGACACCATAAAGAATTCGCTTGCTTCTTATAAACTGTTTCATAAAGTGGTGGCCATAATAAAGTTCTATGGCCTCATCCAAGGAGAAGATTGACCCTAGCGGTTCTCTGATGTCTTGAAATTTCTTATTTAGATGTGAAATGAATGGCCAAACCTTATAAACTTTGTCTTCTTTTTCAATGCTGTCATTATCATTGACATGGAAGAATGTATGAATTTTGTCAAAAGTATTTCTGGAGGTAGAAGGGCATTGTTTGTGTCAGGTCTGGTCTCTCAGTACATTATGCAAGACCTTAGAATATTCATATAACAGCAAAATAGCGCTGTATTTGAAGAGAACTGAAGATAATGGTCGCTGGTGCCATCTATGGCTAAGGAGAAACTGAACGACATCTACATCCACATCTGCGTAGATACTCCACAAGCCACCACAAGTGCGTGGTGGAGGATAGCAAGTACCACTACTAGTCATTTCCTTTGTTGTTCCACTCGCAAATAGAGCCAGGGAAACGCAACCATCTATTTGCCTCTGAATGACCCCCAATTTCTCGAATCTTATCTTCGTGGTTGTCAGGCGCAACGTATGTTGACGACAGTAGAATCGTTCGACAGAGATGCCGGTTCTATAAATTTTCTAAATACACTCCTGGAAATGGAAAAAAGAACACATTGACACCGGTGTGTCAGACCCACCATACTTGCTCCGGACACTGCGAGAGGGCTGTACAAGCAATGATCACACGCACGGCACAGCGGACACACCAGGAACCGCGGTGTTGGCCGTCGAATGGCGCTAGCTGCGCAGCATTTGTGCACCGCCGCCGTCAGTGTCAGCCAGTTTGCCGTGGCATACGGAGCTCCATCGCAGTCTTTAACACTGGTAGCATGCCGTGACAGCGTGGACGTGAACCGTATGTGCAGTTGACGGACTTTGAGCGAGGGCGTATAGTGGGCATGCGGGAGGCCGGGTGGACGTACCGCCGAATTGCTCAACACGTGGGGCGTGAGGTCTCCACAGTACATCGATGTTGTCGCCAGTGGTCGGCGGAAGGTGCACGTGCCCGTCGACCTGGGACCGGACCGCAGCGACGCACGGATGCACGCCAAGACCGTAGGATGCTACGCAGTGCCGTAGGGGACCGCACCGCCACTTCCCGGCAAATTAGGGACACTGTTGCTCCTGGGGTATCGGCGAGGACCATTCGCAACCGTCTCCATGAAGCTGGGCTACGGTCCCGCACACCGTTAGGCCGTCTTCCGCTCACGCCCCAACATCGTGCAGCCCGCCTCCAGTGGTGTCGCGACAGGCGTGAATGGAGGGACGAATGGAGACGTGTCGTCTTCAGCGATGAGAGTCGCTTCTGCCTTGGTGCCAATGATGGTCGTATGCGTGTTTGGCGCCGTGCAGGTGAGCGCCACAATCAGGACTGCATACGACCGAGGCACACAGGGCCAACACCCGGCATCATGGTATGGGGAGCGATCTCCTACACTGGCCGTACACCACTGGTGATCGTCGAGGGGACACTGAATAGTGCACGGTACATCCAAACCGTCATCGAACCCATCGTTCTACCAGTCCTAGACCGGCAAGGGAACTTGCTGTTCCAACAGGATAATGCACGTCCGCATGTATCCCGTGCCACCCAACGTGCTCTAGAAGGTGTAAGTCAACTACCCTGGCCAGCAAGATCTCCGGATCTGTCCCCCATTGAGCATGTTTGGGACTGGATGAAGCGTCGTCTCACGCGGTCTGCACGTCCAGCACGAACGCTGGTCCAACTGAGGCGCCAGGTGGAAATGGCATGGCAAGCCGTTCCACAGGACTACATCCAGCATCTCTACGATCGTCTCCATGGGAGAATAGCAGCCTGCATTGCTGCGAAAGGTGGATATACACTGTACTAGTGCCGACATTGTGCATGCTCTGTTGCCTGTGTCTATGTGCCTGTGGTTCTGTCAGTGTGATCATGTGATGTATCTGACCCCAGGAATGTGTCAATAAAGTTTCCCCTTCCTGGGACAATGAATTCACGGTGTTCTTATTTCAATTTCCAGGAGTGTAGTATTTCTGGAAAAGAACGTCACCTTCCCTCCATGGATTCCCATTTGAGTTCCGGCAGCATATCCGTAACGTACTCAAGAATAGGTTGCACCAGAGTCGTATATGCGGTCTCCTTTGCAGGTGAATCACTCTTTCCTAAATTTTTCCTAATAAAGCGAAGTTGACCATTCGCCTTCCCTTCCACAGTCCTCATACGCTCGTTCTATTTCATATCGCCTTACAACGCTACACCCAGATATTTAAACAACTTGACTGTGCCAAGCAGGACACTAAGCGAGTAATACTGTAACCGAACATTACAGATTTGTTGTACCTACTTATCCGCATTAACTTACAACTTTCCACATTTATGGCTAGAAATTTTGTCCTGCAGTCACTCAACTTCAACACCTTACCGTACATCACAGCATCATCAGAAAACAACCCCCACTATATCTAGAATTAGTTTTTAATTTCCCTTTCCAGATTTTCTAGCTTCCCTACCACGTTCTAGCTTCTGACATTCCACTCCCCGACTCGTAGAACGTTATCCTTTCGCTGGTTATTCAGTATTTTTTTTCTGATGGTCACCTCCCTCTTACACTTCCGTCCCAGTGATCGGAATGAGAAACTATTCCGGAACGTTTTGCTCATGGAGGTTCATCATGACGCTTTTTCAATTACTGGCCACACGTTCTGTGGCTACACATTATGTGAGGGAGGGCGGGGCTAGAAGTTACCGAGGTACGTTGTTCCGATTGAAATATCTCCGCCAGGGAAAGAGATATGAAAATGAAGTAAACACGTCGTGCAATAAAATGCCACAGCGCACCGACGGCAGCCATCGTAAATGGGATAGTTGTCCCCGGAATATAGGAACGACAGCACGTTCGACGCTGGCTCACGTAAGAAAATAATTTTGTATTCGGTATTTTTGATCTACCTCACGAATTTTAACGAGTAGCCTTTAATGTATCTGTGTTTTATTGTAAGGATTTATGTACTGCTTTGGTAAATAATCCGAAAATTACATATGTTTTGACCGAGCGATTCTAGGCGCTACAGTCTGGAACCGCGCGACTGCTACGGCCGCAGGTTCGAATCCTGCCTCGGGCATGGATGTGTGTGACGTCCTTAGGTGAGTTAGGTTTAAGTAGTTCTAAGTTCTAGGGGACTCATGATCTCAGAAGTTAAGTCCCATAGTACTCAGAACCCATACCTATGTTTCGTATTGTGACCAATATCTAGCTTTTATTTCAGAATGTATGATGGGGGCTAGATGTTCCTGTTCTCGGGGGCACGTTGTGACCAAATTCATTTGTACCACCAATGGAATCTTTTGTAGTATGAGGACGCATACCAGAAAACAACACGAGGTTCTGTGTCACAGGAGTTGATGGAAAAAGCAGCAGATGCAGTTCTCAATGATGGCAGGAATATAAAAACTGTTGCCAAAGAATTAAATGTTTGTCATATGACTTCATACAAATTTGTCAAAAAGCTAAGATCTGGCGTAGGAAATATTACGATTGGCTACAAAAAAGTGAGACTGGTCTTTACTGAAGAACAGGAAGATAAGTTAGCAGAATATCTGTTGCAATATGCTTGAGTTTTCTTTGGTCTTGCGCCAGAAGACTGGGCCAAACTGATTGAGTGGTTTATTTTTTACAAAGACATCGTCACCTGCCAGTAAGAACACAGGAGTCAACGAGTGCCAGCAGAGTGACATCGTTTAACAAACACAATGTTACCGAATTTTTTACAAAGCTGAGCACAGTGTTGGATAAATATAAATTTCCACCTTCTATATAATTTAGATAGGACAAGAGTTATCACAGTAATAAAGTCGACGAAAATTATATGGTTCAAATGGCTCTGAGCAGTATGGGACTTAACTTCTGAGGTCATCAGTCCCCTAGAACTTAGAACTACTTAAACCTAACCAACCTAAGGACATCACACACATCAATGCCCGAGGCAGGATTCGAAACTGCGACCGTAGCAGTCGCGCGGTTCCAGACTGTAGCGCTTAGAACCACTCGGCCACCCAGGTCGGGGAGGAAAATTATTGCCAAGAAGGGAATGAAGTAAGTTGGAGGCATAGTATCTGCTGAACGTGGGACTTTGGTTACAGTGGAACTGGCAGTAAATGCCTCCCATGTTTATTTCCCCAAGGCTTAAATGCAAGGATTTGTTTATAAAAGGCGGACTACCGGGATCTACCGGAATCTATCGGAGCTCATGAAATATATGGATCATTGTACACACCGCCTACAGCCATTGGATGATGGAGTAAATGCACCTTTCAAAAGCTATTGTGCGAAGGCTCAGGACAATTGGCTACGCAGTGACTGAGGCAAGACAATGTCGGTGTATGAGATCCCAGAAACTGTTAAATACGCGCTACCGCGTGCAGTGACTTCCATAAACGTAATACCGCTTTAAGAAAAGCTAGCATTTGGCCTTATGACCCCAACGTTTTGTACAGAAAACGACTATGCTTCATCGTATATTACTGATCGGCCTTTAGCTTTATTAAACGCATCAGATGAGGCTTTAGGTATTTCACATGACATCACCACCAGTAGGCCGGAAGCAGTATCAGAGACTGTTACTAGCATAGACGCTAATGAATCTGAAATTGTAGACATTAGTACAGATACAAGGCAAATCGTTGATACGCTATGGCCATCAGCGGTTGTTAATCTGCCTGTATCTTCTGGTGGCATAGAAGAACGACTCGGAGATCAAGTCCCTTTCTCGCCAGAAGCACTATACCCTTTTCCGAAGGCACCGGAAAGGATTGAAACAAACAAGAAACGTCTTAGAAAATCCGCTATTTTAACCTACACACCAGCAAAACAAACCTTAGCAGAAGAGTAAAGCAAGAAAAGGAAAGTGAACATCAGTAATGAAAAAGGGAGAAAAAATAAAGGAAAAGGGAAAGGTAAAACAATACAAGGAAATGGAAAATAGAAAGGCAAAGGGAAGAGGAAGTCTTGAACGGTAGGTTTTACAAACGAGTAGTGGATGGTCTGAGAGAGGACAGTTACTCTAATTCACATTCTGAGGAAGAATGGGTTCAGTGTGAAGAATGTAAGAACTGGGTCCATTCCAGATGTAGGCATAATCAAGTAGTGGTAACCAACTTATACCCGAACTGTGTGATATATCTTCTGATGCTTAATTAATTATAAGTATATATGTTTTCTGCCTATGACGGCAATATGATGGATATTTTCAGCCTAAGACGAGGCCAACATGATTGAAGACTGAATTATCAAGGCTGAGTAGTTACAAATTATTTGATAAGCTGTTAATTACTAAAGGGTTAATATTTGTCCAAGTACAAATTATAGTTATTTGTTATATAACATACAAATGTTTACCTAATGGTTCGCACGACATAGTTGATTAGAACTTAAATAAGCACACATGGTTTACTCATTTATTGTTTTTAGTTCACAAATAATGGCTTCAACAAATATGGTAACAACTTAATCCAGATTGTTAACGTTTTGCCCCAAGTCGGGGTAAGTTGTTATTTTACGACTTTAGTCATTAAAAAATTATTATAAAAAAATTGATAGCAAATGACCAAAATAACTGTCGTAATATCAAAGTTACATATATAATTTTTTTTATTTTTGGCATCGTCTGAATACTAAAATCAAGTATTCTTAAGGAATTTCAAGGTTAACTAAAAATCGGAACTTGTAACCCCGCTCTCCCCTATCTTTAGTGAAGTGGTTTTCATTGTATTTTTCCATCCTCATGCTGTTAACCGTTGCTGATTCTTCTTAGGGGCAATTTCTCATCCCAAAGGCAAGAGAAGGCCCTGAACCTCTGTCCATTCCTCCACCCTTTTACACAAGGTCGTTGTCAGAACGGGGGTGCCTTCTTATGCCTGAAGTCTCTGGCCACCAATGCTGATCTTTAATGTTGGAACATAACATTGCTAGTCTTCATGCGGGCAGAATAAGTAAAATGTTGTTATACATTATTTTTGTTAATTTTGCAATGTATAAAGCACATTTTATCAAGTAATATACGTGACAAATGTGTACTGCAGTATCTTTTGTGCTAAAGAGTAGAAAAAGATCCATTCTATAGCAACAGTGAGGCTATTGTTAAGTCGAACTCTCAACTGTATCCGATCGTTGGGTCACTGACTGATAAATATACAAGGAGATCCTCCCTGAATCTTTGATTTTTTTATGAAAGCGAGTGGTTATGCTATTTTGTCTAAAACTGACAAGGTGAGACCGTGACTGTGCACTATTAATGTAGATTGATTCTTACAAAGAAGAAGACAACAACCAGCCACTATTAATACTGCTATTTATTTAAGTAAATAGCGCCGTAGCCGGTTTCGAACTGACAAGTTCATCAACAAGCGGCTGTTTACGATACACTTTGCATAATCGTCACTTTTCACTGTGGCGAAATATTCTTGCTGCGTTGGTGCCATCGAAAATTCTGCGCTATTTTGTTGCGAAGTTTCAGGATTGTATTTTTCAAATATTCCAAAACATATGCATCACTTATATGATTTGCACATCACCATATTGTGCAAAGCACCACACACACACACACACACACACACACACACACACACACTAAAAAGTATCTGCCACATTTAAAGTCGACACAAAGATTGCAGTTTTACAAATACAACAGTACAACGAGTGGTTAGTTGAAACGTTGAGAGTGAGGCGATCGCAGACCAACGACATGAAATTTGTTCAGTGCTCCTCCTATCAGCTCTCATTTTCGTAGATAGTATTCATTTCATCATGGAACAAAAAAAGTAGAAATAAGCAGATGTAATGAATAAAATCAACATCAATCAAAACCTGCGGCTAGCTCTTTGCCATAAGCAGCCCAAATAACTCCATTATAATCACAGCCACGTTGACGAGCACCCCGTTCAATCGGATCTGTAGGAAAAGTATCAGGTGTGGGCAAATATCTTGTTTTTCCATTATGTGTCCATGTTCTTCGTATTTTTAAAGCTCTTCGTTCATAAAATGACATATGTCAGTCGAAATGTTGATTAGAAAACTGTGTACAATTCTGAAGTAAATTGGTAAAAGACTTTTGGATATTTTTGGTAACAATTGTAAGAAGGCTGTTTAGATTTTTATGTTGGTAACGCCACGTAGCGCTCTATATGAAAATAACTGACTGTGCTGCGTGAAGTCTGTGGCTGGTTTGCATTGTTGGAATATTTGCTATTGTAGTGTTGGGCAGTTGGATGTGAACAGCGCGTAGCGTTGCGCAGTTGGAGGTGAGCCGCCAGCAGTGGTGGATGTGGGAAGAGAGATGGCAGAATTTTAAGAGCGGACGATCTGGACGTGTGTCCACCAGAAAGAGTAAATTTGTAGTACTGGATATCATGAACTGATATAATGAGTTTTGAAAATTATTAAGGTAAGTACATTGTTTGTTCTCTATCAAAATCTTTCATGTGCTAAGTATGTAGTTAGTGCCTTTAGTAGTTAGAATCCTTTATTTAGCTGGTAGTATTGGCGCTGGCTGTATTGCAGTAGTTCAAGTAACGAAGATTTTTGTGAGGTGAGTTATTCATGAAAGGTATAGGTTATTGTTAGTCAGGGCAATTCTTTTGTAGGGATTATTGAAAGTCATACTGCGTTGCGCTAAAAATATTGTGTATCAGTGTAGTGTTGATCAGAATAAGTAAAGAGAGAAACGTCTGAGTACGTTCACTTCTGCTCAGCTGTTTGAAAGTCAAGTAACGTAAGGGGTTAACCAGTACAGTAATTCATAAATTTTTCTAAGGGGACGTTTCACAATCTTAACCAACGACTTGTTTTCTTATACTGGCTGTAATATGTCTAATATCAAATATTACAGAAAATATTTTTATTAATTTAATAAACAAGTCCCACAACATTTTAGAATGTGCAAAGGTGAAAAATAAATATTGGATACTGAAATACGAAAACCATCTACACTTCAGTTCGTATGTCAATACATCTGATAACTATGCTATACTGAAGTCCTTCAACAAGCAACCCAGTATTTTAGTTACAATCTTCTGAAAATGTTAGTCGCAAACATGTTATGACCTGGCATTTAACTGTAACAAATTCCACAAAGAATGATGCGTTTTTGATGAACTTGCTACATGTAGTTGCCTTACAGCGGTGTACTTTCATAATAAGCGAGCTATAACAGAAAAAAGTAAACATGGAAATTCTTTGACCTTTAGAAAGAAGTCTACCGTGATTGTATTACAACGAATCACACTAATAACGTAGCGTTTTCGGAAAGTCCTCAAACTGGTGTTGCTTAGAAACAGCCTATATACACTGAAGAGTCAAAGAAAGTGATACAGCTACCTAATATCCTGTAGCGCCCGTGCGAGCACGTAGAAGTACGGCACCTGGGATGGTCTCGACTAACGTCTAACTAGTGCTGGGGGAGAACTGACATAATGAATCTGGCAGGACATAAGTGTACGAGGGGATGGAGATCTCTTCTGAACAGCACTCAGCAATTCATCCCAGATATGCTCAGTAATGTTCATGTCTGGGGAGTTTGGTGCCCAGCGATTGTCGTTAATCTCAGATGAATGTTTCTAGACCCACTCTGTAGCAAGTCTGTATCTGTGGGGTGTCGCATTGTCCTGCTGGTATTGCCGAAGTCTGTCGGAATGCACAATGGGCATGAATGGGTGCAGGTGATCAGACAGGATGTTTACGTACGTTTCACGTGTCAGAGTCGTATCTAGACGTATCAGCTTCCCATATCACTTCGACTGCATCCCCCCCCCCCCCCCCCCCCAACACACACACACACACCATTACAGAGCCTCCACCAGTTTGAACAATCCCCTGCTGACATACAGGGTTCATGGATTCATGGGGTTGTCTCCACACCCATACACGTCCGTCCGCTCGATACAATTTTAATCGAGATTCGTCCGAGCAGGCAACGTGTTTGCATCCATCAACAGTCCAGTGTCGATCTTGATATTAGTCGTAAGGCGTTGTGTCGTGCAGTTATCAAGGATACACGAGTGGGTCTTTGGCACCGAGAGCCCATATCGATGACGTTTCGCTGAACGGTTCGCACGGTGACACTTGACGATGGCCCAGCATCGAAATCCGCATCAGTTTGCGGAAGTGTTGAACTTTTGTCACGTTGAACGATTATCTTCAGTCGTCGTTAGTCGTGCCCTTGCAGGATCTCGTTCCGGCTTCAGCCATGTCGGAGATTTGATGTTTTACGATTTTCTGATACTAACGGAACACTCGTGAAGTGCTTGTGAGGGAAAACGCCCACTCCATCGCTACCTCGGAGATGCTCTGTCCAATCGCTCATGCGCCGACTAGAACACCGCGTTCAGACTCCCTTAGATCTTGATAACTTGCCATTGTTAACTGCAGTAACCGATCTAACAACTGCGCCTGACACTAGGTGTCTTACATACGCGTTGGCGACAGCAGCGCAGTATTCTGCCTGTTCATATATCTCTGTATTTGAATACGAATGCCTATATCAGTTTCTTTGGCGTGTCAGTGTC
Source organism: Schistocerca americana (assembly GCF_021461395.2). Classification (NCBI taxonomy): domain Eukaryota; kingdom Metazoa; phylum Arthropoda; class Insecta; order Orthoptera; family Acrididae; genus Schistocerca; species Schistocerca americana. The sequence goes on along the minus strand of NC_060119.1, from coordinate 156,947,999 downwards.
AGTGTATATAGGGTGAACGTTATAAATTAAAAGAGACCAAATATAGGCTTCAACTGAAACAGAAAATACAATATGGCGTCTCGCAAATTCTGATTCTGATGTAGAGAGCGTTACTGTCTCTTACTGCTTCAGTCTTTGGTAGCATATTACCGAAACATCGGAGAACTACCAGGTGTACCGGTATGAAATGAGCGTTTTTTTTTTGTGAAAATGAAACACTAATTTTGAATTGAAAAGTAAAAACATTTTATTCAAAGTACTGACCATTGCTTTCTATACATTTTGACCACCTTTCTCGCAATTTGTGGACAGTACGCCAATAGAAATGTTCGTCTTTTGAAGCAAACCAATCAGACACCCAATTTTCTACTTCTTCGTAGGAATCGAAGTGTTCCTCAGCCAATGCGTCTCCCATTGATGAAACCAAATGGTAGTCGGAACGGGCCAAGTCTGGTGGATACGGCGGATGGGGTAGCAGCTCCCAGCTAAGTGTTTTGATTGTATCCTGAACCAGTTTTGCTTTATGTGCAGGTGCATTGTCGTGTAAAAAAATTACTTTTCCATGTCTTCTGGCCCATTCTGGTCTTTTTTCGATCAATGCATAGTTCAGATTGATCATTTGTTGTCTGTAGCGATTAGTATTTACGGTTTCACCGGGTTCTAGAAGCTCATGATATACCACACCTTTCTGATCCCACCAAACACAGAGCATTGTCTTCTTGCCGAATCGATCTGGTTTTGCAGTCGATGTTGATGGTTGTCCCGGATTAACCCATGATTTTTCCCGTTTAGGATTCTTAAAATAAATCCATTTTTCATCGCCAGTAACAATTCGATTGAAAATTGGTTTTTGTGTCATGTCTTTGAAGCAAAATGTGACAAATGGTTTTTCGGTTTTCCATCTGTCTTTCATTCAATTCATGTGGAACCCATTTTCCACACTTTTGGATCTTTCTCATAGCTTTCAAACGTTCAGAAATTGTTTGATATGCAACATTTAGCATTGCTGCCATTTGCTTCTGACTCAAAGTATCATCTTTGCAATTCGGTGTCTTCGAACTTTTTTGGTGGTCTTCCAAGTTCTTCATTTCTTATATCAAAATCATTATTTCCGAACCGTTGAAACCATCTTTTGCATGTTGCTTCTGATAGAGCATGATCACCATATGCCTCGACAAGCAGTCGATGCGACTCTGCAGCACTTTTTTTCAAATGAAAACAAAAAATTAATGCTTTCCACAAATCGTCACTTTCTAGTACAAAATTCGACATTGTTAACACGATGAAAACATATGATGTTGTTTGTTCCATGACTTGATGTATACTAAATATCCAGAATGAGATTTTCACCCTGCAGCGGAGTGTACGCTGATATGAAACTTCCTGGCAGATTAAAACTGTGTGCCGGATCGAGACTCGAACTCAGGATCTTTGCCTTTCGCGGGCAAGTGCTCTACAATTTTTTTTTTTTTTTACTCATTTGTGTTCGACTTTTTTCCTTGCATCTGCTCGGGGTGGACGTCGTAAGACATCCGTTTAAGTTCGTTGTTGATCGATAAACTCAGTTTACTTTTTTATTGCAGAGGGAGCTAACCCTCTGACCGAACACGCTGTCCGCCCCGGTAGCTGAGTGGTCAGCGTGACAGACTGTCAATCCTAAGGGCCCGGGTTCGATTCCCGGCTGGGTCGGAAATTTTCTCCGCTCAGGGACTGGGTGTTGTGTTGTCCTAATCATCATCATTTCATCCCCATCGACGCGCAGGTCGACGAAGTGGCGTCAAATCGAAAGACCTGCACCAGGCGAACGGTCTACCCGACGGGAGGCCCTAGCCACACGACATTTCCATTTATACCGAACACGCTGAGCTACCGTGCAGGCTAGACCAACTGAGCAACCCAAGCACGACTTACGCACAGTCCTCACAGCTTTACTCCTGCCAGTATCTCGTCTCCTACCTTCCAAACCTTACAGAAGCTCTCCTGCGAACCTTGCAGAACAAGCACGAGATACCAGCAGAAGTAAAGCTGTGAGGACGGGGTGTGAGTCGTGCTGCAGTTCGGCGCTAGCGGCCGTGCGAAGCGGAGGTCCGATACTTCCGCCTGTGCGGCGTGTGCGAGTGTTTGTTTACTTGTGGACTTTAGTCTGCACGCGGGCTAGTAACACCGATCATGGCGAACAAGTACAGGAAAACTACATTACGATTCAATTTCTGCAAAGACTACGAACGACCAAAGGCTTTAGCAGTGGAACGATTCATTCGAGAGGACGTCAAGATACCGCCAAACGATACTATCGGAATTCACCTACCCATCGTTAGTCCCACGGTGTATGTTAAGATGGTAAACGACGCGGCGTGTGAGAGAATTCTACAGCCGACAAAAGCAGGTCTCCGATTTTGCCATAGTGACGGGAATGTCGGCACGGTAACTGTAGAACATGCTGGTTTGGGTATACGGACAATACGTGTTTTTGAGCTGCCATTTGAGCTCCCGGCTGACGAAGTTATCGAGGCTTTTAAGCCATACGGCACAGTACATGGTCGCACAGCAGAACGCTGGACACAATTCGCCACATACCCCGTTCTTAACGGAGTGCGGCAGATCACTATTGATCTTCAGAAGCATGTACCGTCCTATCTGACAATTGGTGGTTGTCGGGCGGTGGTGATTTACGATGGCCAACCACGTACATGTTCTGGATGTGGCCAGGAGGGACACCTCAGATCGAACTGTATGCAACGGCGGATTACGCAACTGCCTTCAGATGTGCGGGAGCCGTCGCCGGCGATGACAGTACTACCGATCACCTATGCCAAAGCCCTCACTGCGTCCGCTGATGACCGAAAGGACACAGCCTCGGTGGAAGATCAAGATGGCACTCTCCGAAACCTTGTCGCAGACGTCGGGATGACAGAGCATGCTGCTCCGACGAGCATACAATCTACGGCGACAACATCAGATGAGACCGAACTCCCACCCAGCACACCGATAGTACAAGAAGGTTCCAGCCACTACGGATGCTGTTCCGTCTGAAACGCACTCTGAGACGACATCATTAGTTTCGACCGAACTCCCGCCTAGTTCAACGATGGGACTCGAAACACTTCCAGTTCCTACGGATGCTTTTCTGTCGGGCAGCCGTGATTCCCTGCAATCTGAGGACACGGATGGAAGATCACGCAAACAGCGTTCCCCGAAAAGGAGGAAACGGCGGCGTCGCACGACATCTCCTCGGGATGACTCCCCTTGCCCCGACGACGATGTGCTTGTGGACCAAGACGACACAACAGCCTCTACGAAACAGAATGAGGCACTGGGAACTGTTCGATCCGACACGCAGCGGTCTGTCACATTGACGTTACCGGGACGTGGTGATGCTGAAGAGAAATCACAGCCAGTTGGCTCTCCAGACGCAGATGCTGTGGCTATGGACACGAATATATCACAGCCTGAAAAGATGTGGTATGAGGATATTGAGGAGGCGCCGGACGTCATACAGAGGCAGCCGGCACTCACGAAGACGGACTAATAATTGCTGAAGGTGAAGGGAGAGGGGCGAGAGAACGTCTTCTAACTCAGCCCCCGGCGGCGGTGCAGGGAGATGTTGTTGCGCCTCGACAGAGTGGGATTCAACGCCATGCGAACCGTATTGCGACATTAAATATCAATGACGTGCGTTCACCGGCCAAAATACACCTATTGAAGGAAACGGTTTGGGCATCTGATATGGATATTGCTTTGCTGCAGGAAGTCCACATAGCTGCACTCCCATACATCGCAGGCTACCAATCCTATTGTAAGTAGGCTGTTTATGTTTTCTCTATGTAAGTAGGCTGTTTATGTTTTCTTATTGGCAACGTTACGTAGCGCTCAATATGAAAATCACTGGCTGTGCTGTGTGCAGTCTGTGGATAGTTTGCATTGTTGTCTGCCATTGTAGTGTTGGGTAGCGGCAGCTGGATGTGAACAGCGCGTAGCATTGCGCAGTTGGAGGTGAGCCGCCAGCAGTGGTGGATGTGGGGAGAGAGATGGCGGAGTTTTGAAATTTGTCATGAACTGCTATATTTATATATGATGATATCAAGGTAAATACATTGTTCGTTCTCTATTAATATCTTTCAGTTTGCTAACTATCCCTATCAGTAGTTAGTGCCTTCCATAGTTTGAATCTTTTATTTAGCTGGCAGTAGTGGCGCTCACTTTATTGCAGTAGCTTGAGCAGCGAAGATTTTTGTGAGGTAAGTGATTTGTGAAAGGTATAGTTTAATGTTAGTCAGGGCCATTCTTTTGTAGGGAATTTTGAAAGTCAGATTGCGTTGCGCTAACAAAATACTGTGTGTCAGTTTAAGCACAGTCATGTATAATTGTTCAAAAAGGGGACGTTTCATATGTCGACCCTTAGCCTAGGATACCTCACTGGAATCTTCTGATTTTTTCTTGTAGTTTGTGTATTTAGTGTAGCTTTTGTTTATTGCTAGCGCGTAATGGTAGAGAGAATCTCCTTTGTAGTTGTAGCCTTTCATTGTTGTACAGTAAAACAGTTGTGGCATGCATATAGATTTGCACCAAGTATTTTGCAGCTACGCTTGCAATTAACTAGATATTATTTTCAGTGCTATGTTAATGTGTTCTCCTATTTTTGCACTTCAAATTGTGCTTTTCTGTGTTATCGTGTGAAATATTGTGACAATTATGGCGTGTGAAAAACGTAACACTAGGCTCCAAACTAAACGGAGAAATAATAGTGACGACGAGCGTAGCTTATCAGCGCCGCAGAGTAATGAATTTACTAATGTTCAAAGTAGTAATTTGGTAACTGTGCACAGGGAAATGGAGCGGGCGTCAAACAATGGCGTGGACAGTGAAACAATTAGTGAAGAGGGAAGCATTATCGATCGATCGGTCGGCAATAGCTCGCCTCAGGAAGCCGAAATGACAGGACACGATCTCGCAAATACTGTAGATTCAGGTGTTGGGTCCTCACCGTTTTCTCAAATAAGTCAAGACACATTTTCTGCTTGTCAAAATGTGAATGTTTCCGGTGTAAATTCACTGCCGAAAAGCACTGAGGAACATGTTTCAGACACCAATGCATTGTTATTACAATTAATACAACAAATGGGACAAACACAGCAAAAGCTTCAAAAGTTAGACACAGTGGAACAAAATCTTAAAACGTTAGACACAATGGAACAACACCAGAGACAAACACAGCAACAGTTAGACACAATGGAACAAAATCTTCAAAAGTTAGACACCACACTTGAACAAACACGTGAATATTTAACTACTGAGTTACATAACATTGAATCGAAATGTCAAAAAGTCTGTAATGACGTAAAAACACAAATTTGTGAGCATTTTAAACCTATTTTTTCGCGGCATGAAAATGCATTACAGAATCACGAAGCAGCCATAAAAGAACTGCAAACCATTGTTCATGAAAATCATGAGACCTTGTGGGCTAAAATTGACTCAGTTGCATCTACCGATTCGGTTAAGCAACTTGCAAAAACTCAGGAAAACTTAAAGGACACAGTAGATTCGATTTCAACACAAACGGACACTCTGAAACTTGGTTCAGAAAAACACACTGAGGAAATGTGTTCACTATTGGAGAAAGTAGCTGAACTTTCGGATCAGGTTACTAACTTATCTACAAAGGTAGATGATGATCTGAATGACACAAGACCTGTAGCCTTCACTGACACAGAAGTGTATGAACAAATTAGAAAATTCAAACAGAATCAAAATCAAATCAATACACAGTACAAAAGAGAAATCCGGGAAGTACAAGATCAGCTGACACAGGTAATACAAGAATTACGTATTTCAGAGGATACTCGCGCCCCAATACGGGAAGAGGGACACAGAAATACGGAACAGCCACAAAATAATAACACAGGGCATTTCGGAAGTTATGAAAGAAATTGGCAATGTGCACCGAATTTTGAGATGCGACTCGCCGACATGATGATTTTGACTATAAGCTGTTCATTACTACACGTAAATTCAAAACATTTAAGAATTCTGGCAACGACATTCATCCACAAGCATGGCTCCATCAATACTCGCATTGTTTTCCTCCCAACTGGTCGTTAGAACACAGATTAGAATTTATGTGTGGCTACTTGGAGAATGAACCAGCTGTAAGAATGCGATCGGTAATTCACGATTGCCACAGTGAAGGAGAGTTTTACCATGCCTTCCTCTCAGCATATTGGTCTCAAGCCACACAAGACCGAGTAAAACATAGCATCATAATGATGAAACGTTTCGAACAATCAGAATTTTCCAGTCTTATGAAATATTTTGAAGACATGTTGCATAAGAATCAGTATCTTTCAAACCCATACAGCCCCTCAGAACTCATCCGCATTTGCTTAATCAAACTGCCTGAACATTTACGACATATTATTTTGGCAGGACGTTGCAAAGACGACATTGAAGCATTTCAGGGACTCTTACAAGAATTAGAAATTGACACTGACAATCGCGGAACGCGAAACCAGGAACACAACAATTACAGGTCACATCCGTCGCAATTCCGCGATGAAAGAAGTAATAACTATACACGACAAGCCTATTCTTACAACGTAAATCGTGACCAAAACAGACACCACCCGTATTACAACCACTGGCAGAGTAATAGTTACAGAGAAAGATCGCATTTCCGTAGTAATGAATATGACAGAGATAACCATAGAAACAGACAATATGGGAACCAAAATAATTATTATCAAGGGAGACAGAATAACTTCAGACACAACAGTTCGGCGCACAGTTACGATTCAGGGAGAAATTCTCCACCACGTGACGGACAAGGAAGAAACTACGGAACCTACCGACATGACGACAGACGATATATTCGTAACGACAGACCTGAATTGTATCAGAACTGGCGGGATTCAAACAGGGCAGGGCCTTCTCGTCAGAGTGAATTTGTAGAAGTTAGGTCTCCTAATCCCAATAACGGCGCGCGCCAACAAAGAAACAGACAATGACTCGCACCGCAGGTAGCCGCGTGCGCCCGCTGGCTCCGAGAAAAATAACATAAGACTCTAGCCTTGAGAAAAATTTTAGCATTCTTTACCGATGTATACAACATGATAATTGCTTTGAAGTTGAAACCCTGTGCACTAGGAAGAGTAAAGGTTTACACCACATTTCACATGTAAAACCGTTTATTGAAAGATAATCTGCATTTTAACTTTGTCTTTGCCATAAAACGTTTCACTTCACGTTACTAGTATGCTTTAGAATCTGTTACCATTCAACAATGTTTGAAGTTAAATATCCAGTCAAGAACCAAGATAACTTATTTAAACAGAAATTACGAATCCATTGTTATAGTGAACAGACGACGCAATGTTGTTATTTGTGCATTCTTGCCTGTTAGTTGCACGATTACGTAAGGACTATCAGGCTTACATACTTAGGACATTTACCAGTACTGCTAATGAGATTTTAATGCAACATTTTGGTTACCTGAAAATACATTCTGTATTTAAAGTACTTTCTGTGAGATACCAGATGACACAGTGGTTAGTTTATGGGACAGCTACACGATTTATATCACGACGTTACTAATGTGTGACAATTTACATTGTTGCTTTTGCGGAGTATCTGTTTTATATCTGCACAGTTTTTCTGTATTATTCTGGAAAGTAAAACATGTTTTAATAGTAACTTTTGTGGTATAGCTACAATGAGACAGCCTTTTCCGTAGCACAACAATATGTTACAGCACATTAATTTCTTCATCACAACAATAAGCGTAATAACTAAGATATCTATACGCAAAACATTTCACTTTTGTTTATCATGAGGTAAGTACATTGGCTTCTGCAGAACTTAGCTTTTGGAGGACGATAACTACGACACATCCACAGAGATTATCTTACAACAAGATCCACATTTAGCGCTACAGGACACGCATTTCAGTGATTAATGTTGTACTTAAAACATTTATTTTTAAAGATTTTTGAATTACAAAGAAAGTTTTCCGTGATACATTTCATTCCATTGCTGTGATCTGTAACACCTGAGGGTATAATTACATTAATCCTCAGGGGGGGTACACACTTACTTTGTGTACCACGTGTGTGGCAACCACAAGGAACCCTAGCTAATATGGTATTTGCTTACACAATTTTGCACATCGGTACCATATTTCTCTAACACACAAATTACACAGCTATCTGTTCATGTAACTGAGAGATAAACTTTTTTTATTACATCAGTGACATATGTTTACGCAATTACAAAAAATGGCTCTGAGCACTATGGGACTCAACTGCTGAGGTCATTAGTCCCCTAGAACTTAGAACTAGTTAAACCTAACTAACCTAAGGACATCACAAACATCCATGCCCGAGGCAGGATTCGAACCTGCGACCGTAGCGGTCTTGCGGTTCCAGTACGCAATTACAGGGGTGGATTACTTCACACTTACGAAATTGTATTTTGTCTGTACTGTGTGAACTCTTCATAGTTTTTCGGACCCATTGTGATACTATGAGAGCTTTGAATGATGTATTTGGTATGAGATCATGATTTTTAAAGTACGTTTGAGGCAGATGACACTTTTGACATGAGCAGAGAATTTTCTTTAGGTTTGGAATTATTGCAGAAAGCTACGACGTTTTTGAGATTTGACTGAGGTGTTATGATGTTATTATTACGACGACAATGTGTATTATGCTGTTGAGATATGTTTATGATCAATAAGATGATGCTACCGTATATGAGGAATAAGACGTATGTTAGAAACCAAGAATCGTACTTTAAGAGTTATGAAATGTGTGTAAATGTGTGACTGTATCACAATGCTGACGAATTTTTTTTTTTTTTGGACGCTGTTATATTTACAAGATTTTGTTTCTACACATTTGTTACGCAAATTTTCGACCTGTGAAATGTTTATATGAGACTGTCACTGTAGCGGAAACTGCTGTCGTAAATATGTCGGTAAGAAAGGTAAGTGACCGTGACGTAATGCGTTGTGAGCGGCCAGGTGTGCCAGTTGCCTGGAGGAAAAGCCATTATTGCGAGCCCTTTTCAGCGGCACAGGTAAAAAAAAAAGGGGACGCCATTAACCTCGCTTCTGACATTCCTTTGTAGAAAGCATCGCAAAAACAACACGGTCGAACTTGTAAACATATGATTACACTAGCTCTTAATTTACGATATTTACTGAAATGCCTAATGAAATGACGAGAAATATTTTTACATCTGCACACCTGATTATGACAAGCGTCTTTCTACGAGAGTTGAGAGAGTTTCTACTAACTTATGAAATGTCACATGACTACTGAATGATATTTTTATACTTTGCTTTTCATAGTTGCTTATTTCATTTGATATCTGGTTTCCAGCTGTGTTGCAGCATTGCTTTTATAAAATGAAATGCATTTGCTAATGTGAACACTTTCTGTCAACAGATCTATTAAATAATTATTTTATGATCCACATTCTTTAAAATAGGAGCACTTGGAAAGGAAAGAACAATAAGAAGGAACTAGTAACAGTAACACACAATTTTCTTTTCAAGTACATGGTAATATTTCTTTTACAATCAGTTGTTGTGGTGCACCACTTTAATTACATAGATATTAAGATGTGAATATACATTTCCCTTATCTGCATTGTTGTTTTTACTGTAATATTTTTTCTGCTTGAGCTATGTCATGTTTAGGTATAAGTTACTGCTGTTTGCCAGGCATAGTGCTACTGAACTTTAATTTGTGTTACTCTGCTAAGCCAGATTTATTTTTTTGTTTCTGCACATTGGCTCATATTAGTTGTAATGTTGCATTGCTTGGTAATTTAGATTTACTGTAGCTTGCTTTGCAATTTTCCAATTTTTTGGTCATTGCTGTTTGTGTTACTTATTTTGTGCTGCTGCATTGCCTCGTTCCTTAGTTTAGCATCTGAGCTCAGTAGATTTAAGTTAGCTTAAGAGGGGGTAGCCTCTAAGAGAATGAGTTTCGGTGAATTGGAAGAAATGCATTGAGAAGTTATACGAAAAAAAAGTACAGAAAACAGGTTTAGGTAGGATTTTCTTGGAAATAAAGGTTGAGGTAAGAAATGTGTGAACATATAAATACAGAAAGCATGCTTAGATAGAATTTTTTTTGGTGGAAACAAAGGATGAAATAAGAGGAAAGATATATGAAGTTTTGGGTTGGACTGCAGTACCACATGTTACACTGAAAACGAACCCTGTCCTTTCGTATTGGTGTTATCCCACTATGTGTTTGTGTACCCTTGTGTATTTGATTTCTTCCTGTGTCTGTGTAATTTCATAGAATTTTTTTCTTCTTTTAATATTAAGCTACATTCACTATGATGAGGAATACTGTTATCCTCGAATATAATTGGCATTAATAATATGTTATTTACTTTGTAAAGATGTTAGATATTATTAATTCTGTTCTGTTTAATGCTCATGTGTGAAGTTGATGTTTCGAAAGTTACTCTGATCTTTTATGTATGTACTCATGTCATAATTCCTGTAACACTGATGTATATGTTATTTCGATTCTTTTGTGAAGCCCATATTACTACAAATGTTATCTGTACTATTATGTTCTTTAATGATGTATTTGTACCTTTGTAATTGTATTCTTACGTTATTAAATTGTAATTGTCACCAGTTCATGATATTATTAACTTGTTAGTTACATTTCACTGCACACGTTTCTGTTGGTCATAGTATATGGACAATATGTGAGAAGTAGGGACTGTTAGTGTTTGCACGTGTGTTAATAACTCAGCAAGGGACTGGATAACAGCATTGCTGGTTCTAAAGACAATTTCAAAAACTTTGTGAGTGCACAAGTGGTGGTTTATGGACTTGCTATATTATCCGCAAGACTCTTCAATGGTGATTGTGCACCTGCACAGTCACAACAGATAGCTGCTGGCTATCTCTACAAGGACTACAGTGGGTCTGCATCTTTGATGACCCACCAGTACCATTATCTCTGCAAGGACTACAGTGGGTCTATATCTTTGATGATCCATCAATACCATTATTTCTACAAGGACTGCAGTGGGTCTGCTCCTCTGGTGGCCCACCAATACCGTAATCTCTACCAGGACTACAGTGGGTCTGCTCTGTGATGACCTACCTACCAATACTCTTTCGACTGACTCTGCTGTGGGTTTGCTCTGTTGTGGCCCATTACCTGTATGCATGTCAAGAGTCAGCACTGTCATACCGTTGGAAGGACAACACTACTTCTTCAAGACTGCATGGAAATCCACTACTTCTGTGTGCAATTTCTTTTACTAATGAGACTTTCTGAAAAAAAACCTGTAATTACTATTATGATGAATGATCAGGACTATCGTAATGGACTGTGAGACAATTTGAGCTTTTGACCAACATTGTACCAATAAGTGAGTGCATTTGATTTCTTTGTTATTGTAATTATGAAAAATTTTAACAAATATGTATTGGCCACTGCCCAAACCAATTTGAAAATTTTTTTGTGGGGAGCATGGGGGCTATGTAAGTAGGCTGTTTATGTTTTCTCTATGTAAGTAGGCTGTTTATGTTTTCTTATTGGCAACGTTACGTAGCGCTCAATATGAAAATCACTGGCTGTGCTGTGTGCAGTCTGTGGCTAGTTTGCATTGTTGTCTGCCATTGTAGTGTTGGGTAGCGGCAGCTGGATGTGAACAGCGCGTAGCGTTGCGCAGTTGGAGGTGAGCCGCCAGCAGTGGTGGATGTGGGGAGAGAGATGGCGGAGTTTTGAAATTTGTCATGAACTGCTATATTTATATATGATGATATCAAGGTAAATACATTGTTCGTTCTCTATTAATATCTTTCAGTTTGCTAACTATCCCTATCAGTAGTTAGTGCCTTCCATTGTTTGAATCTTTTATTTAGCTGGCAGTAGTGGCGCTCGCTGTATTGCAGTAGCTTGAACAGCGAAGATTTTTGTGAGGTAAGTGATTTGTGAAAGGTATAGTTTAATGTTAGTCAGGGCCATTCTTTTGTAGGGAATTTTGAAAGTCAGATTGCGTTGCGCTAACAAAATACTGTGTGTCAGTTTAAGCACAGTCATGTATAATTGTTCAAAAAGGGGACGTTTCACTATTCGTCACATGGAGATCACAATGGGAGTGGGGTGGTAGTTTACGTGCGAGATGGCTTCCCAGTGGAAAACGTGTGTTATCTTCCGTCGGCCAGGGGAATGGCTTTCACGACGTTTGGGACACGCATCATCAATCTTTATGCACCGTCGGGAAACAATCGGCGGCGGGAAAGGGCGCGATTTTATGCAGAAGACATTGCTCCACTATTGCATGGACGTTCTGAATGTGTAATAATTGGTGGAGATTTCAACTGTGTTCTCAGCCAGAAAGACCAATGGCCGCAAGCAAACATCAGCCAGGAGTTGCGAATCGTTGTCAACAACCTTGTACTTAGTGACACGTGGGAATTACGACATGGAGATGCACCAGGGTACACCTATGTGACAAGTCATTCGGCGAGCAAATTAGATCGCATTTATATCTCACGGGCTCATGCAAATGATGTCCAGGACGCGGAACGCTGGCCGTTGGCATTTTCCGATCACAGCGCTTACATCTGTACGGTGCTTCTTCCTCGTAGAGAGGTGTGGAACAGTAAGGCCCCGTGAAAATTAAACATTCAACATCTACATGATCCTGAATGCCGTCAACGGATCCTTGAGACATGGACGGTGTGCGAGCGAAGGGTTGGAACGTATGCGACGATGTTTGATTGGTGGCTGACTTGTGCTAAACCGGCGCTTCGCCGTACGTTCATCTCATATAGCAGGGAAATGGCAGAATGGCGCCGCCGTACCACCGACTTTTATTTTGCAGCACTGCGCGACCTGGATGATGGCCCGCCGGGAAAGGACATCTGGATCGAACGCAAAAGGATAAAAGCCAAACTAGTGGCTTTAGCTCGGAAACATCTTCAGGGAACCATGGTGCGCGCCAGATGTCACGATACGATAAGGCACGAGATTCCTTCCATGCACCACGTCGTGAATGAACGAAAGCACCGACGACGCGTTTTGGTACGGGAGTTAATCACCCGCGAAGACCGAAGAGTGACGCGTCAAGCGGACATTGTCTCTGCATTCGTCGACCATTACCAACACATCTATCGGGAAGAAGCAGCCTCTTTCGATGACCTCGACCGTATAGCCACGTCCGTCTCCCGTACACTGACGGTGGAAGCCGCGGGAACCTTACTGGAAGCCATTAGCTGTGAGGAAGTACATGATGCGATCGCACAAGGTGCGTTGAATCGGTCCCCAGGCATTGATGGGCTTCCTGCTGAATTCTATCGCGAATTTCGCAACGAAATGGCACCGCGATGGACGGAAATGTACAACGAGATGTTAAATTCCGATGCGCCTATTCCGCCGGCTTTTATGGGAGGCCTCCTGGTGCCAGTACATAAACCGAAGCCAGGAATTACGGTCACACATTATCGCCCCATCACCCTGCTTAATGTCGACTATAAGATCTTTGCACGGTTGCTAGCGTCCCGATGTTGTATGTTAATTCGTAGCGTTCTCTCTCCGGAACAGACGACACCGGGTGGATCGGTGAATGTGCAAACAGCTACTGGCGAATGCCGTGATGTGATAGCGCTGGCGGAGGAGTGCCGGCTTAAAGCGGCGATGGTGGCGGTTGATTTTGACAGTGCTTTTGATAAGGTGCGCCACAACTTTCTGTATGCTGTACTGGAACAAATGGGTTTTCCAGACCGTTTTACTGGTCTCATTAGAAGGATTTACGGGGGCGCACAATCCTTGGTACAGGTTAATGGGCGTATAGCAGGGCCCATTCAAATTCGACGATCCATTCTCCAGGGCTGCCCTCTTTCGATGCTGCTGTTCGCGATAGCGTTGGAACCATTAATTGGGAGGCTCACCGATTCTCTTTCTGGGATGGAACTACGGGGCTACACCTTCAAATGTCGTGCCTATGCGGACGACCTCCTGCTGCTCGTTCGTTCTGAGGAAGAGGTGAAGACGGTCCTTGAACTGTTGTTGGACCACAGTGTGATCGCGGGTAGTGCAGTGAACATGAACAAATCGGCGGCAATGCCGGTGGGAAGGGGCCTTACGCCGGAAGAAATCAGTCCGTTTCCTTATGTGCAACGATTCCGCTATCTCGGCATAGACTTTACCTCATCTGTAAAACATACTGCAGCAGTTAACTACCGACGTATTTTACAGACAACACGTACCATGGTCCGACAACATCTCCTACGGCGCCTTGATCCTTTGCAGCGAGTCGAGTACCTGAACACTTATGTGGTTTCTCGAATGGTGCATATTTCGCAGATCCTGCCCCTACCACTCACGCTCGGACGTCGACTTCAATCAGCACTAGGCTATTTCGTGATGATTGGATCGCCCCTCAAGGTGCGATACGAAACGCTCACTCTCCCTACGGACAAGGGGGACTCGGACTTACGAATGTTCACTGCCGTGCTACGGCGCTCCTTCTAGCCACAATGTATAAGCAATGGCGTAGCGGGCGTGATTCCCTTACCTCCCGCCTACTGGATCTCTTGGTTCCAGCGTCCCTCACACCTCCGGTGGCGGTGGGCAACATTACGCCACATTTTGCGCATGTCTCAACATTTATCGTGGAACTTAGTTATATCAGAGACGAGCTTCCGCGCACGAGACCGCCATGCGCGAAGGATTTTTATGTTTGGCTGCTACGACGGATAAGTTGTAATGTAATTGAACTGAAACACCCCAGGTTGCATTGGCCGAAGATTTGGAGACATGTGCACCAAAAATTCTTTCCTACCTTCGTTCAGGCACTGTGGTTCTCTGTCGCCTGTGGCAAGTTCAACACCCACCAACGGCTCCTTGCAATTGGACTAGTGGACACTCCACTATGCCCGAAATGTCACCAAGTGGATGACGACCATCACCGCTTAACTTGAATCGCGGTGGAGGACGTCTGGCTCCTAGGAAGACAGATGGTGGCTTGCTACCTCCGTGTGACCCCGCAACATATTACACCTGCTTCCTTCTTACATCCGGAGAGTGACTACTTTCCGGCGACTAAATCACAGTCGATCACCTGGATCAAAGGTTGGACGATCGCGTACCTCTATGGGGATACTGCCACGTCGCGACTTGACTTTTGGTATTTCTTGCAGCAAGCCCACAGTGAGGTTCATAGATGGTCACACTATCGGAAAACCTTTGCCAATTATCTTCAGGCAGTCTTCCTTGACCCCCCACGCAGTTGGAATGTGCCGGGTGCAGTCGGTGTGCACATTTGACAGCTGATGATGAACCTCACGCTTCTCTCACCACTCACTATGTAATGCACATACTATACGATGAAATGTTCTATATGTTCCTTTTAACAGAGTGATCCCTATTGAAAATAAATAAATTAATTAATTAATAAAAACAACATCCCTGTTCCTTTCAATTTGCGATTTGTTTTAAAATCTTTTGTTTTCTTTATTTTTGGCAGAGGATGCATTTCATTTAGTGTTTGTAAAAAAAAAAAAAAAAAAAAAAAAAAAAAAGTGGTTAGCGTTCAAGTCCCGTAATCACCGGGTCGCTGGATCGACTCCCACTAGTCTTTTTTTTTTAAATTTCTAACACAGTCATTTTCTTTCTATTTATATTGCAATTGATGTAATGGGTAAATTACGTGTAATAAAAAAAAAGTGGTCAGCGTGACGGATTGCCGTCCTACGGGCCCGAGCTCGATTCCCGGCGAGGTCGGGGGATTTTCAATTAAAAAAAAAAAAAAAGTTGGTAGAGCACTTGCCCGCGAAAGGCAAAGGTCCCGAGTTCGATTCTCGGTCCGGCACACAATTGTAATCTGCCAGGAAGTTTTATACGGTACTAAATATGTTTGACATGTGTCATACCAACCAAACAAAAAAAAATTAGGCTCGTTTACAACAAATGTTCCCTATCGACACATTTGTATCTTAACACTCATTTCATACCGGTGCTCTTGGTAATGCTGTGCTTCACGCGAGGCAGTAGTTACTCAGCGTGGAAGTTTTACAAAAATCGCAAAGGCCCACGTCAACGTCAGCTAACTCACCTGGTGTGAGGACGCCTCAGGTCCGTGTGACTCCTGCGCCCATTCGTTTCTCATATCGGAAGCACGTTCACGCAGTTGCGCCCGGCTCTAGCGCTGTAAGAGACATCTATATTCTGACGGCGTTCGGCGAATACATGCTGGGGACGGCCTTCCTTTCCCGGCTGCAGCCAGGTCGCCCCGCGGCGGGAGGCGACGGGCGACAGTTCAAACGCGGCGCCCGACGAGCTGCAAACGAGGTTACGTGACACGCCTCGCGACGCAACGGAACGAGGCGAGCCGAGGCGAGGCTAGGCTGGGCGCGGTGCGTGTGATTGCGTGCGGCGCCTCCCGGCCGTGTCACACACCGCCGACAAAGCGAAGCTCACCGGGAACTACGCAACGGCCATAAAACTGGGCGCCGCTCTGCGCTAGGCTGACTTGCACTCGGAAACAGCGTGTTTGTACAGTGACCAAGAATTTTTTGAGACTACTCTAACACAGTCACAAAGTGATCGTTTGAGCAGTTACCAGACAGCGCCAGACAACAGGCTGTACTGAGCATGCGCAGCTACGATGACGTAGGCAGCCAGTGCTTGGTGCTTGCTCTGCTCATACGCTTTTCGTCGCATTAGTGGTAGAATTTCGTGCGTGGTGGGGCATCACGTGACCATGTGCAGCCCTGAGGCGTGATGTTGAGAGGACATACAGAGTTGTACTTAGAGCAATTGTTTTACCATATCCCACCCAGATAAAGGATGCAAATAAGGAAGCAGTTCCTGGCAAAATATCATTTCGAAATTAGACTCAACAGCTCGAAGTACAATCACATGTTACTATGGAGTGTGACAGATTTTTTTTTTTTTTTAATTCGTACTCGGCAATATTGTTATGTAGCATTTCCAGCAGGTTTACAGCACTGCAAAAAGCTAGTACGATCGAATACAAATTTCTTGAATGAGATTTTCACTCTGCAGCGGAGTGTGCGCTGATATGAAACTTCCTGGCAGATTAAATGTGTGTGCCAGACCGAGGCTTGACCCTCGAACTCGGGACCTTTGCCTTTCGCGGGCAAGTGCTCTACCAATCTTTTTTTTTTTGTTTTTTTTTTTTTTTTTTTTTCTTCGTAGTTGATCGTTGTGTTTGGTCCTTGCGGACGTCACATGACATCCCTTAAAGTTCGTTTTGTTGCTCCTTCCACTCAGTTTTTGTATTACAGAGGCCAACCACTTCTCTGACGGAACACGCTGAGCTACTATGCCGGCTACAATTTCCGAATGCACTACGATTACCACTAGACCACGGGATCCCATTTCCTTGCAAAACTAGCACTCCTGAAAGAAAGGTTCGCAGGAGAGCTTCTGTAAAGTTTGGAAGGTAGGAGACGAGGTACTGGCAGAGGTACAGCTGTGAGGACGCGGCGTGAGTCGTGCTTGGGTAGCTCAGTTGGTGGAGCACTTGCCCGCGAAAGGCAAAGGTCCCGAGTTCTAGTCTCGGTCCGACACACAGTTTTACTCTTCCAGGAAGTTTCATACACATTTCTTGCAAAAAATGAAAGTTTCTTGTGTAGCTTATACCGGAATAAAGAACAATAAATTTCATGACTATTTGAAAATGTGTAAAAAATTAACAAGGTTGTCTGTGAGGCAAAGAAACTGTACAACTGACAGTTTATATTCTACTCTAGGAATAAATATGAAGCGATGTCGGAAGTTAAAGCGATAAAACATGGTAGGCTGCCAGTCTACAATGTAGCATAGAATGGCATTCTATAAATTTAAGACCTAAACACAAATTAAGAAATAACTTCAGGCCTAGAGGAAGTACTAGGCAAGTGCCTTGTGATCGAAAAACACTTTCACAGAAGGCAGAATTGTAAAATTCTGCTATAGCTGTCATTATATTTGAAACTTATTTAGTTCAAAACTACTGACCAAATTTGCTACGTAGTCAGCTTCAAGTAAATGTTTTCGTATGTTCATACGTATATATCATTAAGAGATCTTACAGTGTCATAAAAGGAACAGGACATCAGAGACTACTCAAACAGTATCCGAATTTCATAAACCATACCAAAATGCTTCATTCCGCTCTAATTGCACACTTCTATATCCAGATGCACTCTGAAGTACCTGATATTCAGCTTTTCATGTGGTTTTCGCGATACCAGTTTTCTTGGAGGTCCAGTACTGTATTCTCATGTTTGGTTCTTTATTATGGTATAATGTCATTCGTCGCGGAATATAAAAATTTGCACTTGAAATTGAACGAAGTTGAGAGTAGCCAATAGTGCGGAATGAAGCAGTTCGTTTCAAATAAACAAACTGCTTCAGCGGAAAAAAAATTAATACAAGCAAATTTGTCTATAAAACAAACAGAAATAGCTTCTTTAAGACATTAATGGTTGAATGCTAATAACGTGGAAATAATACAAAATCATAAAATTGAAACTACTAACTTATTTTGGTCTTTCATGGTTATGAGAATGTATAGTAATTCACTTGATGGATCCCGGCCACAGAAATCTGTTTTAATTTCATTTGACGTAGGAGCTGTGAACAAAGAGACTAGCAATATTACGAACACACGAAACATATACACGGATCACGTGGAGAAGGACCCCCCACCCCATTACAACTCAGCTTGCTCTGCGCATGCGCGAAATTGGGACCTTGGCCGCGCCAGAAAAATTTTTCCGCAATGCCAATAGTTAATTCCGTTCTACTTCCATCAGGTTCTGGTAGAGGAACACGTTGAGAAGTTATCTTCGTCTTTGTTGAGAACAGCATTCTCTTACAACTTCTGGGCACAAATACACTATGTGATCAAAAGTGTCGGGACACCCCCAGAAACTTATGTCTTTCATATTAGGTGCATTGCGCTGCCATCTACTGAGAGATACTCCATATTAGCGAACTCAGTTGTCATTAGACATCGTGAGAGAGCAGAATGGTGCTCTCCGTGGAACTCATGGACTTTGAACGTGGTCAGGTGATTGGGTGTCACTTGTGTCATACGACTGTACGCGAGATTTCCACACTCCTAAACATCTCTCAGTCCAAAGTTTCCGATGTGATAGTGGAGTGGAAACGTGAAGGGACACGTACAGCACAAAAGCGCATAGGCCGACGTCGTCTGTTGACTGACAGAGACCGCCGGCAATTAAAATTGGAAATTTGTGGTAAGATCTTATGGTACCAAACTGCTGAGATCATCGGTCCCTAAGCATACACACTAGTTAATCTATCTTAAACTAACTAGCCTTAAGGACAAAACACAACACACACCCATGCCCGAGGGAGGACACGAACCTCCAAGGGGGGGGGGGGGGGGGGGGGGGGGTTGGAGGCGCGGCGCCGACAGTTGAAGAGGATCGTAACGTGTAACAGGCAGACATCTATCCAGACCATGGCACAGGAATTCTAAACTGCATCAGGATCCACTGCAAGTACTATGACAGTTAGGCGGGAGGTGAGAAAACTTGGATTTCATTGACTTACATGTTCGCGTAGCTGCTCATAAGCCACACATCTCGCTGGTAAATGCCAAACGACTCCTCACTTCGTGTAAGGAGCGATAACATTGGACGATTGGACAGTGGCGATCCGATGCAGGGTGTGGGTATGGCGAATGCCCGGTGATCGTCATCTGCCAGGGTGTGTAGTGCCAACAGTAAAATTCGGAGGCGGTGGTATTATGGTATGGTCGTGTTTTTCATGGAGAGGGCTTGCACCCCTTGTTGTTTTCCCCTTGTTGTATTGCGTGGCTCTATCACAGCACCGGCCTACATTGATGTTTTAAGCACCTCCTTGCTTCCCAGTGTTGAAGAGCAATTTGGGGATGTCGGTTGCATCTTTCAACACGATCGAGCACATGTTCATAATGCACGGCCTTTGGCGGAGTGGTTACACGACAGTAAAATCGCTTTAATGGACTGGCATGCACAGAGTCTTGACTAGAAGCCTATAGACAACATCTTTCGGATGTTATGGAAAGCCGACTTCGTGCCGGGCCTCACCGACCGACAGAGATACCTCTTGTCAGTGCAGCACTCCGTGAAGAATGGGCTGTCATTCCCCATGAAACGTTCCAGCACTTGATTGAACGTATGCCTGCGAGAGTCGAAGCTGTCCACAAGGCTAAAGGTGGGCCAACACCATATTGAATTCCAGCATTACCAATGGAGGGCGCCACGAACTTGTAAATCATCTTCAGCCAGGTGTGCGGATACTTTTGATCACATGGTGTACATTATGCACATCATTACGGCCTGCAGTTAAAGTAGCGTCAAAGGAAGATTTCCTGTTTGTTGAAATTCCTCAAACAAGTTTTGAGAGCTTGGATGTCAAGATGTCCTTCTGATGTGATAAAGTGGTATGATCATAAGGTGGCTCTGTTCTGATGACCTGTGTCAGTACTTTTTTGTTTCATTTTCAGTACGTGCTTCCCCACCTTGGAATCAATAGTTTTTTTAAATGTTTGAATTACCTGCAGGCTGCTGGATTGTTATATTTTTCTGAAACACTGTGTATGTGTTTACACACCTGCTACTTAATGGTTGAATCAACACACGAGTAAAAGTACTTGTGTATACATGTGTTATAGGTTTCACAGCTTAATTTACATTTACGATCCACTTTATTGTCTCTGATAAAATGTATTTCTGGCACATTTGAAGGAAGTGGTGTTTCTCAACCGCCGTCCACCTTGATAATGGGCTTTTGCTTCTGCGTATCCTCTTCACTTACATCGTGCCTACGGTGAATCCCTTTCAGTTTCCTTTTGTCAAAACAAGAAGTCTGAAGCGGTGCAAGCAGAGATAAGATTGTGGCTCCGTCAACAAAGTCAGACATTCTACAGTGACGGTATCAACAAACTTGCCTCTCGTTGTGAGAAAGGTGTTCGTCGCCAGGGTGACTATGTTGAGAAACAAATATGTAAACATGAGGAATGTGGGGAATACGGATGTAGAATGTTTATAACGTTTGTTTCATTCGGAAAGGTTTAAGAATTTTCACGTAAAAAATTTGGAGGCATTACTTTTTAGCATGCTCGCGTAAAATAAATCAGTGTAATGTACTTTCTTTTCGAAATATATAGCAACAAGTTAATCATCGTACTGGGACAGATGTAGAGGCTCCATTCGCTAAAATGAGTCAAACGATACAGAAGGAAGAATATCGTAAGACCAGAAGATTGAAAAACGACGAAATCCTTAGGAAATCGCCGTCCATACGTTTTCCGCTCTGCGAGCCGCGCAAAGTAGGGTCGTTTCTCGCTATTCGCTTCCTTTTTCCCCCACGGCGCTCCCACACTGTGAGTTATTTGCATGCTTTAGGGGAAGGTACCGGAAGCCCATAAACGTCGCAGGCAGTGGCGGCGATGTGCGGCGTGCATCAGGACGCCGGGGATGCGTGGGATGCGCCCGCAGGTTTCGACGCTGCCACTCCGGCCGGAGCAGACGCTCCCCTCCCTGCGACTTGCGCCGGCTAATGGAGCCACTCCGCTAAATTATATTTGCATACTGCAACGTAGGCGGGAAACCCCCGTCTTCCAGGGCCGCGCATCGGAACCGAGATGTGGGTCAGGTTCATTGCTGCCCCTCTCGGCATCGCCAATAACTCACGACAGCATTTCCCGGAGGGCACTGGGCGAATCTTGGGGCTCTGTAAAAGTCTAGATACGCATGAACACCCCCCGCCACTGTACAGTACCAACACTGTCGGTTTTTATTTCTGTCGCATCCGCATCTTCATCTAGGGAACCATTACTGTTTACGCACATTTGACAACTTGTACAGAAACCATACTGCAAGTACATCAGTTAAACTAGTCTTACGGCTTATGCAGTGTGATTGCGTGGTGACGTTAGAGACTTCCAGGGACGATGGTGAAGGGTAATGTATCAATTAGAGGTGTAAGGGATCCTGGTGCGGTAACGACTGAGTCGACAGCTATATGAGAAAATCTTTCCGACAGTGGAATACAGGTGCCGGTAAGATTGTAGCTAGGATAGTAGGGCAATCAGGTGGTAGTATGACGCAAAACAACAATAAAAAGTCTGTCAAACGTGGACTGTAAGACGTGTATCTTAAGATCTTTGAACACTTGTTCATCTTCGATACTGTGAAAACCGAGCGAAGTGGCGCAGTGGTTAGCACATTGGACTCGTGTTTGGGACGACGACGCTTCAAACTAGCCTCCGGACATCCTTATTTAAGTTTTCCGTGATTTCCTAAATCACTTCAGGCAAATTCTGGGATAGCTCCTTTGAAAGGGTACAGTCGATTTCCTTCCCCATCCTTTCCTAATCCGTGATTGTGCTCCGTCTCTAATGGCCTTGTTCTCGATGGACGACTACCCATTGCCCCCAAGGTACACGTTTACCAGATATCTTTTTTTTCTTCTGTTCCGTACTACTTGCGCCAAAAACATGAAGACAAAAAAATAGAAGAGATTTGTTTCGCTGTATCGAAAATGAACAAGTGCTCGTAGTTCTTAAGGTCTGCATTTTAGAGCCAATGTTTACTAGAGTTTTTTTATTGTTTTGGTCCATACCACTTAACCTTTGCTACCCTGCTATCTCAACAACAGCAGTACCAATAGATATATTCCACTGTCACAGCTACCAGAATGATTTTTGCTTGCAACTGTCGCTCCCAATCAGAGTCCCTTACCTCAAATTGATACATTTACTCTTCTTCACTATCCCTGAAAATCTGTAACGTTCAAATGGTTCAAATGGCTCTGAGCACTATGGGACATAACATCTGACGTCATCAGTCCCATAGAACTTAGAATTACTTAAACGTAAATAAACTAAGGACATCAGAAACATCCATGCCCGAGGCAGGATTCGAACCTGTAACCGTGGTAGTCGCGCGTTCCTGAGCTTCGCGCCTAGAACCGCTCGGCCACAGCGGCCGGCTCTGTAACGTCATCACAGAATTACTCTGTATGCCGCCGAAGGAAATGGAAGGCGACAAAGGGTTGAGAAGGGAATGTGACAGTGTTGTGGCTTATCCACGATGTTATTGAATCTGCACATTGAGCGAACAGAGAAGGAAATTCATCGCAAATTTGTAAATGGAATTGAAGTTCACGGAGAAGAAATAAAAACTCTGAAGGTTCTGACGACACCGTAAACCCGTCAGAGACGGCTAGGAACTTGGAAGAGCAGTTGACAGAATGATAACGTCTCGAAAAGAGGTTGTAAGATAAACGTCAACAACTGTAAAACAAAGGTAATTGAATGTAGTCAAAGTAAATTAGTTGATGCTTGGGTAATTAGATTAGGAGATGAGACACTAAAGGTACTAGACGAGCTTTGTTGTCTGGACAGAAAAATAAATGATGGTCGCTGAAATAGAGAGGATATAAAATTCCGACGGCTTTATACTTTCTGCACATATCTTAAGGTAAGTTCGGGTGTGTCTATATACAGAGCTGGTAGTAGTCCAGCCCTACAATTTTGTAACACGTGCACATTACATCTGGTTATATACATCTGTAGTTTCCTTTTAACTGCCAATATACGCAAATATTTTTGAGCAGCCAGGTTTAATTATCACCAATTCTTGGTTCTTTTAGCCACTCTATAGATAGATAATGCCTGAAATTCGGTACTCTCGGAACACTCTTGACACTCTGCATCTCAGAGTATTGAATTCCCTATCTATTTCCGAAACGTAATGTCCCAAGCGTCTAGCTCCAACTACCACTCCGCATTCAAAATCTAATAGCTCTTCTCCTGTGGCCATAATCACGTCTGAAACCTTTACACGTCGATCACCTAAGTACAAATGACAGCCCCGCCAATGCACTGACCTATTAAGCCCTGCGTACACGGTACTACCGCTATGCCCATACCGCTATCCCGTGACTTCCGTCGCCTCAGCACAGTATCGTAAAATTATGAACAAATTTAGCCCAATTCTCTGTGTAGCTAGTTAGATCTGAATCATTATGATACACACATGCCCAAATCTCATTATATGTGGACAGTATGTAGGTTTAAGAGACGAGGATAGAGAAATTTAAATTACGCTATGTGTTAAGCCCCCTAACAAAATCATCCTCCTTCATTCGGCTCCTTTGACACCGTCGATGAATGCTCATTATAATTCAGGAAATACAATTAGGACTTGTTTTGTCATTGACAAAAGTATTTCAGTAACTGGGACAGTGAACTAATATCCGGGAAAATGTTGTTTAAGTCGTTAGACCATCTTCGGTTTCTCTAAATCTCTGTCGCCTAGTGGCGTGATGGTTGTTTCTAAAACAATGCTACTACGTTATGCTTCACCGCTATTTAACAGAACTTTTACTCCTTTTCTTGGATCGGAAACCGATGTCACCTTCAATCGAAGCTCTTGCATTGTGCGTTGTCTATTTTTGCTTGTTCGCATTACATAATCGTTCTGTTGATCTCTTCCTACTTTCTTACGTAACTAACATGTTTCTGATTAATGCTTTACACACACACAATTGAATTAACTTGTAAACAATTATACATACGAAAGAAATAAATCGTAGAAAAATATAATTAGAATTTTTCTGTTAGTTGCTAGTAAATGTGGTACAATAGGACAGACAAGCAATATAATTATAAAATAATAGGTAATGCAGCCTTGAAATGCGTTTCTATGATGGGCACTTCATAGAGGAACTCAGTACTATGTAATAGTGGTTTGTGTTACGTGATACATACGTCATCGGAGTGTTAGCTTCCATCCAACCCCTCTTTCATCTCCATTATTCTTTCTTTGGTGCTGTAGATGAGTACTTCTAAACTTCTTTGCCTTCTGACAAACGTCATAGTACCTGTTCTCTGTCAGGGCATCAGTGGGACATAGGAGCATACAGAAGGAATAGATTCTCTGTGACTGATTGCGTTATTATTTACAAAGTCGATCAATATGAAACCTGAATTTAAAAGCCAATCGTGATTCCGCAAACGTTGCCACGCGTAAAGGGCTTCTAATTGAATGAGATCATTTGACTGTGCTTCACCGCAGCACATTTCTCAGATTCCACTAGGAATCGGCTTCAGTATAAAATCCGAAACGGGTCGTTTCGGGAAGTAAGTAACTTTATACCAACTGGAACGGTTATCCATCAAGAAGTAAGGTGGGATGTGTGATACATAGAAAGTCCTGTACTTAACCATTAAATATGCTTGATGAATCTGTGAAACCTCTCCACTCTTGTGGGGTGTAATAATTGTCGAGTTAAATGCCAGATGTCGTTGAGGCTTTTCTTAATCTTGTTGTATACTGTCATTTAACCGTTGCAGGAAGTTGTGTGCATTATTCACGCTCAAAGGTGAATAACAGCAAATTGTAAACATTTGTGTCCCATTAGATTATATGTATACGATTTTTTCTTACTAGGTAAGCTAATCTTTCAAAGGGCTAACTTAAGTTTTCAGATCGGCTTGTATAGTAATATTACTTGGTTACTAATAACACTGCATAGTCGCACTAAAGGTAAAGATTACTGTTTCAACTCAATGGAATAGCTGGAACCACCGAGGAGGGCCCTCACAGAAGCTGAAATTAAGACCATTATCAATGACTCACACTTTTTCGATTCAGAAGATGAACGTGATGCTGGACTAATCAGTTTATTGCCAGTTAGCGTGGCCAGAGTCTCAAATATTCTCAAGTAGATTTATTAAAGACAATAAAAACGAAAACTCCAACGCAACAAACTATTACAGTGGCAAAACTCCTATTGGAAATGGTCTAAAACGTGGAACAGAGTTACGAAGCTCGAGCAAAGATTGAAACTGTCCACCACCCACAACTGGAAGCTGTTGCAAGAAATAATGAGCCCATGCTGAAAATTATTCTATTGTATACAACTGGGCCATCATACACAAAAGACATAGATTTGATTGAACTTAAGGCTTTTGTTGGGCTATTATATTTATCAGGATGTATGAAGTCAGGAAATGAAGATGTTGTTGCATTATTTGCATCGGACGGTAATCGCAGCGACATACTCCACGCAACCACTACTGTGAGGTGGTTTTTCTTCATTCTGTGTTGTCTCCGATTTGATAATCATTCCATCGGAGCATAATGAAGACTGTACGATTAATCAGTAGCCGTGAGTTAAATATGAAATTTAGATGATGATGATGATGATGGTTTGTGGGGAGCTCAACATCTTAGTTATCAGCGCCTGTACAAATTGCAAATTTTTCCAGTCTCGACACTTCCCGAATGATGATGAGATGATGAGGACAAGCACACTACGGCGTGCGGAGAAAATGCTCGATCCGGCTGGGAATCGAAACCAGGACCTCGCGATCCAGAGGCAGCAACGCTAAAATATTAAATCTACTTGTTTCTCGCTATGCACCAGGTGAAAACCCCACTATTGACGAAATGTTGGTTCCATTTCATGGATGATGCAATTTAAAAATGTACATGGCTAAAATACCAGGAAAATAAGGCATGAAAATAATGTGCATGTCCGACTGTCGTACTCAGTTTTTGTGGAATGCTTCTGTATACAGAAATATACTAACGATGTACTGAAACTTACTGTTCCCAACGGAGGCTCAAATCGGAAAGCTGTGGTGGTTATTGGGCTTATGTCCGTGGAATTACGTAAAAACCTGAAAGAAAATCATTTGACTAAAAAGTTATCTGTTCTGAAAATGAATAAGCATCCGAATTTAAGTCTAATTGGAAACGTCAATTATGTACAGCACTTCTTAGTCATAATGATAAAATGACAGTTTGTTCATACGTTTCTAAAAAAATTGGGCACTGATGTTACAATCAGTAATGCACCATGATCAAGAATTAAGCAAAGGAAGCAAAAAAAACGAAATGCCAGACATGACAGATTAGGATAACATTGCTAAAGGAGAACTGAGATCCTGAATCAGCTTTGCGCTTACTGCTCAGTACCTAGACAAACCAAGACGTGGCAAATATCCAATTTTTTGCCATACTGAACATTTTTGGTGGAAATAGTGTGAGTGATTTAAAGTCTCCTGAAAATACCAAGATTGGCCGGCCGGAGTGGCCGAGCGGTTCTAGGCGCTACAGTCTGGAGCCGCGCGACCGCTACGGTCGCAGGTTCGAATCCTGCCTCGGGCATGGATGTGTGTGATGTCCTTAGGTTAGTTAGGTTTAAGTAGTTCTAAGTTCTAGGGGACTGATGACCACAGATGTTAAGTCCCACAGTGCTCAGAGCCATTTGATTTTTGAAAATACCAAGAAAACAAACCGTAGAGAAGCACTAATGCGGCTTGGAAAAGATCTAATTCGCCCACAAATGCAACGCAGGGATTTGAAGCACGTTCATCGAGAGGGGGTCATACTCGAACTCTTGAGCCTGCATACTCTTCAAAGTGACCTCATGGGTGAACCATCAAGAATATCCAGATGCGAAAAATCTCCAAGACAGGCAGACAGAAAAACTAAAAATCGGTATGAAAAGTGTGGTATATGCATTTGAGGGTCCCATATAATTATGTTTATGAAAATGTTACTAACCTTGTCTCACGAAATATTATATTGTCTTGTTTTCATAATATTACGGCTTACAAATAATATTTGTTATATTGGACCAAGCCAGGCACAAAAACTGGAAATTGGTGTGGTAAGAGCGTTGTTTCAGTTTCTGGTTTGTTTGCCCAATTGGTATGTGAAAACTGCTAATAACCTTTACTCACACGGAACTATGCTGTATTTCTTCATAATTATTATAGGTTATAATAAAAATTTGTTGTATGTTATACTAGCGCAACCTGAAGATACCAGCATGGCTAAGAGTTTTAAGAGTTGCGGTAGTAATCTTTGTACGAACTGAGGATCATTTAGAGCGACGTTTCTCTTGTGTCTAATTATCTGGCCACGCAATCTACATCACTGAAGCAAATTCACTTAGCACTGCATATTTAAAACTACATCAAGGACCTGCGGTTACTCAGACGAATATGGAAGACAGAGGAGCAACAAAATCTGTAGGAAGAAAAGAAAGCACATTTTGGAAGTAAAATACTGTTATATAACCTGTGAGAGGAGAGCCTCATAAATGAACTGAAGAAACAACGCATAGAAATAACAAAAGACGTGAGACGGTTTCAACACAAAAGCGTCCAAAAACGTTTCCTCTACTGAACAGCTAATGAATGATTTGGTTATTATTGACTGTGTGTTCTGAAACTATGATTTACCAAATATGATTAAGTGATTTCTACTGTTACTGCACAATTTATCTAGTAGGAGATGAAAGAGTTTGTCGGTAATAAATGGTAGCATTTGTCCACTTCGCAACTGTACCGCACATAATAATAGCAATGCGTTTCGAGAAACAATGCTCTGACTCAACTAATGAGACTATTGTGTCTCGAAGCGCAATTTTGTATAAAGTGACATACAGTTTTAAAGAGGTCGAAACAACCATTTTTACTGACAAAGTATAACAACCCCTCCTTCATATTTGACAAATGAATAATATGGAGAGTTCGAAATTTTGTTCACTAGTTGAAACGCACCACTGAATGTAATGGCGCTGTCCGTTTGATCGTAGCTCTATATCTAGACTGATATGAAGCATAAATCTGATGTTTCTTCATCTACCAGTCCTCAGGCGCGATCCAAGTTTCGGTCCTAGGCGAGGTTAGTGACAGCCTCTACAATCTCCACCTGCAAATACAGCTTACAGCAACCTCCGCTTCTAACGTGTGACAGATGCCTAGGATGTTAGTTATAAGAACAATACAACGTACAAAATGTTTTAATAGAGTAGCAATAGGAATGTGTTTACATAAGTGCTGTCTACATTGATATAATACGACTTCCATGAAGCTGCATTTCTCAGAATTGTGTCATTTGAGAAGCATTCGCCCGAAAAATTTGGGAAATACACTTGTCATGCAACTGATTTAGGCTACAAACTCTTACAACTTTTAAGGTGTCAAAATTTTCACAACATAAAATCAAAGTGCGGGTTCACCATGATCTGTATTTCACTTAGCACTACGACTGTGTACACAGTTCTGCAGACTATGACCGTGCAAGCGTCAAAACTGAGGGAATGCTCTTTCTTTCCATGGTCAGTTGGCTGTTCTTTCACAAGTCAGGGTTTCTGCTGGTGGTGTCTTGAGCTAGTCAACTTTTGTGGTTCGCCAATCATATCTATGATTTGCGTAAGCGCGCTAACTGTTTATCAGCAGCATCTACAGTCGGCCTGTGAATCGGCTATCCACCTTTACCTGGGTGTAAAGTTCTCTGCAGGTGGTCAGGGAGCAAGCCCAATTTCGTGGTCAAGAAATCGAGAATAATTCTGTAAAACGTACGTGGTAAATTTAATAAATAATGCCTTTTTAATTAGACGTTTATTTTTTCAGTATATCTTTACAGTCCTTGAATATATTCTCCCTGCTTCTATATATTTGAATTCCAGTGTCACGGAAGTTCTTTTATTTCATCCAGGACATCATTTATGTTCATTTGTCGAATGGCTCTGGTAACGGTGCAGAAATCTTGTCCAGGGAAATATGACGACGTCCACGTATAGGTTTTTTCAACTTCCGAGAACAAGTCGAAGTCTGGTGGAATCATATTAGGGCTGTAGGGAGAATGCGTAAAGACGTCCCATCCGTATTTGTGAAGTTTTTGGGCTACAAAATGCCGATATCCACCGAGAATTGTCGAAGAGAACGAGTGGCCCAGCCTCGAGCAACTGAGGTCAGCTTTTGTGCATTTTTAAAGACAGGTTTTTCATGAACTTGCGATAATACATTGCTGTGACACTTGTTCCAAGTGGGATGATGATGAATCCTTGTTGGCCACAAGCAAAAATCATCATTTGCTTGAGCTTCACTTGAGCGGGTCGAAATTTTTTTTAGACTTCGAGAAACTAAAGCTCTAGTCTCATTGGGCTGTTATTTCAACTGAGGTTCAAAGTCTCTTATCCACGTTTCAGCACTAGCGACACTTCGACAGAAGACTCCTTGACCTTCACGCTCAAGTCCTTATTTGAGCAACCTATCTTGCACAAATTTTTCTCTTTTTCAAATCATTTCTCATGGAACGGGATACTAATGTTGGGGGAATTCCCATGGATTCAAAGAGTTTCTCACAAGTCGCACAGCAATCTTCTTCAAGAGCTTCTGCCACACTTGTTCATCTGTTGACGGTTTTGGTCTTCCAGGTTTTGAATTATCTTCTATGATCACGCTGGCACAACAAAAACGATTAACTGAACTTGAAACTGTACTACTGTCCGCTGAAAACTCACGAAAAACTTCGCTTAATGCGCTGTGGATTTCTGTGGGGTTTTTGCTGCGTAATGTTTCGATCTTAATAAACGACCTCTTCTCTTCAATAGTCACAGTACCCGAGACCCTTGCAGGCTCCATTTCTAACTATCGCCAATTTGATGTTAGAATACACACTGGAAAAACAAAAACACACATGTTTCTTCCTCAAGCACTGAAATACATCTGACGTAATTTTCTTTGTTGCTGCATCAAACAGTCCACAGTAATACAGCCTGTGCATTATTTATGAAATGTCTTTCGTAGCTTGCAATGTTCCAGAGTTCCTTGCCATCTTCAAGGCTCTTAAATATCACGCTACTTTATTCCCCGAACGCTAGCACCTTTTTGAATCCGCAACTGTCGCTCTACTACTGCGCTGATAACACTGCTCCGATCCTGTAACTCGCAAGTTATGCTCAATCTAGGAGAACTGTAGCATCCTACATCATCAGTGATCTCTCTTATACATTAGTCTTGGCATATGCTGCAATTCTTTCCATGTAGTAATCCTTCAACTACAACTTTAAGCTGCCACTCATGTCGCAGCATGATCCGAATCATTCTATTCTTTATTAGATATATTTTCCGCATTGACTCGTTGTAGAAAATCTTCCTTCCTGTCTCAATAAGTGTATCCGACATAAAGTCTCCTGCTAATTATATTTCCCACTGACTCAGTTTTATGCTCCAAACAAAACTCTTGTTTAATACTTTTATGACCTCGGTGTTTATATTTATGGATGACAGAGTCTGTATGTTTTAAAAGAAAATCTTTCGTCTTACCACTTCCTAGATAGCATACTTCGTCCACCTTTCAGGATTATATTGTACAACTCTTAAATTTAGTCATCCGTTCCTTACAGTGTTCCTGATTACAGTGTTCTACTCGCATTTAAATTTCATGCTTTTAATCCACATAACATAATCCATATAACAATTTCGCAGATTCAGTTACTGTGTTTAATCTCACTTTATTCAAAATTGCAATATGTATTATTAATTCATTCAGTAATTTACACAGCAGTTCTCACATGCAAAGATGTTAGTGTAATTCACGTGTAATGAATTAATTGCATCATTGGTCAAATGTTTGAATTGATTGAAAGCAAGGCTCCTTATAAATTATATAATGGGATTTTGTCCGAATTTTCATAGCTAAACTAAGAGTCTGAAATGGAAAAATGTGGTGTCAAAGTGACTAGCGTGAGAAGAAGTTTTGCAAAGAAGGGTTTATTTGCTTCAAAGTAATCACGGTAATAAAGGCAAAAACAGTGATCTGAGGGCAATTTTTTGTCCTAATTTTCATTGTAAAACGCAATTTTGGGAATGCACAAATAACCAAATCAGTGTCTAGCTTCAAGTCTAGTTAAAAAATTAATTTACTGAATGTGATGACCGTAATTAATAAAAACTTAATTAGTGATCTGAGAGAAAATTGAAATTTTTCACAAAAGTTTGGTGCTAGTTCTGTGAATGAAGAGTCCAAAAGTTCATCTCTTCAAGTCATAGCGACGAAGTATTTTGCGTAGAAAAAAAAGTGCGTTGGTGTGATATTGGTTTTTAATATGGCCTCCTTGTAATCAAGTACTAAATTTAAGACATTTGAAAAACATCTCGTAATAGGAAGACAAATGAGGTAATAAAAAGTTTACCTTTTCCAGGCCAAGATATTCTGCACAAAAAATTACAATGGTGTGATATATAACTGTCAAAATGGTTTTCTTTGGACCAAGTACTAAAGTCAAGGCACTTCTAGTACAGGAGACTAGTAAAGGAATGAGGTGTCAGTAAGATTATGCTTTCTCAATAAAACTGGCACGTAAAAGAAATTGAAAAAATTTACATATGTTTTGTAAAATGATTTATCTAAAACTGATAAATAAAATCGATTAGATAAATATTTGACATGGCTTTCAACGATGCTCGGAGTCATGTCAAATGATGTGAACCAAATGTTTTTCTGATCTATTTTATTTCTTACTTTTATCTATATCATTTCATAAAACATTTAAACTTTTTTTTCAATATTTTTGTTTTTAAATGTTTATTCTTTAGTATAACAACTGCCCATTAATTTCTATGGCCGTGCAAAATGTCATATATATTCGGAATACCATGTTCTTCATGCTAAGGTGAGTCTTGATCTGCTTTCTTCACTTCAATGTGAAGGTTTCTGGAGAATGCCACGTAATGCCCTATGTTTTACCTGCATCATGATGGCCAACCTTGCTTGAGTGCATCTTTCCCTTTGGATGACGTCACCACAGATTTTTGTAGGAGTAATTTTCGTAGGAGGATGATTAAATTAAAATGGAAACCCATAATTTGTTTTGAACTGTAAATTATTATTGTTTTCTTTGCTTCTTGGCACCAGCTGTTAACGTATAGAGCTAGCCCCAATTGCACGACCTTGACTACTCGTATTACAAACTTCGTCACACACTGAAATAACTTCTGTAATTGTTTCATTGCTCTACTCGTAATATTCTTGTTTTTCTTGCACCCCGACATCCTTTCCCAAACGTTAACTTTATCAATCCTCCGCACGAACTCCCACAACATCCACATCCAACTGTGTCATCTCATTGCAGCTACCCAACTCTCAGTGATATGGCATGCATCTGGTAGGATGCCTCTAACTGCGTTCTACGTAGAGATCACGTGAACAGCACGCAGGGATTGATAGCATCAAAAGACGCATCTTCCACGTGATTATCAGAGGAGCAAGAACCTCTGAACAATTCGTCTTCTTTACGGTACTTTTATAATCAGCCACTACACCAAGGGTGCACTGCGTTCCGGAACAAACTCAGATATTCATTTACACTCAGAGAATTTGGTATGGATTTGCTGGTCCTGCTCTTGAAGATGTGCTCAACAAATGGGGACGAAACGTAGAGGCTTTTAAAAAGAGTTTCGTCCGTGGCGAAAGAGTCCCGAATATTTTTATAATTGTGTCAGTAGTGTCTAGCATTGATATTTTACGGGTGTCAACCAGCACCAGCTCTTCCTGACTGTTGGCTACATATGGCGGTAGCAGTTTGGGACTGAGCCAAATATTGTCTTAAAAACACATCTCCAATGATCTTCATCACTGAGAGGTGTGTCACTGAGATTAAACACTAGACTCGCATTCAAAACGTATGGGATTTAAACACCGGACATGTCAGTATTATACGGGTTTTCTGTGGTTTTCCATAGTCGTGCTATGTTACTTAACCCTGTGACACATCATGCGAAAGTTACCTTCGTCAATACGTTTTGCACAACAGTGTAGTTTGTTTTAGCATGAACATAATAGACTAAAATTAAATATAAAAATAAATGAAATAAGAATGTAACAAACTAAAATACATCAATTAACGTTTTTACAAATTATAAAATCCGTAGAAGTGAGAATGTAATTTTCTCTGAAGAATCTAATTACCTTATCTGGGACCTGTCAATCTCATTTACAATCGTAGAATCGAAACTAATGTATAATTTTTTCAGACGAGATTATCAGACCGACACTGTTAAACCAGCCAAGAAAGATGAGATGCTCTATAATTCCAAATGCAGTGATTACAGGCCAATAATGTATAAAGCTTCTGCTGTT
This sequence comes from Schistocerca americana, assembly GCF_021461395.2. Classification (NCBI taxonomy): domain Eukaryota; kingdom Metazoa; phylum Arthropoda; class Insecta; order Orthoptera; family Acrididae; genus Schistocerca; species Schistocerca americana. The sequence continues at coordinate 156,914,038 of NC_060119.1, read as the reverse complement.
AGCACATTCACTGGTATCATTTAAGAGCACCCACTCCTTGCGCCAAGAGAACCAGCTCTCCGGTAGTAACTTTTAAGCGGCAGTGATAATGAGAGTGAGCCATTGAAGTTCATATCTCTCATTACCACGAACGGGCTGGTAATGGCAAAAGTTAAAATGGCCATTATCCCGGGGAGCGCCTTCTGCTTCAAGAGATACGCCTTCCCCAGCAACTCGGCGCACATGCTGGCAGAAAACAAAAGAGGAGCACAAAAAACTTTCAGATTACGAGTGTGCGTCGCTAAGAACTTAAATCTATTTTCCGAGACCCGGCTGGAAAAGCAGTGACCTTAATATTGACCTCCCTACACAGGTAGATCAGCTGCAGTGGCACACAATGCACAGTAATGAGTTTCCCCTTTTTTAATAAGTTTCAGACATCCAGTGTACCACTTTAAGCATCTGTTACAGAAGAATACTAAAGGGATTAAAATTTATTGTGGATGATGATCAGTTCAATTAACCATTTATTAGTGGATCTCTGTCGTTATATTCCGGGCATGTGGCAGCGTAATCATTTTTCGAATGCGGTGGAATACAAAATCAGAGACTCAGCAATACTCCATCTCAACCGTGAACTCGCTTTTAGTGCAGATATTAATGGGCAAATAAATAGCGACATGCTTAGAGAGTATCCGGAGAAAATGAAAATGATTCCACAGGAAATTAAAAGAGAGAGATACGAAAAATTATTATAAATAAATGAAGCGATTTCATAAATTCACTACAGCTACATTAATTGACGTATTGACAGAAAACTCAACTCTCATATAGAAAAACTCGTGAAGACTTGTATTTTCACAGTCGTACATCCGACTTCTCACATGAGAATGCAGCAATGGGCAGTTAGAAAAGATGGCGACAGAAGCTGAGAAAAAAGCTGCGACACTTTAGAACGACATTCATTAAAGACCCACAAATTACCAACTCCATTCGGCGATAGAACGCACACTTTAAAGCTTCAGAATGCCTCTGCAAGGCATGTCCGCAGGTCGGTCTGATGTGAATAAAGAAATAGGTGACAATGTGCGGGCGAGTTTCGCAGGTAACCCACACAACCAATGAACAGAGCAAGCAGAGAACTGAACATTCCACAACCGATCGTTTGGAACGTGTTGGAAATGACTCTAGTAGAAGCTTTACCGCTTTCAACTGCTACAAGTTCAAGCTGCCGATAACAAAGCCAGACGCTTTGAATTTTCGCCACTCTTGTAACTGCTTATGGAAGAGAATGGTTTCTGTGATAAACTCATCTTCAGTGATGAAGCAACATTTTTTGTGAATGGCACAGTGAACAGGCACAATGTCCGAATCTGGGGGACGGAGTGTCCCTACACCATCATGTAGAATAATCAAGATTCACCAAAAGTTAATGTGTTCTGTGCAGTCTGGCGGTTTAAAGTTTACCGTTCCTTATTCTTCTGTAAAGAGATCGTTACAGGACATGTTTATCGGGACATGATGGAAAATTTGCTGATTCTACAATTGTAGACCATGTGAGCTTCATGTAACAACAGGATGGGGCTCCACCCCGCTTCGGTCGTGAGGTTCGTGAATTCTCAAACAGTAAAATGAGAAATACATGGGTCGGTCGTGGTGGGGTTGATGAAATTCGTGTCATGGCCTCCACGCTCTCCCGACCTTACCCTATACGACTGTCTGGGGCCATGTGAAAAATTCGTGTTTACGCCTCTACTACCAACAAGGGTATCAGAACTGAGAACTCGCATCAACAGTGCTTTTGAGCAGATTGATAGGGAGGTGCTGCGCTAAATTTGATTATCTTCTTGATATAAGCAGAATCAGTAGCGGGGCACTTACGGAGCACTTGTAATACGCCACATAATAAAGTTGAGTTTGTTCGTGTGCAAAGTCCAGTGACAATATGTCAAATAATATGGCTACAGAAAATCTGTGAAAATATGGTTCAAATTTCACGAGAAGCCAGAACTGTAATTCGCATCTGGAATCAAATCGAGATCCGTGCCTTCCGCAATTAGTGTTATAACCGAAGCGCCTGACGGTCTCGCATGAAGCGCAGTTTGAAATGTAATAAACGGAACATGTATATCCTGGCAATATTTTAATTTATTTTTAGACGCCAGATACGCTGTACGTCCACAGCATGTATCATAATTAATAGCAGCAACATACAGTAGTGAAAGGAAACGTGAATATAAGTAAACACATTCCAGTAAGCAAGGGTTGAAAACGAGCAGTTTTCCATTGCGAAATTACACCTCTATCTCCGAAGTCACCTGATCTCAGTACTGTGGGCTTTTAAATTGGGGCCGGCCGCGGTGGTCTCGCGGTTCTAGGCGCTCAGTCCGGAACCGCACGACTGCTACGGTCGCAGGTTCGAATCCTGCCTCGGGCATGGATGTGTGTGATGTCCTTAGGTTAGTTAGGTTTAAGTAGTTCTAAGAATAGGGGACTGATGACCACAGCTGTTAAGTCCCATAGTGCTCAGAGCCATTTGAACCATTTTTTTTAATTTGGGGCTATTTTACTCGTAAGTGTAAAGCACTCCCGTTGACAAAATTAATGACCTGGAGCAGCATATCGTGCACTGTTGTCAATATTTATGTGATTATCTGGTCATATAAAAAATCATTACTCATTGCAAAATCGGGAGCAGTACTGTATCCAAATGTGAGGACGCCCCGTCGAACATATCCGTTAACAGGTACAATTGTGGAATAAACTGTAACATGTAGCTTGCTTGATCGCTGTTGTATTTCTTGTTGTGGCAGACAAAGTATTAATTTGACCCCAATATGTTGGGAATGTAATCAACACGTTCACATTTCAAATACATCTCTTGTAACTTGCAACAATATTTCGTACGGAATTTAGTGGCGGATCGTAGCCGCACAATGGCAGTTATCTCGAAATCCACCCGTCTTCAGATTTGTGTTTAGTGCAACGTATTCGTTACTCTTATGTTAGACTTTAGCCATAAAAGTCCTCGCTATTAGTAGCTATTAATTGTGATACATATTGTATACAGAGTATGACGTGTCCTGAAAATTAAACGACGTTCAGATGGTGGTGAAATAAATAACAAGTTAATATGCCATCAAATACACGACGCTATGGTCTCTTTTCTGTAAATTACAAATGACGAACTGGAAAAGCATATGAAGGCGTGCTGAAAAGTAGTTCATACGAATTTTTTATGTGAAAACTATTAAAGCTTTTTGAATACCACAGACGTTATTAACATTAACTTTAGTCTTCACATCTACGTATTTATATCTCAACGTATTCACGCTGGTGACGAACACATTTCTCCCAACGAGAGACCAGTTTGTTGATATCGTCACTCTAGAACGTTTGAGTTTGTGAACGGGGCCACAACCTCAACTCTACTTGCATCGCTTCATCACAACCAAAGTGGAGTCATGCAAGGTGCAGTTTAAGTTTTGGAAAACTATGAAACTCGGTTGGGGCCAAGCAGAGACAGTACGGGGGCTTATCGATGACAGAACCCAAGGCGTCGGATTGTTGCATGTGTTGCAGCGCTGTTGTGCGGTCTGGCGTTGTCGTATTTAAGGAGACGGTGCTCCATGTGTGGACTAATTGGAAAGCTGATTACAGCATGCACCGACAAGTCATGTTGTACACTGTTATGCTAAACGCTGCAATTCGGGGCCCTCCAGCGCCAAACGGCTGTAAGTACGTAGACATGAAGAGTAAATACATAGAATGTTAGTAAAGTTTGCTGCATTTAAAAAGCTTTAAGAGTTGTCACTTAAATTCAGAGCCATTAGTTTTTTAGCCAGCCCTCATAAACTTAACCAATTCGTACCGAAAACGATAAGGTCGCAGATATCTTATAAAATGTTTCTTCTAAAAAAACTAAGTAGTACGCAAAACTAACTTTACACTTTACTCTTGTAATCACTGTACTGAAGGGTATTTCTGCCGGCAGTGCTACTCGGAGAATGAGGCAGTTGCCGGTTCTTGCTACGGGCGACCTCTGAATTATTTTCCAGGAAACAAATAGGTTTGACGTTAATTAGTGATTAAACCGTAGAGAAAAGAACAGAAGAGGAATTTTCGCTCTGAGATTGTGTTTCCATCGCACGATATTTTGGTACGTAGCGAAAAAGTCCCACTGTATAAACAACCAGTCTTGTATCTGCAACGTGCTGCATGAGTGTCATACCTTAAAATCTTTACGTCCATTGTCACAGCAAACAATAAACAGATGCGTCCCCACATTTTATGAATGAAGAACTTTAAAAATACGAAAAACATGGACACATTAGGGAAAAACAAGATATTTACTCTTGAATGATACTTCTCCTACAGAGCCGAATGAACGGGTGCTCGTCAACGTGGCTGCGATTATAATGGAGTTACGAGTATTTGGGATGCTTATGACAAAGAGCTAGCCGCTTCTGACGGCCGTAGTTTTTGATTGATGTTAAATTTTCTTCATTACTTCTACTTATTTCCACTTTTCGTTTTTTGTCCCATGATGAAATGAAGACTCATCCATGCAAATGTGAGCTGATAGGAGGAAAACTGAACAAATTCCTTTGGTTAGTCTGCGATCGCCGCACTCTCAACGTTTCAACTAACCACTCGTTTTCATAAAAAAAATCAAAGCTTCAGTGAAGCTCCTCTTGTATACTTATGAATTAGCGACCCAAAGATCGGATATAGCTGAGACTTCACAATAGCCTCACTGTTGCTATAGATCGTATCTTTCTCTACTCATTAGCACCAGAGATACTGCGGTAGACATTTGTCACGTATGTTACTTGATAAAATGTGCTTTATACACTGCAACATTAAGAAAAATAATGTATAACAGAATTTTACTTATGTGCCCGCAAGACGACGACCAATGGTGTGTTCCAACATTCGTTCTTCTGGGAACTTCCATTGTGGTGCCGTACGCAGAATCAAAACTCGTCAGGAAAGACGACGTGGTACATTTATAGTGCCCGATGCTGTCGTTGGGCAGCGCGCCGCATTCGACACACATCAAAACAAGTTTTGCATCGCCTCGGTTCCGAGAGTTTCGGAACCTGTACAGAAGATTGGGATAATCAACATAAACATCATTTCTGCCCTTTTATTGTTCACGAAAACCACACATCGCATGATGTACCACCTTACAGAGAGACCTTCAGAGGTGGTCGTCCAGATTGCTGTACACACCGGTACCTCTGATACCCAGTAGCACGTCCTCTTGCATTGATGCATGCCTCTATTCGTCGTGGCAAACTATCAACAAGTTTATGAAGGCACTGTTGGTCCAGATTGTCCCACTCCTCAACGGCGATTCGGCGTCGAATCTTCCAGTCACGTCATCCATAAACAGCCCTTTTCAAACTGTCCCAAGCATGTTCGGTAGGGTTCATGTCTGGAGAATTTGCTGGCCACTCTAGACGAGCGATGTCGTTATCCCGAAGGAAGTCAATCAATGAAGGCGCACGGTGGGGGCGCAAATTGTCGTCCGTGAAGACTAATGCCTCGCCAATATGCTCCCAATATGGCTGCACTATCGGTCGGAGGATGACATTCACGTGTTGTACAACCGTTACGGGGCCTTCCCTCCAAACACGCTTCCGACAATTGTCTGGTTGAAGGTATATACGACATTGGCCGGTGAAGGGAAAGTGATGCCAAATCTCAGCGGTCCATTCGGCATGTTGTTGGGCCCATCTGTACCGCGCTGCATGATGTCGTAGTTGCAAAATGGACCTCGCCATGGACGTTGAGAGTGAAACTGCGCATCGTGCAGATTATTGCGCACAGTTTGAGTGGTAACACGACGTCCTGTGGCTGCACTAAAAGCATTATTCAACATGGTGGCGTTGCTGTCAGGGTTTCTCCTAGCCATAATCCGTAGGTAGCAGTCATCCACTGCAGTAGTAGCCCTTGGGGCTCCTCAGCGAGACATGTTATCGACAGTTCCTGTCTCTCTGTATCTCCTCCATGTCCGAATAACATAGCTTTGGTTCACTCTGAGACGCCTGGACCCTTCCTTTGATGAGAGCCCTTCCTGGCACAAAGTAACAATGTGGCGGGTTTAGTGACATCCCTGAACAGTCAAAGAGACTGTGTCTGTGATAAAATTTCCACAGTTAAAGTCTATCTTCAAGAGTTCTGGGAACCGTTGTGATGCAAAACGTTTTTTTATATGTAAATGTCCGCTCCTAGGGAAGCCATAACAATCGACGCCAGCAGTCTGTGATTCCTTTGACGCCGTCGTGCTGTATGTGTCGATACTTGTCCTGCTGTAAGGAGCAAGAAATATGGCTATGCTTTGAGAGGTCCGCCATTGTTGGTCGACAGACGAACGTAGGCAGAGAAAGGGAGAAAACAAGACATAGCTTTGTGGCGCCAGATATAACGAATTTCGTAGCAGGCTAACCACCTGAAACAAGAGAAAAAATGGAGACCAGCATCTTTTAAGACAACTTCGTACCGGTCGGCTTAAGATTCAGCCAATCAAAATTACTTGACTCCAGTAAAACGCACCGTCTCGAGCGGACTTCGCTTTGACAATTGAGTCTCTCATCCGGCAGAGCCGAACTTATAGGCAAGTTGTTGGTACAAAACCAGCGACTGTTCTGGAGTCACTTCAGTCACCACTTGCAGATTATAAGCGTGGTGAGATCCTCCCGTGACGCGAATAGTTGAGTTGTTTCAAGCTTCCTTATGAAGGTTTGCTTGCAGTTAAGTTGGCAATAGATGCAAATGTATACCCTTCTGTAATTTTTTTTTTTTTTTTTTTTTTGCGCTCACCTTCGACAACCTCACTACAACTTCCACTAATGTAAATACATTATTCAGATACGTGTTTGTTTGAATCACATCCTAGATCCCATGATATGGTTTGCCAAGGCATTAGCTATTGTTGTGAATGAATGTTAAACTATGTCTTTTCACGAAATAGACTAAGTTAATTTTATTTATTAAATAATTGCTTAATTTTGTTGGTAATAAACTGCTTTATGACTGTTTTGGTGCGCAACGATTTAAATATACCACTCCATCTGAAAATATCCAACGAAAGCTTCGCATTTTAAACCATCACCACCAATAAAACGCACTGGCAGCTTACAAGTTCACCAGTTCTTGATGCGAATACTCATTCAGCAGGAATACGAGATGTTACAGAGGTGATGACTGAGGATGTGGTGGCAAAGACATGGAGAGAAACTGCCTTGACTTTTTGAATCTATCAATAAAATATATTACTTATTAAACTGCCGTGCACAACAAACCTCATAGCTGTATCTAGCATAATTCCTTATTGATAATTTTTTGTACGCCGGTAAAGAATTTATACTCATCCTGCAATAATTCTACTAGAATGCTTGGCGTAAAGTCAGTATGCTGACACAGTGAATCACTCAGGAGATTCAAATGCTGTACTGAAACAATCGTTGGATACACACGACAATAAACACCGACCTAACAAGCTTTTGTACAGAACACAGACAAATCTAGGAGTGGTGTACAGACTGCATTCAATATCTTCTGCGTGATCAGAGGTGTGGTAACCGATATCTGGCTAGAATGAACAAAATGTAGCCATGTGAATGCGTACAGGTTATTGCCACGCCATGTCTGTACAACACACTTTTAGGAGTGCTAGTCCCACAGGGAATGCAGGTGAGCTTCTTTGACGTTTGAGAAGTAGGGGAGAAGTACTGGCGGAAGCGAAATGTGAAGACGGATCTGGATAGCTCAGTCGGTAAGAACTTAGCTCTCGAAAAGCAAGGCTGAGGTTAAAAAAAAATGGCTCTGAGCACTATGGGACTCAACTGCTGAGGTCATTAGTCCCCTAGAACTTAGACCTACACTCCTGGAAATTGAAATAAGAACACCGTGAATTCATTGTCCCAGGAAGGGGAAACTTTATTGACACATTCCTGGGGTCAGATACATCACATGATCACACTGACAGAACCACAGGCACATAGACACAGGCAACAGAGCATGCACAATGTCGGCACTAGTACAGTGTATATCCACCTTTCGCAGCAATGCAGGCTGCTATTCTCCCATCGAGACGATCGTAGAGATGCTGGATGTAGTCCTGTGGAACGGCTTGCCATGCCATTTCCACCTGGCGCCTCAGTTGGACCAGCGTTCGTGCTGGACGTGCAGACCGCGTGAGACGACGCTTCATCCAGTCCCAAACATGCTCAATGGGGGACAGATCCGGAGATCTTGCTGGCCAGGGTAGTTGACTTACACCTTCTAGAGCACGTTGGGTGGCACGGGATAGTTGCGGACGTGCATTGTCCTGTTGAAACAGCAAGTTCCCTTGCCGGTCTAGGAATGGTAGAACGATGGGTTCGATGACGGTTTGGATGTACCGTGCACTATTCAGTGTCCCCTGGACGATCACCAGTGGTGTACGGCCAGTGTAGGAGATCGCTCCCCACACGATGATGCCGGGTGTTGGCCCTGTGTGCCTCGGTCGTATGCAGTCCTGATTGTGGCGCTCACCTGCACGGCGCCAAACACGCATACGACCATCATTGGCACCAAGGCAGAAGCGACTCTCATCGCTGAAGACGACACGTCTCCATTCGTCCCTCCATTCACGCCTGTCGCGACACCACTGGAGGCGGGCTGCACGATGTTGGGGCGTGAGCGGAAGACGGCCTAACGGTGTGCGGGACCGTAGCCCAGCTTCATGGAGACGGTTGCGAATGGTCCTCGCCGATACCCCAGGAGCAACAGTGTCCCTAATTTGCTGGGAAGTGGCGGTGCGGTCCCCTACGGCACTGCGTAGGATCCTACGGTCTTGGCGTGTATCCGTGCGTCGCTGCGGTCCGGTCCCAGGTCGACGGGCACGTGCACCTTCCGCCGACCACTGGCGACAACATCGATGTACTGTGGAGACCTCACGCCCCACGTGTTGAGCAATTCGGCGGTACGTCCACCCGGCCTCCCGCATGCCCACTATACGCCCTCGCTCAAAGTCCGTCAATTGCACATACGGTTCACGTCCACGCTGTCGCGGCATGCTACCAGTGTTAAAGACTGCGATGGAGCTCCGTATGCCACGGCAAACTGGCTGACACTGACGGCGGCGGTGCACAAATGCTGCGCAGCTAGCGCCATTCGACGGCCAACACCGCGGTTCCTGGTGTGTCCGCTGTGCCGTGCGTGTGATCATTGCTTGTACAGCCCTCTCGCAGTGTCCGGAGCAAGTATGGTGGGTCTGACACACCGGTGTCAATGTGTTCTTTTGTCCATTTCCAGGAGTGTAGTTAAACCTAACTAACCTAAGGACATCACAAACATCCATGCCCGAGGCGGGATTCGAACCTGTGACCTTAGCGGTCGTGCGGTTCCAGACTGCAGCGCCTAGAACCGCACGGCCACTTCGGCCGGCAGGCTGAGGTTCGATTACCAGTCTGCCATACGGTTTTAATGTGCCCCCGACTGTTTTTATGTCTGTGTTCGGGTGTGATATGAAAGAATGTTTTAAACCAGTGTTGCAGGTGGCTATCATGAGAGAGTTTCGTATTACACCACACCTATGGCGGCCGGCCTGGGTGGCCGAGAGGTTCTAGGCGCTACACTGTGCAACCGCGCGACCGCTACGGTCACAGGTTCGATTCCTGCCTCGGGCATGGATGTGTGTAGTTCTAAGTTCTAGGGGACTGATGACCTCAGAAGTTATGGCCCTCAGTTTTCAGAGCCATTTGAACACCTATCGCGCTTCAGCTGTTAGGAAAATGTTGTACGACGCAGTCACTTACCCAAAGTGTTTTATTGGAATATGCAGACGGTTAAAATATAAAAAATTCCAAAATAGCTGGCATTTATTGTACAATAAATTATAATAAACAACTTTCTTCTTACATTGCAAGACTGCATCACCTTCAATATCATCGTGTAACACATAAATGTGGCAAATCTACCAGGAGCCGAGAAAGCAAAATGAAGCAAGAATTAATGATGCCGCACCTGATGAGCTTTCAGCAGCTACTAAGTATCACATTCCATTTAAGTTACCCAAGAGGTTCAACGAACCGTGTATGGAGGCAGCCTCTGAAAGAAAACGTCTCACACGGACAAAGACATTCGCAACAGTGATGTTCCCAGAGATCCAGAAATGAAAAATGCTCTATAATCTCATTGATATTCGTTTGTGGAACGTATTAAGCCTGAAATAGTATCCTGTAAAATCTATAAAAATACACAAATTCTACAATGGTTGTACGAAATTAGTGTGAATAATTTGGTTAGTTAATAATACAAAATATATTTCATAACAATGATACGAAATTGTATCCCACTACAGGTATCCCAATAGTTTTGGACTAACCAATTCTTCGTTCATTATGTTTAATTTAGATCGTTCGATCTAAAAACTGCACACGTCATGTCAGACTCTAGAGCATCCATTCATTTTCACAGGTTTCTATTAAAGTTTACTTTACAAATCGTGAATATATTGCTTCTCCAACTAATGATGAGAGAGAGAGTAATTAATGCCTCCATTAAGCAAAATTTAGTCTCCAGAGAATTCCACTCTGCCATAAGTAACCATCTTAAGTGAAGAAACACCATACAAGCCTCGGTAACAAATTTACATATTTCTTGCATATTCTGCAATACTGTTTCGCAGGTATTAATTTCACCCCACCGTCTAGCGGAATATCGTCGGCAGCATCTCCTCGGAGATTTCCCGTATCCTCGCAGCCAGGAGAAACCATTCTTAAATTAGTTTTTAATTAAGTTTAATAAGCGCAGGTATCATGATACCTAAATTCGAACTTCCTCAATTAATCTTGCCATGCTCCTAGCAGAAATTAACAGCAGATAAAACCTTATCTGCCAAATATGCAATTACGTACACATTCCGCTGACAAAAAATATACACGCCTTCAACGGGTATCTCCTGCAAAGAAAGTAATTCTCTGAAAAACGCGAAACTGTAGTTCAGAATGTATATCTAAATGGCATCAAATTTGGGGAACAACGTGCTTAACATATGTTCATACTAATGTGGAAAACTAAATGAAAAAGTGGTTAAACAGCACAAAGGATACAAAACACAAGATTTTTTTTTTTCTTTTCAGCTTTACACAGCGAAGTCGTACCAGAAAATCACATTTCAAGTAAAGATCATTCGAGTCAAACCTTTGTGTCTTGCCCTTTTCCTTAGATTTTAATGTAATCAGTTGTCTTAAAATAACTGAGATACGTCCTACTGAACTTTACTATAAAGAGAGAACATTAAGGTCTCATTGGTGACACTATTGTTGTACCATCAGTGAAGTTTCATTGTGCAACTTCTTCGTTAACTGTTCTGGAACTTACATGTTGACGGTTATAGCATACAAACTTGCTGAAAAATTGACCAATATTGCTAAAATAGAATGTTTTCTAATACAATACCTCTAGTTATTTGTGTTTGGTGCGTTGTGTTGTTTAATAATTTATTTACTTACATTCATTTTTGTGCCCTGTGCATGCAACAGTTGTGTTGTTATATATATATTTGTTAAATGCATCTAGCATAGGCTTCATCCAATACATATATACTTGCGCATAACCTATATTGTGCTAATCTATAGATGTCTGGACTGTTCTTGGTCACGTGCTTTCGAGCTGACTGAGGGGTCATGGGAGCTGACTGAGGGGAGAGTAGAGTGGGGTGGAGATGGAGGAAGGGTGGGTGATGGGGTATTGTGTGCACGTACCTAATTATTAACATTATTATTATTATGTTGATGTGTTTATTTATTTATTTAATTTCTCGGAAGTTTTCTTACTTTTATGATAAAAATGGCTGAAGTTATCAACCACAACTGAGGAATATGGCTGCAAATATTAATAATATCATATTTTCTCTATATCGCAACGCACATGAAAAACTGTGTTCTGTGTGATTCTACATATCTGCATCATGACTATGAAAAAAGTATGAATTCTTGAAAAGTTTTAAACCTCCTTTGCCGTAGAACTGTTTTATTAATTCAGAAGCCCAACAAGAAACATCAAAGCTATATTGACAAACCGTTTATATTGGGATGATGCATCCTGCAAAATAAACGATCCCCTCTCCACTTTTTGTTAGAGGAGACGCTTATGTCTGATGTAATTCTGATGTGCTCATAAGCCACAAGACTAATTCATTCTACTTCAAGGAAAAAATTTATGTATCTTTGGAACCACATATTTGGAAACTTTTAGGCTTAACTTTAGTACAAACTTTTATTTAGAAATATAGTAGTAATCTGCCCTACCTTCTCGTGGGTGGCGTTAAGTATCTATTGTCAAACGACGTATCTGGCGTAATGGTAATAAAGTGAATTCACAAACCTTCTCGTGAGTCAGTCTGTTAGTGAAAACCATACCTACGACAGTTCCTGAGTACACTAGTATCTGTTATTATCTCTCTCATAAAAAACACGCCAGGGAACTTTAATTTACTAATATATATTACAAGTATAGATGTACAGATGCAGAACACGAATCACACAGAGACAATAGTAATTCATGTATAACATAATTACTTATTTACGGATGGATTTCGTTAAAGCATTTCCATGAGGGCCTGTAGTTGAGTCGGCCTAAGTGGACCACTGACTGTTGCAGCGAGCTGGTCGCGGCAGCTTCGCGTGCCTCTCTCAACCCGTAGCTGGAAACGTCTCTATTGCAACGCCCAGTGTTGTCAGTGCTCTGAAGAGTGCCACTGATTTCACCAGCAGCCGTCAGCGCTTCGCAGTTGAAATCTACGACAAACAAACAGTGCTGTAAGCTGGCAGGGATGTCCTTACACTGGCTCGATTGCAGCCCCCCTTCCACCTCCCCTCACTCTCCCAATGAAAGAAAACGAAATTTTCAAGAACGCATGAATGAATCCTTGGAAGTAAGTATTTATTCCTATAAAACTCACAAACAGCGACAAGTTTTCAATAATTCCTTCGCCAACGTATACATACTTTTCAACTCTTTTTCGAAGTATTATATGTAAATCTATGTACCTTTTTGTGTACCTGTGTCAATCTAGGACTCATCGTTAGACATGCAGCTTATGAGTTTAACATTTTCCCTGGAGACTTAGATTTTTGTCTGTAGCTACAGACAATTTTGGTGTCTGTCCTTAGGTAGGGAGTGCTAGACTTGAAAACGTTACGAGTGGCTAAAATGCAGAGATGTTTCTCATGGCGAGAGATAAATCCTGTCACGTAGCCCAAAGAACGTTTTCCTTATATCAACCCGGCCAGGCGATTCAGTACAACAGGAAGTGCAATTAATCGACAGTCGTACCCTCAGCAGATTATGGCAGAATTTAACTTTTCTGCAGATGACAAAATTCCTGAAGTAAATTTTGTTCTAAAGTATGTACTTGGCGAAAGTTTTATACGCTTTTACTTTCATTAATGCCATGTTATATAATTCGTATTAATTTATGTACAAAATATTTAACATAAACATTTTTTGTTGCGTGTGTGCTGTACGCAGAGCAATTAATATCTACGTAAACTTAGAGAAAAGCAGTCTGTTTTAGGATGGGAGTAATGGCGTACGTTTGCCTGGTCAGTTTCACGATGCGCGTCAAACACGAAGACACTAGGAGTTAATTAGAGGTGTTGAAGATGGGGTTAAAAGGTATAGATTTAATAATTTTTGTATAATGTGGGGCCACAGTCATATTATATTTCTTTAAAGTCAGTAACGCCATTAGACTGTTTTTTATTTGCAGTGTTACATTTACACGATCATGATTTCGGCTTTAAAGTGCCATTATCAAGTGATTTAATGTTATACAGTGCCTAAGATGGCATACTGTCGTATTTAAAATACACTGTGTCTTATAGTGTATTTTAAATACGACAGTATCCCATAAATAAACAGTACCTCAAGAAACAACAAAAATATTCTGACAGTCGTATAACAGAACAAATTCGCCCAATTTCTCTTTCCTGTAATGTAAATTTGAATGTGTGAAATTATGTATTTTAGTGATTTTAAGGAAAGCTTTCCCGAAAAAGACAAATTTGCTAACTTAAGATATTAATTCGCGAGTTACGAATTCTTTAATGAAGGTGTGTAAAGCGTACAACTAAGGACGTGAAAAGTGGATGGTAAACACTTTAGACATGAAGAGAATAGAACCTTTTGAAATGTGGTGCTACAGAAGCAAGCTGAAGATTACGTGTATGGTTTTACCTAACGAAGTGGTACTGGATAGAAGTAAGGAAAAAAAAATTGTGACAGAACTCGTTAATACGATATGCCTGAATTGTTGCCTAGTGATCCGAGAAAGCAGGTTTCCTACGCATCCCGTATTTGACTGTATTCAACAGTATGCCTTAATTCAGCGTACGGTAAACAGTTCTATTTAGAGTTGGAATTTTTCTATTTCATTTGGTCAGACAAGCTATTTATTTAGAAGCATTCTCACAGGCGAAATGAAATACACATTTCTCATCTTTACTTGGTCTTTTTACTGTGTGCATGCACTTCCAGCGTTTATGCATTACCTAAACACACCTATAAGGAAGTTCGAAATGCAGAAAAATGCCAAATCTGGAGTGTTCATGGCTAAAGATGAGAAAGACCTCGTTGCTGGCCGTACGCTAAGGACAAATGTTCAATAACGAACAATATACAAGAAGCGTTTAGTTGGTAGAAAACACCATAAGGAATTGTCAGTCTGGTACCGGAGTGTATGTGTATGTGTGTGTGTGTGTGTGTGTGTGTGTGTGTGTGTGTGTGTGTGTGCGTTAGTTTGTGTGTGTGTGAAGGAGGGAAAGGGGGAGGTGTTAACTTTTCAAGGGTCAAATGTGTCTAGCTTGCAGTAATTATGCACATATGTAGCTGCTTGCACAGGTAAACTAGCGTGAAGATCTATGTCAGTGTAGTCTTCGGCCCGAAGACAAAAACAGTAACAACGATATCAGTGCTGTAATTTCATTTTTGCCGCCGGATTAAAGTATAGTAGTGGAAAACGTACCACCAAAAGAAATACTCGAATTTCAGACAAAAAATACATCAAATTTTTAAAATTAAAAATATTGTTTTAGTTTCGGACGGGAATAATTCCATTTCGCATTTTATATCTTTGGCAGTTTAAAGAGTTGCACTTTTAATGAAACGAGATAATAACACCCGTCATTGTACAAATATTTTGAACTCCCAAGTTCAGGTGTAGTAACTGTGTTAACACTGTACAATTTCGTATGTTCTCCGAAGGAAACCTTCCCAAATTAGCAACAAGGACAGCCATTCTTAATACTAGCGAGATATGAGACATGAGCTGACGTTATGAAAAGGGAAGTACTGGCAGCTTTGAGAATAAACGATTCTTGTTTAGCAAAATCGCGTCATAAATAAAACACTGCAGGTTATTCTACCATGTAGTACTTATTATGAGCAGTAAATTCAAGTGGTAAATTCATGGTTGAGATGGCTTATTGCTGAGCATTTAAAAGTAAAGAAGCGAAACAATTATAACGTAATAATCAGTAAAATTATAAAATCGATATTTTCGACAGGGATTTCATCTCTGCACTTCATAATATTCTCTAAATATTTTATTTCTTCTCTTTTGAGAATACGAAATGACAGGAGTGCTCATATTTGTTTTTCCACTCCAGGTCGTAATATTATTCTCTTTCACAGCGCAGAAAGCCTTTTAAAATCCGTAATTTTCGAGTAATTACAGTTGGCTTTACAGACTCGATCAACAGCCAACTCGGATTCCTGTGCTTGCAGCCACTTTCAAACGCTGTCACTGGTCCATTAAAAGTGTATCGAGTTAACTGTTGTGACGTCTCATTTCAGTATCGCTTTCAAACAATATCGTATCTGTTTACGTTTCTGCAGCCGCTGTTTCAACAGAAAGCCTGTGTATGTGTAGTCGTGTCATGGTGAGAGTAATACAGGTTGCAATGGGTACTAAGTGCAGATATTTTTATATGTCGTACCTTAATATGTACACACATCAGTGTGTTGATTTTTTTTGTTGCAGCCCTCCGACAAACACGTCATAAACTGTATGACTCACTGTATTATGCACGATCGTACTGCACCACTAAGTGGACTACGCCTGACAGTATAGTCTGACTGTTTTGCGTCCACGCGTCCACACTTCAGCACCAGATCTGCTTCCCAGGGAAAATTAGGAGCACTCTTCCCGTACATACTTGGAGGTCTAACGCACCTAAAAACATATGACTTATAGTGGCTACAATTATCAGTTTTCAAATGAAGTAAATAATGATGTAATTTTGTTCAGTACACCGTCGTCAGTTACCAACAGAACTAAACTTATAATTGTTACATCCTGTATATGCAATTATCCTGGTTGAAGCCATCACAGTGGTGACCAAAGCTTTACATTGCTTTATAGTGTGACATTTTGTTGATGGTATTTGGTTGAAAATCCTTGGGTGGTCAATTAGACATGCCTCTGGCCAGAAGACCATCCTGGCAAAGTACAATTCTCCCAGTGGATTCTACGACAGAGCACTGAAAATCCTCTTTTTACACCTTTCACTTTACTGAAGGGTGTGGTGGAAACCATACAGAGTGGATTAATAATTCGCCACGGGTATGAAATTAATGCATCAGTTTTACTTTTTAATTAGTAAACAGTTTGGCTAGTCTCACAGACTCATAGAGCAAAGTACTTTAATGGTAAGTTAACAGGTGTTATTCATCACCAACTTCTGTACGACAGATTAGAAGCACTAGTGGAGAATACTCAGTTGATATAAAGATGTCAGATGAAGTGGAAACGTGAAAGGAAGTGTTGGTATGTTCCGCCGACGTCAAAGGGCGCAGTATCAGCAAATGAGCGAGTTCGAATTGTACGCAATGAGTGGTCTCTGCGAAACAGGCTCGTCCAGGGCATGTTCCTTCCATAGTAAAGCGCGTATGGAAACAGTGAACAGCAGAGGGTTGAAACCTGCTGGCAGATTAAAACTGTGTGCCAGACCGAGACTCGAACTCGGGACTTTTGCCTTTCGCAGGCAAGTGCTCTACCATCTGAGCTATCCAAGCACGACTCACGACCCGTCCTCACAGCTTCAATTCTGCCAGTACCTCATCTCCTACCTCCCAGACTTCACAGAAGCTCTTCTGCGAACCTTGCAGACCTAGCACTCCTGGGAGAAAGGATATTGCTGGGAAATGACTTAGCCGCAGCCTGGAGGATGTTTCCAGAACGAGATTTTTACTCTGTAGCGGAGTGTGTTCTGATATGGAACTTCCTGGCAGATTAAAACTGTGTGCCGGACCGAGACTCGAACTCGGGATCTTTGCCTTTCGCAGGCAAGTGGTAGAGCACGACTCACGACCCGTCCTCACAGCTTCAGTTCTGCCAGTACCTCGTCTCCTACCTTCCGAACTTCACAGAAGCTCTTCTGCGAACCTTGCAGAACTAGCACTCCTGGGAAAAAGACATTGATGAGCCACAGCCTGGGGGATGTTTCCAGAATCACATTTTCACTCTGCATCGGAGTGTGCGCTGACATGAAACTTCCTGGCAGATTAAAACTGTGTGCCGGTCCGGGACGCGAACTCGGGACCTTTGCCATGCAGGGGCAAGCTGTGAGGACAGGTCGTGAGTTGTGCGTGGGTAGCTCACATGGTAGGGCACTTGCCCGCGGTAGGCGATATATCGGCATACACTCCACTGCAGAGTTAAAATCTCATTCTGGAAGAGGGTTGTACACAGTGAAGAACGGGTACTGGAGACCACAAGGTGACCAGAGTGCGAGATGACCGCCATCCTGTCTGATCGGTAATAACGAATGGAATATATTTGTCCATACTGTTAGTCGATGTTGGAGAACTGCAACGGCTATGGACATCTCTGTGTCAATGGCTACACTCCGTCTGCTAAGGACTGGACTGGTTACATGCACGTCAATGCACAGCCACATACTACGGAGTATGTACAAATCTTTTTCGAAGGAATACAGGTAACGCTGACTCTCTGGCCTACACCTTCGCCTTATATAGATTGCCCGTGGAACATATTTGGGATATGATCGGCGAGCAACTTGTTCGTTCTTATCCTCCTGCAGCCAGTTTCGATGATACGTGAACACGCTAACAAATCGCCTAGCCCTCTTTCATTCCACACCACAGTGTCTATAATCTGATTAAAATTACTTGATCATTACACTTCACGCATCCCTCCGACCAGAGCACACCGTGTCTAGCTTTTTTTCTCTTCATGTGTTTGGATTCCGAATCTCTTTATTTCCTCAATTCATTAGACATGATAACCATATCAAACCCAGACATATAAAACGATTGCAGCGAAATATGCACGTTTCATACATGGCAATAGCATAACACTACTGGATCCTTTCGTGGAAGACGTGATTCGGCATCACAAATTCGATTAATACTGTCTCGGAGGTCGGCATATGTATGGCACTGCATCACGCGGAGCTTTTTGAAGGCAGCGGATCATAGTTTGCAACTGATGCTATAGAGGAACAAATATAGCCCTGTAATGTGAAATTATGCTGTAGCACATTGGTTGACATACTGTGTTGACGTGTGGAAGGTTTTGGGTTCGAACCTCAGCAGATAACACAATGTTTTTAGTTGTAAAACATTATCAGAATGACACTGATTATTGTTTTTGTGCTAAATGCTTTATATGTAAGTTACTTATTTTTAGTCGTTTGTCGCATCATTTTCATCAGCTATTGACTTTTTTATTTGTTGTTATTTTTTCTTCTCAACATTACTTTTTCGTTTGAAGTCTTCCTGTCCCGTCTATAATCTGTAACCGATTGGCAAACAGGCGTGATTATTAGTTGGTATCACGTCAGTACGAGGATAGTTTCAGGTAATCGATGAAAACGAGAAGTTCGCTCTTACTATTGAAACGGAGATTTTCCTTTCTTGAGTCTGCTCGCAGAGATCAGCTTTAATCGTGGTGAACAAAGCGAGCATGATTAGTAGTTCTGCTGCAAGTTGCTGACTGCCGTTTTCTTGGATATATTACACATCACGAAGTTGTGGTTAGGTTAAGACACGATAGTAAATTAGGACCACAAACCGCTTTGTCTGCCGCAGTAGAGCCATTGGTCACTTAAAGTCAGATGAGGTTGGTCTCTCCTTGTCGGCTATGGATTTAACACATATTGCGTAATATTTAGACATTCTCTCTCCTGTAAACTTAAAAATTGGTGGCTTACCCTTTCATTTTGATTACTGTTCTGAAATCCACTTTCATTTCCTTCCACTGTTTCTTTTTCATAGCTTGAGCTACGTCAAGTGATTCGCCGTGTTTGCGTGCCGACTTTAACTGAGCGGCAGCCGATGTAGCAACATTGTAGCGGCCAGTGGCATACGCCAACTGAGAGGTAAGTTGAATAGGATCTTTTTTATAGAGGCTCTGACTGCATCACCTGGCGGGTTAACACCGTATTGAATTTTCACAGTCAAAACGCTCGTACAGTTCAGCAGTTCTATTCATTTGCGTATTGTCACGCCCATAATGTCTGGAACAAATTTCGTAGTAATCACATGTCTCATTCTTGGTGCTGCGACTTTCACTAGATTATTGTTTTGGTACATCCTTTTCCTTCCATAAAAATTTCTCGACTCACCTGTTGCGTCAAATTCGAATAAAAGTCCAACCTTGCGATGATGGTTCAAATGGCTCTGATCACTATGGGACTTAACTTCTGAGATTATCAGTTCCTTATAAATTAGAACTACTTAAACCTGACTAACCATAGGACATCATACACATCCATGCCCGAGGCAGGATTCGACCCTGCGACCGTAGCGGTCGCTCGGTTCCAGACTGCAGCGCCTAGAACCGCTCGACCACTCCGGCCGGAGCTTTCGATGATATCAACCATCACTTCGTCAGGCACTAAAACTGACTGTCGTGAACTGGCAAGGTTCCCTCTTTCATACCCACAGAACGGCATCGCGTCGTGATGGCGCGGACAGAGGTGGCGCTTTCTATTTAGTGTTGCTTGCAGCGCCATCCATCAGACAAGCCAAGAGGGCCAACACATAGCGCGACTTCCATTTCGCTGCGCAACAATTAGCAAGATAGGTAAAGTCCTAAATAGGCAAAGAATCAGACCAGACCTCCAGCCACCCAGAAAAATTAAAGAAATGTTGCGACCCGTTAAAAATGGTCTTGGCCTGAGATTGCTGGGAATTTACAGTTTTCTTTGCGAGTGTGTCAATAGTTACATGGGCAGTCTATGCAGACGTCGTGGCGTTGAGCATTGGCATCATCTTGAATACAGCAATTAGGATAAATTAACAGTGGCAGAGCACAGCTTGTTAAATAAGCACATGATTTTGTTTGAACAAACGAGAATAACTGCTTACGCTTCGAACTATTGAAACTCTGTGATCAAAGTAACTCTTGAAATGATACTGTGAAAACAAATTCAGCAGGGACGCCGGCTATGACCTTAGCAACGCATGGAAGCATGCACTTGACAAGAAAGAAACACAGAGGAATACTTCTTGCAGTTCACCACCTGATGCGACGGATGGCGCTGCAAATAACGCTAGGTAACGAGCGCAAGCAAAATGTATGGGCGTAGAGGGCATCTCCTCCGTCCGCGCCATCGTGACATGATCCTGCCAAAGAGATGCTGTTGTGTGGGTATAAAAGAGGGAACCTTCCACGTCAGTCAGGTTGGAGACCTGACAGTGTTTACCTGCGAGTACGTGCGCGTCGTTCGTTAAGGTCACGAGTGCTACTCAGTGTTGTTTGGAGGTAGTGCCTGAGTCGAGGCTGAATTGTCGTTCGCCCTCTAACATCGTTGGTTTTTCGTATGCGTCCCGTTGTGGTTCAAATGGCTCTGAGCAATATGGGACTCAACTGCTGTGGTCATCAGTCCCCTAGAACTTAGAACTACTTAAACCTAACCAACCTAAGGACATCACACACATCCATGCCCGAGGCAGGATTCGAACCTGCGACCGTAGCAGTCGCATGGTTCCGGACTGCCGTCCCGTTGTGCAGGGCATTTGTAGGCGACAGGCGTTAGTGTATTTTGTCTGCCAGGGCCCTGGCTACGTCAGACTGGCCGAGACAAGGCATGAACAGGGCCAAGGATAGGAATTCCCAACTAGGCGACTCTTCCGCTACCCCTTCGCGCGGCAATGTGACAGCGGCTAGTCGACGGCTGTCCCCGGCAAGCTGCTAGAGGCGCCGATACTGACACCACCCAAAGTACTAAGGAACGTGCGCATCATGCCTCCCGCCACAAGTCACCGATAACCACTGAGAGTGATACCGATTCACTTGCCCTGTCCACAGCTTCACGTGAGGGATCGATCTTTCTCTTCGCCATCCGACGACTCCAATGGCCACCTGGTGATAGACATCTCACCCAATGACAGTCACGCCATATCGGCCGCCAGTGCTGGTATAACTAACCGCAGCATGGACGGCCCTTCGAGTGCTATTTCATTAACACCATTTCATCGACCCAACGGGCCTTCTGGGAACTCCTACACTGTCAGTCCTCCCCGTGGTCGAAAATCTAAATGGCCTTCCCCTCGCGCCCATCGCTGCGGCCGTGATTTCGGATTCAGATGCCTCCACAGCTGGAGCAGACTCACTTGTTGGTGCCATGGACCAGGACATGGGACCCCTGCCGACCTCACTTCTCGGAATCTACTGACACCATCACCGCAGGAGGAGAAGATCCCTCTATAGTTTACAACCCCACGAACTACATTAAACTGAACACCAGACTGCAAGGCCTTATTTCAGGCCAATTGCAGGCAGTTTATCAGATAGACCAGATCAAGTACCTGCTTAACGGAAAGGACGATTATCTCCAAGACCTCAGCTTTGTGAAGTCAAGGACTTTGGACTACTACACTCGTAAGGCTTCTGACGACAGAAGGGCAAAAATTGTCATCAAAAACCTTCCCTGAGAAGTTAGAGAAACACGAACATCAGGGATTGTCTCACGTTCATGGATCTTTTGGTTCACCAATACAACAATAGGGACCCTGAGACCCATAAATTAATCCCTCTGCCCTCCCTTGTTGTCTCCCTTATTAGGAGAGAAGATGAACGCATTTACCAAATCAGGTATCTCCTGTACAACAAGGTGCGTACTGTATCATATGAAGGCCAAAATGGCCCAACAATCTGCTGTAGGTGTCAATATTTACGAGGCAGTGGGAATTACTGCTTATTGCCTTTTCGGTGTTTCAAGTGTGCCAGCTCACATGCATTAGAGGACCGCAAACTCCCAGAATCAGATAACCCAAATCCACAGGTGCCCGCTGTTTGGGCACCTCTCATGATCCCCACCATCTGGCTTCTTGGAAGGGTTGTCCTATATACCAGAATTTTATCTAGTCTTCCCACCCTCCAAGAAGGAAGCCAAGGTTGGCCACCCTCACCATCCCAGGATCGCACTCATTTCCCCATCTTAAGGGGAAATGCCTGATGTTCAGGCGCAGAGCCCTCCACTGTGGCACCTTCTCCATCAGTCACCACGCCCACCCCTACCCGCCGCAGGGTCAAACTGCCCACCTGAGATATTCCCCCAGTGGTGAAGACAGATGCTTCTTTCCAGCATGACATGAGAGAGATCCCCAATTTCCTCTCTCTTTTTCTGCAACCCTACATCATGGCTGTCATTCGTGAAGCAGCTCAAAAGGTTCATTAATTGGAGAACAACTCACCAAGTTAAGTATCCTTGTTGATGGGCTCAGCCAGATTTTGTTGTGGTGTCACCGCCAGACACCACACTTGCTAGGTGGTAGCTTAAATCGGCCGCGGTCCATTTAGTACATGTCGGACCCGCGTGTCGCCACTGTGTGATCGCAGACCGAGCGCCACCACAAGGCAGGTCTCGAGATACGATATAGCACTCGCCCAGTTGTACGACGACTTTCTTAGCGACTACACTTACGAAGCCTTTCTCTCATTTGCCGAGAGACAGTTAGAATAGCCTTCAGCTAGGTCCATGGCTACGACCTAGCAAGGCGCCATTAGCCTTACATAGTTTGATAGTTATCGTATGAAATGTCTCGTCAAGAACGTTGTAAACCAAAGGACTATATAAAAGTTAAGTATTCCCAAAGCAACGTACTTTTCTTGCTACCATTCACCACTTATCCTGTTCCAGAATTCACGCCCGTCTGCGTTAGATAGCGTGCATTTCGGCCTCTTCTATCTACAAGGTGTTGGCACATTTGCCAACACATCATTTGTTGTAGTGGTGAATCGCTCACCGCCGGCAGAAGTGGCCGAGCGGTTCTAGGCGCTACAGTCTGGAACCGCGCGACTGCTACGGTCGCAGGTTCGAATCCTGCCTCGGGCATGGATGTGTGTGATGTCCTTAGGTTAGTTAGGTTTAAGTAGTTCTAAGTTCTAGGGGACTGATGACCACAGCAGTTAAGTCCAATAGAGCTCAGAGCCATTTGAACCATTTGAATCGCTCACCACATAACCATCAGCCCCCTTGGGATCTTGTTGTATGTATTTTTAATGCTAACGACATTAAATATATGAACACTTTCCTCTATGACCACCTGAACCCCACCTACGATTTTCGTCTTTGCAACATGGTTTGCTATGCCACTGACCAACGCCATCGCCAAGGTGGGGGCACAGTAGTGTTCCTGTATAAGACACTCATCCATAATCATGAGGCTCTCCAACCACTAGAACTAATAGAGGCTACAGTGGTTACTATTTCTACCTGCCGTGGCGCTATTACTTTTGCTGTGGCGTATTTGAGCCCTAACTTACCACTTCTTGAAACAGACATCCATACCTCGACATCATTTGACAAACTCATTCTTAAGCCAAATCTCTATGCCAATCATTCAGCTTGGCTTCCTCACGTTGGTAATCCCAAGAGCAGACTCCTTTACATAGAAGATCCTCGGGCACTGTTGGTCTGTGGCCTATACACTCCCACCCATATACCAGTCCGCAACGACTGCCATCTGAACGTTTTGGATGTGGCAATTTTCAAGAACATCATGGTGCCATTTTCTCTGGAAACATTCAACTAACTGGCCTCTGACCACGACTCTGTACTCCTGCACATTACCAACGTCACTGAGTCTTTAGATGTCCAGTCTACCTTGACCACCACGCATTGGGACGAATTTTCCAGGATCCTCAACAACACCACTCGGCAATACATCGACCTGACAACACCTGCCAGAAGAGCTAGTACTGATGATTACCTAACTATCGAGATAGCGATGAAGATCTCTAATTCCATTGTCCCAAGGACGAGTCGCCTCCCCTGTTGTAAAAACTCAAAATCCAGAACTACTACACTGGACTCGCATTCGGGAGGTCAATGGTTCAATCCCGCGTCCGGCCATCCTGATTTTGGTTTTCCATGATTTCCCTAAATCGCTCTAGGCAAATGCCAGGATGGTTCCTTCGAAAGGGCACGGCCGACTTCCTTCCCTTATCCAATGAGACCGATGACCTCTCTGTTTGGTCTCCTCCCCCAAACAACCCAAATCAGTACTACTGCTGCAGGCAGTGGAAGCAGTTTCGTTGCCCTCAGAATAAGCATCGCATGAAGCATCTCCAACGTGAATTCAGCCACCTCTTTGTCGATTGGAAAACAGAATAATGGGATGACAAGATGTTCGTCTTTCTCCTTCAACATAAATCAGAATGGGCTGCTGTCTAAGCCTTACAGCACTCCACATTGAAGACTAACCATCCCATCCACACACTGGATGGCTTAACTTACATTGCCCTCCATGTGGTAGTAACTCTGACCTATGCATTTGAAGCACAGGACCAATTGCTCATCAAAGACCTTATGCCTAATGAACGTCATGATGAACACAATATTCTGGCGGCCATTGCCACTTTCAGATAAAGGCCACTTTGACTGTCCCATCCTTACGTCCCTGGCGGAAATTCAACGGATCCTCCAGTGGAAGTGTGGGCTTCAAGTTTGGATGGCATCTTAAACAGTCACCTACGCCTGCTCACACGCAAGCCACTGGTCTTATTTACCAGCGTCCTCGAAAGACCCCATGTTCCCTAATAACAACATGCCCATTAGTCTTCTGCACACCATGGCAAAGGTTTAGAATCTTTGATCCTCCTCTGTATTTCCCAGACTCTGGAACAGTTCCGATTCGATCTGTCAGCCGAAGTTCATGGGATCACTGGACATGTCATCAAGGGCTTTGACTCCACCATGTTGTCGCCAACGGTTTTCCTAGACCTAGAAAACGCATAAGACCACATTGGGCAGGATAATCTTCTGTACAAAATGCTGACACCTACGACCATCCCCGAAATCTATGTCAAGATCGTGGATGCTTTCCTCCATGATGGAATTTTCCTTGTTACTCAGCAAGGAAAACACTCAAGCTTACGTCACATGTCGATGGATGTCCCTCAAGAGACTGTGTTGTCTCCCTTCTCTAACATTTATGTTAATGATATGCCAGTCATCGCAGTTCGCCACCTAGCGCAATACCTTGATGATACAGTGCTCTATATTCCTGGCTGCAACATGGACCAGCTCATTTCTCGTCTACAGAGGCAGGTTGACGCGACAGCGACCTGGTGTCTATCAAACAAGATTACCCTCAATGCCGCCAAAACTATGGCAGTCTGCTTCACCAAAAGGCGCCCAATCCTCCGCCACGAGATCACTATTGCAGGCGTCCAGGTCACATGGTCCCCTGATACCAAATATCTAGGAATCCGGATGAAGAAAAAACTGCTCTTCCATCGACATGCAGCACACGTCACCCAAAAAGGACAGAAGCTGACAAAAGCGTTGTACTCAATGTTCAACAACAGGGAACTGAACCTCGAAACCAAGCTCCAACTGTACCAGGTTGTTGTCCACCCTTCCCGCACCTATGGCTCCACTGCATGGGCAACGATTAGTGCCTGCACCTGCTGCGTATGGGTCTTCGGTGGAACCTGCACGCCCCTCCCCTCAAGAAGGTAGGTACCCTCCACGAGGAAACAAACATGGTAACTCTAAATACGTCCATTCGAGAGAAGGGAAGGCGTCTCTATGACACGATCACTGGCTTATAAAACATTGGCACCACGACTCCCCAGCACTGGCACCGCCATACTGTTCGTCTCACCATCGTTGAGGAATCAGGTTCCGACCATGGCTAAAGATAGCCCTGTTACGGCCACTAATCAAGCGTCAGTCTTAATATGGCAATTCGATAAGTGTCGACCACTATACGACCACCAATATCACTACCTATGTAGTTGTGTTACCTATTGCCTGCTACCTTGAACTTCCATCGTCGGAGTGTGGTATGGGACTTCCAAGTTCCACCATCACACCTTCAGCATGCACAATGATACAGGAATGGCATCATTGTAGGACAGAATAATTTTACACTTAGACCGAGACAGTAAAACTGAAATAACCGGCGACGCTGTACATCAGTATTAGGCCCTGACCAAGAAGATGATGTTGGATATCATTCAAAGCTTGGAGTGACGCAGCAAGTGAACCGAGAAATTTTCATGCAGTGGCGTGTTTTGCCTACCCTCTATAAATGTATGTAATCCTACACTTTTCGCATTCTGCTGAGTTTCCAAATCAATATCTTCTATTCCTTGAAGTCTTATCATATTTGTTTCTTTTTTGAATAAGCATGTGCTTCACCTCTGTTCAAATGTTTCCATTTTCTTCTTCTTCGAATATCCCACAGTTTATTTTCCATTTCCAAACAACGCTGTGCTACAGAAGAATAGTTACAGGAAAATCCTTTTAATTTTGGTGTTATTCCTGTTGCAAGTATTACTCTTTTGTTGAGGTTTGTTGCAGTCACCTGAGTGAAATTACTTGTGATATCTTCATTTATAACGTGCTAATTGTGTCGAATAATACGATAGGAAGCACCAGGGCCATAATTACCAAACATACACAGCTTCTGTTAAACAATGTTTATTAGATTGCACAATTTAAATACAATAAAATCGCTAAATTTAACAGGCACAATAAAATTTGTTCTTAAACCCCTGTTGAAATCTGCATAACAAATGCATAACACATTAAGAAAATTTCTTTTTGTGTAAATACTTAATACAATCAAAACTAGCCAAACTCTGAACTTGTAAGACTATCCTGTACAATGACTTCTCCTTACCAATATAAATTCATACCAAGGTATAACATTAAGGAATAACATAATGCAGACAAGTAACAACAAGGTAACTTCTACAATTTTAAAGCTTGGCAATGAAGACACCATGGCACATGAGCTCCTGACTAAGGAATAATCCAGTTGATGACAGTATAGGTAGGCACTAATTAAATAACAAATAACTAATAAAAAAAGCGCCTCAGCATCTAAACATTCCCTGAGAAAATATGTTCATGGAACCCTCTTTTATAAGAAGTAAGCTTCACAATCGGCATACAAGGCACGAATATGATTCAAATGGCTGATAAGGGAATACAGAATTAATAAGGAAGAGCCTCCAGCAATCTGATTGGGCACCCGGTTTTACAAGTTTAAATTTATATTTCGAGTGAAAGGTGAATCCACCAAGCCGGCGGAGGAACGAGCTACAAAGCTGAACGACCTAACAGTGCCAAGAACAAAGAGAACAACAACATTCAACTTAAGGACGAGATCGAGCCACCCAACTGAAACATAAATCAACTAAACACCACACTTACAGTTGAACAGTTGCACATTCATATTACATTAAAAAATAAAACGTAACATGAGAACAGGATGACTCGCCTTTTTCTTTTTTTTTGTTAAACTCAGCTCTTAAGAAATCATTTAAACACTGCAGTACACGCGTAAATAAGATTGTTCCTTGAAACGTAATATCAACATTTGAGTATTACCTCAAACGAGCAAGCGCCCATCAGAACTACACTTTCATGGAATCTGAGGTTTACGAGACAACGTAGCATTTCGTTACTCATTAGTTAACCTGCGAAGTTTGGTACTTAATCACCAAGGCTACAAAAATTTTATATAACCATCACTCAATACTGAGGCGCTTACCGGGTTTCCTTACGCATAGGTGCAGATCCGTCATCAAGTGGTAGGAAACTAAGCTGGAAAGCCTAAGCCCCTTTATCCCGTTACGTGTGACGTAACATCAAACTCGTCACTGAAGACACCTTTAGTTAGCCATTAACAAATATATACAAGCACACAGTTGCACCTATTTAATTCAAACACACACCACATGCCCGGCCGAACGGTTAATGCCAGGCGACACTCCGGCAAGCTCTTCTTCTCAACGTGGACTGCGTGGCAAGAAAAGCCAAAACACCACGCCTCGTCCCGGAAGCCAAAACCTTCCCGCCGTCTCCGGTGGCAGCACTCCTGGAACACCACGCGCAATGAGCATGCGCACCAAGTAAGGGCCAATCTCCCGACCGTTTTGTAACCGCAACCGACAGACCACAGAGTGAGACCTGTTGCCTCAAAACTGCAGACTTAAGAAGCCGAACCCGTGATGAACCACCGACTCGTGGCTGGCCAAGGTGAAATCGATGGCAAAGACGATACTACAGGAAAGGGGTACTGGTGCCAGCTGCGTGACGTATCAATCTCCCCCAGTCATGTTCGGACCTGGCCCCGTACAGTCAGCCATTCTCAGCCAGGCTGACTGTAGCCTGGCTCCATGTTTAACCTGGCTAACGTGGACGCGAAATACCTTGCCAGACGAGAGCTCCCAAACCTCGAGATTAACCGGACTAATTATTATAATAATCATGCAGGGACCTCTATACGGCGGTCTCATTTTCCCCTTAACATCTTGCCCGGTTGCAGCGGCATGATTCCTGAGAAAAAAGAGATCGCCGATCTTACCCTTAAAGGGGAGACGTCCTTGATTACATCTAACGGCCTGGTGATGGTGCGCCAAATTAATACTTCGCCTGGCACGCTCCCAATTTTCTCTTAGGGTCGCCGGAGTAATGGTCTCAGGAAAATGTGAGTAATACTCCGGAGACTAGATAATGGAGAGTGTAGGCTAACATGAGTGATACAAGCGTTGTCCCGGTAGCCTCACGGCCTACCGAATAAAAGCCTGGTTAAATCATGGCAACTTCGTGTCCCAGCGGGTTGGAGTCTTGGCATGGTAAACACGTAAGAGCAGCCTTAAGGTTCCTATTAACCCGTTCTGCAAAAAAATTTTCAAATGTGTGAAATCTTTTGGGACTTCTAAGGTCATCAGTCCCTAAGCTTACACATTACTTAACCTAAATTGTCCTAAGGACAAACACACACACTCATGCCCAAGGGAGGACTCGAACCTCCGCCGGGACCAGCCGCACAGTCCATGACTGCAGCGCCCCAGACCGCTCGGCTAATCCGGCGTGGCAACCCGTTCTACATTAGAGGGTTTGGGATAATATGGTGTGGTCGTGATCTGTTTAATACCATGGTTAAAGCAAAAGTTCTTAAGGAGCCTAGAACCAAAAGCATGGGCATTACCACTCACAAGAGATTGAGAAGGACCGAACCATGAGGAGACTAGACAGTTGGTTGGCAGCGATCTCCGCCGTAACACAGCGAGTAGGGAGCAACCACGCAAAGCGCGAAAATGCGTACATAACTACTAAGACGCAACGGCCACCTCTCATCGTAAGAGGCAGAAGACCTATATAGTCCATGAAGAGTCCATCGAGCGGATGAAACTGAAGAAGACCTTTGTGGGCACCCGAATCGGACTTGGCGCTTTCGCAGTGATTGCACCTCGACACAAATCAACTAGTACCGCGGTACATATTGGCCACACAAATCCCTCACGGACCCGATTCAGAGCTTTATAAAGGAAGATGTGCTCCGCGACAGCAGTATCATGAAAATAGAGCAATACCATGGGTACCAGATCACCGGGAAGGCAGATCCTCAACTCCTGACCGGCTCCCACTCGTTTACATAAAACGACCTTACTCAGGCAGTACTCCGCACTCTGCTCTCCCACCTCGAGGTGCTGGCGAATGGCTCCCCATATGGGATCTTCCACCTGCTTAGCCTTCAGATCACAAAAGAGCCCGGATGTCTCAGTTAGAATGTTATTCGCACCGAGAACCGCCGGCTGAGAATTCTCCCCGCCTTCCCCCGACTCTTCCGTGAACATCCGGCTAAGAGCATTGTCGATGACATTCTGAAACTCACGTACATGCTTAACGTTAAAACGGAAGGCAGATATCCGGACCACCCAATGGTCTGTTCGACCGGTCTTGAGAGAACTGGCTATCACCCAACACACGGCTTGGGTCTCCGTCTCGAGAATGAACTTCTCGAGAGTGAACAATACCGCCAGAGCCTCGCATTCATAGATGGAATAATTAGCCTCGGCCGAAGTAAGCCGACGAGAGGCGTAAGCTACAGAATGCCTTTCGCCTTGTTGTTCTTGAAGAAGAACGGCGGAAATTCCGGCATGAGAGGCAGCAGTCTGCACACTGCAGGTCTCAGTAAAGTTAGGTACTGCTAAAACCGGAGGATTGGTGGTAGTGGTTTTAATCGCTTCAAAGGCATGCTGTTCCTCTTCCAGCTTCTTAAGCAGATCATTAAGTGGCACGGCCAGTTGCTCACAAAAGAAATTGGCCATGCCAATAAACCTGGCGATGCCCTTCTTATCTTTGAGGGGAGGACATTGCTCGAAAGCCTTAGTAAGCTCTTTATCAATTCTAACACCGTTGGCAGAGACAAGATGTCCAAAAAATGAAATACAAGGCCGACACAGGTTAATCTTATTCAGCTTGACAGTACGCCCAGCCCTTCGTATTCTAGAAAAAACCTGATCAAGGTGCTCAAGTAGGTCAGAGAAAGATTTGCAAAAATAACGAAATCATGCAGTTGTTTATAAACACAGTTATACTTAAGATCTCACAGAACAGCTGCGTCAGTGGCAAAGCCGAAAGGAACTCGATTGAACTCAAATAAGTTTCAATCGGTTCAAACCGCCGTAGCCGCCCTCGAGTCCTTAGCCAGCGGAATTTGATAGCACGCCTGATTTAAGTCCAAAACGGTAAAGAAGCGCGCTCCAGAAAACCAAGTGAAACAAGTGTGAAGGTAGGGCAAGGGTATGATTCCACGACGACTTTCTTTTTCAGGGCCTTATAATCAACGGCAGCTCGAAAATCGCCATCCTGCCCTTTAGGCACAAGGAAGACCGGCGAAGCATAAGGGGAGGTAGAATAACCGATAACACCATCATCCAGCAGGGTTTTCATCTTAGGAGGAGAAAGTCCGTAGGACGTCTGGCGCAAAGGTATTCTATCCAGAAGATGGATATGATTCTGGATAAGGGTCATGACGCCCAGCCTGTCCGAAACAGCATCAGGATAACGATTCAACAATTCCATCATACACTTACGCTGCAGATCATCTAAGTGAGTAAGATCATAGCTGTGCACGGTACGCACCCCACTGCCCTTACGGCAAGCACACAATCTAAAACAAACTCCAGGTATCGCCAGCATAATCAAGTACTAACCCGGTACGCTCAGGTTTTTAGCAATAATAACCTGCCGCGCAACTTGCCTAAGAAAGGCAGCTCTTAGCCACCCGCAAGTCTACATCTTTGTGTGACCGGTCTCGGAATCGAAAATCGACACAAATGCCGATACTCCAGGTAGCAGCCCCGATCAATGAGAGAAACCGAGCTGCCCAAATCAAACTAAATACGTGTTCGTTGCCAACACGTGTACAAATGGAGGGTGTCGGTGGTCAATGAACCAATAGCCCTATATTTAATTGGCCAATTCCTACGACGGGCCAACCTCTCTTCTTCAAACGTGAACTGTTAGGACGGGAAGAATACGTCGGATCTCCGGTGTTCGCTTCTGTTTAAACGCGGACTGACCATCCCTCAAGGCAACGAACTGTTTGTCAGCAAACGCAAGAGCTTCCGCCGTATCTACAATATATTGCATCTGACTCCAAGAGGAAGGCTTATTCGCAAAGGTAAAACGCGAGCAGACTTGGGCCGCATCCTCTCAGTACGGCGGTCAGTGCTCTCTGCTTCCTGGATGCGCATATGTAATGCGTCGACAGCGATGCGTATTACGTCAAAATATTGTCCAAAGGTTTCCAGTTGCGCCTGAACTTGCTCTAAAGGAACTCGCATATGCACTGACAGTTTTTACCTTAAGGGGAGGTTTACTATCTTTTGGTTCGAAAAATCGATTTTTTTTTTAAAATTGCGTTTTTGGATCCATAAAAGTGTTTAGAATCCACCCCTGAAACGGTTCTTCCGAATATGGAACGGAAATGCCTGAAATCGGCCTCTTTCGCGCACCAGTTTCGGGAATTTCGACTTTGTAGACGCGAAAAATTATTCTATATGCTTGCCCATGACTAAAAGTGATAAAGTGACCAAGGAGCTCACGACGTACTATGGCTTTGCAATCCATTAGTGTGGAACAGATGAAGAAGGCAATTTGGGCAACGTATTTCCACAAGTGTTCGACGGATGACCACCCATAAGACCCAAATTGTCCTGCTGGTGAACTAGTTGGTGCAAGCGGCGCATTGCAGAGGCTACCGGACATCTGCACGAATATCAACGCGACCAGCCGCTCTCCAAAGAAGTGCAAAAAATGATTCGTCCGATCTACGAGGCCCTTTCGGAGGACGAGTTATTGTACCGGTGCTTGGGAGGCAACACACAAAATTCAAATGAAAGTTTGAACACGTGTGTTTGGAAGTTAGCCCCCAAGCATTTGCATTCTGGTGCGAAGACTGTGGAGATTGCGATTTTCCTGGCAGTGAGCAGCGTCAACGAAGGGTATTCAGCAATTCTGAAGACCATGACAACGATGGACGTCGCCCTGGGACTCTGTTCGCCACAGTTCGCGAAGCATTCGGCCGACCACCGGATTCAAGCGGACAAAAACCGCTTGTCACCGGCCGTACGAGCGGCTCTGGAGCAGTACAGGAGGGCGCAGATCGCCCTCTGTGAGGAAGAGGAAGGACCAGTTTATTGACCCGGAATAGCAGATTGAACCTAAGTTGTATTACATTGCATTTATGTGTAGTCCAAACTTCAAACCCGTTTTTCTCGAAATGATTTTTTTTTATCGCTCAGTATGGTAACTTTAAATCTACTGAACCGATTGGCATGATTCTTTGTTCCGACGAAGTTAACTAAATTGTTTAGGAGTTGTGCCGTCTGTATTCCTATCCATCAACTGTAAATATTTTTATTTGGGCGACGAAGTCGAAAAATCGATAAAAAACCAAATTTTTTCAAATGGCCGCCATTTTGTTTCCTATGGTCCAAATAACAAATAATCATATGTACTTCGCTAACGTCAACTCAATTTCGAATTCAGACGAGCCGGCTGACCTGTGACATACCGCGCGTGGAGGTCTACATCGAAATTTTGTTTCTTTCCGACGGCACTTCCGCCTTTGCTCTTAGCCATTTCCGGTCGAAAAAATTCCAGTTTGTAGAGAAAATATCAATAAACATTCAGACCAAATTTGACATTGATAACTCATCCCGAGAAAAAAATTCTCAAAAAACATGCTTTTTTCGGGACAAAGACAGTAAATCTCCCCTTAATACACGTTGCCTAAACTGCCCTAACGACCCCCGTTCCTGCAAGACTTCGCGCAGAAGTATACTCAACCGCCTTTAGTTGTCGGTTAAAATAAGGCTAGCATAACGGGGTGACGAACCTGTAAGGCTTCCGCGTGAACCTGAAGGTGTACAAGCAACCACAACACCTGCTGAACCTGAGTCACAGCATCCAAGACCAGTTCCTTATACCCTTAATAAGCAATAATATCGGGTTAAGCAAACGAGCAAATTGATCAGCTAAACTACCTAGTGCCGACAGTTCAGTCAATAAAGGTTGTATCTCGGCCTCGGTTTCAGACCCAAAACCTCCTCCCTACAGGAAGTTGTGAATTGTATCAAGTGATAATTCGCCATTATACTCAGCGTTTCAGATTCATGAGGTGAGGTTAGACTTTGTGATCCAGTGATTTCGACTCAGACATACTAGTGTTGGGCCATACTAGAATAATTTCTGTGGAACGGTGTACGTCAGTTTAACATTTTTCGAAAATATATGAGGCACTTAGTTTTTCTAAGTGCAGGAATACGACTTCCACACCGTTTGCGTGGTGTAGAGAGATAAGTGAATCTTCGAGAAAGGGAGGAAGAAAGAAAGAAAGAAGGAAAGAAAGAAAAGAGAGACAGAGTCAAAGAAAAGCAGTCAGTAAGATTTGCAAAATATTTGTCGTGGGTTTTTCATTCCTAGGAAAGTGTAATACATACATCAAAAAAATGTTTTCATCATCCCGGTTCCCAGAACTCCTGAAGATGACTGTGGATACTGTATCACAGACACTGTCCCTTTCACTGTTCAGAGATATCACTAAATACGTCCAAAGATGTAAAGAACTACGCATGAGCAGCGCCTATTAGACGGAGGGGGTCCGACAGCCGATCAGTTCCGATCGTTCCATCAGGAAGGAGGTACACGCCTTGTGCTGTCTGTAGTTCAACCATGCCTAGACGGTCAATATCGTGGTTAGATCGCGTCTGTATTGTTACTTTGTGCCAAGAGCTCTCAGCAAGGGAAGTGTCCAGGCGTCTCGGAGTCAACCAAAGCGATGTTGTTCGGACATGAAAGTGATACAGAGGGACAAGAACTGACGATGACACGTTCAGACCGCCCAAGGGCTACTACTGCAATGGATTACTGCTACCTACAGATTAGGGCTCGGAGGAACCCTAACAGCTACACCACCATGTAGAATAGTGCAGTCACAGGACGTGGTGTTCCGACTCAAACTGTGCACAATAGGCTGCATGATGCGCAACTTCACTCCCCACGTCCATGGCGAGGTCCATCTTTGCAACCACGACACCATGCAGCGCACTACACATGGGCCCAACAACATGCCGAATGGACCGCTCAGGATTGGTGTCACGTTCTCTTCACCGATGAGTATTGCATATGACTTCAACCAGACAATCGTCGGACACGTGTTTGGAGGCAACCCAGTCAAACTGAACGCCTTAGACACACTGTCCAGCGAGTGCAGCAGCTAGGTGGGATGGCGTTTTATGGGGCCAACGTACGGCGTTGGTGGCCTTGGAAGGCGCTGTAAGGGCTGTACGATACGTGAATGCCATCCTCCGACCCATAGTGCTACCACATCGGCAGATTTATTGGCGAGGCATTCGTCTTCATGGTCGACAATTCGCGCCCCCATTGTGCACATCATGTGAATGACTTCCTTCAGGATAACGACATGGCTCGACCAGAGTCGCCAACATGTTCTCCAAACACGAACCCTGTTTATAGACGACGTGACCAACAAACCATTCTGAGGGATCTACGCCGATTCATCGTTGAGGAATGGGACAGTCTGGACCAACAGTGCCTTGATGAATTTGTGGATAGCATGCCACGACGAATACGGGTATGCATCAATACAACAGGACGTGGCACTGTAAATTAGAGGTACCGTTGTGTACAGCAACCTGGACCACCACCTCTGAAGGTCTCGCTGTAAGGTGGTACAACATGCGATGCGTGGTTTTCATGAGCAATAAAAAGGGTGGAAACAATGTTTATGTTGTTCTCTATTCCAATTATCTGTACAGGTTCCGGAACTATCGGAACCGAGGTGACGTAAAACTTTTTTGATATGTGTACATTCCTTGAGATAAAACAGATAAAAAACGTTTAAATCCATTCTATATTTCGTGAAAGATCTTAGGCAATTTCGCTGATCACATTTTTCCTTCCCTGTGCGTAGTAATTTTATGTTATTTGTAATACAAAAATTTATCTTGACAAAGTATAAAACATATTGCAAGAGATGCGATTCAGAAGCCAGAACACGGATGTTGACTGTAATTTCAATGCAGCCATTATAGCGCTTAACAAGAACTCTTATCTTCTGCTGTATCTCCAATGCACGGAATAACAAATCTTTTTCACGGGAACTCTTAGATCCTGATATACGTAATAATATTTTCCTTTTTTTATAAAGTGGTCTAACGATTCTACCTGGTCCAAAACTGATCGTTTGACCACGATTTTTCTCTGAAACGGAAGAATGGTGATGATACCCTTTCCACAGGAGGTGCTTGAGAGTGAACGCAGAGTTCTGGTAAGTGGATGGGTCGCAGAGTTTGGTCTCTCCTTGTTGGCTTTGGCTTTAACATATATTGTGTAATATATGTAACTTAAAAACTGGTAACTTCCCCTTTCATTTTGATTCCTGTTCTGAAATGCACTTTCTGTATCTTCCACTGTTTCCTTTGCATAGCTTTAACCAACAATGCGGATAATTAGAAGTCTGCATTGTACCCTTTGTGTTCCTGCTTATTCTCATTTTTCTTATATTTATTAGCTGACAGTGTAAGTGATAATGAATGTAGGTTTCTTGGCGTTCTCCACTTAATTTCAAAACGTACGATACAAATGTTGTTTGAACTACATAAGCATATTTTACTTGCGATACTTCATGGACCTATAATTAGGGGAGTTCAATAAATATTTGTAAAGAGAATCTATAATACTTGCGATCCATCCGCCGAACATTAGACCGTCCTCATTCGTTCGCTTCCCATAATGTTTGACGTTTAGTATGTTTTTCTAGTCTCAACGTGTTGTGTTTATTATTATTCTGTGGTTGCATAAGTTCGTAGCGTTTTTATATAAGATTTATAAACACTACAGAGCGACATAACAGAGACTTAGGTCATCAACAATACATTCTCCTTCACTGTGTACAACAGTCTGCCAATGCTGGGGTAACTTTTAGATTAAACGACTGTAGAAATCATGGGATTTTGAAGCGATAAACTAGTCGCGCCATGTCCGCACGCATTTTTATCCGAAAGGTAAATTAATTCTCTGAAGGTTTGAAACGCTACAGTAGTTTCCGCTCCAGAAGCATCAGGTTTCGCTGCTCGCTCGCTCCGGGAAATACAAACGGAGGCGGCTCGGCCGCCAATTTTATTGTACGATGCGGCAGGCCGCGGGTGCAACAGAACCCATGTGGACGAGTGGAAAGAAATGTCTCAGGCTTCATAATACGTATTTATATGTGTCGTGTATTATGCATTTCTTGTACGTGGATGTGAATCTGCACATGAACTTTCCTAACCTCCTCACACCCTTCCATAAATCGTGGCCAAATCTTAGTTGGGAAGTTGTTCTGCAGTATAGCAGTGCCAACCTTTCTCCTGGGTAGGGGATCAGAGAGACAGCACAGGCAAATAAAAGTCAAAGACGTTCTAATGTCACAAGATTTGGGGTGGAGAGGTTCGTCACGGCCAAGTGGTTCGACCATCCGCTCAACGGGACCCAGGAAGGCCTTTGGGTGCCCACGATATTCTGGGAGTGTTACAGAAGACGGGTAAGTGAGCAGACGTGCCCTCGGTGCGTCTGTCTCGATGTTCACGCGTGGAAGAGAGCTGTTTGAATATCTGCACAAATTCTTTTATTTCCAGCTTCGGATTGTGTAAGGAAATGAATGTTCTCGTTTTGTTTCGGAAATTTGACCCACTGTGTTAATGTATCTAGTCCCTAGTTTGCCCGTAATCCTCCTCACATAGTGGATGTCCCATGTAAAATACTGGAAGACTTTGGTGGTATACATTTGGCCAACATACTTCCGTCTTGCCCATAGAAATGTGCGTGCAGATTAGTATATAATATACTAGAGCTATAAGTTGGAAAAATGTAATATCTGTAAACTGGAACAATTTCTGCAATCGCTGTAATGTCGAGTGATAATCAGAATGAGGATTTCACTCAGCAGCGGAGCGTGCGCTGATATGAAACTTCCTGGCAGATTAAAACTGTGTGCCGGACGGAGACTCGATGTCGGGACCATTGCCTTTCGCGGGGAAGTGCTCTACCAACTTAACTACCCAAGATGAGCTGCCCGCGAAAGGCAAAGGTCCCGAGTTCGAGTCTCGGTCCGGCACACAATTTTAATCTGCCAGGAAGTTTCGAGTGATAATGATTAAAATAAATAGGTAATCAATTGTCGTCAATCTTTAACATAACCTAAAAATCACAAAGGAGTCAAGTGAAAGGAATTCATTTAAAATAAAAGGTATAGAATGCAGGGACCCCCACATCTGCGGGTGAGCCCTCCAACCCCTTGCCTAGTATCGTACAGAAAGGGCACGCTCTCTAGGTAGCACTCTCAAGCTCCCCTCCCCAGTTATCCGTTGCGCAATTTTCATTCAGGGCTTGACGACATCAACTTTCATCTGCCGTCCCTAGCCAAGGAGATTTGACAGTAATCTTTCAGGTTGTTCGATAGAGAAAGGAAAAGGTGAAAATCTGAGAGCGCAAGATCAGGTGAATAAGGTGGGTGCGGGATAACTTCACCATCCAACTACTGTATAAAGTATTTCGTGATAATTCGTGTATAACGAATTTTGTCAATGTAGCAGAATGTGGGCGGGAGTTACCGTGTAGTAGCAGTCCTGCTGGTGGCTGTTCTTGGACTGCGCCTGCAAGACGTCTCAATTGTTGACAATAAATGACAACAGTGGTGGTTACACATCGGAGAAGCAATTCGTAGTACAGCACACCGTCGCTGTTCTACCTGATGCGTATCTTTTATGGTTCAAAATGGTTCAAATGGCTCTGAGCACTATGGGACTTAACATCTGTGGTCATCAGTCCCGTAGAACTTAGAACTACTTAAACCCAACTAACCTAAGGACAACACACACATCCATGCCCAAGGCAGGATTCGAACCTGCGACCGTAGCGGTCACGCGGTTGCAGACTGTAGCGCCTAGAGCCGCACGGCCACACCGGCCGGCTGCGCGCAGGTCTTTGGACGGGGAATTGTTGCTTTATTTGGGCTCAACAGTTCCTTTCTTTTCCTCATGTTAGCATAAAGACACGATTTCTGCTCAGGAGTGACGGTACAGGGTAGGAGTGGTCGGTGTTGTTCACTATCCAATTGATGACGACCTAGCAGAGTCATTTTGGCTTAGGGCTTGCGGTACATTATTGACCTTCCCTATTTTGAGCAAACGCCGCGCTATGGAGGAATAACCACATGTGACCAGTTCTAGAGTACGGTGTCGTGGGTCATTTTGGATTAATGAGTTTAAAAGATCTTCATCAAACCCCGAAGGTCTTCCTGAACGTGGAGAGTTATGTCAAAACGTTCCTGCTTGTAACGAGAAAACATTTTCTTGCCGTTCTCTGTCCAGTGGCATATCGCAGTACACGGCCCAAATGGTTCTGGCTGCCCCCGCCTCTGTCAACTGTTCACGGAACTCAAACAGAAGACTACGTCAGAATTGTTTCAATTTCTCCACTTGGCACTCAATTTTCTAGCGTCACAGCTCCGCTCACTATACGCAAATGATAAAGTAACCATGTGTAAACTCAAACAGCAACAGTGAGCTACAAACAAAACACGACAATCGATAAATAAACCGAGCAACCAAAATACCGACATGTGAGACAGAAACGCAACGAACTTATGTACCAAACCTATATTTTGATGATAGACCTGTCTTAGCCATGGTACTAACGTCATCTTAATGGTATTCATAAAGTGAAAATGAATTAGAGCGAATGCTTCTTATTATTGCACTCATTCTATTTCTCATATTTAATAAAATGAATATTCACAATGATCGCGGACTCATACAAGATTTTATTTTCTTTATTAAGAACTGATTCAGATACTTTATAATACACATACCTTCCGTAAGGTAACTCACTTTCTGGTTACAACGAAAACATGAGAACCTATGCTCCTGGAGTTTCGGAAATGTCGCGAGATACAGTAAAAGCCTTTGTCAAGATTCTCCGTCTTCATAAAATTCTGGGAATATCATATTGGTTAACATATGTTGGAAGGAGAAATTGGATGCAACAAAGTTTGTTACACAAAAAGAAATGTATCAATGTATGAGTGGGGGACCCAAAAAAAAAAAGAATTTCTTTTTAGAAAGCATATGTTTTATTGTTTTCAAATACAAACTTAATCTCCTTCGAAATATTCTCCATTAGCATTAATACACATCTCCAAACGTTCATGCCAGTGTTCGAAGCACCTCTTAAATTCGTCGTCTTTGATACCTGCTAGCACTTTCATGACATTGCGTTCTACGTCGTCGACATCCGCAAAACGCTTCCCTCTCAAGTCTCTTTTCATCCACGGGAATATGAAGAAGTCCGAGGGTGCTAAATCCGGCGAATAGGGCGCGTGGGGCAAGGTAGTCGTCTTCGTTGAGGCCAAAAACTGGCGAACGCAGAGAGCCGTGTGCGCGGGAGCATTGTCGTGATGTAGGAACCGCACACCAGAATCCCACAAAGCCGGACGTTTTCGCGACAAAATTCTGCGAAGCCGTTTCATAACCTCCAAATAGAATTGTTGGTTTTCTGTCTGGTTTTCAGGGACAAATTCAGAGTGTACGATCCCTTTGATGTCAAAAAAACACATCAAGATCGTTTTCACATTCGATTTCACTTGTCGAGCTTTTTTCGGTCGAGGTGAGCCAGGTGACTTCCATTGTGATGACCGTTGTTTACTTTCTGGACCGTACCCATAGCACCACGACTCATCACCTGTAATGATTTTGTTGAGAAAATGTGGATCATCTTTGAACGCATCATTCATTTCGAGACAGGCGTAATTACGACGATCCCTTTGATCTCCGGTAAGAAACTTTGGCACGAATTTTACTGCCACTCTTTGCATCCCGAAATCGATGGTCAAAATGCGCTGAATTGAGCTCCAGGACAACCTTGACAAGTTCTGGAGTTGGACAATTGTCCTGCGTCGATCTTCACTGATGAGATCACGGATTTTGTCGATGTTGTCTTCGCTTCGAGCAGTTGAAGGTCGACCGGAACGGGGCTGATCTTCAACCACCATTCCTCCCTTTTTAAACCGAAAAAAACATTCATACACTTGCGTTTTACTAAGAGCATGGTCTTGGTAGGCTGTCTGAATCATAGCAACAGTTTCTGCTGCGTTCTTGCCGAGCAAGAAACAAAACTTCACTGTCGCACGTTGTTCGTAAGAACTAGCCATTTCCTCGTGTCGCGTCTGCACTGTACGCACACTCAAAGAACTGCCAAAGAAACTGTTGTGTCTTGACAAGACAGCCTAGACACAATGAGGGGAAGCCGAAAGGCACGCGCTAAGCTAAACCAGGATGGCGTGAGGTCTGAAACAGGATACGTAATGAATGCTATAAAGAAAAGTACGTGGCTGCTGGAATACTTAACTTTAATCCATCCTTTTGGTACATCTGAAGATTGTGGCGATACAAGTGAGACTCTTTAGATACATGCAATGTTACTAATGGCGCCTTGCTAGCTCGTAGCCATTGACTTAGCTGAAGGCTATTCTAACTATTGGCTCGGCTAATGAGCAATGCTTCGTCCATGTAGTCGCTAGCAAAGTCGTCCGTACAACTGGGGCGAGTGCTAGTCCGTATCTCGAGACCTGCCTTGTGGTGGCGCTCGGTCTGCGATCACACAGTGGCGACACGCGGGTCCGACATGTACTAATGGACCGCGGCCTATTTCAAGCTACCACCTAGCAAGTGTGGTGTCTGGCGGTGACACCATAGAAACCACACTTCTCACTGTTGGGTGACGGCGAGTGGCAGAATGAATCAGCAGAGCTCCTACTACGACCCTCTGGCTGCGCAACCAGCTACTACAGGTACACGATGTGCAGCATTACGATTCCGGTTACTTTTGGGTCCCCCCTCGTACACAAAACACAGCGAAATTCGACCACTGTGAACACCAATCGTGCATGCGACCAGTCAGTTGTGAGCAGGCAGTGTTAAGGGGATTTTCTGGTCTATATGTTACAAAAAAAATATTTTCATTGCGTCTTTCGATACCTTATATTATGGAGAACATGTACGCTCTATGGTACTGTTCAGTACGGTATCTCTGCAGATGGACTGTTTCGAAGAAGAAGACAGAGACGACTACCGCTGCAGACCTCGGATAACACGAACAAAAATACTCGACGCCGGGTGCGGCAGAGAACCGCGGGCGATACGGAGGAGTAATGAGAGAGGAGTTCTGAGAAAGGCGACAGTAATGCGGCAGAGTGGCACTACGGCACGCCGCGCAGATACCGCGAGGCGCTGGCGCCAGCGACGGCGGCCCTCGAGCACGGCGAGGTCTGCGGCCGCCCGTCTGCCATCAGCCTCTTCCCGCCAGCAGCCGCCAGACACGCTATATTGGGCGCCCATTGTTTCCGGCGGCCACCCCCGCCACCGACGCCTGCGCTCGATATGGCGTCGGCGTCTGGCTACAGCGGCAGGGTGGGGAGGGGAAAGAGAGGCGAGGGGAAGGAGAGGGGAGGCACCGGCGTCGAGTGCCCTCGAGGCGCGGCGCGCCGGGGCGCCAGTATTGTGTCAGCGCCGGCTCGCGGCTCGCGGCTCGCGGCTCGCCACCCTCCACGGGGTGCTGCCGCAGCACGCGCCGGCAGCCGCTTCCGGTGTCGCCTTACGCCCGCCTCCAGCTGCCTCGATACATTGCAATTAACGCTCCCGCGGCTACCGACACAGGTCTCAGGCTATAACAATACCCTAGGCGGCATACAAGAAGGGGAGCATACGTTATTATTTTTATTCTACACTACTAGCCATTAAAATTGCTACACCACGAAAACGATGTGCTACAGACGCGACATTTAACCGACAGGAAGGAGATGCTGTGATATTCAAATGATTAGCTTTTCAGAGCACTCACACAAGGTTGGCGCCGGTGGCGACACCTACAACGTGCCGACATGAGGAAGGTTTCCAACAGATTTCTCATACACAAACAGCAGTTGACCGGCGTTGCCTGGTGATACGTTCTTGTGATGCCTCGTGTAAGGAGGAGAAAAGCATACCACCACGTTTCCGACTTTGATAAACGTCGCATTGTAGCGATTGCGGTTTATCCTATTACGACATTGCTGCTCGCGTTGGTCGAGATCCAATGACTGTTAGCAGAATATGGAATCGGTGTGTTCAGGAGCGTAATACAGAAGGCCGTGCTCGATCCCAACGGCCTCGTGTCACTATCAGTCGAGATGACAGCCATCTTATCCGGATGGCTGTAACGGATCGTGCAGCCACGTTTCGATCCCTGAGTCAACACATGGGGACGTTTGCAAGACAAAAACCATCTGCACGAACACTTCAACGACGTTTGCAGCAGCATGGACTATCAGCTCGGAGACCATGGCTGCGGTTACCCTTGATGCAGCGTCACAGACAGGAACGCCTGCGATGGTTTACTCAACGACTAACCTGGGTGTACGAATGGCAAAACGTCATTTTTCGGATATATTCAGGTTCTGTTTAGAGCATCATGATGGTCGCATCCGTGCTTGGCGAAATCACGGTGAACGCACACTGGAAGTGCGTATTCGTTTTCGCCATACTGGCGTATCACCCGACGTGATGGTATGAGCTGCCATTGTTTACACGTCTCGGTGACCTCTTGTTCGTAGACAGCACTCTGAACAGTGGACGTTGCATTTCAGATGTGTTACGACCCTTGGCTCTACCCTTCATTCGATCCCTGCGAAACCCTTCATTTCAGCAGGATAATGCACGACTGCATGTTGCAGGTCCTGCACGGGCCTTTCTGGATACAGAAAATGTTCGACTGCTGCCCTGCCCAGCAATTTCTCCAGATCTCTGACCAACCGAAAACCTCTGGTCGAGCTACTGGCTCGCCACAATACGCCAGTCACTACTCTTGATGAAGTTGCATGGGCAGCTGTACCTGTACACGCCATCCAAACTCTGTTTGACTCTATGCCCAGGCGTATCAAGGCCGCTCTTACGGCCAAAGGTGGTTGTTCTGGTTACTGATTTCTCAGGATCTACGCACCTAAATTGCGTGAAAATGTAATCACATGTCAGATCTAGTGTAATATATTTGTCCAATGAATACCCGTTTATCATCTGCATTTCTTCTTGGAGCAGCAATTTTAATGCCCAGTAGTGTACGTGCTGGGCTTATCCCGTGACTTCATAGAGCTGGCACGTTAATCTGGATTCAGCAGTGATAGTCTTGTCACAACCCTCCCCTCGACCCCCCTCGATCCCCCCATATCCACCACTGACCTACAACTCCCGGACGGAATTTGCGTATTCCATTTCCATACGTCTAGTATTACTCGTTCTGAGAGTTTTCTTATGGTTTGCGAATCGGGTAACTCTGGTGGGGCGTGGCTAACAGCTTAGTACTCAGTCGGACGTGGAAAACAGCCTAAAAACCACGG
Source organism: Schistocerca americana (assembly GCF_021461395.2). Taxonomy (NCBI): domain Eukaryota; kingdom Metazoa; phylum Arthropoda; class Insecta; order Orthoptera; family Acrididae; genus Schistocerca; species Schistocerca americana. The sequence goes on along the minus strand of NC_060119.1, from coordinate 156,869,785 downwards.
CAACTGTGGCTAGCACGGCATACCAGCCACCGTCATTAATCCTCTGGTAATGTTCGTCCCGTTGCAGGAGCAGCTCTCCGGATTCTGGAAGCGGTGTGCCAGCGTTCGGACATTTACATCTACATCTATATCTACATCCATACTCCGCAAGCCACCGGACGGTGTGTGGCGGAGGTACTTTGAGTACCTCTACCGGTTCTCCCTTCTGTTCCAGTCTCGTATGGTTCGTGGAAAGAAAGATTGTCGGTATGCTTCTATGTGGGTTCTAATCTCTCTGATTTTATCCTCATGGTCTCTTCGTGAGATATACGTAGGAGGGAGCAATATACTGCTTGACTTCTCGGTGAAGGTATGTTCTCGAAACTTCACCAAGAGCCCGTACGGAGCTACTGAGCGTCTCTCCTGCAGAGTCTTCCACTGGAGTTTATCTGTCATCTCCGTAACGCTTTCGCGATTACTAAATGATCCTGTAACGAAGCGCGCTGCTCTCCGTTGGATTTTCTCTATCTCTTCTATCAAACCTATCTGGTACGGATCCCAAACTGGTGAGCAATATTCAAGCAGTGGGCGAACAAGTGTACTGCAACCTACTTCCTTTGTTTTCGGATTGAACTTCCTTAGGATTCTTCCTATGAATATCAGTTTGGCATCTGCTTTACCGACGATCAACTTTATATGATCATTCCATTTTAAATCACTCCTAATTCCTACTCACAGATAATTTATGGAATTAACTGCTTCCAGTTGCTGACCTGCTATATCGTAGTTAAATAATAAAGGATATTTCTTTCTATGTATTCACAGCACATTACACTTGTCAACACCGAGATTCAATTGTCATTCCCGGCACCATGCGTCAATTCGTTGCAGATCCTCCTGCATTTCAGCACAATTTTCCATTGTTACATCGTCTAGATATAGGCCTACTACAACATCATCCTCAAAAAGCCTCAGTGAACTTCCGATGTTATCCACAAGGTCATTTATGTGTATTGTGAATAGCAACGGTCCTACGACACTCCCCTGCAGCACACCTGAAATCACTCTTACTTCGGAAGACTTTTCTTTGTTGAGAATGACATACTGCGTTCTCTTATCTTGGAACTCTTCAATCCAATCACACACTTGGTCTGATAGTCCATATGCTCTTACTTTATTCATTAAACGACTGTGGGGAACTGTGTCAAACGCCCTGCGGAAGTCAAGAAACACGACATCTACCTGGGAATCGGTGCCTATGGCCCTCTGAGTCTCGTGGACGAATAGCGCGATCAGGGTTTCACACGATCTTTTTCGAAACCCATGCTGATTCCTACAGAGTAGATTTCTAGTCTCTAGAAAAGTCATTATACTCGAACATAATACGTGTTCCAAAATTCTGCAACTGATCGACGTTAGAGATATATGTCTATAGTTCAGCACATCTGTTCGACATCCCTTCTTGAAAACGGGGATGACCTGTGCCCTTTTCCAAATCTTTGGAATGCTACGCTCTTCTAGAGACGTACGGTAGACCGCTGCAAGAAGGGAGACAAGTTCTTTTCCATACTCTGTGTAAAATCGAACTGGTATCCCATCAGGTCCAGCGGCCGTTCCTCTTTTGAGCGATTTCAGTTGTTTTTCTATCCCTCTGTCATCTATTTCGATATCTACCATTTTGTCATCTGTGGGACAATCTAGAGAAGGAGCAAATTGCAATCTTCGTCTGTGAAACAGATTTAGAAAAAGACATTTAGTATTTCGGCCTTTAGTCTGTCATCCTTTGTTTCAGTACCATTTTGGTCACAGAATGTCTGGACATTTTGTTTTGATCCATCTAGCGCTTTGACATAAGGCCAAATACCGGCAGGTTAAAGCAACCTTGCACGGATGAGCCAAACTAACATCTCCTGCTGACCAGAGCGGTGGTCCACATTTGGAACACTATACAGCGGCGATTCCGCGTTGCAAAGACTCGATAGGTTCTTGCTACGCCTCCAGAGGTATGTGGCACCATATGTCTACCAACAGGTCACTCATTCCGCGTAAACTGAGGGCCATTGCTTTGTGGGTGTGGAGCTGCCGCTCAATAGCGGTCCAGATGTCTTCCATCGGGTTCACACCAGGCAAATTTACAAGAGTGTACTACGAAGCTCCTTGAACCCACTATGCAACGATTCTGGCCTTGTGACAATGACGGTTATCCTGCCTTCTGGAAAAAAAAAATTTGTCCATGATATCAATTTTTCACTATCAAGATCTTCAAACCACTATAGCACTATAATGGCCTTATGACATGTAAAGTTACCCTGCTTTAATAACACCATCATCATGAAGGACTATACGTGCCCCGTAATAATTAGTCACGAAGTCCACAGCAGCTATGGTGCCTTAGATTACTAGCACAGGTCCTATCAAAGCCCACAGGAGTCTCCACAATAGCACAGGTCCTATCAAAGCCCACAGGGGTCTCCACAATAGCATAATACTGCAACATCCGATCTGCCACAACGCATGTTTCGAACAGTATTTTACGTCCGTGATGGCGCATCCGGACTCGACCATCGACTTGTTGTAACAAGAAATGTGATTCATCCGACCAGTCAACAGGTTCCCATTGAACATTGGTCAGTTTCGATGATCCAGTGCCTATTGGAATCGTCCTTCCCCGTGTCTCTGGCTCAACATAGGATACCCATGTTCTAAACTGCGCACTCAATGGTGAGCTGCACGAGCACTATATTCTACAGTCGGAGCTGCCGCAGGTCGTCGCCTATCCTACGTAAAGAGATGGACCTCGAATCTCCTCCTCGTCTAGTTGCAGTTTGTCCTTTGTTGGACCGCTGTCTAGTGATCCTCCCAACAGTGGCACCCGAATACCCAAAGAGCTCTCCCGTTTGCAAGATGATCGTTTCCACGAGCCGGGCCTTAACATCCTGCCCCTTTCCAGAGTCGCCTATATCAGTGGTTTTGATTTGCTGCTCGATCCGTGGCTTTTCTCTGCTTATATGCGAGATCGTTAAAGTTTCGCTACTTGTGCGACGGAAAACTATTTACCGTATGTGTACCAAATTACATACAAATGATGCTCAGACTGTGCGCTGTAAGATTTGTATTGTTAGTAGTTTTAGAGTCATGACTTACCGTTAGTCGTCGGTACTGGTATAACGACGCAGGGCGTAGGTTTGAAACACAAACGTCAGCGTGCATAATAGTTTCAAATAGTCTACATGGATTTGGACGAGACGAACAGGGGAATACTATTGAAGAAATGGAGAGAACCGTCATTGACATCGGCTGCACAACGATTCTACCGTCGACAACACACATTTTACTCAAATCCCGGAAAGGTAAGGTAAGAGAAATTCGGACTCGTGCTGAAGCATACAGACAGTCGTTTCTTCGTCGCTCTGTTTGGTAATGGAACGGGAATTGGAATGGCTAGTTGTGCCACAAGGTGCCCTCCACCACTCCTCATACGGTGACCTGGGGAGTATACGTGTAGATATAGATGTAAATGAAACAGCATGAAAACGTAAATTTTGTGGCGGTATAGCACAGTATTAATGAATTCGACTGCAGAATTGCTGACAAAATCCACATGCAAAGAATCAACGCCACTACATATTCGCTCAGGGACTGAAGTGGTCAAGATAGAAATATTCGGAGGCGATAGCCAGTCGATCATATTGTAATGGTATTTGAATTACGTAACCATTACGGCACCTCACCTCAACCTCTCGATACCAGCAATATTCTACTGTGATTCTGTAAAATAGTTAATATATTTCTGTGACAAGATTCAGATTTGATATCATCAATGTAGAGGAACTTCGATATATCGATATGAAATATTGAAATGATATTATTCTTATGTTTATTCTTTCTTTTGTCACTATGATCTTTGACGTACTTGTAACTCTGATTTTTGGGCGCGTAAGCTGTTATTAGAGAGTCAAGTTTTGGTCGTCATGTTAAAAAGACTCAAATTGTAGTCAGTTTATGAAATGTGAACTTTAACAGTGAGGAAGATACTTTCAAGTATGTTTTATATTCTGAAGTGATATTTTGGAACGAGTTACGTGATATTGCAACAAAAGTAATAAAAAAGAAGTGTAACTTAAATTCGGAGTGCTGATTACTTTTTTACATCATCGTTGTCCTAACTTGCAAAAGTTTAATCTTCAAGAATGTTTTATGAAACACATCTATAAAACTTCTGAATATCGCAGAATAACACCTAGGCCTCTTTGCATCCGACCTTGGAATCATCACCACATAGATTTTCGACGATTGAGCCATGAGTTCACAACGAGACCAGCGTGGGAAACACGAAAAGATGAGTGCTTAGTTTATCCATTATTTCAAGAAATGACTTTATTAACTGTGCTGTAATGACACCTGCCACATAATATAACTTTGTTGTTGCGCGAAAATGCAATATTTAGCATCGTGAGCAACACTACAATCATAATTAATTTTTGACCTTTGTTGTGGTAGAATATGCACAGAGCGGCTGATTTTTGCTATGTTCCTCGAGGTACTATTAGAAAATGTAATGTGCGGTGCTGTCGATGTGATAATTACGGTCCGTACCACTCAAAACCTGCAAGGCAACGTGAATACCTCAGGCATGAGCCAGCTCGGCGCACTCGAGGACACTGCAAAGCCCCGGCTTGGCAACCGGCCGAACGCCTTTTCGATAAACTAGAGAGTCAGCCGGCAGCGTGCCACATCAGTTTCGTCCAGTAGACCGAACACGATAACAGTATCCGCAAGAGACTATGTGCGAGGACAAGACATCGGCCTATTGCGGGTATAGCGTCTACACAAATCAAAAAAAGGTTTTGCATCAGCTCGGTTCCGAGAGTTCCGGAACCTGTACAGAAAATTGGAATAGAGATCAACATAAATATCATTTTCGCCCTTTTTATTGCTCATGAAAACCACGCATTGTATGTTGCACCAACATACAGCGAGACATTCAGAGTGTAGTCACCTATTTCTGACAATCGATCCCTACAAGTGTACAGTGTTTCATAAACATTCCCTGAAGTGTTAATTTACGTGCAGTGATATAGTTATTCTTTGACTTAGCTTTAGTTAGTTATTCCGTGCTGCTCATGTCTACACAATTCATTCATGTGTGTAGTGTTAAGTTATTGCTAAATGTATTATGGGTAAAGCTAGAGAAAGCATCGCCCAGGCAGCTGCGACACTTAGATTATATCAGCCAGTTCACGACCAGCATTGTGTATGTGGAAGGGAAGCTAAATGTTCCAGCTGATGCACTTTCTCGCATAGAAGCAGTGTCCACAGTAGCAAATGACATCGCACAGGTGGAAGTAGTGACAAAGGCCATTGATTACGACGCCCTCGCGCATGCGCAACAATGTGATAGTGAGTTGCGTGATCTATTGCAACAAAAGAAAGGATTGAAGCTACAGCTCGTGACAGTTCCTGAAGCAAACATCGTGACGTAGCAAGAGGAAAGATAGGACCGAGCGAGGTGGCGCAGTGGTTAGCACACTGGACTCGCATTCGGGAGGACGACGGTTCAATCCCGTCTCCGGCCATCCTGATTTAGGTTTTCCGTGATTTCCCTAAATCGTTTCAGGCAAATGCCAGGATGGTTCCTTTGAAAGGGCACGGCCGATTTCCTTCCCAATCCTTCCCTAACCCGAGCTTGCGCTCCGTCTCTAATGACCTCGTTGTCGACGGGACGTTAAACACTAACCACCACCACCACCACCACCACCACCAAGAGGAAAGATACGTCCATTTGTGCCACAGCAATTCAGAACACAGGAAATTGCATCAATGCACAATCTGTCACACCCAGGAATAAGAGCCACACTCAGATTGGTCAAACAAAAATTTGTATTGCCATGTATGCACACAGACTGTAAAGCATTTGTGAAGCAATGCTTGGCGTGCCAGAGGAATAAAATCACACATCACGTCAGGGCACCATTAGGCACATTTCTTCCACCAAATCAGCGTTTTGACCATGTGCGTGTTGACATCATCGGCCCACTCTCGACATCGGAAGGCTGCAGTTATTTGCCTCACGGTGATTGACAGGTTTACTAGGTGGCCTGAGGCATTTCCAATGAGGGACATCACTGCAGAAACTATAGCTCAAACATTTTTTCGTGGTTGGATTGCCCAGTTTGGAGTTCCACTGAGAATTACAACTGATCAAGGACGACAATTTGAAGCCTACGTTTTCAAAGCATTGGCTACGTTATTAGGTATGAAACGCATACGCACCACGGTATACCATCCCGCATCAAATGACATGGTTGAGCGTCTTCATCGACAGTTAAAGGCAGCACCGAGATGTCACGCAACACCGAATTGGACAGAGACACTACCTATCGTACTTTTGGGTCTACGAACGTCATTCAAAAGTGATCTGAAAGCAACAGTAGCAGAACTAGTGTATGGACAAACATTACGCCTACCTGGAGAATTTCTGCACAGCATGGCAGATGATACAATCACAGCCTCAGAATTCGCCACAAGATTAAGAGAGCATATACGACAATTGAGACCAACAATGCCCAGAAACCAGCTTGGAAGACACTCGTTCGTTTTTGCGGAGCTAGACCAGTGCACGCATGTATTCTTACGCAATGATACTGTGCGTAAACCACTGCAGCCACCATATGACGGACCATATCTGGTAGTCAGTAGGGATACCAATACTTTCCGCATAATGATTAACGGTACACCCACCACAGTTGCAGTGGACCGTATCAAGCCTGCATTTCTGGCCGCAACAGACACCACAGCTACCACTGAACACAAACCAGAGAAGACAGGAGAAGCTAGAAGATGTGTTCCTATACCCCATGAACACCACAACACTCAGCGAACACCAGTCACTGCAACACCAAGACCGACGTCGAGCACTACTACACCACTCCCTGACAAAACCACTGACACACGTGACGCACCTCCCGGTTTCAAGAAAGAAGTAGTTACAAGAGCTGGACGGCGTGTGAAATTTAATCTGCGGTATCGTTAGCATTAAAGGGGGGAGTCATGTAGTGACCTATTTCTGACAATCGCTCCCTACAAGTGTACAGTGCTTCATAAACATTCCGTGAAGTGTTAATTTACGTGCAGTGATATAGTTATTCTTTGACTTAGCTTTAGTTAGTTATTCCGTGCTGCTCATGTCTACACAGTTCATTCATGTGTGTAGTGTTAAGTTATTGCTAAAAGAGGTTCTATGCGCTTCAGTCTGGAACCGCGCGACCGCTACGGTCGCAGGTTCGAATCCTGCCTCGGGCATGGATGTGTGTGATGTCCTTAGGTTAGTTTGATTTAAGTAGTTCTAAGTTTTAGGGGACTGATGACTTCAGATGTTAAGTCCCATAGTGCTCAGAGCTATTTGAACCATTTTTGAACATTCAGAGGTGTTGGTCCAGAATGCTGTACACACCGGTACCTCTGATAACCAGTAGCACGTCCTCTTGCATTGACGCATGCCTGTATTCGTCGTGGTATATTATCCACAAATTAATCAAGGCACTGTTGGTCCAGATTGTCCCACTCCTGAACGGCGATTCGGCGTAGATCGCTCAGAGTGGTTGGTGGATCACGTCGTCCATAAACAGCCCTTTTCAATTTGTCCCAGGGATGTTCGATAGATTTCATGTCTGGGGAAAAAGCTGGCACTCTAGTCGAGCGATGTCGTTATCCTGAAGGAAGCCATTCACAAGATGTGCACGATGGAGGCGCGAATGTCGTCCGTGAAGACGAATGCCTCTCGAATATGCTGCTGATATGGTTGTACTATCGGTCGGAGGATGGCATTCACGTATCGTACAGCAGTTACGACGCTTTCCATGACCACCAGCGGCGTGCGTTGGTCCCACAAAATGCCATACCAAAACAGCCGGGAAACTCCACCATGCTGAACTCGCTGGACATTGTGTCTAAGGCGTTCAGCCTTTCTGGGTTGCCTCCAAACACGTCTCCGACGAACGTGTGGTTGAAGGAATACGCCTCACCGGTGAAGAGAACGTGAAGCCAATCCTGAGCGGTCCATTCGGCATGGTGTTGGGGCCATCTGTACCGCTCTGCCTTCTTTCATCTCTAAGGAAGTTTTTCATCTTTCACCGAACAGATTTTTACTGTTATCTTTCTTGTACCCATTTTGACCGCCCAACTTCTGCGACTGCTCTTTTTAGAGGAGAATCGAGAAAGAAATGGTCGCTGAAAGAGCAGAGGCAGCATATAGAAAAGTGAAAATAACTTTCTGTGAAATTAAAAGCAAGTACAGTAGGATTTCCGCAACTAAAGGCAGAGGAGAGAGCGGATTGGTGGAAAAAGTACACTGACGGCCTCTAAGAAGGGGAGAAACTGCCTCAACTTGCTGAGCCGTGCTGGGCCCGGCTTATACGATGGTTTATACTTTGACTGTTACTCTGCGTTTGGGTTCCCGCGGTTATTGCGGTTATGCCGTGGTTCTTCCCTTTCTAAGTTTGGCAGCAGCGCTGTGTATCGATATTCGCACCTTGTACTATCTTTGGTCTGGTGCTTATAGTTTCCGGCTAGCCGGTGTGCGGCAGTCCGTCAGTTGGTGTGGATCAGCCAGGAAATCTCCCCGCAGCGCAGTGGGCCGGGCCCGCTGGTGGTCTCTACGCAACATTGGAGTGTGTGGGAGCTGTTCCGATTGCTACGAGGTTCGTGGCTCACCGATCCAAGACATCATAATTACCGAAGCCAGTTTGTTCACATTGTGCCGTAGGTTTTCATGGTTGGCTGTTGCGGGGTATTTCCGTGAGCAACAGCGAGTGTTCGAGTTGGCGAAGGTTTGGCCACTCTTCGGTGGAGTTTAATTGTTTTTTTGTTATTTGAAGTCCAAGTACACCAGCGGAGTTTTCTGCCTTGTGGCCGTTATCGTTCCGGTTATCTGCCCTAGCCGCTGACGTAAGATTCAGGCAGTGTCCTTTCCTCATCATGTTGTCGCTGTCCAACATGTGTGTGTTGTTTTGACAACTTATGCATACTTGGTTGTGGGCGTTGGGTTGTTTTGGCTTTTGAGTTCCTTGTGTACTGGTCGGGTGGAAAGCAAGTCGTCTTCTCGTTAGGTCCGTTGACCGTCCCTTGGTTGGGTTGCCGGCGGATCGGATATAGCTGGGCCTCTAAGCTAACGTTAATGTTTCAAGTGCAGACCGGGCCCGGAAACTTCTGAGCCCCACTGGCTGTACTGCATTTTCTTATTGGTGTTTGATTGTGTATTTTAATGGCTCATAGCCGATGGTTTGAATCTGTATGCTTTTAGTTGGGTTTTAAATAATGGTCCTTCAGCCGTTTTAAAATTGAAAGTTCCTTACTTGTCAAGTCTTGCATTGTTTGGGCCTTCAGCCTCATTTAAAAAAATATGTATTTAAGGGTAAAGCCTTGGGCTTTCTGCCTTGTAAAAATTTATTGTAGTTGTGTTTTGAATCATGGGCCTTCAGCCATTTTGAAAGTAAAATTCCTTATTGTTAAGTCTTAAGATTGTTTGGGCCTTCAGCTTCCTCTTTTAAAATTATTTAAGGATAAAGCTTTGGGCCTTCTGCCTTTGAAAATTTATTGTAGTTGTGTTTTTAAATAATGGACCCTCAGCCGTTTTAAATTTAAATTCCTTACTTGGGTCTTCAGCCTCATTTGAAATATTATTTAAGGATAAAACCTTGCGCTTTCTACCTATTCAAAATTTATTGTAGTTCTGTTTTAAATCATGGACCTTCAGCCGTTTTAAAAGTTAAAGAGGTTGTGCCCTTAAGCCATAAGATTGTGTTACTTATTCTGTCGATAGCCAAGCTCGGAAATCTGCGCTGTAATGTTTGGGCACCTAAATAACCAAACGACCGACTGCCGCACACCGGCTAGCAGGAAACTATAAGCACCAGACCAAAGATAGTACAAGTTGCGAATATCGATACACACCTCTGCTGCCACACGTAGAAAGAGGAAGAACCAGTATAACCGCAATAACCGTGGGAACCCAAACGCAGAGTAACAGTCAAGCTTTAAACCAACGCATAAGTCGGGGCCAGTAACGCTCAACCACCCCCCCCCCCTCAAACTTAACCCAGGGAGGGGTAATGCAAACCCTGAGCTACTTGAACTTAACTTGACTATGGTGAACCCGTTATTGCTTACCTGAGCTGTTCTCCCAGACCAACAGATTTACCGGGCGCAATATACGCGTAATAGTGCAAGGACCCAAAAAATTAGGAATAAATTTACTGAGATCCGCACCACGCACTTGCCTCCCCTGGAAATTGCGGACATGGACTTGGTCCCCCGGCCTGCCCTTAAAGGCTTCCCGATTACGATTTTAAAACTCCGCTTGCTTATTAAGGGCTCTGAGTATATTCCGCCTGGCCCGTTTCCAGTTTTCTTTGATAACAAAGGATTAATATCGGCTGGAATAAGATCTTGAATTCCCCACAACTTCGAAAGAGGTGAATTAAGTGGATAGGAAAAGATCAAGATGCTGGCGTAGGTCGCAAGGCTTCATGACTGGCGGTATTAATGGCAAAGGCCAGGGAAGACTGGAGTCCCATTTAATGGTCGTTTTCTGATGATAAATAATCAAAGCGGACTTAAGATTCCGATTAACTCTCTCCCCAAAGGACCCCTGGTGGTGACATGCTTGACACTGTTCTGAAAACAGAAGGCCCTGAAATGGGCCGAAAGAAAGGCAGGAACGTTATCGCTAACTAGCTGCTTGGGTGGTCCAAAAATCACTGAACACATTAGTTAAATGATTAATAGTGGTGGCAGAGGTAACGTTACGGCCGGGAAGGAGCCAAGTAAATCTGGAGAACGCATCGATCAGTACGAGATAAAGGCCCCAAATAATCAATATAGAGCTTGTGTGTAGGACAGGACTCTCGTTCGGAACTCAACCAACCTTGTTGAAGAGCAATCCTGGGTTTGGCTACATTACACAAGCTCATACGATTCCATATCGCTTTGCAGCGTTACGCCTTATATTTAATCGACGCGACTCTTTTTATGCAGCAAACTACCAACGCTGTACTCGAACATTACGGGTTTGTTGTTCATACTAATCTGCATTAACTTACATTTTCCCACATTTACAGCAAACTGCCATTCACCACACTAACTATAAACTTTGCCCAAGTAATCCTCCTATAGCCGCTCAACGACGACACGTTCCCGTACACCACAGCAGCAGCAACGAACAGTCACAGATTGCTTCCTACCCTGTCTGCCAGATCGTTTATGTAAACAGAAAATAACTGCGGTCCTATCATACTTCCCTGAGACTATCCTGATGATACCCTTGCCTCTCATGAAAATTACGTAACGACAATATAATGGGTTGTGTTACTTAAGATGTGTTCGAGAAACTCACAGTCTCTGAATCTACTCTTTTTTGCTCGCACCTTCGTTAACAGTCTGCATTGGTGCACCGTGTCAAATGCTTTTAAGAAATCTAGGAATACGGAATCTGCCTCTTGTCCTCCATTCATGGTTCCCAGGATATCATTTTAGAAAACAACAAGCTGAGTTTATCATGGCCGATGCTTTCTAAAACAGTGCTGATTCGCGGACAGAATCTTTCCTGTCTGAAGAAAATTATGTTATATAAACTACTTAGGAGCGTATATGACAGGTCGTACATATTTAACATTTCAATAGTCGTATTTCAGTGATACACTATGTGTTCAAAAGTATCCGGACATCCCCCAAAAAATACGTTTTTCATATTAAGAGCATTGTGCTGCCACCTACTGCCAGGTGCTCCATATCAGCTACATCAGTAGTCATTAGACATCGTGAGAGAGCACAATGGGGCGCTCCGCGGAACTCACCGACTTCGAACGTGGTCTCAGGTGATCGGGTTTCACCCGTGTCATATGTCTGTAAGCGAGATTTCCACACTGCTAAACATTCCACTGTTCTCGATGCGATAGTGAAGTGGAAACGTGAAGAGACACGTACAGCACAAAAGCGTACAGGCTGACCTCTATTGCTGACTGACAGAGACCGCCGACAGTTGAAGAGGATCGTAATGTGTAATAGACAGGCATCTATCCAGACCATCACACAGTAATTCCAAACTGCAACAGGATCCGCTACAAGTACTAAGACAGTTAGGCGGAAGGTGAGAAAATTTGGACTTCAAAGGTCGAGCGGCTGCTCATAAGCCACACATCACGCCGGTAAATGTCAAACGACGCCTCGCTCGGTGTAAGGAGCGTAAACATTGGACGACTGAACAGTGGAGAAACGCTGTGCGGAGTGACGAATCACGGTACACAATTTGGCGATCCGATGGCAGGGTATAAGAGTGGTGAATGCCCGATGAACGCCGTTTGCCAGTGTGCGTAGTGCCAACAGTAAAATTCGGAGGCGGTGGTTTTATGGTGTGGTCGTGTTTTACATGCAGGGGACTTACACCCTTGTGGTTTCGCGTGGCACTATCATAGCACAGGCCTACCTTGATGTTTTAAGCACCTTCTTGCTTCCCACTGTTGAAGAGCAATTTGGGGATGGCGATTGCATCTTTCAACACGATCGAGCACCTGTTCATAATGCACGGCCTGTGGCAGAGTGATTATACGACAATTACATCCTTGTAATGGACTAGCTTGCGTAGTATCCTGACCTGAATACTATAAAACACCTTTGGGATGTTTCGGAAAGCCGACTTCGTGCCATGCCTCACCGAGTGACATCAATACCTACCCTTAGTGCAGCACTCCATGAATAATGGGCTGCCATTTCACAGGAAATCTTCCAGCACCTGATAGAACTTATGCCTGCGGGAGTAGAAGCTGTCATCAAGACTATGGGTGGGCCAGCACTATATTTAATTACAGCATTACCGATGGAGGGCGCCACGAACTTGTAAGTCACTATCAACCAGGTTTCTGGATATTTTTGATCACATAGTGTACTTCCATATACGTACTGTAATACCACGAAGTGCTTCGCATATGTCGCTGCAGTCATCAGAAACTAACTGAGCTGCAGCCGCGAAACATTCACTAATGTAGATGTCTAGAGTTGCTAATAATTATGATTACAAACACCAGCTTTTATTTAGGTTGTGTTGGTAATGAGTGTTCAGATTTTTATTTTGTATTCAGTTTTAATGAGAACTCGGCGATGAGCGTGAATCTACATATGTGCTAAGTTTTGGTCTAATGTTAAGGGAAGGTGGAGCTTCAATTGAGTATTAAGTGCGCTACCCCCACGCATATCACGCTTACGTGACAGACATCTAAGTTCTTCTTTTCCTACGACATTTTGGCTATTTCGTCAAAAACAGTGCGCTCGCCTCGCGTAACAGTCCTCTTTGAATATCAAATTTTTGAGTCTGGCTCTTGTTATTTCGGTTGTACCCTGTATGAAAAAAAATGGGCATTCACGGGCTTTGCTCTTTATCCTGTGGTCTCTTCCGCTATTCTGTAAGCAAATGCAAGCGAATTGTAGTGCGAAATGGTGAATTGTCTCCACATGCCCGTCAACGTCTACATCTATATGGTTACTGTGCTGTTCACACTGAAGTGCTTGACTTTCGTTCGCCTTTAATCTCTCTATAAGAGGACTGAGTGCTCTGTCAACATGGTGCAGCTATACGTCCGAAATGATTCAGAGACAGCTGAAGGTTCAGTGGTATATTCCCCATTGCACTGATAAGCGTTTCATCACCCGTTCTGTAGCTTACGTACACTCTAACCTGTAGTTCTGTACGGACCGCTAAACACAGCTGACACGTTAGCAAACTGCGATGAGCAAACCAGCTATACTGCTGGCCGTTGCAACAGCAAGAGGGCGGCATGCAACAAATATAAATTGCCATGAAGCTTGCTACATGACTGGATGTAGAAATCGTTAGTACTGCGCAAAACAAGGAGGAGGAATAACGCAATCTCAATTCTGTAAGCGCTAATCAGCCAGAACGTTATCACCGGTTTGTTTATCTTTGACATGGGAAATAGCGGCGACGCGTCGTGGCACGGAAGCAATGAGGCGTTGGTAGGTCGCTGGAAGGAGTTGGCATCACATCTGTACACACAAGACACCAAGGGTAAATTCCGATGAAGGGTGCGATGAGCTCTGACGCCATGTTCAATCCATCCCAGATATGTTCTATCGGATTCATCTACATCCACATCTACATCTACATTTATACTCCGCAAGCTACCCAACGGTGTGTGACGGAGGGCCCTTTACGTACCACTGTCATTACCTCCCTTTCCTGTTCCAGTCGCTTATGGTTCGCGGGAAGAACTACTGCCGGAAAGCCTCCGCGCGCGCTCGAACCTCTCTAATTTTACATTCGTGATCTCCTCGGGAGGTATAAGTAGGGGGAAGCAATATATTCGATACCTCATCCAGAAAAGCACCCTCTCGAAACGTGGACAGCAAGCTGCACCGCGATGCAGAGCGCCTCTCTTGCAGAGTCTGCCACTTGAGTTTGCTAAACATCTCCGTAACGCTATCACGCTTACCAAATAACCCTGTGACGAAACGCGCCGCTCTTCTTTGGATCTTCTCTATCTCCTCCGTCAACCCGACCTGGTACGGATCCCACAATGATGAGCAATACTCAAGTATATGGCGAACGAGTGTTTTGTAAGCCACCTCCTTTGTTGATGGACTACATTTTCGAAGGACTCTCCCAATGAATCTCAACCTGGCACCCGTCTTACCAACAATTAATTTTATATGATCATTCCACTTCAAATCGTTCCGTACGCATACTCCCAGATATTTTACAGAAATAACTGCTACCAGTGTTTGTTCCGCTATCACATAATCATACAATAAACGATCCTTCTTTCTATGTATTGGCAATACATTACATTTGTCTATGTTAAGGGTCAGTTTCCACTCCCTGCACCAAGTGCCTATCCGCTGTAGATCTTCCTGCATTTCGCAGCAATTTTCTAATGCTGCAACTTCTCTGTATACTACAGCATCATCCGCGAAAAGCCGCATGGAACTTCCGACACTATCTACTAGGTCATTCATATATATTGTGAAAAGCAATGGTCCCATAACACTCCCATGTGGCACAACAGAGGTTACTTTAACGTCTGTAGATGTCACTCCATTGAGAACAACATCTGTGTTCTGTTTGCTAAAAACTCTTCAATCCAGCCACACAGCTGGTCTGATATTCCGTAGGCTCTTACTTTGTTTATAAGGCGACAGTGCGGAACTGTATCGAACGCCTTCCAGAAGTGAAGGTAAATGGCATATAATATTTTCTGGGTCTCATGAACAAATAAAGCGAGTTGGGTCTCACACGATCGCTGTTTCCGGAGTCCATGTTGATTCCTACAGAGTAGATTCTGGGTTTCCAGAAATGAAATGATATGCGAGCAAATAACATGTTCTAAAATTCTACAACAGATAGATGTCAGAGATACAGGTCTATAGTTTTACGCATCTGCTCGACGACCCTTCCTGAAAACTGGAACTACCTGTGCTCTTTTCCAATCATTTGGAACCTTCCGTTCCTCTAGAGACTTGCCGTACACGGCTATTAGAAGGGGGACGGGTTCTTTCGCGTACTCTGTGTAGAATCGAATTGGTGTCTTCAGTTCCAATGGACTTTCCTCTGTTGAGTGATTTCAGTTAATTTTCTATTCCTTAGACACTTATTTCGATGTCAGCCATTTTTACGTTCGTGCGAGGATTTAGAGAAGGAAGTGCAGTGCGATCTTCCTCTGTGAAACAGATTTGGGAATAGGTGTTTAGTATTTCAACTTTATGCGTGTCATCCTCTGTTTCAATTCCATTATCATCCGAGATTGTCTGGATATGCTGTTTCAATCCATTTACTGATTTAACGTAAGGCCAGAACTTCCTAGGATTTTCTATTAAGTCGGTACATAGAATATTCCTTCCGAATTCGCTGAACGCTTCACGCATAGCCCTCCTTACGCTAACTTTGACATCGTTTAGCTTCTGTTTGTCTGAGAGGTTTTGGCTGCGTTTAAAGTTGAACTGAAGCTCTCTTTGCTTTCGCTGTAGTTTCCTAACTTTGTTGTTGAACCACGGTGGGTTTTTCCCGTCCCTCACATCTGTACTCGGCATGTAACTGTCTAAAACGCATTTCACGATTGATGTGAACCGTTTGGTGGCCAGCACGTCAACTGGAACTTGTCTCTTGAAAAATGCCACATGATCGTGGTCCGCAACCAGTGCACTATACTCCTTGACTGTTATGGTATCTTGCACCAGCTGCACTAGACCATGGATTCCCACGTGAGTCTTCCACAAAGCATAATGAAGCAGTCGCCAGCTTGTCTCCGTCCTGCAGTACAGGTATCAACGAACTGTTCCCGTGGAAGATGATGGACTCGCGCCCTCCCATCAGCATGATGAAGGGATTGTCGGGATTCTTCAGAGCAACCAACAATCTGCCACTGCGCCAATGTCAAGGGCCGATGGTCACGTGCCCATCTCAGTTGTAGTTGCCGATGTCGTGGTGCTAACATTGGGCACATGCATGGGTCGTCGTCTGCGGATGTCTATCGTTAGGAGTGTTCGGTGCACTGTGTGTTCGGGCACGCTTGTACTCAGCCCAGCATTAAATCTTATGTTAGTTCCGCCACTGTATACCGCCTATCCTGTTTTACCAGTCTGCCAACGCTACGACGTCCGACATCTGTAATGAGGGGTGGCCACCCAACAGCACGACGTCTAGACATAGC
This sequence comes from Schistocerca americana, assembly GCF_021461395.2. Classification (NCBI taxonomy): domain Eukaryota; kingdom Metazoa; phylum Arthropoda; class Insecta; order Orthoptera; family Acrididae; genus Schistocerca; species Schistocerca americana. The sequence continues at coordinate 156,853,091 of NC_060119.1, read as the reverse complement.
CCCACCTTGGTTTCGCCACGTGTTGAAGACACTCACCACAGCACTCCTCGAATACCGGACAAGTCGTGCATTTTCCGAAATGCTCGTGTCGAGCCTCTGGGCCATCAGAGTCTGCCCTCGGTAAAACTCAGATACATCACACGCCTCCCCATTCTACATGTGGACGGCGACAGAACATGCACCGTGCGTGTCTCTGACTAGCAGTCATTCCTCGCCAGGTGACGCAGCTACCGCCTCGACTGTTTTATATTGATAGCAGGACATAATGTTCTGGGTGATTAGTGTATTATGAAAGAATACGCAATGACGCAGTCGGGCAGTGGCTTTGTCATTGAGAAAACGCATTTCTGTGTTGGCTGGTTGTGACAATATAGCAAGGCTATCCTCTTGCAAGGAGGAACGCCTACATCTACGTCAATATTACACAAGCCACCTCGCGGTGTGTGGCGAATGGTGCTTCTGGTACCACTAACTGATCCCCCTTAGATGGTCCACTCGCTAATGACACGTGGGAAGAATAACACAGGCCAACGAAAAAATTTTATTGAAAAACTTTTTTTACTTTGACGGCTCATCCTTGTAGATTTTTATGAGCTGAATCCAAATGTAACCTTAGTCTGTTTATATCACCCATAGTTTTCCAGCAATATCCTTTTTATCATATAGTATAAAAATCCTATGTTATACGCTTTGTTAAAACATAAGCATGGTTTGTATTTACAGTAAGCTACTTAAAATAATTATATGTGTTAATAGCAGCTGCAATTGGTTTGTATTTTCTTTCTCTTTTTTCTTTGAAGTTTCTTGTGTAGTTTTCTACGATGAGTCGCTTGCTGAGCTTCTCGGTGGTGACCAACAGTAGTCCCCCATCATATGTGTGTTCCAGCGGCCTTGGTAGCGTTTTTCCATCACTTAAATGTCCTGGTGAAAACGCTCTCCTAGCTTCTCACTAACAAAATGGCTCTGAGCACTATGGGACTTAACATCTATGGTCATCAGTCCCCTAGAACTTAGAACTACTTAAACTTAACTAATCTAAGGACATCACACAACACCCAGTCATCACGAGACAGAGAAAATCCCTGACCCCGCCGGGAATCCCTCACTAACATCTCACGTATTGTCCTGGAAGTAATGAAGGTGAATGCTTAAAAAGTGAACTTTCAGGCTCATTAAACATCCTAAACTTTAAACTTCTTTAACATTGTAGCTAGAATAGAAACGTATTCTGGGTCTTTTTCATGTCCTAAGACCTTTGTAATGACATGCATGAATGATATCCATGCTTCTTTCTCATTTGAGGTCATTGTGGATTCGAAGTCAACATCAAACATCAATTTTCTAATGTCAGGTCCAACAAAGATGCCTTCTCTTAGTTTAGCTTCTGAAAGGTGTGGAAACTTTGGGAAAGATACTTAAAACATTGTCCATCTTCAGGCAAGGCCTTTACAAACTGTTTCATTAGGCCTAACTTTATACTTGTAAATAATATATTTCTGCTATCAGTCGTCCTTATTAAATTTTATTGGCAGATCTAGATTTCAGCTAGAAACTAGACATTCTCAATGCACTATCATTTTTTTTTTATCAGTGCGTGTACTGCCTGTTCATCCACAGTTCATTGAATACTTTATATGTTGAGGTGATAGGAGTACTTTTTTGGTTCTACAAGGTTTTTGCGTAGAATGGTCTTCTCACCAGGTTTTGAAGACTCCCTCACAGGCCATTTCTTTCTGCACCAGTGTTAATCCCTACCCCTATTTTCCCATTCTCACAAGAAACATGGAAATTCGTGAAAGCCACCTTTGCTGACCGAGGAGCATGCATGTTACTTTTAGGTCGCCACATATCATCCAACCCTGAGCAGAATAGCCTATATTATTTAGCACTATTTCCACGTTTTCATAGCTTTCTTTCATATGTACAGAATGTCCATCAGGTATAGATGCATACATGTTACCATTGTGTAATAAAACACACTTTAAACTAGTTTTGGATTAATCAATTAACAGCCTCCAGTCTTCCTTTTTGTATTTGTTACCAAACTCATTCATCAGACCGGGAATGTCTGAGCAGAACGCTAAATCACATTCTTGTTGAAAAAGCTTGGAAAATTGCAGCTCTCTCTTTCTATACATGTATATGCTGGTTCCAACTGCCAATAAGTTATTTTCTTTTAATCTAGAGCCAAGCAATTGAACTTTTTCTTTCGTCAAGCCCAGATCTCTAACCAAATTGTTAAACTCGGTCTGAGTAAACAATTTGGGCTCTAGACTTTCTGTATTACCGTGAAAGTCATCATCATTTGGCTCATGTACATCAGATTGTACATCAGAGAACAATTCTGTTGGAATAGAATTTAAATCATCTGGTGGTTCAGGAACCGGCAATTCTACACCATGCCCTACTCGTCGGATGGCGGACGGAAGGTTAGGGTAGCTTATTACCTTTTTTCACGAATTATGACCAGTAATATCAACACTGCAAAAGTAGCAGTCATCGGAATGATTTCTTGACTTCCGTATATCGTAGGAATAGCGAATCTAAAGGCTTTTTTCTCCTTATGCGGTGCCCAAGATTTATCTTGATCACCAAGCTTAGATCCAAAGTACGATAGATAAACCTTTTTTCACAAAGACTCTAATGTTTCTTTGGTGTTTTTTAATCACAAATTCACCACAAATACAACAAAAACTGTCAGCAGAGTTTTTACAACCGCGATTAGACATTGTACTGAGCATATGTACAGGAAACGGGAAGTGAGGTTAGGTTGGCAGTGAACAAAATACCATCTCTTCACACAAAAATAGAATCTACCTTTTTTTGTCAGCAAACGTTTTTCAGCAGTGTTACCAACGTCATCTACATTAATTACACCTCCTTTTCAAATCATTTTAACTATATAACAACCGTTAAATTCTTTAAAAAATCGTTTAATTTTATAAATTTAACTGTAAAATGTGAAGAAATAGTGGGTGATACAGTTTTTTAAGTATCATATTTGGATTTACCACCATAAAATACATATGACTAAGGTATTTTCAGCAAAAAAGTTTTTCCATCGTTGGCCTGTGTAATTGTCGGTAAGCCTCTGTATTAGATCTAAGTTTCCGAATTTTTTCATCGTGATCGTTTCGCGAGATGCATCTGGGCCTAAGTAATGTGTTGGCCGACTATTCCAGGATGGCAAACTCTCGAAATTTCAGTAGCAAACCTTTCGGTGACGCACAACACCTCTCTTGTAGCTTCTGCCACTGGAGTTTGTTGAGCATCTCAGTAACGCTCCCTCTGCGACCAAACGATCCCGTGACGAAACGCGCCGCTTTTCATTGGATCTTTCCATCCCTTCTGTCAGTCCTACCTGGGTAAGGATTCAATAGTGATGAGCAGTTCTCAAGAATAGCTCGAACAAGCGCCTCAGAAGTAACTGCTCTCGTCGGTGAGTTACATTTCCTTAAGATTCTTCCTATGAATCCACGTCTGGAATCTGCTTTTTATGTGCTCGTTCCACTTACGATCCCGCTGGATAGTTACTCCTAGATATTTTACGGTATATACTGTTACCAGAAATTTGTCATCAATAGCGTAGTTGTACAGTAGTGGCTTTCTTTTCCTGCATGTGTGCAACATGTTACATTTATTTATGTTCAGGGTTAACTGCCACAGACTGCTCCGTTCGGCAATCTTCTGTACCTCGTTTTGCAAATCGATAGTATCTTCTAGCTTTGCTACTTTATTAAGCGAAGCTACTTCGTTATAGACAACTGCATCATCTGCTTACAGTCTTAAAGAGTTTCCGATGCTTTCTCTTAATCCATTTCTGTGCAATGTAAACAATAACGGTCCTAGCACACTTTCTTGGGATACTACGGAAATTAACTTTACATTTGTAGTTTTTATTTCGTTAAGACCCAGAAGTTGAGTTCTGTCTGAAAGGACGCTCTGAATCCAGTCGCAAATCTAGTGCTATAGTCGGTAAGCTTGTATTCTTTTTTTTTTCCACTAGGTGGCTGTGCGGGATGGTGTCAGAGTCAAGGAACACGGCATCCACCAGAGCACCGTTTTCTACAGCGCTATGGATCTTCTGGAGGAACAGAGCGGGCTAAGTTCCGTAACATCTGTTCCGTAACATCCCTGTTTTCAGAATCGATGTTGATTTTTATGGAGGAGACTTTCGTTCTCCAAAAGGGTCATAATTCTTGAGCATAAAACGTGTCCCATAATTCTACAACAGTATGCCGTCAACGGTATAGGAGTATAATTATGTGCACCCGTCCTACAACCTTTATTAAAACGGGTATCACCTGCGCTTTTTTCCAGTCGCCAGGTACCCTTCGTTATTCCAGTGAACTTCGATAAACTGCTGCTAGGAGGGGAGAAATATCTTTCTAATAATCTTTGCTGAATCATTTAGGCATCTCATATAGTCTTGATGCCTTCAAATGGTTCAAATGGCTCTGAGCACTATGGGACTCAACTGCTGTGGTCATAAGTCCCCTAGAACTTAGAACTACTTAAACCTAACTAACCTAAGGACAGCACACAACACCCAGCCATCACGAGGTAGAGAAAATCCCTGACCCCGCCGGGAATCGAACCCGGGAACCCGGGCGTGGGAAGCGAGAACGCTACCGCACGACCACGAGATGCGGGCTCTTGATGCCTTTCGACTACTAAGCAAATGTAGTTGTTTCTTTGTTCCGCAATCGGTTATGTCAATATTTGACATTTCGACGTTCGTACGATGACGGAAAGAAGGGACTATGTTATAATCATCCGCTGTGAAACAGCTTCGGAAGACTGAATTCAGTATTTCGGCCTTCTCTCTGTTGTCTTCTGTTCCGATGCCTATTTGGTCATTGAGTGACTGTATAGATGATCTCCAACCGCTTACTGATTTTACACAAATCCAAAATCTCTTAGGGTTTTCAGTTACATCGGTTGACGAAATTTTACTTTCAAAGTCACTGAACGCTTGTCTCATTGTACTACTTATGCTCATTTTTCGTTTCGTTCTGTTTTTATTTGCCAGCTAGGTTTTGACGTCTCTTGAATCTGTGATGGAGCTCTCTCTGTTTAAGTAGCAATTTTGTAACACTGGTATTAACCCACCCCTTTAGACCTTACTGGAAACATAGTTGTTCAAGTCAAGTTGAAAGATGCTCTTGAATTTTTTTCCATTAGTGCTCTACATCTTCGTCCTCAGCACTGACTTCTTGTTGTTCACTACTCATATACTCCGCAGTTTGTATCCTGACAGTTTTGATAAACTACAATTTTTTCCTAGCATTCCCAACATAACTTGCAAAGCCCGTAGCCACGTCCACCGGCAAGTCCCGGATGGTTCAAATGGTTCTGAGCACTATGCGACTTAACTTCTGAGGTCATCAGGCGCCTAGAACTTAGAACTAATTAAGCCTAACTAACCTAAGGACATCACACACATCCATGCCCGAGGCAGGATACGAACCTGCGACCGTAGCGGTCGCTCGGCTCCAGACTGCAGCGCCTAGGACCGCACGGCCACTCCGGCCGGCGCAAGTCCCGGAATTCAGCAAAGTCAGTATCATGCCTTATCTAGGCTGGTGGTGTTGTAACCCGACGTGGCTAGCAACAAACTTATAGAGTATCTCACAATCAGATTCTAGGCGGAGTGGGATTTGAGGTCATATATCGTAAGCATACGAACAGCTGTGTGTGGGAAAGAGGGGCGGGGGGGGGTGGGGGGGGGGGGTGTTTGGTCAAGACGGTGACGGAGTCAAGCTGCGATGTTTTAGATCCTTGCGGTTGGAAACAGTACAAATGGACTCTGGTGCCACGCTAACGTGGTAGATATTGTGTAAATAAGGAAATAAATCTCAATGTTGGCTTTTTGTCTGTTTCTAATCCTTCTTGACGTGTTTGCATGAACATATCGAAGAGCGTAGCCACTGGTTTATCAGGTGAGCCCTGAGCCACTCAAAAAGTGTGTAAAACACATGTGAGCCTATGCAATGAGATGGAACACCTACACCCGTCATATCGATGTTATTTAGTATGTAGCTACCAGTTTCGGCGATTCAGCGATTCAGTATCACCGAAACTGGCAGCTATATAATAAATAATATCGAAAGGACAGTTGCAAGTGTTCCATTTTATTGCATAAGTGAACGGCCGAAGTCCTTCAAACCCTCAATCAGAAGAACGGACATACAATAACATATGAGTCGTATAACCGCACGTTATTATTGGAAGCTCTTACCAATCCCTAAAACAAATGGCGACACTGGTATAAAATTTCAGACCACAAACCACTAAAAGAACCAGCTACTAACGCTCTAATCGAACTCTCAGGCTAATTTACAGATCACAATGAAAGTGACAAACTGATATACATACATTAGGCAAACGTGCAAAGTAAATCACTAACCACAGTCTAAACGTACATTCAGACAAGACATACAAATCCCTTTTTAGCGTACAAGCGTAATTGAGTCTATAGGAGTCAACATTTCTTCCGACTTGATCTCTGCCCTGCTTGTCGATTGGCTGCCCATTGCGTTTTGGTCTGCTTGTTTACAGATCGTGCGTGACTGCGTCGCCTTTTGCATCCAATTCGCAATTGACGAGCATTGTATCAGCGGTTTCTTAATACGGATGACCACATACCGAACTGGTAAAAGCGGTGGCGGTATCTATCTCAGTCTAACAACGGGACAGGTGTATAGAAGCTATCTTGATGTGTGAAGGGGTCAAACTAGTGTAATAGGAGTTTATTTGTTTCCGCCCAATTCGATTTTTAAGGGGTGAGACACATCCCGAAAGTTAATTTGGCATATTATGTTCAAAGGGAATGTTTTCGAAAACATGGTATTAAAATAATGTGTTTTGAATAAAGGTGAGAACGCAGTTTACGTTCTTGAACACTGTGTAATCAACGTCTATGATAATTTGGAATTAAATACCGCACCACCATTAATTAATTTTGGAAAATGAAAACTTTTGTTACAAGATAAAGAAGCTCTCACGTCCGATCCATCCATGCGTAATACAGCTGGCTTCCGAAATACTAGTTTGCAAAATAAGCGGTAAACAATATGCGCTCGGAGTAGCCACTTTTCAATACACCTAATCAAAAATCTGATTGTTTACTATTATTCTAATCATTCGTTTTCCTTTTTTGTCTTGTTTTTTAAATTGTTATTGTATGTTTCCAATTCTTGTTTATTCTTTTATCTTTAGTTTACAGTTTCACATACTTGTATTTAGTCAGTTAAAAAATAATGGATAACTCATTATTACGATAAAAAATGATTACAGTAATGATTATCTGTAAAGAAATGCTCAAAACAACATTTTTTACACTATGGACATAAAATGAACGAAATAGCTTCACATAACATGAAGGATAACACAATACAAAACGAAATTCAGGTTTCAAATTGTCGCGGTTATCCTCTAAATATCCTGATTTTTATCAGGCATATTTCAGTCCATTGGGAAACCTCGGCAAAAAGAACTAGTCACTGTACCTCGATTATATCATTTCTCAAGTGTAGACTGATACCATAATTATTCAGCAGAATTAGATCTAAAATTATCGTCGCAAATTTCTTTCAACTTCGGAAGCCATATACGTCCAACGTTTGAACCTGCCCTATGGTGAACCTTTTGGGATCACCAGATAGACAAGTTCCTTCTCCTCAGGTACGACGTGCGAAACGGTTCTTTTACACTGACCACCCCAAGAATCTAGCAATACTACCTATTTTTCCCCGCAATGAGAAAGTTATCTTTTTTCGTGGTCAGACATTAGTTTACCAGATCTCGATTCCGTTGCAACAACATTTGGGGTTTCAAAAAGAGATTGTCGAATTTTTGGTGTAAACTCTCTATTACTTTCTTTTAAAACTATGAAAAGGGGGTGGTCAGTGTGAAAAATTCGTTTTGAGAGTCGTACGAGACGACAAGGAACTTGTTCATCTGGTGATCCCAATAGGCTCGACTGGACAAATACAGCCGTTAGATGTAACAGCTTTCGACATCGGAAGAACTTTGTGAGATTTTTAGGTCTAGTTCTGCTGGAGGATTCTGTTGTCAATCTCCAGTTAAGAAGCACTATAACCAAGCTGCAGTCACTACTAGGTGATTAACTCTTTAAAGCAAAGGCTTGCCAATGTACTGAAATGTGAGGTTTGACTCCATGTGGAAGAAATATACCTGGCACATTTCAAGCTATTTACAGAATCACCCGTCACAATTTGAAACACTCCTCAATTTTGTTCTACGTTCTTTCGTCCGTCGTACGTATTATGTGTACAAATTTGGTTCTTTTTATGTGCATGGTGTATAAAAAGTTATGTTTCATGCATTTCTTTACAGATAATCATTACTGTAATGATTTTGTATCATAATAATGAGTTACTTATTATTTTTAACTAACAAAATACATATGCTCTATACGTGCAATAGTAAACTAAAAACAAAAAAATAAAGATGAATGCAAAACGTGAAATAGTAATTTGAAACATAAACCTAAACAAGTAAAATAAATCGTTAGAATAACAACCAAAGCACTCCGCCTTCAGGCCACGAGTGCCCTACCGGGACCATCCGACCGCCGTCTCATCCTCAGTGGAGGATGCGGATAGGAGGGGCGTGGGGTCAGCACACCGCTCTTCCGGTCGTTATGATGGTATTCTTGACCGAAGCCGCTACTATTCGGTCGAGTAGCTCCTCAATTGGCATCATGGGGCTGAGTGCACCCCGTAAAATGGCAACAGCGCTTGGCGACCTGGATGGTCACCCATCCAAGTGCCGACCATGCCCGACAGCGCTTAACTTCGGTGATCTCACGGCAACCGGTGTATCCACTGCGGCAAGGCCGTTGCCCAAAAATAACAATTAACATTTAGATATTTTAATTAGGTATCTTGCATATACTGCGACAGCTCATTTTGTACAGCTTATTTTCCAAAAATGGTATTTCATTAACCAGCTGTATTAGATATGGATGGACGAGGCAAGAAAGCTTCTTCGTTTTGTAACAAAAGTCTTCGTTTTTAGAAGTTAACTAACGGTGGTGAGGTATTCTGCAAAATTTCAAATCGTTCCAAAAGTAAATTATACAGTTTTCATGAACATTGATTGCATTTCAGCTTTTATATGAAACACATTTTTTAATATCATGGTTTTGAAGAAATTCCCTTTAAATCTAATATGTCAAATTACCTTTCGCGGCGTGTATACCAGTTAAATCTGAAACTCGGCAAAAACCAAACAAAAAATACGTATTGCATTATTTTGACCCTTATACATACCCGCCACGTGGGATGTTCCCTTGTCAGTTGCAAGTCTTACTAGATCTTTTTTTTTATTCTTCTGGCAACCCGTCGTGAATCGGTGACTAGACGGGTTTATCATTCCGCGATGTTGCTGTTTGCGTCGGCCAGGATCTCACGACTGTCGTGCAAATATGGAATCGATGTAGCTAAGATGACCATAATGAAACCAAGCAGTATTCATCGCCATCTCGCGATTAGCTCCCGGGAGTCCAGCCATACTGTCCGCACGGTCGTGCAGAACCAAGCAGCTACGTCACGCACCCTGCGTCAGGAAATAAGCGTGTTTCCAGCAAGACGAGTACTCACACCGACAGTGTGACGGCGTCTGAGGTCTCCGTGTGTTTCAGACTGTTCCTGGTTCTGCGCAAACATCACGATTGGCGTGCCCGTGAGAGCAGAACGAGATCTGCCAGATTGCATTCGCAGTCCCATGGGTCTGGCACCTTGTGGAATGGTTTGAAGTACTGTTGGATGGACAACGCAATCATCTCTGTTTCGTATAGCAGCTAATTTTACAGCAGTCGTTGCGTTTCTCACGTCATTAAGTCGATGGCTGTGCACTATGTTTGAGGTCTTTCTGTTGTCTTTGAACACAGCGATCATGAGAAACACAGCTGGCCCTCTGTGTGCGTGATATACAACAGGCTCTAGATACCGGCTCCCAGGTTGATGCCATATTTCTCGACTTTCGAAAGGCGTTCGACTCACTCCAGCACTGTCGGTTGGTACAAAAAGTGCGCGCTTACGGTCTATTTAATGACATATGCGGTTGGATAGAAAGTTTTCTAACAGACAGGGAGCAGTATGTCGTCTTGAAAGGGGTAACTTCAACAGAAATAAGAGTAACTTCAGGCGTGCCCCAGGGCAGCGTAAAAGGTCCCCTGCTTTTTACGATTTACATAAACGATCTGGTAGATGGTATTGACAGCGGCCTTAGACTGTAGTATCACACGAAAGTTGTGAACAAGTAAATGAGGATTTGCGGAAAATAAATGCGTGGTGTAGTGACTGGCAGTTATCTCTCAATATAATGAAGAAGGCATTAACATCCGAAGCACAGCAAAGACTTGTGTCTAGAAAGAGCTTCCTTCACAGTACAGAACCACTCGCTGACACTCCACATCAACACCGGGAGAAGAGATGGCAGGTCAGATGCCAGCATCTGGAGGAGTGGCTGATCCCGCAAGAAGTTCTTCCCCCAGGCCACACAGAGAAACGGTCCACATGGAAATCACTCAACCGCCTGCGTTCTGCTGTCACAAGATCCACGAGTAATCTGGAGAGGTGGTGCTTCCAGGTGGACTCTCTCCAGTGTGACTGCGGAGCTGCCGTGAAGACATCAACACATATACTACAATGCACATTACCTCCAACTGTGTGCACCATGGAGGACCTCGTAAACGCTACACAAAGTGCACTAGACGTTGCAAATTTTTGGGCATCCACTGTATAGATTAAAATTATCTTATGTTTGACAACACAATCTGTGTCTAATCATTTATTTCATTCTTGACTAGTTTAATTTATAAACCATAATTAATGTATGTATGTAGTAATGTATCTAATATTGTTTTTAGTTTGCTTCTGACACGATAAATAAAAAAAAATCTCTCAATATTAGTAAGTGTAACCTACTGCGTGTAACAAGGCGAAAATCCCCATTCATGTATGAGTACAAAATAAATGATCAGTCTTTGGAAGAGGCAACATCAGTCAAGTATCTGGGTGTGACTATTCGAAATTATCTGAAATCGAATGATCAAATTACACAAGTAACGAGTAAGGCGAAATCTAGATTGCGGTTTATTGGTAGAATCCTGAAGCGATGCAGTCCTTCAACAAAGGAAATAGCTTACAATACGTTAGTTTGTCTAGTCTTTATTGTTCTTCTGTATGGGACCCTTACCAGTTGGGTCTGTTCAATAAATTGAGATTGGCAAGATTCGTGACTGGTACATTTAGCCATCGCGAGAGCGTTACAAATCTCATAGAAAGTTTGAAGTGGAGCACACTTGCAGATAGACGACGCGCTAAACAGAAGGGGCTGCTCACTAAATTCCGAAATCCAATCTTCACCGAGGATGTAGAGCATTTATTAATACCACCAACTTTCAAATCGTGTAAAGATCATCATCCAAAGATAAGGGAAATAAGAACTCTTACTGAGGCGTTCAGACTCGTTTTTCCCTCACGCGATCCGCGAGTGGAACAAAGGGGGGGAAATATGACTTTGGCGCGAATTGTGCCCTCCGCCACACACCGCTTGGTGGCTAGCGGAGTATATGTGTATATGTAATGTAGATGTAGCTAATGCAATACCGCGTGTTCCCGTGCTGTCCTGACCTACCTAAATACACCAACTGCCGCCCTGGCCAGCGTGGTCCACAGATCGCTCCCATCCTGAAAACAGCTGGTCACAGGTTTTCGAGAGACTCGGCAGCCGCTACAATTGATGAACCCCGTCATGAAGTTGAAGCAGCGTGGAATGATACACAGTATTCATATTTGTAATAAAAAAAAGCAGTTCGACTTGATGCCCGTCAAAGATGAAACCATGGTCGCTGTCATGGATATAGCTCTATTAAGCGACTAATACTGTACTGGCCATTAAAATTACTACACCAAGAAGAAATGCATATGATAAACGGGTATTCATTGGACAAATATATTATACTAGAACTGACGTGTGATTACATTAGCACGCAATTTGGGTACATAGATCCTGAGAAATCAGTACCCAGAACAACCATCTCTGGCCGTAATAACGGTCTTGATACGCCTGGGCATTGAGTCAAACAGAGCTCGGATGGCGTGTACAGATACAGCTAGACATGCAGCTTCAACACGATACCACAGTTCATCAAGAGTAGTGACTGGTGTATTGTGACGAGCCACTTGCTCGGCCACCATTGACCAGGCGTTTCCAATTAGATCTGGAGAAAGTGCTGGCCAGGGCAGCAGTCGAACATTTTCTGTATCCAGAAAGGCGTGTACAGGACCTGCAACATGCGGTCGTGCATTATCCTGCTGAAATGTAGGTTTTCGCAGGTATCGAATGAAGGGTAGAGCCACGGGTCGTAATACATCTGAAATGTAACGTCCACTGTTCAAAATGCCGTCAATGCGAACAAGAGGTGACTGAGACGTGTAACCAATGGCACCCCGTCCCATCACGCCGGGTGATACGCCAGTACGGCATGGCGAATACACGCTTCCAATGTGCGTTCACCGCGATGTCGCCAAACACGGATGCGACAATCATGATGCTGTAAACAGAACCTGGATTCATCATAAAAAATGACGTTTTGCCATTCGTGCACCCAGATTCGTTGTTGAGTACACCATCGCAGGCGCTTCTGTCTGTGATGCAGCGTCAAGGGCAACCGCAGCCATGGTCTCTGAGCTGATAGTCCAGATTGCTGCAAACGTCGCCGCACTTTTCCTGCAGATGGTTGTTGTCTTACACACGTCCCCATCTGTTGACTCAGGGATCGAGATGTGTTTGCACGATACGTTACAGCCTTGCGGATAAGATGCCTTTCATCTCGACTGCTAGTGATACGAGGCCGCTGGGATCCAGCACGGCGTTCCGTATTACCCTCCTGAACCCACCGATTCCATATTCTGCTAACAGTCATTGGATCTCGACCACGCGAGCAGCAATGTCGTAATACAATAAACCGCAATCGCGATAGGCTAAAATCCGACCTTTATCAAAGTCGGAAACGTAATGGTACGAATTTCTCCTCCTTACACGAGGCATCACAACAACGTTTCACCAGGTAACGCCGGTCAACTGCTGTTTGTGTATGAGAAATCGGTTGGAAACTTTCCTCATGTCAGCACGTTGCAGGTGTCGCCACCGGTGCCAACCTTGTGTGAATGCTCTGAAAAGCTAATCATTTGCATACACAGCATCTTCTTCCTGTCGGTTAAATTTCGGTCTGTAGCACGTCATCTTCGTGGTGTAGCGATTTTAATGGCCAGTAGTGTATGTAAAATTTCGTTGTTTATTGTTTGCTGATGCTGCATTTCTAGTGGTCAACAGTGTCGTTCTCTTCATCTCTATGCTCTAGTACGATGTCAGGACAAGCGAGCTCTGCGAGCAGTATTGTTACGGGCGGTGGTTCGTCCCAGCCGAGACGACGGCTGCTGCTAGCTTTACAGCTGTGTCGCCGACTGGGGAGTGTCGGAACGGATTGGGGGGTGGCAGGGGGGGGAGGCGGGCTTGGCTTGCGGCTAATGCGAGCCGGAGAGCGCCCTCATTAGCATTTAGACCTCACTGCTGCTGCAGCGCTCCGCCCGCCCTTTGTGTCTGCCGATAAGCAGTCTCAAACTTGTGCGGCCAAAAGTTGCTTTCCAGTGCAGTGCAGCGTGTAGAGGCACTCCTGACTGCAAATGAGGTCCACTCCTAAGTGAGTGACCATCCTGAGGAACCTCAGAAGCTGACCTACTGTTATCAGGTTTGAACTGCACTGAGGCACTAGCAAACCTTTCCTGCTGTGGTTGTGTGAAGGCTTCACTGGCTAACGCCACCAAGAAAGGTTCAATAATTTACGTCATCAGCGAACGTCAAATGACGAACAGCTACTGCCCTATTTGTTTGCTACCTAGTGCTACGTCCCTCATCCCTACCAACTTATTCACCTGTTAAGTGACTTAGCCAACGCGCCGTGAAACTATCTGCAACAGAGCATCTTCCCGATACCGATCAGCCGGAAGATCGATTAGCAATCTCAGTAGCGCCCCAATATTTGTCCATGTCCGTAGAATACAGGCAATTTTAGCTGTGTTCATATATTTGTATCTTGGGGAAATATCGAACATATACATACCAAATTAGCCCATTTTTTCTTTAGTATGCAGCTATGAATAAAATCCTGTCTCATATTACATGTACAAACTATATTCTTATATATGACATTGCTTTAGTAAAATTAAAAATGTCATACATTCATATAGGTAAAAGAGCGCTTTCTACATGGATTTATACTCCATTTTCGTATGAACTATTTGGAAACAGAGGTCCATACACAACGCCACATGGCACTGTTCGCACTGATAACGTGTGTCCTTGCGATATGCTTTCCCCCGCTACGGTCGCAGGTTCGAATCCTGCCTCGGGCATGGGTGTGTGTGATGTCCTTAGGTTAGTTAGGTTTAAGTAGTTCTAAGTCTAGGGGACTGATGACCTCAGAAGTTAAGTCCCATAGTGCTCAGAGCCATTTTGGTAAATGCTGCAGGAACTGTCTCTGCGTCAATTAGCCTTCAGGGTCTTTTTGGCCATTTGGAGCTGTTGGCAAGATTGGTAATGAAATCAGTTATTCTCATTTTCTTGGTCTTAAATGGTGTAACCAAAATTCATTCGATTCTTCTAGTAAGAGCAAATGAAAAAAAAAACGGGTTCCGACTCCATCTTACAGTTCTGCGCCTGAACGAATTGTACTGCAGTCGTATTCTACGACAGCTGCGTCGTCCACATCTTCTTCACTGTCTAGAGCATCGACATTGTCTCCAAAATTCAGCAAATCGACGATTCCTTCGTCAGATGAACCACGGCGCGCCACTTCTCTTGCACGGAATACCAACAATGTGCACTACCCGGAGGCGAAAACAGTCCCTCAAAAGGAACGAAATACCTCGAAAACAAGACGCACATTCACGCCATCTATCCATGCAACTAGTAAATAACAGTTTAAACATCGCATAACAATAGTCACAGGTGCGAAAACAACGCGCAGTACTTTTTAATCAAGAAAATAGACTGCCCTCTGGAATTTAAAGGCTTTCAGCTTTTGGAAGGCAGCGCCGCCCGTAGAATCTACAGGCTTGGTGCTGAGAGAATTAATCGAAAGAGCTCCTATAGGAAAATTTAAACTCGCACGCTCGACCTGTAGAAGTTCCACTGGTGGTGGGAAGCCAGTTCACAGGTTTTCCTCTCCCTGTCAATTGTCATCTTTGCTATTCTATGCTGTCGTCTGAATTTTCACTTGTGACGCTACATTGTCCCGTCCGCAAGGGCGTCTACGGGGAACGGCGTTGTCCATAGGGTTGCCGCTAATCTTAAAATACCTGTAAAAGACCAATTGGAGACAGCAGGCTTAGCTCGGGAATGCAACGGTATCAGGCTTTTGTAGGAGGAGTGGTACCATTACAAAGCATGATAGTGTACGTGACAGTCAACATGAAAGCCTGAAAATAAAAATAAAAAAAATGGCTGATAACTATGAATTATGGCATTGCAAAAAGCTTGGAATAAACTCCTATATCTACATGGATATTCTGCAAACCACACTTAAGTGCCTTCAGAGGATTCATTGAATCACCTTCACAATAATTCTCTGTTACTCCAATCTCGAACAGCGTGCGGAAGAAACCGAATACCCGCATCTCTCCGTGGAAACTCTGATTCCGCTTACTTTGTTATGACGATAGCTCGCCCTATATAGGTCGACGTCAACAAAATATTTTCGCATTCGGAAGAGCAAGCTGGTGATCGAAATATCGTGAGAAGGTTCCGCCGCAAATGAAAACGCCTTTGCGTTAATGATGTCTATCCCAAATCCTGTATCAAGTCAGTGTCATTCTCTCCCCTATTTCTCGATAATACGAAACGTGCTACTCTTCTTTGAACTTTGTCTATGTACTCCGTTAATTGTATCTGGTGAAGATCCCACTCCGGACAACAGTGCTGGAAAAGAGGACGGACAAGCGTAGTGTAGGCAGTGTCTTCAAGCAGATCTGTTACATTTTCTGCGTTCTGCCGATAAAACGTAGTCTTTGGTTTGACTTCCCCACAACATTTTCTGTGTGTTCGTTTCAATTTAAGTTGTTCGTAGTTGTAGTTCCTAGGTATGTGGCTGAATTTAGGGCCTTCACATTTTACTGATTTTTGGTGTGACCGAAGTTTAACGAATTCCTTTTAGCACTCATGTGGATGAATTCACGTTTTTCATTATTTGGGGTCAATCACCAAATTGCGCATCATACAGATATCTTTTTTAAATCGTTTTGCAATTTTTTTTTTGATCTTCTGATGGCTTTACTAAGCAATAAACGACATCGTCACCTGCAAACAACCTAAGACGACTGCTCAGATTGTCTCCAAACCTTTTATACAGATAGGAAACAGCGCAGGGCCTATAATGCACTAGTATTAGGAACGGAAAGTTGGTTAAAACCGGAAGTGAACAGTAACGAAATCCTAGACACAGAATGGAATATATACCGCAAGGATAGGATAAACGCCAATGGTGGAGGAGTATTTATAGCAGTAAAGAATTCAATAATATCCAGTGAAGTTATTAGCGAATGCGAATGTGAAATAATCTGGGTTAAGTTAAGTATCAAAGGTGGGTCAGATATGATAGTCGGATGCTTCTATAAATCACCTGCATCAGCAACCGTAGTAGTTGAGCGCCTCAGAGAGAACCTGCAGAACGTCGTGAAGAAGTTTCGTGATCATACTATTGTAATAGGGGGAGACTTCAATCTACCAGGTATAGAATGGGATAGTCACACCATCAGAACTGGAGCCAGGGACAGAGACTCTTGTGACATTATCCTGACTGCCTTGTCCGAGAATTACTTCGAGCAGATAGTTAGAGAACCAACTCGTGAAGCCAACGTTTTAGACCTCATAGCAACAAATAGACCGGAACTTTTCGACTCCGTAAATGTAGAAGAGGGTATCAGTGATCATAAGTCAGTGGTTGCATCAATGACTACAAGTGTAATAAGAAATGCCAAGAAAGGAAGGAAAATATATTTGCTTAACAAGAGTGATAGGGCACAAATCGCAGAATATCTGAGTGACCACCATCAAACGTTCATTTCTGAGGAAGAGGATGTGAAACAAAAATGGAGAAAATTCAGGAACATCGTCCAGTACGCCTTAGATAAGTTCGTACCGACTAAGGTCCAAAGCGAGGGGAAAGATCCACCGTGGTATAACAATCATGTACGAAAGGTACTACGGAAACAAAGAAAGCTTCATCATAGGTTTAAGAGTAGTCGAATCATAGCTGATAAGGAAAAGCTGAACGAAGCGAAAAAGAGCGTAAAGAGAGCAATGAGAGAAGCATTCAACGAATTCGAACATAAAACATTGGCAAACAATCTAAACAAGAACCCTAAAAAGTTTTGGTCATATGTAAAATCGGTAAGCGGATCTAAATCCCCTATTCAGTCACTCGTTGACCACGATGGCACCGAAACAGAGGACGACCGAAGAAAGGCAGAAATACTGAATTCAGTGTTCCGAAACTGTTTCACTGCGGAAAATCGTAACACGGTCCCTGACTTCAGCCGTCGCACGGACGCCAAAATGGAAAATATTAAAATAAACGATATCGGAATTGAAAAACAACTGCTATCACTTAGTAGCGGAAAAGCATCCGGACCAGACGAGATACCCTTAAGATTCTACAGTGATTATGCTAAAGAACTTGCCCCCTTTCTATCAGCAATTTATCGTAGATCGCTGGAAGAACGTAAAGTACCTAGCGACTAGAAGAAAGCGCAGGTCGTTCCCATTTTCAAGAAGGGTCATAATTCAGATGCGAATAATTATAGGCCTATTTCGCTTACGTCAATCTGTTGTAGAATAATGGAACATGTTTTGTGTTCTCGTATTATGACGTTCTTAGATAATACAAATCTCCTTCATCATAACCAACATGGATTCCGCAAACAGAGATCATGTGAAACTCAGCTCGCCCTATTTGCCCAAGAAATTCACAGTGCCGTAGACACTGGCGAGCAGATTGATGCCGTATTCCTGGACTTCAGGAAGGCATTTGATACGGTTCCGCACTTACGTTTAGTGAAAAAAATACGAGCTTACGGAATATCGGACCAGGTTTGTGATTGGATTCAGGATTTCCTAGAAGAAAGAACACAACATGTCATTCTTAACGGTTCAAAATCTGCAGATGTAGAGGTAATTTCGGGAGTACCGCAGGGAAGCGTGATAGGACCTTTATTGTTTACAATATACATAAATGACTTAGTTGACAACATCGGTAGCTCCGTGAGGCTATTTGCAGATGACACGGTTGTCTACAAGAAAGTAGCAACATCAGAAGACTCGTACGTACTCCAGGAGGACCTGCAGAGGATTAATGCATGGTGCGACAGCTGGCAGCTTTCCCTAAACGTAGATAAATGTAATATAATGCGCATACACAGGGGCAGAAATCCATTCCAGTACGATTATGCCATAGGTGGTAAATCATTGGAAGCGGTAACGACCGTAAAATACTTAGGAGTTACTATCCGGAGCGATCTGAAGTGGAATGATCACATAAAACAAATAGTGGGAAAAGCAGGCGCCAGGTTGAGATTCATAGGAAGAATTCTAAGAAAATGTGACTCATCGACGAAAGAAGTAGCTTACAAAACGCTTGTTCGTCCGATTCTTGAGTATTGCTCATCAGTATGGGACCCTTACCAGGTTGGATTAATAGAGGAGATAGACATGATCCAGCGAAAAGCAGCGCGATTCGTCATGGGGACATTTAGTCAGCGCGAGAGCGTTACGGAGATGCTGAACAAGCTCCAGTGGCGGACACTTCAAGAAAGGCGTTACGCAATACGGAGAGGTTTATTATCGAAATTACGAGAGAGCACATTCCGGGAAGAGATGGGCAACATATTACTACCGCCCACATATATCTCGCGTAATGGTCACAACGAAAAGATCATAGAAATTAGAGCAAATACGGAGACTTACAAGCAGTCGTTCTTCCCACGCACAATTCGTGAATGGAACAGGGAAGGGGGGATCAGATAGTGGTACAATAAGTACCCTCCGCCACACACCGTAAGGTGGCTCGCGGAGTATAGATGTAGATGTAGATGTAGATCTTGGGGAGCGCCGTATAACGCCTCTTCTTCTTGATGATTTGGTTTGATTTGTACTTGGACTCGGCTAAAAATCGGCGACAGTCGGTAGAGTGTTGAGATCGTTATCAAGTTACGAAGACGACGTTATACAAAATAACAGTGCTGAACCGAAATGTCGACGGGCGTGAGATATTTACTTCACCAAGAATCGTAATTAATCGTTCGTAATCGATGTTTAACTGATTAATGATGAAATACTAATGATAAAACCAATATAGTCACATCCACAACAAATTCCCTACAAGCAGGTCGTAATTTCAAGTATCTAAGAAATCGTAACAGTGGGCTTGTTATTTGAGTCAAGGATTCTACACAAGCGTCGAGCGCTACAGTCAAATATTATCGCTGCGCGCAATTATTACTCGGGAGTTTCATGTCAATAATTTGATAGAATTTTAAATCACAAATGCACGACTTGGCACGAGAGGGTGTTTCATTGTACAATATCAGTCACTTCCTAACCGAGCCTTGAGAAGAAAACTTTCCCAGGTGTTGGGGGGATTTAAATTATTTTGCTTCGGACCTATCACTGAACTTCCATAAACCACTGGCTATTATGAATGAAAATTGTCTGTCAGTGTTCGTTGCCTAAATCACTGTCTAAGTAATGTTTAGTTCAATTATCCAGTTAAAATTTCACTTTATTCTAGTAGGTAAAAGTCCTCCGAATTCTAATGCCGTGATTTTTGAAGTCAGAAGATCGTATCACTGCGCCATAATAGATTGCAATTATTCAATCTCAATAACAATCTAAGCGCGCCTATATGTACGAGCATTCAAATATATGACCTGCTTCGGCTAACTCTCGTAACGTAGTGACAATGCACTGAATTATACTTAGTCATTACTCACGATTCCCAGAGAGTACTCACACGGAGTATTCTTTGGGGTCGTTGGTTCTACTTTGCGAATGTTAATTTATGCTAAGTTTGCGATTTATTATGATTTTGATTTTAATTTTACTGAAATTTAATCTTTCTTTCGTAGATTGCTAAATTGTCAAGTCTAAGATTCCTGATTTCATTACTTGTTATTGTCCTAATAATAGTGATAAATAGAACTTAGTTCGCTTATTCACTTTTCTGGGAATTTGGGACTTGGAGGGAAATCTTTAGGGTATTAGGAGCTAATTTTTAATTTTTATTTCTCGTCCGAGGAAGTGGCATTACAGCCAGAAACCAGTTCTGTTTTACTCGACAACTTTTCGTCAATTATTACGAACTGTGACCTCTCTGACAGGAAGTCACGAATCCAGTCAGGTTACAGACGATATTCCATAAGCACGCAATTTCACTACTAACCGCTCGTGTGCTACAGTGTCAAAAGTCTTCTGGAAATCTAGAAATACGGAATCAATACGAAATCACTTGTACTTCTCTCACCTGAGTCCATCACTGGGTCTAATGAACCACTACTTGTTCAGGATTTGATGAATGCAATCAGGGATATATTCAAAGACTGGTTCGATAGTGATGTTGATGACCCTATCTGCCAACTGTTGACGGGTGATGGAAGAGTTCACTGTCTCACAGACTACGAATATCCTTGCAACGACGAGAAATAATCTAGCGACAACGACCGAGGTGGAAAAGGACATCCAATGACTACGATTGGCACTGCCTTGATGCGGCTATGAAGTAGTTAGAACTACAAGGCGAAGTTAATGCAGTCCATATTGGAAGATCTGCGAAAGTTAGCGACAGATGAAAATGAATCTCAGATCTGAAAAAAATGGGAATTCTTTCAGTAAACTATACGCCTCTTATAATGGTTATCGAGAACTTATCAAGTTGCACTACGTAGTCAGCTCCCTGCTTTATTTGTAAGACGTATGATACGATAAACGGGTTGATTCAACTACCCCTGCCGTTGGGTTCTATGCAGCCAAAAACGCCCTCAGATACCATTTGTAAAATTCTCTCACTCGCTATGCACAAACTATTAGTCCTAGAGAAAGAGTGAACACCTCGTACTGCGAACGGTTAAAACCAAGGAGAAACAATAGCTGATATTTTTTCCGAGGACATGTAACTCTACAATATGGTTAAATGACGATGGAATTCTCTTGGACGGCCGGGGTGGTCGAGTGGTTATAGGCGCTACAGTCTGGAACCGCGCGACCGCTACGGTCGCAGGTTCGAATCGTACCACGGGCATGGATGTGTGTGTTGTCCTTAGGTTAGTTAGGTTTAGGTAGTTCTACGTTCTAGGGGACTGATGACCTCAGATGTTGAGTCCCATAGTGCTTAGAGCCATCTGAACGATTTGAATTCTCTTGGGTAAATTATTCCGATGTAACATAGTCCCCTATTCGGTTCTCCGGGAGCAGATTACTTCGAAGGGTGCGGAATGTTACATCCCTTAATCGGGTAGGTAGGCAATAGAATTTAAAAAGGGTAACGCATAGCTTGAAGATAGATATAGTGGAAAATAGTGAAGTGAGGTGGCAGAAAGAACTGGATTCCCTGTCAGGTGAGTACAGGGTTACAGATACAAAATCAGTCAGGTGTAACGAATGAGTATGTCTAATAATGAATGAGGAAATAGGAATGCGGATGAACTTCTATAAAGACCTCACTGAACGTATTGTCGTAGGCAAGAGAGAAGTGAATCCAATGTACACTGGAATAGTACAAGTTTATATGCCAACTTGTTCTGCAGAATTTATGATGAGATAAAATAATTATTCAGGTCGTTATGGGAACGAAAGTTTAATTATGACTGGGGACTGGCAATCGATAGCAGTAAAGCGTAGAGAAGGAAAAATAGTAGGAGAACAAATACTTGGAGAAAGGGATGAAAGAGGAAGTCACCTGGTAGAATTTTTTACAGAGCAAACTGCACTCATTCTTGGTTTCAAATCTATGAAAGAATGCTGCACACTGAAAAGAGACCAAGAAATATTGGAAAATGTCAAACAAATTACATAATGGTAACAAAGAGATTTCGAAACTAGATTTTAAACTGTAAAACATTTCCACGGGCAGATGTGGACTCGTTTATTATTATTATTATTATTATTATTATTATTATTTATTGGTTATGAGCGGGAGTACTCGGGCCTCCTGGGTGAGAGCCAGGTATCCTAGTCAAACAACACCGGAGAGAAGAAGTAGCAGAAAGCTAGAAATTTATGATGGGGCCGGATAACGTGACGCAACCAGATGCTATTGAGAGTTTGAAACAGGCATTAGGCAAAGATTAAATGCAACAGAGTTTAGGATCTATGGAACACAACATAAAATGAACGGTTAGCCTTGACAGACGAAACAGGGAAGCATAGGACCAAATAGGCAAAAAGATAAAGTCTAGCATAAATTCTTGCGTAGCGCAGGATACATTAAATTTAATTGACTAAAAGAGAAAATGTATAACACAGAAAATGAAGGAGCCCAAAGGGAATACAACATCTAATAAATGAGATTGATAAGAAGTGCAAATTATCAAACCAAGAGTAATTACACGGGAAAAGCAAGGATTTAGAAGCATCTGTAGCTAACGAAAAGACATGCCGCCTATAGGAAAACTGAAGAGCGTTTGGAGAACAGCACCAGTATGGATATCAAGAATTATTAATTTTAATTTTAAAAACCAACAGCCTCAGTTGCAAAGTTTACCTAGATTTACCTACTTTTCAGTCGGGATAATCCAACCTTCTTCAGAATAAAAGTAACTACCGTATGACCGTAGTGGATATCGTCAAGCTGAAACTACAAGCCATAAATTATCGTCAGACTGTAAAAACTTATCTGAAACTGCCTCGGCCCCACTTCGCGACCGCGATGCGGCAGCCATTAGTGCTGTACTGAGTTCCAGTTAATATTTATACAATTTATGACAGGGTCGCGAAATGTTGAAAATATTTATTTCAAGACTTAGGTGGCTCGGAAAGAAGAAAAAGAAGAATGGAATAACTGGTACGAGCCGACTTCGGTAAAGATTAGTTTGGATTCCAGAGATGTCTAGGAACTCGCGAGGCAACACTGGCCCTGCAACTACCTCAGAAGGTAGGTGAGAGAAGAGCAAACCAGTGGTTTTAGCATTTATAAATTGAGAGATACTTCTGGAAAACGTTGACTAGATTACAGGTTTTGAATTTCGAAAGTAGCAGGGATGAAAATACAGGGAGTGAAATGTTATTTACAACAATGAAAAAAGAAAATCCGACGTTAAAGAGAAGCGGTGGTTGAGAAGCGAGTCGGAGAGAGTTGTGGCCAAGGAGGGACTTTGAGAGGAAATTTTGGTTCAATGATTAAAGAAACAAAGACTTTGAGGTTTGCTGAAGACATTGTAATTCTGTCAGAGACAACAGACGACAAGGAAGAATCAAGTTCCAGTAAGCAAAGATTTGTGAAAAGGCATTTTGCTACTGGTATAAGTATACTGTGTTCTGGGATCTTTTATGCTTACCTATTTGATCGTTTATTTTATGATTATCGATTTAGGCTTCCTTGATGCAGGAAGTATTTTGCATATTTTTTAGAAAGTTGTTGTTAGAGTTGTAAAACTGCCTCATGCTATCGCAGGCTACCCTCAGTAAGCGTGGACTACGGTAGTTTTCTTAGCAGTTACGGTAGTGCCTGCGTTACCTGAACATTGGGTATGTTGCAAATCTATCGGGTGCGACCTGATAGCTGTCGCTTTCGTTACGTATGCAATGTGTCTTACGATATTTAGCTAAAAACCGCAAGCAGTGAACCATCTAAACACTGACTGAGGATAGAAAAATATTGAAATTTGTGATAAGGTCTTATGGGACCAAACTGCTGAGGTCATAGATACATAAGCTTACACACTACTTAATCGAACTTGCGCTAAGGACAACACACACACCCATGCCCGAGGGAGGAGTCGAACCTCTGACGGGGGGACGGAGGGTATATAAAGAACCAGGTAGTCTACAGAATATTTTTGTTCTACGCAGTTATCCTGTCTATTGTTTAAGTATAAACAGTATTTACAGCAAAACTGAAATTGTCAATGTTTATTTCAGATTTTATTCAAAAATTTGTGATTTGAAACGTGACACAGAGGGATGCTGTAGTAAAACTAAAGAAAACAATACAAATTTATCAGGTACTGGTAGAAAACGAAATTATCCTAACAAAAAGGTAAAATAAAAAACCACAACAATATATCAAGCAATACTTAGCCGAGCTTATATAAAACATGTTCCTGTTATTCATAAACAACTTTCGTATTTATCAACAATAACAGGAACTCTTGCCTTTGATCATGTTGAAGAATTTCTATTGAGTACAAAATAACAACAATAATTATATACATATCTTTTATGTCTGTGCATGTAAACTGTACTTGCGACAAAAGTAATTTCTTTGGTTACGTAAAACCGCAGAAGTTATGCGATCAACTAATTATTAGTGCTTATGAAATGCAATTTATATTTTGTAAGGATAAAAAATGCACAATTAACTAACAGTGAGTGAAGTGCGGTTCTAATTACGTGTATAAAAAGCAACTAAACAAACAAAAATACTGAAGAGAAGTCGTCAGCTCCCATTTTTCCTCTTACACATTCATTTATGTTTCTTTCCCTACCAATTCCATTAGCACTGCTAGTAAACCTACCATCTATATATCATTTGTATAGCGTGTACCAAAACTATCGAAACATAATTTGCTAGAGTGCAGCTCTAATTATTACAAAATTAATTATGTTATCTTTGAAAAGCTGGACAATGTTTCTTGTTTTTCTTGACTAACAATGTTGAATCTGTGCAGTTACCATGTTGTGTTGCTGAAACATTCAGTTTTTTGTGTGTTAATTATTGCAGAAGTAGAACTCTTATTTAGAAAAGGAACAACAAGAACACAGGTCAAAACATACAATGTTTACCGCTACACAAATCTACACCAGTACCAGCAGAAGATGTGGGAAAATGTAACACTATTCCTGTCGCAGTTACACTAAGCGTTACAGTCAGGACATTTTCTGTTGTCAGTCAACGGTTTTTGCCACACAGGCGTGAAAAAGTCGCTATCCACTTCGTACTTGCTCACAGAAATTCCGTTTTCCATCTGTGATGTACTGTCACATGTCAAGTAAGGCATAGTTCTTGGCACTTTTTTCTTGCAGAATTTTATCACACAA
Source organism: Schistocerca americana (assembly GCF_021461395.2). NCBI lineage: Eukaryota > Metazoa > Arthropoda > Insecta > Orthoptera > Acrididae > Schistocerca > Schistocerca americana. The sequence goes on along the minus strand of NC_060119.1, from coordinate 156,827,750 downwards.
GATAGCGAAAACTAATATCTAGAGGCAGATTTCTTTTCCCCATTACCTCTCAGCTTCTTTGCAATTCTTTGACAACCCCATAGCAGCTGGATGTTATGACTTTTCCTTTCCCTTAGGGTAGTTGAGTTGTCAGATGAAATGTATAGTCAAACATACTCAGCTCTTCTGAATGAGTCTGACAAACATGAGGTCTCCTGCGCTAAGTGCCATGAAATCCTCTGGTGCCGTCTTGCACAGAAGGAATTCGTTCTCCAGGGCACTGGCAATGTCTGGACTACAGGTGGTTGGTTCAAAGGATATTTTTTTCTCTCTATCCCGGCAAAATGTCAGCGGCCTTGCCGCAGTGGTAACACCGGTTCCCGTCAGATCACCGAAGTTAAGCGCTGTTGGGCTGGGCTAGCACTTGAATGGGTGACCATCAGCTCTGTCGTGCGTTGTTGGCAAGCGGGGTGCACTCAGCCCTCGTGAGGCAAACAGAAGATACTTGATTGAGAAGTAGCGCCTCCGGTCTCGGAAACTGACATACGGCCGGGAGAGCTGTGTGCTGACCACATGCCCCTCCGTATCAGCATCCAGTGACGCCTGTGGGCCGCGGATGACATGGCGGCCGGTCGGTACCGCTGGGCCTTCATGGCCTGTTCGGGAGGAGTTTAGTTTAGTTATTTATACCTGCAAAATCGCTATCAGTTGGTAAAAAACGTACCCTGTAATTTCTCATTTACAGTAGTGAAATATTTATGAAAGATCAGCGTTTGGAAAGGTGTCCTACTGTCTTGCACATGTCTCACAAAATCAGCAATATTTACGCATATCTTCAAATGAAGTCCTTATGGAAAACAGTAATTGCAATATAAACAGGGAAATAGGAATTATAATCAAAACATTCCAGTTCCGTTTCTTTTCCCTGAGTACTGTCCTTTACTTTGTCTAACGCAATATAGAAACACTTTCGAGACATCCTGTACAAATGCTAGAAACGTTCGGGATATATTTTCCCTTCTCACATACTTCTTCCCTTTTTTTCTACCATAACAAGTACGCACTTTATCTTCTTCAACACAACACATTTAAGAGTTTCAAAAGACCGACCAGATCAATATTTTCGCCTGATGAAGACGCCATACTCTCATCCATTCGTAGCACGACCGCCCCGCGTCTCCCTGACAGCGCCACTTCTGTGTGCACTTCTCACGTCCAGTCCGCGCCACGTGCAGCTTCGTCATCGCCAGGCCATTGCTGTGTGATTTGAGCCATTCAGGTGTAAAAATATCACCTACTCCGTTCAAGTAAGCTGCGTAAAATAAACAACTTGGCGAGTTGTTCATTTTCCACATTTGACTTGTACTTAATATAAGATACTACTTCGTCGATGCCGTCAACATGAGGCATCTTCAAGGACACTTTTATCTGAAGTAGGTCTAAGCCTCTGTAGCGAGACCGGTGATCATTAATACGAAAACACCTCATATTGTTTCAAGATAAGTTTTTTATTACCTTGCCTACATCTATATCTACATACATACTCCGCTGGCCACCACGCGGTGTGTGGTGGAGGGCACAATTCGCGCCAAAGTCGTATTCCCCCCTGCCCCCCTCTGTTACACTCGCGGATCGCGCGGGGAAAGTCTGAACGCCTCAGTACGAACTCTAAATTATCTTATCTCTGAATGGTGATCATTGCGCAATTTGAAAGTTGGTGGTAATAATATATGCTCTACATTCTCGGTGAAAATCGGATTTCGGAATTTAGTGAGCAACCCCTTCCGTTTAGCCCACCGTCCCACTTCTAACTTTCTATGATATTTGTAACGCTCTCGCGATGGCTAAATGTACCAGTCACGAATCTTGTCGCTCTTCTTTCGACCTTCTCAATCTCTTGAATCAGACCCAACTGGTAAGGGTCCCATACAGACGAACAATAACACTCGACGAACTAACGTATTATAAGCTATTTCCTTTGTTGAAGGACTGCATCGCTTCAGGATTCTACCAATAAACCGTAATCTAGAGTTCGCCTTACCCGTTACTTGTGCAATCTGATCATTCCATTTGAGATCATTTCGAATACTCACACCCAGAATACTTGACGGATGTTACCGCTTCCGAAGACTGGGCATTTATTTTGTATTTGTACATTAATGGGGATTTTCGCCTTGTTATACGCAGTAGGTTACACTTACTAATATTGAGAGATAACTGCCAGTCATTACACCACGCATTTATTTTCCGCAAATCCTCATTTACTTGTTCACAACTTTCGTGTGATACTACAGTCTAAGGCCGCTGTCAATACCAACTACCAGATCGTTTATGTAAATCGTAAAAAGCAGAGCACCTTTTACGCTTCCCTGGGGCACGCCTGAAGTTTCTCTTGTTTCTGTTGAAGTTACCCCTTTCAGGACGACATACTGCTCCCTGTCTGTTAGAAAACTTTTCATCCAACCGCATTTGTCATCGGATAGATCGTAAGTGCGCACTTTTTGGAGCAAGCGACAGTGCGGAACTGAGTCGAACGCCTTTGGAAAGTCGAGAAATATGCCATCAACCTGGAAGTCGGTATCTAGAGCCTGTTGTATATCATACACAAACAGGGCCAGCTGTGTCTCGCATGACCGCTGTTTCCTAAAACCGTGCAGATGAGCTTCTCATAGTTTAGAAAGGTCATTATGTCTGAACACAAAATATGTTACATGATTCTACAACCAATCGATGTCAGTGAAATTGGCCGGTAATTATGTGCATCCGATTTTCTACCCTTTTTATAGATTTCTATGACCTGGACCTTCTTCCAGTCCCGTGGAACTTGCCGTTGTTCCAATGATCTCTGATAGATGATGGATAAGAATGGCTATATTTGTAGCATAGTCAACATATTATGTTACGGGGATACCGTCTGCGCCAGACACCTCCCTGGCGTCTAAGGATCTTAACTGTTTCACAATCCCAGATACAGTAAACACTGTGCCAGCCATCCTTGCGTTTGTTCGATAGTTGAAAGAGGGAATGGTGCTGTACTCCTCTACCGTAAACGAGTTTTTGAAAGCTAGGTTTAGAATTTCGGCTTTCTGCTTATTATCTTCAGTTACATTACTCATACTATCAGCAAGAAGCTTGAGGCTACGGTAGACGCAATGTACGATGGGCGTTCAATGAACAATGCAACACAATACTTTTCTGAAAGCAGGTTTGTGTTATTCAGGATTCCAGTGCGCCGTATTACTTCCCACTCCTTTGGCTACAAAACCTTTTTGTCAACATAATCTTCATTCAGTGTGCCGGCCGTACGCCTCCTCACTGGGAGGGCCAGTAAGCCCACATTGTACCTCTCTACAGGTCGACATCGGAGCCAATATCCTGTTGTATCAATAACCTTCACATCATCCACGTACTGCTTCCCGCAGAGTCCACCCTTGAGTTTCAAGCTGTAGGGTGGATGAGGAAGAACGGTCCAATGATGTTTTGTGAGCTCCTCTCTGCTGCACAGATCTGAGTTGCTCCTTGCGTTGTCAAGGAGAAGAGGAAGCCCGTTTCAATTTTTGTAGCGACGAACACGCTGAAGTCGTTTCTTCACACCCCTGAAAAGGCGGACATACTGGTGCAAAATGACGTCCCGGTACACCTGATCTGTTACAGTCCCTCTGTCAAAGACATGCAGGTGTGTACGTGCACATGCTCATAAATTAAGGATAATTGCAGGATATGGTGCCACACAACGTGGCACTACACAAAACTGGCACTAATAGCATAGGCACAGAGTGAACACACACGACACAGATCTATATCTCCACGGTATTGTTGATAAGTTGAGAAAACCGTCCCGAAACACATGTGTTACAAAACGCTGCGCGCATGTACCCCGACATCAATATCGGATATGATCACATGCCCACGTACACAGGCCGCACAACGGGTTGGCGTACTCTGGATCAGGTGGTCGAGCAGCTGCTGGGGTATAGCCTCCCATTCTTGCACCACTGCCTGTCGGAGCTCCTGAGTGTGGTATAGGTGCTCGATGGGGTATAGGTGTGGAGAATAGGGAGGCCACTCCATTCGCCTGATATCTTCTGTTTGAAGGTACTCCTCCACGATAGCAGCTCGGTGGGGCCGTGCGTTAGCATCCACCAGGAGGAAGGTGGGACCCACCACACCCCTGAAAAGGCGGACATACTGGTGCAAAATGACGTCCCGGTAAACCTGATCTGTTACAGGTGTGTACGTGCACCAATCATAATCCCACCCCACACCATCAAACCACGACCTCCAGACAGGTCCCTTTCGAGGACATTAAAGGGGTTGGTATGTGGTTCCTGGTTTACGTCAGATGAGACTATAGGGGCTGAAGCGAGAATTTTCCACCACGTCCCTCAATAAATTCGGTATTTTTCAACCGAAATTGGCCGAGAAAAATGTGTGTTTATTTACATATTGAACGGTCCACGTATAAAATAATTTATGGACCTGAATAAGCGTGCCCTCAGCAAAACCGCCGCCCTGCCCTATTTTAAACTGACGAGGTCGCATTTTACCAGACACAGGAAGTTCTAGAATCACAGATGGGCAACCAGTGTCCTGCAACTACACTCACGCTCATATATTAAGGATAACGCTGATACATGGTGAAACAACGCTCTGGTGGGCGATTTGCAGGTTTAAATCACCTCGGGGTATGACAATGCGGTGCATTTCACCTTCGGTCGTCGCACGGTGGCGCTGGCAGCAGTCCATATACTCAGAGGTGTGTTGCTGCATGTCAGAGTACGGTGCAGCGAGTAAGTGTGCAGCCTTCTCCATATGCGCTAATGGTGACCGTGTGTTGAAAATGGCTCAAAGAATACATATTGATGACGTTATGAGGGGTAGAATACTAGGGCGAGTAGAGGCTGGTCAAACACAGCAGGTCCATTCGCACAGGTCCTTCGTGTGCCACAAAGTGTGATCTCACGATTATAGCAACGATTACAGCACACAGGAAACGTGTCCAGGCGCTACAGTACGGGACGTCCACAGTGTACAACACCACAAGAAGACCGATATCACACCGTCAGTGCCCGCAGACGGCCACGGAGTACTGCAGGTAGCCTTGCTCGGCACCTTACCCCAGCCACTGGAACAATAGCCTCCAGACAGACAGTCTACAGACGACTGAACAGACTTGGTTTATTCGCCCGGAGACCTGCAAGGTGCATTCCACTGACCCCTGGTCACAGGAGAGCTCGTAAAGCCTGATGGGTCGAACACAGCACATGGTCATTGGAACAGTGGTCCCAGGTTATGTTCACGCATGAGTCCAGGTATAGTCTGAACAGTGATTCTCGCTGGTTTTTCATCTGGAGTGAACCAGGAATCAGGTCCCAACCACTTAATGTCCTTGAAAGGGACCTGTATGGAGGTCGTGGTTTGATGGTGTGGGGTGGGATTATGATTAGTGCACGTACACCCCCGCATGTCTTTGACAGAGGAACTATAACAGGACAGGTGTATCGGGACGTCATTTTGCACCAGTATGTCCGCCGTTTCAGGGGTACAGTGGGTCCCACCTTCCTCCTGATGGACGATAATGCACGGCCCCACCGAGTTGCCATCATGGAGGAGTACCTTGAAACAGAAGATATCAGGAGAATGGAGTGGCCTCCCTGTTCTCCACATCTATACCCCATCGAGCACATCTGGGAAGCTCTCGGTCGACTTATCACTGCACGTCTTCAAACCCCTACGACACTTCAGGAGCTCCGACAGGCACTCGTGCAAGATTGAGAGGTTTATACCCCAGCAGCTGCTCGACCATCTGGCGTTTTGTAGCACATGTGTTTCGTGGGACGGTTTTCTCAACTTATCACCAATACCATGGACTTACATATCTGTGTCGTGTGTGTTCCCTATGTGCCTATGCTATTAGCGCCAGTTTTGTGTAGTACCACGTTGTGTGGCACCACGTTTGGCAATTATCCTTAATTTATGAGCACGAGTGTAGGATCCGGTTTGCGTTTAGTTGTGGCCCGCGGGAGAAATTCACGGGAGAGAGCGAGGTGCTCGCATTATGCTCCGCCAGGGACGCATTTTAGAACATTTCGGTCAACGCTTGGCTCGTTTCACATTTGCTGCTCATGACGCAGACCCGTTAAACCTTTACGTAACCCTTGCAAGGGTAATGCTATTTCTCAACAGCTGGATTTGAACGACAAAGGGCCGGCCGCGGTGGTCTCGCGGTTCTAGGCGCGCAGTCCCGAACCGCGCGACTGCTACGGTCGCAGGTTCGAATCCTGCCTCGGGCATGGATGTGTGTGATGTCCTTAGGTTAGTTAGGTTTAAGTAGTTCTAAGTTCTAGGGGACTGATGACCACAGCTGTTAAGTCCCATAGTGCTCAGAGCCATTTGAACCATTTTTTGAACGGCAAAGAGAAACACGTTTACAGTCTGAGCGCGATATTGTGACCCATGAACTCACGTGCATGCGGAGAGGGGGAAAACATCTCATTATGTTCAAGGGGTGTGGGGAGAAGGATTTTCACCTCTGGATCATTGCTGACAACGCAAACACAAAGACCTTTTTTCAATTAATGGTGGGATCATAGAGCAGCCGCTGATAAGTTGTTTTGAAGAGATAAACAGTGTTGTCGGCAAGACAGATTTTATTATTTTATATTTTACCAATAAGACATTTTATATTTTACCAATAAAACATGTTCAGATTGGCTGGCACAATAGGTGTTAAACAAATAGTCTGCCGTCCATGCCAATGTCTTAGCAAATATCAACAGTGTTTGCCTTCTAACACATGTGTGGACGGCAGCCTACGCCTTTAACATTTACTGTGCCAACTAATCTGAAGATGCCCTAAACATGGCGATTTGCGCTATTGACAAAATATAAAATAATAAAGCCTATTTTTCAACCAAGATAGTTTATCATTTCAATACATACACACGATTACAACTTACAGAAATAACTCGTACCTGTGCAACCAGTTGTCAAAAGTATTTTTGAACGATCATTTACAAAATGTTTACTGAGCATGTTTGTGGATATTAATGCACTAAATTTCAAACATACGAATGACCCGCTTATAGCCAGAAATCGCAAAGTTACTGCTAATTGCTAGTGGACTGAGAATGCCTATGTCATAGCCATATTTGGTTTTTCTATTCCTTCTCGTATTAATAATAGTAAATCATTTTTGTCCGTTGTGAGATTATAAGTTTGTTACTGTGTAACCGGAAGGCAATTTAATGAAGTAGCCGCAACCATTTGCTTTAATAGGAGCTTCATTTTCCATGAATTCAAGACGCCTGGCATCCCATCTTCAGATGTTTACTTTCATTTACTTGCGTGCACATTCTTTCTTTGCTATCAACGGCCGGCCGAAGTGGCCGTGCGGTTAAAGGCGCTGCAGTCTGGAACCGCAAGACCGCTACGGTCGCAGGTTCGAATCCTGCCTCGGGCATGGATGTTTGTGATGTCCTTAGGTTAGTTAGGTTTAACTAGTTCTAAGTTCTAGGGGACTAATGACCTCAGAAGTTGAGTCCCATAGTGCTCAGAGCCATTTGAACCATTTTGCTATCAACGTTTCAGAATTTTGCAATGGACGTTTTTAAGACAGCTATTGTAAAACGTCGTAAGTAAAAAACAGTGGGATGACGCGTGAATAAAAGTAAACATCTGAACATGGAGTGAAAATAAATGCACGTGCCACAAAAAAAAGCGCACGTTTTGTGGCATAATTTGTTCTGTGCCTGTCGGGAAAAGGGTGTCATTCCTACCAGTGCTTATCCAAAAAACATTAACGCCATTGATGTAGTGGTTTTCTTTTTATATTCTGGGAGTGCTGCTATTTTGAACCTAGCGACTTCCTCGCACATTCATGTCGCTATGCGCTAATTCCGTGTCCTGGAAGCGTGCGTAATTGAGCAGCACAAAGCGTGGGCACAGAATGCATCCAGCGTTGACCTCGTAACCGACAAGCAACAAATAGAATGTGACTATGTGCCTTACACTGTAAGATGTACAATTTCCGGGCGCTCTTTTCACACGCTGCATCATACTGCAGTAAGCTCTCTGCGAGAAAGAATCAGATACTTTCTGCGTACGAAAACCAGTCTTTTCTACTGTGAACTCCATACGGAAGCATGTACTCAATCATCGACATTTCCACGCTTTTGTTGAAGAATCTGATTCCGAATTCTGTTACTTGCCTTATGACAGCAGTGAGGTGGCTCAGCTGCGGTAAAGTCCTGTTTCATTTTTACAAGCTCTGGAACGAAACTGGTGTTTTTGTCACTGTATAAGATAGAGCTAATCAACGGCTGTTAAAGTTGTCATTGTTGGTCGACATCAAAACATGATTGATCGGAACTTGAAACATCAGGGAAAGGAGTAACCTTGTCTGTGATCTTTACAGAATCATCAAAGGGTTTCGGAGGAAACTGTTACTGTTTGTAGCAATACTGGAAGTAGAAAAATTGTCCCTGTTTACTGCTACAATACCCGAAGACGTCAATCCTAAAAACATTACCCATGACATGAAGAAGCATTCTTTGGGGAGATTGTCTGATCTGGGAGTGGCATTCTTCTGTTCCAGGATCCGTTTGAATTGAAACCTTGATGATGTGCCTGTTGAACTACAGTTTGTACTCACTGATTGGCAAAGCAAATGACTTTTTGAAAGAGAAGCACAGAGAAGAAAAATTTGTTGAAATGTACCGCTGCTTAGTTGATGTCTGGTTTCGAAAATTGAAGAAAATTGCCGCTGGTGTGGCGTGAGCGTTGGGAACAACTTCTGTAAGCAAGCTTTTTCAAAAATGCAGTATGTTAAATCTGCACATCGAACAAGATTGTCTCATGAACATATGGAAGCAACACTCTTGATTGGATGCAGTACTACCAAACTAAACATTGATGATATCATGGAAGACAAACATCGGTTTCACAAATGTCATTAATGTGTTTTGCTGCCTAGTTTATGAGATTTGGATATGTGCACACTGGGTCTGATGTAACTTTCATTTCTCTAACGCCGCTTTCTTTGCCAAATTATTTTAGTAAATGAATATGCTGGTTTCCTTGATTTTACACGGAATCCTGAACTTACTTTTTCGTCTTTTTTCACAGAGCTTTCGTCCTGGGTTCCATGGATTGTATAGAATTTTGTCTGTTATCCGGCCCACTGTGCAAAACGCTTCGTGACCTCTGACGTAAACGATTTAAGCATCTTACGCCAGTAAATTTCTCAAGAGGCATTATTGTTGTCTACGGCACATTTAATTGGTGTGTGGGATGACATGTCGTAGCAATTATAGGAGAACATCATAATGTAATTAATCTGTTTACTACAAAGTAAATTTCCTATGAGAATCATGGGTGTAAGCGTGTGTGTGCTTCTATATATGTTTTAATTTGTAGCATACAAGAAGTGGAGGCTGGTTGAGTGGATCATGTCTGGAGACTACAAAGGAATTAAGAAGAAAAAAAGACCACGGTTGATGTAAATGTGTAGCCCGCGATGGACTTTTGTTGTAAAACTTAGTGTGCACTGATTCATTTGTAAGACTCATTGACACAATTGTTTGTCTCTGACCTTTGGACCTTTTTAAGGCAGACTGTCGCCCTACCGCGAAAAGAATCGTGTTCGCATCTATTTTTGATTCAAGGAAAGCAGAAAGCTGTTGAAAAAGTTTCTTTACGTAAGCGAAGCTACTTCACATGTAGAAGTAGTTTTTCGAAAATGCTTTACTTTGCTTATAAAAATCTGAAAACCAAAGATTTTCGATTCGTAAATTTTTTCGCTATGCAATTGTTCTGAAAGAGTTGCAATTAACTGGATGTCAGTTTGATGAGTCCATAAGCAGCTTTTCAGCTGGGCATAGGGGACTTATAGTGTTAACATGGGATTCAAACCACATTTCATTTCTGTCGAATCTCCAGAAAAAAGAGGGGACAATGCTAGATTAAAAATAAGCGTGAAGAAAAAATGATTCAGCAGGAATTCGAACCCGCAAATTTCACTTTATAGATCGGCTACCAAATATCATCAAGCTTTGCTCTTTTATTGATTAGTCTTTCTCCACAGATGTGGCGGCTGTGTCGCTAGGTCGCAATGACGTCGTTTTCACCGTGGCAGGGGTCTTCAGTTAGTCTTAACTCAGACAACGTCCAAGAAACATTTTTCAATTATATACACAAACTTCCTCGTGAACAATATATCTGCAAGTCAAAACATGATCAAAACCCGTACAATAGTTCCTGAGGACTGAATACACAGACGGAAGCGAACAGAGTATTTCAATCTATGTATAATAGAGAAGACATGAAGTAAAATTAAATTAAACGCTACATGTTTTGGATGCGGTGGTTTTTTTTTTTAAACATGTGTAAAATTTTGCTAATGTGCTACAGAATTACATCTAAACAGAATGTAGTCCATTATGTCGTCATGATAGGTGCTGCATAATGCTTTTGGGATATTAGTTTTACCTAAGGCACTAAAAAAGTATATTGACTGTATGTTTCTGATTTCCGCTATGTTTTTTTATTAAAAAATTATGCCAATATATCCTAGATAATTCACTCCGGCTGCACCTCACGAATCAGAGATACCGGATAAAAAACGTGGAAAGCAGAGAAGTGTATTGCGAACATAACATCCGGAGATAAACCTATTTCCGTACAGTTTCACACTTCTTTTACCACCACTGACAAGGGTAGTAATGGTTACCTAGTTGAATATATTAAGTTAATATACGTAAATTTAACTGTTTAAATATATTCAAATTTTATAATTAAACGTTTAACATTCCAAGGAATAAAACAAAGTGAAATAAAAGTAACAGTAGCCGCAGGATCCAAACCCGAGCCGATGAACAGCCAGAGGTCTCCTGGCCGAAACATTCTGCTGTAACTGCCTCTTACCTGACAACACAGTAGTATCGCTCCCTTTTACATCACCTCTCGTGACAGCTATCGGGCAATTCCGCTTTACATAGGGATTCCGGATGTATTTTGTCAGTGTAGTTGCATTTAATACATTATTTGTTGTATCATTCTCGGTTACCAAGTATTAACCTGTCTTCTAGGCCTTCGTGATGAGCAAATTACCGAAACTCGTCTTCCAACATGACAACATCTTTGTTCACAGGACTGCTTATCTAGCTTCCCACCAGTCTGATGAACAATCACGCACTCAATTGTACCTCGACATAGTAGTATAGAAAGCGTCTGGACTATTTGGACCAGAGGGTGAAATACTGCAATGAATATCATCAATGAAAAATTGAGACCAAGGCTAGAGGAGGCGTTGCGCGGTATTCGTATGATCTTTCATTGGGATGACAAACTTTTTGTCCAATTTGCTTATTTTCCATAGTGTCGGTTGAGTCTGTACACAGTAAAACTCCGATTTTACGAGAGACACTCAATAAGCAATGCAAACACATCTATTTCTCAAAGCAGTTTCGTTTTATTCGTGATCCATTACATCATATTATTTTCCATTCTTTTTGCTAAAGGACCCTATTTCTCAGCACAACGCCCTTCAATGCGACGGCGCTGACCCAACATTTTACTTTATCAGTTGCCTCTCCAACATCCGGGTACTGCCTCCGGCGGATTGCATCCTTCACAGAGGTAAACAGATGGAATTCGGAAGGTGCGAGACCCGGGCTGTCGTGTGGAGGAGGAAGAACAGTCCAATGAAGATTTGTGAGTGCTTCTCGGGTCCATATACTTGTGTAAGGTCTTGCGTTGTCATGGAAAAGGAGAAGTTCGTCTGCAATTTTGTGGTGATGAACTCGCTGAAGTCCTCTTTTCAATTCCCTGAGGGTAGCACAGTTGCCTGCCTGGTCACAATTGATCGTTGCACAGTCAGGGAGATTATCAAATAGCATAGGAGAAGTGGAGTGGTGCCACTCCATGGATTGCCGTTTTGTTTCCGGTTTTAAATAATGGACCCATGTTTCATCGCCTGCGGCGTCGACAAAGAATTGTCACGAGCCGGCCGCGGTGGTCTCGCGGTTCTAGGCGCGCAGTCCGGAACCGCGCGACTGCTACGGTCGCAGGTTCGAATCCTGCCTCGGGCATGGATGTGTGTGATGTCCTTAGGTTAGTTAGGTTTAAGTAGTTCTAAGTTCTAGGGGACTGATGACCACAGATGTTAAGTCCCGTAGTGCTCAGAGCCATTTGAACCAATTGTCACGATGAGTCTTGTAACGCTCAATCAACTCCTCATAGATGGTTATTCTTTACGGTCTCATGTTAGGTAGCGAGCAATCCAGTGGACACACAGCTTTGAGTACCCTAACTGCTGGACGAGTGTGTCAGCGCTAACAAAAGAGACGTCCAGTTCAGCAGCGAGGTGTTTGATTGTGATCTGTCGATCACCTCGAATGAGAGTGTTCGCGCATTCCAACATTGCATGACTGACGATTGCGTACGGCTAGCCAGCACCCCAGGGATAGGATTGGTTTGCGTGACCTTGTGGCTATGATAACACATGGTTCACTCAACGACTCGCCGTGCCTTTGTTCGCTTCCCAGTCTCCGTAGAATACTGCAATTGCCTATGAATTACTGCGGTGCTCCGGTTTTCCGCTGAAAGTGGCTGAATGACAGCTCTCTGCTTGGAACGCACCACCGTTACAGGTGCCATTTTGGAGCCCACATTGGAATGAATTTCATGAAACTATAGGGGCTGACGCGGGAATATTCCATTATGCCCAATAACGAATTCCGCAATTTTCAACCGAAAGTGGACGAGAAAAAAGTGATTGTGTTGCGTTTGTTATTGAACGCGTATCGCCCTGTACAAATGAGTTCGTGTGTTAAATATTAGACGTAAAGGATTATGGGAGAAAATAATTGAAGTCTTCAGGCTTTTGTTGCCATTGTCACTGAAGGTTAAATCTTCTGGGTAGTTAGGTCGCGTCGAATTTCTTCTACGCCGTCGACGTTGCGATCTGTCTGCCGGGACAGTCTTCAGGAACTTGTGGCGTCCACGGTTGAGTGAAAACTGTCGGAAGCCAGTGCCTAGTTCACTTATAACGGTGAGACGTTCCGCTCTTATGGGATTAGTGGGTAAAATTCTTGTGGGTGACTTTGGGTGGCCACCGTCATTCGATAGAAAAGGATTTTTCTCATACGTAGGCTGAAGCAGTTACCTCCGACACAAAACGGATGCACCTGATGAGCTGTGGATGCGACAGAGTGTATTATAGGCGGAACAGGAAGGACTGAAAAGAACGTATTAAGGAACACGAACGTCACGCGCGGCTAAAGCAAAGCGTGAAATTGGCGGTAGCGGAACATCGCGAGAACAGTGGCGCTGGCATTGATTTCAAAACCGTACGTGTGCTGGCTGAAAAAAACAACAATTACAGAAGAAAAGTTCATGAAGCGACTGAAATTTCTAAGAACGAAAGTGACTTCAATAGAGAGAATGGCTATTGACTTCCGACTTCCCGGCTTCCGCCATCAAGGAAATGAACACGTGGTCGCAGAGTTTAACAACGCCCTGGAAGCCACAATTGCGGACGACATTTTTGATAAAAATTTTCTGTCTCTTTCCTGACTGTTTAGTTTCTATTCAACGTCGGTGGCCCGCCAATAGCAGCAGTAACAATCTCAACTAATAACTCTTCTCCGGCCTAAGTGCGGGAAAAATCCACTCAATGACTGTGACCCACCAACAGTAGCCACAAGAATTTTACCCAGTAATCAAGTAAGCTCTCGGAAACTCCCTCTTGCAAGAGATCGCGGCGTTGGTGTTTACATCTACATGATTACTCTGCAATTCACATTTAAGTGCTTGGCAGAGGGTTCATCGAACCACAATCATACTATCTCTCTACCATTCCACTCCCGAACAGCGCGCGGGAAAAACGAACACCTAAACCTTTCTGTTCGAGATCTGATTTCTCTTATTTTATTTTGATGATCATTTCTACCTATGTAGGTTGGGCTCAACAAAATATTTTCGCATTCGGAAGAGACAATGTCCAATCAATTGTGGACACCATAAGATCATGAAGATGATCTCAGCAGAGGTGTCGAAACGTCGATAGCGCAAAAGAAATATGACGCGGCCTTAACAACCTAGAAGACTTTACCTTAAAGTGAGGGGGTGTTCAGAAAAGGTTTTAACTATGTGTAAAGTTCGTTGAAAATCGCTAAGTGCTTTCATCGTCAAATACCTGACGAATATACTCCATGTAAGTTGCGCGTCTTGAATTACGCTGATTCAAGACATATACAGTTTCCGGCTTCCATACTTGTTTTTTTGTGTTACGCTTCCAACGAAAGATTGCAGTTCTTGTAAGTATATTATGGCACCATTTTAGATTTTTTTAGTTTGGTCAGTAATTATATTAAATACTGAGGAATCAAATGCTCCTATGCTCCAGGAAGAAGTTACAAAGGCAGCTTTCAACTGGGACTCGGTGTTCGGTTGACCGTTTAAAGCTACACCTGCAGCGGATTCGTAGTTCTTCGCCAGATGTAGTTTTAATGAGTGTCTACATTAGACTCAGTTAACCCCCGATCTGGAGGCAGATGTACTTAGTTGTTGTGGACTCCATGAATGACGTTTCGTGTTGCCTTATGCTACAGAAGATAGTATGCTCAGTAAGAGACTTAGAACAGTGATGTGGATGCGCTAGTTTGATAAAGACAGCTCCACAAAGGAGTTTACGAAATGGAAGGGCTACCACTGTATGATTACGTTCTTGGAGAACTGGCATAACAATTTACCACAACCATCAACTGTGAAAGGAATTATTAAGCGTATGCCATTTATCATACTTGGAGACGATGCATATACTTTGATAACTTATTTAGTGAAATGTTATCCCAAACGCTGTTCTAAACATGAAGAGAATGTTTTCAACTACAAGCTAGCGAGAACAAGTATATATGTGGGATGTGGCTTCGCTATCATGACTGACAAGTGGCGTTTACGAGAAAAACGTGTAGATGCTGAAACTAAAAAAAAGCAGAGGGTACAGCCAAATGTGTCTACATACTGCTCAACTTAATTACTGACCATGAAACCATTGACTTCTACAGGTCGGCGAAATTGCAAGACAGTTCTATTGAATCATTACTGCCGTGACTTAATTCAACCACAACTTCCGCCAGCCCATTACAGCAGGCTCAAACCGTGTGAGGCAATTTCATATCATACACCAACGCAGCCAGCAACAATAATTCTTATTAGCTTCTAACAGTAAAATAAAAATTGATACAATTATTTAATTTAATGCAGTTGTCATTAATAGTTGTCTGTAGCAAAATAAAGTGATTTGAAATTCAATATTAAAAACCTTTTGCGATTAATTGCTCCCCAATAGAATCCTATGGTTCTGATTTAATTTACTTGTTATGGTAGTAACTGTTGCACTTGTCACACAAGATCAATTAAAGATTCGTTGTTACTTTCCGCCTTAATTAGGCACCTTAGTGTTCCGATATCGGACTGAAAGCAAATATGTGTGGCCCGTCATTGGACGCTGTCGCATCAGGTTTCCGCTTCCATTGTGAGCACTTAATTGCAGTATTGGTGTTTATCCTTCCTGAGTCGTCTACTGGTCACTCGACATGGGAACGGGAGGGTTACGGATTCATTGTAGTTAAACAGTATATAAACTTATAAGCGATCAGCGGTCTCGGTGGGGGAAGTGCTTTCCCAGAATGACCCTTCGACTGCGCTACAGGTAAACCCAAAATCAGTTGTCCCTTTCCCGTCCAGCAGTCTGGTAAATCGAACGTTGATTCTGTTGGTGTTATTTTGGTTACCGACGTCAGTCAGTTCAGTTACCATATTTTTGATACACTGAGTTATCCAGGAGTGATGGATAGGCGTAGTATGTCGGAAGAAACTGCGGATTAAAGAAGGTACCGTCGTCTCCTAGGTATTCTCAATACAGTTTTTATTGAATAATTGGTAAATAAGAACTGAGGGCTGATACTGCCAGCCACGATCAAAGGCCTCCAATTTATGCAGGTCTGCCTTGTCAAATAGGACGCATCAGAAAAGTAAGCGAAAATATATTTAGTGGAATTACCAATGAAGTGTGTCAATGGAGTCAATGGCTCTGAGCACTATGGGACTCAACATCTTAGGTCATAAGTCCCCTAGAAATTATAACTACTTAAACCTAACTAACCTAAGGACATCACACACACTCATGCCCGAGGCAGGATTCGAACCTGCGACCGTAGCGGTCCCGCGATTCCGGATTGCAGCGCCAGAGCCGCACGGCCACCGCGGCCGGCCAATGAAGTGTGCTACGAAATGAGGGAAGAAATCCATCGTTGTAAACAGCATACCAAAATCGGTAACTCGCCATATTGCTGTAGAACAAAAAAATCCATTTTTCTTGGCAGCAAGAACTTAACTTACACCGCTCGTAGTGTTATATATTTTAACTAACTCCATAAATTATCTTAGATAATCACTTGATAAATAAATTCACTGAAGTTCTTTCAATTACAATCCTTCTTTACACCCACCAAAAGCAATGTTTAACATGTCTACAACTCTGATGCTCTTTATTAGCTTGTTATAGCAAAATTTAATACAAATGCTGTGATCCATCTTTTCAAAGATGCCGATATTACTAAAGATCGCCGATATTACTAAAAGACCTGAAACGTTTTTCATAGTTGACAACAGAGTAAGTATCCGATATACTTGATGTTGTACAGATACTTTTCAGACCAACACGATTACAAAAGTGTCGTGCGAAATGGGATGGTAAAAATCACGAAATTGCAAATTTCCAATTACTTTTGAACCCTCCTCATGTAGCTAGAACTGTCAAAGAAAACTTCTACTTCTCTGCAGAAACACAATGTAAGAATAAGCCTTAAACTGCATACTACAATTGTACTAATTGTGTTTAAAAACGTAAATATGCTGATAATTAGATGCATTGGGATGAAATGAGGTTCCGTACAGAATTCGCGAAGATCGAAATACACGAAGGTGACAAAGTCATGAGGCACCTCCTAATTTTGACGTCCTTTTGCCAGCGTAGTGCAGCAACTCGACGAGACGTGGACTGAACAAGTCGAAACTCGACAGCAGAAATGTTGAGCCATGCTTCCTTTATAGCTGCAAAAGTGTTGCCGATGCAAGATTTTGTTTACAAACTGGGCGTGCGATTATGTCCCATGTCGGGTGATCTGCGTGGCTAAATCATTCTCTCGAATTCTCCTGAATGTTCATCACACCAATAGCAAACAACTGTGGCTCGGTAGCATGGCGCATTGTCATCCATAAAAACAGCATCGTTGTTTGGGAATATGAAGTCCATGAATAGCTGCAAACGACCGAACGTACTCTTTTGCAGTCAATTAGCGGTTCAGTTGGACCAAAGCACCCAGTCCATTCCATGTAAACACAGCCCACACCATTACGGTGCCACCTCCAGCTTCCAGAGTGCCTTGTTGACAACTTACGCCCAAATGTGTAATATATGTAGGAGCCCTGACTTACGACTTCTGTTCCTACGTAATTATAATCGTTTTTTCTATTCTTATAGTCTTACTCATTTATCTACAAACAACCGCTGCCCGGTTGTATCTGCACACTGCAAAGCCATTGATTTAAAGCATACGCCAAGGGAAGAGCCGGTACTGTCATGTGAAACAGACTGTAGAGTTTGTAACGTAGCTGGGTAGGCACAGACTGGACTCACTCACTCTTGAATTTACCGACTAACTACAACAACCTTAAGCCGTAGGCACAGGGACCGTGCTATCGAACGTCAACGTTGAGCGTGCTAACGTGCTGCTGAACACTCAGAAACGATGCGACTTGTGCATACGGTACGTGGGACTCAACGTGGTATACGCAATCGCAAGGCGCTCCAGCGGCAGTTGTGTGAGGTTTCTAGTTCGTAAATCATACTGTCTGCTAAAAGTGCTCTATTAAAACGCACATTTCCTCCATTGTCCATATGCTATTCATGTTGTTCTGTATGTAATATACACAAAAGAAACTTCAGTATCCATGTACATGTTTTAAGACAAAAAGGAAAGTACCGAGTACAGTCAATAAGGACACAGGCTTATAAAAGTTCCATTACAAACAGTGCGATGCAAATTTGCAGTAGTTCTTCACATAAGATAAACATTATTTCATCATTCCCACATTTTAGTTAAATCCCAAGGTTTTACTTGATCACCGTTCCTACCCAGTAGCAGAATCGTTACAACATGTGAATTACAAAACTTGATAAGGAGCAAAATAGCTTTATACAAGTAGCGCAAGCTGCCCTGTAGATTAAGCCAATCGAACAAACTCACTCCTAAACTAAAAAAAAAGTGAACTTATATTTGCATAACATCAAATATTATAGTATATACTTATATTAAACTAATAATAAAGCGTCAGGACCTATTAAATACACGGATGTTAGGGAAAAAATTTAGATGTGGCGAGACGCCTTTTCATACTACTCTTGGGGATCGGTAACTCAACTCACAACACTTTTTTTTATCTCATTTTGTTCGTTACTGTTCGTTCGATTTGCTCAGGGCGGACATCCCATGACGCTTATTCAAGTTCATCCATTAACTCAGTTTTTTTATTACATACGTCGGCTAACACTCTGACCGAACACGCTGAGCTACTGTGACGGCATGCTAAACCGATGACAAGTTATTCGTAGTTGGTCTTAGCATGTTCCCACTTGCTACGAACTTTAATTGTAGCTATGTTATTAAATGAAATTTAATTATAACCAGTTTTACGAAGAGCAATGCGTTTCTGGTGGATCCTCAGTATGTCGGTCCCTTCAAGAGGCATACTCTCATAATACGCAAGTTACAGTAATTCTTTTGCCCCGAATATGATGTTTCTCATTATTTTATTGCAACTAATCACACAGTTAACAACGGGTTTTCGAGTAATTGTCAATTTGCAGGTGTTCAGAACGGCATATATGTGTATAGGCTTGAACTGAATGCCAATATGGCGCCTCATAACTCTGTACTGAAGAGATATAGCGTGCATGACGTAGGTGGCTTTCTACCATCTCATTGGTCAACACTCAGACGCACGCTCAGAGTATCTGACATGCTAGATATTGCTCTGCGTGTTCGGAAAGACTCCCGAAAGTACTATTCCACGCTACGACGTCAGAAACTCGGCACGCTCAACGTTCAACGTTCCGATGGACGGTCCGAGTGCCGACGGCTTTAGTCTTTAGTAAAATAGCAGCGCTGCTTTTCAAGCGCAGAGACAGAGATAGGAAGACAAGCGCCCAGTGATATTGCAGTTAAGATATTGCGCTAAGCAATCTGCATAACTGATTTACAGCACGTCCAGGATATGTCATTCTTCGACGCAAAATAATGTGCCGACGTGAGGTGCAGATACGTTATTGGTGTTTAATTTGATTCCTTCATGAGACATTATGGCAGAATCAGTTTGACGTCACCAGCATGGCGTATCACTGCGCCTCGCCCATCCCCAACTGCGCCATCCCCCGTGATTGTAGACCCGTGTTCATACGTCATGTTCAGCCTACGGCAGCGTTTACAGTCGCGCCTGGTGTGGCAGCCGTTCGAGCGACGTTCAGCAGCCGCAGGCCAGTTGCTGCTGTAGCCAGCACAGCGGAAGTAGCATCAGCCAGCTCTTTCGTCTTAGTCTAGCTTTTCTTTTTTCCATTTCCCCGCATCGCGAGTCACTAATTACGAAGCAACGTTGTAAGACGTGTATATTTCTGTTGTCTATTGTCAAGTCACAATTTATGAAAGATGTTTGTACTTTATTAATAGGATTAAGTAGGAATAATTAATATTTTTCATGATGGAAATAACTGTGGTAGCAGGGAATGTCTGCACCAAAGTATTGTTGGCAGGAGAGACCGCACACTGATATAATTTTAAAAATGGCGGGAGAGACCGCTTATGGATACAGTTAAAGAAAAGAGCGGGAAAGACCGCGCATTGATACATTTTGTAATGGTAAAAGGGATTGTCTGCACCAGAAAGCATTGTTGGCGGGAGAGATCGCACTTTAGCGTTCGTAGGAAGTCAGTAGTAAGCGAGAAGTGAAGTGAGTCGGTAGCAGGCCTGAAGCGAGAGGTTGAGAGGAGCGGTGTGCCTGCCAGCCACCAGATATGATTTACAAGAGATTATAAACGGATGTACATAGACATCAGCTATTACCATAAGAGGAACTAATATTATTGAATTATTTTTTTGAGAAACTCAAGACTACTGAAGGCATGTTTGCGCAATGCTAGTTGTAAGATTATTGTAAAAGGTAAGTCCCAATTGAACGTTTGTAAAATCATTTCATTCAGAATTTAATTAATTTTTGCCAGCAATATTGTATTACTGATTATAATCCATCCCAAAAACCATCAACGTAAAACTTTACAAAATTTTATTGTTGTCAAGAAAAACTTTAACTATGAACTACGTAACTTCAGTCATATTAATTAAAGATTAACGTCAGCTTTGCTATTAAAGAATAACGTGAGCTTTTGTAATAAATACAGCCACTTATTATGACAGCTCACCAGTAGCTAATAGAGTGTAGTAAACCAGATTAAGTATATTCATGTCGCAGTTCGATGTAGCAGTCAGGTGGCGATCCGGTAACAGTAAAAAAGGTAAGGAACAGTTTTGGGTTATTGCAGGTAACGACTGAGGGCCACGACACGACGCATTCTATGTTTCATCGAAATAATCAGACAATCACTTTTAATAAGCAGCATTTAAATTTGCATTCGAAGATTGAGAAAGAGAATTAATTTCAAAGGGAAGATTTCATTTGTTATTATTAAGCAGGAGATTGAAATCCTAATGGTAGGTTTCACTGGTTATTGTAGAAGGGAAGGTTGCGTAACAAAAGAGATATAGAGGAGACGGGAAAGTTTCAACATCTCTCTTTATCTGCGGTAGCAAAAACTTTTTGCCCAGGTGCGAGTCCTTGTTACCCTGACACTGTGTTGGATGTATAGTAACAGGAGCAGACAAAAGGAGCAGCTACTCCCTGCTGTCCAGAAACCAACCATTATCGAGAAAAGGATGAATTTTACAAACGATCATCACTTCACAAAGAGCAATTCTGACATATGTGGAGATCGGGAGTCGAATTAAAATACAGAGTGGCAGGATAACCACAGTACAATACAATAATATAATAAGTAAGCGTTGCTGCATTTGCTGGACGCACACACAGTACCGAATGAGAGTCAACTGCCAGGAAATAAGGAGCAGCAAAAATGAGTTTAGTACGAAAATTACATCAAAACTGAGGACCACGAAGTGGACGAAGTGAAGGCATTCTGTTACATTGGAAGCAAAATAATACGTGTTGGATGAAGCAAGATGGGCCACAAAAAGCAGACTAGTTCAGTCAAGACGGCTGCTCGTATCAAACATTGACTTTGAGGAAGGAATTGTTGAGAACGTACGTTTGGATCTCAGCACTGAGAAGATAATCTTGGAGTGTGGGAGAAAAGGTAGAGAAGAGAGTCATAGCGTCTAAGGAGTGGGCCGGCCGGTGTGGCCGAGCGGTTCGAGGCGCTTCAGTCCGGAACCGCACGACCGCTACGGTCGTAGGTTCGAATCCTGCTTCGGGCATAGATGTGTGTGATGACCTTAGGTTAGTTAGGTTTAAGTAGTTCAAAGTTCTAGGGGACTGATGACCTCTAATGTTAAGTCCCACAGTGCTCAAAGCCATTTGAACCTTTTTCTAAGGGGTGGTGGTGAATAAGGATTCTAACAGCAGAAGAAATGATACTCCATAGAAACGACGAGTAGAAGAGACAGGCCCATAGGACATGGATTAAAACATGGAGGTTTAACTTCCACAGCACTAGATTGAGCTGTTGAGTGTAAAACTTTAGGGGAAGATAGAGACTGGAAAATATCCAACAAATAATTGACTACTCAGGTGAAAGTTCTACTGTGAGATGAAACGGATGGTACAGGAGAGTCATTCATGGGAGGGGACGAGGGGGGGGGGGGGGGAGGGCAACAAACCAGACTGAAGACCAATGAGGCACGCAAAAAAAAAAAGTGAAGCATTTTCATAGTTTTGAATGAGCATGAATACGAAAATTCATTTACAATGAATACGATGGACACTACAGGTGGAAAATGTTCTACCGGATAATATGTATTTGATCCCCGCCAGAAGAAGGCATTCAGGCATTACACGAGGGAATAATGAACCTACTGATACCACCGTCTTGGCTGCAAATGGCTCTGAGCACTATGGGACTCAACTGCTGAGGTCGTAAGTCCCCTAGAACATAGAACTAATTAAACCTAAGTAACTTAAGGACAACACACACATCCATGCCCGAGGCAGGATTTGAACCTGCGACCGTAGCGGTCGCGCGGTTCCAGACTGTAGCGCCAGAACCGCTCGGCCACCAGCGGCCGGCACCACCGTCTTACTTTGATCCATGACGTCATAATGACGGACATGAACGACTCATCAAAATTCAATACGCCTAACATATAAGCCATAAAAAGAATTACAGCTTCTATTGTGACATCACAGTCGTACCCTTCGACAACTCGCCACCTTCGAGCATAACCAATAGGCCGTGAACGCGGGATGATGTAGCTGGAGCTAGACGCGTGGGACATTCGACTTTGGAAATCGTTAGGGGAAATGCAATATTCCGAGTTCCACACTGTCAAGAGTGCCGAGAATACCAGAGTTTATGCATTACCGCTTGCCACGGACAGCGGCCTTCGCCGGCGTTTGGATGTTGTTATAGCCTTCAGTCCTGGGACTGGTTTGATGCAGCACTCTATGCTACTCTATCCTGTGCAAGCTGCTTCATCTCCCAGTACCTACTGCAACCTACATCCTGAATCTGCTTAGGAGGAGGAGGAGGAGGAGACGATTAGTGTTTAACGTCCCGTCGACTAAGAGGTTATTAGAGACGGAGCTCAAGCTCGGGTGAGGGAAGGATGGGGAAGGAAATCGGCCGTGCCCTTTCAAATGAACCATCCCGGCATTTGCCTGAAGCGATTTAGGGAAATCACGGAAAACCAAAATCAGGATGGCCGGAGACGGGATTGAACCGTCGTCCTCCCGAATGCGAGACCAGTGTGCTAACCACTGCGCCACCTCTTTTATTTTTATTTTCCTTTTTTTTATTTCTACTTTTTTGTGTGTAAGCGGTCAGAGGCCTTCTGCGCCCGATTGGTAGTATGTTGAGTCACGTCTTCTCGAAATTGATGTGTTCCGTTAAATTGTTCAGAAATGTTCATTGGTTCAAACAGGAAACCTTCTTGTCTCTTGGCTTAACACATTCCAGCTGCGAGACGGGTCGTGGAAAGCACTCCCAAGGAAGTTTGAGAAAAATAGTCTGCATTTTGGGTGGCGGACAACGACATAATGACGGTCATTGGGGTATGTTCAAAAATCGAGTACAGAGTCTACAATTTGTCCAAATAGGTAGTGAATGGCATGTCTGCGCATCCAATTCACAGCATTGGTCTTTGTCCGAGGAAAATAGTCACGTTCCGGAATTAATAATGAAAGGGGAGTAATCCGATCCGGAATGTCCCGCGTTAGAAAAGCCACAATACGACGAACCAAGTGCCAAACCTCCGCCGCCGGTCCGCAAACAAACCGATGTTCATCATTGTCTGGCACTCCACATGTGGAACATAGAGGAGATTGGGCGAGGTGGATAAGATGAAGGCGAAATTGGTTGATTTGCTTACCATTGACAGTTAGGTACCAGACAGATTGAACATTCGTGTCAAGGTAACAAGCGAACACCGAGCGCCATCCATGACGCCAGTCAACCTGGGGGAACTTTTGTTCAATCGGGTTAGGTGGACGACCTAATTGGAGGACATTGTATACTGCCTTTGTCTTGAGTAAAAGTTGTCTTGGTAGGGTGAGGCGTAGATAACTGAGTTCAAGAAAGAAGTATCGTATATAATGGAACTGGGCCGGAACATCCGAGATCATCACTGGGGCTGACAGTGAGACCGGCGAATATGCCGACAGGAGGAGACCAGTGAGGCTCGTTGGGCAACAGGTCCATACCGTCATCTGGGAGCTGACAAATAGGGCGAGAGCTCTATCCGGCACGTGAAACAGACCTATCCCATCTCGTTCACGGGGAAGAGTAAGGGTTGCATAGTCAACTTTGAACAACAGCCCAGAGCTGACGAAATATGCCATCGCTGCCAACATGCGACGTGCCACAGTAAACGGAAAAGGTTGAACTTGTGCTACATGGGGAACTCGGGATGCGATATATATATTTACATATCGAGCTCGTTGGAGAATATCTAGGGATCGAAGGCGATGGTCCATAAGACCTGCTCTGATCATTAAAAGGAGGCGTCGGCAGTTGATGGTGGCTGAACGCCGGAGATCAGATGAAAAATCTCTTCCCAAACAGCGAATTGTATCAACGATGGAGAGAGGTGTAACGCACTCCACGGGAAGTCCTGTGCCAATGAACATAACTTGTGACTTACGTACGTTTAAAGAGCTACCCGACGCCTCACCATAAGTCGCCATCCACGTCAAAACTGCTCGAACCTCATCCGCATCACGTAAACAGATGCAACAGAATCGGTAGCGATCTATGGACAACCCTACCAAACGTTGTCTTAGTCCACATAGCAAGGATTCCAAGGAAAAGGCTGATAGAGGGCAACCTTGACGTACGGATCGACCTACTTTTTTCGGGGGAGTGAGTCTGCCATTGTACATAACCCTGGATAAGGCACCCCGCAGAAGGCGCATCACTATCGTGATAACGGTGACTGGGAAACCCATATGGTGGAGAACGGCCGTAAGGAACGAATGGTCAACCCTATCAAAAGCTTGACTAAAGTCCAAAGACGGAAGTGCCCCAGAGAGGCGTTGTGCCTGGGTAACGGTGATCATATCCCTGTAGCGGCATAAAGCAGTGCGGATATTATTATCCCCTCCCAAAGATGCTTGATCTGGCGACACAACATATCGGGCACTGTTTTTAAGTCGTGCCGCCAAAAGGCGAGTGAAGATTTTCGTATCACTGTTAAGGAGGGTGATGGGCCGATAATCACTGATATTGTTGCCACCATGCGGTTTATGTACAGGAATAATAATTCCTTCCATGAAAGCGTCCGGCACAGGTACTTCCGGAGACATCAGTTCCCGACAGATGGAGATGAAGGTGAACTCTAACAAATCACGGAAGGTGCGATAAAATTCGAGGGGAAGACCGTCGGGTCCTGGGGAGCGATTGATGGTTCCTGCCCGGATCGCATCGCGGGCTTCATCATCAGTCACCTCTGACATCAAGTCAATCGCCGCATCTCCTGGGATACCACAGAAGTTGAGCTGTGAGACTTCCTCGATCAACTCTGGGGAATGTGGAATTGCGGCGTAGAGCTGCTGGTAGTGGGCGTGAAGCACATTCCCTATTGCAGATTGGGTTACGTAGCGACGCCCTTCTTAATCTGTTAGGACGTGAATCAATTTTCGGCGTCGATTTTGGCGTTCTTGGATGATATGGTACATCGACGGATGTTCATGAGGCATGCGATCAGCAGTACGTACTATCGCTCCCTCCAAATGCCTCCGCATGAGATTGGAGATTTGTGCCTTAGCATGTTTCATCCTTGTATGCCGCTCAGGGGAGGCTGGCATCGTGGAGCATTCTCGTAGGATCCTGCAGTAAAAGTCCATAGTGCTCTTCCTCCAGGCTACAACATCTTTGCCATACCGGATCAAAGTTTTTCGAAGAGCAGGTTATGCATACTGGATCCACCAGGATATGGTAGACGGATACGTGGGACGGCGTCTATTACATGTGATCCAAGTCGACAGTCAGGTGAATTAAGAAGTGCCGTGTTCAGTTTCCATAAACCACGTCCGTGCCATACTGCCTGTCTGGTGAGAACAACATCACAGAAGTAAGCCTCATGATCTGAGAAAGCAACAGGCCAGATTTCAGCCTGTCGTGTGTGTTGAATTAGGGATCGCGAGATGTAGATGCGATCCAGTCGGCTATAGGAGTGCGCAGTGTAGTACGTAAAGCCCATAAGATCACCATGAACATGTCTCCACGTGTCGACAAATTGTAGCCGCGTGACGACTGTTTCCAGAGCTGCGCATGGTGAGTGACGCGGCAATTGGTCCTGAGGTCGCTGGGTGCAATTGAAGTCTCCACCCATGACCCAGTCAATGTGTGGTCCCATAAAAAGGGGTGTAACTTCATTCGCGAAGAAGGCATTGCGTTCACGACGGTAGCAGGAGCCAGACGGCGCATAAATGTTGACGATGCGTACACCAAAGAGAGTAAGGGCCATACCTCTGCCGTTGGGGAGGTATAGAACATCTTCGGCAGGAAGACCTTCTCGTAAGATGATGGCAACACAACTACCGGTGTCCGAAGCGGGAGAAAGATGCGCCGTGAAGCCATGTGGCGGTGAAAAATCGGCGACATGCACTTCCTGAAAAAGCGCAATATCTATGTCCGCATCATAAATCATGTCGCGAAGCAGCGCTAGTTTGTGGGGCGCACGAATGGTCGCGAAGTTAATCGTTGCGACACGATAATGCTGGTGTTGGAGTCCCACAGGCACAGGTGGGGCTCCTTCTTCAGGAGCGAGAGGTCGTCGATCTTGCCGGTCCGCTGAAGAGGTTGCTATTGTGGAGAGTTTGCGGGCGCGGGCGCAACCGATGGGGGCGCCAACAGCACCGTCCACCCCAGTCCCTTCGATCTCCACGTCGTCTGCCCAGGAGACTGATACTGCGGTTGGGCATCGGCTGTGCACATCATCCGCGTGGAGAGGAGACGTAGTTTTCGGCTCAGCGGATAGGCTCTCTTTTCAACAGCGACCTGTGGGGGCGACGGCGCCAGTAAGGAGGGGTGTTCGTTGTCAGTGGTCGCCTGCGGCGGGTCGTTCGTATCAGACTTTTGGTCATCAAAGAGCGGTTTGTCGTCCATCTTCGGGTCTGCATCCCTGTTATCCATCCGTAGAATGGATTCATCAGGGGGTGTTTGGCTACGTTTCTTTCTCTTTCGTGTCGACCCTTGTTTTCGAACATGTAGTTCAGAGTCTGATTGCGGGTGGCTTTCGTCTGACTCAGGACCAGTCTGAAGGAAAGCAGAAGTCGGTACCACTCCCGAATCAACGTCCATCTCAGTAGCAGTTTCAGTCACATTGCTGTGAAGATTCGGCAGGTCAGGATCTGGCGTCTGGGGCACCTCAGAAGGAATCTCAGTAGCGGTTGCATCTACCTGATCAGACGACGTCAACGGAGCCGGAAGACCCTGTGTAGACGTGCTGCCTTCCTTGGCAACCTTGGCATATGTCACAGGGATCTGAGTAATCACCGCTGCGGACGCTTCCTCGCCGACCGGCGTCTGGATCAGGCGGCGTCGCATGCAGGCGGATCTGACGTGGCCTTCTTGTCCACAACCCGCACATGTTAGGGGTTGGCCGTCGTACATGACAATGGCTCGCACCCCGCCAATTGTCAGGTATGATGGTATATGTTTTTTCAGTTCGATTTTAACCTGACGCACACCATTAAGGACATGGTAGGTCGTGAAGGTTTGCCATTTATCCTCTACGTAACCGATGACGTTACCGTATGGTTGTAACGCAGAGACAACTTCGTCCTTCGGCACTTCAAAAGGTAGTTCAAACACCCTAATCGTGCGTAGACCGTACTCAGCGAGTTCAAGTGTTACAGCTCCGACGTGACCATCAGAGTATTTCAACTTAAGTCATTGGCATGGCGGCGAATAACATCTTCACACACCTCGGTGTTTGTCATTTTAATATGAACGACACTACTCATGATCGAAAAATGGATTCCGATAACGTGGTTAGGATATAAACGAACTTCTTCACGTAAGAACGTTTCAACTTCATATGCACGAGGTCGCGCATGTTCAGCTGGGAAGGAAACTTTAAGGGTCGCACGGCGGTAAGCGCCCGACATGTTGTTTACGGTGGACGGACACAAGCCTTAAAGCTACGACGCGGAAGTAAACAACGCCTGCAGCGGAGCACTGGCCGGCGCGCGGGGCCGTCCGCACGCTGCGACGGCTGAGAGCCGACTGCCCAGTGCTTAGTGTATTCATCTCTTGGTCTCCCTCTACGATTTTTACCCTCCTCGTTGCCCTCCAATACTAAATTGGTGATACCTTGATGCCTCAGAACATGTCCTACCAACCGATCCCTTCTTCTTGTCAAGTTGTGCCACAAACTCATCTCTCCAATCCTATTCAATACCTCCTCATTACTTATGTGATCTACCCATCTAATCTTCAGCATTTTTCTGGAGCACCACATTTCGAAAGCTTCTATTCTCTTCTTCTCGAAACTATTTATCGTCCATGTTTCACTTGCATACATGGCTACACTCCATACAAATACTTTCAGAAACGACTTCCTGACTCTTAAATCTATAGTCAATGTCAACAAATTACTCTTCTTCAGAAACGCTTTCCTTGCCATTGCCAGTCTACATTTTATATCCTCTCTACTTCGACCATCATCAGTTATTTTCCTTCCCAAATAGCAAAAATCCCTTACTACTTTAAGTATCTTATTTCCTCATCTAATTCCCTCAGCATCACCCGAGTTAACTCGACTACATTCCATTATCCTTGTTTTGCTTTTGTTAATGTTCATCTTATATCCTCCTTTCAAGACTCTGTCCATTCCGTTCAACTGCTCTTCCATGTCCTTTGCTGTCTCTGACAGCATTACAATGTCATTGGCGAACCTCAAAGTTTTTATTTCTTCTCCATGGATTTTAATTCCTACGACCCCTCAGAAGGATGTAGGTTGCAGTTGTTACTCAGAGGTGAAGAAGCTTGCACAGGATAGAGTAGCATGGAGAGCTGCATCATACCAGTCTCAGGACTGAAGACCACAACAACAACAATCCTTGAAGATAATGCTGTGTTGCAGAGTAATCATGGAGAAAATGAAATACCAAACATGATATGGCTGCGCAAATCACCACCGAACCCCCGCTATGTTTCAGTGTTCGAAAGTAAACCCGCCTCGGGAACAATGTGAAACAAGACACATTCGATCAAATGAAATTCTGCCATTGCTCCATACTCCCGGTTTTATGACTTCGGCGTCACGTCTTCATCTTACTCGCATTTGCGTCACTAATGACTTGATTTTGAATTCCAGCTTGCTTCAAGTCCCTGCTTCTGGAGTTCCCTTCGTTCTGTTTTGGTGCTGAGAGGGTTCTCTAGTGCGCTATTCAAGTCTGCAGTGACTGTTGCAGCTATTATCACAATTTTCTTCAATGATCATCCATCATGATCAGTCAACATACACTTTCGTCTTGGTCGACCTGTAAAACATCTTGTTCTTGATGTTTCGTTGCCAACTGCGGGCAACGCTTTCAGAGTATAGTGCGTGCCACCGGTCGCCTAAAATTCAATATTCCTCGTCAGAATTGCTGCAGTGTCACCATTTCGTAATATTTTCAGATAAAAACTTTTTGTAATATACTTAAATATATGCTCAGTAACTACCCGAAGTATAACTTTTCTGTCACCATTCCTTCCGCCCAAAAAAATTGTCAAGGAAACGCTTTTTTCAGGCCGTTACAGTGGTGATACCTTTTAATGACCGTTCAGATCATAAGAGGAGCGTATCGCGCGTGCTTCCTATCCACTGTCTGTCTGGTCGCGAGCCTAAGAGGTGTCAAACCGAAGCAGAGCTCGCCACAGGGGTGGGTGTCACGCGAGGGTGTATCACCAGCGACGATACTTGCCTCACAAAAAACCGGTAAAGGCATTTACACGGGCTCGTTGTCGAGGCAAACAGAAGCGCGCGACGGTTGGAGCCGCGGCGGCTGACGGCACCCGAGACAAAGGGTGGCGCCGAATGCAGAGCGGAAGAGAACAATGAGCGCGCCGTAATTCGCGTCGTAGCCGAGATCAAAGCGCGCGCCTCTTCCGATGGGGATACCGCGCGCAGAAAAGAAACTGGATGGAAGATGTCGGGATCTGTGTTCGCCCTGATGTGGCGGGAAGGCGCTCCGTAGCCGCAGGTCTTATTGACATGAAAAGAAGTCCCCATTTGTCGCCGACGCGTTCACCCTCAGGAACGCAGCCGTCTGGTAACAAAGCTGTGACGAGCGCTTAAATAAAAGTCAGAAGAGATGAAAATAAAGTCTGCGTCATGGTCTCACATTCCCTGGCACTTAAATTAACTGCTCTGTTGACAGTGTGTAAGTAAATGGTGTGCTATGTAATCATACCACAAATACAGTGTGGGGCAAATGAGAATGGCCCGGAGAACAGAGTTCCGGGGTACAAAGAAACACAAAGAAACTAACTTGACTACGGCATATACTGAAAGTGACCACCATTCATCTCTTGGCACTTTTGTGCCCTGGTCGGCAAACTGCTGAGGTGGATCGACTCTGGACTGCTGAAAGAGTTGCATTGTGTTGTTGTGGGTCTTCAGTCCAGAGATTGGTTTGATGCAGCTCTCCATGCTACTCTATGCTGTGCAAGCTTCTTCATCTCCCAGTACCTACTGCAACCTACATCCTTCTGAATCTATTTAGTGTATTCATATCTTGGTCTCCCTCTACGATTTTTACCCTCCGCGCTGCCCTCCAATACTAAATTGGTGATCCCTTGATACCTCAGAATATGTCCTACCAACCGATCCCTTCTCCTAGTCAAGTTGTGCCATGAATTTCTCTTCTCCCCAATTCTATTCAATACATACTCATTAGTATGTGATCTACCCATCTAATCTTCAGCATTATTCTGTAGCGCCACAATTCGAAAGCTTCTATTCTCTTCTTGTCTAAACTATTTAATGTACACGTTTCACTTCCATACATGGCTACACTCGATACAAATGCCTTCGGAAAAGACTTCCTGACGCCTAAATCTATACTCGATGTTAACAAATTTCTCTTCTTCAGATACGCCTTCCTTGCCATTGTCAGTCTACATTTTATATCCTCTCTACATCGACCATCGTCAGTTATTTTGCTTCCCAAGTATCAAAACTCATTTACTACTTTAAGTGTCTCATTCCCTAATCTAATACTCTCAGAATCACCCGATTGAAACCGACTACATTCCATTATCCTCGTTTTGCTTTTGTTGATGTTCATCTTATATCCTCAAGACACTGTCCATTCCGTTCAGCTGCTCTTCCAGGTCCTTTTCTGTCTCTGACACAATTACAATGTCATCGGCGAACCTCAAAGATTTAATTTCTTCTCCATGGATTTTAATTCCTACTCCAAATTTTTCTTTTGTTTCCTTTACTACTTGCTCAGTATACAGATTGAATAACATCGGGGATAGGCTACAACCCTGTCTCCCTCCCTTCCCAACCAGTGTTTCCCTTTCATGTCCCTCGACTCTTATACCTGCCATTCTGTACAAATTGTAAATAGCCTTTCGCTCCCTGTATTTTACCCCTGCCACATTCAGAATTTGAAAGAGAGTATTCCAGTCAACATTATCAGAAGCTTTCTCTAAGTCTACAAATGCTAGAAACGTAGGTTTGCCTTTCCTTAATCTATTTTCTAAGATACGTCGTAGGGTCAGTATTGCCTCACGTGTTCCAACATTTCTACGGAATCCAAACGCCGGCCGCGGTGGTCTCGCGGTTCTAGGCGCGCAGTCCGGAACTGCGCGACTGCTACGGTCGCAGGTTCGAATCCTGCCTCGGGCATGGATGTGTGTGATATCCTTAGGTTAGTTAGGTTTAAGTAGTTCTAAGTCTAGGGGACTGATGACCACAGCTGTTGAGTCCCATAGTGCTCAGAGGAATCCAAACATCTTCCCCGAAGTCGGCTTCTACCATTTTCTCCATACGTCTGTAAAGAATTCGTGTTAGTATTTTGCAGCCGTGGCTTATTAAACTTATAGTTCGGTAATTTTCCCATCTGTCAACCCCTGCTTTCTTTGGGATTGGAATTATTATGTTCTTCTTGAAGTCTGAGGGTATTTCGCCTGTCTCATACATCTTGTTCAGCAGATGGTAGAGTTTTGTCAGGGCCGGCTCTCCCAAGGCGATCAGTAGTTCGAAAGGAATGTTGTCTACTCCCGGGGCCTTGTTTCGACTTGGGTCTTTCAGTGCTCTGTCAAACTCTTCACGCAGTATCGTATCTCCCATTTCGTCTTCATCTACATCCTCTTCCTGTTCTTAAAGACTATGAGGGTTGTTTCGATACGCCTTAGACTTGAAGGTTCCCATACAAGGTAATCGCATACTGCAGATCAGGAAACTGTGTGGCCGGCTGGGGCAGCTACCAGACTGCAGGTCCAGGTGGAATGTTCGTCCGCATGATCTACATGATATGCCGGTCTCCTGCGACAGACGTAAGGTTCACTTGGTATGACTCTGAAGCATTTTCTGGTGAACTGCAATCACATTTTCTGGTCTGTGGGCACGTTGCGGGTTGTATTTTGACCTGTTCAGAACAGATCCAGTCTGACGTAATTTTCAGACTAACTTTCCACAACGAACAACCGCTGTTCCAGTGTGAGTACCGTCGTCCCTATCGCACTGCTCACTCTCACACTAACACAGCTCACACAACGCTCTAAACCTGTGTGGATCATGTGGCGGGCGTACACGTTGTGTGTGTGTCACGGGGTGCGGTTATATGCATACATTCACATCCAATAGTATCCACACATCCGTGCCATTTTATTTTCCCCACTCTGTTTTAGCCGCTATTGAGAGACAGTGCGACACTGGCTCTAATGGACCGAAATCGGCGAGGAACACTGACTACAAGTTTCCTCAGGTGAACCATATAAGCTGAAACCTCTCATTGATGGTTAGATCCAGCATAGGATTACGTACCAAATTACGAGAATGTTGCCTGCTACGTTTCACGCCCTGTTTGAAATAGCCACAGACTTTTATATTTGGATGGGGACGAAGATCAGGTGATACAATGAACCAGTCAATCTGCGGTAGTGTGCTCAAGTGCTTGTCAAACTAGGAACGTAAGCACACTGTCTGTGAGCACGACTGTTGTCATCTTTGAACATGATAGTATCTGCGGTATACTCATCCTGAAGGAGTAGGAGAAGGAGCAACAGCCCGACATTGCTCAAGCAGACGGAAGTATCAGCACGAACCAGCTCTAGGCGTAAACGTTTTGACACTGTCAGTTGATCACTGTGAGTGTGGGTGAGCTCAGTGCAAAAGTGTAACAAAAGTGCAGATCAACATGCCTCCATTACCCCGTAACATTATTAAGGAGCACTAGGTGAACGCAACATACCTGTCAGAGTTTGATCAAACGGTTATGATACTGAAACAAATTGACTACGCCAATTTAGCTAAAGCGAAGACTGCTGACGTAATGGGCAAGACCGATTAGGTAATTACAGATGATGTCGCAAAGCAAAGCCACTCCTCGTCACCATAAATATTCCTCTCAGCTAGCTTAGATTAGCCGATCAGTAGGATTGACAGCTTTCGCAGTTCTCCGATTATTATATTGTAACATATTGTGTGAGATTGTTCTAGTATTGCGTATACTCCTAGTGCCTGACGGGATGACACCCAGTCCATAGCCACGGATGACTACAAACCAGCATCTATTACTGAAGACGTCACTTATGAGTACTCCAAGAATCAAGGAACACGGTTCCTATTCAAGTCACGACCCACTCCGAAACTTCAGTACTGTTCTGATAAGACGACCTACCGAACCGGCGGGCCAAGATTAGCATTCCACACTACATCATG
The DNA here is from genome assembly GCF_021461395.2 of Schistocerca americana. NCBI lineage: Eukaryota > Metazoa > Arthropoda > Insecta > Orthoptera > Acrididae > Schistocerca > Schistocerca americana. The sequence continues at coordinate 156,794,040 of NC_060119.1, read as the reverse complement.
GCGTCCGACATTACGGTCCATGTGAAGGCACAACACGGAAAGTGACCTGAGATGGACCGAGTAGCTACAAGGCAGCGTGTGAGCCAAATATCCAAGCTCCATGGCTGCGGTCTCATCCGTGGTAGACCAGCCAATTGGAAACGCCTTGTGATTCAACTGGTGGGCTACCTGCCACAGTTAGTCATCGGCCAGCGCTGATGCAGCAATCTTCGGGAGTCCTGCGTCTGCCTCTGGATCCAGCAGATTCCATTCCAGCCTACGAACCCACCAGCTGCCGCAGAAGGTGGCTCTGAGCACTATGGGACTCAACTGCTGAGGTCATTAGTCCCCTAGAACTTAGAACTAGTTAAACCTAACTAACCTAAGGACATCACAAACATCCATGCCCGAGGCAGGATTCGAACCTGCGACCGTAGCGGTCTTGCGGTTCCAGACTGCAACGCCTTTAACCGCACGGCCACCTGCCGCAGAAGACAAGGCGGCGAGACGTATTCTGAGGAATGAAAGAATGTTTATTGCGTCTGACAACGTGACAGAGTTTTCTCGGCATCCGTCCTAAAGAAACAATAGGGGTTTCCCGCCCAAGAGTGGGCGACCGTAACTCTTCAGCCTTTTACGTCCAGTTTTTGTGTTGATGGCCCCAGTGAAGACCTGCAGATTTGCTTGCTGTGGTGAGTAATTGTCCTCTGGCGGTACGCTACTCCAAACATCCACTGAATGCAGTTCTTTTCAAAATGTTCAGTGTTGAAATGGATCTGCATTCACCGACAGCAGAATTTCGTGTCGCGTTTGAAACCAGTCGTTACTTGCAAGATATGACACTCGTCTCCAGCCCCTATAAGTTAAGATCTCTTTACGTACTTGGTAACATAGTGTCACATGACTGCGAGTAGTACATCACTCTGTCTACACATGTTGGATAGTCCGTGTTGGTACACTAACACATCGGGCGAAATCACTGACTGGGTGGCCATGATTACCTCCAGACAGCCCGCATCTCGTGGTCGTGCGGTAGCGTTCTCGCTTCCCACGCCCGGGTTCCCGGGTTCGATTCCCGGCGGGGTCAGGGATTTTCTCTGCCTCGTGATGGCTGGGTGTTGTGTGCTGTCCTTAGGTTAGTTAGGTTTAAGTAGTTCCAAGTTCTAGGGGACTGATGACCATAGATGTTAAGTCCCATAGTGCTCAGAGCCATTTTGAACCTCCAGACAAGAGAGCTCCTATCTGTAATTCTATCGCCGGCCGCGGTGGCCGTGCGGTTCTGGCGCTGCAGTCCGGAACCGCGGGACTGCTACGGTCGCAGGTTCGAATCCTTCCTCGGGCATGAGTGTGTGTGATTTCCTTAGGTTAGTTAGGTTTAAGTAGTTCTAAGTTCTAGGGGACTTATGACCTAAGATGTTGAGTCCCATAGTGCTCAGAGCCATTTGAACCATTTGTAATTCTATCACGTCTTCACTGGACTCACCTTGCTTCCATGATTCCACACGCCTGCATGGTGCATACACAGCACTTCACTGCCATGACTTGCGTCAGCAGTAGTGGAGGGCCACATCAACGCGTAATACCGGTTCTCTGTCTATAGCGCTCTACAGTCACCGACCTGCGCAATTTTGAAGGAGCGTTCAGTGAGCTGTCCGGTGAGCTTCCGACAGAGAATGATTCCAAATTTGTCTTCAGTTACCTGGGAAAGTGCACATCTGATAAACGACACCTGTCGTCGTGTGAAAAGGTGGGCAATCTTTTGTTGGAGACGATTAATCGCAGTCGGAATCAGAAATTATCTAGAAAGGTGAAACTTTATCACCCTAAGTTTCTACAACCTTCAAGATGACACAAATCTAGTGAGCAAGACGTATTAACTCCCCTAAGTTGCATCATAACGTAACGTTTATTTAAATGCCATATTTTCTCATGCAGTGCTTTTTATGTATAAAGCAATCAATATTGCCAGTTTTTTACTGTAGTTTTATACTTGAATTACTCCATCTCTAGATCTTAAATATGTAATATAGGATGGTAACCGTCACGAAATTCTTACTGGGTCTCGGATCTTGTTTCCGCTCTGGGATCCTGGCTTTTCGCGTCTGTCGCGTAAGGTAAGCGGGCAACAGGACTTCGTCCTCCTTTTGCTTAACCTGCTTTGACCTCCTTGCATGTCATATCTCGTAGTATTTATTAACGTATCCATTCACGCGGAATATTGCTTGAAGTTCATTTAGATTTTTCCTGTATTTGCTTATTCGATTAGCTCATGCTGTCAGCGTAAATAAAACAGCATTCTATTGTGACAGATGATGGTGCTGAAGATCTGCGACTTGCTGAAGATCGACGACGTGTCGAATCGTGAGAAAATTGTGAACTGTCGCGCTCAGATTTTATCTGTGGTCTTATTAAAATTATTTGACAGTTGACATTTCATGGGTTGGAGCTGGTTTCCTCCAATCAGAACGCTCGGCGTCACGCCCCAACTGTTCTCCTATTCCAGATGGTGACAACAATTGGTCAGTTCACTTCTAATTTCATGTCCGGCTCTCTTTCTTGAAATGTTGGATCCCGAATTATGGGCCTGGCACTTTCATGTCGTATTTCATCATAAATGATAACCACAACACAAACAACATGCACACCTAACTATTCTGATGAAATACACACGTTTCATACGCAACATTTACTAAACGCCACTGTATACTTCCGCGCGAGACGCGATTCAGCGTCACATACGCTGTTATTGTAACCACAGAGATCGGCTTATATTAGGTAAGCTCGGCACGACATTAAGTGAAACCGAGTATCAGAAGGCTGATTCATCATTGCGACTAGCTTATCACAGTTAAAAATATAACACCTTGGGTATGTGTTGCAGTTTAGAGCAATGGTCAGCGTATTAACTTGCCATGTTGAATATCGTATGTTCGAAGCACGTCAAATGACATGAAACATTTTTATTTCTGAATCTAATCAAAAGAATTTGACTATAATTTTTATTCAGTTAAATGATTTCAGTGTAATTTTCTATTTGTTACTCTTTGCCACGTTATTTTCATCATGTATTGACTTTTTTTGTTTGCTCTTCTTTTTCTACCCAATCTTTCGTTTTTCGTCTGAAAACTGTTTGTGTCGCCTGTAATCTGCAACCAAGTGCTAACGTGGACTGCTCGTCGGTTGGCAACGCGGGAGCTCTTGTAGCCAGTGACAGGATAATTTGGGACAAGCAACGATGACATTACAGTTTGCTTTTAGCGCTGAAACTGAACCTTTTCTGTCTTGAGTTTGTTCGTGGAGGTTAGGTTTAATAGCAGTGAAGAAAGGGACCGCGTTTTTTGTTCTGCCGCACATCGTTTCTTGAACACATTACACATTACGAAGTTGTGATTAGCTTAGGACATGAGTTTAAATTCAGGGCTACTAAACGCATAGTCTGCAGCAGTTCAGTCATTAGTGATTTCATATCAGCTTTTGAGAGAGCGTCTCGCATTTTCGACTTACATTGCGGCGGCCACTTTCAATACTGTCCCGCCCTGCACGTTAACAGCATTTGTGAAATGACCTGCCGCGTTTGTGACACCTATAACCGACCGGAAACTGGCGGCCGATGTAGCAACACCGTAGCAGCATGTGACAGACGTCAATTATCAAGTAATTTTAAGCGAACTGTAGTATTTTGTAGAGACAAGAGTGATTCTGATTCAAACCTAAATTTAATACGACGTTTTAATTTCCTTTCCACCTAACAATACTCTACAACTAGCACGTTTGGATACCCATATTCAGTATATACTAAATTCCATCAGTTGACTCCATTTCTTTCATCTTATCCAGTTTTATGATTCTTGTACCATATTCTTCCTCTGACAACCCCATGCCTATCACTCGTTCTGTTGTGAGCTAGTTTCATTTCGTTTCTTACGTTCTATTCGCTTAGTCTCCCCTTTGTTCACAAATTGTGAACCCCCCACTCTTTTCACTTCTGTAGACTCATAATGACGAACGGTGAGCCCATATTTTCATTGTTCCTTCGCAAACAAACTACATCCTCCACGCTACGCCCTCACAATAATACAAAGGCATGCCTTCCCACAGTATCACCGACACATCTAAGTCTGCGGACAGTATCGATCTTTACTTCCTCTGAAACAATGAAGACCATGCCGCATGTATCTTTTTTCATGCATTGTACCTGTGTAGTGTCGATTGAATGACCCACGATGTGGGTAACATCGATATAATTTTTTTTTTGTCATCAGTATACTGACTGGTTTGATGCGGCCCGCCACGAATTCCTTTCCTGTGCTAACCTCTTCATCTCAGAGTAGCACTTGCAACCTACGTCCTCAATTATTTGCTTGACGTATTCCAATCTCTGTCTTCCTCTACAGTTTTTGCCCTCTAAAGCTCCCTCTAGTACCATGGAAGTCATTCCTTCATGTCTTAGCAGATGTCGTATCATCCTGTCCCTTCTCCTTATCAGTGTTTTCCACATATTCCTTTCCTCTCCGATCCTGCGTAGAACCTCCTCATGCCTTAACTTATCAGTCCACCTAATTTTCAACATTCGTCTATACCACCACATCTCAAATGCTTCGATTCTCTTCTCTTCCGGTTTTCCCACAGTCCATGTTTCACTACTATACAATGCTGTACTCCAGACGTACATCCTCAGAAATTTCTTCCTCAGATTAAGGCCGGAATTTGATGTTAGTAGACTTCTCTTGGCCAGAAATGCCTTTTTTGCCATAGCGAGTCTGCTTTTGATGTCCTCCTTGCTCCGTCCGTCATTGGTTATTTTACTGCCTAGGTAGCAGAATTCCTTAACTTCATTGACTTCGTGACCACCAATCCTGATGTTAAGTTTCTCGCTGTTCTCATTTCTACTACTTCTCATTTCCTTCGTCTTTCTCCGATTTACTCTCAAACCATACTGTGTACTCATTAGACTGTTCATTCCATTCAGCAGATCATTTAATTCTTCTTCACTTTCACTCAGGATAGCAATGTCATCAGCGAATCGTATCATTGATATCCTGTCACCTTGTATTTTAATTCCACTCCTGAACCTTTCTTTTATTTCCATCATTGCTTCCTCGATGTACAGATTGAAGAGTAGGGGCGAAAGGCTACAGCCTTGTCTTACACCCTTCTTAATACGAGCACTTCGTTCCTGATCGTCCACTCTTATTATTCCCTCTTGGTTGTTGTACATATTGTATATGACCCGTCTCTCCCTATAGCTTACCCCTACTTTTTTCAGAATCTCGAACAGCTTGCGCCATTTTATATTGTCGAACGCTTTTTCCAGGTCGACAAATCTTATGAAAGTGTCTTGATTTTTCTTTAGCCTTGCTTCCATTATTAGCCGTAACGTCAGAATTGCCTCTCTCGTCCCTTTACTTTTCCTAAAGCCAAACTAATCGTCACCTAGCGCATTCTCAATTTTCTTTTCCATTCTTCTGTATATTATTCTTGTAAGCAGCTTCGATGCATGAGCTGTTAAGCTGATTGTGCGATAATTCTCGCACTTGTCAGCTCTTGCCGTCTTCGGAATTGTGTGGATGATGCTTTTCCGAAAGTCAGATGGTATGTCGCCAGACTCATATATTCTACACACCAACGTGAATAGCCGTTTTGTTGCCACTTCCCCCAATGATTTTAGAAATTCTGATGGAATATTATCTATCCCTTCTGCCTTATTTGACCGTAAGTCCTCCAAAGCTCTTTTAAATTCCGATTCCAATACTGGGTCCCCTATCTCTTCTAAATCGACTCGTGTTTCTTCCTCTATCACATCAGACAAATCTTCACCCTCATAGAGGCTTTCAATGTATTCTTTCCACCTATCTGCTCTCTCCTCTGCATTTAACAGTGGAAATCCCGTTGCACTCTTAATGTTACCACCGTTGCTATTAATGCCACCAAAGGTTGTTTTGACTTTCCTGTGTGCTGAGTCTGTCCTTCCGACAATCATATCATTTTCGATGTCTTCACATTTATCCTGCAGCCATTTCTTCTTAGCTTCCCTGCACTTCCTATTTATTTCATTCCTCAGCGACTTGTACTTCTATATTCCTGATTTTCCCGGAACATGTTTGTACTTCCTCCTTTCATCAATCAACTGAAGTATTTCTTCTGTTAACCATAGTTTCTTCGCAGCTACCTTCTTTGTACCTATGTTTTCCTTCCCAACTTGTGTGATGGCCCTTTTTAGAGATGTCCATTCCTCTTCAACTGTACTGCATACTGCGCTATTCCTTATTGCTGTATCTATATCGTTAGAGAACTTCAAATGTATCTCGTCATTCCTTAGTACTTCCGTATCCCACTTCTTTGCGTATTGATTCTTCCTGACTAATGTCTTGAACTTCAGCCTACTCTTCATCACTACTATATTGTGGTCTGAGTCTATATCTGCTCCTGAGTACGCCTTACAATCCAGTATCTGATTTCGGAATCTCTGTCTTCCCGTATCTCCCGGCCTTTTCCAAGTATACCTCCTCCTCTTGTGAATCCTGAACAGGGTATTAGCTATTACTAGCTAAAACTTGTTACAGAACTCGATTAGTCTTTCTCCTATTTCATTCCTTGTCCCAAACCATATTCTCCTTCCCCTACAACTGCATTCCAGTCGCCCATGACTATTAGATTTTCGTCCCGATTTACATACTGCATTACCCTTTCAATATCCTCATACACTTTCTCTATCTGTTCATCTTCAGCTTGCGACGTCAGCATATATACCTGAACTATCGTTGTCAGTGTTGGTCTGCTGTCGATTCTGATTAGAACAACCCGGTCACTGAACTGTTCACAGTAACACACCCTCTGCCCTACCTTCCTATTCATAACGAATCCTACACCTGTTATACCATTTTCTGCTGCTGTTGATATTACCCGATACTCATCTGACCAGAAATCCTTGTTTTCCTTCCACTTCACTTCACTGACTCCTACTACATCTAGATTGAGCCTTTGCGTTTCCCTTTTCAGATTTTCTAGTTTCCCTACCACGTTCAAGCTTCTGACTTTCCACGCCCCGACTCGGAGAACGTTATCCTTTCTTTGATTATTCAATCTTTTTCTCATGGTAACCTCCCCCTTGGCAGTCCCGTCCCGGAGATCCGAATAGGGGACTATTCCGGAATCTTTTGCCAATGGAGAGATCATCATGACACTTCTTCAATTACAGGCCACATGTCCTGTGGATACACGTTACGTGTCTATAATGCAGTGGTTTCCATTGCCTTCTGCATCCTCATGTCGTTGATCATTGCTGATTCTTCCGCCTTTTAGGGGCAATTTCCCACCCCTAGGACAAGAGAGTGCCCTGAACCTCCATCTGCTCCTCCGCCCTCTTTGACAAGGCCGGTGGCAGAATGTGGCTGACTTCTTATGCCAGAAGTCTTCGGCCGCCAATGCTGATTATTTATCAAAATTTAGGCAGCGGCGGGGATTGAACCCGGGACCGAAGACGTTTTGATTATGAATCAAAGACGCTACCCCTCTTTTTTTTTAATCTCATTTTGTCCGTTTTTTGTTCGTTGCTTCTGCTCGGGGCGGACATCGTAAGACATCCGTTGAAGTTCGTTGTTGATCGATTAACTCAGTTTCTTTATTACAGAGGGTTGCTAACCCTCTGACCGAATACGCTGAGCTACCGTGCCGGCGAACCCCTAGACCACGGGTTGACCCTTCGATATAATTATATTTCCCAAATTCAGAGCTCACCCTAATAGAGCTGTTCCACCAGTGAGACGAATAAAATAAAACGGAAACTATAACAAAAGATTCGTGGGAACAGTAACTCACACACTTCTTAGAATTCAGTTGAGGGCAGCACTCTGAGGGACTGGTACCAAATAAAAAAAGAATTAAAAAAACTATATAAACGTTTCATGAACAAATCAAATGGCTCTGAGCACTATGCGACTTAACTTCTGAGGTCATCAGTCATCTAGAACTTAGACCTAATTAAACCTAACTAACTTAAGGACATCACACACATCCATGCCCGAGGCAGGATTCGAACCTGCGACCGTAGTAGCCTCGTCATTAAGAAGCACTAAAAGAAATGTAGAGACGACATTTCGACCGTCTTTGTAGAAGTCGTCTTCAAGGCGGTCTATCACAATCTTTCTCATGTGCATCAACTTGGGTGTCACTACAAATATCAGGGATAACGTTATGAAAAACTTATGGTGGTTTAGGAGCAGGGAAATATGGATGAAAGACTACTGACCGAATGACAGACAGAAGATTAAGGTATCAAATCAGTTACTATTTGAGTTGTAACCAGTCACCTTAACACAAGAATTTTTTTAGATTTTCAGCATAAAAATATCTTATCTCATGGTACTGACCACCGAGTTTATTTCACAAGAAGTACACTTTTCTCTAATAATTTCTCATCACAAACACCCCACGAATGTAATAAAAATTGTCAAGACAGAATTCACAAGCACGATTAGCTGTTGCAACAAATAAATGCGCTAAAAGTAGAGGCTACAATGTAAATAAGAAAAATCGCTAAAAACTCATTCTTTTTAATATTGTTTTACTTCTCAAATGTTGTGAGCTATATAGAGTTTTTGTTACCATACGCCATTTTCATCGTTTGCCTCTCTTGTCGCATTGGAGTATATTCGTATATTCGTGTGTGTAATAATACTTTTTGATATCTGACAATGTAGAGCATATAGAAGTTACCACTCATTGAGTGCTCAACCCGCTCTACGCGTTGCCTCCCACTACCCTATCCCCACTCCGAACCCTGGACCGTCAAGTGGTGGGATGTCTTGCGCGCAGTGCCTCAACGGTGCAGATGACTATACTGTAGGAGTACCCACAACAAAGTTTTTCTGTGGAACGACTACCCTATAGTTCCTGAAGGGGGGTAGCAGCCTTTTGAGTAGGTGCATGGATGATAATCTCGATTATTGATTGATCAAAATTACGAGGTGTGTTTTCTAAGCAAGTACCGTTTTGCCACTACGCGGCCGCAGCGCTGCGGTCGGCGTTCTGCGCATGCGCACTGGGTACCTACATCTGTTTTCTGCACACGGACGCCATTACAGTCTGATCCTTCCTTGCTTACGTTGTCTACTGAGTGTTTAAGATGCCTCCGATAATCGTGAGCCCCGCCGACTGTGACGTACGGTCTGTTATAAGATTTCTTAGTGCTAAAGGCCTAAAAGCGATCGATATTCATGGTGAAATCTGTGCAGTTTACGGAGAAAACGTTATGAGTGATGGACTGTTAAGAAAGTGGGTGCGAGAATTTAATGATAGCCACGCATGATGAACAACGGAGTGGGTGTCCTTTGGTCGTTAATGAAATTTTGGTGCAGGAAGTGGACAATAAGGTGAGAGAAAACAGACACTTTACGATTTCCTCCTTGTGGGATGACTTTCCTAACTAAACCTAACTAACCTAAGGACATCACTCACATCCATGCCCGAGGCAGGATTCGAACCTGCGACCGTAGCGGTCACGCGGTTCCAGACTGAAGCGCCTTTAACCGCACGGCCACACCGGCTGGCTCTAAACAAGGCTGCTGGAGTGGACGACCTTCCCTCAGAATTATGGGCGTCTTCAGAAGAGCCAGCGAGGGCAAAACTCTTGAATGTAGAAACACCCTCTGACCTCAAGAAGAATGTAATAATACTAATTACAAGGATTTCAGTTGCTGACAAGTGTAAGTAGCGCTGAATTACGAATTTAATATGTCATGTGAGTAGCGCCGAATTATAACTTTAGTATGTCATAGTTGCAAAAGCCTGACGGGAACTACTCCCTGAAAAACGGATTAACTGTTTAAGGTCGACCTCGGGGAAGAGAAGTGTAGCAACACACGAGGCTATACTGACCTTATCACTTGCCTTAGAAGATGGGTTAACGAAAGACAAACTTACGTTTTCAGCATTTGTAGATTTGGAGAACGCTTTTGATAGTGTTGCGTGGAACATACTCTACGAAGAAGATATCAGGAATAAAATACACGGAGATTGGATATTCGCAAATTGTGCAGATACCAACTTGCTGTGAAAGGTCGTGAAAGGGAAGCAGTTGTTGAGTACGGAGTGAGACTGGGTTGTAGCCTGTCCCCGATGTCATCTGTACTTTGAACAAGCAGTAAGAGTGGCAAGGAGTTAGGAGAGGAAATTATCTTTCAGGGAGAAGAGATAAAAATTTTTAAATTTTTCGATGTTATTATCTGTCTCAGAGATTTGCTGATGGACTGAAGTGCGGGGAGTAAAAACTGTAGATTAAGGTCGAAAACAATAAGCCATCAAAATGGAGATAGTTAGCAGTGGTTTTTAGAGAGACGAACAGACTTCCACACGATAGACTAACATAGAGAACTGCGTCAAACTAGTCTTGGGAATGAAGACCGCGACAACAGACACAGGTTGATGCACTCACCACTTCAGTTACTTGGAAACCCTTATATCTCCGCCAAGACAAACCCATTAACGTTTGTAAGTGCTTGAGAGTACGTCACAAAACAACATTCAGCAATCAGTGCAATTTATTCCTATGGAATACGATAGGCGTACGATAAGAAGCCAGCGAATGGTAGGACAGTGTTTTTAGAAAAATTATTTTCGCAGTACATCCGTACCATGTGGTAAGTATTACTATTCTGCTTATACTGTCCAGATGCATGAACAAGTTAATGATCTGCCCTGATGACGGATGAGAATCAAATGTTATAAGGCGAACAGCTGTAAAACACAGAAATCCGTCGTAGCCAAAAAGTGAGTCTCGAGGAAGTTCAAGTGTACATCAGTGCGACAGAAGTAACTCATCATGCGCAATCATGCCTGTGATACAGACAAGATACTTTCATTTCGACAGAACCAAATCCAGAAGTGAACAGAGAGAGAGCGAATTTCTTCGGAAGTTACTGTAGCGCAGACACCCTGCTCGTAAAAACCTGCTGTACCATCAGTAGGCCGTCATATTTTGAATGAAGAGGACATGTTACCTTGAAAGGTGGCTACACTGAGTCACAGCGCCAGAGAGTGCGCCAAAGATTATTATTCCGCCGCCTCCACTGGTGCAGTAGTAGTTGGGAGGATGTCGAGGGCAGTTGTTGTTCTATTGGGCGACAGAGTAGATGCTGTTCCGTTGGTGTAATGTACAGATGGAAGAGGTTGCAATTGTCGCAGTGTATTTGAGAAAGGAGATGGACTTTTGATATATGATGCTGGTGCATGGGGGCTTAATTAAAAAGGAAAGACTATAAATGCAATAATTTTAGTAGCTGTGTGACAGGCCCTGACTAGTATTAGCACGCAATCTGACTGCATAAAATAAAAATAAAGAATGACAAGGAATTTCCATCAACACAATTGATTCATTAAGTCCCCTGCAACTATAAAAGCTACAAAACAACAAAGCACAAGTGTAACTGTTCTGTGTGTGGTAGTGTGACTCAACGTACATGTATCTCGTTCGGTTCTTTCTCAATACGACAAAATACACTCCTGGAAATTGAAATAAGAACACCATGAATTCATTGTCCCAGGAAGGGGAAACTTTATTGACGCATTCCTGGGGTCAGTTACATCACATGATCACACTGACAGAACCACAGGCACATAGACACAGGCAACAGAGCATGCACAATGTCGGCACTAGTACAGTGTATATCCACCTTTCGCAGCAATGCAGGCTGCTATTCTCCCATGGAGACGATCGTAGAGATGCTGGATGTGGTACTGTGGAACGGCTTGCCATGCCATTTCCACCTGGCGCCTCAGTTGGATCAGCGTTCGTGCTGGACGTGCAGACCGCGTGAGACGACGCTTCATCCAGTCCCAAACATGCTCAATGGGGGACAGATCCGGAGATCTTGCTGGCCAGGGTAGTTGACTTACACCTTCTAGAGCACGTTGGGTGGCACGGGATACATGCGTACGTGCATTGTCCTGTTGGAACAGCAAGTTCCCTTGCCGCTCTAGGAATGGTAGAACGATGGGTTCGATGACGGTTTGGATGTACCGTGCACTATTCAGTGTCCCCTCGACGATCACCAGTGGTGTACGGCCAGTGTAGGAGATCGCTCCCCACACCATGATGCCGGGTGTTGGCCCTGTGTGCCTCGGTCGTATGCAGTCGTGATTGTGGCGCTCACCTGCACGGCGCCAAACACGCAGACGACCATCATTGGCACCAAGGCAGAAGCGACTCTCATCGCTGAAGACGACACGTCTCAATTCGTCCCTCCATTCACGCCTGTCGCGACACCACTGGAGGCGGGCTGCACGATGTTGGGGCGTGAGCGGAAGACGGCCTAACGGTGTGCGGGACCGTAGCCCAGCTTCATGGAGACGGTTGCGAATGGTCCTCGCCGATACCCCAGGAGCAACAGTGTCCCTAATTTGCTGGGAAGTGGCGGTGTGGTCCCCTACGGCACTGCGTAGGATCCTACGGTCTTGGCGTGCATCCGTGCGTCGCTGTGGTCCGGTCCCAGGTCGACGGGCACGTGCACCTTCCGCCGACCACTGGCGACAACATCGATGTACTGTGGAGACCTCACGCCCCACGTGTTGAGCAATTCGGCGGTACGTCCACCCGGCCTCCCGCATGCCCACTATACGCCCTCGCTCAAAGTCCGTCAACTGCACATACGGTTCACGTCCACGCTGTCGCGGCATGCTACCAGTGTTAAAGACTGCGATGGAGCTCCGTATGCCACGGCAAACTGGCTGACACTGACGGCGGCGGTGCACAAATGCTGCGCAGCTAGCGCCATTCGACGGCCAACACCGCGGTTCCTGGTGTGTCCGCTGTGCCGTGCGTGTGATCATTGCTTGTACTGCCCTCTCGCAGTGTCCAGAGCAAGTATGGTGGGTCTGACACACCGGTGTCAATGTGTTCTTTTTTCCATTTCCAGGAGTGTATTTTAAACACCATTTACAATGAACTAATTGCAAAACCGGAAATACTATAATTGCACACAGAAACCAAAATTACAAGTCTAATGAATGAACACGAGCCAGATGCTTTGTTGACTGTACCTGTGACCAAGAGGCATTGTCATTAAAGAAAACTGTAATACATTTTTACCTCATTATATATTGACGACAATTTTCCATTACACCAGCATCATAAATCAAAAGCCCATCTCCTTTCTCAAATACACTGTGATAATTGCAACTTCTTCCATCTATACATTACACCAACCGAACAGCATCTACTCTCTCGCCCAACAGAACAACATCTGCCCTCGACATCCTCTCAACTATTACTGCACCAGTGGAGGCGGTGGAATAATAATCTTTGGCGCACTCTCTGGAGCTGTGACTCAGTGTAGTCACCCTTCAACCTCTAGGACATACAGAAATGATCCGTCACCACGCCAATGTATGGAACGCAAGGAAAACAACAACACGGGCAGAAGCAAGGGGAAACTGTAGCCATTATTTTTCCCGAGGACATGTAGCTCTGCTGCAAAGTTAAATGATGATGTAATCTTCTCGGTTCAAACAGTCTTGAGGTGAAATAGTACCCCGTTCAGACCTCCATGCAAGTTTATTTCTACTCAGGTTGATTCTATGTTTACTATTAAAAACAGTCTTGATCACGATTTATTTATCAAGGTAAATATTTATAAGAGATTGATCACTGCTGTTCCCATAATGCATTCAAAAGTAATTGATTCTATGTTATTGAGGTACATACTGTAAACGGCACGCAAGAGAAACCGTCAGCCTGATGTCGCCATCCTCCGTGTGCTCTCGCAAAACAGTAAGTGCCGAACACGACTTTAAATTATTACTCATCATTTACTAATATGTAAATCGGATTCAATGGGGGCGAAGTGCCTCTAAATTAATCTGCTAGTGTGTTATAGTTTGGAATATTATTGGGGCGCAACCATCTCATTCATCGGCCACCAGTCTATAACCATAATGAGTAAGTTACTAACTACATTGGCTAGCTGCCAAGTGGAAATGATCCTGGAAAATGCTAGTCTAATTTCTGTTGCTCATACGAGGCACAACCGCACTAATGTACACATGTCTTAGTACGTAGCCAGTATCAATTGCTGATGTAGGACCTATGAAGAAAACACTATAAACAAACAATTATTTGTTTGCTGTTTTTGTGCTTTCTTTCACACTTTCACTTCTATCCAGCCTTTAACAGAAGTTTAAAGTATTTTTTTACTATCTCACAAACCCGGCGTCGCCACGTATTCTTTTTCCCGATTTTCTATTAGAAAAGGAGACAAAATACGGACCGTGTTTATAGTAACAGCGAAAAAATTTCATTTTCATGTATTCGTGAAAATACGTTAGAAATTATGAAATATTCTTACAAAGAAAATGCGTGATGTCCTAAGTGCAGTATATAAATTAAAAAACCTAGTATCCAAAATACAAGTTCTGTCTAACGTTTATTTAATTCAGAACGTGATTATAAACAATATTACTAGTTGCGTGTACAGGCAGATGGGCGTAGCTGCTTCGCGTGTCTACATCGCAACTTTATAAATGTCTCTTAAGGAAACGCCTCTTCATAGCCTATTGTTTTCATCCACAGACGTTTGCGCTTCACAGTTGAAAGCTGTCAAGAGCGCTGCCAGCTGTAAGTGATTTCCTTCAGTTGAGTGAACTGCAGGAGTATCTTGGTAGCCAAGAATAAAATACTACAATTTCATGCATGATGCGTCATTTTTTCATGCATCTCAGTGTTTATGATGTCATATCCCTTGAACTATGTGTCGTACAGTGATATAGTTTTGCAGGTACAGATATCGAGCAGATGTGCATACTGGCTGCAAAATATGCTGCGGATACACTTAGTAGCGAAGAAGTAACAAATTTAAACGTCATGCGAAATGCGGCTGTTTTTCGCATCTAAGTGTTTATGACTTCGTATCTCCTGACCTATGTGTGGTAGCGTGATATAATTATGTAGAGGCATTTAACAGCATATGTGGTTACTGCCTGCGAAATTTATTGTGGATAGAATTTGTAGTACATTAGTAATAAACTTAAACGTCATGCATGATGCGGTAGTTTTTTACACGTCTCCACCTTTAAAACAACTCGCTTCGACCTGTCAAGAAAGAGCGGGTTCAGTTTTATTGTTGAACAGCTATAGACCGCTAGAAATCATTCAGCTTGACACACACGTGTTGCGGTGCAGCTTTTTTTCATTTCGGAAATCGACATACCCCTGTATTCGTAAGCTAACATGGGAACCTGTTTACGTTTTTTTGGTGAATAGCAGTAATAGTGTCAGTCCATTTGGACGTCATATTACGTAAATTCTGGAAACAGTAATTCTGTATTTTATTGTTGTTGTTTTTGTTGTTCTTGTTATTGTTGTGATCTTCAATCCGATGATCGGTTGTGATGCAGTTTCCATGCTAATCCTATACGGGACTCTACATTTCTGCATAAGTACAGCGTCTCACACAGTAGATACATATGAACCAGGATCTATTGGTCAAGTCTATACTTCTAACTACTTTTGTTTATGGCAAGACTGTGTACAAAGGAACTATTGTTCACTCCAGTAGCAATGCGTCTGATTCCCTCTTCCTCTTAACATTGTTGTCAGATTTTTCCGTAATTTGAATGATTGTTTTTTAGTAAAACTGTGAGTGAACACAGTCACTTGTAGTAGAAGTACCATCGGAGGGAATACTGTTTCGTTAGAGACCGTGAGATATCTTTGTGGAAAATATGGATGGGGCTGTAAGAGTGTCAGATGTCATGTGATATGACAAATCACATCAGTTCCCTGTCTAACGACCTCGTTGTCGATAGCACGTTACAATTTAACCGTACTGCCTTCTTTACTTTATTGAGAGAGGTATAAATGATATTAGCAGAAAACTCATGAATACATCTCTCGAAAGGCGTAATGTTTTCCGGCTTCACAATCAAGAGCCTACTACTAAATTCAATGTGCGCAGTTGTCATACACCGGCTTGCGGAGTATGAGTGTACACAGAGATAAATGTTTAAACTTAAATTTTCTGCACTGAAGATGGCCACATCGTAACCGAAATCTGGATAAGCAAAATGTTTAAATGTATGTGAATTAAAATAAGGGACCAAACTGCTGAGGTCAACGGTCCCTAGACTTACAGCCGGCCGGTGTGGTCGTGCGGTTCTAGGCGCGTCAGTCTGGAACCGCGTGACCGATACCGTCGCAAGTTCGAGTCCTGCCACGGGCATGGATGTGTGTGATGTCCTTAGGTTAGTAAGGTTTAAGTAGTTCTAAGTTCTAGGGGACTGATGACCACAGATGTTGAGTCCCATAGTGCTCTGAGCCATTTGAATCATTTGAACCTAGACTTACACACTACGAAACGGAGAACGCAAAACACTTTCTTTTGCAATATTACTGCCATGCGGCTCGAAGAAAATAGGGTAGCTAACGGCTGAGCGAGAGAACTAACTAGCCGTAGCACACATACCGCCAGTCCCAGGATACGGCAGATAAAAACTGGCGCGAACCTTTATTTAGGTTCAATGCATCAGTTAAAAGTTTCCCCGTGTTTCTTCCTTCATGCGTGTAGAAGATGTTCTCTCCTGAAACCGAATGGATCTTTCTGAAACACCTTGTACGTGCTACATACTTCTTAGTACAGTGCTGAAGTTGCGGCGTGGCCTTCCACGCTTTCCTGTAGTCCTGATGGAGAGCAGTAATTAACTCTGTCGAAAATAACCAACGCTCTCAAGTTCACTCTACTTGCTGGATGGTAAAGTGTTGAGAGGGTATGCATTTTCCGAGAGCTCTCATGGAGCTGGTAGGGCCACCTGCGCCTGAAACTCGTCCTCCCCAGTGCAAAATTCGCCGGTACATGCATTTTCTCTCAGCAAGCTACCGCGCAGTGAGCGGCGCAAATTGTTTGACTCCAGCGGTATTTGTCACCTTTATCATTCCATCCACAGTTGGTTCACGCAAAAATTTGAATGCCACAACCTTCCGTATATTTAAAAATTTCTGTTATTTTGTCAATTTTATCCTGCCACTATATATTTGCGTTTAAGTTAATATCTTTTGAGGAGAGATCCTCTCATATTAAAGCAATGACAAATACAAAATTTTCTTGTAATAACAAAAGTATTTCATTTCATTTCGATTCAGTGCCCTCGCTTTCCCATTTGATGTGTTTCTGGTACAATAAACATCAAAGATTGAAAACTTGCCTTACTTTATTTATTTTTAAACTGGGACTTCATATGACACAACGGCCCTGGATTTATGCCCTGAAATGTTCAACCTGACCCACATGTAAGTAAACGTTATCTGACTGTGATGACTAAAGTTTCCGAGTAGCAAGGATTTTCGCATAGGTCAACGGATGAAAAAGGGTCTAACCAGAACCAAGACAAAAGTAAACTCGAGTCGACGCCACAGACTTTATGTATCTACCGACTTTGTAAGTAAATAAACTGTACTCGTGTCTCATAGGTGCCATTTATGCAATGCAAGTCTTTTTGCTATCTGTACTTTGCACTACCTAATAATAAGAAAAATCCTGAACTTGTTTGGAAACAGGAAATATCTCGCTGACTCCGTTTCCTTGCACGAATGTAATTCGTAATTGTGATCACTTCTCAGATTACTTCACACTTGTTTTAGATGCAATTAATATGAATGGCGTACTTTCCGAGGTAGTTCTTGAGTTAACACACGCGGACTTGTGGAACACATAGAAAGTTCTATTAAACAAACGGAAGGGAAAATCCCGACGATAATGACAGGCTCATATACACTAAAGAGCCAAAGAAACTGGTACACCTGCCTAATATCGTGTACGGCAACCGTGAGCACGCAGAAGTGCCGCGACACTACGTGGCATGGACTCGACTAATGTCTGAAGTAGTGCTGGAGAGAACTGACACCATGAATCCTGCAGGGCTGTCCATAAATCCGTAAGAATACGAAGGGGTGGAGAGCTCTTCTGAACAGCGCGTTGCACGGCAACCCAGATATGCTCAATAATATTCGTGTCTGTCGAGTTTGGAGGCCAGCGGAAGTGTTTAAACTCAGAAGACTGTTCCTGGAGCCACTCTACAGCAATTCTGGAAATTTGGGGTGTCGCATTGTCCTGCTGGAATTTCCAAAGTGCGTCGAAATGCACAACGGACATGACTGGATGCAGTTGATCAGACAGGATGGTTACATACATGTCACCTGTCGGATTCCTAACTAGACACATCAGGCGTCCCATATAACTCCAACTGCACACGCCCCACACCGTTACAGAGTCTCCACCAGGTTGAACAGTCCATGCACGATCCATGGATTCATGAGGTTGTCTCCATACCCGTACGAGTCCATCCGCTCCATGCAATTTAAAACTAGACTCGTCCGACCAGGCAACATGTTTCCAGTCATCAACAGTCCAATGTCGGTGTTTACGGGCCCAGGCGAGGGGTAAAGTTTTGTGTCGTGCAGTCATCAAGGATACATGAGTGGCCTTCGGCTACGAAAGCCCATATCGATGATGTTTCGTTGAATGGTTCGCACGCTGATACTTGTTGATGGTCCAGCACTGAAATATACAGGATGTTTTACCGGTCGCAGCCATGTCGGAGATCTGACATTCACGATACACCCATGAAATGGTCGTTTGTGAAAATCTTGACTTCATCGCCACCTTGGAGATGCTGTGTCCCATCGCTCGTGGGCCGACTATATCACCACGTGCAAATTAACTTAAATCATGATAACCTGCCATTGTAGCAGCAGTAACCGATGTAACAACTGCGCCAGACACTTGTCTTACATCGACGTTGCCTGTTGACTACAATTGGATAGAATTGAATATATAATTGAATATAATTGAATATGCATGCCTATACCAGTTTCTTTGGCGCTTCAGAGTGTAACAAGTCGGTCGACCGTATGCTCCTGCATTCCACGCCGAATAAAACAGATAAAACAAAATTGCAAAATATTATTGATTGCTGAAACACCGTCTTAGAGTGGAAGGACATTGAAATAAACCACTTGAAACCTTGGCTGAGTCAACAGGAAGTGAATATTGATCCCCACATGTTCTAAGAAATTGAAAGCGCGGGCGTCGACCTAACCTTCGCACACAAAATACAACTGTAAAATGTAATGCAGAAAGAAATCTAATTCTCCATAATCCGAAAGACCACGTAGTTTACATTCACGTGAACGCAGAGCACCTATGCAAAACCAGCAACTATCTCGCCATTATCCGGAACGAACTCAGGTTAACGTGCTTATTTCACCATCATAAAACAAGCTATCTACACTCCGAGGAAAATTGGAACCCTCAGGTATCACAGCAGCAGGACCAGCAGCAAAGTGCGTTCATGCTGTGGGCAATCGGCTTCCAAATCGATATGGGTCGCCGCTCCCGAATTGTTGCAGAGATCGCTCTTCCCGTCAATATACCGGGTGTTCGTTATAGCTTGGGACAACTAAATATCTCGAAAACGACGCATCGTTCGAAAAAAAATGTTCTAGGCGAAAAGTTAATATTAGTGAAGGGGACTTCTGTCTGTGCTACAACTGGCCACCTCCTAACCAATCCTCCTGCGACGGCGCGGCCAGCATTATATTTTCAAATGGGAATCGTCTATTTTTATTGCATATTCGTATATGAGTACAATTTACGAAACAATTGTTTTCCATTCGTGATAGATGGCGCTGTAATCGAATGTGCCTGTTTTTGTAATTGCAATTAAGAACTGCCGAATTAGATTTAGCATGTCTTATTCAACACAAATTTAAGCCACTGTGTTCATAGGATTGATGTTTATGTTCGAATTTTATTTTAGCGTTGCAAAATTCGATTGTACAGTAGAAATAATGTAGCTAGATATATCGCATTCCGCCAGCAACAGCAACGCAACTCAAAAATGAAATACGTGGGAAAAATGGACCTAAAGAATCAATCACCGTATAATACCTACATTGAAACAATATATGCTTCCTTTCAATTTCGAGTAATTACTATTCGTAGTAAATTGTATGAAATCTTTTCGTTCACATTGGGCATTTCACGCGTATTTTACAGTGACCCAGAGATACCATTTTTAGACTTGTCACTTTTCTTGCCGGGTAGCAATATGTATGCTTTGCATTTTCTACCTAGATACACCGCGATGGTAAACAGATATCTAAGACTGATAAGTGACTGTCGTAGCACGCACGAATATGCTGATGAAAAGCGTTAGCATCAAAACAGACTTCTTTCAAGATTTTCTTCAGAATTTACAATTGTGTTCTATACTGACTGTAAATTCTACAAGCAAGGCGATCGATTTTTTTTTCTCTCGTAATATCATAATGTCACTGCAGGTGAAAACAATCCATGTTTTTTTATGTACACACATCTTTTACTTTTGCTGAGCAGATCTTTAATTTACATCGATTACTATCAATTATCACAGTTTTATGAGCATTTATGTTAGGCTAGCTTCATAAAACTTCAGAATTCTTCCATCCCTTTCTGAATCTTTACACCAATTTTATTTGCTCAGAGTTACAAGCAACTCTTAAATACATGCATCTGTCCTATTATTGACCCTACGGCAAGACTGAACTCGTGGCATTATCTTATATCTAATCGAGTGATCGACTCAAATATACATTGTCTGCAGTGGAAATCGTTACAGCACAAACACCAGCACAAAGTACTAGCAAAGGGATACTGCAGTATCTATGAGTGTTGTAAACGATGATCAAAATTTCCAGTATTTCTTGAAAATCCCCATTTGTCTGAAGCGAATTCATTGTATTCTCCCAAACTTACCATCTTGGCTTCGGTATCTAGGTGAGGCTACATCGGCACTTCTTTTATGCAATGAACCATCACTAGTGAACGTTACGTTTCAGTTTTGGGACAATTTGTCGCCACATAGCTAGTGGTGGAGAGTAGACCAGGCACCGAATGGTTGAAGCAAGATAGGGCCAAACCACCGAACAGGTGTTTCACTTTCCTGATGAATGCTTCGGGAATAGTCAGTGTTAGATTCTTGCAGATTTACTGGCGAAGGGTCTGATTGGCATCTATGTTTACCCGATCTGACTCCTGGGGCCAACGGGACACAGTGTAAAATACTGTCTATCGGAACCATCTCACCACACTGGACGAGCCCGAATCAGCCATTGTGTGGTATCTGAGTCCATTTCCGTTGAGACACTACAAGACGTGATGGCAAATTTGAGTGTTCGTTGGCGCCACATCCGTACAGTGAATGGTGAACATTTCGAAAAAATTATGATTCTGATTGCAAAGATTGCTTGCAGGGCATGAGTTTAAAATTATGTACGATGATACCGTACGAGTTGCACAGTGTACAGAGCCATCTATTAGCAGCATTTCGATCTACTTTTGAACTTCTGTATAACTTTTGTGTAAAACTGTTACAGGATTCACAGTAAATGGTTCAAATGGCTCTGAGCACTCGGGACTTAACTTCTAAGGTCATCAGTCTCCTAGAACTCAGAACTACTTAAACCTAACTAACCTAAGGACATCACACACGCCCATGCCCGAGGCAGGATTCGAACCTACGACCGTAGCGGTCCCGCGGTTCCAGTCTGTAGCGCCTAGAGCCTCACGGCCACCCCAGTCAGCTCACAGTAAATACATCTTTTGTTGGACTCGTCTGTTGATTTTAGTTTTCGAGATATTTAATTTTCAAATCTGCGACTCCTTCGCTAGGCGCTCTGTATCTATAAAAATGTCATGTGACTATGGCCTATCGTCGGGTAGACGGTTCGCCGGGTGGAAGTCTTTCGATTTGACCCCACTTCGGCGACTTGCACGTCGAAGGGGATGAAGTTATGATGATTAGGACCACACAACACCCAGTCCCTGAGCGGAGAAAATCTCCGACCCCGGCGAGAATCGAACCCGGGCCCTTAGGATTTACATTATGTTGCGCTGACCGCTCAGCTACCGGGGGCGGACTCTGTGCTATGCAAAGTGGTAACACTGGCTTGTTCAATTATTATGTATCAGTTGTGAGTTTTATTTTCCAAGACATGTGCTGCGGTTTCCCCACTGCTTCCTCTTCAATAAATACAGTAAACGCCTTGTCCCCATTCCCTCTTCCTATTTCTGATGCTGGGTATATGCTTGCCTAAAAAAAACTGATCTGTTTCGTTTCTTCTCTGCACAATATTAAACATTGTTCTCAGGGCATTTCAAGCATCGTAAATCTGTTCTTCCGTAACTCTTGACCGAAAACGTGGTTTGGTAGAGGGTGATGTTACTTCTTCGCCATTACGGGGTATTTTGTGTGCCTTTGTGCTTTAGATGGGCGGCTTAATGCTAACATGTTAGGGTCATCTGCACGGAAGAGGGCTAAAGCAAACATTGTTTGCAGTTAGCACTGGATAAGAAAAAACTGTGCAGTGAAGCAGAAGAGGATCCTGTTATTTACGTCAGCTGCTTACGTTCCCATGTGCTCTACCATAACAAGCGTTTGCGCGGTAATCGAGGCGCACTATTAGAAGGTCTTACCACGTCATTTTTGTCCACTATGCAGTGTTCATGCTTCTTCTGAATATTTTTCAAAATTGTTTGTTTTCCTATGGGGTAATGTCAGGGTTAGCTGTCGTTGTGTTCGAAGTACCTCTATTGACTAGTTGATCTGCAACCTCATTACGACAAATTCAAACCTGGACCAGTTACCATTGAAATTTTACTTCCTTCTCTCCCTTTAATAATCGTTAATTAGGTTTGAAATCAATAACAAAGAATTTTGCAAACAATAAAAATGCGCTTCATATGTAGAAGACCAGGATCCAGAGGCAAGCCTTACATTATGTACCTACGGAAATAAGACCGAAGACAGGTGATTAATGTATATAAGAAAGTTAGAAGAACAGACCAGCAAAATTACAGACCAATATCCGTAACTTCGGTTTGCTGCAGGATCCTTGAATATTTTCTCTGTTCGAATATAACAAATTATCTTGAGACCGGGAAGCTTCAGCGTGTTTCTATAAACCATAGTTCGTGCAAACTCAGCTTGCTCTTACCTCACATGATACACTGCGAACCATGAATGAAGGACAATAGGCAGACACTATATTTCTTGATATCCGGAAAGCATTTAACACGGCGCCCCACTGCAGGGTGTTCACGAAGGTACGAGAATATAAAATAGATTCACAGATATGTGAGTGGCTCGAAGACTTTTGAAATTAGAGAAGCCATTATGTTATCGGCACGAGTGCCCCAGGGAAGTGTTATAGGACCGCAGTTGTCCACTATATATTTCAATAATTTGGCGTACAGAATGGACAGAAATCTGCGGTTGTTTGCTGATAATGCTGTGATGTACGGTAAAATGTCGAAATTGAGTGACTGTAGGAAGATACAAGATGGCTTAGACAAAACTTCTACTGGGTGTGATGAATGGCAGCTAGCTCTAATTGTGGAAAAATGTAAGTTAACGCGGATGAGTAGAGGAAACAATCCCGTAATGTTCGGATGCAGCATTAGTAGTGTCCTGCTTGACACAGTTACGTCATTTAAATATCTGCGTGTAACGTTGCAAAGCGACATAAAGTAGAAGGAGCATTTAAAGAATGCGGTAGTGTAGACGAATGGTCGACTTCTGTTTATTGCGAAAATTTTAAGTAAGTGTGGGTCGTCTGTAAAGGAGATGGCATTTAGTATAACACTAGCGTATATGTCACTCTTCCCTAAAAACCGAACCTCTAGTCCTGTCACGGGAAAAGCCACATAGAACACTCACGTATAACACTCTAACGTGAAACACGCTAATGTTACCCTCTGAGAGGATTTCGAGGATTGACCGCGCGTGGGTCTAATGAACAAAGGTATCGGATTATAGTTTTGAATTTGGCGAAATTAACAAAAAAAACCTAACAGACTTCAACCTTGTGAGTTAATGAAAGTGGCGAAATCGTAACTGAAGAAAAAAAATGAACGGTTGCCAGCCCTATTAGGCACATTAATTTGGAAATACATGTTTAAGAAAATTTAATATTGGTTATTGGAGATACTTTCGTTGAGATTTCCCTTTGAATAGCAAACAGAATACAATCTGACACAGTGCACTCTGAACTGTACGTAGCATCAGTTACCAATAACGCACACACCAATAAATTATAGAAAGTAATTTTGCACCAAGCTCGTAGTAATGACAGCTACACTCAAGAGCATTACATAATCATATACTGAAATATTACTGTATGAAGGGCGTAACTAAATTTGGACATGAGGGGCTTTTATATTCACTGACACGAAAAAAAAAACAATAAATATGAATAATATAATAAATGCACTGATTAAGCTCATATACATATATCAGTTTTCATTAGCAACAGTAATAGTTCAATTTTGAACTACTGGGTGGAGAATATGATAGGGACCCATAAACTAGTAGAGTTTCACTAATCAACTCTCTTTGATTATTACCGTAGTTAAGACTAATTCCAGAAGCTAGTCATTCAATTCGCTTAGAGTATTTCGAAATTTACTTTGCAAAACAATAAAATGCAACACTGTGCATAATTAACTTAAAAAATGGAACCATTCATGATAGAAGTCAAAGCCACACTATTTTCGAAAACGAGCATAACTTATTTGCCTTTTATCACCTGTGAAGCAGGTACTCTGTACAATAATATTTACACAATCTTGCACTGTAATCCTACAAAACTATATATTGTAATAAGCAAAGGATACTTAAACAAAAGCCTATCCAACTTCACTTTTGTGGTTTTAATTTTAACCTTTGCTACTCCTTTTACATTAGACAAAAGATCACTTTTAAGCACTTGAATGCAAGAATTACTCATTTAAATCACGATACTCGGTTTTAGTAGCACTTAGGTGAGGACCCTGCATAGGTTCGTAATCAAGATAGAAAATATGGTTCCGGACACGAATTTTTGTTTTTGTGATTATTATTAAAAGAACACAGAAATTAGCTCGTCCATGCCCATAGACATTACTGAACGTATGAAGTTTGTGAAGCAGTGGCGAAGATTTAAGGCAAGCGACATGGCGGCTAACTGTACTCATAGCTCTTGATGTTCGAATGCTCTATAAAATTTCTTGGCGTCGTATTTTCAACATATTAGAGCCATTCCTTTATGCCGATAACACCGAATAATAGCCAGATCCACATCCCAGGCAAATCCTTTGTAAAGCAGCTTCCAATCACCTCTCTTAGCACCGTCGAGGTGTACCGTGCTATGGCTAGCCACATACAGCGTGCCGTTCACACAAAAGGGGCCGCTCAGTTCGACTGCCAAAACCACCTTTACATCGCGCCATGCCACTTCCGTCGCAAGGAGACTTCCCTACAGCTTATACATGTTATAAATAAAAGTGTCCTAAGCAGGAAGCAGCTTTCAATAAACATGTTCTTTTTATGAACATACTCATATTATAATAACTTATCATTTTAACATATCCTTTCGCTTTTTTCATACATACATTGCAAAACTCTAATTTCCTTGCCACCGAGGAGTTTAAATAACGCAGAATACAAACTTCATAATTGCAGATACACAGTTGCATAAACCTACTTTAATCGATATAAGTGTTACAATAGAATAAGGGTGGGACATATTATTGAGTACTGCTTGAGTATTTGGGCTCCGAACCAGGTCGAACTGAAGGAAGCCATCGAGATATTTCAGAGGCGGGCTGCTATACTTGTTACCGGTAGGTTCAAACAACATGCAAGTGTTACGGAGATGCTTCGAGAACTCAAATGGGAATCCCAGAGGGAAGGCGAAGTTTTCGAGAAACACTAAAGAGCAAATTTAGGGTGCAGTTTTTGTAGCAGACTGCAGAACGATTCTGCTGATTCCCACATACACTGCACGTATGAGCAGGCAAGATACTAGCAATAAGGTTCACACGGAAGCATATAGGTATTCGCTTCTCCCTCACTCTGTCTGCGACAGTATCAGGAAAGGAAATAACTGGTAGTGGTACAGGGTACTCTGCCCCAAGCGCGGTACGGTGGCTTGCCAAGTCTCTATGTAGCTGTGGATGTAGATGCATACAAAGCAGTGAAATCTGTAGAGAGATGTGTCTTGGGCTATACGTGGACAGCCAGAAGAAGAGAACTATGACCGTACGGCACATTTGTCCGGATAAAGTTTTTCATCCACATGTAACCCATTTAAAAACACGTTGCGAAGCCCAATTACTGTAAATGTGCTGAAAACAAATTTTTCATAATATGCTAAATAATTACGACTTCCAAAACTAGCTAGCATCACTAAGAAAAAGTAATAAACGAAATTTTATACAGTTATACGCAGAGGATGTTGTGACTGAAAATGGATATGAAAAGGGAGTAATAAAAGATTATGATGACTGAAATAAAACTTCATTGAGGTGTTTGTGGTTATACGAAAATAAACCACATGGAAAATGACAAGAAGTACGCGTCTTCACGATAAATAACAAAACTGGAGACTTCAGACAATGAAGGCATTAACATACATGACGTGTCAAACGGGTTGTCCTATTTCCCTACATTCCTACAAGAATGAAGAAAGAATCTTATAGTAAATAGCATTAGAATCAGAACTGAAAATAGCTTTGTTAGACTTAAGATTAGATAAGGCAGAAGGGATGGATAACATTCTATCAGAGTTCCTAAAATCGTTGGGGACAGTGACAACAAAACAACTATTCACGTCGGTATGTAGAACGTGCGAGTCTGGCGATAAACCATCTGATTTTCGGATAGACATCATCAACACAATTCCGAAGATAACGAGGGCCAAATGTGAGAATTATTGCACAGTCAGCATAATATCTCATACGTCTAAGACTCTGACAAGAATAATGTATAGAAGAATGAAAAAGAAAACTGATGATCTGTTGTATGGTGATCAGTATGGCTGTAGGAAAGGCGAATGAAACAGAGAGGAAATTCTGATGTTCCGGTTGATAACGGAAGAAGACTAAAGAAAAATCGTGACACGTACATAGGATTTGACGACCTGAAAAACGACAACGTAAAATGGTGCAAGAAGTTCAAAATTATGAGGAAAATAAGGTGAAGGGATAGGGAAAGACGGTCAACACAGTATCTACAAGAACCACGAGGAAACAACGAGAGTGGAAGACCAAAAATAAAAAGCTCGGATTAAAATTGATGGAAGACAGGGATGTAGTCTTCAGCCTCTACTGTTCAATCGATACATCAAACAAGCAATGACAGAAATAAAAGACAGTTTTAAGAGCGGGATTACAATTAACAGAAGATATCAAAGTTAAGATTCGCTAATGAAATTGCTCTACTAAGTGAAAGTGAAGAACAATTAAAGGAATGGAATGAACAGTCTAATAAGTGCAAATCATGGATTGTGAGTAAATCGAGGAAAGACGAATGTAATGAGAAGTAGCAGAAACAAGAACAGTGAGAAACATAACATCGTAATTTCGGATCATGGAGTTGTCGTATCTAAGCAGCAAAATAACTCATGAAGAACGGAGTAGCAAGGACATAAAAAACTGACTAGCACTGTCGAAAACGGCATTCCTGGAAAAGTGAAGTCTATTAGTATGAAACACGGGCCTTTATATGAGGAAGATTTTTCTGAACTGTACGTTTGGAGGGCAGCATTGTATGCTAGTGAAACATGGATTGCGGGAAAACCGGAAAGAAAGGAATCGATGCATTTGAGATGTAGCGCTACAGAAGAACGTTGAAACTTAGGTGGGCTGATAAGGTAAGAAATGAGAAGTTTCTCCGCACAACCGAAGAGAAAAGGAATGTGTGGAAAACACTGACAGACAGGACGATAGCACATCTGTTGAAACATCAGGGAATAAATTCCATGGTACAGAGGCAGCTGTAGAGGATAAAACTTTACAAGAAGTTTCGAATACGTCCAGCAAATAGTTGAGGTTGTAGGTAGCAGTTGCTACTCTGAAGATGAAAAGATTGACTGGAGCGGAAATCGTGGGAGTCCACAAAAAACCAGCGAGAAGACCGATGACACAAAGAAATGTGTATCTTAAGTATTTCATCGAAACTACAAGTTTGCCTTGGCTCCAATGGTACGTTTCCAACTCTCCCTGGAGGCACCACCTTATCGTAGCACTGTCTGTGCGGGTGGGAGAGTTTGCGTGTTCCAGTGATGCTGAGAGCTATACCGGTGGTAGCGTAGCAACTGGCAGGTTCAATCTAGCCGGTCAGGTCTCAGCAGAGGAGCCAGACGAAGTGTGCCTCACAACGACCTACCATCCTTTCCTCCCTTTCCCTTCCAGTCCCTTCCCTTTCCTTCTTCCCTTCTGTCAGTCTCTTCATCGGTGTAGGAGGCTGGTAATATCGATAGGTAAACACTCACGGCTTCTGTACCGACGAAGCAAGGCACCTGTGATGTGCCTTAAGGGCGTATGTCAGGATACTTCCAGTGGCATATGGCCATTCACTGCATCCCCTGCCTCTTGCCAGTCGTATCGGCCCTACGATCCACTGCCAGCCAGAGGCAGAGGACGAGAGAGTGGATCTGCATCTGCGCAACTGCTTGTCCACTTTAAATACCTTCACGCGCAGATGACTCCGGCAAAGTTTCAATGGACTATGAGCTTTGAAAGTCCTGCGGCGATGGAGTACTGATGGTGAGGCAAGGGTTTGGTGTACCTGAACCTTGGTTGGTGCTCTGCACGTTAGGCGGTCAGACGGTGATGGTCGTTCTGGTACTCGTGAGAGACGGGAGGACTGGTTCGGCAGCTCGTCAGACGACAAAGCAGTCCTATTTAGGATCGCTTTGCTTTCCCTAATCCAGGGAGGTGCCTAGAAAAGGTGGCCTAAACATAGCCCGTCTCAACCCAGCACAAGTGGCAAACTGCGGTCACTTGTTCACTAACATATGCGGTCAAAAAAATAATAAAATAAACAGTTACCTTAAATATCTAATGATTGGAGTCTGGAACGTCCGTACTTTACAGGATAACGACCATAATCAGTGCCCAGAGAGAAAGACAGGACTTATCGCAAGGGAATTGGCTAGGTATAACATCGACATTACCGCCATAAGTGAAACACATCTTAGTAACTCTGGACAGTTATGTGAACCGCTCGGAGGTTATACCTACTACTGGAGTGGAAAATCATCCACTGAAAGGGCGGAAAGTGGGGTAGGCTTTGCCATACGCAATAAATTGGCATGTTCACTAACAGAACTCCCAAAAGGTATCAGTGACAGAATAATAACACTCAGGCTTCACCTGGCATCCAAGAAATATCTTCACTTGATCAATGTATACGCACCTACATTGCCATCTCCGGATGAAGAGAAGAACAAGTTCTACCAAGACCTCCGACATGTCCTTAGGGATATTCCTTCTGCAGATAAACTTCTGTTACTTAGTGATTTTAATGCTCGTGTTGGGAATGATTTCAGTGCTTGGAATGGAGTCCTCGGTCGCCATGGGATTGGAAAATGCATCTCGAATGGTTTGGATCTTCTAACTCTATGTGCCGAGTTTGAACTCTGTCTGACAAATACATATTTTCGTCTGCCTGAAAAATATAAAACGACATGGATGCATCCGCGATCTAAACACTGGCACCTTCTGGATTATGTGATAGTACGGAAAAAAGATCTTGGTGGCGTACTGCTCACACGTGCAATGAGAGGCGCTCAGGGATGGACAGACCATCGACTCGTGAGGTCCAAATTAAAGATAACTTTGAAGGCACCACGCCGAGCTTCACACAAAATACCAACAAAATTGTCCTGCAAAATCTTGGCCTTTGATCAGACTATGAGAGCAAAATTGCATGAAAAATTTGGTGTCAATGGCCTTTTGATATCTGAATCTGCATCTGTAGATGAACAGTGGAGTGCATACGCTAGCAGACTGCGTGGCTGTGCTTCAGAAGTCTTGGGAAAGCCTCAGAAGAAGCACCAGGACTGGTTTGACGACTCAGATCCAGAGATCAGAAGGCTAATTAATGATTTCAGAACCTCTCTTCGCACCCCTGATGATAACAAGCGTAGAGCAGCGCATTACAATCTGAAAGTGAAGGTATGTGCTCTCAAAGACAGTTGGTGGGCAAATAAAGCAAATGAAATACATTTATATGCCGACACACACCAAACGGGCAGATTCTTTGAGTCCCTGAAAACTATCTTTGGTCCAAGAGTTGGGAAGATAGTACCAGTCTATAACATAGATAAAAGTTGTCGGCTGACGCAACAGAGTATCATCCTGTCTCGATGGGCGGAACATTTTAATGACGTTCTTAATCCCGACCATCAGACAACCGATATTCCATACATAGAAGCACTTGAAGACCTGCCAGATGAGGAACAATTTGCGGATGCCCCTTCCTACAATGAATTCATTTCAGCACTGGCTAAGCTGAAAAATGACAAAACAGCAGGATTAGATAACTTGCCATCAGAGCTATATAAATATGGGGGGCCAAACATCAAGAAACCATTGTTTGCTCTGATCTTAAGGATTTGGGAGTATGAAATGATTCCGCAAGACTGGAAAGATGCTTGTATTTCCACGATCTATAAAGGCAAGGGTGACATATCAGACTGCAGCTCCCACAGGGGCATTTTTCTTCTCTCAGCAGTGGGAAAAGTCCTTGCCCACATAATTAACACCCGGTTAACACACTTCGCAGAAAAACTGCTGCCAGAGACCCAGTGTGGCTTTCGCCCAAACAGAGGCACAGTGGATGCCATATTTGTTGTCAAACAAATGCAAGAGAAAAGCTTAGAGCAACATCGACCTTTGTTCATGTGCTTTGTAGACCTGGAAAAAGCTTTTGATCGTGTTCCACGAGAAGCTCTCTGGATCATACTAAAGAAAACTGGGTGCCCTGACAAAATTGTCAGTTTGATTCGGCAGTTTCATGAAAACATGATGGCAAAAATCCGCCATGAGGACAAGCTCTCAGAACAGTTTCCCGTGACATGTGGTGTAAAACATGGCTGTGTTCTGGCTCCCACACTCTTCTCACTTTACTTCGCAGTTGTTATGAGAGACGCGACCAAAGCCTGCAGTAATCAAATTAGTCTCGACACAAGGACAGAGAAAATTGTCTTCAACATCTCTCGCCTCAGAACAAAAAGTCGCGTAACCAAACCATCCATCTTAGAGATTCTCTACGCGGATGATGTATGCATGATGGCTAATTCTTGCGAACCTCTTCAGACTTACATAAATCTGCTAAATGCCTCCTGCAGAAGATTTGGCTTAGCCATTAGCATCACTAAGACGCAAGTTCTCAAACAGCCACTTAGAGGTCTTAATGCAGATGACTCCAGTATTGAGATAAATAACAAACCCTTGCAAAATGTGTCAAATTTCAAATACCTGGGAAGCCAAATTAGAAGTGACAACAGCCTGACAACGGAAATCGCAGCGCGTATAGCCAGCGCAGCCTCAGCCTTCGGTAAGCTTAATGACCGAGTATGGAAATCACATGATCTCAAACTACAAACAAAAATTGCAGTCTACAAAGCAGTAGTATTATCCACCTTACTCTATGCCTCGGAAACCTGGTGCTGTTACAAAGCTGACATTAAGAAGCTAGATAAATTTCATCTTCGATGTCTGAGATCAATTCTGCGCATCAAATGGGAAGACCGTGTCCCAAACACGGAGATTTTGCGCCGCGTGAAACTGGCTGGTATTGAAGCTTTAATAATGAAACATCAACTGAGATTGAGTGGTCACATAGTACGCATGGATGACAGTAGGCTACCTAAAGCGGTGTTCTACTCGCAGCTCTCGTACGGGAAGAGGAGGAAAGGTGGTCAACACCTGCGATATAAAGACACCATTAAACGCCACCTTGCAGCCTGTGGCATTCCAAGCAACCGTTTGGAGGAGCTAGCATTGCGCCGATCGGAGTGGCGATCAACTGTACATAAGAGCATCGAACAATTCGAGCAAAAGCGTCTAATGAACCTGGATGCTAAAAGAGAGCTCCGTAAATCTCAGTTCAAGCCTGTCTACACGTATACTTACAACTCTGCTGGGCAACTTCACTGTGCTTCATGCAACAGGATATTCAAAGCGAAATTCGGATTCGCGAGCCACATTCGAGCCTACCACGACAAGGACAGAGAAGACTGACGGAGTCGCTGTCGCCGGACACGGCGAGGAGGACATCACGTTTCCAAACTGCATGGTTGTCGGTAGTGATCTCGTTGGTGCAGTTAGAGAAAACGATAAATTTCATTGTCCAGCAGAACAAAGCTTCTTTTTTTATGCGGCAAGGGTGAACTGCTATGCCTCACAGTAAGAGCAGTGAATGAAATAAATATGGACATGGTCGCAAAAATAAGGGACGAGTTTGACTATCGTCTGAATTGTTGTTGTTGTTGTTGTGGTCTTCAGTCATGAGACTGGTTTGATGCAGCTCTCCATGCAACCCTATCCTGTGCAAGCTTCTTAATCTCCCAGTACTTACTGCAACCCACATCCTTCTGAATCTGCTTAGTGTATTCATCTCTTGGTCTCCCTCTACGATTTTTACCCTCCACGCTGCCCTCCAATGCTAAATTTGTGATCCCTTGATGCCTCAGAACATGTCCTACTAACCGGTCCCTTCTTTTTGTCAAGTTGTGCCACATACTCCTCTTCTCCCCAATTCTATTCAATACTTCATCATTAGTTATGTGATCTACCCATGTAAACTTCAGCATTTTTCTGTAGCACCATATTTCGAAAGCTTCTATTCTCTTCTTAAACAAACTATTTATCGTCCATGTTTCACTTCCATACATGACTAAACTCCATAAAAATACTTTCAGGAACGACTTCCTGGCACTTAAATCTATACTCGATGTTAACAAATTTCTCTTCTTCAGAAACGCTTTCCTTGCCATTGCCAGTCTACATTTTATATCTTCTCTACTTCGACCATCATCAGTTATTTTGCTCCCCAAATAGCAAAACTCCTTTACTTCTTTAAGTGCATCATTTCCTAGTCTAATTCCCTCAGCATCACCCGACTTAATTCGACTACATTCCATTATCCTCGTTTTGCTTTTGTTGATGTTCATCTTATATACTCCTTTCAAGACACTGTCCATTCCGTTCAACTGCTCTTCCAAGTCCTTTGCTGTCTCTGATAGAATTACAATGTCATCCGCGAACCTCAAACTTTTTATTTCTTCTCCATGGATTTTAATACCTACTCCGAATTTTTCTTTTGTTTCCTTTACTGCTTTCTCAATATACAGATTGAATAACATCGGGGAGAGGCTACAAACCTGTCTCACTCCCTCCCCAACCACTGCTTCCCTTTCATGCCCCTCGACTCTTATAACTGCCATCTGGTTTCTGTAGAAATTGTAAATAGCCTTTCGCTCTCTGTATTTTACCCCTGCCACCTTTAGAATTTGAAAGAGAGTATTCCAGTCAACATTGTCAAAAGCTTTCTCTAAGTCTACAGATGCTAGAAATGTAGGTTTGCCTTGCCTTAATCTTTCTTCTAAGATAAGTCGTAAGGTCAGTATGCCTCACATGTTCTAATATTTCTACGGAATCCAAACTGATCTTCCCCGAGGTCGGCTTCTACTAGTTTTTCTATTCGTCTGTAAAGAATTCGCGTTAGTATTTTGCAGCTGTGACTTATTAAGCTGATAGTTCGGTAATTTTCATAT
Source organism: Schistocerca americana (assembly GCF_021461395.2). Classification (NCBI taxonomy): domain Eukaryota; kingdom Metazoa; phylum Arthropoda; class Insecta; order Orthoptera; family Acrididae; genus Schistocerca; species Schistocerca americana. The sequence continues at coordinate 156,760,433 of NC_060119.1, read as the reverse complement.
CTGTCAACACCTGCTTTCCTTAGGATTGGAATTATTATATTCTTCTTGAAGTCTGAGGGTATTTCGCCTGTCTCATACATCTTGCTCACCAGATGGTAGAGTTTTGTCAGGACTGGCTCTCCCAAGGCGATCAGTAGTTCTAATGGAATGTTGTCTGCTCCAGGGGCCTTGTTTCGATTCAGGTCTTTCAGTGCTCTGTCAAACTCTTCACGCAGTATCACATCTCCCATTTCATCTTCATCTACATGCTCTTCCATTTCCATAATATTGTCCTCAAGTACATCGCCCTTGTATAGAGCCTCTATATACTCCTTCCACCTTTCTGCTTTCCCTTCTTTGCTTAGAACTGGGTTTCCATCTGAGCACTTGGTATTCATACAAGTGGTTCTCTTTTCTCCAAAGGTCTCTTTAATTTTCCTGTAGGCAATATCTATCTTACCCCTAGTGAGATAAGCCTCTACATCCTTGCATTTGTCCTCTAGCCATCCCTGCTTAGCCATTTTGCACTTCCTGTCGATCTCATTTTTGAGACCTCTGTATTTCTTTTTGCCTGCTTCATTTACTGCATTTTTTATTTTCTCCTTTCGTCAATTAAGTTCAATATTTCTTCTGTTACCCAAGGAGTTTTACTAGCCCTCGTCTTTTTACCTACTTGATCCTCTGCTGCCTTCACTATTTCATCCCTCAAAGCTACCCATTCTTCCTCTACTGTATTTCTTTCCCCCATTCCTGTCAATTGTTCCCTTATGCTGTCCCTGAAACTCTGTACAACCTCTGGTTCTTTCAGTTTATCCAGGTCCCATCTCCTTAAATTATCGTCTGAATACTTATCGTGAATCCTGTGGAGGATAAGCCGAACATATTACGCGAGAAACGAATGAAAAATTTCATGCTTAACACAACAGGAAAAAATTACTCCAACACTGGGCGTTGGACGTTCTTACAAATGAAATACATACCCTTGAAAATAAGAATTTTGGCGTTCTGTGCGTAATTTAAAATTCATCCCAAAATTCTATCTTCATTCATTTACAGAATTAAGTCCTGTGAAATCGGATACATCATTTTATAATACTTTGTGTAGTGTCTTGTTTATCGGTTTCTACAGATTTTCATGGAGTTTTTTGCACCAAAACGGAATGTATGACTAAACAGTAAGTGGAAAGAAAGGAGAATAAAATTTCTTTCTGTCAATTATCGGATTATAGTTGAATTTTCAAATGGCGCAGGAGACCATGTATCTACGTTTGGCGCTGTCTTTGAAACACTTCATTTTGTTCTGAGGAAAACTGGAACGTCTAGTGCAATAGATTAATGTGGGGGCAGTTACGGAAAGTATTTTCTCCGCGATTCTGGCGACAATATTTTTTGTTTAACTGCAACATGACGCATTAGAAAGAACTATGCCTAGCCATTTCAAACAGGTGTAGTTAGACATTCAATTTAGGCAGAGATAAATGGTCATCTCACTGGATTGTTAGCAGGAAGATATGGACACGAGATAACTGTCATGCTCCTCAGACGACTGTAGTATGATTCTGTACTTGTGACACAGACAGCTACCCTGCTGTGTGATGTTACTGCTATAAGGGACAACAACAAACATGAAGAGAGGCAGGCGGTCAGTAGTAATGTTCACATAATCTACAGCTATTATGGTGCCTTCGATTATTACCATAGGTCCCATGGAATCAAAGGCGAATGCTCCCCGTAACATAGTACTGTCCCCACTAGCTACAACCGTGGGCAACGCCTGTTCCGAGCAGCCGATCAATTGGCTGACAGTGTATCTAGACACGAGCATAGACCTGGCGTGAGGTGTCTGACGATGAAATATGTTTCCATTGATCCACGGTCCAAACTTGATGAAGCCAACTGTAGTTGGAAGTGGCAATGTCGCATCCTCATCATTGGAACACAGAGAGGTCGTCAGCTTCAGAGCCCCATGTTCAACAATATGTGCTGACCAGTGTGCTATGCATACCACAGCATTGTACTCTGTCGTCAGATAGCTGCTTATTCTGAGCAAGCCTCCAAACTACTCGTCCTGTGAAACTTCCTGACAGATTAAAACTGTGTGCCGGACCGAGATTCGAACTCGGGACCTTTGCCCAGTGCACACTCCGCTGCAGAGTGAAAATCTCATTCTGGGACCATCCCCCCCCCCCCCCCCCCCCAAGCTGTGGCTCCTCTTTCAGGAGTGCTAGTTCTGCAAGGTTCGCAGGAGAGCTTCTCTAAAGTTTGGAAGGTAGGAGACGAGGTACTGGCGGAAGTAAAGCTGTGAGGACGGGGCGTGAGTCGCGCTTGGGTAGCTCAGTTGGTAGAGCACGTACCCGCAGAAGGAAAAGGTCCCGAGTTCGAGTCTCAGTCCGGCACACAGTTTTAATCTCCCATGAAGCTTCGGACTAGCGCACATTCCGCTGCAGAGTGAAAATCTCATTCTACTTAGCCTGTGATACAATATGGATGTTGAACAACATGTCGCCTACCTTTCGTTTCACCGTCCTTCAACCTCTTTCCGTACATGCTCACGACAGTAGACACGCGAAGTGCCGACCAGGCTCGCCGTTTATGAGATGATTGTTCCCAGGCTCCAGGCCATAACAATCAGCCCTGTTTCAAAATCATCTACGTCACTGGATTTCTCCATTTGTGGCCGTATCATCACTAGAATGAGGCCCATTCATCTTTCCTTATTGTCTTGTGGCCGACACTTTACTGGACAGCATTTAATCTCATGGTGAGCAGTGGTAATAATGTTTTGGCAAATACAGTGAACAAATGAAGAAACTGGTACACCTTCCTAATATCGGTAGGGCCCTCGCCAGCACGCAGAACTGCCGCAACACGACCTGGCATGGACTCGACTAACGTCTGAAGTAGCGCTGGAGGGAACTGCCACCATGAATCCTGCAGGGCTGTCCTAAATCCGTAAGAGTATGAGGGGATGGAGATCTCTTCTGGATAGCACGTTGCAAGGCATCCCAAATATGCTCAATAATGTTCATGTCTGGGAGAGTTTGGTAGCCAGTGGAAGTTTTTAAACTCAGAAGACGGTTCCTGGAGCCAATCTATAACAGTTATGGACGTGTGGGTGTCGCATTGTCCTGCTGGAATTTCCCAAGTCCGTCGGAATGCACAACAGACATGAATGGATGCAACAGAACCGACGGAGTACTTACGTACGTATCACCTGTCAGAGTTTTACCTAGACTTATCATAGATCCCATATAACTCCAACCGCACATGCCCACACCATTACACAGCCTCCACCAGCTTGAACAGTCCCCAGCTGACAAACAGGATTTACGAGGTTGTCTCCATACCCTTACACGTCCATCCGCTCGATACAATTTGAAACGAGACTCGTCTGACCAGGCAACACGTTTCCAGTCATCAACAGTCGAATGTCGGTGTTGACGGCCCCAGGCGAGGGGTAAAGGTCAGTGTCGTGCAGTCAAGGGTACACGAGAGGAAATTCGGCTCCGAAAGTCCATATCGATTATGTTTCGTTGAATGGTTCGCACGCTGACACTTGTTGATGGCTCAGCTTTGAAATCTGCAGCAATTTGCGGTAGGGTTGCAGCTCTGTCACCTTGAACGATTCTCTTCAGTCGTCGTTGGTACCGTCTTTGCAGGATCTTTTTCCGGCCGCAGCGATGTCGGAGATTTGATGTTTTACCAGATCCCTGATATTTGCGGTACACTCGTGAAATGGTCGTACGAGGAAATATCCACTTCATCGCCACCTTCGAGATGCTGTGTACCATAGCTCGTGCGCCGACTCTTAACACCACATTCAAACTCACTTAAATCTCGATAACCTGCCATTGTAGCAGCAGTAACCGATCTAACAACTGCGCCACTCTGAAATAGGCGTTGCCGACCGCAGTGCCGTATTCTGTCTGTTTACATACCTCTATATTGGAATATGCATGCCTATAACTTTGGCGGCTCAGTGTAAGTGCATGTTTGGCTTTATTTCAATACAAATAGGACCTTTCCGATATGACAACAGCAAAACTGGAAGCATTGTTAATCTAAATTCACACACATCATCTTCCGCAGACATCTGTGCATGGCAGAGGGCAACTGGAGTTCCACCTCATGTTCGGTATTGTTCCCGGTTGTTCGCATAATGTGCTTGCTTAGCATCATCCGTGTACAGTATAATTAGTCTAACCTTGTCTCCACATTCCTACGAGACCGATACGTCGGGGTCTGAAGTATGGGTTTCAATTTCCTCTTAGTACTGGCTGTAAATGGGCTGTCGCGGGATAATAAGTATCGTCGGCCAACGTAAGCCAAAAAACAAGCTTGTAATCATTTGCACTGACCTTCTTTGCACATTTTCAACATCTCCCCTCAGTCCTGTCATGTTTGGGTCCCACACACTCATCAGTACTATAAGACGTGAGGCATAAGCTGTTTGTAAGAAGTCTCATTCGCAGACTGATGCGTTTTCTCAGTATCTTAGTAATGAACCAGAAACTGCCACACGAGCCAACGTGCTCACTCCAGTTCATATCCTCCACCGCAGCCGACGTATTTGTTCGAGTTCACTCATTTAATTGTAAGCTACAGATATTTTACTTATTTTGTGAGATGCGTAAGCTGTTTGTAAGCAGTCTCATTCGCAGACTGATGCGTTTTCTCAGTATCTTAGTAATGAACCAGAATCTGCCACATGAGCCAACGTGCTCACTCCAGTTCATATCCTCCCCCCACCCCATATATTTGTTCGAGTTCACTTATTTCATTGTAAGCTACAGATATTTTACTTATTTTGTGAGATGCATAATTTTATATTTCTGTACTTGTAATGCATGTTACCACTTTTTGGAGCACTTATAAATCTTATGGAAGTCTAACTGATCGTTTCTGCAGGTTTTTTTTTTCAGGCATTAATGTACTGCGGATTAATGCATCACCTCCATAAATTAATTTATATGCGAATGTGTTTTGTCTTGGAACAGTTGTCAGACATTCGAGTCTAGCCAGTCCTAAAACGGATGTTTAACATATTTTGCTACTCCATTTTGAAACAATACCATTTACTTCATGTGTCAAAACATACTTTCAGCAATTACAAGAATTACGAAAAGTCAGATTTTTCCAAACTGAAAGCTATTCCAAGACACAACATGGTCATGCACCCAGGAACAAATATTCTATTGAAGATTAAAAGTGGTACAATCACGAAAATCTGGTGAGTTCTGTATATAATGGTCTAGGTGTTACGATATTACCCTACTACCCACTCGATATCAGTAATTGAAATAAAATTAAGAACCGTTATCAAAAACCAGTTACATCTGTATTTACGTATTTTAAGTGAACTAATGAAGTGTGGCGAAGGGTACTTCTGGTACCACTAATTGGTTACCACTAATTGTTCCCCACCTAGCCTGTTCCACACTCGAATGGCTGGCGGGAGTAATTATTGGTTAGCCTCTGTATTAACTCGAATGTATAGTGGTGGAAGTAATATGATGTTCGACTGTTCCAGGAAAGTACTCTCTCGAAATTTTAATAGAAAACCGTGATGTTCAACGCCTCTCATTAGCGTCTGCCACTGGAGTTTTGTAGGGTATCTCTGGAACGCTCTAGCGGCGATTAAATGACCCCGTGACGAAAAGAGCCGTTCTTCATTGTATCTTCTTTCTCTCTTCTGTCAGTCCAACCTGGTAAGAGTCCCTTGTTGATGAACAACAAACAATCGGTCGAACAAGCGCCTTATAAAACTTCCTGGCAGATTAAAACTGTGTGCCGGACCGAGACTCGAACTCGGGACCTTTGCCTTTCGCGGGCAAGTGCTCTACCGACTGAGCTACCCAAGCATGACTCACACCCCGTCCTCGCAGCTTTAATTCCGCCAGAACCCCATCTCCTACCTTCCAAACTTCACAGAAGCTCTCCTGCGATCCTTGCAGAACTAGCACTGCTGGAAGAATGGATATTGCGGAGACATGGCTTAGCCACAGCCTTGGGGTTGTTTCTAGCCTGTAGAGTGAGAATTTCATTCAAGCGCCTTATAAGCCAATTTTTTCGTAGATATGTTTCATTTCCTAAAGATTTTCCTCCAAATAGTTTTCATTTATTATACAGCACTTACATATGTAGAACTCGTAATATGTACAAACACTGCATAAAAAACAGCCTCATGTCTCACATCATCAAAAATGTAGTCAGTGCCGGAAACTGCGTTATAGAGGTTACTCTCATGTGATTCTAAAGTCAGTCACTAGGTTCAAACACTGACTAGGAACCATCTTGTGTTCCTATGTGCACTGTGTTCCAGGAACAACACCTGCCCTGCTGTCTGCCAAGTCGTTAACGTAAACCCGAGCAAGAGTCTCAATACATTTTCCTGGAACGCACTTGAAGTTAGTTATATTAGTGTCGGTTGCTACCCAACCAAGATTACATGCTGCGTCATTAATACCAAAAACTCATCTATCGAGTCCCAAATTTCAGTTTGATACACCTTGTTTATAAGCTTAGATCTGATTTCGAGTCAAATGTTTTTCGGAAGTTAAGAAAAGCTGCATTCACCTAACTGCCTTGATCCATGGCTTTCAAGCACGAGTTTTGCATGGGAGATATTTTCGGAATCCGTGCCGGTTGGCACTCATACATAACATAACTTACAGAGCTGACTAATGTTCAGTGTGTGGCAGTGAACAATTGGAAGCGTGATATAACACAGAATACTGATTAAAGGATTGGCAAGAACATCCAAATATACACTCCTGGAAATTGAAATAAGAACACCGTGAATTCATTGTCCCAGGAAGGGAAAACTTTATTGACACATTCCTGGGGTCAGATACATCACATGATCACACTGACAGAACCACAGGCACATAGACACAGGCAACAGAGCATGCACAATGTCGGCACTAGTACAGTGTATATCCACCTTTCGCAGCAATGCAGGCTGCTATTCTCCCATGGAGACGATCGTAGAGATGCTGGATGTAGTCCTGTGGAACGGCTTGCCATGCCATTTCCACCTGGCGCCTCAGTTGGACCAGCGTTCGTGCTGGACGTGCAGACCACGTGAGACGACGCTTCATCCAGTCCCAAACATGCTCAATGGGGGACAGATCCGGAGATCTTGCTGGCCAGGGTAGTTGACTTACACCTTCTAGAGCACGTTGGGTGGCACGGGATACATGCGGACGTGCATTGTCCTGTTGGAACAGGAAGTTCCCTTGCCGGTCTAGGAATGGTAGAACGATGGGTTCGATGACGGTTTGGATGTACCGTGCACTATTCAGTGTCCCCTCGACGATCACCAGTGGTGTACGGCGTGTAGATCGCTCCCCACACCATGATGCCGGGTGTTGGCCCTGTGTGCCTCGGTCGTATGCAGTCCTGATTGTGGCGCTCACCTGCACGGCGCCAAACACGCATACGACCATCATTGGCACCAAGGCAGAAGCGACTCTCATCGCTGAAAACGACACGTCTCCTTTCATCCCTCCATTCACGCCTGTCGCGACACCACTGGATGTTGGGGCGTGAGCGGAAGACAGTCTAACGGTGTGCGGGACCGTAGCCCAGCTTCATGGAGACGGTTGCGAATGGTCCTCTCCGATACCCCAGGAGCAACAGTGTCCGTAATTTGCTGGGAAGTGGCAGTGCGGTCCCCTACGGCACTGCGTAGGATCCTACGGTCTTGGCGTGCATCCGTGCGTCGCTGCGGTCCGGTCCCAGGTCGACGGGCACGTGCACCTTCCGCCGACCACTGGCGACAACATCGATGTACTGTGGAGACCTCACGCCCCACGTGTTGAGCAATTCGGCGGTACGTCCACCCGGCCTCCCGCATGCCCACTATACGCCCTCGCTCAAAGTCCGTCAACTGCACATACGGTTCACGTCCACGCTGTCGCGGCATGCTACCAGTGTTAAAGACTGCGATGGAGCTCCGTATGCCACGGCAAACTGGCTGACACTGACGGCGGCGGTGCATAAATGCTGCGCAGCTAGCGCCATTCGACGGCCAACAACGCGGTTCCTGGTGTGTCCGCTGTGCCGTGCGTGTGATCATTGCTTGTACAGCCCTCTCGCAGTGTCCGGAGCAAGTATGGTGGGTCTGACACACCGGTGTCAATGTGTTCTTTTTTCCATTTCCAGGAGTGTAATTCCAAGTGAATGTTTGAGATGTGGTAATTCTCGTGATTGCACGATGTGGCGTTAAAAGTAGAAATTTGTGAGAACATCATTTTGAAGCAATAGGGAAGAAAAATGGAATGAGAGAACAAAGTTGTGATAAGTAACCCAGCACGCAGTGACGATTTACACACGACGTATCTTACTTTACTTCTGTCATACAGTTCGTTACTAATTGCGCTTTGGAGGATTATATCGTTTTCCAAACACCGTTACTGTTAATCTCAAACCATTTGTGATTGTTTTATGTTAAGGATGGAAATGAGCGTTTGGTATCATTGGCCGGGAGGCCCCTTACGGGGCAGGTCCGGCCGTCTTGGTGCAGGTCTTATTGCATTCGACGCCACATTGGGCGACCTGCGCGCCGGATGGGGATGAAATGATGATGAAGACAGCACAACACCCAGTCCCTCAGCGGAGAAAATCTCCGACCCAGCCGGAAATCGAACCAGGGCCCCTGAGCACAGCAGTCCGTCACGCTGACCATTCAGATATCGGGGCGGACATGTTAAGAATAGAAAAAGACAATGCTTACTTCCCTATTTAATTTTATAGTCAATGTAACGTTTCCTTTTTCATTTTGAAAGACTATTGAATGTACAACAATTAAATTTCCATCCGACACTAAGTCTCTACTTTGGATTATACTGAACATAAAATACGTTGATTCAGTTGCATACTCTTTAAAAATTTGTAGGAAACAAGAGGAATCAAAGTTGACCCTTAACTAGCGTTGCCCGGATATGTATTTATCCCAATCTCCTTTTAGTCCGTCTACACCTTCTCCCACTCTCTGTCCATCTCATCCTTCACTCTCTCCCTGTCCATCTCCTTTCTCCCCTTTCTCTGTCCATCTCATCTTCCCACACATCCCCGTTCCTCTCCTTCTCTTTCTCTGTACATGTCCTTCTCCCCTTCTCTCTATCCCCTCCTCTTTCTCTGTCCATTTCTTCGTCTCCCTCTCTTTGCTTCTCTTCCCCCCTCACTCAGCGTATCTATTCCTCCCCCTGTCTCCATCATCTCCACCCCCATATCTGTGACCCCCTCCTACTTCCCCCTAGTTGTCTGTCCATCCTGTTCATCTTTTCCTCCCCTCTTCTCTCTCCACATTCACCCCACTAGGACGCTGGTGGTTGTTAACCGCACAGTACTTAATTCCAGATTGTAGCAAATATATGTACCATTTTTGGTCGAAATCCTTCCAGGGGTTTAGGTGAAAATTTTTGCCCTTCGCTTTACCTGTGTCAGATATATCCCACATATATTTAACACACGTTAGACGTGTTTGTACATGTATTTGGCATGTATCTCTAACGAATTTCGCCCAGTACTTTTATTTTGACATGCCTCGGGCATGCATGTGTGTGATGTCCTTAGGTTAGTTAGGTTTAAGTAGTTCTAAGTTCTAGGGGACGGATGACCTCAGATGTTAAGTCCCATAGAGCTCAGAGCAATTTGAACCATTTGAACCCACCCCCACCACGACAGGTAAATGGTTGTCACCACAGTGATTCTTTCGAGACAGCAGGTTATACGTATACCAAGTTTTGTCGAAATCAGAATGTGGTTTAGGAGGAGATTTGGAACATACGTGTCTATGTACGTCCATTTTTTTAATATGTACAGATTTAGAAGAAATGTAGATGCATACACGAATTAATTCTAATATCCTAACTAGTGCTGAAGAAAAAGGGGAATTTGTAGTAGATAATGTGGTCGCTGGAAAATCGCTTTTGGAGAAACCTGGATGAGTTTTAAAATTTACAGATGACTGAAAACTGTCTGCAGCATATGCTTTTGGTCTTCGTTTGCCCCTACCAAGCCTCCCCAGGAATAATTACTAATTTTTGTAGTGCTCAACACACCCACAGTTAGTATGTGGTAACAGTCAGATAGTCTCGTCTTTTAAATGTCTGCATAACTACAAACACAGTTTTTTGGTGAGGGTGGCAAATCACTCGGATTTTGTGTCTACCCTTGAAAAGACTTTTTCAGAAACACCTGCCTTGCCTCATCTCTAAATATCGTCGTTAGTGCACATCATACAGCTGATAAGATTACGCTAATGAGAATAGAGCTTTTGTCAATCTCTCTTGTTGAATGTCCACCGTGACATGTCACCAGTTTAGCAGAGATCAGTATATGACCTTTCTGGTGTGTCCGCACTTCTTTCTTCAAAGCCCTTAGATTATTGGCTCTGAGCACTATGGGACTTAACTTCTATGGTCATCAGTCTCCGCCGGCCGAAGTGGCCGTGCGGTTAAGGGCGCTGCAGTCTGGAACCGCAAGACCGCTACGGTCGCAGGTTCGAATCCTGCCTCGGGCATGGACATTTGTGATGTCCTTAGGTTAGTTAGGTTTAACTAGTTCTAAGTTCTAGGGGACTAATGACCTCAGCAGTTGAGTCCCATAGTGCTCAGAGCCATTTGAACCATCAGTCCCCTAGAACTTAGAACTACTTAAACCTAACTAACCTAAGGACATCACACAACACCCAGCCATCACGAGGCAGAGAAAATCCCTGACCCCGCCGGGAATCGAACCCGGGAACCCGGGCGTGGGAAGCGAGAACGCTACCGCACGACCACGAGATACGGGCCCTTAGATTATTTTTATTTCTCCTAATTACCGTGATATTTTTAACGGATCTATGAATAACAGCCCAAAAAGTCAATGAACTTTTTAACCATGTTAAGGCGCTGCAGTCATGGACTGTGCGGCTGATCTCGGCGGAGGTTCGAGTCCTCCCTCAGGCATGGGTGTGTGTTTGTCCTTAGGATAATATTGGTTAAGTAATGTGTAAGCTTAGGGACTGATGACCTTAGCAATTAAGTCCCATAAGATTTCACACACATTTCAACATTTGAACCATGTTAAAACACATATCCCCCATGCATAAGGAACCAATCGAACTGCGTAGGAGTGGTGTAGAAGATTCTCTGAGCAGCTGCAGTTAAAGAGGACGAACTGTTCTTCCGCATGCAGAACGACCAAACATAAGCAACAGATGTTAGTAATTGGCGACCTACTTCTGGCAACTAAACACTTGGGGGAATGCTGATGGCGTTTGTTAACATTTCAAACATCTGTTCCGCACATTTCCCGATATCGTTTTGCTCTTTGTTCTTGCACTATTGCTTCCGCTAATATTAAGTTCACAGGAAGTTCATAAAACCAAGATTATTCTCTCCAACACTCTCGAGTAAATAATTATTCAGCCCGACTTTTTGCGGTAACTGCCTAAGCAGTACTGATTCTCTCTTTCAAATAATATCAGAAGATGAATCCGACGTTATTCTAGCATGGTAGTCACTGTTCAATTGCGTCCCTATAATATACACTCCGAGAGTGTACAACATAAACTTAAATGTTACAAACGCGAAATTATCTCTTATACATACATTAAGGTTAATCACACATTACTCTTACGCTGTGTTATCAAAGATTACAAGCGCTAAAGCGGATCTTAATGTTACGAGAGCTATTTTAGAAGGTCTCGGATCGAAACAGATCTGAGCCGGAATCTGTAATAAAGAAAATGTTAAAGGTTTTGATTGGGTGAATGTTTGTAGCTGTCTTTTTTAGTCCATGACATCCATCTCAAGGAAGCGAACTTCTTGGGTCGGTAGCCGATGAAAGAGAAGAGGAAAGACGCATTTGTACATTTGTACTGTTACATATATAGCAACAAGTGTAAGTTTATATTTGTCTTGGAATTTCACTTGTTAAAGTTTGTTGGCATTTCTTACCACCAAAACGCTTTATCTATATCTTTAGTGCTATATCTATTTTCGATAGGGTTCGTCTTACGTCTGCAATACGACCAACTTTTAGAAACGACTCGTACTGTTTGTGTAATAGATTTAATGATTAACAGATTCCTAAAATATTTAAGTGGTCTCTACGAACGAAAGTCCTGCAACGGAAATTACAGTTTCTACATGTAGTCAGATGATAGCCACAAATAATCATCGAAATACGATTTTGTTTGTATATGATATCCACATCAGTGTGCTCCAGTATGTCTTTCATAATTAAAAAAGTGTAAGATACATGTCTTTCTATAATTTCAAAAATAAACCGTGACTTAGACATGTACATGTAGAAGCGATCATTTGATTCAGGCTGTAAAAAGCAGTTTCCGAGATGAAGCTGAGACATTTAATCAAGTATCCTATTCCTCTGTCTTAGATTATTTTACTAAAAATAGTGAAACGCGGTAGCGGTTTCCCCCCTCCCCTAACACCAGATTTAGTATACTTACACTGACACTTAAAAACAAATCTGCGACGTAGAAAAAAAATAGTTGAAACTTGAAGAAACATGAAGAAAACCAATAGTATCGCGAAGTGTCAGTATTTACAGAAAAAAAATACCTGTGAAAAAAAAGGCGCATCACGCATGACTTCCCCGAAGCGAATGGAAATCGGTAGAAAGATGTAGATGAGTAGACAAACAAATGATTACAATTTCTTTCAGCCGGCCGCGGTGGCCGTGCGGTTCTAGGCCCTGCAGTCCGGAACCGCGGGACTGCTACGGTCGCCGGTTCGAATCCTGCCTCGGGCATGGATGTGTGTGATGTCCTTAGGTTAGTTAGGTTTAAGTAGTTCTAAGTTCTAGGGGACTGATGACCTAAGATGTTAAGTCCCATAGTGCTCAGAGCCATAGTGCTCAGAGCCATTTCTTTCAGAAAAAATGATAATCTATTCAAGAAGAATAGCTTCACAAATTGGCCGGCCAGTGTGGCCGAGCGGTCCTAGGCGCTTCAGTCTGGAACCGCGCGACCACTACGGTCGCAGGTTAGAATCCTGCCTCGGGCATGGATGTGTGTGATGTCCTTAGGTTAGCTAGGTTTAACTAGTTCTAAGTTCAAGGGGACTGATGTCCTCAGATGTTGTCCCATAGTGCTCAGAGGCATTTTTACAAATTGAGCAGGTCATTAACGCGTTGGTCCACCTCCAGCCCTTATGCAAGCAAGTATTCGGCTTGGCATTGATACAGTTGTTGGATGTCCTCCTGAGGGATACCGTGTTAAATGCTGTCCATTTGGCGCGTTAAATCGTCGAAATCCCGACCTGGATAGATGATAGTATTGTACTGTATTGTATGTAAAGCAGGGGAATAGAAACGACGGAGACGCTTCGTCCCCGCCGCAGCCGCAGTGCTCCACAACCCGACGACGACTACCGCAGTCCTCCCCCCCCCCCCCCCCTCCCAATCACCGCCGCCCCACACGGAACCATCGAACCCCTATGTTTGCGTGGTAGAGTACGCGGACGTGGAGAACTTGTTTACGCAGCAATCGCCGACGTAGCGTAGCTGAGGCGGAATAAGGGGAACCAGCCTGCATTCACCGAGGCAGATGGAAAACCGCCTAAAAACCATCCACAGACTGGCCGGCTCACACCACCTCGACAGAATTGCGCCGGGTGAATTCGTGCGGGGCACCAGGCGCTCCTTCCCAATCTGGAAAGCCGTGCGTTAGACCGCACGGCTAACCGAGCGGATTGGTTACATGATCCTGCCTATAATGCGTCAAACGTTCTCAACTGGAGAGACATTCAGCGACCTTGCTGGCCAAGGTAGGGTTTGGCAAGTACGAAGACAAGCAGTAGAAACTCTTGCCGTGTGCGGGCGGGCTTTATCTTGTTGAAATGTAAGCGCAGGATATCTTGATATGAATGGCAAAAAAACAGGGTGTAGAATGTACTCCCTTGCTGCACGTGTCCCGCTGATAACAACCAAAGGCATCCTGCTGTGAAATGAAATGGCACCCCGGACCATATCTCCTGGTTTTGGGGATGTATGGTAGGCGATTGTTTTGTATCCCACAGCTGTCTGGACCGTCTGCAGACACGTGTTCGCTGGCCATCGGGGCTCAGCTCGAAGCAGGACTCACGACTGAAGAGTTCTACTCCAGTCAGGGAGATTCCCCGGCGAAAGTGCGCGACGCTACCGCAAACGGCCTTGTCAGTGTATGTAAGCCAACAGCAGTCAGCGCAAGGTGCGCCGCGAGCTCACCCATCCTTTATATGTTGTCGTCGGATCGATGATAATGATAAATCAAGCGCTATGTGTGCCTCTATGACGACTGCTGGTTCTTCATGTTCGGTCGCCCCTCTAGACCGACCGATTGCTTTCTGACTCTGTGTTCGGTCATGGTTCACACATGCTTGCCAGCATCGTCAAACAGTGGCATCGCTATTCAAATGTCGAGCGATCGCCGAGTACTCCAATCGGCTTCTTTGAGCCCGATTACACTTTATTTGTCAAATGCTGATATCTGTGCCTCTGTGAGGCATAGTTACCGTCGAACTAAGTACACGGTAAGAAATTCCCAAAGACTTTATGCCCTGGTATCGACATGTCCCCTTTGTAGTGTCCTTACCAGCTCCGCGGTGAAACTGTGATGCAGCGTCACACATTCATCCATTCGCCACCATAGTTTACAGTTTCGCATTTTCCGTTGATATCTGTGTGAACATCAGTTTGTGACCGATTTGTAAATCTCCTTCATTTTGCGTCTTATATTGCATTTCTTTGCCTACGTTTAGGCAGGCATAATAAACAGTTTTAAGCGAGTCACCGTCAGCTACTGACTATAAAATCTTAATCTCAATAAATCGTCGGTCGATGTCCACTAAGGTGTCATTTTCGGATGAGAATATTGTAATAAACTGTGACAACCTCATATAAGTGTCACATAGGTATGCTACCCTTTAAACTGCACAAGCGTTAGTTGAAATCAGAAAATAAACCGAACGCTACAATAAAGATTTTACAGCCAAAAACGGCCAACGCCTTTTATTAACCACAAATAATAACACTTACGTTTATAGTATTATTCCTATCACAGCATGGATCTGAATTACTTCTAAACGTTATCTTAATCATGTAATAGTTTCTCTCATTTTGTTACTGCCGTGGAATTACAAACTGCTCTCGCGTTGAAACATCGATTCCGTAGTTCCTGCTCCAACCGATTCCTAAGCGTCTTTAAAGTTTGCTAGTGCAGCATAAAAAAAAACCATAAGAAAAAGAACACATGTAAGTTAAATAAGGAAAGATCAAATCTAGCGAGCAGTCACATAGCACTAAATAAGCTGTGGCGTCCACCTATGATCAGATAAATCAGTGTCTCGTCTTCGTAAAACACGTAGATGACCGGACTATTTATAACACTTCAACTCGTTTTATATTATACTGTCACAACGTCACATATCATGTTTATAAATACCTCTTGCTGCTAGTACGCACTCTCAAGTGATGTACACACATCAAAAAAAGTTTTCCATTACCCCCGTTCCCAGAACTCGAGAAGATGAGCATTGATTGTGGATACTGTTTCACAGACACAGTCCCTTTGACTGTTCAGAGATGTCACTAAAACCGCCCAAAGATGTAAACAACCATGAACGAGCAGCGGCTATTAGATGGAGGGTGTCCGACAGCCGATCAGCTCCAGTCATTCCACCAGGACGGAGGTACACGGCTCGTGTTGTCTGTAGTTCAACCATGCCTAGACGGTCAACACCGTGGTTCGATCGCATCCGCATTGTTACTTTGTGCCAGGAAGAGCTCTCAACAAGGGAAGTGTGCAGGCGTCTCGGAGTGAACGAAAGCAATGTTATTTGGAGCAAATACACGGAGACAGGTACTGTCGATGACGTGCCTCGCTCAAGCCACCCAAGGGGCTACTACTGCAGTGGGTGACGGCTACCTACGGATTACGGCTCGGAGGAACCCTCACAGCAACGCCACCATGTGGAATAATGCTTTTCGTGCAGGCACAGGACGTCGTGTTACGATTCAAACTGTGCGCAATAGGCTGCAAGTTGCGCAATTTCATTCCCGACGTCCATGGCGAGGTCCATGTTTGCAACCACGACACCTTGCAGCTCGGTACACATGCCGAATGGACCGCTCAGGATTGGCATCACGTTTTCTTCACCGATGAGTGTGTCATTTGCTTTCAACCAGACAATCGTCAGAGACGTGTTTGGAGGCAACACGGTCAAGCTGAACGCCTTAGATACATTGTAGAGCGAGTGCAGCAAGGTGGAGTTGCTGTTTTGGGATAGCATTATGTGGGGCCAACGTTCGCCGCTGGTGGTCAAGGAAGGCGCCTTAACGGCTGTACGATACGTGAATGCCATCCTCCGACCGACAGGGCAACCATATCGGTCGCATATTGGCTTACTGGCAATTCGTGCCCTCATCGTGCACATCTTGTGAATGACTTCCTTCAGGATAACGACATCGCTCGACTAGAGTGGCCAGCAGGTTCTCCAGACATGGACCTCATCGAACATGCCTGGTATAGATTGAAAAGGGCTGTTTATGAACGACGAGACCCACAAACCACTGTGAGGAATCTACGCCGAATCGCCTTTGAGGAGTGGGACAATCTGGATCATCAGTGCCTTGATGAACTTGTGGATAGTATGCCACGACGAATGCAGGCATGAATCAATGCAAGAGGACGTGCTACTGAGTGTTAAAGGTACCGGTGTCTACAGCAATCTGGACCATCACCACTGACGATGTCGCTGTGTGGTGGTACAACATGCAAAGTGTGGTTTTCATGAGCCATCTGTATTCCATTTTTCTGTACAGGTTCCGGAACTCTCGGAACCGAGGTGATGCTAAACTGTTTTTGTTGTGTATATTCGTGACCAAGACGAGGCCCAAAATAGTAGCCATACTGCAAAGTTCATGAACGGACCTTAGAATGACCGAATTGGAAAGTTTCACATCAAGTTGTAACAGTCCTTTGTTGGCATGTTCACCATGTTAGGCGTATTAATTGATTCTTGGCTGACGGGGAGCGCAGATGGCTGCCATTGGGAGGACCCGGGTTCGATTCCCGGCACTGCGAAGAATATTTGCTTGGTGGGATGACTGATACCGCGTGCACTCCTCCTCGTGATGCCAGTTGAGGAGCTGCGTGACCGAGTAGTAGCGGCTGCACATCACGAAAACTGGTAAGGGTAGGGAGAGCGGCGTGATGACTACCTGCTGCTCCGTACCGCATACGCATGACGCCGCTAAGCAGAGGATGACACGGCGGCCGGTACACGTCCGTTGGGCTCTCACGGTCTGGCAGGGTTCAAAAATGGTTCAAATGGCTCTAAGCACTATGGGACTTAACATCTGAGGTCATCAGTCCCCTAGGACTTAGAACTACTTAAACCTAACTAACCTAAGGACATCACACACATCCATGCCCGAGGCAGGATTCGAACCTGCAACCGTAGTGGTCGCGCGGTTCCAGACTTTAGCGCCTAGAACCGCTCGGCCAGGGCTGGCAGGGACCTGCTGTTTCGCTTCGAAGATTTGTGACTGTAACCTGCGTTGGCTTTCAATGCAACCCAGTCATGCTCTATATTGTGACAAATCAAATGACAGGGTGGGAGAGCTAAGAATACCTACATTCTTCAAGCGGTTCGTGGTGTGACGTGCAGCGAAAAATTTTGTATTTTGCTGCTGGAAGATGCCGTTTGGTTCAAACTGCTCTAAGCACTGTGGGACTTAACATCTGAGATCAGAAGTCCCCTAGACTTAGAATTTTTCAATAAAAGACGGAAGTCGGCTGTTTCAAACACCGGCTATTCTGAACGTTTTTAATAGTCAAGTTAAACAAGATATGGAAAACATGGGTATAACCGAAATCCGTTTGTTTCAGTGATAACGGCCGTCACCGCACCTAATAGTCATATCTTCTCTCCGCTGACGATTTACCGCATACAGATGATATTTTAATCAATATATCCCGCAGGCATGGAGATACTGCAGTACCTTTTTAAGTAGAGTTTGGTCAAGATTTTCGTTGTCTAAGACTTCCCACCTCCATCAAAGTATTTTCAAGATAACACGTCGCACAAAGAAGTTAAAGCAAGTCCTCTCATTGTCTGCGCAGTAAGTTTAAAATTCTCCGTTCACTCATTCAAGCGTCGGCCAGGACTAATGACAGCTGAGCCGTTATTCTGAAGTTCGGCAGCGTGTGTGTAACAATGCACCGAAGTATCGTGTCCCACAAGCAGCACTCTACAGTTACGGCATTCGTCGACGGACAATGCCAAGAGTGAAAGGACAATAGCCACTTCGCAGGCATTTGGGGGCCACATCGATCCATCCATCGCTGTGAAAGGTGTAGTTCCACTGCCCCTCCCCCTGCTTATTGATCCTCAATCTAGATACGTATTCTGCCATCGACTAACTGCTTCGCAACGACATCATGGCCACACGGGGTCAAGTTGACGTATTACAAACCAGAGGAGATCAAGAGCCCCCCTTAAGTATCTGAATCGTTACAGGTCTTGGCAGCAAACAAGATATCACCTTCTTCCTCTCGTCACTCCGCCGCCGTAGCTGAGAGGACAGCCCGCCGCCTTTTCATGCCGGAGGACCAGGGTTCGATTCCCGGCTGGGTTGGAGATTTTCTCTGCTGACGAACTGGGTGTTTTTTGTCGTGTGCATCATCACCATTTCATCCTCATCGATGCGCAAGTTGCCGAAGTGGCGTCACCTCAGAATATTTGCACTAGGCGATCAGGTCCACCCTCCAGGAGGCCCTCGCCACACAACATTCCATTTCTCGTCACTGACGGAAATATCGAAACAGTTATCCACAGCGTGCATGTTCCGCCTGTGATATACTTAGTAGGTCGTATATTAACAACGAAATAATCAGCCACTTGAAGTAAGTATTGTATCACTGTTTCCCTTTCATAAGCTACTAAGGTTTCTGAGATTGTATGCAATAAAGCATTTTCTGAAGTTACACCGCTGGTGGCTTCAATACTCTCTCAAGTGATGTGTTAGTGTTCTCAACCCCCCCCCCCCCCCCCCCCCCTTCTCCTTCCACGGATAAAATAATCGAATAGTTCGTTCTGTAGCAAATATAGGTCTAGCAATGCAGTACAAATACATCGTTACTTCTTACTCACACTGGTATGCAAAACGTAAGAACTAAAGAAATTTTCATGTGATGTGTAACTGATACGTAACATAGTTCGATGAAATTAGAACCATGCACAGAAAGAATTGCTGGTCATTAATATTGCTACACCACGAAGATGACGTGCTACAGACGCGAAATTTAACCGACAGGAAGAAGATGCTGTGATATGCTAATGATTAGCTTTCTAGAGCATTTACACAAGGTTGGCGCCGGTGGCGACACCTACAACGTGAACACATGAGGAAAGTTTCCAACCGATTTCTCATACACAAACAGCAGTTGACCGGCGATGACTGATGAAACGTTGTTATGATGCCTCGTGTAAGGGGAAGAATTGCGTATCATCACGTTTCCGGCTTTGATGAAGGTCGGATTGTAACCTATCGCGATTGCGGTTTACCGTACCGCGACATTGCTGCTCGCGTTGGTCCAGATCCAACGACTGTTAGTATAATATGGAATCGGTGGGTTCAGGAGGGTAATAAGGAACGCCGTGCTGGATCCCAACGTCCTCGTATCACTAGCAGTCGAGATGACAGGCATTTCATCTGCATGGCTGTGACGGATCGTCCAGCCACGTCTCGATCCCTGAGTCAACAGATGGGGACGTTTGCAAGACAACAACCATCTGCACGAACAGTTCGACGACGTTTGCAGCAGCATGGACTATCAGCTCGGAGACCATGGGTGCAGTTACCCTTGACGCTGCATCACAGATAAGAGCGCCTGCGATGGTGTACTCAACGATGAATCTGGATGCACGAATGGCAAAACGTCATTTTCTCGGATGAATCAAGGTTCTGTTTGCAGCATGATGATGGTCGCATCCGTGTATGGCGACATCACGGTGAACGCACATTGGAAGCGTGTATTCGTCATCGCCATACTGGCGTGTCACACGGCGTGATAGTTTGGGGTTCCAATGGTTACACGTCTCGGCTACCTCTTGTTCTCATTGACGGCACTTTGAACAGTGGACTTTACATTTCAGATGTGTGACGACCCGTGGCTCTACCCTTCTTTCGATCCCTGCGAAACCCTACATTTCAGCAGGATAATGCACGACCGCATGTTGCAGGTCCTGTACGGGCCTTTCTGGATAGAGAAAATGTTCGACTGCTGCTCTGGCCTGCACATTCTACAGATCTCTCCCCAATTGAAAACGTCTGGTCAATGGCGGTCGAGCAACTGGCTCGTCACAATGCGCCAGTCACTACTCTTGATGAACTGTGGTATCGTGTTGAAGCTGCATGGGCAGCAGTACCTGTACATGCTATCCAAGCTCTGTTTGACTCAATGCCCAGGCGTATCAGGGCCGTTATTACGGCCAGAGATGGTTGTTCTGGGTAGTGATTTCTCAGGATCTATGCATCCAAATTGCGTGAAAATGTAGTCAGTTCTAGTATAATATATTTGTCCAATGAATACCAGTTTATCATCTGCATTTCTCTTGGTGTAGCAATTTTAATGGGCAGTAGTGTATAACACAGAAGGCCACTGAGAAAGCTACACCGTGAGACGAACACAAATGACACTTTTATTCAAAGACAGTAATTACATTGAAGTCAGTCCGATGTCCCATGGTCCCCTGCATATCACCAAAGGCGGGATATGGTTTTTAATAGGGCAATGAATGCTTTGCAGCATACTCCCACGCTGGCCACAAGGTTGGTAAGGACTTGTAGGGTATTCCATTCCTCTAGCTGCGCGGTTGGCAACGCTGCATGGTCGTTGGTGCATCTGGACGTGTTGCATGCTACACGTGCTCGGTGGGATTTAAGTCGGGGGAACGTGTAGGCCAGTCCGTTTGCCGAAAATCCTCTCGTTCTAAGGATCCCTCTCTCTGTACTCTTCGACGTGGTCGCGCATTGTCCTCCATTATCGACGACGAACATCGAGAAGGGGTACAGCTTCACAATAATGTTGACCGGTGAGTGTAACGGTCAGTGGACCTGGACCATCAAACTGATAGTGTTCGACAGTGTTCCCGGGTACATAATGTGCTCCAGTCTCTCGCCTATGAGGGTTTGTACAGAATCACTACTCATATTGATTCTCTTCTTATTGGAGAAGAGCACGCACACTCAGTCCTCGTTCGTCAAATACCTATATTCTTGATACCATCGAACCCAGTGCCGCCGGTGTGCGGGTGTGAACGCAATGCAACGTACTGCTCGTCCGACAAAGATACCATCATCATGCGGTTGCTGTACGTCTCAGAAAAGTGTGGTTTTGCATGCCTTACAGTCATTAAATGTGGTCCTAATTGCATCCGCTTTTTGGCATGGGTCCTATCATAACTGTTGCACAATAGAGTGGTCATCTGCTGCTGTCGCAGCCCACAGTCGACCACCTCCTTTCCTTCGGACAATAGTACTTCCTGGTTGGAAACACTCATCATGCACGCGGAACAATGCTGTGAGCAATACCAAACATCTGGGATACATTCCTCACACTTAGTGCTTTTTCCAGGTTCCCGGTACTTCTTCCCCTTGTCAAGTCATCCAAACGTTGTCTCCGAGCCATTTTGTGACGAAGAACGCCACCACAGTGAACCGTAACTGCCCGCTGATTGACACACACTGTCTTTTGCCTTTCTTCAACTGCCTCGTGCTGCGCGGCCAGCCCCATTTGGTGCTGTAATCTCGCTGCCGTCACGTCAACAGACGTCTAACTTTCTGTGCACGACTGGCAGATATGTAGCAAATTGCTCGCGAACTTCTCTTCATTTCCACCGAGTAGTTAATAAGTTACTTTATCTACCTCATTCATAAGTTTTTCACAATAGTGTGTTTAAGCGTCGATGATATACTTTTATCAAGCGAAACAACTGGTACTCGAAGGCATTCATTTGACTCCAAGTATTACTACCGTGAATTGATAAAAAGAAACATTCTTCTCTACATACTGCACTGCCACTGCCACTGCCACTGTGAATGTCTAGAGTGAAGTGCTTTTCTTGCACAGGCTGGTTTATTCCAGATAGGCGTTTTATTTAATTATTTAGGTATTCGCCAATTTTGTTCTGCTGGGCAGTTTAAGGTTACATGGTGGTAAAAACAATATCAACAGTTACAGCAGCTACAAGAAAAAAATAATAAATATACGTACATAAAAATTCACTCTCGCCGTATTGTGGCGGACGTGCCCGGAAGTGGGCGAGCCACATGCGATCCATTTTCTCGGTTTTTAGATATACCAGGTGATCAAAAATTCAGTATAAATTTGAAAACTGAATAAATCACCGAATAATGTAGATAGAGAGGTACAAATTGACACACATGCTTGGAATGACATGGGGTTTTATTATAACCAAAAAAATTCCGAAAGTTCAAAAAATTGTCCGACAGATGGCGCTTCATCTGATCAGAATAGCACTAATTACCATAACAAAGTAAGACAAAGCAAAGATGATGTTCTTTACAGGAAATGTTCAATATGTCCACCATCATTCCTGAACAATAGCTGTAGTCGAGGAATAATGTTTTGAACAGCACTGTAAAGCATGTCCGGAGTTATGGTGAGGCATTGGCGTCGGATGTTGTCTTTCAGCATCCCTAGGGATGTCGGTCGATCACGATACACTTGCGACTTAAGGTAACCCCAAAGCCAATAATCACACGGACTGAGGTCTGGGAATCTGGGAGGCCAAGCATGACGAAAGTGGCGGTTGAGCACACGATCATCACCAAACGACGCGCGCAAGAGATCTTTCACGCGTCTAGCATTATGGGGTGGAGCGCCATCCTGCATAAACATCGTACGTTCCAGCAGGTGTTTATCAGCCAGGCTGAGGATGATGCTATTCTGTAACACATCGGGATACCTCTCATCCGTCACGGTAGCAGTTACAAAAGCAGAATCACGCATTTCCTCGAAGAAAAAAGGCCCGATAACGGTAGATGTGGTAAATCCAACCCATACTTTCTCGTCGTGCAATGGAGTTTCCACGACATTTATAGGATTTTCGGTAGCCCAAATTCTGCAGTTGTGGGCGTTGACAGACCCTCGGAGAGTGAAATGAGCTTTGTCGGTCCGTAACACGTTACTCAACCAATCGTCATCTTCCGCCATCTTTTGAAACGCCCACACCGCAAATGTCCGCCGCTTCACTAAATCGCCAGGTAATAGTTCACGATGCCCATGGATTTTGTACGGATAGCATCGAAGGGTACACCTAAGTGCCAACCAAACAGTAGTGTATGGAATGCCGGTGCGACGTGCGACTGCACAAGCGCTGACTTCCCCGTGCATAGAGGAACCCGCTACAGTCTCCATTTTTTTCCTGAATTGTCTCAGCAGCATTACGCCTTGTGCTCGGTCGGCCACTACGGGGTCTATTATCTAAACAACCCGTGGCTTCGAACTTCGAAATCATTCTCGCTACAGCTGCTGCTTTATCCGTTCGAATCCCCTTCCTATGGCGATAGGATCGTAACGCTGAACTAGCACATTCCCCATTCTAATAATACAGCTTCACTAAAAGCGCCTTTTCAGGTAACGTCAACACGCTGCGACTGCTGGCACATCTGATTCTCTCTCTCATTACAGCTCCTTTTTTACACGATTGTCATACGCAGTCACTGACGTTTTGCTGTCCAGCGCCATCTGTCGGACATTTTGTGAAGTATGTTGTTTTTCTTTGCTTATAATAAAACCCCATGTCATTCCAAGCATGTGTGTCAATTTTTACCACTATCTCTCTATCCGTGGTTTATTATGTTTTCAAATTTATACTGACTTTTTGATCACCCAGTATATACAGCTCCTTCCAAGTTAAAAAAAATCCATTAGATTACCTAGATATTACACACAGTAATATATTGTCTAGCGAGTTCCAAACGTAAGCTCGTAGCGATTAGTATTTTTCATTGTAAACTATGCGAACTTTGTTCAGTAGGATTCTTAATTTAGAGATATGACAGTTAGCGAACAACATAGGCGGAGGGAGCATGAACTGGGAAAAACACAGCAGCAAACTCGTTATCGTCGCAGCCCAGGAAGTACTGGAATGGTCTTGACCAACTAAATATATTAATCTGCTTTGGATAAAGCAGGTATTTTGTACAGTGAAACAATAGATCAGTTGACCAAGACAGCTGCTATTTCCGGAGCTTACCTTGACGTCCAGATACTGTTCACTGAGAACATACGTCAAGTAAAAGTTTAAGTCAGGGCCCAATGGGACGAGAAATGGGAAATATTAAAAATAAATGAAGTATTATGACTGGGTTCAACTACCATACCTTGCTTTCCTTATATGTATAACGTGTCAGAACATTTCACAGGCGCACTTGCAATCACTGGAATAAGATTCGTTTCTATTGTTTAACACTGAGCGAGTCAGGTACTCGCAGTTGTACAAAATCAGATGTTAAAAATATAAATACTAGTTCCAGTAATACTGAGAATAATTTGTCTCAGAATGGAGAAAATTTAGGGTACCGTCGCATATAAATATGAATATGAATCCTATTTCCATTAAGATAGAGAATAATTTGTCACAGAATGGAGAAAGTTTAGGGTACCATTCGCTACGAGTATTACTTGTCTTCTAATTAGAAATGGTAAAGATGTTATTTGATGTATGATAACATTTATTTTAGTTGGCAGTTTTAAAATCCGACCACAGACTTATAGGGAAGTTCTAAAAATCTATCTGTAAACATTTTTCATAGAGAAATGTTTTTTATTACTTCTGTGTTTAGAAAAGGATGAAGAAGTGTTACTAAGTTACTTCTAGGTAATATGTTTATTTCTATGTTAGCAAAAATAACAATTCTTTTGTTATTACTAATGACTAAATAGTATAACTGTTGGAGCTAAATAGTGTACTCACACTGAAAGCAAAATAAAAAGCGATATTTCCTTCAATATGTAACTGACACATGAGTGTACAAGATGCGAAACAATCAATTTTTTTCCCCGAATTTTTTCTTTAAAATCGTCTGAGAAAGAGTTTAGTGCAGCCGGCTGCCGTTCCCCCAGCACAACGAATCGCCCATTGGCTGCTCTGATGCGCGAAGCGAGTGTTTTCATCTTCAAAGAGTCTGGAATTTTTATTCTGCGTGCCGAAAAATGCTATTATAAATTTATATCCGCTAGCTGTGAAGGGATCTGCAAATAACTTACCGAGCGAGGTGGCGCAGTGGTTAGCACACTGGACTCGCATTCGGGAGGACGACGGTTCAATCCCGTCTCCAGCCATCCTTATTTAGGTTTTCCGTGATTTCCCTAAATCGCTTCAGGCAAATGCCGGGATGGTTCCTTTGAAAGGGCACGGCCGATTTCCTTCCCAATCCTTCCCTAACCCGAGCATGAGCTCCGTCTCTAATGACCTCGTTGTCGACGGGACGTTAAACTCTAACCACCACCACCACCACCAAATAACTTAATCACGCCGTATACAGACAATTATCAGCTGTATTCATTTAAAGAATTCGATTGTGTGGGTCGTTGCTGAAAAAGGGATGCATTTGTTGTAACCGTAAGACTGTTGGTATGTAAATATATTGGGTTGGTGCATAAGTTAGTAGCGTTTTCGTTTTGCATTTTGGTATTTCGGTACCTGTGCGCTTGTTTATCAACTGTCATTTTTTTTTAAATTTGTAGTTACGTTGCTATTTGTGTTTATTCGTCGTTTGGAGACAGCGAGCGGAGCTGTGGATGGTGGAAAATGTAGTGCCAGGTGAAGAAATCGGAACATTTCCAACATATTCTGCCGTTTGAGTTCAAAGAGGGATGATAGCAGCGGAAGCAACCAGAAACATTTGGGTCGTGCATGAGGATAATGCCACTGCACAGAGCACGGAAAAAAAATGGGTTTCTCGTTTTAAGGAGGATCGTTTTGACTTTGGCGACTCCACGTTCAGGAAGACCTCAGCGTTTGATGAAGATCGTTTTAACGCATTAATCCACAACAATCCACGTGACAGTACTCGAGAACTGGCAGTCGTGATGAACAGTGATCATTCCATCATTGCGCGGCATTTGCGTACAATCTGGAAGGTTCAAAAAATCGGTTGTACGCATACCGAATGCTCTACGCCAAAATTACAGAAATCAACGGATGGCGATATATACATCTCTGCATTCTCTTCATCAACTGGCTCGGGAACAAGACCGACCATCCCTACCCTGTATCGCTGGTGACGAGAAATAGTGTATTTATGCCAACATAAAGAAAAGTAAGAAATTACTGAGCCGAAACAAACCAACAACTCCCTCTACAAAGACCTGCGCGCAACCACATAAGATAAATTTAGGCATCCGGTAGAACAGTGACGGTGTGGTGTACTACGAATTGCTTCTCCGAGATGTAACCACCACTGCTGACGTTTATTGTCAACAACTGAGACGTCTTGCAGACGCAGTCCAAGAACAACTCCACGATAACGCGAACCTGCATTCTGCTAGACTGACAAAAATCATTATACAGAAGTTAAGTTGGGAAGTCATTTCGCAGCCACTTTATTCACCTAACCTTACTCCCTCAGATTTTCACCTTTTCCGCTCTCTTTTGAACACCTTTCAAGGAACTTCCTTTTCGCTTAAAATGCGCTCCGTAGATGGCTAGGGGGGCCGTTCTTCGCCCCAAAATCAAGTGATTTCTACAGTCGCGTAATCTAAAAGTTACCCCAGCTTTGGCACACAGTTATAAATAGTGCAGGAGAAAGTATTGTTAAGACTAAAGTCTCTGTTATGTGTATGTTGTGTTTATTAAATTTACAAAAAAACTCTACCAACTTATGTAGCAACCCTGTATCTTCAGTTTCACATCCATCCGCTCGATATTAGCTATTATTTTGAAACGCATATAAAATTTTAGACAGTTAAATTTTGAAATCAACTCCTTAGAACCGAAGTGAAGAATTGAAAGTTCATTGGACTTGTGTTTGCTGCAGCTATTCTCACGTCTCTGTCTGTGTAATGTTCTCTTGTCGTACCACACAAGACTGACTGACTGGCGTGCAATTCCAGAGGCCGCTGAATTTCTTTAGTAATTGTATCATCCGACCCGTCGTTTTGATATGGGGGAGGTAAACTCACCACTGAGAATAAACCAGACATCAGCACCACAGTGTGAAACACATATTCGCGAGACCCTGTGTGTGAAAGTCGTTTCCGTTTGACAGTTGGAGTAACACTAGAACTCCAAGCGGTGAGAAAGTAGAGGAGAGAGACATGTGTCGTCAGAATAATGTATGTTTTATTTATTTTTCTACATAATTCATGGAATTATTGTTATATTTTTGCGTTGAATACATTAATAGAATTACCAAGGGACACGAATGTGTTGATGTAGATGTAGATGTAGAATTACCGTGAATGTAATAATGCCCAGAGTCATCCATTCAGTGACGTAACCTGCAACTTACTCGTGAATAAATACTTTCGAATATGTACATCATTGCAGATCTTTCCGCTGACTCGAGGAGGATATAAATAAATATTTCACGCATGAGAACCATATCTTGCTGTTATTGTCTGTTCAACGGTAAAACAAATTTTACGGAATCTATTGATCGGCCCATTCTTACGCTTCACTCGATTTTCTAATACACGAATATTTTTTTAATGTAGTTGTTTTTGCTTCAAAACCGAATATGTTGCAGATTCTTGCTCTTGGTGGCTCTGATGTAGGAACAAGTGTGGAGTTGGTTTTTGCCCTATTGAGAAAGTTTTATTGCTTCTGACCTGTTATTATGAAGTCTGTGCAGTTTTTCATTCAGATGCAGGCGTGGTGGCTTATTTGGTACGTTACATAATGTCGATATTACATTCCGTATACGTTTCCTACGACCCTCATTCACTGACGTGGCTGGAAGTGTAGCGAAGAAACTTCGAGTAGCTGGGTAGATATACCATGTCTTTCTGCAAAAGGTCAGGCCTTCTAGTGTTTACTGGCAGTTTTTTTCTTACTAAAGATGTACGACATTCTTCAGTACTGTAGTCTATCGTTTCATACTTCCCATTGTCCTTAGAAAACTAAGGAATGACATACGAGGGCTATTCGGAAAGTAAGGAACCATAGGTTGCGAAATGGAAACCACAATGAAAATCAAAACTGTTTTGTTTTTAACAGTTAGCTACAACTTCCAGCTACTTATCTTCATAGACGCCGATCGGACTTAGACGTTTGTCGTAGCGTTGTAACAATTTTCCAATTGCCTCATTATAGAAGGCAGCCACCAGTGCTTTCCGCCAATTCTCTACGCTGAGCTACAGCTCGTTGTCTGTGCCCAAATGTTGTTTTCGTAGCCAGCGGTTCATATGAGTAGAGATGAAACTCAGAGGGAGACAATTACGGGCTGTATTGTGGGTAATCAAACATTTCCAATTGAAAACGATGCAGGAGCATCTTTATTTCCCCTGCAGAATGCGGCTGAGAATTGTCTTGAAGAAGAAAACGCACAACTATGTAATGTTGGCTGTATAGCTTCAGGCGAAATTTCTCACCAGGCCCTCGTACTTGGGGGGAGACACTATTGTTCTAGGTATCTTTGCGTGCTCCCTCTGTGCTCAGAACTAAAATGAATGACGTAACGCGATCGACGGGAATACTATAGACACTGCCCAACATACCTGTGCAAAACGTCATCGGATTTTCACTGTGGTTTCCATTTCGCGACCGATCGTTCCTTACTTTCCGAATAACCCTCGTACATAGTATCATTTTTAGTTATTGTCGATTTTAAGGCCACTGCATACGCTCCCTATTGTAAAACTGTTACAAATCAATACAAACAATAGAATTCGCACTCGTCTGATATCGTATTCAGAGGTGTCACTTGCTGGCCGCTTGGCGTGCTGTTATCGCAGTGGGTAACAAAATCGAGATGAAGTGTCACAGCTGTTATGTTAGATTGTATCAGCAGTCTTGCTTGTATGTGGCGTCGTAGAATTTACCACGACGCTCCGTTTACAAAGGTCGTAGTCCACAGAAGCTTGGATACCGCTGACGCTGTCACGTCTCGTGAGAGCAAACCTTTAGTTGCTCCGCAGCTGTAGTTCTTTGACGTCAAACAAAAGGTGTGAAGATTGCTAGAAAATGCGTGCGCCGCCTAGCCGCACCTCTGTAGTACTTACCGGGGGTGGAGGGGGCGGCGCTGCGTGACCTCCTGGAGGCGGTGGCGGCTCTGCCCGGAGCGGGGGCGGCGCCGGAGCCGGCGAGAGCCGCCGTCACCGTCAGACCGTTGAGCGCCAGCGTGCACGACGCCGCGCTGCTGGTCACCGTCATCTCACACCGAGCTAGATCCCAGACGTGAGGACTCCTCTTCGACCCCCCGCGCCGTTAAGGGCCAATTTCCTCTGCAAGAAACTAGGCACTTCAGACCCTCCAAATACGACGCGGCACCCTATGGACAGCGTCCTTTACGGAGAGACCAGAGTTCAGTGCCGACAACAGTCACACTGCGGCCTTACACAGACAGCACTCTCAGCTGTTCGCACAATGCGCCTGCGTGAAACTGAATATTTTAGAACTCGTCTCTGCTCGAGTTACGCTGCCGACAAACTCACTTCGTCTCGAACGTACTGTAAGTTTAGCGACACAACACAGCGGGATTTAGGTGTCACAAAATTCTCTGAGCATATTATGGCACACTCGACACTTCTGATCTGCACTGCACTCCCTTAATTTGCCTACTGAGACGATTTACGGTGCATAACAGAATTTTTTTTTAAATAGTACACATAAAATTTTGCACCTCTACGTTCACCTTTGCTCACTCTGGAACACGCACCCAGTAGCCTTAGAAACTATATTTGAATAAGTCACTGCAGATACCCTCCCTCCTAATAATACCTGTTGTTGCCGATATCGTGAATTAAATGTGCCTCCTTGCAACTCGTAGCTGTGCCAAGTTTGCTAAGATATTTTATGTACACGAAAACAATTGATTGGGTTAATACGAACAAAAACAATCTGAATAGCGTGAGAGCTGCAATATCAGTCAAATAAAAGCAGTCATATTCAAGTTTCGATCAGCAGCTGAAGGTGGAGAATGCAATGTTTACTGACAGTCAGCCAACAGTTTACGCATCGCATCTGTTAGCACATATAATAATAAACGCATCTCGTCTGTGCTAAATGCTTCTGTGGCCATTAAACCCACTGCCTTTTATGTAATCATAGTTTATTTTTCAGGACAGAAGACAGTGAAGTTTGCTAATTCAATTTACAATCGTGTACGTAGCAACAACGCAAGATACGGAACCCCATGAACTCTATCGCATGGACACAACTGTTACAACGCATTTACGAATCACTGTCCTGTAACCGTGATAAGAACAATGTAATCGTGCTTGTAATCTCACCTCTTCTCTGAAAGGTTTCAAATTTGTTGGTATTACTAAATTTCGTGTCTTTTGTACGAATTGATATTAAAATCGGTCAGCGCAGATAATTATCGTGTCTGTAATAGTAAGCGCACTTCACATCTATCCTATAAGTGTGTGATGTAACAGTTTTTCCTGTTGGAGGTACGTTAGCGATGTCCGCTAATAGCAGTGATTCATGCCAGCTATTCCTATGCAGATATTATGCTACACAGCGCTGGAGCGCTGGTTGAAATTAGTGTTTGTTGAATTACATGTGATTTCAATTAGTCACTATAAGCGTTTCTCATGATGACAAACTATGGAACACTACACACAGTTCGTCCCTACGGTTCTCTCGCCACAGAAGACAGAACATCTGCTTTGCAGGGAAATAAAGTCGTCTTCAGAGCGAGCTGTAGACGCCACGTAAGACAGTCTGCTAGAGCGCGGCGCGGACGCACTGTTCTCCGCCTGCGAGTAGAGGACCCGCAACACGCGACACGTGGTCGGCGGCGGACGGCGGTCGCCGGCACGCGGGGTGTGTTGCGTCGCGACGGCAGCCGGCGCTGCACTGCCGGCCGGAGGCCCCTCCGCCCCCGACGCCGCCGCCGACGCCCCCCACCACCGCCGCCGGCGCAGCGCCGCAACACGTGGCAGGTCGGTGCGTCCCCTCATACAAGTTACTAATGAGGCGGTAATGAACCGCAGCGCCGGACAAACATAGATTCCTGCACCTCCCGAGTGTATGCGGAGCCACGGCGCCAACGTTACGCGTCGTCCAATAGCTGCGAGTTTCTTTTCTGCACGTTCATAAATCAAAATTTGTGTAGAATATTCAGCGCCTTTTTTTGTTGTTATTTCACTCCTCTCGCCCAAAACTGGAGTGGCGTGGGCTGTCAGCGGATACAAGTCGCCGCTCTTCAGCCATATGAGGGTAAAACGTTTAAAAATAATACTAAATTGGACGCCGCAGTTGACAAAATGAATGTTTGACGTAATAACAACACATACATTCAATTGCACAATTTGAAATATAAAAGGCGGATTTGTTAATTAATTAAAAGACTGACACAAGTGAAATGGCAAATGAATGTTTCACAAAGGATAAAAGACAGAGGGTCAGTTGCGTAAGTTAAAAAAGTAAAAACACAGTGTGCTGATTGATTAAAGTAGATCCGTAGATGAGAGAAGTTATGAGTGGGCCTAGACTGTCAGGAAGAGGAGGATCATGGGGAAGTAGCAGTTGGGACTGCGCGTAAGAGGGTGTGTGTGTGGGCGGATGTTTAGAGGAGGGATTCGGGAGAGTGAAGAGGGATGCCGTTCCAGACCAATGCTTTGACTGTGGGAGGACAGGAGTGTAGAGGAAGTGAGCTCTGACCGGGAGCGGTCCCTTAGGTTCTTTATATCTGGTAGGATGGGTATATAACAAGGCGGATTTCATGGTCAGATAAGGAAAAACGGGTAAAGTTTGATTGGGAGAGTATATGGAGAGTGTGGAGATGTAGAGTTAGGGGAATGTTTTCGTATGTCCATCCTTCTGATTAAAGATTTGCGGGACGTTGACCGTTCACTTATGTAATAAATTGAAATACGTGTGACCGTCCTTTCGGTCTTATTTACTATACAGCAACCAGGTGGTGTACTGAGTCACCAAAACTGGTTCAAATGGTTCTGAGCACTATGGGACTTAACTTCTAAGGTCATCAGTCCCCTAGAACTTTGAACTACTTAAACCTAACTAATCTAAGGACATCACACACATCCATGCCCGAGGCAGGATTCGAACCTGCGACCGTAGCGGTTGCGCGGTTCCAGACTGTAACGCCTAGAACCGCTCGGCAACACCAAAACTGGTTTCTATATAATAAATAACATCAAAAAGACGGCTACAGAGTGATAGAGGCGCGGCACTGTACCAGGAGCAGTGAGCAGATAGAAAGTAGGGGTGGGGGGGGGGGGGGGTGAGTAATGTCGAGTTTATGGGCAACGTAGGATATCCGGAGGTGTTCAGGGTAGAAGAGAACGGAGGGGAATTTTATAAGCTGATAGAGGATGCAGTTGGAGGAGGGTAAGCGGGTTCGAAGGCTAGATGGACTGCATGGCGGTCGAGGACCTTTAGAGCGTGATAAAAGGAGGGAGGAAAGGAAGTTCATGCCACATTCGCGTAGCACAGGAAGGGTCGGATCACCGTTTTATAGGTGTGGAGGATTGTGGAACGATGCAGTCCCCATGTTTTTCCCATGTTTTACTAATTTTATTATATTGTGAACGTTCTGCTAAATGATTAGTAGATGCGGCTTCCATGTTAGTGGGCGATCAAGTGTTAGTCCGAGATATTTTAGTGTATTAGTTAGGTGGATAGAACGGTAGTAAATAGCAAGGTAAAATTCGTGGTGACGGGAAATGCTGGTAGTTCGACCTGGGTTTTGGTAGGGTTGGTTTTGAGGAGCCAGTGGTTGCCCCAGGAGTGAACTGATTGTGATGGAGCTGGAGAGATCGTTGGGATTTCTGGAGGGTAGGCTAGAGGGCGAGTAAGGCGATGTAATCGGCATGCTGTCCGAAAGAACAGACACCTTTCATTCATGCAATTGACTCACCTCAGCCGCGCGGGATTAGCCGAGCGTTCTGGGGCGCTGCAGTCCTGGACTGTACGGCTGGTCCCGGCGGAGGTTCGGGTCCTCCCTCGGCCATGGGTGTGTGTGTTTGTCCTTAGGATATTTTAGGTTAAGTAGTGTGTAAGGTTAGGGACTAATGACCTTAGCAGTTAAGTTCCATAAGATTTCACACATATTTGAATATTTGATTTGACTCACCTCAATGGGCAATCAATCCAAAACCTTCAGAGCAGAAGCACATTTGCGTTCGAGCTCCAACGAGCTCTAAAATTGGCGAACGTGGAGGGCATGGACTGCGGATAGGTGTAGCTAGGTGGGAGTGTGAGTCAGCTAGGGAGCGGAGTGAGATAGTCTGCGAATCTGCGATAAACACTGTGACTGGGAGGCGTAGGCATTGACGCAACTGCGTAATAAGCAGGAGATCCTGGGTTCACTCATCGCCACTGATTCTGCACATAATCCCGATGCAGCTTCCTTCCCTTTCATTTCCTTTCGCCCCCTTCCACCTTCAGTTACATAGTAGAGAAACATCGTGACCAGTTATGCTGCAAAAAAGAACGTAATTGCTGAAAAGATAGAGACCTGTTGTGCCAAACGATCATATACTCACAGGAAGAATGTTTTGTTCTTAGATTTACTTCTTGACGAGGCCGCGTTGATACTACCACACAAGATTATTATCGCTTGAACGACTTGAAATACTTTATTTTGTAACAACCCACAGCCACAGAAATACCATGTATGTTTGTTACTGTCACTGAATACCAACCTAACACTTTTTCTTGAAGTGCAACAGACAATAACTTTGCTAAAAGGTACCGTCGAACACAACTCTCGCATTACTATCTCTTTAGTGAGATGATGTCGTCTTCGGCGATGATTGTAGAGTGGGCTGAGCGGTGCTCCGGTCTGACATAACTGTGCTCCAGTGGGGGCTTATGGAACTCTTGAGGTCGTGTCTATGTCGATTTCATTCATTCGTCATTGTATCTAGCAGCGACTGTGTCTAGTCGTGGTTCTGCCGCGAGGTACCAGCCTGGCCTTGGGACCTCATTCTTCGGCTGATAAAACGAAATTACCCCCATTTCTTTAAAATTCAAACTTCCCCGTAAAAGAAAGTTTCAAACGTCTGATTGCAAACGAGTTAATGTGTTAAATGTAGCACCAAGTGCTTTGATTATCAAACAGTGGATAATACAGTTTGGCTACTCTCCCCTCCATTTTAACAGAAGTTAGTTTCTCACACAGAGCGATGTTTAACACTTATGTTTTGTACAACGCTATAATTTTTCAGGTACATTCAACTTTATATATGGATACTGTCAGCAAAATGTGTTATTAGTAAACAAGTAATAAATTATAACGCTCTGTTACCGCGCGCCGCAGAATTTGAATCCCCGCCGGACGTCACGGACGTCGAAGACCCATAGAGGTCTCTGCACCATCGCGCCGCAAGCTGTGGCGGAGCGCGCCTCGTGGACCACGTTTAGAGTGAGGGCGCCACAGTGGAACACGTGGTTTCAGCGGCCAATACGGGGTCCCCGATAGAGCACTTAAGCGCCTGCCTATCGCACAGCCTGCCACTGCTCCCGGCCAAGACTACATTACCTACCGCCACCTCAAAAACTGCCCTCCCTCCTTCCATTTAGTCCTTGCCATCCTCTACATTGTCATCCTTGCCACTGGCTTCTATCCCGACCTGCGGAAAACCTCCCGTATCCTGATGTTCTCCAAACCCAACAAGCCTCCATCTGATGCCTCTTCCTATCGTCCTATCTGTCTCACGTTGGTATTCAGCAAGCTCTTGGAATCCATCCTTTCCTGGCGCATCCATCACCACCTCCTCCCTGACACCCAATGTGGCTTTCGATCTTCCTTCTCTGCTGATGACCAACTCCTGCACCTCACTCATCTCCTCTCCCTCCAGCTTAACTCCCGTCGCTCCGCCATTTTTGTGTCCCTTGACCTCGAAAAGGCCTACGACCGTGTCTGGCATCCTCGTATCCTGTTTAAACTCCAAACCTACGCCCTTCCTATCAACTACATCCGTCTGATGGCCTCCTTCCTCTCCCACCGCCCCTCCTATGTTACCATCCATAATGCCAATTCCCACACCTTCTACCCCTCTGCAGGTGTGCCCCAGGGCTCTGTCCTCTCCCCTCTCCTCTACCTCCTGTACATGGCAGATATGCCCCAACCCCCCCTCCAGTACACTTCTTGCAATATGCTGATGACACTGCATTCCTCGCCCTCGCTCCTACCCTCCAACGGTCCCAACGCCTTCTCCTGAATCACCTTGACCTTTTTGCTGCATGGTGTAACCAATGGCTCCTGAAAATCAATCCTTCCAAGTCCCAGGCAATCATCATAGGTCGTACCACTCGCTCCTTCCGGCTCCTGGATTTCTCCCTTACTGTCTGCGCCCGTCCTGTCCTCCTCACCCCCACCCTCACCTACTTTGGCCTCACCATTGACCGTCACCTCACCTGGATCCCTCATCTCCGCTCCATCCAATCCAAAGCCCACAACCGCCTCCGACTCCTCAAACTCCTCTCTGGCCGGACATGGTGGTTGCACCCCTCTACCATCCTCCACACCTACAAATCCTTAATCAATCCCATCCTCTGTTATGCCAGTCCTGCCTGGATATCTGCCCCCCCCCCCCCATTCTATAACTTCCTTCAGATCCTTGAACGTCATGCACTCCGTCCTTGCCTTCCATATACGCCTCCCGTCCCCCGCGCGGATCCTCTTTGATCTCATTTCTTTCCCCCATCTGCTCCTATGCCTCGAACATATCCGCATCCTCTACACCTCCCACTGCCTTGATCCCCCTCACCCCCTGGTTGCTCCTCTCTTCTCCCATCCCCGCCCACTGCCACGTCTTCACTGTTGTGTCCCCCCTACCCTCCATCTCTACAACCTTCATCTCCTTTCCCAAGGTGGCTTCCATCAACTCCCCCTCCTGGATTATGCCCTGTCTCCCTCCATTTATCCCTCCTATGATCCTCACTCCCACTCCTTTCCTCTGCCCTTTTCCCGGGCTCCCTCTCCCCCCCTTCCATCCTCTTTTTTCCCCACCTCCCCTCTCTCTGCCCCCTTCTCTCCCCCGAGTCTTTTTGCATTTCGCTCCTCTGCCTTCTCTCATTCCCTCTCGCATCTGCCCTGCCCCTGTCCCCCTTTATTAGTCCTCTCCCTCCTTGGTTCCCCCCCTTTTCGTTTTTTCCTTCCTCCCTCCTTGTTCTTCCCCATCCGCCAGGTCCCCCCCCCCCCCCCCCAATCTGCCTTTGGCTCGGGAGTGCCATCTTTGTGCCGCCCTTTTCGGGCAGTGTTTTACAGTAAGTGTTTTACACTGAGTGTTCCGTGCTGTGTTTTTTGGGAAGGGTTGCGAACGGCCATCATACTGTCGCTGGGTGTGCTTTTTATCTCTTGCGAACAGAAACCAGACTGTCGCCGTGTTTTTTTAATTGTGTGTGTACTATGTTACTTGTCTGATTCCTGTGTCTTTTATTAACATTGCCAACCCCTTTTGCTTTCTGTTTTAACTTTCCGCATTTTTCCGCCATTTTACACTTTGCGTCACCGTTTGATCGCCTGTTTTTCTTGTTTCTTTTCTTTTTCCGTTTTTAAAATAAAAGTCTGTAGGCTGTAGAGCAGCGTACTAAGCTGCTGCCAGTCCGCCCCCTTCGGGGGAATTGAAAATCAATAAAGGAAAAAATAAAAAAAGCTCAGCCTGCCAGTATAACCTCCCATACGTTTCAGGACATGTCGCCTCGCACTATATAATATTTACTTTCGTGTCTTGTTTGGTTTTCTTGACTCTGTTGTCCTTTCTTGTTGTCGTCGTTAGGTCCTCCTTTGGTCGTGTCCGTCCTCTCCCGTTGTGTTGTTGTTCGCGGGCCGCTCCGTGGGTCCCGCTGCGTTTCCGTCACTTCAACCCCGCGACTGTTCCGGTCGCCGTTACAACAAACGCCATGAGCGAAGCTGATTTTTTACGACACTTACAGCGAAAATGAAGTAACCGACGAACTTTTTCCTTCACTTTCAATGCTGCCACATCGACAGGAAAAGGGTCCTAAAAGGTTTGAAATTACGAGTAAAGATTGTTGGAAATCGCTTAGTGCTCTTATTCTTAAACACTGGCTAAAGTAGTCTGGATAATTTGCGCAGCAGTTACACTGCCTGAACACGCATACATAGTTTCTAACTGCAATATGTTTGTCTTACCATGTTAATTCTTTTATGTAAGATTATACCTCTTCATGAGTAGTCAACGAAGGCAATGCAAATCTTGTAATTATATCAGTAACTATATGAAATGCTAAAAACGAAATTTTCGTTACCTGACCTAGACCCCATAACGGGCACAGGGTCACCGAGTCACTTTTTTAGACCTGTAGGTATATAGATGGATAACAACAGATTGCAAATGAGGTTATGGAGATGGATCCCAGAGAGAAAAAGTAAACAGAGTCAAGGTTGATAGCCGGAAAGTTGGGAAGACTCTCAGCTATGGAAGTCTGAAAAAACTTGCTCTTTGGTTATTGCCTACAATTCTGAATATGTATTTAAAACAATAGGTTTTTTTATGAAAATAGTATTTCGGAACTACATGAGGATCCGAGTCCGAATTACAAAAAGAAGTCTGGTCAACTACCAGTGAAGCAAAATTTTTAATCAAACCTTTCCATAAGAAAATGGTTATCAAAATGAACCCTTGGCCCCCAAAACTTAGTTCTCACTTCAAAATTCACAAACCTAACCGTCCAATACTCCGATTTCTAATAGTATGAATAGCACGTACCATGATTTAGTCAAATTTCTTCATGAAACTCTGAAAAAATCGTTGGTTTTCGAGAACTATTATTCCAACCCCAATAGTCACGCCTTAGTCCATAAAATAAAAGATTTAGATTGCAGCTCAGATACCAAGTCGTTTTCATTAGGCATCAGAAACTTTTATACAAACGTTGCCGTACAAGAAACACTTACAGTGGTAGAAAAAGTTTAAGTCACTTCAAAAAATAACTTTCAGACTGACATATAGCTGACTTTATGAATTTAATTACAGTCGTAGTCAAATACGACTATTTTGAATTTAATGAGCAATTGCATCAGTAACCCGACAGTCTCGCTGTGGGAAATCCGTTGGCTCGTATCCTTGCTGACATCTTTCTTAATTCTCTAGAAGAAAAGTTCTTCAACTGTTTCTCAGCTACAGCGCTAGGCATTCTCTCCTATTTCGGACATGTTGATGATATTCTACTCAACTACAAAGGACCTGTTGATGGCACTGACCGTATTTTCAATCTCTTCAATGAACTTAACGAGAAAATATCCTTCACCAGTGAAAACGAAAACGAGCCCCGTCAGTTGAATTTTCTTGATTTGACGCTTCGCGCGACCGCTGTGGTCGCAGGTTCGAATCCTGCCTCGGGCATGGATGTGCGTGATTTCCTTAGGTTAGTTAGGTTTAAGCAGTTCTAAGTTCTAGGTGACTGATGACCTCAGAAGTTACGTCCCTTAGTGCTCAGAGACATTTGAACCATTTGAACCATTTGACGCTTACAGTAAAAGAAAATAAAATCTGATGTAATGTTTTTCGTAAAGAAACATATACTGATCAGATCGTACCTGCGTCTTCTATGCACCCACAATGTCATGAGAACGCTTTCTTTCACTCTGCTATTCACGTAGCTACTTCTGTTCCACTCTCGAAAGAAAAATTCGAGGAAGAAGTTAATAAAATAATAACGAATACTAACCTGCCGTAGTGCATAACATCCGTAAAAGAAAACTGTTAAAAGAGTTACAATACTCGGCACCTCTATCATTGAGTCCAGCCTAAAGAAGAAGTTTTCTTTTCTATTCCTTTCTTGGGGCCCATCTCGTATCAGATCCAATCCCTTCTTCGTAATAAATACAACTGTAATGTCGCCTTTTCAACCAATAATAGTTTGAAAAAAAATGTAGTCACAATTTAAAATCGACCCGTTTCCCTTTGAAAAAATCTAGTGTCTATAAGATTCTTTGAAACACCTGCTCATCTTATTACATAGGACAAACAGGACGTGCCTTTACAGTCAGATACAAAGAACATCTTTTTAAAAAAATGGTACTAACACCCAAAATTTGTCTTTTGCTGACCAACTTCTAATTACAGGTCACGCGCCTGAAGCTGTTGACGATATCAACATTTTGCACACTGAGAAGAAAGGGCGTAGATTAGATGTTCTCGAAAAATTAGAAATTTTTAAACATCTTTCTCGAGATGATGGCCTCATTCTTAATGAGCAGCTACAGTTACGTAATAAAAGCTTCTTCTACGGTATAAAGCCGTTACTTTATGTTGTGTCTAGACAAGACAGCCTAGACACAATGAGAGGAAGCCGACAGGCACGCGCTAAGCCAAAGAGGGTGCGTGAGGTCTGAAACATGAAACAGGATACGTAATGATTGCTATAAAGAAAAGTACGTAGCTTCTATAATACTTAACTTAAATCCATCCTTGTGGTACATCTGGAGATTGTGGCGATACAAGTGAGACTCTTTAGATACATGCAATGTTACTAATGGCGCCTTGCTAGGTCGTAGCCATGGACTTAGCTGAAGGCTTTTCTAACTATCTGCTCGGCAAAGGAGCGAGGCTTCGTCAGTGAAGTCGCTAGCAAAGTCGTCCGTACAACTGGGGCGAGTGCTTTCCCGTATCTCGAGACCTGCCTTGTGGTGGCGCTCGGTCTGCGATCACACAGTGGCGACACGCGGGTCCGACATGTACTAATGGACCGCGGCCGATTTAAAACTACCACCTAGCAAGTGTGGTGTCTGGCGGTGACACCACACTTTATATTTGATTTAATGTTCACTCTTGCAGTTACCGAAATATTTCATCTAAGTCGATTCATAACTGTTTGTTCATTAAATGTTTTATATTAAATAAATGTCATGTTATACGGTTTTTTTCTATTCGCTGAGTTATTCAGCTTCCTTTGTAATACTGTAATGGCGTTTTTCAGCCTTTAAACTGTACCTCTAAGCTCTTATGTGGACAAATTGTTACCATGTCGGCTGCTGTCAGATAAAATATTGCCTGTTACTTCATGTGTTACATATTTCACCTGTCTATATATAAAATGTTAAGTAGCCGGTTTGTATTGGCGGCTACTAGATGGCACTTTTGGTATAACGTTCAACTGCCTGCAACTGCTAACGCGGGCGCCTCAGTCTGATGCTACCTCAGCTCGACATGTGGTGCAGCTCTTAGTGGCCTGCCTCTATTTCAATATTTTGTAACTAAATCGTTATCGCTTCATATTTATTTTGTACGTGACATGGCAATTTTAAATGTTTTATTTCTGATGAAGGCATCATAGAAGTGGCTGAAACTTAGGTCCAAAAAGATTTCATTTCGCGACAGAGGGCTGCAGTTGTTTTAATTTTAGCTTGTAACGGTCACTGACAACGCAGCCATGTTCAAAGCTTTAAAAAAACCTGAATAACTACCTGTTGTAATGTGAACCACTGAGCGACGCGTAGGGAGAAAATCAGTGAAGTTATGGAAGGGATATGAAGACATGCAGAGTCCATGAACCAAACAGCCCAATCGTAGCGTTTCACAGATTCTCAATTGCAGAGCTGTAGCCCTCAGGGGCGTGGTATGGGTTGGTTCAAATGGCTCTGAGCACTATGGGACTTAACTGCTGTGGTCATCAGTCCCCTAGAACTTAGAACTACTTAAACCTAACTAACCTAAGGACATCACACACATCCATGTCCGAGGCAGGATTCGAACCTGCGACCGTAGCAGTCCCGCGGTTCCGGACTGAAGCGCCCAGAACCGCACGGCCACCGCGGCCGGCAGAGTAAGGCAGCACGCAGCAGTAAAGAGTAGCAGAACACAGGCTAGTAATCATGTGTTTTTAGTAATAAAAAAGAAAGAAGGAAGTTTCGAGAATGTCTCGCCTTTTTACATCCAGAAGAGAAGGAACTGCTGGCACTTTAAAATCTGTAAAGCGGATGTGAAATGGGACCCTGTTTGTTGAAACATTCAGTTCCCAACAAGTTGTTGACCTATGTACATGTAAGTGCCTTAACGAATATTTCATCGATACAGAGCTCCACAGCACTTTGAACGTGTTGTATCATGAAGGGACCTCGTTGGTCTATCAATCGAAGAACTGAAGAGTGAGTGGGCTCCATAGGGAATTGTGGATGTTCTGAAGGTTATGAAAATGGTGCATGGAAATCTGATGAAATCTAATTCCTTCATTCTTACCTTCAACACCCCCAGACTCCCAGAGCACGTCATGGCAGGCTTTTTTCACTTCAACATACGGTCATACGTCTGAAACCCAATGCACTGTTTTAAATGTCAGCGTTTTGGGCATACAACCCTCGGATGTAAAGGAAGAGCGACTTGTGGCAACTGAGGTAAGGCCGCTCCTGAAGGAGTCGGTTGCTCGTCTCCAGCGATAACTATCAATTGTTCTGGACACCACCCAGTTTGGATTAGGGACTGCAGAATCTTTCTAGAGGAACGCAAAGTACAGGAAACCAAAAACAACCAAGCGTATCTCTTCTGGCGAGGCCAAGTCCATGCAGCCTCCCATCTTTTGCACTCATGCATCAGAAGCCTACTCTGAAATATGACGCTTCTATGCAAACGGAGTTGATGAGTGTCGGCACTAACACTTGCATAGGTCACTGCACTTGTAGGGCAACAAGTGTTCCAACACTTGTAGCCACCCCCCCCCCCCCCTCTACAACAGCCCCCCCCCCCCCCCAGCACGGCCATTACCACTCCTAATCTAGCTTCAGCAAAGCCCACAAAACCGCGAAAAGGTGATGTAAAGTAGCAACAAAAAGTAAAATGAAGTGGTAAATTCGACCAACCATGTCCATGTGATTTGACTTTTCCACAGAGACGATGGAGTTTAAGGTATGTATGGGGCAATCATCTCACCCCACGACTGAACCTCCACCTGCTGCAGTCTCCCCACCCCAACGAAAAGAGAGAAAGAACGTGCTAC
Organism: Schistocerca americana; assembly: GCF_021461395.2. Lineage (NCBI taxonomy): Eukaryota > Metazoa > Arthropoda > Insecta > Orthoptera > Acrididae > Schistocerca > Schistocerca americana. The sequence continues at coordinate 156,718,323 of NC_060119.1, read as the reverse complement.
CCTCATGATAGATGGTTGCCATAGGTCAGTGTAATTTGCAGGGGTTCATGACGCCTGTGAAGGAACTTCGTCTACCATCTCAATGTAGACCACCGTGTCTGTATCTCAAGGAGACTAATTTCATACATCATATACTCCTGAGCTTCGGGGCTATTTACTCCAGAAAATGGACGACCTGGGTGGAGAGAGAGCTAGAGGAGGAGTCGGTAGTTTCGTCAGTACCGATTGCCACTCCTCGTCTCTCTCCCTTACAACTACTTTACAAGCAGTTGCCATATCCGAGCACTTGCGTCATCCACTCACAATATGTTGCCTTTACCTGCTGCCACATGATGTGATCGGCAAAGAGGCTCCAACCACCATCTTACACAGCTCCCCCACCCTTTCATCCTCTGTGCTGATTTTAATGCTCACAATGTGCTTTGGGGCACTGCAACTACCTGTCCCCGGGGGAGAGCAGTTGAGAGCCTTCTCATGTCATCGTGTACGTATTTGCCAAATATGGAACTTCTGTACTGCAGCTGGGTCGGTCTCTGCCATTGACCTCTTGCTTTGCTCTCCAGCCCTTGCTCACATGGCTCAATGGGAAGTGATCGCTGACTTGGACAGCAATGATCACTTTCCAGTCTGGATCCACTTGGCAGATGGGGTGGAACCCGAAAGGAAACCGCCGCGATGGGTGCTCTGTAGAGCAGAATGGACGCTTTACAGGCAGCCCGCCCAGTTTGAACATTGTGCCGATGTCGAGGAATGGGTGGATCACATTACCAAAATGATCCGCCACACTGCTGCAGCATCAATTCCACAGTCCACGGGACAACAGAAGAGACAACTTGTCCCTTGGTGGAGGGACGAATGACGCTCTGCAAATCAGGACTAGGCGTTCAGCTTTGCATAGCTTCAAGTATCGGCGAACTGCGGAGGATCTTGCAGCCTTTCGGGTGGTGAGGGTAAAGTGTCGCCGGATTATTCGAGAGAGCAAAAAGAGGTCGTGGCAACAGTTCCTGAACACCATTAACAGTTCCACAAAGAGTTCTCTTGTATGGGAGACCATGAGAAGAATTTCTGGGAGAGGCGGGAGGTGCCCCATGGCTGTTGTAATGGGCAACAGCACTCTCCAAACCAATCTGCGGGACATTGCCCAGACGATGGCGGCCTATTTTGCAGCAGTTACTGCAAACTCCATTCAGGATCCAGGATTCCAGCGCCATAGATCGGTTGCTGTGAGGAGCAGTTTGGACTTCCGATCCACCTCTGATGAAGATTACAACTGCCCATTCTCCATGTGGCAGCTGGATTCTTCATTGTCTGCATCTCGTGACACATCCCGTGGTCACGACAGAATGCATTAAAGTATGCTGCGGCACCTGACCAACCGGCACAGGCTCGCACTTTTTAATGCCACTTGGGCGTCTGGTCACTTTCCCAATTCGTGGCGTGAGGCCATTCAGTTTCTTCTTTTAAAACCTGGTAAGGTCCTACGTGCCCGAGTCCTGGGAAAGACCTTGGAGCGGATGGTCAACCGCCGCCTTGTCTGGATCTAAGAAACCAGGCAAATCTTTAGTAATTTTCATTGTGGGTTCAGGAGGTATCGCTCCACCTTTGATAAACTGGCCCTCCTGGAGGCAGCTATACAACAGGCTTTCCTCTACCAGCAACACATTTTAGGTATATTTTTTGACATCGACAAGGTGCACGATGCTACTTGGAGGCATCTTAATCTCGAGCAGAATCACGAATGGGGTTTTTATGGTTGTCTTCTCATTTTTATTCAGTCCTTCCACTCACCACGGTATTTTAGATACCGATTTGGTGACGTCCTGTCTGATCTCTTCGAGTAGGTGAGCGGTGTCTCTCAAGGTTGTGCTTTAAGTGTACTGTCTTTGCCATAGTTATTAATAGCATTACGTCAGTAATGCACAGTCCTGTCCTGTATCCATTTTTGTGGATGGTTTCTCTGTGTTTTGCTTTTCTTCCAGCCTTGCAGCGGCAACACGTCAGTTGCAAATTACTCTTCGACGTTTGGATGAATGGACGCAGAAGAGTGATGTTAAGTTTTCAACCAAGAGGTCTGTGTGTTCTTTCTAAACGTTCTCGTTCCATTTTAAACTTTCCTGAATTGAGGATGAGGAACACTATTCTTAATTTTACAGGCACATTGAGGTTTCAGGGCCTCATATTTCACTACAAATGTGCATGATTACCACATGTTAAGGACCTGAAGAAACGGTCGCTTAAGGCTCTCAGCGTTTTAAAATGTCTACATGGGGAGTAGACAGGGTCTGCTTCGGGTTTACAGGGCATTTGCGCGATCTCGGCTCTATTATGGGTGCACGGTGTATGGGTATGCGAGACTTTCTTATTTGAAGATGTTGGATATGTTGCACTATGAAGGGATTCGGTTAACCATTGGGGCATTCATAACAAGCCCCACACCCCGCCTTTGTGCAGAGGCTGGTGGACCGCCACTTTGGATCAGGCGACGGCTACTTACAGTGTGCCAGATATATAAAACACTGTCCACACCATACACAACTGCATACCATATCGTAGTTCAGCTTCAACTGGCACGGCTTTTTCATAACCGGCAACGAGCAAGGAGGCCCTATTAGATTCGTCCACATGATTTCCTTTTAGAAATGGATGGAAGTGGATGTGGTTGGTCTTTATGTTTTACTGCGAGGTTGGAGTACACATCCACCTTGGCTCCTCCAGAGACCCAGACTTATTTGGGATTTGACTAATTTCAAGAAAGATAGTACTCCAGATTTTACATTTCACTCTCTGTTTTTTAACATTTTAGATATGCATCATGGTTTCACAGTCGTTTACACTGATGGCTCCAGACTAGGGAATTCCTTTGGCTCCTCTGTAGTGTTCCCTCACCGAGTCACCAGAATTCGCCTTCCTGACAATTATACTGTTTTCGCAGCGGAGCTCCACGCGATTTTGGAGGCACTGGAGCAGATGCATCGTATTCATGGCAAACAGTTTCTTATCTGCTCCGATGCCCTTAGTACCTGACAATCATTGCAGAACCTGTACCCAGCTGAGGAGTTGGTCTGGCTGATGCATGACCAAACGTACTTGCTGCCGTGGCGGGGTAAGCAGGTGTCATTCTGCTGGGTGCCTGGTCGTGTAGGGATATGGGGGAATGAACAGGCCGATTGGGCTGCCAAGGAGGCCTGCCGAGGACAGGCTGTGGCACGGTGTCCTATTCCCTTAGCGACTGTCGTTTCTGCAGTACCCAGGAAGTGCATGCAGTTGCATTGGCTGGTGGTGACAGCCAGTAAGCTACGATTGGTGAAGTCAACAACCCAGCAATGGCATTCCACCTGCTAGTTGCTCAGGCAGGATGAAATGACCCTCATGTCTTAGAATTGGGCACTGTCCTCCCAAATTCTATTGTGGCGGGATGATGCCCCGTTTTGTTACGTTTGTGGTGTGCACATCTCTATCCGTCACATTCTAACGGAGTGCATTTTATACCATGATTTTAGATGATAATGACACGAGTGTAACTCGGGTTTTAAAGTTTTGTGATGTGTCTGGATTCTGGCCTAAACTTTTAGGTAGGAGGTTTTAGTGTGGTGCAGAGTGATGGCTCCTCCTTTTTCTTCTTGCGGTCAGCCAGCCACATCCATCTGCTATTTTACTTTAGTTTCTTATACCTCTTTCTTCATATGGCGTTCACGTTTTACTACTGACGCACTGCTTCGTCCAGTGCTTCTGTGTGGGTACGCACATAGATTCCCGACTTGTGTTCTATGTGTTTTACATGCTGTTTTATCATCCTGTTCTCGATATTTTACTGGCAGTCGTCTCAATCTGATTTTGCGTGGGCGCTAAAGACCTTGCCGTCGTGCACCCATCCATCTATCCATAAATCCACCTGTCCATCCTGTGAGCTGTGTGACATGTTGCCTTGTCCAGCTGGTAGATGCCAGCGTGCCTGGGAAAAACAGACTGCGTTTTGCGATGGACATGGTTCCCAAGTACAGATGCATATTTGTGTCGATCCTTGCAACGAAAACATTCCCCGTGTCATAACGCTCTCGCCTCCGGCCTGGACCCATCCCACGTTTGTCGTAGGGTGTCTGCTATCGTAGGTTTCATGTTGCACGCGTCAACTGGCAACTGTCACCTGAAACAGCGATCTGTCGCCAATCGGTGGGTGTTCCAGTTGTGGTATTGGCCTACAAATTCCAGCCTTCGTTGCCTATGAACCTCAGTCAGCTTGAGTGCGTGAACCCGGTCCATAAATACACTACTGGCCATTAAAATTGCTACAACCACGAAGACGACGTGCTACAGACGCGAAATTTAGCCGACATGAAGAAGATGCAGCGATATGCCAATGATTAGCTTTTAAGAGCATTCGCACAAGTTTGGCGCCGGTGGCGACACCTAAAATCTGCTGACATGAGGAAATTTTCCAACCTTTTTCTCATTTACAGACAGAAGTTGACCGGCGTTGCCTGGTGCAACGTTGATGTGATGCCTCGAGTACGGCGGAGAAATGCAATACCATCACGTGTCCGACTTTGATAAAGGTCGGATTGTAGCCTATCGCGATTGCGGTTTATCGTATCGTGACATTTCTGCTCGCATTGGTCGACATCCAATGACTGTTAGCAGAATATGGAATCGGTGGGTTCAGGAGGGTAACATGGAACGCCGTGCTGGATCCCAACGGCCTCGTATCATTAGCAGTCGAGATGACAGGCATCTTATCCGCATGGCTGTAACGGATCGTGCAGCCACGTCTCGTTCCCTGAGTCAACGGTTGGGGACGTTTGCAAGACAACAGCCAACTGCACGAACAGTTCGACGACGTTTGCAGCAGCATGGACTATCAGCTTGGAGACCATGGCTGCGGTTACCCTTGACGCTGCATCACAGACAGGAGCGCCTGCGATGGTGTACTCAACGACGAACCTGGGTGCACGAATGGCAAAACGTCATTTTTTCGGAAGAATCCAGGTTCTGTTTACAGCATCATGATGGTCGCATCCGTGTTTGGCGACATCGCGGTGAACGCACATTGGAAGCGTGTATTCGTCATCGCCATACTGGCGTATCTCCCGGCGTGATTACGGCGGGTTGACAGAGGAGATAGAGAAGATTCAAAGAAGAGCGGCGCGTTTCGTCACAGGGTTATTTGGTAAGCGTGATAGCGTTACGGAGATGTTTAGCAAACACAAGTGACATACTCTGCAAGAGAGACGCTCTGCATCGCGGTGTAGCTTGCTGTCCAGGTGTCGAGAGGGTGCGTTTCTCGAAGAGGTATCGAATATATTGCTTCCCCCTACTTATACCTCCCGAGGAGATCAGGAATGTGAAATTAGAGAGATTCGAGCGCGCACGGGGGCTTTCCGGCAGTCGTTCCTCCCGCGACTGGAACGGGAAAGGGAGGTAATGACAGTGGCACGTAAAGTGCCCTCCACCACACACCATTGAGTGGCTTGTGGAGTATAAATGTAGGTGTAGATGTAGATGGGGTGCAATTGGTTACACGTCTCGGTCAGCTCTTGTTCGCATTGACGGCACTTTGAACAGTTGACGTAACATTTCAGATGTGTTACGACCCGTGGCCCTACCCTTCTTACGATCCTTGCGAAACGCTACATTTCAGCAGGATAATGCACGACCGCATGTTGCAGATCCTGTACGGGCCTTTCTGGATACAGATAATGTTCGACTGCTGCCCTGGCCAGCACATTCTCCAGATCTCTCACCAATTTAAAACTTCTGGTCAATGGTGGCTGAGCAACTGGCTCGTCACAATACGCCAGTACTACTCTTCATGAACTGTGGTATCGTGTTGAAGCTGCATGGGCGGCTGTACCTGTACGCGCCATCCAAGCTCTGTTTGACTCAATGCCCAGGCGTATCAAGGCCGTTATTACGGCTAGAGTTGGTTGTTCTGTGTTCTGACTTCTGAGTATCTATGCATCCAAATTGCGTGAAAATGTAATTACATATCAGTTCTAGTATAATATATTTGTCCAATGAATACCTGTTTAGCATCTGCATTTCTTCTTGGTGTAGCAATTTTAATGGCCAGTTGTGTAACAACGTTAGTTGAACGCTCGTTGAGGAGACACTATTTGCCGCCCCTTTGCTCATCTGGGCGTCTGTTCACCCGTACACATCTCAGCAGGAGTCGTTCACTTCCGTCACCTACAACACGTGGCGCACCACAGTTACCTCGACTCCAGTTTTGGACAGCGCATTTTTGTCGTGCACTTCATACTTTAAGCCCGACGGCATGCGAAAAATTTACAAACTTGGTCGTTTCGGAAATGCTTCCACTCTTGGCCCGAAAGACAATGATCATACTCTTTTGGACGTCAGATAATTCTCTCCGTTGCCGCACTACGACAACGACTGCGCTATTATCCTCAAACACGCTTTATATACGTAGCACTGCTGATGCTACCACCTGCCGTGTGAGTGATTGTCGCACGTTGATGTCGAACATAGGTGGTCACATTAATGTGACTGGACCGTGTGTGAACCACTCGCTAATGGGTGGACCCGAAGCCTTCCGACAAAATTTCGAATATTGCTTAGCGATATTTTCTGAGAAGTTTTGCACGAGGAATCCGTGTTTTCCGGTGGTTGATTACAGAGTAGCAACGTAGTTGGATAATTATGATTTTTTGTCTTCACTTTCAGCTTCTATGTCTGTACACTAACTTCGGCGACTAGAATTTTGTTGGTTTTTAGAGGTATTTCACCAAGATTATGCTGCTGTACTCATTGAAGGCTTCACGCTTGGACTTTTTGTCAGCCAAGTGCGTTTGCTACATCATCTGTCTACTGCCCTATGCTTTGCTTTACACCTGTTATGCTGTAATCGTTCTCTCATTATTTGCACAGACTGTAAGCCATACGGAGTCCCTCCCGTGACTAACTGGTCTACTAGATTGGCTAAGTTTGTATTCAGTGCTGCGGAGGTAAGTCAAAGTTCCTTTACATGCTCATACCCTGAGTTAATATACTCGTAGTTTGCCGAACATGTGAACCGTTCTACTTATTAGTTTTTTTTTTTTTTGTACTTTAGTATTCATTACTGCTAAAACTTCCTCATGTTCACTGATATCAGTTTCGAAGTGGACATCCTCAAAGAGGTCATGTTTATTCGTTGCCGTTATACCGAATACACTTGCGCAGTGAGTGGAATTATGTCTTCCACGTATGTTTCACAGAAGGATGTGTGTGACACCCATCGCCTACAAATCTGTCTGGTTAGTCTTTTCCAGTGAAGTCAACGTGACGGGGGAGCGTATAAATTAGGAAAAAAGGTTTCTATTGAAAGTTTTCGTTTAAGTATGGAGGTCTGAAGTTCGATAAGACCATCCATCACAAGTTTATGACGACTCCAAATGACTTTTTCCGAACAATATCGCCTGCAGCTTCAATTTCTACCTCGGTAGACTGTTCTTGTTTACTGTGACAAATACAGTACATCAAGCTTCCATATTAATGTGTTACTGTCGATATGAAACTTCATTGCCATCAGTTTCGGGTTTCAGTTAGTTTAGTATTATGTGAACTGTACAATCTTTCTTTTAACCAGTCCACATCCGTCCTCGAAATATCATTGTTGCTTTTGAAACCCTCTCCTGTGACACTGGCAGGTAGCATAAATTCGCAAAAACTATTTTTATTCTGTTTTTGACTTTCACACGCCGCTGCAATTATCTCTTCCATCCTCCCCACATTTCACTAGGAGGCTAGTAGAGAGCTCTACTGCTCTCTTAGGAGTACCTGAAACTGTGGACCTTTGTTGTAAATGCCCTTCCTGTGTCGACCAAGTGATATCTGGTCCATCGTAACCTGGTGAAAACGGCTTTCCCCTCGACACATGCTGCAGCAACACAGTTCAGAATGCTCTTAGTGGACTAGTAAAGTAGTGAATGTGCATTTGCAAGCATACCTAGATAAACAATCTGCATCTTAAAAATTACTTATATCATGACAGGAATTCTAGGGCGAAAGTACAGTTCAATGCTAAACATTACTATTACGTGTCATAGTTAGAGCAAAGGCGATGTCCACTGAAACTGGCTATTTATTAATTTAAAAACAAAATGTGAAGTCAATACTGACACACGAAATAACCAAGGAGTTCACATTTTTACCAACAGATGACAGCAATTGCATGTAAGCATCATATAGCGTTACCATTTATATTATTCCTAAAAGTCAGACATTATTTAAAGTACTAAAACTCAAATATTGAAACATCGAAAGCAGTAGCGGAAGACAGAGATTGGAATATATGCGACAAATAATTGAGGACTCTGGATGCAAGTGATACTTTGAGATGAAGGGGTTGGCGGAGGAGAGTAACTTATGGCGGACCACAACAAAAACCGGCAAAAGACTGGAAAATCCAAAAATGTGGTTTCTTCATTTTCCAACGGCGTCCAGGCTATATATGAGTCATCATTCTGTTTACCATCATTGACTCGCCACAGTTCCGTTTTACAAGTAACAGATACCATGCATCGTTTCCGAGAAAAGGTGCCTGTACCGCAGGTCTGAAATCCTTGTATTTGACTTACTTTGGCACAAAACCTTATATCCATTTTTGCAAAAGCTATGAGTTTAGGTTTTGAGGTAAAGGGCGAGTTGCGACGCCCTGGAAATATTATATGTTCGGAATTGGGGGGGGCCGCACAGGACGCTTGTAAAAGCCTGGGCCCGGCAGCAAACACGTGGTGGCAAACGTTAGCCGGACGAGAGGAGTAGCCCCAGCCACGTGGCTGGGGACTCCGCTGTGATGAGGACGGTGCTTTGTGTCGATGAAGGAGACACGTCGGGAGTGCCAAAGATGGCGGACTTTGTCAACCATAATAGCAGACGTTTCACAGTTCATATGGAAATTAATAGTAGCTAGATGAATCATGATACCTCAAAAAAAAAAAAAGAAAACATGTACACTACTATTATTTGCAAGACGATTCTGATGGTGTTGTAATATTTTCAATATGTTTATTAGTTTAAAGTTTAGTATCCAACGATGAATTATACAAGTAACACCCAGCAACGAAATTCCAAAATCTAAACGGTTCATCCGATTTCGTCTATCTACATGTCTTTAGAAAGCTATGAGTGCAAACTTAAATTGGTATGAAGTACAGGCATGTAACTTACATTGTACATGAGTTATTGGAGGCCAAAGTGGCCGATTACTATCGATCGCGTCAGGACCTAAGTACTCCACAGTTACACGAGAAAACGGTAGCAGCATGCTTACAAATATATTGATTCATCTCTGTCTTTGTTAATAGCCGGTTAATTCATGAAGAAACTGGTCAATTATTTACCGTGTTTTAGAAAGTACAGAGACATTAGGCTCCTGGCCAACCTTTCTGCTTCTTTTCTTTTTGACATATGTTTATTTAATTGTTTATGTATTTAATAACGTGTGTTAGAGCGTGTTTATGGTTCTGCCATAGGAACATTTGTATAATTTCAAGTATTTAAGTGTAAATCCAGTATTCCGAATGTTTCATTATGTCGTTGGAATGAAGACATGGCGCTATGCTCTAGCCAATCACAGCGCTCGTGAGTGGGGAGACTGGATAGAAGCGAATTTCCGGACAGAACACGGTGGAGTTCTGAGCAGGAGATAGTTCGGGACGGTACGGGACAGAACACACGGGAGGTGCTGGACGGCGCGACGGACGCACAGTCGCGAGAGAGACTGGGACAGTGGAGCAGTTTGCGAGTCGTCGCGGAGGATAGAAATATTTCGGAGTGCTGACCTGCGCTCTTGTGTGACTTCCGTGGCTTCTGCAGTGAAGACGTAGTGTGCGTTTAGAAGTGAATGTCTCGCAAGCTATGTTGTTGTTCGTAACTAATTACGTGCAGTAGGAATCTATTGTTTCCCTGTTATTCAACTTACATTTTATTTAATTACTGGACCATCGACACCAATAAGTGTTTGGCAGAAATATACCGCATTCTCAAAAGTACTTCTACTATTGTACTCATCATTTAAAGTCGTTAAGATAGTACCTGTAGATTTTATGTAATTGCAATCTTTCATTTAAATTTATATGCTACTTTCATAATTCGCAATTTATGAGTAATAGGGACCTTCGACCATTCGATTCATGTCAATTCATATTGTATACTGTAGACTCAGCAGTATTTGGCTTGTAATGCGCCAACTACGTATCCCAATCCCTAGACAACGAAACCAGCCAAAACGGAGTCAGAGGATGCGTATTATTCGCAAGCCCGCAAGGTAAAGCCAAAAGACCCTCCTCGGGGATTAATTAACGCATGAGAATAGCCTGCCGCTTCACCGAAACAGGTAGCTTTAATAAAATGGTGTCAGAGGCACTAATGTTTAATACGGTATGTTGATATCTTTATAAAATATGTGCACTACATATAAATACAAAGTGGCTGATGATTATCCGAACAACCCTACGTAATATGGAACTGATCACGAGATGCGGACCCGCCCGTATAAATGAAAGCAGGGACTACCGATCCGTCAGTAGAGGGACAGTAACAGTAGAGCTAGTCGGCGAGAAGAACTCTGTGTCTTCTAATGGGGAACAGCAATTGGTTTTCATCTAGGTAATGAATCTGTTAGGGACATTTAAACCATTGTACAGCAATCCAAGTTGATTGTTCATAATGTGACTGTGCAATGGAAAAGCGAAGGAACAGCCCCTGCGAAACCGAGATCAGGCAGACCTAGAGTACCGATGGGCAGTGACCGTCGAGCATTGCGTAAGGTGGTTGAAAATGTGATATGGGATTAGTGAAAGGATCACTCGTGAATTTCAAAGTATTCCAGCTAACTCGATAAGTGTGCGTAAAAAGTTAGAAAGGATGGTTACAATGGTCCTCATTTCTATAGCCCGTGTTAAGCAACACGTGAGTTGATGTGAAGAGCGATGCCATTTGACAGTGGGTGACTGAAAGCGAGTGTCTTGTAGTGAATAACCACGCTGTTCCATGTTGCAATGCGCTTTAGGGGTCTGGGTTTGCCGAATGCCTGGAGAATGCTACCTGCCCCACATGTAGTGACAGCTGTGAAGTACAGAGGACATAGTGCTACGTAATAAGATTGTCTTTCGTGGTTTGGGTGCGGTTTCCTTATTAACCTAAAGAAAACGCTTCATGCAGAAGAATATGAACACATTTTTTTGCATTATGCACTGCGTATACAGCAGAGGTACAGCTCAAAGACGATAATGGTTTGTATGGACGTGACAAGAGACACTGCCGTATTGCACCATTTTTGAAGGAACAGTTTGTAGATAACAGCATTCCAGAAACAGGTTGGCCCGCTGACAGTCCCGGTTTGAACCCAATGGAAAATCTTTGGGAAGAACGCGGACTTAACTGCAGATTCCAGAGTCCAGCATTGCTACCCTTTCTGGCTTCGGATCTTGTGCGAAGAATATGGCGTCATTCCTCCACAGTCATGTCCACTAATGTCTCCAGATACTTTTAATCACATAGTGTAGGTCTAACTGTTAACTGAATGCTGACGTTACGTTCTTCCAAAACAGCTTGTAGAGCATTATGGTGTAATTATGTGTTAACAAAATGTAATATCTATGACGTTTATTTGCGTTAATGCTCACATCATTTGATTAATCGCTGTGCCGGTTTAGACCGACTATAGTTCGAGTCTCCAACGATGGCGGTCAATTTTAGGCTTGTTCTGCGCACCTACAATACGCATTCTCTGACAGCCAATGAGCGTGCAGTAGTGTTCAGAGAGCTATGCTGTGGATTTCGTAGCCAGTGCGAGCACTAAACTTGGTAGTATTGGTAGTAGCGAGTTATTAACTAAATTGATATTCCAATTGATACGAGTTGCAAGGCTGATGGTGGTAGTAAGTGCAAATACTACACAAGCAAGTGAGAGGCATATTTTACCGGATACACGCTTTCAGAAATGGCTCTGATCACTATGCGACTTAATTTCTGAGGTCCGTAGTCGCCTAGCACTTAGAACTACTTAAACCTAACTAGCTTAAGGACATCACACACATCCATTCCCGAGGCAGGATTCGAACCTGGGACTGTAGCGGTCACTCGGCTCTAGACTGTAGCGCCTAGAACCGCACAGCCACACCGGCCGGCTACACGCTTTCATAAGGAGCGAAGCGCCTGTATGGAAGTACCGCAGTTGTCCCTTGCAACAGCTGCGCGAACCGCTGTCGTTCATGGATCGGACTATAGTCATTATCAGTACTAGAGTTCTCTAGCAGGAGCGTCATGGAAATGTTGACTCCCAGCACGCTCTGATGCTGATGTAACCATCGTCCAAGACGCGTCTACGAGACTTTGGCTAGTTAGTCAAAAACCCGTAGAGCCATTAAACATTTATGTGAGCAGTGACTGCAATAACATGGTAAATCAAACAAATTAATCCACCGCGTCTTGATCACTCGATTACTGAGTCACACTTTTACTGGGTTTCCTAACTCTTCGGAATCTCAACAAAATCTGACGTTTCTTTCACGTTTGGCATCACTAATTTTCCAATACTTCACTTTGCCGAAGCATCACTCACAAAATGATTGACGTTCCGTGAATTCAAACACAAAACAATCGAATTATCTACTCTTGTAACAACTAACTATTATTGTTTATAAAATACTTGACGTTTAGTAATAATGTTAATACCAATATCTCTCTCCCATGCAAGAGATTTAGAACTCAGTAGTTCTGCTTTACATGAATTCTGCATGTCATATTTACTGAGGTGAGAAAGTAACCTGTAACTTTGGAGAGTTTCTTGACTATAGGGATGCAAGTTTGAAATTTCTCTAATGAAGGAAAGTGTGCCACAAATTGCGAATTACCTCGACAAGTGTTTGACTCAATGAGAGCTGTGTCAGTTGCTGTTAAAACTTAAGTAGGATTTTTCGGCTGGAAAAGAAAGAAGGAAGATTGGAGCTCAACGTCCCGTTGACAGCGACTTCATTACAGACGGAGAAAAGGCTCGCAATGTGAAAGGGTCGGGAACGAAATTGGACGTACCATTTTCGAAGTAAACATCTCGGAACTTTGTTGGAGCTATTGAGGGACGGAAAACCTAAATCTGCCGCTCAGGGGAGCCGCACAGTCCGAGACGCCTTCCCACGGTTAGCGCGGCTTCCCCCGTTTTTAGGTTCGAGCCCTCCCTCGGGCATGAGTGTGTGTGTTGCACTTAGCTTAAGTTAGTTTAAGTTAGATTAAGTAGTGTGTAAGTCAGATTAAGTTGTGTGCAGAGACCGATGACCTCAGCAGTTTGGTCCCGTAGGCACTTACGCGATTAACAAGTGGAGGATATGACATGTGGTTAATAGATTTTGGTTAACTTTTGCAAGGCTGTTCTGTATTTAAAACACAAAACCTACGTGAAACTTCCTGGCAGATTAAAACTGTGTGCCCGACCGAGACTCGAACTCGGGACCTTTGCCTTTCGCGGGCAAGTGCTCTACCAACTTTTTTTTTTTTTTTTTTTTTCCTACCGCTTTTTTTTTTTTTTTATTGCTAGCCGCTGCGCTACGTCACTTTTTTTTATATATATATATATATATATATATATAAGGAAATTGCACACACCGCACAAGGTTTGAACTCAAAATCTCTCTTCTTCTTCTTTTTTTTTTTTAATAAAAATAAAAACGCGGTTCCTCCGCTTTATGGTCCAACAACGCGACCACTTTTTTTTTTTTTTTTTTTTTTTTTTTTTTTGGGAACAGGAAGTCAGGGTAAACAAACAATCTTTATTCGTACAATTGTGCTGTCCTAGGGATAAGTAAAGTATCGAGACAGCAAAAACAATTTGAAAACCATAAAATCAACGCAAAGGCCGCCCTCTTTTTTTTTTTTTTTTTTTTTTTTTTTTTTTGTAACAGGAAGAAAGTAAATGACAATCCTAGTCACGGGCGGGAGTGAAAATGAAGTTATCATCTGCATCACAATCCCTGCAGCACGCGGTGTCGCATCATAAACCTGGCAGAAAGCCATATAATCTTGACCATTTCTGCCAGTGTCTCTAGTCGTTCTGCTGCAGGAGTCTTCCCAGTTCTGGGACACCCCAGCTGTCGGGCGGATTGTGAAAAACACTTCCTAAAAAATTGGAAAAGTAAGTCCTGTATTTCGTATGACTCCGTATGAGCTCGTGTTGTTCTTGTAAATACAACCAATAATCCATCACGGACTTAATATCGTACGAATACAAATATTTCGCCGCATGTCCAGCGATCCAATTGACCGCATACGTCTTTTGATTCGGAAAAAAGGTCTTGTCCGGTAGAAAAAGTACATCCGATGTGATTTCTGTGTAGGTAGTGCGCCGAAGGAAGGCCAATATGCGACGCGTCAGCATCCAGACGTCCCTCGCTGCGCCACACACTAAACCATGTTCTTCCGTGGCTAACAGTCCACAGTTGGTGCAAAGAGGAGAATCGACCATATGAATTGTATGTAATCGACTCCTGGTCACAAGTTTACGGTTTATAAGAATATACCACATCGATCTCGCTGCTGTTGACAGTAATGGAGTATGCACTGCACACCAAATGTGGTTCCACGTTCTCGACGGGTGTTTGAATTCCATTATGTTGCGGCCATGGTGATCCATCAAGCATCTATAGATCTCCCGAGTCGTGGGTATTCTCGTTGAAGGGACTTTCAGACGAACATAACTGTAATCAACAAGAAATGAGGCAATGTGTGCAAGAGAAGGCAAAATATTGCCCACCGCAATAGGGGGTTCGTACGAAGGCGGAACAAGTGCTTCTATCAGAGCTGACGTTATGGTATGCTTTCTTTGTTGCCAATTTCGTATCATTGCTCGCATGTAAAGCGCCAGAGCTTTGTTTCGCACGTTTGTGAGGTTGAGGCCACCGTTCCGGAACTGTAGCGTTAACGTATCATATTTGATCTTAAATAACATCCCAGTACTAACATAGTAACCAAAGGCAGCCATGAGGCGGTCGGCGATACCCTTCGGTATTGGTAGGATCTGCGCTAAATGGGGCATTCGTGAAGCTATGTGAACGTTGGTGTATGCCACACGCTGGATCATGTCAAAGGCTCTCAGTGAGTTGTTGCGTATCGTCAGACGAACATTCTGCAGAAGCCGCCGAGAACTCGCCGCCGCTGACCGCCGTAGTGAACGGGTAAATGTAATCCCCAGACATCTCAGCGATTCCACCGTCTGGAACGGTCCCGGTACGTCGACCAGACCCCGTCCAATGTGCATAATTTTGGATTTCGTCATGTTAACGACACTGCCTGCCGCCGTCCCGTAAGAGTCTAGATGTTCAACAGCCTGACCAACTTCATGTCCTGATCTGACAAGAAGGATCAGGTCGTCCGCATATGCGCGACAAATGAAAGAGTTCTCATTAAGCGCTATCCCAGTAAGTGAGCGCCTCATAACACACATCAGCGGCTCAAGCGCTATCGCAAACAGCATCATGGAGAGTGGGCACCCTTGTCGGACTGAGCTGTTAATAGGAATCGAGCCCGCTTCCCGACCGTTTACAATCACCTTCGATGTAGCCCCTCGTATTAGCCTCATAACGATGGAGATGAAAACCGGAGGAATCGCCATTCGACTCATGACTGACACCAAGAAGTCATGGTTTATCCTGTCGAACGCACGATCGAAGTCCACAGATATCATCGCTGCTCGCATTTTACACGTTTCCGCAAGGGCGATAACGTCACGGTATTCACTTAACGCCGAGGAGATGTTGCTTCGCACCCCTAGGCAAGCCTGATCAGGGGATATTGTCCTGGAAATCGCCAGCTTGAGACGAGACGCTAGTAGTCGTGCAAAGATTTTATAGTCGGTGTTTAGCATAGTGAGAGGCCGATATTGATTAACACTACGACTCTCCGCCATCTTCGGGATAGGAAGAAGAAAGCCCGTCATAAAATCCGACGGTAGGCGCATGTCCGGACGCATCGCCTCATTGTACATCGACACCAACTGTGGCATCATAATGTCCACGAATTCTCGATAAAACTCTAGCGTAATCCCATCTGGTCCTGGTGATCTATGGGCCGCTCCTTTTGTGAGTGCCACCTTTATATCGGCTTCTGTGAGTGGCTCCATAAGCGCTGCCTTATCCGTCTCTGTCAGTGTCGTTTGCAGATGTTGCAGTATCTCTTCCCCCACCAGACGGTCCGTCGGTGTACCGGCATAGAGGTGGCGGAAATGCTCTAAAAATTCATTTGCAATGTCCTGTTGTGTTGTCAGTTGACGGCCATCTAAACCGTGGAGCTCTGTTACCAATGCCCGGCGGTAACGTTTATGTTCCCGCGACACATGGTGCATCGAGGTACGTTCCCCAGTGATGGTATCGAGACATCTGGCCCGTATTGGGATGCCACCCAGTCGTCGTCGCGTGATCGATAGGATTTGTGCCTTGACACGATGAACTTCCGCATGATGTTCTGCAGACGGCACCTGGAAGGACAGCTCACGAAGCATGGTGTAATAATAATCAAGAGTGTCTCGTTGCCATCTCGTCTTATCCCGACCATACTGTATGAGAGCTCTTCTTAATGCCGGCTTAGTACATTCGAGCCACCATTGAAGCACGGAGGTATATGTTGGTAGATGGCGTTGACATGTGACCCATACCTCCTCGACTCTCCGACGACATTCGGGGTCCGCCAAAAGTGACGAATTGAGCTTCCATGTCCCGCGGCTTCTCCACACACTTTGCCTAGGGAGTGATATGGTACAAATGTAAGCCAGATGATCAGTAAATGCCGCAGGCCATCGTTCCGCGTCGACCACCTTATCCTGTAGGCCAACCGAAACATATATTCGATCGAGTCTGCTCGCCGAGTGACTGGTATAAAAAGTATATCCCTCACGGTTCCTATGAATCATGTCCCAGGTGTCGCTTAACTCCAGATCCCGGCATAGCACATGCAATTCACGACAGGTATTGTAATGTGGAGTCTGGTCTTTTTGCGCTAAAACACAATTGAAGTCACCACCTATAATGAAATGATCGAATCTGCCGGTAAATAAGGGCACAATCTCTTCCGAATAATATCTAGCACGCGCCCGTCTGTTGTCGGTGCCGGAAGGGGCATAAACATTGAGAATGCGAATTCCATTAACAGTTATCGCCAGTCCTCGTGCCGAAGGTAGATAAGCCAGGTCTCGGACCGGAATCCCGTCCCGGACCAATATCGCCGTTCCACTGTCGTTGTTCGAGTGCGGCGAGGTGTAGGAGATGTATCCATGGACTTCCTGGAACTCAGGAATGTAAATTTCCTGCACCATAAGTATATCCACATCCGACGCGTATATCGTGTCCCTAAACAACTGCTGTTTCACGGGCGATCTAATGGTATTTACATTCACTGTCCCTATTCTGTATGCCTGGGGTCGAGTAGCTGTCATCTCCACATGATGTTAAAATGACAAAGTTTCACCGTATCGATAGTCCCTTTGCACATCCGCAGAGGGTCGCCCGACGGACGTGTCCCTGCGGCATTAGGTTTCTTGAGATGCGGACGGATGCGAGTCCCCACCAGTAGAATGGTCCGCATCGGTGATTTCGTCGTCCTGTTCATACCAGCTGATACTATTGGGGTGCTCCAAATTGTCCTGTGCGGCATTGATGTGTGACATCTGTTGTTCTTTCGCAGCATTAGACTCCACCGCAGAAGGGGTAGCAGGCCCCGGAGCGGATGCGTCTTCCGAGCGACATGACATCTTTTCACTGTCCGAATTCATATGGTCTGCGACATCCGAAGCTTGTGGTTCCAAGTCAGACTGTTCCATAGTGTTAGACTCATCTGGGCTTCCAAGAAGAGAAGGGAGCGTCTCCGCAGAGTTTAGTCGGCGCTTCTTGCGGCGCTTTGGCGAGCGTTGTTTGCGGGCCCTAACCTCGGCCTCTGGTGTTGGCAAATCTTGCATCACCTGCGCTCTCGCCGCCGCTACAACGCCCTGGGGCCGTTCCACTTCAGCTTCCATGCCTGTTGTGATGCTCTCATCCTCTTTCTGCACCACCTGTAATGTCTGGCACTGAGGGTTGGTGGGAGCTGTTCCTTCTTCAGTGGGGTCCGAAGGCGTCTCAATCAACTGCGGCGTCGGTTCAATAGTGCGCTCCGACCTCGGCGTCACCTCCCCGCGAAGCGCCGCCACGTAAGTCATCGGCAGTGACGTTGGTGTAGTCGGATTCTGGAGCTCTCCGCTGGGGAGTTGCACGAGTCTCCTCTGCATACACGCAGATCGAAGATGTCCTTCACCACCACACCCGGAGCATGTCCGGGGCTGTCCATCATAGATGACAATAGCTCGACAGCCGCCGATGTTGATGTACGATGGCACATGTTTCGTAAGTGCAATTCGCACCTGTCGGACACCATTGAGCACTGGATACGTGCTAAAACTTGTCCAACGTTCGGCCGTATGACTGATAACTCTGCCATATGGCTGGAGCGATTCAGTGACCAAGGATTCTGGTAACTCGAATGGCAGCTCAAAGACTCGAATCGTACGCACGCCCAGGCCCGAATGAGCGACTAACACTTCGCCAATATGACCATCGGAGTGTCGGAACTGGAATCCTCGTTTGGCAGCTTCAATGATCTTATCGCATGCTGCGTCGTCAATCATCTTTACGTAAAGAGTGCTGCTCACGATCGATAAATGAATTCCAATAACCTCAGTGTAATTAAGTTGCACTTCGTCCCTCAAGAAACGTTCGATTTCGAATGCCTTCGGTCGTGCATACTCGTTACAGAACGTGAACTGTATCGTGGTTTTTCGGAAATTGTGTGCCATTGCGTTCGATTCAAACAGTAACACACGCGAGTGACGACGGTGTAAACACCGCTTCTTCCGCGAACGTTCGCAGCCGGGACGTAAACAAGTCCGAGCTGCTCCGCGGCTAAAGGCGGACTGAACTGAGCTACCGAAGCACGACTCACGCCCGGTACTCACAGCTTTACTTCTGCCAGTACCTCGTCTCCTACCTTCCAAATTTTACAGAAGCTCTCCTGCGAACCTTGCAGAACTAGCACTCCTGAAAGAAAGGATATAGACGAGACATGGCTTAGCCACAGCCTGGGGGATGTTTCCAGAATGAGATTTTCACTCTGCAGCAGAGTGTGCGCTGATATGAAACTTCCTGGCAGATTAAAACTGTGTGCCCGACCGAGACTCGAACTCGGGACCTTTGCCTTTCGCGGGCAAGTGCTCTAAGAAGCTACGTGTTTTGGCTTTTTGCTAGACATCTACACTACTGGCCATTAAAATTGCTGCACCACGAAGATGACGTACTACAGACGCGAAATTTAACCGACGGGAAGAAGATGCTGTCATATGCAAATGATTACCTTTTCAGAGCATTCACACAAGGTTGGCGCCTGTGGCGACACCTACAACGTGCTGACATGAGGAAACTTTCCAACCGATTTCTCATACAGAAATAGCAGTTGACCGGCGTTGCCTGGTGAAACGTTGTCGTGACGCCTCGTGTAAGAAGGAGAAATGCGTACCATCACTTTCCCGACTTTGAAAAATATCGGATTGTAGCCTATCGCGATTGCGGTTTATCGTATCGCAACACTGCTGCTCGCGTAGCTCGAGATCCAATGACTGTTAGCAGAATGTGGAATCGATGGCTTCAGGAGGGTAATACGGAACGCCGTGCTGGATCCCAACGGCCTCGTATCACTAGCAGTCGAGATGACAGGCATCTTATCCGCATGGCTGTAACGGATCGTGCAGCCACGTCTCGATCCCTCAGTTAACCAATGAGGACGTTTGAAAGACAACAACCATCTTAACGAACAGTTCGACGACGTTTGCAGCAGCATGGACTATCAGCTCGGAGACCGTGGTCGGGGTTACCCTTGACGCTGCATCACAGACAGGCGCACTTGCGATGGTGTACTCAGCGACGAACCTGGGTGCACGAATGACAAAACGTCATTTTTTCGGAAGAATCCAGGTTCTGTTTACAGCATCATAGTGGTCGCATTCGTGTTTGGCGACATCGCAGTGAACGCACATTGAAAGCGTGTATTCGTCATCGCCATACTGGCGTATCACCCGGCGTGATGGTATGGGGTGCCATTGGTTACACGTCTCGGTCACCTCTTGTTCGCATCAATGGCACTTTGAACAGTGGACGTTACATTTCAGATGAGTTACGACCCAGGCTCTACCCTTCATTCGATCCCTGCGAAACCCTACATTTCAACAGGACAGTGCACTACCGCATGTTGCCGGTCCTGTACGTGCCTTTCTGGATACAGAAAATGTTTGACAGCTGCCCTGGCCAGCACATTCTCCAGATCTCTCACCAATTGAAAACGTCTGGTCAATGGTGGCCGAGCAACTGACTCGTCACAATACGCCAGTCACTACTCTTGATGAACTGTGGTATTGTGTTGAAGCTGCATGGCTGCTGTACCTGTACACGTCATCCAAGCTCTGTTTGACTCAATGCCCAGGCGTATCAAGGCCGTGATTACGGCCAGAGGTGGTTGTTCTGGGTACTGATTTCTCAGGATGTATACACCCAAAGTGAGTGATAATGTAATCCCATGTCAGTTCTAGTATAATAGATTTGTCCAATGAATACCCGTTTATCATCTGCATATCTTCTTGGTGTAGCAATTTTAATGGCCAGTAGTGTAGTATTAGATAAAACTGAGATCGAAGATGATCACGGAAAATCGTATTCTCAACGCAATACATCGAAAGATCGTCTAAACTTTTTTATAAATATAAATGGTGTTCAAAGTTAATAATGTTCGAGTTATTAACGTTCTTGTGTTTTCATGTTGTGGCTCGCGTAACAATCGTTCTACGTGTCTTAACATTGCGAAGTCGGTGGTCGAGCAGTCTTTGTCAACTAATCCGGCACAGTAACTGAGCGTGTTCGGTCAGAGGGCTGGCTGCCCTCTGAAATAAAAAAAAAGTGAGTGAACTATTCAACGGTGAGCTTGAAGGGGTCTGGTGTGACGTGTCCACAGACCAAATGCCGTGAACATTGACGTTATACTATCAAACCGCCGGCTCGTATTATCTTCTTGGTCGTGGCTTTTTCTTTCATTCGATTTCTTTTGTTATTTTGTGTACAAGATTACATTCTACTGATGGTAATACCTTTCTCTGCCTTTTTTCAACATCGGTAGGTGTGACGAATAATCAAATAATTATATACAATGAAGAGCCAAAGATGAAGAGCCAAAGAAATTGGTATGCCTGCCTAATATAGTGTAGCGCCACGTCAGTACACTGAACTGACGCAACACGTCGGGGCATGGACTCGACTAATGTCTGAAGTGGTGCTGGAGGAAACTGACGCCATGAACCCTACAGGGCTGTCCATAAACGCGTAAGAGTACGAGAGGGTGATCTCTTCTGAACAGCACGTTGTAAGGCATTTGCTCAATAATGTTCGTATCTGGGGAGCTTGGTGTCCAGCGGAAGTGTCTGAACTCAGAAGAATGTCCCTGAAGCCACTCTGAAGCAATTCTGGACATGTGGGGGGGGGGGGGGGGGGCGTTGTCCTCCTGGAATTGCCCAATTCGGAATGCACGATGGACATGAACGAATAGAGGTATCAGAAGGGATGCTTACGTACGTGGCACCTGTCAGAGTCGTATCTATATGTATCAGGGCTCCCATATCACTCCATCTGCACACGCCCCACACTATTTCAGAGCCTTCACATACTTGAGCAGTCCCCTGCTGACATCTAGGTTCATAGACTCACGAGGTTGTTTCCATACCCGCACGTGTCCATCCGCTCGATACAATTTGAAACGAGACTCGTTTACACGAGTGGGCCTTCGGCTTTGAAAGCCCTTATCGATGATGTTCCGTTGAATGGTGCGCACGCTGACATTTGTTGATGGCCCAGCAATGAAATCTGCAGCAGTTTGCGGAAGGTTTGCACTTCTTTCACGATGAACGACTCTCAACAGAATCGTAGGCCCGTTGTTGCACATTCTTTCTCCGATCGCAGCGATGTCGGACATTGGATGTTTTTCCTGATCCATGATGTACATGGTACACTCGTGAAATGGTCGTAGGGGAAAACCCATCCTCACAGCTACCTCTGAGGTGGTGTGTTCTATCGTTCGGCCGCCGACTGTAACACCACTTTCAGACTCACTTAAATCTTGATAATCTGTCATTGTGGCAGCAGCAACCGGTCTAACAAATGCGCCAGTCTCTTGTTCTCTTATATAGGCGTTCCGGCCGTAGCGCCGTATTGTACGGCGATCTGAAGTGGAATGATCTCATAAAACAAATAGTGGGAAAAGCAGGCGCCAGGTTGAGATTCATAGGAAGAATTCTAAGAAAATGTGACTCATCTACGAAAGAAGTAGCTTACAAAACGCTTCTTCGTCCGATTCTTGAGTATTGCTCATCAGTATGGGACCCTTACCAGGTTGGATTAATAGAAGAGATAGACATGATCCAGCGAAAAGCAGCGCGATTCGTCATGGGGACATTTAGTCAGCGCGAGAGCGTTACGGAGATGCTGAACAAGCTCCAGTGGCGGACACTTCAAGAAAGGCGTTACGCAATACGGAGAGGTTTATTATCGAAATTACGAGAGAGCACATTCCGGGAAGAGATGGGCAACATATTACTACCGCCCACATATATCTCGCGTAATGATCACAACGAAAAGATCCGAGAAATTAGAGCAAATACGGAGACTTACAAGCAGTCGTTCTTCCCACGCACAATTCGTGAATGGAACAGGGAAGGGGGGATCAGATAGTGGTACAATAAGTACCCTCCGCCACACACCGTAAGGTGGCTCGCGGAGTATAGATGTAGATGTAGATGTAGATGTACCTGTTTACATATCTCTGTATTTGAATACCCAAGCCTATACCAATGTCTTCGGCGTTGCAGTGTATAATGTATTCAACGTCACACATGAGTGCTACGACAGAAGTTTTGAAGATGATGATGTTCGACCGATATGCACCGTGATATCATGGTAATGTATCTCTCTTTGTCAGCCATGTGACGTTTACTTTTGCCCATATTCAGGTATTTCATCACACGACTTCAACATCGTGAGACATCACAGCATGCCAGAAAACTGGGAGACAGGGCGGATACTATCAAAAGTTATGCGTTGGTCCAGAATCTGCTGTCCGCGTCTGTCTTTCAAACTATGCTTTGGTTCGCTTGGTACGCATCCAGATTGTTATCTGGTAATCTGCTCTTAGCAAAGTGACTCAGATATGTTTTATCCGAACAGTGTACCGGAAAACGTGTCAATAGGTCAAGATTTCGTTCGTGTGTTGCGTATAGTGCGAAAAATATTTATGTTTTACCTTTTTCTAAGATAAGCTTTACCGCACTGATTGTGAGAACCTTTGGGAATAGACAATCAGTTACGATTACGCAATTATATACTTTAGGTGGAATTTTGTACTATGTAGCATGATGAAAATAACTGTCAGCAAAACATGTAGGGGGATTTTTCCCAACTTCAGGGGGTCGCAAATGTCGAGAAGTACTCCTAAAATGGTTGACAAACTTCGAACGTGCGACGTCAACACGTGACACACCTCACCGCGCTTGCAAATGGTTCAGATGGCTCTGAGCACTATGGGACTTAACTTCTGAGGTCATCAGTCCCACAGAACTTAGAACTACTTAAACCTAACTAACCTAAGGACATCACACACATCCCTGCCCGAGGCAGGGTTCGAACTTGCGACCGTAGCGGTCCCGCGGTTCCAGACTGTAGCGCCCAGAACCGTTCGGCCACCCCGGGTGGTGAGTCTATCGGTAAGTTGCACCAGATCATCCGAGACCACCTATTCAAGACTTACTATTCTATTCATCTGGTGACATCACATATTTCTACATTTCTCATCCGCTTTTTGGGTATTTCTCGACATTTGCAGCCTCATGTGTCTTACATCAAATTACTTGTCTCAGCGTCATCTACGTCGATTAATTCAAAGGTATTAATTCAAAGAACGCGAAGAGAAGTATTCCAATTGTCACAATATTATTAGATACACCAAAAAATTTCGAATGAAAAAAAGCCAGGATCAAGAATTGAACACGGACCAGCAGCTTAGTAGTCAAAAGCCTTAACCGCTCAACCCCTGAAATCGTTCTGCTCCAAGCGTAGAATGATGGCTAACATAGCTAGCATCAAAACACAAAAATGTTTATAACTCGAACAATATTAACTTTGGATCTAATATTGTACCGATGAAAACTGTTCTTAGACCTTCTTTCTTGGAATAGCATTTAAAATACGACTTTCCATAATGAACTTTGACCTCCATTTTTTCGTACACTAGGAAGCGGCTAACAAAAATCCGAAACATGGATCTCCTTATCTTCATCATAGAACTTCATTGCAAAACTTGTATGCGAGTCTCTCCAGAGCGACAATGAATGAGGATCGGACATATCCCATTCATCACATTCAAATTCCTCTGCCAGCATCAGGATCGTGTACTCTATTCCAATATACCTATACTAAGCAACATTACCACCAACTGTCTTCTCTAGAGTCAAACGTCTCTAGAACTGAACGATGAGGTCAGTTTTTTTTCCGGCATAGCATTTCAATTCTTATTCTTAAATTTTTGTTCTATTGTCTTCTCAATATACTTCCGATTGTTCTTCCAGCAAGATGATGTGGATCTTCCTAAATCGTGTATCTTAAAATTTATTCTGACATTTTAGTTTCTAATCCCTTTCACCAACTTAGAAATTTCTTTTTCGTTGCCTTTATTTCTTATTTTTCTGTCCCAACAGAGAGACTGAAGGCAGAAAGCTTAGACTTTAACATTTCGTTGAGATCGAGGCCGTTAGAGTCGCAGAGCTAACTGGACTGGACGAAGATCAGGAAACAAATGTACCGAGCCTTTCCGAAGTAACCATCTCGACATTCGCTTGAACTGCTATGTGAAGAACTGAAAATCGAAACATATATAACCGAGTGAGGATTACAATTCACTCCCTGCAGAATACGAGTGTTGCAACCAATGTAACACATAGCTCTTAGCGATAGTTCTTTTGACTTTCGACCCAGTTGTATTTCACAGTTGTAGGCTGTTGGGGCTATGTAGACTTCCAGTCTTGGTTTAAGGCATCTCTGTCCCGTTGGTTTATTATTTCTCACCTGTGTAGATATTTTTAACATTCACAGTTACAACAAAATAAGCATTTGAAGTGGAGATACATCCAAATGTCTTTTTATGTCAGCGCAACTACTGCAACCTATATTTTTTTGAAGGTGCTTACTGTGTATCGGAGCCGAGGTAGCCATCTACAACTTTTACCGTCCACGCTTTCCTCAGTAATTAAATTCACGATGCCTCGTTGCCTAAATATGTGCCCTATTGAAACCTGAAACTTGAAACATTCTGTAATGTGTCCTATTAGCCAATCCCTTCTTTTAGTTAAGTTGCCATAAATTCCTCTTTTCCCCTGTTCGATTATGTATCTCCTCCTTCAACATTCATCTGTAGCATTACATTTTAGAAGCTCGTATGTGCACTAACTCTCCGGTCGCAGTCTTTTTGTGCGATCAGATGGGAAAATCAATATGACGGCTTCCCTTCTATAGTATTTCCCCTACCACGTGCCCCCGTCTCAATTCCCCATCACTCCCTCCCCCCTCTCTCACCACCTTTTTACCCCTCCCTCCTCCCTTTCTCTCTCTCCGTCTCTCACTCTCTTTCCCTTTCTATCCATCCATCTTCCCAAATACGTCTTCCATACACATTTCGCCAAATTACTTTCGCTCTTTGGCGCCCTGTCCTTCAAATCCATTCTGTGGAAACTATGCCGGATAATT
This sequence comes from Schistocerca americana, assembly GCF_021461395.2. Classification (NCBI taxonomy): domain Eukaryota; kingdom Metazoa; phylum Arthropoda; class Insecta; order Orthoptera; family Acrididae; genus Schistocerca; species Schistocerca americana. The sequence goes on along the minus strand of NC_060119.1, from coordinate 156,692,485 downwards.
CTGGTCATCCCATATTCCCAGTTACCTGGATTTCACTTCTGAAGGTTTTTGTATTTCGCTCTCGATATTCACAAAGATATTTAGGCCGAATTTATTTTTTAGGGTTCCATGCCTCTATTGGTAGAAACGGAACTCCTATAGAGTCACTTTGTTGTCTGTCTGCCTCTCTTTCTGTCTGTCCAACTATTAAAAACCATTTTCTCAGGAATCGGTATGACTTATCAATTTGATATCACATCACACTCCGTCCTCAGGCCACGAGTGGCCTAACAGGCCCATCCTCAGAGGAGGATGCGGATAGGAGGGGCGTGTGGTCAGCGCACCGCTCTCCCGGTCATTATGATGGTTTTCTTTGACCGAAGCCGCTACTATTCTGTCGAGTAGCTCTTCAATTGGCATCACGAGGCTGAGTGCACCCCGAAAAATGTCAACAGCACATGGCGGCTGGATGGTCACCCACCAATGTGCCGGCCATGCCCAACAGCGCTTAACTTCGGTGATCTCGCGGGAACCGGATATTTGTATCACATGCTAAGGTATATAGCCCTTGGTAGAATAAAACACTTAAGCATATAAATCAATGCAGTCGAAAAATACTGTCGTTTATGTCACATATTTAGATGCTCTCAAACTCACTCATCAAAACGTATAGGGTAGTTCCCTTCGATCCAGAAATATGAAAGTTGGTAACCAAAAAGCTTTTACAGTAAAAGAAAATGAAAAATGCGAAAGCAGTTAATTTGTAATTATACCACACGAAAAAAGATTTTTTTGTCACTTCTTATCCGACTTAACACCTAAAATTAAAAAATTCTCGAAAGTCTTCGAATTCCCGGGATGGATGATCGGTATATATGTGTAATGAAGTTTGTACGAAATCCTGAAAGTACGACTCCTATTAGCACCTGGAAATTTTTTTTTAATTTCTGGCAGCTGTTGTTTATAATATTGTTACATTTCTTTTTGCAAGAACTTCAAAATTTTCTAGTACTGTCTTTTTGTCTTTCGATTTCATTCAGTAGAGAAGCTCAGCAAGCAATTACGAGACATAGCAAGACGCAAAGACCGATAGTGACATAAAAATGTTACCCCTGCCTCTCTCTGCAACATTGTAGGAGCGTTGTCAGCGTGCTGTCCCTGGGGAACACACTTCGAGCGCAGCACGACGGCGATAAATTCCTTGACAGGGCTTTGAGTGGGCCCAGGTGCGCTGTTGCGTCCTCCTTGCTGCCCTTCCTGTTGGACCCAGGAGAAAACAGCAGACGAGCGTACAGGGCGCAGGGGAGGGGAGATTTGGTAGGCCAGGAAGGGCTGAGCGTAGGGACCAGGGGACCTCAAGGAAAGCGCAAGATAAGACGAAATCTGAATGCGTTTCAAGGGAGAGCACAGTGGACAACAAGTTGACATGACCGTATCACGCAGTATATTCCTGTCCCATTTTTGTAGTGTGTACCTAACATACGCTCTGCTACAGTTTACGCCTGCTCTGGAGTGTGTGGTACTCACTGCCGCGTCCTCGTTAGTTGCTGACAGGAGTTGAGCGACAGTTACTCGTGGGCTGGTTCCGCCGTAACGTCGTCGGCAGTAAGATGGAGTAAAAGCCTTCCTCAGTTACGAATAGGATTATTGATCAGGCTAGTAGATATTCAAACAGGTTATGTCTGAATCATTTATCAATTTATTTCACAGACATTTAAATAACTTACGAAAAAGAGGCCAGGTGGCGTCGTCGACAACCACCACTATTTCGACAGGTTACCACACTATCAGCTTCAACCCAAAATTGCGTTAAGTAAGAGCTGTGCATTGTAATTTGAAAGCTTGGTTTTCAGAGCAACGTTGTAAGTAGAGACTGAGGTATTTACTTAAATTATGCGTCGAATACAGGTCTCTCGCTTGTCAAAAAACAGAGGGACAGAGTTAATGATATCTCTCCTATTGTTTAGCAATTTCTACTATCGATAACTTCAGGCGTCGGTCACCTTCGGTTGTGCGATGACGCTAGTGTTTACAGTGTGTGTGTGTGTGTGTGTGTGTGTGTGTGTGTGTGTGTTGTGTTGTGTTGTGTGTGTGTGTGTGTGTGTGTGTGTGTGTGTTACATTGCTCTGAAAATAAATGTTTTAAATTCCCTCGTACTTAATGTGCTTATTGCAAATTTGCCTTGAAAATGACAGGATGGTCACGTGATGAAACATTGGAGGTTTCCAACGACGACACACGGATACATCCTCGTAATTTATCTGAACGCTATATACGTCAGGAGAAACTCAGGTCTCATATTTTACAAATATTTTCACTACAGTGAGAGGTGATTCTCTCTTCCGCCTCACTGATCTAATTAAGGATCCCTTGTTAGCTACATACTACGATCTACTTATAGTCCATTATTGACTACTAGTACCAAGTCTGGGGTCTCTTCACTTATTACCTGCTTTCGCTGACTGTTCTTCCCAATTTCTCGAAACCTTTCATCTCGATTCGAGAGGCGGTCAATTTTTCTGGGGCCGCACACACGAGCGGCGACTTACTTTCTCCTTACAGTGCTTATCCCATCGTGTCAGCTTCCGTGCCCAATTGTTTTGCACTGTGTCAAGCGTTCATTTACACAAAAATTGTGCAGTCATGAAAATGACATTAATAAATGAATTAACTTAGGCAGCCATGTCAAAACACATATGGTTCTACGTGTTGTTTAGGGTCTTCAGTAGAAAACTGGTTTGATTCAGCTCTCAACCCTACGCCATTCTGTACAAGCCTCTTCATCTCTACATTACTATCGCAGCTGGCGTCCGTTTGAATCTGTATACTGTAGTCGAGCCGCCTTGACGCCACTCGAAATGTAGGCAATGTGCTGGCAACGAGCTTCAGCCTCTCCATCCTCTTAATCCTCTTAATCCACAACAACGCAACACGCAGCACAAGCGCTCATCACACGACAAACATACGCAATTGACACTCCGTGACAGGTCAGAGGGAGGCAATGGTAAACCCCCTCCAATACAACCTTGCCAAAAGTGGCGTTGCTGGTTCCCTACGTCTACTCGCGTAAACAGATTCTCTGAGCATGAGGCTGTGCTGACTTTTTGAATGTAGTCCAGTCTTCGCCACCCTAAACTATTTTTAGCCCCCTGACTTCCCTCCATACCCAGACTGATTACTCCTTGATGCAGCAGCATCTGTCCTATCAGCTTATCCCTTCTTTTAGTCATGTTCTGCAATAAATCTCTTTTCTCATCAGTTCTGTTAAGAAACTCTTCAATTAATTACTCAATCTACACATCTAATCCTCAGCATCCTCTTGGAATAACACATACCAAAAGCTTACTTCTCTTCTTTTCTACACCACTAGTCATCGGCGTTTCATTTGTATACAAAGCTACAGTCTAAATACTTTCAGAAAATACACTTCCGTATAAAATAGATGTGCAAAATATTCCTCTTTTTCAGAAACACTTATCGTGCTCCATTTAATTACTTTCCGAATGTTTCAGTGGGTTTGCGCCCATGTTTGGCCCAAATAATCAACTCTTGTCTTAGTCGTTTGTGTTTACTCCTTGTAGTGGGACGCGAAATTGAAGCGTCACCCATCCACCAGTGTCAGCCCAGTTTGCAGGTGAATATAAGTTTAATTTAGTTTTTGTTTATGTATTTTTGTAATATTTGTAATGGTTGTGAATTATCTAAAGTTTTGTATTTATTTTTTATGTTTCATGTACGGAGAGGGCGGCGCAACGAACGGAGACAGCATCTTCGCTGCCGGGACCAGAGAGAAAATTGCTGGCCACCATACGTCGCGGGTCGACAGCCAAAGAGCAACAGAAGATCCTGAAACTGAGTTGTTGCGTCGTGCTTCCAAAATTTGAAAATTAAGAATTTGTAATGTTTGTATAACAATCACGTCATAGAAAGTTTAATCTTGTTGTAAATGTTCAGTCCTATCTTGTCAAGGCTCAGGTTCACGTCTATATGTAGGAAGATAATAAACTAGTGGATGCTACTAAAGTTTAAATACGTGTTCCGAGAATTTATTTATGAAGAATTATGTTACGTAATTTATTTGACAAGATTATTAATTTTTGACACCGTTCATCACGAGTTTGAATCTTGAAAGTTTATTCAATGTGGTTCTAATATTTATTAAAGCAGATAACTTGCATTAATATAATTTCTGAGGAGAAACAAACGACATCTAAATTGAAAAAGTTTACTCAAACCAATTGGACTGAGTGACGATGTTTTACAGTTTCGTTCAAGAACCATTTAGAGACAATTTAAAAAGAATTTAAATAATTTTGCAGTATGTTGTAACTGACGTAGGTGACGAAGTCTGCATATTGTCATATGTCAAAAGAAAATAATTTATACAAGACTTGCGTCGTTACACTATATCCTGACGTTCTTCGCTATAGAGCATCTTCAAATTTTAACGGGTTCGTAGCATAAGTCAATCTATAACATACTTCCTTACATCCTTACTTCAAATAAACTGCATTTTTCGTGCCAGGCTGAAAAAAAAATTATTGACGGAAATGATTCAGGGTGAAGTAAAGAAGATCTGCGATCGATGCATATTTGTTATATGGAGAGAATAAGGCACTGCACAATATTGCTGTTTTGAACACCACGCAACCTCTATCGTCCACTACATCGCTGGTGGCAGGGTGGCAGTCTCACTGCCACTGCATCTGACGATTCAGATAAAAAAAAAAAAAAAAAAAAAAAAAAAAAAAAAAAATCATTACTTTTGCTGTTCTATGCTTTATCTAGTTGGCGTGGAGGGGGACGCAGTTTTCATGCCTATATAAGGTATACGGTGTACACTCACGACTTGCAGTTTGCAATCAAAGAAAAAAGTAGGAAAAACTTATACCTCATACTGTTTCTTGATAAGTTTAAACGTCCATCATCGCGTGTGTTTATTTGGATTAATGTAACATCTTTATGTTCTGTTACGATTTTGGAGTACCTATGCCACTTCTACTAGAGGAAAACAAAATACCTGCTCAGTACATGCCTCATAGTTTTTGGCAGTATGTAACTGAAGGAATAAACGAAAATATAAATCTGAAAGAAGAATAAATAAAATAAACATTCCTCTTATGGTGACAGGCCCCTCTCCTATCGTTATATCTTTATATGCTATAGCAGAAAAATCTTTTGAGATCTTGAACATGAGACATGAAGGGATACTCGAAATTCGAATTAATCTATTAATCTATTGCCACCTATAAAAGATTCTATCAGAGCACAAAAAAGGCGAATATGCTTCTCTTTAAAAGGTTCTGGCGGAAAATGGGGAACCAGCTGCTTCTGTCCTCATTCAGCCTTCCTCACTAAAAATTTTGTCATGCGAACATATTCAAACGCTTTTAATACATAACGTTCGAAATCCTTCTACCCAGTCTCTGAAGTAAATGTAAATGTCGTGTGACTAGGGTCTTCCGTCGGTTAGACCGTTCGCCGGGTGCAAGTCTTTCTAGTTGTCGCCACTTTGGCGACTTGTGCGTCGATGGGGATGAAATGATGATGATTAGGACAACACAACACACAGTTCCTGGGCGGAGAAAATCTCCGATCCAGCCGGAAATCAAACCCGGGCCCTTAGGACTGACATTCCGTCGTGCTGACCACTCAGCTACTGTGGTCGGCTGTCTATAAATCCGAAGAGTGCGATGCGGTGGAGGCCTTTTCTGAACAGCACGTTAGAAGGCCTCCCAGATATGCTCAATAATGTTCATGTCTGTGGAGTTTGGTGGCCAGCGGAAGTGTTTAAACTCAGAAGAGTGTTTCTGGAGCCACTGTGCAGCAATTATGGAATTCTGCTGGAATTACTTAAATCCGTCGGAGTCCACAATGGACATGAATGGATGCGGTGATCAGACAGGATGTTTACGTGTGTGTTACCTGTCAGAGTCGTATATAGACTATCAGGGGTCCCATAACAACTCAACTGAACACCATTACAGAGCCTCCATCAGCTTGAACAGCCCTCTGCTGAGATGCAGGGTTCATCGATTCATGAGGTTCTCTCCATACCTCTACTCGTCCATCCGCTCGATAAAATTTGAAATGAGACTCGTCCGACCAGGCAACATGATTTCAGTCATCAATAGTCCATTGCCTATTTTGACGGGCACAGACGAGGAGTAATGATTCGTTGCAGTCATCAAGGGTACACGAGGGAGCCTTCGGCTCCGAAAGTCCTTATCGCTGATGTTTCATTGACACTTGATGATGGGTTACCATTTATATCTGCAGCAATTTGCGGAGGGTGGTACTTGTATGATTTTGAACGATTCTCTTCAGTCGTCGTTGGTTCCGTTCTTGCAGGATCGTTTTCCAGCCGCAGCGATGTCGGACATTTGCTGTTTTACCAGATTGCTGATATACACGGTACACTCGTGAAATTGTGTACGGGGAAAGCCCCACTTCATCGCTGCCTTCGAGATGCTATGTCCCATTGCTCGTGCGCCGACTATAACATCAAGTTCAATCTCACTCAAATCTTGATGACCTGCCACTGTAGCAGCAGTAACAGATCTAACAAATGCGCCAGGAACATGTTGTCTTGTATAGGCGTCGCTGACTACAGCGCAGTATTCTGCCTGTTAAAATATTTGTGTATTTTAATACCCATTCCTATATCAGTTTCTTTCACGCTGTACTGTACTATGTATACTCTCGTATCCTCCCTGGTGCTCACCGTGTGACGCAGCTGGGATCCTGCTTGGCGTTGAGTATGATCCTCTGGAATCGATTGGTTTCATGTTTGCATGACTGTCATGAGATTCCAACCCAACCAAAGCGGGAAGCCGTTTCTCATAGTGACAAACCACAGCCTCAGTAAGCCATGATTCTGTCACTGTCGAATTCAGATGCGTGTTGGCGAATGTTCCTACATGGGGCATAAAATAACCTTGTCATATACAGCTAACATCTAAATGCTATTTCTGAAGGATAAACTGCTTACCTCGTCTTTCGTTACGCACATAATGTGAATGGTGTTATTACTTCCTCCTCGCCGGCCGGGGTTGCCGAGCGGTTCTAGGCGCCACAGTCTGAAACCGCGCGACGGCTTCGTTCGCAGGTTCGAATCCTGCTTCGAGCATGGATGTGTGTGATGTCCTTAGGTTAGTTAGGTTTAAGTAGTTCTAGGGGACTGATGCCCTCAGAATTTAAGTCCCATAGTCCTCAGAGCCATTTGAACCAACTTCCTCCTCTGTCCGGTAGCACTGAAATATGATTATTTAAAGATTAAAGCACGTAGTACACTTTATGCCAACTTGATTGGACGTTTGTCGCATGTCCCTTTGTGTCACTGCAGTTTTAACGGCCAGCATTGCAAAAATGGTTCAGATGGCCCTGAGCACTATGGGACTTAACATCTGAGGTCATCAGCCCCTAGAACTTAGAACGTAACTAACCTAAGGACATCACACACATCCATGCCTGAAGCAGGATTCGAACCTGTGACCGTAGATGTCTCGCAGCTCCTGACTGAAGCGCCTAGAACCACTCGACCACAGCGGCCGGCGCCAGCAATTCAGATGTATCTCGTTCCTTTCTCTCACTCTCTCTACTTCTGTATAACAGTATTATTTATTTATTTATTGTAACTCTTCAGGCTTTCCCGGCGATCTAATGACATCTTGGGTTGTCGGGTGTTCTGCCGGATATCAGCGTCGTACTTGCACGATATTTCTGTCACGTAGCTCGTGACCTTCATCATGTGCGACCTGAGACTGCTCCTCGACTGGACCTGGTCCAGTATTTATGCCTATGGCCTTCCCCCTCCACCAACAGCTGCAGGCGCTTCCTCTGTGGTCCGCGCCCATTCCCTGCGACTTGCTGGAGCGTTGCTGCTCCGTTTTCCGTCTGCTGCGGTTCTAAGTGTTCCCTCTGCGGTCCGCGCCCACCAAACCCGCTCCTGGGGTTTCACCTACGGTCTGGGGTACCAAGCGTTCCCCCTGCGGTCCGCGCCCGCTCACCACGACCTGTTGGAGCGTTGCAGCTCCGTGTTTCGTTCGCTGCGGCTCTGTATGTTCCCTCTGCAGTCCGCGCCCACCAGTCCCACTTCTGGGTGTTCCATCTTCGGTCTGGTGCGCCCTGCAGTCCGTCAGGGGCTCGTTTTCCATCTCCATGTCTCTGGTTCTGTTTGTGTAGTGTTGCAGCTGGCCCCATTGCTCCTTTAACAATTCCAGAGCCGGATCCCAGGCTCTGCTTAGCTGGTACCCTGTGTCACGGTTCATAAGATCGTCAGCCATTTTAATTTCTATCTATTCTCTTATAACACTGTCCCAAAATCTGGGTGTTTGTGCTAGAATCTTGGTATCCTCATTCTTCATGGCATGATCTAGACAGTGTTCAGCAATGGCTAACTTAGTCACCTGTCTTAATCTAGTGTGCCTCTGATGTTCTTTGCACCTGATCTCCACAGTTCTTGTCGTCTGGCCAATGTAGGACATGCCACATTGACGAGGTATATTGCAAATCCCTGGTTTTCGTAACCCCAGGTGGTCTTTGACACTCCCCAGCAGTCCCCCGATCTTGTTGGATGGACAGAAAACACACTTGATGTTGTATTTACGGAGGATCCTACTGATTCTGGCAGAAATAGAGCCAGCATAGGGCAGATATGCCACCTACTTTGCTTCATCTTGGTCTTCTACAGGAACCTGTGGTATAGTGGCTGGTTGGAGTGCCCTCTCAATTTGTCTGTCCGTGTATCCATTCTTGGAGAAAACTGTTTTGAGATTTACAATATACCTTGTCAATGTGGCATGTCCTACATTGGCCAGATGACAAGAACTGTGGAGATCAGGTGCAAAGAACATCAGAGGCACACTAGATTAAGACAGGTGACTAAGTTAGCCATTGCTGAACACTGTCTAGATCATACCATGAAGAATGAGGATACCAAGATTCTAGCACAAACACCCAGATTTTGGGACAGTGTTATAAGAGAATCGATAGAAATTAAAATGACTGACGATCTTATGAACCGTGACACATGGTACCAGCTAAGCAGAGCCTGGGATCCGGCTCTGGGATTGTTAAAGGAGCAACGGGGCTAGCTGCAACACTACACAAACAGAAGAACCAGAGACATTGAGATGGAAAACGAGCCCCTGACGGACTGCCACGCTCACCAGACCGAAGATGGAACACCCAGAGGGAACATACAGAGCCGCAGCGAATGAAAAACGGAGCTGCTGTCACTGTCACTATCACTTATCCATACGGGTCTGCCCTGACCTGTGTTGGGAGCAGGCTAAGCATTTACTGCTGTTCCTGCATAATCCTGTATCTGTGGAGTGGCTTCCTCACAGTGCGAATTGGCCTGAGGTGTTTGCTGGGGTGGAGTAGTCCTCTCTCTGCCACGAGATATTAATCTCGTAACAGGTCAGGCCAACGCGTGGTTGGCCTGTGGTGAATAGGATGGCCCAAGTCCCTAATGAGCCTATTGTCGGACTGTACAGTCCGCTCATAGAAGACCCGCGCCGATTGTTTAAAACGGTCGCGGAGGAAGGGGATGCCGGTTTGGCGGTGTAGCCGAGCGGTCGAATAGAGCCTTGGTAGGCGCAGAGCGAGCTTGAGCGCCCTGTTCTGCACCCTCTGCAGCTTGTTGATGTGTGCGTCGGCTGCGTTGCACCACACCACGGCCGCATATTCCAGCGCTGGACAAACCAGCGCCATGTACAGCGTGATGCCGTAGTGGGGAGGCAAGGCAGAGGACGGGTTGAGCAGAGGGTACAGAACATGTAGGCGCCCTATTGCTCTGCCCCTGACGTCCTCGATATGGGCTTTCCACGCTAGGTTCTGATCGAGAATGACTCCCAGGTAGCGGCCAGTCCTACTCCATGGGACGGGGCTTCCCATGATGGTGACTGGCGGAAGATCTGGTGGCAGTGGTCTTTGTGTGAACACAACTGCCTGGCTCTTCGCCACATTCTGTTTCAGGCGCCACTTTGTCGACCACGCATTAAAGGGCCTCACATCCACGCTGGAGCAGGCGGCGCATCTCGACTGCCTTCATACTCCGCACGAATAGCGCTGTGTCGTCGTCGTAGAGTGCCAACTTCACCGGCGCCACGCGCGGGGCGTCGGCCGTGAATAAGGAGTAGAGCAGGGGGCCGAGAACGGACCCCTGAGGCACTCCAGCACGGATGGGTCGGTGCGTGGGCGTCCCCTCGTCCAGGCGGACGTGGAAAGTCCTGTCGGCCAGATACGACCGGAGTAGGACGCCGTGCGACGTCGGGACCCCATGCACAAAAAGTTTGTACACAAGGCCGTCGTGCCACATGGAGTCGAATGCCCTGGAGACGTCGAGGAACACCGCCCCAAGGTATTCCCGCGTCTCCAGGGTGCGCATGGCCTCTTCCACCAGCCGCATCAGCTGATGGACCGTGGAGTGTCCCCTCCGGAAGCCGAACTGCTCATCCAGTATCACTCCTTCTCCTGTCACGTGGCGAAGCAGGCGCCTGACGTAGAGGCGCTCGAACACTTTCGAGAGGGCCAGTAGCAGACTGATGGGTCTGTAATTGGCAGCGTCACATGGGTCCTTGTTCGCTTTGTGGATGGCCACCACCTCTGCATGTTTCCACACAGAGGGGTAGACACCCAAGCGAAGGACCTGGTTGAAGATACCCGCCAGCAGCGGACGGGCCCCTGCTGGAAGGTTCCTCAGCAGGTGGTTGGTGACCCCCATCAGCTCCTCCGACCTTCCTTGTATTGAGCGCCTTCAGCTGTGCGGCCACCTCCGCCTCAGACATGGTTTCGATGATGTCCCCATCGTCCCTTGCCTCCAGGAACACAGGGAGTTGCTCGGCTACCTGCTGGATGTGGTCTTCATCCAGATTGTCGTCCACCGGGGTGAAAGACGATTGGATTTGGTTCGCCAGGACACCTGTTTTTCCGTCTGGGCTGCAGACGACGTCTTGCTCAACCAGTATTGGTGGTATGCGCTGTCGTCGGTGCAGGAACGACTTCACCGTGCGCCAGATGCTGCCGTCCTCTGGGTTGAGGGAGGCGACGAAGGCCGGCCACATGATGTTCCTGTGCACCTCAGCCGCTGCGTTGAGGAAACGGAGCGGCAACGTTCCAACAGGTCGTGGTGAGCGGGCGCGGACCGCAGGGGGAACGCTTGGTACCCCAGACCGTAGATGAAACCCCCAGGAGCGGGTTTGGGAGGCGCGGACCGCAGAGGGAACACCTAGAACCGCAGCGGACGGAAAACGGAGCAGCAACGGTCCAGCAGGTCGAAGGGAATGGGTGCGGACCACAGAGGAAGCGCCTGCAGCCGTTGGTGGAGGGGGAAGGCCATAGGCATAAATACTGGACCAGGTCCACTCAAGGAGCAGTCTCAGGTCGCACCTGATGAAGGTCACGAGCTACGTGACAGAAATATCGTGCAAGTACGACGCTGATATCCGGCAGAACACCCGACAACCCAAGATGTTATTTATTTATTGCTTTTAATGCTATGTTTTCCTTTCCTTTTTTTTTTGTCGTCTGTCTTCTGACTGACATGATGCGGTCCGCCACGAATTCCTCTCCTGTGCCAATCTCTTCCTCTCAGAGTAGCACTTGCAACCTACGTCCTCACTTATTTGCTGGATGTATGTCTGTCTCCAACTACAGTTTTTGTCTTCCACAGCTCCCTGGTACCATGGAAGTCATTCCCTCATGTCTTAACGGATGTCCTATCATCCTGACCCTTCTCCTTAATAATGTTTTCCACATATTCCTTTCTTCACCGATTCTGTGCAGAACCTCCTCATTCTTTACCTTATCAGTCCACCTAATTTTCAACATTCGTCTGTAGTACCACATCTGAAATACTTTGATTCTCTTCTGTTCCGGTTTTCCCATAGTCCATGTTTCACTACCATACAATGTTGTACTCCAGACGTACATTCTCAGAAATTTCTTCCATTAAGGCCGATATTTGGTATTGGGATCTTCTCTTGACCAGGAATGCCCTTTTTGCTAGTGATATTCTGCTTTTGATGTCCTCCTTGCTCCGTCATTGGTTATTTTGCTGCCTAGGTAGTAGAATTCCTTAACTTCATCTACTTCGAGACCATCAATCCTGATGTTAAGTTTCTCGCTGTTCTCATTTCTACTACTTCTCATTACCTTCGTCTTTCTTCGATTTACTCTCAACCCATACACTGCACTCATTAGACTGTTCATTCCGTTCAGAAGATCATGTAATTCTTCTTCACTGTCACACAGAGTAGCAATGTCATCAGCTATTCGTATCATTGACAGCCTTTCACCTTAAATTTTAATTCGTCTCCTGAACCTTTCTTTTATTTCGATCAGCGCTTTTTCGATGTACAGATTGAACAGTAGGGGCGAAAGACTACATCCTTGTCTTACACCCTTTTTAATATGAGCACTTCATTCTTGGTCTTCCACTCTTATTGTTCCCTCTTGGCTGTTGTACATATTGCATATGGCCTGTCTCTTCCTATCGCTTACCCGTACTTTTTTCTCAATTTCGAAAGTCTCACACCATTTTACATTGTCGAACGCCTTTTCCAGGTCCACAAATCCTATGAACGTGTCTTGACTTTTCCTTATTAGTCTTGCTTCCATTATTAACCTATAGAATCTATTTCTGTTATTCCGCTTCTGTCTCTTAATATGTCTTTCTAGACATTAACTTACTTCCATTTCTTCCAGTGAATTGTCCCTAGTTTTTGGGTTGAGAATGAAGCTATATTCTTCATTGCATTAATCTGAATGTTATAATTACTTTTCAATCATTATCCGTCGTAAGTGTTATGCTTTAACCGGAAGGATTATTTCATGTTCAACAGTATCATGGTACCTATTGTCCTTACACTTTAATACCTGGTTTGAAACTTCCAATCACTCCTTTCATCAAAAATAAACAATAGTGATATCGTCAAGGGATCTCAAATTGAATCCGTATTTCTGGATTTCCAGAAGAATTTGACAACTTTCCTCACAATAGACGTCTAATGTGTTGTTTCCTACGTAGTACCGTTTCAGTTGTGCGACTGGATTCGTGATTTCCCTTCATAAAAGTCACAGTACGTAGCAATCGAGGGAAATTCATGAGGTAAAACAGAATCTGACGTTCCCGAAGGGGGTGTTATAAGCCCTCTGTTGTTTCAAAACGAAATACATAAACGATTTGGGAGACAACCTGAGCAGCAATTTTATGCTGCTTGCAAGTGATGCTTCCATTTACCTTCTAGTAAAGCACTCAGAAGATCAAAGCCAAATGAAAAATGAATTACACACCATATCTGCGTGGTGCGAAAACTAACAATTGACACGGAATAAGAAAAAATGTGTGGTCATGCACATAATTAGTAAATGAAATCCGTTACATTTCGGGTGTACGACGAATTACACGAATCTGAAGGCCGTCAGTACAAATAAACTCCTAGGAGTTACAATTACGAACAACTTAAATCGGAACTATGGGATATACAATGATGTGGGGAAGGCAAACCAAATACGACGTTGTATTGGTAGCATTCTTAGAAGATGCAACAGCTCTACTAAAGAGACTGCCTACACTATGCTTGTCCGTCCTCTTCAAGAATACTGCTGCGCGGCAGGGATGCTTACCAGATAGCACTGAGGGAGGACATCAAAAAAGTCTAAAGAAGGACAGCTCGATTTGTACGGGTATGATAAGACAGCTGGGGTGGCAATCATTACGATACAAGGGTTGGAGTGGCTGTCATTTAAACAAAGACGCTTTCAACTGTGGGGAACTGTTTTCACGAAATTTCAATCATCAGTTTTCTCCTCTGAATACGAAAACATTTTATTTCTGCCGACATACATAGGTAGAAATGATCATCAGAATAAAATAAACAGAAGTCAGAGCTCGTACGAAAAGGTATAGGTGTTCAATTTTCTCACGAGCTGTTAGAGAGTGGAAAGAAAGGGAAATAGTCTGTAGGTGGTTCGAAGAACCCACTGCCAGAGAATTAAGTCTGAATTATAGAGTAGTCATGTAGATGTACATGTACGACGGGGGTTCAATAGGTGACGTAGTACAATTTCTTTATGAAAGTAGGTTGGTTTTGTTCACGATTCCAAAAAAAAAAAAAAAAAAAAAAATTTCAAATGTGTGTGAAATCTTATGGGACTTAACTGCTAAGGTCATGAGTCCCTAAGTTTACACACTGCTTAACCTAAATTATCCTAAGGACAAACACACACACCCATGCCCGAGGGAGAACTCGAACCTCCGCCGGGATCAGCCTGACAGTCCATGACTGCAGCGCCCCAGACCGCTCGGCTAATCCCGCGCCGCTCAGAATTCCAATATACCATATTATTCCCCACTCTTTTGGCTACAAAACCGTTCTTTTCAATGAGACGGCTATACACCACCTCACTGGGAGAGCCTGCATGCCCGCAAGGTACCACTCCACTGGACGGCGTTGGAGCCACCGTCTTGATGCATAACCTTCCCATCATGCAGGTATTGCTGCCTGTGGCGCCTTCATTGGGCCGAAAAGATACTCTTTACGGTCTTCTGTTAGGCGGCAAGGAATCCGGTGGGCACACTGCTTCGAGTACCCCAACTAGTGGACGATTGTGTCAGCACTAGCAACAGAGACGTCCAGCTGAGCAGCGAGGTGTTCGATGGTGATCCATCAATTATCTCGAATGAGACTGTTCCCACGTTCCAACGTAGCAGGAATCACAGCTGTGTGCGGCACGCTATTTTGATGGCTTCGAGTAGCGCTGCCACATATCGGATCTTCCTGAAACTACAGGGTCTAAAGCATGAATATTACAATACATCACAAAACAAGATCCACATTTTTTTTAACCGAAACTGACAGAGAAAGAAATGTGTAGGCTCTTCGTAGTTACTATTAAATGAAAACTTGTCGTACACCTTCCTTAACACAGCCTTCCCATTCTTTGTCTTCCACTTTTATTATTAGCATATGTTTTGGAGAAAGTACACTCGTTGTTCGAAGTATCTCAAACAGTCATCTTCAATTTTAAAGCCTTTTTCTCAGTCCAGAATAGCTGTAAAGGCACACTGTCCCGTCTCCGTTTTCTCTTCCATTATTAAGCAAAAACTCCGAAATGTATCTTAGCTTCCGTGAATGCAATCTTTGTGCATATGTAAAAATTATTGCTTCAGAGACAAATCTTCTTACCCTAGTGGAACTTTATGCGCTGAGTAAGTTGTGATATAGCTCAGCTAGCGAACCCAGCCAAGGTGGGTCGATACGATCAGACGGTTGTTTAACAGTGGACCGACTATGAATCGCGACTCCGAACTACGCCTGTTTCATCTACGTCATACGAAGTGAAAATACGTCGCAGGTTAATTAGCTTGTTAATTAGCACGGCGACGCTGCTCGATCAAAGCGATGTCTCTAATGATCTTGCTCTCGGCGGTCCTTCAGATCCAGGAAGGGAGCAGCGGCAACAATGCAATTCTATTATTGAGCCCCACGTTTGATATATGTAGGTGCCTTGTAACTTTCTGTAATTTATGAATCACGCACTCAGAAGAATAATTAAGTTCCTGCAATTGCATTGTAGAAATGTCAGCTAACCTGTTGTATCTAGTCGCTATTTGATATATAACTACATTCGCTTAACAACGTAGCAAAGCTAATAGTGCCATAGAAACCAGACTACTGCATGCTGGAGAACAAACGAACTGTGAGAGAATACAGGCCATTCCCAATATATTCAGAATGAATAAATGCATCGTGAGGATACCACCAAGTCGTAGCGGACAATACGATACGTTTCCTGATTCTCAAATAATTTTGTAATTTTTGTCCCTTCTACTCGCCGAATTACGACATGTACTTTCTTCCTTTTTTCTAATGGAACTAAATACCTTTTTGTGGCACTTGAAAGAAGCTTCTCACAGAACTTCAACGACATAACACGTTTTGGTCTTGGTCAAATAGCGAAGTACAAAGCGCAACACACTAATGTTCCGCGGTTAGCAGAAAGGGTTCGACAAATGTCTGTCCTATCATATCAAATGGTCTCCCCCAAGGGTCTGTGCTGGCTCCACGCCTTTTCAATTTATACATAGCGGACATCCCAAACCTGGAATCTCGTTCTTTTATGTATGCAGATGACATCGCTATCGCGGCTCACGCCAACACTTTCGAAGAACTGGAAGAAATTTTAAACAGGGATCTGGAACGACTACAACAATATTATGACAACTGGCACCTCAAAGTAAATCCGACTAAATCCGTGGCATCAATAATGCACTTGTGTAACGAAGATGCAAATCGTGAGCTAAAAGTGCAAATAAAAGATAAATTGTTGAAAAACGATAGAACGCCAAAATATCTGGGTGTTAAGCTAGATCGCACTCTCACATATAAGAGCCACCTGTACGAAGTCGCCCAAAAAATGAAAACAAGAAACAACATCATAATGAAACTGGCAGGAACAACCTGGGGATGTTCCACTGAAACTCTACGCACATCAGCACTGGCACTTCTGTATAGTGTAGCGGAATATTGCGCACCCGTCTGGGCCCGCAGTAGGCATGTCAGATATATTGATGTGCAACTTAACGAGACAATGAGGCTCATAACAGGAACAGTAAGAGCCACCCCGAAACCTAGGCTGCCCGTCCTTGCCAATATCGAACCACCCTCAATTAGACGTGAAAGAGCAATCCAGAGGTACAAAGAAAAGTTCAGGGACCTACCTCCTCCCCCTGACAGATTGATGTCAAGAAATCCCTTCTGGAAAGAACTCAAACAACAGATTGATATCGATAACCTGTGGAAACAGCAATGGCAGGAAAGCCAAGTGAATAACAGTTTCCTTATTGAGGACCCATCTCAACGAGTTCCAGGCTTCCAACTCCAACGTAGAGTGTGGGTAACTCTAAATCGTCTGCGGACAGGTGTTGGTCGGTGCGGATATTTGTTGAAAAAGTGGGGTTTCTCCCAGGACCCCAATTGTGAGTGCGGAGAGAGTCAAACCATGCAGCATATAGTTGAGTGCGACGTACACGGACTTAAGGGAGGAAATCTGATGGACATACATGTGATAAGTGGCCAAGCACTTTTGTGGCTGGAAACCCTGAAAATCTTACTGTAAATCATTGTTAATGTTAATTTAAATTTTTTATGTTGATGTTTGTAAGTGTATCACGCTTTGCCTGTAGCTGAACGAGAAATAAATAAATGTAACCAAGCATGGTTTACAACACTCTCATTAGCATTGTAGCGAGAAGGAAGTGCTTCTCTGGGCGGTATCACTAACCTGGTGTCTTGCTGCTTTGGTAAGTCCCTCGTAGCACAGTAGTAGTGCACAGTCGCCAGGTTGCATGTAGGTGGTGATACTACTGAAGTGGAGTGTTTAGGGATGCCAGTTGTCAATTGCCAACAACGTTTGAACTACACTTGTTTTAATACAGAAACTGCTTTGTCACACACGTCACAGAATCAGTATTAGCAATATGGCGACTCTGGACTACGCCGTTATATTCGACCCTTTACACACATTTAAACAGTTTTCTGACTTTACATAATGATAGACACTGTCCACGACACGTCGCGTTCTTATAACTAATAACTTCACTTTATATCTTGTTTAACATCTGAAATACGCACTCGCGACCGTTCTTTTAGAGCCGCCCCGGTTACTTGACCGTGCGTTTTGCGTAGCTGCTCGCGACTAACTCACCCTGTCTTCCCGAAGGACAAGAGAGACCACCCCACCTTTCTCCCTCAGCCAATATATATATATATATATACTCCTGGAAATGGAAAAAAGAACACATTGACACCGGTGTGTCAGACCGACCATACTTGCTCCGGACACTGCGAGAGGGCTGTACAAGCAATGATCACACGCACGGCACAGCGGACACACCAGGAACCGCGGTGTTGGCCGTCGAATGGCGCTAGCTGCGCAGCATTTGTGCACCGCCGCCGTCAGTGTCAGCCAGTTTGCCGTGGCATACGGAGCTCCATCGCAGTCTTTAACACTGGTAGCATGCCGCGACAGCGTGGACGTGAACCGTATGTGCAGTTGACGGACTTTGAGCGAGGGCGTATAGTGGGCATGCGGGAGGCCGGGTGGACGTACCGCCGAATTGCTCAACACGTGGGGCGTGAGGTCTCCACAGTACATCGATGTTGTCGCCAGTGGTCGGCGGAAGGTGCACGTGCCCGTCGACCTGGGACCGGACCGCAGCGACGCACGGATGCACGCCAAGACCGTAGGATCCTACGCAGTGCCGTAGGGGACCGCACCGCCACTTCCCAGCAAATTAGGGACACTGTTGCTCCTGGGGTATCGGCGAGGACCATTCGCAACCGTCTCCATGAAGCTGGGCTACGGTCCCGCACACCGTTACGCCGTCTTCCGCTCACGCCCCAACATCGTGCAGCCCGCCTCCAGTGGTGTCGCGACAGGCGTGAATGGAGGGACGAATGGAGACGTGTCGTCTTCAGCGATGAGAGTCGCTTCTGCCTTGGTGCCAATGATGGTCGTATGCGTGTTTGGCGCCGTGCAGGTGAGCGCCACAATCAGGACTGCATACGACTGAGGCACACAGGGCCAACACCCGGCATCATGGTGTGGGGAGCGATCTCCTACACTGGCCGTACACCACTGGTGATCGTTGAGGGGACACTGAATAGTGCACGGTACATCCAGACCGTCATCGAACCCATCGTTCTACCATTCCTAGACCGGCAAGGGAACTTGCTGTTCCAACAGGACAATGCACGTCCGCATGTATCCCGTGCCACCCAACGTGCTCTAGAAGGTGTAAGTCAACTACCCTGGCCAGCAAGATCTCCGGATCTGTCCCCCATTGAGCGTGTTTGGGACTGGATGAAGCGTCGTCTCACGCGGTCTGCACGTCCAGCACGAACGCTGGTCCAACTGAGGCGCCAGGTGGAAATGGCATGGCAAGCCGTTCCACAGGACTACATCCAGCATCTCTACGATCGTCTCCATGGGAGAATAGCAGCCTGCATTGCTGCGAAAGGTGGATATACACTGTACTAGTGCCGACATTGTGCATGCACTGTTGCCTGTGTCTATGTGCCTGTGGTTCTGTCAGTGTGATCATGTGATGTATCTGACCCCAGGAATGTGTCAATAAAGTTTCCCCTTCCTGGGACAATGAATTCACGGTGTTCTTATTTCAATTTCCAGGAGTGTATATATATATATATATATATATATATATATATATATATATATATATAAAACTTTCAGCCAATGGGCGTTCTGATCACTGTTGCTAGGCGGATCTGACGTCACGTTGTGAAGGAAGTTTGTCTCGAAACACTGTCTCAGATTGTAAGATCCTACTCCCAAATAGTCAGATCTTGTCCCTACTAAGGTTGCACAACATTGCCTCCTATGATTTCATCACTGATGCTCCTTGCTGACGCTCAGTTCTTAAATGTACATGTAGCCTGGCTGCTACTGAGCATTCCCGATCGGATATATATGTCTTAAACACGTGAAGGGAATGGACATACGCATTACAGGTTCTTGTGTCAACTATCACGGCTGTCATAAGGAGTGCTCAAAATATTGACCTTGACCTTTGCAAAACGCTATGAAGTAATTACGGAGAAAAGATAGTGCATGTTGAATTTCATCTGAAGTTCACGGCAGCACACCCCGTGTGTTACAAGAGACTTCATTTCTTTGGGAGTCGTCGATGTTTCCTAATAGACCTCTTGTTTTAATTTTCGCCACAGACAAAAGCACAGAGTATTAAAAATGGCGGACGCAGACTATTATCCGTTTCCTGAATGATCGTTCCAGTGCTCCCAAAACGTTTTCTTAAGAGCCTCTCTCATGGGAAGGACATCCGTTATGTTGGTACCACACTGACTGCCTTATGTCCTGTGGCATTTCTTCCAGTAACTGCAGCAGTGTATTTAAATTCCAACCAATAGAACAGAGACCAATGATGTGGGTTTTGCTAAACACGCATCCAACTTTGATAGACGAGAGCGTTGTTTTCATTCACTTCTTTGAGTGAGCGTGAATTTTCATTTGACGATGAGTGCATATTGCAAAGTTTGACTTGACCGGGGTTTGTAAACGATGCTTCTTCCTTAAACAAATTTTACATAGATACACCGCGTAACTTTGCACTTTTCGCAGTCAGCGTTCGGAGAAGTGTAATTAATTTTGGAAGTCATCGTCGTGAAGCTATAGGTGCAGCGAAATTTGAAGAGGATGAAATGTGATGGAACGCTCGTTTGATTGATACCACAGGTACTTCCGAGATGCCTCTTGGTGGCATTGGCATCGTGTGCTATTGCCACTAAAATGTTCGTTTCATTTCTTTAATTAGTTGTTCTTTTTCTTTGGCGTATTTTCTTCTTCGCACTTCCAGTTCCCACAACGTCTTTTTATGCTTGCAAAGACAGATTGTGAGTGACTGGCACGATCTGGATAGTCTTCAGCATACAGCGCAACGCTGCTCTGATAGTTGAGCGACATTCGCCTTAAACGATATTCACTTGTTGGACTGTCACATACATTGTGAACCTCTCAGTAGCCTTACGAGCAAGTTATATAACTGCTTCAGCAGCAGAACACAGACTGATAGCGGAATTCCTTTGCGTAGGATTAATGACGAGAGACATTAACAGTGTGTCCGTTGGAAGGAATGTGCTAGCGTCCAGTGGGTTTTAAGCCAAGCGAGGTCTGCTGCAGTGTGCCACCACCTGGTGGCATTGACGTAAATTTGTAGTTGAGTAGTAAGAGCTATCAGTACACCCCGTGAACCGTGCACGTTGCTTGTCAGATCCGCATGTATTTGGCCCGTAAGGCAATTACGTCATGCCAGTTGCATATGCGCAAAAGCTCCTCAAGAAGTGCACAGTTGAAGGTGTGTTCGCGACCCTGATGGCAAGTCCCACCGAGTCTAGAGGAGAAGATTTAGTGCCGTGTATTTCAGATTAGCGTATACGTTACCTTTAAAAGCATTCAGAGAAATGTGCTCTTACATAGCAGCCGCCACTGTTCGTTGGTATTAAGTGATGCAACATTTCACATTCAACTGTATTTCCGTACTGGCTCAAAAAATGGTTCAAATGGCTCTGAGCACTTTGGGACTTAACTTCTGTGGTCATCAGTCCCCTAGAACTTAGAACTACTTAAACCTAACTAACCTAAGGGCATCACACACATCCATGCCCGAGGCAGGATTCGAACCTGCAACCGTAGCAGTCGCGCGGTTCCAGACTGAAGCGCCTAGAACCGCTCGGCCACCGCGGCCGGCCTGTGTAAAAACTGTATCATATGTAAAACACAAATGAGAGCATTATCTTGTAAATTCTGTGACCTAAATCCTAATATTTGTAACTTTATTTATAACTGTAACTTACTGTTCTGACTTCTCTGTGACATTTTTTAAACAAATTTCATTTTTCTTGCCTTGCCACAGTTAAGACATTCCATATGAAATTTTTTCTGGCGGCAGGGGATAAGGTAAGGTTTGCGTGTATTTTCTGCTACTGTAAATAAGTCACCTTTGCTGTACTGGGAAAAAGACGAACAAGCACACTGCATGAGTAGCAAATAATATCCTTAACTCTGTGTTTAGTTTTATATGTGGTTGACTAGCTAGTCAGTAATTTTTGCAGAATTCTTATTTGAGGCTCTCTATCGAGCAGTTGAGTTTTTCTGACAATGAGATCTGTTTTTTGTGAATCTGTGAGAAGTTATCTGGAATACTTTATTCTGGAGATACAAACTCATTTATAATACTTTCTCTTTCTGTACAGTCGTGGAGAAGACTTTGGATAAATTTTAAAAGTAACGAAGGCACGGGCAGGAACTAAATATTTTTTTCTCAGAACTATGAATTAAAGGAAATTTTTGTCCCTCAAATAACTAATAAACTTACGTGATTAGTGTTAATTGGTCTCTTAGTTTTCTTTATGTCACAAATAACTCAAATGGTAGAAATGTTTGTAGTTTTTTTTATATAATGAGAGAAGTTTATATTTCTTAGAGACTTCTTACGTTGTGGTGTGTAGTCGTGATTCGATGGTGTCGTGTTAGCAGGCAGATCAATTTTCAGTGGACGGCGACGGTAATTTCAAACAGTTATTTTCTTCTTAGTAGAGTAGTCATTATTTTTGTGGATATTCCAAGTCAAACATTGCACCTCATATCAGGCATTGTTCAGTACGTTCATCGGTACTGAGATTTGTTTACATAGCTTTCACTGAGCACACAATTAATTTCTCTTGGCGTTTAGTTAGATTTATTGCGTTTATTTCAAATTTTAAAGTTTTATTTCACGATACTGTTCACAGATGGAACAAACGGCCAATCAATAGACAGTTTTGCTCAGAAAGGGAATACGATATGTTAAGTAAATGTTACGAGAGGAGAAAATTCCAGAAATCAATATATCCAGTTTCCTCACACACAGCCAATTTTTTACAGAGAGGTTATACAGCGTGTGAGCTAGCGATGCTAGACAGTCAAAAAAGATTCAAATGGCTCTGAGCACTATGGGACTTAACCTCTGTGGTCATCATTTCCCTAGAACTCAGAACTACTTAAACCTAACTAACCTAAGGGCATCACATACATCCATGCCCGAGGCAGGATTTGAACCTGCGACCGTAGCGGTCGCGCGGTTCCAGACGGTAGCGCCTAGAACCGCTCGGCCACTTCGGCCGGCGCTAGGCAGTCACGCCAATACCCAACTGGCAACTGGTGCCAAAGTAACTTAGAGTTTCGTTGAGTAAGTTAAAAACAACTAAAAGTTTCTAGCTTCATTGAAGATGTGGTGTAATTGACTCGACCGAAACTTATTTAAATACTGTGTATTCTGCGATGTTGTGTAGCAAATAACGCTTTATGTGGCCTTTTTTTATTTATACTTTTTACGAATATCAATTGCATTTTCTGCGAAATATTGACAACTCTACAACTATCGTTTTCAATAATTTCCGACATAGTGTCAGGAATACAAGCGCTTTACTACGGTAATTAGTAGTAACTTGTATTAACACGGTATACGGCAGTGGAACTTCATAGAAGACTTTCAGTTTAAATATCGTTCCTAAGGCAACAGTCTCCCATCGATATCTTACCTGTTGTAAAGGACAAAACAGCACTCGTCGGTACAGTGATGTGTTCCTAGATTTACTTCTGGACAAGGCCGAATTGCTACAATATACACAGAATATTAGATCAGACTTTTATGACTTGGACAAAATGTTAACTTTTTAACAATCCGTGACAACCGAAATGCCATGTGTATTTATTATTCCCCTGAACACTAACTTATCACTTGATAAAGTACAGGATAAATATTCTCTGTATTAAGACGTGCTGTCGTGTTTGGTGATGGCTGCATAATGGGGTGAGCGGCACTCTGCTCTGCCGTAAGCAATATTGCTGCAATAGTGGCATTTGGAACTTTTGATGGCGTGTATGAGCCGACTTACCTCATTCGTCGCTGTGCGTACTTATGGCTCCGTCATGAGGTTCGAACTTTGCCTTGAGACCTCATTCTTCGGTCGACATCACATTACGTTCGTGAATTTCTATTTGTATAGTAAACTACCAATAAACAATTTACATTGGTGACAGTTATTCAGTATTTGTTATGAAATTGTTGACAAACGGTTGAAATTAATGTTATACAACTAGAAAAGAAATATTTTCAGGTTTCATCTGTGGCAGATATAATATAAGTAAAGCACAAACAAAAAGACTCAGGGGCCACATCCTATTATATTAGTTAGGTGTTCTAACCCCTACTCAGATGATTTTTTTTTGTCATCAGTCTACTGACTGGTTTAATGCGGCCCGCCACGAATTCCTTTCCTGTGCTAACCTCTTCATCTCAGAGTAGCACTTGCAACCTACGTCCTCAATTTTTTGCTTGACGTATTCCAATCTCTCTCTTCCTCTATAGTTTTTGCCCTCTACAGCTCCCTCTAGTACCATGGAAGTAATTCCCTCATGTCTTAGCAGATGTCCTATCATCCTGTCCCTTCTCCTTATCAGTGATTTCCACATATTCCTTTCCTCACCGATTCTGCGTAGAACCTCCTCATTCCTTACCTTATCAGTCCACCTAATTTTCAACATTCTTATATAGCACCACATCTCAAATGCTTCGATTCCCTTCTGTTCCGGTTTTCCCACAGCCCATGTTTCACTGCCATACAATGCTGTACTCCAGACGTACATCCTCAGAAATTTCTTCCTCAAATTAGGGTCGGTATTTGATATTAGTAGACTTCTCTTGGCCAGAAGTGCCTTTTTTGCCATAGTGAGTCTGCTTTTGATGTCCTCCTTGCTCCGTCGTCATTGGTTATTTTACTGCCTAGATATCAGAATTCCTTAACTTCATTGACTTCGTGACCATCAATCCTGATGTTAAGTTTCTCGCTGTTCTCATTTCTACTACTTCTCATTACCTTCGTCTATCTCCTATTTACTCTCAAACCATACTGTGTACTCATTAGACTGTTCATTCCGTTCAGCAGATCATTTAATTCTTCTTCACTTTCGCTCAGGATACCAATGTCATCAGCGAATCGTATCATTACTATCCTTTCACCTTGTATTTTTATTGCACTCCTGAACCTTTCTTTTATTTCCATCATTGTTTCCGCGATGTACGGATTGAAGAGTAGGGGCGAAAGGCTACAGCCTTGTCTTACACCCTTCTTAATACGAGCACTTCGTTCCTGATCGTCCACTCTTATTATTCCCTCTTGGTTGTTGTACATATTGTTTCTCCCTATAGCTTACCCCTACTTTTTTCAGAATCTCGAACAGCTTGCACCATTTTATATTGTCGAACGCTTTTTCCAGGTCGACAATTCCTATGAAAGTGTCTTGATTTATCTTTAGCCTTGCTTCCATTATTAGCCGTAACGTCAGAATTGCCTCTCTCGTCCCTTTACTTTTCCTAAAGCCAAACTGATCGTCATCTAGCGCATTCTCAATTTTCTTTTCCATTTTTCTGTATATTATTCTTGTAAGCAGCTTCGATGCATGAGCTGTTAAGCTGATTGTGCGATAATTCTCGCACTTGTCAGCTCTGCCGGCCGGAGTGGCCGAGCGGTTAAAGGCGCTACAGTCTGGAACCACACGACCGCTACGGTCGCAGGTTCGAATCATGCCTCGGGCATGGATGTGTGTGATGTCCTTAGGTTAGTTAGGTTTAAGTAGTTCTAAGTTCTAGGGGACTTATGACCACAGCAGTTGAGTCCCATAGTGCTCAGAGCCATTTTTTGTCAGCTCTTGCAGTCTTCGGAATTGTGTGGATGATGCTTTTCGAAAGTCAGATGGTATGTCGCCAGACTCATATATTCTACACGCCAACGTGAATAGTCGTTTTGATGCCACTTCCCCCAATGATTTTAGAAATTCTGATGGAATGTTATCTATCCCTTCTGCCTTATTTGACCGTAAGTCCTCCAAAGCTCTTTTAAATTCTGATTCTAATACGGGATCCCCTATCTCTTCTAAATCGACTCCTGTTTCTTCTTCTATCACATCAGACAAATCTTCACCCTCATAGAGGCTTTCAATGTATTCTTTCCACCTATCTGTTCTCTCCTCTCCATTTAACAGTGGAATTCCCGTTGCACTCTTAATGTTACCACCGTTGCTTTTAATGTCACCAAAGGTTGTTTTGACTTTCCTGTATGCTGAGTCTGTCCTTCCGACAATCGTAACTTTTTCGATGTCTTCACATTTTTCCTGCAGTCATTTCGTCTTAGCTTCCTTGCACTTCCTATTTATTTCATTCCTCAGCGACTTGTATTTCTGTATTCCTGATTTTCCCGGAACATGTTTGTACTTCCTCCTTTCATCAATAAACTGAAGTATTTCTTCTGTTACCCATGGTTCCTTCGCAGCTACCTTCTTTGTACCTATGTTTTCCTTCCCAACGTCTATGATAGCCCTTTTTAGAGATGTCCATTCCTCTTCAACTGTACTGCCTACTGCGCTATTCCTTATTGCTGTATCTATAGCGTTAGAGAACTTCAAACGTATCACGTCATTCCTTTGTACTTCCGTATCCCACTTCTTTGATTCTTCCTGACTAATGTCTTGAACTTTAGACTACTCTTCATCACTACTATATTGTGATCTGAGTGTATATCTGCTCCTGGGTACGCCTTACAATGCAGTATCTGATTTCGGAATCTCTGTCTGACCATGATGTAATCTAATTGAAATCTTCCCGTATCTCCCGGCCTTTTCCAAGTATAACTCCTCCCCTTGTGATTCTTGAACAGGGTATTCGCTATTACTAGTTGAAACTTGTTACAGAACTCAATCAGTTCCTTCTCCTCTTTTTCCTTTTCCCAAGCCCTTTTTCTCCTGTAACCTTTTCTTCTACCCCTTCCCCTACAACTGCATTCCAGTCGCCCACGACTATTAGATTTTCGTCCCCCTTTACATACTGCATTACCCTTTCTATATCCTCATACACTTTCTCTATCTGTTCATCTTCAGCTTGCGACGTCGGCATGTATACCTGAACTATCGTTGTCGATGTTGGTCTGCTGTCGATTCTGATTAGAACAACCTGGTCATTGAACTGTTCACAGTAACACACCCTCTGCCCTACCTTCCTATTCATAACGGATCCTACACCTGTTATACCAATTTCTTCTGCTGTTGATATTACCCGATACTCATCTGACAAGAAATCCTTGTCTTCCTTCCACTTCACTGACCCCTACTATATCTAGATTGAGCCTTTGCATTTCCCTTTTCAGATTTTCTAGTTTCCCTACCACGTTCAAGCTTCTGACATTCCACGCCCCGACTCGTAGAACGTTATCCTTTCGTTGATTATTCGATCTTTTTCTCATGGTAACCTCCCCCTGGGCAGTCCCCTCCCGGAGTTCCGAATGGGGGACTATTCCGGAATCTTTTGCCGATGGAGAGATCGTCATGACACTTCTTCAATTACAGGCCACATGTCCTGTGGATACACGTTACGTGTCTTTAATGCAGTGGTATCCATTGCCTTCTGCATCCTCATGTCGTTGATCATTGCTGATTCTTCCGCCTTTAGGGGCAATTTCCCACCCCTAGGACAAGAGAGTGCCCTGAACCGCTATCCGCTCCTCCGCCCTCTTTGACAAGGCCGTTGGCAGAATGAGGCTGACTTCTAATGCCGGAAGTCTTCGGCCGCCAATGCTGGTTATTTATCAAAATTTAGGCAGTGGCAGGGACCGAACCTGGGACCGAAGACGTTTTTGATTATGAATCAAAGACGCTATCCCCCCTTTTTTTTTTTTTTTGTTGGGTCGTTGCGGACGTCGCAAGACATCCTGTTCAAGTTCGGTGGTTGATCCTTCCACTCAGTTTTTTTATTACAGAGGCCAATCGGCTCTCTGGTCGAACACGCTGAGCTACCGTGCCGGCTCCCCTAGACCACGGGTGCATTTAAAGAAAATGCGTGAAAGTTTTCTGTTGTCCTAACAGCTAACAACCGTCACTTCTTTGACCTTTCCTGCCCACGTCCCGTTCAAGCCATTAATATGGAAACAGTCCTATATGTCTTACTTGTACTCGCAGGGCCAGATTTGTATCTGGCGGCCAAAATCGGAACTAATTTTTTCCAGCATACATCGCTTCAACATTAACGTGTTAGAATATCTATCAAGTTACCAGATGATACAATTGAGGACGCTGGGTGTATATTTTTATTTTGAAATGAGGAGTTGGCACAGAAGACTAAGCTGTGGCCAGAAGACTCATTACCTGAAAGAAAACTGTAACCTTGTTGTAAATAACGAAAACATGTATTTACGGTAGGCTGGCAGAGGTTTAGTGGGAACAGTTAATGGTCCGAAGTTTGCTGTATACGTGTCCGATTGTTCTCGTTGTGCTGTCAGTGACTAAATTCACGTAGCGTTATCCGACGTATCAGATACACGATCTGTCAGAGTGGCAGGAGAACCTCATTTGCTATGCATGCATCGCTATACTACTGGGTTTGGCGGACGGCAACTTGTTAGCTTCGTTACTGCCAGGTGCTGATGGGAACTATCTTTGCACGTCCGAAATTGGACGAAAAGCGTGACATCGCTATGTTCACACTCCAACAGTTAGCTGCAGTCTGAGTGGGGAAAGCATATAAAACAGTGTTTAATCAGTCGCTTAGTTAATTTACTGGATACAGTGTTGAGTTTAATATTAAGAGACGCTTACAGATTTTCAGTATCAGAGGCGTCGACGAGATCCAGCATCCATAAAACGTCATGATTAACAGCGTCAGATTTGCATATGGTGGGCAGAATTGGAACTACTTTCTTCCCAGTGTAAATCGGTCGCGTATTGACGCATTAGCGTATCTACCACGTTTTACTGCAATACGATAACGCTAGTCCACAGTGGACCTCCGTGAGTGGCTACACCTTACTTATAACCACTCAGTATAATTGAAGTTATCAAATCTAATGTTTTTGGTCATTAGAGCTCCCTCTATTACTGTGGAACTTATTCCGTGACGTCTTAACTCATATTCCATTATCCTGCCCCTTTTACTCAATGTTTTCCACACCTTCCTTTCCTGCCGGCCGCGGTGGCCGTGCGGTTCTAGGCGCTTCAGTCCGGAACCGCGAGGCTGCTACGGTCGCAGGTTCGAATCCTGCCTCGGGCATGGATGTGTGTGATGTCCTTAGGTTAGTTAGGTTTAAGTAGTTCTAAGTTCTAGGGGACTGATGACCTCAGATGTTAAGTCCCATAGTGCTGAGAGCCATTTTTGAACCTTTCTTTTCTCTCCAGTTCTACAGAGAACCTCCTTACTTCTTATGAGCCCACTTAGTTTTAAGCATCCTTACTTAACGCCACGTCACAAGTGCTTAGATAATCCTGCGGTTTTTCCACAGTCCATCATTCTTCCTCAAATTAGGGCCAATGCTTGCTACTAGTAGCTGTCTGTTATTGCGTAGTATCCTTTTTGTCTATGGAAGTCAAACGTCCATTGCGTTCAACAGATCCTGTAATTCTTCCCTACATTAAATGTGAATAGTGATGTCACCAGCGAATTTTGTCATTGATATCCTAACACCCTGAATTTTAATCCTACTCCTGAAAGAATTTTTTTTTTTGTCATTGCGTCTTCGATGAACACTTCAAATAGTAGGGTAGTGAAACTAAAACCCCGCCTAAGCCACTTTTTAATCCAAGCACTCCACGCTTGGTCTTCCATTCTTATTGTTCCCTTTACTTCACGTACAGTTTTTTAAATTACGCGTACCTTCTCTGTAACTTACACTTCCGAAAATGTCAAAAATCGTACTACAATCCGCGACGCAGAACATTTTTCGAGTTTTTCTTAGGTGATTTATTTTAAAAAGTTGTGCTGTTTTTTTCTGACGTCTTCCGACCATTAATATACAACATCGAGACTCCCACTGTGGTGCCATTAGCTTTCCAAAACCGAAGTGATGGTCGTCCTTTTCCCATCGTCTGTATATTTTTCTTGTCAGCAACGTGGATGCCTGAGCTGTTAACCGCATTGTTTTATATAGTTCTATCCTTTGTCTACCATAGAACTTCTAATAATATTTTGAGTGGTATATCAAAAGCTTCCTTGTACCTTTAATATGATCTGAGTCACTTGGAAATCCATCACCATACCTTTCGGTACATGCAACAGTCAACTGATGACATGTACTCTGTTGCTCTGGTAACAGGCCTGAAGTAAATAAAGTTAATGCAGTCGCTAAACGAAAGTTTTGTTCAAAATTACGTCGTTTTATTCTGAAATGACGTCTTGCACATGGGATGTCTTGGCACTAACTCTGTATGTACTTGGAGCGCCCAGCCATTCACTGGAAAAAAAATGTATTTCAAGATAGATTTTGCGAGAAGAGAGGACTCCACCAAGGTAAAATGCTGTCTTCAGTCCTAAAAATAATGAGAACCGTTTTTCTTTCTCATTCTTTTTTCCATTGCTCTCTTCTATCCAAATTTCTTTCAACGGAAGTGTTCCTTCAATCTTAACCCAGTCACCAATCCTGAGGACTTAACAAATATGTATTCTCATGTCCGTACTCCTCTTCACAGGTTACTCACATATCTATGCGATCTAAACCACGTCCCAGTTGCTTCATCTGCCGTATTCAGTTCCCTTTCGTACCTTGTGGGTGAACAAATGGTCGATCATTCTGCGTCTACCACGTAAACCGACACACCAACGCTATCCATTCATTTTCCGTATTCCGACGCCTACAACCCACAGTCTTACTGGATTATGAGTCCAGTTTTGCCATCTACAGTCACCGGGAAGGACGAATTTTATTTGTTGCTCGTATATAGTGTTACAGGGAGAATACATGATTAATTTCTGGGTGATAGAACATAGCACACAGAGTAGCCACCTCTGGCTCCAACAATGGGTCTAACATGGTTGCTCACCGAGTCTTACTGAGCTTAGATGACAGATGGCTTATACCTGTACGTCATTCAGTGCTGATTCTACTGTACGTTCAGAGCACATCAATCGTAGGACCTTGCAGGCCACTCTCTTGGCAATTCATGACCAGATGTTTTCAGTGCGTGAGAATTTGGAGCATCTGATGGCGAGGGCAACATTCAAACATCCTATCGAGATGGGTGAGGACACCATAGGCAAAATCCAGTCTTTCGTTATCTTGCTGAAAGATGTCACTGCCACTTCAAAATTCACAACCTTCACACATAAAAAAATATAGCGTTGGCTGTTGAAATTAGTGGCTATGAAAAGCAGAACTCATCGTCTTCCCAAAGGCTGTTCATACTATCAGCATAGGTGTTGAGACTGTACCGCAATGAGTAATTTTATATGACAACTTCCGCTTTCCTCGCGAAGTCCATACATGTCTATTTTCCTTTTTTGAGTCATTAGTCTTCTGACTGGTTTGATGCGGCCCGATACGAATTCCTCACCTGTGCCAACCTCTTCATCTTAGAGTACCACTTGCAACCTACGTCCTCAATTACTTGCTGTATGTATTCCAATCTCTGTCTTCCCCTACAGTTTTTGCCCTCTACAGATTCATCTAGTACCATGGAAGTCATTCCCTGATGTCTTAACAGATGTCCTATCATCCTGTCATTCTCCTTGTTGGTGTTTTCCGCTTAATCCTTTCCTCTCCGATTCTGTGCAGAACATCCTCATTTATTACTTTATCAGTCCACCAAATTTCCAACTTTCGTCTGTTGCACAACATACCAAATGCTTTGATTCTCTTCTGTTCCGGTTTTCCCACACCATACAATGCTGTGCTCCGAACGTACATTCTCAGAAATTTCTTCCTCAAACTAAGGCGTATGTTTGATACTAGTAGACCTCTCTTGGCCAGAAATGCATTTTTTGACAGTGCTAGTCTGTTTTTTGTCCGCCTTGCTCCGTCTGTCATTGGTTATTTTGTTCCTAGGTAGTAGAATTCCTTAACTTCAACTACTTCGAGACCATCAATCCTGATGTCAAGTTTCTCGCTGTTCTCATTTCTGCTACTGCTCATTACATTGATCTTTCTTCGATATACTCCCAGCCCATATTCTGTATCCTATAGACTGTTCGTTCCATTCAGCAGATCATGTAATTCTTCTTCTCTTTCACTCAGGGTAGCAATGTCAACAGCGAATCATATAATTGATATACTTTCACCTTGAATTTTAATCCCACTCCTGAATCCTTATTTCCATCATTGCTTCTTCGATGTACAGATTGAATAGAAGGGACAAAAGACAACATGTCTGGCATACACCCTTTTTAATTCGAAAACTTCGTTCTCTCTGCCCTACCTTCCTATTCATAAGGAATCATACTGCAGTTGTACTATTTTCTGCTGCTATTGGTGTTTTCCTATACTCACCTGACCAGAAATCCTCCTCTTCTTTCCATTTCACTTCACTGACCCCTACTACATTTAGAATGGGCCTTTGCACTTCCATTTTCAGATTTTTTAGCATATTGATGCTGCAATGAGAACTCGGTCTCTGAAAAACTCACTTAGCACCACCCCTGTGTCCAGTGTTGTCGTTGAAAGCGCACCACTGTCGGCGAACCTCCTCCTGCTTACACGTTAAAGGAAGTCACATCAGATTTCACCACGCTGATAGGCTGTGGGTCAACAGACGTCGTCACTTTGTCCGCAGGGATACCTCTCTTACTGAAGGCAAGCGCATTTCCTGAGAAGTTAAGTTACATAGTTGTAGGAACCTGCACGGCCGAATGAATAATATGCTTGTCCGATAGGGCGCCAGTTGCTCGAAGCCGCCGAAATCTGTTGGGCGATGCGTGTTGTCCTTCTGAACTCATCGATTCCCTTATTTACATGACAGTCTCGCAGTCGCGACTAACGTGACCAGCAACGTAGGGGAACGACGAAGAACAGTATCGACAGGTCACGAACCCTCCCACTCTACTGCTGTGGCATTCCGTCGCGTACTGCTAGACATTTTTGCTTCTTCCACAAGTCGTAAAACGACTTTCTCACCAACGAACAAAATTACGTAACACTCAAATGCGATTAATGAATGAGACACTCGCTACATAATCTTTCTTTATGTACAGAATGCAGATGGATGTTCTCATACTTCGGGCAGTTCGCTGAAACGCATACCGTTTACTAATACGAGGGCTGATCAACAAAGATTGAGGCTGATATTTTCATAGATGTTTATTACTCCATTTCAGTGTTTACATGGTCTTCTTCAAAGATCTCCCCTACTAGTCGAATGCACCTTTTATAGAAGCTCTGCCAGTCCTCAGTCAGAAGGTGCAGGCCATTCTTTTTCAAAGCTTCGTAAATCGCTTCACTTTTATTGATCATTGCTACAAATATCTCAATATGAATGGCCCACAGATTTGTCTTCAGTGATGGTAATTAAAAACTGATGGGGTGCAAGCTAAAGGGCTATAAGGCGGCCCCGATACGCAGGGAATGTTGAGCTAAGCCAGAAACTGCATGACTTGATTTGCGACATGAAGCCACGCTTTATCGTGATGAGGTTGCCACCCAGTGCGATAAAGTACTGGTCGTTTCTTTGCTATGTGATTCCTCCTTTTAGCCAATACTGACATGTAGATTGCTCCTGTGTGTAGGGGGGATTGCATTCTAGTAAATCACTCCAAAATAGACAAAAAATTTGATGACCATCACTTACCCTGCAGATTGAACAGTTTTTGAATTTTTTGGTATTGGTTAACCAGCCGATTTCCACACTGTGCAGTTCGTTTTCCTTCAGGATCATAATGATACAGCCATGACTCATTACTGGTGGTTCGGTGGTTAGGTTAGTGGTGTTTAACGTCCCGTCGACAACGAGATCATTAGAGACGGAGCGCAAGCTCGGGTTAGGGAAGGATGGGGAAGGAAATCGGCCGTGCCCTTTCAAAGGAACCATCCCGGCATTTGCCTGAACGATTTAGGGAAATCACGGAAAACCTAAATCAGGATGGCCGGAGACGGGATTGAACCGTCGTCCTCCCGAATGCGAGTCCAGTGCGCTAACCACTGCGCCACCTCGCTCGGTCATTACTGGTGGTAATCAGTTCCAGAAACCCGTCACCTCCATCAATTCACCGCTCGGACGGTCACACATTACCCATATTTCCCTATAGCTTACCCTATTTTAATGTGATTTTCTTTCCTCTGATGGATCACTTTAATAGTACGCTGAAGTTCATTAAAACTGCATCCCCATAAAGATAGCATCAGTGTGATAGAAATCTCAAAAGGGAAGTGCAAAGGCTCATTCTAGATGTAGTAGGTCAGTGAAGTTAATATGAACAGCAGCAGGAAGTGGAAATAGTGCAACGGGAGTAGGATTCCTTATGGATAGGAAGGAAGGGCAGAGAGTGTGTTACTGTGAACAGTTCAGTGATAGAGTTGTTCTTGTCAAAATCGACAGGAAACCAACTGCGACAACGGTAGTTCAGGTATACATTCCAACGTTACAAGCTGAAGATGAAGAGATGGAGAGGGAATATGAGGTTATTGAAAGGAAAATACAGTACGTAAAGAGAGATGAAAATTTTTAGTCATGGGGGACTGGATTGCAGTTGTAGGGGAAGGAGTAGAAGAAACAGTTACAGAAGAATATGGACTTGGGACACGGAATGAAAGAGGAGAGATACTATTTGAGTTCTGTCATAAATTCGAGTTACTAGTAGTGAATATTCTGTTCAAGAATCACGAGAGGAGGAGGTATATCTGGAAAAGGTCGGGTGATACGGGAAGATTTCAGTTAGATTACATCATGGTCAGACAGATATTCCGAAATCATATACTGGATTGTAAGGCATACCCAGGAGAAGACATAGACTCAGATAACAATTTAGTAGTGACGAAGAGTATGCTGAAATCTTAGAGATTAGAAATGAATGAAATAAATTAGAAGTGCAAAGAAGGTAAGAAGAAATAGCTGCACGAAAAGTCTGAAGAAATTGAAAAAGAAACGATTGTTGGAAGGAGAGACTCAACAGAGCGGAAAGCCAAAACAACCTTCGGTAGCATTAAAGCTGCGGTAGGAAGAATCAATATGCAATGACGTGGGTTACGGAAGTACCAAGGAATGATGAGATACGCTTGAAGTTCTCTAAGTCTATAGGTACAGCAATAAGGAATAGCTCAGTGCACGGTACAGTTGAAAAGGAATGGATATCTCTGAAAAGGACGGTAACAGAAGTTGGAAAGAAAGGAATGATGATTACAGCAGCTGCGTTGATGTTACTTCAGTCACAGCAGAAGCGGAAACGCCAGACCCAACTTGCTTAAATCAGACAGTTCGGTATTCTATAAAGTCCCTGAACCACATAAACACTGTTTCACGAGGCAGTGCATCTTCACCGTATGCTTGCTGCAGCTTTTCGCAAGTTTCAGTGGCTGTACGGTTTAAAATAACACAGAATTTTAATGCGCCACACTGCTCCTCTCGTATCAGCTCTGTTGCTTGGTATGCGAATGGTAAAGAGCGTCTACAAAATAGAGCGTTATTACCAACATATTGATACGCGAGTCGTGCCATCTATGGACATTATGGAAAAAAACACGCTCTTTTCAAATATTTATGGTATACATAGGAAATTCTCACAGAAGCTACAGGAGAAAAAACGGTCTCAGTCTTTCTTCGATATATTCTCAATCCATATTCTGTACTCTTTAGACTTCATTCCACTTAACAGATCCTGTATTTCTCGTTCTCTTTCAGTGAGGATAGCAATGTTATCAGCGAATCTTATCGTCGATATTCTTTCACCTTTGAAGTTTACATCCATCCTTGAACCTTTATTTCCGTCTTTCCTTCTTCGATGCATATATTAAACTACATCCGTGTTTCGGTGTTCCATTCTTATTGTTCCCTCTTGGCTCTTGTGCATATTGTACATTACCCATTTGTTGATCAGCCTTCGTATAAACCTGTAGTAGCCGTATACGACCGTTGGTAGATATATAGGATGCCCATTAATAAACCGACACACTGCAAGAACAAGTTCCTAAGTGGAGATGGAAGAAATAAGGCTCTACGAACATATATCAGGAAATGTATCGTTGCCACGGTAGATGGCACTGAAGAATGAAAGTTACTCTGACCACGTTGCGTGTCTTTGTCCGACAAATGACACTTTCATGTTGCTGCTCAAGTATAGGCTGCTT
Source organism: Schistocerca americana (assembly GCF_021461395.2). Lineage (NCBI taxonomy): Eukaryota > Metazoa > Arthropoda > Insecta > Orthoptera > Acrididae > Schistocerca > Schistocerca americana. The sequence goes on along the minus strand of NC_060119.1, from coordinate 156,656,834 downwards.
CACTGGTGACGAAGACTCACGACAGATATCCCACAGTTGTGATGGTCTGGTGCAAGAACCATGGATAAAATCCGTCCCACAGAGGGACATCCGCTACTGACAATCCTTGCATTCGTTGCAGTAGTACCTGCCTTGCAGGATACACATAATCATACTTTGGTTTACACTACTTTGGCGGGCCACTAGCCTGAGGCTTGTACTAGTCTTCGTCTCAGTATCCTGTAGCTATGCCAAAAGCCAGGTAAACCAAGAGACGATGCCAAGAACTATCGTCCAATATCGCTGCTGTGTTTCAAACTACTCTCCTGGAAATGGAAAAAAGAACACATTGACACCGGTGTGTCAGACCCACCATACTTGCTCCGGAAACTGCGAGAGGGTTGTACAAGCAATGATCACACGCACGGCACAGCGGACACACCAGGAACCGCGGTGTTGGCCGTCGAATGGCGCTAGCTGCGCAGCATTTGTGCACCGCCGCCGTCAGTGTCAGCCAGTTTGCCGTGGCATACGGAGCTCCATCGCAGTCTTTAACACTGGTAGCATGCCGCGACAGCGTGGACGTGAACCGTATGTGCAGTTGACGGACTTTGAGCGAGGGCGTATAGTGGGCATGCGGGAGGCCGGGTGGACGTACCGCCGAATTGCTCAACACGTGGGGCGTGAGGTCTCCACAGTACATCGATGTTGTCGCCAGTGATCGGCGGAAGGTGCACGTGCCCGTCGACCTGGGACCGGACCGCAGCGACGCACGGATGCACGCCAAGACCGTAGGATCCTACGCAGTGCCGTAGGGGACCGCACCGCCACTTCCCAGCAAATTAGGGACACTGTTGCTCCTGGGGTATCGGCGAGGACCATTCGCAACCGTCTCCATGAAGCTGGGCTACGGTCCCGCACACCGTTAGGCCGTCCTCCGCTCACGCCCCAACATCGTGCAGCCCGCCTCCAGTGGTGTCGTGACAGGCGTGAATGGAGGGACGAATGGAGACGTGTCGTCTTCAGCGATGAGAGTCGCTTCTGCCTTGGTGCCAATGATGGTCGTATGCGTGTTTGGCGCCGTGCAGGTGAGCGCCACAATCAGGACTGCATACGACCGAGGCACACAGGGCCAACACCCGGCATCATGGTGTGGGGAGCGATCTCCTACACTGGCCGTACACCACTGATGATCGTCGAGGGGACACTGAATAGTGCACGGTACATCCAAACCGTCATCGAACCCATCGTTCTACCATTCCTAGACCGGCAAGGGAACTTGCTGTTCCAACAGGACAATGCACGTCCGCATGTATCCCGTGCAACCCAACGTGCTCTAGAAGGTGTAAGTCAACTACCCTGGCCAGCAAGATCTCCGGATCTGTCCCCCATTGAGCATGTTTGGGACTGGATGAAGCGTCGTCTCACGCGGTCTGCACGTCCAGCACGAACGCTGGTCCAGCTGAGGCGCCAGGTGGAAATGGCATGGCAAGCCGTTCCACAGGACTACATCCAGCATCTCTACGATCGTCTCCATGGGAGAATAGCAGCCTGCATTGCTGCGAAAGGTGGATATACACTGTACTAGTGCCGACATTGTGCATGCTCTGTTGCCTGTGTCTATGTGCCTGTGGTTCTGTCAGTGTGATCATGTGATGTATCTGACCCCAGGAATGTGTCAATAAAGTTTCCCCTTCCTGGGACAATGAATTCACGGTGTTCTTATTTCAATTTCCAGGAGTGTATATAAAGGTTATATCTTGAATAAAATAGGATCACAGCTAGAAAGCCAAATCATTCCACAACAAGCAGGATTCAGACCCGGTAAGTCTTGGACTCGGAAGGTCTTCTGCCTAACACAAAACACAGAGGACGGTTTCGAGAAGGGAGAAAAAACTGGTGTCGTTTTAGTCGACTGATCAGCAGCATACGACACAATAAACAACAAAACCACAAAATCATGCTGGGGAAAAATTTTCAGAATGACGGGAAAATACCATCCTACTGAAGTTGTGAGATCACCAATCTCCGACAGAAGATACTATGTGGAATTTCAAGAGCAAAGAAGTCGCTGAAGGGACCAGAAGAATGGACTCGCACAAGGTAGTATTTTGTCCGCTCTACCTTTCAATCTGTATACAAATGACCAACCAGTCGGACCAACGACAAAAAGTTTTATCTATGCTGATGATGTAGCCATTGCCTGCGAATCCAGATCAATCAAACAGACTGAGAGGAACCTAAAAGTTGCCTTAGAAGTACTAACTGAAATTACAACGGGAACTAGCTTCGAGCGAATCCAGTAAATACGCAAATTTTTTCATTTCATCTGAACAATAACGAAGCAAACAGGGAATTACAATTGGAATGGAATTCAGTTAAACTTAAACACTGCCAAAACCCAGTTTATCTTGGCATCACGTAAGATCTAACATTGTCTTACAAGAAATATGTAGAAAAAACTAGAGCGAAAGTCAACAGTTGGAACGGATTAATCCGTAAACTTACCAACTCACACTAGGGAGCACATCCTGAAATTCTACGTGCATCGTCCCTGCCATTATCTTTTGCTCCAGTCGAATATGAATGCCCCGTATGGAGAAGATCGACACATGCCCACAAGCTAGATGCAGCACTGAATGACCCATGTCGATTAATTACGGGATGCTTGAAGCCTACAGACCGCAATCTCCTTTGTATGTGTTCTGGAGTAGCCCCCCCACCCTCCGTGCCCAACAGATCAGACGACAAACGTTGGCGATGGCCGAACGAGCAGGCAGTGCGAAGATAGAAGACATCCTCTGTACGCACGTCAGCAAGCGGTGGCAAGACATGAAACTAGGAAAGATTTCGTAAAGGTTGAACGTCCGCTAAACGAAAGTCAATCTACAACCAGAGAATCAACGTGGGAACAAAAATTGGGTAAAGGCGGCCTGAAAAGTTGGAACATTAAAGCAAAGCTTCCTGCTGGATCACAACTGGAATAGAGCCTGGAAGAGCACAAATAGACTTATGTGTCAAAGTGAAGATAACGCCAAAGAAGAGCCCTGCCGATGTGGAGCAAAACAAACGATGACACACCTGGTGACCTACCCATCCTTGCTGGCCCCATGCTCTTTCAAAGACCTGAGGTTGGCCAACGACGATGCAGTGAAGTGTGCCGAATACTGGAGAGAGATATGAGCCTTGCTATAGACAATAATGACGACTTAAGATATGTGGAAGTCGTGAGTATATATACTCACGATATATATATATATATATATATATATATATATATATATATATATATATATATATATATATATATATATATATACACTCAAGATTTTCACATATCTTAAGTCGTCATTATGGTCTACAGCAAGTCTCATATCTCTCTCCAGAATTCGGCACACTTCACTGCAGCGTCGTTGGCCAACCTTAGGTCTTTGAAAGAGCATGGGGCCAGCAAGGATGGGTAGGTCACCAGGTGTGTCATAGTTTGTTTCGATCCACATTGGCAGGGCTCTTCCTTGGCGTATATATATGCAGGGTGGTCGGAAATTCCCGTTACAGACTTGCGTACCTGAGGAGCTATGACCATTCGTTCATCTTCGCTAATGTGAAACACATCTCCTCTACTGAGCAAGTGTTCATAGGTGTTAAGATACGCACTTTACAGCCCACTATTGGACATTTTCCCTCGTTTTTGTCCACACTACCACCACTGAAAGTTGAACCCTACACTCTTCGCAACACAAGAAACGGTACATTTATTCAACTGTCAGAGGTATTAGAAGGGTTTTCGTTTATAACTTTCCACACGTTCGTTTACGGTACAGGGATCCTTACTTCAAATTAATACGTTTATCGTTCTCCATCATCCTAGAATGTCTGTAACATCATCACAGAATCACCCCGTGTATACCTTTATTTACAGACGCCCGGCTTTGACGCTCTGTAGTCTCGTTGGATGTCGTTTACGGACATGGGTTCCTATTCAAAATACGATGTACTCACTCCCCTCTACAAGTCCTAGAAGTCTGTAACGGGAATTTCCGACCACCCTATTATTTAGCTTTTAGTTGTATTTGTAACCTATAGCCTATTAATTAATTACAGATGTAGCTCAGACACGATTAAATAAATAGCCTGTAGAAATAGGTTCTCCAAACCTGGTGAACGCACAGTTCACCGCATCCTGCACGTTCGTTTGAAAGGATCCGTGACAACACAAACACCCAAACAGGGCTTGAAATTTGTGTGATGTAGTTGCTGTCTGTGAGGGTACTTGTGTTGTTATAGGCGCGCTGCCTCTCGATAGTTTCTACCTGCTTTACCGTACACAAACACTACGTCGGTTGGTTCCCGACATTAATACCATACCATTATGCTGCCTACAGTACGCTGCGTCAATGACACAACCTGCAACACACAAGGGAGATACGGTACGTGGTCAGAGGAACTTTCATTCGTCAGCTCCGACTACCACAGCAACGATGCATTTTCGTACACATATACATAGGACATTTCTCCTTCATTTCCAGTCAGGAATCCGTCCCTGGAGTTTTTAATAATGTTCACACTGTATGAGTAGGTAAAGTTGTGTAGACAATGGAGAAATGCACGTGGATAGCAGGAACTGACAGCAAACCGAAAGAGAGCTGGCAGCTGGCAACCAGCCGCTTCGCTCCGCTGGGCGCGGTGCGGTGCGGGGCGGCGCGAGATCGCAATCTTTTAAATGAGTCCCCTTATAACTTGGGCCGGCCGCCATGCTTCCCGGCTGGCGGGAGACGCCGGATAATGGTCAGCTCCCTGGGGAGGCGCTGGACGCGCAGCCGCGCCAAACACGGCGGACAAAAGTGTCGCCCACCGCACCCCACCCCGCGCTTTTAATTATTAACAGGTGCAACCCCCCCGCACGTGTCGACACACCCTTACGCTCAGCCAGCCACTACAGTTTCATCCTCGCCCAGCCGTCTGTAGGGGGTTGCAGGGCGGGTGTCGGTGCGCACCACTCTGAAGCTCGTTACGACACTTTCCTCACTGCGAACAGTAGCAAAACCTAACGGTCTAGTTTTATGTCGTAATCGTGTTATCCAGAATCGGGGAAGTCTGATAGCCCATATTTAAATCTGACAGTCGCCAAAAACACCCTAATTGGTAGAATTTTGGAACATGTTTTATATTTGCGTATTATGAAAATTAAGGATATGTTAGATGACGTTCAGTTTCGCTTTAGGAAAGGTAACGGCATCAGAGAGGCAAGTCTGACGTTGCAGTTGATAATGGAAGCAACACTAAAGAAAAATCGGGACACGTTCCTAAGATCTCTCGAACTGGGAACACTGTTCGATAATGTGAAATGGTGTAAGATATTCGAAAGTCTGAGGAAAATAGGGGTAAGCTATAGGGAAGAACGGGTAATATACAATATGTACAAGAGCCAAAAGAGAACAATAAGAATGGAAGACCGAGAACGAAGTGCTCGGATTAAAATGGGTTTAAGACACGGATGTAGTCTTTCGCCCCTACAGTTCAATCTATACATCGAAGAAGGAATGACGAAAATAAAAGAAAGTTTCAAGAGTCGATTTAAAATTCAAGAAGAAAGGATATTGACGATAAGATTCATTGAGTAGAATGAACAGTTTAATGAGTTCAGAATATGGATTGAGAATAAATCGAAGAAAGACGAATGTAATGGGAAGCAACTGGAATGAGAACAGCTAGAAACTTAACGTAAGGATTGGTGATCACCAAGAAGACGAAATTAAGGAATTCTCCTATCTAAGCAGCAAAGTAAGCCAAGACAGACGGAGCAACGATGACATCAAAAGCAGGCTAGTACTGGAGAAAATGACATTCCTGGCCAAGAGTCACGCGCCAAACATAGTTGTTAATTTGAGAACGAAACTTCTGATAATGTATGATAATGTACGTTTGGAGCACAGCATTGCATGGTAGTGAAACATGGCTCTTGGGGAAGCGGAAAAGAAAAGAATCAAAGCCTCTGAGATGCACTGCTCCAGAAGAATGTTTAAAATTAGATAGACTGATAAAGTAAGTAGCAAAGAGGTTCTCTCCAGCATTACCGAGGAAAGGAATACATTGAAAACACTGACAAGAAGAAGGGGCAGATGACAGGACATCTGTAAAGACGTCAAGGAATAACTTTCATGGTACTGGAGAGAGCAGTAGAGGCTACAAACTGTAGAGGAAAACATAAATTGTAAAACATCCAACAAATATTTAACGACATAGATTGCAAGTACCACTCAGTGATGAAGAGGTTGGTACAGTCCGAATACTGATGGCTCTGAGCACTATGGGACTTAACATCTTAGGTCATCAGTCCCCTAGAACTTAGAACTACTTAAACCTAACTAACCTAAGGACATCACACACATCCATGCCCGAGCCAGGATTCGAACCTGCGACCGTAGCAGAATACTGTTGTCTCCAAAACATTTGTGATCTATTTCCTCTGTAGCAGTGAACATGGATTCTGCAGACAAGTCCGTAGCTCCACAACACCCAGAAGGCAGTAGGTACTGGCAACCAGGTAGATGACTTCTTCCTTGACTTACAGAAGGCATTCGCTATGTTCCACACTGTTGTCTGCAGAACAAAGAACGAGCGGACAGAATAACAGACCATCTCTGTGATCAGTGCAACCTATAAAATTGAGAAAATTTAAAGAACCGGCATCTGAAGCTGACTGCAGGACTATTGTGTCGCCACCAACATAGATTTTACCTAAGGACCACGACGAAAGATATGAGAACTTAGGAATGTATGGGGGTATATAGACAGCCTTTACTCCCGTGTTCTATTTACAAGGGAAAGGAAATGGCTAGTAATGGTACATGGTACCCTCCGCCTCGCACCGTATAGTGGCTTGAGAAATATGTATATGTAGATGTAAATACACTGTAGTACATGGTACTTAATCTGTAAGACAACAACACATAATAAGATACAAACTGTTATACGTTTACTGTGGTTGTACTGTTGCAACCAAATTGCTCTTATGTCCTTTTCTTATATAAACAGAAATAAACTGTAAAGATAAAGTTAGGTTTATTCAGAAAATGTAATTACCTTTACTATAAACTGCAAAACTGAATTATGGCCATTGAAAAATGTTATGGTTGTATTTTATGTTTCCGCAATTGTCTTGAAAAATGAGAAACATTTGCAACATTAACCATTAATCATCTATAAATTGCCGTGATATGAACTATCGATATTCGAGCACTAGTACCTTGTATTACAGAACATAAGCCCTGGATCACTTTTTGTATTTTCTCGAGTGGATAAAGGTAGTATAGAACTGTTAATAATGGCGACATGTTTCATTCTAACGTGTTTCAATCTGTGACAAGAAGTTAAAAGAACAAAAATCGTTTTTTTCGACAATACGACAACTGTAAATTGTCGTTTCATAGTTTGGGTAGATTCTAACTCAAGTACACTATCTCGCTCACACCTCATGGCTAGCTGACTAGAACTTACTTAGAAACTACCAAAACATCCTGCTATAGTCCACTTTTCAGAACTAACTCAATTAATTTTATTTAAATTACTTAGAAAAATTAATAAAATTTGATTTTTTTTTTTCACATCACATTCATCAATTTTCAAATTTTCTTCCATTCATAAGGTGAAGATAAGAAAATAAAATTTATTACTATTTTACAAAAGGTGGATGTACAAAATAAATAAAATGAATTATGGTAAATATAAAAAGTAAATGAAAAAATAAATTCACTATGAAGAAGTCCAAAATTTTCGCATTGTGAATTCAGATTCATGGAATTCATTATTTCAATTTTTAAGTTTCTGCATCCCTTTATATTTCATTTTCATCTGTTTGTTTTCAGTAAACTGAAAATCTGAATAAGTAATCTATCTGGTAAAATAATTTAATGTCGTTATTAATCTCAATATAATTTTTTTCTCTGCATAAATATTCACATCCAGTAACATTATACAAAAAATTTGTCTCTAGCCCAGTTAGCTTTTTAATCTCTTCTGCCCCACTTACTTTGCTGAGCTTCTTGATTAGGGTCACTATTTTTATAGAAAAAATTTTATTAGATTTTTTTATAATTTATAAAGAGACTACTTAATCATTCTTAGAATGCGTAGTGTCCATATTGTAATATATTTATTTCTTTTTCCAAAACATATCTTTTCTCAGTATGAGGACTCAACACTTTCTTGTTTATTTCAACTGTGTGTATTTGGTGTTTTTCACTTCAAATCATACTAATTCTGCTGTACTGTTCCCTATTGTTAAACAAACTATCGTTATAATCTTCTAACTTATTCTATTTTTGACAGTACATTGCTTAACTCCTTTAGATTTTTTCTATATTTTACCACAAACTTTATCATCATATATTTTTGCTCTCAAACCACAATATTTTCCATAATTTTTTCATTACATTCATCTTTCATTTCTCTTACAGCTTTCTTGTAACTTGTGGAAAATCATAAATATTATTTTCAGGATAATTCCTTCTATCAAATTTATCAATTTAAATTTCATACCTTCATAAAAATCTTCAGTCTGTGTATTATAGATATAACTATTTGTATCTTGATAACACAACTCAATATTTACTTAATATTTCGGTTTCATTGTTCTGTAGTGAAAATTGTACATCTGTTCTTAAGATAAATCAGCTATACTCATGCCAACATAGATGGGATTATTAAATGTGATATTTGTCTCATTCATGAATAGCAGCAAGATTCTCATTAAATGTAGTTCTTGCTTTAAAGTTTGGCTTTGCTATTCATTTATGACATTTTTCTCCATCTGACACTAATTTCATATTGCAATATCCATGCATATATTTATTCAGAAAATACAACATCATTGTTTGTGTAATCTGAGGTAACATTCACATGATATTTATAAGTAAGGACTTCACTGTTAGTAAAAAAATAAATAATTATCGTCAGTGATATAATTTAATATTCTGTGAAAACCTGTATCTCAGACAGTACCTATGGAAATAGATAATGAAAATCTCCATCTTTTGTTATCTATGATTCTTATAGAATAATTCTTCTTCTTGTTCAAACTGTTTTTGTGATCAGATGTGATTGATGTCTTGTAGCAATGAGGTCAGTAAAAAACTGCATTTTGTTACTAATGTAATAATTGAAAAATAGTGTATATGTCATTGAAAAGAACACTGCAACCTAACCGTATGCCACATTGGCGTCAAACATGGGGCCACGATACACATCATTATTGTAATTCTTTACAGGTGTAGTGTACAATAACAAAATATTAATATTTATGTTATTTTCTTTTCGTGTATCAGTCTGAGACGCATTAATTACAGTATGTATGTGTATGTCATCTGAAATGTTTCGAGAAACAGTTAAGAACAATTGAGCTGTGCTGCCCATCAACAGCTGAAAAAAGGTAGGAACAGATGTTCATGTTTATGGCTTACACGCACACACTGGCATACGAGCAAGCACCACACATAATTGACTTTGGTTGAGTGTGTGCTCTTAAAAATTAGCACCACTTCAGTTACAGTGATCGCGGCCTTAAGTAGCAGTGCTTCAGTATTCTTTCTCTGAATGTAATATCTTTTAGATATTTTGTGCACACGTTTAATTCATTTTGCTATTGTTATTTGTGTGTATGTTAGTTGTTAGGTATAGTGTCAGAAATATTGTTATTGTCAGTGATATACATGTTGTTGTTGTTGTGGTCTTCAGTCCTGAGACTGGTTTGATGCAACTCTCCATGCTACCCTGTCCTATGCAAGCTTCTTCATCTCCCAGTACTTACTGCAACCTACATCCTACTGAATCTGCTTAGTGTATTCATCTCTTGGTCTACCTCTACAATTTTTACCCTCCACGCTGCCCTCCAATGCTAAATTTGTGATCCCTTGATGCCTCAGAACATGCCCTACCAACCGGTCCCTTCTTCTTGTCAAGTTGTGCCACAAACTCCTCTTCTCCCCAATTATATTCAGTACCTCCTCATTAGTTATTTGATCCACCCATCTAATCTTCAGCATTCTTCTGTAGCACCACATTTCGAAAGCTTCTATTCTGTTCTTGGAGCAAAGTGAATGATGGAGGGCAAGGCGAGGAAGCGTCGGCTGCTGGCTGTTGTTGATTTTGCACCAGCTGGAACAACAAGTTCTGCTGATGCTGTTGAAATTTCCACTATTTTTCTAGCGGTGCTGTTGTTGCAGTTGTTGTTGATGTTGTAGGTGCCAGAAATTTTGAAACGCTGGATCTGTGCTTCACTGGAATAGCTGCGTAGACAGAACACAGATTATAATCACTTACACTGGCGGTAGTGCAGAGACCGGGCCATGTCGGCTGATGACTGCGGGGGGGGGGGGGGGGGGGGGGTACACGAAGCGCGGCGGGGAATCCGTCTCAGTAAACTTATCACAAGTGGCAGCGTCACTACCTGGAAAGACAACAGGTTGCGAAAAGGAAAGGAAAGAATCAGAAGACGTTAAACACTAATCTTGTCCTCCCTCGAAGAATCAGGAACTTGCGTGCAGTCCAAACTCTAGTTACATTACGCTTTCAGTTGACGCACATAAACAAGCAGGCTTACATGTATAGTGTGAATATTTCATTGTGTACGATTAATTACGAAAGGGATACGGAGCATACGGAGAGTTTCGTGGTAAATTATTTTGGGTTCTTATAGTTTTCTTATTTTGCTGTGGTTGTTATTTTTTAGTATGATGAGATAATCGTTTTCACTTTGATATCTTTTCTACAAGTAGGCTTGTTAAGAAGTGTAATGCGAGAGCGGAACAAAGGTATATCGCGTAGCAGGCTGGGTAATGTCGTTGTCGGTGTGTACTATCAGACGGTGAGAGCCTCGTCTTTCGAGAGGAGGAAGCAAACTGATATGGATTACTTTTCCCCTGGGGGCGTTACCACCGACGACGACCATGCTGTGTGCCGTAATTCTGGCAATGCTACATTTCTTTATTGGGATACGGTAAACCCCGGGTGAATCAGTAACTCGAAGAAGGCATACTGGGGAAGTCGAGCTAACCAGCCAATTTTGGTCACAGATTCTGCGTTACAACGCTTGGGAAGTAAGGGGTGAGGTACGGAGGCTGGCTGGAGGAGATTTTCACCGAATTACATCTTGAGGCCGAGAGGAAGGGGCGACTGGACGAAGTATGGGGAGAGTACCAAGGGTTGTCTCTCCTATGAGCTGCTACGGGAACAGTTAATCAAAGTGCAGATATGGTGCAACACACATTACTGGGTCTAAAAGGCGATGGTTCACGCACGTGAGAAATCGTCAAGGACACTCTTTGGGTCTGCAGGTGCTGACGATATGCTGTTCAAATTGTTCAAATGGCTCTAAGCACTATGGGACCTAACATCTGAGGTCATCAGTCCCCTAGAACTACTTAAACCTAACTAACCTAAAGACATCACACACATACATGCCCGAGGCAGCATTCGAACCTGCGACCGTAGAAGCAGCGCGGTTCCGGACTGAAGCGCCTAGAAACTCTCGGCCAGAGCGGCCGGCTGACGATATCCGGGAACTCAGTGGTACACTGGGACAATTGAAGGAAACGACCTACTGGAATTGAGCTGTTCAAGAGTGGCATAGTACATAACTAACGAGCCTGGAGCAGGCTGTGTTAAATAATAATCTAACACCGCAGAAATTAACTACAGAACTAACAGGGTATGTGGAAGCAAGATGGGAGCAGTGATTCGGGATTCGAACATGATACAGACCGGGCATGATCTGTTAGTCGCAGTAGTGGCACTCCTATTGTCACTCGCTGATAACATGGGAAATGCTAGAACTTAAGTAGCAGTATTACAAGAGGCAATACGCCATGCAGTACGTGGAATATTAAGACCGACTCTAGTACCTCTGGGACAATTCCTGGCTGACCTGCATAAGGTCCAAGGGAAACTAACAGCAAAACTGGAACACATAGTTACACCAAATGAGTGGAACTTGTCGTTGCTCTATCGCGTAGCAACAGTAGGAACTAGCACCGAAAGAGTCAGACTTCATATACTACTTCAGCTTCCGGTAGGAAATACCATTGTATGGTACGAGTGTTTTTCAGTCGATCCCTACATGTAGGTAACGCTGATCTCTAACCAAAGGCCAAGTTATGTGTTGATGTCAGCGGGTGAAGTCAATCGTTCTTAGATTGACTGGATCACGGTATGCCTGTTCCACATGGTCCAGATCGTCACCAAAGCATGCGAGGTATAGTTACTTTTAGGGAAGCAGACGTAGAGGATACCTAAGGTATATCCCCTCACTGCACTCTTCCTTCCAAATGGCTAGCATGCACTAAGTTTACTCCTTCTACATACCAAAACTATTACTGTTACGACAAGGGTCAATGTAATGGTATAATGAGGTTAGAATTACGATGCTTTTGGTTACTGATTAATGGTACAGCCTGTGACACTCCAGGAACTGTTTCTCGTCTTCGACTATGAGTCGGATCACTGTAACAAATGTGACACACCCCTTATTCTAATGGTCGAAAAACTATTGGGTACGACTAACTCAGAAGCTAAACTACCCAAACACTACCTTGAAACCTGGTCATCTCCATTTATTGGGTGAACTTATACCTACGCAAAAGGAAAGTTCTTGCGCTGACCCGTGAATCAGCACGTACTGCCAAAACATGATCAGAAGTGCAATGAAATCATGAGAATGAGTGTCTCAGTATCTGGTACCATTCTGGTTATGACCCTACTTTGTGTAAACCGTGTGTACTGTAGGCGGAAGACTGACCAACCAGTTGAGCTCCCAGTACATCAATAAGGAGCAGACTCAGTTAATATTAGGAAATAGCACTGAAGACAGTGATCGATGCGGTTCACGCTCAGTTATGCAGATAGAAGCAGAGAATATTGTATTATTATGTCAACCTATGAAATATGTGTTGTTGTTGTTGTTGTTGTGGTCTTCAGTCCTGAGACTGGTTTGATGCAGCTCTCCATGCGACTCTATCCTGGGCAAGCTTCTTCATCTCCCAGAACCTACTGCAACCTACATCCTTCTCAATCTGCTTAGTGTATTCATCTCTTGGTCTCCCTCTACGATTTTTTACCTCCACGCTGCCCTCCAATACTAAATTGGTGATCCCTTGATGCCTCAGAACATGTCCTACCAACCGATCCCTTCTTCTGGTCAAGTTGTGCCACAAACTTCTCTTCTCCCCAATCCTATTCAATACTTCCTCATTAGTTATGTGATCTACCCATCTAATCTTCAGCAGTCTTCTGTAGCACCAAATTTCGAAACCTTCTATTCTCTTCTTGTCCAGGCTATTTATCGTCCATGTTTCACTTCCATACATGGCTACACTCCATACAAATACTTTCAGAAATGACTTCCTGACACTTAAATATATAGTCGATGTTAGCAAATTTCTCTTCTTCAGAAACGCTTTCCTTGCCATAGCCAGTCTACATTTTATATCCTCTCTACTTCGACCATCATCAGTTATTTTACTCCCCAAATAGCAAAACTCCTTTACTACTTTAAGTGTCTCATTTCCTAATCTAATTCCCTCAGCATCACCCGACTTAATTTGACTACATTCCATTATCCTCGTTTTGCTTTTGTTGATGTTCATCTTATACCCTCCTTTCAAGACACTGTCCATTCCGTTCAACTGCCCTTCCAAGTCCTTTGCTGTCTCTGACAGAATTACAATGTCGTCGGCGAACCTCAAAGTTTTTATTTCTTCTCCATGGATTTTAATACCTACTCCGAATTTTTCTTTTGTTTCCTTTACTGCTTGCTCAATATACAGATTGAATAACATCGGGGAGAGGCTACAACCCTGTCCTACTCCCTTCCCAACAACTGCTTCCCCTTCATGTCCCTCGACTCTTATAACTGCCCCTGGAAATGTCTTACAATTTAAAACCTGGTTCCTAAATCTCTGTCTTACCATTATATAATCTATCTGATACCTTTTAGTATCTCCAGGGTTCTTCCATGTATACAACCTTCTTTCATGATTCTTAAACCAAGTGTTAGCTATGATTAAGTTGTGCTCTGTGCAAAATTCTACCAGGCGGCTTCCTCTTTCATTCCTTAGCCCCAATCCATTTTCACCCGCTACGTTTCCTTCTGTCGCTTTTCCTACTACCGAATTCCAGTCACCCATGACTATTAAATTTTCGTCACCCCTCACTATCTGAATAATTTCTTTCATTTCATAATACATTTCTTCAATTTCTTCGTCATCTGCAGAGCTAGTTGACATATAAACTTGTACTACTGTAGTAGGTGTGGGCTTCGTATCTATCTTGGCCACAATAATGCGTTCACTATGCTGTTTGTAGTAGCTTACCCGCATTCCCATTTTCCTATTCATTATTAAACCTACTCCTGCATTATCCCTATTTGATTTTGTGTTTATAACCTTGTAGTCACCTGACCAGAAGTCTTGTTCCTCCTGCCACCGAACTTCACTAATTCCCACTATATCTAACTTTAACCTATCCATTTCCCTTTTTAAATTTTCTAACCTACCTGCCCGATTAAGTGATCTGACATTCCACGCTCCGATCCGTAGAACGCCAGTTTTCTTTCTCCTGATAACGACGTCCTCTTGAGTAGTCCCCGCCCGGAGATCCGAATGGGGGACTATTTTACCTCCGGAATATTTTACCCAAGAGGACACCATCATCATTTAATCATACAGTAAAGCTGCATGCCCTCGGGAAAAATTACGGCCGTAGTTTCCCCTTGCTTTCAGCCGTTCGCAGTACCAGCACAGCAAGGCCGTTTTGGTTTTTGTTTCAAGGCCATATCAGTCAATCATCCAGACTGTTGCCCTTGTAACTACTGAAAAGGCTGCTGCCCCTCTTCAGGAACCACACGTTTGTCTGGCCTCTCAACAGATACCCCTCCGTTGTGGTTGCACCTGCGGTACGGCTATCTGTATCGCTGAGGCACACAAGCCTCCCCACCAACGGCAAGGTCCATGGTTCATGTGTTAAGATCCTTTTTTTTCAGAAATGTAGACAGGTCACAATCGAAAGAGCATATTTCTCGAAGAGGAGTAGTGTAGCACAGCTTTGTCCAGTGTAACAAACGTATCCTTTATCAGTTCAGCAAAACGTCATAAGGAGAGAAGATACTTTCAGCATGATAACCAGATGCCATGTAACAAGAGCATGTATCCATCATGCAAGAACACTTATTCAGTATGCTGATAATGCAGAAGATGTTACCCAGCATCTCTTAGGTACTTTTAATCAGATGCCAGCAGAAAACTGGTACGTTATTATTATTGGTAACATTTCGAGTTACACTGCAGCGATCGCCATTACAAATCACCAAACAAGAACAGTAGCGCGTCAGTAGTAAGTAACTGGGTGTGAAGTGAAATGTCCCTGGGATAATAATAATGAATAATTATTCTTACTATGAACTGCGTGGAGTCAATTTCTCACAATGTACTTGCATTATGAGCCTTTGAAATTACACTGTCGACAAGTATTTTGCAAAACAGGTCTTGTGTCTGTCCGTGGGGGTAGCATCTTCGCTGCCAGAAGGACACCTTGAGAAATGGTTGGAAGCACGCCTTTGGTGACGCAAGGATTGCTCCTCACTCCACGTTGTACAAACCATGACTGAATATATTTTCTACAAAGAAGCAGAGAAGTGCTGTTAATGATCGTGGCCGCTCCAGTTACTCTCGACACACCAGTACGTGATCTCAGATTTATCACAGACATGTCTCTTAGTACACACAACAGCAACGTCGTGTCTCAGTGTGGCACGTGCTTCTCTGGCGCAGGTCAGCAAGCCATCTGGGGAGCCAGTATTTGTTTTCCGAACCTCCTCACTCTGTGTATATTAAAAGAAAAGAATTCCACCTATTTGGCGAGGCCCTCCAGGGAGACGCCATGAGCCAGTGCCACAGTCTCCCATATCATGAGGATTTTCTCTACCTTGGTCTAATTTGACAAAATGTCATCCGCTGGCCGTGGCTTAACCCTCATCTTCTTAGGTCATTTTTTTTAATCACATTCTGACCAGATGCTGTTGTTGTTGTGGTCTTCAGTCCTGAGACTGGTTTGATGCAGCTCTCCGTGCTACTCTATCCTGTGCAAGCCTCTTCATCTCCAAATAACTACTGCAACATACATCCTTCTCGATATACTTAGCGTATACATCTCTTGGTCTTCCTTCACGATTTTTACCCTCCATGCTTCCCTCCAATACTAAATTGGTGATCCCTTGATGCCTCGGAACGTGTCCTATTGGCTGATCTCTTCCTGTAGTCAAGTTGTGCCATAAATTCCTCTTCTATTCTATTCAGTATCTCCTCATTTGTTACGTGATCTACCCTTCCAATCTTCAGCATTCTTCTGTAGCACCACGTTTCGAAAGGCTGTGTTCTCTTCTTGTGTAAACTGTTTTATCTTCCATGTTTCACTTCCATACATGGCTTCCACTTAAATACTTCCACATAAATACTTTCAAAAAAGACTTTCTGACACTTAAATCTATACTCGAATTTAAGAGATTTCTCTCCTTCAGAAACGCTTTCCTTATCATTGTCAGTCTACGTTTTATATCCTCTGTTTTCAATTTTTCCTTTTTTTACAATTAACTCCATCTGCAACATTTTTTCCAGACGGTATTCACATATACCACTGGATGTAACTACAAAATCATATCGTTGTACGACACACTGTTCAATAGATGTGACGTCATACATGACAGCTCAATTCTTTGAAGAATCAGGCTGGGGGAGGGGGGTGGAGAGAAGAGGAGGGGAGCGGGTTACCACGCAGCCATATTTGATTCTCACTGGTTGAGCTAGATTAGCAGCAGTTAACACTCTGGGTTTGCTTTCGGGAGCGTGTCCGCTCAAATCACCTAGCAGCCGTCCACATATAGGTCTTCCATAATCACTTTAGACAAATTTCAAGATGTTTCGTTTGAACACGGCCGATTTCCTTCTTCATCCTTTTCGAAACCGATCCAAAGCGCCGTCTCAAAAACCTCCTCGTCAACGGAACTTCAGACATTAATATTCCTGTAAATCTGACCCTCACACTCTTTAGAGCGCCATCAGTATCGCGTCGTATTAGAATACTTTATCTTAAACAGATCGCGTGAACACGACGAAACAACCACGAAACTTGACGCATGGTCTCTCTAAAACGGTATTCCCGTTCTGCCTCATACGTCTAATAATATATATAACAATTCAAAATACATCTGAAAAATTTACTTTAGAAAAATATTCTATGTTTGCGGGTGACTGTGAAATTTAAAAGGTTAACAATAAACGAGTGGTTCATGGTGTGGGTTCCTGTAGTCATGTCCTAGTTCATGAACCACGGGCAACGTATGAGTGGCCAAGTAAGTGGTCCCGACAGTCGGGATACCAGTTACTTTGGAATAAGGCTGGGCATCTCGGACATATTCTGAGTCGTGGTCACCTTTGTGCTCATACGGCAAAGACTACCAAATCCACCGGTTAGTCCCTCAACCGTCAGGGGTAAAACTCAATGGGACTCGGGGCAAGTAAGTCTAGCAACCTGCTTCCCTGGTACTTTAAATATGATGCTGGCAACAATCAGAGCAAAATGCCTCGGGACTTTGGAGGTGACGGAGTCCCACCTCTAACTGACAAACCAGGGACTCCTAAGATACGACTTGGCAAATAAATGGTAATGAGATGGGGAGCTATTAATATCAATGGGGGCTACTCTGGGAAGAAGGTAGAGCTGGCAGAGGCTGCAAGTAAGATGGGGCTGGACGTTTTAGCTGTTAGTGACATTCGGGTAAGGGGTGAGAAAGAAGAGGAAGTGGGAGAATACAAGGTCTACCTGTCAGGAGTCAAAGCAGGAATAGCACAATGGGGTGTAGGGCTTTACATCAGGAAAGAAATGGAACCCAGCGTAGTTGCAATAAGGTATGTAAACGAACGACTGATGTGGATAGATTTGACAGGGTCTAGCAAGAAAATTAGGATTGTGTCAGTATATTCGCATTGTGAAGGGACAGATCAAGATAAGATGGATAGTTTTTATGAGGCACTCAGTGATGTGGTTGTTAGAGTAAAGGACAAGGACAGTGTTCTGCTCATGGGTGATTTTAACGCCAGGATTGGAAATCGAACAGAAGGGTATGAAAAGGTTATGGGTAAATTTGGAGAGGATATGGAGGCCAACAGGAACGGGAAACAACTCTTGGATTTCTGTGCCAGTATGGCCTTAGTAATCACAAACTCCTTTTTTAAACATATGAACATTCACCGGTATACTTGGGAAGGCAGGGGAACCATATCTGTCATTGACTATATAATAACAGATCAGGAATTCAGGAAGGCTGCGAGGGACACACGTGTATTCAGGTGATTCTTTGACGACACTGATCATTATTTAATATGCAGTGAAATTGGGATTGTGAGGCCGAAAGTGCAGGAGGACAGGTCCACATGTAGGAGGATAAGAGTGGAGAAACTTCAGGATAAGGAAATCAGGCACAAGTACATAACAGCGATCGCAGAAAGGTACCAGTTAGTTGAATGTAGTCAATTACAGTCATTGGAAACGGAATGGACAAGGTACAGGCACACAGTACTAGAAGTGGCTAAAGAATGTCTTGGAACAGTAGTGTGTAAAAGTAGGATGAAGCAAACAGCTTGGTGGAATGATACAGTCAAGGCAGCCTGTAAAAGGAAAAAGAAGGCGTACAAAAAATGGCTACATACCAGAACCCAGGTAGACAGAGAAAGTTATGTTGAAGAAAGAAACAAAGCCAAACAGATAATTCCAAAAAAAAAAAAAAAAAAAAAATTCAGATGGCTCTGGGCACTATGGGACTTCACATCTTAGGTCATCAGTCCCCTAGAACTTAGAACTACTTAAACCTAACTAACCTAAGGACAGCACACAACACCCAGCCATCAGGAGGCAGAGATAATCCCTGACCCCGCCGGGAATCGAACCCGGGAACCCGGGCGTGGAAAGCGAGAACGCTACCGCACGACCACGAGATGCGGGCAGATAATTGCAGCATCCAAGAAGAAATCGTGGGAAGACTTAGGAAACAGGTTGGAGACTATGGGTCAAGCTGCTAGAAAACCATTCTGGAGTGTAATTAGCAGTCTTCGAAAGGGAGGTAAGAAGGAGATGACAAGTATTTTGGACAGGTCAGGAAAACTGCTGGTGAATCCTGTGGATGCCTTGGGCAGATGGAGGGAATATTTTGAAGAGTTGCTCAATGTAGGTGAAAATGCGATCAGTAATGTTTCAGATTTCGAAGTAGAATGGGATAGGAATGATGATGGAAATAGGATCACATTTGAGGAAGTGGAAAAAATGGTCAATAGATTGCAGTGCAATAAAGCGGCTGGGGTGGATGAAATTAAGTCGCAACTCATCAAATACAGTGGAATGTCAGGTCTTAAATGGCTACACAATAATTGAAATGGCCTGGGAGTCGGGACAGGTTCCATCAGACAAAAGCAGTAATCACACCAATCTTTAAACACGGAAACAGAAAAGATTGTAACAACTACAGAGGTATCTCTTTAATCAGCGTTGTGGGTAAAATCTTCTCAGGTACTGTTGAAAGGAAAGTGCGAGTATTAGTTGAGGGCCAATTGGATGAAAATCAGTGTGGGTTTAGACCTCTTAGAGGTTGTCAGGACCAGATCTTTAGCTTACGGCAAATAATGGAGAAGTGTTATGAGTGGAACAGGGAATTGTATCTATGCTTTATAGATCTAGAAAAGGCATATGACCGGGTTCCTAGGAGGAAGTTATTGTCTGTTCCACAAGATTATGGAATAGGAGGCAAACTTTTGCAAGCAATTAAAGGTCTTTACATGGATAGTCAGGCAGCAGTTAGAGTTGACAGTAAATTGAGTTCATGGTTCAGAGTAGTTTCAGGGGTAAGACAAGGCTGCAACCTGTCTCCACTGTTGTTCATATTATTTATGGATCACATGTTGAAAACAATAGACTGGCTGGCTGAGATTAAGATATGTGAACACAAAATAAGCAGTCTTGCATATGTGGATGACTTAGTTGTGATGGCAGAATCGATTGAAAGTTTGCAAAGTAATATTTCAGAGCTAGATCAGAAATGTAAGGACTATGGTATGAAGATTAGCATCTCCAAAACGAAAGTAATGTCAGTGGGAAAGAAATATAAACGGATTGAGTGCCAAATAGGAGGAACAAAGTTACAACAGGTGGACGGTTTCACGTACTTAGGATGCATATTCTCACTGGAAGCGAGGCGTAGCAAAGCTAATGCAGTGAGCGCTCAGCTACGATCTACTCTCTCCTGCAAGAAGGAAGTCAGTACCAAGACTAAGTTATCTGTGCACCGTTCAATCTTTCGATCAACTTTGTTGTATGGGAGCGAAAGCTGGGTGGATTCAGGTTACCTTATCAACAAGGTTGAGGTTACGGATATGAAAGTAGCTAGGATGATTGCAGGTACTAGTAGATGGGAACAATGGCAGGAGGGTGTCCACAATGAGGAAATCAAAGAAAAACTGGGAATGAACTCTATAGATGTAGCAGTCAGGGCGAACAGGCTTAGATGGTGGGGTCATGTTACACGCATGGGAGAAGCAAGGTTACCCAAGAGACTCATGGATTCAGCAGTAGAGGGTAGGAGGAGTCGGGGCAGACCGAGGAGAAGGTACCTGGATTCGGTTAAGAATGATTTTGAAGTAATAGGTTTAACATCAAAAGAGGCACCAATGTTAGCACTGAATAGGGGATCATGGAGGAACTGTATAAGGGGGGCTATGCTCCAGATTGAACGCTGAAAGGCATAATCAGTCTTAAACGATGATGATGAACAATAATCGAGTTAGTGATTATATGCTGTTGGCAGTAAAGAGTTAAAATTCCGCACAAAGTACTTCCATTGAACGAGTTAAAGAGTCTCACAAGAAAAAATTTAAAAATTCTCGACAGAAAATAACAGAAAATCGAAAATATATTTATTCCATATGGTTAACAAATATATATACACAAAATTAAATAAAAGACAGACATTCTTGTGACAAATAAAAACTCTAAAACGTTAGTTAAACTTCGGATAAAAAATATACTTGAAAAAAACAGAAATATCCTAAATTAGGTCCACAAAAGTGGCGAAGTCTACCAATATTGAGAAATCATTAAACGTAGACAAATAAGAAATGAAAACATTGATAATACATTAATACAGTTGAGAATAAATACATGAGTCACTAGACCAAGCAAAACATTTGGTGGCACTACAACATTGACGAGGTATGTATCAAGAACTATCCAGGTGAGAGGAAATACTTGGTCTGTCGAACCTTTCAAACGTACGTATACGTAGGGAAAGGTACTGATTTAGCATCCTCCACAGTCTTAAAAATCGGGAAGTATCCTGATTCGCTTGTATTAAGATTGTAACCATAATTATTTGTCGCGTTGTAGAAATTCACAGCAATTATATCGCCACGCCTCATGTTCATTTCCTCTGCCGACCTTGCTGAATGTTGCAGTATGACTCTGTAGAGACGCAGTTTCTGCATCCCTGTAAAACCATAGTCCCAGTCCAGAGAGGTCACACGCGTTGAAGCATCAACGTGCAGTGACTGCATCATCTCGTACACAAGGCGACAAATCTGGAACACAAAGACACCAAAATATAATCTGACCTTCCAACCTTTCTCAGAAATCTGAAGTTGACTAAAGTTATGATATTAATAATACTTCATCGTTACCTTGTTTAAATAATAATATTTCAGGTTCCAAACCATAATTTACGAACAAGTTGTACACATTTTTATAGTTTTTATATTACACCAACCTTAGAGGAGATCTTAATGAATACATCTCAAATAATTTATCATACATTGCAAGCTTTCGCAAAATGTGTTACCCGAAAGCATGATATACAGCAGGGTTAAGTAGGTAATCTCAGATCTTCTTGGAAAGACACAATAAACACTGCAGAAACATTTATTTCAATATCAAACAGGTTTTGAACTATTAATTTCATATTAATAATTACTGTAGACATATATAACGTTAGTTACCTGTTCGAAACTTAAATGTACGTGACTGGATTCTACTGCTATGAGCTGCTTCTGTTGATCCTGTATCGCAAGAAGGTACTGCGTTTTACGTCACGATGGCCTCTCAGATTTCAGAACCAGCGCGTGAGAAATATTTTGACTAGGAAGCTCAACACAAGTCTTAAGCGTCAGTTAGCAGCTCACATCATCCTCTGCCATTTGTGGCGGTGCCGGGGAGAGGGCGGGGGGGGGGGGGGGGGGTGGTCGGCGGGGGGGGGGGGGGGGGGAGGGTTGGGAAGATGGGAGGGACTCAGTAATAACACAAATACCTGATAACGTCTCCGAAGACATAATCTTTCTGTTATATGTTGGAAAATTGTGTACCATAACAGTTAACTTCCTGAAACTGAGAAAATTTTGAGTTCTTTATAAAGCTATGCCAACTGATAAGAAAAACATTTAGATACGGAGATAATCAATATCTTGCTCACCAGGACCAAAGTGGCATATAATTTTTGTGTTCACAAAAGAAGCTGCACACACACACACACATACACACACACACACACACACACACACACACACCATTAACCGACGTGCAATGACCGTCCTAGTGCAACAGGCGTGGAACTCCAGCCACAAACTCACATCCGGTACCTGTACAACACAGTGCATGCAACGCCCTGGCGGTTACACCGCTTATTAATGCGCCAGCATTTCACATTTGCAATGGATTATCTCGCGATTACATTAACCTGTGATTCTGCATTATTAATCAGTTAAATGTGTTACCTAGACGAATGTAATATCAAAATTTGAATGCTCTACAAATGGTTCAAATGGCTCTGAGCACTATGGGACTTAACATCTGAGTTCATCAGTCCCCTAGAGCTACTTAATCCTAACTAACCTAAGGACATCACGTACATCCAAGGCAGGATTCGAACCTGCGATCGTAGCGGTCGCGCGGTTCCAGAGTGAAGCGCCTAGAACCGCTCGACCACTCCGGCCGGCTCTCACTCATCGTGGTTAACACTGCTGTTCCCCTACTCACACACTTGTAGTCTCAAAATTTATTTTATCCCACATTGTATTTGAGGAGCAGTGACAACATGTCTGACTTGCAATTTTGATTCATTGCGGAAGACAGTTCTAATTTCTACGACAATAGCCATCTCGCAATACGTAATAAATGGACGCATGCATTCTAACTACGCTTTAAGTTACCATAGCCGATGACGATTCATAATTCAAAATGCCCTTACACGTTCTACTTTCCTTTATGGCAATAGTTTTACATACATATAAGCAAACCAGTATCATAAATCATATACGAGAAACAAATTGGCACTGAATAATACGTTGTATAAAGTGAATGTTTTAGCTGCGAGAGAGAATTCTTGAAGATGAAAATATATGTTTCTGTGTCGAAATTTGTAGTTTTTATGCAAAATAGTTTTATGTTTTTTGTGTTCAAATACATATACTACAATTATTTTACGGGAAGTGACAGAATTCCTGACGGAAACACACAGTTGTTTCGCTTAAAATGAAGATGCAGGCAGTTCATGATAAACAGAAGTCGAAGACGTATACATGTAAAGAGTTTGGGACTGATAACTCTACATTGTCGATGGTAATTAAGATTCGAGACTAACTTCGGCAATGACTGGCTGTAAATGCTCGACTCAAACAGATTCTCTTGAGAATGGGTGAACATGATGGCTTATGACCAGGGAAGAGAGGGGGAGTCCAATCCGGCATAAACTCATGCTATTGTCAGGAATCCTCCGGCGTCACGGTGAGGCTACGTAGTGCAGTGCAGAAATTGAATTATACGGCAAATGCATCACACCACAGACGCTGTGGCGTGTTACATCTATCTACATCTACATCTACACGGATACTCTGCAAATCACATTTAAGTGCCTGGCAGAGGGTTCATCGAACCACCTTCACAATTCTCTACTATTCCAACCCCGTACAGCACGCGGGAAGAACGAACACCTGTATCTTTCCGTACGAGCTCTGATTTCCCTTATTTTATCTTGGTGATTGCTTCTCCCCATGTAAGTCAGTGACAAAAAAATATTTTCGTATTCGAAGGAGAGAGTTGGTGATCGGAATTTCGTGAGAAAATTCCGCCGTAGCGAAAAACGCCTTTGTTTTAGCGATGTCTACCCCAAATCCTGTATCATTTCAGTGACACTCTCTCCCCTATTTCGCGATAATACAAAACGTACTGCCCTTCTTTGGACTTTTTCGGTGTACTCCGTCAATCCTATCTGGTAAGCATCCCATGCCGCATAGCAATATTAAGAAAATGGACAAGCGTAGTGTACGCCGTCTCCTTAGTAGATCTGTTACTTTATCTAAATGTCCTGCCAATAAAATGCCGTCTTTGGTTAAACTTCTACACAACATTTTCTGTGTGTTCCTTCCAATTTAAGTTGTTCGTAATTGTAAGTCCTAGGTATGTAGTTGAAATTACGCCCTTTAGATTTCACTGATTTATCGTGTAACCGAAATTTAACGGATTCCTTTTACCAGTCATTTGGATGACCTCCAACTTTTAGTTATTTAGGGTCAATTGCCAATTTTTCGTACCATACAGATATCTTTTCTAAGTCGTTTTGCAATTTGTTTTGATCTTCTGATGATTTTGTTAGTCGATAAACGACAGCGTCATCTGCAAACAACCTAAGACGGCAGTTCAGATTGTCTCCCAAATCGTTTGTGTAGATAAGGAGCAGCAAAGGGCCTATACCACTACCCTGGGGAACGCCAGAAATCAGTTCTGTTTTACTCGATGACTTTCCATCGGTTACTACGAACTGTGACCTCTCCAGACAGGAAATTACGAATCCATTCACATAAGCACGCAACTTCACTACAAGCCGCTTGTGTGCTTAAGTGTCAAGAGCCTTCCGGAAATTCAGAAATACGGAATCAATCGGAAATCCCTTGTCAATAGCACTCAACGCTTCATGCGAGTAAAGAGCTAGTTGTGTTTCACAAGAACGATGTTTTCTAAATCCATGTTGACTGCGTGTCAATAGACAGATTTCTTCGAGGTAATTTATGATGTTCGAAAAGAATATATGTTCCAGAATCCTACTGCATATCGACGTTAATGTGTGGGCCTGTAATTTAGTGGATTATTCCTGCTACCTTTCTTGAATATTGGTGTGACCTGTGCAAGTATCAGTCTTGGAGTACAGATCTTTCATCGGGCGAACGGTTGTATATGATTGTTAAGTATGGAGCTCTTGCATCAGCATACGCTGGTTAGTGATTCAAGTTGCTTCACTACTCCGAGCTGTTCTTGATTCGAATTCTGGAATATTCACTTCGTGTTCTTTTGTGAAGGCATTTCGGAAGACTGTGCTCAGTAACTCTGCTTTGGCAGCACTGTCTCCGATAGTATCTACATTGCTATCGCGCAGAGAAGGCATTGATTGTGTCTTTCCGCTAGCATACTTCAGATACGACCAGATTCTCTTTGGATTTTACTTATTCATCTTACTTTTGATTTGTTTCAGTACACAGTTGCGCAAATCAAGTGAAGTGTACTTACAGATGGATTACACATTAGGACGAAATAAATGGTAATGAAGATGAAAAATAGCTCACTCGTTTGACGAAGAAGCAGATTTTAATATAGTCGGTTCCAGATTGCTGTTACTGTTTACGAGATGAATATACAATCAATAGCTGCTTCCTCTTTATGGAACATTTCTTCATAGCTTCCAACTTTGCAACTTGATTCCGATACATGGTCCTTATAAATGTTATTGTGTTACAGAAAGAGCAAAGACTGTGTCACGAACCTCAGGAAACTTTTGTTTCAAAATAGGGCACAGAGACTTTACACGTTTGCACAATCTATTTCCACGAAAAGCAAATTCTTCTTCCAATACTTCGCTTTTTGCTGCTGGAAAACCTAACGATTTACGAGTGTTTTGGCACTTAAATACAATGTAGCCTGCGATGTATTTCACCGCATCTGGAAGAACATCTGACATTACACAGACATCGAACACTTTCACCACATCTGTTAATAAATTTTCTTCGACATTCATAGCTGCAGGGATTTCTCTTACTGCGGTCCATCAACAATAGAGAACTCTTCGGTGATGAAACTTAGGGGCGCAGAATGTGAGTCGACCTCACATTGAGAAGATTCTGAGCTTAATCCTTCAGTAACCGGCGTGTTTCCAGTGAAAGAAATATCAATTTCGCTACCCATCAGCATAAGCAGACACACTCTTTTCCTTAGTTACAGGGGCGTAGGGTTATTATAAAGTTTACCAAACCCTTGTAAACCAGAAAAAAAATTCCATGCAATCTTTATTTGGTCTGGAAATTGATATGTAGCTGACGTTCAGGTTTTTTGCACTCTCGAAGATATAAAACGGGATTTGATTGACATGATGAAACCTTTTTCGATAGGCAGCAATCTGCCTCTGTCATCAACCCGCACTGCCCAGCAAATGTCTAGGAATCTCTTTAATGTGTTCTCTGTATTGTGAGACTCATTCCAAAGTCACACGAACATTCATCTTTTGGAGCTCACTTCAAGACCTAAAAGACATCTTTAACGAATTCAACAAAATTACTTTCAATGTCTTTGTGAACAACATAGTTCAAGGCGTAAGCAGTTAGTGGTGAAAATTTGTATGCGCTTGTCCAGTTACATTTAAGTACGCTTCGTTCCATGTCTTACATCCGACAAAACCAAGGCATTCCTGGTATCGTCTGCTGGACTTACTAAATATTCTATCTGTATCGACACACAATTCCTTCCAGACTCTGATACTTTTTCCTGTCATATCAAATGTCACAGTTATAGCATCTATTTCCGATTCCTCAACTACCTTATGATTTTCTGAAGTATAATGTCATAACTGTGTCGAGCTCATAATATACCGGTCGTTTCCACTGCTTACACAGCTCACGGATCATGCAAACTTGAACGCTCGCCTGTGAACCGCCTAATATGTACTCTGACGAACCGTAACATACGCGAATATGAACATTCATTTCGCGGAATGTGAAAATTGCTGATCTATCTTGAGTAATGAGAGTATTTAACTTAACCTTCAATACATATAGTGTATCCTCGAGAGTACCCGGTCCGCGTTTAAATTCCCTCGCCCATTTCTGTGGTGCTGCCCTGCACAGAAGTATTTTTCGCTTTCGCAAATAAGCACATGCTTTTGGCGACTGAGTTCTTGAAGTCAATCCATGGACAGTGTCTTCTGAATTCCACTTTACCCTTTTGCTTTCGTTCAACAGGCATCGTATTTGCGAGGGTGTAAACATGTTAACAACACATTGCTCACACTTCTGCGTGATTTGGGTTTTTCCTTTCGCGTTAGATGAGCGTTTTGTCTGCTTTAACGAAATAACATGGCGAAGAGTTTTTGTCTTACTTCATAAGAGTACATAACATCACTTCGGAGCTGCTTCTTTGTGTGTATTTAGTTTTATTAGAAGTCCAGTCTCTGCTATCAGTGCCTTAATTTCTCAATCCTTGCCATTAGGTTGAGCTCGTGAACGGAATAATTAGTTGTGATCTGGTTGACTTTCTTTTTTTCGGTGACAGTTTCTAAAGTCGTCGCAGCTCGTTTTTGCATATTTCTTGTTTCTTAGTGTAATGCACGACATCGAAATGTCTAAGGACTGAATTTACTTTTATTATTCATGGAACTATTTACTCAAGTACATTAATTTCTCATTAGTAATCAAATAAATGATACACAAAAGCGATAAATTTCAGTGACACGAATCGCCGCAACAGTTTACTTCAGCAAAACTTCAAGAAGTCAGCATGTTCCGAACTACAACCTTCAACATGTCACGCACAGATCTTATCAACTACCCTACAGAACCAATGCGACTCATGTACTTATTATTAAAAAGCCTTAGAGCAGCACACCAACTGTGCAGATATAAGTGGACAGTCGCAAGTTGTACTATATTCTTACACTGAAACAGTTAACACCTCTAGAAAATAAAAAAATAAAAAAATCGGCTAATTCCACGAGAAATGAGGCTATGGTATCAGGGACACACGCTAATAATCCAAAGCATAATAATTTATTTATTTCCTCCACAGTCATAGAGTAATCCCGTACCACGTGGAAAAAGCTTTAAATTTATGTAAATTAATTTTTTAAGGTAATTTTTTAGTTATAACTATTTTGAGGATTATTTATATACTGACTTCGGACCTTGCCTCTTGCCTCTTAGCTTTCTGTAATTTGTTCCCCATTGCAGCTTAATTTGTTTACTAAGGGGATTACAGTGAGTAGAAGCTCGTTTCTTGAAGGTAATCCCAAAAAGTCTTTCTCAAATCTCGTTCACAATCTTCAGACCGAAAATGAACTGAACACACATGTGCAGTTTTCGTATTCAATTTATCTGCATGTTGCAAGTGCTCTTCTTTGGGAAAACAATCATAAATAAAGTTTGCCGTATTTCGAGCAATATTAAAGCATTGTACCAAAAAATAATTACAGTGACGTTTGCTCATGACTGGCACGAAATAAGTTATTTTCTTTATTTTCTTTATATATATATATATATATATATATATATATATATATATATATATATATATTACTCTACCTCCTTTTTCTACATACCTTGGTAGAGACTGCGTTGCCTGTTCGTTTCAAGCAAGGAATGTCTCAGTACGTTCTCATGTTAGGAAATTTATTGCTGGCCATATAGCAAGACAAACGGATACTGAATTCTCTGAAAATTCAGGCTCGATGGAACATATCAAGAAAAGAAACGGCATTGTGTTAAAAATCTATTCGGTTAAGCCAACCAAGTTTAATCGTCTATGAAAACAGATCGGTTTCGGCCTACTGACTTTCACTAAGTGGACAATAACTGGCGAAAGATGTTATTTTGACTTACTTTATCGCTCCTTACACAGTACAGTTTTATTGTTTAAGGGACCATCGTGTACAGTGAGGGGAATCTGTAAAGGAAGTGATACAGGATTCGTGAGGTATACTTCAGATGGATATGAATAATATTTTAATTTATCGCTAGGAAAGCTTAACATTGCAGTTTAAAATTTCAAAGATTACCAGTCTAGTGTACGGACAAGAAAAAGGCAGGAACAGTGGCCGCAATGTTCACCGGATGGATTTGCAATTTCAATTACCAATATAACTTTTCCCAAAAAAAGATAAACTGTGTTCCGATGTTAACCATGGCGGCACGCGAAAGGCTTACAAACTGAGTCGTTTGGGAAATGCTTCCACTTATGGCCAGAAAGCCAATGATCATCCCCTTTGTGACGTCAGATAAATCGCGAGATTCCACCTGTCAAAACGACTGCATTATTTTCCGCGTACTCCCGCCACGCTTTATACAGAGTGGTCCACTGATAGTGACCGGGCCAAATATCGCACGAAATAAGCATCAAACGAAAAAACTACAAAGAACGAAACTTGTCTAGTTCGAAGGGGGAAACCAGATGACGCTATGGTTGGCCCGCTAGATGGCGCTGCCATAGGTCAAACGGATATCAACTGCGTTTTTTTTTTAAATAGGAACCCCCATTTTTATTGCGTATTCGTGTAGTACGTAAAGAAATATGAGTATTTTAGCTGTACCACATTTTTCGCTTTGTGATAGATGGCGCTGTAATAGTCACAAACGCATAAGTACGTGGTATCACGTAACATTCCGCCAGTGTGGACGGTATTTGCTTCGTGATACATTACCCGTGCTCAAATGGACCGTTTACCAATTGCGGAAAAGGTCGATATCGTGCTGATGTATGTATATTGTGATCAAAATGCCCAACGGGTGTGTGCTATGTATGCTGCTCGGTATCCCGGACGACGTCATCCAAGTGTCCGGACCGTTCGCCGGATAGTTACGTTATTTAAAAACTGGAAGCGTTCAGCCACATGTGAAACGTCAACCACGACCTGCAACAAATGATGATACCCAAGTAGGTGTTTTAGCTGCTGTCGCGGCTAATCCGCACATCAGTAGCAGACAAATTGCGCGAGAATCGGTAATCTCAAAATCGTCGGTGTTGAGAATGCTACATCAACATCGATTGCACCCGTACCATATTTCTATGCACCAGGAATTGCATGGCGACGACTCTGAACGTCGTGTACAGTTCTGTCGCTGGGCGCAATGGAAATTACACGACGATGACAGAGTTTTTGCACGCGTTCTGTTTAGCGACGAAGCGTCATTCACCAACAGCGGTAACGTAAACCGGCATAATATGCACTATTGGGCAACGGAAAATCAACGATGGCTGTGACAAGTGGAACATCAGCGACCTTGGCGGGTTAATGTGTGGTGCGGCATTATGGGAGGAAGAATAATTGGACCCATTTTATTGATGGTAATCTAAATGGTGCAATGTATGCTGATTTCCTACGTAATCTTCTACCGATGTTACTACAAGATGTTTCATTGCATGACAGATCGACGATGTACTTCCAGCATGATGGATGTCCGGTACATAGCTCGCGTGCGGTTGGAGCGGTATTGAATAGAATATTTCATGACAGGTGTATTGGTCGTCGAAGCACCATACCATGGCCCGCACGTTCACCGGATCTGACGTCCCCGAATTTCTTTCTGTGGGGAAAGCTGAAGGATATTTGCTGTCGTGATCCAATAACAACGCCTGACAACGTGCGTCAGCGCATTGTCAGTGCATGTGCGAACATTACGGAAGGCGAACTACTCGCTGTTGAGAGGAATGTCGTTACACATATTGCCAAATGCATTGAGGTTGACGGACATCATTTTGAGCATTTATTGCATTAATGTGGTATTAACAGCTAATCACGCTGTAACAGCATGCGTTCTCAGAAATGAAAACCTCGCGAAGGTACGTGTATCACACTGGAACAGCCGAAATAAAATGTTCAAACATACCTACGTTCTGTATTTTAATTTAAAAATCCTACCTGGTACCAACTGTTCGTCTAAAATTGTGAGCTATATGTTTGTAACTATTACAACACCATCTATCACAAAGCGAAAAAAGTGGTCCAACTAAAACACTCATATTTCTTTATGTACTACACGAGTATGTAATAAAAAATGTGGGTTCCAATTTAAAAAACGCAGTTGATATCCGTTTGACCTATTGGAGCGCCATCTAGCGGGCCAACCATAGCGCCATTTGGTTTCCGCCTTCAAGCTAGACAAGTATCGGTCTTTTAGTTTTTTCGTTTGACGCTTATTTCGTGAGATATTTGGCCCGGTCACGATCAATGGACCACCCTGTACAACCACCACTGGTTACTGCAAGTTGACGTCGACCATAGATGGGCATCACATGAAAGTGATTGGACCATGCAGTAGAAGAAATGGAAGCAATATAAAGTAACACTCAAGGTTTTGCACAATCTGCTCTTGGGTGCACACAGACACGCATGCACTAATTCAGAATCAACATTTTGCACTAATTCAGCATCAACATTCTATACACAAAACAGACATACACAACAATCCCAAACTATCTAAAACTCTTTGCAACAGGAGTACAAAGACTACACTCTTGGGCTCATACACATTAACACCAAGACATACAAGAGAGGGAAGCATACATATAATAAACACGGAGTGGCTTGTGCATAAACCTTATTTTACAGAGACGCCAAGTGAACTAATTATCTTTTTTCTGAAACACATACAACGGAAGGAAAAAATGGGCCAAGTCTTGTTGCAGAGTTTTGTCTTTCGTAACTATAGCTTGCATAAATCGATGATATGGGCAACAAAATGAAAGAACATTTGTACAAATATACAATTAAAATAATGTAGATGTCCTGTTCCCCCTGCAATCATTGACAACCACGAGAATAACTATTAACGTACAAGTGACACGAATTATATTAATTTCACAAAATAATGGCAATCAACAAAATATTCCCCTGGCTGCAATTAAAAAAAAAAATTAAATTGCCAGGTGCTAGTAGGACTCGCGCACTAAGGGTTACGCACAAATCTGATTATGTGCGAGTAAACAGAAAGTATACCCATTCCGGAAATCGAGAATCTCGACCATTTTTGCCTGTCATCGACATTGATACTGGCAAGATATCGGTCCCAAGGATTACAAACTTTTCGAGGTTGTTTTAATTTCAGTAATATAAATATGAGACGCGACCATTATTATAATAGTCAGCAGTCTCCATTCAGGCTGACTGGGTCACAATGGTAAAAGTCAAACATCAGGCAAGGAATAACTTTATCACTCTTATGACGCGTTTCGGAATTTATCCGTCATCAGATGTTCAGGAGCGATTAGTGCATGTACACATTCAATCTGAAACGTCATATCTACGCGCAGTAATGGCTCCTGGATATCTGATGAGGGTTAAATACCGAAAGCCACCTGAATGGTAAAATTGTTTTGATTTCAATTTTGACATGGAATAACAAACGACAAAAGAATTATTTTTTTCGTGTGATATAATTACAAAATAACAATTCTCGGATTTTCTTATTTACTTATTCCATCTAACCTTGTTTCTTACCAAATTTCATGAGTCTATGCTAACAGGAAGTACCCTATAGATTTTGATGATTGAGTTTGTGAGTATTAAATTAGGTTACATAAGTAGCCGTGTCTTTCGATTCCACTGCTTCAACGTGTACAACCGCCAAGGGACCATAGAACTCAGTATGTGACATAAATTCCAATGTAATAGTCAACCCGTTCCTGTGAAAAATGGTTTTTAACAGTAGGGCTGACAGACAGGCAGATGGACAGACAACAAAGCAGTTCTGCATCTGTCGGCAGGTTGTCGCGTATGAGTCTCATCTTTATCTTTGATAACGAATTAAATTGAAGTCTGTACAATGCCCACGACTCGAACCTAGGTCTTCTTGTTTACTAGGCAGTCGTAATAGCCATTACAACATCGATGTGAAAGACTCCTCACTTTCGATAACAAACTTCTTAAAAAACAAACTTCACACTTAAATAAAGAAAGAAAATAATTAAAAATCATTAATAATAGTACGAAAATATTCTTCTCTTGTCAATATAAACATATTTTTGAGAATATTGTGGAAGAATATAAAAATATAAATCAGTAATATGAACTAGCATAAAACTAGAATAACGTGGTTGATCAGTAGGCCACAAAATTTAGATAAAGGAATAATTTTTGACTGATTTAGCCAACGATTCAATCATTGCCAAAATTCAGTGCAAAAATTAAGTTTGAAGGGTGGTGGTATGTAAGGTGTCAGGCAAATCGAACACCTTCCATGAAAACCCTGACATGATAGGAAACCCGGTAAAATGTCACATAGCTCCAAATAAATCCTGACTTTAAATTAAGCAAAATAATACGATCATAAATTAAACAAAGTAATACGATCAACGAGTGAGCAAATGGAATACCACAGACTAACACAAGAACATCTAAATGGATGTCATACCTTCCCACCATGAAACAGACGCAGTTCCGAGGGGAGAAACAAGAACAGAAGCCGAGAGCAGAGCCTTGTAGGCTAGAAGACCCTAAGATAAGAATGGGACAATGGGACACCCTTAGCCAGCCGACTGCCAAGAGGTCCATCCCCCAGCCCATGTTAAAAGATAGAGCCTTCCAGAAAAATGGTATAGATCTTACGATAATACTAAAAGGGCTACACCAGCTGCAAGTTTTAGCGTGAGACTATACGCATCTCTGTTACGTAGCAAACATTAAAAACATTGCCCCACCACAAAAAGTATAGCGTTTCTCATTGGATAGACAGAATTTTTGTAGGTGGAGCTTAAGGTTAACATTTAGACGCTGATTGGTAAGTTGAAAACACAGCCAGATACCTATCTCTTAAACCAACTTCCGTAAACAGTAGTAAGGATAAGTTCAAGCAAGCTGCTACCAAGACGGCGAGATGTGTGGCGCTGCGCCGCCTGCCGCCCCTGACGCCGCCTAACCACCAACAAGGTAATGAACGCACGCCATGCCGCATAAGAGTCCATAAGTCTTCACTCAGAACTCCAGAAGTCTCTCTGTTACATCCCCTTTTTACGTAATACTAGTGTCGATCGTCAATTAAGCTTCATGGTATTCACATTTGCTACTTGAAGTTAAAATCTGAAACGCGATGATTTTTCTGTTATATAATTATTGAGAAGCCACATCAGCCACTGTAATTTATGAAAAGTTAAATAAGTAATTAAAGATAATTGAGGGTCACTGTAGACCATTTTTGACAGTTTTCTCCTTTATGAAACTTAATTTAAACGTAGATTATAGATGTGATATGGCATAGGTCATCCTTAGATCCATTATAGAACTTGAAAACCCATTCAGGAAATATTCGTTCACATTTTTGCAGAACGCAATTGGTTTTTATCATCCTGTATTAAAATATTTCCTTTTATAAATAGTACAATTTATAAACAATGTTTTGTGAGTAGAATAAAAGTTCCAATGGTAAACTTAACTGATTTTTCGACGTTATTTTACCAGCTAACTAAAATTAGGAAAGCCTTGAACCCCTTCCACTAAATTCAGTTAGTATTAAGGTTCCTTTACAGGGAGTGCAGTGGAGCTGACGCTGAAATCATGAAGTATTTGATTATATCATTGCTAGTCTCACTGAACTCTTCTGAACTCTACATGTCGTGTGTGGTCTCCTGGTCTCCTGGCGTCTCCTTACCAACAACAGGTCCCAGGTTCAAACTAGTCAATTCCCTAAAGAACACGCTCAGAGCATTGTTGCGCGAAAGTGGTAGCGAGACAAGAGTTAGAACAACCAGACACCACGCAGAATGTTAGACCGTTTATCAGTATTATAATTCATGTGACGTGAACTTCTGATGGTATTGTTTAGTCAGTCTTTAAACATGAGTGCATAAACTATATTTTGAAGGCACGTACGTTTAAAACTTAATTGCCGCCTTACATCACCAGGAGCATCATTTGCTTTTAGGCATTTGATGATGGCCAATGGCAGGCCGAAACCAGCAACTGCAATTAGAAATACTTCTGTGATTTTCATCGTAAGAAAATAGAAATTCCGGATGAGTGCGACTAGATCTCGCGCACGGAGTGGTCCGTTCTAACGTAATTATGCATACAAATTGTTCATCCATACTGGGAATTGAGAATCTCAGCTAGTTTTTCGTGTTATCGATACTGATACGAGCAAAATATTCATCTACCCATTCATGAGAAAAGGGGTCTTAACAGAAGAACAAAAGTGTGGTCTTAGCTCCCAGTTGGTGCACATCAACAGCGCAGAAAGATACGTATATAGCTTCTTTTCTGTGTTTACTTCGTAGATTCTTACCTTATTGTGTGTGAGTTTCGTATAGGAGGTGTAATTTCGAGTTTTAGTTACTGTAATCGTAAATTCAGGCAGGTTGTCGCGCAGTCGTTAGGCATTTGTACAGATTAGTTCATACATTCTTAGCGTGTTTCCCATACGTTATCTAGGCACTGACTCGTGTTTCAGTAACTGTTGTTCAACATCGATTAGAATGGGCAGGGTCTGTGATTGCTGTGTTCGGATGAGGGCTGAGTTGGCATCCCTTCGCTCACAGCTGCAGGCGGCGCTGACTTCAGTCGTGCAGCTTGAGGCTGTTGGCCGTTGCCAATGGGCACCACTGTGGGGAGCCAGACTTGGGTATCATGGGGATGTCAACCTCGTCCCGTCTGTCCCCAGATCGGTCTGCCGCTGTGGTTGCCCCTGTTGCTGCCCGCAATGGGGCTGAGCCCTCACCTGTGGTTGATTGGGAGGTTGTTCCAAGGCGTGGCAGGCAGCAAAAGACGTCCCCGGAGGCTGATCAGAAAGCCTCTCCGGTGCGTCAGACAAACAGGTTTCAGGTACTGTCTCTGGCTGAGCCAGATGCAGTTGCCTGCCCTGTTTCAGAGGATGATTCTCAGCCTTCAAGGTCTGGGCAATCGCAGAGGGTGGGCTTATTGGTAGTTGGGAGCTCCAATGTTAGGCGCGTAATGGGGACCCTTAGGGATATGGCGGCTAAGGAGGGGAAGAAATCCAGTGTGCACTCCCTGCGCATTCCGTGTGGAGTCATTCCTGATGTGGAAAGGGTCCTTTCGGATGCCATGAAGAGCACAGAGTGCAGCCAGCTGCCGGTGGTGGCACATGTCGGCACTAATGATGTGTGTCGCTTTGGATCTGAGGAAATTCTCTCTGGATTCCAGCGGCTATCTGATTTGGTGAAGGCTGCCGGTCTTGCTTACGAGATGAAGGCAGAGCTCACCATCTGTAGCATCGCTGACAGAACCGACTGCGAACCTTTGGTGCAGAGCCGGGTGGAGGGTCTGAATCAGAGGCTCAGACGGTTTTGTGACCGTGTTAGCTGCAGATTCCTTGACTTGCGCCATAGGGTGGTGGGGTTTCGGGTTCCACTGAATAGGTCAGGAGTTCACTACACTCAGATGGCGGCTACACGGGTAGCGGAGGTTGTGTGGCGTGGACTGGGCGGTTTTTTAGGTTAGAAGGCCTTGGGAAAGTACGGGGTGGGCTGCAATCTCAAAGGGTGCATGGCAAATACAGGACGTGCTTGGATCAAGGAACAGTCGGAATTGTAGTTGTAAATTGTTGTAGTTGTGCTGCGAAAGCCCCGGGGCTTCAAGCGCTAATAGCAAGCACAGAAGCTGAAATTGTTATAGGTACAGAAAGCTGGCTAAAGCCTGAAATAAGTTCTGCAGAAATTTTTACGAAGTCTCAGACGGTGTTCAGGAAAGATAGATTAGGCAGAATTGGTGGTGGAGTGTTTGTGTCTGTCAGTAGTGGTTTATCTTGTAGTGAAGTCGAAGTAGATACTCCGTGCGAATTGGTATGGGCGGAGGTTATACTTAACAGCCGAATTAAGTTAATAATTGGCTCCTTCTACCGACCCCCAGACTCCGATGATATAGTTGCTGAACAGTTCAGAGAAAATTTGAGTCTCGTAACAAATAAATACCCCACTCATACGGTTATAGTTGGTGGGGAATTCAACCTTCCCTTGATATGTTGGCCAAAATACTTGTTCAAAACCGGTGGTAGGCAGAAAACATCTTCCGAGATTGTCGTAAATGCTTTCTCCGAAAATTATTTCGAGCAGTTAGTCCACGAACCCACGCGAATTGTAAATGGTTGTGAAAACACACTTGACCTCTTAGCCACAAACAATCCAGAGCTAATATAATGCATCATGACTGATACAGGGATGAGTGATCATAAGGTCGTTGTAGCTAGGCTCAATACCGTTTCTTCCAAATCCACCAGAAACAAACGCAAAATAATTTTATTTAAAAAAGCGGATTAAGTGTCACTAGAAGCCTTCCTAAGAGACAATCTCCATTCCTTCCGAACTGACTATGCAAATGTAGACGACATGTGGCTCAAATTCAAAGATATAGTAGCAACAGCAATTGAGAGATTCATATCTTATAAATTGGTAAGAGATGGAACTGATCCCCCATGGTACACAAAACAGGTCCGAACGCTGTTGCAGAGGCAACGGAAAAAGCGTGCGAAGTTCAGAAGAACGCGAAATCCTGAAGATTGGCTAAAATTTACAGACGCGCGAAATTTGGCACGGACTTCAATGCGAGATGCCTTTAATAGGTTCCACAACAAAACATTGTCTCGAAATTTGGTGAAAAATCCGAAGAAATTCTGGTCGTATGTAAAGTACACAAGCGGCAAGACGCAGTCAATACCATCGCTGTGCAGTGCCGATGGTACTGTTACCGATGACTGTGCCGCTAAAGCGGAGTTACTGAACGCAGTTTTCCGAAATTCCTTCACCAGGGAAGACGAATGGAATGTTCCAGAATTTGAAACACTAACAGCTGCTAGCATGAGTTTCTTAGAAGTAGATACCTTAGGGGTTGCGAAGCAACTCAAATCGCTTGATACGGGCAAGTCTTCAGGTCCAGATTGTATACCGATTAGGTTCCTTTCAGATTTGTCTGATACAATAGCTCCCTACTTAGCAATCATATACAACCGCTCGCTCACCGATGGATCTGTACCTACAGATTGGAAAATTGCGCAGGTCGCACCAGTGTACTACCCTTTAGTAGGAGTAATCCATCAAACTACAGACCTATATCATTGACGTCGGTTTGCAGTGGAGTTTTGGAGCATATATTGTATTCAAACATAATGAATCACCACGGAGGGAACGATATATTGATACGTAATCAGCATGGTTTCAGAAAACATCGTTCTTGTGCAACGCAGCTAGCTCTTTATTCGCACGAAGTAATGGCCGCTATCGACAGCGGATCTCAAGTTGATTTCGTATTTCTAGATTTCCGGAAAGCTTTTGACACCGTTCCTCACAAGCGACTTCTAATCAAGCTGCGGGCCTATGGGGTATAGTCTCAGTTGTGCGACTGGATTCGTGATTTCCTGTCAGGAAGGTTCGTAGTAATAGACGGTAAATCATCGAGTAAAATTGAAGTGATATCAGGTGTTCCCCAGGGAAGCGACCTGCGACCTCTGCTGTTCCTGAACTATATAAATGACCTGCGTGACAATCTGAGCAGTTCTCTTAGGTTGTTCGCAGATGATGCTGTAATTTGCCATCTAGTAAGGTCATCCGAAGACCAGTATCAGTTGCAAAGCGATTTAGAAAAGATTGCTGAATGGTGTGGCAGGTGGCAGTTGACGCTAAATAACGAAAAGTGTGAGGCGATCCACATGAGTTCCAAAAGAAATCCGTTGAAATTCGATTACTCGATACATAGTACAATTCTCAAGGCTGTCAATTCAACTAAGTACCTGGGTGGTAAAATTACGAACAACTTCAGTTGGAAAGACTACATAGATAATATTGTGGGGAAGGCGTGTCAAAGGTTGGGTTTCATTGGCAGGACACTTAGGAAATGCAGCAAGTCCACTAAAGAGACAGCATACACTACAATCGTTCGTCCTTTGTTAGAATATTGCTGCGCGGTGTGGGATCCTTACCAGGTGGGATTGACGGAGGACATCGAAAGGGTGCAAAAAAGGGCAGCTCGTTTTGTATTATCACGTAATAGGGGAGAGAGTGTGGCAGATATGATACGCGAGTTGGGATGGAACTCATTAAAGCAAAGACATTTTTCGTCGCGGCGAGATCTATTTACGAAATTTCAGTCACCAACTTTCTCTTCCGATAGCGAAAATATTTTGTTGAGCCCAACCTACATAGGTAAGAATGATCATCAAAAAAAAAAAAGAGAAATCAGAGCTCGAACAGAAAGGTTTAGGTGTTCGTTTTTCCCGCGCGCTGTTCGGGAGTGAAATGGTAGAGAGATAGTATGATTGTGGTTCGATGAACCCTCTGCCAAGCACTTAAATGTGAATTGCAGAGTAATCATGTAGATGTAGATGAAATGATAAAGAAATATTTTTCGTGTGATATAATTACAAATCAAAAATTTTAGTTTTCTCTCCTTTCCTTGTACCGTAAAACCTTGCTTCTTGTCAAACATTATGATTCTAGATCAACTGAAAGTACCGTATAGATTTTGACGAGTCAGGGTGTGAATAGAAAATTGTGAATTAAATAACCGTCCCTATCGTTTGAGTTTACATACAACACACATTTGTTGCGTCGTCAAGGGACCAGAGACTGTAGCGTCCGACATTAATTTCAACTTGATAAGCCTATCCGTTGCTGAGAAAAGAGGTTTTTAACAATGGGATAGAGAGACAGAAAGACGGGGACAGCAAAGTGGTCCTATAAGGGTAGGATTTTTACCACTTGAGGTACCGAACCTTAAAAATGGTTAATCAAGCACATAATCTACCGTGAGTGCGCGACTTTGTGTGTGTGTATGTGTGTGTGTGTGTGTGTGTGTGTGTGTGCGCGTGTGTGTGTGTGAGAGAGAGAGAGGCAGAGAGAGAGAGAGCGAGAGAGAGTGAGAGAGAAAGAGAGTGCAAATATAACGTAGCAGTATTTATCTGCAGGAATTACATCAGTGTTCTACATTATATGTACATGTGTAGATGTTATCTGTAAGGTGCAAGCTAAAGTTCAATAGAATATTATGTTGATAATTATCGCTTTAGATTCGCGTAATTGCAGCTGAATTTGTATTTCATATGCGTTTGGTCTTCGTTATCTGAGGCGAATATGACACGAAAATTTCGTTTTATTCATTTGTATCCGAAGGAGCTACAGCGGCAATTACCCACATAATAGTACACGCACCTGAGGAGGACTGGACTACTACAGTTGCAGATGTCAATGTAATACACACAGGAAAACTTCAGTTCAGAAAATGATGTGGGTCGGGAGTGAATGTCTGGAAACAGCACATTGATGTGGTAAACGTCTAGTTAACACATGAGCTGTACAGCTCGTTTGTGTGCGAGGCTGTTCAAATCGTGACAAACGGCGCAGTGTACATCCGACATAACGAGCCACTGGATTTATTAAGTGTCAGACGGTGTTGCACATTATGCATCGGAACAATAGCCGTGGCCGTAAAACTCAATTAACAGCCGCCATTATATTAGTCACGTGTTACAGCGCCATAGTCCGAATTAGAGTAGTCTGTTGCAGCATTTCAGCATGTGTATCTTCAGTAGTTACTAGCACGAAAAAGTCGACATTCCTAGCAATCAGCTGCAAATTACAACTAAAAGTCACAATGTCAATACTGCCTTATTGCCCCTCACTGGCTCTGTTCGTTCTCAATCGCCACATTTTTTGCATAAAATTGAAGCTTCAACAGTTTTCTGCGTTTTATTTTGTTCCATTATTTTCTTGGGTGGAATTCAATGCGTCTGTAGGATTATCAGTTCGGAAGAAAGTTGAAGTACAAATCACAGACACGAAAAGAATTAAAAAAAGGAAGAGATGGTATGAATTAGTCTGAACGGAAACAGATTACTTCTCTGGACAGAAATATAATGAGGGCCAGTCAAATGACAAACCGAACACCAGCCACTACTGGACCAGGGTATAGTTGCATTCAAAAGCAATCACCACACGCGTTAGACATTTACTCCACTGGCAGAAAAGAAAATCAATTTCTCTTCGGTGCAACACGGTCGGCCGCTGACGGATAAACGACCGCAGGCACTCTTGCCCTTCCTTGTCCGACTGAAACCGCCTTCCACGCACGTCTTTCTTCAGCTCTGAAACTCACACGGTGGAAGTTCCGGGCAGTACGGAGGATGTTGCAGTGTTTCCCAACCCAAATAGCCGAGGCGTAGCCTTCGATTGCCAGTATGGGGGCGGGCGTTATCGTGCGACAGGGTGATTCCGTCCCACTGCATTCTTGGCCATTTTGACTTTATAGAACGTCAGTGTTTCTGCAAAGTGTGTCCATAGCGCTGCGGATTGATTGTGGTTCGACTTAGAATGGGTCGTTCGCGAAATAACGGGTCCAAAGGAACGGTTCATCAAGATGAAGTCAACGAGCGAGGAACGAATTCTAAGGAACGGTCTTTGATAGTTCACTTCGGTCGCGGCTGTCTACTTATAGTTCCCGGGAACGGGAAACGGTCGGTCTCGTTCACGCAACGGCGCGTTGGCCGGTATCGTTCCAGCCTCGCTCCCGTTCCCGTCTGTCTCGGTGGGACTCGTCCTTCGCGTGGCCACTGGTTGCAGTTCTACTACCGACTGCTCATAGATAGTTCCGTATTGAGTTGTTATGCGTTTCGTCCACAGCGCATGCCCATTCTACATCTGTTATAAACTCTGAACTCCTGGTTCCTTTCGTATTCTATTCAGAGTCCATGACCGGTAATTAAATTGTATTTCATATTTACGTAAATTACATAAAAATTACGTGGTATGTAATAAATACATCTTTTCAGGTAACAAAACAGCATATCAGCTTACTTCACTATTTCGATAAACAGCAGAAGAAATACTTGTAAAAAGGCCACTTTTTTTTTTTTTTTTGTTAATACACATGTAAAGGAAGTCGGCACGGCACACACGAGTGGCCATTTTCCGACAGGTAAAAGAGCATGTACAGTCGTGGACAAAACGAGCGAGAAGCCTCGCCTTTTCGTTATGCTGATCCGCACGGCTTTAAAGTCTGCTATACAGCATAACAGGCAAGGCGACGAAGAGCTACCAACATTCAATGCACAGGCGTGAAATTGACAAACTATCTGAACTTTTTTAGACTGTTTTCAATAATTTGTAAGACTATACTAATGCTGATTAGTGTGTTAAATCTAACACGTAAATATAAGACAGAACTGAAAGAAGCAACGCTAATTGGTATGAACTGTACCAAAAAAATGAATTTCAGCTTATCGAGATAACATAACTGTTTTAGTAAGACAAAGAACCCCAGACCGTTACGAATTAGCAAAATATTATCCGCATTCGGCCGCGAAACATTGTGTGTGAACGTTCAGACCTGTCATACTGTATTACCGTTGCTGACCTACCATGAAAGTGTGCAAGTTTAGCAATGCGTGAAGATTCATAACGAAACTCAGTTAAAAATCATTCATTGACACACTTAAGTGAATTCCATTATTGACAGAAGCGGAAAAAGTAGGCAGTAACATGTATGAAATTTTACCAGAGTGTCATATTGACATCCACAGGGCGCCAGTACAGAATAAAGGTAGCGATAAAACGTATTGGGGGCTCGAGAATTTCATAAAATTGCTTTACTGATATTCTACCTGCCTCCGTCGAGGTTAGAACCGAAAACAAACCAGAACTTCCTTTCACACGCTAGCAAACAACCCAGGCAAACAGCCCTCTATTATTACCCCAGACATGAATAAGCCCGCAATTTCGCAATGAAAATGGCAAAATGATCAACAGTTTCTGTTGCATAGAGCTTTCTGGATTCAAAAGCATGAATTTTCTTCTTTTATGTCACCGCTTATGTGACAATCATTCGGGATGTTTATCGAAATAACAAAATACTGTTATTAGAGAGTAAATTTAGTAGGATAATTCTGCACCACCCCAGGAAATATACGGCTATATAGCTGCCAAACTGTTTCGAACTCTCCACTAGACTAGCCACAGCCAGAAAACGTTCATTAGCCGAAGTGTTTCTTAAACTGGCTAGCAATGGGAATGTTCGCACTTCTAAAAGGCGGTGGCATTAATACTGGGATGTGAATTATCACGTGTATAGACAAATGGATTCTATTTGCATTTCTGTAAACGTGATTTGGATCGAAAGCGTAGCTACGATTAATATGCTGATGTATCGACTGCAACTAGCACATTTCGAATAAAGAGAAGGGGGTGTTATTTATGCGGCCCTCATCTTCAGTAGCTGTCGTAGCTGTTTTCGTTGTCAGGATTTCGTCACCTAAACCGGTAAAAACGGAACCCTACTAGTCTCACTTTCTTGACAGTCTATCGGCCCACCCAACCATTAAAACCCGTTTACCTCCAGAACGGGTAGACATAATAAGCGGA
This sequence comes from Schistocerca americana, assembly GCF_021461395.2. Lineage (NCBI taxonomy): Eukaryota > Metazoa > Arthropoda > Insecta > Orthoptera > Acrididae > Schistocerca > Schistocerca americana. The sequence goes on along the minus strand of NC_060119.1, from coordinate 156,613,397 downwards.
AATGTACCGCACTTCTTGCGGTAACCGGTCCCTTCGTGGTGTAAAAAAGTGAGCTTCTATGTCAACGCAATCTAAAGATACGGCTGTTTATGTAAAGAAAATTTAAGCGAAAGGTCAAAAAATGGCTTCAAGAACTACGCGACCAAGCTGCTTATGTCATCAGCCCCTAGACCTAGAACTACTTAAACCAACCAAACCTAACACACATCCATGCCCGGGGAAGGATTCGAACTGACGGCGCAAGCAGCCGAGCGATCCGCGATATGACGCCGTTGAAAGCACGGCTAACCCGCGCCGGCAAGCTTTCATATCATCTGATGTTGCTAACAAGTTATTTACGTCTGGTGAATGATTTTCTGCGCGGTTAATTTAAGATAGAATAACTAAAATATATTTGATGTTGCGGAAGACGAAGGAAGCCTAATTTATTTCCCTCTCTTTATTTATGATGTTAGATTCGCAATGCGTATTATCCATAACCACACCTTAGCGCCAAACAGATATGTGAATGAAACACATTGGCGTACAGTTTTAGACATAAAAACTGACCGCCGGCCGGCCGCCACAGAGACTAAGTCCGAGTCGTTCACTTAACGTGGCCAATAGAACTGACCGTCCCTGACAACTCTAAGTTCCGACCATCTGCACAATCTGGCGACACTGTTAGATGCGGAAGTGTTAGGAAGAAGTGTTGTCTACTTCCGAGAGGTTCTCGGATTATGGGAGCCCGTGGCCTAGGGGTTGCCGGCACGGTAGCTCAGCGTGTTCGGCCAGGGACCCGATTGGCCTCTGTAATAAAAAAACTGAGTGGAAGGATCAACCACCGAACTTGAACAGGATGTCTTGAGACGTCCGCAACGACAGAACAAAACGAACAACAATGAACAAAATGCAAAAAAAAGTGGTAATCTTCGTGCATTTTAAACTTATGTTCGACTGTTCGCATCCAACTACTTTTTTTTTTTTTTTTTTTAACATATTTCGGTCTAAAGTTACGAGTCTGATTAAGCATCGAAAATTATTCGCTTAACATTCTACCCACCAGCAATAACAAGTATTCCAGAAACAACTCCGCAGGACAGCTCGTGGCTGCGTCGCCATCATAACAGCTTACGCTCGAGCGTTTCCTCGCGCTGCAGCGGCTACCGGCCACCGGCCAGACGCCAAGCGCCGCCCGAAATCCGGCGCCGCCCATGTGAACGCGGCGCCACGCTGTCAGTGTATGTACCAACTGCCATTTTCGAATTTGAAATTCTAGTTATCACCTTGCAGTTAAGCATTGGATTTTGCATACTTGAAAATCATGAACTGCAGTTAAGCATTTTAAAGTTGAGTCGCAAGTGGAAAAAGATGCAACATCTGCAACAAAACGTTTACTTTTGGTATAACAGAGGGGTGAATGCAGAGGAGGCAGCTAGAAAGATTTGAACTGTGTTTGGAGCGAGTGCTTTTGGGAAAAATACGCCAGAAAAAGATATTCGTGTTCCAACAAAGGTCGTTCTGGCATGAATGATTTTCCACATTAAGGAAGTCTCGACTACTGATATATGTGATAGATTACCATTTTAGCATCATGCGACATTTGCATTCAACAGGCAAAGTTCAGAAGTCTGGTGTAGGAGTACTGCATGCTCTAATTCGAAACAATAAAAATCAACGGGGTGACTATTACTGAACGTCATCAGGTCACTCATCGAGCATTCCTATGCAGTAATGTTACTGGTGACGTGTTATGATGCCTTTATCGTTAACTTCCTAAGAAGAAATGAAAGGCTGAGCCCCACCAAAAGACGTAAACTCGTAGAAAGAGTAGTGTGAACATAATATTTTACATCTGATAAATCCCAAAGTGTCTTTTGGGCTACGAATTCTGCCCCCAGGGTGTGTGCGACACAGGTGGAATTCGTTGCCAACAGCTGAGACACCTTTCGGCCGCAGTGTAAGAAAATCCAGCAAAAAAACTACATCACCTGTGCTACTGCATGATAACGCACTATGTTGATTTGAGAATCAAAACTATCCAGGAGTTTGATAGGAAAATCGTCTCTCAGGCACTTGTATTGATAGGGAAGTCCTCCCTCAAGCACTTGTCCCTCTCGTCTTATATTTGTAAAATTTTACCTTTCCCGCTCTTGATCGATCAACCGTCAAGGCAATTCATTTCTAGACGAAAATATTCTTAAAACTACTATGGTTTAATGACATCATTAGAACCAGTAGGTTTCTACAGGCGTAGAATTTGTAAACAACTTTAGCATTGTCAGATCGTTTTAGATATCGTAAAAGAAAATTCTGCTGCTGATTAATTTCTCTTTGATAATTACTGTTGCGTTTAGTAAACTAATGGAAAATGCAATTAAAATATTCACTGTACTAATACAAATTAAATTCAGGTTACTACAGAAACATCACGACTACAGTCTATCTTAACAAAGCATTAAGTGTTTGTGAGACGATTGATCCTATTTAAACACGAATTAGTAGGATATTAGCGACTTTTGACTTCGAAAAGATCTGTATTTATTTCATTTCCTGTCCAATTCGTAAGTATTATGAAAATGTGACATTTCACAGATAAAATTATGTATTCACAACGACAAAAAATATGTCGGCAGAAAACAAAAGTGCCATTATGAATTTTGCAGAACCGTAAGATTTTCGCTCTGACACTAAGGGTTACTGAAAGTAGCAAGACGAATTTTGCTCGAGCTTTGTCTTACGATTCCCTTATTTAGTTTTTGTTTGCCTGCTTGTAGCTGTGCGGCAAAAGAATTAAAATTGTTGCTTTCAGCGAGTCTCGAAAGGCGAACGAAAGCAGCTTGCACCTGGTAGCTAAGCATGTTACCAGGGAACTGGTTTCTTTCCTAAAGTGGGAAGACATCCTTTTGTGGTTGAATTGTTGGCAAATGTCAGTCAGACGTGTGCCGTTGGTATAAGCGTTTCGGTGTGTTGAATTTGTACTAATAAGTTTTCTACAGGTTTTTTTCTGTCCCAAATATAGAGTTGAAGTCTCCCATTAGTATTTTCACGTCATCTTGGTGAATTTTGCTCATAGTATTTTCGAGTGTGTTCCAGAATTTTTCGACATTTTCAGTGTTTTTCTTATTTTCGATGTTGGTGGGGACACGTGCATTGATGAGTGTATATTTTTTACTGGGGATCTGAATGAGCATAGTCATAAGTCGCTTGTTGATGGGCCGGCCGCTGTGGCCGAGCGGTTCTAGGTGCTTCAGTCCGGAACTCCGGAACCGCGCTACTGCTACGGTCGCAGGTTCGAATCCAGCCTCGGGCATGGATGTGTGTGATGTCCATAGGTTAGTTAGGTTTAACTGGTTCTCAGTTCTAGGGGGCTAATGACCTCAGAAGTAGAGTCCCATAGTGCTTTTTTTTTTTTGTCGGTAACCGGGTTGTGTACCACCTGGTCTAAAGTTTACTTTGCTTGCACAGTTCATGTTTGCTTATGTTTCGTTGGTTTGGCTTGGGTGATACCAGGACCGGACAGGACCAGAGGGTGTTGAAGCCTTTGAAAGCAAATACTTTCAGCCAAGCTCATTGGGCTAACAGACGGTGACCAGAGTACCGGTGATTTTCACTCAGACGTGTCTGGATTTTGGGTTCAACAGATTGAGTAGCCGTTCAGGATTGTGTTAGTATTTGGTTCACCCCTAGTATTTGATTTCCTCGGTACCACCCATATGGGGGAGAGTGCCCCTATCCGAAACACGCGATTATTATTATTATTATTATTATTATTATTGTCATTATGTCATCAGCATATCCGATATGGTGTATCTTCCCACCACTGAAATAGATGTGTATTGTTCGATTCAGTATTTCCATCACATAAATGTGGGTTATAATTACGTTACATTGCTGCTTGGAGACATATTTCCCACTTTTTCTTAGACAGTTGCTACCTGTTACTCCATCATAGGAATTTATGTGCGCAGCATTGTTGCAATACAGACGTTCAAATTATCCGATTTCTGTAATTTCATTTCGATACCAGATCGTTCTAATCGGATTGAGCGAGGCAGTCTTCATGTGGGTATCCGACTACGACTCTCATCATATGATAGACTGGGTAAACCACATTCTTAATCGGACTGTTGAATATAGATCACTTATCTATGACAGGCCTTGAATTCCTAAACACCGTGGAAAATAATAATCCAAGGTGCTTATGACATATACGTTATTTAAATATAAATATATGAACTAACGAGATAACAGTTACTTACAGGAGCAGAGACCCATCCATCATATCAGAGCAGTGCGAGATTGGTTTCAGGGCCAAGAGAGGATAAAGCTGTTGCCATTTGTTCCACGATCACCAAGCATGAACCAGATAGAGAATATGTGGGCAGAGGTAACAAGGCCATTGCCACGTGGATCTACAAAAGCAAGCGACCTTTGGACAAATATAGAAATAATATGTTGGGATGTAAACCATCACGCTACACTGTCGACGACATAATGAAATCAAGTCCCCTACGCCTTCGAGAAATCGTACGTAATGATCGTGGTTGGGTTGGTTACTAAAAGTATAAAAAAATTTTCAAATGTGTGTGAAATCTTATGGGACTTAACAGCTAAGTTCATCAGTATCTAAGCTTACACACTACTTAACCTAAATTATCCTAAGGACAAACACACACACTCATGCCCGAGGGAGGACTCGAACCTCCGCCGGTATCAGACACGCAGCCCATGACTGCAGCGCCGCAGACCGTTCGGCTAATCTCGCGCGACTACTAAAAGTATACTCGTACACAAAACCCACGTGGACAATTATCTGATAATCGGTCAAGCTTTGCTTTGTCGCAGCTCTTTAGCATACAATTCCATTTACTTTCAGACTCCACCTTACAAATCTTGCAATGCAAGGTAATTGAAAAAATGTAATGATCAACATACAGTAGTTGTCACCCTCACTGGATTCAATGACTGTGTGTGTGTGTGTGTGTGTGTGTGTGTGTGTGTTTTCGTGTTCATGCACAATCTGAATCAATACTATTAACATTAGAGAGACAATGGTTCAAATGGCTCTGAGCACTATGGGACTCAACTGCTGAGGTCATTAGTCCACTAGAACTTAGAACTAGTTAAACCTAACTAATCTAAGGACATCACAAACATCCATGCCCGAGGCAGGATTAGAACCTGCGACCGTAGCGGTCTTGCGGTTCCAGACTGCAGCGCCTTTAACCGCACGGCCACTTCGGCCGGCATTAGAGAGACAACCAACAATAAATATTGCATGAAATATGGCTGTAAAGTACTTTAATGCGATGGGTAGTTACAAACAGAATTTTCACCCAACCCACATCCTTCATATTACGTTAAGTAAGATGTATTAACTCCATAGTATCGTTAGCAGAGGCAGTGAGCTCTTGTTGTCGAGACTCGCGACAAGCGCAGCGATCACCAGTGCCCAATGCCGCCGCGATTTGTTTATGTCGTCTAAACGTGGACACTGCAGCAGATGCTTCGCCATAAACAGAAAGAAATCACCTTGGCTCTGGCTGCAGTGAGCGGATATCACTGCCTGCGTGTTCTTATAGTAACCAACGTGAGACTCTACTCGCAGGTACCATGGAGCAATTGCAACGGGTATCATGTCATTAGTCATCAGAATATTAACCAGTGATGAAATGTCCACTCCTTTTGAATCCCAAGAAAATAGGAACCTTCTCACAAAGTAATGTGAGGTGATATCAAAATTTATCCAACATACATAAATTAACTGCAGGGTTTTCATGTATGCAGTAGTAGCACACAAGGAAATATTATGTCTTCGAAGCGTATATTTCATTTCCTTCTCTCATATTAACGCCCTTGTTTTAGTATGAAGTGGGAAAATAAACACGAAAAACTTAAGTTCCTGAGAAGCACATAGGTCATTTCCTCTTCTCATATCATAACTTTTGTCTTAGTATGAGGTAAAGAAATAAACACTTTAGGGTTCTGAAACATAATATGACACCAGATTCTTATCGTAGGCGCTATCGGAAACGTAAAAAGCAGGTTGCTGTCCATTCTTTTGTCCAAAAGTCTGTTTCCTTTCAAGCATCACTCACGCTTGGAGATTCTTATTTAAGGACTTGTGAGCATCAAGTTCTTCAGCAGAAGAAGCCTTATATTATTGTGCTAATGACGGTATGGAAAAAATGCAACAAAGACGAGTTTCCCTAGAGCATTGAGGATATTTGGACATGTCTGAAATCAGCAATGACTGCCCGCTGCCACAACACTTCACAGAATCCTTGCGGCAGGCAACACAACTGTGCGTACAGTTCAGACTTCATTCAGTAATACATCATGAGATGGATGGAAACGTCAAATTAACGTTGCTTTCCGAGTCGTATTCAATCCAGAATGAGGTGTTATTGAGGTAGTTGAACGTTCTAGCAATTACACTTCTATAATTCCCATGTGAGTATTTCGATAGCCAAAAGACCCCGTTAGCGTGAAACCATCTGGAACTGCATTAATATCAAACTGCAAAAACTTGAGACAATACATGGACTCTTCTCTTCGCTAGGTGACCTATTACTGATATTTAGGATTCTCTCCGTCCTAGTCGTAATGGAAATGGAACTCAAGAGGCGCATTCCGCTATTCTTGACAAACATGAGAAACCTGTAATCACTGCGAGTTACAACTGCGTGATGATAATGGTTCAGGTTGTCAGTAGTTGTGGTGGTGTTATGCTGTCAAACTGCTTACAGCAACTTTAATGGTGGCGCACATAATTTAGCGCTGACCACCTACTTAAGTAAAGGTAGTGTTGTGGTGTCGTCTCTTGTCTTTGTTTGCCCTCAGCTTGAGTAATCCGATTTAATGAACATAGTATTACTTTCGCGGGCTGCTAATGATACAGTATGACTACAGAGATAGTCGTGCGGGTATTACATTAATTCTGCAATGAATTGCTTAAAAATATTACCCTCAGCTATGCAGCTGGAATGACTCATTACACAGGTACTCTATGTTGCACTTGGTTAAGTGATCAGTTCGCTTCAAAAATGGTTCAGATGGCTCTGAGCGCTATGGGACTTAACGTCTGAGGTCATTAGTCCGCTAGAACTTAGAACTACTTAAACCTAACTAACCTAAGGACATCAGACACACCCATGCCCAAGACTGGAGTCGAACCTGAGACACATAGTCTTTTGGTGGGGCTCAGCCTTTCATGTTGTGGTGTCACGGGCAGACACCACACTTGCTAAGTGGTAGCCTTTAAATCGGCCGCGGCTCGTTGGTATATGTCGGACCCGCGTGTCGCCACTATCAGTGATTGCAGACCGAGCGCCGCCACACGGCAGGTCTAGAGAGACTTCCTAGCACTCTCCCCAGTTGTACAGCCGACTTTGCTAGCGACGGTTCACTGACAAATTACGCTCTCATTTGCCGAGACGATAGTTAGCATAGCCTTCAGCTACGTCATTTGCTACGACCTAGCAAGGTGCCATTATCAATTGCTAGTTATCTTGTGATGCATGTACCGTCAGACCGATGTTCATCAATTATGGATTAAAGTTAAGTATTCCAACAGATACGTACTATTTTTGCTAGTCTCATATCCATGACATGTTCCAGACCTCACGCCAGCCTGCGTGAACTTAAACGCGTGCCTTTCGGCTTCACCTCCTAGTGGCTTGGCTGTTTTTCCAAGTCACAACACATTTCTTCTTAGGAAGTTAACGATAAAGGCATCACAACACGTCACCAGTAACAGTACTGCATAGGAATGCTCGATGCGTGACCCGATGACGTTCAGTAATAGTCACTCCGTTGATTTTTGTTGTTTCGAATTAGAGCATGCAGTACTCCTACACCAGAATTCTGAACTTTGTCTGTTGAATGCAAATGTCGCATGATGCTAAAATGGTAATCTAACACATATATCAGTAGTCGAGACTTCCTTAATGTGGAAAATCCAGACTGTAGCGCCTAGATCCGCTCGGCCACGCAGGCCGGAATACTTGTATACTGACCCATTCGTTATTTGACCAAATATGAAATACAATCTAATTCGCATGTATATGACATGGGTTAGCTCCGGCACGGAGGTATGGCTAAGGATTGGATGCCGTTGGAGTCCCGTTATTTTTATGGCAAGACAAATGTTCGCAAATCACCTCTATTGCCTCAAAAAACAATTGCATCTTAAATATCGAAGGACCGACGTCCACACTGTCACAGCGCGTTGAAATACAGCAACGACGGCAGATGAAAATTTGTGACCGACTGAGCTTCGAACCTAGACCTCCTGCTTACTAGACAGAAGTGCTGACCACTGCACTATTATTTTTTTAAAAAGTTTGAGAAGACTTTCAGCACCACGTAGGCGGAGGCAAAGAGGGCAGGGGTCGAAAATCCGAGGCCTGGCCACAATGCCTCCCCCATAACAGTCACTGAGCAGCTGAATTATTCACATGTATTCCATGTTTGCACTCATATATTCCTTTAAATTGTTGAGCGAAACTGAAGTAGTTACTAACAAGGGAACCTCCCCATCGCACCCCCCTCAGCTTTAGTTATAAGTTGGCACAGTGGATAGGCCTTGATAAACTGAACACAGATCAATTGAGAAAACAGGAAGAAGTTGTATGGAACTGTGAAAAAATAAGCAAAATAGACAAACTGAGTAGTGCATGGGCCACATAAGCAACATCAAGAAGAACGTAAGCTCAGGCGCTCCGTGGTCACGTGGAAGCGTGAGCAGCTGCGGAATGAGGGGTCTTTGGTTCAAGTCTTCCCTCGAGTGAAAATTTTACTTTCTTTATTTTTGCATAGTTATTATCTGTCCGTTCGTTCATTGACGTCTCTGTTCACTGTAATAAGTTTAGTGTCTGTGTTTTGCGACCGCATCGCAAAACCGTGCGATTAGTAGACGAAAGGACGTGCCTCTCCAATGGGAACCGAAAACATTTGATCGCAAGGTCATAGGTCAACCGATTCCTCCACAGGAAAACACATCTGATGTATTCTTTACTACACTGGTGACGGCATGTGCGTCACATTACAGGAATATGATGTCGACCCACGTAACTTGTACACTTGGCGAATGGGTAAAAAGATTCTTCTACCTTGCCCGATTTAGGTTTTCTTGTGGATGTGATCATCGCTCTCAAAAAAGTGATGAAAACATAAGAGTTTGTCACATAAACTGAAAATAAAAAATTAAACTTTTCACTCAATGGAAGATTCGAACCAAGGACCTTTCGTTCCGCAGCTGCTCACGTTACCACGAGACCACGGCGCTGCTGCGTTCCGATGGTCCTTTATGTTGCATATCTTCGCATGAACTACTCAGTTTGTATATTTTTGCATATTTTTTCACAGTTCCACACAACTTCTTCCTGTTTTCTCAATTGATCTGTGTTCAGTTTTTCTAGGCCTATCCACTGTGCCAACTTATAACTAAATCTGAGGGGGGTGCGATGGGGAGGTTCCCTTGTAAGGTAAAATAAATTACAGATTGTCGCCTCCAATGGCGTGCGTTCCTTGTGGAACATAACTTATAACAGCGAACAGGGTGACGGAAAAATAAATAACGAACATTCATTCATAAATACATTTACATTTTAAGTTATTATGCACTGGATGCATATGAGGTCTGTAAGGAAGCCATATATTTTTCAACAAATGGAAGAAGTTTCGGAGCCGGAGGGGTTTTGCCAAATTAGAACAGTTCTGATTTTAGAACCAACGTAAAAGAATATTCCATGAAAAAAAAAATGAAAGGATAGTATTCTGCTTCTAATCAATAAAACTGTCCACCCCTTTGCAGCCCACATAAAGCAATAGAAAAAAATTTTAAACCATTCCTTATATTTGTTATTCTTCTTCATCTTAAAATGTTCTTCTGCAATATAAAACGTGCACTCTTTGTTTTGTTTATTACGACGTAAAACTCAAACTGTCCCAGAAGCCACGAATAACTGTTATTCTTTGCGGACGGGTAACGTTTCCAGTCGGGTCGTAAAGCTTAAGTTATCGGTATACGACTTTCTGCGGTTCTGTTGGTAGTGCTAATTTCTTCCTAGTCCAGTTCCAAATTCTGATTCTATTTTCACATAAGAAGGTGTGCGCTACAGTTTCTACAAGCCCACATTTGTCTCAGTATGGAGATGGTCTCAATTTGATTTTTCATAATCGTTCCGCCGTGGGTATGGTTTCGTTTACAACGTCGCACCATACGGCACTGACTCTAGTTGGTATAATTTTATTGTTGATATTTCTCCAAACGTTCCTCCAGTTTTTTGTGGGTTAATTTATCGGAATTGATTTGTGTAGACGACGTCTGGTAATATAATCATAGACGGTTCTAGTGCTGGTTTGTTCTGGTGGAAGTCTTATACAGCTCCAATCGCCATAGTACTTAAGCCCGTAATCTTGGCTGGCGTGCTACATTAACAGGAGCGTTCCTATCCCCAGGATCTAACGAGAGGAACAGAAGTTTCGTGATGCCTGTCTTAGTGGCACGTATTAGTTTAAAGGCACGTCTTTAATTCCAAGTCCTCTGTTTTGCCTCTGCAAAGTCGGCGTGTGGAAGGATACTTTGAAGATATTTTGTTTCCACACATACCAAGAGGCTACAGCTAATATTTTATGTGTAGTGACCTGCAGTATCGGTAAGACTGCTGCGACATGATAAATTTTGTTAAGTATGTATGTATTTATAAACTGAACTTTCTGAAGTCAGTCTAACGATCGCAAGTCATGGTCCTTCAACAAGGTTCCGATGACATTAAGTTTCCGCTCCCAATTGTTCGTGGCCATGCGCTTGGGATTCGCCCCCCCGGCTATTATTCCACACGCTCGAGGCCACACTGTATTCCCTCGAGGGTTCGGACGATGTCGTGCGTCTAGCCCTGAAAACTTTAGATGACCCGTCGAGACCCAAATAATTATACAGGATGTTTCAGGAGGAATAGTAAATATTGTAGGAGATGGTAGTATAGTCAAATTGCAGAAACAATGACATATAACATGTGTCCAATTTTTATTGAACATACATATAGCTGGGTTGTAGTGTATCTAGAGGTAGCCCTGGATGGAAAAATATTATGAACACCTCACATAAAGAATGTGTTCCACTGCGAAAGATAATCTTATAAGCACTAGAAGCTGCTGTAGAGTAAACTGGGGTCTAAACCCAGTACTTACTGGATATAAACCTCTGCAAAAAGACCACTGATAATTTATAGGCCTATAATATGAACAAAGTCGAACAGAAGGTGGCTGGTAGGGAGTCTGGCAAAGTGCAGAGACTGATCTGCTTTCTCAAACAGATGGAATTAGCAGGACATCCACTCTTGGGATTGATTTTAAGCTAGACATGCCCGCCTTACACCTGTGGCTTAAAATGGAGGCAGCGGCAGGGACATAAAGGCTAAAAATTGGAAATAGCTGGATATAGTTAGAATATACGGAATCCCAAATCAGTATGGCGATGGCTCGGGAAATGCCGACTAACTATACAATAACTTCTAGCTGTTTCAATAAATCTTGCCATGTAGCAGTTGGAGGCAGGGAACAGTGGAGGAACGAACCACTACACTGTGGAGGAGACATAATATAGTGGTTTACTGACAGGTCGAAAACAGATGAAAGTACTGGGTTTGGTGTACTGCCTAGAATCTCTTTAGTGAAGATGGCCACAGTATTACATGACATCTACTCTCAGCATGTGCACGGAGGAAAATTAGAGTAGACCCTACAAAAATCGTAGCATCTACTTTTATTGAGACAGCCAAGCAGCTCTGAAATCTCTATCAGCCCCTGCGACCGAAGGTCGTTGCAGAATGCCATGAAGCATTTTCTCTCGGACATGTCCGAAAGAACAGACACCACACATATATCCATATACAGGGTGTTTCAGGAGGAATAGTAGATATTTTAGCAGGTGGTAGTACAGACGAATTGCATCAAAAAATTCCATATAAATGCGTCCACATTTTATTGAGGACAGAGATACAGCTGTTAGTACGTAACCCTAACAAACTCAAATCAAAGGCAAATGAGGACGTTCAAAGTTGATTTTTAAAAATTCCCCCACCAACTTCAATGCACTTTTGACTTCTCTTGATAACACCACGTGTAGATCTTCTGAGGTCGTCTTTACCTTCTTTTATGAGGGCTGCACTATTCATAATCCGAACGATCAAATCGGCTCTTGGGTTTACTTTTTCTTTGTAGGCTTCGCCTTTAACCATCCCAGCAGGCAAAAATCCAAAGAGAGGGACCTTGAAGGCCAAGAAAGGTGCCCATATCTAATGATACATCTTCCAGAAAACGTTAGGTTTGGATAATGCGTCACCTGACGACTAGAATTTGCAGGAGCCCCGTCATGCTGGAGGAACATAGGCATTCCTGTAGCCAAATGAACCTCTTCCAATAACGCTGGAAGTCATTTTCAAGGAAGTGTAGAAAACTGGGTCCTGTAAGGACCAACATACGAATCGGAAATGTATTGAACCCAGCTGTATGTACGAAATAAAAATTGGACACATGTTATATGGCATTTCTTCCGCAATTTGTCTATACTACCACCCCCTATAATATTTACTGTTCCTCCTGAAACATCTTGTATAATTATTTGGGTCTCGGCGGCTCATCTAAAGTTTTCAGTGCTAGACGCACGACATCGTCCGAACCCACGCGGGAATACAGTGTGGGGACGAGAGAGTGGAATAATGGACGGGGTGCTTGGTCTCATAAGTTCTTATCCTAAATTTACAGAATTTTAAATCCAAAATACTGCATCTCGGTTCTTACAATAGTGCAATAGGTGCGCACTGGTTAGATGTAACTGAAGAGAGACTCCAACTCGGATTGTAGTTAAGGGCGAATGTCAAGCGCATGGCCACGAACAACTGGGAGCGGAAACTTAATGTCATCGGCATCTTGTTGAAGGCCCATGACATGCGATCGTTAGACTGACTTCAGAAAGTTCAGTTTACAAATACATACTTAACAAAATTTATCATGTCGCAGCAGTCTTACCGATACTGCAGGTCACTACACATAAAATATTAGCTGTAGCCTCTTTGTATGTGTTTAAACAAAATATCTTCAAAGTATCCTTCCACACGCCGACTTTGCAGAGGCAAAACAGAGGACTTGGAATTAAAGACGCGCTTTTAAACTAATACATGCCACTAAGAGAGGCACCACGAAACTTCCGTTCCTCTCGTTAGATCCTGGGGATAGGAACGCTCCTGTTAATGTAGCACGCCAGCATAGATTACGTCCCAAAGTTCTATGGCCATTGGAGCTGTATAAGACTTCCACCAGAACAAACCAACACTAGAACCGTCTATGATTATATTACCAGACATCGTCTACACAAACCAATTCCGGTAAATTAACCCACAAAAAACTGTAGGAACGTCTGGAAAAAATATCAACAGAAAAAATTATACGAACTAAGGTCAGTGCCGTATGGTGCGACGTTGTAAACGAAACCATACCCACAGCGGAACGATTATTAAAAATCAAATTGAGACCATCTCGGGCATGGATGTGTCTGGTGTCCTTAGGTTAGTTAGATTTAAGTAGTTCTAAGTTCTAGCGGACTGATCACCTCAGACGTTAAGTCCCATAGCGCTCAGAGCCATTTGAACCATTTTTGAAGTATACAAGTATTTACAAACAGTAGAAGCAGGATTGCAGCGAACTGATCACTTAACCAAGTGCATCATAGAGTACTTGCGTAATGCGTCATTCCAGCTGCATAGCTGAGGGTAATATTTTTAAGCAATTCATTGCAGAATTAATGCAATACCCGCACGACGACCTCTGTAGTCATACTGTATCATTAGCAGCCCGCGAATGTAATACTATTTTCGTTAAATCGGACTACTCAAACTGAGGCCAAATAAAGACAAACTACAACGCCACAACACTATCTTTATTTAAGTAGGTAGTCAGCGCTAAATTATGTGCGCCACCATTATCGTTGCTGTAAGCAGTTTGACAGCATAACACCACCACAATTACTGACAACCTGAACCATTATCATCACCCAGTTGTAACTCGCAGTGATTACAAGTTTCTCATGTTTGTCAAGAATAGCGAAATGCGCCTCTGAAGTTCCATTTCCATTACGCCTAGGACGGAGAGAATCCTAAATATCAGTAATAAGTCACCTAGCGTAGAGAAGAGTCCATGTATTGTCTCAAGTTATTGCAGTTTGATATCAATGCAGTTCCAGATGGTTTCACACTAACGGGTTCTTATGGCTATCGGAATACTCATATGGGAAATATAGACGTGTAATTGCTAGAACGTTCAACTACCTTAATAACACCTCATTCTGGATTGCATACGACTCGGAAAGCAAGGTTAATTTGATGTTTCCATCCATCTCATGACGTCTTACTGAATGAAGTCTGAAGTGCACGCACAGTTGTGTTGCCTGCCGCAAGGATTCTGTGAAGTGTTGTGGCAGCGGGCATTCGTTGTTGAATACAAACATGTGGAAATATCCTCACTGCTCTAGGGGAACTCGTCTTTGTTGCATTTTTTCCATTCCGTAATTAGCACAATAATATAAGGCTTCTTCTGCTGAAGAACTTGATGCTCACAAGTCCTTAAATAAGAATCTCCTAGCGTGAGTAATGCATGAAAGTAAACAGACTTTTGGACAAAAGAATGGACAGCTCCCTGCTTTTTACGTTTCCGATAGCGCCTACGATAAGAATCTGGTGTCTTATTATGTTTCAGAACCCTAAAGTGCTTAATTTTTTACCTAATACTAAAACAAAAGTTATGATATAAGAAGAGGAAAAGACATATGCTTCTCAGGGACTTAAGTTTTTCGTGTTTAGCCGGCCGAAGTGGCCGTGCGGTTAAAGGCGCGGCAGTCTGGAACCGCAAGACCGCTACGGTCGCAGGTTCGAATCCTGCCTCGGGCATGGATGTTTGTGATGTCCTTAGGTTAGTTAGGCTTAACTAGTTCTAAGTTCTAGGGGACTAATGACCTCAGCAGTTGAGTCCCATAGTGCTCAGAGCCATTTGAACCATTTTTTTTCATGTTTATTTTCCCACTTCATACTAAAACAAGGGCGTTAATATGAGAGGAGGAAATGAAATACACGCTTCGAAGACATAATATTTCCTTGTGTGCTACTACTGCATACATGAAAACCCTGCAGTTAATTTATGTATGTTGGATAAATTTTGATATCACCTCACATTACTTTGTGAGAAGGTTCCTATTTTCTTGGGATTCAAAAGGAGTGGACATTTCATCACTGGTTAATATTCTGATGACTAATGACATGATACCCGTTGCAACTGCTCCATGGCACCTGCGAGTAGAGTCTCACGTTCGTTACTATAAGAACACGCAGGCAGTGATATCCGCTCACTGCAGCCAGAGCCAAGGTGATTTCTTTCTGTTTATGGCGAAGCATCTGCTGCAGTGTCCACGCTCAGACGACATAAAAAAATCGCGGCGGCATTGGCCACTGCTGATGGCTGTGCTTGTCGCGAGCCTAGACAACAAGAGCGCACTGTCTCTGCTAACGATACTATGGAGTTAATACATCTTACTTAACGTAATATGAAGGATGTGGGTTGGGTAAAAATTCTGTTTGTAACTTCCCATCGCATTACAGTACTTTACAGTCATATTTCATGCAATATTTATTGTTGCTTGTCTCTCTAATGTTAATATTATTGATTCAGATTGTGCATGAACACGAAAACACACACACACACACACACACACACACACACACACACAGAGTCATTGAATCCAGTGAGGGTGACAACTACTGTATGTTGATCATCACATTTTTTCAATTACCTTGCATTGCAAGATTTGTAAGGTGGAGTCTGAAAGTAAATGGAATTGTATGCTAAAGAGCTGCGACAAAGCAAAGCTTGACCGATTATCAGATAATTGTCCACGTGGGTTTTGTGTACGAGTATACTTTTAGTAGTCGCGCGGGATTAGCCGAACGGTCTGCGGCGCTGCAGTCATGGGCTGCGTGTCTGATACCGGCGGAGGTTCGAGTCCTCCCTCGGGCATGAGTGTGTGTGTTTGTCCTTAGGATAATTTAGGTTAAGTAGTGTGTAAGCTTAGATACTGATGAACTTAGCTGTTAAGTCCCATAAGATTTCACACACATTTGAAAATTTTTTTATACTTTTAGTAACCAACCCAACCACGATCATTACGTACGATTTCTCGAAGGCGTAGGGGACTTGATTTCATTATGTCGTCGACAGTGTAGCGTGATGGTTTACATCCCAACATATTATTTCTATATTTGTCCAAAGGTCGCTTGCTTTTGTAGATCCACGTGGCAATGGCCTTGTTACCTCTGCCCACATATTCTCTATCTGGTTCATGCTTGGTGATCGTGGAACAAATGGCAACAGCTTTATCCTCTCTTGGCCCTGAAACCAATCTCGCACTGTTCTGATATGATGGATGGGTCTCTGCTCCTGTAAGTAACTGTTATCTCGTTAGTTCATATATTTATATTTAAATAACGTATATGTCATAAGCACCTTGGGTTATTATTTTCCACGGTGTTTAAGAATTCAGGGCCTGTCATAGATAAGTGATCTATATTCAACAGTCCGATTAATAATGTGGTTTACCCAGTCTATCATATGATGAGAGTTGTAGTCGGATATCCACATGAAGACTGCTTGGCTCAATCCGATTAGAACGATCTGGTATCGAAATGAAATTACAGAAATCGGATAATTTGAACGTCTGTATTGCAACAATGCTGCGCACATAAATTCCTATGATGGAGTAACAGGTAGCAACTGTCTAAGAAAAAGTGGGAAATATGTCTCCAAGCAGCAATGTAACGTATTTATAACCCACATTTATGTGATGGAAATACCGAATCGTACAATACACATCTATTTCAGTGGTGGGAAGATACACCATATCGGATATGCTGATGACATAATGACAATAATAATAATAATAATATTAATAATAATATTCGCGTGTGGCGTATAGGGGAAACCCTCCCCCATATGGGTGGTACCGAGGAAATCAAATACTAGGGGTGAACCAAATACTAACACAATCCTGAACGGCTACTCAGTCCGTTGAACCCAAAATCCAGACACGTCTGAGTGAAAATCACCGGTACTCTGGTCACCGTCTGTTAGCCCAATGCGCTTGGCGGAAAGTATTTGCTTTCAACGGCTTCAACACCCTCTGGTCCTGACCGGTACTGGTGTCGCCCAAGCCAAACCAATGAAACACAACCAAACACGAACTATGCAAGCAAAGTCAACTTCACCCCAGGTGGTACACACCCCGGCTGTCGAAAAAAAAAAAAAATCGTTCAAATGGCTCTGAGCACTAGGGACTCAACTTCTGAGGCCATTAGTCCCCTAGAACTTAGAACCAGTTAAACTTAACTAACCTAAGGACATCACACACATCCATGCCCGAGGCTGGATTCGAACCTGCGACCGTAGCAGTCGCGCGGTTCTGGACTGAAGCACCTAGAACCGCTTTGCCACAGCGGCTGGCCCATCATCAAGCGACTTATGACTATGCTCATTCAGAGCTCCAGTAAAAAATATACACTCATCAATGCACGTGTCCCCACCAACATCGAAAATAAGAAAAACACTGAAAATGTCGAAAAATTCTTGAACACACTCGAAAATACTATGAGCAAAATTCACCAAGATGACCTGAAAATACTAATGGGAGACTTCAACTCTCTATTTGGGACAGGAAAAACCTGTAGAAAAATCATTGGTACAAATGCAACACACCGAAACGCTTAGACCAACGGCACACGTCTGACTGACATTTGCCAACAATTCAACCACAAAAGGATGTTTTCCCACTTTAGGAAAAAAAAACAGTTCCCAAAAAAAATGGATCAAATGGCTCTGAGCACTATGGGACTTAACTTCTGTGGTCATCAGTCCCCTAGAACTTAGAACTACTTAAACCTAACTAACCTAAAGACATCACACACATCCATGCCCGAGGCAGGATTCGAACCTGCGACCGTAGCAGCCCCGCGGTTCCGGACTGCGCGCCTAGAACCACTAGACCACCGCGGCCGGCAAAACAGTTCCCAGGTACCATGCTTAGCTACCAGGTGCAAGCTGCTTTCGTTCGTCTTTCGAGACTCGCTGAAAGCCAAATTTTTAATTATTTTGTAGCACAGCTACAAGCAGGCAGATAAAAACTCAATAAGGGAATCGTAAGACAACGCTCGTGCAAAATTCGTCTTGCTACTTTCAGTAACTCTTAATGTCAGAGCGAAACCCTTATGGTGCTGCCAAATTCATAATGGCAGTTTTGTTTTCTGCCGACATTTTTTTTTGTTGTTGTGAATACATAATTTTATCTGTGAAATGTCACATTTTCATAATACTTACGAACTGGACAGGAAATGAAATAATTACAGATCTTTTCGAAATCAAAAGTCGCTAATATCCTACTAATTCGTGTTTAAATAGGATCAATCATCTCACAGACACTTAATGCTTTGTTAAGATAGACTGTAGTCGTGATGTTTCTGTAGTAAGCTGAATTTAATTTGTATTAGTACAGTGAATATTTTAATTCCATTTTCCATTAGTTTACTAAACGCAACAGTAATTATCAAAGAGAAATTAATCAGCAGCAGAATTTTCTTTTACGATATCTAAAACGATCTGACAATGCTAAAGTTGTTTACAAATTCTACGCCTGTAGAAACCTACTGGTTCTAATGATGTCATTAAACCATAGTAGTTTTAAGAATATTTTCGTCTAGAAATGAATTGCCTTGACGGTTGATCGATCAAGAGCGGGAAAGGTAAAATTTTACAAATATAAGACGAGAGGGACAAGTGCTTGAGGGAGGACTTCCCTATCAATACAAGTGCCTGAGAGACGATTTTCCTATCAAACTCCTGGATAGTTTTGATTCTCAAATCAACATAGTGCGTTATCATGCAGTAGCACAGGTGATGTAGTTTTTTTGCTGGATTTTCTTACACTGCGACCGAAAGGTGTCTCAGTTGTTGGCAACAAATTCCAGCTGTGTTGCACACACCCTGGGGGCAGAATTCGTAGCCCAAAAGACTTTGGGATTTATCAGATGTAAAATATTATGTTCACGCTACTCTGTCCTCGAGTTTACGTCTTTTGGTGGGGCTCAGCCTTTCATTTTGTGGTGTCACCGGCAGACACCACACTTGCTAAGTGGTAGCCTTTAAATCGGCCGCGGCCCGTTGGTATATGTCGGACCCGCGTGTCGCCACTATCAGTGATTGCAGACCGAGCGCCGCCACACGGCAGGTCTAGAGAGACTTCCTAGCACTCTCCCCAGTTGTACAGCCGACTTTGCTAGCGACGGTTCACTGACAAATTACGCTCTCATTTGCCGAGACGATAGTTAGCATAGCCTTCAGCTACGTCAATTGCTACGACCTAGCAAGGCGCCATTCTCAATTGCTATTTATCTTGTGATGCATGTACCGTCAGATCGATGTTCATCAATTATGGATTAAAGTTAAGTATTCCAACAGATACGTACTATTTTTGCTAGTCTCATATCCATGACATGTTCCAGACCTCACGCCAGCCTGCGTGAACTGAAACGCGTGCCTTTCGGCTTCACCTCCTAGTGGCTTGGCTGTCTTTCCAAGTCACAACACATTTCTTCTTAGGAAGTTAACGATAAAGGCATCATAACACGTCACCAGTAACAGTACTGCATAGGAATGCTCGATGAGTGACTTGATGACGTTCAGTAATAGTCACTCCGTTGATTTTTATTGTTTCGAATTAGAGCATGCAGTACTCCTACACCAGAATTCTGAACTTTGCCTGTTGAATGCAAATGTCGCATGATGCTAAAATGGTAATCTATCACATATATCAGTAGTCGAGACTTCCTTAATGTGGAAAATCATTCATGATAGAACGACCTTTGTTGGAACACGAATATCTTTTTCTGCCGTATTTTTCCCAAAAGCACTCGCTCCAAACACAGTTCAAATCTTTCTAGCTGCCTCCTCTGCATTCACCCCTCTGTTATACCAAAAGTAAACGTTGTGTTGCAGATGTTGCATCTTTTTCCGCTTGCGACTCAACATTAAAATGCTTAACTGCAGTTGATGATTTTCAAGTATGCAAAATCCAATGCTTAACTGCAAGGTGATAACTAGAACTTCAAATTCGAAAATGGTAGTTGGTACATATACTGACAGCGTGGCGCTGCTTTCACATGGGCGGCGCCGGATTTCGGGAGGCGGGTGGCGTCTGGCCGGTGGCCGGTAGCCGCTGCAGCGCGAGGAAACGCTCGAGCGTAAGCTGTTATGATGGCGACGCAGCCACGAGCTGTCCTGCGGAGTTATTTCTGGAATACTTGTTATTGCTGGTGGGTAGAATGTTAAGCGATTTGTCTTCGATGCTCAATCAGACTCGTAACTTTAGACCGAAGTGTGGTAAAAAAATTCAAATACAAAAAAAAAACAAAAAACAGTTGGACGCGAACAGTCGACCATAAGTTTAAAATGCACGAAGATTACCACTCTTTTTTGCATTTTGTTAATTGTTGTTCGTTTTGTTCGGTCGTTGCGGACGTCTCAAGACATCCTGTTCAAGTTCGGTGATTGATCCTTCCACTCAATTTTTTTATTACAGAGCCCAATCGGCTCTCTGGCCGAACACGCTGAGCTACCGTGTCGGCAACCACTAGACCACGGGCTCCCATAATCCGAGAACATCTCGGAGGTAGACAACACTTCCTCCTAACACTTCCGCATCTAACAGTGTCGCCAGATTGTGCAGATGGCCGCAACTTAGAGTTGTCAGGGGCGGTCAGTTTTATTGGCCACGTTAAGTGAACGACTCGGACTTAGTCTCTGTGGCGGCCGGCCGGCGGTCAGTTTTTATGTCTACAACTGTACGCCAATGTGTTTCATTCACATATCTGTGTGGCGCTAAAGTGTGGTTATGGATAATACATATGATCAGAATGCAAATCTAACATCATAAATAAAGAGAGGGAAATGAATTAGGCGTCTTTCATCTTCCGTAACATCAAAAAATCATTCACCAGAAGTAAATAACTTGTTAGCAACATCAGATGATATTAACAGCTTGCCGGCGCGGGTTAGCCGTGCTTTCACCGGCGTCATATCGCAGATCGCCCGGTGCTTGCGCCGGCGGTCAGTTTTTGTGTCTGAGACTGTAGACTTGAGATATTTCGTTTCCCATGAAATGGTGGCAGACGATTCTGTGGCGTCTTCGAAGCGCGAGCTTGGTCAGTGCAAGATATCTCAGCACAGCTGAGCGAACGTTTTCTTCCTGCTGCTAGTCTAATGGACAATGGCAATACTGTAGAATACTTTCGACAACTATGTGACCATCGATTTATGTTCGTGAGTGGTATATAATTATGTTAGTAAATTCACTCGATACTTGTATGTTCTTTAAATTACATTTGCTACATGATTCGCATTGAAGACGTAGTAAATGTATGTTATTTGGTCGAGGAAGCACGTTCCAACATAAATTGATGCTTACATTGACATTTATGTTGCGAATTAGTCGTCTTATCCATCACATGGGTAACGAGGATGCTCCGTTTTCCTACAGTTGTTTCATAACTAACAAGGGAACCTCCCCATCACACCCTCCTCAGATTTAGTTATAAGTTGGCACAGTGGATAGGCCTTGAAAAACTGAACACAGATCAATCGAGAAAACAGGAAGAAGTTGTGTGGAACTATAAAAAAAAATAAGCAAAATATACAAACTGAGTAGTCCATGCGCAAGATAATCAAAATCAAGGACAGTGTGAGGTCGGGAGCGCCGTGGTCGCGTGGTTAACGTGAGCAGCTGCGGAAAGAGAGGTCCTTGGTTCAAGTCTTCCCTGGAGTTTGTCGTTTAATTTTTTATTTTGAGACAATCGTCACCACTCGTACTGTTTATCAACAAATGTAGGAAATAATCATACAAATGTTCGACAATCGCTCGATCCCTTAAGGAACTTTCCGATGCCTTACAGTTCGGAAAATATTCATTGACATTGTTATTGAAGTCGCGAGCTATATTTGCGGGATTCATATTGCCCGCGGAATGCATCTCACGTATTTAATGCACTCTCGTCCAAAGTAGCGAACAGTCAACTGCCAGCCAGGGAGCCTCGTTAGGAGGAATACTCTCTCTTCCGTGCGCTGTAGTCGACTGACGTCATGTGTTTCGATGTTTGTTTAGGTGTAGCGTCCTCATACTACGGCGCAGTTACCTCGCATCGGACGGACGGACGCACAGATAATAACTGTCTGAAAATAAAAAAAAAAATAAACTTTTCATTCGAGTGAAGACTTGAACCGAGGACCTCTCGTTCCGCAGTTGCTAACGCTAACCACGGGATCACGGCGCTCCTGAGCTCACCTATTCCTTGTTGTTGCCCATCTTGCGCATGGACTACTCAGTTTGTATATTTTGCTAATTTTTTTCATAGTTCCACACAACATCTTCCTGTTTTATCGATTGATCTGTATTCAGTTTTTCAAGGCCTATCCACTGTGCCAACCTATAACTAAATCTGAAATGGATAGGTTAAAGTTAGATATAGTGGGAATTAGTGAAGTTCGGTGGCAGGAGGAACAAGACTTCTGGTCAGGTGACTACAGGGTTATAAACACAAAGTCAAATAGGGGTAATGCAGGAGTAGGTTTAATAATGAATAGGAAAATAGGAGTGCGGGTAAGCTACTACAAACAGCATAGTGAACGCATTATTGTGGCCAAGATAGATACGAAACCCACACCTAATACAGTAGTACAAGTTTATATGCCAACTAGCTCTGCAGATGACGAAGAAATTGGAGAAATGTATGATGAAATAAAAGAAATTATTCAGATAGTGAAGGGAGACGAAAATTTAATAGTCATGGGCGACTGGAATTCGAGTGTAAGAAAAGGGAGAGAAGGAAACGTAGTAGGTGAATATGGATTGGGGCTAAGAAATGAAAGAGAAAGCCGCCTGATAGAATTCTGCACAGAGCACAACTTAATCATAGCTAACACTTGGTTTAAGAATCATGATAGAAGGTTGTATACATGGAAGAACCCTGGAGATACTAAAAGGTATCAGATAGATTATATAATGGTAAGACAGAGATTTAGGAACCAGGTTTTAAATTGTAAGACATTTCCAGGGCAGATGTGGACTCTGACCACAATCTTTTGGTTATGAACTGTAGATTAAAGCTGAAGAAACTGCAAAAAGGTGGGAATTTAAGGAGATGGGACCTGGATAAACTGAAAGAACCAGAGGTTGTACAGAGTTTCAGGGAGAGCATAAGGGAACAATTGACAGGAATGGGGGAAAGAAATACAGTAGAAGAAAAATGGGTAGCTTTGAGGGATGAAGTAGTGAAGGCAGCAGAGGATCAAGTAGGTAAAAAGACGAGGGCTAGTAGAAATCCTTGGGTAACAGAAGAAATATTGAATTTAATTGATGAAAGGAGAAAATATAAAAATGCAGTAAATGAAGGAGGCAAAAAGGAATACAAACGCCTCAAAAATGAGATCTACAGGAAGTGCAAAATGACTAAGCAGGAATGGCTAGAGGACAAATGTAAGGATGTAGAGGCTTATCTCACTAGGGGTAAGATAGATACTGCCTACAGGAAAATTAAAGAGACCTTTGGAGATAAGAGAACCACTTGTATGAACATCAAGAGCTCAGATGGAAACCCAGTTCTAAGCAAAGAAGGGAAAGCAGAAAGGTGGAAGGAGTATATAGAGGGTCTATACAAGGGCGATGCACTTGAGGACAACATTATGGAAATGGAAGAGGATGTAGATGAAGATGAAATGGGAGATACGATGCTGCGTGAAGAGTTCGACAGAGCACTGAAAGACCTGAGTCAAAACAAGGCCCCCGGAGTAGACAACATTCCATCGGAACTACTGACGGCCTTGGGAGAGCCAGTCCTGACAAAACTCTACCATCTGGTGAGCAAGATGTATGAAACAGGCGAAATACCCTCAGACTTCAAGAAGAATATAATAATTCCAATCCCAAAGAAAGCAGTAGTTGACAGATGTGAAAATTGCCGAACAATCAGTTTAATAAGTCACAGCTGCAAAGTACTAACACGAATTCTTTACAGACGAATGGAAAAACTAGCAGAAGCCGACCTCGGGGAAGATCAGTTTGGATTCCGTAGAAATACTGGAACACGTGAGGCAATACTGACCCTACGACTTATCTTAGAAAAAAGATTAAGGAAAGGCAAACCTACGTTTCTAGCATTTGTAGACTTAGAGAAAGCTTTTGACAATGTTGATTGGAATACTCTCTTTCAAATTCTAAAGGTGGTAGGGGTAAAATACAGGGAGCGAAAGGGTATTTACAATTTGTACACAAACAGATGGCAGTTATATGAGTTGAGGGCATGAAAGGGAAGCAGTGGTTGGGAAGGGAGTAAGACAGGGTTGTAGCCTCTCCCTGATGTTATTCAATCTCTATATTGAGCAAGCAGTAAAGGAAACAAAAGAAAAATTTGGAGTAGGTATTAAAATCCATGGAGAAGAAATAAAAACTTTGAGGTTAGCCGATGACATTGTAATTCTGTCAGAGACAGCAAAGGACTTGGAAGAGCAGTTGAACGGAATGGATGGTGTCTTGAAGGGAGGATATAAGATGAACATCAACAAAAGCAAAACGAGGATAATGGAATGTAGTCGAATTAAGTCGGCTGATGCTGAGGGTATTAGATTAGGAAATGAGACACTTAAAGTAATAAAGGAGATTTGCTATTTGGGGTGCAAAATAACTGATGATGGTCGAAGTAGAGAGGATATAAAATGTAGACTGGCAATGGCAAGGAAAGCGTTTCTGAAGAAGAGAAATTTGTTAACATCGAGTATAGATTTAGGTGTCAGGAAGTCATTTCTGAAAGTATTTGTATGGAGTGTAGCCACGTATGGAAGTGAAACATGGACGGTAAATAGTTTGGACAAGAAGAGAATAGAAGCTTTCGAAATGTGGTGCTACAGAAGAATGCTGAAGATTGGATGGGTAGATCACACAACTAATGAGGAAGTATTGAATAGGATTGGGGAGAAGAGAAGTTTGTGGCACAACTTGACCAGTAGAAGGGATCGGTTGGTAGGACATGTTCTGAGGCATCAAGGGATCACCAATTTAGTATTGGAGGGCAGCGTGGAGGGTAAAAATCATAGGGGGAGACCAAGAGATGAATACACTAAGCAGATTCAGAAGGATGTAGGTTGCAGTAGGTACTGGGAGATGAAGAATCTTGCACAGGATAGAGTAGCATGGAGAGCTGCATCAAACCAGTCTCACGACTGAAGACCACAACAACAACAACGGCGTTGCCAGTTTACATACTGTGCATGTAACACACAATAAATGCGTTGGATGCCTCCTGTGATCAGTATACTTGAAAAACGTTTGTTGTCATCGTAATTTATGTAACTGGCTCTCTGACTTCCAATTTGACAATTTGTGGAAAAATTGTTTACCTTGCTAGTCCTAGTTTCAAACATTGTCTGACAGAAAACGTAGGCATGAAGGAGTCAGTACAAGCAATTATTCGCTATTATAGCAATCTTTTGAATCCACTGGACACTTGAATTCTCTATATTGATTCTGAGAGTTTTGTTATTCTCTTGTTATTTACTGTCTCAATGTCATCCGTGAGAATAAAATTAAAGGCAGTTGTATTAGGTTCTTGATCTATAAACTATGATTTAATATTCTGCGCTGCTAAATAAATTTTGAAGGTTATATTCTTTACGTAAAACAGAGTATCGGTTTCAGTCCTAGGATTGACGATAAACTTCAGAAATACAATTACAGAGTAGTGGCATATCGATTATGGCTCCTCACCATCAACAATAGTTGTTACCCATAGTTTCGTATTTGCTATTTTACCGTCGGTACCCTTTAGAGACCAACCTGATCTTTCCACAATGCCATTTTTGACTTGCTTCTTAATATGTCCTATAACTACAAATTTGTTGAAAATATTAACTGTTAAATACGCTATTCCACAAATTAAAAACTTCCACTTATTCTTCATATCTTGAAACTTACTACTGTTGACTTTCACTGAAGAAAAGATACATAATAATAAAATTAAATCAAAGATTAGAATGTCAAAGCATATTGTGAATGGTTAAAATGAAATGAACTAAAAATCATCTTCTTGTCTAAAACAAGTTAATCTTCCAGAGAACTTCGGCACCTCTCAAAATTTCTTACACCTCTGATGTTTAGCCGCATGTGGACAAATAGTGGGTCTCATGATGCAGCACTGTTTAGCCGTCACAAAATAAAGTCTCAAAAATCAGTAAATAAAACTATTCTTCTACTGTTGCTCCGAATCGCATATACCAACCGCCCTCTGCTGCGACAACGACTCAAAGTCTATTGGGTATTTGATTTTTCTCTGCTTTTTCGGGCCTCCTTACATCTCGTTCTAGCCCAACCTTTGTTCTCCAATTACGCCTTCATCGGCGAGCTTCTCCTCAATATTTTTCATTTGTGCTGAGTTGTTTTGTACACTTCTTGCATATACACGTGTGTCATGTATTTATAGAGACTGCATGAATATATAAGGTGAGTATTTCTTCTCTTATCAAATTAATTAAATATTACACATCTTGCTGTGAATTAATTTGTTTGTCCACATTCCACTTACTGCGTTTCCTTAAAGTTTTATAAAATATACGTCTGTAAAAAAAAATTGAAACATCTGTTGCAGCTGATTGGTTAAGGGCCGAAATAAAAAACAACTCTACTGATGCTGCTTCGTATCGCGTATAGCCTCCTTCGGCTTCCACAACGGCTCGAAGTCTGTTGGGCATTGAGCCCACAACTAGAGCCACATAACTAGGAGATTAAAGTAATTCATTCCAAGAGTCATGAATTACATCAGAAAGCTGTCGGCGAGTCGACTGTGACTGAGCCTTTTCTCGTATTACTCTGACCATTTCTGCCCAAATATTCTCAATGGGATTCATGTCAGCTCCTTTATGTGGCCATTCCATTACAGTAAAATTACTATGGTCGTCGAACCACCTCTTAACCACACGTGCCACATGAATAGGCGAGCGATCTTGTTGGAACATGATCTGATCATCGCCAAATCTTGCTGTCACAGAGGGCAACATCACGTTCTCCAGAACTGATATGTTATTGCGCGCATCGAATCTTCCTTCCACTTCCCACAGGAGCCCACAACCTTCGGCCAATATCCATGCCCATTCCGTTACCGACTCCCTGCCACTCCTTCGGAAACTGTAAATATATTTTCGATTATACCTAGCACCTTCAGGCCGGTAAACAAGTACTTTTCCGGTTGATGCCGTAGAGAAAACTTTTTCGTCCGTGAAAATCACTCGCCTCCAAAACTGGAGCTTCTCTGTCGGAAACAGCCAATGTCTCTTTCACAGCAGCGCTTCTTGCTCTCAGTCCACCTGCCCTTAGACGACGAGTGACGGTCTTACTGCTAACATTGAGACCCAAAGTTTGCTGAATTTGTCGTGCGTTGACAAATGGGTGGTCCTCACTGAAACGGCGTATTTGCTGATCCTGAGCTGCTGTTCTTTTGCGGCGACGGCCATGAGGCCTCCCATTCTGGTTACCACTCTCTTCCTTTCGTTTGATCCACCTGGCTACCGTCAACTTGTGAAGACCCATAGTTCTTGCTATATAGCCATTTGAAGATGCCTCTGCAAGGAATGCTATTATAGCGCCCTTGTGTGCCTTAGCCAGATGGGCCATTTAGCGTCGACTGAATGATTCGTCGCGGTTAATATCTGCTGCGGAAACAGCGCTA
The DNA here is from genome assembly GCF_021461395.2 of Schistocerca americana. Taxonomy (NCBI): domain Eukaryota; kingdom Metazoa; phylum Arthropoda; class Insecta; order Orthoptera; family Acrididae; genus Schistocerca; species Schistocerca americana. The sequence goes on along the minus strand of NC_060119.1, from coordinate 156,585,555 downwards.
GCAGGAAACAGACTGCCTCCTCCACGATGGGAGCCACAACGCAGTGGCCAAGTATGTGTAACACGGAAATCGATGGCATAAACGAGAGATCACAAGCCCGTACCCATGTCATTACATAGTGGAGCAACTTAGAATCTGTAATTTTTCTCAGAAGGGACTGGTCCACTCTTGTCATGTCTTATCCTGATAAATATTACATGAAATGAAATGTTTACGTTTTGCATATGCGGCAGGCCTAACGCAAGAAACATTTCTGAAATATCTAAGGCAACCTGAAGAACACTTCGTGAATTTTAGCTGTAGAAGGTTGCCTTATGAGAAGGAAAACGTGTTTATCCCCGCTTGGCGTGTTTCGAAGTGGCGCAGTTTACTCTGAGGCATACATAATTCTCGTCGGGCGTAAGAAGCGACTCGACTAACGAGGGGAACTCGCCAGGTGTCATAGGCTGATTGTCCGGAAACTTTGCTCAGTGAAGGAGAGGACAAAATAAGCGAACATGTGTTTCGACTTATCTGCAGACACTCGACCGTTTCCGAGAAAACTACGGTCAAAGTTATCAACGCGCTGTTGCTATAGTGTAGATACCTTCTGCAGCCCGGTAGCGTTCTCGCTTCCCACGCCCGGGTTCCCGGGTTCGATTCCCGGCGGTGTCAGGGATTTTCTCTGCCTGGTGATGACTGGGTGTTGTGTGATGTCTTTAGGTTAGTTAGGTTTAAGTAGTTCTAAGTTCTAGGGGACTGATGACCATAGATGTTAAGTCCCATAGTGCTCAGAGCCATTTGAACCTTCTGCAGCCGAGAACGCAATTGAAGCGGTGGCTCAGTGGCTACCGTCGTTCCTTCTTAACTTTGATTCCCGTGTTCGAGACCATATTTTTTTTTATTATTATTTTTTCCTGCCTCTCTATCAGAATTATCTACGAATGTTTTTTTCTAATTTATGTCGAAATAATGTTGTCATTATTCGCCAATTAACTTTATGTGTAATTAATGAATTAAATGAATAATAAACGAATGAGACAAGTTGATCTAAAATCATCTGGTCTGCCTCATGTATCGTTATATCCAAATGGTTTATAAATGTTAATCTACATTCAGATCCGATGATGGCACCTTTAGTGTGTTGAAACCGGCTATCCAGTAAACAGTATTTAAGCGATTTTGGCTTCTGAATTGTTTCTACAACAGAGTGATCGCCTCACTACGCACTATGTGTTCCCTTTTTAACTTATTTCTTTACACAGTAAATTAACTGACGAACAACGACAACAGTGTTTCAACATAAATTGGAATAAACATTCGTAGATAATTCAGAGAGTGAGCGGGGAAAAAAGGAAAAACCGGGTTTCGAACTCACAGCGCGAAGTTCCGAAGTCGCTATGGTGGCCGCAGAGCCACCGCTTCAGTTGAATCCTTACCCGCTAAGAAGTATCTACACTATAGCAACAGCGCAATGAAAACTTTGATCGTCGTTTTCTCAGAAGCGATAGAGTGTAAACAGATAAGCCGAGACACGTGTTCGCTTATTTTGTCCCCTCTTTCACTGAGCGAAGTTTCAGCAAGATCGGGGTATGACACTTGGCGTGTCCCCTGGTAAGTGGCGTGCGTTAGGATTCAGTAGACAGAATGCGTCCACTTTCCTCGACTACTCATTAACATGTTTGGAAACTTTCTTACTTGTAGTGGGACTTTGCATTATGAGGGCTGATATTCCTGATAACGATCTACTAATGGACTTTGCTCCTATTTTACGTTACTGTGTAGTAGACCTACTGCAACTACTTAAACCGGTAATGTTTGTCTATTTGGATACTCCGCTTCTTAGTTGCTACATTTCGCTATAACATTTTCCTTTGTTTCAAAACGGCAAGTTAAGATGACCACTGCAACTTGGCAACATCAGTAACAATTTAATACTTTGAAACAGTTATGTGTGGTGTACGAGGAGTGTACTCTGTTGAATGAGGAATACATTAAACACGAAAGCTGCGTCCAATACAATAATTAACTTTCGGTGACATGACAAAACACAAGTCGAAGCACTGTCAGTTCATCTCAGTACCTACTAAAACTAAAACTAGATCGATCGAAAACATACTCTTGCAGGGGAGGCAAACAAATGACTGCGTTTTATTGTCAGGAATACGCAACAGGCCAACTGAAAACACTGCCTACACTACGTTTGTCCGTCCACTGCTATAATATCCTTGTCAGACGTGATTGACTGTGCACGCAAAAACGTCCAAGGAACGGTAGCACGATTTGTAATGTCACGAAGTAGGGGAGAGAGGGTCCCAGATTTGATAATCGAATTGGGGTAACAGTCATGAAAACAAAATCGTTTGTCGTTGCCGCGAGATCTTTTCACGAAATTTCAATCACCAACATCTGTTTTGAATGCCAAAACATTATCTCCTCGGGAACTTACACAAGAAGAAACCATAGTAATAATGTAAATCAAGGCTCGCAAGAAAAGATTTAAGTGGTCTTTTTTCCCGCAGACTGTTAATGAGTGGGACGGTAGAGAAATAGTCCGAACCTTCTGCCAGGCACGTAAGTCTGGATTGCAAAGAAATCCTGTTGATGTAGTCATGTAGATATAGCAACGAAATTATGTTGTAATTGCGACATGTGACTTTCATTTGATTTGAACATCGAAGTTGTTTGCTGTTTATTTACTTTTTGTTCATTAGTTTCAGCCATATACGAACACCTAGGCGCGTTAAATTGATATTGAAATAAAGTGTCATGCGTGGACCAATAACAACAAATTCTTTACCTACTTGTTATGGTACTGCAGTATCTGGCAGCGTCTTCAGAAGTGGATATCGCATACGACGTTCCTACGGTGTTTATAAATGGATATTGCAGACGACATCGAACAAAGTTTGAATGTAGCTTCGTAAAAGACCCGTGATCAAACGATCTGAGTTGCTGGCGAATACAGTTTATCCTCACTAGACAGTATACATTATCATTATACATGAGGTGAATAGGGTTTCACCGGGTGCGGTGGTCGAGCGGTTCCAGGCGCTTCAGTCACGAACCGCACGGCTACTTCAGTCGCAGGTTGGAATCCTACCTCGGGCATAGATGTCTGTGATGTCTTAGGCTAGCTAGGTTTAAGTAGTTATAGGTTTGTTTGGTCGCATAGTTCTTGAAGCCATTTTTTGACCTTTCGCGTAAATTTTCTTTACATAAACAGCCGTATCTTTAGATTGCGTTGACATAGAAGCTCACTTTTTTACACCACGAAGGGACCGGTTGCCGCAAGAAGTGCGGTACATTTCCGCTTATTATGTCTACCCGTTCTGGAGGTAAACGGGTTTTAAGGGTTAGGTAGACCGATAGACTGTCAAGAAAGTGAGACTAGTAGGGTTCCGTTTTTACCGGTTTAGGTGACGAAATCCTAACAACGAAAACAGCTATGACAGCTACTGAAGATGAGGGCCGAATAAATAACACCCCCTACTCTTTATTCGAAATGTGCTAGTTGCAGTCGATACATCAGCATATTAATCGTAGCTACGTTTTCGATCCAAATCACGTTTACAGGAATGTAAATAGAATCCATTTGTCTATACACGCGGTAATTCACATCCCAGTATTAATGCCACCGCCTTTTAGAAGTGCGAACATTCCCATTGCTAGCCAGCTTAAGAAACACTTCGGCTAATGAACGTTTTCTGGCTGTGGCTAGTCTAGTGGAGAATTCGAAACAGTGTAGAATACCTTTGGCAGCTATGTAGCCGTTTATTTCCTGGGGCGGTGCAGAATTATCCTACTAAATTTACTCTCTAATAATAGTATTTTGTTATTACGATAAACATCCCGAATGATTGTCACATAAGCGGTGATATAAAGAAACAAAATTCATGCTTTTGAGTCCAGAAAGCTCTATGCAACAGAAACTGCAGATCAATTTGCCATTTTCATTGCGAAATTTCCGGTTTATTCGTGTCTGGGGTAATAATAGGGGGCTGTTTGCCTGGGTTGTCTGCTAGCATAGTGAAAGGAAGGTCTGGTTTGTTTTCGGTTTTAATCTCGATGGAGGCAGGTAGAATATCATTAAAGCAATTTTAAGAAATTCTCGCACCCTTTATTCTGTACTGGCGCCCTGTGGATGTCAATATGACACACTTGTAAAATTTCATACGTGTTACTGCCTACTTTTTCCGCTTCTGTCAATAATGGAATTCACTTAAGTGTGTCAATGAATGATTTTTAACTGAGTTTCGTTATGAATCTTCACGCATTGCTAAACTTGCACACTTTCATGGTAGGTCAGCAACGGTAATCCAGTATGACAGGTTTGAACGTTCACACACACTGTTTCGCGGCCGAATGCGGATAATATTTTGCTAATTCGTAACGGTCTGGGGTTCTTTGTCTTACTAAAACAGTTATGTTATCTCGATAAGCTGAAATTCATTTTTTTGGTACAGTTCATACCAATTAGCGTTGCTTCTTTCAGTTCTGTCTTATACACTCCTGGAAATTGAAATAAGAACACCGTGAATTCATTGTCCCAGGAAGGGGAAACTTTATTGACACATTCCTGGGGTCAGATACATCACATGATCACACTGACAGAACCACAGGCACATAGACACAGGCAACAGAGCATGCACAATGTCGGCACTAGTACAGTGTATATCCACCTTTCGCAGCAATGCAGGCTGCTATTCTCCCATGGAGACGATCGTAGAGATGCTGGATGTAGTCCTGTGGAACGGCTTGCCATGCCATTTCCACCTGGCGCCTTAGTTGGACCAGCGTTCGTGCTGGACGTGCAGACCGCGTGAGACGACGCTTCATCCAGTCCCAAACATGCTCAATGGGGGACAGATCCGGAGATCTTGCTGGCCAGGGTAGTTAACTTACACCTTCTAGAGCACGTTGGGTGGCACGGGATACATGCGGAAGTGCATTGTCCTGTTGGAACAGCAAGTTCCCTTGCCGGTCTAGGAATGGTAGAACGATGGGTTCGATGACGGTTTGGATGTACCGTGCACTATTCAGTGTCCCCTCGACGATCACCAGTGGTGTACGGCCAGTGTAGGAGATCGCTCCCCACACCATGATGCCGGGTGTTGGCCCTGTGTGCCTAGGTCGTATGCAGTCCTGATTGTGGCGCTCACCTGCACGGCGCCAAACACGCATACGACCATCATTGGCACCAAGGTAGAAGCAACTCTCATCGCTGAAGACGACACGTCCCCATTCGTCCCTCCATTCATGCCTGTCGCGACACCACTGGAGGCGGGCTGCACGATGTTGGGGCGTGAGCGGAAGACGGCCTAACGGTGTGCGGGACCGTAGCCCAGCTTCATGGAGACGGTTGCGAATGGTCCTCGCCGATACCCCAGGAGCAACAGTGTCCCTAATTTGCTGGGAAGTGGCGGTGCGGTCCTCTACGGCACTGCGTAGGATCCTACGGTCTTGGCGTGCATCCGTGCGTCGCTGCGGTCCGGTCCCAGGTCGACGGGCACATGCACCTTCCGCCGGCCACTGGTGACAACATCGATGTACTGTGGAGAACTCACGCCCCACGTGTTGAGCAATTCGGCGGTACGTCCACCCGGCCTCCCGCATGCCCACTATACGCCTTCGCTCAAAGTCCGTCAACTGCACATACGTTTCACGTCCACGCTGTCGCGGCATGCTACCAGTGTTAAAGACTGCGATGGAGCTCCGTATGCCACGGCAAACTGGCTGACACTGACGGCGGCGGTGCACAAATGCTGCGCAGCTAGCGCCATTCGACGGCCAACACCGTGGTTCCTGGTGTGTCCGCTGTGCCGTGCGTGTGATCATTGCTTGTACAGCCCTCTCGCAGTGTCCGGAGCAAGTATGGTGGGTCTGACACACCGGTGTCAATGTGTTCTTTTTTCCATTTCCAGGAGTGTATTTACGTGTTGTATTTAACACACTAATCGGCATTAACATAGTCTTACAAATTATTGAAAACAGTCTAAAAAAGTTCAGATAGTTTGTCAATTTCACGCCTGTGCATTGTATGTTGGTAGCACTTCGTCGCCTTGCCTGTTATGCTGTATAGCCGACTTTAAAGCCGTGGGGATCAGCATAACGAAAAGGCGAGGGGTCTCGCTCGTTTTGTCCACGACTGTGCATTGTTATGGGAGGCAGACCGACTTGCAAACGAATCAAGCCCGCGCTCCATAATCGAGTGTCTGGTGTCACATTTTGTAAAGAGAATATGATACCTTCTACAATATTATTTCAGTGGTACAGAATGGTGCATGAAAAATCGGTCCCGAGTGCTAGGCTGCTTACTGTTGCCCACCAATCGTCATCTAATGTTTCGAAGTTGTTGTTTGCATTAGCTTATTTGTTATTTCTTCACTGCCTAATTAGTAGATATTTATCGGTTCTGCTCGCAGCGGTCAACAAATCGCGCGTAATTGGCGAGCATTCTGTACTCGGGGCCGGTTTTTTGTGCGCCACCTTATATTATTTCACTGCAGTCAGCCACATAACGCTACAGTTCGCTAATTGAGAGGTTTGGAAGAATCACGAAAATTACAAGTGTGTGAGAATTCTCTTGTGAATAAAAACTCTGTACTCCAGGGGGGAGGCAAGTGCTCCCTCTTGGCGCCTTCCATCTTTAGTCACCTATGCTACTAATTTCAGTTTTTTATAAGAGCCGTATACCAAGCACAAATGAACTGTGAACAAGTAAAAATGAACGGTACGCGAAAAAGAGCGATCACCAATGAACTAGTTTCCAAGGATGAACGAGTTTGCCCATCTCTAGTTCCACTCTCGAGGATCCGGCCGTTTTGGCCGTGCGGTTCTAGGCGCTTCAGTCTGGAACCGCGTGACCGCTACGGTCGCAGGTTCGAATCCTGCCTCGGGCATGGATGTGTGTGATGTCCTTAGGTTAGTTAGGTTTAAGTAGTTCTAAGTTCTAGGGGACTGATGACCACAGATGTTAAGTCCCATAGTGCTCAGAGCCATTTGAACCATTTGAAGTGCGATCCAAACGGAGGTTTGATTTCTGCCGAGTATTAATCGAGTGAAAGCTGCTTATTCTTGGAAATAAACTAATATTGGTAACAAGAAACGACACTAAGGAATATACATATTGAGAGGCCAATGTCAAAATATCCAGACTCGTGAACAGAGGCCGACAAGAGGTTCGTGAACTCACACCACTTATTGCCCGAACCGCCAGTTTCTGAGCCAAAAATATCCTTCTAGAATGGGAAGAGTTACCCCAAAACATAATATCATACGACACAAGTGAATGAAAATAAGCAACGTAGACTAATTTACGTGTCGAAGTATCACTCACTTTTGATACCGTTCGAATAGTGAAAATGTCAGTATTAAGTCTTTGAGCAAGATCCTGAACGTGGGTTTTCCACGACAGCTTGCTATCTATCTGAACACCTAGAAATTTGAACTGTTCAGTTCCACTAATCATATGCCCGTTCTGTGAGATTAAAACGTCAGGTTTTGTTGAATTGTGTGTTAGAAACTGTAAAAACTGAGTCTTACTGTGATTTAACGTTAGTTTATTTTCTACAACCCATGAACTGAGGTCATGTAGTGCGCTACTTGAAACCGAGTCAATGTTGCACACAACATCCTTTACTACCAAGCTAGTGTCATCAGCAAACAGAAATATTTTAGAGTTACCCATAATACTAGAGGGCGTATCATTTATATAAATAAGGAACAGGAGCGGCCCCAACACTGATCACTGGGGCACCCCCTACTTGACAGTACCACACTCAGATCCCACATCACAGTCGTTATCAACATTGCGAATAATGTGACCTTTTGCTGTCTGTTGCTAAAGTAAGAGGTGAACCAATTGTGAGCTACTCCCCTTATTCCGTAATGGTCCAACTTCTGGAGCAGTATTGTGAGATCAACACAGTCAAATGCCTTTGTTAAATCAAAAAATACGCCAAGCATTCGAAGCTTTTAGTTCAGCCCATCCAGTACCTCACAGAGAAAAGAGAATATAGCATTTTCAGTTGCCAAACGACTTCTAAAGCCGAACTGTACATTTGATAGCAAATCGTGTGATATAAAATGATCAATTAGCCTTACATACACAGCCTTTTCGATAACTTTTGCAAACACTGATGGCATAGAAATAGGTCTAAAATTATCTACATTATCCCTCGCTCCCTTTTTATTAAGCGGCTTTACTACTGAGTTCTTTAATCGCTCAGGAAACTACCATTCCTAAAGGAAAAATTACAAATATAGCTAAATACAGGGCTAACATGTGCAGACACTCCATCATAACCATGAGAGTCCTTAGTCTTCAGTGATTTAATTATTGACTCCATCTCCCTCTTGTCTGTGTCACAGAGGAGTATTTCAGACGTCAATCTCGGAAAGGCATTTGCTAACAAATTTATATGATTTCCTGTAGAAACTAAATTTTTATTTAATTCACCAGAAATACTCAGAAAATGATTGTTAAATACAGTACATATATCTGATTTATCAGTAACAGAAATATTATTACTGCGAACTGAATTTATATCATCGACCTTGTGCTGCTGACACAACTTTAATTTTATCCTGTGAATTAGCTATTCTATTTGCATACCACATACTTTTTGCCTTGATAATAACATTTTTAAGCACCTTACAATACTGTTTTTAACGGGCTACTGTATCTTGATTGTGACTACTTCTAACATTTTGATATAATTCCCGCTTTGTTCTACATGATATCTTTATCCCACTAGTCAGCCAAGCGGGCTGTCCATTACTGCTAGTACCTCGTTTAGAATGTTCTAATTGAAAGCAACTCTCAAAGAGCATGAGAAATGTGTTATGGAAAGCATTATATTTATCATCTATATTATCGGCAATATAAACATCTTGCCACTCTTGTTCCTTGACAAGTTTTAAAAACTCTCTATTGCTGTTGGATTAACTTTCCTACTTAGTTCGTAATTAAATATGACATTGGTTTGAATACAAAAATCTTTTAGTGTTAAAATTTGTGTATCATGGTCTGAAAGGCCATTCACCGTTTTACTAACAGAATGCACATCTAGTAATGAAGAATGAATAAAAATATTGTCTATGACTGTGCTACTGTTCCCCTGCACCCTAGTTGGAAAAAACACAGTTTGCATCAGATCATATGAATTTGGGAGATCTACCAACATCCTTTTTCTTGCACAATCATATACAAAATTAATATTGAAGTCACCACATATAACTACTTTCTGGTACTTCCTACAAAGTGAATTAAGAACCCTCTCTAGCTCAAGCAAAAATACTCTGAAGTCGGAGTTAGGGGACCTATAAACAACAGCAATTAGAAATTCAGTTTCACTAAATTCAACTAATGCTGCACAACTTTCAAATATCTGTTCAGTGCAGTGTCGTGATACGTCTATGGACTCAAATGAAATACTGATTTTTACGTACAGAGCCACTCCCCCACCCCGCAAGAAACTCCTTGAGAAACAGCCAGCTAATCTGTAGCCTGGTAAAGGAAGCCTCTGAATTATCAAATTATTTAAGTGGTGCTCTGATATACCAGTAATTTCAGAGTTAACATTTATTAGCATCTCCAATACCTCTTATATTTTGATGAAATATGCTAATTTCTTCTCTACTTGGAAACATTACATCCTCTGGAGGTGAGCCCTTAGTTAGAGGGACTTCCTTTAACCAGGTATACCCATCAGCTGACTTCAGTCTAAAAAAGGTACAGCTCTAACACTAACTACTACAGGAATTTTTCCATGAGTGACACCACTACCACCACCACCCACTACACTGTCACCTATAAGCTTAGCCAGCCTCCCCTTCCCATACCTATTGAGGTGCTGGCCATGCCTAGTGAAACCCCATCTTCTGATAGACCCACGAAACTTGAAGTATCCACTTCGTCTACCGTTGGGATAAACGTCTTAACACTTTCGTTGGTTACTTCTGTGTCGAGCTATTCCATGATCCCGTTGTGGCGGGTGTTGGGTTTCCATTTAACTGCGCCTTACACATCGCTCTTCACGACATACAACTTTCGCCACAAGGCACTGTGTACCAAGAACAGACATATGAATTTAAGAAAATGTATTGGCATCAGAGAGGGAAACAAATCGAAGAACTGATTCTTTTTTTGTATCAGATCATTGTTCATACATACTTCCAGTTACTCATAGTTTCACAAATTGGATGTGATCCCGGAAAAAATTATTCGCGGTGAACCAGAACTCCAGCAACAAACTTTCAGAGATCATAGTATAGACCAGAACAAGAAAAAGGAATGACCACTAAAGATGGTCTCTAACGTTCATAACTTAAAAGCATTTTTTCATCTTCGCTTTTGTGAAACACGTCTTTTCTACTCAAAAAGTGCTCATATCGGTTACGGTATGGATTTTAGTGCCCTTATCACTGGACTTTTTTTCTTGTTTTTTTTTCAATAGTACGTCATTCCGAAACATGGAAAGCAAAGAGATCGCACTTAAAGAAATGGTTTCACAGTATGGAAGATGAAGAAGTGCTCGTAGCTCTTAATGCATACATTTTATTTAGTCCATCTTCACTAGATTTTTTTCTTGTTTTATATCCACATTAGCACCTCTAAAAGTTCTGGTTCATCCTGTGGATTGCATTGCGAAAGATATAGTCCTGATTTTTCTTTCTCACCATGGATCGTAACAAAGACAGGAAGAAAGTAAGTTTTATAAATTACTATGAATAGAAATACATCATTAATATATTCTTCCCGCTTGCAGACATACCGATTTAGAGCTCATGAAAGCACTAATCTACGCTGTGAGATTTGGGCAAAACGTGATAATCCACTATGCAGTACATGCGGTTGAATGCTCTTCAGCCTGAATAAGGCCTCGGGTCCAGAACCATGTTCCAACCAATGTCTTTTGAACAGTCTGTGATTCGTACAAAAATGAAACACTCTTACGTGCACATAATTCACGTTAGCGTTGTGTGTTGATGTGTGGAGTGCTCGTCCATGGAATTACAGGTGCAACAAAATAATGACTGAAACTTGAGGTATGAGCAATGAGTATAATGAATTGGGTAACAAATGCTCCTAAAGAATTTTAAAACCATACGTATTTCTGGAATACTCAGCGTGTTTCAAAAATATTCTTCCGATTTCGCAATTCTACATTAATGAAGATGCCCCGTCAGTTCAAAAATTTCGAGACTGGATTAATAAAAAAAAATAGAGAAACGTTAAGATGGTAGTTTTAACGCTTCAAGTCTTCTACACAGTCTCCCTCCACTTGAGTACAACATACAGAACGTTCATAGAAACACGAGTAAATGTCAGAAGACTCCATCTTTGCCCGCATCTCGTGGTCGTGCGGTAGCGTTCTCGCTTCCCACGCCCGGGTTCCCGGGTTCGATTCCCGGCGGGGTCAGGGATTTTCTCTGCCTCGTGATGGCTGGGTGTTGTGTGCTGTCCTTAGGTTAGTTAGGTTTAAGTAGTTCTAAGTTCTAGGGGACTTATGACCACAGCAGTTGAGTCCCATAGTGCTCAGAGCCATTTGAACCAACTCCATCTTTCGGATGTTATTCAACTCGCGCGTCACATTATTTCGCCAAACCGTTGATCTTTCATGCAGATTTCTGAACGCTGTCGTTTAGTAGTAGTTTCGTCTTTATAACATAAAGTCTCGTCACCTTCGATGATGTTTTCCAAAAAAGAACTGGCAGAGCCTTGCATTTGAATCAAGTCGCCATAAACGTCCACGCGGCGTTGTTTTTGTCCTGGAGTTCAGCGGGGTGAGCGAGACAAACTTTGCGCATACTTTTCTCTTCTTGAAACATTCTGAAGAGTGTCTTGAACAACTGATTTCGAGAAGTTGCTCCACTGCGATTTGCGACACAATGACGGAGACACCCTATGGTTGCATGTTCACTGCTTAACACTGCCTGTTTGCAAGTCATGGATTAAATGCATATATCTTGTTCACAGTTGTCAGTTCAAGCTCTCACCGTAGTTGTGGCGCTAACGTTTACACTGATCAGCCAGAACTTTATAACCGCCTACCTAATAGCCGGTATATCCACCTATTGCACAGATAACAGCGGCATGGAAGTACTGTGGTCTTGATAGGCCTCTGGAGGAATTTGGTACCACATTTGCACACCCAAATCAAATAAATCCCGTGAATTACGACGAGGGGGACCATGAGCTCTGACGCTACGGTCAACCACGTACCAAGAGTGTTCGATCGGGATCAGATCTGGCGTATGGGTGACGCGGAGGGTGGTCAGCACACCAATTGGAACTCGCCACTGTGTTCCTCGAACCTCTCCGTCACGCTTCTGGCCTTGTTCAAATGGTTCAAATGGCTCTAAGCACTATTGGACATAACATCTGAGGCCATCGGTCCCCTAGACTTGTTGTTGTTGTAGTCTTCAGTCCAGAAACTGGTTTGATGCAGCTCTCCATGCTACTCTATCGTATGCAAGCTTCTTCATCTCCCAGTACCTACTGCAGCCTACATCCTTCTGAATCTGTTTAGTGTATTCATCTCTTGGTGTCCCTCTACGATTTTTACCCTCCACGCTGCCCTCCAATACTAAATTGGTGATCCCTTGACGCCTCAGAACATGTCCTACCAAGCGATCCCTTCTTCTATTCAAGTTGTGCCACAAACACCTCTCCTCCCCAATTCTGTTCAATATCTCCTCATTAATTATGTGATACACCAATCTAATCTTTGCATTCTTCTATAGCACCACATTTCGAAAGGTTCTATTCTCTTCGTGTCTAAGCTATTTGTCGTCCACGTTTCACTTCCATACATGGCTACACTCCATACAAATACTTTCAGAAACGACTTCCTGACTCTTAAATCTATACTCGATGATAACAAATTTCTCTTCTTCAGAAACGCTTTCCTTGCCATTTCCAGTCTACATTTTATATCCTCTCTACTTCGACCATCATCAGTTATTTTGCTCCCCAAATAGCAAAACTCCTTTACTACTTTAAGCGTCTCATTTCCTAATCTAATTCCCTCAGCATCACCCGATTTAATTCGACTTCATTCCATTATCCTCGTATTGCTTTTGTTGATGTTCATCTAGGCTTATAACTACTTAAACCGAACTAACTTAAGGACATCACACACATCCATGTCCGAGGTACGATTCGAACCTGCGACCGTAGAAGCAGCGCGGTTACGTACTGAAGCGCCTAGAACTGCTGGGCCACAGCGGCCGGCTCCTGGCCTTGTGACTTGGCGCATTATCTTGTCGATAAATGACACTGCCGTCGGGAAACACGATCGCCATGAAGGAGTGTTCGTGGTCTGCAACCCTTGTACGATATTCCTTGGCTGCCATGGCGTCTTACACGAGCTCCACTGGAGCCATGACTACCCACGTAAATGTTCCCCAGAGAATAATGAAGCCGCCGCCAGCTTGTCGCCATCCCGCAGTAAAGGTGTCAAGAAACTGTTCCCTTGGAGGACGACGGATTCAAGCCATCCTGTCGGCATGATGAAGAACTTATCAGGATTCATCAGACCATGCAATGCTCTCCACCTCGCCAACGTCCAGTGCCGATGGTTACGCCCCCATTTCAGTATTAGTTGCCGATGTTGTGGTGTTACTATTGGCCAGTGCGTGGCTCGGCGGCTGTGAAGGCCCATCATTAGGAGTATTCGGTTCCCTCCGTCCTCAGACACATTGTACACATTACAGTCTGACATTAGTTCCGCCACAGTTCACCACCTGTGTTGGTTTACCAGACTGCCCAGCCTACTATGTCCGCCATCTTTAATGAGGTGTGGCCGCCCAACCCCACGACGTCTGGATCGCGTTTCACCTTGTTTTCAACAAGTGTTGAAGACATCACAGTACTCCTCAGGCAGTTTCCGAAATGCTCGTGCCGAGGCTCCGGGCCATCACAGTCTGCCCTCGGTCAAACTCAGGTAGACAGTACGCGCTTCCTGTTCTGCACGCGGACAGCACGCTCACTGATCTTTTTGGATGAACTTGAGATAAATTTCGACTAAAACGGTTAGCCTCCTACCAACTGTTGTTATTGATGCCTATTACTTTTTTCGGGAAAACGTTTCGCACACGACCTCGCAATAACTCTGCCGTTGCCATAAACTTCTCTGCTCATGAGAGTAGTATATTGGTCAGTTCGATACTTGCCCAAATTCCAGCAACAACTTTGCTGTTGACGACCCATAACTCAACTAACCAATTACCTCGAGAACAAAAGACCCTTGTGGGGAATAAAAACTGTTTATTGACTATGTTGTGATTCATGTGTTCTTCCCATAAACAATTAATTTTATATTGTGCTCTGAACAGTACACTTATTTTTATTGTTATGAGGTACATTTATGGCATAAATTAACAAGTGGAAAAATAAATCATTGTTATTAGCACGACATGTTCATGCCAGCAAGTAATACTCCTTGGCTGTCATGGCGTCTTACACGAGATCCACTGGAGCCATGGGTACTCACGTGCTTTGCTTTAGCAGAGTCCCAAAGCTATATTTGACTTGAGTGCAAAGCAAAGTCAATTGTTGGTCCGGGTTGCGTAGAACATCTGCCATACATTAATGTTTGGCGACGGATTAAATTTATCCATACAGAGTTTCAGATTATCTGGACATCAACAATTGTCATCATTGTTTAAAGTTACTGGAGACTGTTAACCTCATTTGTCGACGGAAATTATTTGTCCACTAAACCGTTTATCCCACTTACACTTTGAGTGAAACAGCAACTTTTTTTTCCAGTGTTCTCTAGTGTGGTAACGTGCGTTATGCAGATGTTTTATTCACAAAAATGTGGTGGCTGGAGCCTGTCGTGTTAAAAAATACGTAAAAGTTGTAATAAACACTAACCACCACGCATGATGGTGAATAAAACCAAAGCACGTTTTGTGTAACATTGTGTTAAACTGCAGTATTGTTAAGATGGAAAACAATACAACAGCTGCTGCAGATAATCATAAAAAATATTCGATTTAAAGTAATGAGTATTACGAGACAGAAGTACATAGGGCGTCCGTAATTAAAGTTCAAAACGCTGTAGGGAGAGAGCCACTGCTCAAAATGAGGTCAAATCTGCTTATTATTGACGCATGGGAAATATCATGAAAAAAGAAAATTTAACGAAAGTTTTACCAATATGTGGTTCTGTAAGCGTCTTAAGGTAAATGGGGTCGGCTACAAATGACAAATGAATTGCAATATAACGGCTAAGGTCTGAGTTGCACATTACACCATCCGTTCTGTCCAATGTGCATGACTGCACAAGTTCAGCAGTCAACAGTTGTGGCACTGTTTGTTATTGGAGCCCGTCCACCATGGCAAGGTCGTACCACATCGGATGGGGAAAATCGGTTTTTATTGTCCCGAGGCCAGAAACCGCATAAAAAGCGAAGTAGCATGGGTTTCTCAGTTGTTCTTGGGCCAAAACCCCATAAAAAGCAAAATGACAGCATTTTTTCATTGTCCATGGGCTAAAAACTGCATAAAACGCACAATGACATCGGTTTCTAATTGTCATGTGTCCGGCGCAAGACATGTTGGGAACGCCGCCCACCGTTCCCTGCCGCAAGCTGAAATCAAGAAACGGCATGTTGCTAAACGGATCGGAGTGTCAGTGGATCATGTTCAAAATGCGTTGCTCAATCCGTGCCTTCATTTCAGCTACGATCGTAATTGGAGAACAGAACCAACATCTTTCAGATAAACCCGCAGCCAGAAGTTACAAGCATTAAGGTCAGGTGATATCGATGGCCAGTCCGTACGGAAATGACGGCATGTAGTTCTAACATTACCGAAATCTGCAGCAGCCGCTTCACTGCCTCTGCAATATGCACAGGTGCGCCATCTTGCACAGAAATGATCCTCTCCACACATCCATGCTACTGAATGGTTGGAATGACGTTGTTGCACAAAAGACTGCGCCGCGCGGGATTAGCCGAGCGGTCTAAGGCTCTGCAGTCATGGACTGTGCTACTGGTCCCGGCAGAGGTTCGAGTACTCCCTCGGGCATGGGTGTGTGTGTTTGTCCTTAGGATAATTCAGATTAAGTAGTGAGTAAGCTTAGGGACTGATGACCTTAGCAGTTAAGACCCGTAAGATTTCACACACGTTTTTCGAACACAAAAGACTCTCATCGCTTTTGCCAGTGTCGGAACTCAGGAGTCATGTCCACAAAGAAATACGCCCCTAAGATAAATGATGTCGTCAACCCCAACTGCACAGTCTTCCTTGCAGAATAAAGTGGTACTGGTTGACGTGCGTGCGGATTTTCCGTTGCCTACATTCTGCTACTCTGTGTACTGTCATTTCCTTGGAGATCGAAATGGGCTTTGTCTGTTCACGGAATGTTCTATGACCATTCATTGCCTACTTCCATGAGAGCAACAAATTGTCGAGCGAATGTTTATCTTACTGGCATGTCAGCAGGTAGCAACTTCTGAACGTGGGTGATTTTTTTACGGATAGCAATGGACGATGTTTCGTCGAATTTTATGCACCGTGCTCCGAGGCATGTCCATTTTTCGGGAAATTCCCCGTCCACTGCATGTTTGCACACAGTCGCTCGACTCCTATTGCAGCACTATGGTCACATCTTTAATATATGCCGGATGAACCTGCTTTGCTCCTTCTGCCACGTTGCACTTGAAAAGTACCTGCCTTTTCGAATTCCGTAATCATTTCCTCCAAACTCTTAGCTGAGACCAGATTGATGCCTTTTTTTCACACCCTTGAGTACCCAGAATTTCTGCAGGGTTACTGGCGTACAGTCACCCTTCTTGCCTTCTTGTAAAACACCTTCACCACCAGCGCGTGATCCTTCATGGAGACAATCATGTTTGGCGTCGGACGCAAACTGAGGAACAGCCGTGTACCTCGTAACTAATTGTGTGCACATTCTGACGCTTACAGCGCCATCAATGGGTTTAATTTTGGTTTTTTTTGTTTTTTTTCGTCGCTTGAAGATTTCCCACGTGTTGATGACATGCTGTTCAATTATGGACACCCTTAGATAAGTTCTGAAAACTTATGGGTATTGATGGCGGTAATCAACACATTTTTCATAACAGAATGGGGTAGTATTTTGCACACATTTAGCCAGTCAGTTCCAGTAAACCGAAACCTGTTGTAGTCTATTGTCTATTAGCACAGGGCTACTTACGTTAGAGCTGAACGTACAGACTACGAAGTCACACATGGAGAGCAAGTGGATGTCCACCAGAATTCCGTCAAGAGCTTCTTTACTATATTTCGTCTTCCCACTTGCCCTCGAGGATATATTTCGATCTCCAATAACTGTGTAGTCGGGATATCTACAGAAAAAAACAATCTTTAATTAATACAACTGCAATTGATAGAAATGTACGAGCTAGAAAACAAGGGGAGAGGCCACGACATTCGGATCGTGGGTTTGCTTCAAACTTCGTACACTTTTCATAGTGCATTAGGACAATATATTATGCAAGTAGTAAGGCGTCCTACTTAGGCCATTTCGAGAAAATCACAATAGAAGTTTTACGTATCAGTGGTGTACCGGTGCGTTGGGGCCGTGAACACGAGGTGGCAGAGGTCATGTGGCGATCGTTCAAGCTCCGTGGTTGCTAGATCGACTCCCACTCATCCTTTTCTTTAATCCGTATTTTTTACGACACTAGATTCTTATCTGATACATTTGGAAGGTAATTTGATGATGAGAGACATGTATTTGGGTAAACCTTTAATGACTTTCCAAAGTTATTTCGCTGCTTACCAGTTTTTATTATTACAACAAATATTATGATACTTTTGTTTCTACAGGCAAGTTAAAAACTTTATCAAGCGCCTTCAGACTTATTCATATTTGATTGACATAGAACGCCAAATTGCTTCTCGTGAAGATGCAATTAAAATGCGTTAAATCGTAAATAGCCAATTTTAAGCATCGATATTTACGAAAATGTTGCATTGCGCAAGGTTTGCATCTGCATTGTCGGAATAAGGAGAATTTTTTAAATGACAACGAGCTTCGTTGTTCCTTAGAAACTCTGAAGATTCCTTGTGCACGAGGGAAAACTGCGTTCTACCGATGTAGTTTTAATTTGTTTTCCGTATCCTGTATCGAAAGCACATCCGACGATTTATCGTACATTACCCTCATATCCTGACATATCGTAATTCATTGTGGGCGTTTACAAAGTTATTTACACCTTTATTTATCGATGTCTGACTTGGACTTTTCAAGCCTGTCGCCCCGTCCTTGAAACCAGCGCCTATAGACGGAAGTGTCCAGTTGCGAAGCACCTTCTCGATACATTACCAGATTGAAGGTACAAGGAATTTCGGAATTCACGGCAGGAATACATTTTTAGGAGAACTTTGCGTGTTTGGTTGTTCTCTTGCCGATAATTTTAAATATAAGATTTGTTGTGATACTAAAAATTGGCAGACTGTTGCTAATGACATTGTAAATTGAATAAAAGTTCTTGTAAATACACTTTCCTTTGGTCATACTACTTTCCAAACATATGTTGAAATAATATGATTAGTAATATTTAGGAAAAAACCTCACTAGGACTCGATCTTGCAATCCTCAGATTAAGGGGCTTGAACGCTAACCGCAGAGTAGCTACGCACCGGTACATCACTGACGCATAAAGCTTACCTTGCACTTTTCTTGAAATCGCCTAAATAATACGCCTTACTACATGAACATTAAGTTGTTGTAATGGGTTACTAAAAGGGTACAAAGTTCGAATAAATCTGTAATCCGAGCGTTGTTGCCTCCCTTTGTAACAAAAAAAAGGCACACCACGAAGGATTATCCGAATTGGCACACACGTACAGACACAAAATTATTACAATTTCAGAGAAACTGTATGATCTATTCAAGACAAAGAACTTCACAAACTGAGCAAGTCAATAGTATTTTGGTCCACCTGTGGCCCCGAAGCAAAAAAATGGCTCTGTGCACTATGGGACTCAACTGCTGTGGTCATCAGTCCCCTAGAACTTATAACTACTTAAACCTAACTAACCTAAGGACATCGCACACATCCATGCCCGAGGCAGGATTCGAACCTGCGACCGTAGCAGTCGCATTACCCTTCTATGCTTTTCCGGGGGTGCCCAGAAAGTAAAGCACCGAAAGCAATGCGAAATGTTAAGATTGTATTATTTGAAGTCTCCTGAGTGAGCGCGCCAAGTTTCCGTCACTTCGGACAGATAGCGTAGCTGCAGGACAGTTTCAAAATGGCGTCTGTAGGTGATGTACGTCACAAGCAACGTGCCGCCATTGAATTTCTCACTGCAGAGAAAGAAACTGCGGGGAATATTCACAAAAAAAAAATTGCAAACTCTATGGAGCATTTTATGTCGACCGAAGTACAGTTAGTCGCTGGGCACGGACGGTGGGGTCATCAGATGGCGATTCGGCGGAGCTCCGCAATTTGCAGCGGTGGGGGATACCATCCACGGCTGTCACACCTACCATGTTGCAGCGAGCTGATCTCATTCGCGAGGACAGGCGAATTACGACACAGCATTCAGAGGACGATGAGGAGGTGATTCACACAGTGAAGCACTGGCTCCTCACCAGGACAAGGATTGGTACCAATGGGGCATATGTGCTCTTGTTTCGCACTGGAGGAAGGTCACAGAACGCCCACTATAAATAACTTAAACTTATTTTTTTCTCTTTTTAAGTTTTCTAAGTCACCTGCCAGATTACGGGATCTAACATTCAATTCTCCAACCTGTTGAGCACCAGTTTTGTTTTTCCTGGTAATGACATCCTCCTGAGTAGCCCCCACTCAGAAATCCAAATGGCGAACTATTTAGCCTCCAGAATATCTTACCCAAGGGGATGCCATCATCATTTAACCAAATAGTAGAACTGAATGACTTTGGGAAAAATAACGGCTGTAATTTCCCTAGCTTTCAGGCGTTCGCATTACCAGCACAGCAAGCCTATGTTGGTTGAGGTTACAAGACCAGATCAGTTAGTCATCCAGATTGTTCTCCCTGCAGCTACTGATAAAGCTACTGCTCCTCTTTATTCAGTACACATTAGCCTGGCTTCTCAATATATACTTCTCTATTATGGTTGCACCACGTTCCAGTTAATTCTTTTTCTTTTTCCCGGGGTGAATTCGTTTTCGCAAGCCCACATTAAACATTTTGCGGCCATAACATGTAACTCGAGTGCGAAGGGACGTGGAATGCATCTTTATGCATGAGTCACGCAAGCTACCCCATCACAGCAAGGGCCATAATTCATGGAGGACAGAGTTACATGAAACAAAACTAAAAAGTGAAAAACATAGAAACTGCAGTAAAACCACCACAACGTATTATTACATGGCTATATGATCCTCCCGTATTGTGGCCACATATGCCTATTCCTGTGGCAACGACTGTGTATCCCATGGCCTTGCAACTCTTCGTCGCAGAATGGATGTCAAATTATCTAGAAATTCCCCATGTCGCAAATATTTTTGTTTATTTAAAACTCTGTACCAAATTGGTAACACTTAATGTCTCAGAATATGTCTTATCAACAGATCCGTTCTTTTAGTCGCGTTGCACTACAAATTCCTTTTTGTCCCCAATTTGTGATCTATGCATCTAATCCTCGGAATTTTTCTGTAGCACCAAATTTCAAAAGCTTTTATTTTCTTCATGTCTAAGCTGTTTATCGTCCATGTTTCACTTCCACACATGTCTACACTCCAAGCAGATACTTTCAGAAAATACTTCCTGGGAGGGAAATCTATGATCGATGTTAACAAATTTCTCTACCTTAGAGACGCCTTTCTTGCCATTGCCAGTCAAATTTTATACCCTTTCTACTTCGGCCATCATCAGCTATTTGGTGCCCAAATAGAAAAACTAATCTACTACTTTTAGCGTCTTGTTTCCAAATCTAATTCCCTCAGCATCACTTGATTTAATTTGATTAAGTTACATTATGGTCGTTTTTCTGTTGTTGATGTCCGTTTTATAACCTATTTTCAAAATACTGTCCCTTCGGTTCCACTGTTCTTCAAACTCCTTTGCTGTCTCCGTCAGGATTACAATATAATCGTCAAACCTCAATGTTTTTACTTCTTCTCCCTGGACTTTAATTCCTACTTCAAATTTTTCTTTGGTTTGCTTTACCTCTTGCTCAGTGTACGGATTGAATAACATCGGGGATAGGCTACAATCCTGTCGCACTCCTTTCTCTACCATTGCCGTCTTGTTTCTGTACAAGTTGTAAACAGCCTTTCGCTCCCTGTATTTCACTTCTGGTACTTTCAGAATTTCAAAGATAGAGTTCCAGTCAACACTTTCAAAAGCTTTCTCTAAGTATACAAATGCCATAACAGTAGTTTTCCTTTTCTGTAACCTATATTCTAAAAGAAGTAGTACGGTCAGTATTTCTTCACGTGTTCCTATATTTCTCCGGAATCCAAACTGACCTACCCAAATGTCGGCTTCAACCAGTTTCTCCATTCCTCTGTAATGGATTTGTGTCAGTATTTTGCAACTATGACTTATTAAACTGATCGTTTGGTAATTTTTACACCCGTCAGGAGCTGCTTTCTTTGTAAATGGGATTATTAAATTCTCCTTAAAATCTGAGGGTATTCCACCTGTATCATCCGTCTTTCTTACCAGATGGAAGAATTTCGACATGGCTGGTTCTCCAAAAGCTACCAGTAGTTCTGACGGAATGCCGTCCAACCCTGGGGCCTTGTTTCGACTTAGGTCTTTGAGTGCTCTGTCAAACTGTTCTCGCAGTATCATATCTGCCACATCATCTTGACCTACGTCCTCTTCCAATTCTATAATATTGCCCTCAAGAACATCCGCAAGACCTCTAGCGTTTCACTAATACTAGGTACTTCGTGTTTGCAATCTTAGGTGTGCTGCGAATGTGGAGGGGCTACCGACACTTATTGTCGTGTGCTCTTTAAAACGGATGCTAACTTTCCAACACAAGACTTTCCAACATATAACCGTGAGAAATCCCTACAGCTAATTTTATATTTTCGCAACAGTGATAAAAATACTGATTTAAGTGGACAATGTCGCAATGAGCGTTGTAAACTGTTGTTGTTCCTGTAGCTTATTTTCACTTGGTGTTCTTTAAAAAACAAGCTATTTTGATTAACATTATCTACAGTAATTATGTGCGTAGAAGATCTTTGCTTTTATTCTGTTTCCGTGTACCCCTGATTAAAGCTAATTCTTCTTCGGCAATGGGCCGTACTTTCTTGGTTTCCTTTTGAAATAATGTGTCCGCAAAGTTCTCCGGAAAACCGCTTTATAAACACGTTCTTGTTCAGTTTTTGTCTTTTTCCTGAGGTAAATTCGTCGTTGCATGTCCGCATTAATCATTACGCAGCCGTAGAGTGCGACGGGCCGTGAAACGCATGCTGATTTAAAAACTGTGATGTACGCCCGTGCTAACGGGGCCAGTGTTTTCAACCTTCATGGTTGACAATTGCCTCCTGTAATATGTTCTCCGACGGTAAGGCATGGCTGTGTTATGACATCTGACACCTGCGCTCATAAAACGGTGGGTGCTGCTGAAATCTGTACTGGTACAGGGACTTCTATGGCATAGTGTGCCACTGGAGAATTTTTTGTAAGGTAAGTTATAATTTTCCTAGTGTATCGTAAGATGTGACATTAAGTGGTTCCTAATACATCTGTCGTATGATGCTTCCGTTTTATAGATATCTCACGATGGTCTAAGATCGAAACTGTAAAGTCGCTCAACCGAAAAGGAAAAATATCAGTTGCAGGTAGCACTAAACCGTTAAAGAATCCACCGCACCTGCGGCCCAAGTCTCAATGAAGATAAACGTAAAATGTGTTTTAAAATTTACTGCAACACTGAGAACTGAGAGAGCATTACCTCGGAGCACACTGTATTCAAAATCGTGCTGTTCATGACACATGGCCGGCCGGTGTGGCAGAGCGGTTCTAGGCGCTTCAGTCTGGAACCGCGCGACCGCTATGGTCGCAGGTTCGATTCCTGCCTCGGGCATGGATGTGTGTGATGTCCTTAGGTTAGTAAAGTTTAAGTAATTCTTAGTTCTAGGAGACTGATGACCTCAGATGTTAAGTCCCATAGTGCTCAGAGCCATTTGAACTATCTGAACCATGACACATGGATATTCGCCCACAACTCCAGTGGAGCCGCAACTGAGCCACTGCATGCCACTCGATTCTGTAGTAATCAATTATTAATGCTCAAGTGTGCCCTCTATGAAGGCATCCATCTTGACAGACACACAGAACGCAATGCCAGTCTTTTCCTTTTTTTTTTTTTTTTTTTTTTTTTTTTTTTTTTTTTTTTTTTTTTTTTTTTCAGGGATGTCAAGTTGTGCCTGGTGGAGTTGCTGCCCAGACCGCGGCTGGCATCAGGCACCATTACATCTAGTTGAGTTTCCTGATTCTTTATCAAAAGGGGAAAACCATAGACGAACAAAGCAAAGAGACAGATCTGATATGATGTTGCGTATATTGTTTCAAAGCAACACGTTAAATGAGAGGAAGCTTGTTACACATGAATAAAGGTTACAGCTCGCCAAAAACGCTGAGAAAACTGCCAATACTCGTCTTGCTGCGGGTCAAGACACAATAATAGCCAAATAGTACAAATTACGGACACAATATTAAATAGTCCAACCCCTGACTTAAAAGAGAGTGGGCTGAGAGATAGCTGAAATATTAAATAATGAAAACTGATGTGACCAGCCCAGGAAGGGGCGGCTGTGACGGCTATTTTGGAAGCATGATACGATTTCCGCACCAACCGTTTGGTGTGCACGTTGTCGCGTCGGAATTATTAGCAATTAGCACGTGGAAACTGATTACCGACCATGTTGTATTGTGTCGGTCGATTAGTGGCACTACCGATGTAACCATCATGCACATCTCTGAATAATTGCGGCAGCTCACTCGCTGGCGATGGACACGAACTTGCTCCTTGTAAGAACTGGCTTCGACTGGAGCGTCGAGAGTGTCTCCCGTCACTTTCGTGCCCCATGACCCAACGACACTGTCTGCCTCCACCGACGGGAAGAGGAGCTCCGTGGCCAACCCAACAGGCGCGTCTCAGGCGTGTTCGTTCCAGCCCGTGAAGGCAGTGTTGGCCCCCTCACAGTTGGGACACCTGGAATAGCGGGTGTTCCCCAAGAACGCCGTCGGCGAAGAAGAACTGAAATTCGAACTAACGGCTACCTTAGCCATCTCCTCAGGGGTCTATCTTCCTCAGTTTCTACTCCAGTCATGTTTGTTTTGTAGATAAGAAAACATTCATGTTTTGTTTCTGAAGGTTAAGTGCTTTGAATGATTTATTTATATCATTCGCAATTATAGTTCATGATTTATTACTTGCTTTTTGTTGATCTCATCGAAAACACTGACGTCGTCTGTAGCCACGTATATCTTTCTTGCTCCGCCGCCGTTTGTTATCTCCAGCGTTTCGTAGATGTCCTCTACTGCGGCCATGTACTCGTCGACAGCGTGATATTCAGCTTCGTGGAACAATTTGTCACTTCTTCGCACGTGGATCCTAGCGCCGACACAAAAAAGCGCGTATAAATTTCAACATGAAAACAAACCAAAATATCTTACAAATAATTAATTTATCTAATGAAGGCGCTACATTACCATTTATAAATATTCTACACACCAACTCTCATTTACCACTAAGGATCAGTTTATATAACTCCTATCAGTCCTACATTTGAAATGTTTGCCGAAGACATCTGCAGGTCACAAAAACTAGAAAATTAATGTACGGCTTCGCGAAGACTGCTGACTGTAAACGTAATCAAATGTAACGTGGTGCAAGCACAGGTACGCAGCCTTGTTTGAGTGTACTGTCTCGTAACTATCTGTGGCGTTGGCACAGAGTATAATTCTAGTGTGTCGCTCGGGTTCATCTGGTACATCAACTGACGTACCGAAAGTGCATTGTGGTTAGCTAAACAAATTTACGTTTGAAAATTAGCTAACAGGATCTAAAGCCTCTGAGGATGCCGCCCGCTGTAGGAGATGGAAGGTTAACCACAAAGCTTGCCTTCGACCACAAGCTAACGCCCATAAAACAAACGTCACCAAGTAAATGAATACTGACTAGTAAAACATTCATTATATGATACTTTCCTTTATTCCTCATTTGTGATCCTTTGTTACGAGGCAACCTCACAGGTTTTCCAATATCTCACAATTTAGAGAAAAGAGCATCCTAGTTGTGATTCCATACTGGAATGTCCGGTTTGTGAGTTCCTGAAGGTAGAAGTGATACAACAGCTTCGGGCCACTCATGTCTAGAAGATATGGAATGGCTCCGAAGATAAATAGATCCCATAATAGTCCATTTCCATTCTTTTCCGAAACTGAGTTGTCTTCAGGTCCATAGTCCACTTTGAAAGAAGGACCTGATCTGCAGTACCTGATCTCCGACACTGATGGCGAGACAGAAATACTCCAGTAATCCGTTGACTTCCTTCTGTATACAGGGCGCTTGTGAAGACAGTGCGACAGGGAAACTGGACGTAGAGTACACTAGTCACTCACGTTACATACCAGAAACTTTTCGCCCCCCACACATTATAAGTTAAAAGAACGAATTACATACATACTTCAAACAATGGAAAGCCCAGGATGCTATAATAATAAAACACTGTTCAAACGAATTGGAAAAGATGCGTATCAATGCCAAGTGTGTTAAATCTATTTCGATACAGGAGCACTTGTGGTCTTCTTGCATGGCATGAGACCTTCGCTTTCAATAATTGTGGAAAACTTTGTTGAGGAAGCAATGGACTGGGGACATTGTATTCTGTATGGTAGTGACTTACATTCAGGAAATCATGTAAAATATTATTGTTAGTTATATGTAGTTGGAGAAAATAGTTAATGGAGGAATAAGAAAAGAGTGAGAGTAAATTTCAGCCTCGTTTTGCAAACATGAAAGTACAGAACCGTGTGGAATAATAATTTAACTATTACATTAAAAGAATCACCAACTCTGTTAAGTAAAGAATGATATTGAAGCAAAGTAGAAATGTTGTATGCAGATTGTATTGCAAAGATATGAGGTCACTGCTACCTGAGATGTGGTAAATTTTCTACTATTTCAAAATTGACTATCTGATTTATTGTTTTTGCTTGTGAATATTGATTCATCAATTCGAATTTCCACACTGCAAGGTTTGTCTTTTACTTACCTATTCATCTTTATATAATAACATTATACTATGTATTTGTCTCCTACTGTCTCAATATAATGGAATTAATTGAAGATAAGTTCCCCAACATGACAATATTTTCAAATGAGGATGGAGAACGAACTATGTGTGTTTTATTGATTTGTATTTTGAAGTGAAATAACTGAAAATATATGTGTAATTATGCAGAAATTCCAGCAGAATTCATATTATTATTGAAATATCAACCGGATCATCCTACAGATGATTAAGAGAGATAAACTACAGAGTGGAAATGCACAACTAGCCATATACAACAAAGAAGAGCAACAAAAACAATGAGTGTTCTTATTATTAACAGAATTGGCCATTTAAATTCGACCGTCTCTGTCACGCGCTGCAGTGTGTCACTATCTCAGCGTGACAAGTGCTTTGAAAATGTGATAAGCCACACAAGTTACTAACTTACTCCAAACATTAATAAAACAACTCTGGGCAACAAGAGGGTGGGAACGGTCAGAATGGAGACAGGTCAGAGTTGGACAGGGCGGGTTGGACAAAGTCGCCGGAATCTCACAACCCTAAGTGAATACCGATGTCTGGCCATCGTATGGATACCGCCAAAGCAATTCAGTCCGATCTCAGAAGTGTCACTGAAGCTGCAGGGCCCGATCAGACTGTAATAAATACTTCACGAGGAAAGACCTTCTGACAAAGGCGTCCCATTCGAGTACCCCGCTTGACATGACAATCCCTTGCAGCTCGCCTTCAGTTCTTCCACCCCCATGTCAACTGGCAACTTCGTCATTTGCAAAACGTGTTATTTGCAAACGAGTTCAGATATTCTCTGAAGCAAGGTGATGGTCGTTTTCGTGTGTGGAGACCCGTGGTGAGCGGTATCTGCCAAATGTTGTCCAGGTAGTCAAAAAATTTGCAAGAATCTGTGATGTTGTGGGAAGGCTTCACTGTTGAGAGCCATACGGATCATGCGGTTGTCCGTGATGGCTTTACCACCAGACAGTACGTCGAACAGATCCCGTCCGACCATGTGGTGGCTGCTGCATACGGCGGTGGCCGTGAATTGCTTCTAATGCCGAGGCCCACGTGGCTGGCGTCAGCAGGGATGTCTTGCGAAGCTTGCCGTTGAAGTAAGGGAATGGCGCAAGGTGAGTCCTGATCTGGGAAATGCTTGACAGACGAGTTCGTGGTCGTCCTGTTTCATTACAAATCCTCCAACTCTCTTGGTCTTCCCCTGAAGAATGGGAAAGGATAATGCAGTATCACCTCCGTCAACTTATACAGAGCACACCACATAGGTATCAGGCAGTGATAAACGCTCACAGAGAGCATACATAATATTGAAGCTCTCAATATACAATGAAAAGCACACTGAACGAAGCGATGAATATTTTCTTTCTTTTTCATTTTGTTTTCGATACTTCCCGGTCATTTCAAGTCTCTTTGTGTAAAAGATCGAGACTGTAATGACATTTTGTTGTGCACTTAATTTGTGACAGATAAAAGTATAATTCGTTAACATACCCAGTCCTCAAGTATTGCTCAGCAGAGTATGGGACACGCAAAAATTTGTGTTCCCCTAATTCTTCTCAGCACTGTATTATTAATAGGATAGATAACTACTCACCACGTAGAGAAGACGTTGAATCGCAGATAGCCACAACGAAGACTGCTATACATTTGAGTTTTCGGTCTAAAGGCCATCATCACTGTGGCCAGAGACAGTGGACGTGTGTGTGTGTGAGAGAGAGAGCGAGAGAGAGAGAGAGAGAGAGAGAGAGAGAGAGAGAGTTATGCTTGTGTGAATGTGTGTGTGTTTTCTACATCAGATGAAGGTCATTCGGCCGATGGCAGTGTTTTCGTTGTGTCTGTCTGCTACTCAGCGTCTCCTCTTTATGGCGAGTAGCAATCCATCCTTTTCATATAAGTGTTTCTTACACGCTTCTTTTTATTTTTGTTTCTATTTCCTCTTTCGTAGTTTTCATTGTTTTCAGTTTTCTCTTATTGTTATTATTAGAAGCGTTTTTGTAATATGAGGTGGAGGCTAGCTTTAATTGGTAGAATGTTAGTAGTTAACTTGTTGCTATTCCTTAAAAGGAACATTGCCGAAAAGGTTGTACACGTTTAGAGAACGAGGTCATATGCATATATTGGAATCGTCAATCAATAACAAAATGTGCATATTTCTTGTGCGTGTGTATGGTAAACGACAAATAATTAGAGTCACTGACATTGCACAAAAACATCGCTGTGACACTGACCGCAACTTAAAATGTATCTGCAACAGAATCAATGCCTGTTTTGTTTATTGTATATCAATCTTTCATTCAAAACTTTAAATCATTTTATTCTTTGTAAAACAATTTACCGACATGTAACGACCAATGTAGTGGGCAAATAGTCTAAATTAAGAGTTGAAACAAAATTAAATCAACAATACCACAAGTATATATGTTTCACATTGTGCCAATTGTGCGGGGCGATTTGAATTGTTATATTATTTTGAAACATGAGGCACAACAAGGTCGCTTATAAATCTTTTTATTGATTAATAGTTTCAACAGGTCTCTGCTGTCGTCATCGGATTTTATAACACATTAACAGAAGTTCGTGATATTTACCAGCTTGCAAGTGACATAGTGACGTCCTCGCGTACTCATACACTTAATACCACCTTAATTGAATGAGTGTGGAAGGACATTAGTACAACGAGATGTATGTTTTATATTTGTGGTATTTTATCTCTGATATACTGAGGTTTCTTGCTAATTTTGCTGTAAAACGACACACCATCACTATGTTACTTGCAAGTTGGAAAAGATCGTCAACTTTTCTTAATGAGCTACGAGATCCGATAATGACATTAAAGATCTGTCGAAACCTGTAATCACTACAAAGATTTACAAGCGATCTTTATGCACCTTATACACCAGATTAATATCACAATTCGGTATCGATAAGCAACGATACGTT
This sequence comes from Schistocerca americana, assembly GCF_021461395.2. Classification (NCBI taxonomy): domain Eukaryota; kingdom Metazoa; phylum Arthropoda; class Insecta; order Orthoptera; family Acrididae; genus Schistocerca; species Schistocerca americana. Next base: position 156,556,362 of record NC_060119.1, on the reverse strand, counting down.
AGACAAAGAACAAAAATAGGCGCACATTCGTTAAGGCAGTGCCCCTTAAATATGGCTGCCATACAACGAAGTCCCCTCCCCCCTTTACCGCACAGATTTGTCCGAGTTTTTATGACGAGCAGGAGCGTCCTGGGGGTGGGTAAGTTATACAGTTGTGTGGCCTAAGCCCGGAGCTTCATTTTTGTGTGGAGAAATTCGATTTGTTGGAAACAAATTGACTTTAATAAATATTAGTTAAGATTCACTAAAAGAAAACCGGCGCTTAGTTAGTTTTCTTAGTTTTATATTAAAAAACTAACGTTAGGCTGGCTTAGACGATCTCATATAGAGATAATTTCCACACTTATTTATTGAGTGCAATGAGAAAAGCCGATAATCGACTATCGCATGCACGGCACCGGCGGCCTGACCGCCAGACAGTTGAGCGCAGGCAACCCAATTGTGCGAGTGTATGTTTCACTCCACGCGTCTGTTCTGCAAGCATGTCTCGATACTGCAGTACACAGAATTTTGTAAGTTTTTATCATGTGCATTCGATAAGACTTTTTATCTCTATATAGGTAAATTAGTAAGGCGAGACGACCAATGGTCTCTTCAGTGCAAATGCACACCAGGGTTATGGGAATCGGCGAAACGACGCAGTTAATGTGAATAATGGGAAACGGGCAATACATTCCTAGTGTGTGGACAAGTTGAGAATTTGCGTCTGACTGGAGGTGTACTAGGGTAGTCCGTGCAGGTGCGGTGAGCCCTGTGTCCGTATAGCTCAACGGTCAGAGAATATCCCTAGTTAGCAGGACACCCGTGGTTCGAATCCCAGTCTAGCACGAACTTTTAGCTATCCCCACTGATTTCAATCAATGCCCGCTTGCAGCCAAGGTCAGTAATTCTATTGTGTATTACACTTCAAATCGTCATGATGTGCACTATAGTCCGTGAAACGAGTCAGCTCATGCGGTCAGGAGGCTGTGTTACCGTATGTGGCGTACTACACCCCAGACGCTAGTATCCTAGAACGTACTCTAGCGACAAAAAAAAAAAGGGCCGGACGATACGCTTGTCCTATCCGAAAGTCTACTTTCATTAACAGTAAGTAGTTCTACGACATAAATTCGAAAAATTGAGGCCAGCTACTGAGTATCTATTATGCTGAAAATCTTAAAGTTATTTGTTACACTTCGTAGTAGTGAGTAAACTGTTTCCGAAATACTGCTACAATCCCAGTTTTTCTTTTCACTGTTAAATATTTGCATTATTTATTTGTTCTAGAATGAGTGACATAACAGTGTGCCAATACATTAACAGTCATAATCTGAAAAAAAGTACTCACTGTCTGTTGATCGGTCGTCGTAAATTTGAGAGTGAGCTACAGTTACGGTAACGTGAGCAGTCCACTCACAGCGCGGTCAGAATCTGATTTCGTATCGTTTTCTTCTGCACTGCTAGATCTGTCTGTAGCATTTATCCAAGTTTCATCTAACCACACAATGGCTTTTCAATGACTTTTCAATCTCACACCAATTATCCTCCTCAGAAATCTGAATCGTCAAGCATCAATATCTGTCCTTTGCATCGATACCAATATATTATGTTGATTAACAGCTCAATATCTGAAGCGTATCCCTTTGAGCACTGTGCACAATAAAGTTTGCTGCCTTTAAAAAGTTCGTTTTAGGAACAAAGATGTTCTGTAGGTTACCTGGTCCTGGTTTCTAGACAGTTCACCTCTTCCGGCTTTTAGTAGAACCTAAAGATACTGATCGGATACAGAAAGAAACCTAACATTATGAGGTAACTCCCAACAGGTATGCAACACACCTAACGTGCAGGAAACGCAGGCATGACCTTATCTGACCAAAACTACTAGGAAAACTACCGTAGTATACTCTTACTTATGATTGTCCGTGGTAGTCGATTTTAGTTTTGCAACTTACACTCTTTCTTTTGCAGAGGCGACGTGGCTAATGCTACCTCCTCAAGCAACGTTCGTCTTTGGCCGGCTTCCCACAATCTCTAGAAACGAAACGACGCACCTGAGCTATGGAAACTTGGCTTTTCTCCAAGATTATACATACTTGGATGTGTAAATGATCATCATCTCATGACAGAGTTGGGGTAATTCCATCTGCTTTCGAAATCGAGACCTTTGCGTTCCGCAAGCAAGTGCTCTACCGACAGCGCTACCCAAGGACAACTCCCTGTCTTTCCTCACACCATTACTTCCTCTAGTACCTCATCGCCTTCCTTCCAAGGTTCACAGAAGCTCTCCTAGAAAGTTACAAGCGAAGGTCCCGAGTTAGAGTCGCGGCCCAGTGCACAGTTTTAATCTGGAAGGAAGTTTTAAATTAGAGCACACTCTGCTGCATAGTGAATAATTCACTCTGGACTGTTACACCTTTTTACCCGCAACACACAGCGACACACAAACATGCATCTTTCTACTCAATGATGCACTGTCTCATATCTTTGCCCACGTCCAAATAAGATTTCAAAGCATAGATAGACATAATAAAATGTATTAACTCAACCAATTGCTACAGTCCTTTCCCCATCTTGCATAGGGAACAGAAATTAAAAATTATACCCATCCTCTACGATCCCTCTGCTGCTCCTTCCAGTGTCTGCAGGAAGTGGTGTACAGTGTCATATCTAGGACAGGAATGACAATCCCATACGACAGGTATCATAGAGTGTAGCAAGAAAGCTGAATTTCCTTCTATGTGGCGTCCACCATAGTACAGCAGATTGAGTAGGAAAGATTAGACCCACTTGCTGGCCAGCAGTGGGTACATAGAAATAATTGTCCTGATTGTATTAAGTTTTATATTGGTCAGTCAGGCGAGACATAGCAGCAAAGCTGGATGAACATGAAAGCATTTGGAGGGAGCAGAATTATGACTTCACATTTTGTAAACACGTATGAGTAAGGACCACATCTTCGAGCAACAGCTCCTGAGCCCTCCACTCAGCAAACAAAGCTCAAAAACTAAACCAACTGAAAGCCGTGGAAAGCAACAATTTCTGGCCCAAAGTTCTGCTTTAATAGTGAATGACCTAATACAGCTCAGTAGTGCCTCTCTTCTAAACTTCACAAGGGCAATTAGAAAGAAAGGGAACAAATTTTTTGACGATTTTGTATTTTCATCCCATTATAAAATTTATATATTTCTTAATAAATGATATACTGTACAAATCACTTAAAATCCGCATGATGAATATTTTTTCTTTACCACAGTCTGCACCTGTTGAAAACACCAAAAATTGACATGCATGACTTCAAGATCAAATTAAGTCAGTAACTCTGTAAATTTCACTATCGAAAAGCGAAATTATGTTTTTCTCTTTGGTATCACTGTCGAAGATAACGTAGTGGTTTGCATATCGTAAACACATGTGGCATGCAGATATTCTAAGAATTCTGTTGCTACAGTGATCAATGTGGATGCCGGAAAGGTAAACAAATTTCAGATTGTGGCAAAACATTGTTATAAATGTTATTAGTGAACCATGCAGAACGTATCTATGATGGGAGATATAAAGGAACGAGTAGTAGAATGGAAGCCTATGCAGAAAATGAAATTTTCAGTCGTTCCATGAATGAAACCGGTGCTCGTTACCCTAAGTTCTATATGATAGGGACTCAAAAGCATACAACAGTGTAGTAGCAGCTCTCCCTTATGGTGATGCGATTCTCAGAAAACTGGAATGTGTGAACTACGTCCAGAAGAGGATGGGCATCAGGCTGAGGAATCTGAAACTAAGTATGGGCAACAAGAAACTTCGTGATGGTAAAACCATAAGGGGTAGGCTGGCAGACAAAATTGTTGATGATTTAAAACAGTACTATGGGACGACCATTAGGAACACCATTGAAGATTTATTCAGAATGAACCAAGCAGTATGGTTTACCTCCCTCCACAAACTGTCAACAGATGACAAATCATTACATCAACGTTGCCTCCCAGACCAGATTCATGACACAAGTGTAGAAAAGCACAATATGAAAACACTTCACACACCCAGAAACATTCCATCCCATCAGCAATCATGGAAGTCCTAAAGTCCTTTTACAGAAGCCTGGCACATCCTGACTTGCCGAAGAAGTGTCTACATGGCCAGACTACGAATCTAAATGAGTCACGGAACAGCCTGATATGGGCTCGCATATCAAAAATGTTTTTATTGAGAAAAATACACTAGAATGAGGTGGACGGTGTATAATGTTGTTATTGCTTTTCAAGATGGCAACGTTGGTAGTGGAAGTACTACACCCTATGGGAATTATTCCTGGAGTAAACTGCATCAGAGAATTTCAGCCGCTGGACAAGATTCGCATCGATAACGCACAGTATGTAGCACGAATATCCACTATGCAGTCTAGATGGGAGAAAGAATGCAAGCCCTGGAAAACGACCAAGAGGATGATACACAGCAGGTACAGGGTCTCTCTGAATGAGTAAAAACAAAACGGATAAAATATATATTAAGTAAGCTTTAGTCTTTTGAAACTTTAGAAGCTTTTTCTGAAAATTTACATTTGCAGTTGCACTATTCCCTACATCTCTTAGAGTAAAGCATTCAAATTATCAGCGATTTGCGACAGCTACACTGAGCCCACTGCATGGTAAGTATAATAAAACGATGTAGAAGAAAGTACAAAAAATTATACAGAATTAAAACTGTATCGTTAAAAGGCAGAATTTCCGAAACCAATGGCTGGCGGAGATTCAATGATTTTATTTCAGTACACTAACAATACAACATGTAACGCCCTGTAACAGTATTGTGCCTATTGATAAAGTGGTTTATGTAACACGGGGAAGGCAAGTAATAAAATTTAACATTGCCGACGTACGGCATTCCAGCTCCCGTCAATAATCACAGTTTTCCAAATTCTTCCACATTCTCTTTATTCCTGTTTCTCCCTTTTCCTGTATTTATTTACATTATTGTGATTGCCTATATGCTTAACAAATTCTGTTGTTACAGTTTTTAGTTCGATCTCTTACTCTGTTCATGTATCAATTTCCATATGTAATACCTCTTCAAGTCATTTTTTAGTATTCTTGTCTTTATTCTGTCTAGATTATTAACTTAATACCGTATTTTACCGTCTATAAGACGCACTTTTTTCTTCGAAAAATTGTCTCCAAATTCTAGTGCTTCTTAAACTCCAAAATAATATAAAAATATCCAGTGTTTGATTTAAAATTCCCACCAGTCTTAAAAATGGCCATGTATTCGATGCCACGGGAAACCTGTCCCATCTGGCAACTCTGGATTCATCTGGCAGCAGTAGTGCACCGATTCGACGAACGTGAGCTGCAGGGATTCACAAGCTTGCTAACACTATGTCACTCCAGCCCCACAGTCACAAACCCAGAACCCTGTCTAGCCTATGATGCTTCACTGCAGTCTGCAGTGCCAGAAAACCTGAATTAAAATAATTTATGCTATCGGTTAGTATCTAGTTTCGTAATTCAGAAAATAAAGGTATTCATATTATGCAGGCCGTAAGATGAAAGTAATAGCATATGCAGAAGAATGTGAAAACAGATAAGCTGAGCGGAATTTCGGCCGTCCACCAACAGAAAAAAACCATTCGTAATTGATGGACTAGTAAAGAAAAACTGAAAAAAGTGAGGAAGACTAAATGTCCAAATAGACTGAATGCAAAACAGCCAGAACTACAAGATAATGACTTTCAGTGATTTTGAAGGTCAGTTCGGCTTTATAACCTAACAATTTTTTTAGTCTGGCTCTGCAGTCTAATAATGAAAATGGTAAAAACGTTATTTTTTTAAAAACTGCTCAAAATTTAAAGTGTGTCTTATTGTCTGTGGTGCCCTATAGTCCTTAAAATACGGTATAGACTGTTAAAACGGCATTGCTATTCGACTTCAGTGTTAATGTGTCTTCCAGGTTTGCTCTCTTTATATTTATTTACGACTCAACCATTGTCCCTTTTTAATTGCGCTACTACTGCACTGCCAAAGATGGCATTTACTGTGTATTTGTCCATCAGTATAGATGATTACCTTTTTTTCAGTGTTGTTTACAAACATTCTAACTTCTTTGTCGACTATAATCAATTACAGCCTGACGAAGGCCCTTCATGCCGAAAACCGGCGAACTAAATAAATTAATACTGTAGATTATACACAGCATTGTGCTTTTCATTTATAATTATGTTGTTCTACCAAGAAGCGACAGATGAATCACTTAACAAGAAAATTTCACACCCTGTGTACCCCTATATCATCTACAGCAGAGGTGACCAAGATTTCGGCTCGCGAGCTGTGCGCTGGTAGGAGTGTTATAGCAGTCGGCCTCGATGCACATATGCACATTTCGCCCCCTTCCCCCCCCCCTCCCTCCGTCACCACCCTCTCGCCCTAAGCATGCTGTCTGACCAGGAAAGTACTTGGGCTCGAACAAACACAAATACACCAAAATCGTGTGAGAAATAATGTCAAGGTCTCTTATTGCACTAGTGATGCTCCCGCATCTGCAAAAGTCTGCAGTCGTCCGTTAGAGGCCTCTGCGTATGCTATGCCGCATTGCACACTGACCTGCCGGTACGTCAATCAGGACCAGTAGGGACGGTGCAGTGTGCCTCTGAAGTTGCGTTTTGTGACATTATTTATGTATTGAAGCGTCAGATGGCTCGGCGATTGGTAATGAATCCTGCTAATGTATTGCGATTGGTTGAGATGGAGTTACGCAAAACCCTTCTTCGTGAAGATGGTATTGGTGTAGAAGACGAATCATTCGCATGTTTTCTGCTATCTATTATAGTGCAGAAATATGAGCATAAGTTAGAAACAGATATTGTTGTAACACTAACACATAATAATGATGATAGGGATGATAATGACGAACAACTCATTGCAAACGGTAGTGCTACGGCAAGTGCGGGAAGAGGCGATGGAAACAGTGTCAGTGAATACCAAGCGTCCCCCAAGAAGAAGGTTAAAGTTGCAAATATCATCACGGCGTTTGATGACATCACACTGGAGAACATGTACGATGATTATTACGTAAGAGGTTTCGACACATACAACAAGCTTCTGAAAAGATACCCTAAACTGAAGTCTAAAAGCTATATTAAAAACATACTGAATTACGTGGCAAAGAAATGAGAAGGAAATACAGTTTTCAAAGGAAATCGTACACTGCTGTTCAAGACCATCAAGGAACGTGTAATGGCGAAATTCTATGAAGCGCGAGAATGCGGTTCCGCCGTTCATTATTGGCATTTACAACATTGGGCATTGGACGTAGCCAGAAATCGCGGGTGTACAAACTTTACAGCTTCACTAGGATTTATCACTAATTTCAAAAAGGAGTTTAGGATAACATCACGCCATATCACTATGCTCCAAGCACGAAAAGATAAGGATGACGAAGAAGAGCTGATTGAAAGAGCTCAAACGTTTGTTGCTGACGTCAATGAGCATATCACGAGAGAAAACGTCGATATTAGTTCTGTATGGAACTGTGATCAGAGTCAGTTCAACTATGAACTTTCTTGTGACATAACACTATCCATGAAAGGGGAGAGAAACACTGTCGCGATGTTGCAATCAGTTAACTGTGCAACACATAGTTACACGATCCATCGTTGCTATATCAAAAGACGGACGATTGGCAGACATACGCTATATTTACTTCCAAGAATCCAGTGGAAAGTTAGGACCCCGCGTGTACAGGGAAATAGAAACACGGTGCCCTCCAAATGTCGTCGTCGATGCAAGTGTGAGTGGGAATATGACGAAAACAACATCTGAAGACGTTTTTTCTGTCAGTTTTGAATCCACATTTGTCGAGAAAGTCATTAGTACTTTGTGACTCCTGGTTTGGACATAAGGATGAACGAGTACTACTGGAAGCATCTGGCGGAAAACATGTAGATTTAAAAATCATTCCGCATAAAACTACAAAATATGCACAACCTCTGGATGTGTATTTCTTCAGGCAATATAAAATATATGCCAAGAGAATAACAGACTTCATTAAACTACGTTCCAGTAATATGCAGCCGAAATTGCACGACAGATTCTTTGTCATGAATATGCATTCTGTCATTTACAATTAGTTAACTGTGGGAGTGTACATACCAATGCTTCGTTACGATATTGGTGAACCAGTGAACAACTTCAAAAGTGTCATTGACGTGGCGTTCAACACTGATAATATAGAATGTGCAAATACGCCATGCGATCAGCTTGCATTTCTTCAATGTGCGTTTTGCAGTCATTCGTATTGCTCGGAACATTTTATTGACATTCAACATTTACATTTGTAGTTAAGATTGCTGCATTGCCTATGGCGTCTACAATTACATCTACAGTGATATCTAGAGCATGACTGCAGAGTTTTGCAGAAAAACGACTCCACCAGCACATTGAGAGATACATAATGGTCCTGTAACCAAACGATCATACAGATCTGTTTGTTCGAACCCAAGTACATTCCTGGTGAGTGCAAGGAAAGGGAAGAGGGGGAATTGTGAACATGTTGAATCTAAATGGCAACGCAGTCGCACTGCAGGCGACTTGGCTTTATAATTTACATTTCGCGACAACACAGATCACAAACAAAACAAATTTTCAATTTTACTAAATTATTTTTGGCACGCTGAAGACATATTTTTTTTTATCTTGTGGACAGACACACAGTTTTGCAGATTTTCGCACTCAGATTGCCATGTAGTCGTGACTTATTTAGTGTCACAAACGAAAAAAGGCCTTTCACACAAATACGTCTGTCGGAATACTGTAGCACTTTTACAGCTTCATTATGGAGACGTGGAAATTCTGCCCGAGGAAAGCAACGAAAACGTCCTGGACAATTTTAACGTAAAGCGATTTGTCATTAAAGCGGGAATAACCCTGCAGGTCAATCAGTTAGATCTGCACAAGCAGAGGGACGCCTTCAACTGAAACGGGAAACGGTCTCGACAACATCTCGAAAACAGATTTAACATTAGCACTGTCCTCAAAATGTTTGGAGAACGATTCCCCTATCCCTGTAATTGCAGTAAAAAGTAAAAAAAATAAAAATAAAAAAATAAAAAATATCGGGTCAGCGCAACTTTAAGGAAGAAGAAACGTGACCATCAACAAGGGCAAGAGGAGATGAAGCTGTTTAAGTCCAGGGCGTTCCTCCCGTACATCGGCAATATTTTGCCGAAGCTACGCAGTATCTTAAGAAAACCAGGTCAAAATAATCTTCCGCCCAACTACAAAGACGTGGGCTCTTCTCGGTTCCGCAAAGGATGTTTTGGGATTGCGGAAGGCTGGAATCTACAAAATACCTTGTCAGTGTGGCAGAGCCTACATTAGTCAGACGATGCACACAGTGCGTGGAACATGCCTTGATCATGATCGCCAAACAATGAATTCTTCAAACTTTGCGTTTTCTTTAAAGGCAGTGAGCTTGGGGAACTGGACCGTGTTTTTCATTACGTGTCTCTCCTATAATGCGATTTTCTTTTTAAGTGCATCCCCATCACGTCAGAAAGAAGTAGTTTCTCACTTTGCAGTATTTTACTGTGGGCTGTATGCAGTCTAGTCCACTTAATGTACGATTTTCGTAAATCATTCCGGACGTTCTACTTTTCGTTCGTGCACTACTTTTTGCTTCATAAATTCAACAGTAATGAGCTTTAAATCGAAAAATATTTCCGGCGAGACCTTTGACTTACCTTGTAGTCTCCATACTCTTCGTTAGCTTCAATCGATAACTATTGCAACTGCCAGCGGAATGACGCGAACGACTTCACAAAGTTCGGTATTCGTACGGCCACTTACGTCACGTGTTTCGTGTCTGCAAATGATGCACAAAATGCTTCTTGATGTACAGAACAATGAATCCCGTCTATCGATCCGTATAATTTTTTGCTCTTCAAATAAATCTTTAATTTCTTTCTGCATGTTATTGTAATGTCATTTCATAGCGAATCTATCCGCCCCCGGTAGCTGAGTGGCAGCGCGACAGAATGTTAATCCTAAGAGCCCGGGTTCGACTCCCGGCTGGGTCGGAGATTTTCTCCGCTGAGGGACTGGGTATTGCGTTGTCCCAATCATCATCATTTCATCCCCATCGACGTGCAAGTCGCCGAAGTGGCGTCAAATCGAAAGACTTGCACCCGGCGAACGGTGTACCCGACGGGAGGCCTTAGTCACATGACATAGCGAATCCGTAGTACCCGTGGATTACGCAACTGTATTATAGATATTAAAAATTCTCATTCTTCTCTTCTGTTACGCCAATTCAGTTTTAATGGCTTGTGACGATTGATCACTGGACTACCTCTTTTAGTGCAAAGAGCCAAAAGGCTTGTGAACGTCCTTCATATCACGAACAAACTACGAAGCTCACACGACGTTTCTGCCGAACTTAAGAGAGCTGCACCGACCGAAAGATGCCACAATGCAGTACTAAGTGAAGCGTCGCGTCGTACCGAATACTTCTCGGAAGGAGAGATTTAAGTTGAGATAGGCCGAGTCTTGGCTCGGCCCGCACACAGCCCGCACAAACGACCCACGTGAGGTATAGCACGCCGTCACAAGCTGCACTGTACAAATTTAATCAAGTCTTAATCCGACTATATTGTACACTGAGATGACAAAAGTCATGGAATACCGATATGCACACATACAGATGCGGGAGCATCATGCACACAAGGTACAAAAGGGCAGTTTACTTTCGGAGCTGTTACATGTACTCTGGTGATTAATGTGAAACCGTTTCTGACGTTATAATGGCCGCGCGATGGGAATTAACAGTCACCCAACAGGGAATGATAGTTGTGAGCTAGAAGCACGGCACATTCCATTCCGGAAACTGTTAAGGGATTCAGAGTTATATGATCCACGGTATCAAGAGCGTGCCGAGAATACCAAATTTCAGCCATTACCTCTCACTACGGACAACGCAGTGCTCGACGGCCTTCAGTTAACGATTGACAACAACGGCACTTGCGTAGATTCGTCAGTGCTGACATACGAGCAACACTGTGTCAAAATACCGCAGTAATCAATGTAGAATGTGCGACGGACGTCTTCGTTAGGTAAATTCGGCGAAATATGGCTATGTTAGCAGGCGACTGACGGGAACGCCTTTGCTAACAGCACGACATCGCCTGCAGCGCTTGTCCTGGGCTGGTGACCATATCGATTGGACTGGAAAATCGTGGCCTGGTCAGATGTCTTCCGATTTGAGTTGGTAAAAGTTGATGGTAGGGTTCGAATTTCGCGGAGACCCCCACGAAACCATGGAACTAAGTTGTCAACTCACTGTGCACGCTGGTGGTGGCTCCATAATGGTATGGGCTGCGTTTTCATGGATCATTGAGGGGAAATATGTTGGGCCGCGCGGGATTAGCCGAGCGGTCTAAGACGCTGCAGTCATGTACTGCGCGGCTGGTCCCGGCGGAGGTTCGAGTCCTCCCTCGGGCATGGGTGTGTGTGTGTTGGTCCTTAGGATAATTTACGTTAAGTAGTGTGTAAGCTTAGGGACTGATGACCTTAGCAGTTAAGTCCCACAAGATTTCACACACATTTGAACATATTTTTGGTTATGTTGGGCTTGTTGCAGACCATTTGCAGCCATGCATGGTCTTCACGTTTCCAAGCAATGACGGAATTTTTATGGATGACAATGTGCCATGTCACCGGGCAACAATTATTCCTGACTGGTTTGAAGAACAATCCGGACAGCTCGAGCGAATGATTTGGTCACCCAAATCGCCTGACATGAATCAAATCGAACAATTATTGGACGTAACCAAGAGATCAGTTCGTTCGCGAAATTCAGCACCTGCAACACTTTCGCAGTCGTGGATGGTTACAGAGGCAGCATGGCTCAATATTTCTGCGGGCTGCTTAACGAGTTGTGGAGTCCACACCACGTTGGCGCACTAGGCCGGCCAAAAAGACGTCCGACTCGATATTAGGAGGTATGCCGTGACATTTGTCACCTCACTGTATATATTCAATTGTGGTAAATGATGAACCAGAATGTCATTGAACCGCGAATTTAACTTTCAAAATCTTTTCTTAAATAATTTACTTTATTTACTGGCGATTCATCAAGAACATTGACACATTTAATCACACTAGGTGAGCGTGGAAGTAGTTGCCAGGAAGTAACTGATAGAAAATTACTTTTAACAAATATGAATTTATTCCTGAAAGCTTTTTCAAAATAGATTTAAAATTATAAGCAGAAAGCACACTCAAAATATCAAGTCACAATTTAAGAAATGTGAATTTTATTCTTAAAAGCCTTTTCCAAACAGATTTAAAATTATAAGAAGAAAAGCACCCTCGAAATATCAAGTTACAGTTTTATTTAGAGGCAAAGAACAATATTAACAGTGGGAGACTTCGGGCTGAAAAGCTTGCCTGTTCCCTTTCAGCACGGCCGTAGTCATGACCTCTCACAACAACCTCTGAAAAAGTACACTGGTGCAAATCTGCAACACACCAGATTACTTTAAACAAAAAAATTTTAACAACTCACACAAACATGTAAACTATGCACCCCGTAAGAGGACTGGAAATGGTACAACCGTCAAATTATTTGTCACCGAAAGTGCAATTTTTTTTTTAAAAAAAAGGACTCTTACGGTGGAAGGGTGGCAAGCTTATAACCTAAAATGACTATTTAAATAAATCCCATAAAATGCAGACTTATGTAAAATGTACAACATGCTCTACATTACACATATACCACCTCGCACGATGATAAGCCAGATAGAAACATATTTCAAGAATTCGGCCTTTAAGCAATAAATTCGTTAATACCGACTCCGACAAACATGACAGAGGCAGCTATTAACGTACGACTAACCGCCAGACAGACAAACTGCCTAACAAATGCGGACGAGAGACAGACGAGCAAGCTGGGGACGAGAGACTGACAAAGAAAACAAGTAGAATTAAATGACACAACATATCTCCAGTCACTTAACTTCTAATAAACTGCGATTTCTCGAGAAGACCTGGCGCAGGACCCCCAAAACGCTCTCCCGAACCGTCCGCTGCCAGCTGCTTCAACGGACGCAGTAAGGCGCGCCGATCTCCCGTCTCACGGCGTTGCAGCTCGCCCCTGCCAGACCGACGTCGTGGGTTGACTCCTGTTGCTCTCGTGTTCGCCGCGAAGCCACTACGCCTCGCTACACGGCGCGGCCACTGGACTCACGTGGCGACCTCACATGCGTCGACGCGCCAGGCGGACAAGTCTTCTTGTGTCCCAAAGCGTGACCGACCAGCCGCTCGATCTAACCGCCAATAGCCATTGCCTGAACAAACTCGAGCAGACTGGCGGCCTAACACATACTAGCACTCCGAACGACAGACAGACACTAACCGCCTCACCAATGCGGACGAGAGACAGACCCAGAGTAACTGGCTGACCAACTGACCAGACTCGCCCAGACTGACAGACTGACCTGGCTGACCAACTGCCTCCGACTTACAGGCTGACAGACTCACCGACTGCGGAGTTTTTTTTCCCCTTTATTGTAATTTTAATACCTCTAAAAAGGTAGGGTGGCAGCAGCATTCTACGCTGCTCCTCAGCCTTAGACAATGAGAAAACAGAAAGAATACTCATAATTGACATAATGGCGGGTAAAAAACAGTAGACATAGAATACAAAACACGGAGCCGTCCACACTCGACGATAATCCACATTACAAACTATTGACACGACCCACAAACACTGATGATTTCGATGGCACATGTGAACGATGGAGCGTGACGGTGAACACTAAACACAAAACACGACGGCACACACGAGAAACGGATGGCGATGATCTCCGGCGCGCGAATGCTCACGTAACGCGTGCGAGTCCGAGGACCTGCCAAGATGGGAAGCAGGAGGGGGAGGGGGAGAGGGGAGAGCAAAGACGCCAATGGCAGAGGGATGGGAGGAGGAATGGGGGTATGGGGGTGGGGGAAGCCCGGGGGAAGTGTGGGGAGAAAGGGAGGAGGGAGGGAAGGGGGAGAGAAAGAAGTGAGGGAGCCCAAAGCAAAAAACAGAGAAAGAGGGAGGGAGGATCAAAGTTGGTAGGAGGGGTAGATGGAGGGGAGGTGGGCATCATCAGGGAGGGGAAGCTGGCGGAAGCCATCTTGGGAGAGGGTATGGAGAGTGGAGAGATGGAGAGCAGGTGGGACGTGGAAGTACAGGCTCGGCAGTGGTCGGGGGCGGGAGAGGATGGGAGAGACCAGCGGGTGAGGAGGATCGAGTTTACGGGAGGATCCGTATCCGTTCGAGGAAAAAGGAGGTGGGGGAAGGGAATCAGGTCGTACAGGATCCGCGTGGGGGAGGGGAGAAGGATGCGATAGGCGAGGAGACAAGTACTGCCGCAACGGAGCTTGAGGTGACAGAGTGGGGAGCGTGCCTTGGCTTGGAGAATGCGGAGCTCATAGCGCCCCTTAAATGCACGTGAACAGGCAACTTTTCCCCTTTCACACCAGAGGGAGACACCAAAGCTGCGATTTCCACAGCGGCGCCACCGCCAGCAACGGAGGGCGACTGCTTCACACTACGCGCTGCGGTGCGCTTTTCAAAACAGCAATTTTTACTACGGCTCAGTCATGTTTAATACGAACAGGGAAACTGTGTAAACAGCGAAGGTGCAAGCTGGGTTTGGTAGCTGCAGAGCGCTGCGCGCTGCTCACCCCACGATGGGCCTTGTGAAGTTGAGACGGCCGAGTACTGCCTTTACGAGCTGGTCGGAGCGAGGCTGCAGGCGCATCAGGTAGCTGAGCACCTGGCCCACCCACCAGGCGTGCGGCGCGCCGTGGAACAGCCGCACCGTCGGCAGCAGGTCGGCCGGCACTGCCGGCGGATGGAACGGCGTGTGCGCCAGGAAGCCGCGGGCCGCCCCTAGCCGTACCACCAGCCGGTCTCTGCGCGCTGAAACACGCCGAATGTTCCGTCACATTGAGGGGGAACGTTCGTCAAACTGACCGAAAGCGGCCAACTTCAGTTTATTTTTTATTTGTCAGTAGAGCTGATGGACGAGAAGTCTACATCTACATCTACATTTATACTCCGCAAGCCACCCAACGGTGTGTGGCGGAGGGCACTTTACGTGCCACTGTCATTACCTTCCTTTCCTGTTCCAGTCGCGTATGGTTCCCGGGAAGAACGAGTGCCGGAAAGCCTCCGTGCGCGCCCGAATCTCTCTAATTTTACATTCGTGATCTCCTCGGGAGGTATAAGTAGGGCGGAAGCAATATATTCGATACCTCATCCAGAAGCGCACCCTCTCGAAACCTGGACAGCAAGCTACACCGCGACGCAGAGCGCCTCTCCTGCAGAGTCTGCCACTTGAGTTTGCTAAACATCTCCGTAACGTTATGACGCTTACCAAATAACCCTTTGACGAAACGCGCCGCTCTTCTTTGGATCTTCTCTATCTACTCCGTCAACCCGACCTGGTACGGATCCCACATTGATGAGCAATACTCAAGTATAGGTCGAACAAGTGTTTTGTAAGCCACCTCCTTTGTTGATGGACTACATTTTCTAAGCACTCTCCCAATGAATCTCAACCTGGTACCCGCCTTACCAACAATTAATTTTATATGATCATTTCACTTCAAATCGTTCCGCACGCATACTCCCAGATATTTTACAGACGTAACTGCTACCAGTGTTTGTTCCGCTATCATATAATCATACAATAAAGGATCCTTCTTTCTATGTATTCGCAATACATTACATTTGTCTATGTTAAGGGTGAGTTGCCTCTCCCTGCACCAAGTGCCTATCTTCTGCAGATCTTCCTGCATTTCGCTGCAATTCTATTATGCTGCAACTTCTCTGTATACTACAGCATCAGCCGCGAAAAGCCGCGTGGAACTTCCGACACTATGTACTAGGTCATTTATATATATTGTGAAAAGCAATGGTCCCATAACACTCCCCTGTGGCACGCCAGAGGTTACCTTAACGTCTGTAGACGTCTCTCCATTGAGAACAACATACTGTGTTCTGTTTGCTAAAAACTCTTCAATCCAGCCACACAGCTGGTCTGATATTCCGTAGGCTCTTACTTTGTTTATCAGGCGACAGTACGGAACTGTATCGAACGCCTTCCGGAAGGAAAGTGGCATCTACCTGCGAGCCTGTATCTAATATTTTCTGTGGCTCACGAACAAATAAAGCGAGTTGGGTCTAACACGATCGCTGTTTCCGGAATCCATGTTGATTCCTACGGAGTAGATTCTGGGTTTCCAGAAATGACATGATACGCGAGCAAAAAACATGTTCTAAAATCCTACAACAGATCGATGTCAGACATATAGGTCTATAGTTTTGCACATGTGCTCGACGACCCTTCTTGAAGACTGGGTCTGCCTGTGCTCTTTTCCAATCATTTGGAATCTTCCGTTTCCCTAGATACTTGCGGTGCACGGCTGTTAGAAGGGGGGCAAGTTCTTTCGCGTACTCTGTGTAGAATCGAATTGGTATCCCGTCGGGTCCAGTGGACTTTCCTCTGTTGAGTGATTTCAGTTGTTTTTCTATTCCTTGGACACTTATTTCGATGACAGCAATTTTTTTTTTCGTTTGTGCGAGGATTTAGAGAAGGAACTGCAGTGTGCTCTTCCTCTGTGAAACAGCTTTGGAAAAAGGTGTTTAGTATTTCAGCTTTACGCGTGTCATTCTCTGTTTCAATGCCATCATCATCCCAGAGTGTCTGGGATGATCCCCAAGGTTCCAATAACGAAATCGCGTCCGAAGTACTTCAAAAATACTTAAACGTGTGACGCAGCCGCCCTGCCACACTCAGTTTTTGAATCAACATTTTTCGGCATAAACGAAAGTCGGTAACCGTGTTTCTACATCTGAAGGGTGATGTCTATTCAAATTCCACGTCAGTCGCAGATGCAAACAATGTTTGCTTTAAATACAGGTTGTATCGAAAAGAATCATCTCACTTGGCACGTCTATAGTTCTCAAACTAATAAACATGTATAATGAATTTTGTTTTTTGATGAACGGCAAACTCGAAAAAATTTTTCTCATACATTTTCATATGTATTCAATACGTCCCTTTGAGATACAAGAGATAAACAGAGCCTTTTATAAATCCCCAAAAGAAATAATCACATACAGTCAGGTCCAAATGCACCGGTTAGTCTCTCAACCGTTAGGGGCAAAACCCAATCGGACCCGGGGCAAGTAAGGTTAGCAACCTGCATCCCTGGTACTTCAAATATGATGCTGGAAACAATCAGAGGAAAATGCCTCCGACTTTTGAAGGTGACGGAGTCCCACCTCTAATTGACAAACCAGGGGCTCCTAAGATACGACTCGGCAAACGAATGGTAACAAGATGGGGAGCTATTAATATCAATGGGGGCTATTCCGGGAGGAAGGTAGAGCTGGCACAGGCTGAAAGTAAGATGGGGTTGGACGTTTTAGCTGTTAGTGACATTCGGGTAAGGGCTGAGAAAGAAGAGGAAGTGGGGGAATACAAGGTCTACATGTCAGGAGTCAAAACAGGAATAACACAACGGGGTGTAGGGCTTTACATCAGGAAAGAAATGGAACCCAGCGTAGTTGCAAATAAGGTTTGTAAACGAACGACTGATGTGGATAGATTTGACAGTGTCTAGCAAGAAAATTAGGATTGTGTCAGTATATACGCATTGTGAAGGGACAGATCTAGATAAGATGGATAGTTTTTATGACGCACTCAGTGACGTAGTTGTTAGAGTAAAGGACAGGGACAGTGTTCTGCTCATGGGTGATTTTAATGCCAGGACTGGAAATCGAACAAAAGGGTATGAAAAGGTTATGGGTAAATTTGGAGAGGATATGGAGGCCAACATGAATGGGAAACAACTCTTGGATTTCTGTGCCAGTATGGGCTTAGTAATCACAAACTCCTTTTTTAAACACAAGAACATTCACCGGTATACTTGGGAAGGCAGGGGAACCAAATCTGTCATATACTATGTAATAACAGATCAGGAATTCAGGAAGGCTGTGAGGGACACACGTGTATTCAGGGGATTCTTTGATGACACTGATCACTATTTAATCTGCAGTAAAATTGGTATTGTGAGGCCGAAAGTGCAGGAGGTCAGGTCCATATGTAAGAGGATAATTGTGGAGAAACTTCAGGATAAGGAAATCAGGCACAAGTACATAACAGTGATCTCAGAAAGGTACCAGTTAATTGAATGTAGTCAATTACAGTAATTGGAAAAGGAATGGACAAGGTACAGGGACACAGTACTAGAAGTGGCTAAAGAATGTCTTGGAACAGTAGTGTGTAAAGGTAGGATGAAGCAAACAGCTTGGTGGAATGACAGAGTCAAGGCAGGCTGTAAAAGGAAAATGAAGGCATATCAAACATGGCTACATACTAGAACTCAGGTAGACAGAGAAAGTTATGTTGACGAAAGAAGCAAAGCCAAACAGATAATTGCAGCATCCAAGAAGAAATCTTGGGAAGACTTTGGAAACAGGTTGGAGACTTTGGGTCAAGATGCTGGAAAACCATTCTGGAGTGTAATTAGCAGTCTCAGAAAGGGAGGTAAGAAGGAAATGACATGTATTTTGGACAGGTCAGGAAACGGCTAG
This sequence comes from Schistocerca americana, assembly GCF_021461395.2. Taxonomy (NCBI): domain Eukaryota; kingdom Metazoa; phylum Arthropoda; class Insecta; order Orthoptera; family Acrididae; genus Schistocerca; species Schistocerca americana. The sequence continues at coordinate 156,537,744 of NC_060119.1, read as the reverse complement.
TGAATCCTGTTGATGCCTTGGGCAGGGAATATTTTGAAGAGTTGGTCAGTGTAGGTGAAAATACGATCAGTAATGTTTCAGATTTCGATGCACAATGGGATAGGAATGATGATGGAAACGGGATCACATTTTAGGAAGTGGAGAAAATGGTCAAGAGATTGCAGTGCAATAAAGCGGCTAGGGTGGATGAAATTAAGTCGGAACTCATCAGATACGGTGGAATGTCAGGGCTTAAATGGCTGCACAGGATAATTGAAATGGCGTGGGCGTCGGGACAGGTTCCATCAGACTGGACGAAAGCAGTAATCACACCAATCTTTAAACATGGAAACAGAAAAGATTGTAACAGCTACAGAGGTAGCTCTTTAATCAGCGTTGTGGGTAAAATCTTCTCAGGTATTGTTGAAAGGAAAATGCGAGTATTAGTTGAGGACGTATGAAAATCAGTGTGGGGTTAGGCCTCTTAGAGGTTGTCAGGACCAGATCTTTAGCTTACGGCAAATAATGGAGAAGTGTTACGAGTGGAACAGGGAATTGTATCTATGCTTTATAGATCTAGAAAAGGCATATGACCGGGTTCCTAGGAGGAAGTTATTGTCTGTTCTACGAGATTTATGGAATAGCAGGCAAACTTCTGCAAGCAATTAAAGGTCTTTACACAGATAGTCAGGCAGCAGTTAGAGTTGACGGTAAATTGAGTTCATGGTTCAGAGTAGTTTCAGGGGTAAGACAAGCTGCAACCTGTCTCCACTGTTGTTCATATCATTTATGGATCATATGTTGAAACAATAGACTGGCTGGGTGAGATTAAAATATGTGAACACAATGTAAGCAGTCTCGCATTTGCGGATGACTTAGTTGTGATGGCAGATTGGAGTGAAAGTTTGCAAAGTAATATTTCAGAGCTAGATCAGAAATGTAAGGACTATGGTATGAAGATTAGCATCTCCAAAACGAAAGAAATGTCAGTGGGAATGAGATATAAACGGATTGAGTGCCAAATAGGAGGGACAAAGTTAGAACAGGTGGACGGTTTCTAGTACTTAGGATGCATAGTCTCACAGGGTGCCAACGTAGTGATAGAACTGGAAGCGATGTGTAGCAAAGCTAATGCAGTGAGCGCTCAGCTACGATCTACTCTCCTCTGCAAGAAGGAAGTCAGTACCAAGACTAAGTTATCTGCGCACCGTTCAATCTTACGACCAACTTTGTTGTATGGGAGCGAAAGCTGGGTGGATTCATGTTACCTTATCAATAAGGTTGAGGTAACGGATATGAAAATAGCTAGGATGACTGCAGGTACCAGTAGATGGGAACAATGGCAGGAGGGTGTCCACAATGAGGAAATCAAAGAAAAACTGGGAATGAACTCTATAGATGTAGCAGTCAGGGCGAACAGGCTTAGATGGTGGGGTCATGTTACACGCATGGGAGAAGCAAGGTTACCCAAGAGACTCACGGGTTCAGCAGTAGAGGGTAGGAGGAGTTGGGGTAGAGCAAGGAGAAGGTACCTGGATTCGGTTAAGAATGATTTTGATGTAACAGGCTTAACATCAGAAGAGGCACCAATGTTAGCACTGAATAGTGGATCATGGAGGAATTTTAGAAGAGGGACTATGCTCCAGACTGAACGCTGAAAGGCATAATCAGTCTAAAATGATGATGATGATGATGATGATGATGATGATGATGTAGAGCTGATGAACGAGAAGTCCCCAAGGTTCCAATAACGAAATTGCGTCCGAAGTACTTCAAACCTGCCACGCTCAATTTTTTGAAGCAACATTATGCGACATAAACGAAAGTCGGTAAGTGTGTTTCTACATTTGAAGGGTGATGTCTATTCAAATTCTACGTCAGTCGCAGATGCAAATAATGTTTGCTTTAAACACAGGTTGTATCGAAAAGAATCATCCGATTTGGCACGTCTATATTTCACAAACTAATAAACATATAAAATGAATTTTGTTTTTTGATAAGCGGCAAACTCGAAAAGTTATTTCTCATACATTTTCATATGTATTCAATACGCCCCCTTGTGATGCAAGAGATAAACATAGTCTTTTATAAATCCCCGCAAGAAATAATCACATACAGTCAGGTCTGGTGACTTTGGAGGCCAGTAATTTGAGGCTGTCCAATGCGACCGTTCGATATCCTTTAATTTAAAAATTCCCAAACTTGCAGATGCCAATGTGGCGGTGCCCCATTCCAATTGGTAGATGAAGTCGCTCGAATCAGTCTCCAGCTGTGGGAAAAGAAAGTTCTCAAGCGTATCGAGATACCTACTTCCTGTAACACAAAAATGGACCGTGCACCTTTCTCCTGTGAAATTGCACAAAACACATGAAATTTTGGAGAGTCCCTCTCATATTGTACAACTTCATGTGGTTGTTCCGTACCCCATATTCTCACATTATGACGTTCACCCTTCCACTTGAATGGAGTGTTGCCTCCTCACTGAGCACTAGCGTGGAAAAAAACTGTCATCCTCCATCTTGCTAAGAATGAAATTACAAAACTCCAAGCCCGCATCTCGTGGTCGTGCGGTAGCGTTCTCGCTTCCCACGCCCGGGTTCCCGGGTTCGATTCCCGGCGGGGTCAGGGATTTTCTCTGCCTCGTGATGGCTGGGTGTTGTGTGATGTCCTTAGGTTAGTTAGGTTTAAGTAGTTCTAAGTTCTAGGGGACTGATGACCATAGATGTTAAGTCCCATAGTGCTCAGAGCCATCTGAACTATTTTTTGAACAAAACTCCAAGCCAGCCACTGTGGCCGAGCGGTTCTAGGCTCTTCAGTCCGGACCACGCTGCTGCTACTGTCGCAGGTTCGAATCGCGTCGGGCATGGATGTGTGTGTTGTCCTTAGGTTAGTTAGGTTTAAGTAGTTATAAGTCTAGGGGACTGATGACCTCAGCTGTTAAGTCTACAGTGCTTAGAGCCATTGGAACCATTTTGACTTGAACAGACGTGCATCATGTCTCGCAGAGGTATGCGCGAACCGTACCGTCAAATCAGTGAGTTTTCGGGCGTATTATTAGCATGAGAGAATTTAATGCATCCATCTGGGAAATTGCTACTCGTGTGGGACGAAGTGTTTCGAAGTGCAATGTGTGTGTACAGAATATTTCACAGAAGGCCGTATAACACTACGAAATGGCTAAGGTCGCACCAACCAGACCACCGCCCCAGAAAGTCGACACCTCATCCAAATGGCATTGCAAGACAAACCTGTACTCTCCCCGGCTCTGGTGCAACAGTGTAATAGTGGAACACATCGTACACTATCAGGGGTGACAGTCGGTCACCGTTTATTAGGATAGTGGTTAATGCCCGCAGTTCACGTCTCCGCCTACCTTTGACGTATGTGCAGAAACCTGCTAGATACACGGCAATCTTGTATTGAACAACGTCACTGAGGACACGAATGGCATCAGATACTGTTTTCCAATGAATCCCGGTTCTGTTTGTTTGAAAATGGTGGCCGCCACAGACATGGGGAGTGGTATCGCAGTGACTGCGTTCGCACAAGACACACAGCGCCAGTTCAAGGCCGTAAGGTGTATGGTGCTACTGGGTACAAACAAAAATCACAATTGGGGCGTGTCCAGGGCACTGTGACCAGTTTGGCCTGCAAGATAACATCGTGAAACCTGTAGCCATACTCTTTCTGCACAACACTCCAGACGCCATTTTTCAGCAAGACAATGCACGACCACATGTTGCTGCACGAACATGTGCCTTCTGGTGTCACAGAATGTTAGCCTTCAGCTCTGGTCCACCAGGTCACCGGACTCGCCGCCAATCGAAAATGTGTGGGATATTGTGAAACGACAGGTGCAGTGCTGTGACCCAATGCCAGCCACCACAGACGAACTTTGGAACCAGGTGAATGCATCATGAATGGCTATACCACAGGACCCCATTCGCCCCTTATACGCGCCGATGCCATCACGCGTGGAACAAGTTATCAGGGTCCATGGTGCACCTTATGCCTGCCAGCCAACAGCACACATACTGCACCGAGTTGACTGAAATGTTAATCATATCGGCAGAATATAATAATGTACATATCCTGTGAATATGAATATCCTACCTAGAGTGATTCAAGGTGCTCTGTTTTTTTTCTGAACATGAGTCTATATTCGTATGTTTTTATTTTTGCTATGATCTCTGCAAAATTTTCCAATGCGTACACGACTAAAAGAACGATTCAGCTCAACAGATTGACGATGTTTAGTGTCTGGCGGGTGAAACACATTGAACTAAGAAATAAATTTTGTTGGTGGATATCAAAGAATGGAAGCTTAAATTCCAAATTGATTTGCTATTGTTAATGGCTTTTCAGCATTTTTCTGTATTTTAGATCTGAAGATGGATCGTCAGTAATCAATAAAGGGATTTTAACGATCTTGACTCACGATTTTTATCCATACATTTTAAGGTAACAGAACCCCTTCCTCCCGATATGACATTGTCAGACAACAACGTAAAATGGTTCAAATGGCTCTGAGCACTATGCGACTTAACTGCTGAGGTCATCAGTCGCCTAGAACTTAGAACTAATTAAACCTAACTAACCTAAGGACATCACACACATCCATGCCCTAGGCAGGATTCGAACCTGCGACCGTAGCAGTCGCTCGGCTCCAGACTGCAGCGCCTAGAACCGCACGGCCTAACAACGTAAAGCAAAGGTGACTGATTGTAGTCTCATTAAATCGGGCGATGCTGAGGAAATTAGCTTAGGGTTTGAGACACAAAAAGAAGTATGTTGGTCCATCACGGCCAGGGGACATCGGCTGGTAAGTATTTTTCAATGCCAATAAACTTCACCAACAGCCATATACTTGAATATACATATTTTAATTTATTCTGAAAGCAACCAGTTTCGGAAATTCATTTTGCCATCTTCAGACCCCATATCCTTTTATCCAAACAAACTAACTTATCGTATAGCGCCCTAAAACACTGGATATCGTGAATCCCAATCGTTATACAAACGCTTCAAACGACGACGTGACATGGGGTCGATTATTGTCAGGTCTTCATATGGAGCACTTGCGTAACGATTAGAATTCTCAATATCCGGTGTTTTATGGCGCTATACAAGTTCGTTTACTTGGATAAAAGCGTATGGGGTCTGAAGATGGCAAAATGAATTGCCGAAACTGGTTGCTTTCAGAACAAAATGAAATATCTTTAAGTATACGGCTGTTGACGATGTTTATTGAGATTGAAAAGTATTCAAAAAGTAGTCGGTGAATTTTGCTACTTGAGCTGCAGAATAACTGAGGGTGGTAGAAGAAGGGAGAATGTAAAAGGAAAAAGAGGAGTTTGTTAACAACGAATATAAATTTAAGTTGACGATAAGCAGTTCAGATAAGAAGAAAATATATGCTTGAAAAATGTTTTGCTATAGAAGAATGCCGAAGATGAGATGGGTAGATGGCGTAACTAATGAGAAAGTAATGAGCAATGAAGAAGTACTGAACCGAATTAGGGAGAAAAGAAATTATGGCCAGCTTGACTAAAAGAAGGGGTAGATTGATAGGCATGTTCTGAGGCATCAAGGAATTGTCAGTTTGGCATCTGAGTGAGGTGTGTGTGGTAAAATTGTAGAGGAAGGTCGAAGAGTAAACACAGTAAGCAGCTTCAAACGCATGTGGATCACCGTAGTTATTCGGAGATGAACAGATGAAGAGGCTTGCATAGGACAGCCTAGTCTGGAGAGCTGCATCAAACGAGTCTACGGGCTGAAGACGACAGAAATAATGACTACTCATCGTAAGTGGGACGGAGTACGTGTCACGAGGCTGTGTTTGTGCAGAAACAACGCTGATTCAGCTCGACGCGGAGCGAGAGAGGCGGTCTCCACTGCATTTGTGATCGCGGTCGAGTTGTATTCACGAAATGGCAGCCGTGTCCCCCGGGGACGAGCAGACAAATGAAGGGCGGCAGCCGGCGCGGTCTCATATGTTAGCAGAAACCCGCCGCACGCTGATGGCGCGGTGCTCACAGGAAAGCCCCAGTTTGCGCAGGGAACTGTCTGGCGGGTGGGTTGCGGCGAAACACAGCACGGTCGTTTCGTGCCGTGTCTGTCCGTGCGGCACAAATAGACTGCGAGTGCGGAGTCGTCTCGACGGGTCGCTTTGACCCAGTGTACCCGAGCAATTCGCCAAATGGCGGTACCTGTGTTCTGCCGTTATCTGATTTATTGAGTTCATCGACCCGTTTCTTTTTTTCGGCAATGTAATACCATGGGATGTATACAACGTAAAACAGTTACGAACATCAGTTCTCTCGTTAAACAATGTTATTTCAGTTTCAAACTTCCGTTGTTTCAGAGCTGATGAACAATGCAGAGGATGCAGATTTGTAGATAAGATTTAATTGGAAATCATTGTCCTTTGACTAGATGAACCATTGCCGGCCGGTGTGACCGTGCGGTTCTAGGCGGTTCTATAGTTTGGTAGTTATTTTCTGATAGCAGCTATCGAGACGAATATAATGATGTGTAACAGTAAGGTCTTTGAAGGTCAACGAAGGTCACAAAGGTGGCATGAACGTCCATTTACATTTCAGCTACTATTCTACTTTTCGGGGTGGCATGAACGTCCATTTCCATTTCAGCTGCTATTCTACTTTCCGGAGTTATTCTAGGTGGCAACAGTTAGTGACTCACCTGTGTTTATGTAACTAACGTTTGTACAACATTTATGATATTTCTCCACTTCAGGTGAACGGTATGGCATCTACATTGTATTGAAAGCGACTCGAGATACTATCTATTTTCACGTGCAAAAGCTCATTACAAAGAAAGTACATCACAGTCCACGAATTTACGTACGCAAAATCACTGGATGAGTTTGAAAGCACAGTGGCAATAAGCTGGGAGAGGAATATGGTGAGATGATATGACTTACCTTACATAAGACTCTGGCTAACACACAGCGATCTCTCACCATTCCAACAAAATTAAGAAACGGATCGAATGCAACGATTCGATGTCTACGAATCACCTGACGGACAACATAACACGTGCTGGTTGACAAAAGCATTTCAGTAAGATTTAAAATAACATCAACGTTATAACGGATAACGTAATCAGTTAAGGAGGGGGAGATAAATGACATCGCGAGTGATTATACAGAAAGAAACTTTTATTTTACAAGTAACTTCCAGACTCATCGCTAATAATGGACTCAATGGTATGAAAGGTACAATTGTGATTTCAACTATGTGCGTGCAAGAGATAGAAACCACAGCAACTGATATTTGATACTGAATTCACAAGTGTCATTAAACTTGCACTGTTACTGTTTAATAACTTCAGTCATTAATAATACATCACCGCGTGGGCATCCGCAGAAATTTTTACAGGGGGGACAGGATTCACAAATTGACATTGTTTTTATGTAAAGGAATTGTTCAGTTTCAAGACGTGTCTTGCCACAGAAACTAAATTTTATATGTGGGACCAAAAAATTATTATATCGCTCTCAGTATGTGAATAAAAGCTCTGCATTTCACATTCTGGGAGTGCGTGGGTGGGGTTAGCGAAGTTCCCCTCTTGATTCCTCTTTTCGGACTCTACGCATACTCGTAATAATGACTCTAACCGAGGTTGTGTTGGTTACGGTCAGGCAATCATTCTCAGTAGCAAAAGCACGGCGTGTCACCTCTGCTAATGACAACAGTTCTATAGCCGAAAACAGTGTAAATTATGATATTTTACTATTAGAGAGTTTAGTGTATGACCCACGCTGCATTAAAATGTTAGTCCTGCGAGTCAGCAGTTTCGTGTCCAGTCAGGAGGTATCTGAGTAGTATTCACATCATCGCGGTTTGGACACGTTGCTTAGCTACAGTGACCAATGACATGTTTACCTCTTGTGTTTATTCTTCCAAACCATCTGCATCTCTCTCTGGCATTAGAGCGTCCTGGAGTGGATACTATGTTCGAACAACAAAAGGCAGAAGCCTGCTTTATGAGCACTAACAAATTGGCCGCCAAATTCAGCCAATCTTACACAATCAAACATTTATGGCCTGGTGTCAATAGCTGTTTAAGCTCGTAGAATCCGGTATCTCACTGCAGACTGTTAACGGATGTATGAGCATGCGTAATAGATTGTCAGATTGTGAGTGGCTCGAAGACTTCTTAAGTAATAGAACCCATTATGTTGTCCACCATGGCGTTTGTTCACCAGAGACAACGCTTTCGTCAGGAGTGTACCAGGGAAGTGTAATAGGACCCCTGTTATTTTCAATATACATAAATGATCTAAGAGACAGAGTGGCACCAATCTGTGGTTGTTTGCTGATGACGCTGTGACGCACGGGAAGGTGTCGAAGTGGAGGAAACAAGATGACCTAGACAAAATTGTCGTGATGAATGGCAGCTGACTCTAAATGCAGAAAAATGTAACTGAATGAGGATAAATAGGAGAAACAAACCAGTAATGTTCGGATAAACATTAGTAATGTCCGGCTTCACTCATTCACGTCTTTTAAATATCTGGGCGTAACGTTGGAAAGCGATATGAAATGGAACGAGCACGCAATGGTAGTGTGATGGAAGGCGAATAACCGACTTCGGTATATTGGGAGAATTTTAGGATGTAAATGAGACCGCATATAGGACACTAGTGCTACCCACTGTTGAGTACTACTCGAGTGTTTGGGATCCGCACAAGGTCTAATTAAATTAAGAAATCGTAGCAGTTCAGAGGCGGGTTGCTAGGTTTGTTACTGGTGGGTTCGATCAAAACGCAGATGTTACGAGGTTACTTCGGGAATTCAAATGGGGATCCCTGGAGGAAAGGCGACGTTCTTATCAAGGAAGACAACTGAGAAAAAAAATGTCCGCCCCGGTAGCTGAGTGGTTGGCACGACAGAAAGTCAGTACTAAGGTGCCGGGTTCGATTCCCGGCTGGGTCGGAGATTTTCTCCGCTCATAGACTGGGTGTTGTGTTGTCCTAATCATCATCGTTTCATCCCCATCGACACGCAAGCCGCCGAAGCGGCCGTCAAATCAAAAGACTTTCACCCGGCGAACGGTCTACCCGATGGGAGGCCCTAGTCACACTACTTTTATTTATTGGGAAAATTTGGAGAACTGGTATTTCAAACATACTGCAGAGCGAATCTCATGCAGTCAACATAGATTTCGCGTAAGAACCTCGAAGATACGAGGAATTAGGGCTCATACGGTGGCTTAGACAAAAAGAGAATAGAAGCTTTCGAAATGTGGTGCTACAGAAGAATGCTGAAGATTAGATGGGTAGGTCACATAACTAATGAGGAGATATTGAATAGACTTGGGGAGAAGAGACATTTGTCGCACAACTTGACTAGAAGAAGGGATCGGTTGGTAGGACGTATTATGAGGCATCAAGGGATCACCAATTTAGTACTGGAGGGCAACGTGGAGGGTAAAAATCGAAGAGGGAGACAGTTGAATACACTAAACAGATTCTGAAGGATGTAGGTTGCTGTAAGTACTGGGAGATGAAGAAGCTTGCACAAGATAGAGTAGCATAGAGAGCTGCATCAAACCAGTCTCTGGACTGAAGACCACAACAACAAAAGCGGTGGTTTCAACACAACTGTTTTTCTCTCGCTCTGTTTACGAGTGGAATGGTTCAAATGGTTCAAATGGCTCTGAGCACTATGGGACTGAACTTCTGAGGTCATCAGTCGCCTAGAACTTAGAACTAATTAAACCTAACTAACCTAAGGACATCACACACATCCATGCCCGAGGCAGGGTTCGAACCTGCGACCGTAGCGGTCGCTCGGCTCCAGACTGTAGTGCCTAGAACCGCACGGCCACTTCGGCCGGCGTTTACGAGTGGAACAACTAGTAGTGGCACGGGATACCTTCCGTGACGCACCATGCGGTGGCCTTTGGAGTTTGTATGTAGATGTAGAATGACATAAAAACTACGGTGTGTAGCACTGCAAGGTGTGTGGATCAAGATTTCTCCAGACAGTTTCCAACAGCTCATTGAGTCCTTTCTATGCCATCTTTGTGTGGGTATTCTGTTTATTACGAATTTTGAGATATACATTCTATGTGTAGTGTTTTGCCGTATACCCGCTAAGTACTTGTCTCCTTCCGACCAGCTGTATCGTTGTTTGCTGTAACTTTGGGTATTGGAACTTGTGCAGCGAACTGGACTTGCCTGAATCGTTCATATACAGAATTTCTTTTAGCGTTTGACGACCTCCCTGGTCTAAGCCTCCTAAGGGGGAAGCGATTTTTATTTTTATTTTATTCGCCACTGTTGGGCACAAATCCCCAGTGGAGAGCGAATATTACGAATTAAATGGTTCAAATAGCTCTGAGCACTACGGGACTTAACTGCTGAGATCATCAGTCCCCTAGAACTCAGAAGTACTTAAACCTACGTAGCCTAAGGACATCACACACATCCATGCCCGAGGCAGGATTCGAACCTGCGACCGTAACGGGCGCGCGGTTCCAGACTGTAGCGCCCAAAACCGCTCGGCCACTCCGGTCGGCGAATTAAGTGGCATGACTTCGTGTGAGAGATGAATGTGTGTACATCGTAATATCCATTTTGTACTGTAAATATGAATGAAAGGTGAAACGAAAGGTGAAACACTCTTTCTCTAGAACAGCACGACCTTTCAGAAATTTTCAATATGTGGTTCGATTTTCTGTGGTCATAAAAAGATCACCCTGTTCCTAAATTACAATAATCGCTCGACAATCGAATTCCTTAGAAACGGTGAGCACATACTTCTCATTTCTTTGTGGCTCAAATAAGACGGCAGATGTCTGACATTTCACCCTCGGCCTGTCCCCAATATCGCTCTGTCTCGCAACCGCTATTGTCCGCCGTTCGCAATAATCCCCGCTGTCTCCCCGACCTCTCATTAGCAGTTTCCTTTAAGGAAAGACTCATCGAAAAGCCCCCCAGAGTCTGCGGCTCCTTGTAGTTTTCTTCTGCCAGCTCTTCAACAAAGCTCCAGGAGAAAGCGAGCTGTGGCAGGTAATTTATCCAGGCGCAGATTGCAGCAAGATTTTTTTTTTCCTTTTCTCATCTGCAGGGTGGTCAGAAACATTCAGAAAAGCATGTAAGCCTGTTGCAGTGTAGGTTGTGCTGAGAAGTAATTATTGCAAAAACAATTCGATACGTTTCGCCGTTTCCGAGTTAATTAGAGTGGAAGATAGCCAATCACGCCGATGCGCGCGCAAGTTCAAATGGCTTGCCTTAGACGGTGTCGCCAAACGTGTTCTTCGTTTGGTTTCCTAGAACCGAACGAGATTACAGTATACGAGGGAGGATCGAGAAGTAACGCTCAGTAATTTTTTTCCTCCCCTTGTATTGCAGCTGCTATGTTGAAATTTCACGACGACATAATTTGAAATGTGCGCTGCAGAGGGTATTTTGTTTTCATATACAGGTCCAGCAACAGAAACCTGAACTACGGAACAAACTTGGTGGACAAGTTACTGTCGTCAATTTGTGAAGAGCAGTGAAGTGTAAGCCGATATTTGTGGACCAAAAGGCGTAAACCGAGAGAAATTCACAGGGATTTGTGCGGACTCACTGAGGGAGTAATTTTGAAGAACCGGTGTGTGAACTGCCAACTTTGTCACAAGAGTTGAACATTTCATATCGAGCGGTGTACCATACTGATCATGAGACGTTGATATTTCGTTAAGTTAGTGCTCCACAAAGGCCAGCAAACGATCACGAGGTCGGATCACTTAACGCGCTACGCAGCAGAAGGGCTCGACTTTCTGAAAGGAACCGCTACTGGTGGTGAGTCGTGGGCGCACCACGCAGGTCTCCATGTCGTCAAATCGGGGCGGTTCCTCAGCACGAAAAAACATTCCAAGTGACAGACTTCTAGGGCAGCGCCTGTAACAGTGTCCTGGAATATGCGTGGTGTGTTATTGGCGGCCTTTGCTGAACATGGGACCATTGTATACTGCAGCCTACATTTAAACTTTGGCTGAGTTGCGTCTTGCCCTTCGTGACCAACGACACAATATTAATGCTCATGGTGGCAAACTTCTTCATGACAATGCTCGCTCCCATGTTGCTGCCACTGATGTTGAGAAAATCGCCAGATGTGGGTGGAAGGGCCTCTGGCATTCACCATACAGTCCGAGCCTTGCACAGTCTGACTTTCATCTGTTTGGATCCGTGAAGAAATTATTTGTCAGCCAAGGCTTTGTGGCAGATGCAGACGTGAAATCACCAGTCCGCAGATGGCTATACTGCAGCCAAACGGACTTCTATGAACGGGGCCTAATGAAACTGGTACCATGATGAAAGGAACGGCTGCATAGCATTGGTAACTGTTTAGGAATGTGGATAACAGGCAATTACTAATTTTTTTTGTTTTGGTACCTGTTAACTTTTTTAGTAATAAAATTGCAGTGCGTTATTTTCCGATCTTCCCTCGTAAAAAAATGGGATATGGGACGATAGTAAGTCTCACGTGTTATCATCTACACCTTGGTTTGTCAACCTTTTTTACCTACTGCCCACTATTGCATCTCTGTTAATAGTAAGATTTTCTAACCGTCAACCGGCTCTACAGTAATGGTGATTTATGATGTGGGGAAGTAACTTTACGTCATGAAATTTACAAAACAGAGCTACAGCACATAACAATACTTACCGAATACCTTATGTGAAAATTTGGTGAAAACGTAATGAAAATGTTGTTTAAAGTCCCTACCGCCCACGATGAAAGCCGGTACGCCGCCTAGAGGGCTGTAGAGACCAGGTTGCCTGCAACTGATCTACGCTATGAGAACTGACACTAATTGTATCTTGTGGGCCATTGACATTTGCTCACGCAACAGCCTAAATGGCTAACTTCAATTCTAATTAACTTTGAAAGGGCGCAACGTATCGATTTTTTTTCTTAACAACCTACCCAATAACATTCTTACATACATTTCAGACTTTTTCTCACCATCATTTACTGGCTCATCGCATGACATCGTCATATTTCAGAGTTAAGCAGCATTAACAACAATGGATAGTACCTTTTTCGCAGGTAATATCTTACATCGTCTAATCAAAACCTCTAAAATATATTTGACGCGAGGGGTAGCCGCGCGGTCTCGGGCACCTTTTCACGGTCCGCGCGGCTCACCCCGTCGGAGGTTCGAGTCCTCTTTCGGGCATGGGTGTGTGTGTGTTATCCTTAGCCTACGTTTAAGTTAGATTAATTAGTTTGTAAGCTTAGAGACCGATGACCTCTGCAACTTGATCCCATAGGATCTTCCCACAAATTTCCATTATTTCTAAAATATGTTTGTCTGGTTATCTTTCGCGATAGCTGTTATATATCAATTATTATTTGTGTTTTCCGTCTTAAACTGACTACAATTGAAGAGCAACCCCAGAAACGTAACACTTATTCGTAAAGGATCCGACTGGTAAAATGTCAGTTTCATTCGAAAAATGTGGAAACATTATATGCAGGTTGTTAGAAAAAAGTGTATCCTCTTTTTATTTTTTACTTTGTGCCCATTATGTGGAGAGAGGTGTCACTGACAACATTTTGGTGGAGAGAATCAGGTACTAACAGTAGGAGGAGCAAGAAACAGCCTGGCTGGTAACTTCAAATACAGTATTAAAAGTGGTGTGGAGGAAACAGATGCAGCAACAACTCACATTCGTGTGAGGTTTGTGGAGGTTTTACGGCGCCATCACTACCCCTGGGTTAGCACGGCTGTTAGCCGATTAAACAAAGAGCTGAGTGGATTGCTTCTGACTGAAACCAATTTTCATATCTGCGCCGTCCCTGTTACTGCAATTTGAAGAAGGGCATGCACAGATTATGGTCTGCGCCTGCACAGGAGAGAAAAGTACAAATTAGATCAGCATCTTGCAGATGGTGTAAGGAGTGCCACAAGCAGAAATCCGCTGTGATTACTGGAGTCAGAGGGACAGTTTTTTGTGTTAGAAACAGGTAATAGACAGACAATCCTAAAGAAATTACAACAGAACAGAACTGTACTTGTTTCCAGAAAAGTAAAATTAACTTGATTCATCAGAACATTTGGGTGATGAGAAACAAGATAGATGAACTTCTTGTATGGCTAGAATATGTGGGAAATTATGAATTGGTAGATGTTCTGTGTTCCTCTGAAAACCATATAGCCACTGAGATGGAGAAGTTAAACATTAGAGATCATAGATAGCATAATTTTAATGTAGATTTAACATGGGAAAAAGGGGAATTGCGATATGTAAGAATCTGATATAAAAGCATACAGATTGAAACAAACAGCTTTTATGCTGATCACAACATGGAGGAATGTTCTTGTCTGTTGTTACTGCAGAATACTTCTCTGCTAACTGTGGCAGTCTACAGATCCGCTATAGGGAATTTTTAGATGCTTATGATGGATCTAGATGCATTATTGAGATACCTGTCAGACAAGAAGAAAGTGAGCGGTTTGTGGAAATTTCAGTGTAGATTTCTTATTGCCGAAAGACAAGAAAAGTTAGTTAGAATCATTATTTAGTTGTTTCGAACTCACGTTGGTGGTTAATTTTCCAAATCGTGTGCAGTAAGATACCAGGATCCTGAATGATAACATCTGTATACACAGAGCTCAAGTTGAATCAATAAATGTGTACCGAATTGTTAATAAACTATCTGATCACGATGCACAATTCACGCAAATAATAAAGCAGCTTACAGCCCTGAGACACATTAATACAATGCAGTGAGGTTGTAAGCAGGCTGTTTAGGTTTTTATGTTGGTAACGCCACGTAGCGCTCTGTATGAAAATCACTGACAGTGCTGTGTGCAGTCTTTATTACTGAGAGGAGAGCACAGTATTTCGAGAGTAAGTTAAGATAGGTGATACGGGGTGAGGTGTGTATGGAAAGATATGCTACTACCAACTTCAGTCTATATCATAGTGAATTTGCGTCAGTATTTGAAAGTAGTTTTCATGAAAATTTATCCAGAAAATCCATTGAAAAACAGGTGTGTCATTGATAAGTAAGAGAGTTAAAATTTTATCTAACAATAAGAGGGAAATTTATGTAAACTGCAGAATAAGTCAAGATCCAATGTTATTTGCGTATTCTAAAAAAAGACAAAAGTATTTTAAGCAAGGCCATTAAATGTCCAAAAGTACGCATGTCCTGACAAAAGTAGATAACAGACACAGTAAGATTAAAACTATATGGCATATTGTCAAATGAGAGACAGGACAGCCACTCAGTGTACACAATACCATAACAAACTAAATGACAATGTGTGGAAGGTAACACAGACCAATGGTGGAAAGACTTTTTTGCTGAAAATAGCTTATTCTTATGTTTTTTAGGGGGGAAATTTAAATATGATATTTAAAATACTGTATCACCCACCATTTCTTCACATTTTACAGTTAAATTTATTAAATTAAGCAACTTTATCAAGAATTTAACAGCTTTCATATTGATAAAATATTTTAAAAAGGAGGTGTAATGAATGCAGATGACATTGGTAGCACTGCTGAAAAACATTTGCTTGCCAAAAAAGGTCGATTTTATTTTTTGTGTTAGCAGATGGTGTTTTGTTTACTGTCAACCTAACCTCACTTTCCCATTTCCTGCACATGTGCTCAGTACTGCTGTTGGCAGAAGAGCCAACACCGTATTACTAGAGGAGGCAGAAATGCACGCGTTTTAGCTCACACAGGCTGGCGTGAGGAGGGAAGGACTATACTGACGTGAGGTCTGGAACATGGTAAGGAATTAGAATTCAGAAATCGGACGTAATTAGTTTGATACTTAACTTTAATCAGTTAATGATGAACTTCGCTCTTGACGGTACATGATTCACAATATTATCTGTTCAGAATACATTCATTGTGCTGAATATGGCGCCTTTCTAGGTCGTAGCAAATGACGTAGCTGAAGGCTATGTTAAACTGTCGCCTCTGCAAATGAGAGCGTATGTAGACAGTGAACCATCGCTAGCAAAGTCGGCTGTACAACTGGGGCGAGTGCTAGGGAGTCTCTCTAGACTAGACCTGTCGTGTGGTGGCGCTCGGTCTGCAATCAGTGGCGACACGCGGGTCCAACGCATACTAACTGACCGCGGCGGATTTAAAGGCTACCACCTAGTAAGTGTGGTTTCTGGCGGTGAGACCACAGTACAATGTCTAATTGTGGTTGTAAAACATTCTGCTGTCAGTTTCTGTTATATATGTGGTGAATTTGCGATTAAAAAATACCAAAGAAACATTATAGACTTTGTGAAAAACGTTTATCTATCATACTTCGCATCTAAACTTGGTGATCAAGATAAATCTTGGGCGCCGCATAACGTATGTTATGTGTGTGTTGAGATCTGAGAAAATGGTCCGAAAATGAGAAAAAAGCCTTTAGATTTGCTGTTCCTATGATATGGAGAGAGCCGAGAAATCATTCCAATGATTGCTACTTTTGCAGTGTTGATATTACGCGTCATAATTCGAAAAACACGAAGGTAATAAGCTACCCTAACCCTTTGTCCGTCATCGGACCAGTAGGGCATGGTGTAGATTTGTCGGTTCCTCAACCACCAGATGTTTTAAATTATATTCCAACAGAAGTATTGTCTGATGTACAATGTGATGTAGATGAACCAGAGGAAGATGAATTCCGTTGTAATACAGAAAGTCTAGAGCCCAATTTGTTTACCCAGACAAAGCTTAACGATCTGGTTTGGGATCTGGGCTCAACAAAAGACAAAGCTGAACTGCTTGGCTCTAGATTAAAATAAAAGAACTTATTAGCAGTTGGAATCAGCATATACATGTATAGAAAGAGAGACCAGCAATTTTCCAACTTTTTTCAACAAGAAGATGATTTAGTGTACTGCTCAGTCATTCCTGGTCTTATTAATGGGTTTGGTACTGGGTACAAAAAGGAAGACTGCAGGCTGTTCATTGATTCATCCAAAAGTAGTTTACAGTCTGTTTCATTACACAATTGTAACATGTATGCATCTATATCCGTTGGACATTCTGTATATGAAAGAAATCTATGAAAATCTAGAGTAGTGCTAAATAAAACAGGCTATTTTGCTCATGGTAGGATGATATGTGGCGACCTAAAAGTGACGTGCAAGATCCTTGGTTAGTAAGGTATCTTTACCAAATTTCCATGTTTTTTGTGTGAATGGGACAGTAGGATTAGCGATCAACACTGGTACAGAAAGAACTGGCTTGAGAGGGAGTCTTTAAAACCTGATGAGAAGAACATTCTATGCAAAAACCTTGTAGATCCATAAAACCTACTCCTACCACCGCTACATATAAAGTTAGGCCTAATGAAATAGTTTGTAAAGGCTTTGCCTAAAGATGGACCATGTTTTTAAGTATTTCGTCCAATTTTCAACATCTTTCAGAAGCTAAACTAAAAGAAGGCGTCTTTGTCGGATCTGACATAAGGAAATTGATGTTTGAATCCACAATCAGCTTAAGTGAGAAACAAGCATGGATATCATTCAAGCAAGTCGTTACAAAGTTCTTAGTACATGAAAAAGACCCAGAATATGCTTTATTGTAGCTACAATGTGAAACAAGTTTAAGACTTTATGATTTTTAATGAGCCTGTAAGTTTTCTTTTTAAACAGTCACCTTGATTACTTCCCAGACAATATGGGAGATGCTAGTCAGGAACAAGGAGAGCGTTTCCACCAGGACATTTAAGTGATGGAAAAACGCTACCAAGGCGCTGGAACACCAACATCATGGGGGACTACAGTTGGTTACTTCACCGAGAAGTTCAGCAAGCATCTCATCATAGAAAAAGCTACACAGGAAGCTTCATTGTAAAAAGAGAAAGAAAATACAAACCAATTCCAACTGACAAGTGGAACCTCTATTAACACATATCATTGTTTTAAGTAGCATACTGTAAATACAAATCATGCTTATGTTGTAACAAAGCATTCCATTAATTTCCCCATTTACTGTATAGCATAGAATTTTTATACTATATAATAATAGCATATTGCTTGAATACTATTGGTGATACAAAAAAGCTAAGGCTAGATTTGGATTCAGTTCATAATACTCTATAAAGATCAGCTATCAAATTAAAAAAAGTTTAAAAATATTTTCGTTGGTCTGTGTAATTCACAATCTTCGAGTACTTTTAACAATCACTGACTAAATGAAGCAGCAAAAGTAGGATTAAATGGCTCAGTGGATGAAGTGATAGAATGCATTAAAATGGCCTATCCACAAAACTTAAAGCAACGAGAAGAAGCATCGAAATCCTTCATTGAAATTAACAGAATTATAAATATTCTGAAAAACAAAAGCTCAGTTTGTGCTGATGCAATTACAAACAGAATGCTGAGAAGTTGCGCTAACTTAATATACTTAGTGATATATGTAATGCTTCATTGACACAGGGAATTTTTCCAGTCAGATTAAAATATACCTGTTTATCAGAAACGTGACCACAAAGACTTAAATAACTACTGTCCCGTTTCCTTACACCCACCTCTTTCCAAATTAATCGAAAAATTAATGTACTCAAATACATTTACACAGAAATGATTTAATTAACATATCACAGTTCGGATTCCAAAGTGCTGATCGACTGGGAATCCTATTTATACTTTCACCCACCAACTACTACAAGCTTCAAATAATAAAGCAATGTCATTTGGAAAATTTTTGTAATCTTCCCAAAATGTTTGATTGTTTAGACCATGTTATACTCTCAGAAAAACTTAATTTTTATGGAGTCGATGGCTTTACATACAACTGGTTTGAATCATACTTAACAAACAGGATGCAAGAAGTTGTGCTGAATATATCAGAGAATGCTGGAAAGTAAGAAAATTTAATGACTGTGGAAAAATCACAATTGAAGTCCCACAGGATCCAAGTTTGGGTCCATTCCTATTCCTTGTATATGTGTCTCACTTTACACACAACATACAAAAAGCAGAAATGGTACTTTTTGCAGATAATACTAGTGTTAAAATACAAAAGAATTGGAAAGAAAGCAACATTAAAGCCTGTTAATGATTTTCAAAGAATTACAAAACAACAAGTTGTTTTCTGAAAATGGGCTGTCCAATTATTTTGAGCAAACACCCTCAATTATGTGTAACAGAGTTATGCTAGCTGTTGATATAGAGCATGAACTGGAGTCAGTGGATAGGGTAGAATGCTCCAGATTGTTAGGTATACATGTTGATGAAAACTTGAACAGGACAAAGCATATTACTGAGCTTCCCATTTAATTAAGTTCGTCTACGTTTGGTATTGGTATCTTTTCTGATTGTGGACACAAACAAGTCAGCCTACTGACATATTTTGCATATTTCCATTTAAAAGAGTCTTAAGGAATAATTTTTTATGGTAACTCATAATTTAGAAAGTATTAATTACACAAAAGCGAGCAGTCAGAATAATGAACGATGTTCACCTGTGGTCATCATGCAAGCACCTCTTCAATACATTTTAACTACCCTATCAAAACATATACATAGTAACGAAATTCGTCATAAATAATCCACCACAATTTGAAAGAATACTGACGCACACACCTACAACACTAGAGAAAAAGCCGACCTTTATTGCGCATTATTAAATCTGTCAATGGCACAGAAATGTAAACTAAAAACACTAATAGCACGAACAGAAAATGTGTTCATTAATGTTAACTCTATATATGTACACATATCCTGTAAACTAATTTGTTCCAGATCATTTAGATCAAAGAATCTGTATGGTGACTGTTAAAAGGAAATATCTGTGTCAATGATGAGCACAGTTCCACAGACCAGTACATATATTACACAATGGTACAAACTATCAGTAGTTTAAAATGTTCTGGTGTGGCTCGATTATTAAATGACCTCTGTAGGCTACTAATGGCCAGTTTCTATCCTTAGGCAGGAAACTGAAAAATTATATCACAGATACAATTGCTCATAGAAGGACCGACAACGTCACGGCACCAGATATGAATAAGATAAGAACTCAGCAGGCGCGACTTTATCATTCGGCAGAGAGACTTGCCTTGCTTTTATGAGACTGATTCTAATAAACAACTGTGACTCCTCATAGACATCGAAATGAAAAGTTAATAATCCCCACTAACATTAATCATAAAATATTTGCTGATTATTACTTTAGAAATAGCATGAAACGGGCGTATTAATCTGACCAAGGTAAAGATCTCGATAATTCATATAAACTTCTCGTTTATTACAATAATTGAAGGGGCAAGAATGATGTAGCCCAAAGCCACACTTTTCTCAAAATACGTTTTTTGTGTTGGTTCAACTTCTACTCGACAGAGGAAGCTATTGCGTAAATATTTTAACTTTCCCTTACTAGATGGCAGAGCAGTTCACACTCGTTGTTCTCATACTGTGAGGAAACAGTCTTTTTCGTGTCTGAAACAACCCAAAGCCACAGTACAATGGCGCTTCCAAAGAAGAGGCTACTTCCTTGCATAAGAGAAAAAGAAGAGTAAGATACAGAGATTGCTAGTTCTGAAGACAATTTTTCGTCCAGTGCCAGCAGTTATTGCCCCTCTGTTGAATTTTCATCTGAAAATGACATGGAAAGTCTAAAATTGTAATTAAAATTGTTATATACTCGCTAATTAAAATATGTACATTTGAATCATGAAAAAATTTTACTTCTCTTATTAATTACTGCATTATTGGTAATAATTTGAATATTGTAATATTTGTATAATATATTTGTAAATATATTTATATTATTTGTATAATATATTAACGTTTGGTATATAAGTTAAAGTGGCTTTGGTCTTTCTCATTCTGAATACTTTATTTGGCTTAGGATGCTGATGAATGCGAAAGATCTCCTGAAGTATCACCTGCTAAAGAACCTAAAGGCAGAAAAAATAGGAGAAATTTGAGCGATTGGAAAAGGGAAAAACGTAAATGTCGTAGAAATTATGGCAGAGAGTGCATATCTGATAAAACAGGACAAACTTGGTGCTAAAATTTTTGGTTCTGGACGTAACTGTAAAAACAAGTGTTGGAGCAAAATTCATTAGTGTGTAGAGCAGATATTCAATTCTTTTTGGGATATGGGTGATTTCAATTGCCAAAATAATTACCTTCTGAGCAATATTAAGATGAAAAAAGTGCAAATGAGGTAACTATGATTAATGATAATTTGAAATTGATATTTATATCATGTACTTTTATAAATAAAATATTATTATCTTGGTTAATATATTTCACTGTTTAAGGTACCCAATGAAAAGGAAAAGCACAATTTCACGGCGAATGGTCACTTTTTCGTAGCAGGTTAAGGTTAATAGCTGTAATATTTTGGTATGCAGAGAAGCATTTTTAAGTGTGCATGGGCTTCAGAACAATGAAGGACGTCTTAAGAACTTACAAAAATACCTGTGTGATGGACACTCCACTTCTCCAAAAGACAGAACAGGTATTTAACGATTAAATTAATGCTGCTTCCAAGAAAAACCATAATTTTGTTCTGTTGTGCTTATTTATCCAGTGTTTTTCTTTACATATCATATTCAGACACAAATTCACTAAATTTGTCTGACCTGGGCATTTACCTCTAAAATCGCTTTTTCTTTGTTTCCAGTAAAAAAGGGATCGCATCAAGAAAAATTTTACAAGAAGCATTTCTGACAGTTCACAATTTCGTAAATAATATAACTAAGTATGCCAGTCATTACAGCCCCTCACAGAACTCCAATAAACTCAAAGATGTTATGTCGTTAATGCCATACATACCAGATGTTTCAAAGGGATACTTCAACAGTCTGAGTAAATCAAAGGAACAAAGTGATGAAAATGAAACAGAGGTGATAGATATTGGCTAAAGTGTGTGAAACGCTGTAGTGACCATCATTGTAAGTTATGTTGTATATTGATGTACAAATTTATGTAAGCCTAGTGTAAAGTTAGTATGAGACAGGCCAAAGCCCAATGTCGTGTCACCCAGGGATAAAATTTTTTTTTATCAATAATGTTTAACTTTGTTCACAATATAATTATGCAAAAATGTATATTAACACATTAGAGAAATAAACTAGTTTTGTCAAAAAACCCGAAAAGTTGAAACATGATTTATGGATTTATTCGAAGTTTTAAAATGCTCCCCCGAAAAATTTACATTTTGTGGCTTTGTATTATTTCATTCTCAGCCCTTCAATTAGTAAAACAAACCTCGCATAAATTAATATAATATGTAGTGTCTGTTACATTTAATACAGCTGCATTTGGCTCAGTTCCTGAATTGACAATATTGAGAAACGACTGAAATATCAGCCATCTGTTTTGTGAATGAAAATAATGATTTACCAACTCTAGATCATGGGTTAAATAGTGGAAGAGAGCGTAAATAATGCTCAGCCTAATCGCCATTCTCCTACGTTGTTCCTCAGAAAATCTAATCACTTACACCACCACTATATACACGCCAAGGCGTAAGAGAAGGAAAGCAGTAACACCTTACCTCGGTACCTCGGATCGCTGAGCGGTATGCACGGAGAGGAGCAACATGTGCTTATCAAAATCAAATCAGAATACATAACTTGCTCTCTCAAAACCAGTACTGCAGCCATTCTCAATACCTATACCACTATAATGCATTCCTCCTCAACTGACAAGGGAATGAGTCAGTCTGACATGTTGAAAGCCACCCTGAAACTTTTTGTGCAGGAAGAATACAACGAAAGATATATAGTTTCAAAATCTTAGCTGTTAAGCCACATTTCAAGCATTTCTTAAAAACTGTTGAAGTTAGTCGTTTCTGTTTCAGGAAGAACCCCTCAGAAAGCGTTATGTACAGTTGTTCCTGCTTAGCGCGCGATCGGCAACAAGAGTGTGTAGCACTACATGGTCCTGGTAATTGGAGTGACACAAGGGAATTTGAAGCAGCTGAACCATACAGAAAATGGCGCCTATCTGTAATGTTTTGAATGAGGTTCAGTTCGTATCGATAGCGAAATTGTTGCATATGCAATTCTTACAAAGGTGACTTGCAGAGGAAAATAAATGAAGGCAATGTTTGATGTTGCATTACAGACAACGTCCACAATCGTGACTTTAATTTATTGAAGTGAAATATTTCTGACACATAGGTCATTTTATAAACAGTTCATCTGGCACAGTTCTTCCGATAATTTTTGAATAATTTATATTTTAGTAACAATTAAATAGGACCTTGTTAGTTCCACATAGTCGTCACAATAAAGCGAACGGTCGTTCGAATTACGACAACAAACATTTCCCTTATACCATGCACGCCTGACGAACGAAAAATTGATGCTTTCACGCAACATCACAGTAATGACTTGTTTCATTTAGACTGAATTTCGATAGAGAAAGATATCGTCCTGGCTGTTACTCTGGTGTTTGTGCCACATACTGAGCCTAATTAAAGTGATTCGTAAAACGTGCTAATGTAAACTGATAAGGCACAACTGAGTGAAATTTTAGCAGACTGTTGCTTCAGATAAATCTCAAATGAAATAGAGCTATCGGAAATTACGTTCTCCGACAATTTCGTTAAAAAACTTTCCACTGTCGAAACAAATCTTTATCGAGAGTTTTACATTGGTTGTTTTGGATGGAATCTGAATTACGTCAACAGTTTTTGCGTCATTCTTCTGAAAGGCAGAGCCGTCTTTGCATTAGAGCAAACTATCCAACGAAGTTAATTAATTATTTTCTACAAATGGTTAGGAGCCATTTCGAGTGAAATGTTAAAAATTATTCTTTCCTATTTTCCCAAATTCTGGAATTTCGATTATTAGATTTTTTCCACTAGGACTAGATAGTCTTTTCTTTAGTTTTGGTCCTAATATGCTTTGAGATCCCTGAAGACAAATATATAGCTGTGGAAACAGTAAACTACTCAAACTTAACACGGCCATGAACGTGTCTTAGCATTAATTGATTGTGGAACAGACTCTATTTTTTAGCCTTGGAATAATAAAGTGCAGTTTGCTCACAGTTTTCTCGCGAAACCTGACTGATCAGCATTAGACACAGCTGATGTGGGGATAACAGCAAGCGTCGGCTATATGGCAGCTACGAATTAATGGTATCACCTCTGCACTTTTACTTGAAGTAAACGTCGTTGTTTTGCGACTTCTTATATCATATCATTTGATGAATCTGATAAACCAACTCGAAAAAGATTTGAAAGTCCAATGTTCATTTCATCTGTGATTTGGAGGGCCCATCCTCGTAAATCACTATTGGTAACGGTGCACTGTCTGTCACGAGCAGCTCTACATGGTTCATATCTGCAGAAAACTCCTCTAAAGAACTTTTGTTCGTGTTATTTACTCACTTTTCGGGGTTTCCACTTGTTAAGAGTGGGGTAACGGGACTTTTGTGGCCACCCTGTACGGTAAACTTTCTGAATAGCTTTTCTTTCACAATTTTGTGAGTTTTGTTTTGACGCATATTTATTACGTGCTGTAAGCCTTCCTTCCATTTATACAGTTCACGGTCAAATTTTACGAAGCAAAACTAGGTTAGCACACTGTTTAACATTAAGCGTTAATTACAATGAATATGAATTCAGTTTTATCTCAATTGTTAACAAACTACCACAAAAGGAACTGGTAATTGCTATGGATATTAGGTGAGTTGTAAATTTGAACGGACAGTAACTGCGGACAATTGTTTCACAGTAACGAAAACAGAAATTCGCTTTACAAAATACGATCTCGCAAAATCGTGTTATGTGTTCAGCGATGCATCTTCACCCAAGGATATGCGCCTACCATGAAGCTACAATTTACACTTCAGAGTAAAAAGTGGGCTACTGCTGAGTACAACCAACATAAGGTAACTGTCTCGGAGGTGTTCTAAAAGCCGAAACCTTGTGAGGTACAGAAGTTTGACTATACACACTGGTTACCACAAGAGAACATTGCTCATATTGGCAGTCAGTCCAGATGTAAACTAATATTGCGATGCAGCAAATATTAGAAAACACGTTGTTAGAGATGAAACAATCCCTAACGTTCATAAACACAACTTCATTATAATAAGCGACAATGCAGAAGTCTTATCACACTCTTTAAATGATACGACGAGTTGTTGTTCGTGATATGAATTAGAACCCACCCTTAACCAAACATAGCTTGCGTGTCTGATCGAGACTCGACTGGGCATAAAGAGACATAAAATATCGAAGTGTTCATCAGTATCAGTTTACAACGCCCAATGTCCGAATCCGGTAATAAATGACCATACGCCTCTTCGTATTTTCGCGGCTCAGTGACTGTTCCACAAAATTTCCGGGATGCAGCAGTATAAATTTCACTTCTTCTTCTTATACTGCGGCTGTATGCCGTCCAGCCATCTTCAGAGTGAGCCAGGGTGACTGACGTTCCAGCACTTGCTCCGTCCTTTTTAAACACGCAGGCTGCGAGACTGCGCAGGCGGCCACTGACACCAGCCGCTGGAGACTTTGATAGGCGGCAGAGAGACAACATACGCATGGAGTTAGATCTACGGCTGCACGGTCGATCGACACGGTGATATGGACGTATCACTGGAAGCTGCACCGTTGCGATATCTTTATGAGTTTATTACAGACAGTGCCGGGTTCCGTGATTTGTCCAACCTGAAACCTCTATTTCCATTAATTAAACTCGCCGCCAACCGACTTTCAGTTGCTTACTACCCGAGGATAAAATTTCGACGATATCGTACGCCAGAGAGTGCCCAGTGTCAATACAGTGCTCTGTCACCGATGATTTGCTATGTGGTAAGAGCCGGGTGTGTCTGCGGTACTCTGTGCATCTCTCATGGGTTGCTCATGTCGCCTGTTTGAAATATGAACGACCGCACTCACAGGGGATCTTGTAAATCCCAGGCTACCGAAGCACCAAATCATCTTTAACGGAATATAGGAATGATACTGTCTTTCGTTGAAGACGAAAAATCACTTTCACTTTTTGTTTACTGAGGATCCGTCCTATTTTTGACGGCAGGCTTCATACGTATGGCAGAACAGCGATGGATTTTAAACTCTCAGCGTCTTCTTCTGAATTCATTAAGCCCAATGTTGGTTTCATTTGTGGTGCCTTACTTACGTGCTGCGAAGAACACCCATTGGCTTCAAAAATTCTTCTCAAGTGTAGAAGCTCGTCCTCTAGACCTGTTTCGTCAGCAGTGACGTGTGCTCTGCATACTAAAGTTCCGACGACATTCATTATCTGAAAACAATGGACTCAGCTATTTGCACGTAAATATCAATCCGTATGGGTGGTTTCCGACATACTGCATATCCCAAAGTGCCATCAGCCTTGCGTCCTGCCAAAACATCCTAAAATTGAAGGCTTCCATCTATCTGTATTTCCACTGTGGACTGAATTTATCTGTGGATGGAATGCAAATGATTTAAAAATTTTCTTAATTAGCCTTCACCATGGGGCCACCTACAAACGTGTCATTAACATACCTTCAGAATACCGCGAGATTCAAGCTAGCAGATTCCAGCGCCTTTGCCTCGAAGTCCTCCACACAGAAGTTGGCGACCAATGGTGACAAAGCACTACACATGGCGACACGGTCAGTCTGTTTATAAAATTCGTATTTAAATAAAAAATATGTGAAGGTCAAGACATGATCAGACAAGCTGAAATTTCTTTGTCAGCGTTTTAGCCAATGAGAAATATGATCCGGAAGAGAGACCTTCCTGAACAACGACACAACATCGCAACCGACTAATATATCAGAACTGTTAAGTTTGAGTGATCTTAGTTTTCCAATGAAGACATATGTGAGAGCGCATTTTCTCACAAGAGGCCTTAATAACGACGCGAAGTGTTTGCCACTGTCATAGGTTGGAGAGTCAATGTTACGCACTATATGACGCAAAGAAACATCTTTCTTATGGCTCTTTGGAAGTCCTCCGAGGCTTTTATTTAATTTTATTGTAAAATTGACGATATGTTTAGCACTGCACCGCGATCCCCATGAAGTTTATATTGCCTCTGAGAAGTAACTACAAAAGGTGTGTAATAAAGTGCAATGCACAAGTGTGAAACGCCATGAAGTAAAGTTTTGCTGATGGACGGGGAGTAGAACCATTACCTCTATGAATTGTTAACCAAGCACATTCAGATGTCAGATATTAAGTATGTTCACCAATAGCGTAATATTAATCTGAAAAGATGGTACAAATGATTTTGGCACGGCAGGAATTCGAACCCAGGACCTTTCGCTATTGTCTTATGGCTACGAATAGACATGAAATATGTATTGTTTCTTCTTTAGTAATGAGATGTGCCCTCGATCAGCTAGTGGTAAACCAACAGATAGTTCTGTGCTGCCAGGGACTGCACTGCCGCACGTGTCGTCCTTGTTGACCACACATGAAGAGGTGTACCCTATCAAATTCTCTTTCACTAGTCGTTGGGATCGCGCCATTCGTAGAGACCTGGAGGAATCTGGCATCACAAGGAAACAATGAAATGATGGGACAGTATCATCTCGAAGAGTTCAAATCCAAAGAGAAATTGCTTAGATCCCTATCTAGATTCCTGTCCAGTGTCAAAATTTTCAAAATCTCAAGATCACTTAAAATAAGAAACGAATATCCTATGAGCTTGCATGACGACTGGATCATAAACTAAAGTAACATTCCCAATGTAAGAAAGCTTACTAGGGACAGAATTTCCGCATGCGGCGACGTCCGCCTCTGACAGTCCAAACTAATCCAAATCTATTCCACTCAGTAACGAAAAAACATGTTTCATACTGATTTGGAACCACGGCGCAGTCCTTTGTTCCTTACCTAGCGTTATTGGAGGTGAAGAGAGTGTGTTTGTGGCTGGTAAAAACTGATGCTCCTAGCAGGTTTGAACCCACACTTTAGTTATTACAAACTAGCATCAGTTCAATCAACCACCAAATTTAACATGCAGCACGTATTAAGAGAAGTGCTGACCACAACTTGAGTTGTTGTTGTGAATACCTTATTCATGGTGTAATAGCCAACGCAATGCAGTGCAAACACTAAGCCATGATGTCAAACTCATCCTTTTCCTTTCTTTTGTAATTCGTATTCCGTCTGTCTGCTGAGAGCACCAGTCTGACAGGAGGTCAAAGGCATTTTCGTTCATTTTTTAACCAGCCAGTTGTAGAAAAATCTTGCGGAATCATGTTCGTGAAAGGGTTCGTGGGTGTCTGTCATGGTAAGACCAATTTCAGCGCCGTCAGCCAGCGGCCGCATAAGTGATCGTGACGCATCGGGCGTAGAGCCTATGGTATCCAGCGGACTTTGCTGCGCTCGTATTAACATTATGCAGCGTTGCGTATTATATAACACTATATTTCAGCATGTCCCATATGAGTTTGAATGGCATGTTGCTATAAGCGTATTTGGTTCAAATGGGTCTGAGCACTACGGGACTTAACATATGTGGTCATCAGTCCCCTAGAACTTAGAACTACTTAAACCTAACTAACCTAAGGACATCACACACATCCATGCCTGAGGCAGGATTCGAACCTGCGACCGTAGCGGTCACGTGGTTCCAGACTGAAGCGCCTAGAACCGCACGGCCACACCGACCGGCTATAAGCGTATTTAACTGTGGTCTTATTTTGTTCAAGTCTATAGTACAGCTTGTGTTATGACAACTTGAGTAGTTTTCGTTTTTGACTATATGGGGCCGGCCGCGATGGCCGAGCGGTTCTAGGCGCTTCAGTCAGGAACTGCGCGACTGCTACAGTCACAGGTTCGAATCCTGCCTCGGGCATGGATGTGTTTGATGTCCTTAGGTTAGTTGGGTTTAAGTAGTTCTAAGTACTAGGGGACTGATGACCTCCCATAGTGCTCAGAACCATTTTTTGACAATATGAGGATCGTCGTTTACGCATTATAAAACAGAGACCAAAACGGAGTAAAGCCTAACATTGGTGACGTTGTGGTCTGTTTGTGTCTAGTAAAAAGGTGAAAGCAGTGGAGGCAATTCGCATTGTCCTGTTGGAACAGCAAGTTCCCTTGCCGGTCTAGGAATGGTAGAACGATGGGTTCGATGACGGTTTGGATGTACCGTGCACTATTCAGTGTCCCCTCGACGATCACCAGTGGTGTACGGCCAGTGTAGGAGATCGCTCCCCACACCATGATGCCGGGTGTTGGCCCTGTGTGCCTCGGTCGTATGCAGTTCTGATTGTGGCGCTCACCTGCACGGCGCCAAACACACATACGACCATCATTGGCACCAAGGAAGAAGCGACTCTCATCGCTGAAGACGACACGTCTCCATTCGTCCCTCCATTCACGCCTGTCGCGACACCACTGGAGGCGGGCTGCACGATGTTGGGGCGCGAGCGGAAGACGGCCTAACGGTGTGCGGGACCGTAGCCCAGCTTCATGGAGACGGTTGCGAATGGTCCACGCCGATACCCCAGGAGCAACAGTGTCCCTAATTTGCTGGGAAGTGGCGGTGCGGTCCCCTACGGCACTGCGTAGGATCCTACGGTCTTGGCGTGCATCCGTGCGTCGCTGCGGTCCGGTCCCAGGTCGACGGGCACGTGCACCTTCCGCCGACCACTGGCGACAACATCGATGTACTGTGGAGACCTCACGCCCCACGTGTTGAGCAATTCGGCGGCACGTCCACCCGGCCTCCCGCATGCCCACTATACGCCCTCGCTCAAAGTCCGTCAACTGCACATACGGTTCACGTCCACGCTGTCGCGGCATGCTACCAGTGTTAAAGACTGCGATGGAGCTCCGTATGCCACGGCGAACTGGCTGACACTGACGGCGGCGGTGCACAAATGCTGCGCAGCTAGCGCCATTCGACGGCCAACACCGCGGTTCCTGGTGTGTCCACTGTGCCGTGCGTGTGATCATTGCTTGTACAGCCCTCTCGCAGTGTCCGGAGCAAGTATGGTGGGTCTGACACACCGGTGTCAATGTGTTCTTTTTTCCATTTCCAGGAGTGTACATCTGGTGGAACAAATGAAGTGTTTTGCGTTACGAACTGCCTCACAGACGTGTTTCTTTCGCAGCTGACATTTGTTACCAACAAATGACATGCCTAGCAGTTGTAAAGTTACAAAAGCGACTTAGAAGACAGTACCAAGGAGCTTGGTTGGCAAACAGACCTACTGCACGTCTTCTGTTCTGACACGCGCATGTGTTTACCTGTTTCACTCCATTCCGACTAACCACCAGGAAAGTTAGTTTTTATTTTATTTTTGTTCGTTGTGTTTTGCCGATTGCGTTTTAAATATGGTTTAATTCAAAATCAGCGAGTCCCTACATCCGTGAGATCGAAAACTACCTGAGCATCATCAGACAGCTTTCGATAATGAGGTGCAATATATTGTTGCAATTTCCCTGACAATTCTGTCTGTATTGTTCAATAACCTAACCGGAAACGCTATTAACAAGCACTGAACTAACTGGTGACTCATTCATAATACCATACCACAAATTGTTATCAGAAGTAAACGTGCTGTCTTTAGTCATACTTAAATAGTTTTACAGGGCTACAACGTAAATACGACTTGTGGCTGTGAGAGCAATTGCTGAATGAAACACAATTAACAGAGTATTCAGCGATATGATTTCATTAACAGATTTGTGTATTTTCAGTAGCAGTGCCACAGTATTTTACGTTTCTTACCTATAGATCCACTGGTTACTGAACATAGCGAGTTATCTTATGATGACAAAATGTGTAAAGATGTCGTTGTGAGATCGATATAGCTGTTTTAAACTTTCTCACGGAGGAGGTAAAATGTTACTCTCGCGATAGTCTGGAACTGAGAGCGACAGCCACTTAGTCTTGACATTGTGTCTACATGGAGAAAGTGACCAACTGCGGCGACCATCGCCTCCTCATTACCCTTGTGATGGCTGATACAGATAATTCGCCTCGTAGACCACAAGATTAGTTGTAGTTGCTGTGTGAAACTGATACACCCTGTCTCTAAACATATATTTCATAAGTCGATGACACAGCAAAGTGGAATTCATTCAGAATCTTTGATTGGTATACCACGAAAATATCAAGTGAACCTTGCAAGATCATTCTCTGTCATTCCAGGCAGTATCAAAACTGTCATAGCGTCACAAGACATGTTTCATAATGTTTTCACAGTCGCAGCAGGACGATTATGCTCCTAATGTCATTCTTGAGTAGGCTAACAATTTGTGAGTGCATTTTGTACATCGACGATGCAGCGGCTTAATTGCATTTCCTGCGACGTTATAACAGTATTCTATTATTCTTGGTGAGAGAGAAGAATGTAAAAGTATCTCAGACCACCGCAATACATGCGAAAGAAAATAAAAGTAACCTACTGAGTGACACATCCATTACATTGACATCGACATCTAGCAGGGCGTGCGAACGAATGCTTTGTTCCAACTGTGAACACTCCGGTATATATTACCTACTGACATGAAACTAGCATGGATTTGTCAAGTATCACCCTGTGAGACACTGCTGGTACTGCAAACACAGCTTCAGTTCCGAAAAGGCTTTCGATATCATTCCTCACAAGCGGCTTCCAACGACATTGCTTTCTATGTACTATCATGTAGATTCGTAATTTCCTGTCTGAACGGTCACAGTTCGCAGTAACTGACGGGACGTCAGCTATGGAAACGTAAGTGATGAGTGTTATTCCGCAAGTAAAGGGATGTAGGCCTTCTGCTGTATGTAATATGTTGTTGTTGTTGTGGTCTTCAGTCCTGAGACTGGTTTGATGCAGCTCTCCATGCTACTCTATCCTGTGCAAGCTTTTTCATCTCCCAGTACCTACTGCAACCTACATCCTTCTGAATCTGCTTAGTGTATTCATCTCTTGGTCTCCCTCTACGATTTTTACCCTCCACGCTGCCCTCCAATACTAAATTGGTGATCCCTTGATGCCTCAGAACAGGTCCTACCAACCGATCCCTTCTTCTGGTCAAGTTGTGCCACAAACTTCTCTTCTCCCCAATCCTATTCAATACTTCCTCATTAGTTATGTGATCTACCCATCTAATCTTCAGCATTCTTCTGTAGCACCACATTTCGAAAGCTTCTATTCTCTTCTTGTCCAAACTATTTATCGTCCATGTTTCACTTCCATACATGGCTACACTCCATACGAATACTTTCAGAAATGACTTCCTGACACTTAAATCAATACTGGATGTTAACAAATTTCTCTTCTTCAGAAATGCTTTCCTTGCCATTGCCAGCCTACATTTTATATCCTCTCTACTTCGACCATCATCAGTTATTTTGCTCCCCAAATAGCAAAACTCCTTTACTACTTTAAGTGCCTCATTTCCTAATCTAATTCCCTCAGCATCACCCGACTTAATTAGACTACATTCCATTGTCCTTGTTTTGCTTTTGTTGCTGTTCATCTTATATCCTCCTTTCAAGACACTGTCCATTCCATTCAACTGCTCTTCCAAGTCCTTTGCTGTCTCTGACAGAATTACAATGTCATCGGCGAATCTCAAAGTTTTTATTTCTTCTCCATGAATTTTAATACCTACTCCGAATTTTTCTTTTGTTTCCTTTACTGCTTGCTCAATATACAGATTGAACAACATCGGGGAGAGGCTACAACCCTGTCTTACTCCCTTCCCAACCACTGCTTCCCTTTCATGTCCCTCGACTCTTATAACTGCCATCTGGTTTCTGTACAAATTGTAAATAGCCTTTCGCTCCCTGTATTTTACCCCTGCCACCTTTAGAATTTGAAAGATAGTATTCCAGTCAACATTGTCAAAAGCTTTCTCTAAGTCTACAAATGCTAGAAACGTAGGTTTCCTTAATCTTTCTTCTAAGATAAGTCGTAAGGTCAGTATTGCCTCACGTGTTCCAGTGTTTCTACGGAATCCAAACTGATCTTCCCCGAGGTTGGCTTCTACTAGTTTTTCCATTCGTCTGTAAAGAATTCGTGTTAGTATTTTGCAGCTGTGACTTATTAAGCTGATAGTTCGGTAATTTTCACATCTGTCAACACCTGCTTTCTTTGGGATTGGAATTATTATATTCTTCTTGAAGTCTGAGGGTATTTCGCCTGTCTCATACACCTTCCTCACCAGATGGTAGAGTTTTGTCAGGACTGGCTCTCCCACGGCCGTCAGTAGTTCCAATGGAATATTGTCTACTCCGGGGGCTTTGTTTCGACTCAGGTCTTTCAGTGCTCTGTCAAACTCTTCACGCAGTATCATATCTCCCATTTCATCTTCATCTACATCCTCTTCCATTTCCATAATATTGTCCTCAAGTACATCGCCCTTGTATAGACCCTCTATATACTCCTTCCACCTTTCTGCTTTCCCTTCTTTGCTTAGAACTGGGTTTCCATCTGAGCTCTTGATATTCATACAAGTCGTTCTCTTATCTCCAAAGGTCTCTTTAATTTTCCTGTAGGCGGTATCTATCTTACCCCTAGTGAGATATGCCTCTACATCCTTACATTTGTCCTCTAGCCATCCCTGCTTAGCCATTATGCACTTCCTGTCGATCTCATTTTTGAGACGTTTGTATTCCTTTTTGCCTGTTTCACTTACTGCATTTTTATATTTTCTCCTTTCATCAATTAAATTCAATATTTCTTCTGTTACCCAAGGATTTCTACTAGCCCTCGTCTTTTTACCTACTTGATCCTCTGCTGCCTTCACTACTTCATCCCTCAAAGCTACCCATTCTTCTTCTACTGTATTTATTTCCCCCATTCCTGTCAATTGCTCCCTTATGCTCTCCCTGAATCTCTGTACAACCTCTGGTTCTTTTAGTTTATCCAGGTCCCATCTCCTTAAATTCCCAACTTTTTGCAGTTTCTTCAGTTTTAATCTACAGGTCATAACCAATAGATTGTGGTCAGAGTCCACATCTGCCCCTGGAAATGTCTTACAATTTAAAACCTGGTTCCTAAATCTCTGTCTTACCATTATATAATCTATCTGATACCTTTTAGTATCTCCAGGGTTCTTCCATGTATACAACCTTCTTTCATGATTCTTAAACCAAGTGTTAGTTATGATTATGTTGTGCTCTGTGCAAAATTCTACCAGGCGGCTTCCTCTTTCATTTCTGTCCCCCAATCCATATTCACCTACTATGTTTCCTTCTCTCCCTTTTCCTACACTCGAATTCCAGTCACCCATGACTATTAAATTTTCGTCTCCCTTCACAATCTGAATAATTTCTTTTATTTCGTCATACATTTCTTCAATTTCTTCGTCATCTGCAGAGCTAGTTGGCATATAAATTGTACTACTGTAGTAGGTGTGGGCTTTGTATCTATCTTGGCCACAATAATGCGTTCACTATGCTGTTTGTAGTAGCTTATCCGCATTCCTATTTTCCTATTCATTATTAAACCTACTCCTGCATTACCCCTATTTGATTTTGTGTTTATAACCCTGTAGTCACCTGACCATAAGTCTTGTTCCTCCTGCCACCGAACTTCACTAATTCCCACTATATCTAACTTCAACCTATGCATTTCCCTTTTTAAATTTTCTAACCTACCTGCCCGATTAAGGGATCTGACATTCCACGCTCCGATCCGTAGAACGCCAGTTTTCTTTCTCCTGATAA
Organism: Schistocerca americana; assembly: GCF_021461395.2. Lineage (NCBI taxonomy): Eukaryota > Metazoa > Arthropoda > Insecta > Orthoptera > Acrididae > Schistocerca > Schistocerca americana. The sequence continues at coordinate 156,503,164 of NC_060119.1, read as the reverse complement.
CGACATCCTCTTGAGTAGTCCCCGCCCGGAGATCCGAATGGGGGACTATTTTACCTCCGGAATATTTTACCCAAGAGGACGCCATCATCATGTAATCATACAGTAAAGCTGCATGCCCTCGGGAAAAATTACGGCTGTAGTTTCCCCTTGCTTTCAGCCGTTCGCAGTACCGGCACGGCAAGGCCGTTTTGGTTATTGTTACAAGGCCAGATCAGTCAATCATCCAGACTGTTGCCCTTGCAACTACTGAAAAGGCTGCTGCCCCTCTTCAGGAACCACACGTTTGTCTGGCCTCTCAACAGATACCCCTCCGTTGTGGTTGCACCTACGGTACGGCTATCTGTATCGCTGAGGCACGCAAGCCTCCCCACCAACGGCAAGGTCCATGGTTCATGGGGGGGTATGTAATATACACAAACTATTTAGCAGACAATCAGAGCATTTCTGTTGTGGCAGGTAATGCCGCCGTCTAGTAAACTCCTCAGAGGAGCGAAGCGAATTGCAAGATGATGTTGAAGATATATTTTCACGGTGCAAAGCTTGACAATTGACCCTAAACAATAACATGTGTGAGGTTCTCCACGTGATTTTACAAAAAACGTTTGTTGAAATATCCAGTAATCGATAAGTAAAAATCGATAAATTGAAAAAAGAAGGTTTGTAGGGGTAAAGGAAGTCCTAGGGGTTACAAATACAAAGAACATAACTGGGAAACGTCACATGCTGTGGCGAAGGCGAAAAAAATGAAAAAATAAACGTAATCCACTGAGTTACAAATCCATTTCATTGACATCAACATGTAGCAGGACGTGTGAACAAATACTTTGTTCCATCAACGTGAAGTACTGCGAAATCTGTTACCTATTGACATCAAACTAGCATATACACTCCTGGAAATGGAAAAAAGAACACATTGAAACCGGTGAGTCAGACCCACCATACTTGCTCCGGACACTGCGAGAGGGCTGTACAAGCAATGATCACACGCACGGCACAGCGGACACACCAGGAACCGCGGTGTTGGCCGTCGAATGGCGCTAGCTGCGCAGCATTTGTGCACCGCCGCCGTCAGTGTCAGCCAGTTTGCCGTGGCATACGGAGCTCCATCGCAGTCTGTAACACTGGTAGCATGCCGCGACAGCGTGGACGTGAACCGTATGTGCAGTTGACGGACTTTGAGCGAGGGCGTATAGTGGGCATGCGGGAGGCCGGGTGGACGTACCGCCGAATTGCTCAACACGTGGGGCGTGAGGTCTCCACAGTACATTGATGTTGTCGCCAGTGGTCGGCGGAAGGTGCACGTGCCTGTCGACCTGGGACCGGACCGCAGCGACGCACGGATGCACGCCAAGACCGTAGGATCCTACGCAGTGCCGTAGGGGACCGCACCGCCACTTCCCAGCAAATTAGGGACACTGTTACTCCTGGGGTATCGGCGAGGACCATTCGCAACCGTCTCCATGAAGCTGGGCTACGGTCCCGCACGCCGTTAGGCCGTCTTCCGCTCACGCCCCAACATCGTGCAGCCCGCCTCCAGTGGTGTCGCGACAGGCGTGAATGGAGGGACGAATGGAGACGTGTCGTCTTCAGCGATGAGAGTCGCTTCTGCCTTGGTGCCAATGATGGTCGTATGCGTGTTTGGCGCCGTGCAGGTGAGCGCCACAATCAGGACTGCATACGACCGAGGCACACAGGGCCAACACCCGGCATCATGGTGTGGGGAGCGATCTCCTACACTGGCCGTACACCACTGGTGATCGTCGAGGGGACACTGAATAGTGCACGGTACATCCAAACCGTCATCGAACCCATCGTTCTACCATTTCTAGACCGGCAAGGGAACTTGCTGTTCCAACAGGACAATGCACGTCCGCATGTATCCCGTGCCACCCAACGTGCTCTAGAAGGTGTAAGTCAACTACCCTGGCCAGCAAGATCTCCGGATCTGTCCCCCATTGAGCATGTTTGGGACTGGATGAAGCGTCGTCTCACGCGGTCTGCACGTCCAGCACGAACGCTGGTCCAACTGAGGCGCCAGGTGGAAATGGCATGGCAAGCCGTTCCACAGGACTACATCCAGCATCTCTACGATCGTCTCCATGGGAGAATAGCAGCCTGCATTGCTGCGAAAGGTGGATATACACTGTACTAGTGCCGACATTGTGCATGCTCTGTTGCCTGTGTCTATGTGCCTGTGGTTCTGTCAGTGTGATCATGTGATGTATCTGACCCCAGGAATGTGTCAATAAAGTTTCCCCTTCCTGGGACAATGAATTCACGGTGTTCTTATTTCAATTTCCAGGAGTGTATTTGGAAAGCATCACTCTTGAGAGACACAGCTGGCATTTTATTCGCGCAACGTATTGTATTCCAAGTCCCTCAAATTGATTTCGTTCTTATAGAGTTCCAAAAAGGCTTTTGATACCATTCCTCACAAACGGTTCCCAACCACACTGTGCTCCTATGGACTATCGTCTCAGTTGTGCGACTGGATTCGTGATTTTTTGTCTGAGAGGTCACAGTTCGCAGTAACCGACAGGAGCCCGCCCGGTTAGCCGTGTGGTCTAATGCACGGCTTTCCGGATTGGGAAGGAGCGCCTGGTCCCCGGCACGAATATGCCCGGCGGACTTGGGTCGAGGTTTGGTGAGCCAGCCAACCTGTGGTGGTTATCCATCTGCCTCGGCGAATGCGGGCTGGTTCGCCTTATTCCGCCTCAGCTACACTATGTCTGCGATTGCTGTGCAAACAAGTTCTCCATGGACACGTACACCACCATTACTCTACCACGCAAACATAGGGGTTACACTCGTCTGGTGTGAGACGTTACCTGGAGGTGGGGGGAGCCACAGGCGGCCGAACCGCACAATAACCCTGAAAAAGTAGTTCGGTGTGGGGCGGTGGAGGGGTGAAGTGGAATGCGGTAGTCGTCGTGTGGTTGTGGACCACAGCGGCGGGGACGGAGCCTCTCCGTCGTTTCTAGGCCCCCGGTTAACATACAATGCAACACAATACAAACAGAAAGGACGTCAGCTAGTGAAACAGAAGTGATGAGTGTGATTCCGCAAGTAGAGTGATGTAAACCTTCTGCTATTTGTAATATATAAATAAACTATTTAGCAGACAGTCAGAATATTTCTCTTTGATTTGTGTTAGGTAATCCTGCCGCCTAGTGAATTCCTCAGAAGAGCAAAGCGAATTGCCTTGGGCCGCCGCTGCTGGCTCGCTCGCTTCGGTCTCGCCCCAGCAGCAGGCTGTAGCTGGCCGGCCAGCCGGTCAGCAAGCAGTTTTGGTGGTAACGAACACCAAAATCTTAACCTGTGAGCTCTAATTTCTCTTCCGTTGTTACAACTGTAATATCATACTTCACACGGCGGTGGCAAGAAAAACTGTTTGCGTTAGGAGGTAAAAGATGGTGGTTGAAATGGTGTGGAAATAACGCGCTGCAGTGAAAAAACGTTTGTCTTAATATTGTGTCCCCAACTCTCCAACAGCCCCCTTCCCCACCAACCTGAAGGAAAAAAAGGAAAACATCAGCAACACTTTCTCTCTTAGTTCACTGTACAACAAAATCAGCTGTTTTCTATCATCGTTTTCAGTGTCCTCCGTCAATCCCATCATGTAATTATTGCGCAGTACTCAGCAATATTCCAGAAGAGGTCGAATAGCCGTAGTGCTTAGTAGACTTCTTGGGTCTTCCAATGGTTGTGTCAGTAACCCAACATTTGTTTCACCTTCGCCACAACATGTAACGTTTCCCAATTATATTGTTTGTATTTGTAGCCCCTACGACTTCCTACAGCTCTTTTTAGACTTACATGAGAAACGCAACAGAGATCCTATTGAAACTTCCTGGCCAAAGTCAACTGTCTGTTTTGGCCTGTGTAATTCCAGTTTTAAACGCACTGACCTTAGCAAATAACTCAAATGCTTTTACAATCTGTTTTGTTATTGCATTTGAAGATTCAGTATTGCGTGATCCACTTGGCTTTTCTACAACTTTATCACATCCTAGATACTGTAGTTCATGGGTCACCTAGATGATATAAGGAATATTGTTGTATGTTTCAAGAGCGTTCAGTGCAATACTCAATTTTCCCTCGTTTGTATCTACTGGTGGAAAGTAATTGGTGCTTAATACTGACGACCGTTCTTTTCGTGACAGAATGTATGATATCACATCTAAATCTCAATTGACATAGTGATGGGTATGCTGCTTGTTTTTACGCAATTGTCAGGAGCAACATTAGGTATAATTGTTCACAGAGCTACGAACCGAAGTCTAGACTGAACAACCCATGGTTGTTGGTGAAGGACTGGCGCAGTTCTCCAGGCAGATGTAAACCCCCTCAGTAGTAGAGGTAATTTCGGTTTTTAATGTTCGCAAGCCTGTGGGTTCCATGTCCTTCTGCAATATCTAAATTTACGATCGCATATTCTTTGGACTTTCTATCGTGTTTGAAAATGTATTCCACATAAACACTACCTTAAATTTTGGGATTTTTAATTTTTTGATAAATTTAAGAAGATATTTTTTCCTAAGCGGTCTGTTTCGGAAGATGTTTAGGAGCCTTTTTTTTATAAACAGATTTATATCTTTCATGTATTGTTTGAAAAATAGGCCTTTATACGAGCCAATTGCTGATAGTCTCACAAGAGATGGAATTAGAAATGTGGTAATTCCACCACTTTTGTTGTGTATTGGCGATTCCTAGGTGGTTTAACATGTCTTCAATTTCCTAGTCTTTTCTGCTTCAAGGCTCCTTTTGCCGCTGACACCGCTTATTGGATGCCCATTTTTTAAACATTCTACAAGGTTTTTCATCTCCTTCTGTAGCGTAGAACGAGTTGCGTTCATAATTTGGTGGACGTTTGTGCCATCACCTAGTTTAAGTTTGGCACACCTCGCTTTACCAGGTGTGAATGCTGCAGTAAGTTGCCTGTGCCTACAGCCTTTCTTTGACGTATTTGCTTGGCCTTTTCAGACAAAATTCAGTCGTGGTGCGAAGAATTGCAGTAGAAGACAAATCAGTTCCCTTGCAGGCCTTATCTAAGACGTTAATCCCCTGATCGCCATGAGCTAGATGCTTTTTCAGTTAGTTGTATCGAAGAATATGCAATTCAGCAGGTAAGTTATAGAGAATACCACCACCGTCTCTGATGCACTTCCTAGGATTTATTTTGTGCTAATGCACTGTCTGAGGTTTCTGCGCCGTGTTATATATACAGAGCGTTAAACAGAAGTCTCTAATACTTTGAGACGTGTTAGACCTCATCGAAACAAGAAAAATAAGTCCAATAAACATGGGTCCAGAAATACATACTTTCTGAGATAAGTACTATAAACATGGGTCTGGAAGTGCACACTTTCTGCGATAAACATGTAGGAGGTGTTCAACATCGCGTCGCGTCTATTCATTACACTGCAACCGTCTGCCCTCCAGTGTAAGGAATGACGCACCGTTTAAAGCGTACCTGGTTGTTGTTGCACCTTCTGGCAAATATTGAAGTTGCGACCCTGTAGCGTCCACATATTTTTCATTAGCGTGGCGTAGACCAATTCCTTCAAGTGTCTCCATGACCACAAGACTGAGGTCAGTGGAACGAGCTGGGCAAGCTGTGGCCCTCCTCATCCCTTTGACCATTCCAGTGGTCCTGTAATGTCTGCATCAGATGTTCGCGCACATTGTGACGAACGTATGCTGGTGCACCATTGTGCATGGACCACATTTGTATTTACTGCAGCAGTGACACAGTCGCCATCAAGTTAGGCAATGCATTAATGAGAAAGTCCAGATAATGTGCACAAGTTAATTTTTATGGTAGCACGTACGGCTTTATTAATCTATCTCCAATTAAACCTGTCCATACGTTGATTTAGAATCGATGTTGACGTCCTCTTTCCTGAATTTCTTGAGGATTTGCATCTGTCCATACACACTGGTTATGGAAAGTCACAACACCAACTCTTGTACAGTACTGCCAACCCTGGGCACGAATCATGTTGTTTTACCTTCATCCAAACGCGGATTCGCTTATGTGTTTAGCAAATTATTCGACTTTTTTTTTTTTTTAAACTAAATCTTGAGTGTCCGCCTAGCTGTTGCATGACGATGCCTTTATTGGTAAACTCCTGCAACAGCCACTGAGAGAACCCCGGTCTGCCACGATGTCCTGTGGCTTTAGGGACTGAACTGGCTGTAGATGATATGAGTACAACAATTGTCCATGAAGTACCCCGCCCCCTTCCCTCCAGATAAGAAAGTGAGACACGCCTTCTGCTGCTGCTAATCGTCACATCTTGGTCCCAGGGGCTTCTTCCACCGATCGTAGCACACGCTCTGCCATGTCAGATGTGCGGGCTGTGCAGAGCCTTCCATTGTCAGTCTTCTGAGGTGCAAGGGTACCCGTGTCCCTAAGACGCTGGATAAGTTTCCTGAAGAGCTTATCAGAGGGCGTTTTGCGCTGCGGATATTTTTCAGCGTAGTAGGCAGAGGCTCGCATGCTATGTCCATTTGATAACCATAGCAGCGTATCACAGCGGCCCTGTCACTTGTCAAGTACTAGGCTTCCATTGCTGACAAGTGGTGGAAGAGAGAAAATGTTAATGTATTACGTCACTGTATGTACAAACAGCGCAATAACAGTAAACACATACGCGAATCCGCCTTTGGAAGAAGATAAAACAACATGATTCGTACCCAGGGTTGACAGTACTGTACAATAAGGCACACAAATATGCAAATATGACGAAAACTATAGTAGCCTAAAACACGACTCGAAACACACAACTGACTGCAGGCCACCTAATGGTAGGTAAAGTACCGTGAGTAAGACATCGCACTACCCTGACGACACATTTGAAGGAGTGCCAGTGCAACGACTGTGCTAATATCCACAACCAAGCGTCACACAGCCTTTCCTATAAACCCATGTTTATCTCGGAAGGTATGTGTTCCCGGACCCATGTGTACTGGACTTATTTTTCTTATTTCAGTGAGTAATACCACCTCTCAAATTATTCGACACTTTTCATTGAAAACTAAATCTTGAGTGTCCGCGTAGCTGTTGCGTGATGATGCACAGACAAGCCTTTGAACTACAGCCTTGCTCCTTCAATGTTCTATGCGAAACATGTCTAGTTCAGAGCTTTTCTGGTTAAGAGCTTTTCTGTGATTCTTCTGTGTAGAAACTGCTAGCAGTTTCTTTACCTTCTCTGTCCTTGTGTTTTTCCATTGCATGTTAGCCGGCCTTTGTGGCCGAGCGGTTTTATGCGCTTCAGTCCGGAACCGCGCTGCTGCTACAGTCGCAGGTTCGAATCCTGTCTCGGGCATGGATATGTGTACTGTCCTTAGGTTAGTTAGGTTTAAGTAGTTCTAAGTCTGGGGGACTGATGACCTCAGATGTTACGTCCTATAGTGCTCAGAGCTATTTGAACCATTTTGAACCATTGCATGTTATAAATTAAACATCTCCGTTGACCAGTTCTGTACATAAGGTTTCTCAAGTGCAGTTTTGTTTTTTTAAATAAGCAACAAATGAGCTTCACTGAATTTCTTTGCTTTTACAAGTAGTGCCCAGCGAGTTTCGAGTACATACAAGTACCTATAACCATTATATTATATGGAAACCGTGATTTGTACGTGAATATTGTCTCATATCTCTGAGATCTGCCGGACAGAGATAATCCAAACCTCATATTATGAAACGTTTACACAGGAATGTTTTGGTGCACTGGCTTGTGCAGTTCGCGGATCAGCCAATCCGTAATTATTATTATTCAGCAATGTGTCTTTCTCAGATAACTGAAATGATTGATATTATTTCATTACTATGATCTGTATTTCCTGTGGCAGCTGATTCTTTGAGCGGTTGAGGCAATTCTATTATTTCTTTTTCACATAGTAGTATATATACTATAGAGATTGTTCAGTTTCTTACATTCAATGCCAATGTCTTCGCCTGTGGTATGTATACCAGCTAATGCAAGTCCAGTTATATTAATTTATTTCTTATTGTTCAGGCTTTGCATTCGCCCATTTCGTGTGAGGTTTCACTTGTCTTCATTAGCATACTAATGTTTCAGGGTACATTTTGATTTCTTTCTCCAAATAATTGTCAGGGTTCAAGGTTTTTAGGAATATTAGTTGAACTAAACCAGGTGTTCATTCAAACTGCTTACCTCCAACAAGTAAAGCATGCTTGGTTGAACATATGGGATGGTTTTCAAAGACATTGTTGATCCAGGATAACCCTATACGTGTAATCTGTTTTTCTAACACTGTGATGGTTAACGAAATCGGTAATTGTATATCCTTCTTCATCGTCTTGTTCCCTTCCTCTTCTGCCTTTGTCTATCACGTGTGAGTGCTGTTGAATACTTTCCATTAATGGTTTGAAAGTTTCGGATGTAAGAATGATCTCACTCCAAATGCCCAAAATTTAGCAGCTCTAATTTCCAAAGGGTAGCCTTATTGTGCCTCGACGGCTTTGCGTTTGGTTGACATGCCGCTCCATACCAAACAGATTTCAAGACAATACACATCATATGCAGTCGTAAACAGGGATCTCTGTTTGTATCTTTAAAACAATTTCGCTATCATCAACCTCTGAATTTACCACATTGGTTAACCTCAGAGAGGTTGCCTAGAATTCTTGCCGAGCTTCTCTTTCCACGATATTCACCGGAGTTTTCTTTTACATCTTCTAATGTTCCTTTCATTTACACGGACCTTTACAATTACTGTATTCATAACACCTCCCATTACTTATGTTTCCGTTGCATAATATTTCATTTATATTTTCCCTTTCCACAGTAGAATTTCTAAGAATTTCGTTTATGGCTTCAGTTTTTTCCGTCTACTTATTATGCATATTTCCGTTGTGCTTCACTCTCCCGGAATGACTGTATAGAATGTGTGTGGATTTGTCAATTCAAAATATACTGACGAAGTTCTGTGTTGGCTTCACACAGAAACTTCTGGAAGTTTCCTTGATATTGCCTGTCATTCAGTTTTCTACGTATATCAATGACTGGAAAGCCACGTTGCATGTGATTCCAGCAAAACCTGCATATGGTATTAAATTTATTGAATTTCATGTTAGTTCCTATGGCAAATATGTTTTAAATTCATATTGTCCTGTTGGAAAGCGATGACAGGGTCCATATTGCCCCTTACCTGCTGCTTCACAACCTGGGCAATTTCTGGCTCAAATAAAGATGTCCACCTTTATATGACACCCAAAATAATTTCCAAATCTAATCCTGGTTTTCCACTTCATACACTCTTTACTTTTTCACGTGGCAGCATATCAATGCATTTATTGAATGTTTGGTAACTCCACGAATGTCATGCGAAATTTCTTGTGATAACTTGTATTTGGGCCAAAATAATGTTTTTAAAAATATATATACATGCTCTAGTTCTATTAATATTGATATAGCAGCATTTGTTTTCCCAAAGTTGGATGCTCCAACAACAATAGCATTTATGTTATTGCGAAGTTCTGATCCATTCTTCTTCTTTTTCTCCCAGTCGGTTACTATGAAGCCCTTGTGGCAGCGGGTGTTTTGTCCACTCAGTCATGGTGTTGACTATGCATTCAAATTAGCATAAACAGGACTTTATAGAGAAATGAAATCTATACAAACATGTAGCTCCTACACTTTTTTTTAACAGACTCATATGTACTGCAGGGTAAATGAACATACTTAAAGAAGAACATAGTTCGGTGCCTACATCTAGTGTAGTTGGCTCATGCATTTCTAAATTTTCTGATGCACAACATGAAGTTGAGTAATGGTTTCTGTAAACAGATTAAGGTTTTTGCACAAAATTCAACAGATTGCGCCACATTCTCTTATAGAGTCGATATACATGAATTTTCCATCACTGTCAACAATCTTGAGCATGTTGGAACACTTAACTGCCATACATTAGATTTGTAAATGTGCACTCTTGTAGATGAGTGCACTCTTTTTGATAAAACATTTTAATTGTTTGTGGAAAGGCCCCTGCAGTGATCATATGATCATCCAATATGATCGAGAGTCAGGATTTCCATGGAAAAAAGCAGGTACGCCCATTCAGCTAGGGATAATATGACTTTGGCATCACTGTATCACGGATTTTCTAAAACTACCACTGAACAGAATTCGCGATCTTACGTCATTCTCACAGTGACACATTTATTGCTTCTGCTTTTTAAGCTGTACACGAGATTAAACAACACTATTTTCACATCAGGATGGTTGCTGTGGTGACTTCTCTCCACCAGCAAGGTAAAAACTTTATGACTTATCTATATATTTCGATTACATTCTTATTCTTCGTCATCGGCATTAATACTTACACAATGATTGTTTTGCAGCGGAGAGAGTAGCTATGTGTTTCGACATGTTTATCCTTTGAGAGTTCTCACGTGACTTGGTGAATGATTTATCAATAATGCAAATACATATAGCAATAGCAGCAGTGTATGCAACTTTGAAACAAAAAAAAATAATAATTTATATCAACTTTGCTTTTTTCCGGTACAAACGATGCATATGCTAGGCCTTACAGCCAGTTAGTTGCTATCGTTTGTGCAAAAATGAACAACGTTATGATCCTTGACCCTAAATCCCCATATATGTAGAATGGCAGTACTCACTGTTAACTTGTGTAAAGGTAGTGAGCGTATATTACAACTTATGACTCATGCATCTGTCCCCACTTTGAAAACACTCATTAACTCACTGTTAAAGTAGAATGATGACTGCATAACACTGGTGTATTCAAGAAATATGTTTGGACCATATGTATTAGGTAGTCTACAACTAATTATTGCAGCTGAATATACCACAACCCTTCACATGGAGAACTATGGCTTCCATGAGGAAGAAGAGAAGCCTGTTAATACTATTCACATGTTCAAGTATTTGTAATGTGGAAACATATGTAAACTGCTTTTAGATATTTATAAAAAGTTACAGAAAGAAACCATAGTTTTAACCCTGTTGGGTATATTTTGTTTTCTGCATAGCTTATACCATTGTTGGGTGTGGTATTTTGTTAACTACCTCAAGTGAAGAGTGACATTCAAAACTTATGTAACTTGCTGGACGCATTATGATGGGAATGCACAGTGTCAAATTGATGGCCTTCCTCTTATTAAACTATTTTGTGATGCTTGTAAAAAGAAGCAAATACACAAATAATTTCTCAATGAATTATATATATATATATATATATATATATATATATATATATATATATATATATATATATATATGAATAATAATATGTGTAGTCACAGCAGCTTAGAAAGTTCGTAAGATTATGGTAAGGGATAATTATTTCTGTTTGGGAACCTAATATCAAACCACATTGACTATGACTTTTTACTAACCGTTGAAAGCACTACTGACATATGGGCGCCAGTGGCTCAGTCTGTCTGTCGCACTCATTAATGCATAGTACAGATTGTACCAATTCGCAACACTTGATTGTTTAATGTAAATACGAGTGTATCCTGAAGGTCTTTTCAGCACAACTTCTCCATACATATCAATTATAGACACCATCCATCCAAACATACAGGTGTAAATAGATGAACAGGATGGGTCAAACTCTATCATCATCTTCGTCTCCATGCAGTCTGTCATACTGTATAGACAGTTCCAGTTGTACCACATACGCTGCACCCTAGCACGAAAATTCTATCGTTTTCCATTTCAACTACTACAACAATGTCACAGTCAAGTGCCTGGCCTACATACACTCGTTTAGATCGGCTAGTAGTCAAATTATACATGATGGTGAACAGTAGTACTCTGGTCACACTTAACTGAGGCATGGTGAGTTGAAGTAGTTGTGACAGCTGCTGCTGTCGCTGTGGCAGTACAGAATAGTCGAACAGCGGGTCCGATAAATCATTAAGACTGGCCGAGGACGGTTGCTGCTTATACTGCTATGGTGGCACACACAACATTAAGTGAAACGTAAGTCGGTCTTGATAATTTGTATTACTAGGACAGGGGTGCATTGCAGTGTGGAAAAAAATACAAAAACGTATGTACAAATGAATACGTTAATAAATAAATAACAACAATAATAACAATATTAATAATAATGGACAGATAGAACATACTTTCAGTAGCGACAACTTTCTTCTTGTTATTCCGGACAGGGGCAGCGGCTGATCTCTGCTGCTGCTGGTACTTCATCTTGATCGTCTCACTAACACCTACAGACCCTGAACGAAGATGTTCGTGCAACTGGTTTTACAGAAAATATGGGGTATGGGAGTGGAACTTGATTCCTATTGGTTCAGAGGAGAGGGGAGGGGTTTCCCACTATTTTTAAAACATGCTGTTGGCCAAGATCGGTGGGAGGGGACGACGGGAATGTACTACATTCAACTACCTCATGTGCTTGTGCTGGGCAAGGGTTCCCTAGATGGTCTTTAGGATACCAAGCCTAATGACACCAGAAGTGACATTAACAAAAGATCGTTATCTGGTCTTGTTTAGGAACAGCTATGCTGCTAAAATGCATAACAATTAGCGAGAATTTCTCCTGAATCAGGTACTTACCCACGCAATGCTGTTGAGTTTTGGATCCCATTAACACAGAAATGTCATGACTTTGTCATTAACCACGTCCATTGCTGATTTAATAAACATGGCTACAAAAGAACTAAAGTAATTAATATATTCGTTATTCTTGATATATCTTATTATTATTGTTATTATTATTTCTTAGTTATGCCCAGTTAAAGATCAGAACTGAAATAGTTTGCTTGGTGGCATAGCTTCCTTTTTAACTTCTTTTCAAAATCTCTTCAAGAATCCGCTTTGTTGTTTCTTACATTCCTCAGTCCATTGTTTTACAGTGGGCCTATAGTTTGCCCATGACTATGTGAATTGCAACTGGAATCCCAGAGGGTTTCGGTTCGCTGAAGATATCCTGTGTGGCACTGATTTTTAGGAAACCTTGATTAATTTCTTCTAACAAAGGGATTTTAATCTTTTTTTTATTTTATTACATCAAGTAGTTTTTTAGTTAATACAGCGTTGTCATTCTGCACATATGACTGAAGAACGTCAAGCAGCTTCTATGTATTGCATTAGTGAACTTGTCAATTGCTGTATACAGGTGTGCAGTTCTTCTGTCAATCTGTATTCCATGTATATTAACGGGCCCATAAATTTTATGAGATTATTCGCTCTTCCGTTTCATTTTATTAATTTTTGAGTGGCTGCTCAGAGACATAGTTTCTGAGGCACATATCGCTTCAGACAAAACAACTGTCTTGAACTGCCAAAATTTCGTATTATGGTTTATCAATCGTTCATTGCAGTGATTCCACATTATTCTTTATGCTTTCTTACGTCTGGTGCGTCTTTCTCAATTCGCTTTACTGTCTACTTCAGATGTATATTTTCCATCAAATCACTCTTCTCGTATGGTATTTGCAGGTCCGGTTTTGGATAATATCGTGAGTAACTTTTGCGCGTACTTGGTTTATTCACTAGTCTTACTGAAGATAGTTGTATCGTCAGCAAATCTAGACACTACACTTTCATTATATGTTCTGGGATCACGATGTTTATACCCTCTATCTCTTTACTTCGTTCTTTGAAGATTTTTTCTAACATCTTGTTAAACAGAAGCGGGACTCTTCATCTCTCTTTAAAACTTCTGTACATACTTGATAAGTTTACCAAAAAACATCACTTGAGATGTTGTGTGGGTGAGAGTCTGACAGATTACTTTTCTAGTATTCCTGGTTAAACTTCTCTGATATTCCTTTCTAATCTGAGCTCCTCTAAGCTGTCCAAAAGGGTTTGTCTGTCAACAGAGTCATATAACTTCTTAAAATCCGCAAAGGTGACAAATGTGTTGGTAATTCGATAAATCCTTAAGACCGTCTTCAGACGCCAAATCTGCACAGCACACGATCTACAGTTCCCGAAGCCTGATAGTTACTTATCAGTCAAACGACGTGGTTGCTGGTTTTTGATAAAACCTTTTATGTAACTGGCAGAAGAGACGGGCCTCTGTAGTTGCAACGGATGTACAGCAGTTTTCTTCCAGTCCTCTGAAATCGTTTCAGTTTTACCTATTTCTCCTACGAGTGCATAAACTCTTCATATGAGACCATTTCCTCTTATTTTTAAGAGAAATCTGCTGTTATGCCATCTTCTATGTGCGTTTTGTTATTTTTGAGTAACTGAATTGTCTGTCTTATTTCTTGAATTGTTGGTGGATGAGTGTCTGCGTTTGGTATATGTTTTTCAAAATGTAATCTTTCCACTGTAGATTCACAGTTTAGTAAATTTTGAAAATAATAAACTTTTATCACGTAGTTCCCTTTACCATTTTTCTCTGGTTATCTTTTAATTTGACGAAAACAATGTTTGTGGTTTAGAGCGACATAAATCATAGTCGAATGTAAAGCCTTCAGCCCCTAATCTGGTCAGGCAATGAAACAAGAACAAAGTAAATAAAATTAAAGATAAACTGAAAGATAAACTTAGGAAGATGAAATTTTCTTCTGTCTGCAGATATAGACACTCAAATCAAATACGTATCTTCTCATACCTCCAGGAAAGTCACTTGTATGTAAGTCGCTGCATGTGTTACTCAGTGGCTGGAAAACCTCGTCCCATCTGGTATCCGCGTAGTTCAGAGTGCTGTCCGAGAACACCAGAGTCCTTTCCATCGCATACGCAACAATTAGGCAGTAAGCTGCGTGGTGCATCTGGCACCCGAAGCCACACTGCAGAAAAGAACAGAAAGATATAGGTCAAGAAAAATAATTAAATATTGCGAGTACTATACCCTGAAGGTTTACGCTTCCGTGCCAGCTACTGTTTTTATATTGTGTTTATTTTTTAGTGTATGCGGAATCAGTCTACACAATTCTCCTGGATAACTGTCTCAGTTCAGCGAGGGGGTAAGTCCACAAAGTTCAAGTAAGCCGTCTCCAATTGAAGCCATCCTTACCCGATTAGATCACGCAGAACTACTACATTATGAGGATGTTGTTTGCTACATTTCACTGTCTGTTATATGTAGTCTCCGGCCGATTAATATGGGGTGATTTAGCGAACTAGACGAGTCGCCATAGGGTGCCGGAGTATTTGTCAAACCAGTAAAGTATTTGTGCAGCCCTTTGTAGATGATGCCATCTCAGAAGAAGTCACCATGAAGAGTTAATAGAAAGAGCACCATTTAGTTATCAAGAGTGTTGAAACTGTAGTGCCCTGAGGATAGGGTGCTGCGTGGGTAGGATGGCTTAAGTTCAGGTGGGGGTCAAGTGGTCGACGAGTCACCACCCTAGGACTGTGGGTATGCCAATGCGGAGGGAAGAAGCCCGTCTGACCCCCGAAGGTGTTATGAAAACAGTCTTACAATGTTAAATATTTATTGTCCACTAAATACAACAGTTGATGTATCGAAGTTCGGGCAGATAGTGATGGCAGGAGCGCAGTCTGTAAACTCCTGCTCAGTATATGCTCACCAAGTTCTGTGCCGCAGCCACAATGGTAGCGGTAAAATCAGCGGTAAGCAACAACGTCGTCATGAATACTTTGCACCTAGAGTCATCATGCGTCATTCTCCGCGATCCCAAAGCACCCAACAGCTTCCTGAAGAAGGTGTACAAAGGAAATGCATCTGCGAGTTCTGCTCACAGTACTTGAAGTCATGCAGAGAAGTGCCATGGGCTGTCAATAAGAGAAACTGGTACCCCAGATGTCTGCCACAGCAACAGAGTTGAGTAGCAGCAGTGGCAAGCCTACTAGTAAGATTTCGAGACCACTTGCTGGGTGGTGACAGCCCCAGTTCCACATCAGACTTGACTCAGTAGATAGCGCTGAAGCTCGCAGCGACTAAGTCCCTCCAGACAGGACTTGCTGTTCCGTAGAAGATTGAAGCCAGCTAGATGACGAGAGGATCTCTCGAAATGATTGCTGCAAGCTTATCATAACTCCATGAGAACAGAATTTCTTCTTATCCAGGACAAGCTTGTGTGCTCTTCTACTGTAAGGCCAGATTGAGAAAATTTGCCTTGGTTTTATAGTTTGGTCAGTTATCTTATTCGTTTCAGGATTTCATAACTTCACCTTTAAGATGCTCTTTCTGCTGTGTCAGTTTACTGGAAAGTTACGCTTGCATATGGCTTCACATTTCTCGTGACACTTTGCACAGTCACCATTTTGACAATATCTCTCCACCATCATGATGTCCTTCTGCTACGTTGCTAGCTCCGGCGCCCAGGTCATTCAGCCTGTCACAATAGCTGCTGTGTTCAGTGCTGCACCATCGATGGTTCTTTCTTGTTGGCATTCCGTCTGGATATCGATCCACTCTGCTCTACCTTTGGTGTTGCCAGAGAAGATCTTTGACTTACTTCCGGCTGAGTACCATTCCCCCAACCTTTAAAAAATCTGCCTCAAATTTCTCTGAGATGCTTCTGATGCAGTATTGACATACACCAACAGAATGAAATGAATGTAGAGATCTTTATTTCTCACTCACTCTGTCTAGTTCTGATCACATAGTAATCTATGTCAATTACGCACTTAATACTAAAACGTTAGTTCAAGGAACTCATATTCTTACAAGGACTCAATTCGTCTAGATTAATACTTACACCCTTACCCAACAATTCTTACTTACTACTCACATCCGTACTAGAATTTACAATTTCATGTAATCTCTTTATTTAAAAGGTATTTCATTACTTTACTGCTTCCTCAGTTATTCTTACTTCTCTTAATAAACCATTCCACTGGTATTTGATGTACAGCCAGTTCATGAGGGGTGAAGTTTCTCGCTTATGATAGATGTAGGCCACACAAAACATGACCAAACCAGCATACTGCTAAAAGCTAATGACACTTATGGTCAATGCAGTCTGGCCTTGTTTTTCATGATAGTGTCGTATGTGTTAAAACATCTGCTGACCAGTGATTCATATATTTTGCGGTGGTATGTGTTTGTCTATGGAATGTAAGAGGTCTGGTTTTAAGGTCTCGTTTAGGAAGGTTATATTCTGGACTGAAATCATATCTAGCGGCTTTTGCGGCCAACACAATGTAGGTTGTGTCAGATTGACGATTGTCCTTCCAGTGACAGTAGCTGCAAGGCAGAATGTCATGCCTGCTGTGTCGCAGGTCGTGGCATCGGTAAGCATTACGTTATCTCACAACTCCATCCTTGTTGTACCTCTTGGCTTCCCTTGCTCATAACTATTTACGAACGCCGCTTCTGAAGTGAACAACGAAAAATTCAAATATATGCCTCCTTTCTGAAAATAAGGATATGGTGACAATTCCCTCTGACATAATGGTGCTTTTGTCTTATCCCAAAACAGTTGTATTTAACATGTCCACACCGTTGTCTGGATCATCATACTAGGCGACCAAAAAGACTCTCTCTTTGGCAACCCAGTTACTCTTCTGCAGTCATTATTAGAGTTTTCAATACAGTGAATCGTGTTGCTTCCCTACAACAAAAATTTATCGCCAGTCCCAGCCAGTACAAATTAACACACATATTCAGAACACCATCTTCGTTCAGTGCCCCCCCCCCCCTTTAAAACAGTGTAGGTAATCCAATCACTATAATAGTCACATAACTTGACAATACCCTATGGTCTATCAATAAAACTTGAAAAGTTATCAACAAAGAAAAAGATCCACAAAATTCAACATCCCGTAATAACAAAATAAATAAGTAGTATAACATGAATATTTGAAAACATTTACCTGTGGTAAAACTAAGCTTATCTTTTAGAAATGCACTGATATCTTCAATTTTCCCATCACAGTGTAGTTCACATGAATGGATTCTATCTTTCAACATCTCGCTTTTTCTCGCTACTGCATTAATAATACTTTCCAGTTTCATTAATTTTGTGTTTATTGTCTCTGTATGTTTGGCCAATCATTCACACCCTCAGGTGTATGTGTGGAAATTTGTCCCTTGTCTACAGCAGTGGGAGTCAACCTGATCCGTAATGTCTAGTAGAGGGCATTCCAAGTTTCATGCAGGGCAGCAGGATGTAGGGTTTTTAAAAAACATGTTCATTACGTTTCACAGAATTTTGACATATAATATTTGGTGACTAATTATTACTATATGCTTGAACATGCTGTAACTTTGATTTATAAATTTTATAAAGTGAATTTGCTTCACTCTTTTGTAAATCACCATTACTGTGGAACTGGCGGGCACTTTGAAAATTTTACTACCAACAGAGACATGAAAGTGTGTGGTACGTTCAAAACTTTGACTAGCCCTGGTCTACCGTATGTAATATATTGATTATTCCTTGCTACTCTAATGTTATCTCGAAGCTGTGAGAAAGGAGGACAGGGGCTCCAAGGCGCAGAAGCACAGATAGTGTTGACGGCAGACGAAACTAGGGGAGATATTGTTACATGAAGTAAACCGTATGGGGAGAAACTTGTCAAAATGACCGGCCGGGGTGGCCGAGCGGCTCTAGGCCCTACAGTCTGGAACCGCGCGACCGCTATGGACGCAGGTTCGAATCCTGCCTCGGGCATGGATGTGTGTGATGTCCTTAAGTTCTAGGGGACTGATGACCTCAGCAGTTAAGTGCCATAGTGCTCAGAGCCAATTGAACCATTTGAACCTTGCCAAAATGCAGACGCCTCAGGGCGCCAGTTAACCTTCAGGGAATTAACATGTAACTTCATATGTCGTCTAGACGCTGTAGTAGGTTGCCACCGTAGAACTTTGTAACCAACAGGCACGTATTGGCGTATAAAGCCAGCTTGATACCACCCCTGAGAACAGCAACGTCAGTAGACTCACAGGGCTTAGAAGGAGAGCCAAAACGCCAAACAACTGTTGACCTACTAGCCCCTACTCCGGGGAGCCCGAGGCGCAGGGCTAAGTGACGTATAACAATAATGTTGCAAGCTTTATTTGGCAGAGCAGTTACTTTTTGCTTTCAGCTTAACAATGTTGATACCAAATACGGACTTATTTAGTGCAACTACATTAACATCCCCGCCTTAGGAGCAGTAGAGGGGACCTAACTAAACCGTGATTGGTAGGCGCCTGCAGGAGACCTGCAGGATTGGCTGGGTGGCTTGAAGTGGGTAAAACAGTGCCCCCACACGACTCCTTAAAAACCCTAGGTTCCACATTTTGGCCGAGTACTCAGTCAGACGATCTGGGCGCCGAATCCACGTCCGTCAATTCCAGCCTCGGTCCAGCTCCGCGTAAGTCTGCGTTCTCACTTGGAGTGCCTCAGTGAATAGGGTCATATTCAGCATGTTTTGTTTTGGAACTAAGTTGTTGCTTTAAGATGCTGCTAGTGTTTGCTACTGTGGTTAGCATCCACTCCTGGGACTTCTGCAATGTCTTATGTTGTAACAGTGTTATTCATGCTTTTTCTAACCCTAGAAATAGGCTCCAGTGCATTAGTTAGTCCTGCCTGGAATAAACAACTATTTGAAACCCTGTTTGTCCAAGAATCTCCGCAACAAGTTCCCTACCATGTCTCACCACCTACTTTTCTAGTAAATGCCTGTACCAGTGTTGGCTCACTTATTAGAAAACAATCAAACGCCTTCACCGTGAATTGTCCTTCTGCCTTCTGCTCTGTACTGCTCGGGGGGGCAGACTGACCATTAACCCCTTTTTTCCCTCTCCCACCTATGTTATGACACGACACGTATATTGTCACAGTTACACTACCTTTTAAGGAGAAATTCCTGAAAGGTTCATCTGAACTGGCTGTCATTTGGTTTCATCATTTTATTTTTAACCAGAAAGCTATATTACATATGATTCCAGCAATGTCGGCCTATCTTAATAAAGTGATAGAATGTCATGTCAATTCCAGCAAGTGCTTGGTAAATATGTTTTAAATTCATATTTTCCTGTCTGAAAACGATAATAAGGTTTTCATTGTCCTTTACCAACTGATTTTCAATCCTACAATACGTCTGGCACAAATAAAGAACGTCAGAATTCATATGATACTCAAAACAAAACAAAAATTGGATATCAGATGCCAGTTTTCCACTACAACACTGTGAAATACAAGTACACGGTTTGGCTTCACACTCATGGGTCGTGGCATATCGTTGCTTTCGTTGAGTATTTGATAGGTGACTCCATCAATACCATGCAAAATCTCTTGTAATAGGTGGTATTTGGGCACAAATAGTGTTTTTGAAAATGCATGTAAGTGCTCAAAGAAGAAATCTGCATTGCAGCACCAGATAGACGAATGCACTCCACCAGGCGTAATGTTCCGTTGGTTTCACAAAATCATGGTTTTAGATTACCAGCACCAGATAGAATTCACGATCCAACTCTGCTCCCACACTGGGACACTTAGTGTCATATTTTCTTATACTGGAAATTCCAGGAAAAAAGACGTCTGACATTGGAGTTCCAGGACAGCTGGCTTTGCTGTTCCCATACATTCATTGCTCTCCTAGTATTGTGTTGTTTATCCCAGTGGTTATGTGCAGCTTTATATGCCAAAGTAAGCAATGGCGTATTGTGAAGTAACCAACTCAAGATACCTACTGATGCAGTTTGCTTAAGAATGTTTGCTTAGAAACAGCAGGAGATGCATCTTCACTCACTGACTGCAGCAATTCCTGTTTGGTTTGAAACAGATTTTCGGTGACAAGACTTGACACTTGCAACCACTCTCTGTCAGTTAGGATCGTTTTTTACGACCACTGTAATTACACCACGTTTCTTGGCTCTTAGTGGTACACCATTAATCACAGAAATGTTGGAAAGTCCCCGTTGACACCCTGACAAATCGAGTGGCTTCATTCACTGCGTGATCATGGCATGACCAAAGACGATTGCTGCTTTCTGTCATTCTGTTACATCTGCAAAGACACTCACTTTAAAGCACTGATTCCATGTAGTCGACTTATACGTACACAACACTTCACTACCACGACTTATGTTAGTGATGGAGTGTCACATGACCACATGATACCATTTCTACGCAACTTACAGCGCTTCAAAGTTGCCAGTGTGTCTTATTTAAGTTGTAACTAATATTTGGTCAGGTGAGTTTATTGTTGAAGTTTTCCGTTTACCTAAAACTAAACAGTTAATTGCAGGATATTTGCAGGGTGTATCACACATTCTTCAATTGTTGTTGAAATTATGGAGTAATCTTTGTTAGAAACGTTACATCAAGCCACGCATTCCCCTTACCTGAACTTCATAAAATTATAAGAAAATGCTGAAAAGTTGCATCTGCAATATTCACCAATAACATTGGGTTTGCAGCGCTATTAACCATCTAATGAACAAGTTTAGCTCTTGTAGGTCTTAAAGCTGGTTGTATACGTTTGATAGCATCATAGGTAAAGGGGCTTTCATGTGATAGGGCACCACACATTGTAGATCATGGACATCTCAAAGACGAGTAGTGCAAATAAGCTCTGTTATGCGGTCGGCCTAACTATATTCTTTATGCTATACTTGTGGGAGCAAGTCAAGTTTATGGTTAACCATGTCTTAATATCTTGTCGCTTCTTCTATGCAGTATTCTCCTCATATTCCCTTCCTCGCCGGTTTTTCAAGAGTCTCATTTCTTATTAATTCACTTAATTTTCAAGATCCTTCTGTTACGCCACATCTAAAGTGCTTTAGTCTGTTTCTTTTCACATTTTCCCACACTCTTTGAGTCACTTCCTTATATTACTTTGCTGTAGATATACATTCCCACAAATGCTTCACGAAACATACTGCTCTTCCATGGATCCTCTCTCAGCGTCAGCGTCTGTTGCTACAGTTGGTTTCCCCGTTGCACTGGTATCACTTGTGATAGTGGAGATACAAGTGTTATAAATGGCCACTTCACTTAGTGGTGGTCATCAGGGTACCTTGTATCTATTTTGCTACAATCTATATTCAAAAGGAAAAAAACCGGGATAGTTATGTAACATGCTACAGCTTTTACGAATATTTTCGAATGTTCTCGAACGTTCTAGAATCAACTTGGATGTCGCATATTACACTGATGTGCAATCTGGAAGATTCATCTTAATCAGTGAGATGTGAGACGTAGTAAAGTCAGGGAAACAATTCATTGCCGTATTTAGAAAGAACATAGATAAAGAAAGGATGTTTATTTGAACCACCTATTTTAGCAAAAAGAAAATCACACATACAATAAATATATTAGCGAATACAAACTGCAATATCAGAGCAAGATAAAATATTTACACCCAGTGACCAAGACGAATGCCTAAATTTCAGAACAGAACTGCTGAATTCGTTCAGTGTCCCCAGAACAGTTCATAGAAAAGTTTCTAACCAACGTTATAGGAGCAAAAATATTAACGGAAAAGAAAAAGGCAAATCAGTATTCCTACCACAAATACCTCTCATTTCACCCAAATTACTATTCAAATTAAAAGGCTCAAATTTTCGGTAATAACACTGCACTAGGACTACCAAGAAATCACAAAGGTATACATTCTACTAGTGTGGAGTGAATTTAAAACAATCGTACCGAGCACTCTTGAAACTTAGTTTCTTTGCATCTAAAAGCATCAGACAAAATCTAGTTTATAAGAACATTAGGCGATATACAAATGAAAAGCTTTTTTTGCATGTTAATAGAAATTCAGTGGGGTTTCTGGACAAAAAATGACCTTGGACAGCTAGCTCGTCAACATGCTGGGTCAGGGATGCAGTGAATGAGGATGGCTGCAGAAGGATGATGTCAACTTTCCCCAACACTTCCCCTCTAACAAACCACACCACTTTCTAGGAAAGAAGAGATTCAGAGAAGTAAACCAACACATACACATATTTAGATTTCCCAATCACAGCCCGGTATTTTATCAGCATAAAGAATGAAACAGCCAATAAGTATGTTCCTCAGAGTTGGCCATCTCGTTCTCTGTGTCTCACTTGGCGCCCAAATACCTTCAGATCTCGGACTTTGTACACTGCTTGATGCAAGGAACAGTGGACCTCAAATTAAATATCGCACTGTCATTCTCACATCTAGACTCTCTTGCTTTATTGTTCCATAACAGTACAAAATATATGTGGACAGTTATTCGCACCATTGGTTTAACTTACATACTAAGGTACACTTCACACCTAAAACATGACTACAGAGTCTCATATTGAGTGTCACAAAAGTATTACCAAGTCTAAACTTCTTGTAACATGTATCAAAGTACGTAAAGGTTTGTCCTGTAACAGTAAAAAACATACAGTGCTCACTTATTGGCACTATTGATGTAACTTGTACGCTATTAAGATGTAAATTTCATCACCAGCCATGTTTAGAAGTTTCTCAGCAACATTTCACCTGGTGAAGGTAATGCGCCATTTTCCACACTAGAAAAAAATCTTGTTATTGAATGACTAACATAGATTTATTATTATTTTCAATCTTTGCCTACTGCAGGTTATGTTCCACTTAAAAAACGAACTTTCAGGAAGATTGAGAGATTTACCAATCAGAACTATGGTATGATGGCTTTCAAAGACGTGTTCAGGTTGTATTTCCTTTCCCTATCATTACCACTTACTAACTAATACCAACAGATACTTCAAGCTAAGACCTATAGCTCGGTTACAACTAACGCCACATTTCTAGATAGTTCATCGCAACTAAGCAAATTAAAAATTATTAATCATGGGGAGATATTTAATGTGCTGATTCATGTAAAGGCATATTTCCATACTGGGCTAGTATATCTACGGAAAGCATCAAACACAACATGATAAACTCGTAAACATTTAGAACAATATGACTGCTGCCTGGTTTGCAACAAAGTGATTGCTGTACCACTACATGTAGCAATACTGGTAAGGTCTTTGGACGAGATTCCACTCAGAAGGAATTTCGATGTCTGCTCACAGATGGAAATTCAATCTATACATCAGAGTTAAATAGAGTAGGTAGGCAAGTGGGTCTAGATTCATAGGGATGCCTACCTCCATACCAGATAAGACTTTCAGGGTGTCAGTTTACACTTAAAGGAAATGTGCTTGTTATCTTCAAGGCCATCTGGGGAACCCCTACTCTGACCAAGTCCTTGAGGTAATTGTATGTGATAGTAATGTTCCACTCTCTCTCCTCTTCTCTCCTCCCTTTCTGCCTGGACCAGTAAGAACGAAGCTCCCAATTCCCACATCAACTTTGATTACTACAGTAATTGTGTGGGCCTTTTCATTTGAGGGAAGGATCACAGCAGCAACAATCATACTTTAAAAAATTGTGGCAAGTACCATCACGACTTGAGAGGTAAGATACTTGCACATTATACTGTCTGGCTGAATTTTTATAAATTAATAACACCATGGTGAAGTCTTAAAAAGTTGTTAATTTTAACATAATTTAAGAGGTACGCTACTTTGAAATTACAGTGTGTGGCTGAATTACTAAAATGGCATGGCGCATTCTGCAGTGTGACAGAAAATACGAGTATAAGTCCACCCACTCCTCCATGCTAAATGTGAGAGCGTTATCCTACCTAGAAATTGCAGCCAATATTACAGTAATTAATGGTCCGAAATTACTGCTGACAAGTTTCATACCTTAACTAACACAATTAGCAGTATAGTGTTGGAAATTTTTTGTAAGCACTCCCACCTCCAAATTTAATTTGTTGGTAGCCAATGTTATTGTAGTTATTGGGCCCAAAAAGTTGCCTAGAAGTTTCATATTTAATTAAGACAATTAGTGGTATACTATTTGAATTCTTCAGTAAGCATCCCGCCTCCCAATATAATTTGTTGTATTCCATTCTAAGATATGTGTAAATATAATGTTAAACAAACACTGTAGCATATTATTATTTAATACATTACGTCAATATCCCAAGTTAAACAACTTCTGCAACACATTATTTTACAATAAATACGGTCCTGCTGGTACTTCAAATGTTTAACAAATGATACAGAGCTATATTTAAACAAATTACGCCAATATTCAGCATTAAACTATTTCCACATTGCATTACTGCAATAAATACTCTTATGCTAAGACTTTAAATGATAAACAGGGGCCACAACAAGATATTTAAAAATATTAAACCTGGCTACATACCATATATGGGTCATCCTTATGTTACTAGTGTGTCTGACATAGCGTGTGTGTTAAAGTGGGTGAATTGTCTTACTGGCAGCTATACTATAATGGAATGAAATCATGGCATTTTCTATATGCCCCAAAGTATGACCACCACCCAATATTCTAAAAACACACATATGCAAATATGAGATACTCGAATGTTTAGCAATTTCAGCACTGTATTATTTAAACAAAAATACGCTCTTGCTAAGTACAAAGTTAAGACTATCCCTGCTTTGGCAGTGTCATCGCTAAGAGACCCCCTCCATATTGATGCATGTATAACTATGGAAAATTCGACTCTGTACATTTACAACAAATCGCTAAATGGACACTACAAGCAATTATCATAATCAATATTAATTAAAAAGATTCCATATTTTGTGGAAACAGTAATGTCACTGTAAGAATGACCACAGCAGACTTTTAAACAACAATTGAAGATCCAAAGCATACACACACACAAACACAGTATACACACACACACACACACACACACAAACACACACACACACACACACACACACACACACACACACATTCACACACTCATAATACATCTCTAAAGCTATACTGTAAACAATATACACCACTACTACTATTGTTGGAAGGAAATGGAACAGAGAGTCATTTTATTTTAAAATTTTTTTTTAAAAAATGCCATTTGAAGTCCCACATTCAATCGTCTCCGTGGTGTGCATGACTCTCACAACAACACAGTCCTGTACAGTGGCCCATGTAGTCATGGTGGAGCAACTGAAGTTCTCTAGAGCTACCCCTGTGTATCTGAGACAGCCAACGCCTCTATACCTTGTGTATATGCACCATCTAGCCCAAGGAAGCGCCAGCAGACTTATATCTCCAACCAACTTTCTTCCTGTGCGGCTGATCCCGGCAGAGGTTCGAGTCCTCCCTCGGGCATGGGTGTGTGTGTTTGTCCTTAGGATAATTTAGGTTAAGTAGTGTGTAAGCTTAGGGCCTGATAACCTCAGCAGTTAAGTCCCATAAGATTTCACACACGTTTGAACATTTTATTGAACTT
This sequence comes from Schistocerca americana, assembly GCF_021461395.2. NCBI lineage: Eukaryota > Metazoa > Arthropoda > Insecta > Orthoptera > Acrididae > Schistocerca > Schistocerca americana. Next base: position 156,477,014 of record NC_060119.1, on the reverse strand, counting down.
TCTTCAACTAGCAGACAATACACTTGCAGCGCCTGCTAATAACTGACAGAAAATAACCGACAGAAAACGTCCTACACATAACTCAGATAAAAATTGCACCACTTCATGTTGACACTTTCCTGCTAGCAGCACCCACACTAATGACCTTAGGCCAGTGTATGTGCTACCAGAATCAGCCAATGGGCACTGTATGCACCCAGTCTTAAAAACAGCCTATTTTTCTTATAAGTCTCTCTAAATAACGACAATATTTCCGGCAGCGTCATTAATAAAGTCATTGCATCACAAGTGAGAGTCATCCATCACCGTACTATTCCTTTGTTTATTTCCTACGATTTCCACAAGAAGCGAAGAATCGCTGTAGATTGTCAACCGATATTGAATAAGAATATGTAAACCACATAAGTAATCTTGTCTTGAATGCTGGAAATGCTTAGGCATCCATACACGTTAATTTACACGTGTTTTATTTCACAGAATTACGTCGCTAAAGGCAAGTAATTTTGCGGTAACCTACAATTCGGTGTATTGGTTTGTCGTCCATGCTGCAGTGATGGTAGTACAGATGACTTGAAGTTTCTACTTTTTAGCGATGTGATGCTGTCAGGATGAAATCACATATGGCACTGAATTCATCTGTGAGCTGATGGATTTGCCCACACCATCTTCCGGCGTAAGTCTTTGTATTTAACCTGGCATAAGGTTTACTTCTGAATTTTACGATTGCTGTCTTTGTCGTCTTTCATAAGAAATCTTCTATAATACGTTGTTTGAGGTTTGTACAACTCAGGATATAGTTGCTGTTATCCATGTATAACCTATGTTTATATCACAGTACTGCCCTGCAGTCTTTAGTATTCTCTGTGAGTATGGAAGTGGAATGCTTGAAACCCACTGAAGTCCATATACACTAATATCTTGCAGTTTATTTCGTTACCCGTTTCACTTCATCCTAAAGGTATACTTGTAAAGCAGGCCGGAGTGGCCGAACGGTTAAAGGCGCTACAGTCTGGAGCCGCACGACCGCTACGGTCGCAGGTTCTAATCCTGCCTCGGGCATGGATGTGTGTGATGTCCTTAGGTTAGTTAGGTTTAAGTAGTTCTACGTTCTAGGGGACTTACGACCACAGCAGTTGAGTCCCATAGTGCTCAGAGCCATTTGAACCATATACTTGTAAATCAGCGTAAATAGCAAACATCTAAGAGTTTTTGGCAGGCTAGCAAGTACGAAAACAAATGGACTCACTCTAAATAATAATTTCTGCACTTATAGTGATTCACAGAAAACAACTTTTTCTTTATATTTGCTTGCAGTAGTTTTAATAACATTCGACTTGCTTTTTACTCACTATTAGAATTATGATCAGAAAAACCGCAGTCGTCTCGCCATAACTGTAGACTCTTTGACTGCTTTGGGAGATGGCTCACTGGAGCTACAACATATGAAATATTAGCTCACTTCATTACATGAATGAATAAAAAGATTTACGTAACTTGATACAATCGTTTGCCACAGGAGTGCTTGATAATTTACAACTGTCTTTGACTATTCAACCATCACTTGGTACGCTAATTAAGAAACTGTTCTCTTGAAGTACAATGTTCAACATTTACAAAAGTACGTTTTATCTGAGTCTTGAATAACTCTTTAGTCCTAGATGATAGATGCGGACTGCCTCAGCTGAGATTATGAACTGGGGCAGGATGTTTCCATGCTTGGCGCTGTATTGACCTCTGTGTGAGGGTGCTGCTGTGCTGAGAGAAAAGGCAAGTCTCCTTCAGCCTCTCCCATTCATCATTGCAGATTGCACCCAAGACATCGCTAATGCATGGTTACTGATGTGCGTTCGCGACTTTGGTGTGGTACTGCGATCTGTCGATGATACGACACATCCAGTTCTACTTCAGGCCATTAATTTGACAAGTACGAAGAAGGTATGTTCGAAAAATACCAATGTATATATTCGATCTTTTCCTGCAAAAACAAAGATTACTTTTTAATGTGGTTTTCGCTGGAATTCTCACCATTTATTTCAAATTATGGGATGCTATGGTCCCAACCACTACGAAAAACAATATTTTAAAGTGGCTGTTTATGTAGTCACACAGCAGTAGCAAAATAGTCTGATTCGATATTAATTTAACAGGTATATATTAACGTCACACACCAAAGCTCTAATATATGTATGTCTGCACTTCCAGTTCTAATATTCCTTTGTAGGTACAAAGCAAAGCGCTAATCTGTATACATGTATGCTCCCCAATTAGATTCTCTTTATACAGTACATCCGTGCACGCACATATTCCTTGTTTATAGTCTTGCATTCTTTTCTTAGTATAGTATGTTGCAATGTACCACGTTTGTATCTAGACACATACTACTGGACGTTAATAGAGAAGAGAAAATTATGAGTGACAATGCCGGGACATGTGTGAAGGATGTAAGCGTATCCAGATAGGCGATTTGTAATATTATCAGCAGAAGCTCTGTACCACGTATCCTCCACCTGAATGAACGACTATTAAAACTGTGATGAACACTGATGGAAATAGAACTGATGATGAAAATGACGTTACTTCGTTTTTTAAAAGGAAGAAGACGCAATTTTCTGCATGTCTTGATGACAATACTCTTAATGACGGGAGTATAGGTGGAGATTTATTTATAGTTCTAAAGATGAATGATCAAAGAAATCTTAATTGTACTAGGCTTAGTACAGATTTCAACTACAGTAGAGATTATCCCAGCCTCCGACATGGACATTGCGTGAACTTATCCTCCTGTGTGGACTACACATTTTGTAGGAACGTAAACCGTATTCGAAATACGACTGCTTTACGAGACGATAGGAGTGTCTGTACTGAGAAATAAGATTCTTAACGCCCTCCTACCACCTTCTAGTTTGTAGTAGAGAGCTCGTTAAGATTAATTCTTCTCCATTCATATGAAAAGCAACGATTGTTAGTGAACACCCATTATTCCTTATTGCATCTGTTTCATGAAAAATATGTTTGAGTAACTAATATACAGCCCACACCATACTCCAATTTTTGCAACAGTAATCCTCTCCATTTCACACAACACCTCTAACACAGCAGCCACCACATAGCGAGAAAATTACGAGACATGTAACGCATTGTAGTGGTGCTTATACACTCCTGGAAATTGAAATAAGAACACCGTGAATTCATTGTCCCAGGAAGGGGAAACTTTATTGACACATTCCTGGGGTCAGATACATCACATGATCACACTGACAGAACCACAGGCACATAGACACAGGCAACAGAGCATGCACAATGTCGGCACTAGTACAGTGTATATCCACCTTTCGCAGCAATGCAGGCTGCTATTCTCCCATGGAGACGATCGTAGAGATGCTGGATGTAGTCCTGTGGAACGGCTTGCCATGCCATTTCCACCTGGCGCCTCAGTTGGACCAGCGTTCGTGCTGGACGTGCAGACCGCGTGAGACGACGCTTCATCCAGTCCCAAACATGCTCAATGGGGGACAGATCCGGAGATCTTGCTGGCCACGGTAGTTCACTTACACCTTCTAGAGCACGTTGGGTGGCACGGGATACAGGCGGACGTGCATTGTCCTGTTGGAACAGCAAGTTCCCTTGCCGGTCTAGGAATGGTAGAACGATGGGTTCGATGACGGTTTGGATGTACCGTGCACTATTCAGTGTCCCCTCGACGATCACCAGTGGTGTACGGCCAGTGTAGGAGATCGCTCCCCACACCATGATGCCGGGTGTTGGCCCTGTGTGCCTCGGTCGTATGCAGTCCTGATTGTGGCGCTCACCTGCACGGCGCCAAACACGCATACGACCATCATTGGCACCAAGGCAGAAGCGACTCTCATCGCTGAAGACGACACGTCTCCATTCGTCCCTCCATTCACGCCTGTCGCGACACCACTGGAGGCGGGCTGCACGATGTTGGGGCGTGAGCGGAAGACGGCCTAACGGTGTGCGGGACCGTAGCCCAGCTTCATGGAGACGGTTGCGAATGGTCCTCGCCGATACCCCAGGAGCAACAGCGTCCCTAATTTGCTGGGAAGTGGCGGTGCGGTCCCCTACGGCACTGCGTAGGATCCTACGGTCTTGGCGTGCATCCGTGCGTCGCTGCGGTCCGGTCCCAGGTCGACGGGCACGTGCACCTTCCGCCGACCACTGGCGACAACATCGATGTACTGTGGAGACCTCACGCCCCACGTGTTGAGCAATTCGGCGGTACGTCCACCCGGCCTCCCGCATGCCCACTATACGCCCTCGCTCAAAGTCCGTCAACTGCATATACGGTTCACGTCCACGCTGTCGCGCCATGCTACCAGTGTTAAAGACTGCGATGGAGCTCCGTATGCCACGGCAAACTGGCTGACACCGACGGCGGCGGTGCGCAAATGCTGCGCAGCTAGCGCCATTCGACGGCCAACACCGCGGTTCCTGGTGTGTCCGCTGTGCCGTGCGTGTGATCATTGCTTGTACAGCCCTCTCGCAGTGTCCGGAGCAAGTATGGTGGGTCTGACACACCGGTGTCAATGTGTTCTTTTTTCCATTTCCAGGAGTGTATTAGAGCTTGATCGGTGTGTATTTATATTGCATCTTTGTGTAGCAAAGCGATAATATTACGAAAATCTGAACCTATCAACAACGCATTTTTCTATGATTGTGACCTGACACAGGGATTATTGACGGACAGGCAACGTTCTCCGATGCCAGCCACGTAATCCGAACTTCGCAAGAAAGTAGTTTCAGTTAGTTCAAGTTTCATTCTGTAACTTTGCGTGCTTGGAATACCTTTAGCGTAGCAATTTGAGCGGAATGCCTACCACCAGCAAAAGTTTCTTTGTTGATGCCGGTTGTCCATACCAGTAGCAAAAACCTCTGGAAATATGGAACAGCTTCTACCCAGAATTGGTTCAATTGCTAACTTAGCATGGATCCCAAACTAATCAGTTTGCTGGTTGTCTGTGTTGGTGTCTGAGTCTATATTAACAAAGACAGTCTACAATGAACATGTCAGTCTGCTGTTTGGTGCAGCCTCCTGCCATTAACAAATCTTCCATTGAAAGAAACTACAGTCTCATAATGCATATATAATTCCTCTAGATTTTGAAACGCAATTTTTGCTTACGTCAAAACGCTAGTACTCCGTCATATAAATGAAACTGGATGCGTAATATACATTTACACATAGTTTACAATAAACTGTATCTCCCCAGCGTAATATACATTTACACATAGTTTACAATAAACTGTTTCTCCCCAGCTTTAATATAAAACCTGTGTCATCTGTGTTGGAGTCTTTGTTAACCAAAACGGTCTACAACACATCCATAAGTCCCTTATTTTAAAAGTAGAACACTCCTGTGAGTGGTACTGTCTCCATCCATTAACAAATGTCCTATCAACAAACCACAGTCTTGTATGATATGTTAATCACATACTGATTTTGAAGTCCAGTTTGCTTATGACGAATAGCTAGTCCTCCAGCAGAGCAATTTATTGAAATGTGTAAAGTGGATTACCACCAAGATACTATTTACAATGTTCCTGTTAGTCCTATTTTTAGTAGCGTATTGCTGTGTCCAGCACTGCTTCCCGCCGCAACTTTCTGGTGCTTTTATTACTACAGAATGAGAGTGGTGCTACATATTTTTTTTTATACTCGAAAGGAACCATCCCTTCGTCAGTTCCACTTTGCAGCAAGACTGTATTCATTGCACTAAGTTAACTGTTAAATCTTAAAACCAAGGTCACTGACAAATGCGCAGTAACTGTTCACCTGCCCACGTCAGAGAGGCAGTGTTTCCTGAAGTAGCTTGATCAACCACACAGCAGTGCAGTATGGACCATATTCACGTGGATCACATCTTTAGATATTTCTGATGACACTGCCAATGTGTACCTCAATGCAGAATATCTGGAAAAAATAACGACTTATATATCCCCGAGACCAAAGTATTACGTAAATTAGTGTGCATATAGCAAAACAGAAAATAATGCCTAGAATTATGATAAACGACTCAAAAATAGGAAAAATCCCAACTACATAGAGAGCCACATATTGGCGAAAGAACATACATGCCCACAAATACTGATATTGTCTGCAAATTCTATGTTTCAGCACTAAAATTGTAACTCCTAGACAGTACCAATGTTTTCAAAGGAAGTGTTAAGATCATTGTATACTCACATTACTAATTAACCTACCTAGATATTATATATCCCTATATAGAATGTCAATGTGTATGGTTTCTTACTTTAACAAAAATAGCCACATCCTGTTGACATATGAATATAATTATGCAGTATTAATTGATTACTCCACAGTAGGACCTCTAATACAACATAAACCATACACAATATGACATATTCCCATTACATGTCCAAATTTATTATAAACCCCAGAAAAATCACGCATTATATTTACATCATAGCGTTATAATCTTTCCTAGGCATTGATCGATTAGGATATGCAACTGACTTTGATATGTGGCATAGGTTTTCTTTCTATTTCCTCTATATGGTTTCCTGCACTTCCCGGCTAATTCTTTTATTATATGGGTATTGCTCATGCAGTATGGCCCAGTGTAGGGCAACATTAGAGCTATATCGCTAGAACACCCCAATTTCCACAATGAAATCACAAATATGTGATGTCATCCCTCACCAGTATCTATCTGTTGGGTATACTGAAACTCCTACCACGAATTCCAGTTATACTCTCCATACAGTAGTTTGTTTTTTAAGCACGTGTGTGTGGCAGCACTCACTTCTTATATAACGAGTGCTTGTGTCTTATATTTTGATTACGCCCTCTGTATAAATACATAATATCCAGTATTCCGATTTTGTGTCTCCACTTTTACATGTATTTCCCACTTTTTCTATACCTTTGCATATTTTTCCATATTTCACATCTCTTCTCTGTTTCCATACTATATATCTCCACCAATCCAGACAGACAATCTACAAAGTGGATGCAGGATCGTGTACTCATTCTCTTTTTCCAAACGTCAAGCAAGAAATAACAAAAAGACTCTTCCAACACACAACGGTAGCTTCCAAAGCCAACCATTTTATACATTCTGATGCACATGAACTGCATTGGAGTACTTACTGACTTAAGCTGTCTCAAATACAGCATTACGCCTACTTATTCTTACAAAATATCGGTCAATAAGCACCTAAAATCGATGACTTTCATTTGTACTTTCTCTTATCTGAACAACAAATAGTCCAGTCCATCTACATCTGTCAGTGCTTATTTGAAAGATGCTAGATAGAGATAATGTTCAGAATACCGATCAACTACTACTGTCAAAACTTCTGTATTCACTGAAGATCCAAACTGTATGTATACAACAGATGGAAATAATAATAATGTTCAAGGAGCTAACTTTATCCTTATTAATTTAGAGAGATGCACTGCAGTTGCACTTATTATTTATTGAAACCACGACCAGTTTAAGGATTTTAAAATCACATCATTAGGTGCATGAAACTGTAACAGACAAAGAATGAGGAGGGACGAAATACAACGCAACATTCTGTGAAAAAATGAAAAGACCAGACTACGAAAACAAGGCCACTCACTTATTGTATTTGGTAGTGCATAACATGTAGTCGGGCCAGTCATTGCAAGAGATCACTGCATCTTGGCAGAATCAGAGGAAAGGAGATGGCCTAATAAGTAAATTGGTGTTATTAGCAAAGATATAGAAAATCAGGACTGGCTGGTCTGAGCGCTTAAAATACTTCATTTAGAAATATAATAGAATATGAACGAGCTGTGGTTTGCCATTAGGCTAAATAACTCTGAAACATGAGACATTTTAGCCAACAAGACATGGTCCATAGGCAAAATGAATGAACACAGAATAAGAACAGAACAAACTTTTTAAAGCCCGTATTTGCTTGACCTTATTGCTTTGGACGGTCGTTGATGTGTTATCCCTGAAAATTGATAATTCCTCTTGGGATACTCTGTTTATACAGGGACTGTAGAGAAGTGAGGTTCATAACACCCACATACCACATAAATGGTAACATAGACCATGCTAAGTAAGCCGTCATACGTACAATACACTATGGGCTTGCATGACGTAAGATAAAATACATGAAAACCATCACAAATCTAAAATGTGAGTGTGGTAATGTAAGCAGCAAAATAACAAACGAAACTGATCAGGCTGCGTGCCCTACGTTGTACAAAACAGTAATAATATGTAAAAATGGCTAAGAGATCAAAAACTATACGAATGGGGAAAAAATAAGCCTGAACCTCACAGACTTGTAAAAATATTGGCGTATCCTATGTATAAGACGACTCACTTGGAGTAGTTTATCTTACCATTACTTTTTATGATGGCTCTTATTGTAGAATACTCTGTTCACAAATTTAGCCTATGTACCATTGCCTCATTGCCCGTTATTTCTCTGGATTGGTACAACTGAAGCAGATCTCTCTAAATTAATTATCGTGCATCTCAGTTGCGGATGTCCTACATATTAAATCTTGTGTAACTTAATCTATTGTAAACATACATAGCACAGTTATGCTATTCTGTGTGTCTGGTTTTCGCAACATTTCTTAGTCCAAGGAGTATGCTGTGGGTAGTATATTACTTCCTCACATAACATCTCATGAAATGACGGCAATAAAAAACTACGACTGTCTTCCGATAACAGTTCTTTCTATATGAATGGCGTAGGTTGGGTCCTAATGTATGCCGCACTACGCACTGCTATGTTGTATATGGGTGTTATGAACCTCACTTCTCTACAGTTCCTGTGTAAACAGAGTGTCCCAGGAGGAATTGTCAGTGTTCAGGGATAACACATGAACGACCATTCAATGCAGAAAGGTCTAGTAAATACGGACTCTAAAAAGTGTGTCTTAAGAGCTATGAGCACTTGTTCATGTTCGGTACTGTGAATCACATCTCTTCTACTGGAAAAAGTGCTCATTGGGTTAAGGTATGCGTTTTAGAGCCCATATTAACTAGAATATTTTGCTTCAAATGATAGTTCATGCCATATGCCTGAATAATGACCAGTCCTCATGGGACATCCTATGTAGATACTAGGACTGCCTCAGAAAAATCTGTTGTATACGGAGTGCAGTTTATGTTCCTAAAAAACATGTAGTTCACAAAGAGGGTTGAGTTGGCGTAGTGTCCATTGGATATATTCTACTCTGAAACGGTTATCGTGTTAATCCCATACTCAGCATAGTATACTAGGTCTACAACTTTGCTTCCGCCGTTTTTTCTCGAAGTTCGGGGCTTCATTGTCAAAAACTTACAAACAAATTATGATTCATAGTGTTTCCCATCGGTGGCCACTACATTCTTCCATCTTTCAGATAGCATACGAATCCTGTGACGAAGACTGGGCGTATTTTGTGGGGATCCATGAATCGATTCAGTTTTGCACTTGTTCGTATGATCGGAAGTGCTGGTCAGCCAGACTGTAGGCCATTGATAAAAAAGGTGGTAGTCAGAGAGAGTAACGTATGGAGAATACAGCGGGAGGGGTAGGACTTCAAATTTCAACGTTTCCATATATATTTTGAGGGGTTTTGTAGAGCACTGACCTGCTGCAAAATTACCTTTACGTGTCTATCGCTGTAATGTGGCCGTTTGTGTTTCAGTGCTGGGTTCTAACGCATCAATTGCTTCCGATAATTATGTCCTGTGACTGTCTTCGTCTGTTTCAGTAGCTACGAAAACGTTCTGTCTTCCCCCGCCATGCCGGTCTTCGACATCAAAATCACCGTAATTAAGGCGTTAGAAACATTCTCTGCACGTTCTTCCACTAATAGTTCCCTCACCATTGGTCTTACCCAGCATTTTAAGAGCCACAGTCGCAGATTTCTTCATTTTAAAGCAGAGAATTAAAACTTCCCGCAAATGGCGAGAAATGGGTACGTAAGTTGACCGACTTAATCGAGAATAGCTTTATGATGCCATCACAAATGGACTAATATTTTTATGGAATTATGTTTACAAATGCCTAAGCTTATTGTATTACACCTACGACCAGCCACCTGAACCCCACCTGCCGCTACTGCCGTCTATTGCCAAACGGCGGAACCAAAGTTGTAGACCTAATAAATAAAATTTTTATCATTTCTCTGGAGAATTAAAATTACTCGTGTACCTCTACCTATATTCTCGCCCTTAAGGCCAACACACATGTCCCAGCCTTGGCACTCATGAGTTTTCTATTTATTAATCACTGTCTGTGTTTCAACTGTAATACACTGCCATCATTAATGTCCAGTAGTATGTGTCTAGATACTAATGAGGAGCACTGTAAGGCATTACAAGGAAAAAATGGTAAAGATTTTAAAGTAGCATAGCACCCAATTCGCCTAGAGGAGTAGACGGCCTTGCATTTCCGCCGTTTTGCAGAATATGTCATGATGTAATTAAATTACAATTCTGCCACACGATGTAATGTTAAAGCATCTTACCCCTCAAATTAAGTTGGTATTAACCAACTTTCTTTGCAGAATATGCCATAATGTCATTAACTTAAAATAATTCAGGGACCCACTATAATGTGAAAGTGACTTACCTCATAAATTACTGTGATGTTTTCCGCAATTTTTTAAGCAAGACAAATCTATTGCTCGTAATCCGTCCACTAAAGTGCATAGTTCTCATTCAAAGGTTTCCAATTGATATTATCGGCATTTGGCATTGATATTAATGAATAGCAATACGTAAAAGTCTCTACCGGAATGGGACTCGAGCCCAGCTCTCCTAATTAATACATTACATGCGGTGTTTGTTCTTTCGGACATGGATGAGGGAGCTTGAGTCTTACAGGTAAAGAGAGAAGGGTGGGGGGGGGGGGGGGGAGGAGGAAAGGGGAGGGGAAAGTGCACATTGAGGGAGAGGGAAGAGAACATTTACCATACCATGTGTGTTGGTCTCAGGCGCTTGGAAAGAAAGCAGGTGCTCAAGATCTCCTTAAAGATAACAAAAACTATTGACACCCCAGAGAGAAGCATCCCGAACTCCCTTGTCCGCCAGCTAAACTGCACTTTACAAAAAACCAAAAATTGTCTGTATTACTTATTAAAATACTTGAAGATATGTTTTAATAGCCCCAGACACACGTGACGACATACTGGCACTTGTGATAAAAGGTACACTTGGCGATCACTATAGTTCTATTTTTGTACCAAACTAAAGAATCGGGTAAAGGAAACCATTTTTCTATAGCAGTACAAAATGTGTATGGCTCTTCTAATTTACATGTTAGAGTACATCTAGCAACGAGTGATTCATGCTGTTGCCGAGTGGAAATTACATGAAATTTTGATTAAAAACATATTGCATATCCATATCGTAAAGGGAGAGTGTTATAATCCGAAATTGTGTGGGAATTTCGAAAAAACTCTATGATGACTCGAGAATGTGGTAACCAAAAATGGTTGTTATACTAGGGAATCTGTATGACGAACACTATTGCTATGGAACTCGTGACTAAAGAAGTTACCAAAATACCCAAACGCTAACATGATGACAGAGCACGGTCCGGTATTCAAAGCGTGTTAACACGGAGTATGCTGCCATCGTCAATACACAGTCTCTGAAACAGGTGTGAGGGATCTTGCATAATTCGAGGTATTGGCTTCTAGAGACTTTGGTTCAAATGGCTCTAAGCACAACCTCTGTAACAGGTATGAGGGATCTTGCACAATTCGAGGTATTGGCTTCTAGAGACTTTGGCTCAAATGGCTCTAAGCACTATGGGACTTAACATCAAAGGTCATCAGTTCCCTAGACTTAGAACTACTTAAACCTTACTAACCTAAGGACATCACAAACATCCATCCCCGAAGCAGGATTTGAACCTGAAACCGCAGCAGCCGCGTGGTTCCGGACTGAAGCGCGTAGAACCGCTCTGCCACCGCGGCCGGCTCTAGAGACTTTAGAGGGCACTTAGCAAATAAATATTTTATAAGGAACACTTGTCCACAAATGAACCATTTTGATGTAAAATAAGTCTGAAGATTGGATCACCATCAGACCTCCCACTTCAGGCACAAATCGCGGAAACAGTTGGCTCTCACCCGCGTGCTATACAGGACTTCCTCCACGCGGCGAAGCTGCCGTTCTTGCACGGAGTGGATCTGTGACACATTCGTTCGTACACATGTAGGGCGTCTGTGGGGAATCAGAGTCAATCAACCTAGTTGTGAATGTACCTGTCTCTCGTAGCAGTTGTTGTAGTGGACGATAACGGTATGTGATGGGCTGAGGTGATCCGGAAAACTTTCTCGACACATGTGTTGTGCAGCTCTATCATTGTGTACCGTTTCGTGAAGCAAAAGGTTTTAAAGCCATCCGATCTTCAAACTTATTTCACAGCCAAAATGAACCTGATCGGGAATGGGTTCCCTTTGAAAACATCATCTAATAAGTCCGCTATACAATGGCTAGAATCCTGTAATAGAAATATCAAACACACTGTACATACACGTAATGGCGCTGACGTCTGTAAGTTGTAGAATTTTGCCTTTTTGATGAACAAAAATTTTCTCTGTATAAATTAATATGAATTCCGTCAACATAGATCTTGCGAAGCACAGTTAGCTCTGTTTGTCCACGAGGTCCAGAACACCCTTGACAAACGCACTCAGACTGACGCCGTACTCCTCTCTCGGAATGCATTCAGTACAGTTCCACTTTGTAGTTCAGTGATCAAAATACCATCTTACGAGTATACGACCAGATTAGTCACTGGACTCGGGACTGAAATGAAATGGAATGAGCGTATGGCATCGTTGGCCGGGAGGCCCCTATTCGGGGAAGTTCGGCTACCAAGTGCAAGACTTATTTCATTCGACGCCAAATTTGGCGTCTTGCGCGCCGGTGATGAGGATGACATGATGATAGGGTCAACACAACACACAGTCCCCGAGCGAAGAAGATCGCCAACCCGGCCGGGTATCGAACCAGGGCCCGCTTGCTTGAGAGACGAGCACGTTACCACCCAGATAAGCAGGAGGACTTGGAACTTCTTTGCAGGATACTTTAGTCTTAACGGAACAAGGTCGACAGACATAAATGTAACCAGCGGATAATGCTCCTATTGGAGCACAAAAAGTCCGAACAAGCTGCCTCATTCCACCTTCCTCAGCACATTCAAAAATCTTCCAAAAATTTGGCATGTGCCTGAAGAACCAAAGAAACTCGTACATATGTCTAATATCGTGTAGAGCCCCAGCGAGCAGGCAAAAGTGCGCAACATTACGCGGCAAACTCGACTAATTTCTGAAGTAGTGCTGGAGGGAACTGACACCATGAATCTTGCAGGCCATCCATAAAGCCGTAAGAGTACGAGGAGGTGGAGATCTCTTCTGAACAGCACTTTGCAAGGCATCCCAGATATGCTCAATAATGTTCATGTCTGGGAAGTTCGGTGGCCAGCGTAAGTGTTTAAGCTCCGAAGAGTGTTCCAGGAGCCACTCTGTAGCACTTCTGGACGTGTGGGGTGTCACATTGTCCTGTTGTAATTTCCCAAGTCTGTCGGAATACACAATGGATATGAATGGCTGCAGGTGACCAGACAGGATGCTAACGTACGTGTTACGTGTCAGAGTCGTATCTATACGTATGAGGGGTCTTATATCACTCCAACTGCACACACTCCACACCATTACAGAGCCAGCTTGAACAGTTCACTGCTGACAAGCAGGATCCATGGATTCATGAGGTTGTCTCCATACCCGTACACGTCCCTCCGCTCGATACTATTTGAAACGATACTCGTCCAACAAGGCAACACGTCTACGGTCATCAACAGTCCAATGTCGGTGTTGATGGGCCCAGGTGAGGCGTGAAGCTTTGTTTCTTGCAGTCATCAAGGGTACAAGAGTGAACCTTCGACTCCGAAAGCCCATATCGATGATGTTACGTTGAATGGTTCATACGTTGACGCTTGTTGCTGGCCCATCCCTGAAATATGCAGCTATTATCGGAAGGATTGTATTTCTGTCAGGTTGAGCGATTCTCTTCAGTCGCCGTTGGTGCCGTTCCTGCAGGATCTTTTTCCAGCCGTGGCGATGTCGGAGATTTGATGTTCAGCAACAAAGTTAGGAAACTACTGCGAATGCAAAGACAGCTTCACTGCAAGTTTGAACGAAAGTTTGAACGCAAGTTTTTAGCAAACAGAACACAGCATGTTGTTCTCAATGGAGAGACGTCTACAGACGTTAAAGTAACCTCTGGCGTGCCACAGGGGAGTGTTATGGGACCATTGCTTTTCACAATATATATAAATGACCTAGTAGATAGTGTTCCATGCGGCTTTTCGCGGATGATGCTGTAGTATACACAGAAGTTACATCATTAGAAAATTGCAGCGAAATGCAGGAAGATCTGCAGCGGATAGGCACTTGGTGCAGGGAGTGGCAACTGATCCTTAACATAGACAAATGCAATGTATTGCGAATACATAGAAAGAAGGATCCTTTATTGTATGATTATATGATAGCGGAACAAACACTGGTAGCAGTTACTTCTGTAAAATATCGGGGAGTATGCGTGCGGAACGACTTGAAGTGGAATGATCATATAAAATTAATTGTTGGTAAGGCGGGTACCAGGTTGAGATTCATTGGGAGAGTCCTTAGAAAAATCAACAAAAGAGGTGGCTTACAAAACACTCGTTCGACCTATACTTGAGTATTGTTCATCAGTGTGGGATTCGTACCAGCTCGGGTTGACAGAGGAGATAGAGAAGATCCAAAGAAGAGCGGCGCGTTTCGTCACAGGGTCATTTGGTGAGCGTGATAGCGTTACGGATATGTTTAGCAAACTCGAGTGGCAGACTCTGCAAGAGAGGCGCTCTGCATCGCGGTGTAGCTTGCTCGCCAGGTTTCGAGAGGGTGCGTTTCTGGATGAGGTATCTAATACATTGTTTCCCCCTACTTATACCTCCCGAGGAGATCACGAATGTAAAATTAGAGAGATTCGAGCTCGCACGGAGGTTTTCCGGCAATCGTTCTTCCCGCGAACCATACGCGACTGGAACAGGAAAGGGAGGCAATTACAGTGGCACGTAAAGTGCCCTCCGCCACACACCGTTGTGTGGCTTGCGGAGTATAAATGTGGATGTAGATGTAGATGTTTTACCGTATTGGATATTCATGGTACACTCGTAAAATGATCGCACGGAAAAGTTCCCATTTGATCTCTACCTCGGAGATGCTGTGTCCCTGCGCTCGTGCGCCGGCTATAGCGCCACAATCAGACTCAAATAAATCTTGATAAGTTGCCATTGTAGCTGCAGTAACCGATCTAACAATTGTGCCAGACACTTGTTATCTTAAATAGACTTGCCAACCGCAGCGCTTATTCTGCCTCTTTACATATCTCTGCATTTGAATACGCATCGTATGCTAGTTGCTTTGGCGCTTCAGTGTATTTGCACTCTGCCTGCTTCAAACTCCCATGAGCTCCCCTAACTGTAACTCAGTCACACCCACTAGTCCATCGCTTAAGCCGCTCATACCGAATCACTTCCAGTTGCCTTCCTAACTCATTCAGCCCAACTCATTGTCATTATCCCTTTGTACAAGTCTGTCATTGTCTCCTGTGTCACAGCCACAGTCCCCTTCGTTCTGTCCTACAGCTACTCTTCTCTCACTGTCACTGTCTCGCTTTCTTACAGCTATTGTCTCATTCCTTCCTTCCTACTGCCATCGTCTCTTCTTGCTGTCACTATCTCTTTCTTCCTCGTTGTAAGTGTCATATACTCTGTCTCTCGTTATCACTGTCACCCACTTCCATTTTCTCTTTCTCTTTATTCCATCCCATATACGTTTCACCGCCACTCTGTCCTTCTCTCACACTGGCATTGTCTCCTTCGCCCTTTCTATAACACAACCACTGACTGCGGTCCTCCAGTTTTTACTCTCTTTTCCGTCTCTTTACCACTGCCACTGTCTTCTCTCTCATCAGAATAAGCTTCCTCCTCCTGCCCATGGTGACCCTTGATACCAGAGACAAGGATTACTCCTGAATCATTCAGTAAACTACACCATAAATTGTCTATCCATTTCTCTACCTACCTTTCAAAGTCATACGAAGTGTGAAAGTAAACAGTAGTTCTCTAACATACGCTAGCGCCCTGCGGCTAATGCACGAAACACGGTAAACAACTGAGCAGCAAATATTTTCAAACAGGAGAATATCTTTGACATCATCAATACCGCTCCGTCAGTATTTCCGGTATTGATAAAACGTCAATACCCTCCCTCAGATGATCAATAAATTGGAGCGTTGTTAATATATTGACAATAGTCTTGGATGTTGCTGGACATTAATCGTTTGCAATATCCTGAAGCGAAAACTGAAATGGGAGAAAGAAAACTGATACACTGCGAACAAATTTCTGTAAGCAGGTGAAGGAAGTGGAGGTTAGCATGCGCTTAGGTGCCGGAACGTTAGTCATTTATACACGGAAGTGCTGGACATTACTCGACCTTAGCTTCCTGACTGTCACAGAGGGATACGTGGCATCATCATGACTGTGTTTTGTTTTTAGATTTTTACTATCACAAGTAATTTGTCGTATGATTAAGGGCTCGTTCGAAAATGGTTTAAGAAAACTTTTGGATCACTGGTTCGGATTTCCGTTAACAGAGCCTTATGTGAAAAGTCATTCCTTTTCTTTAATCACTCATGAACCCGTTTCCTTAATGTCGTTGGTTTCCCTTGTTTGTTTTGCTAGCTGATGTTAATATAATTAAGATACGCGCTATCTTCTGGTTGGACATGTAGTCTTCACGAATTCGTGTTCCAAAGTGAAAATAATGGCTATATTGTTGATGGTGTGAGGGTCACTAAAATATTTTCAAAGTTTGACGTTATATTGTTGAGATTATTATTGTGAGTAAATACTGCGTTCGCTTTGGCATCGACAACAGCTGCCAGACGCTGACGCCGATAACAGCTTGGTCACAGCACTTCGATCCCCTTCGTCAGTTTTTGTCGCGGTCAGGGAGGTTAGATTACATTTTAACCTACTGTGGGATGGACACTGCGACGGCTCTGTGTTTGGAGAGTAGTGCTGCATTGCAGCTTTTGCTATTTAAAAACACAGAATGCGTGGGAATGAGTTATATCTCTCTCGAAAACAATGTGGAGAATACTGTACACTCTGTTCTCAACTAGCGGAATAATCAGAAAAGTGTTACGAATATATGAGGCAAAGGGAGAAACGTTCTTTTACATTTTCAATATGATTCGTGTTTGAAAAGCAAGATTACAAACACTCTCTTTTGCTGTTTCTGTTTGAAGCTGTAAAGACATACGTCTACTAAGCTTCAAAGCCTATGATTCAGCATACGTGGGAAATATAAGTATAAGGTTTAGAATAAAATACTCTGATACCTAAAGCAGACTACTTCATATAACAGAACAACCACCCCACTCCCATAAAAACGCCAATAAGCACTAATAATTCTTTGCAGACAGCTAATACCCACTTACCACAACCCAAGAAAGATACACTACAGTAACAATAAGCATAAGTGCGCCACTCTTCTCACTTGAACAAATTATTTATTGAGGGTGTAATTAATGCCTTAAATTTCCGACTACCATTTTGCCTGCTTGTGGTTTCCCATAAAACTGCGATTTTCGTCTACAGATTCCGAACTATATCCAGATAATGTAATTTTTCATCCTCCACATGGCACAAACTAACTATTTCAAGGACTAAGCTCATAAGCTTCTCACAGTCCCTATTCCGTGTGTTAGAACGTCGGTCTATCTGAACGAAGCAATACCTTATTTGGATTTCACCGATTGTCTTCTGAAGTCGGTGCGTTCTGACGATGAGATAGGCAACAGTGTCATCACGCACGTGGTGGTACTGTCATTTGAAAAGATAGCCCGTCTTCAGCTAATATCGATCGTCGGCGGAATCCACCGATATCGGTACCACTGTGGCCTCAGTCTACATTGAAGTGACAAAAGTCGCGAAATACGCGCTAATATCGTGCCGTTCCTCCTCGTGCCCGACATAGTGTAGCAATTACGTGGCATTGACTCAACAAGTCGTTCAAAATCCTCTACACAAATACAGAGCTATGCTGTCTATATAGATGTCCATAATTGCGAAAGTGTGCAGGATTTTGTGCACGAACTGACCTTTCGATAATACCCATAAATGTTCGATTGGATTCACGTCGGGCGATGTGGGTGGCTAAATCATTCCCTCGAACTGTACAGAATGTTCTTCAAACGAAGTGCGAACAACTGTGACATGGCTCACTGTCATCTATAAAAATTCCGTTCATCAAAATGGTTCAAATGGCTCTGAGCGCTATCGGACTTGACATCTGAGGTCATTAGTCCCCTAGAACTTAGAACTAGTCAAACGTAACTAACCTAAGGACATTGCACACATCCATGCCGAAGGCAGGATTCGAACCTGCGACCGTAACGGTCGCGCGGTTCCAGACTGAAGCGCCTAGAACCGCTCGGCTACACCGGCCGGCTCCATTCATCTATGGCTGCAAATGGTCTCCAAGTAACCTAACACAACCATTTCCGGTCAATTATCGGTCCATCTGCACCACAGGACCTAGTTCATTCCGTGTAAACATAGTCCACAGCATTATGAAACCTCCACCAACTTGTACAAAATACCTTCTTGACTAACTGCGCCAGACTCGAACCGTACCATCAGCACTTACCAACGGAAATCGGGCCGGCCGCTGTGGCCGAGCCGTTCTAGGTGCTTCAGTCCGGATACGCGCTGCTGCTACGGTCGCAGGTTCGAATCCTGCCTCGGGCATGGATGTGTGTGATGTCCTTAGGTTAGTTAGGTTTAAAGTAGTTCTAAGTCTAGGAGACTGATGACCTCAGATGTTAAGTCAAATAGTGCTTAGAGCCATTTGAAGCATTTGAACTGAAACCGGGAATCATTTTACTACGCCACGGTTTTCCAGTCGTCTAGGGCCTAACCTACACGATCAAGACCCCGGGAAAGACGCCGCAGAGGACGGCGTGCTGTTAGCAGAGGCACTCGGGCCGGTCGTCTGCTGCCATAGCCCATTAACGCCAGACTTCACCGCACTGTCCCAACGGATACGTTTGTCGTACGTCTCACATTGATATCTCTTTGTTTCACGCAGTATTGATTATCTGTTAGTATCGACAACTCTACTCAAACGCCACTGCTCTCGATCGTTAAGTGAAGGCCGTCGGCAACTGCGTTGCCCGTGGTGAGGGACACTGCCTTAACTTCCGTATTCTCGGCACGCTCTTCACCCTGTGGATCTTGAGATATGAAATTCCCTAACGATTTCCGAGATGTAATGTGCCATGAGTGCAGCTCCAATTGCTGTTCCGCGCTCAGTCTTTTCATTCCCGTCGTGCGGCCACTGAAACGTTGGAAAACTTTTCAGGGGAATCACGTGAGTACAAATGACAGTTCCACCAACGCACTGCCCTATTATACCTAGTGCACACGATACCACCACCTTCTGCATATGTGCAGATCTCTGTCCCATGTCTTCTGTCACCTGAGTGTAAGGCAACGGCGAACCTAACACGTTGCCTTTTTTACGAACAGAGCGCTCAGTTTCTACAGGGTGACACGCGAGAGACGGACGGTTTTGAACTGCGTAGTACTGAGGGCGCGGTGGTGGGAGGTAGTCGTGGTGGGGATAGTTCTGATCCACACAAGACGCCATTTCATTTACTCAGTCACTATGGAGCAGTGGGACTTGTAAAGTCGAGTGTTTGTCTATGACAGTTTCGTGAAAAGTGGTGAGTCTATTATCGATACGCAGGGATTGTTTCGTGCGTGGTTTAATGTTGGTCGACATGAAGCTGTTTCGAGCCGTAACACAATCCTCAGATGGGTGGAAAACTTCAGATCAATTGGAAACATACTGGATAAGAAGCACCCTGGCCCGAGACGCAGAGTAACGACACCAGAAAATGTTGAAAGACAAGCGGCAGTCAGAAGCCCAGGACGGTCAGCTAGACGTCATGCTAGTGAGTTACGAATCAATCTTGAATCGGTTAGACGAATTTTGCATAAAGAATTAAAATCCCATCCCTACAAAATGCTCAATGTCCAACAACTTAAGGAAACTGATTTTGCTGTACGAGAAGACTACGCTTACAGAATGCAAGTGATTTTGAGATCGAATGAAAATGCAATTTTATTGATGAGTGATGAAGCTCATTTTCATTTAAACGGGACCGTGAATAAGCAAAACCTACGTTACTGGGCTCCAGAGCATCCACACCTTATCCACCAGCGTCCTCTACACCCAGAAAAAGTAACAGTCTGGTGTGCTCTTGGCTCTGTTGGCATTATTGGACCTTATTTTTTGAAGAGAACGCGGCCACAGTTACTGTTAATTCATATGCTTGAAACATTCGTATGCTTGAAACAATCTTGAAACCAGAACTAAGAAGACGACAAATCACTTAAAAACGCGTTTGGTTCCAGCAGGATGGGGCAACATCGCACACCGCAAACACCTCAATGACAGTTCTTAGACGCATGTTTCCTGGCCGGATTATCTCACGTTTTGGCAATGTTCCTTGGCCTCCCAGGTCTCCCGACTTGTCAGTATGTGACTTTAGACTTTTTTTCTGTGGGGGTACCTTAAGAACTGTGTCTATAACAACAAACCACGAAATTTGGACGAGTTGAAGAATGCAGTCATTCAAAAAAATTGCTGCCATGCCGGCAGAGATTTTGGTCCATGTGATGGAGGATTTTGAAAAGAGACTTGAGTCCTGCATTCTAAATGATGGACATCACCTTGATGACATTATTTTTCAGAAATAACTTTGTTAACTAAAATGGAAAATAATGAGCTTTGATTTTGTGTAAATAAACATGCATTAATTTTAATGTTGGCTGAGTATTATTTCATTAAAAACCGTCCGTCTCCCGTGTGTCACCCTGTACTTCCGCTGCTCTGTCTAGGCCCACGAGAAAGACAGGCTGTGGCGCGTATGTCACACCAAGTGATACTACAGGAATTATGAGTGCCAGCAGCCGTCTCCAGCAGAGAGCGAATAACCATTTCAGACAAGTTTAATAATTATTGACTACGAATTTAAATGCATGCCAAGTTCTCAGTAGCACACGACAAAATTAAGACATTTAGAAAGTACCTTTCCTATTAAATATTGATTTCCCTTAGGGCCCGCATGGAGCCGAGTGTTCGCGAAATGTGGCGGGCAGGCGGACTAGTGTGACGTCACAAGCTCGCTGCCAGCTCCTTGTACCTCGCTGGTCCTGCTGCTCTACCTAATGACGTCTGACCGGCGCATTTTACAGCGAGCGCTCACTGCTCGCCGGTGAGCCGCCTCCTGAACTGGCCTGCATTCGAGAATTTCATCAAGCTTTGGACGAAAACTCACCGAAAACTGTAACAACCGTAAAATGCCTGTGAGTGACCATACGGAGCTATCTAAAGTACACTAGCCACATACAACTAATTACACAAAAAGCGGCTGCTATGTATAGATTCACTAGAAGAGCCTTATAGAAACGTTATTCATCCGCGAACGAAATGGTTTAGAAAGCTCTTACCAGGTTGAATTAATAGAAGAGACAGAGAAGATCTAAGAAAGAGCAGTACGTTTAGTCACGAGAAGGTTTAGTAGGAGCGACAGCGTTACGGAAGGGCGAAACAAACTTGAGCTTTAGGCGCTGGAAGACTGGCAGTATGTACCACCGGAGAAGCTAACCACAGAAATTCTGAGAGTGGAAGTTTTACGAAGAGTCAGGTAACATTTACTTTGTGAAGTACGAATATTATTTTGGTCTCTCTATAAATTCTGTTTCTTACATAAATATCGATATGCATAGCTCACCGAGAGCAAAATCGTGTAGCTGAGTAATATTTGATTATTGGTACAATATCTATGTGTTGCTATACCGTCTCTAGCAAAGTTACACGCGTTCTAAGTTGACCAGTGTCGAGTAGCAGACGTATTGTGAAGAAAGGACAGGGAATTTTCTTTATAAGTGTGACATGAGACTGATGAAATTCGAGGATTAATATTTTTAATGCAGTTATGGAGAGAAAAGCTAAGTAGATTATTTGTGAGTTTTTCTGGAATGCTAAGAGATTGAGGTAAGTCGCTGCTTTTTGTTATTGAGATTGTTGTAACGAAGATCAGATAGTAGGATGGATATGGATTGCTCTTCTAGGAAGATGAGATCCTCTTTTTAAAGTTATTTCTGAATGTCTTATTACCTATTGACAATATTTAGTTAATTTTTAAAACATTACTTTGAATATAGAGTTTCATTTCATTTTTGTCAGCAGTTAAAATTCCCACCCTTCATTCAGGTTATTATTTTCGTACGCACATTGCACTTTGTGGTACACAATTTTCAGTCACAGTAATTAATGTTTCGTTGCTGCTGTATGCTGTGCGCTGCTTTCGAGAAATCTGCGAAAATGTTTGTCAAGACACGAGTTAAGTGAAAATACAGTTTAGGGCCAGGAATTTCTTTCTAAGTCCAGTTGCGCATTTATTCCAGAAGTCAGGTTACATTCAAGGTAGCACTGCATTTTTATAGAAACAGTCAGCTTCAATTTGCAGACAGTGTTGGTATAATTCAGTATAATCGGAGTTTTACACAGTACAAGAGTTTAAGTTAAGAATTAGTCTGTCTGGTGATCTTTTTTGAGAAGTTTTTGTAGACAATTATGGGAAGATTCACTCACGCAGAGACAAACAGACAGGCGGTTAGGTTACAGCTTCCTCCCACACAAGTCTCACGATGTGAACAAGGTGAGAAAACCAACGAAATTAAAGCTCATAAGGATATTTATCGACAGTCATTCTGCCTTAGAACCAATGACGAATCGAACAGAGGAAGGGGGAACATGAGTGCAGTACCACAAGTAACCTTCACTACAAGCTGTAAGATGGCCTGCTTATGAGGAGATGCAGACATCGTGTCTACACTTGTGTCACACGCAAACTGCAGTCACCATATATGGTACATCTTCAAATGGAACAGTACTTCCCGTTATCTTTGCCAAATAACTATAAACTCCCTCATCTCGGCTACACTGCACTTTTGTACTTAATAATTTCTGTAATTGGTAATTAGGTTTTTTAAGAGAATCAACATGATTTCCTAGGTCAGCCAGTGCCAACAGAGTTGACCCGGTCTGACTAGTAAGCCACCCACCTCCTCGCGTTTACCAGTTACACCCTTTCTCCTCCCACTTCTCCTCCTTCTGATACACAACGCTGCACAAAGTAAGCAGTGGCCAGCACACGGATTGAGTTTCTGCGCCGTTTTGTAGCTACAGCGTCCTATGCCCTGGGGAATGCGATCCGCGTATCCAGTTCGCAACCGCAGGTGCCCGTAAGAAAATGATCGCCGCAACCACGATATCCTGCAACGTCATCCGGTCGAGCACAGGTGCCCCGTGATATCAAGTCCGCCACGACTGCACAGGTGCCCATGAAACCAAATCCGCCAGGACTCCGCGATCTCGGCAGATACATCCGTTGCTGCAAAACGAAATTAACCGAGGTGATGTGAGTAAGCTACACACGTTATTTCTCTTTCGCTCCTAGAGCGTGTCCGTTCTGTGTGACAGCTTACCTTTGTATGTCTGGACATTAAATGTATTTCTCCAGTTACCAACTAGGATGTGTACCTATATACAGAGTGATTCAAAAAGGAAGAACAAATTTCATTTGTTTATTACGAAGTATATATGACAGAAACACATTCCGCATGTCACTGGACAGGGGAAGGTTTGTCTTCTTGACACAGCAGCGCTATTATTCGGTTGTTGTAACATGGGGACTACACGACAAGAGAAATAATTTGGTGTCCTGGAATTTGCGCAAAGTGAATTCATTGTTCAAGTGTAACGTGCGTTCCGCCGTCGATTCAGCAAGAAGTCGCCTCTCCACAAACAGATTTTGGACTGGCATACAAAATTCTCGGAAGTGGGTTGTATGTACAAAGAGAACGGCACTATGGGCCACGCACGTCTGACGAAAATGTCGAGCGCATCCGAGCCCACGGAAGCCCACAAGACAGCCAGACCAAGAACTTCAACTTCCTCAAACAACGACGAGCGTCTTCTGAAACGACGCCTCCATGTGAAGTCTTAACATGCTGCATTTACTGCAGCAACTGCGTCCTGATGACCATTACAGAAGGCATGAATTTTGCATTTTGGTTCTCCGCGATATGGTAGAGGACACTTTTTCCGAACGATAATCTCTTCGGACGAATTGACATTTCATCTACAGGGTGAATTAACCTGACATAATGCAATAACCCCCCCCCCCCCCCTATGAATCATGGACCGTGCCGTTGGTGGGGAGGCTTGCGTGCCTCAACGATACAGATAGCCGTACCGTAGGTGCAACCACAATTGAGGGGTATCTGTTGAGAGGCCAGACAAATGTGTGGTTCCTGAAGAGGGGCAGCAGCCTTTTCAGTAGATGCAGGGGCAACAGTCTGGATGATTGACTGATCTGGCCTTGTAACGTTAACCAAAATGGCCTTCCTGTTCTGGTACTGCGAAGGGCTGAAAGCAAGGGGAAACTACAGCCGTAATTTTTCCCGATGGCATGCAGCTTCACTGTATGATTAAACGATGATGGCGTCTTCTTGGGTAAAATATTCCGGAGGTAAAATAGTCCCCCATTCGGATCTCCGGGCAGGGACTACTCAGGAGGACGTCGTTATCAGGAGAAAGAAAACTGGCGTTCTACCGATCGGAGCGTGGAATATCAGACCTCTTAATCGGGCAGGTAAGTTAGAAAATTTAAAAAGGGAAATGGATAGGTTAAAGTTAGATATAGTGGGAATCAGTGACGTTCGGTGGCAGGAGGAACAAGACTTTTGGTCAGGTGAATATAGGGTTATAAATAAAAAATCAAATAGGGGTAATGCTGGAGTAGGTTTAATAATGAATAAAAAAAATAGGAGTACAGGTAAGCTACTACAAACAGCATAGTGAACGCATTATTGTGGCCAAGATAGACACGAAGCCCACGCCAACTACAGTAGTACAAGTTTATATGCCAACTAGCTCTGCAGATGACGAAGAAATTGATGAAATGTATGATGAGATAAAAGAAATTATTCAGGTAGTGAAGGGAGACGAAAATATAATAGTAATGGGTGACTGGAATTCGAGAGTAGGAAAAGGGAGAGAAGGAAATATATTGGGTGAATATGGATTGAGGCTAAGAAATGAAAGAGGAAGCCGCCTGGTAGAATTTTGCGCAGAGCATAACTTAATCATAGCTAACACTTGGTTCAATAATAATAAAAGAAGGTTGTATATATGGAAGAACCCTGGAGATACTAAAAGGTATCAGATAGATTATATAATGGTAAGACAGAGATTTAGGAACCAGGTTTTAAATTGCAAGACACTTCCAGGGGCAGATGTGGACTCTGACCACAATCTATTGGTTATGAACTGTAGATTAAAACTGAAGAAACTGCAAAAAGGTAGGAATTTAAGGAGATGGGACCTGGATAAACTGACTAAACCAGAGGTTGTACAGAGTTTCAGGGACAGGATAAGGGAACAATTGACAGGAGTGGCGGAAAGAAATACAGTAGAAGAAGAATGGGTAGCTTTGAGGGATGAAATAGTGAACGGAGCAGAGGATCAAATAGGTAAAAAGACGAGGGCTAGTAGAAACCCTTGGGTAACAGAAGAAATATTGAATTTAATTGATGAAAGGGGAAAATATAAAAATACAGTAAATGAAGCAGGCAAAAAGGAATACAAACGTCTCAAAAATGAGATTGGTAGGAAGTGCAAAATGGCTAAGCAGGGATGGCTAGAGGACAAATGTAAGGATGTAGAGGCTTATCTCACTAGGGGTAAGATAGATACTGCCTACAGGAAAATTAAAGAGACCTTTGGAGAAAGGAGAACCACTTGCATGAATATCAAGAGCTCAGATGGAAACCCAGTTCTAGGCAAAGAAGGGAAAGCAGAAAGGTGGAAGGTGTATATAGAGGGTCTATACAAGGGCGATGTACTTGAGGAGAATATTATGGAATCGGAAGAGGATGTAAATGAAGATGAAATGGGAGATGTGATACTGCGTGAAGGGTTTGATAGAGCACTGAAAGACCTGAGTCGAAACAAGGCCCCCGTAGCAGACAACATTCCATTAGAACTACTGACAGCCTTTTGAGAGCCAGTCCTGACTAAACTCTACCATCTGGTGAGCAAGATGTATGAGACAGGCGAAATACCCTCAGACTTCAAGATGAATATAATAATTCCAATCCCAAAGAAATCAGGTGTTGACGAATGTGAAAATTATCGAACTATCAGTTTAATAAGTCACAGCTGCAAAATACTAACGCGAATTCTTTACAGACGAATGGAAAAACTGTTAGAAGCACACCTCGGGGAAGATCAGTTTGGATTCCGTAGAAATGTTGGAACACGTGAGGCAATACTGACCCTACGACTTATCTTAGAAGAAAGATTAAGGAAAGGCAAACCTACGTTTCTAACATTTGTAGACTTAGAGAAAGCTTTTGACAATGTTGATTGGATTACTCTCTTTCAAATTCTGAAGGTGGCAGGGGTAAAACACAGGGAGCGAAAGGCTATTTACAATTTGTACAGAAACCAGATGGCAGTTATAAGAGTCGTGGGGTATGAAAGGGAAGCAGTGGTTGGGAAGGGAGTGAGACAGGGTTGTAGCCTATCCCCGATGTTATTCAATCTGTATATTGCACAAGCAATAAAGGAAACAAAAGAAAAGTTTGGAGTAGGTATTAAAATCCATGGAGAAGAAATAAAAACTTTGAGGTTCGCCGATGACATTGTAATTCTGTCAGAGACAGCAAAGGACTTGGGAGAGCAGTTGAACGGAATGGACAGTGTCTTGAAAGGAGGGTATAAGATGAACATCAACAAACGCAAAACGAGGATAATGGAATGTAGTCGAATGAAGTCGGGTGATGCTGAGGGAATTAGATTAGGAAATGAGACACTTAAAGTAGTAAAGGAGTTTTGCTATTTGGGGAGCAAAATAACTGATGATGGTCGAAGTAGAGAGGATATAAAATGTAGGCTGGCAATGGCAAGGAAAGTGTTTCTGAAGAGGAAAAATTTGTTAACATCGAGTATAGATTTAAATGTCAGGAAGTCGTTTCTGAAAGTATTTGTTTGGAGTGTAGCCATGTATGGAAGTGAAACGTGGTCGATAAATAGTTTAGACAAGAAGAGAATGTGGTGCTACAGCAGAATGCTGAAGATTAGATGGGTAGATCACATAACTAATAGGTATTGAATAGAATTGGGGAGAAGAGGAGCTTGGGGCACAACTTGACTAGCAGAAGGGATCGGTTGGTAGGACATATTCTGCGGCATCAAGGGATCACCAATTTAGGGTAAAAATCGTAGAGGGAGACCAAGAGATGAATACACTAAGCAGATTCAGAAGGATGTAGGCTGCAGTAGGTACTGGGAAATGAAGAAGCTTGCACAGGATAGAGTAGCATGGAGAGCTGCATCAAACCAGTCTCAGGACTTACGACCACAACAACAACAACAATGTAATAACTTCGGATCACAAAATCCTTGCATCGTCATCGAACATGAAGGAGAGTTATGGAAACTGAATGTGTTTTGTGCCGTATCTGTTCAGAAATTTTATGGATTTCCGCTAAAAAGCGGAGAAAACTGTGACAGGAATGTCGTACACGGACGTAATGCAAAGTTAGTTGTTTCCCCAACTTGACGAGATTCCGATGGAAATGGAAATGAGCGTTTGGCGTCTTTGGCCGGGAGGTCCCTAGCGAGGCAGGTCCGGCCGCCTTGTTGCAGGTCTTATTACATTCGACGCCATATTAGGCGACCTGCGTGCCATATGCAGATGAAATGATGATGAAGTCAACACAACACCCAGTCCCTTAGCGAAGAAATTCTCCGACCCAGCCGGGAATCGAAACCTGCCCGCAGGACGTCAATCCGTTACGCTGACCATTCAGCTATCGGGGAGGACACGAGATACCAATGATTTCAGTTTTATGCGCACGGCGACCCGCATCACTTTGACTTAGAGGTGCGGCGTTATCTTAACGACACCTCCCACACCTTTGGATTGGCCATCCAGGTCACCAGACCTCACAGCTTGCGATTTTTATCTGTGGGGTCACATAAAAGACAGAATCTTTGTCCCATTCTACTCTTCAAGATCTGAGAAATCAAACTGTTGAAGTTGTCGATTCAATCAAGAGGGATCTATTGATTGGTGTGTGGAATGAAACGGACTATCGGTTCGGTGTTTCTAGTCGAGCAATGCATGGTGCTCATGCTGAGTGTGTGGTATAGTGTGAGTGCGGACACAAAACTTGGAACCTTCCTCTATCCACTGACACGCGCAATGTGTCTCTTCCTTTCACGATTTGTCGGTAATAAACAACTGAAATCTGTTCTTCCTTTCTCAATCACCTTGTATAGCCAGCATAACTCAACAAGCCAGAATCCCACCCTTGCTTACTACCTTCACCATGTTTGACAATATTCCGAAACTGTAAGCTCATTTTATTTGGCTCTCCCCCCACCCCCACCCCCCACCATCGGAGGTTCGAGTCCTCCCTCGCGCATGGGCGTGTGTCGTCCTTAGCGTAAGTTAGTTTAAGTTGAAAGGGTACAGTACCACCCGACATTGAAAATAGGTACAACATACTTCATTATTTTTGTCAGAACAACGCATTTTTTTTGTAAGATAACTCAATTTCAATTAATACAGCGAAACCGGATACCAGTGTGGGAAAGAATGACAATTTATTCATTTAATTGATCACATGTGCACTCCCTCAAAATAAATCCCTACATCCAGTTTGGTAAGATCTGTGAAATGAATGAATGTATGGTCGTCTGCTAACCGCAGATAGTGAATTTGAATATATGATCATCTTTGAGACGATCCTTTGGCCACCTTTGGTGGAACCAAAGAGATGAAACTTACTGGAGCTTTCTAACTGCAGATAGTGAATGTGAATATATGATCATCTTTGAGACGATCCTTTGGCCACCTTTGGTGGAACCAAAGAGATGAAACTTACCGGAGCTTTGAGCGCCTGAAATGTGGCTGACCAATACGGTAGCATGGTCTTCCCCCACCTCGACAGAGGTGCGAGATGACCTGAAGAACGGCCATGTTTCAGCACTCTGCCGCTGGACCTTGTGCTGTTAAGACCTGTCTTAGGTGTCCTCCGTAAAGACAAAAGAGTGGAGACATGGTATGCATGTGGAATACTTAAGAGTAGTTTGAAATAACAATTTATCTATTTCAGGAACTTTTGTGGGGAGAATTAAATGTCAGGCAGGTAATATTAATGGGATCGTAGTAATCTCCGGAAGTGACCAACGGTCACAATGAAACCACGTGTAGCAATAAGTTGAAATACTTCCGTGTGCTTAAGTTAAGCTGAATTACTAGCGTGTGCACTATAAGTTGGAAATGTTTAAGAAATAGCGTGTGCAGGACTTGAAATTAGAGGCGAGTACTTCCACGTGGTGAGTACTGTGTGAGTGTCAATCTGTGTATGAGACAAAGGATAAAGAGAAGTACTCGTCCATGGTATCGGTTGAGGACTCGTGTGTGTGATGAATATATTCTTTATATTACTTTGCGTGATATGTTTCCGTGTGACGCTGGATTCAAACTATAATACTCTTGAGAGAGAAGCAAGGTGAGTCAGCCGTCTATCCAGCAACGCCACTTGGCTTGCATTGCACAGGAAGACGTGCATATATCTCCAGAGTTCATAGCAGGAAAGTAGAATTACGAAGTGGGGCAGTGTCGTGTGAAACTGGGATAAATATTAATTGAAGTGGGAAAGCTGAAAGTGATAATGTTGTGACTATTCCCTGTGTTGTATTTCATGTTCTAGTGTAGTGTATGTCACGTAATTTGAGTATGTGTGGTTTGCATGGGAGAGTAGCGAGGTAGTTTCAGAGGTAGTGGGTTATGCGTGTTCCTTTTGTACCGCTCGGTCTGGAGGAAAGTTTCGTGATGATGGTTGTGAGAGTCGAAGTGTGAGATATAGCAAAAGATCCACCATCCTATACAGAAAGTGCACTGTAGCGTTAAATAATTACGAGACCATAAGGTAGAGAATCACCAATGTAAAGCCATGCCCACTGGGCGGAATTTCTCATGTGTTATTCTTGTAGGTTATAGAATTTGTGTGTTTAGGTTATAGAATTTATCGGAATATATAAGATAGTGAAAAGAAAAAGATTGGTGGCCTTTTCCTTCGAACTGTATGTTGTCATGATATCCAGAATTTGTAATGTGTGCGCCACCCATATTCAGTGCGATGGCCAGGTGTTGATAAAAGCCGTTAAATAAAAAAAGAAAATGTGGTATTGCCAGTGCGTAGTGAACAGTCAGAGTTCTGTAACTTACTGATAGTCAGATGTGCGTTTCCGTTGCGTATTATTCATATAGGAGGATAATTTGTAGTTTACTTGTGAGTACGAGAGTTCATGTTATTCGATAAATAAGAATGAATCCACTCGCTTGGCAGACCACTCATCTTGCAGGCCTGACTGCTTGATGCCACAGTATGAGCAAGGCATGTGGGTGCCTCTAAAAGTAATATTAAATAGTGTGTAAGCTTAGGGACCGATGACCTCAGCGGTTTGGTCCCATAAGACCTTACCACAAATTTTTATTTTATTTATTTTTTTTTCAATTTTTTGTGGGTCATTACTCTTCTGACACCTTTGATGAGGGTGGCCGCGGTTATTTTCTCTGTACAAATCACTTCGTTTCGGAACAGTACACTTCTTGTGCCACGAACTTATTACCAACATTTATATTTCACATCAAACAGTCAAGTGTATGTGTTACGCATTTTAACAGACTCTATTGTGTGTTGAAAGAGATGTATGGCTACTGTGCAACTGCAATAAATTGTGTCTTTGTTTTCATGTGGCGTCTCATCACACGGATAATCACTCTGAAGAGCGAGCCGTGCAGTCGAGCGGCCGGCCACCAGCCGCAATGCGTCGGAGGAGTGGAGGAAGGTCATCGGTTCTCAGGGAAGCCGTTGTGTATTGTCCTGTTATCTCCGACTAGCGACGAAACATTAGAACGGTTATTACTAAAAATGTATGTCTATGATTTCTTATTCGGTAGAAAAAAATTCACTCTCATTGACTTCGAGGTGAATAAAAGTAATGTTGAGCGAAAGCTGATAATGCACATTGATGTGCGTTTAAATATTATGTGAGAGTAATGGACTGACTTATTGACATTACCAAGATAATTTGTATCAAATGAGGTACTATATTTTTACAGGCTACGAACTCAGTGAAAGTCTACATGAAATATTTCTAACAGGGAGTGATATTTCTCCTTTATTAAAAAAGTTTCAACGTCATTTACTTGAATGAATAGTTATTGTATTTTTCGAAACTTTTTATGCAATTTCTTTATCGCCCTGTGATGACTGAGTGGATTGAGGGCTGTTCTGTTACCAGCTTTTCTTTCTCGTGTTGGTGTCAAGAAAACCTGCAACAGCGTTGTAGAAACGAAATTTCGATCCAGCGACTTACCTATTAAAAAGAAGCGATCTTAATCGGAAACGACGATTCGAATTCTGTGCCGACTAAGACGAATTTATGTGAGTTATGAAAAAACTGTCTGTCTGAAATCCGAATTCAGAATCGTCAAATAAATAAATGTAAATAATAGTAGTCGCACAACAATTATGGCCTCCCTCAGCTATTGTTAATACCCACTATAGTCGTATTAATATAACCACCGTCTACGTTAGACATCACAGTGCAATAACCACTCAAAGACGGCCGATTACAGCATTAGCATTGGAGGGTAATAAATGTTTCGGGGGTGTGGGAGTGGGGGTCGCGGACAACAGCACAGTCGTTGTCGTAATGAGGAAACGGAGCCTTTCATCTGACGTCCGAAAGGCCATGGTCATAGGCTTTTGGACCAAGTGTGGAAGCATTTCTGAGCCGTCTAAGTTTGTAACGTGTTCGTGTGCCACCGAGGTTAGTGAATAACTTGCACGGCAAAATGGTGCTATTGAAAACCGGCACGTAGGCAATTATCATGCACCACGAAGCATAGATGACAGGGATGAACGACGGCTGCAGTGATGTCTAGGGGCGAATAGACGTGGCAACTGTTCAGTAACTCAGCAACTCAGCGCGAAGATGAACCGCCGGCCGGTGTGGCCGAGCGGTTCTAGGCGCTACAGTCTGGAACTGAGTGACCGCTACGGTCGCAGGTTCGAATCCTGCCCTGGGCATGGATGTGTGTGATGTCCTTAGCTTAGTTAGGTTTAAGTAGTTCTAAGTTCTAGGCGACTAATGACCTCAGCAGTTAAGTCCCATAGTGCTCAGAGCCATTTGAACCATTTTGAAGATCAACCAAGGGGCTGCCAACAGTGTCTTCTCAACAACCGTTCAGCGAAAGTTGCAGCGGATGGGCCTCCGGCAGCAGGAATCTGGTTCAGCACCCATGCTGACTTTCTTTCATCGGCGACGACGGCTGGTATTTACTCGCCAATACTGCAACTGCACATCCACTGCGTGGCGACAGGTGGCCTTTTCAGATGAATCACGTTTTATGCGTCGTCGGACAGATGACTGTTGTCGTGCAAAGCGAAAAAAGTCTGAAAGTAAGCACCCTGAAACAGTAGTCGTAAGGGTCAAAGCTGGAGGGCATTCCATGGGTGATCTCGTCATTCTGGAAGGCACAATGAATCAACATAAGTATGCATCTATCCTTGGGACCCATGTCCACCCCTAATGCTGTTCGCTTATCATTGGTACAATGGCATCTGCCACAAGACATGCGATGTGTCGTACAGCCAGCAGTGTACATGCGTGGGCCAAAGAGAACCAGGAGGAGTTTACCCTACTCCCCTGGCCACCAAGGACCCGGACCCAGTCGATAATCTGTGGGACACTTCGATCAGGCTGTTGGCCTCATCCATCCTCAGCCGAGATACATAGCGTATCTGACCACAGCACTGGAATTGGCAAGGCTCCACATCCCTGACAGCAGTTTCCAGAAACTCAGTGATTCTCTCCTTGTACCTCCGCACTGGAAAGGGTGGTTCTTCAGACTTTCAACAGGCCGTCACGTTAATATACACTACTGGCCATTAAATTGCTACACCAAGAAGAAAAGCAGATAACAAACGGGCATTTATTGGACAAACATATTATACTAGAACTGACGTGTGATTACATTTTCACGCAATTTGGGTGCATAGATCCTGAGAAATCAGTACCCAGAACCACCACCTCTGGCCGTAATAACGGCCTTGATACCCCTGGGCATTGATTCAAACAGAGCTTGGATGGCGTGCACAGGTACTGTTGCCCATGCAGCTTCAAAACAATGCCACAGTTCATAAAGAGTAGTGGCTGGCGTATTGTGACGAGCCAGTTGCTCGGTCATCATTGACCAGATGTTTCCAATTGGTGAGAGATCTGGAGAATGTGCTGCCTAGGGCAGCATTCGAACATTTTCTGTATCCAAAAACGCCAGTAAAGGACCTATAACATGCGGTCGTGTATTATCCTGCTGAACTGTAGGGTTTGGCAGGGATCGAATTAAGAGTAGAGCCACGGGTCGTAACACATCTGAAATGTAACGTCAACTGTACAATGCGAACAAGAGGTGACCGAGACGTGTAACCAGTGGTACCCCATACCATCACGCCGGGAGATACGCCAGTATGGTGATGACGAATACACGCTTCCAATATGCGTTCACTGCGATGTCGCCAAACACGGATGCGACCGTCATGATGCTGTAAACAGAACCTGGATCAATCCGAAAAGAATTACGTTTTGCCATTCGTGCACCCAGGTTCGTCGTTGAGTACACCATTGCATGCGCCCCTGTCTGTGATGCAGCGCCAGGGGTAACCGCAGCCATGGTCTCCGAGCTGATAGTCCATGCTGCTACAAACGTCGTCGAACTGTTTGTGCAGATTGTTGTTCTCTATCAAACGTCCCCATCTGTTGACTCAGCGATCGAGACGTGGCTGCACGATCCGTTACAGCCATTCGGATAAAATGCCTGTCATCTCCACTGCTAGTGATACGAGGCCGTTGGGATCCAGCACGGCGTTCCGTATTACCCTCCTGAACCCACCATTCTATATTCTGCTAACAGTCATTGGGTCTCGACCAACGCGAACAGCAATGTCGCGATACGATAAACCGCAATCGCGATAGGCTACAATCCGACCTTTATCAAAGTCGGAAACGTGATGGTACACATTTCTCCTCCTTACACGAGGCATCACAATAACGTTTCACCAGGCAACGCCAGTCAACTGCTGTTTGTGTATGAAAAATCGGTTGGAAACTTTCGTCATGTCAGCACGTTGTAGGTGTCACCACCGGCGCCAACCTTGTCTAAATGCTCTGAAAAGCTAATCATTTGCGTATCACAGCATCTTCTTCCTGTCGGTTAAATTTCGCGTCTGTAGCACGTCATCTTTGTGGTGTAGGAAATTTAATGGCCAGTAGTGTATTTCCGTCATTTATATATCTTACGTATTTGTAATGGGAGGTTAAAACTGAATACTATGTGTGAAGCTTGTCCACTTCCTACATAAATTCTACAAGGATTTATTTCCTGCTGGTTCGCGACTTTGATTTTCCACATATGTTTCAACACTTTACAGTTGAATTTCTCAGAAGTTACACGACACTAAATGCCAGTTACGTACAGAGCAAGACTTGCCTGGGAATTTTTGATTGCAATGTGCTGTTATTTCTTGCTCCATCTTATTTGTCTGCTTGCTGTCAAAGTGGAGCCTGATACGGAACAAGGGCGTATGGTCATCTGCTGTGGTGTGCTCTACATAAGATGTTTAGAGAGATTCTTTTGTCATTGAATTAGAGCACTAAACGTGAGTCGCTGAGAACCAAAGTGGCCTAAGTGAAAAAAAAATTAATTTTTGAGCTGTAGCACTCACGTTACTCACAATGCACGGAAATTTGCTGTCGAGAATTGGTATACCAACTCCCATCGAACACACTTGAGCGCTCTATGCATTCTTTCTCTCAGGCCAGAGTGAATGAGCACGCGGGGATAGTGGTACGAGTCGAGCGGCAGGACCAGGTGGTCGTGTGTTCTTTGTTCTTTCGCGTGTTTATTTACGCTCTAAAATCAAAAAGGCATTGTAACAGTGCTAATACGTGTTAGCATTGTTTTTCTTCGTTAGATCTGTTGTTAAAGCACAAACTATTTTTACAAGGGAAGTTTAGACCCTATGTTGAAGTCAAAGTTAAACCTTACACGAATCAATCAATGACGTCTCACATTAAACACGTAAACCATAAATCGTATCCCTCTCAACTATGCTGTGCGACCTTTCACCTAGGTATAAAGGAAAGACATGGTGACACTTTTCTCACACATCCCTCCGATGCACCACGGTTTCTTCAACTGACAACTGCATGTTTGCGACAGGAATCTGGACCCGGCCATGTTGAACCTTTGGCAGAGGAAGATGATGTGCACTGTGAAATCGAGTAAACAGACATGCACCATTGTAAAGCATCGAAATATCAGCATGAAAAGAATTACATTTTAAGAATTTTCGATGGCCAGAACCAACAGTTTGTATATAATCCGTAGATGAACGTATTGTTTAAGTATTAGATTGACTCAGTACGTAGCATTCTAATAATTAACAACAATAATGTTATTATTTTAACTCAATTTGTGAGAGAAAAATGCAGATTCACATTCACTGTATCACATTGTGTTTATGTTTTATAAATAAAGAGATTAAATCCAAACGTCGAAATGTGTGTGAAATCTTATGGGACTTAACTGCTAAGGTCATCAGTCCCTACTTAACCTAAATTATCCTAAGGACAAACACACACACCCATCCCCGAGGGAGGACTCGAACCTCCGCCGGGACCAGCCGCACAGTCCATGACTGCAGCCCACTAGACCGCTCGGCTAATCCCGCGCGGCAAAGAGATCAAAAGACGACTTATTCCTTCTCAGATATTCAACTTCACCAAAACGTTTATATGAAGAGTGGTACAGCTCTTCATGTGTACCACTTTACCCTTCGCTGTACGTAAATTTCTGAGAGGAAAAACGGTACTCCAAGTTTTAGGGACTATAAAAAGGAATGTATGGTAAACTAAAATTTCTTTAGTAAACGTAATTTCATTCTTACATTTCATCAAATTAATCGCGTATTATTGTGCAGCAAGAATTTATATTAAACGAAATGTAAAACCTTTCGTTTCTCAGAAGTGGGAAATATTGATTTATACCAGTTTATCTCTCAGAGGGTTCATATGTGGTTACTATTACGTCAACCCAGCTGCTCATAGAAATTTAACAAGGTGCTGTGTTTAGCAAATGCTGGGTTAGAGGTTCAGCAGGCTAACGACAAGGTCCTCGAATATCAGTTGAGAGGAAGGAGGAAAGAATAGACGTTTTTGTCTTTTCGCCAAGTGGTTGGTAAATAGACTCTATTTTTGTGTCTTATTGTTTATCTGTTTCAGTGTAACGACCCTGCTTTTTGACTTGGGAAAGAATAGGTAGCCTAATAGTTTGAAGAGCCAAAAAAACTGGTAGCCTGCCTAATAACGTGTAAGGACCCCGCTAGCACGCAGAAGTGCCGCAACACAGACTAACGTGGAGTCGAATAATGTCTGAGATAGTTCTGGAGGAAACTGACACCATGAATCCTGCAGGGCTGTTCATAAACACTTAAGAGTACGAGGGAATAGAGATCTCTTCTGAACAACACGTTGCAAGCCATCTCAGATATCCTCAATAATGTTCCTGTCTGGGGAGTTCGGTGGCGAGCGGAAGTGTTTAAACTCAGAAGTGTGTTCCTGGAGCCACTGTGTAGCAATTGTGGACGAGTGGAGTGGCGCACTGTCCTGCTGGAATTTCCCAAGTCCGTCGCAATGCACAATGGACATGAATGGATATATGTGATCTGACAGGATGCTTACGTACGTGTCACCTGTCAGAGTCGTATCTAGACCTATCAGAGGCCCCATATCACTCCAACTGCAGACGCGCTATACCATTAAAGAGCCTCCATCCGCTTGAAAAGTACCCTGCTGACATGCAGGGTCCATGGATTCATGACGTTGTCTCCATGCACGTACACGTCCATACGCTCGATACAATTTGAAACGATACTCGTCAGGCCAGGTAACATGTTCCCAGTTATCAACAGTCCAATGTCGGTGCTGAAGGGCCCAGGCGAGGCTCTAAGCTTTGTGTCGTGCAGTCATCAAGGGCGCATGAATGGGTCTTCATCTCCGAAAGCTCATATCAATGGTGTTCCGTTGAATGGATCGCTGTCTCTTGATGGTGGCAATTAGCGAAAGGGTTGCACTTCTGACTCGTTCAACGACTCTCTTCAGTCGTCGTTGGTCCCGTTCTTGAAAGATTTTTTTCCAGTCGCAGCGATGTCGGAGATTTGATGTTTTACTAGTTTCCCATTGTCACGGTACACTCCTGAAATTTGGTACGGGGAAGTCCCCACTTTATCATTACCTCAGAGATGCTGTGTCCCATCGGTCGTGCGCCGACTATAACACCATGTTCAAGCACACTTAAATCTTGATAACCTGCCATGGTAGCAGCACTAACCGATCTAGCAACTGCGCCAGACACTTGCTATTTTATATAGACGTTGCCTAACGCAGCGCCGTATTCTGCCTGTTCACATATATCTGTATTTGAATACGGATGTCTGTACCAGTTTCTTTGGCGCTTCAGAGAATGAATG
Organism: Schistocerca americana; assembly: GCF_021461395.2. Classification (NCBI taxonomy): domain Eukaryota; kingdom Metazoa; phylum Arthropoda; class Insecta; order Orthoptera; family Acrididae; genus Schistocerca; species Schistocerca americana. The sequence continues at coordinate 156,439,169 of NC_060119.1, read as the reverse complement.
GCTGGATACCGTCGCTTCGATAACTCAACTAATAGTTATAAAATGCAATATTACGTATGTACAAATATTAAACTAATGTAATCCACTAGAAATGCAACTTTTAGCGAGATAAAAGAGTTTCTACAAGTGTCTACCAGTAGAAAGTGCTATTGAGTTTGCAAGACGTATATAACTAGTGTTGGCAGACGGAGTACTCCGTGCACAGGCCTTCTTAATCAGGGTGGCGTTGTCCTTCGTTCACGAGGCTTACTGATAAGAAACGCTATTAGAGGCAGATTTCACTGCCAATGGTGACACGTCTTGCGGAAAAACTAAAATTTTCGGCATGTTCTCGCAAACTCTCGAACATTCCCAGGTAAGTGATTCATGCAACAGACTTTTGCAGTGAAAAATTTACGCACCCCAGAAAACAGTACAAAACAGTTGGAGACTTGGACAGTCTCTGGTGCTAGAGTGTGCTATGTGAGTATGGTGTTTCCAAATTATTGAACACTGAACGTGAGAGTAAATGGTTATCTCTCATCTCCACCCCCAGAATGAATCAGAAAACTCTACACGTTGTTGCTGATCAGTGAAGGACTGGTATCATTTGAATCCTGTATGCTTTGAAACACAAACGTCACCGCATTACTAACCAGACAGATTACTAACCAGACAGACAGGAGAGAAACGGCTAACTCTCAGGTGGCGCAACGAGTAGATTTCTGTAGACTGCCTGCAAAACTTTGTTGAGTGGGCTGTGCATTCTGAACACGGGGGCGACTCCGTCTTCCCCTCACATAAGAGACCGCTACCTTGGAACTTCTCCTTCGAATACCCCGAGCTGTAGGAGGTGCTGTGTTCTACGTGGTGATGGTCGTATAGGGCGATCAGAAGCGAGATCATCATCAGCCTTACTGAAATAAAAGAGTATAATGTGAGTATCAGTTGTCAGAAGAATGTAACAAAATTTAAATCAAAAGTGTAATCCGCAGCCATCTTGGGACTCTCTCACTCACACTGTCACACAAAACAGCAGAATACGGATGCCTCAGGGCGGTGTGCAGTACAATTCATAGACTACAACCACACATCATTTAAAATAGTGATACAAGGAGCTGTGCCTACGCAGTGTCCTACTCTCCACGAAAATCACGCTACAGTGTTGTAAGTTAATTACACCTGCTGCTTTTCTTGCTTTGTTGTGACAATCTCCGTGGGTAATAAACGAGCAAGAGGGCGAGCTACCTGCTCGACAGAGATGACTAGAAGCAATCATATGAGCCGGCAACTTACAACAACGTAAACTTTTAGTTTCTATTCGTAACTTAAATTTCACACCAAGTTTCTGTCTTCATTCATGAAGACCAGTGTCATCTTTTGCATAATGTGAGTTAAGCAGAAGTAAGATCTGGTGTTCCACAAGGATATGCTATAGTCCCTCTGCTATTCACGATCTATATAAACGATTTAAGAGACAATCTGAGCAGACTTCTTAGACTGTTTGCAGATTATGCTGTCATTTATCGTCTCCTAAAGTCATCAGATGATGAAATTCAATTGCAAAATGATTTAGACAGAATATCTGTACGATGCAAAAAGGTGGCAGTTTAAATAACGAAAAGTGTGAAGTCATCCACATGAGAACTAAAAGGGTTCCGTCAGATTTCGGTTGCACGGTAAATCAGACAAACCTTAAGGCTCTAAACTCAGCTAAATACTTAGGAATTACAATCATGAATAACTTAAATTTAAACGATCACATTAATAATGCAGTGGGGAAAACAAACCAAAGTCTGCGATTTACTAGCAGGACAATCAGAAAATGTAACAGGTCTACTAAAGAGAGTGCTTAGACTACGCTTGTCCACCCTTTTCTGGAGTACTGTTGTGTGGAGTGGGATCCACATCAGATAGAATTGATGGAGGACATAAAAAAAGTTCAAAGAACGGCAGCTCGTTTAGTATTCTGGCGAAACAGTGGAAAATGTGTCCTGTATACGGTACATGAAAAGGGGTGCCACTCAAAACTGCTGTGGCCGCCCACTTCATACATCGTACAGCCTGCTGCATCGGCATCCCACTTCACGTCTAACCAACACGGGATGCCTGCACCACAGGGAGTATACTAACGAGGAAAGCCTACGTCGTCTTTGTTGTCAACACAAACATTTATGGGCGGCCACAACACAAGACAACACCAGGTCCCCACCAACAGCCGCCACGAACCGCTACCCGTTCACGGAGCCTGCAGAACAACTTCACCAGAGGTCGTAGCTCGCCCAGGAACTTCTTTGACACGCCAGGCACGTGATAGCAAATAGTTCCGGCAGATACATCCGCCAAACGGGCTTTATAGGGCGTCGCACTGCCGGCAAAGAGCAGTTCGACGCACTGCTTGGAAATATACAGAGCTGTCACTCCAGCAGCCACAGTCAGACTCCTCTTCTAGATGGCCGATCTCTGTCAGATGGACTTGGTATAGTTGACGAACATCTTGACATTGTAGAATTGTTTATTGTGATCGCTCCCCGTGAGGAGTCGGCCTTTTCTATTATTATTTGTTATTTTATATTTGTGTCGATCCGCATTTGGGATCGAGTCTGTTGTTCTTTTGGAGATTGTTTTATTGTTTCATTTTGGTGAGACCAATAAATTGTTTTCAGACTTGTGTTTTCCGCACCTCTATTCCACTAGTGCACATACTTCAGTGGCAATGAGTTGGTTTATGAGTTTCCCGCTCTTGCTCGGTTCTTGTCCGCTATGGCAGACGGTATTCCAGGCATTGATGAAACCCTCATCGCGAGTCATAGCGCTGTTGGAACGTATTCAAGAAATGAACGAGCTCATTATTCAGCATTTACAGGCGATGTTCATACCTTCCCCTTTCAAGTGCCTATTCAGGGGTTTTCAACCAGCATCTCTGCTTCTGGGGTTCTGTGCTGCGCCCTGTGCGTTTCCCAAGTTCGACAAATCCGTTGAGCCTTTGGCAATTGCGTGGTTCATCTGGAGCAACACTTTATTGCTCATGATGTCACTGGTGACATTCAGCGTCGTGCATTTTTTCTCGCCTATGTGGGCCCAGAAGTTTATCACCTTCTGCAACAGTTGCATCCCGATGCAGAACCTCGTGCTACCTCCTATGAGGCGTTGACTTTCAGCCAATTGGACTATTCTGACTCCCAGGTCCACGTGGCGGCGGTACATGACAAGTTCTTCTGTTGTCAGAAGCTTCCCACGCAGACATACAGGGAATGGATTGCTATGTTGCAAAGTCTCTCCCGTGACTCTCGTTTTTTCTGTGGCAACTCGCATTGCAAGCAGTCTGATGGTTCAGCACTCATTCGTGATATGATTCTTGTCCATGCCTCAGATGATACCTTATGGGCTGATCTTCTGAAGCTGAGAGGCCACCACCTTATTGGGAATGGATCTTTCTCCCTTACTGGGACTCGAGATACATGACAAGCCATCCAGTCGTTGTCAGCAGACAGTCATTTGCAGCAGCTTCTGGATGACTTCCCAGATGTGTTCTCTGTCACATCTCTAGAGGTCTCCAGGTTCGAAGCTCATATCAAACTCCTCCCCTCAGAAGTTCTGAAGCTCTCTCCATGACAAACTACAGCAGGAGGTTCGTCGCCTAGAGGCTGAGGACATCCTGACCCGAGTCCACCATAGTCGTTGCGGTCCTTGAGACGCCGAACGGATCTCTTCATGTTTGTTGGGATTTTAAGGCTACTGTCAATGCTCAGTCTGTTAATGACTCTTATCCCATATGCAAGGTTGATGACATCCTGTCCAGGTTGGCTGTCAGTAAGGTGTTTGTCAAAATTGATCTGCAGGATGCCTACATCCAGTTGCCATTGGACGAGTCATCAAGATTGATCTTGGTAATCAATACCCCTTTAGGGCTCTTCTGTTGCAACCGCCTCCCATTAGAGGTTGCCAGTGTGCTGGCCATCTTGTAGCACTATCTGGAAACATTGGCAAGAGACATTGGAGAGATAGCTAACTACCTTGATGACACATTCGTCGCTGGTGTTTCCACTGTGGCCTTTGCCCAGAACTACTGGCTCCTCTTTCATGTTCTTCAGTGTGCCAGCTTATGGTGCAACAATGAGAAATGTATGTTTTTTGTTCCTCAGATGACCTACCTCAGCCATGTTTTGAGCGCTAATGGCATTCCGCCAACGCCCCAGAATGTCGAACCTACTCATCTGCTGCCGCCCCCAGAGGACATCCCCCAGCTCAAGTCAGTCTTGAGTCAAATACTACTGCTGTTTTACCCACACGCTGTGGCTCTCACGGAACCCCTTCACCAGCTCGTCCATAAGAATGTTATATGCAACTGGTCGCGGTTTGCGATAGGGCGTTCTTCTCTCCTTGCCATGTCCCTTATGACCCCACCAAGCCTCTTGGCTGCCAATGCATCAAACTTCAGTGTGGGGGCCATCTTGTATCACATCATTGAAGGAGCTGAGTGTGCCATAGCCTTCATCTCCAACACACTATCCCCGGCTCAGTGTAGCTACAGCCAAATTGAGAAGGAGGCCTTGGTCATCATCTTTGGGTTTAAGAAATTCCACGATTTTATCTACAGCCGTCGCTTCACCTTATAAACTGTTCAATATTCAGCGCTACATCCTCCATCTGTATGAGGACTGCTTACTGCTTCCAGTCCTGGACATTGTTCCTCACGTAATAGTCCTTCGACATCCATTTTCTGCCCACAGTCCTCCATGCCAACACAGATATTTTCTCTTGTCTCCTGGTGGACGCCGACCCAGTTGCCTGTTTCCATCAGGAGGACGCCGCTGCCGAGGCGGCAGCTGATTTGCTGCTTGATGCCAAGCTAGTCACATGATGCATGGTAGATGACCCAACCATCCAGACGCTAATGCACCACATTCAGCATGAGTGGCCATCAGAACGTCGTCAGCTGCCACAGCCAGAGGTCTGGGCCAAGTGGCACTGGCGCCAGGACCTGTTTGTCAGAGATGAGTCCTCTTCATCTTGGGTGATAATGATCGTTGGCAGGTTGTGTTGCCACCCTGCCTCCAGCAGCAGGCCTTGGAGCTCCTGCATCTCGGTCATTGGAGGACTGTTCTGACGAAATAACTTGCCTGCCAGCATGTCCACTGGATGGGGATGGACATCGCCATCACCTGCGTGGTGGCCTCATGTCTTGCTTGTCAGCTGCACCAGTTGGCACCCCCTCTCCACCTGTTCCTGTGGCCTCCTGCTCCTTCTCATTTGTCCTGTTTGCACTTGGATTTTGCAGGCCTGTTCCTCAGCTCCTCCTGGCTTACCCTTGTGGATGCAGGTAGTGGGTTTTCTTAAGTCTCCCACATGTTCTCCACGACATGCACCTCTACCATCCAAGCTCTTTCCCACATATTTGCCACTGAGGGCCTTCCAGAAATGTTGGTAACCGACAACGGCCCTCAGTTTACATCTGCTGAATTTTCCTCCTTCTGCACCTCCCAGGATATCCAGTTGATTCATACTGCTCTCTTTCATCCTGCATCTAACAGATTAGCCGAATGGTTTGTAAGCACATTCAAAGTCCAGATGTCGAAATTGCGTCCCCAACACTTCCTGGACGACGCCCTTGCCGTCTTTCTTTCCTCCTACCAGTCCACAGTTCAGGATGGTTCATCCCCAGCTGACAAACTTCACAGCTGCCCTCATCAGTCCTCGCTGTCTCTCCTGTTCACATCTTCTCCCCACCCAGTTCCTCCGCATTCAGCACGGCCCCGTTTCCTTCTGTGGGATCCAGTTTGGGCAATGATGTTTACGCAGAATCGTTCCTGGTGAGCCCCCATCAGGGTCTCGTCGCTCATTGGCCGCATTGTGGCGGCAATCACCTTCGACAATGGCACGGTGCGCCGAAAGCACACCACCCAGCTTCACCCCTGGTGTGGTCCACAGCCAGCTCCTCTACAGTCTAAATGGCTGTCGGCCCTCGAGGGTGGTGGTGCTCCTCTCCCCACTCGACCGCCGCCTCCACCATCACCACCGGTCACACCCCAGGCCGACCCGCCGGCAGAGTATGCTTGCATCACGGGGCATATAGTCACCAGGAGAGCCTATGTCGTCTATGCTGTCAACACGAATATTTGTGGGCGGCCACAACACAACACAACACCAGGTGTCCACGAACGGCCGCCTGTGACCGTTACCCGTATGCAGAGCCTGCAGAACAGCTTCACCAGAGGTCACAGCTAGCCTAAGAACTATCAGGGTTGGAACTTAAATAGTGGCAACCATTTATTCACAACCGATTCAAAAGAAATACATGTTTGTATCTGTTACTGTCCATCAAAGTAGTCACAAGCGTTGTGTAGAACCCGTTGCCAGCGATGTGGAAGGTGTAGTATACGGTTAGCAGAGCCTCTTGTGTTGATGGTGCGAATGGAGCGGTCTACTGCCTGTCGAATCTCTGGAACAGTGCTGAAGGGAATGTCACGAAGTGGTTCCTTCACCTTCAGAATCATATCAAACTCACAAGGACTTAAGTCCGGGGAGAGTGGTGAATGTTGGATAGTAACAGTACTTCCGAGTCCCATCGACCGAACAGAGCAGCCACAGCTTGAGCTGTATGCGCCCGTGCAAAATGATGCGTGGGTTGCGCAGAGAGTTCAAAAAAATGGTTCAAATGGCTCTGAGCACTATGGGACTCAACTGCTGTGGTCATAAGTCCCCTAGAACTTAGAACTACTTAAACCTAACTAACCTAAGGACATCACACACATCCATGCCCGAGGCAGGATTCGAACCCGCGACCGTAGCGGTCGTGCGGTTCCAGACTGAAGCGCCTTTAACCGCGCGGCCACTCCGGCCGGCCAAAAGGCGCAGAGAGTGTCGCCACTTCTTTTGCAAAGCTAGTTGCATGTGATGCTCCAAAAACTAACAGTAATATTGTGCATTGATGACCTGCCATGGAGGAACGTAATACGTTAGGATAACACCATCACAGTCGTACACGAGAATCACCATAATGTTCACCATACTAGGGCTTTGACACACCCATAAGGACGCCATCCGTTGGATTGGCGTTTCAGTTTTGGCTCGTAGGATGTGGCCCATGTCTCATCCAGTAAGAGAGCCTCTCCTTCGTACTCATAATGCTCCAAGTGCATCTAAGTAGCGTCGTAACGCATCCATTTCTGCATTTCCGTCGTCATGCAGAACCCATCGCGATGCAATTTTTCGCATGCTTAGGCGTTCCTTCAGGATGCGAAACACAGTCGTTTGCGCCAATCCGGTTTCGTGGGCGAGCTCACGAATCGTTTGGCTTCGATCACTGTCCACTAACGCGGCAACAGCGTCCACTTCCTCTTCAGAGACTCTAGGACGACCTGTCCGATCATATCTGCCACAGTTTTCCGACTTTCGTTGAAGGCTTTTACACAATGTGCCACTGTTCTGTATGGCAATGCCGATTCTCCGCACCCCTCTTCATGACACTGTCGTGCTGTACGACCTCTGGCACATTCAATCTTGATCCAAATCCGTTGTTCCTGTTTCGAAAACGTAGTGACACCGTTACGTTAGACCGCTCGCGCCATTTGCTCTGAGGTAAAGTAGGTATGTCAAAAATGTGTGCTATCAGCGACAATATTAGATTCCACTGCGTAGTGTCTCCACAGCAGTGTTGCCACCATTTAAGTTCCAACCCTCGTACTTTGATACACCAGGCACGTGATCGCAAATAGTTCATTCTGGAGCAGTTTCAGGAATGGGGTTTTCGTGGTTGTCTTCCTCTTTTTATGCAGTCTTTCCTCTCGCCACGATATTTTAGATACCGAATTAGTGACGTCCTGTCTGATCGCTTTGAGCAGAAGAACGGTGTCCCTCAAGGTAGCGTTATAAGTGTGACTGTCTTTGCCATAGATATTAATAGCATTACCTCCACAGGGAAAAGTCCTGTCCAGTGTTCCTTGTTTGTGGATGATTTCTCTGTCTTTTGCTCTTCTTCAAGCCTTGCAACGACAACTCGTCAGTTGCAACATACGATTAGGCGTTTGGATGACTGGGCGCAGAAGAGTGGGTTTAAGTTTTCCACCGAGGCGTCCGTGTATGTTCTTTTTCACCGTTCTCGTTCGATTTTAACCTTTCCTGCGTCGAGGATCATTGACACTTCCCTTGCTTTCCAAGACATGTTGAGATTTCTGGGGCTCATTTTTGACTCGAAGTTTACTTGGTTACCTCGTCTGAAAGACCTGAAACAGCCGTCACTTAAGGCTTTAAGTATTTTAAAATGTCAGCCACACTACATGGGGAGCAGACAGGACTTGTGTGGATCTGCAAGGCCTTCTTACTTAAAGAGGTTGGACGTTGTGCACCATGAAGGGCCTTGGTTTGCCACTGGGGCATTCAGAACTAGCCCCATACCAAGCGTCCGTGCAGAGGCTGGTGACCCGCCACTTCATATGCGGCGACGGATACTTACGGTGCGCCAGACGTATAAAACTATGTCCACACCATACACACCTGCATACCATACCGTCGCTCCTATGGCACGGCTTTTTCATAGCCGGCAACGTGCAACGAGGTCCTATGGGATTAGCGCACAGGATTCCCTCTCCGAGATGGATATGCATGGTCTTAATGTTTTCCGTCGCGGTTGGAGCAGATTTCCACCTTGGCTCGTCCAGGGACCCAGGCATATTTTAGACTTCACTAATTTTAAGAAAGATAGTACACCAGATTTTCCATTCCAATCTCTGTTTTTTTTAACATCTTACAAGTGCATCCGTCGTTTACACTGATGGCTCCAAACAGGAGAATTTCCTTGGCTGTTCTGTAGTGTTCCCTGATCACATTACCGGGATTCGCCTCCCTGATGAATATACCGTTTTCGCAGCGGAGCTCCACGCGATCCTGAAGGCTTTGGAGCAGATGAATCGTGTTCGGGGTAATCGGTTTCTCATCTGCTCCGATTCTCTTAGTGCCTTACAATCATTGCATAATCTGTACCCAACTGAGGAGATGATCCAGCTGATATATGACCAACTGTACTTGCTCCAAAAGCGGGATAAGCAGGTGTCATTCTGCTGGGTGCCAGGCCATGTCGGAATATGGGGCAATGAAGAGGCCGATCGGGCTGCCAAGGAGGCATGCAGAGAGCAGGATGTGGTCCAGTTTCCTGTTCCCTTCCAGTCTGTCATCTCTGCACTCCACAGGAAGTGCATGGAGTTGTGGGAGGACGAATGGCTGGCGGTGATGCCCAATAACTTGCGGTTGGTAAAAAGTCAACAACTCGGCCGTGGCGTTCCTCCTGCCGGTTGCTCAGGCGGGAAGAGGTGGCCGTCACACGTCTTCGGATCGGGCACTATCCTCTCACACGTAGCTTTCTATTACGGTGGGAGGATCCCCCGATTTGTGATGCCTGTGGTGTGCACATCTCTGTCCGCCACATTTTAATCGAATTTTATATCGTGATTCAAGGGCAGAAGCACAAACTGATGGAGATCTGCCCTGCATTTTAGCTAATGGCGAGACGAGGGTACCTAGGGGTTTAAAGTTTTGTGATGTGTCTGGACTCTGGCCTAAACTGTTAGGCTGGAGGTTTTAGTACATTGCAGAGTGGCTGGCTCCTCCCTTTTTTCCTCGCGGTCAGCCAACCACTTCCATCTGCTATATTGTTTGAGCTCCTTCTCCCACTTTCTTCCTGTGTTGTCCATGTTTTACTGCTGACGGCATGCATTGTCCCACGCTTTGGTGTGGGTAGGCACATATTTTTACAGCCTTGATATCTGTGTTTTACGTTCTGTTTTATCTTCCTGTTCTGAGTCTTTTCTTGACACCCGTCTCACACTGTTATTGAGCGGGCGCTGAAGACCTTGCCGTCGTGCACCCAAACAAAACTCTCCATTATCATCACGCAAATAGTTCCGGCAGTTACATCCGCCAAACAGGATTTAAACGGTAGCACACGGCCGGCAAAAGGCAATTCGACGCACCGCTTAGACGTATACAGAGCTGTCATTCCGGCAGCCACGGCCGGACGCCTCTTCTAAAAAAATGTTCAGATGGGTGTGAATTCCTAAGGGACCAAACTGCTGAAGTCATCGGTCCCTAGACTTACATACTACTTAAACTAACTTATGCTCAGAACAACACACACACTCCCATGCCTGAGGCAGGACTAGAAACTAAGGGGCTGGAGCCGCGCAATCCGTGACAGGGCGTCTCAAACAGCGCGGCCACTCCGCGCGGCAGACGCCTCTACTAGCTGGCCAATCTCTTGCAGATGGACTAGGTATAGTTGAAAAACATCTTGACATTGCAGAATTGTTTATTGTGATCGCTCCCCGTGAAGAGTCGGGTCTCTTCTTTTATTATTTATTATTTTATATTTGCGTGGATCCGCAGTTGGGAACGAGTCTGTTGTTCGTTTGGACATTGTATTATTGTTTCGTTTTGGAGAGTCCAATAAATTGTTTACAGACTTGTGTTTTACGCATTTCTATTCTGCTAGTGCAGATATTAAAAAAAAAAAAAAAAAAAAAAACAGACATTTTGTGTCTGCGGCAGAACATATCAAGAAATTTCAACCACCAACTTTCTCCCCAGGATGTGAAAATATTTTGTTTCCGTCCACCTACATAGGGAGAAAAGATCGATAGTTAAATAACAATTATCAGAGCTCGCACGGAAATATTTAAGTGTTCGTTTTTCCCGCGCGCTGTTGGAGAGTGGAATAGTTGAGAAGTGGCTTGAAAGTGTGTCACATATTATGCAATTGGGTGAGATGTCTGTGATTTTTGTATTGAGAGAATTTCTCAGTCTTCTTTAGTTGTTCAGTCCTTATCGTCAATAATCGGAGTTTAATTTTCCAAGAGACATTTCCTGTAACACGCTCGCGAGTACTAATGGGTGGGGGTGGTACGGTTAAACTATTTGTCGTTTCGTGACCGTGCGCCCTGCCCACACCACGTACCTGATAATCCTGCGGCGGTAGTATTGTCCTGCTCCACACTGCTGTTGGCTTGCCTGAAATTATCTATCGAAGTGCAAGTGGGTTTAGGGGAGCCACTCGACGTTAAGACGCAACACTTTCCTATGTCTGGTATGAACATCTATATCCTGAGACGATATGGAAACCACAGGTTGCACTGTTTACACTCTAAATCGTAAATATTTATCCCAATTAACAATCTCGACGATTAACAGTCCAAAATATCATTCGGACGAGCGTACCCATAACCGACACGACGCGGGTGATGGTTGATGATGCGGAAGCCGAATGATCGAACGAAAGTTCTTACGCTCGTCACACATACAGATATCTGGTAATAGTCCTCCTTGTCACTAGTAATGATATAACACTGTTCGTAAAGTTAATTTTTCAGTTCTCAGTTCTCACTTGTAAGAGCGTGCGCGGAACCGTCGTGGCGCCGCTGATTGTTGATAATGCGATGATCGAACGCAAGTTCTCACGCTCGCTACAAGACACTGGCACTTGACTGCACTCTTTTATGGTAACTAATTGCTACTGATTCACATCAGTTCATTCTGGGAGACCGAACACTGCGCGGATGATTGATACTGTACGGCACGACACGCAACGAGAGGATACACAAATACGTTATCAGCAGCACTGCTCATCTTTAAATTATTTCTTGACGCGCTTTCCTATGAATCATTTACTTACTTTATCACTTTACTGTAATAACACTTGTACAAACACTTCAAATTCCATGCTAACAATGCCTCTCACATGCAGAGTTACACACTACACAACGTAACAGTTCCGTGTCCCGCGCTCGACTCACTACAGACGCGGCTGCCCGCAAAGATACTCCACAACTAAGTCAGCTATATGACAATACGCTTCAAGTAAAATCCACCTCTACGATTTACAGTGAAGTTCTGAATACTTTGTCATGTGTGCTCTGCATCTTATACCACACGAAGTCATAGATTGTTTGTGACAAGCAAAAAGGAATAAATTAGTAGTGAGTTATTTCTTTTCCTTTAGCTGCTGCATCTGATGATTCGTATATTCTTTCGAGAACATCACTACTACAGGCACAAAACAGCGTACTGAGCAAGAACTAAGTCACCTTTATTTCAGGAAACATCTCACCTTGCATACTTGAGCAAGCAGTGTGTAGTCAGGATTGGCAAGTGTCGTGCTAGAAAGCAAATTAATTTTCAGTGATCAGTGTACATAATTCCAAACACTTATTTCCTTCCCAGTAGAATAGCAATTTATTTTTGTGGATATTCCTATTCAAACATTGAACTTTATATCACTCAACATTATTAATGTACTTCGGTACTGAGTTTTAGTTATGTCGTTTTCATTGACCACACAGTTAAATTTCTTTTGACATTTAGTTAGATTCATTTTGTTTATTTTAAATTTTGCATTTTATGAATATTAAAGTTTTATTTCCCGACAGTGTTCACAGGCGCAACACAGGGTCACCCAACGGTCAGTTTCGCTCAGCAATTAAATACGACACCTATAGTATATGTTACTCGAGAAAAAGTCCTTGAAATCAATACATTCAGTTTTACTGAAAGCTTACAATTAACCCAAAAGTTCTTAAAATAATTCAAATTTAAAAATAAGATGAGTAGTACAGGTACATCTACTTATTTTAGTATATACATATGATGTTAAACTTTATGGAAGGAAGCTGAATTCTTATGACATGTTCAGCTTCAAGTCACTTGCTCTTAAGTTTTTACTGGCAACGCATAATCTGAGAATCCCGTTTCGCACATACATGTAGTTGCAAATGGTAAAATTATGGACACGGCCTTTTGCTACAATTGAGGATATTCATCTTTTAAAACTCCATCGGAATTCCGCCAACGACATTTTTTACAGATGAAGTAGATGCAAGCTCTTGTTTCACATTGTCTGCTGAGATGTTCAAGAGTCGTACATTGACAATAACTTGTTTTTAATCCACAATTCAGTTTGATATTTAATGCACTGTTCATTTGGAAGATATTAGTTAAATGTTTCTTTCAAACACTCAGGAGCTGAATAACTTCTTCAGTAAATGTATCTTCCATTTCAACCTCTTGCTCTTCTAGCCCATTATTGTTCGGAAGCAATCAAACTCAGTGGAGCACACATTTCATATTTCCTTGAAAGCAAGGATTTTTCATGAACACTAAACAAATTTGCTTGTTTGGCTATAAAGATTAAATTAAAGTAATCGATTTTTGTACAAATGTTCCATAAATAGCCTATTTGAAGCATTCAATATTTACAAAATAACCGATATTTCAATTAAAAATTGTGTACTAAAATTAAAACACGCACCTGGGCCCTCAGCTCTAAAATGCCGGTTATTTTTCTTCGCTGCAGATAACCATCGATCCTCATAATATAAAAGAAGTGATGTCTTTCTACATTCATGTTCTCACAGACTATACTGCCTGACAAAAAAGTACTTTTGAAAAGGTCCCAGGTTTGACTGCCGGCCCGGCACAGAGTTTTAATCTGCCAGAAAGTTTCATATCAGCGAACGCTGCTCTACAGAGTGAAAATTCTTTCTGCCAAACCAGGCTGTGGCTGAGCCATGTGCCTACATTATTCTTTCTTCCTGCAGTGCAATACCGCAAGGTATGCAAGATAACTTTTATGGAGTTTGGAGGTAGCAAATAAGGTACTAGCGGAAGTGAATCTGTGAAGGCGGGTCGTGGGAGCATTTGAATAGCTCAGGCGGTAGAGTAGTTGCCCGCGAAGGACAGATGTCTCACTTTCGACTACCGACCCGGCATATAGATGATGATGATGTTTGGATTGTGGGGGGCTCAACTGCGCTGTTACCAGCTCTCGTACAAATTCCCAACCTTTTCTCAGTCCAATCTTGCCACGTGCATGAATGATGATGAAATGATGAGGACAACACAAACACCCAGCCATCTCGAGGCAGGTGAAAATCCCTTACCCCGCCGGGAATCGAACCAGGGACCCCGTGCTCTGGAAGCGAGAACGCGACCGTGAGACCACGAGCTGCGGACCCGGCACATGGAGTGAATGATTTTGAAACAAAGTGTTTTTCTCCGTTATACTGAGTAGGTAAACGACCGTCGTTACTGACGATCTGAAATGTCACCTGGACCATCACGCTCGGTCCAGTGAGACGGTGATGTGAATTTTAGCTTCTGGATACGAAGGTTTTCCGGTCTCGAGGGTTCAAAAATCTTTTTGCGTACTTTAACTCCTTATAGTCTTCAGAATTTGTGATCAAAAGAATTTTGTTGGCCAATTGTTCATAACTGAAAACCACGTTTCAACAGAAGCACTCGTATATCCACTCTAGTCGCTCTCAGCGCTCGGGCCTATTGCGACTCCGGGCGACAGCTCTTTGTATTAAAGCTCTCTGTGTCCCAAGAAAATATCAACATAGCTGTTTTACATGCCTCCTAGCTGCCTCAAGTACATGCTTCTGCCAATATTGAGATGGAAAACAAATATGTTCCACGAATAATAACCCACAGTACGATTTCTGTTCTGAAAGTTGGTGCAAATATAAGCTAACTGAGATCAACGGCACACTGGATACTTTTGATTATTAGCCAACACTGTGTGGTGAAGTTACTGAAGCTACCACTGACGTGTAAAAACAACAGACTTTCGACAATTTGAGGGAGAGATGCCTTGGATCCTATAAGCAGAACAACAGTGAAGCACTGAATTCATTAACATCTACATATACATCTAAATACATACTCTCTAAATCACACTTAAGTGCTTGGCAGAGGGTTCATTGAACCACCTTCACAATAATTCTCTGTTACTTCAGTGTCGAGCAGCACGCAGATGGAAAGAACATCTCTAACTTTCCGTGCGAACTCTGCTGTCCTTTATTTTTTCAATGATGGTAGTTTCTCCCTGTGTAGGTCTCCGTCACCGAAATACTTTCGAATTCGGAGGAGAAAGTTGGTGGTTGAAGTTTCGAGACAAAATCCCGCAGCAACTAAGAACTAATGATGTCCGCCACAAATTCTGTATCGTGTAAGTCACATTCTCTCCCCTATTTATTGATAATTCATAACGTGCTGCCCTTCTTTGAACTTCATCGCTGTACTCCGTTGACCCCATCTGGTAAGAATCCCACACCTCGCAGTAGTATTCCAAAAGAGGACGGACGAGCGTAGTGTAGGCTGCCTTTTTAGATCTGTTGCATTTTCTAAGTGTTTCACCAATAAAACGCAGTCTTTGATTGGCCTTTCTCACAACATTTTCTTTGTGTTCTTTCCAGCTTAAGTTGTCCGTAATCGTCATTCCTACTAATTTATATGAATTCTTTATAGCATTCACGTAGATGATCCCTCACTCTTCATTCTTTAAGGTCAATTGCCGATTTTCGCGCCATACAGGTATTTTTTCTAAATCATTTTGGAATCTGGTGTGATATTCTGATGACTTTACTAGACGATATACGTTAGCATCATTTGCAAACAACCTTACACAGTTTCTCATATTGTCTCCTAAATCGTTTATATAGATAAGGAAAAGTAAAAGGCCTATAACACTACCTTGGGGGACGACATAATTTAATTTCAATTTTTGTGTATGCAGCTTTGCATACACAAAAATTTAAATTGAAACTTTAAATCCATTTTGTCGAGACAACGTTTGTCACACTGGTTAACATGATTTTAAAAAAAAAGTACTCGGCAAAACCGGAGGGCTTTTTGGATACAATAAAACAGACGCTTGTAATTTGGACATGACCCTCACAAAGCAATACATTTTCCATAATGTTTATTATTTAATTACATTTAGAAATTCAGTTTGGGAAATTTGATGTTCGAGATTCAAGCCATTTAGATTTTACAGTGAACACATGGTGCGTAGTGGGGCGATCACTCTGCTGTAGAAATAATTCAAAAGCAAAGATCGCCTAAATACTGTTTACTGGATAACCGGTTTCAACACACTAAAAGTTCCATTATCGGATCTGAATGATGACATCTTTAGTGTGTTGAAACCGATTATCCAGTAAACAGTAAGCGATCTTGGCTTTTGAAATACTTCTATTGAGATTTTAAATCTGATAACTGGTCCCTGAGCGACAGTATGTTCCAGAAAGCAGCACGCGAAAATTCGATTCTTCAGGGCTTCATACCTCGGGTTCTATTGATCAGAGAGATAAGAGGTCAAGTGTTTTTGATAGCCCTTGTCCAAGCGATGATTTGTATACCTTTCGGAAGAACAGACGTACTGTAGCTGTCATACTATTCAGGGTCAAAATATAAACATTATACACTCCTCCCAACCCAGGTAAATTAAAGTAAATCGGTTGGTTCTTTTGCACTAGGTGTGATCTAGGGTGGACCGTAGGAGGCTTATGAAAGCAAAATCTGTTCATTCGCGGTTCCTGAGAAAACCACGAACAACCATAAGCTTTGGGTGGAAAAAGTACCGATTGTGGTCATGGCCACTTCTGTAATTTTCATTCATGGCAAATCATCGACATTGTTACCATATGTTCTTAAGATATGTTTCTCGCGGAACTTCAAAAATGTTCAATTGTGTGTGAAATCTTATGGGACTTAACTGCTAAGGTCATCAGTCCCTAAGCTTGCACACTACTTAATCTAAATTATCCTAAGGACAAACACACACACCCATGGCCGAGGGAGGACTCGAACCTCCGCCGGGACCAGCCGCACAGTCCATGACTGCAGCACCCGAGGCCGCTCGGCTAATCCCGCGCGGCTCGGGGAATTTCAAAAATTTTGTTGGTGGCATTATCCATCTCCGAGGTCCAGAGGTATATAGTTACCGTTCTTATGCACGTAAAATATTTAGGTATTACCTAGTCTGAGGCGTAAAAGTAATTTTAACTCACGCAATGAACACGTGGCAAGGGTTCTATAGTGATCACAAGGGCGGTGAGGTCAGCATTTTTTCGATAATAAAACTTTATGATGCGTTTTCTCTGTATAATGGGCATTTCACGCCTGTACAGATATGCTCAAAGTGGTACTCCCGTCACAAAAACGTGCTACAACCGATCTCAACGTATCCGGTAATGACTGAAAATGACTGCCAAAAATTATGTAAAACTGGAGAGCTAGTATATCTAGGAAAATATTTGTAATAATACTTTTACTCTTTTAAGATACAAATCATATGTCGCGAGTTTTGTTTTCGATGAATTGCAATCGATGAGCTACGTATCCAGAAAAAATGCGAACAAAACAATGTGTGTTAACTATATATTATATATATACTGATGTGTTGTGCGTCGCAGTATATGAATAAACTGTCAAAACTTTACTGACATACAGAATTTGCTTTACATAAGAAATACACTTTGTTGTACAAGAAAAAGAAGGAAACCAATGGAGAAATGCTTCTGTCGCTGAAGACATGTGACAGAAAACCCGTTACAGAGAAACAGTAACCTCAATCCAAACTATAAATTTTGGCACATGAACATATTCGCGTTTTTTTGTGCTGGAAGAGAGTAGCAGAGAGACAATGACCGTGGAATAGAGAGGAGAGAATGCCAATGGGAGAGAAAGAGAGAGGAGACAGTGATGGCGGGAGACAAAATTTGGCAGTGAAAGAAAAATATGGATGAAGACAACAGCAGTGGGAGCCAAAGACAGAGGAGGCATTGATAGTCAGTGTGAGACACTGTTAGCAAAAGAGAAAAAGAGTTGAGAGAAGATAGAAGCAGTGGGAGCAAAAGTGAGAGGAGACAGTGGAAATGAAAAATACAGATGAGTGGAGACCATACATGGGCTTGGGGTGTCTGGTTCCTGCCAGATCGGCGAACGTTAAGACGTAAGTGTGGGGGAGGGCGCATTTTGAACAGAAATATTAAACACGTGAGTGTAGGAAAAAAATAAAGGTTGGACCTCTCATAATTTTTGAGCTGCTGAGGTATGGTGGATACAGTATCGGCCGCCACCCGGTCGGCACAGCTGCCACTGCGGGATGCAGGCGTTGCCACGAAAGTTTACGCCGCTGCCAATGATATGCAAGCAGCCCGTCTCCGTAACTCCAGCTTCTGGCCTACTGAAGTTGAAACATGGATGCACAGAGCGCTATTTTTGTGTGTTTGCCATTTCATAACATTTATAGACTCTCATAACGACCAGGGCTCGTTATCTATGGAATAGTCAATGTTAGCAACTGTAACTGCAAAAAAAAAAAAAAAAAAAAACAAGGCTCTGAGCGCTATGGGACTTAATATCTGAGGTCAACAGTCCCCTAGAACTTAGAACTACTTAAACCGAACTAACCTAAGGACATCACACACATCCATGCCCGAGACAGGATTCGAACCTGCGACCGTAGCGGTCGCGCGGTTCCACACTGAAACCCCTAGAACCGCTAGCCCACAACGGCCGGCACTGTCACTGAAAGTTCAGCAAACAAAGTTGTGTATTATTTTTACTATATTTAGATGTGGAATAATTTAATATCTGAATACTCTGTCCGCATACCGCTTCGGTTCCTTGTTCCTGTATCCACTTAAAAACCACAAAGTGAGCGAGAAGTTACAACAGTGGATACATTGGCAGTGGAAATGGAAGACAAAAGGAGACAGCATTAGTCAGAAAGGTGACACTGACTGTGGAGTATACTGTATATCGTGGGAGAAAAAGGAGACAGTGGGAGAGAGACGTATATAGACAGTCGTAGTGAAGGAAGATGCTTAGTATGAAGGCTTAACTAGAGAGAGAGAGAGACAGAGAGAGAGATTAGGTAACACGAATTAGAGTGTTTTGTGTTAAAAGAGCGCGAATATGTCAAGAAGGCGGATTGAAAGTAGAGGCAGCTGATTCTCCACTTTTCTGTCGGAGTCTTTTTGTACTTTTTGCACTTTGACAGAATCATTTTTCCACTGGTGTACATATGTTTAATTTTGATTGCAGACCTGAACTTACCCTCAATCGTGTGAACCCTTTAGTTGTCCAGTCCACGCAGAGGTACCTTTGCAGCCAGTTTGTGCCGCATAAGCTAATCAATTTTGTTGGTGAAAGTTATTTATTTAGTATTTAAGACATGAACTTTTGTTTGTTAAAATGGATTTATAAAAAAAAATTTTTGCAAATAAAACAAGGTTGAACATGACCATAAAATAAAACACCGAACCAGGAAACCCACTTACACAATAATGTTCACATCGTCGACCTCGTTCACTTCCAAACACACTGAGATGACAAATGTGATGAGACACCTCCTAATACCGTCTCGGACCTTCTTTTTCCTGGCGTAGTGCAGCTACTCGATGAGGCGTGGACCCAAGAAGTCGTTGGAAGTCAAGTGCAGAAATATTGAGCGATGCTACCTCTATAGCCGTCAGTAATTGCGAAAGTGTTGCTGGTGGAGGTTTCAAAAAAATGGTTCAAATGGCTCTGAGCTTTATGGGACTTAACATCTGAGGTCATCAGTCCCCTGGAACTTAGAACTACTTAAACCTAACTAACCTAAGGACATCACACACATCCATGCCCGAGGCAGGATTCACACCTGCGATCGTAGCAGTCGCGCGGTTCCGGACTACAGCGCCTAGAACCGCATGGCCACCATGGCCGGCGTGGAGGATTTTGTGCATGAATTAACCTCTCCATTTCGTCCCATAAATTTTCGATAGGATTCATGTCGGGTGATTTAGGTATCCAAATCATTCACTCGAAACTTCCAGAATATCCTTCAAACCAATCACGAACATTTGTGACCCAGCGACATGGCGCATTGTTATCCACAAAAATTCCATCGTTGTTCGGGATCATTAAGTCTATGAATGGTTGCAAATCATCTACAAGTAGCGGAACATAACGACTTCCAATTAATGATCGGTTCAGTTGGAACAGAGAACCGATTCCATGCTAACACAGCCCACACCATTATGGAGCCACCAATAGCTTCCACAGTGCCTTGTTGACAACTTGGTCACATGGCTTCATAGGGTGTGGTACTATACTCGAACCCTACCATCAGCACTTACTAATTAAAATCGGGACTCATCTGAGCAGGCCTTAGTTTTCTAGTCTCCTAGGGTCCAACAGATAAGATCATGAGGCCAGGAGAGGTGCTGCCGCCGATATGGTGCTGTTAGCAAAGGCACTCGCGTCGGCCGTCTGCTGCCATAGTCCATCAACGACAGATTCAGCCATATTGCTGTAACAATAGTTTCTTCGTACGTTCCTTATTGATTTCTGCTGTTATTCCACGCAATGTTGCTTGTCTGTCAGTAACGACAACTCTATGCAAACAACTCCGCTCTCGTTAAGTGAAGGCTGTCGGCCACAGCATTGTCCTCAGTCAGAGGTAATGCTAGCAATTTGGTATTCTGAGCACATTCTCGATACTGTCAATCTCGGAATACTGAATTCTCTGACGATATCCGAAACGGAATGTCCCATGCGTCCCTCCAACTACACTACTGGCCATTAAAATTGCTACACCACGAAGATGACGTGCTACAGACGTGAAATTTAACCGAAATGAGGAAGATGATGTGATGTGCAAATGATTACATTTTCAGAGCGTTCACACAAGGTTGGCGCCGGTAGCGACACCTACAACGTGCTGATACGAGGAAAGTTTCCAACCGATTTCTCATACGCAAACACCAGCTGACCGGCGTTGTCTGGTTAAACGTTGTTGTAATGCCTCGTGTAAGGAGGAGAAATGCGTACCATCACGTTTCCGACTTTGATAAAAGTCGGATTGTAGCCTATCGCGATTGCGGTTTATCGTATCGCGTCATTGCTGCTCGCGTTGGTCGAGATCCAATGACTGTTAGCAGAATATGGAATCGGTGAGTTCAAGAAGGAATACAGAACGCCGTGCTGGATCCCAACGGCCTCGTATCACTAGCAGTCGAGATGACAGAAATCTTATCCGCATGGCTGTAACGGATCGTGTAGCCACGTCTCGATCCCTGATGGGGACGTATGGGGACGTATGCGAGACAAAAACCATCTGCACGAACAGTTCGACGACGTTTGCAGCAGCATGAACTATAAGCTCGGAAACCATGGCTGCGGTTACCTTTGACGCTGCATCACAGACAGGAGCGCTAGCGATGGTGTACTCAACGACGAACCTGGGTGCACGAATGGTAAAACGTCATTTTTTCGGATGAATTCAGGTTCTGTTTACAGCATTATGATGGTCGCATCCGTGTTTGGCGACATCGCGGTGAACGCACATTGGAAACGTGTATTCGTCATCGCCATACTGACGTATTATCTGGCGTGATGGTATGGGGTACCATTGGTTACACGTGTCGGTCACCTCTTGTTCGTATCGACGGCACTTAGAACAGTGGACGTTACATTTCAGATGTGTTACGGCCCGTGGTTGTACCCTTCATCCGATCCCTGCGAAACCCCATATTTCAGCAGGATAATGCACGACCGCATGTTGCAGGTCCTCTACGGGCCTTTCTGGATAGAGAAAATGTTCGACTGATGCCCTGGCCAGCACATTCTCCAGATCCCTCACCAACTGAAAACGTGTGTTCAATGGTGGCCGACCAACTGGCTCGTGACAATACGCCAGTCACTACTCTTTATGAATTGTGGTATCGTGTTGAAGGTGCATGGGCAGCTGTACCTGTACACGCCATCCAAGCTCGCTTTGACTCAACGCCCAGGCGTATTAAGGCCGTTATTACGGCCAGAGGTGGTTGTTCTGGGTACTGATTTCTCAGGATCTATGCACCCAAGTTGCGTGAAAATGTAATCACATGTCAGTTGTAGTATAATATATTTGTCCAATGAATTCCCGTTTATTATGTGTATTTCTACTTGGTGTAGCAATTTTATTGGCCAGTAGTGTACCATTTCGTCTTCGAGGCCGGTTACTTCCCCTCTTGCGGCCACAGTCACGTCCGAAACCTCATCAGATGAATCACTTCTTACAAATGACAGCTCCGCCAGTGCATTGACTTTTAATACCATGCGTACGCCATACTAACACCATCTGTGTATGAGCATGTCACTACCCCATGACTTCGGTACTGCGCCCACATGCTGCGGGACGCTCCAACAGTGGGTATGACGAGAAAGAAACGTACCTTTATGATGTGGCAGGAAAGCCTCCTGGCTGCGTGACAGTGCTGCGGGTTCTGCAGGGTTCGAAGCCGGCGCTGCACCAGCTCCGCAGTCTGCTCCGCCAGCCGGCGCCTGCTCTGGTCTCGCCCGTCCAGCCGCCACAGCTCGCTCAGGTCCGACACCAGAAGTCTGCACAGTAACACGGCCGATTCGGCTGGCTCCGCACAGAAGGCAACTCACAAGCGATTCTGCGAGTGGTGAGGCACTGTAATGGGAAACATTCTCCCTCCCCTCGCTACCTTCCACTTCAGTGGGGTGAGAGGTACTGGCGATCAGAAAAATATTGTCCTCCTAGTATGCTTAATCGTCGGCCTTGATGGGTTCTGCCGTGCTTGAATATCCGCGGTTTAATTGCTATACTTTTCGTTCATTGGTTCGTTATACAGGGTGGTCCAATGATAGTGACCGGGCCAAATATCCCACGAAATAAGCATCAAACGAAAAAACTACAAAGCGCGAAACTCGTCCGTCTAGCTTGAAGGGGGAAACCAGATGACGCTATGCTTGGCCCGCTAGATGGGGCTGCCATAGTCAAACGAAAGTCAACTGCGTTTTCAAAAATAGGAACCCCCATTTTTTATTACACATTCGTGTAGCACGTGAAGAAATATGAATGTTTTATTTGGACCACTGTTTTCGCTTTGTAATAGATGGCGCTGTAATAGTCACAAACGTTTAGGTACGTGGTATCACGTAACATTCCGCCAGTGCGAACGGTACTTGCGTCGTGATACATTACCCGTGTTAAATTGGACCGTTTACCAATTGCGGAAAAGGTCGATGTCGTGTTGATGTATGGCTATTGTGATCAAAATTCCCAACGGGCGCGTGCTATGTATGCTGCTTGGTATCCTGGACGACATCATCCAAGTGTTCGGACAGTTCGATGGATAGTTACGTTATTTAAGAAGACAGGAAGTGTTCAGCCACATGTGAAACGTCAACCACGACCTGCAACAAATGATGATGCCCAGGTAGGTATTTTACCTGCAGTTGCGGCTAATCCGCACTTCAGTAGCAGACAAATTGCGCTAGAATCGGGAATCTCAATAACGTCGGTGTTGAGAATGCTACATAAACATCCGTACCATATTTCTATGCACCAGTAATTGCATGGCGACGACTCTGAATGTCGTGTACAGTTCTGCCACTGGGCACAAGAGAAATTACGGGACGATGACAGATTTTTTGCACGCGTTCTATTTAGCATCGAAGCGTCATTCACCAACAAAAAATGGCTCTGAGCACTATGGGACTTAACTTTTAAGGTCATCAGTCCCCTAGAACTCAGCACTACTTAAACCTAACTAACCTAAGGACATCACACACATCCATGCCCGAGGCAGGATTCGAACCTGCGACCGTAGCGGTCGCTCGGTTCCAGACTGAAGCGCCTAGAGCCACTCGGCCACACCGGCTGGCAATGAACGCATTAATCACTAACTATACAACCTCTTGTTGTTCATATATTGTACCCTTGTTCTGAAGAGAGCAGTGCTTGATGTTCTGTATGATTAGCGACATCTCTCTTCTGATCATTCACAAATGACACGCTTTGGTAAACTGTCATGGTTGTAGGATTAAGATCAACTGGCAAGCTAGCTCAGGTTTCGCAGACAGAGCCTCACCTGCTAATCTCCTTGGCATCTTCTTTGTCTGCTGCAGCCACCCTCTTCGCAGTTCTCTCCAGGCGCACCCGCAGCTCCTCATAGTGAAGGTAAGAGTCTGCAACCACAGATGTACGAGGGTAATGCCAAAGTACGGTCTCTAAGGCGCTAGGGCCACAGGGAAACTGTTTGTGTGGCTGTTGGCCACACAGATATTTTTCCGTGGTCCTTTTGCTCTCTGCTCCCGCTGGAGGTTTCAGGCTTGGCTTCGCAGCCACATGTACACTCCTGGAAATGGAAAAAAGAACACATTGACACCGGTGTGTCAGACCCACCATACTTGCTCCGGACACTGCGAGAGGGCTGTACAAGCAATGATCACACGCACGGCACAGCGGGCACACCAGGAACCGCGGTGTTGGCCGTCGAATGGCGCTAGCTGCGCAGTATTTGTGCACCGCCGCCGTCAGTGTCAGCCAGTTTGCCGTGGCATACGGAGCTCCATCGCAGTCTTTAACACTGGTAGCATGCCGCGACAGCGTGGACGTGAACCGTATGTGCAGTTGACGGACTTTGAGCGAGGGCGTATAGTGGGCATGCGGGAGGCCGGGTGGACGTACCGCCGAATTGCTCAACACGTGGGGCGTGAGGTCTCCACAGTACCTCGATGTTGTCGCCAGTGGTCGGCGGAAGGTGCACGTGCCCGTCGACCTGGGACCGGACCGCAGCGACGCACGGATGCACGCC
The DNA here is from genome assembly GCF_021461395.2 of Schistocerca americana. Lineage (NCBI taxonomy): Eukaryota > Metazoa > Arthropoda > Insecta > Orthoptera > Acrididae > Schistocerca > Schistocerca americana. Next base: position 156,414,765 of record NC_060119.1, on the reverse strand, counting down.
AAGACCGTAGGATCCTACGCAGTGCCGTAGGGGACTGCACCGCCACTTCCCAGCAAATTAGGGACACTGTTGCTCCTGGGGTATCGGCGAGGACCATTCGCAACCGTCTCCATGAAGCTGGGCTACGGTCCCGCACACCGTTAGGCCGTCTTCCGCTCACGCCCCAACATCGTGCAGCCCGCCTCCAGTGGTGTCGCGACAGGCGTGAATGGAGGGACGAATGGAGACGTGTCGTCTTCAGCGATGAGAGTCGCTTCTGCCTTGGTGCCAATGATGGTCGTATGCGTGTTTGGCGCCGTGCAGGTGAGCGCCACAATCAGGACTGCATACGACCGAGGCACACAGGGCCAACACCCGGCATCATGGTGTGGGGAGCGATCTCCTACACTGGCCGTACACCACTGGTGATCGTCGAGGGGACACTGAATAGTGCGCGGTACATCCAAACCGTCATCGAACCTATCGTTCTACCATTCCTAGACCGGCAAGGGAACTTGCTGTTCCAACAGGACAATGCACGTCCGCATGTATCCCGTGCCACCCAACGTGCTCTAGAAGGTGTAAGTCAACTACCCTGGCCAGCAAGATCTCCGGATCTGTCCCCCATTGAGCATGTTTGGGACTGGATGAAGCGTCGTCTCACGCGGTCTGCACGTCCAGCACGAACGCTGGTCCAACTGAGGCGCCAGGTGGAAATGGCATGGCAAGCCGTTCCACAGGACTACATCCAGCATCTCTACGATCGTCTCCATGGGAGAATAGCAGCCTGCATTGCTGCGAAAGGTGGATATACACTGTACTAGTGCCGACATTGTGCATGCTCTGTTGCCTGTGTCTATGTGCCTGTGGTTCTGTCAGTGTGATCATGTGATGTATCTGACCCCAGGAATGTGTCAATAAAGTTTCCCCTTCCTGGGACAATGAATTCACGGTGTTCTTATTTCAATTTCCAGGAGTGTAATATAGGTCCGGTTAGCCACAACAGAAATACGAGAGTAATGCCAAAAGTAAGGTCTCTAAAGCACAATGGCCGCAGGGGAACTGTTTGTGTGACTGTTGGCGACACTGTTTTTCTTTCCGTGCTCCTTCCACTCTCTACTCCCGTTGGAGCTTTCAGGCTTGGCTTCGCAGCCACTTGTAATGGAGGTCCGGTTAGCCACTACCGCCAGGTGCAATGCTAGCGTACTTATTCGGTTTCTGAGTGCAAAAGGCGGTAAACGAGTCGACATTCATGGACAGTTGACGGAAGTGTACGGAGAGTTGTGTATGGATGTCAAAAGTGTCCGCAAGTAGTTCAAAAATGGTTCAAATGGCTCTGAGCACTATGGGACTTAACATCTATGGTCATCAGTCCCCTAGAACTTAGAACTACCTAAACCTAACTAACCTAAGGACATCACACAACACCCAGCCATCACGAGGCAGAGAAAATCCCTGACCCCGCCGGGAATCGAACCCGGGAACCCGGGCGTGGGAAGCGAGAACGCTACCGCACGACCACGAGATGCGGGCTGTCCGCAAGTAGAGTAGAGAGTTTGCAGGTGGTCTTACTGAAATTCATAAGGAGGAAAGAAGCGGGAGACCGCCATTGTCCGAAGAGACAATCACAGAGGTGGAACAAATCGTGCTTCAAGGTCGGCGGATTACTCTCGATGAACTCTGCAATGTTCTTACTGAGGTGTCTCGAAGCATCATACACCGGACTTTGCCCGCAATGTTGAAATTTCAGAAGCTGTGCGCAAGATGGGTTCCAAGAATGCTCACTGAAGACCACAAACGGCAACGCATTGAAAATTCCCAAAAATTTCTTCAACCCTATGCAAATTGATAAGGACATCCTTTCGGATTCAGTAGTCGCGGTGATAAAACCTAGGCTTTACACTTCACATAAGAGACAAAACAACGACCTCTTGAGTGGTGGCAATCCGATTCGCTCAAGCCAAGAAAATTTAACAGAGCACAACGTGCCGGTAAAATCAATGACAACCGTGTTCTGGGATAGAAAGGAGATGTTTTTGTTCGACTTCATAGATCCTGGGGCAACACTAAGTGCCGACAGGCGTTGCCAGACACTGAGGAAACTCAGAATGACGGTTTAGGAAAGAAGAGGCATGTTGAGCAAGGCTATAAGCATTCTCCAAGACCAAGCTTGCGCCCATATTCCCCGTCAAAATGTGGATCTTCTCCAACAGTTTGGTCGGGACACCATCACCTGCCCACCCAACAGTCCGGACTTAGTGCCCTGTGACTGCCGTTTGTTTTCCAAGTTGAAAGAACACTTCTACGGAAAGCTCTTCAGTGACGACGACTGGGTGAAAGATGAGGTCCGACGCTTCTTCAATAGCACGGCGGCGGGCTGGTGTGACATGTGGGTACAGAAACTGCTAAAGAGTTTACAGAAATCATAGAACGAAATGCGATTATGTGTAAAAACAGGAAAATAATCAAACTCCAAACCAATCTACAACTTATTGTAAGTAAACGTTTGTTTGTATTTTTTTTTAAATTGGAGACTTACTTTTGGGATCACCATCATATCCGCCGAATATTGTCGTATCTGTCATCCGCCAATCCTGGTGCCAATGCTGTGTGAGTTACTACAGGAGTAACAAAAGCGACAGCAACTATATCGCTATTTTTCTACGAAACCACTGATTATCTGAATGTAACTTTTTCTCCGAGGACAAGTTATACTTTCCACTGTTGTGTTAGACAAAGTCTGTAAAACCATTTTTACTGGATTAAAACACTCTTGGGTGTCGAACACGACAGAGACCACAATATTTTACACCAAAACCAATGCTTAGATTCAGTGTTAATGCTAGAAATCCATACTAAAGACTTTCTGTGTTGTAGGAATTGCGACGTCTTTAATGCAAAAATTTTTAACAGCATTTGCGGACCCTGTTAATGGCTTGATTACAACTTTGGTGATTAACATCTACTTAATAATGTTTTTCTGTTCATGCTGAAAAATGCATTAGTAAACGGAAGCATCTAGTTAAATGTTCAAACTATGTTACAGTCAAGACCTCTCTTCCCGTCGACTCTCGTTACTGATCAGTAACTCTTTATTTATTTCACACACATGCGTCTATTCCTTCTATCGAAACTTCAGCTCTCACTAAACTCTCCCAGTAATTTGCAAACTTCTCTCTATTATGTCTCTTTCGTTTACATTAGATGTCCGTCGTTACCCACTGTCTAAAGAATGAATTTGACACTTCTCCACACAAAACAGAACCTCCCACATTCATAACAGCTCGAGAATGTGATTCCAGTCCATGACTAGTAATCAATATTCGGCCCTAATCCTCCTTGGAGACGAAGAGCATAGTGTGGCCAGTCTTGCTGCCGTTTTGATGGCATCTACCACCCCTTCATAGTTTGTGTCTACCTCTTCGTCTCTAAATACGTGAATACTGCCCAATTACACAATAAGCTATATTTAATATTTTGTTTTCTGGTTCTACAGCATTTCCCCACTGTTTCTTCCAAAACTATGGTTACATTTCCACGGGCATTTCATGTCAGTGTTTCCTGTTGATGGATTTCTGCAGGTGTCTTTCCTGCCTGTATACAGACACTGGTAAACAAACTTCTAAATAAACAGAGCTTCTGATAATAGATAAAGAAACAAATCATAGTTATATAGACAGATATATGCTGAATGAAGCCCATTTGGCAGCCAAGAGCTCAATGCATGAAGCCTACAATAGCTACCGCAGCAAAATCTTATCGAAAAACCTCTCACAAAACCCAAACCTATTTTCGTCATATGTAGAGGCTGTCTATGGCACTAAAAGTAGTGGTTAATGTAGATACCAGGCATGGGCAACCTTTGCTGATCAGCGCACATAATTCACAAAATTAAGCACGCGGCCTGCCTCCTCATACGACGCTATAGCAGCGCTCCTAGCGCATGAATTCAAAACTATAGCGTCACTGATGTCAATATTTTTGGGTAAGGCACCGATGTGAATAGTAACCTTTTCCAGGCACGCCATGGCTCCAAAATATGCCTCAAACGTTTTTGAGAGTACATGCATTTTAGGTTCAACCCCTCTTCAGATGTTTATACACGGTGTTACAAAAAGGTACGGCCAAACTTTCAGGAAACATTCCTCACACACAAATAAAAAAAAAATGTTATGTGGGCATGTATCCGGAAACGCTTACTTTCCATGTTAGAGCTCATTTTATTACTTCTCTTCAAATCACATTAATCATGGAATGGAAACACACAGCAACAGAACGTCCCAGCGTGGCTTCAAACACTTTGTTACAGGAAATGTTCAAAATGTCCTTCGTTAGCGAGGACACATGCATCCACCCTCCGTCGCATGGAATCCCTGATGCGCTGATGCAGCCCTGGAGAATGGCGTATTGTATCACAGCCGTCCACAATACGAGCACGAAGAGTCTCTACATTTGGTACCGGGGTTGCGTAGACGAGAGCTTTCAAATGCCCCCATAAATGAAAGTCAAGAGGGTTGAGGTCAGGAGAGCGTGGAGGCCATGGAATTGGTCCGCCTCTACCAATCCATCGGTCACCGAATCTGTTGTTGAGAAGCGTACGAACACTTCTATTGAAATTTGCTGGAGCTCCATCGTGCACGAACCACATGTTGTGTCGTACTTGTAAGGGCACATGTTCTAGCAGCACAGGTAGAGTATCCCGTATGAAATCATGATAACGTGCTCCATTGAGCGTAGGTGGAAGAACATGGGGCCCAATCAAGACATCACCAACAATGGCTGCCCAAACGTTCATAGAAAATCTGTGTTGATGACATGATTGCACAATTGCGTGCGGATTCTCGTCAGCCCACACATGCTGATTGTGAAAATTTACAATTTGATCACGTTGGAATGAAGCCTCTTCTGTAAAGAGAACATTTGCACTGAAATGAGGATTGACACATTGTTGGATGTACCATTCGCAGAACTGTACCCGTGGAGGCCAATCAGCTGCTGATAGTGCCTGCACACGCTGTACATGGTACGAAAACAACTGGTTCTCCCGTAGCACTCTCCATACAGTGGCGTGGTAAACGTTACCTTGTACAGCAGCAACTTCTCTGACGCTGACATTAGGGTTATCGTCAACTGCACGAAGAACTGTCTCGTCCATTGCAGGTGTCCTCGTCGTTCCAGGTCTTTCCCAGTCGCGAGTCATAGGCTGGAATGTTCCGTGCTCCCTAAGATGCCGATCAATTGCTTCGAACGTCTTCCTGTCGGGACACCTTCGTTCTGGAAATCTGTCTCGATACAAACGTACCGCGCCACGGCTAACCTGTTGATGCTACGTACTGGTGTGCTTGATGCTAGTACTGTAGAGCAATGAGTCGCATGTCAACACAAGCACCGAAGTCAACATTACCTTCATTCAATTGGGCCAACTGGCGGTGAATCGAGGCAGTACAGTACATACTGACGAAACTAAAATGAGCTCTAACATTGAAATTAAGCGTTTCCGGTCACATGTCCACATAGCATCTTTTCTTTATTTGTGTGTGAGGAATGTTTCCTGAAAGTTAGGCGGTACCTTTTTGTAACACCCTGTATACACATCAAAGAAAGTTTTGCATCGCCCCCGTTCCCAGAACTCCTGAAGACAGACGTAGACTGTGGAAATTGTATCACAGACACATACCCTCTGACTGTTTAGAGATGTCCCTAAACCCACCCAAAGATGTAAACAACCATGCATGAGCAACGCCTGTTAGCCGGAGGGCATCCGACAGCCGATAAGTTCCAGTTATTACACCAGAAAGGAGGTACACGGCTCGTATGTCTGTAGTTGAACCATGCTTAGATGCTCAATACCGCGATTTGATCGCGTATGAGCCGGCCGAAGTGGCCGTGCGGTTAAAGGCGCTGCAGTCTGGAACCGCAAGACCGCTACGGTCGCAGGTTCGAATCCTGCCTCGGGCATGGATGTTTGTGATGTCCTTAGGTTAGTTAGGTTTAACTAGTTCTAAGTTCTAGGGGACTAATGACCTCAGCAGTTGAGTCCCATAGTGCTCAGAGCCATTTGAACCATTTTTTTTGATCGCGTATGCATCGTTATTTTGTGCCAGGACGGGCTCTCAAGAAGGGAAGTGTCCATCCGTATCGGAGTGAACAAAACCGATGTTTTTCGGACATGAAGGAGACACAGAGAGACAGAAACTGTCGATGACATGCCTTGCCCAGGCTTCCAACGGGCTACTACTGCAGTCAATGACCGCTACCTACGGATTATGGCTCGGAGGAACCCTAACAGCAACGCCACCATGTTGAATAATGCATTTCGTGCAGCCACAGGACGTCGTGTTACGACTCAAATTATGCGCAATAGGCTGCATGATGCGCAACTTCACTCCTGACGTCCATGGAGAGGTCCATCTTTGCAATCACGACACCATACAGCGCGGTACAGATGGGCCCAACAATATGCCGAATGGACCGCTCAGGATTGCCATCACGTTCTCTTCACCGATGTGTGTCGCATTTGCCTTCAACCAGACAATCGTCAGAGACGTGTTTGGAGGCAACCCGGTCAGGCTGAACGCCTTAGACACACTGTCCAGCGAGTGCAGGAAGGGGGAGGTTTCCTGATGATTTCGGGTGGCATTATGTGGGGCCGAAGTACGACGCTGGTGGTCATGGAAGGAGCTGTAACGGCTGTACGATACGTGAATGCCATCTTCCGATCGATAGTGCAACCTTATCGGCAGCATATTGGCGAGGTAATCGTCTTCATGGACGACATTTCGCTCCCCTATCGTGCACATCTTGTGAATGACTTCCTTCAAGATAACGACATCGCTCGACTAGAGTGGCCAGCATGTTCTCCAGACATGAACCCTATCGCACATGCCTGGAATAGATTGAAAAGGGCTGTTTATGGACGACATGACCCATCAACCACTCTGAGGGACTTACGCCGAATTGCCGTTGATGACTGCGACAATCTGGACCAACAGTGCCTTGATGAACTTGTGGATGGTATACCACGACGAATATAGTCATGCATCAATGCAAGAGGATGCCATATTGGCAATTAGAGATACCGGTATGTACAGCAGTCTGGGCAACCACCTCTGAGGGTATCGCAGTATGATGGTACAACATGCAGTGTGAGGTTTTCATGAGCAATAAAAGGGGCGAAAATGGTGTTTATGTTGATCTCTATTTCAATTTTCTGTACAGGTTCGGGAACTCTCGGAACCGAAGTGATGCAAAACTTTTTTTGATGTGTGAATTTATTTCAGCGTCGTGAACATTGTATCTTTGCTTACTACGTTTCACAGTAGCTGTGTTGAAAACATCCGCTGGAAAATAGCGCAACGCCATTCGTAAAGAAACAATCTTCATGACACATAAATAAATATAACTTCTGAAGATGTGTTCAAGGCATCTTGAAATATATAAAAGAAAATTAAATGTCTAAAAAAATCAACCGATTGCAACTAATTCATTATCAATTGCCTTCAACGTTCTAATACGTCCATAGTGGACGGATTTATTTTTCTAATATTAATACGAGAAAGAAGAGAAAAACAAAATACAACAACGAGAGAGTCAGTCCCAGTCGATAACTAACTAGGAGTAATTTAACGAATTTCTTCCGCAGGCCGGAATGAATGCAATCCCGGACTGGATCCGCTGGTTGCCCACCCTTGCTCTAAACTCTCAGGGACGACGTAAGAACTGAAGTGAAGGCAGAAGTTTCAAAGCAGAAATACCTGAACTACGTTTTCAAAAGTTCCTTTACGAAGATACATGCAGGTGTACTTCTTGGTTTACATTTTTGAGTCATCAGTCTTCTGAATGGTTTGATGCGGCCCGCCACGAAATTCCTGTCTTGTATCAACCTCTTCATCTAGAAGTAGCACTAGCCACCTGTGTCCTGACACATTTGCTAGATGTATTCCAATCTCTGTCTTCCTCTACAGTTTTTACCCACTACAGATCCCTCTAGTATTATGGATGTAGCCCGCATCTCGTGGTCGTGCGGTAGCGTTCTCGCTTCCCACGCCCGGGTTCCCGGGTTCGATTCCCGGTGGGGTCAGGGATTTTCTCTGCCTCGTGATGGCTGGGTGTTGTGTGCTGTCCTTAGGTTAGTTAGGTTTAAGTAGTTCTAAGTTCTAGGGGCCTGATGACCATAGATGTTAAGTCCCATAGTGCTCAGAGCCATTTGAACCATTTATTATGGATGTTACTCCTTAATATCTTAATAGATGTCCTATCATCCTGTCCCTTCTCTTTGTCACTGTTTTCCACATTTTTCTTTCCTCTCCGAGTCTATGCAGAATCTCCTCATTCCTTACTTTATCAGCCCACTTAATTTTCATCATTCTTCTGTAGCGCCGCATCTCAAACGCATCGATTCTTTTTTGTACCGGTTTTCCTACAGCCGGTGTTTCACTACCATGCAACGCTGTGCTCCAAATATCCATTCTCAGAAATTTCTTCCTGAAATTAAGGAATGTGTTTGATACTATTACTCTTCTCTTGGCCCGGAATGCCCTTTTTCACAGTGTCCTCCTTGCTCCGTCCGCCATGAGTTATTATGCTGCCTAGGTAGGTTTTACTTCACCTACTTCGTGATCACCAATCATAATGTTAAGTTTCTTGCTGTCCTCGTTCTGTTGCTTCTCCTCACTTTCGTTTTTCTTCGGTTTACCCTAAATCCATATTTTGTACTCGGTACACAGTTCATTCTATTCAGCAGATCCTGCAATTCTTCTTGACTTTCACTGAGGATAGGAATGTTTTCAGCAAATCTTATCATTGACATCCTTTCACTTTGTGTTTTAATTCCATTCTTGAACCTTTCTTTAATTTCCATCGTTGTTGCTTCGATGTGTAGATTGAACAGTAGGGGCGAAAGACCCTGTCATACATCCATTTTAATCCGAGCGCTTCGTTCGTGGTCTTCCACTCTTATTGTTCCCTGTTGGTTCTTGTGCTTAGTCTATATTATCCGTGTTTCCCTATAACTTACCCCACCCTGTCTTACATCCTTTTAATCCGAGTGTTTCGTTCGTGGTCTTCCACTCTTATTGCTCCGTCTTATTTCTTGTGCGTAGTCTGCATTATCCTTGTTTCCCTATAACTTACCCCAGTTTTTCTCAAACTTCGGAACTTCATGCACCATTTGACATTGTCGAATGCTTTTTCCAGGTTGACAAAGCCTAAGAACGTGTCTCGATTTTTCTTTAGCCTTGCTGCCACTGTCAACCGCAACGTCAGAACTGCCTCTGTGGTTCCTTTACCTTTCGTAAAGCCAAACTAATCGTAATCTAACAGATCCCCAGATTTCTTTTCCATTCTCCTGTATATTATTCTTGTCAGCAACTTGTATGCATGAGCTGTTAAGCTGTTTGTACGATAATTCTCGCCCTTTTCGGCTCTCGCAAGCTTACCGTACTGGTAGCCAATTACTGCTGCATACGCTGAGAGAGAGCGTTGTAGCCGATACGAGATACTTGTCATCTGATTTCTCCAAAACCATTAGGCGAAAAACATTGATTTTTATACATCTTACAGTCCGATGTCTTCACTCGATAAAGAACTGAATTTCTTTCCTTTATCCGCCATACTTACTGCACTGCATCAAATTAAGTAAGGTTTTGAAAAATTACAAACGTACTGCGTAAATTTTGTGTATGGTTGATTTTAGCTAGCAGAATACGTTGAATGAAATGTAGATAAGATATCGATATTTTATTTAAAATTGAGAGCAGAGCGACATCTGATTTCATCCGAGTTATTGCGCTTGATATCTGATCGATGGTCGCTCTTGACGCGGCGGTTCCCATCATTGTGCATCGCGAATCATGTGGTCATAGCAGTAGTCATATATCATAAACGATTCAAGATGTCGAAAAGAGGTTTTTGCAGTTGACAGCACACAATGAGGCGCATACGTTGTCTGATAAATACCCGAAACTTTATCATTCGCCAAGATGTGGAAGTAATTCTTCCGCAGCAGTGAGACGTTGGCGACTCAGGACGCATAGCACTGAAGTAAAACCAAAGTGGCACGCGTATACACATCCACAGCGCCTGAAAATGTCACAGCAAGACGTGTGTGCTCGCTCACAGCAGCAAAAGGGATAAACAAGAACGCAGGGCCTGACGCGATCCCTGCAGATACAATATAGAAGTTGCAGCTGAGTTACCTCCGGTTTAACCATAATATAATATAGGCCGCTTTAACAAAAAGATGTGTCCAGTGACTGGAAAAAAGCACAGGTCACACCTTTTTATACAATAACTGTCGTCTAAGACTGCTAGTGGGTTAAAATGGTTCTGGGCACTATGGGACTTAATGTCTGAGGCCATCAGTCCCCTAGAACTTAGAACTACGTAAACCTAACTAACCTAACGACATCACACACATCCATGCCCGAGGCAGGATTCGAACCTGCGACCGTAGCAGTCGCTCGGTTGCAGACTGAAGCGCCAAGAACCGCTCTGCCACCACGGCCGACTCTAACACTGTCATCTAATCTCACCGAAATCCAGGTGTTGTATAGTCTTAGAACATAACCTAATCTTAAACATAATGAGATATCCCGAATGAAATGATCCGGCATGGATTCCAATAATATCGATCACACCGCGCTGCGAAATTCAGTTTCACAGCACGGTTGCCTTCCTTCCTGATCAGCCGGCAACGGCACTCTGCTCCAGCGGTCAGAGTTTCCCCAAACGGCGTAGTTGTTCGCTTCTGAATCGCAGCAGAGTCGCTGCAAGCTTAGATGGGCGTAGTGGTGACTCATCTGCAGCAAATTAATAGAAAGTCGTGGGTCTGTAGAAAGAGCGATGCGCTAAGCTTGCGACAACTACCACCGTCATTCCTTAGCAACAGAGCTTGCACAGAACCAGAGAAAACTGAGGTTCTGTGTAAAAACGCTAAGTGGTTATAAGGCTCCCATCCAGTCACTTGTTGACCAGCCTCGTGTGAAAGTAGATGACAGCAAATTTTAAATTTCTCGTTTAAGGGATCGTTAACGCAAAAGAATCGTATAAACATACACTCCTGGAAATGGAAAAAAGAACACATTGACACCGGTGTGTCAGACCCACCATACTTGCTCCGGACGTTGCGAGAGGGCTGTACAAGCAATGATCACACGCACGGCAACAGCGGACACAACAGGAACCGCGGTGTTGGCCGTCGAATGGCGCTAACTGCGCAGCATTTGTGCACCGCCGCCGTCAGTGTCAGCCAGTTTGCCGTGGCATACGGAGCTCCATCGCAGTCTTTAACACTGGTAGCATGCCGCGACAGCGTGGACGTGAACCGTATGTGCAGTTGACGGACTTTGAGCGAGGGCGTATAGTGGGCATGCGGGAGGCCGGGTGGACGTACCGCCGAATTGCTCAACACGTGGGGCGTGAGGTCTCCACAGTACATCGATGTTGTCGCCAGTGGTCGGCGGAAGGTGCACGTGCCCGTCGACCTGGGACCGGACCGCAGCGACGCACGGATGCACGCCAAGACCGTAGGATCCTACGCAGTGCCGTAGGGGACCGCACCGCCACTTCCCAGCAAATTAGGGACACTGTTGCTCCTGGGGTATCGGCGAGGACCATTCGCAACCGTCTCCATGAAGCTGGGCTACGGTCCTGCACACCGTTTGGCCGTCTTCCGCTCACGCCCCAACATCGTGCAGCCCGCCTCCAGTGGTGTCACGACAGGCGTGAATGGAGGGACGAATGGAGACGTGTCGTCTTCAGCGATGAGAGTCGCTTCTGCCTTGGTGCCAATGATGGTCGTATGCGTGTTTGGCGCCGTGCAGGTGAGCGCCACAATCAGGACTGCATACGACCGAGGCACACAGAGCCAACACCCGGCATCATGGTGTGGGGAGCGATCTCCTACACTGGCCGTACACCACTGGTGATCGTCGAGGGGACACTGAATAGTGCACGGTACATCCAAACCGTCATCGAACCCATCGTTCTACCATTCCTAGACCGGCAAGGGAACTTGCTGTTCCAACAGGACAATGCACGTCCGCATGTATCCCGTGCCACCCAACGTGCTCTAGAAGGTGTAAGTCAACTACCCTGGCCAGCAAGATCTCCGGATCTGTCCCCCATTGAGCATGTTTGGGACTGGATGAAGCGTCGTCTCACGCGGTCTGCACGTCCAGCACGAATGCTGGTCCAATTGAGGCGCCAGGTGGAAATGGCATGGCAAGCCGTTCCACAGGACTACATCCAGCATCTCTACGATCGTCTCCATGTGAGAACAGCAGCCTGCATTGCTGCGAAAGGTGGATATACACTGTACTAGTGCCGACATTGTGCATGCTCTGTTGCCTGTGTCTATGTGCCTGTGGTTCTGTCAGTGTGATCATGTGATGTATCTGACCCCAGGAATGTGTCAATAAAGTTTCCCCTTCCTGGGACAATGAATTCACGGTGTTCTTATTTCAATTTCCAGGAGTGTATTATCGTTTGATCATCATACAGTGGACGACATAGTAAGAAGCATCCCTTTTGTAGAGAAAGAAGTGAACGAGTTGAAAGCAATTACGTAGCCAGGTCCTGATAGAATCCCAGTTCGATTTTACAAGGAGTATTATACAGCATTAGTCCCTTACTTAACTTGCATTTATCGCCAATATTTCGGCCAGTGCAAAGTCCCAAGCCTATGAAAAAAAATACGTATGACTCAGTATATAAGAAGGGTAAAAAACGGACTCCAAAATTATAGATCAATATCTTTACCATGGTTCGCTGCAGAATCATTGAACATATTCCCAGTTCGAATATAACAAATTCCCTTAAGACGTAAATCTTATGTTCACAAATCAACACGAATTTAGAAAGCATCGCTCGTGCGAAACTCAGCTTGCCCTTATCTCACTTGAGATAACCAAGAATGAAGGGCATCAGGTGTATTCCATATTCCTAGATTTCCTTAAAGCATTTGGCACGATACCACAATGGCGACTGTTAACGAAGGTACTAGCATACGGAATAGGCTCTAGTACGCGAGTGGCTGGAAGCCTTCTTAAGTAACAGGGCCAGTATGTTGTACCCGACATGTAGTGATCATCGGAGGCAAGGGTATCGTCAAAAGTGCTCCAAGGGAGTGTGACAGGACCGCTTTATTTTCTGTATACATATATTTTTCTGGCGGACAGGATAAACAGCAGTCTGCGACTCTTTGTCAGTGATGTTGTGTTTACGGGAAGGTGTCGAAGTTGAGTGACTGTAAGAGGTTACAAGATGACTTACACAAAATTTGTGATTGCTGTTATGAAAGGCAAGTAGCTCTAAATGTAGCAAAACGTAAGGTAATAAAGATATGCAGGAAAAAGAAATTCATGACTTTCCAATACTGTATTACTAGTGTCCTGCGTGACAGAGTCACGTCGACTAAGAATCCAGGCGTAAAATTGCAAAGCAATGTGAAATGGAATGAACATATAAGGACTGTAGTAGAAAAGGCGAATGGTCGACTTCGGTTTATTGGGAGAATTTGAAGTACGTCTGGTTCGTCTGTAAAGGAGACCACGCATAGGATAGTAATGCTACCCATTCTTGAGTACTGTTCGAGCTTTTTTCGATCCGCACCAGGCCGGATTAAAGAAGACGTCGAAGCAATTCAAAGGCAGATTACTAGATTTGTAGTCAGTAGGTTCAAACACACGTGGATACTATGGAGATACTTCGGGAACTGCCGGCCGGAGTGGCCGTGCGGTTCTAGGCGCTACAGTCCGGAACCGCGAGACCGCTACGGTTGCAGGTTCGAATCCTGCCTCGGGCATGGATGTGTGTGATGTCCTTAGGTTAGTTAGGTTTAAGTAGTTCTAAGTTCTAGGGGACTGATGACCTGAGAAGTTGAGTCCCATAGTGCTCAGAGCCATTTGAACCATTTTTGAACTTCGGGAACTCAAATGGAAATCGCTGGAGGAAACGCGAAGTTCTTTTTGAGAGGCGCTATTGAGAAAATGTAGGCAACGGCATTTGAAGGTGACTGCAGAGGGGGTCTACTGTCGCCAACGTAGATTTTTCGTAAGGACCACGAAGATAAAATCAGAGACATTAGACCTCTTACGTTGGCATATAGATAGTCGTTTCTCCATCGATCTATTTGCGAATGGAAGAGAAAAGTCGTACACAGCACCCTCCGCCATACATCATGCGGTGGCTTGCAGAGTATGTATATAGATGTAGAAGCGAAACTAGCATCTTCTGGAGGCCAGTGCCAGCAACGCTGCGGTGGCAGCTGGAAATCCTGGTGCTCGACGCCGGGGACCAGTCTAGCGTGGCGCCAGAGGTGTCTGTAATGGTGGGGTGGGCCTAAAGATGTTGGAATGACGAAGTCGGTCAGCTAAACCGAGTAGTGACGACTTCGTCATCTGGGGAGCAGCTCTGCCATTGTGGTCGAAACGGCGTACAAGCCTGTGGCATGACATTGGGAACAAAGATCATTGCAATGGCCGAAATTATCCACACCAGCAGTCGGGGCCAAAACGTGTTGGTAACCACGATGTGGCGACTAAAACTTCAGCTACCAGTGGGAGCTACAGTGGCTAGCAGTGGGTAAGACTTGGGGCAGCGCTGGTCCTGCCATCATGCACTGTCGGAACTTGTTTTGGGTGTGGTGTAGCAGGCCGAAGTAGTTGTGAACCACAGTTGGAACAGGCCAGAGAGACGGTCGGTGACCAGCAGCTGATATGGAGTTTAACTGGAACATGGCGTGCCAATAAGCCAAACAGCCTCAGCAGTCAATAGTGAATGCTGGTGGAGTGTGCAAGCTTCAATGGACATGGCTTACTGGTAAGTTGTAGATTGGGATTATTGCATTGTGCGTACTGAAACAAAGACAGTCATTGGTTGGTGTGTACATTGACATGGCAAACGTCATGTAATACCTCCTTATACCGCGTCGGACCTCCTTTTCCCCACAGTAATGCAGCAATTTGTCGTGGCATGGGAAAAATAAGTCATCTGAAGTCCCCTGCAGAAATACTGGACAGTGCTATCTATCTGTTCAGCCGTCCATAATTGCGAAAGTCTTGCTGGTACAGTAGTTTATGCATGAACTGACCTCTCTGTTATGTCCCATAAATGTTCAATAGGATTCATGTTGGACTACTTGGAGACCATTTGCAGCCATTATTTGACTTTATGATCCCAAACAACGATGGAATTTTTGTGGATGACAGTGCACCATGTCACAGGGTCGCAGTTGTTGGTGATTGGTTTGTGAACATCGTGGACAGTGTGAGCCAATGATTTCGCAACAACATGGGTCTCTTTTCTCCTTCACCGATCTAAGACACTCTTTGATCTTCCTTGTCGGTTTGAAAATCGTCTTTACGCCATATTTGCGCAATAAACGACGGATTCTGTCCGTCACTCTGGGAATGTATGGCAGAAAGGCCGTACCCGACATTTCTTCTTCTGGTTCCTTACTTCGCAGAGTGTTTGACTCTGTTACACTTCTAATATAATTTGTGGAGTAACCATTGCTCCTCAGAACAGTTTCCAGGTGTTGCATTTCTCGTTTGAGGTGTTGCTGCCATACATTCCCAGAGTGACGGACAGAATCGGCCGTATATTGCGCAAACATGGCGTAAAGACGATTTTCAAACCGATAAGGAAGATCAAAGAGTGTCATAGATCGGGGAAGGAGAAAAGAGACCCACTTGCAATGTCGGGAATATAACGTATACCATGCACATGCGGAAAAGTTTATGTCGGAATGACTGGACGATCCATCAACACCAGGATCAAAGAGCTTAAGCGACATTGCAGGTTGGGGCAGGTGGAGGAATCGGCCGTGGCAGAGCACGCACTGAATGAGACCTACCACGTAATAAAATTCGCCGACTGGCTGTAGAGAAGCATTATCACACGCGATTGTTCAGAGAAGCTGTAGAAATGCAAAAACACGCGAACAGTTTGAACAAGAAAGAGGAAAGCCTTAAGGTAAACGGATCCTGGCTTCCCGTATTGCACGAACGACCGTCGCAGGTAGCAAGAGGAGAACCGCACCGGAAATGACCGCGGACAAGCCCTCGGACGTTGGCGCGCCAGGTATATATAGTCTGCACCCGCGAGCTCGGCTCCAGTTCACCACCGGCAATGGAGGGTGAAGCACTGACAATGCCAGCCACTCGTGCTGGTGAAACGTTAGAAAAATCATTAGATGAACGTCGGCCGAACAACCCGAGACAGAAGCCAATAGGCAGTTTGTCAACAAGTGGCCACGAAAGCCTTAACAATTTTGTATTATGCCTCTACGGGGAGGAGATTTGCAGATTGTACCGACGCCTTGATCAACGCCGGAAGAAGAAAGCGCGACTGATGTCCTCTCTCGCCTTACTGTCACGGTGCCGAGATGAATGTGCTACACCGAAGTTCTTGAGATGTAAGCGCCTATTCACCACCACCCAAGCACATCGTATTTACGACAGAATGGAACGAGCTTTTCTTCGTGAGCGAATACATACAACACGGAGAGACTTGGCAAGAACGGACCAGGCGCTTCTGGACATTTTCTATCAACTAAGTAGCAGAATGCATCGAGACGACTGGGACAAGATCGACAGCATCACTCACAGGAGCATGCAGAACGAACTCGAGCGCTGCACTGAGCGACAGAAGAAAAAGTTTGAAAGATGCCGGAAGCAGACCGACAAGGCGATTCCCGACATGTCACACACAGTGGTCAACCTCACTGAACGACAATTTACCGAAGAGGAAGTGTCTGTTCTTCAAAAAGGAGGGAATTTCGCTATCACCCCGAGAACTATACCTATGGAGGATATCATTGCCAACACCGAAGCAGCCATTCGGACCCTTCCTTGTGAAAGGGCAGAGGAAATACGCACGGAAACAGCCAGGATACTGCGCCGAGCAAAACCACCAGCTTGCAACCTGAAGAAAGAAGAGGTACAAGCCATTAAGAATCTCAACGCCGACAAGAGTATATTGGTACTGCCTGCCGATAAGGGGAATGCGACCGTCGTAATGAAGACCGAAGATTATGAGTAAAAGATCCGAGACCTATTAGATCCGACGATGTACCGAAAACTAAGCACAGATCCGACGCAGCGTATCACACGGAATACGAATCGATTAATCAAGGCGTCTTCTCTGCCGGCGGACATACAGAGAAACCTGCGCAACACAGAAGCCCTACCACCTCGGCTGTATGGATTACCCAAGACCCATAAGATCAACGTCCCACTGAGACCGATCGTTAGCGCTCCTGGATCACCGACGTATAAACTGGCAAAACACTTGGCCTCTCTGCTCCAGCCACACGTGGGGAAGACCGACACATACATTAAGGACTCAGGACATTTCATTGAGAAGCTGAAGAAACTGAAACTTACACCAAACGACATCTTGGTCAGTTTTGATGATATTTCGTTATTTGCGAAAGTGCCACTCAGTGACGCTCTGGAGCACATCGGTTCCATTTTCCCGCAGGACATCAGAAAGCTCTTCCATGCATGTCTCACCACGAGCTATTTCACGTGGAATGGCGATTTCTACGAACAGCTAGAAGGCGTCGCCATGGGTAGTCCTCTCAGTCCAGTGGTGGCCAACTTCTTCATGGAACAATTCGAAGCACAGGCACTGGACTCGGCGACTTGCAAACCTAAGGTGCGGTACAGGTGCGTCGATGATACTTTCGTGGTGTGGAGCCATGGTGAAGAACAGCTCGGTGACTTCCTAAGACACTTGAACAGCCTCCATGCCAACATAACATTTACCGTGGAAGTAGAAAAGGACAAGAAACTGCCATTTCTAGATGTGCTGGTCACAAGGGACGGCGAAAACCTGGGACACAGCGTGTATCGAAAACCAACACACACGGACCGATACCTGCACAAATTGTCAAACCACCACCCGAGCCAGAAAAGAGGCATGATTAGTACGCTCGTAACGAGAGCAGGACGAATATGTGAGCCGCAACACCTCAAACGAGAGATGCAATACCTGGAAACTGTCCTGAGGAGCAATGGTTACTCCACAAATTATATTAGAAGTGTAACAGAGCCAAACACTCGGCGAAGTAAGGAACCAGAAAAAGGAATGTCGGGTACGGCCTTTCTGCCATAGATTCCCAGAGTGACGGACAGAATCGGCCGTATATTGGGCAAACATGGCGTAAAGATGATTTTCAAACCGACAAGGAAGATCAAAGAGTGTCTTAGATCGGCGAAGGAGAAAAGAGACCCACTTGCAATGTCGGGAATATACCGTATACCATGCACATGCGGAAAAGTTTGTGTCGGAATGACTGGACGATCCATCAACTCCAGGATCAAAGAGCATAAGTGACATTGCAGGTTGGGGCAGGTGGAGAAATCGGCCGTGGCAGAGCACGCACTGAATGAGGCCGACCACGTAATAAAATTCGCCTACTGGCTGTAGAGAAGCATTATCACACGCACTTGTTCAGAGAAGCTGTAGAAGTACAAAAACACGCGAACAGTTTGAACAAGAAAGAGGAAAGCCTTAAGGTAAACGGATCCTGGCTTCCCGTATTGCAGCGAACGACCGTCGCAGGTAGCAAGAGGAGAACCGCACCGGAAATGACCGCAGAGAAGCCCTCGGACGTTGGCGCGCCAGGTACATATAGTCTGCGCCCGCGAGCTCGGCTCCAGTTCATCACCGGCAATGGAGGGTGAAGCTTTGACAATGCCAGCCACTCGTGCTGGCGAAACGTCAGAAAAATCATTAGATGAACCCGTCGGCCGAAGAACCCGAGACAGAAGCCAATAGGCAGTTTGTTTCCTGTTTTAGTTCGCTCAGTGTTGACCAGGCCTAAAACGCCATAGGACCACATTCCCAGAATTAATCATAATTTTAAAGTCCAAAAAAGGTTGCACATAAAGATATCTCTTAGCAAATACTTAATGAAAAATTCCTTTCTATCATGCTAATGTAGACTGAGCTACTAAATGTGTTAATGGTATATACATATATCGTATTTTTCTGATAGATAGTTATTGTTACAGGCAATGTCAAACTGCTGGGTATGGACCCAGAAAAACTGCACAATAGACTGCTGTGTGACGTCCATTTTGATAAAAATTAATTCAAGAACAGTACGAAACAACGGCCTATACACACAGCAGTTCCTGTAAAATTTACATCTGACACTGGTTCTTCAGCAGTATGTGAGGGAACTAGTGATAAGAATCGTTTGTCATCACCTGAACTGAAAGTGAACATTCCAAGTACACCTAGTCACCTTTTGGTAGAAACAAATGCAACACCACAAAAGTGTGAACCATTTCCATACCTGAAAGAAATCATAGAAATACCTGCGAGACAAGTTAAAAGAAAACTCTGTATGCTACGTCACGATGATGAGGATACTCCTAGAAAGCAAAAACTGAAACAGAAAATACATAATATGAACAGATCACTGAAATACAAAACTTCCTACTTGTCAAAAGTTAAGAGTAGATTATTGCATTGTAGGAGCTTAAATAATATTGTCCATGTGTTAAGCAGTTTCTGCTTCCCATCTGATTACTCCAGGGCACTGGCTGCAATGCAGTGCAAGAG
Organism: Schistocerca americana; assembly: GCF_021461395.2. Classification (NCBI taxonomy): domain Eukaryota; kingdom Metazoa; phylum Arthropoda; class Insecta; order Orthoptera; family Acrididae; genus Schistocerca; species Schistocerca americana. Next base: position 156,395,208 of record NC_060119.1, on the reverse strand, counting down.
CAAAAAACGTCCGTCGTCTTCTATCGAGAAAAATCTCTCTCTGATGTTGTTTTACAAAGCTCCTGCAGCATATAAATTTTTGCGAAAATTGGGTATCGTATTACCTGGACTATCCACAATTAGACGACGGATTGGCGTCACAAAATTTCTACCAGGGTTTACCAAAAACCTTTTTAATCAACTTAGCAAGAAATTTGAGGAACAAACTTATTTAGAAAAGGCATGTGTAGTGTCTTTTGATGAGATGTCGATAATGCGTCATCTGGAATATGCAGAAGATCTCGATTTAGTAGAAGGTCTAGAAGATATGGGTGATAGGGGAAGGAAACCACTTCCTGCAAATTATGCACTTGTTTTATGATTAGAGGCATCTACAGTAACTGGAAACTGCCTGTTTCATATTTTTTGTCTAATTCAGGAGTAAAACATGCGGATTTATTGGGACTTTTACAGGAACTAATTATGTTATTGCAAAATGCAAACCTAGAGCCAAAATTAGTCGTTTGTGGTCAGGGAGTTGATAATCGAAGTGTTGTGAAGCATTTGCATGCTACGCCTGAAAAACCTTATTTTATTGTAAATGAACAGAAATTAATCGAAATGTCGTGAAGCATTTACATGTTACGCCTGAAAAACCTTATTTTATTGTAAATGAACAGAAATTGTTTTATATTTATGATGTCCCACATTTATTCAAAAGGATACGAAACAAGCTGCTTAGTGGCGACTTCATTTCCAACAATGCTGTCATTTCATTCGAAGATGTCAAGAAAACATATGACATTGATAAGAAGAACAAAAAAAGCAGAATGTTGGTAAAACTCACTGACAGTCATTTGCAACCTGATTCATTCGAGAATGGCAGTCCAGGTCCTCAGCCACTCTGTTGCTGCAGCTATCAGAACTTGTGTAGCGACTAAAGAATTGCAGAGTGATACAGCATAGAGCACAGCTACTTTTATAGAATATATGATTAATTTATTTGACTTTTTGAACAGCAAGACAGCATTTTCCTCTAATCCATATAGGTGTGCATTATCAGAACAATGCCCAGTAGTAATGGAAACGCTACAGAATGCAAAGGATGTCTTAAGTACCATAAATAAAATTGACAAAAAGACAGGTAAAATAACGACACCACCATGCATTATGGGTTTAATCCAGACTGTGAATGCTATTGCTCAGTTTTTTCTTGAGGAACAAACCGTCGGCATTAAATTTTTACTGACCAGCAGATTGAATCAAGATGCTCTTGAGAATTTATTTTCTGTGTACCGTCAGAAAGGAGGCTACAACCGTAATCCAACAGTTAGAACACTAAGGTGCTTGTTCCGAACAAGCACTATTAACTCACTAATGAAGCCTTCTGACGCTTCAAATTGTGAGAATGACACTGACAAGATGCTGTTACTGAACAACTATGTGTTGCAAAGAGAAGGTGATGAATCTCAGCTGTTGGAGAGCTCTGGAAACGTCGGAATTCCGAACACCCCTGGTTCCTCTACGGATGCAGAAGGGAGTACCATCGAGGCCGACGAGTATTTGTCTTCCTCACAGCAAGACCTTTCCTCTGAACAGTGTTCAGTAGCATATTTTGCTGGCTACTTAGCACACATATGCATCGAAAGGTATGGTTGTTTGAGATGTAAGGAGACACTTACATGTACCAGTGAGCTTCAAGAGAAGAGGGAATTATTTATTCTCCATAAAAAATACGCAACTGGGAATTTGTGTCATTCTTCAGTGGGACTCAGCGCTCCAACTGTTGAGTTTAGCAACATTATTGAAATGTCTTTACAGGCATATGAGTCCTGTTTCTTAAAGTTTATTTATAAGAGAAATATAAAGTTTAGGATTGTTAATTCATCAAAACTTGAAAACTTTCACTGGTTGGACGATGAGGAATGTGGAGAACACAGCCTTTACTTTTGAATCATCTTGTGAAATGCAAATTGTATTACAGTTGCAAAACAATGTTCAAAGACAAGTGTAGCAGAACTATCTCAAAACTGAAAAATTATAAAAAGTATGTAGTTTATTCATATTGTATTTAAGTACCAAATAAAGATTCTCCGTTAGGCTGAACAAATAAGTCTCGTTGCCTTTCCTTGATCACTCTACCACATTTAACTAGAAAGAAGTAATGTGTTAAATCTGAGCAAAACAGTACTGCTTGTGACAATAGTAGACGTGCTGACCGCAAAGTTAAGATGTTTACCATCACAGAATTTTTTTTTTACTCACGATATTTAAAGTTTCACAATATTTATTTTTTTCGAAGATATCGTTGTTAAGTGCGTACATGAAATTATATTCGTTTACAACTAACAGTAAACAAATGCAAAATGTGATTACACTTAATAACGCTTACAGAAATAGAAAGGAAGCAAAATCTGTTTCTTAAACTTATTTACAGTCTCAACGTGAAAATATATATTGTCGTTATAACTCACCTAATCCCTACACATACTGTATGCAAAATGAGTATATCGGTAATGTCAGGATGCGGAACACACTGCTCAGTGCAATATTTGTCAGTAAACTAACGGATTATATTTCAAAGGCGTTGAGAAGATTTTGAAAACTTTCTAGTGTTAACCTGCACGTGGAGATCTTTTTACCACTATAATCCGTATCAGAAGAGCTGTATAACAAAGAGGAAATAGACGGCATGGATGGTGAGTGAAAAACCCATGCGACTGCAATACAGTCTGCATTTAAACAGTAACTCACGAGCAATATTTGTGTTTTACATTTCATTTATTTCATTTCGCAAATGATTGTGAAAAGTACCCCTACAGTAGAAATAAACTTGAGTTGTAGAATTACAGGAGCTAATCTACATTCTTCGATTGAAAACTCTGGAAAAACCATAGCCGATCATGGTCTACAGTCAGCTGTGTGACGAACGCATTACGCGCGCAACGCTCTAGCCGAACACAAATCAGTGTCATTCACACGTCACCGTAGATACAGCGTTGCCAATTCCGCGACATGGACAGGTCAGTTAGCATTGTAGCTTCGCCTGCGACATCTGTTGACCGACGGGAAAACTATTACTACGGTTGCCTGTTCCGCCGTAAGGACGGTCAATCTGTTTCTTACGTGATCTGGGGCGATAGGCTACAATCCGACCTTTATCAAAGTCGGAAACGTGATAGTACGCACTTCGCCTCCTTACACGAGGCATCACAACAACGTTTCACGAGGCAACACCGGTCAACTGCTGTTTGCGTATGAGAAATCGGTTGGAAACTTTTCTCACGTCAGCACGTTGTAGGTGTCGCCACCGGCGCCGACCTTGTGTGAATGCTCTGAAAAGCTAATCATTTGCATATCACAGCTTCTTCTTCCTGTCGGTTAAATTTCGCCTCTGTAGCACGTCATCTTGGAGGTGTAGCAATTTTAATGGCCAGTAGTGTAAATGACAGTTCCGCCAAAGTTCTGCCCGTTTATATCTCGTGTACGTGATACTGTCGCCATCTGTGTGTGTGTATGTGGCTATCCCATGACTTTGCTACCTCAGTGTATGTTTTGAATGTGAAGTGTTTATTACGAGTTCCAATATTACATAGCGTGGCCGTGGCGGTGCTAGTGTGTGTTTTGTATTGTATTTTATCTCCATGCAATGCACGGGTTCTGCTATTGTACAAGACAGAGTTCTGAAGGAGTGTTGAACTATTTCACGTAGCTATAAGTCTTTTTTTTTATTTTTTTTTGCTGGTGTTATTCACAGCCTAGGTATCCACGGTAGTCTCTTGACGTAGCAGCAAGAAGTTACCGGTGGAGGTCCTTGGTAGTAGACGTAGGAAGTGTTGTGATTTTATTAGTTTTGTGAATGATGGACTTAAAGACCGAAGTGGAAACGCTATCAATTTTTGAAAGCTTCGTTTTTTATGCAGCCGTGGTTAGATATGAGCTGGCTCTCCAACCCAAGCACTGTTCACGTGCATACCATTCCCACAGCAAGTAACGCTGACGAGGTGACGTTTGGCGAAGCGTCACTGAGGAGGGAACGCCTCTAGATGCCCCTCCAGCAATCAAGAGTACCGTGTGTGGCCACGTGGGGTCAGCAGAGCGAGCTGTCAAGCCAGAGCCCGGATCGATCCCTCTGTCTCTTGGCAGCCAACTTCCGACCTGATCAGACATGCCTGCCGCATCCCTCTCTCGCGCAGTGAGTCCCTCAGTCTGTTTGTAGTCTCCTGAACACCACTTGTATCCCGCAGCGGTAAATTTATGAAATAAACTCCAGCCAGTTTCTTTTTACATTTAATACATATTCCCTTTTCAACAATTTCGACGCACATCCGGCTGCCCACATCCTGAAATTACCTCGTCGTCGATCAAAGCTTGTACAATTTGTCTCTTTTCATAAGGTTGTCCATCTATAACAGACTATAGGCAGAAAGTGTCAATATTGTGTTGTCTTCCTGTCGGTCTTGGTTGATACCAGCTTGTATGTCATAGGGGTTTAAACGCATTTGTGTATGTATTGTGTTGCTTAGGAGCATTTTTATACAGTGCGAAGATAAAAGACGTACTTGCCGGTTGGCTTGCAATTCCTCTTTCCATTTAAAGACAAAAGGGTATCTAGCAAAACCTAGGCCCGCCAATAGGTTTAATAGAACTGTGATTTAAAAAACGAGGCCTTAGCAACGCTGTAACTACGTGCAACGTTGCCGAGAACAGGTAGCACGAACTGTGCGCTATGCTGGAGCTGTGCCGTTAGCTCAGGGAGACGTGGGCAACGGATTGGACGCTCGCTGATGTTCGAGTCGCCTCCGTACCAAACCTTTTTTTCAGTTAAAGTATCAAACTCTATCCAATTTACACCTCCATAACGCTGTATTGAGTGTGTTTATTTCTGTAACTGTTACCTTTATTTAGACATTAAGACATAACACGAATTCTTACGGGTGTGAACGGCCACTTTCTTTCGTCCGTGACACAAATAAAGCCAATAGAAAATAGTAGTGGATACAGTAACGTCGTCTGTATCCAATGAGGTACAAAAAACACAACAGGTAGGCTCTATCAGAATGCTCATAGTGCTACCCACGTTTGACGTGCAAGCTATCTTCACACAGCAGGTACGTACATGTACGGGGAATGTTCACTTTAGAAAAGATGTTCAAAGTGACCACTGTGCATTTGCAAACACTTCGTCACTCGTTGGATCATAATTTTCTGGACCCTGCGCAACACACCTACGTCCATCAATGCCGAACCGGCGTGCACGCGTGCTATTAGATCGTGTACATCCATGGGTGGAGTACTATAAACCTGTTCCTTTAAGTGTCCCCACAAATAAAAAGCTAGTGGATTAATGTTCAGAGAACGAGGAGGCCAGAACATTTAACCTACATGACCAATAAGTTTCCCTGGAAACGCTTCATTTAAGTAGTTAAGCCCATTCATTCCAAAGTGTGGCAGTGCACCATCACATGGAACCATAGCTGTCGCCAAATACCAAGTGCAATGTTTTCTGATATATCTAATGCATCATTCCCTAAAACTTCGTTCACGGTTGACATGAGGGCTGTGTTCCGATCAATAATAGCTGCTGTGGAGGTTGAAAATAGTGTCACGAGTGAAGCTAGATTCGTCAGTCCGTATTACATTCTTCGTAAAATGTTTGTTTTCTTCCAACTGCTGCATAAGTCATCGAGAAAAGTGTGCTCGTTGCATGCGGTCTTCCGGTAGCTGGTGTTGAGTTATCGTGCAACACATAAACAAGCAGTCTTTGAGATATCTGGAACGCCCTTGCAGTATCGGGTACTTAACCGAGGTGACTTGCGAACGGTTTCAAGAATCGCGCTCTTCGTCTATTGCTTGGACGACATCTGTCCATTACTTGTGGACGAAGATTACAGGTTTCACAAAGGCGTTGTTTCAGGTGACGAAAAATATTTTTATCAGGGTGGTGCATTTGAGGGTACCATACGGTCGAGCAGCAGCAGCAGCAGCTTGGTTATCGGATGAATCCAGTGTCAAAAGCGTGTCGGCATATTCATCGTTTGTGTACTCTACTGGGAATCCGCTCTACATGTGCTTGACAGAACCACTTATGGTTGCGTTCCGCGCAGTCAGTAGACACACATGTAGGCACATTACTGAATCGCACTGTCACGTGACAGGCTACTGTCAAGTGACAAAATGACGTCCTGTTTATAAACGACTAGGGAACGGACGCCTAAAAAATAAAGAATAAGCCCCACGAGTACTCGAACCATAGCTCCCAGGTGAACATGGATATGATGTCCCCAGCAATCTACCCCATGAGCTACGCCGGCTGGTACGGTAGTATCCACAAATGCTTGTTCCTCTGTACGTTCTAATATGCTTCACGATGTGTGAATGTTACCAGCTCCTCGTTTTCATACTCGTAAATGTGTTTTCAAATTGCAAGCGATCTGATTTTGCTGGACAAATCTGGATGAGGAATCGCATGCCTACCTCCAAGTGCGGCAGTTTTTCTTCATCCTGTATAATTTTTTATTACGTGGCACCTATTTTTACTGAAATATTCGATGTGGACATATTACTGTTGATTTCTTCTTAATTGTCAAATATTCTATTCTTGCCACTGAGTTTGTGTGAAAATATTTACGTTGTCAATAAATGCTTTTATAAAATAAGCCCACGCCTTTTTAAACAACAGGCCAAAATTCACTCCACGCATAACCTGCGCTACAATGCGAAACTCAGCTTTCGCTTTTCTCACACGACGTCCTGAAAGAGAATCAGGTAGTTTCAGTATTGGTTCTGAGCACTATGGGACTTAACATCTGTGGTTATCAGTCCCCTAGAACTTAGAACTACTTAAACCTAACCAACCTAAGGACATCACACACATCCATGCCCGAGGCAGGATTCGAACCTGCGACCGTAGCGGTCACGCGGTTCCAAACTGAAGCGCCTAGAACCACACGGCCACTCCGGCCGGCAGTTGCAGTATTTCTTGGCTCTTCGAAAAATATTTAATTTGGTACCACAAAAACGTATATTGATACAAGTACGATTATACGGGATAACAAACAAAATTGTGACTGGACTGATGATATCGTGTTGGACAGGACGCAGAATGTTATCTTGGATGGAGAGTCATCAACAGTGGTAGAATAGCTTCAGGCGTGCCCTATGGATGTGTGTTGGCCCCTCCGTTGTATACTGTATGTGATTAAGCTGACAAACTGTGTTAATACTGAGTTCCGACGTCTTGAAGTCGATGCAGTTTTCAATAATGAAGTACTGTCCCAAAAAAACGGTGCTCAGGTATTGAGTCAGATCTTGATAAGAATTCTTAATGGTGCTTAGATTGGCAACTCGCTAGTTATGTGCAGAGATTTAGAAATTTGAACTTAACAATCCTTAATAATAATAATAAGAATAACTTACGACTTCAGTATCAATGATCCAAAGTTAAAATGAGTCAACACATACAAATACCTAGGTGTAACAATTTGCGGGGATACATAGCGCTAATCATACGTAAAGCAGATGGTAGACTTCGATTCATTGGCAAGATAGTTGTACGAATGGCATCGGCACTTACATTGCAAACGACGGGATGTAGAGTTAATATGCAGCCAAAATAACAGGAGTAGTTACCGTCCAGGTGCAACTGATAAATCGACTGCAACAACCGCTGATGCAACAGTCCTAAGTAAGTTTTCTCCAAATGGAATCATTAGCACACACAGATGTGTACGAAGGGAGTATAATGTTATGAATACGAGAATAGCTTCAGGATCAAAGGAGGACTGAAATTAGACAAGTTTTGGGATTTGGTGTTTTTCAACGTTAATTCATTCGCAAAATGAATTGGACATCTTGATTTGATCGGTGTCTGTAGCACAAGCAAGAATAAATAGCTCAGTTACTCGTATTAATGGATTCTTTCCTAACTTTTTGGTATAATAATTTAGTATTTAAAGTTGAAAAGCATCTACGCGTCATTTCATTCCACTAATATTTGTTTATTTCGCAACAGTTTTTAGGCCATCAACAAGTGACAACTGAATAGCGTCTATAAGAGACGCTAGTGTGTAGAGTGCCAAACCTTTTAACACAAGTGACATTACCAATGCACATAAACCCTACTCATGATATCAGTCAGAAATGTCAGATCGAATGTTTCTTATACAGTTGATATGTAGCGGCGTAATGTGGTACAGCTGTATGGGAAAAAGCAGAAGGCAGAGGGGGGATAAATTGCAATGTCAATGGATGCCATTGCACCAAAGTATCGGCTAGATCGTCAGTGAGGGAACACCGCATGTCCCTGCTGCTAATAAGGCGAGTACACTGTTCGTTTATTACATATTTTTACGATTTTAAAATAGGAGCGAGTTCACTAATGGATAGGCACTGTGACTGCTGTGTACAGATGCGAGCTGAGTTGGTGAACATTTGGTCACAGCTCCAGGCAGTGTTGGCTTCTGTCACACAGCTTGAGGCTGTGGGGATGCGAGGGACACCGAATATGACCCACGTGTATCCCGATCGGTCCACTGCTCTGACTGAACCAGGTACTGCCTGCACTGACGTTGACCCCTCGCCTGTGGTTGAGTGGGAGATCATTCCAAGGTCCGACAGGCAGCAAAAGATTTTTGGAGGGACTGATCGTCTCCGTGTGTTTGACGAACAGATTCCGGGCGTGATCTTTGGTTGACGAAGTCTCTGAGCTGAATGCAGTCGTCCAACCTGTTCCAGAGGAAGCTTCTCAGTCCACAGGCTCTGGGCGTTCACTGAGGGTGGATTTGCTGGTAGTTGGGAGCTCCAACATAGCTGCTAAGGAGGGGAAGGAAGGCAGTGTGCACTCCATGTGCATACCGGGGGGAGTCATTCCAGATGTTGAAAGAGTGCTTCCGGATGCCATGAAGAGTACGGAGTGCAGCCAGCTGCAGGTGGTGGCCCATGTCGGTACCAATGACGTGTGTCGCTTTCGATTGAAGGAGTTTCTCTCTGTTTTTGGGCGGCTAGGGGACAAAGTAAGACTGCCACTCTTGCTTGTGAGATTAAGATGGAGCTCACCATCTGTAGCATCGTCGACGGGACCGAGTGTGGTCCTTTGGTGCAGAGCCGAGTGGAGGATCTGAATCAGAGGCTCTGGTACTTCTGCGACCATGCAGGCTGCAGATTCCTTGACTTGCGCCATCAGGTGGTGGGTTTCTGGGTTCCACTTAATAGGGCAGGAGTCCATTATACACAGCAAGCGGCTAAATGGGTAGTGGTGGCTGTGTGGAAGGGACTGGGTGGTTTTGTAAGGTTAGAGGGTCTCAGGAAACCACAGAAAGGGCGCCTGTCTAAAAGGAGGCAGGTGAAACACAGTAAGGTAGTTGTAGAAACGATCGGTATTGTAGTTGTAAATTGTTGTAACTGTTTTGGGAAAGAACCAGAGCTCCAAGCCCTCATAGAAAGCAATGAAGCTCAAATGGAGCTCCAAAATACCAGCAAACCCACCCTCTGTGAATGCCCAGACCTAGCGGGCCGAGAAGCTTCCTCTGGAACAGGGTGGACGACTGCATCCAGCTCAGAGACTTCGTCAACCAAAGATAACGCCCGAAACTTGTTCATCAAAGGAACAGGGTGGCCGTATGATCGGCCCCTCAGAAAGTCTTTCGCTGCCTACAAGACCTTGGAATGATCTCCCATTCGATCACAGGTGAGGGCTCAACCTCAGTGCAGCCAGTACCCAGGGCACTCACAGCAGTGGACCAATGGGGATGCACATGGGTCGTACTTGGCGTCTGTCACATCCCCGCGTCTGAACCCCCACAGTGAAGCCTCTTAGCAGCAGCCTCAAGATGTGTGATGGAAGGCAACACTGCCTGGAGCTGTGAGCAAATGGTGACCAACTCAGCTCGCATCTGTACACAGCAATCACAATGCCTATCCACTACTGAAGTGGCTTCTGTTTGAAACTCGTAAAAATATGTAATGAACGAACAGTGTACTTCCCCTATTAGCAGCAGGAACACGAGCAGCTCTGTCACTGAGCTGTTCTAACCAAAACCAAAACCAAAACGAGGGTCGATACAAGGGTCGGTAGCAACGGCAGTACTGTACACTACGAAGTTCCTGTGAAATAGTATGGGTAGAGGCTATGCTTGACAATCGGACTAAACTATTAATTGGATCATTTTACTGACCCCCCGACTCAGAAGATACAGTTGCTGAACAGTTCAAAGAAAATCTGAGTCTCATTTCAAATAGGAACCCCATTCATACAGTTATAGTCGGTGGCGACTTCAATCCATCCTCGATATGCTGGAAAAATTACACGTTTGAATCTGGCGGCAGGCACAAAACGTCATCCGACATTGTACTGAATGCTTTCTCAGAAAATTATTTTGAACAATTAGTTCATGAACCCACTCGAAGCGTAAATGGTTGTGAAAGCATACTTGACCTCTTAGCGACAAATAATCCTGGACAAATGGGGAGTATCATGACGAATACAGGGATTGTCGACCACAAGGCAGATGCTGCTAGGCTGAATACCTAACACCCACAACGATCAAAAAGAAACGCAAAGTACAGCTATTTAAAAACGCTGATAAAAATGCTCTTAACGCCTTGTAAGATACAGTCTCCACTCCTTTCGATATGATTACGAAAGCGTAGAAAAGATGTTGAATGATTTCAAAGTGATAGTATCGACGGCAATTGAGAGGTATATACCACATAAATTAATAAGTGATGGTACTAATCCCCCATGGTACACAAAACAGGTCAGATCGCTTTTGCTGAAGCAACGAAGAAAGCATGCCAAATTTAAAACAGCGCAAAATCCCCAAGATTGGCAAAGTTTTGCAGTAGTTCGAAATAGAGCGCGTACTTCAATGCGAGATGCTTTTAATAATTTCCACAACGAAACTCTGTCTCGGAATCTGGCAGAAAACCCAAAGAGATTCTGCTCATATATAAAGCACACCAGTGGCAAGACGCAATCAATACCTTCACTGCGCGATAACAAAGCTGAAGTCACTGATGACAGTGTCAGTAAAGCAGAGTTCTTAAACACGGTTTTCCGGAACTCCTTCACAAAAGAAGACGAAGTAAATATTCCTGAATTCCAATCAAGAGCAACTGCCAAAATGAGAAACATAGAAGCATATATCCTCGGTGTAGCAAAGCAGCTTAAATCACTTAATAAAGGCAAGGCCTCCGGTCCAGACTGAATACAAGTCACCTTCCTTTCAGAGTATACTGACGCGATAGCTTCATATTTAGCAATTATATACAACCGCTCGCTCACAGGAAGTTTCGTACCTATAGACTGGAAAATTGCTCATGTCACACCAATACCCAACAAGGGAAATAGGAGTAATCCACTGAATTACAGGCCCATATCAATAACGTCGATTAGCAGTAGGGTTTGGAACATATACTGTATTCGAACGTTATGAATTACCTCGAAGAAAACGATTTATTGACACATAGTCAGCACTGATTCAGGAAACATCGTCCTTGTGAAACACAACTAACTCTTTATATTCATGATGAGTATCATCTACAGGGGATGTCGAATTATGATATATTTTTAGATTTCCAGAAGGCTGTCGACAGCATTCCTCACAAGCGTCTTCTAACCAAACAGCGTGCCTATGGAATATCGCCTCAGTTGAGCGACTGGGTTCGTGATTTCTTGTCAGAAAGGTCACAGTTCGTAGTAAGAGACGGAAAGTCATCGAGTAAAACAGAAGTAATTTCCGCCATTCCCCAAGAAAGTGTTACAGGTCCTCTATTGTTCCTGATCTATATTAAAGACATAGGAGACAATCTGAGTAGCCGTCTTAGATTATTTGCAGATGATGCTGTCATTTATCGTCTTGTAAAGTCATCAGATGACCAAAACGAATTGCAAAATGATTTAGATATGACATCTGTGTGGTGCGAAAAGTGGCAATTGACCCTGAATAAAGAAAAGTGTGAAGTTATTCACATGAGTACTAAAAGAAATTCGCCAAATTTCGATTACGCGATAAGTCACACAAATCTGAAGGCCGTAAATTCAACCAAATACTTAGGGATTACAATTATAAGTAACCTAAATTGGAACGATCACATAGATGATGTTGTGGATAAAGCAAGCCAAAGACTGCGATTCATTGGCAGTGTGGTGTCACCGCCAGACATCACACTTGCTAGGTGGTAGCCTTCAAATCGGCCGCGGTCCGTTACTATACGTCGGACCCGCGTGTCGCCACTGTCAGTGATTGTAGACCGAGCGCCGCCACACGGCAGGTCTAGAGAGACGTCCTAGCACTCGCCCCAGTTGTACAGCCGACTTTGCTAGAGATGGTTCACTGACAAATTACGCTCTCATTTGCCGAGACGATAGTTAGCATAGCCTTCAGCTACGTCATTTGCTACGACCTAGCAAGGCGCCATTATCAATTGCTATTTATTTTGTGATGCCTGTACAGTCAGACCAATGTTCACCAATTATGGATTAAAGTTAAGTATTCCAGCAGCTACGTACTTTTCTTGATAGTATAATTACTTTACCTGTTCCAGACCTCACGCCAGCCTGCGTGAGCTTAAACGCGTGCCTTTCGGCTTCCTCCAAACCCCGTGAATTGGCTCCTGCTAATTCAGGCAGAACACTTAGAAGGTGCAACAGGTCTACTAAAGAGACTGTTTACACTACATTTATCCGCCCTATTCTGGAGTATTGCTGTGCGGTGTGGGATCCGTATCAGCTGGTACTGACGAATGGTACTGAACAAGTTCAAAGAAGGGCGGCTCTTTTTGTAATATCGCGAAATAGGGGAGATAGTGCCACAGACATGATACGTGAATCGGAGTGGCAATCATTAAAACAACGGCGTTTTTCGTTGCGACGGGATCTTGTCATGAAATTTCGATCACCAATTTTTTCCTGCGATTGCGAAAACGTTCTGTTGGCATCTGCCTACATAGGGAGAAATGATCATCACGATGAAATAAGAGAAATCAGAACTCGCACAGAAAAATTTAAGTGCTCGTTTTTCCCGTTCGCCGTTCGAGGGTGGAACGGTAGAGACAGCTTAAAGGTGGTTCATTGAATCCTCTGCCAGACACTCAATTGTGAATAGCAGAGTAATTATGTAGATGTAGATGTAGCCGTAGATGAAAAAGCAAATCGAAACAGATAATACAAACCCAGTACATTCCCATGAAATTATTATTGTTTTACACTATCAGGACATTATTTGTCATTTATGATACAGGATTATGTCAAATTAATGATGGTGTAAGTATGTATGTGTGTTATACAGCATGAATAGTAGTAAAACGGTACAGAACGAACTCACGCAGTGTGAAAGTACACTGGTTGCGTGGATTCATTATTCAGGAAGAAAAGATAGAAAAAGAGACATGATTAAGTTAGTAAGACTATGTATATAGCAGTATAAAGATTAATTAGCGTAAATTACAATAGGTCTACACAGAATGTACAAAATTATATTGTGGAACAGTAATCCTAGTTATTCTAGTTCTAGGAAAGTTTCAATGCACACAAAAGTTTAATATTATGGAATGTAAGGAAAACAAAACAAGGTAGCAGGTACACTTTGCATTTCAGGTCAGTCTGTGTGTGGCCGGTTGATTTGATCATCCCAAGCTAAGCACTGGACACGTTCTCTGTGCTGTCTGATTATTTAGAGGCTTTGTGCACAATGCTTATTGATCTCAAATGCTTCGAGTAACGTTCATGTTTTCCCTGTATTGGCTATCCTAGGACTTCTGTGTTTACTTCTTATCTGTGACATATCCATGTACGTTCATTTGCAGTCAGTCTAAATGCCATGCCCCGCCTGTTTTACAGATAAATTGTTTGTTATACTAAATACAAATGCTTTCGTAAATTCCAATATCGCTTATGAACAGTAAAACACAAACTTATGAAATACTTTATGAAATAACTACATTTGAAGGCTGCATAAGAAAACAGTATTATACGCTAGAGATAAACTGAATGAGGTTGTGTTGTTTAAAATAGTATAGTTTAGCATTCGGAATGATGTAAGCTTTCATCTCAAACCGGAAATTCTCACTAACATTCTCCTTGGTTTCTCTAAATTAATTGAGGCAAAGTTCACAGCAGAATTTCTGTTTCACCTTTGTCGAATTAGGTCCGTAAGTATGGAACTTCTTACATAAAATGGGTTTTATAATTGCAGTATTTTATAAATTTTTTTGGAACTCTTCGACTTTCCACGATCTGGGACAGCGCACCAATTGTCTCTAAGCTATATCTGCCACTGCAGGGCGCTAGGGAATTACCAATTAAGTCAAAGCTATGTCACTGGTAGATGATATTCTAGTCCGTTTCTGAAATGTCTGGGACTGTGATTGGGTTGTATGTGAGACGATTCACCACGAAACGGAAGGCTGTGTATCTGTGCGTTATTGGGTGTTGAGAACAAAAATAAATCAAAGTGTATGGCGTTGCAGGTTTTGGGAATATTTTAAAACAATTAGTCGAACAAAACGCAGTTCGTTCGCAGTTCAGTTACTTCTGCTAGTCCCACAGCCAATGAGTTCGAAGTATTCGCTTTTCGAAGCAGTTAAAAGACACTCACTGTTTATTGACTTCACAAAACGAATATACATTGGCATTTGATCTTTGGTGGTACCATATTCCGCCATGTAGCAGAGACTTTTCTCAGAATTTTCTGTTGGTTCAACGTCTGAAATTTTAACAAACGTGTCCCTATCGCGTGGCTCGGGAGCCAGTCGCACCCACGCAGATAAAGTTCCAACAACCCGCCTGACTGACGCCTCAAGTCAGATTTGAAATTTCAACTGCTGTTTCTAGACTTCTGCCACCGATCTAAAGCAAGGAAGTCCACCTGAATTTACCCACTTGCATGTGTTGCTTTTACTCCCACATTCATTAAATCCAGCGTTCATCCACGTTTAGGACAAGTAGTTACCGGTGGAGTGCTAAATATCAAGTGTAGTAAAAATGAAAATAAAACCCACTCACTTTCGGTTCGCAGCGTCAGCTTTCTCTCTGGCATGGACAAATGGGAAGACGTAGGCGCAGATAAAACACTCTGTAGAGCTTGTTAAATCTACAAAATTATACGTCAGGTGGGTAGACTCCCACTTTCACAGTTAACATGTGAAACTTTAAACATCTACTTTAACAGTCTCTGACAATATCCATTGCAGCAAAATAAGAAAAACACAGTAAGATCATAAAATAAGTAAACTCCAAAATCAGTCCTCAACAAGGAATCAACACTGCTGATCTGAAAGTCAGAAGAAACAATGGTCACACATGTAATGAATGTAATGCCTTCAGAAATGCAATACAATTTCTTTTCCTTTTTAGAGCACGTGTAGAGGCTATGCGAGATACACCGCGTCAGGCGTTTTTCGATGGGAAGGACTGGACGCCTACTGATACTATTGTACACTACTGGCCATTAAAATTGCTACACCAAGAAGATATGCAGATGATAAATGGGTATTCATTCGACAAATCTATTATACTAGAGCTAACATGTGTTTACATATTCACGCAATTTGGGTGCATGGGTCCTGACAAATCAGTACCCAGAACAACCACGTCTGGCCGTAATAACGGCCTTGATGGACCAGGGCATTGAGTCAAACCGAGTTTGGATGGCGTGTACAGGTACAGCTGCCCATGCAGCTTCAACACGATACCACAGTTCATCAAGAGTAGTGACTGGCATATTGTGATGAGCCAATTGCTCGGCCACCATTGACCAGACGTTTTCAATTGGTGAGAGATGTGGAGAATTTTCTGGAATATTTTCTGTATCCAGAAAGGCCCGTACATGAACTGCAACATGCGGTCGTGCATTATCCTGCTGAAATGTAGGGATCGAATGAAGGGTAGAGCCACGGGTCGTAACACATCTGAAATCTAACGTCCACTGTTCAAAGTGCCGTCAATGTGAACAAGAAGTGACCGAGACGTGTAACCAACGGTACCCCATACCGTCACGCCAGGCGATACGCCAGTATGGCGATGACGAATACACGCTTCGTGTGCGTCCACCGCGATGACGCCAAACACGGATGCTGTAAATAGAACCTTGATTCATCCGAAAAAATGACGTTTTGCATTCCTGCAACCAGGTTCGTCGTTGAGTACACCATCGCAGGCGCTCCCGTCTGTGATGCAGCGTCAAGGGTAACCGCAGCCATGGTCTCCGAGCTGATAGTACATGCTGCTGCAAACGTCGTCGAACTGTTCGTGCAGATGGTTGTTGTCTTGCAAATGTCCCCATCTGTTGACTCAGGGACCGAGACGTGGCTGCACGATCCGTTACCGCTAGTGATACAAGGCCGTTGGGATCCAGCACGGCGTTCCCTATTACCCTCCTGAACCCACCATTCTATACTCTGCTAACAGTCAGTGGATCTCGACCAACGCGAGCAGCAATGTCGCGATACGATAAACCGCAATCGCGATAGGCTACAATCCGACC
Source organism: Schistocerca americana (assembly GCF_021461395.2). Classification (NCBI taxonomy): domain Eukaryota; kingdom Metazoa; phylum Arthropoda; class Insecta; order Orthoptera; family Acrididae; genus Schistocerca; species Schistocerca americana. Next base: position 156,378,745 of record NC_060119.1, on the reverse strand, counting down.
TTTACCAAAATCGGAAACGTGATGGTACGCATTTCTCCTCCTGACACGAGGCATCACAACAACGTTTCACCAGGCAACGCCGGTCAGGTGCTTCTTGTGTATGAGAAATCGGTTGGAAACTTTCCTCGTGTCAGCACATTGTATGTGTCGCCACCGGCGCCAACCTTGTGTGAATCCTCTGAAAAACTATTCATTTGCGTATTACAGCATCTTCTTCCTGCCGGTTAAATTTCGCGTCTGTAGCACGTCATCTTCGTGGTGTAGCAACTTTAATGGCCAGTAGTGTAGTTCCTGTTATGGCACAGTTTGCATTTCTCATCAGCTGTTCTGTATTTTCAGCGATTCGAAATGTCCGTAGGCAACATACGCATAAAATGTACACATTTAATACAAATGAAGAGATTTTTTTTTCCAAAGTAATATTAATTTGGAAGCCGCATAATGAATTGTCAGCTATCGATGCGGCCTGCTTGTTTTGCATTTGTCGTAATGGTTTGGAGGGTGGGAAGCTCGTTCATTTACAAAACGAAACAGATTGAAATGAACTTTTAAAACAACCCCTAATGCGGGTGTATCGATTGGTGAATGCTGGAGATAGTCGCGATTTTTCACTGTATGATCTGTTGACCTGTTAATGGTAGACGAAAAAGTACTAGATTGACAAGCAAACTGGCCCTGTATCCAGACTGTGTAGAGGGTCAGTCTTCAGTAGATCACTCAGAAAATTTGCAATTACGACTACCTTACCTCACTGAAATGCGTAACACAGTGGTAATCAATGGCTCAATTACGTCAATTACCTTTCCGTTCAACACTAATAAACTTATCGCAGAATACAGGAAGCCACTAAAAAAGAAGAGACTTTGAGTATTTGAAACAAAATTTGTTGCAACAGTGAGTCATCCCGTGGCCTTTCACGTTACTCATTCGTGAACTAGGCGTCTGTTTTACAAGCTGAGAATTGCGTCACTGACGTAGGAGTAAACGCTTCCTTAGGAAACACGAAATTGGTGAAATTACCTGGCTTAAGTTCACATCTCGCCATCTAGTGTACAGCGTCGCTGGCTCCTGATGCCGACGTTTGCATTCGATTACCAGCCGTATCGTAGATTTTATTCGATTGAGGCCTGAGTATTTGGGTTGTCCTTATTGTTTCCTCTGAGCTTTATCGGCGCACAAGTCACCGAAGTGGCTCTCCCGACCAATTATTCCATAATATCATTTCATTTAATTTCACCTGGTTTAAAACAAGTAACTTTTATTTCATGGACACTGCACAGAAGTACGCCCGTAACTAATGTTCAAAATATTTGTAAAACACATTTTCAATGTGCATCCACAAGATATGACGACTGACTGCAGGTTTCAAGTTAAGATTCGAACCATTTTCCCCGGTCAGACTCCTTTAGATGCAGTTAATACTACACACATGAAAAATAGTTTTACATCGTCTCGGTTCCGAGAGTTCGGGAACCTGTACAGAAAATAGGAATACAGATCAACATAAACCTCATTTCCGCCCTTTTTTTTTCTCATGAGAACCACACATTGCATCCTGTACCACCATACATCGATACCTTCAGGGGTGGTGGTCCAGATTTCTGTAACACCGGTACCTCTAATACCCAGTAGCACGTCCTCCTGCATTGATGCGTGCCTGTGTTCGTCGCAGCATACTATCCACAAGTTCATCAAGGCACTGTTGGTCCAGATTGTCCCACTGCTTAACGGCGATTCGGCATAGATCCCTTAGACTGGTTGGTGGGTCACGTCGTCCATAAAGAGCCCTATTCAATTTATCCCAGGCACGTTCGATAGGGTTCATGTCTGGAGAACATGCTGGCCACTCTAGTCGAGCGATGTCGTTATCCTGAAGGAAGTCATTCACAAAATGTGCACGATGTGGGCGCGAATTGTCGTCCATGAAGACGAATGCCTCCGCAGTATGCTGTCGATATGGTTGCACTGTCAGTCTTGAGGATGGCATTCATGTATCGCACAGCCGTTACGGCGCGTTCCATAGCTACCACCTGCGTACGTGTGCCCCACATAATGCCACCTCAAAACGGTAGGGAATCTAACCGGGTTGCCTCCCAACACGTCTCCGACGACTGTCTGGTTGAAGGTATATCCGACACTCATCGATGAAGAGAACGTGATGCCAATCCTGAGCGGTCCATTCGGCACGTTGTTCGGCCAATCTATACCGCGCTGCATGGTGTCGTGGTCGCAAAGGTGGACGTCGCCGTGGAAGTCGGGAGTGAAGTTGATCATCAAGCAGCCTATTGCGCACTGTTTGAGTAGTAACACGACGTCCTGTAGCTGCACGAAATGCATTATGCAACATGGTGGTGTTTCTGTCACGGTTTCTCCAAGTCATAATCCGTAGGTATCGGTCATGCGCTGCAGTGGTAGCTCTTGGCGGCCTGAGCGAGCCATGTCATCGACAGTTCGTGTCTCTCTGTGTCTCCTCCATGTCCGAACAACATCGCTTTGGTTAACAACGAGACGCTTGGACATTTCCCTTGTTGAGAGGCCTTTCTGGCACAAAGTAACAATGCGGACGCGATCGAACCGCGGTACTGACCATCTAAGCGTGGTTGAACTACAGACACCACGAGCCGTGTACCTCCTTCCTGGTGGAATGACTGGAACTGATCGGCTGTCGAACGCCCTCCGTCAAATAGGCGCTGCTCATGCGTGGTTGTTTACATCTTTGGACGGGTTTAGTGACATCTCTAAACAGTCAAAAGACTGTGTCTGTGACACTATATCCACAGTCAAGGTCTATCAACAGGAGTTCTAGGAACCGGTGTGATGCAAAACTTTTATTGATGTGTGTATTATGGAGATTTTTACGTTGTGAAACTAATGCAGGTAAAGGAAAATAATGATAACGTTTGAGTACGGAACTTTATATCTGTATAATCGTGTTTCATTGATTGTAGCTTAATGAAATGAATTGGAAAGTAGCAAAATACAGTACATGATTAACTCTGATGCACATGACGGTGATACAGTAACTGCAACGCACTGAAATTAAAAGTATGGAAAAAAATATAAAATCTCATTTGGAATATCGAGCTATTACGATTCGGGATTTACGAGGTTTTGTCAAGATATTTCAGGCGAATGACGAACAGTTCCGTCACTTATCCCGTTCTTCTCCCATTATGAAGCTTCCTAAAATAAATTCCTACGACGGAAGTTTACTATTACGGTGGTTCTTATTAACGCCACTGACGTTTTCATTTATGCGTTTTATAAGTCAACTGTTTGATATACGGGTTTTTAAGATGTTAAGGAAATGCAATTACAAGTTGCGCGATATTAGACACAGGCCTCCTGTGGAGCAAAATAAAACGGGCGCTCAAACGGTTCCCATTCGAAGACCATACAATCGAGAATCAGTATGCCAATCAGGCAATATCGCCGTGAAGCGTTGTGGCCGCCATCCCCCGTCGGACAGGCTGAACATATCCGCTTGGTGAAACACGTTGTCTTACTGCGTGAAGCAGTTCATAACTGTCTGCTGCTCCCGCGTCCGGCCGTCCTGATTTAGGTTTTCCGTGATTTCCCTAAATCACTCCAGGCAAATTCCGGGATGGTTCCTCTGAAAGGGCACGGCCGACTTCGTTCCCCATCCTTCCCTAATCCGATGAGACCGATGACCACGCTGTCTGGTCTTCTTCCCCAGACCAACCAACCAACCAACTGTCTGCTGCAGACCCTCCACCAACAGAACGTCGTCGACCCTTCAAGGCCTTCTCTTTGAGGGACGGAGGGTGTGATACTTGTACGAGGTGAGATGAGGAGAGATCGGGATTACAGGGCGAGTGTCCCGCACTTGAGTTTGTCTGTAATGGGTGAGGCTGGTCTCTCAGTTCGACCGGCTTCTTGTGTCATATCGCGACCAGCACGGAACTCGGCACACTTTTCCACAACGATAGCTTCAGACCTGTGCCCGATTCACGTTGACCATTGTCCTTTGGCAGCCAAGAGAAGAATAACAGTACGTCTGTCCTGTTTGGGAGCATTTGGTAATAACATCGTCCTGGTTAACGGTCCGCATTTATCGTGCGAACTTCGGAAAGGCACGAATTGCACAGTACTTCCTTGCCTACATGTCGGTGCTTATATACCCGCAATGTAACTGCGCAACGTAGCGTGAGTACTCCAGCAATGCCCTCAAAGGAGAGCTTTTTGATCGCCTCTAAAAAAATATATTTCTTATCTTTCGTTTAAGGATCCAAACATATTACTTGATGTTTTTGAGGCTCTGATAGTGTCCTATTTACTTAGTTTCACTCATTATAGTCAGCCCAATGAAGAAGATAAGAAAGGCTAGTAATGAAAAATTTCAAAATTAGAGGTTAGTCTAACACGTAAACTGCATCAAGAGTAATTTTCATACAAGTACATCGAGCATAAATGCATACTATAAATAATTTTGTCTCTATAAATTTCGATGCACTATGACATAACTGAAAGATGCCTTTGACGCACTGCAAGGTGTGTCAATAAATCAGGCTGTGGTTAGTTTGTCACGTGAATGCTCTGACGTAGACGGTACGTACTGACCTTACCTACGACAGAGATGCAAACCATGCCTCGAGTGCTTAAATGCAGAGGAATGTGGATACAGTTCAAATCTCAGAGGTTAATGACCTTCTTTTTGTTATTGATGATATCTGCGTCTCGCATCACATTAATATTTAAGCGAAAAACCAAATCTTCAATGCCAGTGTAGTTCTATAGAAGGAAAGAGAAAATTATGTGTTCCAAATAAATGAACATTTTAACGTGTAGTACAAAATACATATCTCAGGGGACTACAATCATAATTTCCGGGGCACGGGTAGCAACAGTCTCGGCGTCGGCGACGTTCGATAGGCTACACATGTCTGATGGGTCACGTCAGGTGGTAAGCACTTGATAGAAGTCCGTCAGGCAGGTTTCGGGAATCAGATATTCACTATTTTGTAAGGGCGACCACTGCTCGATGGGACGATCGAGCATTATGTGGGGTTCGACATCTAGCTTCAGCTAACGCATTCGACCCGTGCAGGTGGTATGAGTGGTGTCACGGGTGAATTCTGCGATACAGAGCGAATGTCGTCACTTACTATGGACACAGCTATTGACTGGCAGGTTTATTAGATGACGGAACGCGAAAAATTTCAAAGAAAGTTTTCAGCTTACATAGCCAGAATACTGCATCATCAACGAAAGGACAAATAACGACGACCCTAGCAATATAACCACTTCTCCAAGTTAGTCATTTCATTTAAGTGGAAAGCAAGCTCAGTCACATGATGGGGCTTTAGGTGATAAAGGAGTCCATGTGTTGAGGCGACATCTGGGGCACTAAATTAGTGGAAATTAAAGCTGGCATGTGCTGAGGTCATACAGCAAAATAATGATGAGATGCCCCTCCCCTCTCCACTAGACTAATAAGGATCAACCTCATCCTTCCCCCTCCCTTATTTTCTTATAATAACCCCAGTTTCATAGGCATCGTCATTCTTGTTCCGAACGCTGTAGTGAAAGGTACACCATGAAGTGCCGGCAGCACAGCAGTGGCACCAGCACAGAGGCAGAATAAAGAGAATAAGATTATCTGTAAGTATTTCTCCATGTATGTGTGCAGAACCCCACAAGCTCCGCAATATACGACCCATTCGCCTCGTCTTTCATTCAGGCTGATGAACTTCTTACTTCCTGGAGTTATGCCATGTAGATTATCAGCCGCACACCCAGACGTTGAGAGAGATCTGTCAGATGCCTTTCATATCTTATTGCTTTTCTAAATTGTCCATTGGCTTTCGCCTCTTGTTAAATGATTTTGTGAATATAACCAACTTCTCGGAAAGAAATGTGCCATGAAAATCCAACGTGATAACAGACCACAAAGAGGTAGGTTAATGAAACGGCATGCGTCTTACTATTTGCACATTGAACGCGGCATCCACCTGCTGTAATTCAGCCGGCCGCGGTGGTCTCGCGGTTCTAGGCGCTCAGTCCGGAACCGCGCGACTGCTACGGTCGCAAGTTCGAATTCTGCCTCGGGCATGGATGTGTGTGACGTCCTTAGGTTAGTTAGGTTTAAGTAGTTCTAAGTTCTAGGGGACTGATGACCACAGATGTTAAGTCCCATAGTGCTCAGAGCCATTTTTTTGCTGTAATTCAAAGTTAGTTAAGATTGGTTATCGACAGTAATTTCAGTGTGAACAGCACAGAAAAAATTGCTGCTACTCTTGTAATTATCTCCTTTTAATAGAGTTTAGATAGACAATTTGATACTCCTCTTAACGGGTCAAGAAGTTGGCTAGTTGTTGGCTAGTATGAAGTAATATTCACAGGGCCAAATTTCACACGCAAATCACGCGCCACTTCCAGCAATGCAGTCCCATCAGAGTTTCTTGCTTTGCAAGGCTGACAGGGTTTCGTCAAGGTTCGTCCCTGACGAAGCGCCTGGGGGGTGGGGGGGGGGGGGGGGGAAGAGGGAGTAGTACGCAGGCCTAAAACCACAGCACCCGCCAGAATCCAAATATGAGAAAGTAGGTCTTGCACAGCATAGGTACAGTAGATCCCATCAAACGATAAAGTTTGTAAGACCTTTCCTTGTAGATTATTGAATCCTTAAGGTATAATTATTCACTACAGCTGTGTATAACGGCATAGAACGCAAACATTATATAGTGAGCCTTGTGAGACTAAAAAGAACCACATTTGAAGCACGACAAGTATGGAACTGTCCTTTAGCTGGAAAGAGTTTCATCCCATAAAACTTGGTATAGATTGGTGCAAGTCATACTGTGCTGTGGATTGGCCTGCTTTGATAGGTGTGAACCAAGTTGTACAAAAACATACAACAATATATAGATATGTATGACAGACTAAGTGTCACATAAATCGCAGTATGTGATAAACGTGTACCGCATATTATTTATGTTATGCAGGCAGCAACAGGGCTGCTTTTTAAGGATGGATTATACAGAATCAAAAGCATTTCTAAGAATAAATGTTTCAGTAAAACGACGACTTGGAGTGCTAATTATTTCTGTAGTGGATAACTGTAGGAGTACTACTAAACTTCCATTATAGAAGTACCACAGTTTTTATGCAAAAAATTTCAGACATTAAAAAAAATACAACCATTTAAGATAAAAAGTCGCGGCAGATATTTACACAGTCAGATATGTGGGGTAATCGTAATATCATAACGCATATAACAATATTATGGACAAGGAGGAGCGGTGCAAACTCTAACACCATGATATAGCATGTCTACTTGGATGCAAACTACTTTTTTAAAAATATGGCCTATGACGGAAATATAAAATAATATAGTAATAAGGCTATAACCATACCTTACACTAGAAACATATGTAAAGTATTTATTATACTGAAATACAAATAAAGACTGACTTCATGCTAAACTGGGAACCACACAGATAGGTTGTCATGAAGTAAGGCACAACAAACACAAGTGTAAACCATGTGCTACCGGAGTTGGAAAGAAAACGGACAAGTATGAAGTGAATACAAAATAAAATCGTAAAATAAAGTAAACCAACGCACTTAAAACCATCACCTCAGTGCCGAGATATTTGTGACAAGCTAAGATAACGTCAATACTTCGTCTTAACTCATGTTATGGGACATATTCCATGCATGTGCACTTTGTTGCAGACATGAAGATGACAGCCACCTGTTGTTTTAAATAAAGAAATATTTATGCTATTTTGGCTTTCGAATACTTTTAGCATTTAAAGCAGATCGCTCCTTCTGTTTTCTCAAAATGAGGAAATTCAATTCGAGTCGCTTCACAGCTGTAGTCAAGATTGATAAATTTTCATTTCAATTCTTTCGCAATTGGGAACTCAACGTTTGTGTCATTGAACGCTGAGCTATCACTGACTTGCTAGTCAACTTGCCTGGCGCACGTAGTAATACTGGTGCATGTCTAACCATTCCTTAGTACCATTGGTAACTTAATTACTTCTACCACACTATTTAAAATAGAGTCAGTTGCGATCTCTGGATTGACAGCTGTTTTGCCCTGTGCTTCCCAGTGCCTTGTAGACCCACCACCGTGCATTACTTGTAAATCAATGATTTAAAACTTCATTTATTACTTGACATTTTTGAACGAAGTTGTTGGCAACGTGCAGTTGTTTTTTATTTGTGTAGATCTTGGTAAAATAAACGTGCAGTTATCGAATACTGCTGCATTTCATCTCGGTAAACACTTTATTCCCTATCAATTGACCGATGTTGATAGATGTTAAGTCCCATAGTGCTCAGAGCCAGCCCTATCAATTGCATACTGATTAACCACGTTCATTACCCATACTTGTATGTCACGTACATAGTTTCTCATGATAATTCCATTATGCAACTTGCTTTTTAAATTAAAGGCTCTCCTATCAGCCTAAGGGCCATAGGACAGCGGTTCGCAACCCATGGGCTGCGGACCACTTGAAGGACAGTGTGGGCAGTATGGCAGTGGGCTGTGAAAGCTGGTCAACAGCCGAAGACTTGATAACTATTACCGGGAGCTTCAGGGGTTTCTGTCGAGAAGGTCAGCGAATACGAAATGTTATCAGTTCAATGCTCTGTCGCTATCCTGCACCACTCACAAGGGAAAAGTCCAATCTGTCATGTGAAAACCTGTACAACAGATTTTTTATTTTCTTAAATTTTTGTTACACTGGAGGAATGGATCAAAAGAAGTTGTTAAAATGGACTGCTAGTACCTTTCTTACACCCTGAAACTTGCCAATATCGTATTCCACAAGGTGGCTGTTGATGTGTAAACCCCTACAGGCTGCGCTACAGGGCTGGTGCGTGGCCTTGGCTGGCTGCTCGTGACGTAAACGGGTAGCATGCCACAATGCTGTCGTGATTTGTCGAGTTGGTAGTTTCTCAGGCAAAGTTGTTTATAAGAACGACTCACCTGAATTTGCTCCTTCAGTATCCAGACACAACAAGAGAGAAGGAAGGAATATTGGTGTTTTACATTCCATACACAGCTACGATTATTAGAGACAGGGACTGGCTTATTTTTCTTACTACTGCAGGAAATTTTTTAAAGAACCATCCTGGAATTTGCATGAGTGAGTAGAGATGACCAATGTCTGGATGGCCAACATGAGAACTGAAACCGGATTCTCGAGTGCGAGACGAAGGCGTTAGCCACTACATCATCTCTCTACGTTCCCGTGGAGATAGGGCTGGCTCAGGTTAACCGTGTTGTACTCATATCTGGCTAACAGAGTTGGTCTGTGTGCAAGGAGACAGAATTAATACTGAGATACTGGCATTTCGGCACGTAGAATAAATTTTATAGCCAATTCTTTGCAATCTAAAGAACGAGAGAGAGAGACAGAAGACAAAATTGTTACTGACTGTTGCCTGTAATTTTCACGGGTATAATTTCAGGATACATTGAAAAGTTAGTCTATGTATTTATGCACTATTATAACCGACACTGGACACCTCTGTGAATTGTTCACTGTTTTCCACTGTTTTATAAAAAAACTGCAACAGAGGAAGCATTAACACCAGCACATTCTGTTTGCAAACACGGATATAATGAGATCTGTAAACTGGATAGACATCATGGAAAAGGTATGGATGACTGCAATGACAGAGCGCATAGTGATTTGTAAATAATATTTCCTCTGTTAATTTCCTTAAAGATGGCCAACTCTGACGGATAATCACTAACAATGGACACAGAGAAAATTTCTAACAACTAACGCAAACTTACGAGGGTCCCCTGAAAAGGAATTCCTCCGAATTTTGTATGCGAAAACTTTTAAAGCTTTTTAAATAAAACAAACGTTATTAACATTCCACATCTTTACTCTTCATGTCAACATATTTTCAGCTCTCTTCCGTTAGAGGGCTCCGAATTACAGCGTGTAAAATGGCGCTGTGTAACGCAACTATGATGCCTGAGAAACAGCATACTGTAGCTGAGAGTTTGTCACAGCCTCTCCTTGAGCTTGGTAAGAGCTGCGATATCTGTAAGAACCAGACGTCTTGCGTTCACTGTCATCCATCGTCCTCCGACTGGGCACCATCCGATTTTCATGTTTCCAAAACTTAAATGCACACCTCCGAGGATATCACTTCGATAGTGAGGAAGTGGTGCAAACAGAAGTGAGGATTAGGCCTCATCAACAACTGCTCAAGGTGAGTAGATTTGAAAATTGGTTTTGCCCGCATCTCGTGGTCGTGCGGTAGCGTTCTCGCTTCCCACGCCCGGGTTCCCGGGTTCGATTCCCGGCGGGGTCAGGGATTTTCTCTGCCTCGTGATGGCTGGGTGTTGTGTGATGTCCTTAGGTTAGTTAATTTTAAGTAGTTCTAAGTTCTGGGGGACTGATGACCATAGATGTTAAGTCCCATAGTGCTCAGAGCCATTTGAGGCAAGCCTAAATTGGTTTTCTGATTTCCTTTTGTGATGGGGAGTTACGTTTCGTATTCATACTAGCTTAGTCCCCATATTTGGTCAATTTCTTCCTTGGTTTAGTGGACACATCGCAGCTGATATCCACAGGCTTTCGTAGTTAGAGGTTTGGATTGCTGTCCCAAAAAGCTCTTGAAGATGCATTTGAAGTCGTCAACTTTATTAAAGACTGTCTGGTGTTCGTGGTGAAATGCACAGTGAACACAAACAGCTTCTACTTCACAGTAAAGTTCGGTGGCTGTCGAGGCGTAAAGTATTGTCAGGGTTTTACTTGTGGGTGGAGGTCCTGGTGGAAATCCTGCAAGTTCCTATTTAGAGTGTGTGCCCGATGAAAAAGCGTTCACACAGTTGGCATACTTGGCGTATATTTTCGGTACGCTCAATGTTCTTAACACATCTCGGCAGGGCAAGGAGTTTCATAAGTTTTTTGTGCAAAGGAAGACGATGCAATGAAAAACTTCGACGATAGCCCCAAAATTTGGAATACAATTGCTTCTACGTATTTTTTACGCTTACATTATTTTCTGGAAACCAACGAAATCTAAATTGCTAAAACTACAGCTACAGCTGCAACAGGTCACCTCAAGTCATCCCAAAGAATGATGGCGTCTTCCAGTGGATCAGAAATTCCATTGAAGCAGGTTACTTAAAAACATTGAAAATGTCAAGTGAAGGAGACTTGTTAATTGAAATAACACGTGACCAGATTATAAAATCGTTAATTTGAAACAACACCATTTGTCTCGTTCTGAATAAGTGTTCGACAGGAATAGCTAGTAATTACGACAATTTCACTGTGACACTTGACGAGCTTTTCGACATCCTCTCTGTCCAAACGAACCTTTCCAACTTCACAATTTTTCATAAACGGGTACTTTATGAGACTGAATGTAGATACTGATTTGAGGCTAAAATTAACAGTTTCAGCGCAGATGTTAATTCTCTCTTGGGGGACAAACAATGTAAAAAAACTTGTTGAGTTTTTGTAACACTATTTAACAACACAATTTGAGTTTTCACATATAGTTGTGACAGTGAAGTGAATACAATAATAGTCTCAGAAACGGACTTCTATTGTTACAAAATAGGTGGTTTGCACAGCTAAGAATGTTGGAAACAACTGCTATAGCATATTTACACTCATGCCCTTGTGTCAAATTATCAGCAGAATAAATAGCCACAAGTTTCAGTTCGTTCAGTTCCTCCCGACGTAGTAATAGATACCTCCATTTACCTGACCCTACCAGGATATCCACATATTATTAAATGAGAAATATGTTTCAATGTGTCGAATTCATGGTGGCGGCATCTTATTACTTCATATGGATTTAGCCTTTCACCCAATAAATGAAACAGTCTGTTTCCACGTAAAGTAGCTTTGGATCAGGGAAGTTAGATTTCGCAAACTCATAATCGAAGTGGTATTTTTGGAGCTTGGTATGGTCCACTAAATACACACCAACATAGACAGGTGTTGTGGTTGCCAGGAGAGCCAACACCGTGTTACTAGAGGAGGCCGAAAGACACGCGTTTTAGCTCACGCAGGCTGGCGTGAGGTCTGGAACAGGACAAGGAAATTAGAATTTAGAAAAAACGGACGAAGCTGGTGGAATACTTAACTTTAATCCATTAATGATGAACGTCGCTCTTGACGGTACATGATACACAATATCAATAGTAACTGAATATGGTGCCTTGCTAGGTCATAGCTAATGACGTAGCTGAAGGCTATGCTACACTATCGTCTCGCCAAATGAGAGCGTATTTTGTCAGTGAACCATCGCTAGCAAAGTCGGTTGTACAACTGGAGCGAGTGTTAGGAAGTCTCTCTAGACCTGCCGTGTGGCGGCGCTCGGTCTGCAATCACTGATAGTGGCGACACGCGGGTCCGACGTATACGACGTATACTAACGGACCGCGGCCGATTTAAAGGCTACCACCTAGCAAGTGTGGTGTCTGGCGGTGACACCACAACAGGATTCTTGAACTAAACCTAAATCGCAGCCGTCTCCAGAGCAACTAACATCTGAATGAAGATAATGGTCCACTTAAGATCTGACTTGGTGATATAACTTCTTGCGCCAGAACTCCCATCCCACTGGTAAACTAAATGAATTTCATCACGCTTTCTCAAAATATTTTTCCCAATACTCATTTGTTATGCAATTTAAAGAAATCTTTTCGAAAACACGGTCACGTGAGTCCTTTTTCCGGTACTGACATACATTCAACCAGCATGACTGTGTGAAGGAGATGGAGCGGGTGACTCTAACAAATTAATTTCATTCCCTAACTGAGACACTACTGGAGGTGTCTGTTGTGCGTAATTTATCTCTCTTTATCCACCAGCATCGTCATCAGCTTAGGAATGGAATTATCGTGAGGAACCAGTCACTCTGAACAAGGTGGTAAGTCACTTCACATCATGCAAACTGGTAGTCCATGCCAGTTCTACCGCTACGACATATCTTTCACCAGAACCTGCAGCCACATTTTGGAACTTGCACAATCTGGCGATTTCCTCGTCAGACAGCCTTCGGCTGAAATTGTTGCATGGCGTAACGGACCAGTAGAAGTTGTTCACATCCAAGCATAGGATTCACTGAACTTCTCACACATTCTTGGGTTATTTGCATCAGCACACTGTCAAATTCACCGCGATTCCTGCGTTCGAAAATAGCTGCATCTCAGCATTGATCAATAGTTAGATGCTGACATGTGACATTGAATCCAACGAAAGCACTGGCGCGGTATAATAAAAGGCATGTGTCCATGCATACTGTTCAGAATTTATCAAAAATATTCGCCAGAAGGTGTACATCTGTGTCAGTGTACGAGTATAGCAGTATAGCACAGCAGTTAACAACCTTCTTAACGAAGTGCTGCACTGAGAAGAGGTATCGATGTCGGTCCCTGAGGCCTGGCACGAAGTCGGCGTTCCAAAACAACCCAAACGTGTTCTGTATGATTCATGTCAGAACTCTGTGCAGGACAGTCCATTACAGGGATGTTACTGTCGTGTAACCACTCCGCCACACGCCGTGCATTATGAAGAGGTGCTCGATCGTGTTGAAAGATGCAGACGTCATCACCGAATTGCTCTTCAACAGTGGGAAGCAAGAAGGTGCTCAAAATATCAACGTAGGCCTGTGCTGTGATAGTGCCACGCAAAACCCCCTCCATGAAAAACAGGATCACACCATAACACCACTGCCTTCGAATTTTACTGTTGGCACTATACACGCTGACAGATGACGTTCACCGGATATTTTCCATATCCACATCCTGCCATCGGCTCGCCACATTGCGTTCCGTGATTCGTCACTCCATACAACGTTTCTCCACTGTTCAATCGTCCAGTCGTCCCACCTAACTGTCATAGTACTTCCAGTTTGGAATTCCTGTGTGATCGTCTGGATAGACATCTACATCTACATCTACATTGATACTCCGCAAGCCACCCAACGGTGTGTGGCGGAGGGCACTTTACGTGCCACTGTCATTACCTCCCTTTCCTGTTCCAGTCGCGTATGGTTCGCGGGAAGAACGACTGTCTGAAAGCCTCCGTGCGCGCTCTAATCTCTCTAATTTTACATTCGTGATCTCCTCGGGAAGTATAAGTAGGGGGAAGCAATATATTCGATACCTCATCCAGAAACGCACCCTCTCGAAACCTGGCGAGCAAGCTACACCGCGATGCAGAGCGCCTCTCTTGCAGAGTCTGCCACTTGAGTTTATTAAACATCTCCGTAACGCTATCACGGTTACCAAATAACCCAGTGACGAAACGCGCCGCTCTTCTTTGGATCTTCTCTATCTCCTCCGTCAACCCGACCTGGTACGGATCCCACACTGATGAGCAATACTCAAGTATAGGTCGAACGAGTGTTTTGTAAGCCACCTCCTTTGTTGATGGACTACATTTTCTAAGCACTCTCCCAATGAATCTCAACCTGGTACCCGCCTTACCAACAATTAGTTTTATATGATCATTCCACTTCAAATCGTTCCGTACGCATACTCCCAGATATTTTACAGAAGTAACTGCTACCAGTGTTTGTTCCGCTATCATATAATCATACAATAAAGGATCCTTCTTTCTATGTATTCGCAATACATTACATTTGTCTATGTTAAGGGTCAGTTGCCACTCCCTGCACCAAGTGCCTATCCGCTGCAGATCTTCCTGTATTTCGCTACAATTTTCTAATGCAGCAACTTCTCTGTATACTACAGCATCATCCGCGAAAAGCCGCATGGAACTTCCAACACTATCTACTAAGTCATTTATATATATTGTGAAAAGCAATGGTCCCATAACACTCCCCTGTGGCACGCCAGAGGTTACTTTAACGTCTGTAGACGTCTCTCCATTGATAACAACATGCTGTGTTCTGTTTGCTAAAAACTCTTCAATCCAGCCACACAGCTGGTCTGATATTCCGTAGGCTCTTACTTTGTTTATCAGGCGACAGTGCGGAACTGTATCGAACGCCTTCCGGAAGTCAAGAAAAATAGCATCTACCTGGGAGCCTGTATCTAATATTTTCTGGGTCTCATGAACAAATAAGGCGAGTTGGGTCTCACACGATCGCTGTTTCCGGAATCCATGTTGATTCCTACATAGTAGATTCTGGGTTTCCAGAAATGACATGATACGCGAGCAAAAAACATGTTCTAAAATTCTACAAGAGATCGACGTAAGAGATATAGGTCTATAGTTTTGCGCATCTGCTCGACGACCCTTCTTGAAGACTGGGACTATCTGTGCTCTTTTCCAATCATTTGGAACCCTCTGTTCCTCTAGAGACTTGCGGTACACGGCTGTTAGAAGGGGGGCAAGTTCTTTCGCGTACTCTGTGTAGAATCGAATTGGTATCCCGTCAGGTCCAGTGGACTTTCCTCTATTGAGTGATTCCAGTTGCTTTTCTATTCCTTGGACACTTATTTCGATGTCAGCCATTTTTTCGTTTGTGCGAGGATTTAGAGAAGGAACTGCAGTGCGGTCTTCCTCTGTGAAACAGCTTTGGAAAAAGGTGTTTAGTATTTCAGCTTTACGCGTGTCATCCTCTGTTTCAATGCCATCATCATCCCGTAGTGTCTGGATATGCTGTTTCGAGCCACTTACTGATTTAACGTAAGACCAGAACTTCCTAGGATTTTCTGTCAAGTCGGTACATAGAATTTTACTTTCGAATTCAATGAAAGCTTCATGCATAGCCCTCCTTACGCTAACTTTGACATCGTTTAGCTTCTGTTTGTCTGAGAGGTTTTGGCTGCGTTTAAACTTGGAGTGGAGCTCTCTTTGCTTTCGCAGTAGTTTCCTAACTTTGTTGTTGTACCACGGTGGGTTTTTCCCGTCCCTCACAGTTTTACTCGGCACGACCCTCTTCAACAGTATGAAGTCTCTGTCAGTCAACAGACGAGGTCAGCCTGTATGCTTTTGTGCTGTACATGTCTCCATCACTTTTCCACTTCACTATTACATCGGAAACAGTACACTTAAGGATGTTTATTGAAGAATGCGGAAATCTCGCGTACAGACGTGTGACACAAGTGATATATATAATAAACATCCTTAAGTCTTATATACATATACGCTGATCAGCCAGAACGTTGTGACAAACTACTAAGAGGCGGTATGTCCACCTTTAGAACGTATAACAGCGGCAACGCGTCATGGCATGGAAGCAATGAGGCCTTGGCAGGTCGCTGGAAGGAGTTGGTACCAAATCTGCACACAAAAGTCACCTAACGCACGTAAATTCTGAGGAGAGGGCGATGAGCTCTGACGCCACGTTGAATCACATCCAAGATGTGTTCGATCGGGTTCAGATTTGGTGAGCTGAGGGGCCAGCACATCAATTGGAGCTCTCCACTGTGTTCCTCGAACCACTCCATCGCACTCCTGATCTTGTTAAAAATGCCACTGCCGCCGGGAAACATGATCGTCATGAAATAGTGTAGGTAGTCTGCAACCAGAGTACGAGACTCCTGGGCTGACATGGTGAATACACGAGCTCCACAGGACCCATGGATGCCCGCATGAATATTCCTCAGAGCAAAATGCAACTGCCACCAGCTTGTCTCTGTCCCGCTGTACAGGTGTCAAGGAACTGTTCCTCTGCAAGGCGACGGATTCGTGCTCTCCCATCGGCACGATGAGGAAGATAACGGGTTTCATCAAACCACGCAATGCTCTGCCACTGCGCCAGCGTTCAGTCCCAGTGACCATGTACCCATTTCAATCGTAGTTGCGCGATGTCGTGATGTTATGATCGGTACATGCATAGGTCGTCAGTTGCGAAGGCTCATCATTAGGAGTGTTCGGTGCACTGTGTGTTCAGACGCAGTTGTACTCAGTCTGATGGTAGTTCCACCACAATTCTCCGTCTGTCCTGTTTTACCAGTGTACCGAGCCTACGACATCTGGACGTAGTTTCACTTTGGTTTTGACAAATGTTGAAGACACTCACGGCAGCACTCCTCGAAAAACTGACAAGTCGTGCAGTTTTCGAAATGCTCTTTCCAAGCCTCTGCGTCGTCACAATTTGCCCTCAGTCAGACTCAGATAGAGTGTACGCCTTTCCATTGCACACATGGACATCACGCTCACTGATACTACATGCGCCATGCGTGTGTCTGATCAGCAGTCATTCCTCAAAAGATGACGCTGCCATCGCCTGTACGGTTTTATACCGATAGTAGGTCGGTGGTCATATGTTCTGATTGATCAAGTACAGCAATAAAGTAGAAGACGAACGAGTAGATTTAAAAGATGAAATAGTGAAGGCAGCAGAGGATCAAACAGGTAAAACGACCAGACAGTAGAAATCCATGGATAATACAAGAAATATTCAATTTAAGTGATGAAAAAAAAATTAAAAATGTAGCAAGTGAAGCAGGTGAAATGGAATACAAACGTTTAAAAAATCAGAGTGACAGGAAGTGCAATATGGCTAATTAGGAATGGCTAGAAGACAAGGATAAGTATTTAAAACCATATTTCACAAGGGGAAAGACCGGTGTCGCCAACAGGAAAACTAAAGAGGCCTTTGGAAGAAAGAGAAGCAGCTGTATGAATATCACGAGCTCAGACGGAAAACCAGTCTTAAACAAAGAAGGGAAGCCTGAAGAGAGTCTGTACAAGGGAGATAAACTTGAAGGCAATATTACAGAAAGATAAATGGAGGTAGATGGATGAAATAAGGGATATGTTACTACGAGAAGAATTTGACACAGCTCTGACACATCAAAATGGAAACAAGATCCTGGGAGTAGTCGATATTCTCTCAGAACCACAGATAGACTTGAGAGAGACAGCCATGACAAAATTCTTCCCTCCGGTGCGCAAGGTGGATGAGACAGGCGAAATAGTCTCAGGCTTCAAGAAGAATGTTATAATTCCAAAGAAAGCAGTGACTGGCAGGTGTGAAAATTACCGAACTATCAGTTTAATAAGTCATCACCGCAAAATACTAAAACGAGTTCTTTGCAGAAGAATGGAAAAACTGGTAGAAGCTGACCTCAGGATAGGTCTGTTTGTGTTCTGGAGTAATGTAAGAACACGAGAGGCAGTACTCACCCTACGATTCATATTAGAAGATTGGTTAAGGAAAGACGAACCCACGTTTACAGCATACGTAGACACAGACAAAGCTTTTGACAATACTGGCTGAAATAATCCTTTTCAAATTCTGAAAGTATGAGGAATAAAATACAGGGAGCGAAAGGCAATTTACAATTTGTAGAGAAACCAGACAGCAGTTGCAAAAGTTGAGGGGGATGAAAGGTAGAAGTTGTTGAGAAGGGAGTGGGATACCCTTTCCCCGATGTTATTCAATCTGTACATTGAAAAAGCTGCAAAGTAAACCAAAGAACAATTTGCAGTAGGAATTAAAGTTCACGGAAAAGAAATAAAAACTTTGAGGTTTGCCGATGACACTGTAATCCTTTCGGAGACACAGAGACAGCAAAGAACTTGGAAGAGCAATTGAATGGAATGGTCACTGTCCTGAGAAGAGGATATAAGATGAACATCAACAAAAGCAAAACAACGAGTTTTGCTACTCGGGCAGCAAAATAACTGACGATGACCGCAGTAGAAAGACTATAAAATGTAGACTGGAAGTGGCAAGAAAATTATTTTTGAAGAAGAGAAATTCGTTAACGTCGAATACAGATTTCGAATATAGATTTAAGTGTCAGGAAGTCTTTTCTGAAATTATTTGTCTGGAGTGTAGCCATGTATAGAAGAGAAATATGAACGATGAACAGTTTCGACAAGAAGAGAATAGAAGCTTTCAAAATTTTGTGTTAGAGAAGAATGTTGAAGATTAGATGGGTAGATCGGTTAAGTAATTAGGAGGTACTGAACAGAACTTGGGAGGAGCGAAATTTGTGGCACAACTTGACCAAACGAAGGGATCGGTTGATAGGACACATTCAGAGACATCAAGCGATCATCAGTTTAGGACTGGAGGGAAGTTTACTGCCCCACCCTTGCCCGGCGTAGGCTGGCAGGAGCGGCGCTTATATTCCCTCCACGTAGAGGCCGCTCCTGTCGTGGTGAAGTCCTAGTCAGCGGGCTATTCGCTGACGTCTCGCAGCCATCTCTGCTCCAGCTTTCTTCATCATCGTGTTACGCCAGAACACTGGCTATACTTACCCAGAACGAGGCCAATGTGGTGTTTCAAAACACAATTTTAGAATCTGGTCAAGTCTCCTTCACTTGACGCTATTTTCAATGTTTTTAAGTAACCTTCTTCAACGGAATTTCTGATCCATTGGAATTCGCCATCATTCTTTGAGGTATAGTTTCTAAAAGGAACATGAAAAGAATTATTTATTGCTCTAGTAAGTCTAATTACTTATTTTCTCTATCGTATAAGTAAAGAATGAAATGTATGTTATACGCTTTGGGTAAGTTCATGCACATAGAAAATAAAATCGCATCCATCCTACCCTTGGCCTGGCGGTATTCACGTAAAAGAGTGTAATTACACCCCACATAACAGAACGTTCTGTCATCTGGAGTCTTTACTCAATGAGCATGACTGACTCGTGAACCGTCTCTTGCAGAATATTATCTATTTACCTATAATTTTAACTATCATTTTTTACATAATAATGTTTGAAAAATTAACTGTTTTACATAAAGTTACTTTTGGAAGAAAACTGTTATTTACAATTCAGCCATATTAACAACATTTGCTTATGTTTAGGAAGAATTGGCTTCAGATCAAAGATTGGCAGTGATCCATTATGGCTGTTGTTTTATCAATTTTGATTTCGTTGCTTCCCAGAAAAACATGTAACCGTAAAAAATACGTCGAAGCAATCTTGTTCATTAGAAAAGATGATGTGGTAGAGTGGTGCACCAAATTTAGTTATTGTTGTATTTAAGTTTCCTCATATATGGCAAGCAAATTTTCGAAAAGAGATACACAAGAGGATACACAGCATATGAATAATCACAGTAAGACATATAAATTTAATCAGACAACAGCTGCAGGGTGATCAGATGTCTCGAATACAGAAAAGATATAAACCAGCAGCGTGTATCATGTGAGAAAAAAAGGACCTTAAAGGACTGCGAAATAATTCTTTTGACTGTAAGAAAGAGACCCAGGCCTAGAGTGCTCCCCTAAATGTATCATAGTGAATTACATTGTAATTTTTAACTGATGTCACAAGATCTTTTAAATCTTAAGTTAGCAGTAAGACATTACACAAACATATGATGATAAATCAGAAAATGTTATTGACTACTTGAGGAAACACCATCATGATGGACTATATAAGATAAGTTACAGGCCTTATTAGTAGTGGTCCAGTCGTGCCAGGGTTGGAATTATTTAAGAGAAGACCGAGGCAGATACTCTCCATAACCCAAGAATGTGGGAGATTTAGCATTTTTTGGCAGATCTCTGGGAATTGTCATGCTGAGGCTGTTTGCAGGCTAGTAATGACAGCGAGTAGAGTTCATCCTTTACTTGTAATACAAGTATGTAGATCCATCAACGGAAATAGTAACTGTTGCAGACTGTACCTATCAAAAGAGGCTCTTAGTCAATAAAACTGCATAGAGATATGGAAATTATAGGTTACAGGCATGACACCTAGATGTCATAATGTCAAATAAATTTACAATGAGTTGTAGAAGATGTGCAACTGTTTACCATTAAGTTAGTTTAAGCAACATGTGGCAATAGTACTAAACAACAGACACAAGCTCAAGTCTTTCGATGTAATGAAATCGATGTTGTTGATTACACTGTAAGCAGAGCATAGAGCTGTGTTTGTTCGAAATACACAGTCACCAGAGTAAAATGTAATTTTTAAATAGAAAAGTATTTAATAAATACAAAAAAGCTATTTATATTCATAAACTTGAAAAGTTGTGCATTGCTTATACTTGTTACCATGGAGAAAAATTAAGAGATGCATATAGTATTAGATTGTTTCCAGATGGTAACATCAAGTGCTAACGAATATTGGTGGAAATGGAAAATAAAACGAAACAGAAATGCAATGAAATTATATTTTCATTTAAGGATTATGTTTGATAAACCGTATTTATACACTAGTTGTTTCTACTTGAATAGGATAAAGGTTACTGCACTGAATTTACCATCAAGATGGGATATAATCTGATGTCAGGAAAACAAATAAATTGAAACTTATTCTTAGAAGAGAATGAAAACGCGATCCAGGTAGGCTGTATTCCTTTTTTATCTATGCAATTCACTAATTTAAATGTTTTGTAGTTTCCAAGCACATATCTTAAGCTTTCACCTTCATGTTACATCCTAATATGCCACAGTTGAATGTAGAGAGAAACACATCTTACTTCTATGCATATGTGGCATGAAGACATTATACTATTACACGTGTCTATATCTATTAGGTCAATTAACAGATGTAGCCAGGTACAATACTGTACTGATTTTGTACCACATATGTACTAGCGACATATTATTCAGGAAAAAGGAGCTGGAATCTTCAATACATGTGTTTAAAAATGAACAAATAAGTAATAAAAGTAATACAGCCTATCTGGAACATGTTTTCGTTCTCAAAACACATTGAACATGTGAACCCCCACAAAAATAAAGTTTTAGAAGCTTGGAGGGTATAATTTGAACATATAGTTACAGACAATTCCCTGTATGGAATGATGTTATAATGTACATAACAATTAGTGTAGATGGATAAACCTCATAACGTATTTTCAAAATGCTATGAGTCTTGTAGCCATGCATGTTTTTGTAAACAATGTAAAAAGAAAGAAAGGTTTAATATTAAAAACTTTCACTCAGACTTGAGAACTTGAAATGTCAAAAGTTGTAAACTGATTTTGTTACTGCAAGTTATTACATTACATAGCACTCTATGCAGTGTGTTCCAATAAAACTTTTTGTGAAGTTGCTGGAATTAATTTGAAGATATAGGTATCCTGTTTTATTCTGAAAATTTTATGAAGAGAGTCATTGAAGAAGTGATACTGATAATAGTAACGACATTTTACAAAGCATATTATTAAATCCAGATTAAATTTGACACTAATGAAGAGATAAATGCTATCTTTGATTTCTAAAAACTTAAACAAGTGAGCAAATGGACTTCGTTAATCTGACTGGTGATAGGAAATCAGTTAAAACGGGTAATGGATACTGAAATATTCTAAATAGGGCAGTGAAGTGTGTTTTGAAATTTACCGACTTTGCCTGTAACTTGAAAGGAGGATATTACATATTACTGGATACACCAGTCCACTGCACAGAAGTATTAATGATCTCTGATAAAGGCAAATTGTGTGGATTATAACTAAAAAGCACAAATGTTTGAAATTTCATTACATTATAGACCTGTATATCTACATTAAGTAAAGAATACGTCAAATCAAAGAGTCAATGTTCATAAAGAAATAGGTAATGTGGTAATTAAGAGTTTTTAGAGAAGAAAACTGGTGTGACAAGCTGAGTTCATGGAAGGTAAAGAATACTGTTTACCTGGTACATTATAGAACCACACTGAGAACACGAAAGCATACAAGAATCTCTCAGTATTAACCTATCTTCGTTGTATGTGAAATATGATCTTCGATACTCATGATCTGACAAAGAGTCAGTACATCGCACTGAAAACGCACTTCTGGCTGAAAATGAGATCCCACATTAAGTCTATTCCAAGTGTATGTACATTTGTAGTTATTTGTATGTTAATTTGCATGTCAGTGCAGATTGCGTTGTACATATATGTTGACTGTCCAGTGTGTGGTTGCAGATGCACGTTGTTGCACTGTCAGCTGAGATGGTATTTTTTCAGAATTATCCCTTTTGTAAAATTAGTTTCGGTTGGACAAATGAATCATACGGTGGCAGTCCTGGTGCAAACTGAACATGTTTAAATACCAAGATCGTGAATATAAGTAATTAATTTTGTAATAACTGTCAGTTAAGATAAAATTACACCATAAGGCAGTTAATTAAATCCTACTTCATCTTATGTATTGCAAGTTTCACTTGTTTCAATGTATTTCTAGAAAAAAAAATCCTAATCACCCGATTCCGCAGTTTTTAGACACACATTTCAATCCAAATAGAAGATGGTTGCATAAGTATTAAATTACGAATTTAGGTTGCTTTCGTTATACATATATTTAGTAGTGTCATATATAGTCTGGGGTTTAAAGGTTTTAAGTTTTATCTTTCATTTCTTTTCGAAACATATAAAGTCTGTATCGCTCATATGTGACCTTAGGCCTAAGTTTTTGAGTTTACAAGTATTGAGTTTTAACGTTTTTTTAGAGCATTCTATTGTGTCAATATTCTTAATATACCTGTCTGAACATCACACAGTCAGAAATACAGAAAATGTAAATGTAGATCGATATAAGCTTTAAGCACATACAAAGTGAGGAGTTGCCATATAAGTTAACTCATAGGGAAAAAGTTTTGAAACAAAAAATTTCTGTTTAGAACAACTTTCAGAAGTATGTGCCTGTAGCTGTCTATAGGTCCCCACGGAAAGTTTTCAACTGTTTCTGATGGACTTGGAATCTTTGTTGTGCTGTCTGTTAGAGAGAGGGAAGCAAATTACTGTTTATGGGGACTTAAGTGGCGATTTTCTGAAATAATCTGACATAAAGCATGACCTTGAAGTATCTTGGTTCTTTCAATTTGACATCGGTGATTTATTTTCTTACTTAGGTAGTACAGGAAAGAAGCACACTGATAGATAATGTTTTTATAGACAAAGATAAATTTAATCAAATAAAAACTTCTCATGTTACAAATGGTCTTTCTGATCATGATGCACAACTATTTACAATATATGACAGAGCTGCATACAGTAATGCAGAACAGTCCTCTGAAATAGTGTGATCAGTTAACAATATCAAAATTGCAAATCTTAGAGAAAGCTTGCAACAATTAGACTGGGATGAGGTGTACATGCAACCTGATGCTAGTTTAAAATCTAACGTGTTTCATGATACCTTTGGGAGTATATTTGAAAACAGTTTCCCCAATAAAACAGTGAAACATAATTGTAAGAAACTATCTGAAAAGCCATAGCTTACTACAAGGATGAAAATATCTAGTAAACAGAAAAAGTATCTTATAGCTAGAAGAAATAATCATCCAGGAACAGTTAGGATTTTTTCAGATAGACTGAAATATGCTATTGTTAAACCATTGTACGAAAAAGGGGATGGGTCTGATGCTAACCACTATCGCCAAATCTCACTTCTGACAGTTTATCCAAAATTTTTGAAAAAGTGATTTATTCAAAAGTAAATTCTTCATTTGTGTGGCCATAGTGTCTGTAGTTGCTTTACATTTCTTGAGGGTATTTTCGTTCTGTCTTTGCAACTACGAAAATTCGTAATTTTTTTCACCAGGCACTTTTAACTTAATTATCACTGGTCTCTAATTAAGTTATTTACATTTTGATTTGCTTCTAGATGGAAAAAAAGGTTCCTTAAGAATATTCTGATTTGTACTTTCGCTTTATTTCTTGCTTACATCAGGAACTATCATCTGCTAGCACATCATTGTGTTTCTTCGTTAGACACTGATAATTTTGGTCTAGTTTTCAGTTTTTTGCAGCACTATGAATTTCTTATTCGTTTCACAACACACTTTATGCACACTACTGCATTCTGTTTGTTTTTGTACTTCTAGGTATGTGTTGTGGTTTGTGGTTTGTAGTGTTGCCAACATAACCTTTCCACTACTTTCCTTTTATTATTAGATTGTTGTATGTGTGTAATTCTATTTAGTTATGTTTCTGTGTATTTATATATTGTGTAAAAACAGGGAAGGAAGTGTGATAGAGGGAAATTTTTTTCATTGTAGGGGAGGGAGAAACCATGATGAGTGGACATGAGTGTTAGCTAGAGGAGACAGTGAGGAGCAAGAAGTCAAATGAAAATGTGAGTGGTAGGAGGGGCAGTTGTGGGAGTGTGGGAAGGGCTGAACGATGGAAAAGGCTCTTCTCTTTTCTCATGGTTTTTTTTGTACACGTCTCTGTTTCTCTCTGTCTGTAAAAGTATATTCTATGTTTTAGGTCTATTTTAAGATATGTTTGAAATCTGTTATTGGGTTCGATTTTAACTGTTTTATGGTGTTCTTGCTAATACACAAGCAGATCCCAAAACTGAAACCAAAAACAGGCAGATACCAACAACATGGTATCCATCAGCTCAGTTGCAGAGATTGTGAAAAGCTATACATTGGAATCACTTTCAGGACATTGAACACAAGATATGAAGAACACATCATGGCATTTAAATTTGATACAAACAATCCAACATTTGCAGATGAACTAAAACAATAACACCATAGACCAGACAATGTCAAAGAAGATATTAATATCATAAAATTATAGACACCACCTCCATTTTCCAAGAAAATTTCCACATACAAAAAGCATTGATACAAAATAAACAGTATCTCAATGACCAAGTAAATATTGGAAATCAGACTCTATATAAAATAATTGATGGAATTACATGAGAAAGAAAAAGAGAGCCTTTTCCATCCTTCAGCCTCTTCCATTCTCCCACAAAACCTCTCCCCACCACTCACAATTTCATTTCACTTCTTGCTCTTCACCATATCCTCTAACTGACACTCCATCACACTGGTATACACTTATGTGCACCCATCAAGGTTTCTCCCTCCCCTACACCGAAAAAAATCCCTCCATCACTATTCCTTCCTTACTTGCACACAGTATATAGATGCACAGAAACATAACTAAATAGAATTACACACATTCAACAATCTAATAATAAAAGGAAATGTTGTAGGTCAAAGACAAAGTAGTGGATAGTTTATGTAGGCAACACTACAAAACACAAACCACAACACATACTTAGAAGTACAAAAACAAGCAGAATACAGTGGTGTGCATAAAAGTGTGTTGTAAAAAAATATAAGAAATGCATAGTGGTGCAGAACAATAAAAACTACACAAATATTATCAGTGTCTAATGCAGGAAAACAATGATGTGCTAGCAGATGACACTTCCTGATGTAAGAAATAAAGCGAAAATCACTGTAAGTACAAATCAACATATTCTTAAATAACTGTTTTCCGATCTAGAAGCAAATCAAAACGTAAATAACTTAATTAGAGACCACTGATGTCGCTTTACCTCAATAAACCGTAATGCGTCTGGTGAAAAAAAAAACACGAATTTTTGTAGTTGCAAAGACAGAACAAAAATATGCTCAAGATATTCAAGATTAGCTTCACATGTTTGTAAAAATAAAGTACTAACAAAATGTCAGTTCGGTTTTCAGATAGGCTTTTCAACAGAAAATTCGATGTATACTTTCATTGATCAAGTATTAAGTGCTCTGATTAATTGATCGTCATTCAGTGTGATTTTTTTGTGATCTCTCAAAGGCTTTTGAGTGTGTGAGTCAAGGAATTCTTGTAGATAAGCTTGTACCCGTGGTCGAGGGGTAGCGTCTTTGATTCATAATCAAAACGTCTTCGGTCCCGGGTTCGATCCCAGCCACTGCCTAAATTTTGATAAATAATCAGCATTGGCGGCCGAAGGCTTCCGGCATAAGAAGTCAGCCTCATTCTGCCAACGGCCTTGTCAAAGAGGGCGGAGGAGCGGTTAGAGGTTCAGGGCACTCTCTTGTCCTAGGGCTGAGAAATTGCCCCTAAAGGCGGAAGAACCAGCAATGATCAACGACATGAGGATGCAGAAGGCAATGGAAACCACTGCATTAAAGACACGTAACGTATATCCACAGGACATGTGGCCTGTAATTGAAGAAGTGCCATGATGATCTCTCCATTGGCAAAAGATTCCGGAATAGTCCCCCATTCGGATCTCCGGGATGGGACTGCCAAGGGGGAGGTTAACATGAGAAAAAGATTGTATAATCAACGAAAGGATAACGTTCTACGAGTCGGGGCGTGGAATGTCAGAAGCTTGAACGTGGTAGGGAAACTAGAAAATCTGAAAAGGGAAATGCAAAGGCTCAATCTAGATATAGTAGTGATCAGTAAAGTGAAGTGGAAGGAAGACAAGGATTTCTGGTCAGACGAGTATCGGGTAATATCAACAGCAGCAGAAAATGGTATAACAAGTGTAGGATTCGTTATGAATAGGAAGGTAGGGCAGAGGGTGTGTTACTGTGAACAGTTCAGTGATCGGGTTGTTCTAATCAGAATCGACAGCAGACCAACACCGACAACGATAGTTCAGGTATACATGCCGACGTCGCAAGCTGAATATGAACAGATAAAGTGTTTGAGGATATTGAAAGGGTAATGCAGTATGTAAAGGGGGACGAAAATATAATAGTCATGGGCGACTGGAATGCAGTTGTAGGGGAAGGAGTAGAAGAAAAAGTTGCAGGAGAATATGGGCTTGGGACAAGGAATGAAAGAGGAGAAAGACTAATTGAGTTCTGTAACAAGTTTCATCTAGTAATAGCGAATACCCTGTTCAAGAATCACAAGAGGAGGAGGTATACTTGGAAAAGGCCGGGAGATACGGGAAGATTTCAATTAGATTGCATCATGGTCAGACAGAGGTTCCGAAATCAGATACTGGATTGTAAGGCGTACCCAGGAGCAGATATAGACTCAGATCACAACATAGTAGTGATGAAGAGTAGGCTGAAGTTCAAGACATTAGTCAGGAAGAATCAATACGCAAAGAAGTGGGATACGGAAGTACTAAGGAATGACGAGATACGTTTGAAGTTCTCTAAGGCTATAGATACAGCAATAAGGAATAGCGCAGTGGGCAGTACAGTTTAAGAGGAATGGACATCTCTAAAAAGGGCCATCACAGAAGTTGGGAAGGAAAACATAGGTACAAAGAAGGTAGTTGCGAAGAAACCATGGGTAACAGAACAAATACTTCAGTTCATTGATGGAAGGAGGAAGTACAAACATGTTACGGGAAAATCAGGAATACAGAAATACGAGTCGCTGAGGAATGAAATAAATATGAAGTGCAGGGAAGCTAAGACGAAAGGCTGCAGGAAAAATGTGAAGACATAGAAAAAGATATGATTGTCGGAAGGACAGACTCAGCATACAGGAAAGTCAAAACAACCTTTGGTGACATTAAAAGCAACGGTGGTAACATTAAGAGTGCAACGGGAATTCCACTGTTAAATGCAGAGGAGAGACCAGATAGGTGGAAAGAATACATTGAAAGCCTCTATGAGGGTGAAGATTTGTCTGATGTGATAGAAGAAGAAACAGGAGTCGATTTAGAAGAGATAGGGGATCCAGTATTAGAATCGGAATTTAAAAGAGCTTTGGAGGACCTACGGTCAAATAAGGCAGAAGGGATAGACAACATTCTATGAGAATTTCTAAAATCATTGGGGGAAGTGGCAACAAAACGACTATTCACGTTGGTGTGTAGAATATATGAGTCTGGCGACATACCATCTGACTTTCGGAAAAGCATCATCCACACAAATCCGAAGACGGCAAGAGCTGACAAGTGCGAGAATTATCGCACAATCAGCGTAACAGCTCATGCATCGAAGCTGCTTACAAGAATAATATACAGAAGAATGGAAAAGAAAATTGAAAATGCGCTAGGTTACGATCAGTTTGGCTTTAGGAAAAGTGAAGGACGAGAGAGGCAATTCTGACGTTACGGCTAATAATGGAAGCAAGGCTAAAGAAAAATCAGGACACTTTCATAGGATTTGTCGACATGGAAAAAGCGTTCGACAATATAAAATGGTGCGAGCTGTTCGAGATTCTGATAAAAGTAGGGGTAAGATATAGGGGGAGACGGGTCAACAATCAAGAGGGAATAATAAGAGTGGACGATCAAGAACGAAGTGCTCGTATTAAGAAGGGTGTAAGACTAGGCTGTAGTCTTTCGCCCCAACTCTTCAATCTGTACATCGAGGAAGCAATGATGGAAATAAAAGAAAGGTTCAGGAGTGGAATTAAAATACAAGGTGGAAAGATATCAATGATACGATTCGCTGATCACATTGCTATCCTGAGTGAAAGTGAAGAAGAATTAAATGATCTGCTGAACGGAATGAACAGTCTAATGAGTACGCAGTATGGGTTGAGAGTAAATCGAAGAAAGACGAAGGTAATGAGAGGTAGTAGAAATGAGAACAGCGAGAAACTTAACATCAGGATTGATGGTCACGAAGTCAGTTGAGTTAAGGAATTCTGCAACCTAGGCAGCAAAATAACCAATGACGGACGGAGCAAGGAGGACATCAAAAGCAGACTCGCTATGGCGAAAAAGGCATTTCTGGCCATGAGAAGTCTACTAATATCAAATATCGGCCTTAATTTGAGGAAGAAATTTCTGAGGATGTGCGTCTGGAGTACAGCATTGTATGGTAGTGAAACATGGACTGTGGGAAAACCAGAACAGAAGAGAATCGAAGCATTTGAGATGTGGTGCTATAGACGAATGTTGAAAATTAGGTGGACTGATAAGGTAAGGAATGAGGAGGTTCTACGCAGAATCGGAGAGGAAAGGAATATGTGGAAAACACGGATAAGGAGAAGGGACAGGATGATAGGACATCCGCTAAGACATGAGGGAATGGCTTCCATGGTACTAGAGGGAGCTGTAGAGGGCAAAAACTGTAGAGGAAGACAGAGATTGGAATACGTCAAGCAAATAATTGAGGACGTAGGTTGCAAGTGCTACTCTGAGATGAAGAGGTTGGCACAGGAAAGGAATTCGTGGCGGGCCGCATCAAACCAGTCAGTTGACTGATGACCAAAAAAAAAAGCTGAAGTACTGTAAAGTGAGTGGGACAGTGCACAAATAGTTCAATTCACATTCAACTGGAAGAATACAGTGTGTTGAAATTAACAGTATATGTAGTCTGAAAATCTGCAGAGTCCTATAACTGGAGAGGTATCAAGAATGGTGTCCCACAACGTTAAGTCTTGCAGCCCTTATTCTTCTTAATGTATATTAATGACTTTCCATTCTTTATACATGAAGATGCAAAGCTAGTTCTTTTTGCTGATGATACAAGTATAGTAATTGAACCCAACAATATAGAATTAGCCTAGAAAATTGTAAATGGTGTCTTTCAGAAAATTATTAAGTGGTTCTCTTTTAATGAGCTCTCACTAAATGTTGAGAAAACATACTACATACAGTTCCATGTCATAAATGTCATAACACTATTGATAAATATATACTCTTAACAGAAGTCAATTGCTAAAGCAGAATTTTGAACGTATCTGGGTATGTGCACTGCTGAGAAATTGAATTGGAGGTAACACAATGAGGATCTTCTGAAATGATTAGATTGAGCTGCTCATGCTAAAAGTGTTATTGCAAATTTTGGTAATCAAAATATCAGTAAATTAGTCTGCTATGCCTGTTTTCATTCACCGCTTCGACAGGCATCATATTTTAGGATAATACGTCATTAAGAGGGAAAGTATTCATTGCACAAAAGCGTGTACTCAGAAAAATAGTTGAAGCCCACCCAAGACCAACTTGCAGATATTTATTTAAGGAACTTGGGATATTCACAGTACCTTCACAGTACATATATTCATTTAAGAAATTTGTTATTAATAACCCATCCCAACTTTTAAAAAAATATCAAAGTGCATAGCTTCAACATAAGAAGAAAGGATGTCCTTCACTATTGTGGTCTAAATCCGACTTTTTCAAAGAAAGGGGTGACTATGCTGGCACAAAAATCTTTGTTCATTTACCATATAGCGTTTAAAGTCTGACATGTAGACAACCAACATTTAAAACAGATTGAAATTATTTATGAATGACAACTGCTTCTGCACAATAGATGAATACTTAAATACGAAGTAGTAATTGTAAGAAAAAAGGAAAACAAAAATTACACCATATAAAGAAAAAAAATGGTTCAAATGGCTCTGAGCACTATGGGACTTAACATCTGTGGTCATCAGTCCCCTAGAACTTAGAACTACTTAAACGTAACCTACCTAAGGACAACACACACATCCATGCCCGAGGCAGGATGCGAACCTGCGACCGTAGCAGTCCCGCGGTTCCGGACTGAGCGCCTAGAACCGCTAGACCACCGCGGCCGGCTATAAAGAAAACTTATGTTAAACTGACATAGTCCACATCATTACGAAATGCTATATTCAAATCTATGGAACAAGTATTAAGATAACGTAATGTATGGTAATCTGATTAAGTTTTCTATTGTATGGTCTTTGACTGTATGTATCTCTCAAAATTCTGTAATTTTATTACTGTGGGGTGAGTAATTATTTTTATTCACTGTATATTCTACAACAGTAGTTAATTAATTTGGAAGATGGATCACAAGGGCTTTGCTTGTTTGTTTGTGCATACGCCCCAGCACTGAATGTTTTTTTAGGTATTTTGTTAAGGGTCCGCACTTAAACAACCTGCAGTCAAACTGCACTCCCACCACAATCATGCGTCACAGGTTAAAAAGCATCCCCTTAGAATGAGTTCTAGACGTGATTTAGTGACTGAAGACAGTGTTGACTTACCTGTATAATATCTAATACGAACTATTTGAAGGACATAAGACACACTTCATATACACTGAAGAGCCAAAGAAACTGGTACACCTACCTAATATCGTGTAGGGCCACCACGAGCACGCAGAACTGCGACAACACGACGTGCCATCCACTCGACTAATGTCCGAAGTAGTGCTGGAAGGAATTAACAACATGAATCCCGCTGGGCTGTCCATAAATCCGTAAGAGTAAGAGGGGGTGGAGATCTCTTCTGAGCAGCACATTGCAAGGCATCCAAGATTTGTTCGATAATATTCATGTCTGGGAAGTTTGGTGGACAGCGGAAGTGTTTGAACTCAGACGACTGTTCCTTCGGCCACACTGTAGCAATTTTGGACGTGTGGAGTGTCGCATTGTCCTGCTGGAATTGCCCAAGTATGTCGGAATGCACAGTAGACATGATGAATGCGGGCAACCAGACAGGATGCTTACGTACGTGTCACCTGTCAGAGTCGTATCTAGACGTATCAGAAGTTCCATGTCTCTCCAATTGCACACACCCCACACCATTACAGAGCCTCCACCAGCTTGGACAGTGCCCAGCTGACATGCAGGATCCATGGATTCATGAGGTTGTCTCCATACCCGTACACGTCTATCCGCACCATACAATTTGAAAAGATACTCGTCAGACCAGGCAACATGTTTCCAGTCATCAACAGTCCGACGTCATTGTTGACGGGCCCAAGTAAGGCTTAAGGCTTTGTGTTGTGCAATCATCAAGGGTACACGAGTGGGCCTTCGGCTCCAAAAGCCCATATCGATGATCAGTCATTGAATGGTTCGCACGCTCACAATTGTTAATGACTCAGCATTGACATCTGCATCAATTTTCGGAACAGTTGCATTTCTGTCAATCTGGACGATTCTCTGCAGTCGTCGTTGGTTCTGTCTTCCAGGCTCTTTTCCCAACTGCAGCGATGTCGGAGATTTGATGTTTTACCGGATTCTGATATTCATGGTATACACGTGTAGTGGTCATACGGGAAATTCCGCATTTCATAGCTGCCTCACAGATGCTGTGTCCCATCGCTCGTGCGCCGACTATAACACCACGTTCAAACTCACTCAAATCTTTATAACAGTTTCTTTGGCGCTTCAGTGTACTGCACGTGCTGCTTGTGAAGTATGACGTAGGTATAAAATCCCGTATTCCTACTATTTTAAAACCGAGCGAGGTGGCGCAGTGGTTAGCACACTGGACTCGCATTCGGGAGGACGACGGTTCAATCCCGTCTCCAGCCATCCTGATTTAGGTTTTCCGTGATTTCCCTAAATCGCTTCAGGCAAATGTCGGGATGGTTCCTTTGAAAGGGCACGGCCGATTTCCTTCCCAATCCTTCCCTAACCCGAGCATGAGCTCCGTCTCTAATGACCTAGTTGTCGACGGGACGTTAAACACTAACAACCACCACCACCTACTATTTTAAATCAGCGTTTCGAAGAAATATTACCTTTTGAGCACTCTCTTCTCGCTGTACGTGTCAAATAATTCCGCTTTTAGGGGCGGTTCGCAAGGTGCGACTGGTGCCTGCAGTTGCAACGGAACGCCTGCCCACCCCCCCCCCCCCCCCTCCAGTTGCCCTGACAGGTGCCGTCTGGGCGCGCTTGAGCAGACTGAGTTTGGGCTGTGGCGCGTGGCTGATGCAGCTCCTGTGTTCACCATGCAGCAGTGAGCAAGGAGCAGTGGTGCGACCATGCGGAGGGGGATTGTGCGGTTCAGTCTCTGAGCATAGTGTTGCCTCGAGATGTGCAGTTGGGAGTCATCGGAAGAAGAAAACTTGAGCCAGCCACAACAAGTAATGCTTTGTTAATCTCACACCAGAAACTGCTCCATCCTGACTGCTTAAGATATCAAACTCCAATATATAAAACAGCTTCACACTCTAATTTTTTTTTACAAATGAGTTAATGTGTTAAATTTTTATGGTAAGCATGTAAATCCTTTATGATGTGTGAGCTGGCTTCCACCTCTGCCAACTAAGATATTTCAAAATTTTACTAGCAAGAATTTTGCAAGTGTTCCAGATTGGTACTGGGACCGGCGTAACGGAGCATGTGTACCAATGGAATTTTAGAAAATGTAAATTGCATATTGCGATTTGATAACCGCTGGCTGTGTGACTGAACAAGAAAATCTAGGATCTCTTCTCTGAATGACTGCAGGCTCTGGCTGCGTGAACAAAACTAGACTTCCCAAATTAGTAACAAAATAATGCAGGTGACATAGTAGTGTTGCGTCTTCCCCAGGAGAACAGGTGATAAATAGGACTTGTAACACAATAAACACTGTCATAAACATGTGATCTGGTGAATTAATAAAGATACAAAACGTATGTCGGACATCATTAATAACTACAGCCCAAGATGCTTACATTCTGATACCTGGACGAGGAAAGACAATTGCGAACCGTCAAGCTTCTCCTAGCTGCTCTGTAAAATTAAAGGCCACGCATTCTTTTATCACACAAATACTTATACATTAAGTCTCCTGGGTATCATTAATTAACATTTTTGTCGCCTCTGGAAGGCCTTAGACAGCTAGCCTGTAACTGATACCACGCACTGTTGTAACCGTTAAGTAATATAGATCATCAGTCATCTTGTGATTTACGGCATCAAAAGTTATCTTTAACGCAATTCAGAGAAACACGAGTGAATTACACTAGCAAAAAAATTAATATAAAATTGAAAACGTTATTAAAAATAAACTCTCTCACACTGTATCACATTATTGCATTGTTTGTGAGAGAACACATTCGAGAAAGAGAAGTATTTTTTCATGTTCTAATAGTTTTTGCCACAAGCCCCTGTAAAACATTTTTTTTCAATTACTGTA
The DNA here is from genome assembly GCF_021461395.2 of Schistocerca americana. Taxonomy (NCBI): domain Eukaryota; kingdom Metazoa; phylum Arthropoda; class Insecta; order Orthoptera; family Acrididae; genus Schistocerca; species Schistocerca americana. The sequence goes on along the minus strand of NC_060119.1, from coordinate 156,344,378 downwards.
TGGTCTTTTAACCTATTTGTAATTACTGTCTTGTTTCCGTTTTTCATTTTTATTTTTACTTTGTTATGTAACGATCTTTGTGTCATTTTGAAAAGCATGCATGGCTTACATGTGCCTATATTGTTAGAAAACACTGTGGGGCATTGGATAACGGTCGTTATATGGCACCATTAAGGTAATAAAGAGGTCTCTTCCCATTTCTTATTTCTTCCCTGGTGTACTAGACCATTTGGGTGTTTATGACACCTAGTGCTAAGAATGAATTTGTTCGTTAAGGTTTTTGGTTCTTTGTATGAGATTTGTACTGTGGTTAGCCCGCATCTCGTGGTCGTGCGGTAGCGTTCTCGCTTCCCACGCCCGGGTTCCCGGGTTCGATTCCCGGCGGGGTCAGGGATTTTCTCTGCCTCGTGATGGCTGGGTGTTGTGTGCTGTCCTTAGGTTAGTTAGGTTTAAGTAGTTCTAAGTTCTAGGGGACTGATAACCATAGTTGTTAAGTCCCATAGTGCTCATAGCCATTTTTTGTACTGTGGTTGGTTTGTTATAGTCCCAATATGCTGCTCTTCAATACTCCCTCCCCCATCCCTTCTCTCATTATCCTTTCTTTCTCCTTCCTACAGGCTCCAACTGAACCAAGTGTGTATTACGTACTGTTGTGCATCCTTTCTCGAAAGATTGTATCCAGATTATACTGGGTGATCAAAAAGTCAGTATAAATTTGAAAACTGAATAAATCACGTAATAATGTAGATAGAGAGGTACAAATTGACACACGCTTGGAATGACATGAGGTTCTATTAGAACAAAAAAAAATACAAAAGTTCAAAAAATGTCCAACAGATGGCGCTTCATCTGATCAGAATAGCAATAATTAGCATAACAAAGTAAGACAAAGGAAAGATGATGTTCTTTACAGGAAATGCTCAATACGTCCACCATCATTCCTCAACAATAGCTGTAGTCGAGGAATAATGTTGTGAACAGCATTGTAAAGCATGTCCGGAGTTATGATGATGCATTGGCGTCGGATGTTGTCTTTCAACATCCCTAGAGGTGTCGGTCGATCACGATACACTTGCGACTTCAAGTAACCCCAAAGCCAATAATCGCACGGACTGAGGTCTGGGGACCTGGGAGGCCAAGCATGAAGAAAGTGGCGGCTGAGCACACGATCACCACCAAACGACGCGCGCAAGAGATCTTTCACGTGTCTAGCAATATGGGGTGGAGCGTCATCCTGCATAAACATCGTACGTTCCAGTAGGTGTTTATCAGCGAGGCTGGGATGATGCGATTCTGTAACGTATCGGAGTACCTCTCACCCGTCACGGTAGCAGTTACAAAACCAGGATCACGCATTTCCTCGAAGAAAAAAGGCCCGATAGCGGTAGATGTGGCAAATCCAACCAATACCGTGACTTTCTCGTCGTGCAATGGAGTTTCCACGACAGTTCTAGGATCTTCAGTAGCCCAAATTCTGCATTTGTGGGCGTAGACAGACCCTCGGAGCGTGAAATGAGTTTCGTCGGTCCACAACACGTTACTCAACAAATCGTCATCTTCCGCCGTGTTTTGAACCGTCCACACGTCAAATTCCCTCCGCTTCACTAAATTGCCGAGTAAAAGTTCATGATGCCAATGGATTTTATAATGATAGCATCGGAGGGTACGCCTCAGTGCCAACCAAACAGTAGTGTATGGAATGCCGGTGCGACGTGCGACGACACGAGCGCTGACTTCCCCGTGCATAGACGAACCCGCTACAGTCTCCACATAAGGCCTCCTGCTCGACTTTAAGTCCCATCTTAACTCCACTACAAAACCCGTACACAAATACCATATTCGTATGATTAGCATTTGTAAAAACGTGCAGAATTCTGAAATGATATAACTGGCTGAGCCAAAAATAAGTCACACTTATGTATATTCAAACGCAGCTTCACCACCTGAACCTCAAAACAAAATGACAATCGATAATTACACCCATAGCATTTATAGTTCCAAATCGTGAAACAAAAACTTAACTCCGTAGTTAGTTCAATCTCTATAACCAATGAAAATAGGACATTCGTTATGTCGAACATTTTATTCGAATTAATCTATGCTGCCACTTCCTAAAATATTTACTAGCCCTCTTGAAATTCGGAGAATAGATTTATTTATCTCGAGACTGTTTACTGACGTAGTCTCCTCGATTATTAAAAAAGAATCTGCGTGTTAGCTACATTTCGAGTGCAGAAATGTATGATGCAACGTGCACCTAAAGTAAGCACATTGGATCTAGTAATTTTTATTTCGAACTACACGAATTTCGTGCAATGTGTTACTTCGTTTCGAAATATCATAACAGCCAAGAGTGTTAACAAAAACATAGGCAGTTTACCTAACAAATAAAGCTGTAAGTTGTCAAAGAATTTGATTTCCTTTGCCGAATAGTATTAATCGTCATGGTCACCACATTTGATCCTTGTTAGTACTAACAAGAAACCAGCACAGATAGTCGTTTTTGTGTCACGGTCTGCTTCGTTCAGTGTAACATCATCAGGTTACTCACACTGCCGACCGTACCCACAGGCTCTGCAATTACCGTGACTTAAAAAATTTACTTACATTACGTAACGTTCAAAGCAAATTCTGGAGCATGGCAATCATACAATGAGGCGACATAAGATGTCAATAGCTTCGCGTACACAAGGTATAAAAGGACATTCTATTGGCGGAGCTGTCATTTGTATTCGGGTGATTCATGTGAAAAGGTTTCCGACGTGATTATGGCCGCACTACAATAGTTAACAGACTCTGAATGCAGAATGGTACTTGGAGCTGGACCCATGGGACATTCCATTTCGAAAATCATTAGGGAATCCAAAATTCCGAGATCCACTTCGCACTTCAGACAACGCAATGGCCAACGATCTTCACTGAACGACCGAGAGCAGCGGCTTTTGGGTAGAGTTGTCAGTGCTGACAGACAAGCGAAACTGCGTGATATAACCGCCGAAATCAGTGTGGGACGTACGACGAAGGTATACGTTAGGACAGCGCGGCGAAATCTGGCGTTAATGGACAATGCAGCTGACGACCCACACGAGTGGCTTTGCTAACAACACGACAGCCGGCCGCGGTGGCCGAGCGGTTCTAGGCGCTTCAGTCCGGAACCGCACTGCTGCTACGGTCGCAGGTTCGAATCCTGCTTCGGGCATGGATGTGTATGGTGTCCTTAGGTTAGTTAGTTTTAAGTAGTTCTAAGTTCTAGGGGACTGATGACCACAGATGTTAAGTCCCATAGTGCTCAGATCCATTTGAACTATTTGAACAACACGACAAGGCCTCTCCTGGGCCCGTTGGTTGAACCCTAGACGACTGAAAACCGTCACCTGGTCAGATGAGTCATGATTTCTGCTGGTAAGAGCTGAAGGTAGGGTTCGAGTGTGGTGCAGACCCCACGAGACCATGGATCAAAGTTGGCAACAAGGCAATGTGCAAGCTGATGATGGCTTCATAATGTTTTGGGCTGTGTTTACATGGAAATGGGCTGAGTCCTCTGGTCCAGCTGAAGCGATCATTAACTGTACATGGTTACGTTCGGCTCCTTGGATACCATTTGCTGTCATTCGTAAACTTCACGTTCGCTAACAACGATGGAACTCTTATTGATGCACCATATCACCGGGGAATGGTTCGCGACTGGCTTAAAGAACATTCTTGGCAGTTCTAGCGAATGATTTGGCCACCCCTCGAACATTTATGGGACGTAGTCAAGAGGTCAGTTCGTGCACAATATCCTACAACGGCAACACTTAGGCTGCTTTTTGCAGGGGTCTTCCAACGACTTGTTGAGTCCATTCCACGTCGAGTTGCTGCATGACGACGGGCAAAAGGAGGTACGACACGATATTACGAGGTATTGAAACATCCCCTTCGAAAAATTTATAAATGACAGTGCTGGAAAACCTCTTATGTTATTTGATTTTCAAACAGCTGAGCAAAACTGAATTCACTCAGACATTTCTCTCTTTACTTATTCTCATCATCACTAAACTAACACATAATATTTTTAGTGCAACGCGATCTGACTTTCAATAATCCCTACAAACGAATGGCCCTGACTAACAATAATCTTAATCACTTACCTCAAAAAAGTCTTCGTTACTCGAACTACTGCGATACATAGAGCGCCAATACTGCCAGCTAAATAAAAGATTCTAACTACTGAAGCCACTAACTACTGATAGGCATAGTTAGCAAATGAAAGATTTTGATGGAGAACAAACAATGGCCGGCCGCTGTGGCCGTGCGGCTCTAGGCGCTTCAGTCTGGAACCACGTGTCCGCTGCGGTCTCAGATTCGAACCCTGCCTCGGGCATGGATGTGTGTGATGTCCTTACGTTAGTTAGGTTTAAGTAGTTCTAAGTTCTAGGGGACTGATGACCACAGATGTTAAGTCCCATTGTGCTCAGAGCCATTTGAACCATTTCAACAAACAACATATTTAAAAGTTTCGAAGGTAGGAGACGAGATACTGGCAGAAGTACAGCTGTGAGTACCGGGCGTGAGTCGTGCTTCGGTAGCACAGATGGTAGAGCAGTTGCCCGCGAATGGCAAAGGTCCCGAGTTCGAGTCTCGGTCGGGCACACAGTTTTAATCTGCCAGGAAGTTTCATATCAGCGTACACTCCGCTGCAAAGTGAAAATGTCACTCTGGAAACAATGTATTTAACTTAATAGTGTTCAAAAGTCATTCATGACGGACACACTGCCCAACACTACAATAGCAGATATTCCAACAATGCAAACCAGCCACGGAATGCACACAGCACAGTCAGTAATTTTCATACACACCGCTACGTGGCGTTACCAACATAAAACCTAAACAGCCTACTTACAGTATCTCATGACTTTTGTCTCCTCAGTGCATAAACAGTCAGTCGACCACGTGGCAGAAGCACGGTGAGCTGTGAGCGCAGACACTAGACTATAGTTTACTGCAGACCTGTTCGACAATCGGCTAGGTGAGCACTAGCGCTCGCTCGCTGTCAGTCGTCATTATGTACCACAAAAATGTTCAACTGTGTATGAATTCCTAAGGGACCAAAGTGCTTAAGTCATCGGTCCCTAGACTTACACACTAATTAAACTAAGTTAAACTAACTTATGCTAGGAACAGCACACACGCCCATGCCCAATGGAGGACTCGAACCTCCGGCGGGAGGGGCCTCGCAATCCGTGACATGGCGCCTCAACCGCTTGGCGACTCCGCACGGCTATGTACCGCAGAGGAAGTGCAAACTGCGAGCTGTCTTCAGAGTAACTGCAAGCATACGTACGTAATGGCGCAGTGCTTAAAGTGTAGAGTAGCTCTTTTAAAATCGATGAAAAGCAGCATTATGGTCGCGTTAGGGACTTCAAAGCGAAGGTCAGAGACACCATTACCAATTTATCGCACGTCAATGCAGAATTCCTAGTTACTGTTAGAACTTATAGAACTGCAGTGTGACAGGCAGTGGGTGATCAGTTTCAAAATAAAATGAGTCTTGTAGACTCATATTCAAACTTTCTTCAACTTCAATTTCCACAACTTCACAAGTGGGCTGCTACGATGACGTTGATGTTTGGACCTACATATTTGTTCGAGCAACTATTTTCCGCATAGAAGAAAACGATATGTACCCACAAAAGCTCACGGAAGGACTTCAATCGAAAAGCTTGTCTTCGAATGAGTAGTGCTGAGGGAGCGGTACCAGACATTGACGCTTTAGCGAATAAGAAAATAAGTCGTATTCATTGAGATGCAGTATTTTTATCTTTAACGTGTGAATAAAATAGTCACAAAATGCACGATGATGTCAATTTAAGCTTCGTCCGAAAATGGCATTCGTCATAACCTTCATCAATAGTAACAAATATCGCGCTTAGCTTCACATCGATTTCGTTGTCACTTCTCATCAGTGCAAAATTTTAGGAAATTAATTTGCCACGAAAGGCATCGATTACTCACCGTGAAACATCTCCATACAACTGTTATCGGCCATGGAATAGACTCGTTGACAGCAGTTTCTGTGTCGAGCAGCCTTATTCCCACCCCTTCCACGTATAGTTTATGAGATACGACTTCATAAACATTGAGATGCGTAGAAAACTGGATTTTGCTTAAACGGGGCGGAAATTATCCAGTTCGGTTCTTTAATGAAGTGGTGGAAGAGGGCAGGTGGGCTTTATTTTTTCGGAGTAAAGGAATGGAATCCCCCAGAGTTCAGGACGAAAACGTATTTCTGTGTAGGGGTTAAGTCATTTTGCACTAACAGGACATGTTTCTCACGATTAATACGACACTCTGTGACGTCCAGCGAGCGGTCAAGACGCTCAATGACACCGGAGACTGGAGAAAGTCTGTCCAGTCACCTAATGTGGAAATGGCTAACATGAAGTTTGAAAAAGTTATGGAACTCAGTCGGAAAACAATAGAATGATGACAATATTTGAATAACTACAACCTTTAATTGATCATCTGATCAAGAATTGGATAATGACTTGAATGAAAGTACGTTATTCCTGATTGGCCAAACCCAGGGAGGTGTAACGTCCTTCGAATCTTCGGTCTTGGATAACACTGAGCGGTAAAGCCATAAGATTGTTATTTCTTATGTATCGGTATATTGATGAACTGAATTCGTGACTTATGCGAGATATTTACTTCACCAAATGTCGTAATTAAATCGTTTATAGTCGATGGTTTATTAGTTGCTATTTAAATGATAGTGATAAGTTCAAATTAGTTCCAGCGAAACCAAATTCCCTATAGACTGGTTGTAGTCTCAAATCTATAATCACTCGTAACGGTGTTATTAATTCTTAACTTCAAGGAGTTTCTATATAAGCGCCGAGCGCTTCAGTCAAATAATGTCGCAGCACGTTATCTCTGTAAATAATATTGTAAAACTTGGATGATACGAGTAAATGCGTGAATTGACACAATGCGCTGGTTTATTACACAATATTAGTCACTTCGTAACAGAGCTGTGAGGAAGCAGCTTTCCCAGGTGTTGGGGGAATTATAAATTATATGCTTCGTAACTATCGCCAAGTTCCACAGTCCATTAGTTACTACGAATGAAATTGTCTGTGTTCACTTCCTAGATAGTGTTAACTTCAGATTATCTAATAAAAAGTCACTTCTGTCTAATATATGCAAGTCCACTATTTGAATTCTAAATAACTTAATATTTGAAGTCAAAGTATCGTTTCACTGCGTCATAATAGATCGCAATAATCAATTCTGAAAAAACAATCTAATTGCGCCCAGATATACGAGCATTCAAAAGTATGACCTGCTTCGGCTAACTCTCATAACGTAGTGACAACGGACTGAATTATCCTTAGCCATTACTCAAGAATCTCAAAGAGTACTCACACGGAGTATTCTTTGGGAACGTTGGTTCTACTTTGTGAATTTTAATTATATTGATTTTGCGATTTACTATGATTTTGAATTTTGAATTTGATTTTGCTGGAATCCTATCTTTCTTTCGTATGTTAATAAATTATTAAGTATTAGATTCCTGATTCAATTACTGGTTAATATACAAATAATAGTGTTAACTGGAAATTTGTTTGCTTGTTCATATTTCATGGGCTTTGGAACTTGTTTTGGGGAAATCTTTGGTAATTTTGGAGCTAATTTTTGATTTTCATTTCTCGTCCGAGGAAGTGGCATTACTTAGGGAGGTACGCCACTAAGTATGAACGTGAGAAGAGCCACAGCGAATACTACAAGTCCACACCCCAGCCCTGGCCCACATAGACGACCCCCTCTGGACCGCTGTCTGTACTGAACTCCTACGGGTTACACTTCCTCCCAAACCAACACCTTTCCTCTGGCATCTCCTTTGTACTCTGAGTACTTTCTAGAAAACTTAGTCGTTCTGCCTGCTGTTCTGTTGCCTTTCACGTGTTGCATTTTTTTAAGTATGCGACAATTCTCTTTTCCGGTACAGTGACGTAGAGACAACCATATGGGTTGCATTCTAAGTAGTGAATGCACAAATGCTTGAACTAAAGAAGTTGTTTAAGGATGGAAAGTGCACTTGATGCTGCAGATATAGCGTGGACAATGCAAAATGTTCAGAAACTCACCATCGTAGCTCCTGCTGGAACTAACTGGACGATGGGTAGTCAGCGAAGTAGGATCTTGGCCTTGGTTACAGCTGTTGCTTGTAGGGTACCTGTGTTTCAGGAAAGAAACTTGAAAAAGTGTTACATGTATTGTTATGTTGCTTCCTGCGCTTATCGCTACATGCTAATGTTTGTCACATTACGCTTTGCTATCTAAACGCTTTGCTATCTAAATGCTGACGATCAGACTCAAAACATCAGGAATTCGTATTATTTTAACTTCATGTTGCAATTTCAAAGCTTACACAGTAGTAAATTGTTTGGTATTTGTTGAGCACCACGCATTCAAATTTTAGTATAGTAACTGTTCGTTTAGATGTGCGAATCATTTCTCATTATTATAAAAGAGCTGTGTAAAATCAAGTGTCTGATATTTTTACAGGAGACAGTGACGGTCGAAGCTAGAAAAGAAACTCATATAAACATACACGTTCATTCTAAAAAGTTTAGTGACTGGATTAATAAAAACTACCGAAAAGTTAAGACGGTGATGTTAATGTTTCAGGTGTTCTTGCGACAGAGCAACACTACGGCAGCACGTCCTCTTATTGACACTGCCTATTCACAGTCGACTGTTCGAAGCACTCGTGTTGTTTACAGTTGATAATTCAAGCTCCCATTTTAGTTACTGCGCTGACATAGATAGAAGGATCCTTTATTGTATGATTATATGATAGCGGAACAAACACTGGTAGCATTTACTTCTGTAAAATATCTGGGAGTATGCATCCGGAACGATTTGAAGTGGAATGATCATATAAAATTAATTGTTGGTATGGCGGGTACCAGGTTGAGAATCATTGGGAGAGTTCTTAGAAAATGTAGTCCATCAACAAAGGAGGTGGCTTAAAAAACACTCGTTCGACCTATACTTGAGTATTGCTCATAAATGTGGGATCCGCACCAGATCGGGTTGACGGAGGAGATAGAGGAGATACAAAGATTAGCGGCGCGTTTCGTTACAGGGTTATTTGGTAAGCGTGATAGCGTTACGGAGATGTTTAGCAAACTCAACTGGCAGACTCTGCAAGAGAGGCGCTCTGCATCGCGGTGTGGCTTGCTGTCCAGGTTTCGAGAGGGTGCGTTTCTGGATGAGGTATCGAATATATTGCTTCCCCCTATTTATACTTCCCGAGGAGATCACGAATGTAAAATTATAGAGATTCGAGGGCGCACGGAGGCTTTCCGGCAGTCGTTCTTCCCGCGAACCATACGCGAGTGGAACAGGAAAGGGAGGTAATGACAGTGGCACGTAAAGTACCCTCCGCCACACGCCGTTGCGTGGCTTGCGGAGTATAAATGTAGATGTAGATGTAGACGTCGCTTCTACTTCAGGAATGAAATCGGTATCGGTATTTGTTCGGCTGACGATGTATACCAGCAGACAATTTCTCGTTTACATATGGGCCACTTTTCTTGCTTCGACCATCGTCAGTATTCAGTTCCGGAAGCAGTCATCTCCTCGACGACCGTTGCAGATTTTTATTGGTCGTCTATTTTCATAATCGTCTGAGTGTGGCGCTGTTACCAGGCAAGGCTCTTATATCAGCCATTAATTATGTATGTTTTTGAGGTTGTGCGGTTGTCAGAACAAGAATAGCGATTCCGTGGAGTGAGAACGACGTATACAGCAGAGTGGAGTCACACTATCCCGCTTAGGAAATGTTATACATATAATACTCCTATGGCTTACACGACGGCGTCCATCGACAGTTTCTTTTCATGTACGCCAAAGGACTTAATCAGTGCCGCTTTCCACGTGAAAAAAATGTTCAATTATTTGAAAAACGGCATCACTCGCACCAAGGACAAGGGAATGTTGTAGACCTCGAAACTTTCGCGCGCCTTATATGGAGGGCCGACTGGTGCGAGGAATAGAAGATATTTGTGAAATAAGTGTACGAGGATTTGGAACTGCTGAAGGTATCAACAACCCTCTCACGTGGTCAGTTCTTACCTTATCCGTAGCAGTTACCGTCTGTACACTGTGTACCGTCTCAGCCAGAAGATACCGTGCCACAAGATCCGCAGTTTCCAGGTTGCTTTTCATTTACGAATGACGTGTGTTCCTCACAGAGTGCAATAACCACGGTTATTTAACAGCTGCTGGAAAGGAAGAAAGGAAAGAGATCAGTGTTTAACGTCCCGTCGACAACGAGGTCATTAGAGACGGAGCAGAAACTCGGATTGGGAACGGATGGGAAAGGAAATCGGCCGTGCCCTTTCAAAGGAACCATCACGGCAAATGCCTGAAGCGATTTAGGGAAATCACGGAAAACCTATGCAAAGGTGGTCGAACGCGGTTTTGAACAGTCGTCTATCCGAGTAAGAGCTTCTAGTGGGCAGATGCACATCTACGCGCGAAGCATACAACGATTACCACTGCCATACCTTAGCAAAATCAATTGGCCGAGTAGCCGAGAAATTTCTGGTCCTACACAGAACCGCCAAGCATATCTAAGGCTCCTACGCAGTCACTTGTAGACAGTATGGTATAGCAGGAGAAGATGGGAGTACAGAGCTGAAGTTTTAAATTTTGAGTTTAAAAATTGTCACGCAGGAGAATCGTACAAACAAACTGTCGTTCGACCATCGATCATAATCATTGCTGGCATAGAGAAACAACTGAAAGAGTTCCAAACAAATAAGTCATCAGGCCTGGATGGAGTCCCAGCTTGGTTTTCCAAAGAGTAGTTTACGGCTCTGGTCCCTTACTTAGCTTGCATTCATCGCGAATCTCTGGCCCAGTGCAGAGTCTAAAGCGACTGGAGAAAAAAAAAAAAAAAAAAAAAAACGCTGTCGGCTCCTGCACATAAGACGGGCAAAAGAACGGACCTGCAAAGCTACAGGCCCATTTCCTTAACATCGGTTTGCTGCAGAATTCTAGAACATATTCTAAGTTCGAATATAATTCACTACTCGCCATGAAAATTGCTACACCAAGGAGAAATGCAGATGATAAACGGGTATTCATTGGGCAAATATATTATACTAGAACTGACACCTGATTACATTTTCACGCAATTTAGGTACACAGATTCTGAGAAATCAGTACCCAGAACAGCCATCTTTGGCCGTAATAACGGCCTTGATAGGCCTGGGCATTGAGTCAAACAGAGCTTGGATGGCGTGTACAGGTACAGCTTCAACACGATACCACAGCTCATCAAGAGTAGTGAATGGCGTATTGTGACGAGCCAGTTGCGCGGCCACCATTGAACAGACGTTTTCAATTGGTGAGAGATCTGGAGAATGTGCTGGCCAGGGCAGCAGTCGAACATTTTCTGTATCCAGAAAGGCCCATACAGGACCTGCAACACGCTGTCGTGCATTATCTTGTTGAAATGTAGGGCTTCGTAGGGATCGAATGAAGGGTAGAGCCAACGTTCGTAACACATCTGAAATGTAACGTCCACTGTTCAAAGTGCCGTCGATAAGAACAAGAGGTGACCGAGACGTGTAAGCAGTGGCACCCCATACCATGACGAATACACGCTTCCAATGTGCGTTCACCGCGATGTCGCCAAACACGGATGCGACCATTATGATGCTGTAAACACAACCTTGATTCATCCCAAACAGAACCTGGTTTCATCCGAAAAAATGACGTTTTGCCATTCGTGCACCCAGGTTCGTCGTTGAGTACACCATCGCAGACGCACCTGTCTGTGATGCAGCGTCAAGGGTAACCACAGCCATGGTCTCAGACCTGATAGTCCATGCTGCTGCAAACGTCGTCGAACTGTTAGTGCAGATGGTTGTCTCTTGACTCAGGGATCGAGACGTGGCTACAAGATCCGTTACAGCCATGCGCATAAGATGCCTGTCATGTAGACTGATAGTGATACGAGGCCGTTGGGATCCAGCACGGCGTTTCGTATTACCCTCCTGAACCCACCGATTCCATATTCTGCTAACAGTCATTGGATCTCAATCAACGCGAGCAGCAATGTCGCGATACGATAAATTGCATCGCGGTAGGCTGCAATCCGACCTTTATCAAAGTCGGATACGTGATGGTACGCATTTCTCCTCCTGACACGAGGCATCACAACAACGTTTCACCAGACAACGCCGGTCAACTGCTGTTTGTGTATGAGAAATCGGTTGGTAACTTTCCTTGTGTCAGCACGTTGTAGGTGTCGCCGCTGGCGCCAACCTTGTGTAAATGCTCTGAAAAGCTAATCATTTACATATCACAGCATCTTGTTCTTGTCGGTTAAATTTCGCGTCTGTAGCACGTCATCTTCGTGGTGTAGCAATTTTAATGGCCAGTAGTGTAAATTTCCTAGAAACAATTTTCTAGTAACAATTTCCTAGAAACAATTAGCTCCCACTTTTCTCACTTTATATACTGCGTAATATGGACGGATAGCAATAAGCAGATTAGCAGAGTCCATATTTCTTGGTTTCCCAAAAGCATCTGATACGATGCCCGCTACATACTGATATCCAAGGTAAGAGCTTATGGAATAGTTCCCCAGGTATGTGAATGCCTCGAAGACATCTTCAGTTATAGAACCCAGTACATTTTCCTCGATGACGAGAATTCATCAGCGACAAGGGTATCATCAGAAGTTCCCCAGCGACGTGTATCAGGACCACTATTACTTTCGGTATAAATTAATGATCAGCCGGACAGGGTGGGCAGCAGTCTGCAGTTGCTTGAGAATGATGCTACGGTGCACAGGAAGGTGTCGAAGTTGAGTGACTGTAAAAGGATACAAGATGACGTAGAGAAAATTTCTTGTTGGTATGATGAATGTTAGCTAGCTCTAAATGTACAACTGTGTAAGTTACCGCGGATAACTAGGGAAACAACCTATACTGTTCGAATACAGCATTAGTAGTTACCTGCTTGATATAGTCACGTCGTTTAAATATCACGTCGCAACGTTACAAAGCGAAATGAAATGGAACGAGCACGACAATATTTTGGTAGGGAAGGGAATGGTCGACTTTGTTTTATTGGGAGCATTTTAGGAAAGTGTGTTTCATCTGCAGAAAGAAACCGCATACATGACGCTATTGCGACCTATTGTTGAGTACTGTTCAAGGGTTTGGGATCCGCTCGAGTTCGAATTGCAGGTACACATGGAAGCAGTTCACTGGCGGGCTGCAAGATGTGTTACCGGTAGATTCGAACAACACGCAGCTATTACGGAGATGATTCAGAAACAAACGGGAATCCGTGGAGGGGAGCCCACGTTCTTTTCGAGTAACACTATAGAGAATATTTTTAGAGAAATGGCATTTGACACACAATGCAGAGCGATTCTACTGCCACCAGCATACGTGTATTTTGCGTAAGCACCACGAAGATCCAAGAAATTATGGATCACACTGAGGCATATAGACAGTTATTTTTTTTATTTTACTTTATTTGTTTTAAGTAGAGCAAGAAAGGTTTCAAATGGTTCAAATGTCTCTTAGCACTATGGAACTTAACATCTGAGGTCATCAGTCCCCTAGACTTAGGACTATTTAAACCTAACTAACCTAAGAACATCACACACATCCATGCCCGAGGTAGGATTAGAACCTGCGACCGTAGCAGCAGCGCGATTCCGGACTGAAGCGCCAAGAACCGCTCGGCCACAACGGCCGGCGAACATGAAAGGAGCCCGCATCTCGTGGTCGTGCGGTAGCGTTCTCGCTTCCCACGCCCGGGTTCCCGGGTTCGATTCCCGGCGGGGTCAGGCTTTGTTTTTTTGGGGAAGGAGATCAGACAGCGTGGTCATCGGTCTCATCGGATTAGGGAAGGAAGTCGGCCATGCCCTTTCAGAGGAACCATCCCGGCATTTGCATGGAGTGATTTAGGGAAATCACGGAAAACCTAAATCAGGATGGCCGGAGGCGGGATTGAACCGTCGTCCTCCCGAATGCGAGTCCAGTGTCTAACCACTGCGCCACCTCGCTCGGTGGCGGGGTCAGGGATTTTCTCTGCCTCGTGATGGCTGGGTGTTGTGTGATGTCCTTAGGTTAGTTAGGTTTAAGTAGTTCTAAGTTCTAGGGGACTGATGACCATAGATGTTAAGTCCCATAGTGCTCAGAGCCATTTGAACCGTTTTTGAACAAGAAAGGAACTGACTAGCAATGGTACAGGGTACCCTCCGCAGTGCACTGTATGGTGACTTGTGGAGAGTGTATGTAGATATAGATGTAGCAAAAGGATCATGAAAATAATACTTAAGTTTCGCTATAAAATCAGTATGCGGGCATGGTGATAAGGGCAGAGGACCACACTGTAGTAAATAAATAGCAGATGCCACTTTTGACCAATTACTGCTTGGAAAATTACCAACGGTACCGGAGAACGTTGCTTTAGCACAAAGGCAGCGGACGTTGTGCACGTAGAGTCTGCGCAGAATGCCATGGCCTGTAGATGCGCATTCGGCGGGCACGCATGGGTAGAGCGGCAGTGGTGGGTGTTATGTGCAGGAGTTGTAGTGGAAATGCGGAGCACTGGAGGGAAGCGCCGTTCTAAACTGAAGCCTACACTGACTTTTTTTTGTAAATATGAAGTGGGGTCCCTCCACGCCCACTCTTGCATAGTGACCATTCAGAAAGATCGATCACCTCTGCTTTGGTTAGTATCTAAAAAGAATTCCACCAAATATGTAGCGATTAGTTTTCACCTAGATTGCTAACCATTTGTAATTTTCAGTGAAGCGTCATGAGTGGCAAACTTTGAGTAAAGCCTATACATTTCTCTAGTTGCCATGCAGAAATCTGCTTCTTTTACCAAACACAGCGGAGTTTACACAGTCTTACGTCCTTAACATGTTGTACAGAAGCAGTTGCGAGAGAATTCTGAAACAGTGGTTTATTAAGTTTATTAAGTGAGGAACTGGGAGGAAGTTGGAGGACAAGCAGTAAAAGGATATGGAAAGAAACACTCTGGTGGAATGACAAAATAATGGATATAGTACAGAAGAAGAATAAAGCCTTTAGGGTATGCTTCCAGAAGAGAAGAGTATCAAGCAAGAAAGAAAGAAGCAAAGAGAGCGGTGGCGGAGGAGAGAAGAAAGTGGTTGGAACAATGGACCAGAATGTTGGAGGATGATAGTGAAGATTCAGAAAACGCGTTATATGGGATGATTAAAACTAAGAGGAAGAACGGTACGAAAAATTATGCACAAATGGTGAACAGAAGTCGCCAAGATGTAGAGAATAAGGAGGAACTCAAGAATATGTGGAAGGAGTATTTTGAAGAACTGTTGAACCCGAATGGAGACCTGGCTAAGAAGGAACAAGCCGAAGAGAAAAAAGAAGAGGAACAGCAAATAGAAAAAGACCTTTTATGGGGAGAAGTGTAAGAGGCATTGGGAAAGATGAAGGGAGGAAAGTCGCCAGGACTAGATGAGCTAAGTGTAAAGATGGTGAGAGCAGCAGGAGAGGTGGGGTAAAATTGCTATATAGAGTAATGAACATTTTGTGGAGCAGAAGATGATCCCAGAAGACTGGAAGAAGGAAATAATTATCCCGATCTTCAAAAAGGGAAATAGAAAAGACTGCAAGAACTATCGGGAGATAACATTGATGAGTCATTGTGCAAAGATTTTGAGAAACTTATGGAAGCACGAATTCGGGCAAGATTAGGAGGGATGAGAGAAGAGCAACATGGCTTCAGAACAGGAAGGTACACGGTGGATCTAACTTCTGCTGTAACACAACTGCAGGAACAGCATTATAAATATGGAATAGATCTACTAATGACTTTCCTGGGCACTGAAAAGCATATGATAGTGTACGTAAAAGCAAAGTGTGGAAAGCCCTGGAGAACAGAGGAGTAGCAAAACAGATTATAAGGAGGATAAGGGAAATGTACCATGAAAGTGTGAGCTGCGTGAAAGTGGGAGGAGAGAGATCAGCTTGGATTGAACACAAGAATGACTTGAGGCAGGGAAGTGCACTTTCACCATTGCTCTTCATTGTACTGAGGGATGATATAATGAGTACCGTAGCACTAGTAACTGGTGAAGGAAAGATGAAAGCTATGGTGTTTGCAGATGTTCTGATTTGAGGAAATAAGGAGGAGGAAGTACAAGAGCAGTTGGACGTATGGGAACAAACAGTACAAGACTATCCAATGAAACTTAGTATAAGTAAGAGTGAAATGATTATCACAACAAGAACGAAGGAGAAGGGAACAACTGGAATAACAACTGGTGGACAACGTTTGAGGAGAGTGGAGAGTTTCAAGTTCCTAGGAAGCCTGATATAGGAAGACGGAAAAAAACGACAGAGAAATAAACGAGCGGGGGAGTAAGGCAGAAGCATTTCAGAAGAGTGTCAGAAGCCTGATATAAAGCAAGGATGTACCCCAAATCAGTAAAAAGGTCATATATTGGTCATACTATGTCCAGATCCTGACATATGCATCCGAAACCTGTGTTATGAAAGGAAGAGAGAAAAGCAAAATACAAGCTAGTGAGATGAAATTCTTGAGTAACAGTACTGGAGTGACAAAGATAGACAGGTTAAGAAAATAAGAGGATCAGAGAGTTAATGAAGGTGGAAGCACTACAGGAGGGATAGAGAAAACAAGGCTGAGATGGTGTGAGCATGTTAAGCGAATGGAGGCGAAGAGGATACCAAGGAGGATACACAAGATGAAACTGGAAGGAAAGAGACCAAGAGGAAAACCGAGAAACAGATGGCTGAAAGGAGTGGAGGAATGCGTCCAGAAGAAAGGAGAAGACTGGACCAAGGTGAAGACGGAGAGATGGTGGCAAGACAAAAGACAATGGAGAGGCTTATGTTCCAAACAAGTCCGGAATGGGGCAGGAAACTGTCCAAGATGATGATGATCATGATTAAGTGAGGGACTGAGGAAAACAAAGGTCACCATCCCATGAAAAAGCACATCCTTGGTACAAAATAAACGTGTAACGACTTTACCTATGTTGTTCCAAAACCCGTAAGATTTCTCGTTTCACCTGCTATTGATGGCGCTTAAAAATTACATTCTTTCATCGAAAAAGTTTGTAGTTAGTTAATGGAATAACACGGTAGATAATGAAGTTTCGTGTAGTAGTGATATGATAAAATACTCTCCTCTTTGGGTGGTATTATTTACCAAAATCTCATATCTGTGTATGAAATAAGTGAGATGTTATGATTATTTCACTCTGGCTTTATCGCTGGCGCGGAGTGATCGCAAAAGAGCGTGCTACGTCAGATCACTTTTATCGTAATTTGTGGCAGATAGACACCTCTACCCAAGTCTAAGCAAAATTTCAATACGCTAGCTCATTTTCATACAGTAACATATTGTGTAAACTGCACCAAATGCAGAATCATAGCGACTTCTATTTTTCATTGCAAACTTATCCGAATTTCGCGCAGTATCTTATTTCCATATAAATATCACAATAACTATCACCATAAACTAACTGATGGGCACATCGTCATGAACCTGACATATAAAGCTACAAGTAAAGCAAACATGATTTTTTTACCGATTAATTTCTGTAAAATCGTGCGCCTCGATTCTGTCATCGCTGGCCAAAAGGTGGAAACACTTGTCGACCTCGCCTTCTGACCAAACGGATGAGTCCCAAAATTATTCTGTATGCATTTCGGAAGCAATGCCGAACGGCCATAGCGAACCGAAACGCTGTTGTCAGTTCTCCTCGCGTCAACCAATCAAAAGCACCACTCTGCCTCAGATCCGCAAATGCGCACTCCTGCGACACTCGACGCGACTAGCAGCTGACAAAGGCAAGCTATTCTTCACAGTTCCGAAAAGTGTGGTTAGAGCACGTAATATTGTTCAAATTTAGCTGACAATGTGCTTCCATGAATGCCTGATAAAAATAGAATATTGACTGTGTTCTGGAAACTGTCATTAATGTCACATTATGTCATTTTATTCTCATTCATATCGACGTCTTGATTTGGATTTTACATTTCGGAATATGAGTTTGGAACGGAGTGTACTACCACAGTGAACCAATACATCTATAGAAACATCCGAAAAATTCGTCATCTTTTCTGTCGTCCTTAGTTGCTTTACAATTCATGGAGGTACTTTCCTTCCATGCAATTACTTGGAGGCAGTTGCCTTTTATTCGTGAAGCATCTTCAAGAATAAAAGAATCGAAACGCATATGGCGATAAACAAACTATCTTCAATTACCTGCATGGATGGAACACATCTGCACGAATCCGAAAAAATGTTTAGGAGAGTGTCAAAGAATAAGAACATGCATAGAATGTGGTTGTAACTCGCTCCAAGACATCCAAATCATGAAATAGCCTGCTTCGCTACATGATACATCAACAATTTGGTTCATTAAAGCAAATTTAAAAAAAAAAAAAAAAAAAAAAAGTCTTTTCGAGAGCGTGTGACGAGTGCAGCTATAGAAGTTCATTGTAGTTTATAACACGCGTCTGATGAATCAAAGTGTTTCGTATATGGTGCTATAGTCTGAAAATATTGTGGCAGGAATCTTTCATCTCTGTCTACTGTTGTTAAGGATCGATCACAGATAAATACTTGTGACAAGCTGGAGTATAAAGACGATTGCTGCTAGTTTCATTCGCAGTAATTTATGTTGTGCTCCTAGATTCCTGTCTGACCACAATCTCGGAATTCGCTATGTATTCAGAAACAAAACGGTGAATTATTTGTGACAAGAAAAATTATAAATGTCTCTGTCAGTTGTTTCATGCAAAGCAATTTCATCTTTCATTTCTTAAACATATGGAAGTCACAATATCGAAGATACTCGTTACTGAGAAAGAGCGCTCTTACATGTGAGTAACAACAAATATTTCATGAGAATGCTTAACTTTGACAATTAACGAAGTCTCAGAATGTGTTACAAACACGAAGAGGAAATAAAATATTTTTTTACCTGGTAGTAAGGGATCCTTCGACCTAAGACATGCCAGTAACTTGCCTTAGCAAGATTTCTATTCTAACTCGCCTGACTCGAGCGCTTTATTCCGCATAATTCGACTCGAGAGACTGGCAGGCTAACTCCGTTGCCGAATGATGCGAGCGTAAGCTGTAAACGCATGAAATTTTGGAAGGTTTCCTCCATCAGACTTCACAAAATTCCTTTACATTGTTACTTAAAACTTTTAAACAGGTTTCGATAATTATAAGTAAATACAGAAAAAAGTACGCAAAATCACTATCAATTTCAGCTAACACTCATGTGATACACGTAAGCAGAACCGACATTTTGAAATTTTTTAAACTCTTAACTAGGTAAAACAAACTGGTATTTTGTGAGAATATTGACCGAAACTGTTTCTTTATGTTACAATCATTCACAGTAACAACATGCGTCCTGGTGATTCTTCAGTAACATAATTACTAAATCCGAAGCTAAAACCCCCTAATGTGTTCAAAATAACAGATTGTAGGGAAACTACGGCCGTAATTTTTCCCGAGGGCATGCAGCTTTACTATATGGATAAATGATGATGGTGTCCTCTTGGGTAAAATATTCCGGAGGTAAAATAATCCCCCATTCGGATCTCCGGGCGGGAACTACTCAAGAGGACGTCGTTATCAGGAAAAAGAAAACTGGCGTTCTACGGATCGGAGCGTGGAGTGTCAGATCCCTTAACCGGGCAGGTAGATTAGAAAATCTAAAAAGGGAAATGGATAGGTTAAAATTAGATATAGTGTGAATTAGTGAAGTTCGGTGGCAGGAGGAACAAGACTTTTGGTCAGGTGAATACAGGGTTATAAATACAAAATCAAATAGGGGTAATGCAGGAGTAGGTTTAATAATGAATAAAAAATAGGAATGCGGGTAAGTTACTACAAACAGCATAGTGAACGCATTATTGTGGCCAAGATAGACACGAAGCCCACGCCTACTACAGTAGTACAAGTTTATATGCCAACTAGCTCTGCAGATGATGAAGAAATTGATGAAATGTATGATGAGATAAAAGAAATTATTCAGGTAGTGAAGGGAGACGACAATTTAATAGTCATGGGTGACTGGTATTCGAGAGTAGGAAAAGGGAGAGAAGGAAACATAGTAGGTGAATATGGATTGGGGCTAAGAAATGAAAGAGGAAGCCGCCTGGTAGAATTTTGCACAGAGCATAACTTAATCATAGCTAACACTTGGTTCAAGAGTCATGAAAGAAGGTTGTATACATGGAAGAATCCTGGAGATACTAGAAGGTATCAGATAGATTGTATAATGGTAGGACAGAGATTTAGGAACCAGGTTTTAAATTGTAAGACATTTCCAGGGGCAGATGTGGACTCTGACCACAATCTATTGGTTATGAACTGTAGATTAAAACTGAAGAAAATGCAAAAAGGTGGGAATTTAAGGAGATGGGACCTGGATAAACTTAAAGAACCAGAGGTTGTACAGAGTTTCAGGGAGAGTATAAGGGAACAATTGACAGGAATGGGGGAAAGAAGCACAGTAGAAGAATGGGTAGCTCTGAGGGATGAAGTAGAGAAGGCAGCAGAGAATCAAGTAGGTAAAAGGACGAGGGCTAGTAGAACTCCTTGGGTAACAGAAGAAATATTGAATTTAATTGATGAAAGGAGAAAATATAAAAATGCAGTAAATGAAGCAGGCAAAAAGGAATACAGACGTCTCAAAAATGAGATTGGTAGGAAGTGCAAAATGGCTAAGCAGGGATGGCTAGAGGACAAATGTAAGGATGTAGAGGCTTATCTCACTATGGGTAAGATAGATATTGCCTACAGGAAAATTAAAGAGACCTTTGGAGGAAAGAGAACCACTTGTATGAATATCAAGAGCTCAGATGGAAACCCAGTTCTAAGCAAAGAAGGGAAAGCAGAAAGGTGGAAGCAGTATGTAGAGGGTCTATACAAGGGCGATGCACTTGAGGACAATATTATGGAAATGGAAGAGGATGTAGATGAAGATGAAATGGGAGATACGATACTGCGTGAAGAGTTTGACAGAGCACTGAAAGACCTGAGTCGAAACAAGGCCCGTGGAGTAGACAACATTCCATTAGAACAACTGATGGCCTTGGGAGAGCCAGTCATGACAAAACTCTACCATCTGGTGAGTAAGATGTATGAGACAGGCGAAATACCTTCAGACTTCAAGAAGAATATAATAATTCCAATCCCAAAGAAAGCAGGTGTTGGCAGATGTGACAATTATCGAACTATCAGTTTAATAAGTCACGGCTGCAAAATACTAAACGCGAATTCTTTACAGACGAATGGAAAACCCGGTAGACGCCGACCTCGGGGAAGATCAGTTTGGATTCCGTAGAAATATTGCATTACGTGAGGCAATACTGACCTTACGACTTATCTTAGAAGAAAGATTAAGGAAAGGCAAACCTTCGTTTCTTGCATTTGTAGACTTAGAGAAAGCTTTTGACAATGTTGACTGGAATACTCTCTTTCAAATTCTAAAGGTGGCAGGGGTAAAATACATGGAGCGAAAGGCTATTTATAATTTGTACAGAAACCAGATGGCAGTTATAAGAGTCGAGGGGTATGAAAGGGAAGCAGTGGTTGGGAAGGGAGTGAGGCAGGGTTGTAGTCTCTCCCCGATGTTATTCAATCTGTATATTGAGCAAGCAGTAAAGGAAACAAAAGAAAAATTCGGAGTAAGTATTTAAATCCATGGAGAAGAAATAAAAACTTTGAGGTTCGCCGATGACATTGTAATTCTATCAGAGACAGCAAAGGACTTGGAAGAGCAGTTGAACGGAATGGACAGTTACTTGAAAGGAGGATATAAGATGAACATCAACAAAATCAAAACGAGGATAATGGAATGTACTCGAATTAAGTCAGGTGATGATGAGGGAATTACATTAGGAAATGAGACACTTAAAGTAGTGAAGGAGTTTTGCTATTTGGGGAGCAAAATAACTGATGATGGTCGAAGTAGAGAAGATATAAAATGTAGACTGGCAATGGGAGGAAAGCGTTTCTGAAGAAGAGAAATTTGTTAACATCGAGTATAGATTTAAGTGTCAGGAAGTCGTTTCTGAAAGTATTTGTATGGAGTGTAGCCATGTATGGAAGTGAAACATGGGCGATAAATAGTTTGGAGAAGAAGAGAATAGAAGCTTTCGAAATGGCGTGCTACAGGAGAATGCTGAAGATTGGATGGGTAGATGACATAACTAATGAGGAGGTATTGAATAGAATTGGGGAGAAGAGGAGTATGTGGCACAACTTGACAAGAAGAAGAGACCGGTTAGTAGGACATGTTCTGAGGCATCAAGGGATCACAAATTTAGCATTGGAGGGCAGCGTGGAGGGTAAAAATCGTAGAGGGAGACCAAGAGATGAATACACTAAGCTGATTCAGAAGGATGTGGGTTGCAATAAGTACTGGGAGATGAAGAAGCTTGCACAGGATAGGGTAGCATGGAGAGCTGCATCAAACCAGTCTCAGGACTGAAGACCACAACAACAACAACAGGTGTAATAAATGACAAAGAACTGAACTAGAGGGCCACACCGAATCCCAAAACCTCTCGATACAGTTGTCGAAAAATCGGCAGGAGGACCGATTGGTAACAGGTCTCAAAAGCTTACTGAATATGAACTTCTTATAAAGAACCGAAAATGACGTCACTACCGAGGGTAACCTACTGCACCGATCGGAATGAACGATACAGAATAAGGCCCCAGGCACTGTACCCTGACCAGACTCTACAATGGGGTACAAGTCCGTTTTCTACACCCCTAATGCACACCAGTGGATTGGTCAATGAGGTTCAGGAACTGCACTTTTCCATTCACCTTATCATAATCACTTAATAATTTTGGATATTGTGCCATTTACAAGGTGGGAGACAACAGTTGAGCTTTAAGCATGTTCATGTGATGCTATCAACATCTGAAGCCTTTGAGCTGTACAGTGAACAGAGCACTTCCCATAACATCGTGTGAAGTGTTAGGACGAAGTTGAAAAACTGATGCTGTTGAATATCTGTATTTGAACAGAAATATGTGTACCATAACTCGCATCGATATACTCAGAAAGGGTTTCATCTAACTATGGAATGAAACTAACGGCCACAGTAGAGACTTGTTTATTTATAAAACTCGTGTACTTGACTCCAGACTTTGAACAGATAATGCCAGTAATTAATAAGTGCACAATGGAAAACGAGGATAATGGAATGTAGTCGAATTAAGTCAGGTAATGCTGAAGGAATTAGATTAGGACATGAGACACTTAAAGTAGTAAAGGAGTTTTGCTATTTGGGGAGCTGTACAGTGAACAGAGCACTTCCCATAACATCGTGTGAAGTGTTAGGACGAAGTTGCAAAATTGATGCTGTTGAATATCTGTATTTGAACAGATGCCATGCAGGGTACAGAGTGCACCCATCTGCAGGTACTTTTTGGTGCTTGCATTGTTTAATTCATAAATTTCGGGCGTATTATAGTATTTGAGAGTGTAGCATCGCGTTTTAGTACCTGAATAGTGTAATTTCGCTTAGTCTCCTTCCACCGCCGAGCAGTGTCAGCAGTGCGCAAGTAGCAGCATTACTGCATTTACTAGGCAATCTTGTATTTTTAATAACCGTTTAAATTTTGTCGATTTGTTTGCGCTCTCTGTAGATTAGTTCAGACGTTCTTTGCAAAAAAGATTTTAGCATGGATAGGGACTGCAACTGCTGTGTTCGGATGCAGGCTGAGTTGGCATCCCTTCGCTCCCAGCTTCAGGCAGTGTTGGCTTCGGTCACACAGCTTGAGGCTGTTGCCAATGGGCATCACTGTGGGGGTCCGGATGGGGGTTTGTCGGGGATGGCCAGCTCGTCCCACGCATCCCCTGATCGGACTACGACTGTGGTTGCCCGGGATACTGCCCGCATTGAGGCTGATCCCTCACCTGTGGTGGAGTGGGAGGTCGTTTCAAGGTGTGGCAGGGGGCGAAAGACATTCCGGAGGGCTGAACGGAAAGCCTCTCCAGTTTGTCTGACGAACCGGTTTCAGGCTCTGTCTCAGGCTGATACTGATCTTCGGCCTGATATGGCTGCTTGTCCTGTTCCAGAGGTTGCCCCTCAGTCTGCAAGATCCGGGCAGTTGCAGAGGGTGGGCTTACTGGTAGTTGGGAGCTCCAACGTCAGGCGCGTAATGGGGCCCCTTAGGGAAATGGCAGCAAGAGAGGGGAAGAAAACCAATGTGCACTCCGTGTGCATACCGGGGGGAGTCATTCCAGATGTGGAAAGGGTCCTTCCGGATGCCATGAAGGGTACAGGGTGCACCCATCTGCAGGTGGTCGCTCATGTCGGCAACAATGATGTGTGTCGCTATGGATCGGAGGAAATCCTCTCTGGATTCCGGCGGCTATCTGTTTTGGTGAAGACTGCCAGTCTCGCTAGCGGGATGAAAGCAGAGCTCACCATCTGCAGCATCGTCGACAGGACTGACTGCGGACCTTTGGTACAGAGCCGAGTGGAGGGTCTGAATCAGAGGCTGAGACGGTTCTGCGACCGTGTGGGCTGCAGATTCCTCGACTTGCGCCATAGGGTGGTGGGGTTTCGGGTTCCGCTGGATAGGTCAGGAGTCCACTACACGCAACATGCGGCTACACGGGTAGCAGGGGTTGTGTGGCGTGGGCTGGGCGGTTTTTTAGGTTAGATGGCCTTGGGCAAGTACAGAAAGGGCAACAGCCTCAACGGGTGTGGGGCAAAGTCAGGACATGCGGGGACCAATCAGCAATCGGTATTGTAATTGTCAACTGTCGAAGCTGCGTTGGTAAAGTACCGGAACTTCAAGCGCTGATAGAAAGCACCGAAGCTGAAATCGTTATAGGTACAGAAAGCTGGCTTAAGCCAGAGATAAATTCTGCCGAAATTTTTACAAAGGTACAGACGGTGTTTAGAAAGGATAGATTGCATGCAACCGGTGGTGGAGTGTTCGTCGCTGTTAGTAGTAGTTTATCCTGTAGTGAAATAGAAGTGGATAGTTCCTGTGAATTATTATGGGTGGAGGTTACACTAAACAACCGAACTAGGTTAATAATTGGCTCCTTTTACCGACCTCCCGACTCATCAGCATTAGTAGCAGAACAACTGAGAGAAAATTTGGAATACATTTCACATAAATTTTCTCAGCATGTTATAGTCTTAGGTGGAGATTTCAATTTACCAGATATAGACTGGGACACTCAGATGTTTAGGACGGGTGGTAGGGACAGAGCATCGAGTGACATTATACTGAGTGCACTATCCGAAAATTACCTCGAGCAATTAAACAGAGAACCGACTCGTGGAGATAACATCTTGGACCTACTGATAACAAACAGACCCGAACTTTTCGACTCTGTATGTACAGAACAGGGAATCAGTGATCATAAGGCCGTTGCAGCATCCCTGAATATGGAAGTTAATAGGAATATAAAAAAGGGGAGGAAGGTTTATCTGTTTAGCAAGAGTAATAGAAGGCAGATTTCAGACTACCTAACAGATCAAAACGAAAATTTCTGTTCCGACACTGACAACGTTGAGTGTTTATGGAAAAAGTTCAAGGCAATCGTAAAATGCGTTTTAGACAGGTACGTGCCGAGTAAAACTGTGAGGGACGGGAAAAACCCACCGTGGTACAACAACAAAGTTAGGAAACTACTGCGAAAGCAAAGAGAGCTCCACTCCAAGTTTAAACGCAGCCAAAACCTCTCAGACAAACAGAAGCTAAACGATGTCAAAGTTAGCGTAAAGAGGGCTATGCGTGAAGCGTTCATTGAATTCGAAAGTGAAATTCTATGTACCGACTTGACAGAAAATCCTAGGAAGTTCTGGTCTTACGTTAAATCAGTAAGTGGCTCGAAACAGCATATCCAGACACTACGGGATGATGATGGCATTGAAACAGAGGATGACACGCGTAAAGCTGAAATACTAAACACCTTTTTCCAAAGCTGTTTCACAGAGGAAGACCGCACTGCAGTTCCTTCTCTAAATCCTCGCACAAACGAAAAAATGGCTGACATCGAAATAAGTGTCCGAGGAATAGAAAAGCAACTGGAATCACTCAATAGAGGAAAGTCCACTGGACCTGACGGGATACCAATTCGATTCTACACAGAGTACGCGAAAGAACTTGCCCCCCTTCTAACAGCCGTGTACCGCAAGTCTCTAGAGGAACGGAGGGTTCCAAATGATTGGAAAAGAGCACAGATAGTCCCAGTCTTCAAGAAGGGTCGTCGAGCAGATGCGCAAAACTATAGACCTATATCTCTTACGTCGATCTCTTGTAGAATTTTAGAACATGTTTTTTGCTCGCGTATCATGTCATTTCTGGAAACCCAGAATCTACTATGTAGGAATCAACATGGATTCCGGAAACAGCGATCGTGTGAGAATCAACTCGCCTTATTTGTTCATGAGACCCAGAAAATATTAGGTACAGGCTCCCAGGTAGATGCTATTTTTCTTGACTTCCGGAAGGCGTTCGATACAGTTCCGCACTGTCGCCTGATAAACAAAGTAAGAGCCTACGGAATATCAGACCAGCTGTGTGGCTGGATTGAAGAGTTTTTAGCAAACAGAACACAGCATGTTGTTATCAATGGAGAGACGTCTACAGACGTTAAAGTAACCTCTGGCGTGCCACAGGGGAGTGTTGTGGGACCATTGCTTTTCACAATATATATAAATGACTTAGTAGATGGTGTCGGAAGTTCCATGCGGCTTTTCGCGGATGATGCTGTAGTATACAGAGAAGTTGCAGCATTAGAAAATTGTAGCGAAATGCAGGAAGATCTGCAGCGGATAGGCACTTGGTGCAGGGAGTGGCAACTGACCCTTAACATAGACAAATGTAATGTATTGCGAATACATAGAAAGAAGGATCCTTTATTGTATGATTATATGATAGCGGAACAAACACTGGTAGCAGTTACTTCTGTAAAATATCTGGGAGTATGCGTGCGGAACGATTTGAAGTGGAATGATCATATAAAATTAATTGTTGGTAAGGCGGGTACCAGGTTGAGATTCATTGGGAGAGTGCTTAGAAAATGTAGTCCATCAACAAAGGAGGTGGCTTACAAAACACTCGTTCGACCTATACCTGAGTATTGCTCATCAGTGTGGGATCCGTACCAGATCGGTCTGACGGAGGAGATAGAGAAGATCCAAAGAAGAGCGGCGCGTTTCGTCACAGGGTTATTTGGTAACCGTGATAGCGTTACGGAGATGTTTAATAAACTCAAGTGGCAGACTCTGCAAGAGAGGCGCTCTGCATCGCGGTGTAGCTTGCTCGCCAGATTTCGAGAGGGTGCGTTTCTGGATGAGGTATCGAATATATTGCTTCCCCCTACTTATACCTCCCGAGGAGATCACGAATGTAAAATTAGAGGGATTAGAGCGCGCACGGAGGCTTTCAGACAGTCGTTCTTCCCGCGAACCATACGCGACTGGAACAGGAAAGGGAGGTAATGACATTGGCACGTAAAGTGCCCTCCGCCACACACCGTTGGGTGGCTTGCGGAGTATCAATGTAGATGTAGATGAACTGATTATTAAACATAAGAATGGCATACTTGGGTGGAATAGGAAAGGAAATGATAATAACGATGTACAATTAACTATTTCCGTGTAAACTGACAATGATACCTGAATTAACTAACAGATTAAATATTAGACCCACGAAAGTACATACGACCACCAAATTCTTTGCCTAAGTGCATACAGAGTTCAACTGCCTGAGTGCATGAATTAACACAAAAAAGCAAGACCCTGATTCTAAAAAACTGTTTCTACATCAGCCTCATCCCGTTATGTGCAAAGGCTTCACATGCTTACCATCGTTCTGAAACCCAAATGCAGGGAATGGCTGCAGTCATAGGTGGAAGTTGCTCTGAGGCGGAGGCTCAACACTAATCATTATCCATTCCAGTCGTAGTCAATCTGGTCCCCACTGCCCACTAGTTGGCATTCCAGTTTTAGTGGTGGGTGGTACGTGGTAAGAGTATTAAAAATATCTTCAGTTCATTTTCATGTACGGCCCCCGGTAGCTGAGTGGTTAGCACGACAGAATGTCAATCCTGAGGGCCCGGGTTCGATTCCCAGCGTGGTAGGAGATTTTCTCCGCTCAGGGACTGGGTGTTGCGTTCTCCCAATCATCATCATTTCATCCCCATCGACGCGCAAGTCACCGAAGTGGCATCAAATCGAAAGAGTTCCATGCGACGAACGGTCTACGCGACGGGAGGCCCTAGTCACACGACATTTATTTTATATATATTTTATAAAGCAAAGTTTCTTCCCTTCCACATAAATCACCACTGCAGTGGATCTGGTGCACAGCTGAAAAATTTTACTACTAAGAGAGACACGAAAGTGGGCAGTAGGTAAAAAACAAAAAAGTTGACTAAACCTGAGCTAAAGCAGTGTCTTTTGGACGTGTGGACGAAGGTGAAGTCCTGCCTCTCTGAAGTTTTACGATTAAGTCCCTATATGCTCGCCTTTCAAAAATCGTGCTGGTTCTGCCAGCACCAGATTCTTCTTAGCCAATGACTGTGGACCTTCCGAATTCATCCAATGAAAAACTCACAAAAATTAGCAACCTCCATCGTCTTTAGAATCGGCTGTGATTCATCATTAACACGCATTTCTCTCTTATAGTGGGGCAGGAAGCAGAAACTCTCTCTCACTATGAGAAAGGTTTCGTATTTTGGCCAATGATAGCTGCTGCATGTAGACACTCGCGAGTTCTCATCCCTGCTACAAAAATAGTATTTGTCAGCCAATTTTGGGCTCCGTTACAAAACTTACACATCAATCAACGGTAATCAGTTTGCTGAACTTTGTCCCATACCGTACAAGTCACTCAGCACATACCTTGCAGAGACTCTGTCTTTCAGCGAAAATCAGTTTTACGACCCACTTGCTATTCTGTTCCTGTGCCTTCACGTTCTCAGTCAGCCAACAGCCTCAGCTGACAGGAATATTACACACAGTTTTCACCACTGCACGGAAATGAAATGAAGAAGTGCTTTTTAAATACGTACATAATCACTGGTATTTTTTTCAGTTATATGCATACCTTCATGCATCAGTTGCAATCCGGATTGACATGGTAATCTATTTTAAACAGTGGGTTTTTAGTTAGGTGACAAGCAGTTTTTGGAAACATTGTCCTGTAACAGAGGATAGCTGTATTCCACACAAGGTTTACATTTTACAGGAGCGTATGTCTCACATTTGTGAACAATTTCGATGGAAATCACTTGTATGCTGACGAGTTCGTGATTATTTTGGAAGCATGTCTGCAGTACGTATAAGAGTGAGTGGTAACTACATTTGAGCACCTCCTCAAAGGTCAACGGACAGATGGCTTATACAAAACGTCCTAGAAAGAATGGTCAATATTCAGGGATATGACAGGAAGGTTCATCTAGCCCGCCCGGTTAGCCGCGCGGTCTAACGCGCTCTTCCTGAGGATGGTTTTTAAGGCGGTTTTCCATGTGCCTCGGCGAATGCGGGCTGGGTCCCCTTATTCCGCCTCAGTAACACTGTGTCGGCTATTGCAGCGCAAACATTGCCTCCAAGTACGCGTACACCATAATTACTCTACCGTGCAAACATTTGGGGTCACACTCGTCTGGTACGAGATATACTTGGCAAGGAGGGGAAGGGGTGTCCACTGGGTGCCGAACCGCACTATAACTCTGGGTTCGGTGTGAGGCGGCGGTGGGGTGGGTGGGCTGCTGTAGCCTGTTGTGGGGTTGTAAACCGCTGAGGGCTACGGCGGGGACGAAGCCTCTCCGTAGTTTCTAGGTCCCTGGCTTACACAATATGATACACAAGGTTCATCTGAAGCGATGAACTTCATATGGACGCATGCACCTTCTGGGTGGTTCCCAAGATAGAACACATTTAATGCGTTTGTTTCCGAGTAAGTGGAGTGCACATATGTGTCTCACTGTAATTGCTGGATTGGTCATGTCAGTGCAGTTGAGTGGCCATCGAGGTCACCAGACCTTACACCATAAGATTTTTCTTTAAGGGGCGAATGAAGTGTGAGGTGTAGAAACGAAACTGCTTGGTCGCATCGTGGGACGCTGTTGCACTCACACGAGCAGCACACCAAGTTCTCCCAGTGTATTGAAGCTGACGGCGGGATATTCGAACATTTATTGTGAAATGTACAACAGCTCTAACGTGACATGCGCGAGAATGTTTAGAGGTGAATATGTTAAAAGCACGTATTTTTCAATTGACAGTTTGTAAAACGCAGGCTGTGATGGTTGCTACATAATTTTGACAATATACTTAACAAAACAGAAAATAAATGACAATGTATATCGAATGTGATCTCTCTCGGAAAACTTTCAAACCAGGATGTATATCCATATGAAGTTTTTTGCTCGAAATGATCATTTCAGTCATACCCCAAAATGTTGACAATTCCTCTAGGGACACCCTGTACAGGACAGAATGCCCCTCTCTCAACGAGTATTTGTTTTCGATATATGATTTGTTTTCATAGTCTTGGCCAGCGCTGCATCCTGTAAGAACAACACTTTCCATAAGTCGCTATGATGTTAAGAAAAAAAAAAGGACGATTAGAGTTTAACGTTCTGTAGACTGCGTAATGATTCTAGACTGTACACATGCTCGCACGACGGAAGGACGGGGAAGAAAATTGACCTTGCCCTTTTCATAGGAACCGTCCAGACATTTGCCCGGAACTAATGAAGGAAATCAAGGAAGACGTAAATCTGGATGGCCGAACGGCGACATGAACCGATATCCTCCCGAAATGCGAATGTAGTGTGCTAATTATGGCGCCATATCTCTCGTTACTAAGATGTTTATGCACTGGCGAAGTACTGTTCGTTCATGTAAAGCAGGGTTCCTAAACTATGTTCTCCAGAGCTCTGGTGTTCCATGAAAAATGAGTAAGTACTTCACAAAAAAATTATTAATAACGCGGTAATTTTTCCGACATTCTGACGATACTAAGTAATTTTCAAAATTTTATTACGATTACTGTGTTATTAGTTATGATTCAAAATTTAAGTATTTCTGAATATAACAGTTCACTTTCATTTTCTTTAAACTTATTAATCATAAAAATAAACAAGCTGTTCCATCACAGTAACAGGACTCAAAAGCGTTCCGTCAGAGGAAAAGTTTGGAAACACCTGTCTAAAGCTGTGTTGTGGAAGCAAACGAATTGGATTGGGTGTTGAGAGTGTCTTATCTGTAAGAGCGAACTGATGTATTCTTGCGTGTGTGAGCTGGAAATCGTGCCTTGATTTAGAAAGACTCCAGAGTTTATTGGAATACGAATGGAGAAAAACAGAACAGAAGGGAAATGAAGCGTTTGAGATATGGCGTTACGGAAAGTTGATGAAAATCAAGGGATCTAATAAGATAAAAAGTAGTTAGGTTCTCCGATTAATCGGCGAGGTAAGGGATCTATGGAAACCATTGACGAGAATAAGGAACAGGTTGATAGGAATTGTGTTAAGATATGAACAAATACCCTCCGTGGCGCAAGAAGGATCCGCGGAGTGCAAAAATTGTAGGGGAAGCCAGAGATCAGGAAATATCTAAGAAATAATTGAGCATATTCACTGTAAGAAGGAATCCAAGAGAAAGAGGTTCACACAGAGGAAGGGCTTACGAGGCGGCACATCCAAACTGTCAAAATATGGTGGCCCTGTCCCATTTTAATATCTGAACGTTGACTCCTCTCTGATCTAGCCCATTCGTACGGAACACCTAAGGTTATTTTTAAATTTCTTGAGTGGGTTTTATCATTGTCTACTGAGGTTTGTCACATGATTTGTCGAACGAAAACTATCCAACTACTTTGTCAGCCACTTCCTTCAGACGAGCGACGTTTTCAGTTGCTGACACGAAGTCGTTATTTGCGATAGCTGTATTGCAGTGCAGTGCAGTGAACTGCAGTACTTCATGACACAGCAAAGCAACGATGGGAGAAAGCAGTCTCTCACCTTTTGCAGGAATCTCGGTAATGTAGCGCGAGCACAAAGGAGAGTAGACACCAGGACAAGTGGAGATTAGGGCCGCTCCTGGAAGCGTCCTTGGATAGCCAAAGTTGCGCCCCCAAGTGTTACACGCTTGACACGGGTGGACATCCACTGATGTGTAGATCTTCTGTAGAGGCGTGGCAGCTGATACAGCAAACGATTGCCTTTTTTCCTACATGTCGCTATCCATACTATTGCACGGATGTCACTTCTATTCCCACATGAGACCTATATCCCACGTACAAACACTAATGCAGTAAAGTGGATAAAAGGCCTATCAAACTCTTACTTGTTTCATGACGGAGATTAGAGCCTTCTCGATTTGTGGTCGTTCCTGCAATACTACATTACCTTTACCATGGACAGTCCGAGATTCTATCAATACTATGCTAACTTTCTGGGTAGTACCTTCTTGGACTCCCTCCCCCCACAGCGGGGGCTGTCCAGGTATGAGAAAGTGATTTCAGAGTGAGTATGTAATAGCAGGACTTGGATCAGTGTA
The DNA here is from genome assembly GCF_021461395.2 of Schistocerca americana. NCBI lineage: Eukaryota > Metazoa > Arthropoda > Insecta > Orthoptera > Acrididae > Schistocerca > Schistocerca americana. The sequence goes on along the minus strand of NC_060119.1, from coordinate 156,311,748 downwards.
CGAGAAACTGGAATATTCTTCGATATTTTTCGGTAAGACGTGCCCAGAACACTCCTGATTGACGTATAATTCTGACTGCGTCTACCCCCAAGTTGGCGGAGTGCTGATGCCATTTTGTTTGTGAATGATGCTAACTGCACATCGATGTGAATCTTTAAGACATTCATTCTACTAAAAATGAGAAGTTTTGCTAAAAAAAATATTTTAAAAAAACATAGAAAATTCTATTTTTGTTCTGTTGTGGGCCGGCCGAGGTGGCCGAGCGGTTCTGGGCGCTACAGTCAGGAACCACGCGACCGCTACGGTCGCAGGTTCGAATCCTGCCTCGGGCATGGATGTGTGTGATGTCCTTAGGTTAGTTAGGTTTAAGTAGTTCTAAGTTCTAGGGGACTGATGACCTCAGAAGTTAAGTCCCATAGTGCTCAGAGCCATTTTTTTTTTTGTTCTGTTGTGGTGCATTTTCATTATTTTGTAAAAAAAGGGTGAAAAAGAACAGTTTTACTGTAAAACAATAGGAAAGTGGTGAAAAATGGTAAGGCGATCCCCGTGACAAGAGAAATCCGGGTTCGAGTCCTGATCCGGCGCATATTTTTATTTGTTCTTGAATACAATGCAGCTGATGTGAAAACATAATCAGAATTCGTAGGTTCATTTTTGATAGCTATATTCTAGGCAAACGATAGGCATGCCGCCAGAATATTCGCTTACTCTTTTGAAAATCAGACCTAGTCTGAGTTGATCATCATCATCTTGTTGGCTCAATATCATCAGTCTGCAGCAAGACAAGTATACAAGCAGACAGCGCTACAATGTCTGAAGCACCATGGACTGTATTCTACATCTACATCATACTCTGCAAGCCACCTAACGGTGTGGGGTGGAAGGTACTTTCGGTATCACTATCTGATCCCTCCAACCCTGCTCCACTCGCGAGTAGTGCGTGGGAAGAATGATTGTCGGTAAGCCTCTGTATTGGCACTAATTTCTCGAATTTTCTCCTCGTGGTCGATACGTGAGATGTAGGTGGGGGGGGGGAAGTGATACGTTGTCTGACTCCTACTGAGGTCTGCCTAACGCTGTGTGCCCGCCGACAACACTGTGCACAGTAGTGACACGACACAAGGCTGCGTAAAGCACCACTGTGGACACATCTGTCAGTGGTGGCTTGGGAGAGAACGAACGTTGCCAGGATGCCTATTCTGTATCTTTTCGCCATTGTCCCGATCGTTTCGGTACTCAAGAGCACTGAACGGTTGCATATACGAATTAGAGCCCCTGCATTATTCAGTATGTATTTCGGAAGCGATACCGTTCGGGTCTAGAGAATCGAAGCGCTGTTGTCAGTTCGTGTCACTCAAGCTAATCAAATGCAAGCTGCCGCAGATCCGCGCATGCGCACTGCAGCACGCACAGCGCCACAAACACAAAGCGGTTAGCAGACGACAAAGGCGCGCTATTCTTCGAAGTACCGAAAATTGCGTTTACGTTGCCATAACGCATGATACTGCATTCCATCGAGCTAACGTGCCCGCCTTCGCCCTTGCCTCCTCCTTAACAGTATCAGGCGCAGATTCTCAGCTGAAATGCATAGAAATTTTTATAGTTTCCCTGACCGCATGTTTCCATGCATGCATAATAACGATAGCGTATTTGACTGTATTCTGCAGGTTGTCGTAAATGCCGCATTATGTCATCTTATTCTCATTCACACTGTCATGGTGTTTTGGATTTTACGTTTCGGAAAATGAGTTAGGAATAGAGTGTAGTACCACATTGTACTACTACATCTATAAAAACACACGAAAAATTGATTCTGAGAGATTCGAAGAATAAGAAGATAACCAGAATGTGGTTATAATGCGCTCTTAAAGATTCAAATGATTAAGTAGCCAACTTCGCTGTATGATACATCAACGATTCGGGTCTTAAAAACAAAATTGAAAGAACGCATTTTCGAGAGCTCCTACATTCGTCGAAGTTTATAGCAAGCATCTCATTAATGAAAATGTTTCGTATATGGTTCTACAGCTTAAAAATATTACCGCGGAGATCTTTCATCTCTGTCTACTGTTGTTGAGGATTCGATCGCAGATAAATACCTGTGACAACCAAGATTATGAAGATGAGTGCTGCTAATTACGTCCCCAGTAATTTAAGTTGTGCTCTTAGATTCCTGTCCAACTCCATACTTGGAAATCGCTACATTCGGAAAAAATAGTGAATTATTTCTGACAATAAAAAATATAAAGGTCACTGTCGGTTGTTTCACTCACAGCAATTTCATCTCCAGCAATTTCATATTTCGTTTTTTAAACACACAGAAATCACGAAATCATTACTGAGGAAGTGCGCTCTTACATGTAAGTAATAACGAATATTGCAGAAAAATCTTAACTTACACGGATGACAGTGTCTCAGAATGTGCTGCATATATGAAGAGGAAAAAAAAGAATTAGTATCCTCCGTGTCGCTTTCCCGCGTGCTAACCACTTGGCCACGCCAAACAACGGAGCAGTAGGAACGCTGGCTGACTTCGTTGCCAAACGTTGCTGCGTAAGTCATAAATGCGTGATAGTTTGGAAGGTTTCCAATATCAAGCTTCACATAATTGCTTTCCACACGTTTCGATAGTTGTTAACTAAACCATTTGTGGGAAAAAGTACACAAAATCGCAAGTAACGTCAGTTCACACTCATGTAATATACGTAAGTAGACCCGATGTCTTGATATTTAATGATCTTTAAACTCTTATATGCATAAAAATAACACGTATTTTGAGAGAATATTGACCGAAAACGTTTTTTGGATATAATCATTCACAGCAACAACCTAACCTAACCATATTTCTAACAAAGGAAAATAGTCCATTATGAACTCACTTTCCAAGCGGATGCGTCCTCTACTGATTCTTTAGTAACACAATCACTAAATCCAAATCTAAAACCGCTAAATATGTTTAAAATAGCAAATTATAGTTGTACATAAACCACAGCTCACCGATCGACAGGGCCACACCGAAATCCAAAACCTCTCGGAACAAATCGGTGGGAGGACCGTTCGGTAACAGGTCTCAGAAGCTTACGAAATAGGATATTTGGGTAAAGAACTGAAAATGACGTCACTACCGAGACCAACCTACTACACCGATCAGTATGAACGATACAGATTAGGGCAGCAGACAGCATACGACGTCGCCATATGGGACCGTCATCTGCTGTGATAGTATGCATTGGCACTGGTTACACAATACAACTACTTCTGGTAGGGATATCTATAAATTTAGGCAGCAGGTGTTACAGTTCTACATATTAAGGTTGGTTGCTGCGTCCTATCTTCGAGATCTTTGAGACGTTACTTTCAACAGGATAACGGAAGATTTCATGGTGTCGTGCTGTCCTGACCCAATACGATACAGTGGGTGGTCGACTATTGCCCTTACTGGCACTACAGTTTAGTGCGTTCGGTCAGAACACTGGCCATCGTCTGTAATGTACACGGGGCGTTCAATAATTAATCCAACAAATTTTTTGAAAGCACATTGGTTTTCTTTTTTCAGGATTCCAATACACCATATTATTCCCCAAAATCAATAATCTCCTTGTCATCCACATACTGATTCCTGTAAAGCACATCCTTCACTGGGCCAAAAAGGTGCTACGTCTGGGCTGTAGGGTCCATGACGAAGAAGAGTCCAATGCAGTTTTGTGAGCTCCTCTCGTGACGCAGACTTGTGTGAGCCCTTACATTGTCGTCGAGACGGAGAGGTTGCTATTCTTTTTTGCGTCTTTTTTGATGTCGTTTCTTCAATTTACTGCGGGCAGCACAATACACTTCAGAGTTGACTGTTGCGGCATGATGGACGAAATCAAACAGAATAGAACCTTCAGAATCTCGGAAGACAGTTGCCACGACTTTACTGGCTGAGTGCGCAGCTTTGAACTTTTTCTTCCGCGGAGACGTGATATGATACCACACCATCGATCGCCGTTTTATTTCCGGTTCGAAGTGATGAACCAATATTCCATCGCCTGTGACAATGTTCCATAAAAAAAACTCCGCGCAGATGGTCCTTCGTTGCTCTTTATGGTGTTTTACACGGCGAGGAACTCAAGAGGGCACACACCTTTGAGAACACCAACTAGTAGACAAGTGAGTCAGCACTACCGACGTCCAGTTGTGCAACTAGGTGTTTCATTGTGATCCGTCGATCACCTCGGATGAGGGTGTACGTATGTTCCAGCACTGCTGGAGTCTCATCTGTGTCCGGCCAGCCGGCAAGCGGGAGATTGGACAAGTCTGCGCGACCTTATTGCGATGACGACAGACGCCTCGCCCAACGACTCACCGTGCTTTTGTTCACCACCAGGTCTCCGTAGACATTCTGTAAGCACCTACGAATATATACAATGATCTAGTTGTCCGCTAAAAGAAACTCAGTAATAGCTCTCTGTTACAAACGTATCTTCTTTACAAACACCATTTTGAAGGCCACATATATCGCCACCACTTGACGAAACTTCATGAAACTTTAGGAGCCCAAGTGGAAATATTCGACGATATATCCCACGCTTTTTTTAAATCGAAATTGACCGAGAAAATAAAGGTGTTACATTACTTACTGAAGGCCCCTGGTAAAAATTGACCGAGATACTCACAAATGAATTTTACAGAACTTAAGTGACATCTGCACAGAACCACCGACGAAAAAACAGGAACAGACTGAAAAGAAAGAAGACAGAAAATATTGTTTCCCTGGCCAGCACATTCTCCAGATTTGTCACGCCGAGAGACTTGTATGCCAGCCACTGCGACTGACGAACTCTGCCGTAGAGTTGTAGCACTACAAAATGGCATAGCCAAATGTGCTATTTAAGCTGCGTTTGACTTGTTACCCAAACCGGTTACATCTTAACTGCTACCAGATGTCAGTGCAGGATACGGTAGCTGATGTGCAGTGACTAAGTTTTGTTCAGAGCGCTGGGAGAATTCATTCTATTGTTCAGAAGGGGAGGCCAACACAGTCTGATGCCCTTCGGCCGGTCAGCGATGATATAATCAAGCCGCACGCGCTAGTATCTTTCTCAACCGATTTTACAAAAATTATTCAGTAAAAAATTTCATCTGCGTTTCACTTTTAGGTTTATACATCATGATGATGTGCCCATCATTTCGTTAATGGTCAGAATTATTGTGATATTTACGAGGAAGTAAGACACTGCGCGAAATTCGAAAAAGTTTGCAATGAAAAATAGGGGTCACTATGATTTTGCGTTTGTGGGTATTACATAATATGCTGCTGCATATGGTATTTAGTTAACATACTGAATTTTTTTAGAGTTGGGTGGAGGTCCCTATCTGCCACCAATCTCGAGAAAACTGGTCTCACGTTGCACACTCATTTGCGATCGCGCCGCGCCAGCGATAAAGCCAGACTGAAATATTTAAATAAACCACTCTTTCAGAATTCTGTCGCAACTGCGTCTGCACATCATGTTAGTGACATGAGACTGTAAACACCGACATATTTTGGCAAAAGAAGCAAATTTTAAAATGACAAATGTGTAGGTTTTACTGAAAATTCACCACTTGTAACACTTCCCGTAAGTTACAAATGATTAACAAGCCAGGCGAAACTAAACCAGGGCACTTTTGGCATACTTCTTGTTAGAATCTAACCAAAGCTGAGGTGACAGTAGATCTTTTTGAATGGTCACATGCAAGTGTGGGCTTGGAGGGTCCTCTATCAATATTTACAAAAAATGTGAGTGTAGGCACCAGATTACAACGCCACTTCCCCTCCAGAGAAAGGGGCCCCTAATGCAAAGTGATTCTTGCATGTTCAGTGGCGTCATACAACAATATTGTCATGGAAATAAGATAAAACTCTATCTAGAGCTGAAATTAGTGCTTTGGTAAAGGTCTTACTTTCTGCGCAAAAATATTGAAAACAACATTGTCCAATTGATAATCTTTACCAGTGATCACAAATCAAGTATTTGATAAAAACGTCGATTCTTTCACACATTAGTCTCAAATAGTAGAGTAGTAAATGGGTCACTTGGGGCACTCGCAGATTATTTACCGACATTTTTTCTTTTTATTAGAAACGAATAGGTTGAGCACACAAGCCATTTACAGCCTAACTTTTTTTTATAAAGCGATCACATATGTGTGCAAACCAACACACCCAAAAGTCACACAACGAACTCCAGATCATGAAATTCGTTGTCATTGTTTTTAAGCTTCTTCATTCCTTTATACTTTAGCTTAATGTTACCTTCTACAAAATATTGAAAGTCCAAACCACTAATTACTGTGTTGTATCTGTTTGGTAAAATAACTTTGAATTTTCCATCAAGTTCCTTACAAATTTTCTCCCTATATGTAGTTTTGAAATATTCGCAGCCATAATGTAAATACAATTAATTTACTTTTAGCTCGCTAATGTTTTTAAACAAACTAGACTTGCTTGCATTATTGAGCTTCTTCAGTAGAGCGTCCATTTATGTCGAGCAAAATTTTAATAAGCTCTTAAATTTTTAATCTTTATAAATATGAATAATGTGTGGGATGAATTTAAATTTGACATCTTTGTTGAGAGTAGTAATAATCCAAGAGAGAAACAAGTTGAGTGTAATACATGCAAAAAAATATTTTAAACCATGATTAATTACAGAACACTTGAGAGGTCAGAATCATACTGATTGTGTTAGTGTATTGCAGAGACTTCATGTAGAAGAATACGAAAAGAACTTTGATAGCTATGCGAAAACTGATATGGAAATAAAGGAGGAAACAGAAAACTCCTACTCTCTCTTTTTTATGACTGTAAAGCAAATAGTGGATTCCAATTTACCAATTAATAATTTCCTTAAAAAATTACAAAAATATTTGAAAGTTTATTCATTACTTTTAAAAGTTTCTCACGCTATAACCAAAAAGTTAGATAGCACAGAATACAACAAAATGCAATTAACTACTTTATACTATTTGTGCAAAGAACATGGTATGAATTTTATTTTTTCATTAGAGGAGATTCAGTAACTCTACGGCACACTATCAACATTCTCTGGAAACACTCTTTTATCATACTGAAATGAAAATTCTTTCTTTACTTGTTTGTTGACCACATTTATAGTATTAACATCTCTGGTTATCTGATTGAACTCTACCTGTATCATTTGTTTCACTTCACTTTCTATTAGCCGTATCATTGATTCACCATTCAACTTTTGAATATTCTTGTAATTTAGAGTGACGCCCTTTACATTCATCTTTGTCTTTTTATCTTTTTCCTCATAAATGTAGCTTTTTGGGCCTGTTGATGCCCAGTCTGTAAACCAGTTATTTCCCAATTCATTAGTCCATTCACCTAACATGCAGAATGTTTTCACAGTATTTTCACCATCATCAATATATACTATAAATTCGGTATAAAACATAGGAAATATTCTCCTAGTATATCTAACATATCATATAGTCTGAATCCAGCATTTGATAGTGAATGCAACTATGAAAATATTTGTGGTTGCATTATTTTCCACATAATAATCCTTGAAATTATATCTCATCTGAACCATCTGCTTGTACTAAAACTGATATCTCAGTTATCTCACAGTCATCCAGCAGTATCTAATAAAAGTGCTGTAAAATTTTACATATTCTGTTTGACTCATATTTTGTTTTGCCCAAATTTCCCCCATAACGAATAAGATTTATCGTAGCAACAGCCCGTTTTCCTAGATTTTCCTTTATTCTGTCATGAGCTAAGTCAATATCAATCTTCTCTTTAACTGTTTTGATACACTCTTCATCACTTTCAAAATTAAGTGCACTGGTCTCTAATTTTATCTTCAGAAAATCTTTCACTTAATTTTTAAACAGCATATTGCTTTTATTTTTAAAATCTAAAACTTCACACATTTAAAATTTCATATCCTTTTTATACAGCTTTCTTTACTTCATTTCGTCCAAGTCCAATAAAACTTGTTTCATCATCACTGTGATTGCACTTATCTACTTTTTCTTGAGCACATTTGACACACATAGAAACAACAGTTTTTCAGTTTTAACGATCTGCATATGTACAGGCAAAACCGGGTGATACAATCCTCTAGGAGCCAATATGTTACATTTTATTAAATGATACCAATTTTTAGAATAATATTTCAGTCTATATATTTTTTTTGGGTGTTGTTCAGGAAAAAAGTCATGAAACTGCACAGTAGAATAAAGACTACATACGTTAATATATTTAATTTTTGAGCTAACACCATCTGCTTTAGTTCTTAATTTTATTGCATTTGTGCACCTACCATAAAAAGCATCTCTTGGATTCAACGGTTCAACAGTTTCAGGCAATTGCTTTAATTTCTTAAGCCTATTATACTCTGCTGAGTTCAGCCAATCACATTGCTACACCAGATTGTATCCAGCATTTCGTATTTCTGTGCATCTTCTCAAAGTCTTTTGGTAAAGGTCATCCAACGTTTCCTTATTTTTATTGTTAATTGTCTGACTTTTGAAACATTTTATACATCTGTGCCAATAACACCCATGGTATTGATAAACAGTATTAGTTTTTTTATCAAACCCATCTACTTTTGCACCTGCTATTCTTACTTCGCCACCATTAAGAGCATGTTGAATGTTGTAACTGTTTAACCAAGATATGGATTGTTTACTATAATTCTCTTTCTGTTCTTTATCCAATACAGCAATTGTAGTTTTCGGTAAATATTTAGATCTGTAAACAGCCATTCAAATTCTAGCGATGGTTAAAGAATGGATCAATGTTAGATATCTCTAGAAATTGTTTTCTTAGTTCCAAATAGCCTCTTCTCCATATATCTACATCAGAATTACACTACTCGTTAATTTCTTTCCTCATGTTGTATGTATAATTTTCTTTAACTCTGGAGCTATGCCATTTGAGAAATGCTTCTCTATATTTTGGCTTCATAGTGTCAACACAGTGATATTCAGTATCAGGAATCGGTCCTATGTAGTTATCATTTTCTGGCGTATTGAATAAATGTGGGAAGTAGCCTTTCTTCAGTTCTTTCAAATCAAAAGTTTTGGAAAACCACTGAGCAATCCTTGGATTAAGTTAATGCTGTCTATAATTTTTATACCTAACTGTTTAATCTCCAATAACATAAGTTGAGTTCCTGGCTAGATGGTATATGGTATTTTCAACAAAGTACTTCAAAATGAATTGGGAATCGTAACCTTTTGCATAGTGAGCTATGAATGTGTGATAACTGTTCTTTTCAGATATCATCCACCTACAGAATTCATCGTGTGTCTTAAATTTATAAATAGTATCACCTTTAAAATAGTGACCAATTATGAGATTTGGAATGTGTGTTCCAGTTTCTTGAGTTGCTTAATAATCAAACCACATGTATCTCTCAGTATAGATACAATTCACTTTCTTAGGGAACCCTTTTTTGCAACATTTAAACTCTTTATCAGTCACTACTTAATTGCATTCGAAACACTAGTAAATATATAAATCTTAGAATTTTCCAATAACATAGCAACCTTCTTTATTACAATTTGGGCAACCTTGAACTATAAAATCGTCATCAGATCTTCTTTCACAGATACCACCTTTTTGCAATACAGGTTGCACATAACATTCATGATTTCAAATTTCCACTACTTTTTACTATTTCTACAAAGTTCAAAGCCACATTTATGTTCTTTAGACCTCAAACAAATCTTTTTGCATTCTTTGCACTTGTAAGCTGTATCACAAACGTCTTGGTGATTGTTCAAACATTCTTCATTATAACAGAATCTATTGCATTTCTCACAATAAATCTTATTTTCTTCACTTTTATGTTCACTTCTATGTTCTGAGCAATCTTGCTGTGATAAGGTTTCTTGCATTTATCACAGAAATATGAAGATCCTGTGAAAGCAGTCATACTGTTAATTACATCGAAATGTTTGTGATCTTTGTACAGATAAATCTTTATTTCTTTATCAGGACCGCTATAGATAATGGAGTTACAATTTTCAGCTCCTACAACATTTATTTCGATATCCAACAATTCTTCAAGATTTTTAATGTTGTCTAAAGTAAACCCTTTTTCAATGTATTCACCTAAATCTTTACACATAATTTGCCAGTTTACTGTTTCTGTAATTTGTATTTATGTCCTTCTCTGATTTTCTTAATTTCAGCTGAGGTTAGTTCTCTTCCCAAAATATTATTTGTATGGTATGTTAAAGCCACAATTACTTCTCTAGGACAGCACACATTACCACCATTTTTAATTCTTCTTGTTTTCAGGCAGATTTGTTGTTTTTTATGCCCACTACCTCTAGAAATGTCCAACATCTGAATATTAAACAGTGTATCTGCTATATCAGCAGTCTCATCAGATGTTAAGATATCTCTCATTTTGCTGCACAAGACTTGAACAGACTCTCATGTGTTATTCGATGCATTATAACCTGTAGAAATTGGATAAAACATTTTTCGGTTGTTAATTGTTATTTTCAACACATCTCCTTTCCTGAAATTACTTCTCCTTTTGCTACATCTACCATAGAGTTGAGTGCTTTCTTTATTTAATCTGTTTTCTCACTAATAGTATCGAGTTTGGCAACGTTAACATCGTTAAAGACAATTTTATAGTCAATAGGCCACGCTTTAAATTTTTCATTTAATCTCGATCTAATTTCTTTAATCGCAAATAAATGCTTTTTAGATGGCTCAGCCTCCTTTTCTTGCTCAAATATTTTGCTACTAAATGGGTAAGTTTGATCTAGCCTCACTAATTTTTCCGCTCTTGGTGGGTGAGGCTTTTGAATAATATCATCATCAAACTTGTAAAAATAATTTATATTGGGTACATGCTTTGGTCTTGATCTAGTCTTTTGGAATACTTCTGGATGAAATGTAAACTCTTGTAATCGAAGGATATTAATTAACTTTGATTTCTTTAATGTACTGTGTTCTCTAGTCCCAAGACTTTTAGATCTAGCTTTGAGCTCCTTTACTCTCAAATTATCGTGAGTTCTTTTTGGAGGAGGCAATTCATTTGAAACGATAAAGTAAATAAATCAACTTTTAAAAATCTGCTGTATACTCGTAAATTATTCCTCTTCCAATAATTACAAAGTTGAGCGGCTGTGAACTTTCCACAAGCTTCAGTCATTTATTAAGGAATAAACAATATCAGTTTTGCAAAAAATGAGAATTTTCATTTTCAGTTGTTTTTATGTGTGTATTTTTCAGTAAATGTTTTTTTGAGATCGTTTGTAACTATTTCTTTTCCACACTTACACACAAATTTTCTTTTTTTCCTACTTTCTATTTGACAAATCTTGCATCTACTTGTGAGCTTCTCCCTAGATGTATGACTTAAGAAAAAACATCCAAGATCTTTAATTTATTGACAGCCAATACATTTTTTGCAATGCTGCTCTCTATTTAATGCTTGTTGTTCTTGTTTGTAAAAACGAAGAAAATCTTTCATGTCCATAAACATTTCCAAAGGGCTATTATAATTATGTATAAATTGTTTAAAACGTTCTTTTTTATTATTATATGCATTTCTTCTAAGCATTTTATTACATTCTTTACAAATATTTGAATGCTTATCCTCTGTATATTTAAATGAATAAAAGTTATCGATTAACCTCTCCACTTCACATTTATTACACTCCTTGTACACTGCCATATGTTGAGACAAAATTTTCATTAGTAATTAGAATTATTCCTTAATAAATGTATCCTCTTTCATGTTGCTGTGGACTTGATAACTCTATAGTATAGTATTTACGCCCTTAATTTTCCTTCTATCATTAGTATTTCTACTGTGTGTTTTTTATTTCATTTATGAGTTTTTAGTACAATACACATTCCATGAAAAGCAAATTGTTATCTATAATAACACACTCTTAAGGGAATTCCAGATGGAATTCCAGGCACTAAATGATTAACAGACCATGACACCAGCTGCTGAAAAGAAAAATTGTAATTTACTAACGTATTTCCATTCTATATAAATGGAGTCGATTGTAGACCTCATGAATAACAAGCTTACGTACAACCATAAACAAGTGTTTGAGACTATTGATGACGAAAACAAACCTTGGTTTGGGGCTAAGGATGTCGCCAAAATTTTAGAATATAGAGATACAAAAAAGCAATATGTAAAAATTTAGATGTTGATGACACAAATGATTACGAAATTTTAAAGGCTGACCGCCAGTCCCGCTTAAGAGGCAATGAAAAATCTTCAGTTTTCATCAATGAGTCTGGCCTTTATTCATTAATTCCAAAATCTGAAAAGGAAGAAGCTAAGCAATTTAGGAGATGGGTTACTCATGAAGTACTTCCTTCAACTCGAAAATTCGACGAATATAAACAGCAACAAAGAATAAAAGAAAAGGTGCAACTAGCCATTGCCTTTCAAAACAGACTCACAATCGAGTCAAACAAGAAAGAAGAATTAAAAGAAGAAAACAAAAGACTCACACATTTCAAAATGAGTAACATTTTTTTTCAACAAAGTCAAACAAAAAACAAAAAAATGGTACATTTACATAGCTACTTCAAAAAAGTACTCTTCAGTCAAAAACTTTATAGTTGGAAAAACATAGAATTTGTCTATTCGAAAGTATTGAATTTCAATTCTTCACACAATGAGCAAGATAAATTCTATATCTGTGTTTATGATAAAGTATATGACGTTCATAAAACAGAAAAGATGATTCACGAGTTATTAGACGACTCTAGAGATAAAAAGAACAAGGAAACCTTCGTTTTACATTACTCACTACTGCTCGAGATTGTTAAATTAGCAATTACAGTAAAAACATATACAAGCCTTTCGACCACATTAATGACCTAACTAAAAATCACTTAGAGGAAATGTACTCTTTAGACCTGATAAGACCCAAAGAAGAGGAATTATTTGATACAGAAGAAGTGAAGAGAAAATAAATCAAGCTCATGATGACTGCATAAATGAAAATAATTTAACTAGATTAGAATTGTTGGATCGAGTAAAAGTTAAACATCACATGAACAACACAAAGATATGGAATTGCTTCAAAGAACTAAAACAATGGAAAAGCAGTAAAGAACCGATTACACATAAAGAAGTTAAAATTACAGTTACTTATTAACCGACCTGTCGCTTACAATATTCATTATCTCAAGATTCGTTCCTTCCCCTCACATACTGTTTTGGACAGTCTCTCTGGACGATTCACCAACGTTTTTGGATGGAGAATACTCTCCCCGCCGGCCGGAGTGGCCGAGCAGTTAAAGGCGCTACAGTCTGGAACTGCACGACCGCTACGGTCGCGGGTTCGAATCCTGCCTCGGGCATGGATGTGTGTGATGTCCTTAGGTTGGTTAGGTTTAAGTAGTTCTAAGTTCTAGGGGACTTATGACCACAGCAGTTGAGTCTCATAGTGCTCAGAGCCATTTGAATCAGTACTCTCCCCCTGCAGATCTTAAACAACTATTTTAGCTCTGAACCACGTCTGTCACAAAAATTGCACGGTTGCGGAGCATCACCCCCGAAACATTACTAGCATTGTATATAAATGGCAGTTGTCAAAGGTTCAGAGCTGAACATTTTCGAATTCATTCAAGAAAGGAAGTATGAATTGAACCTAGGTTCATGATTCAATGACATTTGGATTCCTTTGTTTAATAAAAACGATGGTTTGATCACAAATGACATTTAATGGTTTATTAACCATGGAATTCCAACCAATGTGGTGCCATTGGCTGAGGAGAGAAGAAATATTTATGATGAAATTTTAACTGTTCCTGCTATAGAATTTTAATTATAAATGGATGCCAACAAGAAGTTTACATACAACAAATATCAACAAAATTTACCAATAAATCTGGTCTCTATTCTCTAGTTATGAAATCCAAAATACTTTCTGCAGATCAAAAAGACACTTTGTCCACTATAGAATTTCAGAGTCGCGATTATAAAATGGAATTCCAAAGCATAATTTCTTACCCACTGAATGTCAAAAAGAAGGCAACATGAAAGCAAGTTTATTATCATGTTGCATGAAGATTCAAAATTTTTCAGAGTTGATGATTGGGAAAATCGATCGCAGTTTTTTGAAGTATTCATAAACAATAGAGATTTCGTTCCCTTTGAGATTGTATAAATAATTCACATTTCCATCAGTTAATTGATTTATGAATGTTGATGTATCTTCATTTCGAAAACATATGGCTAGAAAGAATGAAAGTGCTACCTTTTTCATTCTTAGTGTTGCCATCTGTGTAGACAAAATTTTTAATAATGTTTTAAAAATTATATAGATTTGAAGTGTAGCTATCAGTTACAATTCAAGACAAAAATTCAGAGGTCAGTTGTTTTTCTTCTGCAGATCAGTTAATCGCCAACAATTTTATAAAATTACATTATCTTTATTTACCCAACTGTTGTGTGAATTATTGAAACCCAACCATTTAGCATAAACTTCATTGTCTTTCTTTCTCAAAACTTTTTCAATGAGATACACATCTGGATATTTCGTTTTCTGTAGCTCTTGTTCATAAAGATTTCCTTTCACTTCTTCAAAATTTAAAGCCTTCAACTTATATGTGGTTGGATTAGAATGAATCTCATGTTCAGTTCAAAAAATTTCTGTTGACTGGTTAGCAGCGTATCGTTTTTCAAAAAGCCCTTTATGTTTACTAATTCTCACTTTATCTCCTTTTTTAGATTTAGCCTTATCATTAGGCAAAATGATGCCTACATTACAGTTCTTTTCATTAACTTCTATTGGCTTCAATTTTATAGTCGAATGTTTTGTGTTATTATATTCATCAATTAGATTCTTAACTAAGTCAGTGTCAGCTGAAGTAACTTCGGACTGTGTCTAAAAAATTGATGATTTCCTTGTATGTCAAATTTCTTAGACATCTTTTCTTTAAGTTTTCTGTTAAATCATTCAACAACAGATGCTTTCATCTCTCTAAATGTTGAATAATGATTGATGTTGTATTTCCTCATTAATCCTTTACAATCCATATTATAGAATTCTTTACCATTATCTGTCTGTAAGTTTTTGGCGCTTTAGTAATGAATATTTTTTCAAAGGCCACAACTACATTCTTTCCTGTTGTGTCTTTAACTGGAATAGCTGACGCAAATGTAGAAAAGATTTCGATAACGTTCAATAAATACTTGTATCCTCTGTTTATCCAGACACCATTTAGACTAAATCAGCTTGTCATAAATCATCATTACTAAGAGAAATTACATTTCTTCATGTCAAATTTTTTCTCATTGGTTTATGCAGCTCATTAATGATTTCCTCATGAATAGAATGGGGTGGTAAATAGCCACCTTCTTTTTCACCTACAAATTTTCTTAACAAATTTACTTTTCTTCTTTTTACACACTGTGCAAAGACCTTCAACCCTCTGTCATCCAATTTTTGTTGTTACTCTGTGAGGATTATGTGTTTGAGTAAACTTTTTACACTTCAAACAGTAGATGTGATTGCTCTGAAGAGCTGAGTGAAAACCACGATTGCTCTGAAGAGTTGAGTGCAAAGCACAATAGTAACTATCCATTTATATAGGTAAAAATTAATTAAATTTTAAATTATTTCACCCACTATAATTAACTTTACATCTACAGGAATGGTTTAAACTGTATCTTTCAATCTTACAGTCAGAAAATTTGGTTTATGTACCGTGATTGATCGACTGCCTTTGTTTACTTCATACAGGTTATCACCCACACTTACAGTGATGTCGAAGTCATGAAAGTTCAAGTCTTTATTTATATTCTTATCAACAACAATAACTCTTTTAAGCCTTAAATCATAGTCATAGAGCTTGCCTCCAGTCACCAATGTAAATTCAATTATCTGTCTATCATATACTTTATCCTGAAGATTACTTAACTCATTCTAGTATGGGATTATATATTTCACTTAACCTGTAAAAAGTATTTCTACTTCCTTTTTGGTAAAGTAATCATCAAATAGTGTCAGAATGCCTGTTAAATTTTGTTTCAAACTTGTTGAAACATCTTCATTATTCTGCTTTATTCGTTCATCAAAGTCTTTTGTACTGACATAGTTACTGAATTGTGTCAGAATATTTGCATATTCAGACTTTGTAACAACATTTGATAATTCATTATAATATTTCTTCACTGTACGAATTGGGTCATTTACATTCGCAAGTCTTCTAACTTTAAAGCCAAAATAAGCTTTAGTTACTTTAAAAAATTGCATTAAATTCTTTCTTAAATTGTTTAATTACATTGGCTATCTTTGGGCCTATTAATGATTAAAATTTATTAACCATATGTTCTATTTTAGGATCAATTTCACTTTTGATTTGTTTCTAGACCGAACACAGGTGCGCCCTTCAGTTTGACCTATTTCCAAAAATCGACCATTTATTAAATCCAAAATATCATTAAACTCCTAATTCTCGCATAACAATTTAAAAACAAATAGAAACAAATTACCACATATAAATTTTTGTCATTATTTTCATTGTAACATATCCAGTGGGTACTGGTGAGATCAGAAATACCTAAATTTACTATTCCACATTCAATATCCCCCCCACCCCATGAACCATGGACCTTGCCATTGGTGGGAAGGCTTGCATTCCTCAACGATACAGATAGCTGCACTGTAGGTGCAACCACAACAGAGGGGTATCTGTTGAGAGGCCAGGCAAATGTGTGGTTCCTGAAGAGAGGCAGCAGCCTTTTCAGTAGTTGCAGGGGCAACAGTCCGGATGATTGACTGACCTGGCCCTGTACCATAACCAAAATGGCCTTGCTGTGCTGGTACTGCAAATGGCTGAAAGCAAGGGGAAACTACAGCTGTAATTTTTCCCAAGGGCATGCAGCTTTACTGTATGGTTAAATGTTGATGACGTCCTCTTGGGTAAAATATTCAGGAGGTAAAATAGTCCCCCATTTGGATCTCCGGGTGGGGACTACTCAAGAGGACATAGTTATCAGGAGAAAGAAAACTGGCATTCTATGGATTGGAGCGTGGATTGTCAGATCCCTTAATCGGGTAGGTAGGTTAGAAAATTTAAAAAGGGAAATGGATAGGTTAAAGTTAGATATAGTGGGAATAAGTGAAGTTCGGTGGCAGGAGGAACAAAACTTTTGGTCAGGTGAATACAAGGTTTTAAATACAAAATCAAATATGGGTACTGCAGGAGTAGGTTTAATAATGAATTAAAAAATAGGAGTGAGGGTAAGCTACTACAAACAGCATAATGAACGAATTATTGTGGCCAAGATACACACGAAGCCCACGCCTACTACAGTAGTACAAGTTTATATGCCAACTAGCTCTGCAGATGCTGAAGAAATTGATGAAATGTATGATAAGATAAAAGAAATTGTTCAGATAGTGAAGGGAGACGACAATTTAATAGTCATGGGTGACTGGAATTCGACAGCAGGAAAAGGAAGAGAAGGAAATGTAGTAGGTGAATATGGATTGGGGGTAAGAAATGAAAGAGGAAGCCATGTGGTAGAAGTTTGCACAGAGCATAATCATAGCTAACATTTGATTCAAGAATCATGAAAGAAGGTTGTATACATGGAAGAACCCTGGAGATACTAAAAGGTTTCAGATAGATTATATAATGGTAAGACAGATATTAAGGAACCAGATTTTAAATTGGGCAGATGTGGTCTCTGACCACAATCTATTCGTTATGAACTGTGGATTAAAACTGAAGAAACTGCAAAAAGGTGGGAATTTAAGGAGGTGGGACCTGGATAAACTGAAAGAACCGGAAGTTGTACAGAATTTCAGGGAGAGCATAAGGGAACAATTGACAGGAATGGGGGAAAGAAATACAGTAGAAGAAGAATGGGTAGCTTTGAGGAATGATATAATGAAGGCAGCAGAGGATCAAGTAGGTAAAAAGACGAGGGCTAGTAGAAACCCTTGGGTAACAGAAGAGATACTGAATTTAATTGATGAGAGAAGAAAATTCAAAAATGCATCAAGTGAAGCAGGCAAAAAGGAATACAAACGTCTCAAAAATGAGATCGACAGGAAGTGCAAATTGGCTAAGCAGGGATGGCTAGAGCACAAATGTAAGGATGTAGAGGCTTATCTCATGAGGGGTAAGATAGATACTGCCTACAGGAAAATTGAAGAGACCTTTGGAGAAAAGAGAACCACTTGCATGAATATCAAGAGCTCAGATGGAAACCCAGTTCTAAGCAAAGAACGGAAATCAGAAAGGTGGAAGGAGTATATAGAAAGTCTATACAAGGGCAATGTACTTGAGGACAATATTAGGGTAATGGAAGAGGATGTAGATGAAGATGAAATGGGAGATATGATGCTGCGTGTAGAGTCTGACAGAGTTCAGAAAGACCTGAGTCGAAACAAGGCCCCGGGAGTGCACAACATTCCATTAGAACTACTGACGGCCTTGGGAGAGCCAGTCCTGACAAAACTCTACCATCTAGTGAGCAAGATGTATGAGATGGGCGAAATTCCGTCAGACTTCAAGAAGAATATAATAATTCCAATCCAAAAGAAAGCAGGTGCTGACATTCGTGAAAACTATCGAACTATCAGTTCAATAAGGCACAGCTGCAAAATACTAACGCAAATTCTTTACAGACGAATGGAAAAACTGGTAGAAGCCGACCTCAGAGAAGATCAGTTTGGATTCCGTAGAAATGTTGGAACACATGAGGCAATGCTGACCCTACAACTTATCTTAGAAGAAAGATTAAGGAAAGGCAAACCTACATTTCTATCATTTGTAGACTTAGAGAAAGCTTTCAACAATATTGACTGAAATACTCTCTTTCAAATTCTGAAGGTGGCAAGGGTAAAATACATGGGCCGAAGGGCTATTTACAATTTGTACAGAAAGCAGATGGCAGTTATAAGACTCGAAGGGAATGAAAGGCAAGCAGTGGTTGGGAAGGGAGTGAGACAGGTTTGTAACCTATCCCTGTTGCTACTCAAACTGTATATTGAGCAAGCAGTAAAGGAAACTAAAGAAATGTTTGGAGTAGGTATTAATATCCAAGGAGAAGAAATAAAAACTCTGAAGTTCGCTGATGACATTGCAATTCTGTCAGAGACAGCAAAGGACATGGAAGAGCAGTTGAACGGAATGGACAGTGTCTTGAAAGGAGGGTATAAGATTAACATCAACAAAAGCAAAACGAGGATAATGGAATGTAGTTGAATTAAGTCAGGTGATGCTGAGGGAATTAGATTAGGAACTGAGACACTTAAAGCAGTAAAGGAGTTTTGCTATTTGGGGCAAAATAACTGATGATGGTCGAAGTAGATAGGATATAATATGTAGACTGGAAATGGCAAGGAAAGAGTTTCTGAAGAAGAGAAATTTTTTAACATCGAATGTAGATTTAAGTGTCAGGAACTCGTTTCTGAAAGTATTTGTATGGAGTGTAGCCATGTAGGGAAGTGAAACATGGACGATAAATAGTTTGGGCAAGAATAGAATAGAAGCTTTGGAAATGTGGTGCTACAGAAGAATGCTGAAGATTAGATGGGTAGATCACATAACTAATGAGGAGGTAATGGACAGAATTGGGGAGAAGAGGAGTTTGTGGCACAACTTGACTAAAAGAAGGGATCGGTTGGTAGGACATGTTCTGAGGCACCAAGGGATCACCAATTTAGTACTGGAGGGCAGTGTGGAGGGTAAAAATCGTAGAGGGAGACCAAGAGATGAATACACTAAGCAGATTCAGAAGGATGTAGGCTGCAGTAGGTACTGGGAGATGAAGGGGCTTGCACAGGATAGAGTAGCATGGAGAGCTGCATCAAACCAGTCTCAGGACTGAAGACCACAATAACAACAACATTCAATTTCTTATGATTTATTTGGTAGTTCATCAGTCATGTATACACAACGAAAGTGTTTAATTTTCAATTGTTTAGTAAGTTTTTCTGTGTCAAAATTAGTATAAGGAACTGTCAAATTTCATAATCAACTCTTCGAAATTTTTGTTTGCTTTATTCAGTCCGAAGCCAACTTTCTTCTCCATTGTTTGATAATGTCTTTTCTGTCCTTCTAATTCTTTGTTGGCTTTCTTCTTGTTAATGACTGATTTTTCGATTGCCAGCGAGTGAGCCAATTGTTGCAAGATATGGTAATGCAGCCAAAAGCAATAGCAGAAATCAAACTTCGTGTTATGTTAGTCCTTTCCCATCTGTCTCTTTGTTAGATATTCAATATCCTTTTTCAAAACATGAATGGCTAATGTAACAAGTAAATTTCCTCCACTTTTCTCTTTCTTGCATTTCTGTGGTTCAGTTAAAAATGGTTCAATCACATTTAATTGTTTATTATTCAACTTTAACTTAAGAGATTTTGGTCTAGTCTTGCCACTTGGAAGCAAAGTATAATAGATAGAAATGTTGTTCATTTATACAGATTAAAAATGTAATGAAATGAAATTTTTGTACTCCCCATCCATTGTCATCCACACCTAAGCCCATTCCTAATTTTCGTTTTCCATACACTATTCATCTAACTAATGTTGCTGCAACTTTTTCTGGTAGTGAAGCATCACTTGCATGCAGTCTTTCTTTTGCAGCTAACTGAAGTTCTTTATCAGCTTGGTGTCTAGATCCTAAATCTGTATGATCACGATAAGCAATATCATTTGTTTTACAAGTCCCATCTATTTGATTAATTTCTGGATCACCACGTGCTAGTCTTTCTTCAACATAGTGTATGGGCCACACCAATTACATTCGGGTAGATGGGAGTCCTTTTGCATTGTTGATGGTGAGATTGCAAAATTTGTTTGTCAAAATATGCATAATGTAACTTTTTCAATGCGAAAATTTTTATTCCCTGCAAGTTCACTGCCATGGATTACTGCTAATCTGTCGATTAATTTCTGAACATCATTCCTCTAAACATACTCAACTGGTTTTTCTGTATATTTTTTAACTAAAACTTCGCCTTTTTTCTCAGGTGAAGAATTTGTAGTTGGTCCCCTTAAGTCTGGAAAATAGTCATCAACAATTGGTTTTATCAAATGTTTATATTTATTACCTCTACTTGATTTGATTTTATTCGGATTATTATCAGAAATCAATGGTCCTGAATTGTATAATATATCTGCATAATTCGATAAATCTACTAGATTGAATTTATCATTCATATCATCCACAGTAATCTTGTATTCAGTTAAGAAATTCATTATTTCATCAGTTACTTCAAATGTCTTTCCACCAACTATTAATTTATCTCCTTCAAGTATTACAGGCAATCTTCCTCTATATTTAAATGTACCAGCAGGCCTTAATCCAAAAGTAGTATCATGATTGTGGTTTACACATTTTAGCAATCTTCCACTTATATTTATTTTCTTAACATCACTATATTTTATTTTTTGACATCTTTGCTCCATTCTTCATCGTATTTCTCTAGCGAATTTCTTATTTCCAACTTGCTTAATGTATAATCTCTTTTATTGCTCTCATAAAGTTTAATTGTTGGAATATCGTTAAATTCATCAAAATAATAAGGAACCACTTGTTTTTCTACTTCTCTGCTTTCTTCAATAGCTTTCAAAATATTTGTCACCTAATCCTTCAATTCCTTTACGACTTATTCAATGGCATCGATAACTGGTTGGTCTTTTTTAAATTTTCATACTCTGCTCTTGGTTGTTTTTTCCATTTTTTATACTCGTCTTTTAACTGTTGTTGTACTCTTCTGTTCGGTCTGGCTTTTTAACGATTTCTGGGTTGTATTTTGCAAACATTTATTAAGAACAAAAAACATTAATTAAAATATTTTTACATTTAACATTTATGTTTATGTTTAACATTTATGTTTATGTTTGATGTTTACATTTATGTTTGACATATATATTTATGTTTATTTTTAGCATTTATGTTTGACGATGTTTATGTTTAACATTTCTATTGTTATGAAATGTTGTATTTTATTTCTAAACCTGCCATAATTTGATTTTCTAGTCATGTCTAATGTAAAAAGCCAAATTGTTCATTCCAACATTTACTACACAATTCCTTACATTTATCGGACTTTAAATGTCCTCCAACAAATTCATGGTAAATAGTAGTTAAATTTGTGACATCCTGTCTGAAAACATTTTAAAAATTAAGATTATGTCTGACTAACCGTTTCAGTGTTTTTTTAGTAAGTTTGAGCTAAGTAAAAACAATCTATTCGTTTGTGTCTTCCTCTAGTAAAATATTCTCTGACAACATCCTGATTCTCATGAATGAAGTTCTCAAAAACAACAAGTGAATTGTCTTGGCATTGATCTAGTGGGACAATTTCTTTATTATTTCCAGTGAATGTATGATCTTCTCTTCAATTTTTTCGCTTTGCTTTATAAATTCTTGATGTTTTGGTTGATCTAAACTTTTTGAATAAACATACAGATGATGAATTTTATTCCAGTTCAACCAACCACGAGATAGAATATAATTCTTGATCATTGGTGTAGTCTTTCCACATACACTTGGCCTAATTATTGCACATAAAAGAGAATTTGGCAGGAGCTTACCATGTTTGTTTTTCGATTTCTTTTCTAGACATCTTATTTTTGGTTCCCAATCAGTTTTGCTCATTTATTAATACAAAATTTTAATAGTAAATGAGTAGATTATTTCAACTGACTGGTAAGTCAACAGTTCTAAGAAAACGATTGACTGTACCCATAAGAGGTAGCTATAGTAATGCTACACTGGTTGGTTTTTATACACCCTTTTTAGCTTCAAACATAACTTTGAAAAATAATAAGCTTTACTGCGATGGGGAGGCAACAGAAATTCCTGCAGGTCAGTATAGTTTGAAAAACTTGGAAAAGTTTATTCATTCGAAAAATCTTAATATTCGCATTAAAGCATACGAAATTTTAAATAGAGTTACTATTCAAAGTAGTGTCTAGTTGTATATGGATATAAAAGAAGACAATATTGCAAGGTTTTTTTTTTTGATTTAGTGAGCTGATTCGTGAAGCTAATGGAAAGACTGTTGGTAACGATGTGCCTCATATGATTCCATTTGAGTTAATCAACATAAATTTTAATATTGCTGATGTAATGTTTGTGAAGCATACTGATCATTTTCACAGAGAAACTAATATTATTGCGTCATTGAAGCCTAATGCAGAATTTGCTGGACCAATAATTCACAAACTGAATTATCCTATAAATATTCCAATTTTTGATCCAATTTAGGACTTCAAAATTACTATAACTGACGGAAACGATAATTAGATTGACTTTAATGTTGCTTGTGTGACAGTTATTTTAGAAATTCCTTAACATTTTTTATCTTAAATAAATCATAAACAAAGTCGAGAGTTACCAGTTTTACTCATTCCCTGTGAATGAGAAGACTAAAAATAAATTGAATCTCCCCAACAAGAACACAGAGATTAATACACATATTTGAAATGGTTGGGTTCATCCTAATCATGCCCAATGATACATGAATTTCAGTATTATTGGAATACATGGTACAGATTATCCAACTTATGACACAAAATCCAATAAAAAAAATTAATCGATAGTTACATTGCAAAACTGTTTGATGTCATCACCATAAAGAAAGTTAATAATATTTTGTCTAGAATAGAATTTCCATTTATTTCTTCATCAGCTCTTTTTCGACTGACTTCAACTCTAGCAAATGAGTTAGCCACAGAAGGCCATATTCTTAACAATGGAAAGATAAAAAGTAAGAAAAATGAAGTACTTTTTCCATTACAATTATTCAGCGGATTTTTAAAGATTATACAGAAACAATGTGGGATGGAGATTTTACATTAATTTTTATATGGTCATCAAGTACTGGAGATTCTATTTTTCGTTGGTCAGATCATACCCAAGCTGGAGTTGAAGATGTGACCACACCTTCAAAAGTGGGAAAAATTGTTGTAGAATCAATGGAAATTCGTGTTCCTGTTGTTAAATTTGAACCAGAATATTCGCTTGATTTAGAACAAGATAGACTTAAAAATCCAAAAATTCTCATATCTTTCTTTGAGCCACAAACTGTACGGATTGTTGGATTGGGTGAATAGACAAATTTTGAGTTAGATATTACAAATTTCTATAACTCTGTAGAATTTGATATGCCTTATTTTATCTTCGTTGTTTTCCAGACAAAATGGAAAAATAATCAGTTAGTTGACTCTTCCTTATTGGATAATGTAAAATTACAGAATATATACTTGAAAAATGGGAGAAATGAAGTTTTTCCTTAAGAAATGTGGAATCTAAATCCACCAAATAATTATCTATAAGCATAAGATGCTTTCATAGATTTTAAGAGAACTACACAGTTGAATGGTGATGTTAATGTAAGCTCATTGAATTTTATTCAAAATTATTCTATCTATGTCTAGAAGAATGAATATGTTAGCTACTGAGGAAACAACAATGAAGTTGTGTGCAGTTTTTAATGAAAAAATTCCGAAAGATGTACTTATGTATGTAGTAATGTACAGCAAAAAGAATTTACCATATGATTCACAGCGTGGAATTTTGGTTGAACATTTTTGAAGTGTCTTTCTTTATTTTTGTGGTGTATTGGTTGGCACACTCAGGTGATCCGTTTATAAAAAGTTAGTAAGTGGCTAGTGTGCTCAACCTATCCATTTATAATAAAATTAGAAAATGTCACTAAATAATCTGCGAGTGCGCCCAATGACCCACTCACTATGTAGTAGGTTGTCTGTAGTCTGTAGTGATCATAATTATTATGATGTTTTGAAACTGAGAAACCTACAGCAGTCAATATGGAGAGCATGAAGCGAAAAAAGTAGTCACTCGATATCTTACGTTCTGTGAACCATGGGTAGGGTTGCCACACATAGCACAGTTTTAATCTGCCAGGAAGTTTCATATCAGTGCACACTCCGCTGCAGAGTGAAAATCTCATTCTGGAAACATCCCCTAGACTGTGGGTAAGCCACATCTCCACAGTATCCATTCTTTCAGTATCGCTAGTCCTGCATGGTTCGCAGGAGAGCTTCTGTAAAGTTTGGAAGGTAGGAGACGAGGTACTGGCAGAAGTAAAGCTGTGAGGACGGGGCGTGAGTCCTGCTTGGGTAGCTGAGTTGGTAGAGCACTTACCCACAATAGTCAAAGGTCCCGAGTTCGAGTCTCGGCCCAGCACACAATTTTAATCTGCTGAACGTTTCATTAGTTGTCAACCGTTAAAGCAGATGCCAGATGAAGTCATGACGAAGGTCAATTGGAAGTTTACCAAACGTAAACAATTTTTATCTAAAATTTTACCTAATTTTCAAATTCATATTTTTAATTTTCTGTGCTTTTACTGGACAGATGTCTTACGAAGAACGTCTCAGAAAACTACTGCAGGAGGTGGAGGAGGAAGAACCTGAATTAGGAGAAGTGCATGAAGATGGTGACTGGCCTGATGATCCAAGCGCTAGTAGCCATAACACTGATACAGTAGAGGAAGCTGAAGATGAAATTATCATGAAGGAGGTAACTAGTGTCACTATAAACATTTCTAGGAAAAGATAACGTCATTAAATGTTTGAAAGTACCTTGAAATATTCCCGTGAGAATTCCGGCCTATAATACAAGGTGTTTCAAAATGGACTTTACAACTTAGAAAATTCATATAAATTAATTCATAGTACCTACAGAGGTGAGTGTAGTGTCAATTTGTAGGGAAATACATCAAGTTTAGTCTTGCGTAGTTCGCTAGTCACGAATCGCCCCGTAAGGAACGCCAGCGGCAGTTGTGTTAAAGATGGCTGCCTTCACTGAACCCGAGCGTGCGAACTGTGTGTTTTGGTTTGAAGAATCGCAGTCGGTGACAACAGTTCAGCCTAATTTACGTACCAATTGCGCTAAAGATACTCCTAGTAGCCGTACAATTTATGAATGGCATAAATGATTTGTAGAAACAGGGCGCTCGGTAAGACATGGGAAATCATCAAGCACATCTGACTACGTCATTGAGCGATAACGTTTTGTCAACAGCTCTACGAAATAGACCCAGCGTGCATATTGCGAGCCGCAAAACCCACATACGACTCTTTACCGTGTGTTGAGAAACCGTTTGCATTTGAAGCTGTACAGATTGGCATTCGTACAAGCAATAAAAGACACTGATAAAATTGCTCTGAAGAAATTCTGTGCGGATATTTTAAATCGATTACTTGAGGATGAACATTTCTTGGACAAAATCGTCTTTTCTGACAAGTCGACTTTTCAGTTAAGTGGCAAGGGTGTCACACATAACTGTAGGATTTGGGACCTTGAAAATCTACATCAAACATTGCAACATGTTCGTGAATGCCCTGAACTGAATGCTTTTTGTGCATTCAGCGAGAACGAAGTGTACGCCCCCTTTTTTTCCGTGAGAGAACGATCAACGAGCTAGTGCACCTGGATATGTTACAACAATTTTTGATACGACAGATCGTGTTTGTATCTCTTTTGCCAGCTTCCCTACCTGAGCTTAGAGAAATAATTTACGCCGCCACTGAGCAAGTTACACCTGCAATGACACAGAGAGTTTGGGAAGCATTTGACTTCCGAAGGGATGAGAGCAGGATAACCAATGGAAGCCACATACAACATGTCTAATTTAAGGTACAAAAACTTCATGGGTTTCCCTACAAAATAACACTACATCCAGCTATATATCTTCTTTCAATAAATTTATATGAATTTTTAGAGTTGTAAAGTCCTTTTTGGAACACCCAGTATAATTTCTCATTTGGCTGGTGTCAAAGGAAATGCAAAAATGAGAAAACAATTTCGGAATCATTGTCGTTTATCACCCAACCGACATTGCAAAATATAACTGAAAACACAAATTTAGTTCACTGAGTAAGAACCTTTGAAAAATGATTCAGCTCACCAATATGCTGAGAAAAAAACTGAATACAGGGAAATATGTGCTCTGCTAGGTTCGCTGTATATTGCTGGCGTATGTAAATCAAACAGGCTGAACCTCAAAGATCTATAGGCAACTGACAGAACTGGCAAAGAAATTTTCGCGATGACAATATCTATCTTTCGTTGTAGTTTTCTACTTCAGTGTTTGCATTTAGACAATAAGGAAACTAGGACGCAAAGAGAATAAGTCGACGAACTGTCTCCTATAAGGCACTACTTTGAAGATTTTGTGTCTATCAGAAACATTGCTCTATGTCCGAATATGTGATATTAGATGACGAACGTTGCAACGTTGAAAAAAAAAACGGCTATTCCGGAAGAAGAAATAAGTAGCTTCTTCTGTATTGGGATTCCAAGGCAAAACCACACTAGCTTCCTACGTTCCCGAAAATGGGTAAACTTGTTCTCGTATTATCAACACAGCACCATGACAAAAGAATTGATGAAGGACAGGAGATAGAAAAAAACATAAATCATAACCTTCTGTAACCTGACTAGAAGAGGAGTCGAAGTGGTTCACCAACTGTGTTCAAATTGTGATGTTCTAAGGAATTAGAGGCAATGACCATTAAAAGTCTTATGATGTTTCAAGGAATTAGAGATGCTGGCATTAACAGTCTTTCATACACTGGATCCAACGTGATGAGAAGATATTTTCTAAAGAATCTTGGACTTCCGATGTAGAAAGTTATATCAAACACAAAACAGAGGCATCAAGTAGATTAACCACAGATCTTCAACGGGGGCTGAAAAGAAAATGTAACACCAATTTCAGTGAAACTGTGCCTAAGGAAACATCGTCAAAGAGCAGGTGCAAGGCTTGTCCTAGATCCAAAGACAGGAAAACTAAACAACAATGCCATATGTGGAATAAATTTTTGTGCTCAAAATACATTGTTCCAGAGTATAAACTTGTTTCATCAAAGACGAAGACACTGAATGAAAATTGTTTGCTCCTGATATTACCTATAAATACATATTAAGGTAACTGACTCTGCTTATTCTTTCTATTCTTCTTGGAAATATGAGCATTACGAGTGCACATAATAAAATTTTTCAAAACTTTAAGACAGCAATGTTGTTACAAATAAATCAAAACTATATTGCATTTTATGTGTTTTAAGGCCCAGTAAACATGTTTCCGCCAATATTGTGCACAATAAATGTTTTTATTTCTTAGTAATAAATTTATTTTTGGGTTTCTCAGACCCCACCACACTAATAACGTTAAATTATCTGACAACAGTAAAGAAGGGTTAATGGGTCCTGTCGGTACAGCAGTGTCCCTCCCACTGCCCTCCCCACTGCTACAAACACTTTGAGTGGACTACTTGTTTCTTTTTTGGTGTGCGCGCAACCATCAATCGTGTGAGAACGGGAAATGTTGCATACGCAGCTCCTCACCGCAGCATCTGTCAACAACAATGTAATTTTAATTGGAATATATCCTTCCTGGTGCTTTCAGCTGTAAGCACAGTAAACAACGACACTCCCTTGGATCAAGTGCTTTCAGTAATCTGATGGCTAAAGTACGAAATTTCAGATTGACTCTGAAACGTTGATGAAGGGTATCAGACGGATGACATATTCCTTGACTTCCAGAAAGCGTTTGACTTGGTGCCCCACTGCAGACTCCTAACTAAGGCACGAGCATATGGGATTCGTTCCCAAATATGTGAGTGGCTCGAAGAGTTCTTAAGTAACAGAACCCAGTACGTTGTCCTCGATGGTGAGTGTTCATCGGAGGTGAGGGTATCATCTGGAGTGCCCCAGGGAAGTGTGGTAGGTCCGCTGTTGTTTTCTGTCTACATAAATGATCTTTTGAATAGGGTGGATAGCAATGGCTGGCTGTTTGGTGATGATGCTGTGGTGTACGGGAAGGTGTCGTAGTTGAGTGACTGTAGGAGGATACAAGATGACTTGGACAGGATTTGTGATTGTTGTAAAGAATGGCAGCTAACTCTAAATACAGATAAATGTAAATTAATGCAGATGAATAGGAAAAAGAATCCCGTAATGTTTGAATACTCCATTAGTAGTCGATTAAACATTTGGACGTAACATTGCAGAGCGATATGAAGTGGGACAAGCATGTAATGGCAGTTGTGGGGAAGGCGGATAGTCGTCTTCGGTTCATTGGTAGAATTTTGGGAAGATGTGATTCATC
This sequence comes from Schistocerca americana, assembly GCF_021461395.2. Taxonomy (NCBI): domain Eukaryota; kingdom Metazoa; phylum Arthropoda; class Insecta; order Orthoptera; family Acrididae; genus Schistocerca; species Schistocerca americana. The sequence continues at coordinate 156,282,638 of NC_060119.1, read as the reverse complement.
TGTAAGGGAGACCGCTTATAAAACATATTCTTGAGTACTGCTCGAGCGTTTGGTATCCCTATCAGGTCGGATTGGTTCAGAGGTGGGCTGCTAGATTTGTTACTGGTAGGTTTAATTATCACGCGAGTGTTACGGAAATGCTTCAGGAACTCGGGTGGGAGTCTCTACAGGAAAGGAGGCGTTCGTTTCGCGAATCGCTACTGAGGAAATTTAGAGAACCAGCATTTGAGGCTGACTGCACAACAATATTACTGCCGCCAACTTATATTTCGCGGAAAGACCAAAAAGATAAGATAAGAGAGATTTGGGCTCGTACAGAGGCATATAGGCAGTCATTTTTCTCTCGTTCTTTTTGGGAGTGGAACAGGGAGAGAAGATGCTAGTTGTGGTACGAGGTACCCTCCGCCACGCACCGTATGGTGGATTGCGGAGTATGTATGTAGATGTAGATGAAACGTTACTTTTGTAAAACTAGCTTCTTCACTCGATTCTATTTTTTTTTTTTTTTACATATGCTTTAATTACATCCCGCTGATGAGTTGGGTAGTTCTGTTCAGCTTATTACTCATGTAATTAAGAGAGAAATTAGAAACTATTCTCTTGCACAGTGCATCTCAGAATGAGAAAAATGTCAGAGGTACACAGCGCATCGTTGATTGCTCCTTCCCTCTATTGTTGTTCACTGTAGAACCTCTAAAAAGCAGTCTCCGTTTTATGGGTCTGTTTTTAACGAGCCATTAAAGCAGTCGGCTGATACGATGTCGCCTTGACCTCTGGTTTAAGTACCACCAAAGGTACACATTCAGTCTCATAGGACTGACTCTCTGACGGCTACTGCTAGGCTGTGCAAACGAATTTTCGGGGGCCAAAAGATTAGCAAACAATTACAAAATATACACTCACAATGTTATTTGACATTTATGCATTATGCAGTAGAACTACGTTCAGTGTTCGGCGGCACAAGTCGTAACTGTATTCTTGTGTAACTGTTTCCTTAAATGAAGGAAAAGAAATGAATAAGAAACGCCCAATCTCATATATTTCAGGAGCATTAAAAAACAATGTACCTCTTTTCTACGTAAGTTATTTGTGTCCAAAATATTGAGAGGGTATTCTGATAGCCCAGAAATATTTTCCGGCCACCTCATCATAGCAGAAACAATGAGAAAATTAGAGAACTAGCAATTAAATAATAACACTTTAAGTGCCATACCGGGGAAATGACTGGTTGTAAGTTCCATTAATACAGAGGTACTGCTTTGTATTTGCGATAATGTATGTGCAGAAATACAACTCTAATATTTTAACTAGCAGAACTGTAATAAAAAACCATGTCTCTTTTCTTTTCTCTTTTTTTTTAGGATAATAAAATTACAATGAAGAAAACAGCTCTCAGTATTGACTTCTGTTTCCTACGTAATTCGACTCTCGGGATTATATGTTGGAAAATTTACAGTAAACTCATTGTGCTGTTGAGAAAGAAATGTCAACATCGTCAATATAATTTCCTATTTTGCACCTGATAGGCATGGATCGTCTTTTAGATAATGTACAGCTTGGCATTCAGAGAAATATTACAGTCAGTGAGGAGTAAATATCCAGATAACGCAATACTATAGTCTGCGTCATGAAGGAAGCCTGCCCAGTGTTCAGCCTTCTCTGCTTCCCCCTTCATTTACCGATGGCAGCCAATAAGATTCATTATCTTTCCGAGCGGCTACCCGAGAGCTACAGATAGACAGCGACAATCTCTCTCCTGCATTCTGCACTACTGCCATACTTTGCAACAACCGAATTACTCATTCAGTGGTCGGTGTTATTTTCTTGTAGCAAAATAGCTGTGTGTGTGCATCTGTAAACGTGTTAGAGCGATTTCCAAATAAATATGTTAGGTGACGGTGATAAACGTGAAGTGCTTCACAAGCGGCCGAGAGAGATTATGTACCGCATTTGTAACTCTCTGAAACGTGAATCTGAAAGCAAGACTCTTACTGTTGTCATATGAAGACATAAAAACAAACTCCAGAAGCATATGTTGTCGACAAGAGAACTGTATAAAGAAACGTAAACGGAAGTATCAGGGCTGAAGAACGCCAGGGAAAGTTGGTTTCTTATCGCCTGGAAAGCAGCGACATCCCAAGAACCCTATATTAGAAATGGATGGTTTTGACAAAGATATTTGAAAGCGCCCAGTGTTTGAAATGTGTAGAAGTGGCGAATAACCGACATCTCAAAAACTTGTTAAAATCATGCTCAATAAAATGGTCTTCAAAGGTATCGCTCCGTCAATCCAAAGAATTTTAAAAGACATTGCTTTCAAATGTGTAACGCAGAGAGTTTTTAATTGAAATAATTGACTTAGGTGCAAGCACGAACCTCATCCCTTATAAATACGCATATGGCAAGAGAAGAAGGTAGTTTTAACAGTGCATTATCTTGAAGAAATACTGGTGAATCAGAATCATTCCAAGAATACCTATCGGAAAATTAGTGATACTACTGGTGGTTTTAAAGATCCGTTAGAAAAAGATACTCGGGTAATTATTCTGCATGCTAACTCTCCTGGATTTTTTCCTGAGAGTAAACTTGTATTTACGTGTAAGAAAAATAGCAGTGACTACCATTTGCAAATGAACTCTGCCAGTTTAAAGAAGTGGTTCAGTGAACAAATTCTTTCCATACCTTGCTTCCAAGTCGACCATTTTAAAATATGATAACAGTTATCATTCAGCTGTGACAAAGACGTCAAATAGAAACACAAGGAAAGTGGATATTGTCCTCTGGCTTAAATATTCCCCAATGTATAAACCAGACTCGTGCCGAATTCCTGTTGCTCGTTAATTTCTACAAGTCACGCGACAGAACGTACGAAAATAGCTTCCTAGCATGTGAATGTGGTCACACAGTTTTGCATTTAGCCACATATCACTGTCAGTATCGGGTGTAACAAAACTGTGCGGCACAAACTGCAGGATACGTTCCTCACACGTAGAGGAACAAATTATATTGTATGAACAGGGGTCTAAACTCGTTGTGTTTCCATGTTACAATTCATTTTCTCCCAGTCATTAATTATGGGTAACACGCAGTATAGAACATTCAAATCATGGGGAACATGCACTCTTGGTAACTTCTAGTTTCCTTGTACACCGCCAGTGTTTTGTTTTATATGTCCCTGTCGCCATGCGGCGTACGTCATTGTTTGTTTACAGGTAACATCAACCGTTCCAGCGATCAGTACAACCTCTGCTAGTACACGGCTTACTACGCGGAGTTAATCACAGACTGGGCTCGTGCAGTGGTATTATACACAGAACGACCCTAGTGTCAGTACAAGACATGTAACTGCCACACTGAATATTGATCACATGACTGTCTGGCGAGTGTTAACGAGGACCAGCTGGAACCACACCATTTACAGTGTGTGCAGGAGCTATCAGCAGTTGATTTTCCTCCATGGATACTCTTCTGCGAATGGTCAACTGTAATTTTAGTGCATCGGTGCTGTTCGCAGATAAGGCGCCGTTTCAGCGGGATCAGACCGCAAATTATCACAATCGGTATGTATGGGTAGACGTCAATCCTCAGGTAACTGTTGAAGCAAGCCACCAACAATGACTTTTTTGTCAATCTTTGAGCCGGTATTGTTGGTGACTGTTTGGTAGGGCCTCACAGTCTTCCACCGAGTCTAGGTGGACAAAGTTATCATAATTTCGTAAAGAATGTTCAACTTGATCCGTTACCAGACGCGCCTTTAGCTGTGTGACAAAACGTGTACTTCGTGCACCATGGAGCACCTCCTCATTTTAGTGTCAATGTCCATCGACTTTTAGATACACTACTGTCCATTAAAATTGCTACACCACGAAGATGACGTGCTAGAGACGCGAAATTTAACCGACACGAAGAAGATGCTGTGATATGCAATGATTAGCTTTTCACAGCATTCACACAAGGTTGGCGCCGGTGGCGACACCTACAACGTGCTGACATGAGGAAAGTTTCCAACCGATTTCTCATACACAAACAGCAATTGACCGGCGTTGCCTGGTGAAACGTTGTTGTGATGCGTCGTGCAAGGAGGAGAAATGCGTACCATCACGTTTCTGACTTCGATAAAGGTAGGATTGTAGCCTATCGCGATTGCAGTTTATCGTACCGCGACATTGCTGCTCGCGTGGATCGAGATCCAATGACTGCTAGAAGAATATGGAATCGGTGGGTTCAGGAGGGTAATACGGAACGCCGCGCTGGATCCCAACGGCCTCGTATCACTAGCAGTCGAGATGAAAGGCATTTTATCCGCATGGCTGTAACGGATCGTGCAGCCACGTCTCGATCCTTGAGACAACAGATGGGGATGATTGCAAGGCAACAACCATCTGCACGAACAGTTGGACGACGTTTGCAGCAGCATGGACTATCAGCTCAGAGACCATGGCTGCAGTTACCCTTGACGCTGCATCACAGACAGGAGCGCTTGCGATGGTGTACTAAACGACGAACCTGGGTGCACGAATGGCAAAACGTCATTATTTCGGATGAATCCAGGTTCTGTTTACAGCATCATGTTGGTCGCATCAGTGTTTGGTGACATCGCGGTGAACGCACATTGGAAGCGTGTATTCGTCATCGCCATACTGGCGTATCACCCGGCGTGATGGTATGGGGTGCCATTGGTTACACGTCTCGGTCACCTCTTGTTCTCATTGACGGCACTTCGAACAGTGGACGTAACACTTCAGATGTGTTACGACCCGTGGCTCTACCCTTCATTCGATCCCTGCGGAACCTTGCGTTTCAGCAGAATAATGCACTACCGCATGGTGCAGGTCCTTTACGGGCCTCTCTGGATACAAAAATGTTCACTGCTGCACTGGCCAGCACATTGTCCAGATCTCTCACCAATTGGAAACGTCTGGTCAATGGTGGCCGAGCAACTGGCTCGTCGCAATACACCAGTCACTACTCTTGATGAACTGTGGTATCGTGATGAAGTTGGATGGGCAGCTGTACCTGTAAACGTCTTCCAAGCTCTGTTTGACTCAATGCCCAGGCGTATCAAGGCCGTTATTACAGCCAGAGGTGGTTGTTCTGGGTACTGATTTCTCAGGATCTATGCACCCAAATTGCATGAAAATGTAATCACATGTCAGTTCTAGTATAATATATTTGTCCAAAGAATACCCGTTTATCATCCACATTTCGTCTTGATGTAGCAATTTTAATGGCCAGTAGTGTAACAGATTCACTGACAGATGGGTGGGTAGAGATGGACCAGTTGCCTGGCCTCCATGCTCTCCAGATCTAAATCCACTGGAGTTTCATTTGTGGGAGTATTAGAAAGCTCTAGGGTATGGAACCCTGGCACTAGATGTTCAGAGTGTCCGTACCTTCAATATGGAAAACTGTGGAACCTTATTGTGGTAAATCAGCGTCTCCGAGATTCTCTACGGTGGCGGGTTTATGCATGTATCAATGCCAATGGAGGAAATATTAAACATCTCCTGTGATAAAGAGCTGCAAGTGGTATGCTGCTGCGTTCTGCTCATGTGTGTTTCCCATGACTGATGAGTTGGACAGAATGTGATGTAACACGGAATCAGAGCGTTTCCAGACCTTTGTTCACTTAACGCAATTTCTTCGACTATGTGTGAAGAAAACCGGCCTAGGTGACCGAGCGGTTCTGGGCGCTTCAGTCGGGAACCGCGGGACTACTGCGGTCGCAGGTTCGAATCCTTCCTCGGGCATGGATGTGTGTGATGTCCTTAGGTTAGTTAGGTTTAAGTAGTTCTAAGTTCTAGGGGACTGATGACCCCAGATGTTAAGTCCCATAGTGCTCTGAGCCATTTGAACTATTTTGTGTGAAGAATGTGTCCTGCGATATGTGCCATACATTTTTGTTACACCCTGTATAACCTGATGGAATTAATATGGGCACGGGTTAAAGACCATGTGAGAGAAACAAACGAAAAATTCAAGATAACAGACACCGAATAGCTTGTGCGTAATGCAACAGACAACATCTCCCCTTCAGCGTGGGTGCACGGTGTGCAGGTAGGAAGGTGCAGATGGACGTGAGGCTTGATCTTATCATCGTAAATTGACAATCAGATGGTTCGGATACAGGCTCAGAGAGCAGAAACGATGGTATTATGATGTAGACTTTGGAAGGAAGTAAGGTAATAACGTTTCTTGGTTTAGAAGACTCAGAGTTTAAAGACCTGTTCTCAACATATCGATTGCATGCATTGTATATGAGAATTTCCTAGACTTTATTGATTGGGAATTTCTGCCTGATCCTTTTGGCTCGTTCTATATTTTTACGTCCTTGTCTACTGATGGGATCTGTCTCTGTCTAGTAGCCGGGTGGAGCTTCGGTCGCCTGTTAGTTGAGTCTTTGGTTGGAGTTCCTCGGGGCGTCTTGTTGATCACATCGACACGCAGCCGGTCGCAGTTCCAGCGAGAGATAGATAGAGGTACACGTGACGTAGGTGGGCTGTTCACGAAGCTTAAGGGTCAACCACTGTCTAAGCCGCCGGTCGTCGTTAGAGTTATGTTGGTCTGTAACGGTTGAGCCTAATGTCGACGCAGCCGACTTACCGTGGATTAAGGGGGCATAGTTGGCGATGTGGAAGTTGGAGTGCTGTTTATTTTCTGGTGCCGTCTGTTTTGCCCTTTTTGCATGAGGTACTCGCTACTTGATTGAAGCATGTGCTCCTATGTTGAAGTTGCTCCTGCTAGACTGGATTGCCTGTGGTTATCCATCACACTGTTTGAAGAGTTGAATTTACCCTTTGGTGCCTCTGTTTGAAATTATTTGAGTGCCATGTTTGTATGTTTTAGAATTTATTTTAATAACAACTTGTTCAATGCCTGCTTATTTATTAGTAGCACCTGAAATTAAGTATTATATGATCTAGGCCATTGCGTGTGCTAGGGACCATAGAGGTCGAAATTGACTCTTATCTGTATTGGAAATCGTTGCTTACCTGACTGATCTAGCGACTACAAATTTGTCTACGACTGTGGTAAGGAAAGCCTACCAGCCCATTTGGGTAACTGAGGTCCATAACTGGGGTGAGATTTTACCACCATCAAGAGAATTAATATTTATTGTTTCGTGGTCTTGCGGCAGCGTTCTCGTTTCCCGCGCACGGGGTCCCAGGTTCGATTCCCGGTGGGGTCAGGGATTTTTCCTGCCTCGAGGTGACTGGGTGTTGTTGTGTCGTCGTCGTCGTCGTCATCATCATTCATACCCATTGCGATCGGAGGAAGGCAGTGGCAAACCACCACCACTAGGACCTTGCCTAGTAGAGCGGTGCGGTTCCAATGGCTCTGAGCACTAGGGGACTTAACTGCTGAGGTCATCAGTCCCCTAGAACTTAGAACTACTTAAACCTAACTAACCTAAGGACATCACACACATCCATGCCCGAGGCAGGATTCGAACCTGCGACCGTAGCGGTCGCGCGGTTCCAGACTGAAGCACCTAGAACCGCTCGGCCACTCCGGCCGGCAGAGCGGTGCGGGTCTCCCTCATTGTACCCAACGTTCCTCGGAGTATGGGACCTCATCATCATCATCATCATAATTGCAATTGTAGATGCTTGAATGTTTGCCCTCAAGATTTGCCTGTTACCTTTAAAGTCACTTAAGTTAATATGCCTGAGGGACGCGTGATTTTCTAGTTGTTAGATTAACTTGTTATATTTTGTTTTAAGATTAACCAATGAATCTTTTTAGTAATTTTTATTGTAAAATTCTTGTTGTTACGCGTAAGATTTGTTTGGGGCTTGGGACCAGGCTCACATTGAGCTTCCTGTCTTGGTCTGAGCATTTTCATATTTTCTATGATTATTAAGCACGAATTACATGTTTGCTTGTTTTCTCTCGGTCTTCCGAGCTGTTCGTGGCGTTTGGAGGAGCTTCTCCGGGGTGTTATTTGTTATCCGGCGGTCCATCGGGCGTAGCCTGTCAGCGTCGGCTGTTTAATTGCGCGCCGCTTCCCGTCTCACCGTAGCCTCTGAGACGTTATGGCCTCCTGGCAATCGGGAGTTAATTTACCCAGTAGTGCACGTTATTCTAAACCATCTTATACAGACCTGGTCTTCCGTACCTGCCTCTTCCAAAGTTTTGATATCTGAAGTTAGGTTTTTAAGGTAATAGTTTTAATATTGATGTAATGCACATTAATTAAATGGTACTTTATTATTTTACCACGTCAATATGTTGAATATGCCCAAGAGCCTTCCCTGATTGAGCAAATATGTTTTCAGAATTACGTGATTCTACTTTGGCCAATGTTATACAAAATGTATATTTTTATTTATTTATATTGAATCTATTTGCTTACAAAATTTATATTTTTATTTATTTATATTGAACCTATTTGCTTGCTGTCTACTTGTTAATCTGAATGGAAGAGTTTCCATTTTTAATGTATGTTTAAAAAATGCTCTATATCTATGGTGGTAAGATGGGATAAGAGAATTCAGCATAAAAGCTGAATAATAAGATTTATCTGTGCAATAAAATATTGTTGGACTCTTGTGAAGTAACAAATTACTTGTGGTAAGTGCCCTTTACATTTCCATGCCCGTTTAGTTGTTCCCTTATCCTAGGGCGTCCACTGACATTTCCCATGAAGTATGCAGACTGTAATGTTCAACATATTTCCCAAAGAGAAGTTTGGGTGTTCCCAGCGTGTTGCATCTCTATTAACTTGCGAGAATGTAGCCGAATAAATTTGGCAATATATCTGATATTTCGACGAGTAGACACCTCTCACTTTCATGGCACGATCTGGAAAATGCCTTAACGTGGTAGGGAGGTTACATGTCGAAATATGGATGGTTTTCGACGTTATCGGTCAGCATGCCCTCGAGTTATTCGCAGAAAATTGCTAATTATCTGCTTGTTCAATGGATCGTAAGAGCGATCTCTCGCTGTAATGTCAAACCAGTTACTTTACACTCACTGACTTACAATGCCCACTGACAGTGAATAATATGACAACATTCTCACTATTTATACGACGGTCTGTTTCGTTATAGTTGGAGTCACGAACGATGGCAGGCGAGTTGAGAGTTGTTTTGAGCATCCATGCCACGCATTCTCCGACATGCAATCACCGTTCAGTAGTGTTCTTAGAGCTCTGCTGTAAATGTCGTATTCAGTGCGAGCATTAAACGTGGTCGTAGCGAGTTATATAGTGCATTTTAATCTCATTGGTGCGAACTGTCATCGCTTATGGTGGTGTTAAGCGACAAATTCTACATAAACTAGGGAGAGACATAATTTTCCGCACACACTCTTTGTTCAAGCGCAAAGTGCGTGTATGGGAGTGCCTCAACTGTTGCTTGGAACCGATAACTATGCAATCCCCAGTTTACCTCAACCTGAGTGAACGACCATCGTTCGGAAATAGGACTATAGTCCTTGCTACCTGTAATTCCTTTTTTCGCACGGTGATTTACACTTAACTTCAGACTTACCCACATACAAACATTATAGGCATTTTTTAAAAATTCTATGGAGTAGCAGCAGTTGTCAAACAAATAATGATTTTCGTTTGCGTCTGAAGTTAATTTTTTTGAATAGTACGTTTTTTACTCATCATACACTCCTAGAACTGGAAAAAAGAACACATTGACACCGGTGTGTCAGACCCACCATACTTGCTCCGGACACTGCGAGAGGGCTGTACAAGCAATGATCACACGCACGGCACAGCGGACACACCAGGAACCGCGGTGTTGGCCGTCGAATGGCGCTAGCTGCGCAGCATTTGTGCACCGCCGCCGTCAGTGTCAGCCAGTTTGCCGTGGAATACGGAGCTCCATCGCAGTCTTTAACACTGGTAGCATGCCGCGACAGCGTGGACGTGAACCGTATGTGCAGTTGACGGACTTTGAGCGAGGGCGTATAGTGGGCATGCGGGAGGCCGGGTGGACGTACCGCCGAATTGCTCAACACGTGGGGCGTGAGGTCTCCACAGTACATCGATGTTGTCGCCAGTGGTCGGCGGAAGATGCACGTGCCCGTCGACTTGGGACCGGACCGCAGCGACGCACGGATGCACGCCAAGACCGTAGGATCCTACGCAGTGCCGTAGGGGACCGCACCGCCACTTCCCAGCAAATCAGGGACACTGTTGCTCCTGGGGTATCGGCGAGGACCATTCGCAACCGTCTCCATGAAGCTGGGCTACGGTCCCGCACACCGTTAGGCCGTCTTCCGCTCACGCCCCAACATCGTGCAGCCCGCCTCCAGTGGTGTCGCGACAGGCGTGAATGGAGGGACGAATGGAGACGTGTCGTCTTCAGCGATGAGAGTCGCTTCTGCCTTGGTGCCAATGATGGTCGTATGCGTGTTTGGCGCCGTGCAGGTGAGCGCCACAATCAGGACTGCATACGACCGAGGCACACAGGGCCAACACCCGGCATCATGGTGTGGGGAGCGATCTCCTACACTGGCCGTACACCACTGGTGATCGTCGAGGGGACACTGAATAGTGCACGGTACATCCAAACCGCCATCGAACCCATCGTTCTACCATTCCTAGACCGGCAAGGGAACTTGCTGTTCCAACAGGACAATGCACGTCCGCATGTATCCCGTGCCACCCAACGTGCTCTAGAAGGTGTAAGTCAACTACCCTGGCCAGCAAGATCTCCGGATCTGTCCCCCATTGAGCATGTTTGGGACTGGATGAAGCGTCGTCTCACGCGGTCTGCACGTCCAGCACGAACGCTGGTCCAACTGAGGCGCCAGGTGGAAATGGCATGGCAAGCCGTTCCACAGGACTACATCCAGCATCTCTACGATCGTCTCCATGGGAGAATAGCAGCCTGCATTGCTGCGAAAGGTGGATATACACTGTACTAGTGCCGACATTGTGCATGCTCTGTTGCCTGTGTCTATGTGCCTGTGGTTCTGTCAGTGTGATCATGTGATGTATCTGACCCCAGGAATGTGTCAATAAAGTTTCCCCTACCTGGGACAATGAATTCACGGTGTTCTTATTTCAATTTCCAGGAGTGTACTTTTTTACTTATGATACAGTACAGATCGCAACAAATGGCAATTATTGCAACAAATTTCGATAACCTTGTCAATAGACAATGGCCATATTGAGAAAAATTGTACATGACGTGTACACAAAGTTATGTCAGCTGTTATCGGTTTCCGGAGTCACAAGGGCTGAAGCTGTCGAGCAGTGGAAGCAACGTCGTCATGACATGGAGTAAGGCTACTCTCATGCAGAGCATTGTTAGAAATCGCCTTTAAAATTCGTTAATTGCCACGTAAATATCAACATATAACACGATATTCCATAGGCAAATGAACCTTATTGTTGTTCACAGCGACACAGTTCGGCAACGCGGACTTAAGTTTGTCTGCTCTCTGTGCCACTCGTGTTCAGACCTCCACGCTTCCCTATCGTTCTGCCTCTAAACGCGGAAGTGCCTTCCTTCGTAACGCGGGCTAAAGTACGAAGCGACAAACCTACCGAGTATATACTGTGATGCCTATGGATGCATTGCAGGAGGTACAGACAGACAGTCGTGCCAAGTATATTTGAATACGTTTTCTGAAAACTATCTCGAATAGCTAGTTCGGGAAGCCATACACAATGGAAATATCTTAGACCTTGTACCTACAAATAGGCCGGACCTTACCGACAACGACAGTATAGAAACACGTATGATATCATTTTTAGAGAACATAGTTGCGTGGAGATAGCAGCGATTGGTTTACTCATAATCAATCAATCAAAATGACAGTTACAATCACGTTATTTACTTTGTCGCCAACCGGTTTCAACCCGCGATGGGTGCACAGACAGGGTGACAACTCCAGCGAGCAACCAAATGGTGTAAATTGCCTTAAACATGACTCCATCGCGGGCTGAAACCTGTTGGCGACAAAATAAATAACGCGATTGTAACTGTCATTTTGATTGACTGAGGTATGATATCATTATAGCAACTATGGCTACGAAAGTTAATAAATCGGTCAAGCAGGCTAGGAGAGTGTTTGTGCTAGAAAGAGCAGATAAGCAGTTGTTAGTATCTGACTTAGACAGCGAACTGATGTCACTTAGCTCCAGGGAGATAAACGTAGAGGAATTGTAGGCAAATTTAAGCAGACTGTAAATCGTGGTCTGGAGAATTATGTGATTAGTAAGTGGATTAAGGATGTATAAAGCCCATCATGGTTTAACAACGAAATTAGCAAAATGCTCTCGAAGCAGAGGCTGTTGCGTTCTCGGTTCAAAAGAGAACGCGCAAATCACGACAGACAAAGGCTAATACAGATCTGTGCGTCTGTGAAAATATCTACACGTGGAGCAGACAACTACCTCCGCCATACCTTAGCAATACCCTGACAGATTCTGGTCCTATGTAGAATCACTAAGCGAGTCTAAGGCTCAGACCCAGTCACTAGCCGACAGTTTCTTGTGACAGCTGACGATAGCAATATGAAAGCCGAAGCTCTAAATTTCGCGTTCAAGAAACCGTTCACACAGGAGAATCGTATAAACATTCCGTCGTTTGACAATCGAACACACTCCCATATGGACAACACAGTAATAAGCATCCCTGACAGAGGAAAACAACAGAAAGAACAACCGTTGATTCCATCAGGAACGACAGCGCACAGCGACCGTAGATTGTATGGAAGGAGAGACACACAGCAGTCAGTCGCAGTTCCATTAGTTTTTACTATGCTTGCAAATCTAGATTTCGGCTATGAATAGCCATCTTCAGTGCCAAAACACAAGGAACAATTACAGGATCAACATTAATTTACTTCACATAGAACAATTAGTGAACACCATTTCATCCAATGGCAGCTATCCATTCTTGTCAACATACAGTTTCCGTTACAATACAGCATACTCGCAGCAATTAATGTCACCACGTGTTCCTATAGGTATACAAGGTGGTCCATTGATAGTGAGCGCGCTGAATATCTCACGAAATAAGCATCAAGCGAAAAAACTACAAAGAACGGAACTCGTCTAGCTTGAAGGGGGAAATCAGATGGCACTATGGTTGGCCCGCTAGGTGGCGCTGCCATAGGTCAAACAGATGTCAACTGCGTTTTTTAAAATAGGAACCCCCATTTTTTATTACATATTCGCGTAGTACGTAAAGAATACGAATGTTTTAGTTGGACCACTTTTTTCGCTTTGTGATAGATGGAGCTGTAATAGTCACAAACATATAAGTACGTGGTTTCACGTAATATTCCGCCAGTGCCGACGGTATTTGCTTCTTGATACATTACCCGTGTTAAAATGGACCGTTTACCAATTGCGGAAAAGGTCGATATCGTGTTGCTGTATGACTATAGTGATCAAAATGCCCAACGGGTGTGTGCTATGTATGCTGCTCGGTATACTGGACGACATCATCCATGCGTCTGGACCGTTCGCCGGATAGTTACGTTATTTAAGGAAACAGGAAGTGTTCAGCCACATGTGAAACGTCAACCACGACCTGCAACAAATGATGATGCCCGAGTAGGTGTTTTAGCGGCTCCCGCGGCTAATCCGCACATCAGTAGCAAACAAATTGCGCGAGAATCTGGAATCTCAAAACCTTAGGTGTTGAGAATGCTACATCAACATCGATTGCACCCGTACCATATTTCTATGCACCAGGAAATGCATGCGAACGACTTTGAACGTCGTGTACAGTTCTGCCACTGGGTAAAAGAGAAATTACAGGACGATGACAGATTTTTTGCACGCGTCCTATTTAGCGACGAAGCGTCATTCACCAATAGCTGTAATGTAAACCGACATAATATGCACTATTGGGCAACGGAAAATCCCCGATAGCTGCGAAAGTGGAACATCAGCGACATCGGCGAGTTAATGTATGGTGCGGCATTAAAGGAGAAAGGCTAATTGGCCCCCATTTTATCGATGGCAATCTAAATGGTGCAATGTTTGCTGATGTCCTACATAATGTTACAGCGATTTTACGACAAGATGTTTCACTGCATGACGGAATGGCGATGTACTTCCAACATGATGGATGTCCGGCACATAGCTCGCGTGCGATTGAAGCGGTATTGAATAGCATATTTCATGACAGGTGGATTGGTCGTCGAAGCATCATACCATGGCCCGCACGTTCACCGGATCTGACGTCCCCGGATTTCTTTCTGTGGGGAAAGTTGAAGATATTTGCTGTCGTGATCCACCGACAACGCCTGACAACATGCGTCAGCGCATTGTCAATGCATGTGCGAACATTACGGAAGGCGAACTGCTCGCTGTTGAAAGCAATGTCGTTACACGTATTGCCAAATGCATTGAGGTTGACGGACATCATTTTGAGCATTAATTGCATTAATGTGGTATTTACAGGTAATCACGCTGTAACAGCATGCGTGCTCAGAAATGATAAGTTCGCAAAGGTACATGTATCACATAGGAACAACCGAAATAAAATGTTCAAACTTACCTACGTTCTGTATTTTAATTTAAAAAACCTACCTGTTACCAACTGTTCGTCTAAAATTGTGAGCCATATGTTTGTGACTACAACAGCGCCATCTATTACAAAGCGAAAAAAGTGGTCCAACTAAAACATTCGTATATGTAATAAAAATGGGGATTCATATTTTTAAAAAACGCAGTTCATATCCGTTTGACATATGGCAGCGCCTTCTAGCCGGCCAACCATAGCGCCATCTTGTTTCCCCCTTCAAGCTAGACAAGTTTTGTTCTTTGAAGTTTTTTCATTTGACGCTTATTTCGTGAGATATTTGGCCCGGTCGCGATCAATGGACTACCCTGTATATTGTCCAGTCACACTGATGTGACCATATGTCAGAAGCCTAAGTAGCCATATTTTCCAGCGCGGATCGCCGTATGGCGTACAGAAAGAGAGTGACTGAGGTTCTAGAAGATATTGAGTGGGGTATGGAGCCATGCCGACTCTAGTGTCGTGTTCGTAGGCATCAGGTATCTCGGTTGAGAGTCCATGGCACATGCCAATAGATCCAGGTGGTCCCAGAGATTCCCAGATGGGTTCAAACTCATCCCGATGCACCTTGAACCACGCACACACACTGTGAGCTGTGAAACACGTCCACTGTCCTACTGGTAGAAGCCATCGTGCCGAGGAAAAACAAACTGATGTAGGGCTCAAAATGGCTCTGAGCACTATGGGACTCAACTGCTGAGGTCATTAGTCCCCTAGAACTTAGAACTAATTAAACCTAACTAACCTAAGGACATCACAAACATCCATGCCCGAGGCAGGATTCGAATATGCGACCGTAGCGGTCTTGCGGTTCCAGACTGCAGCGCCTTTAACCGCACGGCCACTTCGGCCGGCTGATGTAGGGGTACACATGGTCCCGAAGGACAGAAGCATACTTGTGTCGATTGACTGTTCTTTCCAGAATAACGAGATCACGCGGGAAATGCCACGAAAACATTTCCCAGACGATAACGCTCTTTCCTCCGCCCGGACCCTTCCGACGATTGTTGCAGTATGTTGTCTTTGAGACGTTTCATGCCGATGGAGATTAAAACGTGAGTCATCTGAAAAGGCCACTTGTCGCAACTCAGTGGACGCCCATTTGCAATGCAGGCGTCAAAGTCCACCTTCCATTGCCTGGGAATAGCAGTCAGCATGGATGCACGAACCAGGCGTCGGCTGCGGAGGCTCATACGCACCGCCGTTCGCTAAACGGTCGTTCAGGGGACACTGCTGGTGACAGCGCGGTTCACCTGGGCGGTCAAAAAAAAAAAAAAAAAAAAAAAAAGGTTCAAATGGCTCTGAGCACTATGGGACTTAACATCTGAGGTCATCAGTCCCCTAGAACTTTGAACTACTTAAACCTAACTAACCTAAGGACATTGCACACATCCATGCCCTAGGTAGGATTCGAACCTGCGACCGTAGCGGTCGCGCGGTTCCAGACCGAAACGCCTAGAACCGCTCGGTCACTCCGACCGGCTGGGCGGTCAATTGCACGTCTATTCGCCCGTAGACTTCTCCCCAGCCGTTGCTCACCCTTATCATCTACAGCCGGTTTTGGATAGCGCCATTTTGCCATATTTTAACCAAGCGGCACATGAACATTTTACAAACTTAGCTATTCCGAAAATGCATCTATCCTGGGCCCGAAATCCAATGATCACGCATCTTTGGACGTCAGATAAATCAGAAGGTGAATCACCTAAAACTTGACCCACACCGCAAATGCTACGGAAATGGAAAGTGGTATTGTTGTGCGGTTTTTACATAATGGATTGGTAGTCAGGGCTGGTATTGTTAACCAATCAACAGTTTCTAATAATATTTAGAAAGTGTATTTTTGGTGCAAAACATGTAATTTTTAAATGAAGCAATGCCTATTAACATTAACAAACTAAAAGTACGGTAAGCTAGAATGTCAGTGGTGTTTATTGCAGGATTCTAGAGCGAGTCGTTTACGAGATGTCGTATCTTGTGAAGTTTCCACCCCGACACTTGTTTGCGCAGTTCAACCTGCGCAGCTGCTAGGTGCGATGTTGTGATGTTTACAGTGTGCTTACGTGTTCCTTCACTGCATTGCGACTTGCTAGTCAGTTAGTGTTTGTCAGGTCAAGCAGCATGTCAGTAGATGCGTACCAACGCAGAAAAATCCGGCACACTCATGGTGTATGGAGAGTGGAGAAAGAATGCAGTTCGTTCTTGTACGGCGTATGCGGCAAAATATCCTAATAGATGTCAACCATCTCACCAATTATTTACCAACTTATTCAAGCAGCTACGTGAAATTGTTAGGGTAACATCTACACAAGGAAGGAAACATGAAACGATAGAAAAGGGGGACATTAATGTTCTTGCTGTTGTCGCATTTGATCCGCACGATAGCTCCTGCGCAATCGTACGAGAATGTGGCATGAGTCACGCAAGTGTCCCACGCATTCTCCATCGACATAGGTTAAACATTTATCACATTTCTCCATCAAGAGCTGCATGGAAACGATTGTGAGAATCTTCTTAACTTCCGTACATGGGCATTCCAACAGGATATCCCAGCTGATCACGTATCTTGTTTAGTGATGAAGCCAGATTTACCAAACATGGCCAGTTAAACCACAGAAACATGCGCTATTGATCTGTTGACATTCCCTGTTGCCTTCGTCAGGAGAAACATCAATGTCCATGGAGTAAACGTGTGGTGTGGGATACAGAACCATCAGCTAATAGGCCCCTTATTCATAGGAGGGACACAAGTATCGCAGGATCCTAACAAATCAACTTCCACGGATGCTAGAACACGTTGCTCTGCAGACTAGGAGGAACCTGTGGTACCAACATTATGACTGTCGAGCCTATAGTGCGCGAGGTGCTACACCATGTCTTCACGAATCGTTGCCAAATCGTTGGATGGGACGCATAGGACCTGTACCTTGGCCGGCTACTTCCCCGGATTTGAGGTCCGTAGAATTTCTTCTGTGGGGAAAAGTTTAAAGACGCTGTTTACAAGGACATACCAGCTACACCCGACGATATGCAATAACTTATTATTGCAGCCTGCTCGGACATCTCCGCTGAATGCTAGCACGTGTGCAGTAGTCGTTCCATAAGAGACTGGATGCGTGTATTGCCGCTGCCGGTGGTAATTTTGAACACAACCTGTGATGATCAGTTAATGGTTAGAAGCCACACAACTAGTGTACGCACTTGTGTTGTTCTTTAGTGTGTTTTACCACAGGTATTGTACAAGTTTCAGTGTGGGAACTTTTGCAAATATGTTATCTAGTATACGACTCTAGAATCCTGCAACAAACACCACTCAAATTCTAATTTGCCCTACTTTTAGTTTATTAATGTCAATAGACATTGTCCGCAGCTCGTGGTCGTGCGGTAGCGTTCTCGCTTCCCACGCCCGGGTTCCCGGGTTCGATTCCCGGCGGGGTCAGGGATTTTCTCTGCCTCGTGATGACTGGGTGTTGTGTGATGTCCTTAGGGTAGTTTGGTTTAAGTAGTTCTAAGTTCTAGGGGACTGATGACTGTAGATGTTAAGTCCCATAGTGCTCAGACCCATTTGAACCATCAATAGACATTGTTACACTTGGAAAGTGTGTGTTTGCACAAGAAATACACGCACTAAATATTATTACAATCTGTTGATTGGCTAACAAGATGAGCCCCTGGCTACCAATCCATTCTGTGAGAACCGCCCATTAACAGCTGTTTGCGTTACCGCAATATCTGAAGCGCACGTTTTAGGTGATTCATCCAGTATACCCTCCACTGCTAGTGCTGCCTCCTACCGACTGTGTGTGATCATTGCACGTTGTCGTTGAACACAAAGTGTGCTCACATTAAAGTTGTTGGACCGTGTAGATTCGTTATGAGGAGCCGCAGATCGTCCGCTTCCCGAACGTATTCCGACCTTGCGTTGCGCGGTAAGGCTCTACAACGTGTGACGTCATCAAGTTTACCACGTCCTCCCTCGACGACTTAAAGCTGAATCCAGAAATTGTTCCATTTACAGGAACAAGGTCGAATTCCCAGTCCATCTTCAATCCGTGCTTCTGCTCCATCTCTAATAACACTGTCGTCGATGTCTTCCTGCGGACCTTCCTCCTGCTCACCATTATTACTCTACTAGCAATTAAAATTGCTACACCGCGAAGATGAAGTGCTACAGACGTGAAATTTAACCGACAGGAAGAAGATGCTGTGATATGCAAATGATTAGCTTTTCAGGGCATTCACGTGCTGACATGAGGAAAGCTTCCAACTGATTTCTCATATACAAACAGCAGTTGACCGGCGTTGCATGGTGAAACGTTGTTGTGATGCCTTGTGTAAGGAGGAGAAATGCGTACCATCACGTTTCCGACTTTGATAAAGGTCGGGTTGTAGCCTATCGCGATTACGGTTTATCGTATCACAACATTGCTGCTCGCGTAGGTCAAGATCCAATGACTGTAAGCAGAGTATGGAATTGGTGGGATCGGGAGAGTAATACGGAACGTCGTGGTGGATCCCAAAGGCCTCGTATCTCTAGCAGTCGAGATGACAGGCATCTTATCCGCATGGCTGTAACGGATCGTGCAGCCACGTCTCGATCACTAAGTCAAGAGATGGGGACGTTTGAAAGACAACAACCATCTCCACGAACAGTTGGACGAAGTTTGCAGCAGCATGAACTATCAGCTCAGAGACCATGGCTGCAGTTACCCTTGACGCTGCATCACAGACAGGAGCGCCTGCGATGGTGTACTCAACGACGAACCTGGGTGCATGAATGGCCAAACGTCATTTTTTCGGATGAAACCAGGTTCTGTTTACAGCATCACGATGGTCGCATCCGTGTTTGGCGACATCGCTGTAAACGGACATTGAAAGTGTGTATTCGTCATCGCCATACTGGCGTATCACCCAGCGTGATGATATGGGGTACCATTGGTTACACGTCTCGGTCATCTCTTGTTCGCATTGACGGCACATTGAACAGTGGACGTTACATTTCAGATGTGTTACGACCCGTGGCTCTACCCTTCATTCGATCCCTGCGAACCCCTACATTTCAGCAGGATAATGCACGACCGCATGGTGCAGGTCCTGTGCGGGCCTTTCTGGATACAGAAAATGTTCGACTGCTGCCCTGGCCAGCACATTCTCGAGACCTCTCACCAACTGAAAAGTCTGGTCAATGGTGGCCGATCAACTGGCTCGTCACAATACGCCAGTCACTACTCTTGATGAACTGTGGTATCGTGTTGAAGCTGCAAGGGCCACTGTACCTGTACACGCCATCCAAGCTCTGTTTGACTCAATGCCCAGGTGTATCAAGGCCGTTATTACAGACAGAGGTGGTTGTTCTGGATACTGATTTCTCAGGATGTATGCACCCATATTGCATGAAAATGTAATCACATGTCAGTTCTAGTATAATATGTTTGTCCAATCAATACCTGGATTTCGTCTTGGTGTAGCACTTTTAATGGTCAGTAGTGTAGCTTTAAGTCAATTGGCGGTACAGGACGGTAACCATCTGCCAATTCGGTTTGCTCTTATCGCACTCTCCAGAGGCGTGATATCTTTGAGCACTGCACTTAAAACGCTTTGTGAGGATCATAAGGAAGAAGCTCGATAACCGGAGTGTCCGCCGCTATCCTCTCGCCACAGAACAAAGCGTACTTGCAGTAGGCATGTTAAAGTGTTTTATGATCGACCGTTCCCTTCAGGGATGAGTCCAGACATAGAAAGCGAAAAGTACACGTTCTTAGATTTACCGGGAGCCTTGAACCCTTTTTCTGTCCTTGACGGGGCACAGTCTGTATTTTAGGCCATAAATTATTAGCATAGCTGGTAGTTCAGAGAGTAAGAACGTTGATCAGCTGATCGGAATAGACAGTTCCTTAAAACATTAATACCGATACAGGTAAAAAATCGTAACGGAATGAATTCGAATTGAATCAAATGATGCTGAGAGAATTAAATTCAAATAGGAGATATCAAGAATAGTAGATGAATTTTGCTATTTGGGCAGAAAAATAACTGATTATAATTGAAGTAGGGTGGATATAAAATGCTTAAGGGCAACAGCACGTAAAGCGTGTCTGAGTAACAGAATTATGTTAACACCGAATGTAAATTTACGAGTTAGTAAATCTTTTTAAGAGGGTATTCTAGTCCCGTATGGATGTGAAAGCTGGACGATAAATAGTTCAGACGAGAATAGAAACTTTTGAGATAAGTGCTACAGAAGATTGGTAAAGGCTAGATGGGTAGATCCATTAATTAATGACCAGATACTCTGTCGAACTGGGGAAGACCTGCTAGGGTAGCCAAGAGTGCTAACGCACTGCTTCCTGGACTTGGGTAGGCGCGCCGGCCCCGGATCGAATCCGCTCGGCAGATTGCCAACAGGAGCCGGTGTGCCGGCCAGCCTGGATGTGGTTTTTAGGCGGTTTTCCACATCCCGTTAGGTGAATATCGGGGTGGTCCCCACATTCCGCCTCAGTTACACAGCTCGCAGACATCTGAACACATTCACACTATTTCATGGATTCCACTAGACACAAACATAGGGGAACACTAATTCCGTTCTCGGGGGGGGGGGGGGGGGGGGTATGGGGTGGTGGCAGGAAGGGCATCTGCCTACCCCTTAAAATTAACATGCCACATCCGACTGACCATGGCTGACCCTGCATAACCGCAGCACAAGGCGCAAACGATAGAAAAAAACTGAGTCGAACTGGGGAAGGAAGAAACAAAAAACTTGATTCAAAGAATGGATCAGTTGATAAGACACATCCTGAGGCATCAAGGAATAGCCAATTTGGTAACTGAGGGAAGTGTCTAGAAGCTAAAATTTTAGAAGTTGAACAAGGCTCGAAACAGTAACCAGGTTGAAATGAACATTGGAAGCAATTGTGATGCAGTGATGAAGAGGCGTGCTCAAAGCTGCATCAAAATGGTCTTCGGATCCACGATCGTTAACAGCAACATTTCTAGTACGATGCAGAGACCTGCAAAAATTCTTTCCTTGGGGAAGTGTGGCGGTGCACTTGCCTACAAATAGTTCCTTGGTGACATTTTAAGTAAAAGTTTTTTTTCTGCACTAGTTATTTACCAGTAGTGACAGAAATTACACATCGAGCTAGTGTCGGCATTTTTTCATTATCAAATGTACCTGTGAAGATGGTATATCTTGGGGCGTAAATGTCGGTTTTCTTTCTATTGTAGTGTGATCACGTCGTGATTACGTAGGTAAAAAAAAAGAAGGGAGCTTTCATTACGTCACAGACTTGACGCCAACGTCCGCCACCTTATGTAGCCCAAAGCATTAAGTTCACCGCATTAATACCTCCATGATTCATCGCGGTCGTACTTCCCCGCGATGTCACTCTGACGCGTCCGTGCCCAGTTTCGACCATTGGGGATATCTGTCGACTTCTGTGGTCGTATCCCAAATAGCGTCTTGTGCTTTGATTGTTTGGAGACGTAGTTGTTTCATCAAAAATGCCAGCTTGCGTCGTCCATGTGTGTACTAATCGACCTGATCGTAATCTAAATTTTAAGGGAATCACATTTCATTCGTAAGTAGAGCCGTCCAAGCAATACTCTCTTTTGTATATATGATTGTGGTTCTGCCAAAAATGGTTCAAATGGCTCTGAGCACTATGGGACTGAACATCTCTGGTCATCAGTCCCCTAGAACTTAGAACTACTTAAACCTAATTAACCTAAGGACATCACACACATCCATGCCCGAGGCAGGATTCGAACCTGCGACCGTAGTAGTCGCGCGGTTCCGGACTGAGCGCCTGAACCGCTAGACCACCGCGGCCGGCTTAAAAATGGTTCAAATGGCTCTGAGCACTATGGGACTCAACAGCTGAGGTCATTAGTCCCCTAGAACTTAGAACTAGTTAAACCTAACTAACCTAAGGACATCACAAACATCCATGCCCGAGGCAGGATTCGAACCTGCGACCGTAGCGGTCTTGCGGTTCCAGACTGCAGCGCCTTTAACCGCACGGCCACTTCGGCCGGCGTGGTTCTGCCGTTTACTTGTATTCTTTTTGATTTGTTTCCAGATCGCAAACGCTCCGACATCCGAACCACACTACATCAAAGGTCTCGTCCCCGTATAACACACAGCAGCGTAACCGCGCTGATTGGTTGGCGCAGCGTCGCATGCCGTACATTCCTTCCGCCGTTAATAACTCACTTTCCACATTTCCTCCCTCTTTAAGAAAGATTCAGGCTATAACAGCCGTAGAGAGCACCATGTGTAAGTGAGTTTTGTGTGTATCATCATATGAATGCGTGTGTGTGCATTGCTTCCTTTCTGAAGAGGTCTTTGGCCCAAAACTTACGTGAACGTTCTTTTCATCGTGCTTGCCTGCTACTTGGCGTATGAGTAGTAATCTATCCAATTCACAGCATACTTATTCTCTCATGACGTTTACTGTAAATAATCCACTGCATTTCAACAGGAACAATGATGTACATAATTACAATGCCAGGAAAAGAAAACGAAAATCATTACGCAACTATAAGGTTTCCTGTAGCACAAACAGAGTTTCACAATGCTACAACCAAAAGTTTTGATCAGTTATCCATCCAAAAGTTTTGATCAGTTCCTCAGTGATACACAGTGCCTGACATACAGCAAAGTAAAATGTAAAACTTAGCTGAAAACGTTTTTCTTTGACAACTCCTCCTATTCCGCAGAAAACTGTCTGTTACTGTAACGTATAAACGGTGACGGGTAGGAATTACTAACCTCAGTCTTTAATTAAAAAACAGAAATTTAATAAATGCACAGCATGGAGGCGTATCTAGAAAAAAATTATTTGAATACAAAATGTATCGATCCACATCATAACCATTTATCATGAAAATGATACATGGAACATGAAACTAAGTACTCGTACATCACAAAAAATAGTATAGACTTATATATTTTGAAAATGGCTCTGAGCACTATGGGACTCAACTGCTGAGGTCATTAGTCCCCTAGAACTTAGAACTAGTTAAACCTAACTAACCTAAGGACATCACAAACATCCATGCCCCAGGCAGGATTCGAACCTGCGACCGTAGCGGTCTTGCGGTTCCAGACTGCAGCGCCTTTAACCGCACGGCCATATTTTGAAAATCTGAAAATGATATTAAAAAGTAAGCTGAAGCAGGTGATCAAAGTATACGCTTATTATAATTGTGATATGTTTGGCTATTCCTGAACAACTGTCATATGTTTGGCTACTCCTGAAAAACTGATAGTGTTACTGTGGAGAGATATTCTGGGAAAATAAGCAAATACGCTACTGCTGGAAAGATAGGACTATATGTTACACAGGCTAAGCTATCATTACTAAAAATAACGCATACATGTTAAAGCAAAATACCAATTTTAATGCTCTAAGGGTCTGAGACCATTCCCTCAATCACGTTTATACTATTACACAATTTTGGAACATGCTTCGGATTGTATCATTTATTTTTACCCTGTAAATTACTGTTATTGGCCACATACTGAATGACGCATGATAGGTAAGAATTCAAAGTGAGAAGAGGTATAAATTACAGTGAAACCAAGGCATTGACAGTATAATAAAACAAGAATTCTGTGCAACATGGAGGTATACCGCTATGCAGTTCTGTTTGTTTAGCATTCAAATAATCGTTCACATTGTTGACACGTACAAGATACGATAACATACCATGCGTCTTCCCTCACTGCACACGTTTATGTGTTAGAGAAGAACACTTAGGTAAGTTTTTTGCAAACGTGAATATTAAAAATGTTGCGCATACGAGTGCTGACAGGATTCTTGCGAGCGATTTTCGTTTTCAGAAGTCTTTTGCAGCTGTCATCCTCTTATTTCTTCTCACAGTTCTCTTCAATGACCGTCTGTCACGATCACTCAACGGACATTTTGGTTGGCGTTTGTGACTTAACGGGTGACCTGTTTTCCCTATATGCGATATAAATCTTCGATACTGTGCCTCTTGAAATATCAAACACTTCGTCTCCTTTCGTTTCGGAAGCAACCACCGTAAGAGCACCAACAATTTGCCCACATTCGAATACACTTGTAACGTATTGAGGACAATGCAAAGATGCTATTTCTACTCGAATACAACAGCGCAACCTGCAGACTTGACTAGCATCTCCACTTATGTTCACGTATGCATTTCACGCTGTGTTTCCGTATTTTTTCTCAACTCTTGTATACTCGGTTCTTTAAGAAAAAAAAATGTGTATGTACTTTGCACAGGTTGTCTCAGAGCGTTCATATTAGTTACCAAGACAATGATTCATTAACAAAAGTAAATAAGGAAATGCTGATAACCCTCGATGTGACATAACTACAAAATTTCGAGAGACAGTCTATGAGAGACCGTAAACGTTTCTGTTGCAAAACTTATGTAGAACTCTACACAGAGGAAACAAGGTAGCGAGACATGCAGAGGTATTCAAATTGTCATTCTGCTTCAATCCACTCGCGAAATTGACTGGAAGGAAAGACCCACAGCGAAGGGTATATTCGCCCTTTGCCACGAACTGACAAACCGTTTACGGTTGATGAATATTGAAGTTTGTGTAATATGAGCACCAGAGAAAACTAGATGAGTACTCACGTATGGCGATCGTGTAGAGGACAATGCCCAAGCAGCAGAATCGACAGGTAGAACACCAGAGTAGTGGCGATCAGCAACAACGCGATCCTGTGGAGCTGCGGCATAGCGTGCACTGCGCGGCAGCCATCACCGTCGGTGTCTGCCCGCGCATGCGCACAACCTCGCACCGCCACTATCAGGCTGTCCGTATACACCCGTGTTGAGAATAAGTCATTGGGACGTTTATATCTCTGAATCTCGCAGACATTTGAAACACATTCACACTATTTCATGATTTACACTCAGCGCAGACAGCCGGTGTACACCAATTCCGTCCTGGGGGGTATGAGGTGGCGGCAGAAAGGCTATCCGGCCACTCCTTAACTTAACCATGCCAAATCCGTACTCCCAATGCGCGATAAAGGCAGTAGCGAAAGAAAGAAAGAACATTTGTATCTCTGAATAGTGGTACTCTTTGTAATACGTAACATGTAAACTCTTCGATATAGGTATGATCTGTGGCTTGTAAACTTTTGTCAAGACCACAAACCGCTGCTTGCTACTGTGATTTACGACATAAGAAAATGGTTCTGAAATCCAAGATGTCCCAACGACTGGTTTTGATATCTAAGAATTCTGGACGCACGATACTCGGCAGTACCATGTGGGGTATACTGCAGTGATTTGCCACGCCATGCAACCAACTCTCCGACGACAGCCGCCTGCATACACAGCTAAGTTCAACTGAATTATCACGCCTCATGTTTTGTTGTGCCATTTGTAAAGGCAACTGATCACATTATTGCTCCTCTATACTGCTATTGTAGCTGTGTGATTGTTACATCAACGGATTATCAGAACCTGTAGTGTGTTTATGACTGGTTCTGCAATCTGTTAGTTGTTTGCCAAACTACATACTCTTTTGAACCGCTTAGACGATTGCAATCACTTCGCGATGTCTGACACGGAAAACGCTGATAGCAACTATCAGCTACAACGCTTGAAAAGAGTAAGGACGAGAGCAAGACCAAATATTACACTTATTTAAAAGGAAGTATACAACTTTAATGACGCAAGTGCCATTGAAGAGTACGAATATTCCAGAGATCGACTGTAGGAACTATTGTGTACACTAACAGATCTGGATGACGAAATATACGATCTTCTCCATGACGCTGACTACGTTGCTGATGTATCCAAATGTGACAAATACATAGATGTAGCCAAGCGCGCTAATGTACGCACATCACAGGGAATAGAGGAAAAACATGAATTCCATGGCTCAGACTACTAGCTGTCACTTCAGTTGTTCCACCGCCTAATATTAGACCACCCACTATAAAACTACGGATGTTTTCTGAAAATGTTGAGAACTGGGATCGGTTTTGGGAATAATTCCAGCAATCGATTGATCAAGATCCCACGATGTCCACCATTCATAGCCGACCGCTGTGGCCGAGTGGTTTTTGGTGCTTCAGTGCGGAACCGCGATGCTGCTACGGTCACAGGTTCGAATCCTGCCTCGGGCATGGATGTGTGATGTCCTTAGGTTAGTTAGGTTTAAGTAGTTCTAGTCTAGGGTGACTGATGATCTCAGATGTTAAGTCCCATAGTGCTCAGAGCCATTTGCACCATCCACCACTCACAAACAAATTTTTTTCTCTGTGACTGCTTAGAAGCGGAACCAAAGTATTTAGTTGATGGTATTGCTTTGATCTCCGACAAACA
This sequence comes from Schistocerca americana, assembly GCF_021461395.2. Classification (NCBI taxonomy): domain Eukaryota; kingdom Metazoa; phylum Arthropoda; class Insecta; order Orthoptera; family Acrididae; genus Schistocerca; species Schistocerca americana. Next base: position 156,255,789 of record NC_060119.1, on the reverse strand, counting down.
TGAAGAAACCTTGAGAATTCTCACAGCACAGCACGCCGTGATGATAAAAGTAGAATTATACAAGCTCACCTGGATTATTTGGAATCTATTAAACCCATTCAATTTCCGAATCCAGAATCCCGTAATTCTACATTTATCGGGGGCAACCGCCACATCCAAGTTTTGCGCACCCTCGGTGAAGACGTAGGTGCGTATGGTCGCGTGCTACCACCAAAAATTCTCAGAACTTTTCCTGATGATATCTGAAGACGCTAGCTCATCCATGTCAAGCAATCCTGTCTTTCAGAAGAGGACATACTTTAGTTGATGGAATCTATAGGAACGGAAATAGACGCAGCGCTACCTACGCAGAAGGTCCGCTGTGACAATAGAACATTGACCACACTCCAGCCGGCCGGAGTGGCCGTGCGGTTCTAGTCGCTACACTCTGGAGCCGCGTGACCGCTACGGTCGCCGGTTCGACTCCTGCCTCGGGCATGGATGTGTGTGTTGTCCTTAGGTTAGTTAGGTTTAAGTAGTTCTAAGTTCTAGGGGACTGATGACCTCAGCAGTTAAGTCCCATAGTGCTCAGAGCCATTTGAACCATTTGAACCACACTCCAACAGCGGCAGCCTTTCATGTCAGCGCGAATCAGAAACAAACATTATCCAAGGGCAATAAAAACTACGACCAATTCTGCGTCTTTTGCGAATAACGTGGTCATTGGACCAAGAATGTTATAAACGTACTGTCCTCGCTGGAAGTAAACAGAAATTGAAAAGTACTAACCGATGTTTTCTGTACCTAAACAGAGGGCATAAAATGTCAGACCTAGGGAAGAAGTGTAGGGCATTTTGTGCTAACTGTAAAAAAAGGAATAAATAAAAAAAACACACACACATCGAAGGTGCGTTATGTTAAAAAGCAACACAAAGCAACGTCACTTCTGTTAGTATGACCAACAGGACTAAGTAGACTTACTCAATCTGTGTTAGACAATAGAAGCCACGCATCCTTCGTAGAAAAGACATTAATAGAAGATTTGAAACTGCCTGCCATGGACCAACGCCTACTTGATGTTCGCACGCTCGAATTTTGTACAAGCTGCTCACGATGGCATAGCCTTGTCAATTTCGAAATCAGAAGAGTGTGGACTAATTCTACGACTTACATCAATACATATGAAAGTGAACACTACTTCACGCCTCATTCCAGAGTTCCAGAAGATATTAAGAATGTGATATCTTCGCAAGAAGATATGCCCAACTAGCTTTCAATTGGTAGTGATCGTTACTGAAAGATTGTCACCAATAATTTCAAAACTGGTTCAAATGGCTCCAAGCACTATGGGACTTAACGTCTGAGGTCATCAGTCCCCTAGACTTAGAACTGCTAAAACCGAAATAACCTAAGGACATCACGCACATCCATGCCCGAGACAGGACTCGAACCTGCCACCGTAGCAGCAGCGCGGTTCCGGATTGAAGCGCCTAGAACCGTTCGGCCACAGTGGCCGGCTACCGATGATTTACAGATCCGTATTTCTAAATCCATTGTTCTGTCTCCCACCATATTTGGTTGGATCCTCAATGGCTGCAAAGCTGACGACTCTGCGAATTTAACTGTTGTTAACCTTGAACTTTGACTAAACTGACCAGAGATGACCAACTGAGACGATTCTGGGATCTACACTTCTGGCCATTAAAATTGCTACATCACGAAGATGACGTGCTACAGACGCGAAATTTAACCGACAGGAAGAGGATGCTGTGATATGCAAATGATTAGCGTTTCAGAGCATTCACACAAGGTTGGCGCCGGTGGCGACACCTACAACGTGCTGACATGAGGAAAGTTTCCAACTGATTTCTCATACACAAACACCAGTTGACCGGCGTTGCCTGGTGAAACGTTGTTGTGATGCCTCGTGTAAGGAGGAGAAATGCGTACCATCACGTTTCCGACTTTGATAAAGGTCGGATTGTAGCCTATCGCGATTCCGGTTTATCGTATCGCGACATTGCTGCTCGCGTTGGTCGAGATCCAATGACGGTTGGCAGAATATGGAATCGGTGGGTCCAGGAGGGTAATACGGAACGCCATGGTGGATGCCAACGGCCTCGTATCACTAGCAGTCGAGACGAGAGGCATCTTATCCGCATGCCTGTAACGGATCGTGCAGCCACGTCTCGATCCCTTAGTCAACAGATGGGGACGTTTGCAAGACAACAACCATCTGCACGAACAGTTCGATGATGTTTGCAGCAGCATGAACAATCAGCTGGGAGACCATGGCTGCGGTTATCCTTGACGCTGCATCACAGACAGGAGCGCTTGCGATGGTGTACTCAACGACGAACCTGGGTGCACGAATGGCAAAACGTCATTTTTTCGGATGAAACCAGGTTCTGTTTACAGCATCATGATGGTCTATTGAATGTATATGTGTGTTTTAATGTGGGGTTTCGGTTTTGTCTTGTGGGAAACGCTGAGTTGGTCGTCGTCTGCTGGGAGCAGACGATGTTGCGTTGGAAGGAGAGCACAGGATGACCAACCTAGGTTTCCAATACTTGGACAGAGAGGTTCACCCATCTTAGTCGAAGGTTGTGTCGAAGGCCGTTTTTGTGTGTGAACTTGGTGACGGAGGGCTACCCCTCTAGTAGCTTCCGCTGCACGGGGAGCTAGGTAATCTCGAAAGGAAACGCGGCACTCTTCGGTGAACGCTACGTGAGTACGGATCGTAGCTTTTAAGGGGGGTTTCAGGTGATAGGAAGCAGGTTGAGTTAGGAATTCGTTATGTTTAACTGTTGAAATACTTAAGAACTACAGCTTAACTGAAGCGTGTGAAGCCAGCTATTTTTCCGAATGTGCCATACTTATACTGCTTTAAATAGGCTATTTTTGGGTGTCTGAGTTAAAAGTGTGGAAGTTACTTTGTTCATTTGGAGCATCGGTAAATCTGATTAGGAAAAGCTGGTTAGGATCACTTCATCCGTACGTGAGTGTAATACTGTGTCGGCGCGAGTATGATTTTTGATCCTATATTTTGTGGAAGTTGCTCTTGTCATTGTGTGTCGATTTTGTGCCACGTCTTTGGTAATCAACGGCCCTTCTGGTACACCACGGCACCGCAATAGGCTTTATTTGAACAGTTTGCTTGTTTAATGAGCTACAATTTCTGCAAGAGTATCCGTTCTTTCGTGCGCTTTCTACAAAGCAGCACAACAGTTTCATTCGGAATCCACCACGTGCTCTAGTTTGGCCGTTTGCAAGCAGCAGATGCAGTTAATATGTTGAATAATTATCACACAACCTCGTGCACTGGTTAAACCTCCGTCCGGAATAGTGCATCCGTAGAATCGTAATGCGAATCTCACTGAGATATTTTTATGGTATGAATGCAGAGGAGATGATAGTATCATTGTCTCCAACCCCCATTTTCTGTTTTTCCTCTTGCTGTAGTTAAATTGTGCTCTGTCACATTCTCACGTAATTCTTACTAAAATATTTCTATTCAGGAACCAGTTATGTGTTGTTAGGATGTGTAACCAAATACTTAGATACAATAAATAATCTACGTGATAGATAAATTCTGTGGTGTTGATCTTACCCACTTACTTCGATTTCCAATCCTGAATTAATCAAGTTGCTACGTGCACGACATGGAGTGCTATTTATCTGGCTGCTTAAAGAAATTTGTGTACTTGTAATTAAATTATTAAAATAATTAAACTAATCATTTTCCAGCTCTGTTTTTTTTTCTAAATGGTTAGGAAGGTCTTGGGCTGGTGGCAACCCTGAATTTCTTAATTTTTATCATTAACTGTGTGAGAGGAGCAGCTAGAAATGCGAGATAACGTCGTAAACACAGTAATACGTTACACACTACTCTTGATGAACTATGGTATCGTGTTGAAGCTGCATGTGCAGCTGTACCTGAACACGCCATCCAAGCTCTATTTGACTCAATGCCCAGGCGTATCAAGGCCGTTATTACGGCCAGAAGTGGTTGTTCTGTGTACTGATTTCTCAGGATCTTTGCACCCAAATTGCGTGAAAATGTAATCACATGTCAGTTCTAATAAAATATATTTGTCCAATGAATACCCGTTTATCATCTGCATTTCTTCTTGGTGTAGCAATTTTAATGGCCAGTAGTCTAGATACTATTGGCACAACTGTGAATCATGATGCGGCAAAGACTAATAAAGATTCTGCCATGCTTCAAGAATTTCAGGCCTCTTAGCTGGTGCAGGTTTATCGAAGAGTCGTTCGTGTTCCTAAGAATCAAAATATTCTTTTATATTCTTCTAAGTGATGAACACAGAAAGTAGATTTCGAAGGTTCCATGAAAGACTTTTTGGCAACGATTCCTTAAAGGATACTCACCACCGCCTTGTGTTGGAGTACATTATAAAGAACCATGTCTAACTCACTCGTCCTGAAGAACCATGGAACACCCTATTTTACCTTCCACAGCACGCAGTCAGGAAGGAGAAACCTGGTGAAATAAAGTGGAGGATCGTTTTGATGCGTCTTCTCAAGAGGTCAGCGTACCCTCTCTAAACAACACTTCAGAGGCGGAACCAAGTCTGCCAGAAATACCTGCTGTTCTGACATGGTTCCAAATACACCCCGTGGCTATTATTAGATATATTACGCAAGTGCTTCTGCAGTTTATATTGTACGAAGACGGCAGGGACTTGATAAGATTTCTATGGCACAAGGTTTTTCAAGATAGTCAAGAAACTACCACACGACGAACGAAGTAACAATTCATCGTTTCACTAGACTTCCATTCGGCCTGACATGCAGTCGATTTCTGCTTTCGGCAACGCTAAAAGAACACGCTTCTAGACATGAGACCGCATTTCCCGTCGCTGCATACACACCAGCCAATAATGTTTTCATAGATGATTCACGTCTGGTGCAGATGACGACAATGAAGCTATCGCTATGTATTAAGAACTAACGGCCCTCATGAAACTATTGAACTTTCGATTATCGAAATGGGCCACTGCTTCAGATCTCATACAGGACATACGGAGAACCGAAGAACAAGAGATTACTATATCTATTCAGGTTTCAGGTGTATACTGGAACACAGCCATGGGCCGCTTTCACATTAGCAGGGATGATCACACAGAAAATATGCCTGACGAACCTGCTGCCAAAAGGAAATTATTACAGACTGTAGCTAAATTTTCCGGTTCGCTAAGATATTCACTCCCGTCTCCATCACAGCAAAACTATTATTCCAAGAAACCTGGTGCAGGGGCATTGGCTGGAATGAGTTGCTACCCAGCTATCTGGCAACGCAGTGGAATACTTGGATGTCTAATTTACATCCATTGTCTTGGAGTAGTATCTCACGATGGATATCAACTACCAAAGACGGAAATGTTCAGATTCACGTGATTTTGTAATACTTCGGAACGAGCATATGGCGCAGCTCTGTACACCTGCAGTGAATTACAAGGCATCCCAGTGATTCACCCGGCCTGTAGCAAGAACAGACTTGTATCTATCAAAATGATAACACTGCCACGTCTCGAACTTATAGGTGCACTTGTGCAAGCACGATTACTAAGGTACTTCTGCACAGCTATAGCGTACGACATTATTCATACAGTGTTGTGGACTGACACTGCAGTGACCTTAGACTGGATACGCAGTGATGTGAGTCGATGGAAGACGTTCATCCGTAATTGAGTGATAGAGATTCATACATATACGTCCCCTAGTCAGCGGAGACATTGTCCTGGAAATGATAACTCGGCGGATCATCTAACACGGGGACTTCTTGGCAATAAAATCCAGTCTACGTGTGTTCGGTCGGAAGGACTGCAATGGCTTGCACACCCAGAAGAATATTATTTGTTGTGTTTAGCAATAAATTAAACATCTAGCTTAGGTGCCAGTTAACAACATCTACGAATTTTACAAAGTACGTACTACTGTGCTGTCAGTGATAATGTTATTTATTCTGCTACTGGTATTGGTCTTAAACCAACATCAACAGCAGCTGTATAGCATACAAAAGTAGACAATGTGACAATGCAAAACGAAATAAGTCCAAAACGAAAAACTGATAAATCTATCGAAATACTCAAAAAAATTGTCACATATGTGTCACATGTCATATATTAAGGAAATACAGGTTTTAAGAGTTAAGGAAAAAACGATAGGGATGCAGAATATGTAGATGTAAAGCATCTAGAATTTTACTTATGTGCCACAATGTAACCAAATTTTTATTTCTTTGTTTGTTTATTTTTTTTGTTCAGAAACATGGTACATACCTAAACTGTTACACATTAGTTAGAAGAATGTGTCATGCAATGTCTATATAATCACAAAATGTAACTGAAATCCCATTTATCATACAGATAAGAATTAATAAAGGGATATGGTATGATAAAAATCCATACTAAAATGTATATGTAAAAACATCTAAACTGTTACACAGTAGTTAGAAGAATATGTCATCCAATTTCTATACAGTCAGAAAACGTAACTGAAATTCCATCTATAATTCAGATAAAAATTCAAAAGTGAAAGTAAAGCATATATATAAAAGTCATCAAAACTGTTACACATTTGATAGAAGAATACGTCTTCCAATGTCTACACAGTAGCAAAATTAATGGAAATTTCGTTAATCATACAGGTAAAAATTAATAAAGAGTTATGTTATGGTAAAAAGTCAAAGTAAAACATTGTTATAAAGTCCTGCAGTTAAAAAACAAGGAAGTGGGTAATGACAAGGGGGGAGGGGGGACAGACATTGAGGAGAGCTGTGTTTTAAGTAGGTTTACTCAAATATTTGAAACTGTAAATGATACTATTTTGTTTTTAATTCCACTTGCTTACTGAGAAGTTTTTCTGGGTGGATAATCCTATTTGCAAAAATCTCTGTTTCTTCTGGAAGGTTCATAATCACATGCTTTTCAGCTCTACGCAACATTTCCATCCAATCAGCAGTTCTCTCCAGTGTATGATTTTGTGGTCTTAAACATAATACAGAGGTACTATTAGGACAGGAATGTTCATTAACTCTAATTCTTAATTTCCTTCCTATCTGGCTAACATACATTTTGTCACATAACAAACAACTAATTTTGTACATGCCTCACTGATCATAAACTTATTTTCAGAGAATATTCTGGAGTAATTATGCCCTAAATGGTCTTCAGTTTGAAACGAAATTATTGTGTTACTTTCTTAAATAAATGTTTGATTTTAACAGATACTTTTCCACAATTTCGAATTCTAGCAAATCATAAATTTGGCCATCTTTTATCCTTCCCAAAGTGATTTCTTATCTATCTATGTTTTATTTAGCTTTGACTTCTTTGAAATATAATTTCTGTTCTAATTCAGGGTCATAACCATTTTTGGTTGCCGTGTATTTTAGGATATTTAGTTCTTTTCTTATGCTTTGATCAGAGAAACTTATAACTCTGTCAAGCATAGAGTTGAAAAAGGCGTGTTTTAATGTGATGGCATGATATGACTAGTTATTTGATTGCTTCGTCATTGATTGTGGGTTTTCTGTATATTAACTGAACACAAACACTTTTATTTCGCAATTATATTATTAATGTTACTGCACAACCTAGGTTTCGGTTTATAAACCCATTTTCAAGTATATTACTGATTCCCAAAGATGATAACACTCAGATAAATATCATGTGAAAGCAAAGACAATCGTTTCAACTTCTTGAGATATCGATCCATATCAATCCACTCAGTTACATCAATGACCATTTTTAACAAATTACATACATCATTAAACAATTCAGCAATTACACTACAATGACAGGACTAAAGTTATTCATCACCCAAGGACTTTTTAACTATGATGGACTGGGCCCAGAGTTTCACTTCGATCCTGGGGATGTGCTTTCATCTGAATAATTGAAGAGAATTTGCTCATTTAATAATAGCTGTGGGGATATATACTACGTGTCTTTTAATTTCTGAAATTTCTAATTGGTTGAGTTTGGCCCTTTTTCCTCTGTGTGTAAGATTTGTACATCTATTATGTGCTTGTGGTTATTGCTCAGGCAATGTTCTGCAAAGGCTGAATCAAACTTCTTCAATCTCCAACTTTTGTGGTGTTCTTTAAGCTTGGTAAAGATTGACTTCCCTGTCTGTTCATTGTAGCAAGACTGACACTCATGGCATGTGATTTTATAAACGGAAATTTTTGTGATGGCTAGTTGTTTGTGTTTTGCATTGAACAAGAAACTACATATTGTCTGAGGAAGATAGAAAAACACAGAGAATCCCTTTCCCTTCAAGATGTTACTTATGCTATTTGATGTTTTCCATATAAAAGGCAATAGCACTGTTTCTTTTCCAGTATGTCTGTGTTAAGTTCATAGTCAAAGTCTACTTCAAACACAGGGATAGAAAGGAGATGGTGGATCATGTGGTGGAATGTTGCATGTTTGTAGTACACAAGATTACTCCAGTACACAAGTTTGCCAGGAGGATCACCGACATATTGAAGAAGAAACTAAATTTCAAGTGGAAATATAGCATTAAGAACAGTTTAGATTTACCGAATGAGATTTTCACTCTGGAGCATAGTGTACGCTGATATGAAACTTCCTGGCAGATTAAAACTGTGTGCCAGACCGTGTCTCGAACTCAGGACCTTTGCCTTTCGCGGGCAAGTGCTCTACCGACTGAGCTATCCAAGCACGACTCGCAGGAGAGCTTCTGTAAAGTTTGGAAGGTAGGGGACGAGGTACTGGCAGAAGTAAAGCTGTGAGGATGGGGCGTGAGTCGTGCTTGGGTAGCTCAGTCTGTAAAGCACTTGCCCACAAAAGGCAAAAGGTCCCAAGTTTGAGTCTCGGTCTGGCACACAGTTTTGATCTGCCAGGAAGTTTCAGTTTAGATTTAGTTAACAATTTGACAAATGTTAAAGTTCCAACAAATGCAAAATTAGTCTCATTTGATGTGCATAGCTTGTTCACGTGTATTCCAGTGAAAGGCTGTGTAGATATTGTGTCACAATCATTGTATTCACACAAAATAAATTCAGAAGACCAGCAGAGCATTTTTGTACAGCGGAAAGTCATTTAAATCAAAATTATTTATGTTTTCAATGGGGGCTATTATCAGCAAGCATTTGGTCTTGCAATGGGCTCACTTTTACCCCCTTACTAGCAGAAATGTTCATGCACAAGTGGGAGACTGATTTTCTTAAGAGAGAACCACTGGTAAAACATGTTGTGTATTGGTACAGATATGTAGATGATATTCTTTGTATGTGGAATGGTTCTAATAGGTGACTTTATAAATTGTGAGAAATATGAACGAATGGAACACTAACATAAAGGTCAGCATGGAGCTATGTGTGTGTGTGTGTGTGTGTGTGTGTGTGTGTGTGTGTGTGTGTGTGTGTGTGTTGGGGGGGGGGGGGGGTGGCAGCATAAATTTGCTGGACATTAGCTTAAAGATACAAGACAGCAACCATAAAATTAAAATTTGCTGAAAAGATTTCTTCACTGATGCTTTCATCCCAGTTTCCTCCCAAGATCCTAATCCTACAACCTACAAACATGCAGTATTCCACCACCTGATCCACCGTCTCCTTTCTATCCATTTTTTTGAAGAAGACTTTGACCATGAACTCAACACAATAAAAACAATCGCCACAAGTAAGGAATTTAATCCCCATATCAATGATAAAATTTTAGGTAAAAAGATGAAGAAGCAAGGCAGGTCCCTGCTGTCCCCAATGAAAAACACAGACGAACAGGAAAAGAAGTGGTGCAGATTATCTTTTATAGAGAAAACATCAAATAGCGTAAGTAACATCTCGAAGGGAAAGGGACTCTGTGTTTTGCTATATCCCTCAGACAATAGATAGTTTCTTGTTCAATGCAAAAAACAAACAACCATCCATCACATGCTGTGAGTATCAGTCTTGCTACATTGGACAGAGAGAGAGGTCAATCTTTACCAGGCTTAAAGAACATGGCAGAAGCTGGAGACTGAAGAAGCCTGATCCAGCCTTTGCAGAACATTGCCTGAACAATAACCACAAATACACAATAGATGTACAAGTCTTACACAGACAGTAAAATGGGCCAAACTCAATCAATTTGAAATTTTAGAAAATAAAACACACATGTGTATATCCCCACACCAACTCTTAAATGAGCAAACCCAAGTCAACTATTCACCTCTTTTAGATGAGATCACAACCCCAGTCCATCATATTTAAAAAGTGCTTGAGTTTTGCGTAACTTCAAACCTGGCATTGTAGTGTAACTGCTGCGTTGTGTAATAATGTATGTAATTTGTTAAAAAATGGTCATTGATGCAATTGTACAATTAGCTATGGATCGATACCTTAAGAAGTTGAAACAATTATCTTTGCCTTGACCTCATGTTTATCTGGGCATTATACTCTTTAAGAATTAGTAATATACTTGAAAATGGGCTTATAACCTGAAGCTTAGTTTGTGCAGTAAAATTAATAGTAAATTGTGAAACAAGCCAAAAAATAGTGTTTTTTTAGATAAATTATATTTTTCACCAAGAACCTACAGTTGATTCACTTAAAATATCTTTCCGTATATGTGAAACAGATGTCTGCCATTATACTTGCCCAGTCTTAAACCTAAAAAATTTATTGCCATGTTGTCTTCAGTTCCCACCGTGAACTATGAGGATGGATGCATATAATTAAAAACACTGCATAACCTTTGAACATCATTTAGATCCCCTTGTATTAAGATGATGGTATCATCAATACACCTTTTATAATAGACAGTTTTATTTACCATCTCAGAATTGCTATTAAATAATTTATACTGAGTATTGTTGGCCGGCCGTTGTGGCCGTGCGGTTCTAGGCGCGTCAGTCTGGAACCGCATGACCGCTACGGTAGCAGGTTCGAATCCTGCCTCGGGCATGGATGTATGTGATGTCCTTAGGTTAGTTAGGTTTAAGTAGTTCTAAGTTCTAGGGGACTGATGACCACAGATGTTGAGTCCCATAGTGCTCAGAGCCATTTGAACCATTTTGAGTATTGTCAACCAAGATACGGCCAAGGGTTCAAGTTAAACATCAACCCACTGCAAGTACACTTTGTTACTTTAAATATTATTTCATCTAAGAAAGGTTAAATGTTCCACATATAAATGGTTATTTGTTCCACAGATTTTGATTTAGTCAAGATTGGCATCTTTCACTTCAAAGCTCTTTGACTTGTATTGCTATACATCACATGTTGTCATCATATTTTAATCTCAGCATGTTTTAATCTTGCTATAATTTTATATTTTCATTGGCAATTATGATTTTCAGTGGTAAAGTATATCATAGCATGTATGACAAGTGATACATATGTGATATCTTTTTGTGACTATTCCGACTGATTTAATGGTTTTTCCTATTTTGATCTTATTTGATTTCACATTGTCACATTGTCCACTTGTGAATGTTGTACAGCTGCTGTTGATGATGGTTTCAGACCAAAACCAGTAGCAGAATAAATAACATCACAGACAGCACAGTGTTATGCATTTTGTAAAATTTGTACATGCTGTTGACCAGTGTCTAAGCAATATGTTCAGTTTATTGCCAAACACAGCAAAACTAGCGATCTTGACTTATCAATGTGCAGAGGTGAGGATTATGAAAATTTATTGTCTTATTTTTAAACAATGCTCTGGTTTTAGAGATATTGATCCTGATTTTAAATATAAAGATAGGCTCGTAAATTCAACTAATAATGTGTTTTCCAGTGAAGAGGTCCAAATACTTGAGAGAACTTAAGTACAATTTATGTCCTACTGTTAGTGACACGAATTTGAAGAGACTTATAGTTAGTTTAAAGATGCCAATAGATAAAATGGGGAGTTCGTTTGTTAAAAAAACTTTATTCCTAGGAAGGTGGCTAAATTAATACAAAACCACATAAAAGAAAATAAGAGGTCTAAAATTAACAACTTTGAATATCATATGGTATGAAATATTAATTCTAAGGTAAAGAAAAACTGGCTTTAGTCCTGAAAACTGATAAAGCATACTCGCTTGTTGTCATGTATGCTGATGATCAAACATTAGCAAAACATGTGAATTCTTTGGAACTAATAACATTGCAACATTAGATAGGATCCTACAGACTTTCTCTAAAGAACCCTTTTAGATAAAATAAATAATATTTGAAAAAGATAAGAAGAGAGCTCTGGTAATGAATCCTAAATCACAAAAACTTCTATGTCAATCCAATATACACAAAAACTGAATTGCTCTGAGGCCATTGTTGTTTTTATTAATAGCCCAGGATATTTAGTTTGTGGGAAACTTAACTGTATCATCAACAATAACTATGAATTCCAACATAATGAAGTATTAAGAACACCAGTGAATTAATAGATTTTTAATAATACCACATTATGCCCTTTTGGTGTTGTTAATCTACATACTAATGTACCAGTTGAGTGATCTGTTGAGATAGTCAGACAAAATTTTTCACAATGTAAAAGCTTCAATGTTCTACAGGTTATTGAATTTAATGAGCTATTAACCCTTGTTTTATCCCATAATTATTATTCCTTCAGTGATGAATATTTCAAGCAACAAAATGTTCTTGCAATGGGTTGATGTTTAGCTGGCACTCTTGCCAATATCTTCCTTTATAATATTGAGTATAAATTATTTAATAGCAATTCTGAAATTGTAAAGAAAATTGTGTATTATGAAATGTACGTTGATGACACAGTCATCTTAATAGAAAGAGATCACAGTGATGTTCGAAGCTTACGTAGTGTTTTTAATTATATGTGTCCATTGTTACAATTCATAGTGGAAATTGAAGACAACTTGGTAGCAAATTTTTTAGATTTAAGAGTGGAAAGGTGTAATGGTAGGCATCAGTTTAACATGTACAGAGAATCTATAACTACTGCTGTAAAAATCAGTAACAAGTCATGTCATCCCCATCCCATACAAACATGCCTTTTTCAACTCTATGCTCGACAGAGTTCTAAGTTTGCCATTATATGATTAAAACATAAGTGAAGAACTAAATATTCTAAAACACACTGCAACCAAAAATGATTATGACTCCAAATTGGGACAGTAATTACATTCCAAAGAAATTAAAGCTAAAGAGAGAATATGTAGATAAGGAATCACTTAAGGAATGATAAAAAATAGGCCAAATTTGAGATTCTATACGATTCCATATTATGGAAAATTATCAGATAAAATCAAACATTTGTTTAAAAAAGTAATGCTACAATTTCGTTTCAAACATAAGATAGTTTAGGGCAAAAACTACACCACAATATTCATCAAGAATCAGTTTATGAACAGTCAATCACGTACAACATTAGTTGTTTGTACTGTGTCAAAACGTATATTGGCCAGACAGGAAGGCAATTAAGAATCAGAGTTAATGAATTCCTATCCTAACAATGCCTCTGAATTATGTATCCATTTAAGATCACATGGTCATACACTGGATAGAATTGCTGACAAGATGTAAATGTTGCATAGAGCTGAAAAGGGTGTGATTTGAATCTTCCAGAAGAAACAGCGATTTTTGCAAATAGTATTATTCATCCAGAAAAAGTTCTCAATGAGCAGGTGGAACTCAAAAATAAAAGTTTTTAAAATAATTTCATTGACAGTTTCAAATATTTGAGTACACCTACTTAAAACTACAACTCTACTCAGTTTGCCTCCCGTTTTTTATTCCATCTGTGTCCCCCTCACCCCACACCCCCTTGTCATCACCGATTTTCTTGTGTTTTAACCGCAGGACATTGTAATATACATTTTTACTTTGACTTTTTATCATGGCATATCTCTTTATTAACTTTTATGTGTATAATAAAGGGAATTTCAATTACATTTTCTGACTGTGTAGACTTTAGATGACATATTCTTGTACCTACTCTGTAACAGATAAGAAGATTTTTACATATATGTTTTACTGCGACTTTTTATCATACCATATCTCTTTATTAATTCTGATCTGTATGTTAAATGGAATATCAGTTACGTTTTGTGATTGTGTAGACATTGGATGAGGTATTCTTCTAACTAATGTGTAACAGTTTAGATGCGTACCATGGTTCTTAAAAAAATTTAAGAAGTACCAATATAAAAATTTGGAATGATTGTGGCATATGCATAAAATTTCAGATGTTTTACATCTACATACTCTACATTCCTTTTGTTTTTTCCTTCCCTCCTAAGAACTGTATTCCCTTAATGATAATTTACTTTAATGTGTATTTTCATCAGGTAACTGATTTATTGTAATTTCATGGATTGCTCTGTCGCTTACATCTTACTTGCTTATACATTTGACTGGATTGTAAAATATTGTATATTCTAACATCCATCAATCCTGTTATTATTTTACTTTATACTAATTTCATTAATGTTTTTAAGTAATACAATCAAGTGTAGAACTGTTAATACTTCAATTTCATAATCTGGCTACACAGAAGTGTTTAATGGCAAATTCTTTGGATTAGGTGAAGACTGTCATCTTTGGCTTGAAGTTCTTTGACTTCTATTTCTATCCATGTTGTCCTATTGTCAACAGGCCATCATGTTTTAATCTTGCTACATGCCATCATGTTTTAATCTTGCTTTTATTAGTATTTATGGTTTTCAGTGGTAAAATATGTCAAAGCATGTATGACATATGATACAAGTGCGATAGGTTTTGTGAGTATTTCGAGTGATTTCATGATTTTCCTGTTTTGGCCTTATTACGTTTCGCATTGTCACATTGTCCAATTTTGTATGCTCCACAACTGCCATTGATGATACTTTAATACCAAAACTATTAGCAGAATAAATGACATTATCATAGACAACACAGTATTTTCATTTTGTAAAATTCTTTTAACATATATATGACCTGTGACTTATAAATGAAGTGTCGTGTCAGTACTACAAATCGCAGCTTAGTCCTGTGTTTCATGACAGCCAATGAACATTGCATGGAACAGATTTTCCATTTTTCATTTTAAATTAGTTTTGTCTTCTGTCTTCTTATTCTCCTTTTTCTACTTCTTCTCTCATGCATTGGGCCATGCTTGGCCTGTTGCAGCTACATTCGGTCTTTCCATGTTTTTGTTCATGTTCCGGTGCATCTTTTACCCTGCAAAATATATGGCCGAAAACGTATTTCACTCCTCCATTTTCAACAAATGAGATATCCACTTTTTACTATTCCATTCAACCTTTACATTTACTTTGAATATTTTTAATTCCTTCCTGATCCATTCCTTCATAATAATACTTTCTCTAACCTGCTATTTTCCTGAGGAATTTCATCTTCTTGGCCTGTAATCCTATTTTAATTCGATTGACCAACATTCATACAGCTTGGTTGGTGCCAACGTAATTAACAATATTTTGGATGGATCTTCTAATGGTGCAGTTTAGGTAATTGTACTTGTCTATTTTGTTTTTTCTTTTATCTAGAGCTCTTCTGTACATTGGCATAGTCCCTACAAATTAAAATCTATATACTTGCTCTATGATGATATTTTTATGCTTACTGGGCTTTCTGACAGAATGCCATGGCTTTTGCTTTCTGTATGAAAACTAACTGTTCATAAGCAGCTTTCTCTAGTCCACCTTCACTGTTCAAGGTTAAAACTTGATCATCTGCAAATATTTGTAGCTTCGTCATTACATAATCATGTTAGTTAAAACCCTGTATGTAACATTGTGAGCTATGAACAATTGTTCATCGCTACTCTTCTTATGCAACCTTTTTGCTGTCCACATTCTGGGTGGAGGACGTATGAACCAAAACAAGAACAAATTGCCTAGTAAATGTGGGCTGTAAAATGCATGCTTTAAAAGATGTACCAACACTTGATCAATAGAAGATATGTGTTTCACAGTAGTGAAAACGAACTAGCTCTCACAACTATTGCGGTAGGCAGTCTATACCCCATATTCAATAGACATTTTTTCATGATTCATTCCACACTACTACCTCGCAAAAATTGGAAAGCAACAGATTACAGTAGGAGAGGCCTTTTTCACAATATCGAAGGTGATGAACTGCTCATAGCTCTTATTATACATACTTCATAGGTCAATGTTTATTAGACCTTTTTGCTTAGGATTATCGCTCCCATCATGTTCCTCAATACTGACCATTCCTCTTGGGATATCCTGTATATTAAAGAGTAGTGGCGAAACACTGCAACCTTGTCAGTCTCCTAAATTGGTATTCTCTGCTGTCAAATTACTGATCGATCTCACTCTTGCCAGCTTTTTCAAAAATCTTTGAAAAGGTTATGTTCAAGTGTCTACTTAAGCACCTTAGTGAAAATAACATACTTTCAAAGTCACAGTTTGGGTTTTTAAGGGTTCTGATATTGAGAAGGCTATTTACACTTACACTGAAAATGCCCTTAATTCACTAGACAACAGATTAGAGGCAACTGGCATATTCTGTGACCTGTCAAAGGCTTTTGACTGTGAATCACAGCACTCTTTTTAGTAAATTAAAATATTATGGCATTACTGGCAATGCTGCAAAGTTGTTTCAGGCATATCTTACTAATAGAATACAAAGGGTGTCATTACATAACACTTCAGCAGCAGGCAATCAGACATCATCTGACTGGGAAGAAATTACATATGGTGTTCGTCAAGGTTCCATACTAGATCCATCACTTTTTCTTGTGTATGCAGGTTGGTCCATTGATAGTGATCGGGCTAAATATCTCACGAAATAAGAATCAAACGAAAAAACTACAAAGAACGAAACTCGTCTAGCTTGAAGGGGGACACCAGATGGCGCTATGGTTGGCCCGCTAGATGGGGCTGACATAGGTCAAAGGGATATCAACTGCGTTTTTAAAAATAGGAACAACCATTTTTTATTACATATTCGTGAAGTACGTAATGAAATGAATGTTTTAGTTGGACCACTTTTTTCGCTTTGTGATAAATGGCGCTGTAATAGGCACAAACGTATAAGTACGTGGTATCACGTAACATTATGCCAGTACGGACGGTATTTGCTTCGTGATACATTACCCATGTTAAAATGAACCGTTTACCAATTGCGGAAAAAGTCGATATCGTGTTGATGTATGGCTATTGTGATGAAAATGCCCAACGGGCGTGTGCTATGTATGCTGCTCGGTATCCTGGACGACGTCATCCAAGTGTCGGGACTGTTCGCCGGATAGTTACGTTATGTACGGTGACAGGAAGTGTTCAGCCACATGTGAAACGTCTACCACGACCTGCAACTAATGATGATGCCCAAGTAGGTGTTTTAGCTGCTGTCACAGCTAATCCACACATCAGTAGCAGACAAATTAGGCGAGAATCGGGAATCACAAAAACTCCGGTGTTGAGAATGCTACATCAACATCGATTGCACCCGTGGCGTATTTCTATGCACCAGGAATTACATGGCGACGACTTTGAACGTCGTGTACAGTTCTGCCACTGGGCACAAGAGAAATTATGGGACGATGACAGATTTTTCGCACACGTTCTATTTAGCGACGAAGCGTCATTGACCAACAGTGGTAAAATAAAACGGCATAATATGCACTATCGGGCAACATAAAATCCACGATGGCTACGACAAGTGGAACATCAGCGACCTTGGCGGGTTAATGTATGGTGCGGCATTATGGGAGGAAGGATAATTGGCCCCTATTTTATCGATGGCAATCTAAATGGTACAATGTATGCTGATTTCCTATGTAATGTTCTACTGATGTTACTACAAGATTTTTCACTGCCTGACAGAATGGCGATGTACTTCCAACATGATGGATGTCGGGCACATAGCTAGCATGCAGTTGAAGCAGTATTGATTAGCATATTTCATGACAGGTGAATTGGTCGTCAGGGCACCATACCATGGCCTGAAGGTTCACTGGATCTGACGTCCCTGCATTTCTTTCCGTGGGGAAAGTTGAAGGATATTTGCTATCGTGATCCACCGACAACGCCTGACAACATGCATCAGCGCATTGTCAATGCATGTGCGAACATTACGGAAGGCGAACTACTCGCTGTTGAGAGGAATGTCGTTACATGTAGTGCCAAATGCATTGAGGTTGACGGACATCATTTTGAGCATTTATTGCATTAATGTGGTATTTGCAGGTAATCACGCTGTAACAGCATGCGTTCTCAGAAATGATAAGTTCACAAAGGTACATGTATCATATTGGAACAACCGAAATAAAATGTTCAAACGTACCAACGTTCTGTATTTTAATTTAAAAAACCTATCTGTTACCAACTGTTTGTCTAAAATTTTGAGCCTTATGTTTCTGACTATTACAGCGCCATCTATCACAAAGCGAAATAAGTGGTCTAAAAAAACATTCATATTTCTTTACATAATACACGAATATATAGAGAAAATGAGGGTTCCTATTTTTTAAAAAAACGCTGTTGATATCCGTTTGGCCTGTGGCAGTGCCATCTAGCGGGCCCACCATAGCGCCATCTAGTTTCCTTCTTCGAGCTAGACAAGTTTCGTACTTTGTAGTTTTTCCGTTTGACCCTTATTTCGTGAGATATTTGGCCCGGTCATGATCAATGGCCCACCCTGTATAAATGACCTGTCATTTATTACATTACCAGATGCCAAATTTGTCTTAATTGCAGATGATACAAACATTGCAATAAATTGTAAATCAAATATAAATTTAGAAAGGGCAGTTAATCAAATTTTTACTGACATTAATAAGTGGTTCATAGCCAATTCACTGTCATTAAACTTTGAAAAGTCCCACTATATGCAGTTCAGAACTTCCAAGAGATTTCTTTCTAGTGTGTGTATAAAACATGATGACATGGAAATAGGAGAAGTTGAGAACATAAAAGTCTTGGGATTACAACTTGGTAATAAATTCAGTTTGGAGCAACATACTAACGAACTACTAAAGTGCCTAAAGAAGTCTGTGTTTGCAATGCGAATGATGTTAGACATAGGAGACATTAATATAAAAAACTGGCATATTTTGCTTATTTTCACTCCATTATGTCATATGGCATCATATTTTTGGGTAACTCCACAAACCGTGAAATTTTTTTAGAGTACATAAGTGTATGGTAAGAGTAACATGTAGTGTTCAAAAATGGTTCAAATGGCTCTGAGCACTATGGTACTCAACTGCTGAGGTCATTAGTCCCCCAGAACTTAGAACTAGTTAAACCTAACTAACCTAAGGACATCACAAACATCCATGCCCGAGGCAGGATTCGAACCTGCGACCGTAGCGGTCTTGCGGTTCCAGACTGCAGCACCTTTAACCACACGGCAACATGTAGTGTAAATCCAAGAACATCATGCCGAAACATATTCAAAGAATTGATCATACTAACCACAGCTTCTCAGTAAATATATTCCTTAATGAAGTTTGTTGTAAATAATGCATCTCTTTTTCCAACTAACTGCTTAGTGCACAGTATCAATACTAGGAGTAGAACAATATGCATGAAGATTTAAAATCATTCATTCTTGCCTGGAAAGGAGTCCAGTATTCAGTAATGCATATTTTCAATAAGTTACCAGCAACCATTAAGAGTTTAGTTTCAGACAAGGCACAATTTAAATATAATCTAAAAGAATTTTTGGTGGCCGAATCCTTCTACTCCATCCATGAACTTACCAACAAGTGTAGTAGACCACTTTAATGAAAATTTATTATACTTTAATTTTTGACAATACTTGGTTGTAACAGCCAAGTAACTACCTACTGTGTGAATAATGTACGTATGGAAAGCAGATGTAAGTCTTTAGTCTGTAAATGGTGGAAGTTTAATTTTAAATCTTGTATATAATTTGAATGTTCTTAACTGAGGATCATTGAAATGAATAATTTACTTTTATTTTTGGCAATACTTGGTTGTAATAGCCAAGTAACTAACTACTGTATGAATGATGGGTTTAATGAAAGCAGATGTAAGTATTAAAACTGTAAATATTAGAAGTTTAATTTTAATTTATGTACTTAATTTTACTGTTTATTTACTGAGGATCATTAAAATTAATGACACTCAAGTTTCTCTAATTACATTTTTTGTAATGTGTTTATCTGACATGTTTCACACCCTGGAGGATCCCCTCTTTTATGGGTCTATGGAATGAATAATTAATCTAATCTAATCTAATCTTTCTCATTATCCTCAATTATCTAGACTCTTGTATTATAATAGTTCTGAAACACCTGTACAAGAAGTATTGGTATCCACTTCTCCTTAATATATCCCGAAATAATTGCATATTTACTTTATTGAAGGCTTTTATATGACTCATGAAAGGAGTGGGTGTTTCTTTATTGTTTTCCTCGTGTTTTCTTGAATTTGTTGTAGTTTAAATGTATTTCTGGGTACAACTTCTTCCTTTCCTGAATCTTCTATGTTCCTCTGATAAAAAGCACCCCATTGATGGGTTTAGTCTTTCGGTTATTATTCCAGAGTATACCTCGCATGCCGAATTCAGTGTGCTATCCCTCCATAATTTTGAGGACTTGGTCACTTGCCCTTTTTGAATATTGGTTTTATAAGCGATATCTTTCATTCCTCTGGCATTCACTTCCTGATCCAGTAAAGTCTGAGAAATCTATGGGCCTTTGTTTTACATATAAATCCTACTAAATATTATTTCATCACTCCACTTCTTACACCGTCACTTCCTACTGCATTTCAGTTGTTGTTATAGCTGTATATGCTCCAATTTTTGTATTCAGCGTGAGCAGGATTTGATTATAGGGTTTTCTCATTCTGTACATTCATTTCATCAGTTGACCTTCTTTATGTAATAAGGCAGTCTTTGTTCTTTGTTACAATCCTTAGTACACCCCTAACTTATAGAGGAAATACTAGTTCATACGCGGAAGCAGGGGAAGGGGTTCAAAACATAGTGTCGGAGTTAATGTTCATCACTAGACATTTTCAAGAGGACCCGTTGTGGCGGAAGTTATTGATATAGAGGCTATGCGCCAATGTTTTTGGTTAAAAACCGAAACTCGAGGCAGTTTCTCATGGAGTGAAACCACGTGACACTGTTATCCATCCGTTGTTAGGAGCCGTTTAACACGGCTGCCACTTGGTTCTATTCTATACCAGTAACCTGTGTTCTGGTACTGAGTTTCATTTCGACCTTTCTCTGACCATCATCACTAAATTTACACCACATAGTTCCACATCGAACACAACACTCACATTTTGTGAAGAAAAAGTAACTACACATGTAAGTAAAAGTTCGAAACTTCATTGCCAATTATAGGTGTGGTACCATACCAGGACTCGAACCCAGAACCTTTGCCTCTCACAGGCAATTGCTCTATCAGTTGAGCTATCCAAGCATGACTCGCACGATCTACCCTTACAGCTGCACTTCCGCAAAAGGCAAAGGTTCTGGGCTCGATTCCCCGTCCAAATGGCAGCTTTAATTTGCCAGGAAATTTCAGTCAGTGTATACTCCACAGCAGCGCGAAAATTCACTTTGGAAACAAACCTCTACGTAATGGCTAAGTCATTTATCCGCAATATCCTTTTCTCCAGGAGTGCCTGTCCTGAAAGTTTTGCAGGAGAGCGTCTGTGAAGTTTGTGACATAGGAGATGAGGCACTGGCGGAAGTAAAGCTGTGAGGACTAGTCATGAGTCGTATCTGGATAAACTATATTCTTGTGAATGCAAACTGTACAATTGCATTGTTTCGTTCTTATTCGTTTTTATTACTTCCTTGCATAACGTAACTAATTTAAAAGTTAAGCTCCGGATTAACATTTCTGTAGCAGTCGTAAGTTATTTTATTTCAGCTAATAAATGAAAAAAGATAGCTCAGTCAGTGAGCAATTACCCACGAGAGAGAAAGTTGCTGGGTTCGAGTCCCTGTCTGACACAGACCTAAGATGTTTCAGATTAGTGCACATTCTGCTGCAGAGTGAAACGTCATTCCGCAAATAAATTTTCTAAGACGTCAGGTGAATCTACACAGTGCGATCTCCTGCCCTACACAGGGTGAATCACCTAAAAGTTGCACGACACCAAAAGTACTGCGGAAATGGAAAGTGCTACTGGTGTGCGGTTTTCATAGAATGATTGGTAGTCAGAGGCGCATATCGTTAGCCAATAAACGAGTTGTAACAATACTTTTTTGTGCAAATATACACTTTTCAAATGGAACAATGCCTATGGACATTAACAAACTAAAAATAGGGGAAATTAGGATGTCACTGGTGTTTATTGCAGGATTATAGTACGAGTTGTTGACGAGTTACCGTATTTTGAAAAGTTCCCACACCGACGCTAGTGCAATACCTGTGGCAGCACGCACTAAATAGCACCATAAGTGCATACACTAGTTGTGTGGATTCTCACCAGTAACGAGACAACTGACCATCACAGCTTATGTGCAAAATGACTACCTACAGCTGCAATACACGCTTCCAGTCCGATATTAAACGATTGCTGCAGATGTTTTCTGCATTTCAGCAGAGATATCCGAGGAGGCTGCAGTAATAGGTCGTTACATATCATTGGGCGTAGTTGGTACGCCCTTAGACAGCGTCCTTTAGCTTTCCCCACAGAAAAAAAGTCTACAGGCGTCAAATCCTGGGAATAGGCCGGCCAAGATACAGGTCCTGTGCGGCCAAACCAACGATTTGGGAACAATTCGTGAAGACAAGCTGCTGTACTTCCTATACTATGGGTTGGGCAGATACCGTGTTGGTAATACAGGTTCCTCCTAGTCTGCAGAGGAACGTGTTTGATTCATAATCAAAACGTTTTCGGTTCCGGGTTCGATCCCCGCCACTGTAAAAAATTTTGATAAATAATCAGCATTGGCGGCCGAAGACTTCCGGCATAAGAAGTCAGCCTCATTCTGCCAACGGCCTTGTCAAAGAGGGCGGAGGAGCGGATAGAGGTTTAGGGCACTCTCTTGTCCTAGGGGTGGGAAATTGCCCCTAAAGGCGGAAGAATCAGCAATGATCAACGACATGAGGATGCAGAAGGCAATGGAAACCACTGCATTAAAGACACGTAACGTGTATCCACAGGACATGTGGCCTGTAATTGAAGAAGTGTCATGATGATCTCTCCATTGGCAAAAGATTCCGGAATAGTCCCCCATTCGGATCTCCGGGAGGGGACTGCCAAGGGGGAGGTTACCATGAGAAAAAGATTGAATAATCTACGAAAGGATGCCTCGGGCATGGATGTGTGTGATGTCCTTAGGTTAGTTAGGTTTAAGTAGTTCTAAGTTCCAGGGGACTTATGACCACAGCAGTTGCGTCTCATAGTGCTCAGAGCCATTTGAACCATTTTACGAAAGGATAACGTTCTACGAGTCGGGGCGTGGAATGTCAGAAGCTTGAACGTGGTAGGAAAACTAGAAAATCTGAAAAGGGAAATGCAAAGGCTCAATCTAGATATAGTAGGGGTCAGTGAAGTGAAGTGGAAGGAAGACAAGGATTTCTGGTCAGATGAGTATCGGGTAATATCAACGGCAGCAGAAAATGGTATAACAGGTGTAGGATTCGTTGTGAATAGGAAGGTAGGGCAGAGGGTGTGTTACTGTGAACAGTTTAGTGACCGGGTTGTTCTAATCAGAATCGACAGCAGGCAACACCGACAACGATAGTTCAGGTATACATGCCGACGTCGCAAGCTGAAGATGAACAGATAGAGAAAGTGTACGAGGATATTGAAAGGGTAATGCAGTATGTAAAGGGGGACGAAAATCTAATAGTCATGGGCGACTGGAATGCAGTTGTAGGGGAAGGAGTAGAAGAAAAGGTTACAGGAGAATATGGGCTTGGGACTAGGAATGAAAGAGGAGGAAGACTAATTGAGTTCTGTAACAAGTTTCAGCTAGTAATAGCGAATACCCTGTTCAAGAATCACAAGAGGAGGCGGTATACTTGGAAAAGGCCGGGAGATACGGGAAGATTTCAATTAGATTACATCATGGTCAGACAGAGATTCCGAAATCAGATACTGGACTGTAAGGCGTACCCAGGAGCAGATGTAGACTCAGATCACAATATAGTAGTGATGAAGAGTAGGCTGAAGTTCAAGTCATTAGTCAGGAAGAATCAATACGCAAAGAAGTGGGATACGGAAGTATTAAGGAATGACGAGATACGTTTGAAGTTCTCTAACACTATAGATACAGCAATAAGGAATAGCGCAGTAGGCAGTACAGTTGAAGAGGAATGGACATCTTTAAAAAGGGCCATCACAGAAGTTGAGAAGGAAAACATAGGTACAAAGAAGGTAGCTGCGAAGAAACCATGGGTAACAGCAGAAATACTTCAGTTGATTGATGACAGGAGGAAGTACAAACATGTTCCGGGAAAATTAGGAATACAGAAATACAAGTCGCTGAGGAATGAAATAAATAGGAAGTGCAGGGAAGCTAAGACGAAATGGCTGCAGGAAAAATGTGAAGACATCGAAAAAGATATGATTGTCGGAAGGACAGACTCAGCATACAGGAAAGTCAAAACAACCTTTGGTGACATTAAAAGCAACGGTCGTAACATTAAGAGTGCAACGGGAATCCCACTGTTAAATGCAGAGGAGAGAGCAAATAGGTGGAAAGAATACATTGAAAGCCTCTATGTGGGTGAAGATTTGTCTGACGTGATAGAAGAAGAAACAGGAGTCGATTTAGAAGAGATAGGGGATCCAGTATTAGAATCGGAATTTAAAAGAGCTTTGGAGGACTTACGGTCAAATAAGGCAGAAGGAATAGATAACATTCCATCAGAATTTCTAAGATCATTGGGGGAAGTGGGAACAAAACGACTATTCACGTTGGTGTATAGAATATTTGAGTCTGGCGACATACCATCGGACTTTCGGAAAAGCATCATCCACACAATTCCGAAGACGGCAAGAGCTGACAAGTGCGAGAATTAGCTCACAATCAGCTTAACAGCTCATGCATCGAAGCTGCTTACAAGAATAATATATAGAAGAATGGAAATGAAAATTGAGAATGCGCTAGGTGACGATCAGTTTGGCTTTAGGAAAATTAAAGGGACGAGAGAGGCAATTCTGACGTTACGGCTAATAATGGAAGCAAGGCTATAGAAAAATCAGTACACTGTCATAGGATTTGTCGACCTGGAACAAGCGTTCGACAATATAAAATGGTGCAAGCTGTTCGAGATTCTGAAAAAACAGGGGTAAGCTATAGGGAGAGACGGGTCATATACAATATGCACAACAACCAAGAGGGAATAATAAGAGTGGACGATCAAGAACGATGTGCTCGTATTAAGAAGGGTGTAAGACAAGGCTGTAGCCTTTCGCCCCTACTCTTCAATCTGTACATCGAGGAAGCAATGATGGAAATAAAAGAAAGGTTCAGGAGTGGAATTAAAATACAAGGTGAAAGGATACCAATGATACAATTCCCTGATGACATTGCTATCCTGAGTGACAGTGAAGAAGAATTAAATGATCTGCTGAACGGAATGAACAGTCTAATGAGTACACAGTATGGTTTGAGAGTAAATCGGAGAAAGACGAAGGTAATGAGAAGTAGTAGAAATGAGAGCAGCGAGAAACTTAACATCAGGATTGATGGTCACGAAGTCAATGAAGTTGAGGAATTCTGCTACCTAGGCAGTAAAATAACCAATGACGGACGGAGCGAGGAGGACATCAAAAGCAGACTCGTTATGGCAAAAAAGGCATTTCTGGCCAAGAGAAGTCTACTAGTATCAAATACCGGCATTAATTTGAGGAAGAAATTTCTGAGGATGTGCGTCTGGAGTACAGCATTGTATGGTAGTGAAACATGGACTGTGGGAAAACCGGAACAGAAGAGAATCGAAGCATTTGAGATGTGGTGCTATAGACGAATGTTGAAAATTAGGAGGACTGATAAGGTAAGGAGTGAGGAGGTTCTACGCAGAATCGGAGAGGAAAGGAATATGTGGAAAACACTGATAAGGAGAAGGGACAGGATGATAGGACATCTGCTAAGACATGAGGGAATGACTTCCATGGTACTAGAGGGAGCTGTAGAGGTCAAAAAATGTAGAGGAAGACAGAGATTGGAATACGACAAGCAAATAATTGAGGACGTATGTTGCAAGTGGTACTCTGAGATGAAGAGGTTAGCACAGGAAAGGAATTCGTGGCGGGCCGCATCAAACCAGTCAGTAGACTGATGACAAAAAAAAAAAAAAAAAAAAAAAAATTGAACAGTGGATGTTATATTTCATATGTGTTATGACCCGTGGCTCTACCCTTCATTCGATCCCTGCGAAACCCTACATTTCAGCAGGATAATACACGACCGCATGTTGCAGGTCCTGTACGGGCCTTTCTGGATACAGAAAATGTTCGGCTGCTGCCCTGGCCAGCACCTTCTCCAGATATCTCACCCATTGAAAACGTCTGGTCAATGGTGGCCGAGCAACTGGCTCGTGACGTACGCCAGCCACTACTCTTGATGAACTGTGGTATCGTGTCGAAGCTGCATGGGCAGCTGTACCTGTATACACCATCCAAGCTCTGTTTGACTCAATGCCGAGGCGTATCAAGGCCGTTGTTACGGCCAGAGGTGGTTGTCCTGGGTACTGATTTCTTGGGATCTATGGACCCAAACTGCGTAGAAATGTAATCACATGTCAGTTCTTGTATAATATATTTGTCAGTGAATACCCGTTTATCATCTGCATTTCTTCTTGGTGTAACAGTTTTAGTGGCCAGTAGTGTACATTGCTAAAACCCCTCGTCAACTCACGACGTACAGCTTGGACTGTAATACAATGGCTAGCAAGTCGCAATGCACTCAAGGAACACATAAGCTCACTGTAAGCAAACATAACAACATCGTACCTAACAAGTAGGCAAGTTTAATGGCAGAAACAAGTGTCGGTATGGGAACTCTTCAGAACACAGTATCTTGTAAACGACTTGCGTTAGAATCCTGAAACAAACACTCAGTGACATTCTCATTTACCCTACTTTCAGTTTTAGGGACCTATGGCCTCAGCAGTTTGGTTCCTTAGGATTTCACACACACACACCAACTTTCAGTTTGTTAACGTCAATAGGAACTGTTCCATATAAAAAGTGTATGATTGCACAAAAATACACGTTCCAAGAATTATTGCAGTCTGTTTATTGGCTAACAATATGAGCCCCTGATTACCAGTACATTTTGTGAAAACCAAACACTAATAGCACTTCCCATTTCCGCACTATTTACGATGCAGTGCAAGTTTTAGGTGATTCTCCTTGTACACACTGCCTAATAAAAAAATGAAGCACCCGGAGGACTTGGGCGGCTGTGAATGTAGCGCCTTACACGAAGACACTATGGTGGGTATGTAAATTATTCTCTGTGACAGGTGGATTGGCCACCAGAGCTCGTGTCTGTAGATGCAGGATCTTGCCTTGTACTACACAGAGCCACCCAAGGATTCACTTTGATCGTGTGCCTAGAAACGCGCGTGTCATTTCAGAACGTTATTTGCTTTTATAGGCCACGTTCTCAGACCTTCCAAGTAACTTTGGGAACCAGTAAGTTCACTTGGTGTAAACCATATAGTGCAGTTTTGTAATTTTAGCTTAGTATTATCAGATAGGCAGATGCGTTCCATGTTTGTGTTTTAACTGCGCAAATTAACGTGTTCATTTAAAACTTGTTTCTGTTTACTTCTTCAGGCAATCGCATTTTGAGTGTTGTACAGTTCTGCACTTTAGGATCCACAGCTAGGACCTTGCCTTTTCAACGTGTCCCTTAATCCGTTTGCTCACGATAATTCATCTTGGGTCTTAAAAGTGTGTCTGTCTCCTAATTAATTTTGTGAGTCAGGTCAACAACTCTAAACACACGAGGCGTTTTGCATAAAAAGATAGTATTTTTGCAAAAGCAACAATCAATATTAAACACTACAAGACAAGCATCGTAATGAAGCCAAACGCTGTGCCACAATTCTGCAAAGTATTAAATATTCCTTTTGTCTTAAAGGATAAAGTCAAGCATTGACTAGACAGCCTTGAACAAAAATACGTCACAGAATACATTGTAACCCGTAGTCAATGGGCAACGCCAATCGCGGTAGAACAAAAACGGTTTAGTGCGTTACAGGCATGTGGACACTTTAAGGTGACAGTCAGTGTACAGTCCATAATGATTCTTATCCAGTTCCGAAACCGGAAGAAGTAACGTATAAATTAACTGGCTGTATATTTTGTAAAACTTAAATTCAGGGAGGCCCACAAAGACATTTTTGTCCTGAATACTACGTTCCTGTACAGCAAGTTCCTTCCAGCAGTACTTAGAACAATTAATTACGAAAACTGTGCACGTTGTGAACAACCTGATGACTCCTGAAAAACTGTTACATAATGTGCAATCTGTTTTTAAAATTTTAGAAGCAGCAAATTTAAAATCTAGCAGAAAAGGTGCATGCTCTGCCACCGTGAAGTACAAGTACTTAAGACGCATTCTGTCATGAACTTGTAAAACCTTCCGAATCCTTAAGACCTCAAGCAATTCCATGAAGCATTAGACGGACTTAATTTCTACTGAAAGTTTATTCATTATGCCGCACCCATAAGTGCACCGGTTAACAAACGGTAACACAATGGCACACTGTAGATTTAGGGTAGTGAATGTCAACATGCATTCGACAAATTAAAACAAAGTTTTCTTGACACTAAATGTCTCACGGCATATGATCTAAATAAAATTTTAACGATTGCAGCAGTGTTACCTCCGAATACAGAATTGGCGTTGCTTTGCCACAGAGACATCATGGTTTTGAATGGCCAGTAGTGTACACATAAAAACACTGACACTCACACTGAGAAGGGAGCTCCTGAAATTATCTCCACTGTCGAAAAATTTCGCTACAAACCACAAAAATTTAATGGCTATATTTGGACAAAATAAGCAGCTTGACGATTTCAGTGTTGAGCACTACTTTTATCGAAGTACGCCAATGAAATAAGTGTCAGGTCCATAGATGAAAATACGACCAGTGATTTACTATCACGAACCAGTGATTTACCATCACGATTGTCGATACAGCAGGATAGAAATTATACTTACTCTGCTCACGTATGTTTTGCATCAGATTTAATCAGTTAAGACATTTGGATAATTCCCCATAGAATTCTAATTTTATTGCAAGGCTTGTGCCAAAGCACCCAGTATTACCAAAGATTAGCTGAGAAACGCGTTGTTGTCCAGGTCAGAATATATGGCATTAGTACAATTTTGGATATGAGATGCCGGCCGGAGTGGCCGAACGGTTCTAGGCGCTACAGTCTGGAACCGCGCGACCGCTACGGTCGCAGGTTCGAATCCTGCCTCGGACATGGATGTGTGTGATGTCCTTAGGTTAGTTAGGTTTAAGTAGTTCTAAGTTCTAGGGGACTGATGACCTCAGAAAAGTCCCATAGTGCTCAGAGCCATTTGAACCTTTTTTTTTTTTTTTTTTTGGTATGAGATGCATGCACCGACGATACAAGTCTCCAAGACTCAATATGATAGCCATGCTATGTTTAGCTCCGGTCCTGGTTAAGTGCTACCGTAATGAAGAACGTTGTGGTTTTTGGAGTCAAGTTGTTGGTTCGCATCCCGTTACCTGCAATTTTAGTTTTTCAAGTTAGCGTTGTTAACACGTTCTGTTACATTCTTATGAAGTATGTTCTGCAATACTGGAGGTTATTTACATTCAGTGTGACCTGAGAAGGAAGGATGAAATAAATATTTAACGATGTCCGAGGTTGTGGTTAGGCAGCAACCTAAGAGGACAGCATAAATTGCTGCGACTGAAACGAACAACAATAAAATTCATATTCTTCCTTCTCTCAAATATTTGGCTCTTTATTTCCGAATACGTGCTGCCTTTCGAGTGTGCTTAAGCAGGAACCTGAGAGGACAGTTTAAATTCCTGCGAGTGAAACGAGGAGCAATAACATTCAGATTCTTCCTTGCCACAAATATTTCGCTGTTTATTTCGATTGTGTGGCGTTTTCCGAGGGCGTGATTACACAAGAACCTAAGACCTAAGAGCACAGCTTTCACTGCTGCGCCTAAAACGAGCTGCAATAAAATTTTTATTTTTTCTTCTCACAAATATTTGTCTCTTCATTTCCGAGTATATAGCGACTTCCAAGTGTGTAGGTAGTCAGGAGCCTACAGGACGGCGTAAAGTGCTGCGAGTGAGTGGAGGAGCAATAATTTTAGTATTCTTCCTTGTCACAAAGTCTATAGCTGACCTCGTGGTCACAGATATTGCGCGTGACGTCAAAATAACGCCACGTTTGCGGGAACTGTTGTGAAACGAGCATTATCCGCAAAGTTTGTAATTCACAGAATATATAGATTTTCCTAAGAGTATTTGTTGGTCCGTATTTTGTACATTTTTGGTCGCTACACTCATCGACTGCCAAACTCCCATACTAAATCGTAACTGTTTAGCACCACAACATCGATTTGGGGAAGGGGGGGGGGCAATAGGTGGTCAAGGAGAAAAGTCTGTCAGTACGTTCACACACAATCCTTTTGTATACAGGCACAGGGTTATTTGGTAAGCGTGATAGCGTTACGGAAATGTTTAGCAAACTCAAGTGGCAGACTCTGCAAGAGAGGCGCTCTGCATCGCGGTGTAGCTTGCTGTCTGGGTTTCGAGAGGGTGTGTTTCTGGATGAGGTATCGAATATATTGCTTCCCCCTACTTATACCTCCCGAGGAGATCACGAATGTAAAATTAGAGAGATTCGAGCGCGCACGGGGGCTTTCCGGCAGTCGTTCTTCCCGCGAACCATACACGACTGGAACAGGAAAGGGAGGTAATGACAGTGGCACGTAAAGTGCCCTCCGCCACACACCATTGGTTGGCTTGCGGAGTATAAATGTATATGTAGACTTACAGGCAGTTACCATTGTTAGCAAAGTGGTTATCGCCAAGCGAGAACATGCCTCGTTTTCCTTTCAGTTCTTGCTCTAAGGGGGAAAGCAGGCTACGAGTTTGTTGATGCACAAAAGTCTAATAGTAAATCAAAACTTAAATATATATTTCTAAAACTGGCACTATTTTTACAATGTGGAGCCGGTACGTCGATATTTTTCCGTCGGTTTATAGATACTTTTGCTCGATATATCGAGGGACGATAGCGTTACTTTTCAAATATCGATATATAGGATTCGCGATATTTTAAAAAATATCAACAGAGAGACGCCACCGGCCAGGTAGTCTCCAGTTGTGGCACCATATCCTGTACGTCGCAACATAGAGGTCGTTGGTAAACAGGAACCTATTTATGCTTCCGCCATAAGACTTACAGAAAGTGCGCTCCATCCGTCAGTAGGTAGGTCAGTCGTCGCACAGACCACTGACACCAGCAACTACATCCTGCCTCGACAAAATACATCGCAGGTAGACATCCTTCCAACCTTCGTGGATTAATGCAGACGACACTGTCACAGTTGGCCAGTTCATCGCCGGCAGCTATTAAAGAGTGATCGTCGGACAGTAAACGTCTAATGTCAAAGTATTATTCAAACTTGAGCCGGAAATAAATAATTACAGCAGTCCAGATCTAGCTTCTTTAGATTAGATATTTCTGCTTCACTGTGTTGAGTTATATTCGTGTGTAGGGCTTCAGCTACAGTGCCAGGCACCATTCGTCACTCAAAGCTAGTTATTTATGTGTAACTCATTTTAATAAATGCTTATTACTTGTTTCATTTTGCCGTGTTACCATATCAGTTGCCAACTTATATGCCGCAGCAACTGTTGTTTTCTCGTATTGGGCTCGCTTTCTGCTACCTTGAATGTTGAGCGCCACACATTCATCGGTGAATGCAACACGTGTTGCTCCTTTTGGAGGCTCATGTCCTAAAGTAATTCGCTCAATATTATCTGGCTCAATTTGGCTGTACTCCAGTACCATTATTTTTCATTTTTTGATGTTCATTTTATAGCCTGTTTCCAGTGCACTATGAATCTTGCAAGTCCATTACCGTCTCTGAGACAAATACAGCGTCGTAGGTAAACTATAAAGTTTTATTTCTTCTCGTTTAACTTTAATTCCTTCTCTAAAATTCTGCTTGTTTGTTGCTTGCTCTGTGCACAAATCGAATAAAATGGTTGATAGGCAATTATTGCAGTCTGGTTTTTGTATAAGTTTTAGGTTAGATGTCTTTTTGTATCTAAAGAGCGCTGACCTGTGACTCATAGAAAAATCACACGCAGTTATAAGAGTCAAACGATAGGAAACAGAGTATAAAAGCGACATCCACAGCATCATATTCACCCAACAAATTACTGTCATCCAAAATTTCATCAATAGGAACCAAAATAACCGTATATAAAACTGTAGAAACATCAGTATCACTAAATGGGTCATAAATATGGACAATATATACAGGGCTATTACAAATGATTGAAGCGATTTCATAAATTCACTGTAGCTCCATTCATTGACATATGGTCACGACACACTATAGAAACGTAGAAAAACTCATCAAAGTTTTGTTCGCCTGAAGCCGCACTTCAGGTTTCTGCCGCCAGAGCGCTCGAGAGCGCAGTGAGACAAAATGGCGACAGGAGCCGAGAAAGGGTATGTCGTGCTTGAAATGCACTCACATCAGTCAGTCATAACAGTGCAACGACACTTCAGGACGAAGTTCAACAAAGATCCACCAATTGCTAACTCCATTCGGCGATGGTATGCGCAGTTTAAAGCTTCTGGATGCCTCTGTAAGGGGAAATCAACGGGTCGGCCTGCAGTGAGCGAAGAAACGGTTGAACGCGTGCGGGCAAGTTTCACACGTAGCCCGCGGAAGTCGACGAATAAAGCAAGCAGGGAGCTAAACGTACCACAGCCGACGGTTTGGAAAATCTTACGGAAAAGGCTAAAGCAGAAGCCTTACCGTTTACAACTGCTACAAGCCCTGACACCTGATGACAAAGTCAAACGCTTTGAATTTTCGGCGCGGTTGCAACAGCTCAGGAAGAGGATGCGATCAGTGCGAAACTTGTTTTCAGTGATGGAGCAACATTTTTTCTTAATGGTGAAGTGAACAGACACAATGTGCGTATGTGGGCAGTAGAGAATCCTCGCGCATTCGTGCAGCAATTTCGCAATTCACCAAAAGTTAACGTGTTTTGTGCAATCTCACGGTTTAAAGTTTACGGCCCCTTTTCTTCTGCGAAAAAAAGTTAGAGGACACGTGTATCTGGACATGCTGGAAAATTGGCTCATGCCACAACTGGAGACCGACAGCGCCGAGTTCATCTTTCAACAGGATGGTGCTCCACCGCACTTCCATCATGATGTTCGGCATTTCTTAAACAGGAGATTGGAAAACCGATGGATCGGTCGTGGTGGAGATCATGATCAGCAATTCATGTCATGGCCTCCACGCTCTCCCAACTTAACCCCATGCGATTTCTTTCTGTGGGGTTATGTGAAAGATTCAGTGTTTAAACCTCCTCTACCAAGAAACGTGCCAGAACTGCGAGCTCACATCAACAATGCTTTCGAATTCATTGATGGGGACATGCTGCGCCGAGTGAGGGAGGAACTTGATTATCAGCTAGATGCCAGATCACTAAAGGGGCACATATCGAACATTTGTGAATGCCTAAAAAAACTTTTTGAGTTTTTGTATGTGTGTGCAAAGCATTGTGAAAATATCTCAAATAATAAAGTTATTGTAGAGCTGTGAAATGGCTTCAATCATTTGTAATAACCCTGTATAAGGCTGCAAAAAGAAGGATAAAGGTTTTCGAAAATAAAATCCTGAAAAAGGTATTGGAAAAAATTTGAGAGGGAAGAGAAAGCCAGAAGAAAGAACGGGGAGCTCTGGGAGTTGTGCACTGATGTGATAAAAGTCACGGAATCCTCCTAATAGCGTGTCCGACGTCCTTTGCTCGGCGTAGTGCAGTAACTCGACGTGGTATGGACACAAGTTGTTGCAAGTCCCTCGTAGAAATATTGAGCCATGCTGCCTCTATAGCCGTTTATAATTCCCACAGTGTTGGCGGTGCAGGATTTTGTGCACAAACTGACCTCTCGAGTATGTCTCATAAATGTTCCGTTGGATTCATGTCGGGTGATCTGAGGGGCCAAATCATTGTCTCCAGTTGTCCAGAATGTTCTTCAAACCAATAGCAAACAATTGTGGCTCAGTGACATGGCGCATTCTCATCCGCACAAATTCCATCGTTGTTTAGGAACGTGAAGGCATGAATGGCTGAAAATGGCCTCAACCAAACATAGCCAGGACCCAGTCCATCCCATGTAAACCACGCCACACCATTATGGAGCCACCAGCAGCATTCACAGTGTCTTGTTGACTACTAGGGTTCTCGAACCCTACCATCAGCTTTTACCAATTGAAATCGGGACTCGTCTGACCAGGCATGTTTTCCAGTAGTCTAGTGTCCAACCTATATGGTCACGAGCCCAGGAGAGGCGCTGCAGGCGATGTCGTGCTGTTAGCAAAGGCAATCGCGTTGGTCGCCTGCTGCCATGGCCCATAACGCCAGATTTGCCACATTCACCGAACGGATACGTTCGTCGTACGTCCCACATTGATTTCTGCGGCTATTTACATCAGTGTTGCTTGTCTGTACTGACAATTCCACGTAAATGCCGTTGCTTTCCGCCGTTGAAACTTGGCCGTCGGCCACTACGTTGTCAGTGGCTAGGGGTAATGTGTGAAATTTAGTACTCTCGTCAAATTCTTCACATTGTGGATCTCGTAATAGTGAATTCCCCAATGATTTCCAAAATGGAATGTCCAATATATCTTTCTCCAACTACCATTCCGCTTCCAAAGTCTGTTAATTCCCGTCGTGAGATCACAATCGCGTTGAAAACCGTTTTAACATGAATCACCTGAGTACAAGTGACGGCTCCTTCAATGCACTGCCCTTTTATACCTTGTAAACACGGTACTACCGCCATCTGTACACGTGCATATCGTCAACCGATGAATTTTGTCACCGCAGTGTGAAAATATAATGAACCAGATACTGTTGTGGAAGCCAAGAAAAGGATTCTTAGGTGGGCCAGGCACTTCTATAGAAGAGAGGAGGGACCAGGCTTAAGAAAAGTGTCAGAGAAGAAACCCGAATGGTACTGACCTTTGGTAAACCGAAAATAAGATGGCCATGGGCAGAAGGGAAGAAGATGTCAAGGACAGAACTCTGTGGAAAACGCTGAAGAGCCGACAGCAGTTTGTGGGACTGAGATAAACCTTTGCTTCCTTTATTTTATCGCTGATAGCTTCAGAATCTCAAGCAGCTATTTGTGTAGATACATGCAACTCACCTGTAAACTACGCCTGCCTTAATTCTCATAAAATTACGCAGTATTCAACAATGCGTCTTTCATAATTCAATATGCGTCCTTCATTCATTCTGTTCCCTTTGTCATCCATCGAACTTTCATTTGAAACTTCACATTTTTACACGTACCTACATGCTTCCCTGATACAATCTTTGGTTACTTTTTGAATGCTTCCCAGTTATGTTTTTGTTCTGTTACTTTAAATTTATTGATCACATTCCGCTAGAAATTAAAACTGTATCCGCCAAACCATGCTATTTTTCGACATGTCTTTTTTCCCAAGCAAGATTTAATCTGTTCGTACATTTCTCCTAATATTAATATGTTGTAAGCAGGAGTATCACATTTTAGGGAAAAAGTACGAATTGACTGATTCTTTGAACCGTGCCCGAGGCATGTTAGCGAAATTAAGAGGAATAGTGATGAAATATTAATTATTACCTCGATAATATTGATTTATATAGTCAATTTTTTATTTGTTTGCAGGAATACACCTGCAGTTTTTGCAAACATTTATTTTTTCAAGTTAATAATTAAGCCTTCAGGACTACCTGTAATAAGTTGATTGATGCTACCTACAAATAGGTAAGGTCCGATAAAGCTCGAGTTTAATTTCTTGGCAAAGTTTTACCGCCAATAATCCATACATATTATAAACATGGATGTTTGTGCTATTCCACATTTCACCATTCGACAAATTTAGCCAAACTGGGTACATTGACCCCTTACTGTCAGGCAACAATCTCTACAAGAGTTAGAACCACCTGCCTGTAATAGTTCCGGAAATATGCCGTCATAAACAATGATTTATTACTTCTATGATACAAACTCTATTCGTAATTCGCAGACAGTATCCGTATACAGAACTGGATGCACCAGCAAAAATATGTCATGGTACCACACATAGTTCAAGAGATATGACGTCATAAATATTGAGATACGTGAAAAACTGCCACATCATGTATAGTGTTTAAATTTGTTACTTCTTTGCTACGTACTAACCATATTCGCAAAATATTTCGCACACAATATCCACATATGCCGCTAAATGTACCTTATTGTCATTGTACGACACATAATTCAAGAGATAAGACATCATTAACACTGAGATGTGTGAACAAATTCTGCAATATGCATGAAGTTTTAATACATTTATTCTTTACCACTATGACACACATACGGTCGAGTCAGTGCAAGGAAATCCCTGACACATGGTAGCGTTTTTGACAGCATTCAACTGCGAAGCGCAAACGGCTGCAGGCGAAAACGATGTGCACATAGAGGTAAGAGTAAGGGGTTGTCATGACGTAACAAAATTGAAGTCAACCAGCGCCATCTTAGTTGCCCCGAAACATTACTATCCAGTGTTTAGATTGTTTCGAGTCGTTAAAGCTGTTTGAACAAAAATACCACCTTGCGTTGTTTACAGGTGATCTATTGATTCTGATCGTAGTCTAAAGTGTAAGCGAATTACATTTCATCAGGTCCTTTGTTGAAAAGTGTTTCGTCATATGTATAAATACAAATTACCCAGAAGAAATCAAATGAATACTAAAAACGTAAAATGATAGCTGCATGTGGTAATATCCTTCATTGGTTGAACTATTAGGATGTGGAAGATTCTTCGGGTAATCCGAACAGACTTCTTTCTTGATCGCAGATTTTCTCGGCTTCAAACGTTCAGAATGTACACTCCTGGAAATGGAAAAAAGAACACATTGACACCAGTGTGTCAGACCCACCATACTTGTTCCGGACACTGCGAGAGGGCTGTACAAGCAATGATCACACGCACGGCACAGCGGACACACCAGGAACCGCGGTGTTGGCCGTCGAATGGCGCTAGCTGCGCAGCATTTCTGCACCGCCGCCGTCAGTGTCAGCCAGTTTGCCGTGGCATACGGAGCTCCATCGCAGTCTTTAACACTGGTAGCATGCCGCGACAGCGTGGACGTGAACCGTATGTGCAGTTGACGGACTTTGAGCGAGGGCGTATAGTGGGCATGCGGGAGGCCGGGTGGACATACCGCCGAATTGCTCAACACGTGGGGCGTGAGGTCTCCACCGTACATCGATGTTGTCGCCAGTGGTCGGCGGAAGGTGCACGTGCCCGTCGACCTGGGACCGGACCGCAGCGACGCACGGATGCACGCCAAGACCGTAGGATCCTACGCAGTGCCGTAGGGGACCGCACCGCCACTTCCCAGCAAATAAGGGACACTGTTGCTCCTGGGGTATCGGCGAGGACCATTCGCAACCGTCTCCATGAAGCTGGGCTACGGTCCCGCACACCGTTAGGCCGTCTTCCGCTCACGCCCCAACATCGTGCAGCCCGCCTCCAGTGGTGTCGCGACAGGCGTGAATGGAGGGTCGAATGGAGACGTGTCGTCTTCAGCGATGAGAGTCGCTTCTGCCTTGGTGCCAATGATGGTCGTATGCGTGTTTGGCGCCGTGCAGGTGAGCGCCACAATCAGGACTGCATACGACCGAGGCACACAGGGCCAACACCCGGCATCATGGTGTGGGTAGCGATCTCCTACACTGGCCGTACACCACTGGTGATCGTCGAGGGGACACTGAATAGTGCACGGTACATCCAAACCGTCATCGAACCCATCGTTCTACCATTCCTAGACCGGCAAGGGAACTTGCTGTTCCAACAGGACAATGCACGTCCGCATGTATCCCGTGCCACCCAACGTGCTCTAGAAGGTGTAAGTCAACTACCCTGGCCAGCAAGATCTCCGGATCTGTCCCCCATTGAGCATGTTTGGGACTGGATGAAGCGTCGTCTCACGCGGTCTGCACGTCCAGCACGAACGCTGGTCCAACTGAGGCGCCAGGTGGAAATGGCTTGGCAAGCC
Source organism: Schistocerca americana (assembly GCF_021461395.2). Classification (NCBI taxonomy): domain Eukaryota; kingdom Metazoa; phylum Arthropoda; class Insecta; order Orthoptera; family Acrididae; genus Schistocerca; species Schistocerca americana. Next base: position 156,217,597 of record NC_060119.1, on the reverse strand, counting down.
GTTCCACAGGACTACATCCAGCATCTCTACGATCGTCTCCATGGGAGAATAGCAGCCTGCATTGCTGCGAAAGGTGGATATACACTGTACTAGTGCCGACATTGTGCATGCTCTGTTGCCTGTGTCTATGTGCCTGTGGTTCTGTCAGTGTGATCATGTGATGTATCTGACCCCAGGAATGTGTCAATAAAGTTTCCCCTTCCTGGGACAATGAATTCACGGTGTTCTTATTTGAATTTCCAGGAGTGTGTAATATCGTAAAACTTCTTCTGCTTTCCTCTTATGTAGGTCCTAGTTCATTTTAAGTCATTGGATGTTGGTTTTGCTCATTCAGAGTTTGTATCTGAGTTGCATATTTCTCGTTGTTTATCTGCAAATCAAGTTGAGAACGGTCAGGTCTAAATCTGGCACACACTGAACAAGTATCAATTCTGGGGTACCCAAAATTTGTGTTATAATTACTCATAAAAATCATTCGATATTGTTCGTATGACATAGAGATTAGAGGAATTTTCCCTATATATGTGTAACAGCTTTAACTTTCAAATATTAAGTTCATTTGGTAAATCTAACCGTTTGATGTCATGAATGCTACATTATCCGCGGTCTCTCGATGACTGTACATGATGATGCACTTTAGGTACGGTTTCTCCTGTATGTTCGGTCTAGTGTTATGTTTACCTCTGAGCTCCTCACGTGCTTTTCCTGTAGTAGCAAATGCCTTTTCAAGAGTAATAGAAAGTCTCTTGGCGGTGTAAGGCAATGCCAATAATGCTGGTTGTCATACCCGAAAATCCTGTATTCTTCCATCTCTGTAAAATATGTACCTTACAGATATAGGAAAAATCATGACGTACGGCTTCATCTAGGCTTTTCTTTAGCCTTTTCCACTTCACAGGATTTACACGATGAGTACAGTCAGGTGAGTTTTGTGTATCATAGGAAGTCATTTGATTGATTTCCTTCGTTAATCTACTCCTTTCTATAAATGGAATATTCTGAGAAAACCTCAGCCGTAAGCACCTACATTGACACCTGCAACGTGACTCGCGGCCTCTAATCTTTTTGAAGAATCAGAAATACGCTTAACCATTCTTCATTTTTTTTGGTCCTCGTATACTGCACATAACTGGAGTGTTCGCCTTCATTCTCCGGCATTCCGGATTCCTTTATTTCACTAAAGAAATAATTCAATGCATGATGTCGATAACAGTAAGGCGGGTCCTTCTTCTTACCTTACCGAGAAAATCTCCTTTTCCAGTGTACTTTAGATACACAATGTGGCGCAATTTCGTATCGATTTTTGCTTTAGTGCTAAAAATGTAACAATTCGAACTTCGTTTGTAATGTGTGACTGGCACGTGTTATTGGAAAACCAGTAACATGAAGCTACAGCGTTATGAGACGAAACATAAAAGGAGAAGAAAATAGCTCCAAACAGAATATGGATCTTGATCATTCATGATTCTATCTGACAAGAACATTATACCAAATCTGATCATCTGTATGATGAACCTGTGTTTCCCATCATCCTTATACATTGTAATGTCTAGAAAATTTCCCATTTTCTATTCTCCTTCTCAAAATTGAAGCGTATACTCTCGTGCACGTTGGTAAAATGCCAGAGAACTATATCAAATATGTCGTCTTCATCATGGTGTAAGATAATAGTGTTTTCTACGTATCTAAAATACCGGGTGATCTAAAAGTCAGTATAAATTTGAAAACTGAATAAATCACGGAATAATGTAGTTAGAGAGGTACAAATTGACGCACAAGCTTGGAATAACATGTTTTTTTTATTAGAACCAAAAAAAATACAAAAGTTCAAAAAATATCCGACAGATTGCGCTCCATCTGATCAGAATAGCAATGATTAGCATAACAAAGTAAGACAAAGCAAAGATGATGTTCTTTACAGGAAATGCTCAATATGTCCACCATCATTCCTCAACAATAGCTGTAGTCGAGGAATAATGTTGTGAACAGCACTGTAAAGCATGTCCGGAGTTATGGTGAGGGATACGCATCGGATGTTGTCTTTCAGCATTCCTAGAGATGTCGGTCGATCATGATACACTTGCGACTTCAGGTAACCCTAAAGCCAATAATCGCACGGATTGAGGTCTGTGGACCTGGGAGGCCAACCATGACGAAAGTGGCGGCTGAGCACACGATCATCACTAAACGACGCGCGCAAGAGATCTTTCATGCGTCTAACAATATGGGATGGAGCTCCATCCTGCATAAACATCGTACGTTACAGCAGGTGTTCATCAGCCAGGCTGGGGATGATGCAATTCCGTAACATATCGGCGTACCTCTCACCCGTCACGGTAGCAATCACTGACGTTTTGCTGTCCAGCGCCATCTGTCGGACATTTTGTGAACTTTGATTTTTTTTTTTTTTTTTTTTTTTTTTTTTTTTTTTTTTTTTTTTTTTTTGCTGCTAATAAAACCCCATGTGATTCCAAGCATGTGTGTCAATTTTTACCTCTCTATCTACATTATTCCTTGGTTTATAAATATTTCAAATTTATACTGACTTTTTGATCACCCGGTATAACGCACTGTCTAGGATGGCTTGGTGTGTGCTGTGGTTCTCTGCTGGAGGAGGATGAGGTACGCATCGGAGGAAGGTTGGTTCAAATGGCTCTGAGCACTATGGGACTCAACTGCTGAGGTCATTAGTCCCCTAGAACTTAGAACTAGTTAAACCTAACTAACCTAAAGACATCACAAACATCCATGCCCGAGGCAGGATTCGAACCTGCGACCATAGCGGTCTTGCGGTTCCAGACTGCAGCGCCTTTAACCGCACGGCCACTTTGGCCGGCTCGGAGGAAGGTTCGATCTTCTTTATTGTAGCTGCTGCAGCTGCGACGCCGGATTCTGTCCCACTGGGGTTGCTGTGACGTCAGGTTGCGTCACGCTCCAGTGGCCATAGTGCAGGCGTCTTCTGTTGATACGCTGGAGAGGATAGGGATGACTGGGCCCTAACGTTGTACTCCCATGACGTAGTCAGTTTGTACATTGTGTACTTACAGCAGCACTTTGCGTCATAGACAAATAATATTGTTAGGCTCCTAAAATTATTTTATGTTTTCTTTCCAGAGGTGAACCGGTAAACACTAAAATTCGGAATGCCTGAAACAATAATAACTGACCGAGAAATAAATCTTATGTCAGATTTAATGAAGCAGTTATGGCACGTTAAGTAACTTTGGACCAGTGGTTTTTATGCATAGCCAAACGATCGAACGAGGAGGGTCCGTCATACGACTGTAAAAATGCTAAGCTACTACATTAACTCTCATCACAATGACTGTGACTCTACTTCCATGCGTCACAGGAGCATATAATTCAAAAATCAGAGATAGCACAGGGCTATCCTCTTACGAAACAGTTTTTGGTCACACGATGCCTTCCTCTTTTGAGTTTAAGTTTCGGAAGCGGAGAATTTCTCTAAAAGTTTAAAAACTCTATGGCCACGGATGGAAAATATAAACATAAAACCTTTGGAAGGGCAAGACAAATCCCAGAATTCGAAAGCGGTGTTGCCTAAGTATGACGTAGGCCAATGGGTTGTGATGACCAACTGATATCGAAAGACAAAAACGTTTATGACACATTAGCAGGGCCTTTTCATCTGGCAGAAATTACGTCATCTGCTAAGATCAGATTACAAATGGCCTTACTGTTGTTCGCTTCAGTCGTATTCGTCGTTCTAAGGGAGGATAAGAAAGAGTCTGAGAAAAAGGGAAAGATGCGAGAGGTTAGAAAAGAAAAGCAATGCAGTTCTGTAGTTACCCTGACACGTCACTAAACACTTACATCATGAGGAAGGATAATAAACTAAGAACAGGATTTGCTTAATCTTTAGGACACTTGGCTCTACCACAGGACGAGAAGAAGCAACTGCAGTGCCGAACATCGAGCTCTGGTTGGGAGGGGAAAGGAAGACGAGACACTTCGTCATAATAAGCCTTCAGTCTTGTTTAATAGTGACGTAATCCCTCAAGATACAGTATGTTCCATAACAGGTGGTGTCTTGTTTAGACGAAAACCGGACGCCATAATGTCAAATCATCAATGATCCTCAAGATTATTTAGGCACTGGAGAACAAAATTCGGCGGTTAGAGGGGACGTTTGGCAAATTACAATGCGTGATTAATAACTAGAGAAGGTACGGTGATAAACAGGGGAGCATCAGCTTTTGCACCACTACAGAGACAGTTGTGCCATACTACGGAATTAGTCCTTCAAAAGTGCAACTGGCTAGATGCTGGCGGCCGGATCTTGAAAACAGGTAAATGCCATTCCCAGGTCATGTGAGTTTACCTTCTTTTACCCCTAGTTATCTGGAACAGGTTGCACGAAACAAATAATTACAGAAAAAAAACATCTTTTTGGAAGAGTGTGCACCTGCGGCATGTCGTTGCAGAGGCGTTGCAAAGCTGTTTATAATGCAGTCCACTAGCCATCACTGATCGACTTCGCCAGTGGTGTCATTTTGTCCTGGTGGTGGTACGTCACATCTAAGTGTTCTCTTTAATTTTAACCATTACAATGCTATCAATAATTAGTGTGCATCTACATCTACATCTACATCTACATAGATACTCTGCAAATCACATTTAAGTGCCTGGCAGATGGTTCATTGAACCACCTTCACAATTCTCTATTACTCCAATCTCGTGTAGCGCGCGGAAAGAATGAACGCCTATAACTTTCCGTACGAGCTCTGATTTCCCTTATTTTGTCGTGATGATCGTCCCTCCCTAAGTAGGTCGGTGTCAACAAATATTTTCGCATTCGGAGGAGAAAGTTGGTGACTGAAATTCCGTGATAAGCTTCTGTCGCAACGAAAAACGCCTTTCTTATAATGATTTCCAGCCCAAAGCCTGTATCATTTCTGTGACACTCTCTCCCATGTTTCGCAATAATACAAAACGTGCTGCCTTTCTTTGAACTTTTTCGATGCACTCCGTCAGTCCTATCTGGTAAGAATCCCACACCGCGCAGCAGTATTCTAAAAGGGGACGAAACAGTCATAACAATGAGGCGGCAAAAGCATGGGCAGCGAATGCACATATACTTATGGCGGTGTACTGCGTACACAATGTATAGGAGGACTTTTCATTGACGGTCCCGTCATTGGTTATTTACGTGATTCATATGAAAAGGTTTTCGATGTGATTATGGCTGCACGACGGGAATTAACAGATTTTGAACGCGGAGTGGTAGTTGCAGCTGGACGCAAGGGACAAAACAGTTCCAAAGTTGTTAGGAAATTCGGTATTCCAAGATTCACAGTGTCAAGAGTGAAGTTTATTGTACTGCACAAGTCAAAGAGACAGCATGAAATTATTGCGTAGCGTTTTTACACATACGGTGAGTATTTACAGTATTGTTGTTATTTTTGTATTTTTTGTCACGTGATGTTTAGTTGTAATTTTTACATATGCTTGTGTTCCGGACTATTATACAGTAACTAGATGTTTTATGTGCTGTGTTGATATAGTAGGTTGTGGTCCCATATTTTATGCAGACGTGAGACCGTGGTTATGCAGTATAAAGGTAAGAGGGGCGTTCAGTAAGTAATAGAACACTTCTCTTTTCACGGACGATTTTTATTGAAAACATGGTGTTGGTTTTGGTGCGTCGTGGAATATTCCCACTTCAGCCCCTATAGTTCCGACATGTGGCAGCACTATACGTAGCCTACAAAATACCGTCTGTAAGGGAGGTGTATTACAAACAGAGAGCTGGCACTGAGTTTCTTTTGCCGGAAAACCAGGGCATCGCAGATGATCATTGGCGCTTGCAGGATGTCTGAGGAGACCTGACAGTGAACAAAAGTAAAGTGAGTCGTTGGGTGAGGCGTCTGTCATCATCGCAACAAAGTCGCACAACCCTGCCCGAAATCCTGCATGCTGGTGGGTCGCACAAAGCCTCAGCAAATTGAAGAAGTGACATCAACATATTCTTCGCAGCGAAAATGCAAACGAGCTTGTCCTTCTCCATGACAGCGCAAGGTCTCTCACAAATCTGCCACACGAGAGGCAGTCTTCTTCTTCATCCACGCTACAACTGGTATCTCCCTTCTTCCAACTTCTATTCGGCCCAATGAGATGCACTCTGTAGGAAACAGTACGTGGATGTGGGGAGGTTATTGATGCAGCAAGACATTGTCTCCAACACCGACCGACCAGTAGAATGGTACCACGCGGGCATACAGACCCTCTTAGTAGGGTGGTGTAAGGCTGTCGCATTGAACGGAGATTATGTTGAAAAATAGGGTTTTGTAGCCAAAAGAGTGGGGAATAATACTGAGTACTAGAGTTCTGAAGAAATTCAGCCTGATTTCAGAAGAAAATGTTGCATTATGTTGTGAACGTCCCTCAGCAATTAGACAGCCCCATTCCAGTAAGTTATAAACGCAAGCTTCTCCACATCTCTACTTCCTACATTGTCGACATAAATTTTCTCGTATATCAAATTTGAGAGAGCGAACTACCACCTTAGTGCTCTTCTCCTATTTTTGTTTCCATGGCCTCTTGGTTCCCAGGTATTTAGCGAGCTGTGTATGATATGGTTACAAACTACGTATCTGATATGTTTGCACTGAGACTTGATTTCAATACTCTCACCGTTTTTTAGATGCAGATTGTCACTCCAAATAACGTAAACATACAAACATCCACATTCTTCTTTAATGGGTGGTGTAACCACAGTCTAGTATAATCGTGTGGCAGTCGTCGTGATTTTTACGGGATTCATCATTAAGAGATTAACTGTGGGTAAATAACCAGTTAACAAACAAATGCACCAGGCTTTTTTCTGGCATTAAGTGACCGGTTTTCCCCTATAAACGCAACCATGCAACGCAATTGCTGTGATTCGGTGTCTTGCCGTCTTGTCATTGGGGGATGAACGTCCGTTTCTTGCACCTATGAAGTCAATCACGTAATGCAGTTGTTAGGGTTCGGTGTCTTGCCGTCTTGTAATTTAGGGATAAACGCATGTTTTTTGAAAAAAATCTTGCAATGTGCACATGGATTTTCAGTTGGACTAGGTTCGCGACACTTGTGGATAATGAAATTACAACATTAACCATTGCCTTAAGAATTTGGCCTGCAGATTGGCATATCGGGAACAGCTGAGTAATAGGTGATTTAGCCCCACCTGTTTTTAAAAATGATATTAGCAATACGGGAAAGTTAAAACTCTGATTCGGTGAAGACGTGCTGTGTAACACTCGTGTTCACTTCATTTTGGTTATTAATGTTATGTAATATCACGAAAGTTTGAGCTCTGAATATCATGTTATTTCAGAAATAAATAGTTGAATCCTTGAAAATTCTTTTGCTGTTTTCTAGAAACCTGCGATTGTTTTCGTGTTGTTCTTTCATCGAAAAACAAAAATAGTGACATTATGTGTTTACTTATCGGCAATTTGAAAAAAGAAACAAGGTCGCCCATCATATTGCCTCACATCAGTAACTCTGTTTACCTGTTTACTCGTGTTCCAGTGAACTCTTGTGCCTATGACTCATGGCCATGGAACACTTCCTTAAATATTCAGAAGTGTTTTAAAGAAAAAAATCTGTATCTGTGGAAGTTTAAAGTGCGTCTACTTGAAGAGACGCAAGCGCAGTCACAGTCTACATGCTGTGCTTCCTTCGCAGAGGAGAGGCAAAGCAATTATATTTTCATATGATATGTGGGTGACTACACACATGGAGTTTAATATACTGTTCATCTACTGTCGTAGAGTTTTGTGAGAAAATAAGATGTCGAAACATTCACATAAAATTTCAGCTAGATAAAGATTTGTATTTGTGAAAGCGACTGCTGCTTTTTTCTCCAGAAATCAGATTCCCGTCTTACATATCTGTAAGTTTGGATTATGCGATTGGATCAAGGAACTTTCCAACGCTTGGCTTGTTTATATTGAGATGAATTATGTAGTTGTAAAATTAAAATGAGTCTCCATTGAGTAATTTTTCATTTAGTGTTGAAAACTGTATCTAAATATAGTCGTAGGAGTAATGGGATTCAAAGAACTGTCATTATGAGACCAGCTAAAAAGTTACATCCTCCTTCCCATACGTATGAGTACCACGATTCCTCTCATTTTCCACAACTGCTGTCTCTTGGGGTTGTTGAAAACTTTGCTTATTTCGTAAACAAAAAATTAAAATAATATATAAACGACAAAATTTAACACGGACACCACTGTCTCTCATTGTCCAGTACTTGTTTGATGCCTCGGAGGATGGAGGAGACGATAGAGCTACAGATATGTTGACAACGCCTCATGCTCTCTTGCATGGCAAACACCTTATTCCGAAGAGTCTATTGGGTTCGTAGCTCCTGGTCTGGAACTACAACGCCCAATTTTGCTGGATTTAAGTCCGAAGGCTCTGTGGGCCATTACAACACCGGTACTTCAGGTGTCTGTTGAGCCATTTGAAGATTGTGTCTGATATGTGCTCTCCTCTATTATCGTGCACGAAGTGGGAGACGGGCATTTTGTGTACAAGATGGAGAGATCGAACGGTTGACAACATGCATTCTTTTAAAACAGGAGCGTCTGATTTCAAGTAAATCCTGGATGAACGTTGTACCACCCTATTCCGGGCGGGAAGGAGCGCCGGTCCCCGGCACGAATCCGCCCGGCGGATTTGTGTAGAGGTCCGGTGAGCCGGCCAGTCTGTGGATGGGTTTTAGGCGGTTTTCCATCTGCCTCGGCAAATGCGGGCTGGTTCCCCATATTCCGCCTCGGCAAATGCGGGCTGGTTCCCCTTATTCCGCCTCAGTTACACTACGTCGGCGATTGCTGTGCAAACAAGTTCTCCACGTACGCGTAAACCACCATTACTCTACCACGTAAACATAAGGGTTACACTCGTCTGGTGTGAGACGTTCCCTGGGGGGTCCACCGGGGGCTGAACCGCACAATAAACCTGGGTTCGGTGTGGGGCGGCGGAGGGGTGAAGTGGACTGCGGTAGTCGTCGTGGGGTTGTGGACCACTGCGGCTGCGGCGGGGACAGAGCCTCTCCGTCGTTTATAGGACCCGGTTAACATAACATAACCCCACTCTAGCCACAGTCATACATCTCCACGCATCCAACGGCTTATTTTCAGTGCGAAACTTGCATATTTCATCATTTGGATGACTATAACGCCTCATAATTGATGATTACTTAACGAGCCTATTTTTATAACAGCCTTTTGGTCTGCTGCCTGCCTAATTTTAGGCCATCAACTCGCTTACATTCTGCGATCGCTTCAGATAATTTTTACATGTCTGTAGGAATATACTTGCATGTTTGACTCAAGGGAATACACTAACACACACTTAAGAAAGAGATAATTTATTAAATACACTATCCGCCGTAGAATTAAACGCCATTACACTTCCTCGTCCATCTCGATGAGATCTACTATTCTAAAGAAAATCGAACGATGGTAAGATCACAGTTGAATTTAAGTAATTAAACATATTCGGTAGGGGAACCACTGGTCAATTTTGGAGATTGTTGAGTTCATGGTTCTCTACACGTTTGGTTTTTTCGCTTATTAATAAGGCCGGATTCCTGAACTTCTTGTCAGTCATTTACGGACTGAAGGTAAAGGTTCGGTTCCTCATTGTGAAGAAAGGCATGGAGTTTACAGTAGATCCCTTCAACGTTTGTTTCTTGATCAAGATCGACAGCATGTCAGGAAACCAGTTGTCGTAACTCAAATTCATGCTAGGGTCTTTAACGATGTAGTGTATAGGTTGTTGACGAGCTGGAAAGACCTTCAAAAATGTCTTCTGTACAAGGTGATTCACCTGACAAGACACTTGTCATTTTAACCACTTGCAGTGTTATATCCGGTCCTCAAAATTCACGCGCTGGATTTTGAAATACTCTAGCTCGCTACGCGCAATGTATTAGCCACACAGAAAAAATGAACAGAACTGTTATTGTAGGGAATTTAATGCATTTACATTTTGTACTGAAATATATTTTCACTGGAGGCCACGGTTTTCGAGTTATTCAAGAAAAATGTACAAAAGTGACTTCGAAATGCACCTCGACCCCTACACTCATCCCGTACCAGACAGTATTCCCCATACGTTGCTCATGGAACTCCGTCCTACCACTCTACAAAAATTTCCAACTACACGAACTACTCCCGATATTCCACGCTTTTTGTGGTCTGTATTGACTAGACTATTACCCTACGAGCATAGTCGGCTATTTCGTTAACATTGTTAATTTCAACGTGCCCGCGAGAGGAATGAAATAAAAGAATACAAGTTTTGAAAATGTTGATAATTCGATCCCAACTTAACCCTTAGAAGCATAGTATTTTCGTAGTCAGAAGGCCTGACGAATACAACAAAGTTATTGCTTATTTTGTGCTGTAAAAATTCACAAAAGTGTTCCTTAATATTTACACAAACGTCAATTTTACAATTTGTAAGTACTCATCTGAGCCGGTGACGTAATAAGGCCAGTTAATGAAGAGCAAAAACGGTCGAATGTTTGGAATAATTGCTGCAGTCGCATATTTTCGTACAGTGGTAGGAAAGAGTGCCACGAACAACGTACTAGCAATCCTGAGGTTGTGAGCAGGGGTGCGTTTGAAGCTGCTTTTGTACGTTTTTCTTGAATAGCTCGAAATCTGCGACCTCTAGCAAAAACGTATCTTGGTATAAATTTTAACTAAATTACATTTCCCACAGGAAAGTCCTGTTCTTTTTTTCTTTAGGGCTAATTGTCTGCACTTAGCCAGTTATAGAATATGAAAATTTCTCGCGTGGTTTCTGAAGACCAGGCGTAACATTGCGAGTTGCATTAAACGACAGCAATAGGGACAGCTCAATCACCCTATACGTATCGCGGCATCAATCCAGGAGTTGCAACTTTTGTTTGACAAATGGCAGCTGCGCACAGTTTTCCATTAGTGTTGTAGCAAACCTCGACATAATGTGCGAAAATTACGAATCAGCTCTCTGGTTTAAAATAGCTTCATTATACAAAGTTTCGATGAGCACAAGTCTTGCTGTCGAAGTTCCTTACTTTTCTGATACACCACTGGATCCAAGGTTTGCACACATTCACAAAACACATCATAGTGCCATACTTCATGCTGTAAGACAAGTGATCTGCCGCGAATTCGACAGCAGACTGCAGTGCTCACTATTGATTACACTATGCATGACTTTGCACTTCGCGTCTCCTCAGTATTGTAGAACGCAGACAGAATAACTTGGCCCGCACTGGCGCAGACGGTGTAATAGGGCAGAGGATAAAGATAGTGTTGGGGGTTCTGTTGTGTGCGGACACGGAATTGGAGTGGAAATGTAGTTCAGCAGCTAAAGCCTGTTCAGAAGTGGAACTTTTGAACTACAGCTAGCGAGCCTGCAAACGATCATATTAACAGGTTAGTTAGCAAAGTCCAGTAATTGGATAAGACAGTAGTCTCTGACTGCAGTACCGAATACGAAAATCAGCGCGCAATCAGCTGAGACAGCTGCTCCTAAAACCGTCGGCACACAGACCGTGCATTCGAACGCTGAACGTTGAACGTGCAGAATTGCTGACGTCAAAGCCCGGAGAAAGCAAGTTGACGAGTCTTTCCGAACGTGCAGGACTATATCTAGCATTTTAGAAATTCGGAACAAGCGTTTGAACGTAGACCAGTGAGATGGAAGAACGCCACATACGTCAAATGATGCCATTTCTCTTCAGTACAGAGTCGTGAGACGCCATTTTGGCATCAGTCGAAGCCCATATGTATATATCCCGTTTTTAAGGACAGAAATTCGCGGATCTCTCGAAAACCAGTACGATTTGTTGTAATGATGAAAACATCATTATGTGGTTGAACAATAATTGTAGCTAGCATATTATGAAGCATACCATTTCAAGGCAACGGAATATTGAGGGTCCATTAAAAACGCATTGTTCTTGAAACGATTGGTTATAATTAAACATCGGTTAATGACACATATACGAATAAAGCTTTCAGCAGGTGGTAAGCTGCAAACTGTGGCTGGTACGTCCAGTATAGTGAGTAGATGTGGATTTGGTATTGTAGCCACTGATGTGTTTTTCGTTCGTGTCTCACCGGATCCAATTTTTTTTTTTTTTTACTAAACTTCGCGTTTTCTAATAGTTTCTGATACTTTCTTATTATAGAAGAATATTCTGTAATATTCGTTGTTGCCGGCCTAAGTGGCCGTGCGGTTAAACGCGCTGCAGTCTGGAACCGCAAGACCGCTACGGTCGCAGGTTCGAATCCTGCCTCGGGCATGGATGTTTGTGATGTCCTTAGGTTAGTTAGGTTTAACTAGTTCTAAGTTCTAGGGGACTAATGACCTCAGCAGTTGAGTCCCATAGTGCTCAGAGCCATTTGAACCAATATTCGTTGTTATGCAAATATAAGTGCGCTCTTTCTGAAAGTTGAGTTTGTTCGATTGGCTTTATCTACAAGACAGTTTCTACTACTTACAGTGAGATATTATCACTTTCTTGTTTGAAGTTATGGATATTTCACATTTTGTAGAGATTCTGCTTCTGAATAACAACAATGATAAAGTAAGAATAACGTTACGATTTTACTAAAAAGTTAAACTGATGATTAATTTTTATCTTATGTAGAGGACTGTTGTAAATTTGCTTCACGTAGTTTATAATGGAACTTTTATAAGTTGATTTCCTTAGTGACAGGACATGGTACTTTCCTTTGTCCCCTGTACCATGTTCATGGACATTGAAATTTTTATTTATGTATGCTACAGACACAACATGACTGGTATATGCACTAGGCAGGAAATGTGCGTTTTAATAATAGAGAGAGCGTAGGAATTTCAGGCCCGTCCATTCCGTAAAACAGTATGATTTAAGAGCCATTTACAGCCGACAACTGCCGCTAGAGCTCTCTGCGATCGCGTATATCATGTTGAGACATTTGTTCTGTCGCCACAAGTCGTATCGTTTGTGAGCATTCAGAAGCACACTGAACTCGACGCGCTCAACGTTGACGTTGACGTTCGAAAATACGGCTTAAAGGACAACGCACGCAGCTGAGCAGGCGACACCAAACTGCGGCGGCTGCCCCTTCAGAACAAAGAGGTGAACTCATCGAGAGCTGAGAACGACAATGCTTTTCTGCACATGGGCCAAGTTACGTTGTACCAGCTCTACTTCCGTTGGACTTGAAATCTGTGCAGCCCTATTCCATAGGCTGCACACATCTTGTGTAGTTGCCTCTAGCCAATGATAGTAAATAGCTAATTGCTTTACTTCAGTCTGGTTCCTTAGGATTTCCTTTCTAAAATCCCTATTTTACATGTTCCAGTATTTCCATACGAGTACTAAACTTGGTAGCATTAATGTCAACGGCATGGGGAAGAGAAACAATGCAGAATCGATTCAGTTCAAACACTTTTAATGTTCTGCTGCGGTACATCAAACCAATACATGCTAGTACCATTACTGTTACAAAAGGGGCTCAGTATGGCGCCCATTAGTGTCCAGGGTCTAAAAACACAGGATTGCGTTCTGCACAGCGGACGAAACATGTCCATAGGTATGCTGCCTACCTCTCTTGATATGTTGCGCTTCAGATCAGCACATTTCTGAATGTACCCCTGGTAAACCCTGTCCTTCCGGTAGACCAGAAATCACAGGGAGTGAGATCAACTGATCGTACCGGCCAAGCATGTGGAAACGATCAGCTGATAATTCGATCATTTCCAAATGAGTGATGTTCAGTGGGGTCTCATCTTGCATGGAAACTCTTAAGCTGTTTAGTTCAGTGCGTTACTCTCGTGTAGGGTGGGTATGACAAGCTGGCGAAGCATATCGCTTTAACGTTGGCTAGTCACACTGCACATATTTGGTCCTTGAGCGTCAACCTGTTCAAAAAAGAATGGACCGATGATGAATGTAGGCGTGAAGCCACACCATACGGTGACACGTTCACCATACAGAGGAACTTACTGCACAGTGACTGGAGGTGAAGATCCCCACTCTAGGCGATTCTGTGTGTTCGCCTCACCCGTCAGGGAAAAATGAACGCCGGCCGCGGTGGTCTAGCGGTTCTGGCGCTGCAGTCCGGAATCGCGGGACTGCTACAGTCGCAGGTACGAATACTGCCTCGGGCATGGGTGTGTGTGATGTCCTTAGGTTAGTTAGGTTTAAGTAGTTCTAAGTTCTAGGGGACTTATGACCTAAGATGTTGAGTCCCATAGTGCTCATAGCCATTTGAACCATTTTGAAAAATGAACTACGTCTGTCCATAGGATGGTCAAATTCAACCCTTGCGAGAACGTGGGGAGGGAAATCAACACGTCGTTCTGCGTCCTTTGGTGCAAGCTGCCGTACGATACGGATCTTGAAGGGATACCATTTGAGAATGGTTCGAAGCTCCGTGCCGACCACGGGACGTTCAACTGTCGTGACACAGCATGTGCTCTGCCTGACGATCTGGAATTGGGAGAAGCACCAGCGATTTCGTCAACCAAATGTGGTGCAGCCGGTCGTCGACCTCTTTCCGGAACGATACACAGTTCTACTGTTGATTCGAACTTCATCTTGCTCGGCACAGCAGGTGTAGAAAGATGACCCTTCCTAATTTTTCAGCCGGCGCTGTACTCGAAGTGTATCTGCACCATCACTGTCGTTTTGATAATACAGCTTCATCTCCTGCTCCTTTTGTCCAAGCTCATTTTGACATGTCAACAAGTGCACTGCGACTGGTGAGGTAAGTGAGACTATGAATCACGATGACTAATCATGGCTCCTGGCTGCCATATTTGGATCTGGACGGTGGCTCTGGGACGCATGGGAAATCATACTCCAAACATTGGTCTTGTACAGTAATTAGTTCCTGTGTTATAACGTGTTAAATAGGTAAAGTTTAATTATAACCGCCCGATATTCTCGAGTAGCCAAGTCCAATACATTTGTCCCTAGCATTATCACCTCAGCTTCCAGTTTTAATCTAAAGCAGGCAGGTATGGACCACTCACAACTCCTGAGAGTGACGGATAGAGCTTCCAGTCACAACAAGCTCGCTTCATTGGTGTTTTGCACATCGAAATACTTTGTGCAAAGAATGTGCAGTTACTTTGATTAACAACTGCCGCCATTAGTAAACGAACACTAGAATCAGTTTCAACCTTATATGAGTTAGAAGTGATTGTTCTCCTGGCCCCTTGTACGAGGGACGTTCCGAAAGTACGTTTCCTCATTGTTCTTCGCACGGAAACTTCATTGCCTCAAACAAGTACGTCATAGCATCATGGACTTAACACCCCGAACTATTTCTCAACGTAGTCGCCAAAGCCATTGAGACATTTGTCATAACGTGCTATCAGTCTGAAGAAACCACTCTGCTGAAACTCGGTGCCCTGCGATACAAGAAACTGTCGCAAATCCTGCTACTGGTGGAGTGGAATGCTTCCACGTCAATGAGGTGACCTTGGATTCTGAGGTAAAGTGGTGCCCCTATGTCTCATCGCCCGTGATGTTTCTGCACAGGAACTCAGTTCCTTCTCACCTGTACCGCATCAAGTGATGGAGACTGACTGCCATTCTGGCACTCCGCTGATACAGAGTCAGGTTTCTGGGCACCGATCTTGCAAACAAGTTTCGGTAGCCCAACACTATGGAGCATGTGATGGGCCTGAGGACGGCTACTACGCAATGTAGACACCACGCCTGACACCGTTACGCGCTGTCTGCTAATACCAGGACCTGTACTCTAGCAAGGTTCTTTCATTAGTGGACGTGGACTTACACTCACTTCAACCTTCATCCTCCACACTCTACCTTCCCTTCTCTGAACACACGATATCACAGAGCAACCATTTGACGAGACATGACCTCTTCACCATACACAGTCTGTAGGCATTCATTGATAGGGAACACCCTGGTCCCACATGCCCATTCGTAGTGGATGATAGCGCATGCAATTTCATTGGCGACCACGTTGTCTGCAGGTCCGTCTGTCATCGTGATTGATATACTCGTATAACCTCGGGCACCCCGTCTACTATTGCTCTATTTTCTTCGGCGCTTAACCTGTACGTCATTCATCTGCTGGTGTCCCTTCGTCGTCGTACCAGCAACAGGTGTGGAAGGTGTGGATACATAAGGTGTTATTTTATGGCACCTGGTGTACTACCTTCTCTTTCAAATTCAATGACGAAGCTTACATCCGGAACGCCCTCGCAACAGATCGTAGAGCGTTATTGTCAACCACAGTGAAGTACCTGCGTATTGCGTGAACTACTGCGATACTTCTACATCCACACATAAACTCCGTAAGTTACTATACACTGCATGGAGTGGGTGCATCATTCCAAACATTGTCGATTCTCTTTTCTGTTCCATTACTGTAAAGATTGAGGCAAGAATGGTTGTCTAGACGCCTCTGAACACACACTAATCTCCCTTATCTTATTCTCAGCAGTCGTATGTGATATATGTAATGGTGCCAGCGTACACCAGAAGTCTATTGTCGTTCCTGTTTCACAAGAAATGTAAACATTGAAACGATGCTGTAGAACTGGTCACATTAGGGTCTTGTATGTGATTTCCTTTACAGATGTATTTCATTTTTTCAGAATCCTTCCTGCCAGTCTAAATCTTCCACTCGCCTTCTTCACTTTACGTGGATATCCCGTGTCATATAGCTTCTTAATGATACGCCAAAACTCTTACACAGTGTCACGTTCTCAATAGGTTTAACGCTAATAGTATAATTACGTGCTATTGGGTTCTTTCTCTCCTTTTTATACACGCCATTAAAATTGCTACACCAAGAAGAAATGCAGATGATAAACGGATATTCATTGGACAAATATATTATACTAGAACTGACATGTGATTACATTTTCACGCAATTTGGGTGCATAGATCCCGAGAAATCAGTACCCAGAACAACCACCTCTGGCCGTAATAACGGCCTTGATACGCCTCGGCATTGAGTCAAACAGAGCTTGGATGACGTTTACAGGTACAGCTGCCTATTCAGCTTCAACACGATACCACAGTTCATCAAGAATAGTGACTGGCGTATTGTGACGAGCCAGTTGCTCGGCCACCATTGACCAGACGTTTTCAACTGGTAAGAGATCTAGAGAATCTGCTGGCCAGGGCAGCAGTCGGACATATTCTGTATACAGAAAGGCCTGTAGGGACCTGCAACATGTGGTGGTGTATTATCCGGCTGAAATGTAGGGTTTCGCAGGGATCGAATGAAGGTAGAGCCACGGGTCGTAAAACATCTGAAATGCAACGTCTACTGTTCAATGTGCCGTCAATGCGAATTGGAGGTGACCCAGACGTGTAATCAATGGCACCTCATACCATCACGCCGGGTGATGCGCCAGTATGGCGATGACGAATACACGGTCCCAATGTGCGATCACCGCGATGTCGCCAAAGACGGATGCGACCATCATGATACTGTAAACAAAACCTGGGTTCATCCGAAAAAATGACGTTTTGCCATTCGTGCACCCAGGTTCGTACACCATCGCAGGCGCTCCTGTCTGTGATGCAGCGTCAAGGGTAACTGCAGCCATGGTCTCCAAGCTGATAGTCCACGCTGCTGCAAACGTCGTCGAACTGTTCGTGCAGATGGTTGTTAACTTGCAAACGTCCCCATCTGTTGACTCAGGGATCGAGACGTGGCCGCACGATCCGTTACAGCCATGCAGATAAGATGCCTGTCATCTCGACTGCTAGTGATACGAGGCCATTGGGATCCAGCACGGCGTACCGTATTACCCTCCGGAACCCACTGATTCCACATTCTGCTAACAGTCATTGGTTCTCGATCAACGTGAGCAACAATGTCGCGATACAATAAACCGCAATCGCGATAGGCTACAATCCGCCCTTTATCAAAGTTGGAAACGTGATGGTACGGATTTCTCCTCCTTACACGAGGCATCACAACAACGTTTCACAGGCAACGCCGGTCAACTGCTGTTCGTGTATTAGAAATCGATTGGAAACTTTCCTCATGTCAGCACGTTGTAGGTGTCGCCACCGGCGCCAACCTTGTGTGAATGCTCTGAAAAGCTAATCAAATGGTTCAAATGGCTCTGAGCACTATGCGACTGAACTTCTAAGGTCATCAGTCGCCTAGAACTTAGAACTAATTAAACCTCACTAAACTAAGGACAGCACACACATCCATGCCCGAGGTAGGATTCGAACCTGCGACCGTAGCGGTCGCTCGGCTCCAGACTGCAGCTCCTAGAAACGCACGGCCACTCCGGCCGGCAAAAGATAATCATTTGCATATCACAGCATCTTCTTCCAGTCGGTTAAATTTCGCGTCTGTAGCTCGTCAACTTCGTGGTGTAGCAATTTTAATGGCCAGTAGTGTACATTACGTTACATTTATCCACTTTTGTCGGTAACGTAGCTGGTTATGATAACGGTGAGGGGTGTCACCGTATTATGCGCAATAATATTCTTAAATATTTAAAAAAATTTATTAACAAGTAGAGCTAAGGAAGAGGGTCGCTTTAAAATGGTGAAAAGGCACGAGAGTAATAATTGGCACTAAACAGGACATTTCCACGTTAAAAATACATCCAAAACGCAGTAGCAGAACACTTCTAGAATTTTGTTTCGCTTCAGCAGCACGAAGCGAATAATTTAGAGCGACAAGACAAGTCAGTCAGAGTCGGTGTAGCCGTAGGCCCCTGAGGACCTCTGACGGCCGCTGCTGGGCTGCTGTTGCTGCTGCTGCTGCTGCTGCGGCGGCGGCTGCTGCTGTTGCTGCGGCTGCTGCTGGCTGGATGGCCGGCTCTCGCCGGACCGCTCGCCTCGCGGCTCCCTGGACCTGCTCTCCCGGGGACTAGCCCTCTCCCTGGACCTGCGCCTGCCCTCGCGAGAGAAGTGCCTGTCCTCCCTGTACTCCCTGGACCTGCTGTGGCGGGACCTCGCCCGGCTGCTGCTGCGGTGGCCCCGGCGTCGCGACGTCTCCTCGCTGTGGCCTTCGTACCTGCGCCTCCTAGAGCCCGAGTGCCGACGCTCGCCGCGACGTCGGGTGGTGGTCGCTCGAGCAGCCCTCCTCCTCCTACTCGTTCGCGACCCTGCGCATTTACCAAAAGTTTGCATTCAAATGTACGTTAATCTTGCTACTTGGGCTAATAGCACACGACATTAACACGTGAGCAAATCAGTTTGTCACATTAAATTCAAACTCATCAAAAAAGGATGTCTAAAAAATTTTCCAGGTGTGAGCAGGTTAGTACATAAACAGTTAGTACATAAACAGTTTATACATTCCTAAAATCGACGGTATTGGCAATTTTTGTCTCTTATCGACATTGATATTGGAAAGATATCGTTCCCAGAGATTCCAAAACTGTCGAGAGTGTCCGAAATCGGATAACATATGTGTGGCGAGCGTACTGAAAGACCTTCAGTACATACACCATCAGATTATTTGACTTGTCGCTCTAACGAAGTAGGCGAGTGTCAGCAATATGTCTCGTGGTCTTATCGTGGCGTGTTTACCTTCTGCCATCAGGTCAGACGATAGAAATGCCACTTGCACACTTAGAGTAGCAGATTGACGGTGACCAACTTTAAACAGAAATTGATTCATTTTCACACACATTTATTAAAATAATAACAAGCATAAAAATTACTTAACTTGGTTCTGCATGCTATTTACAATTGGCAATCTGAAGTTCCTTTGGTCTTGGTACGTTAATCTTATTCTCACATATCTCTGATACTTGACAAAGTGTCTATACATTTACCTTCATGGCTATGTACAGGAATATGGTAATCTTATTAGGGCGCAGACTGAAACTTGACTAAAGACTGGTACAGACAAATGTAGAACTCGTACAGACTGGTGCAGACAAATGTAGACTGACTAATCGGAGGTCTGTACCTCGCGCGTTGATATATCACTGCGCGAGTGTGATCCGGGAGGAGAAAAGGTTCTATGTTAGCAGCAATCTCATTGGCTGCGTTACATATTAATATGCGGATCGGCGGAAGCAGAATTTGGTCCCTATCTATGGCAGCGCCATCTCGTAGTGCGGAGATGGACGAGCGCTGCGCCTGCGCTGTTGCGCTTAGCTGGGATCGCTCTAGTGAGAAAGTTGTGTACGCGCTGACTACGCAGAACTATGTACACAACAATATGACAAAGGATTACAATAAAAATAGAACAGTCACGGTTGTCAAGTTATTTTTATACAAAAATGACGCGTTTCGCTGTGTTTAGCCATCATCAAATTATCTAAAAGGAAAAAGAGGTCAATTAAATAGCTATCCTATAACATCATAAGGCATGGTTCTAAGCTGTGCCAGCCCGCATCTCGTGGTCGTGCAGTAGCGTTCTCGCTTCCCACGCCCGGGTTCGATTCCTGGCGGGGTCAGGGATTTTCTCTGATTCGTGATGGCTGGATGTTGTGTGATGTCCTTAGGTTAGTTAGGTTTAAATAGTTCTAAGTTCTAGGGGACTGATGACCATAGATGTTAAGTCCCATAGTGCTCAGAGCCATTTGAACCATTTTTTAAGCTGAGCCAAAAATTTAATTAAAACCGCAAACAACACTGATGTAAAACTGTCAAATATCATTCATTGCACCGACTACCAAAGCTCTATGTCAGCCACCCATAAAACCGTCTGGTTGAATTTTCGGTAGTCTGAATAACTAAAAGGAACTGTGGGAATCTAGACAGAAACTTTCGGCAATCAACCAACAGCCACAAGGTTGGGTTGGTTGAGGGAAGAGACCAAACAGCGAGGTCGTCGGTCTCATTCGATTAGGGAAGGACGGGGAAGGAAGTCGGCCGTGCCCTTTCAGAGGAACCATCCCGGCATTTGCCTGGAGCGATTTAGGGAAATCACGGAAAATCTAAATCAGGATGGCCGGAAGCGAGATTGAACCGTGGTCATCCCCAATGCGAGTTCAGTGTGCTAACCACTGCCCCACCTTGCTCTGTCACAGTCAGAAGGGAAATGAGGTCTGACAAAGTAGTAAAAGATATCAATGAAGAATTACAAATGCCAGATTTGGTATACATACTGATTACAATGTGGGAAGAAACACATAGGTGAAAGAGCCACTAGCCTATTGATGTGAGTGTGATAACGAGGAGAGAGATGGGAACACAGGACATGGACAGGCAACTGGGGGGGGGGGGGGGGGCAAGGGGCAACAGGCCCAGACAGGATGATGAGGAGGAGAAGAACAAATGGATAGAGATAGGGAATGGAGAAATGGACAGAGAGATGGACAAAGACAGGGGAGGAAGAGGCAGGCAGCGATATGGAGGAGGAGATGAACGGGGAACGGGGGGGAGGAGATAGACAGAGAGGAGGGAAGAGTAGATGAACAGAGCGGTGGCAGGAGGAGATTGAAATAGAGGAGGAAGAGGAGAGGTTATTAGGGTTGAGGAAGAGATGGCCAGAGAGATGAGAGAGGAGGAGATGGAGAGAGAGGGGGGGGGGAGTATATTGACAGAGGGGGAAGGAGGAGATGGAGAGAGGGAGGGGCAGGAGGAGACAGACAGAGTGGCGGTTCTAGGAGGTAAACAGAGAGAGGGGGTGCTGGAGATATACGGAGAGAGGAAGAGATGGAGGTGATGGACAGGAACAGTGTGAAAGCATAGAGAGAGGAGGAAGGAGAGGTGGATAAAGAGAAAGGGAATGGGTAGAGAAAAGAGGAAGGAGGAGATGGACAAAGAGAAGAGGAAAGAGGAGATGGATTAACGGAAGATTGGAAGAAGTAAGTACCCAGGCGACTCCAGGTTTTTCAGCCAGTTTTTCTATAAAATTAAAAAAAAAACCGCCATGGCTTTTGTGTGAATGACGAATTCACAGCTACGTAATACATCCTCTCGTGCACGTTGCACTCTGTCACACTCAAACTCCGTAGAAAAAGTGTTGCACTCAGTCATGGACTGGTAAACGAAGTTGGAGATCAAGAGTCCGTGAACAATAACGAAGGTCCCCAAGGTCGTCATGCGTGCGATCAATCAACAAACTTTACAACAATTCAACGCCCTCCTTCACCTTCACCTTTCCGTACGCGACTCTATAACCCGTTGTTTACAAAGCAGAACCTTACAGCAAATTGTATGAAAATGAACAGAATACTTCTGTCCTTCTACGAACAGTTCATCTCCCCCTAAATTCTCCCTGTCTCCCGTTAGCGTTTAACAAATCCCTGAAATTTCCCCTATTTTTCCAGTAAATTCACTTTCCCTGAGAATTCCCGGTTTTCCGTGTTTCCCAGGCAAGTCGCCACCCTGTATATATCATTGGTTTGTTTGGTCTGCTGTTCATGGTATACTATACCGTTTCCCTGGTGCGAATGCGGTTTTAGTGTTGTTATGTACTCACGGCTGATGTAAACTTTTAAATAACGTTGCTGAAATGAGTTCGACAGAGACCACACTCAGAAGGAGGGGTCCCCAGCGGTGGGACAGACTTTTTAAAACTTGTGTACGCTGCTGTAGGTTACGATCCCAGGTTGAGTCCGCGCAAAACACCGTTCCCGGTAAATGCACAGTAGGCAGGGTACTCGTGAGGAGATTGGTAGTGGTGGCGGTTATGGGCAAACGTTTTAGGGGAATTGCCGAGCGCCTGAAAGGAACCAAACTGAAGCCTATACTCATGTTTTTTGTAAATGTCAAATGAAGCCCTTCCAAGCGACATTTGCCTGGTGGCCGTTGGTGACCATGCAGAAAGGTATATTGTTACCTCCGTTTTGGTTAGTGTCTAAAAAGCGATTAATTTTCGCTTGGCTTGTTAACCATTTGTAACTTTCAGCGAACCGTCATGAGTGGCGAATTTTGAATAAAACCTGTACATTTCTCTTGTCACCGTCTTAAAATTTGCTTCTTTTGCCAAAACACAGCGGAGAGTACCTTATGAAAAAGTAAATCGTCAGTAAAAAATACTTGAACGTCTTCACTCATGTTGTTCCATAACCCATAGCATTTCTCGTTTCACCAGCTATCAAAAACGTCTGTAGCTAGTGGAATAATACGGTAAATAATGAGGTTTTGCATAACGACGATATGGTAAAATACTCTCCTCTTTGTGTGCTATCCTTTGCAAACTCTCATTTAGTTATCTCAAACCATTTATGGAATATAAGGAATGTTGTGGATACTTCACTCTGGCCTTATTGCTGGCGGGGCGCGATCGCAAATGAGTGTGCTATATCAGACCAATTTTCCCGAGATTGGCGCAAATGGTTCAAATGGCTCTGATCACTATGCGACTTAACTTCTGAGGTCATCAGTCGCCTAGAACTGAGAACTAATTAAACCTAACCAACCTAAGGACATCACACACATCCATACCCGAGGCAGGATTCGAACCTGCGACCGTAGCGGTCGCTCGGCTCCAGACTGTAGCGCCTAGAAACGCACGGCCACTCCGGCCGGCTTCCCGAGATTGGTGACAGATAGAGGCCACCACCCAAGTCTAATGAAAGATTCAGTATCTTACCTAAATTTCGTATGCAGCAACATATTTTGCAGTATGCACCAAACCCAAAATCATAGCGACCCCTACTCTCACTAAAAACTTTTTCGAATTTCGCGCAGTGTCCTATATTCTTGTAAATATCATAATCACTATGACCGTTAACGAAATGATGGGTACATCATCATGAGCCTGACATAAAACTGTAAGTAACGCAGAAATAATATCTTTTTACCAAACAGTTCCTGTAAATTCCACTGAGAAAGTTTTCAGGGCGTGCACCTCGATTCTGTCATCGCCGACCGGCCGAAATGTGGAAAACTCTGTCGGCTTCCTCATCCGAACTAATGAATGAACTCACCCAGTGCTTTGGATGAGAAGTGGCCACAGCGGACCAACCACCTTATGCTGTGCGGACTCTATCAAACCCTGCAACCATTCACCTTAGTGGGCCATCGTCAGCATGAAATCGACGACAAAATCTCCCAATTATGCGTAATGCTTCATAACGTTAAAGACGTAGTCTATTTTACAGAGTAGTTGTATGGTAACGCAGCTGCCAAAGTATCTCTGCATGTGCACTCAAGAGGGCTGACTGCTGTCTGTGACAAGAAACCTCAATAAATGATCAATGATGAACTTGAACGGGTGTCTGCACTTACCCCATCCATTACACCACTCCTTAATATGAAGCTACTTTTTTATTGTTATTGAGCGTCAAGCAAAATTCCGACAGCTGTTTTCGACAGTTACTACCAAACAAGAGCCCACCAGGTGAATGGCAGCAGGGTGTAATACCCAAGACCATAACCTACATCACAAAACAGATGGTTTCGAAAACACGGTTCCACCACTTGTTAGTTTTATGTCACAAAACTACAATAGCGGACCCTGAAGAAGACGGTCATGGCCGGCCGAAGTGGCCTTGCGGTTAAAGGCGCTGCAGTCTGGGACCGCAAGACCGCTACGGTCGCAGGTTCGAATCCTGCCTCGGGCATGGATGTTTGTGATGTCCTTAGGTTAGTTAGGTTTAAGTAGGGGACTAATGACCTCAGAAATTGAGTCCCATAGTGCTCAGAGCCAAGACGGTCATGCTATATTTAGTTGTGTTGTTCTATAATTCATCTACGGACCCAGAAGTCTTAGTAATAAAAAAGGAATACCGTTTTGAGCTCTAGATTAGAAGGAAAAATTGTGAAATTTCTAGATGTTCCATTCACGAGTTGGGTCTTTCTCAGATTGCGTAAGGTGCAAAATCCAGCTGCCCCTACCTACGGGTTTTATGCAACCTGCAACATCATGAAAAGCCACATGTCTTATTCTCTCGACTGTTACGCACAAATTATTTGCCCTACAGAAAAAATGAACAGAGCTTCTGTAAGAAATTTAATGCAGTTAAATTTCGTACTGGGATAAGTTTTCGCTGGTGGGCACAGCTTTCGAGTTAATCAAGAAAACCACGTTTGAAGGTCACTTTTATACGTTTTTCTTGAATAATTCTAAAACTACGGCCTCTAGCGACAAAGTATCCGAGTACAAAATTTACTACATTAATTTTCATTCAAAACGGTCCTGTTCACTTTTTCTAGTGTGTGACTAATAGTTCGTGCATAGCAAGCTAGTGAATACGAAATTCTTGCACGTGGTACTTGAAGGTGTTGTGGGTTGCATGAAACCCGTAGGTATGGGCAACTGAATCACCCTGTAAACATGCAATCACTGAGTTACTCTGCAGTTGAGTTGCCATGGCTACGTAACAACATGTGAAACTAGTAGTCCAGGCAAATTAGGAAAAATGGCGGAAAAAATTTATAAAGTTTTGAAACCTTGGGAAAACACTCATAGGGTACGAACAAGTAAAAAACAGAAAAGTTCCCTTCCCTATCGGGGAAGCTTCCCCCTCCACCATCCCTTAATGTAATTTATTTTCCTTTTTCCAAACTTTACGAAAATCGGTTCATTTAACGAAATTATCTATATGACAGAAAATATTTCTGGTGAATTTCTATTCAGAGAAGGTCAAATGCATTTTTAAGCAAGGTAATTAGCTTATAAGTGCTAAAATCTGCAGATAAAAAGAGTGAAATTCCTTTTAAAACAGACTTTTATTTGTATGGAACAATTTTGCTGTATAGTCTTTTACTTTAAATTTATGCAATTATTGGAATGAAAATCATTTTTCACGAAAATTAAGAATTACTGTAAAACTAAGCAAAATACCACAATATTTATCAAACAAATAAATTTTTGGAAATATTTTTTTTACATAAAACATCAACTAAGTCTTCTGTCAAATCACTGCGAGGCACGTTAGTGCAGCTATGTCCACGACAGTTTTTGCGTATTGTTGCGCAACGTAGGTCAGTCTACACACATCCGCACTTTATTCCGCAGCCTTGAGTGCAGCCGCATGGAATCAGTAGCACTATTTTCTCTGGAGCAGGTAGTCATTTCAAGTGAATCGGGGAGAGGGATGATTTGATTCCCTCCAGCTCCAGTTTCTGGGATCCAAGTTGTTCCCCAGCCATAGCTGGACTGAAAGAGTGGAGGTGTCCTGCATCACTAGTGGGTGGCAAACGAGAGTATGACAGCACTGTTTGCCTGACACAAAAGTGCATTAAAACATTTAAATCGAATGGCATTTAAGTTATCATCAGGACTCTCTACTGCTTTTGTGTAGAGAGAGAGCATTAATTTCTCTCCTACTTCTGCAATGGTATCAGGAGAGGAAGCAGGATCGTTGAATTAAAAGTGGAATAATCTGAAGTTGGGCTTTCCTTTCCCAAACAAGGCTGAAGTGCTGTCGCAACCACTTACTGCATGAAGAAACAGTATTGAATTCTTGCAGTCATGAACGAGGAGTTACGAATATCTTTATAACTGTAACACCTTGTTCTGATGCTACCTTTACCTTCCTTCATCAGGATTATGTCTGTGTCGTCTGGAGCAACAGCGATAAGTAACACAAGAAGATCTATATCTTGGTCCACTATAATCACTTGCTGGTAAAAGTATGAGGCACTTATTGCTTTTGCAACCATTTCAACGTCTGCATCGCCATCTGCAATCCTAGTTTGAATACCGAAATTGTCTAGTTTTTGCACATGTTCTGTAATAAACATTTCCTTATTTCTAAAGTTACTAAGAAAGTCAGACTGTGACTCAACGCATAACGTCTTATCATTAAAGAAAATTTCTCGTGAGGTCCGCCTTTCCGTTCGCCTTTGCGGTTCAACGGTTTTTATGATCAGAGAGCTTTCTGAATATCCGTCAAATACAATAGAAACATCATCTTTATAATGTCTCTGAATATACGATATTAAGGTTTTATAAATGTCACCAAAGCTTTCATTCTCGGGCCACACGACGAGGTGGATAAGAAACCCTCCACATATAACGAAGAACTTCGATTCATTATTGTCAATATTCCTTTCAGGTACTTGACTGTTTTGTACAGTGACGACATTTTTGTTTTCCTCATCAATCCACTGATGTCAAATAGAGACATTGGTACACTCGAGAATTCGTAACTGAAGCAATCCTTTAAATCATCAGGTGAATGACACGTGCACAGTATTCTCTGAAATAACTGAATTGTATCTACTTCACTTAATTTTTTTCAAGCCTAACAGTTGACATGCACATTGTCTTTACTATGCTGGATCAGAAAACCAAATTTTGGCGAGACAGTCACTGATGTTTGAAGAGCTTCTTCACCAAGAGACACAGCTTCGTAGCAGTTTACTTCCTGAGAAGCTACTAATCCAGATCCTAATAAATACAATTGCTCCTTATAAGCAAATTGAGTGTGTTGTTGCAACCATATCTGAAATCTTCTGCTAATTTTGTCGTCAGTTTCTATCCTCTCACTCCTCAGTTCAACATGTTGATCACTCGAAACCGAATGTAAATTGCAAAACTGTTCTTTAGCTTCACAAATGTGATGGGCTATTGGCATACGCAAATCCATTAGTTCAACACACTACCGGTGAAACCTCTTCCGTGTGAAACACCTCCAACATTCTTCACGTGTTTCATAAGCGTCTGTTCTATCATCATGTCGGTCCATACTTCACACCAATACTTATAAGAGCATCAAACCGTGAAGAAGCTGTCCTCGATGAATTTATCAAACTCCGCCGGTTCCTGTTGTACTTACGAATTAGAGTGTTGTTTTGGCAGGTTTCCCATATTCATTTCGTCATATGATGTCTCTGAGCTACACCTTACCCACATTGTCCAAAAAGTGAAGCTTACAAAACACATTTTGTTCAAAGTAATCCCCCTGAAATTATTCCATCGTTTGCAAGACCCTAAAAGCCTGTATCACTTCTTTCGGAATATTCGCATCTTACGACTGACCTCTCATCATCTTCAGAGTGCTGCCCATCTAGAAGGTAGTTTTTCAAAACAAATTATGGCTGTTTCAAGTGCTCACAATGGAATCTTTGCTATAACCTCTGTGTTTATCTGCAGCGTGTGTGCGTGCATGACGGTGGAGAGGGTGCTATTTCAAACCAGAAGAACCATTTCGGCGTATGAACCGCTGCACTTTATGCAAGGTAGCAAGCAGGATGCGACGGGATGACATTTTAACTTCAGCAATGTAATATCCTACGTGTGTCATGTGTCAAAGTCACCACAACTGTGAGTGCTGATGGCACTATCTCGATTTTTTTCTGGAGAAGAAGAATACTGCCATTACATAAAGGATGACTTTAACGAGAGTTGGTAGCGGTGAATATATGGCTCGATCCCTGTAAAACCGCGGGACTGCTACGGTCGCAGGTTCGAATCCTGCCTCGGGCATGGATGTGTGTGATGTCCTTAGGTTAGTTAGGTTTAAGTAGTTCTAAGTTCTAGGGGACTGATGACCACAGATGTTAAGTCCCATAGTGCTCAGAGCCATTTGAACCATTTTCTTTTTTTTTTGGATCCCTGTAACAATATTTGTTATAAAATCATTTCCTTCTTCAGTGTAGCTCATGAGGCGTTTCTGGATGCCACATATGTGCTGTGGAATGAACCGGTGGGGCACACACTGTCAAAGACATTACGACAATTCAATCGCTTAGACATGCTGTCATACGCGGTTTGTAAAAAACGACCTAAGGCTCACTCACGTCATCGATTGTCACGTGACCATCTTCACGAATCACGATGCTCCCTGTTTATTATTCTTTCTAGTTCTTGCTAAATTTCCGCATCCAACTGAAAACAAATTTCCGCGATACTGTTGCTCCCATAAACGGGACCGATCTCACGATGGGGGTTTTCTGTTAACAGTCCGTTGGCTCATATAAAATCACACAAACTCACGCCGTTCTAGTCGGATATACTACTGTAGTATACCTCTCAATTCACACTACATGCAGTTTATCGTCCGCAGCTCGTGGTCGTGCGGTAGTGTTCTCGCTTCCCGCGCCCGGGTTCCCGGGTTCGATTCCCGGCGAGGTCAGGGACTTTCTCTGCCTCGTGATGACTGGGTGTTGTGTTATGTCCTTAGGTTAGTTAGGTTTAAGTAGTTCTAAGTTCTAGGGGACTGATGACCATAGATGTCAAGTCCCATAGTGCTCAGAGCCATTTGAACCATTTTTTGCAGTTTATCAACAGTTGACTGCGGAATACTATGTATCACTTGTCTTCCATCCTACAAGTGCACCCACCTTCTAGACACACATATGCGTGATATTTAAAATGGTTTACAGCAATCTGTCTATTTCAAGAACCTGAACTGAAATGAATTGTCCGCATAGGAAGCCTACCTTATTAAAGTCTTTCTATGTCTGGCTTTTTTCTAAATCTATGTCTTGCGCACACTGTATACGACTATCATGAAGATCGACCAGGCAAGGGACTACTATACTATTCTAAAGCATGCAAAACTAGCACCCACTGATAAATCGAGACTTAACAGTGACAACTGACCATTCATGGTTTCTCTTCAGGGGCAAACATTTGTTTCAGTTTCAGGCCAGCATGTAGCATGGCAAATCATACACAATTTCAGTTTTTCGGTAGAGCTTGTTTATTACCATAAACCGCAGAATTATTTAGATGACTGTTTTATCACCCACTATTATGAGAGACAGGAAGGTGTTCAGTTTCATCTCAAACCGGCAAATACACACATAAAAAAGGAAACGTCTTGCATCACCCTGGTTCCGAGATTTCCGGAACCTGTACAGAAAATTGGAATAGAGATCAAAATAAACATTATTTTCGCCCTTTTTATCGCTCATGAAAACCACATACTGCATGTCGTACCACCATAGAGCGAATCCTTCAGAGGAGGTGGGCCAGACTGCTGTACACACCGGTACCTCTAATTGCCAATAGCATGTCCTCTTGCATTGATGCATGACTATATTCGTCGTGGAATACTATTCACAACTTCATCAAGTCACTGTCGGTCCAGATTGTCCCACTCTGGCCGGCCACTGTGGCCGAGCGATTCTAGGCGCTTCAGTCTGGAACCGCGCAGCCGCTACGGACACAGGTTCGAATCCTGCCTCGGGCATGGATGTGTGTGATGTCCTTAGGTTAGTTAGGTTTAAGTAGTTCAAAGTTCAAGGCGACTGATGACCTCAGATGCTAAGTCCCCTAGTGCTCAGAGCCATTTGAACCATTTTGTCCCACTCCTCAACGGCGATTCGGCGTAAATCCCTCAGAGTGGGTGGTGGGTCACGTCGTCCATAAACAGCCCTTTTCAATCTATCCCAGGTATGTTAGATAGGGTTCAAGTCTGGAGCACATGCTGGCCACTCTAGTCGTGCGATATCGTTA
Source organism: Schistocerca americana (assembly GCF_021461395.2). Lineage (NCBI taxonomy): Eukaryota > Metazoa > Arthropoda > Insecta > Orthoptera > Acrididae > Schistocerca > Schistocerca americana. The sequence continues at coordinate 156,187,310 of NC_060119.1, read as the reverse complement.
TCTTGAAGGAAGTCATTCACAAGATGTGTACGATGGGGGCGCAAATTCCCGTACATGAAGGCTAATGCCTAGCCGCTAAGCTACCGATATGGTTGCACTACAGGTCGGAAAATGGCGTTCACGTATCGTGCAGCCGTGGGCACCTTCCATGACCACCAGCGGCGTACGTCGGCCCCGCATAATGCCACCCCAAAACAGCAGGGAATCTCCATCTTGCTGCACTCGCTGGACAGTGTGTCTAATGCGTTCAGCCTGACCCGGTTGCCTCCAAACACGTCACTGACAATTGTCTGGTTGAAGGCATATACGACACTCATCGGTGAAGAGAACGTGATACCAATCCTGAGTAGTCCATTCGGCGTATTGTTGGGCTCATCTGTACCGCGCTGCATGGTATCGTTGTTGCAAAGATGGCCCTTGCCATGGACATCGCGAATGAAGTAGCGCATCATGCAGCCAACGGTACACAGTTCTGAGTCGTAACACGACGTCCTGTGGCTGCACGAAAAGCATTATTCAACATGGTGGCGTTGCTGTCAGGGTTCCTCCGAGCCAAAATCCGTAGGTAGTGGTCATCCATTGCAGTAGTAGCACTTGGGCGGACTGAGCAAGGCATGTCGTCGACAGTTCCTGTCCCTCTGTATCTCCTCCATGTCCGAACAACATCGCTTCTGTTCACTCCTTGACGCCTGGGAACTTACCTTGTTAGGAGCCCTCCCTGGCACAAAGTAACAATACGGACACGATCTAACCGCAGTATTGACCGTCTAGGCACGGTTGAGTTACAGAAAACACTGGCCGACCGTGTACCTCCTTCCTAGTGGAATGACTGGAACTGATAGACTGTCGGACCCTGGCTGTGTAATAGGCGCTGCTCATGCATGGTTATTTACAGTCAAAGGGACTCTGTCTGTGATACAATATCCACAGTCAACGTCTATCTTTAGGGGTTCTGGGAACTGGGTTGCGGCTGGTCCCGGCGGAGGTTCGAATCCTCCCTTGGGCATTGGTGTGTGTGTTTGTCCTTAGGATAATTTAGGTTAAGTAGTGTGTAAGCTTAGGGGCTGATGACCTTAGCAGTTAAGTCCCATAAGATTTCACACACATTTGAACATTTTTGGAACTGGGTTGATGCAAAACTTTTTTTGATGTGTGTATAATAGGGCTAATAATAATAATAATGGCGTGTGACGAGGGCCTCCAGTCGGGGAGACCGCTCGCCTGGTGGAAGTCTTTCCATATGACGCCACTTCGGCGACTTGCGCGTCGATGGGGATGAAATGATGATGATTAGGACAACACAACAGCAAGTCCCTGAGCGGAGAAAATCTGCGACCCAGCCGGAAATCGAACCCGGACACTTAGAATTGACAGTCTGTCCCGCTGACCACTCAGATACCGGAGGCGGACACATAATAGGGTTTACTAGCCGTAAAAATAAGAACCACTTGTAGTTGGGCGCAATACTCATACTGGGTAGGGACGTCGTGACACAAAAGGTAGTTATGGGTGAACACTGTATGTACAGTTTGTATGCTATACAGCATAAACACTTCTCGTAATACAGAATCATGCAGGAGACAAGCGACCATTACTATAACAATTTGTAGTTCTGCTTTCAGCCTACTGGTTCGCAATAGAAAAAGTCGAACCTCAAGTAAGGAATAACTTAATTCCTCAAATAACGCGTTTTGGAACTTATTCACTTCTGGGACGCCCATAACTATGTCTACCATAAAATAGGGTCTTCTAAATAGTTCTTTGTTATGACTGATATCAGTTTTCCAATCTATAAGTTAGAATTCAGATTGTGGCGTCTTCTTGCGACTACACGTATTAGCTCACATATCTGTAACGACGGAAGAAAATGGCAACACCAAGAAAGATTTGTGCGACGTAAACGAAAGTTGGCAGGCGTGTCTCAACATCTGACAGCTGTTGCCTATCCAGATTTCGCTCCAGCCGTATAAGAGTGGCGCTAGTAGCGCCACTGCGTGGTTGCAAATCAGGTTTGATTTAAATACTCTCTGTAACGGTCCTGAGCTTAATGCCTTTTGGATTGGACGTGGCGCGATGATGTTAGTCAATAATGCCTTTAAGGCGACAAAGACGACATTATTAACACCTCACTGAGTTTGAACATGATTCTGCAAGAGAGCTAAGAGAAGCCCGATGTTCATTCTGGGATACTGTAAAAAGACTTCGCTGGTATGTAGTCACTGTGCATGATGCTAGCAGCGGCAGTCATGAGAAAGTACGGAGGTAAGAAGACCGGGCTCCAGGCGACAACGTGGCATTTTCGAGAGGGTAGACCATCGTGTTCGGCGTATTATTCTGGCGCATCGTAGCAGCAGCAGTTAGCACCACAGTGATACAACGCACGGTTACAAATCGATTACTTCAAGGAGAGCTCCAAGCCAAGGAGAGCTCCGAGCCAGACACCCTCGAGCTTGCATTCCACTAACCCCAAACCTTCCGGAGCGGGTAGGAGCGCCTGGTCCCAGGTACGAATCCGCCGAGCGGACTTGTGTCGAGGTCCGGTGAGCCGGCCAGCCTGTGGATGGTTTTAGGCGGTTTTCCATCTGCCTCGGCGAATGCGGGCTTGTTCCCCTCATTCCGCCTCAGCTACACTATGTCGGCGATTGCTGCGCAAACAAGTTCTCCAAGTACGCGTACACCACCATTACTCTACCACGCAAACATAGGGGTTACACTCGTCTGGTGTGAGACGTTCCCTGGGGGAGGGGGAGGGGTCCACCGGGGGTCGAACCGCACAGTAACCCTGGGTTCGGTGTGGAGCGGCGGAGGGGTGAAGTGGACTGCGGTAGTCGTCGTGGGGTTGTGGACCACTGTGGTTGCTGCGGGGACGGAGCCTCTCCGTCGTTTCTAGGTACCCGGTTAACATACAACGCAACACAACCCCAAACCACCACCATTTGCGATTTCAGTGGTGTCAAGCGACACTTCATTGGAGGGCAGGGTGGAAGTTTGTTTTGTTTTCTGATGAAGTCCGGTTCTGCTCCGGTGCCAGTGATGGTCGTATGTTGGCTAAAAGGAGACCAGTTGGCTCTGAGCACTATGGGACTTAACATCTGAGGTCATCAGTCCCCTAGAACTTAGAACTACTTAAACCTAACTAACCTAAGGACATCACATACATCCATGCCCGAGGCAGGATTCGAACCAGGAGACCAGTTGAAGGCCTGTAATCAACCTGTGTGTGGTAGTCACACTGGACCCTACACTTGGAGCCGTCGTCTGGGGTGCGATTTCGTATGACAGAAGGAGTACTCCCTTGGTTATCCCACGCACCTTGACTGAAAATCTGTACGTCAGTCTCGTGATTCGACCTGTTCTGCTGCCACTGTGCTGCCATCCAACAGGATAACGTTCGCTCGCATCGCTGCCGGAAGACAACATGCTCTGCAGAGTGTCGCCATGTTGCCTTGCCCTGCTAGATCACCAGATCTGTCTCCAGTCGAGCACATAGGGACACGATTGGACAACTCCATCGTTATTCACGAACAGCGTTGACTGTTCCTGTATTGACCGACCATGTGCAACAGGCATGGAACTCCTCCACATAAACTGGCATCCCTCACCCGTATAACACAATGGACGCAGATTTGTGTACTTGCATTCAACATTGTGGCTGTTACAATGGTTATTGAGGTACCAGCATTTCACATTTACAATGATTTACCTCTCGCTTACATTAACTTGTGATCTTACAATGTTAAGCACTTAAATATATCACCTATACGAATTTATCATAGAATTTTCATTACTGTACATCAATAATTTTTTGGGGCTGAGATTTTTTTTCCTCGAGTGTATAATCTACTAATTCCTCGGCTGAACCACCATCTGGTTCATTTCCCGCGATACCAACATGATTTAGTTCCCAAAGAAAGTTACCTCTGTATTGGTACCGTGAAATTCTTACAGTAGGTCGTGGACTTTTGAGAGCAGAATATTACGAGAGTATTACAGGTGAACCACCTTCACCTAACTGCAGCACAGAACGAAATCCAAGCCTTAGCTGCATAATTTACTTAATTGTTTTTCGGTTTGGTTATTGTATGCAACTGGGCTCTTTCCTGGTAATCCTTCAGGTTTCCCGCTGATATGTTGATATATTGAATAATAGTGTCTTTTTCCGGTTGTCAGCGAGACTCACTGTCTACTTCACGCATTCCCTGTGACAACCCTTGGGCGAATGGAGTCCAATATTTATGCCTGGATGTCGCTAGGCGCTCCGTTTTCGGAGCGCCTAACACCATCCATGCATAAGTACTGGATCCGATCAACTCCAGGACCAGGCACGGGAAGCACCTGAAGAAAACAGCCAGTCACGCCGTCGAAATATCGTGCGAGAACGACGGGAACAACTGGCAGAAGACGCGATTATTCAGCATGTCAACTCTTTCCTTGTTGTAGGTCGATTATTGATAATAATTGTTATAGGGCAGCCGTCTGTAGCTTGTAGTGTCCGATCTTTCTTTGTATTCTTGGATACGGCTGGACCCTATTGAAGGATGGTCTATCTACCAGAATATTTCTGATAATTTTACACGGTTATACAGTACAGTGATGGGAGTTAATGACAATTTGTTAAAATTTTGTAGTTTCACTCGCTCCGGTTTGCTACCACTACACTCATTCATAGAGTGTACATGTTGCTCATCGCTGAATGCAGTTGATCAGCATGGATAATCAATCATTTGGCGGATTGTTCCTGCGTTATCTGAGACGTAGCTGCTGGCATGACAAAGTTATTACTGGGATACCTCCCTCTGTTAGCAAATTATTAAAGGGGTTTGTGCACAACGCTCCCATTGGTGGTCTTACGCAGGCATGGTGTACACTGCCAATAAAACTGTAGTGCCATGAAGTCGGCAAACAAATGTCAAACTAACATGCTTGGATACAGCATTTCAGAACAACTGCACAAAATAAAAGGTGACCCAAAAGTCCTTTAACATCTGAAAATTCAGCACTTCACTTCATGAATAATGTAGGTACAGTGCTAAAAACTGACACACATCTGAAATGACGTGAAGGGTTATTGAAACCGAAAAAACACGAATTGACCATCAGATGGCGCTTCATATGGTACAAAAGCAATAATTAGTGCAACAATTGATCTTTAGCAACAACGGCGTTTTTCATACCAAATGCTCATCATGTCGGCCGTCATTCATCAACAACACATGCAGGTGAAGGAAAATGTGGTGAACAGCACTGCACAGCATATCAGTACATACGATGACAAACTGCCGTAATGAGGCTGAACTGTCACGGTAGACCTGCAACTTCAGGTAACCCCAGATCCAAAAATCACACGGATTGATGTCTGGGTATCTGGGAAGCCAAACACGACGGAAGTGGCGGCTCAGCACGCGGCCCTCATCAACGATGTGCGCAAGAGACCTTTCGCAAGTGCAGCAATACGGGATGGACAGCGCCCTGCCAAAAGTAGTACCATTCAGCAGGTATTTACCAGCCACACTAGGGATGATGCGATTCTGTAACATGTTTCCACGACCGTTCTAGGATTTTCGGTAGCCAAAATTCTGCAGTTGTGCGTTGTTGACGGATTCTCTAAGTGTGAGCACAACACGCTAGATTACCAACCGTCATCTTCCACTATTTTTTAAGTACATACACCGCAAATCTCACTGCGTCACAAAAACGGTGGCTAACTGTTCGTTATCATGCTTGATTTTGTACAGATAGAATTGCAAGTTGCGCTTTAGTGCTCTCCGTGGCAGCCCACTTTGGGGGCGATCGTCTGAACAACCCGTGGCCTCGACCTTCGTAATCATTTACTTCATAGCGACACTTGTCATGGGACCTATACCCGTTCGAATACCCTTCTTATGGTGAAACGATCTTAAAGTTACAGTAGCGGATTTTCCATTCTGACAGTAAAGCTCCAAGTGTATTTTCAAATGATAACGGGCTTTTGGGTCACCCTGTAGGTAGATAGCAGATTCTACGTTCTGTGTACGAGCAACGATTACGCAGGGATTTCGCTTGCATAAACCGCATTTGAATGTTGAATGTCTGTGAGAAGATCATGTTATGCCTTATGTCAGGCGGAGAAACTCCTACCGGAATTTTACAGCAGCAACACCAGGGCCTATGGAGACTGCGGTTTTCTCGTTCCACGATATTGCTCCTCTCATTGTCCAGATTCTCACTACTGTTATCTGAATATGAAATCCATGGGTTCAGGAGAGCCTTACTCAACGTCATGCAGGAACTGAGCAGCAGAAAATTCATCCTATTGTCCACTATAATGTAGCAAAAACAGCAGTTCGATACTTTTTTTTTCCTTGCTACATTTGGGTGGCCTGTCTTAGCTGCCTCACGCTGTAGTGGGTGTAACGCAAACTAATAACATCAAGGTCGCAGCATAACTAACTAAAATCCTGCTGCAGAAGTAAGGCAAAAAATGAGTTTACAGCTCAAAACCAAGCAGTTCATGCCATATGTGGTGTTAAACCACGAAGCTCATGTAGGCTTTTGAAGGAACAGCTGGGACTTCTTACACTGCTTGCCATGTGACTAAACAGCTGCATCCTATCAGCGTACACAAGATACGGAAACTAACTTCGTGTTGTAACAACACCTCACTATTGTTAAAAAACGTGTGAAGTACTTGGCATCATGTATTTTCAACAAGCTTCAGCAATCAAGCAATAGTCTTTCAAACCGAAGTTCAAGACTTTTCTCTGGAAAACTCCCTCCGTTTTCTGCAGGAGTATTTTAAGTAGACTTAAATTAGTGATGAGAATGTAATTTAGGGTAATGAGTGGAACTGTAAACAACGATGTTTATGGGACACCTATTCTGCATGATTGTATCATCGTAACTTGGAGTTATTAAAATTGTTCCTGTAAAATGAAGCCTTGCTGCTACTACGATCTATCTTTATTGAATCTTATTCGACTTCCAGAACGGCTTCTACTGTTAATAATCTTAGTCAAGGTTAGTTGAGTTAGGTGCAATGAGGTAGGGTAAAGTTAGGTTGGATTTGGGTGGACTGGGTTAGGTTAGGGGTTGGGTAGGATTAAGTGGGGCTGTGTTAGGTTAGGTTGAATTAGCTGTAGTTGGATTAGGTACAGTTGGGTTAAAGATAAGGTGTATGCTATGCTGGGGTTAGGTTCAGTAATGTTGAAGGTTAAGGTTAGAGTTAAGGTTTTGGTTAAGGCTTGGGTTAAAGTTTTGGTTGAGATCACAGTTTGGATTTGGATTTGGATTTGGTTAGTTTAGATTAGGTTAAGTGAAGTGAGATGAGGTGAGATGTTGAAGAGGTGAGGTGATATGAGCTGACATGGGATTATGTTAGGTTAGCTGAGGTGAGTTTAGGATGGGTTTGAATCAGGCTGGGTGAGATTGGCTTGGATTGGGTTTGGTTGGATTAGGTTGTCTAAAGTTAACGTTAATGTTAATTTTTTGGCTAGGTTGCGGCCTCTGTTAGGGTTAGTTAAGCGTTAGAATATATTCGGATAGGTTAGAATCAACTGTAGGATGAAGGTAAGGTCAGGGTCAAGGTCTGTGTCTGGGTTTGGTTACTATGCGTTAGGGCTCATTGTGTTTTGTTAGCTTAGGTTAGTCTAACTAAGCTAGGCTGGAATTGGCTTGGTTAGGCTAGTTACATTACGCTGGATTGGGTTAGGATGTGTAGGGTTGGTTTGGGTATTGCTGGATTTGGTTGGATTGGGTTGTGCAGGGTTCACTTGGCTTGGATTCAGTTAGGGTAAACTAGGTGAGATGAGATGAGGAGAGGTTACGTTAGGTTAGGTTGGGTTAGTAAGGTCACACCCAGCGCCTTCACCTCTCCATGTCCGTTATTAAGATGTATCAGATAAACATGACGTCTACAATGTATGTTTATTGTTATTATGAGCATCATTCTGGAATTTCACCCTTCCTTGTTCTTATTATTCTGATTTTCTTTCCATTAAATAAGTTGTGAACATGGTTTGTCGTATTCTGTGGCTTGAGTAACAAGTGTTACTCTACAAGGCAAACTTAAATCCTTACCAGAGCGGCAACATCGTCGTGTTTACATCCGACAAACAGAGACGGAGCTAATAACGTCAAATACTTTTACGGTGTTACTTGTGACGAGCAATGTTTGCAGATATGAGAACATGGAGACTTGGGATACCTGAGTTTTGCAACACGTAATGTTATGCAGCAACATGTAGCATGGTAGCAACTACAAATAGAATTGTTTAAGTTACACACAATAGTGATTTGTGAGCTCACTCCTGCGTGATTAACACGGATACGTATGTGTGCGATGGTCAAGAGTGGCACGGTTGCACGTGTAATAATTAATATGTTGCAGTTCTGAAAGGAACTTTGTCATCAGGTTTCAAGACGGTCCCCAGTTACAATCGGAGATGGTTACCACTGACATATACTAATACGTTGGTTAGTAACCATCTTTATTTATTTTTTACGTAGCGTCACAAACTTCCACAGATAGTTAAAGCAAACAAAAATTAAGTAGTAGTCTATCATATGGACTAACACTTACTGTGCTGCGTTTTCCCATTTTTTTTTAACCGTTGATACTCCTGAACAGCTCACACTTTCATACTCGTATTAATCACGCAGGAGCTAACTTGCAAGTCACTGCTTTGTATAGTTGAAAGAATACTTTTTTCAGTTGCTACCGCGTTGCATTTTGTTACTTAATATTACACCCATCCCACGCCTCTGAAGCACTGTGTGAACATCGCTGGTCGAAAGATACCAAGTTCTGTGCTTGCTTTGCTTTCGAAGTTTGAGGTGTGACCCTCATCATGGAAGTCGTTACAACGACAAAGCCAGGCCTTCTATTCATTATAGTGGTTACACGTACCACAAGTTTATTGATGTAAATATCATGTTGTTACGAGAGTCTGCTTGCGCGAAAAATCCGATCATAGTAGGGGGAATAAGAGTTCGAAGAATGGAGAAATGTTCTATGTGTTGGATCATGTCTCTTTATCACTTAACGACGCAGGGCTAGAGGCGAAGAAGCAAATGGAGAGGGCGAAGAAGAGGGCTAGAGAAGAAATTACCCAGTTAGCCGAAATACACGTGGATAAAATGGGGAATCTTTATAATAAAAGTTATGATTTTGTTACGGTAAATATGGAGAAGGCTTTGCTGTTATCTACGGAGTCAAGTGAGGGGAAACCAACAAGAGCCCATCAACTGTTCTGAAATAGTTCTTCATGAAGATCTCTTAAAGGTGGGTGATGGCAGTAGTTTTTTTCTAGAATACGATAAATTAGAGGAGAGGATAATCATTATTAGTGAAAGCAAAGGAAAAGAGAGCTTATAAACGTCTTCCCGTTTTTTATGAATGGAACATTTAAAGAGCCACAGCAATCAATTTGCGCAAATCTACACCAAACATGCAGACCTAGGAGGCCAGAGGGACGAAACAGACATCATCCCTACTGTGTTTGCCCTGCTCCCTCACAAGAAGAATGGCACTTACGTGTACCTGTTTTGTCTGATTAACAAGCAATTCCTGAGTAGCGTTACAAAAGAGTGAATGTTTATTTTATGACAGCTGCGATATCGGCCCTATGCCAAGTTTTCCCCTCAAGTGAAATAAGTGGACGTTATTTCCATAAGAAGAAGAGTTTATGGAGAAAAGTTCAAGATTCCGATCTAACTGACGAGTACCGTCAGAACGAAGATTTAAGACTTCATGTCGACATGTGTGCAGCATAGGCAAAACTGGCGGACGTAAGTAAGGAATGCTTCAGATTCATGCGGAAGCCCCTGATAACGAAAGACTCTCTCAATTTTTTAACCGCTTTATGGATACATGGGTACAGAATGATGATATCCCTATCGCAATGTGGAACTGCTACGGAAAAGGGCACCGAACGACGAATGCTGTCGAAGGGTAGCACAGCGAAATAAATGTTACTTGAAACCATCGCCTAGAGTCAACGACTTGGTGGACTGCTTGAAGAAGGAAGCTGGGAAGAGGGAGAAGATATACCTGAAGTTGGATGACAGAATAAAGTAGATTGTAAAAAATTGTGAAGAGATTGGCTCCATTAGGTTCTGTTTGACAGCCATTTCCCACATTCAGAAACCGCACTATCATCTACTCAGTTATATATTAAAAGGCTCCTCGCAAATTATATGGTTAAAACTATTAAGTATACTGAAAAAACATTATTAGTATTGATTTTTAAGTTATATTAATAAATAAAGTGTATTGTAGTTCTAGTATAAAATGATGAAGCCTATGTATAACGGAAGTGACTGTTTCGTCACTGATACCAGTAATTACCTAACAGTGTAACAACATACAGAAATTGTATTTGATTCCTGTTTACCTTAAATACATCCTTGAAGTGGTCTATCCTTTACCCACTCTTTTAAAGGTTTATTTATCATATTTCTCGACGTCCATAATAATCGTTTACATGGTTGTGTAGTGTTTTTTTATCTTTGTTTAACTTGAAATATATTTATACTAGTTCCTCATCGGCAATTTTCTGAAACGAAACTCTTATCTACCACGTTAGGATAAAAAAGAAAAAAAACTATTTCCTCAGACGAAATTCTTTGAATAGAATTTTAAAACAGTTACGAATGATACTCTGCGACATTGGTTTCATTTGAAATACAAAAATAAAGTTTTAACCAGTGGAATTAAATTACTGTAGCTTCCCATATTGCAGGTGCGAATAACTGTTTCCACTTGGAACAGTTCGTTGTATTTATACAGTAGCTGGTCGTCTGTGAAATACGTGTCAGTCTGGCCAAATTATCACCAATTACTAAGTAATTTGGACATCCGGCTGTAACAACACTTAGTTACGCGCTAACCAACGTCTAAATCTGTGTATACATAAAACTAGGGTTGCCAGATGCCCGGGTTTTTCGTGACAGTCCCGGTTCCATACTGCAGAATTCAGTGTCCCGAAAAATACTTTTGGGACGGCAGTTTGCCCCGTATTTCGGATTTCATGGAAATTATTCCATACTGACTACTTTTTCTCCTAATTCTCGGGTGGATTTATATTTCAACTCCCGCTGTTAAGCTAAATAACGAAAGTTTTTACTGTCATAGTTGACTCAGTTCCTGAAGGAGTATTATTGCGCGGTAACGCTTCTGAGCTCCCATTACTGACCCTTATCACAGTTCAGTTTAAGTTTTGCAGCAATGTGGTTCTGCGTTTCTCTGTCTGAGTCGTATACCGGTTAATTTGTTATTAAAGTGTTTGATTGTTTCCAGTGAACTCAAAATACCAAAGAGGAAGTGTTTATGCCAAGAAAAATATTCAAAAGAATGGTTCTTCATAAAACGAGAGAGAAGTGACTATGAAGTAGAATGTGTAAATAGTGGCGTGTTTACATTGCATATGGGGAAGGAGGGGAGACACTAAACTTCCATTGTACTGCCAGGTCTCCCAGACCTAGAGATAAGTTGGTGATTAGTTTTTGTTAGGTTTCGAACACTATACTCGTGCCGTATTTCGTGTAGCTTATCTTTCACTGTTAGTTATGAAATTTGATTGTTGAATGTCGTTTGAAGTCCACTGTCTAGGAGTGAATTTGACGTATCTGGGTCTGCCAGAACCGCCGGTAGCAAGCTGGTAGGTACTGTTTGTAACATAAATAGGATTTTAGCCCACATTCAGTACGCTTAATCAACTTGTTTATTTAATAAAAGAGCTAAAATGGATGAGAGAGAAGATCTGTGTAACTATACACTGCCAAATGAAATGGTTAGTGAAGAATCATGCGAAGAAGCTGTAGACTCGGTCTCCATACTATATAGAAAAAAGACGATGCAGAAAGTGAAGAAAGTGAGCATGATAGTGATACCAATCAGAATAACAATAAACTTTTTTCGTAAGGGCGGTCATGCTAAATGGATGAAAGGCATTCCTAATCCTCGTATCAGGACTAGGTCACATATTCTGTTCTGCAGGTTCCTGGCATAGTGTCTTAGATTTGATAATTAGATTCCACCACAGGTGTTGTCCACCGTACTTGTCACTGGTAATGCTGGTGGCAGCTGTTGGAGTTAAAACACCAGTGCTGCTCTGTGTTGAGACTCTAAATGTTGGATTGATTTGTGCCGTCTTCTCATCATTGTTCAGCAACAATACAAGCTCCCTCCCCCATTTAACCAGCCCATAGGGACTGTAATATCCTGAATGGAACTAGACCTGTGATGAGGGAGAGGAACTGTGCAAGTCCCTGTCAGAGAATACTGTGGCATGCCCATTGATGCTAGTGGCTCCAAGCATGGTTCTGCTGCCTGTTGATTCGACTCTGCACTGAAGCTATTGGAGTTAATGAAGGTTCCAGAAGACGCTGGCAGGGAGGGGCCAGCTCCATTTTCATTTGTGTCTAGACCTGTGTCGCTGAGTCATCTGGCTTGGCCAGGGATGTGGAACGTTCCATAGTCATGGTGTGTTGACTCATGGGTAAAGCTCGTATCTCTGCTGCGGGCGTGGTGGAGGTGGTCTGTATTGTTTTATGCACCCCTATGATCTTGCTAGGGCATCAGTGATGACGATGTGAAGTCCTTCAGAAGTCACAGCCTCAACTGCGTCAGGTGTGCACCATGAGCCACACCGGAGAACATCTGGTGTCCTTCATTATTTGTGACTGTGCTCGGCATCAAGTGGGTGTATGCCTAAATATATGGACCCAAACTTCGGTGACAGTGTGGTACAGATGCTGCTCTTGTAATACTGCTGGAGGCAGTGGATGCAGAAAAAGGTACACGTTGGCTGAAAAAGGTACACGTTTTTCTGGATTACATTAAAGACGGTTCTGCTATAGTATACTGAATAATGTCTGTATGTTAGCCATGTAATAATATGCATGAGATGATCTTCTTATGATATTATTGTCTGGTTAATTTATGCACTGAGGAATCTTCTGTATTATTGTTCCAAATATTACTGGAACACTGACAATCCCAAAGGTAGGCGGTTATATTAGTACAGTCCAATTGGCATGTTGATCACCATTTTTGTTCTTGATTCTTCACTAAGGGAAATTTGCAAATATACAAGTGATTTTAGGAAAATGACAACCGCCTGAGAGGGGTGCGATTATTTCTTTATTCCTGGGAATAGGCTAGATGAACAGCTTCTGCTTGTGCATTTATTGTTGCTCCAGAATTACCACGTACTCCTAATTAGGCTTATGAATAATAACTAATGGAGAAGCCCAGTGGCTAAAGAAATTGATGAAATAGTAAGTAAACTTTGTAAATGGTTTAATTCTTTCTTGAAATCTTCTCGAACGGAACAGCCCTAGTAATACTGGCTTTGAAATATTATGAGCTTTGAAACTGGGAATGCAGCCTAAAACTGCAAGGGAAGATCGGAAAGTAATTTTATTGCCAAAAGCTTAATAGGCAACAAAAGAAAAAATCACATATGAACTTATATCTAGTTTTTACATTGTCACTAATGTTCTCGACACATTTCTCCCACCGTGGTACCAGGTTCAGTATGCCCTGTTCATAGACGTCCGTGTGGTTGGGGTATAGCCCTCTGTGAACACCTTACTACACATCCACACCTGTCAAAAAGCATCGGTCAGCCATGGATTTCTTCACGAGACCAAACTGATGAAAGTCCGACGGTGCAAGATCCGCACTGTATGGTGGCTGCTGGAGCACCTCCCACACAGCAACATTGGGGCATGCAATGTCATGAAGCAGCTTGACACCATCAGTGTTAATGTTATGGCGTTGGCACGAAGAGCACGACGCAACTTAACCAAAGATTTAACGTTGCCTGCAACATTCACAGTGATCCCGTGTTCAGAAAAGGCCACCGGTAACACACCACGCATATCCCACAACACTGTCACACTTTCCTTGCAGACTGAGTCACTTTAAAGTTTTTTCGTTTTGGGGAAGCATCATTTTTTACTCTATAGAGGCCTGCTTGGTTTTCGGCGTGTAGTGGTATGCCCACGACTCATCACCAGTGACGATTCCTTTCAGAAAGTCATGCCCTTGTGCGGCGTAAGGCGTTAAGGAATCCAAGCCTGTCATAATTCGCTGACCCTTGAGGTTGTCTGTCAGGCACCCGGAAAGCACTAATTTTACGAAATTTCAACGTGTCATGAACAGTATAGTACACAGCAGCATATGAAATGTTGAACTGCTGCGATAAGGTTCGCAGTTGCACACGCCGGTCGTTCAAAATTGCTGCTACAGTGGCTCTGACTTTCTGTGGGGTTGCAGCTGTTACCAGTTGCCCGGAGCTTGGCGAATCACTAAGGTTCACACGGCCCTCTTGGAAGAATGCACGACACCTGGAAGCATTGCTAGGGTCCAAATAGTCTTCCTCATAAAAGCCACGCACGTCCCTGTCAATTTCATTCGATTTATGCTCATTGGCCCAAAAATGTCGAACTGCACTTCGCTGATCTTCAGAAGTTGACGACTGTAGCATGCGCGCAATGTTTGTTTAATAGTTCAGGATTCCCTCTCTAGACTTGCACATGAAAATAAGACACCTTCTGTAGCACAACACTGAACAGCCAAAGAATTTCGTTCATCTGCCTAATATCATGTAGGGAGCCCGCAAGCACGAAGAAGTGCCGCAACAGGACGTGGCATGGACTCAACTAATGTCTGAAGTAGTGCTGGAGGGAACTGACACCATGAATCGTGCAGAGCTGTCCATAAATCTGTAAGAGTACGAGGTGGGAAGAGATCTCTTCTGAACAGCAAGTTGCAAGGCTACCCACATATGCTCAATAATGTTTCATGTCTGGGGGGTCTGAGAAGAGTGTTCCTCGAGCCACTCTGTAGCCGTCATTGACGAGTGGGGTGTCGCATTGTCCTGCTGGAATTCCCCAGGTCCGTCGGAATGCACAATATACGTGAATGGGTGCAGGTGATCAGACAGGATTCTTATGCACGTGCCACCTGTCAGAGTCATATCTAGAAGTATCAGATGTCCCATATAGCTCCCGCCGAACACGCCCTACACCACTGCAGAGCCTCCCCCAGCTTTAACAGTCCCTTGCTGACATACAGGGTCCATGGGGTCCATGGCGTTGTCTCCATACCCGTACAACGTCCATCCGCTCGATACAATTTGAAATGGACTCGTCTGACCAGGCAAAAAGTTTCCAGTCATCAGCAGTCCAATGTAGATGTTGACGGGCCCAGGCGAGATGTATAGCTTTGTCATCAAGGGTACACGAGTGGACCTTCGGCTCCGAAAACCCATGTCGATGATGTTTCGCCGAATGTTTCGCACGCTGACACTTGTTGACGACTCAGCATTGAAATATGCAGCAATTTGAGGAAGGGTTGCACTTCTGTCATGTTGAACGATTCTCTTCAGCCATCGTTGGTTCCGTTCTTGCAGGATCTTTTTCTGGCCGCAGCGGTGTCGGAGGTTTAATGTTCTACCGTATTCCTGATATTCACAGTACACTCGTTAAGTGGTCGTACGGGAAATTCCCCACTTCATCGCTACCTCAGAGATACTGTGTCCTATCGCTCGTGCGCCGACGCTCGAACTTACTTAAATCTTGACAGCCTGCCATAGTAGCGGCAATAACCGGTCTAACAACTGCGCCAGACACTTGTCTTATATTGGCGTTGCCGACCGCCACGCCGTATTCTGCCTGCTTACGTTTCTGTATTTGAATACGCGTGCCTATGACAGTTTATTTGGCCCTTCAATATATATCGGCATGAAATTTCAACACTGCAGCTGCAATACCAGGGAAGAAAAAATTGCTGTGCGTTACTTTCCGATCCTCCTTCATATAAACAAAATGTAGTTGGTGAACTGGCGGATACGACATAGAATCAAATACATGAAAGACTACAAACAAGCCACTCACTCAGTTTTGACGCTTTTTAGAGCGGCGCGTACTGTTCTGCTGTAGGCTACGTGGCGACCTCACCTGTATAGGCGACGGTGGAGGCGCGGCGCTTCTTGACCCTGCGGCGGTCGCCGCTGGGGCTGCTCTCTCGCCGTCGCTTACGGGAGGCTTCTCTGCGCCTCGACGGCATCTCGCCAGCCGGCAGGGTCTGATCACAACCTGCACACATCGTTTCTCCCTTGTACGCTTACGGGAGGACAGACAAATGTCATGTCGAGTGGGTAAGGCTCGCGCTCCTTTTGACTTCACTGCAAAATAGTACACTACTGGCCATTAAAATTGCTGCACCAAGAAGAAATGCAGATGATAAACGGGTATTCATTGAACAGATATATTATACTAGAACTGACATGTGATTACATTTTCACGCAGTTTGGGTGCATAGATCCTAGGAAATCAGTACCCAGAACAACCACCTCTGGCTGAAATAACGGCCTTGATACGCCTGGGCATTGAGCCAAACAGAGCTTGAATGGCGTGTACGGGTACAGCTGCCCATGCAGCTTCAACGCGATACCACAGTTCATTAAGAGTAGTGTTATATCCCAGCCAGTAATGCCACCCGAGCCCGCTGCCAAAAGGTTGGCAGCATCAAAGTCCGGACGCCGTCCGCATGAGCAGCGCCAGCGAGACAGGAAATCGCCGCAAGTCTGCGCGCGCCACCGCTGGCTTCAGGATTCTTAAGCGCTGGAGTCGCGAGCGCTAGGACCGTTCTGTATTCGCCGCTCAGTTGTATACTCGCCACCGAATTGTGTACTTGCTAGTCAGTTGTGTGTTCGTCGCAGCAGAGTTGTTGTTTGTCGTCAGCCGACGCTGACCTAGCCGCTCCGACTCGAACTAGACAGATCTCTGTAGACACGGAGTTCACTACTGTGTTTCTGTATCTTCGTTAATAAAGATAAGTACCGACTTTTCTTTAATCAGAGTGCTTGGGTTTTCATCTTTCTGTTCACTGTTCCAGCGGACCGGTCGGCCCGCTATTAAAAGTGTGGCGGTGACTTCGTAAGCCGTTTCTACAGCGAATTGTTTGTCCCTACGAACGCCGCCACAAAAAGTAGTGACTCACGTATTGTGACGAGCCAGTTGTTTTCAGTTGGTGAGAGGACTGGAGAATGTGCTGGCCAGGGCAGCAGTCTAACATTTTCTGTATCCAGAAAGGACCGTACAGGACCTGCAACATGCGGTGGTGCATTATCCTGCTGAAATGTATGGTTTCGCAGGGATCGAATGAAGGACAGAACCACTGGTCGTAACACATCTGAAATGTAACGTCCACTGTGCAAAGTGCCGTCAATGCGAACAAGAGGTGACCGAGACGTGTAACCAATGGCACCCCATATCATCACGCCGGGTGATACGCCACTATGGCGATGACGAATACACGCGATGTCACCAATCACGGATGCGACCGTCACGATGCTGTAAACAGAACCTGGGTCCATTCGAAAAAATGACGTTTTGCCATTCGTGCACCCAGGTTCGTCGTTGAGTACACCATCGCAGGCGCTCCTGTCTGTGATGCAGCTTCAAGGGTAACCGCAGCCATTATCTCCGAGCTGACAGTCCCTACTGCTGTAAACGTCGTCGAACTGTTCGTGCAGATGGTTGTTGTCTTGCAAACGTCCCCATCTCTGGACTCAGAGATCGAGACGTGACTGCACGATCCGTTACAGCCATGCGGATAAGGTGCCAGTCATCTCGACTGCTAATGATACGAGGCCGTTGGGATCCAGCACGGCGTACCGTATTACCCTCCTGAACCCACCGATTCCATATTCTGGTAACAGTCATTGGATCTCGACCAACGCGAGTAACAATATCGCGATACGATAAACCGCAATCGCGATAGGCTACAATACGATCTTTATCAAAGTCGGAAACATGATGGTACGCATTTCTCCTCCTTACACGAGGTATCACAACAACGTTTCACCAGTCAACGCCAGTCAATTGCTGTTTGTGTATGGGAAATCGGTTGTAAACTTTCCTCATGTGAGCACGTTGTAGGTGTCGTCACCGGCGCCAGCCTTGTGTGAATGCTCTGAAAAGCTAATCATTTGCATATCACAGAATCTTCCTCCTGTCGGTGAAATTTCGCGTCTGTAGCAGGTCATCTTCGTGGTGTAGCAATTTTAATGGCCAGTAGTGTATTACATATCTGTATTAATTTTCTTTCTTGACACCAGCAAATGGGCTGATAACAACAATTAAAACAAAAGAAGCTCTAAATTATTTTATCCATAATGGATACAATTGAATTCCGTGACTGTTCCTTTCTAAGGTGGTGAATAATAATCCCTACCAGTCACAATAGTGGGTGCATTTATTTAACGCTCTGCATCTACATGCACATGACTACTCTGCAATTCACAATTAAGTGCGTGGTAGAGGCTTCATCGAACTACTTTCGGCCGGCCGGAGTGGCTGTGCGGTTCTAGGCGCTACAGTCTGGAGCCGAGCGACCGTTACGGTCACAGGTTCGAATCCTGCCTCGGGCATGGATGTGGGTGATGTCCTTAGGTTAGTTAGGCTTAATTAGTTCTATGTTCTAGGCGACTGATGACCTCAGAAGTTAAGTCGCATAGTGATCAGAGCCATTTGAGCCATTTTGAACTACTTTCAAGCTATTTCTCTACGGTTGCACCGTCTAACAGCGTGCGGTAAAACGAGCACCAAAATCTTTCTGTGCGATCTCTAGTGTCTCTTATTTTATCATAATGATCATTTCTCGCTGTGTAGATAGGAACCAACAGAGTATTTTCGCTTATGGAGGAGAACGTTTATGATTGAAATTTCACGAGAAGATTCTGACGCTACGAAAAACGCCGTTGTTTTATTGACCGCCGCGCTAATTCACGCATCATGTACGTTACACTCTCCCCCCCCCCCCCCCCCCCCTATTTCGCCATAACACAAAACGAGTGGCCCTTCTTTGAATTTTTTCGATGTCCTCCGTCAGTCCCATCTGATGCGGATCCCACACCGCACAACAAAACTCCAGAATAGGGGGGAATCGATCTGTTGCATTTTCTAAGTGTTCCACCAATAAATCGTAGTCTTTGCTTTCCTTTGCCCCCAACATTATCTATGCGTTTGCTCCAACTGAAGTTATTCGTAATTGTAATCTCTAAGTATTGAGTTGAATTTACAGCCTTTAGATTTGTGCGATTTATCGTATAACCGACATTTAGATTTCGTTTAGTACTCTTGTGGATAGCTTTACACTTTTCATTGCGTGGAATCAGTTGCCACTTTTTGCGCCATGCAGATATCATGTCAAATCATTTTGCAGTTGGTTTTGATCATCTGATCACACGACCGATTTCGGATTCGTGGCCATCTTCAAGTGGTTTACGTTGATGTATATGATTCCATACTCAGTGTTGGAAATAATCACCAGCTATATTGATCTCCAACACTGAGTATGGAAACGTATACATGAATGTAAACCACAAGATGATGCGTACAAGCCCGAAACCGGTCGTGTGTTAAACAACATCACATTCTAATGTGACTGGTAGCCCTTATTATCGCACAACCTATAAAGGAAGCTCTGTCTTAACAATTAGTATGTCATTCGAGTGTACAAATACACAGCAAAAAAGTTACACAGTAGATAATCATGTAAAGAACTATGTAGGGTTCCACAGCATAACTTTGCAGTATTTTTAAGATTCCGTACCTCAGTCGTAAAAACGGAATCCTTATAGAATCACGTTTTTGTCCATCTATCTGTCTCTCTGTCCGTCCCTCTGTTAAAAGCTCTGTTTCTCAGGGATAGGTAGAAGTATAAAATTGAAATACTGAGCGGTGTAAAACACTGAAGCCGTTAAGTCAATGCGAGCAAAAGATACCGCCGTTTATGTCAGGTATTTTGATATTAGAAAACTCACTCATCAAAACGTATAGGGACTTCCTGCAGACGTAGGATCATGAAACTTGGCAAGAAGCTAGGTTTCACACTAAAAATAAAGGAAAAATACGGAAATTGATGATTTGTAGTTTTATAACATGAAAAAAATATAAGGTGTACATAAAGTCCGGGAACACTTTCAATTATTTATTGTACAAGAATTAAATATTATACAGATGTCATAAATTAGGAAATATGTGGTAAGGTCTTATGGGACCAAACTGCTGAGGTCATCAGTCCCTCAGCTTACGCACTACTTAATCTAACTTAAAATAACTTACGCTAAGGACAACACACACAACCATGCCCGAGGGAGGACTCGAACCTCCGACGGGGAAAGCCGCGCGAACCCCTAGACCGCACGGCTACCCCGCGCGGCCACAGATGTCATAGAAATGCACTCACATCCGTCAGTCATAACAGTGCAACGACACTTCAGGACGAAGTTCAACAAAGATCCACCAACTGCTAACTCCATTCGGCGATGGTATGCGCAGTTTAAAACTTCTGGATGCCTCTGTAAGGGGAAATCAACAGGTCGGCCTGCAGTGAGCGAAGAAACGGTTGAACGCGTACGGGCAAGTTTCACGCGTAGCCCGCGGAAGCCGACGAATAAAGCAAGCAGGGAGCTAAACGTACCACAGCCGACGGTTCGGAAAATCTTACGGAAAAGGCTAAAGCAGAAGCCTTACCGTTTACAATTGCTACAAGCGCTTACACCCGATGACAAAGTCAAACGCTTTGAATTTTCGGTGCGGTTGCAACAGCTCATGGAAGAGGATGCGTTCAGTGCGAAACTTGTTGTCAGTGATGAAGCAACATTTTTTCTTAATGGTGAAGTGAACAGACACAATGTGCGAATCTGGACGGTAGAGAATCCTCACGCATTCGTGCAGCAAATTCGCAATTCACCAAAAGTTAACATGTTTTGTGCAATCTCACAGTTTAAAGTTTATGGCCCCTTTTTCTTCTGCGAAAAAAACAATACAGGACACGTGTATCTGGACATGCTGGAAAATTGGCTCATGCCACAACTGGAGACCGACAGCGCCGACTTCATCTTTCAACAGGATGGTGCTCCACCGCACTTCCATCATGATGTTCGGCATTTCTTAAACAGGAGATTGGAAAACCGATGGATCGGTCGTGGTGGAGATCATGATCAGCAATTCATGTCATGGTCTCCACGCTCTCCCGACTTAACCCCATGCGATTTCTTTCTGTGGGGTTATGTGAAAGATTCAGTGTTTAAACCTCCTCTACCAAGAAACGCGCCAGAACTGCGAGCTCGCATCAACGATGCTTTCGAACTCATTGATGGGGACATCCTGCGCCGAGTGTGGGAGGAACTTGATTATCGGCTTGATGTCTGCTGAATCATTAAAGGGGCACATATCGAACATTTGTGAATGCCTAAAAAAACTTTTTGAGTTTTTGTAAGTGTGTGCAAAGCGTTGTGAAAATATCTCAAATAATAAAGTTATTGTAGAGCTGTGAAATCGCTTCAATCATTTGTAATAACCCTGTATAAACGGTGTCTGAGGGACGCGGGAAACAGTGAAGTCGCTGTCGCTGCGATTTATCTATCGTCCAAAAGGGCATGATTGCTGACTTTCAAGCCAAGGGTGGAAACATTTACGGAGCGGCTAAGTTTGTAAACTGTTGCGTGTCGCTTTGCTTATTGAGTATACCGTTCACGGTAAAATGGCACTGTCCTTAACTGGCGCCGGAGGCAACTGATGCACCACGGTCCGTTGATGGCATGAATGAACGACGGTTGCAGAAATGTGTACGGGCGAAAAGACGGGCAGCTGTTGAGGCCGATTAGCTACCATTACTGCGTATGGGTCTCCGAAGCAAGCGCCTGGTTCGTGAACCCATGCTGACTGCCGGCCGCTATGGCCGAGCGGTTCTAGGCGCTTCAGTCTGGAACCGCGCGACCACAACGGTCGCAGGTTCGAATCCTGCCTCGGGCTTGGATGTGTTTGATGTCCTTAGGTTAGTTTGGTTTAAGTAGTTCTAAGTTCTAGGGGCCTGATGACCTCAGATGTTAAGTACCATAGTGCTCAGAGCCATTTGAACCATTTTACTGTTCGTTGGCACCGAATTGGATCTGCACACCAGGACCGCAACTGAAACGGCCACTGAGTGACGAAAACGGTCTTTTCAGATGAATCACGTGTTATGCTTCGTCAGACAGATGGTCGTTGGCGTGAATGGCATGAAATGTTTGAAAGCAGGCAACCAGCACCAATCGTCGTAAGGGCCCAGGCCAGATGAGGAAACGTTATGCTGAGGGGAATACTTTATTGGCATTCCTGGGTGATATCGTCACACTGGAAGGCAAAATGGATCAACACAAGAATGCATCTATCCTTGGGCACCATGTGCACCCCTACTTGCAGTTTGTTTGTATTCGGCACGTTGGCCTTTACCAGCACGACACTACAGCGTGTCACACAACTAGCAGTGCACGTGCGTAGTTAGAAGAGCACGAGGATGAGTTTACTGTATTCCCCTGTATTCCTCGGATTTAAATCCAGAAGAAGACCTATGGGACCACCTCGATCGAGCTGTTCGCGCCATGAATCCTGAACCGCAGCTAACAGCGGCAGTGGAGTCAGCATCGCATCTTATCCCTGTCGGTACCTTCCAGAACTTCTTCCTATACTCCCCATGGCGGTTCACGCTGCAGAGGGTAATTACGCAGGGTTCTGACAGCTCCATCTACATCTACATCGATACTCCGCAAGCCACCTGACGGTGTGTGGCGGAGGGTACTTTGAGTACTTCTATCGGTTTTCCCTTCTATTCCAGTCTCGCATTGTTCGTGGAAAGAAAGATTGTCGGTATGCCTCTGTGTGGGCTCTAATCTCTCTGATTTTGTCCTCATGGTCTCTTCGCGAGATATACGTAGGAGGGAGCAATATACTGCTTGACTCGTCGGTGAAGGTATGTTCTCGAAACTTCAACAAAGGCCCGTACCGAGCTACTGAGCGTATCTCTTGCAGAGTCTCCCACTGGAGTTTATGTATCATCTCCGTTACACTTTCGCGATTACTAAATGATCCTGTAACGAAGCGAGCTGCTCTCCGTTGGATCTTCTCTATCTCTTCTATCAATGCTACCTGGCACGGATCCCACACTGGTGAGCAATATTCAAGCAGTGGGCGAACAAGTGTACTGTAACCTACTTCCTTTGTTTTCGGATTGCATTTCCTTAGGATTCTTCCAATGAATCTCAGTCTGGCATCTCCTTTACCGACGATCAACTTTATATGATCATTCCATTTTAAATCACTCCTAATACCTACTCCCAGATAATTTATGGAATTAACTGCTTCCAGTTGCTGACCTGCTATATTGTAGCTAAATGATAAAGGATCTTTCTTTCTATGTATTCGCAGCACATTACACTTGTCTACATTGAGATTCAATTGCCATTCCCTGCACCATGCGTCAATTCGTTGCAGATCCTAGTCCCAGTAATGTGACTGAAGATTGTATTTTGCGCAATTTTTCTCTATACTTCATGAGAACAATGAAAATATATTATTTCACGTACTTCTATATTTTCTAGGATTCAGTTCACATATATCATCAAAAATCCGCAGCAATTGGTCGTAATTTTCCTTATAACGGATAGGCTGAATAACTTCATTGAATACTCGTTTTTGACCGCAACCTAACCTCAAATGTCAGTACTGTAAAGGTCAGTAGTACAAATGTCAAACTTTCTAATCAAAGTCTGAAGTGCGGAAGGGCGAGAATCTGTTAACTGAAATTGAAAAAGTGCTAAACGTGAGTCTACTAGACTGTGTCAAGTAAGTAACAGTCTTTCTGTGGATTAATTATTTCACGAAATGTTAGTCGACGACCTGCTCGTTACATATCGGCATTTGTCACATCAGGAAGTGCTACCAAACGACTGCTGACAACCTAAGGAATCTAACAGACTAACTGTTATAGCGCATCCAAGCTTTGGGTTCAGCGTTTTAACTTATTTTGTGTAAGGTGGATTGCGTGCCATAAAGTTCGATTATTCGGTTATACAGCGTTATGTAACAGCGAATCATGGATAAAGGCAAGTTTAGTAAATTGAGTACACCCTGTACACCTACAATACATAATGTTAATCGTGAAATGGATGAAACAGATAGTGAATATTATACAAAAAAATTCGCCAAAAAGCTGATGGAACGGTACAGTAGACAAAACGATTGCTAAAGTATAAACGCCTATGTAAAATCAAACGTGCATGGTTAACTAGTGATTAAGAAGCGAATATGATGAAAAATCCAAGTTTTGTGAAGTTACAGCCACTTCGGCTCAAATACGATAGGAGAAAGGAAAAGTCTTTCGCGCATGTAGCCGGTCGTTTTGCTGATATTATGATGGCTGGCAGGATTGGTCGTTAGTGATGGTTTGGGGTGAAAGGTTTATTCTTGTTATTTACAGGTTAAGCAACACTTGGAAACAAAACATCATAGAGCTAAATCAGGAGTGAAGGAAACATCTGGGCTGTTTCACAATTTTCTAGACAATGCTTTTGCTTCCATATATAAAAGTTCATTTTGCAGTTTTCAAGAAAATGTTGCTGTAGCTCATCTAGCATGAAAATCATAATCTGCCCTACAACAGTGTTGCAAAACTGAATAAAATTATTCATATTAACTCAAGCGCGGCTTCATCTATTCGTCTGGATGGCACCAAAATGGCAGCTCTATTTATTGAAGTTTGGGTCCATATGCTGTTCTAAATGCAACACTTACTGCTTACAAACTGATACTTTAACAAGAATGTGTCTGTGCTAAGTGCTGAGAACACAACTGATTAATAATAACAATAATTAATTTTGGAGTTTGCCGTTTCTTAATTATAAATATGAGAGGTTTTGTAACAGATATGATTAATGGAAATTGTTATACTCACATAGTACACTACTGCCTGAGACATATCACGATGTTTGTTCATGTGACATACAGAATGTAGATTTGAAAATTTACGCTAATTTCTCTCACTCTGCCCCAAAACGAGAAGAACTGAAAAAAAATTGTAGAATCGGTTGATCGAGACTTTCATCAAGTGAAAGCAATGTGAGAACAAGATGTTTCTCTCTTTTACCTCGTATGGACACGTTGTTAAATTGGAAAACCGTCAAAAGTTATTTTGTAAGCTTAGGAGAAAACTGTCCAATGATTTTGCAAATCGTAGTGATGCTTATCATTGGCACTTCACTATATAACATCAACGCCTGTTTGCAGCTAGGGTGTCCATTTAATTATCATTTCATTTCTAGCAAAGCTGCATGGTCATCTACGGTAACTGTTCTTTCGGGAACAGATACTACCGCCATATATAGTTAAAAATATGGCTTCCCGGCCATTGACCTTCTGTGCGAACGCACACGCTATGCCCGAACTCGTATGGGACTTGGTACATTAATCTGCCACGAGTAATGAGTGAGATAGGCAAACATCTATTAGGCGCACTACGAATGATGTGGTGTGGACATGTTGGGAATGTAGGTCTCACGGGGAGCGTGCAAGGGATAAGTCCCTGCAGGCGCACTATCCTCTGTGCCCTCGGTAGTTCAGATGGATAGCCGGCACGGTAACTCAGCATGTTCGGTCAGATGGTTAGCTGCCCTCTGTAATAAAAAAAAAAAACTGAGTTAATGGATCAACGACGAAATGAAACGGGTGTCTTGCGACGTCCGCCGCGAGCAGATACAACGAACAAAATGAGATTAAAAAAAAGAAAACAAAAAAAGATGGATAGAGCGTCTGTCATGTAAGCAGGAGATCCCGGGTTCGAGTTCCGATCGGGATACACATTTTCAACATGTCCCCAATGAAGCACATCAACGCCTGTTTGCAGCTAGTGTGTCCATTTAATTATTTCATTGTTACTTCATCCTTTTCCTGCTCCAGCCGCGTACTGTTCGCGGGATAACGATTGCTAATAAGCCTCTGTGTGGGCACGAGTCTCTCTGATTTGATCTTCATGATCTTTTCACGATATGTACCTAGGAGGAAGCAACAAAATGGCTGAATCCCCTAAGAAAGTACGCTCTCGGAACTTTAACAATAGACCACACCGTGATGCAGAACTCCCCTCTTGCAGCGTCTGCCACCGGAGTCTGCTGAGCATCTCTGTGACACTTTCACGCTTGCTTTATGAACGTGTAATGAACTGTGCTGCTCTTCTTTGGATCTTCTCTATTTCCTCTATCAGTCCTGTCATTTGTATTCTTACTTGTAATAATTATTTGGCCATTTCTTCTGAATATGTAGCGTTTGCTGAGAATGTGCTCAGGCAGGAACTTAAGAGCAGAGCTCGCGCAGGATTTTTTGGCCTGTGTCCAGGAACTCATTCTCGTTCTTACCGCCGGGCCAGTCCAGCCATGTGTTGCCTATCGCCTACACAGCTGTTGCGCTTCGTGCGCTCGAACGTAAACGTTGTCTACCCGCCTCGGAGACATTGCGAGAACGGAGGCGTGTTCAAGCCGGTTGCACTACAACCTTTCTCAAACGATTTTAAAGAAACTGTTTGGTAAAAGATAATTGATTCTCATACATATCATAGCCTCATTCTGCAGCTTCATGATGAACTGCCTACCATTCGTTACCGGTCGCAATAACCGTGATGTACTGTGCTAAATTCGAATACTTTGGAGTGAAAAATTGGGGTCGCTATGAGTTTTCCTTTGGTGTATGTTGGTCGACCACTTCACATGTTGCTGCGTACGACATGGACCTAAAGTACTGAATTTTTCTCTGAACTTGAGGCGAGATGTATATCTATCTCCAGTCTTGTGAAAATGAATTGTACCATATTGTACTCACTTCCGATCTTCTGCGCAAACAAGGATAGAAGTGAATATTGATATCATCCTTCAGATCTCATCAAAGGTTTGAAACACCGAAACGAATTTTTGGCAAATTATTGCACATCCACATAGCTAACATGCGTAACTTTCTTATCTACCGCAGTATGAGACTACAGAGTTTTTGAATAAAAAATTCTTCCAAGGGCAATCTCTAGCTGGTGAACTGAGAATTAGTATAAAGTTTGTAACACCATAAATGATGGAATCACACTTTCATTTTTATACCGAGCGTGAGCTTTTTACGAACTACTGACCTTCACCTGCTCTCAGTTGTTTGATTAATAGCACACTATTTCAGGATTCTGTCGCAATTACAGCTGCATTTGCATGTTAGTGAGGTGAAATTTGGTAAACGCCGCTGTGTTCTGGAAAAGGAAGATAATTTTAACATGACAAAGAGGTGTGCAAGACAGGCGAAAACGAATCGCTCTCTCTGATCCAATTTCAGCGTAATCCGGTCGAATTATTTGCAGACTCGCTAGCTGTAACTTAAGGGGACATCGTATGTCCTATGCTGCCAATGTTAAATTATCTAATTTTGTGACCCATTATCTTGAAAACTTTTTAACACACTAACTTACAATTTTCCATAGTTATTGAACGCATCTTTCTGGATATACTGAACTAGAATTATTACTAAAATTGTATTGTGAAGCATGATATCTTCTTTTTTTCCAACATTCAATTTTTTGACAGAATTTTATAAATAAATGAACTTAGAAACAAAGCAACTTGGGATTTTTTAATTATTTTAGTTCTATGTGTGTTGAATCTCACACTTCGGATATCAGAGAAATATTCTCATAATATTTATCTTTTCTCTAAATTCTAGCGTGCATTTCCAGCTGTTAAGATAAAGCGGAATGTTTTTACCATCGCGGCTGACCGACTGCCTTACGAATATTATTCCACGGTAGCCCTGCTGATTTTCCATTATTGTCCCTTATCTCACTTCAGTTTAAGATTTGCACCAACGTGGTTCTCTATTTCTCTGTATGAGTCATATCGCGGTTAATTGTTGTTAAAGTGTTTCATTGTTTCAAGTGAACTCAGAGTGCCTAAGAGGAAGTGTTCATTCCACGAAAAATATTCGGGAAAATGGTTCTACAGAAAATGAGGGAGAAGTGTGTATGAACTAGAATGTATAATTTGTGTTACATTTCCATTCCACATGGGGAAAGAGCAAACACTTATGGTAATAATTAAAGTACAGCTACTCACAGAGGAGGCAGCGAAACTTGCATTAATGTGGAAAAAACTTACACTGGAAAAAATTAGTTGCAATTTTGGTCACCAGATGCAAATCTAGCGCTGTAGAGCATCTTGTCGATGTCTCTGTTGCTCATATTGAACAAATAGTATAAGTGGCATTATGCCTGTCTCACTTGTCTGACCTTTGTTGTCCCGTTCCCAACCCAATACGTATGGACCCATTTCTATATGGAAATTAGAATTATATTAATACCTCAGCTGCTAACGGGCCTTGATATATATCAACAGGGACAGGTGAAAATGTGTGCCGCTACCGGGACTCGAACCCGGGATCTCCTGCTTACATGGAAGACGCCCTATCCATCTGAGACACTGAGTGCACGGAGGACAGTGCGACTGCAGGGACTATCTCGCGCACGCCTACCGCGAGACCCACATTCTCACCTTGTATGTCCACACAGTACATTCGTAGTGCCCCACCCGAACACTCTCGTTACTCGTGGAAGACATTCTTTCCAAGTACCGTAAGAGTTTGGAGAATATGTGTACATCCACACAGAAGAAGAAGGTCATGGCCGGTGTTGCCAGAACCATATACTTATATGACACCATATCCATACAAGTATGCATTTCTATATGTCTTTCTTACGTTCACAGCGCCACATTTTTATCTGGTGGCCAAAACTGGAGCTCATTTTTTTCTAGCGTAAATTGGTTCCACACTGACACATTCGAGTACTAAGTTTCGCTCCCGTACGATAATTACAGCCCACACGCACCTCTGTGAATAGCTGCACTTAAATTACAACCACGCGGCATTAAGAATCATTTAGCTAGCGTAAAGTATAAATAAATCGTGTAATCTGCAAGCATAAAAAAGCAAAGACAGTTATTTTGTGTCAAATTCATTTAAATGGGGAATATTAGCAACAGCAGCGAAATTAGCAGCGTGCTATGTTAAACAACATTATGTCTTCGAAATCATTCTAATGTTCAGATAGACGCTAAAGTTGACGATAGGGGAATGGGGGGTTCAGCTAATATTTGATTGTACTCAGAGGTAATGATCTTAGAAAGGTTAGGAATCACTGCCTTAGCCACATAAACGCGCCTTAGACTGCCGCGCATACAGCCATTGTCATCACGGATGTGGTTGCCACAATTTCTGTCTGACATTTGTCTTAAACCGATAAAAAATGGACGTGACTTGGGAAGCAGAAACTAGGACACTTTAAAGCTTAAAAAAGTGGATGAATTAATGAAAATATTTTTCGGCTTTGTGATCACTTTCGTCTGTAGCTATTCCTAAATAACGGACCTTTGAAAAAGCATCGCGTATTTTTTTCACTGTGTCGCGCACTAACACTGATTTGTTCTGGCCAATATCAGATTTTTTGCTGCTGCGGTATCACAAAAAAGCGTGGAGCTCAGTTTAGAAGTGCAGTCCACTTTTAACAAAGACTTACGTTGTTTAACGATATGATAGAGCACTGCTAACTTCGCTGCTGTTGGAGCTTAGCCTAGAAGTACAGTCCACTGATTTCGTTATCGATGAAGCGTGCTGGCACCAGCTTTCATCCATTCACATCATCTGACAAGTATTCACTCACTAATTTCTCCAGCCACTCAAGAAACTGCTGAGTCTATTCGTACGTCAACCCTCTTCAGTCTTAATTACTTACTCCTGGTATACTGTGCTACGCATTCTCTTAAGATGTATTCATTAGGGCTACTCTTTCTCCGTGCTACAGTTTATATAAAAAATGGTTCATATGGCTCTAAGCACTATGAGACTTAACATCGGTTATCAGTCCTCCAGACTTAAAACTATTTTAAACCTAACTAACCTAAGGACATCAAACACATCCATGTCCGAGGCAGGATTCAAACCTGCGATTGTAGCAGCAGCACGATTCCGGACTGAAGTGCCTAGAACCGCTTCGCCACAGCGGCCGGCGCACAGTTTTTACAACTGCTGGCAAAGTAAACAACAATTACAGCTGCAGAAACATCTGATAGCGGTCGATTGGTACTGGGTTTCCTAATTAAAGTGCCTCTGAATAGTTAGAATATCCCTTTACCACCGTAGTCATCATGAAGAACTTCCCCAGTCCCAAGACCAAGTACGTTTTTGTCAAAAAATGCCTTATGTATAATGATCATCCAACCCCAAAACCCTATATCTCGCCAGCCTATCTCCATTGTAAATCAAGTCACCTCCTAAAACAGTCCCCTAACCTCGAACACACCCCATAATACAACGCTTGTTAAATTATCCCACTCGCCATATTCATACAAGTTCAAAGCAAAATCCCCTCTCATAAAACCTCAGTGACTTCGCCATTTGCATCATGCACATAATAAACTATCCTAGAATTTTCTTACATCCTTTCTCTACCACAGAAAATATAATCTGTACTGTCACAAACGTCCTCCAAAATATCCGTCTTTTTCATGAAATCATACTGATGAACCATCTCTATTTCACACTCCCAAAACCAATCCCATTTGATCTTCTCCCACCTAGATACCATTGTCTGCTCCCACATGATCCTGCCGTGTGCTCCATCTCCACTCCAGATGCATCAAGTCGCCACCTACGTTTGATCCCATCCCATTCGCCTGACTACCTATAGCTGGTCGTCAGACCTCCGTTAATATCTTATTCCTGACTCGCAGAAGCACCGATGCAATAATTCATCCTAACATCGACATGACAACGCATGCATAGGGTGTATCACCTACAACTTGTACCGCGAATATAGCGAAAATGGGAAGTGCTATTGACATGTGGTTTTCACAAAATGAACTGGTAGTCAGGGGCTCGTATTGTTAGTCAATAAACATATTACAATAATACTCAGAAAGTGTATTTTTTGTGCAGACATATACTTCTTTAAATGCAACAATGCCTATTGACGTTAACGGACTAGAAGTAGGATAAACTAGAACATCAGGGGGGTTTGTTGCAGGATTCTAGTTCAGATCGTTTACGGTCGAGATGTATTTTGGAAAGTTTCCACATCGACACTTGTGCAATACTTGTGGTAGCACACACTAAAGAAGAACGCAAGTGCATCCTCTATTTTTGTGGATTCTGACCAGTAACGAAACAAATGGCCATGACACGCCGTGTTCAAAATTACCACTTGCAGCGGCAATACATGCTTCTAGTCCGGTAAGGAACGATTGCTGAACATGTACTAGCATTTTAGCGGAGATGTCCGAGCAGGCTGCAGTAATACGTCGTTGCACAACATCGAGTGCAGTTGGTATGTCCTTGTAAACAGCGTGTTTCAACTTTCCCCACGGAAAGAAAATTACAGGCGTGAAATCCGGGGAACGGGCCGACTACGGTACAGGACCTCCGCGTCCAAGCCAACGATTTAGAATTAATTAGTGAAGACTTGCTGTAGTACATTGCGCACTATATAATATTGGTACTACAGGTTCCTCCTAATCTGCAGAGGAACGTCTAGCATCCATGGAAGACGGTCTGTTAGGAGGCTGTGATACTTGTGCGCGTTCAGTGTTCTAAGAAAAATGGGCCTATGAGCTGACGGTTACCTAGCGAACACCACTCGGTTACACTCCATGGACACTGACGTTCCACCTGACTCAGTCAACAGGGATTATCAATAGAGCAATAGCGCATTTTTGGGCAGTTTAGTAAGGCGATGATTGGTAGATGTGGCTTCACCTCTAAACAAGGTCCATTATGCATCTGGAATAGCCTGCCTCAATGCCCACATATGGAAGTTAACACGATCCTCATCAACGTTTCCATGCAGCTCTTGATTGAGAGAGGTGTGATAGAGATGAAACCTACGTCTATGGAGATTGTTTAGGACACTTGTCAGACTCATTCCACTAGCTCGTGCGATTGCGCGAGAGCTAACGCGCGTTTAAACTGCATAGCAGCAAGAACAATTAATTTCCCCCTCTTTTACCCTGAGTTGTCTCCTTCTGATGCATTGTCTAGGTGTTACACTACCACTTTCAGGTAACTAGTTGAAGAAGTAGATAAAGAATTGCCAATATGGTTGACTTCTGTTGAGATATCTTACCGTATACACGATACAAGAACGGACTGCATTCTTTCTACACTCTCCATACACCATGAGCATACAGGCTTTGTCTGCATTGGTAAATCCCACAGCCCACTCACAACATGCTGTTTGGACTGCCATGCACCAACTAGCTAACGAGTCAAGGCATACACAAGCAACCGAAAGCAAACATTACATCGCACCTAGCAGCTACGGGTGTTGAATGGCACAAACGAGTGTCGGTGTCGAAACTTTTCAGAATACTATGTCTAATAAATGATTCGCTCTAGAATCCTGCAACGAACAGCACTGACATTCTAATTTACCGGACTTTTAGTCAATTCATGTCCATGGGTATTGTGCCATTTAAAAAAGTGTATGTTTGCACAAAAAGTACACTTTCTAAGTATTATTAAAATCTGTTTATTGCCAAACAATACGAGCCCTTGTCTAACAATCCATTCTCTAAAAACCACACATCAATAGCCCTTTCCATTTCCTCAATATTTGTGGTGCAAGTTTTAGGCTATTCATCTGCAATAGATAACTTCGTCATTATTATTTGTAACGGTCTACTGCTGCTAATTCTTTTATAAAATCAGAATCACCGAGTATTCTACTAGCGACTGACCAAATAAACTCATTTTCTGAACACAGTAAGGTTCGATTCTACCCGCCTGCTTTGAGCACTGATGTCATAATATGCGTGAAGACGATTGTTTACCTTATTTATTAAAACAACCTCAGGTAACGTTTAATAGCAAGCTGCTTACATTTTCAAGTCGAAGACGACAAGATAGACCATTATTTCATAAACTAACGTAAAACACGCAAAGTATTTCAATAAACAGGAAATTAACGGGATAACCGCGGGAATTGAGGGAGGGGGGGGGGGGGGGGGCGGTCGGGTGGGTACAGATTTATAAGAAGTTAATAATGATAAGATCATTCTAGAGGAGCTAAGACTTGGAAAGATAGGACACGCCATTACATCTTATACACATCGCCACA
The DNA here is from genome assembly GCF_021461395.2 of Schistocerca americana. Taxonomy (NCBI): domain Eukaryota; kingdom Metazoa; phylum Arthropoda; class Insecta; order Orthoptera; family Acrididae; genus Schistocerca; species Schistocerca americana. The sequence continues at coordinate 156,154,309 of NC_060119.1, read as the reverse complement.
AAAACGATGCACCACGAGGGAATGGGACGGATATCAATACATGTGATGTACGTGCACACACAAACAAATGATTACTATTTCGGAATAATCTGACGATATATTCAAGAGAAAGAACTTCACAGATTGAACAAGTCAATAGCCGGCCGTTGTGGCCGAGCAGTTCTAAGAGCTTCAGTCCGGAACCGCGCTGCTGCTACGGTCGCAGGTTCGAATCCTGCCTCGGGCATGGATGTGTGTGATGTCATTAGGTTTAAGTAGTTCTAAGTCTAGGGGACTGCTGACCTCCGATGTTAAGTCCCATAGAGCTCACAGCCATTTTTTTGAGCAAGTCAATAACGCGTCTGGTCCTCATGCAAGTAGCTATTTGGAATGACATTGATTTCCAGAGTTTCTGGACGTTCTCCTGCGGGATGTCGGTACCAGACTCTGTCCAATTGGCGCATTAGATCGTCAAAATCTCGTGCTAGTTAAAGAGCCTTGTCCATAATGCTCTAAATGTTCTCAACTGGGGAGAGATCAGGCGACCTTCCTGGCGAAGGTAGGGTTTGACAAGCACGAAGACAAGCAGTAGAAATTCTCGCCGTGTGTTGGCGGGCGTTAGCTTATTGAAATGCAAGGCCAGGATGGTTTGCTATGAAGGGCAACAGAAAGGCACGTATAATGTCGTCGACGTAACGCTGTGTTCTAAAGGTGCCGCTGATGATGATCGAAAGGGTACCTGCTGTCCGGGGCGTCTCCATGCACGTCTGCGGTCTGGAATCTCGTTGACAAGAGTAGAATTCTCTTCAGTGATGAACCCCGCTTGGAGTAGCGCCCCGACGACCTGCGAAGATGTTTCTGGAGATGCCACATACGGCAGTAGAATACCAATCTGGCTATCGCCATCCGTACTGCCCGACAACCGGGAGTGATGATATGAGATGCAAATTCTTTACTTAGCAGAAGCCCTTCGGTTGTCATCCATGGGACCCTCACAGCACAGCGGAACGTCGACGATATTCTACGCCCCGTTTTGTTGCCCTTTATGGCAAGCCGTCCTGGGCTTATATTTAAGCAAGATAATGCGCGCCTGCACACAGCGAGAGTTTCTACTGCTTGTCCTCCTGCTTGCCAAAGTTACCTTAGCCAGCAAAGTCGCCGAATCTTTCCACAGTTCAGAAACTCCATCAATAAATACCAAGACGAACAACTGTTTGTATAAGGGCCAGAGGTGGACCCAAACATTATTGACTTGACCAGTCTGTGAAGCTCTTTCTCTTCAATAAATCATCCAGTTTCTCTGAAATTCTAAAATTTATTTGTCAGTACATGCACCTCATTTGGTTGAATCTAGGAATGAAGATAGGTTATACCCTGAATTAACACTCGGGCTACCTTGCTGTATCTAACTATCAAAAGGTTAGGGCTCAAAAGAAGTGTAGTCCCAACACGCGAATACCCATATTTTATTCTTCCAGTATTTGAAAATGAGAACACTTAGCTGCTTGTAACAAACTTTTCACAAAATTTCAAAGCTGTCCGATACGTTTCCTCGCTGACAAACGCACAAAATGATGTCAGGGAAACAGTTTATCGCTTACTTCATTTTCAGGTGAAATATTTGTACAAATACATGGGAAATGTATTGGACATGTGCCTACGAGGAGAAAACCTCGGGTCAAAAGCTTATCCTAAATTCCTGGAAGGATTTCAACCAAATTTCGTACACATTTTAGTTACGATCTGGACCGAAATGCTAGTCCTCCTATTGGGATGGAAGTGGTAAAGTGCAGAGGCAAAGGGGGAGACGGACAGACCGAGAGGGGAGAGGAGGAGGTGGGCAAAGACAGGAGGAGGGGGGAAGGGGGGAGGGAGAGGGGGAAGGGAAGATGGGCAGAGAGAGAGAGAGAGACAGGAGAAAATGAGCAGAGAACAGGGGAGGAGAACATAGACATAGAGGCGGAAGTAGGACATGGACTTGTTTAAACACATAACCGGGTTACTTTTATAGTTTAACACGGAAACACCGCGGAGCGCAGTTAGTCTGGAATAAACAGAACCATAATACACAGAAAATGCAGAACTGGAATCAAACAATTCTCTTGACCTATATAGCTTAAACGAAGATACCGATACCAGACCCTCCCCTCACAAGAAGACCGAGAAATTACATGCACTAATTTGTCGACAATAACAAAACACAAAAATGGCATAATTGGAATCGAATTTTTTCCTTTGGCTCAAACGATGAAAGCGATACCGACCACAGAGCCATATAAGATTCATATATTCGAGAAACAAGAAAAACAAATCCCTACACACGAAACCGAACAAAAATTTACGAAAACGACACGAATAGGATCTCAAAATACGCTGAAGCTATGTAGCTCACACGAAGACGACATCTCCACCGCAAAGGAATCCCATAACCGAAAGATAATACACACACATTTCCTCCAGAATAAGCAAAAAATGCAGCAATTAAAATCGAAAATTTCGCTTAGCCGGATGCTGTGGCCGAGCGGGTCTAGGCGCTTCAGTCCGGAACTACGCTGCTGCTACGATCGCAGGTTCGAATCCTGCCTCGGGCATGAATGTGTGTGGTGTCCTTAGGTTAGTTAAGTAGTTCTAAATCTATGGGACTGATGACCTCAGATGTTAAGTCCCATAGTGCTTAGAGCCATTTGAACCATTTTCGCTTAATCTATATAGCTCCAACGACGACAGGGATACTGGACACACTTCCTCAAAGCAACGAAAAAATCAAATGATAGCATACACGAATTATTCCAAACAAAAGCACATGAAAATATAAAAACAACCGCACAAGGATACTCGCAATGTACGGTAAACCTATATATCGCAATCAAAGGCACCGATAATAGGAAACCTCTCCCGCTCCCGCACCCCAAAAAAGAGAACAGTAAACGAAAAAATGGTAATTTATAAGATCACTTGCAAGCGGTATATCGGGCCCGCAACTGTACACAACTGATTTAACATTTTCGCAACTCCTCAATGATGTCACATGCGAAAAAAACAAAATTATAAGTACCATTACAACTCACTTCACTCACGAACATATTAACAAAACACTTCGGCTTCTGGCTAATCACGCCCTGAAAAAGCTTGTTATTTACAAAAATAGCCAATAATTGTCAGATACAAGATAATATTTATAATTATTAAACGTTACACTCCCAGCAATTTAACTTCTGATCTGAAGCTCTTACCTAACCTTACTCTCAGAAGAGTGTACAGCTCAGAAATAAACGGCCAATTATATATACAGGGTGGTCCATTGATCGTGACCGGGCCAAATATCTCACGAAATAAGCGTCAGACGAAAAAACTACGAAGAACGAAATTTGTCTAGCTTGAAGGGGGAAATCAGATGGCGCTACGGTTTGCCCGCTAGATGGCACTGTCATAGGTCAAACGGATATCAACTGCGTTTTTTTAAATAGGAACCCCCATTTTTATTACATATTCGTGTAGTACGTAAAGAAATATGAATGTTTTAGTTGGACCACTGATTTCGCTTTGTGACAGATGGCGCTGTAATAGTCACAAGCATATGGCTCACAATTTAAGACGAACAGTTGGTAACAGGTTTTTTAAATTAAAATACAGAACGTGGGTAGGTTTGAAAATTTTATTTCGGTTGTTCCAATGTGATACATGAACCTATCGTTTCTGGGAACGCATGCTGTTACAGCGTGATTACCTGTAAATAACACATTAATGCAATAAATGCTCAGAATTATGTCCGTAAACCTCAATGCATTTGGCAATACGTGTAACGACATTCCTCTCAACAGCGTGTAGTTCGCTTTCCGTGATGTTCGCACATGCATTGACAATGCGATGATGCATGTTGTCAGGCGTTTTCGGTGGATCACAATAGCAAATGTTCTTCAACTTTCCCCACAGAAAGAAATCCGGGGCGTCATATCTGGGGAACGTGCGGGCCATGTCATGGTGCTTCGACGACCAATCCACCTGTTATGAAATATGCTATTCAATACCGCTTCAACCGCACGCGAGCTATATGCCGGACATCCTTCATGTTAGAAGTACATCGCCATTCTCTCATGCGGCGAAACATCTTGTAGTAACATCGGTAGAACATTACGTAGGAAATCAGCATACATTGCACCATTTAAAATGGGGGCCAATTATCCTTCCTCCCATAATGCTGCACCATACGTTAACTTGCCAAGGTCGCTGATGTTTCACTTGTCGCAGCCATCGTGGATTTTCCGTTGCCCAATAGTACATATTATGCCGGTTTTAGTTACCGCTGTTGGTGAATGACGCTTCGTCACTAAATAGAACGTGTGCAAAAAATCTGTGATCGTCCCGTAATTTCTCTTGTACCCTGTGGCAGAACTGTACACGACGTTCAAAGTCATCGCCATGCAATTCCTGGTGCATAGAAATATGGTACGGGTGCAATCAATGTTGATGTAGCATTCTCAACACCGACGTTTTTGAGATTCCCCATTCTAGCCCAATTTGTCTGCTACTGATGTGCGGATTAGCCCCGACAGTAGCTAAAACATCTACTTGGGCATCATCATTAGTTGCAGGTCATGGTTGACGTTTCACGTGTGGCTGAACGCTTCCTGTTTCCTTAAATAACGTAAGTATCCGGCGAACGGTCCGGACACTTGGATGATGTCGTCCAGGATACTGAGCAGCATACATAGCACACGCCCGTTGGGTATTTTGATCACAATAGCCTTACATCAACACGATATCGACCTTTTCCGCAATTGGTAAATGGTCCATTTTGACACAGGTAATGTATCACGAAGCAAATACCGTCCGCACTGGCGGAATGTTACGTGATACCACGTACTTATACGTTTGTGACTATTACAGCGCCGTCTATCACAAAGCGGAAAAAGTGGTCCAACTAAAACATTCATATTTCTTTACGTACTACACGAATTACGTTTAAAAAAACGCAGTTGATATCCGTTTGACCTATGGCAGCGCCATCTAGCGGGCCAACCACAGCGCCATCTGGTTTCCCCCTTCAAGCAAGACGAGTTTCGATCTTTGTAGTTTTTTCGTTTGACGCTTTTTTTTAGATATTTGGCCTGGTCACAATCAATGGACCACCTTATATATATATATATATATATATATATATAATTGAAAACCGTTACTGGCTAACCATCACTCTTTATAAGTTGCTATAAGGTCATTAATTTCTGTTTAGTTCTAACGTCATCGTCTCTATCCCTCAGATTCTGTTACCCCACTAACTCCTCTTCGAGGAAGCTCCAGTGATCAATACATAGAGTTTCTATCACAGCAAGAAAATCTGACTGATATATAATATGTGAGTATATTTTTCGATCATATAACAAATAACTAATAACTATCAGACAAGTACCAACGTCTTATGGTAGTACTATACCGTAAAAGGTTATTTGCTTTCGCCTGGAGAAGTGAAAAAAATAGTGTCCATGGTAAAACATATTTTATTCTCATCATCATTCAGTCAGATTCTCTTGCTGTGGTAGAAACTCTATGTATTGATCACTGGAGCTCCCTGGAAGAGGAGTTAGTGGGGTAACAAAATCTGAGGGATAGAGACGATGACGTTACAACCAAACAGAAATTAATGACCTTATAGCAACCTATAAAGAATAATGGTTAGCCGGTTAGCCAGTAACGGTGTTCAACTGCAGGCCGCAAGGAAAATGTAATATTAGAACATGGCTGTTGAACTGCACCCACGCCAAATTGGGTGAAGACGATGTTTCGGTACGAGTCGTCAGCTTTGGCCAGTGACATAATGTTAATGGCTGCTCTCACGTCAGATTTTCGTGCATATATTCTCAGTTTTGTTGTAAGTTGGCGAAGCCAACGAATGTGAAACAAACTGGTTGTGGTGAAAGATTGATCTATGATTAACACCGAGATGTAGGTTAGGTTGGAAGGTATCAGTTTGCTTCTTATATGGTGAAATCAATGAATGTGATACTAAAAAGAAGTAGTTGTGGTGACGGACTGACCTGTAGCTTAGCCCATCTGAAAATATCGCCAACAACATCACGTTATCGTCGCCACATTGTTTATGTCGACGACTCGTATAAAACTTTCCTCTGTATACCGCCTAATTGATGATGCTGTTGTTTTATGACATTAGTGTCAACGAATTACATTGTACTGTGACTGAGTTTTCTATCAAACATGAAGGCAGTAATGTAACCGTTTAATTTTTATAGGAATTGTATATTTGCGTTTCTAAGCTTTTCTTTCGTTTTCGCGCTCTTCGTCGTCATTGTTGACGATATTGAAGCTTTCATAAAAGAGCCCTCTGCCAGATACTTTATTGTGAATAGCAGAGTAATCACGTAGATATAGATGTAGATGCTTGTATAAGAACTGTTACTTTTATCTTCAAAAAGAATAACCAAACCAATACACTCTAGAAAGAATAAAGACAACCACAGACAAACTAACTAAATTTTGAATTGTTTGTGAACTTATCGTCATAAATAATTTCATTCATATGCAAATACCCTTGGCTTCCTCCACTGTATGACTCAACATACATCGATCGAGTTAATTTTGTCTTCTGTAGCCTCTGCAATTTGTAATGTCGATTTAGTACTTTCAGATATAAAGTACCTCAAATAAAACTGAACGCTGTTCCTCCTACGGACAGACATTTCCAAATTACCTTTTTTTTTTCTTCAAATAAACGATATAAAAAGCTGTCTAGCAAGAAACCTTTTTGCAAGAGAGGAATTTGTTAACACCTAACATAAATTTAAATCTTAGGTCTTTCCTCAAGGTATTTGTTCAAAGTTCAACTTTATCCGGAAGTGCAACGTGAACGATAAGCAGTTCAAAAAAGAACAGAATAAATGCTTTTGAAAAGCGGTGCTATAGAAGAATGCTGAAGGTTGATAGAAGGTGTGTACATCGAATAACAAAGGAAGAGGTATTCAATCGAACTGTGAAAAATAGAAATTTACGGCACAACTCGTCTAAAAGGAGGAATTAATTGTTGACATATACTGAGTCATTAAAGAAGTGTGTGTGTGTGTAGGTTAGGGAGGGGTAAAAATTGTAGAGAGATACCAATACTATAATACAGTAAGGTGATTCAAATGGATGTATGTTGCGGTAGGTATGCAGAGATGAAGAGGATGAGCTAACATGGAGAACTGCATCAAAGTAGTCTTCCGGTGAAGACCACAATAATAACATAATATTATATGATGACGCACTGTTTCAGATTTAGCAGAACGGCTTGATGATGCTGACAAATTTGGGAAGGTAGTACGTGCTGGTTGCAGACATGGGTATAAATATTTTGTCTATAATATTTTTACACTGTCATCTCTGCTATCGGAAACACAAACACAGGACGTGACAATGGATGCTATGAATATGCCTCAAACTGCTAACCCAATAAACGAAAGTAATACACGGGGCATATGAACAGCTATACCTGTATCTAAAATTTAATACGATCACTTCTTTCGTGTCTCAAATTTTGTACGACACCTCCGCTCTGCATTTCCTGTGAATCCAATATAATCAACTGAAAAGCTAATTACGTAACACTGGTTGATCTTTGTTGGTAATATTCAGACCAATACCAAAAATTTCCCCTGTTACATGTCTTTATTCTTGGATTTATTCTACGCATTCTTCAACGTTTTTCTCGAAAATGATACGAACTTAGTTAGAGAAGTAAGAGTTTTCTGGAAAGATGTAATCATCAAACTTATGCGCTCTCAAGACGTGAGGGCAATTGCTGATGTACCGGTATGTAAAATTTACATTTTGTGCCCTTCAAATATTCTTTTCTTGCACACCGGGTTCATGTTGCAGCTACACTGCAATTCGCATGAATTTTTGAATGTTTCCTTTCAAAATTCAAATAAAAGATGGAAAAGCATTCCGTGGAAAATTTTCGAAACATACTGCGTATCAAATAAGAATAAAATCTGTAATTTACTTACCTATGGACTACGCGGCTAAACCGATCTCTGAACTTCAGACTGTAAATAGTAACGCCAAAGATGTTAATCAAAATTCGGTTCCATTCTTGTACATTCCGATATCCAGAGACTGCATTTGAGCGACATTTTTAACCAAGGAATACGAAGGGCAAGCAAACGACTAGAAGCTAATTTAGCATGAATACTACGGAGAAATCAAATTCATTCTGAACACTGCGATAGTGCTTGCATCTTTTCCTTTCTACATGGGAAAAACAGCTTGTAAATTTACGCTCATAAATGGCTCTGAGCACTATGGGATTTAACATCTGAGGTCATCAGTCTCCTAGAACTTAGAACTACTTACACCTAAGTAACCTAAGAACATCACACACATCCATGCCCGAGGCAGGAATCGAACCTGCGACCGTAGCGGTCGCGCGGTTCCACACCGGCCGGCTACGCTCATGAGCACACATTATTGCAAGTAAAGATAAAAACACGGAACATTAAAAAAGTCGTGATTTGTTTACGATAAAAGCGCCAGGAAATCAGTTATCACAGAAAGAACTGTAAATAACCAATAGCAGCTAATGATACTTAATGAGGCGTGCAGAACAATAAGAACGGAAAGTGAAAATTCGCACTATTAACATCGTAGTAGGTACAGATTCTGATTAGGTCAGCGCCGTATGATAAATCAATAAAGCTTGGCAGTTACCCTAAACAAACAATTTACATGGAAAGAACGCATGGATATTAACGGAAGAGCTTGTGAGAAACATCATATCCTGAAGTGGATTGTTAGCATCAAGTATAAAATAGGGACTAGCGTCAAGTTTAAACTCCACGTGTAAGATATAAATAAAACCTGTCATGAGATACTGATGTGTATCGGTCGTACTTGAACCTCTACAAAATACCAATAAAGTGGGATTGTTCAGATCCAACTGACGAGAATGATCACTGGCATTAGATATATACAGAAAGCCTGTTATAAGATAGTGCTGTGGATCGCTCGTACACGATCCTCTACAAAATTCTCAGTAAAGGGGGCCTGTACAGAACCGAACGACGAGAATGTTCACCGGCATTTGCAATCAGCTCCCTTCTTCATCATATTAAATATATTGATTTGATATTAAATGCATTGATTTCCTGGAAATCATCGCCTCTCGATACACAGAAAACTAATGGCTACATGTTTATAGTGGAAGGATAAATCTGCCGTCTTCCTGTAGATTGTTTTGAAAACCATAGTTCCTTAATATGGGGGAATGCCTTTTCCTTCTGCGGCCTCTGAAATAACTTGTTATAGGGGGACGTACAGTTTAACGTTGGTCCCGAACAACGGAGCAACTCTGTATTTCTCACATTAACAAACATTTCCAGAGCTCAAAGAAGTGAAAGGTGATAGATAAAAGATCCTTCGACTGACAACGGATCAACCTAAGACCTTTGTATACTGATGGATTTGAAACAAAGTCGATTGAAACCATTGGAGCCTGAATAAACTGCCAGCTATATAAAGGATATTTCAGCTTTGGGAAAGAGTGCACGAAATTATTTTCCTGTATCTTTCTAGATTCGGGTAACACAGAGGCCTGCAAGTCAGCCGGCGGTGGTGGCCGAGCGGTTCTAGGCGCTACAGTCTGGAACCGCTCGACCGCTACGGTCGCAGGTTCGAATCCTGCCTCGGACATGGGTTTGTGTGATGTCCTTAGGTTAGTTAGGTTTAAGTAGTTCTAAGTTCTAGTCCGATTGACTAGCTGGTAATTTGAGTGCACGTATGAGATTTTTCATTATAAGGGCTGAAAATTTTACCTCACAGTCTGTTAAAGTGGTTAATCACGACGCCGAGGCTCTTCCACACTGCTCTGTGTTGCACTTGTTACGGCTGGATCGTTCACTGTTTCAAATTTGCTTTTTCCACACACTTTCTTCCTGTTTTCATGCTTGATCTGTTTTCAGTTTTTGGTGGGCTATCCACTGGACCCTCTTACCACTAAATTTGAGAGTGATGCGATGGGGAGTTTCCCATGTGAGATCGTCGCCATACTCACCGTACACGGTGATCTAGGGCATTGCAGATTTGTGATTCGTCGCTGAACACAGTGCGACGCCGTTCTTCAGCCGCCCATTCTTCCTTGTCACGGCACCTCTCCAAACGAAGCCGTTTGTGTTGTGGTTTTAACGGCAGTCTTCACGTGTGACGGTAATTCGCTAGTCTGGTTGCTGCTAGTCCCCAACCAATGGTGCGAGTTCATTACTTGTTCTCGGACGGCAGGCACAGATGTGAAGGGGTTACGATGTGCTTAGTGTACAATATGGTGATCCTCACTTGTGGTGTGGTCATATGTGATCAACCAGAACCTTGACGGCGAGTACACTTGCCCTCAATTTCCCACACAGTCCAGCGTTAAGCCAGTGTCAGATCCGAATGCCTCAAAACTACGGATATTGCACGATTCGACCAGCCGACCAAATGGAGACCCACAATCAGGACCCTTTCAAATTCTCTCAGCATCTCCATGTCCTTCAGAGTGGTCACTCAACGACTGACGCCGTTCGTGCCCCTTATATACCATATTAGGCATGGTAATAACACTAAACACGAACGACACTCACGCACTCTGGCGGCCATTTTACCTGTAACTGAGAACTGCAGTTCTGATCGTCGCAATACCCGCGCATGGCGAGTACGTAAACGAAGTTATTTTCACATCCGACCATGCCTTATCGGTGCTTCATTCTTTTGGTCAGGAATTGTACTTTGTGGACAGAACTACATACGCATCTGGATCTACATGACTACTCGGAAATTCACACTTAAGTGCCTGCCAGAAGAATGACCCAGCCACCTTCAAACTATTTCTCGACCCTTCCATTCTCAAACTGCACTTGTGAAAAACGAGCATTTAAGTCTTTCCGTGCGAGCTTTCATTTCTTTCATTTTCTTACTATGACCATTTCTCTCTATGTAGGTGGCTGTCAGCAAAATATTTTCAAATTCGGAAGAGGAAGTGGCTAATTGTAAGTTCGTGAAAAGATCTTGCCGCAATGAAAAGCACTGCCACCCAAACGCGCGTATCACATCCGTGCTCGTATCATATCCGTGACACTCTCTCCTCTATTTCGCGATTATACAGAACGAGCTGCCCTTCTTTGAACTATTTCAGTGTACTCCGCCAATCCTGTCTGTTAAAGACCCCATATCGTGCTGCAATACCCTAGAAGAGGACGGACAAGCATAGTGTAGGCAATCGTTTTGGTACACCTGTTGTATTTTCTAAGTGTTGTGCCAGTGAAACGTAGTCTTTGATTCTGAGAATATTGACCTTTTCAATGATGAATTTACAATACTATTATTCTAAACTATTTTTTCTTCTCGGATGGGCCATACCAGTTTCTATTCTTTATTCGTTATCCTGATCACTTCAGAGCAGTTTTTTCACTCTTCTGCCTTGGGTTCCGCCCATAACAACTTTTTCCCCAAACACTCCAATGTCAGTTGTTTCTTCAGCTATTTTATTACTTTCTTCTAAATTCTTTCTTACTTCTTTACTGACCAAAAATCCCAAAAATACCAGAAAAAGTTCTTGGCTAATTTGCTGTCTTGCGACCGATATAAATGTCCAATAAATGCTAGCCTTCTTTCTCTCATCACTTCAGATACGTTTCCGTCAATACTATTATTAGTTAGCAATTTCTAAGCTTCCGTAGCTTTTTGTGGGCTTAATATTTTTCTAATGACTCGCCTTTGAAGCAATTCTGATTTATCTAAATTACAGTTTCCTGTTAGATGATCGCTTGCATTTAGATATTCTGGTTCACTACTGTATTGTGAATATTTTTTTTTTTTTTAGACAGGCATTTTTTATTGTATAGATATTTAGGTATACTATATGTGCTCTTTTCATTTTAGGTACAGAATGACTCGGTACGAATGAACGTAACTTTTTGCAGACGATATTAGTGTTACAATGAAACGGAAGAGAGAGAAAGGAACAGCAGAGAATGTTGTAAATTATGTTTCACAAACATTTATTAAGTGGCTCTCAGAAAATGGTTTGTCCGCAAATTTTGAAAGAACACTATATTTAGATCTATACAACAAATAGTCATGTTGTCGTTGTTGTTGTCTTCAGTCCTGAGACTGGTTTGATGCAGCTCTCCATGCTACCCTATCCTGTGCAAGCTTCTTCATCTCCCACCTGCAACCTACATCCTTCTGAATTTGCTTAGTGTATTCATCTCTTGGTCTCCCTCTACGATTTTTACCCTCCAAGCTGCCCTCCAATGCTAAATTTGTGATCCCTTGATGCCTCAGAACATGTCCTACCAACCGGTCCCTCCTTCTTGTCACGTTGTGCCACAAACTCCTCTTCTCCCCAATTCTGTTCAGTACCTTCTCATTAGTTATGTGACCTACCCATATAATCTTCAGCATTCTTCTGTAGCACCACATTTTGAAAGCTTCTATTCTCTTCTTGTCCAAACTATTTATCGTCCATGTTTCATTTCCATACATGGCTACACTCCATACAAATACTTTCACAAACAATTTCCTGACACTTAAATCATTTCCTACTCTAATTCCGTCAGCATCACCCGACTTAATTCGATTACATTCCATTATCCTAGTTTTGCTTTTGTTGATGATCATCTTGTATCTACGTTTCAAGATACTGGCATTCCGTTCAACTGCTCTTCCAAGTCCTTTGCTGTCTCTGACAGAATTACAATGTCATCGGCGAACCTCAGCTTTTTTATTTCTTCTCCATGGACTTTAATGCCTACTCCGAATTTTTCTTTTGTTTCCTTCACTGCTTGATCAATATACAGATTGAATAACATCGGGGACAGGCTACAACCCTGTCTCACTCGCTTCCCAACCGCTGCTTCCCTTTCATGCCCCTCGACTCTTATAACTGCCTTCTGGTTTCTGTACAAATTGTAAATAGCCTTTCGCTCCCTGTATTTTACCCCTGCCAACTTTAGAATTTGAAAGAGAGTATTCCAGTCAACATTGTCAAAAGCTTTCTCTAAGTGTACAAATGCTAGAAATGTAGGTTTACCTTTCCTTAATCTATTTTCTAAGATAAGTCGTAGGGTCAGTATTGCCTCACGTGTTCTAACATTTCTACGGAATCCAAACTGATCTTCGCCGAGGTCGGCTTCTACCAATTTCTCCATTCGTCCGTAAAGAATTCGCGTTAGTATTTTGTAGCTGTGACTTATTAAACGGATAGTTCGGTAATTTTAACATCTGTCAACACTTGCTTTCTTTGGGATTGGAATTATTATATTCTTCTTAAAGTCTGAGGATATTTCGCCTGTCTCATACATCTTGCTCACCAGATGGTAGAGTTTTGTCAGGATTGGCTCTCCCAAGGCCGTCAGTAGTTCCAATGCAATGTTGTCTACTCCCGGGGCCTTGTTTCGACTCAGGTCTTTCAGAGCTCTGTCAAACTCTTGACGCAGTATCGTATCTCCCATTTCATCTTCATCTACACCCTCTTCCATTTCCATAATATTGTCCTCAAGTACATCGCCCTTGTATAGACCCTCTCTATACTCCTTCCACCTTTCTGCTTTCCCTTCTTTGCTTAGAACTGGGTTTCCATCTGGGATCTTGATATTCATACGAGTGGCTCTCTTTTCTCCAAAGGTCTCTTTAATTTTCCAGTAGGCTGTATCTATCTTACCCCTAGTGAGATAAGCCTCTACATCCTTACATTTGTCCTCTAGCCATCCCTGCTTAGCCATTTTGCACTTCCTGTCGATATCATTTTTGAGACGTTTGTATTCCCTTTTGCCTGCTTCATTCAGTGCGTTTTTATATTTTCTCCTTTCATCAATTAAATTCAATATTTCTTCTGTTACCCAATGATTTCTACTAGCCCTCGTATTTTTATCTACTTGATCCTCTGCTGCCATCACTACTTCATACCTCAGAGCTACCCATTTTTCTTCTACTGTATTTCTTTCCCCCATTCCTGTCAATTGTTCCCTTATGCTCTCCCTGAAACTCTGTACAACCTCTGGTTTAATCAGTTTATCCAGCTCCCATCTCCTTAAATTTCAACCTTTTTGCATTTTCTTCAGTTTTAATCTACAGTTCATAACCAATAGATTGTGGTCAGAGTCCATATCTGCCCCTGGAAATGTCTTACAATTTAAAACCTGGTTCCTAAATCTCCGTCTTCCAATTATATAATCTATCTGATACCTTCTAGTATCTCCAGGATTCTTCCATGTATACAACCTTCTTTTATGATTCTTGAACCAAGTGTTTGCTATCATTAAGTTATGCTCTGTGCAAAATTCTACCAGACGGCTTCCTCTTTCATTTCTCTCCCCCAATCCATATTCACCCACTTTGTTTCCTTCTCTCCCTTTTCCTACTCTCGAATTCCAGTCACCCATGACTATTAAATTTTCGTCTCCCTTCACTACCTGAATAATTTCTCTTATCTCATCACATATTTCATCAATTTCTTCATCATCTGCAGAACTAGTTGGCATATAAACTTGTACTACTGTAGTAGGCGTGGGCTTCGTGTCTATCTTGGCCACGATAATGCGTTCACTATGCTGTTTGTAGTAGCTTACCCGCATTCCTATTTTTTTATTCATTATTAAACCTACTGCTGCATTACCCCTATTTGATTTTGTATTTATAACCCTGTATTCACCTGATCAAAAGTCTTGTTCCTCCTGCCACCAAACTTCACTAATTCCCACTATATCTAACTTCAACATATCCATTTCCCTTTTCAAATTTTCTAACCCACCTGCCCGATTAAGGGATTGACATTGCACGCTCCGATCCGTAGAACGCCAGTTTTCTTTCTCCTGATAACGACGTCCTCCTGAGTAGTCCCCGCCCGGAGATCCGAATGGGGGACTATTTTACCTCCGGAATATTTTACCCAAGAGGACGCCATCATCATTTAACCATACAGTAAAGCTGCATGCCCTCGGGAAAAATTACGGCTGTTGTTTCCCCTTGCTTTCAGCCGTTCGCAGTACCAGCACAGCAAGGCCGTTTTGGTTATTGTTACAAGGCCAGATCAGTCAATCATCCAGACTGTTGTCCCTGCAACTACTGAAAAGGCTGCTGCCCCTCTTCAGGAACCACACGTTTGTCTGGCCTCTCAACAGATACCCCTCCGTTGTGGTTGCACCTACGGTACGGCCATCTGTATTGCTGAGACACGCAAGCCTCCCCACCAACGGCAAGGCCCATGGTTCATGGGGTTAGGACAAATAGTCATACCAACAATTAATGTAGTCAGAATGAGATTTTCACTCTGCAGCGGAGTGTGCGTTGATATGAAATTTCCTGGCAGATTAAAACTGTGTGCCGGACCGAGACTCGAACTCGGAACCTTTGCCTTTCGCGGGCAAGTGCTCTACCAACTGAGCTACCCAAGCACGACTCACGCCCCCTCCTCACAGCTTTACTTCTGCCAGTACCTCGCCTCCTACCTTCCAAACTTTACAGAAGCTCTTCTGCGAACCTTGCAGAACTAGCACTCCTGAAAGAAAGGATATTGCGGAGGCATGGCTTAGCCACAGCCTGGGGGATGATTCCAGAATGAGATTTTCACTCTGCAGCGGAGTGTGCGCTGATATGAAACTTCCTGGCAGATTAAAACTGTGTGCCGGACCGAGACTCGAACTCGGAACCTTTGTCTTTCGCGGGCAAGTGCTCTACCAACTGAGCTACCCAAGCACGACTCACGCCCCGTCCTAGTACTAGAGGAGAAGTCACCAAACACAATATCCACTATGGATAAAATTCGGAGAATACAATGCTCCAAATTTTTGGATGTACGTACTGATGAAAACTTGAACTGGGCAAAGGATATTATTGAGCTTTTCAAACAACTAAGTTCAGGTACATTTGTTCTTCGTATAATTGCTAATCTAGGGAACAAACTATCAACCTGCTGACGTATTTTGCATATTTCCACTCAATAATGTCATACGGAATAATTTCCTGCGGTAACTCTCCACTTAAAAAGAAAGTATCGATTGCAGAAAAGCGGATAATATGAATAATACGAGGTGTTCACTGACGGACGTCATGTAGGTACCTCTTCAAGGAGCTAGGCATTTTACATGTTCCTTCACAATACACATTTCGCAAATGTAATTCGTCATCAGTAATCTATCAAAATTTGGGAAGAACCTAAAATCCATACCTACCACATTAGGTGAAAAAAATGACCTTTATTGTCCATTGTAAAAGCTGTCAGCGGATCAGAGAGGAGATCAATATGCAGCAACAAAAATCTTTGATCACTTGCTCAGTAACGTAAAAGTCTGAGATGAAGTAAAGCAAATTTTATATCTTATCTAAAACCATTTCTCCTTCTGTTCCGCAGACGAGTTGCTGTTTCAAAACTGGAAGTCTCAAGAAAACTTAAATGTCATTGATTCACTTAGATGCTTCATTTTTAAGCGCTTCATCGCAGGTGACAGGTTTGAAAAACACTATATTGCTACTTCTGCATCTGTAACTTGCGTCATTACTGAAAACCAAACTTTTAGATGGTAGCACATGTCATTCAGCGGTTGACGCCCGATGACAAAAGTTAAGTAAAGTTGGACCTGGTTTGTACTTGGATGGGTAACCGCCTGGTAACACCGGGTATCATTGGCTCAGGGACGCAAAAGTCGCCGAAGTGGTTTCCAATTGGAAGAGTTGCACCACACCGTTGAGTCACACAATATATTATTATTATTATTGAGTATGCGAGACATCGCTTTATGTCCGTACGGTTTCTGTCGGTCTGTCGTCCTTGCAAAGCTCGTCGAAGTGCTTCCTCTCTGACTTAATGCGTTAGATGATTTACAGTGGATGCCGCCATCTTTCGCCGTTGTTGAAAGTGTCGTCAAGTAATTCTTCGAATGACTGTAATTTATTATTTACGGCAGCAGCTTACCGATGTGGCGAACTGACAAGACAGTGGACACGTACAGGAGTTGTACAAACATGCAGAAAAAACGCGAAAAATATATACGTGACCATGAAGGCTGATGCTAGCCAAGCATTCAGTTTTCTCTGTTGTGTTTGACCACGGACGGCACCCTTGCAGTGTCCTCAATACGTTGCAAGTGTCCCTTGTGTTCAGAACAGTATTCTGTTTACTTGTGAGTGATTCATGTCGGAGCTAAGTGGATTTGATCGTCGGAAAATTGTTGTTGCTCGTATGGCGGGTGCTTTCGTAATGAAGGCAGCTGAAATGTTTGATGTTTCAAGATGCACCATATCGAAGATTTATACCGCATAAAGAGAAAAGGGAAGAACGTCACACACTAAGTCACAACGCGGGCGAAAGCGTGTCTTAAGTGATCGTGACAGACGGTCATTGAAGAGGACTGTGATGAAAAATAAGAGGACGACAGCAGCAAAAGTGACTGCCTGACTGAATGTCGCACTCGCAAAACCTGTCAGCGCCAAAACAACATGAAGGGAGTGCCATGAGATGGGAAGTACAAAGTGGAATTCCAAAACCACTCATCCGTGACGCAAATGCTTGTAACAGGAAAACGTGATGCCAAAGTAATAAAATCTGGGCTATAGAGCATTGCAGGAGAGTCATTTGGTTGGATGAGACTTGCTGCATACTGTTTCCAACTTCTGGCTAAGTTTACATCCCACGGATGAAAAATGGCAAGCGTTCGGTGATGATTTGGACAGCCTTACCGCGGTATTCCATGGGCCCCGCGGTTATCGTGCAACGTCGCATTACTCCTAAGGACAAAGTGACCATTTTATCTGATTATGCCCATCCCACGTACAATCTTTGTTTCCCAACAGTGATGCTGTGGTGAAAGACAACAGGGCCCTTGCTCGCGTACCTCAATTGTCGCACCTTCCCTGGCCACCATAATCACCAGATGTCAAAAGTATTGAACCTATATGGTCTGCTATGGAGCGAAAGGTGCACAATCTTTGTCCACCTCCATTATCTTTTTCTAAATCTACATCTACATCCATACTCCGCAAGCCACCTGATGGTGTGTGGCGGAGGGTACTTTGAGTACCTCTATCAGTTCTCCCTTCTATTCCAGTCACGTATTGTTCGTGGAAAGAAAGATTGTCGGTATGCCTCTGTGTGAGCTCTAATCTCTCTGATGTTGTCCTCATGGTCTCTTTGCGAGATATACGTAGGAGGGAGCAATATACTGCTTGACTCCTCGGTGAAGCTATGTTCTCGAAACTTCAACAAAAGCCCGTACCGAGCTACTGAGCGACTCTCCTGCAAAGTCTTCCACTGGAGTTTATCTATCATCTCCGTAACGCTTTCGCGGTTACTAAATGATCCTGTAACGAAGCACACTGCCCTCCATTGGATCTTCTCTATCTCTTCCATCAACCCTATCTGGTACGGATACGACACTGGTGAGCAATATTCAAGCAGTGGGCGAACAAGTGTACTGTAACCTACTTCCTTTGTTTTCGGATTGCATTTCCTTAGGAGTCTTCCAATGAGTCTCAGTCTGGCATCTACTTTATCGATGATCAACTTTTTCTGAACTAATTACTATTTAGTAGGAAGACTGGTGTAAAATTCCTGTAAAAACCATTCAGGGCCTGTATTTATACATTCCGAAATGACTGGAAGCTGTTTCGAATAATATCATATTTCCTACGCGCATTAGACATAGCAATGTGTTGTGGTATTGGTATTTCCATGTTTTTGTGCACCCCCTGTATCTGGGAGGACAGCGTTTCATATATCCTGGCGCCCAAGTGACTTAAGAGTGAATGGCTCCTCTGAGGAAATCACGACCGATTTCCTTCATCATCATCTCCGTACCAGAGTTTGCATTCAGTCCCTAACAGCCACGTTGTCAACGGGATGTTACACTCCAATCTTCCTTCCTTTATTCCTGACAGTGCCATTCCTAAGAGGTCACATGCAGCTGCAGCGTCCATATTCTCAAACTGCAAGGCCTTGGGTGCTATACTGATCATTTGCAGAACTTTAAACTGATTTTAAAATGCTAACAAAACTGAAGAAATAAAACTTTTTTTAGATCTATTGGTGCACTTCGTCCGTTATTACTTCTTTCTCGTCGCAATTATGTTTATCAGAGGATTAAGAACATCATTCTTTCAGTGTATACATGGTGTCGTATCTGCCAGCCCAACTTGTTTGACAAAGTCGAAATTGTTAATGCTTTTGACCTCACCTTCGCACGTAATGGCCTGACATACGTCATGTAACGCGGTTTTACTCAGGTCTGAAGATGATCATTACCGACCGAAATTAGCAACCTAATTACAACTAAAAATTGTGCTCCAGGACTGGAATTTATAATAAAGCAAACATTTTCTTGGGTCACTGAAAACTTTTTCGTGACAGTCAAACTTATATCCTGTTGTAATTGAGGCATTAGATAATAATGTTCAGGCATGTCCAGTCACGATATGTTAGTTACAGTTGGCTCGGCAAAGAAAGAAAGGACCGAAAATTATGTTATAACTCAGAGTACAAAAAACATTTAATTTAGGCGAGTCCCTTACATGTTCAATTAGGTGAGGTGGTGCCTGCCCACACCATATCCGAGCATTGTGTCGATTCACTTTACCAGAAGTATGGATGGTGGCTTCGTCACTGAACACAATTCCATTAAATAAATCATCTTCAGTCTGCATTTTGTTAACATACTGTGCAAAACTCAGCTCGTTTTTCTTTGTCACTTTCTCTTAAAGCTTGTAACAGTTCCAACTTCTAGTGCATGAATGACATGTGCTCCCAAAATACCTTCCAAATTGTAACACCAGGCATATTCTGTTGTCAGATGGCATGTCTCCTTGATTTACACTGACTGCAAATGTAAGACTGCTAAACTTGCGCAACTGCTGCGTCAGAGATTGCTGGCCGACCATGACTCGGCGTCTCATGTGATATGCGGCCGGTTTTGATGAAATGATTGTATCAGTTAACTACAGTTTGTCTTTGGGGTGGTGGCTTGCGATATTTAGTCCTGAATTGTCTCTGAACTGTAATAGCGGATCTGGATTCATGAAAACATAAACAACTCTGAACACGTTCTGCACCATTATTGACTGCGTGTCGGCTGTTTGAATTATCCAAATTCGCATAGCGCGAACGTCGTGAACTAACAGTGTTAGGCGGGAATAAAACTTGCAGATATGCTGCATTCAGAGCTTACCAAACATTTATATAACTTATTTTGCCCTTCTCACGACTAAAGATTACTTTTGTACAATTAATTTATGAACACCGTCTATCCATTAACGCAGAATCTTTGACTTGGGTAAAGACGGAAAATGATTTGCATGAAGGATATCCCGAACCGACTTCAATTATTTTAAAACGGTGAAAGATCGTTTATGAATAATCAATGTTACTACTGATTCCACTTTTTCTTCACATTTAATTTTTTGCCTTTTTTTCTCCTATCTTTTTTCGGGTGTCTGGTGTACCCTATCTTCGGAGAAACTGTACCGGTCGGTCCAACCTTGTTATGTTACT
Organism: Schistocerca americana; assembly: GCF_021461395.2. NCBI lineage: Eukaryota > Metazoa > Arthropoda > Insecta > Orthoptera > Acrididae > Schistocerca > Schistocerca americana. The sequence continues at coordinate 156,133,830 of NC_060119.1, read as the reverse complement.
GTTACCATTGGTGAATATTTTCGTTGATTGCGTGGTGATTATCTTTCTCATATTCTCTTAGAGTAAACAACAAATCACGGCGAAACGCAGTTCCCAACAGTAAAGGAGTTCCAATAGCTGCCGACGCAGTTGCTTGGCATCAGTTCGAGATGAGTCGAATAGCGAATAACATGAATGCTTCCTTGTAAATAATGGATTTCAGCTATCAGTCGCCCTTTTTAAATTTTAATGGCAGATCTAGATTTCAGCTAGAGACCAGCCATTCTCAATGCACTATCATTTTTGACCAATGCATGTAACATGCACTGTTTTAACAGTAGCATTCAATGAACTGTGGATGAAGCCCGACCAACAGGCATTACTTGCATTGATAAAAAATGATAGTGCATTGAGAATCGCTAGTTTCTAGCTGAAATTAGATCTGCCAATAAAATTTAAAAAGGGCGACTGATAGCTGAAATCTATTATTTACAATATAACAGTCGCTGAGTGCAACAGCCTTTTGAATGGAAGGTAACCTGATGAATGTTTCTGTCCGCATTCAGCAAAATCTCACTGCAGTAAGAGCACGGAGCAGCGATAGCAGCCAGAAGGTAAGGCATTAAGAAACTTCTAAGTTTTGTCAAACGTTACATCTAAAGCACTGGCATCTAATAGACTGCATCTTTCTGGAGGGGCGTTTATATTAAATTAATATGGAGACCTGCAACACTGCATTTATATTCAGGATAATTTGATTTGCGAATCAGTCATCTAGATTGTTTAGGAGGGTTTCTCTGAGACGGTTCGTGTTGGAGAAGCATGTATTTCATAAATCTTGTAATTGCAGCAAATCGAAATATTACAAATTGTACATTCTCCCACGGCAAGTGCTCTCAGCATTTGTTCCTACGGAAAATGCTCGAGAGTCGCGTACATCACCATGGCGTCTGGAAACAAGTTTTTCATACGCGTTATCACAAGAAGTAATACATCTGTCTTATCACAAGAAGTAATACACCTAAGAATTTATAGTGCGTTGTAGACAGCTGTGTATTAAGCTGTATCTTTGTCAGAATATTAATTTACTTTTTAAATCACAGGAGTCTTATCGACGGAATGAAACACGATTTGAAGTTGTTATTTCTGGTTACGTATAATGCGGGCCATCTGTAGTCTTTGTGCCAGTTCCAGTGCAATGCGTAAATATCTCGCATTTTCTTGGCTTCTCGTCTCCCTAGTACTGAATCGGTAAAAGTCACTAGAATCCTAGTTTCTTCTGGTTTGATTCTTCTCGCTACCAACTTTGGCAATCAAACAGTACTGTCCTCAGTAGGCCTGACATTGTAGCCACAGACTGTGCTGTACCTGTAATTGCTTAACGCTGTGCATCATTTCAGTAATTATTAATTTATAGAAGTAAATATAATGTATGCGCGACTTCTTACGCTAGTGTGTAACCTAATATATGACATCAAGTAGTTCCACATGTGACGAGTCATTGATGGTCTCACAAAGGAGCTATCACTGATAAACAGTGTCGCGTAATTGTTCGCTCTCATCAACCTCACGCACACACAAGTGATTTACCTAACAATTACAAATGCTATTTCGAAAGTGACTATGCGGAGATGTTCTCTAATGCCACTCCAAATCATCTACTGTGTATATCAAAAATGTACTTGTTGACTAATACCCGTAATATAGAACGGATTGAAACTTATGTAACTTGTTTCGGAATTTTTTTCTCGGGAACTGTAAACCATGAAACTATGTTTCAAATAATTTACTATGTTACTGAAAGAATTTATTTTTTCTTCATAATACCCTGCCTGACAAAAGAAAGTGAAGCACGCAGATGACATCGTTGGATGTCGAAGTGACTTTGTACACATACACACCATTGGATAATAGAGTTGTATTTCTCTGACACATATAGGACTGTCAGCAGAGTACAGTTGTGTTGTTCGTGTTTAGCATTGTTAACAAAGCTCATATACGCTATGTGATCAAAAGTATACGGAAATCCCCCAAAACAGAAATTTCTCCGCGGAACTCAACGGACTTCGAACGCGGTTAGGTGATTGGGTGCCACTTGTGTCATACGTCTGTATGCGAGATTTCCAGACTCCTCAACATCCCTAGGTCCACAGTTTCCAATGTGATACTGAAGTACATGAAGGGACATGTACAGCACAAAAGCGTACAGGCTGACCTCGTCTGTTGACTGAGAGAGACTGCCGACAGTTGAAGAGAATCGTAAAGTGTAATAGGCAGACATCTATTCAGACCATCACACGGGCATTCCAATCTGCATCAGGATCCACTGCAAGTAGTGTGACAGGCGGGAGGTGAGAAAACTTGGATTTGATGGTTGAGCGGCTGCTCATAAGCCACACAACACGCCAATAAATGCCAAACGACTGCTTGCTTGGTGCAAGGAGCGTAAACATTGGACGATTGAACAGTGGAAAAACGTTGTATGGAGTGACGAATCACGCTACACAATGTGGGGTTCTGATGGCAGGGTGTGGGTATTGCGAACGCCAGGTGAACGTCATCTGCCAGCAGTGTGTGTAGTGCCAACAGTAAAATTCGGAGGCTGTGGTGTTATGGTGTGGTCGTGTTTTTCATGGAGGGGACTTGCACCTCTTCTTGTTTTGCGTGGCACTATCACAGCAAAGGACTACATTGATGTTTTAAGTGCCTTCTTGTTTCCCACTGTTGAAGAGAATTTCGGGTTGACAATTGCATCTTTTAACATGTTCGAGCACCTGTTCATAATGTATGGCATGTGGCAGAGTGGCTATACGACAGTAATATCCCTGTAATGGACTGGCCTGCACAGAGTCCTGACCTGAATCCTATAGAACACCTTTGGGATGTTTTGAAACGCCGACCTTGTGTCAGGCCTCAGTGACTGACATTGATACCTCTTCTCACTGCAGCACTCCGTGAAGAATGGGCTGCCATTCCCCGAGAAACCTTCCAGCACCTGATTGAACGTATGCCTGCCAGAATGAGAGCTGTCATCAAGGCTAAGTGTGAGCCAACACCATACTGAATTCCAGCGTTACAGATGGAGGGTGTCACAAACTTGTAAGTGATTTTCAGCTTGGTGTCCACATACTTTTGATCACATAGTGTGTAAAGGGCAGTAGCAGCGTCAGATGTTGAGTGATCACTGTGAAGGACAGAGAGATGCTGTGTAATCTTGTGAAACACCATTGTCAGCACATGATTAGAGTTTAAAAGGGGTGTTATTGTGGGTCTCCTTTTGACAGTTTGGTCAAACCATTTGTCAGGTATTCGGATGGGACAGTGGCACGATGATGGACTGTACTGGAATGTGAGGGTATCTGCGCCTACCACCTGAGAGCAAGTAATTGACTCCTGACAACATTCAGTGTCATCCTGCACCATTGGTCAGAGACAAGCAGCAGCTGTTTAGGGAATTACTACCCCATCCATAGGCTGCTGTTAACTTCAAAACATAATTAGCTGCTTTTGGGATGATGCCTTTACCAGGAATCATGGACTGCTAATGAATGGCATCGCATTGTGTTGTGAATCATGTTTCTGCATAACCCCTGATGACGACTGTTAGTATGGTGGCTATCTAGGGAGAGGTCCAATTCTTATGATTGTTTGGAGAAACATACCAGTGTTGTTACTCTTGGTGTAATGGTGTGCAGAGCTATCAGGTAAGGCTTCAGGTCAAAGCTGGTAGTGATTGAGAGAAGTGTGACAGCATGGCAATACAATGAGGACATCCTGCATCCTCATGCAACAGTACTGTATGCCATTTTTCAACAGAACAATGCTCATCCACATATACCACATGTTTCTATGAGCCGTCTGCATGTTGTAGTGTTGTAGAGGTACTCCAATGGCCAGCAACATGCCGGGATTTGTCTGTGATAGAGCATGTATGGAACCAGCTCAGCCATCAAATCCATCTCAGTGTCAGTATCAAGGACATCAAAGAATGGTTACAACAGTTGTGGGCCATCTTGCCTCAGGAGGGTGTACATTACCTTTAGGAAGTTCTTCCCAAATCAATCAGTGCTTCTATTAAGGTCAAAAGTGGGCGAAACGTCATACCAATAAGTGCACTCATACCGCCAAGTTCTTTGTAGATATGACACGAGTTTGTAATAAGTGCAATAATGCCGCAGACCATCTCAACATGTGAAGTTTCATTTCCTATCCTCTTCCCCTTCGGAGTGCCTCACTTTCTTGTCAGGCGGTGTACTCTGGAATCATATTCAGGTGGACAGTTGGCCTGCCATCCACATTTAGGTTTCCTGTGATTTCCATAAAACTCTTAAGATGGATGCTAGGACGATTCCTTTGAAAGGGCATGGGTGATTTCCATCCCTAACTTTCCCATATCCAGAATTGTTCTCTCTCTCAAATGACCCAGTCATGGACAGGATTTTAAACCACTATATTCATTCCTTCTTTAAAAATACATATATTTTGATTCTATGATGATTTTAATTGGCTGGTTGGTTGATTGGGGGGAGGGGGCCAAACTGCGAGGTCATTGGTCCCATTGGACCTTTCAAAGGGAACATCATGGCATTTACTTGAAGTGATTTAGGGAAATCACGGTAAACCTAAAACAGGATGGTCGAACATGGGTGTGAACCGTATTCCTCCCAAATGCGAGTCCAGTATACTAACCACTGCACCACCTCACTCATGATGATTTTAATTAGTGTTTACCATGTGAGTATCAAATTCCCTTGGTGCTTATTCTGCATATATTGTGATTCTACTATTAACCTGCAATTCAGTGGCATGTAATTTACTTATGCAGGTTTGTGTTCTAGCACAACTCCTTTCAAATTAGGTAGCCTATGCCTATGCAAAAGAATATATATTTTTTTTTTCATTGATGCCAAGAATGTTTCATACATCTTTTCAGTTCATATTTCACAAGTACAAATTCAGTCATAGGCTTGGCCTGAATATGCATGTATACTTTCCTGAGTCAAGATGACCCACAACTGTTGTAGCTGTTCCTTGATGTCCTGTCTGCTGGCCTTGAGTTGATGTCCAAGCTGATGTCCAAATGGGTCCAACGCATGTTTTGTTGGCGACAGATACAGGGTTGTAGCTGGCCACAGTAGTACCACTACAATATGCAAACAGTTCATATAGACACATGCATGGTGGACAATGACTATTCTGTTGATGAATTGCATTCGGTAGTGTCACATGGCAAGTAACACATGAGGATGCAAGATGTTCTTGACATACCATTGTGCCACCAGACTTTCCTCAATCATTGCCAGCTATGACCTGAAGTCATACCCAATGGCCCCTCACACCATGATGCCAGGATTAACACCACTGCACCTCTCCCAAACACTGGTAGAATGGGACCTCTTCCCAGTTCACCGAAATACTCGCCAGTAATACACACAAGAATATATATGGAGCAAATATTTCCAATGACATTCATAGACTTAAAAAGTCGCAATACAGAACCAGCTGTTACCACAACACTTATTTCATGTTTTCATCCATTTCTTGGTGAGTTCGAAACTCATGAGCAAATTGACACCTTTCGATCTAACCCAGACCATGGACAGTGCTACAGATCAGTTCATCATCACATCTAAAGTTTTGTTTTAGAAACTATGTGATTATCATATACATTATAATTAGCAATGCTGGGTTTGTGCATCAGTTTGTATGAAATTTTCCCTCCATTCTTATAAACTACTGTTCTGGTGTCTCCAAACAATTTTGCAGTCCTTACTCATTCTAAATATATCAAAGTGACATATTTCTTCTTAACTTTTAATTTTTTTTCTTGCCTCATTTGTGACAGTAATCTTGCTTTTAATTTTATTACACATATGTGTGACATCTTGTGTCCTATATCTATTTGCTGCTGCCACCTGTTTGATGACCATCAGTTCTTGTTGCATTGCATCTCTGTGAGTGGAATACTCAAGGCTCTTCATACATTGAAACTGGGTATTACCAGTGACTGATCAAAATGTATAATAAAACTATTATTAATATTTTCGCCTATTTATACAAGGTATGTTACTGTGTTTATGCTGAAGGTCAACTGATAGTTCCTGCACAAGGTATCAATCCTTTGCCGGTCTTCCTGCATTTCATTACAACCTTATGGTGTTGTTCCTGTAAATAACAGTATCTTCTGTAGAAGGTCTTACAGAGCTTCATCTGATGATTCTATCCCATAAAGAGTGATATGTTGTGTTGTCCTTGCTATAGAGTCATGAATCCAATCTCATAGGACCAATATTCCTTACGTATGTGTTTTGTGTAGAATCAAATGCAATGTGAGAAGTGACTTTGTATGTGGAATCTAATGAAGGGAAACAGTAAAACACTGAGACCACTCTCATTATCTTTTATTTATTTACTTATTCATCCAGGGACGAGACCACTCTCATTATCTTTTATTTATTTATTCATCCAGGGATCACCTCCCAATCGTATAGGATTATTCATCATAATACAGTGAAAAACACACACACACACACAGAATATGTAAGTATGCTTTTATGAGTATAGGACAGGTGGTCAGTCTGACCTTGATGAAGGAACCATCACACCATCTGCCAGAAATAATTTGAGAAACCATGGAAAACCTAAACACAAATGGCTGGACAGAATCAGCTCCATTCTCCTGAATATTAGATCAGTGCCTAAACAACTACACTGCCTCATTGGTTAGATCCCTTGTCTACAATATTCATTTATTGACACAATTTGCTCCAGATGACTGATAATATAAAACATAGTTCTATAATATGAAACATAGTTTTGCACTTCATTGGTGCACAGACTAACAACCCCCCACTGGTGACAACTGGACTACAGACTAGCACATGTGCTGCTATGCCCCTTGCACTAACTACAATATATTCAGAAAAGTGACTTCTGGCCTGTAGGCATGCAACTATGCCCCATAAATTTCTTGATGCCGTCCCCTCAACCCACCCGAAAAACTTTGTCAGCATGCCGCAAGATGAGTGAGATGTTGAGCTCAGGAGAATGACAAGACCTTACTGTCAAGCACAGTTGATTTTTTCTGAAAGCATTAAACTGTGATCATGTATTGTAATGTGGCAGGGAACAATAGTTATCTCCTTTAGGCACTGAGTACTGTAAGTACTTTTTAACTGTGTGGTATGCAGTAGCCATGAAGAATGTTCTAGCTGCCTTTTTAAACAGACAAATTTTAGTACCTCCTTGGACAAGTTATTATAAAATTTTATTTCCTGATCAAAAATAATGATTTGAGTTTCTTGTTTGTCTGTTTTTCATAAGTCCAAATGTGCTTTTGTTCCACATTGTGGTAAGTACTATTAGTGATATTCTTAGTAATGTTTTCTCTGATATGCATTGAGGATTAGTAAAAGTACTCACTTCATGTAGTGTTTAACACTTTTGCACAGTTTTTGTAGCAACCCAGCAAAGTTAATTTTTTGATATTGTATTAGAATTGTGATCAATTGACTATAATTTTTGATAATTTTATAGTTGTGATTTAAGACCTAAAGGTATAGTGGTATATAACCACAACTGCACCTTTGTGGGCTAGTTTACTTGTGGTAAATCAATTTCCAACCTCCCCTTTGTGAGCTATTATGTGTTGCTATTACATGTAAGAAATTAAAAAAATAAAATTACTCTACTCATCTTGAGTTTGAAGGGGTGATCTGTACTGATTACTTAAGAGGAAAAGAACTTCTTTGCCGATATCACTACAAAAAACTTCATTGTAGATAACCCGTTTTAGTAAAACTAAGCTACGAGCTTCAGATCTGTAATAACATCACAAGAAATGCTACAACCTGTTATATAAAAAATGCAACATTAACACATAGAAAAACTAAATGATAACATACCCTTGTGCCAGCTACACAAAAATCTTTCCATTGAATTTCCAGGTACATAGAAATGCATTGGCACATCAAAATTCAAGTTACTATGTACATCACATTTTGCCAAAACATTGTTCCCATAACATAACACATCACACCTGCCAGGGTGCCACAAGGCAAACTATCAATGCTGTTGTGCTTGTAGTCAGTTCATCTCATGCATTGGCTTAGTCTTTTGGCACCCTGATAGGCATGATGTGGTACATTATAGCAACGTTGATTTGGAGAATTGTGATTTACATACTAATTTTAATTCTGATGTGCCAATGAATCGGTCATTTGATGTACATGTACCTGGAAACTCAATGAAGAGACTTTGTGTGTAGGTGGCACAAGATGGTTGCAATTACCTTTATGAAGGCACGTCATCATTTGTTTCCTCTGTGAGTTGATGCTGGATTTTTTCTATAAGAGTTTGTAGTATTTCTTGCAAGTTTATTGCAGATATGAAGATGGTAATTCAGTTTATCAAAACCAGTTATCTACAATGAAGTTTTCTATACTGATTTGAGCTAAGAGTTAGTTTTTGTTCTGTGAAATAAAAACAGCTTTCTGTGTTTTTCTTTTAGTTTGTGTAAAAAATATTAAAATTTGAACAATGGAAAATCCAGGCTAGCTTCAGCTGCCAGAGACTCTGGTCATGTGTGTGTGTGTGTGTGTGTGTGTGTGTGTGTGTGTGTGTGTGTGTGGTGTCTATTTTTGACAAAGGCCTTATTGGCTGAAATCCTATTCCGTGACAGTTTTTTTGTTGTGCTTATCTGTGACTCAGCATCTCCACTACCTAGTGAGAAGCAACTATTCCTTTCAAAAGATTAAAATTTCAGGTTTGCAAGTGGTTTACATTCAATTTTACACATTCAACATCTGTAAACAAGTAATATCTCTGTCCCAAGCAAATGTTCAAATGACTGTCACAGCTTTTTTCTTTTTCTTAAAACTATGCAGAGTGGCATTCTGCAGAAGTAATGCACATATTTTGTACTCTCGCCTCAAGCTTTGTAGAACACTTTTCACAATGTGTGTGTGTGTGTGTGTGTGTGTGTGCGCTCGCACATGTGTGTATTTTTCTAGAACAGGTATATGTTCTCTTACTTTTGTCAGTCTAACCATTTTGTGAGTTATAAGTGTATGTTCAATTGATCTTGGCATCCTCCTTACCCTCTCTTCATTTTGTGCAATTTAAATTCATTTTAATTGCTAAGATTAGCAGGAAGTAAAAGATCTGATGCCACCAGTTACGAGAATGTTGACCTACTGCGTAACATACTCTAAGTTGATTTAAGTGATTTAGTCTTCTTGTTGTATTATTTTTTTGTTTGCAACTACAGCCATTGGACAACTAATACTACTGGTAGTACCATCCGTATTCAGCATTAAGACAAAGGTGGTTTCTCAAGGATTGTCTGAAGTCAACAAAATAGTGACTGATTTGTTGGCCATCCATTTTATAGTTTCAGTATCATGTTTGCATTTGAACTAAAGTACTCTTCTGTTCAATGTACATCTTTCTTTCATCAATGAAGGAAGTCCTTTCCAGTTTGCCTATAGAATAGATACTGTTGTTCAACAGCATTTGCATTAGATTCAAAGTAGTGGAGGAGTTGTCCAATGCTACCTCACTGTCACTTTGTTTTGGGCCTTTGGTCAGGCTAATGACTACTTGCTCTGCCAGAGAATGTTCTGTAGATGCACCATCCAATTTTTCTGTGTAAATACCAAATTTTGTGACATAGCTTGTCATTGTGTCTGCCAAACACCACATTTCATATCCTCATTTGATTGGCTTCAAAGGCATATAATGCTTGAGCCATGTCTTCCCCTTGATAGGTTCGTGCTCTCATCTACAGCCAATACCTTACTGACAGTGTACAGCTTATGAATTGTGTCATTCAGAAAGATTAGAAGAGGTTTGATCTTACCAGATTTACCATGATTTGGATGCCCTCGTGCTCTCATCCACAGCCAATACCTTACTGACAGTGTACAGCTTATGAATTGTGTCATTCAGAAAGATTAGAAGAGGTTTGATCTTACCAGGTTTACCATGATTTGGGTGCCCTCATGAAGGTTTCATTCTGTTGTAATTTGCGTGAATAGTTTCATGTATCTTTTTGAAACTTTTGCATGTCATAGGCTTTGATATATAAGGCTGACCTATATAGTAGCTTCTGAACTCCAGTAGAACACTACTCTAAGAAATATAAAGATATCCATCAAGATATTCATACCAATCTGCATCTGTAACTCGTCTAAATAAAAAATTTGTCCATTTGTTTGTCAGTTCACTTGCAGTCTGACCAGATTACCATCTTTTCTTAAACTGATGTGCATACAGATTTGCTGCTGAACCATATGCTCTAATATCCCAGTGGTAACAAAAGGAAGTAATCTCTATTGGGCCATATTTTTTCAGTGAGTTGTTGACAAATGGTTCTCTTAATGTATCAATGTGAAGCAAGCCAAAAATGACAGTGTCATCAGTTTCTCTTCTGCTGATGGCTGTTCTTCACTTGTGGGACCAGTACTAGAAATCTCAATGTCTATAGTACAGGAAATGTTTACAATACAGTTGATATCAGAGTATGGTACCCAACACAGACCAGTGTCCTGTACAATGTGTGAAATGAAGTATGTCTGCTATAACCTCATCACTTTCTGTTTCTGAATCTTCAGGATGATAAGCTGTTGAAAATAGTAACTCCAGTGCTTTTTTGGCATGTATTCCTCTGTACAGGCTTGCTACTTGGACATTTTTGTTGCAAAAGGTAATGAATGATTGCAATATGAGCAAAAAACTATAAACTAATTTTCAAATTATATTTGTTACCATTTCCAAAGTTTGTTTATGACAATATGGAAACAATTTTAGCAACTTTGTTTGTCACCAATGAAGATATGAGCTAGTACAAGTTAGAAAAATATTTACATTAGAAACACAGCAAAGTGTTCTGACAATGTTAGTGATCCCATGACAAACAGAAATTAACTGTTGTTGCAGTTTTTATACACCTTGTGCAGTGTACTACCACAAGATTTCAGGAACATCCAGAGGAGGTAAGGCATTTTTCCGAAGCTTTGAGATACACCTAAGCTCAAGTCAATATGCTTCCTCATGACCAAACAGTGTTGTCTAATAGGATATGTACATTCCACAGATGTAAAAGCTATATCATACAACAAATGGAAACTACCGTTGGTGCAGCAGAATAACGTGATTGCTGAATCAGTGTAAGTTGGTCCACGACAATGTAGTGGACTGGGTGCAGCATTTTCCCCAGGCTACCTCAACCAGTAACGTAATGAGATTTTGTAAACATCTCTTTGGCAATGTCACAGTGTTGTCACTGATATGCTAATGGTTCCTATTTTAATCTGCAGATGTTAGAACTTCACAGTTAACACTGGCAATAGCACTGCAAACTGTCAGTGGTCTTCTTATGCCATCTCGATTACAGATGCAGTTACTGGAAAGAGTAGCCTCCACAGGCAGTAAAGGGACTAAATTCTTCTTTAACTGAGCCAGCTACTACTTGTAGTTATTATTCTTACAGCCCTTTAATGCAGTTTAAAAACTGTGTCTGTGTGTTGTGCCTTAGATCCCCAGAAAAAATCCCATAGCTAAAATGTATATGTACATAAGATCAGTACGTCACCACAACATTTTAGCTCATTGTAGGTTGAACCTAAGATACTGAAATTAAGGATAATGGTGACTGGTACACTATACAGATGTGGACCCCCACCACACCTGCTTGAATGGTGACACTAAAAGTTCTACTGTCACTTATCCAAAAAGGGTTAGTATGCTAAACAAGGAGTCAGAGGATGCAGGACTTTGATGTTTTATCTGTGAGCCTGAGTGCAGTCACCCTCTAATATGTTTCCATTGAGGAGGTAGCAGACAATAAGGGTAGCCATTTCAAGGGCAGAGGGAAAAAAGTGCCATAGCAAGTGCCATACACTATACAACTATTAATTATACAGTGAAGCTTATATAAAATATGAAGAGACTATTGTCTACAGACAAGCTTTAGCTTATCATTGGGGCTCAGTTTGAAATGGGAATCATCACTGAACACAATTACCTCCAGTCAATCAGATTTCAGATGAAATATGTGTCTGGAGACTCCCTGGACAGCAATGGGATACCAGACCAACTGTCACCAACCACCTGCACAGCAATGGGATACCAGCCCAACTGTCACCAACCAGGGTTGATGGTTTGGGGTGCCATTTTTTTTTACATAGCAAGAGCCCTTTGGTTGTCATCTGTGGGACCCTGTAGCACTGTGATAGACTAATGATATTCTGTGTCCTTTCTGTTGCCCTTCATGGTAAGCCATGACCATCTTCATGCTTGCCAAAGTCTACTATAGCCGCCAAGGTCACCAGATGTTTCTATAATTGAGAATGTTCAGAGCATTAATGGCAAGCTCCCCCCCCCCCCACCCCCCCCCCCCACACCCCTCAATCATCTCAGAATTTTGATGATGTAATGTACCAATTGGACAGAATTTTGCATGATATCCCCAGGACAACATCCAGCAACTCTGAAACTTCCTGACAGATTAAAACTGTGTGCCAGACCGAGACTTGAACTCAGGACCTTTGCCTTTCGTGGGCAAGTGCTCTACCAACTGAGCTACCCAAGCATGACTCGAGCTACCCAAGCATGACTCATGCCCCATCCTCACAGCTTTAATTCCACCAGTGCCGCGTCTCCTACCTTCCAAACTTCACAGAAGCTCTCCTGCGAATTTCAAATCAAATAACTGCTTGCATAATGGCCAGAGATGGACTGATGTGTTACTAACTTCCTCAATTTGTGAAGCTCTTTCTCTAGAATATATCTTCCAATTTTTTTTGAAAGTGTTATAATTTGTTTGTTTGTACATGTAATTGATGGAGACATCATCTCTGAAGCTATATTTGAAATATGAGTGGTATGGTCCATAGATTGTGGTAATGGAATGTAAATAAAGCATACTATTAGTTAAAATGCTGCAAATTATAAAATTGCAGCCACTTATGAGTCAGTAGCAGTGGTGAGGAGTTAAAAATGAAACATTTCTCTGACACACACTGAAAGCCGCCTTTCCCATTCATCATTTAGGTTATCTTTCTTGTAAAGAGTATAATCTTTCAACATAGGACCATCCTGAATGTACATTCACAATGATTTTCCTATGCTAAAAAAATCAATTCCTTCACATATGCCCTGTAACAGTGCAAATTATACTGAAAGACGGAAGCTAGTTTAAGATTGACATTTTTGTTCATGGTCTAAATAATAGTACAGTTTGAGATATTAGCAGGAAATGTAAACAGAGTTTGGGGTTTGCCTTAACATGTTTCTAATTCAGCTGCAGGATATTTCCCATCACATATCATTAGAGTATTGTGATCAAATGGTTAGATCTCTTGTCTACTCTTTTCATTTACATCTTTTCTCTTCTATGCAGGGGGTAACAAGGATGTAGACGGATGTATTTTGTTTACAGGCTTTCCTTTGTGGCTGAATTTATGAGATGTATAACACTATTAACTGCTGGTTTGGCACACTGAGCATCAACAGCTTCAGCAGTGCCTTTATAGGCACAGTTGCAGCAGATGTGGAATGCTAGTATCCACTGAAGTCATTTGCACTGAAGCATCTAATGTCATGACAGTAAAAAACAAAGCTGAATATATGGAAGTTTGTAGAGCTTTTGATGGTCTTTCTTGTCTCCATATAAACCACCCACCTTGTGAACTGAGACATGTGAACCTTCTGTTAATTTTGGTAGATTGAATTACTTATCCCATAGTACATGTTTGCCAGAACAGATTATAACCACCTCTCTCACAGTTTGAATTACATTCAAATACTTGTGTTGTCACACCAGTGGTGCTGAAAGCAGTGCATTGGATCTGGGACATATGAATGAACTTTTAAAAATGTGAATATTTTTATGTATTAAGGCACTGTGGATATTTCCATTTTTGCTATTTAACCATCTCATAGCATTCTTCACCTTGGTTATCCATTTATTTACTAGTGCACACTATGCTGTAAAGTGACAGATTCATTCTGGAATTAAGTATCTTTGTTAAATAATTGGCCATTTCATCTATATCTGTCCAGTATTCAGTGAGGATGATGCACTTCTTGTAAACTTAGTCTGGTGCACCTCCTTGTTCTTAAACAAATTCTCATAATCTACATTCCAGACTTCTAACATGATTAAACTGGTTCTTACTACCTTTGCATGTATTTTCATTTTCCATCTCATGAGTTTGTGATTACTCTCAACTTGAAAGGATCATCACATCATGTGCTATACACATGTTTTATAGTCTTTCTTGTTTTCCTGAAAATACAGTCAAGCTCATTTTAAGTTTAATTTGGTCCATGACAATTCCATTTCTTATTTGTGTTTTCCTGAAAGTCTGTGTTAAGGAAGTACCTATTATTCTTCTCAGTAAATTCTGGTAACGTAGCCTATCTGGCATCATATTTGAAATTTCCCTCTAAAAATTGTATTTAGTTTCTGCCCTACCTTTGCATTTAAGTCCCCCATTATCACCTAGTGGTGGAAGTTGTTATTTATCAATTTCTGTAAATCTTCATAGAGATATTTTCCCTCTTTAGTAGAATAAGACCATATTTCTGCAAATACATCACAGAATAAATTTGTTTGTTTTTCATACAAGATCAAATATTCTGCTTTGAATTCCTGTTCCTTTGTATCTAGAGTATTTGGATCTAAATAATCATCTGTCATCCACAAGACACTATGCAGTTTGTTACAGAGAGTGCCATGGACGTTTGCAGAAATTGAAACAAGATGAAATGTGGGGAGGGGGGATTAAGACTGTAAAATTGTCATTTTGATATAAATGAGCTGATTGTTTTCAGACATTACAGCATGCTAAAAGAACTAAATTTTATAGGTGATAAAAAGAACTTATTATATCTCAGAGAACTGACAGTTACCCATTTGCTTCTAGGCATGTATGAGACTTCTGTAGTGAATAAAAAGTCTCCATATTCTGTGAATGGGGGGGGGGGGGGGGTACACAAGTCCTCCCTCTTACCCATTTTGCAGATTCTTATAGGGAGTACATATTCTGCCAAATACCAGATTCATAAAACCTTCCATTCCCCACAACCCCTCCCCCCCCCCCCCCCCCCTCCACCATGTGCAGCCAACCCCTTTCGTGTTCCATTCACAAATGGCACATGGGAAAAGGCATTACTGATGCTCCTCAGAATAAGCCCAAATTATTCAGTTTTAACTTTATATTTATTGTATAAGGTGTATGTCACAGGAGGTTCTTTCTGTTTCTCTCTCTCTCTCTCTCTCTCTCTCTCTCTCTCTCTCTCTCTATCTATCTATCTATCCATCTATCTTCCCATGGAGTTTAGTGAGCAAGGTACTCCATCATGCACCATGCTTTTCTTGTAATGTCTCCCAAAGTATTTACTGATAATGTCTGCAACACCCCCATCCTGCATAAATGAAGCCATGATAAGGTTCATAGTTCTTCTTTGAATCTTCTTCATTAGTCCAACTTGGAAAGGGTGCCATATCAGTAAACAGTATTCAAGAATTACTTGAAAGAAGAAAATCATCTCCTTCATGTATGAAGCTAAAATTTAAGTTGTCATTCCACCACAAATTATTCTGCCTGTATTTTGCTAAATTCATGATGGCCGTGAATGAGTCCAGAGATAGACTATTGCTCACACAGACAGTATCAAGTATTTTCATCTACTAGTGCACATAAGTTTAAATTTATTTACATTAAGTTTCATTTGTCAATCAGTACACCAGAGTCGTGTGTCTCTGTAATAGATAAGAATTTCCTAATGATGTGCACCCCTGTAAAGAACTGTGTCAGCTTCTAACAGCCTCAGAAATTTACAGGCATTATTTGCCAGGACTTATGTATATCAATCCAGTCATACATTCCTTGAGATATACTGAATGCTACTTTTTCTTCGGACAACACCTCTCTGTTAGAGAAACATTGCTAAGACAATTTTTAAATCTACAGTGAATGTCTATAAGAAATCTAGACTTATGAGTGAATGTCTCTGTCAGTAACTTGTAGAAAAAGATTCATAATATTGTTAGCCCTCTTCTCAGTGGCCTTGTGTCTCAGAAGGTATCCCAGCCACTAACTGCTGTTTCTCTTCACAAAACTCAGTATTACCTCAACTGTGTATGTGTGTGTTTATTCAACTTTCACTTCTTCCTTATAGAGAATCAAATAAATTTATGTTGGTATATTATTGCTTAACAAACAAAATAAATTGCTGTGTGCTGTGATAGCCAGGCTGGAATTCCTGTGTCGTTTTTTGAGCTGCCTCATTTCAGTGCACCTTATTGTGCAGTCTTAAATGTTGCAAAGATGGAAGTCTCCTCCTGAAAATGCTAACCAATTCCTGTTATGGGACCTTTGTGACACCTGCACGGCATTTGATTTCATATAAATTTCAAAAATGTTGCTCACAACAGCTATCCATTTAGGCAGTATAACCAAAAGTCTTACTGTAAGTCTTGTCATGACAGAGACTAAAGTATACTTACTGATATAAATATTTTGAGACAAGTGTGTGAGATCATTACAGTTTAAGACTATCTCATTTTGTGTATTTGTTCTGCAGGTTATTTGGAAAATGAAGGATTTTGGAAATAGTTTTCCACTTTCTCTATTTAAAATAGCAAAGAGGCAACTATGCCAGCAAAAATTTAACAACCTTATTTAACTGGTGATATTATATTTCAAGTTGATTGGTGAAAACTTGCAGTTATTGGCTCATAATATTAATCTGGATATCAAGGGTGAAAAACCTGATCATACTATTTACTGCAGTATTAATACAGATAACTAACATTTGAACTTAATGGTTCACATCTTACGCTGATAGACCT
Organism: Schistocerca americana; assembly: GCF_021461395.2. NCBI lineage: Eukaryota > Metazoa > Arthropoda > Insecta > Orthoptera > Acrididae > Schistocerca > Schistocerca americana. Next base: position 156,116,990 of record NC_060119.1, on the reverse strand, counting down.
CTCTCATAATGTAATTTCAAACAAACAGTAATGATTTATGAATCTTGTAAGGAGATGCCAGGGGTCACACTGCAAATGAAACTGTTGCAGAGGCAGCCCAAAACCAAAAAGTAAGACAGATGGTACAATATTATACAGTGAGTATGGTATATCACCAACAACTGGAACTGTATGTTTCAGGAGGTCATAAGGTACTGTAGCAATGCTTGTCATGCACATGTAAACTGCTTGCATTTCCTAACAAACAACAGTGGAGCATGAAAAACAACTCACAGTCATCCACAATGAAATTTTCTCTCTGCGGTGGAGTGTGTACTGATATGAAACATCCTGGCAGTTTACTGTATGCTTGCCAGAGCCTTGAACTCAGGAACTTTGCCTTTTGAGTCTCAGTCCAGCACATAGTTTTAATCTGCCAGGAAGTTTCATACCAGTGCACACTCCACTACAAAGTGAAAACTTGTCTGGAAACATTCCCGAGGCTGTGGCTAAGTCTTGTCTCCAAAATATCCTTTCTTCCAGAAGTGCCTGTCCCACAAGTTTTACAGGAAAACTTCTGTGTGGTTTGGAAGGTAGGAGACAAGGGACTGGTGGAAATAATCTGTGAGGATGGGTCATAAGTCACCTTGGGGTTAGCTCAGTTCATAGAGCACTTTTTCACAAAAGGCAAATTCCCTGAGCTCGGTCCTGATGTGACACACACCAGTTTTAATCTGCCATTAAGATTCAATTCACACTAATTTTTTATGCATACATGGTGGCATTTACCATTGTTTGCAGTTCATAAATGTCAAAGGTAGAAACCTGCAGACATATATTTAAAGTATGGTATAGCAATATATAATGCCCAAAAATAAACTGAATCTACTGAGAAAAGTTTCATGACATGCATCATCCTTATGAGCACCAGTTTATTGCCAATGAAAATTTGAAGATCAATATGGCCTTAAATGTGACTGTAGTATCATGGACAACTGGTGAAAATCATGAATGAAATTACAGAAAATGGACACTGAATGTGGGTTACCACTTGGTCTGAGGTTAAAGGATCTTGAGAAAGCTTTTGACTTACTTTTAACAAAATCTTGCCATTGCCAGTCTACATATTATATCCCGTCTACTTTGACCATCATTAGTTATTTTGCTCCCCACATAGCAAAACTCATTTACTACCTTAAGCGTCTCATTTCCTAATCTAATACCCTCAGCATCACCGGATTTTATTCGACTACATTGCATGATCTTCGTTTTGCTTTGTTGATGTTCATCTTATATCCTCCTTTCAAGACACTGTCCATTCCGTTCAGCTGCTCTTCCAGGTCCTTTGCTGTCTCTGACAGAATTACAATGTCATTGGCGAATCTCAAAGTTTTAATTTCTTCTCCATGGGTTTTAATTCCTACTCTGAATTTTTCTTTTGTTTCCTTTACTGCTTGTTCAATATACAGATTGAATAACATTGGGGATAGGCTACAACCCAGTCTCACTCCCTTCCCAACCACTGCTTCCCTTTCATGCTCCTCGCCTCTTATAACTGCCATCTGGTTTCTGTAAAAATTGTAAATGGCCTTTCGCTCCCGGTATTTTACCCCTGCCACCTTCAGAATTTGAAAGAGAGTATTCCAGTCAATATTGTCAAAACCTTTCTCTAAATCTACAAATGCTAGAAAGGTAGGTTTTCCTTTCCTTAATCTAGCTTCTAAGATAAGTCGTGGGGTCATTATTGCCTCGTGTATTCCCACATTTCTATGGAATCCAAACTGATCTTCCCCGAGGTGGGCTTCTGTCAGTTTTTCCATTCATCTGTAAGGAATTTTTTTTAGTATTTTGCAGCTGTGGCTTATTAAACTGCCCTGGGAGTAGACAACATTCCATTAGAACTACTGACACCCTTGGGAGAGCCAATCCTGACAAAACTCTACCATCTGGTGAGCCAGATGTATGAGATAGGCAAAATTTCCTCAGACTTCAAGAAGAATAATGATATATACACATATCAAAAAAGTTTTGCATCACCTCGGTTCCAGAAGTTCCGGAGCCTGCACAGAGAATTGGAATAGAGATCAACATAAACATCATTTCTGCCGTTTTTATTGCTCATGGAAACAACACATTGTATGTTGTACCACTGTACAGCGAGGCCTTCAGATGTGGTGGTCCAGATTGCTGAACACATTGGTACCTCTAATACCCAGTAGCACATCCTCTTGCATTGATGCATGCCTGTAATCATTGTGGCATACCATGCACACGTTCATCACGGCACTGTTGGTCCAGACTGTCGCACTTCTCAATGTCGATTCAGTGTAGATCCCTCAGAGTGGTTGGTGGGTCACTTCGTCCATAAATAGCCCTTTTCAATCTATCCCAGGCATGTTTGATAGTGTTCATGTGTGGAGAACATGCTGGCCACACTAGTCAAGCGATTTTATTATCCTGAAGAAAGTCATTCACAGGATGTGCACAATGGGAGAGCGAATTGTCACCCATGAAGACGAATGCCTCCCCAATATGCTGCTGATATAGTTGCACTATCAATTGGATGATGGCATTCACATATTGTGTAGCTGTTATGGTGCCTTCCATGACCACTAGTGGCATACGTTGGCCCCATATAATGCCAGTTAAATATTTCATCTGTTTTATTCTGTGACTGCAAAAGAAAAACTACCGCATCAGTTAAATTGTCACTTTGTGGTACATGGGCATTTACTGAATTTATGAAGTGTTCGTTGAGAGTGTTACAATTAATTTGGTTACTGATTTCTTACTTTCCCATGTTTATCTCACTTTTAACTATGTTCCGAGCAATTTTACATTTGTTTTTAGAATTTAAAATACTCTTCATTTGCTTTCATTTTTGCTGCTTTAATTTTAGATTCGTATATTTTTCTTAAGTTTATGTATTTATTCTTGTTCTCTTAACTGTCTTCAATCTTTTTCCTTCAGCATGAGTAAAAGGATTCTGATTTTGTTGAGGTGTGGGGTGTACCACTTTTTTTATGTTGTGGTTTATGCATATTGCTAGGTTACTTCTCATAGTAATAATGTATTTTTATGTTGAATATGAATGCAGAAAAGCTTTCATTTATATCTTTGTTGCTGATTCTAGCCCATTCTACACTACTCAGTTCATTTCTTATAATTTCAGTGTTCTCTTCCTTGAGAGCCCTATATGTAGTTAGCAACCTGGTATCATCAAGTGTCAAATATCCAATTTGAGCCATTTGCCATCATGGTCAGATAGTTCTAATTTAATGGTATCCCATTCTAATTGATTCCTACACATGTTGCTAATTATATTATCAACCAATGCTTCCATTATGAGCAGTTTTTTATTTAAGGAGTAGTAACTCATTGATGTTAAGATATTTAGGATTCTGAACCACAGTTCTTCTCTTCGCTCTTACATCTATATTAATGTCTCCTGTGATAAATGTTTTATATTGCTTATATTTGGCAATCAGTAAAATTAATTCAGTGAGTTTTTCTGCGAATATCTCTTCATCAGAAGCTGGTAGTTGGTAAACTGTTACAATAATGAGTTTCTGAATGTGTATAACCAAAGCAAATGCTTCAAAAAGTCCTCTAACAGACAGGCTTGAAAGGTCTATGACTGAATGTTTTAGGTTCAAATTTTTATTTGTATAAATGGACACTTCACTATGGGCATTGTTTGGTCTACAGTAGCTTGTTGCCAGTCTGTAGCCAAATGGTACAAATAAGCTTATTTCTGCACTTTTAATCCAATTTTCATTCAGACAGAGAATGCCACACTTCATTTCCTACAGCCTGAACTGTAGTTCACTGACTTTGTTTCTTAGGGATTGTACACATATGTAACAGAAGTAGCTCATTTTTTGTTGCAAGATGGTACATTGCTTACATCGGGCTTAGTTTGTTTATTCACTTTAAGTGTGTTTTTTGTCTTGTGTTCTGGAGCTCTTTGTTTTGACCAAATCTGACACATTTCAGGCTTGGTCAGCCTTATACATTTCCCTGATCTAGTTCTGATTTTTGAGATACATGTTCTAAACTGCTTATATGGGATAATTTATTATTTACCATACTAAGTATTTTATGGGCCAGCAGTGTCTTTCCTAATCCACTTAGGCTTTGACCATTTCTTGTATGACAAGATCTCAAGCACTTACTGTGGTGTCACCGCCAGACACCACACTTGCTAGGTGGTAGCTTTAAATCGGCCGCGGTCCATTAGTACATGTCGGACCCGCGTGTCGCCACTGTGTGATCGCAGACCGAGCGCCACCAGAAGGCAGGTCTCGAGATACGGGATAGCACTCGCCCCAGTTGTACGGACGACTTTGCTAGCAACTACACTGACGAAGCCTTGCTCCTTTGCCGAGCAGATAGTTAGAATAGCCTTCAGCTAAGTCCATGGCTACGACCTAGCAAGGCGCCATTAGTAACATTGCATGTATCTAAAGAGTCTCACTTGTATCGCCACAATCTCCAGATGTACCACAAGGATGGATTAAAGTTAAGTATTACAGAAGCTACGTACTTTTCTTTATAGCAATCATTACGTATCCTGTTTCAGACCTCATGCACCCTCTTTGGCTTAGCGCGTGCCTGTCGGCTTCCTCTCATTGTGTCTAGGCTGTCTTGTCTAGACACAACACTTACAGTTGCCAGAGAATTGATGGTCACAGCTGAGATATTCCTTAATATCTAAAAGTGTTACATTTTTAAACCGTTCACAAACTGTTTCAAATTACTTGTTATCTTTGGTTATTTCTCCGTTTACACATGATGATTCAATTAAGTCTTAGCAGTGAGGTATTTTAAATAATATAACATTTGCATTCGTTAACTTGCTCAGTGTTGTCTTCAGAGCTGTTGCTGCTGCAGCTGTTTCATTATGGTACACATCACTGAAACCACCTATAAGAACTGAAGAGTCACTCTTTGACAGATTACTGCAATCTTCAGTGTTGGTGAGGATCTGGTTAAATCTTGCTCCAGGTTTCACTCTGCTTTCAATTTTAATATTTTTTTGAGTTGTCAGAGTCTTCATTTTTGCAGCCTTTCCTACTCCAAAACCATCAAAGTAGCTTCTGATGTGTGTTGTTTCTTCTCTTGGTATTTCTTGACTGTGTTTCATCTTGTTCATTATATGTTGCATTTGATACATTGTTTGTTTTACTCAATTTCAAAACAGGCATCATCATTAATAGTAACCTCAGACTTTTTGCAGATGACGCAGTGATCTACAATGAAATACAGTCTAGAAGAAGCTGCATAAATATTCAGTCTGACCTTCATAAGATTTCAAAGTAGTGGAAAGATTGGCAACTTACTTTAGATGTTCAAAAATGTGAAATTTTGTTTTCATAAAATGGACAAAAAGAAGTACCCTGTGACTATAAAATCAGTAAATCACAGCTGGAATTGATAAACTCATAAAATAAATGATGTAACACTTAATAGGGACATGAAATGGAACAATCACATAACCCCAGTAGAGGGGAAATCAGGCAGCAGCAGACTTTGCCTTATTGGTAGAATAACAGGGAAATGCAATCAGTTTAGAAAGGAGATTGCTTACAAATCGCTCATGTGATCTGTCTTATAATATTGCTCAAGTGTGTAGGATCCATGCCAAATATGACTTAACACAGTATATTGAATACATATACAGAAAGGCAGCATGAATGGTCACAGATTTGTTTGAACTGTGAGAGTGTCTAAGAGATGTTGAAATAACTGAACTGGGCAAACTGTTGAAGACAGATGTAAACTATTAAGAGAATTCCTATGAGTACTTACAAAGTTTCGAATAATGCCATTAACTGATGTCTTAAAATATACTACAACCCACTACATATCACTCCCACAAGGATGGTGAGGACAAGATTAGATTAATTAGAGTATGCCCAGAGGCATTTAAACAGTCATTCTTTTGTGTGCCATATATGAATGGAATGGGAAAAAGATCTAATAAATGATACAATGGGACATACCCTCTGGCATGCACATCACAACGGCTTGCTGACTATGGATATAGATGTTAAGCTTTAAAGTAGCTCGTTGTTCAGAAAAACTCCCATTTGCCTTAGATTGGCGTGTTCTTTACATTGCCGTTGGCTAATTACAGATCTGTCATTGGAATGATGGGTTTGATAATGGTGGATGTCTTTATTTTTTGCAAAAATATGTAATTTTTCATGAATAAAACACGTTGTATTTTGAATATAAAGACAAGGCATTGGCAGGATACTGAACTACAGAAATAGTTGTTTGGTGATGGGGATGAGATGCACTTGTCTCTTTATCTTAATTACTCTCTTCTGCATAATAAATACCTGTCTGTATGAGACAACCAAAATGCAGTGCATGAGTTCAGAGTGTACAAGTATGAAGTATGCACATTTTAGTATTTTTTTGTTCCAGATTTTACTCAGGACATTAGATGCATTGCACAAATTCCTCTATCTATTTACTAACTTCTTTTATGTATGTCCCACAGTAGAGCGTCATCTATCCACACACTAAGGAATTTAATGATTGCCTCTCAGTTTATAGGTACATTTTCAAATCTGACATAATCTATCCTTGCTGAAACTATATGTAATACCCAAAAATCTACATAAAAAGTTTTGTCCTTCTTCAAAAACACTTTGTTTGTGTTTAACCAATTTACCAGCTGGAATTCATTAACACAGTGATTTGAACACAGTATGTGGTGTCAGCAACAAATATTACTGGTAGATCTTTTCAATAGCTTTAAGATAGATCATTGATAAATATAATAAACATCAGTGGGCCAGGTGTGATACCTTGAGAAAGCCTTGTCTAATGATTTGCTCCTCTGACTTTATGCTTCCAACATTTTCTGAGGTGGTTACAACTTTTTGTAGTTTTTCTGAGAGATGTGTAATTTATACCAGTCATTGTAATTCCCCCTATTTCCATAGTGTAGCACTTTACCTGTAAGTGGGCCTAATTTACCATTGACAAAGAAAATATTGTTGTGAGATCAAGGAATTCTCCTCTTGTATGCTTTCTGTCATTGAGCTTGTTTGCTTTCTGTCATTAAGTGCACCTTAAACTTCATTTAAAACTAACATAAGACCTCATTTATTGATCTCTCTTTTCAAGAACCAAAATGATGGCTCCATAAGCAGTTGCTTTGCAGGAACTGAATAAAACAGCCATGTCCAGCTTCCTCAAGAACCTGGGATATGCTTGATGGGATTGAGATGGGTCTGTAGTTATTAACATCTGTTCTTTCTTCTTCTTCATTTTTTAATAAGAGACAAATGGCGTTTGCTGCCTTGAAAATTTTAGATAATTGATCCAACACAAAGGAGCAGTTTATTATATCTCATAGGGTGCAAGACACATGGTGACAGATGTTTTTGAAACGTAATTGAATATGCAATAAGTACCACATGAGTGTGAGTTTTATTTCTTTTTTTATAATAGTACAGAATTCAACTGGTGTGACTGGATCGAGAAACAAGGTTTTGGAGAACAGGTCCGTTTCTGATCAGGGATAGGGCACAAGTGCACTAATTTGAAAAGAAAGTTTGTTGCCAATGTTTAGGAAGAGGTTATTGAATACTTCACATATTTCTTTAGGGTTAGGTATATCACTGTCCTCATCATTAATAAATGTTAGTGTGTTAATATTTCTTTTCTTACTGACTGTCTCATTGATAACTTCCCACATGGTTTTCATTTTATTCCTAGAGTTGACCATAAATTCTTGGTTATACAGCTGACTTTGCAAATAACCTTGTTGAGAATTATTGTATACATTCTAAATATTCATAGAGTAACTTATTGTCTGTAGTTGTACTATATATATATAATCAACGGTTTTTTACTTTTGCAAGAGATTTATATTCCTAAAGATAACTGTTTCTTACTATATTTATTACATTGGTATTGTGTAGGTGTAAAACTGTTGTTGTAGGTCTGTGGTTTGTTTTTCATAGTATAATACTAACACATTCACTAGTTTTTACCAAGGTAAGGACTCTTTTAAAACACAATGCATTAAGGTCATCATGTATCTAAATATGAAGATACCTTGAATTGTATAGAGTTACAGCACTGTGTCAAGTTGCGAAATTTAGTATTTGTATACCACCATCTTATGATCAGTAGTAATGTATAATTAAAACCTTGATGAATTTAATCTCTACTGCTATATATTCAAAAATTTTTTCATAATTGAGTTGCTTGATTTTGAGTATGTGATTACACTGTAGACTGTTTATGGCAAAAAACAGACAGTGACATCACATTTTGTCACTTCTGCAGAAATGATTAACACTGTGATAGCCTACAAGGAAAAACAGTCAGCTTCATCATTCTTGACTTGAGTAAATGCTCAGCTACACATAGAAAATATACAGTTTCTGAGTAGTTCAATGAGAAATATCATAGGTTTAAACCTTTTTTTTATCCATTGCAGCTTCTGGAAGAAAACAGTAATTCTTATTTTTTGTATGTGTGTCTTGCTGATAGTTGATGTTTCTCCTGCATGCAATCACTTTAAATATAGGAGTAGCAGTAGTTTTATTTCATAGGAGTAGTAGTAGTTTTATTTATCTATAGATCTCTTTTACAAGAATACTAGGCAGGTCTTGGTATTATAATTTAAGAACAACAAAATTAAATTCACATATTCAGACATTTGCAGACTTATAGGCCTAAAAAGGCAAGGATGGGACAATTAGTCAGCCATGCCCTTATAGTAGCAAACATCCTGACATATGGGTGAAGTAATTTAGGGGAACCATGGAAAAAAAAATGGTTAAAATGCCTCTGAGCACTATGGGACTTAACATCTATGGTCATCAGTCCCCTAGAACTTAGAACTACTTAAACCTAACTAACCTAAGGACAGCACACAACACCCAGTCATCACGAGGCAGAGAAAATCCCTGACCCCGCCAGGAATCGAACCCGGGAACCTGGGCACGGGAAGCGAGGACGTTGCCGGAACCATGGAAAACCTAAATCAGTATGGCTGGATGAAATTGGAATTTGCACCCTCCTGAGCACAACCCTAGAAAAAATGTCATAACTAAGAATTGAGTGTACATATGGATTGTATGTAACCAAAAGACAATGGCTATTACACATTGATGACAAGATTCTAAAAACATAACATGCTAATGCGAGTAACTTTGTTTTTTCTACACCACTTTAGCTGAGAATCGATATTCATTCTTAGAATGAGGAATGAGTGGCTCAAAAATTTTAAATCATTGGGAGAGGGACTGGTCTGTGCTCCTACTTATGCTAAATTTGGATTCTTGTTGAGGCAGGATATCAAAAATCCTTAAGGCTTGTGACTTTTCTGCTTCCAGTGATTCTACTGCTTTTCCTACTGACTTATGAGAATCTGTGAGGGTTGATGGAACAGTCTGGTGGCTCCACTACTGGCTTTTCTGCATGTGGCAGTGATGGCACTGTTTTTTGCCAAATATTGTGATCACCTTATGACAAATTATTCAAGATTTCTGACTGACTTGACTTGTCTTAGTTCCTGTCATTCCCTCTGGAACATAGGGCAATGACAAAATTCCTCCTCCTGCTATTATTTCTAGCAATTCTCTTCACTTCACTCCAGGTTTTCCCATCACCTGCACCTTCTCTCTCGATCATCCTTTTCCAAGTCTGTTTGGGATGACCACGTTTTCCAACTCCTTGAGGGTTCCAGTCTAATGCCACCCTTTCAACAGCTCCATCTGGTTTCCTCAATGTATGTCCAATCCATTTCCATTCTTGTTCCTTGATTTGCACATTGATTGGTTGCTGATTTGTCTCCCTCCAAAGATCTTAATTTGTCAATCTATCTGGCCATCTCACATTTAAAATACGCTGGAGACAGTGGTTGATAAAACCTTGGAGCTGGTTTTTGATGTGGATAGTCACCTTCCCAGTTTTGCAGCCATAAAACAAAAGAGACTTCACATTGCTATTCAAAAGCTAGAGCCGGCCGATGTGGCCGCGCGGTTCTGGCGCTGCAGTCTGGAACTGCGAGACCACTACGGTCGCAGGTTCGAATCCTGCCTCGGGCATGGATGTGTGTGATGTCCTTAGGTTAGTTAGGTTTAACTAGTTCTCAGTTCTAGGGGACTAATGACCTCAGCAGTTGAGTCCCATAGTGCTCAGAGCCAATTTCAAAAGCCAGGATTTGGTCTTCTTTGAGATGTTCCTGTTTCTCCAAACAGGGTACAGTTGAACAAACCCACCATTTGCTCTCCAGATGTGAGTACAGATGTCCTCCTCAGTGCCTCCTGTAGTCGTGACTACATCTGTGAAATCTAGATCTTCGAGCCTACCCTGCATCCCCCATTGCACACCTCTCTTCCATCCCCCCATCACTCTCATCTTCACATGGTCCAGCACCAAAAGAAATAGTGCTGTTGAAAGAATATACCCCTGTCATACTCCTGAATTAACTTAGAAAGGCTCTGTTAGTTCTCCACTATGTAGTACTTGGTATTCATTGTCTTCATACATTTCCTTTATGATGTTAATAATCTTCGTTGGAATGCCATATTTTGCAAGTGTATCCCACATGACTCTTTGACTGACAGAGTCAAAATCCTTTTCAAAGTCAATGAAGGTGAGATAGAGGGTGTGTTGCCACTCCACACATTGTTCCAGAATAATTCTGAGAATACTGATAAGGCCCACACAGCTTTGATTTTTTCTAAAACCCGCATGCTCTCTCCTCAGTTTTGCTTCCACAGAATCCTTAATGTGGTTTAAAATGATCCTCAAAAGTACCATATTCAGTACTGACATTAAGGTAATTCCCCGCCAGTTGTTGCAGTTAGTAACTTCTCCTTCTTTGGGTATTTTCATGACAATACCCCATTTCCAATCTGTTGGCAATTTCTCCTCTCTCCCTAGCTTCTCTAAGAGGATGTACAATATCTCGACAGCGGTGTCCAAGTCTGTTTTCAGCATATCAGATGTTATGTTATCTGGTCCTGGTGCCTTCCCTTTCTTGATTTGCTTCAGGGCTATCTGAATTTCTGCTTTCGTGGGTACGTTTACACCAATGCTGGGACTAGGATCATTGTATTCCATTTGTTCTTGTTCTTCTACCTCACCTCCAAGGTCTCTGTTTAGAACTTTGTTAGAGTGTTCCTTCCACCTACATGATTGTTCTTCATGTGTAGTTAGTATCTCCCCTCTCTTATGCCCTACTGGTCGGTTCCTCTGGAAACTTTTCTTTGAGAGCATCTTAGTGATATCATATAGTTCTTTCACAGCCCCCTCCGTGCTGCCTGTTCTGCTCTATCAGCCTGTCCATCTATCCATCTCCTGTGGTCTCACACTCCTTTTCATTTCCTTATCTGCTGCTCTATAATCATCTTGTGCCCGTGCTTTCTGTTGCCTGGTCCTGCTCTGGTTTACTTTTCCCTTGACCTCCTTTCTATGGGTGATCTTCCTCCAGGTATGTTCAGACCTCCAATCTCTCTGCTGGTGATTTTTAAAGCCAAATTGTCTCTCAATCACATGCACAAAAGTATTCTTAATTTCTGTCCACATTTCCTCCATGTTTATCCTCAGTCATCTCCAGTTCCAGCGCCTGGAATCTTTTCCAGATTTCCAGCTAGAACCCCTCAGCTATCTGAGGATCTTTCAGTTTACCTACATTGAATCTTCTATTTCTTGGCTCAAATTCCTTTCTGGAAGTCACAATCTTCATTCGGAAACTGCCAGTAACAAGATGGTGGTCACTACTTGCATCTTCACCTTTTCTATTCCACAGATCTTCCAGGCTCTTCCTGAACTTCCCGGATACTGTGATGTGGTCAATTTGATTTTCTGTAATATGATCTGGGGGTACCTATGTTATCTTATGGCATCTCTGATAAGGAAGCAAGGTCCCTTCTATTACAAGGTCATGGCTTGTGCAGAAGTCACTAAATCTTTCCCCATTATCATTCATTTCACCCAAGCCATGAACCCCCATTATCTGTTCCAACCCATCATTGTTATCTCCCACCGTGGTATTTATGTCTCTCATAACAATGAGAATATCTTTCTTGTTCACTTTCCTTACAGCCTCTAGCAGCAGGCAATAGAACTCCTCCTTCATCTCAATCTCTGATATCTCTGTGGGGGCATAGCATTGGATGAGCATCACGTTTGGATCTTCATCTTAAATCTGGCAGTCATGATTCTACTGGACACAGGTCTCCATTCTAGAAGGCTTTTCTTTGCTGCCTTGGTCAACAATAGCCCGACTTCATCCCAGTGTTCCTCTTACTCTTCACAGCCTGAGTATAAGAATGTAATTCCATCCAATGTCTGCATTTCACCAAACTCTGGCCACCTCACTTCACTCAATCCCAATATATCAAGCTTATAGTTATTCATTTCTCTGGTCACTTTGTAATGATTCATGTTGAATGTTCCTTAACTTAAGTTTCTTCTGCCTGGTTCACTGATGAATGAATGGGAAATTTTCATGTTTCACAAACTTTATTCACATTAATTGACATACGAACTGCACACTCGTCATGTAAACAAAACACCGACAGATTTCACTGATCTCTTTGACTTCCAAAATTAACTTTAAAACTGACCGAGGAAACAACAACTCAACAACTCACTCGCAGCCTTGCTGCATCACTTTATTTGGAATTTTAACAATAGCTTCCAAAATATAGCATTATTGATTTTATACAAATTTGATGTTACAATTAAAATTTACAAAATGTAAAGAAACTGATGTTAGAGCCAAATAATGTACAAAGTAACTCTTGTATATAGATCAAACCCTTATGGTATGTATATACTACTACTTGATGCACTGATAAGTAATTCTTGAACTTGGTGAAAGCCCAATAGACTGCTAACAATTCTTTTTCTGTGACAGTATAGGACTTCTCATGTTTTTGCAAAGTTCTACTGACAAAAACTGTTGATCTATGCTCCATCACACCATCTACAAGCCTTTCTTGGAACAAATGAGCTCCCAGTCCGTAGTCACTGCTGTCGGTCATAATGCAAAATGGTTCTGTAATATCAGGTCTGTATAACATTTTACTATTGCACATCTGTTTTTTGATGATGTTGAAAGCTTCTTGACAATCCTTGTCCCATATCCAAATGGTGTTCTTCTTTAACAAGTTGTTCAAATGTTGTGCATTTAAAGCTTGATTGCTGACAAACTTCCAGCAGTAGCCACAAATTCCATAGAACAATTTAAGTTGTTTCTTAGTCTTGGGCGCAGGAAATTTTGCAATGGCTTCAAGTTTTTCTTCATCAGGCAAACTTCCTTCTTCTGAGATGGTATGACCTAAAAATTTCAGCTTTCTAAATCCAAATTTGCATTCCTCTAGTTTTAATGACATCCCTCTCTGCCTCAATCTGTATCACACTTCACCCAACAAACTATATGTTCTTCCCAACTCTTTCCTGTTACAAGTATGTCATCAACATAAAGGATTAGTTTGCCAAACAGTTCTTTTCCTAGAACAAAATCCAATGGTTGGATTAATTCTGCAACTGATACATTAAGGCAAAATGGTACAACACAATAACAATAACATCTTCCTCCATACAAAAGTGCAGTATATTTTCTAGAGTGTCTCTCCAATGGTACCTGATGAAAACCAGCTGTTAAATCTAAACTAGTCATGTACTTCATATGTTCAAACTCATGTAAACTCATGTAAACTTGTCTGTGTTCTCAGGGTGATCAGTTTCCCTCTCAAGGTATTTGTTTAAATGTCTTGAATCGAGCACAAGTCTTACTCCACCATCACGTTTGGAAACTACCACCAACGGGTTATTGTATGCGCTATTGCACCTTTCAATTACTTCCCACTCTTCCATCTTTTGTAATTCTTCCTCCACAGCTTTTCTTTTTGAGATGGGTATTCCATATGGTTTGATGAAAAATGGTTTATGAGGTTTTAGTTTAAGTCTACATTATTCATAGTTTTTCACTTTCCCAGGTTTCTCACTAAACACATCTTTGTATTACCACAACAATTGATCTGTCTGTTCTTTGTCTAGACTTCCAGCTTCTTTTAGTTTGGTGGCCACTAATTCAGCATACTTTTCTCCACTGCATCCTTCTTCATTGTCTTCCTTGTTAACGTTAATCTTTTCATTTGCACAAATCACTCTTCTAATTTGAAAATTGTTCTCTAGGCAATTTTGGATGATTAGTTCAGTGAAATGTGTTACATCTGTCTTTGGGTTGGTAAGCCTTAACTTTTTGTTATTCCAGTCAAAATCTACATTTAGTCCTTGTACCCAATTCATTCCAAACAAAATATTTTCACTGAGGTCAGGTATTACCAAATATCCTTGATTATACTGTACATCATTAATGGTGAAAGATATTAAGGCTTGCCTTTTACAACTTTGCTGTGCCTACCAGTTGCTTTCTTAATTTTGATTCCAATAACAGGATATTCTTCAAAGTCAATACTATGTCTTATGTGGTCTCTAAATTTTTCAGAAATGGCACAGACAGAACTACCCATGTCTAATAGGCAAACTCCTTCATACTTTGCAACTTTTATACATATATGTAGGCAAGCGAAAACATTTTCCTTCCTGCATTCCTCATCTTCATGCAACAAATCATTCTCAATCTCTTCTAAAGTCGAAGTCATTTATATCATTTTTTTCTGCAAAATTTCTCTCACTTGTCTGAATGTTACTTAGAGCTACATCAAATGACTGCTTGATGTCACATCCCTCTTTTACACACTGTCTACTTTTCTCAGAACTGATCTCATTGTAAGCCTGCTGCTTGGTTCTTCCTTCCCAGTTGGAATGCAATTCTTCACAAATAACCTTGATGACCCTTTTTACTCTGTCGCTGTCTCTATAAACCTTATAAGTATCCGATAAAGTTTCTAGCATCACATCTAAATCATAATGTCTGTCCACATGTTCCTTATCTGATTATACCTTCCCAGTTTCCATTGGTACAATCTGGTTCTCATATTCTTCACAAATACTACTGACATCATCTTCTTCACCATTAATTAAATTTTCTTTGACCTTCTTATACACCATGCTGCCTAATTCTTCCTCCCATTCAACATTATTACTGTCACTTTCACAATCAACATCGTCACACATGATATCATCTCCAATACTAGGCACTTCTACATCTTTACAATTATCATCAGAATTGTTGACAAGTACACCAGTATAGGTATCATCACTTAAGTGCTTAACAGTAATAGATTCTTCTTCTATTAATTTACTTCATACAAACTCATCAAAATTACCATCAGAACCAACATTTTCTTTACAAACTTCTTCACCACACTGATTATACAGACTTGAAATAGTTTCCTCCTCTAACAGAAATTCTTCAACATTCTTACAAATACTATTACTTCTATCTTCAACACTCTCATTCATACTTTTCCAGAATTTACTTTCAAACTGTAATTTGCTAATCTGATGTGCTCTTCTTACATTAGTTCTGTCATTTCCACTCCAATATCTTTAATTATTCTGTCTTCTGTAATTATTTTTGATGTCTCTAGGCTGGAGGTGTTTAGCCTGATTTCTGTACTTATTTCTTGCCCCAAACTGACAGGCTCCCAATGAGGCATATGTCTGTTTAAATTGCCTGGTCTTAATTGGTGCTTCTCCAGTTGTCTGTTATTATTCTCCCAAGGTCTCTCCCTGTTGTCATACCCTCTGTTTCCATTCCCATTTCCATGGTTGACCCATCTATTATCACTTTATTGTAACCACTATTATTATTCTGATATTCATTGTCACTCCTAGCTTGATTACTGCTCCAATTCCACCCCCAGATGGTTGACCTCCAAATCTGCCATTACTTAACCTCTCATCTCTCTCAAAGACTCCATTCAACTTATATACATACCTCAAGAACTGATCTACAGAGTCATCTTGTCCATAAATTGACTCCCACTGTACTCTTTTCGGTAATCTCCTTTTTAAAACATCTATTTGTATTAGTTTGTAAAAAGGTTTATCTAAGTATACTAATTTCCTCAATTGCTTTTCACAAAAACACTTCAAGCTACCATCACCTTCTCTATACATTCAACCATTCAAAAACTCATGCTTAATCCTAGCTTTTTCAGATTCTGACTAAAACTTATTTAAGAACTTTCTTTCAAATTCATCATATGCCATGGTACAATTAAAATTCTGATTGGCCAATGGGTTTGCTTCTCCATCCAAAAATTTTTTAACAAATTTAATTTTAGCATTGTTTCTCATGTCATTACTAAAATTATCTTGACAATGCTGTAAAAAGTCAACAGGATGTAATTTACCATCTCCTGGAAAGCATTTTAAAGGTGTGCCACCCCATACACAATTATCATTGCTAACAAAATTTCTTTGAGCCACACCCTCTTTAGTTCTACAACTTTCCTACTTAAATCTTTTTTACCCAAGTCTATTTTCTCATCACACTTCAGTTCTACACTACTTATTTGATTAGTAATGTCTGTAAGTTTTGACTCAGAGTTCCTTTTGTAAGATTCTACTTTTTCTTCTAAAATTCTCCTAGTCTGGACAACCTCTACTTTAAATTTAGAATTTTCTACTTTTACATGTTTATCTAATTTTTTGAATATTCTCATTTATGGATAACTCTTGTGTGAAGTTTGTTTCTAATATCTCTAACCTTCCTTCTACTGCTCCTACACAAGTACTGAATTCACCCTGCCCTGTCTCAACAGTAATTTTTAGTGCTGCCAAACCCTCCTCGATTTCCCTTATCTGATTAGTATTTTTACTTAATTGCTGACTCAAGTGTTTGCTGACCGGTATCCTGCCTAATCTCTTCCATCTGTTCCTTTGCTTCTTTCATGTGCTGCATTAATAACATTAACAAATCATCTCTGCCTACTCTTCCCTGTGCAATTGGAGCACTTGTGGAAACATTTTCACTGGAATCCTCTCCACTAAACCTTTGATCTACACTTTGATTACTATTGGGCAATAGTCCCCTGATACTTGTTCCTAGGTCCAAAGTGTTTTCTACAGATTCACTACTAACTCCTTTTTTCTCACTCATCTTTACATAGTCTTTATCAGCCATACTAAATTATAAAATATAAAACTTCCCACACAAATGTTTGTCACTTTCACAAAAACACTAATTAAGAAAATAAACTGTTACTCATCTGATGGTTGACGGTGCTGTCCAAGAATTTGGTCCTTTTTTATCCACACCAACTCTTCCCATGTGGCAACCAACATCTATTCGTTCTGTGTGTCCATAACACAACATTTTTCAAGACATTTTATGCTTTGGATTCATCTTATGTTCACCTGAAACAGTCACTTGTTAAACATATTTCCACATTTCAACATCGACCCCAGCTCAACTCAACCAAATGTAACAACTCATGTTGAATGTTGCTTAACTTAAGTTTCTTCTGCCTGGTCCATTGATGAATGAATGAGAAATTTTCATGCTTCATAAACATTATTCACATTAATTGACATCCAAATTGCACGCTCGTCATCTAAACAAAATACCGACAGAATTCACTGATCTCTTTGACTTCCAAATGTAACTTTAAAACTGACTGATGAAACGACAACTCCACAACTCACTCGCAGCCTCACTGCATCACTTTATATAGAATTTTAACAATAGCTTCCAAAATAAAGCATTATTAATTTTATACAATTTTGATGTTACACTTAAAATTTACAAAATGTAAAGAAACTGATGTTACAGTGGAACAAGGTATAAAATACAATATTCAATCATAGCCTTTTATAGTAATATCTTTAGTTTTCCATAAGAATATCATTCTGAACTTTAATTACAGTAATGTCTCTTGTATTATTTTAGTTACTTAATTAAATACAGTTCGAATTTGGTTATATATATATATATATATATATATATATATATATATATATATATATATATATATAAACATAATAGAGAGAAACATTCCACGTGGGAAAAATATATCTAAAAAGAAAGATGATGAGACTTACCAAACAAAAGTGCTGGCAGGTCGATAGACATACAAACAAACACAAACGTACACACAAAATTCTAGCTTTCGCAACCAACGGTTGCTTTGTCAGGAAAGAGGGAAGGAGAGGGAAAGACGAGAGGATGGGTTTTAAGGGAGAGGGTAAGGAGTCATTCCAATCCCGGGAGCAGAAAGACTTACCTTAGGGGGAAAAAAGGACGGGTATACACTCGCACAAGCTTGTGTCTGTGTATGTGCAGATGGATATGCGTGTGTGTGCGAGTGTGTACCTGTCCTTTTTCCCCCTAAGGTAAGTCTTTCCGCTCCCGGGATTGGAATGACTCCTTACCCTCTCCCTTAAAACCCATATCCTTTCGTCTTTCCCTCTCCTTCCCTCTTTCCTGATGAAGCAACCATTTGTTGTGAAAGCTTGAATTTTGTGTGTATGTTTGTGTGTCTATCAAACTGCCAGCGCTTTTGTTTGGTAAGTCTCATCATCTTTGTTTTATATATATAATAATAGAGGGAAACATTCGACGTGGGAAAAAATCATCTGCGTTTTTAGATATACATCGTACAAGGCCTTAGGAAGCATTGAATTGTCTGATAATTATCTGAATGCATATAAAAAAAAGGTAGTATTGGACATTTCGTATGAGTCCTGGGGGAGGCAGTACCGTTATAACTTGTTTCAGCTTGCTACTCTCCCTCAAGGTTCGTATATTCCAAAAACAAATTTTCATTTTCCTTTTCACGCCAAAGGTCATCACCAGTTCATCCATCTGGGTTTGTATTCTCATCTTGGTTTCAGTAATCAGGTTATTTAAGAAGGGCAGGTGACTGGCCCACCGCTTCTGATTGCCTTGGTCAGGCAGCCACATTATCACCTAGGCACTGACGACTTACCTGATGTTTGGTATGTGGGCTTGGCATTTCCTCCACAACATTTCCTGGTTTAACCACCAGCATCGGTTTAATTGGGAGAATTTGAAAGGAAAAGAAAAAGAATGGGCTACTGATAGGAGAAGGATAGGAGACAGGTGTTTGATAGGTTGTTGTGGGACACACTTGGTCTGGCTCCTCCCCTTCAGCCTGTCTGGCATGGGTGACCCTGCTGACACAACTGCTGCCATAGCCCTCCAGATCCAGAGCACACAGACTTCCTTGCAATACTGAAGTTCAGTCTACATCCACAAAAGACAGCGGGTCCATCTAGTAGTGAATGTGCAGCGACAGATTTTATAGTATTCTTCTTCTTGTCAGCAGCAGATGTTGTCATTTCCACGTCTTCAATTGATTTGTAGATTGTCTGTCTTGCACGACAACGATATCTTCTGTACGGCATCTTGGCAGCGTTCAATGCAGTTGCCTGTGCAGCAGCAGCAGCGCGAATGATCCGCTCCGCGGTCAGCGCTCGCTTTTATAGCCGCGCACTGGCGCGGCGCCAGATTACAGACTTAGAATATTTTCAGCGTGTGCGGCGGCGTTATCCCGTACGGGCGCACTAGCAGCACTAGGCGCACCCGTACGCTGTATGCCAGCCTTCGGCAGCTGGCGCGCTGCCAAGATGACCTTGAGCCGCCTTATCGGCGGGGTCAGAGGTCATGCGCTCAGAGTGCGCCCGTACGGGATAACGCCGCCGCACACGCTGAAAATATTCTAAGTCTCTTATCTGGCGGCGCGCCAGTGCGCGGCTATAAAAGCGAGCGCTGACCGCGGAGCGGATCATTCGCGCTGCTGCTGCTGCACAGGCAACTGCATTGAACGCTTCCAAGATGCCGTACAGAAGATATCGTCGTCGTGCAAGACAGACAATCTACAAATCAATTGAAGACGTGGAAATGACAACATCTGCTGCTGACAAGAAGAAGAATACTATAAAATCTGTCGCTGCACATTCACTACTAGATGGACCCGCTGTCTTTTATGGATGTCTATCTTGCACGACGACGATATCTTCTGTACGGCGTCTTGGCAGCGTTCAATGCAGTTGCCTGTGCAGCAGCAGCAGCGCGAATGATCCGCTCCGCGGTCAGCGCTCGCTTTTATTGCCGCGCACTGGCGCGGCGCCAGATAAGAGACTTAGAATATTTTCAGTGTGTGCGGTGGCGTTATCCCGTGCAGGCACACTAGCAGCACTAGGCGCGCCCGTACGCTGTATGCCAGCCTTCGGCGGCTGGCGCGCTGCCAAGATGACCTTGAGCCGCCTTATCGGCGGGGTCAGAGGTCACGCGCCGATAAGGCAGCTCAAGGTCATCTTGGCAGCGCGCCAGCCGCCAAAGGCTGGCATACAGCGTACGGGCGCGCCTAGTGCTGCTAGTGCGCCCGTACGGGATAACGCCGCCGCACACGCTGAAAATATTCTAAGTCTCTTATCTGGCGCCGCGCTAGTGCGCGGCTATAAAAGCGAGCGCTGACCGCGGAGCGGATCATTCGCGCTGCTGCTGCTGCACAGGCAACTGCATTGAACGCTGCCAAGATGCCGTACAGAAGATATCGTCGTCGTGCTATGTTAAGGTGGCGTCCCCTGAGGAGGATTCAAGATTTCACTTTTAACTATATTATGGCTTGTAAAAGTAACCAGTTTTGATTTAATAGCTATTGAACAAATATTTCTGAATGTTATTCCCAGCTCTAGATGAAGAAATTCAGTGTTACACTCTCCTTCCTATATAAGCTTAAATTTCTCACTTACATGACGTGACTAAGTCATTGTTAAATGTTTCATTAGAAGCAAAATTAACAAACAATTTATACATATAATCACAGCTCACATTTTTCATACCATGATAAAAGGTGAGAACTGCTATAGATCTACATTTTGTATCCAACTCCATTACAAAAAGAGAGAAAAAGCAAGTGAATATTATTGTTCTTTGATGATTGCTTATAGTAGATTGGTTTGCCATTCCTAGTAATCTCATTTTCACCTAACTGGCTTTCAGATGTCAGGTGATGTCTGTTTGTTGTAACCTTTTTGGCTGAATGACACTATTGATGTTTTATCTCTGAGAACTGACCAGGGCACATGCATAAAAATGATTTATATATGCTGCATTAAGTTCTCATATCTTTAAACACTTTTCATATATTTATTTCTTCTGTGATATTTTACCATGAAAATACCTAACTAACTTCTCCTAACTTCTCAAATTCCTTTATTATGAAAGTACCCTTGGTGGTTGGGGGGGGGGGGGGGGAACCCGCACGTATGCGGCCCCCCGCCCCCCCGCCGCCACCACCACCACCATCACCCAGCACCCCAACACCCAGCACCCCAATGATTCAGGTGAAAACTGTTTATTGAAAATACAAAATCTGTACTACGTTTTACATTCTATTACTATATTCTATATTGTTGGATCCCAAGAATCTATTCTTTAATTACTTATTCTGTTATAAGCAGGCGTCATTCAACACTGTGCTCAGGAAAGAAAAGTGTTTTGGAGTATGAATGTTAATATCAGATTCCCATAAATGTGTTCAGTTACAGTTTAAGTACAGATTTATCATTCCTAAGTTAACTTCCTCTATCATTAAAAACTGTTAGATGCCTATCAAAGAAATACACATACCTTCCAAATTAAAATACAGGGCTTTATTGTCCTTAGGTGTTATGATATTTTAGAAGTGCTACCACACATGACATGAAGCCAGCTAGATTTTTAAAGTTGAACAGAAAATGTAGAATGGTCACATAGTGTGCCTGTGTTTATACATGGAGACATCATTTATAATTTCTGTGCTGTGCTGGTTGACATAAAAGAAAGAAAGAAAACAGAGCCTGAAGAAATTTAGTACTTTTCTTTCACTTCAAATCACCTGTCTTTCGGGTACGTCAGATCAATCACTTCTTAGATGCTTGTGCTCTCTTTTTCTCCCAATAGTTCTTCATTTTATCTGATCTCTTGTTTCTTTCCTCCTCTCATATCTGAATCGGTTTCCTAGTTTTGTCTTTGGTCACGGTCTTAGCTGTACCATTCTTTAACATGACTTCGGTAATCCTTTTTCACTTCCTTAAACCAATTGGGTTTAGTCTTTTTTTTATAAAAGAAGTCAAAATTTGTTTAGTTAGTCTGTTGGGATTCATTTGGGGTTTGTGTACATAGAGATAGAAATCAATCCTCCTTTTCCTCATGGTTTCTGAGAATCTATTCGACTTTGCATAGAGGGTTTTGTCTCTATAGAACACTTGTTTGTTATTTTGGAATGTGGGACCCATGATCTTCTTCAAAAATTTTCCTCTCCTTGATTTCCAGTTTCTCCATTTGCCCTTTCCTTCCCATGACTAGAGTCTCTGCTGCATAGAATGCTTCCCACTTAATTACTATGTTATAATGCCTTAGGCATAGTGAAGGCAGCAGATAATCAAGTAGGTAAAAAGACGAGGGCTAGTAGAAATCCTTGGGTAACAGAAGAAATATTGAATTTAATTGATGAAAGGAGAAAATATAAAAATGCAGTAAATGAAGCACGCAAAAATGAATACAAACGACTCAAAAGTGAGATCAACAGGAAGTGCAAAATGGCTAAGCAGGGATGGCTAGAGGACAAATGTAAGGATGTAGAGGCTTATCTCACTAGAGATAAGATAGATACTGCCTACACGAAAATTAAAGAGACCTTTGGAGAAAAGAGAACCACTCATATGAATATCAAGAGCTCAGATGGGAACCCAGTTCTAAGCAAAGAAGGGAAAGCAGAAAGGTGGAAGGAGTATATAGAGGGTCTATACAAGGGCAATGTACTTGAGGACAATATTATGGAAATGGAAGAGGATGTAGATGAAGATGAAATGTGAGATATGATACTGCGTGAAGAGTTTGACAGAGCACTGAAAGACCTGATTCGAAACAAGGCCCCGGGAGTAGACAACATTCTATTAGAACTACTGACAGCCTTGGGAGAGCCAGTCCTGACAAAAAAAACTCTACCATCTGGTGAGCAAGATGTATGAGACAGGCATAATACCCTCAGACTTCAAGAAGAATATAATAATTCCAATCCCAAAGAAAGCAGGTGTTGACAGATGTGAAAATTATTGAACTATCAGTTTAATAAGTCTCGGCTGCAAAATACTAATGTGAATTCTTTACAGACGAATGGAAAAACTAGTAGAAGCCGACCTCGGGGAAGATCAATTTGGATTCCATAGAAATATCGGAACACGTGAGGCAATACTGACCCTACGACTTATCTTAGAAGCTAGATTAAGGAAAGGCAAACCTACCTTTCCAGCATTTATAGACTTAGAGAAAGCTTTTGACAATGTTGACTGAAATATTCTCTTTCAAATTCTGAAGGTGGCAGGGGTAAAATACAGGGAGCAAATGGCTATTTACAATTTGTTCAGAAACCAGATGGCAGTTGTAGGAGTTGAGGGACATGAATGGGAAGCAGTGGTTAGGAAGGGAGTGAGACAGGGTTGTAGCCTCTCCCCAATGTTATTCAGTCTGTATATTGAGCAAGCAGTAAAGGAAACAAAAGAAAAATTCAGAGTAGGAATTAAAATCCATGGAGAAGAAATAAAAATTTGAGGTTCGCTGATGACCTTGTAATTCTGTCAGAGACAGCAAAGGACTTGGAAGAGCAGTTGAACGAAATGGATAGTGTCTTGAAAGGAGGATATAAGATGAACATCAACAAAAGCAAAATGAGGATAATGGAATGTAATCGAATTAAGTCGGGTGATGCTGAGGGAATTAGATTAGGAAATGAGACACTTAAAGTAGTAAAGGAGAGCAAAATAACTGATGATGGTCGAAGTAGAGAGGATATAAAATGTAGACTGGCAATGGCAAGTAAAGTGTTTCTGAAGTAGAGAAATTTGTTAACATCGAGTATAGATTTAAGTGTCAGGAAGTCGTTTCTGAAAGTATTTGTATGGAGTGTAGCCATGTATGGAAGTGAAACATCGACGATAAATAGTTTGAACAAGAAGAGAATAGAAGCTTTCGAAATGTGGTGCTATAGAAGAATGCTGAAGATTAGATGGGTAGATTACATAAATAATGAGGAGGTATTGAATAGGATTGGGGAGAAGAGAAGTTTGTGGCACAACTTGACTAGAAGAAGGGATAGGTTGGTAGGACATGTTCTGAGGCATCAAGGGATTACCAATTTAGTATTAGAGGGCAGCATGGAGGGTAAAACTCGTAGAGGGAGACCAAGAGATGAATACACTAAGCAGATTGAAGGGTATAGGTTGCAGTAGGTACTGGGAGATGAAGAAGCTTGCACAGGATAGAGTACCATGGAGAGCCGCATCAAACCAGTCTCAGGACTGAAGACCACAACAACAACAACAACAATGCCTTAGTTTGGTGTTCCAAGAGAGGTCTTTCTTATTGTTTGTGTTTTTTGTTTTCTGGAAAGGTAGTTCCATTTTGGTCCTTGTTGCTTCCATTGCTCTCCCTTCAGGGTTGTCCCATTCAATCCATACTGCTAGGTACTTGAAACTCCTAACCACTTCTGTTTTTTGAGTTCCTACTTTAATTCTGTATCAGACCAGAAGAACAACCTTTTTTTTTTTTTTTTTTTTTTTTTTTTTGGGGATATCTCAAGTCCTATCTTCCCTGCCTGCTCTTGTAACTTGGCGATTTGTTCTTTAGCTTCCTTCCATGTTTCCACGAGCATTGACATGTCATCAGGACCAGGAAATACCAATACTTAATCATGATTCCTTTCCTTTTTGTTCCAAGTCTTATTCCCCCTCTCGTTCCTGCATTCCATTCCCTGACAACTTTTTTGAGTGCACAGTTAAACAGCAGGTGTGAGAGACCATACTCTTGTCGGATCTGTGTTCTGATCTCAAAAGGTTCCAATAGTTCACCGATGAATCTGACTTTAGAGGACATATTCATGAGTTTTCCCATCCCAGCTAAACTCCTCCAAAATACTGAACAACCATTCTCTGTCCATGGAATCATAAGCTTTTTGGAAGTCTACAAAAGTCACTGTATATGTTTTCACCCTTTGCTTCTGATATACTAAAATGTTTCTGAGGGTTAGGATCTGTTCAGGGCAGGATCTTCCTTTCCTAAACCCTGCTTGATACTCCCCAATTTGGCAATCCAGCTGATATTCTGCTCTTTCTAGTAAAGATCTGTACAATATCTTGTAGGTCACATCCACCAGGTAAATCCCTCTATTGTTGTTGGGATCAGATTTAGGACGTTTGTTGTGAAGAGGGTGTATCAGGGCCATTTTCCATTCTTATGGAATGATTCATTTCTTCCATATCTCCTAAAAAGTTTGTGGAGTAAGACAATTGTATTTTTGCTAGCATACTTCTATAATTTGGCTGTTATCTGATTTTCCTCTGATGACTTGAAATTTTCAATATGATTTAGTATTGCCTGGGTCTCGCTAACAGATGGGGGTTAAGAGTCTGGGTTGGGGATGACTTTTGATGTTGTTCCTCGCAGCTTTGAAGTTCCTTGAAGTATTCTGCTAGTATCTTACAGTTGCTCCTATTACTGAATGCAATGCTCCCTTTTTTGTCCTGAAGATGTGAGATAGTTGGGGGGTCATATCTCATTAGCTTCTCCCTGAAGATCTGATAATAGTTTCTCATGTTGTTCTTAGTAAAATTGTCATTTATCTTCCTGAGCAGTTGGTCTTCTTGTGCCTTCTTAACTTTCTTGCCCTCCTTGGACACCATCTTTTTAGTTTCCATAAAGTGCTACCAGGCAGTCTCGTATTTAGTATTATAGAATGGTAAAAGGCAGAAATGTGGAGACAGCTCTTCCATCCCAGTTCTCAGTGCAGCAACCTCATCTGCATAATAGGAATGCCACCATATCCATTCAGGCCTGTTGTTTCTTGGATTTATAGAACATTAGGTGCAGTTCTTCCTCCCAACAGCCACAAAAACTGATCCTGACTCCCTGCTACTGTAATAACAGTGATGCCAATAGGATCTTCCCTTTATCTTTTCATAAAGACATAGTCCATAATTCCTATCCTTACAATATTTCTGAAACATGCAGGTCCCTATCAAATATGAGTAACAGAAATACTGAACATATACACTGAAGGGCAGCATGTGGGAACACAGGTTGATTTGACCCAAATGAGAGTATCACAGAAATGTTGAAAACCTAGAGTGGCAGGTACTTGAAGATTGATGTCAACTATCCCACAAAAATTTACTTTCCATGTTTCAAGAACCAGTATGTGTGTTGGCACACACTAAGTAAAACACAAGTGCACACTCAAGTTCATATTCATATTTATTCAGCTTTAAACATTTTACATGTAATTGATGTCATATAATAAAAGTTACAGATACATTGCATACATCTGTATAAATATATATTTGACCAGAAAAATTACCTGCATAATATTATATTTCTAATTTTGTAATATATACTCCTTTCACAAAATGCACCATCAAAATTCAATATTATTTATAGCATTCTCTTGAAATTCTTGAAATGTATAAGATACTTTACTTTTTTACAATTAAACATAGTATTCCAAAACTTTTGATCTAAACATACTTGAGAAATCTGACATTCCTTCTGTTCAACCTCAGGTAGCTGTACCACATTATTAATACTGTTATTATTGTGTGTAAATTGGGGTCCTGTACTTGTTCTGTTTCCTTGCCCCAAAACTGCAGACTTTCATTGAGATGGACCACCATTTCCTGAGTGGTCACCCCTATGATTATTTCCTTTATTAAATTGCCCATGGCTATCACCATTATTCCTATTCTGCTGATGTTCTAAGTTTCTGTCTCTATTACCATTCTGATTGTGATAGAAGTTACCACTATCTATGTTACTGTAGTTATCACCATGATCTCTGTCATTATGATTGTTATGGTACATGTTTCTTTCTGCTGTCTGATCCAGCCTGTCAAAATAAAGTAAAAATTGTTCAAGTCGATCATCAGGTTTGTGTACTAAATCCCACTGCAAGCTTTCTGGTAATCTCTTTTTAGTGCATCAATTAATGTCATTTCATCAAATGGCCTGTCAAAGTGTGCTAATTTCTTATGTTGATTCTCACAAAACTCTTTCAGTGTACAGTCCCTATCCCTACCATTTGGACCATTCAGAAATGCACTTTTAATTCTCCCTTGTTCAGCTTCTGATCAAAATTTATTTAAAAAAGTGCTTTAAAAAATATGATATGTTTCCCACTGACTTTATGTTTGTCCACGACAGACATATTTTAATGAACTTAATTTTTTTATCATCACTCATGCCCAGCACAAAACTATCTCTACAGTGGTGCAGAAAATCCACTGGATGTAAATTCTCTGATGGAAAACTATTGATTTGAATATTGGACCACACAATACTGTTATTTGAATACACATTGTTGTGAATACAATTTTTCTGAACTACTGAAATTTTTTTATCTAAAACATGTACATTAGTTAGCATACTGTTTTCAACATTTAAGATTTTTTTATATAAACTACTGAAGTTCTGTTCCAGTTTTTTCCTCTGCAGCCTTCTGTTGAACTCTGGCATCATTAACATTCTTCTCCTGATTTGTGGATTGTGCAACTAACTCATTTTCCGAAACAATAAATTAACTTTTTAATACACTGACATTGTGATTCACACTTGTTAAACCATCTGACAACCATTTTTTAGCTTTGAAACCTGATCACTAAGTTAGTCTACTTGGTATTGTACCCTGTCCAATTCATCTTTGGTTTCAGTTCATATTTCCATTAACGGATCAGTAACTGCACTCAGTTTTGCCAAAATCAACTGAATAATGTCAGTTTTAACTGTTTATCTGCTGACTACTCTTTCATTTGGTTTAAACATGTCTAGGTTATGTCCAACAGCTTTCACTTCGTCAATACTACCCTCGTCTCTATTCATTTTCCTAACAATCACACGGATTCTAATGGAACTGGCAAATAGACTTCATTTTGGTATATTACACAGTAATTAAAGTTGTGTTGAAAAGCATTTGCTTAATATGATTTTAGGGTAGGTGTTGCTATCAATAATCAATACAGAAATTGTTTGTTCTTTGTAGGCAAACGTGCGTGAGTGCGAGTGTATACCTGTCCTTTTTTCCCCCTAAGGTAAGTCTTTCTGCTCCCGGGATTGGAATGACTCCTTACCCTCTCCCTTAAAACCCACTTCCTTTCATCTTCCCCTCTCCTTCCCTCTTTCCTGATGAGGCAACAGTTTGTTGCGAAAGCTTGAATTTTGTGTGTATGTTTGTGTTTGTTTGTGTGTCTATCGACCCGCCAGCGCTTTCGTTCGGTAAGTCACCTCATCTTTGTTTTTATATATAATTTTTCCCACGTGGAATGTTTCCCTCTATTATATTGAGAACATAACAGTTGATTCGATTCAAAATCCTGGCTCATTTGCTGGTGGATACAGTACTGTATTATTTTTGAAATTATGGGAACTAGTGAGAGGGGTCAGTAATTGTCAGGTAAATCTTTGTCACCTTTCTTATATACAGGTATGATAACAGAAATTTTTAAACAATCTGGGTAAACACCTTCATTTAATACCTTATTAATTACCCTTGTTAAGGGGATTATTATTTCTTCTCTTATATTTTTATAACATAGTTAGATAGGCCATAGTAGTCTTCAGTTATGGAGTTACTGAGCTTGGCTATTGATTCACTGACCTGTCTAGGAGTCACTAATCCCCATTCAAATTTATCACTCAGCTTTCTGTGTATTGTAGGTAGCAGTACTTCTGCCTTTCTCACATCTTCCTCTCTCTTAATGTCAGAGACAGGACTGGCAAAATGTGCACTTAATATATGTGGAGGAATTTGCACACTGTTTTATTTCTTTTGGCAGTTTATTTCTATTTTAATGACTGTCCATGCTGCTTTGCATTTATTTGTGAAATTGAGTATGAATGTGTCATTCGTTTTGCATTTTGCTGTCTTAATTTCAAATATATAGTGTTTTCTGGCTAGTTTGTACATATTTTTATCTGCTTCACTATGATGAGACCTGTCATAATACATGGGCATAACTGTTCTTAAATTAAATGGTGACTAACTGACAACCTCAGCTGCCGACAGGTGTTGTTGATATACCTCAGTGTGGACAGCTGAAAATGTGTGCTCCGACCAGGACTCGTACCCGGGATCTCCTGCTTACAAGGCAGAAGCTCTATCCATCTGAGCCACCAAGGACACAGATGAATAGCACGACTGCAGGGACTTATCCCTTGCACGCTTCCCATGGGACTCACATTCCCAACTGTCCACAATTCTACACATGTATTGTACCTTATAGGCATTTGCCCACCCACTCATTACTCGTGCATACTTTGGCGATTCCCATAAGAGTTTGGGCAACCTGTGCGCATTCGCACAGACAAAGCTGCACGGTCATCAACAGTAACTGTTCTTTTGAGAACAAGTTACTGTCATTGTATATGTAGTTAAAGGCTACCCAGCTATTGACCTTCGTCTGTGCGAATGCGCATGAAAAATACATTTTTTAAACATTATTACAATCTGTTTATTGGCTAACAATACAAGCCCCTGACTACCAATCCATTCAATGAAAAGCACACATCAATAGCACTTCCTATTTCCACAATATTTGTGATGCACGTTTTAGGAGATTCACCCATCTTTCATTCCCCTAGGGACAAAAAAGATGAGATTAGATAATTCACAGTGTGCACAGATGCAGTTAAACAGTCATTCATCCTGTGCTCCATGTGTGAACTGAATGGAAAGAAAACCTAATATGTAGTAAAATGGGAAGCTCTTTGCCACACACCTACAGTGGTTTGCAGAGTATGGATGCTGATGTAGATGCAGTGGAGAGATAACACCTGCCTCTACTCTATATTATCACAGTAAATACCACAAAGCTATTTTCCTTCCAGGTAGAGCTTTATAAATCTCACAGAAGACAATTCTTATGCAAAATAGTGGTATAAATGTTTTCCTGTTATGCCATAGTGTGCTGGATACAGGTTCCATACTGTCTGTGTCAAAGACAAAAGAGGTTACCATAAAAGAGATAATAAAATTCTTATTAAGGCAGACAACTCTGTTAAGTTCTGAAAATATGGATCTCCATATTTGTAAGGAAGGACAGGACCTCATCCAGTTTGACCATTCCCTCAGTAGATTCAGCTGCCACTACTTAGTCCCTTTTTGGGCTGAGCAGCAGAGAATGAACTGGCGTCTCTGGTTCACCTGTAGTGTCAGCTGCAAATAAAAGTTTCTTGGTGGATAAGTTCAGTTGTTACAGATGACCAATGGGGAAGCAGAAATAAATGTTATGTACCACGAAGATTTGAGAACTGCACTTACATTCTTCTGTACTGAAAAGACAAAATGAGTGTGTACTGAATTTTGTGGACAGAATTCAGAATATTAATGACAATACCTATGAATTGATGGGAAGTGATGAAGCAAATAGAATTATTGTAAAGTAAGCAGAACATAGGGTATTAGATGCAAACCTATGGGGATTACAGCCTGATGTATCAAGAAGGGTTTGAGCAGAATTTCCAAAGGACTGGTCTGACACAATCAGGTTGCAAAGACAGACATAGCAATGAAAGTGTGGGATGGAAGGAATGTCATCTCTACTCATATGAAGTGTTATTGATGTGTAGAAGTCCCATCTGAGAATGATACCATGACTACATTCTGTTAAAACAACAAAATTCAAGAGCCTTGTCCTGTCATTCATAGTTATTCTTGCAATACATGTTCCTGTTGGCTGAAAGTATTTTCCATTTGCTACCTCCAGCACAACCACTTTCGTATCATGTAACATTGTTTTCTTTATGACAACCATTCAGCGTTACAGGAAAGGAAGCCACTGAGTCAACTGTCACCCAGACTGGTTGGCCGTTGATAAAGGCCTTGAATATCTTTCCTGTCATTTTAGTAATTGTCATCCATGGAGGGTTTTTGTTTGTTGTGATATTACCTTACCTAGTTTTCCTGAAGTCAGTAGCTAGGTGAGTGGCTGGGGAATGGCTATGGCCTGTTGGAGAGCAACCTCGTCCAGCGTACAGCAATGAGATTATTCCCACATGCTGTCTATAATCATCTACAGTTGATTTGTATAAATAGGACTGTTGTGATTATTGGTGCCTTGCTGTGTAGTAGTTTAACACTGTCTTTTTTTTCTCTGCAGTATTGCATGCATTTAGGGTGTGCACAATGGAACAGACTGGCATGTTGTGTCCTTCTGTAGGGTGTTTTCCTGGACGTGATGCTAATCCTGAGTGGTCAATTTGGCATGTTGTTGGGCCCATCTGTACCATGCTGCATAGTGTTGTGGCTGCAAAGCTGGACCTCGCCATGGACATCAGGAATGAAGTTGTGCATCGTGCAGCCTATTGCACACAGTTTGAGTTGTAACATGACATCCTGTGCCTGCACAAAAAGCATTATTCAACATGCTGGCATTGTTGTCAGGGTTCCTCTGAGCCATAATCCATAGGTAGCAGTCATCCACTGAAGTTTTAGCCCTTGGGCAGCCTGAGCGAGGCATGTCCTTGGCAGTTCGTGTCTCTCTGTAACTTCTCCATCTCTCAACATCACTTTGGTTCACTCCGAGATGCCTGGGCACTACGCTTGTTGAGAACCCTTCCTGGCACAAAGTAATAATGCGGATGTGATCAAATCGTAGTAGTGACTGTTTGGGCATAGTTGAACTACAGACAACGTGAGCCATGTATCTCCTTCATGGTGGAATGACTGGAACTGATTGGCAATTGGACTCCCTCTGTCTAATAAGTGCTGCTCATACATTGTTGTTTACATTTTTTGGTTTAGTGACATATCTTAACAGTCAAAGGGACTATGGCTGTGATACAATATCAACAGTAAACGTCTATTTTCAGAAGTTCTGGGAACTGGGGTGATGCAAAACTTTTTTTGATGTGTGTACATTACTTCATAGAGATGGTCATGATGTCCCCTTCTTGATACAGCTGAGTCTGCATTGTCTATGTGGCTTCTCATTGTCTAGGCAATGATTCCTTTGCTGCTCTGGGTACAAGAAAAGGTACAGGTATTTGATTATCACTAGATTAATGAAATCATGACACAGGATTCCACAGTTTGTTTAAGAAAACACATATTTACAGCCAGAACTTGAAAATGACTGCACTCAACAGCGGCCAAAACTCAAGAGGCTGATATCCCATTGCTCACCAATGATCACAGTCATAGCGACAAAGAACAAACAATTTCTGTATTGATTATTGATAGCAACACCTACCCTATAATCATATTAAGCAAATGCTTTTCAACACAACTTTAATTACTGTGTAATATAACAAAATGAGGTCTATTTGCCAGTTCCATTAGAATCCGTGTGATTGTTAGGAAAATGAATAGAGACGAGGGTAGTATTGACGAAGTGAAAGCTGTTGGACATAACCTAGACATGTTTAAACCAAATGAAAGAGTAGTCAGCAGATAAACAGTTAAAACTGACATTATTCAGTTGATTTTGGCAAAACTGAGTGCAGTTACTGATCCGTTAATGGAAATATGAACTGAAACCAAAGATGAATTGGACAGGGTACAATACCAAGTAGACTAACTTAGTGATCAGGTTTCAAAGCTAAAAAATGGTTGTCAGATGGTTTAACCAGTGTGAATCACAATGTCAGTGTATTAAAAAGTTAATTTATTGTTTCAGAAAATGAGTTAGTTGCACAATCCACAAATCAGGAGAAGAATGTTAATGATGCCAGAGTTCAACAGAAGGCTACAGAGGAAAAAACTGGAACAGAACTTCAGTAGTTTATATAAAAAAATCTTAAATGTTGAAAACAGTATGCTAACTAATGTAAATGTTTTAGATAAAAAAATTTCAGTAGTTCAGAAAAATTGTATTCACAACAATGTGTATTCAAATAACAGTATTGTGTGGTCCAATATTCAAATCAAAAGTTTTCCATCAGAGAATTTACATCCAGTGGATTTTCTGCACCACTGTAGAGATAGTTTTATGCTGGGCATGAGTGATGATAAAAAAATTAAGTTCATTAAAATATGTCTGTCGTGGACAAACATAAAGTCAGTGGGAAACATATCATATTTTTTAAAGCACTTTTTTAAATAAATTTTGATCAGAAGCTGAAGAAGGGAGAATTAAAAGTGCATTTCTGAATGGTCCAAATGGTAGGGATAGGGACTGTACACTCAAAGAGTTCTGTGAGAATCAACATAAGAAATTAGCACACTTTGACAGGCCATTTGATGAAATGACATTAATTGATGCACTAAAAAGAGATTACCAGAAAGCTTGCAGTGGGATTTAGTACACAGACCTGATGATCGACTTGAACAATTTTTACTTTATTTTGACAGGCTGGATCAGACAGCAGAAAGAAACATGTACCATAACAATCATAATGACAGAGATCATGGTGATAACTACAGTAACATAGATAGTGGTAACTTCTATCACAATCAGAATGGTAATAGAGACAGAAACTTAGAACATCAGCAGAATAGGAATAATGGTGATAGCCATGGGCAATTTAATAAAGGAAATAATCATAGGGGTGACCACTCAGGAAATGGTGGTCCATCTCAATGAAAGTCTGCAGTTTTGGGGCAAGGAAACAGAACAAGTACAGGACCCCAATTTACACACAATAATAACAGTATTAATAATGTGGTACAGCTACCTGAGGTTGAACAGAAGGAATGTCAGATTTCTCAAGTATGTTTAGATCAAAAGTTTTGGAATACTATGTTTAATTGTAATAATGTAGATACTAATCACAAACCAGAATGTGAGAGTAATGAGCATTTTTATGTAGTGTATACTAATAATTTCTACTCTTGGTCAGACAATTGCATTATTGATATATGCAAAACAGGTGATTATTGTTTGAATCTGAATTATGTGATACTTTTGATGTAGATTTGAATGAGAGCTGTGAAATAACTGAGGCTGGTAATTCTGAGACTGATAGCTTGTTTGCAAATAAATGTAGATAAGGTGTGTGACTTTGAAGTGATGAGACTTGTGTTGTTAATGATGTTATTGATAAAGTAATTTTGGAAGAATATGAGGATGATGATGATAATGATGAGTATAAAGTTTTTGTGGAGTTTAAGAATAATGAAGTTTCAGAGTTATTTGTGAATACAGGTAAGGTAAGTGATGTTTGTGATAATGTAAGTGAGAGTTATGGAATTCCAGCACAGTCAAAGTAGTTTTTCTTTAATGTCATGCAGAGTAATGATCCAAATAGTAAAGGTGATTTATCTGTAAGCTTAGAGAATAAAGGTGAAAACTTTTTGAAATTTGTTTGGAGCCAGATTGATAACATTGATCATAGGGAAATGTGCATTCTGGAGTAAGTTAGCTGTGGTTATTCAAAATTTGTATCCAAATTGATGGGATGAAGTGAATGAATATCTAAGTAGGAAATGTAATTTTGACAGTAATATACTTTGTGTTCCTCCTGTAATAACTGATGTTAGTTGTGTTATTTAATCCATTCACTGTGTTCAATCTTTATCTGACAATATGAGTAACCAGAGTAATGCTATGCTACCAGTAAAGTTGATAAAACCCCACAAAAACCGTGTAGATGTAGCATTTGATGAAATTGAAGGTGATCTCTTACATGAAGTGTCTAATAACTGAGATGATGGTTGAGATTTTGGATGTAATTAGATTAAGATTAAGATTCATCAGTGGGAATGAGACTGTTTGATTGATACTGATAGGCTTATTTGTGATATATCTGAACAGCTTACAGACAAAATCCAGTACAGTAAGAATTTTGTGGAAATGCCCATTGTAGGTGTAAAGATAAGGGGAGGTACAGATAAGCAAAGCATAATTGATAAAAGCTCAGGTACTTTTAACATTCTGTATAAAAGGCAAAACCTTTGAACATGGATTCTTAGTGATCTCTAGTCTGGAAGAAAATATAATTCTTGGCATGCATTGGATAGTGAAAGTCGAGGCTTGTTTTGTATGTAATGCTAAAGAATTGTTTATTTTTGAACCTAAAAGTAATACTTATGTGAAAACTAATTTCTGTATCTTAAACCATGGGAAAAGTTGTAACTATTTGCAATACATTGTGAACCAAGGCAAGTACCAGATGATATAGATGTTTATTAAAGTGAGGATCTAGATTTTAGAAGTGAAGTAGATTCTAGAGCAAGGGAAGCTATAATCTTAATGACCTACAAAAGGAACAACGTAGGAATTTATCAGAGTTTAGAAATGTGTTTAATGAAAAACCAGGAAACGTGAAAGGCCATCAGTGCATACTTTTTTTTAGAGATCATCAACCTGTCTTTCTCAAGCCATATAATATACCATTTTAAAATAGT
This sequence comes from Schistocerca americana, assembly GCF_021461395.2. Taxonomy (NCBI): domain Eukaryota; kingdom Metazoa; phylum Arthropoda; class Insecta; order Orthoptera; family Acrididae; genus Schistocerca; species Schistocerca americana. Next base: position 156,081,711 of record NC_060119.1, on the reverse strand, counting down.
AAAGATGTGGAGAAAGAAATTCAGAAGGTGGAAACATGGGGTGTAATTGAGGGAAGTGAATAATCCTTTAGTTGTGGTAAGTAAGAGAAATGGTGGAGTGAGAATCGTTTTGGACTCTACACATCTTCATAAATTTCTCATCAGAGAGACTGATCATCCTGAGATTGTGGATGAGCTGTTACACAAATTTGGTTATGTAAAACACATGAGTAGTTTGGACTTGACTTCTGAATTTCATCAGATCCCACTTGAAATTAATTCTATGAAGTATACAGCATTTTTGTATGGAGATAAGTGTTTTCAATATTGTGTAGTGCCATTTGGGCTAAATGTATCTGTAGATGAATTCATATGAGCTCTTGATTCTGTCTTAGGAAATGAAGTGAGTTCAAAATTAATTTTGATGTCGATGACCTTCTGGTCACTCAAAAGACTTGGGAACAACATTTGAATCTGTTAAGAGATGTGTTTTCAAAATTAGAATCAGGAGGCATGACTTTTGAAAATGGGTAAGTGTAAATTATGTGTGAAAGTAGTTAAATTTTTAGGGCTTGTTATATCTGAAAAGGAATTGCACCAGATAAAGATAAACTTGATGCTATTGGTAATCTTCCTCCACCTCATAATAAAAAACAGCTTAAATCATTTTCTGGGTTATCTGGATTTTATAGAAAATTTTGTAGCAGCCAAGCTTTGAATGCTCCATGCTTTTGTGGACTTTTGGAGGAGAATACCACTGGGGATTGGAATCAGGAGTGTCAGGATGCTTTTGATGAGATCAAATGACAGTTGTGTGAAAGTCAGATATTGTTCGGACCAGATTTGTTTCTTCCTTCTTGTGCTATGACAATAGTGATGTTAGATTGGGTGCTCATTTATTTCAGGCAGTTGAAGCTGATGGTGTTAGTGACCAAAGATCTTTTGCATTTGCTAGTAGAGGATCGCAGAAACATGAAAATACATACACTGTAATTGAAAAAGAATTTTTGGTTGTACATTGCGCATTCCACAAATTTAAAAATTATTTACCAGGTCACAAAGTCATTATCTATGCTGATCACAAATAATTATGTGATCTTCAGGTGTGTAAACTGTGCTATAACAGAATTACTCATTGGGCTTTGTTTTCACAATAGTTCACATAGGAAATCAGATACATTAAGGGCACAGACAGTGTAGTTGCTGATGCTTTGTCTAGGCTACCTTTAGGAAGTGAATCATCTAATGACTTTCATGAAGGAGTAAAAGAGATTAAAATTATGCACTTGAGAGGTGTGAAAGAGGAAAGAGAGATCTTGAAAATTTGCAAAGACAACCAGACGTACCAAAATCATGATCAAAATTGGAAATTGGTTAGGAGCATGTTGAGTAAGAAAGGAGGAGAAAAGACAGAATAGTATTATAAGGTACAAAAAGGTATTTTGTTCAGGATACGTAAGACTGACTCAGAGGATTGGAAACTGTTGGCCAGAACAATGTATTGATACTTTAATTTCTTATACATATGAGAGTTTTTGTATTGTGGATCAACCAAATGCACACAAAAGATTCAGGAAAACATCTTCTTTTATAATAAAGAAAGAAGAGTCAAGAAGAAGATTGCCATCTGTAACAGATGTCAAAGAGTGAAGGTAAGTAACCAAACAAGTAGAGGACACATGCAAAACATACTGCCTAATGGTAATCTAGATCTCGTGTCTGTGGATCTTTATGGATAGTTACCTAAGTCTAAGAATGGATTTTGTTATGTTTTAATGGTGGTTGAAGTTCATAAAGATGTTTCCTCTCAAGAAAGCTACCAGCAAGCAAATCATTTTTAAATTTGAGAACAAATACTTTCTTCAGGTGGGTATTCCTAAAACTATTTTATCTGATAATGATTCTCAGTTTACACCTCAATCTTGGAAAGATTTTGTTGATTGCACAAAAATAAGGCATAGTCTAACCTTAGTCTACTGTCCTTCAAGTAATTCAGCAGAAAGATATATGAGAGAGATTGGAAGAATGTTTAGAATGTATTGTTGGAAGAATCATACCAGTTGTATAGACTATGTCAGTGATTTTGAGGATATAATAAACAGCTTACAACATTCTTCAACAGGTTTTCATCATTTGAAATCATGTTTAATCGTAGACCAGCTAACTTAATTTCTGAAAATGTAGAATTTCCACCAAGTAAAATTCTGACGAGAATGTGTTAGGGAGATGATGAAAAAGCAGGGTGATAGGAGAAAGCAGAGACATGATGGTAAAGGTAGATTTTCTAAGTTTGAGGTAAGAGAGCTTGTGTTGGTGAAAGTAAAAGAGAAATCTAAAGTGTTGACATCAGAGATTAAGAAAGTTTTAGATATTTATATTGCACCATTTGAAATTCTTGAAAATCCACAGCCTAATGCATACAGACTTTTGTATCCTAAATCTACGAAGCTGTTTGAATTATGCAATATCACTAAACTGAAAGGATGTAGATATGACCCGTAAGTATCTAATTTTTGTTCGTTTTATCTTTTTCCATTTTCATGAATTTATTATGTAAGATCATGTAGTTTCCAGAGTTCTATCATATCCATTGACTGAGTTTAACTCTATCTGCATATGCATAAGACTAGATAATTGTGTTTTGTTTGCCTGGAATTTGGGATTTAAGATGATGTGATTTCTAAAGTCTTCTCATCTATTGACTGAGTCAAAGTCTATGATACACTATGTAGTTGTGTTCTGCAATAGATTAGGGATTTCAAATTTGATACATGTATGTCTTGAGAATAAATGAGTAGATCCTTTTGCAATTTTGAAATGAACAATATTCATATATTGTTCTGCAGAAATTAGGAATAGTATCTTAGTATATCTGTGTGTAATACCTTGATAGTCCATTTTTTAAATTGCATTTAATTCTTTTTATTAACGTTTCATATGTGAACACTTTTTAATTTCATCAGACATAAATCCCATATAAGCAAGTTTGAAAAGTTACAATATTGTGAAAAGGAAAATTGCTACTCAACATATAATGAAGATGCTGAGTTGGAGATAGGCACAACAAAAAGACTGTCACAAAGTTGTTCGATTTAGTTTGAAAAGTCATTAAGGAGAATGTATTTTGTGTGATGTGAAGGAGGTACTGAACAGCACATTTAGTACTCAAAACAATGTTTCAGGCTTTGATGTGATTGCTAGAGATGAAGTTACCTATCTGTTGGAGTGTGTCATGAGAACTCTAAGGAGGAAGCTGAAAGATCTCGGCGGGCCCACTCCCCACACTGCTGTATGGCTGTACCCTGCTGGACCAGTCAATTTGCAAGAGACCAGAAGGTGCTGGGTAATGTACTCAAGCATCTGTCGACTGGATTTGTGTTGTGACTGATATTTGTGAATTGTTAGCCAAGACTGCTAAAGACAGTGTTATTCAGCATAAATGCATGTTTTTTTTCTCTTCAAGTAGGGGTTCTGTTTTTCTGACACATTATGTAACTTCAAATCAAGTTGGCATGGACAGATAGCAACTAGTGTGGAAGACATTTACTAGTAAGGACAATATTACAAGATTTATATATGTCTGTTTTCATACACTGATTTTGGTCTACATCTACATCTACACTTTGCAAGCCACCTGACGGAGTGTGGCGGAGGGTACCTTGAGTACCTCTATTAGTTGTCCCTTCTATTCGAGTCTCGTATTGTTAGTGGAAAGAAAGATTGTCGGTATCCCTCTGTGTGGGCTCTAATCTCTCTGATTTTATCCTCATGGTCTCTTTGTGAGATATACCTAGAAGGGAGCAAACATACTGCTTGACTCCTTGGTGAAGCTATGTTCTCGAAACTTCAACAAAAGTCCGTACAGAGCTACTGAGCGTCTCTCTTGCAGAGTCTCCCATTGGAGTCTATCTATCATCTCCGTAACACTTTCACGATTACAAAATGATCCTGTAACAAAGTGTACTGCTCTCCATTGGATTTTCTCTATCTCTTGCATCAACCCTATCTGGTACGGATCCCACACCGGTGAGCAGTATTCAAGCAGTGGGCGAACAAGTGTACTGTAACCTACTTCCTTTGTTTTCAGACTGAATTTCCATGGGATTCTTCTAATGAATCTCAGTCTTGCATCTGCTTTACCGACGATTAATTTTATTTGGTCATTCCATTTTAGATCACTCCTAATGCCTACTCCCAAATAATTTATGGAATTAACTTGTTCCAGTTGCTGACCTGCTATATTGTAGCTAAATGATAAAGGATCTTTATTTCTATGTCTTTGAAGCACATTACACTTGTCTACATTGAGATTCAGTTGCTATTCCCTGCACCATGCGGCAATTCATTGCAGATCCTCCTGCATTTCAGTACAATTTTCCGTTGTTACAACCTCTCGATATACTACAGCATCATCCACAAAAGCCTCAGTGAACTTCCAATGTTATCCACAAGGTCATTTATATATATTTTGAATAGCAATGGTCCTACAACATTCCCCTGCAGCACACCTGAAATCACTCTTACTTCGGAAGACTTCTCTCGATTGAGAATGACAAGCTGCATTCTGCTATCTAGGAACTCTTCAACCCCAATCACACAATTGGTCTGATAGTCCATATGCTCTTACTTTGTTCATTAAACAACTGTGGGGAACTATATTGAACACCTTGCGGAAGTCAAGAAACATGGCATCTACCTGGGAATCCGTGTCTATGGCCCTCTGAGTCTTGTGGACGAATAGCGCGAGCTGGGTTTCACACAATCGTCTTTTTTGAAACCCATGCTGATTCCTACCGAGTAGATTTCTAGTCTCCAGAAAAGTCATTATACTCGACATAATATGTGTTCCAAAATTCTACAACTGATTGACGTTAGAGATACAGGTCTATATTTCTAAACATCTGTTCGAAGTCCCTTGTTGAAAACGGGGATGACCTGTGCCATTTCTCAATCTTTTGGAATCCTACACTCTTCTAGAGACCTATGGTACACTGCTGCAAGAAAGGGGGCAAGTTCTTTCATGTACTCTGTAAAATTTAACTGGTATCCCATCATGTCCAGTGGCCTTTCCTCTTTTGAGTAATTTTAATTGTTTTTCTATCCCTCTGTCATCTACTTCGATATCTACCATTTCGCCATCTGTGCAACAATCTAGAGAAGGAACTACAGTGCAGTCTTCCTCTGTGAAACAGTTTTGGAAAAATGCATTTAGTATTTCAGCCTTTAGTCTGTTATCCTCTGTTTCAGTAACATTTTGGTCACAGAGTGTCTGGACATTTTGTTTTGATTCACCTACCACTTTGACCTAAGATCAAAATTTCTTAGGATTTTTGCCAAGTCAGTACATAGAACTTTACTTTCATATTCATTGAATGCATCTCGCATAGCCCTCCTCACACTACATTTTGCTTCGTGTAACTTTTGTTTGGCTGCAAGGCTTTAGCTATGTTTATGTTTGCTGTGAAGTTCCCTTTGCTTCTGTAGCAGTTTTCTAACTCGGTTGCTGTACCACGGTGGCTCTTTTCCATTTCTTATGATCTTGCTTGGCACATACTCATCTAATGCATATTGTACAATGGTTTTGAACTTTGTCCACTGATCGTCAACACTGTCTGTACTTGAGATAAAACTTTTGTGTTGAGCCGTCAAGTACTCTGATATCTGCTTTTTGTCACTTTCACTGAACAGAAAAATGTTCCTACCTTTTTCAATTGGATTGTGTCATCAAAGATAACTATCACTATGATTACCTGAATTTATCCTGAGTATTGCAGTATTGTATCAGATTGGAACTTGAGTTATGGACAGACTCTTGCTTAACTCTGATTTGGGTACCCCTGGTCATCACTACTGTGTGTAGACAAGGAGAGCATACAACCATTGATAGAGGATGGATGCTTCTAATAATTACTCTTTGCGTATGATTGAACTTATTGGTATGATTATGGACTTTTTCATTTTGTTGTGTCGAAACATTTTTTGCTGGTTTGCACCCAGTGTGGTTTGGATTCATCCCCACATTGTAAACTTAGGCCATAATATTTTTCCATTATTTTGTTCTTTCACGAGTCAATATATCTGTGAATACTACATTTTATATGGCTGGTTGATGCCCGCTCATGATTGAGCATATTCTTCTAGTCTATACCTGTTGTGAGTTTTTTGAGTCGGCTCACTCATCGTACATTTAGGCTCCAAAATTTTTCTCTTCTCTTTTGTAGATTTTGAACAAGCGATTTTATGCATGTGAATGTACAAATTGCATACTAATAATTTACATTATCTGTGTATTTATTTCTATAGTTTATTGCCATAATGTTTTAGTTTTGACCTTGCAGTATTTGGCTTGTGACAGTATATTCCACAGATCTTAGAATCTGAATACCAAATCCTGATGTATGTATATATTATGACTTGTATAGTAGATATTTTTCTTATGTTTTGTGCAAAGGTGAAGATGGGAAATCACGTAACTGAGGAGTTTGAAATTGTGACAGGACTCAGGCAAGGAGATGGGTTGTCCCCTATCCTGTTTAACTCTGCCCTTGAGAAGATCGTACGCGAGACCTTCCAAGAGAACGAAGGGATTGAAATCAAAGGAAAGAGACTGGCATACTTAGCCTATGCAGACGACATCTGTTTACTCTGTAGGTCAGAAGGGGAGTTGGAGCAAATGACCAAAGCACTAAAGGAGGCTGCCATCAAATTCAGGTTAAACATAAACGAAGGCAAGACAGAGTACCTCGTTATGACGCGTGGTCATTGTCAGACTGCTGATCATCTATAATCACTGCAGGTTCGGGGCCATTCCTACAAGAGAGTGCAAGAATTCAAATACCTGGGGGCACTTTTCACTGAGAACTCATCATGTGAAGCAGAGATCAATGCCAGAGTACAAGCAGGAAACCTATCTTACCACAGCCTAGTACAACTGCTTTGGTCCAAATCTCTCTCCAGACAGTTCAAGATTTGACTGTACTAAACCCTGATCCAGCCTGTTGTTCTATATGGCTGTGAGACATGGAGTATCCAGAAACAGGACTTCCATAAGCTCCTTGTTTTTGAGAGAAAACTGCTTCGGAAGTTCTTCGGTCTGGTTCTGGATGCAGATACGGGGGCAATGGAGGATCAGATACAACCAAGAGCTTGAGGAACTATACCAGCAGCCCAACATAGCATGAACTGTCAAAGCCAAACAAATGCAGTGGGCCGGTCATGCGGCCCGGATGGAGGATCACAGATGGCCTCGTAAGCTCCTGGATTTCACACCTACAGGAAAGAGACCATCAGGGAGACCCAAGAAGCGTTGGAGGGATGGACTCCATGAAGATTTAAACCAAGTGTCAATAGATGTGGACGAATGGCGGATAGCAGCAATGTACAGACTACAGTGGAGGAGGAAACTTGTAGATGCATGCGGTCCACTGGCCCTGATCACGTAGTAGTAGTAGTAGTAGTAGTAGTAGTTTGTGTAATATAAACCAGATACTTCTATACATCGATATTATAACCTGGGGATCATTTTGTATGCTGTTTGGCAAACTTTGTAGTCTGTAACAAAATATTATAAACACCCTGTTTTTATAGAAATAGCCGACACCATCCATACTATTGATTCTTGTATAGGTGAACATTATTGGCTATTTCTCTGAAGTAATTTCATTTGATTTTGTGTACGATGTACTGTGTTTCAGACTGGAATGTATAAAAAGAAATTAAGTTGTTGCAGTTGATAGAGCTAAAATTGTTTTTCTTTTAGAAATATCTGTCATATTTAAAATTCATATTATTAATTGCACAGTCTAGTGCTGATGATTGCATTTATTTCTGGATTCATTTATAAAATAATGTTATATCTTGGTGGTGATTCTTCTTTTGTCAACAAAGTTTGTAAACTATTTTGCTGTGTAAATGCTTTGGAGTACCACAGAATGTAGATGGTAGTGAGCACGCCTCTGACGGAAACACACATATTTTGCTACTCTTGTCAGAAACAATGTAATTGATGGGTCTATGAAAACGAAAATTGTGAAGTCCATGTGATATAGAAGAATGTGATAAAATAAAAGAAATATACCGGCAAATCTTCATTTAGTCATCAGGAACCCACAACGTTAAATCAAAATTTCAGCTACAAGAATGTACTCCTAGAGGCAAGACTTGGAGCCAACTCCAAGAGAGGATGAGCTTAAGTAAAAAGTTTTTCTTTTGTTTATCTTATGCCTCTCAAAGCTTTTGAAAATAATAGAGAGACTAAGAAAACATTAATGGTGATGTGTTGGAGGGTAAGATTACATGCCTAAGTCTAGGAAACAAAGTTTTAAGAAAACCAATAAGCTTTTTGAGACATTAAACATATAAAAAGGAAAGGCCTGGTAGAAATCTTAGGATATCACAAGAGATATTGAATTTAATTGATGAAAGGAGGAAATGCAACAAATGGAAAAAACAAAAAGGAATGTGAACACACAGATAATGAAATTTATCAATGAAAGTAATCAGTGCCTGAAAATGAAGTATTGACAGATAAAAAAAAATCTACTCACCACACGTTGGCAAGTGGAAAAGCATAAAAGATGTGGAAAAGCATGAGCTTTTGGAACAATGGCTTCTGGCAGAAGAGTTGAAGGTAAAGGAATCCTTCTGCCTATCCCTTCAATACTTCTGCAAGAAGGAGGAGACACTGGCTTAGAAAGCTCGCATATTTCCACATCTTTTACATATTTTCTCCATCTGTCACTTGGTGGGTAGATTTTTTGATCTGTCTGTATTATATTTTTAAATAACGAGATTGACAGAAAGTGCAAAATGGCTAAGCAGGTATGGTTACAGGACAAATGCAAGACTATAGAAGCAGATATAACTAGGGAAACGTTATAAGGCAGCTAAAGAAAAATTAAGTAGAGCTTTGGAGAAAAGAGAAGTACCTGAATGGTCAAATGGAAAGTTATTTCTTTCATTTTTCCATTGAGGGTTAATGTATGAAGGGTGCCAATATTTAGGTTATTTTTTAGTACAGTTGGTTTCATCTTCTTGTACTGATGAATATCATCTGATCTCCCATCACTCGCATCAGTAATTGAAGAAGCAGTGGGGTCAAATCCTGAGTGGTTCATTCCGAGGCTCGTCTGTGTTTTGAAAGCAGTATATGAAGACTTTCATACTGGCTTGCTAGGCCAAATGTAAGAAAGGATTTTCTGTTGGGGTTGTCTCCCTTAGCCTTTGGAGTTTCTCCTCCACCACAAGGCCGTGGCTCCCTTCTCATTTAATCCCCAGAAAGGAGGGTTACCTCATCTGCCAGCTATGTTATCCCGAAGTCTTCCTTCTCCACTGTCACTGTCATTAAGGTCTTCACCCATAACCATGGGCATGGGTTCCATGTTATACCCCATGGGATTCGATCCCTGCCTGAACTCAGCCATCCTAGCACTCCGGTCTACTGAAGTGTAGGATGCCCACCCCTGCGACATGGACGCACCGGGCAGGAATTAGCCCAGTGGAGGAATAGGGAAGGGGACCCTACCTGGAGCCTGGTTAATGATTGTCTATGGTGCCACCACCAAAGGTCCTTCTGGAATCACGTAAACATATAATGTTACATACAATGTTACTACAAACAAATGTGCTTAAGTTACTTAAGTGATAAATGAAAGTTTTGTTATGTTTCCTTTAGATTTATTACCAAATAATTGTGCTGTCACACCTAGTTCAATTCCTCAAGCAGAACAGAATGAGTTGAACATCTGATTTAAAACTGCTGTTGAAAAGAAATGGTACATTTCTGGGCATGGGTTCTTATTCAAAATATTATGTACTTGCTCCCCTGTATGAGTCCTAGAAGTTTGTAATAAGAATTTTGGAATGTCATGTATATGAGACAGGTGAAATGCCCTCAGACATAAAGAAGAATGTAATAATTCCAGTTCCAAACAAAGCAGGAAGGTCAGAGCTCCAACAAGCACACATGAAAAAGATTCCTGTGGATGGTTGTTTGCCGTTTTATCCTGCCATCATTAACGAGATGAGTTCTAGTCATCAGTTGAGATGCCTGGTTAACATGTGAACCTTTTGTCAGCTGCAAAAAGCTACTCATGCTCATAAAAGAAATATGCATGCCAGCGATGATCATGACTTAGGAACAGTGTTTGTGAGTAATAGCCAGTCTGCATCAATTTTTGAATGCTTTCAAATCCAGTGTGGAGGAAACACAGAGCAAGCACTGAGGATCATCCACCAATTACACAGCACTCATATAGAGTGCTGCTGGCTGAAATGGAGAACCCAGGAGGAAGATATTGCAAGATGACATAACCGAACCTTCAGAGAGTCCTTGGTCACATCGAGTGAACCTTGTGAAGAAAGAAGGATGGCAGATAATGTTTCTACACTAACAGTGACTGAACAAAATCATGAGGCAAGATATCTATCCATTGTTGTGCATTCATGACACCCTGGACAGCTTGAAAGGGACAAAATATTTCTCAACAATGGATATATCAGCTACTGCCAAATCCAGCTGACAAGGCTGATTGCATCTATGAGTTCAAGGTTATGTCACCTTCAAATGTGTGATGGAGAACCTGCTGTGGCACTTTAATGCATTGGCTTATTTTCACAGCTGCAAGCCATGCCACCTGTCAAAGTCATTCTCTACCTTCATGAGTGAGAGCCGTGTAGTGTAACTGTAAGCTATTTGTAATAGATCTTCAATTCTGTTAAAAGATGGCACGAAGTGTTGTATATCAATGGGAAGAGGAAAGATCAGTCTTTCATGCTGATCTTGTGTGTTTTGATTCTCTTGACAATCTCAGTTCTAAGATAGAAATAAATTTGAGGAGTTCCATCCATTTCGATTGTGTGATAGTCAGAATCAAAATGTCATCACATAAGCAAAAGTTTCTATAGTGCTGCCTGACAGATAAGGAAATTAGTGATGTTTTCAATAAAAAGGGAAGTGAATCTTCACAAAATTATAGTTCTAATTCTATTTCTGAAGATGAATTTAGTAATGAGAGTATTAATGAAAGTGCTGAACTGACAGAATCTGATGGTGCAGATGGTGGTGGTATGGATGACACAGCACTCAAATGGTTCAAATGGCTCTGAGCACTATGGGACTTAACTTCTGAGGTCATCAGTCCCCTAGAACTTAGGACTACGTAAACCTGACTAACCTAAGGACATCACATACATCCATGCCCGAGGCAGGATTCGAACCTGCGACTGTAGCAGTCGCGCTGTTCCAGACCGTAGCGCCTAGAACCGCTTGGCCACCCTGGCCAGTGCAACAAAGCACTCAAGTCAAGTACATAGCAGATAAGGAGAAATGAAGAGGACAGATGGAAATGGGGCAAACATTCAGACGGATCACTAAAATTTCAATTTCACAGAAACACAGGTATTATTCCAAGGTACTTAGATAGATTCCACTTGATCTTTGCCCTCATGATGCTGCTTCTAGATTCACACAAGATGATTTGCAGAACTATACAAAAATAGAAACAAATGTGCAAGCAAGATTTACAATAGCAATCCAAATTCTAAATGAGAAAATGATTTGAAACTACTGCAGAGTGACTGAAAGGATTTCTTTTTGTTTATTCTAATGTGCTGAGTTAAAAACACTTCTCTTCAGCCCTGTTGATTCATAGGAAAATCCATCTACACTCCATTCTTTTCATCCATCATGGCTTATAAAAGATTTCTTGTTCTGTCCAAATTCCTTCACTTTACTGATATTAAGAATCATGATCCTAATAACAGACACTTCAAAATATAACCTGTCAGTCAACATATTGACACAAATTGCAGAGAAACCTATTATTCATAAGCAAATATTGCAGTAAATGAGAGTCTTATCAAATACTGGGGTGGGCTGTGCTACATACAATATAATCCATGAAAGAGGACAAGATTTGGTATAAAGGTCTACAAAGATTGTGAATCTTCCAGTAGTTATTGTTAAGGATTTCAAATCTACACTGGAAAAAGCCAGATGATGCCACTGGAGAAAAACCCTCTAGCAGAACTGTGGCGGGGATTTTGTATGGTTTTTGTATATAACTGGTATACTTCCCTCTCTGCTCATCCGACTGATAGAAAGGAAGGCTATGCAATGGGCACTGAATTGATGTCGCTGTCTTTGAATAGTATAAAAACAAGTTTTCAAACAGCCACAGTAGTTTGTACTATGACATTAAGTATGTGACATAGGACACTAAAATGTCTCTGCATTGTGTTTTTACATTCAGTAATCACTTACTACAGCACATTTTGGGATACCTTTCACAAAAACATACCTATTACGTAGAAGTTAATGAAGCAAGTGCCTCTCCCACCCACTGATCTCTTAAGAGGTACAATATTTTGCCAGTGCCATGCTGGGGAACATTACTAAAGATAAAGATGTCCCACACCGTCAAAACCATAATTCCATTGATATATTTACACTCAATCAATGGCACATGAAGATACTTCTGTACAGAAATCTAACTGGAACCATAAAAATCTATTCAGAAAAATTTCAGGCCCAAAATGAAATTGGTGATACAAGGACACTGCTTTTATTCTGCAGATGGTACTGTGACATTTATCATTTGAAAATTTGTAAAATAACAGATATCACAATCACTACCAAAAAATATACTTTGAAAATCTATGGTAAATTTTTTTGGAACAGTTGCAAGTGTACATCACAGTGAGATAAAAGTTCCAATGGCAAACCCACAACTAAGGAAAGTTTTAAAAATGTCACTGGGAAAAAATCACTCTCACTCACTCTCTCTCTCTCTCTCTCTCTCTCTCTCACACACACACACACACACACACACACACACACACAGATATATACACAATTAAGGTGAGCCAGCCAATGATCTCTTCAGTGAAGATGCACTCCATGCTTGAATCCTACATGAATTGGTGAAATGCCAAGAGTAATGAGGATAATGGGCAAGGGGCACTAAATTAGTAGTATGTGGATAGGTTGAGAATTTGGGTCTCACAGGAGTCATGCTACAGTAGTCCACACAGTTTTGATGTTCACTGTGTCCGGATGGCACAATAGTCAGCAGATCAGCCTAGTAAGCCAGAGACCTTGGTTTGAATCCCAGTTCGGTGTAAGTTTTCAACGTTACTCATTGATTTAAATCAATGCCTGCTTGCAGCCAATTTTTGTAATTCCTTTGTATCTTAAAAATAATATAATTTTACACAGTTTTGACATTAAGGTTATCTGTAAACAATGAAGAGAGACTACCTGACTTACATTTGAGCAAAACAGTAACTACTACTACACAGCCAATGATCTCTTCAGTGAAGATGCACTCCATGCTTGAATCCTACACGAATTGGTGAAATGCCAAGAGTAATGAGGATAATGGGCAAGGGGCACTAAATTAGTAGTATGTGGATAGGTTGAGAATTTGGGTCTCACAGGAGTCATGCTACAGTAGTCCACACAGTTTTGATGTTCACTGTGTCCGGATGGCACAATAGTCAGCAGATCAGCCTAGTAAGCCAGAGACCTTGGTTTGAATCCCAGTTCGGTGTAAGTTTTCAACGTTACTCATTGATTTAAATCAATGCCTGCTTGCAGCCAATTTTTGTAATTCCTTTGTATCTTAAAAATAATATAATTTTACACAGTTTTGACATTAAGGTTATCTGTAAACAATGAAGAGAGACTACCTGACTTACATTTGAGCAAAACAGTAACTACTACTACACTGCCAGATTCCATCACTGTCTATAAATATAATCAACAATCAGCATTTTATGTATCATTGTTTACACAAGTGCAGAATTAGAATTAAAATTAACAACTATAAATCTCTGACCATTTGAATACAGGATTTGCCATTAGAGAATACAGTTACAAATTTCATATAAATAGAATTTAAGTAGAAATAGATTTTAAGATCTAAAATGAGATAAATACATTTAGTGAACAATATGAAAAAATTAATTTATATTTTAATTACTTATTAATATTCTCTCTGATTATTTAGCACAAAATAACAAATTTATACACTTAAATATTTAGTTACTATTCTGTAAATTTTTTACGTCAATGTCAAGTTGTTACAATATCTTCTGGGATATTCTACAAAGAAGTTTTATGAAATGAAAATAATTGTTGTTTGATGGCATTGTGTTTGACATAATTATATTTGCAGACTGCTAATCAATCAAAATTGGAAAATGTCCATGGTTATAGTGAACACAAAAAGTTTATACAATTCTGATATTTGGTCTGGCTTGTTCATTAAAGTTATTAGATCAGATTCTAAACTAATCTGTACCATTACAGTATGAAACAAATGTGAAGCTGGAATGCAATGTTCTACATGCCTGGATATGTGAATGAGTGGCATTGCAGCCCAACTACATGAAGCAGATAGGAATAAGACCATCTACATTCAGCAGAAAAATTACACAGTGAGTTTCTCATTCGGAATTCATATTTGAATGTTGGCATTGCATTAGAGTATCATGCTATGCCTCTACTAGAATATGTTGGAATTCAGGAGCAGCAGTATTGTGGACTATTAAGATTGAGGTTGATTGCTCCGTTATATTGCTGTTCATGTTATTTAGGATCTGAAAATGGAGAATATGGAATTGATGTGTTGAGGAAGGCTATACTCAGTATCATGAAGGATCTCAGTAGCTACATGTGAGTAACAGCCTAAAGAATAGATAAATTGTTCACTCAGCTGCACAGGATCATATGAGTGCTGTTCAATAAGTAATGCAACACATCTTTTTTTCTGAAAGCAGTTTTTACTTATGATTTCAATACACCATATTATTTACCACTCTTTTTGCTATGAAACCCTATTTTTCAAAATAATCGCCATTCAATCAGACAGCTTTACACCACATTGCTGGGAGGGCCTGTATGGCCACATGGTAACAATCTACTGGTCTACACTGGAGCCAGTGTCTTGCTGCATTAGTAACCTCCCCATCATTCATGTACTGTTTTGCATGAAGTGCAGCGTTCATTGGGTCAAACAGGCAGAAGTTAGAATGTGAGAGAATCAGGCTTTAGGGTGGATGAGGAAGAACAGTCTGAACAATTTTTGTGATTGTCTCTCGGGTGTGTGAGGACTTGTGTTGTCATGGATAAGAAGATGTTCATTTGAATTTTTGTGGTGATGAACATGCTGAAGTTGTTTCTTCAAATTTCTGAGGGTACCACAGTAAACTTCAGAGTTTAACACTGTACCACGAGGGAGGACATCAAAAGGAATAACGCCTTCAGCATTCCAGAAGACTGTCACCTTGACTTTGCCAGCTAAGAGTGTGGCTTTGAACTTTTTCTTCAGAGGAGAGGTAATTTGGTGCCACTCCATGGATTGCTGTTTTGTTTCCATTTCATAATGATGGACCCATGTTTTATCATTTGTGACGTTTGACAAAAAGTCAAATGTCCAGTTGAGCAGCAAAGTGTTTGATTGTGATCTGTTCATTTCCTTGAATGAGAGCTCCACACATTCCAACATTGCAGAAGTTACAGCTCTGTATGGCCAGCTGGCATGTAGGAGATCAGAAAGGAAATCACACCAATGTCAAACAAACACATGGGACTGGAATGAAAACCCAGGCATCCTTTGGGAAATAGTGAAATGCATTGCATGTTTTTTAATGTTCTGCAATATTTGCACTTTGATTAAATTTGTTTTTCTTTGTATGTGGTGCTTAATGACTTACACCATAATATTAAGTTGTAATGTTGTTAATTATCAGTCCTCTATTATGTTTCTCCATGTCCTTAAGCCAATCTTTTATGAAAGGGTAGTAAAAAGGAATCAGTCTTCATTAAAACTAACAATTACAATGTTCAGAATTGTATATTTTCAGATACTTTGTTTATAAAATAGTTTTCTTCAGTTTCCCACAAATTTGTGTTTCTTAACTTATGGCCTTTTAAAAAAGACTGATTCAGCTATGGCAATCACTTTTAATTTGTAGGTCTCCAAGTTTAGCTGTGATCATCAACATATATTTGTGCATGTATAGGAATGTTACATCAAGTGCATTCAATAGGGGCTTGCTACATGCCCTTGAGTCCTATGTACCCAGAGTCAAATAGCCCTTTTTTGTTTAATACTCTACAAATTTTATCCCAAAATACTTTTCCACAAGCTAGAAGGTATTGGAAGTAGCCAAAGTGGGCCATTCAAGCCGCTTTTACATCTACAGTTACATGCTGCAGAGCACCACGAAGTGCAGGGCAGAGGATATGTTCCACTGTAATAGTTATTAGGCCTTATGGGAGAAAGGCCATTCACATGTGGACTGCAGGAAAGATTACTGCTTAAATGCCTCTGTTCATGTTGTAATTAGTCTAATTTAGTCTGTGTAATCTCTATGGAAATGATACACAAAGGGCTTTAATATATTTGTAGATTCATCACTTAAAGGTGGTTTTAGAAACTTTATAAGTAGGTTTTCACAGGATAGTTAGCATCTGTCTTCAGCATTCCGCAATTTAATTCTTTTGCATCATTCTGATGGTCTCCCATGAATCAAACAAACCTATCACCATTTGTGCTGCTGAGGAGCCAACTTCTGAAGTGATTCTTAGAGCAAAACATGCCAAATTTGATCTCTGTGAGAGTTTTGTTACAAGATTTTTTTCCCCAATTTAATTCTTGACCAATGTACTTTTATAACAGTTTTTTTTACATCACATTCTTTCTGTCTCATTACCCCTCCCCATACCCCTCCCCCTCACTACCAGCTAGAGATCTTAGTTTTGATTCACATTTCTAAATTTAATGTAATCTGTTTTCTTAACATTGAAGGTCAGCCAATTGGACTTATGGGCATTGAACTATGAATACAGGCAGTTGCTGTAAACACAGATTCCCCATCATCTCTCATTATTACACTAGTGTCATCTGTAAATGACACGATCTTATCTGCCATGTTTGACATCCACATGTAGCATATTACCTTGCAGTACACATATTTTGCCTTTCACTTAAATCTTCCACTCTGACAGGGCTTGGTCAGTATGTAACGCTTTCTTCTAATGTTTCATCTCCTGCAGCCAGAGACAAAATGTTAGGGGAAATTTTACATACCAACCATGACCTGTCATCCTGGAAGTCTTAAGTGAAGTTAATACAGGCCTTGAAAGTCTACATTGTATATTTTGACTTTCCTTGCAGCAAATAATAATTTGACTTTGTTATTAGTATCAGCTAACATAAATTCTGTTTCCAGTGTTCTATTTTGCAGACACAATTTGAACCAGCTATTTTCTACCCCTTTAATTTCTATTGCTTCCAGCTTAGCAAAAATAATTTCATGACTAACAATATTGAAAGGTTTAGAAAGATCTAAATTAACTTCTACAGCACTATTATTGTGTTCCAGACTTCTAACAATTCATGTGTGTAATCCCTTGTTGATGTTTCTGTACTTCTTCCTGTCCAAAAGCCATGCTGATTCCTTTTCAGTGGCTTGTGGTCTTTTAAGTATTTGGTAATTTTGTTGTTTCATTAATTTCTCAAATACTTTAGGACAAGATGAGAGGAGTGACACGGGCTGATAGTTTAAACCTTTATGCTTGTTACCTCTCTTGAATAAAGGTATCACTTCCAAAATTTTTGATATCTGGGAGAAAATTCTCTCAGTAAATGACAAAACAGCAATGCATACCCAGGGCTTTGTAGCTTGTGAGGTTGAGACTGTAAGTGACGTTGGTACTTCATCTATACCTGCTGACATTTATATTGGAGTCTTTTTATCAGTTTTATTGTCTTATGTTCACTAATTGGAACTAGCCTCAGGTCTTACTATGTGGGAAGTGTTATAAAGTAGTCAGAAAAGCACATGGGAGTTGTTGCCTGAGGCAAAGTGTGTGTAGTGCTGTGTAATCAACATAACTGTAAAACACAAATTATGTTTTTCATAGTGATTTGTGCACCAGGATTAAATCCATGGATACAAATAACTCTAGATAATGAGCCTTAAAATGCTACAATCAATCTTCAAAAGTGTGTACTACTGATGATGATTGCTAGCTCACTTTAAATTGGTCATGCTGCAATAAAAATTAAACCAACACTAAAAGGCAATTAATTGTAGTTGTTTCTGAAAAACTTTAATTATGTATATGATTTGGCAGGCATTTTTTTGTCCCTGTTAATGTTATCAATGTTCGCAGGTATGATTTCCTACTCTTTATGTCTCTTCCACATTTTGCCTTTTACAATTATCCATATAGATTTTTATTACTACCCGAAATTCTTATTGGGTTATCATTTCTCAGTTGTTTCCCTGTACCATTTTCTTTTGATATATTTTCTCTTAAGTCTTTATGTATTCCCCAGACAATCACAGTGGCTTTTCAGTCAACATAATGCCCAGCAGAGACTCTAATTTATTGATAAATCTGTCCATATCCTCACTAGGTGATCAATATTAGGACAATCAGACATTCCTTATTTTATGGGCTCATCAGTTATTTAGTTTAAATATACCACTGTCCTGAAAAAATACATATAGGACATATATTATCCCATTCTCAACTAACCCATTATTCATTATATTTTAGCTTGTTTTTAAGTAACATGTAGCACAACCAAATGGAGAACAAATATTATCATACCAAAGAATAAAGAAAACACACTCATTGATTAAACCAAATTGAATGTGACACAATTTCTGAAGTTCTTTGGTTGGTACTGTGTAATGCTTCCACAGCGTGAGCAGTACGTCACTTCTGCTTTCTTTGTACATTGTCTATTACCTCAGGTTGTTACATTCAGAAGTGTGGTTTTAGACTATTAGTCATAGGTTTCATTACTTGATGTGATATATTGCAAATTTTTCACTTAAATGCCAAAAGGAAGTGCATATTTACTGAAGAAATTAACTCCCATCCCCCACTTCCCAATGCAGAGTCTGGCAGCCTTCTCATGCTGCCTTTTAGTTGCTGCTTGCTTCCCCAGACAGTAGTCCTCCTCCCCCCTCCCTCCGTGCATACCTTGCTGTCCTTCCCCCTTCCCTGCCTCACTCCAGACTGCTGCATTTGTCCAACACAACAACTGCAATCTTACCAGAGTGGCTGAAGATAGCAGTCATGTGTGCATGAGGTGTGTCTGCTTTTGTGAAGTATGTATTTTCCTTTCTTTTCTAAAGAAGGCTTTGGCTGAAAGCTCTGTGTGTTACAGTCTTTTCATTGTGCCTGTCTGTAACTAAATGTTTCATGCCTACAGTGAGTAGCAGTCCACACTTTTCATAATTGTTTATATTCCAAACAAGATTTGTTCGTGGTCTTCCATACAGTTTTCTTCCAGATTCTGTCCATTGCAGAGCTCTTCTTGGTAGTTTTTCATTTCCCATTCTTTTAACATGACCAAATAATTTCATCCTATTTCCCTCCATGGATGCAACACAGGATTTACTAAAAATACAAACTCATCCACTTTTGGTAACATCCACACTGCAATCACTAATCAAATTATAATGATTTTTGTTAACAACACCTAATTCAGAATTTGTGTTCCATAACACTCATACAGTCAAAATTAGCAACATTAACTGCAACTTCAAGTTCAAAAGTTTTGTTTTTCAGATTCCATATATTATAGTTTACAATGTGAAAACCTCTAGAATAGAGGCTGGTAACAGTTACACTTTTAAATTTCATATCTAATGCTGTTTTGAGACTGGTACCAAAAATCCATGAGCCAAAAATCCTTGAGTGTTACATAGTTCTTGTAGCCTACCTTGTGGGTCTTTCTCTGGCTTTATTGTAAGGCTCACCGAAACTAATACTGGTGAAGATGGGTCTTCTGCTGCTAGTGAAAGGTCTTTTTCTGCTGTTGCTGTAGTTGGGTTTCACCTGACAGTGTTGGGTTTGCTGCTGAATGTGACCTGAATTCTTCTGAAGTTTATCTCTGAACTGTCTCTTAACCATAGCTCATACATGGGTTTAATTCTTTCACTCCAATAAAAATTACTGTCCCTGTATCTGGCTATTTCTCAATGTCCTTTGATGTATATACATTTCATAATTATTTCAATGAAATAACCAAGCACACAAATCTTGTTGTTTCATTTTTTTTATATGCATTTTCATTATGACACAATTCTTGTCAACTGAGTAGTACAACTGCATTAAGTGGAGACAGCAATACAATTTTCTTTCCTAGTCTTTGAAAAAATCTAGGATTAGGTTCTATCTTTCAATTATTCATTTTGTGTTGAATTTAGACTAAAACACTCTTAATAATGAAACTATCAATAGTGTTCTCAGTGTGAGATTTCACCAATTAAATGGTTTCTTGACGAACTACATCAAATGATTTTAGTTACGGTGTGCTCATGGTGGCTTCATAAAAGATATAAGATTTATTGTTAAGTTGGACGCTTAAAAATTGTTGACAGTGCCAAACTGTTTGAGGGAGAAATTTTAATTGTTGGCTTAATTTTTATTCACCAACTGACAATGCAACTATTTGTGAGATTTTAGAACATTTTCAACCCACACATCACTTGAACATTCCTCTCTATCTCAGGCTCATTGTCTCTAAAAACCTTCATTGCAGCATCTAGCATTCAGAAAACCTCTACCATCTCCTTTGTTGTCTCCTCTTTTGTAGAGTGAAATTCCTCCATTTCAGTTTTTCCTTGTTATCACCATCTTTCCCTCTGCTTCAGAATGAGGATTCACACACAAATACACACACACATACACTTATTATGGCAAGCTTACTACCATTTTGTTACATTGTAATGGGTCTAGATAATTTTATGGAATGAATACAGCTTCAGACATTGGTTTTCTTCCCATACTCCATTCATACATCTCGGAATGGTATATGTTCCATGAGTCTCGGATTGGGAAATTCCCTATCTTAATAGCCTTGCAGCATGTCTTTGAGAATCACCTCATTATAGACCTATAGAACAAAAAGTAGATCTGTCAAAGTGTATCAATTCCCTTCTTAATGATAAATAAAGTTTTTCAAAATAACTGCAACTAGTCACTTTTTGTGATGGTATAATTTTTATTTTACCATGACAGGAGAAAGTCAACTAGTGACTCATTGTCAAACAGTACACAGTTTTAATGACTGCTTGTAGCATTGTGGGGTCATTGTGTAGTGTAGTTTATGTTTTCTTGTTGTGTTGATTACACAGCACTACATAAAACACAAACTTTGCCACAGGAAACAATTCCCACATGCTTTGGGACAGAGAGAGAGAGAGAGAGACAGAGAGAGAGAGAGAGAGAGAGAGAGAGAATACTACAAAATTCCAAACCACGTCAAATTTATTCTGCAGATGTTACCTTTCATATACTGTCCAACAAGCATTAAGTGTGAACTTCTCTCGCAATATGGGCTGTAAGGAATCATAAATGCTCCCAGACATTCTACAGCATCTATAGTCTGCTCAGTTGAATACTGACATCCATTTTATTGTTTCAGTTGCAAATTTTCTGTTCTTCTACACTGCTATTCACCACTGATATTGTGCATTTTATTTCTTAATCTTGCCAACCTTCCACACATTCATCCTGTACTCAATTGTCTGTCATCATTTCACTCCCTCTGGCCACAATAAATACTTCATCATTCATATATGGTGTATGTTGTTAGAGATGAAACCATGTCGATTTTAGAGTATTAATATACTACTTGATAACCACAGTACATTTGTGGTGTATTTTTAACAACTACCTGTCAGTCTCATAACAATGTTTAACTGCACAGAAATTATCATGAAAGTTAAAATAAAATCTGTGTTATTTAATAACTTAGCCTTGCACAAATTTCTTGTTTAGGTTCATTTTTAACAAAAGGAATGTAGAAAGTTCTGAAAATTTCAGGCAATACAAGCAAGAAATTCTATGTTAATCTTTTGCATCAAATCATGATTGGAGTCACAAATTGTTCCCTTTGGATCTACTCCTATTTCTTATCTTTGTAAACAATCTTAGACTTCACGCATACTAGCCAGTCTGTATGTTATGGAGCTGACACAAATGTTATTGTTAATTGTATTAGAGAGATAGCAACTGAAGCAATTGTCAACAGTGGCAAAAAAATCTAGGGGGGAAAACAGTTTATTGAATTCCTTACAACAAAGAGTACTATGAATATGATAAATATTTCACCCTAACATGAGTCAACAAATAAAGCATAATATTCCAAAATGTTGAGCATATGTTTGAAGAAAAATTTGAACTGGATTGAACACAATATTGACTTTCTATAACTGTTTGATTAACAACATCTACTTTTCACTTAATTGCTAAAGTATTAATTGCACAAAAGCAAGCAGAAATAATAGTATGTAGTGTTATTCAAAGTCATATTCCAGGTGCTTGTTTAAAGCAATCTACATACAACAAAAATGTTTTGCATCACCTCAGTTCTGAGACTTCCAGAACCTGTACAGAAAATGGGAATAGAGATCAATATAAACATCATTCCTGACCTTTTTATTGCTCATGAAAACCACACATTGCATGTTGTACCGTCATACCAGTAGCATGTCCTCTTGCATTGATGCTTGAATGTTTTTGTTGTGGCATACTATCCACACTTTCATCAAGGCACTGTTGGTCTAGATTGTCCCACTCCTTAATGGTGATTTGTTGTAGATTCCTCAGAGTGGTTAGTGGGCCACGTTGTCCATAAACAGCCCTTTTCAGTCCATTCCAGGCATGTTCGATAGGGTTCATGTCTGCAGAACATGCTGGCCACTCTAGTGAAGTGATGTAATTATCCTCCAGAAAGTCATTCACAAGATGTGCACTATGGGGGCACAAATTGTCATGCATGAAGACCAATGCCTCACCAATATGCTGCCAATACAGTTGCGCTATCGGTCAGAGGATGGCATTCACATATCGTACAGCGTTTATGATGCCTTCCATGACCACTAGCAGCATATGTCGACCCCACATAATGCCACCTCAAAACAGCATGGAACCTTCACCTTGCTGCACTCACTGGACAGTGTGTCTAATGCATTCAGCCTGATCGGGTTGTCTCCAAACATGTTTCTGACGATTGTTTGGTTGAAGGCATGTTGTTGTTGTGGTCTTCAGTCCCGAGACTGGCTTGATGCAGCTCTCCATGCTACTCTATCCTGTGCAAGCTTCTTCATCTCCCAGTACCTACTGCAACCTACATCCTTCTGAATCTGCTTAGTGTATTGATCTCTTGGTCTCCCTCTACGATTTTTACCCTCCACGCTGCCCTCCAATGCTAAATTTGTGATCCCTTGATGCCTCGAAACATGTCCTACCAACCGATCCCTTCTTCTAGTCAAGTTGTGCCACAGACTTCTCTTCTCCCCAATCCTATTCAATACCTCCTCATTAGTTACGTGATCTACTCACCTTATCTTCAGCATTCTTCTGTAGCACCACATTTCGAAAGCTTCTATTCTCTTCTTGTCCAAACTGGTTATCGTCCATGTTTCACTTCCATACTTGGCTACACTCCATACAAATACTTTCAGAAACGACTTCCTGACACTTAAATCTATACTCGATGTTAACAAATTTCTCTTCTTCAGAAACGATTTCCTTGCCATTGCCAGTCTACATTTTATATCCTCTCTACTTTGACCATCATCAGTTACTTTACTCCCTAAATAGCAAAACTCCTTTACTACATTAAGTGTCTCATTTCCTAATCTAATCCCCTCAGCATCACCCGATTTAATTTGACTACATTCCATTATCCTCATTTTGCTTTTGTTGATGTTCATCTTATATGCTCCTTTCAAGACACTGTCCATTCCGTTCAACTGCTCTTCCAAGTCCTTTGCTGTCTCTGACAGAATTACAATGTCATCAGCAAACCTCAAAGTTTTTACTTCTTCTCCATGAATTTTAATACCTACTCCGAATTTTTCTTTTGTTTCCTTTACTGCTTGCTCAATATACAGATTGAATAACATCGGGGAGAGGCTACAACCCTGTCTCACTCCCTTCCCAACCACTGCTTCCCTTTCATGCCCCTCGACTCTTATAACTGCCATCTGGTTTCTGTACAAATTGTAAATAGCCTTTCGCTCCCTGTATTTTACCCCTGCCACCTTCAGAATTTGAAAGAGAGTATTCCAGTTAACGTTGTCAAAAGCTTTCTCTAAGTCTACAAATGCTAGAAACATAGGTTTACCTTTTCTTAATCTTTCTTCTAAGATAAGTCGTAAGGTTAGCATTGCCTCACGTGTTCCAATATTTCTACGGAATTCAAACTGATCCTCCCCGAGGTCCGCTTCTACCAGTTTTTCCATTCGTCTGTAAGGAATTCGCGTTAGTATTTTGCAGCTGTGACTTATTAAACTGATAGTTCTGTAATTTTCACATCTATCAACACCTGCTTTCTTTGGGATTGGAATTATTATATTCTTCTTGAAGTCTGTGGGTATTTCGCCTGTCTCATACAGCTTGCTCACCAGATGGTAGAGTTTTGTCATGACTGGCTCTCCCGAGGCCATCAGTAGTTCTAATGGAATGTTGTCTACTCCCGGGGCCTTGTTTCGACTCAGGTCTTTCAGTGCTCTGTCAAACTCTTCACGCAGTATCTTATCTCCCATTTCATCTTCATCTACATCCTCTTCCATTTCCATAATATTGTCCTCAAGTACATCGCCCTTGTATAAACCCTCTATATACTGCTTCTACCTTTCTGCCTTCCTTTCTTTGCTTAGAACTGGGTTGCTATCTGAGCTCTTGATATTCATACAAGTGGTTCTCTTCTCTCCAAAGGTCTCTTTAATTTTCCTGTAGGCAGTATCTATCTTGAAGGCATATGTGACAATTATCGGTGAGGAGAACATGATGCCAATCCTGAGTGGTCTATTCGGCATGTTGTTGGGCTCATCTGTACTGTGGTGCACGGTATAGTGGTTGTAAAGATGGACCTTGCCATGGAAATTGGGAGTGAAGGTGTGTATCATGCAGAATATTGCACAGTCTGAGTTGTAACATGACGTCCTGTGCCTGCACGAAAAGCATTATTCAACATGGTGGCATTGCTGTCAGCATTCCTCCAAGCCATAATCCATAGGTAGTGGTCATGAAGTATTAGCCCTTGAGTGGCCAGAGCGAGGCAGTCATTGACAGTTCCTGTCTCTGTATTTCCTCCGTGTCTGATGAACATCACTTTGGTTCACTTCGAGACATGGACGCTTCCCTTGTTGAGAGCCCTTCCTGGCAAAAAGTAACAATGCAGATGCAATCGAACCATAGTATTGACCATCTAGGCATGGTTGAACTACAGAGAACAAGAGACATGTATCTCCTGGCTGTTGGAATGACTAGAACCGATCAGCTGTCGGACCCCCTCTGTCTAATAGGTGCTGCTCATGAGAGGTTGTTTACATCTTTGGATGGGTTTAGTGACATCTCTGACTGTGTCTGTGATACAATATCCATAGTCAACATCTATCTTCAGGAGTTCTGGGAACCGGGGGTGATGCAAAACTTTTTTTGATGTGTGTATTATCTTCACATCTATACATATACAAGTAAACCATGGTCCATGCAATTTTGTTGCCTTGTTAACAGCCTTAAATGATTCATGGTTCTAGTGTGTGTTCAGTACAGTAATTGGATAGATACTTATAATTAAGTGCACCCTGCAACATACTGTCTTAGTACCTCTTGAGATGAATATTTTCCAATGTTGTCACATCATCTGTCTCATGGGTGCCTACCACCATGGCACAGCATGTCCCCAGGTTGTGGATAGGGGATATGGCCTTCAGATATGAAGGTTAGCTGCAAATACAAAAAATAAGCAGTCACAGACAGCTGGTGGGGAGCAGGCAATGGTGTGATGAACCATCCCTGTTTCTTCTTCTCTTACTATCAAATCTATTCATCAAGAATCAGCAACAATAATGGGCATGGGTCCCTTTGAAGTAAAACATTCCAGGGTAAACTAGGTTCCCATTTGGATCTCCGGGCGGAACCTACTTCGAAGAGGTTCAGGCTGAAAGGAACTTTCAGGTTGGGAATATGGAACATTAAAAGTTTGAACAGGCCAGGAACATTCCAGACATTATTAGACGAATTAGATAGATACGATGTAGATATTACAGCTATTCAAGAAACTCGGTGGCAGGGGGAGGGTAGCATAAAGACGGGTGACTATACATTTTTCAGTGGACATGCGGAAGCTCACAGTTTCAGAACAGGTTTCACAGTACAGAGAAAAGTGCTTCACTCAATCAGAGATATAAGGTTCATTAGTGAACACCTATCAGTTATAGTGTTATCCAGCAGGTGGAATAGACTAGTAGTAATTAATGTACATGCACCAACTGAGGACACTGAAGAGGTTGTTAAAGACGGATCTTATGAAGAACTAGATCAACTGTGGGATGAGCTCTCGTCGTGCGATACAAAATTAATCATAGGTGATTTTAATGCGAAGATAGGGAAGGAGGAAGCATTACAGCCTACAGTTGGGGAAGAAAGTTTGCATAACATTTCGAATGATAATGGCACAAGGGTGGTTAATTTTGCTGTTTCAAAAGACATGATTGTTGAGAGCACATATTTCAAAAGGAAGGACATTCATAAAGCAACTTGGGTCTCTCCAGATGGACACACCTGAAACCAAATTGATCATGTTCTTGTAGATCAGAGGTGGCACACTAGTATAGAAAATGTTAGGACTTTCAGTGGAGCAGAATGTGTGATTCTGATCATTCACCAAAGTTCACCCACGGCTATCTACAGCAACATCAAGGTGTCACAATGCAGAACTTGTTAGTTTCATTAGTTTCAACACTGACAAGCTAAATGATGAAAACTTTAGAAGAAGGTACATGATAGAAATTTCAAATAGGTTTTATGCTCTCAGGACACACAAAGACCAAGATGAGGATGTAAATAAACAGTGGAGCACTGTGAGGAATAATATCAAAGAGGCAGCGAAGGTCACAATAGGTACAATTAAGAACAGGAGTAAACCATGATTTGATGAGGAATGCAAGAAATTGATAGAGGAAAGGAGAAAAGCACGATTAGATTGGGATAGAATGGGAGGCAGAAAATGAGGGGAGTTCTTGAATGTGAGAAGGGAAGTTGGTCGTAGGCTATGGGCAAAGAAGAGGGATTATTTGAACAATCAAATTAAAAAAATGGAAACAAACAGTAAAACGAAAAACATTAGGGAACTTTATCTAGACATAAATGAGTATACAAAGGGGTTCAAGGCTAGGACAAGTGCACTTCAAGCGGATGCCAGGGGAATACTGACAGTCCCCAGTGCTATATTAAGCAAATGGAGGGCGTATTTTGAGCATCTATTAAATGTACACCAGGAAGCAGGAAATGAGCAGGCGTACGAAATACATACAGCAGAACCACAGATACCTGAGCCAGCGTTAAAGGAAATAAGAGATGCAATCAATAAATTGTAAAACCATAAAGCACCAGGATCATATTGTGTAACTGCAGAATTAGTTAAAAATGGGGGACAGAAATTGGTGGAAGTAGTTTACAAAGTGATAACTAATGTATGGAACTCAGAGATGATACCTGAAGAGTGACAGGAGTTGATTCTGATCCCAGTTTTTAAGAAGGGCAACAAAATGGATTGTAGTAATTATAGAGGGATATCACTATTGCCAGTATGTTCCAAAATTTTCTTGAATATTCTGCTAAGCAGGCTTACACCACATGCAGATGAAATTGTGGGGGATTGCCAAGCTGGCTTTTGGAGGAACAGATCAACTAGAGACTAAATATTCATCCTACATCAAATTTTGGAAAAGAAATGGGAATACAATAAACCAGTTCATAATCTTTTCATAGAATTTACAAAAGCATATGATTCAGTATTGCAATCAAAATTGTACAGAATTCTTTTGGAACTTGGAATACCAAGGAAGTATGTTAGACTTATAGAAGCAAGTTTGAAAAACACAAAAGGTAGAGTATGCATGGGGAAATTGGAGACAGAAGAATTTGTAATAAAGAACGGACTTAAGCAGGGAGATGCCCTGTCTCTGCTACTTTTTAATTTAGTCCTAGAATATATTGTATGAATGACAGCAGATAATTCAGAGGGTGTGGAGCTAAATGGAAATATTAAGATATTAGGGTTTGCAGATGATCTAAAAATCATTAGTGATAGGAAGGAATCTGTAACAGCAAATGCAAATGCATTAATCAAGGCTAGTGAAGATGTAGGTCTAAGGATAAGTGAAGACAAAACTAAATACCTGGTTACTACTAGAATGCCAACAGCAGTAGATCAGGAAATGTTAGGAGTTGGAGACATGCAGTTTGAAAAAGTGAACACATTTAAGTATCTAAGTGTGGACATCATTTTGAGAAAGGAGATTGATTCCGAACTGAAGAAGAGATTATGTGTGGGAAATGCGTGCTACTTTTAACTGAATAGATTACTTTCATCACGGATATTGTCTAGGAATTTAAAGATTAGAACATACAAAACTATTATCCTACCAGTTATGCTGTATGGGTGTGAGACTTGGTCTTTCACTGTGCAAAATGAAAAGTTGTTTCGAGTATTTGAAAACAAAATTTTGAGGAAAATTTTCAGAGCAAAAAGGGATGACATTAGCAGAGAGTGGTGAAAACTGCATAATGAAGAGGTTCATGAACTCTATTCAAGCTCTGACATAATCAGTATTATTAAATCACGTAGATGCAATGGGTGGGTCATGTAGCTCGAATGGATGAGGGCAGGGCAGCACGCAGAGTACTGGTACAGCACTTAGTGGGAAAACGTCCTGTGGGGAGACCAAGGCGTAGATGAGAGGAAAATGCGAAGGCTGATTTGAGGAGCCTAGGTATTGAAGATGAATGGAAGGAAATAGCCCAGGATAGAGACAGATGGCGAAAATACGTTGCTGCGGTAATGGACTCTCGAGCCTGGTATGACCAGTGAGAATGAATGAAAGAATGAATGTTGTCACATCATAGAACCAGCATAAACATGGGTGTAAACAATTAAAATTTTAAAAGTTCACAGAAAATAAAAGGAAGTGAGTCTTTCAAGAGAAAATACAAATATAAAAGCTATACTCTCCTG
This sequence comes from Schistocerca americana, assembly GCF_021461395.2. Classification (NCBI taxonomy): domain Eukaryota; kingdom Metazoa; phylum Arthropoda; class Insecta; order Orthoptera; family Acrididae; genus Schistocerca; species Schistocerca americana. The sequence goes on along the minus strand of NC_060119.1, from coordinate 156,052,666 downwards.
GAAAGTGAATAGAATTTTGGTTCACTATGAGAAAAGTGGCCACACTGTTGTCATTCAGTATTATATTGAAATTAGTGAGTTCAACTTGGGGACTACTGGTGGCAAGGTGGAATTAATTTAACAGTGCTCAGTGTTCAGCCAACCTCACCATAATGAGAGTGAATAAATTTTCCCAAGAGACCATAGGATAAAATGCAAAAGATATTAAACCTTTGGCTTTAGTATAATAATGATGAATACAGGCTTCATTCTTCACCTGCAGTTTATCTTAAATCTAAGGGTCTGTTCACTAATCTCACTAAAAAGTCTGGGAAATCAATTACCACTGTACCATTTCAGAAAGATCCAAGAAGGAAGATTTTTAGCTTTGATGAAATGGAAATGAGTTTCAGCTGTACATCCTTTCTGGAGAAGTTAGTAATCATGTTTTTTGGTTGCCAAAATGTTTACTCCAGTTCAACATATCTCATCTTCATCAGAATTTAAGAGAAGGTGAATAGCTGTTGATCTCTTCAATTAAGTCCATTTTGTGCATTAGTTTGAATTACGTAGAATACTTGGACTGTTTCTGATGTTATTAGCAGAGCACTCATCACCAGTAAGAAGTGTGTAAAAGTAGACTGCAATTCTTCAATTTAAGTGCATTTTCAATCTATTCAATTTGAAAAGCTGTATCTGTCTCTCCATTACTATACTAAGAAAATGAACAAGATTTAAATGTGTAATCCATTATGTAATTTTTCAGTAATTTATGTATGGGAAGCATAATCATGAACTTGTCTTAATTAATTCTTTCATCTCCTCTCATGGACTAAACAGTCCCAAAGTAATACACTGAAGTCAAAGAAATATTTAATGTGATTTGTTATGGGGTTGGTTTCATCATGACAAACAACCTGGAAGGAATAACAGACATTCAATACATCAGTGAGAGAATATTGAAAGCAACATTCCATTTAGGGAAAGAGAAACTACTGGGTACTCCAGTACTGGAGTATGCACCCCAAACTGGATGTTGCCAGGATGATAAGAATCAGTTTCTGGATGGTTTGGAAAAGGTAATTAGTGAAGATATAATCATAACTGCAGGAAACCTGAATTCACATATTGGTAGAGACAGAAGCAAATATGAGAGTGCAATGGTACCTCATGGACATGGTGGAAGAAATGTACAAGATTAATGTTTCCTAGGTTTCTGTATGAGGAATAGTTTGGTGATAGAAAAAAACACATCTGAAGAAAGACAGTCATTAGGTAACACAATGCAGCTGGGAGGGAGAGCCTAAAACTGTAATAGATTATGTCATTAAAAATGAAGAAAGGAGTAGTCTTTTTACATATGCTACCCTGATACCCAGTGGTAGTGAGCATCACCTGTTAGTAGAGGACTTAAAAACATCCATAGGCCAAAATCACAGAATAGGAAAATACCAAAAACAAGATATGGAAACTCAAAAAAATGGATAACAGAGGTAATTATCAGAACTTGATAATAACTTCTATATCAAATGAATTGAAAACTGAAGAGGCTGAATGGGCTACACTAAGGGATACCTTGGTAAAGAAAGCAGTAGAGGTTTGTGAGGGGACAAGTGTGAATCCAAGAGAGAATGAAATGCTTTGGTGGAATGAAAGAGTGAGAACAGCAATAAGGGAAAGAAATCTATCTGGAAAGAAAGAGTCAAGAAAAAATGAAACCAAAACTTACTAAAAATGAAGCTAGGATCTGGAACAAACATACCAAAATAAGGAATTGTTAGTTAAAAGAACAGTTGCAGAAGAGAATACCAATACATGACACATGATAACCCAGAAATTTAAAGAGGATAGTAGAGGCAATAATCAGCTTTTGTCTATTGTTATCAGACCTAAGGGGAAGCTAGTGAATGTTGTAATGACACTTCAAGACGAAAATGGAAATCTTTTTAGAAAAGAAAATGACGTCAGGGAATCCTGAAGGACGATTTTGACTAGCTAGTGACTGGATTACTTGCAGATTGTAACAAAGAGCCAGATATTCAAACCTGCAGTGAGGGGCCTCCAACACGTGAGTACAAACAAGAACACCCTTAAAATCTTCCCTGGAGGAAAATCTCCAGGTGTAAATGAAGTGAATGCAGATATGATAATGGAAGCAGTTGTACACAGCCTACATTGTCTGTCCAGAACACCAAGTGCACAATGGAAATACAACAAGATACCTACAGTCTGGAGAAAGGTTAAGAAAAGCAGTAGATGGAGGCCTACTAATTATAGACGGGTTACCTTGCTGTCACATGGGTTGAAAATCCTGGAGGAAGTTATAGAATGGAGACTGAAAATGATCGTAGAACTGTAGCTTCAAGAGAAGCAGTATGGCTTCTGAAGTAACTGAGCAACAGTGGATTCAATTTTCAGTACAGTACTCTCAAAAGGTGATTGAAAAATATTAGGCAAAGGGCCAGAATCTAATTGTGTCTCTAGATGTAAAAAAGGCATGTGACAATGTTTGAAGGGAGAAGAAGTGGGAGTGCCCAAAGAAAAGGGTTGTGTCTGAAGGTCTGGTAACAAAAATCTGCATGCTGTACAGGGATGGTACTAGCTAGAGATGGACAATCTTCATTGTTGCCGACAGAGAGTGGAGTTCATCAGGGCCATGCACTGTCTTTGCTATAGTTCACCACTGTTATGGATGATGTAATAAAGGACACCAAGAAAAATTTTGGGGAACTGATAGCAGATGCATTATCTGGTGGTGTCATGATCTAAGGTGAACAGCAGATCAGGTCATTCGGACAAAACTCAGCTTGTGGAAATCTCATTCCCGTTACTGCAACCTCCACATCGGTGAGACTGAGACAGTGGTAATGGCACTCAACCAAGATGACAATTGTGCAAGGGTGAAACTGGGAGAACACCAGCTAGAGTGTTTGGGTAGTTTTCAATACCTCAGAAGTAGAGTTTGCAGGGATAGTCTAAATAAACAGGAGATTACAAACAGAGTGTGCAACATTCCCTTACCTGTAGTTAGATGATGCTCTTAGTTTTGATGAAGCTCTAAGTCTCATATCTTCCTGTACTGAAAAATAGCACTGGAGACTGATGCTGTTGAGGATAATGCCAAATGATGTAGACCGGGCTTGAAATGAATTTTAAAAGTGGTTCACTCCATTAAAATCACACTATACTGTCATTGATTGCCAGTTGTGGTTTTGCAATTTGGAATTTATACATGTAAAGGGATATGTGTGTAACTAGTCCAACTCAACATGGATAAGTTACCCAGTTACTAGCTGGCTGCAGGCTGCAGCCTTTGGGATACAAGTGACTAAAGACAAGTGTAAGAAAAGGTGTGTATTCTGAAATTACATAATGCTTTGAAATTCAGCTAGGTTAGATCTTACTAATTTGTAAGAATTCTAAGACTTTACTCTAAGACTTTACTGTTGTTTGGTTTATGAAAATATGTTTGTTTAGCAATTCACGAAAGTTCATGGAACATTACTGTTACGTGTTTTCTGAAATCCCCTAGTTATGAGCTGGCATCTATCTTTGAATAAATATTTTACAATTCTAAATTATTCAAAATCTTTATTACTGACTGAATTAATCCATGAGAGGTGTTGTCTGATTCAGAAAAATTACAGCAATAAAACTATGTTGCCGAAGTTCAGAATCTTGCAGTCATTAAAGCAAAACATGTTGATTTTTAATGTTGATTAATCCACAAGTTAACTAAATTTAGGGAATTTTAAATATGTTATTGGAAAGTTGGGAGTATCTGCTTTCAATTGAGTGGTACCAATACCTCATCTACTGCTTGTTTGCTCTCAGTGTTTTTCCCATTGTATGAAATTGTTGTAGCTTTAATTAGATGTCACTTGTAATTATTCAGGCTTCCAGTAAAACAAATGGTATCATTGTACTCATGAACAACAGTAGAAGCAACTGAGATATAAGTTTAAACCAGATTTTGCATAAATAACAATTTTACATATTCTTGTACATATGATATATTACATGTGCACTGCATTAGATACAGAATGAAAACTGAAAAAAAAGTTACTTTATTGGGTTATAACTTAATACATCTCAAATACAAAAGGGTTTGAGTTCTAGCAACAAGTAAGAACCCTTTTATGGGATGGCATGATTCCATAAATAGCAAAACAATATTCAGCGTCTACTTCATACCAGTACTAGTACTAATTTATGGTACTGAAACATCTACCCTCACAAAGAGAGAGTCATTGAGACTTCAGGCATCAGAAATGAAGTTCCTTAGAGCAACCATCTGGAAGACCAAGATGGATAAGTTAAGAAATGAGGTGGTGAGGAAGAAATCTGGACTAAAGACATCTCTTTTAGACTCAATTAGCACTTCCTGACTAGTTTACTGATGCTGGGATGTGTTGACAGATAAACACAGGATGTTTTACTCTTGAATATTGCAATTCATAGGAATTCAGACTGTAAATGATTTTCACTGCTCCTCCGAATGGGCCAGATTTGATCGCTTTATAATTTCCAAAAATGGTTCAAGTGGCTCTAAGCACTATGGGACTTAACATCTAAGGTCATCAGTCCCATAGGCTTAGAATGACTTAAACCTAACTAACCTAAGGACATCACACACATCCACACCCAAGACAGGATTTGAACCCGCGACCGTAGCAGCAGCATGGTTACGGACTAAAGTGCCTAGAACTGCTTGACCACAGCAGCTGGCTTATAATTTCCACCTCAGGTTTCTACTTGCAGATGAGAGTTATCTATCTTGAAGTTTCTGAGCACCTCTATGATCCTGTGCTTGGTGATTGGCATCAACACCTCTATGAATGTGTCACAACAGACCTGTATATTTATTAGGGCACTGGTTGACAGTAATGTACTTAAAGTGATCGATTTTCCTTTAAGCCCTTGGTTCTTCTTCCTCTAGGTCAGACATTTCAACATCACAATATTTGAGAATAAATGCTTCTTGCCTACTCTTTTCAGGGATGGAGTAAAATGAATCTTGGAACTCTTTGATGCCAGATACTTTTAGTAATGAACAATGTTAATCAACTCTATGGTTACATGTATGATACTCTGTGATGCCTTTATCAGAACAGCTTCACATGCAAAACAATGAAACCACCATAACAATTGTATGTTGTCTCTAAGGATAGTAGGTCCATGTAACAGTTGAAGAAAGTGTACAAAAATCGAGACAAAGCTATAAACAAACAACAGTAATCATTTGTATTTCTCCATTAACATGACTAATTGTAAAATTATATTGACAGCACTGAGTATTGGATCATGTTTGCTTTGTTGGTTCAAGTTTTGCATTTTAATATTTATTTTTCTTGTATTTCAGTACATATTTTTAAACAGTGAATCTCTCACTCGTTTCCCTATGCTCCTTTAGTCAACACTTCAATCCACATCATCACCAGAATGGCTGAAGCAATCAGTAATGAGTAACAATTTGCCCATCTCTCAGTCAGTAATATGGCCTGTACTACTATTCTCCAAGGCCCTGTATCTCAAAAATTCTTGGTGTAAAGCCAGATGAAACTTTTATAAGATTTCTCCCCATATACTCTTTACATTGTTTATGACAACAAAATTCTTCCCAACAGTTGATAATTACATAGAATACACACAAAAATGGAACAGTGTAGGTTACAAGCTAGCCTTACCTTTGTCTCTTTTCAAAGTTCCTTTTCCACTTTTAAGGTGACCAAATTCTCTTCCTGGCTTTTTCTTCTGCGGCTGGTGAAACATTTCGTTCCATTTCACACACTTAACTGTTAATTATTGGTAGTAATACAGGAAAAATTCTTCTAAACCTGAAGTATGGGTTAGCATGTTTGTTATCTTGGAAGAGCAGTTACCATGTCAGATTTTGAGGGTCATTTGATCATATATGGTCTTATCATTGGTTGACACTGATTTATTCAGGAAATGTCTGATTTTGAAACCAAGCTGTTGTGTAGGTGTCCAGTTTTGAAGTGAACAGTGAACTTCAACATTTAATTTATCATAGTTACATTCATTTCTGAAACAAACAGACTTTGCTCATGAAAAGATCAGAAACTTCCCTATTGGAATCCACTGATAACTAAATTTCAACCAGAAAGACAAATGTCCAGGTTTGATATCGGGCTACTTATATATGAATGAATATGTCTATATATCTTTTGGTGTGAACTTATTTGGGTAGTCAGTCAGTGCTGACTGGTGAGATGGGGAAATATGGTGCAGAGACATGCACGTGATGAACTTGTTATGTGACTATTTACAAATTATTTTGCCACTCTCTTATACCCATTATATTTGGTCACTTATTTGGTTTACTGTTGTCAGTGTATTGAGGGAAAGCCAATTGATCATATCAGTATTACTAATGGAATTCTAGTCAACAAAACAGTAGTTTTATGAAAAGGTATTGTGAGGCCTGGTCATTGCTCAAGTGTACATGAATTGGAATAAATGTGGAAGCAGTCAAATTGAAATCAGTAGTGTTACATTTGCCAATGAACTGCAGGACCAGAAATTAAAACAATTTCTGGATATGAGAAATAATTTTTTTGTGTGTCAATGAGAACTTGCAATGATATCAACAGGTTACTAACCTTCTACACTGTGTAGTGTGTGTGGCACACGAATTTTTATTGTATACTGTACTGTTGAACTGATTACCCAATAATATGAGAATAACCTTGCTTGTTAAGCTGTTCTAAATATGCCACTATTGAAGAGTGAATATAATAATCATTTACTGTTTTATTTTAATATTGTGGTATTTGTTAAGTTGAAAGGCTTAACTGAGTATAAATGTAAATATACATATTCATAATCTTGAAATGTTCCCCATCCAGGGCAATTTCATTGTTGTACCAATCCATGGAACACACAAAAAATATATTAAGAATAATAAAGTAGTGGTGGTCTGCCTACTCCAGATAATACTGAAGGAGCTTCATGTAAGCTTGGAAGAGGTATATTACATAGCTTTCTGCTTTATCCCACAATACCTGCACAGTTTAGAATTTTTTTTTCACAGCTGAGTATGTATACTATGAGCACTCCAGATTATGCTACTGAGGAGGTTACTGTCTGCAGGGCTACATCGGCTTAGGCAGATCATACAATACTCATATCACTTTCTTTCATTTTGGTTTGTGTTCTAGTAAATACAAAAGAAATTCCTTTGTCTCAGTTATTTTATTGGTGTTTACAACAACTAACATCTTTCCAGTTTTGTGAAATTTGTGATATGGAGATGTCTGTATTCCATTATTTCATTTGTTTTTCTCTTCTGAAATTTCAGCTTCATTGGAAGAGGTTCAAACTGGACATTTCTTCCAACCAAGTGTGTCTGTTTCTTTTCTTTTCCTATTTTTTTTTTTTTTGAAATAACTTGATCATAAATGTATACAGTGTCAGATGTTTGGTGCTGGTTACCCTGGCAGACCTGTGTAGCCCATTGGTGGATTTAGGTCAGTTGGTGCCATGTGAAAAGCAAAAATTATGATCTCCCTCAACAAAAAGAAAATAAAGGTAATATGTATTGTTAACAGTTTATCTGCAGTGACGTTTTAGTATGAGATGTGCAGTATTCGTTTTTCTTCTTGGAATTTGTCACACTTTAGAGGAAGACCCACTAGTTAGCACATTTGCTTCTATCTTGCTCAATTTTTGGCCCTATGAGTACTAACTCCCATTGTGTGAGGCCATTTTATAGCATGTCAAGACAGTAATCCAATAATTAATATAAGTACTTACAGTGTAATAATGTTCATTGAGTTTTGAAGTTATAGATGAATTTAAATGAACTGGGTTCCAAGTTCATAAAATTCACTTTATGAAATTCTCATTGAGGTGACAGAAGTCATGGGATACCTCCTAATGTCATGTCAGACCTCATTTTGCCCAGTGTAGTGCAGCAACTCGAGGTAGAATGGACTCAGCAGGTCATAGGATGTCCCAAGCAGAAATGTTGAGCCATGTTGCATCTGCAGCTGCCCATAATTGCAAACATACTGCTGATGCAGGATTTTATGCACATATTGACCTCTCAATTAGGTCCTACAAATATGTGACATGGCACATTGTTGTTTGGGAATGTGCAGTCCATGAATGGCTGCACATGGTCTTCAAGTAGCTGAAAATAAACATTTCCAGTCAATGATCAATTCAGTTGAACCAGATGATCTAGTCCATTCCATGTATACATAACCTACTATGGATCCACTGCCAGCTTGTACAGTGCCTTGTTGTAGCTTGGGTCAATGGTTTCATGAGGCCTGTGCCATACTCAAACTCTACCATTAGTTCTTACCAACTGAAATCAGGACTCATCTGACCAGACCATAGTTTTTGAGTCATCTAGGGTCCAACTGGTACGGCCACAAGCTCAGCAGAGGTGCTGCAAGCATTGTTATGCTGTTAGCAAAGTCACTCATGTCGATCATCTGCTGATATAGCCCATTAACACCAAATTGCACTGCACTGTCATGACAGATACATTTATTTTAAGGCCCACATCAATTTCTGCAGTTATTTCAAATAGTGTTGCTTGTCCATTAGCACTGACTGCTCTACGCAAATGCTGCTGCTCTCGATTGTTAAGTAAAGGCTGTCAGCTAGTGCTGTGTCAGTGGTGAGAAGTAATGCTTGAAATCTGGTATTTTCGACACACTTGACATGTTGTGGATCTTATAATGTTGAATTCCATAGTGATTGCTGAAATGGAGTGTCCCATGCATCTACCATCTAACACCATTCCATGTTCAAAGTCCGTTAATTCACACTGTGCAGTCATAATCTCATTGGCAACATTTTCACATTAATCATCTGAGTACAAATGACAGCTCTAAATGTACACTGGCCTTTTAAACCTCATGTACATATACTACCATCATCTGTGTATGGATATCACTATCCCACAACTATTATCACTTCAGTATAAATTAACATAGTAAAATATGTGAGTTGGGTGTGTGGTCACCTGCCAGTTGTGATTTCCTATTCTCTACCTGTGTTCATCACAAGAGTCAGTGAATGTAAGGAGAAAGGTTAGATCACAACTGTTCCTCCCTCCTCTCTTGCACTCTTATGAGCACAAAAATTGTACTTTGATTCTTTTCCAACTAAGTTTGCATTCACCTTGATTATAGGACGAATTCAACCCCACTGCTCTATTACAAGAAATGGCAAAAATTTGGATATGGGGAGACAAAAATGATGATATAAAGAAAACAAGTAAAGCTGAGAGTCAGCTTAACAAAGCCATGAGACAAATGAAGGCAGGACTGCAAATGGCTCTCATGGCAACTGACTTTATATGTACTGTGATAGTCTAGTCAGGACTACTGATGGGAAGAGTTTCACTTGTCATGAAGTACAACTAAGCAGATTTGAGAAGGGATGATTGATACAATTGATTTGTGAAAGTATAGTGGATGGTTCACAAGCCAAGAATGGTGAAATAGTGGAATACCTGTTGTCGTAGGCAGGAGAAGTAGGTATCCTAAATAGTGTCTCCACCAGCTTAAAATCTTATATAGGCTTCACTCCCAAGGCAGATTCTGACTCACAAAAAAGCATCATTGGGAAAATTAACATTGAATTTTTCACAGGTTAAGAAACCTTCAGCAGAACTTGCAATATATAAAAAATAATGTCCAGTAATGAGCCCCAGTCTTGGAACCACACTAATTTATGTCACAGAGTACTGGTGTAGAGATGCAGAAATCAAGTATGTAGTATTATCATCATATGAAAGGACAGAATCTTAGTGTAGGAATTCTTCAAATGGTGTATAATCTTGCATTTATGCCAAAAAAGGAACAGTTTAAATCAAGACATTACCTCAGCACAGGTGGAGAAGTCAAATGCTTTGAAATATCGTTTATTGGATTAACAAAGCTTGACCCCCAACAAGAAAATTATTTTGTGGGGATAGGGATAACATAATGGTAGTCTGGATACTTTTTTTAAGTAAACTAACAACAGTTCTTCAATTGATAAAGTTCGAACCACAAAAATAAATACAATTTGGTGTAGTGACATAAACCAAAGTACAAATTTCACAGATGAAACAAGTTGCTTAATTGGGCTCTCAGATAATTTGTACTTGATGATAATGGTAAATCCAGGAATGGAAACTATCCCTAAACTTCAGCCATATGAAAGACTTCTATCAGAGTCCAAAATGCAAGATTTTTCAAGAGAAATAGCAAACGAAAATTTGGTCTTGTAAACTGTCATATGGCAGGGAGAGTCGTGTGCTGACCACATGCCCCTCCATATCTCCATCCAGTGACATCTGTTAGCTGAGGGTGACATGGCAGCTGGTCAGTACTGTTGGTCCTGCATGGCCTGTTCAGGCAGAAATAGTTTTTAGGAAACCAAAACTGAGATGAAATTTTTAAAGAAGCCAATTCAACTGTCTACTTCTCAAGATCCTCAACAATATTCAAACGAAACTTTGAAAAGACTTTTACAGAAGTATCCATTACAGTGGCAAAATGTCACGAAAAAAATGGCTAACTTTAGACATCAGAAAATCATCACAGACTCTTGAAAATGAATGCCAGATTTCTTAAATTTCTACCACAGCTCCAAAAATGTTTATAGGAAGATACTGACTGCTGCAAAAAGGACTCCTAATGACAAAATAATATGCAGTGAAAAGAGTAAAAACAAAGCAGTCTGGAATATCATAAAATAGAAAACAGAGCGAGGTAAACAAAAACATAATAATACAATGATAAATGATATGATTTAATTAATAACAGACCCACACCACTTCGCAGACTTTGCATGAGTATTTTTAAAGTGTTGCAGTGGAATTATGACAAACATGCACAACAGATGGAACATCAATAAATAATTGTGCATTAACTGCAGTGACAACGGAATGTGTAGCCAGTAAAACTGTATAAAATTAAACCTCAGTAGTATACATTACAGGGTTAATAATGCCTAGAATAAGACAGTGATCACCAGTTGTCGTCATGGTCCTCCAGAACTGCAAAAGGCACATTTTTTCAAAATATCCATGAAAAATTTCTTTGTCAAAATCAGAAAGAAGGATGGACATTCCTGAGTTTGTCCTTAAATTATACACATGAGTGGGTTTTGTTCTAGGAACTGCCAATAACAAATTTATGCTGGTTGGTGAACATTAAAAATTTTCCACAACAGTGGAAGAAAAACAGTTTCTGCCTATTTTACTACTGCACACAATATGCATTACAACTTACCCACAAAATTCCCTTTACATTTATTTGTAGTCGCAATCCAGAGAGGATTTCAACCTTGTCCATGTATGGCTTGTATGTGGGCATATTAGTAGCTATCTCTCATTTCTTTTTAATTCTTCCCTGTGAAGAACATGCTGTTTTCCCACGTCAAGTGTCCATAAAAATTTCCTATGTGTCTTTTTGGGTCAAGCACATTTTATATTATATCTATTTGGTAATAGCCTTTAATATAAGAGGCAATAATTATCTTTTGTAGCAGATAGTGAAATTGACCTCTGTCGGTTGATAGCATATGAGGGTGATGAAAAGGCAGTGCATGTCCGTTCAAACAATTACCATATTTTTTATATGTAAAACATAATTTGACCTATGCTGGTCATTTGCTATTACATGACGATGAAGTGGCATTGTCTGTTTACTCACGTTATTTTTAGTAATAAGATAAAAGTTAATCTTGATAATATTCTTCATTCAGTGCATGTCAGCAATAAGAAGTGTATCTACATCAACTGATAAAAACACCTACTTGACCATCTGTGTAGAGGTTAACCGAGATAATTGCATTATGGCATTTCGGTGTTTTATGTTTTATGTCCTATGTCATCTTTCATTATAGTGATGGGTGTGTTATGCAGCATTCATTGTGAAGGGGCCGATATTTTCTAATAATGTAAGTCAGGGTAGTGTGTTCGAACTTATATAAATCCATGCACAGTTAGCTACGTGTTAGTCATAGCCTGGTGCAGAGGTTCTATGTTTAAGATTTTCAACCTTCTTTTAAGATATAACTGTGTTGGTCTATTATCTTTGACTGTCATGGTCGCAGTTAGACATGCGCATTGTTCCCCACCATGTTGTTTTGCAGCATGTTATCTAGTCCTACTTAGTTTCACCGCACAGCATCCATGGAGACGAGGCGCATGCCAGAGCTTAAGTTATATCTTAATACTTATGCACCGCATTTTTAAAATATGACTATGCCAACTCAGGTTGTTTTAGTTTTATTTCTAGATCATGCCCTGTTAGACAAATTATAGATTCAGGTATATCTTCTGAAGAAGGCTCAATTATATGGGCTGAAACCTAGGTAAAGGGTGGTTTCATTACCGCAATTGATCCTGATCGTTTCTTGTATAGTATGGGTAGAGGTTATACTTGACAATCAGACTAAACGTAATTGGATCATTTTACAGACCCCCCCCCCCCCCCCCAATCAGAAGATATAGTTGCTGAACAGTTCAAAGAAAACCTGAGTCTTATTTCAAATAGGTACCCCACTCATACAATTATAGTCGGTCATGACTTCAATCTACCCTCAATATGCTGGAAAAATTATACATTTAAAGCTGGTGGTAGGCATAAAACATCATCCAAAATTGTTCTGAATGCTTTCTCAGAAAATTACTTTGAACAATTAGTTCATGAGCCCACTCAAAGCATAAATGGTTTGCAAAAGCATACTTGACCTCTTAGCAACAAATAATCCTGGACAAATAGGGAGTATCTTGACAAATACAGGGATTAGCAACCAGAAGGCACTTGTTGCTAGGCTGAATACTGCAACACCCACAACCATCAAAAAGAAATGCAAAGTACATCTATTTAAAAATGCTCTTAACGCCTCTTTAAGAAACAGCCTCCACCCCTTCTGATCTCATCACGAAAGCGTAGAAAAGATATGGAATGATTTCAAAGAGATAGTATCAATGGCAACTGAGCAATATATAACACATAAATTAATAAGTAATGGTACTGATTCCCCATGGTACACAAAATGGGTCAGACTGCTGTTGCAGAAGCAATGAAAAAAGCATGCCAAATTTGAAAGAATGCAAAATTCCCAAGATTCGAAAAGTTTTGCATAAGTTTGAAATATAGCACATTCTTCAATGTGAATTGCTTTTAATAATTTCTACAACAAAACTTTGTCTTTGAACCTGGCAGAAAACCCAAAGAGAGTCTGGTCATGCATAAAGCACACCAGTGGCAAGACACAATCAATACCTTCACTGCATGATAACAACAGTGAAGTTACTGATGACAGTGTCACTAAAGCAGAGTTATTAAACACTGTTTTCCAAAACTCCTTCACCAAAGAAGATGAAGTAAATATTCCTGAATTCCAATCAAGAACAACTGCTTGGATGAAAGACATAGAAGTAGATGTCCTCGGTGAAGCAAAGCAGCTTAAATCCATTAATAAAGGCAAGGCCTCTGGTCCATGTTGTATACCAGTCAGGTTCCTTTCAGAGTATGCTGATACAATAGCTCCATATTTAGCAATTACATACAACCACTTGCTCACAGAAAGTTCCATACCTTAAGACTGGAAAATTGCTCAAGTCACACCAATACCCTAGAAGGGAAATAGGAGTAATCTGCTGAATTACAAGCCCATATCACTAATGATGACTTGCAGTAGGGTTTTGGAACATATAGTGCATTCGAACATTATGAATAACCTTGAAGAAAATGATTTATTGACATGTAGTGAGCAATGATTCAGGAAACATCGTTCTTGTGAAACAAACTAGCTCTTTATACTCTGGAAGTAATGAGAGCTGTTGACAGGGGATGTCAAATTGATTCCATATTTTTAGATTCCCAGAAGGCTTTTGACACTAATTCTCAAAAACTTCTTCCAACTAAACTGCGTGCCTCTGGAATATTTCCTCAGTTGTGCAACTGGATTCATGATTTCCTGTCGGAAAGGTCACAGTTCATAGTAATAGACGGAAAGTCATTGAGTAATATCTGGCATTTCCCAAGGGAGTGTTATAGGCCCTGATCTATACTAACAACATAGGAGACAATCTGAGTAGCTCTCTTAGATTATTAGCAGATGATGCTGTCATTTACCATTTTGTAAAGTCATCAGATGACCAAAACGAATTGCAAAATGATTTAGATAAGATATCTGTGTGGTGAAAAAAGTGACTGTTGACCCTGAATAAAGAAAAGTGTGAAGTTATTCACATGAGTACTAGAAGAAATCCATTAAATTTTGATTACGCGATAAATCGCACAAATCTGAAGGCTGAAATATCAAGTAAATACTTAGGGATTACAATTACAAGTAACCTAAATTGGAATGTTCACATAGATAATGTTGTGGGCAGAGCAAATCAAAGACTGCAGTTCATTGGCAGAACACTTAGAAGGTACCACAGATCTACTAAAGAGACTGCTTACACTACACTTGTCTGCCCTATTTTGGAGTATTCCTGTACAGTGTGAGATCCGCATCAGGTGGGACTGACGGATGGCATTGAAAAAGTTAAAAGAAGGGCTGCTCAATTTGTATTATTGCGAAATAGAGGAGATATTGCCACAGACATGATACGTGAATTGGAGTGGCAATCATTAAAACAAAAGCATTTTTCATTGTGATGGGATCTTCTCATAAAATTTCAATCACCAGCTTTCTCCTCCAGTGCAAAAACATTCTGTTGGCACCTATCTATATCACCTACCTATATCATTGAACCCTCTGCCAGGCACTTAATGGTGAATAGCAGAGTGTTCACATAGTTGTAGATGTAGATGTAGACCATTTAGAAGAATGTGGGACCCAGAAAACTGGCTATTTATGCCATTACTTAAAACATTCCTAGCACATGTATAACTAACGTGTCTTTGGGAGTAATATATACTAAAAAAAGACCAAGCTTCAAGATTTAATTTTCATATCTACCTTAGGATTTTGATAGATTACAAATTTTCAAATAAGGATGACATTCCAAAAGAAAGGTGTGAGATTACTGAGCAGTTTCTTCCTCCTGAGTTTTTAAAATTTCTTGCTCAGTCATCAAACATGACTTATTTGTAGCAGAATTACAGAAAATTGTGAAATCTATTGCTAAGAGCACCTGGCTGTGTGGGTGGACCCATATAGTCTCAGATTGGATGAGTACAGAATTATTTTTACCCATTCTACAGCACTTTGTCAAACATGACTATGATTGTGGACAATCATGAAGACTAGAAATGAATAGCAATGGAGTCATATGCAAAAGACAATGGTAATATTTTGCTCACTCTCCCACCTCACCGAAGCTGTGTGTTATATCCTCTAGGTTTGGAAATTTTGCTTCTTTCAAGAAATTCCCTATTACACCATGCTGTGATCTTACAACACCTTATGATCTTGGTAGATTAGTTTCCTCCACCAATTAAAATACACAGAAGTATCAAAAGTCGCGGAACAGCAATAGCTGACATACAGAGGCCAGTAATATTGTATACACAAGGTAAAAAAGGGCAGTGCATTTGGGGAGCTGTCATTCATACTCAGCTGAGACATATGAAAAAGTTTGTACCTATGTGATGGGAATTCAATATTCTGAGCTCCTCAATGTTGAGAGTGTGTCGAGAATACCAGAGCTGAGGCATTACTTCTCACCACAGACAGTGCAGTGGCTGACAGTCGTCACTAAAAGATTGAGAGCAGTGGCATTTGTATAGAGTTGTCAGTGCTAACAGACAGGTAACATTGCATGAAATAACCACAGAAATCAATGTGGCAAAATTTGGTGTTATTGTTCTATGGCAGCAAATGACTGATGCTAGTGTATTTGCTAACAGCACAACATTGCCTGCAGCACCTCTCCTGGGCTCATGACCATAGCGGTTGGAACCTAGATGACTGGAAAACTGTGTTTTGGTCAGATGAGCCCTCATATCAGTTGGTAAAAGCTAATGGTAGGATTTAAGTGTGGCACAGACCCCGCGAGGCCATAGATCCAAGTGATCAACAAGGCACTGTGCAAGCTGTTGGTGGCTCGGCTCCATAATGGTGTGGGCTGTGTTTACAAGGAATTGACTGAGTCCTCTGGTCCAACTGAACCAATCATTGACTCAAAATGGTTATGTTTGGCTACCTGCAGAACATTTTCAACCATTCATTGACTTGGTGTTTCCAAACAACAATGAGCAATGTCATTGGGCCACAATTATTTGTGACTGGTTGGAAGAATATTCTGGGCAGTTCAAGTAAACGTTTTGACCACCCAGATTGCCTGACACTAATTCCATTCTACATATATGGGACATAAAATCCTGCACTGGCAACACTTTCACAATTATGGACAGCAATAGTGGCAACATAGCTCAATATTTCTGCAGAGGACTTGCAACAACTTGTGCAGTCCTCAAGTTGCTGCACTACACCAGGACGAAGGGGGTCCAATAAAATATTAGGAATCACCTCATAACTTTTGTCACATCAGTGTATATGAAGCATTTTAGAGCATGTGGTACATACCGAACTACTGAACACAGATATTTCAGGACTTAAAGAGCATTATGTCCATTATAATTATCCGGGCTGTTATGCCGTGGTCGGTTGGTGAATTCTGAGGTGATTCCCAACGTTTCGCGTCCGACTGCGGGAGACATCTTCAAGGGGGTCCGTAGTTTGATGGAAGATCCATCACACACACTGGCTCGCTACTGAGTAGCGAGCCAGTGTGTGTGTTGGACCTTCCATCAAACTACGGACCCCCTTGAAGATGTCTCCCGCAGTCGGAGGCGAAACGTTGGGAATCACCTCAGAATTCATCAACCGACCACGGCATAACAGCCCGGATAATTATAATGGACATGATATTTCCGGCCGTGAAAGTTTACATTTTAGTATTAAAGAGCAATACCCAGTTTGTCTGACTAATCTATTATTGCTATGTAACTAATATGCCATTTACTTTAACTGCTGATGTTTCTGACTAGGTCATAATTACAGAGCTGAATACTCCTCAGGCTCCTTAAAAAGTAAGGGTAAGTGGCAAAAGAGCTGAATCAGTATCTCCAGAAGACCAGCCTCATCCCAAAGCCCCTCTTTTGAGGAGAAAACAAATTAAGAAACATAAATCAGTGCTTTGACATACACTCCCATCAAAAATAGCTTTGAAGCAGCCAGATTAATAGAAAAAAAGAAATGAAAAAATACAATAGGCATATAGGAAAATGGTCTAGAAATGAAAGGAAAAGAAACTTACCTAAAAAATGTATTTGACTTGGAAAAATCTGTTGCATAAACATGACATTAGTATGGCAGAGGAGGCTGATATTGTGTTGAAATTACCTAATCCATCTCAATTAAGATCTGCTCAGTATAGAAATATATTGACTTTTAATCGTGATGTGAATGAGTTCAGTTTGTATTAGCTCTTTATTAGACTCTTGTGTGTTGTTCTGACTCTATAATTTACTGTTTGAATGTCATTATATTGTATTTTGCAGGGTGCTGTCATTGGCCACATTAATGTGCATTTTGTTTCGAAATATATAGCAGCTAATGACAATGGTTCAATAGCTCCTCTGTATGGCTCAGATAACATCCTGCAGCAGATTAAGTGAAATACTTGCAGCTAAGTTACAGTTTAGTCTCTGCTTTTGTTAATATTTGGATTAGGCACTTAATATTTCATTCAAATGTTCATTATATAGCAACCAAAACTATGATGTGCTCAACATTTACATATTGTGAAAAATATGAATATGAAAAATCAAAATGTGCAAACTGCCTCACAAGGGAAAATTCCCAGGTAGAAATCAATGATCCTGATCAAATTTGGTAGGTATTAAGAGAGATCAAAGCAGTGCAGTTTACATTTTTTGTTTTAGCGCTATTGCACTTTTAAGGGCTAAAACACATCTTGAAACGTGATTTGACATCTTAGATGGGAATATCTTCAAAATGATGATACATAAAAAAAAGTGTTTCAAATTAAAGTTGAAATATATTTAATGTTATTGAGAACTGTACATTCAACTTTTGTAGTAAAATGAATTTTTTCAAAATATCCCATCCCTCTCACCAGTAATTAAGTTGGAGAAATGAACACTTTTTTTTATGACATACATTAAAGAAACTTTTACACCACATACATCGATATGCAGTAAAGCTGCTTTGAGAAATATCATTTTTGGAAAATGAGCTGTACACAGTCCACTGCAAAGTATTTTCAATGTACCTATTTAAAATATTTTTACTTATTTGTGTTTTATGTTGTAAATTGCTAGTTCACATTTTTCATTCATATTTTTTCATGTTTTTTGTTATGTAATTTACTATTTTCTTAGCTGAAAATAATAAGCAACCTAGTACTATGATACAAAATCATTATAGTAATGATAAGCTGCAAAGAAATGCTTAAAACATAACGTTTTTTATACCATATGCATACAATGAATTAACACAATATAAAACAAAATTCAGTATGATTCTGAAATTATGACAGCTGATCCTGTAAATATCCTGGTTTGTGTCAGGTGTATTTCAGTACAATGGAAAATTTGGTGAAGAGAATTGATTATGTACCATTACTAGTGGCTGCAGCTTGATTATATTGTTTCTCAAGTGGAGGGTGACATCATAATCATTCAGCAGAACCCCAAGTGCAATGGCTGTACCTATCATGTTGAGTGAACAAGTTCCTTGTCACCAGGTACAACGCTCAGCAATGTTCTTTGGTATTGACCACCCCAAGAATCTAGCAATAATACAGCTCTTTCTCTTGTACTGGAAAAGAGTACTTCTGTAAAATATATTTGATGCGATGAGAGTGACCAGTGTGAAAAGGAACCATATAACAATCATACCTAACAACAAGAAATTTGTTTATCTGGTGATATAAAAGCCTTGATGGCACAGGTACAGCCATGGGATGTATATGGCTTTTATGTTGGAAGAACTTTGTCAGAAGAATGTTAGATTTATTTCTGTTTCCACTTGAGAACCAATATAATCAAGCTGCAGTTGCTAATACTGTACGTAATCAGCTCTCTTCACCAAATTTTTCCATTGAGCAGAAATATGTCTCATACAAATCAGGGTGCTTGGAAGATTGGTTATCACAATTTTAGAATCCTGTTGAATTTTGTTTTGTACTGAGTTTTCACTGAGCGTATTACATGAAGAAATTTTGTTCATTGTGTGTGTGTTGTGTAAGTTTTTAAAAAACTTTATGTTTGAAGCATTTATTGACAGATTATTATTAATGAAACAATTTTGTATCATAATAAAGGGCTACTTAAAATTTTCAAGTAACGAAATGCATATATATATGAGAAAAAAACAATTAAGTAAAATAAATAATTTAAATAATAAAGAATGTTAAGATGCTTTTTTATGTATGTTGGAAATAATCTGACAGCACATTGTTTACAGCTTAGTTTCCTAAAATATTATTTCACAAACCAGCCTTAGTATGCATGGATGTATGTTTTGTGATAGTTTCTCTAATTTATGTTGTAAGAAATGTTTTCACTTCTCAAAATTAATTGAGGGTGTGGGGTATTTTGCCCAATTTCAGATTATTACAAAAGTTGATTATGTGATTTTCAAGAATGGTTAACTGCATTTCAACTTTTATGCAAGACATGCTTTTTATATATCAGAGATCTGAAGATATATCCTCTAATCGTAATGTGCCAAATTACTTGTCAGGTTGTGTTTTACACCATAGTAGTAAAGTGGGCAAATACAAAAAAAATATGTACTGGATTATTTTGACTCATCCACATACCCACCAAGTTTCATCAAGATCGTTTATTAATACCTTGGAATGCTCCCTTGTCAGTTAACCTAACTTGACTTTACTGTAGTACCCCTGAGCTGAGTGGTGTACCAAAGTGTGACTGATATGCATATGTTTGAGTAACATCTGTTTGTTTATTGACCATGAACTAACACAGTACAGCTTTGGAGGATGAAGGTCCCCACCTATGTGCAACTTAATTGTTCTATAATGAGGCACATAGGAGGCCACTACATGGCAAAGTTTACCGTAATCAGTAGGGATGAAGAGCTGAGGAGATGGACCTTCCAGGATGGTTGTTGGATGGTAGTGGCTGTGGTCCTGGCAGAGGTCACAGGTCCCATTTAGTGGGACCATCAAGAGGGGCTGACATATGGCCAATGGCTGTGATCCTGGTGAAGCTGTGATATGGTACGTCTGATGTGTTACCATAATGACAGGCATTTTTATCTGAAGCATAGGCTCAAGGGCAGCTAGCAGTCAGTCTGGAACCTGGAGTTGAACTGGCCATGAAAGGTCTGAACAGGGACCTGAGTACCAATCAGCAGAAAAATATAGGTGTAGTGTCATGGCCATGTGAATGCACAGATCCAAGTAGGTGACTGCAGTGCAGCACTGTTTAACATGACCTTCATGCTCCATAATGGCACAGTGCATGTCCCAAGATGCTATGCTGCAGGAGGCTTGGTAGTAAAAAACTTAGCAACTCTTCCATTGACAAACATCCTCCCAAGGTAAGACAAGAGTCATGCCTGGCCCTTGGATCATATTCGCAAGTGTAGTGGCTGAACATGTGGGGGCCCAACTCTGTCTATACTACATTCCTTCCCCCTTGAGGGAGGTGGTGCAATCATATCAGAGAAGTGTATCATCCAGGTGAAGAGGCATTGGGCATCTGTCGGAGAGAACTGAGACAAGACAACAGGACAAACACGCAATGGACACAAAAACTCATCCCAACAAAAGAAGCATGTTGTGTCCCCATGGGGAATGGCAGTTGACCATCATAGACAGTGACAGGGAAGGTGTGGGTAGAGGAAGGTCTGGCTGTAAAGAGTCGGATGAATATACAACCCAGGTGTGGACAACCACAACAGGATTGGTAGTGCCATCGGGTATGGCTTGCTGGATGCAGGGATGCCTGCAAAGGAGCTGGTGGCAGTGGCAGTAGTGGTGATCCCTGGGAACAGCATTGTGAGCGTCAGCTGTGCCAAGGACAGTGATAACTGCAGAGGAGGCCATGTAGTCAGCTGTGGAGGTGGCCACAACAATGGTGGCAGCATTCTATGGGAATGGCATTGCAGAAGGTTGACTGTGACAGGAGCGATGATGACTGGAATGCCAGTCACGACAAGGCCCACTCATTAGTGGGTCTCATTGTCTACAGGGAGGGAGTGTCGGCTCCATACAGATGGATGATGACAGGAGGGTTCACTGTGACATGACAGGGCCATTGATGAAGGCCTGGTATATGATGACATCATGTTCAAGGGGTGGGCTGGTACAAGAGGCATATCAAGAACTCTGTGAACAAGAAATGGAGTTCTGCACTGTATCTACATCTACATCTACATTGATGCTCTGTAGATGGCTGTACGCTGCATGGTGAATGCTACCCTGTACCACTACTAGTCATTTGCTTTCCTGTTCCACTCACAAACAGAATGGGGAAAAAGTGACTATCCATTATGCCTCCATATTAACCATGATTTCTCGTATCTTATCTTCATGGTACTTAAGCGCAGTGAATATTGGAGGCAGCAGAACTGATCTGCAGTCAGCTTCAAATGTTGGCCTTCTAAATTTTTTCAATAGTTTTTCTGGCAAAGAATGTAACCCTCCCTCCAGGGATTCCCATTTGAATTTATGAAGTATCTCCATAACTCTTGTATATTGTTCGAATCTGCCAGTAACAAATCTAGAAGTCTACCTCTGAATTTCTTCCATGTTTTCCTGTAATCCAACCTGGTGCAAATACAAAAAGTGCAAGCAGTACTCAAGAATAGGTCACACTAGAATCCCACATGTGGTCTCCTTTGCAGATGAACCACACCTTCCTAGTATTTGCCCAATAGACCAAAGTCAACCATTAACGTTTCGTACCACAATCATCACATGCTTGTTCTATTTCATATTGCTTTGCAATGTTATGCCCAGATATTTAAATGATGTGACTGTGTTAAGTGGGACACTGTTAATATTGTAACTAAAAATTATGGGTTTGTTTTTCTTACTCATCTGAATTAACTTACATTTCTCTACATTTAGAACTAACTGCTATTCATCATACCAACTAGAAATTTGGTTTAAGTTGTCTTGTATCTTTCTACAGCCATTCAGCTTCAACACTTTACCATACACCACAGCATTACCAGCAAACAACTACAGATTGCTGCCCACCCTATCTGCCAAATCAGCTATGTATACTGAGAATAATAGCGTTCCTGTTACACTTCCCTGGAGCTCTCCTGACGATTCCCTTGTCTCTGATAAGTACTTGATGTTGAGGACAACATGCTGGGTTCTATAACTTGAGAAGTCTTTGCAACACTCGTATATCTGTGAACTGATTCTATACGCTTGTACTTTCTTTAATAGCCTGCAATGGGCCACCATGTCAAACACTTTTCTGGGAATCTGGAAATATGGAATCTACCTGTTGCACTTCATGTATAGTTGGCAGTATATCATGTGAGGAAAGAGAAAGCTGAGTTTCACACCGGTAATGCTTTCTAAAACTACGCTGATTAACAGTTGGAAGCTTCTCGGTCTCAAGAAAATTTATTATATTTGAGCTGAGAATCTGTTCATGGTTTCTGGGACAGACCGAGGCTAGGAATATTGGTCTGTAATTTTGCAGTTCCATTCCTTTGCCCTTCTTATACATGAGAGTCACCTTTGCTTTTGTCCAGTCACATAGGACTTGGAGCTGAGTGAGAGCTTTGTGATAAGTGCAAGATAGGGAAGGGGCCCATGGTAAAATGCTCTTGGAAAAACCGAATTGAGATTCCAACCAGACTTGGTGGTTTATTTGTCTTCAACTACTTCAGTTGTCTATGTACACCAGAGATGCTTATTACAGTTTCATGTATATGGGAGTTTGTTTGATGGTCAAGTGATGGCATGTTTGTCTGACTCTCATGTGTGAACAATTTCTTGAATCAGAAATTTAAAACTTTGGCTTTCAGTTTGCTATCTTCATCTGCCACACAAGACTGGCATTAAGTGATGGTTCAATAAGCCTTAGACCCAATCAGTGATTTTACATAGGACCACAATTTTCTCAGGTTCTCTGTCAGATCTTTTGCTAAAGTATGACGGTGGTAGTAGTTGTATACTTCGTGCACGGATATTTTCAGAGACGCATGAATCTTTACTAACCTTCCGAACTGAGAGTGCAACAGTGTCTGCTTCTTCAGCATTTTCCCAATCTTGTTACTAATCAATGGTGAATCTTTCCACACTTAATCCATTTACTATGCACATGATTCTCCAGGCCGTCATTTACAATCTGCTTAAATTTTGTCATCTTACTGCAGCTCGGTAATGTCAATTCACTGTCTAAACTAGGTGCTGCCAACTGCTTATCTTCTCTTTGTAGCCGAAACACTTTCCTAGTCTCCTTAAGTGATTTATAAACTTTTGTAATCATAGTTGCTATAATAATGTCATGGTCACTAATCCCCATTTGTATACTAATGTTGTCAATAAGGTCTGGCCTTTTTGTAGCTACCATATGATAATGTTGTAGACAATGTAGTGGTAGGTGGCCCTGAGTGCCACAAACATAAAAGCTTCTGGGTGCCCTGTCCAAATGCTGTGGAAAAAACTGGGGAATCTGAATGAGCTGAAGTGTGCCTTGCAGCAGGTCCTGAGATGCTCATCCCTGAAGTGATGGGCTGGAGGCCACAAGAGCTCTGATTTGTGAGAATACACTAGAAGTAACTGATAACTTGAAAATATACAGAGACTTGAGAAATATACAATCCTACAAAAGTATGTTAGAGAATGCACTGAGCAACAAGATGGGAATGGATCCCCTGACTATGGGGAAGAGAGAACCTGGGCAAGTACAAGACCTGCTGCGAAATATGAGCATGGATGTCTCAGGTACACAAACCAATATTGAGAGAACCAAACACTGGAACATAGGTACTCAATCCAAGAAATGAGTAGTCCATATCTGGTATATGGGGAACATAGTCACACTATAACAAGGAATGAACAATCTGGGTCTGGTACGTGGCTAGACACATTTTTAGGAGTTGAATGCAGACTGGAATAGAGTGGGGACATGAGTTGGCTGCTCCACTGAGACAACTTGCACACAAACAAAAAAAAATAAATAAATGAATAAATAAATAAAATAAAACAAATAAATAAAAAAATAAAAATACACAAACAAGTGAGAAGTCCAAAGCCCAGCTACAGCAATACAAATGAAGATACCTCAAGAAATATGAAAAAAAAATGTGATGACACAGTCCCATTATTGCTATCCTGTCCAGGCCCTGCCATCCAGTGGAAGAGAGTCGGCCATGGCTGCATCATCTGGGAAAAATACAATGCAGCTTGGCATGGAGGGGGGCAGGCAGCTGGGTGAAGGGCAAGACCAGAAGCTGATTGTGCAACCAATGAACCTTTAGCAGGTGCTGGAATTAGTGAATTTTGAGGAAGCACTACTCTGTGAATCAACATGAACTCTGAGTGTCATGTGTATCATGAGACTGTTTTCCTTGGTACCTATTACTGTATATGTCAGACAAGGAAGAATTCTATGTTGTGAAACCAGTTATCTTTGTTGTCTAGTATAGTATATGGTGGATGAAGTAAGAGTACTGTGAGGTGAAACAATTACCCTCTTTACTAACTATAGTAACCCTTGGCTGAGGGATGTTCCAAGGGTGGGGTTAATATGCACACATTAGAGTACCAGCTGTTTGTTTATTGACCATTAACCAATTCAGCACAGTTTTGGAGGATAAACTGAAACATCCTTCAACAACAATATGTAGTGGAGGGCACTATGATGAAGCCCTCTGATCAACAGTAGTGGCAAAGAGCTGAGGAAGGGGGCCTTGTGGAGTGGCTATCGGTTGGTGGTGGCTATGATCCTGACAAAGGATGTAGGTCCAGTGTAGGGGGGTCTCCTGGAGAGGCCAGCGCGGTGAGTGGGCACGATCCTGGTGAAGGGGTGAAATGGCACATCCGTTGGGTAGTGGCAGTCATTGTGGCCCAAAGCATAAGCTTGAGAATAAAAGGTGGTTGGTCTGAAGCCCAGAGCCGAACTGGGCATCAAGGGGCTGAGTAGTGACCTAAGTGCCCATCAGCAGAGGAATACAGGCACAGTGCTACATGGACACATGACGGTGGAGACACAACTATGTAGAAGCCTGCAACAGGCATAGTGTTATGTGGACACATGAATGTGCAGACACAAGTAAGTAGGTGCCTGCAACTGCAGTGTTGTTAGCCACAACCTGCATGCCACATATCAATTTGTGCCCTCAGATGATATGGTGGCTGCAGGAGGCTTGGTGATAAACTGCTCAATGACTCTTCTGTTGACAAACAACCTCCTGAGGTAAGGCAGAGGCCATGCCTCACCAACAAAGCATATCCACAAGTGTGGTAACCAGACACACTATGCCAGCTTACATGCCGCAAAAATAAAATTTACAATCTGAATATTCAGTGTCAGTTTATTAATAACCAAAAAGAGAACAATTAAGACACCTAAAATTTAATACAAGTTTAATGAGGAAACTGCTGGCAGGAAAGAATATTTGTATAATGAAAGAAAATAAAATACAGTTAATGTCAGGAACAACATCATAAAGAAAGGATAGAATATCCAGGAAAATATAGAAAAAAAGTCTTAACACAAGAGCTTTTCTTTACAAAAAGTGAAATAAGCAAGTTCTTAGTCATAATGGAATAAAAAGCTCCAAATATATCATAAGACAGCAAAGTCTTGAAACTAATCATTTAGCAAAGATAAAATTAGCAACAAAATAAATGAAAAGCACTGAAATTCACTATCAAATCACATTAAAGCATACCAAGTTACCAACTCTAGTAGCTTACCACAAGCTATGAATCTGGTGTCTCACATCAAAGATGAAACTTAGAAATTCATCAATGTACAACATAGCAAGAAATGTATATTTTAGGAAACGACAAGAGCTTTGAGATAACAGAAGCAGTAGCTATATCCACAACTGCAGAGAAATGGTTTAGCGACATCCTGGGGGAAGGTAGGAGATCAGGTACTGGTGGAAGTAAAGCTGTGAGGGCAGGACATATGTCATGCTTTGGTAATTCATTCGGTAGAACACTTGCCCATGAAAGGCAAAAGTTGTGAGTTTGAGATTTGGTCCACGACACAGTTTTAATCTGGCAGGAAGTTTCATATCAGCTCACACCATACTGCAGAGTGGAAACTTTGTTCTGGAAACATTCCCCAGACTGTGGCTAAGCCATGTCTCTGCAGTATGCTTTCTTCCAGGAGTAGTAGTCTTACAAGATTCACAGGAGAGCTTCTGTGAAGTTTGGAAGGTAGGGGATGACGTACTGGCAGAAGTAAAGCTGTGAGAATGGGTTGTGAGTCATGCTTGGGTAACTCATTTAGTAGAGCACTTGCCCATGAAATGTGAAGGGCCTGACTTAGGGTTTCGGTCTGGCAACAACTTTAATCTGCCAAGAAGTTTCAAACCCTAATCTTCCTTTCACTTATTTAAAACAATACAATGTTGAATATGCTTTAGTTAAAAAACAACTTTTACACAATAACCCCATATATGAGTGCACACACACACACACACACACACACACACACACACACAGTTCAGTTCACAAGCTGCATTGTGCATTGCTACAACCAAATCTATACCTTAACTGAATCAGAGTATGTTTTCCTGGAGGAGAATATAAAGAACACTGCTAATTTTGAGATTATTTACAATGTTTATTCATTAGTCATTCCATTCCATGAACCTTCTCAATATTAAAAATGTTTGCTCTTACGATTAATTGAATACAATATTTTTTTATAATCCCAGATTAAGGGTCAAGCTATCTGGACCCTCACTATGCAAGAGTTATGACACATTAAACTACGTAAAAAATTTAACTTAATGTAGTGCTCAGTGAATATCCAATAATTACAAAAATGGGTAAACTAAATTGTTCACTTACATTAATGTGACTACCATCTATGTCCTATGTCAATGTGGAATAACCACTCACAGATAGCAGGTGGCAGCAATGACAGTGGAGATTATATAAAGTATGTCAGGGGACATTGGAAACAGTGCAGTTGTTAATGTAGTTTAGAAATGGAGCAATTAGTCTGATGTACAAGAGAGTGTGATCATTGGCTTTTGGGCCAAGGGTGGAAGCATTTCTCTAATGGCTAAGTTTGTAAACTGTTAGTGTGCTACCATGGTTAAAGCATACTGTGCATACATTTTTGACTGCTTGACAAAGGTGTGCCTGTGGCATCAAGGGTGCTGCTGAAGTAGGAGCGTGTGTGTATGCACAGGAGGGAGGCAGGGAGGGGGGTAGTTTAGAGGGTCCTTTGCCATTTTTTTCATATATGTGCCAGTGTCACATCCTCATATGATTATGTCACTATGGGGTATTTAACAGGGTGAATGAAAAATCATAAATCCCTTTTGATGCCTTGCATCAGGTGAAAATTTCTGCAAACGGTTTTGTGTGTGTTGGGGCTTATGGGTGCCCAATGTCGAGGTCATCAGCGCCCTGACACATATTAAAAGGAACGAATGTGGACAGACCTAATAAAAATGAAGCACACACACAAAGAAAGCAGGAAAAGAAGGAAAATGTTGCATAAGAAAGTAAAACGTAAGGAAAGGGAATACGTAGCAACAAGAATGCCACAGGAAATTGTCATTGGCTGGCCACTTACATAAAATATGGGCGAGCTTGTCACACAGTGAGCAAATTAAGATCCTCTCCCTAAAATCTTTGTAAAAACATTTGGCATGGCACAGAACTTTAATACTGTAACCACATTCGTCCGAGTGTTGCCTAAAAGAGATGGCAGGTCCACTGGCAAGTCAGCCGCGGCTCGCTGGTCATAAAATAAAACACAGTCCAATAAAACGTGATGCCCAGTGACCTGGACGCCACAAGCACCACACATTGGAGGATCCTCTCGCCGGAGCAGGAAGCCATGCATCATAGGGCTGTGGCCTGTCCGAAGCCGAGTGAGGAGAACCTCCTCCCATCGATGGGGCTGAAGGGAAGTACACCACACACGCATTGTGGGCTTGACCATATGGAGCTTATTGTCAGTCACTTCCAGCCACTCAACCTCCCACCGATGCATGACTCGTGAGCTCAACAGCAAGGTGAGTGCGTGCAGAGGGATAGCACACTGAGATACTTGTGGATTGAGACACGCCTCCTCTCCTTGGCTGCGAGATCTGCCCTTTCATTCCCAGCAATGCTGACATGCCCCGGAACCCAGCAGAAAGCCACCACCCTCCCAGTCGCTGTAGTTGGAGGAGGGCATCCTGGATGGTCTGGACTATTTTATCTGCTGGATACAAACGTTGCAATAAGTGAAGGGCACTTAGGGAATCGGAACAGACAAGAAATTTAGGACAGGAAGAATGTCTCATCTGCTCCAGTGCCCACAAGATCGCAGACAACTCTGCATCAAAGACAGTAAAAGCCTGAGGCAGTCGGATCTTGAGGACATGATCCGGAAATACAACAGAGCAACCAACGGAATCCCCTTGTTTCGACCCATCCATAAAAACAGCTACATAGTCGTGGTGCTCATATAAAGTGGCAGAAAATGCTGCATTAGAAACGGTGGCAGGAGTGCAATCTCTCTTGTACTGCAATAAATCTAAAATCACTCTGGGCCTCTTCAGTAACCAGGGGGGCAGGTGAATAAGACCCAGGAGTTGGGGTTGAACAGACTCCACACTGAGGGACTCTAGCACACGTTGCACACGGATCCCAAACGGCAACGTAGCCCAGGGACGATGGGAAGAAAGGCAGTGCAGAGGTGAATGAGCTACAATATGGTGAGCAGGTGAGGTTGGAGCTGCAAGAAACTTACAAGCCTGGCGGACCAGCAGGAGCTGCCACCGGATGGTAAGTGGCTGTTCCCCAGCCTCAGCACAGAGGCTAGGTATGAGACTGGTCTGATAATCACCCGTGGCCAGTAGAATCCCAGCATGGTGGACAGCGTCAAGGATCTGCAAATAAGACGGCCTCGCCGACCCATACACTGTGCACCTGTAGTCCAGCCGTGAACGCACAAAAGCCCGATAAAACTGAAGGAGACGCGCCCTGCCCGCTCCCCAAGACCTGTGGCTGAGGCACTTGAGGATGTTCAGTGCCTTCAGGGTTCTGGCTTTCAAGTCCTGTGGGTTTGGCAGCCATGAGAACCTGGAGTCAAAAACTAGGCTCAGAAACCGAACTGTGTCTGTAAAATGTAGGACAGTACCCCCCATACGCAAGGCAGGCAAAGTAAAAAGACGACGAGAACGATTAAAATGAACACAAACGCACTTATCGGCAGAAAACCGAAAACCCGTTTTTGCAGCCCACTCCTCTAACCGCCGCACTGTTAGCTGCAACTGACGGCTCACGGTTGCAACACTGGAGGAGGAACAGAAAACAGCAAAGTCGTCCACAAATAAGGAGCACTGTACTGGACTCCTCACTGTAGACGTTATACTGTTGATGGCTATGGCAAAGAGGGTAACGCTTAAAACACTGCCCTGGGGGCACCGTTCTCTTGCTCAAAGCGATCAGACAATGTGTCACCAACTTGGGTTTGAAAAAACTGCTGAGACAGGACAGACTGAATGAAAATGGGCAGGCGATCACAGAAGCCCCATTGACACAGTTGTGCAAGAATACAGTGTCTCCAAGTAGTATCATATGCCTTACTGATGTCAAAGAAGATAATGATACAGTGATGCCCACGGAGGAAAGCCTGCTGAATAGCCGCCTCTAGGAGGGTCAGGTTGTCGACCGTGGACCGAAATTTTCGGAATCCACACTGAGAGCGGCTAAGGAGCTGCGTGGTTTCTAACAGCCAGACCAGACGACGGTTAACCATCCGTTCCAGGGTCTTTCCGACACAGCTCATTAAGGCGATACTCCGATAACTACTGGGACATGTGCGGTCCTTTCCTGGTTTGAGGAGAGGGATGAGAATTGCCTCCCTCCACGAGGTGGGGAACACTTCTGTCTGCCATATGAGAGTAAAACATTCGAGGAGGATTTCCTTTGACGCCGCTGGCACATGTCGAAGCATGGAGTACCAGATGTGGTCGTGACCTGGTGTCAGAAGTCTCAGTAAGAGCCGATTCAAGTTCCCACATAGAGAAAGGGCAGTTGTAGGCCTTAGAACTGTTCGACCGAAAGTCCAAGTTTGCTCTTTCGACAGTCGCACGGTAGCGACGAAATGCTGGATCCTGGTTTGCAGTGGCAGTACTTTGTGCAAAGTACTCTGCCAGCGTCTGAGCAATGGCTCTGGGTGTCGTTTGGAGGCATCCCTGGTCCAGGACTGCAGCTATTGGTAAACGGTTGCGTTTACCGCCGGAAATCCTCCAGATGGCTTCCCATACTTTTGTGGAACAAGTGGAATGGTTGATGGAGTCCAGGAACTCCTGACATGACCTTTTCTTGCTCTCTTTAATGACACGGCGTGCCCTGGCTCTCGCGATTCGAAAGGTGGTAAGACTGACTGCTGTTGGGCGGCATTTAAATTGTCGAAGAGCAGCACGCCTGTCCCGGATGGCTGAACGGCACTCTTCCGTCCACCAAGGCACAAGGTGCCGCTTAAGAGGGCCAAAAGACTTTGATATGGACAGGTCAGCAGCATGGTGGATCACAAGTGTGATGTGATCCACCCATTCCTGTACGCTGTTGCGGCGGTCAAAGACAGCCAACCGACTGAATAGTGGCCTATTAGCCCTGCCAATCATCCACGATGGCGCCCTCTGCTCCAGCAATACACCATCCGGGAGATGAATGCGGATGGGGAAGTGATCGCTGGAATGAAGGTCGTCAGTGACCTTCCAGTGAACAGAGTTGGTGATGGTTGGAGAGCAGAAAGATAGGTCAATGGCTGAGAATGACCCAATAGCAGCAGAGAAATGAGTCGGAGTACCAGTGTTGACGATGCACAACACTTGAGATGTCAGGACGCTCTCAAAAACTCGACCTCGAGCGCATAGAGAAGTGGAGCCCCGCAGGACGTGATGGGCATTGAAGTCGCCCAGGAGGAGAAATGGGTGGGGGAGTTGTTCGATAAGATCAGTGAGAGCATCTACGTTCACTGTATCCAGAGGAGGTAAATAAAGGGAGAAAACGGCAGGCCTCCGAAGTGAATGAATTTCAACTGCAGCTGCTTGAAGGTCAGTATCCAGGGGGAGAGCAGAGGAGTGGTGGCCATTATTGACAAACACGGTGACACCGCCTTTGGCCCTTTCCCCAGTCAGGTCATCCTTGCGATATAATGTATAGCCCATAGTGCAGGAGCGTCAGATGGTTTTAAATGTGTTTCCTGTAAACACAAGCACAGTGGGCGTTGCTGTGTTATGAGTTTCAGTTCCTCCACATGTGTCTGGAATCCATTTACGTTCCACTGTTTAATGGGAGCCATCTATCAGGGTGGGAGTACCTTCATCTTCACTTTATGTCGGGGAGGAGAGCCCACAACAGGTGGAGGCTCAGTTTTGGGGCGAGATGATTGCCCCAGTGTGACATCAAACTCCATCACCTCTGAAGAGGAGTCGAGAGAGACGTTAGAGAGAATAACATCAACATCAGCAGACTGTATAACTACAGTCTCCTTCAGCGGGCGAGTTTTGACCTTTGGCTTTGGCTTAGATTTTTTGGTCTGAGGTGGCATTGGAGCCAAAACCTCAGAAGCAGTAGCGAGTGTAGCAGCGCTGGGCAGTGCACAAGACTGGACCCGGGAAGAGGCAGGAAGGTCCATGATGTCCGCTACCAGGCCTGGTCAGAAGGCCGGGGGGAGCAGCAGGCTGCACAGGAACTGCAGCAGCACACGTACATTGACAAACGCAGTTGCTAGTGCTGACAGTAGCAACCTCCGTTTGTGTAGTGGCATCAGTTTTCAAGACTGGCTGTTTCATAACGGAAGAAAAGGAGGCAGCGAAAGTGGGCGGCTGCATAGACTTGTATATTTTCTTTGCCTCGCCATACGGGATGCGTTTTGTGGTTTTAAGCTCCTGGATCTTCCGTTCCTCAAGGAAAACTCTGCACTCCCTACTCCACACAGGGTGATCCCCAGAGCATTTGACACACTTGGGAGGAGAGGAGCAACCAACTCCCTCATGGGTGGCTTTACCACATTTCCCGAAAGTGGCTTCCCCTCTACAGCCGAGAGTAGTGTGTCCAAAGTGTTGGCATTTAAAACACCTCATGGGGTTGGGGTAATAAGGCCATACATTGAGATGTAGGAAACTTGCCTTCACATGCTCTGGCAATTTGATGCTGTTAAAAGTAAGGATAAATGAGTCGGACTTCATGAGAGCACCATCCACCCGTTTCATAACGTGTTGCACGTCGACAATTCCTTCCCGGGACCATTCAGCTTTCAGTTCGTCTTGAGGAATGTCAACGAGATCTCTGCAAGTCACAACACCTTTGATTTAGTTCAAGGTGTTGTGAAATTCAGTCTCTATGGCAAACTCCCCAAGAAATTGTGCGTTCTGAAGGTTCTTGACTTGCTGGAAGTTAGATGTTTCAACCAACAAAGTTCCATTCCGCAAGCGCTTGACAGATGTTTAGGTGCCAGCAATGCCTTCTAAGCCTTTCTGTATATAAAATGGTGAAACTTTATCGAAACTCCCCTCTTTTCTTTTAATTATAAGAAACACGTTCTGCAAAGCAGTTTGCATTCTGTTACCAGTAACTGAATCAGGAGGGCTGGCTACACGAGCCCTCTTGTTGGATTGGGTGTTAGAACCTACCATCGGCCCACCCTTTCCACTGGGAGGAGAAGGATAAAAGTTCGAGGGTTCCATCTCGGTCCCACGAGCAGCTAGGGAACTAGAAGTCCACCTAGACAGAGTCCCGCATGCCCAGGTAAGCCTTATACAACTGAGGTGCGGCAGGTCCCCCAGAGGTTGCCCGCTAACGACTGTTTCACCTCAACAGCCATGCATCTCATCAGCGCGCAGCACACCTTGAGATTGAGGGGTTGTTTATAGAGGTTTATTCCATCCTTGCGATCCGGGCGGTCAAGCCAAGATCCCCATTCCCTGAGACACACAACATTCCACCGCCGCGCCGCACGGTGGTCGCTGAAGTATGCCCAGAGCTTACGGGGACAGGGCACTGGCGGCGCTTACCAGTCCCCAGCTCAGGAACCAAAGGATCGCCAAACCCGTACCCAGCAAATGAATGCTGAGCCCCTGGGGGCTCAAACGGTTTTGAATGCCCTCCAGTGGTCCCTCCCTGTATATAAAACAAAAAAAATTGCAGTGCTGGGCGGTGCTGTTCTGATCTCTGTCGTCAAGAGAAATAATGAGACGTGACGACCTTCCCATCCCATGACAGAATTGTGGTGAGATTTGGTGCTAGTGTGACGTTATTCACCCACTTTCCGCGACACACGATCTTCTAAGCGCTGCCCTTTTTTCGCACATGTTGACGCCTTGCCGTTTGAAGCATCACCGAGTCCGCGGGTGACGCTGCAGACCGCCACGCTTTTGCACCGTTTCAGAGGAACGCTGTAGGCAACTTTGAGCCACATTAGAAACGTCTGCTTTGCAATGGGGAAAATGTCGGTGGTCCAAAAAGCACCCCTTAAAATGTTTGCGCAGTGTAATAAGCAGATTGGAAATAGCAAGGAAATCATTTCTGAAGAAGAGGCCTATATTTACATCGTATGGTATATAAGCTTAGATGTTAGGAGGTATTTTCTGAAGGTATTTGTCCGGAGTGCTGCCTTATACAGTGGTGAAACGCGGACGATATACAGTACAGACAAGAATAATATAGAATTATTTGAAAGTGGGTGCTACAGAAGAATGCAGAAGATTAGTTGGGTAGATCGGATTACTAATGAAGATGTACTGAATCGAATGGGAGAGAAAGAAGTTTATGGCTCAAACGGATTAAGAGGAATTATCATTAAATGTTCAAAAATGGTTCAAATGGGTCTGAGCACTATAGGACTTCACTACTTAAACCTAACTATTCTAAGGACATCACACACATCCATGCCCGAGGCAGGATTCGCACCTGCGACCGTAGCGGTCGCGCGGTTCCAGACTGTAGTGCCTAGTACCGCTCGGCCACCCCGGCCGGCCTTTAAATGTTCATTTATTGTTATAGTTCATGTTTATTATTCACTCTTTATTCAGTGAAGTCTGTATCCCAACCTTTTCTATTGTTTTGTGAGTTGGACAATGTTATTCTGTATAATCTTTGATGTTAGGCAAGGTGACTGGACACTAGATGTTAGGTACTAGATGCATGTTTCTAGCTCTGTTTCCGTCTAAAATGTCTGTTCGGGATCGGCTGTCACAAAATTTTGGCAATGGTTGTCCCCTTTACATCTGACAACGCCTAATTTTTTTAGTATTTTATTCGCTTATTTGAGATAAAAATGGTGTGAAATCACAAAGGAAAGACAAACGGAGCAGACGTTGCTCCAAATATAATTTTTACAGAAGTGCAAAAAGGGGGATTATATCATTTATCAAACTTAGGTATGGTACTGTGAGAAAATTCTCCAAGATCAGATGTAAGATGAACAGACTGTTCGGCCTTTCATTGCTGTTGGTTGTTCTCTATACTGAAACATTATTTTTTTGATGTCGACAAGAACGAATTAAAGCAAATATGTTCTTTAGTCTGCTCATGTTCACTACGGTTAAACGCTGAAAGAAATCGAATCTTTTGTAATGATCTTTGCTCGGAAAATATACTAAGACTCAAAAGTGCGCGCAAGCCACCTCCTGTAGTGAAACCTTTACCAGATGCTGACGATAGGAAAATATCCATTGACGGAAAAAAAAATCGCAACACCAAGAAGGACTTGTGCGACATAACGAATCTTGGTAGGCGTGTTTCTACATCTGAATGACGATGTCTCTTTAGATATTAAGAACGACACGTAAGAGTGACGCGAATGGCGCCAATATGAGCATGCATATCAGGTTTGCTTTAAATACGCGCTTAACGGTCGTACCATTATTTACCTTTGAGATTGGACATGGTGTCTTGATGTTAGTCAAGAATTCTTTTACGGCGATAATGATGGCATTACGTAGTGTGAACGAGTCGTGTAATAGGGATACAGAAGCTGAATGTTCCTTCCGTGATATTGCCAGAACACTTGGCAGGAATGTAGCCACTGTACATGATCACTGGCAACCGTCATCACGCGAATGTATGATAGGAAGAGGACTGGTCTCCAGACAGCCCCGTAGCATTACCGAGAGGGAAGGTCATTGTGTACAGCATATGGTTGTGGCGCATCGTACTGCATCTGCAGCAGTAGTTCGAGCAACAGCTGGCACCACAGTGACACAACGAACAGTTACAAATCGCTTCCTACAAGGACAGCTCCGAACCAAACGCCCTGTAGCGTGCATTCCTCTCACCTCACACCACCACCAGCTTGCTGTTCACGCAGCCAAGCGACCCTGCCAGGTTCCGCGCCGTGTAGGACTGGCATTATTATACTGTGGTCATTTGCTAAGCGCGATACACACGCTGGCAACTACGCTTCCCTCTACTCGCTCCGTTCTGAACTGTCAAAAGTCGCAACTTATTTTAAACGCTCTAAAGACAAATTTATTCCCGAAATTTCATTACTTCACTATTAATTATTTTTTGGTGTTGTGGCTTTTTCCGTCTCTGTAGAAAGAAATGTCGACCAAAACAGAAATGCTACATTTTCAAAAGATTCACCAGTTAAAAAACAGCTTAAAGAAATATTTGTAAATACAGTTAAAAATAAATGGAATGTCTAATTGGAAAACAACCGAAAATTACGCAAAAATAAGAAAGAAAGTAAGTAGAGGGACGAACCAAAAATTGAAATTAGTGAACTAGAGGATAACAATAACTGTTTCTGCTTAGTGGTCTTGAATAATCATCTAATAGTGAAGCTAAGGAAAAATGGATCTAGTTTACAGAAGGTAGGATGTGAGATCATGATTTATATACCCCAGGCTCAATTAACTTTTATACATGTCAAAAATGAGAGTGTGCGCTCGAAAGTGAGTAGGTTCACACAGTACCTTACGTTAAATATTTACTTATATTAGCGTACCACTTTAATATCAAATTGGTCGTAAATATATACTTGTCCTTTATCAAATAATTGTTTCATTTTCTGTTCTTAATACAACCTTTGTTTAATGAATGCACCGTGCAAAAAATTAAAGGCCCACTTTTTCGAAAACTCGTAGGTGTCTCCCATTACAATACAAAAAGTTTGAAATTTCGCTCAAAGGCACCTAAATCCTTGATCTGTAATGATGCAAAAGCGTGGCGCCCTGCAAAATTACACTCGGGCACAGGGAGGTGCCGACATAGCAAAAAGAAGACCGGGGCTCAGAAGTTCATGTGAGGTGTCAGGTGGGTTAATGTTGTCACATTGGCGGAAAACTTCGCCTCAGTTCTGGCCAGTGTCATTGTGGACGTGTCCAGGGCCACCGACTTATAAAAAATATTGAGGGGGCGGGGGGCGGGGGGGGGGGGGGGGCATATGGAGGTGTCTTGCCCTGGGAAATTTTCTAAATTTTAGACGAAAAATACTCAGTTTCAAAGTTTTTAAAAGTATTTTATAGTCATATGATCAGTGAATATATAGCTCTTAAAAGACTGAAATTATATTTAAATAAACCCTAAACTATCATTAAAAGAATAAAACATAAAATATCGCTGTCGCACAGTAATAGTACTTTGATAAATAAGTGAAATAGCTAATTTAAGCTTACTTTAAATAAGGCTCAGGGTTCATTAAATAAAAACAATATCTCAAAGTCAATAATACAGTTAATAATATTTTCAGTCAAAAATATGTAAATAGCGGGTTTTAATTGTGTCTTACACCCTAAAAATATTGAAGTATTTGAAAATAACTTATACAGTACTATAGTAATACAGTACTAAACTAGTACTAATATTTCGAAACTGAAAATTTAACATTATGTATGTTTTTAACTCTCTATTTTATAAAGATTTTTAATATTGCTCTAAATGCCATTATTAGGGCTAGTGTGTCGACTGTCTGACTGGATTACTGAATATGAAGTCGTTGATGACTGGTTCGATATCCAATTCATCCAAAACATCTCGGAGGGCACGAAGAACAGCCAAGTTGTTCAACCGCTGATCGGAGATATGAATTCAGACATCCAAGGCCGCTGTTGCTGTCGTGATTGGAACTACTTGGAGAAGCTTAATGCACTTAACTACTTCACATAACATTTCTCCAACTGCAGTTTCTTGAGTAACATACTTTCTTACATCACGCATGTTTTTAAAGACCAGTTTTTTATGGGATATCGACTAGCATATTCAAGTCTAAGCGCAGTCTCTAAATGTCTAGGTCATTTCTGAAAAACTCAGTTGATTTTTCCAGATTTGTTTCACCTGTGTTTACTAAAAGCAAGCACTCTTGTTCAACTGCAAAGGCTTGTTTGAGTTCAGTTGAAGCAAACCACTCAGTAATGCAAGACTGCACCGTTTCACTAACTTCAACGTAAATAGTTCTGTAGTATTCCTTTGGGGTTTTGAAAGTGTGTGGTGAGCTGGCTTCATTGTCTTCATGCTTCTTTGGTATACTTCGATTTCGAGGAAGTGAAGGATCATCAACCTGTGAAGGCTTTTCTTTGAAACACAATTCCCAAAAGTGTTGAAAACTATCACGCCTTCCATTCAATAAACAAATCAAGCCCTCATATATTTTTTCGATATCAGCAACACTTAGATGAGGGTATTGAATTTTTTCATTGACATCGTCTGATAGGTTCATTGAATGGCAATAAAGACGTAAAAAGAAATAATTCTTGAATTGCAACATTGACTAAAGGTAGCCAGCACATTTGTAACCTGCCTCTGTATTGTCCTCTGCAGAAAATGTTTAAAAAAACGCTAGATGTTCTTCAAAGTTTTTCAATATTCTCAAGACACTAGAAGCTCACATAGTCCATCGAGTCGGGCAAAGGGGTCATAGACCAGCTTGGGCATTGGCGCTCTCACACCGTACGCTTCTGAAAAGTCCCATCCTTTTGTTGGATTCCCTTACAGTGTTTATTAAGTCCCTGGCCAAAGCCATAATATCCCTCATAGACGCAAGACTGTCTACAACTGCCAAGTTTAAACAATGAGCAGTGCAGTGCACATAACGTGCTTTTGGTTGTATATCCAAAACCACCTTTTTTTAGTCCTTTGAACTTACCTCTCATATTCGAGGCACCATCATAGCACTGTCCTCGTAAGTTACCCATTGACAAATCAAGTCGAGCAAAAACGTCTTTTAAAATACTAAACAGAGTTTGTGAATCAGTGTTGGGGTCTCATATAAACCAATAAAGTCTTCTTTGATGATTAAGGAATCATCGACAGTACGAATACAAAATGACACTTGTTCGTGAATTGAAGAATCACTAGTTTCGTCAACCACAATAGAAAAATGTCCACTCTTCTTGATTGAAGCCGATACCTTTCTCAACACAGGCTTCTCTGGTAGATCGATGATCTAATTCTGAATATAGTGGGATGTCCACTTATATCCCGAACGACCTAACCAATCTTTAAACTCAGGTATATCATTGTTTTGGAGTTCCAAAAATTGAAAAAAAATTGACTTTATATCTTCATGCCCTCCAATTGCTAGTCCTTGTCGGCATAGAAATTGCATGGTAGTAAAAATTGTCTCAAAAGCTAAACGGACTTTCTTCATAACACAATCAAGCTGTTCATTCAATTGGGAGGCCACACTTCGGTTAGTGACAGAATTTAGTTTCAGAATACCTTCTTAATGCGTAAACATGTGTTTTCATGGAGGCGGAATTTTTCCAAAGCCTTTTTCCAGTTAGAAAACCCCATGGAAGTAAATGTATCTTCTTTTTTTTTTTTGAAGAAAATTGTAATAGATTTTTAGCATTTGCCTCTTTTCAGGTTTTGCAAAAAAAATTTTCGATGGATGCTTCATATTCTAGCCATGTATATTTGATCAACCAAGACTTCTGAAATGATCTCCCCTTACTAGATTGTCCAGGTTTTGGCTGTGAACGGTTCTCGCCTGAAGATGACGAAGCAATTGACGACACATATTGTTGGAGGTTGACTTGCAGTATCATCAACTTCCAAACGCGCCTTTTTGGCAACAAATTTATCCATTGCAAACTTATTTCACAATACACTAAGCGACTAAAGTAAACGAATAAAATATAGTCATGTAAAGTTGGCCACTAGACACTAAAGTCGGAACACTAAACACGTCTGCAGCGTGCACTGAACGAAACTATCCACACTGAATGGCAGCAGGGTGGGCTTTATACAGCCGCGGCGTCGTAATGTCTCGAAGCTTCAAGGCAACGTGAGGCGGAGGGTTCCAAGCACTTCTGCTCCCGTCCTTTTAATGTCACCGCAGCCGCAGCGCTGGCCCACCGGCGCCAGACCTTACCCAAAGATTAGCGCAGCGGGACAAATTCTAAGAGTGCCCGCAGCACCGTATCACTATCATGATTCACACCGCTCGTTTTCAGTTAACCTGCTTACTACCATAATAATTATTTGTTTTAACTCATTACTGAATATTTTTTAAAAGGTAACTATCGACAAACAAGGACAATAAAAAATTCCAATATAATTTTGTGATTTTACAAACTATAATATAGCTAATAATTTTCTTAAATTATTGGGGACTTTGCCGCCCCAAACGAATTTTTAAGGGGGCTCGGGCCCCCTCAGCCCCCATGGAGCCGGCGCCTGTGGACGTGTCGAACGGTGATAAGGTGGTCACATTTTACCACTTGTTTTGTCCACCTGCTAAGCTGGGTGGTAACGTGTTTGCTCACATGCACTGGGCCCGGGTTTCATCCCCGATCAGGTTCGAGATTTTCTGCGCTCGGATACTGGGTGTTGTGTTGTCCACATCATCCTTTCATCCTCATCATCAGTCACAAGACGCCTAATGTGGCGCCGACTGGCACTTGGTGGCCAAACCCGAATGGGACATCCAGGACAACAATACCATGCGATCACTTCATTTCATCCCTTGTTTTAAAACCTCTGCGATTGAGTTTAGAAGCGTGGCCGAGAAGAACACTTCACACACCACCTCTCTGTATCGACACAAGAATTCCACAGGCAGTGGCATAAAAGCCATTAATGAAATCTTCCCCTCTCTTGGGGCCTTCATTCCCACACTTTTCGCGTCGAAAGCGACAGTTTGCAGAGCTATTAACAACAGTACTACATTCGTGGCAATCTTAGCTCCTGCTGTCTCCTACCCCCTCCTCTGTACGATTCACCCATTCCCTAAGGACACCGGTGGACTGCAACCCAACTGAATGCAACAGCTTTGTTACAGGGTAGAACTACTATTAGGGACCCCAGTTCCCAGAACCCCTGAAGATAGACGTTGGATGTGGATATTGTCTCACAGACACAGGCCCATCAGAGATGTCACTAAACCCGTCCAAAGATGTTAACAGCCATGCATGAGCAACGCCTATTAGATGGAGGGGTTCTGACAGCTGATCAGTTCCAATCATTCCACAAGGAAGGAGCTACACGGCTAGTGTTGTCTGTAGTTCAACCGTGCATAGACGGTCAATACCGTGGTTCGATCACATCCGCATTGTTACTTTGTGCCAGGATGGGCTCTCAACAAGGGAAGTGTCGAGGCATCTCAGAGTGTACCAAAGCTATGTTGTGCAGACATGGAGGAGATACAGAGAGACAGGAACTGTCGATGACATGGCACTACTGCAGTGGTTGACCGATACCTATGGATTATAGCTCAGAGGAACCCTGACAGCAGCAATGCCACCATGTTGAATAATGCTTTTCGTGAAGCCATACGACGTTGTGTTACGACTTAACTGTGCGCAACAGGCTGCATGATGTGCAACTTCACTCCCAACGCCTATGGCGAGATCCGTCTTTGCAACCACGACACCATGCAGCACGGTACAGATGGGTCCAACAACATGCCGAATGGACAGGTCAGGACTGGCGTCACGTTCTCTTCACCAGTGAGTGTCGCTTATGCCTTCAACCAAACAGTCGTTGGAGACGTATTTGGAGGCAACTTGGTCGGACTGAACACCTTAGA
This sequence comes from Schistocerca americana, assembly GCF_021461395.2. Classification (NCBI taxonomy): domain Eukaryota; kingdom Metazoa; phylum Arthropoda; class Insecta; order Orthoptera; family Acrididae; genus Schistocerca; species Schistocerca americana. Next base: position 156,011,552 of record NC_060119.1, on the reverse strand, counting down.
CACACTTTCCAGTGAGTGCAGCAAAGTGGAGGTTCCCTGCTGTTTTGGGGTGGCATTATGTGTGGCCGACATACGCGACTGGTGGCCATGGAAGGCGCTGTAATGGCTATATGATACATGAATGCCATCCTCAAGCCAATATAGCTACTAAATCAGCAGCATATAGGCTAGGTATTCGTCTTCATGGACGACAATTCGCGCCCTCATCGTGCATGTCTTGTGAATGTCTTCCTTCAGGATAATGACATCGTTTGACTATAGTGGCCAGCATATTCTCCAGACATGACCAGATCATGCCTGGGATAGATTTAAATATTTAAAAGGGCTGTTTATGGATGGCGTGACCCACCAACCATTAAAAAAATGTTCAAATGTGTGTGAAATCTTATGGGATTTATCTGCTAAGGTCGTCAGTCCCTAAGCTTACACACTACATAACCTAAATCATCCTAAGGACAAACACACACACCCATGCCCGAGGGTGGACTCGAACCTCCACCGGGACCAGCCACACCAACCACTCTGATGGATCTACATCGAATCGCCATTGAGGACTGAAACAATCTGGACCAACAGTGCTTTGATGAACTTGTGGATAGCATGCCATGACGCATACAGGTGTAGCTGTCACAGCCAAATGACGACGTTGGCGTGTGGCGGAGGAATGTTGGATGTGGATGTAAACTGTCAGGATGCGCCGTACTAAAACTTGGCCATGATCTTCAAGTGTTTTATTATTCCCAGCTACAGTGCCAGATTCCTCTCTGTCCACGTCACAGGGTCCCGCAATGCCGAGGACGCCACTTTGCTGTCTGCAAAACAGCTTGTTGCGGAATGGATACCTCAGTGAGCCATGCAACGTACTGCGGCGTGCCTGCCGTGTACAGCCGCAGTGTTTTGACGCCGTCAGGATGCGCTGGCAGGTGACTCAGTGGCCTTTGTCCCCGTTGCCTCAGCGCCACTCGCCAGGAGCTGCAGGGTGGCTCACTGCATGCTTCTTCGCCATCGTGGTTAAGATTGTGGGCGACAACAAGCGCCTGCGATCTGACAGCCAAATCTGCGGCCCTCACCTCAGGATACCTCCGGTGTGTGTTGGGAGCCAACAAGACTGCCCGCAGTAGTAAGCCATTGAGTGGCGCGCCACTGGCTGGCTACAGCCCCTGTGTTGGCCTCAGAGGGTCGAACCAGCGACCCATTGCGGACTGGAGTGCTTGTGCCCCATCTACTGCTGCGAGTAGCCGGTGGTGTGACACGCCGTGCCGTCCAGGAGAGCTGCCACACTTCAATTCCCTCGGTAAAAAACCTGGACCAATTTATAAGCGGCTGCGCGTCTCTGTTTTGCTAGTGCACTGCTCTGAGTCATGTACTCATAACACCTAGGCTGGGCCAGTGGACCCCTTCTGCCTGTAACCTGCGCCATGCAAACCATTGCGTTTACTCTTTTCAGTGGTTCTATGGCCCTGTGACCTCCATTCTACTTCATAACCACTGGTAAGCATAACTTACTGTCAACAGGCCCGCGCCTGACTGTAGCTTCTGCGCTCAGAAATATTGCACCGAATCTAACTTTTCCCTGTCTGAAACGGGGGTGCCACTACATAGGCATTCATCAATGTAAGAGACATGCTACTGGGTGTTAGAGGTACCAGTGTGTGCAGCAATCTGGACCACTACCTCTGAAGGTGTCGCTGTATGTTGGTACAAAGTATAATATGTGGTTTTCATGAGCAATAAAATTGGCGGCAATGATGTTTATGTTGATCTCTATACCAATGTTCTGTACTGGTTCCAGAACTCTCACAACCGAGGTGATGCTAAACGTTTTTTGATGTGTATACATCCAATGAAATGTGAACGTGATGCGATGCTGTAAAGTGAGTTTGTGTTTCGTCAGCCCTTCTGTGGCGTCATCTGGAGGGGATGCAACATTGACTGACATGCGTAAATAAAGTGGCAAAGGATCGATCTGAGACACCCAACCCCCGTGTCACCAGTTCGGCAACATCCTCAGTACCAGCCATGCACCTTCAGGGTGCTCTTACAAATGGAACTGTACGGAGACCACCAGTCCCTGAAAACTAGGCACCAGTGTGAAAGCCAACTATTTCGACGTTCCTGAGTGACGCCATGGAGGTCAACTAGCACACATGGCAGCATGTAGGCTCTAAGGGGTATCAAAAGGGATGCCCACCACACTGGCGACTTGAGTCAGCGACAGGCTGTCTGTGCACAGGCACATTTGAAAAGCGTGGAACAAAGGTGCTCGGGTGGTAATAGTGGTGTTGCCGAACTAGAGAGAGAGGGCAGGGGAAAGCGTGAAACAAGAGGGCTGAAAAAGGATAAATGCTCTTTGGTGCTTGGGATCACGCTCAGATTCCGTTCAGTGGCACATTTGAAAAGTGCGGAACAAAGGCACTCGGATGGTAATAGTGGTGTTGCCGAACTAGAGAGAGAGGGCAGTGGAAAGCGTGAAACAAGAGGGCTGAAAAAGGATAAATATTCTTTGCTGCTTGTGATCACGCTCAGATTCCGTTCAGTGGGTCTGAACAGTTTCTAGTGGCTCCGCCATGTATACCAGAGTAAAAATTACGGTCGCTCTACACTCCAAAGCCTCACTGTGTCCTTATCGAAGATCTTAGTCATCTGTGGGTTATCAGCAGTGTTGTAGGTGTCAAGATTGAAATTCTGATGGACAATGTGCTACAAACTGTCGTTTTCGAACGCCCCATGGCAAAAGGTGGTCCCACTGGCTCTCTTTATGCATCTCCAAGAACGTTACGAGTATGATATGATTTTGAGCAACGATGTGCCTGAAATGCAGGATCGTTGCTACATGTTATGTCATCTATGGGAGAATTGAAAAACTACACCCGATCTTTTTTACTATCATCGGTCTCGCTGATATCGCCGCCCCCCTCCAACACCACCAAAAAGCAATGTTTACAACAATGCAGATTTGCTGTTATACTTTTAATCAATAAACTGAGGCGACTAAACGTCCATATTTACTGTGGACAGTTCTCAGTTTTAATGCTTTTCCACAATTCCTTTAAAACTGATTGAGGAATACAAATGTCCACAATTTCTTATTTTTTCTCCTCAATTTTTGAACTTTCCCAAAATAATTGAAATAAGAATAATGTGCTGAAACTAAGCTGAATATAACAGTGCAACCAAATTTGCCATCAATTAGTTATTTTATTTACCTGCAAGAAAATGAACTCATAAAGGTGTGGAACTATACGTGTGAAAGAATTTTTCCTTGAATTTAGAAGTTGTACTAGTGGGAAAAATTCCGAAGCATCGGGCTGGGCCAGCTGCATAATCATGGTATTATTTCGTTTCTGTTTTAATTGAAATAATATGAGGTATAAATCTCATATTTTTCAGCATCCACTTCCTTGTGATTAAATTAATAAATGATGCATAGTTTTAATTTTGTCTTGAGAGTTATACAACTTTTATTAGCCGCCCCAGTAGCGTAGTGGCAAGGGCGTTGTTACAGTGGATACACCTGTTCCCGTCAGATCACCGAAGTTAATCGCTGTGGGGCGTGGTCAGCACTTGGATGGGTGACCATCCGGGCCGTCATGCACTGTTGCCATTTTTCGGGGTGCACTCAGCCTAGTGGTGCCAATTGAGGAGCTACTCGACTGAATAGCAGCAGCACTGGTCAGGAAAAACCATCATAACGACCCGGAGAGTGGCGTGCTGACCACACGCCCCTCCTATCCACATCCTCAGACGAGAATGACACGGCGGTCGGATGGTCCCGATAAGTCACTTGTGGCCTGAAGACGGAGTGCAGTAACGCAGGGATCTAGGAGATTTCCGTTTTCTTCTTAGTAGCAGCTGCTTTAGCTCAGAATTAAGTAGAGGCAATGAATTTACTTTTGTCAAAGAAAGTAATGACTGAAGCAATAAATCACTATGCTTTTGAAACCAGTTCAGTGTTTCATTTTTTCCTCTTTTCCATTTGATTCTCCTCTTTTGCTCAATGTTTTCACTGTCTGATTCGAAATTAATTTTTTCTGCCCTTTGCCGCCCCCAAAATACGTATGTCCGCCCTAGGCGGCCGCCTGCTCTTGCCTAATGGTAGAAACGGCTCAGCTGAACCATTATCTTCGACCACTCATAAAAAAACGGTGTCATTTCAACGCTGGGTACCGCTGTTCTGACCTCCATCACGAAGTCGTCCAAAGAGGGGGTGAAATGTTAGTAAAAGGGGGTGTGACGACCTTTCGATTGTGTGACACGTCTACGCTGGCGTCGGGCAGAACTGTGGTGAAATTTGGTGCCAATGTCACATCGTAATCCATCTCTCACATTACATGAGCTTTGTTTTCGCAAGTGTCGACATCTTGTTGTCTGAAGCGTCGCCTAGTCTGAGGGCGACGTTCTAGTGCGCCACGCGCTTGCACCAAGAAAGAGGAAGGCTGCAGGCGCATTCCAACCAAATTTCAAACTTCTGTGTCGCAATGGGAGACAAATTTGGTTTTTGTTAAAAGTGGCCCTTTAATTGTGTTGCACAGTGTAATTTTCTTCCCAACGTATATTACCAGAGACAATCAAGTCCACACCTGTGACAACTAACCCGGAGTTGGAGCTGGTTGTCACAAAAACTTAATCAGATAGAAAGTTTTCCTTCTAAAATGCCAAGTACTGCTATGACTTCAAATTTGTAGGATGCGTTGCCAAAGATGCATATTACGACATATACTAACGACAGAAAGTCAAACTGTAAACACTTCCGCTTCAAAAAATTAAAAAAAAGACCAAATTGTGATAACCTGACCAATTCTCGCCTAGTTTAAAACAATGTAATGACACAAACATATTTCGACGTTTGAAATATGAACGTACCAAAGCTGTACAATTTATTTGGTGTGGTAATTAATACACCTTGTTTCAAAAATTGATATTAAATGAAACACAAAAGTTTACTTAATACAGTTAATGATACATGATACGAACATCTCCAATAAAAAGAACTTCCAGGAGGAAATTTCTCTCAGCATCAAACACCCCCCCCCCCCCTCGGTCTGTCTATTAGCTAAATCATTCTCGAGAGAGAGGAAGAGGGTTGTCACAAAAACTTAATCAGATAGAAAGTTTTCCTTCTAAAATGCCAAGTACTGCTATGACTTCAAATTTGTAGGATGCGTTGCCAAAGATGCATATTACGACATATACTAACGACAGAAAGTCAAACTGTAAACACTTCCGCTTCAAAAAATTAAAAAAAAGACCAAATTGTGATAACCTGACCAATTCTCGCCTAGTTTAAAACAATGTAATGACACAAACATATTTCGACGTTTGAAATATGAACGTACCAAAGCTGTACAATTTATTTGGTGTGGTAATTAATACACCTTGTTTCAAAAATTGATATTAAATGAAACACAAAAGTTTACTTAATACAGTTAATGATACATGATACGAACATCTCCAATAAAAAGAACTTCCAGGAGGAAATTTCTCTCAGCATCAAACACCCCCCCCCCCTCGGTCTGTCTATTAGCTAAATCATTCTCGAGAGGAAGAGGGAGAGACAGAGAGAGAGAGAGGAGAGAGAAAATGAAAGCTGACACAAACATCTAAATATGGATTTGTTGAACTCATTACGATTCTACGTCAATTTACCTTAGTAAGAGATTACAGTATTGTCTCAAAGAATGAAACTGGCCATAGTTATGCCACGGAATCCTTTTCTGCCTTAGTTCTCAAGTGCTTCGTAGCTTTGTGTTACTAGTGTCAATTTAACTTAGAAATGTTAGGAAATAGAATTGTTTATGTCGATATCTGCTGTCTATTTACACATTGATTGCTTTCACTTACAAATGTTTGGAAATAGAATTGTTTGTATTGGTTTCTGCTGCCTATTTACACATTTATTGCATAGCTGCAAGTAAGATTTTGAAAGACAGATCGAAGGAAGGAAGGAACGAAGTATGAAAGGAAGAAAGAAAGGAAGATTAGAATTTAATGTCCCGTGGACAGTGAATTTATTAGAGACGGAGCAAAAGCTCCGATTATGAAAGGAGGGTGGAGGAAATCGACGTATTCTTTTCAAAGGAGCTATCCCAGAATTTGCCTGGACTGATCAGGGAAAACAACGCAAAACTGAAATCTGGAAGGCCGGACGCAAATTTGAACCTCCAGAAAGCGAATACAACGTGCTAACGACTGCACTAACTCGCTAGGTGTTCCGAAAGATAACCTGTTTTGTAATGAAATGTCGCTGCTCGACGGAAGTAGACGGTAAAATTCCATTCTTGTGTTCCGATAACAGATAGTAAGAGCAATTAATATCCGAGAAAGAGGTAACACAACAGAAACTTATTTATAGCAGATAACATCTATTAGAAAGAGCTTCGAACATCACTAGAGTTGCGAGATAATTAGACGCGGGGTACTAAGTTAATTCTTCGATTAAGAAATGAACTGCCAAGGAAATTTGATGAGCTCTGTTCGCTGAACCTGAATCGTAGTACAGGCGTTCGATGGAGTACTCGACAACCAGCGACAGTGACAAATAAACATAATACTCGACGTTAATCTTTTAGTTTATGGTGCACACAGGCAAGAATATTAAGATATAACTAGAACAGTTTGTTCATGGCCCTGAAAATCGTGTTTTAAAGTGATTTTCGTTCTATATATTCAAGTAGAAACTCTTAGTTATTTTCTTGTTGTACATAAAGCTTAAGATGCGAGAGCATACTTTCAAAACTGCCATTCAACCTTTTTGTGTGGTCAGTAGAGTATTTGGTCTTCTCGTGACAAGCAGCGAACACAAGAATCTGGAAACCATCAGTTGTAAAGTGCGGTGCAGGAGATATATCAGCACTGTCACAACAGTAGTATGGTTAGTTTGTATCATGGTAATTGGCATTTACTGTACCTACACCCACATCTGGACACATGCACTGCCATACATTGTCCATACTCAGAAGATGCCTGGAATATTGGGTTTTCTTCTGACGTGGATGCAATCAGCTGCTATGTTAAGCTCGTGTCTAATAACCCGGTGCAAGCTCGTAAGTGAAATTATCAATCTCATCGAGACAGTGGACGGGTTACTTTCGCAGCAGCAGCGCTGCTATAGGAGACAAGCATTCGTGCAGACTCGGCGGGTCTCACTTGGTATGTCTGTAGGATTTATTGCGCTCGTTCTGGGTCTTATTGTGTTCAGTGCGATGGGAGGTTACAGTGGTAGCTGGCACTATAAAACTGTTTATTACTTTGGAACATACTCTTGGCTTTGGTACATGCAGTTTCTCGGGGTAGTGGCTGTGGTGCGACACCGAATGGGCGCCATCCGCACGCAGCTGCTGAGGAGTGTGCGGCCACCGCTGCGAAGGGAGGCGGAGCTGGAGGAGGCGGCGACCTCCGGAGGGCAGTGGTGGGTGGCGGAGGGTGAGCTGCGGCGGCTGCAACGCGCCAGGCTGGCTCTGCACCGCGTCGCCCACCTCTGCTGTCAACACTTTGGCCTCGCCCTGTCATTAAACGTCCTCAGTAACTTGATCCAAATAACGTTATTAGCCTACTCGCTTGTACTCTTGTTACACAAATGGCCCGATTTGACAGGAGGCGTGTTCCTGTTTTGTCCATTCCTGCTCCTTGCCTCTAGCAACCTACTGGTGATGTGCTGGTTGTGTTCATCTGCAGCAGAGCGTGCAACCTCTGTCGGCGTGTTAATAGACAGGTGTCAGTCACTCGCGCGACACGATACAACACTACGTGCCCTGCGTTTGTCCGTGAAGGAACTACAATTCTCCGCCGCCGGTTTCTTTAACGTTGATCTGCGTTTATTTGTGGCTCTTTCTAGTGCTTCTGTCACTTATGTCATAATACTCTCTCAATTTTATATGTAAAAATGAATTTTGGTTATAATTTCGTAGTTAATCTACTGCAAAGCTGGACATCACATATGCTGGATAATGTTGAACTTTGCTTAAAAAAATAATCACAGTGTTTCTGTGGCCTCGTGTATGTGTCTGTGTGTCTGAGTGTGTGTGTGGGGGGAGGGGGGGGGGAAGGGTGGGAGTCAATCGAAACGAGCTTATCTGCATCCTTACTATGATAATTAGAAATGAATGTGTTTAATATGTCTAAAACATTAAGGAGAGTTAACATGCAATCTCAATGCACCCACACAATCAAACTGTCACCTAACCCTTAGTATTTTAAAATTGTCTATTTAAATGTGGATAACACAAGTCCATGAATGTGTTTAATATGTCTAAAACATTAAGGAGAGGTAACATGCAATCTTAATGCACCCACACAATCAAACTGTCACGTATCCCTTAGTATTTTAAAATTGTCTATTTAAATTTGGATAACACAAGTCCATGAATGTGTTTAATATGTCTAAAACATTAAGGAGAGGTAACATGCAATCTTAATGCACCCACACAATCAAACTGTCACATAACCCTTAGTATTTTAAAATTGTCTATTTAAATGTGGATAACACAAGTCCAAGGCTGAAATAACTGATGGCTCCCAAAAAAGATGAAAGTATAGTCATCCTAATAATACATTATATACTCCTCACCGTTTTTTTTTTTTTTTTTTTTTTGAGTAAGTCGAACCTTTCACAGAGTCTTAAAAGTCGTACCTCAGTCGCCTCATTATCAACCAGAATCGAGAGCGCACGTACTTTAGTCACTGCCCTCTTGTTTGAATATGGAAACCAGTTACGTGACATGTGCCGTACTGTGACGTGTACAGTACAAGCACCATACTTTCCAGGGTCTTCTGGATGGAACAAGAAGCCATTCATCAAAGGGCTGTGTCCTTTATGCAAATGACTGAGAAGAACTTTACCTCGTCTATGAGGCTGGAATGTGATATGACATGAGCAGGTTGCGACCTTACTAACATAGCTTACTGATTGTCATTTCCAGCGATCTTTCTTTCAATCTAGGCACGAGTCTGTACCTTAACAGCGATGTGATAGCATGTAGGATGATGAGCCAATGAACCAGCTATCACTATACGCCCCCTTGGCTCCTTCATCTGATTTTTCGTTTGACAGTATTCCCATTAAGAATAAAGTAACTGTGAATGATATGCAGTCTAAATTCAGTTGATCGTCTTTATCTAACTAGGAACAGTCTCCCGGCACTTGGGTGTTTTCTTCCTACGTTTTGAAGCACCATCGCTGGCACTGAATCTGAAACGATAGATCAATGAATCTGAGAGCGGTGTTGGAGTCAGGCTGCCAGAAAGAAAAGAACAGGATGTATTGTGACAGACTAGTTACCACTGGCAGAAGAAGCACATATGAGTGGACATAGCACTCACATATTAATTACAAAGTTCCAAAAATTTCACCAACAAAAGTATTTATATTTTACCCTAGTACTCTGTCATTCAAAATTTTTGTGATGTTGCCATATGTACATGTGAAATATTAGACAAATTGACACAGTAATCAATTTTTCAGAAAATATATTCATAATTATCTACATGAAACAAGTGGCTGACCAGTATGTAAACATACTATCTCCTCTCTTTTGAATTTGTTGAGGGGATCTGTAGGAATGTTGTAGAATTGTCAGAGTGGTATAGTAATATTGGACATCCAGTGTCATGGTATGGTGCTGCATAATATTCACAAAAATTCATAGACAAAATCTTTATTACCTACAGTATTTCCTACATTATTGCCTAATTTTTATTACATTCACATACATGTGTATATGATCAGGAAGTACATCACATTCATGTAATGTTTGATTTTATAATGTCATTCAATGATTGTGGAACATGTATCAAATAACTGTTTATCACTTTCACAGTTTATTTCTGTCAGTCTGCTCACTGCGAGCAACCATTAGGTCAACAGAATGTATTAGGCAACCAGTGAGTTCGATACCACTGCAGAAACTGGTAAATGTGATGTTTTAGTTACAAGTGAATATTGGTACATAAATGAGCTAATTAGTGTATGTAAGCCCCTCTCCATGATCTTTTGCTCTGCATTCAACAGAAAAGATAAACGTGGTTGTGGGGTAGCTATCTGTACATAGGCTGGTAGTAACTATTAGGTAATAGATGTAAGAACTTTATATGTTGAAGTGTAATAGAACTACCAGCGATTAATTACAAAAAGGGGATAGAGAAATTAATTATTGTAGGCCTGACAGACTTTCATCTGGCAGCATAAATAATTTCTTTCATGTTCCTAATGACCTGCTTGTTGACATAGATTGTAAACACTGCAATAAAACTGGCTGGGTTAACATCATACTAACCAAAGATTTAAACATTGAGTTGCTGTCCAATGTCTCTATGTCTAAACAACTAATGCTAATACATCAATTTAAATTAACGTTTCTGATAAATGAGTTCACTAGAGAGATCAATAGCATAAAATTATGCATTGACAGCATTGTAACTAACATGTAACACTTTACATATAATGCATCAAGTCTGAAGCTTGTCATTTCTGACCACCATGCTGTAAGATATTGATAGAAGCTGGAAATCTCCATGTCAACAGCAAAAAGAAACAATCTGTGACAAAAAGAACCACCGATGATGACAGTGTTAAAGATCTCAACAGTTTGCTGAAACACCTACACTGGGGTGAAAAAAGGCATACCTTTCAGTGAATCTGCATCAGATATTTATTATTGCTTCAATGTCTCATGCCCAGAAATGACCTTCCCAGTAGATGACTGCAAAAATATACAAAAAACTGAATAAATCATGAACTAAAAATGGCAAGAGAAACATAACTTTCCCAACATGGAATGCTAAATAGTAACAATAATAATAGACTAAAAGTAGAATTTTAGAACTATCATGGTTATTATAAAGACCTGGTACTGGAAATTAAAAGTAAATATGTAGCTACAAAGTTAAGAACCTCTGCTAACACTGGTTTAGCTGTGTGGAAAGTAATAAATAACTCTAGGAATTGTAAGGACAAGTCAACTAATGATCTTACTATAATCCATAAAGGACGTATTATGAAATGTCAATATCAGAGCCCAAATGGTTTTAATGAGTACTTTCCTTCTGTTGGAAAATCTGTCAGTGACCATTTCAACATCTTCAGTATAGCTATAAGGGCATTCCAATCAAACAAATGACATGCTTGGCCCCAACTAATAGTAAGAAAATAAAACGCATAGTGAGGTCATTAAAAAAATACAAACCAGCAAGCTTTGATGGTCTGTCTATCAACACACTGGAAAGATGCACAGACAACTTATCTGATGCCATGGCCACAGCAGTAAACGATGTAATTGCATTTGGTTGTTTCCCAGATAGTATAAGGGTAGCACAAGCAACCCCAATACAAAAAGAATGGTGATAAATCTAAAATTGGAAACCACCACCCTATCTCAATTTTACCTGCATTTTCTAAGGTAGTTGAGAAAGTTATTTACACTAGACTAATGACATTCTTCATTCAACACAACTTAATATTCGAAAATCATAATGGCTTTATTAAAAACAAATAAACTTTGGTAGCTGCAGCACAATTAACAGACGAAATAATAACTGACATAGTGAACAAGGAATATGTTACTGGAGTGTTTCTTGATCTAGAAAAACTTATCGATTGCATCAGCATCATCATATCACTTGACAAGCTGTGGAACCTGCGTACTAGAAAAATTGGCTATGATTTAATAAAATCATATATGAGCAATATAAAACAATTTGTCCTACTTAAAACAGTGGGTCTTTCAAATCCAAAATTACTGATTTAGAATATGGAGAACTTCAAGGTTCCGTCTTGGCACCACTTCTTTTCTTGATTTATGTTAATGATACATGGTATTGTTCTCTCAACTGTAAAAAATATTGTATACAGACGATACATCAACTGTGTGCAAACAAGAAACCTATGACAGTCTGGAGATGTTGTGCAACTGTCTAACGAATTAAATAGTCATGTATTTCAATGAAAGCCATCTAAATGTAAGTTCTTCAAAGGCTGCAATAATGGAGTTTAACACAAGGAAACAAAGAGAATTTGGCATGAAGTTACCCATTCGAAACGACATTGTAAAAAAGGATAAATGGATAAAAGTCTTGGGAACCACAATCCAGGACAAGCTCAAAATGCATGTAGATTCTTAAGCCTGTAAGCTGTCAAGAATGTACTTAATTTTGTCATAAACCTTATTAGCAAATATTGTAAGGATATATGTATCACTCACTATTCTCATCAAATTTAAACTATGCTGTAGAAATGTGGGGTGCAACAACTCAAGCCAACCTAAGCACATAATTAACACTAGGCCTACTGAAACAAGTTGTCAGAATTATTTGCGGTGCCAAACCTAAAGAATCAAGTCCAAATCCGTTCCCAAAATTAGGTGTGTTTGCCATTATAGATATAGACCACATTGAGAATTATATTTCTTGTGAAAACAACAAATTCAAATTTCAACTGTGACCTGCACCAGCATGACACAAGACAAAAATTCAAATATCTTGTAAATAGCCATAGAACAAATTAGTACAAAAATGCACATGGCTGAAGCTACCAATGCCCTACCAAAAAGTTTCACAACTCTTTCTACTAACAAATCAAAAGACCAGCTATAAGGAATTCTAATTGGAGACCTTTTTTATTCCCAATATGAGTACCTTTCAGAAGAGTGATTTCTAAGTGCATCAAGTTCATAATTTAAAGTAACTGACAACTGACCTAATATTAATAACAGCAATCTTTGTAACACTGTTATTTGTATATTACCAAATGTAAAATGCATCAAAATGTTATTTTTTTACATTTCAACAAATCTTTAGTTTGTAACTTTATAAACTGACATATTCAGAAGAATAATCTTCATGATGTCCTGAAAGTGTATTATTTCTAAGGATTGTACTTAATTATTTTATGTTGATTAAATATTATTATTATTATTATTATTACATTCTGGTGTTTTGTCAGTATAAATCAGTAATATTAAAACATGTGGAATTTAAATTAAACGCAAACGTGAGAATAGTGCACTGAATTATAGCAGTAGTCTTTAATTATTAGTATTTACCATAATATGAATTTAATTCCTTGCATTGTTTCAATATATGTGCTTAATAAATATTAGATAGACTTTGCAATAGCTGACATTTCTGCTCTAATAATTGTCCTAACCAATATTTTCTTCAGAACTTTAGCCTCCTTTACTAATCTTCTTGCTTACATAAGACTGCATATCTTTTCTCAGTCACCAATGTGAATTTATAAATTTCTTGGCTTATTATTTTCCTTAGAATACTGTTCTATACCAAGTTTATTATTTATTTTAAGTATTATTATTTTTCTAGTTAGTATAAATTTACAGATCACTTTACAGTTAAGTTAGTAAATATTTGTGATGTTTATTTTCACACCCTTATTATCTCCAAAAAATTCTGCACCTGCTCAAAGTGGAAATTTAACTGTCATGTAGTACATCACATGAGGAAGAATCCTTAGTTCGTTTGGGCTTAAAACACTTAGCACAGTTAATTGTGAAACCAGAATTCAATATCTTGACAAAATTCAGAGGTGTAGCACTAGCCTCAATCCCTTAGGATGTAGGAAAAATCTGACAGTACTCTTTCTCAACAGTTATCTATGCATTTATCTAATGTGACTTAAGCAGATCAAGGAAATCCTAGTCATCATTGCTAGATTGAGATTGGTATCATCCTTCTCCAAAATGTAGTACTGCAGGAAAAATCACCTGGTTAACATGCAAATGGTTTGCAAAGGAATGTGAGACAGTAATTACATATCATATTTTTTCAAAAGGAAGTTAATAAGAAATTCAAAAGTTCCTATGCTATAATATTTGTATTGTTTCATGACATCTGTTTAAAACACAGATGAACCAACTTATTACTGTATCTTCTTAAAGTTAATGTTTTTACTTCAAATGGTTCACGTGGCTCTGAGCACTATGGGACTTAACATCTGTGGTCATCAGTCCCCTAGAACTTAGAACTACTTAAACCTGACTAACCTAAGGACAACACACACATCCATGCCTGAGGCAGGATTTGAACCCGCGACCGTAGCGGTCACGCGGCTCCAGACTGAAGCGTCCAGAACCACACGGCCACACTGGCCGGCAATGTTTTTACTTCTAACATGTCACAGAGTAAGTTTTCTGCAGATGATGACCAGCAAAAATTTCTTTGTAAATTGCCAGATATTTTAACATATGACAATATTATAAAAATTTTGTCAGAGATAGTAAAAGGATTATATTTTGTGGAAACATCTGTATGAATTAGGAACACGAAGGTTCAATTCACTGAAGTATCAACAATTCTGACATAGTAACAACAACAGCCATTACTTTTAACTGTCATATTAGATGGGAAGGTCCAAATACATACAAATTATTTTAAACCATTGTACTCAGTAATAAATTTTTCTCTGAAAAATGTGTTCTGATGAACTGTAAACTTCAGATTTAATCTGCTCTTAAATGCATGTAGAAACAGAAAACGTTTTTTAATGCTTATAAATACATGAATTATCTCATAAGAACTATATAGAATAGAGAGAATAATGTCATTCTTTATAATGAACACATTTCCTATGTAATATTAACATATATTGTTATGTGTAATTTGCATACTTTAAATTATGTACCATCTATGTATTGGAAATAAATAAACATAATATGTAACTTCAGATACATAAATTCACCAAACAATAGTGAAACACTTAAATATCTCCTTACTTTTCGGTAATTTTTGCTCAGATAGCTCTTTTATATACCCTTTCTCAGAGGATAAAAATTTTTCTCTTAAGTACACAATATTCTTTTTAGATTTAGTGGCACATGAAGGTTTCTTGATATCTGAAAAGCTATGTCAGGAGCATATTGTTATATGAAAGTGACTTATGACTGTGTGAAGACAAGAAATAGAGGCATTTGAGTTGTGGTTTTACAGAAGTATCCTCAAAATTAAGTGGACATATTAGATAAGAAATTATTTGCTTAACATTAAGTGGAGGAATGGAAATCATAATAATTTGTTCAGACATCAGAAAATAGCTTCTATGGTCATGGAAAGAGCTGTAGAGAGCCAAAAGCTTGACGCAATCTATAGATTGGAATGTGTACAACAAAGTAATGATATCATTAGGTATAAACAATTCTTAGAGATGAAGAGATTGGTGTAGGAGAAGAAACTGGTGGGCCACATCTAATCAGTCTGGAGACTGATGGCTCCAAAAAAGAAAGGTTTCATTTCCATTATCCAATAGATACTAACATACTACAAAATCTAAAAGTGATCAGACTGTTGTTGGATAAAGTGATGTGAATTTTGAACTTAACTTCTCCATTTACAATTATTAGTATTCTTGAATATTTTTTATTCCTTTAAAGATATATATTTTTGTCTGTTATTTACAATCACTAAAGAAACTTAGTAATACTGATCAATTTTATTTTATATATTATTTAAAAACAATAAAGAATATTTTTCTATTATCAATTTAAGAGAAAATCTGTTTTCGAAAAACTGAAAACGGTTCATGAATATTGTTACCTGTTGTCTTTCTACCTTAAATATGATTACGTATTTTTTAGAAAACACATCATTACATTAATGCATATATTTTTCATTAATTGAACATATTTCCCTGAGTCAATTGAGTTAATTTTACCTGCAATAAATCATAGATTTAAACTGAATGAATAATTTATTTGCAAGAGTTCTGTCTCATTTGTTTATGTAACTCATTCATATTCAGTCTTTCCAGATATATTTATAACATATGTAATAAATTTAGAGATACATATTACACAAGGATTTTCAACGACACCCCTTCTTTTCTTAGTGTTTTATCCTTGAAGATACAAAGCTTATGTTAGCTTTTTACTGGTTAGGGATAAATAATTATACAGAATGGCTACTTTAACATAAAATTAACTGTATAACTTAGAATTATATTAATAGTTCCAGTGAGGTAATCTTTGTAATATCATGTGGTAGAGCTGGTGTACTTGGTGATGCAATGTGATTTATGAAAACCAACAGAAGTTCTGCACTTAACTCTGTATCAAGGAATAAATTTAGTTTCTACTAGTACTATATTTAGTACCGATTTTCATTCACACTAATCTGTTTGTTTGTATGAACTGCATCATACCTTGAATTCTAATACCCAACAGCAATCAGACCTGTTCCTCCATCTCACTGTACTTCTTACCTATCCAGTGTGGTGAGGCAGTAGGGTAACTGGTGAAGTCATGATAATGCTGTTTTGATGAGATGGTGTAAATTTTTCTGAATTTTATAGGCATGAATGGTTGTGAAGTCTGGTGGCGCTTCAGTCAGCTTTCTTAGTGGTGTCAGTGCGAAGCCCAAGCGGGTGAACATTTCGTGTAATCCCACTGATTGGCAGAAGCTGTAAGGTGGACAGTTCAGAATAGAAAGAAATTTTACAGTAATTGTAGCAAAGACTTAAAAGAGTCAAACTAAAAAGCCATTTAGAATGAAACTGTTAAATAAGGGAAACTGTGCGTGTGTACAAATATTTCTTAACATTATGGAATGAAATCTATTGAAGGAGAGATGTAGATGGAAAAGGAGCAGCCAACATCAACACACCATGTGGTGTCATGGGCTGTAGTGGTGTCGAATGCCTGAGTGCCTAGGGAAATGGGGACAGGATGTGGTGAGCATCAGATGAGTTGCTTGTGTAGTGCACAAAGTAGGGTCGAACATAAACTTGGTGATATCAGTGCACGAAGTGACACAAATGAAGTTGCTTTTGCAAATGTGGGCAACAAACTTTCTCAGATTTGTAAAAATTCAGTAAGCTGCAAAATATAACTAATGAACGATAATATGATAATATGCACACTATTGTGGTGTTACAAAAGTGAGAACAGTGACTACTTCCTGAGGGAAAACGATTTTGAGCGATTTCAACATTATACATGGTTGATATTGCAACAACATTAGTTAAAATTAATTCACAGCCCACACTGTCACGCCATTCAACACGGTTTTTGTATTGATGGTAAAATGTACAAAAGCATCAGTATAACAGATGCAAGAAGTTGAGATTATTTTTACTTGCCGCAAATATTACTCCCTTGTCCGACGATATCCAAGTACTTTTTTGTGCCAGAAATCGCTAAAAACATCTTTCTAGTACACAGATCAAGACGAAAGACAAAATTTCCAAGTGATTCTGCAAATATCAGTGCCGGCATACAGAAGATGCCGTCTGCAATATCTTGGAGCTTTCACTAACCACCAAATGCTGAAGTGCCCACTGAGACTATACAAAATGCACCAACTCTTGGATAACTAGTAATGTTTAGCTTACTGAAGATGAAAACTTGCAGGTCCAGTTACGTTACAAATCAGATATCTTAATAAACCAGCAGTTTACTGACTTTCGTTGCAGGTCCATTATAAAAGCCTCTCACTAGTGATACTTCTAATTTTGATTAATATTGACCACAATCACAGTTTCTAGTTAGTTTGAGCGTTGTCCTGTTTCTTTCCTTCCTTTTCTAGTGTCGTTATTTCCCGCGTAGGAATGTGGGTACCCCAGCTGACTGTGTATAGTGTTATTCAAGTTGAAATGATCAAACGTTTTACCAAACGCTGGCAGTTAGTGTAACTTAGGAGGGACTCGTGCACCAGCCTGGTATTCACCTAGTGGGAAACTGCCTACAAACCACATCCAAACTGGCCAACACGCTGACCCTCGTAGTTAATCTGCCAGGCATCTGGGACTGGCACTGTAACATGCATGGCTATGCGCGTGGGTACTTTGTTTTAGCATGGGAATTGTAATGCAGTGAGATAACTGAAGATCTTACTTTTTACAAATTGGACTCGACCTTGCAGTGTTGTGACTTCTAAAGTGAGTGAAACCACGTGGGAGACGTGGTGACAGAGCTGCTCAATTTGCAGAAGGTTATTAACTGTCAGTGGGCAAGTGATGGGAATACCAAGACATACTGGACGAATGAGTGTTGAGTGGAGGGAACGGACGAATATTACAATGGGTGGTGTTAGCTCCAGCCGGCAAGGAGTCAGCCCACCGAAAGTGAAAGTTCAGACCAGCAGTAAAACTGCAGGAGGCCAGGCCCGCGTATTGTCCAAGGGTGCTAGCCAGATGTCGGACACAGGGTACTTTGTGGTGGCAGACGTGTTGCTGGATCATGCGGAGCGCCAGTGAGAATTAACTCAAGAGAACTGCTCGATCGATTCAGTTTATAGCGTTCGCCAGCTGGTTCGAAATGCAGTTCACAACAGATGGCGATATTGCCACTACTGTCTTGCAAAAACACTGCATATCTGTCTAAATGGTTGCTCGTTAATGTACATTTGTATATAGGTAGTGAGTCAAAATGAATACTGAAGAGCCGGAATCTGTCGGTCAGAAAGACATACAAATCAGTAAGAATAAAGGTAGAAACAGATTATATGGATGAAAGGCACATGGGAGAACAATTTCCATGTAACATAAAAAAGTCGTTAACCTAGAGGAACGCAACGCAGATCGATATGTTGCGAAACGAGAGTGTGCGGACGCACAACGTAAGATAAACAAAGGAACACAAATGGCAACATTACTTCAACAATTGCTCACTCATTTATAATGGTACATGAAACCATACTTAGCATCTTCAGAATCACAAACTGGAGAAAAAATGCGTGTAACCTAAATTAATGTAAACTCGAGGGGCGATGTTACAGAGGAAAGGAACGGGACAGGAACATATGTGTAGCAGTCGAATGAGGAAGATAACAGTAGAACATTTTATAAAAGAAGTATATATTAGGATATGCAATGGGTTAAAACGGTGAGAAGGTAAAAACAAAGTCAATAGAATATTAACAAGACTGAAAAGGTACTGAGTTAGACTTGATGGAGGAAAGGAAAAAGGCCAATGGATAAACGAATGACAGTTACGGTAAGAGAGTTCACAACTTATCTGAAGATGTATGTGGTGAACACGGCTTCCCTGGCTATTAGCAGCTTTCTGTTATTTTCTTTTTGCAAACTATAATCACTCAAATCTACATCTGTTCCGTAACGCTGTAGTAATCTTTTCCTGGAGAAATTATTATCAGACTTGACATAGAGCAACCAGGAGGAAAGTAATATCAATCGAGTGTCACTTAACAGAAAAGGAAGATGAAGAAGGTGGTTTCGTTTGAGGTGGGAAAGCCATTGACATATTGACTAGAGGAAGAAGAAGGTGTGGCAGAAACGGTAAATGAAGGGTATAATCCAATTAGTGTAATACCTCTGTACTGAGACACATTTTTGGTATAAAGCAAAATTTAGAAAATGTTGTGCCCTACAAGTGCTGACTCTCAACGTTATATGTACACCATGTTTGATCGTTCGTATTTTTTATAAAGTTCAGTAGTGTTCATATAAAGCAGGGCATGGTCATTTTCTTTTACAGGATACGATAGTAAGTATTGAATTAGTTCTCCTAATGTTCCAACCTACAAAATTAATTCTCGTTAAATATATGGTTGAGGACTGTGTAGTAACCTGTAAATGGAACAAAAGTACAATTTTACACGTACCTGTTACTGATTAAAGAGCTCTAAATAACCAAAAACATACAAAGTCAGTGGAGCAATTATAGTACAACTTTTTATGCTTAGGAAACAATCTTGCCTGTGTTTTTGCAGAACGTGTATGGCTGGTTCTTTGTCTTAACTCAGACGTGATTAACAGGTAGTCCAACTGCATATGAGTTTCGCATCCATTGCGTACTGGTTTAAATCAGTTACATTTTCTCTGGCTCTATCCCCGCAAAGAACAAGTATAATAAAATTCCCCAATGCTTCATGCACTGCTCTCACAACGACTGTTTTCCTTCTCAGACTGTTTCTAAATGGAAAGGGAATGCAGCGACTAATAATGAAGCATTCTTAAAAAGAATGCTACGGCAGGGAGCGGCATAGAGCATAGACACGTAATCAGATAAAAGGGTCGTCAGCAATGTACACTATGTGATCAGAAGTACCCAGACACTTGGCTGAAAAAGACTTACAAGTTCGTGGCACCCTCCATCGGTAATGCTGGAATTCAATATGGTGTTGACCCACCCTCAGCCATGATGGTAGCTTCCACTCTCGCAGGCATACGTTAAATCACATGCTGGGAGGTTTGTAAAGGAATGGCAGTTTATTCTTCACGGAGTGCTGCACTGAGGAGAGGTGCCGTGGGGAGTGGCCGCGCGGTGTCAGGCGCCTTGTCACGGATTGCGAGGCCCCTCCCGCCGGAGGTTCGTGTCCTCCCTCGGGCATGGGTGTGTGTGTTGTTCTTAGCATAAGTCAGTTTAAGTTAGTTGAAGTAGTGTGTGAGTCTAGGAACCGATGACCTCCGCAGTTTGGTCCCTCAGGAATTCACACACATTTGAACATTTGAGGAGAGGTATTAATGTCGGTCGCTGAGGCCTGGCACGAAGTTGTCGTTCCAAAACATCCCAAAGGTGTTATATGGGATTCAGGTCAGGAATCCGTGTAGGCCAGTCCATTACAGTGATGTAATTGTCGTGTAATCACGCCGCCAGAGGGCGTGCATTATGAACAGGTGCTCGATCGTGTTGAAAGAGGCAGTCTCCATCTCCGAACTGCTCATCAACAGTCGGAAGTTAGAAGGTGCTTGAAACATCAGTGTAGGCCCCTGCTCTGATAGTGAAATGCAAAACAACAAAGTGTGCAAGGCCTCTCCATGAGAAACAGGACCACACCGCACCCGAAATTTACTGTTGGCACTACACATGCTGACACATGATGTTCGACGGGAATTCGCCATACCCACACCCTGCCATCGGATCTCCACATTGTGTACTGTGATTCGTCACCCCACACAATGTTTTTCCACTGTTCAATCGTCCAATGTTTACGCTCCTTACACCAAGCGAGGCGTCGTTTGGTATTTACCGGCTCGATGTGTGGCTCATGAGCAGCCGCTCTACCATGAAGTACAATTATTGTCTCCTCCAGCCTAACTGTCAAAGTACTTGCAGTGAATCCTGCTGCAGTTTGGAATTCCTGGATAGATGTCTGCCTGTTACACATTGCGATCCTCTTCAACTGTCGGCGGTCTCTGTCAGTCAACAGACGAGGTCGGCCTGTCCGCTTTTGTGCTGTACGTTCCCCTTCGTGTCTCGACGATCACATCGGAAACAGTGGACCTAGGGATGCTGAGTGTGGAAATCTCGCGTACAGACGTATGACACAAGTGACACCCGATCACCTAACCGGGTTCGAAGTCCGTGAGTTCCGCTGAACGCCACATTCTGCTCTCTCACGATGTCTAATGACTACAGAGCTCGCTGATATGGAGTACATGGCAGTAGGTGGCAGCAAAATGCACCTAATTTGAAAAACGTATGTTTCTGAGAGTGTCCGGATACTTTTGATCACATAGTGTACATGCTTCTTGGAGCCAAATTGTCAGCGCTGCTGAGTTGTGTGTGTGTGTGTGTGTGCGTGTGCGTGTGTGTGTGTGTGTGTGTGTGTGTGTGTGTGTGTGTGTGTGTGTGTGTGTTGAGGAACAGATTGACGGCAGGGTTGATTGTGACATAGTTTTCATCTAATGTTTTATGCATGTGGCCAAAAGAATGTCCATTATACGGCAAGCGGCAGTATAATGTCTTATTTATGGAAGAATATATATGTAATAACGTTGATTTTCACATCTTCAGAGATCTGTATCCGTTGTGGTACGTTTGTGGCCACTTACAAAGAGAAAGTTGGGACGTTGCATATAATGCATCACTATTAGTTTCCTATATTTTAACGTCACATTTTAAGAAACTTTCTCTTACAGTGACCATTAGAAATGTGTTTAGCGTTGTTGGTGGAACAAGATTTTTAAAAAGGGTGTAATAAATTTTTTGCCAAGGTAAATCAACTAGTATTAAACGTAGGCCCTTATCTGAGAATGTACGTTTTGACCACGACATTGTATGATAGTGAAACATGCACTTGGGAAAACTGGAACGAAAGAGAATGGAAGCATTTGAGTTGTCGTCCTACAGAAGAAGATTGAAAATTAGGTGGACTGATAAGATAAAGAACAGGTGTTTCTCCGCAGAATCGGCAAGCAAAGGAATGTATGGAAGACACTGACAAGAAGAAGGGACATGACGCTAAGATATCTGTTGGGACATCAGGGAATAACTTCCATGGTACCAGAGTGATCTGTCAAGGGCAAAAACTGTAGAGGAAGACAGAGATTGCAATACATCCAGCAAATAACTGAGGACGTAGGTTGTAATTGCTGCTTTGACATGAGAAGTTTGTCACAGAAGAGGAAATCGTAGCGATCCGCATCAAGCCAGTCAGAAGAGTGAAGCCCTTAAAGAAATCCAAAGTTATTAGTTAAATAATTATTTTGCTTTAGAGTACGGCCACAGAAAGGTATTATGAAAAATGGAGTACTGATGAGTTGCTTGTTGTAACAACATATCTAAATGGGGATCATGGATGAAATGAATGTGCACAAATATAATGTGTGTCCAAACAAACAGGTAAGAGACATGCTGAAAATAAAATAAAAAATGAAAGTGGGAATATAGAAGTTTTCTCCAGAGAGCATATTATTCTCCTTCTGAGACAGTATTGTAGAGCAGACGCAAGTCAAGAACCGTGCTCGTATTTGTAACGGATGGATAAAAAGTTTACCACAGTTTTTCTTTGGCTACATTGTTTAAAGAGTCAATATTTAATTTTATACTCGTACGTTTAGAAGTAATCAAACA
Source organism: Schistocerca americana (assembly GCF_021461395.2). NCBI lineage: Eukaryota > Metazoa > Arthropoda > Insecta > Orthoptera > Acrididae > Schistocerca > Schistocerca americana. The sequence goes on along the minus strand of NC_060119.1, from coordinate 155,988,798 downwards.
CAGCAGCCAACAGGCGGAAAAGTATATAAGAAAAGATATTAAAATTTTAATGTACCTTAGCAGAGAGTTTTCTTAAGAAATGTGGGTCCACATTTTAACAGGAAGTGGTGTTAGAGAAGGTGAGAAAAAAACGTAAATAACATTGTCAGCAAAAACAATGCAGCAATACTTAAAGAACTGGCTTGTAAATGAATACTTTTTTTACCATTCGTTTGGTAAAGAATATTATTAATCTATTAATAGAACACTTGCCATATGTTAAAAGAGTGAGTCTGGTACAGAGTAATCACAGTTTGACAGAAGTTTTGGGCAGTGTGGGAGAAGCTCGTAGTGCCAATGAGATTATAATCACAGACATTGCGAACTTTATTATGAGGGGTGGCTCGTGAACTTAGTTCCTGAGGTTTGGGAGGAGGAGGTGAACGAGGAGGATGGCATGATAATTTCGAGATATGGAGGTTGTCATAATCGTAGGAGGACAGAATACCAAGTGGTAAACGATATGTTTCAGCAGTGAGTCTCTGAACTGTCGCTGATCAGAGTAAAGGATCCAATTGCCACAGGAATTCTCCACTTGTAAACTATAATTCTGCACTCTCCTCAGATAAAAATTTGTGGATAAACAGAGACTGAATGAATGTGCGAACCGCAGAGTAGATGGCGGTGGAGAGCAGGAGTTTAAGGTAAAGTGTTTGAAAAAGTATTTGTGTGTATGAATGAGTTCATTCGTTTATGTGACGCCTATAAAATGTTGGGGAAGCTGTGGACTGGGAGAAATAAGCGTTGGATTATAAAATGAGAAATGATAATATGAGCAGAATAAAGGAAAAAGATTTATCAAAAATAAAGAAAGATTTGTCCTTAAGCACAGGCGGGAATTACGAAAAGAGAATGTTTAGCCGAGAACATCCTCTCAGGGAAATTGTAGTTATTCTTGATGCCGAGTCAATGTGAGAAGATTGGGAGTTGAAGGTGTTTCTAGTAGTTAAAAGTATGAGCGTGAAAGAAAATGGTGAATTACATGACATGAGACTATGAGCGATAAAGTAATTGAACTAAGAGAAGGGGGTGCGTTAAAGGAAGAAGGAGACAAATGAGGTTGGTAGCCAACAACCATTAATATGGGCTGAAGTAGAAGGACCATGCATCAATCAGTGGAGATATAATTGCCAAAAGTACTTAGGGGAAATTCCCAAAGTTTGGGAAATGGGTCAGCGAGCTAACTGATAAGGACGCAGGAGTTATGCAACAAGAGGAGAATAAGGAAAAGTTAATTAAATTGGTATGAGAGAAACGACGAAGGAAAAGTACAGTGATGATGTGAAGAAGGTTTAGAGCGTATAACAGAATTAGCCGCAGTGATGATGAGGCAGAAGAAATTTCAAGTAGTAAATCTGATGGAGATTAAACTGACAATTTGGCAAAGTAAGTTCTTAATTGTACAGGTGAGACACAAGAAGCGGCAACTGTGTCAGCGCAGGATGGAGAAGTACGAGTACAAGAGAATGACGTCAAACCAACGTAACTGAAGCAAACAAAAAAAAAAAAGAAAAAAAAGGACGAAGCGAATGTTTGTTATGTGATGCGGTAAGAAACGAGATCTAGCAAGCGAAATAGATGGAGCAGAAGGTTTGGGATTTTATTATAGGTAGACCTCATGAAAAAGAAATAACAGGAATTAAATTCAGTCTGATGCTACAGTTTCTAGCGACGTAGAAGATAATGTGGAGTCAGGAAGAGAACGACAGCCTAACATTAGAATCACGTGGATATCATTCTCAGTTGGTAGTGTTGTCTTCAAAGATGACTGATGTGGTGTCACCGCCAGACACCACACTTGCTAGGTGGTAGCCTTTAAATCGGCCGCGGTCCGTTAGTATACGTCGGACCCGCGTGTCGCCTCTGTCAGTGATTGCAGACCGAGCGCCACCACACGGCGGGTCTAGAGAGACTTACTGGTACTCGCCCCAGGTGTACAGCCGACTTAGCCAGAGATGGATCATTGACAACTACGCTCTCATTTGCCGAGACGATAGTTAACATAGCCTTCGGCTACGTCATTTGCTACGACCTAGCAAGGCGCCATGGCATTTGATATTATTTTATATTGTGGTTGTAACATGTACCGTCAAGGGAGATGTTCTACAATTGTGGATTAAAGTTAAGTATTACATCAACTACGTACTTTATTTGCTACTATTAATTCCTTTAACTGTTCCAGAGCTCACGCCAATCTGCGTGAGCTTGTGCCTTTCGGCTTCCTCTCATTGTGACTTGGCTGTCTTGCCAAGTCACAACAACTGAACTAGTCTCGCTGCTAGATACAGAATTTATCCCTGATAAAGTCTTTTTAATCAGAAGAAATGACATTTAGAACTGGCCAAGGAAAGAATGTGGGTAATTATTCCACTAGGCTCTGGAGAGCTCTAGCGAGAAAAATATTTCCTTACACAATGCCGGAAGTGTTCCACTGTTTCCGAAAGATAATTCAGTAACTACGTCTCTTATAAACTGGAAACTCTAATATAGTTTTGTCATGTAATGTAGCAGTAACATTTTCAAGTTCGGCCTCCCCTCAGTCTTGGCAATTTTTTTTTTTTTTTTTTTTTTTTTTTTTTTTTTTTTTTTTTTTTTTTTTTTTTTTTCGTTAGTAATATTCAGATTCATCGGGCGGCTGAATTTCAAGCTATCCCTGTATCATGTCCTCAGATGCTGTGTTCTCTACTCACACTCCGTTGCGTTCATCACACACCCGCTGACGGTCGATCTGCCCAGCTAGCGGATTTTGCAGGCGGGAGAACACATGTTCACCTGTGCCAGTGGACCTCTGCTTACTGGCTTTCAACAAAGTTTAAATTACCGATCATTCAAATGGAAATAAGTACTTGTCAAAGGTGACTAGAATCGTCACAGGGAGTTATTTGGTTTTTGTGTGTGTCATTTCGCTCATTCGTTCTGAGTGTACAAATCACTACGCAATGTCAGTAGCTGTATCGAAAACTTATCCTTTGCGAAGAAAGATTTGATTTCACGTACCCTTTATTTCTGTTTTTGTGAGCTAAGGTGACTCATTAACAAGGTTAGAAGTCAAAAGAAGGACGCCACGTGGAAGACGTACCATATTCTCCATTATATTAAAGACAGCGCTTGAACAGAGTAAGCATTTTGCGACATTCGATGTCGCAGGTACTGTATAACGTAACTACCATAATGGCGTGCCACTGGACATTTGAAAAAAAAAAAAAAAAAAAAAAAGAGAAACTTGATGGCGCTCTCTCACGACTCAAAACTTGATCTAATGACAATTCGTAGAATTGGATTCTACTGAAATTACTGTTGTTGAATCAAAGTTGATTGTTTCCTAAATACGCATTTCCTCTTTCATATTGTTATTGCACTTCTTTTGCTGTTTTAATTAATATATCTGCAGTATTCAGTTTTTCTCAGTACATCAACTACTTCTACAATTTCTCAGCCTTCTACACAAATAACTGAGGCTACTTAGTAATAAATGGATACACTATGTGATCAAAACTATGCGAACACCACAAAAAACATACGTTTTTCATATTAGCTGCACTGTGCTGCCACCTACTGCCATGTAATCCACATTAGCTACCTCAGTAGTCATTAGACACAGTGAGAGAGCAGAAGTCCGCGGAAGTCGGACTTCCAACGTGGTCAAGTGATTGGGTGTCACTTCTGTCATACGTCTGTATGCGAGATTTCCACATTCCTAAACATTCCTAGGTGCACTGTTTCCTATGTGATAGTGAAGTGGAAACACGGAGGGACACGAAAAGCACAAAAGCTCACAGGCCGACCTCGACTGTTGAAGAGGGTCGTAATGTGTAATAGACAGACATCTATCCAGACCATCACACAGGAATTCCAAACTGCATCAGGATTCACTGCAAGTACTATGACAATTAGGGGGGAGGTGGCAATAATTGGATTTCATGGTAGAGCGGCTGCTCATAAGCAACACATCACGCCAGTAGATACGAAACGACACCTCGCTTGGTGTAAGAAGGGGAAACATTGGACGATAGTGGAAAAACATTGGCTGGAGTGAATCACAGTACACAGTGTGGCGATCCGATGGCAGGGCGTGGATATGGCGAATGCCCGGTGAACGTCATCTACCGGCGTGTGTAGTGTCAATAGTAAAATTCGGAGGCGGTGTGGTCGTGCTTTTTACGGAGGGGGCTTGCATCCTTTGTTGTTTTGCATGGCACTATCACAGCACGGGCCTACACTGATGTTAGAGCACCTGTTCAAAATACACGGCCTGTGGCGGAGTGGTTACACGACAGAAACATAGCTGCAATGGAATGGCCTGCACAGAGTCCTGACCTGAATCCTACAGAACACCTTTGGGATGTTTGTTTTGGAACTCCGACTTCGTGCCAGGCCTCACCGATCGACAACAATACCTCTCTTCAGTGCAGCACTCCTTGGAGAATGGGCTGCCATTCCCCAAGAAACCTCTCAGCACCTGATAGAACGTATGCCTGCCAGAATGGAAGATGTCATCAAGGCTGAGGGTGGGCTAACACCATATTGAAGTCCAGCATTACCGATGGAGGGCGCCACGAATTTGTAAGTTCATTTTCAGCCAGGTATATAAATCTGTTACCATTTAGGATACTTTGTGAATAAAACCGTCTTGGTCACTTAATAGATACCTTCATTTACAAATTTGTCCCAGCTACTGTCTTGATAATATCAATGCTTAGAACTTGTAAAACAACGATCAGAGAACTTGTAAAACAACGATCAGTATCAATATCCATACAACATCGGCTAATCGTGGCTTCAACTCACTGAGAACTCCACTTGGGCATGGGGTTTTATTGATACTAAGGCTGAACGTTGTTTTACAGTGTGTAAGTTCTGATCTGATCCATAAATCAGTGTAATAACCACGATGTTTAATCATACTACCTCGAGCACTACGAAACATTATATGTAACTTCACCGTCTTTTCTCTGGAGTCTTTTAAGATCAGGCTAATGTTGTCTGAGGCAATAATTGCGGTCTCACTTGCACAAGCATAAATGCTCCATCTGATCTCGAATTACATTTTCCTCTATCGATTATCGAGCTATAGTGGTTACATTCCACATCATATGCAAAGATTAGACTGAGTTACACGTTTTCGCATTGCGAAAGTTGATTGAGACTTTTCCTAACCATTTACTATATGTTGGCGCCGGGCACGTATAGTCATAGTACGACCATACCACCTGTATTTTGCTGTATTCAAGATCAGTTTCATGCTTCTTGATTTCTGATGTCATTCATCAGTTATTTGTAAAGCGACTATGGCGCTCTTGTGGAGCCTTTAATGACGCATATGAGACATGGATCGCTGAAAACGATATCAAAAAGAAAGAAAAGTAAAGCAATAAAATTATAAACAGCCGACCAGTTGCAATGGATAAAGAATACTTTACCTAGGTTTCCACAAATTTCAATTTGTCTTCTTCAGAAGGTGGCAATTTTACATTAGTATGGACTGATGTATCATCGCCGTTTTTACAAATGTCGTCATAGATCCATTTGTCAAATTAAAACCGTGTCGGTTGTGAGCTCTGCAACATCCATGTACTAATTTATATTTACGTGACGAACCCTATTTCTAGGGCTATATTTTAATTTGACAAATGGATCTATGCCGACATTTGTAAAAACGGCGATGATACATCAGTCCATACTAATGTAAAATTGCCACCTTCTGAAGAAGACAAATCTAAATTTGTTGAAACCTAGGTAAAGAATCCTTTATCCATTGCAACTGGTCGGCTGTTTGTAATTTTCTTACGTGGAACCGTTGCTGTTGTGCAGCTATGTTTAAAATACTGAAAAGTAAAGTAAATGGATGGAGATGAGTGAGGTCGGTTATGAAAAATATTTACTTGAATTTCTCCTTAGATGTCCCAAAACAGCACAGCTTTCCTATCAGACTGCAATCCTTTACCATCGGTACTGCCAACTACTTGTTTCGTGTTAATTAGGAACCCCATACATGTTAACGTGGAGTAATGAGGGACGATGTAATGATAACACACTTGACACCATCGAAAGCAGGAATGTAATTCATTACGTGTGGTTTGTCAGTGAGGTAAAGATCGTTGTAAGCAATTAATTTTAGTGATTGCAAACTAATCTCACTAAATATTGATCAAAAAGCCATCTACTTATTACATCTTCCGCCAATACTGGTCAACGACGAACACTCCACACGAAATTTCAGACTATCTAGAGTCATCTGAGTTGCTATTTGCTAGTGGTAACGGTGTGAACAGAAAGCCGACTGTCTCACACTGTACTGTTCTTTGTTGAAATTGGGTATGAGCAAACGATATGAGCAATATCTTGTATGGTTAGCCGTACATCATATATATTAAAAATCTTATCTCTGACTGTTAGTCTCAGACATAAGCATTTCGTAATGGAGAATTACAGTTTCAAAAGCGCTATCAGACCATTGTACGTGGTAAGCCAAATCTGCGGTCTCAGTTCTGCACCCGGCGCTGACAGAAATGTCATATTTCGAGGTGGGACCAGACGACTTCTCGGTGCAGCCGTAAGTGCGGTGTGGTTAGTTGTCATCGCAGGTGCTGGCTCTTACTGCAGTTACAGCCAGTCATGCATGTATTCGCTTCCAGACTGGCTGCACGCGGCACAGTTTCTGTTAAAGTTCATTATTCTGTTAATGTGGCTGGAACCCACATCGCTGCTAATTACGTGTCTTATTACGAGAAACCAAATTATATGTGAACTTACTGATCTGTTAGAAAAGGTGGATATTTTACTTGCAGGCCGGTATGTTAAAATTAGTATGCAGACTTTCAGGAAAACGAGAATGTTGTCCATTCTTCTGCTTGCTACCGTTATATTAAGACTGCTTTCTGTGGCTACATCTGCTCTTATTGAGTTATCTGAAGGGTGGACAGTAAATGTTCTCTACTTATTCGTACTATATTCGCATCTGTGGCATGCGCAGTTCTTCAGTATAGTGCTGATAGTGAGAGACCGGATGGGTGCCGTCTGTACACAGCTGTTGAGGAGTGTGCGGCCGCCGCTGCGCGGGGAAGCGGAGCTGGAGGAGGCGGCGACCTCCAGAGACCAGTGGTGGGCGGCGGAGGGTGAGCTGCGACGGCTGCAGCGCGCCAGGCTGTCCCTGCATCGCGTAGCCCGACTCTGCGGACAGCACTTTGGACTCGCGCTGGTGTTGTTTGTGCTCAGCGGCCTGGCTCGCACGGTGCTCATGGCCTACTACATTGTGCTGTCTGTGAGTCGGAAGCAGTTCCTCAACAGGGAGATGACTGTCGGCGTATACGTGGCCTCCGTGGAGCTGGCGGTGGTAGCAGGCAGTCTGCTGGCCGCGTGCTGGGCCTGCTCCTCCGCGTCAGACCGTGCTGCCACAGCGGGCAGGCTGATCGACAGGATTCTGGCTCTCTCACCGCCTTCTCCAGCGCCGGGTATTCTCCACCTGTCGGTGGGGAAGCTTGCGTTTTCTGCTGCCGACTTCTTCGACGTAAATCTGCATTTGTTTGTTGCTGTCACTGGCACTGTCGTAACTTACATTGTTATACTTACCCAGTTTTTTGTATAATATCTGGTAGAGCCTGGATGCAGAGACTCACCAGTAACACAGATGCAAAAATTAAATACTTTTTCATTGTGTAGCAGAAGCTGTTTAATGCCTTAGCCCAGTGCTCTTCTTTTAGCATTAAATGAAAGATACTACACTACTGGCCATTAAAATCGCTACACCAAGTAGAAATGCAGATGATAAACGGGTATTCATTGAACAAATATATTACACTACAACTGACATGTGATTACATTTTCATGCAATTTGGGTGCATAGATCCTGAGAAATCAGTACCCACAACAGCCACCTCTGGCCGTAACAACGGCCTTGATAAGTCTGGGCATACAGTCAAACAGAGCTTGGATGGCGTGTACAGGTATAGCTGCCCATGCAACTTCAACACGATACCACAGTTTATCAAGAGTAGTGACTGGCGTATTGTGACGAGCCAGCTGCTCGGCCACCATTGACCAGACGTTTTCAACTGGTGAGAGATGTGGAGAATGTGCTGGCCAGGGCAGCAATCGAACATTTTCTGTATCCAGAAAGGCCCGCACAGGACCTGAAACATGTGGTCGTGCATTATCCTGCTGAAATGTAGGGTTTCGCAGGGATCGAATGAAGGGTAGAGACACGGGTCGTGACACATCTGAAATGCAGCGTCCACTGTTCAAAGTGCCGTCAATGCGAACAAGAGATGACCGAGACGTGTAGCCAGTGGCACGCCATACCATCACGCCGGGTGATACTCCAGGATGGGGATGACGAATACACGCTTGCAATGTGCGTTCACCGCGATGTCGCCAAACACGGATGCGACCACCATGATGCTTTAAACAGAACCCGGGTTCATCCGAGAAAATGGCGTTTTGCCATTCGTGCTCCCAGGTTCGTCGTTGAGTACACCATCGCAGGCGCTCCTGTCTGTGTTGCAGCGTCAAGGGTAACCGCATCCATGGTCTCCGAGGTGATAGTCCTTGGTGCTGCAAACATCGTCGAACTCTTCGTGCAGATGGTTGTCTTGCAGACGTCCCCATCTGTTGACTCAGGAACCGAGACGTGGCTGCACGATCCGTTACAGCCATGCGGATAAGATGCCTGCCATCTCGACTGCTAGTGGTACGAGGCCGTTGGGATCCAGCACGGCGCTCCTATTACCCTCCTGAACTGACCGATTCCATATTCTGCTAACAGTCATTGGATTTCGACCAACGTGTGCAGCAATGTCACGATACGAGAAACCACAATCGCGATAGGCTACAATCCGACCTTTATCAAAGTCGGAAACGTGATGGTACGCATTTATCCTCATTACACGAGGCACCACAACAACGTTTCACCAGCCAACGCCGGTCAACTGCTGTTTGTGTATGAGAAATCGGTTGTAAACTTTCCTCATGTCAGCACGTTGTAGGTGTCGCCACCGGCGCCACCCTTGTGTGAATGCTCTGAAAAGCTAATCATTTGCATATCACAGCATCTTCTTCCTGCCGGTTAAATTGCACGTCTGTGGCACGTTATATTCATGGTGTAGCAATTTTAGTAGTCAATAGTGTACTTGAAGGTGACGTCAATTTAAATGAAAAATTGAAATATTTAAATAATCATGTACTCATTTGCTCTAAGGAAGAAACTGATCCTGAGTCACAGAATACAACTAACACGTCACACATTACAGAAATCAGCTATTGTAATTTGTCAGTCCTGTAGCTTCTTTGCGAAACATATCAGTCTGTGGACAAATTTGAAGGAGATAACGTTAATCAATTGGAATAGTTTATCGGGGTGTGATACGTGACTGTTAGTGGATCTTATGGGGTCCACTTTGAGTTCGTCTAGTTTTCAGTACAGGTTCACTGCTAATACGTCTACGTAACTTTCACCACTTCCCATCTCCATATTGATAGTCTGAAGTCCGATCGCAAATAATGCATTTTGTTTGGTGCATGGGTAGTGGTCTTAATCCTGTAGGTGGTTACTTCAAGATAGAGTGAGCTATAATGTTAACCCTAGTCTCAGCAGGCTCAGATCTTTCATACAGAAGTTTTATTTACAGTGACGTTGAGTACGAATCACTCGTTTGACTGCATCATTTTGTGGTCTTTTGAATCTATAACTTTTTCTAAGTGATTTGTCTTAAAGCTCTGGCTGGACTTTTGAATATTCTGCTAATACATTAAGTCAGTTGGTAACATCGCTTCTCCTCGAAGTCGCATAATAATTCCACCCTTTGAAAGCATTTTAAATAGCTGTAAGCCGTGCTTGCAGTCAAGTCTCATAATGACTTCGTCATGGCACACGTTACTTTAGGATTGTGCTGAGGTATTCATTGCATGTCTCAGTACAAGCAAATGAAGTACACATGCTACTGCACTGTTTTTAGTTATCAGACCCTTGGCCGAATTTCACTGTTAGGATTGTAGATGGATTGAGGAGGGGCAGACAGAGGGAGAGAGAGAGAGGGAGAGAGAGAGAGAGACAGAGAAAGAGAGAGAGAGAGAGAGAGAGAGAGCAGTTCAAAAGAGACGCTATCCTCATGAAAACATTCATTAACTTCATGCGATTCAGTAACTTGTTCAAGATTGTATGCATATGTGTTGTTTCATTTGCTACAAGGGTTAAATATTACCAACTGGGTTCTTCATGTTTTGAAGCTGGAGCCATCTGACGTGTACGTGTCGTATTGAGGAAGTGTAACTTCAAATTCATTTCAGTTTCGTGTATGGACCAATACCAGGGTCACACAGAGAAAAATTCGCCTACGAAACAAAAATGGGTTGCATATCCTTGAGTTCGTATGTCTACAGAAACATGTGCCACCCTTAGTTGGGCAGATCCTCTGCCACATGTGATGCATCAGGCTAATTTTCAGTCTCATCGTGTCGATTAGCAGCTGTATCGCACTATTTACGTGTCTTAGAGCAACTAGAGCTGTGCGTTTATGATCCATGCAGACAGATTTATTTTGCGTACTGTCTATCTGGTCACGTTAGCTGCACACTATGTGGGTATGAATTTGCTTTAGATGAGTAGATGCTCTCTTTCTATTTTGTATAGATGTGGTAGTACTACATATGCATGTACGTCTGATGTTGATAACTGCAGGATACTTATATTTGCAGTTGGTACGTTGACAATGAAATTTGAACATCATCTGTTAAAATGTGTCCAAGGTACGCAATACTTTAAGAAATTTTGTAGCTGAGCGATGTATTCCCCACTACGCAGTAGATTTAGAGTCATGTACATTAAGATTAAAAGTCGTTTTCTTTGGCCGAAAAGGTTTTCATTATTCAGGAACACACATTTTATATTACTTTCTAACAGCCACAGAAACTTCAGTTGCTAATGAGTACAATTTAAGAAAAGCGTAAAAGATTTAATGCTGATCAACTGCTTTTACTCCACGAACGAATTTATTAACAGAACCACTTGATGTATATATTATTCGTAGTATCAAATAACGTTAGTGTTACCTAAAATCTGACTTGTGCACATCGGCAGTGCACTAATGTTTTCTGTGTAAGCAACTGTAATATAGTCGTCTTATGCACTCCAGTGATTATACATCTACATGTTTCTGACAAGTCCGGTGTTATCTTTTATATTAAAAATTTGTTTCAGATTTTTTTACTTGTTTCAGTGCCCCAAAGAGCATCTTCTTCAGCGCGTGTGCATAAACCGTGGGCATATACAAATAAAAGCTTACATGCGCTCTGTGTACCACACAAACAGGCATCCACTAAACGGAGAAGACTTTGACACATCACAGTTAGAACTCATGAGGCAGGCACTACTTGGCACATAATCTATGCTCTGTCTAAGTAGTAGATGGTTAAATCATTCCTCATGACTTGGCACTTAGAACAAGTCTAGGAACATGCAGCAGAATACTGAGGCCACAACAATAATAAAAGTGCGGTCTGTGAGCCAGCTGCACTTAGAATGTTTGGAATTTCCTCTCTGCAAGTATTTTATTTGATGACTAGTTGAATCTAAATGTTCGAAAAGTATATGTGTCTGTCGTAGTAATATTCACTCCTTACTGACCATAGTCCAGCGAACTTTAGGAGACAGTTGCTAGCTGATATCAAATAGTGGTGTTCATGGGATTTCCAGCATCGTCGGAACGCTGTTTCCTCTCGACCTAAGCGTTTAGCTTGTTAACTCATAAACATTCAAACATACAATTCATTACTTCTGAATGCATAAAAGAATATTTCTACAATATTTATATTATCAGAAATGTTATTACACAAGTAAAACTTTATTGCAAGTTGGTTACTGGTTATAAGAGTATTTTTCTTCTTTGTCATTGTCTCCCAAAAATGTGCTTATTGGTTGATAGTAAAACCTGATTGTGAACGTACTGAAAACCGCGAGGTTCCGTAGGCGCCTTTAAACGATGAAAGTAGTTGTTAAAAATCGGTTTTTGTTTTTCATGGGTTTGTCGAACAAACGACACATGCATACAAATCTAGTTTGACAATCATAACATAACGTTTGGAGCAGCTTTCATGTTGCGTAGTTACTATGACACGAAGTATTTTGACATAATTGGGAATGGCACCTATTACAGAGGGTTCATTTGTTTACAATGATGATAGCACTGCGCATAAAGAACAATAAAAGAAAATGCTAATTTAGCGAGGGTTGAAAATGAGAGACAAATGTACCCATGAAAATCTGCTGTAGGAAATATTACACACAAAATCTAATGCATACATCAACTTTCTCATAATGTACAACCTTCTAATAATTTGTTACAAATACTTGGCGTTCGTACTGAAGAAGAGACGCTCTTATGCAGAAGTCTGCTCCATCTGCACAACATGTGTGCAGCCTGCCATCTCGCAAGTTTGATAAGCAACTGATCTTTGTTTGACCAACGCAAGTGAACACTATTGAACTTCTTTAAAGAACTGGATGTCAACCCAAATTTCTCTCAAGCAGCATCAGAGGAGCAGGCTGTCAACTTATAGGTTATTTGATCGACTGGTAACTTTTTTAAGACACACATACTCCATAATGACCAATTAAGTAAGTAATAAAAGAATTTGTTGTGATTATAATTTTATCTACATGTGCAGCTAAATAAATACCTCAATCCACTAAATAAAACAAAGAAGCATCTTAAATCCAAGTCAGTTCTAACACACCCATATGAAATTTCTTCGTTTTGCAGTTAATAAAAGCCGGTCGTTAAAATTAAAGTAGTCACTTTGATAGACAATGCTGCCTGAAATTCATAGTTTGGTTTAAACCAATAGCTTCAAGCAATTCGAGATAAAAGATTCACAAATGGAAGAAACAAAATTTTCAGTTCAACATAGGTTTTCACAGTATTTATCTTCACTGAGGCTCCATCGTTTATTCAATAGCAGTTCATTGAAGGCAATGTAGAACGACGTGGTATCTTACAACTACGGCACAATATAGACACAACTGGAATTTGTCACTCAGAATCATGAGGAAGGCTCAGTCACAAGCACGGCAGGTGGTTGGCTTCGGATCGTTGGTTGCAGACTAGGAAAACGCAAACTACAAGAGCGGTGGCTAATGAAACACTTGAACGATCCAACCTAGAATATTAGTCATAGGTTTGCTTTCCTCCTAGGAAAGCGTCACGGGGTGCTAGAAAAACTGAACTAGCAGACCCTGGAACATAGACACAAACCATCCCATGGAAGTATACTTTCAAAGTGTCAAGAAAAAGCTTCAAGTGTAGAATTTAGGAATATATGAACTTTTTGCTTTCGGCTGGAAGACTACACGGCCAAATCTAGGAGTATTCTGCGTTTCCTTCTTGTTGGTCCCCCAGGGTTCATGATGATAAGTTTTTACTAGTTACAGCGCACACAGAAAGGTTTGAGCAATAATTCGACCAAAACCCCATATGCGAACATAAGGAGGAGAAGTCCTTGATGTTTTCAGCTATAAAAACGTCACGCAGCCAACAACAGAGGCAAGTGCAACTACAAAGTCCGCTGAACACAATCTGTTCGTTGGCTCGTCTGTGGAGTTTTCGTTCGAATAGTTCTACTTTGTTAGGTACCATTTGACTTCTGTCTCATGCACTCTTCCACATAATTTAACTGATTTCATACGCTTGCAAATCATCTTTCACAGAAAATTCACACACTGTCTCTAACACAACTACCCACTCTGTTTCAACTGTCTCGTTCTTTCTCGTCACTGGATTCATATAGATAATATTTTCTCTATGCACATGGCACTTAAATTACTTAAAATTTACCTACATAAAACTTCATATATCTTGTAACATAAACAATATTAAGAAAATTAGGAAAAAATGTAAACCAACGCACAAAGAAAATTTCTGATTCGGGTTCCCTTCTGACTTTGATAGTGGGCCAATGTATACCGCAGGCTAACTGATAGAGTATTCAGGAAACTGGAGAAGTATACTACTTATGCCACAGAACCAGCCAAATCTGAGCCAAAGAGAGGCATATTTATTTTGAAGAAGCCACAGCAGAGAATTGCAGCACATCCATTGGCAATCTTAGAGCGCCCAACGTCTCCCACGGGGCCAGTAACATCTGAACTCTGTCATGAACAGGTCTGACTGCACGGCTTGGCCTGCAGTCGACGAGCATGCCCAGCAGAACGTCAGCAGTCTGGTCAGGATGAGATACCTCCACAAGGACAATGCCAGTCTGATGATTTATGGAAAGGTTCAAATACCTTTCCCCAAATTAAACTTTAACCTAAGAAATGATGGTAAATTTCAAAAGGAAAACTACTCCAGAAAGTAACTAATCTTCTATCGCTATTCATGGCGCTGCAACTAGGCCTTTGGATTCTGGAGAGCCTTGAACATAATATAAGGAAGAGTCGGGGCTTCCTAGAGCTTCTTCAAAGATAAGACACAAGAAAAAACACCTAGAGTTATTAGTACTTCAAGAAACAAGGCATGTGGATGAAAATGCATTTGAGTCAGGTGGATACAGGATCTACAAAAGAAAACCAGCCATTCAAAATTCCCATAATACGACCATATTAGGAACAGTATTTATGGTCAAACAGCAACTTACGAAATCAATAACTAATTTTAGCTTTCCATCAGAACGAATTTATTTTCTGATGTTCAAATCAGGCAATAAACGTTACACGATTATCAATGCAAAATTTTAGTGAGCGACTTTAAAGCAGAAGTTGGCAAAGAAATCAAATTTAAATCAGTAGTAGGAGATTATTCAGCACACGAAAGAACCATCAGAAATGGGGAAAGACTAATAGAGTTTTGTAATCAATTTGACCGAAAACTGATGTTGACATTTTTCAGAAAACTTGTAGGAAAGAAAAAAAAAAGAACATCTGTATCACCTAATCCAAATCAAGGTGAATATCAATTACACCATGTGGAAATAGCGACTCGTAACCACAAGGAAATCTTGGATGTCAGAATGAGGGTATTATCTGATTGAAATAAAGACCATGTTCCAACCGAACAAACCTAACTCAAAACCAAAAAGATTTACAAGAGTAAAAACTAAATTTCTCAAGCAAAATCAGGACAAATTCTCTGATACATTAAACACAAGAAAAATGGATGATTGGGAAGAAATTAAAGAAACAATGCTACAATCAGCTAAAGAAATAGGACAACCACGAAGAATACCAAGACACAGGTGGTGGAACGAGCTGTGTGATGAAGCAATTGACAATCGACTGAAGGCATGGAAAAATTGAACAGTAATAAGAAACATGAATACTGGGAGAAGTTTAAAGAACAAAGGAAAAAGACTGCAAAAATCATCAGATCAGTGAAAAGAAAATATGACAAAGACACATTAAAAGAAATGGATTCAGACTTTAAAAGGAAGAACACAGAAACTTCTAAAAGACTTTAAAAGAAGTTTTAACTGGATTCCAGTCACCAAGTTTACATTTTAAAGATAAAAATGGAGAATTGGCTTTAAGCAAAAAGAGAACTGCCAAATTTTAGCTGAATGCTTTGAAAATCTATTAAATTGTGAAGAGCTTACTGACAGACTACAGTTTCAAAACCACAACATGAATAACCACCATCGGAACAACCTACAGTAGAAGAAATAGAAAAGAATATCAAAGCATTAAACAATAACAAAGCACCAGGAGTGGATGAGATTGCAGCAGAAATGTGGAAAGTAGGACGCTTATTCGCATAGCAGAAAATTCACAAAGTAATTAAAGACAATTGAACAAAAGGAACCCAGTGACTGGAAACAAGCACTGATCCATCCTCTCCATAAAAAAGAAGATAAAACCGACACCAACAACTACAGGGGTATATGCTTGTTACCAGTAACATACAAAATACTGTCTATATCACTTTTAAATAGAATAGAGGAACAAGCAGGATCTAATATAGGAGATTACCAAGCAGGATTTAGAAAAGGTAGATCATGTGCAAAACAGATTCTTAATTTAAAAACAATTTTGAGAGTGAGAGCTATACAAAATAAATGTACATTAGTTACTTTTATAGACTTCAAGAAGGCCAACGACTCAGTTGACAGACAAACACTATTCCAGATACTTTATGAATCAGGGATAGACGGAAACACCAGAAGACTTGTTGAACAAACGCTTACGGATACAACATCAAGGATTAAGTTTCTAGGCGAAATTTCTGACCATTCAAAATCAAAACAGGAGTTCGACAAGGAGGTGAACTTTCCCCAATTCTCTTTAACTTGTTTTAGATAAAGTAGTAAAAATATGGGAAAGCACATTAAAAAACAGAGGCACGAAGGGTATAAGCATGGGCCAAGGAAAGAACAAATCTGAAATGAAAATGTTTAGTCTTTTTGGATGAAATGGCATTGATAACTGAAAACCGAACAGAAGCAACAGTTACACTTGATCTGTTACACGAGATTGCTGAAAAGACTGGGCTAAAAATATCCTATGAAAAACCCAGTATGTAGAACACAAACATAATACAGAGAAGTTTATGGAAACAAAGTATGGAAAAATTAAAAGAGTTGATGAATTCAAATACCTTGGGGAGTGGATCCAAGCCAATGGACTGGATAACACAACAAATAAAGAAAGAGTAAAATAGTTAGAATTAGCATATAAATTAACTCAAATCTACTACAATAAGAAATCAATATCCATACAAGCGAAGACTAGCCATTATAATTCAGTTCTTGGGACACGAGCAACATATGGATCAGAGTGCCTAGCATTGAATAAGAAAGGGAATTAAGAAAACTAGAAGAAACAGAGAGAAAAATGCTAAGAAAAACAAGAACATAGGTGGATTAAAAGGAGAAATGAAGATTTATACAAAAATACAGAAAAGATCACAGATACAATGAGGAAGAGACGGCAATAATTTTATGGAAATTTAAAAAGAATGGAAGAAACACGGATTACAAAGAAAATTTTTAATTGCGTTAGTAAGATGAAAGAAACTGTGTGATGGATAGAAGCAGTAAGGAAAAATGCAACAAAATAGGTGTTACAGAAGAAATAATACTTGA
Source organism: Schistocerca americana (assembly GCF_021461395.2). NCBI lineage: Eukaryota > Metazoa > Arthropoda > Insecta > Orthoptera > Acrididae > Schistocerca > Schistocerca americana. Next base: position 155,971,695 of record NC_060119.1, on the reverse strand, counting down.
CAAGAACTGGCTACTGATAGAAAACGCAAACTATGAAAAAGATGAGCCAAAACCTTGACCCAAGAGAGTGTGGACAGATGAGGAGAGACGAGCAGTTGGAGAGAAAATGAAGAATACTGTGAGTAGAGGAAGAAAAAGGAACACCATAAGTCTGTGTGGGCTCCATAGCTGGCCAACTTCATAAATAAATACAAAGAAGACACATGGGAGCGTCAATGTGGCGCGACGTCAGTGCTATGGCGAACGACAGGTTGACCAGCGTGACGGAGGTAGCGAGCACGTTCATCAACAGCGCGGGGCCAAAGTGTCGTCCACAGAGTAGTGCACGGCGGTGGAGAGCCAGCCGAGCACGCTGCAACCGCCGCAGCTCATCCTCGAGTGTCACAGGAGCCCCCGGATGCTCAGTCCGTGGCACCAGGTCCTCCGGTCTGACTCTCTGGTCACTGTCGCAGGCACGTTTCTCAGCAGTTGCGCGTTCACAATGCCCAGCCGGTGACGTAACGTCAGCAACAGGCCAATGAACTGAACGTGCCCGACATTGCAGCGTGCGACTAGACTGAAGAAGAAGTCTGCTCCTGGATAAACTTCGAGAAAGTTGCATACAGTACTGGCGACTGGCCCGCAAATGAGGTCTACGAGAATTCACGGTAGCACATTAGTCGTTAAGCGCGTTTTCATAAATACTGTCTTGCCGTGCGAATTTACACGTTGAGCAACCAAAGCGTCCGCAAGTTCCAAAACATCAGTCGTTTCCTGTACTTTCCTTTTACCAGTTAACGGACATGTAGATAGTATCACAGCCGCTTCTAACCAGGTGAACAGAGCAGCATATGCGTAATTCGATTAACAGCTTTAGGTTGGAGTAAGGATCTGCGTTCCATGGGCTCACCACGTAACAAACAGTAACTGCAAGAATGGTGGACAGCCAGAGTGAAGTAATTATTTATTTCAAGTTTCTCCTACCAGTCACTTTTTATTTTATGCTTAATCTAACATAATGCAACGCGTTTCGGACATGTTTTGTTCATCTTCAGGCGTTTATACATACATACATAGAGAAATGTTCATTAAAATAAACAGTCTTAAACTAGATTAATCTAGAACACTTCGTCCGTTGTTTTTTACTGCAGCTGTTGGTGTGGCACTTGGGTGGAAGGACGGGGGCAGTGTATGGCTAGAAATCGAAATCAGTGATGACTTCTGCTGGTTTTCTTCTTTGGGGTTGACTATGTATATGACAGCAATTTCATCTTTTATGAAACTCTCTCATCTATTATGAAATTGCTATGATATACATAGTCAACCACAAAGAAGAAAACCAGCAGAAGACATCACCGATTTCGATTTCTAGCCATACGCTGCCCCCTCCACCCCTCCCTCCTTCCACCCAAATGCCACACCAGCAGCTACAGTAAAAAACAACGGACAAAATGTTCTAGATTAATCTAGTTTAAGACTGTTTAATTTAATTAACATTTCTCTATGTATGTATAAACGCCAGAAGATGAGCAAAACATGTAAGAAATGCGTTGCATTATATTAGATTAAGCATAAAATAATAAGTGACTGGTAGCAGAAACTTGAAATAAATAATTATCCCACACAGTCACGGTTCACAAACATAGCCATTACGTCTGAAAATAATTACACTCCTGGAAATGGAAAAAAGAACACATTGACACCGGTGTGTCAGACCCACCATACTTGCTCCGGACACTGCGAGAGGGCTGTACAAGCAATGATCACACGCACGGCACAGCGGACACACCAGGAACCGCGGTGTTGGCCGTCGAATGGCGCTAGCTGCGCAGCATTTGTGCACCGCCGCCGTCAGTGTCAGCCAGTTTGCCGTGGCATACGGAGCTCCATCGCAGTCTTTAACACTGGTAGCATGCCGCGACAGCGTGGACGTGAACCGTATGTGCAGTTGACGGACTTTGAGCGAGGGCGTATAGTGGGCATGCCGGGTGGACGTACCGCCGAATTGCTCAACACGTGGGGCGTGAGGTCTCCACAGTACATCGATATTGTCGCCAGTGGTCGGCGGAAGGTGCACGTGCCCGTCAACCTGGGACCGGACCGCAGCGACGCACGGATGCACGCCAAGACCGTAGGATCCTACGCAGTGCCGTAGGGGACCGCACCGCCACTTCCTAGCAAATTAGGGACACTGTTGCTCCTGGGGTATCGGCGAGGACCATTCGCAACCGTCTCCATGAAGCTGGGCTACGGTCCCGCACACCGTTAGGCCGTCTTCCGCTCACGCCCCAACATCGTGCAGCCCGCCTCCAGTGGTGTCGCGACAGGCGTGAATGGAGGGACGAATGGAGACGTGTCGTCTTCAGCGATGAGAGTCGCTTCTGCCTTGGTGCCAATGATGATCGTATGCGTGTTTGGCGCCGTGCAGGTGAGCGCCACAATCAGGACTGCATACGACCGAGGCACACAGGGCCAACACCCGGCATCATGGTGTGGGGAGCGATCTCCTACACTGGCCGTACACCACCGGTGATCGTCGAGGGGACACTGAATAGTGCACGGTACATCCAAACCGTCATCGAACCCATCGTTCTACCATTCCTAGACCGGCAAGGGAACTTGCTGTTCCAACAGGACAATGCACGTCCGCATGTATCCCGTGCCACCCAACGTGCTCTAGAAGGTGTAAGTCAACTACCCTGGCCAGCAAGATCTCTGGATCTGTCCCCCATTGAGCATGTTTGGGACTGGATGAAGCGTCGTCTCACGCGGTCTGCACGTCCAGCACGAACGCTGGTCCAACTGAGGCGCCAGGTGGAAATGGCATGGCAAGCCGTTCCACAGGACTACATCCAGCATCTCTACGATCGTCTCCATGGGAGAATAGCAGCCTGCATTGCTGCGAAAGGTGGATATACACTGTACTAGTGCCGACATTGTGCATGCTCTGTTGCCTGTGTCTATGTGCCTGTGGTTCTGTCAGTGTGATCATGTGATGTATCTGACCCCAGCAATGTGTCAATAAAGTTTCCCCTTCCTGGGACAATGAATTCACGGTGTTCTTATTTCAATTTCCAGGAGTGTATGATACAACCAGAGTGAAGTAGTTGCTACACCAATTACTTTGTTGTTATGCGAAAATGAAGTGAGAGTTACTTGCCGTCATTGATTATGAGAGCAAGGCCACCTATCTGACTTAGCAATAGGAGCGACCTCACTGCCTTTCGGAAGCTGTATTCACACATTATCCTTATCTTCCAAGGAAACTCTCACTGCATTAAAGTTTCTTGGCGAAACACTGGACTCCAGTTAATTTTGTTTTGGAAACGTTACTAAAACAGCAAGTATTTGTGGTTCTCAGTAGAAAGTTAACCACCAGCATAAAAACACGTAACTACTATTCCACAAAACACTGCTATTTAGCCAGACTTAATTTTAACAGTCGCTTAACACATATCTAATCCTTCTGCTACAGAAATGTCATCACACCAAAGCCAACGTCTTTATGGCTTTGTAATCCGTATGGTATATTTTCGTTCGTTCATTACTGCTAATGAAACAGCGATCGAAGCTCTAATTTCGCAGAGTACAGGGCTTTCGCTATTACACAGACAGTAAAGAAACATTTGCCCTCTGTTTCATTTGCTACATCGTTGTTAATGGTCTGCCACTCATAGCACATTAGAAAATTACTTTGAAAATGTCCTTTCGTTTTCGAGTATTAGTCTTTCATTAAGTCTCAAGTAAACATACTAACCTACATATAATTTTTTTGTTTAATTGATATAACAAACTCTTGATATTGCACTGTCCATTTTCTGTGATGGTAGGAAGTTGTGTCTACAAAATGGAACAAACTATCCTCCATTTTTCTCAAGGTTACTACGTACTTTGTGGCACTTAAAGAGATGGAAATCACATCATTGTTTGTCTCTAAATGCTTGCAGTATTACATTTGTCTACGTACATATTCAACCGTTTCTTTCCTGCAATTTTCCTAAGGCTGTAGATCGCTCAGAGGTTATATTTTTCATACTTAATGACGTCCCTAATGCGACGTGGACACTTGACAGAAAGCAGAATCAACTTATGTAAAATAAACGTATGTAAAACGCTTCACTCAAACGCCTGAAGAAGTATAAAGATCTCCACAGTCAGTGTATTTTTACTCTACGATTTCTTTTCACACCTGCAAACAGTGATATCACTAAACTTGTGGTACATAGATCTGCAGTTCTGGCGTATAACGTTACCGTAACACCATATGAACACTGCATTTTTGAGAACATTTCATTCAAGTAATTTTGGATAGAGTATGCAGGTAGGTCTTTTGAAACCAAGCAACCTATCTTTGAACTATTTTCTTGTAAGGCTGCCAGGTTACCACCAAGTAAATAGATTTTTAAACAAAAATTTCTGAGATTTGACAGAAATTAAAATACAATTTGTGACTATGGTAGGTTTCACCCGATGTCGTCAGTAGTAGATATATAAGAGTTCAGCGAGAAGCGGAATGCATAAGGTACTAAAAACCAGCAACAAATTCAATTAATAATGAGGCCTGTGTCCGAATTATGTAGGCAGTACGACAACATCACTGTTAGAAGACGAATGAGTGAATTATGCAATGTATGACTTGCAAGAAAAGTTCCACAAGATTCAAGAAATGACCGGTTCAGATATCTCGGGAACGTACTGCGTATCACGCAATGAAAATTAAACTATGGATCACGATGAGTGTTCCGCCATTCACGTCCACTAAGAATGTGCCACCGACTCCTGTCTTCCAGCCACGCCTCTCTGGAAACACATCATATTAATTAAAAACGTAGAGAAATAAAGAGGCTTAAAATATAATTGAAAGGCAGAACAATTTTGACTTTTTGCTATATTAAGGAAACATATATAAGATTTTCATAGGAATGTATACAAGAGTGCATCAGAATGGCTGCGATATCTTACCAAAATAACACAAGAAAAGCGACTCTTATTCGAAACATCAGAAGAATAAAAATAGCGGACGAACGAAATTAGTGCAACGTTTGCATTTATCTTGAAGACACGAGGTTTTAATTATCGATTAAGCAAAATAAGTGAGTAAATTCGGAGTAAGTGCACTGGTACATAGATTACATCACTATGTGCAAATTCTGATTGACAAAATGGAGTAGTACATAGGCGTCTAGAAGGCTTGAAGGTATACGAAGTGCTGAATAACTTCAAGTCTTCGACCAGCGTTGGGATGAAAACCCTAGTACCATAAAATGCATCGTTTTCGCCTTTCAAGGAACCTTAGTAAGTAACGGCAATTGGTAGTGGTTAAATATACATGTAAAGTAAGAAAATAACAAATTATTACATAGTAGAGTCAGACAACCAAGTTGATCAATTTACACGTATAGCGATTGGTACAGAAAATTATCAATTATTGCCAGTTTCTAAAGTACCTGCATCTTTACAGGTAACATAATGATCCATGGATCAATCACAGATTGAAATGATCAGAATTATTACAGAAATACAGTGTGCTTCAAACAAATGATAAACAACAACTTGCTAGGTTGTGAATTACACATGGTGTACCAGATTTCAGTAATTTCAAATCGTAAGCATGTGTAGAATGAATTATGGATTAATTACGATGCATATCATTTTTAGAAATTTGGCTGCATATAACACTAAGCAGATTCGACGTCATCATGGATAAACGATCAGCGATGGTCCAAGAAATATGTTTTAGTTATATAAACGCAATATATACTCGATGTCTCTGGTGGTTAAATTAGAAATTTCGTTCAAAGAAAAGTGAATTTCTATAAATTCGAAGTCGACTTCTAGCCTCCCGACCTAGCTGATAGAAAATATGTCAAAGTGTGGTGAATATATACGAAAGTAAAGTAGACTTGAGGCGTTCTCATGCTGAGTAGTGTTGAAATACTCATAAAAATGGATGTATACAGTACCAATACAGACTCGTGGTCATCTGGTTTAGTGGTTTATAAACATTTGCGTATGTGATATATATTCAGTGTTACTCGTTGTTTATATGTTCTGCGCACCCATGGAAAAACACTTTAAGTAAGAGGGGGAGAGAGATAGGTCGCCTTTTCCCGTTGTTGATGACTGCAAGCAGCCCCTCCACGCACACCGTCATTGTAGCGGCAGTGTGCAGAGGCAACATGCGCTGGAAAACTCTGCAGTGCTTCCAACTGTTTGCTCAGTACTCCAGATTTATGAAAGAAGTCAAATCGTAGCATCAGCGCTTTATGAAGACTCAGTCGTGCAATGATGCCAATGCTATGTTCTGAACTGATGTCTCTCACAGTAAACAGATTCTTATTGCATGTAAAACTTCGGACACGATATGATGCACTAGGGACTTGTTTTTTATACGCACTGTAAGTTAATAGTACACAGCCGGTCTGCTATCTCAACAGTTATTAGCGTTCAAAGAAATTAACCTAAACAAACAACGCTGCTTGACAGCGCAAAAAGGTCCCTCAAACTCACATCCATACTGAAGTGATGCCAGAAGCACTCCTGGAATGTCCACATGTTGCACACACGTACATTTTAACTGCTTTCACAGAAAGTCTTACGAGTCTGAGAATGTAAACGCCGTGTGAAGAATCGGGTTATCTGAGCCTGAGACCATTAATACCGCGCGTGACCAGGTGACTCGGAAGAATGTGTTTACTGTGAGAGGCATCAGTTCAGAACATAGCACTGGTATCATTGCACGATTGAGTCTTCCTTAAGCGCTGATGCTACGACTTGACTTCTAAGCTCGTCACATGCGTGTTTCAGATAGTGGTTGTGAAAAGTGCACTACCCGCAGGAACAAGATTATTGTGTCCGAAGATTCAGTGGAATTAAAGCACGAAATGTTGCCTTTCCGAACAATCGGATAATTTCCCCGTTCAAAACAAGAGAGCTGTAAGAAGATAAAAGTTGTGACGCAATTCCTGATTGGATGTTAATTAACGTGTAAAATGTTTTATAACTGAGGCATAGAGGAGAGAATAGATTAGTTTGATTCACTCTTGGCGAATAATATTGTTACGTGCATCTGTTTGTGATGGATAAAAAGTGAAACGGCAATAGGTGGCGGTGCGAAGTAAATCTGTTGCACTCTGAATAAACTAAGTCAGTCTGAAGAAAGTACATTTCACTTACCAGTGGTGGGAGGTCGCGGAAGCAAGCGGTAGTTGCAGTAACAAATGGAGCTTTCGCTTCTTCTAGTGAACAATACCAAGGACTGTGAATTGCTAATGATATACACCTTTTGAAAGTTCACTAATTCAAAAGTATGCATGCACACGCCAGTCCGTGTGAGATCAAGGCGCAGTCCAAACTGTCGACTGCCGAGTGTGGTGACATAAGACTTAATTACTGTCGGTGTTGTGATACAGACGCGCGCATTCTTAACGTTCAACGGACAAATAGAAGTTGTTTTCAAATGACAAAACGATGCACAAAGGCACTGTAAGCTACACCAATGTTTAGTTATCCCTAGACTGAACATTCACTAATCAAAATACTACGACTTTATGAAATTTAAGATTACTGAGCCCATTGAAGATTCAGTATAATGGACGACAGACTTATCTTTTATGTACGTGTAATCGTACAACGTGTGAGTCAGACAAATAAAATTACGAAAGGCATAACTGCGGATCGCAAACAGACATTTGAATGAATGTTTTATATCAAGGAGGAAGTATGGACACGCAATAGTATTTTCTCTTTACTTTCTTTATTAGATGAAATTTATTATGCTATTTAGAGCTGATATAGTGGTATGATTGTGGAATACGTTATCTGTAATACGAAAAGAATCCATGGGTTCTAAACGTAAAATCATATAAATGGCATCAGTTGAACTTTGGAGGAATAGAGTGAACAACGGGACCATTGTGTAAAAATCAATATTCGTCTTTTGTTGACATAATTCACCTGTTACTTCACTCTTCACCTTTCCTCGCCGCTGCCTTGAACAGTTTAGTCATATATGTTAATGTAAGTGAGTTTGAGCAACAATAACGACTAAATTTACTTCCTACGTTATGTAATGCTGTTTATCATGATAATAACATGATTTTTTATGTTATTAAAAGATTGTGTGACGAAATGTAGATGAATATTACTGCATGAAGTAGTAGTTAAATCTTGATCACACATGTACACTCGTTTGAACTTTTAGTCTGTCTAAGAGAGTAGATGTTTATTCTTCACCCAGAGTGTCACAGACGTCGATATAACAAATTTTAACTGACTGTGGTTTATACGAGGATCTGAGGCAGCCCTGTTCCCCCACAGGGCCTGTACTCTGTTTTAACTGATAATAATGCAAGTGTGGTTCTTGTTTTAATGTTTTATGTGATGTCAGGACTTCCTCCCCAAATAATGGGTGTAAGATACCGATGCGTCGCAGAGTAGCTTGGTCACCCAAAGTTTCTAAGCATTCGTCTGTCTTATTTTTAACTGTGTCGCTGTTGGTATTTTATACTTTACTTTATGTAGCTTTCTACTGTGCTTTTTATTACTTATATGTATTTTCAGTTCTTGTGTACAGACGTAACTTATTTTCAAAGTTTATTTTTAATTTTGATTTCCATCTCCCTCTTCTGTATTTATTTCAAGCAAGTGCTTTGACGATCTAGCCGTTAAGCTAATTAAACCACTGATCATCGTCGTCCAAATCTCTGCGTGACCGTTTTAGGCGATTAGCAATACAAACGAGGGTTTCAGGACGGAGCCTTAAGAACAGCGTCGAGCCGAGTTATGAGCAACGTATCTATTTTGTGTTTGGAATAGAAGTCAATGTAGTCAAAAATTCATCATGGAAGCTTTTTTTCATCTATTTCGAACGACTAGAAGCTAGTTTTCTTGTCTGTTGATCTTGGTGAGATGCTCCTTTCCTGTCTTGTTGGGATTTTACGTATTTTTGATGACTGTTATTCGCGGTTTTCGGTGTGTAGGTGTGGTTTAAATGAGTCTGTTATGATTTTTATTCATGACGACAGATGGTTTCGATTTACTACAACATTTTTTTCGTTTCCGCTAGTATGTATCCTAGTCTTTAATTTGCGCGAGATGCTCGCGCAAAACACTAGTGCCCATTCTCATTAGATGTGTTCCTTAGCGCAAATACTAATACAGAGGGTCTGAATTAGCACAAACTTCAAAATTTTGACGTGCATGAGTATGTATCCCTGAGTTTTTAAGTGCGCGAGTGTCTCGCGCATACAAGTGCCCTCTCTCGGTGAAACTGTCTGCCCTAGTGCTTCCACACTCTCTTCACGCTAGTTCACAGGCTAAGTATTGATAATATGCCTTGTTCGCATCGACCATCTCTTCATAATTATGCTGAACAGATAGAGGTGATACTTTAATTTTAACTATTGACGACGCGCTTTGGCACGGTTGTTTTTTGCATATCCACTGCAGGATGTGATTTTAGTAAGTGACTGAAAGTTTTTTGGGCTTGTAATTACTTTGCTAATTTTCATGGTTACTTAAAGCTGTAAGTTTTTGTTTGTTATTGTATCTCAGTTATGTTGCTAAGTTTTTTCATAATGAATGTGTCTTCCTGTTCAGGTGTATTTTTGCTTCTGATGAATCTATATTTAGATACACCGCAACCGTGGTCAAAGAGTTCAATAAATCTTTATCCTGCAGCGGTTTGGCTATTATCATTTACCGAGAAGATTTTCAACAGTTGCTTCTTCAGCCATGTTTAAAATTTTAGTACTTAAAATGGTAATGCACATTATCAGATGTAGCAGGGTACTGGGGCTCTGAGGACACTTCTGATATCAAATTGATGTTCAAATTAATTAAATTCATCAATTAATTACTCCCACCCTACCCACAATCCAGATGACGCCATGTTTTTTTTCCCAGTCAGCACGTGAGGCCCACCCATTCCCCCTGCTTAAACATAGCCCTCACTCACCAAATGTACTGGCGGGAATTTAAAATTTTTGTGGGAATCCGAACTTTGGCAGGAATTTCGAATTTTGGTGGAAATTTCTTGCCCCAGGGCTGTGATGACGTCTCACCCCACACAGCACCCGGGAATTGACTGTAAATTAAGGATGGCGGTGCCTTTTGTGGGATTTGAACCCTGGTCCTTCTGGACAGAAATTCTAAGTTCACCCCTCAACACATGGGAACAGCCCAGATGCAGGAGAAGAGGGTTAGGTTAGTGTAATTCATTTACTTTGGTTGAGAAACTGAAGCAAAAATCGGTAATAATTATATAACTAATCGTAAAGATCGGTCCTAATTACTTAACAATATGCATAGCGCTACAGAAGGAGCTCCTAAAATCGCAATACAGCTCAAAAACTAAAGATGCCACACAACTGGTGTTACCCTGCAGTGAAAAAAAAAATTTCACAGTAAAATACGGAAGTTGTAGCAAAAGTACTCAAACTCTATTCTTCACCTACAGGCTGGAAGGAAAAAATGCTGAAGCGGAAGTTACTATTTTTATTTTATGGCGGGCATTGCGTTCAACTGATGAGATGCTGGTGTTGGACAGGGAGGTGTTTAGTAAGTTTATTACCTGTAATCATACAGCTGAGCACCGTATGTACTACTGTTTGAAGTTAGAGATCGCTACAGAAGGCTCCCGATGCATTGATGGACAATCACCATGCAGCAAAGGAAACAGAAGACAATACGGGCTATCACAATCGGCGGAAAATGCCTCACTGTTCTAATCACACATCGAAATTGTCATGAAAAAAGCCAGCACTTGGAATCAATGGATCGTAGTGGAAGACATGTACAGGGAACTAGAAAAAACAGTCAACCCAGAGGATTGCAACAGGAGAGAGGGATGACAGTTGAAAATGCACTCTCCTCGATGTGTAATCAGGAACTAGCGAAATTAAAGGCATTCTTACCACCCCTCATCCATCATTCTTCATAACATCACCCAAGGCAGGGAGATAGGCTTTTTCAAAAGGCCAATGGCTACTGTGCATTGCTCTCTTATTTGTAGTGCACCAGCCTCCTGATGGCAGACGAGTGGGTGCTCATCATCTGCACCCAGCCCACCTTGGGTGACAGCAGTAGATGGTCCAGGCAGAGGCTCATTGCTAACACAAAAGCCTGTAACACTCACTAAACAATGCAAGATAAATGAAGCTAAAATGAAGTAGTGCCGTAGTCCAGACAATCATTGGCAATAGCAGTATATTCCTGCATTCTAGTTTTCTAAGCAATTTGATCATCAGAGTACAGCATGTTTCACTCAATGTACTCATATTTCGTGAAAAACACTATCATTTCTAGGTTCCACATGTAACACCATAGCTCTAATTCTGTATGATTTATTTTGCCTTTTGTTTTATTTAATGTTACATCGTTGAGCTTCTGTAAATGTTGTTTGATTGAATAGATAACACAAAATTGTATATTCCTTTCTTTGTACAAACTTTGATGTCATGATTTGATTGTATGCAATGTAGTATATCTGTCATTTTAATTCTTTGTCTCATTTGGAGGGAACAAAACTTACTATACATAATTGTAATTTCTGCGTGAATAATTTTTTGTAGAAATGTCAATATGTACAAATTTTCTGTTTTATATGATGTGTTTGTTTACTGTTATGTAAACTGCTGATCCTCACTTAGGGTTCTTAGTTACTTTGTATGTAAAACGTCTTGTGGTTCCCCTTGGGAACAGAACTGTGTAGCGCACACAAATAGTGGTTCGCCTGGTTAGAAAAGGTGGAACAAAGAGACAGTCGGGGACGAGCTACCAAACTGTTCACTGCTATGTTAAAGTTGTATATTGTGCTCATTCCGAGAGAGGCTTTTTCTGTCATTTTACAATGCCTCGGATGGATGGATAAATAGCTGGAACGATTCTGGAATTGGTATTTATCATCGCCACCAAGAAGGGCCAGAGTCCAGCCATTCTGTCTGCAAATCCACCTACCAACATGCAGTTGCCACCACATTGCGCAATCACTGTAAGGGAGTACTATAATAATGTACAGTGAAGGATCAGCTTATTTGGTGATTTAGTGTGCTCAAATATACGGTAACTTATAACTGAATTTATGTACCTACCTTGATTTTTTCCCTATCACAACACCTTTCAGGTTCCGCTCCATTTGAGCTATGAATACTGAGTGTCCTATTTTGTGGAAAAAATGAAAGCCTCAAAGTTAGACAGTTTATTACATAATGTTGTTTGATGTTTGATAAGAAGGGAATATTCAGATTTACTGTGGATTTAGTGAAATTGTGAGAGATAGTAAATGTAATTTTGTGAAGTTAAACCATTTACTTGAAAATAGAAGACTGTGGTAATAAAAACGTTTTGCAGCTTCTTTTATAAATTAAAGCCCTTAAAATTGAGGCTTATAAAGTGTTGCTTAGTAAATGATCACATTGCTGCCTGTAATAAATTCTAAAAGGTGACTTAGTTCCTTGCAATTTTGTCAACATTGTGTTTCACTGTAGTAAAAGTGGAAAACTGCAATAGTAGAAAATTAGATGTTCATGATTGCTAAGTGTTTGTCTCTCTTGTGTATTGGAAGTGCATATTAATAGTATAACAGGGTCCACAGTTTGTCTATTATGCTAATGCTAGGTAACAAGTAATGGGAAAACCACTATTTATGAAAACCATAATTTCTTTATTCAAAAGATAGTGAGAAGCAACCTGTTAGTGGATTCCAATCAACTTTCATTTTAAATAGTAAAGTACTTAACTGAGGGAGACTTTACCTATGTCCAATTTATGATCCTGCAGTAAATGTTAACAGTAATGTTATAAACACCATTCAGTTTAAAGAAGCCCTGAAAGTAATAGTGTGTTTCGGTATATGTTATAATTTTACAAATAGTTTGTGCTGCTCTAACTGTTAGTTTCAATCTTGCCGTAAATATATGTATGTGTCAGAGTTCATTGCACTCGCGTGTGACAAAGTATAGGTTGTGTTTATCCATTAACGTTACTAATAACTATTTTCTTGAACGAGAATGGTGATCATTCTCTTGCCTAGTTAGGCTGGCGACCGTTTTCTTTATCCGTTAAACAGTGCAGATAGGCAAAATTTTGTTTGTTACTGTTCAAATATTTACGTAATTCTGACTTTCACTTCCGATAAGCTACTTCCATTAGATACAATACGGTCAACATATTAAAATTCCTCTCAGAGGGTAGCACTGATCTGTTGCTCTATACCATAAATACTCTACCAAAATAATTCTGTTAGGCAAACTGGCTCCAGCTTTGAGGTTATGGTATAGCAGTAGCGGGCGGTAGTGTTATACGTGGCGCGGCGTGACAGGACGTTGTTCTGTTTGCACCTACACACGGAAAAAATTATAAGTATTTAGCATTTTACAAACATAGAGTGAACACAAAACGTCCAGCAGCACGAACCTGTATGTTATTTGACAGAAGGGATAGTGAAAGTTCAACTTAAATTGAAAATTAAAGATATCTGTACTTAATAGCAACTAAAATGGACAGGAAACTGGAAATGAATCTAGATACGCGACAGCAGAATGCCACCGATAGTAGTTCAGGCAGTACACCAACAGATGGCACTATGCGCGAGTTAAATTATGTACGATACCACGCCGATGTTAATAAACAGATAGAAGCTATGCATGTCGCGCGTACTAAGCAAGACAACATGAGCGATGTTGTGGAAGATAGTGGCTATGTTAATGAATCGCGGAATATGTTTGAATCACCAAAAACTGAAAGGGAAGTAGGACTCGAACACGAAAATGCGGTAGAAAATAAAAGTGAAAAGACACCAGATGTGACTGATTTGTTGAGGATGTTGTCTGCGCAACTTGCAACACAAACTGCAGCACAGGAACAAAATGCAGCAGACAATGACAATATTAAGGCACAAATTACAGCACAAAGTAAACAAATCGAAATGCAGAGTACCAGACTCGGTAAACAAATTGAAGAAGTCAACTCAAGAGTAGGAATAGTGAGTAATGAAATCAAAAGTATTAAAAGCGAAATTACTGTCATCAATGGCAATATTGCCAATGTACAAGGTCAAATTGATGACATTAACGAAAGATTTGACACTGAAGTAATTAAAATTCAAGATCAAATAGAACCCTTAGTCATTACTAAAGTGGACGAAAAGGTATTCAGTATTAAATCCGAAATACAAACAGAATGTAACGCGGAATTTGCACAGATTAAACAGTCTGTAACAGAAACAAGTAGAGAATTAACCAGACAGATTGTTACTTGCGAAAAGAAGTGTGATCATAAGACTTCACATATCGAAGGCAAAATATATGACTTGGAAAGAAAAATACAAACAGGACCTACCCATTTCACTGAAAGAATGTCCTTCAGTAAAATATTAGACGGCGAGGAAAAATTCGACCCTGCAGAGAGGCATAACGGATGGGACCCTCTTGACTTTGTAAAGAATTGCGAAAGAAATTTTCCTCAATATTTGTCTGACCAGGAAAAAATCAATGTTGTGATCAGTGCATTAACAGGAGAAGCAAAAAGGTGGGGGCTGAATCTGGATACAAACCAGATGTCTTTTGAAAGCTTCAAACAAAAATTTATTGACGAGTACTGGCCAGAACAAAAACAAGACCAGTTGTGGCGTGAGTTTCTAATGGCCAGTCTGTATGATATCGGAGGTAGGCAAACCATGAAAGAGTTTAACGAATCATGGTAGAAAAAGTTGATACATTTGAAGACTAGGAGGACTGAAGCCGAGATCGTTTGGGTTCTTTGGCAGAAACTGCCTGAGGATTCTAAACAATATGTTGGGAGTACCCATAGAAGTTTTTCTGCGTTCTTGGAAAGGGTAGAGGATGAAAATCACTGGCGAAGAAATCGCGAGTCCCGTCCCCATAATAACAACAATTATTCGCGAGAAAGTAATGACCAAAACGAACGACCTCAAAACGATAGATTTCATGTAAACACGATTCAAAGAGGTCGCGCAAGAGGCAGGGGAAATTATACGACGCGCGGCAGAGGATACATGGCGTGGAATTTCCAAGCTAGAGATGAAATGGAAAACTGAAAACTACGTGTGTTACGGGTCGGATTCACGTGGAAACCGGTTTTGGGGCCAAAGAAAAGATGTCAAATCATAAATTCGAGAAGAAAAGATATAAAATACGAGGCAGGAAGGTTAAGGACGCGCCTATGGAAGACGGGCGCGGAGTGATGCATAGTGGCGAGCCCAGAGCGAAGTCACGTGACTGTTTGTGCTCGGGGCAGCGCTTGCTGGAGCACCGTACATGGCAGTTGGCAGCACACACAAATGGCAGACGTCAGAACAAGATGGCTGCCGTAGAGAGAAACAGAAGAGGAGGGATCGGACACTTCCGTTGGCCGATTTCAGTAATAGATGAACGTAAAAATGGAAATAAAGTTAATATGTCATATGATAAGGAATCGTGCGAGAAGACATTATTAAAGATTATAAGGGAGCCAGAAAATGCGAGTGAAAATGGGAATATTTGTACTGTTAATGATGTGTATGAGGTATAAGATGTAGATGTGGGGGAGGTTATTAGGAATAAAGAGGAAAGGAAGGTAAAATATGCCACGCAAGAGACGTGTGCACAATTAATAATAGGTGAAAGTGATGTAAAAAAGGACGTTGGTAAGCGTGGCATTATAAGCAATACAGAGGAAATTATTGCTGATGGAGAGGTGTTTTATGGTTCTGATGCAGAAGGGTCTGGTAGAAATTTCGCACAATTGTCTGAGAATGATAGCATGGACGAAAATGAAATGAAGGTTACCGAAGTATATGACGATTATACTAAGTATGAAGTTACTGCTGAAATCGTTCAAAGTGATACAACAGAAGTACCTGAGTGTCCAAACCATGTGCATTGTGTAGAAAATAATTCGAAAAACAAAGTAGCTGAAACATCTAGAGATAATCTGCCTCACTGTTTAAAAGTTGCTTTCCTGCTCGAATATGATAACGAAATAGAACCTAGTGATAGCTCAGACGAAGGAGAAACTACAGATTCAGATACAGATGAGTTTTCGAAAGGTCGACAAACATAATTATACCTTTACAGAAAGAGGTTACGAAAACGTTAATGACATCTTTTCGGAACAAAATCCGGAATGCATAACCGAAACAAAACCGAAAGAGCCGCCACATGACACTATATTAGGGCAGGCTTTGCTTAATGTAATGAAAGAAACAGATTTACAGAAACCTAAAGAAACTCCAGATATAAATATAGTAGAACGTGAACTGTTGAAAATCTGTAAAGATGTTGAGGGCAACAAACCCAAAAATCCACCTGATATACAACAGAAATCGGTAGGTATTATTTCCTGGAAAGACATATTGGTTGAGCAGGATCTGTTATGGGAAGAACAGGAGGAAAAGGAACACAGAATTATCAAACAAACTAAAATACCTGTAAATGTCTATAACACTGAGATGCAAGTGCTTTTAGACATAGGATCCCAAATCAGTGCCATATCAGAATCTTTCTTTGATCATATTTCATGTAAACCAGGACTAGTAATAATGTCTGTGGGTGGAGTAAAAGTTATAGGAGCTACTGTAGGTCCAGCAAGCCCATTCAAAAACAAGTATTGATGGACTTTGAAATAGGAAGTCAAAAATTTGAACATGATTTTTAGTGGTCCCTGAACTAAGTGCTGAAATGATTCTAGGTATTGATTGGCTAGACAAGGAAAAAGTAATTTTAGATTGTGGTAGTGGAATTGTCAAAATTAATAGGGAAACCAATACGATAGAAATTAAATTTGAAGGTGACAACCAGGTCCAAAATGTTAATGTAGAACCTATATTGTTAAAAATAGAATCTGAAAATGATGGTTTATCCCAGTTATATGAAATATACCATGTAAAAGATTTATTGCAGGATGATCAAAACACTGACAGCTTTAGGGAAATTGTAGAGACTATCCAAGAGACCTCATGTGAACAGAAGGGGGATTTATTTAATATCGAATAATAATAAGGAGGTGTTCTCTGATAAACCAGGTGTCGTAAATAGCTTTGAATACCGTATGGATATCCTGGAACATGAACCATTCTTTGTCAGACCTTATCCAATACCTATAGCTAAGAAAGAAGCAGTGCAAGCTGCGATTGATAAAATGTTGGAATGGGGGGGGGGGGGGGGGTGGGGTAATAGAGAGAAGCAATAGTGAATACAATAGTCCACTTATTATAGTCAATAAGAAGGATGGAGGTGTAAGAGTAGTCATTGATGTACAGACACTGAATAAAATTGTCAGAAGAGAAGTAGACAGACCTGAAAATTTAGATGATTTATTACAAAAGCTCCATAATGTAAAATATCTAACCAGTTTAGACCTCACTGCTGGATATTGGCAAATCCCATTACACAAAGATTCTAGGAAATATACAGCCTTTTTGTTTGCAGGAAAACGTTACCAATACAAAGTTGTACCATTTGGTTTAAATAGCTCTTTTTCCGTTTTCATTAGGGCTTTGGATTCTGTTTTAGGAAAAGAACTTTGTGCCAGATTGACTGTATATGTGGATGACCTATTGATTGCTACTGATAACTGGGAAGAACATTGTGACCTATTAAACAAAACCCTTATTGCTCTTCAAGCAGGGGGCATCACTTTGAAGTTGAAAAAGTGTGAATTTGTGAGACAAGAAATTAAATTTTTAGGGGACATAATAACCACATCTGGGATTGGCAAGGGCCCAGAAAAGCGTCATGCTATTGAAAAGTGCCCTCCTCCAAAGAACAGGAAACAGTTAAAAGCACTTTTAGGTCTTTGTGGGTTTTACCGCAAATTTGCGAAGGGGCAAGCTTTTAACAGTCCACCTTTGAATAGCTTGTTGAAGAAAAATAGTGTATATGTTTGGACATCTGAATGTCAGAAAGATTTTGAAAATTTAAAAACTGAGTGAGTAAGGGAAAACATTTTACATCATCCAGTTTTAAGTGAGCCATTCCACATGATTACAGACAGTAATGCTTACGGTATTGATGTTGAAATATCCCGGGAAAACACAGAATCTGGGGAAACAGAACATAAGACCAATGGTTTTGCTAGTAGGACTTCAACTAAATATGAGAAAAACTATACTATTTCAGAGAAAGAGGGTTTAGCCATTATTTGGGGATCAAAGAAATTTAGGAATTATTTATGGGGACATAAAACTATACTTCATACAGACCACAAGGCATTAACTTTTTTGAAAAACTGTCAACTGTTTACCGGCAAGTTGAGTCGATGGGCCCTATACTTACAACAGTTTGATTATGAGATATATATTAAAGGTAGTGACAATTATGTAGCTGACACTTTATCACGGTTTTCTCAGGGTATGAACAACTTACCAAGGGAATGTAATGAAGATGGTAAATTTCATATAAGATATATTAAGGAGGTTCCAGGTAGGAAAAGAATTGAGCAAATTTGTAAAAGCATAAGGTTCCACCAGAATGAGGATGAAATATGGAAGTCAGTGAAAGTTAATTTTAGTAACTATAATTTCCCACAAATCAGTAGATTTTACAAGATATTTAATGGAGTTTTATACAGGAGAAAGAATACCAGTACTGAAGAATGGAAGGTGTGTTGGCCTAGGCAATTCGAGACTGAAGTGATTGATTATTTTCACCTTGCCTTAGGGCATTGTGGTCCCAAAAAGTGTATTGAAAAGTTAACTGATATGGTCATGATTAAAGTAGGTGCTACTAAGAAAATTACTGATAGAATAAGATCTTGTGATGTATGTCAGAGGGCAAAAGTAACAAATAGAGTAAATCAAGGTTTCATGCAGAATACAGTGCCAGAGGACACATTAGAATTACTGTCAGTGGATTTGTATGGTCCATTACCTAAAACCTCAGGTAATTGGTCTTACATCGTTGTAGTGTTGGAAGTGTTCTCCAAATTTATTAAATTATATCCAATCAGGAAAGCTACTGCTAAAGCAGTCTTTAGCAAGATGACCGAGTATTTTAACACCATCGGTAAACCTAAAGCAGTTTTGTCTGACAACGTACCACAGTTTATCTGGAAAATCTGGAAGGAAGGCATGAAGCAACATGATGTTCAAGTTAAATATGTTTCAGATTGCCACCCGGCTAGTAACCCTGTCGAAAGATATATGCGTGAATTAGGAAGGTTAGGTAGAACCTACTGTCACCATAACCATAAGGCCTGGGGCAGATTTGTAACTGAGTTTGAAAAGGCCATGAACACTTTATACCACGAAACCACTGGTTTTACCCCTGAAGAAATTCTGTTGGACCATAAAAGTAAAAGTATTATTGAAGAAATCTTGCAATTCCCACCTATTGTAGGAATTAACCTGCATGAGAAAGAAGAGTTAGTTAAGAAAAGAATGAAAGAGAAAGGGGCCACTAGATCCAAAAGGCATGATAATAACCTCAAAATAACTAAATTTCAACTTGGAGATTATGTGTTGGTGAAGACCCATGAAAAATCTAGTGAAATTAATAATGAAATTTCTAAATTCAAATACATTTACAATGGGCCTTTTGAAGTGCAAGGAACTCCACATGCAAATGCTTATTTTCTTGTGTACCCTAGGTCAACGAAGCCTTTAGGAGTTAGAAATATAGTTGACCTAAAGTTGTATGTCCACAGAAACCAATGATAAATGAACATGCACTCTTTGCATTGTCAGGTGCCTGACGAGCACCAGAGACCCGAGTCATTGCCAGCACTACTTCTGTTTCCTTTCGTGCTGCCCACCTTCCTCTTCATCATTCATAACTTTTACTATCTTCTTTCCTTCTTCTTTATCACAGTAAATTGAATAGTGTGGAAATAATGTAAGACAGTAGATATCTGTGACAGAGATGTGGCCAAGTAAATGCATAATTAAATTGGGTACACTAGAAAATGACTAAGAATAATGAAAGTATAGTGGGTATTGAAAAGGAAAAATGTAATGGAAAAGTAATTGGAAAGAGAAATATGGATGAGAAAAGGTAAGAATACTGAAAAAGATAAATGAATACTATGACATGACTAAATGTAAATGTTTTTGAAGAAAAAGGGGCAAATATGGTGTTGAAAAACTGTATGTGCATTTAAAACTGAGGAGATGAACCTGACTAATGTGTATAAGAGAGATATGAGATGTATATGTCTTGTGCCACAAAAAGTTGACAGAAATCACTTGCACTAGTATATAAAATTATTGTCCTGATCTTGACATACGTGATAACCTAAATGTGTGTAAAAATGATTAAACTGAATATTGACTATAAAAGAGGTATTACTGATTAAGAAAGAGGGGGGAAAACCCAAAAAGCTGGGACTCTCAAATAACTCCTGAACATTGTCATTATACCAAAAATGTCATTTAAATTTTTCTTCATTAATGATGTGTGTGTTGCCTGATTTTGTCATGGTGTAAAGGAAGATTTAATATTCCCAGTATCTAATCCCTGTTTCAAAGTTGCAGGTTTCATGCTTTATACCATTAATGCAGTTGGTAACAAAGATGTGACGTAAAGATGAAAAAACCTGCTCAAAAATATGTTGTTGGGCAGCAAAACAAGACAAAAGAATAAAAATGCTGTGGTCCTGAAATTGAGGACTACCTTATATGCTATGTGAGCAGTAGCTGAAGCACTTGCCATTGTGGGGCATAAAGTTGATAAGTGGTCACGAACTGCCAAACCTAGAGGATGGGACAGTGTATTAATTTAAAAATGTGTCTTTTAGTGTTCTTAATCTAAATTGTGTTTTTGTGTCTAAATGTTTACATATAAAGACTGCCAAACTAATAATGGGCAGAATGCGTAACATAGGCCGCTAGTGCTGAGGCGAGCAGTGAAGTAAGTTAGGTTTTTTGATCAATGTGTTATGGACTGACTGTCCTTACTAAGGCAGTGAAAAAGTATTATAAAATGTATTTCGAATTTTGTTCAAATAGTTGTAGATGTTTTCGAGACGAGGTTTTCTGGAATAACTTAAAGTTTTGGACTTTCTTGTTTTAACAACACAGCAGTGATAATTAAAAATAGGTTCTGAATATGTTAGTGTGTTTATGTGCAACAAACACTTTGGACTGCTATTAATGAAGAGGAGCTTCAAAGTTAATTATTTTGAAAAAACCTTGCAAAGTTACTTTGGTATTTGAAGAGTTAGTTGGAAAAGGTTCTCATAGCTGTTTTGTGCAAAATATTGGTACATATGTGGATGCAAACTGAAATTTTCAATATTTCATTAAATGCTGAATCTTGTAAAATGTATTGTAATCATGAGTATGCTTGGGTGTCTGTGATTATTTACTTTCTTTAAAAATATTGAAAGACAAATTTCTGCTTTGTTAAGTTAAAATGTTCTGTGCTATTGTATACGTGTTTATTATTATTATTTTTTTTTAAGGCTATACCTATTCTACCAATATGCAGCTTATTTTGTGTACTGTTTGTCTTTTATTTGAACTGTGTGTGTATGAAATGAACATGCTTAAATATATCTTGTGTAATGATGTAAATTAGTTTCCTTAAACCAGTGTAGGAATGAAAATTACTGTAAATGTCTTATTTTGAAAATATTTTTGGGAGAAATGTATGAATTACCTTAGTATGCATACTGCATGTCTGTAATATGTATTTTTTTTGTCCCAACTGAAGTTGGATGGTAAAACCTTTTGTAGCCAACACCACTTAGGTGTTATAGATGCTTCCTTGAAGTATCCCTTACAGGAAACTTCAACGAAACATGGGGCATGTGTAACACCATAGCTCTAATGCTGTATGGATTTATTTTGCCTTTTGTTTTATTTAATGTTACATCATTGAGCTTCTGTAAATGTTGTTTGATTGAATAGATAACACAAATTTGTATACGCCTTTCTTTGTACAAACTTTGATGTCATGATTTGATTGCATGCAATGTAGTATTACTGTCATTTACATTCTTTATCTCATTTGGAGGGAACAAAACTTACTACACATAATTGTAATTTCTGTGTGAATAATTTTTTGTAGAAATGTCAATATGTGCAGGTTTTCTGTTTTATATAATGTGTTTGTTTGCTGTTATGTAAACTGCTGATCCTCACTTAGGGTTCTTAGTCATTTTTATGTAAAATGTCTTGTGGTTCCCCTCAGGAACAGAACTGTGTAGCGCGCGCAAATTGTGGTTGGCCTAGTTAGAAAAAGTGGAACAAAGAGACAGTCGGGGACGAGCTACCAAACTGTGCACTGCCATGTTAAAGTTGTATATTATGCTCATTTCGAGAGAGGCTTTTTCTGTCATTTTACAATGCCTCGGATGGATGGATAAATAGCTGGAACGATTCTGGAATTAGTATTTATCATCGTCACCAAGAAGGGCCAGAGTCCAGCAATTCTGTCTGCAAATCCACCTATCAACATGCAGTTGCCACCACATTGCGCAATCACTGTAAGGTAGTACTATAATAATGTACCATGAAGGATCAGCTTATTTGGTGATTTAGTGTGCTCAAATGTACGGTAACTTATAACTGAATTTATGTACCTACCTTGATTTTTTCCCTATCACAACACCTTTCAGGTTCCACTCCATTTGAACTATGAATACTGAGTGTCCTATTTTGTGGAAAAAATGAAAGCCTCAAAGTTAGACAGTTTATTACATAATGTTGTTTGATGTTTGATAAGAAGGGAATATTCAGATTTACTGTGGATTTAGTGAAATTGTGGGAGATAGTAAATGTAGTTTTGTGAAGTTAAATCATTTACTTGAAAATAGAAGACTGTGGTAATAAAAATATTTTGCTGCTTCTTTTATAAATTAAAGCTCTTAAAATTGAGGCTTATAAAGTTTTGCTTGGTAAATGATCACATTGCTGCCTGTAATAAATTCTAAAAGGTGACTCAGTTTCTTGCAATTTTGTCAACATTGTGTTTCACTGTAGTGAAAGTGGAAAACTGCAATAGTAGAAAATTAGATGTTCATGATTGCTAAGTGTTTGTCTCTCTTGTGTATTGGAAGTGCATATTAATAGTATAACAGGGTCCACAGTTTGTCTATTATGCTAATGCTAGGTAACAAGTGATGGGAAGACCACTATTTATGAAAACCATAATTTCTTTATTCAAAAGATAGTGAGAAGCAACCTGTTAGTGGATTCCAATCAACTTTCATTTTAAATAGTAAAGTACTTAACTGAGGGAGACTTTACCTATGTCCAATTTATGATCCTGCAGTAAATGTTAACAGTAATGTTATAAACACCATTCAGTTTAAAGAAGCCCTGAAAGTAATAGTGTGTTTCGGTATATATTATAATTTTGCAAATAGTTTGTGCTGCTCTAACTGTTAGTTTCAATCTTGCCGTAAGTATATGTATGTGTCAGAGTTCATTGCACTCGCGTGTGACAAAGTATAGGTTGTGTTTATCCATTAACGTTACTAATAACTATTATATTGAACGAGAATGTTAATCATCTCTTGCCTAGTTAGGCTTGTGACCGTTTTCTTTATCCGTTAAACAGTGCAGATAGGCAAAATTTTGTTTGTTACTGTTCAAATATTTACGTAATTCTGACATTCACTTCCGATAAGCCACGTCCATTAGGTACAATACGGTCAACATAATAAAATTCCTCTCAGAGGGTAACACTGCTCTGTTGCTTTATACCATAATTATTCTACCAAAATAATTCTGTTTTGCAAACTGGCTCCAGCTTTGAGGTTATGGTATAGCAGTAGCGGACGGCAGTGTTATACACAGCAAGCTATAACTCATGTGGTGTCTGCTTTATATTGAGAGGTTATGGAGTATAAAATAACACAGGACTAGCACCAACACTTATATTTAAAAACGCAATCGTGAAGATAGTAATAAAAACAGACATGATTCCGTGAGAATAGATATATCCGATTCCTGTTAGTTTTATGAGCAAAATCGGTGCAGTGTGTGTTCGTGCACGAATGCATTACATTCATTACAGATGCACAAAATAACGTTACAAATCAGTATGTATACAGTTATATAATATGCTCAGGGGGACCCCTCATTTTATTTTGTAACATCCAGAGTATGTAAAAAACTATGAACTATCAGCACCCAGACTTTAATCAGTCATACCACTGCATTTAATAGAAACTCCTATAAGATTTTACCACATCTCTCTCTTGCGATACTTCGAAAAACAAATACCATCTGGATGTTGACATCGAATATATTAGATATATATGTATTGGTCCATAGAAGCAGGTTGTCAGTGGTCGAAGTCGCTTGCACGGACTTATATAAAGTTTTGTCGCCTGTAGTGGAGGAAGACCATATCCAACAGACTATCAACCACAAGGGAGGAGACCTGTGTTGTTCATTCATAAGCGGTTTCATAGATTGTTTTTCAGCTGTAATATATCCAAGCAGTGTATGACTACAGCTTTGTACATTGACATACAGAACTCCTGATGATAGACGTTGACTGTGGATAATGTATCACAGACACAGACCCTTTGATAGTTCAGAGATGTCACTAAACCCTCCCAAAGATGTAAATAACCCTGCATGAGCAGCGCATATTAGACGGAGGGGTTCCGACAGCCAATCAGTTCCAGTCATTCCACCAGGAAGGAGGTACACGGCTTGTTTTACCCATAGTTCAACCATGCCTAAATAGTCAATTCGGTGGTTCGATCGCATCCACATTGTCACTTTGTGCCAGGGAGGGCTCTCAACAAGGGAGGTGTCCATGTGTCTCGGAGTGATCCGAAGGTGATGTTGTTCGGACATGGGGGAGACACACACACACACAGAGAGAGAGAGAGAGAGAGAGAGAGAAAGAGATAGAGAGAGAGAGAGAGAGAGAGAGAGAGAGAGAGAGAGGAACTGTCGATGACATGCCTCGCTGAACCTGCCCAAGGGCTACTACTGCAGTCGGTGACCACTACCAAGGGATTATGGCTCGGAGGACCGCTGACAGCAACGCCGCCATTTTGAATAATGCTTTTCGTGCAGCCACAAGATGTCTTGTTATGACTGAAACTGTGCGCAATATGCTGCTTGATGCGCAACTTCACTCGCGATGTCCATGGCGAAGTCCATCTTTGTAACCACGACATCATGCAGCGCGGTACAGATGGGCTCAACAACATCGCAAATGGACCGCTCAGGACTGGCATCACGTTCTCTTCACTGATGAGTGTCGCAAGGCCTTCAACCATACAATCGTCGGAGACGTGTTTGGAGGCAACCTGGTTGAACGCTTTAGACACATTGTCCAACGAGTGCAGCAAGGTGGAGGTTCCCTGCTGTTTTGCGTTGGCTTTATGTGGGGCCGACGTACGCCGCTGGTGATCATGGAAGGCGCCGTAGCAGCTGTACGATACGTGAATGCCTTCCTCCGACCGATAGTGTAACCATTTCGGTAGCACATTGGCAATGCTATCGTCTTCCAGGGCGGTGACAATTCACGCGCCCTTCGTGCACATCTTGTGAATGACTTCCTTCAGGATAACAGCATCACGCGACTAGAGTGGCCAGCATGTTTTCCAGACATGCACTCTATTTAACATGCCTGGGATAGATCGAAAAGAGCTGTTTATGGGCGACGTGACCTACCAACCACTCTGAGGCATCTACGCCGAATCCCCGTTGAGGAATGGGACAATCTGAACCAACAGTGCCTTGATGAACTTGTGGATAGTATTCCACGACGAATACAGGCATACAATATGTAAGAGGACGTCCTACTGGGAATTAGAGGTACCAATGTTTACAGCAATCCGGACCACCACCTCTGAAGGTCTCAGTGTATCGTGTTACAAAAATGAATGTGTGGTTTTCATGAGCAATAAAAATGGCGGAACTGATGTTTATGTTGATCTCTATTCCAGTTTTCTGTAAAGGTTCCGGAACACTCGGAATCGAGGTGATGCTAAACTTTTTTTGGTGCGTGTAGTATCCGAAGCATAAGTCATGCAGAGTTCAACGGTCTTAATATTCTAATTCGGGATGTATTTGTCCAGCATCAGATATAAGACCACCCCGCAATTTTCCTACCCTAACCATTACGGCGACAAATTTTAAAAGGAGAAAACTACTTTCTTCCACACTATTCTGGAGTCCTAGGAAGGTATCGGCGGTGTATATCCGCTCCTCTAACTGCTTGTAAACCAAATAGAACGAAGCCAGGAGGTGACTGTTCTGTCTCTTCGGAAATTAATGGATTTTGTATGTCTTATTTAAGTCAGAAAAAAGCATTCCCTTAATCACACTTCCCACATCAGTCGTGCTTATTATTAGTAGTAGTACCTGCGGTATTGACGGATGCGGCTGTGCCGCACTAGGAAATAGAGCGAGGAAAATACGACATGAATATTTTCGATGGTTTACACATTGAGTCACCAATCAATCACTGCCGCACGAAAATGCAAACGAAGAAGTAACAACTTCTTACGAGGGAGAGTGTACCACAATCTGTAACCAAGGGAGATGTAACAGTCTTACTGCTGTTTACAGTAACATCACAACGGCTCTCGTAGCATTCCTGTTGCACAAAGAAGTTTTCATGTCTAGGATTACATAGGAATTTCGTCCTAACACCATGCTTCTCGAGTACAGCCTCCTAACACTATTAAAGGTGATATAAGTGGCATCGGTCCACTCTCCTGCAGAGCACTCCAGGGTCAGCTTAAGTCTGATAAAGGCATTGATTCTTCTCGTTAATACTCACGGAGTAATATTGATAGTGAGAACCAACCATAATTCCCTAATTCCTATATTCAACTGCATGTGTGATAACACAGTTCTGGGCCGGCCGGTGTGGCCAAGCGGTTCTAGGCACTTCAGTCTGGAAGAGCGCGACCGCTACGGTCGCAGGTTCGAATCCTGCCTCGGGCACGGATGTGTGTGTTGTCCTTAGGTTAGTCAGGTTTCGGTATTTTCTAAGTTCTAGGGGACTGATGACCTCAGATGTTAAGTCCCATAGTGCTCAGAGCCATTTGAACCATTTTTTAACACAGTTCTGGATTGGGAGGCGTAAGCTACGCCTGCTTCAATATGGCACCCCTGTAAAATACTTATATCGTCTTCCTTGAAGTACGTGTTACGAAATTTGCAGCGGCAAGGGGATGGTTAAAACTGAATGTAGACAGAATATAATGTTTAATCTTTTCTCGGTCTTGAGTATCCAGGTATTCCCAGCTTACCTCAGTTGCCGTCACATCATCGTACTTTTTGTCTAATGTTACGTATTTTCAGTCAATGTACGTCATTTTGCAGGCTATCCGCGATTTTACATACTTTGTCTTATTTCTCTCGTTGTTACGTACTTCCCATTAATTTGTCATAATTATACCAGGTTTTCCTCGATTTTTACCGATTTTATATCTTTATTTATATTTTTTCGATAGTTTTCCGTGTGGTCATATTGCTGGCATACCCATTTGTTGTTTGATTTCATGCGAGGAAATTTGCGTTTCCTTTACACCAGCCTTCTAAAAAATCCTAAGAACTCCCCTCTCAGCGACGATCTACATGCAAGCATTTTGGATAGGAAGATCATGAAAAGTGTAATAACACTCGCCTCATACCTAGATGAGGCTCAATGTGTGGTGCAGATTGGAAAGTCGAAGTCTGGAAACAGATCCGTGTACTACTACGACATAACAGAGTGCTTGTGTGTGATGCTCCTAATAGAAACTCCAAGTCTAGCACAGTTCTACACATTCATTTTACTTACTTACACACAATCGTGTACGGATCTGCAACAGGCAGTTAACATGTCTACAGAGCTGATTTCTCTTGCTGTTGTCTTATTTTTTTCCATAATTACATGCTCTTATTGCTAACCAGAAGCAGTAGAATTCAGGTACTTTTTTTATACTAGTAATAAGGTATTCGTTAGTTGACAGTGTGTCACCTGCACTTAGTATCCTGGAATGTAAGAATTCCCCTTCTCCGTATCTACAGAGTGATCATCCCCGGCAGTGTAATTTATAGACAAATACACTCCTGGAAATGGAAAAAAGAACACATTGACACCGGTGTGTCAGACCCACCATACTTGCTCCGGACACTGCGAGAGGGCTGTACAAGCAATGATCACACGCACGGCACAGCGGACACACCAGGAACCGCGGTGTTGGCCGTCGAATGGCGCTAGCTGCGCAGCATTTGTGCACCGCCGCCGTCAGTGTCAGCCAGTTTGCCGTGGCATACGGAGCTCTATCGCAGTCTTTAACACTGGTAGCATGCCGCGACAGCGTAGACGTGAACCGCACGTGCAGTTGACGGACTTTGAGCGAGGGCGTATAGTGGGCATGCGGGAGGCCGGGTGGACGTACCGCCGAATTGCTCAACACGTGGGGCGTGAGGTCTCCACAGTACATCGATGTTGTCGCCAGTGGTCGGCGGAAGGTGCACGTGCCCGTCGACCTGGGACCGGACCGCAGCGACGCACGGATGCACGCCAAGACCGTAGGATCCTACGCAGTGCCGTAGGGGACCGCACCGCCACTTCCCAGCAAATTAGGGACACTGTTGCTCCTGGGGTATCGGCGAGGACCATTCGCAACCGTCTCCATGAAGCTGGGCTACGGTCCCGCACACCGTTAGGCCGTCTTCCGCTCACGCCCCAACATCGTGCAGCCCGCCTCCAGCGGTGTCGCGACAGGCGTGAATGGAGGGACGAATGGAGACGTGTCGTCTTCAGCGATGAGAGTCGCTTCTGCCTTGGTGCCAATGATGGTCGTATGCGTGTTTGGCGCCGTGCAGCTGAGCGCCACAATCAGAACTGCATACGACCGAGGCACACAGGGCCAACACCCGGCATCATGGTGTGGGGAGCGATCACCTACACTGACCGTACACCACTGGTGATCGTCGAGGGGACACTGAATAGTGCACGGTACATCCAAACCGTCATCGAACCCACCGTTCTACCATTCCTAGACCGGCAAGGGAACTTGCTGTTCCAACAGGACAATGCACGTCCGCATGTATCCCGTGCCACCCAACGTGCTCTAGAAGGTGTAAGTCAACTACCCTGGCCAGCAAGACCTCCGGATCTGTCCCCCATTGAGCATGTTTGGGACTGGATGAAGCGTCGTCTCACGCGGTCTGCACGTCCACACGAACGCTGGTCCAACTGAGGCGCCAGGTGGAAATGGCATGGCAAGCCGTTCCACAGGACTACATCCAGCATCTCTACGATCGTCTCCATGGGAGAATAGCAGCCTGCATTGCTGCGAAAGGTGGATATACACTGTACTAGTGCCGACATTGTGCATGCTCTGTTGTCTGTGTCTATGTGCCTGTGGTTCTGTCAGTGTGATCATGTGATGTATCTGACCCCAGGAATGTGTCAATAAAGTTTCCCCTTCCTGGGACAATGAATTCACGGTGTTCGTATTTCAATTTCCAGGAGTGTAGTTAGCCAGTTACGCATCTGAACCACGACCATCCGCCGATGACAGCTCTACACACATACGTATGGACACTATGCATGTACCAATCACGAAGTCTCCATTTCAACCACTTGTACGTTATTTTCGACAATGCTACAGCCTCGCAAACAGCGAGAACAGTTCGTAGTTTTTTGCCTTCTCTGAATGTTACAAAATAACAAAGAAGAGTTCTCTCGAATGTACTAATAGACTGTGCAGATGCTGAACTGCATCGTTATTTTATACTATTTGAAAAAGCCTACCTTCCTGCCGTGGGTGAAGGGATGGAGAATGAGGGACGGTAAGAGTGCCTTTAATTTCGCTAGTTTCTGATTGCATGTCAAGGAGAATGCACGATCACTTACCGCTCCTCTGACCTGTTACAATCTTTTAGGACGATGACTACCCCTCGCCCCCTGTACATGTGTTGAATTATGACCCATCCCGTTTATTATGAGTGGTGTTTTTTTCATAACAGTTTCAAAGTGTAATTAGAACGGTGAGGTATTTTCCATCAGTTGCGTTAGCGTGTATTGTCTTCAATTTCTGCACTCTGACAAAGAAATACCCACCAAAATTCGAAATTCCAGACAAATTTCGGAATTGCCAGCAAAATTCGAAGTTCCCACCAATGAGGTAGGTAGGTGAGGAGGAGGGGCGGGAATGGGGAGAGGGCGAGGACCCATGTGCCAGCTGGTGAAAACACACGACAACATTCGGAGATGGGGTGGGGGTTATTAATTGATCAATTTAATAAGTTTGCATATCATCTGATGTCCTTTTTTGAACATTACGACATAACATGAGTTTCCTACCGACTAAAACGGCCGCTTCGTTTCGCCTATTACTCATATGAAGCCTACAGACAATAGTGGATGCAGCAACATCGTCTGGATCCACCGAGGTACAGGAAACACAGTAGTCAGCCTACACTAAATTGCACATTGTGCTACGCGCAGTATTCCATCCTGCATGTTTGACGTCCAGAAACATATTAACAGGGCCGGTACGTACACTTACGAGCAATGTTCACTTTAGAGAAGATATTCAAAGCGACCAACTTGCATTTGCAAATACTTCGCCAGTCGCTAGGACATACTTCGGTTTATCCTACGCCATACACATGGGTCCACCATTGCTGAAGCGGCGTTCACACGAGCCATTAGACCGTGTACGTCCATGAGTGGAGTGGTATGAACGTGTTCCTTTAAGCGCCCCAGAAATAAAAATCTAGTGGAGTAAGTTCTGGTGAATGTGAAGGCAGAACATTGGACATCCATGACGAATCCATTTCCCAGGAGACGCTTCATTTAAATAGTTAATCTCATTCATTTCAATGTGTGGCGGGCCAACATCATGCGGAAACCATAGCTGTCACCGAACACTAAATACGACATCTTTTAGTCAGGCAAAATATTGCAAAGAAACGTACGACGCAGGGGCTCTTTCAACTTGTTTAGCAATTGCCAAGGGCACGAAAGCACTACTAGCACGATTCCTGCCCAAATGTTTATACCAAAGCGTGTCTGAAATCCACGTTAACGGGTGATTTGTGGTTTGTGTTTCGACCAATAACAGCCGTTGCGGAAGTTGAAAATACCGTCAAGAGTAAAAATTGTTTCGTTCGTCCATATCACATTATTTACAAGAGGTTCGTTATCTTATATATGAATTGTTCGCTGTCTTCCACTCGGTGCAAAAGCCATTCACAAAACTAATCGTCGAATGCGGTCTTCTGGATGCTGGTGTTGAGTTAACGCGTAATGATACGGATAAATTTCTTCACGATGCAACATTTCAACAACCAGTCGACGAGATATCTGGAACTACATTGTAGTTCACAGAGGTGATTATTGAAAGGTTCAAATGGCTCTGAGCACTATGGGACTTAACTTCTAAGGTCATCATTCCCCTAGAACTTAGAACTACTTAAACCTAACTAACCTAAGGACATCACACACATCCATGCCCGAGGCAGGATTCGAACCCGCGACCGTAGCGGTCCCCCGTTTCCAGACTGTAGCGCCTAGAACCGCAAGGCCACCCCGGCCGGCATGATTAGTGAATGGTTTCAAGAATAGCGTCTCTGTTTCTGGAATCGGTGTAGTCCCTTAAAGACCTCCGTCTGTTACTTGGGGATGAAGTTTACCGGTGTCCCGAAGGCGTTGCACCAGGCGACGAAAAACATTCTTATTGGGAAGGCGCCTTAGAGGATACCGTGCAGCATACGCACGATCAGCAGCAGCAGCTTGGCTATCGGATGCACTCGATCTGGAAGCCGCCCTGTATGAAACTGACAGGACCAGCTACGTTTGCGAACTACGCGGTTAGCAGGCACGCGCATGCAGTTAAGCGGATCTCACTGACACATGATAAGCTGTTGTCATTTGACTAAGTTATGTCCTGCGAGTAAGTGACGAGAACTAGGGCAGACGTCTAAAAAATAAAAAGGAACCTCGCGCGGATTCAAACGTAGCTCCATGTTAGATGTGGGTTAGATGTGACAGCAGTGTATTCAGCTACGACGGCTGGTACGGTAGTGTATGATGACACACGTTCCGATTTACATCTCGACGCCCTGCACCATGTGACAGTTTTGCCAGCTATTCGTTTTCAAATTTTTTTTAAAAAGCAGTCGATCTGTCTTTGCTAGATAAAATTTTGTATTGAACCTGAGCGAGGTATCGCATGCCGACATCGAAGTGCGGCATTTTTTATTCATCCTATATAAACACAAGCATAGGTTAACGCTATTGCCAAAAATGTCGAAAAGCTCTTCAATGATTTACTTCAAATTTTTATACGATACTCTAGTAAAAGTTCAGACGAACATATGCTACATATTTTTAGTACATACAGTACATACAGGGTGTTTCAAAAATGACCGGTATATTTGAAACGGCAATAAAAACTAAACGAGCAGCGATAGAAATACACCGTTTGTTGCAATTTGCTTGGGACAACAGTACATTTTCAGGCAGACAAACTTTCGAAATTACAGTAGTTACAATTTTCAACAACAGATGGCGCTGCGGTCTGGGAAACTCTATAGTACGATATTTTCCACATATCCACCATGCGTAGCAATAATATGGCGTAGTCTCTGATTGAAATTACCCGAAACCTTTGACAACGTGTCTGGCGGAATGGCTTCACATGCAGATGAGATGTACTGCTTCAGCTGTTCAATTGTTTCTGGATTCTGGCGGTACACCTGGTCTTTCAAGTGTCCCCACAGAAAGAAGTCACAGGGGTTCATGTCTGGCGAATAGGGAGGCCAATCCACGCCGCCTCCTGTATGTTTCGGATAGCCCAAAGCAATCACACGATCATCGAAATATTCATTCAGGAAATTAAGGACGTCGGCCGTGCGATGTGGCCGGGCACCATCTTGCATAAACCACGAGGTGTTCGCAGTGTCATCTAAGGCAGTTTGTACCGCCACAAAGTCACGAAGAATGTCCAGATAGCGTGATGCAGTAATCGTTTCGGATCTGAAAAATGGGCCAATGATTCCTTTGGAAGAAATGGCGGCCCAGACCAGTACTTTTTGAGGATGCAGGGACGATGGGACTGCAACATGGGGCTTTTCGGTTCCCCATATGCGCCAGTTCTGTTTATTGACGAAGCCGTCCAGGTAAAAATAAGCTTCGTCAGTAAACCAAATGCTGCCCACATGCATATCGGCGTCATCAATCCTGTGCACTATATCGTTAGCGAATGTCTCTCGTGCAGCAATGGTAGCGGCGCTGAGGGGTTGCCGCATTTGAATTTTGTGTGGATAGAGGTGTAAACTCTGGCACACGAGACGATACGTGGACGTTGGCGTCATTTGGACCACAGCTGCAACACGGCGAACGGAAACCCGAGGCCGCTGTTGGATCACCTGCTGCACTAGCTGCGCGTTGCCCTCTGTGGTTGCCGTACGCGGTCGCCCTACCTTTCCAGCACGTTCATCCGTCACGTTCGCAGTCCGTTGAAATTTTTCAAACAGATCCTTTATTGTATCGCTTTTCGGTCCTTTGGTTACATTAAACCTCTGTTGAAAACTTCGTCTTGTTGCAACAACACTGTGTTCTAGGCGGTGGAATTCCAACACCAGAAAAATCCTCTGTTCTAAGGAATAAACCATGTTGTCTACAGCACACTTGCACGTTGTGAACAGCACACGCTTACAGCAGAAAGACGACGTACAGAATGGCGCACCCACAGACTGCGTTGTCTTCTATATCTTTCACATCACTTGCAGCGCCATCTGTTGTTGAAAATTGTAACTACTGTAATTTCGAAAGTTTGTCCGCCTGAAAATGTACTGTTGTCCCAAGCATATTGCAACAAACGGTGTATTTCTATCGCTGCTCGTTTAGTTTTTATTGCCGTTTCAAATATACCGGTCATTTTTGAAACACCCTGTAAATACACATATACACACATAAAAAATGAGTTGCATCACCATGGTTCCCAGAACTCCTGAAGACAGACGTAGACTGTGGGTATTGTATCACAGACACAGTCCCTTTGACTGTTCAGAGATGTCACTAAACCCGCCGAAAGCTGTAAACAACCATGCATGAGCAGCGCATATTAGACGGCGGGGGTCCGACAGCTGAACAGTTCCAGTCATTCCACCAGGAAGGAGGTACACGGCTCGTGTTGTCTGTAGTTCAACTATGTCTAGATAGTCAATACCTCGGTTCGATTGCGTCCGTATTGTTACTTTATGCCAGGAAGGGGTCTCAACAAGGGAGGTGTCCAGGCGTCTCGGAGTGAACCAAAGCGATGTTGTAACTTCCTGGCAGATTGAAACTGTTTGCCGGACCGAGATTCGAACTCGGGACCTTTGCCTTTCGCGCACAAGTGCTCTACCACCTGAGTTTCCCAAGCACAACTCACGACCTGGCCTTACAGCTAGTACCTCGTCTCCTACCTTTCAAACTTCACAGAAGCTCTTCTGAGAAACTTGCAGAACTAGCAGTCCTGTTCATTTTGGGAACACAACCTACGACTATCTTAGAGACAGAAGTGAGGCCACCTTATCCCGGACCCGACCATCATTTTGCAGAACAATGCTCAAACACGTACAGTGCAAACTGTGCTGTTTGACTGATGGAGCTGCTAAGTTCTATACAACCTACTGCAGTACCCTGACTTAAGCCCTAGTGAGTTCAACCCGATATCTAAACTGAAGGAAACACTTCACGGCATTCGCTTCAGAACTGCTGCAAATTTGTCGGGCAATAGACCGCGCAGCTCGAACTGTCAACGCAACTGGCACTGCTAAGAGTATCCTACGACTTCCACATCGCTGTCAACGGGTTATACACAATGTTGGTGACTACTTTGAAGGTCAGTAAACCTTGAATAAACTTTGAAACTCGTATGTGTTTTGTACGAGCTGTAAATAAATAGTTGCCACTATTAAAGTTCCAACCCTCGTATTTATAGTTCGCTGTTGCTATTTGAGTTGAAATAATGAGTGCTACTTTGAGCGTTATAAGATGGCGTGCCAAGTGGAAAACTCGGAGCATTTGTGACATATTCTTCTGTTTGAGTTAACGCAGTGGTGACAGCAGAGGAGGCAGCCAGAAACATTGGCGCCGTGTATGGGGATATTTCCGTTGGACAGAGCACGGCAAGAAAATGGTTTTCTCGTTTTAAGGAAGATAGTTCTGACACTAGTGACCCTCCCCGTTCAGGAAGATCGTTTAAAAGCATTGATCCACAATCATCCACGTCATCGAACACGAGAACTGGTAAATGTTATGAACTGTGATCACTTCACCATCGTGCAACATTTGTATGCAACGGGGAAGCTTAAAAAATGGGGTATGTGGGTACCGCATGGACTAAGCCAAAATCACAAAAATCAGCGAGTGACCATACGTGTAATTCTTCTTGATCGTCGTCAACTGGCTCTTGAACAACACCAACCATTCCTATTCTGTGTCGTTAGGGTTGACGAGAAATAGTGTTTTTATGCTAAGATGAAAAAAAAGAAAGGAATGGTTGAGCCAAAACAAAGCAGTAACTTCCTGTATAAAGACCTGCGCACATCCACAAAAGGCAAAGTTATGCATCTCGTGGAACGAGGACGGTGTGGAGCACTACGAATTGCTTCCCCGAGCTGTAACCGTCACCGCTGACATTTATTGTCAGCAACGGAGACGTCTTGCAGACTCAGTGGAAGAACAACGACTAGGAAGACTTTCACACAACGACGCCCGCAACATCCTGCTAGACTGCAAAAAATTCTATACAGAAGAAGGGATGGGAAGTCAACCCGCATCTGCCTTATTCACCTGATCTTGCGCCCTCAGGTTCTAATCTTCTCCGCTCTCAATCGAACAGCCTTCAAGAAACTTCCTTTCCCGATGAAAATACGCTCCGAGCATGGGTCGACGAGTTCTTCGCCTCAAATTCATGTGATGTCTACCGTCGCGGAATCTAAACGTTAACCAGCGTTTAATATTTTTTTTTTGTGGGATCTGAAATTTAAAAACCTTTCTCACACCGGCCTGATTTAGCTTCACTGATCAGGATAGTAAAAACATGCGTATGTTAAGGGAATTTTCATTCACAAAGCAGGCTTATCACATTCACACAGTTCAATACTGTTCTCTCCTGATTAAATTGAGCTCAACTTAATTCCATAATGCAGTGAAGCAATTTCGAAGTCTCGGTGTGACGAAAATTGTCAGTCGATCTCCTGAAAACATTTGTAATAATTATTAACTCTCGGTGATCACATGGGGTAGACCGGAGATCTGCTGGTAAGACCGTGTTAGCCTATTTGTTTGAAGTAACTGGATATCTTGAGCATACAAAACGGCAGGTTCGTCCAGTGTAAACCAGACGTTCCCCACTGATCCCGTGCAACACAGCGTAGTAAGCAGACACTGTCAATAATAAACAGTTAAGTAATACGCGGACACACTTACTTTAGTTTAGTTCATGTATTAAATTCCTTCTCATACAGAATCTCATCAAGATGGCGACTAGCTCAACAATACATACATATACATCCTCCTTCTTTCACGGCTAATCGGCAAGCATTGCCTCATTCTTTTCATAAGAGAAAACAGATAGCAGAGAAGCTATTCCATGGAGTAAATGGACGCTCCAAGGAATAATAGGGCTTGAAACTACTTTGCATTGATAATCATCGTATATTAAAGTTTAGGAATCGGTAAGATAAGAAGAGATATTTCGAGATATGTACTGAGTTGTATAATTTATAAAATTTCTGAAAATATCGCGGAGAGACCGCTGCAAGAGACATTACAAGCGTTGGTACGTAGTTCAAACAGTGAAGGAGAATATATTGTTGATGACTGAAGTCTCTGTTATGTGCATCTGTTGTGTTTATTAAACTTATGGAAAGATTCTACTAACTTATGCATGAAACAAATAATTTCTCCCTAAGCTTGAACGGAAATGCTGTATTAATTTCTTAGGTTTGGTTACCACTAGAAAATAAAAGTTCAGACGAACATATGCTACATATTTTTAGTACATACAGTACATACAGGGTGTTTCAAAAATGACCGGTATATTTGAAACGGCAATAAAAACTAAACGAGCAGCGATAGAAATACACCGTTTGTTGCAATTTGCTTGGGACAACAGTACATTTTCAGGCAGACAAACTTTCGAAATTACAGTAGTTACAATTTTCAACAACAGATGGCGCTGCGGTCTGGGAAACTCTATAGTACGATATTTTCCACATATCCACCATGCGTAGCAATAATATGGCGTAGTCTCTGATTGAAATTACCCGAAACCTTTGACAACGTGTCTGGCGGAATGGCTTCACATGCAGATGAGATGTACTGCTTCAGCTGTTCAATTGTTTCTGGATTCTGGCGGTACACCTGGTCTTTCAAGTGTCCCCACAGAAAGAAGTCACAGGGGTTCATGTCTGGCGAATAGGGAGGCCAATCCACGCCGCCTCCTGTATGTTTCGGATAGCCCAAAGCAATCACACGATCATCGAAATATTCATTCAGGAAATTAAGGACGTCGGCCGTGCGATGTGGCCGGGCACCATCTTGCATAAACCACGAGGTGTTCGCAGTGTCATCTAAGGCAGTTTGTACCGCCACAAAGTCACGAAGAATGTCCAGATAGCGTGATGCAGTAATCGTTTCGGATCTGAAAAATGGGCCAATGATTCCTTTGGAAGAAATGGCGGCCCAGACCAGTACTTTTTGAGGATGCAGGGACGATGGGACTGCAACATGGGGCTTTTCAGTTCCCCATATGCGCCAGTTCTGTTTATTGACGAAGCCGTCCAGGTAAAAATAAGCTTCGTCAGTAAACCAAATGCTGCCCACATGCATATCGGCGTCATCAATCCTGTGCACTATATCGTTAGCGAATGTCTCTCGTGCAGCAATGGTAGCGGCGCTGAGGGGTTGCCGCATTTGAATTTTGTGTGGATAGAGGTGTAAACTCTGGCACACGAGACGATACGTGGACGTTGGCGTCATTTGGACCACAGCTGCAACACGGCGAACGGAAACCCGAGGCCGCTGTTGGATCACCTGCTGCACTAGCTGCGCGTTGCCCTCTGTGGTTGCCGTACGCGGTCGCCCTACCTTTCCAGCACGTTCATCCGTCACGTTCGCAGTCCGTTGAAATTTTTCAAACAGATCCTTTATTGTATCGCTTTTCGGTCCTTTGGTTACATTAAACCTCTGTTGAAAACTTCGTCTTGTTGCAACAACACTGTGTTCTAGGCGGTGGAATTCCAACACCAGAAAAATCCTCTGTTCTAAGGAATAAACCATGTTGTCTACAGCACACTTGCACGTTGTGAACAGCACACGCTTACAGCAGAAAGACGACGTACAGAATGGCGCACCCACAGACTGCGTTGTCTTCTATATCTTTCACATCACTTGCAGCGCCATCTGTTGTTGAAAATTGTAACTACTGTAATTTCGAAAGTTTGTCCGCCTGAAAATGTACTGTTGTCCCAAGCATATTGCAACAAACGGTGTATTTCTATCGCTGCTCGTTTAGTTTTTATTGCCGTTTCAAATATACCGGTCATTTTTGAAACACCCTGTAAATACACATATACACACATAAAAAATGAGTTGCATCACCATGGTTCCCAGAACTCCTGAAGACAGACGTAGACTGTGGGTATTGTATCACAGACACAGTCCCTTTGACTGTTCAGAGATGTCACTAAACCCGCCGAAAGCTGTAAACAACCATGCATGAGCAGCGCATATTAGACGGCGGGGGTCCGACAGCTGAACAGTTCCAGTCATTCCACCAGGAAGGAGGTACACGGCTCGTGTTGTCTGTAGTTCAACTATGTCTAGATAGTCAATACCTCGGTTCGATTGCGTCCGTATTGTTACTTTATGCCAGGAAGGGGTCTCAACAAGGGAGGTGTCCAGGCGTCTCGGAGTGAACCAAAGCGATGTTGTAACTTCCTGGCAGATTGAAACTGTTTGCCGGACCGAGATTCGAACTCGGGACCTTTGCCTTTCGCGCACAAGTGCTCTACCACCTGAGTTTCCCAAGCACAACTCACGACCTGGCCTTACAGCTAGTACCTCGTCTCCTACCTTTCAAACTTCACAGAAGCTCTTCTGAGAAACTTGCAGAACTAGCAGTCCTGTTCATTTTGGGAACACAACCTACGACTATCTTAGAGACAGAAGTGAGGCCACCTTATCCCGGACCCGACCATCATTTTGCAGAACAATGCTCAAACACGTACAGTGCAAACTGTGCTGTTTGACTGATGGAGCTGCTAAGTTCTATACAACCTACTGCAGTACCCTGACTTAAGCCCTAGTGAGTTCAACCCGATATCTAAACTGAAGGAAACACTTCACGGCATTCGCTTCAGAACTGCTGCAAATTTGTCGGGCAATAGACCGCGCAGCTCGAACTGTCAACGCAACTGGCACTGCTAAGAGTATCCTACGACTTCCACATCGCTGTCAACGGGTTATACACAATGTTGGTGACTACTTTGAAGGTCAGTAAACCTTGAATAAACTTTGAAACTCGTATGTGTTTTGTACGAGCTGTAAATAAATAGTTGCCACTATTAAAGTTCCAACCCTCGTATTTATAGTTCGCTGTTGCTATTTGAGTTGAAATAATGAGTGCTACTTTGAGCGTTATAAGATGGCGTGCCAAGTGGAAAACTCGGAGCATTTGTGACATATTCTTCTGTTTGAGTTAACGCAGTGGTGACAGCAGAGGAGGCAGCCAGAAACATTGGCGCCGTGTATGGGGATATTTCCGTTGGACAGAGCACGGCAAGAAAATGGTTTTCTCGTTTTAAGGAAGATAGTTCTGACACTAGTGACCCTCCCCGTTCAGGAAGATCGTTTAAAAGCATTGATCCACAATCATCCACGTCATCGAACACGAGAACTGGTAAATGTTATGAACTGTGATCACTTCACCATCGTGCAACATTTGTATGCAACGGGGAAGCTTAAAAAATGGGGTATGTGGGTACCGCATGGACTAAGCCAAAATCACAAAAATCAGCGAGTGACCATACGTGTAATTCTTCTTGATCGTCGTCAACTGGCTCTTGAACAACACCAACCATTCCTATTCTGTGTCGTTAGGGTTGACGAGAAATAGTGTTTTTATGCTAAGATGAAAAAAAAAGAAAGGAATGGTTGAGCCAAAACAAAGCAGTAACTTCCTGTATAAAGACCTGCGCACATCCACAAAAGGCAAAGTTATGCATCTCGTGGAACGAGGACGGTGTGGAGCACTACGAATTGCTTCCCCGAGCTGTAACCGTCACCGCTGACATTTATTGTCAGCAACGGAGACGTCTTGCAGACTCAGTGGAAGAACAACGACTAGGAAGACTTTCACACAACGACGCCCGCAACATCCTGCTAGACTGCAAAAAATTCTATACAGAAGAAGGGATGGGAAGTCAACCCGCATCTGCCTTATTCACCTGATCTTGCGCCCTCAGGTTCTAATCTTCTCCGCTCTCAATCGAACAGCCTTCAAGAAACTTCCTTTCCCGATGAAAATACGCTCCGAGCATGGGTCGACGAGTTCTTCGCCTCAAATTCATGTGATGTCTACCGTCGCGGAATCTAAACGTTAACCAGCGTTTAATATTTTTTTTTGTGGGATCTGAAATTTAAAAACCTTTCTCACACCGGCCTGATTTAGCTTCACTGATCAGGATAGTAAAAACATGCGTATGTTAAGGGAATTTTCATTCACAAAGCAGGCTTATCACATTCACACAGTTCAATACTGTTCTCTCCTGATTAAATTGAGCTCAACTTAATTCCATAAGGCAGTGAAGCAATTTCGAAGTCTCGGTGTGACGAAAATTGTCAGTCGATCTCCTGAAAACATTTGTAATAATTATTAACTCTCGGTGATCACATGGGGTAGACCGGAGATCTGCTGGTAAGACCGTGTTAGCCTATTTGTTTGAAGTAACTGGATATCTTGAGCATACAAAACGGCAGGTTCGTCCAGTGTAAATCAGACGCTCCCCACTGATCCCGTGCAACACAGCGTAGTAAGCAGACACTGTCAATAATAAACAGTTAAGTAATACGCGGACACACTTACTTTAGTTTAGTTCATGTATTAAATTCCTTCTCATACAGAATCTCATCAAGATGGCGACTAGCTCAACAATACATACATATACATCCTCCTTCTTTCACGGCTAATCGGCAAGCATTGCCTCATTCTTGTCATAAGAGAAAACAGATAGCAGAGAAGCTATTCCATGGAGTAAATGGACGCTCCAAGGAATAATAGGGCTTGAAACTACTTTGCATTGATAATCATCGTATATTAAAGTTTAGGAATCGGTAAGATAAGAAGAGATATTTCGAGATATGTACTGAGTTGTATAATTTATAAAATTTCTGAAAATATCGCGGAGAGACCGCTGCAAGAGACATTACAAGCGTTGGTACGTAGTTCAAACAGTGAAGGAGAATATATTGTTGATGACTGAAGTCTCTGTTATGTGCATCTGTTGTGTTTATTAAACTTATGGAAAGATTCTACTAACTTATGCATGAAACAAATAATTTCTCCCTAAGCTTGAACGGAAATGCTGTATTAATTTCTTAGGTTTGGTTACCACTAGAAAATATAACTTGCAAACATTCAGCATTTTTCAGAACCCGAATACACTCACATCATTATAAATGCAAAATCTTTCTTCTCATAATGCTACAAGGAAGCCTTCTTCTGATCCTTGATACATCATCTTTTACATTTGCTTTTGACCCAAAATGAAACTGAAAAAGAGATTAACGTCTTGAAACAGATTGTACTAGCTAATGGATACAGAAAAACAGAGATCATCACTACGTATAAAAACTTCATAGACAAGGACACTCATAGACAGCTAGTGACGTTTCACCTTTCGGTAACAACAGTAAATCAAAAACTAGGTTTGTAACTAAGGCCAGTAATGGATACGTATCCCACAAACTTGAGCAAAGTTTCCTTTAATCGAATGTCAACCTAGAAATCGAAATAACCGACACACTTAAAACGCTCCTCCGACATCGTATGGGCCCAGATTAGTGTATCAATGCGTGTTCCAGCCAAGATAACGATCTTGTCTCAAGATCCCAGATAAGGTAAGACTTCCCACCCGCAACTCGTCATCCCGTGAAAACCTATGCATCTTGGATGATT
This sequence comes from Schistocerca americana, assembly GCF_021461395.2. Lineage (NCBI taxonomy): Eukaryota > Metazoa > Arthropoda > Insecta > Orthoptera > Acrididae > Schistocerca > Schistocerca americana. The sequence continues at coordinate 155,929,617 of NC_060119.1, read as the reverse complement.
GCATGAGTTGAAACTTCCTGGCAGATTAAAACTGTGTGCCCGACCGAGACTCGAACTCGGGGCCTTTGCCTTCGCGGGCAAGTGCTCTACCCACTGAGCTACCGAAGCACGACTCACGGCCGGTACTCACAGCTTTACTTCTCCCAGTACCTCGTCTCCTACCTTCCAAACTTTACAGAAGCTCTCCTGCGAACCTTGCAGAACTAGTACTCCTGAAAGAAAGGATATATATCCTTGCAGAACTAACACTCCTTTCAGGAGTGCTAGTTCTGCAAGGTTCGCAGGAGAGCTTCTGTAAAGTTTGGAAGGTAGGAGACGAGGTACTGCCAGAAGTAAATCTGTGAGTAGTGGGCGCGAGTCGTGCTTCGGTAGCTCAGTGGGTAGAGCACTTGCCCGCGAAAGGCAAAGATCCCGAGTTCGAGTCTCGGTGGGGCACACAGTTTTAATCTGCCAGGAAGTTTAATATCAGCGCACACTCCACTGCAGAGTGAAAATCTCATTCTGGAAACACCCCCCCCCCCCCCCCCCCCGGCTGTGGCTAAGCCATGTTGTTGTTGCTGTTTTGGTCTTCAGTCCTGAGGCTGGTTTGATGCAGCTCTCCATGCTACTCTATCCTGTGCAAGCTTCTTCATCTCCCAGTACCTACTGCAACCTACATCCTTCTGAATCTGCTTAGTGTATTCATCTCTTGGTCTCCCCCTATGATTTTTACCCTCCACGGTGCCCTCCAATACTAAATTGGTGATCCCTTGATGCCTCAGAACATGTCCTACCAACCGATCCTTTCTTCTGGTCAAGTTGTGCCACAAACTTCTCTTCTCCCCAATCCTATTCAATACTTCCTCTTTAGTTATGTGATCTACCCATCTAATCTTCAGCATTCTTCTGTAGCACCACATTTCAAAAGCTTCTATTCTCTTCTTGTCCAAACTATTTACCGTCCATGTTTCACTTCCATACAAGGCTACACTCCATACAAATACTTTCAGAAATAACTTCCTGACACTTAAATCTATACTCGATGTTAACAAATTTATCTTCTATGATAAGAAGATTGCGGCACTACATTGATACCGTTGGTCATCACTTGGAACATCTTCCGTAAATGGAAGTTCATGCCACCTTAGTGACCTTCGTTGACCTTCAAAGACCTTACTGTGACACATCACTGGATTCGTCTCGACAGCTGCTGTCAGAAAAAACTACCAAACTACAGTGTCCCATTTAACAAAACAAAGTCTAGAATTACTCCGAAAGTAGGATAGTAGCTGAAAAGTTTGTGGGACAGATGCTGCATGAGACAACAGTGGCCAGAATATGACGTTGGTTTTTCGTTGCTAGGTGGGGTCACTTCAGAGATATGAAGGTCAACTTCGTTTTTTTAAATGGGGTTCTATAGTTTGGTACTTATTTTCTGATAGCAGCTATCGAGACGAATCCAACGATGTGTCACAGTAATGTCTTTGGAGGTTAACGAAGGTCACAAAGGAGACATGAACGTCCATTTACAGAAGATGTTCCAAGCGATGACCATTGGTATCAGTGCCTTGTTGCAATCTTATCATCGACTGAGTGGTATTCCTTATCATTTAGGCACTTATCGAAGCAGGGGACTGATGACCTCAGATGTTAAGTCCCATAGTGCTCAGAGCCATTTGAACCATTTTTGAACTTATCGAAGAACACGCTCTCACAATTCTCTCTCGTATATCGCGCAAATAGTAAATATTCGCCGAATACGGCGTATCCATCTAACGTTCCATTGACATGTAAACGCCATTCGATGGTTTCGTAATACAACACTAATAGAAACGCAAGACTACTATCGTCGAATCCAGCGAATGTGAATGATGTATTCCTTCGAAGAACAAGTCGATATGCCTCTAATTTACGAAGTATTCCAATGAAATTCAGTGAGAGCTAGAGACTAACACTGAAAGATATCGTCAACGTACTCACCCTACACGTCGTACACTTAAATATGTGTGTGATAAGTTGAGAATAATTACATATTTAACGCATCGGATACTTATCCACCGGCCGTTGTGACCGAGCGGTTCTAGGCGCATCAGTGGGGAACCGCGCTACTGCTACGGTCGCAGGATCGAATCCTGCCTTGGGCATGGATGTGTGTTCTGTGCTTAGATTAGTTAGGTTTAAGTAGTTCTAAGTCTAAGGGACTGATGAGCTCAGATGTTAAGTCTCATAGTGTTCAGAGCCATTTGAACCATTTTTTTAAATCCATGTTGGCTGCGACAAGTTGCACATTAAAAGCCGTGGTCGATGAATGTATTGTGTGGGATTCTGGAGGACATAGTTATTGGTCCCTACTTTATCGAAGGAAATCCTAATGGTCGGAAGAACACCACATTCCTGCAAGAAACATTAGGTCTGTTGCTGGAACAAATATGTTTAGGAACTAGGAATACAATGTGGTACAAACACGGAGGGTGTCCGGCACATTTTTCGCTCATGGCTAGGAATGAGTTGCAGAGACAATTTCCAAATTGTTTGATTGGACGCGGAGGAGATGCGTCGTGGCCGGCTCGGTCGCCAGAATTGACGCCTCTGGATTTTTTCTTGTGGGGATTCGTAAAACACATTGTTTACTTTATAAAGACGTTGTACCTACACCTGAAGATATGCGAGAGAGAACTGTCACAGCATGTGCTTCGATAAGTACCGATATGCTAAGGAATACCACTCAGTCCATGATAAGAAGATTGCGCCATTACATTGATACCGTTGGTCATCACTTGGAACATCTTCCGTAAATGGAAGTTCATGCCACCTTTGTGACCTTCGTTGACCTTCAAAGACCCTACTGTGACACATCACTGGATTCGTCTCGACAGCTGCTGTCAGAAAAAAACTACCAAACTACAGTATCCCATTTAACAAAACAAAGTTGACCTTCATATCTCTGACGCGATCCCACCCAGCAACGAAAAACCAACGTCAGATTACGGCCCCCGTTATCCCATGCAACTTTCTCCCACAAACTTTTCAGCTCCTATCATACTTTCAGAGTTATTCTTGGTGGCAATAGTTAGTGAATCACCCTTTATATCTCCTCCCCTCCCCTCCCCCGGACCACAATTGAGTGGCAGGAAACCCCTACTCTTCCTTTCCTCTCTCTTGAGCCTCGTCAGTTTCGTTCTGTGCTCCAGTGAGAGGATCAGGATCTTCTTTCATACATAATAACGTGCATCTAACAAATATCTTATATTTAGAATACGTTATTTGTTTCGTACTTTAATAGAAAACGTATTTACATTGATGTAAATAGAGATACATATGGACAGTATGTAGCACATGGCCTTGTGATTGAAAGACTACTTGGTGCACCAGGTGTGGATGTTGAGGCGTGGCACAGCAGAATCGCAGGGCAGGCACTCCCAGCTGAGACACTGTTGGTAAATTGTGAAAGTAATAAGCGGTTCAACTCGTGCGACAATTACTGTCCGATGACGAATCATGGGAGGGAAAGAGGAGAGAATGATCTCAGTGACCTAGAGCGCTCGTAAAAACGAGAAGCTTATGACAAAAGATTACACAGAAAATAAAAATTTATCGTAGGGGACGAAGTACTGCTCAGAACGCATCAAAAACCTTCCCTAAGGATGAAAATGAATAAGATGTGGCAACTGATTTCTTCTGGACCATTTAGAGTGGTAAGAATACCCCGCCAGTGACGTTACGTAATAACATACGAAGATTCGGAAAAAAAGATCCCGAAAGCTTCTTAGAAGATTAATAAAGTTTTATATGTATTGCATCTGTAATGATGTGATATGTTTGTAGTTACCTATATTTACAAAAACAAAGGTGAAAATTTATAGCATAGTGTAGCCTGATATGAAAAAATGTCCCAAGCGAAAGACGCTTAAAAAGAAAATGAACTTGTGTAAAAGTCACCTTTAAATCGGATACCCATTTTGCTAAACACAATGACTACGTTATGAATATGAACTATACGTGTGATTAATGGCTAGACAAACAATACTGCATAACTTAGGTTCTACGTAGACTGATAGATATTTAATTTTTGTACGCTAAATGAACATTTTTCTTCTGCAACCCAGTATAAGGATACTGCTTACAATATTTTCGTGTGTTATACGTTTAAGAAGTGCGATACTAAACAAGTGCACTTGAGAATGCACAGTTAATAGTAATACGACGTGCACTCGTCAATTTGTGAATAAGAGATGGAGGTCAATGAAATGCATCTCAAGGCATTGGCATAAATTAATATAAGACAGAGAAAAACAGCAGGGTTGAGTTAATGACAGAGACAATTTCAGTAAAATAGCAATCGGATTTAGCGAAATGTAAACAAACACGTGCATATTCTACTAACACTTGTAAGAGAAAAAGTTTTTACAAGTAATTGTAAGTCAGTTTATACGTTTTTTTCATGTATGTGTAATTTAGCATGCCCATAAACAAAACGAGCTATGATGGATCTTCTAAGGGCTTGAAGACTCAGGGACAAATTCCAAATATGGCAAGTATGTTTGTGCTACCACATAAGTTTTTTCGTGTGTGGTATGTTTTGCATTTATCCGAGGTGGTCAACCCCGCAGAAGTAGGTACATGGTACTTGCGGGAACAAACAAGGATGTACTGATGAAATCATAACGTAACTGTAGAAATATATGTATATATATATATATATATATATATGTATAATTAAAACAAATGTTAAAAATAGAAAAGAATACTAAACCACTGTGTATGTATCAGACCCTTAATCATACACGGGAGTCAAAGAAATGACTATATATATTTTTTAATTTTGTTGTATGTGTTGATGTGCAGACTGCTGTGTATAATGGATTAAAAAAAAACTTTACATTTAGTATCACTAAAAATAAAATTGTAATCCCTTGGCAATAAAAATACGTACGCATCGGCAACGTAAGTATTGTAGGACGCAAGGTGTGTACAAAGTAGGGAAACATGTCGTACAGTGGATCTGCTATTGTGAGTAAGCTATTCGTATTAACTGAAAAAGGACAACTTTGGATACTACTATGCGTGAGACTCGTGATTCAGTGTAAGATCAAAGGCATAGGGAACATTGGCTGAAAAATTAATGAAGTAATCACTTACTTTTCTGATCTCGAACTGCGAAGTGTAAATTAAATGCACTGGCAGAGTCTGCAGTGGATGAGCTCTTCAAATAAAATAACGTAATTCCACAATCACAACGATAGACACTTTGGAGATACGAATCACCGCATACAACAGGGGGAACGCAGCGCTACTGTCAGTGCTTCTGCCAGCTTCGACAGTACAGTTATTGGCGAAAATCAGTTGCCACTTTTGAAACCTAGGTGCGTCACCACTGCAGTTAAGAACTAATTGTAAATTAGTAATTAAAACTTCCGGGCTAAGAGGCCGTGGTCCAATAGTAGAAATACTTCTCCCTGACGTTTCGTTGCCAGCTGCGGGCAACACCATCTGTGGTGAGTCTCACCTCAGGTGATGTTGCCCGCAGGTGGCAACGAAACGTCAGGGAGAAGTATTTCTACTATTGGACCACGGCCTCTTAGCCCGGAAGTTTTAATTACTGAAGACGCCGGCCGTGAAAGCCTACACGCTATGATTAATTGTAAATTGTTACCGAAAGCTGTCATGCAAGGACTCTTCAAGAAGTCGTTGCAATGGTGATCCAGAAATGAATAAATACTCTGGAGGACATGCCACTTCCTGATAAATAAGAAACTTTTTAACTTTATAAGAAAAATGGAAGGTTATTGACCTGTTATAAGTACACTACTTTTCATGACGCGAGCCAAAATTCCTATTGACGAATACGGATCAAATAAATAAAGGCAGACATCTAAAACAAATATTCTAACTTATTGTAAACCAAGGAAACCGTGTATTAACATCATTGCTGTTCAGCATAAGATAAAATATACTTTATCCTCTAGAAGACTGATACTGATGTTGCCATACGATTGTAACATGTAGTCACCCATGATGAATGGCTGTTCAGCCCGAAGGAGAACATCAGCCGAGTGGTACTGGCGTCAACAGATCGCTACCCAGAGCTGTACAGCAACAGAGGCGGCAACAGCTGCGGACTGATTGCAGTGGATCTCTTGTCGCCGATATGACAGCATTACATGCCTCCTCGCCATATCTTACCTGGCAAAGCTTTGAGTCTTCCGACGTAGAAATGCGACGTCAAAATCGTATCCTGTGAATCTGATTGGAGTAATTAGGAGAGAAAACCATACTGAAAATGATGAGAATCGCATAAATGAATCCATACTAATTATAAAAATGGGTGTATGTATACACATATCTCACGTACGTTCCACGTCTCCTCTTAAACTACTCCAACGATTTCAACCAAATGTGGTGCACATACCACCTACTGTCTGGAAATCATTGCTGTCAAGGAAAGAACCACTTGCCTATCAATGGGGTGGGGGTGAGAAAGAAGAATAGACCCGACGCCCAAATTCCCATATTTCAGTCATTCAGGATTTCAGAAGGAAAGCATTTGGAGACTTGGAACAAACTTAACACATAATTTCGAAACTTTACGAAACTTTTTGCTCGTTCACTATCCGCACAAAACGACGAAATAAGAAAATTTCATCATATACTATATTTTTGTGCATCATGCAATAAAACGCCGAATGAAGCACGACGTTTTTGTTTGGTGCTTTTTTAGTACTATCTATATTCGTGACAAATTTTGCAGACAATGTTGAAATATCACACAAAATGTACCGTAATTATTATATCATTGTACGATACGTAGTTCCGGAAATATGACGTCATAAATATGGAGATGCGTAAACAACGACAGCATCATGCAAGACGTTTAAATTTGTTACTACGTTGCAAATATCTCTATTCCCAGGACTTTTCACTGGCAGTAACTCATCTGCCGCTTGATGAAGGTTCAAAAATAAATCACTGCATGCAACATAGTTCATGAAATATGACATAAAACACTGACATGCGAGAGAAACTGCCACACTGTGCATGACATTAATTTATTACCTCTTTACTACTACCTATATTCGCAACACATTTCGTACTGAGTGTCCATGTATGTTGCTGAACGTACCTACAAAGATACATAATTTTTCAGCTCATAGTTCAGAAGGTGTAACGACATAAACATTGAGATGTGTGAAAACGAAACAGTAGAACGAAATTCGCTAGAGATACAGGTGAGACATGTCTACAAATACGTGTGGCACATGTTACATAAATGTGAAATATATATGACATGTGCGTACATGGATAGGAAACTCGTCTTAAACCCTTGGAAGGATATCAACCAAATCTGAACATGTATTAGCTACAACCTGGAAAGAAATAGTGTCGTGGTAAGAAGCGCCAGCCTCCTCCTGAGGTGAGTGTGATAACATGGAGAGAGAAGGGGGAAGGATGAGATGGACAGACTGTGAGGGTAAACGAGAAGATGAGTACAGAGAGGAGGGTGGAGGAAATAGACAGAGAGGACAGGATGGGGAAATGGACAGAGAGAGAGAGAGAGAGGAGGACATGGACAGATAAATAGAAGAAGAAAGTATGATCAGAGATAGAGGGAGGAGGGAATGAACAGGTGTCCGCACCTCGTGGTCGTGCGGTAGCGTTCTCGCTTCCCGCGCCCGGATTCCCGGGTTCCATTCCCGGCGGGGTCAGGGATTTTCTCTGCCTCGTGATGACTGGGTGTTGTGTGATGTCCTTAGGTTAATTGGGTTTAAGTAGTTCTAAGTGCTAGGGGACTGATGACCATAGATGCTACGTCCCATAGTGCTCAGAGCCATTTGAACCATTTTTTGAATGAACAGGGACAGGGGGGGGGGGGGGGGAAGAGGGTGACAGAGAGAGTGGGGGAGGAGGAGATGGACGAAGAGATGGAGAGGAGTAGATGGACAGAGAGGGGAAGAGAAGAAAATTAAAGGAGGGAAGAGGAGATGGAGAGGGAGATGGGGAGGATGATGTGGACAAAGAGAAAGGGGAGGAGCAGATGAAATTAGTGGGTGGAGGAGGAGACATCAGGAGGGAGGGGGGATGGAATGAGGAGGGTGGAGCAGGTGGAAACAGGAGGAAGGAGTAGCTTGGCAGAGAGAGGTGGTAGATGTACAGGAAGTGGGGAGATGGAGGAGGTGGACAGAAAGTGGGCGTGGAGGAACCAGGCACAAAAAAGGGGTGGCGGAGATGCACGTAGATAGGGTAAGGAGGAGATAGGGTAACAGAAGATTGGAATTAATAGGTAACCGGGAAACGCCAGGTACTCAGCTGGTTTGTAAACATTAGGGACCCGTCACAAAACATCAACTAAACCTGCACATGAGTTAAATTTTTGTTATTGTGCAAGCAAGATATGACATTATTCTTTCTCTTTTTACGAATTGAGTATTCATTTTACATTTTTTCCGCTTTACATAAATGTACTCGTTCATGAATATAGTCTAATCAAATAGCATCGAAAGTGAGGAAGCGTAAAGATTCAGATTGGGGTTATCAGTTCCGAGTTCCTCAATTTCAGGCCCAGATGCGTGAAGGGAAAAAGAAAACAATCCAGACTACACTCAAAATGATTCCAGGCAGGTCGTCGCCTAGGAAGCGCCAGAATAACGCCGCCGCTGTAACTATCGTCGGACGCTGTCAACAGGCAACCGCATGTCACGGGAGTCATCACTTGGGATGCGTTTTGGTAAAGCTCTGTCTCCGGGGACCCTTGTCCACCATCGCCAAACAGCCGCAGCCGGGGATGGTCGATGTGACAGGTTACTGACCTATCCCACCGCTACTGCCACAGCCCGGAGCCGCAGTCACAACACAGGCCTGTGGTTTGTGGTCTCAGTCGCCATAGTACGACACTGCAAGGACATAGCGGCGCTGGCGAGGCAGCAGATCCCAACGGGTGCGCGTGTGAGGGTCTGCCGACCACCTTCATCGCCATCGAGAACATTACAAGCGGCAGCAAACATCGCCCGGAGGGGCCACTACCATTATATTGCAGTTGCTATAACTGTTGCTCCCATCAGGAGCCATCCGTGGACACGCACCCACCATCCTCTTCCTCACAACCAGCAGAGATCCCACTTTCGAGTTCGGCGACGCGCAGTGGATTCCGGTGCCTGTTAACATGGACTGTTTAAAATGGTATTGTACTCTAGAGAAAACGTGAACGAACTTGTACTGTTCTAAACAGACTGGTCTTCATACAGGAAGCTGGATGCTCTGATCTTCATCCGTCCATACTGATCAAAGCTTCTGTGGTTTCCCTATAGTACTTCAGATTAATACTTTCATGGTCCATACTGAAAGGATATAAGTGACTGACTGTGTGGTCCAAGTCAAACCGCCGCGCGTGGTAGCTGCGCAGTCTAACGTGCGTTGTCACGGTCAGCGCGGTTCCCCCCGTCGGGGATTCGAGACCTCCCTGAGGCATGGGTGTGTGTGTAGTCCTTAGTGTAACTAAGTTTTAGTTAGATTAAGTAGCGCGTAAGCTTAGCGACCGATGACCTCAGCAGTTTGGTCCCATAACACCAGAAATTTCCAAAAATGTCCATGTCAAACTAGACATTGTAACCTCCTCCTTCCTAATCAGCCTACTGGATTGCGATCTAACTGACCGTGATGGCATACGCCTAACGCAATTTTACAGTGAGGAAGGTTAGTTATCGAAGCAGCCGCGCGGGATTAGCCGAGCGGTCTGGGGCGCTCTAGTCATGGACTGTGCGGCTGGTCCCGGCGGAGGTTCGAGTCCTCCCCCGGGCATGAGTGTGTGTGTTTGTCCTTAGGATAATTTAGGTTAAGTAGTGTGTAAGGTTAGAGATTGATGACCTTAGCATTAAGTCCCATAAGATTTCACACACATTTGAATATTTTTGAGTTATCGAAGCAAAATAACACCGGTTAGTTGGAGGAAATTGTACAACAGGCCCTTCTGAAGGAAGAATCTATTCTAAACTGAAGCTACTGATGATAATTTTGAAATGGATGGAATATTCGAACGAACCGCGCTGGGCGAAAAAGGGTACCACGTAATATTTTCTACAAAAAACTATTGATAGTACAAAGAAAATACTGATTAGCTACAACGGGGACAACTAAAGGGTCGCCAGCCCACTAGGGCAATGAGTCTGCAAAATCTTAAGAAAGGTAATGGCAAAGATACTCAAGCAAATAACCACTGGTGCGGCAACAGAAGGTTGTAACGCTTCTCCACAGCACAACAGTTCGCAAAAAATAAATGAATCAGAAAGCACTGAGTTTGAACTTACTTATTCTGAAATACTAAGTTTTGAAAGTAAAATTAAATGAAGTAACTTGTTAAACAAATGACAGGCTTTACTTAAACTGTTTTATGTAAAAAATGACTTTGAATAACCTCAGTTTAATGTAATGCAAATTTAGAAAAGGCAAGAAATTTACTTTTGATTTTGAGCGACAGAAATGAGTTTACTTTAAGCAAATGAGCAACTAACTTTACTTATAAAGTAGTAACATTAAGATACATACCAAGCCATCAGAAGTCACTCACTAAGATGAATATAAAATAACAGAAATAGCGCACTCCTAACTTGTGCTGTATCCTTAGTTATTAGTTTTGCCAGTGAAGTTTTACTTTAATTTAAGTGAATGAAGTTAATACACAAAACACCAAATTAGTTAAGATTCTGTTATAGAATACAAGAATGAACAGTTATTGAAGCAGAAAGCTTAGACCGAAACTGGTCATTACCAAACATGCAAAACTAGCAGTAAACAGTTAATCAATTTACGTATTATTATGACACTCGGCAATTGCATGGAAAGGAAAGGAGACCCTGCTTGGTAGTAATGTCTGAGGACAATGACAACACAGGTGCCCTACAAGTTTTAACTATTGCAAGTTATTATGCAAGTTAGTCAGACTTTGTGAAAAAAAAAGTAGCTGGGTAAAGCCCCTACATGCCTATATCTGTCAGTCTTACGGTGCAGTAACAAATCTTCAGTTTAGGAAAGAAATTAAACAGCACAATTCTAGCACATTTGATCACCAATCACAGCTATCAATTATAAATTTTCACCAATCACCAGAAATTTTATCTCCACCAAGTTGTATCTCAGTCCTAGGTAATTGCATTGATGAATTAAAGTCACCCAACCCAGTTGACATAATCTGCCTCTCTGAACACCATGTGACCACTGGTATAGGAACTAGGCCTAAGCACAATGAGAAACTCAGACAGGAGAGTACTGCAAATGTTAGAATAAGGAAAGGTTCTCATAAAAGTATAATTAAAAATAATGTAAGTATATTTCATCAAAATATTGGGAGTTTAAAGAATAAAGTAGATGAGCTTCTGGTTTGTTTAGAAGATTTAGAAGCTGAGAATGAAATAGATATACTATGCCTGTCTGAGCATCACATGGTTACTGATATGGATAAGGTAAATGCAAGTGGATATAAGCTCTCTGCACATGTAATGAGAGAAAATATGGAGAAAGGAGGAGTTGCCATATATGTCAAAAGTTATCATTGTGCAAAAAGTATAGAAACAAAAAAGTTTTGTGTAGAGAAACATATAGAAGCATGTGCCTGTGAGCTTAAATTAAATAAAGGCACATTTATAATTGTAACTGTATATAGGTCCCCATCAGGAAATTTTCATCTATTTCTGAAAAATTAGGACTCCTTGTTGTGCTATCTGTCAGACAGGGGGAAGCAAATTATTATTTGTGGGGACTTCAATGTAGATTCTCTGAAAGAGGGTAATAGGAAAAATGACCTTGAAGTATTACTCGGTTCTTTCAATTTGACACCCGTTATTGATTTTCCTACTCGGGTGGTAAAGGATAGCAGTTCACTGATAGATAACTTCTTTATAGACCAAGATAAGTTTAACCAGATAAATGCTCAGCCTGTTGAGAATGGTCTTTCTGATCATGGTGCACAGCTAGTTACAATATATGACATAGCTCCATTCAGCAATACTAAACAGTCCTCCAAAGTAGTACATTCAGTCAACGATTTAACAATTGCAAATTTCAGGGAAAGCCTACAGCAGTTAGACTGGGATGAGGTGTACTGTGAACCTGATGCCAATTTAAAATATAATTTATTTCATGACTTTTTGAAAATGCATTTGAAAACTGCTTCCCCAAGAAAATAGTTAAATATACTCGTAAGAAACCTTGTAACAAACCATGGCTTACTAAGGGTATAAAAATATCTTGTAACCAGAAAAGGGAAATGTATCTGACAGCAAGAAAGAGTGGTGACTCAGAAACTATCAAAAATTATAAAAACTACTGTGTTATAATAAGAAAAGTAATTAAAAAATCCAGGAGTATGTGTATCATGTCTGAAATCAGCAACTCTGATAATAAAATTAAAACAATTTGGAATATTATTAAAAGAGAAACAGGTCAACCAAGAGCAGAGGAAGACAGTATTACCATCAAATTGAATGAAAACTTTACGAACAAAAAGTCAGAAGGTGAAAATATTTTTAATAGTCATTTTCTAAATGTTGTGGATATAGTAGGATCCAGGTGTTCATTAGAAGATGCTAGGCTGTTAATGGAAGAGGCCATACCTATGCAATTTGATACAATTGAAATCTCACCCACTTCTCCCTCTGAAATTAGGAAAATAATAAACTTGCTTAAAAGCAAAAACTCACATCGAATTGATGGCATTTCCAGCAAAATACTAAAAGCTTGTTCTCAACAGATAAGTAAGATTCTCAGCCACCTGTGTAATAGCTCTCTGGAACAGGGCACTTTCCCTGATAAACTGAAATATGCTATTGTTATACCTTTGCATAAAAAGGGGGATAGATCTGATGTCAACAATTACCGTCCAATCTCCCTTCTAACAGCTTTATCCAAAAATTTTGAGAAAGTAATGTATTCAAGAGTAGCTTCACATATCTGTAAAAATGAAGTACTAACGAAATGTCAGTTTGGTTTCCAGAAAGGTTTTTCAACAGAAAATGCCATATATGCTTTCACCAGTCAAATTTTGAATGATCAGAATAACCGAACACCACCCATTGGGATTTTTTGTGATCTCTCAAAGGCTTTTGATTGTGTAAATCATGAAATTCTGCTAGACAAGCTCAAGTATTGTGGCATGAGTGGGACAGTGCACAAATGATTTAATTTGTACCTAACTGGAAGAGTGCAGAAAGTTGAAATAAGTAGTTCTCGTAACATGCAAACATCAGCACATTCCTCAAACTGGGGAACTATCAAGAATGGGGTTCCAAAAGGGTCAGTCTTGGGTCCTTTGTTGTTCTTACTATATATTAATGACTTGCCATTCTATATTCATGAAGAGGTAAAGTTAGTTCTCTTTGCTGATGATACAAGTATAGTAATCACACCTGACAAACAAGAATTAACTGATGAAATTGTCAATACTGTCTTTCAGAAAATTACTAAGTGGTTCCTTGTAAACGGACTCTCACTGAATTTTGATAAGACACAGTACATACAGTTCCGTACAGGGAATGGTATGACGCCATTAATAAATATAGACCTTAATCAGAAGCATACAGCTAAGGTAGAATATTCCAAATTTTTAGGTGTGTCCATTTATGAGAGATTAAATTGGAAGAAACACATTGATGATCTGCTGAAACGTTTGAGTTCAGCTACTTATGCAATATGGGTCATTGCAAATTTTGGTGATAAACATCTTAGTAAATTAGCTTACTACCCCTACTTTCACTCATTGCTTTCATATGGCATCATATTTTGGGGGAATTCATCACTGAGGAATAAAGTATTTATCGCACAAAAGCGTTTAATCAGAATAATAGCTGGAGTCCACCCAAGATCATCCTGCAGACATTTATTTAAGGATCTAGGGATATTCACAGTAGCTTCTCAGTATATATACTCTCTTATGAAATTTGTTATTAACAACCAAACCCAATTCAAAAGTAATAGCAGTGTGCATAACTACAATACTAGGAGAAAGGATGATCTTCACTATTCAAGATTAAATCTAACTTTGGCACAGAAAGGGGTGAATTATACTGGCACTAAAGTCTTTGGTCACTTACCAAATAGTATCAAAAGTCTGACAGATAACCAACAAGTATTTAAGAAAAAATTAAAAGAATTTCTGAATGACAACTCCTTCTACTCCATACAGGAATTTTTAGATATAAATTAAGAAAAAAAAGAAAAAATATTTAAAAAATAAAAAAAATAAAAAATAAAGAAAAACAAAAAACAAAAAATAAAGTTGTTATATTAACTTAAGTATGTTGTTAAATTAACCTAATTATGTCATGTATTAGAAAATTCGACTCGTTCCACATCGTTACGAAAAATCGTATTCATGATCCATGGAACTAGTATTAATCTAATCTAATCTAATCTAGCTGTGCGGACGGCGAAGAATGCGGCCGACGACAATGCTGAGATGCCGCTGTTGCCGCTGCTGTTTGAGAAACGCGAGTCTTCTCCAGCACCACGGATAATTACGGGGCAGGCAATAGTTAGAATTTCAGCTACCTCGCCCGTCCACTCCTACCGTACTCTCAATACTCGCGGGTCAACGAATTATGTGCGTCTACACTGGCGCGATCTTAGCTACAGCGTTGCGGGAGCTCCCAACAAGCACTTCGGCAATCTTTCATCATTCACGCTGCTCTGCTTCCTCTCTGCTCACAACGCGACAAAGACTCTCTTTACGCAAGGATAAACAACGGTACAGCGACTGCCATTTGGTCATTGCTGTTAGTACGTTTACATAAAATTTCCTTGACTATTACCCAGCAATTTACAATCAATAATATACAGTCAGAAATAAATACACTATTACATCTATTAAGTATTAAATATAGTTTCTCCAATGAAGCTTACATATTCAGAATCAGAAACACAATACAAGTTATCAAAACATATTCAACGGCGAAAACTTTTGGATGGTGCAGAAGGTATTTTATCTGCATTTTCGGTGTTACAACCTCTCGTATTTGTGAATGGCAGTAAATATGAATTTATGTTTGTTTGTTCTGTAAGTTATACCATGACATGTCTAATACCCGCATAAAAGTGATGCAGACATGAATAAAACTGCTATTGTTACTGCCGCTGCTACCGCTACTACTGCTACAACTGCTGCTGCCTACTACCAACACTAAAATATAATCACATACTGAATCTCTGCTAGCTCATACACCACGAAAAGATTACCCAAGTAAATAAAGAAAAGGATATGCAAAACACATTTCTCGGAGGTCTAGTCAGAAATACTAGCATATAGCTCAGAAAACAAGTGTAGTGTTTGATAGGAAACCAACCAAACACACTATACCAGCTCACATGTCACAAAATTAAGCAACAAGAGAATAATTTTGAGTATTAAATTTCAATATAAGGTCTACGAGGGAGCCGACTGCAAGAAAGAACATATGAATAATAAAAGAACGTAATAGTGAGATAATACCTGGAAGAATTATATAAAAAAATAATTTATAGAAACACAGAATTAAAAAACAGAGATGGCTCTTCATAATTATCCTCATAAAAATAGAAAACAGGAAACCCATGATAACAACGGCTTAAAAAGCGGCAAATATTTCAGAACACAGCAAAGTAGTGTACCTAACGAATTAGCCAACATATAATTGGTAGCATAACAAATGAAAATTGTACCACACCAATTCACTATACAATTAAGCATATCTAGGTACCATCTTCAGCGGTTTTTCCACATACTATAAGCTTAATACCTTGGCGAGACCAGTGGGCAAACTTAGAAATTAATCCATACATAACAAAGCTAGAAACGCATAATTGAGGGAAGACTAAATTTTACCAGATAATAGCATCTTTGAGAATACAAAATGTCTCATTACCTCCTCTGTAGCTACACTTACATAACTTAAAATAACATTTATGGGGAAGAATTACTGCAGTCCGCAGACCATCAGCATCATTAATCAGTGCCCACAGAAATGGAAGATCATGTCATAGTCACACCGACATAAAATAAGAAACTGTTTATAAGTAATTCTACAACATCACTTCTTCATATTTATATCGGTTCAAGATGGTCCCGAGTGGTGTTGACCTCGTAACAGACCGTGATGGCGATGCATGAGAGTAGAAAGGACAGCCGGTGCAAAGAATCAGTTCCTTAGCTATCGTGAAATTATAAATACAGTGCAAATAATAAGGGTACTAATACACAGAAAAATAAAACTGTTCACATCTCACTGCAGTAACAAGACAAAAAACATCCCAAGTACAAAATACAACTGCTCTCCAAATATGGAATAAATCTTCCATCAGTAAGTAACGACCTCCAAAATCTACACTATTCTATACACAATTGTATCCACTTATCACTTGGAAATCCTTAAGGTGCTGATAAGTGTGCAAAATATGACGAAAAGTCATACTCCTACGAATAACGACAAAAAACGAACATGCAAAGTACAATTCAGAACCATGGAATTAATGTCTCCAACAAAATTCACATGCCTCAGAAAGCTACCACATATTGATTTTACCCGCATATTATGATCACAGCAACACATGTCTTCCTTCATCACATGTACAAATTCGACACCATTTTGTTTGCGCGCGCAATAAGTAAATCCATGAAAACATAAAAATACTAATGTACTAATATTTCCACGATCTCAGTGGATATAGTAATGTGCGTGTGGCTTGTGCAGGTGCGGCTAGTTTATCCTTCTTTCTATCCTCTTCCTCCTTCTTTGGGAGTGCCGCTGGTTCCAGTGGCAATGAATCAGGCGCGCTCCTTAAAGGCCGTATACGTCCGACATGTAGGACCATTATACATGTCGGCAAGAGCAGTCTGACGTTTACCGCTGAGGTCATCTCAATAACCTGATATTGATCTTGATACTGGATGAGGAGTTTGTTTTTCTCCTTTGGGTGTTTGGAGATTTCCCTTTATGGTATATGGACTTATCATTATGCACTGGCCCACACGATTCTCCGCTACCTTAGTACTAAATCGCTCACTACCTCTTGAAGTTCAAGGACTTCGGTACTGGATTTTTGTACTCGTTTTCGTGAAATTTCGTAATGGCTCACCGCTTTTTCCAACTGATATTTGATTATTTCAAATGGTGACAGAATTTTTCGGTCAGCTACCATACATCACCATAGGCCTGTACTTTCATGGGTTTTAGAATCATAAGCCATGACAAAGAATGGCAATAAGTGTACGTCATCAGTACTTTTCAGCTACTCTCCGTTCCATGGTTCTGTTCCCTCCATTACGGGGTAATGCATGATCATGTGCCTGCTCTACCACTTCTTCTCGAAACGTGACAGGAACACAACACGTGGCTCAAGCTTTATCATACTGCACAGTACATCATCATGTGTGATGAAATGTGGTTTCATTCTCACCAGCAACTTGTGCTTTTTGCTAAGGTGCAACAGTATGACCTAGTATCTGAATTACTCGAATCTTCGTACTAATGCCAATTGGATTACTCACAGCCACGTTTCCTATGTACTACTTCGAAATCAAACTAGCTCACTTTCAGCATACAGTGCGTAAGTCTACGAGACGAACCTTTAGCGCCAAGAACCGTTTCAAGGCTGCATGCACCATTACCACTTTCAATTTTTTACCACACAAATAAATCATAATAGGATTTAATAAGCAGAACTCATGTAGTCGAATTAGTAAGCATCTCAAGTGGCACATGTTGACCCTGGGTGGCAGAACCTTAGGTTGATGTCTGGTGTAGAATACGTGTCGATGTAGGATACCGTTAGCGACAGATACCACATGTCTCGAGCAGGTGATACTTATGGTCCCCAGTCTTTCTCTGTCATGCAGGGCGTCATAACATAGTACACAGAAGCGGTCCAGAGCCAGTTCCCAGGGCCTATTACAGTGGAGGTAGCCACCTCGGTGGTCCAGCCGTCCCAACATGCTGCATCGAAAATGTTCCAGGCCTGGAAGTTGGCGGCAAGGCTTGGTGTGTAGCAACTCACTCCCACGCCGGAACAGAGACTTTCATTAGACCTGAGCACGATCTAGCTTCTTCGGGGGAATGCGGTAGGAACCTCTCAGTTTGCGTGGCAAACAAGTAACAGATGCCAATTTGGAAAGGTGCTAGCAAAACAAACTTGACACCAAAATCAGCTCAAAATGTGACTGGCTCTCCTACATATTATAATGCTGGATATCTCTCTTAAATGTTGTCTGAAGATATCATTTGAATATCTAGCGTAACACAATTGGTCTTAGTTGTACGACCGTGTTTACTTTCTGTGCAATGCCACTGCTCACGATTTTACAGTACTTTCATGTGGTACAGCCATTTAGCGAATGGAATTGTTGTTGATGAGATTGATAATAATGCAAAGAGACTGTAATTATAATAAGAAAGTCCACATAAATTACCATTTCATTTAAGGGAGTGAAGCAGAATTTCTTCTACCCTAACAGTTGCTCAACTGACTCTGTAAGCCGAAACCACCCAACAATGACAATGCCAATTAGTACCATGCAGCTCAATCACAGCAACAATGTTAGGAGGCGCAGTGGTTAGCACAGTGGACCTACACTTAGGAGAACAGTGGTACAAATTCACGACTGCCCATCTTGGCTTAGATTTTTTGTGGTTTCCCTCAGGCGCTCCAAGCAAATGCCAAGATGACTCATTTGAAAGGCCAGATCCTCCTTGAAACAATCTGAGCTTGGGCTCTGTCTCCAATGACCTTGTTGCTGATGGGACGTTAAATCTTATTCTTCCTTCCTTCAGTCGCAACAGAGAATCGTCAAATTACAAAGCGGAACTGAGATGAAAAATGGAATATGAGCTCTTTATTTTATGCCAATATTCCATTTCACGTTAATATACGATACATATAACTACAAGTAAAGTATTATAATTAAATATTCACTGGTTCAAATGGCTCTCAGCACTATGGTACTTAACTTCTGAGGTCATCAGTTCCCTAGAACTTAGAACTACTTAAACGTAACTAACCTAAGGAGATCACATACATCCATGTCCGAGGCAGGATTCGAACCTGCGACCGTAGCGGTCGCGCTGTTCCAGACTGTAGCGCCTAGAACAGCTCGGCCACCACGGCCGGCTACTCACTGGTGCACGAATGCTTAATATTTCCTCCACTTTCCCTTCATGTGAGTAATGAAGTAACTTCCAAAAAGTTTTAGTTAATCGATGACTGTTCTGCAGTAATGTAATGTTTGAGAACATATAGAAAGTTCACAAGCTGGATAAGTGTAATGCTACAATCAGATTCATACCTTAATTGAATACGGAAATGTCATGCTGGAGAAAACTATATTGAACAATGCTAATTTAGAGAACAAATAATGTTTATTCCTTAGTCATTCCATCGTTTGCACCACAGAAGGGCTTCACAATATTAAACATTCTTGGATACATAATTAATTATTTATCAGATTTATTCAACACAGTACTTCCTGTAGACCTAGATAAGTTAACTTATTAAATGATCTGGCGTAGAGCTGTAAGTAAGTAAATACATTCTTCAATAGAGACAGCAGTGTGATACATTAAACTATACACAAAATTTTACTTGCTGTAGTAGTCAGTGAATGTGCAATAATTATAAACACAGTGAAAAAGTAACACTGGTTTGTTGGGTAGTGTTCTTACAGCAAAAGTAGTGAGCACTGTTAGTATACATATTTAAAATGGTACAGACACAAAAATACGTGAAGCAACAGTGAAGTTCTAACAGAAAATGGAATATAATGTAATTGTTACATTGAGGATATAGTCTTTCTAGTCCGACAAGTAAAGCAACTTTGTGATAAATATTAACATTAAAGTTTTACTCATGCTGTGAAAAGAAACAACTGACCACAAATTAAATTTAATTGAGCTTATGACGCATAAAAAGTAAATCCAGCTCAAGTTTCCAGAACGGAAAGTGACAAACATCACTAGCACAGTCACTCACATCACTTACCAGTACATACAGGCTATACATTCAGCGCAATACCCACATTGTGAGCACAATTTCAAAACCCAATTGTAGTGAACCATTATCTTTTAGTGGATTAAGAACTATGAAGAACGTCTGTGATGGGCAAGCACATGGATCCGGAACAATGTCGTTTGTGGAAGGTGTTAGCAACACGTGTTATAAGGACTAATTTGAAAGTTCAGTTGCCTTTTGCCATTATTGAGAATTGACGAGTTGAAACTGCGAGCTGGTCCTTAAGGAAAGTGGAGTGCATTATAGGAGGCACATTGCCTGCAAGAATCTAGACTTTGAAACAGTGTCCATAACAGCATCTTTCTTTTAGGCCGAAAAACACTACCATTGTAAGTCGAGTCTCTGTTGACAAACAAGTGTAGGGAGAATGGAAATAAAAAGTTTGTTATCAAAAATTAGTATCACACAAGTGATGAAACTGGGGAAATTTGAAGAGTAGTGCCTGTGACACGGACACTCATGCAGATGTCCATGTTGAAAACGATAGAAGGGATTATTCCTGAACGGCCTAATGATGACAAGACTATTAAATTCTCAAAATCAAGGAGACGCTGCAGCAAACGCATACCGCTACAGAACAATTAATAGTGGAACATGATATCACTAAGAATGTCCCAGGCAGATGTGCTTAAGGAGACTGAGGGATTACAACTCTTGGATCTACCTAAATAGATGAAGTATTTAAATTTATTTGCACGTAATTTACATTCCCCAAATAGTAAGTGGGCTGGCAGGCAGTTTGGAGAAGAAGAGATCCATGCAACTTGAAATGATTTGAATATATGTGTGGTTATGAAAACTGTAAATTTATTGGTATTTTTGGCTACTGGTAACTTTCTATGCAAGGGATCCGGAAGGAATAAGATTTGAATGAAGTGTTACTAAAACAATACGCGGGATGAGTATTGGTGAGGGTCAAAAGAGGTTGAAAAGTTGAAGTGGGGATACGATGGAGGCAGGGGAAGATAAAAATATACGGAAACGGAGGCAGAGAGAGTGAAGTTCACGAATTTGGGGAGTCTGGTGAAACATATGAGGGGTAGAGATCCAGACGTTATTTAAATGGAAGACGGATGGTTCCACCATCTAAAATACGACTTCTAATACATAAATTCATTTGTTTCTCTTTTCTTCTCTCTTTTGCATACTTGCCACATGTACCACAAATATGTGAAACATTAAAATTCTATTTCAAATTGTATTTTCTTAAACTTTATTTTGCAACTTATAATTTGCGTCTAACTGAAAAGAAGTATAAATAGTTCGTAAAGGATCGTTTCCTTTAAAGAAATATTCAAAATCTAATATCTGACAGATAAATGTGTACTTAAAATTTTCGTCTCACTAGTAATTGTTTGTTACATGATTGACGTAGCTTCTCTTCACATAGAATATCGTATCTTCCCTAAAGGTTATTAATTTAAACACTGTTTCTACTAAAATAATTAATGATATAAAATGCCAGAATTCTCAAGTCCTGAAACATAGTCTTTTCACAGTTTTAGTGTTATGATACTATAGGCTAGTATTCCGTCCTTTCAGAAATGTGTAAGCTTACATTTACTAGACCAACATTGAGCAAGTTAAATGTTTGAGATATAAAACATGAATTTCTAAGACTATCTTGGTACTGATAAAAGTGCACATTCAAAAATGTGCTCCAGAGAAGGAAAGGCGATATTTATTTATTCTAAGGAAATATAGCCAGCAGTTAAACAAAATAACTCCATTGCCAAATGAGTATATACATACTTTCTGTCATTCCTGTCCATTAAGTTATAAGCAACAGTTTAAAAAAGGCTCTGCGAACGATGCCCTAGTCAGCCGGCATATAGAATGCATTAAGTAATTTTTATGCCGTCAATTTACGTTCCAAGCCAAAAGTTTAGGTATCGTGCATTTACTTGCATCAGGTTTATTTGAAACGCTTATACGGATAATGCCGTTTAACGCCCAAGTCCCACAAGTAGCCGCGTGGGACTTCAAGCTGCGGGGCGCCAGGAATGTGCAAAGTGCTACATTTGTATAAGGGGTGGATCAAAATTAACAGCGAAAACTGACACACATGAAAAGATACTACAGTGGACGCTGAAGTGTTCTAGTAAACAGTGTCGACAAATGCGGTTTTTGGAAAAGAATTAGAAATGTGTGATTATTAGCCAACACTGACCTCTGTATGAAGCACTATCCAGGTTTATATGAATGTATTCGAAAAGTAAACGTTTGGTCAAATCCTCATCTAATTGTGTTCAAATTTCAACCGATAACCAGAGACTGGTAATGAAATATGAGCCCAGTTATCTGGGGACTTATCGAAAATTTACTCTTCATGTACATTTATAGTAACCAAGACAATGTTTAATACCGAAGTCAACGGCTGCTAACCACCTGTCTCTAATTATCTCTGCGAACTGCTCGCTTGCAGACCAATGTTTACTGGGACTTTTTAGCGTCTATTACCGTCTTTTATATGTCCTTTGTGTACAGGACGTACTAGGAGGATTGGTCTATATTCAGGGGTACGGCAGGAATGATGATTCAAAGCAAAAGAGTCTACTAAACGTGGGCTCTTAAATGCACACCTGAAGAGCAATAAGCATTCTTTCATCTTCTATAGTGGGAAACAGCAACCTTCAATATCAAGCTCTTTGCCTTTCATATTTTGAGATGTTACGGGACGGAACAAAACAAAAATATATATTAAGCACTTACTAGATGGAAAAATTTGTTACGACATTAAGGCATCTACAGCAACCTGTGATAGAGGGTTTGGGGTCAAAATGGGTCATATAAAAGCGTCAGTCAGTAAATCGCGGAGTAATTTCAACAAAATTTGGAAAATATATTTAGTATACACATTATTTGTACAAAAATGCTATTAGAGTAAGATAGCCCTGCTAACGCTAGAGTTGGGGGTCATGATGAGAAGGGGTGACATTTCATGCACGAAAAATCATTTTTATCATTTATTTTGTACATGTACCTGTGTCTGCGTTGTATATGTGTGCCTCCTTAGAAATAAAAAGAGTCATTACAACGTATACTGAGCCAGGTAGTAATAAAATAACAATAAGTCCTCTGTGGCTCACAGTTTGGTACCAATATTTTCATCCAACACTATTTCACAAATGAGTGTATGAGTGTGTCAGCTGAAGTTGTTGATGTCACCAGTAATGGAACCCTGTGTGAAAAGCATAATAACTGTCTTTCAGTTTCAGAGGAGGACTATTACATTCATGATAACAGTAAAATGAGGAAATTTCCAAAAAAATGGTTCAAATGGCTCTGAGCACTATGAGACTTAACATCTGAGGTCATCAGTCCCCTAGAACACAGAACTACTTAAACCTAACTAACCTAAGGACATCACACACATCCATGCCCGAGGCAGGATTCGAACCTGCGACCGTAGCAGTCTCGCGGTTCCAGACTGAAGCGCCTAGAACCGCTCGGTCACACCGGGCGGCGGAAATTTTCAAGAAGGCAACTTATGTTTAATGTAGGTTGTAGGAACTAGAGCCTGAGATGTGGGATGGAAGGGAAGGGAGCTAAATTATTTGTGTGGAAAAATATTTTCGAATTGGCCTTAGGTATGTATCCTGTAGTACAGCCACTTGTTCATTTAAGATCGAATCCTTGAAGTCTGTTGAGTTGTGGTAACTGTACGATTTAGTATCGGCAAGCTGACTGACAACTGGTGACTAGTGGAAATATAGTCTCAAATGAAAATTAACTTTGACTAAATTTAGTTGAATTATTGGAAAATTGGTAAAGCACGTAGGAGAGATCAGCTGGAAATTAACTAAAGAAAACATACGAGGCAGTGAAAAGCTCAGAAACCAACACTGATAGTCATAGAATTTAGCCTTCCTGTTTGGCCAAGATTGTTTCAATGTGTAACGGGGCAAAACCACTGATGAACTGTGGGGTCGTATTCCGCATATAGAATCATATTTTTTTAAAAACATTCCATTTATTTGCACATAAGAGCCGATAATAAATTAAATTTTATGTCACTAATATAAGCACTAACAAGTGTTCTACACCTTTATTTTTTGAACCATTGTTTTGATAACATAACTAACATTGAAATGGGAGATATGATACTGCGTGAAATGTTTGACAGAGCGCTGAAAGACCTAAGTCGAAACAAGGCCCCGGGAGTAGACAACATTCCATTAAAACTTCTGACAGCCTTGGGAGAGCCAACCCTAACAAAACTCTAGCATCTGGTGAGCAAGATGTATGAGACAGGCTAAATACCCTCAGACTTCAAGAAGAATATAATAATTCCAGTCCCACAGAAAGCAGGTGTTGACAGATGTGAAAATTACCGAACTACCAGTTTAATAAGTCACGGCTGCAAAATACTAACACGAATTCTTTACAGACGAATGGAAAAACTGGTAGTAGCCGAACTCGGGGAAGATCAGTTTGGATTCCGTAGAAATGTTGGAACAAGTGAGGCAATACTGACCCTACGACTTATATTAAAGTTATATTAACGAAAGGTAAACCTACGTTTCTAGCATTTGTAGATTTACAGAAAGATTTGACAATGTTGACTGGAATATTTCTTTCAAATTCTGAAGGTGGCAGGGGTAAAATACAGGGAGCGAAAGGTTATTTACAATTTGTACAGAAACCAGATGGCAGTTGTAAGAGTCGGGGGGCATGAAAGGGAAGCAGTGGTTGGGAAGGGAATGAGACAGGGTTGTAGCCTATCCTGGATGTTATTCAATCTGTATATTGAGCAGGTAGTAAAGGAAACAAAAGAAAACTTCGGAGTAGGAATTTAAATCCATGGAGAAGAAATAAAAACTTTGAGGTTCGCCGATGACATTGTAATTCTATCAGAGACACCAAAGGACCTGCCGGCCGAAGTGGCCGTGCGGTTGAAGGCGCTGCAGTCTGCAACCGCAAGACCGCTACGGTCGCAGGTTCGAATCCTGCCTCGGGCATGGATGTTTGTGATGTCCTTAGGTTAGTTAGGTTTAACTAGTTCTAAGTTCTAGGGGACTAATGACCTCAGCAGTTGAGTCCCATAGTGCTCAGAGCCATTTTTTGAACCAAAGGACCTGGAAGAGCAGTTGAATGGAATGGACAGTGTCTTGAAAGGAGGGTATAAGATGAACATCAGCAAAAGCAAAACAAGGATAATGGAATGTAGTCGAGTTACGTGATGCTGACGCAATTAGATTAACTTAAAGTAGTGAAGGAGTTTGCTGCTTGGGGAGGAAAATAACCAATGATGGTAGACTGGCAATGGCAAGGAAAGAGTTTCTGAAGAAGAGAAATTTATTAACATCGAGTATAGATTTAAGTGTCAGGAAGTCGTTTCTGAAAGTATTTGTTTGGAGTGTAGCCATGTATGGAAGTGAAACATGGACTATAAATAGTTTAGACAATACGAGAATAGAAGCTTTCGAAATGTGGTGCGACAGAAGAATGCTGAAGATTAGATTGAAAGATCACATAACTAATGAGGAGGTAATGAAAAGAATTGGGGAGAAGAGAAATTTGTGGCGCAACTTGACTAGAAGAAGGGATCGGTTGGTAGGACATGTTTTGGGGCATCTAAGACTTACCAATTTAGTATTGGAGGGCAGCGTGGAGGGTAAAAATCGTAGAGGGAGTCCAAGAGATGAATACACTAAGCAGATTCAGAACGATGTAGGTTGCAGTAGGTACTGGGAGGTGAAGAAGCTTGCACAGGATAGAGTAGCATGGAGAGCTGCATCAAACCAGTCTCTGGACTGAAGACCGCAACAACAAACAACTAACATTATTCAAGACACTAAAATTACACACCACTGTCGATTACTGCTAGTTTTGTCCACATAACACAGAGAAATCACTATTGACTAATAAGCCTACTTTGGCTGAGTATGCTGTGAGATGGGCCAAGTGACCGAGATCCTTTTTCTCTTGCATTTACTGTAACTACTTTTTGCCTTCACTTAAACTACCATCTAACAGAACTGACAATGGTCTGCCAATGGACATACTGGCATGTACAGACTGTCTGATTCTGAATTATCACATCTCATGTCGAAAAGTAAAATTCATCGTGTTTTGTACTTGGGACGTTAGACCTAGACCTCCGGACAGAACAAAATTTCGTGAATCACTCTGTAGTAAAGAGACATTCAGTAAAATGTCGTTACCTAACGATTGGGAAAATCTGATCCAGACGTTCTGAAGAATTCTCGGGGCGGGTGGTGGCAGGGGCGGAGTTTGAGGGGGATATGGGGGAAGTGGCAGTTACTGGTGGAAGCAAGGTCCGCCCACTGACTCACAGCACAATGTCAGCCGAGGGAAGAGTGGTTGTGCAGGGTGGGGTGGGAGGTGGGGGGGAAACAAACTGCACTTTTCTCTCGCAGTGCTGCCACTTCAAGCTACCTACTGTTTTTTTAGAGTATAACAATCACTTCATAACGATAATGGTACATGTAGATGGCCAATGCTGGCAGTGGTGGCGCACAAGCCAGTAGTGGGACGAAGTCGACCGATCTCAGCCAAATTCTGGCGATTAACAGTTGGGTAACTCTGCTTCAGAGTATTGCGAACAAATGGTAGTCGTGTGTGGAAACGTAACACTACGACGTTTGGCAGGGGAGTATGACAACCCTGGTTTCACAGGAATACGATCAAACATAGTAATGAAATATACTGTAAAGAAACACTTTGAATTCAAAATTAATGTCAGGAACATAATATAGTTAGAATAACGTGGACTAGGTGAGCCATGTTACCACTAAACTTAACTGAAAAGAATAGATATCAGACTTCGGGTGTATTCTGGTTATGTCACTATTTTCCTGAATGATTTACGTTGTTTGTTACGAGGTTACATCGTCATCGACTTTAAGGCAAGTTTTGTTAACAATGTGAAGCAAATAATCTTCGTCTATAATACTCTGGTGTGAATTCGTAGTAATGCGCAGAAGCAAAAAAAAAAAAAAAAAAAAAAAAAAAAATGTAATAATTATATTTTAGTTTAATGAAAGATAATGAAGTCAATGAATTTTTCAAGGGTGCATAATTCTAGATACTGTTATAATAATTACATCAGTCCTAGACAAAGCTGTTATTACCATTTCAACGTTGCTAACAGTTAATCTCTCAGCAGTAAGATAGACAGTGCGATGTGCGGCTCCTGACAGCAGGAGGCGTTTAGCACTTGCTGTATTGGTAAACTGCCTCTACAGTTAAATAATTCTAGACGCGTATAGTTTCCTACATACTCCTGTATCTGTGAAATTCGACAAATATTGTAAGATAGGCCACAGCAGCGCTAACAGTTGACATGAACAAGTGGAGATTGATATCAAAAAAGCCCATGGAGGAGAAGCGCATTGTGTCAACCGGGAGCCGAAGGACCTCCACAACCGCTCCTGGGTGCAACATCGGCTGCAGCCTGGACATCACGAGGCCAGCTCTGACGGCTCGATCGGCCGCCGAGGAACACACCCAGCAGACCAGCAGGTGGCGACACAGCACGACTGCTAGCCAAAAGCACGTCAACACTAGCATAACACTGGATGTACTCGATATGTTTAGCAAGGAATAAGTGAGGCAAGGTATGGCGACGAGGTCGCCAAAGACCGCCAGAAACAATGCGGGTCCGAAGTGAAGAGTGCAGAGGCGGGCGCAGCGGTGGAGGGCCATCCTGGCGAGCTGCAGCCGCCGCACCTCTGCCCCCACCGCCTCCACCTTTCTTGTCTCACCCGGCTGTCCTGCGCGCGTTGCCAGCTCCTCCAGCTCAGCCTCGCTGCCCGCCGGCGGCCGGGTACTCCTCAGCAGCTGCCCACACACGATGCCCATCCTGTGTCGAAGTACCAGGACGATGCCAAGGAACTGCAAGCGCCATACCATTACGAATCCTTGGATGTATATGAAGACAGCTTCCGCCGGTTGGTGTATCAACATGTATGCTGTTGCTACTATGAGGCACCCACCAGTGTAAACCAGGACGGTAAGCAACAGAAGAATTGATACAAAATGCGTTTTGTTTCCAATTTTCGTAATGTTATAACGTTCCCGGTTGGCGAGCAATGTGTCTGCTTGCTCCAAGAGTTCATAGATTTCGTCTATAATTTTATAACGAGTAAAGAGGCAAGTGCATATAGCTGTAAGCGGTTCTAACCAATTCAGTAAAGGAAATAAGACATTTATGACATATATTGTCGGCGGAGAGCCTGGAGGGACTTTTGTGTGTATTTCGACATAACTGAAATAAAGACCAGCAGCCAAGATACAGGTAAGCCATGTTAAAGGGATGACAACAACTGTCATTCTCGTTAATGACGATCTGCGACTTGTTGACGTAGAATTTGTATTATCTCTGACAATCGGAGCCAAGCCGCACATTTGGAACAACAGAGATATGGGGCGAACTGCGTTTCTCAAACTACAGGGACTCATCTCTACACTGAATCTAGAAGGAATGTATCTGGACGCCGCTCCTGAGACACCAGAGCTTATACTCCCTTGTATTTCGTCTTGTGTGAGTCACACGCGTGTCTCTGTCTCAGATCGTGCACAGTAACTCAACCACTGAATGCACTGGTGAGACTTCCGCTCCACTAACCACACAGCTTATCACAAGAACAGTCGTCACAGCCTGTGCTCCTCTCAGCTAGAATTGTCCTTTGTGACCGACCTCAGTGGCCGTACTAACGCGCAACCCTCACAATGTGCCCGGCAAATCCCAATATCGTTAATGGTTTGCATCGATCGAGGTCACCTGAATTAATTTTGTGTAAAGAGCTAGATAAACAGAACGTGTTCCCACAGTGTCTGACGTGACAGACAGAAGTGACACGCACTGAACAGCACGCACCTTGAAGCTTGGAGCTTAACGCGAAGTAAATGCAAGAACACTTCGATTAATTCACTGACAACTCTGTTATGTAGCGACTTTGGCATTATTGGAAAAAGGAATAATAGAAAAATGTGCCCATAATTTATGTAAATGTCATTTATGTCTGTCTGCAAGCATTTCTGCTTTCTTAGCTCACTTGTTAGCCTATACCACTGTATACAAAGGACCCAAGTTCAGTTTAGACCACAGCCAAAACTTTTTCATTGTAAAAACGATTGGGAGAGTATAATTTCGGAATATGAAGAAAATTTAGGGACTTTGTGAAATACAGTCACAGTCTCCGAGTCAAACAGGGATTATTGAAAATCTTATCGGAGTTTTCATCGCTAGTATTCAGTATGGAGTCGAGGCGCTTTATGGCTATAGTGGGCTCCTTACCAAGCTACGTTGGCGGACCACAAAGAGAAAAGGCAGCGTAGTTCTTTCGCTTTGGTAAAACTTTTGAATTAGTTAAGTTAAAGAGAACGCATATATGACAGTTTGTTTTCGCAGAAATAGCTATAATTACTAATTAGGATTCCAGTAAAGTAAGATCCGAAGGGTTCGTGAAAATGTCCGGCTATCTGATTTGGTCTTCTAGTGCCATATTCATCGGATTTTGGGGTTTTTCCGTCTAAGACAATGTCGGATAGCTATTAAATTATAAAATATAATAGTTATTAAATTATGGAGTAAACAAATACATTTAACAGCATGGTCCACGACATCTAAAGAATTTTGTAGATAGTATTTCCGTTTTAGAATACACCGCACCGAAATCACAGTCTACAGTTTTTGTGCTCGTGATAACAGAGTGATGAAGTATTTTTTGTTGGTGTTATGCTTTAACAAACTGGGTAAGAGAAGACAGGCCTCATATTTTAGAATAACAAAAGTTATATCTATTTTAGAGCCTGCCTAAGCAGTGGCATAAGAAATTTCCCTTCTTCCGTCTCATAAATGCTGGAAACATATACCTTCCATTACAGCTTTACGTTGCGCGACCACTAACATTATCTGCAAGAATTGGATTCCGCAACTGATGGCACAAGCAATAAAATTCGTAAGGGTTTACGACTACATTGACGATGTGTAGCTTCTCAGACGTTGCAAGGCCCTGCGGAACGCCGTCTGCAGCAGTGCTTGAAACGTCACATAATTTTAGATGTTGACCAAGCGATGAGATACCCCAAAGTATTTTATTGAGAGCAACATTATTGTATATGGTTTTATATATTATAAACGTCAGTGTCTTGGTGACATTCAGCTTTAATAAAACTGATAACTGGTTTCGTCCTTGCAGTCATAATCACATCTAAAAATTTCAGAGGTGACACATAGGCAAGTAGTCAGTACGTAAACTTGTCATTGGCATCAAACAGTCCTTAATCACTTTACAGCATGCTGTTTGTGGTTTTGAACACTGGGCCAAAATGAGCAGGAGAAATAATTTGAATGCGTGTTCCTTCTAAAGTTCGTAAGTAGTTTTAAAATTCCAGGTATTGCAAATAATAATCCGTTATTTTTTCTGAAATCATCGACGTGTGCAGTTTTCATTGCGTATCATTTGACAATTTTCCAATACACCTCTAGTCACCAGTCTTGCAGTTCTTGCAACCGATGCAACTATAACACGAAAACAAAATGACAAATAACATAAATGTGGCAAGCATAGGTAGTAATAGTACTTCAGAAACTTATTGAGCACTAGTGAATTTGCAAATAAACTACGCTAATTATTTTTCTCTGGAGCGATGCCTTCCCATAGCGTCTCCTTGCATCTGTCAGAAAGGCACCCTCCATTTGTCTGACTATATGAGTGAGAAACATACAGGAAAGCAGAGAATCCAACGTCGATCAAAATTCTAAAGGTACAGAAAAATCAATAATGCAAGAGTTAAGATTATTTTTAAAAGAAGTATTTAATTTCCATATCGTTAGCAAATGAATGGTTTTCCTTCTCTACACACTGCTCTCACCAGACGTGGTTTCGCAAGAGGTACACTTGATGTGTAGCTTTCATTAACTGGAGGAAAACCAATAACAAGATCAGCCTTAAAATGTTCTGATCGTTTTGAGAAAATATAGATTTTTTACACAGTGGAACAAATTTCTTACAATTCTCAACGTCAGAAATCATATTACACATTTGTTCCACGGATTACACAACTAGCTTTCTCCCAGAACATTCCTTCTGTACGTAGCCGATTGCAGAAACACTGAAGACTGCTCGGTAATCTTGGTTGCTTATGTCTTTAGGGAGAAACGTAATAATTTTCTATGGTTGTTACTTGACTTGTGTCTTACAAAGACGTTTCCACATGTGACTGAGCATCTCGATTGACAGCTACAGCGTATCAGCTGACGGCCAAACCATGAATTCCTCCCTGATGCCATCGTTACAGTTTTACAACTTCTCTCGATGAAAATTATTTGTTACGAAAAGCCTAAACTTCAGTCTTTGCACAAAGATAAATACTAGAACTGTGGACAAGACAAGGTCACTATGTCTACTGAAAACCTGTTCGTACAGGTTAAATCTTAAGTTCTCTCTCCCCCATCGTAAAACACTTCAATGAAAAATTTGCTTGAAAATAAGATAGTTATCCCAAAAGCAGATAAAGATAGCAATACCGTCCATATATCAGACGCTGATTACGTACGTAAGACATTGTTTATTTTTTCGTGCTAATGACATAGCGCAAGTTATAAGTAACCCTCTCATCAAGTTCTTTACTCAGTTGAAGACATGTGTGAATGGTTTGAACTTTCATTTTGCATCCTAGGATGCTACACGCAGCCAGATACCTATGAATGCAAAACTACCAGTTGTTCGGTCACATATAAAGCTGTGTAAGAGTGACTTACCAATATGTAAAGTTGTGGATGAATGCCAAAGTCCAAATTACAAAATTAACGGTTTTTGCTATGTTAAGATAAAAGCTGCATTCGCTTTTGAGGAAACCTGGTACATAAAAAATAGTTATGAGATGGTGATGTTCGTAAGATAAAATAAGATTCCAAATTGAGGCAGTAGTGATGTCCCTTTATGCAACCAATTTGTATAACAATGTTCCAACTGAATAGAATTTAGAGGTCGTAAGATTGAATTCTCTTAAGCATCTGAAACTTGCAGTAGCGGAAATTATTGAACTGTTAGGTTTGTTGCGTATAGCACCAACCTTCAACTGTATTACTTTTAGCAGTATGACTTATCTTCAAAAAGACGGCCTGGCAATGGGTTGCTGCATTTCTGGCCTTTTGCCGATATTTTTATTAACGATAGAAATTCCTTGCATATACTTGGTAAGTGTCTGATAATGAAAGTTGGTATCGTAGGCATTTAGTACTTTTCTTGCACTTAGATGAAGAGAATCAAGCGTGATCGACTTAGCAGGCTCCTTCAATCTGTTGTACTCAAAAACATGCGTCACTGTAGGGCTGGAATCATACAGAAGTCCCAACTACTTAGGCCTGAATACTACTGTACAGTCTACAGATTTTTGTTTGGATATTTTCAGAAAACCATCCACTACAGATATAATTATGAATGTGGACTCTTGCCACCCAAGGGGTCATAAGCGTGGATTCTTCCAGTCTGTTTCAATAAGTTAGCTAAACTTGACTTAAACTCAGCAAGAAATTGATATAGTCACACAAATGAGTCTGAAGAACGGTTTTACTGAACGTGAGAACGCAGCATTTGTGAATCGGTTTTAAATGGAAGGAAAAAATCGTTTTCCACCTACATTTTCATCTATATCCTATACATGGTATTTCTGTGAACGAATCGCCAATACATTTAAAAGCCAATATGTAAATTGGCTTCCAGACGCTCAAGAACTTACGCCAATTTTGCGTACACTTGTTGACAACAAGTAGAATAAATTTACATACACTCCTGGAAATTGAAATAAGAACACCGTGAATTCATTGTCCCAGGAAGGGGAATCTTTATTGACACATTCCTGGGGTCAGATACATCACATGATCACACTGACAGAAACACAGGCACATAGACACAGGCAACAGAGCATGCACAATGTCGGCACTAGTACAGTGTATATCCACCTTTCGCAGCAATGCAGGCTGCTGTTCTCCCATGGAGACGATCGTAGAGATGCTGGATGTAGTCCTGTGGAACGGCTTGCCATGCCATTTCCACCTGGCGCCTCAGTTGGACCAGCGTTCGTGCTGGACGTGCAGACCGCGTGAGACGACGCTTCATCCAGTCCCAAACATGCTCAATGGGGGACAGACCCGGAGATCTTGCTGGCCAGGGTAGTTGACTTACACCTTCTAGAGCACGTTGGGTGGCACGGGATACATGCGGACGTGCATTGTCCTGTTGGAACAGCAAGTTCCCTGGCCGGTCTAGGAATGGTAGAACGATGGGTTCGATGACGGTTTGGATGTACCGTGCACTATTCAGTGTCCCCTCGACGATCACCAGTGGTGTACGGCCAGTGTAGGAGATCGCTCCCCACACCATGATGCCGGGTGTTGGCCCTGTGTGCCTCGGTCGTATGCAGTCCTGATTGTGGCGCTCACCTGCACGGCGCCAAACACGCATACGACCATCATTGGCACCAAGGCAGAAGCGACTCTCATCGCTGAAGACGACACGTCTCCATTCGTCCCTCCATTCACGCCTGTCGCGACACCACTGGAGGCGGGCTGCACGATGTTGGGGCGTGAGCGGAAGACGGCCTAACGGTGTGCGGGACCGTAGCCCAGCTTCATGGAGACGGTTGCGAATGGTCCTCGCCGATACCCCAGGAGCAACAGTGTCCCTAATTTGCTGGGAAGTGGCGGTGCGGTCCCCTACGGTACTGCGTAGGATCCTACGGTCTTGGCGTGCATCCGTGCGTCGCTGCGGTCCGGTCCCAGGTCGACGGGCACGTGCACCTTCCGCCGACCACTGGCGACAACATCGATGTACTGTGGAGACCTCACGCCCCACGTGTTGAGCAATTCGGCGGTACGTCCACCCGGCCTCCCGCATGCCCACTATACGCCCTCGCTCAAAGTCCGTCAACTGCACATACGGTTCACGTCCACGCTGTCGCGGCATGCTACCAGTGTTAAAGACTGCGATGGAGCTCCGTATGCCACGGCAAACTGGCTGACACTGACGGCGGCGGTGCACAAATGCTGCGCAGCTAGTGCCATTCGACGGCCAACACCGCGGTTCCTGGTGTGTCCGCTGTGCCGTGCGTGTGATCATTGCTTGTACAGCCCTCTCGCAGTGTCCGGAGCAAGTATGGTGGGTCTGACACACCGGTGTCAATGTGTTCTTTTTTCGATTTCCAGGAGTGTAGTTGGGAGTATATAAAATCACTTGTGGATGCTGTGATAGTGTTAATAGAGCGTGACTTTTTAACCTGACGAGTTGTAATCTTAGAGATCAGATGCTTGGTTAGGTAAACGTACAGCGAAAAGGCCTAACTTAGGTACTTTGGAAGAAGTTGATATATATGAGTATTTTAGTGCTAACCAACATGGAACCTTGAATGAACAGATTCGCTCCTACAGAAAATGGTATGTCGATATTTTTTAGAATTTGTTATGAGCGTGGCTGTGTGGCACCAGTGTTTGATTCGGGTAAACAGTACTGTTTCCTTCTAAATTCTGTGCAATACATCACCATGTCCCTACTCCCTTCCTCTCATTCCTCACCCCCCCCCCCCCCCTCTCCCTGCCCGTCTCTAATTTCAACTGGCTGTGTCTCATATTTTGTGGTTTGGGATTTAGGACTACTCTCGGTGTTTTATACATTTAGTTTACAACTTTTGTGAAGCGTCACAAGAAGTTATCTTTTTTGACGTTTGTCGGTGCATGGCACGAAGTAACATTTTTTATTTTTATATAGGTGTGACGGATAATCTCCCAAGAATAATTTTTGTCTGTACTAAAATAGTACTTCGTATGTACTCCCTGCACCAACAAATATTTCATTATGATGAAATTTTGGGTCTTTATTAGGATCACGTTTAGTAAGTCAAATCGTGACTGGACTATTTTTAGCTATACATTTATTCTTCCTCTCCTTCCCCCACAACGTTCTCTCCTTCCACCCCTCCCCCTCCCCCCAAGTTCTACTCTCTTTATCTCACACGGCTTGAGATGTACTGTTACACTACGTGTTATATGAGTTTATAATTCTGGAAGGCGCCACAAGACGACTTCATGGCAAGCCATGTAGCTTACAGTTCAGCAAGATTATCCTGGCCCGCACACGCCGGAAATCTCAACTGGTTGTTTTCGTGCTTGCCAGACTCTAGTTTGGTCAGCATGTTAGTCGAACCTCTCCGCAACTGAGAAAGTTTGGAGCACTGTAGGCAGGACTCCCCGACCCGCTCGGGATTTTGACGATCTGACTCGTCATTTCAAAAATTTGGCACCATATCCCTCAGAAGGCCCTCCAACACTCAAGCCGAATAACTGCTTGCTTAAGGGCCAGAGGTGGATCGGCGCCTCATTGACTTGCTCAGTTTGTGAAGCTGTTTTTCTTGAATAAATGATCTAATTTATATGAGACTGTTTGTTCGCCTGTAAATACACACCACATGTGTCGATTTCCGTCCACTCCGGATGATTCCTTCGTGGTGCTTCGTTCTTTTCCTACTTAGAGTGGCCGGCCAAAGTGGCCGAGCGGTTAAAGGCGCTACAGTCTGGAACCGCACGACCGCTACGGTCGCAGGTTCGAATCCTGCCTCGGGCATGGATGTGTGTGATGTCCTTAGGTTAGTTAGGTTTAAGTAGTTCTAAGTTCTAGGGGACTTATGACCACAGCAGTTGAGTCCCATAGTGCTCAGAGCCATTTGAACCATTTGACCCTACTTAGAGTGTATGCAGGGTGATTCATTGATGACGTCACACACTGTCAGTGCTGATGAAGAAGGGTGGACGTTTCAATCTGAGAAGAGGGATGCTACTGTGGAAACGGACGAGTCGACAGGTATATGCGAAAATCTACTCAAGATCCTCCTTAGCCCCTCGCCGCTTTCCAACTAAGGACCCCAGCTTCAAAATCATGATCAAAGCGTACAGAATTCTCATTGAATGTTCCCCAGTGCCCTCAGATAATGTCCCCTGTTGATGGACTAATAATCTGATGTCAGAGAGACCGAAAATCCTAAGTCTACGGTACAGTAATAACGAATTACATTTACCTGCTACATTTACAACATGTGTTCAAAATAGTGCTCCCAACGTTAATGCAGACGTGGCATATTCGCAAAACGTTCTGTCGAAACCTTTCTAATATGGCAGATGTCGTTTGAATAGTGTCGCAGGCGCGAGAATTCTTGCCAGGGGCTCCTCTTCAGTCTGGACAGACTTCTGGTACACAAGACTTCTCACACGGCCCCAGAAGAAGAAATCAAAAGCGCGAGATCCGGTGAACGTGCTGGTCACGACACAGGATGTCCTCTGCCTATCCTGTTTTCAGGTAATGTTTAGTTTCGGTGTTCATCTGTGTAAACTAGTGCAGTGAAGTGGGGAGGAAAAAGAGACCGGCCTAGAACGTAATCACTGACTATGCCTGCCCACAAATCGACAGACGATCCGGGCTCATTGCTCTTGAAAACTGTAGCGTGAGGATTCTCATCAGCCAAAATTTGCTATTGCGACTATTTAGGATTGCCTCTCTGGTGAAACAAACTTCACCCGTGTAAAGTACATACGCAGGAAAGTGATGATGAGCTGTAAGGCGCTGCAGGAACCATTATCTGAACACGACAGTAGGTTGGAAGTCAGCAGGAGTCAAAGCATGCACTTCGTGTTGATGATAGGAGTTTAGCTGCATTTTCCGTAATACTAGCCATACGTTACTCTGCGTAATATTTATTTAAGGGTCGATCGAGTGCAGGCACCTCAAGCACTGAACAAGCTCAGTATCTTCAAAGTCGTGGCTTTATGTAGTTGGCCATCCTCTTCGGTCGATGTACTGTGGTAAAAAATGGCCTGTTTCACTTAATCGGTGTACAGTCTTGCACACGTGGTGTGAGCCATATGCCTTCTACGCGGGTAATTGATCCTGCAGAACCTTTTCGCTTGTTTGCTACTCCCATTTTCTTGCCCATAAACGAAAATGGAGTCTACAAGTTCAGACACTGAGTGCATCTTCATCTGGTTTGGGCTGATCGACGTTAACACTTCAACGTACAAACGCAGTCTGCAGTCTACTACAGTACAGACATTGTACACCAGGACTGCTCATATCCGTACGCAGTAAACCATCTGCACTGGATTATGGCATTATTACCCCAACCTCTACACCTAAATGCTTTCTGGAACTGGCTACCCTAAAATCCTAGACAGTACCAGTACTTGTACGGTATTCCGCTGTGTATCAGAACGCCGCTTGCAATTTTTAACTCGGTCTTTTCCGAACCAGAGTCCCTTAGCTCACATTCATACCTTTACCCTTCTCCGTCTTCCCTGAAAGTCTGTAACTCCCATTTGAAATATATATACTGATGTCTCTTCTAAGAGTCGTCAGATGCTTTATCTCTGTTGTTCCAACAGACATTTGTAGTTTCAAAATACAAATACACGAATATCCCTAGCTGCATACAGGCGTTGATGTAAGTCAACGGGGACAGTGGAAAATGTGTGCCCCGACCGGGACTCAAACCCGGGATCTCCTGCTTGTATGTCGGACGCTCTATCCATCTGAGCCACCGAGGACACAGAGGACAGTGCTACTACATGGACTTACCTCTGGCACGCCTCCCGTGAGACCTACATTCCCAAATTATTGTCCCGCACTATATTCATAGTGACCCTGCCCGTTGTACTCATTACTCGCATCTTTTTGCCGATTCCCGTAAGTCTTTCGGCACTGTTTGTGCATCCGCACAGAAAAAGATGGTCGAACGGCCGGTGAGCCCCAACTGTATACAGGGTGGTCAATTGATAGTGACCGGGCCAAATATCTCACGAAATAAGCATCAAACGAAAAAATTACAAAGAACGAAACTCGTCTAGCTTGAAGGGGGAAACCAGATGGCGCTATGGTTGGCCCGCTAGATGGCGCTACCATAGGTCAAACGGATATCAACTGCTTTTTTAAATAGGAAACCCAATTTTTTATTACATATTCGTGTAATACGTATAGAAATATGAATGTTTTACTTGGACTACTTATTTCGTTTTGTGATAGATGGCGCTGTAATAGTCACAAACGTAGTAGTACGTGGTATCACGTAACGTTCCACCAATGCAGACGGTATTTGCTTCGTGATACATTACCCGTGTTAAAATGGACCGTTTACCAATTGCGGAAAAGGTGGATATCGTGTTGATGTGTGGCTATTGTGATCAAAATGCCTAACGGGTGTGTGCTATGTATGCTGCTCGGTATCCTGGACGACGTCATTCAAGTGTCCGGACCGTTCGCCGGATAGTTATGTTATTTAAGGAAACAGGAAGTGTTCAGCCACATGTGAAACGTCAACCACGACCTGCAACAAATGATAATGCCCAAGTAGGTGTTTTAGCTGCTGTCGCGGCTAATCCGCACATCAGTAGCAGACAAATTGCGCGAGAATCGGTAATCTCAAAAACGTCGGTGTTGAGAATGCGACATCAACATCGATTGCACCCGTACCATATTTCTATGCACCAGGAATTGCATGGCGACGACTTTGAACGTCGTGTACAGTTCTGCCACTGGGCACAATAGAAATTATGGAACGATGACAGATTTTTTGCAAGTGCTCTGTTTAGCGACGAAGTGTCATTCACCAACAGCGGTAACGTAAATCGGCATAATATGCACTATTGGGCAACGGAAAATCCACGATGGCTACGACAAGTGGAACATCAGCGACCTTGGCAGGTTAATGTATGGTGCGGCATTATGGGAGGAAGGATAATTGGCCCCCATTTTATCGATGGTAATCAAAATGGTGCAATGTATTCTTATTTCCTACGTAATGTTCTACCGATGTTACTACAAGATGTTTCACTGCATGACAGAATGGCGATGTACTTCTAACATGATGGATGTCCGGCACACAGCTCGCGTGCGGTTGAAACGGTATTGAATAGCATATTTCGTGATAGGTGGATTTGTCATCGAAGCACCATACCATGGCCTTCACGTTTGCCGGATCTGACGTCCCAGGATTTCTTTTTGTGGGGAAAGTTGAAGGATATTTGCCATTGTGATCCACCGACAACGCCTGACAACATGCGTCAGCGCACTGTCAATTCATGTGCGAACGTTACAGAAGGCGAACTACTCGCTGTTGAGAGGAATGTTATTACACATATTGTCAAATTCATTGAGGTTGACGGACATCATATTAAGCATTTATTGCATTAATGTGGTATTTACAGGTAATCACGCTGTAACAGATGGGTTCTCAGAAATGATAAGTTCACAAAGGTACGTGCATCGCATTGGAACAATCGAAATAAAATGTTCAAACGTACCTACGTTCTGTATTTTAATTTAAAAAACCTACCTGTTACCAACTGTTCGTCTAAAATTGTGAGCCATATTGTTGTGACTATTACAGCGCCATGTATCAAAAAGCGAAAAAAGTGGTCCAACTAAAACATTCCTATTTCTTTACGTACTACACGAATATGTAATAAAAATGGGGGTTTCTATTTTTAAAAAACGCGGTTGATATCCGTTTAACCTATAGCAGCGCCATCTAGCGGGCCAACCATAGCGCCATCTGGTTTCCCCCTTCAAGCTAAACAAGTTTCGATCTTTGTGGGTTTTTCTTTTGACGCTTATTTCGTGAGATATTTGGCCCGGTCACGATCAATGGACCACCCTATAAATATGAAGATGGTATCTGTTCTTTCGATTTGTTTCCTGTTGCAAAGTAAATGTCCGGACATGTCCGAAAGAACAGATACCATCTTCATATATATTTGTAGTTTAGTTTTTGCGAAGTGTAGCTCCAGGCAACCCAACGAAGTACTGCTCCTCGCGTCATTCACATTATCCCTAGAATCGGCAGGAAGCGTCGATTTGTTTCCTGTTGCAAAGTAAATGATATTTATATCTGATTTTTACCTGCTCATCGACAGATTGCTCCCAAATTAGTCTACTGTGACATTTCTTTTATCGACATTTATTAACAGGAACGGTAAAACACAAAGAATAACCAGTACTCCAAAAGCTACTGGACATCACTGACCCGTGCTGACTGCTGCGCCATGCAGCAGCACTGCTCATCCGCTGCTGGAGTGCTAGGTTATTCATCGTGCTTTCTGTCTATATTTAACACACGAACTAATTTGGAACTGTTCTCTCGAATGGGTACATAAAATTGGGAATTAAAAATCATTTTGTTTGTAACGAGAAGGAAATCGACGCTATCTAAACTGGGAGACCAATGAGGGACGTAACGAGCAGTATTTAATTGGGCTGAATGCAGCTACTCATTGCAAGAACGCAGTTGCAAATATCTGCTGAAACACTAGAGAAAATGCGCCTGACCGCCCATGACAGAGACACATGGCACATATACAGGGTGTTACAAAAAGGTACGGCCAAACTTTCAGGAAACATTCGTCGCACACCAAGAAAGAAAATATGTTATGTGGACATGTGTTCGGAAACGCTTACTTTCCATGTTAGAGCTCATTTTATTACTCCTCTTCAAATCACATTAATCATGGAATGGTTGAGGTCAGGAGAGCGTGGAGGCCATGGAATTGGTCCGCCTCTACCAATCCATCGGTCACCGAATCTGTTGTTGAGAAGCGTACGAACACTTCGGCTGAAATGCGCAGGAGCTCCATCGTGCATGAACCACATGTTGTGTCGTACTTGTAAAGGCACATGTTCTAGCAGCACAGGTAGAGTATCCCGTATGAAATCATGATAACGTGCTCCATTGAGCGTAGGTGGAAGAACATGGGGCCCATCAAGACATCACCAACAATGCCTGCCCAAACGTTCACAGAAAATCTGAGTTGATGACGTGATTGCACAATTCAGCATTACCTTCCTTCAATTGGGCCAACTGGCGGTGAATCGAGGAAGTACAGCACATACTGACGAAACTAAAATCTAACATGGAAATCAAGCGTTTCCGGACACATGTCCACATAACATCTTTTCTTTATTTGTGTGTGAGGAATGTTTCCCGAAAGTTTGGCCGTACCTTTTTGTAACACCCTGTATACGAGGGCTATTCGGAAAGTAAGTCCTGACCGGTCGCGAAATGGGAGCGACTGTGAAAATAAAAAATGTTTTATTCCCAAAATTTAGAAACACCTTACAGCTACTTCTCTATGTAGTCGGAGCTCCGACTTAAACATTTCTCACATTGTTGTTCCAACTTTCTAGTCCCTCGTTATAGAAAGCAGACCCCTGTGCGTTCCGCCAGTTCTCTACGCTCGTTTAAAGCTCGTCGTCTGTGCTCAAATGTTGTCTTCAGAGTCTGCGATTCATATGAGTAGATATGAAACCCCGTACGCGCCAATCACGGGCTGAGTTGTGGGTGGTGAAACGCTTCCCACCGAAAACACTGCAGCAACATCTTCATTGCCCCTGCAGAGTGCTGCCAAAAATTGTCATGAAGAAGGAAACGTATGACAGTTAATGTTGCGCGGGCTGCACGACATCAGGCGAAATCTCTGACTAGGCGCTCATACTTAGCGGTAAACCCTATTTTGTAGGCATCTTTAAATGCTGACTGTGCTCTCAGAATTCAAAAGAGTGCCTTGTCCGATCGACGGGCATACTCGAGAGCCATGCAACACATCTATACAAAACTTCATCGGCTTTTCACAGTGGTTTCCATTTCGCGACCGATCGGAACCTATTTTTCGAATAGCCCTATATATTGTGGTTTCGTCAGTGCCTCCAATTCGTCGTTGTAAGCAGCGAGACATCGCTATCTTCTGTGGTATTGATGCGAGATGCCGACTCTGTTAGAGCAGAGCGATCTTTGAACGGTACCACACCCACAAAGTTTATTTGGGCTCTATATGACATGAGAGGTATTTTGGGTATTTGTAGTCGGATTGTCTTCTACG
Source organism: Schistocerca americana (assembly GCF_021461395.2). Taxonomy (NCBI): domain Eukaryota; kingdom Metazoa; phylum Arthropoda; class Insecta; order Orthoptera; family Acrididae; genus Schistocerca; species Schistocerca americana. Next base: position 155,887,739 of record NC_060119.1, on the reverse strand, counting down.
TCTCTTCAAAGCCGAGAGTCTGACATGGCCACGAAACATCACTGTCAACTTAGTTGCGAACGTAGTATTTCCTCGCATAAGTAGTTCTGATCGGACGAAAAAGATATGTGGTGTCATATTTAGAACAGGAACTGACGACAACACTTTGTTGCATCTCGCATCAATACCACAGAAGGTAACGATGTTTCGCTGCTTACAACGACGACTTGGAGGCACTGACGAAACCACAAACTCTCAGCTTCGTAGCGCCACCGCACCGAGACACCGGTACACTGTACAGCCGATAAGAGGTAGGTAGGCTTGCCCCAGTCTGTGACCTCCGATTAAGCTGACAACATCGTTTAGTTCGGATACTTGTGTTACTCATGTCTTAGATTCAAATGTCTCTCTGAACTTTGTGACTTCGTATTTCAAGAGGAGAGTTTGATGAACGTGTGCATCGAGTGCTCCTTTAATACGAGGGTGGTTTGTAAAGTTTTCGGAACGGAATAGAAAAAAATGTACTTACATCGCGGAAACCTTTTTTATTATAAAATGTAGTCCCCTTGGAGATTAATGCACTTGGTCCAGCGATGTCCCAGTGCCTTCACCCCATCTCGAAAATGTTTCCTCCAGGCCTGCAAAATATTACTTCGCCTATCAATTGTTTCTTCGAGGTGCGTCTTCGTCCAACAAGAAAAGTTTTCAGTTTTTGGAAGAGATGGAAGTCTGACGGAGTCGTATCAGGCGAATAAGGCGGGTGTGGCACAGTTCATACCTTAGTTGCGTAATTTTTCCACTGCGACGGTGCATGTGCTTTTGATCCAGCGTCAAGATTCGCGACACCCATCATGCAGGTAATTTTTCCGTTTCTAATTCTTCAGTTAAAAAGTGATATACGCTTTCAGATGACATCTGGCAAGCTTCAGCAATTTCACGCAATTCCAGTCGGCGATCCTGCATGACCATTTTCAAAGTTTAAGCAAGATGTTGCAATTGAATTATCTTCTGTAATGTTTGCCTGTTTAAGTCCATTGTGGACTAAGTTGTAATTCTGATCCCCTTCGTTCCCTTGAAAATTTAATCTGTAACAAATGTGTTTGTTAGCCAACTCAGACCCTCACCACCTAGCTCCTGGCCCAGATGGATCGCAGCAGCATTTGGTAAGCACTTTCCTTTGTAGACTGACTGCATTTCCCTAGTATTCCATAAATTAATCCAAATCTGCTCCCGCTTTTACCTTCAACTGGTGCTTTATGATCTTTCCATTTCATCTCCCTCCCACCTACTATACTCTCGTACTTTTATGAACTGACCGATTCCAGTTGTGAATCTTTGATGTTGTAGTCACGGGACTTTTTTTTTTTTTTTTTTATTTTTTTATTTTTTTTTATTTTTGTAAAATGCACGACTTTGCATTTAAACTTTACCAAGGTCTGACTGAATATTTTGCCGTTTAATCACACAGTATTTTGTTATAGATACGACATCCTGTACGATAATACTAGCTAGCAGGTACTTAATACACAACATGAAGAGCAAGGGTGTCCAATAACTTCCCTGCGCCATACGTGAAGTTACTTTTACATATTTCGATGATTCCCCATCCAAGATAACATGCTGAGTCTTCTCTACCGAGAAATCCGCAATCCAGTCACAAATTTCCCTTGATACCTCATACAATTACCGTTTCAATAACAAGCGCAGTGTGCTACTCAACTAAATGCATTTCGGAAGTCAAGAAATACTGCATCTAGCTGACTGGTTTGATCCATGGCATTTCCATTGTATTCAAAAAAACATAAAAATAGTGGCGATGAACGTTATTTGAGTACACGTTAACTCTCATGTAGCTCCACTGGGCTATTATCAGAAGTTACCAAAATAACTATCAAAAATACGTCGAAGTATTTGAATTGCCTGAAATACTGAAAATCTCGTTAATTCTCGTAGCATTACTGATATCCAGAAATGTTTTATGGACTGGATCACCATTCACATTGGTACATTGAAGCTATATATCATTCGCCATAGATTACTCGTACAAATATGTAACAGGTATTTCTCTATAAATAATTAAAATCCAATGTTTGATAATAAAATATAAATAACGAATTAGGAATAAATAGTTATCAAATATGAGTTTTACCTTCGATAGGATTCTGTAAACTCTGAAACCAAACCGAGCGAGGTGGCGCAGTGGTTAGCGCACTGGACTTGCATTCTGAAGGACGAAGGTTGAATCCCGCGTCCAGCCATCCAGATTTAGGTTTTCCGTGATTTTCCTAAATCGCAACAGGCAAATTCCAGGATGTTTCCTTTGAAAGGGAAGGGCCGACTTCCTTCCCCATCAGGCATTCATGTAAAAATAAAATTACTGAGATTCATTTTTAATTTCAAAACGGTACTTACTTAAAAAACACGCCTCGTAATTACATTGAAGGTTACTGAAACATCGCACTGTCCATATTGCAGTCCGATTCTCACAGTTGGTAAAACCAATGGAACGGTGTTAGGCGCGAGAGAAACAAACAAATTCATCGTTCCTGTAAGAATAAGGCCAGGGAATTTAGAAGAGCAATTAATAAAGTTTCATGCGTTAGGATCTTAACATCCCTCAATTTGAAGGGTTCATAATGGCAAATTTTATTACATGAAGAGAGTAGAGAATACACAGATTAAATAAGTGCAGGAAGGAGCAAACAGTTTAGGGTTCTACCTTTCGGATTAAACGTGAGCTCTGGTGTCTTTATTAAAGCAGTAGACAGTACTAGGACCGGAATTGCTCTGCCAGGTTACACTTTATGTTGATGATCTATTAAATGCGACAGAAATATGGAATGTGTTTCGAAAAGATTTTTCAAAAATTTGATGAATACGAAATCACAGTTAACTTGAAAAAGTCTGAATTCGGAAAAGACAAAATAAAATCGTCAGGACATATCATTTCACCAATAGGAATTGTACCTAACCCCAATAACTAGATGCGATATGCAATTTCCCAACACCCTACACAAAGAAACAATTATAAAGTTTTCAGGGACTGTCCTCGTTTTTCAGGAAACAACAGCAGTTCACTATTAAACTTACTTGTGTAAAAACAACAGTTGGTTGTCGGCTAAAGAATGTGAAAATGATTTTCAGCAGATTAAGCAGGCGCTGATTAACGCACCTATTCCAGATATGGAGTTGGACTTCTGTTTAAGCACCAGTGATTGTTATCAGGGGCTCGGTGTGTGTCTGTTTCAAATAATAGCAAATGACGGTAAAGAAGAAAATATAATCAGTTTTGCTAGCAGAACTCTCAAGGAATGTGAAAGATCTTATTCTGTAACTGAGTTAGAAGCGTTAGCGGTAGTCTGGGTATTTCGGAAATTTCAATATTACCTTTGGGGGAAACTTACTAAAGTTCACTGTGATCATCAAGCTTTGTCCTTTCTTCTCACGTGTAAGTTATTACATAAGAGAATAGCGAGGTATTGCATGTATGTTCAAGGGTTTATTTTTGAAACAGTGTACATAAAAGGGGAACAGAATGTTTTGGCAGTTGCACTATCACCGTTACCCCAAGGCGTCACCGGTATCCACGGGTAAGAAGAACAAACACCAGATTTCAGCATACTTTTAATAAATGAAGGAACTTTTAAACCACATTATAACAAAATGTGCAAAACTATGCGACGCTTGCAGGAAGAATACCCGAGATGGAATTAGGTGATAAAAAATTTGCAGTCTAGAACACACGAACATTTAGAGCAGTGTTACATTATACATAATAGCGTCCTTTTTCATAGAAGAGATCGACGAATGGCTAAGTGGTGTGTGTGCATACCTCAGGTATGTATGGACAACTTCATTCAACACACACACTGCGCAGGGGACACTATGGCGTGCTAAAGAGTGCTGCCTAAATTTCTATGTATTGTTATTTCCCTAATATGAGGTGACGTATAGAGCAAGTTATCAGACGTTGTGCGGTTTGTCAAAAGACCAAGCATCAGAATAGGGCATGTGTTAACGTACTACACCCAATAATGCTAGAGCAACCAAGAGACCTTGTATCTATTGACGCCGTAGGACTTTATCCCTAAGCCAGTGGCGGGGTCAAATACACCGTAGCCTTGTATGACGTTTTTAGTATCTCCAACAATACGCAAGCAAAACAGTTAGGTCCGGACCAATTATAAGGTGGATTCTACAAGACTACATACCACGCGTTGGGAAACACCGCGTTGTACTAACTAATTTTACAAGCGACCAATGGAAAGATTTTAGATTCAACTGGAGGTTAGTCAATCTACGTTTATGGTGACATATCATACTTGGAGTGAAACTTAGAAAAGAATGAAAGTGTATTAGAGTAATATGAGTTTATTTATATTTGTGGGAAGAAATACATAGGGGGGTGGTATCAGTGTGAGAACCCCACAGATAATACACGGATATAAATGGAGACTTATGGGGAAGATTTTTAATGAATAATTACATGGGTATACGGAGATAAATGTGAAGGTGAAGGTTACAGGGGTACCTCATTCCTCACACACTCTGCACTTGTCAACTTTGTACATAGTATGAAGATTTATCAAGTGCCAAGGATAGAATAAGTATACTAACGACGCTCTAAAAATAGCAATCCTAGAAGTAGCTTTGATCTCTGAAGCAAACGCTAACAAATTATCTTTTTTCCATGTAGTGAGTAGTGCTGGAACGTATTTTCTATGTGTGGTTGTGAAGGTAAAACGCGCAGGAGGTCGGTCCTACACGACAAGAAAGGAAAAATACAAATAATAAGAATAAATGCAAGATTCATTCTAATTTACGTATTAGTGTATTAGATGGTGCCTGTCATGAAGTCCATATATGAAATGTGAATGTGGATTGTACATTTATTTGTCGACTTTATTACTGTGAATGTTTATGTCTGTGTAAAATGTGTGTGCTATTGACAATTTTATGTCAAATTTTATTCTTGAAGGAGAACCATTTATCTGTGTATGTGAAGTGCAACGCGACGGACGAGTAAAATACTCGCATGTGTGAAATGATACAAAAATAGCAAGGCCTGCTAATAGTGAAAAAAACGGCTGAGCCGTGATAAGAGAAAACGCTACAGTATAGTGAAGTGAATACAGTGAGTGTGATGCGGGTGCGACGGAGAAATCAGAGGAAGTCCGTATAACCACTAAAGGATGTGTGACGGCCGCTAACTACAATACACAACGGAAGACAATGCCGAATCATACAGTACGGCCCTTACCTTCAATTTCATTGGCAGAAAACAACGTCCAAGTGCGAAATGAGGTACTGGTGTTCTTCGGGTTGAGCGTTTGAGCTGAATCCGTGGTATCCAGTCTCAGAACTGGAGGCTATACACAACACCGACTTCCTAAGCCTGGAGCGACATTACTTTATTGGCGAGCAGTGCTACTGCTCACGTGGTACTTGCGTCACTGCGACGGGCGCGTAAACGATGAGCTGCTATTGGCGATAAGTACAGCGAACAATGAGATAGCATGTGTCGAAAGGACACCTTCTCAGAATTGCCAATGAACCGGAAGCAAATGAGAAAAACAATTTTTAAAACAGGGTGTAAGGACAGTTTAAGAAATTTTAGTTTTTCCACTGTTCACACTATACAGCTTAACAAATGTAAGCATAAATAACAAACTAAGACGGTAGCACAACATGCACGTGCAAGTATGTAATATAAACGTATGTGAATGTATTTATGTGTATGAATTTGCAATAGACAAAGAAATGAAGTTTCGTAAATATACTTGTAGTAGCCGAAGAGTACTAAAACTCCATTGCTTGCACGAAGTGACGAAACTATGAGCCCCAATGTAAATAAGGCTACTGTATACTGTCTTCCTAAATAAATAGATTTACTTCCGACAGTATACAGTCGAGGGGCATTTGTGCTGTACCTTTTGCATTTCTTGCTTTTATGTTTTCGTTTTCCTGAAAGGCAAAGAGAAAAGGTGAAGCGGTAGCCCAGCGTAGAGCCTGCGCCTACCGTCATGTACTTTTGATTTTCAAGTGTTAAGAAACATAAGATGTTTCCCCTGTTCCTCGGTAAGAGGAAGGACTCGTTCTCTGTTAATGAACGAAGGTAGATGCACGTTATTTTAGAGTGAAATCGGAGGTAACCATTTTGGTTGTGAGAATGAGTAAAAAATTTGCATTTTTGAGGTGTGTGGAAGAAATAATACAGTAGTACTTCACCAGAGAAAAACTGAGTTATTATTCCAAGTAGTACTGTAAGATAAAACAATCCAAGAAGCCCATCTTTGTGCTTTACGAAGATCCGATTGCAAAAGGAATGATGGACACGGTCAAGATTTTGTAGGTGGATATGGACATCGGGGGTAGTGCAAATATTATTAACTGGTAAGCATAAATCTACAACAGGAGAAAGACTATTTTGTTCATGTGTAACTAATATGAAAATATTCTTTACTCATTTACAGGTATAGCTCAACTTATTCTGCTTGTCCGACACGCCGAAAATATAATCTAATTATTTCCATATATCTAAACATTTATAATTTTTTATTATATTATAATAGGTGCATGAATTATTGTTCCCTACATTAACAGAAGCATCTAAACGGTTCTTCTAGGACACGTATTTCGGGAAACAATATAATTTATGCATTTCATTTTAACATTGCGCATCTTTATTGAAGGGCCGAACTTCTTGAAAACTGATGGGCAACCCTTAAAATGTTCTTCACCCACCTACACAGTGGAACGTAATGCAACACGCTCCTCAACGGACATTGTTAGAGCACTGTAATATTCAAGCAATAAAAGCGAGACCCGTAAAAGGATTGGGAATTTATCCTCATGGATTGTAAATAGGGCGACGTAATTCCTCAATAGAGGTTTTACGCACAAAACCCGCAAGGGTGCTGAAATCCAAGCTAGATTAAAGAAGCGTGGTTGTGATCTCAACTTACGGTGAAAGAGATGTCATAATAAGTAACCTATGAAAACAAGTAGGATATTTTTGAACGGTTTTAGCGGATGGTATAGCATAGAAGACGGTGAGAATGTACACTATGTGATCAAAAGTATCCGGACAGCCCCAAAAATATACGTTTTTCATATTAGGTGCATTGTGCTGCCACCTGCTGCCAGGTACTCCATGTCAGCGACCTCAGTAGTCGTTAGACATCGTGAGAGAGCAGAATGGGGCGCTCCGCGGAACTCACGGACTTCGAACGTGGTCAGATAAGTGGATGTCTCTTGTGCCATACGTCTATATGTGAGATTTCCTCATTCCTGAACATCTCTATGTCCACTTTTTCCGATGTGATAGTGAAGTGGAAACGTGAAGGGACACGTACAGCACAAAAGTGTACAGGCCGACCTCGTCTGTTGACTGACAGAGACCGCCCACGATTTGAAGAGCGTCGTAATGTCTAATAGGAAGACATCTATCCAGACCATCACACGGGAATTCTAACTGCATCAGGATCCACTGTAAATATTTTGACAGTTAGGCGGGAGGTGAAAAAACTTGGATTTCATGGTCGAGCAGCTGCTCATAAGCTACACATCAAGCCGGTAAATGCCAAACGACGCCTCGCTTTGTGTAAGAAGCTTAATCATAGGACGATTCAGTGGTGTAAAAATTTTGTGTGGAGCGACAAATCACGGTACAAAATGTGGCGATCCGACGATCCGATGGCAGGGTGTGGGTATGGCGAATGCCCGGTGAATGACATCTGCCAGCGTGTGAAGTGCCAACAGTAAAATTCGGGGGCGGTCGTGTTATGGTGTGATGGTGTTTTTGATGGTGGGGGCTTGTACCCCTTGTTGTTTTGCGTGGCACTATTACAGCACAGGCATACAATGATGTCTGAGGCCCTTCTTGCTTCCCACTGTTGAAGAGCAATTCGGGAATGGCGACTGTATCTTTCAACACGATCGAGCACCTGCTCATAATGCACGACCTACGGTGGAGTGGTTACATGACAATAACATCCCTGTAATGTACTGGCCTGTACAGCCATGTTCCGTTAACTGGAATGGGAATGTGACTTGTTGATTTCTGCTATTCTGTACGTGCAGAAGGGTCTGGAACATTTGAAAGATATGAGATTTCCTATTGGACACATGGAAGGCCAAGGGCATCAGTAAATTTAGAAGTAATTTTAGCACGTACTAAGTTAATTTATACGTTCAATGTACCTTTAGCCGATAGCAAAATATGTATTGTATATAACGTTTGGCCCTTACCAGCTCAGCTTGACGAGATGAAACAATCATCTCAATCGGGCCCAAAAAGGAATTCCTTTTCTTAGACGAAGCGAAGCGACAGTATGCACAACTGTCCAGTGACCTATGCAAAAGGTCACCCTAAAACATCAGATATGTGAGTAACATTTCGTGCTGGTGTCCACATACGATCACGAACGGTTCGAAGCTCGCATACTTCAGACCCTAGGACATATTCCAAAAGATTACAGTCTTAAAGACACAGTATTACACTACTGTATCTGGAGGCCGATGCACGACAACGAATGGTTGCATGTCGCCCCAAAAGACAAAGGATTGACTGCGCTGTGTAACGACCTATCTCTTATCCTACTGACCTCATAGTTCAAGGTCTATGGTGCCCAGATAATATTGCAGTCTCATGAAACGCCCACCCACCACTAAAGTAGACATAGTATCTAACATAAATATAGCTATCGATTGTTGTCTAGTGGAGGAAGAGAAACGTAAAGTATCCCAGATTCCTATGACATTATCATGAGAGCAGGTAGTGAAACATTAAGATGAAATTAAGGTCATTGGACATAAAATAGAAGCTCTATAAAATGAAATCGACTACCAACAACACACGTCAATCATAGATTGGTCAATAAATGAGTCTCCATGTGCAAGTACGATGGTTTGATTTCAGTTTGTTTCTTAATTACGACTTACTGTCTGTGTATCAAATGCAAGTGCTGTCGGAGACATAGACGACAGTTTTGTAAATTTGGAGGAAGATTTTGTACTAAGGTGTATAGAAATAATATGTGCGTAACTAATACAGTAGTGACCAGTAACACTCCTAAAGACATAGTAAGATATACACATTCCCTCAGTCAGAAAGCTACTATGAAGGAGTTAGTCGAGTACGACGCTACAGCAATCTGGCGTACTTCGTTCTGTGGTCGAGTGTTGTGGAAAGAAAGAGGCCAGACGCCCCGACCTCCCAAGAAAGTAGAAGCCGAAATGACGATGGTGTAGTCACCCAAGATGGAGGCTGACAAAAGATACTGGAGGTGTTATGTGCGTGTATCTCTAATGAGTCTGGTGAACTGAATCTCGTGTCATATAAATAAGTAAACTATATGTGAAGATATTGTATTCTGATGTTTAATTGTAAAAAGAGCTTGTCTATTACCGTATCAGTTATCTCAGTAAATATGTTAATTATATCCAAATATATTGTGTTTTGATGCATTAATTGTAAACAAAGCGTATCTCTATTATGATACTAATGGTTGCAGTGATATGAATTTTGTATTTTGTGAAAAATGTAACCTTTGTACACTTATGACGTGTAATGATGTAGTTTATGGTGTACAGGGTGTCCCATTTATCTTGACCACCGTAAATAACCGTATGCTCAGATGAAAATTACAAAATGTTTCAAGCAAATGTTCTTTAGCCGTCAGGGGGACATCAATCAGTATGATTGTCTTCGTTGTAGCTTTGTTTTTTACAAAGATATAAACAGCTGCATCACATTTTAAATGGCACCCTGTACTTTTTATTCGGTAATTCATTTCCTCTTCTAATGACCTATTCAAAATGTATCACAGTGTACCATTCACTGAAACACAACGTTATTAATTACGTAACACAGTATTGTCTTTGAGACCAGGACAGAAACTCCTCCACTACCTGGAGTTGTCAGAAAACAAGTGAAATCCCAGTAAAAACGTAACACAGAATTCAGTTTGACTCTCCCATACCATTGTCCAGGAGTAGAACATTCAAAGGTGCTCGAAGTGATGACCTTGGACACCGATACACTGGTGCACTCGTCGAATGAAATAATTATATACTGCTTCTAGTCGTGCCTGCTGAAGAGAATTACAGGCAAGCACGATACAATCCTGCATGTCCTCTGGTGTTGTTGGAATATCGCGATAGACAACTTTTTTAATGCATCACCAAAGAAAAAATTTCAGAGGATTTAAATCAGCAGACCTAGCAGGGCAGGTAACTGTTCCTCCTGGACCAATCCATCTGGCGGGATATCTTCAGGTCAGAACACGACGTGCACTCAAGACATTACGTGCTGGACATCCATCGTGCCAGTGGACTGCACCACCGCTTTATTTCCAACACATAACTACGTGTTAAAGGCGCATTAGTGCAGTTCCATCATAAAACAGGCTGCATACTATAAACTCTTCCGCTTTGTTCCATTAACATCAACAATATAGAACCATAGTTTTCAGCAGTATACGCCGTATAAGATACCTATACAATACACAGTAGCACCCAAAAGTATTTTGACAAACATCTTACTTGGATTAAATATGAAACATGAAAAACAGTAATTTATTTCAATGATGGACGTTCCGGGTTATAAAGTATAGTAGCCAATTAGCCCTTGTTCGCAACATAATAGAATGTAATTTTCTGAATGAGTACAATGGTGGAGAAAAAGTATTTTGACATTGTTGAAAAACCTATTCATCCTATAATTATCGTCTACCGTAATAATAAAATCAATATTTATTGGGAATCCGTCGGCATTTATACTCCCTCCACTGCAACCGGCATTGAGTCCCTCAAATTTTTCAATCGCAATTTTATCCCGCTCATGTGTCTTGGTTCGAATAACTTTTTATTCTTTTTCTGCGATCCATCTCCTTCCACAGATTTTCTATAGGATTCAAATCCGAACTTTGACTTGGCCACTGCAAAATCTTACCTTTTTTGCGTTTTAAAAAATCACTAATGTACTTGGACTTGTGCTTGGGATCGTATGTTGTTGAAAATATCATCCAACTGGCATGTTGCTTTTAGCGTATGGTAGGGTTAGAGTTTTCAATACTTTTGCGTAAACGAAACGATCCATATTACCCTCAGTTCGAACTAATCGTGCAACTCCAGAGCCTGAAACTTCCCCAAACCAACACACTGCCATCTACATATTAGACTGTGGGACTTTCTTTTCTTTACAGGACGTCGAACATACCTGATACCACTCAGGTGCCACTAAATTAAATTTTCTCTCGTCACTCCACAGAACTCTGGACTAGTCTGAAATTGACGATTATCTGTGTCGTTTTGCAAATGCAAGTCGGGCCTTCCTGTTTTTCGTAGATCCTAAAGACTTTTTCGTCAGTCTTCGTCCATGTACTCCAAAGAGATTGAAGCGTCGCTTGACAGTGGAAACGTGAATATTGACGACATATTTTTCTTTCAGTTCTCTTTGTATCATTACAGCCGACTTGCGAACATCACTCGTCGATAAATTTTTTGTAATATGATCGACTTTAGGAGACTTTTTTTGGGACGTCCAATGCGGGGCTTATTTTCGACGGTCTTTCATTTACTATAAATTTTTTTCCATGTACTAACTAGCTAACGAGACACTTTGAAAATATGAGCAAAATTTTTAAAGTCACTGGAATATTCCTTACATTTCGGTGTATTTAAACAATTACTGTAAGTAAATATCAGCAGAAATCTGAACTAAGAAGAGAGTCTGGGTATTTTGACATTGGCCTCTCGATATACATATTCCTTACTGTCATTTCTTGTTAACAATATTAGCTTATTCCCAAGAATAAGCAGCTTTCACTCGGTTAATAGTCGGCAGAAATCAAACCTGCATTTGGATCGGAGTTCCTTAACTCTTGTGCAGAAAGGTGTGCAGTATACTGCAGCATCCATTTTCAGTAAGTTACTACTCGAATTCAAAAATCTTAGCAGTAATCCACGCGCTTTCAAATCGAAACTGAAGAGTTTCCTCATGGGTCACTTCTTCTATTCTGCCGAGGAGTTCCTTTAAAAATTAAGCTGATTCTTTTATTGTTGATTGCGATTACTTAAACTTAAGGACTGACTTTTTTCGGGTTCATAAACATATATTTTTGTCTGTTACTACTTTTATGTTGTAATTTCATGTACTAACACGCTCCATGGCCTTGGAGATTTGCTCATCAATTTGGCCCTACGGAACTTGATGTGTGAATAAAAAAAGTAACGTCTAAGAATTCACGGAGCAAGCTACCTGCCAGAATACTTTTGAGCTCGCTGAAAGACACATTCGTCCAGCAGCGCAAAGTGTAAAGAAACAAGTCGCAACCTCAGACCTTCATATACTCGCAGTTATACTGCACTCCACTACATTCAAGACACTGTTCGGTAGTGTTATAAGTAATACTAAATTTCATGTTCTCAAAATACTTTTGAGCGCTACTGTTGTTCATACAAGAACAGAATTACTGTTTTTATTCATGAGTATACAGGGTGCCCCATTTATCTAGACCACCCTAAATGACTGTTTGTCCAGATGGAAATTACAAAATGTTTTAAGTAAATCTTCTTTAGCCGTCAGGGGGACATCAATCAGTATGATTATCTTCGTTGTAGTTTTGTTTTCTACAAAGATATGAACAGTGGTAAGACGTTGATAGACAAATGTAAACATAAGTAGAATGCACACCCGTCATTCCGTCAATCATCGTCAGTTGAAGAGTTGTGTGAGTAGATTGTACACCAACGAAGAGAAGGTAGAAATGCTACTCATCTATGGGGAATGTAAGTTAGCAAAACAGTAATTGCAATATTATTTTCTAATGTACGGGTACATTTAGTGCAGTAGTTTAATCCTTTTAAACACTGTCATGTAGAGTAGGCATACAGTAAAGGCTGTCATTCCTACAAACTTCGTCGACATAACGTTTCTTTTATTGTTGTTGCTGAAAGTAGGCGAAATGCTACGCAGGCAGCGGAGCTGTAAAGAGAGCGTTCTCCTGACAAGAACCCACCTTCCCGAAGGATGTTTTCTTGTCTTGTAGCGACGCTTCAGAAAACAGGAAGTTTTAACCAATGACAACGGAATCGTCGTAGCACTCGCACAGACGAATCTGCCGAAGTTACTGTTCTCGCTTCAGTTGCTATGAATCCACATGTGAGCACACGACGGCTTGAACACGAGATTAGCATTCCTGCAACCAGTGTACATCGTATTCTTACACGTCACCGGTTCCATCCTTAGCACGCCCTAACCGCCGTCCGCTTCACGTCTGCTGTGCAGCGAGCTACTTTAATTTAAATATTAACTGTATTTTTCTTACTTGTCACTTCTTCTTCCATGTGTTTTTGCTTTTAGGAAGCTTTATTTATCGAGTGCTATTAATAGTGTTCCATAGATTTCGTGTTTGTTTTGAATACAGTCAGAGAGAGTCCCTTTAGTCAACCATAGTGCCAGTAGTGCTAGTGTTTGTTTTCGATACAGTCCAGAGACAGGTAGTGCTATTTTCTTTGTTTTCTACAAGAAGTGGCTAGCAATCACAGTTTAGTCAATAGTCAGCCGCCTTTAGTGAATTAGCAGTCTAGTTAAAAGTTGATTAACTCTCTTCAGTAAATTGATTCCTTAGGATGGATAGGATGTGTGACTGCTGTGTACGGGCGCAGGAGGAGCTGGCCACTGTTCGCGAACAGCTGAACGTGTTGATGGCCGCGGTCAGTCGTCTTCAGGCTGCTGCCTCGGAGTGTAGCGGCAGTGGGGAGTCTGGTGCGTCGCAAGGTACACCCCAGGTGTTACATGCGTCACCCACTGTCCCTGCTGTCGAGACATCTTCGCGGGTACCGGGCGCGGTTGGACCACCCTCTCCCCAAGGGAAGTGGCGGGTTCAGCGGGGTTCGCGGCGCACGAGGCGGAGGGTCAATGTGGAGGCTGGCCGTGTGGCATCGCCCGCTCTGCTTGTGAGTGGACATGTGGCTGCTCCTTCAGCAAGGTCCGAGCAGGCACACGGGGGGAGGGGTTTATTAGTTATTCGGAGTTCCAACGTTAGGTGGGTGTTGGAACCCCTTAGGGAAATAGCGAAAAGGTCGGGGATAAGGCCAGTGTTCACTCTGTCTGCTTGCCGGGGGGTCTCATCCGAGATGTGGAGGAGGCCCTGCCGGCAGCGATAGAGAGCACTGGGTGCACCCGACTGAAAATTGTTACTCATGTTGGCACCAATGACTCCTGCCGTCTGGGTTCAGAGGTCATCCTCAGTTCGTACAGGCGGCTGGTGGAATTGGTGAAGGCGGAAAGCCTCGCTCGCAGGGTGGAATCAGAGCTATTTGTAGTATCGTTCCCAGAACCGATCGCGGTCCTCTGGTTTGGAGCCGAGTGGAAGGTTTAAACCAGAGGCTCAGACGATTCTGCGGAGATCTGGGGTGCAAATTTCTCGACTTCCGCTATCAGGGGTTTTTTAGGTTAGAGAATTCCCTCCCTAGGCCCGGCAAGAGGCCTTCTGAGACGCGGCAAGGTAGGAGTAGGCAAAATACAACAGGGAATAACAATATTAATGTGCTAATAGTAAACTGCAGGAGCGTCTATAGAAAGGTCCCAGAACTGCTCTCATTAATAAACGGTCACAACGCCCATATAGTACTAGGGACAGAAAGTTGGATGAAACCAGACGTAAACAGGAATGAAATCCTAAACTCAGATTGGAATGTATACCGCAGAGACAGGCTGGACAGTGAAGGGGGAGGCGTGTTTATAGCTATAAGAAGTGCAATAGTATCGAAGGAAATTGACGGAGATCCGAAATGTGAAATGATTTGGGTGAAGGTCACGGTTAAAGCAGGCTCAGACATGGTAATTAGATGTCTTTATAGGCCCCCTGGCTCAGCAGCTGTTGAGGCTGAGCACCTGAAGGATAATTTGGAAAATATTTCGAGTAGATTTCCCCACCATGTTATAGTTCTGGGTGGAGATTTTAATTGGCCGGATATAGACTGGGAGACTCAAACGTTCATAACGGGTGGCAGGGACAAAGAATCCAGTGAAATTTTTTTAAGTGCTTTATCTGAAAACTATCTTGAGCAGTTAAACACAGAACCGACTCGTGGCAATAACATATTAGACCTTCTGGTGACAAACAGACCCGAACTATTTGAAACAGTTTACACAGAACAGGGAATCAGCGATCATAAAGCGGTTACGGCATCGATGATTTCTGCCGTAAATAGAAATATTAAAAAAGGTAGGAAGATATTTCTGTTTAGAAAAAGTGACAAAAAGCAGATTACAGAGTACCTGACGGCTCAACACAAAAGTTTTGTCTCAAGTACAGACAGTGTTGAGCATCAGTGGACAAAGTTCAGAACCATCGTACAATATGCGTTAGATGAGTATGTGCCAAGCAAGATCGTAAGAGATGGAAAAGAGCCACCGTGATACAAAAACCGAGTTAGAAAATTGCTGCGGAAGCAAAGCGAACTTCACAGCAAACATAAACATAGCCAAAGCCTTGCAGACAAACAAAAATTACGCGAAGAGAAATGTAGTGCGAGGAGGGCTATGCGAGTGGCGTTCTATGAATTCGAAAGTAAAGTTCTATGTAATGACTTGGCGGAAAATCCTAATAAATTCTGGTCTTATGTCAAAGCGGTAGGTGGATCATAACAAAATGTCCAGACACTCTGTGACCAAAATGGTACTGAAACAGAGGATGACAGACTAAAGGCCGAAATACTAAATGTCTTTTTCCAAAGCTGTTTCACAAAGGAAGACTGCACTGTAGTTCCTTCTCTAGATTGTCGCACAGATGACAAAATGGTAGATATCGAAATAGACGACAGAGGGATAGAGAAACAATTAAAATCGCTCAAAAGAGGAAAGGCCGCTGGACCTGATGTGATACCAGTTCGATTTTACACAGAGTACGCGAAGGAACTTGCCCCCCTTCTTGCAGCGGTGTACCGTAAGTCTCTAGAAGAGCGTAGCGTTCCAAAGGATTGGAAAAGGGCACGGGTCATCCCCGTTTTCAAGAAGGGACGTCGAATAGATGTGCAGAACTATAGACCTATATCTCTAACGTCGATCAGTTGTAGAATTTTGGAACACGTATTGTGTTCGAGTATAATGACTTTCCCGGAGACTAAAAATCTACTCTGTAGGAATCAGCATGGGTTTCGAAAAAGACGGTCGTGTGAAACCCAGCTCGCGCTATTCGTCCACGAGACTCAGAGGGCCATAAGACACGGATTCACAGGTAGATACCGTGTTTCTTGACTTCCGCAAGGCGTTCGATACAGTTCCCCACAGTTGTTTAATGAACAAAGTAAGAGCATATGGACTATCAGACCAATTGTGTGATTGGATTGAGGAGTTCCTACATAACAGAACGCAGCATGTCAATCTCAATGGAGAGAAGTCTTCCGAAGTAAGAGTGATTTCAGGTGTGCCGCAGGGGAGTGTCGTGGGACCGTTGCTGTTCACAATATACATAAATGACCTGGTGGATGACATCGGAAGTTCAGATGATGCTGTGGTGTATCGAGAGGTTGTAACAATGGAAAATTGTACTGAAATGCAGGAGGATCTGCAGCGAATTGACGCATGGTGCAGGGAATGGCAATTGAATCTCAATGTAGACAAGTGTAATGTGCTGCGAATACATAGAAAGACAGATCCCTTATCATTTAGCTACAAAATAGCAGGTCAGCAACTGGAAACAGTTAATTCCATAAATTATCTGGGAGAACGCATTAGGAGTGATTTAAAATGGAATCATCATATAAAGTTGATCGTCGGTAAAGCAGATGCCAGACTGAGATTCATTGGAAGAATCATAAGGAAATGCAATCCGAAAACAAAGGAAGTAGGTTACAGAACGCTTGTTTGCCCACTGCTTGAATACTGCTCAGAGGTGTGGGATCCGTACCAGATAGGGTTGATAGAAGAGATAGAGAAGATCCAACGGAGAGCAGCGCGCTTCGTTACAGGATCATTTAGTAATCGCGAAAGCGTTACGGAGATGACAGATAATCTCCAGTGGAAGACTCTGCAGGAGAGACGCTCAGTAGCTCGGTACGGGCTTTTGTTAAAGTTTCGAGAACATACCATCACCGAAGAATCAAGCAGTATATTGCTCTCTCCTACGTATATCTCGCGAAGAGACCATGAGGATAAAAACAGAGAGATTAGAGCCCAGACAGAAGCATACAGACAATCCTTCTTTCCACGAACAATGCGACGCTGGAATAGAAGGGAGAATCGATAGAGGTACTCAGGGCACCCTCCGCCACAGACCCCCGGTGGCTTGCGGAGTATGGATGTAGATGTAGATACACCTACATCATCAATTGCAGTGGAATGATTTCCAGAATCGTGTACAGTTCTGTCAGTGGGCACAGCAGCAAATCCTCGCCAACCTGAACTTCTTCTAAAATATTCTATTTACCGATGAATGTTCCTTCTCAAACAAAGGACAGGTAAATACAAGGAAAGTGCATTATTGGTCCAGCAACAACCCACGATGGCTTAGACAGGTGGAACATCAGCGTCAACGGAGAGTTAACGTCTGGTGTGAGACTTGTGTATAGAGAAATGGTGGCAGAGGTACATCCATGTAATAGAATCACACCGATAGGTATTTCTACCCTTCTGCCTCAGCAATCCTCCCGCGTTCCGTACTCTCTATCTCTCAAAGCTTGTTTTTCAGCCGCGATCGGGGGATCAGCAGGCGGCCCACCACGGGTTAACCCCAGCGACTTCCAACTCATGAGGTGAGCTCTTCTGTTACGCTAACAACAGTCCTTGTTACTCCCTCTCAGGCACGACAACATGTATCTGCCTTTAGTTCAACACTTGTGAGTCTCTTTTCTGACACAATAGATCTATGTGCGGATTTGTGTCCTTCACCGCAGAAATAAAGCGGAATAAAAAAATAAATCCTTGTTGCAGCAATGTTTCATTACATTTTCGCTTTTTTGGGTGTAAAGGCTATTGTAGATTTATCTACATGCCCTTATCGCTAGTTTAATCTACGTGCACTTATCGCTTGTCGTTGGATGGTCCCATTGCTGCAGGATCGATAGCTTCAACATATCTCCTGACTTGGGCTATGACAGATGTATCCTTTTACCTATTGCTATGATCATTCGGATTTTATTTCTTCTGATACAATGTCATCTCTCATTCGGAGAAACTCGGTTTGTCGTTTTCTACTTTGTACCCCAAAGCATTGTAGAAACTTAGGGCTACGTTGGAAATTACCTGTTAGGATTGCCTATTTTCATTTTCTCGTGTGTGGTGTTCTCTGAAATCCCGATCACTTTTTTCTGCGATAATCTGTGCTCACTGGTCGATACTGTGGAGTAACCAGTCCTGGCTCAGACGCAGTGGTTTCTCTTAGCGGCACTACTTGGGGCGGGCGGCAGCTTGACCAATAAGAATTTAGCGCGCCTCGTATGAGAAGCATGGACTGTGTCTTTTGAAGAAGAAACAAGGGTTCTGCGGGGATCTATTCTGTTTTTGTCTCTGCTGTGGTGTGGGAGTCTGGCTGCTCCACATAAGCTGAGAGAGGGAACGCAGATGCTGGTGATTACGGTCTGGGTTTGTATAAGACTACTTATGAGAAATGCGACCTATATCTCTCTTCGCACGAGCATCGGAAGATAAGTTATTATTGGGTGCAAATCCGTATCTTGGCGTGTCATATCGATGCAAGATGGTCTAGTCTGTGCTGAGCATTTGTGAGTAGTGAGATGGGACACGCAGCTTCGCTTAACGTGGACCAGAATCTGTTCTCCATGCGGTGTATTAGATTCGTTACCGACTTCCACAAATTTGTTCTTCATTCAGCTAATGATGTGTTTCATTTTCGTGGGTTTCGTGAAGGTGTTGTGATCCACATTTTTGTCTTGTCCCCTCATGGTTCTTGTAACATTAATTACGATCTTTCATGCGAAGTTTTTGTATTTTGGGCACCAATAATTCTATATCTTTCTATATTATTCACGCACCTTCCCATTACATATTTGTGACTACGTATATATAACAGATCCTTTTAACAATACATGTGGCTGTGATCAAATAAATTATTCAGCATTAGGACTCCTACTGTGATCATATACCTTCAGCTTAGTTGCTTGATCGGTAAGAATAATTTATCGTTTGAAGAATTTATTCAGCCAATGCGAAATTAGTTGCACAATTCTTATTAACAATCTTACTGGTTCCAGAAGGTAAATTTTCGGGGAGATCTTCGTTGCAGCATCTGCTACGCCACCGTATAATATTTTTGGAGTATTCAATATTTTCAAGTTCTTGTAGAAAGATAGTTAGGATCACGTTTATAGCTCACTAATGCTCAGTGCGCATGTTTTGTTTACCATGTGGCATATGTGGGTGCTTACAACGTCAAATGGTAGTTTTCTTGTTAGGAAGATTAGTAATAAAAGTGGACAAGCAGTCCCTTAAGCACAATATAACCACTTCGAGAAGTAACGCTGCCTCTTTTATGTTATTCATGAAATCAGACCAGATAACGCTGTCATAGTACTTTCGCTGGTCAATAACCGTAGAGACAAAAGAGAATTTCAATCACGGCAAATATCAGTAGGTATTTTGGTGTCTTTCAGATGAGTTATTATCTCAGGCACCTTAGGAAGTGTTACACAACTCTATACATCGTGCATAAACTTCTAAACAGATAACTACTGCTACTGAAACACAGCCACCTGCAAGATGGCCGACCACAACAGGCTACAATCTGTTACTATCCGTTCGCACGCTGCTGCAGCGAAGATAGACGCAGAGAGTCAGCTGGGGCGACTTTTGGAGTCCAGCGCGAGTTTCCCCACACGCCAGCATTCAAAAGTTGGCCAAAGCAGAGATAACAGAGAGTCGAAACACCAATAAGGACACATCTGAAAGGTTATCATTACTGACAATGAAAAGTTTAAGTAACGGCTGTAATCAGCGAGGAGTTAGAGTTCTTCATTTCTACGGCACAACTAACAATGTTGACGTTGTTGTCGAAAGTGAATGAGAAACCATTACACGACGACAAAACTAGATTGCATAGGTAGATTCTTTCTCAGTCCTGGCTCACTAGCTCACTCATGTAGTTCCATCGCTATCGAGCCAAAACTCACCCAGAAACTACCAAAGTAATGTACTATAATCCATTTTTCAGGTCTAACTCAGTTTTTCCTCACAAAATGTGAACTTAAAGAACATGAATTTTAATAGCTTTTATAAAAGGTGAACGTAAGAAAATAAATAAAATGAATTACGGTGAACTTAAGAAATGATAACGTAATCTGCATAAAAAGAGCTATTCAGTAAAATGAAAACAGGATACCCATTTCTAATTAACGAACTAAATTTTTCAGTTCTAATTTTCTCTTCCTTTCTAAAAATACTTGAAAATGAAATGCAAGCAAGCTGCAAAGATTTCCTTAAAATTTTTTAGTTTTTTATTCATCTATAGTCAAAGATTTTCAGTTAAGTCTTCTGTGCTGTGCATTGTAAGTTAAATTTTTCTTACCATACATCGTTACACAGGCTAAAGTATCTGTAGGAATTTTTCATTAAAAGTTGCACAAAGTTTCATAGTCGTTTTCTGTGAACTTATAATATTCTTTCTATGAGTCATGTTAATCACATCGATAGGATAGTTCATTACGAAATCATATGGAGTTATGTCAGTGTCGATTTGAGTAGTGTAACTCGTTTAAAATCGCGAAATCCATGGTATGCTTTGAGAAAATTATTTGCAGAATTAATAGTCCACACTTCCTCTGGGAAAATTTGATTTCTTTCATTTTTCAAGTATATATTCTGGAGAGTAACGCGATCGAATAATAAAGAGTCAAGTAACTCATTATTTTTACGATTTGTGTGAAATGTAGCAAATACGAAACATAGTATATCAAATTCCACTGAGCCATAGTAATTCATGACATCTGGTTCGAATTTCTTCTTGTCACTCTTCTTAAAAACATATCGTAATTTTCGTATTTTTCAGAATATTTTTTCGTTCATATTTAACAACAGGTACACGAATTTCCAACTATTCTATTACAGGTTTTCCTGCCTTAGTAAATGTACCTTTAATTGCAACTCCACGATCGTTATAGTCATGCCGTCTAAGAACTGCATCTCCAGAACTAGAAGACCTATAAAAATTACTGTTAAATCTTCTTCCCACATCATTTCTTTGTAATCTTTAAAAAACCCACCAAGCATTGATAATTGATAAACTACTTCATTTTTCTTACTCTTTATGTTTGCATAGTTAAGAAAATGTCCTTCTACTCTTATTTTATCAGTAACAGATGAAGTCAAACATAACATAGTTGTTGATGAAATAAAAAGACCTTCGATTCTAGATAAAATATTATTTCCTAACTTTATGCTCACCAAATCAAACTGTTTTACCACATAATTATCGATTAATTTTTATTGGATTTTCTGTCATATATTGAATAATCTGATTCTGATCCATCTGAAGTAGTCATAACAATTCGTGTATAATTGTGCATGATTCAGATGAAACCATTCACCTCTAATATTTATTTCAACCTATGTATCATTTCTGGCTGCACTTAAATTATTTTATGTTTTCTCATTCACAGGGAACGAGTAAACCTGATAACTCTTGACTTTGTTCATGATTCATTAAGGAAAAAAGTTATTAGCTTCAGCAAAAGACTGCGACTAACAAATTTTTAAAACAACTGTTACATAAGCACCATTAAAGACAATCAATCATCATTTTCATCAGTTTTAGTATTTTCTAAATCTTGAATAGAATCAAAAATATTAGTGTCTACAGTATACAGCGGTTCGTAAAGTATTGGTCTTCCAAATTCAGTATTTGATTTAACTGAAACAATAATATTAGTTTATCTATGAAAATGATCAGTATGTTTAACAAACATTCCATAAGCTAAATGAAAATTTACATTTATTAATTGCAATGGAATAATTTTAGGAATATCTTTAGCAATGACCTTTTTATTAACTTCAATAATTTGATTATTAGGTCCTAACACACCTGCAATATTATTATTTTTATATGTTTGTAATTTCCACACTGGACGCGAATGGGCCTCGCAGCCTACGCTCTGCTCTGCTCTTACCCACGCGACCTCGCGTGGTCGTGCTGCTCGTCACGCTCTGCTAAATGCGCAAATACGCATAAAATGCCGCCTCTGCCCTGCACGCCCGTGCTACGCGGATACGTCACTCTCAGTACCTGTCGATCCTATCTGTACGGTGTGGTCCTCCTCCTCTTCCTGATTTACGTCATGTGTCAACTGTGCAAGCATTGTTTGACATTTGCATCAAGTCTTCGCAAGCCTCTTGATGGTATATGGTGGAGGGTACTTGATACTCAACATCTCTCCTTTAGTGCCTGCCACTGTAGTTGGTTGAGCATTTCTGTAAATCTCTGCAACGGCCATGCCGCAGTGGATACACCGGTTTCCGTCAGATCACCGAAGGTAAGCGCTGTCGAGCTTGGCCGGCACTTGTATGGGTGGCCATCCGGGCCGCCATGGGTTGTTGCCATTTTTCGGGGTACACTCAGCCTTGTGATGTCAATTTAGGAGCTACTCGACTGCATAGTAGCGGCTTCGGTCAAAGAAAACCATCATAACGACCGGGAGAGCGGTGTGCTGACCACACGCCCGTAATGTCCGCATCCTCAGCTGAGGATGACACGGCGGTCGGATGGTCCCGATGGGCCACTTGTGACCTGAAGACGGAGTGCTCCGTAAATCTCTGCCACCTACTAAACACCATGCTCTCAGTTGGATCTTCTGCATCTCTTCTGTCAGTCCTACCTGGTAAGGATCCCACAATGATTTAACAGTTCTCAAGATTCGGTCGAACAAGCGCGTTGTACGCCATTTCCTTAGTAGATGAAATACCCTTCTTTAAGATTCATCCTATGAATCTCTGGCTCTCAACTGCTTTTCCTACTCTTTGTTCATGTGATCGTTGCATTTAAATTCACTCTGGATAAATATTGCAAGATGTTTTACTGTGGCTGCTATTTCCAGCAATATGTCATAATAAGTGCAGTCCTATGTAGTGGATTGCTTTTCCTATTTATGCACAATGTGTTACATTTATTTGCATCTAGGTATAATTGACAGAGCCAGCACCAGCCATCAATTCTCTGGACGTCATTCTACAAATCGTTACTGTCTTCTGGGATTGCTAGCTTCTTGTAGACAACTGCATAATTTGCAAACAGCTTTGGAGAGCTTTTGACCCATCCTGCTACATCATTTAATATACATTGTGAGCAGTTATGGTCCCATCACACTTCCCTGGAGATTTTGTTCCGTTAAGAGCTACGTGTTGAGTTCTGTCTGCAAACAAACTTTGCTTCCGGTCGAAACTCTAGTTCTGTACTGGATAAGCTGCTGTCTTTTTTCACTGACCTCCAGTGCTGGACAGTGTCAAATGCGTCCCTAAAGTCAAGGAACACGGCATCAATCTCAATACTGTTGACTACAGCGCCGTGGATCTCATGGAGGGACAGAGCGAGCTGGACTCCACAAGGGCTCTGTTTGCGAAACCCTTATTGATATTTATAAAAAATGTGTGTGAAATCTTATGGGACTTAACTGCTAAGGTCATCAGTCCCTAAGCTAACACACTACTTAACCTAAATTATCCTAAGGACAAACACACACACCGATGCCCGGGGGAGGACTCGAACCTCCGCCGAGACCAGCTGCACAGTCCAAGACTGCAGCGCATTAGACTGCTGATTTTTATAGAAGAGATTTTTATCCTCCATATCGTCATAATACATGAGTATGAAACGTTTTCCGTAATTTTACAATATGTTGACATCAACGATATCCATACATATCACAAAATGTATGCATGTTTGTGTGTAAGTGTGAGACATGCTTACACACAAACATGCATACATTTTGTGATATGTCTACCTACATTCCGAATCTCCTCCTGAATTACTGCATCAATTCCAACCCAACTTATTACATATATTGGGTACTGTTAGGTAACAATCCTTGTGGGAGTAAGAGCCACTCACCCGTAATAGTTCATATGACGTCATAGATAATGAGATGCGTGAAAAACTGCTGCATCACGTGTGACGTTTAAATATGTCACTTCTGTGCTACTAACTGTATTGACAATAAATTTCGAGGGCTGTATCCATATATACCGGAAATGCACCTACAAGGTTATATCACGGTACCACACACAGTTCAGGAGATATGACCGTTATAAACTCTGAGATGCGCGAAAAACTTTTAAATGTATTACATTTTCCCACTAACTCCATTCGCAGCACGTTTTTCAGACTGTATCTACATATGCCGCTGATGTACCTACACAATATTATCGCCTTACGACATATAGTTCAAGAAATATGACGCTGAAAACATTGAGATACATGAAAAAACTCGGCGTTTCACATGAAGTTTTAATGCATTTGTTCTTTACTACTAAGACACTCCTGCAGTAGAGTTAACTTTAGGATATCCATGATATATGGCAGCGCTTTTGACAGCTCCAAAGCGAAAACAGCTGGAGGAGTCAATGATAGAGCTATGAAATGGCGTTTACAGGATCGCCTTGTAGACATGCGAAGCAGCTGCGGCCAGCATACGGGGACTGTCCGGGGCACTGTACTTAAACATCTGTAAATATCTTTATCTGGCTGTTTCATTATTTCAAAGGTGTCTTGATGAATACATGGAAATGAAATTTCTTGGATGCTTCACTACAAACACATTTAATTTTTTGTTTTCGTTTCCAATAGGAAATTGGCAGAACAAGTACCTGGGCAATGTGGAATTCGTCAGCTAGTAGGCCTATAATTATGGGGGTTTATCCTACGACCGTTCTTCAATACGGGAATGACTGCCCTTTTTCCAAGGCGCTAGGTATCCTTCGTCGGTCGAGCGACCTACGATAAACTGATACGAGAAGGGAAGCAAATTCTATCGCATAGTCTCTGTGAATCTCACAGGTATCTCATTTGGTGCTGATGCCTTTCCACTACAAAGCAATTCCAGTTGAGAGGTCCAAGCTCTGCGCTCGTAGGTAGCACACCGCACCTTGTACACGCCCACCATGGAGCTCGGAGGACGCAGCACCAACTTCCGACATCTGAAGATGGGCCTATAAGAGCCCGAAACCGGTTGAGTCATAATAAAAGAACCTTACAACTGTAGCGGTATTTTCAACCTATAGGCAGTTGATTTTATTTGTGGTACAGTATGTAAAACGCCTCTGGGGTACAGGTGGTGGGGGAGCCTTAAGCTGTTCTTACTTTGACCGTGCGCCCTATCCAACGCCACGTACCTGATATTTCCGCGGCAGTCGTATTATTCTCTGCTCCACAAGGCTGCTGGCTTGCGTGAAATTATGTATGTAAATATGCAAGCGGGTTTAGGGGAGTCACTCAACGCTAAACACAACACTGTCCTACGCCTGGTATGAAAAATTATATTCTGAGACGATAAGAAAATCGCAGGTTGCACTGTTTACACACTAAGTCGTAAGAGTTGATACCAATTAAGATTCTTGCTAATTTGTTGAGAGGTCATAACTATCAATCCCCTATTTTTGTACAGTATTCTTGACGATGTTAAAGTCTCTCACTATTGTACTTGACGCCGTCACAGTATTTTTCTGGCCGAACCTTCAGTGATAGATACACAGGCAATGATGATAATTATCTCTCCGTAACCGATACGACGCGGGTGATCATTGATGACGCGGAAGCCAAATGGTTGAACGAAAGTTCTTACTCTCGTCACGTATACACAGATATCTGGTACAAGTCCTTGACACTTGTAATAATATAACACTGTCCATAAAGTTAATTTACTGTTCTCAGTTCTCACTTGTACGAAAGTGCGCGTAACCGTCGCGACGCGGCTGATTGTTGATGATGCGGAAACGCGATCACCGAACGCATGTTCTCACGCTCGCCACAAGACACGGGCCCTTGATTTCTCTCCTTTGAGGTAACTGTTTTACTGATTCACATTAGTTTCATTCTGGGAGACATAACACGACGCTGGTTATTGATGTTGTACGGTACGACACACAAACCTGGCGGATACTCAAATACGTTAACGGGGGCACTACTCATACTTAATTACTCCTTTACACACTTTTCACTGAATCCACTTCCATATCTTATCACTACACAATAACAGTACTTGCAGCCACAATTTAACTTCCATACAGAGCTACCCGCAAGAGAACATAGCAGCTCCGTGTCCTGTGCTCGACTCTGCAATGCCAGCGGTATGACAATATGCTTACAACTAGTTAGCGTCGTTTGCTATGAACATGAAGTTCCCCGGTTCAGTTCCCAGTGACCTTGTGAATGTTTTTTATGTAGCTTTCTTAGATCGGCAACAATTCACCACAGTCCGATCAAAAGAAATCTTGTTGGATTTAATAATCAGTGATATTAAAGGACAAGCCTTCATAATTCTGACAAACAGAAATCATGGCGCTCTTTTTAGGTAGAAGTTTTGTTTTGATTACTATGGTTGGAAATATTATTCCCTAAACCAAAATTTGTCCTCTTCTTTGAGTCTTGATTCATTTTCAGGAAACAGAATTTTTAATTGCTCAGAGGTATGCAGCTCAACTTTCAGTTCTCAGACGCTTCCTACTGTAGCAACCTCAGTAACTGCCAGCAAGGCGCATCACCTGTTTGCCTACCAATGAGCGGACGTCGTGCTTCCCCGCTTCCCTTCAATTTCACTCTGTCCTACCACGAATAAAGAATAAATGGTAACAGCTAATACGGCGCCCCATATGGCTGTCGATGAATGTGCTTGTGATTCGGTCTCGCCCTGGCCACGGATAGCCGGCCGGGATGGCCGAGCGGTTCTAGGCGCTACAGTTTGGAACCGCGAGACCGCTACGGTCGCAAGTTCGAATCCTGCCTCGGGCATGGGTGATGGCTTTAGGTTAGTTAGGTTTAAGTAGATCTAAGTTCTAGGGGACTGATGACCTCAGACGTTAAGTCCCATAGTGCTCAGAGCCATTTTAACCCTTTTTTTTTTTTTACCGTGGATATATCACACTGACCCTACGATATTTGTACGTCCGTGGAAAGAGTTGGTGGAGTAACTGATTAATTTCAAAGATATAGAAATACTAGAGATTAATGGTGAACCGAATACTAGATAACTGGGGTTAATTCCTGTATCTTTGTCGAGAACGCTAAAACATTAAATTTTAGTACAGCAATGATATTTTTTGTGCGCTCTACTTTTAAAACTACTTTTCTAAAGCTGCTTAGATAACTACATTTCCGCATTAGGTCAAAATCCCCAACTTAATGAAACACCAATAACTCTCAAACATCATTGACTGGAAGGTTGGTTGGTTGGTTGTTTTGGGGAAGGAGACCAGACAGCGTGGTCATCGGTCTCAACGGATTAGGGAAGGATGGGGAAGGAAGTCGGCCGTGCCCTTTCAGAGGAACCATCCCGGAATTTGCCTGGAGTGATTTAGGGAAATCACGGAAAACCTAAATCAGGATGGCCGGACGCGGAATTGAACCGTCGTCCTCCCGAATGCGAGTCCAGTGTCTAACCACTGCGCCACCTCGCTCGGTGACTGGAAGGCTCTTAAACCTAGTGTGCTCAAGACTGCTACATATATTCATATACAGACAGCCCAGCTTGACAGTATGACACAGCTGACCAGATATTGCTTCCAGTTAGCAATAACAGCAGCAGTATCTCGTGTGTGTTGTGTGGCTGCTACACTGATAAATAACCACATTCGTTTTAAATTCTACCGGATGAGGAGGGATAGTGTTAGTACGCTTGATACTATGAATAAGTTGTTGTTTGCAGTTATTTATAACTGTTACCGAAAAAGAACTAGCCGAGATAACTCATACCGGGAACTAGCTTTTGATTCCATTCCTAGTAAGGACTAACTTTAAATGAGTGCCTTCTGTTCTATCAAACACCTGGCGAGCAACTTGGACACGTGGGGACATATTTACATTTCATCCTTCGCTTTAAGATCGAGAATAACCTCTCCGAATCATGTTTCATAGACAGGCTACGTGGATTACATTGATTCTATTTTACAGGCAAAATTTATGAAAGACTAAATTACAAACTGTGTGTCAGGATCTTTTAATAACGAATCAAAATAAATCCAACTAATAGGATGGAAATACGAAGATGAGATTAGTCAGAAGAATCCTAAGGCAGCGTAATTCCCCCGCAAAGGACGTCACTTACTGAATGCCCTTGTTCGAGCATTGCCTGTGTTAGTCTGTTGGTCGGTTTTGGAATAACTGTGCTGGGAGGAAGCCAAACAGGTAACACAATCAGAATGAATCGGCATGAAATTTACGTAATGAATAATGTATATAGGACTATTTTTCTTACTCCGTACATGGAGATTTTTAGAACGTCTGATTTTGCAGCAAACCTGGCGCTTGACGAAAGTCAGTTGTTCGATTATTACACATATATATTTAAGAGAAGTCACTATTAGGCTGCACTGATCTCATTAATTAACCTCTAATTTTCTGTGTTAGCCGATTATCCAGTCTTCCACTAAATCTTTATGATTAGCACATATATTACATATTTTAAGATTTCTTGCAGGATGGAAGAAACTACTGCCTCTTCTTATGACTGCAGGTAAACGTCTTTCTTATGAACGAATACTGGAATATTTTGGCGTAATAAATAAAAATATTCTTGCGGCTATGATGATTTTTAATATATATATTTTCTTGCATTTTTATACACTCATGGAATTTATTACACACATCGTTGATGCATGAGTAAGAATTACACGTCCTTATTATGGGATATTTTAAACATAAGGACCCTCAAGCAAGATCTAAATCAATTTGTTATAAAAAATTTGAATATTCTCCGGAAATTGCTCTTCTGTTACAAATATAATTTTAAAAGCCTATCTTTGCTGTGTTCTGCGGCAATGTACAAATTTCCTGTTACTAATGAGGAAAAGAAAACATTCATACAAATTAATAACGAGAAAAAATGAAAAGCTATGATATTGGGAACTACCTGTAGTTGTTTAGGTATTACACAATTGCCCTCCACTGTACACGGACACTGTATGGACGTGTACAGTGTTAGGCAGTATCATATGATTAATTGGTTGCTAAGTATTTGTGATGTGGGAGGGTCGAAACTCTCTATTTCTCGGTCTTTTAGATAGGCTTTTGTCATGTTAAGTGGAGATGTTAGTTTTACTTTGTTATATCTGCATTTGCTAATACAAATAATTAAAAGGAAAACAAGTTATAAGAAAGGGATACAAATATCAAATACTGTGCGTATTCAACAATGCTTGTTTTCGACAAGCCTCTTTCATTAATGTGCCCAAGCGTATGCCAAGTAGTTGGTTGCGTCCTCACTGAATACTTTTAACTCGTGCGCGTCAATTTCACGTGGAGTTGTCGTGTGTTGCACAGTGGATTCATCCACAAATGTTTTTTTTTCATTTCTTGGAAACGGTGTGCGTGCTTGTGGTAATTTCGATGCTGTGACGGAAGACCTCCAATTTTACGGCCCGGAACCAACAGTTTACCCGTTGTAACGCTCTTATTCAGCGTAGAGGAAATCCGTCGATTAGCATCCTCCGATAAGGCAAGTCCCCTATGAAACTCGTCTCCATTTCTTCAGAGTTGAGTGTATTTTAGTAAAAATATTTGCAGGTTTGCACATGCGTACTAAGCGTCAACACACTTCACTTTTGAAGAAAAACCACTTTTACACAGGTTCCTTGCCTCACTGCCGGCCAACTCTATTAATCACTTATTTTGCATAAACTGTCGGCTTTTGTATGCTGTTACTCTTTTAAACAAATAGTTATTTACGTACTTACGATTTTAATACATATTATTTATGACATTCCACTTACTCTTACTTCATATCGAGTTTAATTTTGGGAATAGTTACGATGCTACATTAGCTTTGATTATTTTCTTAAACAGTCATATCAGTTGAGTTTGTAAATAACAGATTCATTTACGGTCAAATTATAGCATAAACATGCGTAACCTCAGTCACATCGATCATCCTTACATGCATATATACATCTTTATGTTTGAGTATCACAAATCTTTACATACGAAACATTATACATAAATTACTCCCATTATTCATGGGAGGTTGTTATTTATTCATGGAGCAGGTGGGAAGGAATGGGCATCTACTTCAAATACCCTACGCGCTGCTTGGCTAACTACGATTAGTATTGCCTCTAGGAAGGAAGGAAGGAATCAATTTGGCTACAGGCCCATCGAAATACTAAGGAAATTACCTGTAACTCATATATCGTGTTACAAGAAGGCTCGCAAATCAGCATTATTCATGGTAAATTCTTGTTTGTTCCTACTACATGAAATATACATTGTTTACTCCAGACGATGTGTAACTTAAGTATTCACGACATATGTTTAATTGCCATAAATGTTGTTATTCGACGGGTAGAAATTGTGGGAGTTATTCCTTCTCTTCGAGGTGACGAATAAATTTTGGAAATTTGTGGTAAGCTCCTATGGGACCAAGCTGCTGAGGTCATTGGCCCTCTGGCTTACACACTACATAATCTAACTTAAAACAACTTACCCTAAGGACAACACACACACACACACACACACACACACACACACACACACACACACACACACCCATGCCCGAGGGAGGACTCGCATCTCCGGCGGGGTGAGCCGCGCGAATCGTGGCAAGGCGCCATAGACCGCACGGAAGCTTATCATTCCCTTGCTCACGTCGTGTCGATGTACTGGTCGCTGAAATGAAAAAAAACTTGAAATTAACTTAAAGCTAAATGTGAAGTAGCTCAGTGGCCACTGATTCATTCTTTTATGTCATAATACAGCTACTTTATTCGCTTGTTCTGTCCAGTACATCACGAGCTTCACTTACTTTTACTCTGTAAAGAGTACAAGTTTCTATAAAGCGTGAGATATATATGCTCCTCAATCACTTACTTTTACTCTGTAAAGAGTACAAATTTCTATAAAGCGTGAGATATATATGCTCCTCAACCCTGTATCCTGCTTTAATCTCAGGTGTGACCGTTCATATCCTTAAATGCATCTTACACGTCCTGTAGTTCACTTTTCCTGTACTTGACTTTCTGTAAACATCTATGCAAATCTGTATATAGTAGGTTAACATTATTATTTTATGTAGATGGTACCCATAGTCTCTTATGAATTTCCGTAGTTCAAATTTCTATATAGTAGATGTATTTCACCTAAAGTTTATAGTTATAATATTGTTATTCCTTATTTCTTCATATATACTATTATTTCTTCACAGATATCATTAGACAGCTGACATGATAAACGACCGCCACCTAACGCAATGAAACGCAACACGCCACGCATATATATACATATATACAGGGTGTTACAAAAAGGCACGGACAAACTTTCAGGAAACATTCCTCACACACAAATAAAGAAAAGATGTTATGTGGACATGTGTCCGGAAACGCTTAATTTCCATGTTAGAGCTCATTTTAGTTTGTCCTTCCACCTACGCTCAATGGAGCACGTTATCTTGACTTCATACGGGATACTCTACCTGTGCTGCTAGAACACGTGCCTTTACAAGTGCGACACAACATGTGGTTCATGCACGATGGAGCTCCTGCACATTTCAGTCGAAGTGTTCGTACGCTTCTCAACAACATATTCGGTGACCGATGGATTAGTAGAGGCGGACCAATTCCATGGCCTCCACGCTCTCCTGACCTCAACCCCCTTGACTTTCATTTATGGGGGCATTTGAAAGCTCTTGTCTACGCAACCCCGGTACCAAATGTAGAGACTCTTCGTGCTCGTATTGTGGACGGCTGTGATACAATACGCATCAGGGATTCCATGCGATGGAGGGTGGATGCATGTATCCTCGCTAACAGAGGACATTTTGAACATTTCCTGTAACAAAGTGTTTGAAGTCAGGCTGCTACGTTCTGTTGCTGTGTGTTTCCATTGCATGATTAATGTGATTTGAAGAGAAGTAATAAAATTATCTCTAACCTGGAAAGTTAGCGTTTCCGGACACATGTCCACATAACATATTTTCTTTCTTTGTGTGTGAGGAATATATCCTGAAAGTTTGGTCGTACCTTTTTGTAACACCCTGTTATATACATGCGTGGGTGTGTTGCGTTTAATTGCGTCAGGTGGCGGTCGTTTATCATGTCAGCTGTCTAATGATTAAAATTAAACCTGCTGTGGCCATGTTTACATGCGCAAGCGCGCACATTGTTGCTTTCACCTCGTCTGCTGACGCAGCTCACCGCTGCGATTACACCCAGTGTGTGTCTCAAGTTCTGCTCTGCTTCGCTGCTCTCTCTCAATTCACTTACCTGCTACTTTATATATCAGAATACAAGCAAAATCTCTTATATCTAAACATGTTTTCTTAACACTAGCATTCAAAAGAAAACAGCAATTAAATTACTACTATGTACACTATGTACAGTCGTTTTCATTAAAAATGCTTATGTCAAAAATGTTTATTCCATAAATGTCTTTAAGTCCTTGTGTTGGTAGACATCCTTATCTGAACCAGTCCTCTCGTAAAGCTGTCTATAAACTCCAGGATATCGGACTTTGGGAATTATGTACGGTCCTGTATAAAGTAATTCCCACTTTTTGTTTAAGTTTACTACTTTTGTTGACATAGGATGGGTTCGTAACAGAACTTCTTGGCCTTCACTAAACTGTGCAAAACGCTTCATTTTCCGATCATAGTTTTTCTTCCTATATTCAGCCCTGTTTTCGAGTCTGATTACTGCCAGTTTAATTTTATCCTCTGTCATTTCCACCGCTGGTATTTTTAGCAGGGATGACTCCCATTCTTCCTTTTGTCTGGTCTAAAACATTAATTCATTAGCTGTGAAGTCAGTCGAAGACTTTGTAAGGTTGTTAATGACCTGCATGAAAGGTGTGATTTATTCTACGCATTTTGTGTGTCTGTGTGGTGTGTATGTTCTTATGAACCGATGAAATTCCTTGAATGCTCTTTCTATGGGCGATGCTTCAGGGTGGAATCTTGATACTGAGATATGTTTCATTCCCTGTGATGTCATAAATTGCTTCCATTTCTGTCCTATAAAATATCAGGCATTACCAGTACCAGTACCAGTACCACTACCAGTACCACTCATGCCTTTCGTATCCTCAAGTAATCTTCTTCGTTCCTTTCCCTGATGGAGGTGACTGTTGCAATGCGTACAGTGTACATCTTAATATGTTTTGTACAAACATGATATAGTCCTACAACATATCTTAGTTCACTCTTGCCTCGTGGATAGTGGCCAGCCAATCCAGAGACACTAAATGTAGTTAAAATAGGATGAATCTCGATATGTTTAGAAGAGTTAGAATGTTTTGCCTTCTGACGCACTATACATTTCCGTAGTACTTAAAGTACTCGTCGTCTCAAATTTGGAAAGTAGCAATATTTACCTATCTTCTCGGTAGATTTACTTACCCCGTAATGCCCCCACACTTCATGCGTGTGCCCTACGAATTTCTCAATGTACGTCTTAGGAAGACAAACGCACCATTGTTCTGAGTCAGGATGTTTGCGATGTAATAAAATATTTTTGTATTCCCTGTACCACATTTTTACCTGTTCGTTGCCTTCCTATGTTAGTTTTTGTTTGAACTTGCTCCTTCTTAGGTTCTGTTATTGCATGGGTTTCTTTTGTTTACAAAACTTACTATAGTCAGATTGTGGGATTTTCTTCGCATAAGAAAAGTTCTTATCTCATAATCCTGTTCCAAAAATTCACTAAATTCACCTAGACATTGAGGTAACGTGGATAGAGCATCGGCAGTGATGTTCTGACTGCCCTTGATACAAATAGTTTCGAAGTTAAATTCTTACACATATAGGTACCACCTTACCAATATCCTGGGCAGTAATCTGCATGTAACACAAATAAAAGGGACTGGTGATCACATTATACTTTTCTATTTTTACCCGATAAAAAAGTACTCAAATTTTTTGAATGCTGAGACAACTGCCAAACTTTCTAATTCTGACAAAGTTCATCATCTTTCTGCCTCAGTTAATGTGTGGCTAGCAAAACTAATTTCCTTTGGCAATATCTTACCGGCTTCCTCTCTCATATGGAACAGACATGCCTCCAGGCTCTACAAAGAGGCGTCTGTACAGACAGAACATCATCATTCGTGAGAGTGGCTAGATTGGACTGTGTAAAACAATTGGACTGTGTAAAAATTGAGACTTTGTACAGGCGCAGGTGACTGCACAGTTGAGCGCTCCACAAACCAGGCATCATCACCATCACAGACGGTAATCCTTCTCCATATCAGGGTGACTAAGTATATTTCCATTCACTAATTCCTCTTTAATGTTACTGAAGTCCTCTCGGCACTTGTAATCCCACAGCCTTGGTTTGTTTTTGCATAATAAATTAAGCAGGGTGCCTCCGTTCAAAATGGCTCTGAGCACTATGGGACTTAACTACCGTGGTCATCAGTCCCCTAGAACTTAGAACTACTTAAACCTAACTAACCTAAGGACATCACACACATCCATGCCCGAGGCAGGATTCGAACCTGCGACCGTAGCAGTCACGCGGTGCCTCTGTTCATCAGTTGTTTGGATATGAACATATGGAAGAATGACGCTAATCATAAATAAGCTTTAAGTTGTTTCTTGTGCAGGAAAACTGCGTGTGGCATCGAGTTTCTTAGGATCGGGGAGGATACATTCTTTGGAAATATGTGAACAAGAAATTTTATTTTCACCCTGCCCAAGAGAAACTTTTTTAAACTGGCTGTCACCCTGTATTCTGAAAAACGTTGTAAAGCTTTCTCAGTCAGCTGAACATGTTCTGATCAAGTGGTAGTGGTGGTTAACAAGTCGTTAACATAGACCCATAACCTTGCTAAGTAGCTCTGGACCTAATATTTTATCTAATGCTGTGATGAATACACCTGCACTTATATTCAGACCAAATGGCAGGAAGCAGATTTCAACCCTTCTACCACCACATACAAAAGTTGTGTACTTTCTACTTTCTGAATGGAGTTTGATTTGCCATTAGGAGGCACTCAGGTCCAATATGGTGAAATATCAGGCATTATAAAAATTCAACAATTATTCATCGAGGTTGTCAGCTGTAACTCAAACAGGTACGAGGATCTTATTAATACTTCGAGCATCCACAACCAATCTTACCGATCTGTCTGATTTACTTACAGGCAACGTGGGGCTACAATAAGGTGAAAAGGAAGATTGAATGAACCCCATTTATCATTCGATTGATTTCTTCTCACACTGCCTCTCTTTTTGTCCAAGGAATGGGACGTGATGACACACAAAAAGTTTCGTGTGGGTAAACATGCATTCTGTACTGATAATCCTTGATAGCTCTGAGTTGTTTTCCAAATACATGTGCGTACTTCAATAACACATTTGTAAATTCCTGTTGCTCCTCTTCATTTAAGGTGCTGGACTCTCTTATCATTTGCTCTACCATTTCATAGTTTACATCTGATTCTGAAACTTGTCCATTATAGTGAATTTTTACAAATAATAAACACTCCTCCTTCTGCTGGACCTTCTTACCTAACTTTTTTTTTATTACATCGACAGAACATACCTGTTCGTTTACACTGAAGTAGCATTTACCACTTCCTAAGTCGATCTGTGTCTTGTAAGTTCTAAAAGTGTCCATCCCAATCAATTTACTATTAATTTTGTCAATGCTGACGAAGTTACATTTGACACTAAAGAGTCTCCTTATCAAACGAACTACTTTTGATTTGTTTCCAGTGGCAATCTGCACTGGGTATGTGGGAGTTTTGCCTCTTTCCTTCAACTCTTAGAAAAATTCAATTGATATTAAGTTAGTCATTGCACCTGTGTCTAGAACTAAGTGTACTTCCATGTCAAATATCATTGTCTTTATAAGTGCCTGTATCTGCTTTTTTTACAAGTTTTCCAGAACTTCCTCTTCATTTCGGTATAAATAATCTTTCATGTCACCTTGTTCACCTTATCTCTTAAAACATATGTTTATAAGTGTATTGCCCCCGCTCCCTACGTGGTTAGCATGGGGGACCTCACGTTTGGAGTTTTCTGTTGGTGCAGGAGCATTGACTTCAGTGACCGGAGTAATTTCAGTGCGTGCTGTGTTACGCCAGTTCGGCTCCTTGGCTGCACGAGACCCATCTTTGCGCGAATTCGTGTTGGTATTTGCGAAATTATATTTCGCACTATTATGTTGTCCAAAGTTTGGCTGCAATAAAGCGTGCGGCATTTGATTGTTACCGACTGCTTTCCACTGCATTGGCTGGCTGTTACCACTTACAGGCATTGGATAGCCTTATACTGGCAGACCATAGTTCACTTGTCTGTTGTAATTGTTCCTGTTGTTCTGATAACCTCGCATAGATCTTTCGTTTTCCAATTTCCATTACCATAGCTATTCCCTTTTTGTCTGTATTGTGTCGGATATGGTTGCTATGCTTGTTGTGTAGTAACATTACTATTTACAGGTTGGTTTCCAAAGATGGGTTGAGGTGTTTGTTTATCTACTGGTTTATGTTGTCGTGGTGTCTCTTCATAAATCAGGTCAGTGGACTCCCAAACTGACAAAAAGTACTCAGTATGGTGTTTTGGCGTGGTTACTAATTTTTCCCTTATGTATGGGGGAAGGCAGCTCTTTAATATCTTCAGTACATCCATCTGTAATATGGGACTTTTCCAGGCGTGGTTACTAATTTTTCCCTTATGTGTGGGGGAAGGCGGCTCTTTAATATCTTCAGTATTTCCACCTGTGATATGGGATTAGTCCAATATCTAGTCTTATTTAAATACTTTCTAAAGTAACCCCCACAAGCTTGCTATTAAGTGGAGCCGGATTAAAGACTACACATCATAACCGCTCTGGAACAGATTCCGACCGGTACTTGTCTATGACAGCACATGCAAATTGCCCTTAACAGTGAAAATTTTGTGCATTTCAGTGACCCACAAAAGAACGTCACCTTGGGTGTAACCAAAAACCGATCAAATCTTTCGAGTCTCTGTCCAATTACGCGGAAGTACGTTGCGGAACGCACTGATAGAAACTACGGGGTGCATCCGCTTTCCGTCTGTCGGATACATGGGAAACTGCATGTGTTAAAGCAACCCTTCATCAGCGAAAACTGATGTAAACATGCAGTATTATCTGACATCGGTGTATTGTTACAAGTGTGCGGAGCCCTGTGTGGCATGTGCGCATGTGTTGTTGGTACTGCTGTATGTAAATTACGAATCTTTCGATCTTCACTTGCGCTCGCTATCGGGCTTGTGACAAGATGCGGATAACTACGACACACATCCGTCTTGGGCACAGGAAGTTGAATATTAACAACCTGACCTATTTCATTTGATGATTCGGTTTCCCTTTTCTTCATAGCGTTCTCTGCCGCATCTCCGTATACTTTGCATTCAGATACTATCTTCTGCGCTAATGAACCATTTGATCTAAGGTACCTGCTTTTGGTCTTTTGGATAAATCGTCAAAATTTTTTCCTACCTCTGTGTCTTGCAGCGTCTAATTCAAAGACTTGTGCAAAGAATTCACTCCTCTACTGCCCACGGTAAACCTTCATATTTCTTGTGTAGCTTGTAGACAGTAGTGGACACTTTCTTTATAGTATTACGCATTTCGCTTTGATTTGCTCTTATACTGTTATTTGTGTCCGTGATTTTCCTTAGTTCACTTTCTACGTGTTCATGAGTGCCACTAATTGAATCTACCTTTTCGTTCAAAACATCAGTACTTTCCTTAACATCAGAAATAACCGCCTGTTGTATTTTTTTTTATTTCTTTTAAATTTCCAGATATATGTGTGTGTTGATTTTCCGTCATATCATTGAATTTTTGTGAAACTCTTTTGTAAATCTTCCAACACCTATCTTTGTTCTGGTTTGAAATCTGAAAAACCTTGTGACAAATAGTTACATTTTGTGTTCAACTTACGAAGCTGTTATGTAACTGTATTGAATTTCGTGTTCATAGCTTGGAATTTATTTTTCACATTTGTCTGTAATTGCTGCAACAGCGCATTGATGTTACTATTATCGTCGCTATTAACTGTACTTTGCATGTTAATATTCGGATTACCGATAATCTATGTCCGTCCTATGTTGTCAAAATACATTGCTGTGTCAGGTTCCTCTGATTCATTCAGCAGCGATATATCGCTTCGAGAAATGCGTGAAACAGTCTCATCGATAGTCATCATGGAATCGTCATAGTTTGCCTGTGTGTATGAGCTGTCATTTGTTACATCTGTGATACTCATCTCTGGTTTGTGTCAGCTTTCTGCTAGCTGTGCGTTTGGCGCTTCGTTTTCATTTATCTGTTCGTGCAATTAACCGACATCCTGGCCTGTTGCACCGTCTGTATTACGATCAACAGTGAGTAACTTCTGATCAGCCATTTTATCGTGTTATCAATTACCAAAAAACTATAAAAATCTGTAGAAAAAATTTAATGTAAATAAATCTTGCATTTGAAACCGATAATTTCCCGTGGAATTGTGTTTCGATGAACTCCTGTCAATTTGTCGGAAAGTATAACAACACAAATGATTGGAATTTTCGTAATAATTTACATTATACTCAGAGTCGAAGTCTGCTATAACTTTTGAGTCCTGTCGATTAAAAATTTTCTGATAAGGAAACGGTGAGAAAAAGGAAAGGAAGTTATCTACAACAAGTGAGGCGCTAGGGGTAATCATGTAAGCTATTGCGCAAATATCCTACCTTCTCTGCGTAGTCAAGCAGCTCACCTACGTCTCCTGTTGATGAATAAATAGGTGTTCTTAATTGTCTGCTCCTTGTTCTTTGTATCATGCTCCTCGTTTTCATATACTATGGATTTTGTTGCACTCACATCCACGCAATAACAAAACAGACCAAAATTATTTTTTCTTTTACACAATAACGACAAAATTTTTTGCGTATGTTCATTTAATATTTGCTAGAAGAAGTCTGTTCATATTTAGCTGTGGCATTGTCCAGGAACATCGGTCACCAGTTACGTTAGTCTGTTGGTCGGTATTGGAACAACCGTGCTGGGAGGAAGCCCAACAGCTAACACATGGATTCTTGTTGAAACTAAATTGGTGTCTTGAACAGTCTTCCTCGTAGCGTAACAAAAATACAATGCAATGTACAAATACCGAAGTCACAAAAATGAATAATGTATATAGGACAAATTTTCTTACTCTGTTCATGGAGATTTTTGGAATGTCTGATTTTGCAGTGGACTTTGTGCTTAAGAGAAAGTCAGTTGTTCGATTATGACACTCATATATTTAACAGAAGTCACTTTAGGCTGCACTGATATCATTAAATTACCTCTAATTTTCTGTGGTTGCAGATCATGCAGTCCAATCTTTGCAGTCAAATCTTGATGATTACCGCATATATATTTTAAAATGTCTTGCAGAATGCAAGAAATTACTGCCTCTTCTTATGATCGCAAGGAAAAGTGATGCTTATTAACGAATCTTGGAATATTTTGGCGAAATAAATAAAAATGTTCTTGCATTTATTATGATTTTTAATATATATATTTTCTTGCATTTTTATACAAGCATGGCATTTACTATAGACATTGTCGACGCACGAGTAAAAATTACACGTCCTTTCTATGTAAGATCATAAACATAAGTGCACTGAAGCGGGATTGAAACAAAATTTGTTATAAAAAAATTGAATATTCTCCGGAAATTGCTCTTCTTTTAGAAAGATAATTTTAAAAGCCTATCTTTACCGTGTTCTGCTTCAATGTACAAAATTCGTATTACTAATGAGGAAAAGAAAACATTCATACAAATTAATAACGAGAAAAAATGAAAGGGTATGATACTGGGAGCTATCTGTAGGTCTTACGCATGCCTCAGAGTTGTTCCTCGCTCTGGGGCCCTTACCAAATCGGATCTACATAGGAAACAGAGAAGATTCGAAGAAGAGCTTTGTGATTTCTCATAAGTTTGTTGGTAATCTTTACCAGTAGACGCTATAAGAATGATATTGCTCATCGCTCTGACACTTCCTTTCAAAATTTCGAGAACATGTTGTCAACTGCGTGCCACTGTTGTGATTATTTGCACCAACTGTGTGGCTTTGAGTAGACATCCGCGGCCGTGTACTTCCGGAAACCTACCGACGACCAGCTACGTCCATGCCAAAGCTTAATCGCAGACGTTTATCGTTCCGAACGTGAGTCAGTAAACTAGTCAGCGCATGCTCTTAATCAAATACGATTAATTATGATTAATTACTTATGATTTCATAACAAGTCGACTACCTATGTGAGGTGGGGATGAAATATAAAATTTTCAGTAATTTGCGTGGCCGTTACTATAATTCCCTGAGGCAGTCTACCTGGTTCGTATACAGTACTCAAAACTCAATCTCAAACATCTGTATGTTTTATAGGTGTACTGTCGTAATTTTCTCTGTCATTTTATAACACTGCAAATACAGCATTTAAGATAGTTATTACTAGAGTTATTGTTCTGTAGCATGGATCCGAACACAGTTTTTCTTCCCTGACAACGAGCCAGTGTCCTTGGCTAATTTATTTCTATTGAGAGATATTTCATTTTACAGCAGCAAGACGAGTTCCTGTTGCTGATCGTGCGTGCAGTAAAAAATCGTTCACATATTGATGTCTGACACCCATGACTGTATATTGTGAAAGACAACTCATGATCTCTTCGCAACTGCAAAATTTTTCAAGTGTGTCTTTTACTGAGGATTTTAATGCCAGTTCCTTTAACGAACTTTTTTTTTCATATTGATGTCTTCTATTAGAATTATAATAACGTGATAAGTTCCTAATCGAACAGTAATTTTAAGTTTTCTGTTGATTTATACGGTTTTATCGACATATAGGTGTTCTGTTCTTGGTTTTCTTC
Organism: Schistocerca americana; assembly: GCF_021461395.2. Lineage (NCBI taxonomy): Eukaryota > Metazoa > Arthropoda > Insecta > Orthoptera > Acrididae > Schistocerca > Schistocerca americana. The sequence continues at coordinate 155,846,742 of NC_060119.1, read as the reverse complement.
ACATGAAACAAGTAAAGGTGTAACGAGTAACGTCCTCTAAATACTTAATGACTATTTCGCTGTAGCGTGTACTATTTTCTTTCATGTGTACCGCTGAATATTCTTTACGACAGACCATGAATGACATGTGAATTATATGTTAATTACTGGCGCCTTCAAACAAAGATTTCGTAGATTTCCTCATTTTATTTGAAGGTGCGCCCCCGTAGACACCGCTGTTACTTACAGGTTGACAAATACCAGTGCGACTCAGGCTGTCAGAACTGCTTGCACTCTACACGTGATGTCGTTGCATATAGAGATGCCCTGCAATTTTTTTTTGCCTGTGATAGATGAACAGATAGGATGTCTGCCTAAAAAACAATGAAGCCGAAGGTGAACTTACGGACAAAACATACGATGAAAGGCCAACACTTCCTGACGTGACATATATCACGTTGAGTGTCATTTGATCCCAGCAAACAGCCTTCGGTAGGAGACAATGAGCCGGTAATCTTATCTACAGACACGTAGTTTTTCCGTCCTGGTATAACCTGCATGACATGCTACAGAGCACACAAATTCATTTACAGAACTGCAGCAATTCCGGCATGCCTGACGGAACTCTCACTGGAGCTGCCGCAACAGGATCAACTACTGTTCATTACACCACTGCTGTTAGATTTGGCTTCGTATCCTTCCGTTAGCAGCGATATGGGAAATACACCCTCACTACGTGTGAAGCGACGTACATTCTCTCTAATGGAAGCAGCGGCCCCTTGTGAAGGGTTCTTCGGTCCTATGTTTCAATTTGAGCCATGTTTATATGATTTGAACAGTTACAAATATAAGTAAAACAGTGTTAATCAAGTCGTCCACAAGCAAAAGATGCATGTTTTCACTCGTTATCCTTCGCAGATAGGGGAGCAGGACCCAGCTGTATTGAATGCGATGCCGATTCCAGCTCCAGAGTGTGGTCGCAAACGAGAACACAGGCGTTTCCTTACGCTCAGTGGTCATCCGTAGTCATACTGAAAGTGTGTGATTACTTTCTGTTGTGTGGTAATGTACAGTTACGTTTACTGGTATTTTGCCCGTGTAGTAATGTGAAGCTAAACTCGTGATTAGAGAAACAGCTAAGCTCGTATTTAAGTTCGTAAGTAATCTCGTAATTCTTGAAAAGTGATCAAATATGCAGAAGTTAATCAGAAATCCAACATTAAACTGTGTTCTATAACGCTCGTGGCGAGAGTACAGTCTGTTCTGCTAAATTTAAGAAATTTGTCCTGTTGGCAATAATACAAGCAACCTGACTGCGAGAAAAATATGGAATATAAATAATTAACAAGAACGCGCTGTCTGAAAAGTATGTCAGTGCTAAGCGTCAATTGTACACACGTAAATTATAAATGGCCTAAGTGTTTGCGCAGTGAATAAATTCTGTGCGGCAGCTATCTCCAAACAAATGCTGTGCAGCTTCTATCTCCAAACTACTACAGCTGCTGCTGGTGAGTCAGTTAAAAAATGAGAATATGCAATGCGTCCTTTAAACCACAGAAACGCTCACAAAAATTTGTGCCAGTAAATTTTAATTACTGCAATGATCATTGTCAATTAAAGTTCTGTTACTGAGGAACTCTGGAAAGCAAAATTATGTATGTCAAACTTGAAATAAAGGGACGAATGTTGACAGATAGAAAAACAATAAAGTAACTGTATTAGCAAAACTTTACATCGCTAGCACAAACCTATTTTAACACTTGAAATATTAAAATTCGCCTTGCATTATTCATGGAGAAACCTCAACAAGTTCTTTTTACTTTCTTACAAATATGTATGCTATCCATCTTTCAAGAAAAATCAGTAAATCATACATTGTTACGTTATCATAAAAAGGCCCCAAGGATAAATCTCTGACCAAATTAATCATTACGCTTGGATGTTTCGGCAGATGGGGAATTACAGTACCTTTTGATGCCTTCTGAGTGAGTTTACAAAGTACCTCTGCATACACGAAAAAAGTATGTACAAGGTGTAAATTTTAAGTTGGTAAACCAGAATAACTCGAAAAATAAGCTTCACACGAAAAAATGTGTAGGATCCAAAGTTGATTGTTTTCGAGGGGGACATCTGCTGGTGCTGAAATTAGCCCGCCAACCCAGCCCCTAGGGGTGGGGCGGGAGGCAACCTTAAAATTTCAAATGTGAACCACCACTTTTTATTGCAGAATTAGATTCCACACAAAAAACTGCGTACATTTTGTCTTAAACATTTGTTTTGATTCTTGGTAGTTGGCGCTGTAATTCAAGAAAATCCATGTTCTCATTTTTGCTTGGAAAATGGATGCGAATAAAAAAAAATACTTATTTACTTCGTAAATTTTGAATCGCTAAAACTAAAGCTCTCCCTCTCTCCCCATTGAGTGGGACTTGAGAGAGAGGTATTAGAGTTTTACAAATGTTGACCCAGACATTAATTTTTTTCGCAGATTCGGATAAGTTTTGTTTGTTTCGTGGTAAAACTCTAATTCCTCTAATTAGTTAGAAGTTGCCGTATTCTACATGTTTCCGTTTACTGATATCCTATGGTGTAATATTACGTGGTAACTCCTCATTTAGACAAAGTGTATTCATTTCACCAAATAAACTTCCGCTCTTCGTTGGATCGTCTCTGTGTCTTCTGTTAATCGTACGTTGTGAGCGCAGACTTACGAAGAATGCTCAAGAACTGGTCGTACCACTGTTTGGCAGGAAAAATTTTTCTTGTAAGAATTACCTTTCCCTAAGCTTTACCTGAAAAATCTTGGCCTGTCACCTACTTTTCCCACTGTTTGTCTAACGTGGTCATTCCACTTTGGGTCGCCGTCGACGGGGACTCCTAGGTGTCTTCGGTACTCACTGCTTCCTTTGTGTTTTCACCAATACTGCGATCTAACAGTGAAACCTCTTATCAACTATGTATTAATGTGCGCTTTGATGCATTTATTGATATTAAGGGTCAACTGTCATTACCTGCACCATTCATAGATTCTCTGAAGGCAATTCCGCAATTCACGACAGTCTTTTCGTTCTGAAACCTGGCTATACACAACAACATCGTTTGCAAACTCTTCTTACAGTGTCCGTCGTTGTACACCACACTAATTATTTGTAGTGTTAACAGTAATGATCCTGCCACGCGGGATTAGCCGAACGGTCTGCGGCGCTGCAGTCTCGGATTGTGCGTCTGGTCCCGGCGGAGGTTCGAGTCCTCCCTCGGGCAAGGGTGTGTGTGTTCGTCCTTAGGATAATTTAGGTTAAGTAGTGTGTAAGCTTAGGGAGTGATGACCTTAGCATTAATTTTTGTTTTGTTTCAATTAATAAACATATAATTTGTTAAGTCCCATAAGGTTTCACACACATTTGAATATTTGAACAGTAATGATCCTGTGTTACACACTTGGTGTTTCTTAGAAAATCCTGAGTCCTTTACAGATCTAATCCGATGTTTGGTAGGCTCATATTTTGCCCACGAAACGACAGTGTGGAACTCTACGGAAGGCCTTCCGGAAGTGAAAGAACATGACGTCAACCTGGTCTTCTTTGTCTGCGGTGCTCTGTGTCTCACGGACGAATACAACGAACTTGAGCATTGCCCACAAATATCTTCTTGGTTTGCTTTACTGCTTGCTCCATGTAGGAATCGAATAACATCGGGGATAGACTGCGAACCTACCTCGCCGCCCTTTGAAATACTGCTTCCCTTTCATGACTTCCTCGTAAATGAGAAATTTAATAGTTCTGTGCATAACGCTGCCATAGCTGCTTGGTCTAAAATGGCGGCCGCCGCCTAGTTGGCGGTACTTTCTCTATTCAGGGCTTTAGTCTAAGTCCAAGTAGATGCTAGATTCCAGAACGAAAACATTTTGCTGTTGCACATGTGGAACAGCTATAATCAACTTGTCAAGTGGAAAGCAGTGACGGTTAAATTTCCCACACTAACAAATGTTGCTCCCTAGCTCCTAACTATAGCAATAGCAGATGGATATGTCAACAACCCAACTTATCATAAACCGAATAAAGTTGGCTCGTGTCAATCAGATGTGAAAAAATGTTAGGTTAGGCATATCCGAGACTATTATCAATATCGTTAGAAACTACAGAGTACTAAAATCACTCCATGTACTGTTCTTCCAGCTATGCTTTTCTGAGGCTGGAATTATTTCAGTTAATCATGCGTAAGCAGATGCGATACGCACCTGTGAGCAAGGCTAAAATCTGATTTACTGTATGTTATTCAACGTTATCCAGCTGCATTTATTGTATTGATGAACAGTAATATAATTGTAAATGCTTTCCAGTGGTCGCAGACAACTTTATGGTCATATTTATACTTAGTTCATATTCTGTAAACTGGACTGAGGTTGTTGTTGTTGTTGTGGTCCTCAGTCCCGAGACTGGTTTGATGCAGCTCTCCATGCTACTCAATCCTGTGCAAGCTTTTTCATCTCCCAGTACCTACTGCAACCTACATCCTTCTAAATCTGCTTAGTGTATTCATCTCTTGGTCTCCCTCTACGATTTTTACAATCCACGCTGCCCTCCAATACTAAATTGGTGATCCCTTGATGCCTCAGAACATGTCCTACCAACCGATCCCTTCTTCTGGTCAAGTTGTGCCACAAACTTCTCTTCTCCCCAATCCTATTCAATACTTCCTCGTTAGTTATGTGATCTACCCATCTAATCTTCAGCCTTCTTCTGTAGCACCACATTTCGAAAGCTTCTATTCTCTTCTTGTACAAACTATTTATCGTCCATGTTTCACTTCCATACATGGCTACACTCCATACGAATACTTTCAGAAATGACTTCCTGACACTTAAATCAATACTGGATGTTAACAAATTTCTCTTCTTCAGAAACGCTTTCCTTGCCATTGCCAGCCTACATTTTATATCCTCTCTACTTCGACCATCATCAGTTATTTTGCTCCCCAAATAGCAAAACTCCTTTACTACTTTAAGTGCCTCATTTCCTAATCTAATTCCCTCAGCATCACCCGACTTAATTAGACTACATTCAATTATCCTTGTTTTGCTTTTGTTGATGTTCATCTTATATCCTCCTTTCAAGACACTGTCCATTCCATTCAACTGCTCTTCCAAATCCTTTGCTGTCTCTGACAGAATTACAATGTCATCGGCGAACCTCAAAGTTTTTATTTCTTCTCCATGAATTTTAATACCTACTCCGAATTTTTCTTTTGTTTCCTTTACTGCTTGCTCAATATACAGATTGAACAACATCGGGGAGAGGCTACAACCCTGTCTTACTCCCTTCCCAACCACTGCTTCCCTTTCATGTCCCTCGACTCTTGTAACTGCCATCTGGTTTCTGTACAAATTGTAAATAGCCTTTCGCTCCCTGTATTTTACCCCTGCCACCTTTAGAATTTGAAAGAGAGTATTCCAGTCAACATTGTCAAAAGCTTTCTCTAAGTCTACAAATGTAGAAACGTAGGTTTGCCTTTCCGTAATCTTTCTTCCAAGATAAGTCGTAAGGTCAGTATTGCCTCACGTGTTCCAGTGTTTCTACGGAATCCAAACTGATCTTCCCCGAGGTTGACTTCAACTAGTTTTTCCATTCGTCTGTAAAGAATTCGTGTTAGTATTTTGCAGCTGTTATTTATTAAACTGATAGTTCGGTAATTTTCATATCTGTCAACACCTGCTTTCTTTGGGATTGGAATTATTACATTCTTCTTGAAGTCTGAGGTTATTTCGCCTGTTTTATACATCTTGCTCACCAGATGGTAGAGTTTTGTCAGGACTGGCTCTCCCAAGGCCGTCAGTAGTTCCAATGGAACGTTTTCTACTCCGGGGGCCTTGTTTCGACTCAGGTCTTTCAGTGCTCTGTCAAACTCTTCACGCAATATCATATCTCCCATTTCATCTTCATCTACATCCTCTTCCATCTCCATAATATTGTCCTCAAGTACATCGCCCTTGTATAGACCCTCTCTATACTCCTTCCACCTTTCTGCTTTCCCTTCTTTGCTTAGAACTGGGTTTCCATCTGAGCTCTTGATATTCATGCAAGTCGTTCTCTTATCTCCAAAGGTCTCCTTAATTTTCCTGTAGGCAGTAACTATCTTACCCCTAGTGAGATAGGCCTCTACATCCTTACATTTGTCCTCTAGCCATCCCTGCTTAGCCATTTTGCACTTCCTGTCGATCTCATTTTTGAGACATTTGTATTCCTTTTTGCCTGCTTCATTTACTGCATTTTTATATTTTCTCCTTTTATCAATTAAATTCAATATTTCTTCTGTTACCCAAGGATTTCTACTAGCCCTCGTATTTTTACCTATTTGATCCTCTGCTGCCTTCGCTACTTCATCCCTCAAAGCTACCCATTCTTCTTCTACTGTATTTCTTTCCCCCATTCTTGTCAACTGTTCCCTTATGCTCTCCCTGAAACTCTGTACAACCTCTGGTTCTTTCAGTTTATCCAGGTCCCATCTCCTCAAATTCCCACCTTTTTGCAGTTTCTTCAGTTTTAATCTACAGGTCATAACCAATAGATTGTGGTCAGAGTCCACATCTGCCCCTGGAAAAGTCTTACAATTTAAAACCTGGTTCCTAAATCTCTGTCTGACCATGATATAATCTATCTGATTCCTTTTAGTATCTCCAGGTTTCTTCCATGTATACAACCTTCTTTCATGATTCTTAATCCAAGTGTTAGTTATGATTATGTTGTGCTCTGTGCAAAATTCTACCAGGCGGCTTCCTCTTTCATTTCTTTTCATTTCTTAGCCCCAATCCATATTCACCTACTATGTTTCCTTCTCTCCCTTTTCCTACACTCGAATTCCAGTCACCCATGACTATTAAATTTTTGTCTCCCTTCACAATCTGAACAATTTCTTTTATTTCATCATACATTTCTTCAATTTCTTCGTCATCTGCAGAGCTAGTTGGCATATAAACTTGTACTACTGTAGTAGGTGTGGGCTTCGTATCTATCTTGGCCACAATAATGCGTTCACTATGCTGTTTGTAGTAGCTTACCCGCATTCCTATTTTCCTATTCATTATTAAACCTACTCCTGCATTACCCCTATTTGATTTTGTGTTTATAACGCTGTAGTCACCTCACCAGAAGTCTTGTTCCTCCTGCCACCGAAGTTCACTAATTCCCACTATATCTAACTTCAACCTATCCATTTCCCTTTTTAAATTTTCTAACCTACCTGCCCGATTAAGGGATCTGACATTCCACGCTCCGATCCGTAGAACGCCAGTTTTCTTTCTCCTGATAACGACATCCTCTTGAGTAGTCCCCACCCGGAGATCCGAATGGGGGACTATTTTACCTCCGGAATATTTTACCCAAGAGGACGCCATCATCATTTAATCGTACAGTAAAGCTGCATGCCCTCGGGAAAAATTACGGCTGTAGTTTCCCCTTGCTTTCAGCCGTTCGCAGTACCAGCACAGCAAGGCCGTTTTGGTTATTGTTACAAGGCCAGATCAGTCAATCATCCAGACTGTTGCCCTTGCAACTACTGAAAAGGCTGCTGCCCCTCTTCGGGAACCACACGTTTGTCTGGCCTCTCAACAGATACCCCTCCGTTGTGGTTGCACTTACGGTACGGCTATCTGTATCGCTGAGGCACGCAAGCCTCCCCACCAACGGCAAAGTCCATGGTTCATGGGGGGGGGGGGGGGTACCAAATTGAAAGCAAATGAGTGCTAAAACCTTATAAAGTAATATCACTAAAACACTGTGCGACTGAACTGTCTCTGAGTTTCACTGTCACTGAAGCAAACTGCAAATTGATATTCTACTACCTCAGATCGGCGACTGCTCAGTGTCCCTTCACTCATCTACGTAGATACTTACAAGGTCCAGAATGAGATTTTCACTCTGCAGCGGAGTGTGCGCTGATATGAAACTTCCTGGCAGATTAAAACTGTGTGCCCGATCGAGACTCGAACTCGGGACCTTTGCCTTTCGCGAGCAAGTGCTCTGCCATCTGAGCTACCGAAGCACGACTCACACCCGGTACTCACAGCTTTACTTCTGCCAGTATCTCGTCTCCTACCTTCCAAACTTTACAGAAGCTCTCCTGCGAACCTTGCAGAACTAGCACTCCTGAAAGAAAGGATATAGCGGAGACATGGCTTAGCCACAGCCTGGGGGATGTTTCCAGAATGAGATTTTCACTCTGCAGCGGAGTGTGCGCTGATATGAAACTTCCTGGCAGATTAAAACTGTGTGCTCGACCGAGACTCGAACTCGAGACCTTTGCCTTTCGCGGGCAAGTGCTCTACCATCTTAGCCACCGAAGCACGACTCACGGCCGGTACTCACAGCTTTACTTCTGCCAGTATCTCGTCTCCTACCTTCCAAACTTTACAGAAGCTCTCCTGCGAACCTTGCAGAACTAGCACTCCTGAAAGAAAGGTGATGAAAAAGCAGCGTTGATGAAAACAGTACCTAATGTCTGCAATTACTGAGGCCCCGTAAATCTCTCTATGGTTGTTCCTGTAAATGTTCATAACAAATTTTCATCTTCATTGAAAGTTCGGAAGTCTGGTAAAAGTTGGTTTTACTTTCTTTGCTTAAACATGTATCAGCCCACGTTTAGTATGCAAAACTGCTATTATAAGTTCCCAGTTTATGACAGACGTAAAGCAGATAGAATTCTCTTAAGTCCATTCCGAACATAATCAAGCGAATATACAGTCACTTTCTTTCACAAGGATTGCTCACCGAATTTCTGTAGTAGTACTCAGAACATCGCCACGCGGAATTTTCTAATTCCAACAAGTCACACGCGTATATCTCCCGAACAAAAATCCCACGACTCTCAAACTTTTACAAAATGTTCGTAGCAATAAAAGCTATCATTTCAAATCCATGTGAACGCGAAGGACCCAACATTTCTTCATCTTACACATTTTACTGATGGACACATTTAACATGACCTTCGCGTCTGAAAAGCTAGTCCATGACTGACTCTCTTCAGCTACTGATGCAACCTAAGTATCTCGCAGTGCGCGGGAAACAGACTGAATTCCGATTGGCTGTTCGAAAAGGACAGCCAATCCGATCACACCTTCTATATCTTACTCGCGCCAAAACTGTTCTTGAGCCAATCACTACATCAGATTCTTTGACGATACTTCGACAAACAAATTATGTGTTTATTAATTGAAACAAAACAAAAATTAATCTTCAGATAACTTTAGAAAACTGATTGTATCGTTACCGACTTTCTGGCCGCTTTATTACGTAAGCAAACATTCGTAGACGTACGTCTTCCACCAGTTAGGGGGATTTACAATTTTCATGACACCCTGGTGGCGTAACACTTACTAGTTACGTAAGGTGTATTACCATATATATTTTACATTTGACGTATGTCTCCCATACGCAGTCACATTCACTCTCATTTACTCTCACCCTAACACAAAGAATAAATATTAACTTTTAAACTGTTATTTTCATTACGAAAGAAAAATTATCGATAGTTCAAAATTGAAAATGTTTATAAAATAAAACGGCACAATGAGCGTGATATTACTGTTTTCAAATAACACATATAAACTGTTATGGTTCCTATCTGAATTTACTTTCTTAAGTTTCGGTCAAGTACTTTTATAATGGGTTTTTCATATCTCCGTAACTATCATAGGTAGTAGTATCAAATTTTGACACACTGATCGTCTGAATAACAAAAGTTCCTGTACCGCTTTTGGAATAAAACAGATAATATTTAACATAGTTGTTTAGTTCCTCAAGTGAGGTGAATAAGGTGACTCTATACACGGCACACAAAAGCATTCCCACGCTCGGCCAGAAGGGCAGGTGGCTGATGACGCAATCGGCAGGCCACAAGTCGGCAGCCGATAGATGCCACTACACTGCAGGCTTCCAATTCAGTTTGTCATCACGTAACAAAACTTACTGCAAAAACGGCGGTTGCGGATTAACCCGCGATGCTACAACTGGCAACGTAATGTTAATCTCTTAGTTATTATCATTTCAATATACTCTTACAGTGTGTGTGTTTTTATTTTAATAGTTTAAGCTGCGATTATATATAGTACTGATACTTCTGCTATTAACAAGGTGAGGGGCTATGCAAGGTATGTGGATATCTTATTTCTAGGTAATGCCATGTGTTCCTTGAATCTAATGTCAACCAATTTACCTGTCTGACTAATGCAGAACTAGTCACCATCCTCATATTTAATATTGTAAGTAGGTAGTCAATGGGTTTTCCAGCACACCCTTAGTCCTGTGTTCGGATCCATAGGATCTGACTTCTTAACACGATGAGGGAATTTTTGCCCATATTTTCAGGTTGCCTACATTCAGAGGCAATGAAGTCACAATCCAACATGGTGGTCGCTTTGATTTTAAAAGCGGAAATCAACCTTCCGACACCACTGCCATAAACTGCATCATGTGAAGAACCAGCACCGTTCCTCCTCCCTATGTCCTCTCCTCTTCCATCACCCTCCTCTGCAGGCTACCTCAGAGCAGTACTATAATGACGCAGTCAGTTGTGTGGAAAATGGCGTCAATTTCGAAGATATGCAGTAAGAAATTATAATTAAGTACACTGTCACTATTCAGCATACACACACACACACACACACACACACACACACACACGCACACACACACACACAATGCCAAACGCTGTACTACAGCTTGACTGGCGAAAGCTGACTGCAGCAAATGAAGACAGAGTAGTGTGATACTTTTTCCAGCAGCTTCGTCAAGTCTATATTAACGTGACTCCGCAGAAATTAGACATACATTGCGCAGAGGGCTGCATGTATGTTTTCTTCACGCTTTACATATACACTCTCTTACAAAATAAACCATAAACTGTGTGGTTTACCAAAATCCAACCATTTTACAAAAGCTTTGTTTCATTTTTATTGTATGATTTTATTTATTTTTATTTTTTTAGGCACCATCTCCTGATCTCTTCAGATTATAAGTATCTGAGCAGACTAGTATCGACTGATGCCTTTCTCAAAAATCGATCTATGTTTTCTAGTTCTATCAGAATCACCGACATCGAATTTAGCTTATCGTGGATCTATCATCTTGATATAATTATACATAGTAGACAAAAGGCCGCTATGTGTCACATTACCGGTTCACATATTAAATGTTCTATGTTCTCTGAGATTATAATGACTGAATAGATCTTCCACTATGTAACTCCATTTGAAAGAACCCTGAGCAGTGATAAGACTAAACATCTTTGCTTTAAGAGTTCTATTGAATCGAACCACAAATCCACAAATGAAGCTTTCAATCTGGAAAACGATGAGTAGTGATAAAGATCATATTTTTTTCTTTAACTTCTTAAAATGAATGTTGCAAGTATTCTTTACCTAATCCTGTTCGTAAATTATTTGGAGTCCTATAACTTTTTCTATGCACTTTCTAAACCCATCTGCAACCTCAGTATCAATTTTATTGTTTATGTGTATTTGGAGTACATTTAAATTACTGTTAATAAATATTTGTAGCCTGATTGTGTTTTGAATGTGGAATCAGATCAGCCACATCGGTTTCTGTAATAACCACTCTCCTTAGATAAACTTTGTGTGCTGGGTGATGGGGAGCTTCAGCTATTCCAGCTATCGTGTTGATTACAGTGAAGTAAGCAACAAGAGCAAGATCTAGTTTGAATGATAAAATCAGTAATAAAATCTTTCTTTACTTAACATACTATCCACGTATGCACCAGTGCCGGAGTATGTATTTATTCCCATCGTTTATTAAACCTTCTCTTCGTTCGCCCTCTCTTTGTCCATAACATGCTCCCCTTTCTCTGACAGTCTCCTCCTTCTTCTTTCCTCTCTCCATCTCCTCCTCCCATTATTGGTATCCATCTGCCCCTTCCCACTCTCTGTACGTCCATCTCCTCTTCCCCTCCTCTGTCACTACATCATCACTCCCTCCCCTGTTACAGGTTGGTGGTTCTTGCATCACTAGTACTTCTTTCCAGATAGTAAGTAACGTGTGTACCAAATTTGGTTGTAATCTACCCAAAGGATTTAGGAGGATCTTTTTGTCTGCAACTTCGCTCACGTGCGCGCAGTCACATTTGTTTAACATATTTCACACGTGTTTGTACACATATTACATCTGTATCTCTAGTTAATTTAGACCTGCAGCTTCGTTTGTACGCAGCTCAATGTTTAAGGCGTGATAATTCCTGAACTGTGTGTTGTTCAGTTATACAGTGTTGCAGGTCCTTTCTACAAAATGTGATGTGAAGAAAATTAGTAGTACAGAAATAATAAATTAAAACGTTATGCATGATGCGGCAGTTTTCCAAACTTCTTGGCGTTTATGACGTCGTATCTCCCTAACTCTGTGTCCTACAGTAACATAATTTTGCAAGTACATTCAGTGGTAGATGTGAATACTGTTGCAAAATGTGCTGCAAGTATAGCTAATATAGTAAACAAGTAAGAAATCAAAACATCATGCCTGATGTAGCAGTTTTACTGGATGAAGGTAGAAAATGTAGTAAGGAATAATGTTCCATACTTTCATCATTTTGTGGGGGGTGTCGGCGAGAAAAAGTTTCTGACGAATTTGAACTGAAGTATAAATTTTGATGGAAGAAGCTAAGTACTCTCATTCCCATATGCTACATGAATATAGTAAAGCTATTTGCATCTGGTGCAACGCGATTATTTTGGAACCCGCCCCCTTGCCCCTTTGAGTGGTAAATGAGTTTTACGCCGACAGTGCTTCATTTCAGATAGCAACCCATATGTGTATCAAATTTGGTTGAAACAGATGCAGTGTTAGGGGGTGACGTGAAACACACATACACGCATTACATGCAAAAACACACAACTTTTATAGTATGTATGGATTACGCAAGGAAAGGCGAAAAACAAAACAAAACAAAAAACAGACGGAAATACTCTACACCCCAATTTCATAACGGAGAACATTTTACATTTCTTTGTTCTACAACGAGGTTCACTTTTCTCATTTTCTTCAAGATGTAAATTTTAACATAAAAACACATTGCATTTCGCTGCTTCTTTAGCAACGAAATCCATTCCTGCACACGCAGCACACACGCACAAAATAGACATTTGTATTGCGAATCCAGCAACATTTAGAATGTATGACATAGAAGATCGCGTCACTGGTACTTTTGTCATCTCGATCTCTTCTCAAACGTTTCTGTTACTAGTATGAATAATCACCATTAACAGAAAAGATTTGCTGGTATTCGTCATTCTCATCATATTGCCAAGCTAAGACGCATACCAGTGTCTGTCAAACAAGTTTCTGAATACTAAGGCACACTGAAGTGGGGTTTAAACCATCATTTTCTGGAGAATTAAACTACATACATTTAAGGTAATTTTAATTACTCAACCAGGAACTCGAGTGAGTGAACTAGAAATATTAAGGAATGTTAAGAACGGTAAGAAAATATTTTTGCTGAGCAAGAGTGACAGGACACAAATTGCAGGGTAACTGAGCAGTCAGCATAAAATATTCGGTGCTAAGGACGAAGATGTGGTGCACAAATAGGAAAAATTGAAAAATATCGTTCAGTATGCCTTAGAAAAGTATCCTATGTCCCGAGAAAGGTTATAAGGAATGGAAGAGGCCCACCGCGACTTAATAGTCGTGTTAGGAAACTGCTATGTAAACAAAGAGAGGGTCATAAAAGATTCAAGAGAAGTTCGAATCTAGCAGACAAAGGAAAGCTGAACGAAGCGGAAATGAGAGTAAGGAGGAGAATTAGAGAAGCACTGAATTACTCTGAAAGTAAAATTTTGTCAAACGAACTGAGGGAAATAAAAGAACGCTGAGAGATTTAGGGCTTATGTAAAATCAGTATGCAGTTCTAAATTACCTATTAATTCACTCAGTGACTATATCGACACTGAAAACGCAGATAACAGAGGGACGAGCGAAATACTACGTTAAGTCTTCCGACATTACTTCACAGCGCACGATCGTAACACGACCCCTCCTTTCACCCATAGTACGAATTTTGAAATGGCAGATATTGGGATAACCGATCATGGAACATAAAAGCAACTACTATCACTTTCCACTACGAAAGGATAACTAGCGACTGCTATGAGTAGTAGGGAGATGGGGCTGCTATCAAATTGATATGCAAATTAATGAAATTGATCAATTACTTACCCCCAAACCCCAAACCACCAACACCCACCCACACCGTCCAACCCCCAGATGACGCCATATGTTTTCCTCAGCCTGCGCATGGGTCCCTGGCTCCTCTCCCTCCACATTTCGCCCCACTCCCACCTACCCTATTGACGGGAATTTAGAATTTTGGTGGTAATTTCTTTGTCCCAGGGCTGTGCTGACCTCCCACCCCACCCCACACGGAAATCGGTGGGAAATAAAAAATGACGGTGCCCTTTCAAGGGCTCTAACGCTGGTCCTTCTGGACAGAAAGCCCAAGTGCACCGCCCGTCAAACACATGGAAACTGTCCAGATGCAGAAGAGGAAGGTTAGGTTGGGAGCTGAAGCAAAGGTCGGTCGTAATTATGTAATTAATCGTAAGGATTGGGCATAATTACACAACTATATGCATAGCACTACACAGGGACTGTCTATAACTGGAACACAGCTCAAAAATTAACGATACTATACAACTTGTATTATCCTGCTGGTAAAATATTTCACAATACCACTCAAAACTAGTGGCAGACGCACTCAAACTCTATGCTTCACCTACAAGCTAGAGGAAAAAAAGGGTTGAGTGCGAAGTACAATTTTTTTGTGGGAGTTTTGTTCTACTGGCGAGATGCTGGTGTTGGACAGAGAGGAGTTTAACAAGTGTATTACCTGCACACATACAGCTGAGGACTCTACCTATCGCTGTTAGGTGTCAGAGTTCGCTACAGACACCAGCTTGACAATCACCCTGCAGCCCGGGTAATCGACGCCAATACACGCTACACAACTGATGGAAAATGCTTTACTGTTCTAATTACTTATCTAAACAAGCCAACACTCGTAATCAATGGAGCATAATATAACGTAGTGGATAAAATCGTCGTCGTGAAGGATTGCAGAGGAAGCAGCAGTTGCAGCTGTCCTCCTCGATGTGTGGTTACAAACTAATCGTCTTAGAGGTAGTGTTACCCTCCCCCTGTACCAACCCTCATCCCTCCCTGTCCTCGATGTAGGTTGTATCTTGCCGCTGGTGGTCCACAAAGAGATTCTTCTAGTGGCATTGATATACTGCCTGTAGTGTGCAGAAATCAGTCATAGATAGACAAAAGACAAGAAGAGAACGCTTCTTGCCATTTGATAAATGTATTTATCGGAAAGACTGGACCCCCTGGAACAACAACGAAATTATGGAGAACTCTCGCTTTTTCAAATGTTCACTGCTTGGAAACCAAGCAGCTCAGTGCATCTGTCGGCCACAGTCCCTGCCGTATTTGGGAGCAGAGTCTTCCCTAGCTGCATCCAGAGCAGCCTCCACAGCAGGACACATGGCCAGATTCTCAATTTGGTGGTTCTTCGCAAACACAAAAGGTTGCACCGCCATATGCCTGCTACACAAAACGAGATGAATGAGGGTGAAATGTATCCACACCCTGGTTGTGCCACAGCAGCCAAGGACGACCGCACACACACAAACCCACCAGCACACACACACACACATACACACACACACACACACACACACACACACACACTCACACACACACACACACACACACACACACACACACACACTGGATGGTCCCAACATTGCCCTCACAAGTGCATGCTGTTCTGAGAAGAACAGTTCACTGTAACCCTCGCATTTAACAGCAACACATCTTCTATGCGCCAGTATCTATTAAAAACGAAAACACAACCACGACGATTTTCTTTTAGTTTTATGTGCAAAATATGTATAGTATTTTACTTTCGACTGCAGCATACATCCAACGAAGTGCACCACCGCCGATTACAGACTGCGAAAATTCAGACGTCTGGCTACCCACCCCCATACATGTTCACTAAGCGTACAGTCAGGAATAAAACCTGAACTATTTTGCTGCGAAAGCTATGAATCACCACAGAATGTCCTCGTCATTTCAAAACCATCAGCGAACTACGGAAAAGTGAGAATTTAAACTCTGAAGAGAAAAATTCTATATTAAACATTTTCTCTCAGCTTGACTGACAAATTACATGACAACGTCTCTCCAGTTGAAATCAGTGTCTGTAAATAAACTGTCATGAATGGACATATTACAAACATTTAAGACAAATGAAATAACATTAGAGGATACAATCTTTCACACCATTAGCTCAAACGTCAGAAAAATATAATCATTTTACACTGGACAACAACAATCTATAAGTCAAGAGGACGTTGATGTTTTGCACACTATGGCGAGATCCGATTCAGCCTTTAACTGACGATGTGTCGATTTTGCAGCATTGACGCCGAGGCGCGGGCTGTGAGACCGCTGTATTGTATGTCTTGTACAAGCATCAATATGATGTGTTGTTTAATTTTACATTTATAACTACTTACAATAAATGCAAAACAACTAAGAGAAATACTATTTTATTTCTAAAACATATTTTTTACAAAATTTCCTTGTCATGTTTCATAAAATGTATTTCTAACATAAGCTGAGCAGAAGCGACACAATATGACCAAAACAACCAATAAAACTTGTTCATCTCACAAATCATTCTTCGGAACAAAAAAATGTTCTAATGTGTGTGAAATATTATGGGACTTAACTGCTAAGGTCATCAGTCCCTAAGCTTACACACTACTTAACCTAAATTATCCTAAGAACAAACACACACACCCATGCCCGAGGGAGGACTCGAACCTCCGCCGGGACCAGCCGCACAGTCCATGACTGCAGCGCCCACACCGCTCGGCTAATCCCGCGCGGCTCTTCGGAACAGTGAAGTATAAGATAATCTGAGTAATTAACACACACTTACATTTTTTATCATACAGTGAAAAAAAACTGCAAGAGCACAACATCAGCAGCAGCTTTTACATTGAAATGTAGCATATTGTAAACAAATAGACTTTTTGCACGTGTCTCAGGTATAAGCAGTTATTCTCTTCAATTTTGGTGGACAGGTGTAGTATGTTCGTCTGTTTCTGCCTTCTTCTTCAAGGGCTGGTTCTGAGTTCCTGTGGCAATCTGTGGTTTACAGCGCGTCGTTGCATCTGAGGCAACACTAAAGCACGTGCTAACATTTTAAGAAATACTCCTCTTTCTTTTGGGTTGGTAAACTGAGTGTTGTAGAGTATATACGCATTTTCCTCACTCAAATCCACAACTCTGCAGAAAACTGCTATCGGCCAACGTATTGTTCTTCGGCTCGTGGAGTAAATTGCGCATTTCTTGTCCAGCTCATCCACTCCTCCTTCGTAAAATTATAATAGGCAATAATTTCAGTCTTCTTTGTATACCTATCAGTATCATCAGAATGGTGCACTGATGAAATTAGCACGACTTTTTTTTTAGGTACATAGGAACCCGTGAAACCAAATAATGCTAATCCTATTTCACAGTTTCTGTTGGGAAGGAATTTCTTAGGTACTTTTTTTATTTTTCGTAGTTCCAACATATGTAAGTTCCTTTTTAACAGGTAGTCCACCAACTCAATAGATGAAAACCAATTGTCAGCAGCAACACTGCGATGAGACTAATGAATTGGTTTACGCAGGCGGACAACAGATTGAGTTGGTACCAAAAATTTCTTTTCTTCAGAGGTTATAGTTTGACCATCGGAACCTTTCCCACAATACATGTACCCCTTGTAGAAGTAGTTGGTTTTCTTGTCACACATATTCATAATTTTGATTCCGTATTTGGCAGGTTTTTGTGGCATGAGAACAAAATAAGAACGGCCTCGGAAAGACATCAACATTTCATCTACAGCAACAGTTTCTCCTAAATTGTACAGGATTTGGGAATTAGAAATAAATCTTTTAAATATAAATGATATAGCCGTAAGCTTATCACTCAATAATCTTTCACTCCCGTTTGCTGCATTGTCGAATTGTAAGCAGTGCAGTAGTACAAGAAATCTATTTTTGCTCATAATACAACGGAAAATTTCGCGGCCAGAGCCATCCATGACGAAATTATAGTCAGCATTTTCATTCCAGAAAGACGAAATTATAGTCAGCATTTTCATTCCAGAGAGACGAGGTACTGGCAGAAGTAGAGCTGTGAGTACCGCGCGTGAGTCGTGCTTCGGTAGCTCAGTTGGTAGAGCACTTGCCCGCGGAAGGCAAAGGTCCCGAGTTCGAGTCTCGGTCGGGCACACAGTTTTAATCTGCCAGGAAGTTTCATATCAGCATTTTCATTATTTGATTTGAACACTGCCACATAGAACATTATAATAAAAAACGCTCTAACTTCTGTTGTGTCTATTTCATTGAGTTCTGGCCGTGTTTCGTTAGAGAAATTATTTTTATAAGCACCAGTTCTTCTATCTGTCCATTTCAATATTTCATCCATTATTTCATTATCCATTAGTTTACACCAAATGGAAAGAGGCTCATGCTTTTCATTTTTGGGCAGCTTTTATGAGGATAATTTCATGATAATATTATGCGAAGGAGTTCTAAGTGGTCTGTTTGGTGCATTCTTCGACCACCTGTACCTGTTTCTGCCATAAAAACTTTTTGAGGTTCCTTGTATGGGTTCCATGTCTAGCTCTTCGTAAGGTAATGGAAGTTCTGAAAAATCAATTTATGAATGACTGTTGTAATCAGTTTCTTCGTTTTCAGCATTCTCGGATATCTTCTCTCCAATACTTAAGTCTGAATCGTTTGTTTCGTCCACCAACTCTGCACTACTGCTTCAAAATTTTCATCAGTAACACGTACCTGTTTTTTTGAGGATATATGTTGTTGATGCACCTTTAACCCTTTAGTACCATACAGTCCGGCTATCTGTTTATCTGTACTATCTGCAAAGCAGAATAACAAAATAACCGCTTTGTTGTAAAGAATTAAGCTAGTTAATTCGAATTCACCTATCTAGTGGAACAGCTGGTTCACTCACGACTACGAGATTCCGTTTGCACTTCTCAGAAGCTACTCAAAGGGTGGAGGGAAACAGAGTGTATGGAAGTACTGTAATCACATGATGGAAAGTATGCCATGTTTTGTCACAATGGCGTTTACAAAAAAAATCGTGAGACTCTGTCTTATAATAGAACCTCCTATAAGATTTTACCATATCTCTCTCTTCCAATACATCGAGAACATACTGATTGTGTGCTTACATTTGACAATTTTGCTCCAGAACTAACATCTCCCGACATGTCTATAAAGTTTCTATCATATAGTAGGTTCTTGCGTTATAGTTTTCTCAGCAATTTAATCATTACAGCCTATTTCATGCTATCTACTCGAATTCCGGGTAAAACGCTATCATTTCTAGGTTCCACAACAATCTATAATTCAAGTGGTGTCTATTTTACCACCAAACGCCAAAGAAACTTGTATAGGCATTCGTACTGAAACACAGAGAAACGGAAACAGGCAGAATACGGCGCTGCTGTCGGCAAGTCCTACATAAGACAATAAGTGTCTTGTGCAGTTGTTAGATCAGACTGAAGAGAATCATTGAACGTGACAGAAATGCAACCCTTCCACAAATTGCTGCAGATTTGAATGCTGGGAGAACAAAAAGTGTCAGTATGTGAACCATTCAACAAAACATCATCGATATGGCCTTTTGGAGCCAAAGGTGCACTCATGTGCCCTTGATGACTGCACGACACAAAGCTTTATGCCCTGCGTGGGCCCTTCCAACACCGAAACTGGACTGTTGATGACTGAAAAGATGTTGCCCGGTTAGACGTGTCTTGCTTCAAATTGTATAGTGCAGATGGACGTGTATGGGTATGGACAAAACCTCATGAATCCATGGGCTCTGCATGTCAGGAGGGGATTGTTAAGCAAGTGGAGGCTCTGTAATGGTGTGGGGTGTGTGAAATTGGAGTGATATTGGACCCCTGTTATGTGTAGATATGACTCTGACAGGTGAGATGCACGTAAGCATTCATCCATTCACGTCCATTGTACATTCCGATGTTCTTTGGCAATTCCAGCAGGTCAGTGCAACTCCCCACATTTCCAGAATTATTAGTGTATAATTATAGGTTATGAAGTATGAAATAGCACAAGACTTGGAACACAATCTATTTTAAACATTCAGTCATGACCATAATAATAAAACAGTCATGATCCTATGTGAACAGTTACAACTGATTTGTATTAATTTTATTAGCAAAACTGGTGCAGTTTGGAGAGAATTATCTGCATCCAAACTTTAACCAGTTATACCACCCCTTCTAATTGAACCTCCTATAAGATTTTATTGTGTCTCTCTCTTCTGACATATGAAAAAAATACTGTCTCCATTTTGACATCCAAATATTAAACATACGCGTATTAAGAATACACATATTAAACATACACATAGAGCATGTAACCAGTGGTTGATGTCGCTTGCAAAGTCCTCACTAAAGTTTTGTCGACTGTACTGGAGGAAGACCATATCCAAAAGACGATAAAGCGAAGAGTGGGTTGCTGTATTGCTCTTTCATAAGTAGTTTAATACATTGTTTCTTTTTGGCTGTAGCATACCCAAGTACTTTATGATTACAGCTTTGTACACCACTGAGCCGTGGCTGGTACATGCTATGCATTGGATTAAACCTTGGTTGATATTCTGTGTTTAGTCTGCCATAGTTATCGCGATTATGCTGTTATCCTCTCTTTCTGCGGGTGGCAGCAGTGGTGTGTATCGATACTTGCACCTTGGATTATCTTTGGCCTGGCACTTATAGGTTCCGGGTGTGTGTGGGCAATCGGTTGGTTGGTGTGGAGCAGCGAGGAAATCTCCGTGGTGCGTAGTTTGGCCAGGCCCATCGGTGGCCCCTATGTGGTGTTGGAGTGTGTGGTGCTGTTCCCATTGCTACGAAGTTTTTGGTTCACCGATCCTGGACATGAAAGTTGAGTTTTCACTTAATCTACCAGCAAGTCATGACCTTTCGCATTGTATCGTTTGGAGTTCGTTATCGGCTGTTGGGATATTCGCGCGAGCAACAACGAGTGTTTTCAAGTTGGCAGATTTTAGCCACCCTCCGGTGGAGTTAACTGTAATTGGTTATTTGAATTGAAGTGCACCAACGGAATCTTCCGCCTTGTGACCGTTAACGTTCCGGTTAAAGGCCCTTTCCATTGACGTAAATTCAGGCAACGTATTTTCCTCATCGTGTTGTCGCGGCCAGCACAGCGTGCAGTTTGACAACTCCATGTATAATTTGTTGTTTGCGCCAATACCTTCTACGTTGTTCCATTTAGCTCCCTGTTGTGTGCCGGTTGGGTGAAGTGGATGTTATCTTGTCGGTGGGTCCATTGACTGTCTGTCAGTTGGGTTGTTGTCGGATCGACAATGGTTGGGCCGACTGCCTGTCTCACCTAAGCGAGCGTTAGTGTTTGAATTCCAGGCCGACCCTCGGAACTTCTGAGCGCCCTTGGGTGTGCTCCCTTTTCTTGTTTGTTCTTGTTGTTTGTACTCGTGTGGCTTCTAGCCGATTTTTAGATTAAGGTTGTTTTGCCCTTAAGGCGTCAGATGGTTTGGACCTTCAGCCTTATTTATAAATTGCCTATTGAAAGACTTCCACATTTTTAAAATTAATGTTATTGAGTCTTAAGTGTTCAGCCTTCAGCCGATTTTGAATTTAAGTTGTTTGCTCTTAAAGTGTCAGATTCTTTGGGCCCTCAGCCTAATTAAGAAACTGTTTAAAGATTAGGCTTTGCCTTTTAAATGTCTGATTTTGGTTGAGCTTTAAGTTATTGGATTTCACCCGTTTTTAAATTAAAGTGGTCTTGCCCTTAAGGCATGAGATTGTATGGCGCATTCAGCCTCTAATTAAGTTCTAAAACTAAAGCTGTGCTTCTTTTTTAATTTTTCTTGGCTCTTGTAATGTTTGATCAAATAAATGGTTGTATGTTCGAGTGTAACTGACAGCCACTTATTTTGGCCTCTTTCCACAACTTAAAGTACCTGCCTGTCCTGCAGGTTTAGCAGGGCATCTCAACCACCATACACTTTGTTTTCCTATTACAGACTTTGAGGCCTGTGTCAGGTGCTAAACTGATTTTAACACATTTCGACATTGGCTCTCACAGAAAGCTGAACATCGCATGGTGTAAACTATTCAAATCTTACAACACACAGGTTGGTAGAAATAAAACACAGAGGCGATGTTCCTCATTAGCAAAAATATGGAAGACATTGAAACATATGGAAACTGGAAGAGTTACTGTGTTGTAGAGCATTTCCAACAGCTATCCGGGAGCGATGACCTATAAAGATAATCTCACCTTACACAGTGACAGGATTGTGGAGGTCTCAGTGATCCATTTTGAAGAGCATTGTCTCCTCATTTTGCAATCATGTACATGATTACTGTTCTGGTGCTGATCATCACTGGGAGATGCTGTTCACAACACATGCGAGGTAGTAGAAATAAATGGAGGTATCGTTACATTACTGGTGAAAGAAAAAGGACATGTGGAGGGCATCACAACACATGGAAGTCGGATGACACTGCAGTATTGAGGAACGCTTCCAAACAATTGTCTGAAGGTGATGACCTATGCATTTAATTCAATACTCCACAGTCACAAGTAACAATATTCAGTGTACTGCCAAGTCTCCAACCAAGGCATCGCAAGCAAGTGATGTCAGTCGTTCATTAGGTGAAATTCAGCAGCATACCAATGGACAGATGGGATGGGAAACACACTGTTGATATGGGATGATGTGGTGTAATATGCACCACAGTTGATAGAGCGCTCAATTTTAGCTATTTTACCAGCTGTCCCGTAATTTCAACAACAGCCAGTGACACAGCAGGATGCTCCTCAGTTTCTGCATCATCGCAAAGTCACCCGTCCACTGTACTGCATGTGCCATATACTAAATTGCGAATACTGCTAGATGACATTACATTACGTCCATCGGACCATATAAACCAAAGTATTCCAGACAGCGAGTGCAGACAGATGACTATGCAGTATGTCTGTTCACTCATATAGATAAAATATACCATTTGTTCTGTAATTTAAATGCCAGCCAGTGACACAGCAGAATGCTTCCCAGTTTCTGTATCATCACCGAATCACCCCGCCACTACTTTGCAATACCATATACTAGACTGCAAATGCAGAGAGATGGCAGTGTAGTATATCCGTTCTACCAAATACACCAAAGTATGGTTTCCAAAGTATTAGTAGTTCGGAATACAACACTCTTAATACTCCAATGCAGGATATATTTCTCAAACATCAGAAATACAACCACCCTGTAAGTTTAATACCCCAATCAGTATGGTGACAAACTTTAAACTGATGAAACTACTTTCCTCTAAATTATTCTGGTGTCCTAGTAAGGCATCATCAGTGTACATCCGCCGTTGAAGCTGCTTATAAACCAAATAGAACGAAGCCAGGAGACTGCTGTTCTGTCTCTTAGGAAATTAATAAGTTGTATAAATTTTTTTTTTTTAGGTCGGGAACGTAGATACTCTCAATCATTGGTGACTATCAATAGTGGTTCTAGTATATGTTTTGATGGATGAGGCTATGTCTCACTACGAAACAGAGGGAGGAAAACCTGATATGAATATTTTCGGTGGCTGATACATTGAGGTACCACCCATGTCCTGCTCCACGAGAATGCACATGAAGAAGCAGCAACTTCTTATGAGGGAGGGAGGATCACTACCAATACCCAAAGGACTCTTGCTGCTGTTTAGAGTACCATCACCACGTCTAAGTTAGCATTACTCTCGCACAAAGAAGTTCTGGCCTGATTCATTGTGGGATAACTATCACATTCAGAGTGAGAAAATGAGTTTGCAAGTCTTTTGTGCACTTCTCATTCTCAATGGAAAGTGAATTTCTAGAGGTGATAACTTGCAGACCCCTTTAGTGCCTTCTGTGAGAGGTACTTTAGTACCATTCACACATCAGTAGCTGGAGCATGCACTCTAATTGTATTTTGTGCTAACAACTCAAATTCAAAAAAATTGGTCTATATCTACTTATCATTCTCATGCCTTCAATTCTACAGCAGATAGGTGTCTGCGACACAGACCTATAATTATGTGCGTCTCACCTGAGCGCGGCAATGACCGGTGCTTTCTGTAAATGCTTGATACTCTTCGTCGCTCCAACGACATACCATAAACAGCTGCTCCAAGCGGCTCAAGTTTTTACAAAACCTTTGTCGAACCTCACACGGCCCAGATAATTTTCCACTACTCACTTATATCAGTTGATTGTCTTGTCCTCGATCGCTTACCTCGGTATATGCAATTTGAGCATTTGTGCCAAAACTGAAAGCAGGGACCTTGTTACAAATTCCGCATTGAATCAGTGTCGTAACACCGAATTCAGTATGTCACCTTATTCCATTTCATTGTCAGTACAATCATTTAGTGACTGAATTGATGACTTTACCTTCCTTATTTGAGACCATTACTTCTGAGGGCCTTTCGTCTATCAGTTGACAAAATTTTTCTTTCAGATTCTATGAACGCTTTTCTTAATGCTCTCCTCACGCTTCAGCCAGCTTTTCTTTGTCCAATAGGCATTGAATTCGCTTAAATCCGCGATGAAAGTCTCTTTGGTTTCATATCAACCTTCCAACACGATTACTGAGCGACCTCTTAACACCTTGTTCGGAATATACTGGTCTAAGATGTATTGAACGACGCTTATGAATTTTATGCATTTTTACTCACCGTCTTCCTCAGAGCTGAACATTTGAGAGCAACTACTCAGGTGAAGTGTAATCTATATCGTGCCACAGTTGGTATGTACAAGCATTTTCCCATCTTTCTCGAAGTTCGTCATAACACTCATAGGCATCGACGCTGTCGGCTTTATGATCACTCATGCACTCTTCTACGCTAATTGATACCAGACGTCCGGTGTGTGTGTGTATGTGTGTGTGTGTGTGTAGTTTGAGGTTTTCGGGTGCTAAACAGAGTGATCATCAGCGCCCAAATGTTTAGAAACAGGAACACATGCGGTGAAGGGACGAAGACGGACTGCGAACAAGGAGAACGGCTAAAAGACACAGATCTGACACAGTTCCAAATCCTCGCATGCAGAGGCAAAACAAGAGGAGAAGAAACGCACTAAAACAGGAAAGGAAACACAAGGAAAAGAGAACAGAAATCGAAGTGAAACAAGTAGTTAATCGTCACTGGCGGACCTCTTACCTAAAATCAGGGTGAGCCAGTCACTCAGCAGCACATTAAAATCCTCTTCCTAAAATCCGAGGCAACAAATTGGACAGGACACAAAACCGTCAGACCTTAACCACAGTCGTTGCGTCATCTTGCAAAATAGAGGGCAAATCCGGTGGCAAGGAAACCACCGCCCTCTGGTCAGAGAATAAAAGACAGTCAAGTAAAATGTGGCGGACAGTGATCTGGACGCCACAAGCACTCCAGATTGGGGGGCCCTGCCGCTGGAGTAAAAAACCATGCGTTAAGGGACTATGCACGATGAGGAGGCGAGTGAGGAGAACCTTATCCCGCCTGCATGACTGGTAGGACGTACGCCATGGCCGCGTGGTGGCCTTGACCAGACGCAGTTTATTTTCAGCGACTGCCAGCCACTCCTCTTCCCATTGACGCATGACACGAAAACGCAAAAGGGAGGTAACAGCATGGAGGGGGACGGCACATTCAACAACGTGAGGGAGGGAACATGCATCATTGGCAGCCACATCCGCCAGTTCGTTACTCCTAATAACCACGTGCCCCGGCACCCAGCAGAAAGAAACCTCCTTCCCCTGACGTTGCAGGTGGAGTAGGGCATCATGGATGTTCTGGACGACCGTATCCGCTGGGTACAAGTGTTGCATGGTCTGAAGGGCACTTAGGGAGTCAGAACAAATGAGAAACTTAAGATTGGGAACACATCTCATCTGCTCCAATGCCCACAAGATCGCAAACAATTCGGCAACAAAGATGGTAAACGCCGCAGGAAACCGTAACTTGACGACTCGATCAGGGAAAACAACAGCACAACCAACAGAGTCCCCCTGTTTAGAGCCATCCGTAAATACGGGGACATGGTCGGGATGCTGGTTTAAAATATCGTAAAATAAGGAGGTAAAAACAAACGCAGGAGTACAGCTCCTCCGGTACTCCGACAAGTCTAAAAGGACGCTGGGCCTCTGGAGCAACCAGGGAGGCAGGAGGATAATACCCTGGAGTTGGGGTGCCACACGCTCCACACCAAGGGACTCAAGCAAATGCTTGGCACGAATCCCAAATGGTCTCGTTGCCCTGGGACGACAGGATAACAGACGCTCCATAGGCGGTCGGGCCACGGTAGGGTATGCGGGGGAGGTAGGACAGGCAAGGAATTGACATACCCGTCGCACCATGAGGAGTTTCCACCAGATGGCGAGCGGTGGTTCCCCTGCCTCAGTACACAGGATGGGGATAGGACTGGTACGGAAGGCACCAATGGCCAGCGTGATAGCCTCATTGTGTACTTCATCAAGAATCTTCAGATACGAAGGCCTCGCTGACCCATACACGGTGCATCCATAGCCAAGACACGTTCGGACGAAAGTCCTATAAAACTGCAGCAGACGCGCCCGATTTGCTCCCCAGTACCGCTGGCTCAGACACTTCTAAATATTCAGTGCCTTCAGGGCCCGAACCTTGAGGTCTTTAAGGTGCGGCAACCACGACAGCTTGGGATCAAAAGTGAGGCCCATGAAACTCACAATGTCGCTAAAAGGAAGAATGGTGTACCTCAGACGCAATTCAGGGAAGGTAAAAAGACGTCGAGAACGATTAAAATGAACACACACACATTTGTCTGCAGAAAAGGTAAAACTCGTCTTTTCAGTCCATGCCTCTAATCGCTTTATCGTAAGCTGCAACTGCCGACTAGCAGTGACAAGACCGGAGGATGAACAGAAAACAGCAAAATCGTCCACAAACCAGGAGCACTGGGCAGGACTCCGGATAGTGGACGTGATACTGTTAATGGCGACGGAAAAGAGGCTGACAAAACCACTTCCCTGAGGAACACCATTCTCCAGCGCGTACAAATGAGATAGCACATTACCAACCCAATATCGAAAGAGACCGTGGGAAAGAAAGGACCGAATGAAGATGGGGAGATGGCCATGAAAGCCCCACTGATGTAGTTGATTGAGGATAAGGCGGCGCCAAGTAGTTTCATACGCCTTATTAATGTCAAAGAATACACCTAGGCAACGTTCGTTACGTAGGAAGGACTGTTGGATGGCCGCCTCAAGTTGGGTCAAATTGTCTGTAGTGGAACGACATCTTCGAAAGTCACACTGAGAGGGGCTAAGGAGCTGCCGGGACTCGAGCAGCCGAACCAGGCGACGGTTGACCATGCGTTCCAACGTCTTCCCGGCACAGCTCGTCAAAGCAATACTCCAATAACTACTGGGATGCGTTCGGTCCCTCCATGAGTCAGGGAACGTGCCAGATAACCATATCATATTAATACAATTCAGGAGAACTTACTTGGATGGCAGCAGCAAGTGCTGCAGCATGCTGTACCGGATTGGATCATGACTGGGCACAGTATCATGAGCCACAGACAGCACTGAATCCAGTTCCCACATTGTGAAGTGGCAGTTGTAGAGTTCAGAATTTGGAGACCGGAAGTCCAAGTGATCCCTCTCGATAGCAGTGAGGCAGCGGCAAAAACCTGGATCACAGTTAATGGTGGTGGTAGATTACGCCAAATGGATGTCACTGTCTGGGTAATAACTCTCTGCGCCGTGAGCAGACATCCCTGATGCAGCAATGCCGTGACAGTTAGTTGACTGCGTTTCCTGGAAATCCACCTGATGGCTTCCCATACTTTCGTAGAGATGGAGTTCATGAACGATTGCCATGACCGTCGTTTGCTCTCTTTAATCACTCGCCGCGTCTTGGCCCTTGCTACCTGAAAGGCCGCAAGTTTGTCAGCTGAGGGACGGCACTTGAAGCGGCGCAGAGCCGCACGGCGGGATCGAATGGCTGAGCGGCACTCAGTGGTCCACCAAGGGACAGGACGCTTCTTGGGATGACCTGTGGACCGTGGGATCGACAATTCAGCAGCATGGGAGATCCCGGCTTTAAGATGGTAGACCCATTCGTGGATGGTGGCACGGTGTTCCAAAACAGCCAGATGGCTGTAAAGTGTCCAGTCAGCTGTTCAGAGGTGCCACCTGGGCGACACTGGTAATGACACAGCCTCATCCAGGAGGCGAATCCAAAGGGGGAAGTGAATACTAGAATGGAGGTCAGCAGAAACCTCCCACAGAGCAGTATCCACGAGTGCTGGAGAGCAGAAGGAAAGGTCAATAGCAGGCGACGACCCAGAAGTATTACAGAAATGAGTGGGAGCACCAGAGTTGATGATGCACAGTTCTTCAGACGTCATGAGGCTTTCCAGAACGCGACCTCTGGGGCAAGTAGTCGTAGAGCCCCATAAGACATTATGAGCATTGAAGTCGCCAAGAAGGAGAAATGGGCGGGGGAGTTGGCTAATGAGTTCTGTGAGATCCTCAGAGTCTGTTGCATTCTGAGGCGGTAAGAAATCGGAACAGATTGTGAGCCTCCGTCCCACAATAAGGTCAACTGCAACTGCTTGCAAGTCCGTAACGAGAGGGAGCTCAGCATGTCACGGACAAAAACCGCTACACCACCCTTTGCCCTTTCCCCCATCAGATCATCTTTTCGATGTACGGTATAGCCCCGTAAAGAAGGAGCATCAGTGGCCCGAAAATGTGTCTCTTGGAGACATAAGCACAAGGGGCGCTCTCGTACAAGGAGTTGTAATTCGGCCACATGCGTCCTGACCCATTGAGGTTCGACTGTAATATGGGAGCCAGTGATCAGGGTGGCTGAACTTTCACCCTGCCTCTGTGCTTTGGAGTAGAGCCTGTACTTGCTGGAGATTTATTCCTGGGGCGAGGATATCACCCCCAGTTAACATCAATGTCCATCAGCTCTGATGACGATCCAAGGGAGATGTCAGACAGTACGATGGCCTCGTCATAAGACCGACCCTGACTAGTCTCCTCAGGTGGCAAAACCTTAACCTTCGGTGTCTTTGTCTTGGGGGGCTTAGAATGCAGAGCCTTGTCAACTGTTGGAGTATTACTCGCCTGGGCAGAAGGCGTCATATGGGGAGGGGCAGGAACCACAACCTTGTCCGATGTTGTGGGGAGAGCCGCAGCTTGCAAAACAACCGCAGCAGCACAAGTGCACTGGCAAACGCAGGTATTAGTGCTGACACTAGCAACCTCCGTTTGTGTAGCAACAGTGGCCAACTGTACCGGTTTCTTCAGAGTGGAAGCGAAAGATGTTGTAAACACAGGAGGCTGCATGGCCTTAAAGAGCTTCTTGGCCTCACCATAGGGGATGCGCTTAGATGTTTTGATCTCCTGTATCTCCCGTTCTTCGAGATTGATGGGGCAGACCCAGCTCCAGACAGGATGACTTCCAGAGCAATTTACGCACTTCACAGGCGATGAACAACCGGCTCCTTCATGGGCCGGCTGACCAGATTTACCAGAAGTTGCTGTCCCATTGCACCCCAACGTAGTATGTCCAAAGTGCTGACATTTAAAACAGCGCATTGGGTTGGAGAAATATGGCCGTACTGTCAAACGTAAGAAACCCTCTTTAACATGCTCTGGGAGCCTCGGGCAACTGAACGTGAGAATAAATGAGTCGGATTTGACTAGGTCCCCATCGACTCGTTTCATAATATGCTGCACATCAACAATACCTTCGTCAGCCCACTCAGTTTTCAACTTTACTTTGGGAATGTCCACCAGATCCCTACATGTCACAACACCCTTACTATAGTTCAAAGTGGAGTGGAGCTCGGTCTCGATAGCATACTCTGCGAGACAGGTTGCTTTCCGAAGAGAAGCGACTTGATGGGAACTAGAAGTCTCAACTAACAGAGTCCCATTGTGCAGTCCCTTCACAGATTTCAGTGTTCCTGCAATTCTTTCAAGACCCTTGTGGATGTGAAAGGGAGAAACCCTCTCAAAGCTACCCTCCTTCCGTTTGACAAACAAAAACACTTTCTGGTTATCAGAATGTGCTCTGTTGCGACAGTCTGATAAATCTCTAGTAACACGAGGCACTGGAGGACTTGCAGCACGAAGTCGCTTTTTCGATGGGGTGTGTTTTCCTACCAGCGGCCCATCCAATCCACAGGTAGGGGGAAACGTAGAGGTCGAAGGGTCCATTGCGGTCCCACGA
This sequence comes from Schistocerca americana, assembly GCF_021461395.2. Lineage (NCBI taxonomy): Eukaryota > Metazoa > Arthropoda > Insecta > Orthoptera > Acrididae > Schistocerca > Schistocerca americana. The sequence goes on along the minus strand of NC_060119.1, from coordinate 155,816,370 downwards.
GCAGCTAGGGAACCAAAGGTCCGCTCAGACAGAGCCCCGTGTGCCTGAGTAAGCCTTATACAACTGGGGTGCGGCAGATGCCCCAGAGGTTGCCCGCTCGCGACTGTTCCACCCCAACAGCCATGCATCTTATAGGCGCGCGGAACACCGTAAGATTGAGGGGTTTTTATAGAGGATGGCCTTCCTCGCAATCCAGGCGGTCAAGCCAAGATTACCATTCCCCGCAGCACACAACTTGCCACCGCCGCGCCATACAGTGGTTGCTGAAGCGGGAGAATCTTCAACTCAAACGCGACTCAACTGCTCGTAACTCTAAAACGAATCTAATGCAAACAGTTGTGACTTCATGCTCACCGGAGGCAATTTTTTGTTACGAAGTACTGCATAGTCTTCCCAAAGCCTTTGACTCTTTTTGCTGTTGGCAGACGCTTGCATCATCACTGTGTGCCGTTGTTGTATATACGGCGCATTTCCTTTGCAATTTAAGTGATTTTCGTTTTTTTCTCTCATTTATGTTTTGTTGTGAAGTATTATTCTGCAGTAGCGGGATACAGTAATATCCTTTGTTAGAGTATCGGTTCTTACCAGTCAAAATTACAAGAAATTTAACTGAAAACGAAAACAAAGGAAAATTCCCGGAATTCTAGAAATTCCCGGATTTTTCCCAGTTTCCTCCCAGATGAAAAAATTGCCAAGTTTTTCCCGGATCTCTCTGATGTCCCGGGGCGTATACACCCTGACCATACTTCTTGTACGCTTTGCAGCATTTTTCCGTTTAATTTTTGTTTTAGTTATTTTATTTTTTATAAAAACCAGTAGACAACCGTAAACGTTTATATACGCGCTGCTCTGAGATGATGAAGTTAACACAAGAGGGAAACTCGGGCGGCGGGCCGCATGAAACAACGCAGAATCCTGAGGATCTAATGCAGAGGACCATACGGTTCTACGACAATCTAAAGATGTTAAATGCGAATTTCTCGATCTTCTCTATCGCGTGAAAATTTCAAAGGTTTACTCAACAAGACAGGCATACTCTACATAAAGGAAGCAGCTATTCAGGTTCACTTGATGTGAATAAGGAATTTTTCTTAATGACGTCCTCGTTGTTTCTTTCTCTTGTTCTTAGATTAGGCGAAACCCTGCTTGGGATTATTGATGAACTCACTCCCGAAGTCGACGGTAGATCAGCTGCATTAATTTCGGAAAACGTTCGTCTTCGGAGATCGGTAAGGAGATGGTTAGTAACGTATTGCAAAACTGTGAGAACATCAACGGCCAGATCCCTGCTTTAATACGCTTATTAAAGATAACAGTACCAGAGAGTTGGTGAAAACTTAAGTGAGTAGCAGCCAAACACCGAATTCAAATTGGAATACGTACCACAATGATAGAGTAGACCCCAATGATGCCGTCGCCCTTATTGCCATACGGATTTACAATGAAGCACCAAACAAAATTGATACAGGCATGGCTATTCAAATGCAGAGTTATGTAAACAGGCAGAATAGGGCGCTGCGGTCGGCAACGCGTGTGTGAAATGACAAGTGTATGGTGCAGTTGTTATATCGTTTACTGCTGCTACAATGGCAGTTTATCAAGATTTAAGTGACTTTGAACGTCGTGTTAAGGCTGGCGCAAGAGCGATGGGAGAAGGCATCTCCTAGGTACTGATGAAGTGGGGATTTTCCCTTATGACCATTTCATGAGTGTACCGTGAATGTAACGAATACGGTATAAAATCAAATGTCAGACATCACGGCTGTGGGAAAATGATCCTGAAAGAATGGGACCAACAACAACTGAAATGAATCGTTCAACGTGACGTAAGTGCAACCCTTCCACAAAGTGCTGCAGATTTCATTGCCGGGCCATCAACAAGCTTCAGTGTGCGACCCTTCAACGAAACATCATCGATATGGGCTTTCGGAGCCGAAGGCCCACTCGTGTACGCTTGATAATTCTCGACACATAGCTTTACGCCTCGCCTGAGCCCGTCAACACCGACCTTGGACTTTTGATAACTGGAAATATGTTGCCTGGTCGGACGAGTCTCGTTTGACATTGTATCGAGCAGATGGACGTGTATGTGTATGGAGACAACCTCATGAATGCATAGGCCCTGCATGTCAGCTGGGGTGTGTTTAAGCTGGTGGATGATCTGTAACGGTGTGGGGCGTGTGCAGTTGGAGTGATATGGAACCCCTGATACGTCTAGATACGACTCTGACAGCTGACACGTAAGTATCCTGTCTGATGACCTCCATCCATTGATTTCCATTGTGCATTCAGGCGGACTTGGGCAATTCCAGAAGGGCAATGCGACACCCCACACGACCAGAATTCTACAGAGTGGATCCAGGAACACACATCCAAGTTTAAACAGTTCCACTGGCCACCAGACTTCCAAGATAAGAACATTACTGAGCATATCTGGGGTGTTCTTCAGATGAGCTCTCCACCTCCTCGTACTCATACGGATTTATCGACAGCCCTACACGGTCATAGTGTGAGTTACCCCCAGCACGACTTCAGACGTCATTCTAATCGATTCCACATCGTTTGCGGCACTTGTGCATGCTCGCGGAGGCCATACACGATATTAGGCAGGTGTACCAGTTTCTTTAGATCTTCAGTGTAGAAACATGTAATTAGGTTCAAATAACTTACGGGTTTGCTGCCGGGTGACGTCGTCGGACACCGCCGATATTTCGACATTGAACATAAGCGTCACACACGCTTACAACAGCCGAGCAAATCCGCTATTGCAGAACATTGCCTTGACACCGGTCATCCTATGGAATACAACAACACGGAGATTCTGGCTTGCACGTCAAACTATTGGGATAGTGTTACTAAGGAAGATGTTGAAATCAGACTATCAAGCAACCTTATTAACAGAGATGGTGGATTTTGCTTAAATGCTGATTGGAATCCGGCTCTGTCTCTGCTCAAAAAACAGAGGGACAAAATTAGTGCTACCTCACCTGTTGATTAATAGTTGTTGTTGTTGTGGTCTTCAGTCCTGAGACTGGTTTGATGCAGCTCTCCATGCTACTCTATCCTGTGCAAGCTTTTTCATCTCCCAGTACCTACTGCAACCTACATCCTTCTGAATCTGCTTAGTGTATTCATCTCTTGGTCTCCCCCTACGATTTTTACCCTCCACGCTGCCCTCTAATGCTAAATTGGTGATCCCTTGATGCCTCAGAACATGTCCTACCAACCGATCCCTTCTTCTGGTCAAGTTGTGCCACAAACTTCTCTTCTCCCCAATCCTATTCAATACTTCCTCATTAGTTATGTGATCTACCCATCTAATCTTCAGCATTCTTCTGTAGCACCACATTTCGAAAGCTTCTATTCTCTTCTTGTCCAAACTATTTATTGTCCATGTTTCACTTCCATACATGGCTACACTCCATACGAATACTTTCAGAAATGACTTCCTGACACTTAAAACAATACTGGATGTTAACAAATTTCTCTTCTTCAGAAACGCTTTCCTTGCCATTGCCAGCCTACATATTATATCCTCTCTACTTCGACCATCATCAGTTATTTTGCTCCCCAAATAGCAAAACTCCTTTACTACTTTAAGTGCCTCATTTCCTAATCTAATTCCCTCAGCATCACCCGACTTAATTAGACTACATTCCATTATCCTTGTTTTGCTTTTATTGATGTTCATCTTATAGTCTCCTTTCAAGACACTGTCCATTCCATTCAACTGCTCTTCCAAGTCCTTTGTTGTCTCTGACAGAATTACAATCTCATCGGCGAACCTCAAAGTTTTTATTTCTTCTCCATGAATTTTAATACCTATTCCGAATTTTTCTTTTGTTTCCTTTACTGCTTGCTCAATATACAGATTGAACAACATCGGGGAGAGGCTACAACCCTGTCTTACTCCCTTCCCAACCACTGCTTCCCTTTCATGTCCCTCGACTCTTATAACTGCCATCTGGTTTCTGTACAAATGGTAAATAGCCTTTCGCTATCTGTATTTTACCCCTGCCACCTTTAGAATTTGAAAGAGAGTATTCCAGTCAACATTGTCAAAAGCTTTCTCTAAGTCTACAAATGCTAGAAACGTAGGTTTGCCTTTCCGTAATCTTTCTTGTAAGATAAGTCGTAAGGTCATTATTGCCTCACGTGTTCCAGTGTTTCTACGGAATCCAAACTGATCTTCCCCGAGGTTGGCTTCTACTAGTTTTTCCATTCGTCTGTAAAGAATTCATGTTAGTATTTTGCAGCTGTGACTTATTAAACTGATAGTTCAACCATCGATATTTCAGATGTTGGTTACCTTTGGTTGTGTTGACACTTGTTCTGTGTGTGGTATCATCCTTGTTTTCCCTCTATGAACCGACGTATTAAATTTGCTTGCGCATTTTTTCTTCCTTGCATTTGTGCTTTGAGAATGGCAGGGTGTGCTCCTGTCGAAATATCGGCGGTCTCCGACGACGTCACCCGGCAGCAAACCCGTAAGTTATTTGAACATTCGATTCGCCGGGAAAAGTTAAGGTTTCACATTGTTTACCTCTACGGGGAGGAAATGTATCGTTGCCTGCGGAGGTTGGATAAACTTCGCAGCAGTAGAGTAAGGATGGAATGTGCATTATCGTTTTTATTGAAGTGTCGAAATCATAGTGTGGTTCCAACGTTTGCTAAGGTTGTGCATCATATTAATTCTCCTGCCGCCAATCGCATCAAGCAACGTGCTCGGTTTCGCTCTTGTTCGTGAAAGGATCCACTACACTCGCCGTCAATTAGATTTTGTTTCTAAGGAATTATTTCAGCGCCATTTAATGAAGGCGTCTAATGTTTCTGAATTTTCTTGGGATTGGGTGGACGGTGCCTCTTGGTCGCAGTCTGACTGGGAATTTCAATCTGTAACTGCTCGTCATTCGGCGAAGTTTGAACGTTTCCATGGCTCAGTGTCTAATTCTAATTATCGACGTTCTGTGATCAATCTCACGGAGAAAACGTTTGACGACGCAGCTTTGTCTGTGTTGGGGAAAGGTTTGAACTTCGCACCGATGCATAAGAGTTTGCCAGTCGTGGATTTTATTAGTTCTATAGAACAGGCTGTTTACAAACTACCTTCCGAGGCTGCGGAAGAGGTTAGGAGGGAAGCTTGTCGTGTGTTGACTGGGGCCCGTCCACCAAAGTGTAACATTACAGCAGCTGAGGCGGCTGCTTTTCGTTCACTTAGAATGGATCCTGATATTGTTATTTTACCTGCGAACAAGGATAACGTCACCGTTTTGTTGAACAAGCACGATTACATTCAAAAGATGCGGTGTCTACTTTCTGATTCGGCGTATCGCAAAATCGGTGCTAACCCTACTAAGAGTGTTGAGAGAAAGACAAATAGCCTCCTGAAGAAAAGTACTTTGTCACAGGAGACTATCAAGAGTTAATTCTTACTGTGCTGTACCACATGGATCATATGGCCTCCCTAAGGTCCATAAAGAGGCTGTCTCGTTGAGGCCTATTGTTTCTACTATTGGTGCTCCGACTTATCGTGTAGCCAAACATCTTGCTAGTTTGTTGAGCCCACTAGTAGGTAGGTGTCAACACCACATTAAGAACTCTGCAGATTTCTTACGTCGATTGCAGGGATTGCGTTTAATGACTGTGATATTTTAGTCCGTTTTGGTTTCTCTTTTCACTCGCGTTCCTCTCTCGGATTCGTTGCAGCTGATTGGGGTTAAGTCTGGTGTCGAATTAACAAATTTGCTTCGACATGTGCTGACTTCCACTTACTTTTTATTCAATGGTCAGTACTACGAACAGACTGATTGAGTTGCAGTGGGAAGCCCGTTGTCACCTATTGTGGCCAATTTGTTTATGGAGGACTTTGAGGAACGTGCATTGGAGTCAGCGATCTTGAAACCTGCGTGTTTTTTTCAGATATGTAGATTATACTTTTGTTGTGTGGCCTCATGGTAGTGAGAATTTAAACCGGTTTTTGGAACATTTGAATTCAATCCACCCGAATAATTAGTTCACTATGGGGGTGGAAAAGAATGGATGCCTTCCCTTCCTTGATGTGTTGGTCAAAAGGAAGACTGATGGTACGTTGGGACATTCTGTTTATAGGAAGCCCACCCACACTGACTTGTATCTGCGAGCTGATAGTTTTCACCATCCAGCTCAGCGTGAAGGAGTACTTCGCACCTTGGTTCACAGGGCCCACGTTATCTCAAACCCTGAAAGTTTGGCAGCTGAGCTAGCAAATCTCGAAGTCACCTTTCGTCAGAATGGTTATAGTGAGAGGCAGATCAAACGTGCGTTGCGCCATCAGCCTTCTGTGCAACGGGTGAGTGACAATAGCAAAGAAGTGGCACCTAAGTCTACGGCCTTTTTGCCTTATGCAGGAAGCATTTCCAACAGGATTGGCCGCATTTTACGGAAATATGATGTGAAATATGTTTTTCGACCACCTTCCAAGATTAAGGCCCTGATGGCGTCCGTAAAAGATGATCTTGGTTTGCGTAAGGCTGGGGTCTATCGTATTCCTTGCAGTTGTGGCATGTCATATATTGGTCAGACAATCAGGACTGTGGAAGACCTGTGTATTGAACATAAGCGTCACACACGCTTACAACAGCCGAGCAAATCCGCTATTGCAGAACATTGCCTTGACACCGGTCATCCTATGGAATACAACAACACGGAGATTCTGGCTTGCACGTCAAACTATTGGGATAGTGTTATTAAGGAAGCTGTTGAAATCAGATTATCAAGCAACCTTATTAACAGAGATGGTGGATTTTGCTTAAATGCTGATTGGAATCCGGCTCTGTCTCTCCTCAAAAAACAGAGGGACAAAATTAGTGCTACCTCACCTGTTGATTAATAGTAACCATCGATACTTCTGATGTTGGTTACCTTTGGTTGTGTTGACACTTGTTCTGTGTGTGGTATCATCCTTGTTTCTCCTCTATGAACCGACGTATTAAATTTGCTTGCACATTTTTTCTTCCTTGCATTTGTGCCTTGAGAATGGCAGGGTGTGCTCCTGTCGAAATATCGGCGGTGTCCGACGACGTCACCCGGCAGCAAACCCGTAAGTTATTTGAACATTTGATTCGCCGGGAAAAGTTAAGGTCTGTAATTAGGTTATTGCAGATTCCGAATGTGAAATAATGTGTGTGACGTCATGCGTCGAAGGTGGCTGATTTTATAACCATCTGTTTTAGGAGCTGTGTCCGACCTATTAGCTGAGTGGTCGGCGCGTCTGACTGCCATGTAGCAAGCCAGCGGGCCACGTTCGATTCCAGTTGGGATCAGAGTTTTCGTCACTGGGGGACTAGGTGCAATGTTTCCGCATCATAATCGACACGCAGGTCGCCCAGTGTGGTCAACTGAAAGGGCTTGCACTTCGGCGGCCGATTTTGCCAGTTGGGGACAACGGGCCATCAATGTCATTCGATCATTTTCATTTCATTTTGAGGGGCTTTAATGGCAGAACGCTAGTGAGAACTTGCAAAATACGAGTAAGGTTCCTGATCTTGCCTCAACTGTAGAAGAAAACCTAAATTTTCTATTTATACAATTGGAAAGTCATGCGATCCAAACTGGTGCCGGAGACAGGGAATTGTGACCTATTGTTCTGAATGCCTTGCCTGAAAATTACTTTGAGCAGATAGTTACAAAACTGGTTTGTGAGGGAAATGTCTTATAGCTTCTAGCAACAGAGCCGAACTTCTGGTGCCCCCAGGGCATCAGCATTCGTTTGCTGAGTATGGGCTTGGCGAACCCGGGGTCCTGAGCTGGTGACTGGTCAGCGCCACCAGTCTCCTGTCACCATAACCCCTGGACATGCTTCAGCGACCACTGTATGGCGCGGCGGTGGCAAGTTGTGTGCTGTGGGGAATGGTAATCTTGGCTTGACCGCCTGGATTGCGAGGAAGGTCAACCTCTATGAAAACCCCTCAATCTTACGGTGTGCTGCGCGCCTATAAGATGCATGCCTGTTGGGGTGGAACAGTCGGGAGCGTGCAACCTCTGGGGCACCTGCCGCACCCCAGTTGTATAAGGCTTACTCAGGCACACGGGGCTCTGTCTGAGCGGACCTTTAGTTCCCTAGCTGCTCGTGGGACCGCAATGGACCCTTCGACCTCTACGTTTCCCCCTACCTGTGGGTTGGATGGGCCGCTGGTAGGAAAACACACCCTATCGAAAAAGCGACTTGTCAAACGGAAGGAGGGTAGCTTTGAGAGGGTTTCTCTCTTTTACTTCCACAAGGGTCTTGAAAGAATTGCAGGAACACTGAAATCTGTGAAGCGACTGCACAATGGGACTCTATTAGTTGAGACTTCTCGTTCCCATCAAGTCGCCTCTCTTCAGAAAGCAACCTGTCTCGGAGAGTATGCTATCGTGACCGAGCTCCAGTCCACTTTGAACTATAGTAAGGGTGTTGTGACATGTAGGGACTTGGTGGATATCCCAAAAGACGAGTTGAAATCTGAGTGGGCTGACGAAGGTATTGTTGATGTGCAGCATATTATGAAACGAGTTGATGGGGACCTAGGCAAATCCGACTCGTTTATTCTCACGTTCAAGTGCCAGAGTCTCCCAGAGCACGTTAAAGCAGGTTTCTTACGTTTGCCAGTACGGCCATATTTCCCCAACCCAATGCGCTGTTTTAAATGTCAGCGCTTTGGGCATATTACGTTGGGGTGCAATGGGATAGCCACTTGAGGTAAATGTGGTCAGCCTGCCCGTGAAGAAGCCGGTTGTTCATCGCCTGTGAAGTGCGTGAATTGCTCTGGGAGTCACCCTGTCTGGAGCTGGGTCTGCCCCATCAATCTCAAGGAACGGAAGATACAGGAGATCAAAACATCTAAGCGCATCCCCTATGGTGAGGCCAAGAAGCTCTTTAAGGCCATGCAGCCTCCTGTGTTTACAACATCTTACGCTTCCACTCTGAAGAAACCGGTACAGTTGGCCACTGTTGCTACACAAACGGAGGTTGCTAGTGTCAGCACCAATACCTGCGTTTGCCAGTGCACTTGTGCTGCTGCGGTTGTTTTGCAACCTGCAGCTCTCCCCAAAACGTCGGACAAGGCCGTGGTTGCTGACATTGGCGTACTTCCTGCCCCTCCCCATTGGTTGCTGCTGACCTCCATTCTAGTGTTCACTTCCCCCTTCGGATTCGCCTCCTGGATGAGGCTGTGTCATTACCAGTGCCGCCCAGTTGGCACCTCTGCAGAGCTGACTGTACACTTTTCAGCCATCTGGCTGTTTTGGAACACCGTGCCAGCGTCCACGAATGGATCGACCATGTTAAAGCCGTGATCTCCCATGCTGCTGAATTGTCGATCCCACGGTCCTCAGGTGATCCCAAGAGGCGTCCTGTCCCTTGGTGGACCACTGAGCGCCGCTCAGCCATCCGAGCCCGCCGTGCAGCTCTGCGCCGCTTCAAGTGCCGTCCCTCAGCTGACAATCTTACGACCTTTCGGGTGGCAAGGCCCAAGACGCGGCGAGTGATTAAAGAGAGCAAAGACGGTCATGGCAATCGTTCTTGAACTCCATCTCCCGCTCCACTAGTTCTACGAAAGTATGGGAAGCCATCAGGAGGATTTCAGGGAAACGCAGCCAAATACCTGTCTCAGCATTGTTGCATCAGGGATGTCTCCTCACGGCGCAGAGAGACATTGGCCAGACACTCGCCATGCATTTTGCGGAATCTACCGCCACTATTAACTGTGATGCATATTTCTGCCGCTACCGCACTGCCATCGAGAGGGGTCACTTGGACTTCCGGTCTCCAAATTCTGAACTCTACAACGGCCGCTTCACAATGTGGGAACTGGATTCAGTTTTGTCTGTGGCTCATGATACTGAGCACAGTCATGATCAAATCCGGTACAGCATGCTGCAGCACTTGTTGCTGCCATCCAAGGGAGTTCTCCTGAATTGTTTTAATATGATATGGTTATCCGGAACGTTCCCTGACTCGTGGAGAGAGGCGATTTTAATTCCCGTCCCCAAACTGGTGAAGGACCGAACGCATCCCAGTAGTTATTGAAGTATTGCTTTGACGAGCTGTGTCGGGAAGACGTTGGATCGCCTGGTTTGGCTGGTCGAGACCAGGCAGCTCCTTAGCCACTCTCAGTGTGGCTTTCGGAGATGTCGTTCCACTATAGACAACCCGACCCTGCTTGGGGCGACCATCCAGCATGCCTTCCTATGTAACCAGAATTGTCTAGGTATATCCTTTGACATTAATAAGGCGTATGACACTTGTCACTGCTAGTCAGAAGTTGCAGCTTACGATAAAGCGATTACAGGCATGGACTGCAAAGACAGGTTTTACCTTTTCTGAAGACAAATGTGTGTGAGTTCATTTCAATCGTTCTCGACGTCGTTTTACCTCCCCTGGATTGCGTCTGAGTGACACCGTTGTTCCTTTTAGCGACACTGTGAGGTTCATGGGCCTCACTTTTGATCCCAAGTGGTCATGGTTGCCGCACCTTAAAGACCTCAAGGTTCGGGCCCTGAAGGCGCTGAATATTTTGAAGTGTCTGAGCCAGCGGTCCCGGGGAGCAGATCGGCGCGTCTGCAGCAGTTTTATAGGACTTTCGTCCGATCGAGTCTTGACTATGGATGCACCGTGCATGGGTCATCGAGGCCTTCGTATCTGAAGATTCTTGACGCAGTACACCATAAGGGTATCAGGCTGGCCGCTGGTGCCTTCCGTACCAGTCCCATCCCCAGCCTGTGTACTGAGGCAGGGGAACCACCGCTCGCCATCCGGCGGATACTCCTCATGGTGCGACGGGTGTGTCAATTCCTTGCCTGTCCTACCTCCTCTGGGTACCCTAACGTTGCCCGATCGCGTATGGAACGTCTGTTTTCCGGTCGTCCCAGGCCAATGAGACCATTGGTCAGAGTACCGGAGGAGCTGTACTCTTGCGTTTGTTATTACCTCCTTATTTTACGATATTTTAAACCAGCATCCCGACCATGTCCCCGTATTTACGGATGGCTCTAAACAGGTGACTCTGTTGGTTGTGCTGTTGTTTTCCCTGATCGAGTCGTCAAGTTACGGTTTCCTGCGGCGTCTACCATCTTTGATGCCGAATTGTTTGCGATCTTGCGGGCATTGGAGCAGATGAGATGTGTTCCCAATCTTCAGTTTCTCATCTGTTCTGACTCCCTGAGTGCCCTTCAGACCATGCAACACTTGTACCCAGCGGATACGGTCGTCCAGAGCATCCATGATGCTCTACTCCACCTGCAACGTCAGGGGAAGGAGGTTTCTTTCTGCTGGGTGCCGGGGCACGTGGTTATTAGGGGAAACGAACTGGCGGATGTGGCTGCCAAAGATGCACGTTCCCTCCCTCACGTTGTTGAATGTGCCGTCCCCCTCAATGCTGTAACCTCGCTTTTGCGTTTTCGTGTTATGCGTCAATGGGAAGAGGAGTGGCTGGCAGTCGGTGAAAATAAGCTGCGTCTGGTCAAGGCCACCACGCGTCCATGGCGTACGTCCTACCAGTCATGCAGGCGGGATGAGGTTCTCCTCACTCGCTTCCTCATCGTGCACAGTCCCTTAACGCACGATTTTTTACTCCGGCGGGAGGACCCCCCAGTCTGCAGTGCTTGTGGCGTCCAGATTATTTTCCGCCACATTTTACTTGACTGTCTTTAATTCTCTGACCAGAGGGCAGTGGTTTCCTTGCCACCGGATTTGCCCTCTATCTTGCAAGACGACGCCACCACTGTGGTTAAGGTCTTACGGTTTTGTGTCCTGTCCAATGTGTTGCCTCGGATTTTAGGGAGAGGAATTTAATGTGAAGCTTGGCGACTGGCTCACCCTGATTTTAGGTAAGAGGTCCACCAGTCACGATTACCTACTCGTTTCACTTCGATTTATGTTCTCTTTTCCTTGTGTTTCCTTTCCTGTTGTAGTGCGTTTCTTCTCCTCTTGTTTTGCCTCTGTATGCGAGGATTTGGAACTGTGTCAGGTCTGTGTCTTTTAGCCGTTCTCCTTGTTCGCTGTCCGTCTTCGTCCCTTCACCGCATGTGTTCCTGTTTCTAAACATTTGGGCGCTGATGATCACTCTGTTTAGCACCCGAAAACCTCAAACTACACACACACACACACACATACACACACACACACCGGACGTCTGGTATCAATTAGCGTAGAAGAGTGAATGAGTGATCATAAAGCCGACAGCGTCGATGCCTACGAGTGTTATGACGAACTTCGAGAAAGATGGGAAAATACTTGTACATACCAACTGTGGCACGATATAGATCACACTTCACCTGAGTAGTTGCTCTCAAATGTTCAGCTCTGAGGAAGACGGTGAGTAAAAATGCATAAAATTCATAAGCGTTGTTCAGTACATCTTAGACCAGTATATTCCGAACAAGGTGTTAAGAGGTCGCTCAGTAATCGTGTTGGAAGGTTGATATGAAACCAAAGAGACTTTCATCGCGGATTTAAGCGAATTCAATGCCTATTTGACAAAGAAAAGCTGGCTGAAGCGTGAGGAGAGCATTAAGAAAAGCGTTCATAGAATCTGAAAGGAAAATTTTGTCAACTGATAGACGAAAGGCCCTCAGAAGTAATGGTCTCACATAAGGAAGGTAAAGTCATTTATTCAGTCACTACATGATTGTACTGACAATGAAATGGAATAAGGTGACATACTGAATTCGGTGTTACGACACTGATTCATCGCGGAATTTCGTTTCAAGGTTCCTGCTTTCAATTCTGGCACAAATGTTCAAATGGCATACACCGAGATAAGCGATCGAGTACAAGACAATGAACTAATTTAAGTAAGTAGTGGAAAATTATCTGTGCCGTGTGAGGTTCGACAAAGGTTTTTCGAAAACACTTGAGCCGCTTGTAGTAGTTGTTTATGGTATGTCGTTGGAGCAACGAAGAGTATCAGCCATTTACCGAAAGCACCGCTCATTGCCGCGCTCAGGAGAGACGCACGTAATTACAGGTCTGTGTCGCAGACACCTGTCTGCTGTAGAATTGAAGGCATGAGAATGATAAGTAGATGCAGACCAATTTTTTGGAATTTGAGTTGTTAGCACAAAATACAATTAGAATGCATGCTCCAGCTACTGATGTGTGAATGGTACTAAAGTACCTCCCACAGAAGGCGCTAGAGGGGTCTGCAAGTTATGACCTCTAGAAATTCACTTTCCATTGAGAATGAGAAGTGCACACAAGACATGCAAAATCATTTTCTCACTCTGAATGTGATAGTTATCCCACGATGAATAATTATACCTCTGATGAAAGGGTTTATTATCCTAGTTATGTTGTGACAGATTCTAGTGCCAGTGGTGTTAACGTGGTTCAAGAATCTTGTAAGAAATGCAAGAAAAGACCTGAGGATATAAAGAAAATAACTCTCGACAGTTTTAATAACTTGAAAGTAAAGAATATACAGAACGCATATCTATTTTGTTTGATATCAGTGCAGCCTGTTACAAGTTATGTATAATATATATTGTTATTTAATTATTTTGTTATGGAGATTTACCAATGAAAAGTGTTTATGTATTGTATAAATGAAGAAATCTTCATTTTAATATTTCAGGAGACGTCCTTATTTAATACAGGGAAAGAATGAAGTAAAACAGTGCAACCAAACCGAGTCTTCATGTACTCCAAAGCGCGGAAAGTATTCATTTTGTTACAAGGCTAATACCTGAAAATATTCCATTCTATTTTTGTTGATCAGTAAACATCTTAGCACTCGGTTCCCGGTAGGCGCTTGCTAAGACTTCGAGCGTCATACGTGTAAATAATTCCCGTGAAACCTATGTAAATTTACGTTTGTTTCGCTGGTTGACTTCATATTCCACATAAGAGAAGTTGTACTTTGATCCCATAGTTAGTTCTCATTTCATTGCTTTCGTGTACGCTGTATTATGAATATTAATAAAGTTCCATGTGATTTACGCAGCTGCTTTTATTTTGTGTTATTGTATTACTTTCTATATAAAAATGAGTGTAGTGCAGCCTGCGCTGGGGCTGGCCACTACAGTCCTGTTTTAATAACATTATTCAATTTTTTACGCTATTTTCACATAGTTTTGTTACAAAATAAGTTTTGGTCAAAACATGATTACGATCAAAACCAGTGCACAAACTCAAATATTATTTTCCCAAAACAAACTGATACGAGCTCACATGTTTACACATCAGTATTTTCGTGAGTACCTTGGCACTAACCTCCATTCTTTATAATACAGTTCTACATTGTTTTATTTATTTATTCATTTACCTATTGTAGGTTCATGTTGGTGCAAAGGAAGTAGTTGTTTGTAAACAAGCATTCTCTGGTCTTCATGATATAAAAAAGGGTGGGATCGACAGACTAGCGCAGCATAGCATTCACAGTGCTTTCCCGCCTAGGGATCAGTGAGGTCTCTCTGAAAATTCAGGATCTAGTAAGAAACATCAGTCTCTCATAGCTCAAGTGGAGCATCACATAAGGACTTTCCCATTCCAATCATCACATTATTCTAGAAATACTTCCAAAAAAATATTTAAGTTCAGAGTTGACAGTAAAGAAGACGCATCTCCTTTGTTTGGAGGAATATGAACCTCTAAACTTTTAAAAATTAAGACTGTCAGTAAAGTTAAGGTAAAACCAAGCGCTAGTTATGAGTAATACAACGACAATTTTCGCACATGATTCAATCTGTAATTTGGAGCACTAAGGTCAGACACACGCCCAAAGTGTGATTCCCTGAAAATTGACATCGAGACTGAAAGAGATGAATCAAAGATAATGCTATTTATGCACTGGCATGATCTACATTTGGCTAAAGGTGATGGCGTTTATAAGGACCTGAAAGAAATATCTGAATTAACCAAATTAGATAATTCTATGGAGGTTTTGTGTTTTGGCTTCCAGCAGAATCTTCCTTTGCCAGTGATTCCAACAGGAGACTTATTTTACTGTCATCAAGTATGGGTTTATAACTAGTGTACGTATTCTTGATCCATTAATGAGGGCAAGATGTACATGTACGATGAAGTGATGGGAAACAAAAGCTGTAATGAGGCAACCTTATTTTTGAAACATCATATCGATAACTTTGTACCTCCAGAGGAACAAACTTTCTGTCTCTAGTTACAACTGTAGAGTTCAGAATAAGAATCTAGTCATGGTGTAGTTTGTGCCTACGTTAACTGTAAGTGGAAAATTGGACAAAATAATATATCACTGTCCGGAATGTGACCATTCATTCTTTCCATGTGACAGGGTGTTAGTACTTATTGAGAAATTAAAGAGAAAGAATGAGGCTGTCTTCATTCCAGAAAATTGGTCTTCTCTAGTAAGGAGCGTGTCAAAGAAATTTGAAGCTGTCCTTGTGAATCAAGATCTCATTAAGTATTTCAAGGCCCAGCTGTCACCGTTTTTAGGAAGTCTATCAAAAATGATAAACACCCATTCACAATAGAATGTTTGTAATTCAGGAGATAGTATTTCAGTGTCTGAAGTGAAGACAAACACTTTGACATATCAGCTATTGAATTAACAGGGCTTGATATTACCAAGAAATTAATCATTTTGTGTGTGTATAGATCTCCCAGTGGTAGTGTGGACACTTTTTTCAATAAAGTAGCAGAAGTTCTAGATAAAGTCTCAAGTACAAAGGTCAACATAATTCTGTGTGGGGGCGTTAACATCAACACCAATATCGTAAATGAATCCAGCAGCACCCTCATAAATATCCTTCAAAGCTTTGGCATGTCCCTATTGGTTAACAGTGTAACAAGGCTTACTACAATGACTGCATCAGTAAATGAAAATGTTACCACAAGTATGGACAGGGAAAAATGTGATGTAGCTGTAAATGATCTTGGACTATCAGCCCATCTCTGTCAAATAACAACAGTGAAATCAGGCATTGAATAATTCCTTAAACTAAAAGCCTACAAACGACATCTATCAGATATCAAAATCAAAGATTTTTGAAAAGAACTAGCAAATCATAGCTGGGATGAAGTGTCTATAGGAGCCAACGTGAATATGAATTCCCTAAATTCTCCACATTTTTTAAACTGAACTTCGAAAAGGCATTTCCAAAAGTATGCGTGTCTGTATCAACATCTCACAAAACAGATGGATAATAGGTAGGTATTAAGAAGTCCTTCCAAACACGTAAATACCTCAGTTCCATGAAAAAGAGTCATACATTCGAAAAGATCTATAGGAACGTGCTGATTGCGAAAAAAAGCCATTTAACGACAAAATAATACCTAATGTAGAGAATAGAAGCGAAGCTGTCTGGGATGTCACAAAAAAGGAAATGGAGAGAGGCAAACAAATGCACAGGAGGGGGGTAAGATGATCCACAACGCTTGGCAAACTATATAAACGATCATTTTACAAGTATTGCAGAGAAGTTAAAGCAAAAATTCCCTAAAACAAATATAGCACCTGTAAATAATATTGCGCTAAATACAATTATGTTACTTCCCACTACAGAGAATGAAGTCAAAAAACTGTTCAAAAACTAGAAAATAAGACGCCAGTAGGCTTCGATGAAGTACCAGTGTGTGTACTGAAACAATGCATAGAGATTATACAAGATCCCTTAAGAAATATAATAAATGAATCCTTTACATCACTGACACTTCCAGAGCAGTTAAAACAGGCAAGAGTGGTACTTTTGCTTAAGAAAGGTAATGCAGAAGACATAAAAAATTACTGGCCCATTTCCCTGCTGTCATCATTCTCAAAAGTAATAGAAGCAGTTATGAAATACAGATTAATGAATTACGTGAATAAATAAAATGTTTTAAGTGAATCACAGCTGGGTTTCCCAGTGGCAAAAATGCGGAATCGGTCATAGCAAAATACACAAAAGTTGTACTTGGTTCTCTTGATAAAGATGATTGTGCCACAGGCATATTTTTGGATCTTTCTAAGGCATCTGATACAGTCGACCACAAGCCCCTATTAAATAAATTAGAAGCATTAGGAATAAGAGGGGTAGCTAATGACTGGTTTCGATCATACCTAGCAAATAGCATACAGGGAGTAGAGATAACCGATACTTCAAATAGATCTAAACATTTAGTAAAACACCTATCAGAACCAAAATACATTAACATAGGGGTTCCACAAGGTAGCATACTAAGACAAATACTATTCCTGATATATAACAATAACTTTTCCCATAACGTTACTCATGGTGAAAAAATTCTCTTCGCTAATGACAGAAATTTTATAGTCACTGAGGAAACAAGAGAACTCCTTGCAGGGAAAGCAAATGAAGCTCTCAAGGAAATTTACGATTGGTCAATGAGCAATAAAGTGAGACTGAACATAAAGAAAAGTAATGCCTTGACTTACAGTTTGAAGAGGGAAAATGACAATGTTAAATTAAATGTAGTTCGCTCCTCTATGGACCATGTAACGATGCAGAATTTCTAGGAATGAATATTGATTCTCAGTTGAAGTGGTGTGAACACACAAAGGTAGTTGCAAACAGAATGTCATCAGTATGTTATGCCTTTAGAATCTTACCATCAGTGTGTAACATGCAGTGTCTTTTACTTACATACTATTCATATGTACACTCAGTTCTTAGCTATGGCATTCTATTTTGGGGAACAAATGCACAAAATATGAGCCTAATTTTCAAACTCCAGAAAAGAGCCATCAGAATAATAACCAACAACTGTAGTCGAGCTCATTGTAAAAATCTGTTCAAAACACTGGGTATTTTAACTGCTCTGTGTGAATAGATTTACCAGTCAGTTGTACACATAAAAAATACCATTGCTAATTACTGCATCACCACTGTGTGTATGTTTGTTTGTGTAGTGAGTCAAGTGTTATGAAACAATGTTTATATAGTGTGTGCAGTGACCGATAGTGATACATGAGTGAACACTGTGGCATTACGTTATATAATAAGTAATTTGTGAAAATATACTATTATACACCAAGAGTAAATCTAATGATTGTCTCTAACTAAAAGTCTGTAAAGGTATGTGTATATGAATTAGCTTACTTTAAATTGGTCTAAACTTGTAAATACTTTGACATGTCCTATATCCCTGTAAAAAGAGATCTACTGATGAATAAAGCTGCTATTACTGCTACTACTACAACAAATAAAGTATTAAAAAGTTTGTGAAATATTTCGAATTTTATCTGATAAGCAATTTTAGCCACACATTTTTGCGTCGTTAAGATACCAGCAGTCAATAGCTCTACAAAGATGTTAACATGGTATACACGAGTTCCCTTAAGAGCTAATTAAGCAGACCAGTTATCTCACATCAATAAAATAGGATGAACAATAGTAAGTAGATCTGATATTACTCTGTGGCCTCTTCATTTATACGTTGGCTACTACATCGTTGATCACTGTATTGGGAATTTTAAGGGCTCATCTGCACGCGAAAGCAGTAATATACGTTTTCGCGCTGTCAAAGACATATTATTTATAAAATGAACACATAGCCGGAAACCGAAGTCGAAACCTCGATTGTGTGATGGTACTCCCCTCCCCAGTGTTTGTGAATGAGAAGGATCTTGCTCCAACATTCTGCGTTTAATTCCGTAGCTCTGCATAACATCACTTGGACGGAAGACATGTGACATTGTTGTCGGTGATTCGCTGGTCGCCGTTAACAACACAATCATGGGACTAAGTGTGATACTTGTTCTACTCAGCGATCTGCTATCGGCAGGTATTTATCATTCACGAAACCTGTACCTACAATACGACTGTTAAACAACACAAATGCATATGAAAAGTTTCAGCTGTACAGTAAGTGCAACCTTTTAACAGTGATTAACATGCTAACGACAAATCCAACGTTGTCCAAGCTGTAGAAGAAAGATCGATGTTACGTGGCAAGGTAGTGTGCAAAGTGGCTTGTGCAGCTAGTTTGTAGTATTGTGCAATAATGAAAGGTGGCAAAAGAAAATAGTTGATGAATAGCTGCCACGATTGCTTTTCATGTTGTTATGTTAAGTGACGCCCAGAAGAATGAAAGTGGGCGTGACGATTAGAAGGTCAGAAATGAGAGTGTCGATATAAAAAGACGTCAGAATTTGCTTTCAATGAAAGAAAAAGAGGTTGAGAGTACCTTAAAGTATCGTCGAATACGGTTCTACTCCGAAAAGTAATTGTTAGAAAACCGTTGTGTACAAAAGTTGGAATAAAAAGTATGAGACGGGAATGAAAATAAAATATTTTCTCCTGTCAAGAAAAAGAATTACGAAAGTGCTACATCTGATTGTTTTCTTGACTAATTATATAAATATTTTATCAGTCTGCTGTCCTTCCCTGGTAAGTCACGTGTTGTATGGATCACGTTCATGACATATATCATGAGGAGGATCTTGGGAACAGAACTATCATTGAAATTATAGGGTGTCCCTTACAAGAATCGCTAGGTGGATTTTCCCTGCTATTTCGACAGAATTTTGCAAATTCGATTTTGCTGTGTGTAGATGGAGTCGGCCCAAAGATATGCTGCTCAACACGTCTTTCCTACGATTCCCAGGGTCAACTGAGGGCGTCGGATGGTTACCCATTCCAAACAGAATGATTTCTGAAACGCGATTTTACGCGCCTATTAATAAAAGCCTTCTCCATTACTAATACAGTGTGGTATTCGTTTTATTTATATGTAATGACAGTGCATGAAACCATGAACAATGATCGGCACACCAGCAGGGACAGAGTTAACGAGACGGGGCAAGTCGGAGAGGGAAGATGAGGCGAACCATTGTTTATTGGTCTGAGAAGTGCCGTAAGACACTGGAGCTGACAGGGGACGAACCTGAGTCCTCTTCCCAGCACTCTGCACTCTGGAACACGACACACACACGCCTTCAGGAGTAACGAACGTGCTCTTGTGCTACCGAGGCTCTCCTGTGCTAGTGTCCTTTCCAGTTATTATTGCTGTAATTGATCTTTCTGACATAGTTCAGTAACACTACTTTTATTTATTTAGACATGTGTACTGATATCGCCAGGGAAACTGTCTTATCGGGAAATTAAAGGGAGGCACGCTTGTGCAGAAACTTTTTGGGCTGCAGTACCACGAGCCGGAGACACTGGGGATATTCCAAGTGCACCGAATGCTTTTAGTGGACGACATGGCCATTAGGCTGATATATTCTGAGTGGGAGTTGATCTTATTAAAGAGATTAACTTGCCAATGTGTGTTCTTTACTGGCAGACAATTCTAATGGCTAACTTTTAGTCTGTCTCGGATCTCGTTGCCCGATTCGGGTGATTTAAGCTTGCATTGTGCAGTTCACTGTGTTCCTTGGTTCAATGATTTGGAAATAATCATTAAAGGGACAGCAAGCATGGTTTGTTTAACTGGTTATTACATTAAATGATCATTCAATTAATCTATTTAGAAATGGACAACGCAAAGATGGGGGGGGCGGGGGGGGGGGGGGGGGGAAGGAGACATGCAAACAAAGAGCCTAGCTAATCGAGTGCATCCACACCACTATGAGACACGGTATACCACCCCATGGAATCTTTACTGCCACTAATTTCTGATTTCACATTACTACATTATGACTGGTCATTTCGGGATTACATTTATTGGGTACGAGACAGGGCGTGGAATTACTGTTCTATACAACTTAAAACTGGATCATAAATCTGTCCACGCTCGTGTTTGAATCGTGAATTCCAGCTATCGATTATACTCGGAAAACGATTAAAAAACGTGGTCGTTACGTAATCATAAATGTGATGATGCTGTAAAAAAACGGATTAGTGACGTTTGTATGACAAACTCATACTTCCGTTACATTAGAAAATTTCCTGACGGAGGCTATTACAGGTTCTGTCCATACTCTCACCCATCCGGAACCTGGGTGACGAAAAATATAGGAGCAACCGTAACGGTCAGTCTTCTCACTCGTGAAGGGAAGAGGAGGACATGCTACCAAACCCCCTATGTTTTCCCGCTAATAGTGCGTCTTTGCCGGCCTACCTACTAGAGTTAGCTTGGCACCAAAGCAAACAAAGCATGAATCTTTGCATTACGGCTGTCCTACTCAAGCAATCACACCCAAAACAAACATCTCTTCTGAAATTTAAAAGCAACGTAACAGGAACGGGAATAGGATTTACATTAATACATAATCAGGTAAGAACAGTGGCATCCACCTCTTCACCAGATGTTCTCGGTACCAGAGCAAATATTTACAGAGGCCAATCTCTCATTACTATTAAAGGAATACTGAATCCTTGAGATAACGTAATGGAGTGGAACAACCAGTTCCGTCTCACCACATCTTCCTCACGGTGAAAAATGGGCTGATTATGTCCTTGCAATGGAACGAGTGATTCATTCGTTTTTTTTCCTTTTTTGTTTGTCAACTAAAACGACAAGAATGGGTTGGCTAGCTTCAGGTACATACTTATTAATCTGAAATCAACTAGATCATAATAATTCTACATAAACACGTCCATTATGATTCAGTTTAGTCTACCACTGATATATAGACTTTTATCGTCATTCAATTTCCATACATTACGTACATCGAAATGAATTGATAACTAGTACTTCATTTTTCTAACTGCTTATGTGGAGTGCCCCATGTCATTTTCACTAGGATATACATTTCAGTTTATAGGGGGATATAGTATATAAATTGCACTCACTGGTGAATGACCAGCATGAAATTATACCTAGCATACTCCCTTAAGGATCATGTAATGAACATGTTACACTAATACAGTACCATAAGGCCACAATGGCTCAGTCCAAAGGATTCGATAATTTCTGAAAATGTTACAATACCATAAACTTCATATTCACAGCAAACTCCAGTCCTCTAAACTCAATATGTAACGACTAATGTAAGATACCGTTAATTCTTAATTATACCACGAGAACCGATAATTTCTGAAAAAGTTACAATCCCATAAGCTTCAAATTTACAACAGACTCCAGTTCTTTAAACTCAATATATAATGACTAATGTAAGATACCGTTAATTCCTTAATTATACCACGACAAACTCCTGTTCTGTGAACTCAGTATGTAATGACTAACATAACATCAATTAATTCGTTACTTATGATTCAGTACTCAAATATTAATGTAGTCATATTGAAAAATGACCAGCAACTAAGGACTACAGTTTCAGAATTAACTCATGATAAAAATAATATCTAATCTGTACATATGTCTGACATACACTGTCTTTAGTTCTGATTTATCACAACCATCAAAATGCAGTCACTTCATTACTGGCCAATAATCGATTACAAGATAACCTCCCTTGACTAAACATCATCGTTCAATAAGAGAAAACTCTGTCACTTCAAGTATGGCATTCCCAATGTCCAGAATCTGGCCAACAGAATTAACTATACATATTATGTTGCAGACACATGACATGTAAACTAGTTTAAGTGACTGCCATTATGGTTCAAAAGAAGAGATAAGTAACATTTAGTGGAACACAAATTATATTATCTTGTTAGGTTATACCAACTATATCAATAATATTAAGTTACACTAATTTGTAGACACATGACATGCAAACTAATCTTAACGACCATCATCATGGTTAAAAAGGAATTCATAACGCAAGAGATATATAACTCTTTGCAAAACACAAATTTATATTCAAACTATGATAAATCTCTCGCTCAGTTCAAGATTAATCTACAAATACAAATCACTGTTAAAATATTCAGCTAATTACAACTTGTCAGAGTACACAGCATCATTTTAAGTAATTTATTTCATATTTTATTCTACATTATTTACAAAGTACCGTATGACATTCGTTTTCCAAATACTCGTCATAACCGTTGTACAGATTCCCGGGGGAAGCATGGGTTATTTTTGTGGAGGATTTAGTACCAAAGGTACTTGGAAGAGATGGCTATCAAGGAACACTTCACCCTGTCTTCACAACACAGCAGGAATGGTATCACATCTTGCAGTCATATTTGAATCGGTCATGATGTCTTTTGGAGCGTACGGCCTTCCTGTCGAAGTTGTCTTTATAGTTCAAGTGCCCTCGCAATACCGTACCATCCCAATCTCTCTACTGTATTGCTCAACATAGTCCAATAAAACCCATGCATTACAGTTTCACTTACTCAGACTTCACATGATTCATTACCATAACAACTCAATAGTTTATTACTTAAAATGAGACATAGATCCACCTTTCAAATACTCAGCGTTCCTCATCAGCATCAGTTGACCTCTCATCATCAAACAAAGCACCCACAACTCTGTCGCTCAACCAGCTCAAAATCCATAAATTCGTAATACTTACTCTTCTCGCAGCTATGTTCCGCAAACCAATGTACATCTCTTTCTCAATTGAATCCACAAGCCCACGACATTGTCTTTCCTCAGCTGGTTTTACCGAGCTAAAGGGGTACGTGGAAGGAACCTCCCCAAACATTATCATTGAGAAAAGCAACTAGGCATAAATTGAGCGTCAATAAATGACAGCTGATTCTTCCACATCAGAAACATTGATATATAAGCCCTTTGTAGGGCCACAGCTAAGAATTATCAAAATCAACATAGAGGGGATAACATCAGCCAAAGGAGAACTGGTACAAGAACTTTTGCAGGCAGCACCAGTGTCATGTACTGTGCATACAAGAAACACATAGGACCAGCGACGTGCATAGATCGAAGATAAACGAAATATGCCTTGCCGTCGAAAGATCACATGATAAACTCAGAAGCGCTATCTTCGTTGATTCATACATTCAAATTGCATCCACAGTACTCACAAATAACATCAAAATCCTTGTCCTAGAAGCAGCTAGTTGCACCATTTCGTCGCTCTACAAACCGCATGGTGAAGAATTCAGTTAATAAAACAACAAATTATCAAAATAAACAGGTTCAGATTGTGACTGGTGACTTCAACAGCCATAGTAACATTTGGGGCTATGATAATTAAGATAAAAATGGAGCAGCAGTACGAGAGTGGGCACAAATGAATCATCTTACCGTAATCCACGATGCAAAACTACCTGTATCATTTAACAGCGTCAGGTGGAGGCGAGGATACAATTCCGACCTCATATTCGTCACCAACAGTGTTAGCCAACAGTGCATAAAGTCTGCTCTCAAGTTCAAATTCAAAATGTAGACCAATAATCTTCCAAGTATTTGCTGCTGTTAGACCTAAAAAATCCCATTTCGGAGGACGTTTAACTCTAGAAAGGCTGAGTGGTCGAGATTTGCTGATTAAATGGACGCCGATCTGTCCTCTCTAGAAACAAAACCAGAACAATATGACACCTTCAACACAGCCACAAAAGATATTCAAAAATATCTATCCGTCGCAGCTGTCGAACATTTTACATCCCTGTGCTCACGTCAGATCAGGCCGCCTCACATACAGAGTATAGCAACTTATTTAGAGAAACACCTTTCAGTAAAACAACTATAGAAACAGGAAACAAAGGCATTTCTTTTATAAGAGCGTCAAAAAGGGAAAATGGATAAAAACAAAAGGAAACCTGCATTGAAAAGAGACAGTCGTAAGGTTGGAGACTTGCCCAGTGATCCATCTAAGACCACTACACACCAAAATATCAGTGCCAACCAAATATCACCCAGCTATTGCCAACGAGCAAGAGCATAAGAACAACCTTCATACCCACTATCGACGGATGACTTACAGAAGGCTATTAAACAGAGTAAAACTGGTAAGTCAGCTGGCTTCGACGTACAAACTGAGCAAATCAAGCGATTCCGATTAGCAGCTCCTCAATAAATGTGTTTACAGACGTCAAATTCCAAAGATATGTCGGAAGAGTCTAGTAATAGCTGTACTGAAATCTGGTAAAGAAGGAAACAGTCCAGAGAATTTTAGACCAATAGCACTAAATGTGTCTGATTTACAAACTACTAGAGAGAATGATTTTAAACCATGTCTCACATGCTAATGATTCCATGCTTATATTTCAGCAAGCTGGATTCCGTGCTGATAAAGCTGCACACTACAGTTACTCAGTCTTACACAGTTCATGTAAGATGGTTTTGAAGACTGTAAGGTGACAGGAGTGGCAGTCGTGGATTTAACAGCGGCGTACAACACCTTCCACCACCAATTACTGTTAAACAAGGTCTACAGCGCAACCAAGGGTTTCAGCCTCACCAGGCTCATCGTCAATCTTCTGAAGGAGCGAAGATTCTTCGTTGCCTTCCAAGGGCTGCATATCCGATGGAGGCTACAGAAAACAGGCGTTCCCGTTGGAAGTTTGTTGGCTCCAGTACTGTTCAATATACGAACGGCCAACCCATAGTCGAGAGGTTTCTTGCATGTTGATTATTTCCCTCTGGCAACCCAAAGCATAAACTTTTATTCAGTATTAATCAGCTTAAGGAGTGCTCTTGAAGATCTGTCAAAATCCTACAGAGTAAACCAGCTTAACACAAACCTACCAAAGACACAAGTGTGTGCTTTCCATCTGGGAAATAGGGAAACAACCAACAAGTTAAAGATAGAACGGTCAGGGGTTAAATAGTCACACTTTGACACTCCAAATTGACTGGGTGTAACAATCGACAGATTTCTAATACTTAAAAAAAACTGTTTGTATTTCAAATCAAAAGTATACACCACGAAAAATCTACTGGGAAAACTGGCCGGATCACAGTGTGGAAGCCAAGGTGAAATCATCCAAACTTCTGCAACGGCATTATGTTACTCCGCTGCAGAGCATGCCTGTCCCATTTGGTATAAGTCACCACATCCCAAACTGGTGGATATTGCCATAAACGACACATGCAAATTATAACAGGCTGCTGGTAGTCAACTCCAGTCGACTGGCTCTGCCACTTTGTAGAAATTGTATCACTTCATGTTCGAAGAGAAATAATAGCAAGTAGGGAAAGAAGAAAACTAGAGCAGGAAAAAACGGACCCCATGCATGGGAAATAGCCCTACCCACAACGACTAAAGTCAGGGGAAAGTGTCCTCAGAACATTAGAAAAACTAACAATTACTGATTAATAATCCACGCTGCAACTATGGAGGACTGAGACATCCCACCCTCCTCGTTGTGAACGATTTACAGAATCTTTACGCCCTGCTCATGAAGAGAATTAACCATCGTGGAAGCCCCTGAAATCATGAGCTAACCTGGCAAAATGGGGATACACTGACGAAAACAAAACCATGCAGGACTGCGGGGAAGAACAGACTGTTCAACGTAAGCTTCAGTGTCGAATGTGGCCAGACACTTGTGCGGAAAATGACCTCCACCAGGCAGTGGACAATTTTGGTCAAAAATTATACAAACTGTGATGATCTGACAATAACTGTATAAACTGTGTTTTATGTAATGTTCTGACACGAGAATAATAATAATAATAATAATAATAATAAATCTCGCTAAATTTCGTCTTTCATTCAACTAACTTCACAGAAACCCGACTATGATCAACTGTAGTGACATTGTCCATGTACTTAACTGCCTCCCTCCCTTTATGGATGTCCACTTCATGTCGCTAAACATCAAGTTACAGTGTTTCCGCTAAGTATTTATCCTCCCATACCACCCTGGGCATGAACTCGGCTTTGCTTTCCATCACAGATGTCTAAATGCTCACGCCTCCAGAATGACATTCATGACCCTCGCGTCTTCCGTACGAAATGGCAGGTTCCACCCGTGACCGACCAACTGTGAGTTGACCACCTTGCATGACCACCTGGCGTGCACTGCCCTTGACCACAACCGGCCAGTAATTCCGACGCCCTGTCTCCGACTGATTCTGCAGGAGGGGCAGGGGTGGCAGATGGCCGCAAAGTGCCCCTTGACATGCCGTTACGAGTTGCGCGCAGACCCAGCATTGCCGAGCCCGCTCTACAAGCCAGTGCGTGTCCTATCTCAATCTCCCATGATCGCGCGTCACTTGCAACATTGTCATACATGGAGATTAGTAGTAAATTACTGTTTTGCTCCTCAGATAATCATCATTCTCCTCCATCTCCAATGTTCATTGCGTTGTGATTTTAGAGAACAGTTTATCATTACTATCTCCAAGATACTTGTAGTATATCTTCAATTTTAGTAAACTGATCTCTTGAGTGATAATCACAATATATATTAGATATATATAGTATACAGGGTAGTCCATTGATCGTGACTGGGCCAAATATCTCACGAAATAAACGTCAAACGAGAAAACTACAAAGAAGGAAACTTGTCTAGCTTGAAGGGGGAAACTAGATGGCGATATGGTTGCCCCGCTAGATGGCGCTGCCATAGGTCAAACGGATATCAACTGCGTTTTTTTAAATAGGAATCCCCATTTTTATTACATATTCGTGTAGTACGTAAAGAAATATGAATGTTTTAGTTGGACCACATTTTTCGCTTTGTGATGGATGGCGCTGTAATAGTCACAAACATATGGCTCACAATTTTAGACGAACAGTTGGTAACAAGTACATTTTTTAAATTAGTAAATGTAATCATTTCATGCATCCCATATACACTGTTGCAACAATAAATGTTGAGTGAATTGGGAACCTCTAAAAAAGGATGTAGTATTTTGTTTTTCGGCAGTGTATATTCAAAGAAATCTCCTAAGTCTATGCAGAAATACTTGCACCACCGACTGCAAACGTATATTACGGTAGACGGTGCGCATTTTCAGCAGTTTATGACATAGACAGCCAACGGCCTTACCGCAGTGGTAACATCGGTTCCCGTCAGATCACCGAAGTTGAGCGCTGTCGGGCTGGGCTAGTAGTTGGATTGGTGGCCATTCGGTCAGCGTAGCGCTGTTGGCAAGCGGGGTGCACTCATCCCTTGTGAGGCAAACCGAGAAGCTACTCGATTGAGAAGTAGCGGTTCAGGTCTCGGAAACTCACATACGTCCGGGAGAGCGGTGTGCTGACCACATGGCCCTCCATATCCGCATCCAGTAACGCCTATGGGCTGAGGATGACATGGCGGCCGGTAGGTACCGTTGGGCCTTCATGGCCTGTTCAGGAGGAGCTTAGTTTAGTTCTTACAATATAAACAGAATTTTAATGAAGCGTTTATGATCACACTCCTTTGTGATTTCATTTTTGTTGTGATGGGCGTGTTTATTTTGAGAAATTGATGACACAAAGGTAGTATTTAAAAATTATTACACCTCGATTTCCTGTTTTAGAAATCGATTCAATTTTTGACTCGCTCCTTTCTTTCAGATCTCTGACAGGAACAAGACCAGAATTATTACCGTAGTTAACTGCCGAATAACCGTTGGATACCACGTGAATTGCCTGGAATGTCGGTTCAACCACAAGTAGCCGAGTGTGATTAGTATCAGATTTAAATCTAACGTTTTCGACTATTCCGCGTTTGTATGCAGACACGCTTAGCTGTGTCAAGCTAAGTTGATACCGGTGTCTGTGTAATTAATGTAGCTTTGCAGAGAGACTGTAGCTCATTTAGTGCGGATGTTTACGGAAGTCGTTTGGGTGACAACGGAATTATGATATGTTAAACGGATCGCGATGTATCTGACGGGAAGACAAGGCGGCCAAAATGTATCTGTTTCAGAACATATCTGGATTTACAATAGGATTGGCCATTGTTAAAGAACAACACAGAAAATACTGGGAATTCCCGCTGCTGACGTCGGTGTAGCTCTGTGCACGATTTGTCAGATTGCGAGACCCGCATGGAACCTTTGCCTGAGGAGTACCATCAACAGCGTTCTCTGCATTCTGTTGAGGTTTATCTGAGTACACCAGACCTTTCAATAAGCACAACAGATGAATATCAAAGGGAGAGAGATCAGGCGATCGGGGGTGGCAGGACACAGTACTGCGTCTGTTTATTGTTTTATCGTCACCCAACTCCTCATGCACTCGCGACAGGATTGCCAACCCGATGTGTGGTGTAGCACCGGCTTGCTGAAAATACCTATACAGTTTCAAAAAACAGTGACCTGTATATGTCCTAATGTACAGCAGCCATACTGCCATCGACGATGCCACTATGGCTGCAGTATATTAGGACTTTGTTTTTATGAAACAGGTATTAAAGGAAACTTACACTCCTGGAAATTGAAATAAGAACACCGTGAATCCATTGTCCCAGGAAGGGGAAACTTTATTGACACATTCCTGGGGTCAGATACATCACATGATCACACTGACAGAACCACAGGCACATAGACACAGGCAACAGAGCATGCACAATGTCGGCACTAGTACAGTGTATATCCACCTTTCGCAGCAATGCAGGCTGCTATTCTCCCATGGAGACGATCGTAGAGATGCTGGATGTAGTCCTGTGGAACGGCTTGCCATGCCATTTCCACCTGGCGCCTCAGTTGGACCAGCGTTCGTGCTGGACGTGCAGACCGCGTGAGACGACGCTTCATCCAGTCCCAAACATGCTCAATGGGGGACAGATCCGGAGATCTTGCTGACCAGGGTAGTTGACTTTCACCTTCTAGAGCACGTTGGGTGGCACGGGATACATGCGGACGTGCATTGTCCTGTTGGAACAGCAAGTTCCCTTGCCGGTCTAGGAATGGTAGAACGATGTGTTCGATGACGGTTTGGATGTACCGTGCACTATTCAGTGTCCCCTCGACGATCACCAGTGGTGTACGGCCAGTGTAGGAGATCGCTCCCCACACCATGATGCCGGGTGTTGGCCCTGTGTGCCTCGGTCGTATGCAGTCCTGATTGTGGCGCTCACCTGCACGGCGCCAAACACGCATACGACCATCATTGGCACCAAGGCAGAAGCGACTCTCATCGCTGAAGACGACACGTCTCCATTCGTCCCTCCATTCACCCCTGTCGCGACACCACTGGAGGCGGGCTGCACGAAGTTGGGGCGTGAGCGGAAGACGGCCTAACGGTGTGCGGGACCGTAGCCCAGCTTCATGGAGAAGGTTGCGAATGGTCCTCGCCGATACCCCAGGAGCAACAGTGTCCCTAATTTGCTGGGAAGTGGCGGTGCGGTCCCCTACGGCACTGCGTAGGATCCTACGGTCTTGGCCTGCATCCGTGCGTCGCTGCGGTCCGGTCCCAGGTCGACGGGCACGTGCACCTTCCGCCGACCACTGGCGACAACATCGATGTAATGTGGAGACCTCACGCCCCACGTGTTGAGCAATTCGGCGGTACGTCCACCCGGCCTCCCGCATGCCCACTATACGCCCTCGCTCAAAGTCCGTCAACTGCACATACGGTTCACGTCCACGCTTTCGCGGCATGCTACCAGTGTTAAAGACTGCGATGGAGCTCCGTATGCCACGGCAAACTGGCTGACACTGACGGCGGCGGTGCACAAATACTGCGCAGCTAGCGCCATTCGACGGCCAACACCGCGGTTCCTGGTGTGTCCGCTGTGCCGTGCGTGTGATCATTGCTTGTACAGCCCTCTCGCAGTGTCCGGAGCAAGTATGGTGGGTCTGACACACCGGTGTCAATGTGTTCCTTTTTCCATTTCCAGGAGTGTATTACCTATACAGTTGTTCGTCTTCCGTAAGTTGACCAACGTACGAATTTAACATTTCCTGGACATACTGCATTACACAAACAGTCAGTTTAGTGAAAGAATTGTGTTACAATGAGGACACCACCCATCTCAGACGAAATGTCATTCTTATGTAACCGCTCTTCAAAGCATATGGGAAGATTTTCTGTTGGACGGTGGGGCAAGTTCTGAGAGCTGACATACTCTGACTATCTGAACCACGCTTCATGACAAGGGAAGGAAAAGTGACGACCAAACGGCCTGATAAACACTTCATTCAGATACCAACGGCTAAGCTCGATACACGAAAGTGTGACCGGACGCATTAATTCATTCACATCACTAACTTCGGAAGGACACTGGTGAAGGTAATTTTTTATTTAGTTCCGGCGCTTCCTTAAATCTCGCTCAAACAGATAGACTGTATTGAGACTTTATAGGACCTGTAGGTGTTCGAACTCTTTTCAGTTACATTTTATTGTGATTGTGAACTTAAACTTGAATAAATGAACAGTAAAGACTTATACTCGTTACCATCCAATGTATATTTTGAAAGGTCGTCTTTATAAATCGTTGCTATTGCGTTAATCTCCATCCTATGTATGCATGAATGCACAAATATCTTTTCTGGGTATAAAGCGTTCTCTTTCCGTCCTTCCTCTCTTGGCAGCGGCAAGATACAGATTTGAGTGCGTTATTTGTCATCTTTTTGCTAATATTAACTGGACAATTTAATTAAAAAATGTGATTTGATTTTTAAAACAATCTGCCTTTTAGTTCTTCTGTTCTGTTTGTATTTTGACCATTTAATTTCAGTATGAGGTGACTTGCATGGCGACCAACAATCGAGCGCCATAAGCTCTCTATCGTTAACTCTGTACATTTTGAACCCTTTAGGTTTTGAAAGTCGAACCTGCATCCGTCCACGGGGTCTGATTACTTTATACAAAGTCGTTTCTTTTGTGTGTATATGAACTACGTACACGATTATTTGTCACCAAGTGGGCCGTCATCTAACAGTGACCATTTTGCCCTGGATTTAATTTCTATAGCTTTGCGAAAAAAATCATTAAATGAAACGTTATTAAATGAAAAGAAATCAGTATTATCATTGTACTGTATAAGAATCACTTAGGAGTGAAGGAGACGACTCACCGAAAAGCAGAAGCGCTGTGTCATCAATATCTACACAAACAAAAGGTACAGAGCTTTTCTTTGCTACCTTTCAGAATGAAATTCATTTATCATGCTGTAAGAGAAAAATACGCACAAACACACACACACACTATTGGGTGGGCGGTTTAGGGACAGCGAGTTAGGTTTAGGCCATGCAGGTTCCATAAGCGAAGGATACAAGGAGGTTACATGAGCGAAGGATATGGTGTAAGTTTAGCTCTGATATGCGCAGCTCAGAAAAGTAGGTGGTGGTGGGGCATGGGTTGTGAAGCAGCCATCGCAATCTTGCATATTGTGCTCTGCTGCATGTTATGCCACTCGGTGGTCCACATTGTTTTTGGCAACAGTTTCATGGTGGCCATTCTGGTTGACAGCTGGTTGGATTTCATACCGATGTGTAAAGCTGTGCAGTGGTTGCAGCAGAGCTGATATATGACACAGCTGCTTTCATAGGTGGTCCAGCCTCTGATGGGGTAGTATAAGCCTGTGATAAGACTGGAGTAGGAGGAGTTGGGTGGGTGGGTAGGGTAGGCCTTGAATCTGGGCCTTCCACAAGGGTATGGCCCCTGTGGCGGGGGGTTGCAGGTTGGAGTGGCATAGGGATGGATAAGGATGTTGTGGGGGTTGGGTGGGTGGCACAGTACCACTTTGGGAGGCATGGAAGTATGTTGTGTAGGATATCCGTCATTTCAGGGTAAGATGACAGATAATTAAAGCCCTGAGAATGTACGTGGTTCAGTCATTCCAGTACCAGGTGGTATTGGGTACAAGGGAGGCGCTTATTTGTGGTTGGTTCTTGGGATGCATGTGAGGCTCAGGTGTGTGTGGGGTTATGGCACAGGAGATCTTTTGGTGTGCTAGGTCTGGGGAGTATTGCCTATCTGATAAGGCCTTTGTGAGGTCATCATCTTATAGGGCGAGGGAGTGCTTATCACTGCTGATGCATCTGAAACGGGTGGCCAGGCTGTATGGGATGGTTTTTCGTGTGGAAGAGGAGGCAGTTGTCAAGGTGCAGGTACTGTTAGTGATTGGTGGGTTTCATGTGGACTGAGGTGTGAATGGCTACCGTCAAACAGCTGCCAAAAACAGGGTGCAGTAGCAGAACATCCAGCACAGCATAACTGTGACATTTCAATGCTGCAACACAACCCATGCCATCTGGTTCCTTGCCACCACCGCCAGCTTTTCTGGGCTGTGCAAATGAGAATTAACCTTAAATTACATCCTTCGTCCCTGTAACCTCGATGGCTTTAGCCTAAGTAACTCACTGTTCCCCCCACCTACTAGTGTGTGTGTGTGTGTGTGTGTGTGTGTGTGTGTGTGTGTGCGTGTGTAAGTTTGTCTATATGTTTCTCCTACAGACTGAGAAAGGAATTTCTTCCAAAAGCTAGTACACTAAAGCCCCATACCTTTCGTTGTGTATCTGTCGACGACGCATCGCTTCTGCCTTTCAGTGAGTCGTCGCCTTTATTCCTGAATAATTAGTGTTGTGGACTGGCAAGACAGCCAACAGACTATGAGAGGAAGCCGAAAGGCACGCGTTTTAGCTCACGCAGGCTGGCGTGAGGTCTGGAACTGGTCAAGGAAATGAGACTAGCAAAAAAGGACGCAGCTGTGGAATACTTAACTTTAGTCCATAAATGGTGAACATCTCTCTTGACGGTACTTGTTTTACAGCATCAATAGTAACTGGTAATGGCGCATTGCTAGGTCGTAGCAAATGACGTAGCTGAAGGCTATGCTAATTATCGTTTCGGCAAATGAGAGCGTATTTTGTCAGTGAACCATCGCTAGCAAAGTCGGCTGTACAACTGGGGCGAGTGCTAGGAAGTGTCTCTAGACCTGCCGTGTGGCGGCGCTCGGTCTGCAATCACTGATAGTGGCGACACGCGGGTCCGACGTATACTAACGGACCGCGGCCGATTTAAAGGCTACCACCTAGTAGCAAGTGTGGTGTCTGGCGGTGACACCACAATTAGTTATTCTCAAACAGAACTTTCTGTACATTTTATAAGAAGTCAGTTCCAGTAGCCACTATGTAATCCTTGTTTGCTAGTATTTAGAGATTTCTGCACGGTTTAAGTTCAAAATGGTTCAAATGGCTCTGAGCACTATGGGACTTAACATCTATGGTCATCAGTCCCGTAGAACTTAGAACTACTTAAACCTAACTAACCTAAGGACATCACACAACACCCAGTCATCACGAGACAGAGAAAATCCCTGACCCCGCCGGGAATCGAACCCTGGAACCGGGGCGCGGGAAGCGAGAACGCTACCGCACGACCACGAGCTGTGGACACGATTTAAGTGTTATGAAGGCTTTTTAAAAGTATTTGTATAGAGTGAAGCCATGTATGAAAGTGAAACAAGGACGATTGACAGTTTAGACAAGAAGAGAGAGTAGAAGCTGTTGAAATGTCGTGCTACAGAAGAATGCTGTAGATGGGTAGATCATGTAACTAATGAGGAGGTATTGAATCGAATTGGGGAGAAGAGGAATTTGTGGCACAACTAAGTTAGAAGAAGGTACTGGTTGGTACAACATATTCTGAGGCATCAGGAGATCACCATTTTAGTATTTGAGGGAAGCGTGTAGAGTAAGAATCATAGAGTGTCACCAAGAGCGGAATACATTTAGCAGATTCAGATGGATGTAGATTGCAGTAGTTAGTCGGTGATGAGGAGGCTTTTAGAATACAGAGTAACATGGAGAGCGACATCTAACCAGTCTTTGGGCTGAAGACCAAAACAACGACAACAAGCTTGCCTGTTTTGGCTTGCAATGCTATTTTCAAGTGAACATGTGGGTATTGTGGGCAGTGACACTTATTTACTTCTAACTTATGGTCAATAATGTTACTTTCATAAATAACAGTTTCAGTTACGTTTAGTTGAATTAGACGATCAGATGGCATCCAGGAGCCAACTACCAGCTATCTGTTGTTTTGGTCTTCAGTCCGAAGAATGTTCTGATGCAGTTCTCCATGCTGCTCTTGCCTGTCCAAGCCTCTTCATCGCCGAATAATTACTGCAACCTACATCTGCTTACTCTATTCATCTCTTGGTATGCCTCCACGATTTTTAACCACATAGCTCCCCTCCAGTACTAAACTGGTGATCCCTAGACATCTCAGAATGTATCCTACCAACTGATCGCTTCTTCTAGACAGGTTGTGCACAATTTTTTGGACTCCAGTTCTATGCAGTAGCTCCTGATTAGTTACATGATCTACCCATCTAATCCTCAACTTCCTCCTCTACCACTACATTTCAAAGGTGTCTAGACTTCTTGTTTAAGCTGTTCATAGTCCTTGTTTCATTTCCATGCACGGCTACACTCCATATAAATACTTTCAGAAAAGACTTCCTAAAACTTAAATCTATATTTTCTTCTGCAGAAACACTTTCCTTGTCATTGGCAGCAAGCATTTTATATCCTCTTTATTTCAGCCATCATCAGTTATTTCGCTGCCCAGATAACAGTTCTCATCTACTGATTTAAGTGTATCGTTTCCCCATCTAATTTCCTCAGCATCACATGATTTTATTCGACCACATTCCATTATCTTCGTTCTGGCTTTGCTGATGTTCATCTCATATTTCCTTTTAGGACACCCTACATTTCGTACAACTACTCTAGCAAGTCCTTCACTGCCTTTGACAGAATTACAATGTCATCGGGAGGCCTCAAAGTTTTTATTCCTTCTCCCTGGACTTTAATTCCTATTCCAAAATTTTCTTTGATTTCCTTTACCATTTGCTCAAGGTACAAACTGAACGATGTCTGAGATGGGCTACAACCCTGCCTCAGTCCCTTCTCAACCACTGCTTCCCTTTCATGCACCTCGACTGTTATAACGGCCGACTGGTTTCTGTAAGAGTTGTAAAAAACCTTTCGCCCCATGTGTTTTACCCCAGCTATCTTCAGAATTTCAAAGAGACTCTCCAGTGAACATGGTCAAAAGCTTTCTTTAAGTCTACAAATAGTATAAAGTTAGGTTCGCCTTTTCTTAACCTATCTGCTGTGACAAGTCATAGGGTCAGCATTTCCTCACGTGTTCCCACGTTCCAAACTGATCTTCCCCTTGGTCGGCTTTTACAGGTCTTCCATTCCAGTGGAAGGGATTCGTTGTAGTATTTTGCAACCATGACTTATTAAACTAATAGGTCGGTTATATTCACACCTGTTAGCGCCTTCCTTCAAATGGCTCTGAGCACTATGGGACTTAACATCTATGGTCATCAGTCCCCTAGAACTTAGAACTACTTAAACCTAACTAACCTAAGGACATCACACACATCCATGCCCGAGGCAGGATTCGAACCTGCGACGGTAGCAGTCGCGCGGCTCCGGACTGAGCGCCTAGCGCCTTCCTACTTTGAAATTGGAATTGTTATATTCTTCTTGAAGTCTGAGGGTACTTCACCCGTCTCAAACATGTTGCACAGCAAGTGTAAGAGCACTGTCATCGCTGGCTCTGACAAGGCTGGGAGTAGTTGAGAAGGAACTTCTACTCTCGACGCCTTGTTTAGACTAGTTTTTCATTGTTACGTCAAATCCTTTTCGCAGTATCATGTCTCACATGTTCAATTTATGTACGTCCTCCTCAGCTCTCTGTTGTGAAATAATATTTTGTTGTTTTATAATCAAGTAAAAATCTGTGATCATACGTCATCTAAGGATTCCATACAGTTATTACGACACATTTCGTACTAGAAAACATTACAGACCACAGTTGCTATTAATTTTCGCACAGCTGACAATTGCTGGAGAACAGGAAGAGGAGGGAGACCACGTCGTACAGATATGAGCTTCGAGGACTGGACGCTAGTTAACCGAGGCGCTCGAGCGTGCGGTGCGCAGTTGGCGTGTGGTGAGCTTTGGCGCGTTTAGCAGAGCAGGCGGCCACGCGATCACGCGAGGCTGCGGCCACAGCAGAGCAGGGAATACGAGCTCCAGTCGCGTCCAGCATGGAGGCCCGGGCGCTGCTCGCATTGGTCGCTGTGGCCAGCTCCGCCGCCAACCTCGCCTCTGCAGACATCGCCCTCGTTGTGAGTCTCCACGATCCTGCTATATTCCTCCATGCGATGCGCCTACGTCATCCCTACATTCGGAATTTACGTCAGTTCTCCCTCATAAGGTTCTTCAGTCTAGTTCTAAGCAACATTGTCATCATCGGAAGTCACGTAAATTGTGATACCATAACCGTGATTCTTGTTCCTTTGGAGTAATACCTACCTTTTCGCGTTTTATATTTTCCGGCACAATTTCCTACTTGAGAAAAAAACTGATCAATAGACGGTAATGCACTTACCATTTGTTAGATAATCTTGTTCTAGATAAACCTACAACTATGGTGAAGTAGGAGTAGAAGCGCGGCCGGCCGAAGCGGCCGAGCGGTTCTAGGCGCTTCAGTCTGGAACCGCGCGACCGTTACGGTCGCAGGTTCGAATCCTGCCTCGGGCATGGATGTGTGTAATGTCCTTAGGTTAGTTAGGTGTAAGTAGTTCTAAGTTCTAGGGGACTGATGACCTCAGATGTTAAGTCCCATAGTGCTCAGAGCCATTTGAACCATTTTTTGTAGAAGCGCGACAAACCAGAGAAATTCTGTGTTCAAGAAACTAAGTGGCTGGAACTGACCTGTTGTTGGACGTGATGCTTTGTTTCAAAAATAATGCGTAGGACAGAAAATTAGATTTTGTCGCTGTCTTTCCGCCACATACAAATACTGTTAAGGTGTGTTTACGCCTGTGGTGTTTGCGGCTAGTCGTCGTGCGGCTGTAACTCGCCCCACACCGAAGTAGAGGCGCCCAGTGTGAACACTGATGTGAATGGAATCACTCGCATCCACATTGTTTGGGAAGAGGCATGAAACTACGGGCCTCTGCTTGCGCGTGAGGCAAGCACAGTCGCACGGCGACTAAACGCAAGGCGCGCAGGGCTAAACGCAGCTTTAGTGACATATGCTCATGTATTTAACAGTAGTGGAAGGAAATATGTTGTGGCATTTCTTGTTGCAGTCTTATGCCACTAGACTTGTGAGGCACGGGTGGAACAAATTCCTGATAATCGGCTAACTTAGGTTACCTATTAACTGAAACATATCTGCCAGTGGTATATCGGTCACACCATGAAACTAAGTGAGTGTGTAAGTAGGCTGTTTAGGTTTTTTGTTGGTAACGCCGCCTCTGTATGAAAATCACTGGCTGTGCTGTGTGCAGTCTGTGGTTGCTTTGCATTGTTGTAATACTCGCCATTGTAGTATTAGGCAGCTGGATGTGAACAGCGCGTAGCGTTGCGCAGTTGGAGGTGAGCCGCCAGCAGTGGTGGATGTGGGGAGAGAGATGGCAGAGTTTTGAAATTTGTCATGAGCTGCTATATTTATATATGATGATATCAAGGTAAATACATTGTTTGTTCTCTATTAAAATCTTTCATTTGCTAACTATCCCTATCAGTAGTTAGTGCCTTCAGTAGTTTGAATCTTTTATTTAGCTGGCAGTAGTGGCGCTCGCTGTATTGCAGTAGCTTGAGTAGCGAAGATTTTTGTGAGGTAAGTGATTTGTGAAAGGTATAGTTTAATGTTAGTCAGGGCCATTCTTTTGTAGGGAATTTTGAAAGTCAGATTGCGTTGCGCTAACAAAATATTGTGTGTCAGTTTAAGCACACTTTCAATAATCCCTACAAAAGAATGGGCCCTGACTAACATTAAACTATACCTTTCACAAATCACTTACCTCACAAAAATCTTCGCTACTCAAGCTACTGCAATACAGCGAGCGCCACTACTGCCAGCTAAATAAAAGATTCAAACTACTGAAGGCACTAACTACTGATAGGGATAGTTAGCAAATGAAAGATTTTAATAGAGAACAAACAATGTATTTACCTTGATATCATCATATATAAATATAGCAGCTCATGACAAATTTCAAAACTCCGCCATCTCTCTCCCCACATCCACCACTGCTGGCGGCTCACCTCCAACTGCGCAACGCTACGCGCTGTTCACATCCAGCTGCCTAACACTACAATGGCGAGTATTACAACAATGCAAAGCAACCACAGACTGCACACAGCACAGCCAGTGATTTTCATACAGAGGTGGCGTTACCAATAAAAAACCTAAACAGCCTACTTACAAGTGTAGCCGTCTTTGGATATTTGTCCCATGTTAGGTGGTATAATCTTGGTTCCTTACACAGTGCCGGCCGGGGTGGCTGAGCGGTTCTAGGCGCTACAGTCTGGAGCCACGCGACCGCTACGGTCGCAGGTTCGACCCCTGACTCGGGCATGGATGTGTGTGATGTCCTCAGGTTAGTAAGGTTCAAGTAGTTCTAAGTTCTAGGGGACTGATGACCTTAGAAGTTAAGTCCCATAGTACTCAGAGCCATTTGAGCCTTACACAGCGATGTATTACAGTGGGTAGCTGCTGATGTCACACGGGGAAGATTGGTTTCCATTCACCTTAGCAATTTGTATTGGGTCACTTATAAGCCTACTCTTGATTCTATAGTTGTCGTAGCGCTGTAGTGCTTATATCTAGCGTACCAGTGTTGTATGAGAGAGAGAGAGTGAGAGAGAGAGATTCGGTTCTATTGTGTGTTTTACCTCTTTGTGATCTGTATGTGCCAGTGTGTTTTTTGTTCTTCTGTGTTTGACTTAGATGAGGGGGTGCTGGTATCTCTTTCGTTAGAGGTTCCGTTGTGGGGGAGAACTCAGGATACCCTTCGCTGGTGTTGTGGGCTACAGTACGTGTTGGCTGTAAGTATTCGTATTTGGGTCGCCTGGTTAATCATGGTCTTGTTGTCAGAATTTTTCCACGTCTGATGGGTTAGTGAGGATGTGTCTTCTGAAGTTGGCTCTTACTCTGGTTTGCCGTGTTTGCAGTGGTTCCACTCCAGTAATGCAGTTTACGTCATTACAGGGTATAATTGCTCGGGAGTTTTGTGAGGCTTTCAGTCTATGCTACTGATCTTTGTATGCCTGCTAAGGGATCTGAGGCATATTCTTTTAATGTTCTTCCGTATGTCCTTTATGTGTGTGTGGTTATTTGGTCATGACATACCATAGCCGTCCTTGAACCATTCTTATGAGGTTTGTCGAGCATGTAAGTTAGGTGCATTTTTTCAATTCAGTTGTATGCCCACGAACACGCCAAGGAACCTAACTGTCGTTAAGTCTTAGTGACCTGTCCCAGAGTGTCATCTGTATGTCATCATTGTTCCGCTGCCTTTTTTTGGTCAGGCGTCGGTGTCTGAACAGGATTGTTTGGGTCTTGGTTGGATACGGCCGAATCCTCCATCTTGCCACTCGATCTTCAGGTCGTTGTAAGTAGGTCGGGTTTTCCGTTGTGTAGTCGTTGTCCTAAGCTCTGTACGAGGTTTTGTCAGCTTAAGGTTCTACTGTCTGTGCGCGAGTTATTACAGTGGACATGTCGGCAGTATACATCGCGTTCAGTAGCGGGGACATGAGGGCACTCCTGCCTATAGTGTGCATTCTCGGGATGTTGCGCTGGAGACATTTAGCTTGCATATCCTGTTTGAGATGTATGCTCATATATGACGAACAATTCTATTCAGGAGTTCCATTGGTCTTGCTCGTTCTGACGGAGCTTGTCAAAGGCACGTTCTGTGTCTAAAAGATCTTATTGAAGTCGTTTATGATTCCGTCGGTTACATTAATCAGCGGGTCATTGATAGAGTGATTGTGCGGAAAGCACGATTGTGTCAGCGGGAGGAGGTCTTTGACTTCTATGTGCGTCTTTAGGCACTCGGTTACTATTCGTTAATATGTCTTTGCTATACTTTGAGCAGAGACATCTGGTCAGTCCTTGGTTTGTCGAAGTTTGTTATCATGATTGTCTTTCTTGTCCTCTGGCTGGTCGGTATGGTCTCATT
The DNA here is from genome assembly GCF_021461395.2 of Schistocerca americana. Classification (NCBI taxonomy): domain Eukaryota; kingdom Metazoa; phylum Arthropoda; class Insecta; order Orthoptera; family Acrididae; genus Schistocerca; species Schistocerca americana. The sequence goes on along the minus strand of NC_060119.1, from coordinate 155,775,792 downwards.
TGTCAGGCAGTAATAGAAGATAAGGGAGAGGATGAGTGTTTTGAGATGTGTTGGGGGCTTTCTGTAAATGTATTCGTTTTGTGTCATTTTTTCCAGGGGCTTAGTTCCGTCCAGAGGGTGTGGTCACTCTCTGCGCTAGTTCGTTTTCCACTTGCGGTTTGAAGTTTTCGTCCACTTTGTTATTTCGTGGAAACAGGTAGGCCTGGTGTAATACCTGTTTGAAGGCTTCCACCTGTTCCGTTTCGTCTGTTGCTGGTTTGCCATTTATCAGTAATGTAGTTTACGCCTATTGTCTTTGGCCTGTCAGCGTTTAGAAGCGCTTTCAGAACCTGTGACCCTGTTCTGTATTTTAACTGTCTACATGTCTTTGTCGGTAGACGGAAACGATTGTTTTATACCTGCGTTTAGGCTGCTCCTCCGGCTTTTAAAGTCTGCATTATCGGTTAATATGATTTGTTTGTATAGTTTTTTTCTGTCGTATTAGGTTGTGAGTGTCCTGGGGAATGGCTTGTCTCCAGGTTTATAAGACAATGATGTATGGCCGCCTCGAGTCTTCTCTAGCCTGTTGAAGGTCATCTTCGTCTGTTGTGACTATAGGGAGCGTTGGCTTCAGATGATATCTTTGTATCTGTTCTAGTCTCTGTCAGTGTATGTTTGTACAGTCCGTCTTGCAGGCAGCTTGTCTGGGAGTTGTGTGGCAATAGTCGCGAAAAGGATGGGAAGGTGGTCACTTGAGATGGAATGGCCGATGCCAGGTTCCGTCATTTCGTCGCTAATATTTGGGCTCTGCTATATGTAGTCTAGTGCCTAACATCCATGAAGGCAGACGAAGGTCCGGTGATTTACTGGGAATCTACTGATTGGTTCTGTTGTCATCAGTTCGAAGAGTCGGTGTCCGTTGCCGATTTCTGCTCTGTCAGCTAGCACTTGTCGTCTTGCGTTTAAGTCATCTAGTATTAGGTTTCTATTGAATATAGTTAGATAACATAAGCACTGTGTTGATAGGGGCCTCCCTGGGGATTTTGAATACAAACTATGTTAAGGACGCACCTGCTCCTGTCTCTTATTTGTAGTACGACGCCTTCCATGTTCTCAAGTACTGCCAGTAGAGGGATTTCTTTTGTGGCTATTGAATCATGTGGCCACTCCACAGCTGCCGTCTTTTCTATATTTCTGAGAAGTGTTGTATTTTAGGAAGTTGAATTTGTTCCTGGCCGTTATCCACGATTCGACGACTGCTGCAAAATGAATATCACCCTGATGTTGTGTATGTATCAGCATTGTACCTTTAGTCCTCACTCCTTGCGTATTGACAAAGGCGAAGTTTAGACTTTGTGCATCAGACATCGCGATCGTGCTTACGGGAAAGGGGGGTTACAGGGGTCACGGGGTTGTTTACTTTCTGTATGTTGTGGATTGTGTCATTGTGGTGTGTGTGGCTGTGTGTGTGTGTGTGTGTGTGTGTGTGTGTGTGTGTGTGTGTGTGTGTGTGTGTGTGTGTGCGTGTGTGTGTTTGTGTGCATTCGCGTTTCAGGGTGCAGTTGATACCTTATCGTATGTGTGTTTTATTTCGTGTTTGTGCACATACGGAGTCATTTCAAAGTATTTGCCTTGTAGCGTATCCCAGAGAACTTTTACAGCCTGTCATAGATCTTGAAGTAGGTGGAACAGTACTGTGGCGACCTCCTGTATCTGGAATACACACTAGCTCGTATATCATCTCGGTGGGGGAGTGCCTCGACCGCTGTGGCCTCCTTGGGTCTTTAGAGATATTTGTAGAAGAGGGCGGAGTGGGGATCATTGCAATTGGCGCATCTATTTTCTTCTTTTTGGTTGCAGCAGAAGAGATCATACTGTCCACAGCATCTTCGACACTTAGTTTCCTGCACGTATTTGTTGTGTTTGCAAATGAAAGGCACCTACCACATTACGCTGGTTTAGTGGGAAGGGGGGTCCCTTGGTTGTTTTGCTATGTGGCTGAGTCGTTTATTTCTCTGTCGTATATGCGCTATGCTTTGTTTACTTTAAGGCCCCATGGAAGCAGTTGATTGAGCACTGAGTCGTCCGATGTGCCTTGGGGTATGCTTTTAAGTATGAAGCTCATTACGGGTTTATTAAGGCGTAAAATTAACGATCGCCTCGGTTACGGGTCCAGTATTTATACCTACGCTCTTTCCCCCTTCGTAGCTCGCGTCCAGTCGTCCCGTCTGCGGTCCGCTCCCGCCAGCAGCGTCGTTGCGCGTTCCCTCTTCGGTCCGGAACACCTCTCTGTGGGCTGGCGATGCGTTTTCGGTCCGCTGTGGAAGTAAAGCACATGAAGAGGCTGCAAACAGTGCATAACAAAGCTCTCTGGCTCTCCACCGGCCTCGACATTTCAGCACGAGGCAGCTTTACGAAGTCACGAGACTCCCGACGCTGAAGTGACGCATCCGCGATTTCGCCACTACATTTTACGCGTCGGCGCGGACCTCGGCTAACCCGATGGTCAGGGGACTGGGAAACGGCTGCGGTGCCACCTGTTCTCTCTGCGGTTCTGTCCTGTTAGAAACATTCTCAGGCCGTCCTTCTTGAGGCCGCTGTGCCAGGCTGAGCTCTGTTGTTTCGTCTTCGGTCCAATGCACCCGTCTATGCGATTGAGTCCCGCCTTCGGTCCGTTGCAGTTCCAGGTTCCACTGGGGTTCCAGCTGTTCTCTCTGCAGTTCGCTCCCGCTAGAAGCGCCCTGCTACGTTCCATGTTCGGTGCGGTGCACCTGATGCTGCATCTGGGGTTCGTTTCAGACGTCCATACATTCTGTTCATCTTTTATAGAGTTCTACTGCTGCCCCATTGCGTTTTCAGCATTTGCAGTTGCAGATCACATGTGTTGCTGAGTGGGTACACTGTGTCACGATTCATCAAGTTACTCGTCCCCTGTATCTCTGCAGACGCTCTTATAATACTGTCCCATTGTCGAAGGCTTGTGCCAGATCCCTCGTTTCATCAGAACAGAATTCGTAGACTAAGTTCCAGACCGTGCTCACAATGTAATGGCTGACTTAGTTGCCTGTCTTAGTCGGATGTGCCTCTGATGTCCACTGTTGGCCAATGTACAGCATGCCACATTGGCAAGATACATAATAAATTCCCGGTTTTCGTAGTCCGAGGTTGGTTCACATTTACCAGTACCCCTCTTGTTTTGGTAGGTGGACTTAACACATACTTAATATCGTCCTTCCACAAGATGTTGCTGATTGTGGCAGGGTAGATACTCCACAATCTTTTCTTCAACTCACTCTTCTTCTGGATAGTGTGGCAGGGTGACTGGTTGAACGTTCTTCCGAATCTGTTTGGCAGTGCATCCATTCTTGCAGAACAGTCATCATAGATGCTCAGTTTTTGTCGCCAGGCTATCTGTATCTGACAAGGTGTATCCTATGTGGACCAATGACTTCAGAACTCTGTTATTCTGCACTGGGTGGTGACAATTGCTGACTGGCGGGCATAAATCCATGTTTGTAGGTTTGAGGAACGCACTGGGGTCAAAGAAGCCGTCTGCTTTCCTTTTGATAACTACATTCAGCAACGGCACCTGGCCATTCGTTTGGTAAGTACCGGGTGATCAAAAAGTCAGTATAAATTTGAAAACTTAATAAACCACGGAATAATGTATATAGAGAGATAAAAATTGACACACATGCTTGGAAGGACATGGGGTTTTATTAGAACAAAAAAAAGAAAAGTTCACAAAATGTCCGACAGATGGCGCTGGAAAGCAAAACGTTACTGACTGTGCGTGACAATCGTGTATAAAACGAGCTGTAATGAGAGAGAGAATCAGATGTGCCAGCAGTCGTAGCATGTTGACGTTACCTGAAAAGGCGCTTTTAGTGAAGCTGTATTATCAGAATGGGGAATGTGCTGGTTCAGCGTTACGATCCTATCGCCATAGGAAGAGGATTCTAACGGGTAAAAGTCCGTTGACAAATGCAGCTGTGGCGAGAAAGATTTAGAAGTTCGAAGCCACGGGTTGTTTAGACGATAGACCCCGTAGTGGCCGACCGAGCCTAAGTCGTAATGCTGCTGAGACAGTTCAGGAAGAAATGGAGAATGTAGCGGGATCGCCTATGCACGGGGAAGTCAGCGCTCGTGCAGTCGCACGTCGCACCGGCATTCCATACACTACTGTTTGGTTGGCACTGAGCCGTACCCTCCGATGCTTTTTTTCTTTGGTCATCAGTCTACTGACTGGTTTGATGTGGCCCGCCACGAGTTCCTTTCCTGTGCTAACCTCTTCATCTCAGAGTAGCACTTGCAACCTACGTCCTCAATTATTTGCTTGACGTATTCCAATCTCTGTCTTCCTCTACAGTTTTTGCCCTCTACAGCTCCCTCTAGTACCATGGAAGTCATTCCCTCTTGTCTTAGCAGATGTCCTATCATCCTGTCCCTTCTCCTTATCAGTGTTTTCCACACATTTCTTTCCTCTCCGATTCTGCGTAGAACCTTCTCATTCCTTACCTTATCAGTCCGCCTAATTTTCAACATTCGTCTATAGCACCACATCTCAAATGCTTCGATTCTCTTCTGTTCCGGTTTTCCCACAGTCCATGTATCACTACCATACAATGCTGTACTCCAGACGTACATCCTCAGAAATTTCTTCCTCAAATTAAGGCCGGTATTTGATATTAGTAGACTTCTCTTGGCCAGAAATGCCTTTTTTGCCATAGCGGGTCTGCTTTTGATGTCCTCCTTGCTCCGTCCGTCATTGGTTATTTTACTGCCTAGGTAGCAGAATTCCTCAGCTTCATTGACATCGTGACCATCACTCCTGATGTTAAGTTTTTCGCTGTTCTCATTTCTACTACTACTCATTACCTTCGTCTTTCTCCGGTTTACTCTCAAACCATACTGTGTACTCATTAGACTGTTCATTCCGTTCAGCAGATCATTTAATTCTTTTTCACTTTCACTCAGGATAGCAATGTTATCAGCGAATCGTATCATTGATATCCTTTCACCTTGTATTTTAATTCCACTCCTGAACCTTCCTTTTATTTCCATCATTGCTTCCTCGATGTACAGATTGAAGAGTGGGGGCGAAAGGCTACAGCCTTGTCTTACACCCTTCTTAATACGACCACTTCGTTCTTGATCGTCCACTTTTATTATTCCCTCTTGGTTGTTGTACACATTGTATATGACCCGTCTCTCCCTATAGCTTACCCCTACTTTTTTCAGAATCTCGAACAGCTTGCACCATTTTATATTGTCGAACGCTTTTTCCAGGTCAACAAATACTATGAAAGTGTCTTGATTTTTCTTTAGCCTTGCTCCCATTATTAGCCGTAACGTCAGAATTGCCTCTCTCGTCCCTTTACTTTTCCTAAAGCCAAACTGATCGTCACCTAGCGCATTCTCAATTTTCTTTTCCATTCTTCTGTATATTATTCTTGTAAGCAGCTTCGATGCTTGAGCTGTTAAGCTGATTGTGCGATAATTCTCGCACTTGTCAGCTCTTGCCGTCTTCGGAATTGTGTGGATGATGCTTTTCCGAAAGTCAGATGGTATATCGCCAGACTCATATATTCTACACACCAACGTGAATAGTCGTTTTGTTGCCACCTCCCCCAATGATTTTAGAAATTCTTATGGAATGTTATCTATCCCTTCTGCCTTATTTGACCGTAAGTCCTCCAAAGCTCTTTTAAATTCCGATTCTAATACAGGATCTCTTATCTCCTCTAAATCGACTCCTGTTTCTTCTTCTATCACATCAGACAAATCTTCACCCTCATAGAGGCTTTCAATGTATTCTTTCCACCTATCTGCTCTCTCCTCTGCATTTAACAGTGGAATTCCCGTTGCACTCTTAATGTTTCCACCGTTGCTTTTAATGTCACCAAAGGTTGTTTTGACTTTCCTGTATGCTGAGTCAGTCCTTCCGACAATCATATCGTGCTCGATGTCTTCACATTTTTCCTGCAGCCATTTGGTCTTAGCTTCCCTGCACTTCCTATTTATTTCATTCCCCAGTGACTTGTATTTCTGTATTCCTGATTTTCCGGGAGCATGTTTGTACTTCCTCCTTTCATCAATCAACTGAAGTATTTCTTCTGTTACCCATGGTTTCTTCGCAGCTACCTTCTTTGTACCTATGTTTTCCTTCCCAACTTTTGTGATGGCCCTTTTTAGAGATGTCCATTCCTCTTCAACTGTACTGCCTACTGCGCCATTCCTTATTGCTGTATCTATAGCGTTAGAGAACTTCAAACGTATCTCGTCATTCCTTAGTACTTTCGTATCCCACGTCTTTGCGTATTGATTCTTCGTGACTAATGAACTTCAGCCTACTCTTCATCACTACTATATTGTGATCGGAGTCTATATCTGCTCCTGGGTACGCTTTACAATCCAGTATCTGATTTCGGAATCTCTGTCTGACCATGATGTAATCTAATTGAAATATTCCCGTATCTCCCCGCCTTTTCCAAGTATACCTCCTCCTCTTGTGATTCTTGAAGAGGGTATTCGCTATTACTAGCTGAAACTTGTTACAGAACTCAATTAGTCTTTCTCCTCTTTCATTCCTTGTCCAAAGCCCATATTCTCCTGTAACCTTTTCTTCTACTCCTTCCCCAACAACTGCATTCCAGTCGCCCATGACTATTAGATTTTCGTCCCCCTTTACATACTGCATTAACCTTTCAATATCCTCATACTCTTTCTCTATCTGTTCCTCTTCAGCTTGCGACGTCGGCATGTATACCTGAACTATCGTTGTCGGTGTTGGTCTGCTGTCGATTCTGATTAGAACAACCTGATCACCGAACTGTTCACAGTAACACACCCTCTGCCCTACCTTCCTATTCATAACGAATCCTACACCAGTTATACCATTTTCTGCTGCTGTTGATATTACCCGATACTCATCTGACCAGAAATCCTTGTCTTTCTTCCGCTTCACTTCACTGACCCCTACTATATCTAGATTGAGCCTTTGCATTTCCCTTTTCAGATTTTCTAGTTTCCCTACCACGTTCAAGCTTCTGACATTCCACGCCCCGACTCGTAGAACGTTATCCTTTCGTAGATTATTTAATCTTTTTCTCATGGTAACCTCCCCCTTGGCAGTCCCCTCCCGGAGATCCGAATGGAGGACTATTCTGGAATCTTTTGCAAATGGAGAGATCATCATGACACTTCTTCAATTACAGGCCACATGTTCTGTGGATACGCGTTACGTGTGTTTAATGCAGTGGTTTCCATTGCCTTCTGCATCCTCATGTCGTTGATCATTGCTGATTCTTCCGCCATTAGGGACAATTTCCCACCCATAGGACAAGAGAGTGCCCTGAACCTCTATCCGCTCCTCTGCCCACTTTGACAAGGCCGTTGGCAGAATGAGGCTGACTTCTTATGCCGGAAGTCTTCGGCCGCCAATGCTGATTATTTATCAAAATTAGGCAGTGGCGGGGATCGAACCCGGGACCGAAGACGTTTTTGATTATGAATCAAAGACGCTACCCCTAGACCACGGGTATCCTTTTTTTTTTTTTTTTTTGCTATCCGTACAAAATCCATCGGCATCATGAACTGTTGCCTGGCGATTTGGTGAAGCGGAGGGCATTTGCGGTGTGAGCGTTTCAAAAGATGGCGGAAGATAACGATTGGTTGAGTAACGTGATGTGGACCGACGAAGCTCATTTCACGCTCCGAGGGTCTGTTAACGCCCACAACTGCAGAATTTGGGCTACCGAAAATCCTAGAACTGTCGTGGAAACTTCATGGCACGACGAGAAAGTCACGGTATGGGTTGGATTTACCACATCTACCGTTATCGGGCCTTCTTTCTTCGAGGAAATGCGTGATTCTGGTTTTGTAACTGCTACCATGACGGGTGAGAGGTACGCCGATATGTTACAGAGTCGCATCATCTCCAGCCTGGCTGATAAACACCTGTTGGAATGCACGATGTTTATGCAGGATGACGCGCCACCCCATATTGCTAGACGCGCACGTCGCTTGGTGATGATCGTGTGGTCAGCCGCCACTTTCGTCACGATTGGCCTCCCAGGTCCCCAGACCTCAGTCCGTGCGATTATTGGCTTTGGGGTTACCTGAAGTCGCAAGTATATCGTGATCGACCAACATCTCTAGGGATGCTGAAAGACAACATCCGACGCCAATGCCTCGCCGTAATTCTGGATTTGCTTTACAGTTCTGTTCACAACATTATTTGTTGACTACAGCTATTTTTGAGGAATGATGGTGGGCATATTGAGCATTTTCTGTAAAGAACATCATCTTTGCTTTGTCTTACTTTGTTATGATAATTATTGCTATTCTGATCAGATGAAGCACCATCTGTCGGACATTTTTTGAACTTTTGTATTGTTTTGGTTCTAATAAAAGCCCATGTCATTCCAAGCATATATGTCAATTTGTACCTCTCAATCTACATTATTCTGTGATTTATTCAGTTTTCAAATTTGTACTGACTTTTTGATCACCCGGTACATCCAGCAAAGGCAACTGGCCGTACTTTTCCAGTGGCAGGATCAGCTTAATACTCGTATTTGACTGGAATGAATTCACATGTTCCAGAAACTAATAGAGCGGATCGATACTAACTATTATCGGTAACTCTGTACATGAAACCAAATTTATGTAGTTTTACCGTCATGATCATTATCGTGAGAGAACTTCTTGACATATCAAAACTGTGTGACGCATTTGGAATCTTTTCCCAAAACATTTGCTTTCGGGACCCATAATTTTCCCTCATGGCTTCACTTCTCCTAGTAGGCCTACTTCTCACTTAGTTTACAAACTACACACGGACATCGTGTGGCACTCCTGAAGGAGACGGTATCGTGGGGAACGGGGTGTCTCACAGCTCTGCGGTTGTTTGAACAATGAATGTTTCTCTGTGGACCTGGTAAGTGCTGCTTTGAAACATCCTGAGAGATGAAAATTATGTGCCGGACCAGGAACTCAAACTCAGTACCCAGAATTTCATGGGCAATACCTCATACCTTATAATGATGGATTCATTCTGGGCTCTCGGAATTTTAATAACAACAATTTATGCCGAGCACAATTTGAATACGTCGTTCGGTACCGTAGTTCGTTGAATATTTGACTGACGAAATGACTGCTGAGATTACAAGGATTTGCATTGGTCTGTTATGAACATTACTGACCATATCCGTACATTCAGCTATGCATATTTCTTTTGCTCATGAATCGAAGCAGTCTTTCTGCAGTTATGGAGAGCAGGCATGCACGAACTGATAAACTCTTAAATAAACCTATGGTTATTCAAGTTGGGATGTATGTTCTAAAAATAACCGATTTTTACGCTATGTAAGAATTTCATTTATGAATTTTAATTGCTGAATTTTCGTATAGCCAGTTTGAGGAAACTTTTCAATTTTCCTAGTCAGTCTCAGTAGCACTGCTATTGTTTTGAGATGTTTCCTTGGTGCTCCAGTGAAGCACTCTTGTAATGTGTGTGTTTTTTTCTGCTTGGCAGGGTCCGTACACTGTGGACATGTTAGAGCTTAGCGCCTGCGACGATGGGGAATACCCAGGCATTTTGGTTAACATTTCACAGACCGTGGACGAAGAAACCAATGAACCCACATACACAGGAGCCATCACTTTGCACTACGACATTTTTGCGGACGACTTCGAGGTGAGGGTTCAGCGGCAGCTCGCCTCGTTCATGCGTTCTCCGCGTTGTATTCGTCAGCTCTGGAACAAACCAGGTATGTGAGAGGTGACGCCCGCGTTGCTTGCCAGCGATGCCTGGCTTGTGAGACGATCCGGGCTTCTACATACTGGGGAACCGAGCTCTGGAGTACACGTCTTTTTTGGTACAAAGGGTGAGTCAGCTAATCAGTTCACCTGGAATATTTTCCGAACCGTGTAATGTACGGTAATAGTGTTTACACCTGTATTAACTGCGAGACAGTATACAATATACGACACATTTCTTTTTCATAGCTACATTAATTAAAAAGGCATGGGAATTACCACCTCTTCTTAAAATGGACCTGTGGTATTTTCTGCTGACAGCATTGCAGATCTAAAAGAGACAGCTCATTGGCGTTTCACGTTTCATAAACCGTAGACTTATTTCAGTACCAATTTTTCAAACATAGGAATTGCCTCTTTTGCTCCTGAGATGGGTTACTGTCATATGCGGAATATATCGATTGTGCACCGGATTACGGAAATGCTTCTTGTCGTATAGTGAGAAATCAACCTATTTCAGTATAGCACCCAGGAGCACAGATGAAATGTAGCTTTCATTCTGTCCATATCGTGTATGTGTGTCGAGTACTGGCTATATCGAAAAAATACATTTCTTTCACAATACAAGAAAAACCTGATACCTAAATTCTTCACAGAGATTGTAGAAGCCACTTGAAGAGAGCAACTGACCTGTACTGAGAAAGGTTAATTGGAGATTAAGTGATTGGGTTACCCTCTTTGAAACTTTGAACGTTGCACGGGTGGAAGACAGGAAGCGGAAGGATATATACAACTTGTACAGAAATCAGATGGCAGTTGTAAGAGTCGAGGGGGGTGAAAGGGAAGGAGAAGTGAGTGAGATAGTGTTGTAGCCTATCCTCACTGTTATTCAATCTCTACATTGAGCAAACAGTAAAAGACACCAAAGAAAAATGTAGAGAAGTAATTAAAGTGCAGGGAGAACAAACAAAAACTTTGAGATTTGCCAATGACGTTGTAATTATGTGACAGACAGCAAACGACTTTTAAGAGCAGTTGAACGGAATGGACAGTGTATTGAAAGGAGGAGCCGGCCGTTGTGGTCAAGCGGTTCCAGGCGCTTCAGTCCGGAACCGCGCGACTGCTACGGTCGCAGGTTCGAATCCTACCTTGGGCATGCATGTGTGTGATGTCTTTAGGTTAGTTAGGTTTAAGTAGTTCTAAGTTCTAGGGGACTGATGAGCTTAGATGTTAAGTCCCATAGTGCTCAGAGCCATTTGAACCATTTCAAAGGAGGATATAAGATGAATATCAACAAAAGGAAGAAAAAGATAATGGAATGTAGATAAATTAAATCAAATAACAGTGGAGGAATTAGATTAGGAAATAAGACACTGAAAATAGTAGTTAAGTTTTGCTATTTGGGGTGACGAACTAAGTAGGTATGATATAAAATGTAAACTGGTGATGACAAGAAAAACGTTTCTGCAGATGAGAAATTTGTTAACGTCTAATATCAATTTAAGAGTTATAAAGTCTTTTTATGTAGGTGTTTGTCTGGAATGTTGCCTTGTGTGAATGTGAAACATGAACAATTAGCAGTTCAGATAAGAAAAGAGTAGGATCTTTTGGAATGTGGTGCTACAGAAGGAGGCTGAATACTGAATGACTACATCATATAACCAATGAGGAGGCCACAGTGCCAGAGTGTAAACTCCTGCCCTGCTAACTGAGTACCTTTATGGCTCCACTAGTGGGATTTAAAAGGCAACTGGCTGCAAGCTGTGAAAGCTGATGGCCATAACACACCTCATCACTTTAGAACTCTCGGTCCACTGATCACACAGCTGCTGCCATCTGTGAATGACTTAAGCATTTCATATTACATTTTACAATTATGTTTTAAATTTATATATAATTTTCGTTCCAACGCCTCTGAAACAAGTCCAGTCCAGTTCACAATGAGCAGTCCGCAGCTCGTGGTCGTGCGGTAGCCTTCTCGCTTCCCGCGCCCGGGTTCCCGGCTTCGATTCCCGGCGGGGTCAGGGATTTTCTCTGCCTCGTGATGACTGGGTGTTGTGTGATGTCCTTTGGTTAGTTAGGTTTAAGTAGTTCTAGGGGACTGATGACCATAGATGTTAAGTCCCATAGTGCTCAGAGCCAGCCCCAGTGGCTGATACAGGTAATACTATGTACACCATGGATAGCCACAGCGTGCCAAACTGCACGTGGCCTAGAAGTGCGTGCTTCTTGTGCGCCAAAACTCGGCGTGCCTCGGCTTTGTTCGGTCCTTCTCGGAAGTACCCACTACTAAACGACATTTCTTTTACCATCAAGACGTGGCACTTTTCGGTCAGCATAACTCTCTTCAGTTCGGCAAATTCATGGAGTCAGCACCGTTTACTCAATGCTGTTTGTTCGTTGCATGAGGGACATTCACAGGTCGTGGGATCGCTTGTACTAAAAGAGACAGTCAAACGATCTATTGTCATAAGCATTAAAAACTGAATGGAAATTACAGACGAGAGGGATGAGAATTCTTAGTATCTATTATGCAGTTCCATAATCGGCGATTACTCCAAAATTTTCTGCGAAACATTACAACAACACGTAGAAAGTATCGAAAGAGTTAGTTGACAATGAAAGAACAAGGAATTACAAGGATCGACAGACAGGTTTCATGTTTGTGCACATCAAGAAGCACTCTGTGATAAATTTGTAGGCAGGTGGTATGAATAGTAAATTTTTTGAAATCGCACTCGTTATTGCACTGTTGGTTGCAAGAGTTTTCGACGGAACTGAACAGAGTATGGACACTTTATACCGTACTAAAAAGTACGTTGCTCAAGTCACAGGGCATGGCTGGAACAGTTTTCGATTTGAAACCGTTTTTATTAAATATATGAAGGAAAAATGAGTGTTACGAAAGAAAACTATAACATCAGGAAAGGATTTCCGACCTTGCATTTTAAGTGGACGTGACTGCACAATGTCCACAGTAAGACACTGCAACGTGAAAAATAACCTGTACTTGATTTCATGGGGATGTATTTAAAAAGAAAATCGCATTGCAGTGCATTGTAGAGGGAAAGAATCCTGACAAAAACGACATCGTACAGCTCTCTAAGTTAAGCGACATTATAAAATGTGTGAAGTTTGAAAAATTCTTTGTGGTCTTAAAAGAATTGGAAGGACAGTTTTCTAAACGTTTTGAGGAATTTGCCATCCCACATCTGATTTCGAGCCATGTCAGTTGAAATGGAACCTGGTCATATCCAGAAGTAACTAATTGATACGCAATGTAATTCCTGTTTTAAAGGCAATTCCTTTAATGTGAAAACTATACAGGATGTGTACATTGTTTTCCTCAGTTAGGGTGTCTGCATCCCCATATTGAACGTGCAAATGTGTTACAACTACAGTACTTTGACCAACATATGTGTGAAAGATCTCTTTCCAATTATCAAACTAAATAACTCACGATTACGTAGAAACCACAGTGTGAAACTCTTCCGCCAAAAATAATTAAATAACATTGAAAATCTTTTTTGTTTGTGACGTACGATACTGAGAAATGTGAGATATAAAATTAAGTCGTTTGCTGTATAATTTAATCGCCATTTAAATGCAGTGTGTTCGCGGTTTCCCCCTCCTCACGCTAAGACAGTATGGAGTGGTGGTGTGGCAAATGTACAGCCCAGCTGAGCGCTAGTAGTTACAAAGCGTAGGCTCTAGCTCAGTTGTAGCTCACTAGTTTACTCGTAACTCCTGAACTAGCTCACTAGAACTTACCTAGAACCTACACTTTCCAGCTACCATAATCCAATTTTCAGGTCTAACGCACATCATTTCATAAAAAACCTCAATTAGGTATTATATTACTGAAAAAATTATTAAATATGAATATTTTTGAATGAAGTTCACCAATTTTTAAATAATTAGTTTTGTTCATACAACAGGTGAATGTAAGAAAGCAAGTTTAGTATGTTTTTATAAAAGATGAATGTTTAAAAAACGAATTATGGTCAGTGTGAGAAGTCTATTCTGTACCTAAGATTTCCCTAATTTCTTCCTTCTCGAGCAGCCATAAGATTTTTATCAACTGGCGACTGTAAATTTTTTTGAGAGAATGCTAAATTAGAGTTCTACCACAGGCACTTTGATTTTAGGGTAATACTTTTTAAATTATTTACTAATCAAACAATACCCATCTCTTAGATATTTATCTTTATTAAATTAGTTAATATTCTTTTTCTCTAGAATGTCACCATACTATTTAGCTGTTTGGGATTGTCTAGTTAAAGATTATAAAATTTAATAGGAAAAAAATTTAAATAATTTGCCCAGTGTGAACTCCAGATCACGAAATTCATTATTTCTGTTTTTAAGTTCCTTCATTCCTTTATATTTCATTTTCAACTGTTTGTTTTCAATTAACTGAAAATACCAATCAGAAATTAATTTAGAATATTTATGTGGCAAAATAATCTTAAACTCATTATTAAGCTCCATATAAGTTTTTTCTCCATGATCTCTAACTCCATTAGTTGTTTTCATTTCTTTCAAGGAACTTACTTGGTTGAGCTTCATGACTAGAGTCTCCATTTATAAAGAAAAAATTTTATTACATTCTTTTATAAACTTTAATATCGATATGCTATGTGTCTACTTTATTTTCCAACACATATCTTTTACCATAATGAAGGCACAACACTGTCTTGTTTATTCAACTGTGTATATTTCCTGTTTTTCCTTTCAATCATATTAATTTTCCTTTATTGTTCTCTATCGTAAAACGAACCATTGTTATAATCTTCTAACCTTATTCTATTTTTAACAGCACATTTCCAAACAACTTTAGATTTTTTCTGTTTTGTCACTGACTATATAAGGATACATTTTTGCTCTCAAACCACAAAATTCTTCCATTATTTTTCCAATGCATTCATCTTTCATTTTTCCTTCAACTTTATTCCTAACTATTGGAATACCATAAATATTATTTTCATGTTAGTCACTGGTAATAAATTTATCACTCATCGATTTCATATCTTCATAAAAATCTTGAGTTTGTATATTATAGATATAACTGTCCATATCTCTACAACACAACTCAATGCTTTCTACATACTTTAGATTCATTATTCTATAGGGAAAAATCATACATCAGTTCTTTTGATAAATCAAATATACTCATCCTAACATTAATGGTTTTTGTCTTAATTCATATGGCTAGCAGAAAGATTTTCATTAAATATAGTACTTGCTTTGATGATTGGCTTTGCTATTATTAATCACATTTTTCTCCATCTGACACCAATTTCATATTCACTCTATTTCTTATGTTTTCCATTGTCTTGACAAAGACTGAATTATTCACATGCTTATAGAAATATTTTTCAAAATCACTTTTGGCTTTAGTTCTTATTTCTCAATTTAAATCTATATAGTTGTTCAACCCATCCAATTGTTAAAATTTTAAAACTGTACGTATATTTTTTAATTTCATTCCTAGAGGCAGATGCTGTTTAAGATTTCTACAGTAAACTACATATATTTTTATCATTGAGAGAAGACAACAACTTGCTTTCTTTAGTTCCAGTGATAGCTGAAACAGTTGTAGGACTGTATCCCAGCACAATTTTGTTTTTATGTGGCAATGGTAAATCTTTATGTACCTGATCTAATTTTTTTGGATATACTAAGTCTACTTTATAAATATATCCAAATTTTGGAGTATCAGATATTTCACTCACTTTTGTATGGTCAAAATTATTTGCTTCTTCCCATTCAAATCCACTGTATAGTAAATATTGCCTTATTGCATAGTAATGTAAATTATTTCCATCTAAATGTGTAGAGAATATGTTATCTTTTTACTATGAAAATCTTTGATATATTTATTGTTTGTTTTGATGTATTTTCTACACTGCTGTGATAATCTACCTCTTATTCCTTTTTGAACCATTAAAATCATATTATAATAATGTAATAAATCAATTGGCTCTCTAGTCGATTTCAACATTGCATCCCAAGATAATCCTAGGTTAGTAAAATAACAAGATGGATCCAAATCATATACTTTTAACAAGTTCTTGAAAAATTTTCAAGTACATCAGACATTACGAACACATCAGTCTTAAGATATGGATTGGAAATGAAGTCGCATGCTTCTTGACAGAGCATAGTGCAACGATGCGGGAGACCAACACTGCTGTACTACGCAAGCTCCTAACACCTAGTCACCTCGGGGCAGGTGAAAATTTGTGATCTCGCCAGGTATTGAAACCAGGACCCCATGATCAGAAAGCAGGAATGCTACCATGAGACCAAAAGCTGGAGATAATTTTAACGATTGAGTCGAGATTTTTTAATATTAGATTTTTCTCTAACTAGTATTACATGTTTTTAATATTCATCAGTTATTTCAAAGTCATTCAGTTTACTGTAAAAATCTACCATTGCTGCTAAGTGTGCCCATTCAACTTTATTCCAAGAATCCATGTACTCCTATGGATATACACTTTTTCTGATAACTAATTCGAATAACTCTTCAGGAGAAATGTTTTAATGGTTACCATTTCAGCTCTCTTCATATTTGATGAAAGTCTGTCAGTAGACGAAGCCATAAATTTAAATGTGTCAATAAATGTCATTTTCAAATTTTCTCTCATGTTAGCAAAATTAATTCATCTGTATTTGTTGTTCGATATTCAATCTATTCCTTTTTCATCATAACTAAGTTCTTTCACAAGCAGATTCAAATCATATCCTGGTTAATTGTGTGTATTAATTGGTACAAATCTTAGATATTTTAAATGTAAATTACATTTATTACATAATGGATTATATATTTTTCAGTCATAAGATCATGATGATGAACCTTTTTATTTTTTGGTGTATAATGACAGTGGCACAATGTACATGTTTTCGATGTTGCATATCTTGATTGTTCTTCAGGACTTAATGATTTCATTTCTTTAACTTCAAAATAATTCTTACAGTTTCTGCAATATTTCATATATTTCTTATTACAATTTGGCCTTCTTTAAGCAACAGGATCTTTACAATCTCTATTTATATATTTAATATACTAAAATAATCCACTTGATCCCATTTTTGACATTTCATTGTATATTAATTTTCTGGATTCGGTTGACACTTGTCCATTTTAATAGCTAACATTCATAATCAATATAAATAATAAATTAAACTTTCTGTATATATTAATAATTTTTATAACTTTTATGGGAATCTTTCTGTGGCTTTTCTACTTTTAATGGTTTGTTAACTAATAAGCTTGATATGTGGTTATTTAATTCTTCTTTACTAGTGAAACGGAAGAAATAGAAATCACAATTAAATTTTACTTCTTCATGTTTATTAATTTGACCTGAAACAAGCCGAGATAAATTTTTTATACACCGATAGTGTGAATAAACTTCTTCCTTGAAGTAAAGAAGATTTAAATGTTTCTCTTTCTTAACTTTCATAATTTTTAATGGGAACACTTGATATTTTTCATGAAACGAATAGACATCAATAAATACATTCATTTTGTTTCAAATTTTTGGAATATTATCAATCAATATTTTCAATTTTGCAGTCGAGATCAATACCAACATTTTTATATTTTGTTACTCTTTCTGAATTTTTATCTAGAGGATATAAGCAGATTCTTTAGACCACAGAAATCACATTTGATCTTTTTTTCATTAATTATTATGATGGATCTGTGTGACTCTTACATTAATATGTGGTTTAGTGATTTAATTATCATATTGTGTTTGAATACTTCCATATTCAGGTTTTGTTACATATATTTATCAGATTGTGTTAGAATACTTGCATATTCAGGTTTTGTTAGGTATTATTTTTCTATGTATTGTTTAGTAAGAGCATCAGATCTTTTATATCTACTATTCTTCTGCCTCTAAACTCAATATACCATTTAGTTGCTTTAAAAATGTTATGTAATTCTTTATGAAATTGTTTAATTAAAGGTTCTGTTTCTGGATCAATTTTTACTTCTAATGGATTTCTAATGTTTTCTGCATTTATCTGACTATTAATTGTGTGACCTTTAGGCTGTGTTTTATTTCCAAATATGCCCATTTATTAAATTCAAAATATCATTAAACTTATAATTCATGCATAAGAGTTTCAAAACAAATAAACACAAACGACCACAAATTACTTCATTGAAGTCTCGTATTCAGAAATGGTTCAAATGGCTCTGAGCACTATGGGACTCAACTGCCGAGGTCATTAGTCCCCTAGAACTTAGAACTAGTTAAACCTAACTAACCTAAGGACATCACAAACATCCATGCCCGAGGCAGGATTCGAACCTGCGACCGTAGCGGTCTTGCGGTTCCAGACTGCAGCGCCTTTAACCGCACGGCCACTTCGGCCGGCCGAAGTCTCGTATTCTCTCAGTATTGTAGTAGAGGTCGTTTTCCCAAATAATTGTTTAGTTGCTGTGGGATATTACCAGTAAATGAATCAAAAATAAATTTTATACCTTTATTCTTATAATAATAAATCCAGTGGGTACTAAAGTGATCAGATGTACCTACATTAACTATGCTAAATCCTAACTTTTTTGGTTCATTGTGTAGTTCATCAATCATAAAAACGCCATGAAAATATTTAATTTTCAATTGTTTAGCAAATTTTTCTATGTCATAATTTGATAATGGTTTATTATACTTTTTAATAATTTTTTCGAATTTTGTACTCCTTTTCCTTTTTTCCCCATTCCTTCATTATGACTTTTCCATTCTCCCAATTCTGGATCAGCTTTTTCTTGTTTATTACTACAATTTCGATAGTTGTAAAACCACCAGCAAGTGAAGTAATGGTTTCTGGATATGGAACTCCAGCTGATAGTAATGGAAAAAATCCATCTTCATGTTTGTTAGTCCTTTACCTTTTTCCTTTTTTGTTAGCAATTTGATAAACTTTTTCACAACAGGAATTCATAATGTATAAAGTAAATTTCTACTAGTTTTTGAATGCATTAGCTGTTGCTTTGTCTTTTTTTTTTGCAGCAGTAAAAATGGTTCAATACTAGGTAACTGTCCATTATTTTATTTTAATTGATTTTGGTTTAGTTTTGTCACTTGGAAGCAAAGTATAATCAACTGAAAAGTTATTCATTTATGCACATTAAAAATTATAAGGATTAATAAATTTTGAATCCCTATCTATCATCATCCACACATAATCCCTTAACTAGTTTTCGTTTACCATACATTATTCCTGTAACTGCAATTGCAGATTTTTTTTTCTCCTCATGAAGCATCACTTACATGTATTCTTTCTTCACATATAATTGTAGTTCTTTATCTGCTTTGTGTCTTTTTTTTCTATGACCTTATTATCTCTATAGACAATATCACGTTTTTTACAAGCTTCATCTAATGGAATAATTCCTGAATCCCCATGTGTAAGTCTTTCTTAAAGCTTAATGAAACATCAACAATATTTATATCCTTGTAGATTCATCTCTGGCATTGGTAAATTATCTAAAGCCCAATCTACTAAACTTCTTCAAAGTTTTTCACTTTATTCATTCCATGTCAATCTGGGAGAAAGTGCTAGGCTACCACTGATTGTTGGGCTGCGGTAGTTGGATATTCAGTTACTGTCGCAGACAGATTGAGGTAACACTAAACACAGGTTAAACATTCTAGAATTCACTCAGTCCAGAGTTATACAACAGTCCATTGCTATAACAGACCACCTAACTGACCCCAGAAATACCAAACCAGGTTCGTAGGCAGCAGCAGCATATCTCTTGAGAAACCGGAAAAAGAGAAGTCAGACAAAAACAAAAAAAAACAAGAAGGCATTATCTGAATAGGACGTCAATCGATGTCACATACATATACAAATAACCAAATGATTCCAATTTTAGAAAAATTTGTTGGTTTATACAACACATAGAGCCTCACAAATGAAGCAAGTCAATAATGCCTTGGTCCGCCTGTGGACCTTCTGCAGGCAGTTATTTAGCTTCCCATTCACTGATACGTTTGTTGGATGTCCTCCTGAGGGATATCGCTTTAAATTGTCCAAATGACGCGGTAGATCGTCAAAATCCCAAGGTGGTTTCAGGGCCATGCTCATAATGTTGTAAACGTTCTTTGTTGGGGAAAGATCTAGCAACCTTGACGGCTAAAATAGGGTTTATCAAGCATGAATAGTAGCAATAGAAGCTCTCGCCATGAGGGAGCGGGGATTATCTTACTGAAATATAAGCCCTGTATAGCTTGCCAGATGGGCAACAAAACAGGGCGTACATTATCGTAGACGTACCGTTTTACTATAAGCATGTCGCGAATGACAACCAAACGGGTCTTACTATGAAAGGAGTGGCACCTCAGACCATCATGCCATATTGTCGGACCATATCATTGGCGACAATCAGGTTGGCATCCTAACCCTGTCCAGGGAGTCTCCAGACAAGTCGTCGCTATTTAACGGGTTCTGCACAGCTCATGTGATCCGTTCTTCAAGTTGACCTACTGTGCCATAAAAGGTTTCGCAGAGGAAATCCATTACTGAAGACAATTCTGCTCCAGTCACTGAGATACCAGGCCGAAGAGGTCCCTGCAGAAACTCCACACAGTAGAGGGACACCAGCCTTACTGTCGCGCTCCATATGACCCGACAACCAGGAGTGATGGTCTGGGATGTCATTTGTTTTCATAGCAGGACCTCTTCGGTTGTCATGCGTGGTACTATTACAGCGCAGCAGTACGTCGACGACTTTTTACGTCCTGTTTTGTCACTCTTCATGACAAGTTATCCAGTGCCTACATATTAACAAGACAACGCCCACTTGCACAAAGTGAGGGTATCTACTTCTTGTCTAAGTGCTTGCCGGACCCTACCTTGCCCAGCAAGATAGTCGGATCTCTCCTCAAATGAGAACGTCTGGAGCATTACGTTCAAGGCCCTCCAACCGCGTCACGATTTTGACAATTTAAAGCGTTAGTAGAACAGAATTTGGCACTATATCCCTCAGGAGGACTTGTGAAATAGAAATCATATGTTTTTCTATACATGTGCATCACATCTACCGATTTCCCTCCCTTTCGAATAATTCCTTCATGGTACCTAGTGAGTCCATTCAAACTTCTTACATGTATCCATTTCAGTCTATAAAGAACCACTGTGTGCTTAAGAACCTCCTGTCTCTCAAAGCTGTGGGATTCGGTTGGGGGTGTAAGGGAAGCATAATTAACAACATATGAATAGCCAGATTATATTCATCCAGTATTTGAGAAGGAGGGTGGGGGGGGGGGGGAGACAGTGACTTTAAACAAACATTGTACATACTTTTAAAACTTTTCGAGACGTTTTCTCGCTCATTCGTCCACCAAAAACCGATGAAAGGAAAGAAGTTTATCGTGTACTACTTTTTTGTTATTTATGCAGTAAAACTACGTCGCCTGGCATGAGCTTTTAATTTATTGTTTCTTGACCAACAACTCTATTGGCAACGAATTTTGCAGACAGTATTAACATGTACCACTAAATATAACTGCAAAATATGTACAACACATAGTTCAGGAGATATGAAGTCATAAACACTGAGAAGAGTAAAAAATTGCCGCATCATGCTGACAAATTGATTTGTTACTGCTTTAGTATTGACTCGATTCGCAACACGTTTCACATACAGCGTCCACAAGTACCACAGGACGTATCTGGAAAATGATGTCGTTGTCCGACAGACTGTTCTGAAGATGTCACGCCATAAACATTGAGCTGCATTCAAATGAAATTGCAGGGTAAAGTTCGCTAGCGATATGAGTGAAATATATGCTTAAATATGTAAGTGCTTCGCAGAGGGTTCATCGAACCATAATTATACTATCTCCCTACCATTCCACTCCCGAAGAGCGCGCGGGAAAAACGAACACCTAAACCTTTCTGTTCGAGCTCTGATTTCTCTTATTTTATTTTGATGATCATTCCTACCTATGTAGGTTGGGCTCAACAAAATATTTTCGCATACGGAAGAGAAAGTTGGTGACTGAAATTTCGTAAATAGATCTCACCGCGACGAAAAAGGTCTTTGCTTTATCATATCTGCCACACTCTCTTCCCTATTACGTGATAATACAAAACGAGCTGCCCTTTTTTGCACCCTTTCGATGTCCTCCGTCAATCCCACCTGGTAAGGATCCCACGCTGCACAGCAATATTCTAACAGAGGACGAACGAGTGTAGTGTAAGCTGTCTCTTTACTGGACTTATTGCATCTTCTAAGTGCCCTGCCAATGAAACGCAACCTTTGGCTCGCCTTCCCCAAAATATTATCTATGTGGTCTTTCCAACTGAAGTTGAGCGTAATTTTTACACCCAGGTACTTAGTTGAATTGACAGCCTTGAGAATTGTACTATTTATCGAGTAATTGAATTCCAACGGATTTCTTTTGGAAATCATGTGGATCACCTCACACTTTTCGTTATTTAGCGTCAACTGCCACCTGCCACACCATACAGCAGTCCTTTCTAAATCGCTTTGCAACTGATGCTTGTCTTCGGATGACCTTACTAGACGGTAAATTACAGCATCATCTGCGAACAACCTAAGAGAACTGCTCAGATTGTCACCCAGGTCATGTATATAGATCAGGAACAGCAGAGGTCCCAGGACGCTTCCCTGGGGAACACCTGATATAACTTCAGTTTTACTCGATGATTTGCGTCTATTACTACGAGCTGCGACCTTCCTGACAGGAAATCACGAATCCAGTCGCACAACTGAGACAATACCCCATAGGCCCACAGCTTGATTAGAAGTCGCTTGTGAGGAACGGTGTCAAAAGCTTTCCGAAAATCTAGAAATACGGAATCAACTTGAGATCCCCTGTCGATAGCGGCCATTACTTCGTGCGAATAAAGAGCTAGCTGCGTTGCACAAGAACGATGTTTTCTGAAACCATGCTGATTACATATCAATCGTTCCCTTCGAGGTGATTCATAACGTTTGAATGCAGTATATGTCCAAAACCCTACTGCAAACCGACCTCAATGATCACTATCACTATCAGAATGGAGTATACGCAACTACAGCTTTACGATTCTACCACCATAAGAAGGCTTTCGAACTGTAAACGTCCCATGAGAAACGTCGCTGCGAAGAAAATGATCAAAATGTGAAGACGATCGTCCCCGTAACGGGCGACCAAACACAATGACGTGTTATGCAGGCTGGGGCATCCCTTATTGATACACATATGACCGACCTCTTGCTCACGCCGTTTGATGGAGATCGCGTGCTGAGCCGCAACTTCTGTCGTGCTGGGTCTCCCTGTTCCCCAAACCTCAATCCGTGTGATTATGGATTGTGGGGTTGCCTGAAGCCGCAAGTCTACAGCGATCGTCCAGCCTTGTTAGGGATGCTAGAAGACAACATCCGACGGCAGTTTCTCACCGTACTTGATGATATATTGTACAGTACTGCTCACAACATTGTTGCTCGACTACAGGTATTGTTTATGAGTGACAGCCGACTTACTGAACTTCTTTTGCATCATATGAAGCGCCATCTGTTGGTCATGCTGCGCGCTTTTTTGGTTTCAATAAAACCTCATGTCCTTTCAAGCATATGTTTCAAATACTACATACCTACATGTGTTATTCCACGAAATATTGAATTTTCAAGTGTTAATGGATTTTTTTGGTCAGCTGTATGTATTAAATCTGTTAAATATGTGTCATGTAGGTATGAAGGCAAAGCTGCGGGTAAAAAGTTGCTGCTAAGCCCCTGAATTGAATCAGCCAAACTTAGTATTTGTACAGGAATAATCTGGGGATGAAATTCAGAAATACTTGATTGGAGTGGTGATGATAACGCTCAAAGAAAAGGGAGTGGAAGAGGTGGCTAGCAAGAGAGGTGGAAGCTGGACGATGATCACAGATATGGGGGAGGAAGAGATGGTCAGTGAGAAGGTGAGGAAAAATGGACAGAGGAAGGGAACATGGGAAGATGGACAGAGAGAGGGTAATGGGGTGTTGGACAGAGAAAGGAAGAAGCAGGAGTTGGATGGAGACTGTGGGAGAAGTAGCAGGCCTGATAGAGAGCGAGATGGACAGCAAATGGAAACAGGAAGAGATGGGAAAAGAAATGGAGGAGATAATGGACAGAGAGAGGGACAGGAGGATGTTGACTTAGATTGGTTGAGGAGAAGACAGAGGGGTAGGAGGAGCTAGAGAACAGAGGAAGAGAGACAGAGAGGATAGCAGCGTATCGATAGAGAGGGAGAAGCAAATGGTCAGACAGATGGGGCAGCAGCAGCTGAACAGAGGATTGGGGGGAGGGGGGGTAGAGAGGCAGAGAGAGAGAGAGAGAGAGAGAGAGGGAGCCGGGAGTAGCAGTTGGATAAAGGGAGGGGCAATGGGATACGGGCACGGTGAGGTTGAAGGGAGAGATCGACAGTGACAGGGAGAAGGAGATGGACTAATAGAATGTAATAAATACGTAGCTGTGCGATTCCAGATGTTCAGCTAGTATTTTTATAAGAACATTCGTAATGAAAAATCACGTTCTATATTGGGAACTTAAACATCTCTCATATAGTGATACTGAGGTGCCTCCATGTGAAATGGTGAAGGCTGACATAAATAAATAATTATATAATTATAAGTAGAACTGTGTGAGAAGGCTTAGCGAAACATGTATAGAAGGACTCAAAAGGAATTTGTAAAATATATCCTGCAAAATACATTACGCTGACACAGTGGCAGGCTGCTTAGGCAACTGTTTCCCTGAAACGTTAACCTCATCAGTATATGAAATTGTCCCTAATCCTGAAAAAAATACGTATTGGACTGTAGAACGGTAAACATTGAAATGTCTGTAATTTTAGGACGATATTGAAGCCCTCTAATAATAAGGTATGAAGTTTTGTATGTAGTAAAAAAGGAAGAATCAAAGAAGTAACGAAATTTCCTTAAAAGTACATGGCAAATGCTATAAATGTGATGTGAGTGACCTGTACTTTAACTTAAAGAACATTTTTGTTGCTTAACCGTTTCTTCTGCAATTCGAGGTACTTGCATTTTCGCAAGGATTAATATATTTGTCTGTACTACAAAATTTCTGGTATTGTTACACAATAATATTTATTAAATTGATATTATTGTCGAACAATATCGCTTAAGTTTAGTCATCTGTTTCACTTTGCTTAAACTTCTTTCTATATACCAGCTTACTCGTAATAGTGCTTACTCGTAATAGTGGACCTGTTGGATATTATTCAATGGTTTATAATACAATGCGGGAAGACAACCGTTTTCCATTTCCCAAAATTCTATACACTGCTGAAATAACGCTACCCCTCATCGTCTCCTGCAGTACGAAGTCAATAGATCTTTTTTCTTTAGGTATCATCAATTGCTGCTCTCAGTTGGCGAAGGGATTTAAATTATTGTGATGTACACTTTTACAGAGTAAAATAGGTCTTATTTGCAACTTAGAGCTGAGAATCTGGTAATTATCATTCCAACTTTATCAGTCTGATGAATGTCTAGAAATAATAGAAATTTCACAATAGTGTACAACCTTCTTTGCATTGGTTAAAAGAATATGATCCAAATAGAAATCATTTCTTATCGCTAAGTGACAGATATAACAACATCTTGAAATCCACTACTTTCTTCTTGATTTCACACAATCTGTTGTACGTTTGGAAGTACACATGATTCCACTAAATTTTCCCGAAAACTGTCTCGTAGTGGCCTACTCTCAGAAAGTTTTCTGTTTAAGTTTCTCTGATGATGTGCTGTGGTATTGTTGCAGGTGGAGCTCACGGTATACAGGTGGGGCAGTACTGGTGGATGGTATTTAGACTACAGCCTGCAATTCGACAAACCGTACGAGTATCTGAAGTCTAACTTCCCCACGGTCTTCGAAACTGTTTTCGAGGATATAGGATTCAAAGAGAAGCCAGTATCTCCGGCAAGTATTACAACAGTAGACTGAACTGAGAGTCTTTACACAAGCATGAGAAATATGAGGGAAGGAACATAATATTTGATAAAATGTTGCTCACAAGGCTAGTAGTGGTACTATCACATACAGAAAAGCTGCACATAATTTTATTTTTTGGTGTACCTTGTGGAATTGTACGATGACTGTAAGTAACTCCAGTATGCCACTTGAGTCAAAGATAATACAAATTATTAATCTGTTGGTGAGTAGAGGAGGAATACCAACAGAAAAAAAAACATTTTCACTGAGATTCTGTTTGTACCATCTGAAGTTCGTGTAACCTGTCTTGAATTCAATGTAACGAAATCTAATAATCCATATCTTGGAAGATTAAGCAGGTCTGTAGCATATAACTTCCAGTACAACTCATTATCAATTTAAACACTTACGAATTAAGTACATTCTCTTCCAGTTATTGATTTACCCGCACGTATTATTTCCTAGGGCACGGTCAGATCTTCTACAGCAAAAAATTGCATGTGCTGTATTTATGTAACTTCTGTGATATTCTGTTTGCTGACAATCGAGCTTTAGGTTTAAAGGAGAATTTTTATTAACTTTACGAATATTGAGTTTTTTGTCTAGACTCTATTATAATACTTGTATTGTCGGAGATAACCGTTTCTGTTTCTTGCATGTATAATGACGGATCATTCAGTGCAACAAGAATAAGAGTGTACTGAATATACGTTTCTGTGGTTCACCTGAACTGAATACTAACCATTCTCCAGATGCTGTATCGTTCAGAACATATCCTGGGTCTCTTAATGCATCAGTCCACATGCTTTTAAGTAGAGAAGATGGAAGACATTTACCAGAAAGATCTCTGAGAGCCATAATATTTGTGCTTCTCTAGGGGAATGCTATATCCTGCACAGTCAAATGGTTTTCATAAGGCGTGGTAAAAATCAGTTCCAAATTTGTTTTCTTTTCCCATTTTTATTTTACGTAACCTGATTCCTGTACTGAAAAACAGCTCGTTCCCTGAGAGAGCACATCTAAACATAAATTAAGAGTTACTTTCCTAGTTTGAAATAGATGCGTTATGGTTTTTGAGTACATAATCCTTTCTAGTCCTTTCGAGGCGCTTCTAAAATGGTCTGAAAATAACATTTGGGAATACAGCTTCCGATAGTGATATATGTAAAGGACAGGACTTAGTACTTTACTTGAGACATTATCAGCTTCCTGACGTGTTTTCATTGAATGCGTCAATTACATTTTCATTTCCTTCGGTACAGCCTTTGTATATGTAGCATCACTTCTTCCATTTACTCTGTTGCTTTATCCTGGAACTCTGATTGTTAAAAGAATTGGTTGCATGACTCCTTCTGTTATTTGGCTGCTGTCTTCATTAACAAAGTCTTTGCATTACTTAATTACTTTTCTATTTTTTCTTTTGACCCTCCCATCTAGATTTAATTTAATTATTTGAATTCTGAATTTAGTCATTATATAGAAGTTCCCCCCGTCCCCCATGAACAATGGACCTTGCCGTTGGTGGGGAGGCTTGCGTGCCTCAACGATACAGATAGCCGTACCGTAGTTGCAACCACAACGGAGGCCAGAGAAGCGTATGGTTCCTGAAGAGGAGCAGTAGCCTATTCAGTAGTTGCAGGGGCAAGTCTTGTAACACAAACCAAAACGGCCTTGCTCTGCTGGTACTGCGAACGGCTGAAAGCAAGGGGAAACTACAGCCTTAATTTTTCCCGAGGGCAAGCATCTTTACTGTATGGTTAAATGATGATGGCGTCCTCTTGGGTAAAATATTTCGGAGGTAAAATAGTCCGTCATTCGGATCTCCGGGCGGGTACTACTCAGGAGGACGTTGTTATCAGGAGAAAGAAAACTGGTGTTCTACGGGTCGGAGCGTGGAATGTCAGATCCCTTAATCAGGCAGGTAGGTTAGAAAATTTAAAAACGGAAATGAATAGGTTAAAGTTAGATATAGTGGGAATTTGTGAAGTTCGGTGGCAGGAGGAGCAAGTCTTTTGGTCAGGTGAATACAGGGTTATAAATACAAAATCAAATAGGGGTAATGCAGGAGTAGGTTTAATAATGAATAGGAAAATAGGAATGCGGATAAGCTACTACAAACAGCATAGTGAACGCATTATTGTGGCCAAGATAGATACGAAGCCGACTAACTCCGCAGATAACGAAGAGATTGATGAAATGTATGATGAGATAAAAGAAATTATTCAGATAGTGAAGGGAGACGAAAATTTAGTAGTAATGGGCGACTGGAATTCGATAGTAGGAAAAGGAAGAGAAGGAAACTTAGTAGGTGAATATGGAATGGGGGTAAGGAATGAAAGAGGAAGCCGCCTGGTGGAATTTTGCACAGAGCATAACTTAATCATAGCTACCACTTGGTTCAAGAATCATAAAAGAAGGTTGTATATATGGAAGAAGCCTGGTGATACTGACAGGTTTCAGTTGTTGTTGTTGTTGTGGCCTTCAGTCCTGACACTGGTTTGATGCAGCTCTCCGTGCTACTCTAGCCTGTACAAGCTTCTTCATCTCCCAGTACGTACTGCAGCGTACATCCTTCTGATAGAGTATATAATGGTAAGACAGAGATTTAGGAACCAGGTTTTAAATTGTAAGACATTACCAGGGGCAGATGTGGACTCTGACCACAATCTATTGGTTATGAACTGTAGATTAAAACTAAAGAAACTGCAAAAAGGTGGGAATGTAAGGAGATGGGACCTGGACAAATTGACAGAACCAGAGGTTGTAGAGAGTTTCAGGGAGAGTATAAGGGAAGGAATGACAAGAATGGGGGAAAGAAATACAGTAGAGGAAGAATGGGTAGCTTTAAGAGATGAAATAGTGAAGGTAGCAGAAGCTCAAGTAGGTAAAAAGACGAGGGCTAATAGAAATCCTTGGGAAACAGAAGAGATACTGAATTTAATTAATGAAAGGAGAAAATACCAAAATGCAGTAAATGAGGCAGGCAAAAACGAATACAAACGTCTCAAAAATGAGATCGTCAGGAAGTGCAAAATGGCTAAGCAGGGATGGCTAGAG
Source organism: Schistocerca americana (assembly GCF_021461395.2). NCBI lineage: Eukaryota > Metazoa > Arthropoda > Insecta > Orthoptera > Acrididae > Schistocerca > Schistocerca americana. Next base: position 155,747,021 of record NC_060119.1, on the reverse strand, counting down.
GACAAATGTAAGGATGTAGAGGCGTATACTACCTGCAGGAAAATTAGGGAGACCTTTGGAGAAAAGAGAACCACTTGCATAAATATTGTACGCAGCTCGTGGTCGTGCGGTAGCGTTCTCGCTTCCCGCACCCGGGTTCCCGGGTTCGATTCCCGGCGGGGTCAGGGATTTTCTCTGCCTCGTAATGACAGGGTGTTGTGTGATGTCCTTAGGTTAGTCTAGGGGACTGATGACCATAGATCTCAAGTCCCATAGTGCTCAGAGCCATTTTTTTGCATAAATATCAAGAGCTCTCTTGGAAACCCAGTTCTAAGCAAATAGAGGGTCTATACAAGGGCGATGTTCTTAAGGACAATATTAGGGAAATGGGAGAGGATGAAAATGAAATGGAAGATATGATACTGCGTGAAGAGTTTGACAGAGCACTGAAAGACCTAAGTCGAAACAAGGTCCCAGGAGTAGACAACATTCCATTAGAATTACTGATAGCCGTGGGAGACAAAACTCTACCATCGGGTGAGCAAAATGTATGAGACAGGCGATATACCCTCAGACTTCAAGAAGAATATAATAATTCCAATCCTAAGGAAAGCAGGTGTTGACAGATGTGAAAACTACAGAATTATTAGTTTAATAAGTCACAGTTGCAAACTACTAACGCGAATTCTTTACAGACGAATGGAAAAACTGGTAGAAGCCGACGTCGGGGAAGATCAGTTTGGATTCCATAGAAATATGGGAACACATGAGGCAATACTGACCCTACGACTTATTTTAGAAGCTAGATTAAGAAATGGCAAACCTAAGTTTCTAGCATTTGCAAACTTAGAGAAAGCTTTTGACAATGTTGACTGGAATACTCTCTTTCAAATCTGAAGGTGGCAGGGGTAAAATACAGGGAGCGAAAGGCTATTTACAGTTTGTACAGAAACCAGATGGCAGTTGTAAGAGTCGGGGGGCATGAAAGAGAAGCAGTGGTTGGAAAGGGAGTGAGACAGGTTTGTAGCCTATCCTCGATGTTATTCAATCTGTATATTGAGCAAGCAAAAAAAGAAAAATTTGTAGTAGGAATTAAAATTCATGGAGAAGAAACAAAAACTTTGAGGTTCGCCGATAACATTGTAATTCTGTCAGAGACAGCAAAGGACTTGGAAGAGCAGTTGAACGGAATGGACAGTGTCTTGAAAGGAGCATATAAGATGAACATCAACAAAAGCAAAACGAGGATAATTGAATGTAGTCGAATTAAATCGGGTGATGCTGAGGGTATTAGATTAGGAAATGAGACACTTAAAGTAGTAAATGAGTTTTGCTATTTGGGGAGCAAAATAACTGATGGTGGTCGAAGTAGTGACGGTATAAAATGTAGACTGGCAATGGCAAGGAGGGCGTTTCTGAAGAGGAGAAATTTGTTAACATCGAGTATAGATATAGGTGTCAGGAAGTCTTTTCTGAAGGTATTTGTATGGAGTGTAGTCATGTATGGAAGCGAAACGTGGACGATAACTAGTTTAGACAAGAAGAGAATAGAAGCTTCCGAAATGTGGTGCTACAGAAGGACGCTGAAGATCAGATGGGTAGATCACATAACCAATGAGGAGGTATTGAATAGCGTTGGGGGGAAGAGGAGTTTGTGGCACAACTTGACTAGAAGAAGGGATCGGTTGGTTGGAAATATTCTGAGGTATGAAGGAATCACCAATGTAGTATTGGAGGGCAGCACGGAGGGTAAAAATCGTAGAGGGAGACCAAGAGATGAATACACTAAACAGATTGAGACGGATGTAGGTTGCAGTAGGTACTGGGAGATGAAGAAGCTTGCACAAGATAGAGTAGCATGGAGAGCTGCATCAAACCAGTCTCTGAACTGAAGACCACAACAACAACAACATAGAAGTTTGTTGAATTTTTAATCGTTATTGTTGTATGTAGATTTTCTTATACACTACTCGGTCATACACCTGCGAACTTATTGGAAATCTGTTCATAACTGTTTTTTCACTTTGCTGCGGATGAACTTTCAGGTATGTAGGGACTAATTATGTTTAGTGCCCGCTCCTTGTGACGGCGATTGTTCTTTACTACGAATTTGTCGCCACTTGTGGTACTAGGATGATAAAGTACATGGCTCGAAACCTCTTTCAGTATCACTTTCACTTGTTAAGTACTTATTGCCATCATTGTACTCCTCATGTTAGGTTGTCCGCAGAGTCGAGCGTATACAACGTCACATATTCCACTGGCTCAACTTGCAGAACCCAAATATTTCACCTGCCGCTTGTTTCTCGCTTTGCGAAATAGCTTGGATTCCTGTCTGTCGAAATGTCAACATCGGCAACTGTTATTTTTGACATAATACATTGTTTGATTTATTTATCGTTGCCCTTGCTGTGTCTCGTGTTAACACCACTAGCACTGCAGCACTGTTGTGAGTTACTCACCGACTAAGCAGTTCAAGTACGCTCCGCAGCCTCACGGTGTGCTCACTATCCTGCACCTCCAGTCCTGCCGCGTCGTCACTAGCAGCCAGTATTGTAGCATGGTGGGGCGCTGAATGCCGTAAACACCATTGGCATTTTGTGACCTCGCTCTCAAGGGGCTCCCTGGCATTTGAGAAGTGTTAAGTATCAAACGTATGTTGAAGAACGGAAATTTTCTTCATAAGTGTGATAAGTGACTAACGGAATTTGAGTATGAATATTTTCGATTCAATAATCGAGATAGAAGCTAAGGAGTTTACTTTTGAGTTTTTCAGGAATGCTGCAAGAGCGTATTACTGTTTACCATTATTTAAATGAAATGAAATGAAATGGCTCTGAGCACTATGGGACTCAACTGCTGAGGTCATTAGTCCCCTAGAACTTAGAACTAGTTAAACCTAACTAACCCAAGGACATCACAAACATCCATGCCCGAGGCAGGATTCGAACCTGCGACCGTAGCGGTCTTGCGGTTCCAGACTGCAGCGCCTTTAACCGCACGGCCACTTCGGCCGGCATTTAAATTGTAGTATAGATATTTAGGTAGTAGATTTGCCGTATGGATTACTTTTATAGGAAGATGGGGTTGTCCTTGCTTAAAGTTATTTCTTAAAGTCATGTTATGTAAATATTACGGTGAGTATTAAGTTGATATTTAAAGCATTACTTTTTGACATAGAATTTCATTTGAATTTTGCTAGTTGTCATTTCTTACCAGTTAGAAATCCCACCCTTGATTCGATTTATTATACAGGGTGATTCAAAAAGAATACCACAACTTTAGGAATTTAAAACTCTGCAACGACAAAAGGCAGAGCTAAGCACTATCCGTCGGCGAATTAAGGGAGCTATAAAGTTTCATTTAGTTGTACATTTGTTCGCTTGAGACGCTGTTGACTAGGCGTCAGCGTAAGTTGACGCTAAGTTGGCGACCGCTCAACAGAAAGCTTTTTGTGTTATTGAGTGAATCGACGACAGTTGTTCAGCGTGCATTTCGAACGAAGTATGGTGTTAAACCTCCTGATAGGTGGTGTATTAAACGTTGGTATAAACAGTTTACAGAGAATGGGTGTTTGTGCAAAGGGAAAAGTTCTGGATGGCCGAGAACGAGTGATGAAAATGTAGCACGCATCCAGCAAGCATTTGTTCGCAGCCCAGGAAAATCGACTCGCAGAGCTAACAGAGAGCTGCAAATTCCACAATTTCAGCAGGATGGAGCGCCACCACATTGGCACTTATCTGTCCGTAACTACCTGAACGTCAACTACCCGAGGCGATGGATCGGCCGCCAGGCAGCCCGTGACAGAGCACTTCATCACTGGCCTCCAAGAAGCCCTGATCTTACCCCCTGCGATTTTTTCTTATGGGGGTATGTTAAGGATATGGTGTTTCGGCCACCTCTCCCAGCCACCATTGATGATTTGAAACGAGAAATAACAGCAGCTATCCAAACTACTACGCCTGATATGCTACAGAGTGTGTGGAACGAGTTGGAGTATCGGGTTGATATTGCTCGTGTGTCTGGAGGGGGCCATATTGAACATCTCTGAACTTGTTTTTGAGTGAAAAAAAACCTTTTTAAATACTCTTTGTAATGATGTATAACAGAAGGTTATATTATGTTTCTTTCATTAAATACACATTTTTAAAGTTGTGGTAACCTTTTTGAATCACCCTGTATACATAGGCACATTTCACTTTGTGTTACGGAATTTTCACTCTTAGCTTTTTTTACGTTACTTTGCTGCAGTATGCTGTGCGCGGCTTTCGAGAAATTTGCAGAGACGTTTGTCAAGATATGAAGTAAATGAAAATACATTTTCGGGGCAGGAATTTCTTTGTAAGGCCAGTTACGCATTTATTTCAGATGTCAGTTTACGTTAAGGGTAGCACTGCATTTATATAGAAACAGGTAGCTTCGGAGTGTAGACAGTGGTGAGAAAATGATATTAAGCCTTTTTATAATTCAGTATGGTCAAAATTTTGCTCAGCGCACGAATTTAGGTTGGAAATTAGTTTGTTTTGTAATTTTTTAGAAGCTTTGGTTGGCAGTTTTAGGAAGATTCACTGAGATAGAGAGAAGCAGACAAGCGGTTAAATTAGAAAACGTAAAATTTTCCCAATGTCCTTTCCAGCCAGCGTCAAGCCGAGTGAAGCCAGGCAAACGCCCCGTACCGAAATCAAATCGACAGGCACGCAGAACGCAGAGATCAGAAGATACTGCCTCACCTCGCATGAGCGAGATGCTTGAATCGTCTGTCAGAAAGTTGACCTCCGTGAGGAGAAGACATCTCGTCATTCTAATAGTAAAACTTTCATAAGAACAGCTATCAGCCTGCTGATATGGCGGAAAGGAAAGGCAGCAAGCTGAAGTTCTGAAAGCGATTCTTGCGAGGTATAAGGGTTGTAAAGAGCCCTTAAAATTAGGCCACATACGGTCATCACCAGCCGAATATAACGTCATTACCTCGATAAGCAGTAATAAATACTCAGGCTTCGGAGCCTCGGTCGCCTTCTCTACACTGCAATACACCAACTATGAGGCAGAACCTGTGATGTATTGCTACCGTTGCGCAAGATTACTTCCAGCTTCGAGACAGCTACCTGCCTGGTGTGCTGTACTCGATCGCTGTGAGCTGACGACCTCACAACTACAGTTGGAGATTTCTACCTCTGGCCTGCTGAACTGATGGTGTCTGGCACACTGTCCACATCTCTCAGTCTCCAGGAGACGCACTAACAGCTTCTGCCACTGACTAGTATCTGTAATAGCCGTCGACATCCCGGTCGACATCCCAGTTCTAAGCAAAGAAGGGAAGGCAGAAAGGTGGAAGGAGTATATAGAGGGTCTATACAAGGGCGATGTACTTGAGGACAATATTATGGAAATGGAAGAGGATGTAGATGAAGATGAAATGGGAGATACGATACTGCGTGAAGAGTTTGACAGAGCACTGAAAGACCTGAGTCGAAACAAGGCCCCGGGAGTACACAACATTCCATTAGAACTACTGACCTACTGACGGCCTTGGGAGAGCCAGTCCTGACAAAACTCTACCATCTGGTGAGCAAGATGTATGAGACAGGTGAAACACCCTCAGACTTCAAGAAGAATATAATAATTCCAATCCCAAAGAAAGCAGGTGTTGACAGATGTGAAAATTACCGAACTATCAGTTTAATAAGTCACAGCTGCAAAATACAAATGCGAATTCTTTACAGACGAATGGAAAAACTGGTAGAAGCGGACCTCGGGGAAGATCAGTTTGGATTCCGTAGAGATGTTGGAACACGTGAGGCAATACTAACCTTACGACTTATCTTAGCAGAAAGATTAAGAAAAGACAAACCTACGTTTCTAGCATTTGTAGACTTAGAGAAAGCTTTTGACAATGTTGACTGGAATACTCTCTTTCACATTCTGAAGGCGGCCGGGGTAAAATACAGGGAGCGAAAGGCTATTTACAATTTGTACAGAAACCAGATGGCAGTTATAAGAGTCGAGGGGCATGAAAGGGAAGCAGTGGTTGGGAAAGGAGTGAGACAGGGTTGTAGCCTCTCCCCGATGTTATTCAATCTGTATATTGAGCAAGCACTAAAAGAAACAAAAGAAAAATTCGGAGTAGGTATTAAAATTCATGGAGAAGAAGTAAAAACTTTGAGGTTCGCCGATGACGTTGTAATTCTGTCAGAGACAGCAAAGGACTTGGAAGAGCAGTTGAACGGAATGGACAGTGTCTTGAAAGGAGGATATAAGATGAACATCAACAAAAGCAAAACGAGGATAATTGAATGTAGTCGAATTAAGTCGGGTGATGCTGAGGGAATCAGATTAGGAAATGAGACACTTAAAGTAGTAAAGGAGTTTTGCTATTTAGGGAGTAAAATAACTGATGATGGTCGAAGTAGAGAGGATATAAAATGTAGACTGGCAATGGCAAGGAAATCGTTTCTGAAGAAGAGAAATTTGTTAACATCGAGTATAGATTTAAGTGTCAGGAAGTCGTTTCTGAAAGTTTTGTTGTGGAGTGTAGCCATGTATGGAAGTGAAACATGGACGATAACTAGTATGGACAAGAAGAGAACAGAAGCTTTCGAAATGTGGTGCAACAGAAGAATGCTGAAGATAAGGTGGGTAGATCACGTAACTAATGAGGAGGTATTGAATAGGATTGGGGAGAAGAGAAGTTTGTCGCACAACTTGACTATAAGAAGGGATCGGTTGGTAGGACATGTTTTGAGGCATCAAGGGATCACAAATTTAGCATTGGAGGGCAGCGTGGAGGGTAAAAATCGTAGAGGGAGACCAGGAGATGAATACACTAAGCAGATTCAGAAGGATGTAGGTTGCAGTAGGTACTGGGAGATGAAGAAGCTTGCACAGGATAGAGTAGCATGGAGAGCTGCATGAAACCAGTCTCAGGACTGAAGACCACAACAACAACAAATCCCGGGCCCTCCATTCTAGGCAGCCTGTCCCGTTGCTCGTGTCCAGTCAGTGCAGAGCTGCTGGAAGATTACCCGAGCACACGTCTTCGACGTCTACCAGAGTTTTGGTAAAACCACACCCCCTGTCCTAAAAGTGTTTGGAACAGGACGTTGTGTTCCGTTAGTTCCATTTTGATCAAGATAGATAATTCCAGTAATCCACTAAATTATAGGCCCTTGTTATTAACGTCGACATACAGCAGGATTTTGGAACGTATATTTTGTTCGGACATTATACATTACCTCTAATATAACGGTATTTCGAGATTTCTATAAGGTTTTTGGCACTGTACCTCACAAGCGGCTTGTAATCAAATTGTGTACTTGTGCAATGTCGTCCCAGTTATGCGCCTGGATTCGTGATTTCGTGGCAGAGAGGTCACAATTCGTAATAACCGGCAGAATGTCGTCGAGTAAAACAGAAGAGATTTCTGGTGTTCCCCGAGGTAGTGATACATGTCCTCTGCTGTTCCTTATTTAGGAGACAATCTGAGCAGTGCTTTTAGGTTGTTTGCAGATGATGCTGCCGTTTATAGTCTAGTAAAGTCTTCAGAAGATCAAAATAAATTGCAAAACTTTTTTAAAAAGGTATCTGTATGTTGCGAAAATTGGTAATTGTCGCTAAATAATGAAATGTGCGAAGTCATCAACATGAGTGTTATAAGACAGCCTTTAAAAATCCGTTACAAGATAGTTCAATCAAATCTAAAGGGCGTAAATTCAGCTAAATAACTAGGAATTAAAAGTACGAGCAGCTTAAATCGAAAAATAAACACATAGAAAATGTTAATGAGAATGCGAACCAAAGAGTTTTATTGGCAGAACACTTAGAAGATGCGAAATATCTACTAAAGAGTCTGCCTACACTGCATCGTAACTACCATCTGCGTCACGTCTGCTGTGCAGCGAGCTACGTTAATTTAAGTATTAACTGCATTTTTCTTACTTGTCACTTCTTCTTCCGTGTGTTTTTGATTTTAGGAAGCTTTAATTGTCGAGTGCTAGTAATAGTGTTCCATAGATTTCGTGTTTGTATTGAACAGAGTTCCTTTAGTCAGCCATACTGCCAGTAGTGCCAGTGTCGTCGTAACTGCCGTCTGCGTCACGTCTGCTGTACAGCGAGCTGCGTTAATTTAAGTATTGACTGTATTCTTCTTACTTGTCACTTCTTCTTCCGTGTGTTTTTGCTTTTAGGAAGCTTTAAATGTCGAGTGCTAGTAATGGTGTTCCATAGATTTCGTGTTTGTATTGAATACAGTCAGAGAGAGTCCCTTTAGTCAGCCATAATGCCAGTAGTGCTAGTGTTTGTTTTTAATACAGTCCAGAGACAGGTAGTGCTATTTTCATTGTTTTCTACAAGAAGTGTCTAGCAACCACAGTTTAGTCAACTATCAGCCGCCTTTAGTGAATTAGCAGTCTAGTTAAAAGTTGATTAACTCTCTACAGTAAATTGATATCTTAGGATGGATAGGATGTGTGACTGCTGTGTACGGGCGCAGGAGAAGCTGTCCACTGTTCGCGAACAGCTGAACGTGTTGATGGCCGCGGTCAGTCGTCTTCAGGCTGCTGCCTCTGAGTGTAGCGGCAGTGGGGAGTCTGGTGCGCCGCATGGTACACCCCAGGTGTTACATGCTTCACCCACTGTCCCTGCTGGCGAGTCATCTTCGCGAGTACTGCGCGCGGTTGGGTCACCTTCTCCCCAAGGGGAGTGGCAGGTTCAGCGGCGTTCGCGGCGCTCGAGGCGGAGGGTAAATGTGGAAGCTGGTCGTGCGGCATCGCCCGCTCTGCCTGTGAGTGGACATGTGGCCGCCTCTTGAGCAAGGCCCGAGCAAGCAGACGGGGGGAGGGGTTTATAAGTGATTCGGAGCTCCAACGTTAGGCAGGTGATGGAGCCCGTTAGAGAAATAGCGGAAAGGTCGGGGAAGAAGGCCAGTGTTCACTCTGTGTGCTTGCCGGGGGGTCTCATCCGAGATGTGGAGGAAGCCCTGCCGGCGGCGATAGAGAGCACTGGGTGCACCCGACTGCAGACTGTTGCTCATGTTAACACCAGTGACTTCTGCCGTCTGGGTTCAGAGGTCATCCTCAGTTCATACAGGCAGTTGGCGTAGTTGGTGAAGGCGGAAAGCCTCGCTCGCGGGGTGGAATCTGAGCTAACTATTTGTAGTATCGTTCCCAGAACCGATCGCAGTCCTCTGTTTTGGACCAGAGTGGAAGGCTTAAACCAGAGGCTCAGACGATTCTGCGGATATCTGGGGTGCAAATTTCTCGAACACCGCTATCAGGTGGAGAATTGTAGGCTTCCCCTGAATAGGTCCGGCGTGCAATACACGCAGGAAGCGGCTACAGGGGTAGCGGAGTACGTGTGGAGGGCACAGTGTGTATTTTAGGTTAGAGAATTCCTTCCCTAGGCCCGACAAGACGCCTCCTGAGACGCGGCAAGGTAGGAGTAGGCGAAATGCAACAGGGAATAACAATATTAATTGCTAATAGTAAACTGCAGGAGTGCCTGTAGAAAGGTCCCAGAACTGCTCTCATTAATAAACGGTGACAATGCTCACATAGTACTAGGGACAGAATGTTGGCTGAAACCAAATGTAAATATTAATGAAATTCTAAACTCAGATTGGAATGTATACCGCAGAGACAGACTGTACAGTGAAGGGGGAGGCGTGTCTATAGTAATAAGAAGTGCAATAGTATCGAAGGAAATTTACGGAGATCCGAAATGTGAAATAATTTGGGTGAAGATCACGGTTATCTAGGCGCTACGGTCGCAGGTTCGAATCCTGCCTCGGGCATGGATGTGTGTGATGTCCTTAGGTTAGTTAGGTTTAAGTAGTTCTAAGTTCTAGGGGACTGATGACCACAGATGTTAAGTCCCATAGTGCCCAGACCCATTTGAACCATTTTGAAGATCACGGTTAAATCAGGCTCAGACATGCTAATAGGATGTCTCTATAGACCCCCTGGCTCAGCAGCTATTGTGGCTGAGCAGCTGAAGGATAATTTGGAAAATATTTCGAGTAGATTTCCCCACCATGTCATAGTTCTGGGTGGAGATTTTAATTTGCCGGATATAGACTGGGAGACTCAAACATTCATAACGGGTGGCAGGGACAAAGAATTCAGTGAAATTTTCTTAAGTGCTTTATCTGAAAACTACCTTGAGCAGTTAAACAGAGAACGGACTCGTGGCGGTAACATATTAGACCTTCTGGTGACAAACAGACCCGAACTATTTGAAATAGTTAACGCAGAACAGGGAATCAGCGATCATAAAGCGGTTACTGCATCGATGATTTCAGCCGTAAATAGAAATATTAAAATAGGTAGGAAGATTTTCTGTTTAGCAAAAGTGACAAAATGCAAATGATCGTCGGTAAAGCAGATGCCAGACTGAGATTAATTGGAAGAATCCTAAGGGAATGCAATCCGAAAACAAAGGAAGTAGGTTACAGTACGCTTGCTCGCCCACTGCTTGAATACTGCTCAGCAGTGTGGGATCCGTATTAGATAGGGTTGATAGAAGAGATAGAGAAGATCCAACGGAGAGCAGCGCGCTTCGTTACAGGATCATTTAGTAATCGCGAAAGCGTTACGGAGATGATAGATAAACTCCAATGGAAGACTCTGCAGGAGAGACGCTCAGTAGCTCGGTACGGGCTTTTGCTGAAGTTCCGAGAACATACCTACACCGAGGAGTCAAGCAGTATATTGCTCCCTCCTACGTATATCTCGCGAAGAGACCATGAGGAAAAAATCAGAGAGATTAGAGCCCACACAGAAGCATACCGACAATCCTTCTTTTCACGAACAATACGAGACTGGAATAGAACCCATAGAGGTACTCAAGGTACCCTCCGTCACACACCGTCAGGTGGCTTTCGGAGTATGGATGTACATGCAGATGTAGATGTTTTTCCATCCTATTTTGGAATCTTTTACAGACAGGATGAATGGAGTACATCGAGATAGTTCAAAGAAGGACAAAAAGTTTTGTGTTATCGAGAAAAAGAGAAGAGAGTGTCACATTCATGGTACAGAATTTGGGGTGGACATCCTTAAAACAAAGGCGTTTCTCGTCGCAGCGGGATCTGCTCACGAAATTTCATCAACAACATCAGTCTCCGATTGCGAAAATATTTTCTTGTCGCCGAGCTGAATACCAAGAAACGATCGTCATAAAAAATAAGGGATATCAGAGCTCGCACGGAACGACGGAGGCGTTAATTTTTTCTGCGCGTTTTTCCAGAATGGAATAACAGAGAGTTATTGTGGTGGTTTAATGAATCCTCTGCCCGGCACTTGGTGTGATTTACGGAGAGTCCCAGCAGATGTAATAGATGTGGGTCTTCGAGCAGACCTCAACAGCTGTTGCAATTCTACGATGTCTGTTTTCATCGTCAGGTAATGAATTTGATGAAAAAGCTGCTATAAACCCATCGAGAAATAAGAACAAATCACATCCCGAGAACTAATGTCTTCCATCAGCTATCCTCGCCGGTATTTGGCTAAATGACGTTCTACATATGATTCATTTCTCAACTGTGCTACGAAAGAGAACCGTTTATGAATGTATACAAATTATGTTTTGCTATAGAAACATCAAAACAAACATGAAATTGTGAAAAAACACCATTTATAGCACGTGCAAGTTAACGAGAAAGTCACTGTTACTCATTGCTTTTTGTTGTGGATTGGCCAGAGCGCCAATCCACGATGAGAGGAAGCCGATGGGCACGCGTTTAAGCTCACGCAGGATGGCGTGAGGTCTGGAACAGGACAAGTAATGGAGACTAGCAAATAAAGTACGTAGCTTCTGGAATACTTAACTTTCATCTATAATTGGTGAACATCTGTCTGACGGTACATGCATCACAAGATAAATAGCAAATGATAATGGCGCCTTGCTAGGTCGTAGCAAATGACGTAGCTGAAGGCTATGCTAACTATCGTCTCGGCAGTTGAGAGCGTAATTTGTCAGTGAACCATCGCTAGCAAAGTCGGCTGTACAACTGGGACGAGTGCTAGGAAGTCTCTCTAGAACTGCCGTGTGCCGGCGCTCGGTCTGCAATCACTGATAGTGGCGACACGCGGGTCCGTCGTATACTACCGGACCGCGGCCGATTTAAAGGCTACCACCTAGCAAGTGTGGTGTCTGGCGGTGACACCACACTTTTATTTTATTTTATTATTATTATTCTTTTGGATACAGCCTTTTGAGTAGTTGTAGGGCAACAGCCTGGATGACTGACTGAGTTTAACGTCAACCAAAGTGGCTTTGCTCTGCTGGTACTGCGAACGGCTGAGGCCATGCACCTCCTCTGTACGGTTACATGATGATTGCGTCCTCTTGGATAAAATATTCCGAAGGCAAAATAGTCCCCTATTCGGAGCTCCGGGAGGGGACTACTCCGGAGGATGTCGTCATCAGGAGAAATAAAAGTGGTGTTCCACGGATCGGAGAGTTGACTGTCATATCCCTGAACGGGAAAGGTAGACTTGGAAATTTAAAAAGGGAAATGGATAGGTTGAAATAGTGCGAAATATTGATGAAGTTCGGTGGCAGGAGAAATAGGACATCAGGTCAGGTGAATCCAGTGTTATAAATTAAAATCAAATAGTGATAATGCAGGAATGGGCTCAATAATAAATATGGAAAGAGGAATGCGAGTAAACTACTATGAACAGCGTAGTGATCACATTATCGTTACCAAAATAGACACAAAGCCCGCGCCTTCCACAGTAGCACAAGTCTATGTGCCAATTAGCTCAGCAGATGATGAAGAGATTGAAGAGGAGATTAAAAGAAATTATTCAGATAGTTAAAGGAGATGAAAATATAATTCCGATGGGGAACTGAAATTCGATAGTAGGAAAAGGAAGAGAACGAAAAATATTAGGTGAATATGCACTTGGGGGAAACGGTGGTGCCGCGCGGAGAGGCCACTCGGTTAGAGGCGCCATGTCACGGATTACGCGTCCCCTCCCGCCAGAGGCTCGAGTCCTCCCTCGGACATGGGTGTGGGTGTAGTTCTTAGCATACGTTAGTTTAAGTAGTGTGCAAGTCTACGCATCGATTTCCTCAGCAGCTTGGTCCCTTAGGAATTCACACACATTTGAACATTTGGAAACAATGAAAGAGGAAGCCGCCTGGTAGAGTTTTGCATAGAGCATAATTTAATCATATCATATCCTCTTGGTTTAAGAATCATAAAAGAAGGCTACATCTGTACTCCATTCCTGGTTAGCTATTTTGCAATTCGTGTCGATATCATTCTTTAAACACTTGTGTACCCTTTCGCCTGCTTCATTTGCTACATTTCTATATTTTCTTCTTTTAGCAATTACCTTCAGTATCTCTCTTATTCCCCAAGGGAACTGGAGACACTGGAAGGTTTCAGATTGATAATGGTAAAACAGAGATTTAGAAACCAGATTTTAAACTGTAAAGACATTTCCAGGGCCAGATGTAGACTGTGACCGCAGTTTATCGTTTATGAACTGTAGACTGGAACTGAAGGAAATGTAAAAATGTAGGAAATAACGGAGACTGTGGTGAGTTGCTGAGAGTTTCAGAGGAAGCATTATGCAACTGTTAACCAGAGTGGGGAAAATGAATTCAGTAGAATACCACTGGGAAGCTCTAAGTGATGAAATACTGAAGGCATCAGAGGATAAAATAGGTGAAAAGACAATGCCCTGCAAAAATCCTTGGGGAATAAGAGAGATACTGAATGTAATTGCTAAAAGAAGAAAATATAGAAATGTAGCAAATGAAGCAGGCGAAAGGGTACACAAGTGTTTAAAGAATGATATCGACACGAATTGCAAAATAGCTAACCAGGAATGGAGGACAGATGTAAGGATTTAGAAGCATATTTCACAAAGGGAAAGATAGATACTGCCTACGGAAAAATGAGAGAGATCTTTGAAGAAAATTACAAAGGCCAGCGGAGGAAAGGGAAGCAGTTGTATGAATACCAAGTGCTCAAATGGAAAACCAGACTTAAGCAAAGAAGGGAGAACTAAAAGGTTGAAGGAGTCTGTAGAGTGTCCATACAAGGAGATAAATTTGAAGGTAGTATTATAGTAAGAGAAGTGGACTTAGATGAAGATGAGATTGGAGGTGTGTTACTACGAGAAGAATGTGACAGAGCTCCAAAAGATCTAAATCGAAACAAGGCCCCGGTAGTAGATGATATTCTGTCAGAACTACAGCCAGCCTTGGGATAGCCAGCAAGGAAAAAAATCTTAAATATGGTGTACAAGATGTATGACACAGATGAAATGCCCTCGAATTTCAAAAGATTGTAGTAATTCCAATTCCAAAGGAAACAGGTACTGACAGGTGAGAAAATTATCGTAGTATCAGTTTAATGAGTCGTGGTTGCAAAATACTAACACGAATGGATAAACTGATACAATTCGACCCAGTGGAAACCAGTTTGTATTCCAGAGGTATGTGCAATCACGTGATGCAATACTGACCCTACGACTTGAGGAAAGACAAACCCACATTTATAGCATTTGTAGACTTAGAGAAAGCTTTTGACAATGTTGACTGGAATACTCTTTGAAATTATGAAGGCAGCAGGGGTACAATACAGGAAGTGAAAGGCTATTTACAACTTACACAGAAAGCAGATGGTTGGTATGAAAGGAAGCAGTGGTTGAGGAGAGAGTGAGACATGGCTCTAGCCTATTCCCGATGTTATTGCATCTCTATGTAGAACAAGCAGTAAAATTTGGAATAGGAATTAAACTGCAGGGAAAATAATAAAAACTTTATGGATTTCCGATGAAATTGTAATTCTGTGAGAGACAGTAAAGGAATTGGGAGGGCAATTGAACAGAATGGACATTGTCTTGTAAGAATGATACCATATTATTGTCAACAAGAGAAAAACAAGGGGAATGGAATGTAGTAGAATTAAATCAGGTGATGCTGAGGGAATTAGATTGGGCAGCAACGCAACTGATAATGGTCGGAGTAGAGAGGATATAATGTGTAGATTAAAAAACGTTTCTGAAGGAAAGAAATTAATTAAAAAGAAATTTATGCTCAAGTGTTAGGATGTCTTTTCTGAAAGTACACACATCAAAAAGAGTTTTGTATCACCCCAGTTCTCAGAACTCCTGAAGATAGACACCGACAGTGGATATTGTATCACAGACACAGTTCCTTTGACTGTTGAGAGATGTCACTAAACCCGCCCAAAGATGTAAACAATCATACATAAGCAGCGCCTATTAGACGTAGAGGGTCCGACAGCTGATCAGTTCCGGTCATTCCACGAGGAAGGAGATACACGGCTCGTGTTGTCTGTAGTTCAACCATGCCTAGACGGTCAATACCGCGGTTCGATCGCGTCCACATTGTTGCTTTGTGCCACGAAGGGCTCTCAACAAGGGAAGAGTCCAGGCGTGTCGGAGTGAACCAAACCGATGTTTTTCGGACATGGAGTGGGCACAGAGAGACAGGAGCTGTCGATGACATGCCTCGCCCAGGCCGCCCAAGGGCTACTACTGCAGTGGATGACCGCTACCTACGGATTATGGCTCGGAGGAACCATGAGAGCAACGCCAAAGTGTTGAATAATGACTATCGTGCAGCCACAGGAAGTCGTGTTACGATTCAAACTGTGCTCAACAGGTTGCATGATGCGCTGCCCCACTCCCGACTTCCACGGTGCGGTCCATCTTTGCAACCACGACACCATGCAGCGCGGTACAGATGGGCCCAACATCATGCCGAATGGACTGCCCAGGATTGGCATCATGTTCTCTTCATCGATGAGTGTCGCGTATGCCTTCAACGAGACAACTGTCGGAGACGTGTTTGAAGGCTACCCAGTCAGGCTGAACGCCTTAGACACACTGCCCAGCGAGTGCAGGATAGTGGAGGTTCCCTGCTGTTTTGGGGTGGCATTATGTCGGGCCGACGTACGTCGCTGGTAGTCATGGAAGGTGCCGTAATGGAATGACTTCCTTCAGGATAACGACATCGCTCGACTCGAGTGGCCAGCATGTTCTCCGGACATAAACCCTATCGAACATGCCTGGGATAGATTGAATAGGGCTGTTTATGGACGACGTGACCCGTCAACCAATCTGAGGGATCTACGCCGAATCGCCGTTGAGAAGTGGGATAATCTGGACCTACAGTGTCTTGATGTACTTGTGGATAGTATGCCACGACGAATACAACCATGCATCAGTGCAAGAGGACGTGCTAGTGGGTATTAGAGGTACCGGTGTGTTTCGCAGTCTGGACCACCACCTATGAAGGTCTCGCTCTATGGTGGTACAACATGCAATGTGTGATTTTCATGAGCAATAAAGAGGGCGGAAATGATGTTTATGTTGATCTCCATTCCAGTTATCTGTATAGGTTCCGGAACTCTCGGAACCGAGGAGATGGAAAACTTTTTTTGACGTGTGTATTTGTCTGGAGTGTAGCCATGCGTGGAAGAGAAGTATGGACGATAAAGAGTTTAGATAAAAAGAGAATAGAAGTTTTTGAAATGTGGCGCTACAGAAGAATGCTAAAGATTAGATGGGTAGATCAAATAACTAATGAGGAGCTACTGAATAGAATTATAGGCCAAAGAAATTCGTGGCACAAGTTGACTAGAAGAAGGGGTTGGTTGGTAGGACACATTCTGAGGCATCGAGGGTTCCCTACCGTGGGACTTGATGGGGGTGTGGAGGGCCAAAATGTATTATGGGAGACCAAGATATGAATATGGTAATCAGATTCAGAAGGATGTAGGTCGCAGTAGTTACACGGAAATGAAGAGGCTTGCGCAGGAGGGTGTAGAATGGAGAGCTGCATCAAACTAGTCTTAGGACTGAAGATCACAACAACAATAATAGCAACAACAGCCTGTTGTTTTACGATGAATATCACCACAGCACGTGTAAATAATCACCTGTTAAGTAATAAAAGTTCCTAATTTCGCAGGCGAACTTCTCATGTACGCATTACAATCTCAAATTTATTTGGAATCCCACCTCGATGAGGTTGACGTGATCATAAACCAGGAAATTATACAGACAGTCTCAGCGTGTAGTGTTCAGGATGAGCATACTGTCGACACTGCTGCATTCCAGAAGGCAGAGCCGTGTTTACAGTGTTGCACGCATACGTTACTAGTTCGACGATCACAGGTCTAGCATGCCGTTCATCGAGTGTCCCCTAAATCACCTAATCTTAATCCCACAGAAAATCTGAACTCTCTTCCTTGCAGAATCGTAACCATTACCAAAGCTATAAGCCGTATGACACAGTACTGGCGTGATATCTATTCAGAGGTAGTAGATATTTTTTTTTCAGTGTGCATATGTTACTTTATTTAATTATTTAGCCTCATATTAGGCTAATGCCTTGACGTTCTCATTTTTCTTTAAAATGTTTGTTTTCGCTATTGCCATCGTTTACATAGTACCAGAATGATTACACATCGCTAAGAAAACTATATGAGTGAAAATTTAAATTTTTTTTGCTATTTCCTTAATTAAAGTGTGCCAATATATAATAACTCAACATCAATAAGTGCATGTGCAATGTGAGAGAAGCTTGAAGGTATAAAAAAGAAGAAGGAAACAAAGACAATGATTGAAAGTGACAATCGTGTAGAGACGATTGCTTCTAACCTCCGGGGCTGAAACCTCTACATCCGAGAATCCCTCCTTACACTACGTGAGGGGTACCAGCATGTTCCAAAAATCGGTGTGGAAAGATGGTTGTTTCAGGGTGTACAAGGACAACGGCGGCATTGTCCCGCACTGCATTATTGCCAAATTTATTCATGGTGGTGGATCCAACATGGCAGCCTTTTTTGTTTTATTCACACGTCAAGTACCGTAGGACCAAATTGAGGAGCAAATCTCCAAGGTCATGGACGTGTCAGTACATGAAATTACAACATAAAAGTAATAACAGATAAAAGCAAAATATGTATGAACCCGAAAAAAATCAATCCATTAGTGTAAGTAAACGCAATGAACAATACAACAAGAATCAGCTTAATTTTTCTAAGTAACTCCTCGGCAGAATAGAATTGAAAGAGGGAGGATTATTGCTAAGATTTTTGAATTCTAGTGGTAGCTTATTGAAAATGGTTGCAGCAGTATATTGCACACCTCTCTGCACAAGAGATAAGGAAGTCCGGTCCAGATGCAGGTTTGAATTCCGCCGATTATTAACTGAGTGAAAGCTGCTTATTCTTGGGAAGAAGCTAATACTGTTGACAAGAAATGACAGCAAGGAATATATATATTAAGAGGCCAGTGTCAAAATTCCTAGAATCGTAAACAGGGGTCGACAAGAGGTTCGTGAACTTACACCACTTATTTCCCGAACCGCCCGTTTCTGAGCCAAACTATCCTCTTATAATCGGAAGAGTTACCCTAAAATATAATACCATACGACATAAGCGAATGAAAATAAGCAAAGTAGACTAATTTTCGTGTCGAACGATCACTCACTTCAGATGTCTTTCGAATAGTGATAATGGCAGCCTTAAGTCTTTGAACAAGATTCTGAATGTGGGCTTTCGACGACGGTTTACTATCTATCTGAACACTTATAAATTTGAACTGTTCAGTTTCACTAATCATATGCCCATTCTGTGAAATTAAAAGTCAAGTTTTGTTGAATTGTGTGTTAGAAAATGTAAAAACCGATTCTTAATGTGATTTAGCGTTAGTTTATTTTCTATGAGCCATGAACTTAGGTCATGAACTGCCGAAACCGAGCCAATGTTGCGCGCAACAGTCTTTACTACCAAACTATTGTCATCAGCAAACAGAAATATTTTAGTTACCCATAACACTAGAGGGCATACATTTATATAAATAAGGAACAGGAGTGCCCCCAACACTGATCGCTGGGGCACCCCTCCTCGACCATACCCCACTCACACTCCATATAACAGCCATTCTCGACATTATGCTGTCTGTTGCTAAAGTAAGAGGTGAACCAGTTATGAGCTGCTCCCAGTATTCCGTAATGGTCCAACTTCTTGAGCAATATTTTGTGATCAATATAATCAAACGCCTTAGTTAAATCAAAAAATAAGCCTAGCGTTCGAAACCTTTCCCACTCAGTACCTCACAGAGAAAAGAGAATATAGGATTTTAATTTGTTCTTCTAAAGCTGAACTATACATTTGATAGCAAATCGTGTGACATAAAATGATCAATTATCCTTATATACATAGCCTTTTCGATAACTTTAGCAAACACTAACGGCAGAGAAATAGATCTAAAATTGTCTACATTATCCCTTTCTCCCTTTTTATAAAGCTCCTTCATTACTGAGTACGTTAATTGATCAGGAAACTGACCATTGCTAAAGGAAAAATTACAAATATGGCTAAATACAGGCCTAACATGTGCAGCACAGTACTTTAATATTCTGCTGGGCACTCCATCATATCCCTGAGAGTTCCTAGTCTTCACTGATTCAATTATTGACTCAATTTCCCCCTAGTCTGTATCACAGAGGAGTATTTCAGACAGCAATCTCGGAAAGGCATTTGCCAAGAATGTTATATGATTCCCTGTAGAAACAAAATTTTTACTTAATTCACCAACAATGCTCAGATTTATATATTTATTTATATCTGATTTATCAGGAACAGAAGTATTTTGTACTACGTGAGCCGTGTGGCTCGATCAGCGATATTGCCGCCGCCGGTATGGGTCGTCTTTCCGGTGGTCAATTGGAGAGTGAGGGCTAAGCTCTACGAAACAGCGAGGATTTTGCTTTGGGACACCTAGCAGTACCGTCGTTTGGGAAGTCTGGCGAACAGTACAGGCCGGCCGGAGTGGCCGAGCGGTTCTAGGCGCTACAGTCTGGAACCGCGTGACCGCTACGGTCGCAGGTTCGAATCCTGCCTTGGGCATGGGTGTGTGTGATGTCCTTAGCTTAGTTAGGTTTAAGTAGTTCTATGTCTAGGGGACTGATGACCTTAGCTGTTAAGTCCCATAGTGCTCAGAGCCATTTGAACCATTTTTTTTGTTAATTTCAACTTGCTTAGTACACAAGGTTCTAGTGGGAGCCGTATGTGATGTGATGGTTCAAAAAAATGGCTCTGAGCACTATGGGACTCAACTGCTGAGGTCATTAGTCCCCTAGAACTTAGAACTAGTTAAATCTAACTAACCTAAGGACATCACAAACATCCATGCCCGAGGCAGGATTCGAACCTGCGACCGTAGCGGTCTTGCGGTTCCAGACTGCAGCACCTTTAACCGCACGGCCACTTCGGCCGGCTGTGATGTGATGATTAACTTTTACTAGGGCCTGGACTGTTGATACATTTTGGTTGTAGATTGATGCTTTAGTCCAGTTCAGAGACCATGGGTGCGGTTACCCTTGACGCTGCATCACAGACAGGAGCGCCTGCAATGGTGTACTCAACAACGAACCCGGGTGCACGAATGGCAAAACGTCATTATTTCGGATGAATTCAGGTTCTGTATACAACCTCATGATGGTCGCATCCGTGTGTGGCGACATCATGGTGAACGCAGTTTGGAAGCATGTATTCGTCATCGCCATACTGGCGTATCAGCCGGCGTGATGATTTAGGGTGCCATTGGTTACACGTCTCGGTCACCTCTTGCTCGCATTGACGGCATTTTTAACAGTGGGCGTTACATTTCATATGTGTTTCGACCCGTGGCTCTACCATTCATTCGATCCCTGCGAAACCTTACATTTCAGCAGGATAATGCCCGACCAAATGTTGAAGTTCCTGTACGAGCCTTTCTGGAAACAGAAAATGTTCGATTGCTGCCGTGGAAAGCGCATTCTCCAGATCTCTCACCAATCGAAAACGTCTAATCAATGGTGGCCGAGAAAGAGGCTCCTCACAATACGCCAGTCACTACTCTTGATGAGCTGTGGCATCGTGTTGAAACTGCATGGGCAGCTGTATCTGTGCACGCCATCCAAGCTCTGTTTGACTCAATGCCCAGGCGTATCAAGGCCGATATTACGGCTAGAGGTGGTTGTTCTGGGTACTGACTTCTCAGGATCTATGCACCCAAATTGCATGAAAATATAATCACATGTCAGTTCTAGTATAATATATTTTTCCAATGAATACCCGTTTATGATCTGCATTTCTGCTTGGTGTAGCAATTTTAATGGCCAGTACTGTAAGTAAAACTTAGGTCATCAGATTAGATGCTGGCAGTGAAGACATAGCATTTGTGAAAATTAACTAAGAGATAATTAGGTTACATCCCCCAGGCTGTGGCTAAGCCATGTCTCCGCAATATCCTTTTTTCAGGAGTGCTGGTTCTGCAAGGTTCGCACGAGAGCTTCTGTATGGTTTGGAGGGTAGGAGACGAGGTACTGGCGGAAGTAAAGCTGTGAGAACCGGCCGTGAGTCGTGCTTCGGTGCTCAGACGGTGGAGCACTTGCCCGCGAAAGGCAGAGGTCCCGAGTTCGAGTCTCGGTCGGGCACACAGTTTTAATCTGCCAGGAAGTTTGATACTTTAGTGTTTAACCGCCATTGAAAACAGTTTGGCTGGTCCTTGTGTAAGTGCCGCCTGGTTATTTCATTTGTATCGCACGACGGAGTTAAGCTGGCCAATTGCTCTAGATATACATGGATAAATTTTTCCCTGGATATATGTTGCTGTGAATTGCAGTAACATTACTGTTACGTTTCTATCTGAAATCACAGTGTATCTGAGAGACATGTGTCTCATTCTAAATTAGTTTCATAAATTCTTACCAGTTACTGAGAGGCCAGTTGTTATTGTGTGTTTAAAGAGTTTGAAACTGATTCTATTAATGAAAGTACAAGAATTCCTTCAATGACAATATCTGAATATGGTAATTAATTCTGATTTCATCACAAATTTAAGATTGGCTATTTGCAGTAACTCGCTTTGTGTTTTGCGTCAGGGGGCGGTCTCGATATACCGTTAGCCTGCACGCTAGTTACTTGAATTTGATTTCGTTTTATCGGGACTTGTGCTGTTTGGCTTGGCAGCTGGTGGGGGTCCTGGGTTGCGTCCTGCTTGTGCTGTTGTGTATTTTCCGCCGTCTTTTGACCGCGCGTGCCGGCTGGCGGTGTATCTAGTTCGCTCGGGGATTAATGTATAATTGGCCTCACCCACATAAGATGATAGATTTGTACTGGTTAGCTGATGTTCTTTAATAGGTTGACTAATTCTACAGATGATGTGCTGTAATGAATTATTGTGTTTTAATTACTTAAGGCAGATGTCAGTCTGTTGTAGATACCCACTAGTTCTGGGTTTTTTCGTGCCTATTCGAGAATGTTGCTGCTTCCGTCTATGTGTCCATGCCGAGCATGTACTGGAAACAGCTGAGTGGGCGGACGTCCACTTGTGGGCGTAGTTTGTTGCTTGGTCACATGAAATTTTATATTTTATATCCTACATTGTAAGATGTGTGCCATGATATCTGATTTGTTGTTGCCTGTACTCTGAACTACTTTGGTAATACCAATCACTGCAATAACCAAAGACTACATTTTTTAGTTAAATTATTGGAAATTTTCTTCAGGTTGATCGTAGTAGCCGGTCGGAGTGGCCGAGCGTTTCTAGGCGCTACAGTCTGGAACTGTGCGACCCCTACGGTCGCAGGTTCGAATCCTGCCTCGGGCATCGATGTGTGTGATGTCCTTAGGTTATTTAGGTTTAAGTAGTCCTAAGTTCTAGGGGACTGATGACCTCAGAAGTTAAATCCCATAGTGCTCTGAGCCATTTGAACCACTTTTTTACCATAGTTTTTGAATAAATTATTTTTACCTCATTTCACTAAATGTGTAATAGGCCATAAGTGCCGTGGTTTATGAATGTTTAAATTCTGAAGTAACTTGCTCTCACGTAACTGGTAATTTTAAAGATGTGTGGTAATTTTAAAAATGAGTTGATGGTTTTATTTGTCATTTATCATGTTTAAATGGACCAAATAAATGTTCAGTGCAACTGTCAATGGCGATTGCCTGATGTGCCTCTTGGTCCAGTCCTACCACCCCACAGCCCATTGTGCTGAGCTTGTGGTTGGTTTGTGAGATTGAAGGGACCAGAATGCGATGGTCATCGGTCCCGTTTTCCAGAACTGCAAACACCCACACAGAATAAAAACGAAGAATGGAGACGACAACAGACGACACAGGACAAGAAAGACAAAGATCAGACAAAACGAATTAAAATCACACAGAGTGTGACACAGGTTGGTCGGCCATAGAGACAAAAAAGGAAAAGCCAACCACCGAGAAACACACTAAATCTCAGTCTAAAACCGTAGTTCAAAGGCCAGACTAAAAAAAAAAAAAAAAAAAAAAAAAAAAAAAAAAAAAAAAAAAAAAAAAAAAAAAAACCGCCGAGTTTGTGTCGTTGTGTAAAAGGTTGAATTCCATGCTGTGCTTACATGTGACTACGAACTGACTTTACATCGTCAAACTAGTGCTGCTGACCAAACACCTCCTTCCAACTGATCATATGGTTTTCATTTTATCCTGTGAGTTAGCAATTCTATTTGCCTACCACATACTCTTTGCCTTCCTAATAACATTTTAAGCACCTGATAATACTATTTGTAATGGGCTACTGTACCTTGACTGTGACTACTTCTAACATTTTGATATAATTCCAGATTTGTTCTACATGAAATCCTTATCCCACTAGTCATCCACCCGGGCTGCCTATTACTGCCAGTACCCCGTTTAGAACGTTCTAATGGGAAGCAACTCTCAAAGAGCATGAGAAATGTTTTAAGGAAAACATCTATGTTATCAGCACTATAAACATCCTACCACTCTTGTAACTTGACAAGGTTTAAAAAACTCTCTATTGCTGTTCTGTTAACTTTCCTACATATTTTGTAATTATATGGGTCATTCGTTTGAGTACAAAAGCCTTTTAGTATAAAAATTTGTGCAACATGGTCTGAATAACCATTCACCCTTTTACTAACAGAGTGAACATCTAGTAATGAAGAATGAATAAAAATATTTTCAATGGCTGTGCCACTGTTCCCCTTCACCCTAGTTGGGAAAAACACCGTCTGCATCTGATCATATGAATTTAGAAGATCTACCAACATCATTTTTCTTCCACGATCGTATACAAAATATATATTGAAGTCACGACATATAACTAATTTTTGGTACTTCCTACAAAGTGAAAAAGAACCTTCTGTAGCTTGAACAGAATTGCTCTGAAATCAGAGTTAGGGGACCTATAAACAACAGCAATGAGAAGTTTAGTTTCACTAAACTCAGCTACCCCTGCACAACGTTCAAATATCTGTTCAGTGTAGTGCTGTGCCGTGATACGTCTATGGACTCAAATGGATAATGTTTTTTACGTACATTGCCACTCCCCCACCAGGCAAGGAATTCCTTGAAAAACGGGCAGCTAATCTTTATCCTGGTGAAGGAAGCCTCCTAATTTTCAAGTTATATAAGTGGTACTCCGATATACCAATAATATGAGAGTCAACATCAATAAGCAGTTGAATAACTTTACCTCTAATACCTATTATATTTAGATGAAATATGCTAATTCATTCTCCTCTTGGAAACATTAGGTCCTCTGAAGGTGAGCCCATAGTTAGAGGGTCTTCCTTTAAGCAGGTATACCTACCAGCTGACTTCAATCTAAAAATGATGCAGCTCTAACACGAACTACTACAGGAATTTTTCCATGAGTGCTCTCACCACCACCCACTACACCGTCACCTGTAAGGTTTGCCAGCCTTTCCTTCCCATACCTACTGAGGTGAAACCCGATCTAGTGATGGACCCAATTGGCACCACTGAAATGGCAATTGAATCTGAATGTAGACAAGTGTAATGTGCTCCGAATACATAGAAAGAAAGATCCCATATCATTTAGCTACAATATAGCAGGTCAGCAACTGGAAGCAGTTAATTCCATAAATTATCTGGGAGTACGCACTGGGAGTGATTTAAAATGGATTGATTATATAAAGTTGATCGTCGGTAAAGCAGATGCCAGACTAAGATTCATTGGAAGAATCCTAAGGAAATGCAATCCGAAAACAAATGAAGTAAGTTACAGTACGCTTGTTCGCCCACTGCTTGAATACTGCTCAGCAGTGTGGGATCCGTACCAGGTAGGGTTGATAGAAGAGAGAGAGAAGATCCAACGGAGGGCAGCGCGCTTCGTTACAGAATCATTTAGCAATCGCGAAAGCGTTACGGAGATGATAGATAAACTCCAGTAGAAGACTCTGCAGGAGAGACGCTCAGTATCTCGGTAGGGGCTTTTGTAGAAGTTTCGAGAACATACCTTCACCGAGGAGTCAAGTAGTATATTGCTCCCTCCTACGTATATCTCGCGAAGAGACCATGAGGAAAAAATCAGAGAGATTAGAGCCCACACAGAGGCATACCGTCAATCCTTCTTTCCACGATACAATACGAACTGTAATAGAAGGGAGAACCGATAGAGGTACTCAAGGTACCCTCCGCCACACACCGTCAGGTGGCTTGCGGAGTATGGATGTAGATGTAGATTTATGCACTTAAGACAAGCACGTAATATCCGATCTGAGGCATAAATGTAGTTTTAACTAACGTAGTGGTTGGTTGGTTGTTTTGGGGAAGCAGACCAGACATCGAGGTCATCGGTCTCATCGGATTAGGGAAGGATGGGGAAGGAAGTCGGCCGTGCCCTTTCAGAGGAACCATCCCGGCATTTACCTGGAGTGATTTAGGGAAATCACGGAAAACCTAAATCAGGATAGCCGGACGCGGGATTGAACCGTCGTCCTCCCGAATGCGAGTCCAGTGTCTAACCACTGCGCCACCTCGCTCGGTAACTAACTAACTAACGTAGTGAACACATGACAAGGATTATAGAGTCATTGCAGGGCTGCCAACTGTGTTTATATATCGGCGGAAGAGGGAGGATATAGTGCAACTTGGAGAGAAAGAGAGAGGAGACAGTGATAGTAGATGGGAGAAAGAGACAGTGAAACAGAAAGAGTGATGAAGACAATCGCATAGTAAGAGTGCAAGTCAAAGGGAGAGAGGAGATATTGATGGCCAGTGAGAGACAGTGGCAGAAAAAGAGAGATAGTTAGAAGCAATGAGAGCAAAACAGATAGGAATAAGAGTTACTGAAAAACACGGATGAGTGGAGACCGTGCAGAGCCTTTGGGGTCTGCAACACGTTGGTATATTTGAGGGAGCATTTTAGAGCGAAATTTTAAAGACGTGGGTTTACGGGAGAAATTAGTTGGAGCCACAGAATTTTTTAGCTAATGAGGTGTGGTGGAGACAGTGGAAGTGGGAAAGACACAGTGTAAGTGTAAGAGAGAGAGAGGGACAGTGGCAGTGGAATATACTGTAAATTAAAAAGAAAAAACAAGGTTGTAGGAGAGAGACATAAAAAAGACAGTAGCAGTCAGAGGGAGGGAGATGCTGAATATGAAAACTTAACTATAAAAAGGAACCGGCTAAAAGGAATTATAATATTCTGTGTTAAAAGAGCTCAAATATGTTCTCATACCAACATTTTTGATGAGGGAGGCACCTGGTTCCCCGCTTTCCTGTCTGAGTCTTTAGAAGAGGAACATATTCGCCTTTTTCTGCTTCGACAGTATCATTTCTATGCTAGTTATTAAATACTCCAGCATGGAGTTTTAATACGCCCCAAAACTTTGAATGAATCAGAAAATCTGTGTCGTGTAATTACAGAAATTTTTCTGTTCCCAGGGGACCTACTACTTTCATCGATTAATGCCACGAGGAGTCAGATTAAAAAGATTCAACCTGCTTCCTTACGGGAAGTACAAACTATATTTAAAAGGTCTGAAGGACGGCAAAACAGTGACCTGTATAATGACGATCTGCACTGTCAACGAAGCTGAGCATACAAAAGGTGAGGAACTGATTTCTGACGCACTTGTGATTCCAAGAGCACACTTCGTTCACAATTTGTGGAAAGAATAACTTACTTATTACTAAATTATGAAAATCTTTACTGATTCTGCATTGAATAGCTTAATTTTCCAAACTACTAAACAGGAAGCACGTCGTTAAAGTTCTCTTATACGTTATTTAGTTGCTCATGAAACGGCTTTCAGCATCTTAAGCCATCACGTGAAAAATGAACGACGCTAACACGTACAGCAACAAGCATTGATTACATCGAAAATGCAAAGAAAATAATTATACATAGTCAGTTTAGAAAGGAGATGATTACATTTTCATGTGAAGTACAGGTAGCTAACTTAACTAAATCTGTAAAGTTATAGATGTGAGCGTAGTTAAAATCAACAATAGACGAAAAATAAATTTGAATACATAGCTGTACTCTTCACTGAGGTGACGGAAGTTATGGGATATGGATATGCACATGATGGCGCTAGAATGGAAGTTGGAGCTAGACGCATTGGACAATCTATTTCGGAAACCCCTAGGGAATTGAATATTCTGAGATCCACAGCCTGAAATTTCAGGCGTTACCTCTCACTACGGACAACGCAGCCTCCAGCTGCCCTCACTTAACGACCGACACCAGTGGCGTTTGCGTAGCGTTGTCAGTGCTAACAGACTAGCAACACTGCGTGAAATAACCACAGAGATGGATCAATGTGGGATGTACGATGAACGTATGCGTTAAGACGGGGTGGAGAAATGTGGCGTTAAGGGGCTATTGCAGCAGACGACAGAGGCGAGTGCCTTTGCTAACAGCACAACATCGCCTGCTTCATCTCTCCTGACCTCTTGATCATATCGGTCTGACCCTTCAAGACTGGAAAACCGTAGCCTGGCCTGTTGAGTCCCGAATTCTGGTGTTATGAGCTGATGTTAGGGTTCGAATGTGGCGCAAACCTAATGAAGACATGGACACAAGTTTTCAATTAGGCACTGTGCAGGCCGATGGTCGGCCCATGGTGGTGTGGGCTGTGTTTACCTGGAATGGACTGGCTTGTCACCTCACTGTAATCTGAAAATTAATTTAACATATGCTGGGTAGTATGTTATTTAAGGCTCAGGGGGTTTTAAATGATACTTTCCAATATTTGATAAGTATCAGTCCTTTGCTGGACTGGAACGTCTCAAGAAGTTGAGTTCATAATTTATTTAACGTTACTATTTGCGTTATATTCGTGCCAGTTGTCAAAATACTTAACGCTTGTAATAAGTAAAGTCAGTCGTTGCCAAAACTATCCATCGGCTTTTACATTAATTCCTTCTCTTTCCTTGTGACTGTATTACTACTGATATTTCCTTTAGTTTAGTTGGGTCCGAGATGAGCCATGTTCTGCAGAAAGGGGCACAGCAGTGACTTGGTGTCCAGTCATGCTCCTCTTGGAGAAGACGAAGAGAGTGGGGTGGGGCGAACTGTCTGCTTGTAATGATGATGATGTTCGGTTTGTAGGGCGCTCTACAGCGCAGTCATCATCGCCAGTGCAAACTTCCAATTTTTACACAGCCCAGTGTACTTCATAGTAAGTTTAACCACTGTCACGAATGATGGTTCAAATGGTTCTGAGCGCTATGGAGCATAACAGCTGAGGTCATCAGTCCCCTAGAACTTAGAACTACTTAAACCTAACGAAACTAAGGACATCACACACACACATCCATGCCCGAGGCAGGATTCGAACCTGCAACCGTAGCTGTCGCGCGGTTCCAGAATGAAGCGCCTACAACCGCTCGGTCACCCCGGCCGGCCACGAATGATGATGATGAAACGATGAGGACAACACAAGCACCCAGTGCCAGGGCAGAGAAAATCCCCCATCCAGCCGACAATCGAACGTGGGATCCCGTGGTCCAGAGGCAGCAATGCTACCCGCTAGACCACAAGCTGTGGACGCGTCCACTGGTGGCAGGCACACACCCCAACCTAAGTTATGTTCGAGGTGGGCGTCTGGGCGCTGCATTGTCAGCTTTTGGCCTAATGCACCCTGTACCTTATGGTTTGCATGCCTGCTCCACCGAAATCGTCTAATGTACTCGAGCAGAATAGTAGTTTTTTCAAACAGCGCCATCCAAACAAACACTTTTCAAAGGAACTTTGTTTTGCGCCAAAAGGTCGCCTTTTGAGAATGCTGTGCAGGGAGAAGTCTCTATAATGTCAGAATAAATAGAGCTGCATTGCGTTAAAAAACCTATTCTTTTGTAAAGCACTGGGCCAACTTTCGGCATCCCTTTAGGTGGGGTGAACACCCTCTTGTGTACAAAGTTGTGAGACGGATAATCATCAGCAATCTCCGAGCAATGCCTAATATGGATAACTTACGTGAAGAGTGGGACTGATTTTCGTAACTGTTTTCGAAATACACTACTGGCCATTAAAATTGGTACACCACAAAGATGACGTGTTACAGACGGGAAATTTAACCGACACGAAGAAGATGCTGTGATATGAAAATGATAAGCTTCTCAGACCATTCACACAAGGCTGGCGCCGGTGGCGACACCTACAACGTGCTGATATGAGGAAAGTTTCCAACCGATTTCCCATACACAAATAGCAGTTGACCGGCGTTGCCTGGTGAAACGTTGTTGTGATGCCTGGTGTAAGGAGGAGAAACGCGTACCATCACGTTTCCAACTCTGATAAAGGTCGAATTGCGGTTTATCGTATTGCGACATTGCTGCTCACGTTGGTCGAGATTCAATGACTGTTAGCAGAATATGGAATCGGTAACCTCTTTATCTCAGAGTAACACTTGCAACCTACGTCCTCAATTATTTGCTTGACGTATTCCGATCTCTGTCTTCCTCTACAGTTTTTGCCCTCTACAGCTCCCTCTAGTACCATGGAAGTCATTCCCTCATGTCTTAGCAGATGTCCTATAATCCTGTCCCTTCTCCTTATCAGTGTTTTCCACATATTCCTTTCCTCTCCGATTCTGCGTAGAACCTCCTCATTCCTTACCTTATCAGTCCACCTAATTTTCAACATTCGTCTATAGCACCACATCTCAAATGCTTCGATTCTCTTCTGTTCCGGTTTTCCCACAGTCCATGTTTCACTACCATGCAATGCTGTACTCCAGACGTACATCCTCAGAAATTTCTTCTTCAAATTAAGGCCTGTATTTGATATTAGTAGACTTCTCTTGGCCAGAAATGCCTTTTTTGCCATAGCGAGTCTGCTTTTGATGTCCTCCTTGCTCCGTCCATCATTGGTTATTTTACTGCCTAGGTAGCAGAATTCCTTAACTTCATTGATTTCGTGACCATCACTCCTGATGTTAAATTTCTCGCTGTTCTCATTTCTACTACTTCTCATTACCTTCGTCTTTCTGCGATTTACTCTCAAACCATACTGTGTACTCATTAGACTATTCATTCCGTTCAGCAGATCATTTAATTCTTCTTCACTTTCACTCAGGATAGCAATGTTATCAGCGAATTGTATCATTGATACCCTTTCACCTTGTATTTTAATTCCACTCCTGAACATTTCTTTTATTTCCATCATTGCTTCCTCGATGTACAGATTGAAGAGTAGGGGCGAAAGGCTACAGCCTTGTCTTACACCCTTCTTAATACGACCACTTCGTTCTTGATCGTCCACTTTTATTATTCCCTCTTGGTTGTTGCACATATTGTATATGACCCGTCTCTCCCTATAGCTTACCCCTACTTTGTTCAGAATCTCGAACAGCTTGCACCATTTTATATTGTCGAACGCTTTTTCCAGGTCGACAAATCCTATGAAAGTGTCTTGATTTTTCTTTAGCCTTGCTTCCATTATTAGCCGTAACGTCAGAATTGCCGCTCCCGTCCCTTTACTTTTCCTAAAGCCAAACTGATCGTCACCTAGCTCATTCTCAATTTTCTTTTCCATTCTTCTGTATATTATTCTTGTAAGCAGCTTCGATGCATGAGCTGTTAAGCTGATTGTGCGATAATTCTCGCACTTGTCAGCTCTTGCCGTCTTCGGAATTGTGTGGATGATGCTTTTCCGAAAGTCAGATGGTATATCGCCAGACTCATATATTCTACACACCAACGTGAATAGTCGTTTTGTTGCCACTTCCCCCAATGATTTTAGAAATTCTGATGGAATGTTATCCATCCCTTCTGCCTTATTTGACCGTAAGTCCTCCAAAGCTCTTTTAAATTCCGATTCTAATACTGGATCCCCTATCTCTTCTAAATCGACTCCTGTTTCTTCTTCTATCACATCAGACAATCTTCACCCTCATAGAGGCTTTCAATGTATTCTTTTCACCTCTCCTCTGCATTTAACAGTGGAATTCTCGTTGCACTCTGAATGTTACCACTGTTGCTTTTAATGTCACCAAAGGTTGTTTTGACATTCCTGTATGCTGAGTCTGTCCTTCCGACAATCATATCTTTTTCGATGTCTTTACATTTTTCCTGCAGGCATTTCGTCTTACCTTCCCTGCACTTCCTATTTATTTCATTCCTCAGCGACGTGTATTTCTGTATTCCTGATTTTCCCGGAACATGTTTGTACTTCCTCCTTTCATCAATCAACTGAAGTATTTCTTCTGTTACCAATGGTTTCTTCGCAGCTACCTTCTTTGTACCTATGTTTTCCTTCCCAACTTCTGTGATGGCCCTTTTTAGAGATGTCCATTCCTCTTCAACTGTACTGCCTACTGCGCTATTCCCTATTGCTGTATCTATAGCGTTAGAGAACTTCAAACGTATCTCGTCATTCCTTAGTACTTCCGTATCCCACTTCTTTGCGTATTGATTCTTCCTGACTAATGTCTTGAACTTCAGCCTACTCTTCATCACTACTGTATTGTGATCGGAGTCTATATTGCTCCTGGGTACGTCTTACAATCCAATATCTGATTTCGGAATCTCTGTCTGACCATGATGTAATCTAATTGAAATATTCCCGTATCTCACGGCCTTTTCCAAGTATACCTCCTCCTCTTGTGATTCTTGAACAGGGTATTCGCTATTATTAGCTGAAACTTGTTACAGAACTCAATTAGTCTTTCTTCTCTTTCATTCCTTGTCCCAAGCCCATATTCTCCTGTAACCTTTTCTTCTACTCCTTCCCCTACAACTGCATTCCAGTCGCCCATGACTATTAGATTTTCGTCCCCCTTTACATACTGCATTACCCTTTCAATATCCTCATACTCTTTCTCTATCTGTTCATCTTCAGCCTGCGACGTCGACATGTATACCTGAACTATCGTTGTCGGTGTTGGTCTGCTGTCGATTCTGATTAGAACAACCCGGACACTGAACTGTTGACAGTAACACACCCTCTGCCCTACCTTCCTATTCATAACGAATCCTACACCTGTTATACCATTTTCTGCTGCTGTTGATATTACCCGATACTCATCTGACCAGAAATCCTTGTCTTCCTTCCACTTCACTTCACTGACCCCCACTATATCTAGAATGAGCCTTTGCATTTCCATTTTCAGATTTTCTAGTTTCCCTACCACGTTCAAGCTTCTGACATTCCACGCCCCCACTCGTACAACGTTATCCTTTCGTAGATTATTCAATCTTTTTCTCATGGTAACCTCCCCCTTGGCAGTCCCCTCCCGGAGATCCGAATGAGGGACTATTCCGGAATCTTTTGCCAATGGAAAGATCATCATGACACTTCTTCAATTACAGGCCACATGTCCTGTGGATACACGTTACGTGTCTTTAATGCAGTGGTTTCCATTGCCTTCTGCGTCCTCATGTCGTTGATCATTGCTGATTCTTCCGCCTTTAGGGGCAATTTCCCACCCCTAGGACAAGAGAGTGCCCTGAACATCTATCCGCTCCTCCGCCCTCTTTGACAGGGCCGTTAGCAGAATGAGGCTGAATTCTGATGCCGGAAGTCTTCGGCCGCTAATGCTGATTATTTATTAAAATTCAGGCAGTAGCGGGGATCGAACCCGTGACCGAAGACTTTTTGATTATGAATCAAAGACGCTACCCTTAGACCACAGGTCGCTAGCAGTCGTGATGGCAGACATCTTATCCGAATTAGTGCAACGGTTCGTGGAGCCACGTCTAGATCACTGAGTCAACAGATGGGGACGTTTGCAAGACAACAACCATCTGCACGAACAGTTCGACAACGTTTGCAGCAGCATCGACTCTCAGCTCGGAGACCATGGCTGCGGTTACCCTTGACGCTGCATCACGGACAGGAGCGCCTGCAATGGAGTACTCAACAACGAACCTGGGTGCACGAATGGCAAAACGTCATTTTTTCGGATGAATCCAGGTTCTATTTACAGCATCAAGATGGTCGCATCCGTGTTTGGCAACATCGCGGTGAACGCACATTGGAAGCGTGTATTCGTCATCACCATACTGGCGTATCACCCGACGTGATGGTATGGGGTGCCATTGGTTACACATCTCGGTCACCTCTTGTTCGCATTGACGGCACTTTGAACAGCGGACGTTACATTTCAGATGTGTTACGACCCGTGGCTCTATTCTTCATTCGATCCCTGCGAAACCCTACATTTCAGCAGATAATGCACGACCGCATGTTGCAGGTCCTGTACGGGCCTTTCTGGATACAGAAAATGTTCGACTGCTGCCCTGTCCAGCACATTCTCTGTGGTGTCACCGCCAGACACCACACTTGCTAGGTGGTAGCCTTTAAATCGGCCGCGGTCCGTTAGTATACGTCGGACCCGCTTGTCGCCATTATTAGTGATTGCAGACCGAGCGCCGCCACACGGCATGTCTAGAGAGACTTCCTAGCACTCGCCCCAGTTGTACAGCCGACTTTGCTAGCGATGGTTCACTGACAAATTACGCTCTCATTTGCCGAAACGACAGTTAGCATAGCCTTCAGCTACGTCATTTGCTACGACCTAGCAAGGCGCCATTACCAGTTACTATTGATGCTGTAAAATATGTACCGTCAACAGCGATGTTCACCAATTATGGATTAAAGTTAAGTATTCCAGAAGCTACGTGCGTTTTTTACTAGTCTCATTTCCGTGTCCTGTTCCAGACCTCACGCCAGCCTGCGTGAGCTTAAACGCGTGCCTTTCGGCTTCCTCCTAGTGGATTGGCTGTCTTGCCAATCCACAACATTCTCCAGATCTCTCACCAATTGAAAACGTCTGGTCAATGGTGGCCGAGCAACTGGCTCGTCACAATACGCCAGTCACTACTCTTGATGAACTGTGGTATCTTGTTGAAGCTGCATGGGCAGCTGTACCTGTACACGCCGTACAAGCTCTGTTTGACTCAAAGCCCAGGCGTATCAAGGCCGTTATTACGGCCAGAGGTGGTTGTTCTAGGTACTGATTTCTCAGAATCTATGCACTCAAATTGCGTGAAAATGTAATCACATGTCAGTTCTAGTATAATATATTTGTCCAATGAATACCCGTTTATCATCTGCATTTCTTCTTGGTGTAGCAATTTTAATGGCCAGTAGTGTATGTACGTGGGAGTATAACGGTTGGTTAGCTTTTCAAAACTTTGGCTCAGAGGGTACAAAAATACCACTGACCAGCGGATTCTAAAGCCGTTATGTAGAGAGATGAGACAGAACTCTGCGCTGGTAGAGTTCGCTTCGGCTGGAGACACGGAAAGACACAGGGGAGAGGACCGTACCTGCAGATGTGGAGGAGACATATGGCAGCAGTTGGCAGCTCATGTGGTGCAGCCTGCGGCGAATTGTCGTACTCTCTACATTCCACTCAGCTGAGAGCAGAATAAGGTGAGAAGTGGAAGCCAGGGAAAGGATGGTATGACAATTATCGGCCGGCGGAAGGCTTTCATGCATTTCTCGAGTGACTGAAGTCTCACTTTTCACTCGATCAGTGGCGTTATTTGCTTGTTTACTTTCCCATTCTTCTGGTAAATTCAAGCAATCACTGAGTGCCCACCTTTTTTTTCTCTGACGATAAATAGTTTGTAAATTACGTATTTATCAAATATCACATTCACCTAAATTATCCAGCCTTCCCTGGGACGTCAGTTTATTAAAGTTAGTTCTATCCCACGCCAATAATAGTCACTTCTCGCTTCTCTGCATTTACTGAGATCGAATACATCGTTTAATAGTGTCTTAGTCATACACTTATCAGCAGGGAAATTCATAACAGACAGGAATTAATCTGGGCAATAGTTTCATTTCATAGGTACATCATAACCCTGTTCATTATGTTTTGTGAGGTCCAACTCCCATGTCACATATTGTTAGCACCACCCTATCCTATAAGTTATTCACTTCGTGACCCCATTTATTATATGTATATGAATGTTCAAGAATCACAAGAGGAGGAGATATACTTAGAAAAGGCCGCTTGATATGGGAAGTTTCACTTAGATTTCGTCATGGTCAGACAGAGATTCCTAAATTAGATATTGGATAGTAAGGCTTGCCCACGGGCTGATATAGACTCATATCACAATGTAGTAGTGATGAAGAGAAGGCTGAAGTTCATGAAGTCAGTCAGGAAGAATCAATACACAAGGAAGTGAGATACAGAAGTACTATGGACTGACGAGATATACGCTTGAAGTTCTCTAAGGCTGTAGATACAGAAAGGAGGAATAGCTCAATAGGCAGTACAGTTGCAGAAGAGTGCACGTCCATAAACAGGGTAGTCACAGAAGTTGGAAAGAAAACATAGATACAAAGAAGGTAACTGCGAGGAAACCGTGGGTAACATAAGAAGTACTCCAGCTGATCTATGATAGAAGGAAGTACAAAAATGTTCGGGGAAATTCAGGAATATAGTGTCGTCGTAAATGCCGTCTGCGTCACGTCTTCTGTGCAGCGAGCTACGTTAATTTAAGTATTAACTGTATTTTTTTTACTTGACACTTCGTCTTCCCTGTGTTTTTGACTTTAGGAAGCATTAATTGTCGAGTGGTAGTAATAGTGTTCCATAGATTTCGTGTTTGTTTTGAATACAGTCAGAGAGAGTCCCTTTAGACAGCCATAATACCAGTAGTGCTAGAGTTTGTTATCAATACAGTCCAGAGACAGGTAGTGCTATTTTCATTGTTTTCTACAAAGAGTGTCTAGTAACCACAGTTTAGTCAACTGTCAGCCGCCTTTAGTGAATTAGCAGTCTATTTAATGGGAGCCGGAGGTGCCTATGCTGCCCATGTTAAAATCACTAAGTTTGAGGAACATTTATGAATAAACTACCAAATAGAAAAATTTGAATTTTTTTACATGTAGAGTGGTTTAGTATTGCAGTTATGACAGAGGGATTTTGGAGTATCTTTTCTAGTTTCCTTCCAATTATTTTTTTTATTAATGACCCAAATTTTTTTACAAATAATTGCTTTATAATTAAACCGAAATGAAACTACTGAACATATTGCCAAATGGCTGTGTTACAATGTACTCGTAATTTTGACCACTAGGAGTGCTGCATAAAAATTTCATCTCTCTAGCTTGAGTGGATTTTGAGAAAATGTTCCTTACATTCGAAAAATTCTAATTTACGGGAAATGGCTATCAAAGTTTCTCAATACATTCCTGCACAATAGGATGGATTATCAAGGTCTTCTTCTTCATCCTCCAAAAGCTTCCTCTTCTGTCTTCTTTTCTGGCCTGTTGTTCCATCATACTTCATATGCCTTTCTCTTCTTTCTGCTCCTCTTATCCTTTTTCTGTCAATATTTCTTACTGCTCGTACAGTGTTCACCCCAGCTGTAAATCCTAATGCCTTCAGAACTTCACACTTATCCCTTGGTTGTAGGTTGCTATTGCATCATAAATGCCAAAGTGCAGTGTTTTTATGCTTACAAACACCCTTTTAGGAATCACTTTCCAAATCAAATTGTTTACGCTCTCATTAGGATTCTGCGTCTTTCCGTGTAGACATTTGTGTAACAATTCTGGCTGTGCTAAGTCATGAAAAATTGGTTTTATTGTTCCCTCCTGATTCTTGTACATACTGCATATTACCCGCTTTACACAAGAAGTATAATACTGCCAACAATAGGCGCAACACTGAACTAATTCGAAACGGTAAACAGCAAAGAGACGCTGTTCCGCGCTGTTATTCATTGTAGTATCGCAACTTGGTATTAGTGTTAATTTTCTTTTCCCTACGCTCTTCCTCTTCTTATATACACGGTTACTAAAACGTGGCATCGTAACCAGAACAAAAGTTTACGACAATATTAAACGGAGCAAGATGTTCGAAATTCTGAGGAAAATAGGAGTAAGCTGTAGAACAATAATTTAAAGTTTACATTAAAGAGAAATGTTCCAATTAATTTTCGGTAGCAAAAAAAAAAAAAAAAAAAAAAAAAAAAAAAAAAAAAAAAAAAAAAAAAAAAAAAAGTTATTTTTTTGGATTTGACCACCTCCGGCTCCCCTTAAAAGTTGATTAACTCTCTACAGTAAATTGATTTCTTAGGATGGATAGGATGTGTGACTGCTGTGTACGGACGCAGGAGGAGCTGTCCACTGCTCACGAACAGCTGAACGTGTTGATGGCCGCGGTCAGCCGTCTTCAGGCTGCTGCCTCGGAGGGTAGCGGCAGTGGGGAGACTGGTGCGTCGCATGGTACACCCCAGGTGTTACATGCTTCACCCACTGTCCCTGCTGTCCAGAAATCTTCGCGGGTACCGGGCGCGGTTGGGTCACCCTCTCCCCAAGGGGAGTGGCGGGTTCAGCGGCGTTCGCGGCGCACGAGGCGGAACGTCAATGTTGGAGGCTGTCCGGCAAGGTCCGAGCAGGCACACGGGGGGAGGGGTTTATTAGTTATTGGGAGCTCCAACGTTGGACGGGTGATGGAGCCCCTTACGGAAATAGCGATAAGGTTGGGGTAGAAGGCCAGTGCTCACTTTGTCTGCTTGCCGTGGGTCTCATCCGAGATGTGGAGGAGGCCCTGCCGGCGGCGATAAAGAGCGCTGGGTGCACCCGACTGCAACTTGTTGCTCATGTCGGCACCGATGACTCCTGCCGTCTGGGTTCAAAGGTCATCCTCAGATCGTATAGGCGGTTGGCGGAGTTGGTGAAGGCGGAAAGCCTCGCTCGCAGAGTGGAATCTGAGCTGACTATTTGTAGTATCGTTCCAAGAACCGATCGCGGCCCTCTGGTTTGGAGCCGAGTAGAAGGCTTAAACCAGAGGCTCAGACGATTCTGCGGAGGTCTGGGGTGCAAATTTCTAAATCTCCGTTATCAGGTGGAAAATTGTAGGGTCCCCCTGAAAAGGTCAGGCGTGCACCACACGCAGGAAGCGGCTACAAGGGTAGCGGAGTACGTGTGGAGTGCACATGTGGGTTTTTTAGGTTAGAGAATTCCCTCCCTAGGCCCGATAAGACGCCTCCTGAGACGCAGCAAGGTAGGAGTAGGCGAAGTGCAACAGGGAATAACAATATTAATGTGCTAATTGTAAACTGCAGGAGCGTCTATAGAAAGGTCCCAGAACTGCTCCCATTTTAAACGGTCATAATGCTCACATAGTACTAGGGACAGAAATTTGGCTGAAACCAGATCTAAATAGTAATGAAATACTAAACGCAGATCGGAATGTATGCCGCAAAGACAGGCTGGACAGTGAAGGGGAAGGCGTGTTTATAGCGATAAGAAGTGCAGTAGTATCGAAGGAAATTGACGGAGATCCGAAATGTGAAATAATTTGGGTGAAGGCCACGGTTAAAGCAGGCTCAGACATGGTAATTGGATGTCTCTATAAGCCCCCTGGCTCAGCAGCTGTTGTGGCTGAACACCTGAAGGATAATTTGAAAAATGTTTCGAGTAGATTTCCCCACCATGTTATAGTTCTGAGTGGAGATTTTAATTTGCCGGATATAGACTGGGAGACTCAAACGTTCATAACGGGTGGCAGAGACAAAGAATCCAGTAAAATTTTTTTAAGTGCTTTATCCTAAAATTACCATGAACAGTTAAACAGAGAACCGACTCGTGGCGATAACATATTAGACCTTCTGGTGGCAAACAGACCCGAACTATTTGAAACAGTCAACGCTGAACAGGG
The DNA here is from genome assembly GCF_021461395.2 of Schistocerca americana. Classification (NCBI taxonomy): domain Eukaryota; kingdom Metazoa; phylum Arthropoda; class Insecta; order Orthoptera; family Acrididae; genus Schistocerca; species Schistocerca americana. The sequence goes on along the minus strand of NC_060119.1, from coordinate 155,708,111 downwards.
AATCAGCGATCATAAAGCGGTTACTGCACCGATGATTTCAGCCGTAAATATAAATATTAAAAAAGGTAGGAAAATTTTCTGTTTAGCAGAAGTGACAAGAAGCAGATTTCTGAGTACCTGACGGCTCAACGCAAAAGTTTTGTTTGAAGTACAGATAGTGTTGAGGATCAGTGGACAAAGTTCAAAACCATCGTACAATATGCGTTAGATGAGTATGTGCCAAGCAAGATCGTAAGAGATGGAAAAGAGCCACCGTGGTACAACAACCGAGGGGACTTCACAGCAAACATAAACATAGCCAACGCCTTGCAGACAAACAAAAATTACGCGAAGCGAAATGTAATGCGAGGAGGGCCATGCGAGAGGCGTTCCATGAATTCGGAAGTAAAGTTCTATGTACTGACTTGGCAGAAAATCCTAAGAAATTTTGGTCTTACGTCAAAGCGGTAAGTCGATCAAAACAAAATGTCCACACACTCTGTGACCAAAATGGTACTGAAACAGAGGATGACAGACTAAAGGCCGAAATACCAAATGTCTTTTTCCAAAGGTGTTTCACAGAGGAAGACTGCACTGTAGTCCCCTCTCTAGATTGTCGCCCAGATGACAGAACAGTAGATATCGAAATAGACGACAGAGGGATAGAGAAACAGTTAAAATCGTTCAAAAGAGGAAAGGCCGCTGGACCTGATGGGATACCAGTTCGATTTTACACAGAGTACGCGAAGGAACTTGCCCCCCTTCTTGCACCGGTGTACCGTAGGTCTCTAGAAGAGCGTAGCGTTCCAAAGGATTGGAAAAGGGCACAGGTCATGCCCGTTTTCAAGAAGGGATGTCGAACAGATGTGCAGAACTATAGACCTACAGGTATATCTCTAACGTCGATCAGTTGTAGAATTTTGGAACACGTATTATGTTCGACTATAATGAATTTTCTGGAAACTAAAAATCTACTCTGTAGGAATCAGCATGGGTTTCGAGAAAGGCGATCATGTGAAACGCAGCTCGTCCACGAGACTCAGAGGGCCATAGACACAGGTTCCCAGGTAGATGCCGTGTTTCTTGACTTCCACAAGGCGTTCGATACAGTTCCCCATAGTCGTTTAATGAACAAAGTAAGAGCATATGTACTCTCAGACGAATTGTGTGATTGGATTGAAGAGTTCCTAGATAACACAACGGAGCATGTCATTCTCAAGTCTTCCGAAGTAAGAGTGATTTCAGGTGTGCCGCAGGTGAGTGTCGTAGGACCGTTGCTACTCACAATATACATAAATGACCTTGTGGATGACATCGGAATTTCACTGAGGCTTTTTGCGGATGATGCTGTGCCATATCAAAAATGATTCAAATGGCTCTGAGCACTATGGGACTCAACATCTGTGGCCATATGTCCCCTAGAACTTAGAACTACTTAAACCTAACTAACCTAAGGACATCACACACATCCATGCCCGAGGCAGGATTCGAACCTGCGACCGTAGCAGTCGCGCGGTTCCTGACTGAGCGCCTAGAACCGCCAGACCACCGCGGCCGGCTCTGTGCCATATCGAGAGATCGTAACAATGGAAAATTGTACTGAAATGCAGGAGGATCTATAGCGAATTGAAGCATGGTGCAGGAAACGGCAATTGAATCTCAATGTAGACAAGTGTAATGTGCTGCGAATACATAGAAAGAAAGAGCCTATATCATTTAACTCCAATAAAGCAGGTCAGCAACTGGAAGTAGTTAATTCCATAAATTATCTGGGAGTACGCATTAGGAGTGATTTGAAATGGATCATATAAAGTTGATCGTCGGTAAAACAGATGCCAGACTGAAATTCATTGGAAGAATCCTAAGGAAATGCAATCCGAAAACAAAGGAAGTAGGTTACAGTACGCTTGTTCGCCCCCTGCTTGAATACTGCTCACAAGGGAACCTCCCCATCGCACCCCCCTCAGACTCAGTTATAAGTTGGCACAGTGGATAGGCCTTGAAAAACTGAACACAGATCAATCGAGAAAACAGGAAGAAATTGTGTGGAACTATAAAAAAATAAGCAAAATATACAAACTAAGCAGTCTATACGAAACATAGGCAATATAAAGGGCAGTGTGAGCACCAGAGCGCCGTGGTCCTGTGGTTAGCGTCACCAGTTGCGGAACGAGAGGTCCTAGGTTCAAGTCTTCCCTGGGGTGAAAATTTTTTATTTTCAAACAATTATCAGAGTTCGGGCACTCACACATAATCAACTTCGCTGTGCAAAATTCCAGGACATGTTCAGATTTGCTTGGACATATGCAGGGTTTGACGGTCTACACACGGAAAAATTTGAAAACCTTAAAAACATGTGTTTTGACAGAGCACAGAGAAAACTGTGCGACTGTGAAACTGTTGCATTCATTTGTTGAAGTTTATGTGACACACTCTTATGTTTTCATCAATTTTTTGGAAGTGATTATCACATCCACAAGAAAACCTAAATCGGGCAAGGTAGAAGAATCTTTTTACCCATTCGCCAAGTTAGGTGGGTCGACAACATATTCCTGTCATGTGACGCACATGCTGTCACCAGTGTCGTGTAGAATATATCAGACGTGTTTTCCTGTGGAGGACTCGGTTGACTATGACCTTGCGATCAAATGTTTTCGGTTCCCATTGGAGAGGCACGTCCTTTCGTCTACTAATCGCACGGTTTTGCGGTGCGGTCGCAAAACACAGACACTGAACTTACTACAGTGAACAGAGACGTCAATGAACGCACGGACAGATCATAATTTGCGAAAGTAAAGAAAGTAAAATTTTCAGTTGAGGGAAGACTTGAACCAAGGATCCCTCGCTCCGCAGCTGTTCATGCTAACCACAGGACCACGGCGCGCTTGTGCTTCTATGATTCTTGATGTTGCCTATGTAGCACATGGACTACTCAGTTAGTATATTTTGCTTATTTTTTCATAGTTCCACACAACTTCTTCCTGTTTTCTCGATTGATCTGTGTTCAGTTTTTCAAGGCCTATCCACTGTGCCAAATTATAACTAAATCTAAGGGGAGTGCGATGGGGAGGTTCCTTTGTCAGCAGTGCTAGATCCGTACCAGATACGGTTGATAGAAGAGATAGAGAAGATCCAACGGAGAGCAGCGCGCTTCGTTACAGGATCATTTAGTAATCACGAAAGCGTTACGGAGATGATAGATAAACTCCAGTGGAAGACTGCAGGAGAGACGCTGAGTAGCTCGGTACGGGCTTTTGTTGAAGTTTCGAGAACATACCTTCACCGAAGAGTCAACCAGTATATTGCTCCCTCCTACGTATATCTCGCGAAGAGACCATGAGGATAAAATCAGAGAGAATAGAGCCACACACAGGCATGCCTACAATCCTTCTTTCCACGAACAAAAAGAGACTGGAATAGAAGGCAGAACCGATAGAGTTACTCAAGGTACCCTCCGCCAAGCACCGTCAAGTGGCTTGCGGAGTATGGATGTAGATGTAGATGTAGATAGAAATACAAGTCACTGAGGAATGAAATGAACAGGAACAGCAGGGAAGCTAAAATGAAATGCCTGCTAGACAAATGTGAAGAAATCGAAAAAGAAAGATTTGTGGATAAGATTAACTCAACATATAGGAAAGCCAAAAACACCATAGGTGAAATTAAAAGCAAGGGTCGTAACATTAAGAGTGCAACTGGAGTTCCACTGTTTAATGCAGAGGAGAGAGCAGGTAGGCTGGCTCTGAGCACTATGGGACTTAACATCTGAGGTCATCAGTCCCCTAGAACTTAGAACTACTTAAACCTAACTAACCTAAGGACATCACACACATCCACGCCCGAGGCAGGATTCGAACCTGCGACCGTAGCGGTCACGCGGTTCCAGACTGAAGCGCCTTTAACCGCGTGGCCACACTGGCCGGCGAGCAGGTAGGTAGAAAGAGTCTATTGAAGGCCACTATGAGGGGGAAGATTTGTTTGACGTAATAGATGAAGAAACATGAGTCGATAGCGAAGAGATAGTGGATCCAGTATTAGAATCAGAATTTACAAGAGCTTTGAAGGACTTAATAAGGAAGAAAGGATAGGTAACATTCTATCTGAATTTGCAAAACCACTGTGTGACGTGGCAACATAACGACTATTCACGTTGGTGTATAGAATATATGAGTCTAGCAACGTACAAATAGACTTTCAGAAAAATGTCATCCACACGATGCCTTAGACTGCAAGAGCTGTCAGATACGAGAATTATCGCACAATCAGCTTAACAGCTCATGCAGCCAAGTAGGTGACTAGAATAATGTAGAGAGAAATTGAAAAGAAATCGAGGATGTGTTAGACCATCAGTTGGATTCAGGAAAGGTAAATGCACAAGAGAGGCAATGCTGGCAATGCTGTCGACAATGGAGGCCAGAATAAAGGAAATTCAAGACGCGTTCATAGGATTGTCGACCTGGAAAAGGCGTTCGACAATGTAAAATTGTGCAAGATGTTCGAAATTCTGATAAAGATACGGGTGATGGGGAGACAAATAATATACAATATGTACAAGAGCCAAGAGGGAATAATAAAAGTGGGTGGCCAAGAACGAAGTGCTCCGATTAAAAAGGCAGTAAGACAGGGAGGCAGCCTCTCGCCCCTACTGTTCAATCTGTACATCGAAGAAGCAATGATGGAAATAAAGGAAAGTTTCAGGAGTGAAATTAAAATGTAATCTGAAAGTATGTCAATGATACGATTCCTGATGACATTGCTATTCTGAGTGAAAGTGAAGAAGAATTAAATGATCTGCTGAATGGAATGAACAATGTAATTAATACAGAATATGGTTTGAAAAAATCTAAGAAAGACGCAAGTAATTAGAACAGTGAGAAACTTAGCATTAAGATTGATGGACACGAAGTAGGTGAAGTTAAGGAATTCTGCTACATAGGCAGCAAAATGACCAGTCTCGGACAGAGCAAGGACACCAAAGGCGACTTGCTCTGGAAAAAAAGCATTCCTCTCCAAGAGAAGGCTGCTAGTATCAGACATAGGCGTTAAGTGGATCAAGAAATTTCTGAGAATATATGTTTGGAGCACAGCATTGTATGGTAGTGAAACATGGACTGTGGGAAAACCGAAACAGAAGAGATTCGAAGCATTTGAGATGTGGTGCTAAAGACGAATATAGAAAATTAGGGGGACTGATAAGTTAAGGAATGAAGACCTATTGCGCGAAATCGGAAAGGAAAGGAATATGTGGAAAAGACTGACAAGAAGAAGGGGCAGGATGATAGGACATCTGTTAAGACATGAGGGAATGACTTCCACGGTACTGGAGGCAGCTGTGGTGGGCAAAAACGGTAAAGGAAGACAGAGATTTTAATACATCCAACAAATAATAAAGGAAGTAAGTTGCAAGTGCTACTCTGAGACGAAGAGGTTGACAAAGGAAAGGAATTCGTGGTGGCCGCATCAAACCAGTCAGAAGACTAATGACTCAAGAAAAAAGTGAGAACAGAAGGTTTCGAATCGATGCGAACCATTGTGAGATCTATAACGGTATGTCGAAAGCTCAATTCTACCTTCCCACTTTAAATCACATCGAAAATAGTTAAATATGAAATTCAAGGCAAGCCTCTCGCTGAATTACAGAGAATTAAAACCCATGCAGGTTACGGTGTAGGCTCTCATCAAAATCAATACTAATGAAAGTAAGTAATCGGCTCTGACTAGGCAAAACAGGAAAATAAGTGGGACAGGCTATTTTTGAAAAAATCATTCTAGAGTTGAAATTAAGTGGCTTAGGAAAATGACACTCGAATAATTAGCTCACTGAAAAATATAATGTAGACTTTTGTGTAGGACAGATAGTTCACGTCCAGTAAAGATAGGGATCGTTGCCTGCTGTCTCCCTGTGGAATGCCTCGGTGTAAAATTGGTCGTCTGTGACAGTAACCGAAACTCTCTGCAAAGAACGACACTCTTGGAAAGATTGCCTAAATCGCCACTGAGTGTTGTTTGTTTCCGGGTCGAAGTGCAGACTTCAAATGGGGCAAGTTGTCACGGTACCTGCGGTTATCAGGTACATCTTCTCACGGTGACACCAAATGGATACCGCAGTTAAGGTGAGCATGGCTGTCTGCAAGGTGATGGAGTTCATAATATCCTGGAGGTTAAGACGGCGGCAGACCTCAGCGCCAGACTTCGCGATCGTCAACAAGAAGCGGACGTGACGAGAGACTGCCTGACGGTCGGCTAGTGATCATATCTCCGCTAGCTTCGATACCTGGCTGGACGGCCTGCACACCTGAAACACAGTGCGTGCAGCAGATCTCACGGGGAGACTGGACTGCGCTGATCTCTGCCGCTGCCTCCTTGTCGTGGGTGGAGGACGGAGCGTCATCTCAGCTCTGAGACTGGGTATTGGATTGTGACGCCAACTCGAGTGCAGAGAGAAAAACTGTGTCCATCTGTGACAGCGTGACCATGGAGCAAATTTGAGAAGAAAAGCTTTTGTCATCTTTTAACAGTCTACGTCATCTTGAAAGTATCTTAATTATATGCTTTATGGGAATCATAAATTTATTCTGACCTCACCTTCCCATGCTCCTATACTTTTGCAACTTCTCCTTGGGTCTACAATGTCCAGAAAAGTTAATTTAACAGGGAAAATTCGCGTTTTACCTTTTTCGACTCATTCGACCGTGACTGCGGTCACTGGGTTTCAAATTTCCCCTTTTGTCTGAATTTGCGATTGTATTTTAAATTAGTTGATAATATCTGGTCGTAGGAGTTAGTAGTGCTTCCATGAGTGGATGAGGATCCCTAGAAAAGTAAATAGTTTGTATTGGTATTATTGTAAACAAGAAATTACCACCCACAATCGTTGGCAGTATCAAGGCTCTAGACAGGATCATAAAATTGGTCATGTGCACGCAGAGTTAAATGTCATTCAGTTTAGACTTCAAGCTCCATATAGCTTCAGAGTCCTATTAACGTTTAAAAGCTCCTGCAGCGACGCAGATGTCTCTGCGACAAGTGATTTAGACTAAGACACATAGGGCCGCGAATGTCGGGAAATAACCCAAAAGTGGATTACAGATGTAAAACATGTGACGTTACCAGATGACGGAGGGTATTTTCGAGCGTGTGCGTGAAGGTAAGATTGAGCAATGTAATACTTGCATCCAAACAAGCGATGAAAATTTCGAAAACCCTTTGTTAAAGTTACCTGCTGTAAACGTACAAGTTTTAAGATTTGTGTCTTCGCTGTAACCAAGCTAAACCTCTTTATATTTTGTGTTTCTTTTCTTTCATCCATTTTATTTTCCTTAAAGACTTTATTCAGTACAGAAAATGTCGGTTATTTACTGGTAGCAGCATAGATCAGAAGTTTATACTACTTTAGTTGCAACGCAATACGGTAGGTCTTTTTTGTACTCTATTTTGCAATGAATCAGCGCACACCGTGATACCAATAAATAAAATAATAAATCTTATCTCAATGTAAACACACAATTGTCTAAAGCATTGCAAAGAAGTACCATCCACGAAACACGAGGCTCGAAAATCGAGCCACACGTGCACAAGACCTACACATAAGCCCGAACTCACTCTGACGCAAATACTTGAATCGCTTTCGGATGATCACCTGTGACATACCAAAGGGCTCACTGCTAAACACCCAGCAAGGTATGTCATCTGGTGATGCTGCAGCAGTTCTTCGTCTGCCAAACGATTAAAAAGTCGTAACCACCATATCTAAGAGGTGCCACATTTACCAACAGCACAAGGAAATCTGACATTAAACAGTGGCCCCTGTGTGCATCACCTCTGAATTATCTAACTAGATATAAAACTAATTTTATTACTTCAAACCCACAACAAAATAAATGAAATCGGAGGGAATGAGAATGGGTGTCATTGAAAAAGTAATAAAAAGGGCCTATGGTTCACAAGGAGATTTATTAACTAATATCAAGGCTAAGAGAGAACAAAAAAAACTTCAACTATGTAACATTTGATTAACACGATCTCAGATTGGATGGCAATAGACTTGGGGAACATAACAGGAATTTACGTGTAAATGAGACTGGCTACTATGAGTGGAACGATGCCAATCTAGGCAAGCACACTGTGCTGTATCGTTCCACTGATTGGTATCTCTCGTCAAGATGCAATTAAGCATAGGATGGACACTGGGAGTGACTATTTCGAGTACAAGGCTGGTATGAAAAAAGATGGTCATGAAAACATTTGACAGGCTTCTGAAATTGCCGAAGCTGCGCAACATCACCGATATAGCCGGGGAAAGACAAGACGCTGTCGTCTGCGTGCAGGCACTGCTGTAGTGTTGTACTGCGGGAGATGACCCCATGTCCACCAGTGATTGGCTCACGTCTGCGAAAATATGAAGTTTCGCTTGGGTGTCAGGACGTCTTTACTTCTAGCTGCTCTCTCCGCATAAAGGAAACAGCTCATTGACTGTACTCCACGACCGTCGCGAAGAAAGCCCCCACTTCCCACTTTTGCTGAAAGCCTTCCGAAAAACAGCAGTTCCACCCGATGTTTTCGAATAAACCTATCACGGCCCATCAGTGGTTACCACGCCAATCATGTTTTTTAACAAGAGACCCGGTTTCTGGAAGTCCTTCCAGGGCAAAATTCGGTGTCAGAGCCTTAAAGGTCTGAGTATCAGAGTAGAAGTCATACAGGAGAGAAACTAAAACCTCGTGGCAGCGTAAGTTGTGAGAAACTCAAGAAGAGTCTAGCAAAGTCGAGAGGGAGACGGGACCAGGGGCAAATGTGTTGGCTTACGAAGGTATTAGCGTATTCGAGTCGCTTGCTTCCATTGGCAACTAGGGAAGGCTGTAGTCTCGTCAGTGATGGCGGCGTACATGACCCACCAGTAGACATGTTGTCTGACCAATTGTTTTTTGAGGATGACTCCCAGTAGTCCTAGTGCAACAACTGGAGGCCACAGGTGTGGTGGTCCGCAGGAATGACCACCTAGGTGCGACCATTGTTCCCCAGCACGAGAACAATGCCATCCCATGAAGAGAGCCCTGTCAACGTGTTCAGAATACCAGTAGATCTGTGCGTACCAAGGCTGCACTTATGTTTGGTCAGCCTCACTGGATGTGCCGCAATACATGACAGTGGTGGGGCTGCTGGATAATGCCATTGGATGAGGTCCTCACTGAGGGAAAGCTGTGAGGATTCTGTGTTACAGTCCAGATGAAAGCACACTTCAAGATGACTGTAAAACATTGGATCTTGCCCTACTGATAACCTGGAATGTAGGTCCGCATTAGCATGCTGTGTGGTGGGCTGAAATTTGATCCTGTAAGAGTAACTGGCATGAAAGAAAGAAAAGCACTGCAGGCAGTTGCCATCTTTGTTGGAACTGGTGCTGATGACTTGAGGAGAGATGTTAGTTTTATGATCCCTAAGGAGAGTGAATGGCCAGTCATAGACTTAGTCATGAAAATTCTTTATGCCCAAGACGATAGCTAAAACTCCCTTTTTGATCTGACTATAACTGTGTTGTACTGCATTGAGAGTATCTGACATAAAAGTAATTAGACATTCCACATTGACCGCATGGGAAAGGAATGCCCCTACTCCATAGCTAGACGCATCTGTGAGCAGTGTAGGAAGTAGGTTCAAATGGTTCAAATGGCTCTGAGCACTATGGGACTCAACTGCTGAGGTCATTAGTCCCCTAGAACTTAGAACTAGTTAAACCTAACTAACCTAAGGACATCACAAACAGCCATGCCCGAGGCAGGATTCGAACCTGCGACCATAGCGGTCCCGCAGTTCCAGACTGCAGCGCCTTTAACCGCACGGCCACTTCGGCCGGCTAGGAAGTAGGGATGAATCATATGTCATTAAGCAAATGACCCGGAGGAGAGACAGTTTCAGAACCAGGAATGCCCTATCACATTGTGGGGACCACTGCCATTGAATATTCTTGTGACATTTGATGTAAAGGCTCAGCGATGGTAGCCAAAAGTGGGATCAAATGCTGGTAGTAATTCAGGTGCCCAAGCACCGACTTCAATTGGGATTTGTCCTGCGGGCCTGGCAATATTTGGATCACTTCCTTGTCATGCAGAATATGACAAATGCCTGAAGTAGTGAGCACAAGTCCAAGACATTCTACATGTCACACAAAAAGATTACACATGTCTTTGTTACAGTGGAGCCCTCCACTATCAGATACTGAGAAAAAGATATCAAGGTGACGTGTCAGGTCGTCCACAGATGCAGCAGCCAGTAATATTGTAAGAAAATGATACACCTACAGATATCCTTATGATGTCAATTATTGTATGGTTACCAGTTTTGGCGCTTCAATGCACCATCTTCAGGCATTAGCTGATGCTGAAGGGGTCATCTTCATCAGTATGTGACCAGCATAACTGGTTTACACAGACTGCCTGCAGCTGTGATGTTGTCTCTCCACTGTAACTGGTTTACGTAGCAGTTCCTAGACACTCTAGCAGTAAGTGTTCAAGGTATCGTTGAAATATTGCCAGGTAAATTGCTATGCCAAAGGGAAGGCGATTACACTGGAAAAGGCCAAGAGGTAAATTTATCACCAGCACTTCCCTGGAGGCAGCACCTAAAGGAAGCTGAAGGCAGATGTAATAAATGCCAACTTTCCCAAACACTTTGCGTTTATCTATTTGAAGTGATCTCTTCCATTTTTGGAATGGTGTACGACTCAACGACAGACTAAGCATTCAAATATTTATTAACTATTATCGACGCCTTTTCGAAATTTGCTTCGGCTGTTCCCATTAAGGACAAAACAGGTAGGAATGGAGTTCATTCTTTTGAAAAGATATTCAGCGCTAGAAAGCCAAAAAAACAGCAAACAGATAATGGAAAAGAATACTACAGTAATGACTTTAAAGAACTGATGAAAAATACAACATTAATCACAATTAATTTTTTACAGAATTAAAAATATCCTTTGCTGAAAGATTTAACAGAACACTGATAGAGAAGATGTGGAGGACATTTGCTCTTCGAGTAGATTACAAATGAGTTGACTTAGTTAAAAGTCTAGTTGATAAATACAACAGAAAACATTCAACAATAAAAATGAAACCAATAGAAGTTAATGAACAAAATTTAAAAATGGGCTGCATTGTGCCTAATGATAAACCCAAATTTAAAATAGGTGATAAAGTCAATATTAGTAAACTTAAAGAACATTTTGACAAATGGTATACTGCCAACTGGTGAACAGAAATTTTTGAAATTGAATCTGTTATGCATTACAACCCAATCACTTATAAATAAAAAGCCTTAGACACAGAAGAAGTAGAAGGGAATTTTTATGATTATGAACTACAGAAGACAAAATATCCAGATGTGTTTCTCATTGAAAAAGTATTGGGAAAAAAGGGGATAAAGTTCATGTTAAGTGGGTGGGATTTGATAATTCACACAAAAGTTGGATAAATAAAGAAAATATAACTTTATGAAAATCTTCACAGGAATAATTAGATTCCTCTGAAACAGTCTAATACTGGTGGCTGAAAAGATGTCTTCAGACTGCATCTTCTTTAATAACTCCCATTTGGGGTCAATTAATTATATTAATTCAGCAGATGAAAAAACCAACTGCTGAAAAAGAAATTTTGTATATGTGTTGATAGTCCTGAAGTGGGACTACCAAAAATTACATAAATTCAGCTGCTGCTGCTTTGCCAGTCGCCAGTCTTAGACTGTCAGTCTGATGAAGATTCATTGTATCATTAATCAAATCTTCTTGAGTATAAGTATTCAAAATATCAAAGTAGTTGTGGCAACAAATTATTCTTAAAGTTCCTTCCATCCTTTGGTACAAATTGACAGAGTTAGGATTATAATTCAGTCTTCAGAGTTCTTCACAGTTTTGTTGTCGATCTTCGATTCTATATAGCTGTTTTCGTAATTTTTCCTCTGTGTCCTAATCGCTTAGTAATAATATTCACATTTATCGTCAAATAATTTCAAAAGAGTAAAAGTTTTCTTAAATGTTCGTTAACCGTTTTAGGAAAAACATGGGTAACAATGTATTTATTTGTTCGTTTCTTTCACTTAAAATTTCTTCACTTCTATCATGTATTTCATCTGATTTTTATATGGTTATCCTTAATTTTATTGATTTATTTCAACCTTTATACATCTCTTTTATTTCTTTCTTTAATAATATATTCTCCTTGTTTTCAAATTGAAGGCGAAACTTCTTCATAAATCCAATCTGGAAATTCTTCTGCAAAAGGCATTTTGGATTTCATACATAAAGAATATAAGCCAGGTTCACTGATATATTTCGTTGAATTTTGAATATATTTAGGTAGCATCATTTCAGTGCTACCAAATTTTTCCAAATATTTACGGTATTTTTGTTTAACATGATCTTTGGCCCACCTGGTTGGCCATGTGGTCTAACACATGGCTTTCTGGGCGGGAAGGAGCACCGGTCCCCAGCACCAATCCGCCTGGCAATTTGTGTTGAGGTATGGTGAGCAGGTCAGTCTGTGGATGGTTTTTAGGTCGTTTTCCTTCTGCCTCAGAAAATGCAGGTTGGTTTCCCTTATTCCGCCTCAGCCACTCTATGTCGGCGATTGCTGTGCAAACAAGTTCTCCACATATGCGTTCACCACCAACGGTGTGGGGTGGCAGAGGGGTTTAGTGGACTGCGGTATTCGTGATGGGGTTGTAGACCACTGTGGCTGCAGCAGGGACGGAGCCTCTCCATCGTTTCTAGGTTAACATAGCTTAACATAACATAACATGATCTTCAATTGCATTCCTAAGACATCCATATCCTAGAAGATCAGCAACTTGATTTGCCTAAAACAAAGGATTATTCTTCTCATCAGTAGTCATGAACACTTGCTTATGGTTCCATGTCAGCTTTTTTTGATGGGGTGTAAAATCGAGTCCATTTACTAGAAATAATTTTTAACAGCCAAAAAAAAAATATTTAAAATTTTAGAAATAAGTTTGTATAGAGTCGATTTTTCGTTGCCTCTTAACATCAACGATATTTTCCGGATAAAGCTGTTCTTTTCCGTTGTAAGTTAGACCTGTATTGGGTAGAGGTCTAGAAATATCTTCAAAGGAATAATTAGATTCTTATGACGCAGTCTAATACTGGCGACTGGCAAAGCAGCAGCAGCTGAAGTAGCCTTTCTGGCTCTGCCAGTATTCAGAGAATGTCTTCTTTAATAAGACCCATTCAGAGTCAAGAAATTATGTCAATTCAGTGACAGCTCAAGCTGTCTTAGACTGCTTTAGTGGACGAAAAATCCGACTTCAGCAAAAGATGAATTTTGCATATATTTTGGTAGCGTCATTTCACTGCTACCAAAAATTAAATCAATTCAATCTGATGAAGCGTAATTATATCATTCATCAATTGTTTTCTAGCATAATTATTCAAAGTATTGAAATATTTGAGATGACAGACAATCCTCAAATTTTCTGTCATTCTTTGGTAGAAACTAATTGAGTTAGGATCGAAGTCAAGTCTGAAACTTTCTTCACAATTTGGATGTTTGTCTACATTCCCTGTTATGTCTAAGGACATAACAATCGTAGTCAGAATCATCATCAAATACACTCCTGGAAATGGAAAAAAGAACACATTGACACCGGTGTGTCAGACCCACCATACTTGCTCCGGACACTGCGAGAGGGCTGTACAAGCAATGATCACACGCACGGCACAGCGGACACACCAGGAACCGCGGTGTTGGCCGTCGAATGGCGCTAGCTGCGCAGCATTTGTGCACCGCCGCCGTCAGTGTCAGCCAGTTTGCCGTGGCATACGGAGCTCCATCGCAGTCTTTAACACTGGTAGCATGCCGCGACAGCGTGGACGTGAACTGTATGTGCAGTTGACGGACTTTGAGCGAGGGCGTATAGTGGGCATGCGGGAGGCCGGGTGGACGTACCGCCGAATTGCTCAACACGTGGGGCGTGAGGTCTCCACAGTACATCGATGTTGTCGCCAGTGGTCGGCGGAAGGTGCACGTGCCCGTCGACCTGGCACCGGACCGCAGCGACGCACGGATGCACGCCAAGACCGTAGGATCCTATGCAGTGCCGTAGGGGACCGCACCGCCACTTCCCAGCAAATTATGGACACTGTTGCTCCTGGGGTATCGGCGAGGACCATTCGCAACCGTCTCCATGAAGCTGGGCTACGGTCCCGCACACCGTTAGGCCGTCTTCCGCTCACGCCCCAACATCGTGCAGCCCGCCTCCAGTGGTGTTGCGACAGGCGTGAATGGAGGGACGAATGGAGACGTGTCATCTTCAGCGATGAGAGTCGCTTCTGCCTTGGTGCCAATGATGGTCGTATGCGTGTTTGGCGCCGTGCAGGTGAGCGCCACAATCAGGACTGCATACGACCGAGGCACACAGGGCCAACACCCGGCATCATGGTGTGAGGAGCGATCTCCTACACTGGCCGTACACCACTGGTGATCGTCGAGGGGACATAGAATAGTGCACGGTACATCCAAACCGTCATCGAACCCATCGTTCTACCATTCCTAGACCGACAAGGGAACTTGCTGTTCCAACAGGACAATGCACGTCCGCATGTATCCCGTGCCACCCAACGTGCTCTAGAAGGTGTAAGTCAACTACCCTGGCCAGGAAGATCTCCGGATCTGTCCCCCATTGAGCACGTTTGGGACTGGATGAAGCGTCGTCTCACGCGGTCTACACGTCCAGCACGAACGCTGGTCCAACTGAGGCACCAGGTGGAAATGGCATGGCAAGCCGTTCCACAGGACTACATCCAGCATCTCTACGATCGTCTCCATGGGAGAATAGCAGCCTGCATTGCTGCGAAAGGTGGATATACACTGTACTAGTGCCGACATTGTGCATGCTCTGTTGCCTGTGTCTATGTGCCTGTGGTTCTGTCAGTGTGATCATGTGATGTATCTGACCCCAGGAATGTGTCAATAAAGTTTCCCCTTCCTGGGACAATGAATTCACGGTGTTCTTATTTCAATTTCCAGGAGTGTAATTTTGGAGAGACAAACATATGTCTCAAATTAGTATCTTGAGTTGGTGTAACTACATGTTGTTATATTTCTCGTATTAATTCATCTTCCTGATTAATTTGTTGTCTTAAGTTTTGAACGTTTTCTCTTCTTTCATTTAGATCACGAGTAGCCATTTCTTTATCAATTTGTAGATCTTCAATTTGTTCATGTAAATTTTCAATTGTTGATTGTAGTTTGTGCCCACCATATTTCCTTATTGTAGGTAAAACTTGTTTAATAACCCAATCTGAATGTTCTTCAGCTGTGGGTATTTTAGATCTAAATATAAGTTTGTATAGAGCTGATTCATTCATAAAAACAGTGTTTAGGTGCTTTCAATTACAAGGTGTTGGTAGATGACTGATGCCTAATTCAGTATATATTTTTGTGTCTTTTGAGTATGTAATCATAAAAAGCATCTCTACGCCTTTATATTCTAAAATTCTAGCTATGTCTGTTCCTTTAAACCATGGATTATTTTCTTTATCAGTTATCATAAAAACTTCTTTATTGTTATTGTAAGCTTGTTATTGATGTGATCTTCAATCGACTTGATTTTTAATACATCTGTAAAAAATTATGAAAATTCTCATTTTTCGTTACCCCTTAAGGGGAACAATTCTTTTCTCTTCAAATTTTCTAACTCTATCTCAGTTTCTTTATGTTTTAAATTCCAGCTGTTCTAAAATCCGTCCACTGAATTTCGATGAATGGCCTATCGTTATCTCTGAGAAATTGTACATAATCTTTTTAATTGTTTCAAATTTGCACAGGGGTAATTTTCCCTCTGGAATTCCATATGAAAACACTAGAATATCGTTAGTGATTAAGATGTTTTTTTATCCTTATCTGTAAACGTCAGAAATTAATTTCTCTTTCATTTTTCAGTGTGGTAATCATTTACACACTGATTTTCATAAACAAATCCCATAAATTTATTTAAAGATTTAGGTATATCTGCAGATGGGAAATATTTCAAGCGTGGAGTTCTGAAAATGAATAAAGCGTGAAATTCTTTTTAATTTTGCAAGGTCCATAACCATGGACTGTGAACGCAGTCTAAGACTGATGACTTCCAAAGCAGCCTTCTGACTGCGTTGCAAAGCCAGAAAGACTGCTTCAGTAGCCACTGCTTTAACTGTCGCTGATTTCATAATGATTAAAGCACAAAGCTCTTTTTAATGTCTTCACGCCCGGCGAAGCGCAGGAACGTATTTTCAGGGTCTACACTCGTAGGCGCTGTAATTCTATAATGGATAAAGCACTAAATTCTAAGTGAAGGGTTAAAATGTTCAATCTCTAGAATTCTGAACATACTTTCCTAGGCACATTTTAAAATCGGCAGAGATGATGTTCCACACCTTTGAAATTCCTTTAATTTGGTTTAATTTTTCAGAGCATATGCTCCGATTCTCTGAAACCAAAACTGCATAAAACACGAAGCTCTGTTTAATTTTGCAGTTCTGTGTCGTAAAACCCTGAACGTAGTGTACGACTACTTTATCTGTACCTGGAATACCTTACAAAAAGTTGAATTTTAATGAGGGAACGAACAGACTCGGTTCAGAGCATCAGAGTAGCAAACATTACGACACTGACGTTTATTAGTTTATAATCTGCATAGGGGGAATTTTCCACTCTGATATTCCATAAAAAACGATGGTCGGAAATGTTGACGTTTTCTGTTCTTATATTAATTCAATTTGATGAGCGACAGCTAAAGCAGCCTTAGGCTGCGCCAACATTCATCATAACATTAATCAGTTGTTCTTGTGTATAGTTATCCAAAGTATTGAAATTATTTCGATAGCAAACAATTCTTAATGTTTCTTTCTCTTAGGCGATATAAATTTATTGAATTTGCCACAAAATCAATTCTTAAAATTTGTTCGCTGTTTTGGTGCACATTTCTGACTATATCTATTTGCCTTTGTACATTTTTAAATTGTGCACAAATAACATAATATTCATAAATAAAATTGTTGTTGATGTTGATTACTTAATCTTAAAACAACGAAAGTTGGTCTTAAATCTGAACATTCTATAGTGGAACATCATTGGGCAATAATGTTTTTATTGCTCATTTCTTTCATGCAAATTTACAGCAGTTCTACTGTATGTTTCGTTTGATTTCCTTATATAATAATCCTTAATTCTATTCAGTCTTTATTTTATATCCTCCATGTTTTCGAATGGCTGGTAAAACTTCTTCATAAATCCAGTCTTGAAAATCTACTGCAAAAGGCATCTTGGATTTTTCATAACTAAAGAATATAAACCAGGTTTGTTGATAAATTTCGTTTAATTTTGTGTATATATTTTGGCAGCAGCATTTGACCACTACCAAAAATTTCGTATCTTTTACAATATTCTTGATTAACATGGTCTTAAATTGCATCCATTTGTCGAATTATCCTAACAGATCAACAAGTTCATTTGCATAAAACCATGGATTATCCTTTTCATCAATAATTATTAAAATATTTTTTTGTTATGAAGGAGCTTATTATTCTCTAGATCAATAAGTGGCTCCATTTGAATGGAATGAGAAACATTAGTAAATTAAAATTCTACAGCAGGAACAGTCTAAATTTCATCATAAAAATTTTTTCTCTCCTTATTTACTTCATCAACAATTTCATTGGTTCGTTCACATAACTTCACAATGAAGTAAGGTACACTGTTGAAGTGCATATTATACATTTCTTTTGTTTCATTTACTCTGTGTACACCAAAATAAATGTTAATCTTTTTTCTATTAATTTATAACCAATACATTTATATTTCCTGACATAAAATATTTTATCTTCTTTAGGTCTTCCACTACCATAACTGGATAGTCTTCATATGAAAGATGATTTTCAGATAATACACGCCACCAACTTAGAAATAATTTTTCTTGGCATACTGCTTTGATGTGGCAATGTATAAATTTGTTCTTTCTTCATCTCTGCTATATCAGATATTACATCTTTTAATTCTAGACATTCTTTTTCCTTTTCTTCCAAATGTAGCTGTAGTTGTTGGTTTATTTTTTAATTCTATAGCTTTATATTCCTTTATGTAGTCAGCATAATCATGAAATATTTCTTAAAGAGAAATATAGTAAACTTTAACTTCAATAGCTACTTTAGTTCTCAGACTCATTATAAGTTTTTTTGAAATTTCTAATACAATAAAATCCAAGTGTTTTGTACTAAATTATTTGGATTAAGTTGTTTGATTTCATTTTGGAAATATTCATCTTATAAAGCAAGAGGATCGTTGTATTTGATTTCTTTTTAGTTAAGGCAGTAATTGTTTAAAGACTCCAACAAATGATTTTGAATTGTTTTCAAGTTTCCAGGGTCTGGGAGTGTGAACCATGAAATTTCAAAATGAATAAAGCATAAACTGTTGTTCTTAATTAAGACATCTTTTTTATTAAACAGTAGTAGCCAAATGTCTTGAAACCAAGAAGACAAACATAATTCATAATACTTCTCTTGAATAAATTCTAAACTAATCATCATACTAATGACAGCTGCATTAGTTACCTCCATTCATATAGAATGAAATTACCATAGTAAATTAACATTTCTTTTTCATTTGCCATGATGCTGACCACTAAAGTTCTATAGCACTCTGTTAATTATTCAGGTGCTAAATATTTGGCACCAGGAACTCCATATGTAATTACATTAAGAGTGTGTCCTTATGTGTCACAATTTGCTTTTCACAAAATGTGTATGTGAAATAAAAAATACATAGTAGGAATGTTAGTGACAAAGGAAAAATAAGAGTGTAAATGTTTTATCTACACAGCTATCTTGCACAGCAACAAGAAAGTAGATTCATTTATTCATAAAAATTTTATCAGTCAAATGAAAAATAGTCTTAATAAATGGAGGAGTGCAAGAAGTGTAAGAAACTTGAAGCGGGGAAGTCGATAATTTTTATTCACACACATACTCAAACAATAAGCTCTCATGTATTTGTAAAGAATGTACTAGAACTTATGATGGAAATATATGTGATAGTAAAAAAAGAACGTTTTAAACAATTTATATCTCATTATAAGAATCCTTTTAACAATTTTAACGACATGATAGCTTTTCTTTGTTTTAACAATAATTATTATGAACAACAGGAGTTAAATAGAGAGGCACA
Organism: Schistocerca americana; assembly: GCF_021461395.2. Taxonomy (NCBI): domain Eukaryota; kingdom Metazoa; phylum Arthropoda; class Insecta; order Orthoptera; family Acrididae; genus Schistocerca; species Schistocerca americana. The sequence continues at coordinate 155,688,924 of NC_060119.1, read as the reverse complement.
TGGTAAAAAATGGATATTCCCCATTCAGGATACTTATGTGCACTACGCTTCTGTGGACAAATCAATTCACTGTATCAAAATGCTCATTGTTTTCCAGTGGTTCAGCCTTGTAAGACTACACCCATGGATATGCAAACTAATTTTTCTGTCAGTCATTATTCTTTTTCCTCTTAAACTTGCTGCAATTTAACTAAAGAGAATTTTACAGTAGACGCCTTTCGCTTTGATTCATAAAGCATCTTCCGTGGTTATTCTTCAAATTGCATACATATGATTGTACATTATTGGTTGCTTTAGATTAAAAACAGCGTTTTGTTTATAAAGTGGGAGTGCAAATTACTTACCGTGTTTCTGCCTCCTTTTTATTTTTTCTCGAAATCACTGCTTCTTCCCTCCATATTACCAGTGGTTGACGATGACTTCCTCCAAGTTCAACTGCATGCTGAGAAACATAGATTTTGGCATGATGTTTAAAACATACCCGAGAATCACAGAATATCCTTGCCCCACTTGTGGCAACACCACCATTTGTTCATAAATAGTCTTAGTCCCAATGGTAATCTTGACCTGTGTTGTTTCCCGTGAATCAATGTCATAGTTACCTACTGAAAGCAATGTATGACGAGGACCTCGTAGTGTCTTTCTACTCAGGGATCTAGTGCGACGACTAATACATGCGCCCCAATGCCCATTAGAAATCTCTGTTCCCTCACACCAATAAAGGCAGACAAGCAGCAGTCCGTCTCCGCATCTATCTGTGCAATCATCACATTTTACTGGGAACGCCTTCCGGCAGCTGTTACTTTGCCATTCGTGTTTAACGAGCGCTTCTCTCGTGATTGATTCTTTCACTTCTTAGGCCAGCTCTTACTTGTTCATATTCGTAGTACTCTGGTTGAAGACACTGTTTGTGGGGATGCCCATCACGCCGACACCTGTGACACTGCACAAACACGTCACGGCCATCACGGCCTTTGGTCGCCTCATCTGTCTCCTCTGAGTGCGTCGCTACTCTAACAGCCGTGGCCAGATCTGAAGAATTATCCAGTAAAGCCTGACGTGACATTTCAGCAGGAATTCCGAGCAAAAATACGTGGATTTTAGATTATATTAGGCAACGGCCTTGCCGCAGTGGATACACCGGTTCCCGTTGGTTCACCGAAGTTAAGCGCTGTCGGGCGTGGGTGGCACTTGGATTGATGACCATCAGGGCCGCCATGCGCTGTTGCCATTTTTTGGGGTGCACTTAGCCTCGTAATGCCAATTGAGGAGCTACTCGACCGAATAGTAGCGGCTCCGGTCAAAGAAAACCATCGTAACGACAGGGAGAGCGGTGTGCTGACCACACGCCCCTCCTATCCGCATCCTTAGTGAGGATGAGATGGCGGTCGGATGGTCCCGATGGGCCACTTGTGGCCTGATGACGGAATGTTTTAGATAAAATTAAGCATCTCTTCGATTTACCATTGCAAAAAATTATACTGTTAAACAAAAACAATCAGAAGATAAAAATTCTCACTCACCAACCTTCATTTTTAAGTGCAGGGTGCAAGACCAGCAACTCTGATTGCAGCGATGCCGATGTGACAAACAGTTGCGCCGATGTCGATTGTTGTGAAGACCACTTCTGAATGCCAATTGTAATGGTGGTGCCGGCCGGTGTGGCCGAGCGGTTCTAGGCGCTTCATTCTGGAACCGTGCGACCGCTACGGTCGCAGGTTCGAATCCTGCCTCGGGCATGGATGTGTGTGATGTCCTCAAGTTAGTAAGGTTTAAGTAGTTCTGAGTTCTAGGGGACTGGTGACCTCAGATGTTAAGTCCCATAGTGCTCAGAGCAATTTGATTTGTAATGGTAGCGGGTGTCGAGAGGCCCACAGCTGTACACAAGTTCTTTCGTGTCAGGTGGCGCAAAGCCTCTTCTTAACACCTGCAAGGTGAGATCAGTAGGTGTCGTTGAACAGGCGTGGCGACGACATTACAATTGTTAGAGGCCGAACTTCGTCGGCTGATTAGTGTCTCATTCTATGACCGAAAGTGTCAGTGACAACCTGCAATAACGTTTTATTAATGTGATCGCTACATTGTGTACTGTCTTGTGGAGCACTCAGTAAACGAACCAAGCTTCTCGCACAGGTGTCAGTGAGGAATGCTATATACAGCAGTCTGACACCTTGCATAGCTTGTGCCAGGTCAGGTGCACTGGCTGATGGGGAGGCAGCACGGGGGGGTGCGGTAGTGGAGAGCAGTGGGTGGTCGGTGGACGCGCGACTCTGGGGATGCGGCGGGCCTCAGTGTTCCCGAGGGTGAGCATCTGCTTAGACCTGTAACCACGGCGTCTTCCTCATGGCAGCTGTCATGAAGGCAGAAGCCCAGGGCTGCCTCAGCACACACGGCGTACAGCCCGGAAGCCAGTGCACGTAGTGCCTGGAAGTGGTAGGCGCCCTGCAGACGGTTTGAACCAGGGCCAGTAGGACGGAGTCAGTTGCGGCGGTGACCCGACGGTAGAGACAGCGTAGGCGTATGAAGTCCATCCACAGCCAGGAGGCGGTTGAAGTACTCAAACAGGCAGCAAGCAGCACATCACCATTTACCGGCACAATTAACCTGTAACTACCGCGACCGTCATTCCACCGGTATCGGTGATGTGCACGGAACGACCGTACACTGAGGACCAGGTGTCTGAAACCGTGGTATTTAAAGCCAGGCATTCCGTCAGTGCAGCAGGTTGAGACGTGATCTGCCCTGATTTCGAGTATCAAAATGCGCTTCACCTACTAGCATGCAGGATGCTGGCTTGTGTACTAACAGCTCCCAAAATGTGAAGAGATCAAGTATTAACGTTCTTTATTCAGTGCGACACTTGTACAGAGGAAGATGGCATCGGTCCACTAGTGTGTGTAGACTCCCAAACAGTAGTTGCTACCTCAGTATAGCACATAATGGGGAGCTCAGTTCGTGGGAGTGTGGGCTTTCAGGGATGTGGCTGACGGCTGTTTCAGTGAAGCGACTGTCTCTGTTATGGCTCTGCAGATGCAAGACTGACATCTGGCAGCTGGGAGGCATCTCTGTTGGGCAGCCACAAACTCCAGCATTTGGGTAGCCATGTATTGAACTCAGCACTCGTTTTAGTCATCCTTAAGTTGGACCCCTCTTTGTGATATTGGCTGGAGCCCTGGAATCATCTTGCCTAGCAGTGGCTTGTAAACTGCCAGATTGCTGTTCATGCAGCTGCACATTGAAGCTGAGCAGTCCACATGGAACTTTCAGTTGGTGCCGACTAAGTGCTGATGTCAGCAATTGTTGAAGACTACTATTTGGGTTTGACTGACAAGTATTTGTACTGGGTCTACCTAGCTCTTTGTAACAGGCTCTCATCTTCAGTCAAATAGGTTACAAAGACAGTGCAGTGAAGGGCTATGCAATTAACAAATTAAGCTGGCTACTGTCATGAACTGATGTGCCAGTAATACAACAGACCTGACAGCAGTATCTCATAGGTAGCTTGCTCGCCTGCATGTTCGCTGGTTCTTACGCCTGGACAAAGGGCTGTTACTGCAACCAGAATGATCAATCGACGCCCTACGATTTTCTCGCCCCTTGTATACCCCCAAGGACAGGTAACAACACCAAACACGAAGAACACTAATGCACTTTATTGGCCACTCTACCTGCCGCAGAAAATTGCAACTCTAAATCATTTATGCAGCTACTGCTGGTGTCTACACTACATAGTTACACGGACATCGTATCATGTCTTCTGGGATTCTTCATTTTTGTCTGCAGTGTGTATTATTCTCATGTACATCTACCATTTATGTCTGTATATTCATATTTACATAAACTGTTGACTTTATATATTCATACAACGTTTTTATTTTTTCAGGTATTCCATGGAAGTCACTGCTTTAAAAGTATGTAATATCAGTGTAATTTTTTTGGTTTTTGTAAATTGTACTATGTATGTGTCCTAAATTGTACGACACATCTGAGGAGTGTCAGTTATTATGTGAGATGTAGCACAAAAATACAGAAATAATGTGTATGGTGTATAACAATTAATGTTAAGTGTTATTGTATCTTGCTCCTGAAATATTGTTGCACAATCTTCAGGTCTACTTTTTTTTTCTGCCCCCTGCTGAGGTCTTCTCCCAGTCCTTGCTCATTGCATGCATACAGTGCGAAAAAGAAATTCTCAGCAAAAACTCCGCAGCTTAGGATCTAAAGATTATACAACGATAGTGAGGCAACAATACACAAGAAATTCTAACAGTATGTACTATTTCCAGGAATACTTCCGTAGATGTGTAGTTTTTCTTAAAAATGAGCAAATTTACCACAGATTATGAAAGGATGCAAGGTTTTCGCTATTACTAATTGGCACCATAAATCTTTACATGCTGTTTTGTTGAATGAAGTTCCAAGCCTAATAACATGTAACTCTTGCTCGTAAAGGTAAAATTATCACCACTACAAGAATATAAAAGACATATGTGTCCCACCTTTGGATGAGATGACTGATTCTCTGATTGAATAACTCCACTGTTTGGCTTCCAGAACACTATACTACCTCTCCAACAACCACGTTGTTCCCCATTGATGCCTGCTATTGACATTACCCTGCATATGAATAAAGAGAAAGAAGTCGAGAAGAATATTTTACACAAGGCTTTCCTGTGACTGTTATTAATATCAACTGTTACTAAAATTTTATGTGCAGGGTGATTATAATAAAAGTTAAACTTTCAAAACGCTGTAGCAAACACGCCACTGGTCAGAATGACGTGAAATTGCAACGGAATATTACAGGAGAAGAGGGAAAACGTTGTTGTTGCTGCTGTGGTCTTCAGTCCAGAGACTGGTTTGTTGCAACTCTCCATGCTACTCTACCCTGTGCAAGTTTCTTCATCTCCCAGTACCTACTGTAACCTACATCCTTCTGAATCTGTTTAGTGTATTCATCTCTTGGTCTCCCTCTCCGACTTTTACCCTCCACGCTGCCCTCCAATACTAAATTGGTGATCCCCTGATGCCTCAGAATATGCCCTACCAACCGATCCTTTCCTCTAGTCAAGTTGTGACACAAATTTCCCTTCTCTCCAATTCTATTCAGTACCTCCTCATTAGTCATGTGATCCACCCATCTTATCTTCAGCATTCTTCTGCAGCACCACATTTCGAAAGCTTCTATTCTCTTCTTGTCTAAACTATTTATCGTCCACGTTTCACTTTCATACGTGGCTACACTCCATACAAATACTTTCAGAAACGACTTCCTTACACTTAAATCTATACTCGATGCCAACAAATTTCTCTTCTTCAGAAACGTTTTCCTTGCCATTGCCAGTCTTCATTTTATATCCTCTCTACTTCGAGCATCATCAGTTATATTACTCCACAACTACCAAAACTCGTTTACTACTTTAAGCGTCTCATTTCCTAATCTAATTCCCGAAGCATCACCCGATGTAATTCTACTACATTCCATTATCCTCGTTTTGCTTTTGTTGATGTTCATTTTATATCTTTCTTTCAGGACAGTGTCCATTCCGTTCAGCTGCTCTTCCAGGTCCTTTACTGTCTCTGACAGAATTACAATGTCATCGGCGAACCTCAAAGTTTTTATTTCTTCTCCATGGATTTTAATTCCTATTCCAAGCTTTTCTTTTATTTTCTTTAGTGCTTCCTCAATATACAGACTGAATAACATCGGGGATAAGCTGCAAACCTGTCTCACACCCTTCCCAACCACTGCTTCCCTTTCAAGCCCCTCGACTCTTATAACTGCCATCTGGTTTCTGTAAAAATTGTAAATAGCCTTTCGCTCCCTGTATTTTACCCCTGCCACCTTCAGAATTTGAAAGATAATATCCCAGTCAACATTGTCAAACGCTTTCTCTAAGTCTACAAATGCTAGAAACGTAGGTTTGCCTTTCCTTAATCTATTTTCTAAGATACGTCGTAGTGTCAGTATTGCCTCTTGTGTTCCAACATTTCTACGGAATCCAAACTGATCTTCCCCGTGGTCAGCTTCTACCAGTTTTTCCTGATCTTAATCCTTGTAAGAGGTCCGAGCAGATGCAATTTTGATGTATTGCTCGTGCGCTGCCTGCGATATGCAAGGTATAAGAGAATCTCTGACCAGAGAGCAGCGTTGATGCAGTAGGAACTGTGTAGCTGTAGCGGTAAGTTGTTGCTAGGTCGTGGTGCAGCGATGCCGGAGCCTGAGCGTTATTGTATAAGGTAAAAAGCAGCCTCGCGCATATGTAGTAATGCTATCTCTAATCCCGTGTAAATGTTTTAAAAATGTCCCAATAATAATCTTTCTCATATAAAGTAACTTTTAACAACCATTCATTTCAATTTAAAGAGTTTACCAATTTCTCCAATCCATGATCATCCCGATTATTGCAAAAGAAAAATCAGTTGTTTCCTTTCATAAATGACAAATCTATCGGCCAGCATTGCACAGCGCTGCACCAGAAAAAATTTATTGTAAGAGGAGATATATATGCGTTATCCGGCGACTTCACCGAGGTAAGAATTTTTCTCTTTTTCATTCAGAATGATCTTTCAGGGCCATGACGCAGCACTGCAGACGTCCAAATTGTACCAGGTTAAATTCACAGTCAAGTATTCAAAAGTTATAAGTGAGCGATTATTTAATTGAGAGGTTAGTTACATTGTATTATTACCAGGTTACTGAAATTTTTTTTTGTTGGGACGTTACACTGAATATGAACGACATAATTATAATTTTTACTGTTGAGAGGTTTAGGAATTTTTCTGTTTTGAGGTTACACTAAAAAATGTGAATGAATTGTGGGGAGGTTACACTTGGCGACAACCGGCCAGGATCGTATTTCTTTGTGAATTTCTGAGAAGTAGTCAGTTATATATCTGCTCTTATTTACTTAAATGCAGTTTGCATCTGGCGCAACGCATTTAATAATTTGTCACTCTTTCTTTCACAGATCATCGGCAATTTATTGCTCTTTGTTGTAATTGTGTTTGTTCCATTTTTGCTTCGTCTTTGTTTCATTTTGTGCTTAATTTTGATTTGTGAAAAATGCCGCGAAAAACTGTTAACAGTACATCGCGATGTGCAATGAGTGAAATAGTCGACTCCAATAATTTGACCGATAATACTTGCGACACTCAGTGTAATAAAGATAATCCTCTAATTACAGATAATCAGTGCCTGCCGATCATTAGTATTGAGTTAAATCCTAATGATGGGCAAACAAATTCAATTATGTCCACAGTAAATTTAACAATTGATGACGCGGCACATTCCGATACAATGAACGCTACCCAGTTAGACACGCCTGATTTGCAAAATTTGCATAGTGAACAGATAAATTTTTCTCACGAAGATGAACAATGTATTCAAAATACGTCAGATTTATTTGATTCTGAAGTAGTGACTAACAGTGCACATCCAATTGGCGAACCTTTTCAAGAATCAGACAATGACCAAATGGTTATTCAAAACGTGTCAAACGCAGATACATCAACACACAGCATAGAAAATAGAGTCACTACTTTTAGCATGGATCAAGTTATGGCAGTATTGCTACAACTTAATGAAAAAATAGATAACAATTCCAAACAGTCGAAGAAAGAACAAGACGACAATAACAAACGACTCAATGAATCGAACAAACAACTTAATGAAAATCTCAAACAACAACTTAATGAAAATCTCAAACAGTCGAATGAAAAACAAGACAACAACTTCAAACAACTTAATGAAAATCTTAAACAGTTGAATGAAAAACACAACCTAAATGAACAGAACAAACAACTTAGTGAACAGATTACAGCCGTTGCCGTGCAATGTCATGATACTAAAGAACAATTACGTGAGGAAATTACGGCTTGTGCTAGGAACAGTTGTGAAGAAATTAGATCTGTGGCACAAGAGTTAAGTAATACACATGCAGCCACAACTAAATTACTTAGAGATGAAATTAGTGCAGTCGCTAAACAATGTTCTGAAAACGCTACACAGTTACGTGACGAGTTTAAATTAATGTCAGCAGAACTTTCACGCACACTGGATGCGAAAGTAGACGCGAAATTTGACCAACAGAACAGCCAAATTGACGAACGTTTTAATACCACCTACAAAACAGTGTAACGTGTTACCGTAAATTTATACAGGAACAGAATAAAGTAAAGCAACAAGTCATGGAAACAATTACTGCACAGAGACAGGAAGATAAGCGTAAATTGTTTACTAAAGCAAAAACATACGTAGACAACAATATTGCTACAGTATCAGACGAAATCAAACAGTTGAACACCGAATTGCATGATGAAATCTCCGATCTTAAAACAAAAACAGATACACACACTTTAGACTTTCAGACAATGACCAATAGACTTGAAAAGTTGAAACTAATACAGGATTCCGATGCCATTAAAGCAGACGTTAAAAAATTGAACAAAACCACACGTAAAGTACAAAAACAAATTAATGCTTGCGCTACTAAAAACGATGATCAGGTAAAAGCACTGACTGAAAAATATGATGAATTGGCCAGTCGTATTGATGTTGTTGAAAATAATAATGGCACCAAATCAGACGATATGTCACCAGTTTCGTTTAATCAAACACCCGAATTCCAAAATTTGCATCAGACAATCAGTGAAATAGGTTCGTCCAATAATACATTACGTAGAAAATTGTCATCATTACAGCAAGAAGTGACGGTGATGAAAAATATTTCAGCCTTTAACACATCACAGCATTCACCACTCTCCGAACATTTGTCAGACTCACACAGCCAGTGTAATTTAGATAATTTACAGAGAGTACGTGAGTTAGATTCCGAACAGTCATAGACAAACAGATTAGCATACAATCCTGAACCTGTTCAGACATTCTGAGACGAAAATTTTGATTACAAGCACTTTCTATCCGTGAGGAAATTTAAGGTATTTAAAAATGACAGAACACAGATTCACCCCTTAGACTGGATACGACAATTTGCTTTCGTATTTTTACCAGCTTGGTCCGTAATGCAGAAACTAGAATTGGACTGGGTACGACAATTTGTTTTTGAATTTTCACCGGTATTGCCTGTAACACAGAAACTAAAATTTATTTGCAGCGCGTAATAGACCTCAGGGGTTTCATTACACTTCGATGAATGTGTGCCGTAGCGTGCACAGGGCCCTGAGCTGTAGTAGTGCTACTTCATCTTTAGTTTTCTGCACTGCTGCCTTCTCTTTTACTATCGTTTATATCTATCAAAACAGCTCTTGAACTATCGATCTATCTAGGAAGAAAACCCGATATGACAAGTTTTACCGAAAGTGACAGTTGTCATTATACGCTCCAGAAATGGTAACCACGAGAACTTTAATACCAGACAAAAGTTTGATTATCAGTATCGACAAAATTATCAGCAACAGGAAACAAATTTTGGTAACAATACAGGGTTTTCCCCACAACAACAACAAAACCAGCCCATTAGCATACCTAACCAACAATGTAGTCTGCAACGTCAACCAAGCTTTAATGTTTCGCCGACTGCACGTATAGCGTCGGCCACACCAAATAGTAACGCACAGCAGCAAGGAAATCACTACGTACAGAAAACACACCATTTCAACCCATATCGTAACGCCCCGTATAACAATGACAATCATGACAGACGTAAAAGTAATGAGCACAATTATCAGCGTAACAGTCGGTCTTACCAGCAGCAGAATCATCCGCAACAACAGATTATCATGAATGAATCAGACAGTCGGTATCATCCCGAACGTAATATGTCAGGAAGAAATAACAGAACAGTACAAATAGTTGAAATGCCACAGCATCCTCCCGAAAATAACAGCACATCAGAAAGAATTTGACCAGATACAGTGCAGAATGAATCTTCCAGCAACGCAAACAATACTTTTGACACAGAGAATCTTGTTCACGAAAATGTTATTACTTTTGACGACATCCGAGACACTCTTTTGCAGGAAAAACCAGCTATTCAAAAAACCATTTCACACCCTGTCATTGAAGTAAGGATTGGATCATCCAAATTTTCAGCAGTAATCGATTCTGGATCAGCTATGTCACTTATAAACGAGGAAACTTTCAACGAATGTAACAAAGAGAATACCTATCCTACGTTACCATAAGGCAAAACTAAAGTAAAAGGAGCAGTATCTGGTAAAGGAGTAGATGTAAAGTTACAGACACACTTATCATTTTGCATTGCAGGTCATACGTTTCACTCAAATTTTTGGATTGTTCCCTTATTGACAACAGACGTTATTTTAGGTACGAATTTTCTGGTACAACATGACGCAATTACTGACTTTCAAAATTCCTATTTGATGTTAAAGGATGAAAATGTACAACTGGCATTAGAATTTCAGCACTCTTTATCTGCAGAAGAACAAGCAATTAATCGGACAGTGGTCATTTCTGCATCACGTAACACGGACTGTCATTCCACATTGTTCACAGATACGTATGTTCACAACTATTATACACCAGACGACGCCGACTATGATGTTATGCAGATGATTTCTGATAAAGTTAAACAGAGCATTGCAAATACAGACGACGAACGCACGCAACTACGCAAAATTCTTTTACAGCAAGCTCCAGTTTTTCACAACATTCGTGGTACTATGTCCGGATTTGTGTATGAATTTCTAGTTAAACAGCACGACACGTTTAAAGCCAAACATTATCCCATTCCGTATATTCACAGAGAACAAGGTAAGAAAGAATTGCAAGCTATGCTTGACCAAGGTATTATTGAACCGGCAGTTAGTCCGTACATAAACCCACTCCGTATTGTTAAGAAAAAAGATGGCTCACTTCGCCTCGTACTTGATTCGCGTCATATCAATGACATTATTATTAATGAAACAGATCGCCCACAGACACTAGAAGAACTTCTACAGAAATTTCATGGTACTGCTATTTATTCCACGTTAGATTTGAAATCGGGATTTTGGCAAATTCAGCTCCATCCGAACTGCAGAAAGTACACAGCTTTCCTCTGTTTTGGTGACTGTTATCAAGTTTGCAAATTACCGTTCGGCTTAACAACTTCTTCAGCAGCATTTATTCGCGGTTTGAATACTATACTTCCGACAGAACTTAAAGACAAAATCACAACGTACACTCCTGGAAATTGAAATAAGAACACCGTGAATTCATTGTCCCAGGAAGGGGAAACTTTATTGACACATTCCTGGGGTCAGATACATCACATGATCACACTGACAGAACCACAGGCACATAGACACAGGCAACAGAGCATGCACAATGTAGGCACTAGTACAGTGTATATCCACTTTTCGCAGCAATGTAGGCTGCTATTCTCCCATGGAGACGATCGTAGAGATGCTGGATGTAGTCCTGTGGAACGGCTTGCCATGCCATTTCCACCTGGCGCCTCAGTTGGACCAGCGTTCGTGCTGGACGTGCAGACCGCGTGAGACGACGCTTCATCCAGTCCCAAACATGCTCAATGGGGGACAGATCCGGAGATCTTGCTGGCCAGGGTAGTTGACTTACACCTTCTAGAGCACATTGGGTGGCACAGGATATATGCGGACGTGCATTGTCCTGTTGGAACAGCAAGTTCCCTTGCCGGTCTAGGAATGGTAGAACGATGGGTTCGATGACGGTTTGGATGTACCGTGCACTATTCAGTGTCCCCTCGACGATCACCAGTGGTGTACGGCCAGTGTAGGAGATCGCTCCCCACACCATGATGCCGGGTGTTGGCCCTGTGTGCCTCGGTCGTATGCAGTCCTGATTGTGGCGCTCACCTGCACGGCGCCAAACATGCATACGACCATCATTGGCACCAAGGCAGAAGCGACTCTCATCGCTGAAGACGACACATCTCCATTCGTCCCTCCATTCACGCCTGTCGCGACACCACTGGAGGTGGGCTGCACGATGTTGGGGCGTGAGCGGAAGACGGCCTAACGGTGTGTGGGACCGTAGCCCAGCTTCATGGAGACGGTTGCGAATGGTCCTCGCCGATACCCCAGGAGCAACAGTGTCCCTAATTTGCTGGGAAGTGGCGGTGCGGTCCCCTACGGCACTGCGTAGGATCCTACGGTCTTGGCGTGCATCCGTGCGTCGCTGCGGTCCGGTCCCAGGTCGACGGGCACGTGCACCTTCCGCCGACCACTGGCGACAACATCGATGTACTGTGGAGACCTCACGTCCCACGTGTTGAGCAATTCGGCGGTACGTCCACCCGGCCTCCCGCATGCCCACTATACGCCCTCGCTCAAAGTCCGTCAACTGCACATACGGTTCACGTCCACGCTGTCGCGGCATGCTACCAGTGTTAAAGACTGCGATGGAGCTCCGTATGCCACGGCAAACTGGCTGACACTGACGGCGGCGGTGCACAAATGCTGCGCAGCTAGCGCCATTCGACGGCCAACACCGCGGTTCCTGGTGTGTCCGCTGTGCCGTGCGTGTGATCATTGCTTGTACAGCCCTCTCGCAGTGTCCGGAGCAAGTATGGTGGGTCTGACACACCGGTGTCAATGTGTTCTTTTTTCCATTTCCAGGAGTGTATGTAGACGACATTCTTATTGCAGAAGCTATCTGGTCTGAACACAATCTGATTCTTGAACAACTGTTGCAAACTTTTCGTGGACAAGGACTCACAGTTAATCTTAGCAAATCGCACTTGGGCGAAACTTCTATAAAATTTCTTGGACATGTAATTTCAGCAGAAGGCATTGCGCCTGACCCGGAAAAACTTCAAGCTTTACGTGACATTACTGTTCCTACGACGAAGAAACAACTACGCAGCTTTTTGGGTTTAATTAACTTATGTCGTAAATTTATTCATTACTCTGCTTTAGACACCCCTAGATTAAGTCAATTGACAGGTAAAAACACTATTTGGTCCTGGGATAGCCAAGCACAGTCTGAATTTGTCAATCTGAAACAAGCTTTGTTGAATGCACCACTTTTCTCACATCCAGATCTTACTAGAAATTTTTCCATTGCCACCGACAGTTCTAACACCGCTTTAGGCGTACACATTTTTCAGGAAATTGAAGAAGATGGTTCTACAGTAATTTAAAACATCGCCTTTGCGAGTCGCATTCTGTCACCTGGTGAACGCAATTATTCTGTTACAGAACTTGAAACATTATGTGTTGTATGGGCATTTACGAGATTTCGGCATTTTCTTTATGGAAGACATACGACCGTTTACACTTTCAGCAAAATTTACACATGACAGGTTAAGCAGATGGAAACTTTATTTACAGGAATTTAATTTTACAATTGTTCACATTCCCGGTACACAAAATATTGTTGCAGACGCACTATCGCGTTCTCTCAGCAACAATCAGCAAGACATCGCAACCAACTTCTGCCAAGCAAATTTTAGCGTCATGTATATTCAACAAGTTGCATTTGAAAATTTCATTTCGTCGTCATTACGAGATATAGCACAAGAGCAGAGTAAAGACAACGAATGGAAAGAAATTAAACACCTTTGGCAAGATAGGAATAATGTTACCATCAGAAACCATTACACTGTACGCAATAATATTCTGTTTCGCCGCTCGAACCCTGACAGCAACAATTGGTTACTATGTATTCCTGACGAGCTTGTTAACAAATTAATTTGGTGTACTCATTTAAGTTACGCACATTACGGAGCCAGAAAATGTTTTCTTATACTGAGACAGAACTGTTATTTTTTGTATTGAAAAATGTTGAACCACCTAACAAAATTAAAGAATTAGTATCCTATTCTACATCTCGTCGACTACGCCACCATGAAATAATTGACATTGCACTCAACAACATCAAACGTGCCGCAGAGCGCCGGAGAAGACAGCAAAAACAGGTTTGTACACGCCGTGACTTTCACATTGGACAGAAGATATTAGTACGTACATACTATTTATCCAACAGAGGAAAGAGTAGATGCAGTAAATTTGAGCTTCTATACGCAGGTCCATATTGAATTCGCAGCATTCCTCACCCCAAAGTAGTCCACGTCGAAACTTTGAGAACCAGAAAAAGCAAAGGCAATCACCATGTCTCCAATATTAAACCCTTTATTGAATGAACATACTTTATGATTTATCACACTGTAATGCCATTTCCTGACTTTTATATGACCACTTATGCAATTATATTTATATGAACACTTACTGATGATTATCATATTTTTTTACTTGGCAAGTGCCCAGCAAGGTAAGGTTAGCAGGTCGCTTTTCTTGTTGTTACACATCAGACCGTGCACATTTTTCCAGATAAACTTACATATTTTATGTCCACTTAAGCAATTATATTTATGTGACTACTTACTGATAATGATCGTATTTTTTCTTGGAAAGTGCCCAGCAAGGTAAGGTTAGCAGGTCGCTTTTCTTGTCGTTATATATCAGACCGTGCACATTTTCCATATTTTGAGTATGTATGATTGTTCTCCTATTTTGTTTGTATGCACTACGAAATCTTTAAGATATAACCAACACCAGTTGACTTTGACATTTTTCCTTATGACATCTCAATATCTTGACTATTTTAAATTTTTTTTGCTACCGCATTGTGATACTCTGTGTACTTTTTTTTGCACTTGAAAACTGTCTATGTTTTTGACATAATACGTTTTCTGTCATGCTATGCTGTATGGTTAATTATATCACTAGAAACAAGTTTTTATTTAATGAGTATATGATTTAAATGCAAGATATTAATCCTTATTCATCATTTTCAGAAAGCAATAACGTGTAAAAGAAATAACTTAAACAACCCACAGTGGATTACTATGAAATGGGAATTTCACCATCAGAATGAAGCAAAGAAATTGCAATATCTTGTCACGAAGAGTAAATGGATCAGAATTAACAAGCATTAACAAGAATATACTATACACATCGTATGATAGCAGTCTTCACTAATTATTTTTCTTTCAGTATACGAAGCGATTGATGCCGGCTGTCAGACAGAACTACACATCTTAGTTTTAGTGATGAAATATGCTAGAAATAAGAAATTCTATCAGAATGAGATTTTCACTCTGCAGCGGAGTGTGCGCTGATATGAAACTTCCTGGCAGATTAAAACTGTGTGCCCGACCGAGACTCGAACTCGGGACCTTTGCCTTTCGCGGGCAAGTGCTCTACCAACTGAGCTACCGAAGCACGACTCACGCCCGGTACTCCCAGCTTTACTTCTGCCAGTACCTCGTCTCCTACCTTCCAAACTTTACAGAAGCTCTCCTGCGAACCTTGCAGAACTAGCACTCCTGAAATAAAGGATATTGCGGAGACATGGCTTAGCCACAGCCTTGGGGATGTTTCCAGAATGAGATTCTCACTCTGCAGCGGAGTGTGCGCTGATATGAAACTTCCTGGCAGATTAAAACTGTGTGCCCGACCGAGACTCGAACTCGGGACCTTTGCCTTTCGCAGGGAAGTGCTCTACCAACTGAGCTACTGAAGCACGACTCACGCCCGGTACTCACAGCTTTACTTCTGCCAGTACCTCGTCTCCTACCTTCCAAACTTTACAGAAGTTCTCCTGCGAACCTTGCAGAACTAGCACTCCTGAAAGAAAGGATGTCTCCGCAATATCCTTTCTTTCAGGAGTGCTAGTTCTGCAAGGTTCGCAGGAGAGCTTCTGTAAAGTTTGGAAGGTAGGAGACGAGGTACTGGCTGAAGTGAAGCTGTGAGTACCGGGCGTGAGTCGTGCTTCGGTAGCTCAGTTGGTAGAGCACTTGCCCGCGAAAGGCAAAGGTCGCGAGTTCGAGTCTCGGTCGTGCACACAGTTTTAATCTGCCAGGAAGTTTCAAGAAATTCTATACTATGAATAGCTGTATGAAGTAAATGGTAATATGAATAATGAAGATGATAATGAATGATGAATAGTTATATGAAGAATATGCTAATATGAATAATGAAGTTTTTCATTGCAGATGAGAATTATGATGAAGTTTATATATTTACTATTAGTTAAGAGATGCTATGTAGTTATTAACTATTTGTGGCAGTTCGTTTTGACAGTATGTCTTATGTCACATGGTATAATGACTGAATGTTTTGGAAAGGGCAGCTAGAGTACATACATATTGAGTACACGTTTCATTACCTGTTAATTCGAAGTTCACTACTTTTCAGCATAATATGCGTTTCTTCTTTCAGGTCAATAATCCATTTTGTATTTTTTCCAGGAGAAGCTTTTCATGAAATTAATGTGCTATAAGCAGTTAGTCATTAAACCTGTTCTAGTACTTCCATTTTTTTTACCCATTTGTGTGTGTCATTCATGAATGTGATCACATATACCCTACTTGTTTCATAACCTTGCTACAGCTGACTCATGACGAATGACGTTATTAATCCTTATTTCCAGCAATAAGTCAAAAGAAAATATATTCATGCCCCAGCAAATAATTATCGATCTCAACGTAATTCACTGCTAGCACAACAGAACGTATTACCAGTCCGAAATAATGGTACCAGTTTAAGAGATATTTCTAGTTCTAAATATAATGCAAATTTCTCATATGTATTGAATCCATTATATCTATGTATTATTGGACCACAGACGTTGAGTAATAGTTATAGTGTGTTACATTTTAAATATGTCCTATGTCACTTGAATGATGAGTTCTGAGTAATACTGAATGATATTTTGTAATAATGCATAAATGCTATGCCAATAATTTCTGTAAATAATATTTTTGTTATACTCTATAAATGCTATGCCATGAATTAGCTCCTGTTTTGAATGATGACTTCTGAATAATGCATAAAAATGGTTTGTAATGGGCCAATGAGTGCCAACAATTACCGCAATCAGATGAGTTATGAATAGTGTTTTGTAATATTCAATACTTGCTACATGTTTAGTAACTGGCCAATGAATGCCAATGATTACTATAATTAGATGAATTATGTAAATGCTATGCCATTAATTAACTCTTGTTTTGAGTGATGACTTCTGAATAATGCATAAAAATGGTCTGTAACTGGTCAATGAGTGCCAATAATTACCGCAATCAGATGAGTTATGAATAGTGTTTTGTAATATTCAATACTTGCTACATGTTTAGTAACTGGCCAATGAATGCCAATGATTACTATAATTAGATGAATTATGTAAATGCTATGCGATTAATTAACTCTTGCTTTGAATGATCACTTCTGAATAACGCATAAAAATGGTTTGTAACTGGCCAATGAGTGCCAATATTTACTGTAATCAGATGACTTATCAATAATGTTCTGTAATACTCCCTACATAGTACAGAAATGTTTAGTAACTAGGCAATGAATGCCAACAATTACTCAAATCGGTTGATAGACTAGTGTAATTCTCAATGATGACTAGCATAAGACTTAATGTCCTTCACCTTCTGACCTAATTACCAGAAATTACTGCAATATCCGTTTGTCCTGTCCATCCTCATGATCATGGAGCACTATATTTGGTTTTTGCACTAATTCTACGTTGCTGAAAGAGTATGGATTCTACAAGAATGTGGTGTTGACACATCATGCTGTCCACCACCTTGAACGATGGAGATGTTATTATGGTACTACTGTTTGGTGTACCTAATGTACTACCAAAATGATAACATTGAATATTAATACAACATTTCAGTGTCTTGGCGACACTGATACTTCAGGGAAGAGAACTTCAGATTGTTGCACTTGGTGTTGTGCTTCTGTAGAAAGATATGGACTTTCAGTGCAGCTACGTGCAACCTACTGTGCTAGAACCATGATGCAATCCTTCCCTTTCCTTTCCTACTTCTTGTAAAATGGTAAAAAATATATACAGTGTGTGCGCACTTTATGTCATTTGTTAATATGTTTTGTACTCATTGCGTATAGATTTTGTCGTTTCTTGATATGTTCTGTACTCAGTGCATGTGCACTCTATTTCATTTCATGTTCTGCACTTATATATGTGTATATACTCTGTGACTGTAGACTTAGTTAAGTAGATTATAGAAAAATTTGTTGCTCATGGCAAGTTCAATTGACTCACCATCGCTGGCAAATTTTTGCCCCCCCCCCCCCCCCAGTGGAGGGTTATGTAAGAGGTCCGAGCAGATATAATTTCGATGTATTGCTCATGCACTGCCTGCGATAAGAGAATCTCTGACCAGAGAGCAGTGTTGACTGCAGTAGGAACTGTGTAGCTGTAGCAGTAAGTTGTTGCTAGTGAGCAGTCTGCTCTGGTGTACCGTTTTGGCTGGGCCGGTCGTGGTGCAGCGATGCCGGAGCCTGAGCATTACTGTATAAGGTAAAAAGCAGCCTCGCGCATATGTAGTAATGTTATCTCAAGTCCCATGTAAGTGTTTTAAAAATGTCCCAGTAATAATCTTTCTCGTATAAAGTAACTTTTAACAACCATTCATTTCAATTTAAAGAATTTACCAATTTCTCCAACCCATGATCATCCTGATTATTGCAAAAGAAAAATCAGTTGTTTCCTTTCATAAATGACAAATCTATCGGCCAGCATTGCACAGGGCTGTGCCAGAAAAAAATTACTGTAAGAGCAGATATATATGCGTTATCCGGTGACTTTATTGAGGTAAGAATTTTTCTCTTTTTCATTCAGAATGATCTTTCAGGGCCATGACGCAGCACTGCAGACGTCCAAAATTTACCAGGTTAAATTCACAGTCAATTATTGAAAAATTATAAGTGAGCGACAATATAATTGCGAGGTTAGTTACATTGTATTATTACCCGGTTACTGAATTTTTTTTTTTTTTTTTTGTTGGGACGTTACACTGAATGTGAACGACGTAATTATAATTTTTACTGTTGAGAGGTTTAGGAATTTTTCTGTTTTGAGGTTACACTAAAAATGTGAATGAATTTTGTGGGGAGGTTAAATGTGAACGAATTTTGTAGGGAGGTTACAAATGAGAATTATTTTTGTGGGGAGGTTACAGTGTGACTTCTGACTGAGGGTCTACCTGAAAGATGTTGTATTCAGAGTTACGACTGCAGACTTAGCTGCAATGAAGGCACATATTGCGCAACACATTCTGAATGTGACCCCGGAAACACTTCGATCAGTTGTGGAACATGCTGTTTCTCGATTTCTACTTGTTGCAGAAAACGGTGGACGGAATATTGAACATGTTTAGCGCCAATTATAATCCTATTTGGTTTTGACATGCTTTTATGCGGTTTTTGGCCTCAGGACAGTTAAAACCAATGTGTTTCATGCTTTTTATGCGGTATTTGACTTCAGGACAAAAAACTACGGTATAATGGTCTAGCAGACCTGTACACTGTAGATTCACAGTCAAGCTAGACCAATTAAAAGCTATACGAAACTCGAGCAACATTTTCAGTATATTCCCCAGATTGGTTCAATAACACACTTTAAAATATTTAGAGCTTTGGACGTTGCAGATCTACAGTCCCACAATAGTAACATTTCTGATCGAAATGGAGGCCCAATAAATTCACCGACTATTTCAAATGTGTAAAACGGGCTCTCTTAGTTTAAGTTCTGGAAAATGGAAAGGAACAAGAGACCGATTAATAACACACATACTTTATTTGGTGACAGAAAGTGAAACCTGTAGTTCGTTTCCACCATCCCTGTCACTTAAGTCATCTGCCGCTGGTGGGTACTTCAGCAGGAGTGGAAGATGAATTGAAAACTGGAAAGTTGTTCACAAAGAAAAAGCAGTTAGCAGGACTATTTACTGTACATGCAATGATACCTATAGATATTAAAAAGAGGTTATACTTAAAACACCCCCTTAGGGACATCGTTTTCCTCTGAAGAATGAGGTCATAAAACATCGCTAACTCGATATCTATAAGGGGCAGTCAAATGAAAACGAGGCAGATGGAAAAAAAGTAGGTACATCGAATTATCTCAAAAGTAATAACCACAACTGTAATACACTTATTCCAGTGTGAGACAAGACTACCAGTGCCTTCTTCGAAAAATTTCTGCGGTTGCGTACGGAACCATGAGAGTACCCAGGTGTGCGCCTCTTCATCCGAATCAAGTCGACGGCCACGAATGTCTTTGCTCTGGGCTTCATAACTATGGAAATCGCATGGGAAGAGATCGGGACCGAATAGAAGATGTGTGGGCCCGCCCTCATATTGAAAGGTTGTTTCAGGTACATTGTAGAGTTTTCGCTGGGTTGCCCTTACAAGAAAATTGTTTATCACGGATATATAAGTTTTTGCATAATTTCTTTGGATCATGAAAACTGTATCTTCTCGGTATTCTAAAGCTGCAGAAAAAGAAATCGTTATGCATGTGAAGGAAACAAACACAAACCACTATTCAACACACTTAATCACAATTCCTGGTATGTTTGTATATAAAATTCTCCTCTTTGAGGGAAATAACAACAATTTTTCTAAGGAAATTCTTTTACAAATTCTCATGAAATAACGATCAGACTACATGTTTTCTTGTGACAGACCTGGCTTATTTGAAAAAGAAATCGTATTGCATGGCTTTGAGCTCATTAATAGAATATGGTCATGGACAAGGACACAAGCTGAAAAGTACAGAAGCAAACACTGGTAAGTTCTTAAAATGTAAGAATTATTAAAGAGTGCAGTCAAGCAAAAATACTGAAAATTTTTACGTTGTTATCTCTATACGTGTGTTCTCCGTTGATAGTTTTATGTGCTCTTTCTATACATAGTATTTCCGTGATGATGTTACAAACTTCCTGGGATGATGGGGGAAGGGTAAATTTATCAATTTGGGCCGAAAGTGACAAGTGTAAATCTTTCTGATATCTCTGACACTGAACCACTTCTACTGCAAGCTCTCTGGTTACCATACTTTGAACGGTTGTAGCCTGACCTAAAGCGAGGAAAAAATGTCCTGTAAATATGGACTCTAAAACTAATAGAGTTATGAGCACTTCTTCATCATCATGTTTCTGAAACACACCTTTTCTACCGAACGGGTCCTCATATCTGTTAAGATAAGCATTTTAGAGCCCATGTATACTTGACTTTTTTTTTGTTTCGTCCACATTACTTCCTCCCAAGATATGGGAAGCAGAGTGCTTGTAGAAAAAGACATCCATTGTTAGAGATATTGGTTATAACTTTCGACTCGGTCGTTTCCAGGCCAGGGTCCGTTATCCTCAAATCGATACATTTACTCTTCTCTATCATCTCAGAAAGCCCCGATCTCTCCCACTGCGTTTCCAATATTTTGGGAGCCATGAAGAAACAGAATTGTGGCTGTTGATTTCCTGCAGACGAAGAAGTGCACGCTTGGGTACAATGATGTTCCCGTAGGCAACTGCGGAAATTTTTCCACGAAGGCCCTGAGCGTTTTGTCTCACAGTGGGATAGATGCATTAACAGTGATGGTGATTACTTTGAAATAATAAACGGTTTATTTTCCTTCATCAGTCTCGTTTTAATTTGACTACCCCTTATAAAACAACAAGGAGAAAGGAGGGGCCTGGAGAGGTTATTCAGATATTCCCGTTACAAACTTCCAGAACTTGTAGAGGGGAGTGAGTACATAATATTTTGAATAGGAACCGTTCTGAGACGGTTTCAGTTTAGATGTGTAACGCATCCACGTCTGTTGAGGGCAAGATGAAAGTCGCAGAGTTGCTTGCCCTGACAGCGATAGGGTACACGGGATGACGTGTATTACTTGAGACGGCTGCCTGACGTCGCCTACCGTCTGACTTGCAAAGTTTAGTTTACGAGGCTCCTGTAGAGACAGAGGAAGATCTGCTGACACGAGTTCTGCCCGCTGCACTAGAAACTGAAGAGACGCCACGTGGGATGGGAAGTGTGTACCACAACATACTTCGTAGATACAGTGTGTGTAACAAAATTCATGGCCGCCAAATCGAGCCGTTGTTATAGTGCATCAATATTCTTCTCTACATACGGTATGCTGGATACCTTTTTTTGTTTTGGAGTAATGTGAACACGCAGTGTTTAAGTGTTAATACAGACATACGTGCTTAAGCGATAAATGGATGTTTCCTTACGAATTTTTACCTAATAGCTGTACTGCGTTATGCCTAATTCAGTTTTTTAAGCAAAACTGGATAAGTTAAATATGTGAATGGAAACCGTCGTAGAATGAAAACTGTCAGTTTCCGGACAAGTATTCCCATTCAAAATATTATGTACTCACTTCCCTCTAGAGGCCCTAGTAGTTTGTAATGGGAATTTCCGACCATCCTGTAGACATTGGAAGAGGTTCTTGTGTGTGTTTTGTGCAGGAATTTGAGGTAACCTGTATCGTTGTCCAGTAGGAGAAGACAAAAATAAAACAATACTTTAGTACAACATGTGCGTCGGACATGGACTGCAAAGATAAACAGAAATATGAATATGAATACTTTCGGTAGTGATAAGTTTCTTTTCACTGACGTAAGCGAAGATGGCGGCCGGAAGGCCACAACTCACTAAATCAACATCTAGGCATTTTTGTTTCTTGGTCATCAGTCTTCTCCATGATTTTATTGCAGTGAGCCACAGTTTCCTCTCTGGTGCCTGCAACCAAGGTCCTCAAATAATTGTTGCATATATTCGAATTGCTGTCTTCCCATAGTTTATACTCTCCGTAGCTCCTTCAAGTAACATAAAAGTTATTTCTTCATTATTAACACATGAACCATCAACCTGTCTCTTCTTTTCGTTGTAAATGTTCTCCACATTTTCCTCTCCTTGGCGATTTGGGGCACAACCTTCTTTTATCTTATCAGTCTACCTAATTTTTAACATTCTCCTATACCACCTCACCTCGGATGCATTGATTCTTTTTCTTGGTTTCCATCATATACCTCCATTAAGTGTGGGCTCCAAAAGTACATTGTCATAAATGTATTCCTCACATTAAGGACAACGTTTGAAATGGCGAAGAGTTCTCGGGCTTCCAGCCGGGTGGCGGTGTCTTCAAACTCTGACGTTTCGACGAGTGACATACTCATCATCTTCTGGCGAGGTGCCGAGAATTTGCGGATGCCGGTCCCTTTATACCTGAGGTGTGCCCCCCACCACCTGGCCGCGGGAGGCTGGGTCCAGAGGAGCCGGCGGGCGGGGTGGAGGGGGAAGCGGGTACACCGTTCGTGTCTCTGTCAGAGCATTCTGATCGCGTCTCATGAGCTGGACGGTTCTTGTTGCGTTCCTGGCGTATTGCGGCTAATGCTGGATTCCAGGCCGCGCTCAGTTGATAGCCTTCGTCCCTGTTCACAAGATTCTCGTGGACCCGTATTTCTATTGATTCTTTAATGACGCTATCCCAATAGCTCCCGGTTCGGCACAGCACCCTGGTGTTTTGGAAATCAAAGGTGTGGTTTTCTTTGATGCTATGTTCAGCTATAGCAGATTTCTCCATCTGTCCAAGTCGAACATGCCTGATGTGTTCCTCGCACCTTTTAGAGATGCAGCGCTGCGTTTGACCAATGTACTGCACACCACATTCGCATGCAATGCTGTATATACCAGGTGTGTTTAGTTTGAGTGGATCTTTAGCTGAGCCCAGCAGCTCTTTCGTCTTCGGCGGTGGTCGGAAGACGATATTTATGTTTGATTTTCTTAATAGCCTCCCGATTTTGGCTGATGTGGGCCCCAAATATGGAAGAAAGGCGAGTCTCTTGTCTTCCTGAAATTTGTCAGCCTGTCTCCTCTTGAAGGCCCTGCTAATCTGTGTTTCACTGTACCCGTTTTTCCGAAATACCTCTCTTAGGTGGTGTAATTCGTCTGAGAGGCTTTCTTTGTCACAAATGACGCGCGCCCTATGCACCAATGTGGTCAGTGCTGACTGGCGTTGCGCCGGATGGTGGCAGCTGGTTGCATGGAGGTACAGGTCTGTGTGCGTCTTTTTTCTATATACTGAATGGCCCAGCGTGCCATCCGCTTTCTTCCTGATCAGTATGTCCAGGAATGAAATGTTTGACAGCAGTAGACTTGCATGCCCTCTTTGCTCTCTCACTATTCTCATTTCCTCTTCTTATGTCCAGAAATATGCACGTCCCGACAGAAATTAGTAGTACACATAATTAGATTCTAACTATATGAGACATTGTGAAATGGGAGACAAGACAACCAGTCATTGTACAATACATCACAAAAATTAAACTAAATGAAAATGTTGTGGCTGATAATACGCAAGCAGCAAAGATCTTTACCAGTCGCTTTCTACATATAGCAACTAAAATAGGGGTGTTGTGTACATAGTTCCACGTAGTCAGCGCGTACACAACTTTTCCACTAGAGCGCGCCCCGCTAAGCACAACAGCGCAGGCGCAGCGCTCGTCCATCTCTGCACTACGAGATGGCGCTGTCTTGGAGACGGACCAAATTCTGCTTCCGCCGATCCGCGTATTAATATGTAACGCACCCAATGAGATTGCTGCTAACGTAGAACCTTTTCTCCTCGCGAATCACACTCCCTCAGTGATACCTGAACGCTCGAGGTATTATAACGAGTGTACAGACCTCCGATTAGTCAGTCTGCATTAGTCTGAGCTAGTCTGCATTTGTCTGCACCAGTCTGCAATAGTCCGTATTAGTCTAAAGTCAAGTTTCAGTCTGCGCCTAATACGTTTATCGTATTCCTGTACATAGCCATGAAGAGAAATGTATAGACACTTTGTCAAGTATCAGAGATATGTGAGAATAAGAATAACGTACCAAGACCAAAGGAACTTCAGATTGTCAATTGTAAACAGCATCCAGAGTCAAGTTACTTAATGTCTATGCCTTTTATTATTTTAATAAATGTGTGTGAAATTTAATGAAGTTCTGTTTAAAGTTGGTCACCGTCAATCTGCTACTCTAAGCGTGCAAGTGACATTTCTATCCTCTGACCTAATGGCAGATGATAAACACGCCATGATAAGACCACGAGACATATTGCTGACACTCGCCTACTTCGTTAGAGCGACAAGTCAAATAATCTGATGGTGTGTGTACTGAAGGTCTTACAGTACGCACACCACAAGCAGCAAATGTTTCATTTGAGAATGTACTAAAAATGTCATTCCTCAAATCTATAAGCAACTAGAAATAACACCAGCAGCCTTCACTGAAAAGAACAGAACACAAAAAATTCCATACAGTGTCGATAAAATTTTAAACGGAAAATGGTTCAACTGGATAAGTAATGTCCTTGGTGAAACATGTAATCCAACACTGACTCAGGGAATTTGTGCAGACAGATTAAAATATGCAAATGCTGAACCTTTTAATAACAAGCCTTGAATAATAATCGGCCAATTTCCTAACTGACTTCTATTTCCAAAATATTTGAAGAAGTAATGTAATCAAGACAATTTTCACATTAAACTAGTAGCAGTATATTACAGTTTAGATTCCAGTACGGAGTGCTTTTTATACACTCACTCAGAAAATATTAAAGAACTCAAATAATAAAGTAACCTCAGTCGGAATTAGAAATTGACACAGACAGTTGCGGCATGCGAAAACAGGAAAACAATCATTACAGGTCACATCCATCACAATTCCGTGACAACAGAAACAGTAACTGCATACGACAAGGCTATTCTTACAACGCAAATCGTGACCAAAACAGATACCACCCATATGACAACCATTGGCAGAGTAATAATAATTACAGGGAAAGATCACCTCTCCACGGTAATGGCTATGACAGTGACAATCAGAGCAACAGACAATATGGGAACCAAAATAATTATTATCAAGGGAGACAGAATAACTTCAGATGCAATGGTCCACCATGCAGATAAGACTCAGGGAGAAATTCTCCACAACATGACGGACAAGAAAGAAATTACAAAAACTACCTACATGACGACAGACAATATAATCTTAGCAACAGACCGGAATTTAATCAGAACTGGCGGGATTCAAACAGGGCAGACCCTCTCAACAAGGCGAATTTGTAGAAGTTAGATCTCCGAATCCCAGTAAAAACGCGCGACAACAAAGTTAACAGACAATGACTCACACCACAGGCAGCCACGTGCGCTGGCTGGCTCAGAGAAAAATAACATAGACGCTAACCTTGAGAAAAATTCCAGTATTCTTTACCGACATATGCCACATGATAATTGCGTTAAAGTTGGTACTCTACATACTGAGGAAAGGTAAAGGTTTACACCACATTTCACATGAAAAACCATTTATTGAGAGATAATCTGATTTTTAACTTAGCCTTTGCCATAAAATTTTTTACCTCACGTTACTAGTACACTTTGTCACACTTAGAAACTGTTAACATGCAACAATGTTTTAAAGTTAACTATCCACTCAAGAAACTAGGGAACTTATTTACACAGTAATTACGAATGCATTGTTATAGTGAACAGATAGCAGCGTTATTGTGTGTACATTCTTCCTTGTTAGTTGCAGGATTATGTAACGACTATAAGGCTTACATACTTAGAACATATACCAGTACTGCTAATGCAACATTTTGGTTTACTTGAAAATACATTCTGGATTTAAAGTACTTTCTGAGACATACCAGATACAGTGGTTAGTTTATTTGACAGCTACACCATTATATCACGACGCTACTAATGAGTGACACAATTTATATTATAGCTTTTGCGCTGTATCTGTTTTATATCTACGCAGTTTTTCTGAATTCTTCTGGAAAGTAAAACATGTTTTAGTAGTAGCTTTTGTGGTATAGCTGCAATGAGACAGCCTTTTCTGTAGCACAACAATCGTTACACAACAGCACTTCCATGATCACGGCAATAAGCGTTATAACAACGATATCTATACGCAAAGCATTTCACTTTTGTTTATTACGAGGTAAGTACATTGACTTCTACAGTACTTTGCCTATGGACGACGATAATTACGACACTTGGCACATTTGTACCCTTAAGTTATGACAGAGATTATCTTACGGCAAGACACACAGTTCAGCGCTACAGGACACACATTTGAGTGATTAATTTTTGTACTTAAAATATTCATTTTTAAAAAACTTTGATTTAAAATGATATAAAGAAAGTTTTTGGTGATACATTTCATTCGATTGCTGTAATCTGTAACATCTGAGGTTATAATTACATTTATCCACAGGGGGTACAATCTTACTTTGTATACTAAGCGTGTGGCAAGCGCTAGGAGTCCCAGCTAATATGGTATTTGCTAATGCTACTTTATACATCGGTACCATATTTCTCTAACACAGAATTACACAGCTAACTGATCATTTAACTGAGAGAGACAAATATTTTATTAATACATCAGTCTAAAGTGTTCAAATGGCTCTGAGGACTATGCGACTTCTGAGGTCATCAGTTGCCTAGAACTTAGAACTAGTTAAACCTAACTAACCTAAGAATGTCACACACATCCATGTCCGAGACAAGATTCGAACCTGTGACCGTTGCGGTCGCTCAGCTCCAGACTGTAGTGCCTAGAACCGCATGGCCACTCCGGCCGGCCTACTACATCAGTGACACATGTTTACACAATTACACACATGGATAACTTCACACTTATGAAATTGTATTTTGTCTGTACTTTGTCAACTGTTCATATTTTTCGGAACCATTGTAATACTATTAGAGCTTTGAATGATGTATTTGGTATGGCATCATGATTTTTGAAGTACGTTAGAGGTAGATGACTTTATTGAAACGAGCAGAGAGCATTTTTTAAAGGTTGTGAGATTATTTAAGAAAGCTATGGAATTTTTGAGATTTGAATGAATTGTTATGATGTTATTATTACGACGATGATGTGTATTATGCTGTTGAGATATGTTGATGATCAATAAGATGATACTATACGAGGAATGTAATTGCCGGCCCATGTGGCCGAGTGGTTCTAGCTGCTACAGCCTGGAACCACGAGACCGCAATGGTCGCAGGTTCGAATCCTGCCTCGGGCATGGATATGTGTGATTTCCTTAGGTTAGTTAGGTTTAAGTAGTTCTAAGTTCTAGGGGACTGATAACCTCAGAAAAGTCCTATAGTGATCAGAGCCATTTGAACCATGGAATGTAATTACGTTTTTATATGTATATGAATGATGAGTAGTGGTTAGGGAATCTGATTTGCAAAAAATATGTTGGAAACTAAGAATTGTACTGTCAGATATGCATGAATGTGAGTATCACAACACTGCTATTCATGAGAACTAGTTTTTACACATTTGCAACGTAAATTCTCAACCTATATGACTGTCACTGTAGCGGAGACTGCTGGCGTAAATATTTTGGTGAGGAAGCCAAGTGACCTTGATGTAATGTGTGGTAGGTGCCCAGCTGCATGACAGTCGCCCAAGGAAAAAGCCATTAGGTGGAGAAAAAAGAGGCAATTAACCTCGATATTGGCATTCCTTTGTAGAAAGCATCGCAAATACGACACGCTCATACTTGGAAACATATGATTACACTCTAGAGCTCGTAATTGCTAATATTTACAGAAATGCGGCTAGTGAATGACGTTTCATGCTTTGGTTTATACACTACTCCATCATCATCATCATCATCGCCTTTCAGCGTTCAGTATGGAGCATAGCCCCCTTATAAAATTCCTCCATGATCCCCTATTCCGTGCTAACATTGGTGCCTCTTCTTATATTAAACCTATTACTTCAAAATCATTCTTAACCGAATCCAGGAACCTTCTCCTTGGACTGCCCCGACTCCTCCTACCCTCTACTGCTGAACCCATGAGCCTATTGGGCGACCTTGCTTCTCCCATGCGTGTAACATGACCCCACCATCTAAGCCTGTTCACCCTGACTGCTACATCTGTAGAGTTCATTTCCAGTTCCTCTTTGATTTCCTCATTGTGGACACCCTCCCGCCATTGTTCCCATCTACTCATACCTGAAATCATCCTAGCTACTTTCATATGCGTAACTTCAACCTTGTTGATAAGGTAACCTGGATCCACCCAGCTTTCGCTCCCATACAACAAAGTTGGTCGAAAGATTGAACGGTGCACAGATAACTTAGTCTTGGTACTGACTTCCTTCTTGCATAAGAGAGTAGACCGTAGCTGAGTGCTCACTGCATTAGCTTTGCTACACCTCACTCCCAGTTCTTTCACTATGTTGCCATCCTGTGAGAACATGCATCCTATGTACTTGAAACCGTCTACCTGTTCTAAATTTGTTCCTCCTATTTGGCACTCAATCCATTTATATTTCTTTCCCACTGACATTACTTTCGTTTTGGAGATGCTAATATTCGTACCAAAGACCTTACATTTCTGATTTAGCTCTCAAATATTACTTTGCAAACTTTCGATCGAATCTGCCATCACAACTAAGTCATCCGCATATGCAAGACTGCTTATTTTGTGTTCACATATCTTGATCTCACCCAGCCAGTCTATTGTTTTCAACATATGATCCATAAATAATATGAATAACGGTGGAGACAGGTTGCAGCCTTGTCTTACCCCTGAAACTACTCTGAACCATGAACTCAATTTACCGTCAACTCTAACTGCTGCCTGACTATCCATGTAAAGACCTTTAATTGCTTGCAAAAATTTGCCTCCTATTCCAGAATCTCGTAGAACAGACAATAACTTCCTCCTAGGAACCCGGTCATATGCCTATTCTAGATCTATAAAGCATAGATACAATTCCCTGTTCCACTCATAACACTTCTCCATTATTTGCCATAAGCTAAAGATCTGGTCCTGACAACCTCTAAGAGGCCTAAACCCACACTGATTTTCCTCCAATTTGCCCTCAACTAATACTCGCACCTTCCTTTCAACAATACCTGAGAAGATTTACCCACAACGCTGATTAAAGAGATACCTCTGTAGTTGTTACAATCTTTTCTGTTTCCATGTTTAAAGATTGGTGTGATTACTGATTTTGTCCAGTCTGACGGAACCTGTCCCGACTCCCAGGCCATTTCAATTACCCTGTGTAGCCATTTGAGACCTGACATTCCACTGTATTTGATGAGTTCCGACTTAATTTCATCTACCCCAGCTTCTTTACTGCACTGCAATCTGTTGACCATTTTCTCCACTTCCTCAAATGTGATCCTATTTCCATCATCATTCCTATCCCATTCTACCTTGAAATCTGACACATTGCTGATCGTATTTTCACCCACATTGAGCAACTATTCAAAATATTCCCTCCATCCGCCGACGGCATACACAGGATTCACCAGCAGTTTTCCTGACCTGTCCAAAATACTTGTCATTTCCTTCTTACCTCCCTTTCGGAGACTGATAATTACACTCCAGAATGGTTTTCCAGCAGCTTGACCCATAGTCTCCAACCTGTTTCCAAAGTCTTCCCAAGATTTCTTCTTGGATGCTTCAATTATCTGTTTGGCTTTGATTCTTTTTTCAACATAACTTTCTCTGTCTACTTGAGTTCTAGTATTTAGCCATTTCTGATACGCCTTCTTTTTCCTTTTACAGGCTGCGTTGACTGTGTCATTCGACCAAGCTGTTTGCTTCATCCTACTTTTACACATTACTGTTCCAAGACATTCTTTAGCCACTTCCAGTACTGTATCCCTGTACCTTGTCCAATCCTTTTCCAGTGAGTGTAATTGACTACATTCAACTAACTGGTACCTTTCTGAGATCGCTGTTATGTACTTGTGCCTGATTTCCTTGTCCTGAAGTTTCTCCACTCTTATCCTCCTACATATGGACCTGACCTCCTGCACTTTCGGCCTCACAATCCCAATTTCACTGCAGATTAAATAATGATCAGTGTCATCAAAGAATCCCTTGAGTACACGTGTATCCCTCACAGCCTTCCTGAATTCCTGATCTGTTATTATAATGACAGATCTGGTTCCCCTGCCTTTCCAAGTATACCGGTGAATGTTCTTATGTTTAAAAAAGGAGTTTGTGATTACTAAGCCCATACTGCCACAGAAATCCAAGAGTTGTTTCCCGTTCCTGTTGGCCTCCATATCCTCTCCAGATTTACCCATAACCTTTTCATACCCTTCTGTTCGATTTCCAATCCTGGCATTAAAATCACCCATGAGCAGAACACTGTCCTTGTCCTTTACTCTAACAACTACATCACTGAGTGCCTCATAAAAACTATCCATCTTATCTTGATCTGTCCCTGCACAATGCGAATATACTGACACAATCCTAATTATCCTTCTAGACACTGTCAAATCTATCCACATCAGTCGTTCGTTTACATACCTTACTGCAACTACGCTGGGTTCCATTTCTTTCCTGATGTAAAGCCCTACACCCCATTGTGCTATTCCTCCTTTGACTCCTGACAGGTATACCTGGAATCCCCCCCATCCTCTTCTTTCTCACCCCTTACCGCAATGTCACTAACAGCTAAAACGTCCAGCCCCATCTTACTTGCCGCCTCTTCCAGCTCTATCTTCTTCCCAGAGTAGCCCCCGCTGATATTAATGGCTCCCCATCTCATTACCATTTGTTTGCCAAGTCGTATCTTAGGAGTCCCTGGTTTGTCAGTTAGACGTGGGACTCCGTCACCTCCACTACTGGCCATTAAAATTGCTACACCAAGAAGAAATGCAGATGATAAACGGGTATTCATTTGACAAAAATATTATACTAGAACTGACATGTGATTACATTTTCACGCAATTTGGGTGCACAGATCCTGAGAAATTAGTACCCAGAACAACCACCTCTGGCAGTAATAACAGCCTTGTTACGCCTGGGCATTGAGTCAAACAGAGCTTGGATGGTTGTATTTTTGTACAGCTGAATATGCAGCTTCAACACAATACCACAGTCCATCAAGAGTAGTGAGTGGCATATTGTGATGAGATAGTCGCTCGGCCATCACTGACCGGACGTTTTCAATTGGTGAGAAATCTGGAGAATGTGCTGGCCATGGCAGCAGTTGAACATTGTCTGTATCCAGAAAGGCCCATACAGGACCTGCAACATGCGGTCGTGCATTATCCTAATGAAATGTAGGGTTCTGCAGGGATCAAATGAAGGATAGAGCCACGGGTCGTGACACATCTGAAATGTAACGTCCATTGGTCAAAGTGCCGTCAATGCAAACAAGAGATGACCGAGGTGTGTAACCGTTGGCACCCCATACCTTCACGCTGGGTGATACGCCAGTATGGCGATGACGAATACACGATTCCAATCTGCGTTAACCGCGATGTCGCGAAACACGGATGCGACCATCATGATGCTGTAAACAGAACCTGGGTTCTTCCGAAAACATGACGTTTTGCCATTCATCCACCCATCTTCGTCGTTGAGTACACCATCGCAGATGATCCTGTCTGTGATGCAGTGTCAAGGGTAACTGCAGCCATGGTCTCCGAGCTGATAGACCATGCTGCTGCAAACGTCGTCGAACTGGTCGTGCAGATGGTTGTTGTCTTGCAAACGTCCCCATCTGTTGAGTCAGGGATCGAGACGTGACTGCACGATCCGTTACAGCCATGCGGATAAGATGCCTGTCATCTCGACTGCTAGTGATACGAGGCCATTGGCATTCAGCACGGCGTTCCTTATTAGCCTCCTGAACCCACATATTCCATATTCTAATAACAGTCATTGAATATCCACCAAGAAGAGCAACAATATCGCGATACGATAAACCGCAATCGCGATAGGCTACAATCCGACCTTTACAAAGTCGGAAACGTGATGGTACGTATTTCTCCGACTTACACGATTTATCACAACTAATTTTCATCAGCCAACGGCGGTCAACTGCTGTTTGTGTGTGAGAAATCGGTTGGAAACTTTCCTCATATCAGCGCTTTATAGGTGTCGCCACCGGCGCCAACCTTGTGTCAATCCTCTGAAAAGCTAATCATTTGCGTATCACAGCACCATCTTCCTGTCGGTTAAATGTCGCACCTGTAGCACATCTTCGTGGTGTAGCAATTTTAATGGCCAGTAGTGTATATGTATTTGCTCATTTTGTTTAATATCTAGTTTCTAGTTGCACTGCAGCATTGGTTAAATTAAAATTTTATAGTTATAGTACTAGAAACTTGTTCTGTCTAGAGACCCAGTAAATAATAATTTTATGATCTACTTTCTTAAAAAAGGGAGCACAAATAGACAGTTCCCTTCAGAGGAATTTCATGCATAATCTTTCCACCGATTTGGTAACTTTTTTTGTAGAGTAACTTAAGGTGATGCATCACTCTAGGGTTAAGATCTGACATAGGTGTTAGATATTTCCTATCTTTACTGTAATATTCTTTTTGCTTGAGTTTTATCATATTAAGGTATAAGTTATTGCATTTGTCACTTTGTATTACTCTGCTAAGCTATTTTTACTACAGATTTATTTTTATTGTTGCTGCTCATTGACTCATATTAGTTGTAACGTTGCATTTGCTTTGCTAATGTATATTTACTGTTCCTTGCTTTACCAATTTGCATTTTTTGTCATTGCTGTTTGTGTTAATGGTTTTGTGCTGCTGCAGTGCCTCCTCCTTTAGTATATATATCTGATCTCAATAGACTTAAGTTAGCTTAAGAGGGGGTAGACTATATAAGAAACTGACTATGTAGAATAGGGAAAGAATGCATTGAGCAGTTATATGAAAAAGATTTGGGCCAAAATGAGTGTTGTACAATGAGAAATAATTACTTTGGGAAGATATGAACAAGACAGTAGGGTTTAGGGACAACATGTATAGATGGAACTTTTTGGGAAATAGCGATGAACTAAGGGAGATCTCCAATAAGTAAGGAAAGATTTGTTTGCAAATCAAATATGATAAATACTACAGTACGAAATGTAGCACTGATCACAAACCCTGTCTTGTCCTATTGTGTTATTCCGCTATGTGTTTGTGTACCCTTGCGTATTTGTGTTCTTCCTGTCTTTATGTGTTTATCTGATAAAAGTTATGTTGTAGAATATTTTTACTACTATGTTATTTTCTTTGTAAACATGTTTAGACATTATTTCTATTCTGTTTTAATGCTTATGTGTGAAATTAATGTTTCGAAAGCTCTTCTCATTATTTTATTTATTTGCTTGTGTCATAATTCCTGTAACACCGATGTATATATTTATTTCTATTCTTTTGTAAAGCACGTATTACTGGAATGATATCTGTACTATTATGTTCTTTAATGATGTATTCTGTAACTTTGTAATATTATTCTTATGTTGTAAATTTGCAATCGTACAGACACCAGTTCTTCAAATTAAGTTTCATTTCACTGCACACGTTTCTGTTGGTCATAGTAGTATATGCATAATACGTGAGAAGTTAACAAAAAGGGGGGACTGTTAGCGTTTGCGTGTGTGTTGATAATTCGGCAAGGGACTGGTTAATAGCACTGCTGGTTCTAAGGACTTTTCAAGAAGTTTGTGAGCGCACAAGTTGTGGTTCATGGACTTGTTATATTATCCGCAAGACTCTTCGCCGGTGACTGTGCAGCTGCACAGTCGTAGCAGATGGCTGCTGACCATCTCTACAAGGACTATTGATGGTCCAACAATACCATAATCTCTACCAGGTCTACAGTGGGTCTTCTCTCTGATGTGGCCGAGCGGTTCTAGGGGCTACAGTATGGAACCGCGCGACCGCTATGGTCGCAGGTTCGTATCCTGCCTCGGGCATGGATGTGTGTGATGTCCTTAGGTTAATTAGCTTTAAGTAGTTCTAAGTTGTAGGGGACTGATGACCCCAGCAGTTAAGTCCTATGGTGCTCAGAGCCATTGGAACCATTTTGCTCTGTGATGACCTACCTACCGATATTCTTCAAAACTTCGACTGACTCTGCTGTGGGTTTGCTCTCTTGTGGTCCATTACGTGTCTGCATGTCAAGAGTCAGGATTGTCTTTCCGTTGGAAGGACAACACTATTTCTTCAAGACTGCATAAAAATCCAGTAGTTCCGTGTGCATTTTCTTTTACTGCTCAGACTTTGTGCATAAAATTGCAATTACTACTGTGATGAATGATCAGGACTGTCTTTATGGCCGGCCAGTGTGGCCACGCGGTTAAAGGCGCTTCAGTCTGGAACCGCGCGACCGCTGCGGTCGCAAGTTCGAATCCTGCCTCGGGCATGGATGTGTGTGATATCCTTAGGTTAATTAGGTTTAAGTAGTTCTAAGTTCTAGGGGACTCATGACCTCAGATGTTAAGTTCCATAGTGCTCAGAGCCATTTGAACCATTTTTGAACTGTCTTTATGGACTGTGATGACAATTTTGGCTTTTGACCTACGGTGTATCAATAAGTGTGTGCCTCTGATATATTTGTTATCGTTAATATAAAAAAATAGCAAATAAGTATTGGCCAGTGCCCAAAACAATTTGTAAAATTTTTTGTGGGTTACACCACGTAGCGCCCTGTATGAAAAATCACTGGCTGTGCTGTGTGCAGTTTGTGGCTGGTTGGCATTGCTGGAATATTTGATATTTTAGTGTTGGGCAGTTCGATGTGAACAGCGCGTAGCGTTGTGCAGTTGGAGGTGAGCCGCCAGCAGTGGTGGATGTGGCGAGATAGATGGCAGAGTTTTGAGAGCGGCCGATCTGGTCATGTGTCCGTCAGAAAAAGAAAATTTGTAAGACTGGATGTCGTGAGTGGGGGAGGAGGTGATGGACAGAGAGATGGGAAAGAGGAGTAAATGGACAAAGAAAGGGTTAGGGGGAGATGGAATGAGATGGGGAAGGGAAGCAGATATTAGAAACGTGTGTTTTCCTTTGCTTTCTTTTCCATTCAAGTAGACGGGACGAAGGCAGAACGTGACCACGTACAGCTAGTAATATAAGAAAATCTAATGCGCACAGTGTAGCATCTCTCCATCCCTTAAATAATATAAAAAGCTCCTCTTTTTAGCGGAAACTTGCACGAACACTTATACTTCCAGTTGCTGATTACAGTTACGTCATCCCACGAGGTCTGTCTCAGGAGAGTTCACACGGCGCCTGACACTTGTTATGAATTCCTGTGTTCTTTATAGCTGCAATGTTCGACGCTGATCATGTTTTACCATCACAGCTATCCTGGCAGTGTGCAGACAAGCGTAGAGATTTTCATATACACTATTTTGAATTTAATTGATGAAAGGAGAAAATATAAAAACGCAGCAAATGAAGCACGCAAAAGGGAATACAAACGTCTCAAAAATGAGATCGACAGGAAGTGCAAAATGGCTAAGCAGGGATGGCTAGAAGACAAATGTAAGGATGTAGAGGCTTATCTCACTAAGGGTAAGGTGGATAGTGCCTACAGGAAAATTAAACAAACCTTTGGAGAAAAGAGAGCCACTTGTATGAATATCAAGAGCTCAGATGAAAACCCAGTTTATGCAAAGAAGGGAAAGCTGAAAGGTGGAAGGAGTATATAGAGGGTCTATACAAGGGCGATGTACTTCAGGACAATATTATGGAAATGGAAGAGGATGTAGATGAAGATTAAATGGGGGATACGATACTGCGTGAAGAGTTTGACAGAGCACTGAAAGACCCGAGTCGCAACAAAGCTCCGGGAGTAGACAACATTCCATTAGAACTACTGACGGCCTTGGGAGAGCCAGTCATGGCAAAACTCTACCATCTGGTGAGCAATATGCATGAGACAGACGAAATACCCTCAGACATCAAGAAGAATATAATAATTCCAATCCCAAGGAAAGCAGGTGTTGACAGATGTGAAAATTACCGAACTATCAGTTTAATAAGTCACAGCTGCAAAATACTAATGCGAATTCTTTACAGACCAATGGAAAAACTGGTAGAAGCCGACCTCGGCGAAGATCAGTTTGGATTCCGCAGAAATGTTGGAACACGTGAGGCGATACTGACCCTACGACTTATCTTAGAAAATAGATTAAGGTAAGGCAAACCTACATTTCTAGCATTTGTGGACTTAGACAAAGCAGTCATTAGAGTAGAGGGGCATGAAAGGA
Source organism: Schistocerca americana (assembly GCF_021461395.2). Taxonomy (NCBI): domain Eukaryota; kingdom Metazoa; phylum Arthropoda; class Insecta; order Orthoptera; family Acrididae; genus Schistocerca; species Schistocerca americana. The sequence continues at coordinate 155,652,099 of NC_060119.1, read as the reverse complement.
AAGCAGCGGTTGGGAAGGGAGTGAGACAGGGCTGTAGCCTGTCCCCGATGTTATTCAATCTGTATATTGAGCAGTAAAGGAAACAAAAGAAAAATTCGGAGTATGTATTAAAGTCCATGGAGAAGAAATAAAAACGTTGAGGTTCACCGATGACAGTGTAATTCTGTTTGAGAGAGCAGTTGAACGGAATGGACAGTGTCTTGAAAGGAGGATATAAGATGAACATCAACAAAAGCAAAACGAGGATAATGGAATGTAGACGAATTAAGTCGGGTGATGCTGAGGGAATTAGATTAAGAAATGAGAGACTTAAAGTAGTACAGGAGTTTTGCTATTTGGGGAGCAAAATAACTGATGAGGGTCGAAGTAGAGAGGATATAAAATGTACACTGTCAATGGCAAGGAAAGCGTTTCTGAAGAAGAGAAATTTCTTAACATCGAGTATAGATTTGTGTCAGGAAGTCGTTTCTGAAAGTATTTGTATGGAGTGTAGCCATGTATGGAAGTGAAACATGGACGATAAATAGTTTAGACAAGAAGGGAATAGAAGCTTTCGAAATGTGGTGCTACAGAAAAATGCTGAAGATTAGATGGGTCGATCACGTAACTAATGAGGAGGTATTGAATAGAATTGGGGAGAAGAAGAGTTTGTGGCATAACTTGACAAGAAGAAGGGACCGGTTGGTATGACATGTTCTGAGGCATCAAGGCATCACATATTTAGCATTGGAGTGCAGCGTGGGGGGTAAAAATCGTAGAGGGAGACCAAGAGATGAATACACTAAGCAGATTCAGAAGGATGTAGGGTGCAGTAAGTACTGGGAGATGAAGAAGCTTTCACAGCATAGAGTAGCATGGAGAGCTGCATCAAACCAGTATTAGGACTGAAAACATCAACAACAACAACATCTTCTCTACTCTCTTATGAATGAACAACCCAACTGGAATAATCTCCTGAATTATCTTTAGAAGACAATTAATGACATATATACTAAGGTAGCAATAAGGATTACCCTTGTCCCTGTATGCGCTCCTTACACTTGTACATTTTTCTTTCGAACCATTTCTTCTTCATTTCCGAATATTCGTAGCTGGCGCGGTCTCCTTAAATTTCCTTTCCCCAGAACTCGGTATCTGAGAAAACATCTATGTTTTACACCTATAAATTCTATTGTTATCTGCCACTTACTTTGTTGCTTTTGTTATTATTATTTGTTATTATTATTATCAATATTAACGTTAACAGCAGCACGAGTAGAACTACTGCCAGTACTAACTTCATTACCTGATGTTCAGTATTATTCACTCACGCTGTCTCTATAGACACTCAAACCATCTTAAACCTCAGTTGGTAACATTCATCTCTTAGGCGGGCATAAAAGCTCTCAATGTATTATTGACAGACGTGCAATGTTACTCGGATCAGATATTTCAGCTGTGCTTCATTCGTGAGCTGAACTTGCTACTGTGTGGACGTCATTGACTCATTTCCACGATACTACTGTTTTACTCGCACACAAACGCCAGTCACATCGTCTCAGAGGTGGATATTACTGTAGAGGTAAGATTTTTACTCTGTTTGACATATGGATATTACTCTAACCTAGTAAGTTTTTTGTGTTATACTCTTTCTTTTCTAATATCTCATTACTTGTAGATGGCTACTAGTGGAGGGATACCCTGTGTGTCACAAAGAAGCAAAAGAATGGTGCATATGGCTTTAGAGCAGTTTGAAGAAAGCGATGATGATTATCATTCAGACGATTCTTATGTTCCTGAGGAAGATCAGCTATCAGATTCAGGCCGTGACAGTGATTCTGAAATAGATGTGAGTCATATTCTCTGCACGTCCGAGAATGAACAAGGTGGTGTTGACTCTCTTCAAAGTAGGGAAAATGATGACACCGAAACTGACACAATTTATCATGGCAAAATGAACTATTTCTTTGCATGTATATTAAGATATTTGAGGAAATACATGTCAAGTTTAGAAACTATTGCATTTGAAACAGAAATACTAAATTTTGTGAATTCTGCAAAAGAATAATGTCCTTTATAAACTATTAAATGTAAAAACTAGTACTTAAATTTATAATTTTTTCGTATTGTATTGCAAAATGTGAATCAAAGACCATAAAAATATTAGTATTACCTTTTAATGAAGCTTTTAAATTGTTATTTACTTTCGGTATTCACTACAATGGAAATTTTTTGTAAAATTAGGACATCTTAGTCTCCCAGACAGATGTTACCTTAAACGCAATTTTTTCACATGTTACCAAACAAGTGTTAATAACCATTTTCCATATTAAAATCGTTGTTTCTTAGCTTCTGTGAGGTAGAAAAGGTAATGTATCCGCGAAACCCTCGTCCGATGTAAGAAAAGGGCTGTTGGCCCTAACAACTTCAGATTAATTTAATTAGTAAATAACACATAGTTGTATTTCTAGGTAGTTTGCGATACCTAGGACGAAAAATTTAGTGTACAGCTTCGCCGTCTCCGGCAGCAGCATGACTCTAACCTTGTTATGCATCAAGTAGAACTGACCTTGGATGATGGATAGGAGTACGTCTAGAGTGTGTCATCTTAACCTGTAGACGGTTGTAAACTCATCGCCTCAGTGTCGCAGAATCGCATCGAGGAGGTGAAATGGGGCAGCAGACAGCCACAGTCAACCGGCGCAAGTCTGCGAATTCCCACCGTCTTTGTCGGAGTGCTATATTTGGTATATTCCATTTCTGCCAGGAATCTTGTTCAGCGTGTTTAAAAGTATTGTATTTTGGTGTGGGTAAAGCTATTGATTTTCTTTCTCAATAGAATCAAAACTCTCCTAGCGATCCCTTATGCGATAATCGTGTGACAAAGATTTAGAAGTTTCTCCTGTGACCATGACACATAGAGAATATGTATTCTGTAAATGTACATTGCATTCTTAAGAAATCTTGATTGATATTTGAATGTAACATGTAAAATGTTTGTCGTAATTTGCGCTAGAGGTGAGGATAGTAAAACTAGGTGGAAACATATTAAAGTCTCCTATAACAGATCCAAGCGCAATAATATTTCAGGAACAGGATCTGCGGCACCTAAGAACTCTAAATGGACAACATATAAATAGTTAAGTTTTCTTGGAAACCAAATTCAGAATATAAAGATAGGGTGGACGTAGATGATGCTGCTGAGAAGTCGCATGAGAGAGTATTACCAATGACACAGAGATGAATAAGGAAGAAGATTCGTATGAAATCCATACCGATAATCAACCTACTACAAGTACTGAGGTTACTAAACCACGGCCTCGAAACAAAAAAAAAAAAAAGATGATTCTATTGTCGATTACTTGAAAAAGAGAGATTATCGCGTAACTTTTTGAAAAAGTGAATGGAATAAAATATCCTGTTACATTTGGAGTTAAATGTTTTCTTAAACATTCTCCTTTATGTCCGTTAAAAGCCACGGCTAAATTTTCTCAGGGCGCTGTCGTCAGAAACTTCATACTCCTTCCAACGTGAAGACATCCGTCTTACTCACGATGGATAAAAAAAATCTTTCTTTAATGTTACGCGATAAGCAAATTAAATAGAATAATTAATTATTTATTTTTCTCTCTGAGGCTTGATGCTCCAGTATAGCTGCCTATATGCAATGGCAGCGTAGACAATTGAAAAAATGATTTTTAATAAAACTTTACCTCTGGCATACGAAAAGAAATGAAAAACATTACAGGACGCCGTTCTGCATTTATTTAGATTATTATATTTAATAATTTTTGCAATTAAATGATTATCAAAATACTTTTGTCATTTTTAACACAAATAGCGTCGCTGCAACAATGGACTTACACAAATTGGCCAGGGCAACATTTACTTATTATGTAAGTGGTAATTGTGGGTCAGAGAAGGTACTTTTTTGCTACTAACAAAAAACGCATACTACCAAGCTATTTGCATATATATTTAACAAGAATTATCATGACACTACATATAACTGAAATAATTATTTTGCAGAATGTGATCTATACGCAACCGTCAGATAGGACATCTGAACCAACAAGACACAGAAGACAAAAAAGAAGAGAAGAGAGTGAAACAAAGAAATCTTTTTCTTATATACTATGATACAGAGATGACAGTAATTACAATTCTGTGAGCACGCATAGCGGTTCCATCGTAGTTACATATCGATAAGTTGATTTACATTACTTTTTTCAAGAAACGATGCTATAAGACGGCAGTCGGCAGACACTGTTGAAAAATGTAGCGCTAAATGATAATGACATACAGTCGTTTTACCGTCACGTGAGAGACTTTTTGGGTTCGCTGCCACAGATTTACAGACCCACAGTGAAGCAAGAAAATTTTAACATGTAGATTAAATATCAAATAATGGCAGCTAAGAACCCTAATTCTTCTACGGAGCCATTCAGTACCGAACTTCTGTTTAACTCTAGATCGTGGCACTCAAATACACTACGTCAAACTGCGAGCAATCCTGATTATAAGATTTCGAAGGCATCTATTTCCACTATTTCCGTTCCCGTGTACACGTACTTGCCTCAAGAGCCTGCTGAATTGACACTACAACCTGTTCAACAATAGCACCTTCGGGACCGGGACCATGGTCGGAACGAAAAAGAGGTCAGATTATCGGAAAAATCTAATATTTATTGCAAAAAGTATAAAAAATTTAGTACAAAAAATTAAACGATTTAAGAACTGAAAGACGTCCACAGTAATATAAAAATATGTTTTTTACACAGTGTTAAACAATATATTAACTAAAAAACGTCTACACACGTTATAATATGTATTGATTTTAAAAGGAAAAACGACAAACAAATTACAGTACTGTATAACGTATAAACGATATATACCGTAAACAAAAAATGTTATAGCACTGTATATAAAAAGAAATTTTTTACAAATAAATAAACTACTGTATGTATAAACTAAGAAATGATTATACTGTATGCATTGTTTTTACAGTAAAAAAGAAAACAAATTACTTGGAAAAAAAGTCAGTGATACATTTTTGTTTAGCAGATGTTATTCTAGATTTGGCTGTAGTGTCCCTCCATTTTTTTTCATCCACAATACGTTCATTGGAGTTGAAGTTGGATTCTGCTCGGTGTACTGAAGGGCGATGTCAAAAGCGTTTTTCGCATCATTGTGTGAAATCTGGGTGGAGGGTTCGTCTTCGCCGTCCGAGTCCTCATTCACAGTTTCCTGGCTAATAGCGGCAACAATCTGATCGTCATTGAGCTCTTCAAAAGTATCACAGTCTTTGCCAGGTCGTTGATCCACTCTTCTACTTCATTGGCAGTGACGTTCGGCTCCAGTGTTTGTAGATCTTTAACGATTTCCAGTGCGTCGTTGTTTTGCTCATCTTCGGTATGGACATTTTCAGCCATAACTTGTGGGCAAAGATTAAGCCACGATTTCCGCAGTGTGTCGGGTTTCAGTTCATCCCAAGCTGCAGCGTTTGTGTACATATATCTTTGATGTTCAGGTATTTCATTGCCTCAATAAGTTATGACCTGCTTCAGATTTTTCCAAGATTGAGCTGATATACTTTCTGCGATATCGGCTTTTTAACCATTCGATGACGCCCTGAACCATTGGTTGGATGAGTGAGGTCACATTAGGAGGCAGAAAGAGAGCTTTTATGTCCGCTTTCACCAAATCTTTCTCAGATGGATGTGAAGGTGCGATATCCAACAGCAGTAGAGCACGAACAGGCAGATTTGTTTGCTTCAAGTCTTTTTTGACCGACGGCACAAACTCGTCTACAAACCAGAATTTAAAAAGGTTGCAGTCCATTCAAGCAGATTTTTGATTCCGGTAATAAACCGACAAGGAAGATAAGTTTATATTTTTGAATACCCTTGGTTTCTTAGATTTGCAAGTGACTAACAAGGGGAGCTTGTGGGTACCATCTGCGTTTCTACAAGGAATGACTGTTATTCTATCTTTTATAAGTTTCGTCCCTACCACGGATTCATTTGAAGCTGCGAGGGTTTTTGTTTGCAGCATTTTAAGGTACAGCCATGTCTCGTCGATGTTATACCCTTGGCAGGCTAACAGTTCATTTTCTTCTACAATTTCTTGAAACTTAACAGGAAACTCCGTAGCAGCTGCGGCATCGGCAGGTAGTTTTTCACCGGAAATAGAAACAAATCGGACACCATGACGAGTTTTCCAAAGATCAGTCCAAACGTCACTGGCAGCAAATTTACTTTCAGCTTCCAGTTTTGTGTGCAAAACTATCGCTTTTCCTTTGAGAATTGGCCCGGACATCGGAGTTCCTTTCCTTCTTTCTTGACAAAACCACATCCACAATGCGTTATCAAGCAGTTCAAGTTTAGGCTTTTTTAATGTTTTGCGATTCTTCAGTGTGTTTTCACCATCAATCGTAACTGTATAGGATTCAATGTCTTTCCGATTCTTCCTCAAATCCTTAATTGTCGTAACACCTACAGGGTGTTTCAAAAATGACCGGTATATTTGAAACGGTAATAAAAACTAAACGAGCAGCGACAGATATACACCGTTTGTTGCAATATGCTTGGGACAACAGTACATTTTCAGACAGACAAACTTTCGAAATTACAGTAGTTACAATTTTCAACAACAGATGGCGCTGCGGTCTGGGAAACTCTATAGTACGATATTTTCCACATATCCACCATGCGTAGCAATAATATGGCGTAGTCTCTGAATGAAATTACCCGAAACCTTCGACAACGTGTCTGGCGGAATGGCTTCACATGCAGATGAGATGTACTGTTTCAGCTGTTCAATTGTTTCTGGATTCTGGCGGTACACCTGGTCTTTCAAGTGTCCCCACAGAAAGAAGTCACAGGGGTTCATGTCTGGCGAATAGGGAGGCCAATCCACGCCGCCTACTGTATGTTTCGGATAGCCCAAAGCAATCACACGATCATCGAAATATTCATTCAGAAAATTAAAGACGTCGGCCGTGTGATGTGGCCGGGCACCATCCTGCATAAACCTTGAGGTGTTCGCAGTGTCGTCTAAGGCAGTTTGTACCGCCACAAATTCACGAAGAATGTCCAGATAGCGTGATGCAGTAATCGTTTCGCATCTGAAAAATGGGCCAGTACTTTTTGAGGATGCAGGGACGATGGGACTGCAACATGGGGCTTTTCGGTTCCCCATATGCGCCAGTTCTGTTTATTGACGAAGCCGTCCAGGTAAAAATAAGCTTCGTCAGTAAACCAAATGCTGCCCACATGCATATCGCCGTCATCAATCCTGTCCACTATATCGTTAGCGAATGTCTCTCGTGCAGCAATGGTAGCGGGGCTGAGGGGTTGCCGCGTTTGAATTTTGTATGGATAGAGGTGTAAACTCTGGCGCATGAGACGATACGTGGACGTTGGCGTCATTTGGACCGCAGCTGCAACACGGCGAACGGAAACCCGAGGCCACTGTTGGATCACGTGCTGCACTAGCTGCGCGTTGCCCTCTGTGGTTGCCGTACGCGGTCGCCCTACCTTTCCAGCACGTTCATCCGTCACGTTCCCAGTCCGTTGAAATTTTTCAAACAGATCCTTTATTGTATTGCTTTTCGGTCCTTTGGTTACATTAAACCTCCGTTGAAAACTTCGTCTTGTTGCAACAACACTGTGTTCTAGGCGGTGGAATTCCAACACCAGAAAAATCCTCTGCTCTAAGGAATAAACCATGTTGTCTACAGCACACTTGCACGTTGTGAACAGCACACGCTTACAGCAGAAAGACGACGTACAGAATGGTGCACCCACAGACTGCGTTGTCTTCTATATCTTTCACATCACTTGCAGCGCCATCTGTTGTTGAAAATTGTAACTACTGTAATTTCGAAAGTTTGTCCGCCTGAAAATGTACTTTTGTCCCAAGCATATTGCAACAAACGGTGTATTTCTATCGCTGCTCGTTTAGTTTTTATTGCCGTTTCAAATATACCAGTCATTTTTGAAACACCCTGTACATTCAGTTTCTTTGCAGTTTTCTTTAGAGCGATTTCTCCTTCGTATAGCCTTTGTAGCATTGCTAATTTTTCATATAGTGAAAGAGTTACGTGTTTACGTTTGAATCCAGGAATGTTGAAAAAAAGACAACTGTACATACAATGAATCAACAGTAATACGTACTGTAGAGAACACGGAATAAAGCAAACAACGACGTTTTTTAATCCCAAAAAAGGATAAAACTGCAAAATAAAGTTCAGTATAATAATATGCACAGCGATGGGCACCGCAACATAGCCCGACAAGCATCCAGTCAGTGACAAGTCGGCACAGGCTCGCGAGCCTAGGCATGGTCGGACTAACCGGAGTGACGGACCATCCAAGGTCGGGTTAGAGGGGTTCTACGGTAGTATTTAATTTGAATACCTGAACTACTTAATTTGACAATTATTGCGGATTCATATATCATCATAACAAAAATTAGTCTGACGAGAGACTATGAAATTCTGTCCTTCCACATAAGATCAGGATTCATATATCCCTATATTATCATAACAAAAATTAGTCTGACGAGAGACTATGAAATTCTGTCCTTCCACATAAGATCAGGAAACTGCACATCACATTAAAGTTAGATGGCCTTTTTGTGTTATTCCTTTTCTCTCTTAAATCATTCAGTCACGAGAATAACTAAGTAATTCACACGTATGCTTCACAACAGTTATCAGCAGCGTTATTTACAGTAAACTTAACGTCATCATAGACTACATGCGAAGTAGCTACATCACATAGATAAATTAAACTTTTGACTCGAAATAATTTTCAAGGTATATGCTATCTGATCGATTCAGTAAGACTTAACGCTGATAAGGCGTAAGCAAAATCTATCCCGCAAGCGAGCTCTCACAGAAGTCAACTCTTAACACAGAAGTGATCGTCTCTGGAAGTTATTTCGTCCAGCGGTGAAAGACGTGGAAAACGTGTAAAAAGGTCTCGAAACATAATGATATATTATATTGTCTTTACAATGCTTCTTTTTCTTGTGGGTCCAGATTACTTTTGTGGACAGATGCCTTTGTGAAGTTGCAAATTTACCTAACTTCACTGATGATCTGTGCTTCTGGAATTCAGTAATTAATTATTTTTACTGATTTTATTGTGACAACAGTTGAGTGATGCTAAAACTTACTACTTGCACTCAGGATGTAGAAAAATTTGCGCACTCGGATTTCGTAGTGCGATTTCTCATATACTAGCAACAGACAAATATCTCTCCCAAAATTCCGTTCCGCTCATATTTCCAGCAGTAAATGGACGTCGAGGATTGGCAGTGTGGCAACACTGTAATCATATGAGTGGTAACTAGCTCTTTGAAAATGCCGTCTTGATGCTGTGCATTCGTCTCAGTAGATATCGTTGTGCGTTATCTTGCGGAAAGGCGAGGATTCGATTCTAGACAGAGATGTATTTGTTTTAGTTGCTAAATATAGTCTGCGTTTTACAGTAATTGGCATCTTAATTGTCATACAGCGACTACAGTGGAACTTCTACAAAACATTTGCGCTCATGTTCTATCAGCATAGATATGGAAGCACAGTCGGATTCACCGGCCAGCATTTAAAGAAGACATTTTCACGTCATGGACGTGAACTTTTTCTCACGAGTGTATCCACTAGATTCCAAATCTGTATTCTGTGTGTCTTTCCCCAACGGTTCAGTCGATTAGTACCAATGATGTCTCGTTCAGGTTCTTCATAGTTAGCTAGGGGATTTACGTCACCAGTAGGGCCAGCAACATACTTTACTAAAAATTTTCGCACTCGGTTACCATATGTATGCATTATCACCATGGAACACTTAATTATGCCTTTCAACAATGAGTCTGATAAGCGCCTGCCGTTCAGTATCCCTGTGCTCTATTGTTATTATTATTATTATTATTATTTTTATTACTGTCGATGGAAATGTGGAAACAACAAGTCCATTACCCTTAGGGAAGCAATATAATTACCTTACATATGATTTCAGTGATGCCAGAAAATAGCGAAAAATGAAATTCTGGAAGAAATTTTTTTCTATTGTTGACTTGTGAGGAATTGTGCTGCGAAGTCTGCGTACGCCAAATTTTTTCCAGCCTGTATAATAGTGAATGCAGATTAATTGTATCTGTTTTCTAATGCAGAATAACACAGATATTCCCTCCTGCAGGTTCGGGGGTAAGAATAGGCCCGCAGTATTCCTGCCTGTCGTGAGAGGCGACTAAAAGGAGTCTCAACTGTCTCGGCCTTTCATGTGTTGGTCCCCATTCGTGTTTGACCATCCTTCCAAATTCAACAGAAGTACGAGCCTTTCGGGGAAGACACCTCATGTGGTGCACCATCAGTCCTCTGTGCCCTAAGAACTAGGCACTCTTCATCATCTTGGCGTCGTAACTGCTCCCACCATCCATCATTTTGGGCATACACGCCTGATGGGTTGCGTAAGTTACACCCTTAGTGCATCACCATCTGCACCCATGATAATTATGGACTTCCCATGGCACCCAACATCCAGCACAGTAGCCAGCCCGTTGTGGTGGGGTCGTCATGTACCCTCTAGGTTGTAGCCCCCTGAAAAAACAGTGATCGTACGGCTGATGCCTGAGCTGCCACCACCCCACATAAGCCAAGGAGTAGATGCTCGTCTCTCTGGGGCATCGGGACTCCCAGCAACGGCCATCCTGCCAGGTGGCCTCTGCTGCAGCTGGGTGGCGCCTGTGTGGAGAGCCCCTGGTCAGAGTGGGTGGTATCGGGGTGTATGATCCACACTGAAGCGGCTGAAGTCTCAATCCGGTGGTCCAACGACCGCCAACATCTCTAAGCGCGGTAAGGTAGACTTTAACGCTGTGACATATCACCCCAAATCGCTCCCTTCCCTAGCCACGCCCTGTGAGGGACGTAGGGCTGCCGACAAATAGGAGCCATATTCACCGCGATACCTTGTGTGCAGCAGAACCGATGGGTATTCGTTTTTGGGGACTAAGCCTCTCTTCTTTGTGAACAATCTTGAAGATATGTTTGGGGAAGTGGCGTCTCTTTCCTAAATGAGGAGCGGGGCCATTTTGATACAAGCAGCTTCCTCTGCACAGTCAAGGGCGTTACTCGCCTGTGAGAAGCTTGGTGACATACCCGTCACCGTCACTCCCCATAAGTCACTAAATTTGGTCCAGGGGATTATCTTTCAGCTACAGTCTGATGACGAACTGTGGGAGAACCTGGCACGACGAGGTGTACACTTTGCCCGTCGTGTCTTCCGGAGGCCCAAGGATAATAGGATCGCTACTAGTGCTTTCATCGCTACTAGTGCTTTCATCCTGGCCTTAGAGGGCGACTGCTTGCTCAAGAAGGTCAAGGTAATATCTACTGGTGCGATGTCAAGCCCAATGTCCCGCCCCCTATGCGCTGCTTCCAGGGCTGGAAGTTCGGACACATGTCCTCCAGATGCACTGCCAGCCCCACGTGTCGAGATTGTGGACGACCTTCGCATACCAAAGCTCTGTCTGCTCCGCCTCCCACCTGCGTTAACGGTGGGGAGCATCATTGTCCCTGCTCGCCAGACTGTGCAGTCTAACAACGAGAGCATAAGATACAAGAAATTAAGGCCCTGGACCGTTTAACTTACCAAGAGGAAAAGAAGAAGCTAGACGAACTCAACCCAACACCTATGTTGAGGAGTTACGTTGCTGTAACACTGCCGCCACCGGTTCCTGCAAAGAATCCCTTCTCCGTTGGCTCACAGAACAGTCAAGTTACGCCTGCCCCACCACTGGTAGGGGCCACTCTACCTTCCACTACTCCTGAAACACCCAGTTTGGGAGCAGTGCACCCCGAACAACTGGGGACGTCCATCCCCACCTCTTAGCCTCCTCCGGCCTCACTCGTTTGGAAGGGATCCCTTGGGGGAGTCCCTTCCAAGAACGTTACCAGTGTCTCACAAGCCACTAGCCAGTGGCTGAAGAAGCCACCTGCTGCTGGTCGAAGGGCTTCACGATCTTCCTCTGTTCCTGACAATACGTCAGGAAAGCCCTCCCAACATGCGAACCCTCCTCCCAGACAAGAGAGAGAAGAGGAAGCTCTCTAAGAAGAGTAAGGAGCCAGTGGTTCCCGCGCCACCGCTTCCTGTCAGCTCAGAGGATGAGGTCGAGCTCTTTGAGTCCCCTGATGACATGGATCTCGCCGTCTCCTCAGAAACGATGGAAGTTGCAACGTCAGTCACTCAGTCGGTCGCAGCAAGTGATCCTGCGAAGTAGTTTGCCTTCTAAGTGCCTTCATGCCCCTACAGAATACGCTTTGTACAATAATTCAGTGGAATTGCGGCGGTTATTTTAGCCATCTACCTGAACTACGTCAGCTTCTAAGCATGACACCCACTTTCTGCATTGCCCTCCAGGAAACCTGGTTCCTGGCAATGCGGATCCCTGTCCTTCATGGATTCCGGGGTTATTACTGTAACCGTAACACTTACAATAGTGTGTCAGGTGGAGCCTGCGTGTATGTCCTTACCTCTGTATACAGTGCTCCTGTGCCCCTTCAAACATCATTGGAAGCTATGGCTGTCAGAGTAAGGTCTACCCAGGACACAAGCGTGTGCAGTGTGTATCTCTCTCCAGGTAGTCCAGTCCCCCTGACGGAATTGGCTGCACTTGTCACCCAACTCCCCACGTCTTTTCTTCTCCTGGGGGATTTTAACGCCTACAATCCCCTGTGGGGTGGAACGGTGATTATCGGCCAAGGCAGAGATGTCGAGAATCTTATCTCCCAACTCGACCTCTGCCTCTTAAACACTGGCGCCACCACACATTTCAGTGTGGCGCATGGCACGTTCTCGTCCATAGATCTGTCATTGTGCAGCACAGGGCTTGTACCATCGGTCCACTGGAGAGTCCATGACGACTTGTGTGGTAGTGACCATTTTCTCATCTTCAAACGCATCCGTGCTCAGGTCCGGCGGCTCATCAAAAGGCGGAAACAGGAGTGCTGGGAGAGGCACGTTTCCACCATTGATTCCCGTACTTCACCCTCCCAGACGTGGATGAAGATTCGGCGCATCTCCGGATTGCAGCACTCTACAGGTGTCTCAGGGCTTTCCATCAACGGGGAACTATGCACCGATGCCGATGCAGTCGCCGAGCATTTCGCTCAGCACTATGTTCGGGCCTTTGCGTCGGGGAATTACCCGCCCTGCTTCGTGAGCTGAAACGCCTGGAGGAAGGCAAACGACTTTCTTTTGCTTCTCGCCACCCTGAGGCGAATAACACCCCGTTTAATTCTTCGGAACTCCAAAGCGCCCTGGCACGATGCCCCGATTCAGCCTCTGGGCCAGATGGCATCCACAATCAGATGCTTAGACACCTGTCCCCTGACTGTCAGTGATGTGTTCTTGCCATCTTCAACCACATATGTGGCGATGGTGTCTTTCCGTCGCAGTGGCGAGAAAGTGCCACCGTTCAAGTGATGAAGCCTGGCCAGGACCCGCTTAATGTGGATAGCTATCGACCCATCAGCTTAACAAACGCTCTGTGCAAGCTACTTTAACGTATGGTGAGTCGACGTCTGTCTTGGCTGCCCGAGTCTCAGGGTCACCTGGCTCTGTGCCATAGCAGCTTCCGTCAGGGCCGTTCCACCACCGGTACTTTGATCTTTCTTGAGTCTGCAATCCGCACTGCTTTTTCCAGGCGCCAACACCTCGTCTCCGTCTTTTTCGACTTCTCCAGAGCATACGACACGACGTGGTGGCACCATATTCTCGCCACGTTGCACGGGTGGGGTCTCAGGGGCTCTCTCCCCATTTTTATTAAGAATTTTATCAGTTCGGACATTCCGCGTTTTCCTTGGCACTTCCCATAGTTCACTTCACGTCCGGGAAAACGGCGTTCACAGGGCTCTGTATTGGGCGTGCCTCTTCTCCTTGTGGCCATTAATGGCCTTGCAGCAGCAGTAGGATCATCTGTCTCACCCACGTTATATGCTGACGATTTCTGCATCTTTTTCAGCTCCTCCACCATTAGTGTGGCAGAACGTAGGTTGCAGGGAGCCATACGTAAGGTGCAGGCATGGGCCCTCGCCCATGGGTTTCACTTTTCTCCTGCGAAGACTTGTGTTATGCACTTTTGTCGGCGTCGAACTGTCCGTCCCCACCCTGAGATCTATCTTCAGGATGCCGTGCTCTGGGTTGTTGACATTTGCCGTTTTCTGGGATTGCTGTTCGATGCCCAGCTTACATGGGTTCCACATATTCGTCAGCTCAAGCGCCAGTGCTGGCAGCATCTGAATGCCCTCCGCTGCCTCAGCAACACAACTTGGGGTGCAGATAGTAACACACTCCTGTGGCTCTACAAAGCCCTCATGCTGTCCCAACTCGATTATGGGAGTGTGGCGTATGGCTCAGCGTCACCCTCAGTGTTGCAACTGCTGGACCCCGTTCACCACTGTGGGGTTCGACAGGCGACAGGAGCATTCCGCACCAGCCCTGTCAATAGCCTATTTGCTGAAGCTGGGGTTCCTCCACTTCGCGTCCAGTGTCAACAACTGTTAGCTAACTATGCTGCACACGTCCGTTATTCGCCCCATCACCCTAACTACCATCTCCCTTTCGCTAATGCGGCAGTCTGCATCCCACACTGGCGGCCGCGATCAGGACATACAATTGGGATCCGTGTTTGGTCACTCCTTAGCGACCTCGAGTCTTTGCCTCTTCCATCTGCTTTCCAGGTCCACCCACACACACCAAATTGGTGTTCGTCGGGCGCAGCTTCGGCTGGATCTCTCACGATGGCAAAAAGATTCAGTTCCTCCTGCAGTCTTGCGCTGCCAATTACGTGCTCTCCTCGACGCATCTCGCGACTCGGAAGTTAAAATGGCTCGATGGTTGATGGCCGTGTGGGGTATGCTTATGCTCATGCGGACTATGTAGACCAGCGCTCCTTGCCGGAAGGCTGCAGTGTTTACACTGCAGAGCTAACAGCCATTTTTCGTGCCCTTGAGCGTATTCGTACCAGCACAGGCGAGTCCTTCGTCATTTGCAGTGACTCTCTCAGTATTCTGCATGCTCTTGATCAGTGCTACCCACACCATCCCATTGTTGTTGCCATCCAGGAGACCGTTCACGCTTTTGAACTGCGTGGACGTTCGGTGGTGTTCATATGGACCCCGGGACACGTTGGGATAGCAGGAAACGAAATCGCCGACAAGTTAGCCAAAGAGGCTACCCGCAAACTGACGCTGGAGATAGGCCTACCGGTAACTGATCTCTGATCGGTGTTGCGCCGTCGGGTCTTCGGGACGTGGGGAGACGAATGGCGCACTCTGTCTGCACCCAACAAGCTGTGGCGAGTAAAGGAGACCACGACTGTGTGGAGGTCCTCCATCTGGGTCTCTCACAGGGATTCTATTGTTCTCTGTAGGCTCCGCATTGGTCAGTCTTGGCTGACGCATGGTCATCTGCTGCGTCGAGAGGACCCCCCTCATTGTCGCTGTGGAGCAAATGTGACGGTGGCCCGTATGTTGTTGGAATGTCCTCCTTCAACCGCCCTCAGGCGAACTTTTAATCTCCTATGTGATTTATCATCTATTTTAGGTGACAATGTCTCTGTGGCAGTTCGGGTTTTAAGTTTTATTCGCGCAAGCGGCTTTTCTAGGTCCGGCTGGCTCAACCTTTTATTTTCGTGGTCAGCCAGCCACGGTTCTCTGTTGTACAGTTTCAATTCTTTCTGCCTTTCTTCTCTATGTTGTTTTTGTCCCCCGGAATTTTTTTTTTAGTGCTCAGGCTGACTGGTGGATGGTTTAAATGTGCTCTATGTGTTTACGAAACAAGGGACCGATGGCCTTTGTAGTTGGGTCCCTTTAATCTTTAAACCAACACAGATATTGATATAAGAAGTTAGCTGCATTTTGTGACAGCAGGCTGTGAGCAAAATGTTTCTTTGAAGTGGGAAACAGAGTGACAAGCTATCCTCTATTTGAGAAATATGAAACTATGCAGTTTCTGATATATAGGTGGGAATTATTTAAGTTTACTGGAATGGAATTGATAAATTTTCTTTGGATCTTGCTGAATGCTGTCCATTTTATGTTATGATCAAGTGAAACATTAATTTATGCAACTAAGATAGAATTTCTTCTCATGAACACAATATTGGCTGGTCTGTGAAGGATAAAATTTTTCCTGTATGTGGACAGCTTAGTGTTTTATAGAAGAAAACTGCGGGAGCATAATGGGAAGCTTCGATTAAATTTTGATGGGTTGCAAGAGAACAAATTAAAGCTCCCCATGGATAAGTGTGAGCTGTTAAGGAAAGAACTGATTTTCCTGGGTCATTTATTATGGACAATGTAATTTCATTAGACATAATAAAGATAAAAAGGTAGCAAAGAACCATATGAAAGGTTTTTCAGGGTTAATTGGGTATTTCCGACATATTATTGCACTGTTCTGCAAAATATCCACTCCACGAAATGCTAAAGAAAGGACTACAATATGAATGGGGTAAAATAATACTTTCCAGGAGCTAAAGGGGAAACTGGTTAATCAAGCACAGTTTCAGCAGTCAGATATTACAAATTAATTCATAGTGACAACAGAACTGAGTCACGCAACTGTGGGAGCAGTTCTGCCACAAGGCAAAAAAGCCGGTGAAGACTTGCTCATTGCACATGCATCCAAGTCATTAAGTGAGGCGGAATGAAACTGCAGTATTACAGATAAAGATTGTTGGCTACAATACAGGTAGTGAAACACTTCCGACCATGCATACAAGGTATGTTCAGAAAGTAAGTGTATTGCAATTTTATACTTTTTTGGAAATAATATATTAAAAATTCAGGGCATTGTTGATACACTTCTTGACTATATTCCCACATTACTGTCATTCCATTCAACACACGTGGTAATATACGGCACAAGCTTCTTTATGCCCTCCTTCAATTCCCCCACCATATCCTTCTCCCACTTCAGAACCTCTTTCTGCAACTTCTTGTCGGTTGAAAATTTAATTCAAATCATATGCTCCTTCAGGGAGAGGAAAAGATGATAATCTGAAGGTGCCAAATCAGGGGAATACTGGGCTGGCACCGGAAATCCCAACCAAGTAACTCCAAGAGACCCAAGATGGCTATGGCTGTCAGAGGACGGGAATTGTCATGCAACAAGCACACCCCCCTTGTCAGCACTCCACTCCATTTGTTTTGAATGATTGCTTTAAATTTTTTGCAGTCTCACAACATCGGCGGGCATTAATAGTCTTCCCCTGAGCAGGAATTCGACCAAAATGAAGCATTTTCTGTCCCAAAACAACAAGTTTACGATTTTTGGAAGAAATCGTGGTTTTACATTTTTAGATAGATTGGGAATTGGTGAGATTCCACTCTCACGCCTGTCTTTTCGTCTCAGGCATGTAATGAGCCATCCACGCTTCATCTCCACTCGCTAAGGGCTAAGAAAATTCTCACCTCCGAGTTTCCTTGCGCTTCTGTCACGTGTTTTGGGACCCATCTTGCTCACAGCTTCCCATGTTCCAACGTTTCTGTGAGCGTCTCGTATAAGACAATTCTGGAGAGGGATGTAAACATCGCAGAAATTTCATCCAGTCAATGGGCGGTCTTCGGGGACAGTTTCCTCGGTTTCTTGCACCAACTCGTCAGTCAGAATTTAAGATCTTCCACTCATTTGTTCTGCATGAACATTTGTTCTGCCTCCACTAAACTCCCTATACCTGTTAAACACACTCATTCCATTCACAACAGCTTCGTTGTAATCCATTTCAATTGGCGGAACAATTTATTTCGCGTAGGTAGCGGATCACAGGACGTGGCTTGCGCTTGACTGGATTTCTTACCGACATTCTTTCACTTAACGGGACAGTACATCGTGGATTTACGTATTCCTGCGATACTCTTTCTGGTCAGGTGTTCCTTCCCCCAACCCCCCCCCCCCCCCCTACCACTCAGCGTAGCCAGCCCTTAAAAGACGAAACACCACTGTCCTTTACGGCAACAGAACTCTTAGTTTCTGAACATCCCTAGTATATTGTTGAAGGTTTACAATGTTAACATATCATAACCCATTATCATGGATATTCAGTTTAAGGGAGCCTAGTTCGAGACTCCAGGAGTGAAGACTAAGCTAGACGAGTAATGATTACGACATAATCTATAAGCTAATTACGTTCAACAGCAATGCCGATACTCTCAGTGAGTAGATCAATACTGATAGGAATCAAATAGATGGAAAAGAAAGGGGTAGGCAGATGAATGTGACAAGCACAGGTGAGTGCTGAAACAGAGAATGACGATGGCACGACAGTAAATGCAGAGGTAGAGGTTAAGGAAAACAAAATTAGTACAGAGGGAAACAAAAATATATTGAATGAAGTGCATGATAATACAATGGGAGGGCGCCAGCGAATGCATATAACGCTCGAGAGGACAAAGCGATATAAAGATTGGAATGGAATGAGGCGCGATATAGAAGAATATGTGCGGAAATGTCCATCATGCTAAAAGAATAAGTTTATGAATTCGAAGATAAAAATGCTATTGGAAATGGGGAACAGACACTGCGAAATATATATCTGAAAACTGACATAGTGAGCCTTTTACAGAAATCAAGTGCAGGTAAGAGATACATGCTGACATTCCTAGACGATGAAAGCAAGTGCACGTTAGCTCTGCTAACAGAATGGCAAGACGCCGAAATAATAGCAGAATTATTTGTGCAACACGCAGTTTTAAGACACCGAATCGGATTAGTGCTTCTAACTGACTAAAGGTCAAGTTTCTTAAGTGATATTTTTGATAGAGATTTAAATTACTGCTTATTAGCAGAATACACTCAGTGACATACCATCTAGATTTCAACGTACATTGATACAGTACTTGAGACATTTCACGACATGGTACAAGCGGTTATCTTATGCAACTCTTGTATCCAACACAACACCACACAGTAGAACAGGCCATACTCCTACTAACTTAATGTATGGAAGAAAGGTAAACGTATCAGAAGTACTGATACGTGAATCCACAATGATAAGTTACGATTACGAGTCATATGTGAACAGATTGAGAGCTAGAATCAAGAAGCACACGGTAATACAACAAAAAGGCTAACAAAGGACAGTGTGATAAACGACCGCACCCAAAAGAATTCAAAGTGGTTGACAAAGGGTTGGTGAGACAGCAAGACATGGCAGATCTAGGAAGCTAGACTCATAGTGGCGGTGGGCACTTCAAGTAGTACCGATAGACACGCCGAATGTAATAATAAAAATGAAAAGAAAGAAAGAAACAAAGGTACACGCAAACAGATTAACATCTTACCTTTAATTTCAGCTGTGGTACAGGCAGGCAGGCTGGACGGATACTGCTACTAGTAATCATAGCAAGCGCCAACACAGAACAACTGACAACGGATTTTAAAGTTTCAGAAACAGAGAAGTCTTCAGGATTATACTATGATATTTTGGAAGAAGTGGAAAAATACTGTACCAGGTGAGAACTGTAACATATATAAAATTAGCTGCTATAAATCAGCGTTTTCAGAAAGCTGAAGATATGACATATTAGCAATACAGAGATGTATGGACATTCTGAAAGACCTGAATGTAGGATTAGTGGAATGTAGTTTGCCACACCAACAAGAGACGCTTTATACAGAGTCAGTAACTGAGTAACAGAAGGTGGCACATCAACTGACAAGACACGAAACAAGAAAGAAGAGAGGCTTGTTTAACTACATCGGTCAGTGATGTAAGATATTATCTGGCATTAGTAGAATACTATTTGGCACACTTTCAAGGAACACATAGAGGAGGTGGAGAACAATTCAAAAGACCTCTTGAGATTAACGAAGGAACAAGTGACGGAGGTAACTACCATAAGAACCACGTAATTAGCGTAAACTGAATAGTAAGAAAGATTAATGAAAAGAAAACAAGTTAAAATTTGAACTAGAAGGACTAGAAAGGTTTATTAAATCATATGTGAAGGAGACAGACATAGAATTTAAAAGAGTTGCAACATTTGTAATAATATGTGAAGAAGTACTGCAGTTGGCTAATGAATCAAAATATGAACAAACACACAGAGGCGCATATTGCAGCCTCACATAATAAACCCTACGCAAATTGTGCAGTTCCTCAGTTTAACAAGAGATGAACTTGAAGTGGAATTCAATGCTCCTGAAGTCGAATCGTCAAGATAACTCTTGTTAGTCTACGCAGATGTTTCTTTAGTGGAAAAGGTATTAGGATACCTAATAAACGTTTACCGTATACAGAATTTTTCCCTTAGCAAAAGGGAAGCATATTTTCATCCAATCAGAAAAGGAGTTGTTACACATGGATGATGTAGAGAGGCAGTATGCAGAACTGTCGGCAGAACAGTTACATTGTAAAGAATTGAATAGGAACAGAAGGCTTTGCAGAATAACATTTGTGCTATTCCAACGTTTGATCAGGAAGAGTGTGAAGGAAATTTGATTCCGCCGGTACGTGTTACGCCAAATGATTCTGTTGTCACAACTGTATCCTTAAATCGTAGTATTTGGACGCATTTAAAAAAGTAATTGGTGTACAGAGGTAGTTTCTAATGTTGTGGATTTGACAGTTTTATGTGGGAAGTGTAATATCTCTTTATAATCGATGAATTATTCTGATACAGTTCTACCCTTGAATGACGTTTACTAATTTTCTATTTTCATTCTCGCAGAATCCATGCGCAAAGTAGTTTCATGCAATAGCTATGCCATGAGCGCATAATTATTCTTTGTAGTACTCTCTCTGGTGGTTGTTAGAAAAAAGCTTCCGAGATTGTCTTCGTGCCGATTAGCCTGAGCTTTGTTTGAAGAATTGTAATCTCAATATTGAGATTTATGACAAAAGATAACTGATACGAAATTGTACGATTAAAAGGGAAATATACATATAGCTCCTCCATACAAAAGGGGTGTATTTGACATTTGAGAATTAATCATATTCGTCGATATATTGCGTAGTTGTTAATCAGAAGGGAACTTCCGAAAGACTGGATACGAACCTGCATTTAACAATCCCAGAGCTCCATTGCTTCTTCGAAAGGTTAAACTTCATCAAAGCCAAATATCAGCTTGATCTGAGGTTTCCCGACTGATTATACAACGCTCCCCATTATGAATGACTGATTGCTCGAACGAGTTGAGAACTACATAACTACATAATTACATAAATAGGAGGAAAAATTACAGAACCAGGCTCTAAATGATGTAGTACACAATGGTTTGGAAAAGCAAGCATCTACAGAAAGTGTAAAGGGTATGGGAGAAGAGCATTCATACAGGCAGACAGAAAAATAAGTACAGATGCAACTAAGAAGGATGTAGCACCACAAATAGAGTGACATATTGATTTTCGTGTAGTAAAAATTAAAAAAATAGAATACAAGCATTTCATTGCTAAACTTCAGTTACTTTTAGATCATGTGGTCACACAAATAGATTATCTGCGTTTGTGGGAAAGAATTCAAACGACACAGAAAGAATGGTCGCTGAACAGCAGGAAAGGATAACAGACTTAAGATGCTTAACACACTATTCCATCGCTAAAAGGATAACAGACTTAAGATGTTTAACACACTATTCCATCGCTACACGTATGAGTGTAACATTTATTATCATAGTTACACTAGCCAGTTTTTGTAGACGGTATAAATATGTAGAGAATGCCTTAGAATTGCGCCGAAACACTTTAACAAGAGTGCTTCTTGTGGAAGGATATGTGTATGAACCACCACTGTAAACCACGGCCCAGAAAAAAAATAAAATACGGAGATAGCGTAATAGTAGCACTGAGAAAGTAGTGATCAGTGAAAGGAGTTCTAAAGATCATGTATCGTTTAGAAACAGATAATAGAATAACAGAACCTTGTAAAATGTAATGACATAACTGTTTCATTTCACACAAAGTTAGCTATTGTATAAAAAGAAAATGTAAAATACATCTAAAAGAAATTGAAACAAAAATAGATGTAAATGTCAAATAATAAATGGTTTTTAAACTGACACTGTCCTGAGGAGTTAAGCCAAGCAAGGGACGTGTTGTATCCACAGAAAACAGGCCGGTCCTGTTTGAAAATAGTAACAAATGAAGAAAAATGTTAAGTCTTGTAAGTACTAGAGTATGCCAAGGAAAAGACACAGGGCACCCAGCGGGCCAGCCAACATATAAGGCAGCCACATATAGTGATTACGCTTTGTGCTTTGCATGCAGAGTAATCCAAGGACATTACAGGATACCGCTGATAGGCTCAGCTCCAAGTCTACTCATTAGACATATCGACTATAATAGCGAGGCCAACATTTTCTGGCTAGACAGGGTGCATGACGCAAGAGGGATAAAGAGAGAGGGTCTGTGTTAGGGACACCAATACACCGCGAAAAGTAAACATCAGGCTTAGGACGCAATGTGAAACCATACAGGAAGAGACACTTCTTTCCCTCCACCCAACCTCTGGAAAACTACTAAAGAGCAGTGCGCAATTAGAGCCAGTGAGGTGGTGTCACGTCATGTCAAGGACGAGAGTGGGCAAAGGGGAAAGGAGGGGGCGAAGGGGAGAGCTGGACAAAACGCTCCGATCAGGGAGACAATGGGACAGTAAACGGAATTCAATGAAGTCAGAGTGAAGTCAAGGTAGACAGAGAGAAACAGGGAGAACAGTCAGGCAGGGCTAGACAGAAGTAGGTGCAGATGAATCAGCATAGTTAATGAAATCGCAGGCAAATAGCTGGAGAAATTATACACTCCTGGAAATTGAAATAAGAACACCGTGAATTCATTGTCCCAGGAAGGGGAAACTTTATTGACACATTCCTGGGGTCAGATACATCACACGATCACACTGACAGAACCACAGGCACATAGACACAGGCAACAGAGCATGCACAATGTCTTCACTAGTACAGTGTATATCCACCTTTCGCAGCAATGCAGGCTGCTATTCTCCCATGGAGACGGTCGTAGAGATGCTGGATGTAGTCCTGTGGAACGGCTTGCCATGCCATTTCCACCTGGCGCCTCAGTTGGACCAGCGTTCGTGCTGGACGTGCAGACCGCGTGAGACGATGCTTCATCCAGTCCCAAACATGTTCAATGGGGGACAGATCCGGAGATCTTGCTGGCCAGGGTAGTTGACTTACACCTTCTAGAGCACGTTGGGTGGCACGGGATACATGCGGACGTGCATTGTCCTGTTGGGACAGCAAGTTCCCTTGCCGGTCTAGGAATGGTAGAACGATGGGTTCGATGACGGTTTGGATGTACCGTGCACTATTCAGTGTCCCCTCGACGATCACCAGTGGTGTACGGCCAGTGTAGGAGATCGCACCCCACACCATGATGCCGGGTGTTGGAGCTGTGTTCCTCGGTCGTATGCAGTCCTGATTGTGGCGCTCACCTGCACGGCGCCAAACACGCATACGACCATCATTGGCACCAAGGCAGAAGCGACTCTCATCGCTGAAGACGACACGTCTCCATTCGTCCCTCCATTCAAGCCTGTCGCGACACCACTGGAGGCGGGCTGCACGATGTAGGGGCGTGAGCGGAAGACGGCCTAACGGTGTGCAGGACCGCAGCCCAGCTTCATGGAGACGGTTGCGAATGGTCCTCGCCGATACCCCAGGAGCCACAGTGTCCCTAATTTGCTGGGAAGTGGCGGTGCGGTCCCCTACGGCACTGCGTAGGATCCTACGGTCTTGGCGTGCATCCGTGCTTCGCTGCGGTCCGGTCCCAGGTCGACGGGCACGTGCACCTTCCGCCGACCACTGGCGACAACATCGATGTACTGTGGAGACCTCACGCCCCACGTGTTGAGCAATTCGGCGGTACGTCCACCCGGCCTCCCGCATGCCCACTATATGCCCTCGCTCAAAGTCCGTCAACTGCACATACGGTTCACGTCCACGCTGTCGCGGCATGCTACCAGTGTTAAAGACTGCGATGGAGCTCCGTATGGCACGGCAAACTGGCTGACACTGACGGCGGCGGTGCACAAATGCTGCGCAGCTAGCGCCATTCGACGGCCAACACCGCGGTTCCTGGTGTGTCCGCTGTGCCGTGCGTGTGATCATTGCTTGTACAGCCCTCTCGCAGTGTCCGGAGCAAGTATGGTGGGTCTGACACACCGGTGTCAATGTGTTCTTTTTTCCATTTCCCGGAGTGTATGTCTTGTGGTGGGCTTGGGCTCAGTTCACACTGACAGCTTCATTGAAAACAGGCAGAACGGTGCTAACATGTCACTGTATCATACTAAGCCTTGGACCCTTCGTCAGTGGAACTCTTTCAAGGGGCAAGTGCGCGGGTAACCGCGTGGTCTGGAACACCTTGTCATGGTCTGCGCAGCTCCCTCCATCGGAAGTTCAAGTCTTCCCTCGGTCATGGGTGTGTGTGTTGTCCTTAGCGTAAGTTAGTTTAAGTTAGATTATGTAGTGCATAAGCTTAGAGACCGATGACCTCAGCAGTTTCGTCTCGTAAGTCCTTACCATAAATTTCCAAGGGGCAAGTAGAGCAAGGTTTGAGACTGTTTACCAAATAAATTCATAAGTTGCAAAAAACTTCTAGTTGATGTTACTTCAAGTAAGGTTCCAATCGTTACCTTCTGTAATTAGGAATTTCAGAATGTGGCCATGTCATGACTCCCACTCACATAGGCCAAATAGCTAATTCCTTTACTACAAAACCCTATCGCCCAATCTCAGGCAATCCTCATGAGTTGGATGTGATAATACACCTCCACAATCCCCCTCTTTGGTGGCTTGTAAGGAAGGGTTGGTCCAACAGAGCTCGTTAGGACGCATGTACAGGTAACTCATGCGTGCTAAGTATGTTTAGCAACTTATAATCTAATTCATTTAAATATCTATTTACTGATTCCAGAGAATGTGCTCGGACTCGGAAATGTTGTACATGAGACATGTTAGGAAGTGATGTGGAATATATTGAAGGTCAGTTGAAAGTAGTCAGGTCGTTGTCAAGGATTGGGCAGCGCTTTTCATTAAGATTTTCAAGGGGATTTTTGAGTATTTCTATGTTTTATCCAATATTCAGCTCTTCTTGTTACATTTATTTTTATATTATGTACCTATTTTGCATGTTCACTGGTGTTAGTGAAAGGAACTTCTGAACCATAGTCACATTATTATGATAATTAAGTGCTTTATGGCACGTTATGGGATTTTGAATATTACCTTACATTTCTGCAAGAATATTTAGACTTGTGAAAATTTTGGTCAACATAGTGTCCAGGGAGGTCAGTTTCACGATGTTGAACGGTTATTGGTGATATTGCAACTCAGTGCATGTTGGGGAAAACTTATGTAGTTAAAGACAGACCAGGAGAGTACACCTGAGGAAATGTATGGAAAGAGGCCACAATGTAAAGGCATGGAACAATCTGATACAGATATCTTGTCCACTGTTCCTACTCATGGGAGTGGTAATATATATTAAATAGTGATTCACTCAGTATGTCTGGTGGTCAAGGACAGTTTGCTGCTACCAGTGCTCTTAATACTGAAATTCGGGAAAATGGAATTGTTGTTTTGAGTGATAATACAGATGTTATTGATGAAATTCAGCCACAGGAGGGTGCAAGTGTTTGTGGCAGCCCACTCAGTCCTACTGCTTCTACAGGTTGTGTTACCTGGACTAAACTACAAAATAACAGCTCAACTCCAACTGCTCCTATTGATAAATATGTCACTAGAAGGTGGCAAGGATTGTTAGTGAGGTGTGATGTAAGTACAAAAAAAAAAAAACAGGAACTGATATGGAAGGGCTGAAGAAGGAATTAGGGGCAAATGGAAACTAGAATAGTACATAATAGCTAAGGAATGATTTACGAGAGAAAACAGACACTAGTGACAAACAACAAAAGGGGCATAAGATAGCTCAATGGGTCAGGTTGAAATTATTTCAAGAGAAATGCGAGCCGCTGTTAGAGCAATACAGGTGCAAAGGGCAAGTCGCTAGTTAAAGATCCTTTGTGAAGAGCTTATAGGGAAGGTTAACATGCTGGATACATAGTCAACAGAAAGCTTAGATAAAGAGTTCGATGGAAGAATTTCTAATGTTGAAAGTAAACTTGCTATTCTTGAAGAAGATCAGAGTTAATTTCATTGGTCATTGGTGGACAAAATAAACAACTGCGACCTTATTTTCAAAATGTAAGAGATGAATAGGAGAATAATAAAACAGATTTGTGAGAGAAACTTGAGTGAGTATCTGGTCAGGAATCTATTGCTCAAATTCAGTAACGTGTTTCAAATCATGCTACATTATTACAAGGTTTAAAAAAGATATCTGAGGAGCTGATAGTTAGTGCAGAAAATGAGATACCAGAGTAAAGAAGAAATTAAGCAATGGGTTACCACTTGATGAACTGTGTTCCTCTGCAGCACAATTAGTTGATCATACTGTATGGGATTCTAAAAGTTCAGTACCTGTTGGTGTTGGTGAGTCAGAGGAAGCGGAACCACTGTTAAGGTTTAAAGAGAGTGTGATGTAGATTAATAGGAGAAGGTAACTACCACAAGAATTAAAAGAGAGATTGTCAGAGATAAAGGTCATGTTACATTCAGGTGTTGCTGAAGGTCAGTATCATAGTAGAGGTCATGTACGTCAATATTACGTGTATTCAGGTCTAGCAGATAAACTAGGTCCTAAATCTCCTTCTGAGAGAAGGAGAAGCCGTGCTAGTCACAAAGATTTCAATTACGAGATTGTATATCGTGGGGTGATACTGGATTTTATCCATAATCATTTATTATCAATCAAAATATTTGAAGAGAGCAGAAGGACAACAAATAGTATTCACCCTTGTGTTTGGTTGAAAAATCTGGTTTTTCACATCCGTTAATTTGCCCTTCTGATAGAAGAATGAATTTGCGTGTGGTTACTTGCAAGGTAAACTGCTGCCTGGATGCATACATAGATTTGGAATTACGAACCTTTCAAGGATTTTGGGAATTTATCCATTCTGCTTATTGACATGAAACAACACCTGACAGAGTGTAACATGGACTTTTGATGATGCAGAATTTCAACAATTCTGGTTTTACGAATCTTGTACGATTATTTGAAAAGATGTTGTTAAAAATTCAATTTTTATGCAAACCTTTCAGTCCTGCTGAATAGATTTATTTGTCTTGTGGAACTTCCTGCACAGTTACGTCTATTATTCTTGCCAATTATGTTAAAATGGCTTAGAAGGTTTACAATGTTTATTAGAAGTGTTGGTGGATCACAGCAGAGAAGAGAATGGATGTGATATGAATGGTTGTCAGTTTGTTTATTGTGATGTGTGACAAAAAGAAGTAGGAATTATGATTCCCTTGGGATAGATGTGGTGGTACCAAGTGGAGGCATTGGGATCAAGGACTGGTCACAATAGGAATAGCTTTTGTAGGTGAGGTAGGTGCAATGGGAATGGTAGGAGATTTGATAGTTCACAGGTAGCAGGGCAAATGCCATAGATGTTCACTGCACTGAAAGAGGTTAGGATCCAAAGATTCTAGAAGGTATGATCAGCTGATCGAAGGGATAACTTGGTTGCAAATGCCTGCCACCATGTAATAGCAAATGCAGTCTGCAGCTGAATTGAGTGCTTGAAAAACTGAATTTGTTGAATTTTTAAGATATGAGGGAACTTTTAATTAGTGAGAGACAAGAAATTGCAACTTCTATTGCGAGTCCAGAGCTTCAGATACATGTTAATAGAATTATTTAGTCTTGTGTTCTTGACACTGGTAGCTAGGTGTCTGCGTGAGAGAGATGACATTTAAGAAGTGTGAAAAGTTCATGGCCTATTCTTCCCTTAAAATATACCAAGGTGAAAGTGGAGCCAGCCGATGTGGCCGAGCGGTTCTAGGCACTTCAGTCTGGAACCGCGCTGCTGCTACAGTCGCAGGTTCGAATCCTGCCTTGGGCATGGATGTGTGTGATTTTCTTAGGTTAGTTAGGTTTAAGTACTTCTAAGTCTAGGGGACTGATGACCTCAGACGTTAAGTCCCATAATGCTTAGAGTCATTTTTTTTGAAAGAGGAAATTATTGGAAAATGTGTGAGGTGAAGAGAGAAGTAGTTGCTAAACTTCTTGGTCACAGTAATAGATATTCTACATGGTTCGTGATTGTTGGATTGGCGACTATTGCAAATTCTGGGGGCTTATTTTTTTGTCAAAGTTCCAAGCGGTGATGGATTTGGGTTGTGGGGAAACGTAGTTGAAACACAATCAGTCGACGCTGAAGTTAAGGTTTGATGAATCTGAGCTAGGGAGAAGAGTTCGAACTAGTGCCTTGACTTCCATAGGAAATCTACATTCTTCATTGAGTCAAAGACTGTTGTGAATGAAAGTAGAGCTAATGCAGTTCCTATTACCAGATTGTTAACCAAGTGTTTGAACATTATAACAGGTATGGAGTCAATTGACTATGTTGAGGAAGTAAATAAGGTTTTGCAAGAGAATTTGTTTGGTACAGTGTAACATTATTTTTCGGTGTTTTCCGATCATCGTGCTGCAACAAATGTTTTTTCATTTCTCTTTAAGAAGAAAGATCATATGACATTCCCTGTCAAGCCATATCCAATCTCATTGATTTATAAAGAAAGAGTTGAAGCTGAGATTGAGAAAATGTTGCAATAAGGGGAAACTGAACCTGTTGTGAGATCTTAAATAATCGATTGTTAGTGGCCCATAAGAAGATGGCATTCAATAAAGTAGTTCCAGGCAAACTAATACAGTTATTGAACAGAAACTGATAGACCATTGACATTAGAAGAAATGTAAAAGTAATAAGCCCATGTCTTTTATTGACTGAAACATAAGTTACTGGCAAACTGAACTGCACCCCTCATGTCGATTTTTCACAGCATGCTTATGTTGTGGTCGTTGCTATCAGTTTCATAACCTACCCTTCACGTTCAGTGTTAGCTGGAAAAGCATATTGAGGGTTTGGATATGTTGTTAAGTGTTCGCATTGAGGTGGTGTTACTGGTGACTTAGAAAAATTGGAATTTGATAGACATCAGGGAAAAGTTCTTTGACATATGGTGACTGCATCAGGGATTATACCTGATTTTGAAAAGCTTTAGGTGATTAAAGATTTTTCTGTGTCTAAGGCAAGGAAAATGAATAGAGCATTTTTTGGATTAATTAACTTTGTTAATGAATATTTTGTTCACGCCACATCTGTGTATACTGACACAAAAGAAACTCATTGGACTGAATTAGCGAAGCATATACAGACTTTGAGCACGTGAAACATCCTCTTTTTGGAGCACCATTTCTGTCACATTCAGATTTAATTAAATATTTTATGTCCAAACTTAGACACTTGTAAGTGTGGTCTTGGAACTGAGCTCCTCCAAGGATTTGAAGTAGATGGTTTGATAAAATGTCATACTATTGCTTTGAACAACTGGGTGCTAACTAAGTGTGAATGAAACTACTCAGCCACCAAACTTGAAGTTGTAGCTGTTGTGTGGGGTTACTTCTTTGATGAAATGACTGAGGTTTATACTGACCATCGAAAAATGGACTTTTGTATGAGTCAGAAGCCGACTCATGGTAACTTAGCAAAGTGGCCGTCACACCAACAAGAACTCAATTCCAAAATTATGCATATTCCTAGAAAGTTAACGTCCTTTTGGAAGCTCTTTCAAGATCTAGTCTAGGGTTAAATCATGCAATTGAGGATGACCTTGATGAGAAAAACTTGGGTATGATGCGCTTACAGAATATTATTATTGATCATTAAGTAATACATCCATGTGAACATGTTATTATGAACCAGATAAAGATCCAACTTTGGAAGATTTTAAGGAGGTGTTGAGATATCGACGTAACATTGCAATTAGGCAGTTTTATTTGGTGAAAGATGATATTCTGTTTAAGAAGAGAAGTGGAGATAATTAAGAATGCTTTGTATTCCTGGCAATTCAGTCAATAAATTAATCTGGAATACATATTTAAGTTATTCTTACTTTAGGATATGGAAGTGTTTTCACAAACTTCATGAAACATACTACTTCCTCAGTAGGGAGAATGGCATTTGCAATGTTTTGGTTTCGTGTCATCCCTGTGAAAAGGCCAGACCACCAATGGTGTCAAATCATGCACATTTATTTCCAATTATTCTGTCAAAATTGAGAGAGGTCACTGCATCTGGTATGTTTGATCCTCTTGCAACAAGTGTTCAAGGTTATTCCAATGTTTTTGTTGCTGCAGATTTGTCGTCTAAATTTGTTTCACTCATACCAATGACTAGAGATATCTAACAGTGTGTTGTATAGGCATTTGATGTCATTTTCTATGCAAGGTCAGTCATGTTGAAAAGATGGTGTCTGACAATGGTCCACAATTCAGATCGCTAGATTGAAAGTATACTTTGCACAACAGAACAACCAAACGATTTACATTGCCTCTTAGCACCTGGCATCTAATCATTCTGAACATGCTATGGTGGAGCCAGGCAAAATGTGTAGGCTGCTTTACCAAACGGTGTCATCGATCTGGAGTTCATATCTTCATTTGTTCCAAGCAGTAATGAGTGAGTGCCGAATGATTCCACATTTTTGCCGTCTATTTAGAGTTGCATAATCAATTTCGATCGCATAATGTAAGAAAAAATGTAAAGTCTCCTACTTTCACTAAACTTAAGAACAACAGTGTGGTGACATTAGGATAGTGATACATTAGGAAATCTGCTGAGAGATGGCAAAAAATAATTAGAGACTCAGAAACTGTGCAAGCTCTGGTGAAATTGCAGAAACTGTCCAATATACTTATTTCAGTCCATACAGGGTGCAATATGTTACAGACCTAAATGCAATAGAATTACAAATATGGAGGCTCAGGAAGCCACAAGGAGTGCATCATGTTTCTAATGTGGAACTTGTGGGAATAAACTTGTTCGGATGAGTGGTAAGGATACTGCATGTTATCTAAGACTTGGATATTTGTGTTTCAACCATAAAAGATTCAAATATGATTCAGTTACAAGGGTATTAGGGGCTCCATTTTACAATTTTTTTTTGTCTTGTGTGTGGATGAAAGGAGATAACTAAGGAAACAGGTCGTGGTAGGAGATATCCAATATGGAAGGTCCTGAGTAGACATTCTGAGCATAGCAAAGAGGAATGTTGCATCACAGGGTGATCATAGTGGCCATAAGTTAATGTGTAACAGGTTAACAGTGGCTGGTACAAGGGACTCATATTGCTCAGAACAGTCTACTGCTTGTGTGGAAGAAAACCATTTTAGGAGGATATTTATTAATGACATATCTACTTGGCCTTCTTTAACATTTATATACTAATATAAATATGAAGTAGAGAGCTGTGCATTGTAATTGGTTTTTGAATGAATCAATTTAGGTAACATAAACCCTGAGATGGAGCACGAAAAGGAGTATCAGTGATTAGAATGAGTAAAGAGGAAGAAAAGTTTCAGTGTAATCGTCTCGAAGTATTTTGTATAGTAATTATGATGCATGCATCTTTATCCTAGGGACTGTTGGGACATGAAAAGTGGAAGGTAATTTGTAGTCCATTACTTGCAGGAGGAGAATATCGCTGTTTTCATTTCCATTGTTTATAATATTGTGTGCTGTGGTTTGTGTCAGCTGATTGTTTTAGAGAAACAAATCACGTATTTATACGAAGAAACCTTTTACTTCAGATGATCATCCATGAAAGAGTGTAAATTCTTTGGTTGGCCCACTAGCATTGTTGAACCTAAGTGCATCATTGTAGCTGCTTTGAAGTGGGACACAGCGCTGTTGCAACTAGTTAGAAAAGTAGTTTGCGGAATGAATATAAAATGTCTGTCCAAACAATATACTTATCACTAGCCAGTGTTCAATTACAGGAATTAAGAATGACCATCTTAATTTATGAATGCACATTAAGGGCCACTTACACGTCCATTTTCAAATTCTAATTTAAATATTTATTGTTATTATGAACTATCTGTACTAATGTCATGCTATATGGAATATTTGAAGTGAGGTAGTGAGCTGTTGAGTGTTTTATTGATTATTATGTGGTAGTTAACAGGGTGTGCAGCAGGTGTGTTTAATACAGAGACTCAGTAGGGCTTAACGATAACTGTAATAAACTGTAAATGTAACTTACAAAGAATCATATGCTTCTGTAGTGGAAGGAAGTAGAGAGAGATGAGGACAAGAAAGAGGTGGTATGTGGGACAAAGACGAAGGTCATGGAGGTATTTAGGCTCACTGACATCCATTGGGGACACACAGACAGAAACTAGAGAGTACTGCTGAATTCTGCCTGAATGAACTGAAAGTAACCACCGTCTGTCTATTGCAGAGATTACAGAGACCTCTGACATGCAGAATAACACACACATCCGTACATGGAAAGCACCTTCCTGATGATCATGAAGCACACATTCACCACTTTGGAGTGTGATGTGTATCGAAACCATAAGGAACGTTTATGTAGTTTACTTGTAGTTTGCATTAAACTGATGCCTTAAGCGAGTGGATGGGTGTCCACCTGCTTTGCTGAATCATGACATGAAGTGTTTGTCTGTTTCTCATTGTACTCCACAACACATTCACTGCAACAGAGGCTGAAGGAACATTTAAAAGAGGAGGTTACCATGAACTTAAAACAATGTTCATGCCAGTGTTTCAGATGAAAGCTGCCTTTGCCTTTCTGGTGCGCAAATTAACTAAGAAATTGTTGTCTAAGGGATTAAAGTGAAGATTCTCTCTTTCTCAAAACGGCAACAAATTTAGTATTGTTGTGTCATAATGTTCAGTGTTCTTAAGTATCACGTAAAGTGCGAATTATTTCATGTTAATACGTCAAACACTACTGTATCAGTTGTCTAATAAAACTTAAAACTACACATGGATCAATTCATTAACGATTTTCACATTTGCTTAACATTTATAACTGCCTCAACTCACTTATTTTTTCCGAGTATGTCACTATTTTCTACCATTTCCTGTTTACCAAGAATTTAATGAATATGTTAATTTACTACCCAGATTTAATTTCTTAATATCCACTTCAAAAATATGAAGACTTTCTTAACATCATTTAGATTCTCTACAGTTGTATATGCCAATGAAGTTTATAGCTAATGTGAATGAGCTAGGACTTAATTCTGAATAGTTAATACAATTTGCTCAGCAACATTATGATGTAGGTATGCTCTTCATGGCACGACTCTAAGTTAACTTACTTTTTCAGCAATATTGCAGTGTTGGTATGGTCTTTAAGTGCACATTCTCTATAGTTAACTTGCTTTGCTTATCGATATTATAACGTTGGCATGCTCTTCAAGCACAGATTCTGAATATATAACATGTTTTGTTTATTGATATCATAATTCTGAAATGCTCTTCAAGATCTAGACAGGGATAATGAAGAATAATTGTGTACAGTGACGCACAATGCATTGCCATTCTTTAAACTGAATACTTGATTGTTTCTTTTATAATTAACTTTTACTCATTTATTTTAGAAATTTTTTCTTGTTTACAACATATTAGGGTATCATGATCTGGAATGTCCTACGATGCTCTCGTCGAGAGCACATTCGAAAAATTCTTACCTTGTTTAGGAAGAGGTGATGATAGGTGCCTTTTGTTGGCTCTTTCATTTCCTTATCACCTGCATTAAATAGCTACAATATATTTACTTTTCCATTATCTCTGAGATATTAACTTAAGATACATGTGGAAACTCTTTGCTTAACCACTGTTTTAGAATCTACACTTTGGTGAGACAGTTAGATATCAGCCAGAAGAATGGTAAGATCATGCCGACTTAAATTCAGTGATATTCAGTGCTGATAACGCTCTACAAGTTCTGGTTAGTCAGTTCGCCATTTTCAATCGTCCTGCACGCCAATGTACTTCAACGTATTCATATGCTGTGAAGTAACCTTGAAGAGTTTGTGAATTATCTAGTATTTAGAGACTGTTTACTACATCATATTCGACTTCACTGTGTTACATGTCCAATTCGTCCATGTTAAAGGTGCAAAAAATACAAGGTTTGTTTCGTAAGGATCATATTGGATGACATTTCTACTAATAGAAGTTTGGTTTTGCAAAGAGTGATGCAGGGAGAATTCTAAATGTGAGACACTAATATGTGTCCATACATAAGGTGAATAATAAATTTATTATCAAGTACATACGTTGCATAGTGATTAACCAGAAAGATTATTCTTTTTATCCACGCTTTACTGAAGTGTGACACACCTACACGCCACCCCATTGTTTTCAAGCTCTTAGTTCAAGTGAGTATTACGTTTATGCTCAGTAAGCCATGGTTGAAAGCTAACAAGAGGATGAAGTATATTCTCTTCGCTGCTAGTTACTCTTTCACGAATTGAGGAAAGTAAAAAAAAAAAAAAGAAAGAAACTTATGCTGCTGTGCCGCTGGTCGTGTGTGACACCATCAATCACGGGAATTACTACCATTTCAGATGTAGGAGATTTTGGAGCATTGGAGCACTATTAAATGAATTTTCAGCCACTGCAGTCACCCTTAACATATGAATACATGTTTCGGAGAACTGCTTCATAGCATGGATTAGTGCTATAAGTGAGAAGCCAACACATATTTAAACATCTTGTTTTGAAACCTACTCACGTACGTATTATGTGTTCTTTTGAGGTGTGCAGACAATCAACCACTCTTTTCGCCAAATTGTATGGAGCTAAATGCTACATGGCCACTTTAGAATGGTTTATTCAAGATAGAGTGAGAGAATTTTTCATGGGCATTATATATTTCATTCTGTATATCACCAGAAAGTCAGAGTGTGCTCATAATTAGGTATGAGACTGTGTGCAGTTTTTTCAAGCACATTCAAGCTCACTTTTCAAATCTTTTGACAGTGTTGTCTGGACTACTATCCCTAAAATTTTGAGGGTAGCAGGGATATGACACAGAATATTATTTGAAACTTCTACAGAAACCATAATGCAGTTTAAGACTCGAAGGATATGAAAGGGAATTAATGGATCAGAAGAAAGTGGAGACAGAATTGTAGCTTATCCCTGAAGTTGTGTGTACAATGAGCAAGCAGTAAAAGGAACCAAGGCCGAATTTGGAAAGGGAATTAAAGATCGAGGAGATGGAATTAAGACTTTGATATTTGCCAATAACTTTGCAGTTTTGTTAGAGTCAACACACGACTTGGAAGATAGCTGAATAGAATAGATAGTGTCCTGAAAATAGATTATAAGAGGAACATAGGCAAAAGTAAAACAAGGGCACTGGAATGTAATTGTATGAAATCAGGCAATGCTGACGATATTACTTTAGAAAATGAGATACTAAAGGTGGTAGATACGTTTTGCTACTTGGGCAGTAAAGTAACTGGTGGTCACCAAAGTGATAAGGGTAAGAGGGCAGTCTGGCAATAGTAGGGAAAGCATCTCAGAAATACGATTTGTTAATACCTACCATGAATATAAGCATTAGGGTGTCTTTTTCGAAGGTATCTATAGAAGTAAAACGTGGAGGTTAAGCTTTTCAAGCAGAAGATTAGATCGGACTGGATTAGATTAGATTAGATTAGTACTTGTTCCACAGATCATGAATACGACACTTCGTAATGATGTGGAACGTGTCATGTAAGTTAAATAGAAGCTTTTGAAATGTGGTGCTACAGTAAATGAGAAGACGAATGAAGAGATATTCGATCGAACAGTGGAGAAAAGAAATGTAATGCACAACTTGACTAAAAGAATGGATCCGTTGATAGGACATATCCTCAAGCGTGAAGAAACAGTCTGTTTGATTAATGAGGGAAGTGGGGAGATAAGAATTATAAAGGCAAACCAAGATAGGATTACAGTAAGTAGGTTGAAACTGAGTGTGGGTGAAAGTAGCTAAACAAGTTAAATTACGCTGGAGAACTGCGTCGGACTAGTCTGCAGACTGAGAGTAGCTACAGCAAAAACTGTTTCTGCGCTGCTTCGTACTGCATTTACTTAGTAATTTATCCTCATACTTTTCAGTTTCTTTCGAGATTATATGAACATCTCTGATAGATATTGATAAAATGCGTCACGCAAGAAAGGAGAAAGATGGAAGGAATGTATAAGTTCTCCATATAATGAAAACGAACTTGTCAGCAATGTCATAGAAAGAAGTGTAAGTAAGAGAAGATGAATTGAGGTATAATATACTACAAGAAACATTTGAGGGAGCACGGAAAAACCTAAATGGAAAAAGGGCCCATAGGGTAGACGATATTCCGTCAGAATTATTGAGAACCGTTGGAGAACAAGGGATGACAAAACAGTTGACTTTCTGTGAAAGATACCTCGACACAAAATCAGCTGACATCAAGAAAAAAGTATAAGTTTCAAATCTAAAAAATGATCTAGCCAGAAAAATTTTGCGTGTAAGAGCTTCGTAGTCGCAGACATCTGTAAAGACTTCTTGTCTTCCATTATCTGCCCTGGTTTTGCACAGATATCACTAAATACCTTCAACCAGACAACTTACGAGGCATGGTGGGAATAGATTGAATAAAAATCTCTTTCTCATGAAACAATCTGTCACTGCAAACCATATGTAAAGCCGTGCGTTAATTCATGAGATGAGAAATTTTGATATTTCTGTTTAACATATTTCATAGATGCCTATGATTTATGTGCATTACCTTAACGCGAACTCTTACGTTAATGTTGGCTGTAAAATATGTCTCACACAGGATTACACGCAATTCGAAATGTTACTGGCTTTAACCTCTCAACACCCCATTAGTGTTATTGACTCATTACTGGTTTTCGTGAAATTACCTTTCGATCGTTTTCCCATCATCCAAATTGAAATTATAATTATGTGCCCCGTCTGGCAACTAGGTCGTAGCTCAGTCTTGAGAGTTGCTCGGTTAGACGAGTGTAGCTCGTTGAATAATGAGCAGTACAAACCGTTTTGTTTCTCAAATGAGTGGTCATAGCCTCGAAAGCGCAGTGAGGCCCCTGTCTCTTATATTTCAAATCTTCGGTATGATTCCCATCACCAGTGACAACAAAAATTCTTCATCTTGTGTCTTCAGAGTCTCATTAAAGAGATTCACCAGCTCTATCATATGTTTGATGTGGCTTATCTGTATCAGTGCCTCTGGTCTTTACAGCGGTTACTTAGTAATGCATCTAATCGTAATAAATTCGCAGGTCCATGTGACAGTGCGTTTTGTAATTGTGTTTTTTCTTTTACTGTCTGTGTTTGAGTCAGCTACAATTCTATGCAGATCTTTGTCTAGTGGACACCAAATCTTTGGTAGCATGATGGAACTGTTGCAACAGATAGATTCATTCCTCGCCATGCGAGACCACACTTACAGAACGGAAATATATCGCAAAATGCGCCATAGGGCAATTTTACTCTTCATTACAGTCCTTGTCTGTGTTGTCATGCCAATTTGCTTACTAGCAACCTATTTCTTCAAACATTGGCCACTAACTGCCATCTTTCTATGCCTACAAGGCTTCGTCACGATCTGGCGGGTCCAGTTCTTCGCCATTGTGCTGGTACTTCGGCACAGGATGGGCGTCGTCTGTGAGCAGATGCTGAGGAGCGCCCGACCGCCGGCGAGCAGCGACGCTGAACTGGAGGAGCTGGCGATGCGTGCAGGAAAGACGGGGGCGGCGGTGGCGGCGGAGGCGGATGTGCGGCGGCTGCAGCGCGCCAGGATGGCCCTCCACCGCTGCGCCCGCCTCTGCGGCCTCCACTTCGGACCCACACTGCTGCTGGCCCTCTTGGATGATTTCGTAGTCATGACCTGCTCTGCCTATTGGCTTATGGTCGCAGCTTCACAAACAGACAAGAGTGTGGAAATACTCGTCAACGTGTTAGCACTTACTAGCGCCCTGTGCCGCCAGCTGGTGGTCTGCTGGGTGTGTTCCTCTGCGGCTGAGCGCGCCGACAGAGCTGGTCTGTTGCTGTCCAGGCTGCAGCTACTACTGCGTCCAGGGCCAGCAGTGGACGTTCTTCGACTTCCGGTGGACAGACTGCGAGTTTCCGCCATGGGGTTCTGTGACATCGATCTCCAGATTTTCAGAACCACTGTAAGTGCGGCAGTCACTTACCTCGTAATACTCGTACAATTTGACAAATAGATAACTTCGTATGATCTTTGCTAGCGTGTCTCTCCTTCTATCAGTGCAATGTACGGAAGGTGTTACTGGTTGAAACATCGGCTTCAAACATAAAATTAATGTCATATTATCTATTAGTTGCTTACTAAGTATAGCATATTCTTCATTTACTTTAATGGTGTCTATTATGCAGAGAATCACGAGAATTCTAAACAATGCCCAATAAATGGATTCCTAAACATTTTGTAGCAAATAGTAATTATTTTCGTTCTACCTACAGTGTGGATAATAGATGGAGCTCTTAATTTGGTGCCGGCCGGTGTGGCCGTGCGGTTCTAGGCGCTTCAGTCTGGAACCGCGTGACCGCTATGGTCGCAGGTTCGAATCCTGCTTCGGGCATGGATGTGTGTGATGTCCTTAGGTTAGTTAGTTTAAGTAGTTCTAAGTTCTAGGGGACTGATGACCACAGATGTTAAGTCCCATAGTGCTCAGAGCCATTTGAACCATCTTAATTTGGTGCCTTCGAGACACGTGAGGTAAATACAAGAATGTATTCTCCTGTTACTGGTCCATACCATGAGGATGTAATAGAGCGCAATGATGATGATGGTTAGTGTTTTAGGGCGTACAACAACGAGGTTATCAGCGCCCGTTCCCAAAATAAATGTTGACGAGTGCAGCGAAGATCTGTTAAACAAGGATCAATTCAGAGCCGATCTTTGCGAGAATTGTGAATGTTGAAATTGCAAGATTGGACACAGCACATCAAAACAGGTAGATAAAACTAAAAATAAAATAGCAGTACAAAACAGGTAAAAATAATTAACGGTGACTGAGCGACCACTTACAAATAATGGGTGACCAAACCACTTTACAGCACATTAAGATCTCAATCCCAATATTTTGGGAAGAAGTCCAGACATCACACAAAAATGTAAAACTTTAGCGACACGCGCCTCATTATTAGTTAAAATAGAGGGCAGGTCTGGTGGGAAACTGAAATCTTCCCTCAAACCCGCATATAAAACACACTCAGTTAAAATATGTCGTATCGACAGCTGTGTCCCACATGTCTGACACGTTGGTGGCTCCTCACGACGTAGCAGAAAACCATCTGTCAACGGACAATGTCCTATTCTAAGCCGTGTAAGGGCTACTTCCTCAGCGCGTCGTTGTCGGAAGGAGGTGGTGGTGGTGGGTAGTGTTTAACGTCCCGTCGACAACGAGGTCATTAGAGACGGAGCGCAAGCTCGGGTTAGGGAAGGATTGGGAAGGAAATCGGCCGTGCCCTTTCAAAGGAACCATCCCGGCATTTGCCTGAAACGATTTAGGGAAATCACGGAAAACCTAAATCAGGATGGCCGGAGACGGGATTGAACCGTCGTCCTCCCGAATGCGAGTCCAGTGTGCTAACCACTGCGCCACCTCGCTCGGTCGGAAGGAGGTAAGCCACTGTAGGACAGAATCCTTCACCGCTAGCAACTTATTATCCCTCACTTCCAGTAGAGCTCAAGGTAATTGCTATTTCTATTTGGTCTATCACCTGTTGCTACTACAACTTACCTTCACTGAGTAGCCCATGAGACAGGTGATATCAGGTCCGATGTCTAAAGCCAAAACATAATGAAGGGTGTTTCAGGAAGAATGACCTGATTCCAAAACTAAATATTTATTAACGAAACCATACTACAAACATAGGGTGAATTGCGAAATACTCAAAAAATCTTGAAGTTTTAACTATGCTATTGCAAATGCTCTTCGTGTCCACGGACAGCAGTACGAACAACAACCCGACGACAGTTAAATACGTTATAAACTTTACTCAATGTATCTGCTTTTAGAGAAATTATGGGGGCCATTATTCTGTTCCTCAGTTCTTCTGTAACACGAGGTAAACGGAAAGATAAACACACTACCCTTCACATGTTCCCACAAGACGAAATCGCATAGGGTCAATTCTGGCGATCTCGGAGACCACTAATGCTGCGTAGTGTCTCAGGGCCCTGTGTGCCCTTCCATTGTTGTGGCAAGGTGTCATCGAGAAACTGACGTCCGTTGTTGTGCCAGTGTGGTGGAACTCCACCCTGCTAGAAAATTAAGTCATCGGAATCTCCTAGAACTTGCGAAATAATCCAATTTTGCCGCATTGGAAGAGAGCTCATTTCAGACACTGTTTCCTACAAAAACGGAGAGACCGTATGTGGTGTCACCGCCAGACACCACACTTGCTAGGTGGTAGCCTTTAAATCGACCGCGGTCCGTTAGTATACGTCGGACGCGCGTGTCGCCACTATCGGTGATCGCAGACCGAGCGCCGCCACATGGCAGGTCTAGTCTAGAGAGACTCCCTAGCACTCGCCCCAGTTGTACAGCCGACTTTGCTAGCGATGGTTCACTGACTACATACGCTCTCATTTGCAGAGACGACAGTTTAGCATAGCCTTCAGCTACGTCATTTGCTACGACCGAGCAAGGCGCCATATTTAGTTACTATGTCCTCTGAACAGATGTACCGTCAAGAGCGACGTTCATCATTAATGGATTAAAATTAAGTATCAAACTAATTACGTCCGCTTTCTGAATTCTCATTCCTTGTCATGTTCCAGACCTCACGTCAGTATAGTTCTTCCCTCCTCACGCCAGCCTGCGTGAGCTAAAACGCGTGCATTTCGCCCTCCTCTAGTAACACGGTGTTGGCTCTTCTGCCAACACAACACCGTAGACGTTTTAGCGAGAGATTCCACAAGAAACGATCACTTTAGGTGTTTCTCTTTTAGGCTCTGCAATGTCATGAGGATTCTGTAGTCCCCATACGCGCAAGATACGTCACTTTACTTTACCGCTAACTTGAAATGTTGCTTCATCACTTAAAATTAACCATAGTAAAAAGTGTCGCCTTCCATGTCCTCAAGCAGAGCAATGTTGAACTCAGTCAAGCCACTTTTTCACCAACCTGAAGAGTTTGCGCTAATTGTAATCTAAACATATTTTATGGACGAGACGATGCTTTAACATTCGTCATTGTGTCTAAGAGTCACTGTGAGCCCTCTCTTTGCGTGGCGAGTAGACTTTCGTAGATTCCGCTCAAACGTTTGCCGGATTCGTTCATAATGTCGTCAGAAGTGCAAGGTCTACCTGGACTCTTGCCTTTTCACTAGCTTCCTGTCTCCTGAAAATGGCGATACTAACGACGAATGTTTTCGGGTGCAGGCAGATCAATGCCAAAAGGTCGACGAAAAGCATACTGGACTGATATGACAGTCTCGCTCGTTGCAAACTTCAGCACACGAAGCGCCTTCTGTTGAGAGGACGCCATCTTACTTCTCATCGACTATAAACTTAGGAAAGGCTTTTTGACTGACATATAAGGGCGATTTTATGAAATTCTAGGCCACGTCCATTCAAACAACACGCATATCCTCGCCTGTGCGCCACATGTTTCGTAATTATTATCATCCTAAATCAGGTTATTCTTTCTGAAACACCCCGCCTTATATAGGACACGTGCTGTTTATGCATTAGATTCAGCCTGGCGGGAGATAAATGTGAACAGTGATTTTGCGACACTGGCAGATATTATTTATGTAAGACACTATTTGATGTTACCTTGTTTCCTCTGGTCATTTCTTCTAAGGAAAAATACGTTGCATTTACAAATTTATTGGTTGACTGAAAAACTTGACCACAAATTGTAATACACGACTAATACATACCTGGAGGAAAAGGAAGTGATATCAGAGGAAGTGGCTCACTGACACCACTAAACAAGAAACGTTGTCGTAAACTACCATTAAGAAGTTTGTAACACTGTAGTTCCGTGAAAGAGGAGAAAATAGACACAATCACTGAGGAGCTGTTGCCGCCTGGAAATACACAACTGTTATGTGGAGTTGCACTGTACGACGTAAACCCCCACTGTAACATAACAGAGCCGACGTAAGTAGTTGTTTATCACCTATAAACCAGAGCTGATAACGAAGTCTAAAAGTAAATAAAAAAAAAGTTCAATTTGCTTCCCACTCATCTAATTTATCATGTCTTACACACCACAGATAATTACTATAAATTAATTAATGAGTTGTGTTTATACCTAGTGACCAAAGTTTTTATTTAGGACCAAAGAAAGATTTTCTGTTAAAGGAAACTTACAAATAATATTTATGTTATCTTACAGTCCAACTGTGCAGGAATACTAAAATGTTGTGACCCTCCTTTTATTAGTTACGGTATCTATATTTCCTTTTTAATAGTACTTATCAATAATATCACATATTACGCAGCAGATGTAAAGAGAAGAATCACAATGACTCACAGGAACTTATGTACACATCTGTATTGCATTCCGAGACATACATGAAACACTTAACACATTAAACCAGTTGCTGCGTCAATACAGTATGAAGCATCATTTTACTGAAGTAGGAATTAGGAAACTACATTATACAATAACATATTACACAGGAACCTACTTTCTTATGACATAAAGTAATAGGTAATAAGACAGAAAACATATTTTAAATTGATCCTCCATCTGAGAGCGTCATATTTAGAAACATGTTAAACACAGACTGGAGCTTAGAAGGCCATGCAATATGCTGACATTTCAGGTTTCGTCTCAGGCAGACACACACACGTTTGAACAGAATTGAATGTTTTTGTATCTTTGTGGGGCCCTCATGAACCGCCAGATGAGTCACCCATCACTGTCAGTGGCAAATCAAAGTACTTAACGCATCAAATACGCACGAGGTCACACCTCCAGCTGTGGCAAGTGGAGGCGATGGTAGAGTAGTAGCAGCAGCAACGACGGCGATATA
Source organism: Schistocerca americana (assembly GCF_021461395.2). Classification (NCBI taxonomy): domain Eukaryota; kingdom Metazoa; phylum Arthropoda; class Insecta; order Orthoptera; family Acrididae; genus Schistocerca; species Schistocerca americana. The sequence goes on along the minus strand of NC_060119.1, from coordinate 155,609,139 downwards.
AGTTCATCATGTCTCCTCCTCTCTCCTCAGCCTAGCCCTTATCTTGGAAGTGGGCTAGTCAGAGAGCTCCTATCACAAAATATTTGTATTTAGACCTCCAGATCACAGCACAGTATTTTAAGGGTTTTCAAACTGACACAGTCAGCCAGTATGTTTGCTAGTGTCTTGTTCTCTGTACATCCAACTTGGAGCCAAGACCTGACCATAGCTCGATCTTTATACCAAAGTAAAAGTTTCAAATTGAAGAAACCAAAACTGGTTTGTAGTATTTATCAAAATTCATAAAGAATTGGTATGTAACAGTGCAAAACACACACGATTCCATCATAGACAACTCCAGTTTCTTGGAAATAGGCTAATAGAGGAGCTACTATGCTAACATACTCGCGTATATTGGGACCTCCCAATCGTAATAAATGATCTGTCGGCCATTGATGAGTAACTGCCTTTCGTAATGTATCTCAGAGTCGTCATATTGTCACCATTCACTGCGGTCTAACAGTGCATCTTAGCAGAACAGAAACACGTATACACTAAATTTTCCAATCACTGCCCAGTGTTTTGACGGCCATTAAGACAAAACAGTCAGTATGTATATCAAATTCAGCCATCTTGTTCTCTGTCCCCCATACGGCGTCATCTTAAGTTCGATGGACTTGGTGCAAAACACTATGGACTCTCAAATTAAGCGTCAGAACCTTATTTCCTCGTGTGGCTGACGTATATTGCCATGCCGTTAAAACTAATGCTAACATTTATTTCATCGAACTGTGAAGTAGTTTTCACTATGTGACAGTCATTACCAAGTGTACGTTAATCTGTAAGTTAGATCAGCAGTGACAACAGCAACGACAATTTAAATTTGGAAATAACATTGTGAAACCTAAGTTAATCGTTCAGCGTGACTCGTACCAAGTGGTGTACTAACACTGAACTTTAGTCGTAGGCAAATGCACCTAATCGATAGGTTACAATAGTAGTGCCAACAAGCAAACCCTCTTAGTATTTTATTACTTTACAATAACAGTACAGACATTTTAGAAATGTAAATAATGCTATCATACATAAAAGTGAAGTTTCAATTATGAGTTTCACCAAATAGGATATGGGTATCGACCTAAATCGTCATCAAGTATAGCTTAACCGATCAGCTATAGCTGTAATGCCAAAAAGAAAGCAACTTATTTATTGTACTGTTGTAGATTAAATCTTTACATATTTTGATAAATAATACAGAGAATTTTCATTTTCCTTAAAGAGATATTTTATTTTGGGGCAAAAATCGAATTTCTATCAGAGAAGGAACTTTCTGCTCTATCCAAACTTGTCCATTATCGTCTCTGAAGGAGGCAAACACAGCTGCTGCCAGTTTTATTTAAGTTTTATGAAGCTAACATATCTTATTTGGTGTCTTTGTTAAATATACTTGTGTACTAGAAAAATATGCTGCTTATGTGGTACACTACATTAAATATCTCTCCAAACCATATTATTTTTTGTGTGCTTTATTGTGCTAAGGTGTCGAATAATGTAACGTCGGAGGATTAACATGCCATCAATCTTGGTATTATTTAGTAGTTTATTGTGACAGGGAAAAGAGATTCAGTATCGGAACTTTATTAGAAAGTCTTTGTACCCCAGTCTCCATCGGTAAATATCACAGTCATTGTCGTAAATTCTTTGTTGTGGCACAATTGGAACATAATGTAAAAATCACTCAGTCTCAGGCCACAAGTGGCCCATCTGGACCATCCGGCTGCCGTATCATCCTCAGCTGAGGATGCGGATAGAAAGGACATGTGGTCAGCATACCGCTCTCCCGGTCGTTATGATGGTTTTCTTTCACCGGAGCCGCTACTATTCGGTCGAGTAGCTCCTCAATTGGCATCACGAGGCTGAGTGCACCCCGAAAAAATGGTAACAGTGCAGTGTCAGCATGTCATTTTAGGCTGATTATCACACTTCATTTCCGAATCTCCACTGACAATGATGTTCCAAACCAGAGTTCTGTGGATTTGTCCCATGTGAATACATATTATGAGGTAGGCTTCCATTATGTGAGGACATGCTTTCATTCGAGCGCTTACAGCTATAATCGTGATTAAGTTGTACTTCTCAACGAGTTTTCTTCCTCTTCCATGTTCGTTTCTGTGCTCCCTCTTTAATGTCGACAGGTCGATAAACCATTATCTTCCTCCTTTGTCATTTTGTTCGCAATCTTTAACTGAATGTTGTGACCAGATACTTATACTGTTACGAATGTACAGGTGGTCAGCATACGCCATTATCCTCTGCTCATTCAGTTCGATAGTGTCGTTGTATGGAACTCATCTGACTTCACAAAGTGCAGTTCTACGCGCATCAAATTGTTTAAAACCTTTCATCTAAGGTTCATGGACAAATTGTCCAGTCTCCCACGGACGGGTGTACTTCTTCTTGTCCAAGATTATTTTTGTACCTTTATAAAGCTTCTGTTTTCCTGTTGCATTGTCAATAATTATTAAGTCAGATAATAAGTCTTTGGAACTTCAGTCCTGTAGTTCATTTAAGTAATTAATATTTCTTACAGGTAAGTCATTATAAACTATTCAGTTGCCATTAACAGAACTTCCGACATCCTACACAGCAACTGCGATTTACACTTTTGGTCCTTCCCACATTTAACTTGATTGGTGACTCTATTGTGTCTCAATTACTTATTAGTGTACTCAAACGTTTGCAACAACTGTAAATGAGCTAGTAAAATCGGAAAAGTGATTGTGCTTAAGGAAATAAGTATTTTTCATAAATGTTAGTCGACATTTGCCACAGGACGTAACTTCCCAGATTTCGCAAGTAACTCTGCATGGGGGCTTAATTAAAAAGAAAAGACTAATATTAAATAATAAATGCAATAATTTTACTAGCTGTGTAACCGGTTACGAACTCGTAACTGGTTGGCCCTGACTATTATTAGCACGCAATCTGACTGCACAAAATAAAAATAAAGAATGACAAGGAATTCCCATTAACACAATTGATTAGTTAAGTCCCCTGCAACTATAAAAGCTACGAAACAACAAAGCAAAGTGTAACTGTTCTGTGTGTGGTAGTGTGACTCAACATAAATGTATCTGGCTCGGTTCTTTCTCAATACGACAAAATATTTTAAACACTATTACCAATGAATTAATTGAAAAACCAGAGCTACTATAATTGCATATAGAAACCAGAATTATAAGTCTAATAAATGAACACGATCAAGATGCTTTGTTGACTGTTCCTGTGAACAAGAGGGATTGTTATTAAAGAAAACTGTAATACTTTTCTACCTCATTATATACTGACGAAAATATTCCATTACACCAGCATCATAAATCAAAAGCCCATCTTCTTTCTCAAATGTATTCTGACAATTGCATCTTCTTCCATCTACATATTACACCAACCGAACAGTACAACATTTCAGTCAACACTCAGATCGTCTACTCTCTTGCCCAACAGAACAACGACTGCTCTCGAAATTCTCTGAACTACTACTGCGCCCAGTGGAGGCGGCGGAATAATAATCTTTGGCGCAATCTCTGGCGCTGTGACTCAGTGTAGCCACCGCCACCTTTCATATGACCCTCCTCCACGGGCAGGAATTTGGTGGTATTTTTGCCAGCATTGATGGTGAAAATACCACCAAATTAGTCCAAAAAACACATAAAAAAATAAAAGATTATATTAATAAGTAAATATGACATAACTAAATAAATTTTGGCTTTACACTGACCCTTCAGTATTCTAATATATAAAAATATGGTTAAGGAATACAAATGCTCACAAACATATGATTTTACATATTCTCAGAGTAGTTAAACAGTTCAATCAATGGCACCAGCAATGACTAATAGGTGCAGATAAGAGTCTCATAACATTTCATAAACAGTAAATACACAATAAATCAGTTTACACAAATATTCACATAAAATCTTTTCAGTAGTTCTATAAACAATTAGCACTCCTCAGTGTAGTTGACAGTTCCAACAGTAGCACCCAGTAATGGTCAACAGGTGCAAATAGCAGTCCCAAAACATTTCATCAGCAGTATTTGAACAGCTCCAACAGTGGCACCCAGCAATGTTGGACAGGTGCAGAAAGCAACAAGTTTCATCATCTCAGTAGTAGCAGTTCCAACAGTGGCACTGAGCAATGGCGAACAGATGCAGGCAGGAATGAGTGACGTCACATCAGTAGTAGCAGTTCCAACACTGGCACCCAGCAATGGCGAGCAGGTGCAGGCAACAACATGTGACATCTCATCAGCGGTTGAGCAGTTGTAACAGTGGCACCCAGCACTGATGAACAAGTGCAGGTAACAGTCCATATTATTAACCAGCAATAATTAAACAGTCCATCACCTTTCATCAGCAGAAATTAAACAGTTCATCACATTGCATCAGCAGAAATTGAACAGTCCATCACATTTCACCAGCAGAAATTAAACAGTCCATCAAATTTCATCAGCAGAAATTAAACAGTTCATCACATTTCGTCAGCAGAAATTAAACATTTCCAAATGGCACCGAGCAATGATAATAGGTGTAAACACGAACAACAGTTTTAATGTACACACAGTTGCTTTTACAAAATTATTATCAATGCTCTTACACTAAACATACAAATTATAATAAACGCACAAATGATATCAGATAATTATCATATTGATTATTATAAATACACAAATATCAGTAAACCTATAATATTTGTGGTGTCAGTGCAAGCAACAACAAATAAGTAAAATAGTATTTAAGAGGTAGGCCAGTACCAATTATTTGGTATTAGGAAAGGAAAGAAAAACGCAGAAAACACACTCACTCATCTTTCATACACATACTAAGTAGTATTGTGTAATTGAATAGTGTTAACTGCGTAAATGCAATTCTGTCCAAATTAGTAGTGGCAGCAGTGTATAATAGTCATTATTAGTCAGTCAACATCATAGTCATCATGTCAAGACCAATGTTTGCCAAGCCACACCAAAATATACGGTTGCTAAACAGCTGTTAGTGCCACTGTTGGAACTGCTACTACTGAGATGATGTAACTTGTTGCTTTCTGCACCTGTTCAACATTGCTGGGTGCCACTGTTGGAGCTGTTCAAATACTGCTGGTATATATATATATATATATATATATATATATATATATATATATATATATATATATGCTGCTTGTTGATTTAAAAATGTGTGTGTGTAGACAATCTTCCTTCCGCTGGAGTGTTCAAGTCTGCCACCTTCATCCTTCTTGTTCTATATGAACTAACAACAAAAAATATATGCTTCTCACTTACCTTACCTCTTATCCATCAAAACTCCAATAATCATCAGCATCACACAATCTCTTCAATAATACCTCTTCAATACGTTGATACATGTAAACCGTATCACCAATATCATTTCACTTCCATAACAACTCTTTCCTCTAGTCAGTCTCCTCGAGCAAGTACAGATAAAATCCTAGTGCAAATTTCAATTCATCATCCCATACAATCCGAACACACAATGTCCACACACAACCCAACCTCTGTGTAATCCACCTGAGCCAAATCTTCTACTCATTATGAATTATAAAATATACTTTGGATAGCTTGCCCATCATAAAATAAAATAAATGCATACATGACTTGTAACAGCCTTCAGTTTGAATGACTTTTAGTAAATAGGTGTGAGTATACAGTGTTAATGATCACATAAGAATTTGAATGAATAAATCGTAATATTTCACAGTATGTACACCACTTCAAGAATCATGGCAAAACAGAAGCAAACATGTGGAGAACTTCTTTGTGTCAACTGCCACTTGTTATTTCAATTACTCACGAAGAATGCAGTGTTGTTGTTGTGGTCTTCAGTCCTGAGACTGGTTTGATGCAGCTCTCCATGCTAATCTATCCTATGGAAGCTCCTTCATCTCCCAGTACCTACTCCAACCTACATCCTTCTGAATCTGCTTAGTGTATTCATCTCTTGGTATCCCTCTACAATTTATACCCTCCACGCTGCCCTCCAATGCTAAATTTGTGATCCCTTGATACCTCAGGACATGTCCTACCAACCGATTCCTTCTTCTTGTCATGCTATGCCACAAACTTCTCTTCTCCCCAATCCTATTCAATAACTTCCCAATAGTTACGTGATCTACCCACCTAATCTTCAACATTCTTCTGTAGCACCACATTTCGAAAGCTTCTATTCTCTTCTTGTCCAAACTATGTATTGTCCATGTTTCACTTCCATACATGGCTACACTCCATACAAATACTTTCAGAAACGACTTCCTGACACTTAAGTCTATACTCGATGATAACAAATTTCTCTTATTCAGAAACGCTTTCCTTGCCATTGCCAGTCTACATTTTATATCCTCTCTACTTCGACCATCATCAGTTATTTTGCTCCCCAAATAGCAAAACTCCTTTACTACTTTAAGTGACTCATTTTCTAATCTAATTCCCTCAGCATCACCCGACTTAATTCGACTACATTCCAAGTCAATAGTCTAAAGCTAGTGTTGGTATTTCATGTCGTCAGCTTCCTTTCTATAATAATGAATTTATACAGCTTCCACAAAAACTCCAATTCATGTGACTTCAATGAAGTTTAAGTACCCATGTCGTTCGTAGAATTATAGCAGTTCATTTTCTTATCTTAAAATGTAAAGCACTGAGTGTAAGCAAACCATGCAATACCGAGTTAATATACCAGTAGAGAACAGGATGTCAACAAGCTGATGCAGCACAATCCCTACAATGAGGCTCTGCCAAGGGAACAATCTATAATTAATACCATAGTGTAACCTAAACTCTATGTTCATACACAGTATTTAAGCTTTTCTATATACTAAATTAAAGAGTAGTTATGACAACCAAACAGAAATGTGTAAATATGCAATCCATACGCAAAGGAGCAAGTATATATCTAATGTAATAAATAAGTCATTAGCATCATATCAGCATAAGCAAATAAACGTTCATATGTAATCTTAAGAAGTAAACATGAAGGCGCAAGCAGATAAATCACAAAATATAACCTACATACATAGCCATATCAGCACAACTAATCAGGTGACAAATTTAATTTAAATAAACAGGCACAGCAGGCACATAATGAAAAATATGACATCAGTGAATAAGCATAGCAGCCAAGCGATGCATAATACACACAAGTAACAACCCTGTTCATTAGTAAAACATTGTCAAAGTGTGCAAATGTACGCAAGCATGTCGCTACACAAGTAAAAATCACGTAATCCCGAGCAGCAAATTACGTATAAAGTACATACCTAAGTAGAAATAGGTTAGCTGAAAAAGAAACTCAATTAATAGATACCTTTTTAGCTTATTACTTTCTTCCTCGAAATTACATTCTTCCTGAAATTTTCTCGACAGCAAGTCTTCTTAATGTCGGACATGCAGAGAATTTACCTGTAGTTCTTAAAGATTTTATGCAACTGTATCCTGGAAAAACTGAACATTAATAACATGATAAGTTATTAAGTCACTACAGCCTTATACTGAATTTAACTGGAGAAGTTAGACTGTGTATTTGTTTACAGCTGTCAGTGCATTTGCACTGAGCGCTCGATCAGCTGTAGGTAGGCGTGACGTAGGAAGTAATTGTTTGCAGTCAACGGTTCCTTTGTGCGGCGCGCGGACTGATTGTCGCTTTGTGTATGTGCTGCCGCTAGAACACGGCGTGGTATCCCTGTGTTCACTGCGTGTTTACGTGTAACTGTTAATTTTCTCAAAAGTATGTCATTCCACAAACTCTCGATATATGATGTATTCCCTTAGAGCGCCGTGATTTAAGAGTTTCTACTTCAACAGTGTTATCATGAATAATTTTGCGAACTCTATATGGACCATTATAAAGCAGAAAAAATTTGCGACACAAGCCTATTCCTTTGTGAGACAAACGATGAGACTTAATTAACTCCTTTTGACCAACTGACAAAGTTTTTAAACGACAAGGAGGTTTAGATGATTTCTCTCCTCTAGCAGCCACAGATGCAATATTTTGTAGAGTCAGGTTGACATCTTCCGAATGCCGCAGTTTGCATGTAGGTGGAAAAGGAACGATTTCAGAAATACGATTTGTCGGTGCTTTATTTTTTAATATCAATATACACGGTAAAGAAGTTGAATCATTAGGGAGTTCGTTCAGAATGTTTTGAAAAATGTGAAGATACTGATCCCACGTTCTGTGATTATGGTGACAATAAAGACGACACAATTTATTAATTTCCTTCATCCATCTACCTGACGGGTTAAATTGAGGGTGAAAACGTGAAATGAAAATTGGTTTTATCTTACGACGCCGTAGAGTACGAAGCCAAATCTTAGAGCGAAACTGTGATCCATTATCTGATATAACTTTAACAACATGACCCACTTCTTTAAGAAAATGTTTGATGAAAGCATTAGATATTGAACGAGCTGTTGCTTTGCATAAAGGTGTAAAACACACATATTTTGATGTCAATTCCAGTACTACCATAATGCACACAAACCATTAGTAGAATGAACCACTGGACCGAACAAATCGACTGCAGCCATTTCTTTTAATCTCGCTGGAATGATAGGAAACAACGGTGCTCTGTGAGAAATAGTTGGCGGGTTAGCCTTTTGACATAATTTTCATTTAGCAAGAATAAATCGAATACGTTTTTCCATATTACTGAAGTAGCAATTTTCTTGTAATTTATGAAAGCATTTTAGGGGACCAAAGTGTGCGTAGCTGAAATGTGTATACCAAATCAATTTATTAAACCACTCATCAGGAATGCCAACTAACCAATGAGAGTTGTCAACCGATTTTTGTTTAAAAACAATATCATTACGAACTAAATAATACTGTCTAATTGCTACGCTGTCCTTTCTCCTGCAGTTCTTCTGAATGTCCTTCCAGATTGGAGCCTTGTTTAGCTCCTTAGCGATGTCCTGGAGCGAAGACGAAATGAAATTTTCAAACGCAACACCTTGAATATACAGCAAATAATAATTGTTTTTTTTTTTTTGCAGTCTTCCTCAACATTTTGTTTCAAACCTATTGGTGCACGTGATAAAGCATGAGCATTAAAATTAGAAGAACCCTGGGTGTAAACAATACTAAAATCAAATTCCTGTAGATACAGTGCCCATCGTGATAATCTTCCATGTGTTAATTTTGTTGACATAAGAAATTCCACAGCTCGGTGATCGGTGTAAACCTTAGTATATCTGCCATACAAAAAGATGCGAAATTTTGTGAAAGCCCAAACAACAGCCAAAACTTCAAGTTCTTGTGATCGAATAATTCTTTTCTGATTTAGAGAGAACACGACTTACAAATGCAATGGTTTTCTGTATTACAACGCCGTTTTCTTCTATCTCTTGAAATAAGTGTGCACCTAGGCCTTTTTAAGATGAGATGAGTCCGTTGCCAAACAAAAATCTTTAGATAAATCCGGGTGTGAAAGAAGTGCAGCAGCAACTACAGCATCACGAAGTTGTTAAAATTCTAATTGAGCTTCCTCATGGCAGCAACAATTAGAATACTTTCCAGAAAGTTCACATAAACTAGGTGTGGCCAAATTGTCCAATCTAACAAAGCGTCTAAGAAAATTACAGACACCAGGGAAACTATGAACATCACGTTTAGTAGTAGGAACAGCATAATTAAATAGCGTCTAGTTTCTCTGGATCAGAAAGAAACCTTCTGTTGAAATAATATGACCAAGAAATTTCACCTGAGAACGACCAAATTCAGATCTTTCCAAGTTCACTGTAATGCGAACTCTTGAAAAAATACGTACTAATGAATCCAAAATTCTGTTATGCTCACTCCAAGAACGTTTAGCAATAAGAATGTCATCAACATATGAAGTAATATTGTTACGAAGATAAACAGGTAAAATTTCATTTAAACCACGAATGAATCCTGCTGAAGATACAGTAAGTCCAAACGGTAATTTCCGAAATTGATAACAGGCACCAAAGGCTGAAAAAGCAGTGTAGTTTCTACAATCAGGATGGAGTTCAATTTGCCAAAAACTTTCACGGAGATCAATTGTGGATAAAACTTTAATTCGATGGAACTGTTGAAGGAGTACATCTAAATTTTGTGGATGGTCAGTTTCAGGAATTATGACATTATTTTTCTGTCTGGAGTCCAGAACCAAACGAATTGACCCATTCTTTTTAAGAGCGACATGTAACAGGCTGGTACAAAGACTGACTGCTGGTACAATAATGCCTTGATCTAACATGGATTGAAGTTCATTCTTAACCTTGTCTCTATAAGCGAAAGGAATAGCGTACGTTTTTCCTCAAAATGGTGTGTGTTCTTTTACTTATTATATTAAATATTGTTTTATAATATAAATATTGTAATCCTGGTATAGTTCCTGTGCGATGACTAAATTCTGTAGTATGTGAAGTCAAAATTTGGTGTAATTTCTCTCTTGCAACGTCGTCTGTCACTTGAGCTTTGTTAACCTTTTCATTAATAAATTCTTCGCTATTAATCATATCATCCATTGAGTCTCTGTATCTATTGTCGTTGTCATGAAAGAACACATTGTCGTCATAATACTCAGCGGAAACATCAGAAGTAGCAAACTTTAAACAATTTGTGTCTGATTAAGATTTCTTTACACACTAGAAAAATTTCGAACTTCTCGGCGTTCCGGCAACAGTCAAGTTCACACTTCCTTCCTTAAAGTTTAAAATTGCATTATATGTGTTAAGAAACATCATACCTAATAGAATTTGCGTAACGAGTAATGGAACAATAATAAAATTAGCAGAAAATTCATATTCTTGACAACTGAAATTTAAGTTCGTCTGTTGCTTGACTTCCGCACTTTTTCCAGAAATAGCTTCGCGAATTGTGGTTTTAGAAACAGGTAACACAGGTCAAGCAATAGTTCTTACACATATACGAAAAACCGATTCACTATTAACATTCAATGGGCTCCCAGATTCGAAAACCGCAGTGAACTTATTCTTACTCACACATACTTCAATAACAGGATGTAAAAATGCGTCTACATTATTTTCCTTTTCGTCTAGCAAAATATCTCTCATGTCTTCCAAGCCTACATAGTGTAAAGTCGTAGTGTCATTACTTTCTGAATAGTCTTTATTGCTGCCAGAAGCCGAAGCTACAAGTCATTGTCGATTGTTTGTGTCACGTCTTTGATTATTCGTGTCACTTCAAGGATCAATTTCTACGATTTGCACTTGTCTCTCTGAATTTCCGTCACGCGGAGGATGCCAATTAGGTCCTTCCTGTCTGTTAGATGTAAATTCATGGTTGTGTCTGTTACTAATATTTCTATTTTCATGGCTATCTGCATGAGTACTTCTTGTGTAGTTTCGACTGTCACTTCTGAAATTACTTATATCTACTACCCTGTTTATTTCTGTAGTAAGAATTTCTATTAATACATGAATAATTTCTGCCTTGATGATACCGATTACTGTTTCCGTATGATTGATCATTCCGGTAAGAATTTCTGTTATTTTAAGTGTCTGTGTAATTTCTGTCAGAACGTCTGTTATTGTCATAAGGCTGGTATCTATTGTCCTGTCTCTTTCGTCTGCCATTTCCAAAATTATCGTTATAACGTCCGTTCCATCATTATCCATTTACTCTGAAAATCTATTGTGATTACCGTTACTGAAAAATTTACAAGAAGTTACATCGTCGTTGTCATACTCAAGTTCTTGTAGAAAAGTCTTAAAAGTTTCCGGGTAAAGCAATGTGTCTTATCGATTGTGGCAGCTTAGTTAAACAAATACGAATTAATTCAGTCGGGCTATAAGGGTTGGAAAGGAATGGATTCTTCCGAATCATTTCTTCAAAGTATTCTGCCGGCGTGCGGAACTAAGCCTTTAAAATTACGCTGCATAATAAGACTATGTTTGGCTCTGTCTTGCGCGTTTTCGGACAAATATGTCGATAGAAATGCATGATAAAAATTATTCAAATTATTACAATCTCTAATAAGTACGCCGGTTCGTTTTCTAAATATCCACACAAAAATTCCAGTTTGTGACTTAGTGGCCAATTTGGCGGAAGTGCGTACATAAATTGATCTAACCATGAACATGGATGTATGTCATTATTAGAATTGCGAAAGACCTTAAATTTCCGAACAGTTCAAAAGTGTTTATAGTCAAAGTTTTCGCCTCGTGGTGACAAAGACGTACCGTGTCTGGCGCTCTCTTGTTGCATTTCGTAAATGAAATAAATTATTTTCTTCAAAACCCCAAGCTATCGGTGATTCTAAATTTCTTCTACTGTCTTTTCCCACTATTTCGCTTCCAATTTGTTTAACTTGCTTTTGTAAAGCCTCAAATTCCCTTTTAATGTGTTCATTAAATTTTCCCTTATTTTCATCATGTTCATTTATATTCTGGTACTCTTCTGTTTCTGCAAATGGCAATGTAGCTGTATCATCTGAATTTCTGTCCTCATTTAAACTAAGACTTGTCAATTTATCTGAAATCTCCTCAGCTTTTTCCGTTAAGGTACCTATTTGTTCTTTCTGTTTATTTACTTCTTCCGTAAGTGTGGCAACTGGGGTTTCAGTATTGACACATTTAGTAGTTAACAGTTCATGTTGTTTTGTTAGGTTAATTATTCTGTCATTTTATACAGGTTCCTCGATTCTTTTAAATATTTCTTCCTTATCGTGTGCACGTTGTAAATTTAACTCTGAAAATTTTTGTAGTAACACGCTGTCTCTTTCTTCCTGTTCTCTATCCTGTTCCTTTTGTCTATTTTCTGTTGAAATTAATCTATTATTGTGAGCATTCAAAATCGCTTGTACTTCTTCTCTAATTTCTTTCTTTAATTCATCTTTCATGTTTTCAAAACATGTCCCTGTTTGTGAGTCTAACCGTGTTGCCATTGTTCCCATCTCTATTTTAAATTCAGATCCTAACTGTGTTTCCATTGTCCTAGCTGTGATCCCAAATTCAACAGCCATGTTTCCATTGTTCCTATATCAGTTTTAATTGTTCCTATTTGTGATCCCAAATTTAATATTGCACTCATCAACTGCTCCATATTAACTAGTTCGAAATTCTTTTCCCATAAAACTAACTTCCTTCATCATAGCCGTAAAGCTATCTGTGTTCAGTTCTATTCTAGAATCTTCTATCGTTAATCTCGTATTCTGAAAATTTTCCGATTGTGAAAAAAATTGAACTGGTTCCGGACTATTTTCCCGGCTTATTAAATTGTTTTCTACTTCATTATTCACCACACTGTTGTCCTGTGTTGGCGAGTTCGCCATGTTAACAATGTCGCTATTCTGACTATCCATCATTATTGCCTTTTTCATCGATCATGTAATCATTTACAAAACATACAAAACTCGTCACTGTACGAAAATTACGCACAATATAACACTTCACCACCAACAATACCATTCACACTAAATGCTTCCCGAACAATTAAAACCATCACAATTGCACAAAATTGTCAAACCCGTATATGACAAATCAAAAAGTAAATTCTACAAAAATACCATTAGAAGAATGACAAGACAACTACAAATGTTCTATTACAAAATCTACACATGCAATATAGACTACAATTATTAAACTACAAATTACTACAACAATACTACTGTCTACTATTTTTACTATCAAAAGAAATCCAAGGGACGATCCGAAGCAGCGGTCGCCACGTGCATGGGGGCTTAATTAAAAATAAAAGACTAATATTAATGAATAAACGGAGTAATTTTACTAGCTATGTGACCGGTTACGAAGTCTCGTGCCTGATTGGCCCTGACTGTTATTAGCACGCAATCTGACTGCATGAAATAAAAATAAAGAATGACAAGGAATTTCCATTAACACAATTGATTAGCAAAAAACATACTATAAAAGCTACGAAACAACAAAGCACAAGTGTAACTGTCCTGTGTGTGGTAGTGTTACTCAACATAAATGTATCTGGCTCAAATCTTTCTCAATACAACAAAATATTTTAAACGCCATTTACAATGAACTAACTGAAGAAACCAGAAATACTATAATTGCACATAGAAACCAGAATTACAAGTCTAATAAATGAACACGAGCCAGATGCTTTGTTAACTGTACCTGTCAGCAAGAGGGATTGTTATTAAAGAAAACTAATTAACTTTTTTTCTCATTATATATTGATGAAAATATTTCATTACACCATCATCATAAATCAAAAGCCCATCTCCTTTCTCAAATATATTCTATCAACTGCATCTTCTTCCATCTATATATTACACCAACCGAACAGTGCAACATTTCAGTCAACACTCAGATCGTCTACTCTCTCGACCAACAGAACAACGGCTGCTCTCGACATCCTCTGAACTACTACTGCGCCCAGTGGAGGCGGCGTAATAATAATCTTTGGCGCAATATCTGGCGCTGTGACTCAGTGTAGCCACCTTTCAACTCATAGAGCCTGAATTGCAATATTTGTATCATGAATTACATTTTAAACATCTGTCGTTGAAAAACCAGTTAGTGATAAAGTCTGCTCCATTCAGTACCAATAAATTAAAGAATAATAGTTTTATTATGAAATAAATGAAGAGGAATCTAATTTGTTTAGGAACACATCTGCATTATGATATTTGTAATTTATATTTTCCCTGTCTGTCTATCCAAAACGCTTATTAAAGTTCTTAACACAAAAATATAAAAATTGCTTTTTCACAAACGTAAAAATAGCTAACATATACCTGTATTATATATTGGATCAAGCAAAGTAGTACAGTAGTCTGTCATGAGAACTAACAATATCTCACACCGCTTGTAACTAAAAGCAATCCGTTTCCACTGACTCAGTTAGTCGAAGTATGAGTTTCATTTCAGTTATTTACTTTGAAAAGGTCTCCCTAGATACTACATTTCCCAATGAATCCTCCCTATACAAAGTATTTTCTTATATTAGTTGTCTCTGAGATATAATTGTTTCTAGGCATGTTGAACACACACACATACACACACACACACACACACACACACACACACAAATGTCCACACACTAGTAACTTTGGAATATACTTTGTCACTAACTTCCAATTCCCTTAACCTAACATCCTATGTTACATTTTACTTATAGAATCGCTGTAATACCTTTTATACCATTTAGATTTCGATCTGGTGGTTATTTGGGGTATTTTTCTATCCATTTTACAATGTGAATCGTAGCTCGTGTCAAGTTTAAGAATTTCATTTTTTTCATTTCCTTGAGACCTGGAAGCTGTTGATGAAATCTTCTGCCAGCTCCTATATCGTCACAGAGTTGCTGCAGTGTGTTGATAATTAGATTATTTACACCGTTCATGTCCTGTACAGTGTGCCTGTTAGTTCTCTGTACCCATTAAGTAGCCACTAAGAGAAGGAATCACACTTATAGCATCTTAGGGGTATGGTAAACAGCTCAGTAGGTACCTCACAAGAGAAGGGCCAAGATCTAGAGCTCCAGACGAAAAGGTGGAGGTTCTGGATTCAGTGGAGACGACACATATTAACACACGAAGGTCGATGTTACTGGAGAATGTTGTTAAGCTAAACAGCTGTATTTACCTGCCACAAAACAATAAACACACATTTCAATTAA
Source organism: Schistocerca americana (assembly GCF_021461395.2). NCBI lineage: Eukaryota > Metazoa > Arthropoda > Insecta > Orthoptera > Acrididae > Schistocerca > Schistocerca americana. The sequence goes on along the minus strand of NC_060119.1, from coordinate 155,593,501 downwards.
AATGTTCAAAATTATAATTCTTTTGGTATGTTGAATCGTAAGTGTACATTTTTCACAGTAAAACACAATGTACACTACGTGATCAAAAGTATCCGGACACCCCCAACAACATACGTTTTTCATACTAGGTGCATTGTGCTGCCACCTACTGCCAGGTATTCCAAATCAGCGACCTGAGTAGTCATTAGACATCGTGAGAGAGCAGAATGTGATGTTGGCATTTTTGAGACCAATTTGGACTTGTTTTATCCAGACTTCTGGTTTCTACACATCTGCGTCCACATGATTACCCTGCTATTCACAATAAAGTGCCTGGCAGAGGGTTCAATGAACCGCCTTCAAGATGTCTCTCTACCGTTCCAGTCTCGAGCGGCGCTCGGGAAAAACGAGCACTTAAATTTTTCTGTGCGAGCCCTGATTTCTCCTATTTTATCGTGATGATCATTTCTCCTTATGTAGGTGGGTGCCAAAAGAATGTCTTCGGCATCGGAGGGGAAAACTGGTGACTGAAATTTCGTAAGAAGATCCAGTCGCAACGAAAAACGACTGTGCTTTATTGATTGCCACCACAATTCACGTATCATATCTGTGGCACTGTCTCCTGTATTTCACGGTAATACAAAACGAGTTGCCCTTCCTTGAACTTTTTCGATGTCATCCGTCAGTCCCACCTGATGCGGATCCCACACCGTACAGCAATACTCCAGAATTGGGCGGACAAGCGTGGTGTAAGCAGTCTCTTTAGTAGACCTGTTGCACCTTCTAAGCGTTCTGCCAACGAATCGCAGTCTTTGGTTTGCTCCATCCACAACGTTGTATATGTGATCGTTCCCATTTAGGCTATTTGTAATTGTAATCCGTAAGTATTTGATTGAATCTACAGTCTTCAGATTTGTGTGATAAACGAAATTTAGCGGATTTCTTTTAGTACACATGTGAAAAACTTCAGTTTTCTTTATTCATGGTCAATAGTCACTTTTCACACAATACATATATCTTACATAAATCGGTTTGCAATTCGTTTTGGTCAGCTGATGACTTAACAAAATTGAAAATGACAGCATCATGTGCAAAAAGTCTAAGAGTGCTACTCAGATTGTGTCTCCTATGTCGTTAATATAGATAATGAACAACAGAGGGCCTATAACACTTCGTTGGAGAACGCCAGATATTACTTCTGTTTTACTCGGTGACTTTCCATCTGTTACTACGAACTGCGACCTTTCTGACAGGAACTCACGAATCCAGTCGCACAAGTGAGGCGATATTCCATTGGCAAGCAGTTTCGTTGGAAGACGCTTGAGACGAACGGTGTTGAAAGCCTTCTGGAAACCTAAAAATTTGGAATGAATTTAACATCCCCTGCCGATAGCACTCATTACTTCATGAGTATAAAGAGCTAGCTGTGTTTCACAAGAACGATGTTTTCTGAATCCGTGCTGACTATGTCTCAATAAACCGTTTTCTTCGAGGCAATTCATACTGTTCGAACGCAGTATCTGTTCCAAAACCCTAGTTCATATCGACGTTAATGATATGGGCCTGCAATCCAGCAGATTATTCCTATTTCCCTTTTTGGGTATCCGTGTGACTTGAGCAACTTTCCAGTCTTTAGGTACGGATCTTCCTGTGGGCGGGCGGATGTATATAATTGCTAAATAAGGAGCTGTTCTGTAGGTATATCAACATTTTCTTTGTTAGTAGGCTGTCGTCTAGTCTCGTGATGTGACCGTAGAATTTCATTTGTCGTTATCGGAAATCGGTTTCGATCTTAGAATATTTTTCTATTACTGTGTGTGATTTTAGACGATATCCTTCATCTGTGAGTTTTGGCCAAGGATTTTTTGGATGATTTTTCTTTCAACTTTCTTGATATTCTCGAGGTCCCCTTTGTAAATGAGGTATAAGGTTTCACTGGAGTGGAGGGTTTCAGGTTTGATAACAGTCGTGTAGTGTCGAATTTCGGGTTTGATGTTCATGCATTTCCTGTTGTAGATGCCCGCGATTTTTCCGTATGCTTTCCGCATTTTGAGTTCACGTGCTTTTGTGTTATTGTTTCTGTACCTGTTGGTTCAATGATTTCACCTAAGTATTGAAAGTAGTTGATCTTGTTTATTGTGCGTATTTTGTGACCAAATTTTTTGTTTTGCCGAGTTTTGTGGCCATGAATTCGGATTTTGAGAAAGGAATTTGGAGTCCAACTTTCTGGGGACATTCTTTGAGCACATCGATCTGATGATTTGCTGTTTGTTCATCTCCGGAAAGGATCGCAAGATCGTCAGCAAAGGTGGGGCATGTGACGTTGATGTTATGCTGTTGTCTTCCTAGCCTGGTGGGTCTCCAGATGTTTCTGTTTCTCATTTATTTTTCCCATTCTTTGATGACTTCATGTAGGACGATGCTGAAAAGTAATGGGGAGAGGCCGTCGCCCTGCTGGACGCCAGTCTTGATGCAGAAGGGCTGTGAGATTTCTCCGTTGATTTAGACTTTGAAAGTTATGTCTGATAGGGTTTGTTGGATGTGTCGTCTTGTTTTAGGGTCGAGATTGCTTTCTTCGAGCATATTAAAAAGAGATCGTCGGTCCTCTGAGTCGTAGGATTTCCTGAAGTTGACGACTGTACGGTTGGTTGGGAGATTTCCTATGGCTCGTATTTTCAGTGTGAATTTCAGATTGAAAATTTGTTCGGTTCCAAATCTGTGTTGTCTAAATCCTGCTTGTTATTCACCAATTAAGGGTTCGACTTGTCATTGTGCGCGTTGTTAAGAGGAACGCGGAGATGATTTTATAAGGGACTGGAAGGAGGGAATTTCCTCTGAATTTATTCACATCAAACTTGTCTTCTTTTTGTGGAGTGGGTGGACAAGTGCACATTACCAGCCGTCTGAGAGTTTTTCACTTCCCGAGATTTCCTGAATGACCCGTGTGATTATCTGTAGTGATCGTGGATCCAGATTTTTCAGTAGTTCTGCGACGGTTCTGTCTTATCCTGACGACTTTCCGTTCTTGAGTTTTTTGACGTGGTGCTGGATTTTTTTTTTTTTTTTTTTTTGTGTCGGTGGTTCGGCATCGAGTTTTCTCTGGGATGTGCGTGGGAATCGTTCGGGTGCTTCTAGGCAGTTAAGGAGATCGGAAAAGTGATATGCCAATTCATCACAGTTTTTTTTTGTTGTTGTTGAGGGCAAGTTTTCCATTTTGAAGGTCACATTTTGTGGTGAGTAACCTTTAATTTGGTTTGCTAAAGTTCTGTAGAAATTTCTACTGTTGTTTCTGAACTTGTCCTCAACTGATTTCGGCTGTTCGGTGATATAGTTGCGTTTGGTTTTTGTGATGGTTCTGTCCGTCTGTTTGCGGATGTCGAGGAAGTGTTGTAGGGTTCCTGTCGATTTATTGCTGTTGTATTTTTGGAAGGCGAGTCGGCGATTGATGATGGCTTGATCGGTGTTGGAGTCTCACCATGGGTGTTCTGCCTTTTTTAAAAGTTGGATTAATTCTTTGGCGTTTCTGATAACTTTATTGGAGAAGTCAGTCCATTGGTTCGTCGGTTCTTTTTACCATTCTTGTGTGATGTTAGTTTCTTGAATTTTCAATGTGTCGATATTTTGGATGCAGACATTTTAGATTCGAACTCTCTTCGGAGAGAATTTGACTTTAACTCGTGTAAGGTAGTGGCCTGAGTGAATGTTTGCGCCTCATAGGACTTGAATATCGTGATTGATTCTGTAGTGGGCGTGGGAGATGGCAGCGTGGTCGATCTGGTATTGACAAAGATGCTGGATAGAGGATCGCCATGTTTTCTGTTTTTCTGGTTTTTTCCAAAAGTGGATAGATATCGATGAAGGTTTCTCGGGTCTCCAGCCGGGTGGTAGCGTTGATATCTCGGGACGTTTCGGGAAGTGTCATACTACCCATCTTCTGGCGATAGGTATCATTTTGAGGTTGAATTGCTGGCAAATGTCAGTCTGATCCTAGCAGTAGGAGTTAGTGTTTTGGTGTGCTGAATTTTTACAGATGATTTTTCTATTGGGGTTTTCTATCCAAAATTAAGCTTTGAAGTCTCCCACTAAAATTTTCACGCCGTAGTGGTGAATTTTGCTCATGGTTTCTTCGAGTGTGTCCCACAATTTTTCGACGTTTTGTGGTTTCCCTTACTTTCGATTTTGGTGGGGACATGTGCACTGATGATCGCATATTTTTTATTGGCGCTCTGAATGTGCATAGTTATAAGTTGATTGTTGATGGGTGTGATTTCTTTGACAGAGTTGAAGATGCATCTGTGTACGAGAAAAGCCGTGCTGAAGATAGGTGCGCCTTTCGCTACCTTTTGTTGGGTTTTGCTATTGAAGATTCGGTAGTGTCCGTTATGAAATGATGAGAATTTTTTGTCGGTCGATTTCTTATGTGAGATTATGTAGTTTTTCTGTTTGGGTCAATGTATTGATATTTACTGTTCCAATGCATGTTTTCTGCTTGTAGGGAAGTTTACCAGAGATCTCAGATATTCTCTGCTGTGCTAGTCTGTACTCACCAGAATCTGAAAGTCCGACTGCCATCTTTCGATGGTCAGGTTGTGTACCACCTGGGGTAAAGTTGAGTTTACTTGCACAGTTCATGTTTGCTTGTGTTTCATTGGTTTAGCCTGGATGAAACCAAGACCGGATAAGGCTAGAGGCTGTTGAAGCCTTTGGAACCAAATATTTTCAGCTGAGCTCATTGAGCAAACAGACGCTGACCAGAGTAACGGAGATTTTCACGCAGATGTGTCTGGCTTTTGGGTTCAACAGGTTGAGGAGTTTGTTAGTATTTGGTCCAGAAGCCGGCCGAAGTGGCCGCGCGGTTCTGGCGCTGCAGTCTGGAACCGCGAGACCGCTACGGTCGCAGGTTCGAATCCTGCCTCGGGCATGGATGTGTGTGATGTCCTTAGGTTAGTTAGGTTTAACTAGTTCTAAGTTCTAGGGGACTAATGACCTCAGCAGTTGAGTCCCATAGTGCTCAGAGCCATTTGAACCATTTGAGCCATTTGGTCCAGACCAAGTATTTGTTTTCCTCGGTACTACCCATATCTGGAAGACTTTCCCCTATTCGCCACCTAGGGAGGCGCCTGATGGAGGATCTAACAGCTTGACACAGGATTATTATTATTATTATTATTATTACTACTATTACATTTATTATATCATCAGCAAATCCGATATGGCATATCTTCCCACCACTAAAATAGATGTTTATTGTTCGATTCAGAATTTGCATCACTTACATATAGGGCATAATTACGTTACATTGCTGCTAGTAGATATATTCCTCAACTTAGACAGTTGCTATCTCTTACTCCATCAGAAGAATTTGTGTACAGCACTGCTGCAATGCAGACGTTCAAATTATCCGATTTCGGTGATTTCAGTTCGACACCCGATCGTTCTAATCGGATTCAATCAGTCAGCCTTAATTTGTAGTTCCGACTACGACTCTCATCATGTGATAGACTCAGTAAACCACATTCCTAATCGGAATGTTGAATCTTGATCACTTATCTATGACAGGGCCTGAGATCTTAAACACTATGGAAAATACTAATACAATGTGCTTATTACAAAAACACTTTAAATATATGATGTAACGAGATAACAATTTATTTACAGCACCACAACCTCATTCATCAGAGAAGGGCAGTGCAAGATTGGTCTCAGGGCGAAGAGAGGATAAAGCTGTTGCCGTTTGTTCCACGATCAGCGGACCTTAATCAGATAGAGAATATGTAGTCAGAGGTAACGATGTCATTGCCATATGGACCTACAAATGCAAGCCACCTTTGGACGAATATGGAAAACGTATGGTGGGAAGTAAGCCATCACGCTATACTATCGAGGACCTTAGTGGAATCAATACCCCGACGCCTTAGAGAAATCTTCCGTTATGATGGTGGGTGGGTTGGTTACTAAAAATATACTAATCCATAAAACCTATGTGGAAAATCATCTGACAATCGGTAAAGCTTTGATTTGTCGCAGCTCTTTAGCATACAAGTCCAATTACATTCAGTCTCCTCGTCACAATTCATGCAACACAAGGTAACTGAAAAATCTCATCCATTCGATGCCAACTGAGGAACTGATTGGCGCATGCGTTGTTCAACAGACGGCAGTCGACACTCTCACTGGAACCAGTAACTGTGTGTGTGTGTGTGTGTGTGTGTGTTTTAGTGTTCACGCACAGTCTGAATCAATACTATTAACATTAGAAAGACAAGCAACAATAAATACTGCATCAAATATAATTGTAAAATATTGTAATGAAATGGCTAGTTACTAAAAACTGAATTTTTACCCAACTAACATCCTGCATATTCCGTTAAGCAAGTAAGATGTATTCATATTATCGTTAAATGAGACACTGCGCTCTGGTTGTCGCCGGCCGTTGGTGGCCTAGCGGTTCTGGCGCTACAGTCTGGAACCGCGCGACCGCTACGGTCGCAGGTTCGAATCCTGCCTTTGGCATGGATGTGTGTGTTGTCCTTAGGTTAGTTAGGTTTAAGTAGTTCTAAGTTCTAGGGGACTTATGACCTCAGCAGTTGAGTCCCATAGTGCTCAGAGCCATTTGAACCATTTCTGGTTGTCGCGCCTCACGACAAGTGCAGCGATTACCAGTGCCCAATGCCGCCGCGATTTGTTTATGTTGACTGAGCGTGAACACTGCAGCAGACGCTTCGCCATAAACATAAAGCAATCACCTTGGCTCTGACTGCAGTGATCGGTCATCACTGCCTGGATGTTCTTATAGTAACCAATGTGAGACTCTACTCACAGGTGCCAAGGAGCAGTTGAAATAGGTATCATGTCACTAGTCATCAGAAAATTAACCAGTGATGAAATGTCCACTCTATTGGAATCCCAAGAAAATAAGAACGTTCTCACAAAGTAGCGTGAGGTGATATCAAATGGTTCAAATGGCTCTGAGCACTGTGGAACTCAACATCTGAGGTCATCAGTCCCCTGGAACTTAGAGCTACTTAAACCTAACTAACCTAAGGACTTCACACACATCCGTGCACGACGCAGGATTCGAACCTGCGAACGTAGCGGTTGCGCGGTTCCAGACTGAAGCGCGTAGAACCGCTCGAAGTGATATCAAAATTTATCAAACACTGCAGAGCTTTCATGCACGCAGTAGTAGGACACTAGGAAATGTTGTGTTTTGGAAGCGTATACCTCACTTCCTCCTCTCATATCAACGCCCTTGCTTTAAGATGAAGTGAGAAAATAAACAGTTTACGGTTCTGAAACACAATATGAAACCAGATTTTTATCGTAGGCCCATCGGAAACTCAAAAAGAAGGGAGCTCTCATTTCTTCTGTCCAACAGTCTGTTGCCTTCCATGCATTACTATCGCTCGCAGATTCTTATTTTAGTTCTTGCGGGCATCACGTTCTTCAGCAGAACGAGTGTTACGTTATTGTGCTAATTACGTGTGACGGTACGTCGCATAAATATTGACATTTTTATAGGTTGTTCAAAATGGTTCAAATGGCTCTGAGCTCTATGGGACTTAACATCTGAGGTCATCAGTCCCTTAGAACTTAGAACTACTTAAACCTAACTAACCTAAGTACATCACACACATCCATGCCCGAGGCAGAATTCGAACCCGCGACCGTAGCCGTCTTGCGGTTCCAGATTTATCGGTTGTAAACCGTAGTTAACGTATTTTAGGAATATAATTAGTATAAAAGATACAGTTAATGTTCTTGTAACAACTGATATGCAGCGATAATATAAGAGTAGCATCTATATTTAAAACATGTCTATGAAAATAAAAAACGATCGTAAAGAGACGCGATTGTATGGCCGAGGAGGAAGGACGTACTTTATGGTACTCACACTGTTTTGTTTCGTGACACGGATGGCAGCCATTGAGCGGCTACACATATTTTATGTAAGTTATTTGGTATTCTGCTAAAATAAACTAATTATTGCTATCACAAAATGAATTTCTTTGTAATAGTTGTCACCTCAAATTGTCGCAGCCGCTAATTATTTTTAATAAGCATTTTTTCAGTAATTTTCGCTGCGGGAAGCTCATCTTCCGATGCAGCCTCTGGTCGGCCATTACGAGCAGAAGTATTAATTTATTTTTCAAAGTGTTAACAGTAACTGTAAATGCGAAAGATTTCGTTGTAAGAACCTTTCTAAATTGCCACAAATATTTAATTTACGTTGAAGTTCATGTTTTAAATTATACAGGTTCCATGAGTTCAGTAAGTTTTATCTTGGCCGCTCCACTGTAACAATCGAAATTCTCTAGAGCCTTGCTTTTCTATCAATAAATAGAAATTAACAAAATTACATTCAATTCAGTTAACGGCAACTATATTTTAGTCATCACGTTCAAAATCTAAAGTTGGTACATGCATAACAGCGGCCCTTCAAGAACCCGTTTCATATTTACGTAACTAAAAGTGATAAGAAAAGATAATATCCCTGAGAGATACAATCATGCTCTAATAAAAGAAAAATTCATCCTGATAAATTATATATATATAACGTAACAAATGGCAACGTAACATACAGTATGGCAAAAATGCAACAAAGACGAGACCCGTTGATCAGTGAAGATCTTTTTGCACATGGCTGTAATCAGCAATGACTGCCAACTGCCACAACGCTTTACAGAATTCAGGCGGCAGACAACACAACTGTAAGTGCACTTCAGACTTCATTCAGTAATTCGTCAGGATACGGACGGAAACGTCAAATTATCGTCGCTTTCCAAGTCATATTCAATCCCAAATGACGTGTTATTAAGGTAGTTGAGTGTTCTAGCATTTACACTTCGATAATTCCCACATGAGTATTCCGATAGCCAGGAGATTCTGTCGGTGTGAAATCATTCGAAACTATAATAATATCAAACTGCAAGACCTCGAGACAATAGTTGGGCTCTTCCCGTCGCTTGGTAACATCTTGCTGTTATTTAGGATTCTCTCTGTCCTAAACGTAATGCCAATGCAACTTCACATTCATGAGGCGCTTTCCGCTATTCTTGACAAACATCAGCAGCGAGTAACACCTGTTTGATGATAATGGTACAATGTGAGACCTGAGTTTTTCCTGGCGTATACAATTTTCAAACAACTTACGGGCATTCAGCCAGGTAATATTTTCAGCGACCACTGATATTTCGGAGGGAGTACACTCCGTCATTTTCAAGACAGACTGCAACGGACGAGCGATGTGCAGGCGAACTTAAAATCTCGGTTCTCGGACTGATGCAGGAAAGATAACACACGGTGAACGCTTGTGCCACCAAAGATGACCAAAGTCAGAGATCTATAGTGAGGCTACGAACCAGCAGGTGAGGTAACGTTGCCTCTATCCCTCTGTTTTCTGACAAGTGAGAGCGCAGGATTCGAAACAGAGTTTAAACAAAAACCTCCACCCCGGTTTACAAGGTTGTTCGCTAATTTAATCTCAACTGCCTCCTTAATAGCACTGTCCCAACAGCTGTACGTGCCTGCCAATATCTCGGTGTTGTTATATAGCATGGGTTGACCAGTATCAAAGCAATGTACGGCAATATCACTTCTAATTGGCCGCTAATGTGGATTCAGATGCCCTGACTTAGCGTTGTCAGGAGCCGTCGGTTTTATTGGCCACCTTAAGTGAACGACTCGCACTTATCCTTTGTGGCTGCCGGCCGGCGGTGAGTTTTTATGTCTAAGACTGTACGTATGTTTACTTGTGACTTAATGAATGGCTTATATAGGAACAACAGAAAATTAATTTTCCAATGCTCTACGATCGGTAGTCACTGAACGACGATGTGACAAATGAAAATAAGGGAAAATATTGCTTTTCTATCTCTGTCAAGCCAACTCCAGGGAATTAGCTCTTCGATCGCATTTTCATTTACGGTATTGAACCAACGAACACGTACCATACGGGCTACGAAGCGATGAAAATGTTAGTAGACGTGTAGTCTGGGTTGTGGAGAAGAAGGGTTCGCTATGTATAAAGCGATTGTTAAAATTAAATCTGATTAAATTCGAGTGTATTGTGGGATAACATTTATGTGTAACTACTATCTCTATGATGGTGGTACATTTGCGCTCAGATTACGTCAGACTAGAACAAGTATCGGTTGTTCTAGTAGATTTTCCAGAATGAAATTAACTGGAGCGAAGTGTTTTGCCGTTTATCTTTGTGTATGATGCATAGACAGTTTCCTTGAAGGATAAGTATAATGTGTGAAAACAGCTTTAGAAAGGCAGTGAGGCCACTCCTAATGGTGAGTCAGATATGCGGCCTTGCTCCCATGACCAGCGACGACCACAGTTTTCTAACTCGCAGTTTCAACAAGCATTACAGCAAAATCATCAGTCAAGGCATTACTTCATTCTGGCTTTTCGCCGTTCTCGCAATTGGTCTCTGTTGCATCGCCAGCCCATGGAACACTGAACAATTCTCTGATGTAGGGCTGCTAAATCGAGTGACGTACATACTGGTATGTTCGTTCACTTGGTTAGAAGGGGTTTTCATACTCAGTACATGCTTGTTGACTCGTAAACGGAATATACAGGAAACGACTGATCTGTTGGAACTTGTGGACGCTTTGATTGCTCAACGCGAAAATTCATATGGTAGTACAATATACGTCAAAACGCGAGTAATGACTAAAGTGCTACTATGTGCTCTGCTAGTCCTCGTGTGCTGTCCAGTCGCTTGCACTGTTGGCGACTTTCTCAACGTTTACCCACGATCAGACGCTGTCTTTCTCATACTAGCTTTCTGCAACTTCTGGCACGTGCAGTTCATCGGCCTGTTACTGACGTTACGTCACCGCCTTGGCATTGTAAACGGGCAGCTGCTGAGGAGCGTGCGTCCGCCAGTGTCCAGCGAGGTGGACCTGGAGCGCGTGGTGCCGCGGGCTGGACTCCCAGGGGCCCCTTTGGCGCTGGATGGTGAGCTGCGGCGATTGCAGCGCGCCCGGCTGGCTCTTCACCGCTGCGCTCGGCTCTGCGGGCGTCACTTCGGCCCTGCGCTGTTGATGAACGTGCTGGGTGCCTTCGTGACCCTGGTCAACCTTTCGTTTGCCATAGCGCTGACATCGCGCCACAGTGAAGCTCCCGTATCACTTATATATATATCATAAGACTGGCACTATCCTTGTGGATATTCGTCATCCTGGCGCGACTGCTGACGTTCTGCTGGGCCTGCTCGTCGACTGCAGAGCGAGCCCTGCATTCAGAGCTGCTGATGGCCAGAGTTCAGGCGTTACTGCCCCCGAGGGAGACGGTGGACGCCCTACGGCTGCCTATGGATGCCCTGCAGTTCTCCGCCTGTGGCTTCTTCAATATAAATATGCCTCTCTTTGGCTCATTTGTGGGTGGTGCTGTAGCATACTTCGTGATACTTCTACAATTTTCTGAATACACTTTCGATTAGGTTTCTGTGTATAGAGTTTTAAGGGAACCTGAGTAAGAAATTTTCTTTGCGTGTTGGTTCACATTTTTCACACTCATCTTACAATTATATTATCTATGTAAGTCTGCAAGCTTTCGTGGCGGTTAAAATTTGTAAGAATGCATCAAATTTCAATAGAGAGGACGGCTATAGGATTCCGGCATCGTGGCTCCCCGCCATCACGGAAATAAATACGCGGCCGCGGTGTGGTAGCGGTATAAACAACGTGCTGCAAGTCACCTCGGCGGACAATAATATTTTGGGTAAACACTGCCCACTCTTGCTCTGTCCGTTTCGAATCTAGCCACTGATGACGACCAACCAATAGCGGTAGCAGGCATTTCAACCTATAACCCTTCTCCAGCATAGTGTGGAATAGTGCCTTTCTATCCATTTCTATCCAATGACGATGACCGCCAATGGTATCCACAGGAGATACGCTACTAACGCCGCTTCTTCTGCATTAGCCTATGACTATGGCCCACCAATGGTAGCCATATGAATTTTAACCAATACTATCACTTCACCAGCACGAACGCCAGAAAATTCCTCCTTTATAAGTGGACGCGACACTCGTCTCTCACAGTGTTCTAGCAGTAGTGGACACCAATAGGTTCTGAGGAAGATCCCAGCAGAGGGGTCGAAACGCCGAGCATTTTAGAAGAAACATGACGCGGCCTAATAACCCAGAAGATTTTAACTATATTATCTACGTTACATCACCTACGTAGATTTCATATGCCTGAAGCTTTATGCTCGTATGTTTTAGTAATTTGTGTACTATGTGCTGAGAGAAAATGTTATGTATCTGTATTCAATGAAGCAAAAGGAGGAGACAGTTGAAGGACAATAAGAGTGGGGCTATCGTGTTGTTTTACCGACAGTGTGTGCGAATTTCTTGTGAAAGATTATTTGCAAGTATATGAAATGAATTAACATATTCTGAATGCGTGGAGCAGAGGTTATAAGGTACATATTCAAGTGATACCTCCGCTGGGGGCCACATATACCGGCTCACGGCGACAGTTACCCAGGAAGAAGCCGCAACCGCTGCTGCGACCGCCGAAACGTTGACATTGGAGCTATTCTGCAAACAAGCAGGGATTAGCCAGATGGGAGCCTTCGCCTCTTTCAAGAATGAACATATTGCGAAGAGCCTGCGGAGGATCAGAACAGTGGTGACAATTGATGGATCCCTGCAGTCACTAAAATGTGGTGTCACGAATCCGCACATGAAGGCATACGAATTCTTCTGAGTTGCAGCACCCGTTTTTACTTTCCTTAGAATGCAAGAACTTGTCGAAAATTCCAACTCCACATTGGGAAGGAGAGTATACAAAGCACCAAAAATTCGCACAGTGAGGAGTGTGAAACTAAAGCACTGCGAAAGAACTCAGCCAGTTTAAAAAGATGTTTTCTGGACTGCAAGTACGTTATTTATAAATTACTATTGCTATCAAATCTGAGTCGAGGCACAAACATGGAACTCTCCAAGTATCACAGAGAGAGAGAGCCATTCCAAAGAAGTGTTGTGTGGTAGTTTTCGCAGCAGCTTATGGATGTAGAAGCAAATAGTAGATCACTGTGCGACCAACGCTGGGCACAGCCTTGACAGTGAAATCGTGAGAAAGACGCCAACTCCTGAGTCACACACAAACGCACGAAAGACAGGGAATATCCATCGAGCACTGGGAGGCTGTAGTCATGAAAAGGCTATCAGATATCGGGGGCATTGCAAATTTAGTCCGCCAATGATACCTTCGAGAGGGGGAAAATTTCGAGGAATCGTTGAGCTTAGAAAAGACTTGGTGATACAGCGTCGATGTAAGAGGACGTGGGGATACTTCCATCCATCGCCAGCATCCGTTTCCCGACACCCTGATGACGCAGCTTCGGCTACGGCGATACACGTCGACCCGTTAACGCGGACGCTGCTCCGAACCCTCGCTGCACAGTCGCAGAACACCAGGGAGAGCGGACGACTCACACCGCGCAGCTCCCGGGCGATGTGCCGTGCCGACGCAGTGCCTGCCGCCAACGACACTACTCTACGAATGATCGCGAATAATGGTGAGATGACCCATCCCCCCCTCCTTCTCTTTAATAACTGAATCGTGTCCAAGCCCGGTCAAATCTGGCCCTGAGATTTGTAACTTCTTGTGGGACAAGTACAGCGATAAATGATAATCTCTCATACTTTAAACATCTAAACAGCTACATACGTTTTCAATCCGTTAAGCTGATGATCGATTGCTTTTCGGTTTCACTTCATTATTGATGAAACTTATTTATTGGCTCCCAATATGAGACAATATACACTACTGGCCATTACAATTGCTACACCAAGAAGAAATGCAGACGATAAACGGGTATTCCGCGACAAATATATTATACTACAACTGACATGTGATTACATTTTCACGCAATTTGGGTGCATAGATCCTGAGAAATCAGTACCCAGAACAACCACCTCTGGCCGTAATAACGGCCTTAATACGCCTTGGCATTGAGTCAAACAGAGCTTGGATGGCGTGTACAGATACAGCTGCCCATGCAGCTTCAACACGATACCACAGTTCATCAAGGGTAGTGACTGGCGTATTGTGACCAGCCAGTTGCTCGGCCACCATTGACCAGACGTTTTCAATTGGTGAGAGATCTGGAGAATGCGCTGGCCAGGGCAGCAGTCGAACATTTTCTGTATCCAGAAAGCCCCGTACAGGACCTGCAATATGCGGTCGTGCATTATACTGCTCAGATGTAGGGTTTCGCAGGGATCGAGTGAAGGGCAGAGCCACGGGTTGTAACACATCTGAAACGTAACTTACACTCTTCAAAGTACCGTCAATGGCACCCCATACCATCACGCCGGATGATATACCAGTATGGCGACGACGAATACACGCTTTCAATGTGCGTTCACCGCGATGTCGCCAAACACGGATGCGACCAACATGATGCTGTAAACAGAACCTGGATTCATTCGAAAAAATGACGTTTTTCCATTCGTGCACGCAAGGTTCGTCGTTGAGTACACCATCGCAGGCGCTCTGTGATGCAGCGTCAATGGTAACCGCAGCCATGGTCTCCGAGCTGATAGTCCATGCTGCTGCAAACGTCGTCGAACTGTTCGTGCAGATGGTTGTTGTCTTGCAAACGACCCCATCTGTTGCCTCCAGGATCGAGACTGGTTGCACGATCCGTTACGGCCATGCGGATAAGATGCCTGTCATCTCGACTGCTAGTGATACCAGGCCGTTGGGATCCAGCACGGCGTTCCGTGTTACCCTCCTGAACCCACCGATTCCATATTCTGCTAACAGTCGTTGGATCTCGACCAATGCGAGCAGCAATGTCGCGATACGATAAACCGCAATCGCTATAGGCTACAATCCGACCTTTATCAAAGTCGGAAACGTGATGGTAGGCATTTCTCCTCCTTACACGAGGCATCACAACGTTTCACCAGGCAACGCCGGTCAACTGCTGTTTGTGTATGTGAAATCGGTGTCGCCACCGGCGCCAACCTTGAGTGAATGCTCTGAAAAAACTTAACATTTGCATATCAGTGCATTTTCTTCCTGTCGGTTAAATTTTGTGTCTGTAGCACGTCATCTTCGTGGTGTAGCAATTTTAATGGCCAGTGGTGTAGTTAGTCATTTTATGAAAAACATCAAAGAACTTTTTTCGATTCACAATATTTTTGCGCCAAATGTCGGACGTTCTCGTTATTAATCTACACGTCATTTCATGTCAAAGAAAAGAATTCCTTCTTCTCTACATATTATATATTTCAAAACTCCACAGACAACCTGAAGGACATCTCGTGCTCAGAGGAAGTGGTAATAGGGGTACTTAATAATATTCCTGGCTCCACGAGATTTTTGTATCTGAGGACATCAAAATTTAATCATCTGTATAAAATGTACGAGAAGAGAGCGGAGACTGCCACGGATTTCGCAATAATATTGAAAAGGGTACTTATTGAATTGATTTTATGGGAATTATGGACATAATATTAAATACGTTTAGTACAGCTACTATGGGCGTTTCCTCATGTAGGCAGTGCTGCACGAGGGAGAATAACAAACAGTGGCGTTTGGAAGGTGACGGTGTCTGCCTCTATATCCATACCAACCACTATAATGTGCATAGCAGAGGGTACTTTCGTATAAACTAATTAATTATCAATGCTTTCTTCCTACTCGGTTAGGGTTTGTAGCTATGGAATAGGGGAAGAATTACTGGTTAAAACCCTTCTGTGGGCACTATAACTTGTATAATCTTCGTGATCCGCATGAATGCGATACGCAGCAGATGCTGCACACTGCTAGATTCTGCACTTAAAGCTGATTCTTGAAGCTCTGTAAGCAGGCTTTCACTCTTCGGTTTATTTCTCTCTCTCTCTCTCTCTCTCTCTCTCTCTCTCTCTCTCTACAAGCGTCTGCCAACTCAGTTATTGCAGCACCCCAGTAACGTTCTCCTGGGGGCCAAACAAACCTGTGACTTATATTCTAGGAATAACCTAAGAGATTTTCGTTAGCAATCTCCCTGATAGACCCAGTACCGAAAGAAAAAAACCGAATCTTTCTACCTCCTTCATTTACTAATGAGCCTATATGGTAGTCTGAGTGACCAACTCCAGTTCTGACTAATTGGTACTGAGTAAAAGGATACGAAGTTTAACATTGCCTTCATTGCATTCAACAAACGATCGCATTTCAGCGAAAATAAATAAAACAAGTGTGCCATTCGTCGTGTTTTGAAAACTTTTGTTTGACTTAAAATTTCATTTAAATCCCATCAGAACATGGCATCTCGGGTTTCCATTAAGTGACTGAGCGGATCTAGGCGCTTCTGTCCGGAACCACGCAGCTGCTACGGTCGCAGGTTCGAATCATGCCTCGGGCATGGATGTGTGTGCTGTCCTTAGGTTGGCTCTAACTGATGACCTCAGATGTTAAGTCCCATAGTGCTTAGAGCCATTTGAGACATTTGAGCTTCCTATAAGTACGGGTTTATTAAAAAGCTGTGAATTTTCCATCATCTCAGCCAACCAAAGTAACTACCACAGTTTTACAAATTCAAAACGAAGCATTGCCATACTGGACGTATTTTAAGCTCACATACAGAACCCATTTATTTTGTTGCATTCGCATGAAGTTATGAGAATATTTGCCAGCGGGACCCTGGAAACGATTCCGGGCCGGGTCTGAGATTTTCTTCGCTCGGGAATTGGGTGCTTGTGATGTCCTCATCATTTCATCCCATCTTCATGGACGCGCTAATTGTCAAAGTGGCGTAAGTGGAAACATAAGTGGAAAGACTTTCCCCCAGCGGCCGAACAGGGTCTCCTCGCCAATGATACCACACAAAAATTTCATTTAAAGGTCTCTGCTGTTGATCAAATAAGCTGAGAAATTTCATTTATTAGTTGAGAATTTGTTGGTGGGTTTGTCGTGTTCGAGAAAAATTAGGACTGACGACCAGTTTCTCGAAGAACTTCGATTGTTTATATATGTGTTTGTTCAACAAAATCCAGTTGGTTATCAGACTTCTGAATGTCAGACTATACGCACGTAAATTTCGGTCGCACATTTTGAAGGAAAACGAATTTGTGTTTTTCATTTCGTTATATCGAGAGTCCACACAGTTGTGGGAATTTCTCAAAATTGTAGATAATCATTGAGCAACAGGAATGGTTTTTCAGATAACTGCATTCCATTTTCCTGTATAGGAGCGAAGTAATTCTAATGAGCATTTAACCCTAGCACCACTAAGCTCGGATCTGTCACAGGAATGTCTAAGGAATGGCCAAAATTTCCCTCACGTTCTTTTCACTTTTTAACATTTTTTTTTGTTTGTTTGTTCGTTTTGTTTTGATTATTTAATGAACTAGAAATTTCTTTACAAAGTTCCAACACACTTTTCATAGTTAGCAGGAACATTATAACATATAGAAATACAATAAGTAAACTAATGAATACGAGATATACACTCCTGGAAATGGAAAAAAGAACACATTGACACCGGTGTGTCAGACCCACCATACTTGCTCCGGACACTGCGAGAGGGCTGTACAAGCAATGATCACACGCACGGCACAGCGGACACACCAGGAACCGCGGTGTTGGCCGTCGAATGGCGCTAGCTGCGCAGCATTTGTGCACCGCCGCCGTCAGTGTCAGCCAGTTTGCCGTGGCATTCGGAGCTCCATCGCAGTCTTTAACACTGGTAGCATGCCGCGACAGCGTGGACGTGAACCGTATGTGCAGTTGACGGACTTTGAGCGAGGGCGTATAGTGGGCATGCGGGAGGCCGGGTGGATGTACCGCCGAATTGCTCAACACGTGGGGCGTGAGGTCTCCACAGTACATCGATGTTGTCGCCAGTGGTCGGCGGAAGGTGCACGTGCCCGTCGACCTGGGACCGGACCGCAGCGACGCACGGATGCACGCCAAGACCGTAGGATCCTACGCAGTGCCGTAGGGGACCGCACCGCCACTTCCCAGCAAATTAGGGACACTGTTGCTCCTGGGGTATCGGCGAGGACCATTCGCAACCGTCTCCTTGAAGCTGGGCTACGGTCCCGCACACCGTTAGGCCGTCTTCCGCTCACGCCCCAACATCGTGCAGCCTGCCTCCAGTGGTGTCGCGACAGGCGTGAATGGAGGGACGAATGGAGACGTGTCGTCTTCAGCGATGAGAGTCGCTTCTGCCTTGGTGCCAATGATGGTCGTATGCGTGTTTGGCGCCGTGCAGGTGAGCGCCACAATCAGGACTGCATACGACCGAGGCACACAGGGCCAACACCCGGCATCATGGTGTGGGGAGCGATCTCCTACACTGGCCGTACACCACTGGTGATCGTCGAGGGGACACTGAATAGTGCACGGTACATCCAAACCGTCATCGAACCCATCGTTCTACCATTCCTAGACCGGCAAGGGAACTTGCTGTTCCAACAGGACAATGCACGTCCGCATGTATCCCGTGCCACCCAACGTGCTCTAGAAGGTGTAAGTCAACTACCCTGGCCAGCAAGATCTCCGGATCTGTCCCCCATTGAGCATGTTTGGGACTGGATGAAGCGTCGTCTCACGCGGTCTGCACGTCCAGCACGAACGCTGGTCCAACTGAGGCGCCAGGTGGAAATGGTATGGCAAGCCGTTCCACAGGACTACATCCAGCATCTCTACGATCGTCTCCATGGGAGAATAGCAGCCTGCATTGCTGCGAAAGGTGGATATACACTGTACTAGTGCCGACATTGTGCATGCTCTGTTGCCTGTGTCTATGTGCCTGTGGTTCTGTCAGTGTGATCATGTGATGTATCTGACCTCAGGAATGTGTCAATAAAGTTTCCCCTTCCTGGGACAATGAATTCACGGTGTTATTATTTCAATTTCCAGGAGTGTATTATTTTATTTTTATCATGAAACTACTACTTTCATAGACATCAGACGTATACTAAGAAATCATAAAAGGACGTACAATAGCAAACCACAAATAAGCAAACAGAAAATCAAAGTCAGAAATTACAATTGAGTTTTTCCTTCCTACCCACTTTTACTTTACATTTCACAACCTTTACATATGACTTTTTGCAGAATGAGTGGAACACACGTACTTGGAACACCTGCAACAAACTGTATACACTTTTGCGATCTTCTCTTTCTCCTTTTTAGAGTTTTTCCTCTTCAAACAGATGTGACATCTTCCTCTTGAATAAAATTCAACAGATTGAACAGTTGCAGTAATGTTGGGCAGCGTTTTCCCTAGAACACTTTCCATTGCGGAGATGACAGGCTTTTGTAAACCAGTGATATTCTTTGCTCTCTCTTCCACAGATGGCCTAACGAGCTGTTGACCTAATTCTAGCAGATACAGACTTCTTAAATTGTGCTTCTTCTTACTCCAATTTGGTTTGTTTATCATGAAAATTGTTCCAGCATTGAGACAGGCAATACCTTTCAAGGTGAAAAAGAGAGATAATGGCCACCCTCTCGCCCCTTGTTTAACTGAATGATGTCACGTCATTTGATCAGTGTTATGTCCCCTTTGGTTTCATTGTAATAGACATTGATGTTAGTTTTTTTTTTCTCTGTAGACTCATCCACCTTGTTATAATTGTGTTGTGTGGAAAGAACTAGGAAATTCTTAGTAGCTTCAGTTTAGAAATGTATGGAATCAAGGTAACTGGTCCGTTGCCTCTTTTCGGATTTGTGAATAAGAACTTTGAGAAATGTAGCTCTCGATCCTGCGTCTTCTTTAGCTATTTAGGTGTGTGTTTTCTGTTACTCTTCAAGGTTCTCACCAAAGTTGACTTGTCATCATCGTAAATCTCCTCGGCTAGATCTTTGGATGTATAATAACAATCTGTTGTTATATTTCTTCCACTTCCTGCCAGCGGATTCACTAGGCGTCTAACAACTGCCTTTGCACTCCGTTCCTAGGCAGATAATTCATCGATCGTTAGATCTCCAAATGGTTTGTAGTATTTCACCAACATTTCGTCAGTTTTGTCTAAAAGTTCATGAAGGTGGCAAAACTTATCCTGCTGTCGTCTTTCGGTTCTTGTTTCTCTATCATCTATCTATCTATCTGTCAGAAGTTCTCCACATCGAATACGACTATCTGTAGCTATGTAGATATTCTTTCCCAGTACTTTAGCCGGTCGAAGTGGCCGAGCGGTTCTAGGCGCTTCAGCCTGGAACCGCGCGACCGCTACGGTCGCAGGTTCGAATCCTGCCTCGGGCATGGATGTGTGTGTCGTCCTTAGGTTAGTTAGGTTTGAGTAGTTCCAAGTTCTAGGGGACTGATGATCTCAGATGTGAAGTCCCATAGTGCTCAGAGCCATTTGAACCAGTACATTACCCCACAAGTTCTCAAGAGGCAGTCTAGTGTCATTATTTGTGTCCATGAGTATCAAAATACCAATGAAGGCGTACATTTCTTCTATGGTTGTAAGATTTAAGTTCTTATTACGAGCTTCTTGGTTTGTATAGTCCACGATAATCTTCATTATTTCGGGAGTTATAAACGTTTTGAAAAATTCCGACACACTAGAGGTCAGGTCTTCATTAGTCAAACCTACACGAAAATTCACTGTATCTTGTACTGATCTGCGTACTTGACTTGGAGGCACAGTAATATATTTCCTACCGCTTTTTGCTGCAACAATGATGCTGGAAACAGCTGCGTGCTGTTCATCAACAAAGGAGGTTTAATTCAAAACAACGATGGCAACACAATACAGCGGTACTAACAGTCAGAAACTGCATTTCATTCTGCCATATTCAGAAACATCTTAATGAGAAAAGTTGTCTCGCCGATGTCTAACCGGGAGCAAAAACTGTCCACACTAAAAATTAAATATAATAGGCAGATTTAAATAGTTCATAAAAATTATAAAACCATGACAGCACATACTCCAGATATATCTCTGCAACTACCTGAATTGTAGCTTCTTCACTCAAACAAATAGACATATTACACAAATGAAACAAATACTGAGAGCAATTTTTACCCCCCACCCCCACCCCACCCCGCTTAGTGATTCTAGGATTAAAAGTTTGTACGTTCTCAGAAAGTTGCAATAATCATTTCATTTAGAGTGTAATATTTCCTTCAGCACATTTTCATATATCTATTCCCAGGACTAGCATCTTATTTTATTTTCCTTTGCACATAATTTTGAAGTCGGCGTAAGAAATTCATTGTCTCTTGGGTAGTCATTAGAACGCATGTCAAAGCAGGCAGTAACTACACGACATTACAGTTGCTCCAAACATGATGTTAGGATTCGTAAACTAGGTTCGTAAGTCTGCATTGTTGTTTCAAAAACTCGTGGAACGCAGAGAGTGAACCTGACAAACAAGTTTGATCGCTTACAGAACGTCGCAGCTAGCAGTTGGTTCACAATTAAGTGCAGTAACAAGCAGTTAGCTCATTATTGGGAGGACAGTACCAGAGGAAAAAAACCACTAATAAACCGAAAAACACTTTTCAATAAAATATTGCTTATATAACAACTTTTCTGGTAGTAAACGTACTCTCCTGGTATGATCTGTCAGAGAAACTGAAACAACTGGTTGAATGTTTGTGAGTTGATGATCTAAACATTTGGTCCCACTGGGGGCGTTTGGCAGCAAGCAGTCGTCAAAATGAAGAGTGAGTCGTATGTCACTGGGACAGGTCGGGATGTTGCTAACATACTGCCCAGCGACGCCTGAGAACACATGGAAGATTTATCCTTTTCAGGTACTACATCATTTTCTTTGTTACTCACTAGGACAGACATGATAAATGACGAATGTTTTTTGCAGTAAAGTCTTTTCTATAGCTAGGTTTAGGGATGCAACCAACTGATTTCGTCGAAATAAATATTCTCGTGCGCATTTGAAAGTTTTTTACGGAACTGCTTCATTACTTAAGTCTCCTATACACTAAAGGGCCAAAGAAACTGGTATAGATATGCGTATTCAAATACAGAGGTATGTAAACATGCAGAATACGGCACCGCGGTCGGAAACGCCTACATAAGACAACAAGTGTCTGGCGCAGTTGTCAGATCGGTTACTGCTGCTACAATGGCATGTTATGAAGATTTTAGTGAGTTTGAACGTGGTATTATAGTCTGCCCACGAGCGATGGGGCCGGCCGAAGTGGCCGTGCGATTAAAGGCGCTGCAGTCTGGAACCGCAAGACCGCTACGGTCGCAGGTTCGAATCCTGCCTCGGGCATGGATGTTTGTGATGTCCTTAGGTTAGTTAGGTTTAATTAGTTCTAAGTTCTAGGGGACTAATGACCTCAGCAGTTGAGTCCCATAGTGCTCAGAACCATTCACGAGCGATGGGACACATCATCTCCGTGGTAGCGATGAAGTGGGCATTTTCCCGTACGACCATGTCACAAGTGTCCCGTGAATATCAGAAATCCGGTAAAACATCAAATCTCCGACATCGCTGCGGCCGGGAAAAGATCCTGCAAGGACAGGACCAACGTCAAGAATCTTTAAACGTGACAGAAGTGCAACCCTTCCGCAAATTTCTGGAGATAACAATGCTGGGCCACCAACAAGGGTCAGCGTACGAACCATTCAACGAAATATCACCGATATGGGCTTACGAAGCCGAAGGTCCACTCTTGTACCCTTGATGACTGTACAAAATAAAGCTTTTCGCCTCGCCTGGGCCCGTTAACAACGGCATTGGACTGTTGATGACCGGTCTGGTGGGACGAGCCTCGTTTTAAATTGTATGGAGCGGATGGATGTGTATAGGGTACGGAGAAAATCTTATGAAGCCATGGACCCTGCATGTCAGCAGGGGACTGTTCAAGCTCGTGGAGGCTCTGTAATGATGCGGGGCGTGATTAGTTGGATTGATATGGGACCCCTGATACGCCTAGATACGACTCAAAAAATGGCTCTGAGCACTATGGGACTCAACTGCTGAGGTCATTAGTCCCCTAGAACTTAGAACTAGTTAAACCTAACTAACCTAAGGACATCACAAACATCCATGCCCGAGGCAGGATTCGAACCTGCGAGCGTAGCGGTCCTGCGGTTCCAGACTGCAGCGCCTTTAACCGCACGGCCACTTCGGCCGGCAGATACGACTCGATAGGTGACACATACGTAAGCGTCCTGTCTGATCACCTGCGTCCATTCATGTCAATTGTGCAATCCTCCGTATTTGGGCAATTCTCGAGGGACAACGCGACACCCCACACGTCCAGAATTGCTACAGAGTGGCTCCAGGAAGATTCTTCTGAGTTTAAACACTTCCGCTGACCACCAGACTCCTCAGACTTGAACAGTATTGAGCATATCTGGTATGCTTTGCAAAGTGCTATTCAGAAGAGATCTCCACCCACTCGTACTCTTATGGATTTATGAATAATCCTGCAGGATTCATGACGTCAACTGCCTACTTCAGACATTAGTCGAGTCCATGCCATGTCTTCGTTCGGCATTTCCGCGTGCTCTCGGTGGCCCTACACGAGTCTAGGCAGGTGTACTAGTTTCTACGGCTATTCAGTGTATAACATATTAAGACACCTACAGTTTTTGAGTTTGATGCTTGTTTGGGGAATTAGTCAGTGTCATAACAAGAGCGTGCTTTGCAGATTGTAGATGTAATTTTTATTCTACACATGAAGAAGTTAAAATAATTAAAAGTGAAATATAGTAATAAATAAAATAAAACCTCGAAAAACCTATTTTGGTCGGAAAGCAACTATTGGTATACTTATATGGTTTCCTTTTTTTATAGCAGCGGTGGACAAATGCATTGAATATACCTGGAAACTTGAAATGAATGTGTTTTCACGAGACGGTAACCTACCGTCAATGTTTCTGTGCCAGTTTGATCATGCGTAGAAGGTTGGAAATGGGAGATTTTTCTCAATTATTTGCAAAAATGTGCAAGGGAAAGGTAAAAAACAGTAGACATTGTATCAGACTAACCACCTTCGTAGACACAGATCCTTTTCCTTATGAGTAAGTAATCTTAGGAAGCATTTATTTATTCTATTAGTGCCCATGCCTCCATGGTCGATGTTTCGCCGCAGATTTCTGGAAGTGGCCTTATGCGGTCGGTTTTATGAGAAATAGAGCCGTATTCAGTGCATCATTCTAAGTTGGTAGACAGATTTGCAACAGTTCAAGTCTAGACACTGTATCTGTATTTTGGAGTGTTGTACGGATTTCACACTGTAGTACTTGTGGCAGTTTGCTTAGTAACGCAACTGGTTCTCATGCTAACACTACACTTACTCTCAGATCCAGTCAGGAGCAGGCAGAACATTCCTACCATCCTCGAAGCTTGACACGAATTTCGAGAATTTACCTATTTTCGTGGAAACTCTCTAACGGAGCTGATTCCTATCCCTAATTCAACCCCATAGAAATTCCGATGCTGTACTGAGAAGCTGAAACTGCACGGATACAGTACAACAGAACATCAACGCACCACCCCAAAACATTCTGAAACTTGAAAAATTCTTATAATTTAAAATATTTTTAAAAAGCCTTTTTAGATATTGGAGCTTTAGTATTTAATATTGGCTCGAATCCTTTTTGTACTTTTGAACTATGTTGATTCATGTAAGACTACTAAACTATATTACCGACTTCAAAGGGGTAACGCAAGCCGTTCTGAATACTTTTTACATTTCGATTGTTTCTCAGCATGTGATTTACCGCTTAGCATGTAATCTTCTAATTTTTAATATTGCATTTGAAATTTATAAACGTTTTAATATTTTATTTTACTGCTTAACGCATTTTTAGAAATTTTTTTAAATTTCTTTTTTTTACATTATTTATGTACTTTTTAACCAGGCACTTTTTATGTAAACACCTGCTTTCTCACTGAAGCATTGTTACTTCATCTGCCGGCCGCGGTGATCTAGTGGTTCTAGGCGCGCAGTCCGGAACCGCGGGACTGCCACGGTCGCAGGTTTGAATCCTGCCTCGGGCATGGATGTGTGTGACGTCCTTAGGTTAGTTAGGTTTAAGCAGTTCTAAGTTCTAGGGGACATGACCACAGCTGTTAAGTCCCATAGTGCTCAGAACCATTTGAACCATTTTTTTTACTTCATCTACCTTCAACTTCCTACTCCCGTTCCTCCCCACTTTCCCCATACAGCTTAGCGTGATACCTCCATAGATACATTCCTGGAAGTTTTCCCCACTCACTGTAATTCAATGTTGATTCACCCATACAGACGGTGACGTTGCTGCATGACACGGAAACCGACCCCAGAAAGTCTTTGGCGCTTTCTGTGTATTTTTCGTGTGAATGTATTGCAAATCTGACTGATGACTGATGATGTTATTTACGTATTAATATGGAATGGTATTCATTAACTGCAATATATGTCTGTCTTCTTCAAATGCTGTTAAGGACAGTGAGCCAAGCCGCCGCCGTGAACAATTCTGGCAAATTTAAATACTATACCTTTATTCCGGCAACTCAGCAGAAAATCGACGGCGCTTAGCAATTTCCGCTTCTTCTTCTTACGAAGCCACACCAAGGGGAGGAGATGTTTGAACTTAGTATGGAAGTTTGATAAATATCTTAAGAAGAAGGGGAAATTGTTAAGCGTGCTCGCTTTTCTGCTGAGATGCCGGAATGAAGGTATAATACCTAAATCTGCCAGAATTGTTCATTACATTGGGACAAGAATGGGCAACAACATTAAGAAGTTTGCTGGTTTTGCCTTAGTAAGAGAGCGCATTCGTTTTACGTGTAGACTACTGGATTTCATATTGCAGGGTTTATTTTATTTGCATTTGTAAGTTTCAGCGTCGCTTTCTGCTGCATCCCGGGATTGGGTTGACAGTTCGTCCTGGGCAGTATCAAAGTGCGTCCACGCAAAAGCCGTCAGTACGCAATCGTCGAAGTTTCAACTTTATTCTCAGTCTACAATAACGGATGATGACAGCTGTCGACATGTTGATATCAGTCTCATAACCAAACAACTGGACGATGCTACGCTGGCAGTATTGGAAAAGGATTGAATTTTGCCACTACACCCAGGAAAGTTAACCATTAAGGAGTTCATCTCCGCCGTTGAACAAGCGATGTCCAGGTTTCCCGACGATCTAGCTGATGAGGTTAGTCAAGAGGTCTCTCATACGATGCATCGGGTGTCACCCCCGCTACGTAACATTTCCTTGCTTGAAAATGGATCTTTTGGTTGCAGACTCTGCTCAGCAAAGATTGCAGAACGATCCAAGTGAACATATAAAACGCAAGATGTTTTCACTTTTGAAGAAGAGTTCGTTATCTGACGATGTTCTTAAAAAACTTCGACCAGGTGCTGCAGTCCCACCGAGATTTTACGTTTTGCCTTACGTACATTACCAAAGAATTTGTCTTCGGCCTATTATTAGAAGTTTGGGTGCTCCTTCTTACAACTTAATGGTTCAAATGGCTCTGAGCACTATGGGACTTAACTTCTGAGGTCATCAGTCCCCTAGAACTTAGAACTACTTAAACCTAACTAAGGACATCACACACATCCATGCCCGACGCAGGATTCGAACCTGCGACCGTAGCCTTACAACTTAGATAAGCATTTAGCGTCCATTCTCAGTCATCATGTCGGAAAATGCGAACACCATATTTCCATTTCTATGGTTTTTATTCAGTATTCGAAGTCTTTGTGTCTGAGTACTACGGATTTGCTCGTTAGTTTTGATATTGTGTCTCTGTTTACCAGAGTTACCCATGAAGATTCTTTTCAGTTAATTGGTGAAAAATTGGACTAAAAGCAACTAAGCTTTGTCACCATGTGCTGACGACAACGTATGTTTTATTTAATGACAAATACTTTGATCAAACTGACGGAGTGGCTATGGGGAGTCCATTATTCCCTGTAGTTGCTAAGTTGTTTATGGAAGATTAGGAGGACATGGCACTGAAAATGGCGTTCTTCAAACGAACTTGTTCTACGTCTACATCCATACTCCATAAGCCACCTGACGACGTGTGGCGGAGGGTGCCTTGAGTACCTCTATCGGTTCTCCCTTCTATTCCAGTCTCGTACTGTTCAAGGAAAGAAAGATTGTCGGTATGCCTCTGTGTGGGCTCTAATCTCTCTGATTTTATCCTCATGGTCTCTTCGCGAGATATACGTAGGTGGGAACAGTATATTGCTTGACTCCTCGGTCAAGGTATGTTCTCGAAACTTCAACAAAAACCCGTACCGAACTACTGAGCGTCTTTCTTGCAGAGTCTTCCACTGGAGTTTATCTATAATCTCCGTAACGTTTTCGCGATTACTAAATGATCCTGTAACGAAGCGCGCTGCTCTCTGTTGGATCTTCTCTATCTCTTCTATCAACCCTACCTGGTATGGATCCGACACCGGTGAGCAGTATTCAAGCAGTGGGCGAACAAGTGTACTGTAACCTACTTCCTTTGTTTTCGGACTGCATTTCCTTAGGATTCCTCTAATGAATCTCAGTCTGGCATCTGCTTTACCGACGATTAATTTTATATGGTCCTTTCATTTTAAATCACTCCTAATGTCTACTCGCAGATAATTTATGGACGGCTTCCAGTTGCTGGCCTGCTATATTGTAGCTAAATGGTAAAGGATCTTTCTTTCTATGTATTCTGTAGATACTTGGACTGTTCGTTTATGGTATGCCACATGGGAGGGATGCTCTGGATCGCTTTCTATATCATTTTAATTGCTTGTATCCCAATATTAAGTTCGGCCGGCCGAAGTGGCCGTGCGGTTAAAGGCGCTGCAGTCTGGAACCGCAAGACCGCTACGGTCGCAGGTTCGAATCCTGCCTCGGGCCTGGATGTTTGTGATGTCCTTAGGTTAGTTAGGTTTAACTAGTTCTAAGTTCTAGGGGACTAATGACCTCAGCAGTTGAGTCCCATAGTGCTCAGAGCCATTTTTTGAACCAATATTAAGCTCAAGATGGAAGTTGAAAGCGATGGAAAACCTCCGTTATTAGATGTCACGATCTACAGGAGGGATGAGGGGACATTAGGACATAGTGTTTATTGTAAGCCCACGCATACGGACCGACATCTTCATGCATGAAGTTGTCATCCATTGTACCAAGGCAACGAGGTCTTACGTACGTGGGTGAAAAGACTTACACCATCTCAAAGGCAGATAGTTTGCCAC
This sequence comes from Schistocerca americana, assembly GCF_021461395.2. Taxonomy (NCBI): domain Eukaryota; kingdom Metazoa; phylum Arthropoda; class Insecta; order Orthoptera; family Acrididae; genus Schistocerca; species Schistocerca americana. The sequence goes on along the minus strand of NC_060119.1, from coordinate 155,565,384 downwards.
AAGAAGTGGATCATGTAAAAGCTATGTTCAAGCAGAATAGTTATACTGACAATCAGATCCGTCCTGCTCTAAAGTTTGGACTCTCGCGGGAACCAACGGAAGAAACAAGTAAATCGGTGGCATTTCTAGATTTAACGGGGTCTATGTCTTAAAAAACAGGAAGAATTCTGAAGAAATATAATATTATAACTGTATTCCGTCCGCCAGATATGACCAGAGCTCGGCTGGGCTCAGTGAAGGATGATGTGGGTGTGAGAAGACTCGGGGTCTACAAGATTCCCTGCCATTGCGGGAAAGCCTATATCAGACAATCAATTCGCTCGGTCCAGGATCCTTGGGTGGAGCATCATCAACACACGCGTTTCTTTCGGCTAGAAAAAGTCTGCTGTGGTGGAACGTTGTCTTCCTGAAGGACATAAAATGTACGATGAGACACAAGTAGCTGCCCTGCGTCGCGGTATTGGGATTGTGTAACGAAAGATGCCATTGAAATCTGACTATCTGACAATATTATAAACAGAGATAAGGTTTATCCTTAAGCAAGAGCTGGATCTCAGTTCTGTTTGGCATTAGGAAACAACAGTCCTTGTTTCGGTCATCAAAAAACCGTCGATAGTGCTTTATATCGATCTGCCGTTTCCGCGAGCTTTCACCACAAGCGCGCTGTTGTGCCTGTATCTAGAGGGCAATTATGTTAGCGCACGCGCGGTGGACCTACGGACGGTGGATTAAGGAGCCGTCGCGGCGGATTTGATTTCAGTTCCGGTGAGATAGTGGGACGGCCTACTAACTTGAAAATGGCTGCTAGGTGAACCGCCGAAATATTGTGTTAAGATGACGATACGTTCCGGCTGGAGACCCGACATGTATACGTGCCTTGTCCTTTGATTGACTACGATGTCACTCTATAATGGGGAACTGTAGTTATTTATGTGTAGAACAGTTGGTAACTGTATCATTACCGATATTCTGTCAGTGTCACTAGACGATATTTTATGTTCGGAGCTGTCCACTAACCAGTTAGTACAAATTTACTCCCGACGTAACACCTCACCGCTGCAATGTAGGGAAATATAGCGTCTCCAGATTCACATCTATCACTATACCTAATTAAAACTGTAAAGACCATTCGCTCTGAGAATAAGAGTGGCTTCTCAAGCTGTCTCTTAGCTTCACGAGGCAAGTGCTGTCAGAATGATGGTTTTGTGGCCAAAATTAAGCATTCAAATTAAAGGAAAATTATCTAGTTATTTTTCATTAGCTTTGTAGTGAATAGAGACATTTAGATGAGGAAAATTAGATGTCAATAGAACCCTAGGGTATCCAGCTGAGTCACGTCGTAATTACTCCAAAATATTTCGGCAAAATTACACTACTGGCCATTAAAATTGCATACAGTAAGAAGAAATGCAGATGATAAACGGGTATTCATTTGACAAATATATTATACTAGAACCAACATGTGATTACATTTTCACGCAATTTGGGTTCATAGATCCTGAGAAATCAGTACCCAGAACAACCGCCTCTGGCCGTAATAACGGCCTCGATACGCCTGGGCGTTGAGTCAAACAGAGCTTGGATGGCGTGTACAAGTACAGCTGCCCATGCAGCTTCAACACGACACCACAGTTCATCAAGAGAAGTGGCCGCCGTATTGTGACGAGCCAATTGCTCGGCCACCATTGACCAGACGCTTTCAGTTGGTGAGAGATCTGGAGAATGTGCTGTCCAGGGCAGCAGTCGAACATTTTCTGTATCCAGAAAGGCCCGTACAGGACCTGCAACATGCGATCGTGCATTATCTTACTGAAATGTAGGGTTTCGCAGGGATCGAATGAAAGATAGAACAACGGGTCATAACACATCTGAAATGTAACGTCCACTGTTCAAAGTGCCATAAATGCGAACAAGAGGTGACCGAGACGTGTAACCAATGGCACCCCATACCATCTCGCCGGGTGATGACGAATACACGCTTCCAATGTGCGTTCACTGCGATGTCGCCAAACACGGATGCGACCATCATGATGCTGTAAACAGAACCTGGATTTATCCGAAAAAATCACGTTTTGCCATTCGTGCACACAGGTTCGTCGTTGAGTACACCATCGCAGGCGCTCCTGTCTGTGATGCAGCGTCAAGCGTAACCGCAGCCATGGTCTCCGAGCTGATAGTCTATGCTGCCTCAAACGTCGTCGAACTGTTCGTGCTGATGGTTGTTGTCTTGCAAACTTCCCCATCTATTGACTCAGGGATCGAGACGTGGCTGCACGATCCGTTACAGCAATGCAGATAAGATGCCTGTCATCTCGACTGCTAGTGATACGAGGCCGTTGGGATCCAGCACGGCGTTCCGTATTACCCTCCTAAACCCACCGATTCCATATTCTGCTAACAGTCAGTGAATCTCGACCAACACGAGCAGCAATGTTGCGATACGAAAAACCGCAATCGCGATAGGCTACAATCCGACCATTATCAAAGTCGGAAACCTGATGGTACGCATTTCTCCTCCTGACACGAGGCATCACAACAACGTTTCACCAGGCAACGCCGGTCAACTGCTGTTTGTGTATGAGAAATCGGTTGGAAACTTTCCTCATTTCAGCAGGTTGTAGGTGTCGCCACCGGCGCCACCCTTGTGTGAATGCTCTGAAAAGCTAATCATTTGCATATCACAGCATTTTCGTTCTGTTGACTAAATTTCGCGTCTGTAGTACCTCAGCTTCGTGGTGTAGTAATTTTAATGTCTAGTAGTGCACTTGTTACCTTCTTTTGGTTGTTCTGATGAATGCTGCTACACTAGTCGGCGCCCTGTATGTATGATGACCCTTACCACCTCCGCCACTCCGCTCTTTCTGCTGTCCGCGAGACAGCCTCTGAGGACTGTGGCGGTAGTAGGGGTAGCGACGCCTGGCCTCGAACTCTGATCTACAGCCGCCGCGATATTGCTAACGTTTAGAGCGACAGATTTGTTTCTCTAAACGGACGGCAGGATACCACTCCTAACTTAATTGTAGGTCGCTACCTTTATTAATTGTACCATTTCGGACCCGATTTCAATGGCCTCGTTAGTCACGATGTCCCAGAAGGAGGAAGACTGACTAAATATTTTGGTGTTGTAGTATATAGCATGACAGTTTCTCTACTGTCCTCGGCCACGGCTGACTTGGTGGTACGGCGTGATTAAATGCTGCGTCTATGTTCACGGCATCTGTGTGGTAACGTGCGTACAATTTCTCTAATGTGTACTTCTCTGCACCGGCAATGGATTTGGTAGACTTCTGGTTTACAACGGCCTAGTGCATCCTTCACTGAACCTAGTATTGTCGAAGTTGTAGGGGTGGACGAATACACATTTAACATTACGTCATACCAAAAAAATGGTTCAAATGGCTCTGAGCACTATGGGACTTATCATCTGAGATCATCAGTCCCCTAGGCTTAGAATTACTTAAACCTGACTAACATAAGGACATCGCACACATCCATGTCCGAGGCAGGATTCGAACCTGCGACCGTAGCAGGCGCGCGGTTCCGGACTACAGCGCCTTGAACCGCCCGGCCACAAGGGTCGACCACGTCAGTCCAACATCGTGCCAATTTTTCTTGGAAGTAATAGCGACAAATGGGATGCATGCTTGTCGCTTGAGCTCTTCTTTTTCTTCCAGCTGTTGTGGGGGTACAGAATGTCTAAATAGTCGCTTCAGCTCAATAGGAAGGCTGTCTTGGTCGCAGATGGCTCGCATCCTGTGAACAAGTGTGTGTAAAATGCCTTGACGCTGTCAGTTACAGCTATTACTGAAGTCAAGCAGATACAGATCAATGCGTGTTGGTTTCTCGTACATTCCAAGGCAACGCCGTTCATCTGTTCATAGTTTCCATCCAACAGGAAGTACGTTGATGTGAGCACAGACTCGAAGACTCTCCTGATGTTGGTATGGAATTTCTTGCTGCGCCCACCAGGGCTACACCACAGAAGATCAACATTTCAAAGACAGGAAGAGCGGCCATCCGAGGGTAACGAGACATAGATGAGTTGGTCGTCCTGCCCGCTGAAACAAGTAACGCTACAGTATTCCTCGTGAATTCAGAATTGAAGTAGAGTATGCAAGGTCCTCTCGGCAACGAGGCGTGGGGGAAGATAGAAGGTGTTTCACAAGCTGGGACAGTGTCGCGAATAAAACAGTGACCGGTATATAGAATAAATTTCGTTTAATTTACGCCTATAGTCAAAAACTTTTTCTTAACAGATTACGGATTTCGGTCTATAATGGCCATCTTCAGATCTGCAGCAAAAATATGGGAAAAACATAAACACACTCGCAGATTGTCTACAGTTTAAAAACAATAAATAGACCATAATGAAAAGTACTACTGACATGTATCTGCATTTGTGCTCTTTAAATGTGAAGAGGAGTTCCTGTGCTTTATAAAAACAATGTCCTAATGTACTGTAGCCATAGTGGCATCGTCAAATGTTAAATGCAAAATCTGCACCAGCATCGTCAAATATAAGTAAATAACAGCATATGCACGAGTCATGTTGTCAGTAGCACTATTGTTCAAAACAAGATGCCGTACAGTAGCCACAACATGTTTGTGTTGTAATTTCACCAGATGTCGCTACTGTAGGCATACACTAATATTCAGTGATTAATTGAACAGCGTTCTAGTTAATGAAGTGTAGCACATGTACAGAGAACCAACAAGAAAATAAAAAAAAATGGTTCAAATGGCTCTGAGCACTATGGGACTTAACATCTGTGGTCATCAGTAACCTGGAACTTAGAACTACTTAAACCTAACTTACCTAAGGACATCACACACATCCATGCCCGAGACAAGATTCGAACCCACGACCATAGCGGCCTCGCGGTTCCAGACTGTAGCGCCTAGAACCGCACGGTCACACCGGCCGGCAACAAGGAAATACTAGAGTTATGCGTACAACATATGAAAACGAATAAAATGTGTGACGCACTCTATACTAGGTGAAACTATCAGCAAACTACACTCCTGGAAATTGAAATAAGAACACCGTGAATTCATTGTCCCAGGAAGGGGAAACTTTATTGACACATTCCTGGGGTCAGATACATCACATGATCACACTGACAGAACCACAGGCACATAGACACAGGCAACAGAGCATGCACAATGTCGGCACTAGTACAGTGTATATCCACCTTTCGCAGCAATGCAGGCTGCTATTCTCCCATGGAGACGATCGTAGAGATGTTGGATGTAGTCCTGTGGAACGGCTTGCCATGCCATTTCCACCTGGCGCCTCAGTTGGACCAGCGTTCGTGCTGGACGTGCAGACCGCGTGAGACGACGCTTCATCCAGTCCCAAACATGCTCAATGGGGGACAGATCCGGAGATCTTGCTGGCCAGGGTAGTTGACTTACACCTTCTAGAGCACGTTGGGTGGCACGGGATACATGCGGACGTGCATTGTCCTGTTGGAACAGCAAGTTCCCTTGCCGGTCTAGGAATGGTAGAACGATGGGTTCGATGACGGTTTGGATGTACCGTGCACTATTCAGTGTCCCCTCGACGATCACCAGTGGTGTACGGCCAGTGTAGGAGATCGCTCCCCACACCATGATGCCGGGTGTTGGCCCTGTGTGCCTCGGTCGTATGCAGTCCTGATTGTGGCGCTCACCTGCACGGCGCCAAACACGCATACGACCATCATTGGCACCAAGGCAGAAGCGACTCTCATCGCTGAAGACGACACGTCTCCATTCGTCCCTCCATTCACGCCTGTCGCGACACCACTGGAGGCGGGCTGCACGATATTGGGGCGTGAGCGGAAGACGGCCTAACGGTGTGCGGGACCGTAGCCCAGCTTCATGGAGACGGTTGCGAATGGTCCTCGCCGATACCCCAGGAGCAACAGTGTCCCTAATTTGCTGGGAAGTGGCGGTGCGGTCCCCTACGGCACTGCGTAGGATCCTACGGTCTTGGCGTGCATCCGTGCGTCGCTGCGGTCCGGTCCCAGGTCGACGGTCACGTGCACCTTCCGCCGACCACTGGCGACAACATCGATGTACTGTGGAGACCTCACGCCCCATGTGTTGAGCAATTCGGCGGTACGCCCACCCGGCCTCCCGCATGCCCACTATACGCCCTCGCTCAAAGTCCGTCAACTGCACATACGGTTCACGTCCACGCTGTCGCGGCATGCTACCAGTGTTAAAGACTGCGATGGAGCTCCGTATGCCACGGCAAACTGGCTGACACTGACGGCGGCGGTGCACAAATGCTGCGCAGCTAGCGCCATTCGACGGCCAACACCGCTGTTCCTGGTGTGTCCGCTGTGCCGTGCGTGTGATCATTGCTTGTACAGCCCTCTCGCAGTGTCCGGAGCAAGTATGGTGCGTCTGACACACCGGTGTCAATGTGTTCCTTTTTCCATTTCCAGGAGTGTATATATAACAGAGGCGTTCAGTGATTAAAACACTGTCAAACAAAGCAAAGTACGCATTGGGCACGAAGTTGCTCTGCTAGTTAAGCAGTTTTGTTGGTTGTTTCTTTTATGCTTTATTTTATTTTACGCTATTCAATTAATATCTGAAAACTAGTGTATGCCTACAGTAGCGACATCAGGTCAACTTACAACACAAACATCTTGTGGCTAATGTAGTGCGGCTTGTTTTGAACAGTACTGCTGACAACATGACTCCTGCACATCATGTTATTTATATATATTTGACGATGCTGGTGCTGATTTTGCATTTAACATCTGACAATGCTACTATGGCTGCAGTACATTAGGACATTGTTTTTATAAAACACAGGTATTCCTCTTGATACTTAAAGCGCACAAATGCATATATACGTCAGTAGTAATTTTCATTATGGTCTATTTATTGTTTTTAAGCTGTAGACAAACTGAGAGTGTATTTACGTTTTTCCCATATTTTTTGCTGCACATCTGAAGATGGTCACTATAGACCGAAACCGGTAATCTGATAACAAAAAGTTTGTGACCATAGACGTTAATTAAAGAAAATTTATCAGATAGAAGGTGATCCGACAAGTCCCCTCCAGAGGAAACCCATCAAACTACTTCGCAGTAGCTCAGATGAGGAAACTGTTAAGATACTCAAACAGGCTGATGCACCTCCACGAATGTATGGGGTGCGTAGCTCCACGTAGTAAAAAAAATAAATAAATAAAAATAAAAACAAAAAGCAATAAAGAACCACAAGTAGCGGATTAAAAACTCCGTCCGATCAGGACTCGGAAGACTCTAATGGTATTGATCGACCACCGTGTCATCCTCAGGCTATGGGCGTTACTGGATGTAGATATGGAGGGACGTGTGGTCAGCACAGCGCTCTCCCGGCCGTTGTCAGTCTTAGTGACTGGAGCCGCTACTTCTCAGTCACGTAGCTCCTCGATTGGCCTCACAAGGATTGAGGGCACCCCGCTTGCCAACAGCGTTTGGCAGACCGGACGGTGACCCATCCAACTGCTAGCAAAGCCCGATAGCGGTGATCTGACGGGAACCGGTGCTACCACTGCGGCAAGGCCCTTGGCAGGGGGTTAAAGCCATTGAAAAAGTTTTTGTTGCGTAACTGTAACTATCCGTTGAGGTTTTCGCCATCATTTTTAAAAAAAGTGCTTGAGAATCTCCAGCTCTTCGCGTACTTAAAGCCTGTGAGCTTCCTTTTCTCTACATTAAATGGATATTTCTTCAACACTTTTCGGTCTGTGCCCGGAAATTAACAGATGAACGGCAAAAGTGGAATTATGTACATTAGTGTCTCTTCTCCGCACTAAATGGTCCTTATACCTGACATTAAAAACTCTTCCAGTTAGTCCAGTATCATAAGCAGGACACATATCACAACTGATTTTGAGAACTCCTGAACTGGAGCGACTGTGGACTTGTGATTGTGAATAAGATATTTCTGCAACATATTGTTAGTAGAGAAGGCAACTTTGCATCCATATTTTTTTAACGAGAAGACGGCGAATTATATAAGAAATAGTGCCTATAAATGGAATCGAAAAATCTTTTTTATAGTCTTAACTGTCAGAAACAACACTCATGCCTAAAGTAGTCACATTAGTGTCAGTTTTAACTTTGAAGATGTTTTCAGCTAACGAGGGATCATAACCGTTATTAACCGCAGTAACTTTTATCAATATTCTCATCATTAAGCTTGTGTGGTAACAAAAGTACAAAAATTGCACGATGAATAGATGAAAGGATTTTTTTTTTTAATGGGATGAAGAATCACTGAACTAGCGGGCGCAATCTGACCTGTATTAATGACTTTTTGAAAAATACCAGAGGAAAAGTCTGAAGTTGTGTACGGCACAATGAATGTCCAAGTAATGAAGCTGGCTATATTTACTTTCCAATTCATAAGTGAAGCTGATTGTTTCATGAAGACTATTAAAAATTCCAAATGAATGCTCATACCTTCCCGGAAACAACTGTATATGATCAAAATGTCGTCTTCGTACCTAGAATATGACCATATACCCAGATCAGTAAGTGAAAAATTAATGGAAAATTTTTCTTCCATCGAATTAATGAAAATATCAGCCGAGATGCCTGACAATGGATTACCCATAGCCAAGTCGTCAGAATGATAGTATAGTACGCCATTAAAAATAAAACAATTGTACTTTACTACTGTCCTTAGAAAACGAAATAGGTCAGTTATTTGCTCATGACAAATATCTTAGGTTTCTTTGAACAATGTCAATAGTTGTTTGTACAGGTACAGTAGTCTATAGGTTCATAATGTCTCATGAAAACAACTTAGTATCCTGGTAACACCACAAATGTTTGCTGTTAATATGTTTTCATTATTTATGACAGAATAATTATTTCGAAGAAAAGGACTTTTTTTTATTTTCCCGTGAAGAACCTTCCTAAGTCATGATACGCATGGTTCATATTGTTCACAGTCGGACTTTGCGGATGGCGAATTTTATGTATCTCGAATTGGGAATGCAATTTTGGGGGCTGTGGATTCGTATTAATAAGCTTTTTCTTAAGATAAGGTTTAAGCAAACGCGTATCGCTATTGAAGGCAGGTCTAATTTCTTATTGTATCGTGGGGGTCGGGTCCTCAACTAGCTCCTAAACATAATTCTCCTCAAAAAATTGTAATAATTTAAAGGCGTACTCTTTCTGAGAAAGAAAGATTACAGCATTACCTTTGTCAGAGGACACTGTTTTCGTTAAGCTTGACATTAATATTTTTAATCAATTTTTTGTCATAATCATACTGACAGGAGTTTTTAACTGCAAGTTTCTCAAAATATTACACACAATTTGAGCTCTCAAATCGCTCGTCCTGACTTCCCCTAGGGCAATGAGGTACAGTGTAAGCAAACATCGTTTATACCCGTATACATAGTAAAGGCTAAAACCAGTTTCTTATATGCCCAAATTTTACGTTTTCATGCAATTTATGTTATTTTCCGTTAGTCTCACCGTCTACATCCACGTCCACATCTGTCCTCGGCAAACCACAGTAAGGTGCATGGCAGAGGATACGTTCAACTTTACCGGTTACGAGGACTTTCTCCCGTTCCATCCACGTACTGAACGCGGGAAGAGGGATTGTCTAGATCCCTCCGTGCGTGCTGTGATTAATCTAATCCTGTTCTCACAATACCTATAGGATCGATACGCAGATGGTTGTAGTATATTCCTGGAGCCATCATTCAAAGCCACTTCTTAAAACTTTCTAAGTTCGCTTTGTCGGCGTAGTTTGCGTTTCTCTTCAGACGTCTGCTAGTTCAGTTCTTTCAGCACCTCTGTTTCACTCTCCTAAAAATCAAACTTGAGACTATTCGTGCTGTCCTTCTTTGTATACGTAAAATATCCCCAGTTAGACTCATTTGATATTGGTCCCATATGACAGAACAATGTTCTGGGATGGGTCGCACGAGTAATGTGAAACCAATCTGCTTTATAGAGTGTTCGAATTTCTTCAGTATCCGATGTCTAGTATCTGCTTTACCCACGACTGAGCCAACGTGATAAATCAATTTCATATTCCTGCAAAAACAGGCATTTGTGTGAGTTGGCTGTTCCAGCTGTGACTCACTTATATTATAGTCCTAGGATACTAGTTTCTTTTCGTTTTGTGCACTTGTTACATTTATAAATATTTAAGGGAAAATGTAAGTATTTTCACCAATTTCAAGTCTTATTAATGTATGACTTAATATGTATGCAGTTTCTTGCAGAAGTGGTAATACCGGTTCCCGTCAGATCACCAAAGTTAAGCGCTATCATGCTTGACTACCACTTTGATTGGTGACCGTCCGGGTCTGCCGAGCACTGTTCGCAAGCGGGCTGTACTCAGCCCTTATGAGGCCACTGGAGGAGCCGCTTGACTGAGAAATAGCGGCTCCGGTCATGGAAACTGGCAACAGTTGGGAGACCGGTGTGCCGACTGCACGGCAGTCGGCTGACGACATGGTGGTCGGTCTGTACCGATGGGCCATCTGAGGTCTGTTGGAATGGAGTACTACATTATAAATAACTGCATCATGTGCAAATCGTGTGTGATTGCTAGTAATATTTCCCATGAACAGCAAGGGCCCCAACAATGTTCCCTGGGGCACACCTGAAGTTAGTTCGACAATTATCGACTACTCTCCATCCAGTATAACTTGCTGCGTTCTCCCTACCACAATAATCATATCCGGTAAAAAATTTCGCTTGATACCACATACGATCGTGGTTCTGATTCAAATGCTTTTCGGAAATCAAGATATACTGCATCTACCTGACTGCCTCGATCCAGAGTTTTCAGTATGTCGTGTGTGGAAAGTGCGAGCACCGTTTCGCGTGATCGACGTTTTCGGAATCCATGCTGGCTGGCATGGAGAAGGCCATTCTGTTCGTAAGCCCTTTTTTTGAATGCATTGATTTGCTCCAACTGAAATTGTTTCAGCGCATAGAAACAAATTTTAATGTTTACTCTGCATAATGTGCACTGGCGATGCAGTGAATGGAACTGGATTTAAATTAACAGTTTTTCGCTGTCTTTTTTCTTTGTTGTTGCTCGCTTAACAACTAATATAAAATATGTTGCTACGAAAATGGCCCTGAAATACTTTATAGGGGTGCTGTGCTGTGACTTTCTTTGGATCATTAATTTTCAACAAAACAAATATATATTATGTTATTATTCTGGACCTGGCTTCGTATAAAAAGAACATTGTTTCGTTACTGTAACTCGCTATAAAGTTCACCATATCCTCCTTATTTTATAGTTATTGAAAAGGTTACTGAAAATTATTTCGTTATGAATACTGAGGTTACAGTACGCAATGTTTGTTCAACGTCAAAATTTTGCAGTCGGTTTTTGTTAACAGCAAAACACCAGTAAGTACCACGACTAACACGAGAACATGAGACTATTATCAGAAAAAGATGTTTTTACTCTAATGTTTGCCAGACCAGAACTACACACAGCAAGACTTATTTTATGTTATTAAGGTAAATTATCTTTTTGCACTGTTGATAATATATTATCCGCAGCACGCGTCCACCTGTAAAACACATCATAAAGTCTGCTGCTCTGCCCTGAAATCCTGAAAGCTGAAAGAAATAATTTTAGTTCACTATTACCTGTCCGCTTCTTTGCGATATGGTTGGTTTCATTTAATGCAGTCTGAATGCGCCGCGGCAGCGGCTCGTTCGTTCGTACTGCAGCTCTGCACCACGTATAGTATTTAAACAGCTGAAAATGTCTTAAAAATGTCTTAAAAGGATGGGATAAGATACCAGACAAGCTTTTACAAAGCATAATGCAAGTTTTCACTGAGTAACTCTATTCAGTACATTTAGACAGATTAAATTCTTACACATCTTTACAAATCAATACCTAATGGCGTCCTTCTCTCAATTCTGAAAAAAGGAAACACCTTGGTGTGCAGTGTTAAAGTAAATGCCAACTGGCTATGAACATCTGTGCACCTAGTGACGCGAAAACTAGGAAGGTGGCTTTCATGTTCCCTGGGAGTACAACATTTCCGAGACCGAATTCTCACTAAGGAATCCTTCTTAGTGGGACCGCATACGAATGTAGTCTCGTCGATCGGCAGTTTCATTTCATTCTATTATAGTCTATTACTAATGCGCGAAGTCTGTTGATACGTAATGTTTCTTTTCTGGTGAGCTACGCATTGACTATAAGCGCTTAACTATCTGATGTGTTTGTGGAACTATAAATTTAATTTTCCTTTTCTTGTTATGTAGATATCATACAGTATTTAATATGAGGTGCTTTTTAAGATTTTACTTTTGACAGCCGGCCGGAGTGGCCGTGCGGTTCTAGGCGCTGCAGTCTGGAGCCGAGCGACCGCTGCGGTCGCAGGTTCGAATCCTGCCTCGGGCATGGATGTGTGTGATGTCCTTAGGTTAGTTAGGTTTAATTAGTTCTAAGTTCTAGGCGACTGATGACCTCAGAAGTTAAGTCGCATAGTTCTCAGAGCCATTTGAACCATTTACTTTTGACATATTTGTGTTTAACGTTCATTTATAAGAAGAGAGGTCATTCCTTTAATGTCGGTAGGAACGAACAATGCCTCTAGGAAAAATGTGAGTTTTTGTTCAAGAATGTATTCATACATCTCGAAACGAGATTGGTGGCGTATCTGCTTTTTATCACTGGCGTTCCTCTTGCTCTTGTAAACTTATACCAGATACGGGTATTGAAACACAAATATCGATATTTTGTGTCGATATTGTAGCAGATGTAATGTTGATTATGAAATATCGGTATACGTGTGTCCATTTCTTGGCTTCATTTTGAAAGTAAAGGAAAACATCGAAGTGAATGCTCCAGTTATTTCGAGAAATGTTGAAAAAATTTCCAATCACGAGCACATATCGTCCTGCAACAAACAATTCTTCACATTGCAGAACGCCTCCGTGCCAACTCCTGTATATGTAATCGTTCTAAAATGCTTATAAAATTTTCGTACACCGGGCAAAGAATGAGACTTCTTAAGAAAAAAAACAACTATTTTAAATTCAATATTCTTTTTCTGTTTTCAGTTAAAAGCCCTACAAAGTATTTCATTAATCTAGATGATCGTTTGATAACTCACTATAAATTTGTTTCATATTATTTTTGCATAATTTTATCGCCATTTTCTGCCCATTTTAGAGGTAAGTTTTTAGGTATTTTGGATCATAAAAATAAGCGCCCTGCAGCTGCAGGTCCTTTTTCATATTCAGAAGGTAAACGAATTGCCGGTTAGGGCAACTGCTGCACTGAAATCCCTCCCCCCTCCCCCCTTGTGTGCGCCCCTGCAAGCCGCGCAAATTCCGTTAACGATCAGGACTCTTTCGATGTGGTTGGAGCCTACACCACAGTTAGCTAGCTGACTTGTAAGGAGAAATTTATATGCAAAGTTACAGATTTGACAGAAACTGTGAATGCCTTACCTGCACGCCAAAGTGGTAAAATCAGCATTTAAACTGTTAACCTTGGTCTCTGAGGTTATACAGTTTTTCCGAAAAATCCGTTACAAACTCCTCAGACTTGGGGAAGAAAGTGAGTGCGTAATATTTGGAACAGGAGCTCATGTCCGGAAGCGTCTTCCAACGACTCTACATTGCGTCAAAGTTATAGGCGCTGGCCCCTGTAAATGTATTTACACTACTGGCATTGAAATTGCTACACCACGAAGGTGACGTGCTACATACGCGAAATTTAACCAACAGGAAGAAGATGCTGTGCTATGCAAATAATTAGCTTTTCAGAGCATTCGCGCAAGGTTGGCGCCGGTGGCGACACCTACAACGTGCTGACATGAGGAAAGTTTCCAACCGATTTCTCATACACAAACAGCAGTTGACCGGCGTTGCCCGGTGAAACGTTGTTGTGATGCCTCGTGTAAGGAGGAGAAATGCGTACCATCACGTATCCGACTTTGATAAAGGTCGGATTGTAGCCTATCGCGATTGCGGTTTATCGTATCGCGACATTGCTACTCGCGTTGGTCGAGATCCAATGACTGTTAGCACAATATGGAAACGTTAGGTTCAGGAGGGTAATACGGAACGCCGTGCTGGATCGCAACGGCCTCGTATCACTAGCAGTCGAGATGAAAAGGCATCTTATCCACATGGCTTTACACGGATCGTGCAGCCACGTCTAGAACCCTGAGTCAACCATCTACACAAACAGTTCGACGACGTTTGCAGCAGCATGGACTATCAGCTCGGAGGCCATTGCTCCGGTTGCCCTTGACGCTGCATCACAGACAGGAGCGCCTGCGATGGTATACTCAACGACGGACCTGGGTGCACGAATATCACAACGATTTTTTCGGATGAATGCAGGTTCTGTTTACAGCATCATGTTGGTCGAATCCGTGTTTGGCGACATCACGGTGAACGCAAATTGGAAGAGTGAGTTCGTCACCGCCATACTGGCGTATCACCCGGCGTGATGGTATGGGGTGCCATTGGTTACACGTCTCGGTCACCTCTTGTTCGCATTTATGGCACTTTGAACAGTGGATGTTACATTTAACATGTGTTACGACCCGTGGCTCTATCCTTCACTCGATTCCTGCGAAACTCTACATTTCAGCAGGATAATGCACGGCCGCATGTTGCAGGTCCTGTATGGGCCTATATGGATACAAAAAATGTTCGACTGCTGTCCTGGTTCGCCCATTTTCCAGATCTCTCACCAATTGAAACCGTCTCGTCAATGGTGGCCGAATAACTGGCTCGTCACAATACGCCAGTCACTACTCGTGATGAACTGTGGTATCGTGTAGAAACTGCATGGGCATATGTACCTGTACACGCCATCCAAGCTCTGTTTGACTAAATGCCCAGGCGAACCAAGGCCATTATTACGGCCAGAGGTGGTTGCTGTGGGTACTGATTTCTCAGGATCTATGCACCCAAATTGTGTGAAAATGTAATCACATGTCAGTTCTAGTATAATATATTTGTCCAATGAATATCCGTTTACCATCTGCATTTCTTCGTGGTGTAGCAGTTTTAATGGCCAGTAGTGTATATACAGAGTGATTCCGTGATGTTGTTACAGTCACTGGACGACGATCCCGGACATTGGTTCTTATTCAAAAATTTATACACTCCATCCCGTCTGAACACTCCAGAAGGTTGTACGGATATTTTTCGAACACAATATATTCAGTATCAGTGAGCTAACTTACGGATGGAGAGTAAGAATTATCTTCTTCTTCATACCTTATTCCCAACTGTTACAAGTGCAGTTCTTGCGTGTAGTGCTAACAGTGCGAGGCCGAATGGGTGTCGTCTGTACACAGCTGCTGAGGGAGTGTGCGGCCGCCGCCGCGCAAGAAGGCGCAGCTGGGGGAGGCGGTGGCCTCCGGAGGGCAGTGGTGGGTGGCGGAGGGTGAGCTGCGGCGGCTGCAGCGGGCCAGGCTATCGATGCTCCGCGTCGTCCGCCTCTGCGGGCAGCACTTCGGGCTCGCACTGCTGCTGTCGGCGAATATGTGACCTCCGTGAAGCCGGTGGTTGTAGCAGGCAGCCTGCTGGCCGTGTGCTGGGCCTGTTCCTCCGCGGCGGACCGTGCTGCCACAGCGGGAGGACCGATGGACGGAATTCTGGCTGTCCCACAGCTTTCCTTGGCGTCAGGTGTTCTCCACCTGTCAATGGGGGAGCTCGCGTTTTCTGCCGCCATCGGACTGCCGCATTGTGTATCGTGATTCGTCACTCCACACAGCGTTTTCCCACTGTTCAGTCGTCCAATGATTAAGCTTCTTACACCAAACGAGGCATCGTTTGGCATTTACCGGCGTGATGCGTGGCTTATGAGCAGCAGCTCGGCCATGAAATCCAAGTTTTCTTGCCTCCCGTCTAACTGTCGTAATCCGGTGTTGCCGAGCTTTTCTAGGCTCTTGAGTTTGGAACCGCCCGACCGCTACCGTCGCAGGTTCGAATCCGGCCTCAGGCATGTCTGTGTGTGATGTCCTTAGGTTAGTTAGGTTTATGTAGTTCTAAGTTCTAGGGGCATCATGACCTCAGATGTTATGTCCCATAGTGCTGAGAGCCATTAGAACCATTTGGACTGTCGTAGTACTTGCAGTGGATCGTAATGAAGTTTGGAATTCCTGTGTGTTGGTCTGGATAGATGTCTGCCTATTACGACCCTCTTCAACAGCCAGGAGACGAGGTCGACCTGTACGCTTTTGTGCTGTGCGTGTCCCTTCACGTTTCCACTTCACTATCACATCGGAAACAGTGGTTCCAGGGATGTTTAGTAGTGTGGAAATCTCGCGTACAGACATATGACGTAAGTGACGCCAAATCACCTAACCAAGTTCGAAATCTGTGAGTTCCGCGGTGCGCTCATTCTGCTCTCTCACGATGTCTAATAACTACGGAGGTCGCTGATATGGAGTACCTGGCAGTAGGTGGTAGCACAATCCACCTAATATGAAAAACGTATGTTTTTGGCGGTGTCCGGATACTTTTGATCACATAGTGTGCAATAGATGACAGGAACAACGATCGTGAGGCGTACGATCGATCACTCCAACAGGTAAGGAATGATAACAAGTTCCCACATCGGGTTTCGAAGGGAAACTTTGTATTGTTTCGGACGTGACTCATTCCAAAAGTGAATGTACAGACTTAAGGTCAACTATTACAATACAAATCAAGCATACAGACAATGAATACGATGTTACGGTATACTTACTAAGGGAAGACGGCCAGCGTACTAAGGAAGTCGTCGATCCAATTCTTACTGATGACGTACGCGAAGCTTATGTTGACATCTTATTGGATTCTGGCTCGGAGGCGAGAGCAGTTGCAGAGGAGTTATTTCAAGAGCCTAATGAAAAGTAAATATTCCGATTTTTTCGGTAAATGGACTCAGAAATTTAACCACGAGTGCGAATCGAAGAAAATCAATCAGAGGTCAATTTCGGTTGAATTCGTGAATTTTGGGAGAAGAATTTGAACTTCCAGTTTTCGCGGTCTCATTTTTGAGCCTTTGAGTCATTCTTCGGTACCGAATGGATAACAGGACGGTGTGAGCCATTATATTTTGTAAAAGGATTAGCTTGCGCGAAGAATACGGAAGAAGAAATGAAGATTTGCTTTAACGGAATTTTAGATGAAGATTCTGTGGGCACTGCGGCACAAATTTTCGATGCGGTAGTGTGAAAGACGAAGCGGGAGTAGCGACTCTGCAGTTTCGAGAGGATGATAAAACATGAAGTCGCGGGATGACATAAATAGCTCTGTTACAAGTATTCAGGTCAATATTAGAATTTTTACAATGGCGGGGGGCAGTTTCCTCACGAATGCCTCATGTTATGGGCGGGATCGCGCCAGCTCGGCACCACGGCTATACTACTGTTTGGAACGTTGAAAAATATGCATTTCATTCTCATTCACTATCCACGCCTTCCATATTTTATTCTTTTTGCAATTCTATCATCGTTTTACAATTGCAGTGGGATGCCTATATGGCTAGAAAATTTTCTGTGGCAATGTTACGGTGCTAATTGAGAGAGGAAGGGCACGGGATATTTTTCGTTATTTTATGAACCCAATTTAGCAGTCTCACTGGGGTGGCCATGATGGCTTCCATTTTCCTGCGCTGATCGTTGCTGTAGGGAACATGGGCTACCAATCTGAATGATATTTAGTGGCCAAAAGTTCTCCCCCGTCCTTAGTCTCACAAGTCGTGGTACCAACACTGAAGCTTAACTTTCATACCCTTTAAACGCTGCAAGCAGCCTCCCTGACGAAACGCTGACCGACTTCTGACGAATCACGAACCATTTTCGGTTGTCCGGGCGGCTAGCTATACGAGCATCGTGTTTCGCTACAATCCCGTGGGTTCTGACTGGCCAAGTTCGGAGTGGCCAATTCTCACGACCCAGAGCTCCCAGCTGTCCTTTGAAGACGAGGAACCTCAGTCAGTTGCGTCCTGTTCCCGCTCGCTGGTAGAGCCTGAGGCCACGATGCTGATTTCGGTAAGCGTGGATGTACTCAGTGAATGCCAGCTTAGTTTGTTATAATGCACTTAGAGCTCTCTCACTAATGATTCCCTAGTGTTCTATTTTTCTTTCCGTTGCTCATAAATTTTACTTCGTAAATTCGATAATTGGTGAGTAATGTTGGACTTTGCGCCTGACTTTTGCCCTTTACGAGCACGAGGTCAGCTATGGTTCACATCAGGGTAAAGATTCTTATCTTCAAAGTTGCAGTAGTACCTACAGCATCCCTCCTTTAGTCTTTTTCTTGTTATACGCGTTTCGATCTAAGTTTCTAGACTGTAACTTCGCGAAATGGACTCATGGTCCTTTGTGCTAGAACACGCGACCAAGCAACAAGCGTTTGGTCTTGCGTATTATTAATTAAATAGCAACTTCTTACCCTTGCAGTGATTTTATTTTCTTCACTTAAACGAGTGTTGCTATGACGTATATTCACATGAGTTACTTGATTTTCGATGGGGCGGCTACTTTGACACATTCTTATTCTCGTATTTACTCCAAACTCTGTTTAGTCTACGGTAGTGGCGAGTGCATGTTGATAGTTCCACGCTCTTATAAAAATGAGAGTGCATCTATTTAGTCACAACAATCGGAACCCTTATTCCATTTCCCGCCTTTCCTCTTGTTCTTCGTCATTGTGGATAGGGCAGACTGCTGAATCAATCTTTCCTTCGTCCCACAAAATTACGTTCAGTAGTATATGAATGAGCAGAAATAGCGACCTTATCTTCTTCGTATTTATGAGAGTTCTCGTTTACCCCCTTTACGTAATAAAGATTTCATAGTAGTTTCTATCTGCATTCATCAATTCAATGAAATTCCCCTCACACGTAAGAGCACCTCGCAACCCCCCATTAAACCTTATGATCAGCAAATTAACTAATTAATTAGTGCTTTGCTTAGTCGGTTTCCTTAAGGTCGTGCGGATCTCGTGATTTTCTTTGTTTCGACAGAGTTTGTTCTCACAGATCCGTTGCGACCACTGCACTTACGGAACTGGTGGTAACTAAAAGAAATTCTTCCCTTCCGTATAAGGGAAAAGCCATGGCTCACTGTGAGTCATGAACAAAATTCCACGCAATGTGGCGAAAGTTGGTTGCTTTATCCTGAACGAGTGACAGAGAGTTTGAATTAACCAACTATTCCCTATTCATTAAATTTATTGGTTGACGAATCTTTCACAATTCCCATACGAAAGTGCTTCAATCAGACAAGGCACCGCTTTAACCGTCTAGGTCGGATAATATGTTTCTTCGTTTCTAAAGTTGTTTCGGCTACTGCCATGATCAGATAAAAACTTAGAACATGTGAAACAGCGGTCAGTGGCGGTATCAACGAAACATCTGCCAAACTTGGTGTTGTCTACTGAATGACACGCTGCATAGGGGTAGGTTTATTAGTATTCGCGCTGTACGTTACTTTGCACGTTCGTATTTTTGACCTGTTCCATAATCAATGAACACTACCTGCCATTAAAATTGCTACACCAAGAAGAAATTCAGATAATAAACGGGTAATCATTGGACAAATATACTATACTAGAACTGACATGTGATTACATTTTCACGCAATTTGGGTGCATAGATCCTGAGGAATCAGATCCCAGAACAACCACCTCTGGCTGTAATAACGGCCTTGATACGCGTGGGTATTGAGTCAAACAGAGCTTGGATGGCGTATAGAGGTACAGATGCCCATGCTGCTTCAACACGATACCACAGTTCATCAAGAGTAGTGACTGGCGTATTGTGACGAGCCAGTTGCTGGCCACTATTGACCAGACATTTCTAATTGGTGAGAGATCTGGTTAATGTGCTGGCCAGGGCAGCAGTCGAACAATTTCTGTATCCACAAAAGTCCGTACAGGACCTGCAACACGCGGCCGTGCATTATCCTGCTGAAATGTAGAGTTTCGCAGGAATCGAATGAAGGATAGAGCCACGGTTCGTAACACATGTGAAATGTAACGTCCACTGTTCAAAGTGTCGTCAATGCGAACAAGAGGTGACCGAGACGTGTAACCAATGGCACCCCATACCATCACGCCGGTTTATACGCCAGTAAGGCGATGACGAATACACACTTCGAATGTGCGTTCACCGCTATGTCGCCAAACATGGATGCGACCATCATGATGCTGTAAACAGAACCTGGATTCATCCGAAAAAATGACGTTTAGCTATTCGTGCAACCAGGTTCGTCGTTGAGTACACCATCGCAGGCGCTCCTGTCTGTGGTGCAGTGTCAAGGGTAACCGCAGCCGTGGTCTCCGAACTGATAGTCCTTGCTGCTGCAAACGTCGTCGAACTGTTCGTGTAGGTGGTTGTTGTCTTGCAAACGTCTCCATCTGTTGACTCGGGTATCGAGACGTGGCTGCACGATCCTTTACAGCCATGCGGATAAGATGCCTGTCATCTCGACTGCTAGTGATACGAGGCCGTTGGGATCCAGCACGGCGTTTCGTATTAACCTCCTGAACCCACTGATTCCATATTCTGCTAACAGTCATTGGATCTCGATCAACGCGAGCAGCAATGTCGCGATACGATAAACTGCAATCGCGATAGGCCACAATCCGAACTTTATCAAAGTCGGAAACGTGATGGTACGCAATTCTCCTCCTTACACGAGGCATCACAACACCGTTTGACCAGGCAACGCCGGTCAACTGCTGTTTGTGTATGAGAAATAGGTTGGAAACTTTCTTCATGTCAGCACGTTGTAGGTGTCGCCACCGGCGCCAACCTTGTGTGAATGCTCTGAAAAGCTGATCATTTGCATATCACAGCATCTTCTTTCTGTCGACTAAGTTTTGCGTCTGTAGCACGTCATCTTCGTGGTGTAGCAATTTTAATGGCAAGTAGTGTACTAATAACCACGATGTCTAACAACACTATTCGAACAATACAGACCGAAGACATTAACTTTATTATCTTTTCTTCCGAATCTTTCAAGGTCAAATTAAAGCTGCATGAGATAGTTTTATATTTTATGTCGCTTTCAATTACACAGACGTAACTGGACCATTTGATCTCAAATTACGCGTTCACTATATGATAACCGAGGTAGATTAGTTACATTCAGCATCGGAGTGCACCAGACTTGACTGTTACCCGTTATCGCATCACAGAGCCTCACTGGTGATTACTCCGAAGCATTTTCCGCCTGTCCGTACGGAGTGCATATTCGTCATACTTTGCCATCTCCGTCCTTATCCGTTATAATTACCTAATTCATTAGCTATCTTCCGCCAGCGAATTCTTAACAAATAAAATTGCAATTATAAAGAAGCAGATGAAACAAGACTCCAGCATAGCATGAGTCAAGTTTAATTATCATGCCAGCAGAATGGTCCTTTTGACACAGAATTGAAGAAAAGCTGGCTCAGAAATAACCGTCTTCCAAAACTGGCACCGAAGCTTCATAGCTCTGATATTTTCTTTCACGTCGTATGTATCTCCAAGGAATGCTATCCACTGGCTAGTCTCCTTCACAAGTCATGTTTTTTGAACTTTGTACTCTTATACGTGTCAATTTATGTTCACAGCCTCCATTACTGTTCTGTCGTACTGAATATTTGTTACATGCTGGTTGTTTGCTGTTGGCATTCATAAATTATTTGTAAAGCGATTATGACACCTACAGGAGTGTTAACTGAAGCATGTCTGACAGATATGGCAGAATGAAAACGGTGGTACCAGAAACGAAAAAAAACTAAGTCAATTGATGTAGATGGGGTTCGAATAGAAAAAAGAAAAACCACTGAGAGTTCACCTTAAATGTCGTCGCAAAACACCAAAGCTGTTTAGTAAGTCTGCAGTTCGCTACTATCTGTCTCCAATTAATTAGCAACGCTATAGCTGCTGACATGGAGTGGTATGCAAGCGTAAAATTTTTTTAAGATTGCCTTGACACAATCCAAACCATTAACGCAATTTATGTGCGACATTTCATTGAGATAAAGATCGGTATGAGCAATTTAACTTAGTGGTCGCGAACTAAGTTCCTTAATACAGTGTCACGATAAATTGATCTGAAGGCCATCTAGCTATCGCGTATTCCGCAATACTGAGCGTCTTCAGTGTACTGCATACCAGGTTCCAGTCTGCCTTGCGCCATCAGACTTGCTGCACACTAGTGGTAACAGCGGGATCAGAAAACTGACTGTCTCACGCTATACTATTGTTTTGCTTTAAAATCGTATATGTGTAAACAAGGTGATTAATATCTTGCATGGTTAGCTGTACATAATATCTACCAAAATTTCTTCACTAACGGCCATATCTTAGTCACACGCGTTTTGTAATGGAGTCTCATAGTTTCAAAACAGCCATAAGACCGTTGTACATGGTGAGCCACATCTGTGGTCTGAATCCCGTAACGAGCTCCAACAGGAACAACGTATTTAAACGTGGGCTCAGACGACCTCCCAGTGCAGCTATAACTGCAGTGTGGTTAGCTGTCATCACGGGCGTTGGCTCTTACTGCAGCTACACCCCCTCGTGCACATATTTGCTTCCAGGTTTTCTGAGAGCGGCACAGTTTCCGTTAGTGGTCATGACTCTGTTGGTGTGGCTGGAACCCACATCACTACTAATCACGTGCCTTATTACGAGGAAGCAGTTTATATGTGAACTTACTGATCTGTTAGACAAGGTGGATATTCTACTTCCACGTCAACGTGGTAAAATTAGTTTTCAAACTTTCAAGAAGACAAGAATAATGTCCATTTTTCTGCTTTCTACCGTTATAATAAAATTGCTTTTTGTGGCTACAGCCAATGCCATTGAGCTAACTGGAGGACGGAGAGTAATACTTACCCACTTCCTTTTACCATATTCTCATCTGTGGCAAGTGCAGTTCTTCAGTATAGTGCTAACAGTGCGAGACCAGATGGGTGCCGTCTGTACACAGCTGCTGAGGAGTGTGCGGCCGCCACTGTGCAGGGAGGCGGAGCTGGAGGAGGCGGCGTCCTCCGGAGGGCGGCTGTGGGTGGCGGAGGGTGAACTGCGGCGGCTGCAGCGCGCCAGGCTGTCCCTGCACCGCGTCGCCAGACTCTGCGGACAGCACTTTGGACTCGCGCTGCTGCTGTCTGTGCTCAAGAGCTTGGTTCGCATGGCGCTAATGTCCTACTTTCTCGTGCTGCTCCTGAGGTGGTACAAGTCTGTCCAGAAGGAGTTGCTTGTCGTCGCATTTGTGACATGCGTGGAGCTGGTGTGTGCAGCAGGCAATCTTCTAGCCATGTGCTGGGCTTGCTCCTCTGCGTCTGCCCGTGCTGCCACAGCAGGCAGGCTGATGGATTTGATTCTGGCTATACGACCTCCTTCCTCGGAGCCAGGTGTTCTCCAACTGTCATTAGGGAAGCTCGCCTTTTCCGCTGCCGGCTTCTTCGACATAGATCTGCACTTGTTTGTTGCCGTGATTGGCACCGTCGTAACTTACATTGTGATTCTTGCACAGTTTTTTGTATAATGTTGGGAGAAGCTTGTATGTAGAAGCTCAACGGTAACACAGACGTAAAAATTACATAACTTTTCTCTTTGTAGCAGATGCTGTTCAATATCTTAGCGCACTACTTTTCTTTAGGCATTATGTCACAGTGCTATTGACAGGTGAGGCCAATTGAACTGAAATATTTCAGCACTAATGTCCTCATTCACTCGAAGAAAGAAACTAATTTTCAATCACACATTACAAGTGACAAGTCAAGACACTACACGAATGAGCAATTGTGATACGCCAGTTCTGTTGCTTGTTTGCAAAACGTATCACTTCGACGACAAATCTGCAGTTGATTAGTTTCATCAATAGCAATAGCTTATTAGGATGTGCGAGGTGACTTCTAGTTGGGCCTATGAGATCCACTCCGAGTTCACGCAGTTTACAGTTTACGCTACAGGTTCACTGCTATTACGACTGTTCATCTCCATGTTACTAGTCTTAACTCAGATCTCAAATAGTATCTTTTGAATGCTGCTTGAACCGTGATCTTAATCTTGAATGTGGTTAGTTCAAAGAGTGGCAACTAAAATATTAACCCTAGTCTCAGTATTCTCAGAACTTATACACAGTGACTTGGAGTGCGAATCATTAATTTTAGCCATACCATTTCAGGTTTTATTGAATCCATACTAGTTATGTCATTTCTCACGTCCGTTGACAAACAAGAAGTTTGGGACACAGTGACCGCAAACTTGAAATGTTGGATTTAAGTACATCACCGTAAATAGAACCGAGAAACTAAGCTTTACAAGTGCCACAGGTTTCCTATTTTGAACTGCAGAGTCTTAACACATATTCAGATGTCCTACTGGTTCGTGGCTGTCAGGTTGTAATGTATACTTTTACTCTCTCTTCTTAGGAGCATCTAGTTATGGATGAAATTGGTAGTGTAATCTTACTCTCTCCTTCCAAATACCTGGTTATCAACGAAATATTTATTAAATTATACGTATATCATGTGGGTCACTTTATACGTTTACAGTTCACATTTAGTCTTTTAGGTATTTTTTTCTAACCGCTTTGTCTAAAAGCTGTGACTGAAAGTTGGACTATGCTTCTATTACTTTAAGACAATTGATGTTGGCTACACCAGTTCTTTCTTGCCAGTCACATTCTCATTCTACCACTTTGCAGTTATTTAAATAGCTCTCTGCCTTGCTTTAGCGGAGGCTGATATTTACTTGATTATGGCTTATGGTATACAGCATTGAACTGAAATTTTCATTGCGCTCCCCTCTACAAAAACGTACACACACTGCTACTCTTTATTTCTTTCAGCCATCTGACGCTGGTATGACGGTCACAGTTACAGTCAGAGGTGAATCGAGTAGCGCTACATTCATGAAACGATGCATTAACTTTGTGGGCTCAGTAACTTAGTCATGATTGTTTGCAGAGGGGATTTTTCATTTTATGCGTCGGTTCAATATTGTCAGATGCGTTCTTCGTTCTTTGGAGCAATAGTAATCTTACGTGTAAGATTCATGCTAAGAGAAATGTAACTTCAAATTCATTTCAGTTTCATATATGGGCAATCACCAATGTAATTTCCAGTGTCATACTGAGAAAACGTAGTCTCGGAAACACTAAAGGGTTGCCTGTTGTGGCGTTCATATCTCTACAGTCAAAAATGTACAAAATCAAGCTCCGCCCTTAGGCGGGCAGATGCGCTGACACACTGATGCATTAAGTTAATTTTCAGTCTCGTCATGTCGATTAGAGGCTCGACGGAACTATTTACGTGTGTGAGAGAGACAGGATGTGTGCGTGAATGGTCCATGTATTGTAGATGTATATTGCATACTGTGTGTGTGTGCGACTTAGGTGCACTCTTTCTCTGTGCGTATTTACTTTTCATGACTAGATTCTCTCGTCCTATTTTAGAGAGATGTGGCAGCACTACACACACATGTAAATGTGCTGATGCTAATTGCAGGATGCTTATGTTTGCAGTTGGTATGTAGGCAATAAAATTTGAACATCATTTGTTAAAATGCTTCGAAAATACTCAATCCTTAAGATATTCTGTAGCCGACACATGTATGTCCCACTTTGTAGTAGAAGTAGAGGCATGTACTTTAAGATATAAAGTCATCTCTTTTGGTCCTAAAAAGATTTAATTATTCAGGAACATGTATTTTATATAACTTGCTAGCAACCATAAACACTTTAGCTACTACTGAGTACAATTTGAGAAAAGGCTAGAAGATTTACTGTGAGAGAACTGCTTTTATTCTGTGAGCAAATTACTCAGCAGCACCACTTGATGTACATGTTATTCATAGTATAAAATAACGTCAGTGTTACATGAAATATGACTTCTCTTCATCTTTAGGGCATTAATGCTTACTGTGAAATCAAATATTGTATTTTTATGTAATGAACTCCAGTGATCATTGTTTGAAATGTTTCTCACAAGTTTAATATAAATTTTACACGAAAATTTGTCTCAGATTTTTTTACTTGTCCAATCGCCTTCTGATCCATCTTATTTACGAACTGTGGATGAACACTGAACATATAAAAAATTTTTACCAGCGCTCTGCGTACCATGCAAACTGTCCTTCAGCTACAAGGAGAAGACTTTGATGCATGGCACTTAAACCTCCAGAGGAAATAACTACTTGGCAAAAAGTCCACCCTCTATCTTGCAAGAAACGAATAAAACATTTTCCAATGATTTGGCAACTGGAACAAGTATAAGAACGTACAACAAGATACTGACATCACAACAGCACTAAAAATACATTTTGTGAAGAAAAGCACTTAAATTGTTTGGCGTTTCCAGTCTTTGTATATTTTCGTTTTATGCTAAGTTTTACATCCAGCACGTATTCAGAAATACGAAATGTATATCTGTCTGTCATATGCTACACTGTCTGCTAGCAACCCCTGTGCCTGCCGCAGTAAGAACCGATTCATGAGCCGTTCTTTGAACTACACCCATGGGACCCACTCAGCTCAAATATTTGTCTCCTCAACTCACACACATTCAAACAGTTGTTTCAGTTTCTCTCTCACTTCTCATGAAAGCATAAAAGAGTTTTGATGCCATACTTTTGTTATCAGAAATGTTATTATACGAGTAAATTTTTTGTCTTATATGTGTATTTTTCTTCTTTGTTTATGTCCTGTAATTGATGAACTCCTTGCTAAAAATTGATTATGAACGTAGTACTAACTGCTAGGTTCCATAGACTTTATTAAACCATCAAACTACTAATAGATCGTCAAATTCGCTGTTTGCTTTCTATGGACTAGTGAAGCAAACACGAAGACGTGCAACTGAAGTTTGATAATCTTCACACCACGTTTGGAGCAGTTCTTATGTTGTGTAGGTGCTGTGTCTGGAACAAATCTGTTACAAGCGGGAATGGCTACCAATGCAGACTTGAGTGGGTCAGTACACGCATCAAGCTGCTCGCTCGTTACTCGTGAGCGTGGCAGTTGCTCGGCAGTGGGGTACCGAGTAACTCGTGACTCGAGCGCTGGCGTTCACGAGAAAGGAGACTCAGTCATACCCATAGAGGAAGGGAAGCCTGCTATGAAAATTTCATGCATGATATGTACAAGTTTGATTAATTCATTATTTCATCTTAATAATATTTTGATCTTTGCGTTTTTGTCCCATAATATTCATAAATATTATAGAAGCAGAAAATAATCACACGGTTTGTTCGTTGAAAATGTGCCAAGAAGCAAAAATTTTCTTTTCAGTAATCAAACTCAGTTTATAAAGTGATTTCATGGTATTTTAATGGGAGAAATGACGTACTTTGCACTTAAAAGAAAAATAAGATTGAAACTTCTAGAGTAGCGAATGATCAAATGGAATCATTTTATGAAGTAGACGCTGAAGACTAAGTAACACAGTACATGTAATCTTTTCGTCTAGAACATAAAAATATAACCGTAACTTCTGAATACCAACGCATATGTTACATTCATATTATACAAGCGGAAGCGATTTACACCGGCTATTTGTATTCCATCTCGTATGATTTGACTGTCTTCAGCCCTTTCCTGTGCATTCTTGCCCCTGAAGAAGCACTGAGAATTAGAGAAAATGAAGAATATGTACATATATATGCATACACTCTCGACATAGCCGTAGGTTCAACAGATATACAGAAGCTGCAGAAAATCAGTGAGAAAATAGACAACTGGTGTAGTGAACACAAACTACACGTAAACGTAACAAAGACAGAAATGATGATTTGCAGAAAAGGGGGTAAAACACCCAAGAATGCGGAAATCAACAGCAGAGGACAAAAAAGAAAAATCTTATTAGGTTTTAAATACCTAGGGGTGACATTGCCACCAACAGCCAAATGCTTCACAAAACATACAACAGAACGTGCAACCCAAGCAATAATAGCAATACAGGACATCAAAAACATCCGACTACTCAGTCTAGAAACGGCCACGAAATTATTCAACGCAAAAACATTAGTCCATTGCACTTAAAAACGAATGGTAAGGTCCATACCTACAATACTTCTGCTATTGTTATCCACTATTAGAGTAGCTAACGGCTCAGAAAAGAGCTCAGTATGCAGAAACAAAAACCTTTGATCATTTGTCCAGCCACTTCACAACATTACTGTTCAGATAACCTACGGAACATGGCTGTAACTAACGAAGTTTATCGGACAGCCGTGCAAATTTCACTCTAAGCACTATAATTAGCTTCAGATTGATTTATTCTTTTATTTATCCAGTTTCATTTTAAGTTAATTACTCTAGGGGGGTGCAAGTTCTTGACGTCAGAGGTAGCATTTTGCGCCAGACGTTTATCGCCATTCGCTTGGCGTTAATCCTGCTAGATACTAGCACACTCCTCAGATGTTCCAACTGTCTCACTATATATTCACAGTAAAATTGGATCGGACTTCAGTATATGTTACGTTCTTCCTGACAGAAAACCGATTTTGTGGTTTCCGAATGAGTTATATTGTATTATGTTTTCGATTATAACAAACAGTAACCCATTTGTATTCCTAACAGCACAGTGCACCGGTTTAGTGGGTTTCTTTTACCTGTAGTGACGTGGCCATTTTAGTAGACATTAGTACCTGCATTTAATCATTTAGACAAACGACAGTTTGTGTTTGAAGTTGGTTGTTTACTGTGCAGGTCACAACGCAAACGGAACAGTGATTCGGCTTTCGTGTGTATTGTCAACATAAACTCTGTTGAACATATTTTAAGCGCTAACAGAAAACTAAATTCCACGGCAAGTAAGCCACAAAGGGAGTTTGGCACCGCAGACCAGATCTGTTGATTGAGAAAGTCTAATAAGCATGTCATAATATAGACGTATACAATAAGCATAAGCGGTTGTGTGGGTGCAGTGTAAGAAATGCATTGTACTGCTTCCCATGTTTTATTTTCAAACCAGAAATCAGTTCGCGAACCTATGCAAATGTTAGGGATAACGAATAGTCAATAGTTAGTGAAAGTGAATATCAGTCCTCAGCTTGTTAGTGTATGCAGGGAGTCTGTGAGGAAACATAACGAACAAGTGGATAATGGAAGACATAACTCTCCAGATAAAAAGAATGCATACAGTTCTGTGGGGCGTTTGAGTTAGCTTTAGGTGTTCATGACGAAAGGGAAGAATAAAAACTCGGGAGTGTTTCGTGGCCCTGTATATGTAGAAAGCATTGCTGACGTATCAATGAAGGGACAATTAGAGGCGGTAAGTGTGTTTGAAGGTACATCGAAAACAGTTCAAAATGAATTTCAGGATTGTATACTGAGAAATAATAACGCAAGAAATTTTAAGTGTGCATTACTTCTCTGTAATGTCGGATAAAACAACATATACGTGTAGTATTCAACAATTAATACTGTGTATGCATACGAATTTCATGGCGCTATGTGGAGAAATTTTGGGTCTTCTTTAAGCCTGATGCACAGGATGCTGAGATGTTATTTAGAATAATAAATTCTGGATTACAAAAGCATGCGGACACAAAGAATCAGAAGGTGATCGCACACTGCCGTCACGGTGATGCTGTTGGGATCAACTGAGTTCAGGTAAGGATTAGGCAAGTACACTCCTGGAAATGGAAAAAAGAACACATTGACACCGGTGTGTCAGACCCACCATACTTGCTCCGGACACTGCGAGAGGGCTGTACAAGCAATGATCACACGCACGGCACAGCGGACACACCAGGAACCGCGATGTTGGCCGTCGAATGGCGCTAGCCGCGCAGCATTTGTGCACCGCCGCCGTCAGTGTCAGCCAGTTTGCCGTGGCATACGGAGCTCCATCGCAGTTTTAACACTGGTAGCATGCCGCGACAGCGTGGACGTGAACCGTATGTGCAGTTGACGGACTTTGAGCGAGGGCGTATAGTGGGCATGCGGGAGGCCGGGTGGACGTACCGCCGAATTGCTCAACACGTGGGGCGTGAGGTCTCCACAGTACATCGATGTTGTCGCCAGTGGTCGGCGGAAGGTGCACGTGCCCGTCGACCTGGGACCGGACCGCAGCGACGTACGGATGCACGCCAAGACCGTAGGATCCTACGCAGTGCCGTAGGGGACCGCACCGCCACTTCCCAGCAAATTAGGGACACTGTTGCTCCTGGGGTAACGGCGAGGACCATTCGCAACCGTCTCCATGAAGCTGGGCTACGGTCCCGCACACCGTTAGGCCGTCTTCCGCTCACGCCCCAACATCGTGCAGCCCGCCTCCAGTGGTGTCGCGACAGGCGTGAATGGAGGGACGAATGGAGACGTGTCGTCTTCAGCGATGAGAGTCGCTTCTGCCTTGGTGCCAATGATGGTCGTATGCGTGTTTGGCGCCGTGCAGGTGAGCGCCACAATCAGGACTGCATACGACCGAGGCACACAGGGTCAACACCCGGCATCATGGTGTGGGGAGCGATCTCCTACACTGGCCGTACACCACTGGTGATCGTCGAGGGGACACTGAATAGTGCACGGTACATCCAAACCGTCATCGAACCCATCGTTCTACCATTCCTAGACCGGCAAGGGAACTTGCTGTTCCAACAGGACAATGCACGTCCGCATGTATCCCGTGCCACCCAACGTGCTCTAGAAGGTGTAAGTCAACTACCCTGGCCAGCAAGATCTCCGGATCTGTCCCCAATTGAGCATGTTTGGGACTGGATGAAGCGTCGTCTCACGCGGTCTGCACGTCCAGCACGAACGCTGGTCCAACTGAAGCGCCAGGTGGAAATGGCATGGCAAGCCGTTCCACAGGACTACATCCAGCATCTCTACGATCGTCTCCATGGGAGAATAGCAGCCTGCATTGCTGCGAAAGGTGGATATACACTGTACTAGTGCCGACATTGTGCATGCTCTGTTGCCTGTGTCTATGTGCCTGTGGTTCTGTCAGTGTGATCATGTGATGTATCTGACCCCAGGAATGTGTCAATAAAGTTTCCCCTTCCTGGGACAATGAATTCACGGTGTTCTTATTTCAATTTCCAGGAGTGTATATACTACGGCTTACTATATCCACTGCTGTGCTCAACAATTTGATCTGGTTCTGCAAAATGCTGTATCTATGGACAAATCTGCTAGAATATTTAACTCTAATAGCCCAGGCTTTCTATCCTTCTCCTCTGGATCGTCACACAAAACTAGTGTATTAGATAGAGTTGTACACGCTAGATAACCACGAATAGCAGCTACAAGGTGGGGCTTAACATTCGGACAGTAAATACAATTAAAGAAAACAAGGAAAGTCTGGTAGAGTGTGTAGAAAAGATTACCCTCTCTCATCGTGCAAATGACGAAACCAGACGAGAAAGTTGCAGCCGCCTCTCCAGTTTATTTTATTTTATTTTTTTCATAATATCATGCCACATGCAGACAATTATTCAGGATACTACAACAGAATCTCGAAGCAACAACTACTAGAAGATATTTACGGGAGTTTGAAGATGTAATCAAACTAATAAGATATATTTCCACTGGAAAACCAATTCAGAGGAAATAAAAACACAAAACAAAGTAGGCAATGGGAAGGAAATTTGTGACACCATAATAAGCCATGTGAATGAAAGATTTTCATTCATTAATCAACCCGTTGCATCAAAATTATTACATGTAAGCTCTTTTCCTGTAGTGTCGATAAATTTTCCTGACAGAGAAGTTGCGGATTTATTCCTTATTTTTCTTTGAATGATGTTAAACGTAATCTGAAATATCCGGCACATAAATCTATAGCGCTACGTTAGATTGATAGGTTCTCTGGACACCATGCAATTTGGCATCAGAATCGCGAGCACATCTTCAGTTCTTCACATTTGAAGCAGCTTTTGATCACGCGCAACTGACATGACGGAATAGCGTTATGAGTCAAATCCACACAGATTCGATAAACAACATTAACGGTTCACGACTTTCACAGTTAGCCTTTACCACTCAACTACAAGTTTACGTCAGTGCCAATGGGTTGTAGCACACTGCGCCACACGGTTATGTCCGTGTGCTTTGCGTTAATCCCGCTAGATGGTATCACACTCCTCACATTTACCAATTCACTCACTATATAATAAAATTAGATCGAACATCAGTATATATTACGGTTATACTGATAGAGAAACCTATTTTGTATTTTTCTGAATAAGTTAGAGTGTACTAAGTTTTGGGAGTTTAACAAAGAGTAATTCTTTTGTATTCCTAACAGGCGAGTACATCAGTTTAGTAGGTTTCTTTTACCTGTATTCATGTGATCATTAGGGCGGGCATTAGCATTTGAATTTAATCATTTCCACAAACGGCAGTTTGTATCTGAAGGTGGCTGTTTCCGTACAGGTCACTGCGCGCACAAAACAATAAACCGGCTTTCATGTGGAGTGTCAACATGCACTCTGCTGAGTATATTTTAAGCGCTAACAGAAAATTAAATTACAAGGACAGGTTAGCTACAAAGGAAATTTGGCTTCCCAGTCCAGATCTGTTGACTGAGGAAGTCTAATAAACGTGACTTAATAAAGAAGTATCCAGTAATCATAAGTAGTTGTGTGGGGACAACGTGGGAAATTCACTGTATCCCTTGTGTGATTCTCAGCCGGAAATGAGTTCGAGGATTTATTTAAATGTTTGGGATTCTGTAATTTTGTCCGAAAAAAGTGAAAAAACACGAAAACCTTCACTTATGCAAAAGTGACGACACTGAAGTCTCAATGCTTGCTGAAGTGAATACCAGTTCGACACTTGACAGCGTATACAGAGAGTCTGTGAGAAAACGTAACGAGAAAGTGCGTAGTGAAGGACATTAATCTCCAACCTAATAAACTGCATAAAATTATGCGGTGATTTGGAGTCAGCTCTACGTAGTCACAATGAAAGGGAACACCAGAGAGCACGTCTCAAAAGTTTTTTATATTTGTGGTATGTTTCTATGGGACCAAACTGCGGAGGTCATCGGTCCCTAGACTTACACACTACTTCATCTAACATAAACTTAAACTAATTTATGCTAAGGACAGAACACACATACCCATGCCCCAGGGAGGACTCGAACCTCCGACGGGCGAAGACGCGCGAACCATGGCAAGGCCCTACACACCACGCGGCTAGACTGCGCTGCAACGCCTCAATGAAGGGACAGATAGAAGCTGCAACTATGTTTAAAGTTACATCCAAAGCTGTTCAAAGTGGACTTCTGGATTGTATGCAGAGAAATAATAACGAAGGAAATTTTAAGTGTGCATTATTTGGCTGTAACGTTGGAGGAAACAATACACGCGCCTACCAAGGAATATATCTAGATATGAATGTCATGACTCTGTGTGGAGAGATTTTGGGCCTTCTTTAACGCTGACGTACAGGTTGCTGAGATATTATTTAGGGCAACAAATTCTGATTTGCAAAAGAGTGCGGGCACAAAGTAGGAAGAGGTAACCGCACAATGCTGCCACGGTGCTGCTTTTTGTGCGGAGGCTTAAACTGTGTTCAATAAGCATTAGGCAGATATATCCTAGGGTTTATTATATCTGATGTGTTGGCAGAAGAGCCAACACCATGTTGCTAGAGGAGGCCGAAATGCACGCGTTTTAGTTCACGCAGACTGGCGTGAGGTCTGGAACAATTAAAGGAGTTGAGTCTAATACATAAAGTACGAAGCTCTGGGAATACTTAACTTAAATCCATAATTGGAGAACATCGCTCTTGATGATACATAATTACAGTCGCAATATAAACTGGTAATGGCGGATTGCTAGGTCGTAGCAAATGACGTAGCTGAAGGCTATGCTAACTATCGTCTCGGCTAATGTGAGCGTATTTGTCAGTGATCCATCTCTGGCAAAGTCTGCTGTACAACTGGGGCGAGTGCTAGGAAGTCTCTCTAGACCTGCGGTGTGGCGGCGCTCGGTCTGCAATCACTGACAGTGGCGACACGCGGGTCCGAC
Organism: Schistocerca americana; assembly: GCF_021461395.2. Taxonomy (NCBI): domain Eukaryota; kingdom Metazoa; phylum Arthropoda; class Insecta; order Orthoptera; family Acrididae; genus Schistocerca; species Schistocerca americana. The sequence goes on along the minus strand of NC_060119.1, from coordinate 155,531,445 downwards.
GTATACTACCGGACCGCGGCCGATTTAAATGCTACCACCTAGCAAGCGTGGTGTCTGGCGGTGACACCACAATATCCACTGCTCTACTCGATAATGTGGTGTTGTCGTGCGAACGGCTGCGTCTATAAACAAATCTGTCAGAATAATTTTTTCTAATCTCCCTTGCTTTTCGGCCTTTTCTTCCATATCGTCACACAGAACCAGTGGGCTAGACAGAGTTGTGCAAACTAGGACTTCCAAGAATAGTAGCTACAAGGTAGGTGTTTAACATTCGGGTAGTGAACACAATTAAAGAGAACAAGGAAGGCCTGACCGAGTGTTTAAAAGAAATTGTACTCTCTGATCGTGCAGATGACGAAACCAGACGAGAAATTTGTGGCCGCTTCTACAATTTAAAAGACCCTGAGTTCATGTTCTTCTTTTTCATCGGATTATGACACATCCACACATATTATTAAAGATGCCACAACATAATCTTGAAGCAACAAACAGCAATACAGTATCTGCCGGAGCTGGAAGATATAATTAGAGGAATAAAATTAAAAGAATAAGATATGCTGCTACTGAAAAACAAATTCAGAGAAAAGAGAAATATGAAACAAGTAGCAAATATGCAGGAAGTTCGTGACTCCAGAATAAGTCGTGTGAATGAAAGATTTTTCATTCGTGAATGACCTTGTTGTTGTGGTTGGCAGGAGAGCCAACACCGTGTTACTAGAGGAAGCCGAAAGGCACGCGTTTTAGCTCACGCAGGCTGGCGTGAGGTCTGGAACAGGACAAGGAAATTAGAATTTAGAAAAAACGGACGTAGCTGGCGGAATACTTAACTTTAATCCATAAATGGTGAACGTCGCTCTTGACGGTACATTATGCACAGTATCAATAGTAACTGGTAATGGCGCCTTGCTAGGTCGTAGCAACTGACGTAGCTGAAGGCTATGCTAACTATCGTCTCGGCAAATGAGAGCGTATTTTGTCAGTGAACAATCGCTAGCAAAGTCGGTTGCACAACGGGGGCGAGTGCTAGGAAGTCTCTCTAGACCTGCCGTGTGGCGGCGCTCGGTCGGCAATCACTGATAGTGGCGACACGCGGGTCCGACGTATACTAACGGACTGCGGCCGATTTAAAGGCTACCACCTAGCAAGTGTGGTGTCTGGCGGTGACACCACACTTGTGACATCAAAATTATAAGACGTGAGCTCACTTCCTCTACTGTCGTCAAATTTACCTGGGAGAGAAGTTGACATTACAGTAGATACTTATCCATGGTCTTTGAAGACACAACTGAGAACCGAGCTAGAAGCAGTCTGCACCAGATAACACTTCCTACACAGCTTCTACTGTATAGGAACTCGGCTCTAGATACATTTCCGCAGTTAAGTGAGCTAATAAGAATTATTATAACCATGCTTTTTACAATAGTTGAATGTGAACGCTGTTTCTCAAGAATGAATATTGAAGCTATCCTCGAAACACTATTAAGGAGAACGGGCTTCCGGCATTGGCAATGCCTGCAGTCGAGAAAAAAAAGTTTTGGATGATATTAAGACTTCAATCGTAGCTTGATCTAGATGTCTGCGCGATTGAAAAACTGAAAAATGGCTTTGCTTTATAAACAGACAGCGTCAATCATGTTGCCAAATAATTTTCTCTCTTTAATGCGTACCTACAGTGCAGTGTAACATTCATTGATATTCACTATTGTGTGTACTACATCTAAGGACAGGTGATTTCATAGCAAATAATTATGCCGTTTGCCTGGTTCAGAAAATGAGACTTACGGAGTGATGCTAATATTTGACTGACGATATGAACAGTGGCGAAAGATTACTCATTAGTAAATTGTACTTGAAAATTTCACAAATGCATTCTTCCTTTCATAAGAAAAGTTAGGCACATAATTATTATTATTATACTTCGCAGTTGTTTCAGTTGCATAAATTTGTTTCTAATGATAAATATACAACAGATGCAATTTCACACTTTCAATTTTATTTGAACCTAAGAATTTGTGAAAGCCCAAAATGTACACTCAAAAAACCGCCACTGTCATTCAATTTAATGTACTATAATGCGAGATTGAAGACGTTTCTTCTCTGTACACGGCACTGGGACCCTTAACAGTAGTGGTGTGTAGCGGTTCTGAACAACAGTGCTGTGAGTGAAACAGCAAGGACATCTGAGAGACCACCGCGCCCTAGAATGAAACAACTAACAGCACTTACCTCTCCTGAATAACCTAAATCGCTTAAAAAAACTGTGTGTATACGTTGTTCTGTATGGCTACTACCTGAAAACCAGAAAACTGAAAAAAAAGAATTAACGCCAGACTTTTTCAGCATAAACTAAACCTAAATCACGTTTAACACGCGAAGAAGGAATATTGCTTAACCAGAGATGATTCGAAATAGCGGCTTAATATTTTCTTGGCATGTCAAGGGGATTAAATAACACCAATTATGATAGAAATATATATTTGTATATTGTGTTTTAGATACCTCTCCCTTCACATTTACGATAAAGAGTACACGACACGTTGCCCAGCGCTAAACTAATTTCTAGGAAGAATGGCGTGTTTAACAACTGTAATCCTAGTGGTACGGTTCTTCTGTTAGGTCGAGCACATGTTGCTGAAACATTGCCTACAGGTTGGTCCGCAAAACAGCCTGTCACCTCAGCACAGCTAATGAAGTTCAGTGATATTGGTTTTGATACACTTCCTTCCTTGTCTTCCTACTTCTTCAGTAAAAGGATTACCAAAATAACAAAGGACAGCTTACGTAATTAGGGATTCGAATGCTCCACTACCAGTATTCATTTTAGTTTCTTGTGGGCCATAAACCAATGTCAGAGTGCCATACAGCGCAGCGCAGTTAAGTGGCCAAACCAAAGACAGCAAAATTGTTTACGATGCCATATCAATCAGTTCTTAAAGAATCTTGAATTTCGAAACTTTTGATCGAGTTGCTGAATGATGTAATGGCACTCCAACACCAATATAATAAAAATTTAAAAACATGTTTAGCTGTTTAGTTAAATGTTATTATATTAATTACATTTTTGTCAATAATTAATTTGAGTCAATTTAGATTCAGTATGTTTCAGTTATTGTCTGGCTGGGAAAGGGGCAGTAGAAATGATTTTCAATATTCCGTGCAATTAGTAGCTGATTTAAGAAAATTTAAAATGCTGTCGTATTCCACTCATTGAGAGGTATAATCATATATTAAAACTTATGTATTGTAGTTAGAAACTGTGTTTGTCTAGAAGTACCGTAACTGACGGCACACAAATACGCAGACTTTATAAATTTATGTGCTCTCATTTCTATGAGAGCACATAGCGACTTACAACGAACTTTGTACACAGGTTCAAACCTTTACGAAACGTTTTCTTCATGACCAACCCAAAAATAATGAAAGGGGAAAAGTTTAATAATTACATTCTCACTGTTCATGCAGTAAAAATTCAGCATCAGACATGACGTTTTAATATCTTACCTCTTTACTACCAACTCTATCCACATTACTCTTTGCTGACAGTGTCCACAAGTACCACTGAAAGCACCTGAGAAATTATGTCACTGTACGACACATAGTTCAGAAGAAATGGCGTCATAAACGTTGAGATTCGTGAAAAACTTTCGTTTGCTGAAAGTGGAGCTCAAATTACCCAGACAAATTTTATTCATTGTTTCACAGTGAGAACACTGAGCGACATCCAACAAGCATTATGCATAATTACAAACCTCTTGTAAACTTCGTCTCGCTCACATGATTAACATTAAATAATAAACATATTAACTAATTTCTAAAGTAATCAGACATCAGAAGTTGTTTTACGGATGGGAGATAGATTCTTTAAAGGATCGCGTGTTTACTGGTAAATACCATTTGCATTTTTTGTACAGTTAGACACATTGTAAGTGCGAACCACTTACCACAACATTACTTACTTATTGTGTGAGGCCATAGACTTGACTGTAGAACTTTTATTGTAACGTAAAATGAATCCATTCATTGTCAGTCTGACTGATGCTAAATTTTTTGTCTTGCTTAGGTTTTAAACAAATTAGATAAAGGTCACAACAAAAGCATCCGCTACGATTCCTGCTGTAACTACTGTAATTTGTGTAAAATTCTTGACTGCTAGTGGTCTATGTTTCAGCTAGTGACAGTGCATTCAGTATGAAATAACTCCAACAATAACTCAGCATATGATTCTTGTTGCCATTTGAGGAAGCTTAACCATGACAGTGTTGCTTAAATTTACAAAGATTTTATTGAGAAATTATTTTTCCTTTATTAATAAATTAGTTGTATCTCTGTATATGATTCCTTGTGATGTCAGCCAAGACATTATATCCCTGACTTTTGTCCACATCCCTGCATTTGTTTTAGAAGTTAGTCTGTCTTTTGTCATTTCTCTTCTCAGTTGCGATGGCCTAATGAGCGGTACAAGTTCTGGCTGCTCCTTTGTTTACTCATACTGAACGAAGAAAGTACATGGACTGTCGATTGAGGACCTGAGCTCTAAATATATCTCTGTGTTCTAAAAACTCAACACCCAGTCATTATAAATTAGTGTAAGGAAGGCTATGCGTGAAGCGTTCAGTGAATTCGAAAGTAAAATTCTATGTACCGACTTGACAGAAAATCCTAAGAAGTTCTGGTCTTACGTTAAATCAGTAAGTGGCTCGAAACAGCATATCCAGACACTCCGGGATGATGATGGCATTGAAACAGAGGATGACACGCGTAAAGCTAAAATACTAAACACCTTTTACCAAAGCTGTTTCACAGAGGAAGACCGCACTGCAGTTCCTTCTCTAAATCCTCGCACAAACGAAAGAATGGCTGACATCGAAATAAGTGTCCAAGGAATAGAAAAGCAACTGGAATCATTCAACAGAGGTAAGTCCACTGGAACTGACAGGATACCAATTCGATTCTACACAGAGTACGCGAAAGAACTTGCACCTCTTCTAAAAGCAGTGTACCACAAGTCTCTAGAGGAACGGAAGCTTCCAAATGATTGGAAAAGAGCACAGGTAGTCCCAGTCTTCAAGAAGGGTCTTCGAGCAGATGCGCAAAACTATGGACCTATATATCTGACGTCGATCTGTTGTAGAATTTTAGAACATGTTTTTTGCTCGCGTATCATGTCGTTTTTGGAAACCCAGAATCTACTCTGTTGGAATCAACATGGATTCCGGAAACAGCGATCGTGTGAGTCCCAAATCGCTTTATTAGTTCATGAGACCCAGAAAATATTAGATACAGGCTCCCAGGAAGATGCTTTTTTCCTTGACTTCCGGGAGGCGTTCGGTACAGTTCCGCACTGTCGCCTGATAAACAAAGTAAGAGCCTACGGAACATCAGACCAGCTGTGTGGCTGGATTGAAGAGTTCTTAGCAAACAGAACACAGCATGTTGTTATCAATGGGGAGACGTCTACAGACGTTAAGGTAACCTCTGGCGTGCCACAGGGGAGTGTTATGAGACCATTGCTTTTCACAATATATATAAATGACCTAGTAGATAGTGTCGCCATGCGGCTTTTCGTGGATGATGCTGTAGTATACAGAGAAGTTGCAGCATTAGAAAATTGTAACGAAATGGAGGAAGATCTGCAGCAGATAGGAACTTGGTGCAGGGAGTGACAACTGTCCCTTAACATAGACAAATGTAATGTATTGCGAATACATAGAAAGAAGGATCCTTTATTGTATGATTATATGATAGCGGAACAAACACTGGTAGCAGTTAGTTCTGTAAAATATCTGGGAGTATGCGTGCGGAACGATTTGAAGTGGAATGATCATATAAAATTAGTTGTTGGGAAGGCGGGTACCAGATTGAGATTCATTGGGAGAGTCCTTAGAAAATGTAGTCCATCAACAAAGGAGGTGGCTTACAAAACACTCGTTCGATTTATACTTGAGTATTGCTCATCAGTGTGGGATCCGTACCAGAGCGGGTTGACGGAGGAGACAGAGAAGATCCAAAGAAGAGCGGCGCGTTTCGTCACAGGGTTATTTGGTAACCGTGATAGCGTTACGGAGATGTTTAGCAAACTCAAGTGGCAGACTCTGCAAGAGAGGCGCCCTGCATCGCGGTGTAGCTTGCTCGCCAGGTTTCGAGAGGGTGCGTTTCTGGATGAGGTATCGAATATATTGCTTCCCCCTACTTATACCTCCCGAGGAGATCACGAATGTAAAATTAGAGAGATTCGAGCGCGCACGGAGGCTTTCCGACAGTCGTTCTTCCTGCGAACCATACACGACTGGAACAGAAAAGGGAGGCAATGACAGTGGCACGTATAGTGCCCTCCGCCACACACCGTTGGGTGGCTTGCGGAGTATAAATGTAGATGTAGATGTAAATAAAAGCTGAAATGGGAAAATTTTAATAATTACATTCTCACTAGCCTATATTTGTCAAACTTTCTTTTGCGATGTCGAGATAATAATCTAAGAACGACCGCTGTTCCTGGGAGAGAGATATTGTTTACTTATCCCGATATGTCAACAGAAGTGAGTAAAATGAACCAGACGAATTACAACTGCAGATAAGATTACGACAGTACTACTGAAATTTTATCATCCAGGAAGGGTGAAAAAAGAAGACAGAGATTTAGGAACCAGGTAATCGAATGTATGACATTTCCAGGGGCATATGTACACTCTGACCATAATTTATTGGTTAAAAACAGTAGATTAAAACTCATGAAGTACCAAAAAGGTAGGAAATGTAGGTTTCCAGACGTGGATGAACTGATAGAACAATAGGTTATTAAAAGTTCCAGAAAAGGATTAGGAAATGATTAACTGTAACTATGGAAACAAATACATTGGAAAACGAATAAGTACCTGTGAGAAGCGAAACGGTGAAGGCTCCAGATGATCAAATAGGTAAAACGATAACGACTCGCAAATATCCATGGATATCACAGGGGATATTGAATTTAACTGATAAGAAGATAAAATATTAAAAGGCAGCAAATGAAACAAGCGAAAGGAAGAGATTGGCAGAAAGTGCAGTACTTGAAAGCAGAAAACGATGCAGGAAAGATACAACTGGATAGATGCATGCATAACTAGAGGAAAGGTAGTTAATGCCTGTAGGAAAATTAAAGGGATTTTTGGAGAAAAGACCAGAAGCGGTATGAATACCAAGAGTTCAGATGAAAAACCGATACTGAAAGGTGGAATGAATACATAGAGAGGCTCTACAAGGGAAACTAACGTGATGGTATTTTCACAGAAATAAATCAAGAATTAGATTATTATGAGATGAGAGGTGAAGTACTGTGGGAATAATTTGACAGAGCTCTGGAAGACATAATTCGAAACAAGGCCCCTGCAGTAGACGACATTCCCTCAAGGCTACTAATACCCTGCGGAGAGCCAGCCATGTCGAATCTAGTCCATCTGACTTGCAAGCTGTACGAGACAGACGAAATACTCTCAGATTTCAAGAAGAATGTAGTAACTCCATTAAAAAGAAAGCAAATGTAGAGAGGTGTGGATATTACGAGACTAAAATTATGGATCCAATATATTAACATGAATTATTTACCGACAAATGGAAAGAGTGGTTAAAGCCGTCCTCGAGCATAATCAGTTTGAGTTTCGGAGAGATGTAGTAACACCCTAGGAAGTGTTGACCCAACGCTTCTTCTTAGAAAATGGGCTAAGGGAAGGTAAATCTAGCTTTTTTAGCATTTGTAAATTTAGAGGAAGCTTTTAAAAATATGGACTGGAATAGACTCCTCGGAATTCTGAATTTAGCGGATGTAATATACAGGCAACGAAGGCTTTTGTACAAGTTTCGGAGAACCCAGACTGCTTTTAAAGAGTCTAACGGCTTTAAAGGAAACAGTAGCTGAGTGGGGGTGAGGCAAGATTGTAGCCAATCTCCGGTGTTATTCAATCTGCACACCGAACAAGCTGTAACATTAGGCAGAAAAATATAGAATCATAACTGCATTGAAGCTGAAGGAGAAGAAAAGAATTGAGGTTTTCCAACGACATTGTAAGTTTATAGGATACAACAAAGAACTTTGAAGAGTAATTGAAAAATGGACAGTGTCTTGAAAGGAGGTTTCAAGATCAACATAAACTATAGCAAGGCAAGGGTACTGGAATGTAGTCTAATCAGATCAGGCGATTCTGACGTAATTAGATTAAGAAATGAGATAGTAAAATTAGTAGCGAGTTTTGCTCATTAGCCAGCAAAATACGTTACGATGGTCGAAGCAGAAAGTAGATAAAAAGGTAGATTGGCCATGGGAAGAAAATTGTTTCTGAAGAGGGGAAACTGGCTAACATCGTACATAAGTTTAAGTACTAGGAACTCTTTTCGAAAGGTGTATGTTTGCGGTGCAGCTCTGTTTGGAAGAAAAACACAGTAGAAAACTTTTTAAATGTGGTGTTGCAGAAGAATCGCGAAGATCAGATGAGTAGATCGCGTTAGTAATGAGTATGTATTGAACTGAATTCGAAAGACAATAAATTTGCGGCATATCAGGTCTAAAAGAAAAGATTTGTAAATCTGATATTGGAGAGAATTGGGGGAATGGGTTTGGAAGGGGGGGGGGCGGTACAAATATAGAGGCAAACGAGGAGATAAATGCAGTAAGCAGATTCAATTGGATGCTGATTATAGTAGTTATTATGGGATGAAGAGGCTTGTACGGGATACAGTAGCATGGAAAGCTGCGTCAAACCAGTCTTGGAGCTGAATAGCACAACAACAACAACACAAGTTTAAGCCTAAAAAAGGATCTCTTCATTTAATACATAAGCGTTTCTGTGCCCTATTAATTAAGTATGTAAACAGAGAAATTCCCACTTTTTCACATTTGGATTTCGTTGTTAGGTTTAGGTTATAGATTCTAAATAATTTCTCGAGCTGGCGTTGGTACAGTATGGTGATCTGCTTGTACTGAAAACAGTGAGCTCACACAACAGTTCTGTAGCTTCAGGTGGCGTAGTCTCGTAAGCAGTTGAGTGTTTCCTCCTACTTCATGGGCATGAAATGTCACCAACTTCTGAATACTCGTAATTGGCTAAGTTTGTTTATATAGCAATGTCAGTATACTATGTGATTATTATTTATTTGTCATCCAGGTACGTGTGAGTCGTGCATGATACACCGTGACGAATATTTCCAATATTTTTGCAGAACAATAACTTTTCGAGATATGTCATTATTCTTTAGCAGAGGTGATCACAGAAAAGAACGTAGCTTCACGCGGCTTCTTGCGTTCGATGAAGTGCGTTAAATTGCCGGCCGAAGTGGCCGTGCGATTCTAAGCGCTACAGTCTGGAGCCGAGCGACCGCTACGGTCGCAGGTTCGAATCCTGCCTCGGGCATGGATGTGTGAGATTTCCTTAGGTTAGTTAGGTTAAATTAGTTCTAAGTTCTAGGCGGCTGATGACCTCAGAAGTTAAGTCGTGTAGTGCTCAGAGCCATTTGAGGTGCGTTAATGCCACGAAAAACACTATTGACATGGTTCTCCGCTGATTGAATCTCACTGAGAACCAGCAGGGGTCCTATATGATATGTCTGCGCTGAAGACGTGGACCTGTTATCACCTGTCTCACGTACAACGTAGAGAAGTAAGTTTCAAAAGTAACACTTGAGAGAAAGATCGAATTAATATGCATGCTTATGCTGGAACTCTTAATACTTCCTCATGGTATGGACCAGTAAGTTAATTTGATCCAGTACCTACTTCACTGAACAAAAAGGAACCAAGCTAGGGATTCATTTATCATGCAGGCCGTACGAAGGAACTAAATAATTAGACACTTTTGCTAAAAATAGCTTGGGAACACTTTTGGTGCAATTTGTTTCTTCAGAAGCACATGTCTCTCAATCCTCTGGCTGAGACAAACACAAGGAGTAATTGAAGAATAACAAATATTTACCATGCAGCTATTAGGTAATATGGCTCTGAGCACTATAGAACTTAACTTCTGAGGTCATCAGTCCCCTAGAACTAAGGACTACTTAAACTAACTAACCTAAGGACATCACACACATCCATGCCCGAGGCAGGATTCGAACCTGCGACCATAGCGATCGCACGGTTCCAGACAATAGCGCCTAGAACCGCTCGGCCACTTCGGCCGGCTATTAGGTAATATGTCACTAACTTTATGTTTGAAAGGTGTTTCTACCAATCACAGCCTCCGTACGTTGCACTGTTGGAAGGAGAGAGGCTCTAGCAAAGATCATATGTAGTGCCTCACTTATGAAATTGTACAAGTATCACGAGATTAGTGACAGTCGCACTAACAGTGGCCGGAAAGATACGAAGGTCGATGTCACAAAAGCCCATAGCGGAAACTCGTAGTCTGTCCATTGGAAGTCACAGAATGTCGCAGCCGCGACAGCAGCAGAGCAGCTCTGTCGGTGCGGTTAGCTGCCGAGGAGCACACCCAGCTCACCAACAGCTGGCGACACAATATGTTAGTAAGTCCAGATCCGATCATTAGTATTTCCGTAGTGTCATCCGTTTCCTGTGCCATGACTATTATCCAATAGGTAGAGCTATTCGCAACGATGAAATCTCCCAAGACGGCCAGCAGCAGTGCGGGTCCGAAGTGTAGACCGCAGAGGCGAGCGCAACAGTGGAGGGCCATCTTGGCGCGCTGCAGCCGCCACACCTCCGCCCCCGCCGCCCTCGCCGCCCGCGGCTGTCCTGCTCGCGTCGCCAGCTCCTCCAGCTCAGCCTCGCTGCCTGCCGTGGGTCGGGTAGTCCTCAGCAGGTGCCCACAGACGATGCCCATCCTGTGTCGGAGTACCAGCACAGCAGCAAAGAACTGAACTCGCCAGACCGTGACGAAGCCTTGTAGGTACACAGAAATGGCGTTTATTGGATTAAGTATGAAGAAATAGGTTGCTAGCACGCTCACTGGTATGAAAATCCAAAGAAGCACTGTAATGAAAATTAAAGTTGCTTTCTGGCGCGTTTTGCGATATATTTCCGTTCTGTAAGTGTAATGTCGCATAGCGGGCAATGCATCTGCCGGTTGCAACAGTTCCATGTTGCTACTAACGATATGATGCCCAGTAAACAGAGATCTGCATAGAATTGCTCCAACACAGACAGTAAAACAAAGGACACAAATACCAATAGGGGACAGCGCATTTATTATAATTCGATGCATTACTAAATAACTGCAGTAAAAACCTGAGGCACAGGTACAGATAAGCCACATCAAACATATGACGTAGCCTGTTTGTCTGTTTAAGAATACCCTGAAGACACAAGATGCAGAATTTTTGCTATCACTGATGATGGGATCCAAACCAATAATTTGAAATAAAAGATACAAATGTCTGACTGCGCTTTCGAAGCTACGACCACTCAATTGAAAAACAAAAGTGTATGGACTGTTCATTATCCAACGAGATACCCTCGTGTAAGCGAACAGCTCTCACGACTGAGCTATGATCTAATTGTCAGACAGAGCACAACATGACATTTCCAATTTTGTTGATGGGATAACGATCGAAATGTAATTTCACGAACACCAGTAGTATGTCATTAATGCTAGTAAGTCGTTAACTTGACAGCTTAACGCCTTTGTGAATCCTGTGCGAGTTGTTTATGACATGGAGTCTTTTCAGAGGTCTGCGGCTACGCTGCACTTATACGCAAAATTTTCTAATAGATCTTCCGCCTTTCAAATTTCCTGCATGACGCGTTTTAGTAATATCCGTTACAGAAAAGCTCAAACAGTCTTCAGAGAAAGTAAAAGATATGATGAAAACAGCTACATAAATGCAGTATAAAGCAATAGGAAATGCCTTTTTGGTACTGCGGTTCCCAGTACGCAACCAGGTACAACACAACCCTCGTACTCTAGCTTAACTTGTGCAACCCTTTTCGTTACTGAATAACTACTGTATCCCACGTTAATTTTAACCAACTTATTATGCTCATACATTAGTGCGCCCCCCACAGTTGTTACTCCCCACTTGCCTGCTTTACTAAACTGCCTGTTTCCTCATGCCTCAGGGTGTGTCCCTATTAACCAGTCCATTAATCTAGTCAAGCTGTGCCATACATTTCTTTTGTGCCCATTTCGATTGAATACATCGCGATTTGTTTTCTGATCTATCCACCTAATCTTCTGTATTGTTCTGTAACACAACTTTTCAAAAGCTTCTATTCACTTTCTGCATGAACAGCTTCTTTTACACGTTTTATTTCTGTATGAGGCCACACTCCAAACAGATCCCTTCAAAAAAGACATTCTATCGCTTAAATGTACATTAGGTATTAATAAATTCATTTCCAGACACGACCTGCTTACTGTTGTCTGTCCGCTTATTTATCCTTACTACTTCGGTCATCGGTAGTTTCTTTGCTGCCCAAGTAGCACAAATCATCTGCTATTTTTTAGTACCTCATTTTCTGAAGTAAGTTCCTCAGCATCACTTGATTTCATTCAACTACATTTTATTACCTTCGTTCTACTTGTTCTTATGTTCATCTTATAATCTCTTTTCAAGACACTATCAGTTCTCTTCAACTACTCATCCGTGTCCTGTGTTGAATCTGACAAAACTGCAATGTCACTGGCTAACGTCAAAGCTTGTATTTCTTCTCTCTCAACTTCAAATCTCCGTTTTCACATTTCCCTTCAGAAGTTTTTTAAACTTTTACATTTCTTGAGCATTGCATATATTTGTTGACATCAGGGGTAGGATCCAATTCTGTCCCATTGCCTTCTCATCCACTGCTTGCCTTTAATGTCTTTTCACTCTTATAACTACATAGTGGTTTCCGGAGACGCTTTAAATAACCTTCCGTTTCCTGTATTATATCCCTGCCATTTTAAAGGTTTTGGGAACAACAGTGAAGATCACATTGTCAAAAGATTTGAAAGGTGAGCAGGTATGTGACCTGAAACGCTGTGCGATTGACAGCTCGAGCTACGTCTACTGGAACAGAATCTTTGCGTGATGGAGGCGTGGCACATTTGCCTCGAGTGACGTTCTGGCCGTTTTCCGGGAAAGACAGTCCGTAAACCAGCATGTATACGGGACTTTAGTGGGGCAATATGCTGTCTGTTTGGTCGAGCAGGTCTGGAGGCTAGCGGTGGGTCGTCGTCATCAACACATCTCCTAGCGCCGGCCGGAGTGGCCGAGCGCTTCTAGGCGCTGCAGTCTGGAACCGCGCGACCGCTACGGTCGCAGGTTCGAATACTGCCTCGGCCATGGATGTGTGTGTGGTCCTTAGGTTAGTTAGGTTTAAGTAGGTGCCGAGATCACGAGGCGTTCTTATAAACTAATGGGTTTTTAGCGTGCTGCTTCTGTATCGGGCTCGGTTCAGCCTCCTGTTGTGGTTATTCTCTGTCCATGTGTCTGGCCGGGCGATTTGAAGAGCGTGTCGCTAAAATGAAAACATAATAATTTCATAACTGCCATGGAGTTATAACGACAGTGTGTTTTAAATTATTCGGATTTTGTAAATTTCTTTATGTTCAGTGTCATTAATTGTAACGTAAAAAATATTTTTCTTGTCTGGTACATTGTGTAGTAAATCGCCAATTATTTATTTAGCTATTTGTAGCCCGCAAGCATATGTGCCTCACCTGGGCATACCTTTTTGCTCGTATTTTGGTGGCCTATAATCCCAAGCCAAGCTTGTGATTACATAGGTGAGGTGCATTAGCCAACCGTTTACGTTTTCCTTCCAGCTAATTTTTCCTTCCCGTGAGACGGGTAAGTGTTTACCGTTTTACATTTTGCTGTGCTATGGGCCATTTCCCCTATCATGTATTCATCAGTTGAAAGAGACTGCAGTACTTATTTACCTGACAAATCAATTAATAGCTCTAAAACATCTCGAACGTGAGAAGACAATAATTCTGTGACATGATGCTACCACAGATACAACACAAGTGCACAGCAACATACATCGTCCTATCTAATTCATTTCCTGGAAAACTAGCTAGCATGCAAAGATTGTATTTAATTCTTTTGTCAGCCTTCAATCATTGCTCAATGTGTACAGACTTAATCATCAGAATTAGTCAGCCTTTAGTTTGTCTTGTAACATGACCACAGTAGGGTGGCACCCTGTCTGCTGCACTCTTAAGTAGAGCAGGAATGAAAAGAATGATCTTCCCGATGAATCACTGTGCAATATGTGCTGTTGATAATACGTGCACTGTACCTCTTATGTATGGGCACGAATTACATTCTGATAATTAAAATTCTCCCTACATCACTCTTTACAAAACAATGCTTCTGTTAATGGAAATGTAAACCGGTATCATCCATGCAAAACTGACCTTGTATTTTTCATGTCCTTAACATGGTAAAACTGTAGATGTAACAGAAAGAAATGAAGTTACAATGGTGTAGCAACCAGTCTCCAAACATCTGATAATTGACAACGTCCTCAAGGCTACTCCACGGCCTATGAATACGTAAAAGTACGTAGGTGTGCACACTGATAGAGATGAATACCGAAACTAATCTCAAACTGTAGAGCGTATTTCTGCACTGTATATCAATTGGAATCATCTTACCGGTCGTTTTGCTTATCATATGAACTGTTCAAGATGATGGCTCTGCATTGAACAAAATATCGTGAGAATAGCATCCTTCCAGAAATATAAGTGTAGAGCCACACATTACACTAAAAGGACCTGTAAAATGAATCTATTGGTTGAATTCCTTCGAACAAGAAAGCACATCAGAAGGACAATTCCTTCATAAAAGCATTCTATTGACTGGTGCCCGTGACATCACGGTGAGGCTGCAAAGTACAGAACGGCAGAGTGATTATACGGCAAACGATTCGCTGGCTCCAGGGCTACACATCCTAGTCTCGTCCCATTCAAGGTCTGGCGACGACATTCTACATTTACACCCTCAGTTGTGCTACGTAAGGATTCTATTTACTAATTAGGCCTGTCAATCTTTAGCTCTACTGCTATCTTTTTTTGGTTCTCTTTCTGTTATTGGCAAAATGCTCTGTGTTAGCCTTGTGTTCCATCTCTCGCTGTTTTCTGTCTGCTTTTTCATACAATCTTCATGCATGATGCTTTTGGCGCTTACTAACCTCTGGGAGGCAGTTAGCAGCATCGAGTGCCAAACATCACCCAGCTGCCACCTTTCTTCTGATCTCAATGCTGCTTCCTGTTGCAGCTGTGCATTGCAGCCATGACAGGACCTCTTCTAGAGGGTGGATAGTGATATGGCCAGCAGTTGACTGTAGGTCTCCTACTCAGTTCTGCTGCTCCCACAAATTTGCAACTGGTCTCTGTCTGTCTCCGGGGTAATCTGACTCTGTGGTCGTCAGTTGCTGGTGTCATCTGTCAACAGGGTCGTCTGTTGCTGGCGTCGTGTGCCTCTGAGGTCATTCAGCCTCGAGGTCATCCAGGGTCATCTGGCCTTGAAAGGCATGTGGTCACAATGGCCATCTCACCCCCATGGTCAACTAGCTTCAGCAACAACAGCCTCCAAGGCTCTGAAGGTGAACCTCCTCCAAGGCTCCAAGGGTCCATTGCCTCGAGAGTTCCAAGGGTCCATTATCTCCAAGGCTCGAGCAACCTGTCATGGTTGCCCATGCAGTGGACTCCCTTGAAATGCTGGCTTCTTTCTCAGCTCAAAAGGAGACCCATTTTTTATTCCTTAACTCAGGCTAAGCTATGCAGACTACGGTAGAAAGTACCAAACAGAGCGCTTTCCTCTGATGCTCTGACCACTTCCTTTCCTTGCTCTCGTACACACCACAGCAGGTGAACGGACATTCATTTCTGGTACTCTACCCTTATCCTATTGTTATCCTTCATGTCGGATCTTCTGGCGATTTTGCACTTTGTGGATAACTCTGGTGCTCTGACCTTCTATTTCTGTGTTCATTTCTTGCAGCATCTTCCCTCACTTTGCGCCACTGGTCGTTCCATGACGCCCTACTCTTAATTTGTCTCTTTTTCAATTACACCTATTCTATCTCACTTCTCCGTTGCTGTCGATGCTATCTAAATGGCAATGACTGTCCAGCTCCGGTACTGATTCTAGGATATGTGCTGCAGCCTCCTAATACTTTCCAGAGGAGGCACCATCCTCATGTGGATGCCTATCGACAGCACACTTTGCTGCATTAATTAGGAATCACTGTATCTCTCTCTCTGTCTCTCTCTCTCTTCTCACGGAATGGGGAGAGAACAGGCTCCACAGCAATGATTTGATGGCTTCATCAAGATGAAGAAACTGTAAGTATGAGCAAGATGGGTGCGCCATCTTCTCTACAAAGAAGAAGGGATAGTGTACCCACAACTAGACAACAACTGTACACACAAGCAGACAGACACACACACACACACACACACACACACACACACACACACACACACAAATTTCTTGGGTGATCTAGCTTCAGGTATCAGTTAGCGTCCGGCATCTGCAAGCTATAGCGACAGCAGTTCTGAGTAGCAATCTAGCACAACAACAACAACAACAACAATACTAATTGGCTTATTAGCACTCAGTGCACCACCATGACAGTGCTACGTCACCTCTCGTGACAGTAGCTGCAGCAAGTGTGGGACTGTTTCCCTCTGCAGTTCACATGCCTGAAGACAGACGTATGCCTCTGCCCTGCACACAGCCTCTGAGAAATCAGTCATAATTGGGAGTGACATAGGGAAATTGCATCGACCACTCCACTGTTTTTCATTTGGAACAACTCCTGACCTACACTAACTACCACCGATCTGATGCATCCTTTATTTAGTACACACCACCTAACCGATGTAGGCCGTGGACTATACCTTACAGTTAGGGCTTCATCATGCATCATCAAAAGAGTTAACGAGCTGTTGACATCTTCCCTAGTAACACCCTATGTGGTTACTTGCTGAATGCTGTGTCTTCCTGTAACCAAGAGAAGAGCGACTGGCTTGCCCTTCTTGCATTTGGGATCACTATCTGCTCAGTCACCAGCTGCCAGTTTTTTCCACTGCTTCCCAGATGACTCAGGAACAGACTTCTCAGGACGTAAGCCAACACCAGTTGATGAATGTGTTCTCCTTGAATTCGATGTGGCTATCGGAGTGTTGTCAGCAATGAGCCATACATAATCTTCACAGGTGGCCTCAAGTTCTGAGCACTCCACTAGCATGCGCCGCGCCCCTTGATTTCTTCACATACAATTCTATTCCAGAATAAGAACTGTATATTTCAATTTAAGACTTGATAATTACTCCCAATTCGACCCCTTGTGGGTGGGACAGGATCGTGAAAATTGGGATCGCCAGATAGCATTTAGAAAAATGTTGGACACGTATTTTTCCGGAGTTTAATGCTATTCGCTATTTTTGAGTTTTTTTACTGTCTCAGGAGCAACAGTGTTTCCTGACTTATGAATGCTTTTATACAAAGTTTGTAAAAATTGTTTAATACCTTTTCCTGCCTAGATCGTAGTTACATAAAAATAGTCAGGCAACAAGTTTATGACATTATTGTAGCAAATGATTACACATCTTGTCTCATTTTATGAATTTTAAATTCGCACTCAATTTTTTGTAGGAAAGCCAGAGTTTTTAAACATGTTAAAGCCCGCAAGTCGTTATGCAAGATATGGATAAAAGAACTGCATGCTAGAACATAAATGCATTTACTAGGCAATCTTCAAGTTGCACTGCTGTATTTGCCAACGAAAGGCATTTTTTTTCTATACCTTTAATACGTTGCAAGCGTCAGTCGTAGTCACAACAGAGTAGTGTGAAGTTGTGAACGCTTTATTTTGGAGCCAAGTGAATTCGAACATCGACAAATTGTTGGTGCTCGTATTGTGGGTGTTTCCATAACCAATATGGCTTAAATGTATGGTGTTTATACCGTATGCCGGAAATGTGGAAAAACCTCATGTGCTAAGTCACAACGGGGCAAGTGTGAATGTTGCGGGATCTTGATACACGGTCACTGAAAACGATTCTGAAGCACAATAAGAGGACGACAGCTGCAAAAGCTGCTGTAGGACTGAATGTCGCACTTGTATACCCTGTCAGCACCGAAACAACATAGACTGAGCTCCCTTAGCAGGCAGTTTCAGAGCGAGCTGGAATTTCAAAATCACACATCAGTTATGCAGATGGCCGTAACAAGAAAACGTGGTGCCAAAGCCATGAAACCTAGACTATGAAACAATGGAAGAATTTTAGTTGGTCGAATGAGTATTGTTTCGCCGAGCTTACGTCCAAAGATTGAAACATGGCGGAGGTTCGGTGTTGATCTGGGCACCAATATCCTTGGTATTTTATAGTCTCCATGACTACTTTACGAGGTTGCATTGTAGTGTGACCACTTTGTCTGATCAGATCCATCTCTTGTTTGTTGCCCATTGGTGACCCTGTGCTCACACAGCATCATCCGGTACTGGTTTCGTGAGCATGATGATATATTGTCGCAGTGTCCTCTGGCCACCACGATCATTCCCAGTTTATTGAGGATTTTGCTTTCTATTTCGAAGTGACAGGTGCATGATTGCTATTCGCCTCTATTTTGCTGTAAGACTTCTATAAGATTCCATTGAGAACCAAACAGGACACGTATTTCTCCATTACCAGACGACTGCATGCTGTTTCGAATTCCAACGGTTTTCCTACACCGTATTAGGCATGGTGATGTGTTGTGCTTATGGCGTTTTCGTATTTTTCTCCAGTCTCTCTTTCTTCTTTTTTGGTTGGGCAATGGAATGATTTTTGATTCCAAATATAACACTTACTCCTTCCTCCTTCTGTTTACTTATCAGAAAATATACGTTCGGATCTATTGATTTACTTTGGATTTTAATTTACTATGCCAGCCATCGATAGCATTCGTGGACTTGTGCTATTGGTTAAAAACATTCCACATTTAAATTCGTCTTCATCAATTCTTTTTGGTAGGAGATGTACCACTGCGGCACACTTGCGGTGGAACTGTCGGACTATTCTCTATCCCTGCATCCCTCCGTTAATTCCAGTTCTTGCAATCTCTTGCACAGTGATATTTACAACTGGAAAGGGATGTTTCTGGGATCACTGATTTCGTAGCTTTAATTGTAGCCATTTCAAAGTGTATCACCGCAGTTTTCGGTGACGATGAATGCATCTCGTTTTTCAATTTAGAAAAAATTCTTTTATGTGTATTTTCAATTTTATGTGGTAGAAAAGCAAAGAATAGCGGTAATACCTGTCACACTTCTTCTGCGCATCTGATGTCAGTGTGTTGATGTGCGTTAGTTTGAGCCGTTTCGAACAACTCTGCAATATTCCGTCCATAAGAACTGCTCCATTTTCACTCGGGATTTTATTTACTTCTTCACAACCGAACACCATGAATCTTTCATCAGGAACAGACCTACGTCAGTTTTCATAAAAGAGATACCGTCAGTAAATTTCAAAATGTTTTCACCCTGTTGAATCTTGAAACTAATGCCAGCGTTATGGTTCGTCTCAATAGTTTCGCTTCTTGCTCTTCACAATACAGTTTTGAAATTCTCATAATTTGGCCCATTTTCGAAAAAATTTAAACCTCATCTTCAAATATGGAATTTGCTCTTTAAAAATTTGGAACACAGGCACTATATTTTCTTCGTGGACGCTTTTCCTTCAGTTACTAAATCGTTTCTTAATCTGCACATCTGCTTCGTCAGGTGGGCAAGAATGCTGTCCTTCAGCAATGATTCTGCCACTTACAATTTTTAAACGACCTTGACACTTACTCCGTTCGCAATGTACAAACAGGTAGCTCGTATACTCATAACATTTGCTGTGCATCTAGTAACAATGAGTATTCTTGAGAAGACCATTGTCTTCCCTTTCGTTGTTGCAATTCTTTACATTACTCATAGTGTCCAGATCTTACGTGGTTTAGGCCTACGAAACTATACGGAAACGAAGACCTTCGACAAGCGCACTGCGCGACTGACAGCAGCAAAATATCCGCCGTTGCTGAGCGACTGACGCGAATCTGCAGTGGGGGAGGCTCTGGTCGGAATACACACGGAGCGGAGCTGCCTTGGTCGAAAGCCCCACGGTACCTGAGGCAGCTCCAAAGAGCCGGAAACACGACATGTGGAAAGTCCACGAACCCAACTTACAACCGTGAAGCGCTCGTCTGTGGTACGTCTGCGTGAACACTTGTTGTGGTGTGATAGGCCCCGAGATATTTCCTGATACAACTATATATAGCCAAACCATCGGATTGGGAGTATATTGTGCCTCCAAGGCTAAAGTAATTGAAAGATAGAATCGGCTTTCAATAATCGCACGTTTCCCCACCACTAATTTTATTATATTTCACAAGATTACTTTTAATTAACTGCTGATTTCTATGTTCCAGTGCAACGGACTTTTATCTAAGCACGTTGTGGCTTCTTTTCTCCTCCCCCTTCCATGTCTTCTACTAGTGAGTTTATTCGCTATTACGATACGAATATGAATGATGTCCTTGACACTTTATGTAAATACGTCAGCACATTGGCTTATATGGAGTCTCTCCCTCTGTATCTGATGATTTTGAACTGTAATTTATAACAGAATATGAATGATATATGAATATATGAATGATGTTCTCACTATTTTGTGTACATACTTGATATATACATGAGATTAATATGTGAGCACTCCCTCTCTCGTCTCCTCTTCCCCGTGTACCCCGTTCCCTGTTTCGTATAACACTCTGCTTTTCTGTAGATTATTTCGTTTTGTTCAGAACGAAAGAGCGGTTAATACGGAATAGTTTAGTATAAATTTATATTTTAACTACATTAGGATATAGGTAGTCGCTGCTCATATGCATTAATGAAAGTCGATAAACCTTTAATTAGGTTTATTTAGCTATGAGGTCTTAGTGACCGATGTCACGTGTATGGTAATTCGGAAAGGCAGTTGTGACAATGCCCACTCCTTTCCTGTATCGTTAATTTCCCCTCTTTATCTGGATTGGTGGTATTCTACGTTTTGTGACACTGATATGCGCTTAATAGCGTTTTTAGATATATATACAATACATGTAATATTGTTCAACACTGATTATACAAATCACGTTTTATACAGCTCGCTCTATCTAATCTACATTTGACATTCCTGTTATTAAGTTTATTTAGCTGTGGACATTGTAACTAATGCTATGTGTGTTGTATTTAGGAAATTGAGCATCTAATTATCCTGTTGCTTATATCATGAGCATAGGTATACGTTATAATGTGCCATTTCCAACCCCATATGCTGAAAAAAGTGATAGGAGAGATTTCTTTAACTACCGACCTGTTTCACTGCAGACATCATTTTCCAAAATTTATGAGAAGTGTATTTTATAGTATTATTTAACCTGAGTAATAATAATATCATTATAAAATCACAGTTTGTATTTCATTAGGATTGCTCCGCTGAGAATGCTATTTATATGTTAATTCGCTAAATTTTACAAACATTAAATAAGACAACAGCGCGCGATGCTACTTTCTGCTGCCCATCTGAGGCATTTCACTGCGTGAATCACAATATACTCTAGGATAAAATGAGTGTTTATTGGTTTGATGGTATTGACAAACAATGAATAATATCATATCCAACCAAACAATGCATAAAAATGTGTTCAAGTGATTCAACTGTGTAATTTGTGGACAACATTCTGAGAGTCCAGAACTCACATATGGGGTTGTCCAAGG
This sequence comes from Schistocerca americana, assembly GCF_021461395.2. Classification (NCBI taxonomy): domain Eukaryota; kingdom Metazoa; phylum Arthropoda; class Insecta; order Orthoptera; family Acrididae; genus Schistocerca; species Schistocerca americana. The sequence continues at coordinate 155,509,748 of NC_060119.1, read as the reverse complement.
CCCAAACTTAGGTGTACTATTATTTCTCCTAAGTGTAAACGATCTCCAGTCTAATATATAAAAAGCAGAATTAGTTCTTTTTTGCTGACGACAGTGGTACTGCAATCAATCCAAGCTTATATACAGAAACAGAAAAAATGGTAAATTGTTTTTAAAAGTATGCCTATCATTGACCTGGCTTTCAGCGAATGGTGTCACCCTCAGTCTTGAGAATCTCAAGTGTCCATACTGATGAGAATTTGAATTGGAGTAAGCAAATTTTGGAAAGTTCAAAACAACCTCGTTCAGCCACACATTTAGAATCATTGCAAACCTTGGGTAGCGCCAAATCTGTAGACTGACATATTTCTCATATTTTTATTCGGTAATGTCCTGCGGAATAATCTTCTGGGGTAACTCATGTTTAAGAAAAAAACTCTACATTGCTCAAAAACAGGCTGTAAGAATAGTATGATCATCTAGTAAATATCTACTTAAGAAGGTGGGCATTCTGACTATCGCTTCACATTATATTTAGTTCCTCATGAAGTTTGTTGTAAACAGTCAACTACAGTTCAAAAGGAACAATGGTGTACATAATTACGACACCAGAAGGAAAAATTACATTTATTGCTCCACACTCAAGTTTGTCTTTAGCACAAAATGGGGTACACAATGTTGCAACCAAAATTTTTGATTATTTAACCAGTCATACAAAATATATGACACATAGCAACATAAAATTTGAGAACACAACGAAACTGTTTCTTCATGACAACTTCTTCTATTCCATAGAAGAGTTTCTGTGACTGCAATGTGTAAAAAGTGATGGACAGTTATTAGTAACTCACATCCATGTATTGTTTAAAAATAACTTTATGAAAGTTCAGCATGTAGCCATATTTACGAATTAATTTTTGATGTGAATGTAAAATAACTCATTCCACATCATTACTATTTATCATGATCCATGATCCGTGAAACATGACACTAACTAACCAGTTATTGATATAAAGAGTGATCTCTATATGAAGCTGTAGTGTCTTTGGTAATATCTTTGATATACGTTGGAACAGCGGTTTTGGACTTAAGTCTGCATGTGAACATGTAGAGAGTAAGCTGCTGTACATTTTGGGAATTATGTGTATTTGTAGTGGTTGGACGCTAAAGATGTTCTTAAGTTATATTGTACATAAGTCTACAACATGTATTATAAACATTCTGTTCCTATTTAGTACAGATAATGATAATATTTATAAATGGTTCCACATGTGGGCTAGTGGACTGATTTGTGTATCACATTTGTTGCAATATGTTGCGTAAAGGTTATCTGAATGCAAATACTATAGGCTGTATCCCATATTAAAGCGAAAAATGTTCTATTTGGTGTGTTTTTATATGGATTTTATACATGCTCCAGTTAATGGAATTTTTCAACTGTTGAGGTCTTGAGCTAATGGGTCTGTGATATGTAGGGTGTTGTGAGGTTTGAACGTTCTGTTGGTCAGCTGTCACCATGATATGTGGCCAGTGAACACTATTTTGCTGGATAAGGCAGACTCAGTATAACAGATGTGTACCACAGTAAACTATAGCTCACAGTCTATAGGGCAGTTAAATGCATCACTTAATTATTTAAAACTTCGTTCGCCATATGGTACATATAGGAATTAATTTCCTTGTGATGGATCCACTGATGCAGCAAACTTTATGTAGCTATAACCGTTCTGACACAATATTTGTATTAACAGTTTTAGAAAACGGATTCCATTGTTTCATCATTCACTTTTCTGCACTCTTACTTTATACCTGCACATAGTCATTAACAAGTGATTGAAAAGTCAGAAATCCATCTACTCTTACCAGCCATACTACCCATATATGAGTCGAGACTGAATCGTTCTGGAATCTGCTCTCTTCAGAACACATCTCATAATTTGTTGCTTGGAAAGTTCGCAGTCCAATACCTCCTGCCAAACACTTTGATATTATTCGGCGATATCACATATAGGTAATTTGGTTTTCTCATTTAGATACTAAATATCCTTTAGTAATCATCTACTCCTTTGCGAATCTCCATGTGTAATTTACTTAACTGACGCAAAAGAGGTGGATTGTGAAAGTAGCACTCTGAAAATAGTTGTTTCCATATACTCATAAATTTGTCAAGAATTTCTTATAATATGCGTCCTATAGTACAAACAATTCCCATTCTGTTGCTCGGTCCCATGGTGTTGTAGTAGAGATCTGCATTCATATTTTGCTTATAATTTTTTGAGTTTCGATTTCCAACATTAAAATCATCCTTAGAATGTTGCTACGTTGTCAGCTGTGTAAATTCTAGCTTGCCTTTTTTATTTTTGTATTTGAAATTGTTATGTTGTATACATAATGAGTACCTGCAGAGATATGATACTTATCTCCCGCCATCATTGCGAGCACATTGTTATTGACATTAATTTCATTGCTACAAATTGACATTCCCACTAAGCAAGAACTGAATATTCCTAGTTACTTCAAGTTCATCTGATTTAGTTCTTCACTCTACATATTTCATTTAATTCCACATTTTTCTTTTATTTCCACTTGTTAAAGTTTAAAATGACGTATATCCCAAGAGGGGAACAGCTTTCCCTTAACATCATTAATCGTTTTGCGTAATTCCCTACACGTGATTATCGAGGTACTAATTCGACTTACTACTATATTACAACTCACCAGCAAACATCATTCATTGTACATCAACTATGTTAGCAATATCCTGCCAAGAGAACAGTACTTCATTTTCTTTCGAAACAAACCTGATATATCACATCGTACCACAACGTGGATAGGAATCGGTAAGAGTATTCAGCCATCTTTTTCACAACCTTACTTTTTCCTGTGTGGGTAATTTACTAAAGTGACTGATTTACATATAAGTTATTAGTAACACTGTGGTGTCACCGCCATACACCACATTTGCTAGGTGGTAGCCTTTAAATCGGCCGCGGTACGCTAGTATACGTCGGACCCGCGTGTCGCCACTGTCAGTGATTGCAGACCGAGCGCCGCCACACGGCAGGGCTAGACACACTTCCTAGCACTCGCCCCAGTTGTACAGCCGACTTTGCTAGCGATGGTTCACTGACAAAATACGCTCTCATTTGCCGAGACGATAGTTAGCATAGCCTTCAGCTACGTCATTTGCTACGACCTAGCAAGGAGCCATTACCAGTTACTATTGATGCTGTAAAACATGTACCGTCAATAGCGATGTTCACCAATTATGGATTAAAGTTAAGTATCCCAGCAGCTACGTACTTTATTTGCTAGTCTCAATTACTTTACCTGTTCCAGACCTCACGCCAGCCTGCGTGAGCTTAAACACGTGCCTTTCAGCTTCCTCATAGTGGCTTGGCTATCTTGCCAAGCCACAACAAACACATCATTCATTATAGTATAATTTGCTAGTACAGAAACAAGCTTCAGTTGTGGAGTACTGAGTTAAGAATTAGGGTATTTCCCAGCGTGGTAAACATAGGATAGAGATAAGGAAAATTGGGATCTAAAATTACAAATTTCAACACTTTTATAGCTAAAATGTTTTAATAGATCCAAGAGAGTACAAAGGTACTTGCAAATATATTGAAATACGCACACACATATATCCACACATCAACTGATTGTCTGCACTGCCGCTTCCCACGTCTACACACATCGATGCCTACATAATTAGCAACAGTCTTTCCATTTCCCTCCAGCAAGGAGATCGTTGTCACTTCAGAAGCTCTTGTCTCTGTATATAGAGAAAAGGCTACTCAAGCTCAGAGCCGACCTGAACTCAGATCGATGGTGACTGTAACCAGAATGTAAATATTCTGTAAATACTCTAAGAACGACGCACCAGTGAGGCGCAAGTGTTCCTGAGAACGTAGATGACCAGGAAAATGAGCACTGCGACCAGCGTAGGCAGGTACGGCCTCCTCTGCAGACCGTCCAGCAGCGGGTGCCTCCTGGAAGCCGCGCCGTCGCCCCCACCTGCCGCCCGCCGCCTCCACGCCTCCGCCACCCTGGGGTGGTTGCGGAGCTCCGCCCTCAGCATCGACATGTGCCTGGCCTGCCAGCTCCGCCTCTGCCGCCGGCGTGGGCGCCACACACGCGCGGGCTGCTCCTCCCACCTGTGGGGCAGAAACACGCAGCTCAGCGAAGTCCCTCACAAGAACCGCCTGCAGTTTTTTTTTTTTTTCATCCTTTCGGAAAGTGTCTCCCGTCGCCACACAGGCGCCCAGGAGTCAACAGTTAAAAGTTCTTCCAACGCAGAACCTGTAGCACTTTACTGCCGCTGTTTCCAGGAGGCCTCGCTATTTTCTAAGCCCTCCTATTGGACGTTGCTTTAAATTGTTCGAGAAGCTTCTACAACATTTTTGTAAGAACTGCTCTGAGGTGGTCAATAGTATCATGTCTAGAAAGAGTGGGAGGAAATCTGGTTGGATGAGTGGAAAGCTCAAATCAGTGCTCCGAGGTTTGCTAATATTGAGGCAGAAGGTGTCAAGGACTCTCTGGTGGGTGTCCAGTCTCACTCATTGCAGGAGAGTGTATTATTTGTTTATTATTGATGATTCACAAACATAGTCTGGGACAGTGCCGATTGTGCAGGATGAAGCAGAAACATTATGTTTCTCTGCAAGCAGAGGGACAAATCTGGGCTTCTCTGTGGAGCTTTAGGAATTCCGAAGGGCTCACTTATGACTGCACTCTTGAGTCAAACGTCTGCTCTTGGAAAGTGTATAAACAGATTGTCTTGATACATGGACGGATAAGAAGCGTACAACTTTGAACATGGCTGACGTTTGCACATAACCGTATACACAAATTTGAAAAATATGTAAAAATCTGCCAACCGGTTGCATAGATTTTCTATATACCTTGACCAGATTTCCTCACCTCAAAGGGTGACTTCATCATAAGGTAAGGCAATTACCTAAAATGAATATGTCAGATTAAACATTTATCTAATAAAAGTGTACATAATGTAAACCAGTGTCAAACAAACATAACTTACATGAAGAACATATCGTCAAAGATGTACGGTGATTTAAGAGCTGAGTTGCTCAAGTCATACATTAAAATATAAGACATAATGTTCTTCAAGAAGTCAAACATTAAAACGTAAGTAACACCGGTGTGGTGTGTGGAGACTGACTCCGTGGCAACTAGTCACGCTGCCAAGTAAACGTTCTCTCCTCCTTTTCAGAAACATTACTTTACCTCTGTTAAGTTACGCTCATTACTAACACACCAGATGACCTCTGTTCCCTTGTTATGCAAGCGTTCTTTTCAAATTTTGTGTCATATAACGAACTGATATTCTTCAGTACGTATTTAATTCCAGTCATATTTAACTCTGGTTCAACCTGTGCTACGTAAAACGTAGCGAACTTTGTACTATTTTATCCCGTTTGAAGCTCATTTATAAATGTTGCTCAATAATATGTAAAATTAATTTTTGTTAAAATCTTTATTGGCTATACGTATGATTTACTTCAGAAAATGTGTAATATAGAAAATTGTTTTGCTCGCGTTACTAGTGGCCCGCTTGTGGCGCGCCCTACATTACGTTAACTTGGCAGCGTGACTAGTTGCCACACAGTCAGTCTCCTCACACCACACCGGTGTTACTTATGTTTTACTGTTTGACTTTTTGAAGAACATTATGTCCTATATTTTGATGTATGACTTGAGCAACTCAGCTCTTAAATCACTGTACATCTTTGACGATATGTTCTTCATGTAAGTACTATTCGTTTTACACTCGTTTACATTATGTAAACTTTTATTAGATAAGATATATTCATTGTTAGGTAATTACCTTCCATTATGATGAAGTCACCCTTAAAGGTGACGAAACCTGGTCAACCTATATAGGAAATCTATGCAACCGGTTGGCAGATTTTTCAGAAGATTCTCTTTATTCGTGAACGGACTCTGGACTTGAGTAAATTCCAATGTCGAAGTTTTCGGATGCAACAAGATGTCCTCTATTTAGTTAAGTTCCCATCTGCAGATCAAACATCGTTTTCACGCCAACCACAGCCTTCTGAAGATGCATGTGGCTGACGTGCGCTCCACTCAACCGTTTATGATGATATACGCCCCACAGCTTGAGGAATAAGGAACTGTAACAGTAAATGTGTTATTCAGTTCAATGAGATTGTTCCCTGAGCTCTCTGTTGTCAGCGTAAGTGAGGGTGGAGGTTTTTACTAGCAACGAGGCCACACAGTATGAACCATTTAAGTGTTCCTGTCGTCAAAATAGGGGGGGGGGGGGGGGGGGGGGGAGGCGGCGCAATTTCTGCATTGTGTCAGTCTTAAACTTAGACTAAGGAGGGGACTTGTGCAGATTCCATTTTGCCGCTTCCCTGATTTCTTTGTAATGAATATTTCGATGGCATCCTACTACTAGTCTTTAAATAGTCTTCAACTCACTGATCCTGAGTAGATTATTTAAGAACACAAACCAGTTAGCATCAGTTAAACAATTTTTGTGTAACATCGGAGGTGGTTCATCCGTAGCAGGGTTAATCAGGTCGCACCATCAAAACAACAAAATCACCACCTACCCAGGGTTACAGTGTCATCTGATTTAGCAATACTCTCTATTTCACTTGAAAAACAAATCACCAAACTCACCTATATTACATCCATCCAAATGTGGTACCTCCTTAACCAATGACCAGGAAGTGCGATCATATCCAATCACTTGTCGCAGCTTAGGCACAACTACTAACTAAATCGCTAAATATAGGCGAAAATACGCAAACAGTATGTCATCACTGGAGCTAACCTAAATACGAGTTGGAAAAAAAAAGAAGAGAAGAGAAGGAAATGTATAAAAGGTGAGGTGAAATAAGACTGCTGCTATAGCCGTTTCTGTCAGGTTGACTGGTGTTGTTGACTTCTTCCACTTACCTTGATGTTCTTGCCATTGAGACTGTATATAGAGAGACCTGTTCGGTGGAAAATAAATAAAGCACCTGAGGTGGACGACGCAGCTGTGGGTGGATATTTTCCTAAATTTTATCTCATACCCTCTGGCATTGCTAGATCTGAACAGCCACTCACTGAAATTCTTAAACATAAAATTCTGAATCGAGTAAAACCAGGAGAGGCTGCTGATGAAGAAACTGAGGACATGAACACAGCAGGGCAGTACAGCAGGCAAGATGACGATGGAGAAGATGCTGAACAAGATGAACAAGAAGAAGAACAAGAAGAAAAGCCTGATATTCAAATGCTGGTAGTTATGATCCTGTAGCTATAATCTCTAGAAGAAAGAAAACAAAAACAAAAAACGCGGAATTTATGTAAAGCACTGACAACAGAGACATTGTGTGCCACTTGATATGTCTGTATTATGTTGAAAGATTGTATATTTACTTTTAATAGATTATTTTTCAGAAATACATCGTGTCACGGAAGACACTGTTCTTGGGAAATTCACATTTAAGAGATAGGCAAATGCCTCGATGTGATACACTGCTCCAATGTTCGGAGTATTCTGGCTGTGGTTACAGAACATCGAACCGTCGACGAAAGCCTGCTTCTAATAGGAACAACACACTGTCGTTCTGCCAGAAGTTGTGCCAGTGTCTGTTGTGTTTGTGGCGTCCATTGGAATGTAAATAACTAAGCAATTTTTTCTGTAGGCTGTCAACGTGAAGCGTCCGCTTCAACTTAACGCTAATTGTGTAGCTAGTGTCCAGTTAATGTTATTGATCTACATTCCTATATCAACGACTTCTTTGTTGACAGATTCCTAGCAAGTTGTTACGTGGAACAACATTTTTGTTTCACCAAACAATTTCATGCCTTTTTTCGTGGGGCTGTATTCAGTAACCACTGTTATTTACTTCAATCTCGATTTTTTTACATGCTGCTGATGCTGCACACAACGTGTGGAAACTGTGCAGCTTGACTGAGCGATGTGGTTGCTTTCAGGAATGTTGTAGTTTCCATGCATTTGCTGCCAAGACAGCACTTAACCAGGCACTGCATGTACTGTCTTTTGGGCAGTCAGAATGTAAATATTACACCTTTCCTGTCCATGTTTCTACCTGTCAATAAACATATAATTAGCTTTCACAAAAAAAACGCGTGTCATACTAGGACTCGGTTATCAAAGAAACCGCAGACACCATCGGAATGTGCAACAATAACATTAAATCGAGAGCGGCTACAGTCTTAGTGGTGAATGGAAGTGGGTTCCCTACTTTGAAACACTACGGATAAATTCGCCCACTTAATTTCGTTCCAGCGGGCACCACTGGCATTAAGGACATCGTCACAGTCTCTGGCAGCATAACGACACGGAATTGCTCCTGTCCAAGAAGAGAGAGGGCCTCGCCCAAAGTTTGGGTTTTATTCAAATCTAACGCTGCCGGAATACCTAAAATATTTTAACTAGAGCTTGCTGAAAAGTGTTGCCTCCGCATTTTTATCCTGTTCTCAATATCGGTACAGATATTATATGTCATACATTTTGCTCTGTCGACTTTCCCTTCTGCCGTTAGAGGGCTGCAAATTGTAACGTTGTAACATGGCAGTGTATAACGTAACATGGCAAACAACGTGCTGTCATCGAGTTTGGAATCTGAAGATTCGTCCGCACATGGAGCAGCGTCTTCATCAGGGTGACAATGACAGACCACACATGAGCGCCGACACATCTGCAACAATCCGACGCCTGGGGCTCACTGTCAACAATCATCCTCCACACAGTCCAGACCTGGCCCCAGCCGATTTTTATCTGTTTCCAAAACAGACAGAAAGCCATGGAGCGCCTCACTTTGATATTGATGAAGCGGTGTAAGTGTAGGTGAGGTTGTGGTTCCGTCAACAAAGTCAAACCATTCTACAGTGACGGTATCAACAAACTGGTCGCTCGTTGGGAGAAACGCATGCTTCACCAGGGTGACATTGTTGAGAGGACTATACAGACATGAAGAATAAGGATGTAGAGTTTTATAAACCTCTAAGAATTTCCAAATAACAAATAGGAGATTTTAGGTTTCCTCACGTCCTCGTTCAATGATCCCACTGCGGGAAACTTACTCCTTGCATTCCCGGAGACACTACTCAACACTAAGCCTCTGCACAGGACAAGAAATATGGCAGTCAGTAATACTTGTCAAAATAGTGTTTCGGATAAATAGTGTCATGAGGGGCGTTTAGCAAGACAACATGAAGTAGTTGCCAGGGTAGTCTCAAATAAGGAAAAGCGAACTTTTTATTTCGAACTACCTCCGCCTCCAATTCCAGTTACCGAAGCATGCTTGCGTAGTGATGCTCAGCTCGGCAGTAGTCTGTTCGAAGCATGTTAAACAGAATGTTCTTCTCACCATTACGTGCCTGGAAGGGTGAAGAAAAGTAACGGTGTAAATACCTTGACCGCTTCCAGTTAGTGTCCTAAATTAAAATCTGGGCTTACTCACTGCGTGCCGTAATCTGGAAACGTTTTAGACATGAGACATAACGAAGGTCTGTCTATAGAGTGGGGAAGTTGGCTTCAGCAACTCCGCCACGTGGCGCTATTAGGAAGGAGTAGTCTGTGTACCGACATAAAAATTTCAGCCATTACATAGAATACCAGCCGTCCCCGTATCATGTACAACACAAACACGATGCCAGACTGTGCTTGCGCACATGACGGCCACTAGAATTGTGCATCTGATGTCATGGAAATAAAGGGTCCGTGAATGGCCTCCAGATGAATGTTTCCACCTTGTTAATGAGCAACACAGAAGTGAAATAAGTTTGTAGAGAAAAATTGTTGGTCTCAAGCAAAGAGAATTACCAAACCTTATCGTTGTACCACAATTTCCCAGGTATCAGTCCCAGGGAATAACTTCAGTTTTCACTCCTTTTTTTTCTTCAAGAAAGCAGCTAGGTGACAGAAAAAAATCAAGTTTACGTCAGGTTTCTGTCGTTTGCTTAGAGATTCAGGCAACATAATACGTTCAGTGGAAACCTGCTGGGACTATAGTTACAGGGTTATTGACGATCGATCTTAAAGTACAAAACTGGAAAACGACATCATCATGCACTCCTGTTCGATAAGACAATATACTGACTGAGAGGAGGCAGTCGTTAATGAACTGGACTGTCATTTTCAGCTGGGGGGGGGGGGGGGGGGATGGAGGATCGGGAGAAAAGGCAGGGGGCGACGTCCAAACCAACGTCCGGCCACACTCTTTCAGTTTCCTTAACTCACTTGTAGCGAATGCTGCGGTGGTTCCTCCGAAGAGGCCCCGGCGGTATACATTTCCCATCTGTTTCCAACCATAACTAGTGTTCTGTCATAATAAATGACCGTGTGGTCACACCAGACATTGAAGTGCGGTCTCATGAATCCATTACAAATGCTGTGTTCCAATAGTAAAAGAAAAAGCCCATACTAGTCTGTGGCTGTATTTACTAAATCCCGTTGAAATACGCAGACATATTATACATTTTACTCCTGTAATGAACCGCCTATTGGGCATATAATGTTACCGCTAAACTCCAACGAAGATCTCTACCCTTTCAGAACAGGGCCAACGGTAAATGCTGTAGCAGCCACGTGTTGCTTTACTCTGTAACGCCACTGTTTCTGAAAGGGCTCTCTGTTACTGTAAGGTAAGAATTTACTTCTACTTTCTGCCATCTAGCATCCTCCACCAGTCTTCTAAAAGTTTTGGCACTAGGATGGTAGTCTGCAACCACTAGCTGTCTAGTAGCTGGAACTCGTGGTTTTGGTCGCAGATAACTTGAAAATATCTCGGAATATCTAAATTGTATATATATTTATTCATACTGACTAGGTTTGAGGAGAATACTTTTGGCAACCTATCGGCACACCAGTAGCCAACAGAGCACTAAATGAAAGCTAGTGCGTAATAAGATCAGCAGAAAACTTGTCTTTCGTTAGTTGACGTTACTTAATTAGCAGGAAATTAAATAGTCATTTAATACGTTTGTCATTAAAATGATGGGACTTCTGTTAGAATATCAGAAAATAACAAATGGGGGATGTACTCGACGAAATGTTTGGGAGACACAGACACTGAAATGCCTAGAAACAATTAAATGTAAAAGTGGGACACTGCACAGGATATTGTTGTGGGGCGCACCAAACCTGTCAGAAGGCCGATCACTGCCCAAGACAGGAAAGTGTGAGTATGCGCCGGTTTTGAGAAATACACTACTCCCCGTCTAGCAGCTATTTATAGTTGCTCACTAGATCGATGAACCGCTCCAAACGATCGGCTAATGGAGGTCATTACTGCTTTCAAGAAGTGTTGTTGAGATGATGCGTGTAACTGTAGGCATGAAACCATATTTTGTATCTGTGGCTGATTTATGGAATCAATTTTATGCTGTTTCAGGAAACTGAATATCTTCTCTGTAGGAAGAAATACAGGCTCCACGAACAGCCATCTTGTGAAAATACGTTCTATGTGTTCACCCATGAAATTCTAAAATTAATAAGCCTCGATGATGGCACCCAACTTAAGCGGAAGACATTCTCATGCTTACCGTTATCCAATATCATCTCGGAAAATAATCCACGACCTTAAAAAGTTTCCATAGTTTTGCCCCTACTCTCTCCTGTGATATAAGTTTGGTGAAATTTATTTACTTTGAAACAATAGCGTTCACTTCATGGGTGCTGTTGTCTATTTTTGAAATTACAAAACTTACTCTTGGACAAGTAAGGCTCTTCCAAACGTGAAAAATTGTTCCAATGTACAAGATGGTCATGTACGGATGGGCAACCATTCTGTTTGAATTGAGAAGTGTTGCAATAGAGAAAAACTTGTCTGTGCTGTATTTAACAGCTGTTGTGTTACGCCCTTACTCTGCTACATTCCAATATATCAGTAAGTGAAATCAAATTAAGAAGAAGCCTTATCAAAAAAGTATTTCATCTCAAAATGCATTTGAAACAGAAGTTATTGGCAGCTAACACAAATTTCCGTCTTCAAGACACAGAAAATTGTTAAGACACTACATAAATTCAGTTCATTTGCTAGTACCACGTGTTGCATGAGAGAAACAGTTCCATATCAAGGCATAAGACAGTGCAGGCCACGACGCACGGCTTAGCTGCCCTCACCATAGATCTCTGTGACTGAAAAATTAACAGAATCATCCAAATTTCTGTAAACTATTACTCAGCACTTAAATATTTAGAACTCGTAGTATTTACAAGCGCTGAATAAAAAATACACAACCTAATCTCTCGTAACAACGAAAACAGTAGAAAATGTCAGAAACTCTTGTGGCATTCCCTAACGCGCTTCCTTCATGTTAATCTACAATCGGTCTCTAGATTTAAACACCAATCAGAAAACATGGAGTGTTCGTAGGTACGATATCCTCCAGGCACAGCCGGCCGGAGTAGCGGGCGGCTCTAGGCGCTTTAGTCTGTAACCGCATGACCGCTACGGTCGCAGGTTCGAATCCTACCTCAGGCATGGATGTGTGTGTTGTCCTTAGGTTAGTTAGGTTTACGTAGTTCTAAGTTCTAGGGGACTGATGACCTCAGGTGTTAAGTCTCATAGTGCTCAGAGCCATTTGAACCATCCTCCAGGCACAACAAACACTCTTTCGCCTATGGAAAGGTTGCTATGCTAGAAAATTACAGCAATCAGCAGGAAAATCTGTTGAAGATGGACGGCATAAAAACTAGCAGCTGATATTATTCAGAAATAAAATTTATACTTGCACGTAAACATGCGGAAGTATCATTTACTGTTTCATTACGCGATTGGTGAAAATTAGTAAAATAGTAAAAAAATAGAACCTGAAGTGGGGTGACCACCTGAAACTAGGAGTAGGAACAGCTGCCGCCTGAGTGAGAGTCACTGAAAGAATCCTAAGAATATTTGTTTTCACCCCTGTAAAGAAGCAGATCACAGAAACCTCTTGCCACCAATTCTTGACCAGCGATCTTCAGTGAGGAATTCTCACGACATAGAGTTAGTAAAGAAACGAAAGGAAATCAATTGAAGAGCAGAAGATTTCATCGCGGCTTCGATTAGGCTTTGCGAACACGCAACGCGTTGTGCATTTCAGACCGATTTACTATAAATTTCTGTGAGTTTACGTTCCAAGAATAGCTAGGTAACATACAGTATGTCTTGCTCTCACACACATTTCATAAAATGATGTTTTTCACCTTGCTCCTGTCATCAGCCCTCTGGCTGAAGGTAGAAAGACGTCAATCTTCACTGAATTAATCGTTTCAGCTGCGAATATGAGCTGCTTCTGGCATCAGACTTCTGCCTTTGCACTACCTCGTCCTCGAATTTCTTCTGCTTTCCATCCTACTGCGTGAGTGACATAATAAATGACTCTCTTCAGTTATTATCAATAAAGTGGTTCCTCTGATGGACAAATGAGACACACGGGAGGCTCGTAGAATGTTACTCCCAGGCTGATCGAATAAGAAAAATGGACACGAGAGTGATATCCAAAGTACCCTCCGCCACTCAGCGTCAAATACCCCGGCAAATGTGGAGGTGCATGTAGGATATATTCGCCTGCCCAAGTCTAGATAAAGGATCCACTATAAAGCCATCAAAAACCGGTGTTTGCCTTGGGGGTCGTATTTGTGTTTTTCACAGGGTTCTTACCTACATCAACAATGAAAAGGACGAACTGCCACCTTGTTCTACTAGCGAGATGATCCTCAAGATGACAAGAGTATTTATGACCATACTGAAGGCGAATCATGATCAAGAATGTACATTCCTTTTCATACACGAGACTTCCCACTGGCTAAAAAAATATTTCATTTATCTAATTATTTTCAATTCTGTTGTTTACAAGGGACGTGAGCAGAGGTGTAGCGGACATCAGATTTATTTGGCATACGTATGTTAAAGCAAAAAAAAAACAGAAGTGCGTTCAACTAACTGTACGGTGTATACATTTAGCAGTAAGCGAAGACTGTGGCAGTTTCCAATAGTAGATAATTATTCGCAAATGTTATTGATAAGCTACGATATATTTAGGAGGCATTTATCATCAGTAATAATGCCTGCCTTAAAAGCAAGCTTAATATTTTCATGTTGAATTATTTATTAGTTTAGAACTTTAGAATCAACAATGTAAACTTGTAAGTAGATGGTAATTATAAAAATACGAAACATATGTATTACATAGACTTAACGTCGCACTTAGAAAATGGAGAAACTCCTGACCTAGTAGAGTATAGAAGCGAACTCAGTTTAAAACTACAGTAAGTCATTATTTTTACTACATACTACCTAATAATACACTGCCGAGTGCTTGTAATTTATACAAACACATCGTGGCAAGCCAGTCCCATTTCACACCACATTGTTTAAATCTCTAAAGCCGGTACACATATACTAATCATCAGGCAAATAAGTAACCCGATTCAACAAATTGAGGTCCTCACTTACCGTGGATTCTGGTTGCAGCATGGTGTCTTCTCATGAATTTTCGTCAGAGACAGCACACACATAACCTGAAAATCGTAACAGAAATATTAGTTACCTAACAAGGCTGAACAGTAAATTTGCAGAATACATGTACAGATATTATTCAAGATAAATTAAACATTGCCGTTTCCTAAAGAAGACGGCCCACCAATTTCAGTTCCGTTCATACTAAGTACTGTGTGGTAGCTGTAGCATTCAAAACAGTTGGAAAACATAGGATAATATACGAGAGTTGTTGAAAGATTACTAGTAGTAACAACACTGTACACTGTATATGGTGTTGTACTTGGTAATTACTACATGCAGTATACGCCCGCTCATTGTGACAGTACCACATTTTTATAGCCTATAGTGCTATGTAACATACATGTCCCACTGCGCTTATTGTTTGTAATAACCATTTACACTGGAAGTTCCCCAAAACTTGTATCCTTGTGGCAGGGATTTCGGAGTCGCTGTAATGTAATTTTTGACACCTCCAGGAAGACGATTATGTAACAAGCATTTAGCACGATAAAGCTTATTCATAACTGTTGTTGTGCATGCAAACACAAACACGATAATGTGTGAGTCTGGGAGTTAAATTCAAATTCGTGAAGAGTGGGAATCTATGTTGCTTTATTTGCGAGAATCATTTCAAACGAACAAAGGAAAAATGCCTTATAATAGGTCACTGTCCTTTACTTTCTCCACCATTTTTCCCCGGCTGAAATTCTACTCCATCTTCAATTACTTCACTAATTTTCAAGATCCTTCTATGGCATGCATCTCAAACGATTCCAGTCTCTTCTCTTATGGTTTTACCGCAGTCCCAGATTCCCTACCTTACAGTGCTCTGCGCAAACGTACATTCTCAGATACTTCTTTCTCAAATTAAGGCCGATCATTAATACAGAAATCTTGAGACTTTTGTGACAGCTCCTTGACAAGCTGCCTGTTGGATTCTGTCTCGGGTTCTTCGGTCGACGATTATTTGAAGGTTTTTCTGACGTTTCACCAGCATGAGTGGCTGCATTGTCAAAGCTTCACCCACCATTGTGGACGGTGGACAGGAGAGTATCTGGCGCACCAACGTCCAAGGGCTGTTCCGTAGTTACTAACACTGCGATTATCCTCTTGCTGTACACAACGGTTCGTTCGCTGCAGCACAGGAATCCAGGGTCTGTTCACCTTCAGTCTTTATTTTTTCTTAGTGAAGCAGTTCTCATGCTTGTGTATTCTTATAGCTTCTCTGAAAAAGCGGGTGTGACAGTTCCAAGGATATCCCTGTCGGCGAATTTTACTGTGTAGTCTGTCTCACACAGCGTGTGCTCCACCACGGTCAATTTCTCGACCTGTCTCAACCTGCAATACTGCTTATGTTCAGTGATCCTATCCTGCTACTGGGTCATCGTCCTGTAATTCCGACACAGACTTTTCCGCATGTAAATGCTATGCGGTATATTCCCGACGTTGCAAGTGAATCTCTTTTCCCCTTTGCCGATATCAAACACAGTATACAGCCGATGCTGTCCGTCACTCTGGGGCTGTATGGCAGAAAGGCTGTACCCAAGTTTACTTTTACCGATGTACCAATTTGCTAAGTTTTTGATCCTGTGACACTTCTTACGTAACTGGTGGAGTTCCCATTAACACGCTCGTAACGCGAGCGATACGAATACGTGAGCCGCAGCATGTTAGACGCGAGATACAATACCTAGAAAAGATACTGAGGAGCAATGGGTACTGCTGTTCACGACGGCGAAACGTCTGAAAAATCGTCTAACAAACGTCGGCCGAAGAAGCAGACAGAAGCCGACAATCGACGTTTATTACTGGTAGACATCTCTTGGTCAGGAATGCCTTCTTTGCATGTGCTAGTCTGCTTTCTGTTCCTTGCTGGTGTCCACCAGGTGTTATTTTACTTCAAGGTGGAAGAATCCCATAACTTCTTCTATTGCGTGGTCCCTAACCTTGGTGCTAAATTTATCACGAATCTCATTTATGACATTGCTCGTTACTTTCATCTTTCTTCAGTTTACTCTCAATCCATATTCTATAGTAATTAGATAGATCATTCCGTGCAACACGCCCTTAAATTCTCTGTAATTCTACATCATTTTTCTGATAACACCCCAAATTTTTCTTAAATCATGAGTTCGTAAATGTTCATCCGATTTTATTTCGTGTAGCGCCAATATCACAATGATTGGTTCTCGCATCTTGAAACGCACACAAAGTTATCGATCTCTCCATGACAACAGGATTATTTCTTCCTCTATGGTTGCTACATAATTAGTGTGCTATTCACGAAGCATGCACTGCTGCAGTCAGAAAAGTAATAATAAGTCTCCTATGTGAGAATACTGCTGACGCAGTAAAATCCACCTGTTGTGGTTATCTGTTTACTGTGATTCTTTTACATGCTCCAGTGGCCCATACGTTAATACTGAACTCCGCTTGACATTTTCGCTACTACAGTAGCAGCCATCTGATACATTCAGCTGAGAACAGAACGACTTCCAGACAGGAGACCGTACGGAATGAAACTACAAACCATTTCTGCTCTCTTTGGATCATACGGTAATGTGGCAGACTAGAGGGACGTCTAAATATCAAAAGCCAACAGCTACGTAACATGCGACTTTACAGTCGCACAAAAGAGTTTGCAGTTATTTATAAAATGTTCCAGTAAACAAACTCATTTAGCGTGAATTGCAGTGTCAGCTATCAGACAAAATTGTATAGTGGCATCTAATTAGGGCGATTACCAACACTGGCGTAGTATGTATGTATCAGGATAACGTAAGAACAGTCAGAAAACATTAAACCTAGCTATATGTGAAAAATAATATGAAATCGAAGACTGCTTACAAGGTAGTATACGCGTATTGACCCGCAAAGGAAACAGTCAACAGTTGTCCTCGAAAATTTTGGAGTAAGTACACGAAACTATTTATAAACTGCACAAGCAGGATTTTTTTACATCAGAGGCCCTAAATTAAAACGTAGGACCTATCTCTTCGTTACTGTGACGCAAATTTCGTGCGCGAGTAAAGCTAAACAGCAAACACTTGCCAGAAGGTGACATTCGAATAAAATGTGAGAGACAACTTGACCCATTGGAGTTGTAAACGTAGTTCTCTACATCAGATAAACAATTTAACTACACATGCGCTAAACACCGTGCAGCTTCGGAATGAGGGGGCTCCCATAAAAATTACAGGACTTAATTTGAAATTAATGGGACGTATTCTGGTATCAAAAGACATCCTAACAGGGCTGACGTTGTTTAATGAGACATAATTGGATTCGAGAAATTAGGACTGTAGTAAGCAGATGGAAACACCGCACTTACAGACTTTTCTAACTGCAGTGAAAGAACACGGCACCATTATGGAGGCCAATAAGTGGCTAAGCCACCAAAGAGGAGTGGCATCACGTGATGGGAGATAAGACGAGAGGCGATGGCTGGAAGAGGAGGTGCGTTAACGTTCGGTCGTCATGGAAGAAGGAAAAATGAACATAGGTAGAGCAGTGTGAAACATTATATCAATTCGGAAGTAAAAATTTGCCACCTAATGTGACTAAGCTGTTTTGGTCCTACGTAAAGTAAGTATGACGACAAAAATCCGAAAGACTTAGATCATCTGAAACTGTTTCACAGCGGAAGACCATAAAATGTTATCTTCCATCAATCATCACACGGTCGCAGAGGTGACAGATATTGAGATAATCGAGGAATATAGAATCAACTTAATTCACTTAACAGTGAAATGACATCTGACCCGGATAAAATACATGTGAGATTGTACAGAGATTATGTGGAAGGACTTCCGTCCCTTCCAGTACCAGTGAATCGTAGGTCGCTGGAACGACGATGGACGTCAAGACACTGGAAAGCAGCACAAGTCACTCTCGTTTACAAGAAAGTTCGCTGGACAAATGCGCTTAATTACAAGCCTACATACCTGACGTCTCTTTACTAGTAGAGCAATGGCACATGTTTCGTACTCATACACTGCGATCTGTTTGGAGAATGAAAAATTTCTCTATAAGTATTAAAACAGATTCTGTAAAAATACATTTAGCGAAAGCACTCCATCTATTCGTGAACGGAATCAAGAGCAACGTATAAGTTTCATAGCCGCCCAGGTTGATGCTGTGTTCCTAGAGTTTAGGAAGACATTCGATACCATTCTTTATTATCGTGTAATGACCAAGATAAGAGCTTACCGAGTTTCAGGCATGATATGACACTGGATTAAGGACTTCCTTAGCAGGCAGAGTATGCCTGTCCCGTCTGGCGTATGTCAACACATGCCAGACAGGTGGATATTGCCCGTGCGGAATTATAAAAGGTTACTTGAAGTAAGCTCTAGGCGAATGAATCTACCATGTTGCAGGATTTGCACCACATCCTGTTCGAAGAGAAATAGCAGAAAATAGCGAAATAACGAAGCTGGAGCAGGAAAAAAGTGCATCGCACGCATGGGCAACAACATTACCCACAACAACTACGACTGAGAAAAAGCTTCCTCAGAACATCGGAGAAATAGCAACCACTGGTGTAGACGCCAGGCTGCAACTATAAAGGCCTGAGACATTCCACCCTCCTGGTTGAAAAAGATTTTCAGAATCTTTATCACTGATCAGGAAGAGAATGGCCCAAACTGGAAGTTCTTGAATAGGTTGAGGTCTGGAGTGGGCAGATCACGGGCTAACCTGGCAGAATGAGGATACACAGAAAGAAACAAAACCCAGTGTGAATAAGGGGAAGAACAACTTGTACAACATATGCTTCAGTGTCGACTGTGTTCACCCACTTGCACAGAAGAAGATCTTCACCAGGCAACGGAAAATGCACTGGGAGTAGCCAAATTTTGGTCAAAGATTACATAACTTGTATTGATCTGTCATTAATTTTATAAACTGTGCTTTATGTATGTTTCTGACACGAGATAAACAAAGCAGGTAGATACAAATAGTTCGTTCTTAACGAAAGATATTGGTGTTAATTCGGGGATAACACAAGGGAGTGTTAAATGTCAACTACTGTCTATAATAATAACGTAAATGATCCATTGGATAACGTCAGAATCTTCATGAGGCTGTTCGCAGACGATGCTGTTGTCTGTAGAATGGTTGCAGTGCCAGAGGCTGTGGTGATGTGAGAGATAACCTTCTGATGGACTCACAGGTAATGCTGAACGTAAATAATATAACGGTTTGAGCATAAGTAGCTTAAGAGACGCATTACTGTTATGCTGTTGTCGATAAATCACTCGGAACAGTAACAACCTCAAAATACTAGGAGTGGCCGTATGGCGAGATCTACAACTAGCTGAAAGACAAGATGACAAAAAAGAAATGTCCGAAATAGGCCATGAGGGTCCAACGGTACCGACCGGTCGCCGTTTTATCCTCATCCCTTAGGCGTCGCCGGATGTGGATATGGCGGCGCCTGTAGTCACCACATCACTCTCCCGGCTGCTGTCAGCTTTCGTGCCAGGTGCCGCTACTTCTCAATCAAGTGACTCCTCAATTGGCCTCACAACGGATGGGTGTACCCCGCTTGCCAGCAGCACTCAGCAGATCCGGATGGCGAACAATCCAACTGCTACCGAAGCCCGACAGTGCTTAGCTTCGGTGATCTGATGGAAATCGGTGTTACCACTGCGGCAAGGTGGACCGGAGTAATAGAAGAGCTAGGGAAGATCCAATGAAAGCGGCGCTTCCTTACACAGGATCGTGCTACCAAGCACGAGGACGTTAAGGACGTGCTTAGGCGGACTCCAGTACCACACGGTACAAGAGCGGCGCTGTGCATCATGGAGAAGTTTGTTGTTGAAATTCCGAACGTTACAAAAAGGTTCAGGAAACTTGTTACTTCTTCATCCACACATCTAAGATGGCTTGCGGGGTACAGCTTCACATTCACGCCCCCAGTGTCTCAAGTGCCTATATGTATAACAACAAATTTCTAGATATTTATTAACTCAAAATTCAACCTCAGACTTGTTTCAAACAATTATCTAAAGACCGAGTATTCAAAATATTTATGGTTGTAGTTGTAAGTCTATACTCAAAATTTGAAAAATTGTGTATGTTACTACAGTAAACAATGGTACTTGAATGCAGCACAAAGACACCACTGTCAATACGATGATTATTATTTTAGCCGTATCATTGAGAGCGACACGAAACAGCAAAACGTCCGCCAATTTCTGTTGACTGAGAACTGATGAAAGATTGCAACAAAAGGATTACTTGTCGTCTATGATCGTAACACGAAGCAAGGTTATCGAGATGAACGTCCCGTCGACGACGAGCGATGTAGCCAGAATTCGAATTTTCCGAGAACTGGAGAGGAAATCGACAGTGACCTTTCTCCAAGGAACTATCCCGGACTTCGCGCTTAACGACTTAAGGAAACGTAGAAGCTAACGCACGGTCTCGATTACAAAATTAAATACCGGGCCACGTATGTGGAAGATGTTCAAAGTTTATTGATCGATACCGGTAGACGATCTAATACATTGTTGCAACATTTTAAATTCCAAACGCCTGAACTTAAAAACGCAATAGAGCTGTGAGACTCTTCTGTAAGTGTCTTTAATACCAAAGTAAGCTTTAGCACAATTATAGAGCAACTTTAAAAAAACAGTGGATACCGATGTCTAATCCCTGCAAGCTCCAACATCCAAAAAGTAATAAAAACTTCGCTTTCCTTTCCACGGAGCATGGGCTCTTATAACTGACATCATCCCAATGAAAAATAATAAGGCAGCCGGCCAAAACTATTTAAAGACCGAACAAATTAGACGCTATGGGCCAAAAACTCTTACGTGGCTAACTGACGTAATGAAGAGCTGCTTCAATACCAAGTAAATCCCCAGTGTCTGGGGAAAAGTAGGAGTGGTGCTCTATTAAAATCAGGCAAGGATCCAATAGATGTTAAGCCATGTCGCCATCTCTGCGTTGCCACCTGTTTAGGGGCCCTCGAGAAAATGGTGCTGAATAGAATATCCAAAACCTGTAGATGAGATAGTAATGCCTGAACAAAACGGATTTCGATCAGGTCTCTCATGAAGAGGACAAATTTTAAATTTAACCCAATACACTGGAGATGGATATGAAAGAAAAAAGGTGTCTAGTGCGGTTTTCATTTCTCTCAGCGCAGTCTGTAATACCATTACCCACAGTAGATTGATATATAAGGCTTACGCGGTGTCTAACGATTTTGGATTTTCAATGGGCTCTGAGCACTACGGGACTTAACATCTATGGTCATCAGCCCCCTAGAACTTAGAGATACTTAAACCTAACTAACCTAAGGACATCACACACATCCATGCCCGAGGCAGGATTCGAACCTGCGACCGTAGCAGTCGCGCGGCTCCGGACTGAGCGCCTAGAACCGCTAGACCACCGCGGCCGGCTTTTGGATTTTCAAGATTTGTGCAGTGTTTACTAAAGAATAGGCGTTTCTAAGATACCATGTAGGGCAAAAATTGTCGGTGGATAATCTAAGAAAATGGTCTCGCTCAGGGCACTGTATCTGCTCCGTTGCTGACCAGCCAACGCATCCCGATGGCAGGCAGTTTATATATGCTGATGACACGGCCGTGGCTGCCCAAGGGAGAACCTTAGAGGAAGTGGAGGACAAATTAACAAGCGGCCTTGGAATACTTGGGGATTACTGTTACCAAAAGGAACTGAAACCAAATCCAGCAGACGCAAGTTTGCTGTTTCTTGGCTCAATGGTTCAAATGGCTCTGAGCACTAAGGGACTTAACATCTATGGTCATCAGTCCCCTAGAACTTAGAACTACTTAAACCTAACTAACCTAAGGACAGCACACAACACCCAGCCATCACGAGGCAGAGAAAATCCCTGACCCCGCCGGGAATCGAACCCGGGAACCCGGGCGTGGGAAGCGAGAACGCTACCGCACGACCACGAGATGCGGGCTGCTGTTTCTACCATCATAATAACGAAGCCAAAAGAAACGTCCATGTTGGTAGCAAAGGGCAAGAGTCAGAACAATGTTATATCTCTAGATACTTAGGCGTGAAGTTGGCGGTACTCAGCCATTTAAACCGCACTGTTTGGACACTAACCTGACCAGCACAAACTGGAGTGCTCACCCACATGTGTTTCGAGCAACAGCCATTTTACTCATGTTTTCGTCAGCTGAAAATGGCGTGCCTGTGTGGAAGAATTCGGTCTACGTGAAACACATTGCTATGGCCGTAAATGAGTCATCCCTCATCACATCAGGATGTCTGAGGTCTACAGTGACAGAGGATTCAAATGGTTCGAGTGGCTCTGAGCACTATGGACTTAACTTCTGAGGTCATCAGTCCCCTAGAACTTAGACTACTTAAACCTAACCAACCTAAGGACATCACACACATCCATGCCCGAGGCAGAATTTGAACCTGCGACCGTAGCGGTCTCGCGGTTCCAGACTGTAGCGCCTAGAACCGCTCGGCGCTGCCGTGGTGGAGAGGAAGAAACAGACGACAGATAATCGTCACATTCTACACGGGAACCAATAGCAACCCAGCGGCTTCACCCAAGAAAGAGCCACCTTTGGAAGTCAGCGCCGACCAACGTCACCATCGAAGTGGGGAGACTTCAGATATGGAAAGAGCCAAATCCTGCTTTGTAGCTGAAGGAAGAACTTGTGGCTGGAAGTAGCAAACACTTCCTAACCTGGAAGATTTTCAACAGGCTGAAGACTAGGGTCTCAAATTGCAAGTATTGCCTTGACCGATGGGGATACTTCGATGGGGGATTACTACGAGACTGTGGGGTTGCCAAAACGGAAGACAATCTACAGACGGACCCAAACCTCAGCACAGAAAATAAAATAAATAAATCCAAATCTTCCTTCCAGTCTGAATTACGATGCAACAAACTTAACGCTCTAAGTAATGTCTACAGTCTCTAGCTGATTGATAAAATTGTATGAAAGAGTATAAAGCGTAAAAGTAGTCTACATACGTACGCTAGCCAGCAGGAACCATTCGGTAGTTACAAAAACTAGTGTGCTATACCGTATGTTGGCACAATTTCAGTAAAAAAAACACTTAGTCTCCCTACCAGAGACCTTCAGTTTGCAATAATAACAACAGAGCTACATAATTATGCAACAGTAAAACACAGTGAAGTCTTTGGCACAGAGTGGTGCGTATGAAAATCATCTACGAGGACAGCGGAAAAGTATGAGTCTGTGAGTCAGGTAGAGCTACAGAAATCAGGTTATTCGGAACGAGAGAGAAACTGTACAACAGAAAGCGCAGATTTACCTTTTATAGAACCACTTTTAACAGAAAATTACTAATACGATGAAATTTGCGTTGTTTTACAGACTGTCAAGAAAATAATAAATATGATGCTGACGGAAGTACTAAAAATCAATAAACGTATGACACAGAATGGGATCTTAGTTTTAAATGATCAGGCACAATTTCCTTTTTCTTTTCATTACATTAAGCTTAAGTTGTGCAGATGTTAAATTCTAATAATAAATTCCACTTGATTTTTTTCAGTTTTGTGAAATATACTATTTTAGAATACGTTAAAAGTAATTCTTTCCCTTGTAGACAGTCTGTACATTCTGAATCTCTATCAGCAATATCTGTGTATGTGGCACGTCATTTGTTCTTTGGTTACAACATTCAGCTGCCTCGTAATGGTCAAAGAGGTTAAAAGGCGTTTGGTTATTAAACAGTGGGTCTCCAGAGCCTGTCAACTACCATGGAGGATTCACTTACAGTTATCAGCTCATCGCTTAACAAAGTACATCATTCTGTCTCTCGTAAGTTTATAAATTCTGCCATTCAACGCGCTACTCTTTCTTCAGCAACCCTCCCCCCCCCCCCCCCCCCCTTCCAATAAAACCACCTTCCAGTAATTTTTCTTCCGAACTTTTAGCAAATTTTATAATACAAGTAGGATTAAAGTAAATGAAGCGGTATTCCACCCATAACATTATTAATCAGCCAGAGAAGCCGTAGTCTAGAATTATTTTGGGGTTCCGTACCTCCGACTTAAAACTGAAACTGTTGTTAATGATGAATGAAACCAGTTCAGCTGTGTTACTGCACATTTACTGTGTTACGAACGATATAATTGGTTGAACACCTTCAGTTTACTGCATGCCATAATTCCGCCATGGGGTCGGTAGAATGCTTATGATCAGTGGTTTAGGATTTGGTCCTTAACATTACCTGCGAAAACCAGACCATTTATGTATGACTTTAGCACAACACGGCAACCTGAAGATTTTTAACAAACGAAATCATCCGTAACACAATATATGTGTAATGATACAGGTGAGGTGGTTTTGATTAATCATAACGGTGGTGTCAGATACTCGCACTTCGCCCATTTTTTTTATTGGTCAAATGTTTGAATGAAACGAAACTAAGGCTCTCTAGAATTTACATAATGAATTTTTGTCCGAATTTTCATAGCGAAACCAAGAGTGGGAAATGGACAATTGGTGTATCAAATTTACTAGCCTCAGTTCTAGATCTACAAACAAAGACTAGCTATGTAAATGATGTGTCAATAAACATCAAATCATGGCATACATTTATTTCTTATTTCTTGTTTTGAATACTCTCAATAATAATGGAAGAGCGATCGATATTTAGATATACTTTATTGCATGATTACTGAACAAACTTGGAACTAAATGATACCAAACTGTTAAATGTTTTGTGAAATTATATTTCTAAACATGAGGCGTGTCTTTGTATGATGCAAGATATCATGTACAGCAAATGAGGTGCCGACAGAAAATTGGTTAATGTCAGTGTATAAATTAGAATGTTAGAATTTATAGAGTACTCACTGACTAACGTATCATTATCTCAACTGCTGTTTTTATCATAAAATATTTGACCGGCTCGTTTTTCAAAACAAAACAAAAAAACCTGCACATCTTACAAGTACCGCATCAAACTGCTATTCCGACTCAATCTTTCGACGACCTCCTCCGTCCTCACCGTCAGGAGATTTCAGTTGGCCACCTCGTACTTAACTCGGTCAGACGAATTGTTACATCAGGGAATCGTCTCGAAGTCGCGGACCTTCCTTATGCTACAACATTATGTCGTTATATGATATACACTACTGGCCATTACAATTGCTACACCACCAATCCTGCAACAAACACCACTGACATTCTAATTCACCCTACTTTTAGTTTATTAATGTCAATAGACATTGATTCACTTAGAAAGTGTATGTTTGCCCAAGAAATGCACACACTAAGTATTATTGCAATCTGTTGATTGGCTAACAAGATGAGCCCCTGGATACCAATCCATTCTGTGAGAACCGCCCATCAACAGCTGTTTCCATTACCGCAATATCTGAAGTGCACGTTTTAGGTGATTCATCCAGTATACCCTCCACTGCTAGAGCTGCCTCCTACCGACTGTGTGTGATTATTGCACGTTGTTATTGAACACGAAGTGTGGTCACATTAAAGTTATTGGACCATGTAGATTCGTTATGCTGAGCCGCACATCGTCCGCTTCCCGAATGTATTCCGACCTTGAGCGGTAAGGTTCCACAACGCGTGACGTCACAAATATTACCACATCTTCTCTCGATGACTTAAAGGTGAATCCAGAAATTGTTCCAGATAAAAGAACAAGGCCGAATTCCCCGTCCATCCTCAATCCGTGCTTGTGCTCTGTCTCTAATAACATTGTCGTCGATGTCTTCCTGCGGTCCTTCCTTCTGCTCACCATTGTTACTCTACTGGCCATTAAAATTGCTACACCACGAAGATGACGTGCTACAGACGCGAAATTTAACCGACAGGAAGAAGATGCTGTGCTATGGAAATGATTAGCTTTTCAGAGCATTCACACAAGGTTGGCGCCGGTGGTGACACCTAAAACGTGCTGACATGAGGAAAGTTTCCAACAGATTTCTCATACACAAACAGCAGTTGACCGGCATTGCCTGGTGAAACGTTGTTGTGATGCCTCATGTAACGAGGATAAATGCGTACCATCACGTTTCCGACTTAGATAAAGGTCGGATTGTAGCCTATCGCGATTGCGGTTTATCGTATAGTGACATTGCTGCTCGCGTTGGTCGAGATCCAATGACTGTTAGCAGAATATAGAATCAGTGGGTTCAGGAGGATAATACGGAACGCCGTGCTGGATTCCAACGGCTTCGTATCACTAGCAGTCGAGATGACAGGCATCTTATCCGCATGGCTGTAACGGATCGTGCAGCCACGTCTCGATCTCTGAGTCAACAGATGCGGACGTTTGCAAGACAACAACCACCTGCACGAACAGTTTGACGACGTTTTGCAGCAGCATGGACTATGAGTTCGGAGACCATTGCTGCGGTTACCCTTGACACTGCACCATAGACAGGAGCGCCTGCGATGGTGTACTCAACGACGAACCTGGTTGCACGAATGGCTATACGTCATTTTTTCGGATGAATCCTGGTTCTGTTTACAGCATCATGATGGTCGCATCCATGTTTGGCGACATCGCGGTGAACGCACATTGGAAGTGTGTTTTCGTCATCGCCATACTGGCGTATCAACCGGCGTGATGGTATGGGGTGCCATTGGTTACACGTCTCGGTCACCTCTTGTTCACTTTGAACAGTAGACCCTTCATTCGATCCTTGCGAAGCCCTACATTTCAGCAGGATAATGCACGACTGCGTGTTGCAGGTCCTGTACGGAATTTTGTGGATACAGAAAATGTTCGACTGCTGCCCTGGCCAGCACATTCTCCAGATCTCTCACCAATTGAAAACGTCTGGTCAATGGTGGCCGAGCAACTGGCTCGTCACAATACGCCAGTCACTACTCTAGATGAACTGTGGTATCTTGTTGAAGCTGCATTGGCAGCTGTACCTGTACACGCCATCCAAGTTCTGTTTGACTCAATGCCCAGGCCCAGGCCGTTATTAGGGCCAGAGGTGGTTGTTCTGGGTACTGATTTCTCAGGATCTATGCACCCAAACTGCGTGAAAATTTAGTCACATGTCTGTTCTAGTATAATATATTTGTCCAATTAATACCCGTTTATCATCTGCATTTCTTCTTGATGTAGCAATTTTAATGGCCAGTAGTGTAGAATTTATGGAGTACTCGCTCACTAACGTACCATTATCTCAACTGCTGATTTTATCATAAAGGATTTGAACTGTTCATTTTAAAAATAAAAATAAAAAACTGCAGATCTTACACGTACTTAGCTCCTAAAGGCTTAGGTGCCGAAACGCACGTCTTCAACGAAACAAACTTCGCCTCCCACCCAGTGATAAAAGTCAAACGTTGCGATTTTTTATTTTTTATTTACATAATACAACTTCGGAACGGAGGTCATATTGTTTCAGTTACACTGGAGATCTCTGAAGTTGCTCACAGGCGTAACTAAAGGACAGTCGACACGAAGGATAGCGATATGTACAGGCAAATTGTAAGTACTTTGCGATATAATACAAGTGTACTGTTTTAAACACCCAGTATCGACTTGTTCCAGAGAATTAAGAAACAAAATCCTGGGAGGTGTCAGAACACCGTTCTGGGTGAAATTAATCCTTAGATCGTACCAAGAAAAACTTCAGAACTGCAAAAGCACTGTCTGGAAGTGCAATTAAATTACATGTCCCCTCCACCTTTTCTGTTCCCTTCCAGCACCAGAGTATCTCACTCAAGTCCGCTGCCGATAGTGAAATAACTTACTTGTTTCAACAAGTATTCGCCGACCTTTGAAATTCTACAGTACCGCAATGAAGTTAACAACAGGAGCTGCGCTGCTGAATGAGCCAGCTGTGTATGCGGCAGATTTGTGAAGCAGGCGCTACGTTCTGAAATAAATCACGTGAGCTGTAGGCGTCTGTTCGATGGTGTTTGCCGACTTTTTATTATTCTTCTTGTATGTAATGACGGTGTGGCGAGACAGCATGTTGACGGTTGTCAGCCGAGAGAAAAGAAGATTGGAACATGAGCGATAGAACTCAAGTACCTCACCGGGTTAACACAGAGTGTCTATATATATATAAAAAAAAAACAAAAAAAAACTTTCGTCTCATTTAAATAACAAACTTTCATTTTCATACGATTAAGGCGCAACGAATTTCGTTGTAAATAACACCGATCTTTAAATGAGTTATGGAATGGTCAGTGGTAACGTCATCAGAGGCCGTCAGCAATCCTTCCCCCCCCCCCCCCCCCCTCCCTCGTAAGACCACTAATAGATATTTACCAACAAAAAATTTTTGCAGCTGCCTCGTTGGTAAGATGGGCTACCAGTGGCACAAGGCAGCAAGTTAACAGTTCCAGTTATTACCACATCATAACGGTATACAACTTTATCACAGTAACTTTTCCTGGCCTGCAAGGATGCAGCACTTAACAGGAGGCAACGCAGTACGAGACTGACTAGTAGATATACGTAATGTAATGATGAGGCAGTCATAAAATGGTTCTGAAACCAAGACACAACGTGAAAGTGAACATAATAATGTTTTTTTTTTTTTTTTTTTTTTTTTTACAAGTCGCTGAATAGCGAGAAAGGAAAACTTATCCAGTACACCGTAAATGAACGTGTGAAGCAAACAGGGCATTTGTGCACGTGTTCGTAAATACTAGTTACGTACACATGTTAAAATGTTCTCCTATCTGATTCCCCCTATCAGAAAGACACAGACGAACTACTGTTCCGGACTTAACAGGTGGGGCAAAGTACAAATAGTACTGATCGCAATGCAAAAAGTATTCCATAATCCAAAAATAGACAGGAACCGTGGAACCGTAAAAATTACGGGATCCACCTTGCACCCAGATTTTATGAACAGTAAAGCATATCGGAATTAACTTATGAGTTTTATAATCAGACATTAAAATTACCAAAAAAAATTAGGGAAAGAGAAATTGTTCGAAAAGGACACTTAAGTTATTTATGAGAAGGTTGCTAATACTTCCATCGCTACGTTGAGAATAATTTCTCTTTTTTCCTTTCTGAAACTATACTTCTGGATAGTCATGAAACGATCCGACTAGATGCAGTCTGAGAAGCGCCCTCGCTTTCGTTAAAATATTGGCATGTATTACATTATTTCGAGTATCGCATGAAGTTCAGTGCTACTGGTATGTTAAAGCTTATAATCAGCAGTCTACACAAATGTAATGAAAGAGAAGAAGGGAAGATGTTTACATTACACACAGACATTATCGTTTAGTAGGGACCACAAAATACAGAAGTGCATTATTAAACATTCCATTTTCGTATCGTTAACACGTTCCAGGACGTGAAGCATTTCATTAGAAAAAAAACTGCGTTCTGTGTAAATGAGTCACGATATGGTGAACGGTAATCCCACCGAAGGGCGCCTAGAATATGAGAAACCGTGTACCTGTCGGTTTGATCAAACGTTAAATATTGTTCCAGAGTAAACAGATGAGGCAACTAATAAATGATGCTGTTTAAAATGTGCCCTTCTTGTCAGAAATAGATAGAAACCTTAACAACCACGGAGCCCGTTTTGCTGCCTGAGACAACAAAAGTAGTGTAAGTGAGAGTAAATTTATTGCGTGACTTGTGGAGAAACTATACATACTATTACAAAGAAAAATATAAAAACAAAGAGAAATTGTTGGAGAGGCGACGTCAAATTAATAGCGAGATTATTGCTAACGCGTAAATCACCAAGTTGAGAATCATAGACTACTTGATTTTTGTTACTGACGTAACTAACCGTATGCGAAATCTAAGCACTGCATTTGTCAATAGCCACCAAAATGTAAGGAATATCGGACAGCGCGCTGCTCACTTACTTCGAAAACCATGTAGTTTGAGCTCGGAGCAGGTGCCGCCTGTCCTTCTGTCGACGAACTCTCCTTCGAGAACTCCTCATCCGATTCTCCGTGCGAAGTAGACTGGGGATTCATCTCCAACGTGGCTTTCACAGCAGAACAAACGACACTAAGTGACGCTCCGTCAACCGAACACTGGTTCACTCTGTGTCACCTCAGCAACTGGTCCACTGCCTACGGGCTCAATAGATGTACCTGTGACTCGTAATGGTACTGGAAGGGGAGGGGTTGGTGGCAGCGGTGGAGGGGATGGAACGCGCGAGATAACGAGGAATTGTTTGCGAATCCAGCAGCTCGTAATGCCACGTCATCATGTGAGCCGCCTCCCCACCCTCCAGGTAGCTGGACTCGAAGAAGGACAAAAGATCTGGGACTTTACGTCGCCGACGAGGAGGACAATGCAGACGCAAGACATGCGCGGATACTCTTGGGGCAGGAAATCATTTCCATGCGTGTGCAGTATTTAGATTCGGGAAAAGTTCAGAGAATCTAGATGTTGATGACCGGGTGGGACATTTTAGTGAAGCTCTTTCGTTCTTGAGACGAGGCCACGTTGTTCGGTAGTGTCTCCAGCCGATCACCAGTGCGTGTCGCAAATTCTGTCCTTCTTTAAAAGTCCCACAGGAAGTCGATGTGCACGAAGGAGAAGTTCCATGGCACAACTTGTATTTATTCAGAGCATTATGTCCTCATTTTAAATGAACAAAAACCATTTCTAACTCAGGAAGTAGCATACTTGAACATTTTTTATCTTACATTAATGTGCAGTTACAAAAACTTTGGGTCAAAATTAATCATAAGTTGAAATGTTTTACAGTATTGTTCATTGTGGATTTTAATTTTTAGCATTGTAGTCAAAATGAGCATATACATTTTTCATGAAAAATATTCTGAAATACAGTGGAAAAGCTACTTCTACAACAACAAATGGTTTTTTCCATTGGTAATAAACCAACAATTCTTCCGCTAAGATCTGCAAAATAAAAATATTTAGTAACTACCTAGTGCAGTTTCTTTTCCATTCTAATGAAGATCGCAGCAATGTGTGCACTGCATTTCACCCATTGAGTGGAAAAGCCTCAAGTCTTACTAAAAGTTAGATGTAAGATACCTGCTTTTTGAGCACTAAATGTTGCTGATTCCTCAAGCTGGCAGTTCATATGTTGATGAAGTTAGAAGTTTTCCGTTGAGCTTGGGTGTTATATTCTTGCTACATAATGGGATTACTTCTGCCTCCGGGGGCACTATGCATCTTGGACGAAGATAACGATAACGGAAAGAACGAAGAAGTAAAGTTATGATAACTCACGCCCCCTTGAGAAATTTTACTGTTTTTTATGTATGCATTCACTATCTTCCTAAACGAGTCTTGGTGAATACTGGGATTCGAAATACGTACATGGCCTGCCAGTGTCGGAGAGTATGTAATTGCCCCTTGACGGGTAGAATGGCTACCAGAGAAGGCATTAATGTCGTCCGTGTGTAGTGTTGTTACCAGGTCTAGTAAGGCACATAAGGGGCACGAACAGCATCAGATGTTGAGTGGTCACTGTGTAGCAGACGAAGAGGCCCCATACCCGTATGAGACGGCGTTGTTGGAGCCTAACATAGTTTGAAAGAAGCCTCATTGTGGCGACTGGTCGAACCGTACAGTATCCAGATTTTCCGCGTATTCGGTTGTGATAACGGGCACGACTTTGGACTGCATGGGAACCTGAAGACAGGCGTGCTCGTCCTTTAACTTCAGACTGACCACGTCGGGCCACCACAAGTGAGGATCGCCCATCTCCAAACGCATCCTAACCCATTCGCATCTCCGTCTGCCATCCAAGATGAAGTCACAGATACCCTCCCACCATCTGCGTCATCGCGCATCATTAGTCAGAGACTAGCAGGAGCCAGACTAGGGAATTAGCGTCGCAAGCGAAGGTCACTGTTAACAACAGAAACAGCCGTTTCTGTAATACTGCCGTGACGCCGAGAAGTGTCACCTTGTTCAGCGATGAACAGCTGTACGGCGCTGCACAGAGTGAACACCGTCAGCGAGCATGACGGCGGCCATGGGAGAGGTCGCGTTCTTCCTGTGTTTCGTAAAGGCATAGCGATGTTGCTGCTGGTGTCGTAGCTGGGGGAGCATTCCGGTGTGGCCTCAGATCACAGCTGGTAATGACAGAGAGAATTCTGCGGACAGAACGGTACGTCACGGACATTCTGCGTCCTCAAATGTTACCTCTCATGCGACAGTATCGTAGTGCTACTTTTCAACTCGACAATGCTCCACAACACACGGAACCAGTCCCTGTTAACTGACTGCTTGTTGCTGAGGTACTGCTGTAGCCCATAAGATATGTTGTCGATAAAAAAAACATGTGGGGTCAGTTCGGACGTCAGCTCCTTCCCATCATCTGTATCCCAGGTGTCAAGGATCACTTGCAACAGTCGTGTCCGAGCTTTCCTCATGAGTCTGCCTAAGGAGATATTCTAACGGCTTTATGACATCCTTCCCAACTGAATCAGTACGTGCATCCAGATCAGAGGCGGTGCAACTTTATACTGATAAGTGGTCTCATTCTATCAAGTTCTTTGTAAAGTTCGATTTTCTAATCACTGAAATAGCATCAGATGCCCTGTCAACCGGTGAAGTGTTTTATTTGTCTTGTCAGGCAGAGTCAATGGCGCATGCAGTTTTTTTAAATATTTATTCACCAGTAATGTGAAAAGCTATTGGAAACCTCATCGACTGCAGAACATACGAATGAATGTCTTTGACAAAATTTCCATTAGTGGGGCTCCTCAATGTAGTTTAACGTTCCGTAATGTAAAGCCTCTTCGAGCTCTGACTTCAAAGTTACATTTAATCTACAGGTTTGTACGGAATGCAATTGTATTGTCATCTAGAAAGGGCCTACATTGAGCAGTCAGCTAAGTCTTCCGACATGTCTTCGAAAACTTGTCTTGTCCATATGTTAAATATCGTTACTTTATTCAGCATAGAGACTACATTAAATTCCACTTACAACAGCGCTTCTAATGGTAGATGGCGTTACGTGGGTCGTAGTATAGCTAAGCACTGATTAGGCGAAATGCTGGTTCAGTTTCTGGCTGGAGCAGCAAATGGGAAGAGCGTCGCAGCGCTTTGGCGGTTAACATCTCAGGAAGGTTGTTTGGGGTAATACAAGTCAGAGCTCAGACGCAAAAAAAGAGAACAGACTGCGTTGAACCAAGAAATACACTGGTTAATGAAAAGCATGAGGACACCCCTATGTAATACGAAATTCACCACCTCATCTCATCTGAGGCGGACCTGCAACTATAAGAGGACACACGGAGTATTGTGTTGATAGTAGAGAGGGAGAAACAACTGACGGATAGTTTGGGAGAGGCCAGTGACTTTGAACGTGGAATAGTAGTTTACTTTCAGCTGAGTAACAAATCCACCAAGGAAATT
Organism: Schistocerca americana; assembly: GCF_021461395.2. Lineage (NCBI taxonomy): Eukaryota > Metazoa > Arthropoda > Insecta > Orthoptera > Acrididae > Schistocerca > Schistocerca americana. The sequence goes on along the minus strand of NC_060119.1, from coordinate 155,475,963 downwards.
TAAACTCTTGTAAAACTGCCCAAGTCGACTGTGGGCAATGCGACTGTGTAGTGGTAAGAAAAGGAACAATCGCAACAAAAGCAAGACCAGTTAGACTTCGTATACTGGTGGCCAGGGACCATCGACCACTGCGGAGGATGGTTGTAAGAAATTAGCGAAAAAAATCACTCATAAGTTTCAAAATGCTACCAGCAGTCCACCTGCCACATTGACTGTGTGTGGGGAATTAACTAGAACGGGCTGCAGTGGTGGAGCAGCTCCTCATAACCCCACATCTGTGTAGTCAGTGCTACGCGACACTTCAGGTGATGTAAAGAATTATGCCACCGGTCAGAGTTTGAGTGAAAACTAGTGATTTGGAATGGAGAATCATGCTCTGCCATACTGCAATCCGATGGAAGGATTTGGGTTTCGAGAACACGCAGAGAATGACTTCTGCCATCGTGTGAAGTGGCAAGAAGTACAAAGGAGATTGCTAATGCGGAATGGGGACGTTTCTCTTGGTTTCTTTATTGCCCGTAAGAAAACCCTAGATTTGGTAAGAAACGAACATATTTTACGGTATTGTGTACTGCATACAGTAGCGTAACAGTTCTGACATTATTGTTGTTCGTATTCGCATGTCAATGGACCCTGTCACACAGCAGTTTGCGGACAATAATACTCTCTTTCAAATACTCTTTTTCAAATTCTGAAGGTGGCAGGGGTAAAATATAGGGAGCGAAAGGCTATTTACTATTTGCATAGAAACCAAATGGCAGTTATAAGAGTTGAGGGGCATGAAAGAGAAGCAGTGGTTGGGAAGGGAGTGAGACAGGGTTGTAGCCTCTCCCGGATGTTATTCTATCTGTATATTGAGCAAGCATTGAAGGAAACAAACGAAAAATTCGGAGTAGGTATTAAAATCCATGGAGAAGAAATAAAAACTTTAAGGTTCGCCGATGACATTGTAATTCTGTCAGAGACAGCAAAGGACTTGGAAGAGCAGTTGAACGGAATGGATAGTGTCTTGAAAGGAGGATATAAGATGCACATCAACAAAAGCAAAACGAGGATAATGGAATGTAGTCGAATTAAGTCGGCTGATACTGAGGGTATTAGATTAGGAAATGAGACACTTAAAGAAGTAAAGGAGTGTTGCTATTTGGGGAGCAAAATAACTGATGATGGTCGAAGTACAGAGGATATAAAACGTAGACTGGCAATGGGAAGGAAAGCGTTTCTGAAGAAGAGAAAGTTGTTAACATCAAGTATAGATTTAAGTGTCAGGAAGTCGTTTCTGAAAGTATTTGCATGGAGTGTAGCCATGTATGGAAGTGAAACATGGACGATAAATAGTTTAGACAAGAAGAGTATAGAAGCTTTCGAAATGTGGTGCTACAGAATAATGCTGAAGATTAGATGGGTCGATCACTTCACTAATGAGGAGGTGTTGAATAGGATTGGGGAGAAGAGAAGTTTGTGGCACAACTTGACAAGAAGAAGGGATCGGTTGGTAGGACATGTTCTGTGGCATCAAGGGATCACCAGCTCGGTGTTGGAGGGCAGCGTGGAGGGTAAAAATCGTAGAGGGAGACCAAGAGATGAATACACCAAGCATATTCAGAAGGATATAGGTTGCAGTAGGTACTGGGAGATGAAGAAGCTTGCACAGGATACAGTAGCATGGAGAGCTGCATCAAACCAGTCTCAGGACTGAAGACCACAACAACAACAACATTCCTGAAATGGAGTGGTCTGCCAAGAGTCCTGACCTGAATATAATGGAACACTTTTGGGATGAGCTAGAACGCCGACTTCTCTCCACATCACCACAGTCTGGTTGGGGCTCTCGAGGAAGAATGGGTTGCCATTGCTCCACAGACATTCAGACACCTCGTTGAAAATGTTCCCAACAGAACTCAAGTACTCATAAACGCGAAGAGTGGACACAGTTCATTTTAAAGTTCACCAATAAGTGTCAGGATACATTTGGTCAGTTGGTGTAAGAACTTATTTTGAAGATGACGCAATAGATCCCTCGTCTAAATGTCTCCAAGCAATACAGAAAATCATCCATTAGTACTATCATATGTTCCTGGGAACAGTCTGGTGGTAGCTATCTGATTGACAGCAAAACGTAAGCACAAGCTTCTCTCTGCAAAATTCTTTAATTTTCATTGCACAGCAAAATAGTGCAAGACACGTGGAGCGTACCGGCAGACGCCGTGGTAGAGGTGTCGTGCGTGAACAAGCCGCCCCCACCCACCTAACCGCCACGTCCCTGTGTCTTTGGAAGTCGCGGCCGTCGTGCGGCGGAACTTGCAGGAACCACAGCGAGGCAGTGTTACGTCTAACATCAAATGTTCAAATGTGTGTGAAATCTCATGGGACTTAACTGCTAACGTCATCAGTCCGTAAGCTTAACACTACTTAACCTAAATTATCTTAAGGGCAAACACACACACCCATGCCCGAGGGAGGCCGGGGGTTCTGGGCGCTACAGTCTGGAGCCGAGCGACCGCTACGGTCGCAGGTTCGAATCCTGCCTCGGGAATGGATGTGTGTGATGTCCTTAGGTTAGTTAGGTTTAATTGGTTCTAAGTTCTAGGCGACTGATGATCTCGGAAGTTAAGTCGCATAGTGCTCAGAGCCATTTGAACCATTTCAGCCATCCTAAGTACAAACACACACACCCATGCCCGAGGAAGGACTCGAACCTCCGCCCGGACCAGCCGCACAGTCCAAGACTGCAGCCCCTAAGATCGCTCGGCTAATTCCGCGTGGCGTCTAACATCCCTCTTACGTTTATATAACGTCTGCCGGGTATCGTTTATTTTTCAGTCTATGAGTTCCATAGCCACGCGGCCTCAATCTGCTTTCGTTCACATCTACATTCACATCTCATCTTTTCATCAAGCGACCGTCATGCGTTGCCGTGCCTTGTTTTGACGCCTGGCAGCTGCAGCCGTGTTTGCGACACGCAGTCATGAATGCCGCGCCCTTATCTCTTGTACTAATCTCGTTACCTGCGCTGACCGCCACGCGACCGGCACATTCCCGGAATTGCTAATCGCACCGGCTGGCCTCCACTTTGCTCATTATTTCTGGGGTGCAGCATCTTTCAGTCAGAGTGTAGGAAACGACGAGACGAAATAAATAACGCAGAAGAAAAAATTTTACAGGCTGTTGATTTCTGACTTTAAACTACTCAGCACGCAATTTGCTGTGTTGTTAAATTGACAGAGATCTTATTATTGTTTTAAGGATAGCTGATTATTTCCCTTTAAATTATTTTCGATATTATTTTAGTGAACCAAGGCAAAACTGGTGTGTGCGTTGTTTTTACCTCCGTAGTTTGCTTCTATCTGATCAGAGTACCGCTGTGACACACGTAACGCTCACCCGTTTTAACTCAAGACGTGAATAATTCTATTGAAATGACTCTGAGCACTATGGGACTTAACTTCTAAGGTCATCAGTGCCCTAGAACTTAGAAGTACTTAAACCTAACTAACCTAAGGACATTACATACATCCATGCCCGAGGCAGGATTCGAACCTGCGACCGTAGCGGTCGCGCGGTTCCAGACTGTAGCACCTAGAACCGCTCGGCCACCCCGGCCGGCAATAATTCTATTACCTGCTTCAGTGATTCATATGGTTGTGAGAGAGAGCAGGTTATATTATTTCAAGATCTGTGAAGGATGTGATCATAAATAGGAAGTAACAAAAGATTAAAAGCCACGTTTACGGCTACGTCATCACAGACAGAGCAGCAGAACTGCCGTTAACCCTCAAAATCCGCACTACGCTGGTCCTGTGTTCTTCCCCTGACGAGGATCCGTGACAGTTACCTCCATTTAGGGTGTTTAACGCCTATCGAAACTTTATTACCTAAAAAATTTAGGTACCTTTTAATTGAATGGTTGTTTGTCGTCCACGGGGGTTGTCTTTGCTTCAGCTGCCACTCCAACTGTTAACCCTGCACAGTCACCACCGTATTTCTGCCTCTACACCTACAACCATACTCCGTAAGACACCTTAACGTACTCTGTGTACTATTGTCACTCGCTTCCTCCTCACCCTTTTTCCTGTTCCTGTCGTGAGTGTTTTGAGGGAAGAACGATTGCTGGTAATCCCGCTAGTATAATCTCTCCAATTCTCAGTGATCTTCGATGTCGGCAATGGATTGTCATTTTCGACGTCCATGGTGAACTGGATGTTACTGTCAGCGCTGTTGAAATATTCCAAGAACTTGTCAGTCTTCTCATGCCTGTGGGGTCAAATGAATAGCCCTTAATGACGCTTTGCCATTATCCTAGAAATTCCCCATGAAGAGGTTTTCAACTGCTGGAGCTAATGGGCTTTTTATTGAAACGCCATCCTTATGATCTTGATGCTGGACGTTATATACAAAATAAGAAGACATAGGAGTGTGCCTAAATAACTCTACTACGTCACTCAAATGGAAGGGTAATTTTTCGCTAGTCCTTTTACTGCGCTGCCGTGACGAAAAGTCAATTCCACTATCTGCTATGGTATCCCATCAAATGGAACACCCTCACCTGCTGGAAGACACTTCGTCGTGTCAGAAAGGGTACACAACACTAGGTGACAGTTGTATGCAAGTAGACAGGCACTTATATAGCCTTGCATCAGCAATTATCATGGATGCTCACAGCCTTTCACTGGGATTGGTTCGACGCAGCTATGGTTTCCCAATAAAAGTAATCACAGAACAAACTAAAGCGGAAAGGAAAGTTCAGACGCCTTTCCACCAACAACACGTTGTGGACCCTTATCTTCAGAACAGACGGTCATCAACCTGACGGGTGCAGTGTCTGCTCATAAGAAAGGACTTAACTTCGTACCTTTGCTGTGGGGCACCCTATCTTCGAAATAATAAGTGCTGTCCAAAGGTACTGAAACAGTGGATGAAATATGGTGCGAAACGATCCGTATTCTCACGAAAGTAAAGCATCCAGCACCCAACGTGACCAGGGCTGACCGCAATGGCCTGCACGCACTAAGCAGTGATTAAGCATTGCGTTGCTTCGTGCTGACAAGGGCAATGCAGCTGTAATTATAGAATACGGGGCCTGCGATACGAAGATCTGCACGCTACTGGACAACGATACTTACTGGAAGCTCCCATGCAACCCGACATCGACAATAATAAGGAAGACATCTGATTTTCTCAAGCCCTTTTCGGTGAAAGACAGTTTGGTCAAGCATCTTCTCCCTTAAGTCCCTACACAAGCTATAGCTTATGTTTTACTTAAGACTCAGGAGGACGGAACGCCATCCCGTCTCACTGTATCCACACTGGCTCAGCAACATACAAGCTGGCGAAGTACTTGGACAATCTCCTCACTCAATTTTTGGGAGACGCTGAACATTATATTGAAAACTCAGCTGCGTTAACCATCTTCGGTTTAGTGAATGTGACATTATGGTCAGTTCTGATGTGGTCGTGCTGTTTACTAAAGTGCTTATCGAAAACACTTCAGACATAGTATCAGAGTTCCTTGTAATTGACGTGGTACAGCTATTTAGGCACAATCTTATGTCTTCTTATTTTCTGTTCAACGCCCAGTATTACGATTAGACGGACGGCGTTACGATGAGAAGCCCGTTACCTCCAGCTGTTGGAAAGCTCTTCATGGAGAATTTCGAAGATATTGCCATAGACGTGGCGCCATTAAAACCTAGTTGCTTCCTTCGATACGTTGATGACATGTTCGTCGTTTGGCTCCACGGACGACGAGCTCTTGGATCATTTGAACAGCAGTTCACCATGGAGGAAGACAGAAACGTCCTCTTTCGACGCAAACGAAATTTTCTCCTTGGTTCCATCGTCTGTTGGGAAACTACCCACACCGATCTTTACTTGCACGCTATCAGCCATCAACACCCGGCACATTAGTGCACTGTATTACAAACTTTGGCGCATCGTACAAGGATGATATCAGATGCTGATAACATGCCCCATGTCTTGAACAGAATTTGGCCTTTGCAGTGGTGAGATAGTAAATAACATCCAACATTAATGGTCAGCTACTGACTAATTAACCTCACCAATGCGCCCTGCAAACTGCTCGACAGGGTGGTTAGTTACGCTGGGTTGTCGAATCTCTGTGTCTTTTGACACCTATCAGTATGGTTTCCAGGAGGGATGATCCACAGTTAACCCTCTAGTTGGGGTAGAAACGGCAATCCAGTAAGCTGTTTCTAAACGGCAGTATGTCATTGCATTCCTTTTTGACCTACGCCAGACATAAGACATCTATTGAGTCGATCATGTTTTATTTAGACACAGGTCAGTAAAGTAGTATTATGTCACAAAGACGTCCGTATCTGCTACCAGAAAACCGTGCAGCACACGTTTCGACTTGATGATTACTGTTTACGAGAAACTACAAGTTTCGTATCCGAACTTCGACTATTTTTCTTGTGAAGCTATTTCCAGTCAATGCCACAATAGCTTACACCTATTTCATTGTTTCTGGAAAAGTTAATACTTTTGTCTTGGAGATAGTGACGGATTGAATTTTTCATTGTACATTTAATAATTTAAGTCGGTCTGCAGGCTTTCGTGAAGATACGGTATGATCTTGGAGGTTGTCACGCCACGACATTCTAGGTTTCGACCCCCTCCCTGCTGGTATCTACGTTGTGTTCATGTGTTCTTGTGGTGTCCACGGTTAACGAAATAGTGTCATAGACCAATGTCGCATTACCTTGTAAAAAGCAGTTTTCCCGCGCTCATACTGGAGAAGTGGTGTTATTTGTTGAAATTCCTGTATTTGTGTGTGTGTGTGTGTGTGTGTGTGTGTGTGTGAAGGAGTCGGCTCTCAGAGGAGTTCAAGAGATTATAGAATGTGTATTTACGCGAGGTTTTCTTAGAAATAACGTAGCCGAATTGAAGTCTCATTACTTCGCCCCAGAAGAACTCGGTTTAATTCCGAATTGTGTGGACGCGGAGAATGTGGTTCAACCTAGCCACTAAATTATGTAAATCACATACAATTCTGCCACTAAACCCGCCAACACTGCAAGATGAGACTATACATCCTTTCACTAATCCCTGTAATCGTCAGCTCTCAAGTTATTGTTCATAAAAGTTTGTAACGTGACGAAGTACGATGTAAGCACAATCTACGTGGTTTGACGGCTGTCATACTCAATTTGTCCTCGCCGCGAATCTTAGACTAATAAAGAACAAACAAATTTAATTCTATTGGTCAGTGGTGAAAAACTAGTGAGAGAAATGGCAATTTACGTGCGCGACCTCACCAAACACTGAGGTATACAACTCACTTTGAAAATGACCCTCCACACACGTTTGTAAACCATCCCCTTGAAAGGCATACAAAAACCTGCAGCTGCAGCAGCATTAATTTAAAAGTAAGAGATAGTTTAAGTAAAACAAGAATACTTATAAATAATGATGGGTCAAGATGAAGTTAATAGTCCACTTCGAGCAATTTTATTTGCGTAGCGAAAGTTAAGAAAGATAATGGTTTTATAATGAAACAAACGACTTACAGTCTGAGCTGTGAAATTTTGTTATGTCAGTTAGGGTAAGAGCATGGCGACGCAGCTGATCTGTTGGCTGCAGGAGTCGTGTGACAGCGTGTTGAGATGACGGCGGCGGATTGTGATGTTGCAGTCGAAATTATTATAGCAATTCCTTTTGTCTTATTTCTATGGCGAAGTGCCTTGGTGAGGTCCCTTCTTGGTTATTCATCAAAGTCATCGTCAGCGGTGCATAACAGGTATAGCATGTACACGTTTATTACTCACTCGAAGGGAACGATCTATTGATACGTAATCAGCATGGTTTCAGAAAGCATCGTTCTTGTGCAACGCAGCTAGCTCTTTATTCGCACGAAGTAATGGCCGCTATCGACAGGGGATCTCAAGTTGATTCCGTAATTCTAGATTTCCGGAAAGCTTTTGACACCGTTCCTCACAAGCGACTTCTAATCAAGCTGCGGGCCTGTGGGGTATCGTCTCAGTTGTGCGACTGGATTCGTGATTTCCTGTCAGGAAGGTCGCAGTTCGTAGTATTACACGGCAAATCATCGAGTAAAACTGAAGTGATGTCAGGTGTTCCCCAGGGAAGCTTCCTGGGACCTCTGCTGTTCCTGATCTATATAAATGACCTGGGTGACAATCTGAGCAGTTCTCTTAGGTTGTTCGCAGATGATGCTATAATTTACCGTCTAGTAAGGTCATCCGAAGACCAGTATCAGTTGCAAAGCGATTTAGAAAAGATTGCTGTATGGTGTGGCAGGTGGCAGTTGACGCTAAATAACGAAAAGTGTGAGGTGATCCACATGAGTTCCAAAAGAAATCCGTTAGAATTCGATTACTCGATAAATAGTACAATTCTCAAGGCTGTCAATTCAACTAAGTACCTGGGTGTTAAAATTACGAACAACTTCAATTGGAAAGACCACATAGATAATATTGCGGGGGAGGCGAGCCAAACGTTGCGTTTCATTGGCAGGACACTTACAAAATGCAAGAAGTCCACTAAAGAGACAGCTTACACTACACTCGTTCATCCTCTGTTAGAATATTGCTGCGCGGTGTGGGATCCTTACCAGGTGGGACTGACGGAGGACATCGAAAGGGTGCAAAAAAGGGCAGCTCGTTTTGTATTATCACGTAATAGGGGAGAGAGTGTGGCAGATATGATACATGAGTTGGGATGGAAGTCATTAAAGCAAAGACGTTTTTCGTCGCGGCGAGATCTATTTACGAAATTTCAGTCGCCAACTTTCTCCTCCGAATGCGAATATATTTTGTTGAGCCCAACCTACATAGGTAGGAATGATCATCAAAATAAAATAAGAGAAATCAGAGCTCGAACAGAAAGGTTTAGGTGTTCGTTTTTCCCGCTCGCTGTTCGGGAGTGGAATGGTAGAAAGATAGTATGATTGTGGTTCGATGAACCCTCTGCCAAGCACTTAAATGTGAATTGCATAGCAGTCATGTAGATGTAGACTATATACAATTCGAGTTTCAGTATTTTATACAGTGTTCTTGATAAATTCTGACCACGATGTAACTGTTCGTCGCGTTTGCACAGAACTATCGCGATCCCGAACTTAGTCAGTAAAACCGTTCTTACACCTGATCCACAGCTGTAATCCTGTTCATCGCGACAGTTACGGCTTCAAACACTCAGCTGTTCATTAAGGAAACAAATATATGAACAGTTTTATGGAGCCTTGGCTCTCGCGATGCGGTTAAATGTAAAAGCAGTTTCACACATTATTTACTCGCATAAGCATTGCCAGTACCGATAGAGACACAGTCCATTTAGTGATACTGAAACCATACGATTTTTCATTACACACTGCGACGGAAATCCCAGTCGTCTGTCCTAAAGTTCGACAATTCACTGTCTCGGGAAGTTTCCGCATCTCAAACAACGCGCGTTCACTGTATTACCGCCCACACATTCACTAACTGTCCGTCACTGTATATCGCTCCTCATCTGTGCTTTCTATATCACTCTTTGCGCTTTCGTGTTTAGGATTTACATTGCAGCTCTTCACATCACAAGTAATATGACAAATGCAGATAAAGTTAACAAAATAATTTAAAGGCTTTCCATATTCAAGCAATAAGAATAACATTTCCATTAGAGAAAAAGAAATAAATTGTAGTTACGTGTTCACATTATTACGAAACACAGCTATGTTACACCATCAAAGATATGAATACTTAGTCTAAGTAAGCGAAAAGATTGACAGAAAAAAAAAACAGAAGAAATTTCGTATCACTAATGGCTTTATCTCCACATTTGGCAACCATTAAGGGGGGGGGGGGGAGGTATCGCCATCGCATAGTAAGTGATATTTCCCGCGCTAATGCTGAAGAAGTGAGGTTATTGGCTATAATCCCTGTGGTTACCATCGGTTAGCCATCGTCTTTAGATAGAAAGAGACTTTTCCTGCACTTACGCTGAAGAAGAGATAATGGTTAAAACTCTTCCTACTGATCTTGATCGGCGACTGTTATTAGATACAAGTGAAACGGGCCGAGGAAGAGAGGGACAGAGCTCATTAAAAAAATATAAAAAGAGAGAAAGAAAAGAAAACAACTTCTTCAACAAACTGCCAGGAAACTTCCTTTTAAAAGAAAACGTGACACTGGCCTTTGACTATCAACCTTATAGGAGAAATATAACGTGGTTTAACAACCGAGAAGATTTTATCTTCGATTAATATTTTCTTTGGCATAATCACAGAAAATATTTTATATCGTTAAGCGGTATAGACATCATCGATTATCGTCAGAACACGGACAAGCTGCATCACGTGGACACCAAGTAACGCTTTATCTATTCAATTGTGTTGTTACCATTGTATGTCACAAGTTGTCCGTTTATCTCATCCAGTCACATTAAGTTTGATTTGCCATTTTCTTAAGGCATTGCTACAAATAGTCGATGGCCAAAACTTTGCCCTTCCGCTGCTCTTCACTATGACTTCTGAATCAGAAAAGTGGCCTCGCTCCCTACGGCGAATTTAACGGTACATTCCTGTTTATGCTCAGCGCACATAACTACTGAAAATATTCCAAGTTCTTAATGAATATAGGAAGAAATTACAAATCTAACTGACTGAAAAAGACGTATGTCATAGACAATTTGAGGAAAGCCCCATGGCCCAATGTCTGAATCTATAAATAATTTTCAGTTAAGTTTGCTTCTCTCTTAGCCATACTTCCCACAAAATAAAAAGAAACTATGCCCTGTAATATGAGTAATGTGCAGGTTACATACATCTAAAAGAAGGGGAGCAGAAACGATCCACAAAGCTACAGTATAGCGTAGTTTAAATTAGATTTACTTTCATTCCAATTGATTCGTAGTGAGGAGGTCCCCCAGGATGTAGAACATGTCAGAAAAACAACAATACATGACAAATATTTACAACTCAAACAAGTAAGCTAATGTACCATTCCACAGGTCCCAAGTGGAATGATCGTCACTTTTTACCGGACACTATATGAAAGAATCATTTTACAAATACTATTGCACTGAATTTAAAATACACACACACACACACACACACACACACACACACACACACACACACATTTACAATAAACACATTACTGGACTGAAATTGTGCTGAAGTTATATTGTACTTATATATACACACACAAAAATCAGTTGGTTCTACTGAGATATTCATCAACAGAGTAGAAGGAGTTGGCCACAAATAAATCCTTTAGGCTTCTCTTAAACTGAATTTCATTGGCTGTTAAGCTTTTTATGGCTGCTCGCAAGTTACTGAAAATGTGTGTTCCTGAATACTGCACACCTTTTTGTACAAGACTAAGTGACTTTAAATCCTTGTGAAGATTATTCTTATTTCTAGTATAGATTCCATGAATTGAGCTGTTGGTTTGAAAAAGTGATATTTTTAATGACAAATTTCATTAAAGAATAAATATATTGGGAAGCAGTAGTTAGTATCCCTAGTTCTCTAAACAGGCTTCTGCAGGATGTTCTTGAGTTCACACCACATATAACTGTTACTGCACGTTTTTGTGCTCGGAAAACTTTAGCTTGGCTGGATGAGTTACCCCAAAAAATAATCCCATATGACATTATGGAATGAAAGTAAGCATAGTATGCCAGCTTTTTCATTTCTACATCCCCTATGTCTGACACAATTCGAATTGCAAATAGAGATTTGTTAAGACGCTTCAGCAGTTCTGTGGCGTGCTTTTCCCAGTTGAATTTATTATCAAGCTGTAATCCCAAGAATTTAACACTGTCCACTTCTTCTATCTGCTTGTCATCCTGTGTTAGGCATATAATCGTGGGACACCCCTTACAAGTTCTGAACTGCATGTAGTGTGTTTTTTCAAAGTTTAGTGACAAGGAATTGGCTAGGAACCAGTGATTAATGTCCACAAATATTTTATTTGCTGATATTTCTAAGACTACACTGGATTTGATATTTATTGCAATGTTTGTATCACCGCCAAACAAAACGAACTTGGCATCTGGTAATGTTACTGATGAAAAATCATTGATATACACAAGAAAAAGTGAGGGCCTAAAACGGAACCTTGTGGGATCTCACATGTAATTAGTTCCCAGTTGGATGATGCCTGATAGCTTGATACAGGCATCATCCAACTGGGAACTAGTGCGGGGGCAATTTTCTAAATGTAGCGTAACTACATTCAGCTTCTGCAGGAAGACGTGCTTTCCAGGAGGGCTTTCCATGTGCCTTCTGCTTCCTCAAGTCAGGCACAATTAAAACAAAGAGGAATGTCACGAAAGTCTCCCAGTGTGTACAACTCTGGTTGAGCCGCCCGGACAGTCGTGAGTGTCTGTTCGCCGCTTCCGGGATTCGCGCAGCTGCACTGGCCCCAGACATCGAATGTGGAATTCGGCTGGTGGACGAGCGCCGGTCTGCCGGACAGCTTGGATGTGTTTCTTATGCGGTTTCTCACATGCTAATAAGTGATTGCCGGACTGGTACCCGGTTTCCGCCTCAGTTACGCGATTCGCAAACGTTTCGGGAAAGGATCGCACACTTACACTACACACAGAGATTTGGGGCACCCATATTCCATCCAGCAGCAACGGCCTTGCCACAGTGGATGCAACGGTTCCCGTCAGATCAGCGAAGTTAAGCGCTGTCGGGTGTGGCAGGTTCTTGGATGGGTGACCATGCGGGCCGCCATGCGCTGTTGCCATTTTTCGGGGTGCGCTCAGCCTCGTGAAGCCAATTGAGGAGCTACTCGACCGAATAGTAGCGGCTCCGGTCAAGGAAAACCATCATAACGACCGGGAGAGCGGTGTGCTGACCACACGCCCCTCCTATCCGCATCCTCTATGAGGATGACGCAGGGGTCGGATGGTACAGTTGGGCCGCATGTGGCCTGATGACGAAGTGCTTTGTATTCCATCCAGGAGGGTAATGTGGTGGCAACAGGAGGGTATCCGGCCACCCTGTAAAATTACGCGTGCCAAATCCGAAATTAACCACGCCGACGCGGGACAAGGGCGAAAGAAAATAAGTAAAAGTACACAGCTCATTCAAACTACCCTGGCCACGTCTCCAAAGCATTTAGCGTCGTTGTTTCAGCTTTTCTAGTCACTGATTCATCTAGTCAATATACGAGAGATATGTTTCCTACTGGTTAGATCTGAATACGTAGTTCTTAAGGGGACGAAATCGACAGACGTAAAAGTAAGTTTGGGAATGCCTCAAGCGAGTTTCCTGGGGACATCATTCTTTACAATAATATAAATTACCGTGTGAACTACGTCGGAGCCGCAGACGATGTTGTTGCAATACCGCAAGAGTTTAGAAAAAAATACAGCAAACCCGTGGAGGATCTATGATTGTAAAATGTTTTTGTTTATTTACAGAAACAATCACGTGTTTATGACACAGTCATAACCGCTTTCCACCATACAATGACCATATTCAGATGCTAAAGGCGGCATACACTGAACACAGGTTCATGGGTTGTCAACGCATGGCAACGTTTGACAACGCATGAACCTGTGTTCAGTGTATGCCGCCTTTAGCATCTGAATACGGTCATTGTATCGCCAAAACCGGTTATGACTGTGTCATAAACATGTGATTGTGTCTATAAATAAACAAAAAATTGTACAAGAGAATCAAACACGCACTCCATAGACAAAATGTGGTTTTCCCAGGATGTGTGATTGATGTTGGGGCTGATAGTAATTCCTAAACGTAAATAAGTGTTACGTCCTGCACATAAACAGACTAAGGAAATCGTTAGTTTTCGATTACGTTACAGCCGTGAAACCGCTGGAAACAGCAACAAGCGCGAGATTCTAGGAGTAACTGTCCGGAGCTGAAGTGAAATGGCCACAAAAAATTAACTCTAAGAAAAGCAGATTCCAGGCTGAGATTCACTGGAACAATCTTTAAGGGAAGGTAATTCATTCACGATGCGAATGCCTTACAAAATACTTTTACGATTAATTATGAGTATTCCTCACCATACTGAAGCAAAAGTTTGATTAACGCAAGGGAGTGTCATTTCACCTGGTCTGTACACAAATGACCAGGCACACTAGCCGGAAACAAAGAGATGGAAATGCAGATGGCACAGCCATTACTTCTCAAAGAAGAGCATCTGGAAAGGTTGAAATAAAACTGATAGAGGCTTCGGATACCTTGGGGAACAACTGTAAGGAAAATAATTCTCGACCTAATCTACAAAAAATACAAGTATGCACCTTCCACCTGCATAACAGATGAGCCTAAGCAGTAGGAAATAGAATGGACAGTGGCTACACTACAACACTGTAGCCAACCAAAGTACCTGGGACTCAGCCTAGACCATATACTGTCATTTAAAAAATCACTACGCTGATCTAAATGTAAAAATATATGCAAGAAACAGAATAATACGCAAACCTGCTGATTCAGCATGGGGAGCCCTACCTGAAATTCATCTAACATCAGCAATGGAATTCTATTTTGCAGCTGTAGACTATTCGGCAGCAATGTGGGAGCCTATAGCCACTCCAGGCAAGTAGACGTCAAGTATAAGACACCTTCAGGATTGTCATCGGTGCCTGAGGCCTACACCTCTCCAGAAAATTCGCTCACTTGCAGCCATAGTACCACCAAATGTCAGACGTAAAGTAGCCAATGAAATAGAGAGGAAAAAGCAGCAAACGGACCCACGGAAATTAATGAATAACCATCAAACTGCTCTACGTATTTATGTAAGAGTTTCAAAGACACACTTCATATTTAGAGAACCACAGAGAATTTAAGTCGTGCGGGTGTTAATTGTTTGCAGCCTACTTTAAAAGAACAAGAAACAGCAAACCCTCTTTTTTAATGATTCTGTTTCGATTCAACCTGAGCAGTTGAGACGTCGCGTCTGTGCATGCGGCCCGCATCTCGTGGTCGTGCGGTAGCGTTCTCGCTTCCCACGCCCGGGTCCCCGGGTTCGATTCCCGGCGGGGTCAGGGATTTTCTCTGCCTCGTGATGGCTGGGTGTTGTGTGATGTCCTTAGGTTAGTTAGGTTTAAGTAGTTCTAAGTTCTAGGGGACTGATGACCATAGAAATTAAGTCCCATAGTGCTCAGAGCCATTTGAACCATTTTTTCTGCGCATGCTGGCATGTGGAAGGGACCTCACAGTCGACCTGCTGCGCCCGGTTGTGTTCTGTAGCCGGTTAGCAACGCTTTGTTTTTTAATGGCAGGTGTTGCAAAGCTAGCGTATCTGCATCACTAGATCTTTATTTTGCTGGTAAGTATTTTCGTGTTAAATTTAAAAGAAGCCACTGCAGATGAAAGTACACATAAATCGACCAAAAATTAGGAAAAACTGTTACGAGGTCCCGCCTTTAACCACAACTGAAAATAACTGGGGTAATTTTAAAGGAAGACGACTATGATGGACTGCGTCGCTTTCTTCAGAAAAGTGGTCCTTTCAACACGGGCAGCTGCTATGGATGCAGCCGCACGCTCGAGTGGCAACGGGTATGTCAGGTAATTCTGCGGATTTAGTTTAGATTAGCGTAATTGATCTGTAAATGTGCATACACCCTCATCATTGGGAAGATTTGTAAATTAGCTGTTCACGTCAGACGATAAGCTTTTAATTGGGAATTGGGTGGGATAAGTATGTTCTGATTTATTTTTGTTTTTGATGATGTGATCTAATTCTCTCGTAAGTGAATAACACGGAGCGGTTTTTTTTTCAGGTGTAACTATTTCCAGAATAAATGCTTCACGGAGTTATTGCCGCATCAGATTGCTATTCAGTTTGAAACTTCCGAAGACTTCCGCCGTCCTCACAGTCAGCAGATTTCAGTAGGACACTTGGTACTTTATTCAGATGGTCGAAGGCGTCGTCACGAACTCGCTGACCTTCCATATGCTACCATATTATATATCGACATAATCTTGTAGCATAAGGAAGGTCCGCTCCTTCGTAACGATTCCCTGATGTAATAATTCGACCGAGTGAAGTACGAGGTGGCCTACTGAAATCAGAATTTCTCCTATCAAATGGGTAACGATTCCGCAGCTTGAAATACTAGCCGACCTACTGGGATCACATCATCGGAGATATTTCTACCAGGCTTCTGGATTTGACACAGCAAACAGCTAGCCGCTGTGGCCGAGCGGTTCCAGGCGCTTCAATCAGGTTCAAATGGTTCAAATGGTTCTGAGCACTATGGGATTCAACTTCTGTGGTCATAAGTCCCCTAGAACTTAGTACTACTTAAACCTAACTAACCTAAGGACATCATACACATCCACGCCCGAGGCAGGATTCGAACCTGCGACCGTAGCGGTCGTGCGGTTCCAGACTGTAGCGCCTTTAACCGCTCGGCCACTGCGGCCGGCGACTTCAATCTGGAACCGCGCGACTGCTACGGTCGCAGATTCGAATCCTGACTCGGGCATGGGTGTGTGTGATGTCCTTAGGTTAGTTAGGTTTAAGTAGTACTAAGTTCTAGGGGACTGATGACCTCAGATGTAAAGTCCCATACTGCTCAGTGCCATTTGTACCATTTTGACACAGCAAAAACAATAACGTGCATCTATTCCGAGGTGGAACTTAACTGGATACGAAGCGGACCAAATCGCTGGAATACGTTTGTTGCTAATAGGGTAACTGAAAACCATGAAATATTAACGCCATCGCTGTGGAAACGCTGCCCTACAACAGAAAATCCGCCAGATTTGCTATCACGTATAACTTCGGTAGACAGATTACAATCTTCCGTGCTATTGTGGTATGAGCCTTCATGGCTAACTCAGAAACGTGAAACTTGGCCTCAACGACAAATCTGTTGTGACCCATTACCAGAGGCAAGAAAGGTATACAAAGAAGTCCTAGCTATTAATGCGGGGTGTGTCACATTGACGCAGCAAAATACAGTTCTTATTGGAAACTGTTGCAAATAATGGCTTCCTCGTTTCATCCATAACGTTATGAGTCAATAAAATGTCGAGGATAAACTCACTGCCCATGATCTAGAATCAGAGAAACTAAATGAAGTTGCATACGGATGGCCCAGCAGAAAAGCATTCCAGCAAAATACCACAGCCCTACAAATAAAGACCGCGTTTCCAGCAAAATCAAAGATAGAACATTACAGCCCTTTTCTTTAGAATGGACTCATACGACATGAAGGAATCTTCACTTTACGCTCTTGAAATGAAATGATTGTACGGCATTGTTGGCCGTGAGACCCCATGCGGGGTGTTAGGCCGCCGAAATTGCAAATCCTTAAAGCTGACGCCACTTCGGCGACTTGCGAGTCAATGATGATGATAAAAGACACACAACACCCAGTAATCTTGAAGCAGATAAAATCCCTGACCCCGCCGGGAATCGAACCCGGGACCCCGTGCGCTGGGAGCGAGAACGCTACCGCAAGACCACGAGCTGCGGACTTTGCGGTCTTGAATATACTGGGAAAGCATGCACTAGTCTTACAAGGTTCTCTTTCATTTGCAAAGTTACTTATTCGACAAACGCAAATATGCTTGCACCTAGAACTTGCTATAGTATTAGCTGAGTTACGGAATGAATTTTGGATTTTAAGGGGAAGGCAAACAGTAAATGGAGGGCCCGAGGCTGCGGGAGAGAACCTCCTCTGCCACTTGACCGCATTAAATTCACTAAGCTATTTGCAGTAACAGGTTTAGATTTCACATTACCGCTTTTCGTCAAATTCGGCAACTCGTTACGAAAATGTTATATGTTACCATTTACATGTGCTACTACAAGATCTCTCCACCTCGAACTCGCATCAGATGTGAGCACAGATAAATCGACGACAATCAGCTATTCGCTCACATATTGGACGTATATTATGGCATGGGCGGCTTGGTGGGGAGGCTGGTGGAAAGGCATGGTAGGGACTACGAAACGTTGCTTGCGGAAGATTCTAGGAAAATCACTAGCGGACGAAGTAACACTTAGGTCTGTATCACTAGAAACTGAAGCCGCCATCAACTAACGACCAATCGTACTTGGGGAATCAGATGCTCTGACACCAAGCTATTTCACAGCGGGAGAACGGGGAACTACAATATCCACAGCTCCTGAACCAAGTATACAGAAGGATCTACGAAGGGAAGCAAGGCTACAAGAAAAGTTGCAAAATGATTTAATGAGAACTTAAAAGAAAGAATATTTGTTACAATTAAGAAACTTTCATGAAGCACAGCGTCATAACAAGAAACCGCTTAAATGTAGAGTGGGAGACATTGTGCTTTCACAGAAGGGCAAATAGCGAAGACATATGTGGAAGAGAGCTCACATCATGAAAACGAGAACAAGGGTAGATGGAATAGGGCGGACCTAAATTCTTCTAGCCCCGGATGGAACATATAATACTAGGCCGCTACAACTGAAGACTGACCAGGGTTGGGAGAATAATGAGGGTTAAATGCATACTCTGTTTGTAGTGTATCGAGCTTTCTCTGACTAGTAACGTAAATAAATCTGTAATAAAAATATATGAGGTCCTGCCAGCTATTATACAATACGTAAAAAGTACCATTGGAACATTATAACCACATTTAACTAGTAAAGTCATGGAGATATTCTTCTGGAGCTCTGAAGGGGCTATTCTGCTTTATGTCCTCCATCATGGGCAACGATCGACTCTAAAGAGTATTGTGCTGCCCTGAGGATACTGAAGAATCTATTTCAGGGTATTCATCTCCAAAAAAATGTAAACTGCGTTCTCCTTCGTCATGATAACCAAGGCCTCACACGAGTCTGTGTAACGGAGAGAAGCTCACTAAGCTTCATCGAAATGATCTTCGTCATCCACCCGGATCTCGCACCTTCCGTCTATCTAGCCCAGTGAAGGACGCTCTCCCCGGAAAGCAGTGTGTGGATGATGGGGACAATATTGATGGAACAAGGCGTTGGCTACGACGTCGACCAATAGAGTAGAACCAGTACGTCCTCCCCGTAATGTGCCATAAGGACGTCGCATTCAACGGAGATTGTGTTAAAAACAAGGGTTTTTTAGCCAGAAGAGTGGGCAATAATATGGTGTATTGGAATCCTGAATGAAACCAACCTGCTTTCACGGATAAAATGTGTTGCATTACTTACTTAACGCCCCTCGTATTTTCAGCATTCCAGTATGATTTTAACAATATGATGAAATGAGCTTCAAATTGTTAAAGCTAGTAAAACAGCAGGCGTATGAGGACGATAAGACATTCACAATTTGTCGCGCCTCACTCACGCTGAAGCTTACGCGGCATTTGTAGACCAATTTCATGTTGTATCCCAGTTTGATAGGCCAAAAGTGTCCTTTAGGAAATTATTCGTATCTACGTCCCATACACCACAGTGGTACGTCGTAACAGTTACCGTTTACAACCTGTATGACTGAACTAGCTCCCTACTGAACCTGTAGGAAGATACTGTATTGTTGTTCATAATGGTCACGTGGAGGCCGACGTGATCGAATAGCAATGCCTGTAATATGTTAGGGGTGAACAATCTCCTGCCCCTCCCCCCCCCCCCCTTACCGCCAGAATGGCAGCGGTTAAATGTTCTAATGGTATTGTTGTGGTGTTCGCCATCTCAGCGGGAAACTACTTGTGCTGACGGTCTTTCCTGGCATAAAGTGGGAAAGCGTGCAGCGTCTACGCTCTAAACCATCGTCATCAAAGAATGTTGACAAGCCTGCAACAGTTTCATTTGTTATATGTTGTAAAGTTGTCTCCTATTCTTAATTTTCTTGTGTGTATGGATTTTAATGTGAACATTCAATTGAACAGTGCAAGTGATACGCTTACGTGAAAAGTATCTGATGAAAGGAATCGCCAAACCCATCTGAAATTTTCTAACTATAACCGCATTAACTTTTACTAAGAACAATTAAAAACCTAATACTGCATACTAAAAAAGCTGTCACGTGAAACTGTGACATGCAATGCAATGAACAGTGTTATAATGTGTGACGTCACACACAGCACGTATCTTAATTCTAACGTGCTAAACGAGCAAAGTAAAAATCCTGCATAAAGTTATAAACTGAACTTTGAAATAATAAATGCCTAGAAGGCTCCTGTTAAATGCCCTGCAAATTTAAGTGCCTAAACAGGCTAAATAAAATTGCTAACACTGAATGAAACACACGTGATCATGTAACACTGCACTGTAAGCGTAAGAATGTCTGACAAAGGAAATGAGGCCTGTGCCAAACTGTAACTGATCTGACTCTGATAACTTCTAATGCATTGCTTGACAGTAGAGCCCTAACAAACTTTCGAGACTAAACTTGTAGCAACGGAAGCTCAGTAGTGTACGAAAGTGGTGAGTGTTAGAAGACAGCGTGGCAGCAAACCAGCTGGAGAAAACCTTGTCCAAGAGCAACGCAAGAAAAGCAACTATGCTAAGCATATCATTCTTCAAACTTGAAGTGTTCCGTTAAGTGCAAGGCGGCGACACTAGATTACAAAGGAAAACTTTAGTAATGTTACTGCGAAAGAAACTAAACTTACCGAATGATATATAAGGGACTGGCATCTAAAAGGAACTGTATTATGAAACTGACTTTCAATGACTACATCAATCATTACAAAAGTAACTTTTTATAAAAAAAAATATAACTCTGCCATGTAACTCTTCGATGAAAAGCTGAAGGAGTGGTGAGTCAATGAGTCCAAACCATGTGAGCAGATAATTTTGTTGAACTCTTGTCCACAGTCAAACTAACTGACCTCGATAAATGAAGAAAAATTGTACTGTAAATTTTTCCTTTTACAAATTCGCCATATAATACGTGCAAAAAAGCACTCCAACGGCAACATTATCTGAATATCTTCCGATTTCTAAAATCAGTCTACAAAACCATATTTCCAAATTATAACATCCTCTGCATCTGCGTTTCTGTGTTATTTTCCAAAGCCGCTCAACAGCGCGAGCTGTTACTTAATATACGCGAATGCCACACAGGAAACGACAAACTACTGACAACCAAGGATCGCACTGCTTGTAGTCAGAACCTTCGTGGCGTAACATTTCGACTATCTAAGATATCCTGAGAACTATGAGGTATGACTCATCGAATAAAAAGAGAACTCACATCAATCATCGACTACCGAAAATAAGCTGGAGACCTTACGTCACCTTACAACTGTGCAGCGCACGCAAGCCGCATCATACCCCGCTTCACGACAGTGTCAGGGCGTCCGTCATTACAGTACTGAAGAAGTAGGTTTATTTGTAGCTTCTTATACGTACGGCTTTGCGTAGCAGTTTCCCCTCATCAAAAGTGTGTTCCAAAAGAGGTTTCCGACAAAATAAAAAATGATGGTAGCAAAAAGTTTTTTGCTGTTTGTATTGTACATCTAATAACTCTTCAGAACGGCAAAACCACGTCAGTGCGACTCATCGCTATTATGTTCTGTGAGGTATTGACATTCACTGATGTTATCCTCAGACACAGACTAAGTAAGTACGCTTGTTCCTTTGTATGTATACCTGTGAAAGGCACTACGATGATCTGTTTGTTTTATATTAACGCTAACAATATCAGTTTATTAACACCAAATCTCATTTGTCGGTTATGTACAGTCCTTGTTCCACGGCGTACTGTCGTACACTATTAGCCTTCTAATCACTTCCCTACCCTTTGAGGATTTCACTTATGTTTTACGATGTTGCGTTATTTATATAATAGGCATCAATCTAGAAATTTCCGTCCTTTCTTTTGGTTCCACTAAGACATAGTTGAAAAGGTGCTATACTCTGCTTAAGCTTAGAGTTCTCTAACAGATGGTTCAAATGGCTCTGAGCACTATGGGACTTAACATCTCTGGTCATCAGCCCCCTTGAACTTAGAACTACTTATACCTAACTAACCTAAGGACAGCACACAACACCCAGTCATCACGAGGCAGAGAAAATACCTGACCCCGCCGGGAACCAACCCGGGAACCCGGGCGTGGGAAGCGAGAACGCTACCGCACTCTAACAGACTCCATCTCCATGAAGTAATGTTTGCCTAGAAAGTTGCTGTTTAACTTGCTGTTTTCTCTTATCTTCGTATTTGGATTTGTTATCTTAAATATATTAAATAATCCAGCATATCAGTACTAATACAGCATTATTGGCACCATTACTCTCTGACTACAACCTACATAATCGATTCTTCATTTGTTTTTCCCAAAGAAAAAAATAGTAAAATTCCTAGAATATAACATTTTCTCCTAATAACATAATCGGTGCAGTTCAGTACACGTGATACTTTTATTGCTGTCCAGTTTTGCTGACGCGCTGCTACAAAAACTATTCACTATTTATACAGGTAACCTGTACCATATCGAGAGTCTCCTTGTCAGCATACTCGTACTCCGTATATTACTTAAGTCTGTCAGATGTATGATTGAGTAAATGTGCCTGAAAGCTCTTTAACCTCAAAATGAAAATATCCGAATTTTTTTCACTGATATTTAGTGGTCTGGCGCAACCAGGACTTGCTACTGTGTTTGATTCACATATTGATGATCAGTGGTGTACCAGTCAATTTTGTTATTTCAGAGCATTTTATAAATCTGTTAAGTAAGCAATATTTAATTGGGTGAATAATGTTAATCAGGTTATGTGAGAACAGAGAAATTTGTTCATTTGAGTACTTAATTACGAAACAGTTATGCTTTGGTCTGGGCCTGACGAACATAGGACAGTGATAAAGAAGGGTAATCTGTAATTATCAATTTAAACACAGTTTTAGATTAAACTTGTTTTAATGAACACAGCACGTGACATATTACATGACAGTATAAAAGTGCACAAATATCTGTGGAAACTATTAGAAGTAGACAAACTTTTTCACTGATTGCCACTCTGGCTGTTTGCACATCATCTACAGTTCACCAACTTTTCAGTCGTCTGGCTTTCATGAGTCATACCGCAACGAGGCAGCAATGTTTGCTGGAGATCAGGTTTCGTTGTGCGCGTGTCTTTTTTCCTGCAAATCCAAGTAGCTGATCTTGCTTTACGCATCGACCAGTACATCAAAGCCAGACGAAGTGTCCATTTGGTCGAAGCTCATCCCTTGAGTTGGGAACAGTGGAGAGTCTTCCTATTCTTCTGCTGGTGTAGCCCGCAACAGTGTGGATACCTTCGGATCCTATTCACGTGCGTCCCGGTCCTCAGGTACTGGCTCCCATACACATACCCTTATCATCCGTCATCGATTCCGTCTCATTCTTGCCATGATCTTCAGTCCTCTGATCCCATTCACTCACGCCTGATCTTGTGTCGTTTGACACCATTCACATGCCTCCTGGTCTTCGGTTATCGGATGCCATTTAGACGCATCCTGATCTTCAGTCATCAGATTTCCTTCACACACATCCAGATCTTCAGTCAGCATAGCCGGTTCCACAGTAGGTGGACGATGACGTGCTTCGGGAATGGGTAGGGGGGTACCGACGCCAGGTGCCGGCTCTCTGGCCTCGGGAATCGCCCGAGCGTCGCCAAGGCTTTCGCCGCCTGGGCCCTCCCGGTGCAGCCGCTCCTTCACGTCGCTGGCGTCCCTCAGCAGCGCCACCTTCATCAGCGACGGCCGTCCTTCCTCGCAGCGCTGCCGGCGGCCCCTGCGCAGCCTCCGCACCCTGAGCTCCATCCACCTGTCCGGCAGAAACAAATGACTGTTTAAAGGCTTCCACTACCTAGCCTCTGCATCAGTAAACATGCAGCAGTTATAGTTACAAGTCGCCTATTTTAGGGCTTCCAGGGACAACAAAATTTATTTTCATTATGTCGTATAATTGATTAGTGAATTTAAAACTCTAAAAATGCGGTCAGTGTACTCATTGACAGATGTGATCTTATTTTAAACGCTTGAGGGTACGCTTTGTATGAAAGTTTGAAACTGCGCGTAAGTGTAGAGGTAGCCCTAACTCATGGTGCGCAATTTTCCCAGACTATGTTCGTCCAGAACTACAGCATGATACCACTGAGCAACTTCAACAATCCTCACAATTTAAAACCTTTCCGAAACGTTTCCTCTCTGACACTCCACGTAATATATCGAAAGGAAAACAATTTACGGCGTACCACATTTTCGACGTTAATGCAGTAAAACTTCAGCATCAGACTTTTTTCATTTATTAATTATTTACTACCAACTCTACTCACTACACATTTTGCTGATAGTATTCACATGCACCACTGAGTGTACGTACCTGGGAAACTATCATTTTATGATACATTGATGAGGATACACGATCTTTCATACATGAAAGTTCGATTCTTCAAAAGGTGTGTGTGGGGGGGGGGGGGGGGGAGGTGGAGGGAGGTTTGAGTTCTTACAGATTACTTCATAATATGGCACAATTTGCTGTCGTTATCGGTTCCTTTTCTTCTCTACGATGCTGTATTATTTAGCAGAACGGAGAGACATTCAGACAAGATCGGAAATTGCTTTTACGTTACGTCTGCACCCATCGTACTGGTCAGTATTAGCTCAGTGAACAACAGAACTGTTTGTGTGATACAAACACGTTGCCGTTGACATTAGGCCGCACCACATCAGGGTCACGTAAAACCCTGTTTTCAAAACAGCTAGTGATGTGAGGCAGGCTTACGCTCTCAATAGACTGCAGAACTCCTGAATATAATTAACGAAATAATCATAACCGACTGGCTTCTCTTTCCATCACCAGGTTTTCGTACAGTCAAGTAAAACAAAATAAAAGATATCGTATTTATGACTTTTTCAGGGGGATCAGATGCAGGTAGGTAATAAATTGTCTCACTTTCTGAATGTGTGGGAACCAAACGCCCAAATTTACTATAGTGATATATACTATATAATATATATAAATAAATATAATTATATATATATATATATATATAAATAAATATAATTATATATATATATATAAATATAATTATGTGTGTGTGTGTGTGTGTGTGTGTGTGTGTGTGTGTGTGTGTGTGTGTGTGTGTGTAGTTACAGAGGGATAGACTGTTTTCAGAGAGGATAAAGCTGTGTGAATCAGATGGAATTAATTTACAGATTGTAATTCATTTGAAAATTACGGAAATATTGTCAGTTCAGACACGCGAAGTCGGAAAAGTAAATTAACTACAAAAACTTATATTTATTTCTTTGTAACAAGGAAAACTTATATCCCCTTGCTAATTATTTTAAAGAAAAACATTTTGCTAGCATTAAATTTTCCATGACATACGTAATCGTCAATTCTATAGAAAAAAACTTACGTGACAGGAAAAATCTCGTTAATACGAGGTACCGATCCACCTCCCACACTTTTGGATCTGAAGTCAGACACTGCCCACTGCGCCACTAAACAATAGTTCGTGATTAGAAACGCAATAATATTTTCAGGGAAAATGTAGCATTATTTGTCAGATGAACGCTGCGACAGTGAGAAAAGCTCTGCACTGTTTTTCCGAGCTTTCCGTTTTGCCCTCCATCGTCTTCACCAGTAGTTATGTCGATATCTGCGACGCTTGTTGCGCCACTTAATGCGTTAACAGCTCCACGAATTGCTGTGTGCTGGCTCGATGTCGAGGCACTGCTGACATTGCTGCCGTTGTCTCGGTTATAGTCATTGTTGCACAGTCCTAGTATGATGATGTACTAGTTGAGTTTTTTCTTTTTTTTTTACATCCCAGATGGTTCTGATTCGTGAGCACGTTTTCAGCAAGCTACGATTATTCTGTGTCGCAACATTCAATGTTCCGCTTATGTTCTGTACATGTGGAAACTGTAGGGATTCACTGACCGATGCAGTTGCTACTGCACTACGTTATGTTACGAAGTGCAGAAACTCGTAGACCAGGACTGTTTAGCTGTGTAGAGGAGTGCTTTTCTTTACATGGGTGATCGGAAAATACATCTTATGCCTTGCTGTCCCTGTACCTACTTCACAGTTAAAGCTACATTTTATAAAACCAAAATTTCTTCCAAAGCGTCATACACTAGCCGAAGACGATACAGAGATCAGTCTGTGATACGTTGATGCTTATCGGCACTGGAGCTATAATTTTACGGATGCATGGAAGCGGTCTGTGGAGGTACAATACTCCACGTTTTGCTTATCAGCTCGAAGAAGAATAAAAAAAGTTCTGTAGTTAATTTTTTGTAGCTGTTGCCATGTGCGTGACTGAAGTATTGGTACGCAGTGAAATCTTCGCCACAGTACCGTAGCGAAGCGGCTAGAGCAGCCAAAATAAAATAATGCAGAGCACTCAAAGCGGCATACACGCGGTAATTCACTTTCGGCAGCAGCGGCGACGTTGCGGCTGTGTTCGCGCACTCCAGAGGGCTGAAGAAGTCGCTCGCGGGTCAACGTTCCCATGGCCGTGACTAACATCGCAGACGTCGACACAATCTCCGGTAGCACAGCGTTTAGTTGTTACTGGAAAAGACGAGGGATATTAGCGTCTAAAGACAGTTAGTTGTTACCTGACTCCGCAAGGATGTGAGAATACTTAATAACGATTGCCATCGGGAGAAGCATCATTCCCCTATTCTTTGATGTAACGCTAGCCCCTGAACCTGACGAACAGTGTAGGGAAATCTGGAAAAGGAATGTGGCGTCAGCCACGATTTTAAAAACACTCAGACAAAAAAGGTTCTGAGCAGATCCGTACAAGACAACGGGAACTCACAGGCAAGTAATGGTTACCTCTTCCCCTGAGGTATCCCGCCTCCAAATCCCGCCGCTACTGCGTGTCTGTATGGTTAAGTTCGACTCAAACATTCGCTTCGTATCATGTTAAAGGAACAGGTTTCCATCGCCTTTATTTGGATGGACGGGTGAGAAGTTATGCCGTACAATTCATGGACGTGAGACATTATAGCAATGTCCCGGATTAAATTAAACATACCAACCATGTCCATTGCTGTGAAAACCAAGTACAGTAATATACGATCATTTGACGCGGAATATTCAGGAATAGTGGTCTGTGACCGACTCAAAATTTCACGCTTTCCCTTCCCTCTCATTATCACCAACAACGACACAGTACTCAACACACGCTTATCACGGTAACACACACAATACGTGTGACACGATAGAGATGCATCTGTTAGAATGACTACCACATCAACGTCTTCCTTCTGGTAATGAGGAAAAAAAGAAAAAATCTGGTGGAAATAAATATTATCCTTCGACACAGAGGAGGTGCTAATATTTCCTAGATTTTAGACCTAGGCAGTAACCTCATATAACAAGTAGTTATTAGTCCCAGTCAGAGAAAAAAAAAACTCGCGGAAAATTCAGTACTCAGACCCCACTTCTGAAGTACAAGCACTTCATCAATAGGCGTCTGGTGGAGTAAGGATGGACAATAGCGAACCACTGGTCTTTAAGGTCAGCAGCCCGAAAGGATGTCCTCACAATGCACTCCGGTTGAATGAAATAATATACCAACAGCGGGGGCGAAAGTTTAGAAGGTGGACTCGTAGGGGGGGGGGGGGGGGGAGGCGGGGGTAGGTCACGACCTCGTCCAGCAGTTGCTGTCTCTACAGCAAGTGCTTAATTACTGATCTATTGTTTTCAAATCTGAATTAATGGTCCGCCCCTAATTTCAACATCGACAGGACATTGCACTCTACGTTTTCTTCCTACCAGAATAGCTAAAAAACGTTTTGTTTAGAGAATAACTAGTCTTACTAGTTGCTGTCTGCATGAAGTTTGTGTCAAATTCATCAGCTTATCACACATTGTCTCCTGTGCTGTTTTGCACAGCAGGTCTGTAAGGCCGCTTACAAACTCAGACGCAGTTCCCGAAACTGACGTACCCTTCCGCTGATAAGCAGTCACACCTAATTATCTCACAGGAAAAGAGCGAACAAGCTATGTATTGTCTTACTTTGTAGCGCCCTAGTTGCATTTGGGCCTCGCTATTATAATTAAAGATTTTCATTCTCCTCCCATCCACTAGTATCCTCTATCTGTCTCACTAGCTTCTTTCGTTCTGCAACATGTTTGTTTCATCTGTTGTCTTGCAACTCGGACTCGTTACGTTCGCAGATGGGTGTAATCTAACTAGGTTTAATCTAACGTAGCTGCCGCTGGTTTACTCTTGGCTTGCTGACAAAAACTACCAGTATACTTCAGTTACTGCACCAGAAGGCGAAATTTCACTAAATTATGTAACAATGCGTAATTACATCTGCCGAAAACAAGTCATTCGTTAAATGATATTTTTCAATTAGGAAATTCATCATAACCAAAATGATCAAAGACATAAGAAAACACCATGAAAAAATTTAAATGGCACTACAGTGTCTTCTCCGTGGAATATTTTAGAGGAAAATAAGAATTAAAATGTACGGAACAAAATAATTTAATACGTTGGCTGGGATAAAGAGATTTATTTACGATAGAAATTCGTTATTGGAAATATCAAACCTGCCGGAAAAAAGAAATCAAAGACAATTCTAAAAGATGTAAAAATACACATTAGGTCATGAGTTTGTGCAAATTATGAGAAAATAGCTTCCTACTGTTATAGCAGCAATTTATCATTGATCTCTCGGGAAACTAAGCGTTCCAGATGATTGTGGAAACGCGCAGGTAAAAATCTATTTTCAACGACGGTCGTCGCATGTAAACTTTTAATCGTAGAGCTGTATCGCTGAAGCCGATCTGTGCTAGAATTTTGAAATATGTAGTAAATCAGGGTATCAGAATCTTCCCACTGCCACGGAAATATAAATTTCCACTGAGTAAAGAAATGTGAAAGTCGATGTCATAAATCGGCAGCTATGAACGTTAAAAAAAAAAAAATACATGCGAATCTTTAACAGGTTCTGCACATCGTCCGTTGTGGCCTTTCCCTTTGCCTGTTTTGATGAATTAAACGTAAATGAATATAATGCTGTCACAGTCGAGGAGTAACTGGCCTGTAAAATTAAAGCTACGCTTTCGAAAAATTGGAGGAATTCCAGTCACTGTGTTAATCACTCACACTCACACTCACACTCCCACACTCACACTCACACTCACACTCACACACTCACACTCACACTCACACTCACACTCACACTCACACACACTCACACTCACACTCACACACACACTCACACTCACACTCACACTCACACTCACACTCACACTCACACTCACACTCCACTCACACTCACACTCACACTCACACTCACACTCACACTCACACTCACACTCACACTCACACTCACACTCACACTCACACTCACACTCACACTCACACTCACACTCACACTCACACTCACACTCACACTCACACTCACACTCCACACTCACACTCACACACACACTCACACTCACACTCACACTCACACTCACACTCACACTCACACTCACACTCACACTCACACTCACACTCACACTCACACTCACACTCACACTCACACTCACACTCACACTCACACTCACACTCACACTCACACTCACACTCACACTCACACTCACACTCACACTCACACTCACACTCACACTCACACTCACACTCACACTCACACTCACACTCACACTCACACTCACACTCACACTCACACTCACACTCACACTCACACTCACACTCACACTCACACTCACACTCACACTCACACTCACACTCACACTCACACTCACACTCACACTCACACTCACACTCACACTCACACTCACACTCACACTCACACTCACACTCACACTCACACTCACACTCACACTCACACTCACACTCACACTCACACTCACACTCACACTCACACTCACACTCACACTCACACTCACACTCACACTCACACTCACACTCACACTCACACTCACACTCACACTCACACTCACACTCACACTCACACTCACACTCACACTCACACTCACACTCACACTCACACTCACACTCACACTCACACTCACACTCACACTCACACTCACACTCACACTCACACTCACACTCACACTCACACTCACACTCACACTCACACTCACACTCACACTCACACTCACACTCACACTCACACTCACACTCACACTCACACTCACACTCACACTCACACTCACACTCACACTCACACTCACACTCACACTCACACTCACACTCACACTCACACTCACACTCACACTCACACTCACACTCACACTCACACTCACACTCACACTCACACTCACACTCACACTCACACTCACACTCACACTCACACTCACACTCACACTCACACTCACACTCACACTCACACTCACACTCACACTCACACTCACACTCACACTCACACTCACACTCACACTCACACTCACACTCACACTCACACTCACACTCACACTCACACTCACACTCACACTCACACTCACACTCACACTCACACTCACACTCACACTCACACTCACACTCACACTCACACTCACACTCACACTCACACTCACACTCACACTCACACTCACACTCACACTCACACTCACACTCACACTCACACTCACACTCACACTCACACTCACACTCACACTCACACTCACACTCACACTCACACTCACACTCACACTCACACTCACACTCACACTCACACTCACACTCACACTCACACTCACACTCACACTCACACTCACACTCACACTCACACTCACACTCACACTCACACTCACACTCACACTCACACTCACACTCACACTCACACTCACACTCACACTCACACTCACACTCACACTCACACTCACACTCACACTCACACTCACACTCACACTCACACTCACACTCACACTCACACTCACACTCACACTCACACTCACACTCACACTCACACTCACACTCACACTCACACTCACACTCACACTCACACTCACACTCACACTCACACTCACACTCACACTCACACTCACACTCACACTCACACTCACACTCACACTCACACTCACACTCACACTCACACTCACACTCACACTCACACTCACACTCACACTCACACTCACACTCACACTCACACTCACACTCACACTCACACTCACACTCACACTCACACTCACACTCACACTCACACTCACACTCACACTCACACTCACACTCACACTCACACTCACACTCACACTCACACTCACACTCACACTCACACTCACACTCACACTCACACTCACACTCACACTCACACTCACACTCACACTCACACTCACACTCACACTCACACTCACACTCACACTCACACTCACACTCACACTCACACTCACACTCACACTCACACTCACACTCACACTCACACTCACACTCACACTCACACTCACACTCACACTCACACTCACACTCACACTCACACTCACACTCACACTCACACTCACACTCACACTCACACTCACACTCACACTCACACTCACACTCACACTCACACTCACACTCACACTCACACTCACACTCACACTCACACTCACACTCACACTCACACTCACACTCACACTCACACTCACACTCACACTCACACTCACACTCACACTCACACTCACACTCACACTCACACTCACACTCACACTCACACTCACACTCACACTCACACTCACACTCACACTCACACTCACACTCACACTCACACTCACACTCACACTCACACTCACACTCACACTCACACTCACACTCACACTCACACTCACACTCACACTCACACTCACACTCACACTCACACTCACACTCACACTCACACTCACACTCACACTCACACTCACACTCACACTCACACTCACACTCACACTCACACTCACACTCACACTCACACACTCACACTCACACACTCACACACTCACACACTCACACACTCACACACTCACACACTCACACACTCACACACTCACACACTCACACACTCACACACTCACACACGTTTTTTCAAGTTTACCTCCCGTTTCTCTGAGACTTAGCCCTCAATTCAAAAGTAGACATGTACGAAAAATATATTTACGTCAATTCTGATTCTATCAAGTTCTAATATTTTACAGTTCGAAAAGAGAATATAGTGGAAACACTTTCAGTATAAGAAAATCTCTCCGGCTTTGACCGAAAATCTTTGTCTCCATAACGCCCGCAATGCCTGCGAAAGCAGCATATTTCATGCAAAATATCGTAGGGCTATTACTGTAGAACATGAAATTTGGCCACTTTAAACACTCCATGGAAGAACAAAACAAAGGATCTATAACACTGGTAACGCACACGTTGAAGGTAGATATTTTTTCTACACCAAACTACTTTTAAAAAAGAACAGCTACAGCAACAATACTATGTAGGTATTACCCAGCATTATCCAGCTCTCTGCTTCTTCACGGTAGGACCGCACAGGAGAGGTGCTGCATCTCAAGTCCTACGCATGTCCTCCCAACCACGGGACCCTGTTCAGGCAGCCACTTGCTGCTACAAAAGTAATGTGATAGAGTGGCCATCTCAGTTTTTTTCTTGCGCGTTTGGAGGAACTCTCTTCCATACTTCATCGTCGCGGTCAATCTTTCCTGCTTCTGTGGTGTAATTATCTCAATTCCAGTTATCTCTACAGTACTAAGAATCGGTTTATCGGGTTGGGTATAGATACGATACATGGGTGACCTTTGTGTGGATTACGAATGGTAGTACATTTCAGAGTACCTTTCCTGTTAGGACAACCTCCCAGACAACTTATGCAACGTAGTGTTTTCGGTGCCTCCTCTGGTGCTGCTTCGTTGGAAGTGCCAGATAGCAGGACACCGAATAGTGACATCATTCCGTCTCACTGCGGTGGGCCTAGTCTGTTGTTCCGCCATGCTTCCACAAGAAAAAAAAACGTTTACATGCAGACGCTTCATTACGAGGAAGAGGAGCGAGGTTA
Source organism: Schistocerca americana (assembly GCF_021461395.2). Classification (NCBI taxonomy): domain Eukaryota; kingdom Metazoa; phylum Arthropoda; class Insecta; order Orthoptera; family Acrididae; genus Schistocerca; species Schistocerca americana. The sequence continues at coordinate 155,443,155 of NC_060119.1, read as the reverse complement.
AATGATGTCTTTGTTAGACATGTTTCAAAAATATCATAGCGCAGCACGCAAATGATTCTCGTCTATATTGAGGATGGGGAGCTATGAATTGATTTTCAGGGTCACCATCTCTTTAGCGGTAGTGGTAACGGATTTTCTGAAAGCGTGTGCTTTTTCTTGCAGTTCTTATTACTCTCTAATGCCTTAGGTAACTTCAATTTCACTTTTCCGTAAGTTGACTCGCAACCGCTAAATGCCTATAGGAATAATATATTTTACGTGAAAGTCAGGAGAAACTTAAATTTAGGGGGCTATGGACAACGATATCTTCTCTACATGTATTAGAGCAGGAAAGTTTATCAGAGTTTGGTGCTAGTGCAGTCTAAATCGCTAAGAAGGTTTGCATTCTCCCCAGCGACAACCAAGCTGTCAGAACACTGAGCAATATCAACATCAGCCACAGTTAAAGTATGTACCTCATCAGTTTATCTTTCACACATTAACTGGAAATGATGGGGGCCATATTTGTTTTGCTCGTTTGATAATCTTTTATTCTACCGATTTTACTCACATTGACTTAAACCTGATATCGCTTTCTATTCTTTTTCTTTTGGGTCCCAGGCGTTTAGATGGTTTTGCACTACTCTCACTTGCTATATGTAAACAAATTCTCAATGTTTTACTAACTGCCGGCCGTGGTGGCCGTGCGGTTCTAGGAGCTGCAGTCCGGAACCGCGGGACTTCTACGGTCGCTGGTTCGAATCCTGCCTCGGGCATGGATGTGTGTGATGTCCTTAGGTTAGTTAGGTTTAAGTAGTTCTAAGTTCTAGGGGACTGATGACCTAAGATGTTGAGTCCCATAGTGCTCAGAGCCATTTCAACCATTTTTTTTACTAACTCTACCTTTTCAGAATAAACTGACTTAATAGGATTGATCAAACCATGAACTCAGCATTCGCAATGGTTATTTCATCCAACACAGATAGGATATGGAGCTAACACGTACTGACCATATTTCCGAAAAATCTTCATTGGACTTCTTGAAGAAGACAATTCTGGAAAATTTTCGAGCATTTGCAGGGAAAATTTTGTCTCGAAATGCCGTAGTATGAAGGGGTTAAATCTATTGGTTTATTATATAATGTGCACACAACCATTAATTCTGTATGTAAGATATGAGAGGTTATTTTTGTCCACCGTGTACAAACTTTAGTGCCCGGTCGATGAGAGAATATGGAACAAAATTGGTCTAATGAACTTGGGTCCGGAAATGCATGGTTCCCATTCTAGAGACCATTTATTTAATCAATACTATTTAAGAAACTGCGGTTTAATATGCGCTGCACCATGCTGCCGCAGTTAAAGTGTGTGGTTTCCTCCTAGAGCGTGGTACTGTTTCTCACACATCCTGCCGTAGCGCCCTCTCCTGCCGTCGTAATTGGTAATTTTGTGTCTAGTTCACTTCTCTTGCTGACTCATCTTGTAGTGGATGTGATACAGCGTTGTACACAATGGTTTGGTACTCCAGTCTAGAGCTTACCGACTTTTTTTTTTTTTTTTTTTGTTTGTGGTTTTAGGGCGCAAAACTTCTATGGTCATTAGCGCCCAGCCCGTGACGTAGGAAACAGGAAAAACACGAAATTTAAAATCAGCAGCAAGGGGAACAAAGTCATAAAATTTGAGAAACTAAAGGCAGAAGGAATGCTTAAAAATCCACTATAGAAAGGGGTTGGTTGTCCCCCCCAAAAAAAAAAAAAAAAATCTAATGACTGACGTCATTTAACCGTCACTAATAAACTGTAGAACGCGGTCAGCTGAGCGCGTGTCATCTGCTAAAATCAACGACAGATCAGGCGATAGCTGTAGACGGGAGCGTAACGGATTAAAATAGGGGCATTCAATTAAAAGGTGTCTGACCGTCCACAGCTGAGAGCAGTGGGGACAAAGTGGGGGAGGATCACCGCTTAAAAGATGTCGATGGCTAAAAAGACAGTGCCCTATCCGGAGTCTAGCTAAAATTACCTCCTCCCGACGACGTGTTCGGGAGGAAGAGGTCCAAGCGCAAGGAAGGGCTTTCACTTCCCGCAATTTATTATGGGGAAGTGTTGACCAATGCGCATGCCATAAATGAGCAACTTGGCGACATAAACCGCTCCGTAGATCGGTAAACGGAAGAGACTGAATAGCTGGCCGAGGAAGAGAGACTGCAGCCTTGGCCGCTATATCGGCCGCCTCATTCCCACAGATACCAGCGTGTCCCGGGAGCCAGAGGAACGCCGCTGAGACGCCCCCCAGGTGGAGCGAGCGCAGACAGTCCTGAATCCGGTGGACCAGAGGGTGCACAGGGTAAAGAGCTTGGAGACTTAGGAGAGAGCTGAGAGAATCTGAGCAGATTACGTACTGTATCCGCTGATGGCGGCGGATGTAGTGGACAGCCTGGAGAACAGCGTAAAGCTCCGCAGTATAAACCGAACACTGGTCGGGAAGCCGAAAGTGATTTGGGGTGTCGCCAACAATATAGGCACTCCCTAAACCGAACGATGTTTTCGAGCCGTCGGTGTAAATAAATGTGGCTTCCGTCATTTGTGTACATAGAGCAGCAAATGCCCGACGGTAGACAAGTGTAGGGGTACCATCCTTGGGAAATTGACATAGGTCTCTGAGCAAGTCGATCCGGGGACGGAGCCAAGGCGGTGCTGTACCCCAAGTTGTCAAGAAGGTTTTAGGAAAGCGGAAGGAGAGAGAATGGAGCAGTTGACGGAAGCGGACTCCCGGGGGTAGTAGGGAGGAGGAGCGGCCTGCATACCCGACATCAAAGGAGGTGTCGAAAAAAAGGTCATGGGCTGGATTAGCAGGCATGGAAGACAGATGGCTAGCATAACGACTCAGAAGGACTGCCCGCCGATTGGACAGCGGAGGTTCAGCAGTCTCAGCATAAAGGCTTTCCACAGGGCTGGTGTAAAAAGCTCCAGACACTAAACGTAATCCACGGTGGTCGATAGAGTCGAGACGCCGAAGAATAGACGGCCGAGCAGAGGAGTAGACTATGCTTCCATAATCCACCTTCGAGCGCACTAAGGCGCGATAGAGGCGGAGAAGGACCACTCTGTCCGCTCCCCAGGAGGTACCATTCAGGACACGGAGGGTGTTAAGGGAACGCAGACAGCGAGCCGAAAGATAGGAAACGTGGGAGGACCAGCACAGTTTTCTGTCAAACATAAGACCCAAGAATTTAGCGACGTCGGAAAACGGAAGGGTGACAGGACCCAGATGTAAGGAGGGCGGAAGAAACTCCTTACGTCGCCAAAAATTAACACAAACGGTCTTACTGGGTGAGAAACGGAAGCCGGTTTCGATGCTCCACGAGTGGAGGCGATCGAGACATCCTTGAAGACGTCTTTCAAGCAGGCTGGTCCGTTGAGAGCTGTAGTAGATCGCAAAATCGTCCACAAAGAGGGAGCCCGAGACATCAGGAAGGAGACAATCCATAATTGGATTAATGGCGATGGCAAAAAGTACAACACTCAGCACGGAGGCCTGGGGTACCACGTTTTCTTGGGAGAAAGTACGGGAGAGAGTAGTGTTCACCCGCACCCTAAATGTGCGCCCTGCCATAAATTCGCGAAGAAAAAGGGGCAGCCGGCCTCGAAAGCCCCAAGAGAACAGTGTGCGGAGGATGCCTGTCCTCCAACAGGTATCGTATGCTCTCTCCAGATCAAAAAATATTGCTACCGTTTGGCGTTTCCGGAGAAAATTGTTCATGATATAAGTGGAGAGAGCAACAAGATGGTCAACTGCAGAACGATGCTTTCGGAATCCTCATTGGGCTGGTGTTAAAAGACTGCGGGATTCCAGCCACCACGCTAAACGGGAATTCACCATACGCTCTAAAACCTTACAGACACTACTCGTGAGAGAAATGGGGCGATAGCTAGAGGGGAGATGTTTGTCCTTTCCAGGTTTCGGAACGGGAACGACAATAGCTTCCCGCCAGCGCCTGGGAAAGGTACTGTCGGTCCAAATTCGATTGTAAAGGCGAAGGAGGTAACGCAGGCTATGGGTTGATAAATGCAGCAACATTTGGACATGGATACCATCCGGTCCTGGGGCGGAGGAGCGAGAAGAGAGGGCATGTTGGAGTTCCCGCATGGAGAAAACAGTATTGTAGCTTTCGTGATTTTGAGAGGAGAAATCAAGATGTCGCACTTGCCTGAGAACCGTCGAAGCCGACTCCAAACTTCCGAGGAGGGAGTGAAGGTGTTAAATGAGCTAATAAAGAATTTCCAGCTTGCCTTCTTGCTATCGCGGATGACGCGACGGCATCGCGCACGGAGCTGCTTATATCGGATACAGTTTGCCAAAGTTGGATGGTGACGGAAAATGCGAAGAGCATGTCGCCGCTCACGTATTGCGTCACGGCATGCCTCGTTCCACCAAGGAACTGGGGGGCGCCGGGGCAATTCGGAGGTGCGTGGTATTGAACGTTCCGCAGCTGTGAGAATAACGTCGGTAATATGTGTGACCTCATCGTCGACGCTGGGAAAGCGACGGTCATCGAATGTCGCTAGAGACGAAAAAAGTGTCCAATCGGCTTGGGCAAACTTCCAGCGTCGCGAGCGCATATATGGCAGTTGAGGCTGCAGTCTAAGAACACATGGAAAGTGGTCACTCGAGTGTGTATCATCAAGGGCGAACCATTCGAAGCGCTGAGCTAGCGGAACAGTACCGACCGCAAGGTCCAAATGAGATAAATTTGTCGTGCAGGCTCAGAAAAATGTAGGGACCCCAGTGTTGAGGCAGACTAGATCCGCTTGGTGGAAGACGTCTAGCAATAGTGAGCCACGTGGACAAGGATGTGGAGATCCCCAAAGCGGGTGGTGGGCATTGAAGTCCCCAACCAGCAAATAGGGGGGTGGAAGCTGATCAAGAAGATGAAGGAGATCAGCTCGTGCCATTGGTGTAGACGATGGAATGTACACCGTACAAAGAGAGAACGTGTATCCAGAAAGGGAAAGACGGACGGCGATGGCTTGGAAGGAACTGTTTAAGGGTATTTGGTGATAATGGAGAGTATCGAGGAGCAGAATCATGAGTCCTCCATGGGCTGGGGTGCCTTCAACAGAGGGGAGGTCATATCGGACAGACTGAAAATGAGGGAGAACAAAGCGGTCATGGGGACGCAGCTTTGTTTCCTGAAGACAGAAGATGACCGGCGAGTAGGATCGTAAGAGGATCGACAATTCATCCCGATTGGCTCGAATGCCACGGATATTCCAGTGGATAATGGACATAGGGTGAACAGAAAATGGAGGAACGTGACCAAGGGTGCTGTCAGCTCAACGACTGCTCAGAGCTTGCGACCGACAGCATGGAATGGCATTCAGTCGAAGGCAGAAGATCCTGATCCATAGGTTGGTCAGGAGCAGCTCCAGCCACCAACGATCGGCCAGTTGACCGGCCACCAGCAGTGCGCCCCGGCGACACAGAAGACGGCCGAGGGCGATTTCCGCCAGGTGGTGCTGTAGATGGGACACGCCTTGGCGGAGGAGGAGAGGAACTGTGTTTCTTCGTAGCCTTCTTGGAAGTATGATGTTTAGATGAAGGAGGAACCGATGGTTGTGAAGTTGCGGTACGTAAAAACTCTTCACGAGAATGCTCTTTTTTCGAAGACTTGGCGTCTGACTTTTGGGCTCGAGATTTAGCAGAACCCGACGAAGGGTGAGCCATAGAGTGGGCAGGCGAAAGTGGTGAGGTTGAATGGGCGATCTTTGCGCTGGCCGATCTGACGACCGTGGTACTAAAGGTGAGGTCGCAAGTCTGCGTGGCAGCCTCCTTTGTTGGCCGAGGAGAAGCAAGGACAGCTGTATTTTCCTTTCTGAGGCACAGTGGGCTGTCGACTGGCGAGTAACTTTCGAGCAGCAAAGGTCGACACCTTTTCCTTCACTCTTATTTCCTGGATGAGTTTTTCGTCCTTAAAAACGGGGCAATCTCGAGAGGAAGCAGCGTGGTCACCCATACAGTTGATGCAGCGAGGGGATGGAGGTGGACAAGCACCCTCATGGGCATCCTTGCCACACGTAACACATTTGGCCGGATTGGAACAGGACTGGCTGGTGTGATTGAACCGCTGACATCGATAGCAACGCGTAGGGTTTGGGACATAAGGGCGAACGGAAATTATCTCATAGCCTGCTTTGATTTTTGATGGGAGTTGAACTATGTCAAATGTCAAAAGACAGTGCGGGTTGGAATGATGTTCGAGTCAACCCTTTTCATAACCCGATGAACAGCTGTGACGCCCTGGTCAGACAGGTAGTGCTGAATTTCTTCGTCAGACAATCCATCGAGGGAGCGTGTATAAACGACTCCACGCGAGGAATTTAAGGTACGGTGCGGTTCCACCCGGACAGGGAAGGTGTGGAGCAGAGAAGTACGCAGCAATTTTTGAGCCTGGAGGGCACTGTGTGTTTCCAACAACAGGGTGCCATTCCGCAATCTGGAACAAGATTTTACAGGACCCGCAATTGCGTCGACACCTTTCTGAATAATGAAAGGGTTGACCGTGGAAAAGTCGTGACCTTCGTCAGACCGAGAAACAACAAGGAACTGTGGCAACGATGGAAGAACCGTCTGTGGCTGAGACTCAGTGAACTTACGTTTGTGAGCAGACATAGTGGAAGGTGAGGAAACCATTGCGGAAGAATCCCCCATGATTACCGGCGTCTCCGATGGCGCGCTCCTCCCTTGTGGGGTCCCTCACCGAGGGCACACCCGCCTTAGGTGATTGTTCACAACTCAGGTCACACCTCCCGACAAACGGACGGAGGGACCAATCGGCACTTTCGGCAGGTATCAGCTCGGGTAATCACCCCTCCCTGGGCCTGGCCGTTACCAGGGGGTACGTACGTGTCCTACCTGTCTACCCAGGGCGGGGAATTACGCGTTACCCCGTCACCGGCTACGCATGGAAGTGCGTGGGTCGGCCTTCAGACACGCACAGGGAGGAAGAAAGAGACAGGGAAAGGAAAGAAGAGAGGTCTCAAACGCCGCAGCGGAGACAAGGGTAATGAGAAGAGGTAAGGAGAAGAGGTAAGGAAAAGAGAAGGACGAAGAAAGATGAAGACATACAAGCAAGGAAGGCGAAGAGGGCGGTACATTTACAAGCGTCCGTCTCCGGACATAGGCACAAACCATACTCCCCAGAGGCGGAGAAAGGGAAGGAAAGAGCCAGAGGCGAGGGGGGGGGGGGAAGATGGGGGATGGGGAAGGATACGGAAAGGGAAGGTATGCAGCCCGGAAAGGAAGAAAGGCCACATTAGCTCGGGGTCCCGTGCTCGCTACACATGTATCCACAAAAGAGTTGTGGATCCCCTGGGGGGGCTTACCGACGTTGTGTTTACTTATGGAAAGGCAAATGGCAACGGGCGGCGGGCAGCAAGGTTGTGTGGAGAGATCTATTACCGCCGATAACAACAACAGCGTTCAATGTTTGCAACTGTGTTTCGCCATTTCTGAGACAGGGTCGTTTCAGAAACCAGAAAATCAAATCCGGACACCAGACGTGGAGGAAAATTTGATTAACACAATGGAAGGCGACCACCGTGTCATTACCAGGTAGTTGGCCCGCCAGTACAGGGTAAACCAGACGACCGTGTGGAACATTCTCTATGACAATTGTTACTACCCTTATCACTTAAAAGGGTGTGCAGGGCTTACTAACGACAGACTTTCCACATCGGGAATAGTTTTACCACCCATTTCTTCACTAGTCACCCACTATTCCGAGATTTGTGTCACCTGTCCTATTCACAGATTAGGCCTTCTTTGCGTGAAGTGGTATCTTCAGCTTTCTTAACAGTCGTCTGTAGGATAGTATGCAGAACCTCCATGGCATGGTGACAGGGAATCATCAGCATCGGTGCAGCCGGAGTGTGTGGACCGGTATAATTGGCGACCGTATTTTGGGACCAGTCTTCCTTCCACGTCGCCCAACAGGCAGGAACTATCGGCGTTTCTTGTGGATGAGTTTACCTCCCCTGCCGGAAGAAGTGCCACTGATGATTCGAAGAGTTATGTGGCTGCTACATGATGGTGCTCCAGCCCACTTCGCCTTTAACGTCTGGACGCATCTTAATCGTGTCTTGTCTGGTCGATGGATCGGACGAGGGGGCCCAGCTGCATGGTCTGCTCGTTCATCGGATCTCAAGGCGTATAATTTCTGGTTATGGGGCATCTCCAATGTAACGTGTTTGCAGAGCCCATCCCAGACGTGGAGAAACTGGAGTAGCGTATTCAAGGTGTATTTGTTCGGATGCACCCTGCCCGATGTGAACGTTTGAGGCAGAACATGCGGCGCATAACGCAAGCATTGAGGTACAGGAACAACGTTTTCAACACATACCTTAACAGTGGCTGTGTGGTACAGCGCGTATTGGACCGCCGTCTCTGTAACAATGTATGAGTGAATAAATGGTTCCTAACATGGAAACCATGCATTTCCGGACATAAGCCTATTTCATCTCTTTTGTTACATATCTTCTCAGCGATCTACCTCGAGTTTGTGCACAGTGGAGAAAACAATCCTGCATTTTTCTCCCCTATCTACATTCAATTTGCGAATAAGGTATCACTGCTGCGGATTCTGCGTGGTGTCTGATCCTTTGGACTTCATTCATACAGTTAATTACGCCTAGCTGGGCAACGGACCCCCCCCCTCCCTCCCTCCTCTTGTGTTGACGCACAAATATCTGTCGGAGTCAAAGTAGCGAGCACGGAGGCCATGGACTACGGAAAGGTGACGCTCGATGCTATTGTGGATCGGCCGGGAGTCGTGCCGAGGTAGTCCGCTCAGTTGTGGTGACGCTACGTCCCGAATGGCGCAATGGTTAACGCACCTTCCTAGAGAGCAGGAGATCCCAGCGTCGAATCCGGTCCGGTACACGTTTTCACTAGTCGTCGCTGATTCCGTGTATTGTCCACACGCAGCTGACAGCAGTGATTCCCTCCCTTTCCTTTTTCCCCTTATACACCTTTATTTACATAAAATCTATTGGGTTTTTCTTAAGCTTCACTTTACCGAACTTGTCCCCCTTCTTGGTAACACATTTGGTTTCATCAGCTTTGTAGAAATCTTGATCACCCACTATCGCAGGGATGACAGTTTACGATCTCAGTAACAGGAATAGCATCGTGAGACGAAAATCAGTGATACGACTTCCTGGATTGTAAGTCGTCCATTTATATTCTGACAGCTCTAGCAAGCACATGTTACTTACTAGGTCGCGATATATAACTGCTGGACTTTGTTTAGGATGTCAACACAGCAGGCATTGAAGCAACTCGCCGCGCCAGAAAGCTATCTACTAATTTTCTGGCGTGTGATAAGCCTTCGCAGATGGTATACGAGTTACATAAAACAAGAAGTACCTGACTTTTGGAAAATCTTCCTGGATTTGCTGGAAGTTTTTGACGCTTGATAGTTTTGATCTTATGGCGTTTTGCTGAAAATATAGTCGTTTCATAGATATTTCACGTATTGTTGAGACAAAATGGGCTCTCCGATCAAACTTAGTGAGACTAAATTCGTTCGACGATGTGTTTCTGTAACGGTCCTCAAGTGAACAAAAACTTATTAGTACTTGACCGTCTAAGTATTTAATGCTGTGTATGGCATCAGTATTGTGTAGTTCTGAATTGAAGGGTTAGAGGGGAAAAAAATGGCAGACAATGAGAGAAAAGTTCGAAACTTTAGAGAGATTCTTTCCAGGTAGGTGCGGAAGCTCCGCTTGAAAGGGAGGACATAGTAGGACTAGCATTAATGGAGGATTGCCACAGTGATGAAAACGTTTTCCATGTATTCTCCAAGCCATCACCTTTTATAGATTGGATTTTAAAAAAGCCACATTGCTACTTTATTACGAAATGGGGAGCAATCCCTAAACACCAACAGCAAAATGTCCAATAATGTATATCTTGAACGATCAAATGGAACTTTTTGCAGGAAAATCAGCTGCGAGACTAATTCACACAATAATTGTAAGGAAATTAGAATCAGCTTTGTAATAGGCAGCTTAGGAAACTAGTTTCTCGACAAATAGTTGAACATTACTCGTTAGCCTGGGAACACTACGCTATGGGATTAGTAGAGGACACAATAGATTCAATGAAGAGCAACACGTTTTTATGGGTACGTTGAAAATCGTAAAGAGGAAGAAAATACGCCTTCTGGATCACGGGAACAATTTCTGTAAAATTCTATGAGCGTTCGTTCGACGAAGAGTGAACAATATACTGCTTCTTATCAAATAAAAGCACTCAGTCTTCAGGCCGTGAGTGGCCTACCGGGACCATCTGACCGCCGTGTCATCCTCAGGGGAGAGTGCGGATAGGAGGGGCATGGGGTCAGCACACCGCTCTCCCGGTCGTTATGATGGTATTCTTGACCGAAGCCGCTACTATTTGGTCGAGTAGCTCCTCAATTGGCATCACGAGGCTGAGTGCATCCCCAAAAATGGCAACAGCGCATGGCGGCCCGGATGGTCACCCATCCAAGCGCCGACCACGCCCGACAGCGCTTAACTTCGGTAATCTCACGGGAACCGGTCTATCCACTGCGGCAAGGCCGTTGCACTCCTATCATATAGATATCACAAAATTAATTTTTTGGTCTTTTTTTCCTCCTCAACCTTGAGATTCGAAACAGCTATACGCTCTCACGAAAATCCTCTCTGCACTAATCGCATTAGGTGGGAATGAGGGCATCACCTAATTACTTTATATGACAACTCTGCCCGTTAAGGTCTCCTTTCTGTGTAAATGTGCACCAAGAGGATGGACGTAAATTTCCGATGCTTCTACTGCTCCTGCTCTCCATCACTGTTAATGAACTACATTCCTGTCCTGAGATTCTCTCTACCTCTATTTGTTTGTCTACTTAAACGACAAATATACTTGAAAGTAAACACGTGTCGAGCGCGACCTGATAAGGATTCTTACCGGTGGCTGCTGTTTCCGGTTAACATTTGAGGATGGACTGGGAAGTGATGGAATGAAAAAAGAGGGCCGAAGTATCCGACGCCACAAATAGTGAAACAGTGTTCGAAACACATGCAACCTTCTGCGTATACGAGGACTGAAGCACGGTGCCTATTCAGGTTATTTCTTTCACTGATGGGAGTTCTTATTTGTATTACCCAGAAGACGGGCGAGTTATTCAACCAGTCCTAAAAACGAAATCATTTTCCCGGTGGCAATGCCAGCTACGCTCATATTATAGTCACAGTGTGGCTGATTTTGACACTAAGAAGTCAAAGAGTGCAAATTCTCGTTCCATTCACTAGACTTTTCAGTTGTTCCAAAATTATACTGGCCCCCAGCTTTGTTCGGTGAACGTCAAAATTTAAAAAACTCAAACACATGTGCCTTCAACTAACTACCGTACGTAAATGTAGTACTAATACTATATTGTCAGTCTCTGGTGTCATGTAATACGAAAATGTTTGCCTTTCGCGGGCAAATGCTCTACCATCTGAGCAACAAGAGCACGACTCACCCCTTCACTTCCGCCAGTACCTCGTCTTCTACTTTCCAAACTTCACAGAAGCTCGCCTGCGACCCTTGCAGATCCCGAGTTCGAGTCTCCGTCCGGCACACAGTTTTAATCTGCCATGAAGTTTCACATATTATTTGGTAAGCAAAACTCGACTTATTATGGTTACAATTATTTGAATCAACAATGTCAACGCTTAAATCAGACAAAAACCGTAATAGTTAATGAAGTATAATGTAGTCTCAACGATAAGCGTTGCAGTTTTAAATGAAGAGAAATTTCACAGAGAAGCTGATTACCTAGATACACCATTAAACCATTCGTATTTTAACAGCGATAAGATCATTCTATTACTGTGTGCTGGATAGTAATGCAGTAGCGAGAAACGTTTGCAGTCCGTTAGTACATCATGGAAGGTCAGACCCATTGCACACCCCATTCCATACAGCCGCTACGCTTTTATTGAACATCACTCCACCGTTCAGCTCGATTCAACGAAACAGTGTTGAATTCGTTATAAATATCTGAGACAGTTTCACTTACCGTGGATTTCGGTTGCTGGAAGGTGTCTTGGCACAAATTACGTTCAGTGAATGCGCAGAGGCCACGCACTCCGCTGCTCGACTCGCTGCGGCTCACTTCGTTACCGTCGCTCGCGCACGCCAACGCCACTAGCTCAACGCCATGTCGGGACGCGGAGGGGGAGCCAAGCTGGCTGCTGTGGTTAAGCTCTCTGCTCACGCTGGTGGGAGATGGCCGGGGCAGCAAGAAGAAGCGTAGCAGGCTGCAGCACAAGAGGCAGTGTCACCGCTGGCAGAAGGTCGGGCACGTCACCAGGACATGCAGGGACACAGTCGCGATTTGAAGTGCGCGCATGAAGCGAGACTGACAAACCATGAGACATCGCGTCCACGTGCGTGAACTGCGGTGGCCCGCACGCTGCAAACAAAAGAAAATGTTCAAATGTGTGTGGTATCTCATGGGATTTAACTGCGGAGGTCATTAGTCCCTAAGCTTACACACACACACACACACACACACACACACACACACACACACACACACACACACACACACACACACACACTCCTGAGAGAGGAGTCAACCTCCGCCGGGGCCAGCCGCACAGTCCATGACTGCAGCGCCTGAGACCGCTCGGCTAACTCCGCGCGGTTCACGCTGCAAACTCTCACAGCTGCGCGTACCTGAAGTAGCAGACATCCACCACCACAAGGGAGAAAGCGGTACACGGAGAAGTTGCGGCCCCGTCATCTCACTCCATAGGGGGGAAACGGACCGCGCCACCAAGAATATGGCAAGGCTGTCGTCTCGCCCATCGCCCCCACTGACGACGCAATGGCTGCTCTTAAAGCCGCAATGGAGGCAAAGAGGGCAGCCATGCAGAAGGAGCCTGTCCACCGGTGCCCACAACAGACGAAGGAAGAACTTAGGTTGGTGCAGAAAAAGACACCCGCCCCCGACGCCACCTCTATGGTGGGAGGGCAAGCAGGAGTGGATGTGGCGACGCAAACGGACGCGTCTTCGGAACCTGTAGCAGTACAGGAAACCTGGGAGACTCCCGTGGACGTAGTGCCGTCTTCTCCTTCCCCATCTCCCGTTGATATCAAGCTACAGAGGAAACAAGAAGAGACCGGCAAGCCACAGGGGAAGCAAGAAGAGGTCCATTCCGACGTAACGTGTATCCACAGGACATGTGGCCGGTAATTGAAGAAGTGTCATGATGATCTCTCCATTGGCAAAAGATTCCGGAATAGTCCCTCATTCGGATCTCCGGGAGGGGACTGCCAAGGGGGAGGTTACCATGAGAAAAAGATTTAATAATCAATGAAATGATAACGTTCTACGAGTCGGGGCGTGGAATGTCAGAAGCTTGAACGTGGTAGGGAAACTAGAAAGAAAGGAAATGCAAAGGCTCAATCTATATATAGTAGGGGTCAGTGAAGTGAAGTGGAAGGAAGACAAGGATTTCTGGTCAGATGAGTATGGGGTAATAACAACAGCAGCAGCAGAAAATGGTATAACAGGTGTAGGATTCGTTATGAATAGGAAGGTAGGGTAGAGGGTGTGTTACTGTCAACAGTTCAGTGACCGGGTTGTTCTAATCAGAATCGACAGCAGACCAACACCGACAACGATAATTCAGGTATACATGCCGCCGTCGCAAGCCGAAGATGAACAGATAGAGAAAGTGTATGAGGATATCGAAAGGGTAATGCGGTATGTGAAGGGGGGCGAAAATCTAATAGTCATGGGCCACTGCAATGCAGTTGTAGGGGAGGGAGTAGAAGAAAGGTTACACGAGAATATGGGCTTGGGACAAGGAATGAAAGAGGAGAAAGACTAATTGAGTTCTGTAACAAGTTTCAGCTAGTAATAGCGAATACCCTGTTGAAGAATAACAAGAGGAGGAGGTATACTTGGAAAAGGCCGGGAGATACGGGAAGATTTCAATTAGATGACATCATGGTCAGGCAGAGATTCCTAAATCAGATACTGGATTGTAAGGCGTACCCAGGAGCAGATATAGACTCAGATCACAATAAAGTAGTGATGAAGAGTAGGCTGAAGTTCAAGACAGTCAGGAAGAATTAATACGCAAAGAAGTGGGATACGGAAGTACTAAGGAGTGACGAGATACGTTTCTAGTTCTCTACCGCTATAGATACGGCAATAAGGAATAGCGCAGTAGGCAGTACAGTTGAAGAGGAATGGACATCTCTAAAAAGGGCCATCACAGAAGTTGGGAAGGAAAACATAGGTACAAAGAAGGTAGTCCCATGGGTAACAGAAGAAATACTTCAGTTGACTGATGAAAGGAGGAAGTACAAGCATGTTCCGGGAAAATCAGGAATACAGAAATACAAGTCGCTGAGGAATGAAATAAATAGGAAGTGCAGGGAAGCTAAGACGAAATGGCTGCAGGAAAAATGTGAAGACATCGAAAAAGATATGATTGTCGGAAGGACAGACTCAGCATACAGAAAGTCAAAACAAACTTTGGTGACGTTAAAAGCAACGGTGGTAACATTAGGAGTGCAACGGGAATTCCACTGTTAAATGCAGAGGAGAGAGCAGATAGGTGGAAAGAATACATTGAAAGCCTCTATGAGGGTGAAGATTTGTCTGATATGATAGAAGAATAAACAGGAGTCGATTTAGAAGAGATAGGGGATCCAGTATTAGAATCGGAATTTAAAAGAGCTTTGGAGGACTTACGGTCAAGTAAGGCAGAAGGGATGGATAACATTCCATCAGAATTTCTAAAATCATTGGGGGAAGTGGAAACAAAACGACTATTCACGTTGCTGTGTAGAATATGAGTCTGGCAACATACCATCTGACTTTCGGAAAAGCATCATCCACACAATTCCGAAGACGCCAAGAGCTGACAAGTGCGAGAATTATGGCACAATCAGCTTAGCAGCTCATGCATCGAAGCTGCTTGCAGGAATAATATACTGAAGAATGGAAAAGAAAATTGAGAAAGCGCTAGGTGGCTATCAGTGTAGCTTTAGGAAAAGTAAAGGACGAGAGAGGCAATTCTAACGTTACGGCTAATAATGGAAGCAAGGCTAAAGAAAATCAAGACACTTTCGTAGGATTTGTCGACCTGGAAAAAGCGTTCGACAATATAAAATGGTGCAAGTTGTTCGATATTCTGAAAAAAGTAGGGGTAAGCTATAGGGAGAGATGGGTCATATACAATATGTACAACAACCAAGAGGGAATAATAAGAGTGGACGATCAAGAACGAAGTGCTCGTATTAAGAAGGGTGTAAGACAAGGCTATAGCCTTTCGCCCCTACTCTTCAATCTGTACATCGAGGAAGCAATGATGGAAATAAAAGAAAGGTTCAGGAGTGGAATTAAAATACAAGGTGAAAGGGCATCATTGATACGATTCGCTGATAACATTGCTATCCTGAGTGAAAGTGAAGAAGAATTAAATGGTCTGCTGAACGGAATGAACAGTCTAATGAGTACACAGTATGGTTTGAGAGTAAATCGGAGAAAGACGAAGGTAATGAGAAGTAGTACAAATGAGAACAGCGAGAATCGTAACATCAGGATTGATGGTCACGAAGTCAATGAAGTTAAGGAATGCTGCTACCTGGGCAGTAAAATAACAAATGACGGACGGAGCAAGGAGGACATCAAAAGCAGACTCGCTATGGCAAAAAAGGCATTTCTGGCCAAGAGAAGTCTACTAATATCAAATACCGGCCTTAATTTGAGGAAGAAATTTCTGAGGATGTACGTCTGGAGTACAGCATTGTATGGTAGTGATACATGGACTGTGGAAAAACCGGAACAGAAGAGAATCGAAGCATTTGAGATGTGGTGTTATAGACGAATGTTGAAAATTAGGTGGACTGATAAGGTAAGGAATGAGGAAGTTCTACGCAGAATCGGAGAGGAAAGGAATATGTGGAAATCGCTGATAAAGAGAAGGGACAGGATGATAGGACATCTGCTAAGAGAAGAGGGAATGACTTTCATGGTACTAGAGGGAGCTGTAGAGGGCAAAAACTGTAGACGAAGACAGAGATTGGAATACGTCAAGGAAATAATTGAGGACGTAGGCTGCAAGTGCTACTCTGAGATGAAGAGGTTAGCACAGGAAAGGAATTCGTGGCGGGCCGCATCAAATCAATCAGTAGACTATTGACAAAAAAAAGGAAAAAAGGAAAAGAAAAAAAAACATTTCCACAGATTACGAACATGCCGGAAGTACTGAAGAAAATCGCCGTCACGGTGCGGGACGGACGCTACAACGCCCATAAGCACCCCTACCTCTTCACGCAGGTCGAAGGTAAACGGGAGCCAACACCACACAGGCCCTTCGAACTACGTGGCGGCTATCGAGCTATCATGCTTGAATTAGTCAGCAAAAAGGACTTGCATACCAACACGAACCCAGTCTTCATGCCGTGCGACTAGGCCTTCATCCTGGAGGATATAGTCGCCCGGTTCCGGAAGGAGATCCGCGATGGAGAGCGGAAGCGGTCAGCGCATCTGGAGACCGCGCTAAACAACAACATGTCCGACGGAAAGAAGAGTCAAAACGCCAACTCCCACCGCTAGCATGACTACATGCTGGCAGTTAGGAACCACCGCCAGTACAAGCAAGGACAAATCACAATGCGAGGCATCATCAACTCAATCCGCAAGGAAGTAAGGGGGAACAGCTGTTGAAAGCTTGAACTCCCATACCTGGGGCCAAGGCAAAGGCCCGTATATTAGCGTCAGCCTCAGCTCAGAGACCACCTGAAAAACGTAACAAATCACACTACATGGCAAAATTCCTCAGGAAGTTTGCGAAAATATTAACAGACATTATTGAAGGTAACTCATAACTTGCAGTTTCGTTGATACTTGAGTACTAAGTACGAACTTTTACCCTAAAAGACAAATCAAAAACTAAGGTATTATTAAATATCATTAACACTCGTGCAGTATTTCTTACGTGAAAGTTTAGTTTCTACTTTCTGAATACAATTTCTCACTATAACCATTTCATCTTTGTGGCCATTATCAATATAATATATAAACATATAAAATAAAACGTGTATATAATACAGTACTGGGCATATTATAGAGAATTATAAAGTCATTAAATACTTAAGGAGCATTACTGAGAGTAAAGGACGTCCAAATGTCTAAAAGACATTCATCTTTGATATATTACGACATATATCTGGCCATATTCACAAGTCGAAGCGTTACAGGGTGTGGTTTCTTATCAAAAATAATGTGGCCGATAGTGTGGACAGTAAAAACACTATCACCGTGCGTTGTGTTTATGACGATCGATACTATGTTGTGATGTGCATACACCACATCCATACATCAACGAACATCATCGCTTGTCAAAATCACTTCAGAAATTGTTACAAAGGAATACCCCAGTGCGCTATGTGATCTCTGAAGTGCCACTGTTATTACCAGGAGAACGGAATTATTTATTTGGCTTTGGTTTGACACACATTCACGATGACGTCAGCATCTTACAAAGAATACAGCCCATACAAGCAGGTCTCAAAGCAGAGAGATGTCATGTCTGAGATGCACGACAAATCGTGGGTCTAAAAGCAGTCTGCAGAGATGTTATAGTATAAACCTGTAAGCTGCTTGCTCCTGTGAAGTTACACGAGGAAGGGGAGACATACATACGGAAAAACAGCGAACTAACTGGTGCCACAGGCACTGGTGCTATATGGCATCAAGTTCCTATAAAAACTTTTTGGCGCCATAGTTATTTAGTACAGTAACATTAAATTCAGACATTTGTTTCCGTTTGAAAACGTAATGCACTAGCTCCAGTTAGCGTATCGAAAAAGGAGGACACAGATATATGGTAGAAAGACAACAGACACACCAGCTCATCAGTTCACACTGAATTCTTCTGAACTTCGAGGCTACGTCACGACACTCCAAGTCGGATACTATGACACAAACATGATACTAGCCGCCAGACTCTGGACACTATGATTATGTTCGCGAGCAGTGGAGTTCAAGTAAGAATTCGACTATCGTGACTTTTCTCCAAAACGTTTGAAACGAATGCTGTGATGGTTCCCTTAACTAAGGCTTTTGCCTTTTACTTTATCTCCCTTTTTGTCCTGTTCATAGCTACACTGTGAGTAAAGATCTCAGCATTTATGAGACATTCATTCAGACCTAAGGTTCCTGCTCTGGTCCGTTCCGGAACAGCTTCCGCTTCACGCTGGATGGAATACACAGTTAACGAAAGTCTAACCGCAAAGGTTATTTTCTCTGCCACGTGTTAGTCACCCGCTGTTTACAGCACTGAAGGTCTTCACTGTGCACCATCTTTTACACAGACAATCGGTTTTGTTTCCTGTAGCGTCAGTTTTATAAATGACGTTGATTTCATCTTTTGTACCGAACACAAAATCATCACCTGTGTATTGCAGCAGAAGTATTTCGTTAATATGTGCATTTACTCGTAGTTTACTGCTCACATCTCATTTATGAACTGACGGGAAAAATGCAACACCAAAGAATAATTAGTGTAGAGAAAATAAAAGTCATTAAAATTGCTATATCACAGGGTAATGCAAGCGTGAGATACGCCATTGAAAATGTGAAAAGCTGGTACATTAATAACCGGTGTAACCGCCGGGATGTTGAATGAAAACTTGCAAAAAATGCATGTACTGTGGTGTACATGTACTCTACATCATCTTGTGGGACGGATTTCCAAGACTGTTGCATTTCGCCGGTCAATATAGGAACGGTTAACGCTGGAGTTGTCGCAGATGATGTCCCATATCTGCTCGATTGGAGACATATGTTGATTGAGTGGGCTAAGGCAACTTGTCGACACACTGCTCAGCATGGTGGGTTACTACAGTGGCACGTGGACGAGCGTTATCTTGTTCGAATTCCTCATGGTTGCTGCTCATGAATGCCAGCGCAGCATTTCGAATTACCAGGCTCGAGTACAAATTTGCACTTACGGTCTTACGGTACGTATGATAACTACTGAATTACTCCTGGTGTCATACGAAATCGTACCCCCAGGCAATAATTCCAAGTGTATGTCTCCATACGTCCATCATTGGCACCGAAGCAGCACCGGTTTTTATCAGGAAATACAACAGACCTCCACCTTGCCATTCAACGAGCTCTCGCTTTGCACTATTGAAGTCGCAAATGGTGGTGGTTTGGGGTGGATGGAATGCATACTACAGGGCGTCTGGCTCAGTGCTGTTCTTGAAGTAACAGATTTGCAGGAGTTCATTGTGTCACGGTAGAGCCAACCGCTGCTCAAATTGCTGCTGCAGATTCAGTACGATTCGGCAGAGCCATATGGCTAACACCATGGTCTTCTCTCTCGGTAGTGCCACATGACCGTATGGAGCCCGGTCAACATGAGAGCGTACATTATGAACACCGGTGCCAGCAATCATGCACAGTAGCTACATACTCGCCAATTATTTCTGCAGTATCGCATAAGGAACGTCCAACTTCTAGTATCCCTTTACACGACCTCGTTCAAACAGAGATTTTGATAATGCCGTCCTTGTCGCCGTAAAGGTATTCTTCACTAAGAACAGCTCACTACATCCAGTCACAAACGTAGCTAAGGCTCACGACCGTTAGAGCGTGTATTTAAAGCAAACCTGTCTGGCATCCTGATTGTGGCGCTAGTAGCACCACCCTTACGCGACGGCGCGGAATTTGAAGAGAATTTCCAGTTGTAGAAACACACCTACCAGCTTTCATTTATGTTGGTGCTGCGATTTTTTTTCCCCGTGAGAGCCGTTTCGCAGGTTTTGGAACTACACAAAGAGGGACCTGATACTAATTTCGAATCCTGCCTGGGGCATGGATGCGTGTGATGTCCTTAGGTTAGTTAGGTATAAGTAGTCCTAAGTTCTAGGGGACTGATGGCCTCAGATGTCAAGTCCCATAGTGTTCATAGCCATTTGAACCATTTTTGATGAACGTAATTTTCTAGTGCGTTTGTCCGCCATCGGTACAAGGCTATGAACGGATTTGGCGCGGCTAGTTTAAGGCATGGCCGGATGCCTTTCCTGTCGCCACTGCGTTGTCCCCTCGGACGGAATGTGACCCCCCCCCCCCCATGCCTGCGCGAGGTGTTATTCATATGAAACTGAGCGACAGTTTCCCTGAATAACTGCCAAACGTGTAAGTGAGGCGTGGCTTTGGTATCATCTCGGTATTCACTTAGATCAATGTGGGAAACAACCTGATATTCACATCCAGGCTAGCCGGCACACCCACCACCGTCGCTAATCTGCTAGAAGGA
The DNA here is from genome assembly GCF_021461395.2 of Schistocerca americana. NCBI lineage: Eukaryota > Metazoa > Arthropoda > Insecta > Orthoptera > Acrididae > Schistocerca > Schistocerca americana. Next base: position 155,422,807 of record NC_060119.1, on the reverse strand, counting down.
TACGATCGGGGGTCGATACGACACCCGTCCCGGAAAGCACCGTTTTAACACACAGCTATGCGAGCGCATTCGAATTCAACAACGCCCTGATGTTCTGCAATTCCAGAAGAACTGTTGCGTCTGCAACTGACATTTATAAGCTATATGCTGCTGTTTGTCGTGACAAACAGAAGTTACGTCATCGAGTGTTGTTTCATTTATAATAGTGTTACTTGCCCCTATTCTATTCCTTGCCGAAATTAACTAACAGATCCTACATTTGTGTTTTCTTTTTCTTGTGTTTTCCTCTGGTGTCAGTTCTAACGCCGTAACGAGCAATGTAACGTCAGTATCCGCTCTAAAGAACTCGGGTGACGCTAAGTTGAATACTGTTGCCATCGTGTGGAAGCAGTCACGCTCTGTGTGAACGGTAGGTGCGTATGCAGAATGTCACGAGCCGTGGCGTCACTTTAGTTACGGGTGCGGACACGGGTTTACAGCCTCTCATGAGCTGATAGCTGCTGTTAATCAGCTGCAGTCAAGTTGATTTGTAACTATAGTCTTAGGCCGCCTATCCGAGAACAATGTAGGCTTACTAAAATCCATCTGCTGCGAAAATTGTTGTAAGACGCAAAACAATTACAGACCTTGGCTTCAAGCGAGCATTGATTTAAATCAATGGGGAGAGCTGAAAATTTGTGCTGGACCGGGATTTGAAACCCGGTTTCCTGCTTGCTAGGCACACGCTCTGACCGCTGGACACGATCATGGTATCAGGCTAGTAAGAAACTCAGGTTCAAACCCTGATCCGGCACAAATTTTTTAACTTTCCCCATTGATTTAAATCAATTCCCGCTTGTAGACCAGGTCTGTAATTATTTTGTGTCTTAATGCATAGTGGTCGCTGGATCAAAATGGTGTCTGTTCTTTCGGACATGTCCGACGGACTCCATATATATACAATTCAGGCGAAGATGGTCAATGATCTCTACAGTGCAGATGCACATCAGGTTAGAACTTTTACGGAATCGGCGAAACACAGCGAGAAAAGGGAACAAACGGCAAGGGGCACAACGTTAGTAGTGTTTGGATAAGTTGTGAGTTTGAGCCTTGACGGGAGGCGTGATAGGTTAGTCCGTGCAGCTCCTATGATCCCTGTGTCCGGACATGTCCGAAAGAATAGATATCACATGTATAGACAGTTGTTTTGCCGAGAAAGTTGACCACGCTCTAGCGGGCATACGTTAGCACAGGACTCTGCTGGACATGTCCATTACACTAACAGCTGCAGACAGACAATCAGTAGGCGACAGAACTACTTTAAGAATGAAGATCGCAATGGTTGCAATGGCACCACGGATTATAGCATGAGAAGCTCGTCCGTGAAGGTATTCTTGGTGAGAACATGGCCGAGCTCAGAGTAGGTACGCCAAAAATCTATGAAGACTGCGAAGCTGAAAAGAGGCGAACAATCTGTATTCTCATATGTTCCCATCTAATTGCCTTGCTCAATGCGACTGTATGAGCGCAGTGTGCAGTTCACGAATAATACACAGAACGTTTACGGTCGAAACTGCAATTGTGGATATTGTAAGAAATGTAAAGTCACTGGCGAATATGTACTGAAAGATTTCGCAGGAAAGAACTTTCACATTTTAATAAAATGTTTTGTTGGACAACAACGTTTACCTTTAATGTCACAGTTCTCGTAGGCTAGCTGGGGTGGTGACAAACCCAGGCCTAAAATGTTAACCTCAGGACCGCGCAGAAAACCATTAAATCTAGAACTGTTTGAAAAGTAATATGGATTTTAAGCCTACTTACAAAGTTGTATCAATTGCTGTCAATCAGCACTGTCATCAAGCACAAATTAACGCCGAATATTTCGGATTAGTCAGGTACGGTACACGGAAGCATCCGAAACCTTGCGAAGAGGATTCCTTTTCTTCGGAGGCATTAAAATAAAAGTTTGGGCCTACCTGCATTGTAGCTGTGATGCTGATATTCTGTACCATTACGTCTCACCAGTATGCGTATTTCGAAAAGTGGCTATCAAGTGAAATACGAGGCATAATTTGATACATAAAGGCTTAAAATGAAACACTAAATTTTAAATTAACTATAACTTCAGATACGAAATAACTGTGCAACAGATTGGACCCTTACCAAAGGTACTGAATATTTCTTGGAAAAAAAAATAGCTTTTAGTATCACCTTCACGGCTAGACATATATTTAAATGGAAAGTCATTCTCACAGACATGATGTCTTATGATGAACCGTAATTCGACGCGAAAAAAGTGAGTAGATACAAACAGGCAGCCGTATTTCTCCTGTGCTGACGTGATTCCTGATAGCAATGTAACAACATACCGCCAATGTGCCGCCACTCAGGAGTTCGAATTAATGGAACAAGGTGAAAAATAAACACGGAGAGGTGTGTTGGAAGCAGGAAGGAAAGCACATCCACACGTTCTGTCGACATTGGGGCCAAGTTTACTTTTACACCACAAATGACTGAAGTTTTCTGCGTGTGAAACAGCGTGTTTTCACGATTCATTAATTTTACCTTTCAATCTCAGGTTTATTTTGTTTGACAGCGTTGTGTAAGCTATTCTCAAAACGAACGAATATTTCAGATAGACAGCTATTTGGACGGTAGACGATCCAACAACATTTTCCTGAAGCTTGACCGTTGTTTTTTATGTTTTATTTATTTAATTTTTTTTAGGGTGGTCCGGGCTGAGGGGCGGTGGGGTTGGTGGTAGGAAGAGGGTCGTTAAGATGAAAGTAACAATATTCTTCCTACAAAGTAATGTCAAAGAGAAGAGATTATGGTTCGTCCCTCTCTCCTTTCTCCCTTTCCCCCCCCCCCCCCCCCCCCTCACTAAAACCCCCACGACCCCTATTTCAACACTGATCGAAAATAAACTTCGTGTTTCACTGGCCTACAGCTTGAAAAAGTAACACAGGAAGGTATCAGCGTGTTACAAACAAAATCTCATAGTCATTGAAATAGCCACACTTAAATAAACTTAGAAAAACAGTATTTATCACTACAGGACAGAATGTTCATTGAATTTGGTGGTAAGCTAGCAATGGGCATAATATTGTCTGAGCGTATCGTTTGCTGTGACATTTAATAGCTCAGATATTAGCGGCACCCAGCTTCTCTTAATTCAGAACTAAAGAACGAGAACGGGAAAAGAACCTTATCTCGAATGCGATCGCCGTTAATACGACCATTGAAAATTATAACATACAATCAGGAAAATGAATATGGAGTTTAATGTTCTGTCAACGGCGAAGTCATTTAGGATTTCGTACCACCTCTGATAGGAGAAGAACTGGAAAGAAAATCGACATAGACTTTTTGCCAGGAACCACGCGGCTGCCACTTAAGGAAAAGGCGTAGCAACTGACACATGGTCGGACGCTAACCTGACGCCATAGCTACTGTAAAACTATCGGCAGCTTCACTCTGAGTTAACTTACTTGTTGTTAACGTATTTAGAAGATCTTAATGCAGTCTTCATTCCAAGACATTTACGCACTATCATGAACAGTTGGAGAGTGGAAACGGAAAACTCTCAGTGCCAAAGCTGACATTTGCCAGGCGAATAGAAATGTAATTTATCACTGTTTGCGCGTAACCGATTTATATCCAAAGAATTGAGATACTTTTCTGGGACCACAAAAGAGTACTTTCTGCCTCAGCATCGCAAGAAATAATCAGCCGATGTAGAAATTATATATTTCCACTCGTACGTTCTAAGTGCTATGTAAGGAACCTGAGTGGTTCTAAGTGCCAATAAGACAGTTTGCAAGAAACAAAAAAGAAAACAGCAACCAACTATTGTTAACACTGCTATTTCTTTACAAAAATAAAGCCGTTACCCGTTTATAACCGTCAGATTTATTTTTAGACGGTGGTTAGCTGTTCCCAACCCCCCCCCCCCCCCCTCCCAAACAGTGTTAACTACAACAAGCACAATGTGAACGACACAAGCTGTTTGAAAATGAAGTGGTAGGTTCGAGACCGATAATACTGCTGTTTGTGTAAAAAAACAACATTACAGACGGTACCTGTTTACTGTTTTCTTTTTCGCGAGACTCAACTTGTATTTTATACACAGACAGAAGTATATCAGTGTTCGATAAGGTAGCATGAAGAAACTTTTTGTTCGTAAAGCCATTAATACTGAGACACTATTTTAGGAGTACAGAAATCAGTCTTCAGCTACACAGATTTCAATTAAATTAATTTTTTGACTGGTTTCGGCAAATTAATTTATCATCCTCGAAAGACCATACAGTTAAAATTACATCGGAAAGCAGTCTTAAGGACGATATGGTAAAAAACTGTAGAACAGAAATTTAGCGATTACCAGGGTCGAATCGCAATTAACATCACAATAATAGCAATAATTGTACAATAATAAACAGATTATACACTTACCACCGGTAAAATTTTTAGATTTTACTGTCAAGCACTTAAAAGCAACACAAGGAATACGAGGATCTGATGACCAAAAGAAACTTCGTATCGCAACTAAAATATTAAAAAGAAACAAGAAGTATATGATGATCAGCACCAACAGACTAACAGTGTAAGTATAAAAGACTTCACTTATACAAAAGGCAAAGAGCGCTAGGATACCTAAGGGCTTACAAAGATTAAGCACAATGAGGGCGCATGTGTCTATGACGTAAGTCAAACGAAATTAAACGTCAGTCCACAGAAATGAAACACCATTAAGACGCGTATAAATTTTAATATAAAAATGACGTATCGTGTAGAAAGAACTGAGGAATGTGTACAAAGGTAAGGATTATTTAATGTTCAGCTGATGGTGGCGCCGTGGGCCGAAGAAGAAGTGGCGACAAATTGAACTTCACAGTATGTTGACGCAGAGGCCGGCCGCTGGGTATGAGTTTTCAGGGACGCAATTAAGTGGGCCCGCCGCGTCTTACGAGGGGAGGCCACGACGTTTGGAACGCGGATTTACTTCAAACTTCGTACACTCGTAGTACTCCATTAGGAAACCAAACTGTGTAAGCAGTAGCACGAACTTCTCAAGCGTTGTTGAGAAAATCGCAAGATAATTATCGGTTGACAAATATATACGTGTGCGTGGCCGTTTTTGCCATGAAGCGGCGGCAGCCGAGTGGGTAGCGTTCTAGCCCCGTAATCGCTGGATAGAGTACCCTTCGTCAGTTTTTTCATTTCTAACACAGTCATTTTCTTTATCATTTATATTACAATTGATGTACTGGGAATACATGTAATCGGATGAACTTTTATTATATATTTACAATGTTGTTTGACAGTCTACAAGTTTCTATTATCACAAATAATATATTCATAACTATCCACTACTAAACGACTGAATGCATAAAGTGATACTGAAAATGTATGCTTGTCCATGTCTTCAAAATTGTTCGTATTTAATCGAAGGAGAACGAGAAATTGCTTCTCGTGAAGACGCTACTAAAATAAACTCGATACTGCATGATCAGTTATCAACGCCGATATTTGAGGAAATGCGGCGTTATGCATGGTTCGCTTCCAAATTATCGGCTGGAAGAGAGGTTTTTTAAAATGCTAGCGAGGTTTGTTTTTCCACGGAAAATCTCAAAAGACCTTGCGTATGCGGAAACATTTATTCAATGCAGCTGGTGCCGTTTAACTTCGTTTCCCATGTTTTTACGAAAAATACCATCCATCCTGCCATTGTACACGTAACGTCGAAAGAAACGATAAATTCTAAATCTTCCGAAAACCGTCTGTGCCGGTCAAAACTTGGAGGTAGCAATTAGTTTCGGGCTCCTTCCAGGTATAAGGGATTTATAAAATCACGGACAAGCATACATTTTCAGTATCACTTTATGCGATTGGTCGTTTACTAATCGATAGTTACGAATATTATATTATTGCTGATAATAAAACTTTGTAGACTGTCAAATAATATTGTAAAATTAATGAAAGTTCATCCGATTCCACGTATTTTCCCCATTATATCAATTGTAATACAAATAGTAAAGAAAATGACTGTTAAAAAAAACTGAGGACCGGGACTCTATCCACCGCTCCAGCGATTACGGGGCTTGAACGCTACCCACCCTTTTTTTTTTCATTTGGTTCGGTATTGTTCGCTGCGTTTGGTCTGGGCGGACGTCACAAGGCATCCGTTCAAGTTGATCGTTGATTCCTTTACTCAGTTTTTTTTTTTTTTATTACAGAGGACAATCGGCACTCTGACCGAACACGCTGATCTACCGTGCCGTCATTCGGCTGCCGCCGCTTCCTGGTATAAACCGCCACGCACAGGTATATATTTGACGACCAAAATTATCTTACGATTTTCTTAATTTCGCTTGAGAAGCACGCGCTACTGCTTACACATTTTGTTGTCCTAATGGAGCACTACGAGTGTACGAAGTTTGAAGCAAATCCGCGTTCCAAACGTCGTGGCTTCCCTTGTTAGGCATCCGACTCGATGGCGAGCGCGAGGTCTCAGAACCTCTGCCTATAGCTCTTACAAATACTAGCTGCAGCACAGCACATCTACGTTCGGAAATTAAAACCTTAGCCAGATAACGACGTAACATAGGGAAACGTATTGCGCACACTGACCACTATAGAAGTGGGTGGCCCGCAGCTGTGACTAGCCATCACAGTTAAAACATAATTTAAAAATACAGTATATAAAGAATAAATTACGTTAAATGCACTAAGACGTCTAGACTAGATAAAGTCGAGGAAAAGATAAACAACACATGGAATGGTCGTTCTTAACAAGCAGTAAGATGCATACGGGGAGGTTGCATGTCACTTGAATCGACAGGTACAAATAGTTGTTTTTACTGTGTAATATAAGCCATTGTTGTTCAATAAATGTTCACGGAACCTAGCTTCAGTGCCATTCCTGTTTGTCCTATATAAAAGCCTGGGTATACACTGCATTGAATTTCTTGCATCTCAGATTTTAGATATTTATGAATAGGTATCTCGTCATGTATGCAAAAATGCTTAGTGATATTATTAGTGATGAACGCCACGTTAAGGACATATTTCCTCTCGGATTGGGAGATCATTTAAAAATATCAGCTAGGAACGGAATGGAAAAAAAAATTTCTTTGCAGTGGGGCCGTCTATCCGGTAAAGATACACTAGAATTCTTGTTCGTTCTTTCCGTGATAAGTGTTTGCACGAGATTGGCTTGATATCCACTACTGACAGCAATATGCTTGAGGTTATTACGTTCTTTCACAACAGCTGACGTTTTCATTAATCACTTTAGGATCAAATTCCTCGAATATTGCCCCGTCCTGGCTTGTAAAATGTTTTTCTACACATCCTCCATATGCTTCCGATAGCTCGCCATGGTATTTCCGTGTTTTTGGAGCCTTGGAGAAAGACATTCAGGACCGACAATTTGGCTCGGACGAAGAGGTGCGCGCCAGGGGACAATCTGGTTCCATAGCGAACCGCAAACAATTTTCCATGAATGTATTGACCGTTTGTGTCACCGAAGCATAAATGTATGAAGTTATGGCGATTGCTGGAAATACGGAAGCGTCCGATCCCACCCGTCTGCTTTGACCCATGACGTCACAAATATGGCAGAAACAAAAACAAACACACACACTTTCCACAAGAAGCCTAATGACACTAACGGGACAAGCGCGGGAAATGGGGTGTTTTGGGTGGGGGCCAAACTAAATATAAACAAATTTAGACGCCTTGCGTAGCTACAACGTGTAAGTGAAGACAGCCATGCATGAATACCCACCCACCTCCCCAGGGGTCGTAACCCCTGCAACCCTTAGAAGATAAAGATGCTTCAGTAGCTGATTAGTGTTTTTTGCCTTTTACAAAAAAATCTCACGGGATGGAACGAACAGATCAGAAAGATAAATATAATAAACTAAAACAGAAATTCGAGGAAACAGATAATTAAAATAAGTAATAAGTGTTTTTAAATTAAAAAAAAAATCTCACGAGATAGAACGAACATACCAGAAAAGTAAATAAAATAAGATAAAACAGAACTGGAGACAGTCACACTCAAACCAAACTCCGCGCCGTCTTGACGTCACACACAACACCCTTGCGTCACGGGTCAAAGCCGACGCGTGGGATCGGACGCTTCTGTCGACCCCGATTGCTTATGAAATGAGAGTTTACGTACTCTTTTTCCAACTGTCTCATTTTCATTTGTCTGTCCCATGATAAGGAACAGCAGACGCCCTATAACACTTCGTTAGGAAGCGCTATACATCAGTTTTATTTTACTGCTGAGTTTCTGTAAGTTACTACCATCTGAAAGGACATCTACACCGGTTTTAGAATCCCTCATGTACCTGCTGTGTTTGCACTTTAACATTTACTTTTCAGACTGTGTCTTTCAGTGTGGTGGTATCTGTTCACCTTTAGCAAGCCTTCACGTCTCGCCATGAATGTTTCACAGCGCTTTGTTTTGACTCTTGTCAGCTGCAGCCGTGTTCGCGACACGCCACCCTGAGTGCTGTGCCCTTATCTCCTGTTGTGATCTCGTTAGCTGTGCTGACCGCCGTATGTCGGGAAGTGACTCCAGGAATTTCTAATGGCCGTGATCGCTCTCGCCTACCTTCACTACTGCAAAAATCCTTCTGTCAGAGTTCTCAACGACGATACAAGGTATACATAATCGGGGCAATAATTCTCAGCAGACGATATGCTATTCTGTTAGGTTGACAGAGATATCATTGATATTTAGATATATAATTAATATCCACGATGAAGCCGATATCTTTCAGTCTCGTCAGTTCAGTATTTCACTACTCCGTTTTTGGCTACTCAATAAGAATTATTCTGTCCAACACGTAACCTCCACCATTCTGACTGGAGAAATGAACGATTTTGTTAACTTCAACGCGCGTCACCCATGAACAAATGGAGAGCAGTTTATAGTGTTCCACGAGCTGTAGGAATTATTGTTTAACTTCCCATCGACGACTAGGTAATTTGCTCGCGTTTGAGAAATGAGGAAGGCAGTAAGTTGCATCGATACCGGCATTTACCTAAAACAATTTAGGGAAACCATGGAAAGGTAAACGTGGAATTCTGGAAGAGGATTTGAAATGCCACCGTCCCGAGTACCACTGCGAAACCTCGTTCGGTTCCAGAGTCCAGAGCAACTTGTTACATCGCATGGTGGCTGAAATATACAGACAGTACGTAGTATTGATTCAATAATTAACGAACGAGGATCATGATCTTTGAGAGCCTTCTCTTGAATATATGTAATGAGACCTGTACTTAGATTGTGTAAAATTTGTTATTCAGCTGCAGAGAGAGTTCTTGTACACAGGAGCACGAATTACTATCTTTAATAAGTACTCCTTATAAGAGGTGTGCCTATGTACACATCCCGGCGCCATGTTTAACGACTTACAATTCGGATCTTTCCAATTTCCAATCTCTTGTTAAGCACCGCTAATAGCAGTATACCCCTTTTTTCTCGGTGGGGTGCATGTATGTTAAGTGGTTTTAGACAACATTCGAAACAAATGCTGTAAAAGTCGCGGTGTGCACATGTGTGCTGTTAATTTTTGGAACACAACCTACGACCAGCTTAGAGACAGAAGTGATGCCTCTTTCTGCAGGACATGACCATCATTTTGCAGGACAATGCTCAAGCACGTAGCAGTCCAAGCTGTTACTGATTTGTTTGACTGATGGGGTTGCTAAGTGCTATACCGCCTATTGCACTCCCCTGACTAATGCCCTCGTGAGTTCAACTCGATTTCTGAACTGAATGAAACACATCACGGCATTCGCTTTAGAACTGCTACAAATTCGTCGGGCAATAGACCGCGCCGCTCGAACTGTCAAACAACTGGCACTGCTAAGAGTATCCTACGACATCCACATCGTTGGCAAAGGGTTACACACAATGCTGCTGACTGCTCTGAAGGTCGATAAAACTTTGAAACACATATCTATTTTGTAGGAGCTGTAAATAAATAGTAGCCACTATTAAAGTTCCGGGGGCAACGTCCTTGCCGCAGTGGATCCACCGGTTCCCGTGAGATCACCGAAGTTGAGCGCTGTCGGGCGTGGCCGTCACTTGGATGGGTGACCATCAGGGCCGCCATGTGCTGTTGCCATTTTTCGGAGTGCACTCAGCCTCGTGATGCCAATTGAGGAGCTACTCGACCGAGTAGTAGGGGCTCCGGTCAAAGAAAACCATCATAAAGACCGGGAGAGCGGTGTGCTGACCACACGCCCCTCTTATCCGCATCCTAACTGAGGATGACACGGCGGTCGGATGGTCCCGATGGGCCACTTGTGGCCTGAAGACGGAGTGCACTATTAAAGTTCCAAGCCTCATAGTATAAAAATCCTATGCTATACTGTAAACGGAGAAATTAATGAAACGCTGTGTTATGACATGAGCATGGTCTGTAGTTATAGCAAGATACTTTAAAACAATGATATGTGTTAATAGAGGTTTTACTTGTCACCTGGAATTGGTTTGTATTTTCTCTCTCTTCTTTCCTTTGAAGCTTCTTGTGTAACTTTTTCTACAATGAGTTGCTTGCTGAACTTCTCGGTGAAGTGACCAACAGTAGTCCCCCATCATGTTGGTGTTCCGGCGGCCTTGGTAGTATTTTTCCATGATTTTAATATCCTGTTGAAAACGCTCTCCTTGCTCCTCTCTAACATCTCTCATATTGTCCGGGAAGTAATCAAGGTAACTGTTCAAAAAGTGAACTTTGAGGCTCATTAAACATCCTAAGGTTTCAAACTTCTTTAACATTGTAGATATAATAGCTGGGTCTTTTTCATGTCCTAAGAACTTTGTAACGACTTGGTTGAATGATATCCATGCTTCTTCCTCATTTAAGGTCATTGTGGATTCAAAGTTAACATCAAACATCAATTTTCTAATGTCAGGTCAGATAAAGACGCCTTCTTTTAGTTTGGTTTCTGAAAGGTGTGGAAAATTTTGACAGATATACTTAAAACATGTTGCATCTTTAGGCAAAGCCTTTACAAACTGTTTCATTTGGCATAAGTTTATATGTGGAGGTGGTAGGAATATGTTTTTTGGATCTACAAGGTTCTTGCACAGGTCAGGTCTTTCTGCACCAGTGTTGATGCCTAGCCCTACTGTTCCATTCACACAAGGAGCATGCCTGTTACTTTTAGATCGCCACATATCATCCAACCATGAGCAGAATAGCCTGTTCTATCGATCAATATTTCTGTTTTCGTAGCTTTCTTTCATATGTACAGACTAACAGGTATAGATGCATACATATTACCAGTGTGTACTAAAACAGCCTTTAAACAAGGTTTGGGTGAATCATTAAACAGCCTCCAGACTTTTTTTTTGTATTCAGTACCAAACTCATTCATCAGTCTGGGAATGTCTGAGCAGTACACAAAGCCACCTTCTTGGTGAAAAAACTTGGAAAATGGCTGCTTTCTCTTTCCATACATGTATATGCTGGTCTCAACTGCCAATAAGTTCTTTTCTTTTAATCTAGAGGCAAGCAATTCAGCTTTTTCCTTCGTTAAGCCCATATCCCTAATCAGATCGTTAAGCTCGATATGAGTAAACAGTTTGGCCTGTAGACTTTCTATATTGCAGTGGAATTCATCATCATCTGGTTCATCTAAATCAGTTTGTACACCAGAAAATACTTCTGTTGGAATAGAATTTAAATGATCTGGTGGTACAGGAACCTTCAAAACTACACCATGCCCTACTGGTCTGATGATGGACAGAAGGTTAGGATAGCTTATTACCTTCTTGTTTTTCGAATTATGACCAGTAATATAAATACTTCAAATGTAGCAATCATCGGAGTGATTTATTGGCTCCCTCAAAGTCATAGGAACAGCAAATCTAAAGACTTTTCTCTCCTATTTGGACCATTTTCTCAGATCTTCAGCACACACATAACATGCATTATGTGGCGCCCAAGATTTATTTTGATCACTAAGTTTAGATCCAAAGTACGATAGAACAACCTTTTTCACAATGTCTGTAATGTTTCTTTTGCGTTTTTTAGTCATAAATTCACCACAAATATGACACAATCTGTCAGCAGAGTTTTTACGGCGACGATTAGACGTTGTACTGAGCATGTGTAAAGGAAACGGGAAACTGATGTCAGGCTGACAGTAAACAAAACACCATCTGTTCACACAAAAATAGAATCGACCTTTTTTTGCCAGCAAATGTTTTTCAGCAGTGCTACCAACGTCATCTACATTAATTACACCTCCTTTTTAAATTATTTTAACTACATAAGAGCTGTTAAATTCTTTAAAAAATTGCTTAATTTGATAAATGTATGTGTAAAATATGAGGAAGTGGTGGCTGATACAGTTTTTGAAGTATCATATTTGGATTTCCCACCCTAAAAAACATAAGAATAAGGTATTTTCAGCAAAAAACTTTTCCACCGTTTGCGTGTGTAATCTGTGTAACAGCCCAAACGTTGAATGCAAGCATGCAAGCATGCAAACGTGCGAGCATTGTGTTGTACAAATAATGAATGTCAGTTTGTAGGATGGAGTTCCATGACTTGTGTTGTGTTACTAGAGGAGGCCGAATGCACGCGTTATAGCTCACGCAGGCTGGCGTGAGGAGGGAAGGACTATACAGACGTGAGGTCTGGAACATGATAAGGAATTAGAATTCAAAAAGCGGACGTAGTTAGTTTGATACTTAACTTTAATCCATTAATGATGAACGTCGCACTTGGCGGTACTTGATTCACAATATTATCTGTTCAAAATTCATTCTAATTACTGAATATGGCGCCTTACTATGTCGTAGCAAATGACGTAGCTGAAGGCTATGTTAAACTGTCGTCTCTGCGAATGAGAGCGTATGTAGACAGTGAATCATCGCTAGCAAAGTCAGCTGTACAACTGGGGCGAGTGCTAGGGAGTCTCTCTAGACTAGACCTGCCGTGTGGCGGCGCTCGGTCTGTAATCACTGATAGTGGCGACACGCGGGTCCGACGTATACTAACGGACCGCGGCCGACTTAAAGGCTACCAGCTAGCAAGTGTGGTGTCTGGCGGTGACACCACAACTTGCACTTTGTCGATCAATACAGAGATAGTTAATGCTCTTTGTGGATGACGCTGGAATTGTCGTCCGATAATGTCCAATATGTGATCAATTGGAGACAGATGAAGGTAACATGTTGTGACCCTCTGTGTAGTATGTTGGGTTCTAACAACACTGTGTGGGCGAGTGGTATCCGGTTGAAAAACAAGCCCCCGGATGCTGTTCATGAATGGCAGCACAGCAGGTCCAGTCACCGAACTGACGTAAAAATTTGCAGGTAGGGTACGTGAGATAACTAAGAGAGTGCTCCTGCTGTCATACGAAAACGCATAACATACCATACCTCCATGTGTGTGTCCAGTGCGTCTAGCATGCAGACACTTGCCGCGTTTCAAGGCTCTGACGTTGTCTATACTGACGGTTCGATGGATGCTGGTCGTGTCGGTTATGCTCTTACTCCAGGGGATCATTATGAACAACACTCATTGCCGGCTGGCTGCAGTGTTTTCACTGCCGAGCTGGTCGCCATCTCTCGCGTCGTAGAGTATCTCCGCTCCTGCTCAGGTGAGTCCTTCGTTATCTGTAGTGGCTCCCAGAGCGGCTTACGAGCTATCGACCAGTGTTTCCCTAGCTCTCGTCTGGTGCTGGCTATCCAGGAGTCCCTCCATACTCTTGCCCGTTGCGTCCGCTCTGTGGTCTTTGTGTGGACCCCGGGTCTTGTAGGCATCCCGGGAAATGAACGTGTTGACACGCTGGCCAAACAGGCCGGTGTACCAGCCTTGGAGATTGGCCTTTCTGAGAGTGACTTCAGGTGAAGAATGGCGCGCCAAACTTCGAGCCATCAAGGACGCTACCAGTGCGTGGTGCTCCTCCTTGCGAGTCTCTCTCAAGGACTCTTGTCCTCTGCTGGCTGCACATTGGCCACACCTGGATGACGTACAGTTATTTATTGCGCCGAGAGGACCCACCTTTATATCGCTGCTGGTCAGCTCTGACTGCCCGCTTTTAACTCCGCTCAGGCAGACGTGTGCGCTGCCTGATACGCTTCCTGCACTGTATCAGACGACGTTGCGATGGCAGGGGGTTTTTTATCGCTTGCTCTAAGTGTTTATCTTTTTTGTGTAGAGTCTGGCCTTTGGCCTACGATTTTAGACTAGGGTTTTTAGTGTGTTTCTTGGTGGTTGGTTTTTGCTGTTTTTATATGCCGGCCGGGGTGGCCGTGTGGTTCTAGGCGCTACAGTCTAGAACCGCGCGACCGCTACGGTCGCAGGTTCGAATCCTGCCTCGGGCATGGATGTGTGTGATGTCCTTAGGTTAGTTAGGTTTAAGTAGTTCTAAGGTCTAGGGGACTCATGCCCTCAGAAGTTATGTCCCATAGTGCTCAGAGCCATTTAAATCATTTTTGTTTTGGTTTCTATGGTCGGCCAACCACTGTTACACTCGACGTGATTTTTAATTCCTTTTGTCTAGTCTCTGTCTGTGGCTCTCTTGTCCTGTGTCGTCTCTTGTCATCTCCATTGTTTGTTTTTATTCATTGTGGGTGTTTAAAGTTCATGGAAAAAGGTACCGATTGCCCTAGTAGTCTGGTCCCTTCAATGCCACACACCAACCAACCAACCAACCAACCAACCAACCAACCAACCAAGCACGCAGACAGGTTAGTTGAAGGACGTGCATTTGGTCGGAGCTGTCCTTGAAGTAACAGATTTGTTAGTGTAGATCATCATCGTCCTTTGGAGCCCGGTCTTCTTGCGACTGCACATTTTCGTGATCACTCCTGCCAACAATCACGTACCGTGGCTACATTCCTGACAAGTCTTCCTGCAGCATTGCAGAAGGAACAACAACTCAGCACGTCCACTCTCAAAGATAACTGATGCTCACAATCGTAGAGCATGTATTTAAGGAAAACCTGATCTGGATCCTCACAGTGAAGCCAACCGCTCCACTCTTATGCCACCGGAGAGAAATACATCGTTTTTCCTTTACTTCGCATGACTGCTCCTAGGTTTTGCGACTCTCTTTCCGTCAGTTTACATCATCCGAAAACTCTAGACTGAGAGTTTGTCAACATCAATAATTAACGAGGAGAGAATGTTCAAAGTCAGGCGTAGCTTGTGCGGGATTATGTTTTAAATTCGATACTTGTTTCCTCGTCGATTTTGGTGTTCCTTCCGTAATTTCAGGAACATGTTATTGTTTTATGTATGCCATACACTCAGTAATTGTGTGAGTAGTAGTCGGAGTCCGTTTCTCCCCAAAATGAACAGCGCCACATCGACGCAGCACGCAAGTGCCTCGATTCTCGCGCAGTTAAGGCATGACGAGGCATGGCACGTAATCGCACCTCTGTAGGCGAGGCCACTGTTTGACGGTGAACATGGTTCAACTCTTCTGGACTAAAATCAGTTCTTGATAATGGTTGCTAGATAGGCATTTACACAGGATGAAATATTAAAAACCCTCACACGGAACGTCTTAGAAAATACACTTACGAAAAAGAAAATCACAGCGCCAAGAAGAAATTGTGAGCCATAAGAGAAATTTGGTAGGTGTGTTTCTAAAAGATTACGTCTGTGCTAGTTTCGCACCAGTCGCATAAAAGTGGCGCTAGCAGCGCCGCTATGAGAATGCAAATCAGGTTCGATAAACGCTGTAACGGTCGTAAGCGTTCGCTCCTTTTGAGATTGGGCGTGGTGAGTCAGTCAACAATGCCATCAAGGCAACACAGACGTCATTGTCTATACGAGGCCACGTAAATGGGCTACGAGAAGCTGTATGTTCCTTCTGAGATACTGCAGAAAACTTGGCAGGAATGTAGCCGCTGTACATGACTGCCGTCAACGGTGATTACGGGACTGTACGGTCGTAAGAAGACTGGCACCGGACGGCCATGTCCTACTACGGAGAGGAAAGACCTTCGTGTTCGGCGTTATGGCTCTGGAGTATCGTGCTGCATCCTTAACGGTTCCTACGTGACTTTCTGACTCAGGATCAACGGAAGAGAACTTTGTGTTGCGTATGGTTCAAATGGCTCTAAGCACTATGGGACTTGAAATCTGAGGTCATCAGCCACCTAGACGTAGAACTACTTAAAGCTAAGGACATATCAGGCACATCCATGCCCGAGGCAGGATTCGAAACTGCGACCGTAGCAGCAGCGTGTCACGTATGATTACGTCGAATCTTGTCCCTCATTTGAAAAGATCATCCTTTTGATATCATTTTTAACTATTACATGTCCAGCCTCCAAGACACGATTTCATGATTTTGTTATATCTCATACCTGTAATTCGAAACGTGACTATATTTGAGTTAGTCTGCTCTGAATCCGCTACGGCAAATTACATATCGTCATACATCACTAAAAGTAGTTTACAATAATGGGTAATAATAGCATCGTTTAAATATTTATCACGTGTTTCTCTTTTGGTACTGTACTATAGATTGTAATTTAGGTATAAGTCGTGGAAGAAAATTCAGAATATAATATTGTGTTGTTGAGGCTCTTGAACTTCGCGCAGAGGTTTTTGTTAACATCGGCTGCTGAACTTACTTGTTGTAGTGTGTCTACATCTGTGTGCGACTCAATTTTCAGTTGTTCCTTAAGAAGGATACATTTAGTTTACGCGCATAATATCTGGCTGGTGCTTGCATGTCCACGTCTCAATACACTCTTTAACGTCAGACGCAGTTGCTCTACAATTTCCTTGGATATCTTCCAAAAAATTCCTTTCCCTTGCTATTAAGGTATTATCAAACAATTAGTTGCATATGTGAGGTTCTCTATCAAGACATTTGTAAACTGATAATGCCATGAAGTGGTGATGACTAAATAATTACTAAGTAACTAAGGTATTCTGTTCTTCAAATGACCATGTACTGCTTGGTTCGAGCATTTTCTTCCTGCTTCTTTAGTATGCGAAAATACTTTTGATTTTCTGGTTACTTGAGGAATTTCTTACATTCTCCATGTTTGCATTAAAACTACATCTTCCTCGGAAAGGTCTATACTAGACTTAATTATTTATGTGTTGGGAACGTCAGTTCTACACACGTTACACATTGTTACTGAATTAGATTATTCCTCCGTATAATCAGCAAAATGTATTCAAAATACAAGACATAACTATTCCACAGTGTTTGAGGGTTGCTTGCAGATGTCACACGACTTCTTACACACTACGTTTAACCTATCTTACCGGTGACGGAATTAGTTTGAATCTCAAGTACATGGCGTCATATTATGAAAATCTTACATACTTCATCTTCTGTCGAATCACATTTTCGATTTATATCACGTCTTGAAGTGTGACAGAAAGACGCTAAGTTAGACATTTCAGTATGTGAGAAATATAATTCACCAGCTCACAGAATAGTTACTCTTTTAGAATACTTAAGAAATAGTTGATTACTACACAAGAAAACCATTTTAAAAGCCGGCCGAAGTGGCCGAGCGGTTCTAGGCACTACAGTCTGGAACCGCGTGACCGCTACGGTCGCAGGTTCGAATCCTGCCTCGGGCATGGCTGTGTGTGATGTCCTTAGGTTAGTTAAGTTTAAGTGGTTCTAAGTTCTAGGGGACTGATGACCTCAGAAGTTAAGTCCCATAGTGCTCAGAGCCATTTGAACCATTTGAAAATAGCGGATCTAAGGAGCTACAATTACTAATTCCTATACACAGTTACGATTTTCCTGTCTTTAATGGTCATAGTAATATAGAATGCAGATTAAAATTTATTTTGAAAACAGACAAAAGCGGAGGAGAATCTCGTAACCAAAAAAACTCGTTTCGCTGTGTGTGGAGCTAAGGACCGGCAGACTACAAGCCACTGAGATCTCCCAGGTCCACCGGCTCGTCGCAGAAAGTCCAGGAATCAATTTAGTCGAGGCTGGGTCCAAGGTAACGTGCACAAATCCAAATGTGTGTGAAATCTTATGGGACTTAACTGCTAAGGTCATCAGTCCCTAGGCTTACACACTACTTAACCTAAATTATCCTAAGGACAAACACACACACCCATGCCCGAGGGAGGACTTGAACCTCCACCGGGACCAGCCGCACAGTCCATGACTGCAGCACCTGAGACCGCTCGGCTAATCCCGCGCGGCGTAACGTGCCGCCGCTGCTCTACCGGTCTAGCCAGCAGCTGCGCCAACACCACAGGGCTCCACACGCTTGAAGCCTGAAACCCCGTCTACAGCCGACGAGGTGTGATCGTCCGTGGGTTGCTCTGGACCGACAGCACTGTCTCTGCAAAACGAGTCGCCAGGAAGCACAGGCTTCCACCTCACGCACGACACATAAATAAACAGTACATCGCTCCGAGAGGCTAGTCAGTCAGATGAAAACTATATGGGAAATGGTCAAAGTTCAGGCGTCAGTACACAAAATTCCATAACAATTAAAGTAAATGACAGTTCACATGTTGTAAGTACTTTCTAATATTACTTCCTAAACGTAGGAGCTAATATAGGATTAAATGGTTCACTGAAGAAGGAAGAGAATATAGTAGAAACTTTTATCCCTCAAAACTTCAAGCAACTAGAAGTACCACCAACACCCTACACTGAAATCAATACAATTACAAAAATCCTAAGAAACAAAAGTTCATATATGATTGATGGAACGTCAAACAAAATTATGAAATGTTGTTCTACCTCAATAAGTAATAGCGAATATGTGCAATGCATCGCTGGCACAGGAAATTTTTCCAGACATGTTAAAATATGTAATTGCTGAACCATTTCATAAGAAAGGTGACAAGACACACTTAAACAATTATTATCCAGTTTACTTACAACTATATTTCTTCCAAAATACAGGAAAAATAAATGTAGTCAAAAGTAGTCGCGCTCTCAAGTGGAAACTATTTACTTCGAACATCAGAGTTCGGATTCCAGGAGGACTCGTGGACTGAGAACGCTGTTTATAGATTCACTCATTAAATAGTACAAGACGTAATAATATATCGCCAGTTTGTAGGGTTCGTGATCTTTATAAGGCCTTAACTTTGTAAAACCTGTTACTCACTTAGAGAAACTCAAGTTTTATGGAACTGATGGCTTTACACACAGTTAGCTTGAATCATTCTCAACAAGAAGAATGCAATAGGTGGTGTTGAATAATTCAATGTCGGAGAGGTAGAAAATTTGAGTGACTTGGCGAAAGTCATATAGTGAGGATCCACTTATGGATCATCTCCCATTCCTTATACTTAAGTGACAGAAGTCATGGGATAGCGACGTGCACATATATTTGTACAGATGGCGACAGTATCGCGTACGCAAGATGTAAAAGGGCAATGCATTGGCGGAGCAGCCATCTGAACTCAATTGATTCATATGAAAACGTTTCCGACGTGATTATGGCCACACGACGATAATTAAGACTACTAACTCGAAATGGTAGATGGAGCTGTCAGCATGGGAGAAATTTCGGAAACTGTTAGGCAATTAAATATTCCAAGATCCACATTGTTAAGACTGTGCCTAGAATACCAAAATCAGGCATTATCTCTTAAAACGGACAACGTAGTGGCCAATGTCCTTCACTAAACAATAGAGAGCACAGCGTTAGCACAGATTTGTCAGTGCTGACAGGCTTGAAACACTCCCTGAAACAGAAGCAGAAAGCAACGCGGGACGTACGATGAACGTATCCGCTAGGAAAGTGTAGCGAAATTTGGCGTTAATGGGCAATGGCAGCAGACAACCGATGCTAACAGAACGACATCGCCTGCAGCGCCTCTCCTGGGCTCCTGATCATGTGGGTTGGACTGCAGATCACTGGAAATGGTGGCCTGGTCAGATGAGTCTAGATTTCAGTTGTTAAGAGCTGATGGTAGGGTTCGGAGTGTGGGGCAGACTTCACGAAGCCATGGACTCAGGTTGTCAACATGGCGCTGTCAAACATGTCGGCCGCTGCATAATGGTGTGAGCTGTGTTCACATGGAATGGACTGGATCCTCTGCTCCAACTGAGCCGATAATTGACTGAAAATAGTCATGTTCGGCTACTTGGAGGCCATTTGCAGCCGTTCATGGACTTCATGTACCCAGACGTGGCACCAGGCCACAACTGTTTGCGATTGGTTTGAATGACATTTTGGACAATTCGAGAGAATGATGTGGCACCCAAATCGTCCGACGTGAATGCCATTGAACATTTATGGGACGTAATCTAGAGGTCAGTTTGTGCACAAAATCCGGCACCGGCGACACTTTCTCAATCACGGACGGCTACAGAGGCAGAATGGGTGAACATTTCTGCAGGGGACTCCCGATGATTTGTTGAGTCCATGACACACACACAGTTGCTGCACTACTACGAGCAAAAGTAGGTCCAACACGATGTTAAGAGGTATCCCATTACTTTTGTCACCTCAGTGTATGTTCTCCAGTATTTGTCAGTAGTAATGACTAGAATGCAGACAGTCCAGGACCTACAAAACGCTGCAACCGTTTGCTGATATCCATCCCCAAACTGTGACAGAATTTAGGCTACGCCATTGCCTTTAATAGAGATATTTGCTGTCGAATCTCGCTCCTCTAGTCGATATACATGGAGAAAACTATTTGGTGCAGTAGAAACACCTTCTCATCTGCAAATATAAAGTACTTCCAGTTAGAAAGCGGTTTTCTCCGGTACGCCAGTGTGAAGTTCAATCGCACAGACTTATACTGATCTTTCAACGTTTCCTCAATCGCCGAATTTCTTCCATACTTACCAGTCTCATAGACTGCGACGTATGGTCGAGCCGCTCACACTTAGCTGAAGGATGTTTCTTACTTCAGTGCTTGCCCTGTAAGGGTCTTCATCAATACAGTGGACTACAGGTACTATCGTCTTGATCCTAAGTGGTTGGCCTTGAACGTACAGGGTGAAGACAACGGTTGACGTGGTCTTCATACGCCATCACCTTTACCCGCAGATGAATCTTACATTTGCTGCATCCTAAGGCACGGGAAATAACGCCGACGCCGTGTCCATCTTCAAAAGGCGCATGACTGCGGCCTTTACAAAATTTCGTAAGCTGTGACGTACTGCGAGTAAGAATCTGTTGACAAGGCAAGGAGAACCGACGTGAGATTAAATGTGGAGAGCTCCTCCTTCGTCTCAGGTGACAAATTCATTTTCCGCTACCTGCTTTGAAAAGATTTCACACGGAAGTTCCCAGTAAGTATTGTGCCCTCGAAGTCTTTCGCCACGGCATACATGAATAAAACGTTCTCGATTTTTCACCCGTGTCAATTCGAATAAAATACTGGAGCTTTCGATGGCCGTCTCGGCCATCGTCGTCAGGAGTTCACCAACTGCCGGAGCTGCTACTGTTTCTCGCTTATACAGGGTGTTACAAAAAGGTACGGCCAAACTTTTAGGAAACATTCCTCACACACAAAGAAACAAAATATATTATGTTTACATGTGTCCGGAAACGTTTACTTTCCATGTTAGAGCTCATTTTATTACTTCTCTTCAAATGACATTAATCATGGAATGGAAACACACAGCAACAGAACGTAGCAGCCTGACTTCAAACACTTTGTTACAGGAAATGTTCAAAATGTCCTCCGTTAGCGAGGATACATGCATCCACCCTCCGTCGCATGGAATCCCTGATGCGCTAATGCAGCCCTGGAGAATGGCGTATCGTATCACAGCCGTCCACAATAAGAGCACGAAGAGTCTCTACATTTGGTACCGGGGTTGCATAGACAAGAGCTTTCAAATGCCCCCATAAATGAAAGTCAAGAGGGTTTAGGTCAGGAGAGCGTGGAGGCCACGGAACTGGTCTGTCTCTACCAATCCATCGGTCACAGAATCTGTTGTTGAGAAGCGTACGAACACTTCGACTGAAATGTGCAGGAGCTCCATCGTGCATGAACCACATGTTGTGTCGTACTTGTAAAGGCACATGTTCTAGCAGCACAAGTAGAGTATCCCGTATGAAATCATGATAACGTGCTCCATTGACGCGTAGATGGAAGAACGAAACCAAAATGAGCTCTAACATAGAAATCAAGCGTTTCCGGACACCTGTCCACATAACATCTTTTCTTTATTTGTGTGTGAGGAATGTTTCCTGAAAGTTTGGCCGTACCTTTTTGTAACTCCCTGTATAGGCATGATATCATCAGCAGCCAATCAGATAAATCCCATGTGGCGAGCGCGCGTAAGAGCGAAGAAAGACTACTCTGACGTGACGTGGAAACACGTGGGCTCAAGTCATAACGCGCGTGATATAAAAATCCAACACAGGGTTCTCTGAGCTTATGTTTATATTGAGCTGAAGTGACGTGGGAATGCGTTGGATGATGCAATCTGACGCTACACGCCTTATGATGCGTGGGAAGAATATCTAAAGTTCTAGTTTTTCGTCAGCCGTGGGAAGGCGTCAGAATTGTGAAGTGGTTTCTCCTCTACCGTTTGCAGTTATTATTCGAAGATGGAGGAGATGTTGATTGAATACGTTCGGTCAAATCCGGTGCTGTATGACCCTACAAACCGGGAATATCGTAACCAGCATTCAAGGAAAGAGGCTTGGGTCAAAATAGGAGAAAAAACTGGTCATTACAGGTTAGTGAAAACAGTTACTTTTCCATATTTTTATTAGTTTTTCTTTTTTACAATTTATAATAGTTCAATAGGTGTAATATTTTATATTGATAGGAAAAAAGTATCAATCCATAACACGTAAAACCAGATACGAATATAACAGATATCTATTATATAAATTGTATTATATGCATTGTAATTAAAAATAACACCCAATTGAACTTAAAACGGTCGCTTATAACGAACGCTCGTATTAAGTAAATAATACTGGACCTGTCATGGAGCAACTCTACCCTTTTAAATGGAGTGCCACTGCCAAGGACAACTTGCTGAACCATAATCAGAAACGAAGTACTTTTTGAACTTATTTCTGGTGATGGCCGCTTCTCTCACGAAATTTTTACGAATGGGTTCGATGTTGGCTACACCATGAATTTGTTCACTTTCCATTCTGATTTGTTCCTCGAAAGGGGATATATTTGTTGATTTATTCCGAAGTATGTTGTGTAGACAGGTGGTAGCTAAAACTATTAGATCGGCAGTTCCTGGTTTAGTTTCAATAGGCTTTAGAAATATTCTCCAGCGCCCGGCTAGAATTCCAAACGCATTTTCTAGAGTCCGTCGAGCTCTTGAATGACTGTAGTTGTAAACCTTCTCTTCGTCACTTGTAATGGCTGCTTTGCTGTATGGGCGCATCAAATAGGTTTTAAGAGAGAAGGCTTCATCTGCAATAATTCATACGGAATCTCCATTGCTGATAGTAGCTCTTTGTCTTTTGAAACGACGTATTTGTTGCTTTCAAATCTTTTCCCCATCTCAGATCGCTCAAAAGTTCCACCATCGCTACTTTTGCCGTAAGCTCCAACATCAACAAGCGTTAATCTGTAATTTGCATCTACCAAAGCCAATAAAACAATGAAATATATTCCTTGGTAGTTATAGTACAATGAACCAGCACCAACTGGACATCGGATTTGAACATGCTTGCCGTCCAAAGCTACTATGCAGTGTGGATAATTCCACTTCTCATCATAATCCTTGGCCATCTGTTCCCATTCATTTTTGTTTAGTTCTGGCATGTAAATCGGTCGTAGAGTTTTCCAAATTACCTCATAACAATCTTTAACTATTTCTCCAATAGTTGAAAATTCCATTCGAAAAGAAAAACCCAATGTTCTGTAAGAATTACCAGTTGCCAAGTACCTGTGAACAGTGAAAAAAAGCCCACTTATTGAATAATTATTCTTCACGTTGTCCTTTGGCAACTGAGCGACCTTTGACTTTGAGCGCCTAAGGAGAATAAATGAATAACTAATAGATAACTATGGTGCGTTTAAAATTACTTGGGACTTTTGACAGTTCGATACGGAGCGAGTGGAGGGGAGTGTTGCTGCCAACGCGTGCCAGCAGGCGACGATATCGCCACGACTAAAAGGGAGCCGGCCGCCAGGTAAACATTCTTTAGTGGTAGAGAAACGACAATAATGAACAGAGAACGTTCTTTGGCGGCAAAGAAACAATTGCGGTAGTGTTTACCTACGGCCTGGCGACAGGAATACCTTACAGGCCGACACCGGTGGTGGCTCGGGGGGAAAGCCTGGCTTGCCATTGGTGTTGCCTGGGTAACGGAGTCACGTCACCTCCGGCAAGCCAAACGTCAAAATTCGCAACTAATTCTAAACGCACTATAAAGTCTAGCCTAAAATTCTAAACTAATTTCTCTGTTCTAGGTAATGAATGTAAAGACAACTGGAATAAACTGTGGAATGCGTACATCCAGGCTAAGCACCGTAGAGCCACAAAATCAGGTCAGGCAGCAAAGAGTTTGAGAAAGTGGAAATTTGAGGATGAAATGGCTTTTTTGAATCCAACTCTCGTGGCAAGGAAAACTTGAGCAAATGCGGAAGACAGCCACAAAATTATGATGGAACACGAGAAGAAACTGGCGTATATCCGATTGAGGAAACACTCACAAGTGGCCTCGTCAGAAAGTTCCCAATCCAATCCACCAAGAAACGATCTACTGAAAAGTGCAGTCCCTACAATGGTAGAGGCCATCGACAATCCCACTGCTACTGTATCAGATTCTCCAACAACTTTTACTCAACCTTCAGCGAAGACCTGTAAGGCTTTATGTTGGAAAAAAAAAAAAACGTTTGTCGTCATCCGTACAAGAAATGGTTAAATTAATGGAAGACAACCAACGCTTGCGCTCCAAAGTACTTCTTCAAAGTGCCCACGCTACATTAAGTGACAACGTGGACGATGAATGCGAACTTTTTTTCCTCAGCATGGCGAAAAATGTGAAAAAATTGCGTCCTGATGAGCAAATTAGAGTAAAGATGGAAGTGAGCAACATTGTTTTGGGGGCAGCGTTGCAAGCAGCACGTGGGAGCTCATGTCAGGTGAACCCTGGTTACCACAATACTCTTAATACAAATCCATCATCATTCTATCAATCCTCCTCAACACCATCTCCACAACCATCTGAACACAGCTTGGACTGCTCAACGGACTCAACGTTGTCCTACACTTGGCAAGAGAAACAGCAAGACAACTTTTCTAATTTGTAATTCTTTCTGATGTATAATAAAACGCACTTTGTGAAAAGAAAATCAATAAAAATTCCAAAATGTCTCTGTGATAATTTTTTTCCCCTCCCAGATATATAATACGATAAAGTATTAGGACTTACCTCAAGCAAACTGCAAGTCGTATCTCCGCCGGAATGCTTTCCCTGAGTTGAGTGGAGCGTTTTTCTAATATCGGACCAACAAAGCTCAGGAGATGGTAGAATTCAGTTTTTGTCATTCTGTAATACCACTTAAACCGCTCTTCGTCTTCTATTAATTAGTTGAGGCATTAAATTTTGGAACTCCCAGAATTCGTCTCGCCCCATATTGATAGGATGCACCCATTCTCTAGACGAGCAAATGGATGCAATACACAGAGGAGTCATTTCTTCTTCTTCTTCTTCCAGCATGTCAAAAACACGCAGTGCATTCATGGTTGCAGGTTCAAAACAAACTGTCGGAAAATACAATGCAGACGAAGTAGTTGTTTCATGCTGCTATAAGTCAGGCCAATGTGAACACAGCTTCATGTCTGACGTGGTCCCACGCTGCCTGACGTGACGTGGTCTGTGTTGACCCTAAGTCTCCCCGGTCAGCTAGCGGAGCTATTGCCCGTGGCAGCATCGGTGACGTCAGGTGACGTCAGGTAGCGCCAGGGACCGGCGCCACGTTTGGAACTGCCGTTCCCGCGGCGCGCATCTGTCTCTGCCTTCTTTCGATGTCCAACGCCCGTTCCCATGCCCTGCTGAGTGTGTATCCCTGGTCTCTGTTGAAATTATTGTTGTATAAACGAATCTCGGCCGCTTCCTTTATAACGGAGTCCCAATATGTAGACGCATGAGCCAACACTTTTGTATTTTCGAACTGTATTTTATGTCCGTTTTCTAGGCAATGCTCCGCTATGACCGACTTGTCAAGCTCCCTTTGTTTTATATGGCGCTTGCGCTCAGTAAAACGCTCCGCAACCCTGCGATTTTTTTGTTCAATATACATGCTACCACATTTACAATGTACACCATACACACTGGACAATGTCATCTTTAACAGGGCGCAACATATCTCGTATCTTGCGGGTGGGCCGGAACACTTGTCTTAGCCCATGTTTCTGCAACAGGCGTCCTAACTTACTGCTAGTTGCTCCACAGTATGGCAGAAATACAGTCCGTTTGGCCTCTTCTACTGATTCACCAAGCGTCTTTCCTCAGCGGCCCTTGAAACCGTTTGCGATGTTTCTTTTGCTGTATCCATTTTCCCCCAAAACACGTTTTAAGTTCTGCAATTCAGACTGTACGTGGTCGTCGTCAGAGATAATCTTGGCTCTATAAACCAACGTGTTCCGAGCAGCTTTCT
The DNA here is from genome assembly GCF_021461395.2 of Schistocerca americana. NCBI lineage: Eukaryota > Metazoa > Arthropoda > Insecta > Orthoptera > Acrididae > Schistocerca > Schistocerca americana. The sequence continues at coordinate 155,396,267 of NC_060119.1, read as the reverse complement.
TGTGTGCAGGGTGGTGGAAACTACTGGCGTTCAAATACCGATCAGTGTATGTTGGTTTCCGGTACACTGAATGACCAAGCTGGCCTCCTGCCTTCCGCTCAACCAAAACATCCAAGAATGGTAGCTACCCGTGCTTCTCCATCTCGACAGTAAATTTAATGTTGGGATGGACACCACTCATATGATCGACGAACTGCTGTAGTGCATCTTCATCATGAGGCCATATCAGAAAGGTGTCATCAACGTATCGTAGAAAGCCAGGAGGCCGTATGTCGCAGTTTGCAGAGCCTGCGCCTCAAAGTGCTCCGTGAAGAAATTTGCGATTGCTGGAGGCAGTGGTGACCCCGTGGCTGTGCCTTTTGTCATCTCATAATATTTATCGCAGTACAAAAAGTACGTTGTCGTTAGAACGTGACGGAACAACTTAATGATTCCAGATGGAAAATGTTGGGCCAAAAGATCCATTTTATCTTGAATTGGCGCCCTCGTAAAAAGCGACACAACGTCCAGGCTAACCATTAGATCGTTTGGGCCTATCTTCATTCTCTTGAGTGTCTCAACAAATTTCTTCGTGTTGACAACATGATGTTCGCAGAGTCCCAATTCTGGTGCTAATAATCCTGCCAGATGTTTAGCAAGTCTATAGGTGGGCGAACTGATCGCACCAACGATGGGCCTCAGAGGAACACTTTGCTTGTGTATCTTCCCCGTAAGGATTATTTCGAATATCGTGGAAATGTATATTGTCTCTAAACACGTGTTGATAATGACATCGTTTTCAGAGGTTAAAAGTAATATATATATATATATATATATATATATATATATATATATATATATATATATACGAGTATATGTATATATAGTGGTCCACGTCATGTTTCTCCGGCTCTGGTATGTTTTTGGTCCAGTTTGGTACTTCACAAGTAACACCATTCCGGTAGATGACATCACGCTGCAGAAGGTTAGCATACTGGGTGAGGGTGTAAGTTTGTAACCTGTCATTACAGGGCTGGAATCCTGTCATTTCGACAAGTTCTGATTCGCTGTTACCAAGTAATTATTGGTTTAGGACGACCAGCCTGTTGTAGCATTCAAAGTGTTCAGTGATTTATACATTTGTGTAGAGTACATGGCTTACAGTGCTCGCTGGAGGTAGGCAAGGACAGTCTCCACTAGCTTCCGTATTATAAATAAGTCTCTGTTAGAGGATGAACTCAGCCTTCGGTTGATAAAAGATTTGTATTTTTAGCGGTACCGTATCCTTAGGTTGGTTGGTGTGAGGGATAAAGGGACCAAACTACAGGGACATCAGTCCCTGTATCCTTAGGTGTTAAACTGGGTGTCCACTAACGATTTCCGCAGTTACAGGAACTCAACTTGTGTCACCTATGTACCTGCACAATGAGCTTACTTATTCTGGAAATTTGTGAACGATCTTGGTTAAGACGTCTTAAGAGGAAACTAAATTCCTTCATCCAAGACAACGTTATAAGAAATCTTCTTAATGTGCTAAATAGCGTTTTGGGAATCGATTACAGGCCGCCTTTTGTCGCAAATCGCTGGATCCACGGGAAAAAACTGACTGAAAGAGGAAAACAAAAAGCTTCAGAATGAAAGGAGGAACGAAATCAAACAACGCTTGTTCTAAAGCCGTATAATTTTATTTCAGTGGTTATAAAATCAAATTATATGAAAAAAAATTTGGCAATACGAGGAGACTGCTGGTATCAGTATGATGTTGCACCAACTGGACCTGAATTGACGCAATGTGATTTTACATAAGGAATATACAGAGGTGGAAGCCACGGTATTTCTAAACTGTGCCGTCAGTATGCACTGCTTGCATACGAAATAAATTTTACAGTGTAGTTATGGAGCCCAATAAGTCAGCTGCGTTTTTTTCGGTGAGAAAGAACACCAGCAAACAGTTTTCACGACAACAGATTACTGAAACCGGTTTTCCACAGAGTTAGAATTTCTGTTTTATGACTAAGTACAAGACTACTGAGACGGATGTGAATTTTACAACTGTGCAATATTTTCCTACCTTGTTTAAGTGAATACTAACCTCAAACTATTTCCATGGATATAAGAACTTGGACCTGGTAAAATGTACATGTTGGGTTTATTCCAATGAAAGCAGTTGAACTTCTGAAATATTTTCATCCTTTTACCCATTGAAATACATGACGGTGACCTTATTGTCTGGAAATAATGACTGTGACACTTAAAGACATGAATATTCTCCGTCATTTGAATTGACTTTTACCTCCAGGTTTAGCAGTTTACAATCACAGTTGCTAAGCAGAAGTAAAGGGATTAATGCAACGTGATTTCTGGTGTTAAGTAACACCTTTATCAGTTAACTTATTTTTAATGTAACCAGCGAAAAACTGCAGATGTCCCATGTTAACTTGAAGAGTATTCCCTAGACAATGAAAGAACTAAACAGTTACCTGTTTTTGGGAAATGAACAAAAACCATTGAACGCTTCCTTCAAGCAGACGTGTAGCGGCAGTGAAATAAAGAAGATTAATGGAATAATGACAGTAATGAATGAATTATCTGGTAACTTTATACTCTGCAGTGGTATTTCTCGAACTAAGAAATTTGTTGAAGCATTGGCTATGACGTATACAAGCATCTTTAAATTCCACTGGTACAACTTCCGTTTCAGAAGCTTCCTGATAATTATCCAGTTTCCAGAGCCGGATTTTTTTCGCCGTGTCAGATTTGTAAACTAAGTACGTCTTCCACCACAACACAATCATGAGACTGCCAACTGTCGGATACAGCGGTCTGGAGGAATAGTTTGATAGATAAACTTCTTTAAAGCGTCCATTTTCAACAGGCACGAACAGATTTACTTCACATCTGGCAACATCAGGTGAAGGACGTGAGACTGCACCCTAGCTCAGCATCAGTGTTAACCAATTTTTGCCCCGTATTCGCACAGGGTAGTTTTTAATTATTTATTTATATCGATACATATGTTGGTTATTAAAATGTGAATTTCTCAAGTCTTAAGTTCATTGTTAGTGCTCTGGACTGAAAGTCTGTGGCGTCTGATGGTTATCGAATGTTCGCGAAGTTGGCAGTCATTTTAGTTCGCAACATGCTCCCCAAGAAGTAAGTATTCTACTGTAACAAATTTTGTTTCTTTATTTGTTTTTGTTATTCTTAATATCTTCGGTATGTAAGAATCTGTTTCATAAGAAATTTATTATAACTATCTTTATTTGTTAGCATGTATTATCAATATTTGCTTGTTCCCAAACGGAAACACCAGGTACAATGGTAATTTGTTAGTCAAAAAAATCACAAATTGTCCTATATATGGTCTGTCACTGCTGCTGAAATTCCAGCCATTTTGAAGGAAGATGAAGGCATTTCAGAGTAAACATACACATTGATCCTTCTAACGATAGGTGGAAGACAGAAGAAGCCAGTGGGGATGATGACACATGCGGTACTGTTGACAGTTTTTCTGGTCGACAACTTTCAGCAGTAGCTGCGCAAAAGTTATCAGACGGGACAGAACAGAGTATATGAGCAGAACTGGTTCCCCTGACTCAGAACCTCATTCTAATAAACATGAAAATAATAACAAACGAAGCCCAGGGGATCACTCATCTTCTTATGAGTGGGAGAAAGATGTCCTTACTCGTAATCTTGATCAGTTTACTCCACTGCAAGGAAAAGCTATCCCCTCTAATCCTGTTAAATACTCTTAATATTAATTTTTTTTTTATTTTTTCCTTTTTCTTGACGATGGTGCACTGAATCACCTTCGAGATATTTTTACTCTATATGATTCCCAGAAGGGTGACCACAGTTTCGAAATTTCATGTCACGAACTGATAAGTTTCTCGAAAATTTTGATTCTATGAGGATATCTAACCATTCCTAGATGGAGACGGAGAGACGTATATTGCATTTGTCAGTTCAGCTATGAGGCGCAACGAATTGGGAACAATAAAACAGTTTGTTCACTGTACTGATAACTCCAAAATACCTTCAGGTGACCGATTTGTTAAATTAACCCTTCTAACTAAACATATGAATGACCGATTTTTGACTCGTGCTCAATTAGGGGAGCATCTATCAGCTGATGAGAGTGTAATACCGTGTTATGGCAGGCACGCAGCATAGCAGTTCCCTAAGGAGTAAGCCTATAAGATTTTCTTTCAAGATGTGGTGCCTCTGCGAGACACTTGTGTGACTTGCACAAGGTTTTTCTTGCAGCGGAAGGGATACTGATTGGCTGAAAAACATTATCTTAAATGAGCATGTGGATCGGAAAATAGTCAGACTTGCCACCATTCCATTCTAAATCAATGTACGACGCTTTTTTTCCTCAATTTACTTCGCCAAAAAACTGAAAGAAAATGTAATTGGGTTCATGGGCACAATAATGAGCAACAGAATACGGAAGAGCCCCACAGATGACCCAAAGAAAATAGCCAAATCCCCTCGCGGTAGCTTCGACTAAAGCATAGAAAAACGTAATGGATTAGTGATAGCTATTTGGAACGACAACCGATCAGTGAATGTTGACCCCATTAGAGCACCCTATAGATGGTGCCAGGCTGAAAAGAAAAAAAAAATAGTTCAACAGCCGAACGTAGTCCAAGCATATAACTGTTCAAAGGACGGCGTGGATCGGTTGGACGAAAACATTTCGCATTATCTGACATCTCTACTATTAAAATAATGATGGTCGACAACATTTATTTTCTATATAGACGTGTTAATACAAAGTTCATGGTAACTTGTAAATCAACCATTCCTAATCGGCCTACGGGATTGCGATATAACTTCTAACATTCTGGGTGGTGTCTGTCTGTTCTAAGTCGTGTCTCCCTACCACTTTCGCGCAACGACGCTCTAAGCGTGTTTTTTAGGGAATTGACTAGTTTGAACCTGGGACATGTTGCTGGTAAGGAGACACCAGACCGCACATGACATGTAAAGTTCAGAAGAGTTCAGTGAGACTAGCGATGATATAACCTAATACTTAATGATTTCAGCGTCAGCTCCACTGCACTCCCTGTAAAAGAATCTTAATACTAACTAAATTTAGTGGAAGGGGTTCGAGGCTTTCCTATTTTTAGTTAGCTGGTAAAATAACATCGAAAAAGCAGTTAAGTTTACCATTGAAAATTTTATTCTACTCACAAAACATTGTTTATAAATTGCGCTAGTGATAAAAGGAAATATTTTAATACAGGATGATAAAAACCAACCGCGTTCAACAAAAATGTGAACGAATATTCCCTGAGTGGGTTTCCAAGTTCTACAATAGATCGTAGGATGACCTATACCATATCACATCTATAATCTAGGTTTGAATTAAGTTTCACAAAAGAGAAAAGTATCAAAATGGTCTACAGTGACCCTCAATTATCTTTAATTACTAACCTAACTTGTAAATTACAGTAGCGGATGTGGCTTCTCAATAACTATATAACAGAAAAATCATCGCGTTTCAGATTTTAACTTACGTAGCACATGTGAATACCATGAGCTTCATTTGGCGATGGACACTAGTATTACGTAAAAGGGGATGTAACAGATGAGACTTCTGCAATTCTGAGTGAAGCCTTATGCACTCAAAAATGCGGCATCATGTGCATTCATTATCTTGTGGGTGTTCGTCAGGGGGTGGTAGGCGGCACAGCTCCATGCTCCTCGCCGTCTCAGAAGCAACTCTCTCCTAACTTCTCCTTACTACAATTTACCGAAGTTGGTTTAAAAAAAACCATCTGGCTGTGTTTCCATCTGACCAATCAGTGTCTCAGTGTTAACCTTAAGCTCCGGCTACAAAAATTCTGTCTATCCAATGAGAAACGTTATACTTTTCGTGGTGGGGCAATGTTTTTAACGTTTGCAACGTAACAGAGACGTGAAAGAGTCTCACGCTAAAACTTGCAGCTGGTGTGGCCGTTTTAGTGGTATCGTATGATCTATACTGTTCTTCTGGAGGGCTCTATCTCTTAACATGCGCTGGGGGTGGTCCTGGTGGTTGGCTGGCGACGTGGGTGTCCGTCCCTTATCGTAGGGCCTTCTAGCTTAACACGGTTCTGCTCTCGGCTTCTGTTCTCGTTTCTTCCCTCGGAACTGCGTCTGTTTCACGGTGGGAAGGTATGACATGCATTTAGGCGTTCTTGTGTTAGTCTGTGGTATTCCATTTGCTCACTCATTGATCGTGTTACTTTGGTTAATTTAATGTCAGGATTTATTTGGAGCTGTGTGACATACTGCCGGATTTGCTTATCATGTCAGGGTTTACATGGAAGTTGTTGGATTCTTGTGTTAGTCTGTGGTATTCCATTTGCTCACTCATTGATCGTGTTACTTTGGTTAATTTAATGTCAGGATTTATTTGGAGCTGTGTGACATACTGCCGGATTTGCTTATCATGTCAGGGTTTACATGGAAGTTGTTGGATATGCCTGACACCTTACATATCACCACCCTTCAAACTTAATTTTTGCACTGAAGTTAGGCAATGATTGAATCATTGTCTAAGTGAGTCAAAAATTATTCCTTTATGTAAATTTTGTTTCCTACTGTTCAGCCACGTTATCCTGGTTCTATGCTAGTTTGCATTACTAATTTATATTTTTATATTCTTCCACATTATTCTCAAAAACATGTTTATATTGACAAGAGAAGGATATTTTTATGCTGTTATAATTATTATTTTTTAATTATTTGCTTTCTTTATTTAAGTGTGAAGTTTGCTTTTTAAGAAGTTTGTTATCGAAAGTGAGGAGTCCTTCACATCGATTTTCTTAGAAATATTGTTTTTCTTATGAATGTAGTAATTAAGTAAAATCAATTCCTAACACATTTTCTAAATATCATGTAAAGGTAAAATGTTTTTGTTTCTAGACACTCATTTCAACATTGTTACACTAACAAACAAGAATAATTTCCAAGAATTGCTTTGATGAAGAAATATACATACACAAGTATTGAGATATTATCCTACCAAATGGTACAAATATTAAAAAAAATGGGAAACATCCAACAATATTATTTTTTATTCTTTGTTTTTATAAGGAGCAAATAAGTAAAATATAGTTATTCTTTTATTTTTATGGGGATAAAATAAGTGGGATATAGTTTTAGTGTTTATTATGCCTTACTTTTGTTCTTTATATACTGTCCATTTCAGAACTAATGACTTATTTTTATTCATAGTCTATTTTTTACTTAAGTCCATAGTCAATGACTGTTATTTTGTAGTTTATTAGCTGTCAGATGTGCTTAACTTATTTAGTTTTGCACACGTTTCTTTTGCACAATTCCTACATCACATAATTTGATTTAACACATTCACACAATCCTATGAAAATTTAAGCATGAGGTTGGCGAATGTTTTTGCACAAAGGTGATGAACTTGAGCGAGATGGATGTGGGCAAGTATTTGATGTACAGCTTTGTTCATCATTCCTTGTTAGCTTTGCAAGTGTGTGTTGCTGTTGTGGAGGTCCCATAATGGAATGGAGCTGTGAGTGCAGAATCTCGTGGTTTACTGGCCTTGTATGCGTGAAAGTCATCGTTACGTGTCGCTGAAAGCGGTTGTTTTTCGTTGTAATACTTCGCAGACGACTAGTTTGCAATAGGATAGGGATTTGGGAAGGTATGACATCTATTCATCACCCATCTTCTATCATGGTCTCAAACTTGTGAATCTTCAACTTCTGTTCTTCCTGCTTTTTCTCTGCTTCTTACTTGCTTCTTGGTTCATCTCTGGGCAGGATATGGAAATATTTATTGATAACTAGTCGTTTTGAAGTTCTCCTCTTAGTAACAGTTTGATAAATTGTTTGGGCGTGTCATTTATACTTTGTGGAAGTTTTCTTCAGTTTCTTGCTTCAGTGTGCTGTTTAATAGCAGTAGTGTGACTTCTACACATATATTTTTTTTTGCCAGTGGTGGCTTACACAAGCAGTCTTCTCATTGGGCCTTTTTTTGCTCGCTCCACTGAGTGGGGGCGTCCCGGGGATTTACGAGCGGTGAAAGTCCGTTGTTTGCTTGTCTGTCCCTGCACCGGTCGCTGTCCTTTCCCTTCTCTCGACGCTTCTGCCTTGTAGGAATCGTGTCTCGCTAATTACATCCTTTTCTTTCTTGATACTTCTCATGTTGCAACTTGTGGGTCGTTGCATCTGGTCCTTGCTGGAGTTTTTACAATGCTTCTTACAAAATGTTTTACTTATATTCATCTAACATATGTCTAGTACCTACATTGTTTTATGCCTTTTCGAAAGGCTTTACAAATTTTGGCGCCCTTTCCATGTTAGAATTCTAAGATATTTTGAGTCTTAACTTCTACAAGAATCCTCAAATTCGTTTTTTTATTTTTGTGTAGTGTCGTGGTGTATAGCATTTTAGTATTTCATGCTGTTAGACTATCTACACTTTATCCCTTCACCTTAATCTATGGTACTATTGGTGTTATTTTTGTTCTTGTCTTTATTGAAACTACATTCTTTTTTCCACCTTCCTCTCTCTTCATTCTTCTTTCTCCTAATTATTTACCAGTAATAAAATTAATCTTCAAACTTTTTGATATGGCTCACATGGTGAAGTCCTAAGGTTTTGCCTGTTTTTGGGTTCATTAGTTCCACAGCATTATCATGAGAAATTCGGCTAATTATGACAGGTCCTTTGTATGTAGCGTAAAACTTATGTATTTTGTGTTTCTGCTTGCTGGAGAGATGGTGTGTTTTTACAGATACTTTCTGGCTGTATTTTGTTTTTCTGTTTGCTGGAGAGATGGTGTGTTTTCACAGATACTTTCTGGCCTACTGAGAATGTTCTTTTAATTGCTGTTCTATCTCCTCTTTCTTTTCTTTTAGTGGGCTGCCTTTCTGATGTTGGAGAGTGCTGTTGCTATGACTTGTTTGTGCTGTCTACGTGGTACAATAGGAAATCTAACATTTTCTCTGGTTATGTTTGGGGTTCAATATTTTTAAGTACAGTAACTGGAGGTAGTAGTGTAGTGCTATGTGGCATTTCATTTATTACTTCTGGAAAATCTTTAAGGTATATATCCCAAGTGTTGTTTCTTTTGCCTGCATATAATCGGCATAAAGTGCCTATGTCCTTCATAGATCGTTCTGCTGGATTTATGCTAGGTTTGTACTTAGATATGTAGATGGGTTTTATTTTGTGTTGTTTTAACGTGTTCTGCCATTGTACTAATTTGTATTGTGAGCCATTATCCGAAATTATTCGTTCCACTCGACCTATTTGTCTGAGAAAATCTTGTTTAAATGCTTTGCTTGTAGTAAGACCTGTTGCCCGTTTTAATGGTGTCAAGGAACATACTTAGAAGTAAGTTCCAAAACGACAAATATAAAAATATATCCATATTTAGTGCGTGGGAGGGGCCCCATCAAATCTGGTGCAGCTATTTGTTTTAATTTTTTAGGGATTATTGGAAACATAGGTGGTTTCGTTTGGAAAGTGACGTGTTTAGCCCTCATACATTTTTTGCATTTGACCAATATTGTCCTAATTCGTCTTTCCATATTAGGAAACTGGCTTGTTTGTTTTATCTTTAAAAAGCGTTTCTTTGGTCCAAAGTGGCCATTACTTAAATGTGTATACCATATGTACTTATTAATTAGTTCATCTGGGATATAAATTAACCATTCATTCGTTGCAACATTTCGTCTAAAAAATAAAACATTATTTTGTACGAGATAATGCTGTCGAATGTCTGGAAATTCCTTACTTCTCCACTTGTGTTTGATTCCTAGTATTTCGGGATCCTTGTCCTGTTCTTTGCCTGTGTTTTTCAATGCTGTCGTAATGTAGTTTTCGAAAGGTACTTGTTTCATATAGTACATTGTAAACTGGTCTTCTGCTGCTTCCAAACCTATGATGCACCCTGTGGACATCGTGATAAAGCATCTGCTAATACATTCGCTGGTCCTGTTATGTGTGTAATAGTGAAGTCAAATTCTTGTAGTATTAATATCCATCTGGCTAACCTCCCATGAGTTAGTTTGGCGGATAACAGAAATTCTAATGCTTTGTGGTCAGTGTATACTTCTGTTTTTCTTCCAAACAGGAAGTATCGAAAACGTTGGAAGCCCAATACAATGGCCAATGCTTCCAGCTCCGTGACTGAATAGTTTTTCTCGCTTTTTGTGAGTACAAGACTGGCAAATGCAATTGTTCTATATGATCTTAGCCCTGCCTGTTCGTATTCTTGGAATAAAACAACTCCTAAACCTGTTTTCGCGCTATCAGTGGCCATACAAAAATTTTATGTTAGATCAGGATGTGCTAAAATCGGTGCTGTTGTTAGTGCGTTTTTCACATTTAAAAATTCTTCATTGGCTTGTTGGTCCCATACCCATGGCGTTTTTTTTTCCGGTCAGTGCACATAGGTGTGGTGTTGCGAGAGAGTCGATCCAAATAATTTTTTTATAGAATCCGGTGAGACCTAGAAATCCTCTGAGAGTTTTCTTAGTATATGGAGTTCAGAATTCTTTGATTGCCGTTAGTTTTTCTGGGTCGGGCATTACCCCTTTCTCTGAAATTATGTGTCCTGGAAATTAGACCTTTCGCCTTCCAAATTTGGATTTTGTTGTATTTACTGTGACCCCATGCTCTTTCATGATATGTAAAAACTGATTTAATGTGTCATTGTGATGTTCCCAAGAGGGTTCTGCTATAATCACATCATCAACATAACAAGTAATTTTTTGTAAAATTTCAGGACTGAGTATAGTATTAAATCCCCTAATAAACCCTGCTGATGATATGTTTAAACCAAATGGCAATCGTTTAAACTGGTAACATCTACAGAATACGATAAATGCTGTAAATTTTCTACATTCTGGGGCCAATTCTATTTGCCAGAAACTACTCCGTGATGAAAATATCTTAGCACCGTGGAAGATTTGTATGAATTCATCTAATTTTTCTGGGCGATCTGTCTCAGTGATTATGATTGTGTGGATCTGTTTGGAATCAAGCACTAACCTGATGCTCCCATCTCCTTTTTGTACAATATGGGGTGGGCTGTTCTATGTGGAGGTAGCTGGTTCAATAATATCATCATCTAACATTTAAGATATCTCCTGGAATACTTTATTCCTGTAGCTTAATGGGATTGTAAAGGGTGGCACTCTAAATGGTTTGTGCTGTTTTGCTTCAAACTTGTACTGAAAGTGTTTAATACTGCCAGTCTTAGGTAAAAATACCTCTGCTTTATCTCGTAAAATACCCTCTAACTTTCTTTTACTGTGTTCCGAAAAACCTTGAACTTCTTGCAATTTTTCGTCGATTTCGCCGGCCGCGGTGGCCGAGCTGTTCTAGGCGTTACAGTCTGGAACCGCAGGACCGCTACGGTCGCAGGTTCGAATTCTGCCTCGGGCATGGATGTGTGTGATGTCATTAGGTTAGTTAGGTTTAAGTAGTTGTAAGTTCTAGGGTACTGATGACCTCAGAAGTTAAGTCCCATAGTGCTCAGAGCCATTTGAACCAACTCGTCGATTTCTTTGTGGACTTCTAACATGAGTTGAGGCGATTCCCCCTATTGTGCATACCATTCTAATTCTTCATTCTCTTTATCCGCCGTCATTCTTAATTGCTTGTTTATAACTGGTATTTCTTCTAATTTTAGCTTTTGCTCAAGGGGAAATGTGACATTTCCGAATGTTACGTTACCTTTCCCCATATCTATCATCGCTCGTCTCTCATTTAAAAAATCTGCACCTATAATCAAATCTACAGTTAGTTTAGGTATAATCACGAAGTTGGCTTCGATCTTTTGACCTTAACACGAAAGAGTTAACCTTGTTTGTCTCGTAACTTCCACAGCATTGTTTCTAATAGGACCCCTTACTTTAATTTTACGTGATTTCATAACTGAAAATTTCTCATTGGCATTACACTGCATGAATAAATTTTCTGAGATAGCGATCAGTTCACTTCCGCTATCAATTACAATATTGATAGGGATATGCTTTACCATGGCCTTTAAAATTTGTTAAATTTGAAAGGGTTGGTTCTGTTCTTCTTTTTCTTGCATCAACGAGTCCTCCACTGAATCATACATGAGTCTTTTCAGGACTGTCCCCTGCGAATTCGAACTTTCTGTAGGATAAGCTTCGACTGCTACTTCACTCTCTTTTATTTCCTCTTCTCTAGTTCTTCCTTCATTTACGCTTTCTTCAACATCCTCTACTTTTTCCTCATCCTCGTCTATCTTCTCCTTCTTCGTCGCTACTTCCACATAATCGCATCTAAATGCTCTAATTATCGCTTCATAACTTCCTTCATTATATACGTTGGGTTGTGTGCCCACTATTAACTTATTTTCAACTTCTGTCGACTGCGCATTATCCTCATTGAATTCGCTTTCTCTGGTTTCCATCTCAAATATCTCTGCAATACTCATTACTTCGTCCTTTCCTCCTACACTCGTTGTGCATTCCTCTCGTAATTCATCTTCCTCGTCAGTATTCTCCCAATTAATTTCGTCCCAACACGATATTGTTATTTTCCTGTCTTCGTTTTCATCTGGTCCCTGCGGATTTGTTTCTTCCTTTTTCTCTTCTCGTGATAAGGTATTTACTTCTCTGTTGAAGGTACTGCAATTGTCCTGGGTCGGTGCGTCATTCCATTTGGCATGGGCGCTAAGCTGTCAAATCGAACGTTGTTCGGGGTTTAGTGGTCTTACCTCCATCTCTTCTATCTGTATTCTCTTTTCTTGCTTCGCTTGTTGATATTGGTTTCTTTGTTAATAATTTGTCGGTCTATTGGCGCTCCAATACCCGTTCCGGTTGTCGTTATTCCCTCTGTAATAGTTGCCGTTCCTGAGTGAATTATAGTTATTGCCATATTCTCTTCTAAATCCATAACCTGTTCTTTGTTGAAATCTATTGTCGTTTCTTGGTGTGAAGTTATCACGTGGATCGTAATTATTGTTTCTTCGTACTGTGTCTTGTGGATTACACTGCTTTTTGCTTTCGTTTTTACGTGCCTTCGTCTTTTTCTTCCGTCATCTTCCGAAAATATGAACTCTAGTTCCCTTAGAATACCTTTAAATGCTTCGACGTCATTGCCTCCGGGACCTACTAATGATTGCTGATATTTCAATGGTAACTTCATCGCGCATAATTTAATCAACTCTCCGTCATTGTATGGTACATCTAAGCATTGATTTTTCTTTTCCATTAATTCGAAAAATTTCGCGGGACTCTTCTCTCCTGAACTTTCAAAATATGGGTTCTGTAATAATTCGTACTTCTTTCTGTTCTGTACTTCGCTGGACCAATATCGTGAGAGAAACTTCTCTCAGAAATCTTCGTACGATCGGCATGTCGCTGCAACATTCTGCATGGTTTCTGCAACTGTTCCTGACATGTGTGCACATATAAAGTCTAATTTGTGTGCTAGCGTCCAGTGTTCTGGTAATCCTACTCGGAATTGATCGATAAAAGTTCGTGAATGTAATGAGTTTCCTTCTCGAAAGTGTTGAAATTTTCTGACTGTGAGGAAATGATCGTTGCCGTACTTTGTCATAGTTCCGTATGAAATACGCGATTCTTCGCCACTTTTGTTTCTGATCATTTCTCCCGTCGTTCTTTCCGGTTGTGGTAGATCCATTGCATATTGTCCATTGTAACTTTCGCCAACCCTTGCGTAGTGTCTTTGGAGTGGTACGCAATAATTTTCTTCCATCGGTTGTCAACGTGTAGCTGAATGCATTGCACTGTACTCTTCGCGACCTGGCTTTCCATTGTCACGTATTGGTTCGGTATCTTGTCTGGCTAACCTTGCTGCTTAATGGCACGATCCAAACTGCCTTGAAACACATTTGTGGTTCCGCATGTGTTTGTGGTGCAGTTTCTTCATCAAGAATTTCTAAACGTGTTTGTTGCTGTGCAGGCTGTCTGATTTCACGCATGTTACTTTCCGCCTCTGACTGGAATCGAAAATGCGTGATATCTTCGTTAATTGCTTGTTTTTCCGGTGCTGCTACAGATACGGACGTGGTTGCAGACTCAGTGCTTATTCGATCCTGTTCACTACGCTCTTCAGTAGTTTGCAAAAACTCTGTTCGCAATTTCTGAAATTGTTGCTTCGTTTGCGCTTCTATTTTGACTATGTGGTTATCATATCTTTTCAGCGCTCCTTTTGTGATACGTTTGCGTAACACACTGTTTTCAACAGTTTCACGCGCTTTACCTGCTGCTTGTCTAGTAATTACATTTTCTCTAGTTTCTCTAGTTTCTTGACTTCTCCCTGGGTGTTACGTAATGTTTTGATCTCGCCCTGAGTGTCATTACGCTATGTTTGCACGTCCGCTTGTACCTTGTCAATGTCTGTTCTCAGTTGATTGTGGCCTGTTACTAAGTTTCCCATCATTTCTCGAGATTCTTTTACCTCGTCTTCAATATGACTTAGGTGTAACTGAATTTTTTTGTTATGTTCTTTAATCTCACGCATTTGTCTCATGGTTTCTGCATTCTGAATTTGAATTTGGTTCGCTGTTTCTTTATTTTGCCTTGTCATGTTTTCCGTAATTTGTTGTAATAATTCTGCCAGATTGGTTGGTCCTATTACGTTTTCTTCCGACGTCCTACACTCTGTGTTTTGGCCCAAGTGTTGGTTCGCAACCGATTGCATTGAACTGTGCAGTGACACGTTTCTGCTCGCATTCCTTGTACTCTGTGGTGAGGGAGCTCTGATTACTTGCACTATGGGTTCTACGTATTCAAGACGCAAGTTAGAATCCTCATCGACTGTCTCTCTACATGCCTGCTCCTCTGTCGTATGCCGACTTACGTTTTCTATGCCTTGACGTACATTATCCTCGTTATCGTGCGTTATCTGCCCTATTTCTCGCGATACTGCATCGTCTGTTGTACTGTCCTCTACTCTCTGTCCATCTTCATGCTGGGTCTCTACCTCAATTCGGTCAAGGGGGTCGATCTGCCATTGCTAATCTTTCCAAATCCCTTATTTTCTGTTTTAAAAGAAATTCACGCGCCCTACTTCGCATCAACATGCGCTCATACGATCTCACGTGTTTCATAAACTTTTTGCACACACGACTTGACAATCCATTCACTTACTTGTTGGGTCAGAACCAACTTGTCAGCGATGTATCCGCCACCTGTGCGCTTGCATTGGAGAGAAAACTTAATTCTAACAATATTAATATTCATAACTTAATTATGCTATTGTCTCTGCTAGAATGTCTCAGGTTACAATATCTCCGGATGTAATTAACATTTTACAATGCAACAAACGGCACTGATTACGTATTTATTTATATGTTCAGATGTGCTAACAAACTAACGTGGTTCCATTTACAAAAACGTAGGTTTGTGTTAAAAAACATACTTCCGTGCATTTTTTTATGGTTTGTATTAACCAGTTACACTAGCCCCTCTCCTCACGTTCGGTCTGTGGGATCGGATCATCAGTATTTGATGTGGTTTACGAAATATATCCAGCGGCAACGCTAGGTGACTCACCCTGTAGTAGCGCGTGAAGGTGGTGAACAATTTATTTGTTATTGTTCGGTCAGAGTCCGTGTTTCAGAAGATCTTTTGTTAACGGCAGGATATTTATACTTCATAAAACAAAAGCCTAATTATAATATTTATAAATAATACTTCGTTATATAATCGGAGACACATGGAGTTCAACAAATGTTAAAATATAATACTTATAAGTAACTTTTTGACATGCAAGGACAGAAGTTTGGAGTGTAATTGACTCTCCATGCATCTCTCTTTACATTACAAAATATAATTTATTGATGTTGTTGCTGTCGTTGTTGTTGTTGTCGTTGTTGTTGTCTTCAGTCCTGAGACTGGTTTGATGCAGCCCTCCATGCTACCCTATACTGTGCCACCGTCTTCATCTCCCATTAGTTACTGCAACCTACATCCTTCTGAAACTGCTTAGTGTATTCATCTCTTGGTCTACCTCTACGATTTTTACCCTCCACGCTGCCCTCCAATGCTAAATTTGTGATCCCTTGATGTCTCAGAACATACCCTGCCAACAGGTCCCTTCTTCTCGTCAAGATGTGCCACAAACTGAACTTCTCCCCTATTATATTCAATACCTTCTCGTTAGTTATGTGATCTACCCATCTAATCTTAAGCATTCTTCTGTAGCACCACATTTAGAAAGTTTCTATTCTCTTCTAGTCCAAACTGTTTATCGTCCATGTTTCACTTCCATACATGGCTACACTCCATACAAATACTTTCAGGAACGACTTCCTGACATTTAAATCTATACTCGATGTTAACAAATTTCTCTTCTTCAGAAACGCTTTCCTTGCCATTGCCAGTATACATTTTATATCCTCTCTACTTCGACCATCGTCAGTTATTTTGCTCCCCAAATAGCAAAACTCCTTTACCACTTTAAGTGCTTCATTTCCTAATCTAATTCCCTCAACATCACCCGACTTAATTCGACTACATTCCATTATCCTCGTTTTGCTTTTGTTGATGTTCATCTTATATCCTCCTTTCAAGACACTGTCCATTCCGTTCAACTGCTCTATCAAGTCCTTTGCTGTCTCTGACAGAATTACAATGTCATTGGCGAACCACAAAGTTTTTATATCTTCTCCATGGATTTTAATACCTACTCCGAATTTTTCTTTTGTTTCCTTTACTGCTTTCTCAATATACAGATTGAATAACATCGGGGAGAGGCTACAACCCTGTGTCACTCACTTCCAAAACCACTGCTTCACTTTCATGCCCCTCGACTGTTGTAACTGCCATCTAGTTTCTGTATAAACTGTAAATAACCTTTCGCTCCCTGTGTTTTAACCCTGCCACCTTTCGAATTTGAAAGAGAGTAGTCCAGTGAACATTGTCAAAAACTTTCTCTAAGTCTACAAATGCTAGAAAGGTAGGTTTGCCTTTCCCCAATCTTTCTTCTAAGATAAGTCGTAGTGTCAGTATTGCCTCACGTGATCCAATATTTCTACGGAATCCAAACTGATCTTCTCCGAGATCGGCTTCTACCAGTTTTTCCATTCGTCTGTAAAGAATTCGCGTTAGTATTTTGCAGCCGTGGCTTATTAAACTGACAGTTCGGTACGTTTCACATCTGGCATGACCTGCTTTCTTTGGGATTGGAGTAATTATATTCTTCTTGAAGTCTGACGTTATTTCGCCTGCATCATACATTCTGCTCACCAGGTGGTAGAGTTTCGTCTGGACTGGCTCTCCCAAGGCTGTCAGTTGTTCTAATGGAATGTTGTCTACTCCCGGGGCTTTGTTTCCACTTTGGTCTTTCAGTGCTCTGTCATACTCTTCACGCAGTATCGTATCTCCTATTTCATCTTCATCTACATACTCTTCCATTTCCATAATATTGTCCTCAAGTACATCGCCCTTGTATAGGCCCTCAATATACTCCGTCCACCTTTCTGCTTTCCCTTCTTTGCTTAGAACTGGGTTTCCATCTGAGCTCTTGATATTCATGCAAGTGGTTCTCTTTTCTCCAAAGGTCTCTTTAATTTTCCTGTAGGCAGTATCTATCTTACCCCTAGTGAGATAAGCCTCTACAGCCTTACATTTGTCCTCTAGCCATCCGTGCTTAACCATTTTGCACTTCCTGTCGATCTCATTTTTGAGACGTTTGTTTTCCTTTTTGCACGCTTCATATACTGCAATTTTATATTTTCTTCTTTCATCAATTAAATTCAGTGTTACCTCTGATACCCAAGGGTTTCTAGTAGCCCTCGTCTTTTTACCTACTTGATCCTCTTCTGCCTTCTCTACTTCATCCCTCAAAGCTACCCATTCTTCTACTGTACTTCTTTCCCCCATTCGTGAAAATTTTTTCCTTATTCTCTCCCTGAAACTCTGTACAACCTCTGGTTTAGTCAGTTTATTCAGGTCCCATCTCCTTAAATGTCCACCTTTTTGCAGTTTCTTCAGTTTTAATCCACAGTTCATAACCAATAGATTGTGGTCAGAGTCCACATCTGCCCCTGGAAATATCTTACAATTTAAAACCTGGTTCCTGAATCTGTGTCTTGCCATTATATAATCTATCTCATACCTTCTACTATATCCAGGATCCTTCCATGTATACAACCTTTTTTTATGAGTCTTGAACCAAGTGTTAGCTATGATTAAGTTATGCCCTGTGTAAAATTCTACCAGACGGCTTCCTCTTTCATTTCTTATCCCCAATCCATATTCACTAACTATGTTTCCTTCTCTTCCTTTTCCTACTCTCGAATTCCAGTCTCCCATGACTATTACTATCCTTCTCTTCCTTTTCCTACTCTCGAATTCCAGTCTCCCATGACTATTACTAATGTTATATTTTTGCATTTGTTTTATTATATATGCAGCGTGAATCACGTACAATTTGTACCGGAAATATAGCGGAAATTGAAAGAGCTATTGTAGTGCGGTTTTCACAGAATGGATTGGTTGTTTTTATGTAAATATACACTTTCTTAAATGGAGTGTTCCCATTGACATTAAAAACAAAAAGTAGGTTAGAATATCAGCGCCTGAATCAATTCAGTCAAATATAAACTTTTAGAATAAATGTGTTATATACTAAATAAAGCACGGTATTACAGAACTTCAGATTTTACAGTCATAGGGACATGTAATATTTTTAGAATTGTTAAATTTTTCGCAGGAAAATTAGTTCACAAAATGATTTGTGCAAAACTGACGTGGATATATAATTTACATAGGTGTTAGGCACATTCACTTCCACCATAGTAATTACAGTTCTCCAAAGAATTTAAACACATTTGGTACATTACGTCTGTTCAGTACCAAAATATGGATTCCCCAATAAACTATTGACATTTTCCTTCACATCGGAAATACATGATAAGAAAGTGTAGTGAGCTCAACTAGCTTTCGATAGTCCAACGTGGACTGGAGTTCTTTGAGATTCGGAGTCTGTACAGTGTGTCCGAGGAGAAATGACCAGTATTTGGAGATACGACAGGAATAGTTATTCGAAGCAAAAAAGTCCAGTAAACATGACCTCTAAAGCAAATACCATAAGAGCTATGAGCACTTGTTCAACAAAAATGATCTACAGGAGAGAAGGTGAACAAGTTCTCATAGCTCTTCAGGTATGCATTTTACAGCCCATAGTTCCCGCATATTTTTTCTTATTGTTGTATATACTACCTTCACAATAAATATGAAAATCGAAGAGCTAGCAGTAGAAGAGATTTGTTTCATACAATCAGAGATGAACTGCTCGTATCTGGTAAGTTACGCATTTCATAGCCCATGTTTGCTAGACATTTTTGCTTCGAATAATCCTTCTTGTCATACGCCTGAATTTTGACCATTCCTCCTGACACATTCCATACTGAAACTTCCTGGAAGATTAAAACTGTGTGCCCGACCGAGACTCGAACTCGGGACCTTTGCCTTTCGCTGGCAAGTGCTCTACCATCTGAGCTACCGAAGCACGACTCTCCTGCTCTCCTGCTAGTTCTGCAAGTTTCGCAGGAGAGCTTCTGTAAAGTTTGGAAGGTAGGAGACGAGGTACTGGCAGAAGTAAAGCTGTGAGTACCGGGCGTGAGTCGTGCTTCGGTAGCTCAGATGGTAGAGCACTTGCCCGCGAAAGGCAAAGGTCCCGAGTTTGAGTCTCGGTCGGGCACACAGTTTTAATCTGCCAGGAAGTTTCATATCAGCACACACTCCGCTGCAGAGTGAAAATCTCATTCTGGAAACATTCCATACTGCTTTTCTGTTCAATAGGGAACTTCATATTAGGTCGATCAACCAGTTTGTCACTTCATCATAACGATCTTTTTGGACAGTCATTGAATACCGTCACCTACCGTCTCCGACCAATCCTACTGTCTTTATCGGAGAATGCCTAATTATGCAATCACATAAGAATTTCGCTCTATCACTTCCATAGTGCTATTTATGGAAAAAGAAGTTTATTTGGAACTGAAATGATTCAGATATTGGCATACTATTGTCGGACATATCTGCAATCAAGCAGTATGATAACACGCAAATGCTCGTAAGAATAATACCAGAATTTAATTTTTTGTCAGGAATTAAAATACTAATAAAAATGTACTTCATGACAAATAGTGGGACTCCAGCAGGTATCAAAGTCCCAGGTCGAACAAATCCCACAAAATAGCAAAGACAAATAATACAGCTCTTCACCGGGATCCTTAATTTTGTCACAGTGCTGTACAACATACGAGTACATGCAATGATTAATGGATATTGTGTTCGGTTCATTTGGTAGCCTTTCAGAAATAAAAAAGTTCAAGTAGCCTCGAAATAGTTATACGTAGGACAGTCGTTACAAAGCGTTTGTCCCGCCGGGGTCAGGGATTTTCTCTGCCTCGTGATGACTGGGTGTTGTGTGATGTCCTTAAGTTAGATAGGTTTAAGTAGTTCTAAGTTCTAGGGGACTGATGACCATAGATGTTAAGTCCCATAGTGCTCAGAGCCACAAAGCGTTTGCGGCTAGAGTCCGCAGCTAAACTCAGAGTATATGACATCTTAAGATAACCAAAAAATGTAATATGCGATGAGAAAGATATGAGAGCTGCCAAAGCAGTAATTAATTTAGCCTATTGATCCCGAGTATATCCACCCTCAGTGCGCGTGATACGTAACTCAAATCTTACTCATATTCCGATCTAAAATATGTCGTAAAACATATCACAGTAATCAGTCTTATTTAGGGATCGAAGCAGACATATCATAATATTCACCAAGATTAAATGTCACAGATGATGTTGATATTGACGCCATATTCTGGACAACTTAGCCATTAGCATTAGACGGGTAAGAAGTGTCATGCCAGAAATGTCTTCGTAAATGATAAGACCTTTAGTACGAATCGTGAAACCTGATCATGCCCTAGCGTGGTTAATTATGAACCACAATGAAATTAGTGAATGGTAGGATTCTACACTGTATGGCATACTCAATTTGACTCCCTCTATGAACCTGTTACTTGATCAAACAGCAGGCTGGGCTACCCAAGCTTCTTCAGGAAACATCAGTTGTGACAAAGGACACGGCTGAAATACTAGACTCTTTAAAATACGTGTAACAGGAAGTAGGAGAAACATCAAGTACCGGGCCTCGGTTTTTACTTTCTACATACTATACGGAGTAAAGGCAACGTTATGGTCAGTGGACCACTTTTAGATAGGTGTGTCTGATACACCAAAATGCTTTTTTAGGTAGGAGGAAGAGATGACAAATGTCGTATTTACTTCCTAATACCAGGAAACACAACGTGGATATTCTCTTAAGACTTGTGGGCCGAGGCTGTATATAATCTGCAGTCTCGACGACTGGTTGCAAATGACTTCAGTGTCTACCGATGTCAGGAAATAAGCAAGTTGGCTATTTGAAGAATATTGGTTTCTCTACATAGACAGAACACTTTTACTGTCAGTACGTACCCATCTACCTACATGTAGCTATCCGTTGAAAGTAACTGTACTTAGGACTACCGAGACAAATGACTGTTGCCAAATAAATAGATGAAATTATCAAATAAGTGGGCCTATGTGAGGCTACCAGACTATTTGTTGGCAGACAAAACAGGAACTTACTTTACAATTATCTCTGGGGTTAATTTCTGATTAGGAAAGACCGAAGTGCTTGCTGCCACCCATTACAAAACTTTTGCGTCGATCCGAAACATCATAAAACAGTCGAAAACAAAATTCTATTATAAAGATGCACTCTTACAGATTTACGAGTGTTAGCGCTAAGGTAATCTCTGGTGATATTGAAATTGTGGATGTAAATTTGAACACACGATTAATTTAAGTGAGTTTTTTTCACAGTTAGTAACACAAATATTTTCTAGCAAGTATGAAAAAACCATTCCGAAATTAGTCACTCATAGTACTCTACACTGTGCGGTATACTAAATTTGACTCCCTGTAGGAGCCTATTACTTGATCAAACAGTAAGTTGGCCTACGCATGCTTCTGCAGGCGGCATCAATTGTGACAAATGACGTAGATGAAATACTGGACGCTTTAAAATACACGTAATGTAAGTGAGTTTTTCAGAGTTAGTAACACAAATGTTTTTTAGAAAGAATGAAAGAACCACAGACTTAATTACGAACAGTACGTGACAAAAAGCGACGGCGAATGTGTTGCAACAACTAGAGAGAAACGTGCAATGAGTACCACAGATTGATTATACTTGTCTGCAAAACAGCCACTGAATCGCTTCCTGGAATTTACAATTCGTGTCAGTTATAACGAGCCAAAATAAAAGTATGATAGTCTTTGTTTCGATCGAAAAAGGCATTTCTTTTTTAGTCTCTTTCACAAATGGCGATTTATCTTTGGATAGCGGCAAATTGTACTGCCACAGAGCTGTCGTTTGGATTATTATAACACAAACTCTAACGATTTGCTACTCGATTAAGTACAAGCATTTTCTTATGTCTCTTGAGTCACAATGTATAAATACCGCCGTGATACTTACCCCTGGAACAGTACAGCTCCGAGGACGATCAACGCAAACATCACGTACGTTATAACGTCTTCCATTTCGACAGAGCTTTAGAATATGTATTTCCACGGAAACGTCTACCATGGGACATCGATTGTTGGAGCTGCGGCAGCCATTTTCTGGAAGCTTTTCGGTTCTGGCGGGAATTATGAAATGCTAATAAGAATTAGTTTTCAAAATAGAATGCAACGCGAATGTGCAAGTGTTCCTTCATGAACAACGAAATCTGCCGAATAAAACTGGAGAACTATTTTAACTGCATCTGTCTTGCGAATGCAGATGGTATGGCGAAACTGTGACATTCGCATTCTGATTAACATACCCGCTTCGACAAGACAAATAGTATCTTCATCCTCTAGATATGTAATTACGCACTACTCTTACTAGTATCAAAAAACTTGGCAGTTTTGGAAAGTTATTATTTTAACATCCTAACTAACGAGACCATGTTTTTAAAACGTCGAAAAGTCTTGCCACTGCAAAATACCGTGTGAGCTGTGTTGGATATGACTTTGTGTTTTTGTCAATATATGACACACATGAGGTTTTTCCTTATACGTCCATACCCAACGATCTGTCTACACAGATGCTATGTGCACAGACAGATTTTTGCGTATGGATGAGTCTTTCGAGAATAGCAAAGACTACACGCCGCAGACGAAAATGCGTTAAAATTAGCGGTGATAGGTATTAGCGAGGGTGGGTATTAAGGGCAGCAACAGTCTGCGTTATATCTCTGGAAATTTCACATGTAGTGTACGAGTATTGCTTTGAGACACCGTAGCAGAACAGCTTAATTTTGCAGATGGGATTAGTGGTAGAGAGTTGGCATTTCCTTGCGTAGAGCCATACCAAGATATACTTTCCAATGCGACAATGCTAGAATTCTTGCAATGGCTCTGATGATAATAAAGTGATGATGCTGATGTCAGCATAATATAAGAAGCATGACTGCCTGAGAGAACAAGATGTGATGATGTCTTGTGCTCAGTGATAAGGAAGCGTTGTTGCTGATAAGGAAATGCTGACAGATGTTGATTCGCCATTGCTGACCAGAAAATGATGTGATCACTACTCGACAGAATATATCAATGGGCTCTGCAGTTGATATGGTAGCAACAAGGTGCAGCATGCAAGCATGAAAGAACACATCAGGCGGATATCGAAGGCACACATCGACCATTGGCTGTTTCTGAAAATTATCAGAAACTAACTCTAATACATGTCACCAATTAGCTTGCACATGATGAAATTAAATGAAGGCTGAGTGGACTTGATTTGGTTATAGTATACTGTGTATATCAATTAGGTTCATAGTGGATAAATTGTAAGACAGCTATGACATTAATTAGTATAAAAATGCAGTCTGAAACCGAAAACTGTGAGTTGCTTAGGAACAGTGTAGTAGTGCAAGTAAATGATAATTGAGAATAATGCCTTCGAACAGTTGCAAAATATTCCAAAATGTGAGGTTAGAGACAATATAGATGATGCTAATATTTTTGCAGAAAACGACAATTCCATTCTATAGAAATTTGATGCTAATCTAAGGGACAACACATCCGATAAAGGCATTAAAATGAACATGGAAAGCACGTTGCAACAGGTTATGCAATCTATAGAGCACCCATAGGTACTTCTGGGGAACAGAACAGTAAGCTGAGAACCCAGATTGGCTATAAAAGAAAAAATTGCTTCTGAGCTTGTGGAGAGATCAGTGTGTAGTTTTATTTAGTACTAAGTATACAATGTGCATTATGTTATTAGTCCACCTAACTGTCAGTATTCCTCTGTCAATTACATCATAAATGTCTGAGCTCTCTTTTCCGGTTTTTCCACAGTATGTGATTCACAAGCACATTCTCAGAAATTTACATTGATTGAACCACTAAAATGTTTTATCTGACACAATTCTATTGAACTGAACAGAAACCAAAGTGGTTTGTGCTTGTAGCTTTCTTACCTGTTACCATTCTACACACTTACGCTTTTTTCAAGATACACCCATAAATTTCCTCCTAATATCTACGCAAGTTCGACATTTAAAGTACTATTGTATAATTAATCATATGTGGTTAGTATTCCTGGGCTATATTGACTCTCACTTTCATCTATGATAATGATGTAGACCAAAATAAATGAGTTAAAACGTTGCCAGCACTGAGATACGAAACCGTGTCTTCTGCTATACATTATGCTACACTGGTAGTACAGATACCGTAGCGGAATAGACTGTTCAAGTATGTCTCCCACACTGATACAAGTTCCATATCGTTGCTATTCCACTTCTAAACTCACATTCGTATTGCCAACGCTCTCCTGTATTGCAGAAGCACCTTAGCAAAGAACAAATTGGGGTTAATTGTGCCTGTACCTCAGGCATAGGTGATATATTAATAAAATATAATTAGCATTAATGAAACGTACTGAGGAGTATCAGTGAGTTGGATATGATTAATATATCACCTACATTAGAGGTACGGGCAGGATTAACTCCATTGTGCTCACTACTAAGGTGCTATTCCAACATCCTAGAGCAAGGGCAATGCTGATGTGACTTTAGAAGTGGAGAGCAGGGAGTTGGAACTGGTATCACTGTGGGAGACATACTAAGGTAGTCCGTGCACTGTGGTATTTGTAGTGCCAGTGTGATGTAACGGATGACGCACATGCCCAGTAAGCAGGACATGTGGGTTCCAATACCAGCTCTCGTTCTACTTTTCTTTATTGCTTTGGCCTACATCACTATCATATTTTAAGATGATACTTAATATGTGTGAGGAAAACCAGTTATATTGATTAATATACCACCTACGCCTGGTGTACAGGCAAGATTAACCCCATTTTGTTCACTGCTGAAGTGCTATTTCAACATAGGCGTGCCTTGGTAGTGATCATGCCAATTTAGAAGGGGAATAGCAATGAGTTGCAACTTGTGTTGGTGAGGTAGACACACTAGGGTAGTCCATGGAGATGTGGTACCTACAGTGCCAGTGTGGCCTATGGAATAGTGCGTCTCCCTAGTAAGTAGGAAACCTGGGCTCGAATTCTGGTACTGGTACTAGTTTTAATTCACTGCTTTGTCCTACAGGTTATCACTACTGCACAATTATTTGACTTGGCGCTGGTTACCTTGTAAAAAACCAATATGCCAATCATTTTGCGATATATTTGACACAGAGAAAGATAATCCTAGAATTTGCCAAGCATCAGTGCACACATTGTTAGTATTATATTTTACTTGTTTACTTCCTTTGGTTGCTAGTCTCCATGTCAAATTCTATTTCTTATAAAGATTCCTGAAGAAATACATGCTTCCATGTGTTTCTAAATCCTGTTATAATTAAGTATTAATTTCACTTCTTTTACCTGATCATATACAGTCTTTTTAGGAATATAGTCCTACACATACAAATAATTTTGTTTATACTATAAAAAAATAATAATAATTTAAGTGCTATAAATAATAATTATAATGGTGGTAATAGTGAAACGTTCATTTGATTCACTTTTTCATGTCAAAGACAAATTATATTGTATTGCTGTCACTTTAAGTGCAATAATTAATTAAATTTTGATTAATAATGTTTACTAAGAATTAAAAACAATTATTGCTGCTATCACGACTCTCTCATTAATTTTTCCTTCATTCTGTACTACTGTAAGCTCTGGGAACGATTTATAAGATATTTATAACAGGTTGACACTTTGTTTGTACCTAAAGGTAACAAAATGTATCTTCTGCCGAGACTGAGAAGTTTGGCAATGAAATGCCTGGGCACCACACTTTCTCATGTGTCTTGTTTATGCTTAATTTTGATGCAAAGCACTTGCACATTAGGGTACCCATTTCTGACCAATAACTTCCTCTACAAGACCTTCATATTTAGAAGTTCAGCTACAGTGATATATTTCTAATCTACAAATTTTTCAAATTTATTGTTTAGAATTTCTATAAACGGCGTACAGAAATTAGGTGCTGCTGATGTGCAAGACAATCTCATTGGAATGTATACAACAATGAACAGTGTCCTAGAAGGTAGCATGAGCATCAACAGAAATAAAACATGGCTATTGTGGTTGAATGAAATCAAAGGTATCTGCAGGAATAACATATGAAAACGAAGTCCGTAAGGCTGAAGATGAGTTTTACTATTTGAGTAGCAAAATAGATGTGGATTACCGAAGTAGAATGGATGTAAAATGTATATTGGCAATGGGAAGTAAAACGTTCCAGAAAATCTTAAAACTGTCGACTGCGAATATAAATTTAGACGTTAGAAGCCTAATTATTTTTTTTAGTTATTTGTCTCTAGGACAGCCTTGTACAGAAGTGAAACATGGGCAGTAAACACTCAGACAAGAACAGAAGTGAAGCTTTTGAAATGCCAATCTACGAGAAAATACTAAGTGTTGGATGGGTACATTCAAGAACCAATGAGGAGCTACCGATTCTAAAATAGAAAAAAAAAAAATTAAGACACAACCAGACAAATAGGAGAATTCGGTTATTAGTTTACGTCGTGATGCAGCAAGTTCAGTTTAGTGATGGAGGAAAGTAGATGGAGATCAACACTCAAATACAGTAAGGAGTGTCACATAAATGCAGGTTGTTGTAATTACGTGCAAATGAAACGACTAGCTCAGAATAAAACAGTATGATGAGCTGCAACAAGTTAGTCTTCGGACTGAAGACTAAACTAGCAACAGCTACTCTTACATACAACATCACGCCACAATAAAGACGATGCTCATTTTATTAACTAGAAGTGGCTCCTCTTTTCCATAGCTTGTCACCCTCGTAAAGAAATTTATCCAACACGTCGAGGTATCTCACTGCCATCTATGAAGCAGGGAGTCAGGTTCTGCCACTATCACCGGTGCCAAGGACTTACGAACAATCTATATTACTAAAACGCTATCCTGGAACCAAATACCAGTTGATAGTTTTTAGCTAACGATTACCAGGTGCAACACAACTTGATTTCGTATACTTCATGTAATTATTGATCGAATTTCAGTATTTAAAATTCTGTCATAATCTACTCACTAAGACGTATAGCATTATGTTAAAATCTTAAAATAATAAGAAACTGTTACAGTCAGAAACTGAGCTATGTCTTGAGGCAGCGTAACTGACGGAACGCAAATACCCTGAATGTCTCATTCAGTATGTATAAATGAGAGCACTTAGCGACTTCCAACAAACTTTAAACGTAATTTCAAATCTTTCAAACGCTTTTCCTCCCATACATATTTACAGTCAAACGTAATTTCAAATCTTTCAAACGCTTTTCCTCCCATACATATTTACAGTCAAATATTTAATACCTTACCTCATTTGTAAAGTAATCAGATGTTTAAAGCTTTTTTATACATGGAAACTCGGTTCTTCAAAGAGTCGGTGATCTACTGCATGCCCTGTAGTGAGTCTCTTTTAGGAATTTCTAATTTTGGCAACAAGAACCGCCCACAACGCAATCTATTAGTGATATGGTTCCTTTTATTTAACACATCCTACAAAACGCATTTATAACCGACCCGCCTAATTGCCGTTTAACCTGTCCGCCAAATTTTTAAAGACAGATGGCGTGAAATCGAACGTATAACTTTTCGTACCGGGAACTAAAGTTTTAATTATGAAAATAACACATACGATGTGATTTAAGTTAACGTGCTTTTACTTGCAGCACTGTTTAAATACTGTTTGTTGCAGAATCAGCTATTCGTTCGTCCGTTTCTGCGCTGTGCTGTCACAAAAAGCGACGTTCGTGAAATACATGGTTTCCAGCACTGGTGTCGCTTATGCTTCCTCAGTAGTTTGTCATCGTTTCGTTCGTACTTTGAAAAAAAAAGAAAACTTCACTTAAAATAATAAGAAACTGTTACAGTCAGAAACTGAGTGTCAGCGTAACTGACGGAACGCAAATACCCTGAATGTCTCATGCAGTATTAAGAAATGAGAGCACTTAGCGACTTCCAACAAACTTGTTGACTATGTGGAACACAACCGAAATTTACTTTTTAGTCAAGGCCGTAACAAACTATCTCTGAATTTTTTACCAAAGCGTGATGAGGGTAAGGTGTCTGATTTATGAATTTGGGACACACACGAACTACACTTCACTGCACTTCCCACCTCGGTTGTACTGATTACAACTTGGTTTTAATCTCAACACAGCAACATGCATGCCTTTCCCTCTGGCCTGCCAGATCACCAGATTTGTCACAAATCTAAAATTTGAAAGTGGAATGCTGTGACCCAATGCCAACCGCCACAGATGAACTTTCGAACCAGGTGAATGCCGCCCGTATGGCTATACCACAGGACGCCTTTTGTGCCTGATACGCATCGATGACATCATACATGGGACATGTTATCTGGGCTCACGGCAGATGCTGTGCCTACTAGACAATATGACACACACTAAACCGAGGTGACTGAAATGCTAATCATTTCTGCAGGACATACTAATGTACATGTCCAGTGAATACGAACGTACTATCTCTAGTGATTAATAATGTTCTGCTTTTCTGGACATGAGTGTACTTTCCATCCATTATTGTTAATAATATTATTAATTATTATGCATTTATTCATGTATTCGTTAAATTTCGTTACGCAATTTTTTTCGAGGAGTGCACCTCCCCCTAAACTAGGGCTGCATTGCCCTCAGATAATCAGTTCTCTGCCAGTATTGAGAGGAGTACCCTTAATCTGACCAACTGTGTATCACCAAATAAAAAAATTGTTGTAATAGGCTGTAAAATACTCAAAATGGCAGGATAGTCCATAAAAATGGCAGTAAATTGGTAGGATAGGCAATAAAATTGGTGACTGGCAATGTAGGCTGTAAAATTGACAGAAAACGATTAAGATACCCTGTAAAATCGGAAAATTGGTGGGATCAGCTGAAAAGTAGCTAATTGGTACGACAGGCATATTGCGATGCGCAGAAATAGTGTAATTTCTCACCACAAATCACCTGGACATCTGGGAAGGACTTCTCGTTAGAGCTCTTTAAAGGGTTGTTGTTTGTGAGTGACACAACACGTCATGTGTCCATGGTACATGGCAGGAGCAGGTTCGCTTCTGCACTACGACTCAAATGCAAGCTGGTCTCCTCTTGCTCATCAGCAGCACCAACCCGTTCACACTGACCTCATAGGTCAAGAGATATACCCTTAGCTGTTATTACTATAGTATATAGGACATAAAAAATTAAAAAAATAATCACATGTCCCTGATGTCATATGACATCAATAACTCCAGTGTAATTTTCCTCCTCAGCATTGGTGTAATGAAAGGGTCCTGTCTCAACGCCTTTCATATAATTGTGATCTGGAATACGTAATTTACGTTCTGTTAGTCGAGCAGATTATGCTTGTGCTGTCTGACGCAAAGGAAATTGTGACAGCAGCTGCTATTGGCTACTGAAATAAATCCAGAGGGGACAAGTAAAAATTTGTGCCAGACTGGGACTGGAACCTGGATTTCACTCTTATTGCGAATCGTCACCTTAACCTCTTTGGTTAGCTGAGCACACATCCTGTCCAGACCAATTTCCCACCCTCGACCATTATCCTCATTGCTCATAGCCTCATCTCATTCTCACAAGATGTTACACGAAGAATACATCTGCACTGAATGTAACATTATTTCCATCAAGGTCCATATAGTTATATGTGTGGTGTCTATTGATTCGAATATATCTGAAAGAACGGACACTCCTCATATAAATTTCTACTGTCTGTTTCATGTAAATCGTAGCTGGGAGGAGGATTGCGCAGGGAACCATCACTTATTGATTTTATTTCTTTACAAATTGTGTTATCCTGTTTCCATCATCCCCAACGTTGACAAGCTGCGCAACGTATGAAGTACGGAATAAATGGAAGTGCTCAAGGTAGTTTGGTCTTTCTGTCTTTAGATGCTGGATAATTTTTCTTTGTATTTTCATTTCAAACCTTGTTTCTGGCCGGATGTGGCCATGGTGAAGTGCGTCCACTCTTTATTGAAGTATGTGTCGTGTAAAAACCAATGAGGGAAGCTGTAGAAATGTCCACTGCAGGCTCTAACTTTATTCCGTAAACTTCACAAAGAGCAAGGCAACGATCTTTCTGGCAGTTTGGTAGCTCCCACCCGACTGTGTACGTGGCCGTCGCCTTCTGGGTATTTTTGTAATTGGCCATCTACCGCTCCACTTCCTCAAGTTGAGTTCGTCACCCTGCGGCTGATGTATACAGCCCTCTGGCTGTGTCAAAGTGGGTAGTAAGACATGCTGTTACCAACTCGTCGAGTATTATTTCTTTTACGGCTAGGATCCTTAAATGATCTACATTCAGGCATACAGACAATAAAGGACCTTCTTTGGTGAATGAAATTATGATTTTCTAAGACCTGTTGGTTTTTTTTTACGAAGTACGAGTGTGATTTTATGAATCAAATCCTCATCGTAATAATTAACCAGAGCATTCGCAGGTGCATATATCGAATACCGAGTTACATAAGCAAGTTTGTGTATGCCTGTTTTTACCAATTTTTCTATTACAGTTCATTATGAACAGTTAAAAGCCAGGGGAGATATTGATAGTTTGGGATTTCACAGAATTATCAGGATTTTAGCCAGCATGGTGAACTTAATTTCTCACCCTCCCTTGGTCCAAATGTAATAATGTTGCTTATGTGTGTGAGAATCCAATCTACCTTTCTCCTCTAGCTTCTTGTTAATCGGCGTAAATGTTTGGATGTTAACGAAAGTTACAGGTTGGAGGTTATGACATTACAATGTGCCTATACGAATTATCTCTTGCTGATGATGACATGGAATGGATAAAGCATCCACTTTGGAAAACATATCAGGAAGCTCGTTCTGTTTTTGGTACATGGTAAGCATAAATGGTATATTAATCAATATAGCTTGTTTTCCTGAGAAACATTATGTCTCACCTTTATGTATGATGATGATGCAGGACAAAGCAATAAAGAAAAGTAGTACGAGAACTGGTATTGGAAGCCAGGTCTCCAGCTTGCTAGGCATGTGCGTTATCCATTACATTACACTGGCACCACAAATACCACAGTGCACGGCCTAGCGTAGTATGTCTCCCTTAGTGATACAAGTTCCAACTCCCTGCTCTCCCCTTCTGAACTCACATCAGTATTGATCTGGCTCTAGGATGTTGGAATAGCACCTTAGCAGTGAGCACAATGGAGTTAACCCTGCCTGTACCTCAAATGTAAGTGATATGTTAATCATATCCAATTCACTGATACTCCTCAGTATGTCTCATTAATAATAATTACATTTTATTAATATATCACCTATGCCTGAGGTACAGGCAGGATTAACCCCAATTTGTTCTTTGCTAAGGTGCTTCTGCAATACAGGAGAGCCTTGGCAATACGAATGTGAGTTTCGAAGGGGAATAGCAACGATATGAAACTTGTATCAGTGTAGGAGACGTACTACGGCAGTCTGTTCCGCTATGGTATCTGCATTACCAGTGTGGCATATTGTATAGCAGAAGACGCGGTTTCATGTCTAAGTGATAAAGGTGAGAGTCAAAATAGCACAGGAATACTAACTGAGTATGATTAATTGTACAATAGTACTATAAATATCGAACTTGTATAGATATTAGGGGGAAATTCATGGATGTATCCTGAACAAACCTTTAATGTGTAGAATGGTAACAGATAACAAAGCTATAAGCACAATCCACTTTGGTTTCTGTTCAGTTCAGTAGAATTGTCATCTAAAGCATTTTAGTGGTTCTATCAATGTAAATTCGTGAGAATGTGCATGTGAAGCATGGCATTCTATGGTGGACATCACTGTGGAAAAACCGGAAAAGAGAGCTCAGATATTTGAGATGTAATTGTACAGAAGAATACTGACAGTTAGGTGGACTGACAATATAACACACTGATCTCGCCACAAGTTGAGAAGCAATTTCCTCTTTTATACTCAATCTGGGTTCTCAGCTTAGTATTCTGTTCCCCAGAGGCCCCTATGGGTGCTCTATAGATTGCATAACCTGTTGCAACTCGCTTTCCATGTTCATTTTAATGCCTTTATCGGATGTGTTGTCCCTTAGATTACAATCAGATTTCAATAGAATGGAATTGTCGTTTTCTGGAGAAATATTATCATCATCTGTACTGTCTCTAACCTCACATTTTGGAATATTTTGCAACTGTTCGAAGGCATTACTCTCAATTATCATTTACTTGTATTACTACACTGTTCCCAAGCAACTCACGGTTTTTGGTTTCAGACTGGATTTTTTTATACTAATTAATGTAATAGCTGTCTTACAAATTATCCACTACGAACCTAATAGATATAGACTGTATACTATCACGAAATCAAGTCCACTCAGTCTTCACTTATATACATCATGTGTAAGCTAATTGGTGACATGTGTTACAGTTACTTTCTGATAATTTGCAGCAGCAGCCAATGGTCGATGTGTATCTTCGATATCCGCCTGATTTGTATTTTCTTGCTTGCATGCTGCACCTTGTTGCTACCGTAGCATCTGCTCTGGCCATTGACATATTCTATTGAGTAGTGATCACTTCAGTTTCTGGTCAGCAATGGCGAATCAACATCTGTCAGTATTTCCTTATCAGCAACAACACTTCCTTATCACTGAGCACATGACATCATCACATCCAGTTCTCAGGCAGTCGTGGTTGTTATATTATGCTGACATCGGCATCATCACTTTATTATCATCAGGGCCACTCGAAGAATTCTGGCATTGTCGCATTGCACAGCATCTTGGTATGGCTCTATGCAAGGAAATGCCAACTCCCTACCATTAGTCGCATCTGCAGAATTACACTGTTCTGCTACGCTGTCTCAAAGCTGTACTTGTACACTACCAGTAAAATTTTCAGAGATATAACGCAGACTGTTGCTGCCCTTAGTACCACACCCTCGCTAATACCTATCACCGCTAATTTCAGCGCGTTTCCGTCTGTGGCTTGTAGTCTTTGCTATTCTCGAAAGACTCATCCATATGCAAAAATTTGTCTGTGCACATCGCATCTGTGGAGACAGATCGTTGGGTATGGACGTATAAGGAAAAGCCGAGCCTCATTTGTTTCACATATTGACAAAAACTCAGTCATATCCAATACAGATCACACGGTATGTAGCAGTGGCATGTCCTTTTGACGTTTTAAAAACCTAGTCTCGTTAGTTAGGATGTTAAAATGATAATTTTCCAAAAATGCCAAGTTTTTTTGATACTAGTAAGAGTATTGCGTAATTACAGATCGAGAGGATGAAGATATTATTATTTGTCGTTTTCGGAGAGGGTATGTTAATCAGAATTGGAATGTCACAACTTCGCTAAACCATCTGCATTCGCAAGACAAATGCAGCTAAAGTTGACAGTTTTACAGTTTCATTCGTGTCATTTCGTTGTTCGTGAAAGAACATTTGCACATTCGTGCTGCATTCTATTTTGAAAACTGATTCGTATTAGCATTTAATAATTACCGCCAGAGCCGACAAGCTTCCAGAAAATGGCTGCCGTAGCCTCAACAATTCATGTCCCATGGTAGACGTATCCGTGGAAACACATATTCTAAAGCTCTGTCAAGACGGAGGACGTTATGACGTACGTGATGCTTCCGTTTATCATCCTCGGAGCTGTACTGTTCCAGGGGTAAGTAACGCGGCGGTATTTATACATTGTGACTCAAGGGACGTAAGAAAACGCTTGTACTAAATCGAGTAGCAAATTGTTAGTCAGTATTAGAATAATCCAAACGACAGCTTTATGGGCGTACCATTTGCCGCTATCCCAAGATAAATCGCGATTTGTGAACGAGACTAAAAATAAAATCTCTATTTCGATTGAAACAAAGACTATGGTACTTTTATTTTGGCTCGTTATAACTGACGGGAATTGTAAATTCTCAGAAGCGATTCAGTTGCTGTTCTACAGACAAGTGTAATCAAACTCTGGTACTCGTTGTAGGTTTTTCTCTAGTTCCTGCAACACATTCACCGTCGCTTTTTGTCTCATACTGTTTATAGCTAAGTCTGTGGTTCTTTCATTCTTTCTAGAAAACATTTGTGTCACTAACTGTGAAAAACTCTCTTATATTACGCGTATTTTAAAGCGTCCAGTAGCTCATCAATGCCCTTTGTCACAATTGATGCCGCCTGAAGAAGCTAGCGTAGCCCACCTTGCTGCTTGGTCGAGTAATATGTTCCTACAGGGAGTCAAGTTTAGTATGCCATACAGTGCGGAGTACTATAATTCACTAATTTCGGAGTGGTTCATAATTAACTACGCTAGGGCACGATCAGGTTTCTTGAGTCATACTAAAGGTCTCATCATTTATGAAGATATTTCTGTCATGATACTTTTTACCCGTGTAATGCTAAAGGCTAAGTTGTCCTGAATATGATATCAATATCGACATCATCTGTGACATTTAATCTTGGTGAATATTATGATATGTCTGCTTCGATTCCTAAATAAGACGGATTGCTAAAAGAGTGTGATAAGTATTACGATATTTCTTTGATTGGAGTATAAGTAAGATTTTGAGTTACGTAGGATGCGCACTGACGGCGGCTATGTTCGGGATTAATTGGTTAAATTAATTACTGCTATGACATGTCTCATATCTTTCGCATCGCATAATTCATTTTTGTTTATCCTAAGATGTTATATACTCTGGGTTTAGTCTAGCCGCAAACGCTTTGTAACCAATGTGCTACGTGTCACTATTTCGACGCTTCTTGAACTTTTTTATTTCTAAAAGGCAACCAAATGAACCGAACAAAGTATTCATCAATCTTGGGATGTACTCGTATGTTATGCAGCATCGTGACAAAATTATGGAGCTCGGTGAAGAGCTATATTATTTGTCGTTGCTGTTTTGGACGTTGTTATGATATGTCTTCCCTGTGACTTTGATACCTGCTGGATTCTCAGTATTTGTCGTGAAGTATATTTTTCTTAGTATTTTGTTTCCTGACGAAAAATTACATTCAGGTACGATTCCTGTGGGCATTAGCATATTATCATACTTATTGATTGCAGATGCGTCCGACAATAGTATGTCAGTGGCTGAATCATTTCACTTCATCGTGAACTTCTTTTTCAATAAACAGCACTATGGAAGTGGTAGACCAAAAATCTTATGTGGTTACATAATGACCCATTAATAGAGAATGACAATAGGTTTTGTTGGTCGTAGTGGATGGCGATACTCACTGATTGTTCAAAAAGATCGTTATGATGAAGTGACAAGCTGTTTGATCGACCTAATATGAAGTTCCTTGTTGAACAGAAAAGCTGTACGGAATGTTCCAGGAGGAATTGTCAAAAGTCAGACGTATGACAAGAACGAATATTGGAAGCAAAAATATCTAGCAAACATGGGCTTCAAAATGTGTAACTTAGCAGATATGAGCAGTTCTTCATCTTTCATTGTGTGAAACAAATCCCTTCTATTGCTAGGTCTTTGATTTTCATATTTCTTATGAAGAAAAAATATCCGGGAACTGTAGACTCTAAATTGCATGCCTTAGAGCTATGAGAACTTGCTCACCTTCTCTACTGTAAATACATTTCTTTTTCTGAACAAGTGCTGATAGCTCTTAAGACCGCATGTTTACTGAACTTTTTTGCTTCGAATAAATGTTTCGGTCATATCCCCAAATACTGACCATTTCTCCTGGGACACACAGAAGCAAATTAAGAAAGCAAATTAAGAAAGAAGATCTTACAAGGTAATAAGTGTTTATTTCATGGAAAACAATTCGAATTTCGTTTCATCCAATCCGCACTGCGCCGTAGTTCAACATCCCCTGTGACAGTAAAGGCCAGAGGCACTGAAGCAGATAAACCACATCAACGGTATGACGTAGCCTGAGTGCCTGTTTAATG
Organism: Schistocerca americana; assembly: GCF_021461395.2. Lineage (NCBI taxonomy): Eukaryota > Metazoa > Arthropoda > Insecta > Orthoptera > Acrididae > Schistocerca > Schistocerca americana. The sequence continues at coordinate 155,359,803 of NC_060119.1, read as the reverse complement.
ACGGCCGGAAGCGACAAGGTGCAGAATCTTTGTTATCAGTGACTGTGTGAGCCAAACCAAATATTTGGAATATAAGATATATGGGTCTAACTGCATTTTGGAAACTGTGACCACTTATCTGAGAAGCAAGACTACATGCGCCGTTCATTATTAAACGAATTACACTCATGCCTTCTAACAGCTCTCACGACTGAGTTACTACGTAGTTGTCAGACAGAGCACAACATGACAATTCCAATTTTTCTTTGTGAGAGAACAATCGAAACATACATTCACGAATACCACTAATGAGTCATTAACACTAATGAGTCGTTAACTTACGAGGCTGTTACAACCAGAAACCTTTAGACCTACAATCAATAACAAATAAACAAAAATAATATGATGACAAACGTAACGCATACGCCAGCTCATAAATACGTTAATACGACTACATTAATATCTATAGACGTCTGATTTCTATCTATAGTCGTAATATTCTCCACTACAGTCTCCTCTGTTAAGTATAACCAATGAGAAAACGGCAATATACGATATATACTGGTTGGATCTCCTAAAACTGGCACCACAAATATTGCAGAAATGGAAAGCGCTACTAATGTGCGGTTTTCACACAATGGATTGGTAATCAGGGGCTCGTAATTTTAGCTAATGAACAGATTGAAAAAATACCTAGAAAGTGTATGATTTGTGCAAACATTTCCTTTTTTTTAAATGGTATATTTCCTGTTGACATTAACAAACTAAATGTTGGGTAAATCTGAATGTCAGTGGTGTTTCTTGCAGAATTCTTGTATGAGTCGTTTGCGATATATGGTATTCTGAGAAGTTTCCACATCGAAACTTTCTTGTGCCATTGAACCTGATGGTTGCTAGGTAAGGTGTTACCATATGTGCTGACAGTGTTCTTGTGTGTTCTTTGCGTGCACTGCGACTTGTTAGTCAGTTAGTTTGTGAGTCCGAGCAGCAGGTCGTGAGTGGACGATGGAATTTACCAACGTAAAAACAGCCGATATTCTCGTGGCCTTAGGAAAGTGTAGGAAGAATGCAGCTCGTTCTTATACAGTGTATGCAGCGAGATACCCCCACAAATCTCAACCATCTTAGCAGTATCTTCAACCAAGTACGTAGAGATAGTGCAACTTCCAGAAAACGTGACAGAAACAAACAAGTGAATACAAAATAGGGGGTATTAATGTTCTTGCTGCTGTTCCAGTTCCGCAAGTCAGCTCCCGTGCCATGTCACGAGAAAGTGGTATGTGTCAGGCAAGTGTCCGATGCCGTATTTGTCGACATCGTTTTGATTCCCATCACATCTCTCTCCACCAAAAGCTGCATGGAAACGATTATGAGTAACGCGTTAACATGTGCATCAAGACCAATCATGGACCGGTAAAAAGCCAAAACATACACTACTGGTCTGTTGACAATCCTTGTTGGCTTCGTCATGTGGAACGTCAGCGTCCTTGGAATGTAAATGTGTGGTGTGGGGTGGTGACCCATTAGCTCATAGGCCCGTTTTCATAGATGAACGCTGAAAGAGCGCAAGCATTGCAGCCTTGTAACAGACCGTCTTCCATGGATGCTAGATGATGTCCCTCTGCAGACTCGGACGAACCTATTGCATTTGCCTATATAGATTATTTTTGTGGGGAAGGCTGAAAGACGCTATCTACGTGAACATATTAACTACATCTGGTGATATGAAACGACGTCTTACCGCAGCCTGCTCTGTCATCTGTGCTGCAGTTCTAGCACTTGCACACAAGACTAAAAGCGTGTATAGTCACTGCTGGTGGTTATTTTGAATACAATCTGTGATGGTCAGTTGCCTCGTTACTGGCCAGAATCCACATAACTTGTAACGCCATAGCTCTAATGCTGTACTGATTTGTTTTGCCTTTTGTTTTGTTTAGTGTTATATCGTTGACTTTCTGTAATTATTCTATGATTAATTCGGTACTGTATAAAAATGTGTCCTTTTTTACTTGTAGAAACTTTAATGTCCTGGTTTAATCATATATCATGCATTGTCTTTATCATTTAAATTCTTTCTCTGATTTGGAAGAGACAAAACTTACTATATATACATGGAATTTGGGTGAATAATTTTTTGTAGAAATGTCAATATGTGCAAATATTCTGTTTTATTTAATATGTTTGGCTGCCGTTATGTAAACTGCTGACCTTCACTTAGGGTTTTTAGTTATTTTGTATGTAAGAGGTGGTGTGGTTCCCCTCGGCAACGGAACTTTGTTGCGCGCGCAAATTGTTGTTGTCATGGATAGAAAGATGGAACCAAGAGTCAGTCGGGGATGAGCTACTGAACCACCAACAGCTCACGAAAAGGTTGCGAATTGCGCTGGTGCCGATAGGTTCGTTTTGTGCCGTTTCCCAATGTGCCAAAGCCTCGGATGGATGCAGTAACTAGCTGGAACTATGTTGGGACTGATATCTATCATCGCCACCAATAAATGACAGAGTCCAACAATTGTACCTGCAAATCCACCAAACAACATGTACTCGCCACCACACTGCGCAATCACTGTAATGGAACAGAAGATCTATAGTAATGTACAGTGAAAGATCAGCTCATTGGATGTTATAGTGTACTCAAATATAATTTAACATAACTAAATTTATGTACATACCTTGATTTTTTCCTTATCACGACACCTCTCAGGTTTCTCTCCGTTTGAACTACGATTACCGAGTGTCCTTGTTGTGGAAAAAATGAAATCTCCAATGCCAAACAGTTAATTAAATAATGTTGTTTGATATTTGGTAAGAATGGAGTATTCAGATTTACTGTGGATTTGGTAAAATTGTGGGAGGTAGTAAATGTAGCTTTGTGAAAGCCTCACAGTGATTGAAACAGGCCAATTTAAAGTTTTGTGGACTTTCAAAGTTACCTACTCAATCATTGACTTGAAGGTAGAAGACTGTGATAATAAAGACAGGCAATAAACCATCTTGAGGTTAGTTCCAAAAGTAAATATTACTTAAGTTTGGCTTGAAATGTTCTTCTTAGTAAACAATTTGCTGTTACTTTTAAAAATGAAAAGTTCTTAAAACTGTGGCTTATAAAGTTTTGCTTAGTTATTGGTCATAGTGCTGCCTGTTGTAAATTGTAAAAGGTGAGTCAGTTTCTTACAAATATGTTAATATTGTGTCTCACCGCAGTAAATGTCGTGAACGGCATTTGTGGAAAGTTATATACTCATGTTTGCTAAGTACTTGTCTCTTGTGTGTCGAAAGTGCATATTAATAATGTTACAGGATCCACAGTTTGTCTATTGTGTTTATGCTAGGTAACAAGTAACAGAAAGACCACTATGTATGGAAACAGTAATTTCCTTTATTCAGAGGACAGTGAGAAACAGTTTGCTAGTGAAATATTTCTTTTCCGTGTCAGATAGAAAAGTAATTAGTAAAAGAGAGACTGACTATTAATACTAATGTTATTGAGACCATTCATTTAAATAAGCCCTGAAGGTAATAGCGTGTATTGTTATCTGTTGTATTGATGCAAATAGATTGTTCTGCTCTGTCAGCCCCAACCTTAACGTAAACATATGCAGGTGCCAGAGATCATTCACTCACGTGTGACGAAAGTATAGGCTGTGTTTGCCCATTGATGTTGCTTATTTTCAGTTTCTTGAACAAGAATGTTAACATTCTTATGCCTAATTAGGCTGGCGACCGTTCTTATTATCAATTGGACACTGTGGATAGGTAAACTATTGTTTGTTACTGTTTAAATATTTACGTAATTCTGACTTTCACTTCCGATAAACCACCTCCGTTAGGTACATCACGGTCAACAAAATAAAATTCTTTTCAGAGGGTAACATTGCTCTGCTTCTTTATACTGTAATTGCTTTAATAAAAATAATTTCCTTATACGAACTGCCTGCTTGGAGGTTATAGTATATACACTCCTGGAAATTGAAAGAAGAACACCGTGAATTCATTGTCCCAGGAAGTTGAAACTTTATTGACACATTCCTGGGGTCAGATACATCACATGATCACACTGACAGAACCACAGGCACATAGACACAGGCAACAGAGCATGCACAATGTCGGCACTAGTACAGTGTATATCCACCTTTCGCAGCAATGCAGGCTGCTATTCTCCCATGGAGACGATCGTAGAGATGCTGGATGTAGTCCTGTGGAACGGCTTGCCATGCCATTTCCACCTGGCGCCTCAGTTGGACCAGCGTTCGTGCTGGACGTGCAGACCGCGTGAGACGACGCTTCATCCAGTCCCAAACATGCTCAATGGGGGACAGATCCGGAGATCTTGCTGGCCAGGGTAGTTGACTTACACCTTCTAGAGCACGTTGGGTGGCACGGGATACATGCGGACGTGCATTGTCCTGTTGGAACAGCAAGTTCCCTTGCCGGTCTAGGAATGGTAGAACGATGGGTTCGATGACGGTTTGGATGTACCGTGCACTATTCAGTGTCCCCTCGACGATCACCAGTGGTGTACGGCCAGTGTAGGAGATCGCTCCCCACACCATGATGCCGGGTGTTGGTCCTGTGTGCCTCGGTCGTATGCAGTCCTGATTGTGGCGCTCACCTGCACGGCGCCAAACACGCATACGACCATCATTGGCACCAAGGCAGAAGCGACTCTCATCGCTGAAGACGACACGTCTCCATTCGTCCCTCCATTCACGCCTGTCGCGACACCACTGGAGGCGGGCTGCACGATGTTGGGGCGTGAGCGGAAGACGGCCTAACGGTGTGCGGGACCGTAGCCCAGCTTCATGGAGACGGTTGCGAATGGTCCTCGCCGATACCCCAGGAGCAACAGTGTCCCTAATTTGCTGGGAAGTGGCGGTGCGGTCCCCTACGGCACTGCGTAGGATCCTACGGTCTTGGCGTGCATCCGTGCGTCGCTGCGGTCCGGTCCCAGGTCGACGGGCACGTGCACCTTCCGCCGACCACTGGCGACGACATCGATGTACTATGGAGACCTCACGCCCCACGTGTTGAGCAATTCGGCGGTACGTCCACCCGGCCTCCCGCATGCCCACTATACGCCCTCGCTCAAAGTCCGTCAACTGCACATACGGTTCACGTCCACGCTGTCGCGGCATGCTACCAGTGTTAAAGACTGCGATGGAGCTCCGTATGCCGCGGCAAACTGGCTGACACTGACGGCGGCGGTGCACAAATGCTGCGCACCTAGCGCCATTCGACGGCCAACACCGCGGTTCCTGGTGTGTCCGCTGTGCCGTGCGTGTGATCATTGCTTGTATAGCCCTCTCGCAGTGTCCGGAGCAAGTATGGTGGGTCTGACACACCGGTGTCAATGTGTTCTTTTTTCCATTTCCAGGAGTGTAGTATAACAGTAGCAGACGGTGTTGCTATAAACTATTGTATGCACTTGTGTTGTCCTTTAGTGTGTGCTACTATAGGTGTTATCCAAGGTTGGTGTCGAAACTTTCCGAAATACAATATCTCATAAACGATTGACACTTGAATCCTGTACCAAACACCACTGACATTCTAATTTATCCTGCTTTTACTTTGTTAAAGTCAATAGGCATTGTTTCATTTAAAAAGGCGTATGTTTGCACAAAAAGAACACTTTCTAAGTATATTAATTATTTCATATGTTGACTGGCTAACAGTACAAGCCCCATCAATAGCACTTTCAATTTCCGCAATATTTGCAGTGCAAGTCTTAGGTAACTCATCCTGTATATGAAGTCATTTTTTCTCGTTCTTCTATATGTGCAGGTTAGTTTCACGAGGCGTTGTAGGGATGCAGGTATTCTGATCTGGTTTCCACTAACAGGTATACTAATTCATGAAGAAGGTTTTCGTACATAAATGATAAATATTTTGTACAAATTTTCTGATTTATGATGAATTAAAGTTACACCAAGAAAACGATTGCATTATTATCTAGCGAACAGCCGCCGAATTCCAAACACTATGATTTGGTTGGGCGGTCTACAGGTAGAGCACGTGGCTGGAGCTGAGAGGCTGTGTAATCCAGTCCCACCTTTGTCATTTTTTTCACTCTGCTTTTTAACGTAGTGTTTACCTGTCAATGGTGTGAAGATCTGCCAGAAGCGAAACAGGCCTCGGATTCCACGTTACACTTGAAGGACCCCTTTCCATCGTTGGTAAAGTGGATAGGGACATGCAAATCGCCTAAGTGACACCCAGTTTATTACAGTTTTTTTCAAAACAACTGGATGGCGAAGAGAAAAGTCAATCCAAAACCTATGGTATTCAGTTTTTATGCGTAAATGAAAACGTGTGCCGAAAATGTACTTCCGAGTGAGGTGCAGCTTGACCTAGCTTATACAAAGAAAGTTTTGCAGTAGTGCCGCTTTCTGTTTTCCTTGAATCATTTTTATTTTTTGGGACACTTTCAAATTGTGCAGACGACTGGTAAAGGAATCCCCAGTTTCTAAAAAGAGATTTAGGCCTTTTATGATCACAAAGACATGAGTTCCATCTTCTTGAATGGGATCTAGAAATTTCTTACGAATGAATTCACAAAATTTCGAAATACTTCCACAGATGGTTAAAGAACACATTTCAAAATATCACGACAATTTCAACCCAAAGTTTTCCGTTTCCTTCAGTTTACCAGGCAGAGCTAGCGCAGTTAATTCAATCCAAATTTTTCGAGCAACGGACAGTGAGATACTACATTTTGACTTATCGTGATAAGTATGACCAACAACGATAATAATAGTTTTATACAACAAGCGAAACGTATTCCGAAAAACTACTTGAATAACTCTGACTCGTTTTCAAACAACACATTCTTTCAGCACCACAACAAATGACTCATCATTCAACTCTCTGCTTTCCTTGAATAAAATCTAGATGTGGACACGATGCTTTGCGTGGCGCGGTGACGAAATCTGCCATAAAGGGTCCAAGGCGAAGCATCGTGGCTATGAGTGTGGACTACGCATCACAGTGCATACTAAGCTTCACCGAATGCTGTAACACGATCAGAAGGTCTACTTCATGAAAGCTTTTGGTTATTTTTTCTTTTATTAGCACCGCCTCAGCCAGTCTCTTATACATACTGAACAGCTCACGTACTCATACAACCACGATTCGCATACTATAGTTTTGTTGGTTGTAAACGTATAACTTACATCAACACTTGCTGCCATCATTGCCATGAATGTCAGTGCCGCGCGAAACACGTAATATTCACACCTCCAGATAAAGTTCCTGCCTTGTGCTTCTTACATTACGTAGGTTATATGAAAATAATGATATTCGTTTATTTAATGTTCTCTGAATTTCGTTCAGAACTATACGCTTTGGCCGATAAGCAAGACGTCTGCCCATAGGTACTTAAAATTACCAGAGAGTAGCTGCGGCGGGTTGCTAATATTTAATAACTCGCATTCTGATTAAGCCTGCTTCACTGCATATGAACTTGCGGATGTATGTCGGCAGGCAGAATATATGGACGACCTGCTAATATGAAACCGTAGAGCGTATTTCAGCACTGCAAGTCTTATAGACAGAGCAAAACGATAACTCTGTCTTGCAACGGCAATTTCCTCAGAACAGCTAGATCCTCGAAAATAGATCGGTTATCCATTATGTACTGAATAGTAATACTGCCAAGAACCGAACAACAATCTCAAACTTGTGTCTAAATCCTTTTAAAAAACAGAAATTGTTTTAAACAGTATTCTCTTCAGTTAAAACTTCCGGGTTGATAGATCGTGGTCGATGTGTAAATCTCGACCCTGACTTCCCGTCTCCGACTGCGGGAGATATTCTCTGAGGTAAAGCGGCGAACTGCAAAGAGAAGCCGATTAATCGCTGATTATATGGGCAGCGCAGAGGGCACCACTGTCCATCACGTGGCTTCGGCTATGAGACTGTCTCTGGTAATGCCAACATTTTCGATTGAAAGTAATCGATCATCCATTTTCCGGTCCAACGTTGATACCCAAATTTTATCCAGTTTAACACCTTCCTCTTTCCTGTTAAAACTATTGCGTTGTTCATCGATCTCGATAGCCTCTCTGTACATGGGCGCATAATAATGCGAGTTTTTAGATATGACGTTAATCTCGCTAAATTTTTCTGCTACGGCCGATTTTTCCGTGTTACCCAGACGGCAATTCCCTTTACGTTCAACAAGACGGGGGTGTTCACACTTCTCTTTGTGGTACCGATGTAAACCTGTCCACAACTAAAAGGAATTTTATATACCCCATGTGTAGCCTGAAGATGTTGCCGATGTTAACTATTCTTTTATTTTTCTCGTGGGTCTGAAAATAATTACCACCACGTACTTGCTTAACACTTTCCCAATGTAATCTGTCACCTTGCTAATGAACGGAGGAGAAATCTTGCCGTTGGGGGGCTATTTTTCGTTGTTGCTCCTGATTCTCTACCTAGAGCGAAGTGCTCGATCCATGTCCTTACTAGAAAAACCATTCGTCACGAAAGTTGTCATTAGATGTTCAGTCTCATATTTTAAATAAACAGGTTCACAAATTTTGTACTCCCTCTTAACCAAGGTTTTTATTACACCTCTTTTTTTGTCTGGGATGGTGGTTTGAATCTTTATGCAAATAACGATCAGCATGTGTGGCTGTTCTTTACACCTTATGGTCCATCGTTCCGCCCTGTGGGAACACACATCCAGAAAACTCAACTGCCTATTACTGTCTGTCTCCACAGTAAATTGAATATTCGGATTAATGCTGTTTCAGATGTATCAGGAAGGCATATATCAGCAGTGGAGCAAAGTGAATTGTGGCACACTATTGATATTAAACCGATAAGATAATTAATTAAACTGATAAATTAAACCGCCCCTCTCTCTTCTCTTCTCTCACCCATCTGGCAAATTGGACACTTGTTTGTCACCCCTCACCAGTTCAGTTCTCAGCTACTTTTCCCGATCCTGGGAAATCTTCCAGAGATCTCCTCTCCTCTCCTCCCATGGCCCTCGCCATTTGGAAATTGGTGGGTGGAAGACTCAGTCTGTGCTGAACTGCCAGAGAGAAAGGAATATCAGCCAGCTATGCACCACTGGCACTGGGCTGGCAGGGATACCTTTTTTAGGATAAGGAAGGGGAAAGAAAACGAGTTTTAAGAGTAATTGACAGACACACTCAGTTTGAGAAAACAGATGAACTGGAGTCAGATTTTAGCATACAGCCTCCATTTAAACAATGTTTAACGGAAAGTAATCAGAAACTGCCAGTTCATCTTCGCCAAAGCAGTTATAATCCCATTAGTATGCAGTATCAGTTATCTTTATTATACCAGAACATTCCGGTACTCAGAAACGAAGTTGATGAACTACTCATTTGTATTGATGAAATGAATTCATTTAACGAAATTGACATAATCTGCCTCTCTGAACATCATGTGACCCTGGAATAGATATGTTAGACATTTCAGGATTTAAGCTAGCTTCCTACTTCTGCAGAGTTGATATGGATGTAGGAGGAGTTGCCACATTTTTTAAAAACTGCCATAAATTCAAGAACATTGACATTAATAAATTCTGTTTAGAGCAGCATCCAGAAGCATGTGCAACAGAAGTAGAGTTCCATAACAGATCCTATATAATAGTAACTATTTACCGAGCACCTGTAGGAAATTATAATCTATTCATAAATCATCTAGAAGCTCTTTTGAGTTATATAACAGAAAGAAACAAAGAAATTTTGATTGCTGGTGACTTTAATACAGATTTTCTAATACAATCTTCGAGTAACCATTTACTGCAGTTAGTGATGTTGTCTTTCAATCCAACTCACACTGTGAACTTTGCAACTAGGATCACAAAATCCTCAAGGGCAGCTATTCATAACATTTTTATAGATAAATCAAAGGAACCAAATCATATCATAAAACCTATAATAAATGTACTATCAGATCATGACATGCAGCTCCTTGTTTTAGATGTAAATTCTAAGCAGATTATCAAGACTGCTAAATCTGAGTACAAGAGAGTAGTCAATCAACCAAAAATTGAGTGTTTTAGAAAACTTCTCAAAGATATGACCTGGAAAGATGTTTATAGTTCTCATGACATGAATGAAAAATATAACACATTCATGAACAATGTCAGTACATGTTTGAAAACTGTTTTCCTCTAAAAGTTACTCAAATTAAACAGAAGTCTATAATAAAACCATGGATTACACAAGGAATAATGATTTCCTGTAAGAAAAAAAGGAAAATGTATCTGTCGACCAATAATAGCTCCAATTCTGATGATTTAGCTAAATACAAGGAACACTGTAAAACATTAATAAACGTTATTCAGACATCTAAACAAATGCACTACGAGAAGAAGATAGCAATGTCAGGGAACAAAATAAAAGCAATATGGGATATAGTGAAAGAGGAGAATCGTAGAACCAGAAAGGAACAGGACCAAATAGCATTAAGGGTAGTTGACACATTAGTAACCGATGGGCATAGTGTGACAAATCCATTTAACAAGTACTTTATATACGTTACTGATAGAATGGGATTGTCAGGATCTACATCTACATCTACATTGATGATCCGCAAGCCACCCAACGGTGTGTGGCGGAGGGCACTTTACGTGCCACTGTCATTACCTCCCTTTCCTTTTCCAGTCCCGTATGGTTCGCGGGAAGAACGACTGTCTGAAAGCCTCTGTGCGCGCTCTAATCTCTCTAATTTTACATTCGTGATCTCCTCGGGAGGTATAAGTAGGGGGAAGCAATATATTCGATACCTCATCCAGAAACGCACCCTCTCGAAACCTGGCGAGCAAGCTACACCGCGATGCAGAGCGCCTCTCTAGCAGAGTCTGCCACTTGAGTTTATTAAACATCTCCGTAACGCTATCACGGTTACCAAATAACCCTGTGACGTAACGCGCCGCTCTTCTTTGGATCTTCTCTATCTCCTCCGTCAGACCGATCTGGTACGGATCCCACACTGATGAGCAATACTCAAGTATAGGTCGAGTGTTTTGTAAGCCACCTCCTTTGTTGATGGACTACATTTTCTAAGCACTCTCCCAATGAATCTCAACCTGGTACCCGCCTTACCAACAATTAATTTTATATGATCATTCCACTTCAAATCGTTCCGCACGCATACTCCCAGATATTTTACAGAAGTAACTGCTACCAGTGTTTGTTCCGCTATCATATAATCATACAATAAAGGATCCTTCTTTCTATGTATTCGCAATACATTACATTTGTCTATGTTAAGGGTCAGTTGCCACTCCCTGCACCAAGTGCCTATCCGCTGCAGATCTTCCTGCATTTCGCTACAATTTTCTAATGCTGCAACTTCTCTGTATACTACAGCATCATCCGCGAAAAGCCGCATGGAACTTCCGACACTATCTACTAAGTCATTTATATATATTGTGAAAAGCAATAGTCCCATAACACTCCCCTGTGGCACGCCAGAGGTTACTTTAACGTATGTAGACGTCTCTCCATTGATAACAACATGCTGTGTTCTGTTTGCTAAAAACTCTTCAATCCAGCCACACAGCTGGTCTGATATTCCGTAGGCTCTTACTTTGTTTATCAGGCGACAGTGCGGAACTGTATCGAACGCCTTCCGGAAGTCAAGAAAAATAGCATCTACCTGGGAGCCTGTATCTAATATTTTCTGGGTCTCATGAACAAATAAGGCGAGTTGGGTCTCACACGATCGCTGTTTCCGGAATCCATGTTGATTCCTACATAGTAGATTCTGGGTTTCCAGAAATGACATGATACGCGAGCAAAAAACATGTTCTAAAATTCTACAAGAGATCGACGTAAGACATATAGGTGTATAGTTTTGCGCATCTGCTCGACGACCCTTCTTGAAGACTGGGACTATCTGTGCTCTTTTCCAATCATTTGGAACCCTCCGTTCCTCTAGAGACTTGCGGTACACGGCTGTTAGAAGGGGGACAAGTTCTTTCGCGTACTCTGTGTAGAATCGAATTGGTATCCCGTCAGGTACAGTGGACTTTCCTCTATTGAGTGATTCCAGTTGCTTTTCTATTCCTTGGACACTTATTTCGATGTCAGCCATTTTTTCGTTTGTGCGAGGATTTAGAGAAGGAACTGCAGTGCGGTCTTCCTCTGTGAAACAGCTTTGGAAAAAGGTGTTTAGTATTTCAGCTTTACGCGTGTCATCCTCTGTTTCAATGCCATCATCATCCCGTAGTGTCTGGATATGCTTTTTCGAGCCACTTACTGATTTAACGTAAGACCAGAACTTCCTAGGATTTTCTGTCAAGTCGGTACATAGAATTTCACTTTCGAATTCAATGAACGCTTCACGCATAGCCCTCCTTACGCTAACTTTGACATCGTTTAGCTTCTGTTTGTCTGAGAGGTTTTGGCTGCGTTTAAACTTGGAGTGGAGCTCTCTTTGCTTTCGCAGTAGTTTCCTAACTTTGTTGTTGTACCACGGTGGGTTTTTCCCGTCCCTCACAGTTTTGCTCGGCACGTACCTGTCTAAAACGCATTTTACGATTGCCTTGAACTTTTTCCATAGACACTCAACATTGTCAGTGTCGGAACAGAAATTTTCGTTTTGATCTGTTAGGTAGTCTGAAATCTGCCCTCTGTTACTCTTGCTAAACAGATAAACCTTCCTCCCTTTTTTTATATTCCTATTAACTTCCATATTCAGGGATGCTGCAACGGCCTTATGATCACTGATTCCCTGTTCTGTACATACAGAGTCGAAAAGTTCGGGTCTGTTTGTTATCAGTAGGTCCAAGATGTTATCTCCACGAGTCGGTTCTCTGTTTAATTGCTCGAGGTAATTTTCGGATGGTAAATAATGCCTAATGCCCTTGAATATCTGAAACTAGCCTTTACAAATTGCTTCAGGTACATGAATATGTCACTCACTTCTCCAAAAGAAATAACTTCCATAATAAAATCTTTAAGAACAAAGCATTCTAGTGGTTACAATGAATTATCAATAAAGTTAATTAAGGCATGTTCTTGTGAGTTTAGTACAATTCTAAGTTACTTGTGTAACCAGTCAATTATAACTGGGACATTTCCTGACTGGCTCAAATATGCAGACGTTAAGCCTCTATTCAGGAAAGTGGATAAAGTGATACCATCAAACTACAGACCGGTTTGACTTTTGCCAGCATTCCCAATAATTGTACAAAAAGTAATGCCTAGGCAGCTTCTCAATCATCTGACCACAAGTAACATATTATCAAGAACACAGTTTGTATTTCTGAAGGGTTCTGATATTGAGAAGGCTATTTACACCTACAGTGAAAATGTTTTTAATTCATTAAATAACAAATTACAAGCAGCAGGTATTTTCTGTGATTTGTCAAAGGCATTCGATTGTGTGAACCACAACATCCTTTTAAATATATTAGAATTCTATGGTGTCACGGACAGTGCTTCATAATGGTTGAAGTCATACCTCGCTAACAGGAAACAAAGGGTATCAGTGCAAGGGACTAGTGAATTAAGTCATCAATAATCATCAGAATGGGAAGAAATTACATGTGGTGTCCCACAAGGATCCATCTTAGGGACATTGCTTTTTCTTGTGTACATTAATGATCTCTCATCAGTTACACTGCCAAAGGCAGAGTTCGTTTTTTTTTTTTTGCAGATGACACAAGTGTTGCAATAAATATTATGTCGAGTGTAGTTCCAGAAAGATTTGCTAATGATATTTTCATGGATATTAATAAATGGTTTAAAGCCAACTCACTGACATTAAACTTCGAAAAGACTCACTATATGCAATTCAGAGCCTGTAAGAGGTTTCCTCCCAGCATTTGCGTAAAGTATGAAGAAGAGCAGATAGAAGAGGTTCACAGTCTTAAATTCCTAGGATTACAACTTGATATTAAATTCAGTTAGGAGGAGCACACCACAGAACTGCAGAAATTCCTTAATAAATCCGTATTTGCAATTCGAGTGTTAGCAGACATAGTCGACACAAAAATGAAAAAGCTTGCATACTTTGCCTACTTTCAATCCATAATCTCATATGGTATAATATTTCTGGGTGACTCTTCAAGTCAAACAAAAGTTTTCAGAGTCCAAAAGCGTGTAATACGTATTATTTTTGGAGTAAATTGAAGGATATCCTGTAGAAATCTCATCAAAGAACTGGGTGTACTAACTACTGCGTCTCAGTATATTTACTCCTTAATCAAATTTGTCCTAGATAATATAGCTCTTTTCCAACAAACAGCTCAGTTTATACATACAATACCAGGAACAAAAATGATCTGCACAAGGACTTAAAAGCACTTATTTCAGTTCAAAAAGGGGTCCACTAATCAGGAACACTCATCTTCAATAATTTGCCAGCAAACTTAAAAATTATGTTACAAATAAAGATCAGTTTTAAAGGACCCTGAAAGACTTACTAGTGGCCAACTCCTTGTACTCCATTGACGAATGATTTAATAGAAAAAAATGATGTATTGTATATAGTCATACTATTAGTATTGCTATTTCAGCTTAAAAATGATGTATTGTATATACTCATACTATTAGTATTGTGATTTCAGCTTAAAAAAATGACATGTTCCACATCCATGAGGATCTCCTCAGCACTGATATATGGAATGAGAATCTAATCTAATCTAATCTGAGCGCACGCATCAGTACATCATGGAGGTCAGGCTGCTACTGAGGCTCTAGTTACACGTGCTGCCATTAGGTATCTGCGGGGTTCCAAGTTCCCCCCTCCCCGCCCAAATCTTTCAGTCTGTGTTGAGCTGTCAGACAAGAAGGATCTCACTGCAGAGTGCTTGAATTATGATGAAAAATATTGAGAGATGTCTTGGTGCACTGTGCACTTTTGTGGATATTTTAACTTAGTTCAGAACTATGTTACTGCAGCGTCTCAGTACATAGTGCCCTCCAGGGAAGGGACTCTCATAGTGCATTCAATTGAGGAGATGTTTGTGTTGGACAAGCCATAGTTTAATAAGTACATTACCTGTAAGCATGCAGCTTATGACTGTGTCCGTCACCCCCTACATGAGGAGTGGAAAGAGGTGATAATGGATGAGCCAGGGATGAATCCTAGTCAGCAAGTAATGGAGACACAGCAGGATAGGCCGAAGAGACATTTTGCAACTCATAGACTTACTAACTGTGCTGGAGCTGTTTGTGTTTTTTGAAATGGATAGTCAATCCACAGTGCAGGGGAAAACTTCGCCCTATTCAATTACCCTGGACAGAATGAAGCTGAGGCCTTCATTGTGCTGCATAGCCCTTAACCGAGCTAGATCAAAAATCTGTGACAAAGGATGCTTAAATTATGATCGCTCTCCCCCCCTCCCCCACACCCCCGCCCACCTGCTCTTCCATCAGGAACCTATTGGAACACAGTATACAACCCTTCCTCTATCTGAAAATTGGCAGGAACCAATAGGAGCATAGGAACTTTACATCTGGATGTCGTGATCATGACGTCAAGATTGTATAAGATGGATGTGCTCTCAGTCACAGTGAGGTATTGGCAAAAGCTTGAAGTGTGAACAGCAACTAAGATCCTCATCCATCTCTGTCTCTCAGAAGAAGTCTGAAAATAAACACATGTGGTTCACAGTCATGTCTCTGTTCAGCTCCATGTCTTTGTTCAACCCAATCTCTTTGTTAAGGGATTCTTATTGTTTCTTCTTCTATGGTCAGTGACCTCCAGCATGTCTGGAACATAAGTGACCTCCAGTGTGTCTGGGCCAGCAACAGCCACTGGCTTGTCAGGAGCTGCAGGGATCTATTGCCTGTCAGGACCGGCAATGACAGCAGCACAGAGGGATAATGCCTCTGACCAGCATGTTCGAGCATGACAACGAGCTGCTATTATCCAACTTGCTCGTCGATTTATGCATGACCTCTTAATATTGTCTGTCTCGTTCAGCCCTAGACATCTGCTATTCTGTCCTGACGCTATCTATAATGTCATTGTAAGATGGAGTGGCGCTCATGCTGGGATCTAGAGATCGGTCCATTTATCTGTCACACTCCACCATTACAAACTTGTTTGGTGTATGGTTGTTGCTATCCTTTCTGTCAGAAAGTCTTAACCGTAGGCTGCCGTGTGTTCGAACAGTGTATAAAGACATTGTATGTATGGTGTGCATGCCGATAATTTAGGACACTGCATCATCATGATGTCAAAAGAAGAAACCAAAGGAACACCCATCAGTTTCAGAGAACTACACGCAGAATTCTGCGCATAGTAGAAAACTTTATTTGCGAAATTCTGTACAGGTCTGAAGGTAAAGAAAGAACCAGTAGCTTTTTTTGATGTAGTGCACTAGATGTATAACTGTTGAATAAGGATATGTATAGTACCTCAAGCTGACTGAATCGCCTCGCCACAACAGTCAATGCCTTCAGCCAGCCTTAAACTAAATGATAGCTGAAACTTTTCACGTGTATTTATACCCTGTAACTTAGCTAATGACAAATATTTGTATAAAAACCCATTGTACACCAAAACCTGATGTAGTCGGTATCATGATGGGGTGAGTGAAACGTCAGGACTTTTTTGTTGTATATGACTGGTCCTGCGAAGATGAGGAAGAAGACCAGAAGAAGAAAGAGACTGGAAAATTCATAACCGACAAAATACGAGCTATGCTTGTAGGTCCGTCCAGCTGTGGCAAGACAGACGTCTTACATCAGTGTTAACACACCCAGAAAGAGTCTCCTCTGAGCACAAATGTATATTTTTGAAAACGCTGTTTCAGTCTAAGTATCGTTCAGCGTAAAGGACACTCCAAGGGGTCGATCGTGTAACATACACGACTTTTAGTCAAATCAGTAGAGTCCCTCAGCCAGAAAAAGTAAAGCCAAACACTGTGTTTATATTTGACGATGTTGGTATGGAATACAAGGATCAAATTCTACGATATTTCTCTTTTAGTCGTCGTATGAGTGCTCAAATATTTCGCGTGAGTAAAACATATTCCAAATTCCCGAGACCGGTGGTGGAGGAGCATTCAAGTCTCATTATAGCTTACAAACAGGAAAACAAGAATTTAAACACATTTGCCAGGCACATATCGGAGTGACATTCATTCAATGATTTCCTAAGGATATGTGGAGATTGCTAGAGTTGCAAACAGTGTGGGTTTCTTTTTATTGATAAATCAAGAAAACTGAATGATGGTAGATATAAATCGAAGTTCTAGCTGTTTCTTTATATGCAATAGCAATGACAAAAGTGTTGAGTAAATGGCTCTGAGTACTACGGGACTCAACTGCTGAGGTCATTAGTCCCCTAGAACTTAGAACTAGTTAAACCTAACTAACCTAAGGACATCACAAACATCCATGCCCGAGGCAGGATTCGAACCTGCGACCGTAGCGGTCTTGCGGTTCCAGACTGCAGCGCCTTTAACCGCACGGCCACTTCGGCCGGCAAGTGTTGAGTACGTTAGTTTACAACACTATGGGGACAGGCTCACATGTATGTCAGGCACTTAGCCCAAGACGTAACTGTATTGATAGAACTGGATGAAATGCATATATGGTGTACACCACTAAGGAGTCTGTTTAGTATATAACAAGATGTCCACCAAGCATAAGATAATCACGGCACAGACTGTTCTAGAGAAATTATGAGTGTTAAGTTTGGGACATTTGGATCGAGAGCAGACACCAAGAAAACCTTTAAACCAGTTACAGAATCTCTTGTTAAAATCTCAGCGAAGATGTATGTTGCTGGTTTCGTCAACTACCACAACGCTACTAGGACACACAAAACATTTAGTGTCAGTGGCGAGAAACGATACCTGTTGGGTATGTAGACTGTATGTTTAGTTACAGATAGGCAATAGAAAATTTCAAATAACAGTTTCCTAAATTCCCCAAAAACTGTAAATTATTCATCCAAAGATCCGAATATGTATGGTGAAGTACTGCAGTTTACTGGTGAACATAGGAAACTGGGAAACTGGCACAGTGTGAAATACAGAGCCATTGTAAAACCTATGTTATATAGTCGATATAGCATTGGTGATGGTATTGGCACCTAAAAAAAAAAGAGTCAGCAAAGTATCCCCCGTAGTATGTAAACTACAACAATCTAAATGAGCTAATAAGTCAACTGTAACTGCTCATGGCATCAGTTGGTGCTGGTAATACTGCTCATTAGCATGAAGTAATTTCAGTAATATCCGAGCTTAGACAGAGAGATGTAATCAAATAAGTATGGAGATAGTAGTCAAGACATGCAAAAACCAGCGAATAAAACATACTCTTGTAGGAATGTTATATTTAAAGGTTTGGATGACTTCTGAGAAGCTGGTCTTGTAGATCCTGGGGAATATTCACATGGGAATAACAGATTCAAATATGGTTTAGTGGTTATTGATACATATTCCAAATTTGATTGGGCGTTACCTGTTAAAACAGGTGTTTGAGCATTTGTGGCAGATAGTGACTTATCACTGCCCAGACAACTCCAAACAGATTATGGTGGAGAGCTTCTAGATAGGTATTTCAGACCGTGATGCAGCACTATGGAATACATCACTACTTAACATTCACCCACTTGACAGTCTCGTGGAACGTCTGAGCAGAACAAGAAAAGGTAAAATATGGATGTGGTTTAATCTTTACAGCTCATACAAATGGACGGATATCCTCCCAGAGAAAAGTTTCAGATTATAATCAAACTAAACAAAGCACAATTAAGTTGACACCAATCGATGTTTGTTATAATGGATTCATGGATAAGGTATGCTATTGTATTAAAATGCTGGAGTTAACATAAACATAAATTTAACAGGCGATTTGCGTATCTCTCAAAACATAAGACACTGTTGGAGAAGCCATACCTCCCAAACAGGTTTAGTGACATTTTCACAGTTTTCAAAATGCAGAGAAAAATTCGTAGAACTTATATCTTAAAGGATAGCATGGGAACTGAAATTTCCGGATGCTGTTATTACACAGAGGAACTGTAGAAGAGCTCTGAACTACAGGTGACTCTCATAGAGCATGTTATAAGACATTGACGGAATAAAGCACAAGTTAAATGGCCACAAAACCTAACAGTTGGATTGATGCCAACGATTTGCTGTATAATAGCGTGTACAGAACACAGTCAGCACAGTAGCATAACATGCACAATAAGAAGCACATTATAGGAGGTGATGGAGTTCTCAACATGCTTCCAGTCTAATTGAACATTTAAGAGTATAGCTACTGTAGACCTGGTACAAAGCTTCAGTAACGTTTGGCTCATGGTGATAAGGAGGTTAACCTGCCTGACGAGGCTTGTTTGGAACACGACACTGCATATGCCAGACGTAAAGATTTTGCAGGATGTTTCGATTCTGATCGAATTTTGTCTAACGTTTGAGAAAAGATATTTGCACAGAAAGTGCTTCGCAGCATTTGTAGTTGATAAAACCATGTGTGGCAAAATTAAGTAGGGCTCAGGTGTGAATTTCAAGCAAGTTACGAATGCTGCATGTCGTGCACGACGGAGAGGAAGATAACTATGAAGAAGGAGAAGCCAATGGGGTCATTTAAAAAATTGTATCCTGACAGTGACGTATGCAGTTAAGAGCGCCCTGAAGCATAAACGACCGGATAAAGGAAGCAGATCCTGCCAATACGAAAGACATCAGGTCGGAATTATCTCTTTCCTCATTCCTCCCCTCGCTGATCTCCCATTAAGGGGTTCACTGATGGTGTTGCAGCTGTAACCACAACAGTCTAGAACGCACAGTACTCGTAGGAGCAGGTAGTGGAAGCATACAGAAAAGGACTATGTTTCTTCATAAACGAAAAAAATGCTCGTTAGCTATCCTATCAGATAGGTCACTTACAAATACAGATCTGCTGAAGTTTGTTAGGAAAAAATTCTGCATTCCAAGTTTCCCTGGTGTGTTTGTGCGGGATACATTACCAAATATTAATTGTAAATGCAGAGAATGTGGAACTGACAATTTAGATGTTGCTGGGCGCCAAGGAACCCACTGGGAGGCATATGTTAAGAAAACTAACAATAACGTCTACTATTTAAAACACCAGACGAGCTACAATGATATTTCCCTGGCAGAAAACGTGTGTTCTACAATTTTCATCCCTACCAAGACTTTAATACTCTACTGTTTGGGTGTCTGTGCATCATGCTCCTCCCAGAATTTACGTAGGAGCATGTATACAAGGAGATGCATTAAACATTAACCTGTCAGATTAAGTTCAGATGCAATGTCATATACCCTGACTTTAAAAGAACGTTCGTCAGTATTGCGAATTACGTCCCACCGATTGATTTAAGCCACAGGGTTTGGAGTATTGCGCTGATTGGACTGGAAACATATAAAAGCATTCCGAGTATCATAAAGGCTAAGAATAATTTTCATCTCGAAATTAATGGTGGAAAGGAAATTGCGGAAATAGAACTTGGTGCATACGATATTGACGATTTCAACGACGTTTTAAAAAGTTCTGGCAAAAGGATTGCGCTTCGTGAAAACGTCAATAACCTCAAATCTGAAATAAAGACACCGAATGCATCGAGTGACTCTAATCAAAATGGTTCTACAGAATGGCTTCTGGGTTTCACAAAAGGACAGGTTTTGAAGACGGGCTCTAATAAATATTTTGGATTTAACCAATCAGTGGATATACTTCCTGTCAGCACAACCCGTGTCGAGTGTAACACTGAAAAAAACTCCAATCTCAACAACAGATTGATCATACAATTTACGAATTCTTTTCACCAGTTGGAACAGGATATAAGATCGTTGAGACTCAGTGGATATACTTCCTGTCAGCACAACCCATGTCGAGATTAACACTGAAAAGAACTCCAGTTTCAACAACAGATTGATCATAAAATTTACGAATTATTTCCACCAGTTGGAACAGGATATACGATCGTTGAGACTCCTACCAACGCTATGTTTGTCCGAGTAGCAATTTAGACATTGGACTAAATGGGGCTGCACATTGTTGACCAGGACAACCAACTCATCGACTTCCGTGGCAAGGGCATCAGTTTACGATTACATCTAAAGTGGAATCGTCAGTGACCTCGAACTTGCAGACACCCGGAAGCTGCGGCGACCTGCAACTGTCCAGGACCTGCAGTTAATCGAAGCCAACCTCTCGGCGAGAAGAAAGATCCCGACTCGCTGGGAGGCCATAAGCGGCAACGGCGATCTCTAACTTGCTGGACTGGCGGCGGTGGCAGTGACATCCAACCATCTGGGACCTGCAGCAGCTTCTCAGCATCCTCGTACTATCAGCGAAGGCAGGATAGTAGTAAGGTATAAAACCAACGTTCACAATGCACAGCACAGCACTCACAAGAGAACAGCATGATCACCATGCGAACTACGAGTTTCTTAAATCAGTAGGTCTGAAATGTCTCAGTGATTGTCGTTTGATATAACTAGTCTGGGAGAATATGACTAGCATACTACTAGGAGTACTTCTCGTATAAACTTTATGCCTCAAACACATTTAAGAAGAACGAAGAAATTAAGTTTATCGTCCAACACCCAGATGCTTTAATTCTCCCAAGCAAGAGTTTCATATATCTTGTATAACTTACGGAAAGGATGGTACTGCTACAGTGGCGTTGTACCTTACACGTAATGCTCTAACATACGTGTTTTGTGAGATGCAATATGCACTTATTGGGGTCAAGATTGACCGTAGCGCAATTCAAGCATAGAATCAGCTCTTAAAACGCATGACTCTGCTTCTCACTCGGATATGAACGATTCAGAAAATGTCAGATGGTTCGTAGACGAGCCAGTGGGTAGAACAGTGCTAGAGTACAAGAGATTTACTGCATGTATACCTCTGAAACTGCTTATAGGATACTTTGAAGCCATGCGGCGCATTGTTCTGAATGCTAAACATTACCTTATTCTGGTGTGTAGTGCAATGTATAATAACTCATACATTCAAGGAGCGCAAGAGGAGAATGAGGTCTCCATCAGTAAAATAATATGGAAACCGCTACACATCAATGAGTGTTTGAAGCTTTTAAAAGTTCTGAATGTTGGTATGTCTCTACCTCTACCTTTCCATTCACGAAAGGTTTTCGAGTACCCAGTGCAAACAAACGTTGTCTATTAAAATCTCCGCTCAACTGGAGACGCCAAGGTTCATCATACCTGCGTTTCAGCCCTATACAAGAGGAAATGTAGCAAATGATTCCACCTAATTTGACAATTGCATGTTAACTATTGCCAGAGTCTATCTGAACACCATATTCTACCAGTATGGTAACTTAAACCTGCAGTGGAATAAAAATGTATACAGTCCAGCACATGACACGTATGCTTGGTTCCATTCTTCATACTATGAAGAGATATGTTGTCTACTCAGCCCATGAAAATTCTGTAGCTGGCACCAATCATTGTAATACACTGCTCAAAGCAGAATGACATAATTAAATCTGGATCTATAGATGTACGAACTTAATTGGAATCTTCAGATTTCCCAGAACACACTGCAGCGTATGCTCTATCTCTACATGACTGTGGTGAACTACTACCCGCCCACAATATTGTGAAACGAGCTATGTGAATGACCAGGTGCTGACCTATACCCTGAGTGTTTCACAAGGGCATCTCAGTGGGTGAACATGATTGCAGACCTTTAGTGTTTGAATGGAGATGAGGATAGACAGCTCATATTTAAAGAAGTTACATTAGCAGCATACACAGAAGATGTCAGTATAATAATTCTCACCAATCACTGGATCATCGAGGTCTTTCAAGAATGTGAAGTGTGCTAAAACACTGAGAAGTGCAAAGTGGTTAACATATTTCTGTCATGTGCGGCGGCGCGGTTCATTCCGTCCCTTTACGACGGACCTGCACCTACCTGTGAACATTGTCTCAGCAGATCATCAGTAGGAAAGCCGAGTGAAACCTACTGTACTTCGACGTGAACCAGGCTGCAATTTAAGTCACTAATCTACGTATCGGGAGAAAGTTTTCACACAAATGAAAGTTTGGAAATTTTGTCCTCAATTAATATATTCTGAAACTTAGGTGAATAAGTATCACTGCCAAGCCCGTGCTAGTCTTAACACAGTGACTCATAATCCCTTCCAATCACGTTAGCAAGTTTATGATGTTGCATTTCCCAAAAACGTAATAGCTACAAAAACACTGATTGCTTTTGATTGGGAAAGCTCGCCAAATATTAAGTCTGTCGGTACCAAATGCAATCACAGTTTTTAGCCACCGACCTTCTCAATACGCCACGCGGGATATGTGTCTCTTATCGTCACAAAATTCACTTAAAAATTCCGAAATTTCTACACACACATCAGAATAATTATGCCGTCACTTTCCAACACTTTTGATGTATGAAACACTGCTAGATCCGGCAACTTACGATTTCCATCGGAACTACTACTACACACGTCCGATCTGTTTCATGGATAGACTTCGACTCCTCTCTAGAATTCTCTAAGTCTTCTCTACCAGCAGAGAAAGGCGCGCGAAGAATACTGCTGTACCATTGGTCAGTCTACTCAACAGCCAATAGCAAAACAACACTCTCCCGCGTCAATCCGCGATTTTCATCTATAACCAGTCGCAAAATAGTAAACCCAACGACTGCACATTTTACCGACGTAGTTATCTAATATGCTGAAATTTTGCTTATGCATAAAGTTATTTACTATTGTTATTTATACCTGAATTAACTTTCCATTTACTAAAAACTTACTTTACAAATCTATTCTACAAAAATCCCCTTTGTCCTCATCCATACTTCTTCGAAATGTTCCCACACTAAATCCTACTACATAACTAGTTAAACAATTACCTTCTTATTAACCTTAAACCACACTCACGCATCATTCATACTGCTAAAACACATTTATAACATTTTACCTACACAAAAAGACATAATAACACTTTATGAAAATACGAGAACAGTTTATGAAAAACATTCTATTACTTTAGTGCACTCTAGTCGGCACAATCGAAACTAAATCAGTTCCCTATCCAATATTCTCCTCTATAGGCTGATACATAAACCACGTGCGCGTCCAGTCTCGCGTCACCATCTGTCACTATCCAGCTCTGAGACACATCTACCACTTAACTGCCTCCAAGGCAGGATCGGTATACGGCGCTACTCTTCAAATTGAATTCACTGATATGATTCTGGTGTATCCTATAAAGATATGGTGACTTCACTTCGATTATTTTATCACACAGATACCGTCATCTACGACGTAGGCGAGAAAAAGATCACAAGGAAGCGTCGAATCTTCAGTTCTGCTGCTATTCAAGACGTGGAAATCTACATGCGTCCTGCAATCCATTGAATATGTGCAAAAATAGTGTAGCCTCTGGTAATGAAAACGAAATTTTTGGCTCTCAATTTGTGTATGATTTCTTTTCACGCTGCTCACATCTTAATTGCATACAGCGTTGCCCAGATACTACACGTGCGCTTCTTTCAAGTAGTGGGATACAGTTTTAGACATATTTTCTGTATGTCTGTGGAAGATGACATGGTCACATGCCTCTTGCTTCCATAAGCCAATTTAAGCTGCACGATAGGCATAATACCATACTGTACGTCTTTGCAAGCTGACGTGGTAGCGTACCTCTTGCTTCCATAAGTCAATTTAGGGGTGCACTGTAGTCATAGAACAATGCCACCATCCTCTGTATTTTGGTGTCTTTAATGCTCAACTTTACCTTCATGTTCAAAATAACGTCATTTCTGTTAACGTATGGTACCGTTTATTTTCGTTTATTCAGTTCTGACACATGGTTCTTGAGATCGTTTGGTTCTTGAGGTACAAATTGGTTCCTCACATAGGTTTTTTTTATGCAATAACAAAAAAAAACACTCGTTCAGATGTTTACAATTTTCAAATATATACATGTATGCTGAAACCTATTGGAAAGATACTTTTATTCTTACACCAGAAATAAATTCCACAGTCTCAGTGACTGCTGTTACCTTGTTGTTATACAGCAAAAATTTTGATGGATTGTGAACTATGTACACATGCATCTACACTTAAAAACTAGTCAGATGGCTAGTTGTAGATGAAACTTAGAAACCATTCTATTTACGTGGTATCTAAGCTGAGTGAGTATATTTCTGATGTAGGATATTTTTGTTAATGCACATGGTGCACAGATACTCAACAAAAAATCTTGTCAACAAACATGGTGTGCATATTTTATTTACAAGGTATATAGGGTGTTACAAAAAGGTACGGCCAAACTTTCAGGAAACATTCCACACACACAAAGAAAGAAAATATGTTATGTGGACATGTGTCCGGAAACGCTTACTTTCCATGTTAGAGCTCATTTTATTATTTCTCTTCAAATCACATTAATCATAAATGGAAACACACACCAACAGAACGTACCAGCGTGACTTCAAACACTTTGTTACAGGAAATGTTCAAAATGTCCTCCGTTAGCGAGGATACATGCATCCACCCTCCGTCGCATGGAATCCCTGATGCGCTTATGCAGCCCTGGAGAATGGCGTATTGTATCACAGCCGTCCACAATACGAGCACGAAGAGTCTCTACATTTGGTACCGGGGTTGCGTAGACAAGAGCTTTCAAATGCCTCCATAAATGAAAGTCAAGAGGGTTGAGGTCAGGAGAGCGTGAAGGCCATGGAATTGGTCCACCTCTACCAATCCATCGGTCACCGAATCTGTTGTTGAGAAGCGTACGAACACTTCGACTGAAATGTGCAAGAGCTGCATCGTGCATGAACCACATGTTGTGTCGTACTTGTAAAGCCACATGTTCTATCAGCACAGGTAGAGTATCCCATATGAAATCATGATAACGTGCTCCATTGAACGTAGGTGGAAGAACATGGGGCCCAATCAAGACATCACCAACAATGCCTGCCCAAACGTTCACAGAAAATCTGTGTTGATGACGTGATTGCACAATTGCGTGCGGACTCTCGTCAGCCCACACATGTTGACTGTGAAAATTTACAATTTGACCACCTTGGAATGAAGCGTCATCCGTAAAGAGAACACTTGCACTGAAATGAGGATTGACACGTTGTTGGATGAACCATTCGCAGAAGTGTACCCGTGGAGGCCAATCAGCTGCTGATAGTGCCTGCACACTCTGTACATGGTACGGAAACAACTGGTTCTCCCGTGGCACTCTCCATTCAGTGACATGGTCAACGTTACCTTGTTCAGCAGCATCTTCTCTGACAATGACATTAGGGTTATCGTCAACTGCACGAAGAATTCCCTCGTCCATTGCAGGTGTCCTCGTCGTTCTAGGTCTTCCCCAGGTGCGAGTCATAGGCTGGAATGTTCCGTGCTACCTAAGACGCCGATCAATTGCTTCGAACGTCTTCCTGTCGGGACACTTTCGTACTGGAAATCTATCTCGATACAAACGTACCACGCCACGGCTATTGCCCCGTGCTAATCCATACATCAAATGGCCATCTGCTAACTCCGCATTTGTAAACATTGCACTGACTGCAAAACCACGTTCGTGATGAACACTAACCTGTTGATGCTACGTACTGATGCGCTTGATGCTAGTACTGTAGAGCAATGAGTCGCATGTCAACATAAGCGCCGAAGTCAACATTACCTTCCTTCAGTTGGGCCAACTGGCGGTCAATCGAGAAAATACAGTACATACTGACGAAACTAAAATGAGCTCTAACATGGAAATTAAGCGTTTCCGGACACATTTCCATATAACATCTTTTCTTTATTTCTGTGTGAGGAACGTTTCCTGAAAGTTTGGCCGTACCTTTTTGTAACACCCTGTATATTTACAAGTGTGCACACTACACATTCTTCAAAAATTGGTTCAAATGGCTCTGAGCACTATGGGACTTAACATCGGAGATCATCAGTGCCCTAGAACTTAGAACTACTTGCCTAAGGACATCACACACATCCCTGCCCAAGGCTGGATTCGAACCTGCGACCGTGGCAGTAGCGCGTTTCCGGACTGAAGCGCCTAGAACCGCTCGGCTACCGAGCCTGACTACACATTCCTCACACATACATGTCATGCATAAATAAATAAGGAAGTATTTACATGACACACACACACACACACACACACACAGTTACTTAAGTTACGATAAAAGAGTTGTGCTAATCTGCAACATTTATAGTCAGTATCATTCTCTCCCTCACACTCAGAGTCTTCCACACCTCTCTCTCAAGTGGGTAGTGTAAGTACAAGAGACTTTGAATACTGTCATCACAAATATCCGTCTTATCATTATGAGGCAACAGGTATGCTTTAGACTGCAGCACAGCGTACACCTTGTGTCCTCTTGATCGAGTACTAGTCTGCTGCATCGTATTCCATGCCTGTGGCACAGCATGGTAAATACTGCTGTACAAACACTGCAAATAGTCTTCAGTGGACAGGGCTCCTGATGCTGCATGACGCACACCCTTAGTCCACCTCTGGATGCCATGTTCCAATAAACGACATACACAACTTTTTGCTCACAGACTTACAAGGTCCACAATCGGTGACCCATTCAACTCTTCTTCCATTAGGGCGATAGCCTTCTGGTTCTGTGGAACAGTACTGTAAGGATTATGAAGACGTGTCGAATTCTTTACTGTGGCACCCCATTACATCATATACATCACATTTTTTCACCCTGTGGATGAATCTATCTGTAACCATATTAAGTAACTTGGAATCAGCGAAATGAGGTTTCGCAAACTCACAATGAAAGCAGTACATGTGGAATTTGGACAGGCCGATTATGCACATTCCCACATAGATAAGTTTTGTGAAATCTCCTGGAACCTTCACAGCAAAAAAATTCTAATAGAACTTTGTGACCCATTTAAAATTCGGTAAGGCGATGCTTTTTCTTAAGCCATAACGCCTATCCCATGAGACTATAATGAAAATGTCGCGATGTTTCCTCAAATACTCCATTTTCTCGCAAACTGAATTACTCATTACTTTTAAAAATTTTCTCAAAGTCACACTTCGCAGAAGCTCTCAATGTCGTTTTCAAATCAGTATGTGGTTTCAACCAGGGTGACTGCTTGAATGCAATAGTCTAGTTGATTTTAACCAGCCTCATCTCCAATTTGAGACACTACTGGAGATAGCGATAGTGAATAATGTATCTATGCTTGTTCCCCAGTGTTATCATCAGTTTTGTGGTGGAGTCTCACTGCGGAACAGTGTGCATCTGGACGCAGTGGCAAATCGGCGTGCGCAAACTAATAGGGTGTGTGGGTTCTGCTTCCATCACATATCCCACATTAAAATCAGCCACCATATTCTCGATTTTTCCACCTAATCCCTAGCATTTGCGTTCGGGCACCCATCAGAACTCATAAATTAGCAGTGATCGTTGCATGCCATGCCCATGTAGGTTAGAGACGTCCAAGTAAACGATGTAACACGAATCAAGGGATGCAGTGATACTCTCACCCACACATGGGCTATCTGCCTTGGAGCGCCTATGGACGCATTGACGAAGTCCTCCACAAATTCTTCACTCAAAGAAAAGAAGCATGTTGGCATCGACCAATAGATCGATGCTGTGCTTCGTTTACTTCAGCATAGCATCCCTAGATAAGCCAGGTGATGTGTAATAAAAGGAGGGATCCAGAGAATATGTTGTCTCGCATAGACTCTGGATTTATCGAAAACTGCCTCAAGTAAGTACACCCCTGTGTCCATGTAAAGCTGTGTGTACTCCCCTAAAGCGGAGATGTTGAATTCCTGCCAGACATTTACAGCATGCTCATACTCTGCATCCATTATGGCATCTCCTGTAAGGTTGCTGGAGAATGCAGTTATGTCGGGTAGCCTGGTTTCATTGCGTTTCGCCAAACTGTCACAATAAACGATGGAAAAACTCACTTGCTAATCGCAAGTTGAAACTTTTCCTCATTGGGCGGTGCATTTCAGGTAACGTGCATATCCTTTTGAGGCAGAGCTTTATTAAGCACCTGAGGTGGTGTCTGCAATAAACGTAGAGAGTCGAGGAAGCAGAGTATCATTCTTATGTCATTCATTTCGAGAACGAGACATATTTCTCAAAACTCTCATGCAGAACAGTGATCTGATCCTTGACCATACCGAAATTAGTCAAGTCCTCAACAAGAAAGTGAGCGTCATATTCGTCTAAATTGTGAAGGAAAACGGGTACGTGTCACGCCACCGGACTTCATCGTAGGACGACAGTTCCCCTATGAGGCGTTTCCACGTTTC
Organism: Schistocerca americana; assembly: GCF_021461395.2. NCBI lineage: Eukaryota > Metazoa > Arthropoda > Insecta > Orthoptera > Acrididae > Schistocerca > Schistocerca americana. The sequence goes on along the minus strand of NC_060119.1, from coordinate 155,330,582 downwards.
TAAAAGGGAACTCAGAAAAATGTCAGTCAACCACCTTAATGTACAAATCTTCATTCTCCTTCGAGATGGTCAAGTGAATGTTGTCGCTGTAAAACTTGAGTAACCAAGCCGCAGGATTCTCCCAAACGTAAGATTTGTATTAGTTAAGACTCGCATCATAGGACAGTGCAACTTGATATGCTGTCACATATGGGATGTCTTTTCCTGTGAAGGTGGTGTGTGAGGCTGTAGAGTCATCTTCACAGCCAGTCACAGGAGCGAGGAGGCATTCAAAGTCGGCACGTACCAATAGGCATCGATCCCGATGATGAGCATTCTTAAACGTCACAAATTTCTTTGCACAGTAAGTGTAATAGCACCTATTAGTTTCCTGAAAGTGCAGTCTACCAGATGCTTTACTAATAACTTGTCTTAGGAAAAGGCATTCAAACACCTTAAGGAAACATACCACTTACCATTATATATACTTAGTTGGATGAAGGGAGCCGGGACATGCCCCCTGCCCACACATAATGATGTCTGTCTCAACTGGGGATTTGGAGCTAATTAACATGTCTGCTATATTCACTGGCAAAGTTTGGGAAATGGAGGGGTCTGGAAATTATGTGTTTATACTGCTTGTTGTGCTCATCTGCATATCTCCATACCATAAACATGAACCGATATTCTGATACTCTGCCCCTCAAATTTAGGTATTTCTTGAAGTCTGATGTAAGTTTTATACCATCAAACCCTACAAACGTTAATACCCATGAAGTATCGAGATGTGCACTGTGGATCTTTAGTGTAGGTTCTTTCACAAGCTAGGACTGACCATGCAGAACAAGCCTGGTCGGTTTTATTTTTGACATTAAAAGATGCCTTCTTATCAGATGTATCCTTAGGATGCTTGATGTAGCTGGACCAAACATTTACACGTGCATGAGGACGTCGAGGTGTAGTATTCAGCTGAGTGCTTTAGCTGAACCTCATATTTTCATCTCAAAAAACCGGTTCAGTATAGCACTCAAGGTGGACTCAAGAAACCACTCAGCGATTGATGTGCTCCATAACTTCTTACGATTTCACCCCCAAAGTTAATGAAGACTTATCTCCTCAATGCGAGAGGCTTATTTGAGGAGGGTGCAATAGTTAGATGCACAGCAATGCGCTGCCTTTAATGTCAGAGTGCCACAGACCATTAACAACCTTGAGGAACTCCGTTTCCTGAACAGGGATGCACACTTCAGAAACCCTACAGCGTCATGATACCCTCCTGCTGGGCTCTCGATCCTAGATAATGAGATTCACTCCTCACAGGCGTCCACAATCACCAGGTATTCTAATTGTGGTAAGGTTTACTAACCTGATGTCTGTCACTAAAATGACAGGGAAGGTAGCTGCCTCAGGCTACTGGAATAATACTATTACTATTAGTACAACTAGTTGACGATACTGCTCCTGCTGCTTCTGGCTGTGACAATGATGACAGCTGCATGGAGAAGCAGGGAGGTGCATGTAGCTTGTGAGTTGGTGAGAAGGTGGGGAGGAGATGGTGTTTTGTCCCAGTGTGAGCAGCCTGGCAGTGATTGCAGAAATAGTTGCTGCCACAATCTGTAGCCAGTTAATAGAGGGAGATTGGCCCATGGACGCCAGAGTGGTGTGGGTACGGCAGTAGCAGGAACGGCTACGGCTTCCCATACAGCAGTGAGGTCTGTCTTACATGGCAAAGTAAGCAGCACATCATCATGTCTTGTGGGTGGTTTCTTTGCCACACCCAGTGCCTTTGCCACAGAGTATTGCAGTGCGATACTTTCTTGAACAAGTACAATAATGAGAAAAGTTTAATAAAATGCTCTATATATTGCTTGCTGCTGCTGATGTAAGGAAAGAAAGGACACAGATTATAAGCACAAAATGTGAGGTCCCTCAGGTCATTGGGGATCACCTCTGGCATCTCCTCAGAACAGTGCAGATCTCCCACCATTTCTTCCACCTGTTCTGGCATGTCATGATTGTCACCTGGACCATTGGGGATCCATTGACCAAGGTTGCCAAAATCACCTACAACAGCATTGATTTAATAAAAAAAAGTACCCATACACACAAAACTTCAAAAACTTTTTTTTTAGAAAGTACACTTGCACAATAGCTGTGACAGGGAAAGTATCACAGCTTCTGCCGCTTCCTGTTCCTCTTGTTTGAAATCACCTAGAGCCACAAATACCATGTCTGAGGCAACAGCATGTTACACATATGCACAGCATTATGATGAAGTTTTAGAAATAATTTTCTTTATTGAAAAGAATATGCCTCATCAACATATTAGATATACACACACTACTACAAAGAATAAAATGTCTACTTACGATTCTAAAGCTGTTGTTACTGCCTCCATGGTGCCAGTTGATCTAGTATTTCATGGGCATGTGCTGAAACAACACGAACAAGACCTCTACACCATACTATAAAATTCTTAGTGAAAAAATTGCGAGGGAAAAAAATATCTGCTTACCTGGTAATTCTCCTTGCGTAAAGTGTTTGCCACTGGCAGTGCTAATGTTGCTGGCTGAATGTGTCATCCTGCAATAGCTAACTAATAAGGACATATGAATAGCATTCATGCAAACGCACTAGGACTGGGAACGCCGATAAGAACGCAAAAACCTGATGCAGCCACAGACGATAGCAGAATGAGGACAAATAGGGGTGGGGGTAGGTTTTTTATAGATATACTGATCCAGCATCAGCCTATGGGAACACAGTACTCTGAAGAGATATGAAAACTTCTGTCTGCTTGTTCTGACACGTGGGTTTATGGAGATGTTTACACTAACAGTAAGTAAGCAATTGAGAGTGACAAAAACAGGAAATTCCTGGTCACAGAAATGGCATCATATGATGCTTTGTTCAGGGGCAGTGAGAAGAAATGGCAGTCCTTTGGGTGGATAACCATGTGCCTCCGCTCAAACTGGTATCAGCATGTGGAATTCCCTGTGGCAGGCTGCACAGTCCCTGACAGGGGTTTCTCTGTGGGGCATGGAGATAAGGCATCCTGCATATATGTCGTCCTGCTGCATATTTCTGATGGTCACTGTGTGGTTGCACTAGCTGATGTGCACAATCCTGCAATGCATCAGTAACCCAAAGGCTTCCACACCAAACAGAACTATCGGTACTCTACGCGCCCCCTGGTGCCAGCGACACCAGGCCGGCTGCTACATGCGCGGGCGACCCATAATGGCTCCTTATATATCACGCCTCATTTTATTCCTCGGAACTTACTGTTATTACATCATGGAAAGTGGGGGCAATGCGTAAAGATGTGAAACTTACCCAAGTTAGGGAGGGGAGGGAGGAGCCCTGTCTCCTGCAAACTGAATACACAAAGAATATTATAACTGAACTGAACAATATATCAATATGTTAACTGACATTGACTTGAATTTCATGTCACGAGAGCCTTCCACACCAACAGCTAAGAACAGACTCAGTCTTTTTCCCACCAGTTTCAAGCTGGGGAGGGGAGAAGTGGAGAGAGAGCTGGAGGATTTCCCAGGAAGGGAAATGTGTCTCAGAATGGAACTGGGAAAGGGATAACTAAAATGTCCCTTTCCCCAGTGGTGTGCGGAAGAGCGAGGGAGAAGGGGAGGGGTGATGAGTTTCTTAGAACTATGGATTATCCCCAGGATTCATAAATCATCCCCCAACCCGCAGAGTATGATACATCGACCCTAGGGTGTCACAAATCATTTAGCAGAAAGTTAGGTTCAGGGGTGGGGAGGTCAAGGAATGGTTTAATCGATTAGTTTAAGTAAGTACTATATCAGGGTGATATTAAAAGTGCACCAGGACTCTCTTTGCCACGCTACTTATGACAAAAATTAGTGTCAATGCACCAGTTGAAACCCACCCTACACCACATCCACAAGACGTCCCAACAAAGATTTTGGGAGCAGAATATTTTTCTGCTCCCACTGGACGGGGAGTCGCAAATTCCCTATGGGTTGTACTAATACAAGCGCTCGCCTTCAGGATCTCTTCCACTTCATCTACTCAGACACATGCCAGTTTTCCAGTAGGAAGTGGAATTTCCCTGGTACTTAATCAACAAGGAAGCGATCCAGCCTACTGATCGCTGCCATTCAGTTAGTGACTTTCTACCCCTCCCTAAAAAATTACAAGAGCTTTAAGCCTTTTTGCAGAAAGTAAACTGTTATTTGAAGTTCGTAGCCCAAGCGGCACGTATCATGAACTCACTAAACAATTTCTGGATGAAAGACATTCAATACAGGTGGACGACTGCCTGTGTACGTGCCCAGACGGAGCTGAAGTGTATGCTCGTTTCTCAAACTTCTCGAGCCTCATCTGAAGCTGATGAGATGTGCTGCAAGATAGTAAGACAAAGAGAAGATTGACACAAATAGTTGTCCACATGAAACTAACAGTCAACAAAACTCTTCACTTTAATCTGAGAAGTGTTGAAAGCAGTGACGACGCGCATAAGACTTAAAATACTTGCTTAATATACGACATTCACTTGATTACAGCAATCCAAGGAATTATTACCCATCGATGAACCATAAAGGTAACTACTGAAATCACACATTAAGTGACCCGAAAACTTTGTCTTTGTATTCACACAATGTGACTTGATCACCTCTACAAGACTCTTTCCCACACAGTAAGTTCAACTTTGCAATAACTACTACTTCTACACACTCCCTATTTCCATGGTTACAGAAGAGGAGTCATGATAGCTTCCCTTTAAGCAGAATGATACCCACCTTTCTCTCAATCCTTAGTAATAGTACGCTCCAGGAATAATTTCTTTGAAATATGTATAAAATGGTGGTAGCATGGAGTACAGTGTTCGTGAATTAGTGAACTTTATCTGTCGTCCTGGTCGAAAAGAATATAAAAATGAAACTCCAGTACATTTAACTACTAATCCATATTGTCTTTCTATCACAACAAGTGATGAAAAGGTCACACCTTGTAAGTACAGTGGCCACACTGCCGACAATTAAAGCAGAAGGTTTTTCTGTTCTGTAAACATGTAAAAAAAAATTCTTTATTCAGTTGTAATGGAAACAAGCAGCATAGTATGACATTACGGAGACGAAACCATAGTTAAGTCGTACGTCATATACGTCGTATTTTTAATCCATTGCCTGATGCATCTGGAAATGATCTGGAATGCTTAAAGTAAAAGACTGAATTTAATCCTTAGAATATATTACAGATACCTTTTACGTGGAGAAAGTTCAAATTGCTTAACAGATAATGTTGTTAAATGCTGCTGTCACTTACGAAAGACAGACTTGACAATAACTTAGGAGTCGAAGTGATGATCTGTTGGGGGTGCCTCTGAGCCTCTATGAGAGCAAGAGAAACGATTTTGTAAGCTTGTGCGAGATCAAACACATTGCAACAGAGATAACCATTGCTGAGGCAAAATTGTTATCCACTCACAGAAATTCGCAGTCGTGATAACTTAAAACTTCGTGAACCGGTTTGTACTGGACAAGAACAGTACGAGAAAGAAAGGATGCTAAATACAGTCACTGAAACAAGAGAACCAACACACTGATCAACCTAAAGCAGGGGGTATAAGAAATTTTATTTACGACACATGTGGCAAAAGCTTCAGCAATTGGGAAAGAGTTTGGTGCAAGGAATTGGGACTAGTAACTAGCTCTTATCACGAACTAACTAGCGGTGCACCTGAAACCAGTTGTATTGCGTCTCACTATCATTTTCCTCATAGTACAGCTGCACAGTGCATACCCACTGGCCAACAGTATATCCAACACGTCTACACTGTTGCTCATCCCGCCTTCAACAGCCCTATTTGCTCCCCAATATCCACGAGAGGACGCACGTTTTGGCGCATCATCCGAACAACCATGGCTCTAGCTTCTGGGTGCAACATGACGCCCCAATCGGCTTGCTTCAAAAGCGCGCTCTATGGATTCCTTGTTTGCCCGTTTTAAAGGACAGACTCTCTCGAAAGATCTCGAAATTTCTACCGCAAGATTCCAGCAACCAATGGATTCACACACCCATGAATGAGGCGGGAAAGATCGTTCCAACTACGTGTCCCGACTCATGTACACCAACATAGATGGGGCTGGTGCCCTCTGCCATCATCTCCCTCCTTGTTCTTCAGTTCCTCCCCCTCGCACCCTTCGGAGCCTGCTACTGTCCTGTCCATTCCATCAGTTCAGCCCTCAGTTTCAAAGCTTGGAGGGAGCTGAAAATTCGCCTTAGTCTACAGACAAATAACAGAATGTATTTCATGCAAGACAGGGAATACTCATGAAATACTGGCAGCCGATCATAGAGGGAAAAGCCCGCATCTCGTGGTCGTGCGGTAGCGTTCTCGCTTCCCACGCCCGGGTTCCCGGGTTCGATTCCCGGCGGAGTCAGGGATTTTCTCTGCCTCGTGATGGCTGGGTGTTGTGTGCTGTCCTTAGGTTAGTTAGGTTTAAGTAGTTCTAAGTTCTAGGGGACTTCTGACCACAGCAGTTGAGTCCCATAGTGCTCAGAGCCATAGAGGGAAAGTCAGGATTAAAATAAAACACCCTACCATTCACGTATCATAGACTTAGATCTCAGTAGAAAAAATGACGTATGAAAACGATTAGATACCGTATCTGCTTAATAGGCTTTAGGCTAATGAAAGATGTACTCAAATAAACTGAGTCTTTCATAAGATATGCGTGGTTGCAGCAGCAACACTCACACACTATTAAGCAATAGCGTCACTACAATAAACTGATGGTGACTGATGTCAGATGTTACCGATTGTGAAGCTAGTAATCACTCTATACTCTATTTCCCAACTCCTAATGCACAATGCAAAGATACACGTTACTATCTTACGGCACGGTCTTCTCATTTCCATGGCTTTCCGATGTTGTTGGAATGTGGGATGTTTTCTTCTACTAGTAGTACGTTATAAACGTATTCTGGAATAGCATGTGGAGTAAGACATGACGAAGTAGTAAGAGCGCTGTACTGATGAACGGCACTATTGCACTCTCACCCTTGCTTTCCGAAATCCTTCTGAGTGACCCCACACCACTCAGGCATACTGGATCTATTTACTGGTATACGTGTGGTTGGGTTCCACATATTTACTTCTTTAAAAACTTAAGCGAATGTGTCAATATACGAGGGTTATTTGGGAAGTAACTTCTGATATCTTATAAAATAAATCATTAAAGTTTTCCCAAACACTGTTTTATTTAATTCCTTACATATTTGTCTATTTTTCTACGTAGTTTCCATGTTTGTTTAAACATTTGTTATAACGTTCTACAAGCTTTTGTATCCCTAGGTCAAAGACGTTTGTGACCTGAGAGGATAACTGTTTCTTTCGTCTCGTCATCTACTGCTAAGCGCTTGTCACCGAGAAACTCCTTGAGGTAGCGGAACAGCGAAACAAGTAAAAATCGTTCGGGGCTAAGTCTGCAGTTACTCTGGACCAACAGTTTGTTCCCCTCCAAGAGATGAGATCTGATTTTAGGTGTCAATCGCAGAATGAGGTCTGGTATTATGATGCAGCCAAGAAAACTCAGACATCAGAACGCCACGTCGCTTATTCTGTACTGTCGAAGTCTAGTCAGGGTAGGACAGTAATCAGCTGCATTTATTGTTCTTCCTTGCTGCATAAAATTTACTAACAGGACCCCGTGTCAATCCCAATACGTGACTGCCATTACCTTGCTTGTTGATGTTGTCTGCTTGGCCTTGACTTTGATTGATGATGTCATGTGACGCTATTCCATTGATTGACGTGAGACTCTGGGATCATTTGGGAAAACCAAGTCTGGTCCCCTGTGACAATGTTCTATAACAATTCATCACGTTCCTTATCATAAAGGTATAAAAAATCAGGAGTAAAAGCCAGTCTTTTTATTTTGTGTTTCTCAGTAAGTAGCCTGGTAACCCAATGAGCGCACTATTGGTGAAACTGCAACTTTTCCGAGACAATACCGGTAGAAGTGCCTTCGCTTGATTTCTCTTTCTATCGCTTTTATATGTTTGTTATTTTATCTTTTGCTCCATATCAGTTCATATAGTATCTTCGTGGTTCCCCCGGTGTCCTTTAGTCAGTGAGCGAATATTTCCCAGATTGTCTACTTTTCTTCTTTCCCAACCTTGTTAATTCTGTTTCTAGTCCCTGTATGCCCTTTCCAGTGTGGGTGGTTTCTGAGCACTAATTTAATCACATTTGTTTCTTTTTGTTTGTGCATTTCTTTGATTTCATTTGCGTGTTCCACTCTTTGATACCTTCCTTTACTCTGTCATTCCACTAGATAGTTTCTGTTTATTTACTTTACCACTTGCTTTACCACTGACTTATATAGCAAAGTTTACTAAAACTGTCTTAAATGTTTCCCGCTTTTTTTGCACTATCTGTTTCATTTGTTGGCAATTTCGCAGTTATCAGACTTTGACAGAGGTTCTTTTCTTCTGCTTGCTTTAGTCTCCATTCTTTGATCTTACGCATCTTTCCTGAACAAGTTAACACACATTCTCCTTCATAAGATGTCTATGATCACTGTCCAATGATATTTACGGTATGGCTTTTACATTTCTTATTCTTCCTCCAAAGTGTTTGTCCGTTACCAAAGATGAAAGTATTCTTTATGGAGAGGTTATTTACTACACAGAAGTCCAACGTTTCCTCCTTCAACATTTCTTCTTCCCTATCCCAAAAGCAACCATCACCTCTTCATATCCAGGTCTGTTTACTCCACTATGAGCATTCAAAGCATCTATTACCATAACGTTGTTTTCCAGGTTTTTATCTCCCAGTTTCTGGAGAAAAACTTCTTTGTCTTCATTGCTACATCCTTGTTTTAGGGTACATACTTTGACAATTGTGAAATTAGTCTTCTCGGTATTTATGTTGATTTCAGAGTGTGTTAGACTGATGTAAGTGACGACCATAGCCCAGTCAGGACAACGCTAGCTCCTGGAAAATATGGAGGAAAACAGAAAGTGTTAAGTTTCCGTATTGATCTAGCATTTAGTTTATGCATATGGGACAACCAAGCCAGCATTATACCAAAGAGGATTTCCAAAAATCGGGACTGTGCTATAACGAGCTAGGTTTCCAGGTAGAGTTCTGAGTAGGGATGGACCATGCTACAACGACAGGAATGCATGACCCACGTTTCTGCAGCTGTGAACTGGAAACAATAGGGAAACGGTCCAAGCAGATGTCTTTCCGATGGCGCCTTACAGCTGGTGTTCAGCTAAGGCTACAGAGCGGGAGCTATCTCAAATGCAAAAGTAGTTGACATATGGCATAGGGGTTACTAGAGGCCTGACATAGGTCCCTAGCTCTTTGATACTAACGAGGACAGTGACAGTCAGCCAAGAGCCCTGCGGGATGCCGTTCTCTTGAATCCATGAGCAGCTGAGTGATTTACCAACTCTCAGAACAACCAGTGGGATAAAAAGTGACGAATAAATGTAGATAGGGATCCTCTATTGAGTCTAGAGGTCTTTTATGCCTGGTGTAGGTAAAAAAATACTGCACTGGGTTGTTATCCTTTAGAAACAGACTGCTGGACTGCCGTTTCCAATCTAACCAGATGGTCAGTTATGGATGTAGGTAAACCACACCGATAGGGGAACAATAGGCGCAGAGATCCGAGAACCCAGCACAACTGATGGGCAACCTCCCTTTCGAGCAGTTTGCTGGGCAAAAAGTGGTTCAGTTGGTTCTGAACACTATGAGACTTAACATCTGAGGTCATCAGTCCCTTAGACTTACAACTATTTAAACGTAACTAACCTAAGGACATCACACACATCCATGCTCGTGGGAGGGCTCGAACCTGCGACCGTAGCAGCAGCGCGGTTCCGGACTGAAGCGCCTAGAACCGCTCGGCCTTTGCTGAGCACATCCGTGATGCCAGATGGTCAGTTTTTATCATGGATGTTGGTTTTTGTTTAATATTTCACCACTGCAAAGGACTGAATACAGTTGAAGACGTGGGGCAAGTTATCAGCATCTGATATCATTCTTGCACGGTGCACCAGTGTCTACAGCAGAATGTGCTTCTGTGCCAGCAAATGAGGGCTGATGGCGTGCAAGTACAGATCAGTGTGAGTAGCTGTCCTATAGACGCTATGGCCAAGAATCCCACTTTCAACGTATCTAAAGAAACAACTAGGCTTTAACGGAGCCGTGCCTGCGGCAATATCCTCGAAATTCTTCATGAAGAACTTTTGCAACATCTAGAGGTAACGGGCTTCCAATCGCAACACCGTTCGTCTGATCGTAATTATGTCCAAAGAACAGAAAATAAGGAGACGCAACAGTGTGCCTAAATTGCTCGACCACGTGACATACACAAAACTGGGATGCTTGGCCCAAAGGGACTTTGACAGCCACACTCGTAAGCAGCGTCACCATATCAAAACTGACCACAGTGTCACTATGTCACTCTCACTAAATCTAAAACGCCTAATTCGGAGTTTTTAATATGATATTCACAATGTCGCACATGTGCAGCGAGTAAATTGGCGAAGTACTTCACCAGCTTGTATTTTGGTGAACCAATGGTGGATACAATGAGGCGGGATGACGTCCCGTCCTTACGGATCTTCGGTAGAGCGTTAGCAGCTGGTGGTCTAGGAAACTGAAGGAGAGGACTCTTGACCACTGTCTCTTCCGTCGAAGAGCACTTAATCCCTGAAGTCTGTTCGTAATTCTCGATGTCGGGTAGCGTTGGAGCTTCGACCAGTAGCGTGCCTAATTCCGAAACAGAGGGCGTCTGTTACGTAAATTTTCTACATTCCCGTTGCCAGCAGGATGGACTGCAGTGGTTAATCATCGCACAGTGCCCACAGGCCATTGCGCTCAGCCCTAGTCATGTTGGGTAGTGGCAGCTTTGCTTTCGTTTCGCACCGTATTTCGTACGCTGTTTCACATGGGAGCTTGCGGAACCTTTTCGACGCCACTTCTCGTTTCAGAGACAGGCGTGTCCAGCGGCGAACGTGCAAATTTAAGTCCCTCCTTAAGTGCCAACATTGTCAGTTTGATGACGTTTCTTTCTGAAGTTCTGCGGTTTGCACCGCTTTGTCATTGCGAAATATGGCTGAATTTTCCTTCTGTTTCTCTGTAGTTCATTTCCGTGATAACATTTGTTGATAAATCGTAGCTGCATCGACGCCATCCCTGTCAAAATCTGTGAGCGACCTTCATAGTTGCTGATGAAAGGCCATAAGAGTATGTACATTTGCATCTAACTGTTGCCTAATGTTTTGAATCCTTTCTCGTAGCAGTGCGAAGCTAGCACGATGAAATAGCCTCCTAGAGACGGTGGTGCCAATATGATGGGATACCACAGGATATAGTGGAATAGTATTCTCGTCACGGCCGGCCAGTAGAAAGGACACCGAACTCAATAACTCAGCCTTCTTTGTAAGTGACGCGCTAGGGCTATTTAGCCACAATTTTATGTGTTATTATATTCTGCGTAACGGTCAGTATCACGATCAAATGGACGGCGTTGCTATGGAATGCCATCCAGCTCCAAACCATAGATTGAGACTAATCCAAAAAATGAGTGGTAGCAATAACAAAAGACAATGTGTTTAGAAAACCCATACAAAATGCGCAAAATATGCAGATGTTATCTTAAGTTAAAATTTGTTGGCATTGAATTAAACAGGCTTAACGCCAATTTAAATAGTCTTTTGGAGGCCCAGTCCAGTAGGAAGGGCCATTTTGGTAAAAACAGATGTGCAGTATATAAATCAACAAAACACCATCTAGTTTCTAGTGAAGTAGGAACATCACATTAGAACGATTTAGTGTTGATCGCCTTTAACAGCTACGATTGTAGAAAAGATAGTAAATTGACAATTTTTCAAACAGCTTTAAAATATCAAAAAACAGCGACATTTGCTTTAAGGAAATGTCATATTTCAGTTCAGCTTGTTCGTTTTGTACAATAATTACAAAGGGATCAACGTAAACAATATTTGTTACGTAGTGATATCACTTTTCTCGGTATGTGGAGGTTATCGCTATACCAATCCAGCAAACAGGAACAGTCATACAAGCAACTGTCAGAAGTTGGTTACTGAAATTTGGGGCACCGGAGACGATGATTACAGACCAAGGAAAGAATTTTATGTCTGCCTTGATGAGAGAATTACACCACTTGTGACATAGGAAGAAAGTGAGAATTGATTTCCTTCACCCATAGGTAATTGGTAAAATGAAATGGGAGCACCATACAAGCGGAAGTCTGTTAAGTTAGTATGAGATCTCGTGTCATAATACCTGGGGAATATACCTCTCATTTGTCGTGGGAGCGTAAAATTCGCAGGTTGCCACTCGTACTCGGTTACCACCGTAAGAGATATATTCGGCAGAAAAATGCCGTCGCCATTCGATATGATTTAGGCTGGAAGGGGCAATGACGGAGAGTCGACCCATAATTTTGCTAAAATGGTAAAAGATGTTTGGAGACGACTGCAGAAAGTGACACGGGGTTACTAGAAGAGTAGGAAGCAGCTGTGAAATGCACAGGAAGCTTACTTACCACATTGCTGGGTATGTCGGTAGGACCAAGAAGTTCGCCATGCGACACCGGAGACCTTACCAAGTGATTGAGACTACGTCACCAGTCGACATTAAGCTAGAGTTGCCGAAAAGACCAGTAATAGAGCAGGTTGGACGCCTACAGCCGTTCCATGATGCTCCGGAGGGAGTCCCAGCATTGTTATAAACGAAGCCTGACGAGATAGCAAAGAGCAGGAAGCAGAGGAGTCGACGTGAGAATGTGGATGGATCAGTGAAGGAGCTGGCATATGTTTTCAGGACAAGGAAGTGACTGAAGTATTTTTCTGTGTTTGACGGTAATTGCTTAGGGTATAATGTGGAGAGTGTTGGGATGGAATAAAGTGAGGGTAAGACGAAGTTTTGTGCATAATAACGTTTAAAGTAAAGATTTCTTATAATTTCACTTGTATGAGAATGGTGACCAGTGACAGATGATGTGTTTTTGAGGCGACGGAGGGTGACTGTAGACGCTGACCCCAGGTTGTTGTAAACTGGAGGGGGGCGGGGAGGGGGGAGGATGGAATGAATGATTAGTCGTGGAGTTGCTTCGAAGCCAGAACATGAAGGGAGGAGATAGTTTTGTCAAGCAAGAGGCCAAAGTGGTCACCAGCCATCAATGGATTTTCACAGTTTAATGCTTGTGAATTAAGGAACGAAATGATAAAGCTGGAAGACGTGTTTCCTGCTCTTAGATGGGAAGCCAAGAGCAGAATTGAACTAGGCGAAGTTCGAGGGGAATGCAAAGAGATGCATAAATCTTATGACCGGTTACAGGTGAGACAAGTCAGTGGTAGAGTGACATACAACGCAAATGATAAGCTCGGAGAGTGATGTGTTGAATAAAAAGCGTAAATTACAAAAACTGACGAGCGAGATGGTGGAATATGCAAAGGCATCAGCGGCAGCCATAAATCGAGATCTGGGAGAAACCCAAGGGTGGGTGGTCGCACTGGATGTGGAGTCACTACAACATATCTCTTACAATGACTATTGGACAGAATTTTGGTCGCAGAGGTGGAGATAACGAGCTAGCAGGGAACTATTCATCACGCATTACTCTTTGTTTTTGGGAAGCAGGATAACACTGGATTTATTCCGTGCACAACATTGTGGTAGTGGTGGCAAACTGCTACGAGCAGGGTAGGTTCATAGGGGCAAGCAGAATGGAACTGGGAGTTAGTGCGTTGTTGACTCATAGGACACCATGTGACATTCCATCTACCAGCATCGGTCGCGAGGGTTACCAAGCTGAATATAACACAACCACAGCTATACTGGCCAAAAAGAAATTGCTATAGGTACTCAGTAACACACTGAAACCAGATCTGATTCATTCCATGAACCAACTCGTAGCCGCGCGATAACTACGGATTTCAGCAGAACATCATGTTCGGTAGTATAGGGAATGGCAACGATGGAAAACGGAAATGAGCGTTTGGCACCTCCGAGCAGGTCTTATGACATTCGACGCCACATTGGGCGACCTGCGCGCCGGATGCGAATGAAATGATGATGAAGGCAACACAACACCCAGTCCCTGAGCGGAGAAAATCTCTGACCCAACCGGTAATCGAACCCGTGCCCGTAGGACGGCAATCTGTCACGCTGACCACTCAGCTATCTGGACGAACACAGGGCAACGATGAGAGTCTGTGAGCTTGACTGTTACGACATCTAGCGCCGTAGTGGCTCCAACTCTGCATGTGTGGTCGTCATCTACCTAAGGCAGAGAGACACCTGATCCACCAGAAGGGTATTTTCCAGTAGACTGGATTCCTAGAGCTTGAGATTAGTGTGTGAGGAATATTGTAGTGTGAGTGTTGATGAGAAATGCGTTCCCTATAATTTTTGTGGATACCAAGCTACAGAACAAGCCATTAGAGTATGGCGGGGGAACTGAAAAGTGCACGTAACTAGTAGGATAAAAAAGTAAATGCATGATGTGTTTTACAAGGGAACTAAAGGATTATTGAGGGATATAATAAATAGGTAGCCAAGTAGCGTAAAACAAAGCCTAGGGAGTAAGCTTAGATGGTTAGATGTGGTCTTCGAAACATGTGGTGTATGCTGCCAGATATTCTTTTTGTGGAAACTATTTCCGTAAAATGTAATGCGTAGTGTTGAACCACTAGTATTTTGTAGGCAAATATACAGGAACGTGGAGGTAAAGTATTGAAGCAGCCGGTGGAATCTGGTCAATACGTGGGTTCAGCATTCAAGTTACTGTAATTGGGCTGTCCATCCATTGTGAAATGGGCCAGACTTGACTATGTAAAACTTGCCAGCACAGCCTTGCAGTACAGGAAAGGGGACTTCTCTACTGATTGGATTGTGTTCACTGGTGTTGTCAAGAATATGTCTGCAAACGACCGGTGCATTGGCATAACAGGTGTGCTGCTATCCGATGTAAAAAGTTGTCATTTTGTAGCGGAATCATCGGCATCCAACAGTACTAGCAGAACTTGGAGACTACGCCGGATGATGGGACGTTATGGAGCCACCAGCAGCACTCATGAGTTCGGGAGTCCGTCGCCATACCTGTCACCTGCGCTAAGTTCAGCTTCCAGCCTTGATGCCAAGGCGCGGCAGGGATATCCCGCGCCCACTCCATCAGTGAACCTGACTCCTGCCGATAGGTCCAGAGTGTCAAGCCCCAGGTACGGCAGCAGCCTTAAGCCGTCGGCACACGGACCGTACTGTAGAACGTCAACTTTGAGGCTGTTGAGTTCAACGTGCTGCTGAACATCCAGAAATGCTGTGACTTGTGCATACGGTACGTGGGCTCCAACGTGGTATACGAGATCACCACGCACTCCAGCGGCAGTTGCGGGATGTTTCTAGTTCGTAAATCACACTGTTTACTAAATGGGTGCGAGTAAAATTCACACGTTAGCTCTATTAAAACCCACATTTCCTAGATCGTCCACGAAAAGGAAAGTACTACTTCCAATCAGTCACACAGGCTTTAAAAGCTCAATTAAAAATAAATTTGCAATACTTCTCCACATAAGACAAACAGTTTTGATCATTCCCACAATTTAGTAAGACCCCAAGGTCAGTCTTATTTGATCACTGTTCCTACCCAGTGGCAGAATCTCCCCAACATGTGAATTACGAAGCGTAAAAGAAAAAGGAGCAAAATATCTTTATACAACTAGCGCAAGCTGTCCTGTAGATTAAACCAATCCAACAAACTCACCACTCGAAAAAAGGTGAACTTATATTTACATAACATCAAATATTATACTATATGCTTACATTAAACCAATAAGAAAGTATCAGAACCTAATAAAGACGAAAATGATAGGAAAGAAAATTTGTAAGTTACAGGACGCGAACCACTGCCCTATATTACAATCTTTACACAGAACTGTGACGCTATTAACAACGCTTTTTTTCTTTTCTTTCTTTTTGGTCGGTATTGTTTGTTGCGTTTGGTCTGGACAGACGTCACGAGACATCCGTGCAAATTCATCGTTGATTCTTTTACTCAGTTTTTTTAGTATTGGTTAAAAACAGTCTTGGTTGCAATTTTAGTTTCATTATTTTTCAACGACGCGTTTCGCCTTATTTAGGCATCTTCAGGTTATCTTTTCTAGATGGACGCGAGAGACACCAAGATCTGCATAACGCGTTCACGTTCACAGGAGCGAGTAACCACAGCCATCGTTACTCTGCCGAGACGCAGCCGGCCACAGGGCAGCTGGCTACTGCTTCAAGAATTGCAGCTGCACCCGACCGCCACTGACGCCGTGTGTTCGTAGAGCAACTTGCCGAGTCGAGTCGCGTGTTGCACACTAGTCACTGGCGTCAGCAGTCTAGGATGCGTGTACTGCAGTCAGCCAACTAGGCTCTAGCTGTCTCCATTCCGGGTACGTGAACCGCGGCCACTTCCTTAGGGGTCGCCGCCCCATATCGGCTGACTGCAAATATCCGAGTAGGACATATTGACAGTAGTGTTTTTTGGACCACCACATACGTGCATTCAGCTCCACCAAAACCGTCCACCACCTGCCATTCTGCACCCCACCAAACCCGCAGTTGACTTCAGTTGCTTGAAATCTGCAGACATGTAAATTATGGCTCTTTCATAAGCAATTAACAATTAGTTTGGCTTCAGATGTTCTCTGTCTTTCTACGCGACGTTTCAGTTTAGAGCGGTCGCCAGATTTGTAATTCAGCGCTTTGCTGCAGTGTATAAAACAGCGTGAGCCCGATGCGCGTATGTAAGCACCTATATGTAGGCAAGGGATTAGTGAGGCCTTCGCGTCTTTCCGACGTGCGTGACGTACATGTAGAAACGTCAACTATGGCGACATTATTATCAAATGCGTCCAAAGTGCACCAGCGTGGTGTTATTGTTTTCTTGGCTGCCGATGGACAAATACAGGGAGACGTCCATCGGAGAATGAAGACAGTGTGTAGGACAGCATGCCTGCTGAAAAGTACCGTTGTGGAATGACGCGCGGTGCGCCAAAGGGTGCTGCTGCTTCATGATAACGCATGTCCCCGTACCGCAAATAACGTAACGCCGAAGTTCTGCCAACTGGAAGACGCTCCAGTACCCGCCCTACAGTCCTGATCTCTCCTGATGGAATTGTCACGCCTTCAGTCGCGTTCAAAAATGGCTCTGAGCACTATGGGACTTAACATCTGTGGTCATCAGTCCCCTAGAACTTAGAACTACTTAAACCTAACCAACCTAAGGACATCACACACATCGATGCCCGAGGCAGGATGCGAACCTGCGACCGTAGCAGTCGCGCGGTTTCGGACTGAGCGCCTAGAACCGTTAGACCACCGCGGCCGGCCCAGTCGCGTTGAAGAGTGGATAATTCCTGTCGGGTGATGTTGTGCAGAAGGCAGTTATCGACTTCTTCACGCAGCACAAAACTGTGTTTTGCGAGACATGTGTTTTCAACATGGTGTGTCTGTGGGATGTTTGTCTCAGTGCTAAGAGTGATTTTGCTCGATTGGCATACGACTCTGGACTGTTCGGTCATCAAACGGAAACTTCTTGATCGCCCCTTATACTTAATACTTGCTTAATGTCTGTGTGGAATAACTTAAATGTTTGGTGGCTTATTAAATATCTGCCATATAAGGATGCGAGCACCTTCACCACTGACAGTGTAGTACTTTGTGTTATAGCATTTGAAGGTACTCCCCCTGTAGGCCTACTGTAATTTTTCTTATATCCAGTAGCCTGCCGGTGTGGCTGAGCGGTTCTAGGCGCTTCAGTCTGGAACCGCGCGATCACTACGGCCACAGGTTCGAATCCTGCCTCGGGCATGGGTGTATGTGATGTGCTTAGGTTAGTTAGGTTTAAGTAGTTCTAAGTCTAAGGCACTGATGACCTGAGATGTTAAGTCCCATAGTGCTTAGATCCATTTGAACCATTTTTATATCCAGTAACTCACCCGCTTGGAATCTAATACAGAGGTGGCCTGAGATTTAGCGGTTTAACTACTAATATTACGTTGCAAAATACTATAATTAAGATGGTGCTCATTGTCGAGCTGTGTAGTTTTCTCATGATTGGCAATATAACAGAGGGATTTGTCAAACTGTCATATCCAGCACTAAGAACTTTGCAAGAATACGAGAAAGTTGGTGATTTCATGCAACCGCCTCGCCATGTGTGCCTAAACAAAGTGGACATCAGTCGTGCTTGTACCAAAAATTCTTGAGCCTGAATACACACTAAGGAATAAAGACAAATATTAGCCATAATGTAATCAAAAGTAATCTCTATCATAAATATGAGCGGATAAGACTCTGAAACTAACAATACTGGAAACAGGAAACACATTGCCACTTGGATCTTCTGATGGTCCTCTAAAATCAGATCATAGAATGTAGCAAAAAACTGAAGTACTTGATCACCTGCACTTGATGATAATTAGGAAGCTGGAACTTTGTTATACGACCTATAGGCCATCAGAATGTGCGAAAGCTAGGAAAAACATCGAAAATCATACAAATGCAAAACCATACACCAGAATCATTTAACCATTCCGACATAGCAGTATTCCATACAAAGGTTGGTTGGTTGGTTTGAGGAAGGAGACCAGACAGCGAGGTCATCGGTCTCATCGGATTAGGGAAGGGCGGGGAAGGAAGTCGGCCGTGCCCTTTGAAAGGAACCATCCCGGCATTTGCCTGGAGCGATTTAGGGAAATCACGGAAAACCTAAATCAGGACGGCCGGACGCGGGATTGAACCATCGTCCTCCCGAATGCGAGTCCAGTGTCTAACCACTGCGCCACCTCGCTCGGTCCATACAAAGAACGGCCACTATCATCATCCTAAATAGATTCACAAGCAAAAGACATAATTTTTCACTGAACAAAAATAATTCCTTCATGGACCCGTAATGCACACGTATGTGTCCGGAAACAAAACCTGCCATTACTCGGAAATTGTTCCGCACACTTGTAGTAGTGTCTGGATTGTGTGGTAAATTGTAGACGTTCATTCTTATCACTGAGTTTAACGTTTTTACAAAGCGCTATAACTTGTGTCCGTCGACTACGCAAATCTATGCGCCCACTGAAAACTAGCTGCCACTTCCCTGCATTTTATGTCTGACCCCGCAAAGTAAATTACTCTTGTCAACCTCAAAACTCGAAACTAATATCTATGTATCTAGTAGTGAGGACTCATTCTACTTTAGTTTGTAACTAACAAAAGTTTTGTAGCGTGAAAGATTAATTCCATGTGAATACTGCATGGTGGTCACAATGTAAGTGCTGCCACTCACAGAGGTCCAGTGTGGAATGTAATTATATTGTTGCGGTGAAACTTCGTAGATATTCTAATGCGTTAGTCGGGAAGCGATTTGCACTGGGAAAAAAATAGGTCCAGTTTCGGCCAATGGGCAGGACGCGTTAATTATAACGGCCTAGTGTTCTGTGACGTCATAAATACTTCCATAATTGTCAGTAGACCACCTCTGGAAAATTCTCTACAACTCTGTGATTCCGAGAATTTCTCACACTTCGGAAGGTGTGCACGTGGCATGAACCTGCCAGTATATTTCCGCGTACTGGATGTTCTGCGTTTTCTGGCCTATCGTGTTTCTAACAGCATCGTCGCCCGAGAGTGTCTTACCGCCTCTTCTACATGACATTCTGTGCATGCCTGCAACACATTAGTTGCTGTGCTCTGTGCAACCACTCTTATTGAAATTTTTAGATATTAGTTCTTATATGAAGAGCTTATTTCAATAGTGGTACAAGTCCATTTTTGTTCATTCTGAGATATAGAGTCCTAAAGTTAAATGAGCGCTGAAAAATCTGCAGTTGAGATACCACAAATATTCAAGTACATTCTGGAATATTTCTGGTATCTCAACTGCAGTTTTTGCAGCGCTCATTTAACTTTAGGACTCCGTATCTCAGAATGAACAAAAATGGACTTGTACCACTATAGAAATAAGCCCTTCATATGTCAACGAACTAGTCGCTGTGGTAACACCGGTTCCCGGCAGATCAACGAAGCTAAGCGCTGCCGTGGTTGAGTAGCACTTGGATGTATGTCCGTTCGTGTCTGCCGAGAGGTTTAGGAAAGCGCGGTGTACTCAGCTCTTGAGAGGCCAATTGAGGAGCTTTTTCACTGAGAAGTAGCGTCTCCGCACTCGAAAACTAACAACGACCCGGAGAGCGGTGGACTGACCAAATGCCCCTCCATATCCGCATCCAGTGACGCCTATGGACCTATGATGTCACCGCGGGCGGTCGGCGCCCTTCGTCCTTCCGAGGGGAGATGGTTCGGAGGTCACTTAAACGCTGGCAAGTAGCAGAAGAATATAACGTTGCAGGAAGTGTGACTCCTTCTTTATCATATTTAGGTGAGACCTTTATGAGTTATATTATTAATCGACTGAGTCTGTCAACATTATTAGATAACGGTCTGAAAGGGAGATACATATTTATAATTTCTATAATAACATATGTCGTTACTACGCTTAAACATGTCACATTCGTCTGTATTGCAGCCATTTATCAGTGTTACAGTTTCAGTTAAGTACTGCTCAGTTAATTGAAAATTGAAAGTATGAGGTCTTGCGGTATCAGGATTACTCGAAACAACTCGTAGCAACTGTGCTGCGTGGTGCTGTCCTCCGGTGTTTTTGAAGTACCGCCACCTGCCATGTACGGCGCTGCTGTCGGAGTGACGCTCCCTGGCGGCTGTTTTCACAAGTTGAGGCGAACAGCGGCTGGACAGACCAGGTTTTCTCTGCAGTGACATGGAACAGAGCGGAAGTAGCTGGCAGTATGGGGCTGTCCCACTTTGGGCTGTTGTGATAGCTGTTACTAGTTGTATCGTTGAGGTGTGAGGTCGTGAATTTCGAGGTGGTTGCGACTGGCTTTCCGTCATGCCGTCATGGGCAGTGCGCTATACTTGCATACTGTTCAGCGTTCTTACGTTTAGCTGAAGTGCTTAAAGTACTTTGTCCTGTTGTTCGATCTCCGTTTCTCATTGGTCAAATGTTGTAAGCGTCTGACTGGATGCTTACTTTACACTTTATGTAGGTAGAGTTTTCTTGTAGATGCCGGAAAGCTGAGCGACCCGTGGTTTTCGGTGAACGTAGTGTGTGTTTCTGTTCTTGATCTATCATGAATCTCGTGTTGTGAAACACGTTGGCTGCACGGGGAGTGGTTTCGCAAACAACGCGTGGTTATTGAGTAGGGATACGTGTTGTTCGTTCAACGTGCGAGCTGCGAGTACGAATAGTTTGTTTTTGTTTGTCTAACATTCTGCACCAGTGAAAGAGTGTTTCACCGGCAGGGCATGGCACCACGCAAAGAGAAATCGTTTCGATCGCTTGGCACGGTATCCAGCCAGATGTTCCATTCCTTATGATAGCAACGTTGCTTAGTACTGTAGGCTGTACTCTAAAACCAGTGTCGCGCAATCGGACTGAAATCCTATATTCGATTTCCGTAACTGTTGTTGCTGCATTCACTCATTGAATTCGATCAAGTGCAGTGAAATCGGTAGTGTTAGATCCTATGCAATATGCGCCTGGAAGAGGAAGTGTTAATGAATTTCTTCCCTCCGATGACGCATTGCTTGGTAACTTAATTTGAAATATGAAATTAGCCAGCTGGCTAGCCTCAGTCTTCTTTTAGCGTCAGATTAGTCTGTTCACTTCGGCGGGCATAGACACCTTGTTGGTAATAAATTCGCTTGGTATGTGCCCCTAATATGTATCAAGCGTTCGAGAATTTGTTAGTTTCCATTGTGAGCGGTTAGACTATGACGTGGGATCGGTGGTAACACACACGTGTCTGTCGCGTTTTGGTAGCCAAACTACTTGAAATATTGGTTGCTTTGTCAGTCTGGTATCTTGTATTAAAAGATCTTTTGAGACCCTTGTGGCAGCTATCTGAAATGTTATTCCGTATCTCAGTGGTACGGTGAGTTCATTGACGAGGAAATAAGTTTTGCTTGTCACTCGAGGACAACAAGCTGTACCAGTTGTGTGTACTGCGCGCAATTTTGGGCAACTAAATTGAAACTGGAGGCACCGTTATGTGGTCACTCTGCTGTGGTGTTAGACGGAATACGATGTTCTAGAGCTGTCTCGGTATTAAATTAGACTGGCTGTCTTTTTTGTCATGATTTTGTTGATCTACATCTACATCTACATTGATACTCCGCAAGCCACCCAACGGTGTGTGGCGGAGGGCACTTTACGTGCCACTGTCATTACCTCCCTTTCCTGTTCCAGTCGCGTATGGTTCGCGGGAAGAACGACTGTCTGAAAGCCTCCGTGCGCGCTCTAATCTCTCTAATTTTACATTCGTGATCTCCTCGGGAGGTATAAGTAGGGGGAAGCAATATATTCGATACCTCATCCAGAAACGCACCCTCTCGAAACCTGGACAGCAAGCTACACCGCGATGCAGAGCGCCTCTCTTGCAGAGTCTGCCACTTGAGTTTATTAAACATCTCCGTAACGCTATCATGGTTACCAAATAACCCGGTGACGAAACGTGCCGCTCTTCTTTGGATCTTTTCTATCTCCTCCGTCAACCCGACCTGGTACGGATCCCACACTGATGAGCAATACTCAAGTATAGGTCGAACGAGTGTTTTGTAAGCCACCTCCTTTGTTGATGGACTACATTTTCTAAGCACTCTCCCAATGAATCTCAACCTGGTACCCGCCTTACCAACAATTAATTTTATATGATCATTCCACTTCAAATCGTTCCGTACGCATACTCCCAGATATTTTACACCCCCCAGGGGCTCAGCATTCATTTGCTGGGTACGGGCTTGGCGACCCCGGGGTTCCTGAGCTGGGGACTGGTAAGCGCCACCTGTCCCCCGTCACCGTAAGCTCTGAGTACACTTCAGCGACCACCGTGCGGCGCGGCGGTGGAATGTTGTGTGTCTCAGGGAATGGGGATCTTGGCTTGGCCGCCCGGATCGCGAGGATGGAACAAACCTCTATAAAAAACCCCTCAATCTTCCGGTGTGCTCCGCGCCTATGAGATGCATGGCTGTTGAGGTGGAACAGTCGCAAGCGGGCAACCTCTGGGGCACCTGCCACACCCCAGTTGTATTAGGCTTACTCAGGCACGCGGGGCTCTGTCTGACCGGACCTTTAGTTCCCTAGCTGCTCGTGGGACCACAATGGACCCTTCGACCTCTACATTTCCCCCTACCAGTGGATTGGGTGGGCCACTGGTAGGCAAACACACCCCTTCGAAAAAGCGACTTCGTGCTTAGAGTCCTCCAGCTCCTGGTGTTGCTAGAGATTTATCAGACTGTTGTAACAGAGCACAGGCTGATAATCAGACTGTGTTTTTGATTATTAAACGAAAGGAGGGTAGCTTTGAGAGGGTTTCTCCCTTTTACATCCACAAGGGTCTTGAAGGAATTGCAGGTACACTGAAATCTGTTAAGCGACTGCGCAATGGTACTCTCTTAGTTGAGACTTCTAGTTCCCGTCAAGTCGCTTCTCTTCGGAAAGCACCCTGTCTCGGAGAGTACGCTATCGAGACCGAGCTCCACTCCACACTCAACTATAGTAAGGGTGTTGTGACATGTAGGGACTTGGCGGATATCTCCACAGACGAGTTGAAATCTGAGTGGGCTGCCGAAGGTATTGTTGATGTGCAGAATATTATGAGGCGAGTCGATGGGGACCTAGTAAAATCCGACTCGTTTATTCTCACGTTCAGTTGCCCGCGACTTCCAGAGCATGTTAAAGCGGGGTTCTTACGTTTGCCAGTACGGCCATATTTCCCCAACCCAATGCGCTGCTTTAAATGTCAGCGCTTTGGGCATACTACATTGGGGTGCAATGGGATAGCCACTTGCGGTAAATGTGGTCAGCCTGCCCATGAAGGAGCTGATTGTTCGTCGCCTGTGAAGTGCGTGAATTGCTCTGGGAGTCACCCTGTCTGGAGCCGGGTCTGCCCCATCTATCTCGACGAATGGAAGGTACAGGAGATTAAAACATCTAAGCGCATACCCTATGGTGAGGCCAAGAAGCTCTTTAAGGCCATGCAACCTCCTGTGTTTACTACATCTTTCGCTTCCGTTCTGAAAAAACCGGTACAAATGGCCACTGTTGCTACGCAAACGGAGGTTGCTAGTGTTAGCACTAATACCTGCGTTTGCCAGTGCACTTGTGCTGCTGCGGTTGTTTTGCAACCTGCGGCTCTCCCCGCAACGTCGGACAAGGCCGTGGTTGCTGACATTGGGGTACTTCCTGCCTCTTCCCCTATGGCGCCTTCTGCCCAGGCGAGTAAAGCTCCAACTGCTGACAAGGCTCTGCATTCTAAGCCCCCTAAGACCAAGACGCCGAAGGTGAAGATTTTGCCACCTGCGGAGACTGATCAGG
Organism: Schistocerca americana; assembly: GCF_021461395.2. NCBI lineage: Eukaryota > Metazoa > Arthropoda > Insecta > Orthoptera > Acrididae > Schistocerca > Schistocerca americana. Next base: position 155,306,136 of record NC_060119.1, on the reverse strand, counting down.
GTCGGTCCGATGACGAGACCATCGTACTGTCTGACATCTCCCGTGGGTCGTCATCGGAGCTGATGGACATTGATGTCGACCGGGGGCGCTCTTCTCGCCCCAGGAATAAATCTCCGGCCAGTATGGGCTCTCCTCCAAAACACAGAGGCAGGGTGAAAGTTCAGCCACCCTGATCACTGGCTCCCATCTTACAGTGGAACCTGAATGGGTTCAGGACGCATGTGGCCGAACTACAACTCCTTGTACGTGAGTTCCCTTTGTGCTTATGTCTCCAAGAGACACATTTTCGGGCCACTGATGCTCCTTCTTTACGGGGCTATACCGTCTATCGGAAAGATGATCTGACGGGGGAAAGGGCAAAGGGTGGTGTTGCGGTTTTTGTCCGTGACACGCACCCCTCATCTGAGCTCCCTCTCGTTACAGACTTGCAAGCAGTTGCAGTTGACCTTCTTGTGGGTCGGAGGCTCACAGTCTGTTCACTTTACTTACCTCCTCAGGATGCGATAGACTCTGAGGCTCTCTCAGACCTTATTGGCCACCTTCCCCGCCCCTTTCTTCTTCTGGGGGACTTCAATGCTTATAATGTCTTATGGGGCTCGTCGACTACTTGCCCCAGGGGTCGCATTGTGGAACGCCTCATGGTGTCTGAAGAACTGTGCATCCTCAACTCTGGTGCCCCCACTCATTTCTGTACTGCTTCTGGGTCGTCGTCAGCTATTGACCTTTCCTTCTGCTCTCCAGCGCTAGCGGATTCTGCTCTATGGGAGGTTGATGCTGACCTCCATTCTAGTGACCACTTCCCCCTTTGGATTCGCCTCCTGGATGAGGCTATGGCATTTCTGGTACCGTCCCGGTGGCACCTCTGCAGGGCTGACTGGACATTTTTTAGCCACCTGGCCGTTTTGGAACACCGTGACAGCGTCCACGAATGGGTAGACCATGTTACAGCTGTGATCTCCCATGCTGCTGAATTGTCAATCCCACGGTCATCCGGTCATCCCAAGAGGCGTCCTGTCCCTTGGTGGACCCCTGAGTGCCGCTCAGCCATCCGAGCCCGCCGTGCCGCTCTGCGCCGCTTCAAGTGCCGTCCCACGGCTGACAATCTTGCAACCTTTCGGGTGGCAAGGGCTCAAGCGCGACGCGTGATTAAAGAGAGCAAACGACGGTCATGGCAATCGTTCTTGAACTCCATCTCCCGCTCCACTAGTTCTACGAAAGTATGGGAAGCCATCAGGAGGATTTCCGGGAAACTCGGCCAGCTACCCATCACGGCCTTGCTGCATCAGGGAAGTCTCCTCACGGCGCCGAGAGACATTGCCCAGACACTGGCAATGCATTTTGCGGAATCTACCGCCACTATTAACTGTGATCCAGATTTCTGCCGCTACCGCACTGCCATCGAGAGGGGTCACTTGGACTTCCGGTCTCCTAATTCTGAACCCTACAACTGCCCCTTCACAATGTGGGAACTGGATTCGGCGCTGTCTGTGGCTCATGATACTGCGCCTGGTCATGATCAAATCCGGTATAGCATGCTGCGGCACTTGTTACTGCCTTCCAAGGAAGTTACCCTGAATTGTTTTAATATGATATGGTTATCCGGCACGTACCCTGACTCGTGGAGGGAAGCGATTTTGATACCCCTCCTCAAACCAGGGAAGGACCGAACGCATCCCAGTAGTTATCGAAGTATCGCCTTGACGAGCTGTGTCGGGAAGACGTTGGAACGCATGGTCAATCGTCGCCTGGTTTGGCTGCTCGAGACCAGGCAGCTCCTTAGCCCCTCTCAGTGTGGCTTTCGGAGATGGCGTTCCACTATAGACAACTTGACCCTGCTTGAGGCGGCCATCCAGCAGGCCTTCCTGCGTAACCAGCATTGTCTAGGTGTATTCTTTGACATTCATAAGGCGTATGACACTACTTGGCGCCGCCATATCCTCAATCAACTCCATGAGTGGGGCTTTCGTGGCCGTCTCCCCATCTTCATTCGGTCCTTTCTTTCCCACCGCCTCTTTCGCTATAGGGTTGGTAATGTGCTATCTGATTTGTATGTGCAGGAGAATGGTGTTCCTCAGGGAAGCGTTTTAAGTGTCACCCTCTTTGCCGTCGCCATTAACAGTATTACGTCCACTATCCGGAGTCCTGCCCAATGCTCCTTGTTTGTGGACGATTTTGCTGTTTTCTGTTCTTCCTCCAGTCTTGTCACTGCTGGTCGACAGTTGCAGCTTACGATACGGCGATTAGAGGCATGGACTGCGAAGACGGGTTTTACCTTTTCTGCAGACAAATGTGTGTGTGTTCATTTCAATCGTTCTCGACGTGCTTTTACCTCCCCTGAATTGCGTCTGAGGGACACCATTCTTCCTTTTAGCGACACTGTGCGGTTCCTGGGCCTCACTTTTGATTCAAAGTTGTCGTGGTTGCCTCACCTTAAAGACCTCAAGGTGCGGGCCCTGAAGGCACTGAATATTTTGAAGTGTCTGAGCCATCGGTCCTGGGGAGCAGATCGGGCGCGTCTGCTGCAGTTTTATAGGGCTTTCGTCCGATCGCGACTTGACTATGGTTGCACCGTGTATGGGTCAGCAAGGCCTTCGTATCTGAAGATTCTTGACGCAGTACACCATGAGGGTATCAGGCTGGCCACTGGTGCCTTCCGTACTAGTCCCATCCCCAGCCTGTGTGCTGAGGCAGGGGAACCGCCGCTCGCCATCCGGCGGAAACTCCTCATGGTGCGACGGGTGTGTCAATTCCTTGCCTGTCCTACCTCCCCTGCGTACCCTATCGTTGCCCGACCGCCTATGGAACGTCTCTTTTCCAGTCGTCCCAGGGCAACGAGACCGTTTGGGATTCGTGCCAAGCATTTGCTTGAGTCCCTTGGTGTGGAGCGTGTGGCCCCCCAACGACAAGGTTTTACTCGCCTGCCTCCCTGGTTGCTCCAGAGGCCCAGCGTCGTTTTAGACTTGTCGGAGTACCGGAGGAGCTGCACTCCTGCGTTTGTTTTTACCGCCTTATTTTACGATATTTTAAACCAGCATCCCGACCATGTACCAGTATTTACGGATGGCTCTAAACAGGGGGACTCTGTTGGTTGTGCTGTTGTTTTCCCTGATCGACTCGTCAAGTTACGGCTTCCTGCGGCGTTTACCATCTTTGATGCCGAATTGTTTGCGATCATGCGGGCATTGGAGCAGATGAGATGTTTCCCCAGTCGTAAGTTCCTCATCTGTTCTGACTCCCTGAGTGCCCTTCAGACCGTGCAACACTTGTACCCAGCGGATACGGTCGTCCAGAACATCCATGATGCCCTACTCCACCTGCAGCGGCAGGGGAAGGAGGTTTCCTTCTGCTGGGTGCCGGGGCACGTGGGAATTACGGGAAACGAGCTGGCGGATGTGGCTGCCAAAGATGCATGTTCCCTCCCTGACGTTGTTGAATGTGCCGTCCCCCTCCATGCTGTTACCTCCCTCCTGCGTTTTCGCGTTATGCGTCAGTGGGAAGAGGAGTGGCTGGCCGTCGGTGAAAATAAGCTGCGTCTGGTGAAGGCCACCACGCGGCCATGGCGTACTTCCTCCCAGTCATGCAGGCGGGATGAGGTTCTCCTCACTCGCCTCCGCATCGGGCACAGTCCCTTCACACATGGTTTTCTACTCCGGCGGGAGGATCCCCCAATCTGCAGTGCTTGTGGCGTCCAAATTACTGTCCGCCACATTTTACTTGATTGTCTTTTATTCTCTGACCAGAGGGCGGTGGTTTCTTTGCCACCGGATTTGCCCTCTATTTTGCAAGACGACGCATCGTCTGTGGTGAAGGTTTTACGTTTTTGTGTCCTGTCCAATTTGTTGCCACGGATTTTAGGGAGAGGGTTTTAATGTGCAGCTGGATGACTGGCTCACCCAGATTTTAGGTAAGAGGTCCGCCAGTCACGAATACCTCCTTGTTTCCCTTCGGTTTCTGTCCTCCCTTCCTTGTGTTTGCTTTCCTTTTTTCGTGCACCGCTTCTCCTCTTGTTTTGCCTCTGTACGTGAGGATTTGGAACTGCGTCTTTTCGCTGTTCCCCTTGTTCGCTGTTCGTCTTAGTCCCTTCACTGCATGTGTTCCTGTTTTTATACGTTTGGGCGCTGATGACCTCGCTGTTTAGCGCCCGTAAACCTCAAACACACACACACACACACACACACACACACACACACACACACACACACACACACACAGATATTTTACAGAAGTAACTGCTACCAGTGTTTGTTTCGCTATCATATAATCATACAATAAAGGATCCTTCTTTCTATGTATTCGCAATACATCATTCGATGAACGAACGTGGACGTGCTTAGTTGCGTTGTTACCTTGTTCTGTTTGCTTTGGGTAGTCTGTAAGTGGTTTTGATATCACTCCTGTGCTGAACACACGTCCGCTCATTTAAGTCGACTTAGTGTCCTGATCAGCGTGTGACCTGAGGATTGCCGTTGTTTCAGCTACTTCTAAGAAACGAGTTACTTGTTTTTTACATGAAGGCTTGCTGTACTTGTCGGTGCTACTTATTTTACGAACTTGTGCATGCTTAATAAGTTGTGCCCTGGTATTGCACTACGAAAATTGGACGTGTTCTGTTGTCGTAGTCGTCCACTCCTGTGGCTGCGTCCAGCTCTCATCTGCAAAGTACTGCAGTGAGAACTGTCCCTTATTCTTTAGTTATAAATTACTCTAGAACGTTGATGCTGCTGAAGCTATCCGCTGATGTTCTGTGTGTTGATCAGGCTAGTACCTGTTTATTCCATTGGGCTAGTTACTGTTTATAAAGCGGTCAAGTTCCTGCTCTAAACTGCATTTCGGATAAGCCAAGGCTTGAAGAAAAATACCTGTTGTGGCGGCCTGGAAAGTGGTAGGGGAGGGGAGCGCTGGGTATTTTCGGCAGAGGTTCTCTGGGCTGACCCAATTGTTTCATTCCCTATTCAATTTTCCAGACTCAAATTTTATTAAAACAATCCTCACGTCCGACACCAAGTTGTAACCACCAACGTCTTTGGAGTGATGTGGGCGCCAGGTGTGAGAACCCGCCCAACTCGACCTGCGCGGCGCCAATAGCAACGACGGCGCGCCCCACTCAACTTGAGGTTATCGGATGGACGGGAAGCGGAAGCACTCTTACATCGCAACAGATATGTGAGTAGACACCTGATTGCCAGCAGCACCACTGGCTGAGACTCTTAAGGGGGGTAGGACGTCAAACGAGCCGTTCTGGAGCAGGGGAGACACCACAGGACATTTTAATTTCCAAATTTCCACTGTCTATACTTCTACGAATAAATTCATGAAACTTTGTCAGCATGACCATAAACTATTCAGGATTCATAATCATACCAGTGGAAGTTCAAAAAAAATAAATTTTTTACATGTGAAAGTTCATTTTTTCACTTCTACTGGCTGCGCTTGTTGCTATACGTGCACGTTTCTTCATAAGTAAGAGATTCTTCGATGAATTTTGCACAGCATACAAACCATACTCATAGGTGTATGAAACTCTAGAAACTATTTAATTTATGAAAAAATGAATGTGATGTTACATTTTAAACTATATGTTTATAAAAACTCAAATATTATACTTATCTCAATTTTACCACTTTTTAATATGTTTGGAATATTCTGGTTTCATACACCTGTAAGTATGGTTTGTATGCTGTGCAAAATTAATCGAATAATCTCCCTTCCTTATGAAGAAAAGTGTACCTATAGCAACAAATGAAGCTAATGGTAAGTGAGAAAAGGTGAAATACAAATGTAAAAAATAAAGTACTTTCCTACATTTTTGTGCTGCCACCACTATGTGTAAATCCTGAATCCTTTTTGGTCGTTCTGACAGTTTTATGAATTTATTTTTAAAAGTATACAGTGGAAGCTAAAAATTCCTGTGGTCTCTCCTGCGCAAAGTCGTCCCGTCTGACGTCCTACCCCCCTTAAAATCAAATCAAATCAAAACATTCAGTTGAGCTCTTTCATACCACTTAATCGGAATGCCTTAAACGAAGTCCTGAACTCAATAAACGTTAAACGTGATAGGAAAGTGCACAGTGGTCAAAAACTAACCTTCAGTCTAGAAGCTACAAAGTTAAGATTATTCCAAGTGCAGTTTGTATAAAAGTTACTAGAAGTTGGAAGACAGTAACGGACGATCTCTAAAGTACAGCAACAGCTGCATAAGCTAGGGCACTCACGTTCTACCTTTACTGAGCTTAACTCTCATAAAACTATGCTAGTAGGAACTTGTGAAATACGAAGTAACCTCGGTAGTCGTAGCTTGAGACAAATTCATCGGTAATAAACTGAAAGGTATGTGGGAGTATGTCCTCTCATACTAATGTGAGCAGGGCGTGAGTGAATACATGCCTTTTAATCCTGCGTAGGTTTATTTTGATTGTACGAATTACCGTTACTAATCATTTTCACTTCATAAATCTGACCAGAGGAGATTTAGCAGTAGACACTGTTGGGCGATGCACTGATCTATTTAGAACTGTGGCTCGATATGGTCGCAGGGTCGAGCCAAACATGTCTTTCATGCCCAGCAGCGAAACTAGCTGCCAAAATACACATGCCCAGCAGTTCAGCAGGCTTTTCAGGCAAACATTGACATGCAATGCGAATTATGTAATAAAAACAAGGTGGAAAATAAATATAACAATCTGCTAAATAACCGGTATGGATGACACCAAATGACTGTAACTGAATAAACTGATTTATAGTCAGTGAGACACACAAATTAAGAATGGTGGTCCTAAAATTCATGCAGAAGTGAAATAAAAATGATTCCCAGTTGCAGTTAAGCTTACGTAAAAGCACAATTAAAATGGTACCAGAATCACCAAATACCATGTGAACATCACCGGAACTCGAAAACTGGAGTCCTCTACTGTTAAACTAATATTCGGCAGCTCGTAAAAATGACGCCCACTATGGTGATCAACATATTAGAACACGCAAAATATTAATTCCCTGAATCCAACAGATCTAGGTTAAGGTTCAATGCCGGTCATCGTCTAAATCTCATGAAATGTTAAATTTCTAGTCGCTTCACCGATTTTGTGTCGCACTTGGCTTGCAATTTTTAAAGGTACCAACAAATAATCACTCGGCAGCTTGCCACTCAAATTATATCACTTTCACAGGTTTGGAACTGCACTACCAGCTCACAAACACGTTACGTCTCGACTGATCCATACGGGTAGATCGCCAGACGCAGAACGGTCTGGAGTAACTCCTCGCTCGCGCTTTTAAAATCTCCTTTCACCGCAACAAAATGCGTAACGTACTCAAAATACGGAAAATGAACTATTACTCGAAGAAAAATAAATTACATATTTCTCAAATAATTTAAATAAGCTTTTACTTCCGGTCCCCATCAGGCCACACACATCGTTGTAAACGTAATCAGTTAAAACAAGAATTTTGTGCATGTGCGCTTTCGACAAATAATGAAGGCATAGCTGTTAAGACAGTCAGAACAAAGTTGGCTTAATCAGATGGTGCGCCTTTAATGGTCTATTAATTATGAAATACTAAAAGCAATTTACCTCTAAAGTTACAAGTAGGTTCTAGTACAGCCGAATTAACCTCGATATTAAATAGATTAGAAGTAAAATATCTTAGACGTATCTTAAGTGGAGATATATTTAAATGAATGCCTTACAGGATTCATTTGATGTGGAAACATGATCTGACACAATTACATACTTAAAATATTAATAGATCGAAAACGTGACAACTCAATAAAATACGTCTAAATGTGTGGCTGTCAGGGATGATAGCTAGGGTACGAAGCTCTCATCCCGTAGTTCATTAAGATGCCACGAAACGTCCAGCTGTTCATAATTTTCAATCGTACTCATAAGAATATTCAATTATTGTGACTCCCCAACTGGGGTAGCTTTTGTTACCCAACTTCCATACCCCTAAATCGTTCACCAAAGCCGCTCTGGCCTTAAGCGGCAGCCCGCGGTTCGGGCCAGCTGCGTGCCCTCGCCACGGCCAACAGTTAAAAGCCGGCCGCTGTGCCCGAGCGGTTCTAGGCGTTTCAGTCCGGAACCGCGCTGCTGCTACTGTTGCAAGTTAGAATCCTGCCTCTGACCTGGATGTGTGTGATGTCCTTAGGTTAGTTAGGTTTAAGTAGTTCTATGTCCAAGGGACTGATGACCTCAGATGTTAAGTCAGATAGTGCTTAGAGCCATTAACACTTAACTCCAGCGATTTCAATAACTTCAGGAGAATGGCAGCTCGCAGGCGTCTGCGTCACGCTACAATGATCCGTACAGTATTAATAAATCTAAAACATTACTCCATTTGATAGTACTTCGGTTATTAATCGTCAGACTGGTACAGAATGAAATACTTCTCTGAAATCAATAAACGACACGTCCAGCTCTTTTCCTTGATCCGTGGCTGTCAGGATATGAAGTAGGAAAACCACAAGCTGTGTTTCTCGTGACCGCTGCTCCTCGCAATCCATGCTGGCTGGCTTACTGCTGGGCGGTATCTGTGTGAATCACTTCTGCTCCCCTTCTTGTAGGTGGGTGTAGCCTGCACTTCATATAAATTACAGGGCGCAGTTCTTTCTTTCTAGGGAACTACGTCTAGGGATAGCAAAATTTACTTGAAAATTCTGTACTGAATCATACGGGAAGCCACTCGGCCCTAGGCTGCTAAGTTTCGGCGATTTCAAGTTTTTCCTTAACGTCACTGACGCTAAAATCCATATCATTTGAGGTAGCTAGATTTTTAATTTGTTCTAAATCATATAATACAACGGAATAATTTCATTAGTTTCTTGCGGGTCCGCAGCTCGTGGTCGTGCGGTAGCGTTCTCGCTTCCCGCGCCCGGGTTCCCGGGTTCGATTCCCGGCGGGGTCAGGGATTTTCTCTGCCTCGTGATGACTGGGTGTTGTGTAATGTCCTTAGATTAGTTAGGTTTAAGTAGTTCTAAGTTGTAGGGGACTGATGACCATAGCTGTTAAGTCCCACAGTGCTCAGATCCATTTGAACCATTTTCTTTACTTGAGGTAGGTAGAGAACGAGCCCGGTTTTATGAGTTAGAAGTATTAGTAAAGACCAACGGCAGGAAAAAGTTTTGTCGCAGCCTGAAATTCGAAATGTTGCCGAAATTCGACTGTAATGTCTTACGAAAATGGCAAATTAAACTCAAAGTGCCTGGATGAGTTAAACACGGGCGTGTCTACTTTGCACAAACAACTTACATTCTTCCGAAAACGTTTTGTGGTTTGCAGCTATAGCATCATTAAATAGATAGAGCGTTACTTAGTGTCCATACGACGCAGTTTTAAGTCGTTCTGTTGATCTATGACGGCTACACCGCTTAAGAATATAAAACATTGTTTGTGGTTGTGTCAAAATACTAACTGAACGTAAAATCTTGCGGGTTGTTACGTCGACGTTTCGGTGCCTTTCTGGGATAGTCTTCAGGATTTCGTGGTTCCATGGTTAACCGTAAACTGTCAAAGACCCGTTCGCGCTCTTCTGTAAACGGAAGTTTTACCGCGCTTATGCTGGTGGAGTGTTTATATTCCTGTTTTGATCACAGGGTGCTTCTCTTGCTTGGCTCATCTCTCTTCTATCCAATGACGGTGGCCCGCCAAAGACAACACGACACTGGTCTTTGGCACTGTTCATTTAACCTTGGATACCACAAGATCCTGGAGAAGATCCCAGCTGATGGTTCCAAACGTGGGTAGCATACTAGAAATATCCCACGGCTTGTTAAGCTAGAATATCTTACCTTCAGTGTAACTGGCCTCGAAAGCCTCAAGACCTACACAAAATGTTAGTCATTACCTCCAAGAAAAATGTTACATTTTTGAAAAACAGAGAAATAGATGTAACTAATTATGGCAGGGGCCGGATAAAAGATTTTTAAATAAAATTCTTGATGTTGAGATGGAAAAACCTGTTTGTCGTAAACAGCTGTTATCCATTCAAAACGTATGCTGCGTATTTTTCTGTTATCAGTTACAGATGGGCTCGTGACATACGGCCACTTTACTTTCCTGTGTTCGTTTAACGCAGCCGACTTTTCCTTTGCATCGAGTTGAGGTGATTAACCACATACCATTGACAACAGAGTAGATGCACTGTGGTATATACATTTTTCAGCTCTTTATTTAGAGATCTACTTACAAGGGAACCTCCCCTTCGCACCCCCCTCAGATTTAGTTATAAGTTGGCACAGTGACTAGGCCTTAAAAAACTGAACACAGATCAGTCGAGAAAACAGGAAGAAGTTGTGCGGAACTATGAAAAAAATAAGCAAAATGTACAAACTGAGTAGTCAATGTGCAATATAGGCAACATCAAGGATAATGAGCTAAGGAGCGCCGTGGTCCCGTGGTTAGCGTGAGCAGCTGCGGAACGAGAGGACCTTGGTTCAAGTCTTCCCTCGAGTGAAAAATTTACTTTATTTTCTCAAAGTCATGATCTGTCCGTTCGTTCATTAACGTTTCTGTTGACTGTAAAAAGTTTAATGTCTGTTTTGCGACCGCACCGCATAACCGTGCGATTACTAGATGAAAGGACGTGCCTCTCCAATGGGGACCGAAAACATTTGATCGCAAGGTCATAGGTCTACCGATTCCTCCACAAGAAAACACGTCTGAAATATTGTGCGTCACATGACAGGAATATGTTGTCGACTCACCTAACTTGTACACTTGGCGAATGGGTAAAAAGTTTCTTCCACCTTGCCCGATTTAGATTTTGTGGGTGTGATAATCACTCCAAAAAAGTGATGAAAACACAAGAGTTTCTCACAAACTGCAACAAATTGTCTGATATTAAAAAATTAAGCTTTTTAGTCTAGGGAAGACTTCAACCAATGACCTCTCGTTCCGCAGCTGCTCACGCTAACCACGGGACCACGGCGCTCCTGAGTTCATTCCCTTCTCGATGCCGCCTTTGTTGCGCATGGACTACTCAGTGTGTATATTTTGCTTACTTTTTTTCATAGTTCCAAACAACTTCTTCCTGTTTTCTCGATTGATATGTGTTCAGTTTTTCAAGGCCTATCCACTGTGCCAAATTACAAGTAAATCTGAGGGGGGTGCGATGGGGAGGTTCCCTTGTTAGGCTTTGTGACAAAACGCCCGCGTGGTATCGGTGGCTCACAAATTGGTTAGAAGTAATCTACTGCAGGTGACGCTCCAAAACATCATTGCATTTGACAGCAATGAATGCAATGCAAAACGAAGTAGGCTATGCCTAACATAGCCTAAGCGCAATTTTCTAAACGTACCTGCATTCAGCTTTTTAAGAAAGACGTGCCTTCAAAGAGGGCTTTCTATCTGCCACCAGGAAAGGATGTCTTGTACCTTCTGTTTCCGCAATCAAGGTACAATTGAAAGAAAAAGCAGAAATGTTCAAAATATCTCCCAATATATCCGACTACTGTTCAGGACCCGGAATAGTCGCTTTTCAGTTCGAGGCTTCCGTGATTCGTGCAGACCCGCCCAGCTGGTGTATTCACATCCAGTCCCGGTGGGTAACGGTGTGGCAACAGGAAGTGCATATGTCCCCCCCCCCCCCTTAAAATTAACCCTGCCAAATCGGGAACTAGCCAAGACGACAGTGAGTAGATGCGGTACAAGGTCGAAAGTGAAAGGAGAGTATATGATTTCAAACTGTTCTGGCGATGGCTCCAATACATTAAACTTCGTTCTCTCGGCTTATCTGGCCGCTGAAACATCTACTCACTTTATGAGAGGTGTACTTCCTAGTGGACGGAGCTCAGTACTTAGTGCTTAAGGGGACGCAATCGACAGGTGTAAAAGTAATTTCAGGAATACCTCAAGCCGGTGTTACGGGATAGTCGTTTTTAACAGTACATATAAATTACTAGGTGGACTACTTAGAATTTCAATAAGGCTGTTTGCAGGTGATGTTTCAGTACCAAAAGTTTCTAGAGTAATACAGTAAAACTTCTGGAGGATGTATGATTAGGACAGTGACTGGTAGTTCACCGTGAGATTAGATGTTAGGTACTGCGCATACTGTTCGAAGACGTTATTGCTGAGAAACCTCTGGAAGCCGCAACAACCGGGAGATACCTATGAGAAAACGCTTAGCTAAAGTGATATGACCATATCAAACGAAATCTAGAGCCAGATTCCAGGCTCAGATTCATTGGCAAAATCTTCAAGAAGATGTAATTCATCCACGAAATGAGTGGCTTACGAAATACTTAAGGGACAAATAATGAATATTCGTTACTCTTCTTAACCAGAGGAAGGATTATCACAAAGGACAGTTGTTTCACCTAAGCTGTGCAGTATGTACACAGAGGACCAGCAACACTAGAGATTAGTACGCGCAGACGACACTGGCACTACTGCCCAAGGAAGGGCGTTGGATAGGTTTGAAAGAAAACTGAGTCTTTGCATACCTTGGGAACTGTGCGCCTTCCACCAAGTATGGGCAGTTATCCCTAAAACAAACTAATTTTGGTTATATCATTATTTTAACGCTAGGTTAACCGGACTGTTAAAACCACGCTACATAACTGGTTTACGAATAACCGGTTTTCTGTTTCTCACTCTTACTATTTCCTATAAAAAACGTGGAAATAGAACAAATATTGAAAAATTTTGACTCGCAATATAGTGTGACAATTATTGAACTACATGAAATAAAATCATCATAATGTCTGAACGGTTTTCGTTAGGTCGTTCAAACTGCACGGTTGGCCATGGAGTATGATGGCAGTTAGTATGCTCTGTACGGTTTGGTATAGCGACAAAGCCCATTCTCATTTGGATGGGTCCACAATAAGCAAAACTGGCGCATTTGGGGGACTGAGCATACGCATTTAGCGATGGAGAAGTCTCTTCACCCTCAACGGGTGACTGGTGTGCAGTTTCCAGTCACGGAATAATCGGTGCGATACTCCGTGACGGCACGGTGACTACCGATCGGTAAGTGAAGGTTTTGGAAGATTTCATCCTCATTACCCACTGTGACTGATTTCTACAATATGTGGTTCATGCATGAAGGAGCTCGAGCCCATCGAAGGGGGAGAGTGTTTGATGTCCTGCAGGAGTACTTTAGGGACCACATGTCAACCTAAATAAAAATAAGTGCCGTTTACATGTCGAATAAAGTGTGTGCATGACGTAATTTGTAACTAATTGGTTTTCTCATATAGTTCAATAATTGTCACACTGTACATTTAAACCAAATATTAAGTTAAATACAAAATAAAAAAAACACTTAGTCTGTCCACTTTCGTTGATTACCTCGAGAAGTGATAAGTGGTTGAATACTACCAAAAAAATTGAGTATCCTCTCACTCATTTCAATTTTTTGAAACTAGACTCAAATATGACGTTGTATTCGGGCGTAATGCCACTATTTGGACAGTACGAATTGTCAGCACTAAAGGCTGAAATTGAGGTTGCAGAACTGTATTTTTCGTGTTAGCTTGGCCGTTTTCAGGTGTTAACAGCAGATAAAGGTATAGTGCGTAGATACAGGCAGCATATCAGATACTTCATACTTTTTGTAAACCATCAACAAACTGTTATTTTAGAAGTCACTACTTCCTTGTGGCAACAACCATTTTTAATCTTTTGAAGCAAATGGGGCATTGTCTTGATACTGTACTTCGTAAGATACTTCCTGAGTTGGAAATCTGCATTTCTGCGATAGAACTGATGTCTGAAGATTACTGTGAGAAACTGCCATACAGACCAGATAAGCCAACTCTTGAACACTGCACGCATCACATAATACGCCACACCACATGATTATTGTCTCAGCAACACTATACCAGTTTTTATGCCATCTGTTTATTGCTGATTTCTGTCGGCATCGATATTAAAATACCACTGATCACTTTTCCCATTTCCCCCCTGCAGGTTCGGGGGTAAGAATAGGCCTGCGGTATTCCTGCCTGTCGTAAGAGGCGACTAAAAGGAGTCCCAAACGTTTCGGCCTTATGTGATGGTCCCCTGACAGGTTTGACCTCCATATCTCCAAATTTTTCCAAAGAGCGAGCCGACTGGGGAAGGGTGCCTTCCTTGGTGCATTGTGTCCATCTTGCGTTGAGAACTTTCGCCAGCTTATTCGTCGTTGCATTGCAGTCCTGCCTGCTCTCCATCTCTTGGGCATGGATCCGTTCCAGCGTGAACTTACCGCCATGCAATGTGCAATGCCACTTCCTCCACTGACGGCGACCATGGACTACATGTCACCTAAAGTCCAGCATGGTAGCAAGTCCGTTCTGGTGGGGCCGCCATGTACCCTGTTTGTTATAGCCCTCTGACAACGCAGGGATCACTCTGCTGACGCCTGCGCCGTTTACTCCCCATGTATGCCAAATAGTAGATGCCCATCTCCTTGGGACATCAGGACTTCCGGCAATGGCCATTCTGCCAGGTGGCCCTTGCTGTGGCTGGGTGGCGCCCATGGGGAGGACCCTTGGTTGGAGTAGGTGGCATCAGGGTGGATGACAAAAGCTAATGTTTGACCCCAAATCGTTCCCATCCCTGGCCACACCATGGGAGGAGCGAAAGTCAATGAATGAAAGTGAGACGAATTCGCCCAGGTATCTCGTCTGTACCTTATTTGATGGGGAATCCTTCGTATCCGTGAAGCCTCAGTTCTTTATAGAGCATTTAGACAAGTTTGGGGAGGTGGAGGGCTTGTCCAAAATACGGTCCGGCTTGGTATTGATAAAAACGGTATCCTTCGCGAAGTCACGAGCCTTGCTAGCTTGTACTAAGCTAGGGGATGTTCGCGTTAATATCACGCCCCATAAAAGTTTAAATATGGTCCAGGGCATTATTTTCAGCAGGGATCTCCTTTTACAGTCCGATGACGAGCTGCGCGCCAACTTAGAGCGACGAGGGGTCCATTTCGTCTGGCGCGTCCACTGGGGTCTGAGGGATCACCAAGTTGCCACCGGTGCCTTCATCTTGGCCTTGGAGGGTGTTACATTACCTGGGAAGGTCAAGGTGATGGTGTACCGTTGTGATGTCAGGCCATATATTTCTCCCCAGATGCGGTGCTTCAAGTGTTGGAAGTTCTGCCATATGTTTTCTCGCTGTGCTTCCAGCCTCATATGTCGCATTTGTGGTCGACCATCCCATCCTGATAGTCCATGTGCCCCGCCTCCCATCTGTGTCAACTTTGGGGAGCACCATCCCCCTCACTCGCTGGACTGTACGATTCTCCAGAAGGAACGGAAAATATTGGAATACAAGACCCTGGATAGGCTGAACTACACTGAGGCTAAGTGTAAGTTTGAACAACTACATCCAGTACGCATGATGTCCACTTATGCCGCCACTGTCGCTCCTGTTACAGTTCCCATAGCTGCACCACACACTGTCAGCTCTGAGCCAGAGAACAGCACCTGCCCGCTTGATGGTATGGGGCACTTCACTCCCTGTTGCTCCCGCTCCATCTACTTCAGGAGCAACCTCCCCCTCCTCCCCAACCATCGGGGACATCAGTTCCGTTTTCCCAGCTGGAGAAGTGTAAGACTACTTTGGCTCCTCTCGCCAGGAAGAGTTCCTTTGGGGACCTCCATTCGCAACATCCGACTGGTTTAAAAGTGGACACCCGCAAGTGGCTCAACCAACCACCAGTCGCTGATAATAGGGCCTTACGGTCGTCGTCTGTCCATGAGACTGACCCTGTGAAGCCGTCCACCCTGAACCACCAAAGGAACGGCGAGAGAAGCTGAAAACGGAAACGGTTCCCAAGAATCCCGACATTGCGGTGGCACCCTTCCCACCGCTTCCTACAAGCTCAGCGACTGAGGAAGAGGTCGAGATTGTGGTGTCTGCTGAATACCTGGATCTCGCCGGTCCCTCAGACGCCATGGATGACACTCGCGTGCGTACTGAATCAGTGGCATAGAGTGAACAAGCGGCGTAAATTGCCTTCACGCCTTTCTCAGCTATGGACAATGTCATACTCCAGTGGAACTGCAGCGGTTTCTTCCACAATCCAGTTGAGCTCCAACAACTTACCAGCCTTCACCCTTTCCTCTTTATTGCTCTACAGGAAACTTGGTTTCCGGCAATGTGAACCCCCACCCTCCGTGGATATTGGTGTTATTATAGGAACAAGGCCGCTTATGAAAGGTTATCTGGTGGCGTCTGCATCTATGTTCTACAATCCCTTCACAGCGAGTCTGTCCCTCTGCAAACACCTTTAGAGGCTGTCGCTGTTTGGGTGTGTACGCCACAGGCTGTTAGTGTCTGCAGTCATTATCTTCCACCAGATGATGTCCTGCAGCATGTCCTGGCTGCTCCGCCTTTCCTGTTACTGGGCAACTTCAACGCTCATAACCCCCTGTGGGGTGGGTTAGTGGCAACAGGTGGAGGCGCGACCATTGAGAATGTTTTGACACAGCTAGACCTCTAGATTTTAAAAAATGGTGCTCCACACATTGCCATGTGGGGAAACGGCGCGTACTCCGCCATCGACCTTTCGATCTGCAGCCCTTGCCTCTTACCTTCTGTCCAATGGAGTGTGCATGACGAACTGCATGGTAGTGATGACTTTCCGATCTTTCTGTCACTGCCACAGCGTCACTCCTCTGGGCGCCCTTGCAGATGGGCTATGAATAAGGCTGACTGGGACCTGTTTTCCTCCACTGCCGCTATTGACCCTGTTTCTCATGAGGCCATAGATAAGGTGGTTCACTCAGTCACCACCAGCATCGTTACTGCCGCAGAATCTGCCATTCCACGTTCTTCTGGGTTCACTCGGCGGAGGACTGTGCCTTGGTGGTCGCCTGAGATCGCTGAAGCGATTAAAGATCGTCGGCGGGCGCTCCAGCGTCACAAGCGACATCCCTCCATGGAACAACCCATCCCCTTCAAATGGCTGCGTGCGCGGGCCCGCCGCCTTACCCGCCAACGCAAGCAGGAGTGCTGGGAGCGGTTTGTGTACACCATTTGCCGCCTTGTCTCCATCGCAGGTCTGGGCCAAGTTTAGACGCTTCTATCACTATCTGACCCCTGCCAGCGTCCCTGAGCTCTCACTGAATGGAGCAGTTTGTACTTATTCCGACGTAATTGCAAACCACTTGGCAGAGCTTTTTGCTCTGAGTTCCGCTTCTGCGAATTACCCTCTAGCCTTCCGCTGCATTAAAGAGCGGGTGGAACGTCGGAGCCTTTCTTTTCTCACCCACCATCCTGAAACCAACGTTCCATTCAGTGAGTGGGAATATCAGAGTGCCCTAGCTGCTTGCACTGATACAGCTCCTGGGCCAGATTGCATCCACTGACAGATACTGAAACACCTTTCGGTGGACTACCAGTGACGTCTCCTCGACCTTTACAACCGTATTTCGGTCGAGGGGGAGTTTCCGTCGCAATGGCGGGAAAGCATTGTTATCCTCGTTTTGAAACCTGGCAACAACCCTTTGGACCCCCCTGCGGGTTCGGGGGTAAGAATAGGCGCGTGGTATTCCTGCCTGTCGTAAGAGGCGACTAAAAGGAGTTTCAATTGCTTCGGCATTTCATGTATTGTTCCCCATGAGGGTTCGACCTCTATTCTTCCAAATTCCACAGAAGTACGAGCCTTTTGGGGAAGGACACCTTATGTGGTGCACCGTAAGTCCTCTGTGCCCTAAGACCTTGGCGCTCTTCGTCGTGTTGGCGTTGTAACTTCTCCCACCATAAACACCTCCTGGGTTGCGTAAGTTACACACTTAGTGCCTCACCATCTGCACCCACGATAATTATGGACTTCCCATGGCACCCAACATCCAGCACGGTAGCCAGCCTGTTGCGATGGGTTCGTCATGTACCCTCTATGTTGTAGCCTGTGAGAAGGTTGGTGACATACCCGTTAACGTCACTCCCCGTAAGTCACTAAATTTGGTCTAGGGGATTATCTTTCATAAAGATCTTCTGCTACAGTCTGAAGACGAGCTATGGGAGAACCTGGCATGACGAGGTGTACACTTTGTTTGTCGTGTCTTTAGGGGACCCAAGGATAATAGGATCGCTACCAGTGCTTTCATTGTGGCCTTTGAGGGCGACTGCTTGCCCGAGAAGGTAAAGGTCGTGATCTACTGGTGCGATGTCAAGCCCTATGTCCCGCCCACTATGCGATGCTTCCAGTGCTGGAAATTCGACACATGTACTCCAGATGCACTTCCAGCCCCACGTGTCGAAATTGTGGACGACCTACGCATCCCAATGCTCAGTGTGCTCCGCCTCCCACCTGCGTTAACTGTGGGGAGCATCATTCTCCCTGCTTGCCAGACTGTTCAGTCTATCAACGAGAGCGGAAGATACAAGAAATTAAGACCCTGGACCGTATAACTTAACAAGAGGCAAGGAAGAAATTAGAACGGCTCAACCCCACACCTATGTTGAGGAGTTACTCTGCTGTAACACTGCCACCACCAGTTCCTGCAAGGACTCCTTTCACAGTTGGCCCACAGAACAGCCAAGTTACACCTGCCCCACCACTGGTAGGGGCCACTCTCTCTTCCACTACTCCCAAAACACCCAGTTTGGAAGCAATTCGCCCCGAACAACTGGGGACGTCAGTCCCCACCTCTCAGCTGGAGATGCAACAGCCTCCTCCGGCCTCACTTGTTGGGAAGGGATCCCTTGGGGGGAGTCCCTTCCGAGGACTTCCCCAGTGTCTCACAAGACACTAGCCAGTGGCTGAAGATCCCACCAGCTGCTGGTCGAAGGGCTTCACGCTCTTCCTCTGTTCCTGATAATGCGTTAGGAAAGCCCTCCAAGCATGCAAACCCTCCTCCCAAAGGCAAGAGACGGAAGAGGAAGCTCTCCAAGAAGCATAAGAACCCAGTGGTTCCTGCGCCACCGCTACCGGTCAGCTCAGCCTCTGAGGATGAGGTTGAGCTCTTTGCATCCTCTGACCTGGGTCTCGCAGTCTCCTCAGAAACGATGGACGTAGCGACGTCCGTCACTCAGTCGGTGGCAGCATGTGACCCTGCTAAGTAATTTGCCTTTTCAGTGCCTGCATGCCCCTACAAGACACGCTTTGTACAATCCTCCAGTGGAATTGTGGCGGTTATTCCAGCCATCTACCTGAGCTACGTCATCTTATAAGCATGACACCTGCTTAATGCATTGCTTTCCAGGAAACCTGGTTCCCGGCAATGCGGACCCCTGTCCTTCGTGGATACAGGGTTATTACTGCAACCGTAGCGCTTACAATAGTGTGTCAGGTGGAGCCTGCGTGTGTGTCCTTAACTCCGTATACAGCGCTCCTGTGCCCCTTCAAACATCATTGGAAGCTGTGGCTGTCGGCGTGAGGACTACCCAGGACATAACCGTCTGCAGTGTCTATCTCCCTCCAGGTGGTACAGTCTCCCAGATCGAATTGTCTGCACTTGTCACCCAACTTCCCACGCCTTTTCTTCTCCTGGGGGATTTTAACGCCCACAATCCCCTGTGGGGTGGAACGAAGATTACTGGCCGAGGCAGAGATGTCGAGAATCTCATCTCCCAACTCGACCTCTGCCTCATAAACACTGGCGCCGCCACACACTTCAGTGTGGCGCATGGCACGTTCTCGGCCATAGATCTGTCGTTTTGCAGCCCGGGGCTTGTACGATGGGTCCACTGGAGTCCATGAGGACTTATGTGGTAGTGACCAATTTCCCATCTTAGTTTCACTACCCCAGCGTCGCTCCCAAGAACGCTTGCCTAGATGGGCATTTAGCAAGGCAAACTGGGACTCGTTCTCCTCTGCTGCCACTGTTGAATCTCCCCCCCACGGTACCATCGATGTGGCGGTTGAGACACTGACTGCAGCGATTGTTACTGCTGCGGAACGTACCATTCCTCCATCGGTAGGGTGCCTCCAGCGAAAGTCAGTGCCTTGGTGGTCTCTGGAGGTCGCTGAAGCCATTAAAGAACGTAGGCGGGCTCTTCAGCGACTTAAGCGGCAGCTGTCTTTGGAGAACCTCATTTTATTCAAACGTCTCTGTGCTCAGGCCTGGCGGCTCATGAAAAGGCGGAAACAGGAGAGCTGGGAGAGGTACGTTTCAACCATTAGTTCCCGTACTTCACCCTCCCAGGTTTGGATGAAGATACGGCGCATCTCTGGATTGCAGCAATCTACAGGTGTCCCAGGGCTTACATCAACGGGGCGTTATCCACCGATGCCGATGCAATCGCCGAGCATTTCGCACAGCACTATGTTCGGGCCTCTGCGCCGGGTAATTACCCGCCAGCGTTTCGCGCGCTAAAACGCCGGGAGGAAGGCAAACGGCCTTCTTTTGCTTCTCGCTACCCTGAGTCGTATAACGCCCCATTTAGTTCGTGAGAACTCCAAAGTGCCCTGGCACAGTGCCCCGATACAGCCTCTGAGCCTGATGGCGTCCACAATCAGATGCTCAAACCCTGTCCCCGGCCTGTCAGCGACGTGTTCTTGCCATCTTCAACCGCATATGGGGCGATGGTGTCTTTCCATCAGTCGCGAGAAAGTACCATCATTCCAGTGTTGAAGCCTGGTAAGGACCCACTTAATGTGGATATCTATCGGTCCATCAGCTTGACAAATACATTGTGCAAGCTACTGGAATGTATGGTGAGTCGACGAGTGTGTTGGCTGCTCGAGTCTCGGGGTCTTCTGGCTCCGTGCCAGAGCGGCTTCCGTCAGGGCCGTTCCACCGCCGATACTTCGGTCTTCCTTGAGTCTGCAATCTGCACTGCTTTTTCCAGGCGCCAACACCTCGTCTCTGTATTTTTCGACCTCTCCAGAGCGTATGACACGACATGGCGGCACGATATTCTCGCCACGTTGCACGATTGGGGTCTCAGGGGCTCTCTCCCCATTGTTATTCAGAATTTATCTGTTGGGACATTCCGCGTTTTAATTGGCACATCCCATAGTTCACTTCATATCCACAGGGCTCTGAATTGAGTGTGCCCCTTTTCCTTGTGGCCATTAATGGCCTAGCAGCAGCACGTTATATACCGACGATTTCTGCATCTTTTTCAGCTCCTCCACCATTAGTGTTGCAGAACGTAGGTTGCAGGGAGACATACGGAAGGCGCAGGCGTGGGCCCTAGCCTATGGGTTTAAATTTTCTCCTGCGAAGACTTGAGTTACGCACTTTTGTCGGCGTCGAACTGTCCATCTCCACCCTAAGCTCTATCTTCAGGATGCCATGCTCAGTGTTGTTGACACTTGCCGTTTTCTGGGATTGGTGTTCGATGCCCGACTTACTTGGCTTCCACATATTCGTCAGCTCAAGCATCAGTGCTGGCAGCATCTGCATGCCCTCTGCAGCCTCAGCAACACAACTTGGGGTGCCAATCGCAAAACGCTGCTGCCGCTCTAAAAAGCCCTCGTGCTGTCTCGACTGGATTATGGGAGTGTGGTATATGGCTCATCGTCACCCTCAGCCTTGCAACTGCTGGACCCCGTTAACCACTGTGGGGTTCGACAGGCGACAGGAGCATTCCGCAGTAGCCCTGTTAATAGCCTACTTGCTGAGGCTGGGGTTCCTCCGCTTCGCATTTGGCGTCAACTGTTAGCCAACTATGCTACCCACGTCCGGTCTTCGCCCTGTCACCCTAACTACCGTCTCCTTTTCGCTAATGCGGCAATCCATATCCCACACTGCACGCCGCGATCAGACAATATCATTGGGATCCGTGTTTGGTCAGTCCTTAGTGAACTCGAGTGTTTGCCTCTTCAATCTGCATTTCAGGTCCACTCACATACACCACCTTGGTGTATTCGTCGGCCGCAGCTTTGGCTGGACCTCTCACGATGGTAAAAGGATTCAGATCCTCCTGCAGTCTTGCGTCGCCAATTTCTTGCTCTCCTCGACGCATCCCGCGACTTGGAGGCTATCTATACAGATGGCTCGATGGTTGATGGCAGTGTGGGGTACGCTTATGCTGATGGGGACTATGTAGACCAGCACTACTTGACGGAAGGCTGCAGTGTTTACACTGCAGAGCTAACAGCCATTTTTCGTGCCCTTGACCGTACTCGTACCAGCACTGGAGAGTCGTTTGTCATTTGCAGTGAATCTCTCAGTAGTCTACAGGCTCTTGACCAGTGCTACCCACGCCATCCCATTGTTGTTGCCATCCAGGAGTCCGATCATGCCCTTGAACAGCGTGGACATTCAGTGGTGTTTATATGGACCCCGGGACACGTTGGGATAGCGGGAAACTAACTCCCCGACATGTTAACCAAAGAAGGTACCCACAAACTGACGTTGGAGATCGGCCTCCCGGCAACTGATCTCCGATCGCTATTGCGCCGGCGGGTCTTTCGGATGTGGGCAGACAAATGGCGCACTCTGTCTGTACCTAACAAGCTGTGGCGAGTAAAGGAGACCACCACTGTGTGGGGTTCCTCCATGCGGGCCTGTCGCAGAGATTCTGTAATTCTCTGTAGCCTCTGCATTGGTCACTATTGGCTGATGCATGGTCATTTGTTGTGTCGAGAGGACCCCCCTCATAGTCGCTGTGATGCAATCATGATGGTGGCCCATATGTTGTTGGAATGTCCTCTTTTCACCGCTCTCAGGCGAGCTTTTAATCTCCGGGGTGATTTATCATCTCTTTTCGGTGACACTTTCTCTATGGCGGATCGGGTTTTAAGTTTTATTCGCTCAAGCGGCTTTTATAGGTCCATTTAATTTTATCACATCATCCTCTTTTGAGCTGTGCCTTTTAATTAGTTTTGTGTTGTAATTCGACTCCACCCTGATCTTTTAGGCTGGAGGTTTTAACGTATTGCAGAGTGGCTGGCTCATCCTATTATTTTCGTGATCGGCCAGACACAGTCCTCTGCTGTAAAGTTTCGATTCCATCTGCCTTTCTTCTATGTATTGTTTTTGTTGCTGTGCTCCGTTTTCCGTGTTGTCTTACCATTTACCTTGGCACTTTTCTTCCCCCGGAATTTTTATTTTAGTGCTTAGCGTGACTGGTGGATAGTTTCAATGTGCTTTCTGTTTTTATGACACCAGGGACCGATGACCTTTGCAGTTTGGTCCCTTTAATCTCTAAACCAACCAACCAACCCTTTGGAGGTGGACAGCTACCGCCCCATTAGCCTCACCAACGTTCTTTGCATGTTGCTTGAACGGATGGTGAGCCAGCGGTTGAGATGGGGACTCGAGTGTTGGGGACTTCTGGCTTCATTTCAGGGTGGATACCGTAAAGGCCGCTCTGCTGCCGACAATCTGGTGAGGTAGGAGTCTGCCATTCGTACAGACTTTTCCCGCTGTCAGCACCTCATCGCTGTCTTTTTCGACATGCAGAAGGTGTACAATACGACATGGTGTCATCACATCCTCTCCTTGCTTCATGATTGGGGTCTTCTGGGTCCACTGCAGATATTCATACACAATTTTCTATCGCATCGTACCTTCTACATGCTAGTCGTGGCCTCCCATAGTTCCTCAGAAGTTCTCGAGAACGGGGTGCCACAGTGATCTGTTTTGTGTGTCTGCCGGTTTTTAATAGCGATTAACGGGTTTGCTGCCATGGTGGGAACGTATGTCTCAGCGTCCTCTTATGTTGATGACTTCCGCCTTTACTATGGCTCCATTGGCGTTGCAGCTGCTGAACGTCAGTTGCAAGGCGCTGGCTTGGGCTGTAGCAAAGGGCTTCCAGTTTCCGGCAGCCAAGACCTGCGTTATGCATTTCTGCTGCACTGTTCACCCTGAGCTACGGCACTATTTTGCCAGCGAACTTCTTAGTGTGGTGGAGACACATCGGTTTTTGGGAGTGGTTTTTGATGCCCGGTTGACTTGGCTGCCTCACATTCGGCAGCTTAAACAGATGTTGGCGGCATCTAAATGCTCTGCAATGCTTGAGCCACACCAGCTGGGGCGCCGACCGATCTACCCTCCTACGGCTCTACCAGGGGTTAATCCAGTTCAGTCTGGATTATGGGAGCCTGGCTTATGGTTCAGCATCGCCTTGCGCGTTGTAGGTGCTGGACCCAATCCTTCACAGCGGAATCCGACTTGCCACTGGTGCTTTCCGGACCAGCACTGTGGACAGCATACTTGTGGAGGCAGATGTCCCTCCACTATGGTTACGGTGCCAACGTTTGCTGGCCGCTTATGCTACGCATGTTTTTAGCTTGCCCGAGAATCCCAACTTTCGTCTTCTATTTCCACAGTCGGTCGTCCATCTCCCAGTACATCGGCCCCGGTCGGGTTGTACGATCATGGTCCGTGTCAGAGGGCTTCTCTCTGGGCTTCGGGTTTTCCCTTTTTGACCTCCTTTCCGGGCTCCTCTGCATATATCCCCGTGGTGTGTGCCCTGCTCTTGTCTTTGGCTCGAATTGGCGCAGGGCTCAAAGAACTCAGTCCCTCCAGAGGCCTTCCGCAGCTTTTATTCCATCCTAGCCACGTATCAGGGCTCTGGCATTTTTTTAAATGATGGTTCGATGGTTGCTGGTCTGGTCTGTTATGCTCTAACTCTAGGGGACCATTACGAACAACGATCCTAGCCGGCTGGCTGCAGCGGTTTTCACTGCTGAGTTGTCGCCATCTTTTGTGCTTTAGAGTATATCCGCACCTGCTCAGGTGAGTCCTCCGTTATCTGTAGCGACTCCCTGAGGAGTTTACGAGCTATCAACCAGTGTTTCCCGCGCTCTCGTTTGGTGATGGGTGTCCTGGAATCCCTCCATTCTCTTGCCCGTTGTGGACGCTCTGTGCTATTTGTGTGGACCCCAGGCCATGTAGGGATACCCGGAAATGAACACGTAGACTGCCTGGCGAAAGGGGCCACCAGTAAACCATCTCTGGTGATTGGACTCCCGGCGACTGATTGGCGGGCGATCTTGCGCCGCAAAATTTTCACACTATGGGACACTGAATGGCGCAACCTGCCCCTGCCAAACAAACTCCGTCCTATGAAGGCGACGACTGAGTGGCGGTCATCCATGCAGGTCTCTCGCATTGAGGCTGTTGTCCTCTGTCGGCTGTGCATTGGGCTCACTCGGCTGTCGCACGGCCACTTACTGTGGCAGCTCCGTTTTGTGTGTCTTTCACATTTTGTTGGAGTGTCGCCTTTTAGCTGTGCTCAGGCAGACGTTAGCGCTGCCTGATATGCTCCATGCCCTTTTAATAGATGACTCTGCCATGGCGGACTTAGTTTTGTGTTTTATTTGGGCAGGGTTCTTTTATCACATGATCTAAGTGTTTGTCTATATTTTGTGTCGAGTCCGGCCTTTGGCCTACGGTTTTAGTCTGAATTTTTAATGTATTCTTGGTGGTTGGCTTTTCCTTTGTCTCTATGGTCGGCCAACCACTGTCACACTCTGTGTGATTTTACTTCGGTTTGTCTGTCCTTTTATTGTCCTGTGTCGTCTGTCTCCATTATAGGTTTTTTACTCTTCGTGGGTGCTTTTAAATTTTCGAGCAAGGGACTGATGACCATTGCAGTCTGGTCCCTTTAATCCCACAAACCAACCAACAAATTTTCCCATTTTCTACAACACGTAATATATTAAAGCAATAGAAATTTTACTGATAAAGCTTACTTATTCTTTAAAACAGATTTATTTAAAAAGAAAAAGCTTTAGTACTGCTGCGATGGCTAAATGGTATTTCGGATTTTTACTTAGTTACTAGTCTACTAGTCAGAAATTCTTGCCCCAGAACGTTGTCTCCCCCCCCCCCCCCCCCTATGAGCTCTGGGGCTAGAACTGGACCGCGGTATTTCTGCCTGTGGTAGGCTGTTGCTGTCTGCAATCTGTATCTTCCACCGGATGGAGATGTCCTACAGCATGTCCTCGTTGTGCTGATAACCCAATTGCCGCCACCTTTCTTCTTATTGGGCGACTTCAACGCAAATAACCCTCTGTAGGGTGGGTCGGTGGCAACAGGTCAAGGCAAAACTGTTGAGCATGTTGGCACAACTAGACTTTCCCATTTTAAAGACGGTGCATTCACACATTTCAGTGTGGCGCATAGCACGTACTCCGCCATCGAACATTCGATCTGCAGCCCAAGCCTCTTACCGTCTGTCGAATGGAGGGTGCAGAACGACCTGTGTGGTAGTGACCACTTTCCGATCTTTCTGTCACTGCCACAGCGTCTCATCTGGGCGCCCTAGCAGATGGGCTATGAATAAGGCTGACTAGGACTTGTTCTCATCCATGGCCGCTATTGCGCCTCTTTCTAATAAAGCCATTGATGCGGTGGTTCACTCAGTCACCACCGGCATCGTTACTGCCGCAGAATCTGCGATTCCTCGTTCTTCCGAGTCACCTTGGCGGAGGACATTGCCTTGATGGTCGGCGGAGATCGCTGAGGCGATTAAGGATCGCTGGCGGGCGCTCCAGCGTCACAAGCGGCATCCGTCTTAAGATAACCTCGTCGCCTTCAAACCGCTCCGTTCGTGGGCCCGCCGAATCATTCGCCAACACAAGCAGGAGTGCTGGGAACGGTATGTCTCCACCATTGGCCTCTATCCACCACAGGTCTGGGCCAATATTAGACGCCTCTATGGCTATCGGACCCCTGTATCATCCCTGCACTGTCAGTGAATGGGGCAGTTTGTACTGACAACATAATTGCCAACCGCTTAGCAGTCCATTTTTCTCTCAGTTCCTCATCTGTAAATTACCAACTGCCTTTCCGCCCCATTAAAGAGCAGTTGGAACATCGGAGCCTTTCATTTCACACACGCCATCCTAAATCCTGCAATGTCCCATTCACTGAGTAATAAATTCACAGTGCCCTATCTGTTTGCCCTGATAAAGCTCCCGGGCCAGATCGCATCCACGGTCAGATGCTGAAACACCTCTGTGAACTCCCAGCGACGCCTCCTCGGCCTTTATAACCGTCTCTGGGTCTAGAGTAAGTTTCTGTCGCAATGGCGGGAAAGCATTGTTGTCGCCGTTCTGAAACCTGGCAAGAACCCTTTGGAGGTGTTTTTTTTTTTTTTTTTTTTTTTTTTTTTTTTTTTTTGTAGAGTTTAAGGGCGCTCAACTGCTGAGGTCATTAGCGCCCAGTCACTGGTGTTAGAGCACAAGGAACCTGCTAAAACTCAAGGGGATGGGGGGACATCAAAAGGACCTGACAAAGATGCAGATGAAATAAGTAAAAAGGTTAAATGTCTTTGGTCAAGCCAGTTAAAGTTATAAAACGCAGAAGACGAGCAGCTGCTCGAGCGTCATCAGCTAAAACATCCGGTAAGGTAGATGGCAGGGACAGGACAACACGAAATTGACTAAAACGGGGACACGACAATAAAACATGGCGCACCGTTAATGCCTGACCACAAGGGCACTGCGGGGCTGGGTCACCAGAGAGCAGATAGCGGTGGCTAAACCGGCAATGCCCAATCCGCAACCTGGTCAGAAGGACCTCCTCGCGCCGAGATGGTCGGGAGGAAGTTGTCCAAGCAGTTGGGAGCGGTTTTACTGCCTGGAGCTTGTTTCCTTGGAGGGATGACCAAGCATCCCACCACAAGGACACAAGCCTCTTACATACATCCCCACAAACGTCAGATGACGGGACACAATGGGAGGCTGGCCGAGGCTGGAGGACTGCAGCCTTGGCTGCAGCATCCGCAGCCTCATTCCCAGGCACTCCTACATGTCCGGGGACCCACAGAAAGCTGACAGAACCGCCATTATCAGCGAAAGAATGGAGGGACTGCTGTATTCGTTGAATCAAGGGATGGACCGGATAGGGAGCCCCAAGGCTCTGAAGAGCACTGAGTGAGTCAGTGCAGAGTACATACGATGAACGGCGGTGGCGGCGGGCATACTGAATGGCCTGATGGAGAGCAAAAAGCTCGGCCGTAAAGCTGGAACATTGGTCAAGGAGCCGGTATTTAAAGGTGGCAGTCCCGACGACAAATGCACAGCCGACACCATCGTCAGTTTTGGAGCCATCGGTGTAAATAAAGGTGTGACCAGCAAGTCGAGCACGAAGTTCGACAAACCGTGAGCAATACACTGCAGCCGGAGTACCCTCCTTCGGGAGTGAGCTGAGGTCGAGATAAATACGAACCGGAGCCTGGAGCCAAGGTGGTGTCTGGCTCTCACCCTCTCTGAAGGTGGTAGGGAGGGCAAAATCCAATTGTCGAAGCAGGCGACGGAAGCGGACTCCGGGGGGCAGCAGGGCACACACATACAACCCGTACTGACAGTCGAGAGAATCGGCGAAGAAGGACTTATAAGAGGGGTGTTCGGGCATAGACAACAGCCGGCAGGCATACCGACACAGCAGTATGTCGCGCCGGTAGGTCAATGGTAACTCAGCAGCTTCAGCATAAAGACTCTCGACAGGACTAGTGTAGAAGGCTCCGGTCGCAAGACGTATCCCCCGATGGTGGATGGAGTTGAGCTGGCGTAAGAGGGATGGCCGAGCGGACGAGTAGACGAAGCTCCCATAATCCAGCTTCGATCGGACTATGGACCGATACAAGCGAAGCAGGACAGTGCGATCCGCTCCCCAAGATGAACCGCTAAGAACTCTGAGGACATCAAGGGAACGTGTACAACGGGCCGCCAAATAAGAGACATGTGGAGACCAACACAGTTTCCGGTCCAACGTGAGCCCTAGAAACTTAGTTGTGTCCACGAATGGGAGAACAACGGGACCGAGATGTAAGGATGGCGGAAGGAACGCTTTATATCGCCAAAAGTTGATACAAACCGTCTTCTCTTCAGAGAACCGGAAGCCATTTGCCACGCTCCATGAGTAGAGGCTGTCTAGACAACGCTGGAGGCAGCGCTCCAGGAGGCATGTTCTCTGGGCACTGCAGTAGATCGCGAAGTCATCGACAAAGAGAGAGCCTGAGACATTAGGTGGAATGCAATCCATAATTGGATTGATCGCGATGGCAAAAAGGGCTACGCTCAAGACGGAGCCCTGAGGCACTCCGTTCTCCTGGAGGAAGACGTCGGACAATACGGAACCCACACGTACCCTAAACTTTCGATCCGTTAAAAAGGAATCAATAAAAAGGGGCAGACGACCGCGTAGGCCCCACTTGTGCATAGTGCGGAGGATACCTCCTCTCCAACAGGTATCATAAGCCTTCTCCAAGTCGAAGAACACGGCTACCGTTTGGCGCCTTCGCAAAAAGTTGTTCATGATGAATGTCGACAAGGTCACAAGGTGGTCAACAGCGGAGCGGCGGCGACGAAAGCCACATTGGACATTAGTAAGTAGTCGTCGAGATTCAAGAATCCAAACTAACCGAGCATTAACCATGCGCTCCATCACCTTACAGACACAGCTTGTAAGAGAAATGGGGCGGTAACTAGAAGGAAGGTGTCTATCCTTCCCGGGTTTGGGTATAGGAACAACAACGGCGTCACTCCAACGCATGGGGACCTGACCTTCGGTCCAGACGCGATTGTAGGTACGAAGAAGGAAGCTTTTGCCCGCCGGAGAAAGGTGTGCCAGCATCTGAACGTGAATGGCATCTGGCCCCGGAGCAGAGGACCGGGACAGTGCAAGCGCACGTTCGAGTTCCCGCATAGTAAAGGGGGCATTGTAAGTTTCCAGATTCAGCGAGTGGAAGGAAGGTCGCCGAGCCTCGTCTGCCTCTTTCCTGGGAAGGAAGGCAGGATGGTAATGGGCGGAGCTTGAAACCTCCGCGAAAAAGCGGCCAAAGGCGTTGGAGACAGCCACAGGATCAACAAGGACCTCATTACCTGAGGTCAGGCCAGGTACTGAGGAGTGGGCCTTAATGCCCGACAGCCGGCGCAGGCTACCCCAAACAACGGAAGAGGGAGTAAAACTGGTAAAGGAGCTCGTGAAAGAGGCCCAGCAAGCTTTTTTGCTGTCTTTGATGACTCTACGGCATTGCGCTCGGAGTCGTTTGTATTCAATACAATTCGCCAACGTAGGATGGCGGCGAAAGGTGCGTAAAGCACGTCGTCGAGCACGGATAGCGTCCCTACAAGCCTCGTTCCACCAGGGGACGGAAACGCGACGTGAAGAAGTAGTACGAGGTATGGAACGTTCGGCAGCATGGATAATAACAGCCGTGAGGTATTCGACCTGACTGTCACAACTGGAAAAATCGTGGTCCGGAAAGGTCGCCAGGGAGGAGTAAAGTCCCCAGTCAGCTTTCAGTATGTTCCAGCGCGAAGGACGTGGGGATGGGGTGTGGTGCAGGAGACGAACGACACAGGGGAAGTGGTCGCTCGAATAGGTGTCAGAAAGGACATACCACTCGAACCGACGGGCAAGAGTGGTAGAACAGATCGAGAGGTCCAAGTGGGAGTAGGTATGAGTAGAGTCCGAGAGGAAAGTCGGGGCGCCGGTATTGAGGCAGACAAGATTGAGATGGTTGAAGACATCCGCCAAGAGTGAGCCTCTTTGACAGGATGCAGGAGAGCCCCAAAGGGGATGATGGGCATTGAAGTCGCCAAACAATAAGAACGGCGGGGGAAGCTGATCGATCAGGTGCATTATGTCAGCCCGACTAACAGCAGATGACGGTGGAGTGTAGACGGTACAAACTGAAAAAGTAAAAGCAGAAAGAGTAATGCGGATAGCTATTGCTTGGAGTGGGGTGGTCAATGGGATGGGATGGTAATAGACATCGTCCCGAACGAGCAACATGACCCCACCATGAGCTGGGATACCGTCCACAGGGGCGAGGTCATACCGCTCTGAGGTATAGTGGGAAAAGGCAATACGGTCAGTCGGGCGCAACTTGGTTTCCTGGAGACCAAGGACGAGCGGACAGTGCGGGCGGAGGAGCAGTTGTAATTCCTCCCGATTAGATCGAATACCTCTTATGTTCCAATGAAACAACGCCATTGCTAGTCAAAAAGTTGGGGGAACGAGACGGGGAAGAGCTGGTCACCTCGATGGCCGCAGAGGGCCAGGTTGCGAGGCAACAACGCTACAACTGACGGCAGGCGGATCCGGTTCCATCGACTCGTCGCCAGCTGCGGCCGCTGTCCCTGATTGTGTAGGAGGGGCCGCATCATTTGCCGACAAAAGGCTGGCGGAACGCCTGGCAGCAGAGCGTCCCGGCGAAACTGAGGACGGCCGGGAGCAGCGACTCACGGATGAAGCGTCAGATGAAACGCGCCGGGGTGGAGAGGGGGATAGAGACTTCTTCTTGGAGGCCTTCTTGGAAGGCCGAGGAGGCACAGGGATGGGGGGCTGGACCCGAAGAAGGTCCTCACGCGCGGGGTCCGTTTTGGAACGCCGGACCTCGGAAGCTGGGGTCCGGAACGTTTCCCCGATGGACGCCTGAGAAGAGGATCGCTTCTCAGGTGGCGTGGGGGGAGGAGGAGGAGGAGGAGGAGGAGGAAGGGTGGCCCCTGGGGCAGGGGGGGTGGGGGCTGCGGGGGAGGAGGAGTTGGAAGGGAGGGATTTGGGAGGCGGAGGCAGAGCCCCCTGATGGGCAGAGGAGGCGGAGGGGGGACAGGATAGAGGTGAGGATACAGCGGAAGGAGTGGACATAACTGAGGCAAACGAAGTGGCCAGTGACACGGGATGAAGGCGGTCATACTTCTTCCTGGCCTCAGAATAAGAGAGCCGATCCAAAGTTTTCATTTCTTGTATCTTTTTCTCCTTCTGATAGGCGGGGAAGTCTGGGGACCTAGGCGAGTGGACGCCAGGACAATTAGGGCACCGAGGTGGTGGGGTGCAAGTATGTTCCTCACGAAGAGGACGTCCACAGTCGCCACAAAGGGGCTCAGCCTCACACTGGGACGACATGTGCCCAAAGCGCAAACACCTAAAACAGCGCATAGGAGGCGGGACGTAAGGTCGCACGTCGCACCGGTAGCACATCACCTTTACCTTCTCCGGGAGAACGTCCCCCTCGAAGGCGAGGATAAAGGCCCCGGTGTCGATGCGACGGTCTTTGGGGCCGCGCTGGACTCGCCGGACGAAATGCACGCCGCGGCGCTCCAAGTTGGCCCTGAGCTCCTCATCAGATTGTAGCAGGAGGTCACGATGAAAAATAACCCCCTGCGTCCTATTTAGTGCCAGATGTGGGACAATGGAGACTGGGATGTCCCCTAGGCGGTCGCACGCCTGGAGTGCCGCCGATTGTGTGGCAGAGGTGGTCTTGATAAGAACGGACCCTGATCGCATCTTGCTGAGAGCCTCGATTTCCCCGAAGACGTCCTCAATGTGTTGAACAAAGAACATGGGCTTGGAGGTGGCGAACGTCCCCCCATCTGTTCGAGAACAGACCAAATAGCGGGGGAAGTACTTCGCCCCAAGCCGGCGGGCCTGTCCCTCCTCCCATGGAGTGGCCAAGGGGGAAAGGGCAGGAGAACCAGAACTAGAAACGGTACCTTTTCTTTTGGAAGACTCGGCCGCAGAGCGACCTGATACGTGTTGACGTTTCATGTGCGAAACGTCCGCCCCGATACCACCCACTCCGACCAGGGGCTCTCCCCACGGGCGCCACCCAGCCGCAGCAAGGGCCACCTGGCAGGATGACCATTGCCGGGAGTCCTGATGCCCCAAGGAGATGGGCATCTACTCCTTGGCCAACGCGGGGAGGGTGCAGCTCAGGTATCGGCAGTACGATCCCTGTGTTGTCAGGGGGCTACAACCTAGAGGGTACATGACGACCCCACCACAACGGGCTGGCTACCGTGCTGGATTTCTGGTGCCATGGAAAGTCCATCATGATCGCTGGTGCAGATGGAGATGCACTATGGGCGTAACTTGGACAACCCATCAGGCGTTTAGGCCCAATTTGAGGAATAATGGGTATGGTGACAACGCCGGTGCAACGCTGAGTGCCAAGGTCTTAGTGCACTTAGGACTAGTGGTACACCATGTAAGGTGTCCTTCCCCAAAAGGCTCGTACTTCTGTAGAATTTTGAAAAATGGAGGTCAAACCCCAAGGGGGACCATCACATTAAGGCCAAAACATTTGAGACTCCTTTTAGTCGCCTCTTACGACAGGCAGGAATACCGCGGGCCTATTCTTACCCCCGAACCCGCAAGGGGGGCCTTTGGAGGTGGACAGCTACCGCCTCATTAGCCTCAGCAACATTCTTTGCAAGTTGCTCGAATGTATGGTGAGCTAGCGACTCAGTTGGGTACACAAGTCGCGGAGCCTCCTGGCTGCATCTCAGGGTGGGTTCTGTGAAGGCCACTCTGCCGCCGACAGTCTGGTGAGCCTGGAGTCGGCCATCCGTACTACCTTTGCCCGCCGTCAGCACCTCGTCGCTGTCTCTTTCGACATGCGGAAGGCGTATGATAAGACATGGTGCCATCACATCATCTCTACACTTCATGATTGGGGGTCTTATGGGTCACTGCCGATTTTACTACGAAATTTTCTGGCGCATCGTGCCTTCCGCGTGCAAGTCGCGGCCTCCCATACTTCCTCCAGAGTTCAGGTGAACGGGGTACCACACTGGTCTGTCCTAAGTGTCTGCCTGTTTTTAATAGCAATTAACAGGCTAGCTAAGGCGGTGGGAAAGTCTCCCTTAGCTTCCTTGTATGCTGACGACTTCTGCTTCTGCATAGCTCCGTTGGAATTGCAGCTGCTGGACGTCAGCTGCAGGGCGCTATCCGCAAGGCGCAGTCTTGGGCTGTATCACGTGGCTTCCAGTTTTCGGCTGCCAAGACCTGCGTTACGCATTTCTGCCGACGTCGCACAGTCCATCCTGAGCCGCAGATTTATCTAGCTAACGAACTTTTTGGTGTGGTGGAGACACATTCATTGTCAGGTGTAGATTTTGTTGGCCAGTTGACTTGGGTGCCTCACATTCAGCAGCTTACACATATGTGTTGGCGGCATCTAAATGCTCTGCGATGCTTGAGCCACACCAGCTGGGTGCCGACCGATCTACCCTCTTACGACTCTTCCAGGCGTTAATCCAGTCCCGTTTGGATTATGGGAGCCTGGCTTACGGTTCAGTATCCCCTTCAACGTTGCGGATGCTGGACCCAATCCTTCACAGCGGGATTCGACTTGCCACTGGTGCTTCCCGGACCAGCCCTGTGGACAGCATACTTGTGGAGGCAGGTGTCCCTCCACTGCGGTTACGGTCCCAACGTTTGCTGGCCGCTTATGCTATGCATGTTTGTAGCTTGCACGGGCATCCTAACCATCGTCTTCTGTTACCACAATCGGTCGTCCATTTCGCAGAACGTCTCCCTGTCAGGTTGTACGATCGCAGTCTGTGTGAGAGCTTAACTCTGGGCTTGGGGTTTTCCCCTCTTCCATCTGCTTTACGGGCCCCTCTGCGTAAACCCCCATGATGTGTGCCCCACCCTTACCTATGGCTCGACTTGGCACAGGGTCCCAAGAACTCAGTCTCTCCAGAGGTCTTCCGCTGCTGCTTTCTTTCTATCCTTGCCACATCTCAGGGCTCTGGATTTGTTTACACTGATGGTTCCTGGTCGTGTCGGTTATGCTCTAACTCTAGGGGACCATTATGAACAATGATCCGTGCCGGCTGGCTGCAGTATTTTTATTGCAGAGCTGGTGGCCATATTGCGCACTCTTGAGCATAGGCGTTCCTGCTCAGGTACGTCCATCGCCATATGCAGTGACTCCCTGAGCAGCCTCCAGGCTATCGACCGCTGCGCTGTATCTGTCGTGCATTGAGACCTTTAGCCGGCTTTCTCGTCGTTGCAATGGTGTCCAGCTCGTTTTCTATCTCTTGGGCGAGGATACTTCCATGGGTGCGATTTCCACGCTGCACTGTGCAGTGTTGCTTTTCGCTGCGACGGCGACCTCATACATTTTTGCGCATAAGATCCAGCACGGTAGCCAGTCGGTTGTGGTGGGGCTGCCATGTACCCTGTTGGTTGTAGCCCCCTGACAACACCGGGATCGCTCTACTGATGTCATCGCCGTTTACTCCCCATGTATGCCAAGGAGTAGATGCTCATCTCCCTGGGCATCAGGACTCCCGGCAATGGCCATCCTGCCAGGTGGCCCTTGCTGCGGCTGGGTGGCGCCCGTGGGGAGGGCCCTTGGTCGGAGTAGGTGGTATCAGGGTGGATGACACGCAATGAAGCGTGGCACATAATCTCCTGCTGGTGGCCAGCCACCAGCAGTCTCTAAGCGTTCGAGGGCTCATTTTAAAGGTAACGTTTATGACCCCAAATCGTTCCCATCCCTGGCCACACCATGGGAGGAACGAAAGGCAATGAATGACAGTGACACGTATTCGCCCCGGTATCTCGTCTGTACCAGAGCTGATGGGGAATGCTTTGTATCCGAGAAGCCTGAGTTCTTTGTAGAGCATTTAGAGGACGGGTTTGGGGAGGTGGAGGGCTTGTCCAAAATGCGCTCTGGTTCAGTTTTGATAAAAACGGGATCCTCTGCCCAGTCAAGCAGGTTACTTGCTTGTGACAAGTAGGGGGATGTTAACGTTACCATCACACCACATAAGAGTTCAAATATGGTCCAGGGTGCTATTTTCCACAGGGATCTACTTTTGAAGTCTGATGACGAGCTGTGCGCCAACTTAGAGCGTAGAGGTGTTCGTTTTGTCCGGCGCGTTCATCGGGGTCCGACGGACAATCAGGTTGCTACCGGTGCCTTCATCTTGGCCTTCGAGGGTGATACATTATCGGAGAACGTCAAGGTGATGGTCTACTGTTGTGACGTCAAGCCCTATATCCCTCCCCCGATGCGCGTCTTTAAGTGCTGGAAGTTCGGCCATATGTCTTCCTGCTGCACTTCCAGCCTCACATGTCGAGATTGCGGACGCCCATCTCATCCCGATACTCCATGTACTCTGCCTCCCATCTGTGTCAACTGTGGAGAGCCTCATTCACCAGACTGCAGGATCTTACAGAAAGAACGCTAAATCATGGAATACAGGACCCTGGACCGAGTGACTCACACTGAGGCTAAGCGCAAATTTGAACAGCTACATCCCGTGCACATGATCCCATCTTACGCCTCAACTGTCACTCCTGCTCAAACTCCTCTAGCTGCAACACAAACAGTCAGCTCTCAGAGTCAGAGGACCTCACCTGCCCCCTTCACGATGGGGGCCACTACTCTCGCTGTTGCTCCCACACCATCTACCTTGGGAGCAGCACCCACTAAACCACCGGGGACACCAGTCCCCACTTCTAAGCCGGAGAAGGGTAAGTCTTCTTCGGCTTCTCTCGCTCGGAAGGTATCCCTTGGGTCACTCCCTTCCCAGGTTCCTACCAGCGGCACAGCAGACACCAAGCAGTAGCTGAAGAAGCCACAGGTCGCTGGTCGTCGAGCTTCGCGATCATCTTCGATCCCGAAGACTGACTCCAATAAGCCCTCTCAACAATGACAACCAAAGGAACAGCGAGAGAAAACGACATTGAAGACCCGTAAGACCAAGGCACCTGCGGTGGCACCTACTCCACCGCTACCTATAAGCTCTGCGTCTGAGGATGTGGTGGAGATTCTTGCGTCCACTGAGGACCTCGATCTCGCCGGTCCCTCAGACGCAATGGATAGCACTTGCACGGGTGCTCCATCGGAGGCAGCAGGTGACCCAGAGGCGTAATCTGCCTTCTCAGTCCCGTCACGCCTTTCTCGGCCATGGACAACACCATCCTCCAGTGGAACTGCAGCGGTTTCTTCCACCATCTAGCTGAGCTCCGCCAACTTATCAGCCTTCACCCTTTCTTCTGCATTGCTCTTCAGGAAACTTGGTTTCCAGCAATGCGAACCTCCGCCCTCCGTGGCTATCGGGGTTATTATAAGAACCGAGCAGCTTATGAAAGAGTGTCTGGTGGCGTCTGCATGTATGTCCTTAACTCTCTTAACATAGTCTCCCCCCAGGGGGTCCACAACTCTTTTGTGGATACGTGCGTGGCGAGCACGGGGCCCCGAGCCATTGCAGCCCAGTATTGCAGCCTAGTATATTATTATTGGCAGCAATTTCATCAACAAAAAATCTTTCCAGATATATGTGCCATTACTTCATTTTATCTTTGAGGTTATTTTCTAACTACACTACATGCTTCTCTCTTTATTTACCTTTGTCAAAATAAAAAAATTAACAACCTTAAATTCTCTCTTAGTATCAACTGTGAGTGCAATTCAGTACATGTGTTATTTTCAATGATACCTAATCTTGCAGATACACTACTAATGGCAATATTCAGAGAGAGAGAGAGAGAGAGAGGTAAACGTTATCAGTTTAATAAAGTAGGATGTTCAAGTAGACCATCTCAATGTTATTAATTTCAACACGTTTATAGATTAACTTGTTTTAATCAACACAGCACGCTTTAAAAGTTACAAGACAATACAAAAGTTCAAATATATCTTCGAAAACTAGTTCAGGTACGTTAGGAGCCTTGTCAATGACTCCCACGCTTTCTTTCTTTCATCGTTCTACACTTCAACTTCCCAGTTGATTTGCTTTAATGACTCTAACCCCAACGAGCCCAAGTGTTCAGCACCTGTTCTTTACAAGCTAGTCTGTAGTTGCGCAGGGTCCTTCCTTAAAGATCAAAGCAGATCGTGCCTTACACATGTCAGGACATCATCGAAGGCAGGCCAAGTGTCCATCTCATTCTAAATTATCCCTTGAGCTGTGGACGTGGGCGTGTGGTCCTGCTCTTTCCCTGGTGTAGCCTGCTTCAGTGTCAATAAAATCGGAGGCCACTCACACATGTCCTGGTCTTCAGTCATCAGTTCACATTTACGCATATCCTGGTCTTCAGTCATTGGATCTCATTCACACACGTCCTGGTCTTCAGTCATTGGATCTCATTCACACATGTCCTGGTCTTCAGTCATTGGATCTCATTCACACATGTCCTGGTCTTCAGTCATTGGATCTCATTCACACACGTCCTGGTCTTCAGTCATTGGATCTCATTCACACACGTTCTGGTCTTCAGTCATTGGATCTCATTCACACACGTACTGGTCTTCAGTCATCTGAAATCATTCACTCATATCCTGATCTTCAGTCAACATGGGCAGTGCACTGAGGTCCTCATCATCTTTGACGGTAGGTGGAATGCATTGTGCTTCAGTAGGGGATAGGGTTATTGCCCACGACCGTTGCTGGTTCAAGGGAGATGGGATATGCCTCTGGCTTACCGCAGATTTCGGCACCCCCCCCCCCCCCCCGCCCTGTGGGTCCAGGGGCAAGAATAGGCCCGTTGTATTCCTACGTGTCGTAAGAGGCGAATAAAAGGAGTCTCAACTGTTTTGGCCTTTACTGTGATGGTCCCTTACGGGTTTCGACCATTACCCTTCCACATTTTCCGTGAGTGTGTACCATCCGGGAAAGGACGCCTTATGTGGTGCATCTTAAATCCATCTTGCTTTAAGATCTGGCACACCCGGTATTGTCATAGAGTTCAACTTACATTGAGCTTCTGGCCACATCAGCTGTAGTATGTTCTGGGTAGCATACATTCCCTCCATTGTGCACTTCCATCTTTGCTCCGTTTATTAATGGATATTCGACACCCGACAATCAGAACAGTAGCCAGTCCGTTGTGGTGGGGTCATCATGTACCGTCTTGGTGGTAGCCACCTGACTAAACAGGGATCGCACTGCTGATAACTGAGCTGCTACCTCCACACACATGCCGAGGAGTAGATGCCTAACCCTGTGGGGCATCAACACTCCCAGCAAAGGCCATCCTGCCAGGTGGTCTTTGCTGTGGCTAGGTGACGCCCATGGGGAGAGCCCCTGGTCGGAGTGGGTGGCATCATGGTGGATGACCCATAATGAAGCGTGGTACATTATCTCTCCTGGTGGGCCTCCACCAGCAGTCTCTAAGAGATCGGGGTCTAACCTCAACGACAAGATATTTGATCAGAGATCATTTCTCTCCATGGCTACTCCATGGGAGGAATGTATGGCTAAAGAAGGTAGTGACGATTAACCGTCCCAGTACCTAGGCTGTACGCCAGTTGATCGTGACCAATTTATGTCGACCAAGCCCCAGTGTTTTGTGGAGCATCTAGAGGACAAGTTCAGTGAGGTGGAGGGCTTGTCAAAACGCGCTCTGGGTCATGGAGGTTGCTCGCTTGCAATAAGTTAAGGGATGTTTCAGTTAGCATCACGCCCCATAAGAGTTTAAACATGGTCCAGGGTATTTTATTCCACAGGGATCTTCTTCTGCAGTTGGACGATGACCTATGTGCCAACCTGGAATGACGAGGTGTTCACTTCATCTGGCGCGTCCATCGGGGTCCGACAGATAATCAGGTAGCCACCGGTGCCTTCAACTTGGCCTTCGAGGGTGACATCTTACCCGAGATGGTCAAGGTGATGGTTTACTGATGTGACATGAAGCCATATATGCCTCCT
Source organism: Schistocerca americana (assembly GCF_021461395.2). Lineage (NCBI taxonomy): Eukaryota > Metazoa > Arthropoda > Insecta > Orthoptera > Acrididae > Schistocerca > Schistocerca americana. Next base: position 155,266,902 of record NC_060119.1, on the reverse strand, counting down.
CCGATGCGGTGTTTTAAATGCTGAAAGTTCGGGCTCATGTCATCCCCTGGTACTTCTGGCATCACATGTCGAGATTGTGGACGTCCTTCGCATCCCAATACACCATGTGCTCCGCCTCCCATCTATGTTAACTGCAGAGAACACCATTCACCCTGCTTGTCGGACTGTAGGATATTCCAGAAAGAATGGGAGATAATTTAATATAAGAGCCTGGACTGCCTGACCTACTCCGAGGCGAGGCGGAGATATGAGAGGCTCCATCCTGTGCCAATGATTTCAACCTACACTGCTGCCACGACGACGGTTCTCAAATCTCCTGTGTCGTCCCGTACAGTTGGATATATGGTCGGTCAGAATCCACCAGCCCCTTGATTGTGGGGGGCACTTAACACCCTGTTCCTCCTTCCCCATCTACTTCAGGAGCAACACCCCCCACCCCCCCCCCCCAAACCACCGGGGACATCAGTCCATCAATCCCAGCCAGAGAACAGTAAGACTTCTTCGGCTACTCTTGCCAGGAAGAGATCTCTTGAGGACATCCCTTCGTAAGTTCCGACCAGCGAAAGAGCGGACACCCCAAGTGGGTGAAACAAACACCCATCCCTGGTCATAGGGCTTCTCAGTCGTCGTCCGACCCTGAGACTGATCCAGTGAAGCCATCCAAGCCTGAACCACCGAAGGCACAGCGAGAGAAGCAGTCCCCAAATATAACGACTTTGCGGTGGCACCCGTCCCACTGCTTCCTACATGGTCTGTGTCTGAGGACGTCGAACTTACCGGTCCCTCTGACACCATGTATAGCACTAGCACAGGTGCTCAATCAGAGGCAGCAGGTGACCCAGCGGCGTAATCTGCCTCACCAGTCCCTTCACGCCTTCCTCAGACATGGACAATATTATCCTCCAGTGGAACTGCAGCGGTTTCTTTCACCATCTAGCTGAGCTCCGACAACTTATCAGACTTGACCCTTTCCTCCGCATTGCTCTTCAGGAAACTTGGTTTCCCGCAATGCGAACCCCCGACCTCCAACACTATCGGGGTTCTTATAAGCACCTGGCAGTTAATGAAAGGGTGTCTGGTGGTGTCTGCATCTATATCCTTCTCTCTTCACAGCGAGTCTGTCCCTCTACAAACACCTTTAGAGGCTCACTGTTCGGGTATGGACGCCACAGGCTGTTACCGTCTGCATTCTTTACCTTCCACAGGATGGTGATGTCGTGCAGCATGTCCTGGCTGCGCTGATAGCCAAATTGCCGCCACCTTTCCTGTTACTGGGCGACTAAAACGCCCATACCCCTTTGTGGGGTGGGTCAGTGGCAACAGGTGGAGGCGCCACCGTAGAGAATTTATTGGCACAGCTTAATCTTTCGATTTTAAATCATCGTGCCTTCCCAAAATTCAGTGTGGCACATGGCACATACTCCGCAATTGCCCTTTCTATCTGCAGCCCTAGCCTCTGTCCAATGGACTGTGCGTGACGACCTGTGTTGTAGTGACCACTATCTGATCCTTCTGTCACTGCCACGGCGTCACTCTTCTGGGCGCCGCTGCAGATGGGCTATGAATAAGGCTGACTGGGACTTGTTCTCCTCAATTGCCGCTATTGAGTCTCTCTCTAATGACGACATTGATGCGGTGGTTCACTCAGTCACCACCAAAATCGTTACTGCCGCAGAATCTGCCATTCCCCGTTCTTAAGGGTCCCCTCGGCGGAGGACTGTGCCTTGGTGCGCGCCTGAGATCGCTGAAGCGATTAAAGATCGCCGGCGGGCGCTCTGGCTTCACAAGCGACATCCCTCCATAGAAACCTCATCGCCTTCAAACGGCTGCGCGCGTGGGCCCGCTGCCTTATCCGCCAACGCAAGCAGGAGTACTGGGAACGGTATGTTTGCACCATTGGCCTCCATGTCTCTCCATCGCGGGTATGGGCCAAGATTCGATACCTCTATGGCCATCGAACCCCTGTCAGCGTCCCACCACTCTCACTGAATGGAGCAGTTTGTACTGACTCCGATGGCATTGAAAACTGCTTGGCAGAGCATTTTGCTCTGAGTTCTGTTTCCACGAATTACCCATGGCCTTCCGCTCCATTGAAGAGCGGATGGAACGTCGTAGCCTTTCGTTTCGCACCCATCATCCACAAATGTACAATGTTCCATTCAGTGAGTGGGAATTTCGCATTGCCCTAGCCGCTTGCCCTGATACCGCTCCTGTGCGAGATCGCATCCACTGTCAGATGCTGAAACGCCTTTCAGTGGACTGCCAGCGACGGCTCCTCGACCTTTACAACCGTATTTGGGTCGAGGGTGAGTTTCCGTCGCAATGGAGGTGGTCAGCTACCGTCCCATTAGCCTCACCAACGTTCTTTGCAAGTTGCTGGAACGGATGGTGAGCCGGCGCTTGCATTGGGTACTGGAGTTTTGGGGCTCTCTGGCTCTGTCTCAGGGTGGGTTCCATAAAGGCACTTCCGCATCCGACAATCTGGTGAGCCTGGAGTCGGCCATCTGTACTACCTTTGCCCGCCGTCAGCACATGGTCGCTATCTTTTTCGATATGCGGAAGGCGTACGATACGACATGGCGTCATCACATCCATTCTACGCTTCATGGACTGGGTCTTCGGGGACCTCTGCCAATCTTTATCCGAAATCTTCTGTCATATCCTACCTTCCGCCTGCAAGTCGCGGTCTCCCTTAGTTCCTCCCGAGTCCAGGAGAAAGTGGTACCACAGCGATCTGTCCTCAGTGTCTGCCTGTGTTTAATTGCAATAAACTGGCTCGCTGCAGCGGTGGGAAATTCTGTCTCCGCTTCCTTGTATGCTGACGACTTCTTTCCCCCCAGGGGGTCCACAACTCTTTTGTGGATACGTGCGTGGCGAGCATGGGGCCCCGAGCTATTGCAGCCGTCTTTCTCTCTGGGGCTGCATTTCCTTCCCCTTCCCCTCCTTTCCCCTCCTTGCTCCTACCTGTCGCCCTTTCCTCTCCCTTTCTTGGTGTCTTTGCATATGTTGGCCCCTGCTATCCTCCTGGTTCTGTTGGTTTTATAATTCGGCTTTGTTGCGTAATCATCTCGTCCTTTTGGCATTCCTTGGTCCCCCTCTGGGGTTTGACCTCCTTTACAAAATTTCTCCTCTGTGGTGTGAGCTATTTGGGGAAGAGCACCTTACCTAGTGTCTCCGACGTGCGCCCTCCTAGTACATTCCACTTTTTCTTTCATGTCGTTGTCTGATGCTAGGGTGCATAGCCTGCACAGTAGCCAGCCCGTTGGTAGGGTCTCTATGTACCCGTTTGGTTGAGCGCCCTGGACACACAGGAATCACACTTCTGATACCTGAGCTGTGACCACCTCATGCATGCCTTGGAGTGGTAGCTCGTCCTCCTGGAGCATCAGAACTCCCAGCAATGGCCGCCATGCCAGACGGTCCTTGCTGTGATTGGGTAGCGCCTGTGAAGAGAGCCCCTGATTGGAGTGGGTGGTATTGGGGCGGACGCTATGCAAATGAAACTCATACGGGTCCAGAACTCTGGCCATTCTTCTGCAGCCGTCTCTTTGCGTGGAACTGATTCTGCAAGTGCTGCTTCTCTTGCCCCTTCTACATCTATACTCCGCGAGCCACCTTACGGTGTGTGGCGGAGGGTACTTATTGTACCACTATCTGATCCCCCCCTTCCGTGTTCCATTCACGAATTGTGCGTGGGAAGAACGACTGCTTGCAAGTCTCCGTATTTGCTCTAATTTCTCGGATCTTTTCGTTGTGATCATTACGCGAGATATATGTGGGCGGTAGTAATATGTTGCCCATCTCTTCCCGGAATGTGCTCTCTCGTAATTTCGATAATAAACCTCTCCGTATTGCGTAACGCCTTTCTTGAAGTGTTCGCCACTGGAGCTTGTTCAGCATCTCCGTAACGCTCTCGCGCTTACTAAATGTCCCCATGACGAATCGCGCTGCTTTTCGCTGGATCATGTCTATCTCTTCTAATAATCCAACCTGGTAAGGGTCCCATACTGATGAGCAATACTCAAGAATCGGACGAACAAGCGTTTTGTAAGCTACTTCTTTCGTCGATGAGTCACATTTTCTTAGAATTCTTCCTATGAATCTCAACCTGGCGCCTGCTTTTCCCACTATTTGTTTTATGTGATCATTCCACTTCAGATCGCTCCGGATAGTAACTCCTAAGTATTTTACGGTCGTTACCGCTTCCAATGATTTACCACCTATGGCATAATCGTACTGGAATGGATTTCTGCCCCTATGTATGCGCATTATATTACATTTATCTACGTTTAGGTAAAGCTGCCAGCTGTCGCACCATGCATTAAACCTCTGCAGGTCCTCCTGGAGTACGTACGAGTCTTCTGATGTTGCTACTTTCTTGTAGACAACCGTGTCATCTGCAAATAGCCTCACGGAGCTACCGATGTTGTCAACTAAGTCATTTATGTATATTGTAAACAATAAAGGTCCTATCACGCTTCCCTGCGGTACTCCCGAAATTACCTCTACATCTGCAGATTTTGAACCGTTAAGAATGACATGTTGTGTTCTTTCTTCTAGGAAATCCTGAATCCAATCACAAACCTGGTCCGATATTCCGTAAGCTCGTATTTTTTTCACTAAACGTAAGTGCGGAACCGTATCAAATGCTTTCCTGAAGTCCAGGAATACGGCATCAATCTGCTCGCCACTGTCTACGGCACTGTGAATTTCTTGGGCAAATAGGGCGAGCTGAGTTTCACATGATCTCTGTTTGCGGAATCCATGTTGGTTATGATGAAGGAGATTTGTATTATCTAAGAACGTCATAATACGAGAACACAAAACATGTTCCATTATTCTACAACAGATTGACGTAAGCGAAATAGGCCTATAATTATTCGCATCTGATTTATGACCCTCCTTGAAAATGGGAACGACCTGCGCTTTCTTCCAGTCGCTAGGTACTTTACGTTCTTCCAGCGATCTACGATAAATTGCTGATAGAAAGGGGGCAAGTTCTTTAGCATAATCACTGTAGAATCTTAAGGGTATCTCGTCTGGTCCGGATGCTTTTCCGCTACTAAGTGATAGCAGTTGTTTTTCAATTCCGATATCGTTTATTTCAATATTTTCCATTTTGGCGTCCGTGCGACGGCTGAAGTCAGGGACCGTGTTACGATTTTCCGCAGTGAAACAGTTTCGGAACACTGAATTCAGTATTTCTGCCTTTCTTCGGTCGTCCTCTGTTTCGGTGCCATCGTGGTCAACGAGTGACTGAGTAGGGGATTTAGATCCGCTTACCGATTTTACATATGACCAAAACTTTTTAGGGTTCTTGTTTAGATTGTTTGCCAATGTTTTATGTTCGAATTCGTTGAATGCTTCTCTCATTGCTCTCTTTACGCTCTTTTTCGCTTCGATCAGCCTTTCCTTATCAGCTATGATTCGACTACTCTTAAACCTATGATGAAGCTTTCTTTGTTTCCGTAGTACCTTTCGTATATGATCGTTATACCACGGTGGATCTTTCCCCTCGCTTTGGACCTTAGTCGGTACGAACTTATCTAAGGCGTACTGGACGATGTTTCTGAATTTTTTCCATTTTTGTTCCACATCCTCTTCCTCAGAAATGAACGTTTGATGGTGGTCACTCAGATATTCTGCGATTTGTGCCCTATCACTCTTGTTAAGCAAATATATTTTCCTTCCTTTCTTGGCATTTCTTATTACACTTGTAGTCATTGATGCAACCACTGACTTATGATCACTGATACCCTCTTCTACATTCACGGAGTCGAAAAGTTCCGGTCTATTTGTTGCTATGAGGTCTAAAACGTTAGCTTCACGAGTTGGTTCTCTAACTATCTGCTCGAAGTAATTCTCGGACAAGGCAGTCAGGATAATGTCACAAGAGTCTCTGTCCCTGGCTCCAGTTCTGATTGTGTGACTATCCCATTCTATACCTGGTAGATTGAAGTCTCCCCCTATTACAATAGTATGATCACGAAACTTCTTCACGACGTTCTGCAGGTTCTCTCTGAGGCGCTCAACTACTACGGTTGCTGATGCAGGTGGTCTATAGAAGCATCCGACTATATCTGACCCACCTTTGATACTTAACTTAACCCAGATTATTTCACATTCGCATTCGCTAATAACTTCACTGGATATTATTGAATTCTTTACTGCTATAAATACTCCTCCACCATTGGCGTTTATCCTATCCTTGCGGTATATATTCCATTCTGTGTCTAGGATTTCGTTACTGTTCACTTCCGGTTTTAACCAACTTTCCGTTCCTAATACTATATGCGCACTATTTCCTTCAATAAGAGATACTAATTCAGGAACCTTGCCCTGGATACTCCTGCAGTTTACCAATATTACGTTAACTTTTCCTGTTTTTCGTCTCTGAGGACGGACGTTCTTTATCAACGATGATAATGTCCTCTCTGGTAAGCCGTCAGGTATTTTATCGTTTCGCCCAAGGGGGGTCCCTCTAACCTAAAAAACCCCCGTGTGCACGCCACACGTACTCTGCTACCCTAGTAGCTGCTTCCGGTGTGTAGTGCACGCCTGACCTGTCTAGGGGGGCCCTACAGTTCTCCACCCAATAACGGAGGTCGATGAATTTGCAACCATTATAGTCGCAGAGTCGTCTGAGCCTCTGGTTTAGACCCTCCACATGGCTCCAAACCAGAGGACCGCGATCGACTCTGGGCACTATGCTGCAGATATTAAGCTCAGCTTGCACTCCGCGTGCGATGCTGGTTGTCTTCACCAAATCAGCCAGCCGCCGGAAGGAACCAAGGATGGCCTCAGAACCCAAGCGGCAGGCGTCATTCGTTCCGACATGTGCTACTATCTGCAGCCGGTCACACCCAGTGCGTTCAATAGCTGCCGGAAGGGCCTCCTCCACATTACGGACGAGACCCCCCGGCAAGCACACCGAGTGCACACTGGCATTCTTCCCCGACCTACCCGCTATTTTCCTAAGGGGCTCCATAACCCGCCTAACGTTGGAGCTCCCTATAACTAATAGACCCGCCCTCTGTGACTGTCGGGACCTTGCCGGAGAATCGGCCACTGGCCCAACAGGCGAGGCATCCTGTGGTGGCTCGGAAACGATGTCATCACGACTAGGAAGCACCCCGTACCTGTTGGAAAGGGGGAAGGCAGCTGCCACGCGGCCAGATCCCACCTTCGCCTTTCGGCCAGGCACGCGCGAGCCCACCACTGTTCGCCATTCACCCTGGAGTGATGGCTGACCGGTAAGATGCTCACTGCCGGAAGACGCAGCGACATCAGGGGTTCCATGTGGTTCCAAGGCCACCGAAGTAGGCATAGGTCTCACCACAGTTGCCCCAACGCCACTACGAGCCGACGCCTGCGCCTCGAGCTCGATGAGCCTAACAGACAAAGCCTCCACCTGCCCCCGAAGAGTGGCCAGTTCTCCTTGCGTCCGCTCACAACAACCACAGTCCCTACACATGACTATGTTTACCCTACTCTATACGGTGACAAATTCCCAAGATAATCTTCTGATGAGCTACTCTGATAATCAAGAAACACTCACTGAAATACGAGACGCGAAAACTACGCTAGGTTTTCCCAGAAAAACTATTTAAAAGCTAAGCGCAGCAAATAAGTACAAAAACGCTTTATACAAACAGTACTCGCTGCTGCTGGTGCTCTCGCTCTGGCTGTCACAAGACAACTGCTGATTCAAGTGACTAGTGGCTAACGGCCGCGAAACAAACAAAAGATGGTTTTAGGGCGCTTTCTGTTCTAAATGATAAAGAAAACACTAAGAAATCTAACACGAAAACTACGTAAAGTTTTATCAAGAACTGTTAGTTACTATGCAGAGCAGATAAACACAAATAGAATCCCTTCCTTAGTGGAAGGTCGTAAACAAAATGCAAAATAAACGCTTTATACAAACAGTACTCGCTGCTATTGGTGCTCTCGCTCTGGCTTCCCTTCCATGGCTACACCCTGGAAAGATGGTCAGGCCCGTCGGCTAGGGGCGAAACCTTTCTCCCGTTACCTAGTTTGCACCAGAACTGATGGAGATACTTTCACCACTAACCTTTATTCTTTGTGGAACACATTGAAGACAAGTTTGCCGAAGTGGACTCCCAGAGCAAGACGAGGTCGGGTTCGTTGGTGATTAAATCTGCTTCAGCTGCCCAATCTGCGGCCCTTCGTGCCTGTACCCATCTTGGCACAATTCCTGTGTCCATTACCCCCCACCAGTCTCTAAATATGGTACAAGGTGTGATTTTTCACACGGACCTCATCCTTCAAACTGATGAGGAACTTCAGGACAATCTCGGATGGTGGGGTGTTCATTTTGTTCGGCGTGTTCAGAAGGGTCCTAAAGACAATCGCATTGATACTGGTGCCTTTATCCTGGCCTTTGAAGGGGATACCCTCCCTGAGAAAGTTATGATTATGGTTTATCGATGTGATGTGAAGCCGTACATCCCACCTCCTATGAGGTGTTTTAAGTGTATGTATTTTGGACACACGTCTTCCTGCTGTTCACAGGCCCCTCTCTGTGGTGACTGGACGTCAACTCCTTGAGGGGAGTCCCTGTGTTCCCCCTCTTGTGTGTGTAAATTGTCATGGTAGTCATTCTCCACGTTCACCAGACTGCCCAGTATATAAGAAGGAAAAGAAGATACTGGAGTATAAGTCCCTCGATCGTTTAACCTACACACAGGCCCATAAGAAATATTCATGTCTTCCCCCTGTGCCCATGACGTGTAGTAATGCCTTGGTTAAATCTTCAACCCCTTCCTCCCCCTTCCTTACCACCATCCAAGACCCCTCTCCTCCCCCCTCCCCTGCTGCTCCCACACCACTTTCTCTGGGCGCTGCTCCCCCTCCCCAGCCAGAGAAGTGTCCCACTACTTCGGCGTCTGACAGTCAAGGGCGCCTCTCCCAGGATGCCCCTTCTTGGCACTTTCCAGGCCAAAGGTCTGCTGCTGCGCGGCGACCGCGAGAGCCGCAGTCTGTCGGCTCCCAGGTCGCCCGATCTCTTTCTGTTACTGATCTTGCTGCAGCTGGCTCCTTCATGCCACACAGCCCTCCTCGATCTCAGCCTGAAAAGAAGAAGAAACATAAGTCCCGGGACAAAGAGCCTCTGCTGTCGCCAGAGGTCCCTTCCCCAACTTCACAACCGGATTCTGACCTGTCGCTCATGGATGTCGCTCCCTCCTTGTCGGTGACGGGTGGGGACCCGGCGGTATGACTGGCTTTAGCGTGTTCAGCCCCCATTTAAACCATCGTTCTGTGGTTCTCCAATGGAATTGTAATGGATACTATCATCACCTTCCGGAATTGAAATCCCTTCTTTCGTCCTAATCGGCAGCTTGTGTGGTTTTCCAGGAATCTCATTTTACTGATGCTCACTCACCGACCCTCCGTGGGTTCCGTGTTTTCTGTCGAAATCGGGTCGGACCCCTGCGGGATTCTGGTGGCGTTTGTACGTTGGTCTGTACAGACATTGCTAGCACGTGGATTCCTCTTCAAACTACATTGGAAGCGGTTGCTGTTAGGGTCCACTTCGACTCTGCGGTCACAGTTTGCAATCTTTATCTCCCTCCTGACAGGAGTCTTACACCTGCTCCCTTAACTCCTCTTCTTCAGCAACTTCCTCCTCCCTTCTTCTCCTTGGGGATTTTAATGCTCATCATCCCTTGTGGGGCAGTGCCTTTCCATCTAGCCAAGGTCTTCTTATAGTCCAATTTATTGCAGACCACGACCTGTGCCTTCTTAATGATGGCTCCCCTACTCATTTCAGTGCCAGTCATGGTACCTTTTCTGCCATTGATCTTTCTCTTTCTTCTCTCTCTCCTCCCTTCATTACACTGGTCGCCACACGACGACCTTTGTGATAGTGACCATTTTCCGTTGATTATCTCGCTCCCTTCCCACTCCCCGATGGACAGGTTACCTCATTGGTCTTTCCAACGTGCTGATTGGCCTGTATATACTGCACAGGTCGTGTTTTCTCCCTCTTTGTCGGGTTGTATTGATTACGTCCTATGTGACGTGTCTGAAGCGATTGTTCGCGCTGCTAGCCTTCCTTACCGCGCTCATCTGGGCCATTTCGTCGCCAGCAAGTCCCATGGTGGAGTACGGCCTGTAACGTTCCCTGGCAAACTCACATTATTAAACAAGAGTTTATTTGTACCATATACGCCGCTCTGGGCAAGTTGTATATATCGTAATTATTGAACAAAAAATATTACTGAATGTGGTGTAAAAGACATTTGTTATTCTCCTTATATTTTTGTTGTAATATTTCTCTGTATTTAGGATACGAATTTTTCTGTATTGATTATGTGATTGTAAAATGTGTCAGTATTTGCGATAGCAGAGATATATATAAAATGTTGTCAGAAGAGAATAATATCGTCAATTTGCAAAGAAATGTTAATAGTCAGCAATACTATTTAAGCACAATGTATTATGTATTCTTTGGTCTTCTCTGTTCAGAAGTCATTGCTGTAGGACACTGTGAAAGAGTTTTTTACGAATGGGTAGACTTCTTTTGTCTCTGTCTGGACTTAGCCGCCATTAGACGATGCGTTACGAATTAATGTGAGTTGTATTGTTGTTTGATCTAAATATATTAGAGTTTATCAAAAGTGTGAATTATTTATGTAAATTAGCTTGCCCACGTCATCTATAAAATTTCTTTAAGAATTTTTCAGCATTTTTTAGCGGTGTTGCTGGGCTGTGCCGCGACCAGCAATAGGCGGCACATTTAAAAAATTATCAAACCCGTAAATCGGGAATAGAAGCATAAAAATCAATAGTGATTTAAGAAATTGTTCTTCTTTTTCAGTGATCCTGTGGCTGATAAAATTTGAATTAATTATACGTTTGTGCATTCGTAGGCGGATAGCTAATGTTAGTTAACATTGAAATTTAAACAGTTTGGTTCTTTCAAAATATCTTAAATGTGTAATGAAGTAGGTTTGATCAGTGATAAATGTCGGCTTGGCAATAATTAAAACATTTTCTGCTAATAGAGGTAATCTTGTGTTCTATGGCTAGTGCCGGGATAAAATTCAGTAAAAATATTTAACAAAAAACCCACTGCATCTGGATAGTGTATGCCAAGGCCGAATGATTTAAAGGACTCAATTCTCAACCTAATATTCTTAACCAGTTCATGAGAGTTCACGTAAATATTATTTTTTCTTTAAATTTACGTAATTCTTAAGAAAGTAAAAATTTTTATTACCACACGAAAATAAGAGAGTGGTTCTACAACAAACTTCGCACGAAAGAAAATTAACTCAAAAGCAAAAGATAAAATTTATTATTCTTCTTTAACGAAATTTCAAATCAATTCCATTCATTACGACCAATTTCGTTAAAGGCCATTGCCATCCGTGATCGCTGCCGAGCTTTGCAACGCTTTAAGAGGCACCCACCTGTAGCCAGCCTTACTACCTTTAAACGCCTCCGCGCTAAAGCCCGTTATTTAATCAAACAGAGCAAGCGGATATGTTGGTATCGATTCGTTTCTTCCCTCGGTTCTACTGTCCCTCTGTCACGGGTATGAGCTACACTTCGCTCTCTCCAAGGTTGCCATCGGCAGTCCACATTCCCAGGCCTTCACCTCCCAGATGGCCTTTGTACGGACCCATTAGTTCTTGCAGAACATCTTGCGACCCATTTTGCAGTGGCATTAGCATCAGCCTCCTATCCAGCTACTTTTCTTCACCAAAAACAGCGGGCTGAAGCTTCCACCTTATGTTTCACCCCTTGTGAGTCAGAATCGTACAACGAACCTTTTACTGAATGGGAATTTCTTTCTACTGTATCTTCTTCTCATCATACGGCCCCTGGCCCAGATTCCAATCATAACCAACTGCTTAAACATCTCAGTGCTCCACAACGGCGACATCATCTTTGGGTGTTTAACCATATCTGGCTCCAGGGTGACTTCCCTTCTCGGTGGAGGGATAGCATCGTGGTTCCTGTCCTTAAGCCTGGTGAGAACCCCCTATCTGTTGACAGCTATCGGCCAATTAGTTTGACCAATGTTGGTTGTAAGTTACTTGAACAGATGGTAGCATGTCGGCTCAATTGGGTCCCCGAATCTCGGGATCTATTGTCCCCTTACCAGTGTGGCTTTCGAGAGGGACGGTCTTCAATCGATGATTTACTTCGCTTGGAATCTGCAGTTCAGCAGGCTTTTTCCCAGCACTGCCATTTGGTTGCAGTGTGTTTTGACCTTCGCAAGGCCTATGACACGGCCTGGCGCCATCACATCTTACTTACCCTTCATCAGTGGGGTCTTCGAGGCCCACTCCCGAGTTTTATCCGCCAGTTCCTGTTCCATCGGTCATTGAGTTCGAGTTGGTAGTGTTTTTAGTTCTCCACAGACCCAGGAGACGGGCATCCCACAGGGTTCTGTCTTGAATGTCCTTCTTTTCCTCATTGCTATCGATCGACTTGTGGCCTCTGTCGGTCCCATGGTCGCCCCTGCGCTGTATGTGGATGATTTCTGCATTTGGGTTAGTTCCTCCTCGATGGCATCTGCAGAACGGGAGCTCCAGGGAGCTCTACGGCGTCCCTCTGCATGGACCCTATCACACGGGTTTCAATTCTCTCCTTCAAAATCGCGGGTGGTCCACTTCTGTCGCTGTACTAAGACCAACCCTGATCCAGAGCTCTATCTAGATGCACAACGATTGCCTGTGGTCCCAGTTTCGTTTCCTGGGTCTTCTTTTCGACAACAAGCTCACTTGGCTGCCCCATATCAGACTCCCGAAGGTAGGATGTTTCTGTAAACTCAATGTCCTTCGCTTCCTTGCCCACTCCTCTTGGGGTGCGGACCGTTCCCTCCTTCTCCGTCTTCATCGTGCTCTAGTTCTGTCTCCCTTGGACTATGGTTGTCAAGTTTATGGTTCAGCTGCTCTTCCACACTGCACATGCTGGATCCAGTCCACCATCTTTGTATCTGTTTTGCCACTGGTGCCTTCCCTACTAGCCCTGTTGATAGTCTCCTGGTTGAAGCTGGGATCCCCCCCCCCCTTTCTATTTGGCGGTCACAGCTTCTGGTGTCTTATACACTCGCTATCCGTTCCTCTCCTACTCATCCTTCCTATTCTATCCTGTTCCCAGATCATGGACGTCGCCCACCCGACTCCTGCCCACGGTCGGGTTTACCGGTTGGGCTCCGGCTTGCGTCTCTTTGCCGTGATTTTCATCTTCCTTCTTTGTCCTGTCTTCCTCGCTCCCTCCCCTCCACCCCCCCTTGGTTAGTTCCTCGGCCTCGAAATCGGATGGATCTCCGCCGAGGTCCGAAAGATTCCATCCCCCCGGTGGTGTTCCGTTCCTTTTTCCGCCAAATACTGTAGGAGTTTCGGGATGCTGTTGTTTTTTACACTGATGGCTCTAAATCTGCTGATCATGTTGGGTATGCCTTCACGTCCTCTGTTGGAACGGAAAATCATCTGCTGCCACCTACATGTGGGGTGTTTACTGCGGAATTGATGGCAGTTTCCCTGGCCCTTACCTTTATTAAACGGTCCCAACACAACCGCGTTTTGTTATGTACAGATTTGATGAGTGGCCTTCTTGCTATTGACTGGTGTTTTTCACGCCATCCCTTCGTCTCTGCCATCCATGACCATCTCGCTGATATTCACCGTGCTGCTTGTTCAATTTACTTCCTTTGGGTCCCTGGCCATGTGGGTATCCCGGGTAATGAGCTCGCTGATCGCTGGGGGAGCAGTCGCTTACCCCTCGTTTACTGTAACCCCACCTGCAGTGGATTTACGGCTTCACATCAAATCCCACTTCGCACAGTCATGGGCCAATTCTTGGGAGGCTACTCCCCTGTCTAATAAACTTCATGCGATTAAGGTGACACCAGGCCCGTGGCGTTCTTCCTTTCGCCTCTCCCGAAAGGACTCGACCACACTGTGTCGTCTCCACATTGGCATACCAGGCTGACCCATGGTTTTCTTTTGCGTGATGAGCCACCCCGACTTTGTGGTTGTGGAGCCTTCCAGTCAGTAGCCCACATTTTGGTTGAATGCCCCCTTCTTTTGGCTCTGTGTGCTAAGTACAGACTTGCCCACACTTTGCCCCCTGCAGGTTCGGGTGTTAGAATAGGCCTGCGGTATTCCTGCCTGTCGTAAGAGGCGACTAAAAGGAGTCTCAAACGTTTCGGCCTTATGTGATGGTCCCCTGTCGGGTTTGACCTCCATATCTCTAAATTTTTCCGAAGAGCGAGCCGATTTGGGAACGGCGCCTTGCTTGGTGCATTGTGTCCATCTTGCGTTGAGAACTTTCGCCAGCTTACTCGTCGTTGCGTTGCAGTCCTGCCTGCTCTCCATCTCTTGGGCATGGATACGCTCCTGCGTGCACTTCCTGCCAAGCAATGTGCAGGACCACTTTCTTCACTGACAGCGACCATGGACCATATGTCACGTAACATCCAGCACAGTAGCCAGTCCGTTGTGGTGGGGCCACCATGTACCCTGTTGGTTGTAGCCCCCTGACAACACAAGGATCGCTCTACTGATGCCTGCGCCGTTAACTCCACACGTGTACCAAGGAGTAGATGCCCATCTCCCTGGGGCATCGGGACTCCGGGCAATGGCCATCCTGCCAGGTGGCTTTTGCTGTGGCTGGATGGCGCCTGTGTGGAGGGCCCTTGGTCGGAGTAGGTGGCATCAGGGTGGATGACAAGCAATGAAGCGTGGCACATCTTCTCTTACTGGTGGCTAGCCACCAGCAGTCTCTAAGCGTTAGGGGGCCTACTTTAAAGGTAACGTTTATGACCCCAAATCGTTCCCCTCCCTCGCCACACCATGGGAGGAACGAAAGGCATTGAATGAAAGTGAGACGTATTCGCCAAGGTATCTTGTCTGTACCAGAGCTGATGGGGACTCCTTTATATCCGTGAAGCCTCAGTTCTTCGTAGAGCATTTAGAGGACAAGTTTGGGGAGGTGGAGGGCTTATCGAAAATGCGGTCTGGATCGGTGTTTATAAAAACGGCATCCTCCGCCCAGTCGCGGGCCTTGCTTGCTTGTAATAAGCTGGGGGATGTCTCCATAACTACCACGCCCCATAAGTCTGAATAAGGTCCAGGGCATTATCTTCCACAGGGATCTCCTTCTACAGTCCGATGACGAGTTGCGCAGCAACTTGGAGCGACGAGGTGTCCATTTCGTCAGGCGCGTCCACCGGGGTCCGAGGGATGAAATTGCCACCGGGGCCTTCATGTTGGCCTTCGAGGGTGACACGTTACCTGAGATGGTCAAGGGGATGCCGTACTGTTGTGATCTCAAGCCATACATCCCTCCCCCAATGCGGCGCTTCAAGTGTTGGAAGCTCGGCCATATGTCTTCACGCTGTGCTTCCGACCTCGTATGTCGTGATTGCGGTCGACCATCCCATCCTGATCATCCCTGTGCCCCGCCTCCAATTTGTGTGAACTGTGGTAAGCACCATCCACCTTGATCGCCGGACTGTCTGCTTCTGCAGAAGGAGCGGAAAATCATGGAAATAAAGACCCTTGACCGACTGACGTACACTGAGGCGAAGTGGAAATATGATCGGCTTCAACCAGTGCGTATGACATCTTCTTATGCCGGAACTGTCACTCCTCCTACTGTTCCATCAGCTCCAGTCAGCTCTGAGTCAAAGGCCCACACCTGCCCCCTTGATGGTGGGGGGCACTAAACTCCCTGTTGCTCCTGCTCCCTCTACTTCAGGAGCAACACCCCCAACCATCGGCGACATCAGTTCCCCCTTCCCAGCCAGAGAAGCGTAAGTCTTCTTCGGCTCCTCTCGCCAGGAAGGGGTCCCTTGGGGACCGCCCTTCACAAGTTCTGACCGGTACAAAAGCAGACACCCGCAAGTGGCTCAAACAACCACCAGTCCCTGATCGTAGGGCCTCACGGTCGTCGTCTGTACCTGAGACTGACCCAGTGAAGCCCTCCCAGCCTGAACAACCGAAGGCACAGCGAGAGAAACAGAAGAAGAAGAAAGTCACCAAGGCTAACGACATTGCGGTGGCACCCATCCCACCCCTTCCTACAAGCTCTGCATCTGAGGACGAGGTGGAGATTCTGGCGTCCACTGAGGACCTCGATCTCGCCGGTCCCTCGGACGCCATGGATAGCGCTAGCACCGGTGCTCAATCGGAGGCAGCAGGTGACCCAGTGGCGTAATCTGCCTTCCAAGTCTTGTCACGCTTTTCTCAGACATGGACAATAGCATCCTCCAGTGGAACTGCAGCGGTTTTATCCACCATATAAGCCGGCCGGAGTGGCCGAGCGGTTAAAGGCGCTAGTCTGGAACCCCACGACCGCTACGGTCGCGGGTTCGAATCCCGCCTCGGGCATGGATGTGCGATGTCCTTAGGTTAGTTAGGTTGAGGTAGATCTAAGTTCTAGGGGACTTATGACCACAGCAGTTGAGTCCCATAGTGCTCAGAGCCATTTGAACCATTTTTCCACCATCTAGCTGAGCTCCAACTTACAGCCTTCACCCTTTCTTCTGCATTGCTTTTCAGGAAACTTGGTTTCCCGTAATGCGAACCCCCGCCCTCCGTGGCTATCGGGGTTATTATAAGAACCGGGCAGCTAATGAAAGGGTGTCTGGTTGCGTCTGCATATATGTCCTTAACTCTCTTCACAGCGAGTCTCACTCTACAAGCACATTTAGAGCCTGTCGCTGTTTGTGTGTGGACGCCACAGGCTGTTACCGTCTGCAGTTCTTACCATCCACCAGATGGTGATGTCTTGCAGCATGTCCTGGATGCGCTGATAGCCCAATTGCCGCCACCTTTCTTGCTACTGGGCGACTCCAACGCCCATAACCCTCTGTGGGGTGGGTCAGTGGCAACAGGTCGAGGCGCCACCTTTGAGCATTTATTGTCGCAGCTCGATCTCTCGATTTTAAATGAGGGTGCCTTCACACACTTCAGTGTGGCGCATGGCACATACTCCGCCATTGACCTTTCGATCTGTAGCCCTAGCCTCTTACCGTCTGTCCAATGGAGTGTGCATGACGACCTATGTGGCAGTGACCAGTTTCCGATCTTTGTCACTACGACGGCGTCACTCTTTCTGGCGCCACAGCAGATGGGCTATGAATAATGCTGACTGGGACTTGTTCTTCTCCACTGCCGCTATTGAGCATCTCTCTAATGATGACATTGATGCGGTGCTTCAATCGGTCACCACCGGCATCGTTACTGCCGCCGAATCTGCTATTCCCCGTTCCTCTGGGTCCCTTCGGCGGCGGACTGTGCCTTTATGGTCGCCTGAGATCGCTGCAACGATTAAAGATCGCCGGCGGGCCCTACAGCGTCACAAGCGACATCCCTGCATTGAAAGTCTCATCACCTTCAAACGGCTGCGTGCGCGGGCGCTCCGCCTTGTCCGCCAAAGCTAGCAGGAGTGCTGGGAGCGGTATATGTTCACCATTGGCCTCCATGTCTCTCCATCGCAGGTCTGAGCCAAGATCCGACGCCTCTGTGGCTTTTGGGCCCCTGTCAGCGTCCCTGTGCTCTCACTGAATGGAGCAGTTTGTACAGACTCCGACGAAATTGCCAACAGCTTGGCAGAGCATTTTGCTCTTGGTTCCGCTTCTTCCAATGACCCACTGTCCTTCCACTCCATTAAAGAGCAAATTGAACGTCGGAGCCTTTCGTTTCGCACCCACCACCCGGAATTTTACAATGCTCCATTCAGTGAGTGGGAATTTCGCAGTGCCCTAGCCACTTGCCATGATACCACTCCTGGGCCAGATGGCATCCACTGTCATATGCTGAAACACTTTTCAGTGGACTGCCAGCGACGCCTCCTCAACCATTACAACCGTCTTAGGGTCGAGGGGGAGTTTCCGTCGAGATGGCAGGAAAGCATTGTCATCCCCGTTTTGAAACTTGGAAAGAACCCTCTGGAGGTGTACAGCTACCATCCCATTAGCCTCACCAACGTTCTTTGCAAGTTTCTTGAACGGATGGTGAGCCGGCGCTTGAATTGGGTACTGGAGTCTCGGGGCATTCTGGCTCCGTCTCGGGATAGGTTCCATAAAGGTCGCTCAGCCACCGACAACCTGGTGAGTCTGGAGTCGGCAATCGTACTGCCTTTGCCCGCCGTCAGCACCTGGTAGCTGTCTTTTTCGACATGCGGAAGGCGTACGATACGACTTGGCGTCATCACATCCTTTCTACGCTTCATGGATGGGGTCTTTGGGGTCCTCTTCAGATTTTTATCTGCAATTTTCTGTCGTATCGTACCTTCCGCGTGCAAGTCGCGGCCGCCTATAGTTCCTCCCACGTCCAGGAGAATGGTCTGCCACAGGGTTCTGTTGTAAGTGTCAGCCTGTTTTTAGTAGCCATTAACGGGCTCGCTGCGGCCGTGGGAAATTGTCTCCGCTTCCCCGTATGCTGACGAGTTCTGCCTTTACTATAGCTCTATTGGCGTTGCAGCTGCTGAACGTCAGCTACAGGGCGCAATCCGCAAGGCGCAGTCTTGGGCTGTAGCGCGTGGTTTTCAGTTTTCGGCTGCCAAGACCCGCGTTATGCACTTTTGCTGGCGCCGAACGGTCCATCCTGCGCCGTGGCATTATCTTGATGGCGAACTTCTTGCTGTGGTGGAGACCCACAGGTTTTTGGGTGTACTTTTTGATGCCCGGTTCACTTCGCTGCCTCATTTTCGGCGGCTTAAACAGGCGTGTTGGCGGCATCTAAATGCTCTGCGATGCATGAGCCACACCAACTGGGTCGCCGACCGATCTATCTTGTTACAGCTCTACCAGGCGTTAATCCAGTCCCGTTTGGGTTCAGGGAGCCTGGCTTATGGCTCCGCTTCCCCATCTGCGTTGCGGGTACTGGACCCAATACTACACAGCGGGATACGACTTGCCATGGTGCCTTCCGCACCAGCCCTGTGGACAGCATACTAGTGGAGGCAGGTGTCCCTCCCCTCCGGTTACGGCGCCACCGTTCGCTGGCCGCATATGCTGCCCATGTTTTTAGCGTGCTCGGGCATCCAAACTATCGTCTCCTGTTCCCCCAATCGGTCTTCCATTTGCCAGAACGTCGGCCCCGGTCAGGTTGTATGATCGCGGTCCGCGTCAAAGCGCTTCTCTCTGGCCTTAGGGTTTTCACTGTTCCACCTCCTTCCCGGGACACTTTGCGTACACCCCCATGGTGTGTTCCTCGCCCTTGCCTTCGGCTCGACTTGGCACAGGGCCCGAAGGACTCAGTCCCTCCAGAGGCCTTCCGCCGCCGCTTTTATTCCATCCTGGCCACATATCAGGGCTCTGGCATTGTTTACACTGACGGTTCGATGGTTGCTGGTCGTGTCGGGTATGCGCTAACTATAGGGCACCATTCCAAACAACGTTCCTTGCAGGATGGCTGCAGCGTTCGCACTGCTCAGCTGGTCGCCATCTTTCGTGCCCTAGAGTACATCCTCTCCTGCTAAGGTGAGTCCTTCATTATCTGTAGCGATTCCCTGAGTGGTTTACGAGCTCTCGACCAGTGTTTCCCTCGTTCTCGTTTGGTGATGGCTATCCAAGAGTCCCCGCATACTCTTGCCCGTTGTGGCCACTCTGTGGTCTTCGTGTGGACCCCCGGTCATGTCGGTATCCCGGGCAATGAACATGTTGACCGCCTGGCGAAAGAGGCCACCAGTAAACAATCTCTGGATGTTGGCCTCCCAGAGACTGATTTGCGGGCAGTCTTACGCCACAAAGTTTCTGCGCTATGGGACGATGAATGGCGCGAACTGACAACGCGTAATAAACTCCGTGCTGTCAAGGAGACAGCTGTGTGGCAGTCATCCCTGCGAGCCACTCGCAGGGACTCAGTAGTCCTTTGCCGGCTCCGCATTGAACACTCCCGGCTGACACACAGTTATTTACTGCGATGGGAGGACCCTCCTCGGTCATTGCGGGGTGGCTATGACAGTGGCCCACATTTTGTTGGCCTGCCCCCTTTTAGCTGCGGTCAGGCAGACATTTGCGCTGCCTGATACGCTCCCTGCCCTTTTGTCTCATGACCCTGCTATGGGTGGCGTAGTTGTACGTTTTATTCGGGCAGGGGGTTTTTATCGTTTGCTCTGAGTGTTTGTTAGGTTCTCTTGTGTTGATTCTGGCCATTGGCCTACGATTTTAATCTGAGTTTTTAATGCGTATCTGAGTGGTTGGCTTTTTCTTTTTTGTTTCTATGGTCTGCCAACCACCATCACACTCCGTGTGATTCTAGTTCGTCTTGTCTGGTCTTTGTCTAAGGTTCACTTATTCTGTGTCGTCTGTGATCTATTCTGTTCCTCGTTTTTATTCTCTGTGGGTGTTTTTAGTATTTGGGAAAAGGGACCGATGACGATAGCAGTCTGGTCCTTTTAATCCCACAAACCAACCAACCCACACTTTACCTTTGATGTTGGCTGACGATTCCCGGATGGTCTCTCTGGTTCGCCGTTTCTTCCTGGAAAGTGCTTTCTCGTCTCAGTATTAAGGTTCTTAATCTCTCTGGTGTTGGCGCAGTGTGGTGAGTGTTTGGGTGTCTCCCACTGTAAGCCATATTTGGAGACTCTAGATTCACCTCCCTGACCGAGATCCTCTTTTCTTCCCCTTTCACTCAATTTTTACCTTTTTTTAAGAATTGGTTTGTCTCCTTTTCCCATACGTCTTTCCACATTGTAGCGGTTGCACCTTTTAAGTCACAGGTGGTCCTGCCTATGCTGCTTGAGCTTAGCGTTGGGTTCGTTCTCTTACTGACTTCCCTCATTTTTTTTTACCATTGAAAACATGACTGCCATTTTACGTTTTTCCCTTTTACTGTCCTGACTTTCCTGAGATGTCCCATTAGCGGAATGGACCATATTTGAAACAAGGGACTGATGACCTTGCTGTTAGGTCCTTTAAACCTCAAACCACTAACAACCAACCTGACGACTTCTGCCTTTACTATAGCTCTATTGGCATTGCAACTGCTGAACATCAGCTACAGGGCGCTATCCGTAAGGCACAGTCTCGGGCAGTAGCTCATGGGTTCCAGTTTTCGGCAGCCAAGACCTGCGTTATGCATTTCTGCCAGCGCCGCACTGTTCACCCGGAGCCGCGGCTTTATCTTAGCGGCGAGCTCCTTGCAGTGGTGGAATCACGTAGGTTTTTGGGGGTGGTTTTTGATGCTCGGTTGACTTCTCTGCCTCATATTCGGCAGCTTAAACAGAAGTGTTGGCGGCATCTTAATGCTCTGCGATGCTTGAGCCACACCTGCTGGGGCGCCGACCGATCTACCCTCCTGCAGTTCTACAGGGCGTTAATCCAGTCCCGTCTGGATTATGGGA
This sequence comes from Schistocerca americana, assembly GCF_021461395.2. Taxonomy (NCBI): domain Eukaryota; kingdom Metazoa; phylum Arthropoda; class Insecta; order Orthoptera; family Acrididae; genus Schistocerca; species Schistocerca americana. The sequence goes on along the minus strand of NC_060119.1, from coordinate 155,245,563 downwards.
GCCTGGCTTATGGCTAAGCATTCCCATCTACGTTGCAGGTGCTGGACCCAATCCTCCACAGCGGGATACACATTGCCGCTGGTGCTTTCCGGACCTGCCCAGTGGACAGAATACTTGTGGAGGTGGGTGTCCCTCCACTGCAGTTACAGCACCAACGTTTGCTGGCCGCTTATGCTGCCCATGTTTTCAGCTTGCCCGGGCACCTTAACTATCGTCTATTATTACCACAGTCGCACGTCCATCTTCCAGAACGTCGGCCTAGGGCTGGATGTACGTTCGCGGTCCGCATCCGAGAGCTTCTCTCTGGGCTTGGGGCTTTACCTTTTCTGCCTCCTTTCCGCGCACCTCTGCATACACCCCCATCGTGTGTGCCTCGCCCTCGTCTTCAGCTGGAATTGGCACAAGGCCTGAAGGACTGTCCCTCCGAAGGCCTTCCGCCGCCGCTTTCTTTCCATCTTTGCAACGTATCAGGGCTCTGGCATTGTTTACACTGAAGGATCGATGGTTGCTTATCGTGTCAGTTATGTGCTAACTCTAGGGGACCATTCCGAACAACGTTCATTGCCAGCTGGTTGCAGCGTTTACACTGCTGAGCTGGTCGCCATTTTTCGTACCCTAGTGTATATCCGCTCCTGCTCAGGTGAGTCCTTCGTGATCTGTAGCAATTCCCTGAGCGGTCTAAGAGCTCTCGACCAGTGTTTCCCTCGTTCTCGTCTGGTGATAGCTATCCAGGAGTCGCTGCATACTCTTGCCCATTGCGGCCGCTCTGTGGTCTTTGTGTGGACCCCAGGCCATGTTGTTAACCACCTGTCGAAAGAGGCCACCAGTACACCACCCCTGGACATAGGCCTCCCGGAGACTGATATGAGGGCAGTATTCCGCCGTAAAGTTATCTCGCTTTGGGACGCTGAATGGCGCGGTCTGAGCACCCCTAACAAACTCTGTGCGGTGAAGGAGAGGACGACTGTGTGGCACTCCTCCTTGCGAGTGTCTCGCAAGGAGTCTGTCGTTCTCTGCAGTCTGCGCATTGGGCACACACGAATGACTCACGGCCACTTATTGCGCCGTGAGAACCCACCTATATGTCGCTGCGGCTTTGTTTTGTCTGTAGTCCACATTTTGTTGGAGTGTCGCCTTTTAGCTGTGCTCAGGCAGACGTATGCGCTGCCTGACACGCTCCCTGCGCTTTTAACAGATAACTCTGCCATGGTGGAGATAGTTTAGCGTTTTATTCAGGCATGGGGCTTTAATCTCTTAATGTAAGTGTTTGCCATTTTGTGTTGACTCTGGCCTATGACCTACGATTTTACTCCGATATTTTGTGTGGTTGGCTTTTCCTTTCTTGTTTCTATGGTCGGCCAACCACTGTCACTCTGTCTGATTTTAATTCGTTTTGCCTGAGCTATGTTTGAGTCTGTCTTGTCCTGTGTCGTCTGTTGTTATCCCGATTATTAGTTTTTATTCTGTGTGGGTGTTTTCAAGTTTTGGAAAAAGGGGTCCGATGACGGCAGCAGTCTGGTCCCTTTAATCCCCCAACCAACCAACCACTGTCGCACTCTGTGTGATTAGAATTCCTTTTGTCTGGTATCAGTCTGCGTCTTTCTTGTCCTATGTCGTCTTTGGTCATGTCCATTGTTCGTTTATTTTTTGTGGGTGTTTGAAGGTTTTGGAGGAAGGGACCGATGACCCTAATAGTCTGGTCCCTTCAATCCCACAAACCAACCAACCAACCCACTCTGCCTGCTGCGCATTGGCCACACCTGGATTACCCACAGTTATTTACTGTGCTGCGAGGACCCATCTTTGTATTGCTGCGGGTCAGGTTTCATAGTGGTCAACATTTTGTTGGCCTATGCGCTTTTAACTGCCCTCAGGCTGACGTTTGTGCTGCCTGATATGCTGCCCGCCCCCCCTCCGGGTTCGGGGGTTAGAATAGGCCCGCGGTATTCCTGCCTGTCGTAAGAGGCGACTAAAAGGAGTCTCACATGTTTCGGCCTTATGTGATGGTCCCCTCTAGGGTTTGACCTCCATCTTTCTAAATTAATCCGAAGAGCGAGCCAATTGGGGAAGGGCGCCTTACATGGTGCACTGTATCCGTCGTGCAATTAGACCTTTAGCCGTCTTTCTCGTCGTTGCAATGGTGTCCCGCTCGTTTTCGATCTCTTGGGCGATTACCACGCTGCCCTCTGCAGTGTTTCTTTTAACTGCGACGACGACCTTGGCCATTTTTGCACCTAAGATCCAGCACGGTTGCCAGTCCATTGTGGTGGGGCCGCCATGTACCCTCTTGGTTGTAGCCCCCTGACAACACAGGGATCGCTCTACTGATGCCTGCGCCGTTAACTCCCCACGTATGCCAAGGAGTAGATGCCCATCACCCTGGGGCATCGGGACTCCCGGCAATGGCCATCCTGCCAGGTGGCCTTTGCTGTGGCTGGGTGGCGCCCGTGGGGAGGGCCCTTGGTCGGAGTAGGTGGCATCAGGGCGGATGACCCGCAATGAAGCGTGGTACATCATCTCTCGCTGGCGGACAGCCGTCAACAGTCTCTAAGCGTTCCAAAGCTCACTTTAAGGCTAATGTGTATGACCCCAAATCGTTCCCCTCCCTGGCCACACCATGGGAGGAACGAAAGGCTGTGACTGAGAGCGAAAGATACTCGCCCCGGTATCTCGTCTGTACAAGACCTGACGGGGACTCGTTTGTGTCTGTGAAGCCTCAGCTCTTTGTCGAACATTTAGAGGACAAGTTCGGGGAGGTGGAGGGCTTGTCCAAGATGCGGTCTGGATCGGTGTTGATAAAAACGGCATCCTCTGCCCAGTCACGGAGGTTGCTCAGTTGTGACAAGTTGGGGGATGTTTCCGTTAGCATCATGCCGCATAAGAGTCTGAACATGGTCCAGGGTATTATATTCCACCGGGATCTTCTTCTGCAGTCCGACGATGAATTACGCGCCAACCTCGAACGACGAGGTGTTCACTTCGTCCCACACGTCCATCGGGGTCCGAGGGATAATCAGGTCGCCACCGGTGCCTTCATCTTGGCCTTTGAGGGTGATGTCTTACCCGAAAAGGTTAAGGTGATGGTTTACCGTTGTGATGTGAAACCATATATCCCTCCTCAGATGCGGTGTTTTAAATGCTGGAGGTTCGGGCACATGTCATTTCGCTGTACTTCCAGCATCACGTGTCGGGATTGCGGACGTCCTTCGCATCCCGATACTCCATGTGCCCCGCCTCCTATCTGTGTTAACTGCGGAGAACACCATTCCCCCTGCTCGCCGGACTGCAGGATATTCCAGAAAGAACGGAAGATAATGGAATATAAGACCTTGGACCGGCTGACCTACCCCGAGGCTAGACGGAAATATGATAGGCTCCATCCTGTGGCAATGCCGTCAACCTACGCCGCTGCTGCAACGACGGTTCTCCCGTCATCACGTATCGGCTCTACGATCGGTCAGCCTCCACCGGCCCCCTTGCTTGTGGGGGCACTCCACACCCTGTTGCTCCTGCTCCATCTTCTCCAGGAGCAACACCCTCCCAACCATCGGGGACATCAGCTCCCCCTTCCCAGCCGGAGAAGCGTAAGACTTCTTCGGCTGCTCTCGCCAGGAAGGGATCCCTTGGGGACCTCCCTTCGCAAGTTCCGACCAGTGGAAAAGCGGACGCCCGCAAGTGGTTGAAACAACCGCCAGTCCCTGGTCGTCGGGCCTCGCGGTCGTCGTCTGTCCCTGAGACTGACCCAGTGAAGCCCATGCAGCCTGAACCGCCGAAGGCACAGCGTGACAAGCAGAAAAAGACGAAAGTCCCCAAGTCCAACGGTATTGCGGTGGCACCGATCCCACCGCTTCCTACAAGCTCTGCCTCTGAGGACGAGGTGGAGATTCTGGCGTCCGCTGAGGACCTCGCTCTTGCCGGTCCCGCGGACGCAATGGATGGCATTTGCACGGATGCTCCATCAGAGCAGCAGTTGACCCAGTGGCGTAATCTGCCTTCCCAGTCCCGTCACGCCTTTCCCAGCCATGGACAACACCATCCTCCAGTGGAACTGCAGCGGTTTCTTCCACCATCTAGCTGAGCTCCGCCAACTTATCAGCCTTCAAACTTTCTTCTGCATTGCTCTCCAGGAAACTTGGTTTCCAGCAATGCGAACCCCCGCCCTCCGTGGCTATCGGGGTTATTATAAGAACCGAGCAGCTTATGAAAGGGTGTCTGGTGGCGTCTGCATATATGTTCTTCACACTCTGCACAGCGAGTCTGTCCCTCTCCAGACGCCTTTAGAGGTGTTCGCTGTACGCGTGTGGACGCCACAGGCTGTTACCGTCTGCAGTCTTTACATTCCACCGGATGGTGATGTCTCGCAGCATGTCCTGGCTGCATTGGTCGCCCAAGTGCCGCCACCTTTCTTGCTATTGGGCGACTTCAACGCCCATAACCCTCTGTGGGGTGGGTCAGTGGCAACAGGTCGAGGCGCCATCGTTGAGCATTTATTGTCGCAGCTCGATCTCTCGCTGTTAAATGATGGTGCCTTCACACACTTCAGTGTGGCGCATGGCACCTACTCCGCCATTGACCTTTCAATCTGTAGCCATAGCCTCTTACCGTCTGTCCAATGGAGTGTGCATGACGACCTGTGTGGTAGTGACCATTTTCCGATCATTTTGTCACTACCACAGCGCCACTCCTCTGGGCGCCCTAGCAGATGGGCTATGAATAAGGCTGACTGGGACTTGTTCTCCTCCACTGCCGCCTTTGAGCCTCTCTCTACGGATGACATTGATGCGGTGGTTCAATCGGTCACCACCGGCATCGTAACTGCCGCCGAATCTGCCATCCCCCATTCCTGTGGGTCCCCTCGGCGGAAGGCTGTGCCTTGGTGGTCGCCTAAGATCGCTGAAGCGATTAAAGATCAAACGGCTGCGTGTGCGGACCCGCCTCCTTATCCGCCAAGGCAAGAAGGAGTGCTGGGAGCGGTATGTTTCCACAATTGGCCTCCATGTCACTCCATCGCAGGTCTGGGCCAAGATTCGACGCGTCTACGGCTATCGGCCATCTGTCAGCGTCCCTGCGCTCTCACTGAATGGAGCAGTTTGTACTGACTCCGACGTCATTGCAAATCGCTTAGCAGAGCATTTTGCTATGAGTTCCGCTTCTGCGAATTACCCCCAGGCCTTCCGCTCCATTAAAGAGCGGCTGGATCGTCGGAGCCTTTCGTTTCACACCAACCACCCAGAATCTTACAATGCTCCATTTAGTGAGTGGGAATTTCGCAGTGCCCTCGCTGCTTGCCCTGATACCGCTCCTGGGCCAGATGGCATCCACTGTTAGATGCTGAAACACCTTTCAGTGGACTGCCAGCGGCGCCTTCTCGATCTTTACAACCGTCTTTGGGTCGAGGGGGAGTTTCCGTCGCAATGGCGGGAAGGCATTGTCATCCCCGTTTTGAAACCTGGAAAGACCCCTCTGGAGGTGGACAGCTACCATCCCATTAGCCTCACCAACGTTCTTTGTAAGTTGCTTGAACGGATGGTGAGCCGGCGCTTGCATTGGGTACTGGAGTCTCGGGGCCTTCTGGCTCCGTCTCAGGGTGGGTTCCGTAAAGGCCGCTCCGCCACCGACAATCTGGTGAGCCTGGAGTTGGCCATCCATACTGCTTTTGCCCGCCGTCAGCACCTGGTCGCTGTCTTTTTCGACATGCGGAAGGCGTACGATACGACGTGGCGTCATCACATTCTTTCTACGCTTCATGGATGGGGTCTTCGGGGTCCTCTGCCGATTTTTATCCGCAATTTTCTGTCGTGTCGTACCTTCCGCGTGCAAGTCGCGGCCTCGTATAGTTCCTCCCACGTCCAGGAGAATGGTGTGCCACAGGGTTCCGTTTTAAGTGTCTGTCTGTTTTTAATAGCCATTAACGGACTTGCTGCGGCCGTGGGACGCTCTGTCTCCGCTTCCCTGTATGCTGACGACTTCTGCCTTTACTACAGCTCTACTGGCATTGCAGCTGTTGAACGTCAGCTACAGGGCGCTATCCGTAGGGCGCAGTCTTGGGCTGTAGCGCATGGGTTTCAGTTTTCGGCAGCCAAGACCTGCGTTATGCATTTCTGCCGGCGACGTACTGTCCACCCGGAGCCGCAGCTTTCTCTTAACGGCGAACTTCTTTCGGTGGTGAAATCACACAGGTTTTTGGGGGTGGTTTTCGATGCCCGGTTGACTTGGCTGCCTCATATCCGGCAGCTCAAACAGAAGTGTTGGCGGCATCTCAATGCACTGCGATGTTTGAGCCACACCCGCTGGGGAGCCGATCGCTCTACCCTGTTACGGCTCTACCAGGCGTTAATCCAGTCCTGTCTGGATTATGGGTGCCTGGCATATGGCTTAGCATCCCCGTCTGCGTTGCGGGTGCTGGACCCAATTCTCCACAGCGGGATACGCCTTGCCACTGGTGCTTTCCGCACCAGCCCTGTGGACAGCTTACTCGTGGATGCAGGTGTCCCTCCACTGCGGTTCCGACGCCAACGTTTGCTGGCCGCTTATGCTGCCCATGTTCTAAGCCCACCCGGGCATCCTAACTATCGTCTCCTGTTCCCGCAGTCAGTCGTCCATCTGCCGGAACGTCGGCCCCGGTCGGGTTGTCCGATCGCCATACGCGTCAAGGAGCTTCTCTGCGGGCTTGGGTTTTTCCCTGTTTCGCCTCCTCTCCAGGCGCCTCTGCGTACACCCCCGTGGTGTGTTCCTCGCCCTTGCCTTCGGCTCGACTTGGCACAGGGCTCGAGGGACTCGGTCCCTCCAGAGGCCTTCCGCCGCCGCATTTATTCCATCCTGGCCACGTATCAGGGCTCTGGCATTGTTTACACCGACGGTTCGATGGTTGCTGGTCGAGTCGGTTATGCGCTCACTCTAGGGGACCATTCCGAACAACGTTCCTTGCCGGCTGGCTGCAGCGTTTACACTGCTGAGCTAGTCGCCATCTTTCGAGCCCTAGAGTATATCCGCTCCTGCTCAGGTGAGTCCTTCGTTATCTGTAGCGATTCCCTGAGCAGTTAACGAGCACTCGACCAGTGTTTTCCTCGTTCCCGTCTGGTGATGGCTATCCATGAGTCCCTGCATACTCTTGCGCGTTGCGGCCGCTCTATGGTCTTTGTGTGGACCCACGGTCATGTCGATATCCCGTGCAATGAACATGTTGACCGCCTGGCGAAAGAGGCCACGTGTAAACCATCTCTGGATGTTGGCATCCCAAGACTGATTTGCGGGCAGTCCTCCGCCGAAAAGTTATTGCACTTTGGGACGCTGAATGGCGCGATCGGATTACACCCAATAAACTCCGTGCCATTAAGGAGACGACGACTGTGTGGCGGTCATCCATCCGAGCCAACCGCAGGGACTCCGTCGTCCTTTGTCGGCTCCGCATTGGCCACTTCTGGCTATCTCACAGTTATTTACTGCGCCGGGAGGACCCTCCTGTTTGTCGCTGCGGGGCCGCTTTGACAGTGGCTCACATTCTGTTGGCCTGCCCCCTTTTAGCTGTGGTCAGGCAGACATTTGCGCTGCCTGATACGCTCCCTGCCCTTTTAACAGACGACTCCACTATGGCTGACTTAGTTTTACGTTTTATTCGGGCAGGGGAATTTTATCATTTAATTTGAGTGTTTCTGTTTATTTTATTGTTTTATGTTGATTCTGGCCTTTGGCCTATGATTTTCAACTGATTTTTTTTAATGTGTTTCTAAGTGGTTGGCTTTTCCTTTTTTATTTCTATGGTCGGCCAACCACCATCACACTCTGTGTGGTTTTAGTTCGTTTTGTCTTGTCTTTGACTCGGTTTCTCTTGTTCTGTATCGTCTGTGATCTCTTCTGTTCCTCGTTATTATTCTCTGTGGGTGTTCTTTGTCTTTGGAAAAAGGGACCGATGACCATAGCAGTCTCGTCCCTTTAAACCCCCAAACCAACCAACCAACCTGGGGTATCGGGACTCCCGGCAACGGCCATCCTGCCAGGTGGCCTTTGCTGTGGCTGGGTGGCGCCCGTGGGGAGGGCCCTTGGTCGGAGTAGGTGGCATCAGGGCGGATGACCCGCAATGAAGCGTGGTACATCATCTCTCGCTGGTGGCCAGCCGCCAGCAGTCTCTAAGCGTTCTCGGGCTCAGTTTAATGCTCAGAAGTACGACCCGAAAACGTTCCCCTCCCTGGCCACGCCGTGGGAAGAGCGTAAGTCTCAGGATGGAGGTAACAGTTATTCGCCCCGATTTTTAGTTTGTACGAGAGCTGATGGGGAGTCTTTTCTCTCCACAAAGCCTCAGTTCTTCGTCGAGCATTTAGAGGACAAGTTTGCGGAGGTGGAGGGCTTGTCTAAAATGCGCTCTGGGTCTGTACTGATACAAACGGCATCCTCCGCCCAGTCACGCAGGTTACTTGATTGTGACAAGTTGGGGGATGTTAACGTTACTATTACACCACATAAGAGTTTAAATATGGTCCAGGGTGTTATTTTCCATAGGGACCTCCTTTTGCAGTCTGATGACGAGCTGCGCGCCAACTTAGAACGTAGAGGTGTTCATTTCGTCCGGCGCGTTCATCGGGGTCCGAGGGACAATCAGGTTGCTACCGGTGCCTTCATCTTGGCCTTCGAGGGTGATACGTTACCGGAAAAGGTCAAGGTGATGGTCAACCGATGTGACGTCAAACCCTATATCCCTCCCCCGATGCGGTGCTTCAAGTGCTGGAAGTTCGGCCATATGTCTTCCCGCTGCACTTCCAGCCTCACATGTCGAGATTGCGGACGCCCATCTCATCCCGATACTCCATGTGCCCCGCCTCCCATCTGTGTCAACTGTGGGGAGCACTATTCACCTTGTTCGCCTGACTGCAAAGTCTTTCAGAAAGAGCGCAAAATCATGGAATATAAGACCCTGGACCGGCTGACATATACTGAGGCCAAAAGGAAATATGACAGACTCCATCCTGTGAGAATGACATCTTCTTATGCAGCTGCTACAACACCTGTGCTAGCCCCATCAGTTTCGAGACTTCCAGCCAGCTCGATAAGCAGTAAGACTCCTCCTGCCCCCTTGCCCGTGGGGGGCTCTACCCCACCGGTTGCTCCTGCACCACCTACCTCAGGAGCAACCTCCTGCCACCCGTCGTGGACGTCCGTCCCCGTTTATCATCCGGAGAAGCGTCTAACTTCTTCAGCTACTCTCGCCCGTAAGAGTTCCCTTGGGACCCTCCCTTCCCAGGGTTCCACCAGCAGGAAGGATGACGGCCGCCAGTGGCATAAGTCCTCACCAGCGGCCGGGCGTAGGGCTTCACGATCCTCCTCTGTCCCGGAGACTGAGTCAGTGAAGCCTTCCCAGCCGGTGAAACCCAAGGTTCAGCGAGAGAAAACCAAGAAAAAGACCTCTAAGGCCAAAGAACTTGCGGTGGCACCAACCCCACCGCACCTTTCGCGCTCTGCGTCTGAGGATGAAGTCGAGATTCTAGCGTCCGCTGAGGACCTTGATCTCACTGGTCCCTCAGACGCCATGGATGCCTCTCGTACGGGTACTGAATCGGTGGCAGTGATTGAACAAGCGGCGTAAATTGCCTTCCCAGTCCTTTCACGCCTTTCTCAGCCATGGACAATATCATCCTCTAGTGGAACTGCGGCGGTTTTTTCTACCATCTAGCTGAGCTCCGCCAACTTATCAGCCTTCGCCCTTTCTTCTGCATTGCTCTCCAGGAAACTTGGTTTCCAGCAATGCGAACCCCCGCCCTCCGTGGCTATCGGGGTTATTTTAAGAACCGGGCTGCTTATGAAAGGGTGTCTGGTGGCGTCTGCATATATGTCCTTCACACTCTGCACAGCGAGTCTGTCCCTCTCCAGACGCCTTTAGAGGCTGTCGCTGTACGCGTGTGGACGCCACAGGCTGTTACCGTCTGCAGTCTTTACATTCCACCGGATGGTGATGTCTCGCAGCATGTCCTGGCTGCACTGGTCGCCCAATTGCCGCCACCTTTCTTGCTATTGGGCGACTTCAACGCCCATAACCCTCTGTGGGGTGGGTCAGTGGCAACAGGTCGAGGCGCCATCGTTGAGCATTTATTGTCGCAGCTCGATCTCTCGCTGTTAAATGATGGTGCCTTCACACACTTCAGTGTGGCGCATGGCACCTACTCCGCCATTGACCTTTCCATCTGTAGCCATGGCCTCTTACCGTCTGTCCAATGGAGTGTGCATGACGACCTGTGTGGTAGTGACCACTTTCCGCTCTTTTTGTCACTACCACAGCGTCACTCTTCTCATAGCCCTAGCAGATGGGCTATGAATAAGGCTGACTGGGATTTGTTCTCCTCCACTGCCTCTTTTGAGCCTCTCTCTACTGATGACATTGATGCGGTGGTTCAATCGGTCACCACCGGTATCGTTACCGCCGCCGCATCTGAAATTCCCCGCTCTTCTGGGTCCCCTCGGCTAAAGGCTGTGCCTTGGTGGTGGCCTGAGATCGCTGAAGCGATTAAAGAACGCCGGCGGGCGTTCCAGCGTCACAAGCGACATCCCTCCTTAGCCCACCTTATCGCCTTCAAACGGCTGCGTGTGCGGGCCCGCCTCCTCATCCGCCAAGGCAAGAAGGAGTGCTGGGAGCGGTATGTGTCCACCATTGGTCTCCATGTCACTCCCTCGCAGGTCTGGGCCAAGATTCGACGCGTCTACGGCTATCGGACCCCTGCCAGCGTCCCTGCGCTCTCACTGAATGGAGCCGTTTGTACTGACTCCGACGTCATTGCAAATCGCTTAGCCGAGCATTTTGCTATGAGTTCCGCTTCTGCGAATTACTCCCAGGCCTTCCGCTCCATTACAGAGCGGCTGGAACGTCGGAGCCTTTCGTTTCGCACCAACCACCCGGAATCTTACAAAGCTCCTTACAGTGAGTGGGAATTTTGCAGTGGCCTCGCTGCTTGCCCTGATACCGCTCCTGGGCCAGATGGCATCCACTGTCAGATGCTGAAACACCTTTCAGTGGACTGCCAGCGGCGCCTTCTCGATCTTTACAACCGTCTTTGGGTCGAGGGGGAGTTTCCGTCGCAATGGCGGGAAGGCATTGTCATCCCCGTTTTGAAACCTGGAAAGACCCCTCTGGAGGTGGACAGCTACCATCCCATTAGCCTCACCAACGTTCTTTGTAAGTTGCTAGAACGGATGGTGAGCCGGCGCTTGCATTGGGTACTGGAGTCTCGGGGCCTTCTGGCTCCGTCTCAGGGTGGGTTCCGTAAAGGCCGCTCCACCACCGACAATCTGGTGAGCCTGGAGTCGGCCATCCGTACTGCTTTTGCCCGCCGTCAGCACCTGGTCGCTGTCTTTTTCGACATGCGGAAGGCGTACGATACAATGTGGCGTCATCACATTCTTTCTACGCTTCATGGATGGGGTCTTTGGGGTCCTCTGCCGATTTTTATCCGTAATTTTCTGTCGTGTCGTACCTTCCGCGTGCAAGTCGCGGCCTCGTATAGTTCCTCCCACGTCCAGGAGAACGGTGTGCCACAGGGCTCTGTTTTAAGTGTCTGTCTGTTTTTAATAGCCATTAACGGGCTTGCTGCGGCCGTGGGAAATTCTGTCTCCGCTTCCCTGTATGCTGACGACTTCTGCCTTTCCTACAGCTCTACTGGCATTGCAGCTGTTGAACGTCAGCTACAGGACGCTATCCGTAAGGCGCAGTCTTGGGCTGTAGCGCATGGGTTTCAGTTTTCGGCAGCCAAGACCCGCGTTATGCATTTCTGCCGGCGCCGAACAGTCCATCCTGACCCGCGGCTTTATCTTGCCGACGAACTCCTTGCTGTGGTGGAGACCCACAGGTTTTTGGGGGTGGTTTTCGATGCCCGGTTGACTTGGCTGCCTCATATCCGGCAGATTAAACAGACGTGTTGGCGGCATCTAAACGCTCTGAGATGCTTGAGCCACACCCGCTGGGGCGCCGAACGCTCTACCCTGTTGCGGCTCTACCAGGCGTTAATCCAGTCCCGTCTGGATTATGGGAGCCTGGCTTATGGCTCAGCATCCCCATTTGCGTTACGGGTGCTGGACCCAATTCTCCACAGCAGGATACGCCTTGCCACTGGTGCTTTCCGCACCAGCCCTGTGGACAGCGTACTAGTGGAGGCAGGTGTACCTCCACTGCGGGTACGACGCCAACAATTACTGGCTGCTTATGCTGCCCATGTTTTTAGTTTGCCCGGGCATCCAAATTACCGTGTCCTGTTCCCGCAGTCGGTCGTCCATCTGCCGGACCGTCGGCTCCGGTCGGGTTGTCCGATCGCTGTACGCGTCAAGGAGCTTCTCTGCGGGCTTGGGTTTTTCCCTGTTCCGCCTCCTTTCCAGGCGCCTCTGCGTACACCCCTGTGGTGTGTTCCTCGCCCTTGCCTTCGGCTCGACTTGGCACAGGGCTCGAAGGACTCGGTCCCTCCAGAGGCCTTCCGCCGCCGCTTTTATTCCAGCCTTGCCACGTATCAGGGCTCTGGAATTGTTTACACCGACGGTTCGATGGTTGCTGGTCGTGTCGGGTATGCGCTAACTCTAGGGGACCATTCCGAACAATGGTCCTTGGCAGCTGGCTGCAGCGTTTACACTGCTGAGCTAGTCGCCATCTTTCGAGCCCTAGAGTATATCCGCTCCTGCTCAGGTGAGTCCTTCGTGATCTGTAGCGATTCCCTGAGCGGTTTACGAGCTCTCGACCAGTGTTTTCCTCGTTCTCGTCTGGTGATGGCTATCCATGAGTCCCTGCATACTCTTGCGCGTTGCGGCCGCTCTATGGTCTTTGTGTGGACCCCCGGTCATGTCGGTATCCCGGGCAATGAACATGTTGACCGCCTGGCGAAAGAGGCCACGTGTAAACCATCTCTGGATGTTGTCCTCCCAGAGACTGATTTGCGGGCAGTCCTCCGCCGAAAAGTTTTTGTGCTTTGGGACGCTGAATGGCGCGATCGGATTACACCCAATAAACTCCGTGCCATTAAGGAGACGACGACTGTGTGGCAGTCATCCATGCGAGCCAACCGCAGGGACTCCGCATTGGCCACTCCCGGCTAACACACAGTTATTTACTGCGCCGGGAGGACCCTCCTGTATGTCGCTGCGGGGCGGCTTTGACGGTGGCCCACATTCTGTTGGCCTGCCCCCTTTTAGCTGTGGTCAGGCAGACATTTGCGCTGCCTGACACGCTCCCTGCCCTTTTGACAGACGACTCCACTATGGCTGACTTAGTTTTACATTTTATTCGGGCAGGGGGATTTTATCGTTTAATCTGAGTGTTTCTGTTTTATTTTATTGTTTTGTGTTGATTCTGGCCTTTGGCCTATGATTTTCAACTGATTTTTTTTTAATGTGTTTCTAAGTGGTTGGCTTTTCCTATTTTATTTCTATGGTCGGCCAACCACCATCACACTCTGTGTGGTTTTAGTTCGCTTTGTCTTGTCTTTGTCTCAGTTTCTCTTGTTCTGTATCGTCTGTGATCTCTTCTGTTCCTCGTTTTTATTCTCTGTGGGTGTTCTTTGCCTTTGGAAAAAGGGACCGATGACCATAGCAGTCTGGTCCCTTTAATCCCCGAAACCAACCAACCAACTATGCTGCCTGCAATCTTAACAGATAATGCTGCCATGGCAGGCCTCGTTTTGCGCTTTATCTGGTCAGTGAACTTTTATCACTCAATCTAAGGGATCTTATTCTTATGTTCGTTCCGTCCAGCCTTTGGCCTACTGTTTTAGATTGGTGTTCTTAGTGTGTCTCTTGGTGGTTGGAATTTCCTTTTAATTTCCATGGTAGGGCAATCACTGTAATACTCTGTGCTTTATTTTCTAGTTTTCTAGTCTTTGTTTTTCTGGTTCTGTGTTGTCCCTTGTTATCTCAATTGCTTGTTTTTCTTAATTCCTTCTAGGATTTTATGGCCGTGGAACAAGAGACCGTTGGTCTTTGTAGTATTGCCCCTTCAACCCCTACAAACGAACCAACTTACTAACCATCCTATACTAGATATTTACAAAACAGTATTTCCAAAAACCTACATCCTACTCTATATTGGCATCTGTATGTTCTACTAGTTCAGTAGTGTGACTGACACCCGACAATGTCACTTAATATACGCAAGTACTACACTGTAAACGACAAACTACTGACAACCACACTACTTGTACCCAGAATCTTTGTGGAGTAACATATCGACTATTAATGACATTTGCCTGAAAAGCATTTAGAGTTGAAGTATGACTTATCGAATTAAGAGAACTCGCATCATTCTCATCGACTACCAAAACTATGTTGGTGACGTTGCATCACTTTCCAACTGTACATCACACACAAGTCGCGTAGCCCCATTTGCGACATCAGCGCACTCTGGATAATTCTTTCCGCTAATCATATTAATGTATTATTATTGGCACTAATTTCAACAACAAAATTATCTCAAGATGTACTTGCCATTACTTCACAGCGCCTTTTCGGTTATTTTCTAACTACACTATGTACTTGATTCATTTGCCTTCGTCAAGATAAATTAACAACCTCCGATTTTCTCGTATTGTCAACGGTGTGTGCAATTCACTACATGCGATGTTTTGAATGCTCCCTGGTCTTTCAGATTCACTGCTACAAGCAATATTCCTTGTGAGACAGGTAAACGCTATCTTATCGAGAGTGTCTACTTGTACTTCCTACGTTACTAAACTTAGCTTTAGACGTTTAATGAATTAAGTGTGCGTAAACGTTCAACATTACATTTATAATATCAGGTATTTTTCTACAGAACACAATCAGAACTAGCTAATGAGTCTCATTTAAAAATTAATGACCAGCTGCATACCATTCATAGTTCTAACGTCATTTTCAGTGTATTTAATAATTCTGCTTTGTAAGCAGTATTTAATTGTGTGGTTAATGAGACCACACAAGTCAGGTCATTTGAGTACATGGAAATTTGTTTGAGAGCACTTGATTATGACATGGTTATGCTTTCATTCTTATTATGACGTACATAGGACAGTGATAGTGAAGAAGGAATCTGCAGTTATTAATTTCAACACTGTGATGTACAGATGGTAGCAGAGCCAGGATGGAGAAGTTGTAGGCACTTTTATTTGGTCCAAGCCTTGTTGACACAAATTTATTATTTAACAATAATTGGTTATACATCCAAGTCAATACAATTAACAGTTTAAAAGGAAATTTAACAATTATTTTCTTTTTTTGAAACATTCTCTAGAACAACATGCAGCCCTACTCTGAAACGTTACATAAAGGTACTATTAGTAAAAGGTATATTATATCGTACAATAGTGCAACAAATACAAATATTAACAACTACACCAGAAAAATATTGAACTTGTGATTTGTACTACATGTAAATCAAAGCTTAAAAAAATCCAACTTGGGAAGAGTGCAACAAATTCCCTACTCCCTACTGCCTGCTGAAAAAAGTGGCTATGACAATCTTTTTATTCCTGATTTCCTTCAAGCTTAGGTAAACCCCCACACAAATGTCAATGCAATGTCACGTAACATCAGTTCACCTTCCGTGACATACACAAAATTTCTAAATTCTTTTATATCAGGTAGGTAAGCTACAAGACAGAAATAACATTAACGACTGGTGACATGAGTAAACACTGTTAAGTTTTCAATTTCACGACGGTTCTGTTATATAGCAAATTTTCATTTAAATACTCCCCCCCCCCCCCCCATGTGTTCCAAAGTCAGTTCATTTGGTCTCGAGAAGAAACACAACTAAATACACAAATATGGCAATATCAAGAAATAGATGGGTTTATCCCAAGCAATGTGAGTAGAATTAGGAAATTTGCAATTTAAACACACCTATTTTAACAAAGTCTAATGTAATAATAATTTGCACAGAAGTTTCATAAAATGATCGATGAAAGTGGATACCGTGCCATACACTATGAAACAAATTAAGAATTATTCACAGTAGATACCTGGCATATGATGATATTCTCTGAAGTATTTCAAATCACAAAATGTAGACTAAAAGTACCAACCCCATGATAAGGTATTGATCATGAAATATAATAAAAGTATATGAAAATTTCGGCCTTAGCCAAGTGGCGAGAAACACACAAATGCAGATTCCTGTTACACTCGAGTGCTAGGCCCAACAAACAGCTGGTCATTGAGAAACACGCTAAGCAAACGAGCATTCCGTCCTCCCGACATGCTCCCAAACGGCCAGTCATAGCAGTCCATAATCGGCAGGCACCAGTCGACTCCCCGCCGCTTCCGTCCTGTCGTCATATATACCGACCGAGCCGTCCTCCCCCCAAAACTGCTGCTTCGCGCACCAACGCCAACAGCGATCAGCGATCACGCCCCCTATCGCTGCGGCGAAAACAAGTGAAATAATTTCGCAGGTGAATCAAAAATGCTGAGCCGTGACGCGACTCAACCATGATTATAGATTTAATTTGTTTTAATCAACACACAACGCTTTAAAAGTTACAAGACAGTATAAAAGTGCAAATATCTTTCAAAACCAGTTCAGGTACATTAGGACTGTTGTCAGTGATTCCCACAGTGGCTGTTGGTTCATCATTCTACACTTCATCAACTTCGCAATTGTTTTGCTTTAATGACTCTTACCCCAATGAGTTCACCATGTTTACAGGAGATCAGGTTTTGGGCAAGTTGGACACAATGGTGTACACTATGTAGCAGGCTACGTCAGTCAAGCAACAATGATGTATGTCAAAACACACACACACACACACACACACACACACACACACACACACACACACACACACACACACACACACACACACACAGCCACAGCCACAAGCTAGTTTGTGTTTCTGACCAGCACCTGTTCTGTACAAGCTCGTCTGTGTTTGTGCAGCATCTTTCCTTAAAGCTGAAAGCAGAACATGCCTCACAGATCTATCAGGACATCATTGAAGGCAGGCCAAGTGTCCATCTCATTCAAACGCATCTCTTCAGTTGCGGAATATAGCGAGTGATCCTATTCTTCCGCTGATGTAGCTTGCAACAGTGTGGATACCTTTATAGCCCACACACATATGTGCTTGTCGTAAGTCTTCAGTAGTCAGTTCATTCACACATGTCCTGGCTTTCAGTCATTAGATTCCACTCACACACCTCCAAATTTTCAGTGGTGAGAACTCATTCACACACATCATGATCTTCAGTAATCGGATCCCATTCACACAAATCCTGATCTTCAGTCATCTGATACCATTCACTCACATCCTGATCTTCAGTCAACATGGCCAGTTCATCGAGGTCTTCGTCATGTTAGACGGTAGCTGGACTGCAACGTGCTTCAGTATGGGATAGGGTAATGCCCACTACAGTTGCCGGTTCAAGGGAGATCGGATATTTCAGAGCCTTGCCGCAGCTTTCGCCACCGCCCTCTTTGCGTTCTTTCCGCCCTGCGGGTTTGGGGGTAAGAATAGGCCCGTGGTATTCCTGCCTGTCGTAAGAGGCGACTAAAAGGAGTCTCAAACGTTTCGGCTTTATGTGATGGTCCCCTCTTGGGTTTGACCTACATCTTTCTAAATTCTTCCGAAGAGGGAGCCAATTGGGGAAGGGCGCCTTACTTGGTGCGTTGTGTCCATTTTGCGTAGAGAACTTCCGCCAGCTTATTCATTGTAGCATTGCCGTCCTGCCCGCTCTCCATCTCTTGGGCATGGATACGTTCCTACGTGCACTTTCCACCTTGCGATGCCACCTTCTGCACTGCCGGCGACCATGGACCACATGTCACCTAACATACAGCTCGGTAGCCAGTCCGTTATGGTGGGGCTGCCATATACCCTGTTGGTTGTAGCCTCCTGACAACACAGGGATCGCTCTACTGATGCCTGTGCTGTTAACTCCCCACGTATGCCAAAGAGTAGATGCCTGTCCCCCTGGGGCATCAGAACTCCCGGCAATGGCCATCCTGCCAGGTGGCCTTTGCTGTGGCTGGGTAGCGCCCGTGGGGAGCGCCCTTGGTCAGAGTAGGTGGCATCAGGGCGGATGACCCGCAGTGAAGCATGGTACATCATCTCTCGCTGGCGACAAGCCGTCAGCAGTCTCTAAGCGTTGCAAAGCTCACTTTAAGACTAATCTGTATGACCCCAAATCGTTCGCCCCCCTGGCCACACCATGGGAGGAACGAAAGGCTATGACTGATAGTGAAAGGTATTCGCCCAGGTATCTCGTCTGCACCAGAGCTGACGGAAAATCCTTTGTCTCTCTGAAGCCTCAGTTCTTTGTAGAACATTTAGAGGACACGTTCAGGGAGGTGGAGAGCTTGCCCAAAATGAGGTCAGGGTCAGTCTTAATAAAAACAGCATCCTCTTCCCAGTCACAAGCCTTGCTCACTTGCACGAAGCTGGAGGACGTTTCTGTTACTATCAACCCGCATAAAAGCTTAAATATGGTACAGGTTATTATTTTTCACAGAGATCATCTTTTACAGTCCGATGACAAGCTGCGCTCCAACTTAGAGCGACGAGGTATCCATTACGTCCAGCGCGTCCACCGGGGTCGGAGGGATCACATAGTTGCCACCGGTGCCTTCATCTTGGCCTTAGAGGGTGACACGTTACCTGAGAAGGTCAAGGTGATGGTACACCCATTGTGATGTCAATCCATATATTCCTCCCAAGATGTGGTGCTTCAAATGTTGGAAGTTCCGCCATATGTCTTCTTGCTGTGCTTCCAGCCTCTTACGTCGCGATTGTGGTCGACCATCCCATCCTGATACTCCATGTGCCCCGCCTCCCATCTGTGTCAACTGCGGGGAGCACTTTCCCCCTTGCTTGCTGTACTGTAAGGTCCTCCAGAAGGAGCGGAAAAAAATGGAATACAAGACCCTGGATAGGCTGACCTACACGGAGGCTAAGTGTAAGTTTGAACGACAGCATCCAGTAAGAACGACGTCCACTTACGCCGCCACTGTCGCTCCTGTTGCAGTTCCCATAACTGCCACACACACCGTTAGCTCTGAGCCAGAGAACGACACCTGCCCCCTTGATGGTGGCGGCACTTCACTCCCTGCTCCATCTACTTCAGGAGCAACGCCCCCCTTCCCCAACCATTGGGGACATCAGTTCCCCCTTCCTAGCCGGAGGAGCATAAGACTTCATCGGCTCCTCTCGCCAGGAAGGGGCCATTGGGGACGTCCCTCCTCAAGTTCCGGCCAGCACAAAAGCAGACACCCGCAAGTGGCTCAAACAACCACTGGTCCCTGGTAGTAGGGCCTCACGGTCGTCGTCTGTCCCTGAGACTGGCCCTGTGAAGCCCTCCCAGCCTAAACCACTGATGGAGATAAGCTCAAAAAGAAAAAGGTCCCCAAGAATCCCAACATTGCGCTGGCACCCGTCCCACCGCTTCCTACAAGCTCAGCGTCTGAGGACGATGTCGAGATTCTGGCGTCTGCTGAAGACCTGGATCACGCCGGTCCATCACCGCCATGGATGTCACTCACGCGGGTACTGAATTGGTGTCAATGAGTGAACAAGCGGCATAAATTGCCTTCCCAGTCCCTTCACGCCTTTCTCAGCTGTAGACAATATCATCCTCCATTGGAACTGCAGCGGTTTCTTCCAACTTCTGGCTGAGCTCCGGCAACATACCAGCATTCACCCTTTCCTCTGCATTGCTCTTCAGGAAACTTGGATTCCCGCAATGCGAACCTCCGCCCTCTGTGACTATCGGGGTTATTATGAGAACCGGGAAGCTTATCAGAGGGTGTCTGGTGGCGTCTGCATATATGTCCTTAACTCTCTTCACAGCGAGTCTGTCACTCTACAAACACATTTAGAGACTGTCGCTGTTTGGGTGTGGACGCCACAGGCTGTTACCGTCTGCAGCCTTCACCTTCCACTGGATGGTGACGTTACGTAGCATATCCAGGCTGCGCTGATAGCATAATTGCCACCACCTTTCTTATTACTGGGGACTTAAATGCCCATAACCCTCTGTGGGGTGGGTCAGAGGCAACAGGTTGAGGCGCCACCGTTGAGCATTAATTGGCGCTGCTCGATCTTTCTATTTTAAATGATAGTGCCTTCACACACTGCAGTGTGGCCCCCCCAGGGGGTCCACAACTCTTTTGTGGACACGTGCGTAGCGAGCACGGGACCCCGAGCTAATGTGGCCCTCCTTCATTTCCGGGCTGCATACCTTCCCTTCCCTTTCCGCATCCCTCCCCGTCCCCCATCTTCCGCCCCCCCCCCTCACCTCTGGCTCTTTCCTTCCCTCTCTCCCCCTCTTGGAGTATGGTTTGTGCCTACGTCTGGAGACGGACGCTCGAAACTGTTCCAAATTCCTTGCCTTCTACACTTACAGGTCCTCGTCCTTCCTCTGTCCTTCTCTTTTCCTTCCCTCTTCTCCTTGCCCTTTTCTCCGCTGCGGCGTTTGAGACCCCCTCTTCTTTCCTTTCCCTTTCTCTTTTTTCCTCCCTGTGCGTGTCTGAAGGCCGACCCACGCACTTCCATGTGTAGCCGGTGACGGGGTAACGCGTAATTCCCCGCCCCGGGTAGACAGGTAGGACACGTACGTACCCCCTGGTAACGGCCAGGCCCAGGGAGGGGTGATTACCCGAGCTGATACCTTCCGAAAGTGCCGATTGGTCCCTCCGTCCGTTTGTCAGGAGGTGTGACCTGAGGTGTGAACAATCACCTAAGGCGGGTGTGCCCTCGGTGAGGGCCCCCACAAGGGAGGAGCGCGCCATCGGAGACGCCGGTAATCATGGGGGATTCTTCCGCAATGGTTTCCTCACCTTCCACTATGTCTGCTCACAAACGTAAGTTCACTGAGTCTCAGCCACAGACGGTTCTTCCATCGTTGCCACAGTTCCTTGTTGTTTCTCGGTCTGACGAAGGTTACGACTTTTCCACGGTCAACCCTTTCATTATTCAGAAAGGTGTCGACGCAATTGCGGGTCCTGTAAAATCTTGTTCCAGATTACGGAATGGCACCCTGTTGTTAGAAACACACAGTGCCCTCCAGGCTCAAAAATTGCTGCGTACTTCTCTGCTCCACACCTTCCCTGTCCGGGTGGAACCGCACCGTACCTTAAATTCCTCGCGTGGAGTCGTTTATACACGCTCCCTCGATGGATTGTCTGACGAAGAAATTCAGCACTACCTGTCTGACCAGGGCGTCACGGCTGTTCATCGGGATATGAAAAGGGTTGACTCGAACATCATTCCAACCCGCACTGTCTTCTTGACATTTGACAAAGTTCAACTCCCATCAAAAATCAAAGCAGGCTATGTGATAATTTCCGTTCGCCCTTATGTCCCAAACCCTACGCGTTGCTATCGATGTCAGCGGTTCAATCACACCAGCCAGTCCTGTTCCAATCTGGCCAAATGTGTTACGTGTGGCAAGGATGCCCATGCGGGTGCTTGTCCACCTCCATCCCCTCGCTGCATCAACTGTATGGGTGACCACGCTGCTTCCTCTCGAGACTGCCCCGTTTATAAGGACGAAAAGCTCATCCAGGAAATAAGAGTGAAGGAAAAGGTGTCGACCTTTGCTGCTCGAAAATTATTCGCCAGTCGACAGCCCACCGTGCCTCAGAAAGGAAAATACAGCTCTGTCCTTGCTTCTCCTCGGCCAACAAAGGAGGCGGCCACGCAGACTTGCGACCTCACCTTTAGTACCACGGTCGTCAGATCGGCCAGCGCAAAGATCGCCCGTTCAACCTCACCACTTTCGCCTGCCCACTCAATGGCTCACCCTTCGTCGGGTTCTGCTAAATCTCGAGCCCAAAAGTCAGACGCCAAGTCTTCGAAAAAAGAGCATTCTCGTGAAGAGTTTTTACATACCGCAACTTCACAACCATCGGTTCCTCCTTCATCTAAACATCATACTTCCAAGAAGGCTACGAAGAAACACAGTTCCTCTCCTTCTCCGCCAAGGCATGTCCCATCTACAGCACCACCTGGCGGAAATCGCCCTCGGCCGTCTTCTGTGTCGCCGAGGCGCACTGCTGGTGGCCGGTCAACCGGCCGATCGCTGGTGGCTGGGGCTGCTCCTGACCAACCTATGGAACAGGATCTTCTGCCTTCGGCTGAATGCCATTCCATGCTGTCGGTCGCAAGCTCTGAGCAGTCGTTGAGTTGACAGCACCCTTGGTCACGTTCCTCCATTTCCTGTTCACCCTATGTCTATTATCCACTGGAATATCTGCGGCATTCGAACTAATCGGGATGAATTGTCGATCCTCTTACGATCCTACTCGCCGGTCACCTTCTGTCTTCAGGAAACAAAGCTGCGTCCCCATGACCGCTTTGTTCTCCCTCATTTTCAGTCCGTCCGATATGACCTCCCCTCTGTTGAAGGCACTCCAGCCCATGGAGGACTCATGATTCTGCTCCATGATACTCTCCATTATCATCCACTCCCCTTAATCAGTTCCTTCCAAGCTGTCGCCGTCCGTCTTTCCCTTTCTGGATACATGTTCTCTCTTTGTACAGTATACATTCCATCGTCCACACCAATGGCACGAGCTGATCTCCTTCATCTTCTTGATCAGCTTCCACGCCCCGATTTGCTGGTTGGGGACTTCAATGCCCACCACCCGCTTTGGGGATCTCCGCATCCTTGTCCACGTGGCTCACTATTGCTGGATGTCTTCCACCAAGCGGATCTAGTCTGCCTCAACACTGGGGTCCCCACATTTTTGTCTGCCTCCACGACAAATTTATCTCATTTGGACCTTGTGGTCGGTACTGCTCCGCTAGCTCGGCGCTTCGAATGGTTCGCCCTTGATGATACACACTCGAGTGACCACTTTCCATGTGTTCTTAGACTGCAGCCTCAACTGCCATATATGCGCTCGCGACGCTGGAAGTTTGCCCAAGCCGATTGGACACTTTTTTCGTCTCTAGCGACATTCGATGACCGTCGCTTTCCCAGCGTCGACGATGAGGTCACACATGTTACCGACGTTATTCTCACAGCTGCGGAACGTTCAATACCACGCACCTCCGAATTGCCCCGGCGCCCCCCAGTTCCTTGGTGGAACGAGGCATGCCGTGACGCAATACGTGAGCGGCGACGTGCTCTTCGCATTTTCCGTCACCATCCAACTTTGGCCAACTGTATCCGATATAAGCAGCTCCGTGCGCGATGCCGTCGCGTCATCCACGATAGCAAGAAGGCAAGCTGGAAATTCTTTATTAGCTCATTTAACACCTTCACTCCCTCGTCGGAAGTTTGGAGTCGGCTTCGACGGTTCTCAGGCGCGCCTAGTTTCTCCCCGGTCTCTGGACTCACTGTCGCGCATGATACCTTAGTGGACCCCGTCGCAATTTCTAACTCATTGGGTCAGCACTTTGCTGAGATTTCGAGTTCGTCAAATTACCCGCCAGCGTTTCTCCCGAAGAAACGTGCAGCGGAAGTGCGACATCTTTCTTTCACCTCTCAAAATCGCGAAAGCTACAATACTGTTTTCTCCATGCGGGAACTCCAACATGCCCTCTCTTCTTCTCGCTCCTCCGCCCCAGGACCGGATGGTATCCATGTCCAAATGTTGCTGCATTTATCAACCCATAGTCTGCGTTACCTCCTTCGCCTTTATAATCGAATTTGGACCGACAGTACCTTTCCCAGGCGATGGCGGGAAGCTATTGTCGTTCCCGTTCCGAAACCTGGAAAGGACAAACATCTCCCCTCTAGTTATCGCCCCATTTCTCTCACGAGTAGTGTCTGTAAGGTTTTGGAGCGTATGGTGAATTTCCGTTTAGCTTGGTGGCTGGAATCCCGCAGTCTTTTAACACCAGCCCAATGCGGATTCCGAAGGCATCGTTCTGCAGTTGACCATCTTGTTGCTCTCTCCACTTATATCATGAACAATTTTCTCTGGAAACGCCAAACGGTAGCAATATTTTTTGATCTGGAGAGAGCATATGATACCAGTTGGAGGACAGGCATCCTCCGCGCACTGTTCTCGTGGGGCTTTCGGGGCCGGCTGCCCCTTTTTCTTCGCGAATTTATGGCAGAGCGCACATTTAGGGTGCGGATGAAACTACTCTCTCCCATACTTTCTCCCATGAAAACGGGGTACCCCAGGGCTCCGTGCTGAGTGTTGTACTGTTTGCCATCGCCATTAATCCAATTATGGATTGTCTCCTTCCTGATGTCTCGGGCTCCCTCTTTGTGGACGATTTTGCGATCTACTACAGCTCTCAACGGACCAGCCTTCTTGAAAGACGTCTTCAAGGATGTCTCGATCGCCTCCACTCGTGGAGCATCGAAACCGGCTTCCGTTTCTCACCCAGTAAGACCGTTTGTGTTAATTTTTGGCGACGTAAGGAGTTTCTTCCGCCCTCCTTACATCTAGGTCCTGTCAACCTTCCGTTTTCCGACGTCGCTAAATTCTTGGGACTTATGTTTGACAGAAAACTGTGCTGGTCCTCCCACGTTTCCTATCTTTCGGCTCGCTGTCTGCGTTCCCTTAACACCCTCCGTGTCCTGAATGGTACCTCCTGGGGAGCGGACCGAGTGGCCCTTCTCCGCCTCTATCGCGCCTTAGTGCGCTCGAAATTGGATTATGGAAGCATAGTCTACTCCTCTGCTCGGCCGTCTATTCTTCGGCGTCTCGACTCTATCCACCACCGTGGATTACGTTTAGTGTCTGGAGCTTTTTACACCAGCCCTGTGGAAAGCCTTTATGCTGAGACTGCTGAACCTCCGGTGTCCAATCGGCAGGCAGTCCTTCTAAGTCGTTATGCTAGCCATCTGTCTTCCATGCCTGCTAATCCAGCCCATGACCTTTTTTTCGACGCCTCCTTTGATGTAGCGTATGCGGGCCGCTCCTCCTCCCTACTACCCCCGGGAGTCCGCTTCCGTCAACTGCTCCATTCCCTTTCCTTCCGCTTTCCTAAAACCTTCTTGACAACTTGGGGTACAGCACCGCCTTGGCTCCGTCCCCGGATCGACTTGCTCCGAGACCTATGTCGGTTTCCCAAGGATGGTACCCCTACACTTGTTTACCATCGGGAATTTGCTGCTCTATGTGCACAAATGACGGACGCCACATTTATTTACACCGACGGCTCCAAAACATCGTTAGGTGTAGGGAGTGCCTATATTGTTGGCGACACCCCAAATCACTTTCGGCTTCCCGACCAGTGTTCGGTTTATACTGCGGAGCTTTACGCTGTTCTCCAGGCTGTCCACTACATCCGCCGCCATCAGCGGATACAGTACGTAATCTGCTCAGATTCTCTCAGCTCTCTCCTAAGTCTCCAAGCTCTTTACCCTGTGCACCCTCTGGTCTACCGGATTCAGGACTGTCTGCGCTTGCTCCACCTGGGGGGCGTCTCGGTGGCGTTCCTCTGGCTCCCGGGACACGCTGGTATCTGTGGGAATGAGGCGGCCGATATAGCGGCCAAGGCTGCAGTCTCTCTTCCTCGGGCAGCTATTCAGTCGCTTCCCATTACCGATCTACGGAGCGGTTTATGTCGCCAAGTTGCTCATTTATGGCATGCGCATTGGTCAACACTTCCCCATAATAAATTGCGGGAAGTGAAAGCCCTTCCTTGCGCTTGGACCTCTTCCTCCCGAACGCGTCGTCGGGAGGAGGTAATTTTAGCTAGACTCCGGATAGGGCACTGTCTTTTTAGCCATCGACATCTTTTAAGCGGTGATCCTCCCCCACTGCTCTCAGCTGTGGACGGTCAGACACCTTTTAATTGAATGCCCCTGTTTTAATCCGTTACGCTCCCGTCTACAGCTATCGCCTGATCTATCGTCGATTTTAGCAGATGACACGCGCTCAGCCGACCGCGTTCTCCAGTTTATTAGTGACAGTGAAATGACGTCAGTCTTTTGAAGCTTTTTTGGGGACAACCAACCCCTTACTATAGTGGATTTTTAAGCATTCCTTCTGCCTTTAGTTACTCAAATTTTATGACTTTGTTCCCATTGCTGCTGGTTTTAAAATTCGTTTTTTTCCTGTTTCCTACGTCACGGGCTGGGCGCTAATGACCATAGACGTTTTGCGCCCTAAAACCACAAAAAAAAAAAGAGAGACGGGTGAATTTTGCTGCGTCTATTCTTATCTTCTAGGTTGAATCTGCTACAGCTCAATGTTCTGCTTCATGGATTTTTCAAGTAACGTGCAAAAGAACTTATAATTTGATGTGCGGCGGACCGCCGATACTGGGTACACGGTGAAGGTACGTTGTCAAAGACGCGACGCACACTAGCGACTGCGACGGGTCGCTACGTGACGTCAGAAGTTGCCTACTGGCGCATGCGCAGTTAGAATTTTGGATGCGACGCGCGACTGTTGCGGCAGCTGCCGCAGCACTGCACCAGTGAGCAGTGTTACCACGGGAGTCGGGCGACACAAAGACGTACGGCTGCCAGAAAGATGTCGAGCCAGTCAAGGAAAACTGAAATCAGCCACTCAAAGGATGTGAAGCTCTGTGAGCCGGTCTTGCAACATCCTTGCCTTTATGATTTGAAGAACCTTAAATATAGGGACACTTTGTTCAGAGACAGCATTTGGGAAGAAATTGGTGCACAGTTGAAACTGGCAGGCGGGTGAAATATGTATTATTTTCCCATTAACGCAAATTTTTCAGTCCTTCTATGAAAATCAGTATAATCCATGCAGATGTAGAATGAGAATGATGAAACTGAACTTGCAGGACACTTTTCACATTACTCTTTTTTGTGACGATAAAAATTGAAAACGGCAAGTACATTATAAAATGAACAATCTAAAGTACAACGAGAAAGTTACATTTTACAATACCTTCACTTTGAAAGTAAACGGTAGATCCGTGTCTTGATACCTTCCAGTTGTGAAAAACCACCACCAGATTGTTGTACAGCTTTCTGCAATCAATAGGTGTTCGTTTTTGAGGAAGGCGTTTCTCAGCAGATTGCGCAAACAGTACGCTGCAATAACTAATTTGTCCCATTCACTTCAATTCATTGGTAGATGGTGCTCAAAAAACTCGTGCCAGAGGTGCACAACTGTTTTACAAGGCCCTTCTGGTCTGACACCGTCCACAATTGAAATTCGTCTTTTGTAAATCCTGGAGTCATCTTTTGAGTGCAGTTTGGCAATATTAAATGTTCCCCCCAGGGGGTCCACAACTCTTTTGTGGATACGTGCGTGGCGAGCACGGGGCCCCAAGCCATTGCAGCCTTCTCTCTCTCCCGGGCTGCATTTCCTTTCCCTTCCCCTCCTTTCCCCTCCATACCCCTTTCCCCTCGCCCTCTCCTCTCCCTCTATTGGTGTCCTTGCTTATGTTGGCCCCCGCTATCCTCCTGGTTCTGTTGGTTTCACACTCCGGCTTTGTTGCGTAATCATCTCCTCCTTTTGGTATTCCTTGGTCCCCCTCTGGGGTTTGACCTCCATTCCAAAATTTCTCTTCCGTAGTGTGAGCCATTTGGGGAAGAGCACCTTACCTAGTGTCTCCGACGTGTGCCCTCCTAGTACATTCCACCTTTTCTTTTACGTCGTTGTCTGATGCTAGGGTGCATAGCCAGCACGGTAGCCAGCCCGTGTGGTGGGGTCGCTATGTACCCTTTTGGTTGAGCCCCCTGAACACACAGGGATCACACTTCTGATACCTGAGCTGTGACCTCCACATGCATGCCTTGGAGTGGTTGCTCGTCATCCTGGAGCATCGGAACTCCCGGCAATGGCCGCCGTGCCAGACGGCCCTTGCTGTGGCTGGGTGGCGCCCGTGAGGAGAGCCCCTGATCGGAGTGGGTGGTATCAGGGCGGACGCTATGCAGATGAAACGCATACGGGTCCAAAACTCTGGCCGCTCTTCTGCGGCCGTCTCTCTGCGTAGTACTGATTCCTCAAGTGCTGCTTCTCTTGCCCCTTCGGCCTTCCCTTCCGTGGCTACCCCCTGGGAGGAGGGTCAGGCCCGTCGTCTAGGGGCAAAAAATTTCCCCCGTTATCTAGTTTGCACCAGGACTGATGGACATACTTTCACCAGTGTCAAGCCTTTATTCTTTGTGGAACACATTGAAGACAAGTTCGGCGAAGTGGACTCCTTGAGCAAGATGCGGTCGGGTTTGTTGCTGATAAAAACTGTTTCGGCTGCCCAATCTGCGGCCCTTCGTGCCTGTACCCATCTTGGCACAATTCCCGTGTCCATTACCCCTCACCAGTCTCTAAATATGGTACAAAGTGTGAGTTTTCACAGAGACCTCATCCTTCAAACTGATGAGGAACTTCGGGACAATCTCGGACGGCGGGGTGTTCACTTTGTTCGGCGTGTTCAGAAGGGTCCTAAAGATAATCGTATTGATACTGGTGCCTTTATCCTGGCCTTTGAAGGGGATACCCTTCCTGAGAAAGTTAAGATTATGGTCTATCGCTGTGATGTGAAGCCGTACATCCCACCTCCTATGCGGTGTTTTAAGTGCTTGCGTTTTGGCCACATGTCTTCCCGCTGTTCCCAGGACCCTCTCTGTGGTGACTGTGGACGTCCACTCCATGAGGGGAGTCCCTGTGTTCCCCCTCCTGTATGTGTAAATTGTCATGGTAGTCATTCTCCACGTTCAGCAGATTGCCCAGTCTATAAGAAAGAAAAAAAGATACAGGAGTATAAGTCCCTTGATCGTTTAAGCTACACAGAGGCCCGTAAGAAATATGCACGATTGCACCCTGTGTCCATGACATCTAGTTACGCCTTGGTTACATCTTCATCCCTTCCTCCCCCTTCCTTACCCCCATCCCGGACCCCTCTCCTTCCCCCCTCCCCTGCGGCTCCCACACCTTCTCCTCTGGGCGCTGCTCCCCCTCCCCAGCCGGAGAAGTGTCCCACTCCTTCGGCGTCTGCCGGTCAAGGGCGCCTCTCCCGGGATGCCCCTTCCCGGCACCTTCCAGGTCAAAGGTCTGCTGCAGCGCGGCGACCGCGAGAGCCGCGGTCTATCGGCCCCCAGGTCGCCCAGTCTCTTTCTGTTCCTGATCTTGCTGCAGCTGGCTCCATTATGCCACACAGCCCTCCTCGATCTCAGCCTGAAAAGAAGAAGAAACATAAGTCCCGGGACAAAGAGCCTCTGGTGTCACCGGAGGTCCCTTCCCCGACTTCACAACCGGATTCTGACCTGTCGTTTATGGATGTCGCCCCCTCCTTGTCGGTGACGGGTGGGGACCCGGCGGTATGACTGGATTTAGCGTGTTCAGCCCTCATTTAAACCATCGTTCTGTGGTTCTCCAATGGAATTGTAATGGCTACTATCGTCACCTTCCGGAATTGAAATCCCTTCTTTCGTCCTACTCAGCAGCTTGTGTGGTTCTACAGGAATCTCATTTTACTGATGCTCACTCACCGACCCTCCGTGGGTTCCGTGTTTTCTGTCGAAATCGGGTCGGACCCTTGCGGGCTTCTGGTGGCGTTTGTACGTTGGTCCGTACAGACATTGCTAGCACGTGGATTCCTCTCCAAACTACATTGGAAGCGGTTGCTGTTAGGGTCCACTTAGACTCTGCAGTCACAGTATGCAATCTTTATCTCCCTCCTGACAGGACTCTTACACCTGCTGCCTTAACCACCCTTCTTCAGCAACTTCCTCCTCCCTTCCTCCTCCTTGGGGATTTTAATGCTCATCATCCTTTGTGGGGCAGTGCCTTTCCATCTAGACGAGGTCTTCTTATAGACCAATTTATTGCAGACCACGACCTGTGCCTTCTTAATGATGGCTCCCCTACTCATTTCAGTGCTGGTCATGGTACCTTTTCTGCCATTGATCTTTCTCTTTCTTCTCCCTCTCTCCTCCCTTCATTACACTGGTCGCCACACGACGACCTTTGTGACAGTGACCATTTCCCGTTGATTATCACGCTCCCTTCCCGCTCCCCGATGGCGAGGTTACCTCGTTGGTCTTTCCACCGCGCCGATTGGCCTCTATATACTGCACAGGTCGAGTTTTCTCCCTCTTTGTCGGGTTGTATTGATGACGTCCTACGTGACGTGTCTGACGCGATTGTTCGCGCTGCTAACCTTGCTGTCCCGCGCTCATCTGGACAATTTCGTCGTCGGCAAGTCCCGTGGTGGAGTACGGTCATTGCCATTGCCATCCGTGATCGCCGTCGAGCTTTGCAACACTTTAAGAGGCACCCATCTGTAGCCAGCCTTTCTACCTTTAAGCGCCTTCGCGCTAAAGCCCGTTATTTAATCAAACAGAGCAAGCGAATATGTTGGGAACGATTCGTTTCTTCCCTTGGTTCCACTGTCCCTCTGTCACGGGTATGGGCTACACTTCGCTCTCTCCAAGGTTGCCATCGGCAGTCCACCCTCCCAGGCCTTCACCTCCCAGATGGCATTTGTACGGACCCATTAGTTCTCGCAGAACATCTTGCGACCCATTTTGCAGTGGCATCAGCGTCGGCCTCCTATCCAGCTGCTTTCCTTCATCAAAAACAGCAGGCTGAAGCTGTCACCTTATGTATCACCACTTGTGAGTCACAATCTTACAACGAACCTTTCACTGAATGGGAATTTCTTTCTGCTCTATCTTCTTCTCACGATACGGCCCCTGGCCCAGATTCCATTCATAACCAGCTGCTTCAACATCTCAGTGCTCCACAACGGCACCATCTTCTTCGGGTGTTTAACCGTATCTGGCTCCAGGGTGACTTCCCTTCTCAGTGGCGGGATAGCATTGTGGTTCCTGTCCTTAAGCCTGGTCAGAACCCCCTATCTGTTGACAGCTATCGGCCAATTAGTTTGACCAATGTTGGTTGTAAGTTACTTGAACGGCTGGTAGCCCGTCGGCTCACTTGGGTCCTCGAATCTCGGGATCTATTGTCCCCTTACCAGTGTGGCTTTCGAGAGGGACGATCTCCAATCGATCATTTACTTCGCTTGGAATCCGCAGTTCGGCAGGCTTTTTCCCAGCGCCGCCATTTGGTTGCAGTGTGTTTTGACCTTCGCAAGGCCTATGACACGGCCTGGCGCCATCACATCTTACTAACCCTTCATCAGTGGGGTCTTCGGGGCCCACTCCCGATTTTTATCCGCCAGTTCCTGATCCATCGGTCATTCAGAGTTCGAGTTGGTACTGCTTTTAGTTCTCCACGGACCCAGGAGACGGGCATCCCACAGGGTTCTGTCTTGAGTGTCCTTCTTTTCCTCATTGCTATCGATGGACTTGTGGCCTCTGTCGGTCCCTTGGTCGCCCCTGCCCTGTATGTGGATGATTTCTGCATTTGGGTTAGGTCCTCCTCGATGCCATCTGCAGAACGGGAGCTCCAGGGATCTCTACGGCGTCCCTCTGCATGGACCCTCTCACACGGGTTTCAATTCTCTCCTTCAAAATCGCGGGTGGTCCACTTCTGTCGCTGTACTACGACCAACCCTGATCCAGAGCTCTATCTAGATGCACAACGATTGCCTGTGGTCCCAGTTTCGTTTCCTGGGTCTTCTTTTCGACGACAAGCTCACTTGGCTGCCCCATATCAGACTCCTGAAGGTAGGATGTTTCCGTAAACTCAATGTCCTTCGCTTCCTTGCCCACTCCTCTTGGGGTGCGGACCGTTCCCTTCTCCTCCGTCTTTATCGTGCTCTAGTCTGTCACGTTTGGACTATGGTTGTCAAGTTTATGGTACAGCTGCTCCTTCCACGCTGCACGTGCTGGATCCGGTCCACCATCGTGGTATCCGTTTGGCCACCGGAGCCTTCCCTACTAGCCCTGTTGATAGTCTCCTGGTTGAAGCTGGGATCCCCCCCCCTTTCTGTTCGGCGGTCCCAGCTTCTGGTGTCTTATGCCCTTTCTATCCGTTCTTCTCCCGCTCATCCTTCCTATTCTATCCTATTCCCAGACCATGGACGTCGCCCGCCTGACTCCCGCCCTCGGGCGGGTTTACCGGTTGGACTGCGCCTTGAGTCTCTTAACCGTGATTTTCGGCTTCCTTCTTTGTCCTGTCTTCCTCGCTCCCTCCCCTCCACCCCTCCTTGGTTAGTTCCTCGGCCTCGAATTCGGATGGATCTCCGCCGCGGTCCGAAAGATTCCATCCCCCCGGTGGTGTTCCGTTCCTTTTTCCGCCAAATTTTATGGGAGTTTCGGGATGCTGTTGTTTTTTACACTGATGGCTCTAAATCTGCTGATCATGTTGGGTATGCCTTCACGTCCTTTGTTGGAACGGAAAATCATCTACTGCCACCCTCACGTGGGGTGTTTACTGCGGAATTGATGGCAATTTCCCGGGCCCTTACCTTTATTAAACAATCCCAACACAACCGCGTTTTGTTATGTACGGACTCGATGTGTGGCCTTCTTGCTATTGACCGGTGTTTTTCGCGCCATCCCTTGGTCTCTGCCATCCATGACCATCTCGCTGATCTTCACCGTGCTGCTTGTTCCATTGACTTCCTATGGGTCCCGGGCCATGTGGGTATCCCGGGTAATGAGCTCGCTGATCGTTTGGCTGGGGGAGCAGTTACTTACCCCCCGTTTTCTGTAACCCCTCCTGCAGCGGATTTACGGCTTCACATCAAATCCCACTTTGCACAGTCATGGGCCAATTCTTGGGAGGCTACTCCACTGTCTAATAAACTTCGTGCCATTAAAGTGAATCCAGGCCCATGGCGCTCTTCCTTTCGCCTCTGCCGCAAGGATTCGACCACACTGTGTCGTCTCCACATTGGCCATACCAGGCTGACCCATGGTTTCCTTTTGCGTGATGAGCCACCCCCGCTATGTGGTTGTGGAGCCTTCCAGTCAGTGGCCCACATTTTGGTTGAATGCCCCCTTCTTTTGGCTCTGCGTGCTAAGTACAGACTCCCCCACACTTTACCTTTGATGTTGGCTGACGATTCCCGGATGGTCTCTCTGGTTCTAGGTTTCCTCTGGGAGAGTGGTTTTTATTCTCAGTTTTAAAGTTTTTAATCTCCCTCTGGTGTTGGGGCAGGGCGGTGAGTGTTTGGGTGTCTCCCACTGTAGGCAGTGTTCAGAGATTCCCGATTCACCTCCCTGACCGGAATCCTCTTTTCTTTCCCTTTTACTCTGTTTTTACCCCCTCTTTTTAAGGCTTGGTTAGTTTTTTTATTCCCATACGTACTTTCTGCATTATAGCAGTTGTACCTTTTAAGTCACAGGTGGTCTTGCCTATGCTGCTTCAGCATAGTGTTGGGTTCGTTCTCTTGCCAACTTCCCTCATTTGTTTTTACTATTGACAACGTGACTGCCCTTTTACGTTTCCCCTTTTTCCGTTTTCTTGTTCTGACTTTTCTGAGATGTCCCGTTAGCAGAATGGAGTCTATTTGAAACAAGGGACTGATGACCTTGCTGTTTGGTCCCTTTAACCTCAAACAACCAACCAACCAATATTAAATGTTCATGTCATCCATAACAATGAAAAACGTAAATTTTTGACATTTGTTGGTTTTGTTAGGGCGTCTACTTCTACTTCGGTATCCTCGTCCAGGTTCAGAAGAAAATACTAGAGGTGAGTAATTTATCCTCTTCCCATGAATGAGAAGAAAATATATTGAATGCAGCATGTCTTTACTTTTAAGAAACCAAAATTACGTGGCATTTTAAACGAAATTGTCAAGAGCATATGGAGAAATATTAGTAACTCATACCGGAGAAATGACATAAAATGGTTTCATTAGGTCCAAATGTGTCAGCGAAACAAAACAAATGCATTCTCTATCGCGTGATGACCACATGATTGGCGTTGTGCGTCGACGGAACTGGCGGCTAGTCGCGACGCTCACGGAGATATGAGCCCAAATCCCGGAAACGGAGATCGGTATCATTCTGATCTCAACTTTAAAAATAATTTCGATATGTTAGCTTCTTTTCATCGGCAACAATGTATGACCTAACGTGAACGATACGCAAAGTAGCCAGCGACCACATTTTTCACTGTACACAATTCAAATTTTATGCAGTAGGTTACTTGTAAATTAAGTATCGGAATAATTTGACAAATATCGGAAAAAGACACCTTATTATCAAGCTGTGATGTGAAACTGTAAGATACGCAAACATCAATTTTTTGTGCCTTTTACTTTCCTCACAATCGATAGAGAAGTAATATACAGCGAAAAAAACACGCAAAACCGGAAGAGATACTTTTCCATTTTTTAAAGTAAAAGGAGAATGTGTATCGAATGATTGCGGATGACCCGCAATGTTACATCATTTATCGCTGGTGGACAGCCGCCGGCAGTCTCTAAGCGTTCTCGGTGTCAATTTAATGCTCAGAAGTACGATCCGAAAACGTTCCCCTCCCTGGACACACCGTGGGAGGAACGCAAGTCTCAGGATGGCAGTAACAGTTATTCGATCCGATTCTTAGTTTGTACGAGAACTGATGGCGAGTCTTTGACGTCCACAAAGCCTCAGTTGTTCGTCGAGCATTTAGAGCACAAGTTTGAGGAGGTGGAGGGCTTGTCCAAAATATGTTCTGGGTAAGTACTGATACAAACGGCATCCCCTGCCCAGTCGTGATGGTTACTTGCTTGTGACAAGTTGGGAATATTGCCGTTATGATCACACCCCATAAGAGTTTAAATATGGTCCAGTGTGTTATTAACCATAGGGACTTCCTTTTGCAGTCTGACGAGCTGCGCACCAATTTAGAGCGCTATGGTGTACATTTCGTCCGGCGCGGTCATCGGGGTCCAAAGGATAATCACTGCTACTGGTGCCTTAATCTTGGCCTTTGAGGGTGTTACATTACCGGAAAAGGGCAAGGTGATGGTCTACTGATGTGACGTCAAGCCCCATATACCTCCCCTGATCCAGTGCATTAAGTGCTGGACGTTCGGCCCTATGTCTTCCCACTGCAGTTCCAGCCCCCTCATCCCGAGATTGTGGACGCCCATCACATCCCGATACTCCATGTGCCCCACCTCCCATCTGTCAGCTGCGGAAACGATCCTTCACTTTGCTCGCCAGACTGCAGGATCTTACAGAAAGAGTACAAAATCATGGAATATAAGACCCTGGACTGACTGACCTATACTGAGGCAAAGAGGAAATATGAACCGCTACATTCTGTGTGAGTGACTTCCTCCTATGCTGCTGCAACAACGACCATGCTAGCCCCATCATTTAAGCATAAACCAGCCAAATCACAGAGCTGTAGAACTCCACATGCGCCCTTGCCCATGGGGGAGGGGGGGGGCCACTGTCCACCCTGTCGCTCCTGCGCCACCTACCAAGGGAGCAACACACCCCCAACCATTGGGGACATCCGCCCCCACCTCTAAGCCCGAGAACCGTCCAACATCTTTGGCTACTCTCGCTCGCAAGGGGTCCCTGGGGTCCCTAGATTCCTAGGTTTCCCTAGCAGGAAGGCTGACGCCAGACAGGGCATAAGTCCCCACAAGCCGCTGGACGTAGCGCTTCGCGATCCTCCTCCATCCTGGAGACTGAATCGGTGAAGTCCTCCCAGCTGGTGAAACCCAAGGCACAGCGAGAGAAGTCAAAGAGAAAACCGCTAAGGCCAAGGGAACTTGCGGTGGCACCCACTCCACTGCAACTTTCGAGCTCTGCATCTGAGGATGAGATGAAGATCCTGGCGTCCACTGAGGACCTCGATCTCGCCAGTCCCTCAGACACAATGGATAGGAATTGCACAGTTGCTCAATCAGTGGCAGCAGGTGACCATGCGGCGTTATCTGCCACCCCAGTCCCTTCACGCCTTTCTCAGCCACGGAAAATGTCATCTTCCAGTGGAACTGCAGCGGTTTCTTCGACCATGTAGTTGAGTGCCGACAACTTCTCAGCCTTCACCCTATCCTCTGTATTGCCCTACAAGAAACTCGATTTCCGGCAATGCGTACCCGAGCCCTCTGGGGCTATCGGGGTTGTTTTAGGAACTAGGCAGCTTATGAAACGGTATCTGGTGGCGTCTGCATCTATGTCCTTCACAACGAATCTGTCCCTCTACAAACACCTTCAGAGGCTGTCACTGTTCGGGTGTGGACGCCACAGGCTGTTACTATCTGCAGTCTTTATCTTCCACCTAATGGTAATGTCTCACAGAATGTCCTGGCTGCGCTGATAGCCCAATTGCCGCCACCTTCCCTGTAACTGTGAGACTTCAACACCCGTAACCCTCTGTGGGGTGGGCCATTGGCAACAGGTCGAGGCATCACTGTTGAACATGTATTGGCACAACTCGACCATTCCGTATTAAACTATGGTGCATTCACACATTTCAGTGTCGTGCATGGCACATACTCCCCCATCGACATTTCGATCTACAGCCCTAGCCTCTGATCGTCTGTCCAATGGAGTGTGCATGACAATCTGTGTGGTAGTGACCACTTTCTGATATTTGTCACTACCACAGCGTCACTCTTCTGGGCGCCCTCGCAGATGGGCTATGAACAAGGCTGACTGGGACTTGCTCTACTCCATGGTCGCTACTCCACCTCTAACTAATTAAGCCATTGATGCGTGGTTCACTCGGTCACCACCGGCATCGTCACGAGCGCAGAATCTGCCATTCCCCGTTCTTCTGCGTCCCCTCGACAGAGGGCTGTGCCTTGGTGGTCGCCTGAGATTGCTTAGGCGATTAAAGATCGCAGGCGGGTGCTCCAGCATCACAAGCGACATTCCTCAAGAGTAACAAGCCTTTAAATGGCAGCGTGTGTGGGCCTGCCGCCTTATTCGCCAATGCAAGCAGGAGTGCTGGAAATGGTATGTCTCCAGAATTGGGCTCCATGTCACTCCATCACAGGTTTGGGCCAAGATTAGGCGCCCCCATGGCTATCGGACCCGGTCAGTGTCACTGCACTTTCACTGAATTGAGCAGTTTGTACTGACTCCGACGTAATTGCAAACTGCTTGGCAGAGCAATTTGCACTGTGTTCCGCTTCTGCAAATTACCCACTGGCCTTCTGCTCCATTAAAGAGCGGGCGGAACGTCGGAGCCTTTCATTTCGCACCCACCAACCTGAATCCTACAATGTTCCATTCACTGAGTGGGAACTCCACACTGCCCTAGACGCTTGCCCTGCTACAGCTCCCGGACCAGATCATATCCACTGTCAGATGCACAAACATTTTTCAGTGGACTGCCAGCGACGCCTCCTCGACCTTTAGAACTGTATCTGGGTCGAATGTGAGTTTCCTTCACAATGGCAGGATAGATTGTTATCCACGTTTTGAAACCTGGCAGGAACCCATTGGAGGTGGACAGATACTGCACCATTAGCCTCACCAACACTCTTTGCAAGTTGCTCGAATGGATGGTGAGCCGGTGGTTGAGTTGGATACCCAAGTCTCCGGGCCTTCTACCTCTGTCTCAGGGTGGGCTCCATAAAGGCCGCTCTGTTGCAAACAATCTGTTGAGCCTGGAGTCAGCTATCCGTACAGCCTTAGCGGGCCGTCAGCACCTGGTCGCCGTCTTTTTCGGCATGCGGAAGTCGTACGATACGACATGGCGCCATCACATACTATCTACACCTCATGATTGGGTTGTACGTTGTCTGCTGCCGATTTTCATACGAAATTTTCTGTCGCATCGAACCTTCCCGTGCAAGTCGCCGCCTCCCATAGTTTCTCCCGAGTTCAGGAGAACGGGGTACCACAGGGATCTGTCCTCAGTGTTTGCCAGTTTTTAATTGCAATTAACGGGCTCACTGCGGCGATGGGAATCTCTGTATAAGCTTCCTTGTATGCTGACATCTGCCTTTACTACAGCTTATAAAATAAATAAAATATAATATATTGTTATTTAGATATTGATTATTCTATCTGTATGATGGTGACTGTGATTGCAATTGTATTTGCTTATCTGGAACGTGGACGTTTATTTATGCGGTATTAGACGCTTGACAATGGCTTTTTCGTAAAGGCAATGTTACTCGTAGTTGACCGTGAAATAAAACTGAAATAATCGGACTTCGTAATTAAATCGTTTCCAAAGACTGCTGCGGTAGGTGCGGACTCTTAATCTAAATCTCAATATTTCAATAATTTGCCAGCCATGCCAATACGTCGTACAGAGGTGATTGTCTACTGAACATAAAAAAGTTACACAGTTGGTTAAATCAGATATATTCAATGAATAAGCCTACAGTTCATAATCCTACTTACTTTTATAAATATAAATTCTTTACAGAATCGAGTGCCTAGTGTGGTTGCAACTCGCAGTATTCTTCTATAACATGAAGTATGGCGGTGTGCCAGACAGTAAAAAAATACGTGCTTCTCGCACCACTTCAACCAGAGCTCTCACTTTCTTAATCAAACATAAGAGTAACGTAATTGTGCTTTTGTTTTATCAGCGACACAGCGCTGCAGTTGTGTGCCATAGGCTTTATTTATTTGTCACTGATTATTTATTTAATTAATATTTCGCGTTTCCACAGAAACTCACGCTCGGCATGCAAATGTGCCTTTATAAGCTCTAATGGCATTGCAGCTGCTGAACGTCATCTGCAGGGCGCCATCTGCAAGGTGCAGTCTTGGGCTGTAGAGCATGGTTTCCAGTTTTTGGCTGCCAAGACCTGCGTTATGCATTTCTGCCGGTGACGAAGAGTTCACCCTGAGCTACGGCTTTATGTTGCAGGCGAACTTTTGCTGTGGTGGAAACACATCGGTTTTTGGGTGTGGTTTTTGATGCCTGATTGACTTGCGTCCCACATATTTGGCAGCTTAAACAGATGTGTTTGCGGCATCTCAATGCCCTGCCACACTTGAGCCACACTAGCTGGGGCACCGGCGGATCTACCCTCTTACGGCTCTACCATTCGTTAATCCAGTCCCGTCTGGATTATTGGAGCGTGGTTTATGGTTCAGCATCCCCTTCTGTGTTGCAGGTGCTGGACCAAATCCTTCACAGTGGGATACAACTTGCCACTGGTGCTTAGAGGATCAGCCCTGTGAACAGCTTACTTGTGGAGGCAGGTGTCCCTCTACTGCAGTAGCGGTGCCAACGTTTACTGGCTGATTATGCTGCACATGTTTGTAGCTTGCCCGGGCTTCCTAATTATCGTCTCCTGTTTCCTCGGTCCGTCGTCCATCTCCCAGAGCGTTGGCTCTGGTGGGGCTGTACGATCGCGGTCCGCGTCAGAGCTTCTCACAGAGCTTGGGGTTTTCCCTGTTCCGCATACTATCTGGGCCCCTCTGCGTACACCCCCGTGGTGTGTGCCCCGCCCTTGCCTTCAGCTCGATTTGGCACAGGGCCCGACGGACTCAGTTCCTCCATAGGTATTCCGCCGCCGCTTTTATTCCATCCTTGCCACGTATCAGGGCTTTGGCGCTGTTTACACTGACGGTTCGATGGTTGCTGGTCGTGTCGGTTATGCTCTCTCTCTACGGGACCACTACGAACAACATTAATTGCCAGCTGGCTGCAGCGTTTCCATTGCTAAGCTGGCGCTATCTTTTGTGTTCCCTAGAGTATATCCACTCCCGCTCAGGTGATCCTTCGTTATCTATAGCGACTCCCTGAGCGGTTTAAGAGCTATCGACCAGTGTTTGCCTCACTCTCGTCTGGTGATGCCTGTCCAGGAGTCCCTGCATACTCCTGCCCTTTGCGGCCGCTTTGTTGTCTTTGTGTGGACCCCAGGCCATGTTGGGATACCAGGCAATGAACATGTTGACCGCCTGGCCAAACAGAACACCAGTGAACCTACTCTGCAAATTGGCCTACTGGAGACTGATTTGCGAGCAGTCTTAGGCCGCAAAGTTTTCGCGCTTTGGGGCGCTGACTGGCGCGATCTGACAACACCCAATAAAATCCGTGCTATCATGGAGATGACGACTGTGTGGCGGTCATCCATGCGAGCCACTCGCAGGGACTCGGTTGTCCTTTGTCGGGTCCACATTGCCCACACCCAGCTGACGCACCGATATTTAC
Source organism: Schistocerca americana (assembly GCF_021461395.2). Taxonomy (NCBI): domain Eukaryota; kingdom Metazoa; phylum Arthropoda; class Insecta; order Orthoptera; family Acrididae; genus Schistocerca; species Schistocerca americana. The sequence continues at coordinate 155,205,755 of NC_060119.1, read as the reverse complement.
TGTGCCGTGAGGACCCGCCTCTGTCACTGTGGATCGGCTTTGATGGTGGTCCACATTTTGTTGTCCTGCCCTTTTAACAGGTGATACTGCCATGACTGGCCTAGTTTTGCGTTTTATTCGGGCAGGGGTTTTAGTAACTTAATCTGAGTGTTTTTTTTTTTTTTTTTTTTTTTTTTTTTTTTTTTGTTGAGTCTGGCCTTGGGCGTACGATTTTAGACTGAGTTTTTCTTTGTGGTTGGCTTTTCCTTTTTTCTCTCTATGATCGGCCAACCACTGTCACACTCTGTGTGATTTTCATTCCTTTTGTCTGGTCTGTCTTTCATGTCCTGTGTCGTCTGTCGTCTTTTCCATTGTTCCTTTTTATTCCGTGTGGCTGTTTGATATTATGGAAAAAGGGACCGTTGACCATCGCAGTGTGGTCCTGGTCCCTTTAATCTCACAAACCACCCAGCCAGATAACAGAAGTAGCTTCCCAATAACAAACACACATTCGGGAGTCCAGGGAAGAAAAAGATAAGCTGATATAAGTTATACATAAGCTTTAGGGAGATTTTGTTAGTCTGAAATCAAATCTCTCCCCTGATCTCGAAACTAACAACAATGATTTAAGAGAAGAGATTCTAAACCTTGTTAAAGCTACCAGGGATGAATTTACTGAATCTCGGGAGGAAGTTAACAATGTTATAAACAAAATACAGGAAGAAATATGTCTCAGATTACAAGTGAGTTAGGGAAGGAAAAACAAGAATTATCTTCTCCTAAGCAATGCATAGAGAGAAATTAAATAGAATTAAACAAGTCTCGGCAAAGAGAATCTGTTGAACAATGCGGGTTGTAGAAAGAAAAGACAGTTAGAACTGATCGTAATTCAGATTTTGTAGTGGACATTAACCGTGAAGTAACTAGCGATGGAATGTCTGTTACCTCCCCCAGGACAAGAGACGTAAGGTGCTAGCTCAAAAGCACGAGGTAGAATAATATTAGACGAAAGTCCCGTACAGTATAATACCTCTGTAGGGAGCATGGAGAATCCACACGTAAATCTAAAGGAACCTCTCGTTATTCCTTGTACTGAAGGTTTGTAGGAAGAAATTCGGATTGGAAATAGTGGTCAGTTATCGAACCGGTTTCCTGGTTCTAAACCTGAAGGCTCAGTACATCCCATTGTGTTTATAACAACATTTGAGGATGCTTTACCTCGAACATCGGATAGTAAGAAAAGAAAAAGCTTTGTGGTGGGACGTCTGGAAGGAGATGCCGCCGAATGGGGCGTATTAAATGCTAAATATTTTCGTAATTGGAAGGATTTTGACTACCAATATAAGGAAAAATATTGGTCAGAATGGGAGCAACAAACGTTAACGTTAGAATTATTGGCTCCGGCCCTTTACAATCGTAGTTTGTGAAGATTCCGAAAATTCTTAGTGTCATTTAACAAGAGTGAAGTTTTGAGATGAACCTATCAATGAAGGACATCTAATTAAATTGTTAATAAGTCGCATGCCGACATATGTAAAAAGACAAATTAATAGAGAGACTGGGGAAGAGTAAGTAGTATTTTAAGCTACTTAGAACAATTAGATATTTTAAATAAATCTCGTGATGACAGATTAAGATTTTCGAGAGATAATTTTAGGCGAGGAAATGATTCAGGTGGTGGTTCTGGAGAACTTCGTAATTTTCATTATTGCCAAGTAAAGCGACCTTACCCATGTAATCAAATAACAGTCTTAATGTTAGGGTTTACAACAACTATAATAATAGCAATCAAAATTTTCGTAACAATAATGAAGAGAATGAGGGAAAAAGAAGAGGAAAAGTTCGTAGAAAACAGGAAGAGAAGTCGTCTGAAATTCAGGAATACTCTGTAGGGGCAGTAATGATAGAAAATATGGGAAACGAGGAAAGTCTTTCGATGGGGGCCGTATCGAGAGACAAACAAGATCTAAATATCGGTCCAAAAGGCTAGGAATAATAAATTTCAAGGAGGAAAGGGGTCTCAGGGAAGAATTATTGGAAGAAACTGAGATCATAGAAAGAGGTGATGTTAGGAAATCGTTCGTCCAAGGGCATATAATTGGGGAAAGAAGTCATCATGATGATTGATTGCAGCAGTGAAGTCTGTGTAATAGATGAAGCATATTTTAGAGATGGGGAAGAAAACCTGAAATGTCCAAAACTTCCTGTAACAAGTGTTAAGATAGTAGGAATTACAGGTAGACATGAACAAAATGTAAAGCTAGAGGTGTGGATTTCTTTTGTAACGGCGGATCATAGATTTTACCAAAACTTTTTGGTAGTTCCTAAGATGAACATACCCGCTCTTTTGGGATTAGATTGGTTAAACAACTATGCGGTTATTCTAGGTTTTGAGAAAGGGTTTATGATATGGACTGTACAGCGTAAGAGTTTTGAATCTCAGTTTTGTAAAGGTGAATTTGCGGATGAAATCTAGAGAAAGACCATTACAATAATCTAAGTTTACAGTACCTAGATCATTTATCTATAAATTGCATTTAATAATTACACATTTCCATTGAAATATGTTTGTTGAGTTGTTACTATGTTTTACGAGCCCAATCTAATGCAATAAGTGTGGGTTTCTATTGTTTATAGGGGAGGTATAATACGACACATTAAACATACACAATTCGTCATTTTAAGAGGATTTAATATCTTATCCTATGTACAAGAAGGTAAAAAGCGTCAAGGCATAGAGGTTCTGGATAAATAAGATACGAGAGAGAGTGAGAGAAAAGGAATGGATACCTCGGGATAACAAAGAAATAAAATCTATTAAAGAATAAGCAGTAAATAGAAGTTAAGTCAAGAATGCGGAAACTAAATGACGAGTGAACTTAAATGAAGCATTAATAATATTAGAGAGGGTATTTGGGAGTGATTATAATAATTTGAAGTTGCATACTGGTGGTGTTTTAATTAGCAGGAAATATGGATTTTACTAGCCTCACTTCAGTGTAATCTCTTTTCTTGGTACATGATACGTAGGTATTGCTATGAAGCTTCTCTGCAATGGCAAACACATATAGAGGAAATTGTTTTGTCAGTCAGACTAAGGTTCGTTCAGGCAATGACTCGTAAGTATACTCTGCAATGACACCTAACTGGAATATGGCGATCATTGGGGCCATGGGCGCCTGTTTAGGGAAAAGGGCAGTAATCAACTCCAAATTGCTCTGATGGGTGTCTTTGTTAATTGAAGTAGGAGGATGTTAAGATGGTTGTATATACTTAATTAAATTGAAGTTCGACTCTGATAACTAGTGAGAGCATTCTCAAATGGTAGTTTACAGTTTACATATAGGGAGCGTGATAATACGCATTATTCAAACCCTTGGGATAAAACCAGTAAACTTGTGTTAATTTAAAATATTAAACAAACTGTAAGGGGTTCGTGTCCAGAGGATCGGATACCTGATCTCTTCAAAACGTATCACATTATATATTTATAAATCAAGACAACTGATCAAAAAATTAAACATCAATCGATAGAAATAAATAACGTGAAAACACAGTAAAATTTCATTAATAGAAGGTATTTTGGTAGTAGCCAATGATTACGATATTATCAAAGAATAAATATCATGCAAAGTTACTGAAAATCCGATTTCTAAGTAATTAATAGAGTTCTGAAAGATAAGACGGATCTGTATAAGTGGATAAACTGGTTGTATTAAACAACAAAGATAAAATGCAGTAATCTGTTATAAAATATTTTTAAGAGAAACGACCATAAACGGAGACAATTAAATTTAAGAGTTAAAAAACTTAGTAGTCTACTTTATGTAAGTTCCTTGTTAGTCGTTTTAGTACTAAATAGTTCTATGTAGTTTGAAATAATTTCTTCAATTCTTTCATGTCGAGCGTGGCAGCAAGATGATACAGTGGGGACTCAAGACGCGGCGGACGACGAGAGCCAACAATTATTGCATCGTAGTCGACGGCCGGCGATTGAAAGAACCGTTGAAACATCGTGCTGACCATTATTAAAATGTTTTATGTTTTTTTATAAAAGGAAAAAGAGTTCAATGTTTAAGGTGGAAGGATAAAGTTTGTAATTGGATGTAAATTGGTTATCAACTGTTAAATAAACTTAGAGGTTGGAACAGTTAGTTGACTCAGTTGTTACATGCATCGTGAACATTACTCAAGTGTGAGATTTGCAAGTTTTATTAAAATCCAGGCTTCTTGAAGAGGTTCTGGCACGGTTTTGTCGAGAGTGTGGACGATCTTTAATGTTTGACTGGTTTGAAGTTTTATTGGTGAGAGATAGACACGTACTGAAATTTTGAAAATAATTGATACTGTGAAGTGTGTTAGGATTCTGTTTTGAAGCTTTATCTGCGATTGTGGTCGGGAGGATCGGTTTGAAAGTGGAATATTTCGTTGAATGAGAACCGGATTGATTCTTTAGTGACATTAATTAATTATTTAAGGAAAAATCAGGAAATTTTCAATTTATTCTGGCAAAGATATCAACGAGTGTCAGACCACACAACAAATATATAGAAACTCTGACTTTGTTGAACTGTCAAAAAAATTTTTTCCATAAAACTTGCCTACAACAGGGACTGGTGAATTTTGCTGCGTCTATTATCTTCTAGGTGGATTCTGCTACAGCTCAATGTTTTGCTTTATGGATATTACTTACTATTAACTAGGAAAAGAACTTAGAATTTGATCTGCGGCGGACCGCCGTTACTGGGTATACAGTTAGGCTGTTGTGAAGCCTGTTGGTTTGCTGATTGCCTTTCTTTCCTCTGCTGCAGACATCGATGCTCAGTTGCTGCGACAGGGTCGGCGGTTCAGCGCATAGTCTATTTTACAGCTTCCAGGTGTGACAAAACTTTTTGAGGACTCCATATAATTCTTAACTGAATTTAAAACTGTAAAATGCTTTGAATCTATTCATTGCCAGGTATAACGTTCCTACAAACGTATAACAGAATAATTAAACTATCAAAGATCGACAATGTGTACATCTCTAGAGGCAGAGCAACTAATTGTACGAAATGTACACAGACCATGTTCGTCCAGCTTTTGATAATTAGAGCACTTAGCGACTTCAAAAAATCTGAATACTTAATTTTAAACTATATTGTCGCTGGCAGTGGACATAATATAACAAAAGGAAAGACTGTCTACTCGTCACATTTTCCCTGTTCATGCAACAAAACCTCGGCATAAGGCATGCTGTTTTATTACCTTTCAACTACCAACTATATCTGAAACACATTTCGCTGATAGTACCCACATGTAATACTAAATTCACACCTGCAAAATTGTATCATTGTATGGATGTGTGTTTTCTACACAGTGATTAGATTGCTGAGAACTTGGAAGTGTGGTTCATCTTGATTTATTTATAATCTGGCACAGCTCACTGCCGTTATCAGTTTCTTAACTCTCTCTGCGATGCTGTATCATTTATCAGAGGAAAGTGAGTCAAGCGAGACGGAAAATTGCTTTTAAACTATGTCTGTAAACGTCGTGCTGTATTAATTCAGCGAACGACACAAGTGTGTATTTGAAACAGACATGAGCCTATCTACATTAGGACTCACCTCATCAATGTCACCGAATGCACTGTGTTTTGAAAACAACGAGGAATATGAGACATGATTTCACATTGAAGAGACTGCAAAACTCGTCGATGTTATGAACGAAATAACCTCCAACTGGTGTATTTTTTCGACAGCAAGTTTCAGTCTATTCAAGTAAAACAAAATTAAAGTTGTGGCAACTGTATTTCAGAGGGGTTAGAAATGCCAATACCAAGGAACCGTCTCACCTTTCTCATCTTTCATTGAGTGGGAACCAAACATCCAAATCGAGTATAGTGATTTATATACAAAACTGGTTTCCTTTTCCTAAGATATAGATAATTCCATGAGGATAAAATTGTTTAAAAGGGTAGGAAAGATTTAAAGGTCGCAAATCAATTTCAATTAACAGAAATATTTTTAGTTTACATGCTAGAAGTTGGAAAATTAATTGAACTGTCATTAAATAAATATTTATTCTCTATTTAAAAAGAAAAAGTTGTTGGCGCTAGCTAGTTGTGTTAAAGGAAAACATTCTGCTGGCATTATGGTTGCAACTATCATTTCACTGCACGACAAATATGAGTGACATAAAATTTGTCTCACAAGCAACTGCAGCTCTGATCTCAAGACACTCGAAATTTAAGTGAGACGCTGTCCATTGAGCCGCTAGAAACACAATAATATTCTCATAAAAACCCAATCATACCCCCCTGCGGCTTCCGGGGTAAGAATAGGCCCGCGGTATTCCTGCCTGTCGTAAGAGGCGACTAAAAGGAGTCTCAAACGTTTCGGCCTTCTGTGATGGTCCCCTGTCGGGTTTGACCTTTTATTTTCCAAATTTCCGTTGTTAGTGCGTGCCATTTGGGGAAGGACGCCTTATGTGGTGTTTTCCTATTAGTCCATAATGCACCACCATCTTGCATGTTCCTTATTGTCGTGTGGCGGGATTTACACCCAACGTCTTCTGGGTTGCCTTCTTCTCGTCTTGTGCGCAATCCCCTTCTTAGCGCCCATGACACCTGTGGACCCTTTCAACACCTAAAATCCAGCACGGTAGCCAGTCCGTTGTGGTGGGGTCGTCATGTACCCTCTCAGTGTTAGCCCCCTGACCACGCAGGGATCTCACTGCAGATGCCAGAGCTGTTTCCTCCCCTTGCATGCCAAGGAGTATGTGCCCATCTTGTCTGGGGCACGGGGACTCCGGGCAAAGGGATATCGGCCAGATACCCGTTGCTTTGGCTGGGTGGTGCCCTTGGGGAGAGCCCTTGTTCGGAGTAGGTGGCATCTGGGCGGATGTGGCGCAATGAAGCGCAATAAATCACACCAAGCTGGTGATCGCACGGCCACCAGCGTCTCTAAGCGAGGCAGAGTAGACTTTGATGCTGCGAAATATGACCCTCAGTCGTTCCTCTCGTTGGCTGCGCCATGGGAGGGACGCCGATCTACTGCCAAGCAGGAGCCTTACGTACCGCAATACCTTGTCTGCAGCAGGACTGATGGTGACTCCTTTCTTACAACGAATGGAGGATAAGTTTGGGGAAGTGGCGGGGTTGTCTAAAATGAGGAATGGGTCCATCCTCCTCAAGACGTCTTCCCCAGCCCAGTCAGGAGCGTTGCTCTTGTGTGATAAGCTGGGTGACGTCCCTGTTACCGTCACTCCCCACAGTAGCTTAAATATGGTCCAGGGGATTATTTACCATCGTGACCTCTTGTTACAATCCGATGACGAACTGAGAGCCGACTCAGAACGACGTGGAATGCATTTTGTCCGTCGTGTACATTGAGGACCCAAGGCTAACAGGGTGGCCACCAGTGCCTTTATCTTGGCCGTAGAGTGTGATGTCTTGCCCGAGAAGGTCAAGGTAATGGTTTACCATTGTGACGTCAAGCCCTACGTCCCTCCCTCGATGCGGTGCTTCCAGTGCTGGAAGTTTGGGCACATGTCCTCCCGTTGCCCATCCAGTGCCCCATGTCGAGATTGCGGACGCCCCTCTCATCCCGATTCTCCATGTGCGCCTCCACCCGTATGTGTCAACTGTGGGGAGCACCACTCTCCATGCTCGCCGGATTGCCCCGTTCTTCATAAGGAGCGGAAGATAATGGAATTTAAGACCCTGGACCGGCTTACTTATCGAGAGGCAAAACTGAAATTTGAAAGGTTGTATCCTGCTTCCATTCAAACATCTTATGCTGCAGCCACGTCATCGTCGCCATCGCGAGCGACGGTTGTCGCCTCCTCTGTGCCGCCTTCAGTGGGCCCTCGGGGCCGTGCCTCTCTGTCTGCCCCCCTACTGTCTGGGGGCACGCCTTCCTCTGTTCCCCCCTTAGCCGATGGGGGCAAACCCTCTTCTGTCGCTCCCCCCACGCTTACTTCGGGAGTGACATCTGCTCAAAAACCGGGAGGCTCGATCCTCCCCCTCTTTCTCCACCGGCGTTGCCTCTGCCGGTTCCTCTCTCGCGGAAGGGGTCCCTCGAGGCTCTCCCTTTCTCAGTTTCTTCTCCTACCCAGCCGGATGTCAGCCAGTGGCAGAAGGTTCCACCACCTGCTGGTCATAGGGCTTCTGCGTCGTTGTCAGCCTCCGACGCTCCTTCAGAGAAGCTCTCCCAGCCCTCTCACCCTAAGGGCAGACGCGAGAAGAAGGAACGGAATGTGTCCAAGAAGAAGGACGTTCCCACGGTTTCAGTGCCGCCTGCTGTACATAGTCCTGGCTCCGGGGATGAGGTGCAGATCCTCGCCTCTGCCGCGGATCTCGCCCTCACAGAACCCTCGGGGGCCTTTCCTATGGCCTCAGATGACTCTCCCCTGGTGGCAGCAGTTGGCTCTGAGGCGCCGTCTGCCTCTTAGTCGCCTTTACGCCCTCCCAGTCCCTTACTGCTTCCATTCTCCAGGGGAATTGCGGCGGTTATTTCCGCCACCTGCCTGAGCTCCGGATGCTTCTGAGTGCTTCCCCTGTTCTCTTCATTGCTCTGCAGGAAACTTGGTTTCCAGCAATGCGGACCCCCACCCTTCGTGGTTATCAGGGATACTATAAGATCCGTGCTGCCCATCAACGAGCATCAGGTGGAGTTTGTTTCTTTGTTCACCACTCTGTCTGTAGCTCGCCATTACACCTTCTAACGCCGTTTGAGGCAGTTGCTGTCAGGGTTGAGCTCTCACCAGCTATTACTGTTTGCGCTGTTTCCATTTCTCCGGATGGGGAGCTCCCCCGACATGTCTTGGCTGTGCCGCTGGCTCAGCTCCCGCCACCATTGCTGCTTCTGGGCGATTTCAATGCCCACAACCCTCTATCGGGTGGCACTGTCTCCGATGACCACGATAGTGCCATGGAGCATGTGTTGGCTCAGCTCGACCATAGCCTTTTGAACACCGGTGCTCCCACGCATTTCAGTGTGGCCCATGGCTCGTTCTCGGCCATCGATCTCTCTCTTTGCAACCCCGGACTTGTCCCATCCCTCCACTGGAGGGTGCATCCTGACCTGTGTGGTAGTGACCATTTTCCCATCTATTTGTCACTGCCCCAGTGTCATTCTTCTGGGCGCCTGCCCCGCTGGGCTCTCCACAGGGCTGACTGGCCGGCTTTTACTTCCGCTGCAACCATTGAGTCTCCCCCACAGGGTGACATTGACGAGGTGGACCATGTCTTAACCACGTCAATCATTTCGGTGGCCGAGGCTGCCATCCCCCGCTCTTCTGGACTCCCTCGGAGGAAGGCTGTCCCCTGGTGGTCGCCGGAGATTGCTGAGGCTATTCGCGACCATAGGCGTTCTCTCCAGCGTCATAGGCGGCACCTGTCTCTAGAGGCCCTCATCGCCTTTAAGAGGCTTCGTGCCTTGGCCCGTCGCCTTATCACACGGCGTAAGCAGGAGTGCTGGGAGAGGTATGTCTCATCCTTGGCCTCCTGTGTCTCCCCCTCGCTCGTGTGGTCCCGGATCTGGCGGATTTATGGATACCAGACCCCTATGGGTGTCCCTGGGATCTCCTTGGACGGCGCTGTCTGCACGGACGCTGCCGCCATTGCTGAACACATTGCTGCACACTTTGCTCAGAGCACTGCGACTGTGACTTATCCCCCCGCCTGTCGCTCTCCAAACGAGCGAGCCGAGCAGACGCTGTTATCATTCCACACGTGTCGTTCTGAAAAATGCAACACTCCTTTCAACGAGAGGGAATTCCTCGCTGCCCTCGCCGACTGCCCTGATACGGCAGCAGGACCAGACTGCATCCACGCGCAGATGCTGAAGCATCTCTCCAGGGACTGCCAGAGACACATCCTCACCATCTTTAACAGCATTTGGAGCGAGGGCGTGTTCCCGTCGCAATGGCGAGAGGGTCTTATTGTCCCTATATTGAAGCCCGGTGCGGACCCACTGGCGGTGGACAGCTATCGTCCCATTACCCTCACCAACGTTTTGTGCAAATTGCTCGAACGTATGGGTGGGCGGCGTTTGTGTTGGGTCCTTGAGTCGTGCGGTCTCCTCGCTCCATCTCAGGGTGGCTTCCGCCGGGCTGGTCTACCACGGACAATTTTGTGTGGCTGGAATCTGCTATCTGTACGGCCTTTGCCCGACGTCAGCATCTCGTTTCTGTATTTTTCGATCTGCGGAAGGCGTATGACACCACATAGAGGCATCACATCCTCGCCACGTTGCATGAGTGGGGTTTTCGTGGTCGGCTCCCGGCTTTTCTTCAAACCTCTTTATTGCGCCGCTCTTTCCGGGTGCAAGTTGGTGCCGCTTCTAGTTCATCTTATATACAGGAAAATGGGGTCCCGCAGGGCTCAGTGTTGAGCGTCTCCTTATTTTTAGTGGCCATTAATGGCCTGGCTGCAGCCATGGGGTCGTCGGTGTCTCCTTCTTTGTATGCCGACGACTTCTGCATGTCATTTAGCTCCACGACTACGGTAGTCGCCGAACGCAGGCTGCAAGTCGCCATTCGCAAGGCAGCATCATGGGCTCTGTCTCATGGGTTTCAGTTCTCTGCAGCCCAGACTCGAAATATGCACTTCTGCAGGCGTCGGACGGTCCACCCTCATCCTAAACTTTACCTCGACGGCCACCTGCTTGACGTGGTGGACACTTGCCGCTTCTTGGGAGTCGTGTTTGATGCCCGACTCACATGGGGTCCTCATGTAACTCAGCTGAAGCAAAAATGCTGGCGGCACCTCAACGCCCTCCGCTGCCTTAGCCACACGTCTTGGGGTGCAGATCACTGCACGCTGCTGCGATTGTACAGAGCCCTCGTGCAGTCCCGGCTTGATTATGGGACCCTGGCCTATGGGTCTGCATCACCCTCAGTGTTGAAGTTGTTAGACCCCATACACCACTGTGGGGTTCGGCTTGCAACTGGCGCTTTTCGTACCAGCCCCGTGGATAGTCTACTGGTGGAGGCCGGGGTTCCCTCGCTGCGGATTCGCCGCCATCGACTGCTCGCCGACTATGCTGTCCACGTGCATTGCTCGCCAGGCCATCCCAATCGTCGCCTGCTTTTCCCTGCCATGGTCCTCCATCTGCCCGAACGGCGACCTAGGTCTGGGCTTTCCGTAGCTATACGCTTCCAGTCCCTGCTGTCAGAACTGGGGTCATTCCCTCTTCTGCCTCCCTTCCGGGTCCGTGCACCTATGCCTCCCTGGTGTTTGCCCCAGCCATCCAACCGTCTGGACTTGGCACAGGGACCCTCCGTCGCCGTTTTCCTGCGCTCATCGCCTCAATTTCGGACTGTGAGACTGTCTACACTGATGGTTTCCTGGTTGATGGTCGCACTGCCTACTCCTTTGCTCATGCTGCCCATGTTGAGCAGCGCTCCTTGCCGGCTGGCTGCAGTATTTTTACTGCAGAGCTGGTGGCCATATTGCGCGCTCTTGAGCATATGCGTTTCTGCTCAGGTAGGTCCATCGTGATCTGCAGTGACTCCCTGAGCAGCCTTCAGGCCATCGACCGCTGCTATCCCTCTTCTCCTCTGGTGTCCTCAATTCAGGAGTCTGTTTCCGCCGTTGCCCATTCTGGTCGTTCGGTGGTCTTGGTTTGGACGCCAGGTCATGTTGGAATCCCGGGGAACGGACGTGTTGACAGGCTGGCCTAAAGGGCGATCGACGCCCCAGTTTTGGAGATCGGCCTCACAGCTCGCGATCAGCAGCTGGTGTTGCGCCGTGAGGTGCTTGGGATGTGGTCTGCTGAGTGGCAAGGCATGACAGCGCCTAATAAACTGCGGGCTGTCAAGGAGACGACCGATGTGTGGCGCTCCTCCCTGAGGTCTTCTCGCAGGGACTCTGTTATCCTGTGTCGGCTGCGCATCGGCCATACATACCTGAAGCACGGCCATCTTTTGGGTCAGGAGGATTCCCCACTGTGTCAGTGTGGGTCCCGGCTGACGGTCGCCCACATTTTATTGGAGTGTCCCCGACTGCGCACCCTCCGGCAGTCTTTTAATCTCCCGGGCACTTTGCCTTTGATTTTATGTGACGATGCCTCCATGGCTGACAATGTTTTACATTTTATCCGTCGTAGTTCCTTTTATGGTTCCATTTAGGGGGGTCCTGCTCCTTTCCCTTTGTGTGTGTCTCTAGTCCTCGAGTCTCTCGTTTCTGGTTGCAGATTTTAGTGTGTAGTCGGTTGGTTGACTCTTTCCTTTTTTTGTAGTCATGGTCAGTCAACCAGTCTCCAGCCGTCTTCTTTTCTTCTGTTTCTTTTTGTCTGGTGTTCATCTGTCCTCTTCGTGTCTGTAGTGTTCGTTACCGCATTTGTGTTCTTTTAGGGCCTGGGGGGGGGAGTCTCCTTCCCCTTGGTGTTTTACCTGCTACGTGCATTTCTGTTTCGCCTGTTTTTGGAATGGGGGACTGGTGACCTTAGCTGTTTAGTCCCCCTTAAACATCCCAACAACAACCAACCAACAACTGATGGTTCCAAACAGGAGAATTTCCTTGGCTGTTCTGTGGTGTTCCCTGATCATGTTACCTGGATTGGCCTCCCTGCTGAATATACCTTTTTCGCAGCGGAGCTCCACGCGATCCTGAAGGCACTGGAACAAATGAATCGTGTTCGGGGCGATCGATTTCTTCTCTGCTCCGATTCTCTTAGTGCCTTACAGTCACTCCAGAACCCGTACGCGACTGAGGAGATGGTCCAGCTGATATACGACCAACTGTACTTGCTCCAACGGGGGGTTAAGAGGTATCCTTCTGCTGGGTGCCTGGTCATGTCGGAATATGTGGCAATGAACAGGCCGATCGGGCTGCCAAGGAGGCCTGCAGAGAGCAGGATGTGGTCCAGTGTCCTATCCTCTTGCAGTCAGTCATCTCTGCACTCCGCAGGAAGTGCATGGAGTTGTGGGAGGACGAATGGCTGGCGGTGACGGCCAATAAACTGCAGTTGGTAAAGTCAACCACTCGGCCATGGCGTTCCTCCTGCCAGTTCCTCAGGCGGGAAGAGGTGGCCCTCACACGTCTTCGGATCGGGCACTGTCCTCTCACACATAGCTTTTTATTACGGCGGGAGGATCCTCCGTTTTGTGATGCTTGTGGTGTGTACATCTCTGTACGGCACATTTTAACAGACTGCATTTTATACCGTAATGCAAGGGCAGAAGCACAAGTTGATGGGGATCTGCCTTCTGTTTTAGCTAATGATGAGACGTGTGTGTCTAGGGTTTTTAAGTTTTGTGATGTATCTGGACTTTGGCCTAAACTTTTAGGCTGGAGGTTTTAGTGTATTGCGGAGTTGCTGACTCCTCCCATTTTTTTCCTTGCGGTTATCCAGCCAGTTCCATCTGCTACATTGTTTTAGCTCCCTCTACCATTTTCTTCCTGTGTTGTCCATGTTTTACTGCTGATTCCCTGCTTCATCCCACGCATTGGTGTGGGTGAGCACATATTTTTCAACGATTCCTCCCCGTGTTTTATGTTCCATTTTATATTCCTGTTCTGGGATTTTTCTTGACACCCGCCTCACTATGTTACTGAACAGGCGCTGAAGACCTTGCTGTCGTGCGCCCAAAAACCCCTCTACTACTACTGAATGCGGACAGCCATGGTAAGCCCACATGTTGACCGCCGCTGCGGCAGTATGATATTTGTATCGGGATAAAGGAAACCATAAATAGGGTGCTTGGGGTGCAGCGAATGCGGAGCGCAAACGATAACGGCTGTTGCTGAGGCAAATCTCGCTGTGTTGGAATCCCCATATATGTGAGTAGCCTAGTATGGGCTGGTCCGGAAGGCACCTGTCGCAAGTCGGACCACACAGTGGTAGATGGGGTCTAGTTTCTGCAGTGTCGAAGGCAATGCAGAATCATAGACAGGACTTCCATAATCTAAACGAGACTGGGCCAGTCCTTGATACAATCACAGGAGATCAGAGTAATCAGCACCCCAGGTGGTATTGCACAGACACCTAAGAACATTGAGATGGGACCAGCATGTCCTCTTCAGGTGTCGAACATGAGGGAGCCATGTCAACCGGCCAACGAAGACCAGATCCAAGAAGCGATGGTTTTCTACCACCTCGAGGGTATGGCCATCGAGGAACAGTTCCAGATGGGGATGGACTGTACGGCGATGGCAGAAATGCATGACATATAGCTTGGCCGCCGAAAAGTGACAATCCTGCAGGTTCAGGGGTAATGAAAGTCCCGTGATATTCCTGCCTGCCATAAGAGGCAACTAAAAGGAGTCTCGAATGTTTGGGCTTTTATTTGATGGTACTCTGTCGGGTTTGACCTCCATATTTCAGAAAATCTTCCGAAGAGCGAGCCGATTGGGGAAGGGCGCCTTACTTGGTGCATTGTGTCCATCATGCATTGAGAACTTTCGCAAGATTCTTCGTTGTTGAATTGCAGTCCTGCCTGCTCTCCATCTCTTTGGCATGAAACCATTCCTGCATGCAATACCCACCATTCAATGTTCAGTGCCACTTTCTGCACTCACAACGAACATGGACTACTTGTCACCTAATATCCAGCATGGTAGGCAGTCCATTGTGGTGAGGCCACCATGTACCCTGTTGGTTCTAACCCCCTGACAACACCAGGATCCCCCCTGTGGGTTGGGGGGTAAGAATACGCCCGCGGTATTCCTGCCTGCATTAAGAGGCGACTAAAAGGAGTCTCAAACGCTTCGGCCTTTAATGTGATGGTCTCCTAAGGGGGTTGACAACTACCATTCAGAATTTTCTCTTAGTGCGTACCATTTGGGGAAGGATGCCTTACATGGTGTATTATATATCCATCTTACCCAAAGATCAGGTGCATTCATTATTGTCATGGAGTTGGACTTACACCGAGCTTCCGGCCACATCAGCTGCAGTGTGCTCTGGTTAATAAACATTCCCTCCATTGTGCACTTCCATCTTCACCCTCATGATATACATGGATATTTGACACCCAACATCCAGCACAGTAGCCAGTCCATTGTGGTGGGGTTGTCAAGTACCCTCTTAGTGGTAGCCCCCTGACTACACAGGGATCGCACTGCTGATACCGAAGCTGCTACCACCCCATGTATGCCGAAGAGTAGACGCCTATCCGTCTGGGGCATCAGGACTCCCGGAGAAGGCCATCCTGCCAGGTGGTCTTTGCTGCGGCTGTGTGGCGCCCGTGGGGAGAGCCCCTGGTCACCCTTTCTTCTGCATTGCTCTTCAGGAAACTTGGTTTCCTGCTATGCGAACACCCCCCCCCCCTCCATGGCTATCAGGATTATTATAAGAACCGGGGAGCTTATGAAGGGGTATCTCGTGGCATCTGCATCTATGTCCTTCACTCTCTTCACAGCGAGTCTGTCCCTCTACAAACACCTTTAGAGGTGGTCGCTGTTCGAGTGTGGACGCCACAGGCTGTTACTGTCTGCAGTCTGTATCTTCCACGGATCGTGATGTCCTGCTTCATGTCCTGGCTGCGCTGATAGCCCAATTGCCGCCACCTTTCTTGTTACTAGGCGACTTCAAGGCCCATAACCCTCTGTGGGTTGGGTCAGTGTCAAGAGGTGCCACTGTTGAGCGTGTATTGGCACAGCTCGTCCTTTCCATTTCAAAAGATGGTAAGAGGCTAGGGCTGCAGATCGAAAGGTCGATGACGGAGTACGTGCCATGCGCCACACGGAAATGTGTGAATTCACCGTCTGTTCAATGGTGTATGCATGACGACATGTGTGGTAATGACCACTTCCCGATCTTTATGTCACTGCCACAGCATCACTCTTCTGGGCGCCCTTGCAGATGGGCTATGAATAAGGCTGACTGGTACTTGTTTTCCCCCACTGCCGCTATTGACCCTTTTTCTCATGAGGCCTTTGATACGGTGGTTCACTTAGTCACCACCAGTATCGTTAATGCCGCTGCATCTGCCATTCCCTGTTCTTCTGGGTCCCCTGAGGTGGAGAACTGTGCCTTGGTGGTCGCCTGACATCGCTGAAGCGATTAAAGCGTAACAAGCGACATCCCTCCATGGAACACATCATCGCCTTCACACGGCTGCATGCGCGAGCGCACCGCCCTATCCACCAACGCAAGCAGGAGTGCTGGGACAGTATGTGCCCACCATTGGCTTCCATATCTCTCCATCGCATGTCTGGGCAGAGATTAGTCGCCTATATGGCTATCGGACCCCTGTCAGCGTTGCTGCGCTCTCACTGAATCGAGCAGTTTGTACAGACTCCGACGTCATTGCAAACCGCTTGGAAGAGAATTTGGCACTGAGTTCCGCTTCTGCAAATTACCCACTGCCCTTCTGCTCCATTAAAGAGCGGATGGAACGTCGGAGCCTTTCATTTCGCACCCACCATGCTTAATCCTACACTGTTCCATTCAGTGAGTGGGAATTTCACAGTGCCCTAGCTGCTTGTCCCGATACAGCTCCTGGGCCAGATCACATCCACTGTCAGGTGCTCAAACACCTTTCAGTGGACTGCCAGCGACGCCTCCTCGAGCTTTACAACCGTATTTGGGTCGAGGGTGAGTTTCCGTTGCAATGGCGGGAAAGCATTGTTATCCCCATTTTGAAACCTGGCAAGAACCCATTGGAGGTGGACAGTTACCGCCCCATTAGCCTCACCAACGTTCTTTGCAAGTCGCTTTTACGGATGGTGAGCCGGCGGTTGAGTTGCGTACTCGAGTCTCGTGGCCTTCAGGGTGAATACCATAAAGGCCGCTCTGCCGCCGACAATCTCGTGAGCCTGGAGTCAGCCATCCGAACAGCCTTTGCCTGCAGTCAGCACTTGGTCTAGGGGTAGCGTCTTCGATTCATAATCAAATCGTCTTCGGTCTCGGGTTCGATCCCCGCCACTGCCTAAATTTTGATAAATAATCAGCATTGGCGGCCGAAGACTTCCGGCATAAGAAGTAAGCCTCATTCTTCCAACGGCCTTGCCAAAGAAGGCGGAGGAGCGAATAGTGGTTCAGGGCACTCTCTTGTCCTAGGGGTGGGAAATTTCCCATAAAGGCAGAAAAATCAGCAATGATCAACGACATGAGGATGCAGAAGGCAATGGAAACCACTGCATTAAAGACACGTAACGTGTATCCACAGGACATGTGGCCTGTAGCTGAAGAATTGTCATGATGATCTCTACATTGACAAAATATTCCGGAATAGTCCCCCATTCGGATCTCCGGGAGGGGACTGTGAAGGGGGAGGTTACCATGAGAAAAAGATTGAATAATCAACGAAAGGATAACGTTCCACGAGTCGGGGCGTGGAATGTCAGAAGCTTGAACGTGGTAGGGAAACTAGAAAATCTGAAATGGGAAATGCAAAGGCTCAATCTAGATATAGTAGGGGTCAGTGAAGCGAAGTGGAAGGAAGACAAGGGTTTCTGGTCAGATGAGTATCGGGTAATATCAACAGCAGCAGAAAATGGTATAACAGGTGTAGGATTCGTTATGAATAGGAAGGTAGGGCAGAGGGTGTGTTACTGTGAACAGTTCAGTGACCGGGTTGTTCTAATCAGAATCGACAGCAGACCAACACCGACAACGATAGTTCAGGTATACATGCCGACGTCGCAAGCTGAAGATGAACAGATAGAGAAAGTGTATGCGGATATTGAAAGGGTAATGCAGTATGTAAAGGGGGACGAAAATCTGATAGTCATGGGCGACTGGAATGCAGTTGTAGGGGAAGGAGTAGAAGAAAAGGTTACAGGAGAATATGGGCTTGGGACAAGGAATGAAAGAGGAGAAAGACTAATTGAGTTCTGTAACTAGTTTCAGCTAGTAATAGCGACTACCCTGTTCAAGAATCACAAGAGGAGGAGGTATACTTGGAAAAGGCCGGGAGATACGGGAAGATTTCAACTAGATTACATCATGGTCAGGCAGAGATTCCGAAATCAGATACTGGATTGTAAGGCGTACCCAGGAGCAGATATAGACTCAGATCATAATGTAGTAGTGATGAAGAGTAGGCTGAAGTTCAAGACAGTCAGGAAGAATCAATACGCAAAGAAGTGGGATACGGAAGTACTAAGGAATCACGAGATACGTTTGAAGTTCTCTAACGCTATAGATACAGCAATAAGGAATAGCACAGTAGGCAGTACAGTTGAAGAGGAATGGACATCTCTAAAAAGGGCCATCACAGAAGTTGGGAAGGAAAACATAGGTACAAAGAAGGTAGCTGCGAAGAAACCATGGGTAACAGAAGAAATACTTCAGTTGATTGATGAAAGGAGGAAGTACAAACATGTTCCGGGTAAATCAGGAATACAGAAACACAAGTCGCTGACGAATGAAATAAATAGGAAGTGCAGGGAAGCTAAGACGAAATGGCAGCAGGAAAATGTGAAGACATCGAAAAAGAAATGAATGTCGGAGGGACAGACTCAGCATACAGGAAAGTCAAAACAACCTTTGGTGACATTAAAAGCAGCGGTGGTAACGTTAAGAGTGCTACCGGAATTCCACTGTTAAATGCAGAGGAGAGAGCAGATAGGTGAAAAGAACACATTGAAAGCCTCTCTGAGGGTAAAGATTTGTCTGATGTGATAGAAGAAGAAACAGGAGTCGATTTAGAAGAGATAGGACGGACTGACGGAGCAAGGAGGACATCAAAAGCAGACTCGCTATGGCAAAAAAGGCATTTCTGGCCAAGAGAAGTCTACTAATATCATAAACCGGCCTTAATTTGAGAAAGAAATTTCTGAGTATGTACGTCTGGAGTACAGCATTGTATGGTAGTGAAACATGGACTGTGGGAAAACCGGAACAGAAGAGAATCGAAGCATTTGAGATGTCGTGCTATAGACGAATGTTGAAAATTAGGTGGACTGATAAGGTAAGGAATGAGGAGGTTCTACGCAGAATCGGAGAGGAAAGGAATATATGGAAAACACTGATAAGGAGAAGGGACAGGATGATAGGACATCTGCTAAGACATGAGGGAATGACTTCCATGGTGCTGGAGGGAGCTGTAGAGGGCAAAAACTGTAGAGGGAGACAGAGATTGGAATACGTCCAGCAAATCATTGAGGACGTAGGTTGCAAGTGCTACTCTGAGTCTGAGATGAAGAGGTTAGCACAGGAAAGGAATTCGTGGTGGGCCGCATCAAACCAGTCAGTAGACTGATGACCAAAAAAAAAAAAAAAAGGCACTGGGTCGCTGTCTTTTTCGACATGCGGATCGTATCTGTCTGGTGCCTTTAATCCCCACAACCAACCAACCAACCAACCAAACTGTGGAACCCCATTTTCTTACCGATGGTGAGAGCAGTAGGATGAGCCAACTCGGACCTGAAAAGAGTGGCAAGAAAGGAATAATCGATAAAAATGGGAAGAGCGCCACGAATTCCCCACTCATGGAGGGTGGTGGCGCCAGGTGGTGTCATAGGCATTATGCAGATCAAAGAAGACTGCAAGGAGATGATGTCGATGGGCAAAAGCTGACCAGATAGCTGACTCCAGGTGGACCAAGTTATCCACCGTAGAAGGGCCGCAATGAAAACCACTTCGAGTCAACGACAAAAGGTTGTGGGATTAAAGGATTCAAACTAGCTGCCGACCCACCATGCATTCAAGGAGCTTGCAGAGAGTGTTAGTAAGGCTAATTGGATGGTAGCTAACCAACTGAAGTGGTGGCTTCCCTGGCTTCAACACTGGAACAACAATGCTTTCCTGCCATTGGGTAGTAAAGACTCTCTCACTCCACACACGGTGAAGAAGTTCAGTATTAAGTGTTGGAACATTTGGTTATGTATTGATACGATCCAGGAGCCATGTCAGAACAAAGGTTCAGGGCGCTGGCAAATTCCTACTCGCTGAATGGGGGATTATATGGCTCCGAGCAGCGAGAAAAAGAAGACAAAGGCAGTGGTTCTTAACGCTCTTTCAGGAGAAAGGAAGTGGGCTGTTACTGATCCGATGCCAAAGCTTGAGCAAAGTGTTGTGAAAAAATTTCTGCTACCAAGTCCAGATTGGTAAGGAAAATACCATGCACAAAAGTCCTGCAATACCAGTGGGAGGATGGTGGCCAAAAATTCACCTGAGATTCGCCCAGATTTGTGAAGAGTGTGAGTGGGATCCTGTGACAGCTACATATCGTTACCAGGAAATCCGCTTCTGAAATTTTATTAGGTAGCGGGCCTGGGCGTGGAGTCATTTAAAGACCAGAAGAATAACAGTAGAAGGGTGCTGCTTGAAGTTTTGAAGAGCATGGCGGCGGTCTTTTATGGCTGCAGCAATTTCCAGAGTCCAGAGACCATCTCCCGGCGTGGGGAACCTGACGAAGACGGCATTGCTGAAACAGCTGCTGAAAGGATGGCAGCAGTCAAAATCAGAGTAGATTCATGAACACTGTTGTGTGGTAATATAGGTGGGATGGGAGCAGAGGAGAAGGCATCTCAGTGAGCCTTAGATACAGCTCACCTGGGAGGGTGACGTAGAGAGAGACAGTGAAGGAAGGTCAAAACAATCGGGTAATGGTCGTTGTCACATAAGTCATCGTTGACGCCCCACTGAAGAAGAAGGCCAGGATGCACATGGAGAGGTCAGTGGTTGAGAAAGTACTGTGCGCCACACTAAAGTGTGTGGGAGCACCTGTGTTTAGTGAACAGAAGTCAAGCCCTGACAGAACAGCTTCAACTGTCCTGCCCATGGCAGTAGTCGTATGACTACCCCACAGATGGTTGCGGGCATTAAAGTCCAGTAATGTCAAGGAGGGAGAAGGGAGTTGCTGAAGAAGGGTGGTGAGGCATGGGACGTGGGCGATCTGTCAGGTGGGAGTTAGAGATAACAGGTTGTGATTGGAGTGGCCAGATGGACCCTGACACCAATGGCTTCCAGAGTGGTATGGAGGGGAACCCATTTACTACAAACATCCTTGTGGACTAAGGTGCAAACACCATAAGAAGGCCATAAGGACCAATTAGGTTCCAACAGAATTGACAAAATGGGTCTCCTGGAGCGCAATACAAACGACAGAGTAGAAGGAATGAAGGGGCTGCAACTCTGGAAGATGACGCAAATATCCATTACAGTCTCACTGGAGGATTCTCAACCCAGAGTCCAAAGTGGAAGTAATTGCATCAGAGTTCGTCACGCTACCGAGTCGTTATCCGTCACTGATAAGGATGGTGTAATATTCATATAGGTGGATTCAGACACTGTATGGGGGGAAGGCTGCACCCGTACCAGAGGGGCCTTGCCCTTGTTCCTGCGTTTCTGCTTGTTCTCTTGGGAAGGAAGAGAAGGGCAGACTTCAGCAAGGGCAGGCATGGAATTACACCAGACAATCTTGGCGCCCACCAGCCACAGATTACGCTGCCGATGTGGACCCTTGCAGGGGAGTGCTGGGAAGAGGAGTCTAGGGAGGTAGCTCCAGTACCAGTCGCTGCTGAAGGAGGGGAGCACTTCTCCAGTGGGGGTGGGGGAGCAGCACCTGAAGGGGTGGGTATGGGTACTGAGGGGAGAGGGAGTGGAAGTGGGAGAGGGGGGAGGAGGAGGAGGAGGAGAAGGAGGCTGAAACAGAAGGCAAGGGGCGAAGGGGAAGGGGCTGGGAAGAGGAGAGGGTACGATAGGGAATTGATGTAACTGAAACAAAAGTAGAAGTCATAGACACGGGAGCCCCCTGCACATCTAGGGGTAAGAATAGGCCCGCAGTATTCCTGCATGTCGCAAGAGGCGACTAAAAGGAGTCTCAACAGTTCTGGCCGTATGTGATGGTCCCCTCTCACGTTTAACCTCCATCTTTCTAAAATCTTCCAAAGAGCGAGCCAACTGACGAAGGGCACCTTGCAAGGTGCACTGTATCCATTGTGTGTTGAGACCATTAGCTGGCTTTCTTGTAGCTGAAATGCTGTCCCGCTCGTTTTCCATCTCTTGGGCGAGGATACGTCACTGAGTGCGATTACCACACTGGACTGTGCAATGTTGCTTTTTGCTGCGACGACGACCTTGGACATTTTTGCACGTACGATCCAGCAGGGTAGCCAGTCCGTTGTGGTGGGGCAGCCATGTACCCTGTTGATTGTAGCCCCCTGGCAACACAGGGATCGCTCTGCTGATGCCTGCGCCATTAACTCCCCCTGTATGCCAATGAGTAGATGCCCATCTCGCTGTGGCATCGGGACCCCTGGCAAAGACCATCCTGCCAGGTGGCCCTTGCTGAGGCTGGGTGGCGCCCATGGGGAAGGCCCTTGGTCCGAGTGGTTGGCATCAGGGATAAAGACTTGCAATAAAGCGTGTTACATCATATCTCGCAGGTGGCCAGAGACCAGCAGCCTCTAAGCATTCTCGGGCTCAATTTAATGCTGAGATCCGAAAATATTCCCTACCTGGCCACACCGTGGGAGGAGCGTAAATCTCAGAATGGCAGTGACAGTTATTCAGCCGATTCCTAGTTTCTACGAGATCTGATCGGGAGTCTTTCAAGCCCACAAAGCCTCAGTTCTTTGCGGAGCATTTAGAGGGCAGGTTTGGGGAGGTGGAGGGCTTGTCCAAAATGCGCTCTGGGGCCGTTTTGATAAAAACGGCATCCTCCGCCCAGTCACGCAGGTTACTTGCTTGTGACAAGTTGGGGGATGTTAACATTACCATCACAACACGTAAGAGTTTAAATATGGTCCAAGGTATTATTTTCTATAGGGACATAATTTTGCAGTCTGATGACGAGCTGTGCGCCAACGTAGAGCGTCGAGGTGTCCATTTCGTCCAGTGCATTCATCGGGGCCCTAGGGACAATCAGGTAGCTACTGGTGCCTTCATCTTGGCCTTCGAGGCTGATACATTACCGGATAAGGTCAGGGTGATGGTCTACTGATGTGTTGTCAAGCCCTATTATCCCTTCCCTGATGCAGTGCTATAAGTGCTGGAAGTTCCGCCATATGTCTTCCCGCTGTACTGCCAGCCTCACATGTCGAAATTGATGACGCCTACGACATCCCAATACTCCCTGTGCCCAGCCTCCCATCTGTGTCAAATGTGGAGAGCCTCATTCACCTTGATCGCCAGACAGTAGGATCTTACAGAAAGAGTGCAAAATCATGGAATATAAGAACATGGACCGACTGAGCTATAGTGAAGCTAAGAGGAAATATGACCAACTAGATCCTGTGAATATGACATCTTCCAACGCCGCTGCTACAACGACCGTGCTGGCCCCACCAGTTTCGAGAATTCCAGCCTAATCGACGAGCCATACAACTAATCATGAACCCTTGCCCATGGGGGGCCCTACCCAATCTGTAGCATCTGCGCCACCTCCCTCGGAAACAACACACTCCACCCCATCGGAGACGTCCCTCCCCGCTTCTCAGCCAGAGAAGCGTCCAACTTCTTCAGCTACTGTCTCTCGCAAGGGGTCCCTTGGGTCCCTCCCTTCCCAGGTTTCCACCAGCGGGAAGGATGACACCTGACAGTAGCATAAGTTCCCATCAGTGGCTGGTCATAGGGCTTCGAGATCCTCCTCTGTCCAGGAGACTGAATCAGTGAAGCTCTCCCAGCTGGTGAAACCCAAGGTTCAACGAGAGAAATCCAAGAGAATGACCTCAAAGGCCAAAGAACTTGCGGTGGCACCCACCCCACCGCACATTTCGAGCTCTGCGTCTTAATATGAGGTGGAGATCCTGGCGTTTGCTGAGGACCTTGATCTCGCCGGTCCCTCAGACACCACAAATAGCACTTGCACAGATGCTAAATTGGTGGCAGAAGGTGACCCAACGGCGTAATCTGCCTCCGAAGTCCCTTCATGCACTTCTCAGCCAAGGAAAACACCATGCTCAGGTTGACTGCAGCGGTTTCTTCCACCATCTAGCTGAGCTCTGACAACTTGTCCGCCTTCACCCTTTCCTTTGTATTGCTCTTAAAGAGACTTGGACCCACGCCGCTGCTGCAACAACGGTTCTCCCATCGTCACGTATCGTTGGCTCTAAGATGTGTCAGAATCCACCGGCCCCCTTGGTTATGGGGGGCACTTCACTCCCTGTTGCTCCAGCTCCATCTCCTTCGGGAGAAACCACCCTCCCCCCTCCCCCCAATCATCGGGGACATCAGTTCCCCCTTCCCAGCCAGAGAAGAGTAAGACTTCTTCGGCTACTCTCGCCAGGAAGGGGTCCCTTGGGGACCTTCCTTCGCAAGTTCCAACCAGCAGAAGAGCGGACGCCCGCAACTGCCTGAAACAATCAGCGGTCCCTGGTTGTAGGGCCTCACGGTCGTCGTCCGTCCCTGAGACTGACCCAGTGAAGCCCTCCAAGTCTGAACAACCGAAGGCACAGCGCGAGAAGCAGAAGAAGAAGAAAGTCCCCAAGAATGACAACATTGCGGTGGCACCTGTCCCACCGCTTCCTACATGCTCTGCGTCTGAGGATGAGGTGAAGATTCTGGCGTCCGCTGAGGACCTCAGTCTCGCCAGTCCATCAGACACCATTTATAGCGCTATGGGAGGTGCTCAATTGGAGGCAGCGGGTGACCCAGCCACGTAATCTGCGATTCCAGTCCCTTCACGCCTTTCTCAGCCATGGACAACTTCATCCTCCAGTGGAACTGCTGCGGTTTCTTCCACCATCTAGCTGAGCTCCGCCAACTTATCAGCCTTCACCCTTTCCTCTGCATTGCTCTGCAGGAAACTTGGTTCTGGGAATGCGAACCACCGCCCTCCATGGCTATTGGGGTTATTATAAGAACCGGGCAGCTTATGAAAGGGCGTCTGGTGGCGTCTGCATCTATGTCCTTCACTCTCTTCACAGTGAGACTGTCCCTCTACAAACAACTTAAGAGGCTGTCGCTGTTCGGGTGTGGCCGCCACAGGCTGTTACCGTATGCAGCCTTTACCTACCCCGCAGTATGTCCAGGCTGTACTGCTGCCCAATTGCCGCCACCTTTCTTGTAACTGGGCGGCTTCAACGCCCATAACCCTCTGTGAGGTGAGTCAGTGACCACAGGTCGAGGCGCCACCATTGAGCATTTATTGTCGCAGCTCGATCTCTCGATTTTAAATGATGGTGTCTTCACACACTTCAGTGTGGTGCATGGCACATACACCGCCATTGACCTTTCGATCTGTAGCCCTACCCTCTTACCGTGTGTCCAATGGAGTGTGCATGCCGACCTGTGTGGTAGTTACCACTTTCCGATCTTTCTGTCACTGCCACGGCGTCACTCTTCTGGGCACCCTAGCGGATGGGCTAGGAATAAAGCTGACTGGGACTTGTTTTCCTCCACTGCCGCTATTGAGCCTCTCTCTAATGATGACATTGATGCGGTGGTTTAATCGGTCACCACCAGCTTCCTTACTGCCGCAGAATCTTCAATTCCCCGTTCTTCTGGGTCCCCTCGGAGGAGGACTGTGCCTTGGTGGTCGCCTGAGATCGCTGAGGCGATTAAAGATCGTCGGCGGGCGCTACAGCAGTCACAAGCGACATCCATCCATAGACCATCTTATCGCCTTCAAATGGCTGCGTGCACGAGCCCACCGCCTTATCCGCCAAGGCAAGCAGGAATGCTGGGAGCGGTATGTGTCCACCATCTATGGCTCTCGGACCCCTGTCAGCGTCCCTGCGCTCTCACTGAATGGAGCAGTTTGTACAGACCCCGACGAAATTGCCAACAGCTTGGGAGAGCATTTCGCCCTGAGTTCCGCTTCTTCCAATTACCCAATGGCCTTCTGTCCCATTAAAGAGCGGATGGAACGTCGGAGCCTTTCATTTCGCACCCACCATTCTGAATCCTACAATGCTCCATTCAGTGAGTGGAAATTTCACAGTGCCATTGCCGCTTGCCCTGATACCGCTCCTCGTCCAGATGGCATCCACTGTCAGATGCTGAAACACCTTTCAGTGCACTGCAAGCGACACCTCCTCGACCTTTACTACCGTCTCTGGGTCGAGGGAGAGTTTCCGTCCCAATGGCGGGAAAGCGTTGTCATCCCCGTTTTAAATCCGGGCAATAGCCCTTTGGAGGTGGACAGCTACCATCCCATTAGCCTCACCAATGTTCTTTGCAAGCTTCTCGAATGGATGGTGAGCCGGCGCTTGAATTTGGTACTGGAGTCTCGGGGCCTTCTGGCTCCGTCTCAGGGTGGGTTCCGTAAAGGCCGCTCCGCCACCGACAATCTGGTGAGCCTGGAGTCGGCCATCCGTACTGCCTTTGCCTGCCGTCAGCACCTGGTCGCTGTCTTTTTCGACATGCAGAAGGCGTACGATACGACATGGCGTCATCACATCCTTTCTACGCTTCATGGATGGGGTCTTCGGGGCCTTCTGCCGATCTTTATCCGCAATTTTCTGTCGTATCGTACCTTCCGCGTGCAATCGCGGCCTCTCATAGTTCTTCCCGAGTCCAGGAGAACGGGGTACCACAGGGACCTGTCCTCAGTGTCTGCCTCTTATTAATCGCAATAGACGGGCTCTGTCTCCTTCCCTGTATGCTGACGACGTCTGCCTTTACTACAGCTCTACTGGCATGGCAGCTGTTGAACGTCAGCAACAGGGCCTATCTGCAAGGCGCAGTTTTGGGCTGTAGCGCATGCTTTTCAGTTTTCGGCTGCCAAGACCCGCGTTATGCATTTCTGCCGGCGCCGAACGGTCCATCCTGAGCTACAGTTTTATCTTGAGGACGACCTTCTTGCTGTGGTGGCGATCCACAGGCTTTTGGGGGTCGTTTTTGATGCTCGGTTGACTTCGCTGCCTCATATTCGGCAACTTAAACAGGCGTGTTGGAGGCATCTAAATGCTCTGAGATGCTTGAGCCACACCAGCTGGTGCGCCGACCTATCTACACTGTTACGGCTCTACCAGGCGTTAATCCAGTCCCATCTGGATTATGGGAGCCTGGCTTATGGCTCAGCATCCCATCTGCGTTGCAGGTGCTGGACCCAATACTACACAGCGGAATACGACTTGCCACTGGTGCCTTCCGGACCAGCCCTGTGGACAGCATACTAGTGGAGGCAGGTGGCCCTCCTCTGCGGTTACGGCACCAGCGTTTGCTGGCCGCTGAAGCGGCACATGTTTTTAGATTGCCCGGGCATCCAAACTATCATCTCCTGTTCCCGCAATCGGTCGTCCATCTGCCAGAACGTCGGCCCCGGTCAGGTTGTACGATCACGGTCCGCGTCAAAGAGCTTCTCTCCGGGCTTAGGGTTTTCACTGTTCCACCTTCTTTCCGGGCCACTTTGCGTACACCCACATGGTGTGTTCCTTGCCCTTGCCTTCAGCTCGACTTGGCACAGGGCCCGAAGGACTCAGTCCCTGCAGAGGCCTTCCGCCGCCGCTTTTATTCCATTCTGGCCACGTATCAGGGCTCAGACATTGTTTACACTGACGGTTTGATGGTTTCTGGTCGTGTCGGTTATGCGCTAACTCTAGGGGACCATTCCGAACAATGTTCCTTGAAGGATGGCTGCATCGTTTATACTACTGAGCTGGTCACCATCTTTCGTGCCCTAGAGTATATCCGCTCCTGCTCAGGTGAGTCCTTTGTTATCTGTAGCGATTCCCTGAGCAGTTTACGAGCTCTCGACCAGTGTTTCCCTCGTTCTCGTCTGGTGATGGCTATCCATGAGTCCCTGCATACTCATGCCCATTGCGGCCGCTCGGTGGTCTTTGTGTGGACCCCTGGTCATGTCGGTATCCCGGGCAATGAACATCTTGACCGCCTGGCGAAAGAGGCCACGAGTAAACCATCTATGGATGTCGGCTTCCCAGAGACTGATTTGCGGGCAGTCTTACGCCACAGAGTTTTTGCGCTATGGGACGATGAATGGTGCGAACTGACAACACGTAATGAACTCCGTGCTGTCAAGGAGTCGACGGCTGTGTGGCGGTCATCCCTGTGAGCCACTCGCAGGGACTCAGTAGTCCTTTGCCGGCTCCACATTGGTCACTCCCGGCTGACACACAATTATTTACTGCTCCGGGAGGACCCTCCCCTATGTCGCTGCGGGGCGGCTTTGACAGTGGCCCACATTTTGTGGGCGTGCCCCCTTTTAGCTGTGGTCAGGCAGACATTTGCACTGACTGATACGCTCCCTGCCCTTTTAACTGATGACCCTGCTGTGGCTGGCTTGGTTTTATGTTTTATTTGGGCAGGGAGTTTTATAATTTAATATGAGTGTTTATGTTTTATTTTATTGTCTTGTGTTTATTCTGGCCTTTGGTCTACGGTTTTAAACTGAGTTTTTAATGTGTTGTCAGTGGTTGGCTATTCCCTTTTTATTCTATGTTCGGCCAACCACCGCCACACTCCGTGTGATTTTAATTTGCTATGTCTGTTCTTTGTGTGAGTTTTTCTTGTCCTGTGTTGTCTGTTGTCTCTATTATCCATTGTTCACCCTTAAACCCACTTACCAACCAACTAACCAACCAAAGAGACTTGGTTTCTGGCAATTGCTATAGAAGTTATTATAGGAACCGGGCAGCTTATGAGGGGATTTGTGCTGGCGTCTGCATCTATGTCCTTCATTCTCTTCACAGGCACTATGTCCCTCTACAAACACCTCTCGATTCTGTCACTATTCGGGTGTGGACGCCACAGGCTGTTACTGTCTGCAGTCTCTATCTTGCACCGGATGGTGAAGTCCCACAGCATGTCCTACCTGTGTTGGTAGCCCAATTGCCGCCACCTTTCCTGATAGAGGAACGCCCACAACCCTCTGTAGGGTGGGTCAGTGGCAACAGTTCGAGGCGCAACCATTGAAAATATATTGGCACAACCTGACCTCACCCATTTAAACGATGGTGCCTTCACACATTTCAGTCCGGCGCATGGCGTGAAACCACAATCGACCTATCGATCTGCAGCCCTAGCAACTCACCGTCTTCCCAATGGAGTGTGCATGACGAAATGTGTGGTAGTGACCACTTTCCGATCTTTCTGTCACTGCCACAGGGACACTTTTCTGGGGCCCATGCAGATTGGCTATGAATAAGGCTGTCTGGGACTTGTTCTCATCCATGGCCACTATTGCGCCTCTTTCTAATAAAGCCATTGTTGCTGTGGTTCACTCAGTCACCACTGGAATCGTTACTACCGCAGAATCTGCCATTCCCCGTTCTTCTCGATCCCCTCGGCGGACGATTAAAGATCGCAGGCCGGCGCTTTAGCGTCACAAGCGACATCCCTCAATACAATACCTCATCGCCATTAAACGGCCCCGTACAACTCGTGGTGCATGCCCCACCCTTTCTTCAGCTCGAATTGGCACAGGGCCCGAAGGACTCAGTCCCTCCGGAGGCCTTCTGCCGCTGCTTTCTTTCCTCCCTTGCCACGTATTACGGCTCTGTAGTTGTTTACACTGACGGTTCGATGGTTGCTGGCCATGTTGGTTATGCTCTGACTCTAGCAATATTCGTTGTTGGCTGGCTGCAGCGGTTTCACTGCTGAGCTGGTCGTCATCTCTCGTGCCCTAGAGTATATCCGCTCCTGTTTAGGTGAGTCCTTCGTTATTGGTAGCGACTCCCTGAGCAGTTTACGAGCTATCGACCAGTGTTTCCCTCTCTCTCGTCTGGTGCTAGTGTTCCAGGAGTCCTTAGATATTGATGACCGTTGCGGCCGCTCTGTGGTCTTTTTATGGACCCTAGGCCATGTTGGTACACCAGGCAATGAACATATTGACCGCCTGGCCAAACAGGCCATCAGTGAACCTTCTCCGGACATTGGCCTCCCGGAGACTGGTTTGCGAGAAATCTTACACCACAAAGTTT
The DNA here is from genome assembly GCF_021461395.2 of Schistocerca americana. Classification (NCBI taxonomy): domain Eukaryota; kingdom Metazoa; phylum Arthropoda; class Insecta; order Orthoptera; family Acrididae; genus Schistocerca; species Schistocerca americana. The sequence continues at coordinate 155,176,072 of NC_060119.1, read as the reverse complement.
TCGTGCTTTGTTACGCTGAATGGCGAGATGAGACCACACCCAATACACTCTATGCTATCAAGGAGACGACGTGTGTGTGGCAGTCATACATGCCAGCCTCTCACAGAGACTCAATTGTCCTTTGTCGGTTCCGCATTGGCCCACACCTGGCTGATGCACAGTTATTTACTGTGTTGTGAGGACCCACCTCTATGTACCTGGGGGGCAGCTTTGACGGTGGTCAACGTTTTGTTGGCTTGTCTTCTTTTGGCTGTGCTAATCCGTAAATTTGCGCTGCCTGCTACGATCCCTGCCCTCTTAACAGATGACACTGCCATAACAGGCTTAGCTTAGCATTCTATTCGGGCAGGGGGCTTTTATCACTTGATCGAAATGTTTGTCTCTTTTTGTGTTTAGTCTGGCCATTGGCCTACGATTTTAGACTGAGTTTTTAATGTGTTCCTCGGTGGTTGGCTATTCCTTTTTTTGTCTCTATGGTCAGTCATCCATTGTCACACTCTGTGTGACTTTCATTCCTTTTGTCCCCAGGAGCTCAGCATTCATTTGCTGGGTATGGGCTTGGCGACCCTGGTGTTCCTGAGCTGGGGACTGGTTAGCGCTGCCAGTTCCCTGTCACCATAAGCTCTGGGCATACCTCAGCGACCAATGTGCAGCACGGCGCATTAACTTTGTGTGTCTCAGGGAATGGGGATCTTGGCTTGACCGCCCGGATCGCGAGGCTGGCATAAACCTCTATCAACAACCCCTCAATCTCAATGTGTGCTGCGCGCTGATGAGATGCATGGCTGTTGTGGTGGAACAGTCGTTAGCGGGCAACCTCTGGGGAACATGCCGCACCTCATTTGTATAAGGCTTACCTAGGTACACGGGGCTCTGTCTAGGTGGACTTGTAGATCCCTAGCTGCTCGTGGGACCGAGACTGATCGTTCGAAATCCTCTTTTCCTCCTCCCAGTGGAAAGGGTGGACCACAGTAGGTTCTAACACCCAGTCTCTGACCCCCCTGCGGGTTCAGGGGTTCGAATAGGCCCACGGTATTCCTGCCTGTCGTAAGAGGCGACTAAAAGGAGTCTCAAACGTTTCCGCCTTAATATGATGGTCACCTAAGGGGTTTGACCACTACCTTTCAAAATTATCTGTTAGTGCGTACCATTTGGGGAAGAATGCCTTACGTGGTGTATTATATATCCATCTTGCCCTAAGATCTGGCACACCCAATATTGTCATGGAGTTGGCCTTACACCATGCTTCCAGCCACATCAGCTGCTGTGTGTTCCGGGCAGCATACAAGCCCTTCATTATGAACTTCCATCTTCGCCCTCCTGACACATATGGATATTCGACACCCGACATCCAACACGGTAGCCAGTCTGTTGGGGTGGGGTCGTCATGTACCCTCTTGGTGGTAGCCCCCTGACTACACAGGGATCGCACTGCTGATGCTTGAGCTGCTACCTCCCCACGTATGCCGAGGAGTAGATGCCTAACCCTCTGGGGCATCGGGACTCCCAGCAAAGGCTATCCTACCAGGTGGTGTTTGCTGTGGCTGGGTGGCGCCCGTGGGGAGAGCCCCTGGTCAGAGTGGGTGGCATCAGGGCGGATGACCCGCAATGAAGCGTGGTACATCATCTCTCGCTGGTGGGCCTCCACCAGCAGTCTCTAAGCGATCGAGGTCTAACCTCAACGGCAAGCAATTCAATCCAAGATCATTTCCCTCCCTGGCCACTCCATGGGGGGAACGCATGGCTAAAGACAGCGGTGGAGATTATTCACCCCAGTACCTTGTCTGTACGCGGGTCGATAGTGAATCTTTCATACAAACTAAGCCTCAGTTTTTTGTGGAGCATTTAGAGGACAAGTTCGGGGAGGTGGAGGGCTTGTCCAAAATGCGCTCTGGGTCGGTTCTCATCAAAACAGCATCCTCTGCCCAGTCACGGAGGTTGCTCACTTGTGACAGGTTGGGGGATGTTTCCGTCACCATCACTCCCCACAAAAGTTTAAACATGGTCCAGGGTATTATTTTCCACAGGGATCTTCTTCTACAGTCCGACGATGAACTACGCGCCAACCTAGAACGACGAGGTGTTCACTTAGTCCGGCGCGTCCATCGGGGTCCGAGGGATAATCAGGTAGCCACCGGTGCCTTCATCTTGGCCTTCGAGGGTGATGTCTTACCCGAAAAGGTTGTGACGGTTTACCGTTGTGATGTGAAACCATATATCCCTCCTCCGATGAGGTGTTTTAAATGCTGGAAGTTCGGGCACATGTCATCTCACTGTACTTCCAGCATCATGTGTCGGGATTGTGGACGTCCTTCGCATCCTGATACTCCATGTGTCCCGCCTCCTATCTGTGTTCACTGCGGAGAACACCATTCCCCCTGCTCGCCAGAGTGTACGATATTGCAGAAAGAAAGGAAGATAATGGAATATAAGACCCTGGACCGCCTGACCTACCCCGAGGCTAGACGGAAATACGAGCGGCTCCATCCTGTGGCAATGACGTCAACCTACGCTGCTGCTGCAACGACGGTTCTTCCATCTCCTGTGTCGTCCCATATGGTTGGTTCTATGATTGGTCAGCATCCAAAAGCCCCCTTGATTGTAAGGGGCACTTTACAACCTGTTACTCCTGCTCCATCTTCTTCAGGAGCAACATCCTCCCTACCATCGAGGACATCGGCTCCCCCTTCCCAGCCGGAGAAGCGTAAGACTTCCTCGGCTACTCTCGCCAGGAAGGGATCCCTTGGGGACCTCCCTTCACAAGTTCCGACCAGTGGAAAAGTGGACACCCGCAAGTGGTTGAAACAACGACCAGTCCCTGGTAGTAGGGCCTCACGGTCGTCGTCTGTCCCTGAGACTGACCCAGTGAAGCCCATGAAGCCTGAACCACCGAAGGCACAGTGCGACAAGCAGAAAAAGAAGAAAGTCCCCAAGACCAACGCTATTGCGGTGGCACCCATCCCTCCGCTTCCTACAAACTATGCCTCTGAGGACGAGGTGGAGATTCTGGTGTCCACTGAGGACCTCGACCTCGCCGGTCCCTCGGACACAATGGATAGCATTTCCACAGGTGCTCCATCGGAGGCAGCAGGTGACCCAGTGGCGTAATCTGCCTTCCCCGTCCCGTCACGCCTTTCCCAGCCATGGACAACACCATCCTCCAGTGGAACCACAGCGGTTTCTTCCACCATCTAGCTGAGCTCCGTAAACTTATCAGCCTTCACCCTTTCTTCTGCATTGCTCTGCAGGAAACTTGGTTTCCAGCAATGCTAACCCCCGCCCTCCGTGGCTATCGGGGTTATTATAAGAACCGAGCAGCTTCTGAAAGGGTGTCTGGTGGCGTCTGCATATATGTCGTTTACACTCTGCACAGCGAGTCTGTCCCTCTCCAGACACCTTTAGAGGCTGTCCCTGTACAGGTGTGGACGCCACAGGCTGTTACCGTCTGCAGTCTTTACCTTCCACCGGATGGTGATGTCTCGCAGCATGTCCTGGCTGCACTGGTAGCCCAATTACCGCCATCTTTCTTGCTATTGGGCGACTTCAACGCCCATAACCTTCTGTGGGGTGGGTCAGTGGCAACAGGTCGAGGCGCCATCGTTGAGCATTTATTGTCGCAGCTCGATCTCTCGCTGTTAAATGATGGTGCCTTCACTCACTCCAGTATTGGGCATGGTACATACTCCGCCATTGACCTTTCGAACTATAGCCCTAGCCTCTTACCGTCTGTCCAATGGAGTGTGCATGACGACCTGTGTGGTAGTGACCATTTTCCGATCTTTCTGTCACTACCACAGCGTCACTCTTCTGGGCGCTTTAGCAGATGGGCTATGAATAAGGCGCCAGCGGATGCTCCAGCGTCACAAGCAACATCTCTCCATACACCACCTTATCGCCTTCAAACGGCTGCGTGCGCGTTCCCGCCTCCTTATCCGGCAAGGCAAAGAGTCCTGGGAGCGGTATGTGTCCACCATTGGCCTCAATGTCACTCTATCGCAGGTCTGGGCCAAGATTCGACGCGTCTACGGCTATCGGACCCCTGAAAGCGTCCCTGCGCTCTCACTGAATGGAGCCCCCAGGGGCTCAGCATTCATTTGCTGGGTACGGGCTTGGCGACCCCGGGGTTCCTGAGCTGGGGACTGGTAAGCGCCACCTGTCCCCCGTCACCGTAAGCTCTGAGTACACTTCAGCGACCACCGTGCGGCGCGGCGGTGGAATGTTGTGTGTCTCAGGGAATGGGGATCTTGGCTTGGCCGCCCGGATCGCGAGGATGGAACAAACCTCTATAAAAAAACCCTCAATCTTCCGGTGACCTCCGCGCCTATGAGATGCATGGCTGTTGAGGTGGAACAGTCGCAAGTGGGCAACCTCTGGGGCACCTGCCACACCCCAGTTGTATACGGCTTACTCAGGCACGCGGGGCTCTGTCTGAGCGGACCTTTAGTTCCCTAGCTGCTCGTGGGACCGCAATGGACCCTTCGACCTCTACATTTCCCCCTACCAGTGGATTGGGTGGGCCGCTGGTAGGCAAACACACCCCTTCGAAACAGCGACTTCGTGCTTCGAGTCCTCCAGCTCCTGGTGTTGCTAGAGATTTATCAGACTGTTGTAACAGAGCACATGCTGATAATCAGAATGTGTTTTTGATTATTAAACGAAAGGAGGGTAGCTTTGAGAGGGTTTCTCCCTTTTACATCCACAAGGGTCTTGAAGGAATTGCAGGTACACTGAAATCTGTTAAGCGACTGCGCAATGGTACTCTCTTAGTTGAGACTTCTAGTTCCCGTCAAGTCGCTTCTCTTCGGAAAGCACCCAGTCTCGGAGAGTACGCTATCGAGACCGAGCTCCACTCCACACTCAACTATAGTAAGGGTGTTGTGACATGTAGGGACTTGGTGGATATCTCCACAGACGAGTTGAAATCTGAGTGGGCTGACGAAGGTATTGTTGACGTGCAGAATATTATGAGGCGAGTCGATGGGGACCTAGTAAAATCCGACTCGTTTATTCTCACGTTCAGTTGCCCGCGACTTCCAGAGCATGTTAAAGCGGGGTTCTTACGTTTGCCAGTACGGCCATATTTCCCCAACCCAATGCGCTGCTTTAAATGTCAGCGCTTTGGGCATACTACATTGGGGTGCAATGGGATAGCCACTTGCGGTAAATGTGGTCAGCCTGCCCATGAAGGAGCCGATTGTTCATCGCCTGTGAAGTGCGTGAATTGCTCTGGGAGTCACCCTGTCTGGAGCCGGGTCTGCCCCACCTATCTCGAGGAACGGAAGATACAGGAGATCAAAACATCTAAGCGCATCCCCTATGGTGAGGCCAAGAAGCTCTTTAAGGCCATGCAACCTCCTGTGTTTACTACATCTTTCGCTTCCGCCCTGAAAAAACCAGTACAAATGGCCACTGTTGCTACGCAAACGGAGGTTGCTAGTGTTAGCACTAATACCTGCGTTTGCCAGTGCACTTGTGCTGCTGCAGTTGTTTTGCAACCTGCAGCTCTCCCCGCAACGTCGGACAAGGCCGTGGTTGCTGACATTGGGGTACTTCCTGCCTCTTCTCCTATGGCGCCTTCTGCCCAGGCGAGTAAAGCTCCACCTGTTGACAAGGCTCTGCATTCTAAGCCCCCTAAGACCAAGACGCCGAAGGTGAAGATTTTGCCACCTGCGGAGACTGATCAGGGTCGGTCCGATGACGAGGCCATCGTACTGTCCGACATCTCCCGTGGGTCGTCATCGGAGCTGATGGACATTGATGTCGACCGGGGGCGCTCTTCTCGCCCCAGGAATAAATCTCCGGCCAGTACGGGCTCTCCTCTAAAACACAGAGGCAGGGTGAAAGTTCAGCCACCCTGATCACTGGCTCCCATCTTACAGTGGAACCTGAATGGGTTCATTACGCATGTGGCCGAACTACAACTCCTTGTGTGTGAGTTCCCTTTGTGCTTATGTCTGAAAGAGACACATTTTCGGGCCACTGATGCTCCTTCTTTACGGGGCTATACCGTCTATCGGAAAGATGATCTGACGGGGGAAAGGGCAAAGGGTGGTGTTGCGGTTTTTGTCCGTGACATGCACCCCTCATCTGAGCTCCCTCTCGTTACAGACTTGCAAGCAGTTGCAGTTGACCTTCTTGTGGGTCGGAGGCTCACAGTCTGTTCACTTTACTTACCTCCTCAGGATGCGATAGACTCTGAGGCTCTCTCAGACCTTATTGGCCAACTTCCCCGCCCCTTTCTTCTTCTGGGGGACTTCAATGCTTATAATGTCTTATGGGGCTCGTCGACTACTTGCCCCAGGGGTCGCATTCTGGAACGCCTCATGGTGTCTGAAGAACTGTGCATCCTCAACTCTGGTGCCCCCACTCATTTCTGTACTGCTTCTGGGTCGTCGTCAGCTATTGACCTTTCCTTTTGCTCTCCAGCACTAGCGGATTCTGCTCTATGGGAGGTTGATGCTGACCTCCATTCTAGTGACCACTTCCCCCTTTGGATTCGCCTCCTGGATGAGGCTATGGCATTTCCGGTACCGCCCCGGTGGCACCTCTGCAGGGCTGACTGGACACTTTTTAGCCACCTGGCCGTTTTGGAACACCGTGACAGCGTCCACGAATGGGTAGACCATGTTACAGCTGTGATCTCCCATGCTGCTGAATTGTCAATCCCACGGTCATCCGGTCATCCCAAGAGGCGTCCTGTCCCTTGGTGGACCCCTGAGTGCCGCTCAGCCATCCGAGCCCGCCGTGCCGCTCTACGCCGCTTCAAGTGCCGTCCCACGGCTGACAATCTTGCAACCTTTCGGGTGGCAAGGGCTAAAGCGCGACGCGTGATTAAAGAGAGCAAACGACGGTCATGGCAATCGTTCTTGAACTCCATCTCCCGCTCCACTAGTTCTACGAAAGTATGGGAAGCCATCAGGAGGATTTCCGGGAAACTCGGCCAGCTACCTGTCACGGCCTTGCTGCATCAGGGAAGTCTCCTCACGGCGCCGAGAGACATTGCCCAGACACTGGCCATGCATTTTGCGGAATCTACCGCCACTATTAACTGTGATCCAGATTTCTGCCGCTACCGCACTGCCATCGAGAGGGGTCACTTGGACTTCCGGTCTCCTAATTCTGAACCCTACAACTGCCCCTTCACAATGTGGGAACTGGATTCGGCGCTGTCTGTGGCTCATGATACTGCGCCTGGTCATGATCAAATCCGGTATAGCATGCTGCGCCACTTGTTACTGCCTTCCAAGGAAGTTCTCCTGAATTGTTTTAATATGATATGGTTATCCGGCACGTACCCTGACTCGTGGAGGGAAGCGATTTTGATACCCCTCCTCAAACCAGGGAAGGACCGAACGCATCCCGGTAGTTATCGAAGTATCGCCTTGACGAGCTGTGTCGGGAAGACGTTGGAACGCAAGGTCAATCGTCGCCTGGTTTGGCTGCTCGAGACCAGGCAGCTCCTTAGCCCCTCTCAGTGTGGCTTTCGGAGATGGCGTTCCACTATAGACAACTTGACCCTGCTTGAGGCGGCCATCCAGCAGGCCTTCCTGCGTAACCAGCATTGTCTAGGTGTATTCTTTGACATTTATAAGGCGTATGACACTACTTGGCGCCGCCATATCCTCAATCAACTCCATGAGTGGGGCTTTCGTGGCCGTCTCCCCATCTTCATTCAGTCCTTTTTTTCCCACCGCCTCCTTCGCTATAGGGTTGGTAATGTGCTATCTGATTTGTATGTGCAGGAGAATGGTGTTACTCAGGGAAGCGTTTTAAGTGTCACCCTCTTTGCCGTCGCCATTAACAGTATCACGTCCACTATCCGGAGTCCTGCCCAATGCTCCTTGTTTGTGGACGATTTTGCTGTTTTCTGTTCTTCCTCCAGTCTTGTCACTGCTAGTCGACAGTTGCAGCTTACGATACAGCGATTAGAGGCATGGACTGCGAAGACGGGTTTTACCTTTTCTGCAGACAAATGTGTGTGTGTTCATTTTAATCGTTCTCGACGTGCTTTTACCTCCCCTGCATTGCGTCTGAGGGACACCATTCTTCCTTTTAGCGACACTGTGCGGTTCCTGGGCCTAACTTTTGATTCAAAGTTGTCGTGGTTGCCTCACCTTAAAGACCTCAAGGTGCGGGCCCTGAAGGCACTGAATATTTTGAAGTGTCTGAGCCATCGGTCCTGGGGAGCAGATCGGGCGCGTCTGCTGCAGTTTTGTAGGGCTTTCGTCCGATCGCGACTTGACTATGGTTGCACCGTGTATGGGTCAGCAAGGCCTTCGTATCTGAAGATTCTTGACGCCGTACACCATGAGGGTATCAGGCTGGCCACTGGTGCCTTCCGTACTAGTCCCAGCCCCAGCCTGTGTGCTGAGGCAGGGGAACCGCCGCTCGCCATCCGGCGGAAACTCCTCATGGTGCGACGGGTGTGTCAATTCCTTGCCTGTCCTACCTCCCCTGCGTACCCTACCGATGCCCGACCGCCTATGGAACGTCTCTTTTCCAGTCGTCCCAGGGCAACGAGACCGTTTGGGATTCGTGCCAAGCATTTGCTTGTGTCCCTTGGTGTGGAGCGTGTGGCCCCCCAACGACAAGGTTTTACTCGCCTGCCTCCCTGGTTGCTCCAGAGGCCCATCGTCGTTTTAGACTTGTCGGAGTACCGGAGGAGCTGCACTCCTGCGTTTGTTTTTACCGCCTTATTTTCTGATATTTTAAACCAGCATCCCGACCATGTACCAGTATTTACGGATGGCTCTAAACAGGGGGACTCTGTTGGTTGTGCTGTTGTTTTCCCTGATCGACTCGTCAAGTTACGGCTTCCTGCGGCGTTTACCATCTTTGATGCTGAATTGTTTGCGATCATGCGGGCATTGGAGCAGATGAGATGTGTCTCCAGTCGTAAGTTCCTCATCTGTTCTGACTCCCTGAGTGCCCTTCAGACCGTGCAACACTTGTACCCAGCGGATACGGTTGTCCAGAACATCCATGATGCCCTACTCCACCTGCAGCGGCAGGGGAAGGAGGTTTCCTTCTGCTGGGTGCCGGGGCACGTAGGTATTAGGGGAAACGAGCTGGCGGATGTGGCTGCCAAAGATGCATGTTCCCTCCCTGACGTTGTTGAATGTGCCGTCCCCCTCCATGCTGTTACCTCCCTCCTGCGTTTTCGCGTTATGCGTCAGTGGGAAGAGGAGTGGCTGGCAGTCGGTGAAAATAAGCTGCGTCTGGTGAAGGCCACCACGCGGCCATGGCGTACTTCCTCCCAGTCATGCAGGCGGGATGAGGTTCTCCTCACTCGCCTCCGCATCGGGCACAGTCCCTTCACACATGGTTTTCTACTCCGGCGGGAGGATCCCCCAATCTGCAGTGCTTGTGGCGTCCAGATTACTGTTCGCTACATTTTACTTGATTGTCTTTTATTCTCTGACCAGAGGGCGGTGGTTTCTTTGCCACCGGATTTGCCCTCTATTTTGCAAGACGACGCATCGTCTGTGGTGAAGGTTTTACGGTTTTGTGTCCTGTCCAATTTGTTGCCACGGATTTTAGGGAGAGGGTTTTAATGTGCTGCTGGATGACTGGCTCACCCAGATTTTAGGTAAGAGGTCCGCCAGTCACGAATACCTCCTTGTTTCCCTTCGGTTTCTGTCCTCCCTTCCTTGTGTTTCCTTTCCTTTTTTAGGAAAGTCCTGGCGAAAGTGGCCACCAGTCACCCACCTCTGGAGATTGGCCTCCCGGCGACTGATTTGCGGGCCGTATTACGACGCAAAATTTTCGATTTGTGGGACGCTGAATGGCGCAACCTGCCCGTACCGAACAAACTCCGTCGTATCAAGGCGTCGACGACTGTGTGGCGGTCGTCCATTCGGGTCTCCCGCCAGGAGTCTGTTGTCTTCTGCCGGCTGCGCATTGGGCACACTCGACTGACACACGGCCACTTGTTGCGCCGTGAGGACCCACCTCTGTGTCGCTGCGGCTCCGTTTTCTCTGTCGTACACATTTTATTGGAGTGTCCGCTTTTAGCCGTGCTCAGGCAGACGTTCGTACTGCCTGACACGCTCCCTGCCTTTTTATCTGATGACCCTGCTATGGCTGACTTAGTTTTACGTTTTATTCGGGCAGGGGGATTTTACCATTTAATCTGAGTGTTTGTGTTTTATTTTCTTGTTTTGTGTTGATTCTGGCTTTTGGCCTACGGTTTTAAACTCGGTTTTTAATGTTTTCTCGGTGGTTGGCTTTTCCTTTTATTTGTTCCTATGGTCGGCCAACCACCGTCACGCTCTGTGTGATTTAATTCGTTTTGCCTGGTCTTTCTCTCCGTTTCTCTTGTTCTGTGTCGTCTGTGTTCTATTCTGTTAATCGGTTTTATTCTCTGTGGGTGTTTTTAGGATTTGGAAAAAGGGACCGATGACCGTAGCAGTCTGGTCCCTTTAATCCCACAAACCAGCCAACCAACCCAGTCTCTGAAGAGGGCTCGTGCAGTCAGTCCCCCTGACTGTGGCACCTCTTTGACAAGTCAAGTCTTTAGTAACAGAATGCATTCTGGTCATCAGAACGTGTTTCTCATTGTAGAACGGAAAGAGGGTAGTTTTGACAAGGTTTCGCCCTTCTGCGTACAAAAGGGTTTGGAGGGCATCTGTGGCTCCTTAAAATCAGTGAAGCGTTTGTGTAATTGGACCTTGCTGCTGGTAACTTCCACTTACCAGCAAGCAACTAGCCTCCAAGCTACTAAATGCCGTGGGGAGTAATCCATAGACACTGAACTGCACAGCACCTTGAATTATAGCAAAGGTGTTGTGCCATATTAGGATGTAGTCGACATTCCCAAGGAAGAACTGCAGCGTGTGTGGGATCTGGAAGGTATTGTTGACATATCATGAAGAGGGTTGATGGCAATTTTGTCAAATCCGACTCGTTTATTCTGACTTTCAATAGCACTTAACTTCCTGAACATATTAAAGCTGGCTTCCTTCGCCTTAGTGTGAGACCTTATCTCCCGACCCCAATGCGCTGTTTTAAGTGCCAGCGTTTTGGGCATACCATCTGATCGTGTAAAGGCGAAGCGACCTGGGGCAACTGTGGTAAAGTTGCTCATAAAGGAGTTGGTTGCTCGTATCCAGCCAACTGTATCAATTGCTAAGGAAACCACCCTGTTTGGAGTAGGGACTGCCGAATATTTTTAGAGGAACGCAAAGTCCAGGAAATAAAAACAACCCAGCGTATCCCATATGGTGAGGCCAAGAAGATTTATAAGTCGATGCAACCTCCCACATTTGCTACATCTTTTGCATCGCTGGTTCAGAAGCCTACTCCAAAAGCTCATGCCTCAATGCAGACAGCGGTGGTGAGTGTTGGCACTAATACCTGCAGCTGTCAGTGCACTTGCAACGCAGCCAGTGTTTCAGAGCCGGTAGCCCCTACTCGAACAGCAAACAAAGGTAAAGTGGCAAACTCAGGCCAGCCCCTGGCGCCTCCAACAGCTGAGGCTGTTCCGAAGCCCAGTATGGCCATTACCACTCCCGTGTCGGCTCGCCCTAAGCCCACCAAACCGCAGAAAGCTCCTGTACAACAGCAACAGTGGGTCAAATCTCGTGGTAAACCGTCTGACCATGCGGATGTTGTTTTACGTGAGGCTTCATCTCACTCTGGGGAAGAGTTGATGGAATACGACGTATGTGTGGGGCAATCATCTCGCCCCACGCCTGCCCCTCCACCTGCTGCGGTCTCCCAGTCCCGTTGGAGAGACAGGATGAAGGTGCTACCCACATCATAGATGGCTACCATACTTCAGTGGAACTTGCAAGGGTTCAGGATGCATTTGGAGGAACTTCGTCTACTCTCTCGGGGTAGACCACTGTGTCTATGTTTCCAGGAGACCTATTTCCATCCCTCATACTCCCCTGAGCTACGAGGCTATACACTCCACAAAAACGACGACCTGTGTGGAGAGAGAGCTAGAGGAGGCATAGGTATTTTCGTCAGGACGGACTACCACTCCTCGCCTCTCTTGCTTACAACGACTTTACAGGCCGTCGCTGTGTCCATGCGCATGCACCATCCATTGACTGTATGTTGCTTTACTTGCCCCCACATGATGCACTTGATGAAGCGGCCCTCACCGACCTTCTTACACAGCTCCCCCAGCCATTCATTATCTGTAGTGATTTTACTGCCCACAATGTGCTTTGGGGCTCTGCAATTATCTGTCCCAGGGGTCGAGCAATTGAGAGGCTTCTCCTGTCATCCTGTGCCTACTTGCTCAATGGAGGACAGAGCACTCATTTCTGCACGGCGACTGGGTCGTTCTCTGCCATTGATCTCTCGTTTTGCTCTCTAGCTCTTGCCATCAGTGCTCAATGGGAAGTGGTTCCTGACTTGCACGGCAGTGATCATTTCCCATAATGGATTTATCTGCCAGATGGCGTGGTCCCCGAAAGGAGACCACCATGATGGGTGCTCAGTGGAGCTGACTGGACCCCTTATAGCCAGTTGGCCCAGTTTGAACAGTGTGCGAATGTTGAGGCGTGGGTGGATCATATTACCAAAAGGATCCACCACGCCACTGCTGGTTACATTCCACAGGCCACTGGAAGAGGCACCTGTCCGTTGGTGGAGTGCCAAATGCCGCTCTGCAATCAGGTCCAGGCGTGCGGCTCTGCGTCGGTTCAAGTGTCGGCCGACTGCTGAGAATCTTGCAGCCTTTCTCGTGGCGAGGACAAGATGTCGCCGCATTATTCGAGAGAGCAAGAAGAAGCCGTGGCAACAGTTTCTGAACACAATTAATCGTTCCACTAAAAGTTCCATTGTGTGGGAGACCATCAGGAGAATTTCTGGCAGAGGAGGGAGGTGCCTCATGGTTTCTGTAATGAACAACGGCACTCTCCACATGAATCTGTGAGACATTGCCCACACTATGTCACCGTATTTTGCCACAGTTACTGCAACAATCAGTCAGGATCAAGTTTTCCAGCGCCATAGAGCGGTTGCTGAGAGGTGTAGTCTGGACTTCCAGTCCACCTCTCATGAAGTTTACAACTGCATGTTATCTATGTGGGGGCCCCCAGGGGCTCAGCATTCATTTGCTGGGTACGGGCTTGGCGACCCCGGGGTTCCTGAGCTGGGGACTGGTAAGCGCCACCTGTCCCCCGTCACCGTAAGCTCTGAGTACACTTCAGCGACCACCGTGCGGCGCGGCGGTGGAATGTTGTGTGTCTCAGGGAATGGGGATCTTGGCTTGGCCGCCTGAATCGCGAGGATGGAACAAACCTCTATAAAAAACCCCTCAATCTTCCGGTGTGCTCCGCGCCTATGAGATGCATGGCTGTTGAGGTGGAACAGTCGCAAGCGGGCAACCTCTGGGGCACCTGCCACACCCCAGTTGTATACGGCTTACTCAGGCACGCGGGGCTCTGTCTGAGCGGACCTTTAGTTCCCTAGCTGCTCGTGGGACCGCAATGGACCCTTCGACTTCTACATTTCCCCCTACCAGTGGATTGGGTGGGCCGCTGGTAGGCAAACACACCCCTTCAAAAAAGCGACTTCGTGCTTCGAGTCCTCCAGCTCCTGGTGTTGCTAGAGATTTATCAGACTGTTGTAACAGAGCACATGCTGATAATCAGAATGTGTTTTTGATTATTAAACGAAAGGAGGGTAGCTTTGAGAGGGTTTCTCCCTTTTACATCCACAAGGGTCTTGAAGGAATTGCAGGTACACTGAAATCTGTTAAGCGACTGCGCAATGGTAATCTCTTAGTTGAGACTTCTAGTTCCCGTCAAGTCGCTTCTCTTCGGAAAGCACCCTGTCTCGGGGAGTACGCTATCGAGACCGAGCTCCACTCCACACTCAACTATAGTAAGGGTGTTGTGACATGTAGGGACTTGGTGGATATCTCCACAGACGAGTTGAAATCTGAGTGGGCTGCCGAAGGTATTGTTGATGTGCAGAATATTATGAGGCGAGTCGATGGGAACCTAGTAAAATCCGACTCGTTTATTCTCACGTTCAGTTGCCCGCGACTTCCAGAGCATGTTAAAGCGGGGTTCTTACGTTTGCCAGTCCGGCCATATTTCCCCAACCCAATGCGCTGCTTTAAATGTCAGCGCTTTGGGCATACTACATTGGGGTGCAATGGGATAGCCACTTGCGGTAAATGTGGTCAGCCTGCCCATGAAGGAGCTGATTGTTCGTCGCCTGTGAAGTGCGTGAATTGCTCTGGGAGTCACCCTGTCTGGAGCCGGGTCTGCCCCATCTATCTCGACGAACGGAAGATACAGGAGATTAAAACATCTAAGCGCATACCCTATGGTGAGGCCAAGAAGCGCTTTAAGGCCATGCAACCTCCTGTGTTTACTACATCTTTCGCTTCCGTTCTGAAAAAACCGGTACCAATGGCCACTGTTGCTACGCAAACGGAGGTTGCTAGTGTTAGCACTAATACCTGCGTTTGCCAGTGCACTTGTGCTGCTGCGGTTGTTTTGCAACCTGCAGCTCTCCCCGCAACGTCGGACAAGGCCGTGGTTGCTGACATTGGGGTACTTCCTGCCTCTTCCCCTATGGCGCCTTCTGCCCAGGCGAGTAAAGCTCCAACTGCTGACAAGGCTCTGCATTCTAAGCCCCCTAAGACCAAGACGCCGAAGGTGAAGATTTTGCCACCTGCGGAGACTGATCAGGGTCGGTCCGATGACGAGGCCATCGTACTGTCCGACATCTCCCGTGGGTCGTCATCGGAGCTGATGGACATTGATGTCGACCGGGGGCGCTCTTCTCGCCCCAGGAATAAATCTCCGGCCAGTACGGGCTCTCCTCCAAAACACAGAGGCAGGGTGAAAGTTCAGCCACCCTGATCACTGGCTCCCATCTTACAGTGGAACCTGAATGGGTTCAGGACGCATGTGGCCGCACTACAACTCCTTGTACGTGAGTTCCCTTTGTGCTTATGTTTCCAAGAGACACATTTTCGGGCCACTGCTCCTTCTTTACGGGGCTATACCGTCTATCGGAAAGATGATCTGACGGGGGAAAGGGCAAAGGGTGGTGTTGCGGTTTTTGTCCGTGACATGCACCCCTCATCTGAGCTCCCTCTCGTTACAGACTTGCAAGCAGTTGCAGTTGACCTTCTTGTGGGTCGGAGGCTCACAGTCTGTTCACTTTACTTACCTCCTCAGGATGCGATAGACTCTGAGGCTCTCTCAGACCTTATTGGCCAACTTCCCCGCCCCTTTCTTCTTCTGGGGGACTTCAATGCTTATAATGTCTTATGGGGCTCGTCGACTACTTGCCCCAGGGGTCGCATTCTGGAACGCATCATGGTGTCTGAAGAACTGTGCATCCTCAACTCTGGTGCCCCCACTCATTTCTGTACTGCTTCTGGGTCGTCGTCAGCTATTGACCTTTCCTTTTGCTCTCCAGCACTAGCGGATTCTGCTCTATGGGAGGTTGATGCTGACCTCCATTCTAGGGACCACTTCCCCCTTTGGATTCGCCTCCTGGATGAGGCTATGGCATTTCCGGTACCGCCCCGGTGGCACCTCTGCAGGGCTGACTGGACAATTGTCAATCCCACGGTCATCCGGTCATCCCAAGAGGCGTCCTGTCCCTTGGTGGACCCCTGAGTGCCGCTCAGCCATCCGAGCCCGCCGTGCCGCTCTGCGCCGCTTCAAGTGCTGTCCCACGGCTGACAATCTTGCAACCTTTCGGGTGGCAAGGGCTAAAGCGCGACGCGTGATTAAAGAGAGCAAACGACGGTCATGGCAATCGTTCTTGAACTCCATCTCCCGCTCCACTAGTTCTACGAAAGTATGGGAAGCCATCA
The DNA here is from genome assembly GCF_021461395.2 of Schistocerca americana. Lineage (NCBI taxonomy): Eukaryota > Metazoa > Arthropoda > Insecta > Orthoptera > Acrididae > Schistocerca > Schistocerca americana. The sequence continues at coordinate 155,160,270 of NC_060119.1, read as the reverse complement.
GGAGGATTTCCGGGAAACTCGGCCAGCTACCCGTCACGGCCTTGCTGCATCAGGGAAGTCTCCTCACGGCGCCGAGAGACATTGCCCAGACACTGGCCATGCATTTTGCGGAATCTACCGCCACTATTAACTGTGATCCAGATTTCTGCCGCTACCGCACTGCCATTGAGAGGGGTCACTTGGACTTCCGGTCTCCTAATTCTGAACCCTACAACTGCCCCTTCACAATGTGGGAACTGGATTCGGCGCTGTCTGTGGCTCATGATACTGCGCCTGGTCATGATCAAATCCGGTATAGCATGCTGCGGCACTTGTTACTGCCTTCCAAGGAAGTTCTCCTGAATTGTTTTAATATGATATGGTTATCCGGAACGTACCCTGACTCGTGGAGGGAAGCGATTTTGATACCCCTCCTCAAACCAGGGAAAGACCGAACGCATCCCGGTAGTTATCGAAGTATCACCTTGACGAGCTGTGTCGGGAAGACGTTGGAACGCATGGTCAATCGTCGCCTGGTTTGGCTGCTCGAGACCAGGCAGCTCCTTAGCCCCTCTCAGTGTGGCTTTCGGAGATGGCGTTCCACTATAGACAACTTGACCCTGCTTGAGGCGGCCATCCAGCAGGCCTTCCTGCGTAACCAGCATTGTCTAGGTGTATTCTTTGACATTCATAAGGCGTAGGACACTACTTGGCGCCGCCATATCCTCAATCAACTCCATGAGTGGGGCTTTCGTGGCCGTCTCCCCATCTTCATTCGGTCCTTTCTTTCCCACCGCCTCTTTCGCTATAGGGTTGGTAATGTGCTATCTGATTTGTTTGTGCAGGAGAATGGTGTTCCTCAGGGAAGCGTTTTAAGTGTCACCCTCTTTGCCGTCGCCATTAACAGTATCACGTCCACTATCCGGAGTCCTGCCCAATGCTCCTTGTTTGTGGACGATTTTGCTGTTTTCTGTTCTTCCTCCAGTCTTGTCACTGCTAGTCGACAGTTGCAGCTTACGATACAGCGATTAGAGGCATGGACTGCGAAGACGGGTTTTACCTTTTCTGCAGACAAATGTGTGTGTGTCCATTTTAATCTTTCTCGACGTGCTCTTACCTCCCCTGAATTGCGTCTGAGGGACACCATTCTTCCTTTTAGCGACACTGTGCGGTTCCTGGGCCTCACTTTTGATTCAAAGTTGTCGTGGTTGCCTCACCTTAAAGAACTCAAGGTGCGGGCCCTGAAGGCACTGAATATTTTGAAGTGTCTGAGCCATCGGTCCTGGGGAGCAGATCGGGCGCGTCTGCTGCAGTTTTATAGGGCTTTCGTCCGATCGCGACTTGACTATGGTTGCACCGTGTATGGGTCAGCAAGGCCTTCGTATCTGAAGATTCTTGACGCAGTACACCATGAGGGTATCAGGCTGGCCACTGGTGCCTTCCGTACTAGTCCCATCCCCAGCCTGTGTGCTGAGGCAGGGGAACCGCCGCTCGCCATCCGGCGGAAACTCCTCATGGTGCGACGGGTGTGTCAATTCCTTGCCTGTCCTACCTCCCCTGCGTACCCTACCGTTGCCCGACCGCCTATGGAACGTCTCTTTTCCAGTCGTCCCAGGGCAACGAGACCGTTTGGGATTCGTGCCAAGCATTTGCTTGAGTCCCTTGGTGTGGAGCGTGTGGCCCCCCAACGACAAGGTTTTACTCGCCTGCCTCCCTGGTTGCTCCAGAGGCCCAGCGTCGTTTTCGACTTGTCGGAGTACCGGAGGAGCTGCACTCCTGCGTTTGTTTTTACCGCCTTATTTTCTGATATTTTAAACCAGCATCCCGACCATGTACCAGTATTTACGGATGGCTCTAAACAGGGGGACTCTGTTGGTTGTGCTGTGGTTTTCCCTGATCGACTCGTCAAGTTACGGCTTCCTGCGGCGTTTACCATCTTTGATGCTGAATTGTTTGCGATCATGCGGGCATTGGAGCAGATGAGATGTGTTCCCAGTCGTAAGTTCTTCATCTGTTCTGACTCCCTGAGTGCCCTTCAGACCGTGCAACACTTGTACTCAGCGGATACGGTCGTCCAGAACATCCATGATGCCCTACTCCACCTGCAGCGGCAGGGGAAGGAGGTTTCCTTCTGCTGGGTGCCAGGGCACGTGGAAATTACGGGAAACGAGCTGGCGGATGTGGCTGCCAAAGATGCATGTTCCCTCCCTGACGTTGTTGAATGTGCCGTCCCCCTCCATGCTGTTACCTCCCTCCTGCGTTTTCGCGTTATGCGTCAGTGGGAATAGGAGTGGCTGGCAGTCGGTGAAAATAAGCTGCGTCTGGTCAAGACCACCACGCGGCCATGTCGTACGTCCTACCAGTCATGCAGGCGGGATGAGGTTCTCCTCACTCGCCTCCGCATCGGGCACAGTCCCTTCACACATGGTTTTTTACTTCGGCGGGAGGATCCCCCAATCTGCAGTGCTTGTGGCGTCCAGATTACTGTCCGCCACATTTTACTTGATTGTCTTTTATTCTCTGACCAGAGGGCGGTGGTTTCTTTGCCACCGGATTTGCCCTCTATTTTGCAAGACGACGCATCGTCTGTGGTGAAGGTTTTACGGTTTTGTGTCTTGTCCAATTTGTTGCCACGGATTTTAGGGAGAGGGTTTTAATGTGCTGCTGGATGACTGGCTCACCCAGATTTTAGGTAAGAGGTCCGCCAGTCACGAATACCTCCTTGTTTCCCTTCGGTTTCTGTCCTCCGTTCCTTGTGTTTCCTTTCCTTTTTTAGTGCACTCCTTCTCCTCTTGTTTTGCCTCTGTACGTGAGGATTTGGAACTGCGTCTTTTCGCTGTTCCCCTTGTTCGCTGTTCGTCTTAGTCCCTTCACTGCATGTGTTCCTGTTTTTATACGTTTGGGCGCTGATGACCTCGCTGTTTAGCGCCCGTAAACCTCAAACACACACACACACACACTCTATGTGGGGGCTGGATTCTATATTGTCTGCAGCTCGTGACACATCCCCTGGTCACGACAGGATCCATTACAGCATGCTGCGGCACCTGACACGGCACAACAAAGAAATCCTCCTCGCACGTTGTAATGCCATTTGGACATCAGGTCACTTCCCTGACTCGTTGCGTGAGGCAGTTTTAATTCCCTTTTAAAAACCTGGGAAAGACTGCACGAGCCCGAGTAGCTACCGTAGTGTTGCCCTCACTAGTTGCATGGGAAAGACCTTAGAGTGGATGGTCAACCGCCACCTTGTCTGGATGTAAGAATCCCGGCAACTCCTTAGTCGCTTTCAGTGTGGGTTCAGGAGGTATCGTTCCACCTTCGATAACCTTTCCCTCCTGGAGGCGGCTGTACAACAAGCTTTCCTACGCCGTCATCACCTTCTAGGTGTATTTTTTGACATCGAGAAGGCCTACGATACCACTAGGAGGCGTCTCATCCTGGAGCAGCATCACGAATGGGGTTTTCGTGGTTGTCTTCCTCTTTTTATTGTCTTTCCTCTCGCCGCGGTATTTTTAGATACCAAATTGGTGACGTCCTGTCTGATCGCTCTGAGCAGGAGGACGGTGTCCCTTAGGGTAGCGTTTTAAGTGTGACTCTCTTTGCCATCTCTATTAATAGCATTACCTCCATAGTAAAAAGTTCTGTCCAGTGTTCCTTGTTTGTGGATGATTTCACAATGCGTCAGTTGCAACTTACTCTTAGACGTCTGGATGACTGGGCGATGAAGAGTGGTTTTAATTTTTCTACCGAGAAGTACGTATGTGTTCTTTTCCACCATTCTCGATCGATTTTAATCTTTCCTGAGTTGCAGATGAGAGACACTATCCTCACTTTTAAAGACACGGTGAGATTTCTGGGGCTCATTTTTGACTCGAAACTTACGTGGTTATCTCATCTTTAAGACTTGAAACGACGGTCAATTTAATTGCTTTAAGTATTTTAAAATGTCTTAGCCACAGTACATGCGGAGCTGACAGGACTTCTCTGCTCCAGTTTTACAGGGTGTTTGTGCGATCTCGGCTCGATTATGGGTGCACGGTGTATGGGTCTGCGAGGCCTTACTTAAAGACGTTGGACGTTGTGCACCATGAATGACTTCGGTTGGCCACTGGGGCATTCAGAACTAGCCCCATACCAAGCCTCTGTGCAGAGGCTGGTGAACCGCCACTTCATATGCGCCGACGGCTACTTACAGTGTGCCAGGCGTATAAAACTTTGTCCACGCCATACACATCTGCATACCATACCGTTGCTCAGCCTCCACTGGCACCGCTATTTCATAACCAGCAGCCCCCTGCGGGTTCGGGGGTTAGAATAGGCCCGCAGTATTCCTGCCTGTCGTAAGAGGCGACTACAAGGAGTCTCAAAGTTTTCGGCCGTATGTGATGGTCCCCTGTTGGATTTGACCTCCATCTCTCAAAATTTTTCCGAAGAGTAAGCCGATTGAGGAAGGGCGCCTTACTTGGTGCATTGTGTCCATCTTGCGTTGAGATCTTTCGCCAGCTTATTTGTTGTTGCATTGTAGTCCTGCCCGCCCTCCATCTCTTGGGCATGGATACGTTTCTGCATGCAGCTTCCGCCATGCAATGTACAGTGCCTCTTTCTGCACTGATGGCGACAATGGACTACATGTCACTTAACATCCAGCGTGGTAGGCAGTCCATTGTTGTGGGGCCGCCTTGTACCCTGTTGTTTGTAGCCCCCTGACTACACAGGGATCGCTCTGCTGTTGCATACACCGTTTACTCCCCATGTATGCCAAGGAGTAGATTCCCATCTCCCTGGGGCATCAAGAGTTCCGGCAATGTCCTGCCCTTACTGTGGCTGGGTGGCGCCCATGGGGAGGGCCCTTGGTCGGAGTAGGTGGCATCAGGGTGGATGAAACGCGATGAAGCGTGGCACATCATCTCTTACTGGTGTCCAGCCACCAGCAGTCTCTAAGGGTTTGAGGGCTTATTTTAAAGCTAACGTTTATGACCCCAATTCGTTCCCCTCCGTGGCCATACCTTGGGAGGAACGAAAGGCAATGAATGACAGTGACATGTATTCGCCCAGGTATCTCATCTGTACCAAAGCTGATGGCTAATCCTTTGTATCCATGAAGCCTCAGTTCATTGTAGAGCTTTTAGAGGAAAGTTTGGGGAGGTGGAGGGCTTGTTCCAAATGCGCTCTGGGTCAGTTTTGATAAAAACGGCATCCTCCGCCCAGTGTGTCGAGGTGTTCATTTCGTCCGGCGCGTTCATTGGGGTCTGAGGGACAAATAGGTTGCTACTGATGCCTTCATCTTGGCATTCGAGGATGATACATTACTGGAGAACGTAAAGGTGATGGTCTACCGTTGTGACATCAAGCCCTATATCCCTCCCCCGTTGCGGTGCTTTAAGTGCTGGAAGTTTGGCCATAAGTCTTCCCACTGTACTTCCAGCCTCACATGTCGAGATTGCGGACGCCCATCACATCCCGGAACTCCATGTGCTGCACCTCCCATCAGTGTCAACTGTTGAGAGCCTCATTCACCTTGCTCGCCAGACTGCATGTTCTTACAGAAGAAGGACAAAATCATGGAATATAAGATCCTGTACTGACTGACCTATACTGAGGCTAAGAGGAAATATGAACGCCTCCATCCTGTACACTTGACTTCCTCTTATGCCGCTGCAACGACAACCGTGTTAGCCCCTTTAATTCAGCATATTCCAGCAAAATCACCAGGCCATACAACTCTACATGCCCCCTTGCCCGTAGGGGGATCTACCCGCCCTGTTGCTCCTGCGGCACCTACCTCAAGGGCAACACCCTCCCACCTGTCGCAGGCGTCCGTACCCGCTTCTCAGCTGGAGAAGCGTCCAACTTCTTCAGCTACTCTCGCTCTAAAGGGGTCACTTGGGTCCCTCCCTTCTAGGGTTTCCACCAGCGGTAAGGATGACGCCCGACAGTGGCATAAGTTCCCACCTGCGGCTGGTCATAGGGCTTTGCGATCCTCCTCTGTCCCAGAGATTGAATCGGTGAAGCCGTCCCAGCTGGTTAAACCCAAGGTTCAGCAAGAGAAGTCCAGGAGAAAGACCTCTAAGGCCAAAGACCTTGCGGTGGCACCCACCCAACTGCACCCTTCGAGCTCTGCGTCTGAGGATGAGGTGGAGATCCTGGCGTCCGCTGAGGACCTTGATTTCGCTGGTAGTACTTGCACAGGTGCTCAAGCGGTGGCAGCAGGTGACCCAGGGCCGTAATCTGCCTCCCCAGTCCCATCAAACCTTTCTCAGCCATGGGCAACACCATCCTCCAGTGGAACTCCTGCGGTTTCTTCCACCATCTACCTGATCTTCGACAACTTATCAGCCTTCACCCTTTCCTGTGTATTGCTCTTCAAGAAACTTGGTTTCCCGCAATGCAAACCCCCACCCTCCGTGGCTATCAGGGTTATAATAGGAACTGGGTCGCTTATTAAAGGGTATCCGGTGTTGTCTGGATCAATGTCAGTCACTCCCTTCACAGGCCCACTCCTGGGGCAGATAGCATCCACTGACCAATGCTGAAACGCCTTTCATTGGACTGCCATCGACGGCTCCTCGACCTTTACAACCGTCTCTGGGTCGAGGGTGAGTTTCCTTCGTAATGACGGGAAAGTATTGTTATCCCCATTCTGAAACCTGGCAAGAACCCTTTGGAGGTGGACAGCTACCGTCCCATTAGCCTTACCAACGTTCTTTGCAAGTTGCTTGAACGGATGGTGAGCTGGCGCTTCAATTGGGTACTGGAGTCTCAGGGCCTTCTGGCTCCGTCTCAGGGTGGGTTCTGTAAAAGCCGCTCTGCCGCCGACAATCTGGTGAGCCTGGAGTCGGCCATCCGTACTGCCTTTGCCCGCCATCAGCACCTGGTTGCTGTTTTTTCCGACATGTGGAAGGCGTGCGATACGACATGATGTAATCACATCCTTTCTATGATTCATGGATGGGGTCTTCGCGGTCCACTGCCGATTTCCATCCGAAATTTTCTGTCGCATCGAACCTGCCCCCAGGGGCTCAGCGTTCATTTGCTGAGTACGGGCTTGGCGACCCCGGGGTCCTGAGCTGGGGACTGGTCAGCGCCCCCGGTCTCCTGTCACCGTAACCCCCGGACATGCTTCAGCGACCACCGTATGGTGCGGCGGTGGAATGTTGTGTGCTGCGGGGACTGGTAATCTTGGCTTGACTGCCTGGATTGCGAGGAAGGTAAACCTCTATGAAAACCCCTCAATCTTACGGTTTGCTGCGCGCCTATAAGATGCATGGCTGTTGGGGTGGAACAGTCGCTAGCGGGCAACCTCTGGGGCACCTGCCGCACTCCAGTTGTATACGGCTTACTCAGGCACGCGGGGCTCTGTCTGAGCGGACCTTTAGTTCCCTAGCTGCTCGTGGGACCGCAATGGACCTTTCGACCTCTACATTTCCCCCTACCAGTGGATTGGGTGGGCCGCTGGTAGGCAAACACACCCCTTCGAAAAAGCGACTTCGTGCTTCGAGTCCTCCAGCTCCTGGTGTTGCTAGAGATTTATCAGACTGTTGTAACAGAGCACATGCTGAAAATCAGAATGTGTTTTTGATTATTAAACGGAAGGAGGGTAGCTTTGAGAGGGTTTCTCCCTTTTACATCCACAAGGGTCTTGAAGGAATTGCAGGTACACTGAAATCTGTTAAGCGACTGCGCAACGGTACTCTCTTAGTTGAGACTTCTAGTTCCCGTCAAGTTGCTTCTCTTCGGAAAGCATCCAGTCTCGGAGAGTACGCTTTCGAGACCGAGCTCCACTCCACACTCAACTATAGTAAGGGTGTTGTGACATGTAGGGACTTGGTGGATATCTCCACAGACGAGTTGAAATCTGAGTGGGCTGACGAAGGTATTGTTGACATGCAGAATATTATGAGGCGAGTCGATGGGGACCTAGTAAAATCCGACTCGTTTATTCTCACGTTCAGTTGCCCGCGACTTCCAGAGCATGTTAAAGCGGGGTTCTTACGTTTGCCAGTCCGGCCATATTTCCCCAACCCAATGCGCTGCTTTAAATGTCAGCACTTTGGGCATACTACATTGGGGTGCAATGGGATAGCCACTTGCGGTAAATGTGGTCAGCCTGCCCATGAAGGAGCCGATTGTTCATCGCCTGTGAAGTGCGTGAATTGCTTTGGGAGTCACCCTGTCTGGAGCCGGGTCTGCCCCATCTATCTCGAGGAACGGAAGATACAGGAGATCAAAACATCTAAGCACATCCCCTATGGTGAGGCCAAGAAGCTCTTTAAGGCCATGCAACCTCCTGTGTTTACTACATCTTTCGCTTCCGCCCTGAAAAAACCAGTACAAATGGCCACTGTTGCTACGCAAACGGAGGTTCCTACTGTGAGCACTAATACCTGCGTTTGCCAGTGCACTTGTGCTGCTGCGGTTGTTTTGCAACCTGCAGCTCTCCCCGCAACGTCGGACAAGGCCGTGGTTGCTGACATTGGGGTACTTCCTGCCACTTCCCCTATGGCGCCTCCTGCCCAGGCGAGTAAAGCTCCAACTGCTGACAAGGCTCTGCATTCTAAGCCCCCTAAGACCAAGACGCCGAAGGTGAAGATTTTGCCACCTGCGGAGACTGATCAGGGTCGGTCCGATGACGAGGCCATCGTACTGTCTGACATCTCCCGTGGGTCGTCATCGGAGCTGATGGACATTGATGTCGACCGGGGGCGCTCTCCTCGCCCCAGGAATAAATCTCCGGCCAGTACGGGCTCTCCTCCAAAACACAGAGGCAGGGTGAAAGTTCAGCCACCCTGATCACTGGCTCCCATCTTACAGTGGAACCTGAATGGGTTCAGGACGCATGTGGCCTAACTACAACTCCTTGTACGTGAGTTCCCTTTGTGCTTATGTCTCCAAGAGACTCATTTTCGGGCCACTGATGCTCCTTCTTTACGGGGCTATACCGTCTATCGGAAAGATGATCTGACGGGGGAAAGGGCAAAGGGTGGTGTTGCGGTTTTTGTCCGTGACATGCACCCCTCATCTGAGCTCCCTCTCGTTACAGACTTGCAAGCAGTTGCAGTTGACCTTCTTGTGGGTCGGAGGCTCACAGTCTGTTCACTTTACTTACCTCCTCAGGATGCGATAGACTCTGAGGCTCTCACGGACCTTATTGGCCAACTTCCCCGCCCATTTCTTCTTCTGGGGGACTTCAATGCTTCTATTGTTTTATGGGGCTCTTCGACTACTTGCCCCAGGGGTCGCATTCTGGAACGCCTCATGGTGTCTGAAGAACTGTGCATCCTCAACTCTGGTGCCCCCACTCATTTCTGTACTGCTTCTGGGTCGTCGTCAGCTATTGACCTTTCCTTTTGCTCTCCAGCACTAGCGGATTCTGCTCTTTGGGAGGTTGATGCTGACCTCCATTCTAGTGACCACTTCCCCCTTTGGATTCGCCTCCTGGATGAGGCTATGGCATTTCCGGTACCGCCCCGGTGGCACCTCTGCAGGGCAGACTGGACACTTTTCAGCCACCTGGCCGTTTTGGAACACCGTGACAGCGTCCACGAATGGGTAGACCATGTTACAGCTGTGATCTCCCATGCTGCTGAATTGTCAATCCCACGGTCATCCGGTCATCCCAAGAGGCGTCCTGTCCCTTGGTGGACCCCTGAGTGCCGCTCAGTCATCCGAGCCCGCCGTGTGCTCTGCGCCGCTTCAAGTGCCGTCCCACAGCTGACAATCTTGCGGCCTTTCGGGTGGCAAGGGCTAAAGCGCGGCGCGTGATTAAAGAGAGCAAACGACGGTCATGGCAATCGTTCTTGAACTCCATCTCCCGCTCCACTAGTTCTACGAAAGTATGGGAAGCCATCAGGAGGATTTCCGGGAAACTCGGCCAGCTACCTGTCACGGCATTGCTGCATCAGGGAAGTCTCCTCACGGCGCCGAGAGACATTGCCCAGACACTGGCCATGCATTTTGCGGAATCTACCGCCACTGTTAACTGTGATCCAGATTTCTGCCGCTACCGCACTGCCATCGGGAGGGATCACTTGGACTTCCGGTCTCCTAATTCTGAACCCTACAACTGCCCCTTCACAATGTGGGAACTGGATTCGGCGCTGTCTGTGGCTCATGATACTGCGCCTGGTCATGATCAAATCCGGTATAGCATGCTGCGGCACTTGTTACTGCCTTCCAAGGAATTCTCCTGAATTGTTTTAATATGATATGGTTATCCGGCACGTACCCTGACTCGTGGAGGGAAGCGATTTTGATACCCCTCCTCAAACCAGGGAAGGACCGAACGCATCCCAGTAGTTATCGAAGTATCGCCTTGACGAACTGTGTCAGGAAGACGTTGGAACGCATGGTCAATCGTCGCCTGGTTTGGCTGCTCGAGACCAGGCAGCTCCTTAGCCCCTCTCAGTGTGGCTTTCGGAGATGGCGTTCCACTATAGACAACTTGACCCTGCTTGAGGCGGCCATCCAGCAGGCCTTCCTGCGTAACCAGCATTGTCTAGGTGTATTCTTTGACATTCATAAGGCGTATGACACTACTTGGCGCCGCCATATCCTCAATCAACTCCATGAGTGGGGCTTTCGTGGCCGTCTCCCCATCTTCATTCGGTCCTTTCTTTCCCACCGCCTCTTTCGCTATAGGGTTGGTAATGTACTATCTGATTTGTATGTGCAGGAGAATGGTGTTCCTCAGGGAAGCGTTTTAAGTGTCACCCTCTTTGCCGTCGCCATTAACGGTATCACGTCCACTATCCGGAGTCCTGCCCAATGCTCCTTGTTTGTGGACGATTTTGCTGTTTTCTGTTCTTCCTCCAGTCTTGTCACTGCTAGTCGACAGTTGCAGCTTACGATACAGCGATTAGAGGCATGGACTGCGAAGACGGGTTTTACCTTTTCTGCAGACAAATGTGTGTGTGTTCATTTTAATCGTTCTCGACGTGCTTTTACCTCCCCTGAATTGCGTCTGAGGGACACCGTTCTTCCTTTTAGCGACACTGTGCGGTTCCTGGGCCTCACTTTTGATTCAAAGTTGTCGTGGTTGCCTCACCTTAAAGACCTCAAGGTGCAGGCCCTGAAGGCACTGAATATTTTGAAGTGTCTGAGCCATCGGTCCTGGGGAGCAGATCGGGTGCGTCTGCTGCAGTTTTATAGGGCTTTCGTCCGATCGCGACTTGACTATGGTTGCACCGTGTATGGGTCAGCAAGGCCTTCGTATCTGAAGATTCTTGACGCCGTACACCATGAGGGTATCAGGCTGGCCACTGGTGCCTTCCGTACTAGTCCCATCCCCAGCCTGTGTGCTGAGGCAGGGGAACCGCCGCTCGCCATCCGGCGGAAACTCCTCATGGTGCGACGGGTGTGTCAATTCCTTGCCTGTCCTACCTCCACTGCGTACCCTACTGTTGCCCGACCGCCTATGGAACGTCTCTTTTCCAGTCGTCCCAGGGCAACGAGACCATTTGGGATTCGTGCCAAGCATTTGCTTGTGTCCCTTGGTGTGGAGCGTGTGGCCCCCCAACGACAAGGTTTTACTCGCCTGCCTCCCTGGTTGCTCCAGAGGCCCATCGTCCATTTAGACTTGTCGGAGTACCGGAGGAGCTGCACTCCTGCGTTTGTTTTTAACTCCTTATTTTCTGATATTTTAAACCAGCATCCCGACCATGTACCAGTATTTACGGATGGCTCTAAACAGGGGGCTCTGTCGGTTGTGCTGTTGTTTTCCCTGATCGACTCGTCAAGTTACGGCTTCCTGCGGCGTTGTGCTGTTGTTTTCCCTGATCGACTCGTCAAGTTACGGCTTCCTGCGGCGTTTACCATCTTTGATGCTGAATTGTTTGCGATCTTGCGGGCATTGGAGCAGATGAGATGTGTCCCCAGTCGTAAGTTCCTCATCTGTTCTGACTCCCTGAGTGCCCTTCAGACCGTGCAACACTTGTACCCAGCGGATGCGGTCGTTCAGAACATCCATGAAGCCCTACTTCACCTGCAGCTGCAGGGGAAGGAGGTTTCCTTCTGCTGGGTGCCGGGGCACGTGGGTATTAGGGGAAACGAGCTGGCGGATGTGGCTGCCAAAGATGCATGTTCCCTCCCTGACGTTGTTGAATGTGCCGTCCCCCGCCATGCTGTTACCTCCCTCCTGTGTTTTCGCGTTATGCGTCAGTGGGAAGAGGAGTGGCTGGCAGTCGGTGAAAATAAGCTGCGTCTGGTGAAGGCCACCACGCGGCCATGGCGTACTTCCTCCCGGTCATGCAGGCGGGATGAGGTTCTCCTCACTCGCCTCCGCATCGAGCACAGTCCCTTCACACATGGTTTTTTACTCCGGCGGGAGGATCCCCCAATCTGCAGTGCTTGTGGCGTCCAGATAACTGTCCGCCACATTTTACTTGATTGTCTTTTATTCTCTGACCAGAGGGCGCTGGTTTCCTTGCCACCGGATTTGCCCTCTATTTTGAAAGACGACGCATCGTCTGTGGTGAAGGTTTTACGGTTTTGTGTCTTGTCCAATTTGTTGCCACGGATTTTAGGGAGAGGGTTTTAATGTGCTGCTGGATGACTGGCTCACCCAGATTTTAGGTAAGAGGTCCGCCAGTCACGAATACCTCCTTGTTTCCCTTTGGTTTCTGTCCTCCCTTCCTTGTGTTTCCTTTCCTTTTTTAGTGCACTCTTTCTCCTCTTGTTTTGCCCCTGTACGTGAGGATTTGGAACTGCGTCAGGTCTGTGTCTTTTAGCTGTTCCCCTTGTTCTCTGTTCGTCAAAGTCCCTTCACTGCATGCGTTCCTCGTTTTATGCGTTTGGGCGCTGATGACCCCGCTGTTTAGCGCCCGTAAATCTCAAACACACACACACACACACTCACACGCATCGAACCTTCCGGGTGCAAGTCGCAGCCACACTTAGCTCCTTCGGAGTTCACGATAATGGGGTGCCACAGGGATGTGTCCTCAGTGTCTGCCTGTTTTTAATTGCACTAAAGGGGCTCGCTGCTGTGGTGGGAAATTCTGTCTTCTCTTCCCAGTAAGCTGACGACTTCTGCCTTTACTATAGCTCTATTGGCATTGCAGCTGCTGAACGTCAGCTTCAGGGCACCATCCGCAAGGCGCAGTCTTTGGCTGTAGCGCATGGCTTTCAGTTTTCGGCTGCCAAGACCTGCGTTATGCATTTTTGCCGGTGACGCACTGTTCACACTGAGCCGCGGCTTTATGTTGATGGCGAACTTCTTCCTGTGGTTGAGACACATAGGTTTTTGGGTGAAGTTTTGGTGCCCGGTTGACTTGGCTGCCTCATATTCGGCAGGTTAAACCTATGTATTTACGGCATCTAAACGCTCTGCGATGCCTGAGCCACACCAGCTGGGGTGCCGACCGATCTACCCTCTTTCGGCTCTACCAGGCGTTAATCCAGTCCCGTCTGGATATGGGAGCCTGGCTTATGGTTCGGCATGCCCTTCTGCGTTGAGTTTGCTGGACCTACCCCTACACAGCGGAATACGACTTGCCACTGCTGCCTTGCGGACGAGCCCTGTGGACAGCATACTTGTGGAGGCAGGTGTCCCTCCACTGCGGTTACGGCGCCAACGTTTGCTGTCTGCTTATGCTGCCCACGTTTTTAGCTTGCCCAGGCATCCAAATTCTCGTCTTCTGTTCCCGCAATCGGTCGTGAATTTGGCAGAACCTCGGCCCCGGTCAGGTTGTACTATTGCGGCCTATGTCAAAGAGTTTCTCTCCGGGCTTGGGGCTTTACCTCTTCCGCCTCCTTTCCGGGCCCTTTTGCGTACACTCCAAGGGTGTGTTCCTCGCCCTTGCCTTCGGCTCGACTTGGCACAGGGCCCAAAGGACTAAGTCCCTCCGGAGGCCTTCCGCCGCCGCTTTTATTCCATCCTGACCACGTATCAGGGCTCTGGCGTTGTTTACGCTGACGGCTCGATGGTTGCTGGTCGTGTTGGTTATGCTCTGACCCTAGGGGACCACTCTGAAAAACATTCATTGCCAGCTGGCTGCGCCCCCTGCGGGTTCGGGGGTTAGAATAGGCCCGCGGTATTCCTGCCTGTCGTAAGAGGCGACTAAAGGGAGTCTCACATGTTTCGGCCTTATGTGATGGTCCCCTCTCGGGTTTGACCTCCATCTTTCTAAATTATTCCGAAGAGCGAGCCAATTGGGGAAGGGCGCCTTACATGGTGCACTGTATCCGTCGTGCAATTAGACCTTTAGCCGTCTTTCTCGTCGTTGCAATGGTGTCCCGCTCGTTTTCGATCTCATGGGCGATTACCACGCTGCACTCTGCAGTGTTTCTTTTAACTGTGACGACGACCTTGGCCATTTTTGCACCTAAGATCCAGCACGGTAGCCAGTCCGTTGTGGTGGGGTCGCCATGTACCCTCTTGGTTGTAGCCCCCTGACAACACAGGGATCGCTCTACTGATGCCTGCGCCGTTCACTCCCCACGTATGCCAAGGAGTAGATGCCCATCTCCCTGGGGCATCAGGACTCCCGGCAATGGCCATCCTGCCAGGTGGCCTTTGCTGTGGCTGGGTGGCGCCCGTGGGGAGGGCCCTTGGTCGGAGTAGGTGGCATCAGGGCGGATGACCCGCAATGAAGCGTGGTACATCATCTATCGCTGGTGGGTCTCCACCAGCAGTCTCTAAGCGATCGAGGGCTAACCTCAACGTGAAGAAATTGGATCAGAGATCGTTTCCCTCCCTAGCTACTCCATGGGAGGAACGACTTGCTAAAGAAGGCAGTGGAGAATATTCACCCCGGTACCTCATGTGTACGCAGGTTGATGGAGAATCTTTCATGTCGACCAAGCCCCAGTTTTTTGTGGAGCATTTAGAGGACAAGTTCGGGGAGGTGGAGGGCCTGTCCAAGATGCGGTCTGGATCGGTGTTGATAAAAACGGCATCCTCTGCCCAGTCACGGAGGTTGCTCAATTGTGACAAGTTGGGGGATGTTTCCGTTAGCATCACGCCGCATAAGAGTCTGAACATGGTCCAGGGTATTATATTCCACCGGGATCTTCTTCTGCAGTCCGACGATGAATTACGCGCCAACCTCGAACGACGAGGTGTTCACTTCGTCCGGCGCGTCCATCGGGGTCCGAGGGATAATCAGGTCGCCACCGGTGCCTTCATCTTGGCCTTTGAGGGTGATGTCTTACCCGAAAAGGTTAAGGTGATGGTTTATCGTTGTGATGTGAAACCATATATCCCTCCTCCGATGCGGTGTTTTAAATGCTGGAGGTTCGGGCACATGTCATTTCGCTGTACTTCCAGCATGACGTGTCGGGATTGCGGACGTCCTTCGCATCCCGATACTCCATGTGCCCCGCCTCCTATCTGTGTTAACTGCGGAGAACACCATTCCCCCTGCTCGCCGGACTGTCGGATATTGCAGAAAGAACGGAAGATAATGGAATATAAGACCTTGGACCGGCTGACCTACCCCGAGGCTAGACGGAAATATGAGAGGCTCCATCCTGTGGCAATGCCGTCGACCTACGCCGCTGCTGCAACGACGGTTCTCCCGTCATCACGAATCGGCCCTAAGATCGGTCAGCATCCACCGGCCCCCTTGCTTGTGGGGGGCACTTCACACCCTGTTGCTCCTGCTCCATCTTCTTCAGGAGCAACACCCTCCCAACCTTCGGGGACATCAGCTCCCCCTTCCCAGCCGGAGAAGCGTAAGACTTCTTCGGCTGCTCTCGCCAGGAAGGGATCCCTTGGGGACCTCCCTTCGCAAGTTCCGACCAGTGGCAAGGCGGACGCCCGCAAGTGGTTGAAACAACCGCCAGTCCCTGGTCGTCGGGCATCGCGGTCGTCGTCTGTCCCAGAGACTGACCCAGTGAAGCCCATGCAGCCTGAAGAGCCGAAGGCACAGCGTGATAAGCAGAAAAGGAAGAAAGTCCCCAAGACCAACGGTAATGCGGTGGCACCGATCCCGCCGCTCCCTACAAGCTCTGCCTCTGAGGACGAGGTGGAGATTCTGGCGTCCGCTGAGGACCTCGCTCTTGCCGGTCCCGCGGACGCAATGGATGGCATTTGCACGGATGCTCCATCGGAGGCAGCAGGTGCCCCAGTGGCGTAATCTGCCTTCCCAGTCCCGTCACGCCTTTCCCAGCCATGGACAACACCATCCTCCAGTGGAACTGCAGCGGTTTCTTCCACCATCTAGCTGAGCTCCGCCACCTTATCAGCCTTCACCCTTTCTTCTGCATTGCTCTCCAGGAAACTTGGTTTCCAGCAATGCGAACCCCCGCCCTCCGTGGCTATCGGGGTTATTATAAGAACCGAGCAGCTTATGAAAGGGTGTCTGGTGGCGTCTGCATATATGTCCTTCACACTCTGCACAGCGAGTCTGTCCCTCTCCAGACGCCTCTAGCGGCTGTCGCTGTACGCGTGTGGACGCCACAGGCTGTTACCGTCTGCAGTCTTTACATTCCACCGGATGGTGATGTCTCGCAGCATGTCCTGGCTGCACTGGTCGCCCAATTGCCGCCACCTTTCTTGCTATTGGGCGACTTCAACGCTCATAACCCTCTGTGGGGTGGGTCAGTGGCAACAGGTCGAGGCGCCATCGTTGAGCATTTATTGTCGCAGCTCGATCTCTCGCTGTTAAATGATGGTGCCTTCACACGCTTCAGTGTGGCGCATGGCACTTACTCCGCCATTGCCTTTCCATCTGTAGCCATAGCCTCTTACCGTCTGTCCAATGGAGTGTGCATGACGACCTGTGTGGTAGTGACCATTTTCCGATCTTTTTGTCACTACCACAGCGCCACTCTTCTGGGCGCCCTGGCAGATGGGCTATGAATAAGGCTGACTGGGACTTGTTCTCCTCCACTGCCGCTTTTGAGCCTCTCTCTACCGATGACATTGATGCGGTGGTTCAATCGGTCACCACCGGCATCGTTACTGCCGCCGAATCTGCCATTCCCCATTCCTGTGGGTCCCCTCGGCGGAAGGCTGTGCCTTGGTGGTCGCCTGAGATCGCTGAAGCGATTAAAGATCGCCGGCGGGCGCTCCAGCGTCACAAGCGACACCCCTCCCTCGACCACCTTATCGCCTTCAAACGGCTGCGTGCGCGGGCCCGCCTCCTTATCCGCCAAGGCAAGAAGGAGTGCTGGGAGCGGTATGTGTCTACAATTGGCCTCCATGTCTCTCCATCGCAGGTCTGGGCCAAGATTCGACGCGTCTACGGCTATCGGCCACCTGTCAGCGTCCCTGCGCTCTCACTGAATGGAGCAGTTTGTACTGACTCCGACGTCATTGCAAATCGCTTAGCAGAGCATTTTGCTTTGAGTTCCGCTTCTGCGAATTACCCCCAGGCCTTCCGCTCCATTAAAGAGCGGATGGAACGTCGGAGCCTTTCGTTTCGCACCAACCACCCAGAATCTTACAATGCTCCATTCAGTGAGTGGGAATTTCGCAGTGCCCTCGCTGCTTGCCCTGATACCGCTCCTGGGCCAGATGGCATCCACTGTCAAATGCTGAAACATCTTTCAGTGGACTGCCAGCGGCGCCTTCTCGATCTTTACAACCGTCTTTGGGTCGAGGGGGAGTTTCCGTCGCAATGGCGGGAAGGCATTGTCATCCCCGTTTTGAAACCTGGAAAGACCCCTCTGGAGGTGGACAGCTACCGTCCCATTAGCCTCACCAACGTTATGTGCAAGCTTCTCGAACGGATGGTGAGCCGGCGCTTGCATTGGGTACTGGCGTCTCGGGGCCTTCTGGCTCCGTCTCAGGGTGGGTTCCGTAAAGGCCGCTCCGCCACCGACAATCTGGTGAGCCTGGAGACTGCCGTCCGTACTGCCTTTGCCCGCCGTCAGCACCTGGTCGCTGTCTTTTTCGACATGCGGAAGGCGTACGATACGACATGGCGTCATCACATTCTTTCTACGCTTCATGGATGGGGTCTTCGGGGTCCTCTGCCGATTTTTATCCGCAATTTTCTGTTGTGTCGTACCTTCCGCGTGCAAGTCGCGGCCTCGTATAGTTCCTCCCACGTCCAGGAGAACGGTGTGCCACAGGGCTCTGTTTTAAGTGTCTGTCTGTTTTTAATAGCCATTAACGGGCTTGCTGCGGCCGTGGGAAATTCTGTCTCCGCTTCCCTGTATGCTGACGACTTCTGCCTTTATTACAGCTCTACTGGCATTGCAGCTGTTGAACGTCAGCTACAGGGCGCTATCCGTAAGGCGCAGTCTTGGGCTGTAGCGCATGGCTTTCAGTTTTCGGCAGCCAAGACCTGCGTTATGCATTTCTGCCGGCGCCGAACAGTCCATCCTGAGCCGCGGCTTTATCTTGCCGACGAACTCCTTGCTGTGGTGGAGACCCACAGGTTTTTGGGGGTGGTTTTCGATGCCCGGTTGACTTGGCTGCCTCACATCCGGCAGCTCAACCAGACGTGTTGGCGGCATCTCAATGCACTCCGGTGTTTGAGCCACACCCGCTGGGGAGCCGACCGCTCTACCCTGCTACGGCTCTACCAGGCGTTAATTCAGTCCCGTCTGGATTATGGGTGCCTGGCATATGGCTCAGCCTCCCCGTCTGCGTTGCGGGTGCTGGACCCAATTCTCCACAGCGGGATACGCCTTGCCACTGGTGCTTTCCGCACCAGCCCTGTGGACAGCTTACTCGTGGAGGCAGGTGTCCCTCCCCTGCGGTTCCGACGCCAACGTTTGCTGGCCGCTTATGCTGCCCATGTTCTCAGCTCGCCCGGGCATCCAAATTATCGTCTCCTGTTCCCGCGATCGGTCGTCCATCTGCCAGATGGTCGGCCCCGGTCTGGTTGTACAATAGCGGTCCGCGTCAAGGAGCTTCTCTCTGGGCTTCAGGTTTTCACTGTTCCACCTACTTTCCGGGCTACTTTGCATACACCCCCATGGTGTGTTCGTCGCCCTTGCCTTCGGCTGGACCTGGCACAGGGCCCGAAGGACTCAGTCCCTCCAGAGGCCTTCCGCCGCCGCTTTTATTCTATCCTGGCCACGTATCAGGGCTCTGGTGTTGTCTACACTGACGGTTCGATGGTTGCTGGTCGTGTCGGGTATGCGCTCACTCTAGGGGACCGTTCCGAACAACGTTCCTTGCAGGATGGCTGCAGCGTTTACACTGCTGAATTGGTCGCCATCTTTCGTGCCCTAGAGTATATCCGCTCCTGCTCAGGTGAGTCCTTCGTTATCTGTAGCGATTCCCTGAGCGGTTTACGAGCTCTCGACCAGTGTTTCCCTCGTTCTCGTCTGGTGATGGCTATCCACGAGTCTCTGCATACTCTTGCCTGTTGCGGCCGCTCTGTGGTCTTTGTGTGGACCCCCGGTCATGTCGGTATCCCGGGTAACGAACATGTTGACCGCCTGGCGAAAGAGGCCACCAGCAAGCCATCTCTGGACCTTGGCCTCCCAGAGACTGATTTGCGGGCAGTCTTCCGCCGCAAAATCTTGGCGCTATGGGACGAGGAATGGCGCGAACTGCCATTGTCCAATAAACTCCGTGCTGTCAAGGAGACGACGGCTGTGTGGCGGTCATCCCTTCGAGCCACTCGCAGGGAATCGGTAGTTCTTTGCCGGCTCCGCATTGACCACTCCCGGCTGACACACAGTTATTTACTGCGCCGGGAGGACCCTCCTGTATGTCGCTGCGGGGCGGCTTTGACAGTGGCCCACATTCTGTTGGCCTGCCCCCTTTTAGCTGTGGTCAGGCAGACATTTGCGCTGCCTGATACGCTCCCTGCCCTCTTAACAGACGACTCCACTATGGCTGACTTAGTTTTACGTTTTATTCGGGCAGGGGGATTTTATCATTTAATCTGAGTGTTTCTGTTTTATTTTTGTTTTGTGTCGACTCTGGCCTTTGGCCTACGATTTTACACTGATTTTTTAATGTGTTTCCAAGTGGTTGGCTTTTCCTTTTTTTATTTGTATGGTCGGCCAACCACCGTTTATCTCTATGTGGTTTTCGTTCGTTTCGTTTTGTCTTGTCTTTGTCTCAGTCTCTCCTGTTCTGTATCGTCTGTGATCTCTTCTGTTCCTCGTTTTTGTTCTCTGTGGGTGTTCTATGTCTTTGGAAAAAGGGACCGATGACCATGGCAGTCTGGTCCCTTTAATCCCCCAAACCAACCAACCAACCAACCAAGATGCGCTCTGGTTCTGTGCTCATCAAAATGGCATCCTCTGCCCAGTCACGGAGGTTGCTCAATTGTGACAAGTTGGGGGATGTTTCCGTTAGCATCACGCCGCATAAGAGTCTCAACATGGTCCAGGGTATTATATTCCACAGGGATCTTCTTCTGCAGTCCGACGATGAATTACGCGCCAACCTCGAACGACGAGGTGTTCACTTCGTCCGGCGCGTCCATCGGGGTCCGAGGGATAATCAGGTAGCCACCGGTGCCTTCATCTTGGCCTTTGAGGGTGATGTCTTACCCGAAAAGGTTAAGGTGATGGTTTACCGTTGTGATGTGAAACCATATATCCCTCCTCCGATGCGGTGTTTTAAATGCTGGAAGTTCGGGCACATGTCATCTCGCTGTAGTTCCAGCATCACGTGTCGGGATTGCGGACGTCCTTCGCATCCTGATACTCCGTGTGCTCCGCCTCCCATTTGTGTTAACTGTGGAGAACACCATTCCCCCTGCTCACCGGACTGTCGGATCTTCCAGAAGGAAAGGAAGATAATGGAATATAAGACCCTGGACCGCCTGACCTACACCGAGGCAAGGTGGAAATATGAGCGGCTACATCCCGTGCCCATGACATCCACCTATGCCGCTGCTGCACAAGCAGTCCGATCCTCTCCCGTGTCGTCACGTACTGCTGCCTCTCAGCTATGTCTCAATGCACCGGCCCCCTTGGTTGTGGGGGGCACTTCGCCCACTGTTGCTCCATCTACTCCAGGAGCAACACCACCCCAACCATTGGGGACCTTCGTCCCCCCTTCCCAGCTGGAGAAGCGTAGGGCTTCTTCGGCCACTCCAGCCAGGAAGGGGTCCCCTGGGGCCCTCCCTTCCCAGGCTTTGCCCAGTGTCAAAGCGGACCCACGAAAAGTTTTGAAACAACAACCGGTCGCTGGTCATAGGGCTTCACGGTCGTCATCCGTCCCTGAGACTGACCCAGTGGGGCCCTCCCAGCCAGACCCTCCCAAGGCACAGCGTGCGAAGCTGTTAAAGAAAAAGGCTCCCAAGCAACCTGACATTGCGGTGGCACCTGTCCCACCGCCACCCTCAAACTCTGCGTCTGAGGACGAGGTGGAGATCCTGGCGTCCGCTGAGGACCTCGATCTCGCCAGTCCCTCCGGCGCCATGGAAAGCACTGGCGCAGGTGCTCACTTGGAGGCAGCAGGTGACCCAGCGGCGTAATCTGCCTTCCCAGTCACATCACGCCTTTCCCAGCCATGGACAACACCATCCTCCAGTGGAACTGCAGCGGTTTCTTCCACCATCTAGCTGAGCTCCAACAACTTATCAGCCTTCACCCTTTCTTCTGCATTGCTCTCCAGGAAACTTGGTTTCCAGCAATGCGAACCCCCGCCCTCCGTGGCTATCGGGGTTATTATAAGAACCGAGCAGCTTATGAAAGGGTGTCTGGTGGCGTCTGCATATATGTTCTTCACACTCTGCACAGCGAGTCTGTCCCTCTCCAGACGCCTCTAGAGGCTGTCCCTGTACGGGTGTGGACGCCACAGGCTGTTACCGTCTGCAGTCTTTACATTCCCCCAGATGGTGATGTCTCGCAGCATGTCCTGGCTGCACTGGTCGCCCAATTGCCGCCACCTTTCTTGCTCTTGGGCGACTTCAACGCTCATAACCCTCTGTGGGGTGGGTCAGTGGCCACAGGTCGAGGCGCCATCGTTGAGCATTTATTGTCGCAGCTCGATCTCTCGCTGTTAAATGATGGTGCCTTCACACACTTCAGTGTGGCGCATGGCACCTACTCCGCCATTGACCTCTCAATCTGTAGCCATAGCCTCTTACCGTCTGTCCAATGGAGTGTGCATGACGACCTGTGTGGTAGTGACCATTTTCCGATCTTTTTGTCACTACCACAGCGCCACTCTTCTGGGCGCCCTAGCAGATGGGCTATGAATAAGGCTGACTGGGACTTGTTCTCCTCCACTGCCGCTTTTGAGCCTCTCTCTACCGATGACATTGATGCGGTGGTTCAATCGGTCACCACCGGCATCGTTACTGCCGCCGAATCTGCCATTCCCCATTCCTGTGGGTCCCCTCGGCGGAAGGCTGTGCCTTGGTGGTCGCCTGAGATCGCTGAAGCGATTAAAGATCGCCGGCGGGCGCTCCAGCGTCACAAGCGACACCCCTCCCTCGACCACCTTATCGCCTTCAAACGGCTGCGTGCGCGGGCCCGCCTCCTTATCCGCCAAGGCAAGAAGGAGTGCTGGGAGCGGTATGTGTCCACCATTGGCCTCCATGTCACTCCCTCGCAGGTCTGGGCCAAGATTCGACGCGTCTACGGCTATCGGCCACCTGCCAGCGTCCCTGCGCTCTCGCTGAATGGAGCAGTTTGTACTGACTCCGACGTCATTGCCAATCGCTTAGCAGAGCATTTTGCTATGAGTTCCGCTTCTGCAAATTACCCCCAGGCCTTCCGCTCCATTAAAGAGCGGAAGGAACGTCGGAGCCTTTCGTTTCGCACCAACCACCCAGAATCTTACAATGCTCCATTTAGTGAGTGGGAATTTCGCAGTGCCCTCGCTGCTTGCCCTGATACCGCTCCTGGGCCAGATGGCATCCACTGTCAGATGCTGAAACACCTTTCAGTGGACTGCCAGCGGCGCCTTCTCGATCTTTACAACCGTCTTTGGGTCGAGGGGGAGTTTCCGTCGCAATGGCGGGAAGGCATTGTCATCCCCGTTTTGAAACCTGGAAAGAACCCTCTGGAGGTGGACAGCTACCGTCCCATTAGCCTCACCAACGTTCTTTGCAAGTTGCTTGAACGGATGGTGAGCCGGCGCTTGCATTGGGTACTGGAGTCTCGGGGCCTTCTGGCTCCATCTCAGGGTGGGTTCCGTAAAGGCCGCTCCGCCGCAGACAATCTGGTGAGCCTGGAGTCGGCCATCCGTACTGCCTTTTCCCGCCGTCAGCACCTGGTCGCTGTCTTTTTCGACATGCGGAAGGCGTACAATACGACGTGGCGTCATCACATTCTTTCTACGCTCCATGGATGGGGTCTTCGGGGTCCTCTGCCGATTTTTATCCGCAATTTTCTGTCGTGTCGTACCTTCCGCTTGCGAGTCGCGGCCTCGTATAGTTCCTCCCACGTCCAGGAGAACGGTGTGCCACAGGGCTCTGTTTTAAGTGTCCATCTGTTTTTAATAGCCATTAACGGGCTTGCTGCGGCCGTGGGAAATTCTGTCTCCGCTTCCCTGTATGCTGACGACTTCTGCCTTTATTACAGCTCTACTGGCATTGCAGCTGTTGAACGTCAGCTACAGGGCGCTATCCGTAGGGCGCAGTCTTGGGCTGTAGCGCATGGGTTTCAGTTTTCGGCAGCCAAGACCTGCGTTATGCATTACTGCCGGTGCCGAACAGTCCATCCTGAGCCGCGGCTTTATCTTGCCGACGAACTCCTTGCTGTGGTGGAGACCCACAGGTTTTTGGGGGTGGTTTTCGATGCCCGGTTGACTTGGCTGCCTCATATCCGGCAGCTGAAACAGACGTGTTGGCGGCATCTAAACGCTCTGAGATGCTTGAGCAACAACCACTGGGGCGCCGACCGCTCTACACTGTTGCGGCTCTACCAGGCGTTAATCCAGTCCCTTCTGGATTATGGGAGCCTGGCTTATGGCTCAGCATCCCCATCTGCGTTACGGGTGCTGGACCCGATTCTCCACAGCGGGATACGCCTTGCCACTGGTGCTTTCCGCACCAGCCCTGTGGACAGCGTACTAGTGGAGGCAGGTGTACCTCCACTGCGGTTCCGACGCCAACGTTTGCTGGCCGCTTATGCTGCCCATGTTCTAAGCTCGCCCGGGCATCCAAACTATCGTCTCCTGTTCCCGCGGTCGGTCGTCTGTATGCCAGAACGTCGGCCCCGGTCTGGTTGTACAATAGCGGTCCGCGTCAAGGAGCTTCTCTCTGGGCTCCAGGGTTTCACTGTTCCACCTCCTTTCCGGGCTACTTTGCATACACCCCCATGGTGTGTTCGTCGCCCTAGCCTTCGGCTCGACTTGGCACAGGGCCCTAAGGACTCAGTCCCTCAAGAGGCCTTCCGCCGCCGCTTTTATTCCATCCTAACCACGTATCAGGGCTCTGGTGTTGTTTACACTGACGGTTCGATGGTTGCTGGTCGTGTCGGATATGCGCTCACTCTAGGGGACCTTTCCGAACAACGTTCCTTGCCGGATGGCTGCAGCGTTTACACTGCTGAACTGGTCGCCATCTTTCGTGCCCTAGAGTATATCCGCTCCTGCTCAGGTGAGTCCTTCGTTATCTGTAGCGATTCCCTGAGCGGTTTACGAGCTCTCGACCAGTGTTTCCCCCGTTCTCGTTTGGTGATGGCTATCCACGAGTCTCTGCATACTCTCGCCTGTTGCGGCCGCTCTGTGGTCTTTGTGTGGACCCCCGGTCATGTCGGTATCCGGGGTAACGAACATGTTGACCGCCTGGCGAAAGAGGCCACCAGTAAGCCATCTCTGGACGTTGGCCTCCCAGAGACTGATTTGCGGGCAGTCTTCCGCCGCAAAATCTTGGCGCTATGGGACGATGAATGGCGTGAACTGACACTGCGCCATAAACTCCATGCTGTCAAGGAGACGACGGCTGTGTGGCGGTCATCCCTGCGAGCCACTCGCAGGGACTCAGTAATTCTTTGCCGGCTCCGCATTGGCCACTCCCGGCTGACACACAGTTATTTACTGCGCCGGGAGGACCCTCCTCTATGTCGCTGTGGGGCAGCTTTGACAGTGGCCCACATTTTGCTGGCCTGCCCCCTTTTAGCAGTGGTCAGGCAGACATTTGCGCTGCCTGCTACGCTCCCTGCCCTTTTAACAGACGACTCCACTATGGCTGACTTAGTTTTACGTTTTATTTGGGCAGGGGGATTTTATCATTTACTCTGAGTGTTTCTGTTTTATTTTATTGTTTTGTGTTGACTCTGGCCTTTGGCCTATGATTTTCCACTGGTTTTTTAATGTGTTTCTAAGTGGTTGGCTTTTCCTTATTTATTTCTATGGTCGGCCAACCACCGTCACTTTCTGTGTGGTTTTAGTTCGTTTTGTCTTGTCCTTGTCTCCGTTTCTCTTGTTCTGTATCGTCTGTGATCTCTTCTGTTCCTTGTTTTTATTCTCTGTGGGTGTTCTTTGTCTTTGGAAGAAGGGACCGATGACCGTTGCAGTCTGGTCCCTTTAATCCCTCCAAACCAACCAACCAACCAACCAGCCAGCTGGCTGCGGCGTTTTTACTGCTGAGCTGGTCGCCACCTTTCGTGCCCTAGAGCATATCCGCTCCTGCTCAGGTGAGTCCTCCGTTATCTGTAGCAGATTACGAGCTATCGACCAGTGTTTCCCTTGTTCTCGTCTGTTGATGGCTATCCAGGAGTCCCTGCATACTGTTGCCCATTGCGGCCGTCTGTTGTCTTTGTGTGGACTCCAGGCCATGTTGTCATACTCGGCAATGAAAATGTTGACCGCCTGGCGAAAGAGGCCACTAGTAAACTCTCTCTGGACGTTGGCCCCCCAGAGACTGATTTGCAATCAGTCTTGCACCTCAAAGTTTTCGCACTAGGGGACGCTGAATGGCGCGGTCTGACCACCCCTAACAAACTCCGAGCCATCAATGAGACGACGACTGTGTGGCGCTCCTCCTTGCGAGACTCTAGCAAGGACTCTGTCGTCCTCTGCCGACTGCGCATTGGGCACACACGGATGATGCACAGCCACTTATTGCGCCCTGAGTTCCCCCCTCTACGTCGCTGCAGCTCGGCATTGACAGTGGTCCACATTTTGTTTTACTGTCCACTTTTAGCTGTGCTCAGGCAGACGTTTGAACTGCCTGATACGCTCCCTGCCCATTTACCTGATGACTCTGCTATGACAGGTTTAGTTTTGCGTTTTATTTGGGTAGGGGTTTTTATCATTTAATCTGAGTGTTTTTATGTCCTTTTTGTTTTGATTCTGGCCTTCGGCCTACGATTTTAGACTGAGTTTTTAATGAGTTCTCGTTGGTTGGCTTTTCGTTTTTTTTTTCTCTCTAGTCGCCAACCACCATCACACTCTGTGTGATTTTAATTCGTTTTGTGCTGTATCTGTATAAGTCATTCTTGTCTTGTGTCGTCTGTCGTCCTTTCCATTGTCGTTTATATTCTGTGTGTGTGTTTTAGTTTTGGAACAAGGGACCGATGACCGTTGCAGTCTGGTCTCTCTAATCCCACAAACCAACCAACCAACCAAAATGAAACAGCCAATCAGTATGTACCTCAGAGTCGGCTATTACGTTTTCTGTACACAACTTGGCACGACCAGTGTTTGATATTTGTATCCCACTTAGTGCAAGGCACAATGAGCACTGAAATGAAGTGTTCCAATGTTATTTCTTCGGCATTTTTGTCTATACTATTGTTCTACAACAGTACAAATCCCACGTGGCTAAAATAATATCCTAAGCAGGCAAGGCAGTAATGTTTGACAGTTCGTCTTAGGCGAACTTCATGCGATGGACCGCTTACAAATTAAGACTTCTGGTTTTTCTTTTTCTTCCGTTCTTCTCAGTACTTCTTCATTTTCTCGCCAACTGCTCGTCTCTGTTCATCTGTTCACACTCTCTTGGGACGAGGTTATGGCTCATCTTCTTCATAGTTTGCGTTTTTATCAGTAGCCTGAAGTGATTCCTGTCACGTATTATTTCATCAGTAACACCTATTTTATTGGCAACTTTATTGCTTCTATCCATCCTACAGTATTTTCAGCTTACTAACGTAATTAAAAATTTTCTTTGTAATTTGTGTTTCTTCCACGCTTTTTAAATGCCTATAAAATTTTAGCCATCTCTTCCTCTTTGTATCTATGATCTTTTCTGTATTTTTTATGTCTTCATGTCTCCTTTTAAGCCACCTATTTTCCTTCTTATCCTCAGGACCTAGAATTTTTCTTAGTATTTTTCTTTCTCTTTTTTTCTAGTTCTCTTAATTCGCCTTTCTTATTCAGTGGTAGGCACTCTGATCGTACTTTGCTTGTATCCTAATAACGGAATTTTAATGTCTAATCTTCGCTTGTTTGAATATTGATTTTTTATTGTAGTAGTTTTGTGTTAATCTATATATACACATTCTAACTTTTTTATTCTTTCTTTATGTGTTGTGTTATCCAGTCCATTGGCTTGGACCCACTCCCCCAGGTACTTGAATCTATCAATTCTTTTAATTTTTCCATACTTTTCTTTCATAAACTTCTCTGTATTATGTTTGGTATTCTATATACTCGGTTTTTTCATAGGATATTTTTGGCCCAGTCTTTTCAGCAATCTCGTGTAATAGATGAAGCATAACTGTAGCGTCTGTTCGGTTTCCAGTTGTCAATGGCATATCATCCTAAAAGGCTAAACATTTCACTTCCGATTTGTTTTTTCCTTGGCCCATACTTATACCCTTTGTGCCTCTGTTTTTTAATGTTCTTTCCCATGTTTTTACTACTTTATCCAAAACCAAGTTAAAGAGAATTGGGGACGGTCTATCTCCTTTTTGAACTCCTGTTTTGATTTTGAATAGCCCAGAAATTTCGCCTCGAAACGTAATCCTCGTTATTGTATATGTGAGCGTTTGTTCAACAAGTCTTCTGGTGTTTTCGTCTATCCCTGGTTCATAAAGTATCTGGAATAGTGTTTGTCTGTCAACTGAGTCGTAGGCCTTCTTGAAGTCTACCGAAAGTAACTACTGTCTTTTTATTTTGTATAGCTCTAACTCTCATTGTAAAAAAAATTAAGAATCTGTTCCGCACATGATCTACCTTTTATAAATCCTGCTTGATAATATGCTATATTAGGTCCAGCTTGTTCCTCTATTCTGAAGCGCCAAAGAAACTGGTGTAGGAATACGTAAACAGGCAAAACAAGGCGCTGTGGTCGGCAGCTCCTATATGTGCCTGGCGCTGTTGTTATATCGATTACTGCAGCTACAATGGTAGGTTATGAAGATTTAAGTGAGTTTGAAGATGGTGTTATAGTTTAAGCACGAACGATGGGACACAGCATCTCCAAGGTGGTGATGTGTTAGGGATTTTCGCATACGACCATTTCACGAGTATACCGTGAATATCAGAAATCCGGTAAAACATCAAGTTTCCGACATCTCTGCGGCCTCCAAAAGATCTTGCAAGAACGGGACGAACGACGGCTAAACGAAATCGTTCAGCGTGACATAAGTGCAACCCTCTGGCAGATTGCTGCAGATTTCAATGCTGGGCCATCAACAAGTGTCACTGTGCGAACTATTCAACGAAACATCATCGATATGGGCTTTTGGAACCGAAGGCCCACTCGTGTACCCTTGATGCCCCTCACCTGGTCCCGTCATCACCTGAATTGGACTGTTGATGACTGGAAACATATGGCCTGATCGGACGAGACGCGTTTCAAGGTGTATAGAGTGGATGAATGTGTACGGATATGGAAAGAGCCTCATGAAACCATGGACTCTGAATTTCAGCAGAGGACTGTTCAAGCTGGCGGAGAATCTGTAATGGTGTGGGGCGTGTGCAGTGGGAGTGATATGGGACCCACAGATATGTCTAGATACAAATATGGCAGGTGCTACGTGGGTAAGAATTTTGTCTGATCACCTGCATCCATTCATGTCCATTTTGCATTCCGACGGACTTGGGCAATTCCAACAGGACAATGCGACACCCCATGCGTCCAGAAGTGCTACAGAGTGGCTCCAGGAACAATCTTCTGAGTTTAAACACTTCCGCTGGCCTCCAAACTCCCTAGACATGAACATTATTGAGCATATCTGGGATGCCTTACAACGTGCTGTTCAGAAGAGATCTTCACCCCCTCGTACTCTTACGGATGTATGGACAGCCCTGCAGGATTCATCGTATCATTCCCTCCAGCACCCTATCAGACACTAGCTGAGTCCATATCACGTCGTGCTGTGACACGTCTGCAAGCTCGCGGGGGCCCTACACGATATTGGACAGGTGTATCAGTTTCTACGTATAGCATGATAATCCACCGACGTTATATTAATTGGCACTTCAGCTCCAGAAAGTACACAAAAAATGATGTGGTATGGAGAGATATTTAATGCAGTGTATCACTTAAAATGTATTTTTTGTAGTAAGCAATTGTAAGTACAGGAGGCACAAAACACGATACCTTAGCTTTCCAAAAAGTTAGATAAAAATATCGGCTACTCACCTTGTCTCCATCAAACACAATAATGGACAGGGCTCCGCACGAAAGAAGCTGCAGTCTCCGATATAAATTCGTCGTTTGACCCAAAATAAAGTATCACTTTAACGAAAGCATTATATATCAAAATATGTAAAGATTTAATCTATAACGGTACAAAACGTATGTTGCTTGCTTATTGGCACTACCATTGTAGTTTCAAGTTAAGGCATGCTTGACGATGATGTAGAACGATATCTGTACGCCATTCGGTGAAAGTCATAATGAACCCCCACTTATCATTATTTACATCTCCAAACTGCCTGTATTGTTATTGTAAAGTAGTAGAAAAACAAATAGGGCTCGCTCGTTGGTACTACTATTGTGACCCATATGTTAAGGTGCGTTTGTTGACGACTATAGGTCAGCATTCGCAAACCACTTGGTGCAAGCCACGATAGACACTCACATTAGATTTTACACAGTTTTTGCCACATCTATAATGTCGACTCTGTTTTCACAGCTGATATAACTTACAGATTAAGGTAAACTTGGAATGACTGTCACACACATAACAGTTCGACGAAGTTACATATTCAGCATTAGTTTTAACAACACAGCAGCGTAAGACAGCCATCTTTAATTTTACCTTAACCTGTAGGTTAAGTCAGTATTGCCAGTAACCAAGCATTGTGTGTTTCACACTGTTATAGAACTGTAATACAGACAATTTACACGATGAAATAACATTGTGATAGTTAATCTCAGAGGTCATTGTGCTTTGCACTAAGTACTGTGGAAATAGAGAAGTTGTCTCTAAGTGGGGTTCAGAGAACTAGATGGCCGAATTTGGGATACATCCAAATCGTTATGTCGTATTGGCCGGTAAAATACTGGGAAGTTATTGGAAAATGTAGTGTGTGTGTGTGTGTGCGTGTGTGTGTGTGTGTGTGTGTGTGTGTGTGTGTGTGTTGGATTACTGAGAATGTTGACTACATGGGGCCTCTGGGATACATAGTGATTGGCTGTTTTTCTTTAACGGCTGATAAATCACTGATTACGATTGGCAGGTCTAAATATTATACGAGTGTGTTGGCTTAGAAACCCTCTGATCGTCCTGATTTCAAGAAATACGCGTCGTCTAAGAAGGAATCATGTGTGTTTTACACTGTTACAGAACACTTCTTTGTGTATTTTGTTAAATAATACAAACAACTTTTGGTTTCTTCATAGAGTTATTTAACTTTGCTACAAAGATCAAGCTACGATCAGGTCTTGCCGCCACGTTGGAGGTACAAAGAACAAGACACTAGGGAACATACGGGCTGACTGTACCACTTTAATGACCGATAAAATACCGCGCTGCGATTTGTAGGTTAGACCTGTGTATTTTGTCTGATTGGCCTACATCCAAGATGAGGGCTTGACTGAGGAGAGGGGAATAGACGTAATGAACTTATATCGCCATTGCTGCCGGCGCCACACTTCTAACCCTGCTTCCAACCCCCTCAGTCGGAGGAGTGGCCTGGTGCATATTTCATGTAGAAAGGATTTTGCTGTCCTTCTAATACTTATGACTGTACAGGAACTACTAATCAGGGAGTTTGTCAGGGACCTACCTGGGTAGAAAATAATATCAAAGGTGTTCAAACATGTGAATGTCTGCTTGAGACTAAATCTGAAATGTTGACATGTACATTGTCTCCTGCAGCTTCAGCCTGTGAATAACATGTTTGCTAACGTCACCCTCTCAGTTTGACTCAGCATGGATGATCAATTTAAACTATGATTCCCCTCTTATTACTTTACCTCCAGTCATGAGTAAATCGATTCCTGACTAGTGTTGTTGTGTAATGTAGTTTTTCAACACAGAAAATACTTTAGTGAAATGATGTTTCATGCTATATGGCACTCAGCTACTTGTTTAAAGTATTTAGTGTTATATGTATATTCCGGAATCTAATTCAGTTTCTGTGAGTCAAAGCGTTCCTTCTCATCTGTCGCATCGTAGATGATATTGAGAAGTAAAATTTTGAAGGAAGTATAGGAGATTGTGACTAACAAAAACTGGCCAACAACCTTTTGCCGTTTGTACATAGGTGGACTGTAAGATAACGTAAATTTGATTTGTATGTATCTAGAAAATCTGTACAAAAAGTTTGGAACTCTAGTTATAAACACGTCTCTTTACTTACATTATAGTGATTATCTGTGTGTAACACATGATAATATAGATGAATGGTTAGTAATACGAACTTTTTTCTTAATTTTAGATTCTGTTATTAGCCCGTGGTTTATGGGCAATAAACAACTACTTACGTCGCCTCTGGTACATTACTATGGAATGTTACGTTGAAGTGTATGACTGCACGTAACCATTCCGTATTTCCAGGCGGCAACAGATCCGTAGTAATTGAGTGTATATACTCGCATTTCACTGAACTGTAGAGTCATTTATGGCAATGCTTTTGTTTGGTGTTATCGGTGTGCCGTATGGATATCATTTCCTTTTCCTCCAGGTATGTGTTATTCGTGTAGTATGATTTGTGGTGAAGATTTGCAACCAACAAATAACCTTAGGAATACGTGTCATTTTTCTTTAGCAGAAATAACTAAAGAAAACAAGGTAACTTCAAACAACGTCTTACATATAATAATGTCTGTCAATGACGCTCAAACGCTATTCACATTCATCTCTCTCTAGGCGGAACCTCATGGAAAAGAGTTCATGTCCTATATACTGAGCTGACTTTGGATGGTAATAATTACGAAACATGGGACGTACCGGCAAGGAAATGCAAGTTGCCTAGAATTTCAGAAAATCACCTGTAGACATCAGACAATGAGTCATCTCATTTTACAGCCAGTTGCAAGTAAGATGGCGTCTACTCAATGGAAGACGTTTTGTGTGCTGCTGTGCGCAAAGTGTGTGTCACTGGTATCCGTTCAGGTAACTTCATTGGCGTTTCTGCACTCATCCGCCTGCATCCGAAAACATCCGCCATTCGTATTATCAAATTCTTGTACAAAGGTAAGACGACATGGTGGAATGAGTTCGGACATTTCAGTGAAGTCCTCGAAAGTCTGCTCGCCACGAAAGCAGAGAACTGACAATGCCTCTTACTAACGTCTGGCGACTGTTAAAGCGGCTTTTGGTCTACAAACTGTACAGACTACAATCTGTGGAAGCTCTTCAGATTGGTGATAAAGGAAACAGGTTGGCTTCAACAATGCTTTGTAGTTGACATGCAAGACGATATGCTTCTACCACGGACAATTTACAGTGATGAAGCAACATTTTATGATAGTGGTAAAGCAAAATGACATAACGTGCGCTTATGGTGCTTCCGCAACCCTAATGACATTATTGAGCACAAAAAGACTCACCTAAAGTGACGGTTCGTTGTGACATTTCTCATGTGAAAGATTGTGGTGGCTCCTTTTGACAGGCAAACAAAGTGTCTTCAATGATTTATCTTCATATGCTGCAGAACTGACTTTTTCCACAACTTCAGGAGGACTCCGATGACTTCATTTTCCAACAGGATGGAGTGCCAACACACTGATACAACAACATATGTTAGTTTCACAACGACAATCTGCTTCGACGCTGGATAGGACGTAGAGGAACCCGAGACACCGCCCGGCATTCATAGTTTCAATTCATCTTTGTCTTTACCCCCCCCCCCCCCCCATGAACCATGGACCTTGCCGTTGGTGGGGAGGCTTGCGTGCCTCAGCGATACAGATAGCCGTACCGTAGGTGCAACCACAACGGAGGGGTATCTGTTGAGAGGCCAGACAAACGTGTGGTTCCTGAAGAGGGGCAGCAGCCTTTTCAGTAGTTGCAAGGGCAACAGTCTGGATGATTGACTGATCTGGCCTTGTAACAATAACCAAAACGGCCTTGCTGTGCTGGTACTGCGAACGGCTGAAAGCAAGGGGAAACTGCAGCCGTCATTCTTCCCGAGGGCATGCAGCTTTAGTGTATGATTACATGATGATGGCGTCCTCTAGGGTAAAATATTCCGGAGGTAAAATAGTCCCCCATTCGGATCTCCGGGCGGGGACTACTCAAGAGGATGTCGTTATCAGGAGAAAGAAAACTGGCGTTCTACAGATCGGAGCGTGGAATGTCAGATCTCTTAATCAGGAAGGTAGGTTAGAAAATTTAAAAAGGGAAATGGATAGGTTGAAGTTAGATATAGTGGGAATTAGAGAAGTTCGGTGGCAGGAGGAACAAGGCTTCTGGTCAGGTGACTACAGGGTTATAAACACAAAATCAAATGGGGGTAATGCAGGAGTAGGTTTAATAATGAATAGGAATGCGGGTAAGCTACTACAAACAGCATAGTGAACGCTTTATTGTGGCCAAGATAGATACGAAGCCCACACCTACTACAGTAGTACAAGTTTATATGCCAACTAGCTCTGCAGATGACGAAGAAATTGAAGAAATGTATGATGAAATATAAGAAATTATTCAGATTGTGAAGGGAGACGAAAATTTAATAGTCATGGGTGACTGGAATTCGAGTGTAGGAAAAGGGAGAGAAGGAAACATAGTAGGTGAATATGGATTGGGGGAGAGAAATGAAAGAGGAAGCCGCCTGGTAGAATTTCGCACAGAGCACAACATAATCATAACTAACACTTGGTTTAAGAATCATGAAAGAAGGTTGTATACATGGAAGAACCCTTGAGATACTAAAAGGTATCAGATAGATTATATAATGGTAAGACAGAGATTTAGGAATCAGGTTTTAAATTGTAAGACATTTCCAGGGGCAGATGTGGACTCTGACCACAATCTATTGGTTATGAACTGTAGATTAAAACTGCAGAAACTGCAAAAAGGTGGGAATTTAAGGAGGTGGGACCTGGATAAACTAAAAGAACCAGAGGTTGTACAGAGATTCAGGGAGAGCATAATGGAGCAATTGACAGGAATGGGGGAAATAAATACAGTAGAAGAAGAATGGGTAGCTTTGAGGGATGAAGTAGTGAAGGCAGCAGAGGATCAAGTAGGTAAAAAGACGAGGGCTAGTAAAAATCCTTGGGTAACAGAAGAAATATTGAATTTAATTGATGAAAGGAGAAAATATAAAAATGCAGTAAGTGAAACAGGCAAAAAGGAATACAAACGTCTCAAAAATGAGATCGACAGGAAGTGCAAACTGGCTAAGCAGGGATGGCTAGAGGACAAATGTAAGGATGTAGAGGCCTATCTCACTAGGGGTAAGATAGATACCACCTACAGGAAAATTAAAGAGACCTTTGGAGATAAGAGAACGACTTGTATGAATATCAAGAGCTCAGTTGAAAACCCAGTTCTAAGCAAAGAAGGGAAAGCAGAAAGGTGGAAGGAGTATATAGAGTGTCTATACAAGGGCGATGTACTTGAGGACAATATTATGGAAATGGAAGAGGATGTAGATGAAGATGAAATGGGAGATACGATACTGCGTGAAGAGTTTGACAGAGCACTGAAAGACCTAAGTCGAAACAAGGCCCCCGGTGTAGACAATATTCCATTACAACTACTGACGGCGGTGGGAGAGCCAGTCCTGACAAAACTCTACCGTCTGGTGAGCAAGATGTATGAAACAGGCGA
Organism: Schistocerca americana; assembly: GCF_021461395.2. NCBI lineage: Eukaryota > Metazoa > Arthropoda > Insecta > Orthoptera > Acrididae > Schistocerca > Schistocerca americana. The sequence goes on along the minus strand of NC_060119.1, from coordinate 155,125,350 downwards.
AATAGCCTCAGACTTCAAGAAGAATATAATAATTCCAATCCCAAAGAAAGCGGGTGTTGACAGATGTGAAAATTACCGAACTATCAGCTTAATAAGTCACAGCTGCAAAATACTAACACGAATTCTTTACAGACGAATGGAAAAACTAGTAGAAGCCAACCTCGGGGAAGATCAGTTTGGATTCCGTAGAAACACTGGAACACGTGAGGCAATACTGACCTTACGACTTATCTTAGAAGAAAGATTAAGGAAAGGCAAACCTACGTTTCTAGCATTTGTAGACTTAGAGAAAGCTTTTGACAATGTTGACTGGAATACTCTCTTTCAAATTCTAAAGATGGCAGGGGTAAAATACAGGGAGCGAAAGGCTATTTACAATTTGTACAGAAACCAGATGGCAGTTATAAGAGTCGAGGGACATGAAAGGGAAGCAGTGGTTGGGAAGGGAGTAAGACAGGGTTGTAGCCTCTTCCCGATGTTGTTCAATCTGTATATTGAGCAAGCAGTAAAGGAAACCAAAGAAAAATTCGGAGTGGGTATTAAAATTCATGGAGAAGAAATAAAAACTTTGAGGTTCGCCGATGACATTGTAATTCTGTCAGAGACAGCAAAGGACTTGGAAGAGCAGTTGAATGGAATGGACAGTGTCTTGAAAGGAGGACATAAGATGAACATCAACAAAAACAAAACAAGGATAATGGAATGTAGTCTTATTAAGTCGGGTGATGCTGAGGGAATTAGATTACGAAATGAGGCACTTAAAGTAGTAAAGGAGTTTTGCTATTTGGGGAGCAAAATAACTGATGATGGTCGAAGTAGAGAGGATATAAAATGTAGGCTGGCAATGGCAAGGAAAGCGTTTCTGAAGAAGAGAAATTTGTTAACATCCAGTATTGATTTAAGTGTCAGGAAGTCATTTCTGAAAGTATTCGTATGGAGTGTAGCCATGTATGGAAGTGAAACATGGACGATAAATAGTTTGGACAAGAAGGGAATAGAGGCTTTCGAAATGTGGTGCTACAGAAGAATGCTGAAGATTAGATGGGTAGATCACATAACTAATGAGGAAGTATTGAATAGGATTGGGGAGAAGAGAAGTTTGTGGCACAACTTGACCAGAAGAAGGGATCGGTTGGTAGGACATGTTCTGAGGCATCAAGGGATCACCAAGTAAGTATTGGAGGGCAGCGTGGAGGGTAAAAATCGTAGGGGGAGACCAAGAGATGAATACACTAAGCAGATTCAGAAGGATGTAGGTTGCAGTAGGTACTGGGAGATGAAAAAGCTTGCACAGGATAGAGTAGCATGGAGAGCTGCATCAAACCAGTCTCAGGACTGAAGACCACAACAACAACAACATCAACATTTGCCTTTACCTCGTGACATAGAAGAAATGAATACCAGATTAACAGCCCCCATGACTTCTATAAAACCAGGTACATTATGTAAATTTTCTGGTGGACACACAGAGCATTTGAAACAGGGTAGAAAATCCTCAAGATTTTCTGAGCATTTTGCAATTCATCACATGTATATCGATAAATACAGAGTTTTGAAATCAAGTTTTTGAAAAACCCTATATTATGTCTTGGCTATAGGCGTCGGACCTGAGAACACCTGTCTGTCTGCCGGCCGCAGTGGCCGAGCGGTTCTAGGCGCTACAGTCTGGAACCGCGCGACCACTACGGTCGCAGGTTCGAATCCTGCCTCGGGCATGGATGTGTGTGATGTCCTTTGGTTACTTAGGTTTAAGTAGTTCTAAGTTTTAGGGGACTGATGACCTCAAGAGTTAAGTCCCATAGTGCTCAGAGCCATTTGAATCATTTGAGCACGTGTCTCATGTGCTAGATAGTGGAAGTAAGTTTTAGCAGCAACATATTACATAAAGACCAAGTAGAAATAGTAACTTATACTGGAGCTCTACTGCATCCTCTTGGTATGACAAGTAACTAATTCACTGCAGGAAGATGCGTTCTAGTATTTACTTCACGTGACTCACGTTAGAGGTCCATTTATTATCCATCCTGTAGGTAGAAAGAAAATAATTACATTTGCTACAACGTGTTTAGGAATCCATTTATTGGGCTTTGTTTCTTTAGATGCACATGTCTCACAGTTCTCTGGATAGTATAAGCAATATGACTAATTGAAGAATAACCTATACCTACCATGCATCCATGTGACACTAATGTTATATTTGAAATATGATGTTTTCACCATTAACAGCTTCTATAAGTTGCACGACTAGAAGGAGAGATACCCTATCAAAGATCATATATAGAACTTTACCTAGGAAATTGTGCAAGTATCACGAGATAAGTGGCAGCTGCACTAACCGTGTTTATGAAGATATGAAGGTCGATGTCATAAAATCCCATGGCAGACACTCGTAATTTCTCCACAGGAAGTCGCAGAATATCGACAGCTGGCCCAGGACGCAGTAGTGGCTGCAACCTGGACAGCAACAGACTAGCTCTGTCGGAGCGCTCAGCCGCAGAGGAACACACCCAGCAGACCAACAGCTGGCGACACAGGACAGTACTCAGGGCATACACGTTCACGAGTATTTCAGCATTCTTGTCTGCTTGGGGTGTCAGGACTATGAGCCAATAGGCAGTGCAAGTCATGACGACGAAATCCCCCAGAACAGCCAGTAGCAGTGCGGGTCCGAAGTGGAGGCTGCATAGGCGGGCGCAGCGGTGGAGGGCCATCCTGGCGCGCTGCAGCCTCTGCACCCCCGCTCCCGCCAACTGCGCCGCCCACCGCTGTCCTGCTCGCGTCGCCATCTCTTCCAGCTCAGCCTCGCTGCCCGCCGGTGGCTGGGTACTCCTCAGCAGCTGACCACAGACGATGCCCATCCTATGTCGAAGCACCAGCACAACGGCGAAGCAATGAAGTCGACAGATCGTGACGAAGCCTTGAAGGCATACAGTGGTGGTCGTTATTGGATCACGTATGAAGAAATAGGTTGCTAGTACGCCAACTGGTATGACAACCCAGACAAGCACTGTAATGAAAAGCAAAATTGCTCTCTGGCGCGTTTTGCGATATATTTCCGTTCTGTAAGTGTGATGTCGCATGGCGAGCAATGCATCTACCTGGTGCAACAGTTCCGTGACTCTAGTAAAGATATGGTGACCAGTACACAGAGATCTGCATAAAACTGTAGCTGGCTCCAACACAGTAAATGAAACAACACAATTGTAAAACGCACTGTCAGAAGGAACTGCGGATTTATTAGGGTTAAATGCATTACTAAATAACAACAGTAAAGACCAGAGACACTTATAAAGATAAGCCAAATCAAACATATGACGTAGTTGATGTGTCTCTTTAATGGCATTCTGAAGACACAAGATGTAGAATTTTTGCTATCGCTGATGATGGGAGCAACACCAAGGATTTGAAATATGAGACACAAGGGTCTCACTGCTCTTTCCAAGCTATGATCACTCAGTTGAGGAACAAAACTGTATGTACTTCTCATCATTCGACCAGCTATACTCGTGTAACCAAGCGGCGCTCATGACTGAGTTACGACCTAGTTTGTCAGACAGGGCACATTTTGACAGTTCCAATTTTGTTAATAGGATAATGATCGAAAGTCAATTTCACGAAAGCGAGTAATGAGTCATTAACATTATGGAGTCGTTAACTTGAGAGATTAGACAGAAACATTTCGATCCCTGTGTAATCCTGTGGGAGTTTTTTATAGAACTATGTTACAGTAAAGGCGAGTGTAAAAGGTAGTACACATGTATCATAAGCCATCTGAGAAATACGTTATATAGAAGTTAAAAATTTCTAGCCTCATAAATTAACACAGGATTTTTGGCAATGACAGGTACATTCTTTCACGAGGAAGACTACTGCTGTGCCTGATAAGTCGTCTGGCCATAGATGCTTACTGCTACCTGTGCAAAGCCGGGACAGATCATCCATGTTGTACGATGGAAGATAAAAAGTCTTTTCAATTATCTGCGACTACGATGCACTTATGAGCTATAATTTTTCTGTCTAGATCACTCTTTACCTTTTAGAATTGAAATTTAAACATTTTTCTTGATATCAGCTGGTATGGCCTCTGGAGGCATTACAATTGCCTCACATATCTCGCACACCAAGTGAAACTATTTTGTCATTCTTCAAAGGTTCTTAATATGTTTGAAGAGATGTCGCCTACCCTAGGGTTCTTTTTCGCTTAAGTCTTTCAATGCTCTCTCAAATTCTTCTTGCAGTATCATATCTCTTAACTCATCTCTACTCACTTACACATTTGTTCTATAACATTGTCCTCAAGTTTGTTTTCCTTATATGGACCGCCCATGTATTCCATCCATCTTTCAACTTTCTAGCACAACGCATTTTATCAATATCTGTTAGAGAGAAGTTTATATAACCTTCAAAGAAACCAAAAAATATGAGTATAAACTACTAAACAGATGCACTATGTGAACCAGTTTTGATTGTAGCGTTTCTCAGTCTGCCGGCTGGTTCGACTCAGCTTTCCAGTATAGTTTACCTCGTGCAACCCTTACATTTCTGAATAACTACTGTAACCTACATCAGTTTTAACCTACTTGTTGTGTTCATATCTTGGTTCTCCTCTACAATTCTTACTTCCCCACTTCCCTCCTTTACTAAAGCGATAATTTTTTGATGCCTTGGTATATGCCATATCAACCAATTCCTAGTTTTAGTGAAGTTGTGCGCTACATTTTTTTCTACCCATTTAGACTGAATAACGTATCATATGTTTCCTGATTTACGCACCTAATCTGCACCATTTTTCTGTAGCACCGCTTTTAAAAAGCTTCTCTTCACTTTCTGCGTGAACAGCTTACACTCCACGTTTCACTTCTGTAGAGCACCACACTCCGAACAAATGCCTTGAAAAATGACGTTGTAACGCTTAAATTTATGCTAGATATCAACAAATTCTTTTTCTTACACGCTTTCCTTTCTATTGCCAGTCTGCCTTTTTATCCTTACTACTTGAGCCATCATCAGTTACTTTACTGTCCAAGTAGCAAAACTCATTAACTAAATTTAGTATCCCATTTTCTGAAGTAATATCCCCAGCATCACCTGACGTCATGCAACTGCATTCCATTACCCTTGTATTCCTTTTGCTTATGTTCACCTTACAAGCTGTTTTAAGGAAAATAACTATTCCATCCAACTGTTCTTCCAAGTCTTGTGTTCACTCTGACAAAACTGCAATGTATTTAGCAAACATCAAAGTTTTAATTTCTCCATGTTTCCAAATTTCTCCTCGATATCCTTTCTTCTTGCTAACTGTACAGATAACGCCAGGGAAAGTCTACAACTCTGCCTCCACTCCCTTCTCATCCATTGCTTCTTTCCATAACCTTCGACTCTTAGAACTGCTGTATGGTTTCTGTAGAGGTTTTAAATAACCTTCTGTGTGCAGCATTATAATTCTGCTTCCTTCAAAATTTTGGGGATAGTAGTCTAGACCACATTGTCAAAAGATTTGAAAGTGGTCTTGTGTGTGCTCAAAAGCTTCAGACACCCTCATAGCTACTTACGAACAAACTTTGACTTCCTGGTGATATGCAAGATGAAATTTGTAATAGCCATGAAAAATTTCATAACTTTTATTGCTTTGAATACACCAAGTGACCATGTAGCATGTACATAGTGAAAAGGAAGGGTGAGGGTCTGTGTGCCTCAAAAGGACAACTCATTTCACAAAGTTACTGACATAGGTAATCTAACATGTGTTACCTTCTAACTTATAGCACCATGTTGTGCAATGAGGCAGTTCTCTCAGTTACGTAATCATCTGTTAAGAGTGACTGCAGTGTCTGAAAAAACGTTTTATAGCGCTCCAAAATCTTGTGCATGTGAGCTTATAAGAATTCCCTGAAACGATGGTAACACAAAAAACATCAGCGACCAGTGACTCAGCAGCATAAGTCATGGTACCTTACTCAATTCCTGAAAAAGCAAAGAGATTATACTTAATTTTCTCGTCAGCTTTCACCCATCGGGTCATGCAGATAAACTTAATAATCACTTTGGCTCAGCACATGACAAAAATGTGGTCGCATGTATGTGTGGCACATTTGAGTAAAGTATCAATAAAAAACAATGATCTTTTTGGTTATCCATTATGCAACACATATTTTCAATAATAAAGGTATTATTCCTCTTATTTATGGACACAAATGACAGTCTCTTACTTAAAATTCTCTCCACATCACTCTATAGAACAAAGCTTCTATAAATAGAAATGTAATACAATATCATCCAGACAAAACAAACCTTCTATTTTTTGGAATTTGAACATGGAGGAACCAGAGAGACAACACAATGAAAATAAGTTAAAATGGTGTAGGAAACGGTCTCCTAATACTTGACTATTCACAGCCTACTGAAGGCTACTCCATAGAAAATGATTTCATTGAAGCACATTGGCATGCAAACTGGTACAAATGGATGACCTGACTAATATGAAACTGTAGAACGTTTTCAGCAGTGAACATAAACTTGGATGAGATCACCAGTCATCTCACGTGGCATACAGATTATTCCAAATTATGGGACTCCATCAAAGAAAGGTAATTTCATCAGAAAAGTGGCACCTTTCATGATCTCCACCTTAATAAGTTGAGAAGATTTGGAATGTGCTCTGGAGGAGACCAACAGTGGAAATTCCAAATTTCGTCACAATATTCTGATATATTGCTAAATGAGAAACAATTTCTAAAATACAAGATTGAAAGTTAATTCTAAAAGAAACGATTTAATTCTCAGGGTAGAGAATGGAAATGTATTTTGGCAGACTGCTATTCTTCGTGTTCCATATCTAGATCTTGAAAAGCATATCATTATTATGATATCAATAATCAAAACATGTTACCTATTCAGAATCTATTCTGGAAGAAGGTATCAACATTAACCTCAATAAGGAAACATATTAACTATTCAGGATGTGCACCTAAAGACTATACCAACATTATAATATCATGGAACAAAATAAGTTAACTTACCAGACCCCTGGCTTGGTGAGCATACCAACATGATAATATCAATAAGCAAAATGTTTTAAATATTCAAATTGAAATTCTAGCTGAAAATATTAACTGTATACTTTATCACCATATAAAACTTGAGATTCTAAATGATGTTGAATATGTCATATTTTTAAAATTGATACTAAGAGATTACATCAGAGTAGTAAGACAACATATGAATTAAATTCTTGGGAAATAGAAATTGTAAGGCACTCAGTGAGCTTAAACAATCATTAATGTTAAACATATTTCAAAATCGGTAATGAATTAATGCATATTTAGCTTTACCTCCTATTAGACAATTGAGATAATTATGTTTGATAATTTAACATGAAATGATTTACACTTTAGATGACACTTATTAACTCTAAACATTATGATGCAAAAATAGTAAATTGATTGTCGTTCTGAGAAGGAGAGGAACTTTACTTTAGTCCCTAAGACAACAATTCATTAATTAAATGGCAGACCAGAAAGGCAAAGCCATATCTGCTCTGAAACCTTGACATGAACGTTCTTTACGTGTCATGAGAATCTGTTCATTTTTCTTCTACCTCTGGTGTGGTAAATGTTCTGTAGATTATGCACAGGAATAGAAAAATACTTTATATTTTGATTCAGCAAAGGAGGTGGACACTTAAGGCAGCAGTTTGATATAAGCTACATCCAGACTTCATCAAAGTTCCTTATAGTTTGGCTACATATAACACTCCCAAATGTTGAATGTATACTTCCCTATCATCAGGCAGGTGCTTTTCATGTGTGGATATGTACGTTTATCTGCATCCCAGACGTTCTCTTTAATCTCTGCAGAAGACTGATTGTGGTTACTTTCAATTCACTCTGGCTGAACACAGTAGCAGTGGATAGTTCTGTTTGTATGCACCAATGGGCATCTCTCTTGCTCTCACCTCTCTCTGTTTTCTGCTGTTTTCTGCACGTACAATAAGTATGAAACTTCACGACTTATATTGACACTTTAACACTTTTATCATTGAACCCTACTTAGTCTCTGTATAAAACACATCTTGCTTCACACCCAGTTTACTACCATTTAATGATAATTGAAAGCGCTCCTAAATTAAACAGGACATATTTAATTCCTGTAATTATACATTATGTGTAGATAAGGATATTTTTTACATGAACAATTCATGTTCAGTCTACGAACTACTTTTTTAGGATAATGGTCTTAAGTTAAAGTTTGTCATGTATATACTTAATTTCAATCCCTAAAACAATCGTATGATACAAACCACAACAAATAGTAATACAAACAATGGAAATTAATGCAGCAGTGGTCCCTTCCTGTATTCACCTCTCTTCTTATGTCCCAACAATTTCTAGAATCAAGATGCACACATCATAATTACTACACAAAATACTTCAGAATGATTACACTGAAACATTCCTTCCTTTTCACTCGTTTCAACCCCTACTACTACTTCTACACCTCCTTCCTCTTTCTCTTCCTCTTCCTCTTCCTCTCCCTCCCCCTGCGGGTTCGGGGGTTAGAATAGGCTCGCGGTGTTCCTGCCTGTCGCAAGAGGCGACTAAAAGGAGTCTCAACTGTTTCGGCCTTTAATGTGATGGTCCCCATTGGCGTTTGACCTTCATTTTTCCAAATTCAACAGAAGTACGAGCCTTTTGGGGAAGGACACCTTACGTGGTGCACCACGAGTGCTCTGTGTCCTAAGACCTTGGCACTCTTTATCACCTTGGCGTCGTCACTGCACCCTCCATCCCTCATTTTGGGCTTACACAGCTGATGGGTTGTGTAAGTTACACCCTTGGTGCGTCGCCATCTGCACCCACGATCACTGTGGACTACCCATGGCACCCAAACTCCAGCTCGGTAGCCAGCCTGTTGTTGTGGGGGTCGTCATGTACCCTCTAGGTTGTAGCCCCCTGACAACACAGGGATCGTACTGCCGATGCCTGAGCTGACACCTCCCCACGTAAGCCAAGGAGTCGATGCTCGTCTCTCTGGGGCATCAGGACTCCTGGCAACGGTCATACTGCCAGGTGGCCTTTGCTGTGGTTGGGTGGCGCCCGTGGGGAGAGCCCCTGGTCGGAGTGGGTGGCATCGGGGCGGATGCCCTGCAATGAAGCGGGTGAAGTCTTGATCCGGTGGTTGCACGACCGCCAACGTCTCTAAGCGCGGTAAGACAGAATTTAATGCTGTGACATATAACCCCAAATCGTTCCCTTCCCTAGTCTAGCGTTAAAAGGTTTTTGCTTTTCGTATTTAACCAAATATAACATTGATGATGATGATTTATGGCAATGTTTGCCGACAAGATAAAGAATGCACCCTTTAACACTAGATTGCGTACTCACGGCAGTTCTCCTTGGCCGTTTTTTGGTACGACTTGGAAAGAGGGAAAAATCAATTACTGATCGCCGATGCGTCGGTTCTCGATTGTGTTCAGGAGACGTACAGATTGATTGCGCGAAAATAGTTTCTCAAATGACATCTTAACCCGGACTGCTTTCACGCAATCAGACTCTCCAATGAAATTACCTAAGGGACCTATTTGGATAATAAAAAAAATGCAAAACAGTGAAATTTTGTATAAAAAAGTTGTAGATCGGAAATTGAACACATTAATGGTCTCCCAAATACAATCGAGACACCGCGATAAAGAGCGAACCTGTAATAAAGTTCATTTAAACATAAACATTATTGGTGGTTAATTTATAGAAAAGAATAAGCATAGATTTTCTGTACAGGGAAGCATCAATATATTCTCAAAGAAGAAAGACGTTAAACTATAAACATTAACAAATTTACAATGAATACAAAACTTAAATTTTTATGTTTATCTCATAATGGAGCAGTCCAACAATCGCTTCTTTTGTATGTGTGATATTTTGTAAAAATTAAATGTCCTGGCGTGCGCGTAAGTATTTTTTATCGTCACAAGGTTTACAAAAGCGTTTTCTTTCTTGATGATAACGTGGTTTTTCACACTAAATGAAATATAACTTGTAGCGGTGCTACACAACACGTCTTAACAAGTCGGCGACCAAACTTCAAAGGTAATGAAGTTCATGTTAACATATCGGCGACCAGAAGTACAACTAACTATAAAGACTCTAGAATTTTCCTAACAAATGATAAATTGTTCTTTCTTCTGTTTCGCAGCTTCTTGCTATATAGCGCTGCGGCAATGATTTTAAATATCTGCGCCCAGCGAGTCATAGTGTTTAAAAGTACTTTTTAAACGCTGGCTGCGCGTCTTGGTATAGGCGCACGTTATAAACAGATTTCGTTTCTTTACTCTCGCGTTGTCATGCTTAGTATCATTACAAACTACAGCTGGGCGGCTGTCCTTTTCTCATATCCAAAATGTCTGAAATCCAATAACATCACATTGCTTCCCGCGTGAGGAGCGAAGACTCCGTCAGGATCATCGTGACTCACGCGTAGTCGTGGTATTAGTGCTTTCGTGAAACAAGCTAGTATTACTTGCAAAAATTCTTTAGAATAGATTTTACCCACTACATCAGGCGAAGTGGTTAACGTACAGAGTATCAGGTAAGTATATTCGTACGACTGAAATTGATAGTAATTTGTCCATAGGGTAACTACATGACAATTGAACTGTGCTCTTTCTAATGTATTGTACAAGGATAACAAGTGTTCATTTCTCGGTAAAAGATAATGAAATTAAGATAAAGATACACATACGTAGATACATTATACATGGCATAATAAATATTAAAAATAACAAGGAAATAAACTACTTGACTTCGCAGGAAGTCTGGGTGCTGTGTGCAGTCGTGGAAAAAAATGTTACAAAAAATTGACATTCGTGTTTTACAATGACATATTACAGGAATATTGTTGTCGTTGTATCGTCGAAGATTTCTTGCAGTAAATACGTAGCACTTTACTTATTCGTGGCTTTTATGACCTGCAAAAAAAAATGTTTCACTACACTTGGGTAGGTATGAGTTGCACTGGGAGTGGTAGAATTCGGGTATAAATGAAAGCACTGAACTCGAGTGGGGAATTTGATTACACTTTCACAGTGGAGGAAAAGTAGGGCATCACTTTCACTGTTGGAAGTTGGAGTAGTTGTCGGGGTGTGATGTTGCGTTGGAAATACGTTGTGGGTCAGGAACTGGAACATTGGTTCTGCAACATGTTGAGCCGTATGGTGGCGGTCTCTATTTCACTTGACACATGTCCGAGCTTCCATTTATGTTTTCGTACATGAAAAATACAGAAAAAAAATTTGCATTAGAATGTGCTTACTTACTAATAACTTAGTCTAAAAGAAAATTGTATTAGGTAGGGATAACAATTGTTTATGTACATAAGGTCTCATTCTCTTAGGAATGCTTAATTCTCACATTTATCTATTTTTCTGGTTTTATTTGGTTCGGCACGTTTTCGTCATTACTCGGCCTGGTCAGTAAATTCGGTAGCAATTGTCAAAATCGAGCTTAAGACTCTTCCGATTAGTGTCATTATAATTTCACAAGGTACATGAGTGCTTAATTCATTGCTTTATCATATTTTATTGTGAATGCATTTCAAACACATTTGGAATCCGCGCTCGTTGTGCAAAGAAAAATTGATTGTTGAGCGCTCAGCGTACACAGTGTTACGTCCGTTGGTCACAATCATGTGACAATAACTTGACAGTTCCACAACGCTAGCAGCAGTATTCCGCGAGAAGCAGAGCGTTTGGTGTCTACTAGCCGTGGTGTCAGTTTTTGCACAGTTTTTCATCGACTCTGGATTACGGAAGCAGCCAGATGCGGCGACTCCCGCAGCTGTTTCGAAGAATGTGTCCGTGGAAAGGTGTACAGTATCGTCTGTGGTTAGTACAACACTTATTCACTTTCACGGCTTTCTACATCGTGGTACAAGTACTTATAACAATACTTCACACGCGGTATTTCACACGTGACCTTGGAGGTACCACCTTTTCGGTTCACACGTTATTTGGTCGTCATGTTAAGGTTCACACTCACCACCTTTATACGTGTCCATTAATTACTTGTCTGTAGTCGGTTCACACGCAGCAGCATATACGTGTCCATTTATTACTGACTGCATTATTACTACAAAGTACAGTTAACATCTAGTATATATATCATGTCTAAAAATTATTTACAAAGAAATATTTATTCTCTGTGACTACAAGGCCTGACGAAAAGCGTGTCTCCTGTTCGTAGTTTATGCTTCCAAGGCACTTTAGGTTTACACTTTGTTCGAAATCTTGTTATTCTTTTCTTTTTACAATAGTTACACTTTTCTCAAGTTCAGCTCTTTTATTTTCTCTCTATTACGTCGTTAGTTTGAAGACATAGTCAATGTGGCCTCGTTTACGTGATGAACAGTTGGTGTTCAAACTACCGTTAGGGAAATTGGGAAGCTTGGTGTTCCCTGTCGTGCAATTGCACATAACAAATCTTAACTGAACTCGCAATTTGCTGAGAATAAGCATAGCCCGTCGACAACCAATGTGTCACGACTATCCATTCGTATAGCCTGTATGTATCAATCATGCAACCAGCTCGTAAAATTCACTTCTCTACTGGATAAGGTAGGATGGTAAGGATACTGGTTAGAGGAAAACACAAAAGAGTTTTATGGAGTGAGGAGATTTGAAGACACAGTGTTAATGACGTATGATATGATGAGCTTAACATAAATTATTATCACCTTAGTTTTTCATGACAAATAGTATTATTAAATCGATACAGTAGTTTCCTTGTCGTCTGATCCAGCCCTCTAAACAATTTTCTTTGCATATCTAAAATTACTTAAACCATGCGTTAGCAGTGAACTGTGTCTGTTAACTATCTTCTGTTCCATGTATCGTAAAATTGGTTTCCTAAAAAAAAAAAAAAAAAAAAAAAAAAATCGTCGTATCTCGAGGACCTGAAATACGTATTTCTAGTACTAAATTAGTTTATTTATAAATGATCTTTGCAGGTATTTCAGCTGCACTGTGCCGTAAAATTGTTATGAGCGTATACGGTTTTCTCCGTATTATAATAAAATAATTGAGTTGCGCACTTCTTTCCTGCTACCTGGATCGTTATTGACTTACTTGATTCTTATATGCTAAGCTGCTGCTTTTTGCCTGCTGCGTTTCATAGGTGGTCTCATTAAATTTGTTGTCACACACTCCCTATGCATAACATAACATTTACCTCATTAGAGTAAGCAACCTTAATATTTTTTTTTTAACCTACAAGCAATCATTCTGGTCTGAATGATCATTTTAATTTATTTCATTCAAGAGGAGAGAGCTTTGCTATACTTAAAACTAGTAGTAGCAGGTGGCACTTAGCCCGTCCCTACTATAATATTTATTTGACAGCTCTTTCGGCTGTGGCCGTTCATGGCTCAATTAACTTAAAACTAACTTACATCTAAGGCAAATCTTGCTCTCCTACAATAAATGTGTTTTACTTAAGGTGCTCATATAAATTACTTATCTTGTTGTGCATTACTCTTACATACGTTGGTACTTCACATATAGTATGACAACTTAGAGTGTGTGTATATTTTATTTTAGCAGCTTAATTTAACAGATATTTTCTATGGTTGACTCGGTATTTCTTCGCCCCCAGGGGCTCAGCATTCGTTTGCTGGGTACGGGCTTGGCGACCCCGGGGTTCCTGAGCTGGGGACTGGTAAGCGCCGCCAGTCCCCTGTCACCGTAACCTCTAAGCATACTTCAACGACCACCGTGCGGCGCGGCGGTGGAATGTTGTGTGTCTCAGGGAATGGGGATCTTGGCTTGACCGCCCGGATCGCGAGGATGGAATAAACCTCTATAAAAAACCCCTCAATCTCAAGGTGTGCTGCGCGCTGATGAGATGCATGGCTGTTGAGGTGGAACAGTCGGTAGCGGGCAACCTCTGGGGAACCTGCCGCACCTCAGTTGTATACGGCTTACCTAGGCACGCGGGGCTCTGTCTAGGTGGACTTCTAGTTCCCTAGCTGCTCGTGGGACCGAGATGGATCCTTCGAAATTCTCTTTTCCTCCTCCCAGCGGAAAGGGTGGGCCGCTGGAAGGTTCTAACACCCAGTCTCTTAAGAGGGCCCGTGCAGTCAGTCCCCCTGACTCCGGCGCTTCTTTAAAAAGTCCAGTCTTAGGTAACAGAATGCATTCTGGTAATCCGAATGTGTTTCTCATTGTGAAACGGAAGGAGGGTAGTTTCGAGAAGGTTTCGCCCTTCTATATACAAAAGGGATTGGAGGGAATCTGTGGCTCCTTAAAATCGGTGAAGCGCTTACGTAATGGGACCTTGCTAGTGGAAACTTCCACTTCCCAGCAAGCAACTAACCTCCAATCTGCTAAATGCCTTGGAGAGTATGCCATAGACACCGAACTGCACAGCACCTTGAACTATAGCAAAGGTGTTGTGACATGCCGGGATCTAGCTGATATTCCCAAGGAAGAACTGCAACGTGAGTGGGCTCCGGAAGGTATCGTTGATGTCCAACACATCATGAAGAGGGTTGATGGCACTCTTGTCAAATCCGACTCCTTTATTCTGACCTTCAGTAGCACAACACTTCCTGAACATGTTAAAGCTGGCTTCCTTCGCCTTAGTGTGAGGCCTTATTTCCCGGCCCCAATGCGCTGTTTCAAATGCCAGCGTTTTGGGCATACCACCTTAGGCTGTAAAGGCGAAGCGACTTGTGGAAACTGTGGTCAGGCTGCTCATGAAGGAGTTGGTTGCTCGTCTCCGGCTAAATGTATTAATTGCTCTGGGAACCACCCTGTTTGGAGTAGGGACTGCCGCATATTTTTAGAGGAACGCAAGGTCCAGGAAATCAAAACAACCAAGCGTATCCCCTATGGTGAGGCCAAGAAGATTTATAAGTCGATGCAACCTCCCACATTTGCTACATCTTTTGCATCCCTGGTACAGAAGCCTACTCCAAAGGTCGATGCCTCAACGCAGACTGAGGTGGTGAGTGTTGGCACTAACACCTGTAGCTGCCAGTGCACTTGCAACGCAGCCAGTGTTCCAGAGCCAGTAGCCCCTACTCGAACGGCAGACAAAGGTACAGTGGCGGACTTGGTCCAGCCCCTCGCGCCTCCAACAGCTGAGGTTGTCCCCAAGCCCAGTGCGCCACTTACCACTCCCACATCCGCTCCCCCAAAGTCCACCAAGCCACAGAAAGCTACTGTGCAGCAGCAACAGCGGGTCAAATCCCGTGGTAAACCATCTGACCATGCGGATGTTGTTTTACGCGAGGCTTCATCTGACTCTTCCCCAGAGTTGATGGAGTACGATGTATGTGTGGGGCAATCATCTCGTCCCACGCCTGCCCCTCCACCTGCTGCGGTCTCCCCGCCCCGTCGGAGAGACAGGATGAAGGTGCTACCCCCAACATAGATGGCTCTCATACTCCAGTGGAACTTGCAAGGGTTCAGGACGCATGTGGAGGAACTTCGTCTACTTTCTCAGGGTCGACCATTGTGTCTCTGTCTCCAGGAGACGTATTTCCATCCATCATACTCCCCTGAGATACGAGGCTATACACTCCACAAAAAGGACGACCTGCGTGGAGAGAGAGCTAGAGGAGGCGTAGGTATTTTCGTCAGGACGGACTACCATTCCTCGCCTCTCTCACTTACGACGACTCTACAGGCCGTCGCTGTGTCCGTGCACGTGCGTCATCCATTGACTGTATGTTCACTTTACTTGCCCCCACATGATGCTCTTGATGAAGCGGCCCTCACCGACCTTCTTACACAGCTCCCCCAGCCATTCATTATTTGTGGTGATTTTAATGCCCACAATGTGCTTTGGGGCTCTGCAATTACCTGCCCCAGGGGTAGAGCAATTGAGAGGCTTCTCCTGTCATCCTGTGCCTACTTGCTCAATGGAGGACAGAGTACTCATTTCTGCACGGCGACTGGGTCGTTCTCTGCCATTGATCTCTCGCTTTGCTCTCCAGCTCTTGCCGCTAGTGCTCACTGGGAAGTGGTCGCTGACTTGCACGGCAGTGATCATTTCCCAATCTGGATTCACCTGCCAGATGGCGTGGGCCCCGACAGGAGACCACCACGATGGGTGCTCAGTGGAGCTGACTGGACACTTTATAGCCAGTTGGCCCTATTCGAACACTGTGCGAATGTTGAGGTGTGGGTGGATCATATTACCAAAACGGTCCTCCATGCCGCTGCGGCATCCATTCCACAGTCCACAGGTCACCGGAAAAGGCCACCTGTGCCTTGGTGGAGTGACGAATGCCGCTCTGCAATCAGGACCAGGCGTGCGGCTCTGCGGCGGTTCAAGTGTCGGCCGACTGCTGAGAATCTTGCTGCCTTTCGGGTGGCGAGGGCGAGATGTCGCCGCATTATTCGTGAGAGCAAGAAGAGGTCGTGGCAAAAGTTCCTGAACACCGTTAATCGTTCCACCAAGAGTTCCATTGTGTGGGAGACCATTAGGAGAATTTCTGGCAGAGGAGGGAGGTGCCCCATAGCTGCTGTACTGAATAACGGCACTCTCCACACAGATCCGCGGGACATTGCCCAGACTATGGCAGCCTATTTTGCGACAGTTACTGCCACAACCAGTCAGGATCCCGGTTTCCAGCGCCATAGAGCGGTTGCTGAGAGGTGTAGTCTGAACTTCCAGCCCACCTCTCATGAAGTTTACAACTGCCCTTTTTCTATGTGGGAGCTGGATTCTGCATTGTCTGGAGCTCGTGACACTTCCCCTGGTCACGACAGGATCCATTACAGTATGCTATGGCACCTCACAATGCGCAACAAAGAAATCCTCCTCGCACTTTTTAATGCCATTTGGGCGTCGGGTCACTTTCCTGACGCGTGGCGTGAGGCAGTTTTAATCCCTTTTTTAAAACCTGGGAAAGACCGCTCGAGCCCAAGTAGCTACCGTAGTATTGCCCTCACTAGTTGCATAGGGAAGTCCTTGGAGCGGATGGTCAACCGCCGCCTTGTCTGGATGTTAGAATCCCGGCAACTACTTAGTTGCTTTCAGTGTGGGTTCAGGAGGTTTCGTTCCACCTTCGATAACCTTGCCCTCCTGGAGGCGGCTATCCAACAAGCTTTCCTACGCCGTCATCACCTTATAGGTGTATTTTTCGACATCGAGAAGGCCTACGATACCACTTGGCGGCGTCTCATCCTGGAGCAGCTTCACGAATGGGGTTTTCGTGGTTGTCTTCCTCTTTTTATTCAGTCTTTCCTCTCGCCACGATATTTTAGATACCGAGTTGGTGACGTCCTGTCTGATCGCTTTGAGCAGGAGAACGGTGTCCCTCAGGGTAGCGTTTTAAGTGTGACTCTGTTTGCCATCGCTATTAATAGCATTACGTCCATGGTGAAAAGTCCTGTCCAGTGTTCTTTGTTTGTGGATGATTTCTCTTTGTTCTGCTCTTCTTCAAGCCTTGCAACGACAACTCGTCAGTTGCAACTTACGATTAGGCGTTTGGTTGACTGGGCGCTGAAGAGTGGATTTAAGTTTTCCACCGAGAAGTCTGTATGTGTTCTTTTTAACCATTCTCGTTCGATTTTACCCTTTCCTGAGTTGCGCTTGAGGGACACTATTCTTTCTTTTAAAGACACGGTGAGATTTCTGGGTCTCATTTTTGACTCGAGGCTCACGTGGTTACCTCATCTTAAAGACCTGAAACGACGGTCGCTTCAGGCTTTAAGCATTTTAAAATGTCTTAGCCACAGTACATGGGGAGCTGACAGGACTTGTCTGCTCCAGTTTTACAGGGCGTTTGTGCGATCTCGGCTCGATTATGGGTGCACGGTGTATGGGTCTGCGAGGCCTTCGTACTTAAAGATTTTGGACGTTGTCCACCATGAAGGGCTGCGGTTGGCCACTGGGGCATTCCGAACTAGCCCCATACCAAGCCTCTGTGCAGAGGCTGGTGAACCGCCACTTCATATGCGACGACGGCTACTTACGGTACGCCAGGCGTATAAAACTTTGTCCACACCGTACACACCTGCATACCATACCGTTGCTAAGCCTCCTCTGGCACGGTTATTTCATAACCGGCAACGTGCGACGCAGCCCTATGGGATTCGCGCACAGGATTGCCTCGCTGCGATGTCTGTGGCTGGTCTTCGTGTTTTACGTCGCGGTTGGAGCAGATCTCCACCTTGGCTCCTCCGGCGTCCCAAATTTATTTTAGATTTGACTCGTTTTAAGAAAGATGGCACACCAGATTTTACGTTCCAATCTCTGTTTTTTAACATTTTAGACGTGCATCACGGTTTCACTGTCGTTTATACTGATGGCTCGAAACAGGAGACTTCCCTAGGCTGTTCTGTGGTGTTCCCTGATCGTGTCACCCGGATTCGCCTCCCTGCTGAATATACCGTTTTCGCAGCGGAGCTCCACGCGATCCTGAAGGCACTGGAGCAGATGCATCGTGTTCGGGGCGATCGATTTCTTCTCTGCTCCGATTCTCTTAGTGCCTTACAATCGCTGCAGAGCCTATACCCGACTGAGGAGATGGTCCAGTTGATACATGACCAACTGTACTTGCTCCAACAGCGGGGTAAAGAGGTATCCTTCTGCTGGGTGCCTGGTCATGTCGGCATATGGGGCAATGAACAGGCTGATCGGGCTGCCAAGGAGGCCTGCAGAGAGCAGGATGTGGTCCAGTGTCCTATCCCCTTGCAGTCAGTCATCGCTGCACTCCATAGGAAGTGCATGGAGTTGTGGGAGGCCGAATGGCTGGCGGTGTCGGCCAATAAACTGCGGTCGGTAAAGTCAACCACTCGGCCGTGGCGTTCCTCCTGTCGGTTGCTCAGGCGGGAAGAGGTGGCCCTCACACGTCTGCGGATTGGGCACTGTCCTGTGACGCATAGCTATTTATTACGGCGGGAGGATCCTCCGTTTTGTGCCACTTGTGGTGTGCACATCTCTGTCCGGCACATTTTAATCGACTGTATTTTATACCGTGATGCAAGGGCAGAAGCACAGGTTGTTGGGGATCTCCCTTGTATTTTAGCTGACGATGAGACGTGTGTGGCAAGGGTTTTTAAGTTTTGTGATGTGTCTGGACTCTGGCCTAAACTTTTAGGCTGGAGGTTTTAGTGTGTTGCAGAGTGGCTGACTCCTCCCTTTTTTCCTTGTGGTCAGCCAGCCACTTCCATCTGCTCCAATGTTTTAGCTCTCTACCATTTTCTTCCTGTATTGTCCACGTTTTACTGCTGACGTCCTGCATCATCCCACACTTCAGTGTGGGTGAGCCCATTTTTTCGATGATTGTTCCCCGTGTTCTCTGTTCCGTTTTATGTCCCTGTTCTGAGGTTTTCTTTTTTCTTGACACCCGTCTCACTATGATGCTGCACGGGCGCTGAAGACCTTGCTGTCGTGCGCCCACAAACACCTCTACTACTACTACTCGGTATTTCTTCAAGTCTGCGTGATGAAACAATCCTTTTATTCGTCCATACGACTTGTGCATCTCTTGATTGCGTGTTATTTGACAACGCGTTTGGTGCTTGGTTCGCCTGTGTGTAGAAAATGGTCGGATTTCCTTGGCTATTATGACCGGCGGTGTCAGGAAAAGCATGCGACGAATTGTCCTGACTATTGTTCCTGAACTGTTGGTTGGGTTGGTGAGAAAAATGTCGCATTTTTCGGCTGTGAAAAATTCATTTGGTGAGAGGGAGTGAAGTGACTCTGCTGACTGTACTGTTGTGGTCCGTTATAATTGTTCCATTTCTTTCCCTTGTGACGATTTCCATTATTCGTCTTGTTGTTCTGGTACTGGTAATTACCGTTGTGATTTATCGGTGAATTACCGTATTGTTGCTGTGTGTTTTGATAAATCGGATTGTATCTATTCTGGTGTGGATATTTGTTATATTGTTTTCCATTACGGCGGTTGAAACTGTTATAATTGCCGTAAGGCTGAGCGTTTGGTTGTCCCGTGTTATGTTGGTACGACATTCCATTGACGCAATTTGTTATGTGCTGCTGCGGAGCGGGCGGTCCATTATTATAATTATTCCGCGCACTCGCACGCACATCCTCATAGATCATATCCAAATTGTCAAGAACAGAAAGAAAGGCTTCTAGGTCTTCTTCACTCACATTAACTAGCTTTTCTCTTATTGACACAGGAAGTTTTGACTTTAAGAACATGATTACATCTTTGGTTGAAATGGGCGTGTCCCAATACTGAATTTTACGTAGATATTTTTCCAAATAACGTCACAAACCTCCTCCTTTGGTGTTGAAAGGTTCGGCGTTGTAAACCTCCTTTCGGAGTCTTTGTTGTATACCTGAACTCCAGAATTTATTCAAAAAATGCTTTTCAAAATCAGCGTAGGTGTGACATTTGTCTATTATTTCTGTACCCCAAATTGATCCTTCACCGTGTACATAGCCTAAGATGAACTGTATCCGCTGCCTGTCGTTCCATGATTCTGGAAAAACACCTGTGAATGATTTTAGAAATACCATGGGATGTACATTTCGTTTTTCAGGTATAAAAGGCTGAAAGACCCTGTGTTTTAGCACACTCTCGTCTCTCATTAGTTCAACGAGTGTCAGTTGATCGGCATGACTACGTGACGTGGAAGTTTCGTCACGCGTGTTTACTGTTGGTGATGAGAATTGTACCTGACACTCGGGATATTGACGATTATCGTGTTCTGGCGGTAGCGAATACTCACCTTGATTGTCACCTTGCAATTCCGTAACTTGTCGTTTCAGTTGATCTATATAATTGCTTAGCTGACGTTTCCATTCCGGAAGATCGTGGCTAAATGCTCGTCTGATTTCACCTAATTCACTGGTTTAAGTGTGACCAGAAGTACCGGGAGCGGTTAAGATTTCTGCTGTAGCAGATTTAACCGTACCCTTTAGTTCAGCGTGTACCTTGCTGACAATGTACTGTTCTTTGGATTGCATCCACTCTTCAAATTCCTTATTAAGTGTATTGCTTATACCGGTGTTGACATCTGCGATCTTTTTGTCAATATTGACATCGGATATTTGCTGAGCAAGGTCTTAAACTCGCTCGCCAACGTGGTTGACACTTTCTGTCAATTGGCTTACTCTCTTTGAAACATCACTGTAATGTTTCAAAGAGTCACTCGCAGTTGATTTACACGCATCTATTTGGGCCTGCATATCTATGAACTTGCTACCAATATTGGTCTCGGCGGATTCCACCATCGAAAGCACACTATCAATTTTTGCGTGTACGCTTGCGTTTAGCTCGCTTGCGTAAGCAGTGGTAATGGCTTTAATTTTTTCCTCCATGGTGTCATTCGAATTTTTGATTTGTGCTTGGATGTCCTCTATTCCTGATTCTAAACTGTTGAACCTGCTGTCACTTTGATTTGCTAACTGACTGATTTGCGTTCCAAGATTGTCACTTTGGTTTGTAAGCTGTGCCATGTTTGCTTCAAAACTGGTTTTCATATCAGCAAGCAATTATAGTATATCTGACAGCGAGCATTCACGTGACTGGGACGCGGTCTGTGGCGCCGACAGCTCACGTGTCGCTTCGTCGTCTGTTGTTCCCCCACTACGGGATTCAGGTTTGTTTACACCCGCGCGCGGTCTAAAAATGGTTCAAATGGCTCTGAGCACTATGGGACTCAACTGCTGTGGTCATAAGTCCCCTAGAACTTAGAACTACTTAAACCTAACTAACCTAAGGACAGCACACAACACCCAGCCATCACGAGGCAGAGAAAATCCCTGACCCCGCCGGGAATCGAACCCGGGAACCGCGCGGTCTAGGTTGCCTTGCTTGCTCATCAGCCATTGTAAATTTAAAGTAGTTACACTGCACGAGCTAGAAAAGATAATTTTTTTTATTATGATTTTCACTTGTCAGGTGCGTCAAGGATTTCGCGTCCTGATTTCTCAGATATTGCTTGCGCGTTATAAACATTTGAAACTCTGACACACGAAAATGCCAATATGGCAACGGGAGTGATAAAATAAATGAAAAACACTTATAGAGCACTGACACTGGCACAGAGAGCGGCCATTGTGATTCACTTAAATGCACAACAATAGAAATTCTTACTAACTATTTCTAACTATTGTAAGCGAAATGATGTGATAGAGGCGGATCTAATAGCAAAAGGAAACAGAAATTTGGAAATTAAATTGCTTGAGGAAAAGGAAAAAAGGCGTAAAGAGTGAATGTCACGAGCCAACTGAATGCTCCGTACGAAAAGCTTCAAACGTAATGAAAAATCGTACTCACATTAGTTGTCTTGCGCGCTGCTATTTATTGCTGTTGTGGATTCTTACTGCGATTTTCTGCATATGCGTCCTATTTTTTTAATCACTGGTTTTGGCTTCCCATTTCCTCCAGATGGTAGCATGAAAATAAAAAAGAACAAATTAGTTTTTTAGTCGAGTCCCTGTTCGGGCGCCACATCTAGCGTTAAAAGGTTTTTGCTTTTCGTATTTAACCAAATATAACATTGATGATAATGAGTTATGGCAATGTTTGCCGACAAGATAAAGAATGCACCCTTTAACACTAGATTGCGTACTCACGGCAGTTCTCCTTGGCCGTTTTTTGGTACGACTTGGAAAGAGGGAAAAATCAATTACTGATCGCCGATGCGTCGGTTCTCGATTGTGTTCAGGAGACGTAGAGATTGATTGCGCGAAAATAGTTTCTCAAATGACCTCTTAACCCGGATTGCTTTCACGCAATCAGACTCTTCAATGAAATTACCTAAGGGACCTATTTGGATAATAAAAAAAAATGCAAAACAGTGAAATTTTGTAAAAAAAAGTTGTAGATCGGAAATTGAACACAATTATGGTCTCCCAAATACAATCGAGACACCGCGATAAAGAGCGAACCTGTAACAAAGTTCATTTAAACATAAACATTATTTGTGGTTAATTTAAAGAAAAGAATAAGCATAGATTTTCTGTACAGTGAAGCATCAATATATTCTCAAAGAAGAAAGGCGTTAAACTATAAACATTAACAAATTTACAATGAATACAAAACTTACATTTTTATGTCTATTTCATACATGGAGCAGTCCAACAATCGCTGCTTTTGTATGTGTGATATTTTGTAAAAATTAAATGTCCTGGCGTGCGCGTAAGTATTTTTTATCGTCACAAGGCTTACAAAAGCGTTTTCTTTCTTGATGGTAACGTGGTTTTTCACACTAAATGAAATATAACTTGTAGCGGTGCTACACAACACGTCTTAACAAGTCGGCGACCAAACATCAAAGGTAATGAAGTACATGTTAACATATCGGCGACCAGAAGTACAACTAACTATAAAGACTCTAGAATGTTCCTAACAAATGATAAATTGTTCTTTCTTCTGTTTCGCAGCTTCTTGCTATATAGCGCTGCGGCAATGATTTTAAATATCTGCGCCCAGCGAGTCATAGTGTTTAAAAGTACTTTTTAAACGCTGGCCGCGCGTCTTGGTATAGGCGCACGTTATAAACAGATTTCGTTTCTTTACTCTCGCGTTGTCATGCTTAGTATCATTACAAACTACAGCTCGACGGCTGTCCTTTTCTCATATGCAAAATGTCTGAAATCCAATAATATCACACTAGCCACGCCATGGGAGGAACGTAGGGCTGCGGACAGACAGGAGCCATATTCACCGCGATAACTTGTGTGCAGCAGAACCAATGAGGATTAATTTTTGGCGACTAAGCCTCTCTTCTTTGTTCACCATCTTGAAGATAAGTTTGGGGAAGTGGCATCTGTTTCCAAAATGAGGAGCCCCCAGGGGCTCAGCATTCATTTGCTGGGTACGCGCTTGGCGACCCTGGTGTTCCTGAGCTGGGGACTGGTTAGCGCTGCCAGTCCCCTGTCACCGTAAGCTCTGGGCATACTTCAGCGACCACCGTGCGGCGCGGCGGAGGAATGTTGTGTGTCTCAGGGAATGGGGATCTTGGCTTGACCGCCTGGATCGCGAGGATGGAATAAACTTCTATAAACAGCCCCTCAATCTCAAGGTGTGCTGCGTGCTGATGAGATGCATGGCTGTTGAGGTGGAACAGACGTTAGCGGGCAACCTCTGGGGAACCTGCCGCACCTCAGTTGTATAAGGCTTACCTAGGCACGCGGGACTTTGTCTTAGGTGGACTCCTAGTTCCCTAGCTGCTCGTGGGACCGAGATGGAACCCTAGAACTTTTCTTCTCCTCCCAGGGGGAAGGGTGCGCCGCTGGTAGGTTCTAACACCCAATCTCACAAGAGGGCTCGTGTAGCTAGTCCTCCTGATTCAGGTAATAGTAACAGAACGCATGCTGCTTCGCCGAATGTGTTTCTCATAATTAGAAGAAAACATGGGAGTTTTGAAAAAGTTTCGCCATTATATATACAGAAGGGCTTAGAAGGTATTGCTGGCACATTAAAATCTGTAAAGCGCTTGCGAAGTGGCACCTTGTTGGTTGAAACATCTAGCATCCAGCAAGTCCAGAAACTTCAGAAGGCACAATTTCTTGGGGAGTTTGCGATTGAGGCTGAATTTCACAACACCTTGAACTACAGCAAGGGTGTTGTGACTTGCAGAGATCTCGTTGACATTCCCCAAGACGAACTGAAGGCTGAATGGTCCCGGGAAGGAATTGTCGACGTGCAACACGTTGTGAAACGGTTGGATGGTGCTCTCATGAAATCTGACAGGTTTATCCTTACGTTTAACAGCACCAAATTGCCCGAACATGTGAAGGCAGGTTTCCTACGTCTCAGAGTATGGCCTTATGACCCCAACCCCATTCGGTGTTTTAGATGCCAACACTTTGGACACACTACTCTCGGCTGTAAAGGGGAAGCCACTTGCAGGAAATGTGGCAAAGCCGCCCATGACGGAGTTGGTTGCTACTCTTCTCCCAAGTGTGTCAACTGCTCTGGGGATCATCATGTGTGGAGTAGGGAATGTAGAGTTTTCCTTGAGGAACGGAAAATCCAGGAACTTAAAACCTCCAAACGCATCCGTTACAGTGAGACAAAGAAAATTTACAAGTCCCTGCAGCCGCCCACGTTCGCTGCTTCCTTTTCTTCCGTTCTGAAACAGCCAGTCTTGAAAACTGATGCCGCTACACGAACGGAGGTTGCTACTGTCAGCACTAGCACCTGCGTTTGTCAATGTACGTGTGCTGCTGCAGTTCCTGTGAAGCCTGCTGCTCCTCCCCGGCCTTCTGACCAGGTCGTGGTAGCTGATGTCATGGAACTTCCTGCCCCTTCCCAGATCCAGTCTTGTGCACTGCCCAGCACTGCTACACCCCCTACTGCTTCTGAGGTTTTGGCTCCAATGCCACCTGAGGCCAGAAAATCGAAGCCCAAGCCAAAGGTGAAGACTCGCCCGCTAAAGGAGACTGAAGTTCTACAGTCTGCTGATGTTGATATCATTCTCTCTGACGTCTCTCTCGACTCCTCTTCAGAGGCGATGGCGTTGATGTCAGACTGGGCCAATCATCTCGCCCCAAAACTGAGCCTCAACCTGTTGTGGGCTCTCCTCCCCAACAGAAAGTGAGACTGAAGGTACTCCCACCCTGATAGATGGCTCCCATTATACAGTGCGACATGAATGGATTTCGGGCACATGTGGAGGAACTGCACCTCCTAGCACGGCAACGCCCCCTGTGCTTGTGTTTACAGGAAACACATCTAAAACCATCTGATGCTCCTGTACTAAGGGTCTATACGTCATATCGCAAAGATGACCTGACTGGAGACAGAGCCAAAGGCGGAGTCGCCGTGTTTGTCAATAATGACCACCAGTCCTCTGCTCTCCCCCTGGATACTGACCTGCAAGCAGTTGCAGTTGAAATTCATTCCCGCCGGATGCTTACCGTTTGCTCCCTTTATTTACCCCCTCTGGATGCAATGACCTTAGACGCTCTCACAGATCTTATTGACCAACTCCCCCGCCCATTTCTCCTCCTGGGAGACTTCAATGCCCATCATGTCCTGTGGGGCTCCACTTCTCTTTACACTCGAGGTCGAATTTTGGAGAGCCTCCTAAGATCTCAAGTGTTGTGCATCCTCAACACAGGTACTCCCACTCATTACTCTACTGCTACTGCGTCATTCACAGCCATTGACCTATCTTTCTGCTCTCCAGCCCTCACCGACTCTGTTCACTGGGAGGTCATTGACGACCTTGATTCCAGCGGTCTCTTCCCCATCCGCATTCATCTCCTGGATGGTGTATTGCTGGAGCAGAGGCCGCCATCGTGGATGATTGGCAGCGCTAACTGGCCTCTGTTCACTCGGTTGGCTGTCTTTGAACGCCACAAGAGAGTGCAGGAATGGGTGGATCACATCACACATGTGATCCATCATGCTGCTGACCTCTCCATACCACAGTCTTCTGACCCTCGTAAGCGGCGCCTTGTGCCTTGGTGGACGGAAGAGTGCCGTTCAGCAATCCGGGACAGGCGTGCGGCTCTTCGCCGATTTAAATGCCGCCCAACAGCGGTAAATCTTACCGCCTTTCGCATCGCGAGAACCAGGGCACGCCGTGCCATAAAAGAGAGCAAGAACAGGTCTTGGCAGGAGTTCCTGTACTCCATCAACCCCCCCCCCCCTCCCGCGGTATTCCTGCCTGTCGTAAGAGGCGACTAAAAGGAGTCTCAAACGTTTCGGCCTTATGTGATGGTCCCCTCTCGGGTTTGACCTCCATCTTTCTAAATTATTCCGAAGAGCGAGCCAATTGGGGAAGGGCGCCTTACATGGTGCACTGTATCCGTCGTGCAATTAGACCTTTAGCCGTCTTTCTTGTCGTTGCAATGGTGTCCCGCTCGTTTTCGATCTCTTGGGCGATTACCACGCTGCACTCTGCAGTGTTTCTTTTAACTGCATCGACGACCTTGGCCATTTTTGCACCTAAGATCCAGCACGGTAGCAAGTCCGTTATGGTGGGGCCGCCATGTACCCTCTTGGTTGTAGCCCCCTGACAACACAGGGATCGCTCTGCTGATGCCTGCGCCGTTAACTCCCCACGTATGCCAAGGAGTAGATGCCCATCTCCCTGGGGCATCGGGACTCCTGGCAATGGCCATCCTGCCAGGTGGCCTTTGCTGTGGCTGGGTGGCGCCCGTGGGGGAGGGCCCTTGGTCGGAGTAGGTGGCATCAGGGCGGATGACCCGCAATGAAGCGTGGTACATCATCTCTCGCTGGCGGCCAGCCGTCAGCAGTCTCTAAGCGTTCGAGAGCCCATTTTAAAGGTAACGTTTATGACCCCAAATCGTTCCCCTCCCTCGCCACACCATGGGAGGAACGACAGGCATTGCGTGACAGTGAGACGTATTCGCCCAGATATCCTGTCTGTACCAGAGCTGATGGGGAATCTTTTATGTCCGTGAAGCCTCAGATCTTTGTAGAGCATTTAGAGGACAAGTTTGGGGAGGTGGAGGGCTTGTCCAAGATGCGGTCCGAATCGGTGTTGATCAAAACGGCATCCTCCGCCCAGTCGCGGGCCTTGCTCGCTTGTACTAAGCTGGGGGATGTCTCTGTCACTATCACGCCCCATAAGAGTCTCAACATGGTCCAGGGCATTATCTTTCACAGGGATCTCCTTTTACAGTCCGACGACGAGCTGCGCGCCAACTTGGAGCGCCGAGGTGTCCATTTCGTCCGGCGCGTCCACCGGAGTCCGAGGGATCGTCAAGTTGCCACCGGTGCCTTCATCTTGGCCTTCGAGGGTGACACGTTACCTGAGAAGGACAAGATGATGGTGTACCGTTGTGATGTCAAGCTGTATATCCCTCCCCCCGATTCGGTGCTTCAAGTGTTGGAAGTTCGGCCACATGTCTTCACGCTGTGCGTCCGACCTCGTCTATCGCGATTGCGGTCGACCTTCCCATCCTGATCACCCCTGTGCGCCGCCTCCAATCTGTGTGAACTGTGGTGCGCACCATCCGCCTTGCTCGCCAGACTGTCCGATTCTGCAGAAGGAGAGGAAGATCATGGAAATAAAGACTCTCGACCGCCTGACGTACACTAAGGCTAAGCGGAAATATGATCGGCTTCATCCGGTGCGCATGACAACTTCTTACGCCGCAACTGTCACTCCTTCTACAATTCCCTCCGCTCCAGGCAGCTCTCAGAGTCGAAGTCCCACACCTGCCCCCTTGATGGTGGGGGGCACTAAACCTCCTGTTGCTCCTGCTCCATCTACTTCAGGAGCAACACCCCCCCAACCATCGGGGACATCAGTCCCCCCTTCCCAGCCGGAGAAGCGTAAGACTTCTTCGGCTACTCTCGTAAGGAAGGGGTCCCTTGGGGACCTTCCTTCGCACGCTCCGACCGGTTCTAAAGCCGACGGCCGCAAGTGGCTCAAACAACCGCCAGTCCCTGGTCGTCGGGACACACGGTCATCGTCTGTCCCTGAGACTGTCCCCTGGTGGTCGCCGGAGATTGCTGAGGCTATTCGCGACCGTCGGCGGGCTCTCCAGCGTCATAGGCGGCACCCGTCTCTGGAGACCCTCATCGCCTTTAAGAGGCTCCGTGCCTCCGCCCGTCGCCTTATTGCACGGCGTAAGCAGGAGTGCTGGGAGAGGTACGTCTCCTCCCTGGGCTCCCGTGTCTCGTCCTCGCACGTGTGGTCCCGGATCCGGCGGATTTATGGCTCCCAGACGCCTATGGGTGTCCCTGGGCTCTCCTTGGACGGCGCTGTCTGCACGGACGCTGTCGCCATTGCTGAACGGCTAGCCACGCACTTTGCTCAGAGCTCAGCGACTGCATCCTATCCCGCCGCTTTTCGCTCTCTAATGGAGCGAGCCGAGCGGACGCCGTTCTCATTCCACACGCGTCATTCTGAAGAATACAATGCTCCTTTTAGCGAGAGGGAATTCCTCGCTGCTCTCGCCGATTGCCCTGATACAGCACCAGGCCCAGACTGCATCCACGCGCAGATGCTGAAGCATCTCTCCAGGGACTGCCAGAGACACATTCTCGCGATATTTAATCGCATTTGGAGCGAAGGCGTGTTCCCGTCGCAATGGCGAGAGGGTCTTATTGTCCCCATCTTGAAGCCCGGTGCGGACCCACTGGCGGTGGACAGCTATCGTCCCATTACCCTCACCAACGTTTTGTGCAAATTGCTCGAACGTATGGTGGGGCGGCGTTTGTGTTGGGTCCTTGAGTCGCACAGTCTCCTCGCTCCATCCCAGGGTGGCTTCCGTCGGGGCCGGTCTGCAGTGGACAATTTGGTGCGGCTAGACTCTGCTGTCCGTACGGCTTTTGCCCGACGTCAGCACCTTGTTGCTGTGTTTTTCGATCTGCGGAAGGCGTATGACACCACATGGAGGCATCACATCCTCGCCACGTTGCATGGGTGGGGTCTTCGTGGTCGGCTCCCGGCTTTTCTTCAAAGCTTTTTATTGCGCCGCTCTTTCCGGGTGCAAGTCGGTGCCACCTCTAGTTCCTCTTATATACAGGAAAATGGGGTCCCGCAGGGCTCGGTGTTGAGCGTCTCGTTATTTCTAGTGGCCATTAATGGTCTGGCTGCAGCAGTGGGGTCGTCGGTGTCTCCTTCTTTGTATGCCGACGACTTCTGCATCTCATTTAGCTCCACGACTACGGGAGTCGCCGAACGCAGGTTGCAAGTCGCCGTTCGCAAGGCAGCATCATGGGCTCTGGCTCATGGTTTTCAGTTCTCTGCTGCCAAGACTCGGGTTATGCACTTCTGCAGGCGTCAGACGGTCCACCCTCATCCTGACCTTTACCTCGACGGCCACCTGCTTGAAGTGGTGGACACTTGCCGCTTCTTGGGACTCGTGTTTGATGCCCGGCTCACATGGGTTCCTCATATTACTCAGCTGAAGCAAAAATGCTGGCGGCACCTCAACGCCCTCCGCTGCCGTAGCCACACGTCTTGGGGTGCAGATCGCTGCACGCTACTGCAATTGTACAGAGGCCTTGTGCAGTCCCGGCTTGATTATGGGAGCCTGGCCTATGGGTCTGCGTCACCCTCAGTGTTGAAGTTGTTAGACCCCATACATCACTGTGGGGTTCGGCTTGCAACTGGCGCTTTTCGCACCAGCCCTGTGGATAGTCTACTGGTGGAGGTCGGGGTTCCCCCGCTGCGGATTCGCCGCCATCGTCTGCTCGCCGACTATGCTGTCCACGTACATTGCTCGCCAGGCCATCCCAATCGTCGCCTGCTTTTCCCTGCCTTGGTCCCCCACCTGCCCGAACGGCGACCTCGGTCTGGGCTTTCCGTAGCTGTCCGTGTCCAGTCCCTGCTGTCAGAACTGGGGTCATTCCCACTTCTGCCTCCCTTCCGGGTCCGTACACCTACGCCTCCCTGGTGTTTGTCCCGGCCGTCCGTCCATCTGGATTTGGCACAGGGACCTAAGGACTCGGTTCCGCCTGTGGCCCTCCGTCGCCGTTTTCTTGCGCTCCTCGACTCATTTCCGGGCTGTGAGCCTGTCTACACTGATGGTTCCCTGGTTGATGGTCGCACTGCCTACGCTTTTGCTCACGCTGCCCATGTTGAGCAACGCTCCTTGCCGGCTGGCTGCAGTATTTTTACTGCAGAGCTGGTGGCCATCTTGCGAGCTCTTGAGCATATGCGTTCCTGCTCAGATGCGTCCGTCGTCATCTGCAGTGACTCCCTGAGCAGCCTCCAGGCCATCGACCGCTGCTATCCATCTTCTCCTCTGGTGTCCTCTATTCGGGAGTCTGTTTCCACCATTACCCACTCTGGTCGTTCGGTGGTTTTTGTTTGGACGCCAGGTCACGTTGGCATCCCGGGGAACGAACGTGTTGACAGGCTGGCCAAAGGGGCGATAGACGCCCCAGCTTTGGAGATCGGCCTTACGGCTCGCGACCAGCAGCTGGTGTTGCGCCATAAGGTACTTGGGATGTGGGCTGCTGAGTGGCGTGGCATGACAGCCCCGAATAAACTACGGGCTGTCAAGGCGACGACCGATGTGTGGCGTTCCTCCCTGCGGGCTTCTCGCAGGGACTCGGTAGTCCTGTGTCGGCTGCGCATCGGCCATACGTACCTGACGCACGGCCATCTCTTGCGTCAGGAGGATCCCCCCCTGTGTCAGTGTGGGTCCCGGCTGACGGTCGGCCACATTTTGCTGGAGTGTCCTCGACTGCGCACACTGCGGCAATCTTTTAATCTCCCGGGCACTTTGGCTTTGGTTTTATCTGACGATGCCTCCATGGCTGATACCGTTTTAAATTTTATCCGTGGTAGTCCGTTTTATGGTTCGATTTAGGGAGGTCCTGCGCCTTTCCCTTTCTGTGTCTATTGTCCTTGTGTCTGTTGCTGTTCTGGTGTGCCGTGAGATGGTTGACTCTTTCCCATTTTTGATCTCGTGGTCAGTCAACCAGTCTCCGGCCATCTTCCTTTCTTCTGTTTCTTTCTGTCTGGTGTTCCTCTGTCCTGTTCTTGTCTGTAGTGTTTGTTGCTGAATTTGTGTGCTTTTAGCGCCTGGGGGGACGTCTCCTCCCCCTTTGGTTTTTATCTGCTTCGTAGATTTTCGGCTCGCCTGATTTTGGAATGGGGGACTGATGACCTTCGCTGTTTAGTCCCCCTTAAACATACCAACAACCACCACCACCATCACTGTGCGCCACGTTTTCTTGGATTGCGTTTTATTTTCTGACCAGCGGGCCGCGGCTGACTTGCCAGCGGACCTGCCAACTCTTTTAGGCAACACTCGGACGAATGTGGTTAAGGTTTTAAAGTTCTGTGCCATGTCAAATGTTTTTACAAAGATTTTGGGTAGAGGATTTTAATTTGCTCACTGTGTGACAAGCTCGCCCATATTTTATGTAAGTAGCCAGCCAGTGACAATTTCAGTGGCATTCTTGTTGCTATGTTTTCCCTTTCCTTCGGTTTTACTTCCTTATATAGCATTTTCTTTCTTTTCCTGCTTTCTTTGCGTGTGTGCTTCAGTTTTCTTAGGTCTGTCCACATTCGTTCCTTTTAATGTGTGTCAGGGCGCTGATGACCTCGATGTTGAGCGCCCATAAACCCCAACACACACACACACACACACACACACACACACACACACACACACACACACACACACACGAGTAGGAATTTTTTCTTCAATAATCCGCCTCCTAAGATCACTGAAGTCACCTTTAGATTGAAGTACTTCAACAAGTAATTCAACCAGGAACCCTCGGGCTAACGGATACAGTAATGCCAAAACCGTAGACTACGAAATTTGGAGAGCTTCTACATGTTGTCGAAGCGAACCAACAACCTTAAAACGTGTTCAATCTGGTTCATATCATCAATCGAAAGATCTCTCACTTCTTTAAGCAAAAGTCCTAATGGATTGGGCAAATTGGCAAATTCGGTAACCTGGCAATTCTTATCTATAGGCATCACCGGAGCAAGTTTTCGATCTGTCCTGACAGATACCGAAACCCCGGAATCACTAAGTACCTCCTCATTTAACCCCACTGAATTAACAGCAATAAGAAGCGACTGAAGATCCCCTTTTAATTGTATCAGTGATATACTCTGTGCCACATCAAGTTCCAATTGTTCCAAATCGGCCAAACGATAACTATAGTCAAAATATCCACAGGTGTACTGCCGGTCTACAGTGTCCAACGGGCACAATATTTCGGCGATCATACATGTCGCCATCATCAGGTGAACTGACAGACTGAGCTCATGTGAACGTGCCGGCACGGAGATCCGTACTCTATGGCTGCTCAGAGGGAACTGGATTCGGTCGCGGCGGCGGCCGATTTAAATACCCTCCGCCCGCGGCGCGCTCCCTCCACCGTCCGCGCCCCGAGCCACGGTCCACGGTCGCGCGGTGGAACAGATTGCGACGGCGTCTGAGATGACGTAGGTGTGATGGCTCTGTCCGCCGTGGTCGTCACAACTATACGTTTGCTCGGTTTACTCTTGATTAACCCAATCGCTGGTTCCCAGGCCTTGCTAAGATTATAGCCACAGTCACGGTTTATAAGGTCGTCATTGGTGCGAATTTCGATGGCCTCTCTAACAACGCTGTCCCAGTATCTCGACCTCTGTACCAGAATCCTCATGCGTTCGTACTCCATATTGCGATTTTCCGACAAACAATGTTCAGCGACCGCCGACTTGTTCGGATACATCAGTCGAGTGTGCCTCTGGTGTTCACGGCATCGACCCTCGACGGTACGCATCGTCTGACCAATATACGACTTGCCACATTGACACGGAATCTGGTACACGCCGGCCTTCCTCAAACCGAGGTCATTTTTGGCGCTCCCCACCAGTGCACGAGTTTTATTCGGAGGACAAAACACAGTTCCGACCCGGTGTTTCTTCAAAATGCGGGCGATTTTCACCGAGAGTGCGCCTGTATATGGAATAAACGCAGTGGCTATCTCCTCCCTCGTGATTTCATCCATCTCCACAGGTTGTGCTGGAGTGGTTGGGTGGAGAGCACGTTGAATCTGCCACTCTGAGTACCGATTTTTTCGAAATACACTTCTCAGATGTTCCAATTCCTGGGGTAGACTCTCTGCGTCAGAGACAGTGCGCACCCTATGTACTAGAGTTTCAAGTACCCCATTTCTCTGTGAAGGGTGGTGGCAGCTGTCTGCGTGCAAATACAGATCAGTGTGCGTTGTCTTCCGATACACGCCATGACCTAGGGTGCCGTCAGCCCTTCTCTTGACCAAGACGTCCAGGAAAGGTGATTTACCCTCCGTTTCAGTGTCCGTAGTGAATTTGATGTTGGGGTGTATGGAGTTTAGATGTGTAAGGAAGTCAAGGAGTTTATCCATGCCATGTGGCCAGATGACGAACGTGTCGTCCACGTAACGGAAAAAGGCAAGTAGGTTTCCATTCGGATGACGACAGGGCTACCTCCTCGAAGTTCTCCATGTACAAATTCGCTACCACCGGTGAGAGTGGGCTACCCATGGTGACTCCCTCCCTTTGTTCGTAGTATTCTCCATTAAAAATAAAATACGTGGACATCAGGACATGCCTAAAAAGTTCAGTGGTCTTCTCGTCAAACTTTTGACTAATCAATTCTAGTGACTCTCGCAGGGGTACCCTCGTAAACAAGAAAACGACGTCAAAACTCACCATGATATCTGACTCATCCAACCTGAAGCTCTCAAGGCGTTTAACAAAATCCACGGAATTACGGATGTGATGAGGGCATTTACCCATATAAGGACGTAATATTCCCGTCAGGTATTTGGCCAACAAATACGTATGTGCCCTGATGTTGCTGACAATGGGGCATAATGGTACCCCCACTTTGTGAACCTTCGGGAGTCCATATAGCCTAGGCGGTACCGGACCTTGGGGCAACAATTTCTTATCGTCACCCTCCGGTAAATCTGCATCCTGGAGAAGCGACCTCGTCTTGCTCTCCACCTTCTTTGTAGGGTCAACGCTGATCTTCCGGTAGGAATCGTTATTTAGCAGGCTCTGCATCTTATCAGTTTAGTCCTTATGGGAGACAACAACTGTAGCATTGCCTTTGTCAGCTGGTAAGACGACAATTTCAGAGTGCTCCCTCAGATCACAAATGGCCTGCCTCTCTTTACTGGTGATATTTGACTTCATCGACTTGGATTTCGTCAACGCACGACAAGTTCCACGACGTATTTCCTCAGCTGATTCAGGTGGAAGTCGAGCTGCAACCTGTTCAACAGCACTAACAATTTCTGCGACAGGAGTGAACTTGGGGGTGGGAGCGAAGTTGAGACCTTTCTGCAAAACCGAGACCTTATCATCACTCAACACCATGCCACTCTGATTGATGACAGTCTTGCACGGAACCTGCAGAGATGGTCAGTCGAGGAGACGTGAGAACTTAGCTGTTAGACGTCACGTTGCCTTCTTATGGGCGGAATCAGCTGCAACCCAGGTGACACCATCAATCCAATCCCAGGAAAAAGAAGTGAAATTACTAGCGAGTTGGCAGGCCGCGGTGGCCGAGCGGCTCTAGGCGCTTCAGTCCGGAACCGCGCGACTGCTATGGTCGCAGGTTCGAATCCTGCCTCGGGCATGGATGTGTGTGATGTCCTTAGGTTAGGTAGGTTTAAGTAGTTCTAGGTTCTACGGGACTGATGACCTCAGATGTTAAGTCCCATAGTGCTCAGAGCCATTACTAGCCAGTTGCAAATGTAGTTTGAGTAATTCCTGTGAGATAAAGTCAAGGCTCCGGCGGGTGAATTGCACTCTCTCACGTACCAATGCGAGGCTGGCTCGTTTCTTGATTCTCTTAGCTGCTGCAGTTCCGTATTACGCTCATGAACCAACCGATTCCATATTCTGCTAACAGTCAATGGATCTCGACCAATGCGAGCAGCAATGTCGCGATACGATAAACCGCAATCGCGATAGACTACAATCCTACCTTTATCAAGGTCGGAAACATGATGGTACGCATTTCTCCTCCTTACACGAGGCATCACAACATTGTTTCACCAGGCAGCGCCGGTCAACTACTGTTTGTGTATGAGAAATCGGTTGGAAACTTTCCTCATGTCAGCACGTTGTAGGTGTCGCCACCGGCGCCAACCTTGTGTGAATGCTCTGAAAAGCTAATCATTTGCGTATCACAGCATCTTCTTCCTGTCGGTTAAATTTCGCGTCTGTAGCACGTGATCTTCGTGGTGTAGCAATTTTAATGGCCAGTAGTGTATATTCATATCGTTTTATAACTATAACCCAGACAATATTTTACATGTATTAAAGACAGGTTACAATTCTACAGTTTGTCACAAGACAAACATTAATAACGGAATGGATATTGTCGCAAAAAGTCGAGAATGAACGAATGATCGTATATACAGATCAATATGGCCTCCGTGTTATACTCGTTACAAAGTATTGGGATTTCATATCCTTTATTTCTATATCTGTATTGCACTGAAACTGGCTGCACAACAGGGCACGTGTCATCGTCGTGCGCTGTGTGTGTCTAGCTTGCCACATTCACTGACCGTACGTGGTGTTGATACACCAATATCCTACGTACTGTTAGGCTTCGTATTTGTAATTAATTCTGCGCGATTCTGTTTTGGATTTGTTTTCTGGAAGTGTGAATTGTACGTTAATAGTGGTACACAGCATTATGGATAGGTTTACTCAGTGTTCTCACACTGAATGTAATGCAGCGACGATTTCTGATGTTTTCAATATAGGAGATTATTTATTTAATTGAAAATCTACGCCGTAATCAACATTACCTAATTTTATAATAGTTTCCGAGAGTCCCTACTGCAATGAATCTCCGAAGTCTTCTCTTTGACGCAAAGCAGTAACTGGTCCCCACTCGGTGAGCTGAACTTCGTGTTTAAACTTTCTTTTTCCGCAAAGAAAGCGTATCTTCTTTTCTTGAATAACCCGAAGAAGACACATATATAGTATTCCAGAACTATGCAATGTTCTTATGTGTTTACTTATTTCTACTCCCAAATTTCCTACTTCTTTGAAAATTATGCAACCAAGTTTTTTGTTTGAAACAATTAACTACACATATTTCTCACAAAATGCGATTTCTTACCCAAAGACCAACTTTATGGACGATCATTTGACTTGCTGTGGTACACAGATTCGTTCACTGTATTTTCACAAGTCAGTTAAGTGCTCGGGTTTATATTTTTACCACCATTATCCACTGGCAACGTCGAAATTACAGAATGTTCAGTCACACTGGAATTACTGACAAATTTTAGAATTTTAGGTGAAAGAGAACCAGTAAAACAGTTTGTTATTCTGCTGCTCATCTTACCAGAACCTCTAAGCTGGCTTACAACGATAGGCAGGACACGCCGTGCAATCAGTCATACAACTAAGAAGAAGGGAACAGCAAGTGGATAACTATGTATATCGTTGCCCGTGTGTCGGCTTACTCACAGAAAAAGAAAATGGACTCAGTGACTGGCTGTTAGCGATTTAACTATACAGAACGGTTCCTTGCCTCTTCGAAACGTTTTCTTTTTCTATGTGTAGCATATAAAAAGGCTAATGTGTCAGTGGCAACACCGGTACTAGCAAAAACGGGTGAATTCATACGTTTACCTACTGCAGTAACTTATATTATGCAGTGTGTGTGTGACTCTGTGATTAGAAATCTGTAGAATGAATCTAATTCTGGAAGTTGGCAACTACCTTATGCAGCTTAGAGCTGAAAGACGAATGAAGAAATTATGAAGAGGACAAATACAAGTTTTTAATAGAATCTAATTTAAGGTATTCAGTGTTTTAGAGAAACTGAAAACTGGAATTTTTATTGTTGCTTGTTTTAGGTTACATTGAATATGTTCCGTAGATCCAAAGTGCGGAAATCGGCAAGGATAAAATTAATTTCTACACTGTTGGACATCGGGTACAGAATTCTATGAACTTGGTAACTACAGAAAAACT
Source organism: Schistocerca americana (assembly GCF_021461395.2). Classification (NCBI taxonomy): domain Eukaryota; kingdom Metazoa; phylum Arthropoda; class Insecta; order Orthoptera; family Acrididae; genus Schistocerca; species Schistocerca americana. The sequence continues at coordinate 155,087,978 of NC_060119.1, read as the reverse complement.
ATCGATTAGTAAAAACTGAGGGTGAAACTTTGTTCAGCAGGTGTCATTTCAAAAGTTCAAGCGTAAGATTGAAAACTATTATAATCAGTGGCACAGACTGCTTTTTTATCTCAATTTATTTCGAAATGTAGTCTCCCTCTCCATACGAAATCATTCCCTCAAAATTAGATTTAAACGTATACATCACCATTTGTTCTACATTATTAATTTCTATGTCAGTGATAATGGTTGATTTATTTGCCTTTCTAAGGATTTTTGTTTACAAAATTATTTTTTGTAGTTATAGTAAGTAGAATCACTGAATGTAAAACCTCTGAAGCTATATGGTCACAACTACTGTTTGTTACAATATTTCCAGTGGTGCGTCTGGTATACTTACACAGTTTATGAAACCAGTCTTTGTACTGTCGTACTGTGGTATATTTCGTTAACAGTAACGGACAATACCTTACTAAAACTTGTGAACCTGTTTACCAAAATTAAACAAAAATGTCTGTTTCTGTATGTATTACTCTAACGAAATGGAAAAACATTTGAAGTTGACATGAAAGTGGCTGATATTCACAAAAATTTATGAAGATAGTAGGATACTTCCAGGCATATGAAAAGTGTTGGTCAGCCTAGATGCAGTGATTTCGCACAAGTAAAGTTGTGACGTCTGCTTGTTAGATACTTGGATTGCTCAGTCAGTTATAGTGTTGCAGTAAAAAGACGTGGATCTGTGTTTGGGTATGGGTGCAGCACACATTTCTCATCTTCCAGTAAATTTCAAACCAGTGCGCAGTTCTCTACATTGCTAAATATAATTCGGTGTTTGAGACAGTTACACTTTCCCTAGGAGGAAATGGGATGAATTATAAGTTTACAGAAAACATTACATATTCACACTTGTTTGTATTAATAAACGAAATATATTTCTAAAACATTAAAGTTCACTAATGTAGGTAAGTAATAAAACCTAATGCTATGAACTTCCTCTATCCTAACCTACGTAATTTTGGTTTCATTCTTGTCATCAGACAGGGAACTCATTTACTATAGTTATTTTCTTTTATCTTTTTATAACAAAGAATTCTGTAACACTGAAGCCATAAATAAAATTATCATAACATGCCAATAGAGAAATCAACTCATGTACACCAGGTTCCTCCTTTCACTATTGTTCACAACTTACATATATTGTTTACTTCTTCATATACTATGTTAAATATATTGCTGACTTTAAAAAGATGAAGCTTTAAGATTTACGCATTACTGAATTAAATTTTACTTGGTTTAATTAGTGTACAAAGTGAAAATTTTCAGTTATTGTGATTTGCGGGTTAGTACCTAAAGGCTTGACATGCACAGTAAGTGAATCGTCATCTGCTGGTAAGGAAAGGAGCAGATGACATCAGTCAGTAAAACATATTACACAAGCAATCCTTTGACCAATGGTAGGCTAGTTAATAGATAGGGATGATTGTTCGTTATTTTTTGTATGATTTGTTAAAAATATATTTTTAGGCGAAGTGAAAGGAACGTATGTTTTGCTTTCCACAATCAGTGTCATGTAGTCGTACATGTCTAATGCAAAGTAGTTGTTTTCTTGTAGACTCCTTTTTTACCGTGTAAATATAATTTTTAGTTGTTAATTATGACAGAATTTTTTTAACTAATTCTTGTTACATTCTTATTTGTTTTGAATTTCATGTAACAATAATTTAGGTTATGATGAATCTAGGAATTCGTTATATTGGTATGTGTAGTAACTTACCTTCCAGCAATCGAATTGACTACTTGAAAATGCTTAGACAGTTGGTATCATAATTACTGTAATGTGGTTGAAATTTAATCATATATTTAAGTTTGTATTCATACATATGCACTAATAAGCGCCATACAATCATGTGATCAAGCTTAAATGTATTCATTTCATAAGGGTAATAGTACCTTGTAACAATTACTGTGCATTTATCATTGGGGCTGAACTACATATGCAAATTTCCTTCTCATATGGGGAATACTCGAAAGAGAAAGTCGACTATTAAGAAAAGGTTGCTTTGTTTCGAACTGTTTTTACAGTGGGGAGAACTGTCTCATTATTACTAAGTAGGCTAAGGTAGCTGTTACAACAGACCCAAAGAAGTGTAGGTTGATGTCGAAAAAGCCACAAGCAGAGAACCGCAGCTTGTCCAAGGAGAGATCGAGGACATCCACAGCAGTCGCTTTTCGTAGCAGCAGTCTCATCTTTGCCATCCTTTTCCCAGCTGTGTCAGCTCTTTCCACTGCTGAAGAGCACGCCCAGGACGCAATCAGAAGGTGGATGAGTGACAGGACCAGAAGAAAAGACAATGAGAACAGCATTATCCATTTAGTTGGTTGCGGAATGTGTGACCCTCCTGCTACTGCTGTGATGGCATACATCAGCGAGACTGTGACGACAGCGTTGTAGAGGACGGCGAGCAGCAGGGCAGGACCAAAGTGCAGCGAACAGAGGCGGCCAGTCCTGTGCAGCACCATCCTGGCGTGCTGCAGCCTCCGCAAGCTGTCCACCACAGATGCATCCACCGCAGGTGGTACCGCTCGAGTCACCGCCTCATCAAGTTCCGCCTCAGAGGCGACCGGTGGCTGGACACCCCTCAACATCAACGAGCTGACGACACCCAGTCGGTCTCTCACAGTCAGTACTATTCCCAGGAACTGCACGTGCCACAACAGGGAGTAGGCTGGCAGGCACAACAAAACCATCTCACTTGAATCTCGTGACACTGCCCCGCTACTAACCGCTACCCCTAAAGGGAACACTACCACCGTGCCTAATAAAATGAGAGTCACGATACGGGTTCTTCTGTGAATTTTTCGCATATATACATCATCATGATGAGTTAACAAATTATCAGCCAGCTCCAAGTTTTTGATAACTTCAATCAGATAGTGCTTTCCTGTTATAATGGAAGTGAACAACATTACAGCTGGTTCTAGCCAATTAAGATATGTGATGACCATGTATATATAGTAAATACCTGCCAATGGGTGTACTTTAGCTTGTATACATTCTTCACCATAAATGCACAGTGTACCTACTGTTATAACTACACCGACCCATGCTGCGGACATGAGGAAGTTGATAATGTCGTCGAGTTTTATACTGGGAATAAATACGACATGTGTTCTGCCATAACAGGTCACTGGAGCCAGACCACATACTTGACTTATGACATACAATGGTCTAATGGCATTTCTGAAACCATATTCATTGTTTATAATGTAGATGTCAGACATATTCTTCACGTATGCTATTGTACGATGATGAAAACACACATTTACCCTCACAAGAAAGTTTTCTGACGTAGCTGGGCAAGGATGATGCTTACTCTCTATGACGACCTTGTGCAACGTTTCTTCTGACCTTCTCCTGGTGTAACAACCAATAAAACAATAAAGTGTCGTATGTTAGCTCTGGTCAGTTCAGGCAAAAGCGATAGATACGCACTCCACCTTCAGAAATAGGCATCCAACAGTATTGCAGCAGCAAAGCGGACTACCTGTATGGATCATACCGAGGTACTGCAGTGCTGTGTCCTGCAGAGTAGGAACGATCGAACATCATGCAGGGCCATCAAGAAAATTAGTATTTATCCATTAGCGAAAGCTGGTGTCACTTCAATTTGCATCCATAGTCTACTTTATCTGCTTGTAAAAGCGACGTTAGTTTCGTTGCTGCCTTTCTTTGTGTCAGCTTCTGTGTCGTGTCCATATACGTCACAAGTAGGAATCGATATTACTCAAAACTGATGAATACTTACAAATGTGCAGGCAGCTGACAAAAATCACTTGACTTCAAGATTCATTAAATGTAAATTCATTAATTTTTTGTGCTACATGGCAATTCTTAGGATACTGTATATAAAATGGCATTTTTGAACGATACAGAGGTAAGAAGCATGCGTGAATGTTGGTGGATTTCGTATCATCTACCTTGTTATAAAACTGAAACGTGCAATTACAAACGAGAAGAGAATGGAGACGTGGTAGCCTCCTTCTTATCATACTCACCGTCTGTGTTGTATCTTTCACTCTAGTCTTTGTCACTACATTGTGTGACATATTGTGCAATATAAGAAGGGATTTAAGTGACACAGTTGTTGATGCAATAATAAATTAGGGCTATCCGGTTGACATTGGTGTCAGATGTTCTCTCTGTAGCCATCATACACCACCCTCTCAGCAGTGTGTTGCGAGCTTTGCACAAATCGAGTGTTCAACAGTTCTGTAGTTACCACATGCACACTGCAAAACTACATCAGCGCACAGGGTTAGTGTTGTGGCGTAGCAAGACAGCCACGCCACGGAAGTAGCCGAAAGGCACGCGCTAAGCTCACGCAGATGGGCGTGAGGTCCGAAACAGGATACGTAATGAATGCTATAAAGAAAAGTACGTAGCTCCTGGAATACTTAACTTTAATCCGTCCTTGAGGTACATCGCTCTTGATGAGACTCTTTAGATACAAGCTATGTAAGGCTAATGGCGCCTTGCTAGGTCGTAGCCATTGACTTAGCTGAAGGCTATTCTAACTATCTGCTCTGCAAATGAGCGAGGCTTCGTCAGTGTAGTCGCTAGCAAAGTCGTCCGTACAACTGGGGCGAGTGCTAGTACGTCTCTCTAGACCTGCCGTGTGGTGGCGCTCGGTCTGCTATCACTGAAAGTGGCGACACGCGGGTGCGACATGTACTAATGGACCGCGGCCGATTTAAAGCTACCACCTAGCAAGTGTGGTGTCTGGCGGTGACACCACAGTTAGAGTGTCGTATGATATTGTTCTTAATTTTACTCTAAAGTGGTAACAACAATCATCTGCCATTATGTACAGAGACACTCATGAATAGAAAAGTATCCGGACAGGTTGGTCAGCAATAATGACGTCGATGTTATTCCCCGAAACGTTCACAACTGTCTTAGTGGAGGATTTCCATGTACTGGAGCTTTGGTTCCGTGCATGCTCGACTCGTTACATGCATGCCATTTTCTGTTCTCCAGACGTCATTCTTGGTGTGAGACGATCGAGGGAGCTGGCACTGTCTGTGTATTGAGAGCCTCCGGTCCGGTGGTTACATCTTAAGTGCTGCTATGTGTAAATCGATCGAACGATCGACTTATATCACGTATATATTGTGGTACCACGCGAAGAACTGAGGAGCCGCCAGCAACAGCCAAAAGGGCTCTTAAAAATATGAGAATGTCTTTAAATAAGCGGAAACCGGTAATGATAGACAAATGTTACTCTGATTTCGACTGTTGATTTAAGGGGTTCCGGAAAGGCTCAAAATCACGAAAAGTTCAATTTTTACTTTTTTGCGTTTTCTGAATCTACAGAGTATTACCTTTTAATAGATATATAATTTATTCAATTCCGAAGACTACAACTATTTTTAAATTTTTTTTTGAAATGTGTTCTACATGGGCGTGACCCACTGTGGCACTGTTAAACTGCTGTCAAATGGTGCTATTATTAACGTCCGTGTTCATCAGGTACATTTTAGTGATGTGAGATGAAGTATGTGTTGTGGCTAACCTGTGATGGTTCAATATATATCGTTGGTGTGATTGTCGATTCTTCCATTATTATTTACTCTGTCGTTATCTCGAAAATATTCGTAATTAATTCTGTTTCTTGAGTCTCTGTTTTGTTGAAGTATAATAATGAGTAAAAGTAAAGTTATTAGAAATCCTCTGAAGGCGTTTAAGAAAAGGAGAAATGTTGGAAAGCCAAAGGTATGTGTTAGTACTGTAAACAATAAAGACGATAACCAAGTGAGTGAACCTAACCTCTCAAGTACACCTGCCCATAGCAGTCAAAGTGGGAAAGAAAATACTTCACAGAAGAAGCTAGGTTCAATGAGTGAAAACTATGAATGTTTTATGGGCGAATCGGATTTGAATGAAATATTTGATATGTCGGTTCTCAAAGGAATTTTTTCAAACTGTGTAAGATGTATTCATTGTAGTGAAGTTGGTCTGGAACTCTCCATAATAAAGCACGTAGGACTTGCTAGTGAAATACAACTGAAATGTGATAAGTGTTTATACATGACCACCTTTTGGAACAGTGTTGCAGTAACTGCAACTGAAGAAAATGGTAGCAAAATCTACGAACACAACAACGAGCGATGCTTGCTTTAGACAAGGAACGCCTTCGGGCTGCAGACAGGGCTGTAAAGAGTCTCGAAATACAAGCAAGAGTAAACAGGAGGAGGAACAAGAGGAAGCTGGAGGAGGAGTTTGCAGAGGATGAAGATAATCCATCCTATGGACCTGGAATGCACTAAAAAGTTAATCCAATCTTTGGTGCTCGATTCCCAAAACTTTTATTTTCTCATACTAATTACATGTTTGCTAAGGATCTTCCAAACATATTTGTTTCAAACTTTCAGTAAATGTTACACAGTACCTTCTGCATAATTTAACACAGCCTTTTTCCAAAAAACTGTATATTTTTGAATATATAAATAAAAAATTGCAAAAAAATGTTGTGAATTTTCATTACAATTGAAAAAAAATCATCTTTAATAACTGAACTAAAATTTTGTAAAATCCCTGTGTTAAGCTGTAGCCCATATTCCAATAAATAATCTGTAAAAAGTTCAACTTCCTACCTCAAATACTTTGTGAGGAAAGATGTAATTTATAAGCGTTATTTTAACATTGCAAGTATAGGGCGTTCCGGAGCCCCTTAATTAAAGTGCTGCTACTGATAAAGATGAAATGAGGACTGTAATTATCGTGTGGCAGCGTATTGGTTAATATACCCCTGTATTAATGCGGAAGCCATTTGAGCAGGAAAATATTCCAATTTTGGCCAGCATGTGCAAATTTCTCACTGTACAGCACCTCTTCGCAATCTACGGTGCTCATATTGAACAAATCGTATAAGCTGCAGCTAATAATTAGATCAATATTATGACATCATCCCGTTCCAAACCCAACACATATGGAAAAGTTTCTATACGTCTTTCATAAATCCACAGTGCCAGATATGCAACTCTTAGCCAAATTTGGAACTTATTTTTCAGCGTAAGTCGGTGCAGCAATAATGCATTAGCATATCTGCCAAGTTTCGCTGACATACTATAATTACAGTTCACCCCCCTGTGGGTTCAGGGGTCAGAATAGGCCCGCGGTATTTCTGCCTCTCGTAAGAGGCCTCTAAAAGGATTCTCAAACTTTTGGGTCTTATGTGATGGTCTCCTCTCGGGTTTGACCTCCATCTTTCTAAATTCTTCCGAAGAGCAAGACAACTGGGGAAGGGCGACTACATGGTGCACTGCATCCATCGTGCAATGAGTCCTTTGGCCGGCTTTCTCATCATCGCAATGCTGTCCCACTCGTTTTCCACCTCTTCGGGGACGATACGTTCCTTGGTGCGATAACAACTATGCACCCATCAAGGTTGCTTTTGTCTGAGACGACGACTTGGGCATTTTAGCACCTAAGGTCCAATATGGTAGCCAGTCCGTTGTGGTGGGGCCGCCATGTATCCTGTTGGTTGTAGCCCCCTGACAACACAAGGATCACTCTGCTGATGCCTGCGCCGTAAACTCCTCACGTATGCCAAGGAGTAGATGCCTATCTCCCTGGGGCATAGGGACTTCAGGCAATGGCCATCCTGGCAGGTGGCCCTTGCTGAAGCTAGGTGGCGTCCATGGGTAGGGCCCTTGGTCGGAGTAGGTGGCATCAGGGCGGATGACTTGCAATGAAGCGTGGTACATCATCTCTCGCTGGTGGCCAGCCGCCAGCAGTATCTAGGCGTTCTCGGGCTCAATTTAACGCTCAGAAGTACTATCAGAAAACGTTCTCCTCTCTGGCCACACTGTGGGTGGAGCATAAGTCTCAGGCAGTAACAGTTATTCGCCCCAATCCTTAGTTTGTACGAGAGCTGGTGGGGAATCTTTTATAACCACAAAGCCTCAGTTCTTCGTCGAGCATTTAGAGGACAAGTTTGGGGAGTGGAGGGCTTGTCCAAAATGTGCTCTGGATCAGTCCTGCCCAGTCATGATGGTTAGTTGCTTGTGACCAGATGGGGGATGTTGCCGTTACGATCAGACCCCATAAGAGTTTAAATATGGTCCAGGGAGTTATTTACCATAGGGACCTTCTTTTGCAGTCTGATGGCGAGATGCTCGCCAATTTAGAGCGCCGAGCTGTACTTTTTGTCTGGCGCGTTCATCACGGTCCGAAGGATAATCAGATTGCTACCAGTGCCTTCATCTTGGCCTTCGAGGGTGATACATAACCGGAGACGGTCAAGGTGATGGTCTACCAATGTGACTTCAAGCCCTGTATCCATCCCCCGATGCAGTGCCTTAAGTGCTGGAAGTTCGGCCACATGTCTTCCCACTGCACCTCCTGCCTCACATGTCGAGATTATGGACGCCCATCACATCCCGAAACTCCATCTGCCCTGCATCCGATCTGTGTCAACTGTGGAGAACATCATTCACCTTGCTCGCCAGACTGCAGGATCTTCCAGAGAGAGCACAAAATCATGGAATATAAGACCCTGGACCGACTGACCTCTACTGAGGCCAAAAGGAAATACAACCGACTACAAATGGTTCAAATGGCTCTGAGCACTATGCGACTTAACTTCTGAGGTCATCAGTCGCCTAGAACTTAGAACTAATTAAACCTAACTAACATCCATGCCCGAGGCAGGATTCGAACCTGCGACCGTAGCGGTCACTCGGCTCCAGACTGCAGCGCCCAGAACTGCATGGTCACTCCGGCATGCGACCGACTACATCCTGTAAGAATGACATCTTCCTACGCTGCTGCTACAACCACTGTGCTAACCCTATGAGTTTTGCGAATTCCGGCCGGATCGCCGAGCAGTACAACTCCCCCTGCCCCTTGCTAATGGCCACCTACGTCTGGAGCAACACTCTCCCACCCCTCGGGGAAGTCCATCCCCACTTCTAAGCCAGAGAAGGGTCCAACTTCCTCGGCTTATCACGCTCGCAAGGGGTCCCTAGAGTCCTTCCCTTCCCAGGTTTCCACAAGTGGGAAGGCTGACGACCGACAGTGGCATAAGTTCCCAAAATCAGCAGGTTGTAGGGCTTCGCCATCCTCCTCGAGCTCGGAGACTGATTTGGTGAAGCCCTCCCAGCCAGTGAAACCCAAGGAGCAGCGTGAGCGATCCAAAAAGAAGAGCTCTAAGCACAAGGAAATCGCGGTGGCACCCACCCTACCGCAAACTTCCAGGACTGCGTCTGAGGACGAGGTGGAGATTCTGACTTCCGCTAAGGACCTCGATCTCGCCAGTCCCTCAGACGCCATAGATGTCACTCGCGCAGGTACTGAATCGGTGGCAGCAAGTGAACAAGCGGCGTAAACTGCCTTCCCAGTTCCTTCATGCATTTCTCAGCCATGGACAATTTCATCCTCCAGTGGAATTGCAGCGGTTTCTACCATCATCTAGCTGAACTCCGACAACTTATCGACCTTCACCCTTTACTCTGTATTGCTCTACAAGAAACTTGGTTTCTGGCAATGCGAACCCCCGCCCTCCGTGGCTATCGGAGTTATTATAAGAACCGGGCCGCTTATGAAAGGGCATCTGGTGGCGTCTGCATCTATGTTCTTCACTCCCTTCACAGCGAGTCTGTCCCTCTGCAAACACCTTTAGAGGCTGTCGCTGTTCGGGTGTGGACGCCACAGGGTGTTACCATCTGCGATGTTTACCTTCCACCGTTGAGAATGTATTGACACAGTTAGACTTTTAGATTTCAAATGATGGTGAATTCACACATTTCAGTGTGGCACATGGCACGTACTCCGACATTGACCTTTCGATCTGCAGCCCTAGCCTCTTACCGTCTGTCCAGTGCAGAGTGCAAGACGACCTGTGTGGTAGTGACCACTTTCCGATCTTTCTGTCACTGCCACAGCGTCAGTTCTCGGGGCGCCTTTGCCGGTGGGCTATGAATAAGGCTGAATGGGGCTTATTTTCCTCCACTGCCGCTATTGAGCCTTCTACCGAAATTTTCTGTCGCATCGAACCTTCCGCGTGCAAGTCACAGCCTCAACATAGCTCCTCCCGCGTTCTGGAGAACAGGGTGCCACAGGGATCTGTTTTAAGTGTCTGCCTGTTTTTAATAGCAATTAACCGGCTCGCTGCGGCGGTGGGAACGTCTGTCTCAGCGTCCTTGTATGCTGACGACTTCTGCCTTTACTATAGCTCTATTGGCATTGCAGCCGCAGAACGTCAGCTTCAGGGCGCTTTCCGCAATACGCAGGCTTGGGCTGTAGCGCATGGCTTTCAGTTTTCGGCTGCCAAGACCAACGTTATGCATCTCTGGCAGCGACGCTCTGTTCATCCGGAGCCGCGGCTTAATCTTGCCGGTGAACTTCTTGCTGTGGTGGAGACACATAGGGTTTTGGGTGTCATTTTTGATGCCTGGTTGACTTGGCTGCCTCATATTCGGCAGCTTAAACAGATGTGTTGGCGGCATCTTAATGCTCTACGATGCCTGATCCACACCAGCTGGGGCGCCTGACCGATCTACCCTCTTACGGCTCTACCAGGTGTTAATCCAGTCCCGTCTGGATTATGGGAGCCTGGCGTTGCGGGTGCTGGAGCCAGTTCTTCACAGTGGGATACGCCTCGTCACTGGTGCTTTCTGGACCAGTCCTGTGAACAGCTTACTCGTGGAGGCAGGTGTCCCTCCACTGCAGTTACGGCCCCACTGTTTACTGGCCGCTTACGCTACCCATGTTTTTAGCTTGCCCGGGCATTCAAATTAACGTCTTCTGATCCCGCAATCGGTCGTCCATCTGCCAGAACATCGGCCCCAGTCAGGTTGTACGATCGAGGTCCACGTCAAAGAGCCTCTCTCTGGGCTTGGTGTTTTCCCTGTTCCACCTCCTTTCCGGGCCACTCTGCGTACACCCCCATATTGTGTTCCTCGCCCTTGCCTTTGGCTCGACTTGGCCCAAAGGACTCAGTCCCTCCAGAGGCTCCGCCGCTGCTTTTATTCCATCCTAGCCACGTAGCAGGGCTCTGTTGTTGTATACACTGACGGTTGATGGTTGCTGGTTGGGTCGGTTGTGCTCTAACTCTAGGGGACCATTATGAACAACGATCCTTGCCAGCTGGCTGCAGCGTTTTTACTGCTGAGCTGGTCGCCATATTTCGTGCCCTAGAGTATATCCGCTCCTGCTCAGGTGAATCCTTCGTTATCTGTAGCGACTCCCTGAGCAGTTTACGTGCTACGGACCAGTGCTTCCTCCGCTCTCGTCTGGTGATGACTGTCCAGGAGTCCCTGCATACTCTTGCCTGTAGTGGCCGATCTGTGGTCTTTGTGTGGACCCCCAGTCACGTCGGTATCCCGGGCAATGAACATGTGGACCGCCTGGGGAAAGAGGCCACAAGTAAACCATCTCTGGACGTTGGCCTCCCGGAGACTGATTTGCGAGCAGTCTTACGCCACAAAGTTGTCGCGCTATGGGACGATGAAAGGCACGGTCCGACCACCTCTAACAGTTTCCATGCCGTCAAGGAGACGACGACTGTGTCGCTTCTCCTTGCGAGTCTCTTTCATGGAGTCTGTCGTCCTCTGCTGACTGCGCATTGGGCGCACACTGATGACGCACGGCCATTTATTGCGCCTTGAGGACCCCCCTCTATGTCGCTGCAGCTCGTCATTGACAGTGGTCCACATTTTGTTGGACTGTCCTCTTTTAGCTGTGCTCAGGCAGACGTTTGCGCTGCCTGATACGCTCCCTGCCCTTTTAACTGATGACTGTGCTATGGAAGGTTTAGTCTTGCGATTTATTCGGGCGGGAGGCTTTTATCATTTATCTTTATTTAGTGTTGATTCTGGTCTTTGGCCTACGATTTTAGACTGAGTTATTAATATATTTCTCGGTGGTTGTCTTTTCCTTTTTTTCTCTATGGTCGGCCAACCACCGTCACACTGTGTGATATTAATTCGTTTTCTCTGATCTGTGTCTTTGTCTTTGTTGTCGTGTGTCGTCTGCTGCCTTTTCTGTAGTTCATTTTTTATTCTCTGTGGGTGTTTTTAGTTTTTGGAGAAAGGGACTGATGACCGTAGCAGTCTGGTACCTTTAATCCCACAAACCAACCTATTACGAACAACGATCCATGCCAGCTGGGTGCAGCGTTTTCACTGCTGAGCTGTTCGCCATCTTTGTGCCCTAGAGTATATCCGCTCCTGCTCACATGAGTCCTTTGCTATCTGTAGCGAGTCCCTGAGCAGTTTACGAGCTATCGACCAGTGCTTCCCTCGCTCTCGTCTGGTGATGGCTGTCCAGGAATCCCTCCATACTCTTGCTCGTTGCGGCCGCTCTGTGGCCTTTGTGTGGACCCCTGGCCATGTTGGGATACGCGACAATGAACATGTTGACCGCCTGAGGAAAGAGGCCAGCAGTAAAACACCTCTGGGCATTGGCCTCTTCCACCTCATTTTTGGGCCCCTCTGCGTACCCCCCGTGGTGTGAGCCCCTCCCTTGCTTTTGGCTCGAATTGGCACAGGGCCCGAAGGACTCAGTCCCTCCGGAGGCGTTCCGCCGCCGACTTTATACCATCCTAGCTATGTATCAGGGCTCTGGCGTTTTGTACATTGTCGTTTATGTTCTAACTCTAGGTGATCATTCCGAACAACGTTCATTGCTTGCTGGCTGCAGCATTTTCAGTGCTGAGCTGGTCGCCATCTTTCTGACCTAGAGTATATCCAGTCCTGCTTCGTAATCTGTAGCGACTCCCTGAGCAGTTTAAGAGCTATCGACCAGTGTTTCCCTCGCTTTCATCTGGTGCTGGCTGTCCAGGGGTCCCTCCATGCTCTTGCCAATTGCGTCCACTCTGTTGTCTTTGTGTGGGCCCCAGGCCATGTTGGAATTACCAGCAGTGAACAAGTAGACCTCCTGGCGAAAGAGGCCACCAGTAAACCATGTTTGGACATTGGCCCCCTGGCGAGCAATCTTACGCCGCAAAATTTTCACACTTTGGGACACTGAATGGCGCAACCTGCCCACACCGAACAAACTCCGTTCTATGAAGGAGACAACGAATGTGTGGCGGACGTCCATGCGAGACACTCACAGGGACGGAGTAGTACTTTTCAGCTCCGCAGTATTGGCCACACCCGGCTGACGCACAGTTAGTAACTGCGTCGGGAGGACCCTCCTCTATGTTGCTGTGGGGCGGCTTTGACAGTGGCCCACATCTTGTTTGCCTATCCCCTTTTGGCTGTTGTCAGGAAGAGATTTGCGCTGCCTGATACGTTCCCTGCCCTTTTTACAGATGACACTGTCATGACAGGCTTCGTTTGGCGTTTTATTCGGGCAGGGTGCTTTTATCACTTAATCTAAGTGTCTGTCGTTTTTTGTGGTGAGTCTGGCATTTAAACTTCGGTTTCAGACTGTGTTTTTAATGTATTTTTCTGTGGTTGGCTTTTTCTCGGCCAATCACTGTCACACTCTGTGTGATTTTTACTTCCTTTCGTCTGGTCTCTGTCTCCGTCTTCTTGTCCTATGTCGTCCGTCGTCTTTGTCATTGTTCCTTTTCATTCTGTGTGGGCGTTTGAAATTTTGGAACAAGGGACCCATGACCATAGTACTCTGGTCCCTTTAATCCCCCCAAACCAACCAACCAACATCTTCTATGTGTTGTTTTTGGGCCTGTGCTTCACTTTCCATGGCCCCCTGCGGGTTCGTGGGTAAGAATAGGCCTGCGGTATTCCCGCCTGTCGTAAGAGGCGACTAAAAGGAGTCTCAACTGTTTCGGATTTTAATGTGATGGTCCCCTAAGGGGTTTGACCACTAGATTTCAAAATTTTCTGTTAGTGCGTATCATTTGGGGAAGGATGCCTTACGTGGTGCATTCTATATCCATATTGCCCTAAGATCTGGCACAACCGATATTGTCATGGAGTTGGCCGAACATCAAGCTTTCAGCCACATCAGCTGCTGTGTGTTCCAGGTAGCATACTTACCCTCCATTATGAACTTCTCCCCCTGCGGGTTCGGGGGTTAGAATAGGCCAACGGTATTCCTGCCTGTCGTAAGAGGCGACTAAAAGGAGTCTCACATGTTTCGGCCTTATGTGATGGTCCCCTCTCGGGTTTGACCTCCATCTTTCTAAATTATTCCGAAGAGCGAGCCAATTGGGGAAGGGCGCCTTACATGGTGCACTATATCCGTAGTGCAATTAGACCTTTAGCCGGCTTTCTCGTCGTTGCAATGGTGTCCCGCTCATTTTCGATCACTTGGGCGAGGATACGTCCCTGGGTGCGATTACCACGCTGCACTCTGCAGTGTTTCTTTTAACTGCAACGACGACCTTGGACATTTTTGCACCTAAGATCCAGCACGGTAGCCAGTCCGTTGTGGTGGGGCCGCCATGTACCCTGTTGGTTGTAGCCCCCTGACAACACAGGGATCGCTCTACTGATGCCTGCGCCGTTAACTCCTCACGTATGCCAAGGAGTAGATGCCTATCCTCCTGGGGTATCGGGACTCCCAGCAACGGCCATCCTGCCAGGTGGCCTTTGCTGTGGCTGGGTGGCGCCCGTGGGGAGGGCCCTACGTCGGAGTACGTGGCATCAGGGCGGATGACCCGCAATGAAGCGTGGTACATCATCTCTCGCTGGCGGCCAGCCGCCAGCAGTCTCTAAGTGTTCTCCGGCTCAATTTAATGCTCAGAAGTACGATCCAAAACGTTCCCCTCCCTGGCCACGCCGTGGGAAGAGCGTAAGTCTCAGGATGGAGGTAACAGTTATTCGCCCCGATTCTTAGTTTGCACGAGAGCTGATGGGGAGTCTTTTCTCTCCACAAAGCCTCAGTTCTTCGTCGAGCATTTAGAGGACAAGTTTGGGGAGGTGGAGGGCTTGGCTAAAATGCGCTCTGGGTCAGTACTGTTACACACGGCATCCTCCGCCCAGTCACGCAGGTTACTTGCTTGTGACAAGTTGGGGGATGTTAACGTTACTATTACACCATATAAGAGTTTAAATATGGTCCAGAGTGTTATTTTCCATAGGGACCTAATTTTGCAGTCTGATGACGAGCTGCGCGCCAACTTAGAACGTAGAGGTATTCATTTCGTCCGGCGCGTTCATCGGGGTCTGAGGGACAATCAGGTTGCTACCGGTGCCTTCATCTTGGCCATCGAGGGTGATACGTTACCGGAAAAGGTCAAGGTGATGGTCTATCGATGTGACGTCAAGCCCTATATCCCTCACCCGATGCGGTGCTTCAAGTGCTGGAAGTTCGGCCATATGTCTTCCCGCTGCACTTCCAGCCTCACATGTCGAGATTGCGGACGCCCATCTCATCCCAATACTCCATGTGCCCCGCCTCCCATCTGCGTCAACTGCGGGGAGCACCATTCACCTTGCTCGTAAGACTGCAGAATATCCCAGAAAGAGCGCAAAATCATGGAATATAAGACCCTTGACCGACTGACTTATCCTGAGGCCAAAATGAAATACGACCGATTACATCCCGTGAGAATGACATCGTCCTACGCCGCTGCTACAACACCTTTGCTCGCCCCATCAGTTTCGCGACTTCTGGCCGGATCGATGATTGGTACAACTCCTCCTGAGCCCTTGTTAGTGGGGGGCGCTACCCACCGGGTTGCTCCTGCGCCACCTACCTCAGGAGCAACTCCATTCCCCCATCATGGACATCTGTCCCTGCTTCTAAGCCGGAGAAGTGTCCGCCTTCTTTGGCTTCTCACGCTCGCAAGGGGTCCCTTGGGTCCCTCCCTTCCTAGGTTTCCGCCAGTCGGAAGACTGACGACCGACAGTGGCGTAAGTGCCCACAATCAGCTGGTCGTAGGTCTTTGCGATCCTCCTCCGTCCCGTAGACTGAATCAGTGAAGCCCTCGAAGCCAGTTAAACCCAAGGAGCAGCGTGAGAAATCCAAGAAGAAGAGCTCTAAGCCCAAAGCACTCGCGGTGGCAGCCACCCCACCGCACCCTTCCAGCTATGAATCAGAGGACGAGGTGGAGATTCTATCATCCGCTGAGGACCTCGATCTCGCGGGTCCCTCAGACGCCATGGATAGCACTAGCACAGGTGCTCAATCGGAGGCAGCAGGTGACCCAGCGGCGTAATCTGCCTTCCCAGTCCTGTCATGCCTTTCACAGACATGGAAAATACCATCCTCCAGTGGAACTGCAGCGGTTTCTTCCACCATCTAGCTGAGCTCCGCCAACTTATCAGCCTTCACCCTTTCTTCTGCATAGCACTTCAGGAAACTGGTTTTCCAGCAATGCGAACCCCCGCCCTCCGTGGCTACCGGGGTTATTATAAGAACCGGGCAGCTTATGAAAGGGTGTCTGGTTGCGTCTGCATATATGTCCTCAACTCTCTTCACAGCGAGATTGTGCCTCTACAAACAGCTTTAGAGGGTGTCGCTGTTCGGGTGTGGACGCCACAGGCTGTTACCGTCAGCAGTCTTTACCTTCCATCGGATGGTGCTGTTGCGCAGCATGTCCTGGCTGCTCTGATAGTCCAATTGCCGCCACCTTTCTTGCTACTGGGCGACTTCAACGCCCATAACCCTCTGTGAGGTGGTTCAGTGGCGACAGGTGGAGGTGCCACCATTGAGCATTTATTAGCACAGCTCGATCTTTCGCTTTTAAATGATGGTTCCTCCACACACTTTATCGCGGCGCATGGCACGTACTCCGCCATTGACCTCCCCATCTGCAGCCCTAGCCTCTTACCGTCTGTCCAATGGCGAGTGCGTGACGACCTGTGTGGTAGTGACCACTTTCCGATCCTTCTGTCACTGCCACCATGTCAATCTTCTGGGTGCCCCAGCTGATGGGCTATGAATAAGGCTGACTGGGACTTGTTTTCCTCCACTGCGGCTATTGAGCCTCTCTCTAGTGATGACATTGATGCGGTGGTTCAATCGGTCACCACCGGCATCGCTACTGCCGCCGAATCTGCCATTCCCCGTTCTTCTGGGTCCCTTCGGCGGAGGGCTGTGCCTTGGTGGTCGCCTGAGATCGCTGAAGCGATTAAACATCGCCGGCGGGCGCTCCAGCATCACAAGCGACATCCCTGCGTTGAACACCTCATCACCTTCAAACGGCTGCGTGCGCGAGCCCGCCTCCTTATCTGCGAAGGCAAGAAGGAGTGCTGGGAGCGGTATGTGTCCACCATTGGCCTCCAAGTCACTCCATCGCAGGTCTGGGCCAAGATTCGGAGCGTCTACGGCTATCGGACCCCGGTCAGCGTCCCTGCACTCTCACTGAATGGAGCAGTTTGTACTGACTCCAACGTCATTGCAAACCGCTTAGCAGAACATTTTGGTATGAGTTCCGCTTCTGCGACTTACCCCTAGGCCTTCCGCTCCATTAAAGAGCAGATGGAACGTCGGAGCCTTTCGTTTCGCACCCACCACCCAGAATCTTACAATGCTCCATTCAGTGAGTGGGAGTTTCGTAGTGCTCTAGCCGCTTGCCCTGATACCGCTCCTGGGCCAGATGGCATCCACTGTCAGATGCTGAAACACCTTTCAGTGGACTGCCAGCGGCCTCCTCGATCTTTACAACCGTCTTTGGGTCGAGGGGGAGTTTCCATCGCAATGGCGGGAAAGCGTTGTCATCCCTGTTTTGAAACCTGGAAAGAGTCCTCTGGAGGTGGACAGCTACCGTCCCATTAGCCTCACCAACGTTCTTTGCAAGTTGCTTGAACGGATGGTGAGCCGGCGCTTGAATTGGGTACTAGAGTCTCGGGGCCTTCTGACTCCATCTCAGGGTGGGTTCCATAAAGGCCGCTCCGCCGCCGACAATCTGGTGAGCCTGGAGTCGGTCATCCGTACTGCCTTTGCCCGCCGTCAGCACCTGGTCGCTGTCTTTTTCGACATGCAGAAGGCGTACGATACGACGTGGCGTCATCACATCCTTTCTATGCTTCATGGATGGGGTCTTCGGGGCCCTCTGCCGATCTTTATCAGAAATTTTCTGTCGTATCGTACCTTCCACGTGCAAGTCGCGTTCTCATCTAGTTCCTCCTACGTCCAGGAGGCCAGTGTTTTACAGGGTTCTGTTTTAAGTGTCTGCCTGTTTCTAATAGCCATTAACGGGCTCGCTGCGGCCGTGGGAAATTCTGTCTCCGCTTCCCTGTATGCTGACGACTTCTGCCTTTACTACAGGTCTACTGGCATTGCAGCTGTTGAACGTCAGCTACAGGGCGCTATCCGCAAGGCGCAGTCTTGGGCTGTAGCTCATGGGTTCCAGTTTTGGCCTCCAAAACCCGCGTTATGCATTTCTGCCGGCGCCGAACAGTCCATCCTGAGCCCCGGCTTTATCTTGCTGACGAACGTCTTGCTGTGGTGGAGACCCACAGGTTTTTGGGTGTAGTTTTCGATGTCCGGTTGACTTGGCTGCCTCATATCCGGCAGCTCAAACAGGCGTGATGGCGGCATCTCAATGCTCTGCGATGATTGAGCCACATCCGCTGGGGCGCTGACCGATCTACCCTGTTACGGCTCTACCAGGCGTTAATTCAGTCTCGCCTGGATTATGGGAGCCTGGCTTATGGCTCAGCATCCCCATCTGCGTTGTGGGTGCTGGACCCAATCCTCCATAGCGGGATACGCCTTGCCACTGGTGCTTTCCGCACCAGCCCTGTGGACAGCATACTAGTGGAGGCAGGTGTCCCTCCCCTGCGGTTATGGTGCCAACGTTTGCTGGCCGCTTATGCTGCGCATGTTTTAAGCTTGCCCGGGCATCCAAACTATCGTCTCCTGTTCCCGCAATCGGTCGTCCATCTGCCAGAACGTCGGCCCCGGCCTGGTTGTACAATCGCGGTCTGCGTCAAAGAGGTTCTCTCCGGGCTTCGGGATTTCACTGTTCCACCTCCTTTCCGGGCCACAGTGCATACACCCCCATGGTGTGTTCCTCGCCCTTGCCTTCGGCTCGACTTGGCACAGGGCCCGAAGGACTCAGTCCCTCCAGAGACCTTCCGCCACCACTTTTATTCCATCCTGGCCACGTATCAGGGCTCTGGCATTGTTGACACTGACGATTCGATGGTTGCTGGTCGTGTCGGGTATGCGCTCACTCTAGGGGACCATTCCGAACAACGTTCCTTGCAGGATGGCTGCAGCGTTTGCACTGCTGAGCTGGTCGCCATCTTTCGTGCCCTAGAGTATATCCACTCCAGCTCAGGTGAGTCCTTCGTTATCTGTAGCGATTCCCTGAGCGGTTTACGAGCTCTCGACCAGTGTTTTCCTTGTTCTCGTCTGGTGATGGCTACCCATGAGTCCCTGCATACTCTTTCCCGTTGCGGCCACTCTGTGGTCTTTGTGTGGACCCCCGGTCATGTCGGTATCCTGGGCAATGAACATGTTGACCGCCTGGCGAAAGAGGCCACGAGTAAACCATCCCTGGATGTTGGCGTCCCAGAGACTGATTTGCCCAATAAACTCCGTGCCATTAAGGAGACGACGACTGTGTGGCGGTCATCGATGCAAGCCAACCGCAGGGACTCAGTCGTCCTTTGCCGGCTCCGCATTGGCCACTTCCGTCTGACACACAGTTATTTACTGCGCTGGGAGAACCCTCCTCTATGTCGCTGCGGGGTGGCTTTGACAGTGGCCCACATTCTGTTGGCCTGCCCCTATTTAGCTGTGGTCAGGCAGACATTTGCGCTGCCTGATACGCTCCCTGCCCTTTTATCTGATGACCCTGTTATGGCTGGCTTAGTTTTACGTTTTATTTGGGCAGGGGTTTTTTATCGTTTACTCTGAGTGTTTGTTCTGTTCTTTTGTGTTGATTCTGGCCATTGGCCTACGATTTTACGCTGAGTTTTTAATGTGTTCTCTTTGGTTGGATTTTCCTTTTTATCTCTATGGTCGGCTAACCACCGTCACACTCTGTGTGATTTTAATTTGTTTTGTCTGATCTCTGTAAGAGTATTTCTTGTCCTGTGTCGTCTGACATCTTTCCTGCTGTTCGTTTTTATTCTCGTTGGGTGGTTTTAATTTTTTGGAAAAAGGGACCGATGACCGTCGCAGTCTGGTCCTTTTAATCCCCCAAACCAACCAACCAACCTTCCTGCATACTCTTGACCTTTGCGGCCGCTCTGTGGTATTTGTGTAGACCCCTGGTCATGTCGGTATCCCGGGCAATGAACATGTTGACCGTCTAGCGAAATAGGCCACCAGTAAACCATCTCTGGATGTTGGTCTCCTAGAGACTGTTTTGAGGGCAGTCATAACTCCGCCAAGTTTCTGCGCTATGGGATGATGAATGGCGTGAACTGACCACGCATAATAAATTCCGTGCTGTCAAGGAGACGACAGCTGTGTGGCAGTCATCCCTGCGAGCCACTCGCAGGGACTCAGTAGTCCTTTGCTGTCTCTACATTGGCCACTCCGGCTGACACACAGTTATTTGCCCCTAGGGGCTCCGCGTTCATTTGCTGGGTACGGGCTTGGCGACCCCGGGGTTCCTGAGCTGGGTACTGGTAAGCGCCGCCCGTCCCCTGTCACCGTAGCCTCTGAGCATACTTCAGCGACCACTGTGCGGCGCGGCGGTGGAACGTTGTGTGTCTCAGGGAATGGGGCTCTTGGCTTGACCGCCCGGATCGCAAGGATGGAATAAACCTCTATAAAAAAAACCTCAATCTCAAGGTGTGCTGCGCGCTGATGAGATGCATGGCTGTTGAGGTGGAACAGTCGATACCGGGCAACCTCTGGGGAACCAGCCGCACCTCAGTTGTATAAGGCTTACCTAGGCATGCGGGGCTCTGTCATGTGGTCCGGAGCGGGAAGAGTTCCATGGCGGAGTACAGCTCGTCACGGGAAGCGATCGGCGGCGCGTGACCCAGGGAGGCGCTTGGCGGCTGCAGCGAAGCGTCGAATGCGGGCGGCGCCGGCGGGAGAACAGGCGGCGACGGCGACGGCTGCTGCGGCGGCGCGTCGCCATGGGGCAAAATGCAAGGCATCGTCGGTAACACCTGGGGATGAGGCGAGCCAGTAGATGGGTCCCCAGGGCGCTGACCGGACGGCACCGTCGCTGAAAGCAGACGGGGAGCGGCAGAACCCGTGCGACGACA
Organism: Schistocerca americana; assembly: GCF_021461395.2. NCBI lineage: Eukaryota > Metazoa > Arthropoda > Insecta > Orthoptera > Acrididae > Schistocerca > Schistocerca americana. The sequence goes on along the minus strand of NC_060119.1, from coordinate 155,066,897 downwards.
GAGGCGCAGCTGATTGAGATGCCGACGCACCTCACCAGAGGCCCCCAAAACCAAATACATCGCGCGGCCGAGGCAGCGAAGAATGCGCCCTGCGAGCCAACGCCGTGAACCGCGAAAGTTGCGATAGAATACAACGTCGCCAGGAGCAAAAGCAGGAGTCTGCCGCTGCACAGGAACCTGATGCGGCGGATGCAGCAAAGACATCAAGGTTCGCAGAGGACGACCGTGGAGCAACTCAGCCGGCGAGCGACCATCTCGGGGCTGAGAGCGATACGAAGACAAAAAGAGCAACAACGCGTCCTCCCGAGAATGCGACTCTTTCAACTTCAACATCTGTGACTTGAAAGTCCGGACCAATCGTTCGGCGGCACCGTTTGACTGAGGCGAAAACGGCGCGGATGTCAGATATTGAATACCATTGGCCTGGCAGAATGACTGAAATTCTGCTGACATGAATTGTGGGCCATTGTCGGAAACAATAGTGTGTGGAAGACCTTCAATGCAAAAGATAGCAGACAACGCTTGGATGGTGGCAGAGGACGTCGTGGAAGACATCCGGACCACAAAAGGAAAATTACTGAAGGCATCTACCAGAACCAACCATCGAGCATTCCAGAATGGACCAGCAAAATACATGTGCAAGCGTTGCCAAGGGGAAGTGGCTTTCGGCCATGCAAAGACTTTCCGCGGCGGTGCGGATTGTTGTTCGGCACACGCCATGCAAGAAGAACACATATTCGTAATCGCAGCATCGATTCCGAACCAAGTACAGTGCTGACGAGCAAGTTGTTTCGTTCGCACTATACCCCAATGTCCTTGGTGAAGAAGCCGTAAAACAGAGGACTGTAACGAACGTGGGACCACGACTCTGGACTGATCATTATCAGAACGCAACAACAAAATACCACGTCGTACAAAAAGTCTCTCCTTGTGAGCAAAAAATCGGTGAACCAACGGATCCTTGATCCGAGACTTTGACAAAGGCCGTTGCGTAGCAACAAAAAGCAAAACGGTAGCAAGGACAGGGTCAGCAGCTGTGGCTGTAGCTACAGGACGAAAATCAATCGGAAACGATTCGACCACTTCATCGATTTCCGTATCAATGAACATGCAAGCAAGTTCGGAAGAATCGAATGCTTTATCCTCAGCAACAGGCAAATGGGACAACGCATCGGCGTTTCCGTGCTTAGCAGTGGACCGATACAAGATATCGTAGCGGTACTGCGAGAGGAAAATAGACCAGCGAATGAATTTCTGCGCTGTACGCGGAGGTACAGGCTTGTTCGGATGAAAAAGCGACGTCAAAGGTTTGTGGTCTGTGATGATGGTAAAGTGACGACCATACAAGAAATCATGGAACTTAGTAACACCAAAGACGAGAGCCAAAGCTTCTTTCTCTATCTGTGAGTAATTTCTTTGCGCAGACGAGAGCAATTTGGACACAAAGGCAATAGGGCGATCATGCGAGGCAACTTTGTGCGCAAGCACAGCACCGATCCCGAAATCCGATGCATCTACCATCAACAAAAGGGGTTTCTGGGGATCGAATGGCGTAAGGCAAGTATTAGAAAACAACGCCGATTTCAACTGGCGAAATGCGCGTTCGCATTCCGTCGTCCAGACGAGCGGAACACCCTTACGGCGTAAGCTATGAAGCGGAGCTGAAAGAGAAGAGGCATTGCGCAGAAAGCGATGATAATAGTTAATTTTACCCAACACACTCTGTAGCTGCTTCACATTTTGTGGCGAAGGCAATTCTTGTATGCACGGAGGTGCTCTGGACTGGGATGTATGCCTTGGGCATTGATGACATGTCCCAGGTATGGTAAGTCACGAGCAAAAAACACACATTTGTCCTTCCGCAAGCGAAGACCATGTTGGCGCAATACCTGAAATAATGTTCGTAGGTGTGCTAAATGCTCGTCTGCCGTCTTTCCGGAGATCACAATATCGTCCAGATAGTTCGTAGCAGTAGGGACCGACGCACAAATAGTTTGTAAATATTGCTGAAACAATGCAGGGGCGGATGCACACCCAAATGGCAGTCTTTTGAAGCAGTACAAACCAAGATGCGTGTTAACCACCAAGACGCGCTGGGATTCGGCGTCCACTGGGATTTGCAAGTACGCATCAGCTAGGTCCAACTTGGAAAAGTATTTACCCGGGCACAGTTTATCAAAAAGATCTTCCGGGCGGGGTAAGGGAAAAGTTGCAGTCACGAGTTGTGGATGCACTGTTGCCTTGAAGTCCACACAAAGTCTCAGTTTTCCGGAAGGTTTTGGCAAAATGACTAAGGGTGAGGCCCAGAGAGAAGCTTGCACACGTTCAATTACACCTTGTGATTCTAAATCGTTTAATGTTCTTGCGACCTCATCACGCAATGCGTGCGGAACATTGCGCGCTCGGAAAAATTTCGGTTGCGCGTTTACTTTCAGTTCCAAATGTGCTTCATAGTTATTAGCGCAACCTAAGCCCGGTGCAAAAATATCTGCAAATTCTTCACATAACCGAGCAACACTGGCTGAAGGCACAGCCGGATTCACTGATAGGACCTGATTTACTATAGACATGTTAAACAACTGAAATAAATCTAAGCCAAACAAGTTCACTGCAGTAGAAGAACGTAAAATGACACAAGTTTTGTTTGTCCCTTGCATGTTGCAAGAAGGCTGCACTGTCCTAACACAGGAATTTTCTGTCCTGAATATGTACTGAGCTGAACATTTGCGGCACGCAACGGAGGTTTGCCCAGTTGTTTGTACATGTCGTGATTGAGCAATGAAACTGCAGCTCCGGTATCGAGCTGGAATGGAATGACCTTGCCATTAAAGTCCAAATCTACAAAAAGTTTATTGTCCTGCTGACGACAAGAGCGACTGTCTCGTGCAATTCGAACTGATACAGGCACAGCATTACTTGCTAATTGACGTGACTTCCGGCGACGTCGGCGCACACTTTTTGTAGGACGAACACAGTCACTGTTAGAGAAAGTGGCACTGGACGAAGTGGAATTAACTACACGAATGTCCGTGGGCGAAGGTCCACGAGCCTGAGTGTCCTTGGTTCGATTCCGGCGCGAAGCAAAAGGCCGGGAATGATTGTGATTGTCTGATCTGAGCTTTTTCTGGCAAACACTTTGAACATGTCTTTTCTTATTACAGAAAATGCAAATAGCTTGGCGTGACGGGCAATTGTCACGCGAATGTCTAGTTGCACACCGCGGGCATGATTTCACTGCAGTTGTGTGCTGGCGCGGCACACCTGGTTTAAAGCGTGGCGGCAGCTGTGCGGACGTGTGCGAGGGCAGTTTACCGGGCCGCGTAGCGCGCCCGGCAGGCCGGTTAATGTGACACACGGATCGCGAAGTTGCAAAAGATTCCTGAGCACAGTCAAGTGTGTCTTGTCTATCCAATATGTCTATCACTTGTTGAAGGGAGGGATTAACTAGTTTCAAAATTTGCTCCCGTATGCGAACATCAGAAACGTTCTGTGCAATTGCATCACGCACCATAGTATCCGAATAAGGAAGGCCACAGTCACATTCAAATGAACAATCCCTAGTAAGGCCTTGCAAAGTTGCAACCCACTCCCTATTAGTTTGACCGGCCGTACGTTTTGTACGAAAGAACGTATACCTCTTTGCAACTACATTAACTGTTTCTTTGAAATAGGCGTCCAATGCCGACAAAATTTCTTCGTAGGACAGAGTTGCTACGTCGCGTCGGGGAAACAATTTCACTATCACACGGTACGTTTGCACCCCTACACACGACAATAAATGAGGCTGCCGCTCGTTACCTTGAATTCTGTAGGCGGCGAGATGAAATCCAAACTGGCGGGACCACTCGGTCCACGATTCCACGTGTGGGTCGTAGGGCCTAAAAGGCGGTGCAACTGCATGTTGTGGCTGCGGTAGCGGAGAAGCGGCGGCTGCCGCATCGGTTTGAATGGCACGTTGACCCTGGACGAGCTGTCCAAGGGCATCCAATAACGCCTGCGTCTGCTGAGTGTGCAAGCGATAAAATTTGGACAGTACATCTGGAGATTGTGGCGAAGCCATGACACAAGTAAATGTAAGCAATTAGAAAGAACAAGACCCTTTCCGTTGTCTCGTCGCCAATGATGTGTTGGTAAATGTGCCAACACCTTGTAGATAGAGGAGGCCGAAATCTAACGCAGACGGGCGTGAATTCTGGAACAGGATAAGTATTGAATGCTAATAAGAAAAGTACGCAGCTCCTCGAATACTTAACTTTTATATAGTTCTTTGGTACATCGCTCTTGATAATACAAATAAGACTATCTTCAGATACAGTTAATGGTGCCTTGCTCGGTCGTAGCCATGGACTTAGCTGAAGGCTATTCTAACTGTCTCTCGGCAAATGAGAGAAGGCTTCGTCAGTGTAGTGGCTAGCAAAGTCGTCGTACAACTGGGGCGAGTGCTATTCCTTAACTCGAGACCTGCCTTGTGGTGGCGCTTGGTCTGCGATCACACAGTGGCGACACGCGGGTCCGACATGTACTAAATGGACCGCGGCCGATTTAAGCTACCACCTAGCAAGTGTGGTGTCTGGCGGTGACACCACACCTCCAATCTGCTAAATGCCTTGGAGAGTATGCCATAGACACTGAACTGCACAGCACCTTGAACTACGGCAAAGGTGTTGTGACGTGCCGGGATCTAGTCGACATCCCCAAGGAAGAACTGCAACGTGAGTGGGCTCCGGCTGGTATCGTAGATGTTCAACATATCATGAGGAGGGTTGATGGCAATCTTGTCAAATCCGACTCCTTTATTCTAACCTTCAATAGCACGAAACTTCCTGAACATGTGAAAGTGTGAGGCCTTATTTCCCGGCCCCAATGCGCTGTTTCAAATGCCAGCGTTTTAGGCATACCACCTTAGGATGCAAAGGCGACGAGACTTGTGGCAACCGTGGTAACGCTGCCCATGACGGAGTTGGTTGCTCCTCTCCAGCCAAATGTATCAATTGCTCTGGGAACCACCCTGTTTGGAGTAGGGACTGCCGAATATTTTTAGAGGAACGCAAAGTCCAGGAAATAAAAACAACTAAGCGTATCCCCTATGGTGAGACCAAGAAGAACTTTAAGTCGATGCAACCTCTCGTATTGCTACATCTTTTGCCTCCCTGGTTCAGAAGCGTACTCCAAAAGTCGATGCCTCCACGCAGACAGAGGTGGTGAGTGTTGGCACTAATATATGCAGCTGTCAGTGCACTTGCAACGCAGCCAGTGTTTCAGAGCCAGTAGCCCCTATTCGAATGGCAGACAAAGGTACAGTGGCGAACTTGGGCCAGCCCCAGACGCCTCCAACAGCTGAGGATGTTCCGAAGCCCTGTACAGCCATTACCCCTCCAACATCAGCTCCCCCAAAGCCCACCAAACCGCAGAAAGCTCCCATACAGCAACAACAGCGGGTCAAATCCTGTAGTAAACCGTCTGACCATGCAGATGTGGTTTTTCGTGAGGCTTCTTCTGACTCTTCCCCAGAGTTGATGGAATCCGATGTCTGTGTGGGGAAATCATCTCTCCCCACACCTGCCCCTCCACCTGCTGCAGTCTCCCCGCCCCGTCGGAGAGACAGGATGAATGTGCTACCCCCATAATAGATGGCTCCCATACTCCAGTGGAACTTGCAAGGGTTCAGGACGCATGTGGAGGACCTTCGTCTACTCTCTCAGGGTAGACCACTGTGTCTCTGTCTCCAGGAGACATATTTCCATCCATCATACTCCCCTGAGATACGAGGCTATGCACTCCACAAAAAGGACGACCTGCGTGGAGAGAGAGCTAGAGGAGGCGCAGGTATTTTCGTCAGGACAGACTACCACTCCTCGCCTCTCTCACTTACGACGACTTTACAGGCCGTCGCTGTGTCCGTGCACGTGCGTCATCCATTGACTGTATGTTCACTTTACTTGCCCCCCCCATGATGCTCTTGATGAAGCGTCCCTCACCGACCTTCTTACACAGCTCCCCCAGCCATTCATTATTTGGGGTGATTTTAATGCCCACAATGTGCTTTGGGGCTCTGCAATTACCTGCCACAGGGGTAGAGCAATTGAGAGGCTTCACCTGTCATCCTGTGCCTACTTGCTCAATGGAGGACAGAGTACTCATTTCTGCACGGCGACTGGGTCATTCTCTGCCATTGATCTCTCGTTTTGCTCTCCAGCTCTTGCCGCCAGTGCTCGCTGGGAAGTGGTCGCTGACTTGCACGGCAGTGATTATTTCCCTATCTGGATTCACCTGCCAGATGGCGTGGGTCCCGAAAGGAGACCACCACGATGGGTGCTCGGTGGAGCTGACTGGACGCTTTACAGCCAGTTGGCCCAATTCGAACACTGTGCGAATGTTGAGATGTGGGTGGATCATATTACCCACACGGTCCACCACGCCGCTGCTGCGTCCATTCCACAGTCCGCAGGCCACCAGAAAAGGCCACCTGTGCCTTGGTGGAGTGCCGCCTGCCGCTCTGCAATCAGGACCAGGCGTGTGGCTCTGCGTCGGTTCAAGTGTCGGCCGACTGCTGAGAATCTTGCAGCCTTTCGGGTGGCGAGGGCAAGATATCGCCGCATTATTCGTGAGAGCAAGAAGAGGTAGTGGCAAACGTTCCTGAACACCATTAATCGTTCCACCAAAAGTTCCATTGTGTGGGAGACCATCCGGAGAATTTCTGGCAGAGGAGGGAGGTTCCCCACAGCTGCTGTAATGACTAACAGCACTCTCCACACAGAGCCGCGAGACATTGCCCAGACTCTGGCAGCGTATTTTGCCACCGTTACTGCAACAACCAGTCAGGATCCAGGTTTCCAGCGCCATAGAGCGCTTGCTGAGAGATGTAGTCTGAACTTCCAGTCCACCTCTCCTGAAGCTTACAACTGCCCATTTTCTATGTGGGAGCTGGATTCTGCATTGTCTGGAGCTCGTGACACATCCCCTGGTCACGACAGGATCCATTACAGTATGCTATGGCACCTCACAATGCGCAACAGAGAACTCCTCCTCGTACTTTTTAATGACATTTAGGTGTCGGGTCACTTTCCTGACGCGTGGCTGAGGCAGTTTTAATCCCTTTTCTAAAACCTGGGAAAGACCGCACGAGCCCAAGTAGCTACCGTACTATTGCCCTCACTAGTTGCATAGGGAAGACCTTGGAGCGGATGGTCAACCCCCGCCTTGTCTGGATGTTAGAATCCCGGCAACTCCTTAGTCGCTTTCAGTGTGGGTTCAGGAGGTTTCGTTCCACCTTCGATAACCTTGCCCTCTTGGAGGCGGCTATACAACAAGCTTTCCTCCGCCGTCATCACCTTCTAGGTGTATTTTTCGACATCGAGAAGGCCTACGATACCACTTGGAGGCGTCTCATCCTGGCGCAGCTTCACGAATGGCGTTTTCGTGGTTGCCTTCCTCTTTTTATTCAGTCTTTCCTCTCGCCACGATATTTTAGATACCGAATTGGTGACGTCATGTCTGATCGCTTTGAGCAGGAGAATGGTATCCCTCAGGGTAGCGTTTTAAGTGTGACTCTGTTTGCCATCGCTATTAATAGCATTACGTCCATAGTGAAAAGTCCTGTCCAGTGTTCTTTGTTTGTGGATGATTTCTCTTTGTTCTGATCTTCTTCAAGCCTTGCAACGACAACTCGTCAGTTGCAACTTACGATTAGGCGGTTGGATGACTGGGTGCAGAAGAGTGGCTTTAAGTTTTCCACCGAGAAGTCTGTATGTGTTCTTTTTACCCGTTCTCGTTCGATTTTAACCTTTCCTGAGTTGCGCTTGAGGGACACTATTCTTACTTTTAAAGACACGGTGATATTTCTGGGACTCATTTTTGACTCGAGGCTCACGTGGTTACCTCATCTTAAAGACCTCAAACGGCGGTCGCTTCAGGCTTTAAGTATTTTAAAATGTCTTAGCCACAGTACATGGGGAGCTGACAGGACTTGTCTGCTCCAGTTTTACAGGGCGTTTGTGCGATCTCGGCTCGATTATGGGTGCACGGTGTATGGGTCTGCGAGGCCTTCTTACTTAAAGATGTTGGACGTTGTGCACCATGAAGGGCTTCGGCTGGCCACTGGGGCATTCCGAACTAGCCCCATACCAAGCCTCTGTGCAGAGGCTGGTGAACCACCACTTCATATGCGGCGACGGCTACTTACAGTGCTCCAATCGTATAAAACTTTGTCCACACCTTACACACCTGCATACCATACCGTTGCTCAGCCTCCTCTGGCACGGTAATTTCATAACCGGCAACGTGCGACGCTGCCCTATGGGATTCGCGCACAGGATTGCCTCGCTGCGATGTCTGTGGCTGGTCATCGTGTTTTACGTCGCGGTTGGAGCAGATCTCCACCATGGCTCCTCCGGCGACCCAAACTTATTTTAGATTTGACTCGTTTTAAGAACGAAGGCACGCCAGATTTTACATTCCAGTCACTGTTTTTTAACATTTTAGATGTGCATCACGGTTTCACTGTCGTTTACACGGATGGCTCCAAACAGGAGAATTTCCTTGGCTGTTCTGTGGTGTTCCCTGATGATGTTACCCGGATTCGCCTCCCTGCTGAATATACCGTTTTCGCAGCGGAGCTCCACGCGATCCTGAAGGCACTGGAGCAGATGCATCGTGTTCGGGGCGATCGATTTCTTCTCTGCTCCGATTCTCTTAGTGCCTTACAATCACTGCAGAACCTATACCCGACTGAGGAGATGGTCCAGCTGATACATGACCAACTGTACTTGCTCCAACAGCGGGGTAAAGAGGTATCCTTCTGCTGGGTGCCTGGTCATGTCGGCATATGGGGCAATGAACAGGCTGATCGGGCTGCCAAGGAGGACTGCAGAGAGCAGGATGTGGTCCAGTGTCCTATCCCCTTGCAGTCAGTCATCGCTGCACTCCACAGGAAGTGCATGGAGTTGTGGGAGGACGAATAGCTGGCGGTAACGGCCAATAAACTGCGGTCGCTAAAGTCAACCACTCGGCCGTGGCGTTCCTCCTGCCGGTTGCTCAGGCGGGAAGAGGTGGCCCTCACACGTCTTCGGATCGGGCACTGTCCTCTCACACATAGCTTTTTATTACGGCGGGAGGATCCTCCGTTTTGTGATGTTTGTGGTGTGCCCATCTCTGTCCGGCACATTTTAACAGACTGCATTTTATACCGTGATGCACGGGCAGAAACACAAGTTGATGGGGATCTACCTTGTGTTTTAGCTAACGATGAGGCGTGTGTGTCTAGGGTTTTTAAGTTTTGTGATGTGTCTGGACTCTGGCCTAAATTTTTAGGCTGGAGGTTTTAGTGTGTTGCAGAGTGGCTGACTCCTCCCTTTTTTCCTTGTGGTCAGTAAGCCACTTCCATCTGCTACATTGTTTTAGCTCCCTCTACCATTTTCTTCCTGTGTTGTCCATGTTTTACTGCTGACGCCCTGCTTCATCCCACGCTTCGGTGTGGGTGAGCTCATTTTTTCAGTGATTGTTCCCCGTGTTTTATGTTCCGTTTTATGTCAATGTTCTGAGTTTTTTTTTTTTTTTTTTTGTCTTGACACCCGCCTCACTATGATACTACAGGGACGCTGAAGACCTTGCTGTCGTGCGCCCACAAACCCCTCTACCACTACTCTACTACTACAACTGAAGAATTTTATTTTACCTTTTCTTTCTACAGGCAATACAACAGTCACCAAAGACATATACTGACCATTTTATATCTAAATCTGTCAAACAGCTGACGACTGTTTACTGTTGTCGAACTATATGAGAATTTATACAACATCAAGTACCCTTTTGTTTCAATACAATACTTTTAGTGATAGTTTTAGTGCAAGCATGAGATGAAATATAATTTAATATAGTTGTGTTATGAAGTATAGCAATATGCAGGTGGTTGTTTGTTCAGTATGACGAAATGTGTTATCTATGTCAGCGGTAGTGCCATGGCTCTGAGCACTATGGGACTTAACATCTATGGTCATCAATCCCCTAGAACTTAGAACTACTTAAACCTTACTAACCTAAGGACAGCACACAACACCCAGCCATCACGAGGCAGAGAAAAATCCCTGACCCCGCCGGGAATCGAACCCGGGAACCCGGGCGTGGGAAGCGAGAACGCTACCGCACGACCACGAGATGCGGGCAGGGTAGTGCCATGTCTTCTCTTTTCTTTTTTTAACTGTTGCTGAATTCCCCTCGTCCCACATGGAAGTGAGTGATTTAGAGTCTGTAGTTTAAACTTTCTGCTCTTCAGCCAAATGGTTTTAATATGCACAAATTGACACAATACACTTACGAAGGTGTGCTAGTTACTTATGTCTCGAAATTACTTAAAAATACTGTTTACATAATAAAATACAAGAGTACGTTAATCTTTTCTTTCTTCTAATACAATAATAGTAATAGTACAAACTAAATTAAAAATATGCCGCAGAAAACGGGAACATATTAAGTAGAAGAACTGGAAGCTCATAGAAATTTGAAGTACTTGCGCTGGGTGACAGTTTATACATGGCGAAAGGCTATAGACTATCTACTATAGTAGAGTGTGGTTGTAAACAAAATACAGCAGTCCGGGAGGTTGTAAATGTGTAGATGATAGCAGGTGAAGGAGGCTGGAGGCATGAAGTTTTGGAAACAGAAATGGGAATAGGGAACTGGGAAATGGCATGCTATCAAGTGGAAAATAAACAGAGAATACGGGGAGCTTTTACTGTGAAGAGTTAAAACATACAGTGTGTAAATATCGGACTCTATTTCAGTGTCTGGGAGAGGTGGATGGTTGTAGTTGCGATAGGGAAAGACGTGGTTTGTGTTCAGGTGAAGGGTTGCTGGTATCTGTCAGTATAGGCACGGCAGCGTAGCAGGATCGGTAATTAAAGGGGAAACAATGGTACTGATGAAGCCGAGTTCGTAGTGAATGATAAATGAAGATGTCGTAAGTAGATGAATTGATGTTAGAGATTTTTGAGGTGGTAATGCATCCATGTAAGGAAAGTTACACAAATATAGAAGACCCTAAAGAGTGCATGACTTTCAACAATTGGGATGTAGTGATAAAACTGTGGTGGAATAGATAACGAAGCAGTATAAATATAGAAAGGAATAAATTTAATCTAGGCTTTATAAGAATGTACGGTAGTGAAGGGTCATGATCAGTGGTTCAGCAGCCTAGTAGTGTTGGTCTACTGTGTACTTTATGTTGTGCAACGTACTTTTTTATGTTCGTTGTCGATCGTTGAGGAAATTTTCTTTGTCGTAGAGCGGTTGTGATGGCTAAAAGAGTATAGGAAAAGAATTTTGATTAAGGAAATGAGGTTTGTGCCAGTCCATGGTATGAAGAAAGGAAATAGGGAAATATAGAAATATAGAAATGAGGATGGAGAACACTGATGTGCAGTAGAACTGTGGTGATAGGAAGTATAAATATCGAAATCCATTTGATTGTCTATCAGAGAAAGTCGTTTGAGTGTCCTTTGGAAGACGATATATGGTGTGTGCGTAGGTGTAATGTGAGTTGCAGGGGTAGAATGTTAGTAACTTGGCTATATACCACATTCACCACATAATGAGAGTGTAGGTGATAAGTAAAGAGAAATCTCGTTTTTACGTCGAGAAGTAGAAGCATCTTTACTGACAACAGCAGAAACATATTTCATCACATGCTGTATCCTCGTAATATTACGATTCTTTCATTATCTGTCTCAGTAAGGAAGGTTTTCTTTCGTAGCTGAAGGCCAAATTAAGAGGTACTGCAGTGACATATTCTACTTTAAACAACTTAGTGAATCTCTAGTAAAAGTAAATTGTGCAGTGTGTAACCACGAATTACTTTTTAGGGTGCAGTAGCAGCTGTGCTGTTAAATGTCAGCTGTAATGTGTAGTGTAAGACAGATTACACAGAGGAGACGAAAGTCATACGATACATCCTAATAACGTGTCGCACATCCTTCTGCCCAGAGCAGAGTAGCAGCTTGACGTGGCATGGACTCAGCAACTCGTCAGAAGTCCCTGGTAGAGGTGTTGAGCCACGCTACCTTCATAGCCATCCATAATTGCGAATGTGTCGACAGTACAGAATTTTGTGCATCAACTGATCTCTCGATAACGTCAAATGAGATGTTCGATCGGATTATTATTGAGACCTCTGGGTGGCCATATCATTCGCCCGAATTGTCCAGAATGTTCTTCAAACAAGTTTCAAAGGACTGTATCCCCCTGACATCACATTATTATTTGGGAACATGAAGTCCATGAGTGGCTGAAAATAGTCTCCGAGTAGCCGGACAAAATCTTTTCCAGCGAATGGTTCTACAGTTGGATCACAAGATCCAGTCCACTCCACGTAAACACATCCCACACCATTCTGTACCCACCATGAGCTTGCACAGTGCCTTTTTCACAACTTGGGTCCATGGCTGCTTGGCATCTGTCACACACGCGAACCCTACCTTCAGCTGTTATCAGCTGAAACATCTTGTAAGTAGCCTGTTTAGGTTTTTTATTGGTAACGCCACGTAGCGCTCTATATGAAAATCACTGACTGTGCTGTGTGCAGTCTGTGGCTGGTTTGCATTGTTGTTCGTTATTGTAGTGTTGGGCAGTTGGCTGTTAACAGCGAGTAGCGTTGCGCAGTTGAAGGTGAGCCGCCAGCATTGGTGGATGTGGGGAGAGAGATGGCGGAATTTTGAGAGCGGACGATCTGGACGTGTGTCCATCAGAAAGAGTTAATTTGTAATATTGAATATTGGATGATATATATATTATGACTTTTGAACACTATTAAGGTAAATACATTGTTTGTTCTCTATCAAAATCTTTCATTTGCTAACTATGCCTATCAGTAGTTACTGCCTTCAGTAGTTAGAATCTTTTATTTAGCTGGCAGTAGTGGCGCTCGCTGTATTGAGTAGTTCGAGTAACGAAGATTTTTGTGAGGTAAGTTATTTGTGAAACGTATAGGTTAATTTAGTCACGGCCATTCTCTTGTAGGGATTATTCAAAGTCAGATTGCGTCGCGCAAAAAAATATTGTGTGTCAGTTTAAGCACAGTCATGTATAATTTTTCTAAGGGGACGTTTCATATGACGACCCTTAGCCGAGAATACCTCACTGGAATCTTCTGTTTTTTTCTTGTAGTTTCTGTAATTAGTGTAGCTATTGTTTATTGCTAGCGCGTAATTATAGAGAGAATTTCCTTTATAGTTGTAGTTTTTCATTGTTGTACAGTAAAACAGTTGTGGCATGCATGCAGATTTGCACCAAGTATTTCGCAGCTGCGCTTGCAATTAACTATATATTATTTTCAGTGCTATGCTAATGTGTTTTCTTATTTTGCTCTTCAATTTGTGCTTTTCTGTGTTATCGTGTGAAATATTGTGACAATAATGGCGTGTGAAAAACGTAATACTAGGCTCCAAAGTAAACTAAGAAATGACAGTGAAGACGAAAGCAGTGTGTTAGCGCCACCGTGTAATGAATTAACTTTTGTTCAACATAGTAATTTGGTAATTGTGCATAGGGAAATGGAGCGGGCTGCAAATAATGGTGTAGACAGTGAAACAATTAGTGAACATGTAAGCATTATCGATCGATCGGTCGGCAACAGCTCGCCTCAGGAATCCGAAATGACAGGACACAATCTTGCATATACTGTAGATTCAGGTTTTGCGTCCTCACCGTTTTCTCAGATAAGTCAACACACATTTTCTGCTTTTCAAAATGCGAATATTGCCGGTTCAAATGCACTGTCGAATAGCACTGAGAAACATGTTTCAGACACTAGTGCATTGTTATTACAGTTAATACAACAAATGGGAGCCCGCATCTCGTGGTCGTGCGGTAGCGTTCTCGCTTCCCACGCCCGGGTTCCCGGGTTCGATTCCCGGCGGGGTCAGGGATTTTCTCTGCCTCGTGATGGCTGGGTGTTGTGTGCTGTCCTTAGGTTAGTTAGGTTTAAGTAGTTCTAAGTTCTAGGGGACTGATGACCATAGCTGTTAAGTCCCATAGTGCTCAGAGCCAACAAATGGGACAAAGGCAACAAAAATGAGTCACAACGCTTGAACAAAATCAGAAACAAATGGGACAAAATCTTCAAAAGTTAGACACAATGGAGCAAAATCAGAGACAAACACAGCAACAGCTTCAAAAGTTAGACTCAATAGAACAAACGCTTGAACAGACACGTGAAGGTTTAACTGCTGAGTTACTTAAAATCGAATCGAAATGTCAAAAAGTCTGTAACGACGTAAAAACACAAATTTGTCAGCATTTTCAACCTATTCTTTCGCAACATGAAAATGCATTACAGAATCACGAAGCAGCCATAAAAGAACTGCAAACTATTGTTCATGAAAATCACGACACATTGCAAGCTAAAATTGACTCAGTTGCATTTACCGATTCGGTTACGCTACTTGCAAAAACTCAGGAAAACTTAAACGACACAGTAGATACGATTTCAACACAAATAGACACTATGAAACTTGATTCAGAAAAACACACTGAAGAAATCTGTTCACTATCGGAGAAAGTAGCCGAACTTTCGGATCAGTTCACTAACTTATCTACAAAGGTAGATGATGATCTGAATGACACAAGACCCGTAGCCTTCACTGACACAGAAGAGTATGAACAAATTAGAAAATTCAAAGAAAATCAAATCAATACACAGTACAAAAGAGAAATCCGGGAAGTACAAGATCAGTTGACGCAGGTAATACAAGAATTACATATTTCAGAGGACACTCGCTCTCGAATACGGGAAGAGGGACATAGAAACACGGAACAGCCAAAAAATAATAGCGCGAGGCACTTCGGAAATTATGAAAGAAATTGGCAAGGTACACCGAATTTTGAGATGGAACCGCCGAAACGAAGCAACAATGACCGATATGCGAGTTGCTGACATGATGATTTTAACTATAAGCTGTTTATTACTACACGTAAATTCAAAACAGTTAAGAATTCTGGCAACGACGTTCATCCACAAGCGTGGCTTCATCAATTCTCTCATTGTTTTCCTCCCAACTGGTCATTAGAGCACCGATTAGAATTTATGTGTGGCTATTTAGAGAATGAACCAGCTGTAAGAATGCGATCCGTCATTCGTGATTGTCACAGTTAAGGAGAATTTTATCATGCCTTCCTCTCAGCATATTGGTCTCAAGCTACACCAGACCGAGTAAAATATAGCATCATAGTGATGAAACATTTCGAACAATCTGAATTTTCCAGTCTTGTGAAATATTTTGAAGACATGTTGCACAAGAATCACTACCTGTCAAACCCATACAGCCCCTCAGAACTCATCCTCATTTGCTTAATCAAATTGCCTGAACATTTACGACATATTATTTTGGCAGGACGTTGTAAAGACGACATAGAAGCTTTTCAGGGACTCTTACAAGAATTGGAAATCGACACTGACAATCGCGGGACGCGAAAACAGGAACACAACAATTACAGGTCACATCCATCACAATTCCGCAATGAAAGAAATAATAACTGGACACGACAAGGCTATTCTTACAACGTAAATTGTGACCAAAAGAGACACCACTCGTATGACAACAGCTGGCTGAGTAGTAATAATTACAGAGAAAGTTCGCATTTACATAGTAGTGAATATGACAGAGACAATCATAGAAACAGACAATATGGCAACCAGAACTATTATTATCACGAGAGACAGAATACCTTCAGACGCAACGGTCCAACGTGCAGTGTTAATTCCGGGAGAAATTCTCCATCACTTAACCAACAAGAAAGAAACTACAGGAACTACCGACATACGATATAATGATAACGACAGACCTGAATTTCATCAGAACTGGCGGGATTCAAACAGGGCTTGGCCCTCTCGGCAAGGTGAATTTGTAGAAGTTAGGTCTCCTAACCCCCCTGCGGGTTTGGGGGTAATAATAGGCCCACGGTATTCCTACCTGTCGTAAGAGGCGACTAAAAGGAGTCTCAAACGTTTGGGCCTTAATGTGATGGTCCCTTCTTGGGTTTGACCTCGATTTTTCCAAATTTCCGTTGTTAGTGCGTGCCATTTGGGGAAGGACGCCTTACATGGTGTTTTTCTTTTGGTCCATCATGCGCCACAATCATGCATGCTACCTATTGTCGTGTGGCGGGATTTACACCCAACGTCTTCTGGGTTGCCTCCTTCTCGTCTTGTGTGCAATCCCCTTCTTAGCGCCCTCGACAACTGTGGACCAATTGAACACCTAAAATCCAGCATGGTAGCCAGTCCGTTGTGGTGGGGTCGTCATGTACCCTCTTGGTGGTTGCCCCCTGACCATGCAGGGATCGCACTACAGATGCCAGAGCTGTTTCCTCCCCACGCATGCCAAGGAGTATGTGCCCATCTTGTCTGGGGCACAGGGACTCCGGGCAATGCGATGTCGGCCAATTACCTGTTGCTTTGGCTGGGTGGCGCCCTTCGGGAGAGCCCTCATTCAGAGTAGGTCGCATCTGGGCGGATGTGGCGCAGTGAAGCGCAATAAATCACACCAAGCCGTTGGTCGCACGGCCACCAGCGTGTCTGAGCACGGCAGAGTTGACTTTGATGCTGTGCAATATGACCCTCAGTCGTTCCCCTCGTTGGCTGCACCGTCGGAGGGATGCAGATCTAGTGCCAAGCAGGAGCCTTACATACCACAATACCTTGTCGGCAGCAGGACTGATGGTGACTCCTTTCTCACGACGAATCCTCTGTTTTTTGTGGAACATCTGGAGGATAAGTTTGGGGAAGTGGCGGGGTTGTCTAAAATGAGGAATGGGTTCATCCTCCTCAAGACATTCTCCCAAGCCCAGTCACGAGCATTGCTCTTGTGTGATAAGCTGGGTGACGTCCCTGTTACCGTCTCTCCCCACAGCAGCTTAAATATGGTCCAGGGGATTATTTTCCATCGTGACCTATTGTTACAATCCGATTACGAGCTGAGAGCCGACTTGGCACGACATGGTTTACATTTTGTCTGTCGTGTACATAGAGGACCCAAGACTAACAGGATGGCCACCGGTGCCTTTATCTTGGCCTTCAACGGTGCTGTATTGCCCGAGAAAGTCAAGGTAATGGTTTACCGTTGTGATGTCAAGCCATACACCCCTCCCCCGATGCAGTGCATCCAGTGCTGTAAGTTTGGGCATATGTCCTCCTGTTGCCCACCCAGCGCCACATGTCGAGATTGTGGACGCCCATCTCATCCCGATTCTCGAAGTGCGCCTCCGCCTGTATGTGTCAACTGTGGGGAGCACCACTCTCCATGTTCGCCGAATTGCCCCGTTCTTCATAAGGAGTGGAAGATACTGGAATTTAAGACCCTGGACCGGCTTACTTATCCAGAGGCAAAACTGAAATTTGACAGGTTGTATCCTGCTTTCCTTCGAACATCTTATGCTGCAGCCACGTTATCGTCGCCCTCGCGAGCGGCGGTTGTCGCCTCATCTGTGCCGCCTTCAGTGGGACCTCAGGGACGTGCATCTCTGTCTGCCCCCCTCGTGTCTGGGGGCAAGCCTTCCTCTGTTGCCCCATTAGTAGTTGGGGGCAAACCCTCTTCTGTTGCTCCCCCCACACTTACTTCGGGACTGACATCTGCTCCAAAACTGGGGGGCTCGATCCCTTCCCCTCCTTCTCCGCCGGCGTTGCCTCAGCCGGTTCCTCTCTCAGAGAAGGGGTCCCTCGGGACTCTCACTTCCTGCGTTTCTTCTCCTACCCAGCCGGATGTCAGCCAGTGGCTGAAGGTTTCGCCACCTGCTGGTCATAGGGCTTCTGCGTCGTCGTCAGCCTCCGACGGTCCTTCAGAGAAGCTCTCCCAGCCCTCTAACCCTAAGGACAGACGTGAGAAGAAGGAACAGAACGTGTCCAAGAAGAAGGACGTTCCGGCGGTTTCAGTACCGCCTGCTGTAAATAGTTCTGGCTCCGAGGATGAGGTGGAGATCCTCGCCTCTGCCGCAGATCTCGCCCTCATGGAACCCTCGGGGGCCTTTCCTGTGGACGCAGCTGACTCTCCCCCAGTGGCGGCAGTTGGCTCTGAGGCGCCATCTGCCTCTCAGTCGCCTTCACGCCCTCCCAGTCCCTTCCTGCTTCCATTCCCCAGTGGAACTGCGGCGGTTATTTCCGCCACCTGCCTGAGCTCCGGATGCTTGTGAGTGTTTCCCTGTTCTCTGCATTGCTCTGTAGGAAACTTGGTTTCCAGCAATGTGGACCCCCGCAATTTGCGGTTATCGGGGATACTATAAGACCCTCGCTGCCTGTCAATGGGCGTCAGGTGGGGTTTGCCTCTTTGTTCACCACTCTGTAGCTCGCCAGTACCCCTTCTGACGCTTTTAGAGGCAGTCGCTGCCAGGGTTGAGCTCTCGCCGGCTATTACTGTCTGCTCTGTTTACATTCCTCCGGATGGGGAGATCCCCCGACATGTCTTGGCTGTGCTGCTGGCTCAACTCCCGCCACCATTGTTGCTTCTGGGCGATTTCAATGCTCGCAACCCTCTATGGGGTGGGCTGTCTCCGATGACCGCGGTCGTGCCGTGGAGCATGTGTTGGCTCAGCTCGACCTTAGCCTCTTGAACACCAGTGCTCACACGCATTGCAGTGTGGCCCATGGCTCGTTCTCAGCCATCAATCTCTCTCTTTGCAGCCCCTGACTTGTCCCATCCCTCCACTGGAGAGTGCATCCTGACCTGTGTGGTAGCGACCATTTTCCCATCTATTTGTCACTGCCCCAGTGTCATTCTTCTGGGCGCCTGCCCCGCTGGGCTCTCAACAGGGCTGACTGGACGGCTTTTACTTCCGCTGCCACCATTGCATCTCCCCCACAGGGTGACACTGATGAGGTGGTCCGTGTGTTGACCACGTCAATCATTTCTGCGGCCGAGGCTGCCATTCCCCGCTCTTCTGGTCTCCCTCGGAGGAAGCCAGTACCCTGGTGGTCGCCGGAGATTGCTGAGGCAATTCGCGACCGTAGGCAGGCTCTCCAGCGTCATAGGCGGCACCCGTCTCTGGAGACCCTCATCGCCTTTAAGAGGCTCCGTGGCTTGGCCCATCGTCTTATTGCACGGTGTAGGCAGGAGTGCTGGGAGAGGTATGTCTCATCCTTGGGCTCCCGTGTCTCTCCCTCACTTGTGTGGTCCCAGATCCGGCGGATTTATGGATACCGGAACCCTATGGGTGTCCCTCAGCTCTCCCTGGATGGGAGCCATTGCTGAACACCTTGCCGCGCATTTTGCTACGAGCTCTGTGACTGCAACTTACCCCCCTGCCTTTCGCTCTCTAAAGGAGCGAGCTGAGCAGACGCCATTATAATTCCACACACGTCGTTCTGAAAAATACAATGCTCCTTTCAGCGGGAGGGAATTCCTCGCTGCCCTCGCCGATTGCCCTGATACAGCACCAGGACCAGACTGCATCCACGCGCAGATGCTGAAGCATCTCTCCAGGGACTGCCAGAGACACATCCTCACCATCTTTAACCGCATTTGGAGCGAGGGCGTGTTCCCGTCGCAATGGCGAGAGGGTGTTATTGTCCCCATCTTGAAGCCCATTGCGGACCCACTCGCGGTGGACAGCTATCGTCCCATTACCCTCACCAACGTTTTGTGCAAATTGCTCGAACGTATGGTGGGGCGGCGTTTGTGTTGGGTCCTTGAGTCGCGCGGTCTCCTCGCTCCATCCCAGGGTGGCTTCCGTCGGGGCCAGTCTGCAGTGGACAATTTGGTGCGGCTGGAATCTGCTGTCCGTACGGCTTTTGCCCGACGTCAGCATCTCGTTGCTGTATTTTTCGATCTGCGGAAGGCGTATGACACCACATGGAGGCATCACATCCTCGCCACGTTGCATGGGTGGGGTCTTCGTGGTCGGCTCCCGGCTTTTCTTCAAAGCTTTTTATTGCGCCGCTCTTTCCGGGTGCTAGTCGGTGCCACCTCTAGTTAATCTTATATACAGGAAAATGGGGTCCCGCAGGGCTCGGTGTTGAGCGTCTCCTTATTTTTAGTGGCCATTAATGGTCTGGCTGCAGCAGTGGGGTCGTCGGTGTCTCCTTCTTTGTATGCCGACGACTTCTGCATCTCATTTAGCTCCACGACTACGGGAGTCGCTGAACGCAGGTTGCAAGTTGCCGTTCGCAAGGCAGCATCATGGGCTCTGACTCATGGTTTTCAGTTCTCTGCTGCCAAGACTCGAGTAATGCACTTCTGCAGGCGTCGGACGGTCCACCCTCATCCTGAACTTTACCTCGACGGCCACCTGCTTGAAGTGGTGGACACTTGCCCCTTCTTGGGACTCGTGTTTGATGCCCAGCTCACATGGGTTCCTCATATTACTCAGCTGAAGCAAAAATGCTGGCGGCACCTCAATGCCCTCCGCTGCCTTAGCCACACGTCTTGGGGTGCGGATCGCTGCGCGCTGCTGCGATTGTACAGAGCCCTTGTGCGGTCTCGGCTTGATTATGGGAGCCTGGCCTATGGGTCTGCATCACCCTCAGTGTTGAAGTTGTTAGACCCCATACACCACTGTGGGGTCCGGCTTGCAACTGGCGCTTTTCGTACGAGCCCCGTGGATAGTCTACTGGTGGAGGCCGGGGTTCCCCCGCTGCGGATTCGCCGCCATCGACTGCTCGCCGACTATGCTGTCCACGTGCATTGCTCGCCAGGCCATCCCAATCGTCGCCTGCTTTTCCCTGCCATGGTCCTCCATCTGCCCGAACGGCGACCTAGGTCTGGGCTTTCTGTCGCTGTCCGCGTTCAGTCCCTGCTGTCGGAATTGGGTTCATTCCCTCTTCTGCCTCCCTTCCGGGTCCGTGCACCTATGCCTCCCTGGTGTTTGTTCCGGCCGTCCATCCGTCTGGACTTGGCACAGGGACCCAAGGACTCGGTTCCGCCTGTGGCCCTTCGTCGCCGTTTTCTTGCTCTCCTCGCCTCATTTTCGGACTGTGAGACTGTCTACACTGATGGTTCCCTGGTTGATGGTCGCACTGCCTACTCTTTTGCTCATGGTGCCCATGTTGAGCAGCGCTCCTTGCCGGCTGGCAGCAGTATTTTTACTGCAGAGCTGGTGGCCATATTGCGCGCTCTTGAGCATATGCGTTTCTGCTCAGGTAGGTCCGTCGTCATCTGCAGTGACTCCCTGAGCAGCCTTCAGGCCATCGACCGCTGCTATCCCTCCTCTCCTCTGGTGTCCACCATTCAGGAGTCCGTTTCCGCCATTGCCCGTTCTGGTCGTTCGGTGGTCCTGGTTTGGACGCCCGGTCATGTTGGCATCCCAGGGAACGAACGTGTAGACAGGCTGGCCAAACGGGCGATCGACGCCCCGGCTTTGGAGATCGGCCTTACGGCTCCCGACCAGCAGCTGGTGTTGCGCCGTAAGCTGATTGGGATGTGGGCTGCTGAGTGGCGTGGCATGACGGCCCCGAATAAACTGCGGGCTGTCAAGGGGACGACCGATGTGTGGCGTTCCTCCCTGCGGGCCTCTCGCAGGGACTCGGTAGTCCTGTGTCGCCTGCGCATCGGCCATACATAGCTGACGCACGGCCATCTGTTGCGTCAGGAGGATCCCCCCTTGTGTCAGTGTGGGTCCCGGCTGACGGTCGGCCACATTTTGCTTGAGTGTCCTCGACTGCGCACACTCCGGCAATCTTTTAATCTCCCGGGCACTTTGGCTTTGGTTTTATCCGACGATGCCTCCATGGCTGACAATGTTTTACATTTTATCCGTAGTAGTCCTTTTTATGGTTCGATTTAGGGAGGTCCTGCGCCTTTCCCTTTCTGTGTCTTTTGTCCTTGTGTCTGTTGCTGTTCTGGTGTGCCGTCAGATGGTTGACTCTTTCCTTTTTTTTTCTCATGGTCAGTCAACCAGTCTCCGGCCATCCTCCTCTCTTCTGTTTCTTTCTGTCTGGTGTTCCTCTGTCCTGTTCTTGTCCGTAGTGTTTGTTGCTGCATTTGTGTTCTTTTAGCGCCTGGGGGGACGTCTCCTCCCCCTTTGGTTTTTATCTGCTCCGTAGATTTTCGGCTCGCCTGATTTTGGACTGGGGGACTGATGACGTTCGCTGTTTAGTCCCCCTTAAACATCACAACAACCAACCAACCAGCTGAAGCCAAAGTGCTGGCGGCACCTCAACGCCCTCCGCTGCCTGAGCCCCACATCTTGGGGTGCGGATCCCTGCACGCTGTTGCAATTATACAGAGCCCTTGTGCAGTCAAGGCTTGATTACGGGAGCCTGGCCTATCTGTCTGCATCACCCTCAGTGTTGAAGTTGTTAGACCCCATACACGAATGTGGAGTTCGGCTTGCAACTGGTGCTTTTCGTACCAGCCCCGTGGATAGTCTACTGGTGGAGGCCGGGGTTACCCCGCTGCAGAATCGCCGCCATCGACTGCTCGCCGACTATGCTGTCCACGTGCATTGCTCGCCAGGCCATCCCAATCGTCGCCCGCTTTTCCCTGCCATGGTCCTCCATCTGCCCGAACGGTGACCTAGGTCTGGACTTTCCATAGCTGTCCACGTCCAGTCCCTGCTGTCGGAACTATGGTCATTCCCTCTTCTGCCTCCCTTCCGGGTCCGTGCACCTATGCCTCCCTGGTGTTTGCCCCGTCCGTCCGTCCGTCTGGACTTGGCACAGGGACCCAAGGACTCGGTTCCGCCTGTGGCCCTCCGTCGCCGTTTTCTTGCGCTCCTCGCCTCATTTTCGGGCTGTGAGACTGTCTACATTGATGGTACCCTGGTTGATGGTCGCACTGCCTACGATTTTGCTTACGCTGCCCATGTTGAGCAGCGCTGCTTGCCGGCTGGCTGCAGTATTTTTACTGCAGAGCTGGTGGCCATATTGCGCGCTCTTGAGCATATGCATTTCTGCTCAGGTACGTCCAGCGTCATCTGCAGTGACTCCCTGAGCAGCCTTCAGGCCATCGACTGCTGCTATCCCTCTTCTCCTCTGGTGTCCTCTATTCAGGAGTCTGTTTCCGCCATTACCCGCTCTGGTCGTTCGGTGGTCTTTATTTGGATGCCAGGTCACATTGGCATCCCGAGGAACGAACGTGTCGACAGGCTGGCCAAAGGGGCGATCGACGCCCTAGCTTTGGAAATCGGCCTCACGTCTCGCGATCAGCAGCTGGTGTTGCGCCGTAAGGTGCTTGGGATATGGTCTGCTGAGTGACGAGGCATGACAGCCACTAATAAACTGCGGGCTGTCAAGGAGACGACCGATGTGTGGCGCTCCTCCCTGTGGTCTTCTCGCAGGGACTCTGTCATCCTGTGTCGGCTGCGCATCGGCCATACATACCTGACGCACGGCCATCTTTAGCGTCAGGAGGATCCCCCCCCCATGTCAGTGTGGGTCCCGGCTGACGGTCACCCACATTTTATTGTAGTGTCCCCAACTGCGCACCCTCCGGTAGTCTTTTAATCTCCCGGGCACTTTGCGTTTGGTTTTAAGCGACAGTGCCTCCGTGGCTGAAGACGTTTTAAATTTTATCCGTGGTAGTCCTTTTTATTGTTCCATTAAGGGAGGTCCTACTCCTTTCCCTTTGTGTGTCTCTTGTCCTCGAGTGTCTCATATTTGGTTGCAGATTTTAGTGTGTGGTCGGTTGGTTGACTCTTTCCCTTTTTTGTTGTCGTGGTCAGTCAACCAGTCTCCAGCCATCTTCTTTTCTTCTGTTTCTTTTTGTCTGGTGTTCATCTGTACTCTTCATGTCTGTAGTGCTCGTTACTGCATTTGTGTTCTTTTAGGGCCTTGGGGGGAGTCTCCTTCCCCTTGGGGTTATAACTGCTTCGCGCATTTATGTCTCGCCTGATTTTGGAATGGGGGACTGATGACCTTAGCTGTTTAGTCCCCATTAAACATCCCAACAACCGCCACCGTTGGCCATACCTACCTGACGCACAGCCATCTTTTGCGTCAGGAGGATACCCTGCTGTGTCGGTGTGGGTCCTGGCTGACGGTCGCCCACATTTTGTTGGAGTGTCCCCGACTGCGCACCATCTGGCAGTCTTTTAATCTCCCGGGCACTTTGCCTTTGGTTTTATGCGACGATGCCTCCATGCCTGATGATGTTTTAAATTTTATCCGTGGTAGTCCTTTTGATGGTTCCATTTAGGGAGGTCCTGCATCTTTCCCTTTCTGTGTCTCCTATCCTCGAGTCTCTCATAATTGGTTGCAGATTTTGGTGTGTAGTCGTATGGGTGACTCTTCCCCTTTTTTTTGTCCTCGTGGTCAGTCAACCAGTCTTCGGCCATCTTCTCTTCTTCTGTTTCTTTCTGTCTGGTGTTCATCTGCACTCTTCTTGTCTGTAGTGTTCGTTGCCGCCTTTGTGTTCCTTAAGTGCCTGGGGGGTGGTCTCCTTCCCCTTGGGGTTTTACCTGCTCCGCAAATTTTCGTCTCGCTAACCTTAGCGGTTTAGCCCCTCTTAAACATCCCAACAACCACCACAACCACCAGGTCTCCTAATCCCAATAACGACACACGCCAACAAAGAAATAGCAGACAATGACTCGCACCGCAGGCAGCCACGTGTGCCAGCTGGCTCAGAGAAATATAACATAGACGCTAACCTTGACAAAAATTTGAGCGTTCTTTACCGATGTACCATATAGCACATGATAATTCTGTTGAAGTACTCTACGTACTAGGAGGAGTAAAGCTTTACACCACATTTCACATGCAAAACCGTTTATTGAGAGATAATCTGCTATTTAATTTAGTATTTGCCATAAAATTTTTTCACCTCACGCTACTAGTACAATTTGTCACACTGAGAAACTGTTAACATGCAACAATGTTTGAAGTTATCTATCCAGTCTAGAACCTAGGGAACATATTTAGTATTTACGAGTGCATTGTTACAGTGAACAGACGAAACAGTGTTATTGTGTGTGTACATTCTTGCTTGTTAGTTGCACGATTACATAATGACTATAAGGCTCACATACTTAGAACAGGTACCGGTACTGCTAATGAGATTTTAATGCAACATTTTGGTTCACTTGAAAATAGATTCTGGATTTAAAGTACTTTCTGTGAGATTAAATATGACTCAGTATTTGGTTTCTTTGACAGCTACATGATTATATCACGACGCTACTAATGTGTGACACAATTTACATTGTTGCTTTTGTGCTGTATCTGCTTTATATCTGCACAGTTTTTCTGAATTTTTCTGGAAAGTGAAACATGTTTTAGTAGCACCTTTTGTGGTATACCTACAATGAGACAGCCTTTTTTGTAGCACAACAATACGTTAAAGTGTAGTACTTTCTTCATCACCGTACTGTACGTAATAACTACAATATCTATACGGAAAGCATTTCGCTTTTGTTTATTACGAGGTAAGTCCATTGACTTCCACAGAACTTTGCTTACGGACGACGATAATTACGACACTCAGCACATTTCTTACACTTAAGTAATGACAGAGATTATGTTACAACAAGACGCACAATTTAGCGCGGCGATACACGTGTTTGAGTGATTAATTTTGTACTTAAAACATTTATTTTTAAAGATTTTTGAATTACAAAGATAGTTTTCCGTGATACATTTCATTCCATTGCTGTAATCTATAACACCTGAGTGTATAATTACATTAATCCTCAGGTGGGTACATGCTTACTTTGTGTACCATGTGTTTGGCAAGCACAAGGAGCCCTAGCTAACATGGTATTTGCTTATACAACTTTACACATCGGTACCATACCGATGACCTACGCAGTTTGGTCCCTTTAGTCCTCAAACCAACCAACCAACCAATCGGTACCATATCTCTCTAACACTGAATTACACAGCTATCTGATTATTTAACAGAGAAACAAATTTTTTTTCCAAATCAGTGATACATGTTTACGCAATTACACAGTTGGATAATTTCACACTTATGAAATTGTATTTTTGTCAGCACTGTGTGAACTGTCCATATTTTTTCAGAACCATTGTGATACTATGAGAGCTTTGAATGTCGTATTTGGTAAGGGAGCCTCATTTTTAAACTACGTTGGAAGTACATGACGCTATTGCAATGAGCAGAAATTTTTTTTTAGGTTTTGACATTGTTGCAGAAAGCTACGACGTTTTTGAGGTTTGACTGAGGTGTTATGATGTTATTTTTACGACGACGATGTGTATTATGCTGTTGAGGTTTGTTTATGATCAATAATCTGATGCCATATGAGGAATTTGATTATGCTACATATTAATAATGTTGAAATATTGAAGAATGTCGACGAATATGTATATGTGTAATAAGGTAAGGAATAATGAGTAGTGGTTAGGGATGCTGATTTGTGAAAAAGGATGTTGGAAACCAAGAGTTGTACCTTAAGAGTTATGAAATGTGTGTAAATGCGTGAATGTATTACAATGCCGACGAAAATTTTTTGGACACTGTTATATTTATAGGATTTTGTTTCTACACATTTGTGACACAAATTCTCGACCTGTAAAATGTTTTATATGACACTGTCACTGTAGTGCAAACTGTTGCCGTAAATATTTCGGTAAGAAAGGCAAGTGACCTTGACGTAATGCGTTGTGAGCGGCCAGCTGTGCCAGCCGCCTGCAGAAAAAGCCATTAGGTGGAGAAGAAAGAGGCCATCAACCTTTCTATTGACATTCCTTTGTAGAATGCATCGCAAATATGACATGGTATTACTTGGAAACATATGATTATACTGTGGAGCACGTACTTTGTGCTACTTGCTGATATGCTTATGAGTTGATGGGAAATATTCTTACATCTGCACACCTGATTATGACAAGTGTCTTTCTACGAGACTTCAGAGAATTTCTACTAACTTATGAAATGCCACATGGCTATTGAATGATGTTTTTAAGCTTTGCTTTACGTATTTACTTATTTCATTTGATATCTGGTTTCCAGCTGTGTTGCAGCATTGGTTATATAAAATAAAATTAAATGTATTTGCTAATGCGAACACTTTCTGCCAACAGATCTATTAAATAATAATTTTATGATCCACATTCTTCTAAAAAGGAGCACATGGAAAGGAAACAACAAGAAGCGACTAACAAGAGTAACTGCATATATAATGTTCTTTTCAAGTACTTGGTAATTTTTTGTAGAATAAGCTTTTGTGGTGCTGCATTTTAATTACAAAGACATTAAGATGTGAATATACATTTCCCTTATCTGCATTGTTGTCTTTAGTGTACAATTTTTTCTGCTTGTGGGTTTGTCATGTTTAGATATAAGTTATTACATTTGCTGCTGCTGTTTGCCAGGCACAGTGCTACTGAATTTCCCTTTGTATTACTCTGTTAAGCCAGTTTTACTATTGATTTATTTCTCTTATTTGCTGCACATTGCCTTATATTAGTGTAATGTTGCATTAGCTTTGCTAATTTAGATATAATGCTGCTTGCTTTGCGAATTTCCATTTTTTTGTCATTGCTGTTTGTGTTAATTGTTTTGTGCTGCTGCATTGCCTCGTCCCTTAGTTTAGCATCTGAGCTCAGTAGATTTAAGTTAGCTTAAGATGGGGTAGGCTATATAAGAGAACGAGTTGTGATGAACTGGAAGAAATGCATTGAGAAACTATAAGAAAATGGTTTGGCCAAAAAAGTATTTCGAAAGAGGATATGAACAAAAAAGTAGCGTATAGGCACAACAGGTTTAGGTAGGATTTTCTTGGAAATAAATGATGAGGTAAGATAATGGAAAATAAATAATGAGGTAAGAAATATGTGAACATATAAATACAGAAAGCATGCTCGGATAGGATTTTATTGGTGGAAACAAATGTTGAAATAAGACGAAAGATCTATGGAATGAAGTTTTGGGTTGGACTGCAGTACCAAATGTTACACTGAAAACCAACCCTGTCCTTTCCTCCTGTGTTATTCTGCTATGTGTTTGTGTACTCATGTGTATTTGTGTTTTTCCTGTCCTTATATGTTTAGCTAATACGATTTATGTTGTACAATTTTTCTAGTACTCAGCTACATTCACTATGATGAGGAATACTGTTATCCTCAAATATAATTTGCATTAATACTGTGTTATTTTCTTTGTAAAGATGTTTCTAGACATTATTAATTATGTTCTGTTTCAATGCTCATGTGTGAAATTAATGTTTCGAAAACTGTTCTCATTATTTTATACATTTACTTATGTCATAATTCCTGTAACACTGATGTATATGTTTATTTCTATTCTTTTGTAAAGCCTGTATTACTACAAATGTTATCTGTATTATTATGTTTTTAATGATGTTTTTTGTATTTTTGTATTTGTATTCTCATGTTAGTGAATTGTAATGGACACCAGTTCAGCAACTTAAGTAACTTGTAAGCATTCATTTCAGTGCACACGTTTCTTTTGGTCATAGTATATGCACAATATGTGGGAAGTTGGGACCATTAGTGTTAGCACATGTGTTGATAATTCGGCAAGGGACTGGTTAACAGCATTACTGGTTCTAAGGACAATTCCAAAAACTTTGTCAGTGCACAAGTGGTGGTTTATGGACTTGCTATATTGTCCGCAAGACTCTTCGATGGTGATTGTGCACCTGCACAGTCGCAACAGATGGTTGCTGGCCGTCTCTACAAGGACGACAGTGGGTCTGCACCTATGGTGGCGCACCAACACCATTTTCTCTACAAGGACTACAGTGGGTCTGCATCTTTGATGGCCCACCAATACCACTATTTCTACGAGGACAGCAGTGGGTCTGCACCTGTGGTGGCGCACCAATACCGTAATCTCTAACAGGACTACAGTGGGTCTGCTCTGTGATGACCTACGTATCAATATACTTCAAAACTTCGACAGACTCTGCGGTGGGTTTGCTCTGTTGTGGCCCATTACCTGTCTCCATGTCGAGAGTCAGCACTGTCTTTCTGTTGGAAGGACAACACTACTTCTTCAAGACTGCATGGAAATCCACTGCTTCCGTGTACATTCTCTTTTACTACTCAGACTTTGAGAAAAAAAACACTGCAATTTTACTGTGATAAATGATCAGGACTGTCTTTATGGACTGTGAAAAAATTTTAGCTTCTGACCAACATTGTATCAATAAGTGTCTGCATTTGATTTCTTTGTTATTGCAATTATAAATTTTTTTTTCAAATCTGTATTGGTCATTGCCCAAAACAATTTGTAAAATTTTATGTGGGGAGCATGAGGGCTATGTAAGTAGCCTGTTTAGATTTTTTATTGGTAACGCCACGTAGCACTCCATATGAAAATCACTGACTGTGCTGTGTTCAGTCTGTGGCTCGTTTGCATTGTTATTCGCTATTGTAGTGTTGGGCAGTTGGCTGTTAACAGCGAGTAGCGTTGCGCAGTTGGAGGTGAGCCGCCATCAGTGGTGGATGTGGGGAGAGAGATGGCGGAATTTTGAGAGCAGACGATCTGGACGTGTGTCCATCAAAAGAGTAAATTTGTAATAATGGATGTCATGGACTGATATATATATATTATGAATTTTGAATACTATTAAGGTAAATACATTGTTTGTTCTCTGTCAAAATCTTTCATTTGCTAACTATGCGTATCAGTAGTTAGTGCCTTCCGTAGTTAGAATATTTTATTTAGCTGGCAGTAGTGGCGCTCGCTGCATTAAGTAGTTCAAGTAACAAAGATTTCTGTGAGGTAAGTTATTTGTCAAACGTATAGGTTAATTTAGTCAGGGCAATTTTCTTGTAGGAATTATTGAAAGTCATATTGCGTTGCGCTAAAAAAATATTGTGTGTCTGTTTAAGCACAGTCATGTATAATTCTTCTTAGGGGACGTTTCAATCTGTCCAGACCTAGCTTATCAAGTCGTCTAGAGTCAAAGTTATATGGTCATGAGCCCACCCCCCTTCAGGTTCGGGGGTTAGAATAGGCCTGCGGTATTCCTGCCTGTCGTAAGAGGCGACTAAAAGGAGTCTCAAACGTTTCCGCCTTATGTGATGGTCCCCTGTCGGGTTTGACCTACATATCTCAAAATTTTCTCGAAGAGCGAACCGATTGGTGAAGGGCGCCTTACTTGGTGCATTGTGTCCATCGGGCATTGAGAACTTTCACCAGCTTATTCGTCAGTGCATTGCAAGCCTGCCTGCTCACCATCTCTTGGGTATGGATATGTTCCTGCGTGCACTTTCCGCCATGCAATGTGCTGAGCCACTTTCTGCACTGACGGTGACCATGGACTACAAGTCACCTAAAATCCAGCATGGTAGCCAGACCGTTGTGGTGGGGCCGCCATGTACCATGTTGGTTGTAGCCCCCTGACAACAGAGGGATCGCTCTAATGTTGCCTGCGCCGTTAACTCCCCACGTATGCCAAAGAGTAGATGCAGCTCTCCCTGGGGCATCAGGACTCCTGGCAATGGCCATCCTGCCAGGTGGCCTTTTCTGTGGCTGGGTGGCGCCTGTGGCGAGGGCCCTTGGTCAGAGTAGGTGGCATCAGGGTGGATGACAAGCAATGAAGCTCGGCACATCTTCCCTTGCTGGTGGCCAGCCACCAGCGGTCTCTAAGCGTTCAAAACCTCTCTTTAAGGCTAATGTGTATGACCGCAAATCGTTCCCCTCCCTGGCCACACCATGGGAGGAACAAAAGGCTATGAATGACAGTGAAAGGTATTCGCCCCGGTATCTCGTCTTACCAGAGCTTATGAGGAATCTTTTGTGTCCGTGAGGCTTCATTTCTTTGTAGAACATTTAGAGGACAAGATTGGGGAGGTGCAGGGCTTGTCCAAAATGCGGTCAGGGTCGGTCTTAATGAAAACATCATCCTCTGCCCAGTCACGAGCCCTGCTCGCTTGTACAAAGCTGGGCGATGTTCCTACCACCCCACATGAAACCTTAAATATGGTCCAGGGCATTATTTTCCACAGAGATTTTCTTTTACAGTCCAATGAAGAGCTGCGCTCCAAATTAGATCAATGGGGTGTCCATTTCGTCCAGAGCGTCCACCGGGGTCGAAGGGTTCACCAAGTTGCCACCTTTGCCTTCATTTTGGCCTTCAAGGGTGACTCATTACCTGAGAAGGTCAAGGTGATGGTATACCATTGTGATGTCAAGCCATATATCCCTTCCTCCGATGTGGTGCTTCAAGTGTTGGAAGTTCGGACATGTCTTCCCACTGTGCTTCCAGCCTCATATGTCGCGATTGTGGTCGTCCATCCTATCCTGATAATCAATTTGCCCCACCACCTATCTGTGTCAAATGCGGAGAGCGCCATCCCCTTTGCTCGCCAGACTGTCCGATTCTGCAGATAGAAAGGAAAATAATTGAGATCAATACCCTGGACTGACTGACGTACACAGAGGCTAATAGGAAATTTACCTGCTTCATCCCGTGCGCATGATGTCTTCTTATGCCGCCACTGTCACTACTCCTACAGTTCGATCAGCTGCACCACACACCGTCAGCTCTCAGAGCCAGAGGACCCCTGATGGTGAGGGCACTTCACTCCCTGTTGCCCCTGCTCCATCAACTTCAGGAGCAACAGCCTCCCAACCATCGGGGTCATCAGTTCCCCCTTCCCAGCTGGACAAGCGTAAGACTTCTACGGCTCCTCTCACCAGGAAAGAGTCCCTTGGGGACCTCCCTTCCCAAGTTCAGACCAGCGGAAACACGGATACCCACAAGTGGCTGAAACAACTACCGGTCGCTGGCCGTAGGGCCTCACGGTCATCGTCCGTCCCTGAGACTGACCCAGGGGAGCCCTCCCAGACAGAACAACCGAAGGCACAGCGAGATAAGCAGAAAAAGAAGAAGACTCCCAAGAATTTTGACACAGCCAGCCAGTGTGGCCTTGCGGTTCTAGGCACTTCAGTCTGGAATCGTGTGACCGCTACAGTCACAGGTTTGAATCATGCCTCGTGCACAGATGTGTGTGATGTCCTTAGGTTAGTTAGGGTTAAATAGTTCTAAGTTCTAGGGGACTGATGACCACAGATGTTAAGTCCCATAGTGCTCAGAGCCATCTGAACCATTTTATTTTATTATTTTTTTTTGAGACAATCTCGACATTGCGCTGGCACCCGTCCCACCGCTTCCTACAAGCTCAGTGTCTGAGGACGAGGTCGAGATTCTGGTGTCTGCTGAAGACCTGGATCTCGCCGGTCCCTCAGACGTCATGGATTTCATATGCGTGGGTACTGAATCAGTGGCAGCGAGTGAACAAGTGGTGTAAACTGCCTTCCGAGTTCCCTCAAACATTTCTCTGCCAAGGACAATACCATCCTCTGGTGGAACTGCCGCAGTTTCTTCCACTATGTAGCTGAGCTCTGACATCTTATCAGCCTTTACCCTTTCTTCAGCATTCCTCTTCAGGAAACTTAGTTTCCAGCGATGCAAACCCCTGTACCCAGTGGGTATCGGGTTTATGAAAAGAACCGGGCAGCTTACTAAAGGGTCTGCATCTATGTCCTTCACTCTCTTCACAGCGAGTCTATCCCTCTACAAACACCTTTAGAGGCTGTCGCTGTTCGGGTGTGGACGCCACAGGCTGTTACTGTCTGCAGTCTGTATCTTCCACCGGATGATGATGTCCTACAGCGTGTCCTGGCTGCACTGATTGCCCAACTGCCGCCACCTTTCTTGTTAATGGGCAACTTCAACGCCCATAACCCCCTGTGGGGTGGATCAATGGCAACAGATCGAGGCGCCAACGTTGAGAATGTCTTGGCACAGCTCGACCTTTCTATTTTAAATGATGGTGCCTTCACACATTTCAGTGTGGCGCATGGCACGTACTCCGCCATCGACTTTTCGATCTGCTGCCCTATCCTCTTACTGTCTGTCCAATGGAGTGTACATGATAACCAGTGTGGTACTGACCACTTTCCGATCTTTTTGTCACTGCCACAGCGTCACTCATCTGGGCGCCCTTGCAGATGGGCTATGAATAAGGCTGACTGGGACTTGTTCTCCTCCATGGCAGCTGTTGCGCGTCTTTCTAATGACGCAATTCGTGAGGTGGTTCACTCGGTCACCACCGGTATCGTTACTGATGCAGAATCTGTCATCCCCCATTCTTCAGGGTCCCTTCAGCAGAAGACTGTGCCTTGGTGGTCGCCTGAGATCGCTGAGGCGATTAAAGGTCACTGCAGGCGTTCCAGCGTTACAAGCGGCATGCATCTTTCGAAAACCTCGTCGCCTTTATACGGCTTCCTGCCGAGGCCCGCCGCATCAATCGCCAACACTACCAGGAGTGCTGGGAACGGTATGTTTCCTCCATTTGCGTCCCCGTCTCTCCATCACAGGTCTGGGCAGGGATTAGACGCCTCTACGGCTATCGGACCCCTGTCGGCGTCCCTGCGTTCTCACTGAATGGAGCAGTTTCTACCGACTCCTTGCCCTGGTACAGCTCCTGTGCCAGATCGCATCCACTGTCAGATGCTGAAACACCTTTCAGTGGACTGCCAGCGACGCCTCGACGACCGTTACAACCGTCTCTGGGTCAAGGGTGAGTTTTCGTCGCAATGGCGGGAAAGCATTCTTATCCCCGTTTTGAAACCTGGCAATAACCCTTTGGAGATGGACAGCTACCGCCCCATTAGCCTCACCAACGTTCTTTGCATGTTGCTTGATCGGATGGTGTGCCAGCGGTTGAATTGGGTACTCGAGTCTCGGGGCCTCCGGCTCCATCTCAGGGTGGGTTCCGAAAATGCCGCTCCGCTGCCGACAATCTGGTGAGCCTGGAGTCCGCCATCTGTACGGCCTTTGCTCGCTGTTAGCACCTCGTAGCTGTCGCATTGAACCTTCTGCGTGCAAGTCGTGGCCTCCCACAGTTGGTCCCGAGTTCAGGAGAACGGGGTACCACAGGGATCAGTCTTAAGTGTCTGCCTGTTTTTAATAGCAATTAAGGGTCTCGCTGCGACGGTAGGAACGTCGGTCTCAGCTTCCTTATATACGAGTACTAACGACTTCTGCTGGGTGCCAGGGCATGTGGGCATACGGGGAAATGAACAAGCTGATGCAGCTGCCAAGGACGCCTGCAGATTACCGGAGGTGACACAATGTTCTATTCCTTTGCAAGGTGCCCCCAGGGGCTCAGCGTTCATTTGCTGAGTACGGGCTTGGCGACCCCGGGGTCCTGAGCTGGGGACTGGTCAGCGCCGCCAGACTCCTGTCATCATAACCCCCGGACATGCTTCAGCGACCACCGTATGGTGCGGCGGTGGAATGTTGTGTGCTGTGGGGAATGGTAATCTTGGCTTGACCGCCTGGATTGCGAGGAAGGTAAACCTCTATAAAAACCCCTCAATCTTACAGTGTGCTGCGCGCCTATAAGATGCATGGCTGTTGGGGTGGAACAGTCGCAAGCGGGCAACCTCTGGGGCGCCTGCCGCACCCCAGTTGTATACGGCTTACTCAGGCACGCGGGGCTCTGTGTGAGCGGACCTTTAGTTCCCTAGCTGCTCGTGGGACCGCAATGGACCCTTCGACCTCTACATTTCCCCCTACCAGTGGATTGGGTGGGCCACTGGTAGGAAAACACACCCCATCGAAAAAGCGACTTCGTGCTGCGAGTCCTCCGGCTCCTGGTGTTGCTAGAGATTTATCAGACTGTCGTAACAGAGCACATGCTGAAAATCAGAATGTGTTTTTGGTTACTAAACGGAAGGAGGGTAGCTTTGAGAGGGTTTCTCCCTTTTACATCCACAAGGGTCTTGAGGGAATTGCAGGTACACTGAAATCTGTTAAGCGACTGCACAATGGTACTCTCTTAGTTGAGACTTCTAGTTCCCGCCAAGTCACTTCTCATCGGAAAGCCCCCAGTCTCGGAGAGTACGCTATCGAGACCGAGCTACACTCTACACTCAACTATAGTAAGGGTGTTGTGACATGTAGGGACTTGGTGGATATCTCCACAGACGAGTTGAAATCTGAGTGGGCTGACGAAGGTATTGATGACGTGCAGAATATTATGAAACGAGTCGATGGGGACCTAGTAAAATCCGACTCGTTTATTTTCACGTTCAGTTCCCCGAGACTTCCAGAGCATGTTAAAGTGGGAATCTTACGTTTGCCAGTACGGCCATATTTCCCCAACCCAATGCGCTGTTTTCAACGTCAGCGATTTGGGCATAGTACATTGGGGTGCAATGGGACAGCCACTTGTGGTAAATGTGGTCAGCCTGCCCATGAAGGAGCTGATTGTTCATCGCCTGTGAAGTGCGTGAATTCCTTTGGGAGTCACCCTGTCTGGAGCCAGGTCTGCCCCATCTATCTCGAGGAACGGAAGATACGGGAGATAAAAACGTCTAAGCGCATCCCCTATGGTGAGGCCAAGAAGCTCTTTAAGGCCATGCAACCTCCTGTGTTTACATCTTTCGCTTCCGCCCTGAAAAAACCAGTACAAATGGCCACTGTTGCTACGCAAACGGAGGTTGCTAGTGTTAGCACTAATACCTGGTCAGGGTCGGTCCGATGACGAGGCCATCGTACTGTCTGACATCTCCCGTGGGTCGTCATCGGAGCTGATGGACATTGATGTGGACCGGGGGCGCTCTTCTCGCCCCAGGCATAAATCTCCGGCCAGTACGGGCTCTCCTCCAAAACACAGAGGCAGGGTGAAAGTTCAGCCACCCTGATCACTGGCTCCCATCTTACAGTGGAACCTGAATGGGTTCAGGACGCATGTGGCCGAATTACAACTCCTTGTACGTGAGTTCCCTTTGTGCTAATGTCTCCAAGAGACACATTTTTGGGCCACTGATGCTCCTTCTTTACGGGGCTATACCGTCTATCGGAAAGATGATCTGACGGGGGAAAGGGCAAAGGGTGGTGTTGCGGTTTTTGTCCGTGACATGCACCCCTCATCTGAGCTCCCTCTCGTTACAGACTTGCAAGCAGTTGCAGTTGACCTTCTTGTGGGTCGGAGGCTCACAGTCTGTTCACTTTACTTACCCCTCAGGATGCGATAGACTCTGAGGCTCTCACAGACCTTATTAGCCAACTTCCCCGCCCATTTCTTCTTCTTGGGGACTTCAATGCTCATAATGTCTTATGGGGCTCTTCGACTACTTGCCCCAGGGGTCGCATTCTGGAAAGCCTCATGATGTCTGAAGAACTGTGCATTTTCAACTATGGTGCTCCCACTCATTTCTGTACTGCTTCTGGGTCGTCATCAGCTATTGACCTTTCTTTTGCTCTCCAGCACTCGCGGATTCTGCTCTGTGGGAGGTTGCTGCTGACCTCCATTCTAGTGATCTCTTCCCCCTTTGGATTCGCCTCCTGGATGAGGCTATGGCATTTCCGGTACCGCCCCAGTGGCACCTCTGCAGGGCTGA
This sequence comes from Schistocerca americana, assembly GCF_021461395.2. Taxonomy (NCBI): domain Eukaryota; kingdom Metazoa; phylum Arthropoda; class Insecta; order Orthoptera; family Acrididae; genus Schistocerca; species Schistocerca americana. The sequence continues at coordinate 155,030,634 of NC_060119.1, read as the reverse complement.
CTGGACACTTTTCAGCCAACTGGCTGTTTTGGAACACCGTGCCAGCGTCCACGAATGGGTAGACCATGTTACAGCCGTGATCTCCCATGCTGCTGAATTGTCAATCCCACGGTCATCCGGTCATCCCAAGAGGCGTCCTGTCCCTTGGTGGACCGCTGAGTGCCGCTCAGCTATCCGAGCCCGCCGTGCAGCTCTGCGCCGCTTCAAGTGCCGTCCCTCAGCTGACAATCTTGCGGCGTTTCGGGTGGCAAGGGCCAAGGCACGGCGAGTGATTAAAGAGAGCAAACGACGGTCATGGCAATCGTTCTTGAACTCCATCTCCCGCTCCACTAGTTCTACGAAAGTATGGGAGGCCATCAGGAGGATTTCCGGGAAACTCGGCCAGCTACCTGTCACGGCATTGCTGCATCAGGGAAGTCTCCTCACGGCGCCGAGAGACATTGCCCAGACACTGGCCATGCATTTTGCGGAATCTACCGCCACTATTAACTGTGATCCAGATTTATGCCGCTGCCGCACTGCCATCGAGAGGGGTCACTTGGACTTCCGGTCTCCTAATTCTGAACCCTACAACTGCCCCTTCGCAATGTTGGAACTGGATTCGGCGCTGTCTGTGGCTCATGATACTGCGCCTGGTCATGATCAAATCCGGTATAGCATGCTGCAGCACTTGTTACTGCCTTCCTAGGAAGTTCTCCTGAATTGTTTTAGTATGATATGGTTATCAGGCACGTACCCTGACTCGTGGAGGGAGGCGATTTTGATACATCTCCTCAAACCAGGGAAGGACCGAACGCATCCCAGTAGTTATCGCAGTATCGCCTTGACGAGCTGTGTCGGGAAGACGTTGGAACGCATGGTCAATCGTCGCCTGGTTTGGCTGCTCGAGACCAGGCAGCTCCTTAGCCCCTCTCAGTGTGGCTTTCGGAGATATCGTTCCACTATAGACAACTTGACCCTGCTTGAGGCGGCCATCCAGCAGCCCTTCCTGCGTAACCAGCATTGTCTAGGTGTCTTCTTTGACATTCATAAGGCGTATGACACTACTTGGCGCCGCCATATCCTCAATAAACTCCATGAGTGGGGCTTTCGTGGCCGTCTCCCCATCTTCATTCGGTCCTTTCTTTCCCACCGCCTCTTTCGCTATAGGGTTGGTAATGTGCTATCTGATTTGTATGTGCAGGAGAATGGTGTTCCTCAGGGAAGCGTTTTAAGTGTCACCCTCTTTGCCATCGCCATTAACACTATCACGTCCACTATCCGGAGTCCTGCCCAATGCTCCTTGTTTGTGGACGATTTTGCCGTTTTCTGTTCTTCCTCCAGTCTTGTCACTGCTAGTCGGCAGTTGCAGCTTACGATGACGCGATTAGAGGAATGGACTGCGTAGACGGGTTTTACCTTTTCTGCAGACAAATGTGTGTGTGTTCATTTTAATCCTTCTCGACGTCTTTTTACCTCCCCTGAATTGTGTCTGAGGGACACCATTCTTCCTTTTAGCGACACTGTGCGGTTCCTGGGCCTCACTTTTGATTCAAAGTTGTCGTGGTTGCCTCACCTTAAAGACCTCAAGGTGCGGGCCCTGAAGGCACTGAATATTTTGAAGTGTCTGCGCCATCGGTCCTGGGGAGCAGATCGGGCGCGTCTGCTGCAGTTTTATAGGGCTTTCGTCCGATCGCGTCTTGACTATGGTTGCACCGTGTATGGGTCAGCAAGGCCTTCGTATCTAAAGATTCTTGACGCAGTACACCATGAGGGTATCAGGCTGGCCACTGGTGCCTTCCGTACTAGTCCCATCCCCAGCTTGTGTGCCGAGGCAGGGGAACCGCCGCTCGCCATCCGGCGGAAACTCCTCATGGTGCGACGGGTGTGTCAGTTCCTTGCCTGTCCTACCTCCCCTGCGTACCCTACCGTTGCCTGACCGCCTACGGAACGTCTCTTTTCCAGTCGTCCCAGGGCAACGAGACCATTTGGGATTCGTGCCAAGCATTTGCTTGAGTCCCTTGGTGTGGAGCATTTGGCCCCCCAACAACAAGGTTTTACTCGCCTGCCTCCCTGGTTGCTCCAGAGGCCCAGCGTCCTTTTAGACTTGTCGGAGTACCGGAGGAGCTGCACTCCTGCGTTTGTTTTTACCTCCTTATTTTACGATATTTTAAACCAGCATCCCGACCATGTACCAGTATTTACGGATGGCTCTAAACAGGGGGACTCTGTTGGTTGTGCTGTTGTTTTCCCTGATCGACTCGTCAAGTTACGGCTTCCTGCGGCGTTTACCATCTTTGGTGCCGAATTTTTTGCGATCTTGCGGGCATTGGAGTAGATGAGATGTGTCCCCAGTCGTAAGTTCCTCATCTGTTCAGACTCCCTGAGTGCCCTTCAGACCATGCAACACTTGTACCCATCGGATACGGTCGTCCAGAACATCCATGATGCCCTACTCCACCTGCAGCGGCAGGGGAAGGAGGTTTCCTTCTGCTGGGTGCCGGGGCACGTGGGTATTAGGGGAAACGAGCTGGCGGATGTGGCTGCCAAAGATGCATGTTCTCTCCCTCACGTTGTTGAATGTGCCGTCCCCCTCGATGCTGTTACCTTCCTCCTGCGTTTTCGCGTTATGCGTCAGTGGGAAGAGGAGTGGCTGGCAGTCGGTGAAAATAAGCTGCGTCTGGTCAAGACCACCACGCGGCCATGTCGTACGTCCTACCAGTCATGCAGGCGGGATGAGGTTCTCCTCACTCGCCTCCGCATCGGGCACAGTCCCTTCACACATGGTTTTTTACTCCGGCGGGAGGATCCCCCAATCTGCAGTGCTTGTGGCGTCCAGATTACTGTCCGCCACATTTTACTTGACTGTCTTTTATTCTCTGACCAGAGGGCGATGGTTTCTTTGCCACCGGATTTGCCCTCTATTTTGAAAGACGACGCATCGTCTGTGGTGAAGGTTTTACGGTTTTTTGTCCTGTCCAATTTGTTGCCACGGATTTTAAGGAGAAGGTTTTAATGTGCTGCTGGATGACTGGCTCACCCAGATTTTAGGTAAGAGATCCGCCAGTCACGAATACCTCCTTGTTTCCCTTCGGTTTCGGTCCTCCCTTCCTTGTGTTTCCTTTCCTTTTTTAGTGCACTCCTTCTCCTCTTGTTTTGCCTCTGTATGTGAGGATTTGGAACTGTGTCAGGTCTGTGTCTTTTTAGCTGTTCCCCTTGTTCGCTGTTCGTCTTAGTCCCTTCACTGCATGTGTTCCTGTTTTTATGTGTTTGGGCGCTGATGACCCCTCTGTTTAGCGCCCGTAAATCTCAAACACACACACACACTCCTTTGCAAGGTGTCGTTTCTGTGCTGCGGTGGAAGTATATGCAATTGTCGGAGGAGGAATGGCTGGCGGTAAGGGAAAATAAGCTGCGGTTGGTGAAACCCACCATCCAGCCGTGGTGTTCCTCGTGCCGGTCACCTAGGCGTGACGAAGTGACCCTTACACGTCTTCGCATAGGGCACTGTCCTCTTACGCATGCTTTGTTACTACGGCGAGAGGAAACACCGCTGTGTGATGCCTGTGGCGTATGAATCACTTTACGCCACATTTTAGTTGAGTGTGATTTGTATCGTTCTGTCAGAGCGGAAGCTAATATTAGTGGGGATCTGCCCTCGATTTTAGCCGACGACGAGGCGAGTGTCAAAAATGTTTTAATGTACTGTGATGTTTCTGGGCTTCAGCCTAAAATTTTAGGTTAGAATTTTTAGTGTGTTGCCGAGTGGCTGATCACTCCTTTTTATTCTTGTAATAGGCCAGTTACAAACATGTGCTAAGTGTTTCATTTTGACCCCTCCCCCTACGTTCTCTTGCAGTTCTCTTTATGTGCTGCTTTCCACTTTGCTACTGTTGACGTGCACACTGCCTATGTAGACTGTCACCTTTAATTTTACACATATTTTTCCACTTGCTGCGTTTTAGTGACACTCGTCCGTTGTTGTTTCCGTTCGGGCGCTAAAGACTACACTGTTGAGCGCCCATAACACCATATCCATCCATCCACTTCTTACCCCGCAAAGTTTTTGCGCTGTGTGACGCTGAATGGCACAATCTGACCACACTTAAAAAAACTCCATGCTGTCAAGGAGACGGCTACTGTGTGGCGGTCATCCATGCGATCCAATCGCAAAGACCCAGTTGTCCTTTGTCGGCTCCGCATTGGCCACACCCGGCTGATGCACAGTTATTTACTGCGTCTGGAGGACCCTCCTCTATGTCGTTGTGGGCCGGCTTTGACAGTGGTCCACATGTTGTTGGCCTGTCCCCTTTTACCTGTGGTCAGGCTGACATTTGCGCTGCCTGATATGCTCTCTGCCCTTTTAACAGGTGATACTGCCGTGGCAGGCTTAGTTTTGCGTTTTTTTCGGGCAGGGGCTTTTATCAATTAATATAAGTGTTTGTCGTTTATTGTGTTGCGTCTGGCATTAAGCCTACGGTTTTAGACTGAGTTTTTAATGTTCTCTCGGTGGTTGGCTTTTCCTTTTTTGTCTCTATAGTCGGCAAACCACTGTCACACTCTGTGTGATTTTTACTTCCTTTTGTCTGCTCTCTCTCTCCGTCTTCTTGTCCTATGTCGTCTGTCGTCTTTGTCACTGTTCCTTTTTATTCTGTGGTCGTGTTTGAAATTTTGGAACAAGGGACCGATGACCGTAGCAGTCTGGTCCCTTTAAATCCTCCAAACCAACCAACCATCATGAGCCTAGGAGAGGCCCTGTGGGTGATGTCGTGTTCTCAGCAAAGGCACTCGCTTTGGTAGTCTGCTTCCATAGACCATTAACGCCAAATTTGGCCCCACTGTCCTAACTGATATGTTCCTCGTAGTCGCGCATTGATTTGTGTGGTTCTTTCACGCACTGTTATTTGTCTGTTAGGACTAACAATTCTGCGCATACATCGCTGCTCTCGAGCGTTACGTGAACGCCGTTAACCACTGTGTTATACGTGGTGGAATTTAATGCCTGAAATTTGGTATTTTCGGCACACTCTTGACACTGTGGCTCCCTAACGATTTCCGAAATGGAATGTCCCAAGCGTCTAGTTACAACTATCATTCGGCATTTTAAGTCTGTTAATTCCTATCGATTGTTCAAAATCACGTCGGAAACGTCATAAGATGAATCACCTCAGTACTAATGACAGCTCTTTCAATGCAATGCCCTTTTATACCTTGTGTACGCAGTACTAATGTCATCTGTATATGTGCATACCGCTATCCCGTGAGATTTGTTACCTCAGTGTAGATCGATCTCAGTAACTCACACCGTAATCACAGTGTAACGTGACAGCTTAAGCTAAGCTCAGACTTCACAAAAAATGTTGAATTAGTCCATGGACAGAAAAGTCGATATTTCCATATCGACTTTTCGCGCAACTTTCAAATCTATATCACGTAAACTAAGGTGCATTAATAACTGCCTGTTAATTATTATCTTAAGATTACCATGAAAGCACAGTGTATCAGATATGACTGTAGATTTGCTAGTGACAATAATTCTGTGTTAACATTTTGAAATGAGAAGTACGCAAGGTAGGGATACACTATTAGTCCCGCAGTCAGGTACGTTGTACCTGGAAAGTATTCAGAAAGTAATGATATTTTGGCATAATGTATTTGGTACTCGGTGTACCAGATCTCAGTTTTCGGCCTCGAGGACCTTATGCTAACTTGATGGGTGGGCAGAGAACCGCGAAATTTTCGGCTGTTTTTATTATTTCTCTTATAATTTCTAAACCATACGTTTTTTTTTGCGCAACACATTTATTAAACTTCCTGCAGATTTCACAGGTCAAAAGTATTTTTTGTCCCAATTCTAACAAGGATACAGTGGTTCAAGAAAAAAAAACAAAAGCAACAAATTTCTCAACTTATCAAAAAAAAAATGGAAAATACAGGTTTTTGCCTTACGATTTACATTTGTCAACGTTTGTATGTAAATAGTAGTATCTGCCCATAAATTGCGACAAGTAGAAACAGTTCTACGCCTTATAACTTCCATATCTGTGTAAATTGTTTTAGGCGCCCATAAAAAGTAGAAACAGTCCATCGAGACAGCACACTATCACAGACAGCATAAACACGAGTTAGCCCAATATAGCTCTTCATGGCTCACATGAGAACCTGTTCCACGGTCATGACTGACTAAAATCCCATCCAGTATTTGTCAGTTCTGCAAAAAGTGAAGTATCTCTTAGCGATGATCTATTCCTATCCTTGAGAACACATTTTGTTCTTAAAGATTATCGCATCCTAGTAGTACAAGTCAGGAGGGGAATTAGTGTCTTGGGTACAACATCATCGTAGCAGCAACAAATATTTGTCAGTGGGAAGATAAGCAGCAAGGTCTCCTTTATTTCATTCAACTACCAGTTGTCAGACAAAGTTTTGTGACCATTGTTCATGAAACATATGATAGTCCCACTCTGAGTGAACCAGAGATGGTTATACCACCTTTATACTTCTCTCCAGAGGCTTTTTTCAGTCTTAACGTGTGGACCAGAATTTTCAGGCACCTCATCAAGAAACTGTCCAAATGGAAACAAGCATCCATCATTATTCTCCCTGGAAAGGTGAGGATCATTTCCATGGCTTGATCTATGTTGGGAATAGCTTATCCCATCCTTTTATAGACATGTGTAACCATTATGTAGAAATAATGAAAACACATTTCGTGATATTCCGCGTTACTTGCAATTTTCCACTTTAATTGCTATGAGATCACTTACTGAAACTTCTGTCACAGTCATATTTTTCATAAAAAGGATTTCAGTGTAAATGTATACCATTTCGAAGATTGTAACAGAATCATAAATATTACGTTAAAGTTTGTTTTGTCCTAAGTTACAATTAATTGTCTTCCCGCTTAAAGATCAATTATTGATCACATAAACATAGTGGTCGCTTTGCTATTTTGCTGACAACTAATTTTGCTCCAGAGTAACATCACAGTCTTCCAGCAACATGCTTATGTAAATTCAAAACTGTAAATGGTAGCCCTTAGATTTTCCACAGTTTGCATCCGTCTTGTCACTAAGTTAAATATCAGTCTGACAAAAGAAAATTTAGTTTTCTTTCAGTAACAGCTCAAATGACAAAGGAATTAATCTTCATTTCAGTAAAGGCTCAAATATTTCTGAAACATGGAAGTTAATTGTTTCTTGAGATCGGACAGCAGAAATCTACATCGAACAACATTTTTTGCAGAATGATTGTGATACAGGTCTTACTACGTCTCTTCCAGCATACAAACTGCATGTTCTAACATATGGGTTAAAACCTAGTTGTAAATTTCTTCTCTTTCTTTTTGTTTATTTTTAAAGGGACCAGACTGCTACAGTCAACGGTCCCTTTTTCCAAAACCTAAAAACACCCACAGAAAATAAAAACGAACAACAGAAAAGACGGCAGACGGCACGGGACAAGAAAGCCACAGACACACGTCAGACAAAACAAATTAAGATTGCACAGTGTGGCGGTGGTTGGCCGACCACAGAGAAAAAAAAAGGAAAAGCCAAGCACCGAGAAATATATTAAAAACTCAGTCTAAAACCGTAGGCCAAAGGCCAGAATCAATACACAATAAAGATAAACACTTAGAGCAAATGACAAAAGCCCCCTGCCCTAATGAAACGCAAAACTATACCAGCCATAGCAGAGCCATCAGTTAAGAGGGCAGCGAACGTATCAGGCAGCGCAAACGTCTGCCTGAGCATAGTTAAAAGTGGACAGGCCAACAAAATGTGGACCACCATCAAAGCCTACCCGCATCAACAGAGAGGCAGGTCCTCATGCCGCAGTAAATGGCTGTGTGACAAGAGGGTGTGGCCAATGCAGAGATGGCAAAGGAGTACTGAGTCACTGCGAGAGGCTCGCAGGGATGAAGGCCACACAGTCGTCGTCTCCTTGACGGCACGGAGTTCGTTAGCGGTGGTCAGACCGCGCCATTCAGCGTCCCATAGCGCGAAAACTTTGGGGCATAAGACCACTCGCCAATCAGTCGCCGGGAGGCCAATGTCCAGGGTTGGTTGACAGGTGGCCTGTTTGGGCAGGCGGTCAAGATGTTCCTTGCCCAGGATACCGACATGACCAGGGGTCCACAAAAAGACCACAGAGCAGCCGCAACGGGCAAGAGCATGCAGGGACTCCTGGATAGCCATCACCAGACGAGAGCTAGGGAAACACTGGCCGATAGCTCGTAAACTGCTCAGGGAGTCGCTACAGATAACTAAGGACTCACCTGAGCAGGAGCGGATATAATCTAGGGCACGAAAGATGGCGACCAGCTTCAGCAGTATAAACGCTACAGCCAGCCAGCAAGGATTGTTGTTCGTAATGGTCCCCTAGAGTTAGAGCATAACTGACCCCAACCAGCAACCATCGATCCCTCAGTGGATACAACACCAGAACCCTGATACGTGGCTAGGATGGAATAAAAGCAGCGGCAGAAGGCCTCCAGATGGACTGAGTCTTCGGACCATGTTCCAAGTCGAGCCGAAGGCAAGGACGAGGAACACACCACAGGGGTGTATGCAAAGCAGGCCGGAAAGGAGCTGGAACAGGGGAAACCCCAAGCCGGGAGAGAAGCTCTCTCATGCGGACCGCGATCGTACAACCTGAGTGGGGCCGACGTTCTGGCAGTTGGACGACCGATAGTGGGAACAGCAGATGATAATTGGGATGCTGGGCAAGCTAAAAACATGGGCAGCATAAGTGGCCAGTAAACGGTGGCGCCGTAAGCGCAGTGGAGGGACACCTGCCTCAACAAATTAACTGTTAACAGGGCTGGTCCGGAAAGCACCAGTGACAAGGGGTATCCCTCTCTGAAGGATTGGGTCCAGCACCCTCAACGCCGAAGGGGATGCTGAACCATAAGCCAGGCTCCTATATTCCAAGACGAGACTGGATTACCACCTGGTAGAGCCGTAAGAGGGTGTATCTGTCGGCGCCCCAGCTGGTGTGGCTCAAGCATCCCAGAGCATTTAAATGCCGCCAACACATCTGTTAAAGCTGCCGAATATGAGGCAACCAAGTCAACCAGGCATAAGAAACCACACCCTAAAATCTATGTGACTCCACCACAGGATGAAGTAGGCCATCAAGATAAAGCCGCGGCTCTGGGTGAACAGTGCGTCGCCGCAGAAATACATAACGCAGGTCTTGGCTGCCGAAAACTGGAAGCCATGCACTACAGCCCAAGACTGCACCTTGTGGATAGCACCCTGCAGCTGTCGTTCAGCAGCTGCAATGCCAACAGAAGTATAGTAAAGCAAGAAGTCGTCAGCATACAAGGACGCTGAGACAGACGTTCCCACCGCCACAGGGAGCCAGTTAATTGCTATTAAAAACAGACAGACACTTAAAACAAATCGCTGTGGCACCCCATTCTCCTGAACTCGGGAGGAACTAAGAGAGCCCGCGACTTGCACAGAAAATTGCGTTTGGAAATCGGCAGCGGACCCCGAAGACCCCAATCATAGAGAGTGGAGAGGATATGATGGCACCACGTCGTATTGTACGCATTCCACATGTGAGAGAAGGCAGCAATGAGGTGCTGACGGCGGGCAAAGGCCGTACAGATGGCGGACTCCAGGCTCACCAGATTGTCGGCGGCGGAGCGGCATTTTCGAAAACCACCCTGAGATGGAGCCACAAGGCCCCGAGACTCGAGTTCCCAACTCAGTCGCCGGCTCACCATCCGTTCGAGTAGCTTGCAAAGAGCGTTGGTGAGGCTAATGGGGTGGTAGCTGTCCATTTCCAAAGGGTTCTTTCCAGGTATCAAAACGGGGATAAAAATGCTTTCCCAATATTGCGACGGAAATTCACCCTCGACCCAAATACGGTTGTAAAAGTCGAGGAGTCGTCGCTGGCAGTCCAGTGAGAGGTGTTTGAGCACCTGACAGTGGATGCGATCTGGCCCAGGAGCGGTATCAGGGCAAGCGGCTAGGGCACTGCGACATTCCCTCTCACTGAATGGAACATTGGGGGTTTTAGGATGGTGGGTGCGAAGAGAAAGGCTCCGACGTTCCATCTGCTCTTTAATGGAGCGAATGGCCGGTGGGTAATTCCCAGAAGTGGAACTCAGAGCAAACTGCTCTGCCAAGCGGTTGGCAATGACGTTGGAGTCAGTACAAACTGCTCCACTCAGTGAGAGCGCAGGGATGCTGAGAGGGGTCCGATAGCCGTCTTGAACCAGATCTGCGATGGAGGGACATGGAGGTCAATGATGGACACATACCGCTCATAGCACTCCTGCTTGTGTTGGCGAAGGATGCGGCGTGCCCGCGCACGGAGCCGTTTGAAGGCGACGAGGTTTTCTAAACATGGATGCCGCTTGTGACGCTGGAGCGCCTGCCGGCGATCTTTAATCGCCTCAGCAATCTCAGGCTACCACCAAGGCACAGTTTGAGGGGATCCAGTAGAACAGGGAATGGCAGATTCTGCGGCAGTAACGATGCCGGTGGAGACCGAGTGAACCACCGCAACAATGGCGTCATTAGATAGACGCTCAATAGCGGCAATGCAGCAGAACAAATCCCAGTAAGCCTTATTCATAGCCCATCCGCTAGGGTGCATAGAAGAGTGACGTTATGGCAGTAGCAGAAGGATCGTAAATTGGTCACTGTCGCACAGGTCGTCATGCACACTCCATTGGACAGACGGGAAGAGGCTAAGGATGCAGATCGAAAGGTCAATGTAGGAGTATGTGCCATGCGCAATACTGAAATGTGTGAAGGCACCATGGTTTAAAAGGGAGAGGTCGCGCTGTGCCAATACATTCTCAACGGTGTCACATCGACCTGTATCTACCGACCCACCCCACAGAGGGTTATGGGTGTTGAAGTCGCCCAGTAACAAGAAATGTGGCGGTAATTGGGCGATCAGCGCAGCCAGGACATGCTGTGGGACATCATCATCCGGTGGAAGATACAGACCGCAGACAGTAACAGCCTGTGGCGTCCACACCCGAACAGCGACATTGACAGTCTCTAAAGGTGTTTGTAGAGGGATGGACTCACTGTGAAGATGTTCGCAGTTCCGGAAACCAAGTTCCCTGAAGAGCAATGCAGGATTGAAGGTGAATGCTGATAAGTTGTTGGAGCTCCGCTAGATGCTGGAAGAAACCGCTGCAGTTCCACTGGATAATGATATTGTCCATGGCTCAGAAAGGAGTGGTGGGACTTGGAAGGCAGTTTACGCCGCTTGTTCACTTGCTGCCACCGATTCAGTACCAGCACGGGTGACATCCATGGCGTCTGAGGGACTGGCGAGATCAAGGTCTTCAGCAGACGCCAGAATCTCGACCTTGTCGTCAGACACTGAGGTTGTCAGAAGCGGTGGGACAGGTGCCACCGCCATATCGGGATTCTTGGGAACCTTTTTCTTTTTCAGCTTATCTCGCTGTGCTTTCGGTGGGTCAGGCTGGGAGGGCTTCACTGGGTCAGTCTCAGGGACGGATGACTACCATGAGACCCTAAGACCAGCGACCGGCGGTTGTTTGAGCGACTTGCAGGTGTCCACTTTTAAACCGGTCGTAACTTGCGAATGGAGGTCCCCAAGGGACCCCTTCCTGGCGAAAGGAGCCGAAGAAGTGTTATGCTTCTCCAGCTGGGAAGGGGGAACTGATGTAGCAGATGGTTGGCAGGGGGGGGGGGGAGGGAAGGGGTGTTGCTCCTGAAATAGATGGAGCGGGAGCAACAGTGAGTGAAGCGCCCCCCACCATCAAGGGGGATCTGAGTGCTGACAGTATGTGGTGCAGCTATGGGAACTGTAATAGGACGACAGCGGCGGCATAAGTTGACGTCATGCGTACCGGTGGTAGTCGTTCAAACTTACACTTAGCCTCCGTGTATGTCAGTCTATCCAGGGTCTTGTATTCCATTATTTTCCGTTCCTTCTGTAGAATCTTACAGTCCAACGAGCAAGGGGGATGGTGCTCCCAACAGTTGACAGCCAGCCGAAGTGGCCGTGCGGTTAAAGGCGCTGCAGTCTGGAACCGCGAGACCGCTACGGTCGCAGGTTCGAATCCTGCCTCGGGTATGGATGTTTGTGATGTCCTTAGGTTAGTTAGGTTTAACTAGTTTTAAGTTCTAGGGGACTAATGACCTCAGCAGTTGAGTCCCATAGTGCTCAGAGCCATTTGAGCCAGCCCACAGTTGACACAGATGGGAGGCGGGACATACGGAGTATCAATATGGGATGGTTGACCACAATCGCGACAAAAAAATGGCTCTAAGCACTATGGGACTTAACATCTTCGGTCATCAGTCCCCTAGAACTTAGAACTACTTAAACCTAACTAACCTAAGGACATCACACACATCCATGCACGAGGCAGGATTCGAACCTGCGACCATAGGAGTCCCGCGGTTCCGGACTGCAGCGCCTAGAACCGCACGGCCACCGCGGCCGGCACAATCGCGACAGATAAGGGAGGAGGCACAGCGAGAAGACATATGGCCGAAGTTCCAACACTTGAAGCACTGCATCGGGGGAGAGATATAGGGTTTGACATCACAACGGTAGACCATCACGTTGACCTTCTCAGGTAATGTGTCACCCTTGAAGGCCAAGATGAAGGCACCAATGGGAACTTGATGATCCCTTGGAACCCGGTGGACGCGCCTAACGAAATGGACACCCCATTGCTCTAAGTTTTCGCACAGCTTATCATCAGACTATAAAGGGAGATCCCTGTGGAAAATAATGCCCTGGACCATATTCAAACTTTTATGGGCGTGATAGTAACTGAAACATCCCCCAGCATCGTACAAGTGAGCAAGGTCCGTGACTGCAGAGGGGATGCTGTTTTTATCAAGACTGAACCGGACCGCATTTTGGACAAACCCTCCACCTCCCTTAATTTGTCCTCTAAATGCTCTACAAAGAACTGCGGCTTCACCGATACAAATGATTCCCCATCAGGTCTGGTACAGACGAGATACCTGGGCGAATACGATTCACTGTCATTCATTGCCTTTTGTTCCTCCCATGGTGTGGCCAGAGAGGGGAACGAATTGGGGTCACAAACGTTAGCTTTAAAATGAACCCTTGAATGCTTAGAGACTGCAGGTGGCTGGCCACCAGCAAGAGGAGGTGTGCCACGCTTCATTGCATGTCATCCACCCAGATGCCACTTACTCCGACCAAGGGCCCTCCCCATGGGCACCACCCAGCCGCAGCAAAAGCCACCTGGCAGGATGGCCATAGCCCGGAGTCCTGATGCCCCAAGGAGATTTGCATCTACTCCTTGGCATACGTGGGGAGTAAACGGCGTAGACATCAGTAAAACGATCCCTGTGTTGTCAGGGGGCTACAACCAACACGGTACATGGCGACCCCAGCACAACGGGCTGGCTACCATGCTGGTTTTTAGGTGACATATAGTCCATGGTCGCCGTTAGTGCAGAAAGTGGCACTGCACATTGCATGGCGGAAACTGCATGCAGGAACGTATCCATGCCCAAGAGATGGAAGACAGGCAGGACTGCAATGCAACAACGAATAAGTTGGCGAAAGATCTCAAAGCAAGATGGACACAATGCACCAAGTAAGGTGCCCTTAGCCAATCGGCTCGCTCTTCGGAAACATTTTGAGATTTGGAGGTCAAACACAACAGGGGACCATCAATAAGGCCGAAACGTTTGAGACTCCTTTTAGTCGCCTCTTACGACAGGCAGGAATACCGCGGGCACTGCGGGCCTGTTGTTACCCCCAAACCTGCAGGGGGGACCAAGTTGTAAGGAATGCTACACAAGTAGGAAGTGCAGTGAAATGTAATTTGTACGTGCTCCATATTAATAAATCGTACCCCTTATCCTCATCATGCTTTGATAAAGAAGACAGTTACAGTTTTTGATCGATTTGACCATAAATCAAATATCGGTTGAGGTCCACATAGTCAACATTAATTAAAGGAATGTAAAATATATTAAGAAGAGTATTTTTCTTTTTTTTTACAGTAGAGACGAACCGTTGATATTCCACTGAGAAAGCCCAAGCGTCACCTATGCTGGAAACCGAATGTTGTTTTTTGTGGCAGCACATCGACTGTCCCAGCACAGAAACAGACGCATGAGTAACCAATTCTGTAAGCAAATGTATTTAAACATGCTGCAAGTAAAAGCAAGTTCACTTAAATCACACCATGTCTGTTATTTTCGTAATTTAAAATTTAGTCCCTGCTACGAAAACTAAAAGTTTCAGTTTCACGGGATCTGCTTTTTAAGAATTTAGCGGGCAGGTCAAACGGGAGTTCGACGGGTTTTGTTATAAATACGTTTTGCTTTATTTCTTAAATAAAAGGAACCATATCACTAACAGATTTCGTTGTGGCTGGTTCTTGTTGCCAGAATCAGAAATCGTTAAAAAGTGTATACAAACAATAAACCACCAAATCTGTAAAGAATCGAATTCCCTTGTATAAATATGTATCAAACGTCTGATTGCTTTACAAATATTTGGCTGTAAGCGCGAATAAATTTATGAACGGTTAGAATATATGCTTGAAGTTTGTTGGTAGTCGCTAAGTGAACTCATTATAAAACAATGGATAAATACAGTCTCGGTAATTTGCAGGCCGCTTTAAGAAACAGCTAGTTTGTCCCCGCTGTCAGTGTTGATGACGCCATTTCTCCTGGACTGTGTGTCGCAAAACGATATAACTATGCAGGTGCATTCAGTGGTATGTGTGGATACTGTCTGCAAACTGTTGTGAACAGTGTCACTGTTAAGGAAGTAATAAATCAAAACATCATGCCTGGTGTTAAAGTTTGACTACAAGAAAAGCGAAAGTTTAGTAAGTGATAACCTTTTTTTCTTTCATCATTTTGGTCCCTTCAATCTCACAAACCAACCAACCAACAGTTCATTCTGTGTGGCGGGACCGGGTATCAGCGGGAAAATGTTTCCTAATGGTTTTAAATTATGCGTAAATTGTTGTTGGAAGTCGTTAAGTGTTCCCATTCCTAAATACTGGATGAAACACTCAGCGTAGTTGCGTGCCGTCAGTTATGCTGCCTCAGACACACAGTTTCTAGCTATAATACCATCTTATTTTGTTATAATTTCAACATAATGTTATACCTCTTAATGAGTGATTATGGTAAAGTTTTAAACAGTTAAATTCGATCAATAGCTACATGAGAAATAGAAATTAAAATTTTATTGTTAGGTAGGTAACTTGCTATCGGTAGTCTTTTCCCGGATAGCGTTTTATTATTAGAGATCGTTGGTAAGACCTTGGTACGGATTACAGTGAGAAAACCTAGACCCCTGCTCCGATTCCTCGACTTGTCGTCTTTATGCATAAAAGAGGAGCCATCTCTAGTTAAGAAATGAGTATTGTGAATATTGTTGCATAATGTTTTGTGTATGAGTAACTGTTGCTATTGTTGTTCCCAGTCCGAAGACTCATTTGTTGGGCTGGCCACGGTGGCCGAGCGGTTCTAGGCGCTTCAGTCCAGATCCGCGCGACTGCTACGGTCGCCTCGGACATGGATGTGTGTGATATCCTTAGGTTAGGCCTAAGTTGTTCTAAGTTCTACAGGACTGATGACCTCAGATGTTAAGTCCCATAATGCTCAGAGCCATTTGAAGTCATTTGCTGTAGATCAACACTTTAGTTTATCCTCAGCAGCCCCCAGGGGCTCAGCATTCATTTGCTGGGTACGGGCTTGGCGACCCCGGGGTTCCTGAGCTGGGGACTGGTAAGCGCCACCTGTCCCCCGTCACCGTAAGCTCTGAGTACACTTCAGCGACCACCGTGCGGCGCGGCGGTGGAATGTTGTGTGTCTCAGGGAATGGGGATCTTGGCTTGGCCGCCCGGATCGCGAGGATGGAACAAACCTCTATAAAAAAACCCTCAATCTTCCGGTGTGCTCTGCGCCTATGAGATGCATGGCTGTTGAGGTGGAACAGTGGCAAGCGGGCAACCTCTGGGGCACCTGCCGCACCCCAGTTGTATCAGGCTTACTCAGGCATGCGGGGCTCTGTCTGAGCGGACCTTTAGTTCCCTAGCTGCTCGTGGGATCGAGATGGAACCCTCGAACTTTTCTTTTCCTCCCAGCGGAAAGAGTGGGCCGCTGGTAGGTTCTAACACCCAATCTAACAAGAGGGCTCGTGTAGCCAGTCCTCCTGATTCAGGTACTAGTAACAGAACGCATTCTGCTTCTCAGAATGTGTTTCTCATAATTAAAAGAAAAGATGGGAGTTTTGAAAAAGTTTCGCCATTTTATATACAGAAGGGCTTAGAGGGTATTGCTGGCACGTTAAAGTCTGTAAAGCGCCTGCGCAATGGCACCTTGCTGGTTGAAACATCTAGCTTCCCGCAAGTCCAGAACCTTCAGAAGGCACACTTTCTTGGGGAGTTTGCGATAGAGACTGACTTTCACAACACCTTGAACTACAGCAAGGGTGTTGTGACTTGCAGAGATCTCGTCGACATTCCCCAAGACGAACTGAAGTCTGAATGGTCCCGGGAAGGAATTGTGGACGTGCAACACGTTATGAAACGGGTGGATGGTGCTCTCATAAAAACTGACTCGTTTATTCTTACATTTAACAGCACCAAATTGCCAGAGCATGTGAAGGCAGGTTTCCTACGTCTCAGTGTACGGCCTTATTACCCCAACCCCATGCGGTGTTTTAAATGCCAACACTTTGGCCACACTACTCTCGGCTGTAAAGGGGAAGCCACTTGTGGGAAATGTGGTAAAGCCGCTCATGAGGGAGTTGATTGCTCCTCTCCTCCCAAGTGTGTGAACTGCTCTGGGGCTCACCCTGTGTGGAGTAGGGAATGCAGAGTTTTCCTTGAGGAACGGAAGATCCAGGAACTTAAAACCACTAAACGCATCCCGTATGGTGAGGCAAAGAAAATCTACAAGTCCATGCAGCCGCCCACGTTCGCTGCCTCCTTTTCTTCCGTTCTGAAACAGCCTGTCTTGAAAACCGATGCCGCTACCCAAACGGAGGTTGCTACTGTCAGCACTAGCACCTGCGTTTGTCAGTGTACATGTGCTGCTGCCATTCCTGTGAAGCCTGCTGCTCCCTCCTGGCCTTCTGACCAGGCTGTGGTAGCTGACATCATGGAACTTCCTGCCCCTTCCCGGGTCCAGTCTTGTGTACTGCCTAGTGCTGGTACACCCCCTACTGCTTCTGAGGTTTTGGCTCCAATGCCACCTCAGGCCAGAAAATCGAAGCCAAAGACAAAGGTGAAGACTCGCTCACTAAAGGAGACTGAAGTTCTACAGTCTGCTGATGTGGATGTCATTCTCTCTGACGTCTCTCTCGACTCCACTTCTGAGGCGATGGAGGTAGATGTCAGACTGGGGCAATCGTCTCGCCCCAAAACTGAGCCTCCACCTGTTGTGGGCTCTCCTCCCCGACAGAAAGTGCGACTGAAGGTACTCCCGCCCTGATAGATGGCTCCCATTATTCAGTGGAACATGAATGGATTCCGGACACATGTGGAGGAACTGCACCTCCTAGCACAGCAACGCCCCCTGTGCTTGTGTTTACAGGAAACTCATCTCAAACAATCTGATGCTCCTGTACTCAGGGGCTATAGGTTGTATCGCAAAGATGACCTGACTGGAGACAGGGCCAAAGGCGGAGTCGCCGTGTTTGTCGATCATGACCACCACTCCTCTGCTCTCCCCCTGGATACTGACCTGCAAGCAGTTGCAGTTGCAATTTATTCCGGTCGGAGGCTTACCGTTTGCTCCCTTTATTTACCCCCTCTGGATGCAGTGAACTTAGAGGCTCTCACAAACCTTATCGACCAACTCCCCCGCCCATTTCTCCTCCTGGGAGACTTCAATGCCCATCATGTCCTGTGGGGCTCCCCTTCTCTTTGCGCTCGAGGTCGAATTTTGGAGGGCCTCCTAACATCTCAAGTGTTGTGCATCCTCAACACAGGTACTCCGACTCATTTCTCTAGTGCTACAGGGTCATTCTCAGCCATTGACCTATCTTTCTGCTCTCCAACCCTCACTGACTCCGTTCTCTGGGAGGTCATTGACGACCTACATTCCAGCGATCACTTCCCTATCCGCATTCATCTCCTGGATGGTGTATTGCTGGAGCAGCGGCCACCATCGTGGATGATTGGCAGGGCTAACTGGCCACTGTTCACTCGGTTGGCTGTCTTTGACTGCCACACCAGCGTACAGGAATGGGTGGATCACATCACGCTTGTGATCCACCATGCTGCTGACCTGTCCATACCACAGTCTTCTGGCACTCTTAAGCGGCGCCTTGTGCCTTGGTGGACAGAAGGGTGCCGTTCAGCCATCCGTGACAGGCGTGCGGCTCTTCGCCGATTTAAATGCCGCCCAACAACGGTCAATCTTACCGCCTTTCGTATCGCGAGAGCCAGGGCACGCCGTGTCATTAAAGAGAGCAAGAAAAGGTCATGGCAGGAGTTTCTGGACTCCATCAACCGTTCCACTTGTTCCACAAAGGTGTGGGAAGCCATCCGGAGGATTTCCGGTAAACGCAGCCGTTTACCAATAGCTGCAGTCCTGAACCAGGGATGCCTCCAAACGACACCCAGCGCCATAGCTCAGTCGCTGGCAGAGCATTTTGCACAAAGTACTGCCACTGCAACCCAGGATCCAGCGTTTCGTCGCTATCGTGCGACTATCGAAAGAGCGAATTTGAACTTTCGGTCGAACGGTTCTGAGGCCTACAACTCCCCTTTCTCCATGTGGGAACTTGAGTCGGCTTTTACTGAGACTTCTGACACTGCATCAGGTTACGACCGCATCCGGTACTCCATGCTTAGACATCTTCCAGCGGCGTCAAAGGAAATCCTCCTTGAATGTTTTAATCTCATATGGCACACGGGAGTGTTCCCAACCTCGTGGAGGGAGGCAATCCTCATCCCTCTCCTCAAACCAGGAAAGGACCGCACATGTCCCAGTAGTTATCGTAGTATCGCCTTGACCAGCTGTGTCGGAAAGACCCTGGAACGGATGGTTAACCGTCGTCTGGTCTGGCTGCTAGAGACCAGACAGCTCCTTAGCCGCTTTCAGTGTGGATTCCGAAAATTTCGATCCACAGTCGACAACCTGACCCTCCTCGAGGCGGCTATTCAGCAGGCTTTCCTCCGTCAGCATCTGTATCGGTATCTTCTTGATATCAGTAAGGCTTATGCTACTACTTGGAGACACCGTATTCTTGCACAACTGCATCAATGGGGCTTTCGTGGCAGCCTCCCTATTTTCATTCGGTCTTTCCTGTCTCAGCGGTTTTTTCGGACCCGCGTTGGTAACACACTGTCTGATCGCTTTGAGCAAGAGAACGGTGTCCCCCAGGGCAGTGTTTTAAGCGTTACCCTCTTTGCCATAGCAATCAACAGTATAACGTCTACAGTGCGGTGTCCAGTACAGTGCTCCTTGTTTGTGGACGACTTTGCTGTTTTCTGTTCCTCCTCTAGTGTTGCATCCGCGAGCCGTCAATTGCAACTAACGTTGCGGCGGTTAGAGGAGTGGGCTGCAAAGACGGGTTTTAGGTTTTCTGCCGATAAGTGTGTTTGTGTTCATTTTAATCGTTCTCGTCGTCTTTTTACGTTGCCTGCCTTGCATATGGGGGATACTGTCCTACAGTTTGGAGACACAGTGCGGTTTCTAGGCCTAATTTTTTACTCCAGGTTGTCATGGTTGCCACACCTGCGTGACTTGAAAGCCAGAACGCTGAAGGCACTGAACATCCTCAAGTGCCTCAGCCACAGGTCTTGGGGAGCGGACAGGGCGCGTCTCCTTCAGTTTTATCGAGCTTTCGTGCGCTCACGGCTGGACTATGGGTGCACAGTATATGGGTCAGCGAGGCCGTCTTATTTGTGGATCCTTGACGCTGTTCACCATGCTGGGATTCGACTGGCTACGGGTGCTTATCGGACCAGTCCCGTACCCAGCCTCTGTGCTGAGGCTGGCGAACCGCCACTTACCATCCGGCGGCAGCTCCTGCTGGTGCGCCAAGCTTGTAAGTTTGTTGCAGCTCCCAGCTCGCCTCCTCACCATCTTGTTGCCCATCCACCTCTGGATCGCCTTTTTTCCCGCCGTCCCCGGGCTACGTTGCCGTTTGGGATCAGAGTGCACCGTGTGCTTGAGTCCCTCGGTGTGGAGTCTGTACAACCCCAAATCCTGGGTTTTAACCGCCTGCCACCCTGGTTACTGAAGAGGCCACGTGTGATTTTAGATTTATTGCAGTACAAGAGAGATTGCACTCCTGCCACCGTTTTTAATGCAGCATTTTCTGCTATTTTATCTGAGCACCACGACTATGTAGCTGTTTTTACGGATGGGTCGAAACAAGGGGATTCCGTGGGTTGCTCAGTTGTTTTTCCGGATCGTGTCCTCAAGGTCCGCCTGCCTCAGACTTTTACTGTCTTTGATGCAGAATTGTCTGGGATCTTGCGGGCACTGGAGCCGATGAGACTTTCTTCCTCTCTTAAATTTCTTGTCTGTTCCGATTCACTCAGTGCCCTTCAATCCTTGCACCGTTTGTATCCGGCGGATAAAGTAGTCCAGACCATCCAGGATGCCCTCCTCCGCCTACAGCGACTAGGGAAGGTTGTAGCTTTCTGCTGGGTTCCGGGGCATGTCGGCATTGCTGGGAATGAATGGGCAGATCTCGCAGCCAAGGAGGCGTGTCTTGATCCACACGTATCTCAGTGTGCTATCCCGTTGCACGCACTCACCTCGCTGTTGAGCTCCAGAGTCTTGTGTCGGTGGGAGGATGAGTGGCTGGAAGTGACTGACAATAAGCTCCGTCTAGTCAAGCCCACAACGCGTGTGTGGTGTACTTCCTTTCAGCCCCATCGTCGACGGGATGAGGTTCTCCTCACTCGGCTTCGAATAGGCCACAGCCCTATGACGCATGGCTTCCTGCTCCGGCGAGAAGACCCTCCATTGTGTGGTGCTTGCGGCGTCCAGGTCACTGTGAGCCACATTTTACTGGATTGTGTTTTATTTTCTGACCAGCGGGCCTCGGCTGATTTGCCAGCGGACCTGCCAACTCTTTTAGGCAACACTCGGACGAATGTGGTTAAAGTTTTAAAGTTCTGTGCCATGTCGAATGTTTTTACAAAGATTTTAGGGAGGGGTTTTTAACTTGTTTCCTGTGTGACAAGCTCGCCCATATTTTATGTAAGTGGCCAGATAATGACGATTTCCTGTGTCATTCTTGTCGCTATGTTATCCCTTACCTTAGGTTTTACCTTCTCAGGTCGTATTTTCCCTCTTTTCCTGCTTTGAGTGTGGTTTTCAGTTTTATTAGGTCTCTCCACATTCGTTCCTTTTACTGTGTGTCAGGGCGCTGATGACCTCGATGTTGAGCGCCCATAAACCCCAACACACACACACACTTATCCTCAGCAAGCCGCTTCACCTGTACATAACTAAACCATCCTGCATCTATGTGACACTCCTTATTGTATTCGAGTGTTATCTCCATCTACAATTGTATCCACTTTCCTATATCACCAAACTGACATTGGTGCATTGGTGCATTACCAACCACCCCTCTGCGGGTTCAGTTGTAAAAATAGGCCCACAGTATTCCTGCCTTTCGTAAGAGGCGACTAAATGAAGTCTCAAACATTTCGGTCTTATGTGATGGTTCCCTCTCGGGTTTGACCTCCATCTTTCTAAATTCTTCCGAATAGGGAGCCAATTGGGGAAGGGCGCCGTACATGGTGCACTGTATCTGTCGTGCATTGAGACTTTTAGCCGGCTTTCCGTGGTCGAAAAGCTGCCCCGCTCGTTTTTCATCTCTTGGGGGAGCATCCGTTCGTGGGTGCGATTACAACTATGCATCGTGCAGTGTTGCTTTTTGTTGAGACGATGACCTTGGACATTTTAACACCTAATATCCAGCACGGTAGCCAGTTCATTGTGGTGGGGCCTCCATGTAGCCTGTTGGTTGTAGTCCGCTGACAAAACAGGGATCACTCTACAGATGCCTGCATGGTTAACTCCCCACGTATTCCAAGGAGTAGTTGCCTATCCTCCTAGTGTATGGGGACTCCCAGCAATGGCCATCCTTTTAGGTGGCCCTAGCTGAGGCTGGGTGGTGCCCGTGGGGAGGGCCCTTGGTCGGAGTAGGTGGCATCAGGGAGGATGACCCGCAATGAAGCGTGGTACATCATCTCTCGCTGGTGGCCAGCCGCCAGCAGTCTCTAAGCGTTCTTGGGCTCAATTTATTGCTCAGAAGTACGATCCGAAAACGGTCCCCTCCCTGGCCACACCGTGGGAGGAGCGTAAGTCTCAGGATGACAGTAAAAGTTATTCGCCCCGATTCTTAGTTTGTACGAGAGATGCTGGGGAGTCTTTTCTATCAACAAAGCCCTAGTTCATTATCGAACATTTAGAGGAAAAATTTGGGGAGGTGGAGGGCTTGTCCAAAATGCGCTCTGGGTCAGTTTCTATAAAAACGGCATCCTCTGCCCAGTCACGCAGGTTACTTGCTTGTGATAAGTTGGGGGATGTTGCCATTACGTTCACACCACATAAGAGGTTAAATATGGTCCAGGTGGTTTTTTACCATTGGAACCTTCTTTTGCAGTATGAGGACGAGCTGCGTGAAAATTTAGAGCACCAAGGTGTAAATTTAGTCTGGCGTGTTCATTGTGGTCCGAAGGATAATCAGATTGCTACCGGTGCCTTCATCTTGGCCTTCGAGGGTGATACATTACCAGAGAAGGTCAAGGTGATGGTCTACCGATGTGATGTCAATCCCTATCTCCCTCCCCCAATGCGGTGCTTTATGTGCTGGACGGTCGGCCAAATGTCTTCCCACTGCGCTTCCAGCCTCACATGTCGAGATTGCGGACACCCATCACATCCCAATACATGTGCCCGGCCTCCCATCTGTGTCAACTGCGGGGAGCATCATTCACCTTGCTCGCCAGACTGCAGAATCCTCCAGAAAGAGCGCAAATCATGGAATATAAGATCCTTGACCGACTGACCTATACTGAGGCCTAAAGGAAATATGAACGACTACATCGTGTGAGAATGAGACCTTCCTACACCACAGCTACAACAACTGTGCTAGCCCCATCAGTTTCGAAAATTCCAGCCGGATCGACAAGCTGTACAACTCCTGCTGCCTCCTAGATCATGGGTGGCTCTACCCACTCGGTAGCTCCCGCGCCACCTACCTCAGGAGCAACACACTCCCACCCATCGGGGACGGCCATCCCCACTTCTCAGCCGGAGAAGCGTCCAACATCTGCTATTCTCGCTCGTAAGGGCTTCCATGGGTCCCTCCCTTCCCATGATTCCACGAGTGGGAAATATGACGCCAGACATGGCATAAGTTTCCACCAGCAGCTGGTCATAGGGCTTCGCGATCCTCCTCCGGCCTGGAGACTGAATCGGTGAATCTCTACCAGACGGTGAAACCCAAGCTTCAGTGAGAGAAGTCGTAGAGAAAGACCTCTAAGGCTAAAGAATTGGCGGTGGCACCGACCCCACCGCACCCTTCGAGCTCTGCGTCTGAGGATGAGGTCGAGATCCTGGCGTCCGCTGAGGACCTTGATCTCGCTGGACCCTCAGACGCCATGGATAGCACTTGCACAGGTGGTCAATTGGTGGCAGCAGGTTACACAGTGGCGTAATCTGCATCCCCAGTCCCTTCCCGCCTTTCTCAGCCATGGACAATGTCACCCTCTAGTGGAACTGCGGTGGTTTCTTCCACCATCTTGCTGAGCTCCAACAACTTCTCAGCCTTCATTCTTCTGCATTTCTCTTCAAGAAACTTGGTTTTCCTGCAATGCGAACCACCGCCCTCAGTGGCTATCGGGGTTGTTATAAGAACCGGGCAACTTATGAAAGGGGGTCTGGTGGCGTCTCCATATATGTCTTTAACTCTCGTCATAGCGAGTCTGTCCCTCTACAAACGCCTTTAGAGGCTGTCGCTGTTTGGGTGTGTGTGGACGCCACAGGTTGTTACTGTCTGCAGTCTCTATCTTCCACCGGATGATGATGTCCCGCAGCATGTCCTGGCGGCGCTAATAGCCCAATTGCTGTGACCTTTCCTGTTACTGGGCAACTTCAAACACTCAAAACGATCTGTGGCGTGGGTCAGTGGCAACAGGTCGAGGCGCCACCATGGAGAATGTATTGCCAGAGCTAGACCTTTCGATTTTAAATGATGGTGCCTTCACACATTTCAGTGTGGCGCATGGCACTACTCCGCCATTGACCTTTCGATCTACAGCCCTTGCCTCTTATCATATTTGCAATGGAGTGTGCATGACGACCAGTGTGGTAGTGACCTCCTTCCGATCTTTCACTGCTACGGTGTCAGTATCCCAGGCGCCCTTGTAGGTGTGCTGTGAATAGGGCTGACTGGGACTTGTTCTGCTCCACTGCCGCTATTGAACCTGTTTCTCATGAAGCCATTGATGCAGTGGTTCACTCAGTCAACACCGGCATTGTTACTGCCGCACAGGTTCCAGGATTCGATTCCTGGCGGGGTCAGGGATTTCTCTGCCTCGTGTTGACTGGGTGTTGTGTGATGTCCTTAGGTTAGTTAGGTTTAAGTAGTTCTAAGTTCTAGGGGACTGATGACCACAGATGTTAAGTCCCATAGTGCTCAGAGCCATGTGAACCATTTTTTGAACTGCCACACAAAGAGCCATTCTCAGTTCTTCTGGGTCCTCTCGGCAGAGGACTGTGCCTCGGTGGTCGCCAGCGATCGCTGAGGCGATTAAAGATCGCAGGCGGGCGCTCCAGGGTCACAAGCGGCATCCCTAAATAAAAAACCTCGTCGCCTTTAAACGGCTCGTGCGCGGGCCGCCGCATCATTCGCCAACACAAGCAGGTGTGCAGGGAATGGTATGTGTCCACCAATGGCCGCCATGTCTCTCCATCACAGGTCTGGGCAAAGATTAGACGCCTCTATGGCTATCGGACCCCTGGCAGCGTTCATGTGCTCTCACTGAATATAGCAGTTTGTACTGATCCCGACATTACTCGTTTTGCCAACCGCTTATCCGACCATTTTGCTCTCAGTTCCGCATCTGTGAATTACCCACTGGCTTTCCGCTCCATTAAAGGGCAGTAGGAACGACGCAGCCTTTCATTTCACATGCGCTATCATGAATCCTACAATGTCCCATTCGCTGAGTGGGAATTCCACAGTTCCCCAGTTGCTTGCCCTGATACAGCTCCCGGGCCAGATCGAATCCACTGTCAGATGCTGAAACACTTCTCAGTGGACTGCCAGCGATGCCTCCTCGACCTTTACAACCGTATTTGGATCGAGGATTACTTCCTGTCGCAATGGCGGGAAAGTATTGTTATCCCCGTTTTGAAACCTTGCAAGAACCCATTGGAGGTGGACAGCTACTGCCCCATTAGCCTCACCAACGTTCTGTGCAAGTTGCTTGAACGCATGGTGAGCCGGCGGTTGAGTTGGGTACTCGAGTCTTGGGGCCTTCTAGCACCGTCTCAGGGTGGGTTCCGTAAAGGCCGCTCTGCCGCCGACAATCTGGTGAGCCTGGAGTCAGCCATCCGTACAGCCTTGGCCCGCTGTCAGCACCTCAGTGCTGTCTTTTTCGGCATATGGAAGGTGTACGATACGACATGGCGCCATCACATCCTCTCTACGCTTCATGGCTGGTGTTTTCGGGGACCACTGCCGATTTACATCCGAAATTTTCTGTCTCAACGAACCTTCCACTTGCAAACGCGGCCTCCCATAGTTCCTCCCGAATTCAGGTGAACGGGGTGCCACAGGGATCTGTTTTAAGTGGCTTGCCGGCGAACGTCTGGCTGTGGTGGAGACACATCGATTTTTGAGTGTGGTTTTTGATGCCCAGTTGACTTGGCTCCCACGAATTCGGCAGCTTAAGCAGAGGTGTTGGCGGCATCTAAATGCTCTGTGATGCTTCAGCCACACCAGCTGTGGCGCCGACAGCTCTACCCTCTTACGGCTCTACCAGGCATTAATCCAGTCCAGTCTGGAAAATGGGAGCCTGGCTTATGGTTCAGCATCCCCATCTGCATTGCGGGTGCTTTACCCAATTCTTCACTGTGGGAATCCGACTTGCCATTGGTGCTTTCTGGACCAGCCCTGTGGGCAGCATACTTGTGGTGGCAGGTGTCCCTCCACTCCGGTTACAGCGCCAACGTTTACTGGCCGCTTATGCAACGCATGTTTGTACCTTGCCTGAGCATCCTAACTATCGTCATCTGTTCCCACAACCGGTCGTCCATCTCCCACAACGTCGGTCTCGGTCGGGCTGTACGATCGCGGTCCACATACGATCCCCCTGTGGGTTCGGGGGTTAGAATCGGCCCGCGGTATTCCTGCCTGTCGTAAGAGGCGACTAAAAGGAGCCTCAAACGTTTCGGCCTTATGTGATGGTCCCCTGTCGGGTTTGACTTCCATATCTCAAAATTTTTCCGAAGAGCGAGCCGATTGGGGAAGGGCGCCTTACTTGGTGCATTGTGTCCATGTTGTGTTGAGAACTTTCGCCATCTTATTCGTCGTTGCATTGCAGTCCTGCCCGCTCTCCATCGCTTGGGCATGGATGCGCTCCTGCGTGCTCTTTCTGCCAAGCACTGTGCAGGGCCATTTTCTGCACTGGCGACGCCCATGGACCACATGTCACCTGTCACCTAACATCCAGCACGGTAGCCAGTCCGTTGTGGTGGGGCCGCCATGTACCCTCTTGGTTGTAGCCCCCTGACAACACAGGGATCGCTCTACTGATGCCTGCGCCGTTCACTCCCCACGTATGCCAAGGAGTAGATGCCCATCTCCCTGGGGCATCAGGACTCCCGGCAGTGGCCATCCTGCCAGGTGGCTATTGCTGTGGCTGGGTGGCGCCCGTGGGGAGGGCCCTTGGTCGGAGTAGGTGGCATCAGGGCGGATGACCCGCAATGAAGCGTGGTACATCATCTATCGCTGGTGGGCCTCCACCAGCAGTCTCTAAGCCATCGAGGTCTAACCTCAACGGGAAGACATTTGATCAGAGATCGCTTCCCTCCCTAGCTACTCCATGGGAGGAACGTCTTGCTAAAGAAGGCAGTGGCGAATATTCACCCCGGTACCTTGTGTGTACGCGGGTTGATGGAGAGTCGTTCGTGTCGACCAAGCCCCAGTTTTTTGTGGAGCATTTAGGGGACAAGTTCGGGGAGGTGGAGGACTTGTCCAAGATGCGCTCTGGCTCTGTGCTCTTAAAAACGGCATCCTCTGCCCAGTCACGGAGGTTGCTCAATTGTGACAAGTTGGGGGATGTTTCCGTTACCATCACGCCACATAAGAGTCTCAACATGGTCCAGGGTATTATATTCCACAGGGATCTTCTTCTGCAGTCCGACGATGAATTACGCACCAACCTCGAACGACGAGGTGTTCACTTCGTCCGGCGCGTCCATCGGGGTCCGAGGGATAATCAGGTAGCCACCGGTGCCTTCATCTTGGCCTTTGAGGGTGATGTCTTACCCGAAAAGGTTAAGGTGATGGTTTACCGTTGTGATGTGAAACCATATATCCCTCCTCCGATGCGGTGTTTTAAATGCTGGAAGTTCGGGCACATGTCATCTCGCTGTACTTCCAGCATCACGTGTCGGGATTTCGGACGTCCTTCGCATCCTGATACTCCATGTGCTCCGCCTCCCATCTGTGTTAACCGTGGAGAACACCATTCCCCCTGCTCAGCGGACTGTCGGATCTTCCAGAAGGAAAGGAAGATAATGGAATATAAGACCCTGGACCGCCTGACCTACACCGAGGCAAGGCGGAAATATGAGCGGCTACAACCTGTGCCCATGACACCCACCTATGCCGCTGCTGCAACAGCGGTCCGATCCTCTCCCGTGTCGTCATGTACTGTTGCCTCTCAGCTATGTCAACATGACCCGGCCCCCTTGGTTGTGGGGGGCACTTCGCCCTCTGTTGCTCCATCTACTCCAGGAGCGACACCACCCCAACCATCAGGGACATTCGGCCCCCCTTCCCAGCCGGAGAAGCGTAGGGCTTCTTCGGCTACTCTAGCCAGGAAGGGGTCCCTTGGGGCCCTCCCTTCCCAGGCTTTGCCCGGTGTCAAAGTGGATACCCGCAAAGTTTTGAAGCAACAACCGGTCGCTGGTCATAGGGCTTCACGGTCGTCGTCCGTCCCTGAGACTGACCCAATGGGGCCCTCCCAGCCAGACCCTCCCAAGGCACAGCGTGCGAAGCAGTTGAAGAAAAAGGCTCCCAAGCATCCTGACATTGCGGTGGCACCTGTCCCACCGCAACCTTCAAACTCTGCGTCTGAGGACAGGGTGGAGATCCTGGCGTCCGCTGAGGACCTCGATCTCGCGGGGCCCTCCGACGCCATGGAAAGCACTGGCACAGGTGCTGACTTGGAGGCAGCAGGTGACCCAGCGGCGTAATCTGCCTTCCCCGTCTCGTCACGCCTTTCCCAGCAATGGCCAATACCATCCTCCAGTGGAACTGCGGTGGTTTCTTCCACCATTTAGCTGAGCTCCGCCAACTTATCAGCCTTCGCCCTTTCTTATGCATTGCTCTCCAGGAAACTTGGTTTCCAGCGATGCGAACGCCCGCCCTCCGTGGCTATCGGGGTTATTATAAGAACCGAGCAGCTTATGAAAGGGTGTCTGGTGGCGTCTGCATATATGTCCTTCACACTATGCACAGCGAGTCTGTCCCTCTCCAGACGCCTTTAGAGGCTGTCGCTGTACGCGTGTGGACGCCACAGGTTGTTACCGTCTGCAGTCTTTACCTTCCGCCGGATGGTGATGTCTCGCAGCATGTCCTGGCTGCATTGGTCGCCCAATTGCCGAGACCTTTCTTGCTATTGGGCGACTTCAACGCCCATAACCCTCTGTGGGGTGGGTCAGTGGCCACAGGTCGAGGCGCCATCGTTGAGCATTTATTGTGACAGCTCGATCTCTCGCTGTTAAATGATGGTGCCTTCACACACTTCAGTGTGGCGCATGGCACCTACTCCGCCATTGACCTTTCCATCTGTAGCCATAGTCTCTTACCGTCTGTCCAATGGAGTGTGCATGACGACCTGTATGGTAGTGACCACTTTCCACTCTTTTTGTCACTACCACAGCGTCACTCTTCTGGGCGCCCTAGCAGATGGGCTGTAAATAAGGCTGACTGGGATTTGTTCTCCTCCACTGCCGCTTTTGAGCCTCTCTCTACTGATGACATTGATGCGGTGGTTCAATCGGTCACCACCGGCATCGTTACTGCCGCCGCATCTGCCATTCCCCGCTCTTCTGGGTCCCCTCGGCGGAAGGCTGTGCCTTGGTGGTCGCCTGAGATCGCTGAAGCGATTAAAGAACGCCGGCGGGCGCTCCAGCGTCACAAGCGACATCCCTCCTTAGCCCACCTTATCGCCTTCAAATGGCTGTGTGCGCGGGCCCGCCTCCTCATCCGCCAAGGCAAGAAGGAGTGCTGGGAGCGGTATGTGTCAACCATTGGCCTCCATGTCACTCCCTCGCAGGTCTGGGCCAAGGATCGACGCGTCTACGGCTATCGGACCCCTGCCAGCGTCCCTGCGCTCTCACTGAATGGAGCCGTTTGTACTGACTCCGACGTCATTGCAAATCGCTTAGCCGAGCATTTTGCTATGAGATCCGCTTCTGCGAATTACTCCCAGGCCTTCCGCTCCATTAAAGAGCGGCTGGAACGTCGGAGCCTTTCGTTTCGCACCAACCACCCGGAATCTTTCAATGCTCCTTTCAGTGAGTGGGAATTTCGCAGTGCCCTAGCTGATTGCCCTGATACCGCTCCTGGGCCAGATGGCATCCACTGTCAGATGCTGAAACACCTTTCAGTGGACTGCCAGCGGCGCCTTCTCGATCTTTACAACCGTCTTTGGGTCGAGGGGGAGTTTCCGTCGCAATGGCGGGAAGGCATTGTCATCCCCGTTTTGAAACCTGGAAAGACCCCTCTGGAGGTGGACAGCTACCGTCCCATTAGCCTCACCAACGTTCTTTGTAAGTTGCTTGAACGGATGGTGAGCCGGCGCTTGCATTGGGTACTGGAGTCTCGGGGCCTTCTGGCTCCGTCTCAGAGTGGGTTCCGTAAAGGCCGCTCCACCACCGACAATCTGGTGAGCCTGGAGTCGGCCATCTGTACTGCTTTTTCCCGCCGTCAGCACCTGGTCGCTGTCTTTTTCGACATGCGGAAGGCGTACGATAGGACATGGCGTCATCACATTCTTTCTACGCTTCATGAATGCGGTCTTCGGGGTCCTCTGCCGATTTTTATCCGCAATTTTCTGTCGTGTCGTACCTTCCGCGTGCAAGTCGCGGCCTCGTATAGTTCCTGCCACGTCCAGGAGAACGGTGTGCCACAGGGCTCTGTTTTAAGTGTCTGTCTGTTTATAATAGCCATTAACGGGCTTGCTGCGGCCGTGGGAAATTCTGTCTCCACTTCCCTGTATGCTGACGACTTGTGCCTTTCCTACAGCTCTACTGGCATTGCAGCTGTTGAACGTCAGCTACAGGGCGCTGTCCGTAAGGCGCAGTCTTGGGCTGTAGCGCATGGGTCTCAGTTTTCGGCAGCCAAGACCCGCGTTCTGCATTTCTGCCGGCGCCGAACAGTCCATCCTGAGCCGCGGCTTTATCTCTTTCCGACGAACTCCTTGCTGTGGTGGAGACCCACAGGTTTTTGGGGGTGGTTTTCGATGCCCGGTTGACTTGGCTGCCTCATATCCGGCAGCTTAAACAGACGTGTTGGCGGCATCTAAACGCTCTGAGATGCTTGAGCCACACCCGCTGGGGCGCCGACCGCTCTACCCTGTTGCGGCTCTACCAGGCGTTAATCCAGACCCGTCTGGATTATGGGAGCCTGGCTTATGGCTCAGCATCCCCTTCAGCGTTACGGGTGCTGGACCCAATTCTCCACAGTGGGATACGCCTTGCCACTGGTGCTTTCCGCACCAGCCCTGTGGACAGCGTACTAGTGGAGGCAGGTGTACCTCCACTGCGGGTACGACGCCAAAAATTACTGGCTGCTTATGCTGCCCATGTTGTTAGTTTGCCCGGGCATCCAAATTACCGTGTCCTGTTCCCGCAGTCGGTCGTCCATCTGCCGGACCGTCGGCCCCGGTCGGGTTGTCCGATAGCCATACGCGTCAAGGAGCTTCTCTCCGGGCTTGGGCTTGTCCCTGTTCCACCTCCTTTCTGGGCACCTCTGCGTACACCACCGTGGTGCGTTCCTCGCCCTTGCCTTCGGCTAGACTTGGCACAGGGCTCGAAGGACTCAGTCCCTCCAGAGGCCTTCCGCCGCCGCTTTTATTCCATCCTGGCCGTGTATCAGGGCTCTGGCACTGTTTACACCGACGTCTCGATGGTTGCTGGTCGAGTCGTTTAGGCGCTCACTCTAGGGGACCATTCCGAACAACGTTCCTTGCCGGCTGGCTGCAGCCTTAACACTGCTGAGCTGGTCGCCATCTTTCGAGCCCTAGAGTTTATCCGCTCCTGCTCAGGTGAGTCCTTCGTTATCTGTAGCGATTCCCTGAGCAGTTTACGAGCACTTGACCAGTGTTTTCCTCGTTCCCGTCTGGTGATGGCTATCCATGAGTCCCTGCATACTCTTGCGCGTTGCGGCCGCTCTGAGGTCTTCGTGTGGACCCCAGGCCATGTTGGGATCTCCCTCAACGAGAATGTTGACCGGCTGGCGAAAGAGGCGACTAGTGCACCATCTCTGGACGTTGGCCTCCCAGAGACAGATTTGCGAGCGTTCCTACGCCGCAAAATTCTGGACCTTTGGGACACTGAATGGCGCGCCCTGCCTTCACGCAACAAACTTCGGGCCATCAAGGGAGCTACCGGTGTGTGGCGCTCCTCCTTGCGGGTCTCTCGCAAGGAGTCTGTTGTCCTCTGCCGGCTGCGCATTGGGCACACTCGGCTTACGCACGGCCACTTATTGCGCCGTGAGGACGCGCCTCTATGTCGCTGCGGCTCCGTTTTATCCGTGGTTCATGTTTTATTGGAGTGTCCGTTTTTAGCTGCGCTCAGGCAGTCGTTCGCACTGCCTGACTCGTTCCCTGCCCTTTTAACAGATGACCCGGCTATGGCTGACTTAGTTTTACGTTTTATTCGGGCAGGGGGTTTTTATTCTTTAATCTGAGTGTTTCTGTTTTTATCTTATTGTTTTGTATTGATTCTGGCCTTTGGCCTCCGATTTTAAACTGATATTTTAATGTGTTTCAAGTGGTTGGCTTTTCCTTTTTTATTTCTCTGGTCGG
The DNA here is from genome assembly GCF_021461395.2 of Schistocerca americana. Lineage (NCBI taxonomy): Eukaryota > Metazoa > Arthropoda > Insecta > Orthoptera > Acrididae > Schistocerca > Schistocerca americana. The sequence goes on along the minus strand of NC_060119.1, from coordinate 154,998,383 downwards.
CCAACCACCGTCACACTCTGTGTGCTTTTAGTTCGTTTTGTCTGGTCTTTGTCTCAGTTTCTCTTGTTCAGTGTCGTCTGTGCTCTATTCTGTTACTCGTTTTTCATTCTCTGTGGGTGTTTTTTAGTACTTGGACAAAGGGACCGATGACCGTAGCAGTCTGGTCCCTTTAATCCCCCAAACCAACCAACCTCCACATCCGAGAACTTCTCTACGGGCTTAGGGTTTTCCCTCTTCCACCTCCTCTCCGGGCCCATCTGCATACACCCCCGTGGTGTGTGCCCAGCCCTTGCCTTCGGCTCGAATTGGCTCAGTGCCCGAAGGATTCTGTCCCTCCAGAGGCATTCCGCCGCGGCTTTTATTCCATCCTAGCCACGTATCCGGACTGTGGCGTGTTTTATACTGACGGTTCTATGGTTGCTGGTTGTGTCGGTTATGCTCTATGGGACCATTGCGAACAACGATCCTTGCTAGCTCTCTGCAGCGTTATCACTGGAGAGCTGGTCTCCATGTTTCGTGCCCTAGAGTATATCCGCTCCTGCTCAGGTGAGTCATTCGTTATCTGTAGCGACTCCCTGAGCAGTTTACAAGCTATCGACCAGTTTTTCCCTCGTACTCATCTGGTGATGACTATCCACGAGTCCCTCCACGCTCTTTCCCGTTGCGGCCGCTCTGTTGTATTTGCGAGGACCCCAGGCCATGTTGGGATACCCGGCAATGAACATGTAGACCGCCTGGCGAAAGAGGCCACCTGTAAGCTATCTGTGGATATTGTCCTTCCAGAGACTGATTCGCTGGAAATCTTACGCCGCACAATTTTCGAACTATGGGACACTGAATGGCGCAACCTGACCACACCAAACAAACTCTGTCGTATCAAGGAGATGACGGATGTGTGGCGGTCGTCCATGCGAGCCATTCGCAGGGACTCAGTAATCCTTTGTCAGCTCTACATTGGCCACACCCACTTGACACACAGCCATTTACTGCGCCATGCGGACCCGCCTCTATGTCGCTGTGGGTCGTCTTTACGGTGGTCCACATTTTGTTGGCCTGTCCACTTTTATCTGTGCTCAGGCAGACGTTTGCACTGCCTCATACGCTCCCTGCACTTTTAACTGATGACTCTGCAATGATGGGATTACTTTTGTGTTTTATTCGGCCTGGGGCTTTTATCACATGATCTAAGTGTTTGTCTTTATTTTGTCTTGAGTGTGGCCTTTGGCCTACGGTTTTAGTTTTTAATGTGTTCCTGGTAGTTGCCTTTCCCTTTTTTGCCTCTGTGGTCGGCCAACTACTGTCACACTCTGTGTGGTTTAATTCGTTTTGTCTGTTCTTTGTCTGAGTCTGTGTCGTCTGTTGTCTCCATTATTCGGTTTTACCATGTGTGGGTGTTTTTAAGTTTAGGAACAAGGGACCAATGACCATAGCAGTCTGGTCCCTTTAATCCCACAAACGAAGCAACTATTACGAACCTAATCCTCCTCTTAGTCTAGTTGAGTAATAAATTTACTTTTTCCCGTTTTAGATTCAGTATCTCCTCATTAATTCTTCGGCCTGCCAATCCAAAACATAGTATTTTTCTGTAGACTTGTATTTCGGAAGCTTCACTACTTTTCTCGCCTGAAATGTATATTATCCATATTTCACTTCTGTAAAAGGCTGTACTAAAGACAAATACCTAAAAAAAGGATTACTTACGTTTAAATTTATATTCAGTGTTAACAGTTATCCCATTTTCAGGAACGCTGTACTTAGCATTGTCAATGTCCATTTTATACAGGGTGTTTCAAAAATGACCGGTATATTTGAAACGGCAATAAAAACTAAACGAGCAGCGATAGAAATACACCGTTTGTTGCAATATGCTTGGGACAACAATACATTTTCAGGCGGACAAACTTTCGAAATTACAGTAGTTACAATTTTCAACACCCCCCTGCGGGTTCGGGGGTTAGAATAGGCCCGCGGTATTCCTGCCTGTCGTAAGAGGCGACTAAAAGGAGTCTCAAACGTTTCGGCCTTATGTGATGGTCCCCTCTCGGGTTTGACCTCCATCTATCTAAATTATTCCGAAGAGCGAGCCAATTGGGGAAGGGCACCTTACATGGTGCACTGTATCCTTCGTGCAATTAGACCTATAGCCGTCTTTCTCGTCGTTGCAATGGTGTCCCGCTCGTTTTCGATCTCTTGGGCGATTACCACGCTGCACTCTGCAGTGTTTCTTTTAACTGTGACGACGACGTTGGCCATTTTTGCACCTAAGATCCAGCACGGTAGCCAGTCCGTTGTGGTGGGGTCGCCATGTACCCTCTTGGTTGTAGCCCCCTGACAACACAGGGATCGCTCTACTGATGCCTGCGCCGTTCACTCCCCACGTATGCCAAGGAGTAGATGCCCATCTCCCTGGGGCATCAGGACTCCCGGCAATGGCCATCCTGCCAGGTGGCCTTTGCTGTGTTTGGGTGGCGCCCGTGGGGAGGGCCCTTGGTCGGAGTAGGTGGCATCAGGGCGGATGACCCGCAATGAAGCGTGGTACATCATCTGTCGCTGGCGGCCAGCCGTCAGCAGTCTCTAAGCGTTCGAGAGCCCATTTTAAAGGTAACGTTTATGACCCCAAATCGTTCCCCTCCCTCGCCACACCATGGGAGGAACGACAGGCGTTGCGTGACACTGAGACGTATTCGCCCAGATATCTTGTCTGTACCAGAGCTGATGGGGACTCCTTTATACCCGTGAAGCCTCAGTTCTTTGTAGAGCATTTAGAGGACAAGTTTGGGGAGGTGGAGGGCTTGTCCAAGATGCGGTCCGGATCGGTGTTGATAAAAACGGCATCCTCCGCCCAGTCGCGGGCCTTGCTCGCTTGTACTAAGCTGGGGGATGTCTCCGTCACTATCACGCCCCATAAGAGTCTGAACTTGGTCCAGGGCATTATCTTTCACAGGGATCTGCTTTTACAGTCCGACGACGAGCTGCGCGCCAACTTGGAGCGCCGAGGTGTCCGTTTCGTCCGCCGCGTCCACCGGGGTCCGAGGGATCGTCAAGTTGCCACCGGTGCCTTCCTCTTGGCCTTCGAGGGTGACACGTTACCTGAGAAGGTCAAGGTGATGGTGTACCGTTGTGATGTCAAGCCGTATATCCCTCCCCCGATGCGGTGCTTCAAGTGTTGGAAGTTCGGCCACATGTCTTCACGCTGTTCTTCCGACCTCGTCTGTCGCGATTGCGGTCGACCTTCCCATCCTGATCATCCCTGTGCGCCGCCTCCAATCTGTGTGAACTGTGGTGCGCACCATCCGCCTTGCTCGCCAGACTGTCCGATCCTGCAGAAGGAGCGGAAGATCATGGAAATAAAGACTATCGACCGCCTGACGTACACTGAGGCGAAGCGGAAATATGATCGGCTTCATCCGGTGCGCATGCCAGTTTCTTATCCCGCCACTGTCACTCCTTCTCCACTTCCATCCGCTCTGGTCAGCTCTCAGAGTCGAAGTCCCACACCTGCCCCCTTGATGGTGGGGGGCACTAAACCTCCTGTTGCTCCTGCTCCATCTACTTCAGGAGCAACACCCCCCCAACCATCGGGGACATCAGTCCCCCCTTCCCAGCCGGAGAAGCGTAAGACTTCTTCGGCTACTCTCGTAAGGAAGGGGTCCCTTGGGGACCTCCCTTCCCAAGTTCCGTCCGGTACAAAGGCCGACAGCCGCAAGTGGCTTAAACAACCGCCAGTCCCTGGTCGTAGGGACACACGGTCGTCGTCTGTCCCTGAGACCGACCCAGTTGCGCCCTCCCAGCCTGCGCCACCAAAGGCACAGCGCGAGAAGCAGAAGAAGAAGAAACTCCCCAAGGCTACCGACATTGCGGGGGCACCCATTCCGCCGCTTCCTACAAGCTCTGCGTCTGAGGATGAGGTGGAGATTCTGGCGTCCGCTGAGGACATGGATCTCGCCAGTACCTCGGATGCAGTAGATGGCTGTTGTCCAGGTGGTGACTCAGTAGCAGCAGGGGCCCCGGAGGCGTAATCTGCCTCCCCAGTCCCTTCACGCCTTTCCCATCCATGGCTAATAACATCCTGCAGTGGAACTGCAGCGGTTTCTTCCACCATCTCGCTGAGCTCCGCCACCTTATCAGCCGTCATCCTTTCCTTTGCATTGCTCTGCAGGAAACTTGGTTTCCAGCAATGCGAACCCCCGCCCTCCGTGGCTATCAGGGTTATTTTAAGAACCGGGCAGCTTATGCAAGGGTGTCTGGTGGCGTCTGCATATATGTCCTGAACTGTCTTCACAGCGAGTTTGTGCCTCTACAAACAGCTTTAGAGGCTGTCGCTGTTCGGGTGTGGACGCCCCGGGCCATTACCGTCTGCAGTATTTACCTTCCACCTGATGGTACTGTCGCGCAGCATGTCCTGGCTGCTCTGATAGCACAACTGCCGCCACCTTTTTTGCTGCTGGGCGATTTCAATGCCCACAACCCTCTATGGGGTGGGACTGTCTCCGATGATCGTGGTCGGGCCGTGGAGCATGTGTTGGCTCAGCTCGACCTTAGCCTCTTAAACACCGGTGCTCCCACGCATTTCAGTGTGGCCCATGGCTCGTTCTCGGCCATCGATCTCTCTATTTGCAGCCCTGGACTTGTCCCATCCCTCCACTGGAGGGTGCATCCTGACCTATGTGGTAGTGACCATTTTCCCATCTATTTGTCACTGCCACAGTGTCATTCTTCTGGGCGCTTGCCCCGCTGGGCTTTCCACAGGGCTGACTGGCCAGCTTTTACTTTCGCTGTAACCATAGCGTCTCCCCCACAGGGTGACATTGACGAGGTGGTCCGTGTTTTAACCACGTCCATCATTTCAGCAGCCAAGGCTACCATCCCCCGTTCCTCTGGCCTCCCTCGGCGGAAGGCTGTCCCCTGGTGGTCGCCGGAGATTGCTGAGGCTATTCGCGACCGTAGGCGGGCTCTCCAGCGTCATAGGCGGCACCCGTCTCTGGAGACCCTCATCGCCTTTAAGAGGCTCCGTGCCTTCGCCCGTCGACTTATTGCACGGCGTAAGCAGGAGTGCTGGGAGAGGTACGTCTCCTCTCTGGGCTCCCGTGTCTCGTCCTCGCACGTGTGGTCCCGGATCCGGCGGATTTATGGCTCCCAGACCCCTGTGGGTGTCCCTGGGCTCTCCTTGGACGGCGCTGTCTGCACGGACGCTGCCGCCATTGCTGAACGGCTCGCCGCGCACTTTGCTCAGAGCTCTGCGACTGCTTCCTATCCCCCCGCCTTTCGCTCTCTAAAGGAGCGAGCCGAGCGGACGCCGTTCTCATTACACACGCGTCATTATGAAACATACAATGCTCCTTTCAGCGAGAGGGAACTCCTCGCTGCCCTCGCCGATTGCCCTGATACAGCACCAGGACCGGACTGCATCCACGCGCAGATGCTGAAGCATCTCTCCAGGGCCTGCCAGAGACACATCCTCACCATCTTTAACCGCATTTGGAGCGAGGGCGTGTTCCCGTCGCAATGGCGAGAGGGTCTTATTGTCCCCATCGTGAAGCCCGGTGCGGACCCACTGGCGGTGGACAGCTATCGTCCCATTACCCTCACCAACGTTTTGTGCAAATTGCTCGAACGTATGGTGGGGCGGCGTTTGTGTTGGGTCCTTGAGTCGCGCGGTCTCCTCGCTCCATCCCAGGGTGGCTTCCGTCGGGGCCGGTCTGCAGTGGACAATTTGGAGCGGCTGGAATCTGCTGTCCGTACGGCTTTTGCCCGACGTCAGCACCTTGTTGCTGTATTTTTCGATCTGCGGAAAGCGTATGACACCACATGGAGGCATCACATCCTCGCCACGTTGCATGGGTGGGGTCTTCGTGGTCGGCTCCCGGCTTTTCTTCAAAGCTTTTTATTGCGCCGCTCTTTCCGGGTGCAAGTCGGTGCCACCTCTAGTTCCTCTTATATACAGGAAAATGGGGTCCCGCAGGGCTCGGTGTTGAGCGTCTCGTTATTTCTAGTGGCCATTAATGGTCTGGCTGCAGCAGTGGGGTCGTCGGTGTCTCCTTCTTTGTATGCCGACGACTTCTGCATCTCATTTAGCTCCACAACTACGGGAGTCGCCGAACGCAGGTTGCAAGTCGCCGTTCGCAAGGCAGCATCATGGGCTCTGGCTCATGGTTTTCAGTTCTCTGCTGCCAAGACTCGGGTTATGCACTTCTGCAGGCGTCGGACGGTCCACCCTCATCCTGACCTTTCCCTCGACGGCCACCTGCTTGAAGTGGTGGACACTTGCCGCTTCTTGGGACTCGTGTTTGATGCCCGGCTCACATGGGTTCCTCATGTTACTCAGCTGAAGCAAAAATGCTGGCGGCACCTCAACGCCCTCCGCTGCCTTAGCCACACGTCTTGGGGTGCAGATCGCTGCACGCTACTGCAATTGTACAGAGCCCTTGTGCAGTCCCGGCTTGATTATGGGAGCCTGGCCTATGGGTCTGCGTCACCCTCAGTGTTGCAGTTGTTAGACCCCATACATCACTGTGGGGTTCGGCTTGCAACTGGCGCTTTTCGCACCAGCCCCGTGGATAGTCTACTGGTGGAGGCCGGGGTTCCCCCGCTGCGGATTCGCCGCCATCGTCTGCTCGCCGACTGTGCTGTCCACGTACATTGCTCGCCAGGCCATCCCAATCGTCGCCTGCTTTTCCCTGCCTTAGTCCACCACCTGCCCGAACGGCGACCTCGGTCTGGGCTTTCCGTAGCTGTCCGTGTCCAGTCCCTGCTGTCAGTACTGGGGTCATTCCCTCTTCTGCCTCCCCTCCGGGTCCGTACACCTACGCCTCCCTGGTGTTTGTCCCGGCCGTCCGTCCATCTGGAATTGGCACAGGGACCTAAGGACTCGGTTCCGCCTGTGGCCCTCCGTCGCCGTTTTCTTGCGCTCCTCGACTCATTTCCGGGCTGTGAGCCTGCCTACACTGATGGTTCCCTGGTTGATGGTCGCACTGCCTACGCTTTTGCTCACGCTGCCCATGTTGAGCAACGCTCCTTGCCGGCTGGCAGCAGTATTTTTACTGCAGAGCTGGTGGCCATCTTGCGAGCTCTTGAGCATATGCGTTCCTGCTCAGATGCGTCCGTCGTCATCTGCAGTGACTCCCTGAGCAGCCTCCAGGCCATCGACCGCTGCTATCCCTCTTCTCCTCTGGTGTCCTCTATTCGGGAGTCTGTTTCCACCATTACCCACTCTGGTCGTTCGGTGGTTTTTGTTTGGACGCCAGGTCACGTTGGCATCCCGGGGAACGAACGTGTTGACAGGCTAACCAAAGGGGCGATAGACGCCCCAGCTTTGGAGATCGACCTTACGGCTCGCGACCAGCAGCTGGTGTTGCGCCATAAGGTACTTGGGATGTGGGCTGCTGAGTGGCGTGGCATGACAGCCCCGAATAAACTACGGGCTGTCAAGGGGACGACCGATGTGTGGCGTTCCTCCCTGCGGGATTCTCGCAGGGACTCGGTAGTCCTGTGTCCGCTGCGCATCGGCCATACCTACCTGACGCACGGCCATCTGTTACGTCAGGAGGATCCCCCCTTGTGTCAGTGTGGGTCCCGGCTGACGGTCGGCCACATTTTGCTGGAGTGTCCTCGACTGCGCACACTCCGGCAATCTTTTAATCTCCCGGGCTCTTTGGCTTTGGTTTTATCCGACGATGCCTCCATGGCTGATACCGTTTTAAATTTTATCCGTGGTAGTCCGTTTTATGGTTCGATTTAGGGAGGTCCTGCGCCTTTCCCTTTCTGTGTCTATTGTCCTTGTGTCTGTTGCTGTTCTGGTGTGCCGTGAGATGGTTGACTCTTTCCCATTTTTGATCTCGTGGTCAGTCAACCAGTCTCCGGCCATCTTCCTTTCTTCTGTTTCTTTCTGTCTGGTGTTCCTCTGTCCTGTTCTTGTCTGTAGTGTTTGTTGCTGCATTTGTGTGCTTTTAGCGCCTGGGGGGGCGTCTCCTCCCCCTTTGGTTTTTATCTGCTTCGTCGATTTTCGGCTCGCCTGATTTTGGAATGGGGGACTGATGACCTTCGCTGTTTAGTCCCCCTTAAACATCCACCAACAACAACAACAATACGATCAGAAAACGTTCCCTTCCCTGGCCACGCCGTGGGAAGAGCGTAAGTCGCAGCATGGAGTTAACAGTTATTCGCCCCGATTCTTAGTTTGCACGGGAGCTGATGGGGAGTCTTTTCTCTCCACAAAGCCTCAGTTCTTCGTCGAGCATTTATACGACAAGTTTGGGGAGGTGGAGGGCTTGTCTAAAATGCGCTCTGGGTCAGTACTGATACAAACGGCATCCTCCGCCCAGTCCCGCAGGTTACTTGCTTGTGACAAGTTGGGGGATGTTAACGTTTCTATTACACCACATAAGAGTTTAAATATGGTCCAGGGTGTTATTTTCCATAGGGATCTCCTTTTGCAGTCTGATGACGAGCTGCGCGCCAACTTAGAACGTAGAGGTGTTCATTTCGTCCGGCGCGTACATCGGGGTCCGAGGGACAATCAGGTTGCTACCGGTGCCTTCATCTTGGCCTTCGAGGGTGATACGTTACCGGAAAAGGTCAAGGTGATGGTCTACCGATGTGACGTCAAGCCCTATATCCCTTCCCCGATGCGGTGCTTCAAGTGCTGGAAGTTCGGCCATATGTCTTCCCGCTGCACTTCCAGCCTCACATGTCGAGATTGCGGACGCCCGTCTCATCCCGATACTCCATGTGCCCTGCCTCCCATCTGTGTCAACTGCGGGGAGCACCATTCACCTTGCTCGCCTGACTGCAAAGTCTTTCAGAAAGAGCGCAAAATCATGGAATATAAGACCCTGGACCGGCTGACCTATACTGAGGCCAAACGGAAATATGACAGACTCCATCCTGTGAGAATGACATCTTCGTATGCAGCTGCTACAACAACTGTGCTAGCTCCATCAGTTTCGAGACTTCCAGCCAGCTCGATAAGCAGTACGACTCCTTCTGCCCCCTTGCCCATGGGGGGCTCTCCCCAACCGGTTGCTCCTGCACCACCTACCTCAGGAGCAACCTCCTCCCACCCGTCGGGGACGTCCGTCTCCGCTTCTCAGCCGGAGAAGCGCCTAACTTCTTCGGCTACTCTCGCCCGTAAGACTTCCCTTGGGACCCTCCCTTCCCAGGGTTCCCCCAGCGGGAAGGATGACGGCCACCAGTGGCATAAGTCCTCACCAGCAGCCGGGCGTAGGGCTTCACGATCCTCCTCTGTCCCGGAGACTGAATCGGTGAAGCCTTCCCAGCCGGTGAAACCCAAGGTTCAGCGAGAGAAGTCCAAGAGAAAGACCTCTAAGGCTAAAGAACTAGCGGTGGCACCAACCCCACCGCACCTTTCGCGCTCTGCGTCTGAGGATGAAGTCGAGATTCTAGCGTCCGCTGAGGACCTTGATCTCGCTGGTCCCTCAGACGCCATGGATGCCTCTCGTCCGGGTACTGAATCGGTGGCAGTGAGTGAACAAGCGGCGTAAATTGCCTTCCCAGTCCTTTCACGCCTTTCTCAGCCATGGACAATACCATCCTCCAGTGGAACTGCGGCGGTTTTTTCCACCATTTAGCTGAGCTCTCCCAACTTCTCAGCCTTCGCCCTTTCTTCTGCATTGCTCTCCAGGAAACTTGGTTTCCAGCGAAGCGAACCCCCGCCCTCCGTGGCTATCGGGGTTATTACAAGAACCGAGCAGCTTATGAAAGGGTGTCTGGTGGCGTCTGCATATATGTCCTTCACACTCTGCACAGCGAGTCTGTCCCTCTACAGACGCCTTTAGAGGCTGTCGCTGTACGCGTGTGGACGCCACAGGCTGTTACCGTCTGCAGTCTTTACATTCCACCGGATGGTGATGTCTCACAGCATGTCCTGGCTGCACTGGTCGCCCAATTGCCGCCACCTTTCTTGCTATTGGGCGACTTCAACGCTCATAACCCTCTGTGGGGTGGGTCAGTGGCAACAGGTCGAGGCGCCATCGTTGAGCATTTATTGTCGCAGCTCGATCTCTCGCTGTTAAATGATGGTGCCTTCACACACTTCAGTGTGGCGCATGGCACCTACTCCGCCATTGACCTTTCCATCTGTAGCCATAGTCTGTTACCGTCTGTCCAATGGAGTGCGCATGACGACCCGTGTGGTAGTGACCATTTGCCGATCTTTTTGTCACTACCACAGCGCCACTCTTCTGGGCGCCCTAGCAGATGGGCTATGAATAAGGTGGACTGGGACTTGTTCTCCTCCACTGCCGCTTTTGAGCCTCTCTCTACCGATGACATTTATGCGGTGGTTCAATCGGTCACCACCGGCATCGTTACTGCCGCCGAATCTGCCATTCCCCATTCCTGTGGGTCCCCTCGGCGGAAGGCTGTGCCTTGGTGGTCGCCTGAGATCGCTGAAGCGATTAAAGATCGCCGGCGGGCGCTCCAGCGTCACAAGCGACACCCCTCCCTCGACCACCTTATCGCCTTCAAACGGCTGCGTGCGCGGGCCCGCCTCCTTATCCGCCAAGGCAAGAAGGAGTGCTGGGAGCGGTATGTGTCCACCATTGGCCTCCATGTCACTCCCTCGCAGGTCTGGGCCAAGATTCGACGCGTCTACGGCTATCGGCCACCTGCCAGCGTCCCTGCGCTCTCACTGAATGGAGCAGTTTGTACTGACTCCGACGTCATTGCCAATCGCTTAGCAGAGCATTTTGCTATGAGTTCCGCTTCTGCGAATTACCCTCAGGCCTTCCGCTCCATTAAAGAGCGGATGGAACGTCGGAGCCTTTCGTTTCGCACCAACCACCCAGAATCTTACAATGCTCCATTTAGTGAGTGGGAATTTCGCAGTGCCCTCGCTGCTTGCCCTGATACCGCTCCTGGGCCAGATGGCATCCACTGTCAGATGCTGAAACACCTTTCAGTGGACTGCCAGCGGCGCCTTCTCAATCTTTACAACCGTCTTTGGGTCGAGGGGGAGTTTCCGTCGCAGTGGCGGGAAGGCATTGTCATCCCCGTTTTGAAACCTGGAAAGACCCCTCTGGAGGTGGACAGCTACCGTCCCATTAGCCTCACCAACGTTCTTTGCAAGTTGCTTGAACGGATGGTGAGCCGGCGCTTGCATTGGGTACTGGAGTCTCGGGGCCTTCTGGCTCCATCTCAGGGTGGGTTCCGTAAAGGCCGCTCCGCCGCCGACAATCTGGTGAGCCTGGAGTCGGCCATCCGTACTGCCTTTTCCCGCCGTCAGCACCTGGTCGCTGTCTTTTTCGACATGCGGAAGGCGTACGATACGACGTGGCGTCATCACATTCTTTCTACGCTCCATGGATGGGGTCTTCGGGGTCCTCTGCCGATTTTTATCCGCAATTTTCTGTCGTGTCGTACCTTCCGCGTGCAAGTCGCGGCCTCGTATAGTTCCTCCCACGTCCAGGAGAACGGTGTGCCACAGGGCTCTGTTTTAAGTGTCTGTCTGTTTTTAATAGCCATTAACGGGCTTGCTGGGGCCGTGGGAAATTCTGTCTCCGCTTCCCTGTATGCTGACGACTTCTGCCTTTATTACAGCTCTACTGGCATTGCAGCTGTTGAACGTCAGCTACAGGGCGCTATCCGTAAGGCGCAGTCTTGGGCTGTAGCGCATGGGTTTCAGTTTTCGGCAGCCAAGACCTGCGTTATGCATTTCTGCCGGTGCCGAACAGTCCATCCTGAGCCGCGGCTTTATCTTGCCGACGAACTCCTTGCTGTGGTGGAGACCCACAGGTTTTTGGGGGTGGTTTTCGATGCCCGGTTGACTTGGCTGCCTCATATCCGGCAGCTGAAACAGACGTGTTGGCGGCATCTAAACGCTCTGAGATGCTTGAGCAACACCCACTGGGGCGCCGACCGCTCTACACTGTTGCGGCTCTACCAGGCGTTAATCCAGTCCCGTCTGGATCATGGGAGCCTGGCTTATAGCCCAGCATCCCCATCTGCGTTACGGGTGCTGGACCCGACTCTCCACAGCGGGATACGCCTTGCCACTGGTGCTTTCCGCACCAGCCCTGTGGACAGCGTACTAGTGGAGGCAGGTGTACCTCCACTGCGGTTCCGACGCCAACGTTTGCTGGCCGCTTATGCTGCCCATGTTCTAAGCTCGCCCGGGCATCCAAACTATCGTCTCCTGTTCCCGCGGTCGGTCGTCCGTATGCCAGAACGTCGGCCCCGGTCTGGTTGTACAATAGCGGTCCGCGTCAAGGAGCATCTCTCTGGGCTCCAGGGTTTCACTGTTCCACTTCCTTTCTGGGCTACTTTGCATACACCCCCATGGTGTGTTCGTCGTCCTAGCCTTCGGCTCGACTTGGCACAGGGCCCTAAGGACTCAGTCCCTCAAGAGGCCTTCCGCCGCCGCTCTTATTCCATCCTGGCCACGTATCAGGGCTCTGGTGTTGTTTACACTGACGGTTCGATGGTTGCTGGTCGTGTCGGATATGCGCTCACTCTAGGGGACCTTTCCGAACAACGTTCCTTGCCGGATGGCTGCAGCGTTTACACTGCTGAACTGGTCGCCATCTTTCGTGCCCTAGAGTATATCCGCTCCTTCTCAGGTGAGTCCTTCGTTATCTGTAGCGATTCCCTGAGCGGTTTACGAGCTCTCGACCAGTGTTTCCCTCGTTCTCGTTTGGTGATGGCTATCCACGAGTCTCTGCATACTCTCGCCTGTTGCGGCCGCTCTGTGGTCTTTGTGTGGACCCCTGGTCATGTCAGTATCCCGGGTAACGAACATGTTGACCGCCTGGCGAAAGAGGCCACCAGTAAGCCATCTCTGGACGTTGGCCTCCCAGAGACTGATTTGCGGGCAGTCTTCCGCCGTAAAATCTTGGCGCTATGGGACGATGAATGGCGCGAACTGCCAATGCGCAATAACCTCCGTGCTGTCAAGGAGACGACGGCTGTGTGGCGGTCATCCCTGCGAGCCACTCGCAGGGCCTCAGTAGTTCTTTGCCGGCTCCGCATTGGCCACTCCCGGCTGACACACAGTTATTTACTGCGCCGGGAGGACCCTCCTCTATGTCGCTGTGGGGCAGCTTTGACAGTGGCCCACATTTTGCTGGCCTGCCCCCTTTTAGCAGTGGTCAGGCAGACATTTGCGCTGCCTGCTACACTCCCTGCCCTTTTAACAGACGACTCCACTATGGCTGACTTAGTTTTACGTTTTATTCGGGCAGGGGGATTTTATCATTTACTCTGAGTGTTTCTGTTTTATTTAGTGTTTTGTGTTGACTCTGGCCTTTGGCCTATGATTTTCCACTGGTTTTTTAATGTGTTTCTAAGTGGTTGGCTTTTCCTTATTTATTTCTATGGTTGGCCAACCACCGTCACACTCTGTGTGGTTTTAGTTCGTTTTGTCTTGTCCTTGTCTCCGTTTCTCTTGTTCTGTATCGTCTGTGATCTCTTCTGTTCCTTGTTTTTATTCGCTGTGGGTGTTCGTTGTCTTTGGAAAAAGGGACCGATGACCATGGCAGTCTGGTCCCTTTAATCCCCCAAGCCAACCCAACAATTTTCAACAACAGATGGCGCTGCAAGTGATGTGAAAGATATAAAAGACAACGCAGTCTGTGGGTGCGCCAATCTGTACGTCGTCTTTCTGCTGTAAGCGTGTGCTGTTCACAACGTGCAAGTGTGCTGTAGACAATATGGCTTATTCCTTAGAACAGAGGATTTTTCTTGTGTTGGAATTCCACCGCCTACAACACAGTGTTGTTGCAACAAGACGAAGTTTTCAACGGAGGTTTAATGTAACCAAAGGACCGAAAAGCGATACAATAAAGGATCTGTTTGAAAAATTTCAACGGACTGGGAACGTGACGGATGAACGTGCTGGTAGGGCGACCGCGTACGGCAACCACAGAGGGCAACGCGCAGCTAGTGCAGCAGGTGATCCAACAGCGGCCTCGGGTTTCCGTTCGCCATGTTGCAGCTGCGGTCCAAATGACGCCAACGTCCACGTATCGTCTCATGCACCAGAGTTTACACCTCTATCCATACAAAATTCAAATGCGGCAACCCCTCAGCGCCGCTACCATTGCTGCACGAGAGACATTCGCTAACGATACAGTGCACAGGATTGATGACGGCGATATGCATGTGGGCAGCATTTGGTTTACTGACGATGCTTATTTTTACCTGGACGGCTTCGTCAATAAACAGAACTGGCGCATATGGGGAACCGAAAAGCCCCATGTTGCAGTCCCATCGTCCCTGCATCCTCAAAAAGTACTGGTCTGGGCCGCCATTTCATCCAAAGGAATCATTGGCCCATTTTTCAGATCCGAAACGATTACTGCATCACGCTATCTGGACATTCTTCGTGAATTTGTGGCGGTACAAACTGCCTTAGACGACACTGCGAACACCTCGTGGTTTATGCAAGATGGTGCCCGGCCACATTGCACGGCCGACGTCTTTAATTTCCTGAATGAATATTTCGATGATCGTGTGATTGCTTTGGGCTATCTGAAACATACAGGAGGCGGCGTGGATTGGCCTCCCTATTCGCCAGACATGAACCCCTGTGACTTCTTTCTGTGGGGACAGTTGAAAGACCAGGTGTACCGCCAGAATCCAGAAACAATTGAACAACTGAAGCAGTACATCTCATCTGCATGTGAAGCCATTCCGCCAGACACGTTGTCAAAGGTTTCGGGTAATTTCATTCAGAGACTACGCCATATTATTGCTACGCATGGTGGATATGTGGAAAATATCGTACGATAGAGTTTCCCAGACCGCAGCGCCATCTGTTGTTGAAAATTGTAACTACTGTAATTTCGAAAGTTTGTCTGCCTGAAAATGTACTGTTATCCCAAGCATATTGCAACAAACGGTGTATTTCTATCGCTGCTCGTTTAGTTTTTATTGCCGTTTCAAATATACCGGTCATTTTTGAACCACCCTGTATGTATTCTGCTTCTGTCACCAACAGCTAGTTTGCTGCGCAAATGGCCAATCGCATCCTCAACTTTATGTCCTTCGTTTCCATATGTAATTCCCCCAGCTTCACTTGATTTTATTCGACCACATTAGTCCCATTTTATATCTGCTGATGTTCACCTAATAATCTCATTTGAAGACGCTGTTCCTTGTTGTACGCATTCCAGTGAGGTTATCTAGCACATCAACAGCGTCTGATTTCTGTACACCACTTAAAGAAATCTAAGAAATATGTTTTATGTACAATTAGATTACAATGTATTACTGTAGCTTAACTTCCAAATATGGATGTCTAGTAGAAGAAGTTATTGGTCAGAAACTGGTACCTAAAATGTGCATGCCCTTTGCTTCAGAATTAAGCATACGGAAGATATTCGAAAACGTGTAGAGTCCATGTATTTCATTGTGAAACTTCTCAGTCACAGAAGAAGATACATTTTATTACCTTTATGTACAAACAGAGTGTCATTGTGAGAAATATTATATTAATAAAATTGTTATCAGAGCTGACAGTAATACAGAATGAAGAAAGAATTAATGAAACGGTCCTGATGGAAGCAGTACTCGTTTTTAGTTAGTAGTCAACAGTTTCAATCCAAATGCATTTAATTATTGCAGTTGTAGTGGCAACAACTGAATATAATTTGTCTTTGCAATATGAGAGAGAGAATTAAATTAACATTTCACTAATATTACTACCACTTTAATTATTACTTATAAAATTATATCATTATTACTATTTATTGAAAGAATAACACAAACTGATTTGTATGTTGAGGATAACAGCCTGAATGACTGAATATTGTCAGGCAAAAAGAATGTAATAAATAATTAATTATAACTGGATATATAAATACATGGAAGCGTGTTTCTCTGCAGGAATTTTTATAAGGAACAAAATTTGACTAGGAGACTAGCATGCAAAGGAAGTAATGAAACAAAATATAATACAACCAAGGTGTAAAACGATGCTTAGCAGATTTTAAAATGATCTATCCTCTCTGACAAAAGTATTGCAAAATAGGTAAACTCTCCCAAGTCAAATAATTTTACAGTAATTGTAACCCGTAGGACAAAGCAATGTATTAAAACTACCACCAGCGTCAGAATTCACACCTGGGTGTCGTACTTACTAGGGAGATAAACTATTCGTTAGGCCACACTGGGACTGTAAATACTACAGCTGCATGGAGTAGACTAGTACGTCAACCTCATCAATACAAGTTGCAACTCATTCCTCTTCACCCTGTTATTGAAATAGCACCTTAGCAATGAGCTCAATGGTGTTAGTCCTGCCTGTAGCTCAAGTGTAAGTTATTTAATAATCATATACAGCTCACTGTTGTTGCTCAATACGTCTCAGGAATACCTACTATATTGCATCAATATATCGCATATATCTGAGACAGGTTTAACCCCATTTTGCTCATTACTAAGGTGCTATTCCAATATATGAGAGACTCAGCGTTATTGATGGGAATATAGAAAGGGAATAGCAGTGAGACGGAAATACTGTCAGTGTGGGAGGCACACTAGGGTAGTCCATGCAGCTTTGGTATCGGTAGTGTCAGTGTGACATAACTTGTAGAACATTTGTTTGGTAAGCAGAACACCCAGATTCGTATCCGAGCGCTGGTACAAGCATTAACTCTTTGCTTTGGCCGACATCATAATCATAGATAAAGGTGAAACTCAGTGTCTCAGGAATACCAACTACATGTGATTAATTGGACAATAGTACTTTGAGTATCAAAAATAGGTAGATGCTAAATGGAAATTTGTGGATGTATCCTGAAAAAAGGTGAAATGTGTAGATTGGTAGCAGGTAACAAGGTTTGCTTTGGCCTACATCATCATCATACATAAAGGTAAAATTCAATGTGTCTCAGGAATACCAGCTACATACGGTTAATTGAACTGTAGTACTTTGAATATCAAAAATGGGTAGATATTAAGTGGAAATTTGTGAATGTATCCTGAAAAAAGGTGAAATGTGTAGATTGGTAGCATGTAACAAAGCTATATGCAAACACAAAATTAGTCACCTTCAGGAGACATCAAGCCAATACTGTGTAAAACTGCTGATAGTCAGCAATTGAAAAGAGTCCACAAGCTCCTTCAGCTGCATAGCACACAATTGAAGCCACTCGTTGATCCCATGGAGTCATAAAGTTTTGGCAATGCAGGTTGTTATGTTTCAGCCACTTACAGACATTTTGTATGGAGTTAAGATGGGTAATTTAGGGGGTCAGTTGATGCTTGATAGAGTGCCTGAATGTTCGTCAGTGAGATAGGTGTGCACATAGTTCTGTGAATATGAATGTTGTTTTCTTTGGAAACTGGAATGTCGGCAGCATACTAAATGATATTTTGGTAATAAACATCCCGATTCAAGTTCACTGTAATGTGAACGAGTCGGCGCAAGGTGTGGAATGGGAAGCACCTGAAAAACACCATACAAAAAGCTGTGGCCCTGAACTGCACTGTCCTCATACTACAGATCAAATGTTTCATAGGATCGTTGGTGTACCCAACGCCTTGTATCATTTGAAAAATCACAGAACCGTAAGTCACTGGGCTGCACTAAAGGTTCACAACACCAGACATATATTGTCCAGATATTGTATTGTTAGGATGACCAGAGATGTGTAGCTCTATTTGTCACTGTGTGTAATGAACTCTTGCGAGGCAGTGGACTCTAAAGGCCGATTGTAAACAGTTATCTCTAAAACTTTTTCGGATCTACCAGCATGTGTAGACAGAAGCAAATATTGTCATTTTTCTAACGAAATGTCTTTGATGAGCATGTCCCAGTCCCTGTCGGTTGATATGTTTTCATAGTGGCTTTTCTTACACTGTGTTAAATAGCTATGAGCTGTACACTATTCATGGTAGACACGTTGGATAGTTGACATTGATTTATCAACAAACCTAGCATTTTCATTCATAGTGTTGTCGTGGGCACGCCCAGACACAAACTCTTCTGGCATCTGGTCATATTTCCAGGTCGACCCATCTTATTACATTGATACATTGTACATCCTGATTGACATATAGGATGTGATGGGTACAAGTGCAGATATTTTTATATGTGGTTTCTTGATATGTGCACACATCAGTGTGTTAGTTGTTTTATCTCTGCATGACACAGTCATCCTGCAAATAAGTCACATAGGTGATGTTTTCTATGTTGTTCTAACTGTACCATTAAGTGGACTACCACTGTCAGTTGAGACTAATCATTTTGAATCAACTGATGCCCATTTCAACACCTGACCTGCTTCCCAGGAGAGAATAAGCATTAATCGCCTGCTCTTGTCATCTGTACTTGGAGATGCTACCCAAACTAAAAACATATGACCTGTAATACCTATAATTATACCCATTAAAGCCTGCATGCATCACACGCTACTTATTTGATCCTGTGAACGGTGGTGATTCACATGAACAAATGGTACCATTCCTGTATCATCTGCAGTTCTCCAAACGACGCAGTGTGCTCTCTTAAGGTTGTGAGTAGAATTCTGTCCATTGAGTATATCCAGCTCTTTCTGCCATTCTGCTAGGGCTCCGTGTCGAACTGTACTATTGCTCTAATTTCACGCAGTGGGCTGGGAAATACACCTTCAATGTCATGACTTACATGATGGGTGGAACATCACATGCCCAGTTTTGCACCATGTACACTGCATCAGGCAGCCAACTTCCTCATTTAAGTCGGTGACTAAAATAGTGCACAATGAGATAATGTGTATATTACTTCTAGCAGTTCTAAGGTATCATTCCGTGTTCAGTTCACATTTCACTGTGGAAACTGTACAAATACTAGCATGTAACAACAGACACAAAGAGAGGCAAATTGATGTCGAAGAAACCTGCAGCGGGGAGGTGTTGCGGTTCCTTTCCAGCCGAAAAATGTCATATGCTTCACTCTGTTTTAACAGCTTCTCGACCTTGTTGAATAACAGAGCCACTCTGACAGTGCGATGGTCTGCAGAAGAGCACACCCAGCAAGTAAGTAGGAGATTCCATAGCACGAACAGTGGCCAAGTGGATAGCCATGCCACGAGTGGACTGCCTCGCTTGTTGGCTCGCGCCACCACCATCCCATAGCTCAGAGTGACTATCATGACGAAGTTGCTAGCGGCAGCGAGCAGCAGTGCTGGTCCGAAGTGGCGGCCACACAGCAGGCCGCAGCGGTGCAGCGCCAGCCGGGCGCGCTGCAGCCGCCGCAGTTCGCCGACCTCCACCAGAGGCGCTGCAGGCAGCCCCGTCCACGTCACTGACTCGTTGAAGTCGTTTACTCCGCGGATCCGCGGCCTCACGCTTCTCAGAAGGCGGACACTCACACTGCGCAAACGGTCTCTTATTACGAAAACGATACAAGTGAACTGAGATCGCCAAACCAAGGAGTATGCTTGGAGGCAAAACACGATGCCTGGCGCACGAGCTTGTCTGTCAATGTTGTATACGAAGAACATGAGTAGTACGAAGAGAAACATCAGAACTGGAACCAACAATACAGTCCCTGTTAGCTTCATTTTACAGTAATGATTTCGGAAATAATTTGTGTCATACGGGGCAAACAACGCGTCCACAAGTCCCAAAAGTCGAAAAATTTCTCTGACATACCTGTTTGCAGAAATTAGACAGGTCGTCAACATCACAGCCGGCTCAAGCCAACTAAGGTACGGAATCAATAAATTAATAACTTGAATCGTCGGTGATTGTCCAAGGACGCGACCGTAGACATTTCTCGCTGAAAGTGCAGTATGAACCAGCCCCCACAATGCAGATCAGCTGGGCAGCTGCTATTCCTACAGTAGCCAATTTAATCATCCGTGTCTTGAACTTATTATCTTCTGCAGACGTCTGACGGCCACATGTCACTGGAGCTAGACCACATACTTGAGCCAGAACATGCAGAGGCCTGATGGCATTTATCAACCTGTAGTCATTCATTGCAAAACACGTTCAACCAGTGTATATCGTCTCACTGCAAATGCTTGTACACTCACTGAGAAACCATAATGCGGTGATATAGATGTGTATGCTTTATCCCATCAAGAATAAAGTAACACTTCGTAATTTATATTTCATTTCATCTGGTGATGTCATGAAATGGTAGATTAGCCACTAATTACAAATACCAATGTGTTTAGTTGTAGTGAAACAGTGGGATAGAAAGCTAATTTTGAACACCTGGTGCTAGTGAGCAGCTTCCACTCCCTGAGGCAGACGTAGACGTGACGAACGTCTCACTGTGAGCCCAGCATAAGAACACTGCTCCCTTTCTTTCCTATGTAACGCACTTAATACAGATTAATTTCGATCTCCAGCTCATCAACTGTAATGAACGTGTGGATGAAAGGGCTGAGTGTACTGTCAACAGCTAAATACCATCAATGGAGAAGCGATATATATCCAGTTGAGTTAATGTAATGCCCCCTGCGGGTTGTGGGGTAAGAATAAGCCCGCAGTATTACCGCCTGTCGTAAGATACGACTAAAAGGAGTCTCAACTGTTTTGGCCTTTAATGTGATGGTCCCCTGAGAGGTTTGACCACTCTATTTCCAAATTTTTCCGTTAGTGCGTACCATTCGGAGAAAGACGCCTTACGTGGTGCAATCTATATCCATCTTGCCCTAACATCTGGCATCTTCGTTTTTGTCGTGGAGTTGGACTTCCATCGAGCTTCCGGCCACATCGGCTGCAGTGTGTTCCGGGTAGCATACATTCCCTCCATTGTGCACTTCCATCTTTGCCCTCTTGATGTACGTGGATATTTCGACACCCAACATCCAACACGGTAGCCAGTCCGTTGTGGTGGGGTTGTCATGTACCCTCTTGGTGGTAGCCCCCTGACTACACAGGGATCGCACTGCTGATGCCTGAGCTGCTACCTCCCCACATATGACGAGGAGTAGATGCCTATCCCTCTGGGGCATCGGGACTCCCAGCCAAGGCCATCCTGCCAGATGGTCTTTGCTGCGGCTGGGTGGCGCCCGTGGAGAGAGCCCCTCGTCAGAGTGGGTGGCATCAGGGCGGATGACCCGCAATGAAGTGTGGTACATCATCTCTCGCTGGTGGGCCTCCCCCAGCAGTCTCTAAGCGATCGAGATCTAACCTCAATGGCAAGCAATACAATCAAAGATCATTTCCCTCCCTAGCCACTCCATGGGAGGAATGCATGGCTAAAGACAGCAGTGGAGATTATTCACCCCAGTACCTTGTCTGTACACGGGTTGATGGTGAATCTTTTATGCCAACCAAGCCACAGTTTTTTGTGGAGCATTTAGAGGACATGTTCGGGGAGGTGGAGGGCTTGACCAAAATGCGCTCTGGGTCAGTTCTCATCAAAACAGCTTCCTCCGCCCAGTCACGGAGGTTGCTCGCTTGTGACAAGTTGGGGGATGTTTAAGGCAGCATCACGCCCCATAAGAGTCTCAACATGGTCCAGGGTATTATATTCCACAGGGATCTTCTTCTGCAGTCCGACGATGAACTACACGCCAACCAACAACGACGAGGTGTTCACTTCGTCCGGCGCGTCCATCGGGGTCCGAGGGATAATCGAGGAGCCACCGGTGCCTTCATCTTGGCCTTTGTGGGTGATGTCTTACCCAAAACGGTTAAGGTTATCGTTTACCATTGTGATGTGAAGCCATATATCCCTCCTCCGATGCGGTGTTTTAAATGCTGGAAGTTCAGGCACATGTCACCTCGCTGTACTTCCAGCATCACGTGTCGGGATTGTGGACGTCCTTCGCATCTCAATACTCCATGTGCCCCGCCTCCTATCTGTGTTAACTGCAGAGAACACCATTCCCCCTGCTCGCCGGACTGTAGTATATTCCAGAAAGAACGGAAGATAATGGAATATAAGACCCTGGACCACCTGGCCTACCCCGAGGCTAGGCGAAAATATGAGCAGCGCCATCCTGTGGCAATGATGTGAACCTAAGCCGCTGCTGCAACGACGGATCTCCCATCATCACCAATCGGCTCTAAGATTGGTCAGAATCCACCAGCCCCCTTGCTTGTGGGGGGCACTTCACAAACTGGCTACTCTCGCAAGGAAGGGGTCCCGTGGGGACCTTCCTTCGCAAGTTCCGACCAGCGGCATGGCAGACAGCCCCCCCTGCGGGTTCGGGGGTTAGAATACGCCCGCGGTATTCCTGCCTGTCGTAAGAGGCGACTAAAAGGAGTCTCAAACGTTTCAGCCTTAATGTGATGGTCCCCATTAGGGTTTGACCTCCATTTTTCCAAATTCCACAGAAGTACGAGCCTTTTGGGGAAGGACACCTTACGTGGGAACCATCAGTCCTCTGTGCCCTAAGGCCTTGGCACTCTTGATCGTCTAGGCGTCGTAACTACACACTCTATCCCTCATTTTGGGCATACACACCTGATGGATTGTGTAAGTAAAGCACTTAGTGCGTCACCATCTGCACCCATGATCACTGTGGACTACCCATGGCACCCAAAATCCAGCACGGTAGCCAGCCCGTTGTAGTGGGGTCGTCATGTAACCTCTCGGTTGTAGCCCCCTGACAACACAGGTATCGTACTGCCAATGCCTGAGCTGACACCTCCCCACGTAAGCCAAGGAGTAGATGCCCGTCCTTCTGGGGCATCGGGAATCCCGTCAACGGCCATCCTGCCAGGTGGCCTTTCCTGTGGCTGGGTGGCGCCCGTGGGGAGAGCCCCTGGTCGGAGTGGGTGGCATCGGGGCGGATGCCCCGCAATGAAGCGGGTGAAATTTCAATCTGGTGGTCGCCCAACCGCCAATGTCTCTAAGCGTGGTAAGGTGGAATTTAACGCTGTGACATATAACCCGAAATTGTTCCCTTCCCTAGCCACACCATGGGAGGAACGTAGGGCTGCAGACAGTCAGGAGCCATATTCGTCACGATACCTTGTATGCAGCAGAACTGTTGGGGATTCGTTTTTGGGGACTAAGCCTCTTTTCTTTGTGCACAATCTCGAAGATAAGTTCGGGGAAGTGGCTTCTCTTTCCAAACTGAGAAGCAGGGCCATTCTGATACAAGCAGCTTCATCTGCACAGTCCCAGGCATTACTCGCCTGTGAGAAGCTCGGTGACATCCCCGTTACTGTCACTCCCCATAAGTCCTTAAATTTGGTCCAGGGGATTATTTCTCATAAAGATCTTCTGCTACAGTCTGATGACGAGCTACGTGAGAACCTGGCACGACGAGGTGTACACTTTGTCCGTCGTGTCTTTAGGGGGCCAAAGGATAATAGGGTCCCTACCGGTGCTTTCATCCTGGCCTTCGAGGGTGACTGCTTGCCTGAGAAAGTCAAAGTCATGGTCTACCGGTGCGATGTCAAGCCCTATGTCCCGCCCCCTATGCGATGCATCCAGTGCTGGAAATTCGGACATATGTCCTCCAGATGCACTGCCAGCCCCACGTGTCGAGATTGTGGACGACCTTCTCATCCCAATGCTCTGTGTGCTCCGCCTCCCACCTGCGTTAACTGTGGGGAGCATCATTCTCCCTGCTCGCCAGACTGTGCAGTCTACCAACGAGAGCGGAAGATACAAGAAATTAAGACCCTGGACCGTTTAACTTACCAAGAGGCGAGGAAGAAATTAGAACGGCTCAGCCCCACACCTATGTTGCGGAATTATGCTTCTGTAACACTGCCGCCACCAGTTCCTGCAAAGATTCCTCTCACAGTTGGCCCACCGAACAGTCACGTTACGCCTGCCCCACCACAGGTGGGGGCCACTCTCTCTTCCACTGCTCCTAAAACACCCAGTTTGGGAGCAGTGGGCCCCGAACAACTGGGGACGTCAGTCCCCACCTCTCAGCTGAGGAGGCGACCGCCCTCTCCGGCTGCTCAGCTGGAGAGGCGACTGCACTCTCCGGCTTCTCAGCCATAGGGGCGAAAGCCCTCTCCGGCTGATCAGCCGGGGATGCACGGGCCTCTTCCGGCCTCACTCGTTCGAAAGGGATCCCTTGGGGGAGTCCCTTCCAAGGACTTCCCCAGTGTCTCACAAGACACTAGCCAGTGGCTGAAGAAGCCACCAGCTGCTGGTCGAAGGGCTTCACGTTCTTCGTCTGTTCCTGATAATGTGTCAGGAAAGCCCTCCCAGCATGTAAACCCTCCTTCAAAAGACAAGAGAGAGAAGAGGAAGCTCTCTAAGAAGCCTAAGGACCCAGTGGTTCCCGCGCCACCGCTTCCTGTCAGCTCAGACTCTGAGGATTAGGTCGAGCTCTTTGCGTCCCCTGATGACCTAGATCTCGCCGTCTCCTCAGAAACGATGGACGTAGCGACGTCCGTCTCTCAGTCGATGGCAGCATGTGACCCTGTGCAGTAATTTGATTTTTCAGTGCCTGCACGCCCCTACTGGACACGCTTTGTACAATCCTCCAGTGGAACTGTGGCGGTTATTTTAGCCAACTACCTGAGTTACGTCAGCTTCTAAGCATGACACCTGCTTTCTGCATTGCCCTCCAGGAAACCTGGGTCCCGGCAATCCGGACCCCTGTCCTTCGTGGATACAGGGGTTATTACTGCAACCGTACCACTTACAATTGCGTGTCAGGTGGTGCCTGCGTGTATGTCCTTACCTCTGTATATAGTGCTCCTGTGCCCCTTCAAACATCATTGGAAGATGTGGCTGTCCGCGTAAGGACTAACCAGGACATAACCGTCTGCAGTGTCTATCTCCCTCCAGGTGGTATAGTCTCCCTCACCGAATTGGCTGCACTTGTCACCCAACTTCACACGCCTTTTCTTCTCCTGGGAGATATTAACGCCCACAATCCCCTGTGAGGTGGAACGAAGATTACTGGCCGAGGCAGAGATGTCGGGAATCTCATCTCCCAACTCGACCTCTGCCTCTTAAACACTGGCGACGCCACACATTTCAGTGTGGCGCATGGCACGTTCTCGGCCATGGATCTGTCGTTTTGCAGCCCAGGGCTTGTACCAAAGGTCCACTGGAGAGTCCATGACGACTTGTGTGGTAGTGACCATTTTCCAATCTTCCTTTCACTACCCCAGCGTCGCTCCCATGAACGCTTGCCTAGATGGGCATTTAGCAAGGCAAACTGGGAAACGTTCTCCTCTGCTGCCACTTTTGAATCTCTCCCCCACGGTACCATCGATGTGGCGGTTGAGACACTGACTGCAGCGATTGTATCCGCTGCGGAACGTACCATTCCTCGTTCGTTAGGGTGCCCCCGTCGAAAGTCAGTGCCTTGGTGGTCTCCAGAGGTCGCTGAAGCCATTAAAGGACGTAAGCGTTCTCTTCAGCGACATAAGCGGCACCCGTCTTTGGAGAACCTCACTTTTTACAAACGTCTCCATGCTCAGGCATGGCGGCTCATCAAAAGGCGGAAACAGGAGTGCTGGGAGAGGTACGTTTCCAGTATTGGCTCCCGTACTTCACCCTCCCAGGTGTGGATGAAGATTCGGCGCATCTTTGGATTGCAGCACTCTACAGGTGTCGCAGGGCAGACCCTCAACGGGACGGTATCCACCGATGCCGATGCAATCGCCGAGCATTTCGCACAGCACTATGTTCGGGCCTCTGCATCGGGGAATTACCCGCCTGCGTATCGCGCGCTCAAACGCCGGGAGGAAGGCAAACGTCTTTCCTTTGCTTCTCACCACCCTGAGGCGTATAACGCCCCATTTAGTTTGTGGTAACTCCAGAGCGCCCTGGCACAGTGGCCCGATACAGCCTCTGGGCCAGATGGCATCCACAATCAGATGCTCAAACACCTTTCCCCGGACTGTCAGCGGTGTGTTCTTGCCATCTTCAACCGCATATGGGGCGATGGTGTCTTTCCGTCGCAGTGGCGGGAGAGAACCGTCATTCTGTTGCTGAAGCCTGGTAAGGACCCGCTTAATGCGGATAGCTATCGGCCCATCAGCTTGACAAATACCCTGTGCAAGCTACTGGAACGTATGGTTAGTCGGCGGCTGTGTTGGCTGCTCGAGTCTCGGGGTCTTCTGGCTCCGTGCCAGAGCGGCTTCCGTCAGGGCCGTTCCACCGCCGATACTTTGGTCTTTCTTGAGTCTGCAATCCGCACTGCTTTTTCCAGGCGCCAACACCTCGTCTCCGTCTTTTTCGATCTCTCTAGAGCCTATGACACGACGTGGCGGCACCCCACGTTGCACGGGTGGGGTCTCCGGGGCTCTCTCCCCATTTTTATTCAGAATTTTTTATCTATTCGGACATTCCGCGTTTTAATTGGCACATCCCATAGTTCACTTCACATCCAGGAGAACGGCGTTCCACAGGGCTCTGTATTGAGCGTGCCCCTTTTCCTTGTGGCCATTTATGGCCTTGCAGCAGCAGTAGGGTCGTCTGTCTCAGCCACGTTATATGCTGACGATTTCTGCATCTTTTTCAGCTCCTCCACCATTAGTGTTGCAGAACGTAGGTTGCAGGGAGCCATACGCAAGGCGCAGGCATGGGCCCTAGCCCATGGGTTTCAATTTCCTCCTGGGAAGACTTGTGTTATGCACTTTTGTCGGCGTCGTACTGTCCATCCCCACCCTGAGCTCTATCCTCAGGATGCCATGCTCAGGGTTGTTGACTCTTACCATTTTCTGGGATTGCTGTTCGATGCCCGGCTTACTTGGCTTCCACATATTCGTCGGCTGAAGCGTCAGTGCTGGCGGCATCTTAATGCCCTTCGCTGCCTCAGCAACACAACGTGGGGGCAGATCGTAATACGCTGCTGCAGCTCTACAATGCCCTCGTGCTGTCCCGACTGGATTATGGGAGTGTGGCGTATGGCTCAGTGTCGCCCTCAGCGTTGGAACTGCTGGACCCCGTTCACCACTGTGGGATTCGACAGGCGACAGGACCATTCCGCACCAGCCCTGTTAATAGCCTCCTTGCTGAGGCTGGGGTTCCTCCACTTCGTATTCGGCGTCAACAGCAGTTAGCCAACTATGTTGCCCACGTCCATTGTTCGCCCCATCACCCTAACTACCGTCTCCTTTTCGCTAATGCGGCAGTCCATCTCCCACACCGGTGGCCGCGATCAGGCCATACAATTGGGATCCGTGTTTGGTCGCTCCTTAATGAACTCGAGTGTTTACCTCTTCCATCTGCTTTCCAGGTCCGCCCACATACACCACCTTAGTGTATTCGTCGGCCGCAGCTTCAGGTGGAACTTTCCCGATGGCCAAAAGATTCAGTTCCTCCTGCAGTGTTGCTCTCCTAGGCGCATACCATGCCTCAGAGGTTATCTATACCGATGGGTCAATGGTTGATGGCCGTGTGGGATACACTTATGCTCATGCGGACTATGTCGACCAGCGCTCCTTGCCCGAAGGCTGCAGTGTTTACACTGCAGAACTGACAGCCATTTTTCGTGCCCTTGAGCATATTCGTACCAGCAGTGGAGAGTCCTTTGTCATTTGCAGTGACTCGCTCAGTAGTCTGCAGGCTCTTGACCAGTGCTACCCACGCCGTCCCATTGTTGGTGCCATCCAGGGGTCCATTCACGCTCTTGAACAGCGTGGTCGTTCAGTGGTGTTCATATGGACTCCCTCGGGACACGTTGGGATCGCGGGAAACGAACTCGCCGACAATTTAGCCAAAGAGGCTACCCGCAAACTGCCGTTGGAGATCGGTCTCCCTGCAACTGATCTCCGAACGGTTTTGCACTGTTGGGTCTTTGGGTTGTGGGGAGACGAATGGCGCACTTTGTTTGCACCCAACAAGCTGCGGCAGGTAAACTAGACCACGACTGTGTGGGGTGCCTCCATGCGGGCCTCACGCAGGGATTCTGTTGTTCTGTGTACGATCCGCATTGGCCACTCTTGGCTGACGCATGGTCATCTGCTGCGTCGAGAGGAGCCCCGTCATTGTCGCTGTGGTGCGAATATGACGGTGGCCCATATATTGTTGGACTGTCCTCTTTTAACCGTCCTCAGGCGGACTTTTATACTCCTGGGTGATTTACTATCTCTTGAGGTGACAATGTCTCTATGGCAGATCGGGTTTTAAGTTTTACTGGCGGAAGCGGCTTTTATGGGTCCATTTAAATTTTTTTAACATCACCCTCTTTTGAGCTGTATCTTTTAATTAGTTTTGTGTTGTAATTCGACTCCACCCTAAACTTTTAGGCTGGAGGTTTCAACGTATTGCAGAGTGGCTGGCTCATCCTATTATTTTCGTGATCAGCCAGCCACAATCCTCAGCTGTGCAGTTTTAATTCCTTCTGCCTTTGTTCTCTATGTTGTTTTTGTTGCTGTGCTCTGTTTTCCATGTTGTCTTACAATGGACCATGTGGCTTTTCTTTCCCCGGAATTTTTCTTTTAGTGCTTCGCCTGACCGGTGGATAGTTTCACTCTGCTCTGTGTTTTTATGAAACAAGGGACCGATGACCTATGTAGTTTGGTCCCTTTAATCTTTAACCCAACCAACCAACAAACATTTTTAATCGCAACAATCGTACTCGCTGCAGTGGTGGGAAATTCTGTCTCTGCTTCCCTGTATGCTGACGACTTCTGCCTTTACTACAGCTCTACTGGCATTGCAGCCGTTGAACGTCA
Organism: Schistocerca americana; assembly: GCF_021461395.2. Classification (NCBI taxonomy): domain Eukaryota; kingdom Metazoa; phylum Arthropoda; class Insecta; order Orthoptera; family Acrididae; genus Schistocerca; species Schistocerca americana. The sequence goes on along the minus strand of NC_060119.1, from coordinate 154,969,871 downwards.
GCTACAGGGCGCTGTTCGCAAGGCGCGGTCTTGGGCTGTAGCGCATGGTTTTCAGTTTTCGGTTGCCAAGACCCGCGTTATGCATTTCTGCCGGCGCCGAACGGTCCATCCTGAGCCATGGCTTTATGTTGCCGACGAACTCCTTGCTGTGGTGGGGAGCCACAGGTTTTTGGGTGTACTGTTTGATGCCCGATTGACTTGGCTGCCTCATATTCGGCAGCTTCAGCAGGCGTGTTCGCGGCATCTGAATGCTCTGCGATGCTTGAGCCACACCAGCTGGGGCGCCGACCGATCCACCCTGTTACGCCTCCGCCAGGCATTAATCCAGTCCAGTCTGGATTATGGAAGCCTGGCTTATGGCTCAGCATCCCCATCTGCGTTGCGGGTGCTGGACCCAATACTACACAGCGGGATATGACTGGCCACTGGTGCCTTCTGGACCAGCCCTGTGAACAGTGTACTTGTGGAGGCTGGTGTCCCTCCACTGCGATTGAGGCGCCAGCATTTACTGGCCGCTTATACTGCCCAGGTTTTTAGCTTGCCCTGACATCCAAACTATCGTCTCCTGTTCCCGCAGTCGGTCGTCCATCTCCCAGAACGTCGCCCCAGGGCTGGATGTAGGATCGTGGTCCGCGTCCTAGAGCTTCTCTCCGGGCTAGGGGTTTACCCTGTTCTACCTCCTTTCCGGGCCCCTCTGCAAACGCCGCCGTGGTGTGTGCCTCGCCCTTGCCTTCGGCTCCAATTGGCACAAGGCCCGAGGGACTCAGTCCCTCCGGAGGCCTTACGCCGCCGCTTTTATTCCATCTTAGCCACGTATCAGGGCTCTGGCATTGTATACACTGACGGTTCGATGGGTGCTGGTCGTGTTGGTTATGCGCTAGCTCTAGGGGACCATTCCGAGCAACGTTCCTTGACGGCTGGCTGCAGCGTTTACACTGCTGAGCTCGTCGCCATCTTTCGAGCCCTAGAGTTTATCCGCTCCTGCTCAGGTGAGTCCTTCGTGATCTGTAGCAATTCCCTGAGCGGTTTACGAGCTCTCGACCGGTGTTTCCCACGTTCTCGTCTGGTGATGGTTATCCATGAGTCCCTGCATACTCTTGCCCATTGCGGCCGCTCTGTGGTCTTTGTGTGGACCCCCGGTCATGTCGGTATCCCAGGTAATGAACATGTTGACCGCCTGGCGAAAGAGGCCACCAGTAAACCATCTCTGGATGTTGGCCTCCCAGAACCTGAGTTGTAGGCAGTCTTACACCGCGACGTTTTTGGGCTATGAGACGGTGAATGGCGCGAACTGACAACGTGTACTAAACTCCGTGCTGTCAAGGAGACGACAGCTGCGTGGCGGTCCACCCTGCGCCGGGAGGACCCTCCTCTATGTCGCTGCGGGGCGGCTTTGACAGTGGCCCTCATTTTGTTGGCCTGCCCCCTTATAGCTGTGGTCAGGCAGACATTTGCGCTGCCTGATACGCACCCTGCCCTTTTATCTGATGACCCTGCTATGGCTGGTTTAGTTTTCCGTTTTATTCGGCCAGGGGATTTTTGACGTTGAAAGTGAGTGTATGTTATGTTCTTTTGTGTTGATTCTGGTCATTGGCCTACGTTTTTAATGCGTTTCTTGGTGGTTGCCTTTTACTTTTTGTTTCTATGGTCGGCCAACCACCATCACACTCTGTGTGATTTTAGTTCGTCCTGTCTGGTCTTTGTCTAAGTTTGTCTTGTTCTGTGTCGTTTGTGATCTGTTCTATTACTCGTTTTTATTCTCTGTGGGTGTTTTTAGTATTTGGGGAAAGGGACCGATGACCATAGCAGTCTGGTACCTTTAATCCCACAAACCAACCAACCAACCAATCACCGGCCCCATTGGTTGTGGGGGGGCACTTCACTCCCTGTTGCTCCTGCTCCATCTGCTTCAGGAGCAACACCCCACAAACCAGCGAGGCATGATTTCCCCCTTCCCAGCCGGAGAAGCATACGACTTCTTCGGCTTCCCTCACCAGTAAGGGGTCCCTTGGGGACCTCCCTTCACAAGTTCCAACCGGTTTAAAAGCGGACGCCCGCAAATGGCTCAAACAACCACCAGTCGCTGGTCGTAGGGCCTCACGGTCGTCGTCCGTCCCTGAGACTGAACCAGGGAAGCCCTCCAAGCCTGAACCACCGAAGGCACAGAGAGCGACACAGAAAAAGGAAAAGGTTCGTAAAAATCACGACAGTGATGTGGCACCCGTCCCACCACTTCCTACAAGCTCCACGTATGAGGACGAGGTGGAGATTCTGGCGTTTGCTGAGGATCTCGATCTCGCCGGTCCCTCAGACATAATGGATAGCCCTAGCACAGGTGCTCAATGGGAGGCAGCAGGTGACACAGCTGCGTAATCTGCCTTTCCAGTCCCATCACGCCTTCCTCAGCCATGGAGAATGCCATCCTCCAGTGGAACTGCAGCGGTTTCTTCCACCGTCTAGCTGAGCTCCGACAACTTATCAGCCTTCACCCTTTCTTTTGCATTGCTCTTCAGGAAACTTGGATTCCAGCAACGCGAACCCCCGCCCTCCATGTCAGTCGGGGCTATTATAAGAACCGGGCAGCGTATGAAAGGGTGTCTGGTGGCGTCAGCCTCTATGTCCTTCAGTCTCCGCACAGTGAGTCAGTCCCTCTACGAACACCTTTGGAGGCTATCGTTGTTTGGTTGTGGACGCCACAGGCTGTTTCTGTCTGCAGTTTTTACCTTCCATCGGATGATGATGATGTCCCGCAACATGTCCTGGCTGCGCTGATAGCCCAATTGCAGCCACCTTTCTTGTTACGGGGCGACTTCAATGCCCATAATCCTCTGTGGGGTGGGTCAGTGGCAACAAGTAGAGGCGCCACCATTGAGCATTTATTTGCACAGCTCGATCTTTCCATCTTAAATGATGGTGCTGTCACTCACTTCGGTGTGGCGCATGGCACGTACTCCACCATCGACCTTTCCATCTGCAGCCCTAGCCTCCTACCTTATGTCCAATGGAGAGTGCATGACGACCTGTGTGGTAGTGACCACTTTCCGATCTTTCTGTCACTGCCACAGCGTCAGTCTTCTGGGCGGCCTTGCAGGTGGGCTATTAATAAGGCTGACTGGGACTTGTTTTCTTCCATTGCCGCTATTGAGCCTATCTCTAGTGATGACATTGATGCGGTCATTCAATTGGTCACCCCGGCATCGTTACTGCCGCCGAATCTGCCATTCCCCGTTCTTCTGGGTCCGCTCGGCGGCGGACTGTGCCTTGGTGGTCGCCTAAGATCGCAGAAGCGATTAAAGACCGCCGGCGGCCGCTCCAAAGTCACAAGCGACATCCCTCCATCGAACACCTTATTGCCTTCAAACAGCTGCGTGCACGTGCCCGCCGCATTATCCGCCAACGCAAGCAGGAGTGCTGGGAGCGGTATGTGTCAACCACTGGCCTCCATGTCACTACATCGCAGGTCTGGGCCAAGATTCGACGCGTGTACGGCTATCGGATCCCTGTCAGCGTCCCTGCGCTCTCACCGAATGGAGCAGTTTGTACTGATTCTGACGTTATTGCACACCGCTTGGCACAGCATTTTGCTCTGAGTGCCGCTTCCACGAGTTACCCCCTGGCCTTCCGCTCCATTAAGGGGCTCAAAATCATGAAAAGTTCAATTTTTACATTTTTGCGTTTTCTGAATCTGCAGACTATTACCTTTTAATAGATATATAATTTATTCAATTCCGAAGACTACAATTATTTTTAAATTTTTTTTGAAATGTGTTCTACATGGGCGTGACCCACTGTGGCGCTGTTAAACTGTTGTCAAATGGTGTTATTATTAACGACAGTGTTCATCAGGTACATTTTAGCGATTTGAGATAAAGTATGTGTTGTGGCTAATCTGTGATGGTTCAATATATATCGCTATTGTGATTGTCGATTGTTTCATGCTTATTTACTCTGTCGTTATCTCGAGAATTTTCGTAATTAATTCTGTTTCTTGAGTCTCTGTTTTGTTGAAGTATAATAATGAGTAAAAGTAAAGTTATTAGAAATCCTCTGAAGGCTTTTAAGTAAAGGAGAAAAGTTGGAAAACCAAAGGTATGTGTTATTACTGTAAACAATAAAGACGATAACCAAGTGAGTGAACCTAACCTCTCAAGTACACCTGCCCATAGCAGTCAAAGTGGGAAAGAAAATACTTCACAGAAGAAGCTAGGTTCAACGAGTGAAAACTATGAATGTTTTATGGGCGAATCGGATGTGAATGAAATATTTGATATGTCGGTTCTCAAAGGAATTTTTTCAAACTGTGTAAGATGTATTCATTGTAGTGAAGTTGGTCTGGAACTCTCCATAATAAAGCACATAGGACTTGCTAGTGAAATACAACTGAAATGTGATAAGTGATCATACATGACCACCTTTTGGAACAGTGTTGCAGTAACTGCAACTGAAGAAAATGGTAGCAAAATCTACGAACACAACAACGAGTGATGCTTGCTTTAGACAAGGAACGCCTTCGGGCTGCAGACAGGGCTGTAAAGAGTCTAGAAATACAAGCAAGAGTAAACAGGAGGAGGAACAAGAGGAAGCTGGAGGAGGAGTTTGCAGAAGATGAAGATATTCCATCCTATGGACCTGGAATGCACTAAAAAGTTAATCCAATCTTTGTCGCTCGATTCCCAAAACTTTTATTTTCTCATACTAATTACTTGTTTTCTAAGGATCTTCCAAACATATTTGTTTCAAACTTTCAGTAAATGTTACACAGTACCTTCTGCATAATTTAACACAGCCTTTTTCCAAAAAACTGTGAATTTTTTGATATATAAATAAAAAATTGCAAAAAAATGTTGTGAATTTTCATTACAATTAAAAAAAATCATCTTTAATAACTGAACTAAAATTTTGTAAAATCCCTGTGTTAAGTTGTAGCCCATATTACAATAAATAATCTGTAAAAAGTTCAACTTCCTACCTCAAATACTTTGTGAGAAAAGATGTAATTTATAAGCGTTATTTTAACATTGCAAGTATAGGGCGTTCCGGAGCCCCTTAAAGAGCGGATGGAACGTCTTAGCCTTTCATTTTGCACCCACCACCCAGAATCGTACAATGTTCCTTTCAGTGAGTGGGAATTTCGCAGTGCCCTAGCCGCTTGCCCTTATACCGCTCCTGGGCCAGATAGCGTCCACGGTCAGATGCTGAAGCGCCTTTCAGTGGACTGCCAGCAACGGATCCTCGACCTTTACAACCGTATTTGGGCCGAGGGTGAGCTTCCGTCGTAATGGCGGGAAAGTATTGCTATCCGCTTCCTGAAACCAGGCAAGTACCCTTTGGAGGTGGACAGCTACCGTACCATTAGCCTCACCAACGTTCTTCGCAGGTTGCTTGAACGGACGGTGAGCTGGCGGTTGAACTGGGCCTTCTGGGTCCGTCTCAGGGTGGGTTCCGTAAAGGCCGCTCCACCGCCGACAATCTGGTTAGCCTGGAGTCGGCCATCTGTACTGTTTGCCCGCCGTCAGCACCTGGTCGCTGTCTTTTTCGACATGCAGAAGGCGCACGATACGACATGGTGTCATCACATCATTTCTACACTTCATGGATGGGGTCTTCGGGGCCTTCTGCCGATCTTTATCAGAAATTTTCTGTCGTATTGTACCTTCCGCGTGCAAGTCGCGGCCTCCCATAGTTCCTCCCAAGTCCAGGAGAACCGTGTGCCACAGGGATCAGTTTTTAAGTGTCTGCCTGATTTTAATAGCCATTAAAGGGCTCGCTGCGGTGGTGGGGACGTCTGTCTCAGCGTCCCTGTATGCTGATGACTTCTGCCATTACTACAGCTCTATTGGCATTGCAGATGGTGAACGTCAGCTACAAGGAGCTATACGTAAGCCGCAGTCTTGGGCTGTAGCGCATGGCTTTCAGTTTTCGGCTGCCGGCGACGCACTGTTCACCTGGAGCCACGGCTTTATCTTGATGGCTAACTTCTTGCTGTGGTTGAGAAACACGTTTTGATGCCCGGTTGACTTGGCTGCCTCATATTCGGCAGCTTAAAAGGATGTGTTTGCGGCATCTAAATGCTCTATGATGCTTGATCTACAGCTGCTGGGGCGCCGACCGATCTACCATGTTATGGCTCTACCAGGCGTTAATCCAGTCTCGTCTGGATTGTGGGTGCCTGGCTTATTGCTCAGCATCCCAATCTGCGTTGCGGGTACTGGACCCAATCCTCCACAGCGGGATACGCCTTGCCACTGGAGCTTTCCGGACCAGTCCTGTGGACAGCATCCATGTGGATGCGGGTGTCCCTCCACTGCAGTTACGGCGCCAACGTTTGCTGGCCGCTTATGCTGCCCATGTTTTAGCATGCCCTGGCATCCAAACTATCGTCTCCTGTTCCCGCAGTCGGTCGTCCATCTGCCAGACCGCCGGCCCCGGTAAGGTTGTATGATCCCAGTCCCCGTCAAAGAGCTTGGGATTTCACTATTCCACTATTCCACTATTCCACCTTCTTTCCAAGGCACTTTGCGTACACCCCCATGGTGTGTTCCTCGCCCTTGCGTTCCGCTCGACTTGGCACAGGGCCTGAAGGACTCAGTCCCTCCAGAGGCCTTCCGCCGCCGCTTTTATTCCATACTGGCCACGTAGCAGGTCTCTGACGGTGTATGCACTGACGGTTCGATGGTTGCTAGTCATGTCGGTTATGCGTTAACTCTAGGGGACCATTCCAAACAACGTTCCTTGCTGGATGGCTGCAGCGTTTACACTGATGAGCTGGTCGCCATCTTTCGTGCCCTAGAGTATATCTGCTCCTGCTCAGGTGAGTCCTTCGTCATCTGTAGCCATTCCCTGAGCGGTTTATGAGCTCCCGACCAGTGTTTCCCTCGTTCTCGTCTGGTGATGGCTATCCATGAGTCCCTGCATACTCTTGCCCATTGCGGCCGCTCTGTGGACTTTATGTGGACCCCCAGTCATGTCGGTATCCCGGGCAATGAACATGTTGACCGCCTGGCGAATGAAGCCACCAGTAAACCATCTCTGGAAGTTGGCCTCCCAGAGACTGAATTGCGGGCAGTCCTACACCACAAAGTTTTTGCGCTATGGGACGGTGAATGGCGCGAACTGATCATGCATAACAAACTCCGTGCTGTCAAGGAGATGACAGCTGTGTGGCAGTCATCCCCGCGAGTGGCTCACAGGGACTCAGTAGTCCTTTGCTGGCTCCGCATTGGCCACTCCCGGCTGACACACAGTTATTTACTGCGCTGGGAGGACCCTCCTCTTTGTCGCTGTGGGGCGGCTTTGACGGTTGCCCACATTTTGTTGGCCTGCCCCCTTTTAGCTGTGGTCAAGCAGACATTTGCGCTGCCTGATACGCTCCCTGCCCTTTTATCTGATGACCCTGCTATGGCTGGCTTAGTTTTACGTTTTATCCGAGCAGGGGTTTTTTATCGTTTAATGTGAGTGTTTGTTATCTTCTTCTGTGTTGATTCTGGCCATTGGCCTACGATTTTAATCTGATTTTTAATGTGTTTCTCGGTGGTTGGCTTTTCCTCTTTTGTTTCCAAGGTCGGCCACCCACTGTCACACTCTGTGTGATTTTAGTTCGTGTTGTCTGGTCTTTGTCTAAGTTTCTCTTGTTCTGTTAGTCTGTGATCTATTCTGTTACTCGTTTTTATTCTCTGTGGGTGATTTTAGTATTTAGAACAAGGGACCGACGAACGTAGCAGTCTGGTCCTCTTAATCCCACAAACCAACCAACCAATCGAGTCCATGCCACGTCATGTTTCTGTTCTTCCACGTGCTCACAGGGGTCCTACACCTTTGGATCTTCAGTTTATGAATGATTAAAGTCGTCATATTGAAATAATTTAAAATATTGATGTGAAGATTTTGACAAGAAGTATTTCTATACTGAAGTAAATATGTGCATTTGTAATAAAACGCTGTACCTTTCAATGGGAAATCGTAGCGCTACGAAAGGCTGAAAGCTATACTGTGTGTCAATGTACACAGTCAAAATTTACAAAAATATCTTGTTTTAATCTTCTCTAGTAAAATTTTTTATTTGCTAAGACAGCAGTTAGATAGCCATTTCTCATATAACAGAAAGCGATGCCTACATCAACTACTGAAGCAAGATGCTTCAGTTTACAATTAAAAATTCAAAAATATTTGTCAGAATATTTATATATTCGATACGCTTATATGTACCGGTATATATTAAAACCTGAATTTTTGAATTTGGAATTGTAAATATGTTGTATCAAAGGGTTTTGCTTCAGTACTCATTGTAGACCAGGGCTGGCCACGGTGTGCCTGGCTACATGCATGCAGCATGTGCCGGCCGTGGGTAGACGAAGGCACGGCCTGTCATTCGGCTTTGGTCCGTCCTTCTCGTAAGTACTGGGAACAGTTTCTTCAGGTTAGAAATGTTCCTTTTCAGCTCAGGTACAATAGTACAAGAGCCCACAAGCAAGTTTTTTTATTTATAGCAATGCAGCTAAAACCGTATAAAATCGATAGATGTGGTTTCCATAAACTTAAAAAAGTTGATTCCAGAAAGTTTCCGCGTCACGTATGGTCCGACCGCATTTACAGATATGTCAATACGTTTTACCAAACTGTAGCACTACAATACGCCAGATATATGAAAAGTAGATGAATAATAAGTCTAAGACATCAAAACAACGTTTATCAGACGTCTGTAGTGTAACGCCAACAAAAGAACTCTGAAAAATTTAAAAATGAGACCAACAAAGAAATCGTAGCAAACCGTCGGAAAAACTGTTTTACTTGTGTATTTGATCAATTAAAACGAAAAAGTCATTTTTCAGAAGAAAAAATAAGAACCCTCCGTTTTGAGACCGTTTTGAAAATTTTAAAAAAATCTGCCAATTGTTAATAAATGATTATGTCTTATAACTGTTGGACATTATAAAATAAGCTTCGTAGATCTAGAGAAACTGGTATGAAGCAAACTTAATCCAGCAACTTACAAATCAGACAACTTAAAAATCGTATGAAGCGTATGAACGTCAATTTTGTAAGCCATTCAATAAATTACAACCTCCTTTTATGGGTTTTGGGGTAAGAATAGGCCCGCGGTATTCCTGCCTGTCGTAAGAGGCGACTAAAAGGAGTCTCAAATATTTCGGCCTTATGTGATAGTCCCCTTTCGGGTTTGACCTCCATATCTCAAAATTTTTCCGAAGAGCGAGCCGATTGGGGAAGGGCGCCTTACTTGGTGCATTGTGTCCATCTTGCATTGCAGTCCTGCCTGCTCTCCATCTCTTGGGCATGGATACGTTCCTCCGTGCACTTTCAGCCATGCAATGTGCTGTGCCAGTTTCTGCACTGACGCCCACAGGGGCTCAGCGTTCATTTGCTGAGTACGGGCTTGGCGACCCCGGGGTCCTGAGCTGGGGAGTGGTCAGCGCCGCCGGTCTCCTGTCTCCGTAACCCCCGGACATGCTTCAGCGACCACCGTATGGTGCGGCGGTGGAATGTTGTGTGCTGCGGGGAATGGTAATCTTGGCTTGACCGCCTGGATTGCGAGGAAGGTAAACCTCTATAAAATCCCCTCAATCTTACGGTGTGCTGCGCGCTTATAAGATGCATGGCTGTTGGGGTGGAACAGTCGCTACCGGGCAACCTCTGGGGCACCTGCCGCACCCCAGTTGTATACGGCTTACTCAGGCACGCGGGGCTCTGTCTGAGCGGACCTTTAGTTCTCTAGCTGCTCGTGGGACCGCAATGGAGCCTTCGACCTATACATTTCCCCCTACCAGTGGATTGGATGGGCCGCTGGTAGGCAAACACACCCCTTCGAAAAAGCGACTTCATGCTGCGAGTCCCCCAGCTCCTGGTGTTGCTAGAGATTTATCCGACTGTCGTAACAGGGCACATGCTGAAAATCAGAATGTGTTTTTGATTATTAAACGGAAGGATGGTAGCTTTGAGAGGGTTTCTCCCTTTTACATCCACAAGGGTCTTGAAGGAATTGCAGGTACACTGAAATCTGTTAAGCGACTGCGCAGTGGTCCTCTCTTAGTTGAGACTTCTAGTTCCCGTCAAGTCGCTTCTCTTCGGAAAGCACCCAGTCTCGGAGAGTACGCTATCGAGACCGAGCTCCACTCCACACTCAACTATAGTAAGGGTCCCCCCTGCGGGTTCGGGGGTTAGAATAGGCCCGCGGTATTCCTGCCTGTCGTAAGAGGCGACTAAAAGGAGTCTCAAACGTTTCGGCCTTACGTGATGGTCCCCTGTCGGGTTTGACCTCCATCTATCTAAGTTATTCCGAAGAGCGAGCCAATTGGGGAAGGGCACCTTACATGGTGCACTGTATCCTTCGTGCAATTAGACCTATAGCCGTCTTTCTCGTCGTTGCAATGGTGTCCCGCTCGTTTTCGATCTCTTGGGCGATTACCACGCTGCACTCTGCAGTGTTTCTTTTAACTGTGACGACGACCCTGGCCATTTTTGCACCTAAGATCCAGCACGGTAGCCAGTCCGTTGTGGTGGGGTCGCCATGTACCCTCTTGGTTGTAGCCCCCTGACAACACAGGGATCGCCCTACTGATGCCTGCGCCGTTCACTCCCCACGTATGCCAAGGAGTAGATGCCCATCTCCCTGGGGCATCAGGACTCCCGGCAATGGACATCCTGCCAGGTGGCCTTTGCTGTGGCTGGGTGGCGCCCGTGGGGAGGGCCCTTGGTCGGAGTAGGTGGCATCAGGGCGGATGACCCGCAATGAAGCGTGGTACATCATCTGTCGCTGGCGGCCAGCCGTCAGCAGTCTCTAAGCGTTCGAGAGCCCATTTTAAAGGTAACGTTTATGACCCCAAATCGTTCCCCTCCCTCGCCACACCATGGGAGGAACGACAGGCATTGCTTGACACTGAGACATACTCGCCCAGATAACTTGTCTGTACCAGAGCTGATGGGGAATCTTTTCTATCCGTGCAGCCTCAGTTCTTTGTAGAGCATTTAGAGGACAAGTTCGGTGAGGTGGAGGGCTTGTCCAAGATGCGGTCTGGATCGGTGTTGATAAAAACGGCATCCTCTGCCCAGTCACGGAGGTTGCTCAATTGTGACAAGTTGGGGGATGTTTCCGTTAGCATCACGCCGCATAATAGTCTGAACATGGTCCAGGGTATTATATTCCACTGGGATCTTCTTCTGCAGTCCGACGATGATTTACGCGCCAACTTCGAACGACGAGGTGTTCACTTCGTCCGGCGCGTCCATCGGGGTCCGAGGGATAATCAGGTCGCCACTGGTGCCTTCATCTTGGCCTTTGAGGGTGATGTCTTACCCGAAAAGGTTAGGGTGATGGTTTACCGTTGTGATGTGAAACCATATATCCCTCCTCCGATGCGGTGTTTTAAATGCTGGAAGTTCGGGCACATGTCATCTCGCTGTACTTCCAGCATGACGTGTCGGGATTGCGGACGTCCTTCGCATCCCGATACTCCATGTGCCCCGCCTCCTATCTGTGTTAACTGCGGAGAACACCATTCCCCCTGCTCGCCGGACTATAGGATATTGCAGAAAGAACGGAAGATACTGGAATATAAGTCCTTGGACCGGGTGACCTACCCCGAGGCTAGACGGAAATATGAGAGGCTCCATCCTGTGGCAATGCCGTCAACCTACGCCGCTGCTGCAACGACGGTTCTCCCGTCATCACGAATCGGCTCTAAGATCGGTCAGCATCCACCGGCCCCCTTGCTTGTGGGGGGCACTTCACACCCTGTTGCTCCTGCTCCATCTTCTTCAGGAGCAATACCCTCCCAACCTTCGGGGACATCAGCTCCCACTTCCCAGCCGGAGAAGCGTAAGACTTCTTCGGCTGCTCTCGCCAGGAAGGGATCCCTTGGGGACCTCCCTTCGCAAGTTCCGACCAGTGGAAAAGCGGACGCCCACAAGTGGTTGAAACAACCGCCAGTCCCTGGTCGTCGGGCCTCGCGGTCGTCGTCTGTCCCTGAGACTGACCCAGTGAAGCCCATGCAGCGTGAAGCTCCGAAGGCACAGCGTGACAAGCAGAGGAAGAAGAAAGTCCCCAAGACCAACGGTATTGCGGTGGCACCGATCCCGCCGCTTCCTACAAGCTCTGCCTCTGAGGACGAGGTGGGGATTCTGGCGTCCGCTGAGGACCTCGCTCTTGCCGGTCCCGCGGACGCAATGGATGGCATTTGCACGGATGCTCCATCGGAGGCAGCAGGTGACCCAGTGGCGTAATCTGCCTTCCCAGTCCCGTCACGCCTTTCCCAGCCATGGACAACACCATCCTCCAGTGGAACTGCAGCGGTTTCTTCCACCATCTAGCTGATCTCCGCCACCTTATCAGCCTTCACCCTTTCTTCTGCATTGCTCTCCAGGAAACTTGGTTTCCAGCAATGCGAACCCCCGCCCTCCGTGGCTATCGGGGTTATTATAAGAACCGAGCAGCTTATGAAAGGGTGTCTGGTGGCGTCTGCATATATGTCCTTCACACTCTGCACAGCGAGTCTGTCCCTCTCCAGACGCCTTTAGAGGCTGTCTCTGTACGCGTGTGGACGCCACAGGCTGTTACCGTCTGCAGTCTTTACATTCCACCGGATGGTGATGTCTCGCAGCATGTCCTGGCTGCATTGGTCGCCCAATTGCCGCCACCTTTCTTGCTATTGGGCGTCTTCAACGCTCATAACCCTCTGTGGGGTGGGTCAGTGGCAACAGGTCAAGGCGCCATCGTTGAGCATTTATTGTCGCAGCTCGATCTCTCGCTGTTAAATGATGGTGCCTTCACACACTTCAGTGTGGCGCATGGCACCTACTCCGCCATTGACCTTTCCATCTGTAGCCATAGCCATAGCCAATGGAGTGTGCATGCCGACCTGTGTGATAGTGACAATTTTCCGATCATTTTGTCACTACCACAGCGCCACTCTTCTGGGCGCCCTAGCAGATGGGCTATGAATAAGGCTGACTGGGACTTGTTCTCCTCCACTGCCGCTTTTGAGCCTCTCTCTACCGATGACATTGATGCGGTGGTTCAATCGGTCACCACCGGCATCGTTACTGCCGCCGAATCTGCCATTCCCCATTCCTGTGGGTCCCCTCGGCGGAAGGCTGTGCCTTGGTGGTCGCCTGAGATCGCTGAAGCGATTAAAGATCGCCGGCGGGCGCTCCAACATCACAAGCGACATCCCTCCCTCGACCACCTTATCGCCTTCAAGCGGCTGCGTGCGCGGGCCCGCCTCCTTATCCGCCAAGGCAAGAAGGAGTGCTGGGAGCGGTATGTGTCCACAATTGGCCTCCATGTCACTCCATCGCAGGTCTGGGCCAGGATTCGATGCGTCTACGGCTATCGGCCACCTGTCAGCGTCCCTGCGCTCTCACTGAATGGAGCAGTTTGTACTGACTCCGACGTCATTGCAAATCGCTTAGCAGAGCATTTTGCTATGAGTTCCGCTTCTGCGAATTACCCCCAGGGCTTCCGGTCCATTAAAGAGCGGATGGAACGTCGGAGCCTTTCGTTTCGCACCAACCACCCAGAATCTTACAATGCTCCATTTAGTGAGTGGGAATTTCGCAGTGCCCTCGCTGCTTGCCCTGATACCGCTTCTGGGCCAGATGGCATCCACTGTCAGATGCTGAAACACCTTTCAGTGGACTGCCAGCGGCGCCTTCTCGATCTTTACAACCGTCTTTGGGTCGAGGGGGAGTTTCCGTCGCAATGGCGGGACGGCATTGTCTTCCCCGTTTTGAAGCCTGGAAAGAACCCTCTGGAGGTGGACAGCTACCGTCCCATTAGCCTCACCAACGTTCTTTGCAAGTTGCTTGAACGGATGGTGAGCCGGCGCTTGAATTGGGTACTGGAGTCTCGGGGCCTTCTGGCTCCATCTCAGGGTGGGTTCCGTAAGGCCGCTCCGCCGCCGACAATCTGGTGAGCCTGGAGTCGGCCATCTGTACTGCCTTTTACCGCCGTCAGCACCTGGTCGCTGTCTTTCTCGACATGCGGAAGGCGTACGATACGACGTGGAGTCATCACATTCTTTCTACGCTTCATGGATGGGGTCTTCGGGGTCCTCTGCCGATTTTTATCCGCAATTTTCTGTCGTGTCGTACCTTCCGCGTGCAAGTCGCGGCCTCGTATAGTTCCTCCCACGTCCAGGAGAACGGTGTGCCACAGGGTTCCGTTTTAAGTGTCTGTCTGTTTTTAATAGCCATTAACGGTCTTGCTGCGGCCGTGGGAAACTCTGTCTCCGCTTCCCTGTATGCTGACGACTTCTGCCTTTATTACAGCTCTCCTGGCATTGCAGCTGTTGAACGTCAGCTACAGGGCGCTATCCGTAGGGCGCAGTCTTGGGCTGTAGCGCATGGGTTACAGTTTTCGGCAGCCAAGACCTGCGTTATGCATTTCTGCCGGCGACGTACTGTCCACCCGGAGCCGCAGCTTTCTCTTAACGGCGAACTTCTTTCAGTGGTGGAATCGCACAGGTTTTTGGGGGTGGTTTTCGATGCCCGGTTGACTTGGCTGCCTCATATCCGGCAGCTCAAACAGATGTGTTGGCGGCGTCTCAATGCACTGCGATGTTTGAGCCACACCCGCTGGGGAGCCGACCGCTCTACCCTGTTACGGCTCTACCAGGCGTTAATCCAGTCCTGTCTGGATTATGGGTGCCTGGCATATGGCTCAGCATCCCCGTCTGCGTTGTGGGTGCTGGACCCAATTCTCCACAGCGGGATACGCCTTGCCACTGGTGCTTTCCGCACCAGCCCTGTAGACAGCTTACTCGTGGAGGCAGGTGTCCCTCCACTGCGGTTCCGACGCCAACGTTTGCTAGCTGCTTATGCTGCCCATGTTGTAAGCTCGCCCGGGCATCCTAACTATCGTCTCCTGTTCCCGCCGTCAGTCGTCCATCTGCCGGAACGTCGGCCCCGGTCGGGTTGTCCGATCGCCATACGCGTCAAGGAGCTTCTCTGCGGGCTTGGGTTTTTCCCTGTTCCGCCTCCTTTCCAGGCGCCTCTGCGTACACCCCCGTGGTGTGTTCCTCGCCCTTGCCTTCGGCTCGACTTGGCACAGGGCTCGAAGGACTTGGTCCCTCCAGAGGCCTTCCGCCGCCGCTTTTATTCCATCCTGGCCACGTATCAGGGCTCTGGCATTGTTTACACCGACGGCTCGATGGTTGCTGGACGAGTCGGTTATGCGCTCACTCTAGGGGACCATTCCGAACAACGTTCCTTGCCGGCTGGCTGCAGCGTTTACACTGCTGAGCTGGTCGCCATCTTTCGAGCCCTAGAGTATTTCCGCTCCTGCTTTGGTGAGTCCTTCGTCATCTGTAGCGATTCCCTGAGCAGTTTACGAGCACTTGACCAGTGTTTTCCTCGTTCCCGTCTGGTGATGGCTATCCATGAGTCCCTGCATACTCTTGCGCGTTGCGGCCGCTCTGCGGTCTTCGTGTGGACCCCAGGCCATGTAGGGATCCCCGGCAACGAGAATGTTGACCGGCTGGCGAAAGAGGCGACTAGTGCACCATCTCTGGACATTGGCCTCCCGGAGACAGATTTGCGAGCGTTCCTACGGCGCAAAATTCTGGACCTTTGGGACACTGAATGGCGCGTCCTGCCTTCACGCAACAAACTTCGGGCCATCAAGGGGGCTACCGGTGTGTGGCGCTCCTCCTTGCGGGTCTCTCGCAAGGAGTCTGTTGTCCTCTGCCGGCTGCGCATTGGGCACAATCGGCTTACGCACGGCCACTTATTGCGCCGTGAGGACGCGCCTCTATGTCGCTGCGGCTCCGTTTTATCCGTGGTTCATGTCTTATTGGAGTGTCCGTTTTTAGCTGCGCTCAGGCAGTCGTTCGCACTGCCTGACTCGCTCCCTGCCCTTTTAACAGATGACTCGGCTATGGCTGACTTAGTTTTACGTTTTATTCGGGCAGGGGGGTTTTATTCTTTAATCTGAGTGTTTCTGTTTTTATCTTATTGTTTTGTGTTGATTCTGGCCTTTGGCCTCCGGTTTTAAACTGATTTTTTAATGTGTTTCAAGTGGTTGGCTTTTCCTTTTTTATTTCTCTGGTCGGCCAACCACCGTCACACTCTGTGTGCTTTTAGTTCGTTTTGTCTGGTCTTTGTATCAGTTTCTCTTGTTCCGTGTCGTCTGTGCTCTATTCTGTTACTCGTATTTTATTCTCTGTGGGTGTTTTTCTTAGTAGTTGGACAAAGGGACCGATGACCATAGCAGTCTGGTCCCTTTAATCCCCCAAACCAACCAACCAACCAACCTATAGTAAGGGTGTTGTGACATGTAGGGACTTGGTGGATATCTCCACAGACGAGTTGAAATCTGAGTGGGCTGCCGAAGGTATTGTTGACGTGCAGAATATTATGAGGCGAGTCGATGGGGCCCTAGTAAAATCCGACTCGTTTATTCTCACGTTCAGTTGCCCGAGACTTCCAGAGCATGTTAAAGCGAGGTTCTTACGTTTGCCAGTACGGCCATATTTCCCCAACCCATTGCGCTGCTTTAAATGTCAGCGCTTTGGGCATACTACATTAGGGTGCAATAGGATAGCCACTTGCGGTAAATGTGGTCAGCCTGCCCATGAAGGAGCCGATTGTTCATCGCCTGTGAAGTGCGTGAATTGCTTTGGGAGTCACCCTGTCTGGAGCCGGGTCTGCCCCATCTATCTCGAGGAACGGAAGATACAGGAGATCAAAACATCTAAGCGCATCCCCTATGGTGAGGCCAAGAAGCTTTTTAAGGCCATGCAACCTCCTGTATTTACATCTTTCGCTTCCGCCCTGAAAAAACCAGTACAAATGGCCACTGTTGCTACGCAAACGGAGGTTGCTAGTGTGAGCACTAATACCTGCGTTTGCCAGTGCACTTGTGCTGCTGCGGTTGTTTTGCAACCTGCAGCTCTCCCCGCAACGTCGGACAAGGCCGTGGTTGCTGACATTGGGGTACTTCCTGCCTCTTCCCCTATGGCGCCTTCTGCCCAGGCGAGTAAAGCTCCAACTGCTGACAAGGCTCTGCATTCTAAGCCCCCTAAGACAAAGACGCCGAAGGTGAAGATTTTGCCACCTGTGGAGACTGATCAGGGTCGGTCCAATGACGAGGCCATCGTACTGTCTGACATCTCCCGTGGGTCGTCATCGGAGCTGATGGACATTGATGTGGACCGGGGGCGCCCTTCTCGCCCCAGGCATAAATCTCCGGCCAGTACGGGCTCTCCTCCAAAACACAGAGGCAGGGTGAAAGTTCAGCCACCCTATCACTGGCTCCCATCTTACAGTGGAACCTGAATGGGTTCAGGACGCATGTGGCCGAACTACAACTCCTTGTACGTGAGTTCCCCTTGTGCTTATGTCTCCAAGAGACACATTTTCGGGCCACTGATGCTCCTTCTTTACGGGGCTATACAGTCTATCGGAATGATGATCTGACGGGGGAAAGGGCAAAGGGTGGTGTTGCGGTTTTTGTCCGTGACATGCACCCCTCATCTGAGCTCCCTCTCGTTACAGACTTGCAAGCAGTTGCAGTTGACCTTCTTGTGGGTCGGAGGCTCACAGTCTGTTCACTTTACTTACCTCCTCAGGATGCGATAGACTCTGAGGCTCTCACGGACGTTATTGGCCAACTTCCCCGCCCATTTCTTCTTCTGGGGGACTTCAATGCTTATAATGTCTTATGGGGCTCTTCGACTACTTGCCCCAGGGGTCGCATTCTGGAACGCCTCATGGTGTCTGAAGAACTGTGCATCCTCAACTCTGGTGCCCCCACTCATTTCTGTACTGCTTCTGGGTCGTCGTCAGCTATTGACCTTTCCTTTTGCTCTCCAGCACTAGCGGATTCTGCTCTATGGGAGGTTGATGCTGACCTCCATTCTAGTGACCACTTCCCCCTTTGGATTCGCCTCCTGGATGAGGCTATGGCATTTCCGGTACCGCCCCGGTGGCACCTCTGCAGGGCTGACTGGACACTTTTCAGCCACCTGGCCGTTTTGGAACACCGTGACAGCGTCCACGAATGGGTAGACCATGTTACAGCTGTGATCTCCCATGCTGCTGAATTGTCAATCCCACGGTCATCCGGTCATCCCAAGAGGCGTCCTGTCCCTTGGTGGACCCCTGAGTGCCGCTCAGCCATCCGATCCCGCCGTGCCGCTCTGCGCCGCTTCAAGTGCCGTCCCACAGCTGACAATCTTGCAGCCTTTCGGGTGGCAAGGGCTAAAGCGCGGCGCGTGATTAAAGAGAGCAAAGGACGGTCATGGCAATCGTTCTTGAACTCCATCTCCCGCTCCACTAGTTCTACGAAAGTATGGGAAGCCATCAGGAGGATTTCCGGGAAACTCGGCCAGCTACCTGTCACGGCCTTGCTGCATCAGGGAAGTCTCCTCACGGCGCCGAGAGACATTGCCCAGACACTGGCCATGCATTTTGCGGAATCTACCGCCGCTATTAACTGTGATCCAGATTTCTGCCGCTACCGCACTGCCATCGAGAGGGGTCACTTGGACTTCCGGTCTCCTAATTCTGAACCCTACAACTGCCCCTTCACAATGTGGGAACTGGATTTGGCGTTGTCTGTGGCTCATGATACTGCGCCTGGTCATGATCAAATCCGGTATAGCATGCTGCGGCACTTGTTACTGCCTTCCAAGGAAGTTCTCCTGAATTGTTTTAATATGATATGGTTATCTGGCACGTACCCTGACTCATGGAGGGAAGCGATTTTGATACCCCTCCTCAAACCAGGGAAGGACCGAACGCACCCCAGTAGTTATCGAAGTATCGCCTTGACGAGCTGTGTCGGGAAGACGTTGGAACGCATGGTCAATCGTCGCCTGGTTTGGCTGCTCGAGACCAGGCAGCTCCTTAGCCCCTCTCAGTGTGGCTTTCGGAGATGGCGTTCCACTATAGACAACTTGACCCTGCTTGAGGCGGCCATCCAGCAGGCCTTCCTGCGTAACCAGCATTGTCTAGGTGTATTCTTTGACGTTCATAAGGCATATGACACTACTTGGCGCCGCCATATCCTCAATCAACTCCATGAGTGGGGCTTTCGTGGCAGTCTCCCCATCTTCATTCGGTCCTTTCTTTCCCACCGCCTCTTTCGCTATAGGGTTGGTAATGTGCTATCTGATTTGTATGTGCAGGAGAATGGTGTTCCTCAGGGAAGCGTTTTAAGTGTCACCCTATTTGCCGTAGCCATTAACAGTATCACGTCCACTATCCGGAGTCCTGCCCAATGCTCCTTGTTCGTGGACGATTTTGCTGTTTTCTGTTCTTCCTCCAGTCTTGTCACTGCTAGTCGACAGTTGCAGCTTACGATACAGCGATTAGAGGCATGGACTGCGAAGACGGGTTTTACCTTTTCTGCAGACAAATGTGTGTGTGTTCATTTTAATCGTTCTCGACATCTTTTTACCTCCCCTGAATGGCGTCTGAGGGACACCATTCTTCCTTTTAGCGACACTGTGCGGTTCCTGAGCCTCACTTTTGATTCAAAGTTGTCGAGGTTGCCTCACCTTAAAGACCTCAAGGTGCGGGCCCTGAAGGCACTGAATATTTTGAAGTGTCTGAGCCATCGGTCCTGGGGAGCAGATCGGGCGCGTCTGCTGCAGTTTTATAGGGCTTTCGTCCGATCGCGACTTGACTATGGTTGCACCGTGTATGGGTCAGCAAGGCCTTCGTATCTGAAGATTCTTGACGCAGTACACCATGAGGGTATCAGGCTGGCCACTGGTGCCTTCCGTACTAGTCCCATCCCCAGCCAGTGTGCTGAGGCAGGGGAACCGCCGCTCGCCATCCGGCGGAAACTCCTCATGGTGCGACGGGTGTGTCAATTCCTTGCTTGTCCTACCTCCCCTGCGTACCCTACTGTTGCCCGACTGCCTGTGGAACGCCTTCTTTCCAGTCGTCCCAGGGCAACGAGACCATTTGGGATTCGTGCCAAGCATTTGCTTGTGTCCCTTGGTGTGGAGCGTGTGGCCCCCCAACGACAAGGTTTTACTCGCCTGCCTCCCTGGTTGCTCCAGAGGCCCAGCGTCCTTTTAGACTTGTCGGACTACCGGAGGAGCTGCACTCCTGCGTTTGTTTTTACCTCCTTATTTTACGATATTTTAAACCAGCATCCCGACCATGTACCAGTCTTTACGGATGGCTCTAAACAGGGGGACTCTGTTGGTTGTGCTGTTGTTTTCCCTGATCGACTCGTCAAGTTACGGCTTCCTGCGGCGTTTACCATCTTTGATGCCGAATTGTTTGCGATCTTGCGGGCATTGGAGCAGATGAGATGTGTCCCCCGTCGTAAGTTCCTCATCTGTTCTGACTCCCTGAGTGCCCTTCAGACCGTGCAACACTTGTACCCAGCGGATACGGTCGTTCCGAACATCCATGATGCCCTACTCCACCTGCAGCGGCAGGGGAAGGAGGTTTCCTTCTGCTGGGTGCCGGGGCACGTGGGTATTAGGGGAAACGAGCTGGCGGATGTGGCTGCCAAAGATGCATGTTCCCTCCCTGACGTTGTTGACTGTGCCGTCCCCCTCCATGCTGTTACCTCCCTCCTGCGTTTTCGCGTTATGCGTCAGTGGGAAGAGGAGTGGCTGGCAGTCGGTGAAAATAAGCTGCGTCTGGTGAAGGCCACCACGCGGCCATGGCGTACTTCCTCCCAGTCATGCAGGCGGGATGAGGTTCTCCTCACTCGCCTCCGCATCGGGCACAGTCCCTTCACACATGGTTTTTTACTCCGGCGGGAGGATCCCCCAATCTGCAGTGCTTGTGGCGTCCAGATTACTGTCCGCCACATTTTACTTGATTGTCTTTTATTCTCTGACCAGAGGGCGGTGGTTTCTATGCCACCGGATTTGCCCTCTATTTTGAAAGACGACGCATCGTCTGTGGTGAAGGTTTTACGGTTCTGTGTCCTGTCCAATTTGTAGCCACGGATTTTAGGGAGAGGGTTTTAATGTGCTGCTGGATGACTGGCTCACCCAGATTTTAGGTAAGAGGTCCGCCAGTCACGAATACCTCCTTGTTTTCCTTCGGTGTCTGTCCTCCCTTCCTTGTGTTTCCTTTCCTTTTTTAGTGCACTCTTTCTCCTCTTGTTTTGCCTCTGTACGTGAGGATTTGGAACTGCATCAGGTCTGTGTCTTTTAGCTGTTCCCCTTGTTCGCTGTTCGTCTT
Organism: Schistocerca americana; assembly: GCF_021461395.2. Lineage (NCBI taxonomy): Eukaryota > Metazoa > Arthropoda > Insecta > Orthoptera > Acrididae > Schistocerca > Schistocerca americana. The sequence continues at coordinate 154,948,703 of NC_060119.1, read as the reverse complement.
AGTCCCTTCACTGCATGCGTTCCTGTTTTTATGCGTTTGGGCGCTAATGACCCCGCTGTTTAGCGCCCGTAGATCTCAAACACACACACACACACACTCTGCACTGACGGCGATCATGGATTGCATGTCTCATGAAATCTAGCACGGTAGCCAGCCCGTTGTGGTGGGGCCGCCATGTACCCTGTTGGTTGTAACCCCCTGGTAACACAGGGATCGCTCTACTGATGCCCCCCCCCCCCCCTGCGGGTTAGGGGGTTAGAATAGGCCCGCGGTATTCCTGCCTGTCGTAAGAGGCGACTAAAAGGAGTCTCAAACGTTTCGGCCTTATGTGATGGTCCCCTATCGGGTTTGACCTCCATATCTCAAAATTTTTCCGAAGAGCGAGCCGATTGGGGAAGGGCGCCTTACTTGGTGCATTGTGTCCATGTTGTGTTGAGGACTTTCGCCATCTTATTCGTCGTTGCATTGCAGTCCTGCTCGCTCTCCATCGCTTGGGCATGGATGCGCTCCTGCGTGCTCTTTCTGCCAAGCACTGTGCAGGGCCATTTTCTGCACTGGCGACGCCCATGGACCACATGTCACCTAACATCCAGCATGGTAGCCAGTCCGTTGTGGTGGGGCCGCCATGTACCCTCTTGGTTGTAGCCCCCTGACAACACAGGGATTGCTCTGCTGATGCCTGCGCCGTTAACTCCCCACGTATGCCAAGGAGTAGATGCCCATCTCCCTGGGGCATCAGGACTCCCGGCAATGGCCATCCTGCCAGGTGGCCTTTGCTGTGGCTGGGTGGCGCCCGTGGGGAGGGCCCTTGGTCGGAGTAGGTGGCATCAGGGCGGATGACCCGCAATGAAGCGTGGTACATCATCTATCGCTGGTGGGCCTCCACCAGCAGTCTCTAAGCGATCGAGGTCTAACCTCAACGGGAAGAAATTTGATCAGAGATCGTTTCCCTCCCTAGCTACTCCATGGGAGGAACGTCTTGCTAAAGAATGCGGTGGAGAATGTTCACCCCGGTACCTCGTGTGTACGCGGGTTGATTTACAATCATACATGTCGACCAAGCCCCAGTTTTTTGTGGAGCATTTAGAGGACAAGTTTGGGGAGGTGGAGGGCTTGTCCAAGATGCTCTCTGTCTCTGTGCTCATCAAAACGGAATCCTCTGCAAAGTCACGGAGGTTGCTCAATTGTGACAAGTTGGGGGATGTTTCCGTTACCATCACGCCGCATAAGAGTCTCAACATGGTCCAGGGTATTATATTCCACAGGGATCTTCTTCTGCAGTCCGACGATGAATTACGCGCCAACCTCGAACGACGAGGTGTTCACTTCGTCCGGCGCGTCCATCGGGGTCCGAGGGATAATCAGGTAGCCACCGGTGCCTTCATCTTGGCCTTTGAGGGTGATGTCTTACCCGAAAAGGTTAAGGTGATGGTTTACCGTTGTGATGTGAAACCATATATCCCTCCTCCGATGCAGTGTTTTAAATGCTGGAAGTTCAGGCACATGTCATCTCGCTGTACCTCCAGCATCACGTGTCGGGATTGCGGACGTCCTTCGCATCCTGATACTCCATGTGCTCCGCCTCCCATTTGTGTTAACTGTGGAGAACACCATTCCCCCTGCTCACCGGACTGTCGGATCTTCCAGAAGGAAAGGAAGATAATGGAATATAAGACCCTGGACCGCCTGACCTAGACCGAGGCAAGGCGGAAATATGAGCGGCTACATCCCGTGCCCATGACATCGACCTATGCCGCTGCTGCAACAGCGGTCCGATCCTCTCCCGTGTCGTCACGAACTGTTGCCTCTCAGCTATGTCAAAATGACCCGGCCCCCTTGGTTGTGGGGGGCACTTCGCCCTCTGTTGCTCCATCTACTCCAGGAGCAACACCGCCCCAACCATTGGGGACGTTCGTCCCCCCTTCCCAGCCGGAGAAGCGTAAGACTTCTTCGGCTGCTCTCGCCAGGAAGGGATCCCTTGGGGACCTCCCTTCGCAAGTTCCGACCAGTGGAAAAGCGGACGCCCGCAAGTGGTTGAAACAACCGCCAGTCCCTGGTCGTCGGGCCTCGCGGTCGTCGTCTGTCCCTGAGACTGACCCAGTGAAGCCCACGCAGCCTGAACCGCCGAAGGCACAGCGTGACAAGCAGAAAAAGAAGAAAGTCCCCAAGACCAACGGTATTGCGGTGGCACCGATCCCACCGCTTCCTACAAGCTCTGCCTCTGAGGACGAGGTGGAGATTCTGGCTTCCGCTGAGGACCTCGCTCTTGCCAGTCCCTCGGACGCACTGGATGGCATTTGCACGGATGCTCCATCGGAGGCAGCAGGTGACCCAGTGGCGTAATCTGCCTTCACAGTCCCGTCACGCCTTTCCCAGCCATGGACAGCACCATCCTCCAGTGGAACTGCAGCGGTTTCTTCCACCATCTAGCCGATCTCCGTCGACTTATCAGCCTTCACCCTTTCTTCTGCATTGCTCTCCAGGAAACTTGGTTTCCAGCAATGCGAACCCCCGCTCTCCGTGGCTATCGGGGTTATTATAAGAACCGAGCAGCTTATGAAAGTTTGTCTGGTGGCGTCTGCATATATGTCCTTCACACTCTGCACAGCGAGACTGTTCCTCTCCAGACGCCTTTAGAGGCTGTCGCTGTACGCGTGTGGACGCCACAGGCTGTTACCGTCTGCAGTCTTTACATTCCACCGGATGGTGATGTCTCGCAGCATGGCCTGGTTGTACTGGTCGCCCAATTGCCGCCACCTTTCTTCCTATTGGGCGACTTCAACACCCATAACCCTCTGTGGGGTGGGTCAGTGGCCACAGGTCGAGGCGCCATCGTTGAGCATTTATTGTCACAGCTCGATCTCTCGCTGTTAAATGATGGTGCCTTCACACACTTCAGTGTGGCGCATGGCACCTACTCCGCCATTGACCTTTCAATCTGTAGCCATAGCCTCTTACCGTCTGTCCAATGGAGTGTGCATGACGACCTGTGTGGTAGTGACCACTTTCCGATCTTTTTGTCACTACCACAGCGCCACTCTTCTGGGCGCCCTAGCAGATGGGCTATGAATAAGGCTGACTGGGACTTGTTCTCCTCCACTGCCGCTTTTGAGCCTCTCTCTACCGATGACATCGGTCACCACCGGCATCGTTACTGCCACCGAATCTGCCATTCCCCATTCCTGTGGGTCCCCTCGGCGAAAGGCTGTGCCTTGGTGGTCGCCTGAGATCGCTGAAGCGATTAAAGATCGCCGGCGGGCGCTCCAGCGTCACAAGCGACATCCCTCCATCGATCACCATATCGCCTTCAAACGGCTGCGTGCTCGGGCCCGCCTCCTTATCCGCCAAGGCAAGAAGGAGTGCTGGGAGCGGTATGTGTCCACAATTGGCCTCCATGTCACTCCATCGCGGGTCTGGGCCAAGATTCGACGCGTCTACGGCTGTCGGCCACCTGCCAGCGTCCCTGCGCTCTCACTGAATGGAGCGGTTTGTACTGACTCCGACGTCATTGCAAATCGCTTAGCAGAGCATTTTGCTATGAGTTCCGCTTCTGCGAATTACTCCCAGGCCTTCCGCTCCATTACAGAGCGGATGGAACGTCGGAGCCTTTCGTTTCGCACCAACCACCCAGAATCTTACAATGCTCCATTTAGTGAGTGGGAATTTCGCAGTGCCCTCGCTGCTTGCCCTGATACCGCTTCTGGGCCAGATGGCATCCACTGTCAGATGCTGAAACACCTTTCAGTGGACTGCCAGCGGCGCCTTCTCGATCTTTACAACCGTCTTTGGGTCGAGGGGGAGTTTCCGCCGCAATGGCGGGAAGGCATTTTGAAACCTGGAAAGAACCTTCTGGAGGTGGACAGCTACCGTCCCATTAGCCCCACCAACGTTCTTTGCAAGTTGCTAGAACGGATGGTGAGCCGGCGCTTGAATTGGGTACTGGAGTCTCGGGGCCTTCTGGCTCCATCTCAGGGTGGGTTCCGTAAAGGCCGCTCCGCCGCCGACAATCTGGTGAGCCTGGAGTCGGCCATCCGTACTGCCTTTTCCCGCCGTCAGCACCTGGTCACTGTCTTTTTCGACATGCGGAAGGCGTACGATACGACGTGGCGTCATCACATCCTTTCTATGCTTCATGGATGGGGTCTTCGGGGTCCTCTGCCGATTTTTATCCGCAATTTTCTGTCGTGTCGTACCTTCCGCGTGCAAGTCGCGGCCTCGTATAGTTCCTCCCACGTCCAGGAGAACGGTGTGCCACAGGGTTCCGTTTTAAGTGTCTGTCTGTTTTTAATAGCCATTAACGGTCTTGCTGCGGCCGTGGGAAACTCTGTCTCCGCTTCCCTGTATGCTGACGACTTCTGCCTTTAGTACAGCTCTACTGGCACTGCAGCTGTTGAACGTCAGCTACAGGGCGCTATCCGTAGGGCGCAGTCTTGGGCTGTAGCGCATGGGTTTCAGTTTTCGGCAGCCAAGACCTGCGTTATGCATTTCTGCCGGCGACGTAGTGTCCAGCCGGAGCCGCAGCTTTCTCTTAACGGCGAACTTCTTTCGGTGGTGGAATCACACAGGTTTTTGGGGGTGGTTTTCGATGCCCGGTTCACTTGGCTGCCTCATATCCGGCAGCTCAAACAGACGTGTTGGCGGGATCTCAATGCACTGCGATGTTTGAGCCACACCCGCTGGGGAGCCGACCGCTCTACCCTGTTACGGCTCTACCAGGCGTTAATCCAGTCCCGTCTGGATTATGGGTGCCCTGCATATGGCCCAGCATCCCCGTCTGCGTTGCGAGTGCTGGACCCAATTCTCCACAGCGGGATACGCCTTGCCACTGGTGCTTTCCGCACCAGCCCTGTGGACAGCTAACTCGTGGAGGCAGGTGTCCCTCCACTGCGGTTCCGACGCCAACGTTTGCTGGCCGCTTATCTTGCCCATGTTCTAAGCTCGCCCGGGCATCCTAACTGTCGTCTCCTGTTCCCGCAGTCAGTCGTCCATCTGCCCGAACGTCGGCCCCGGTCGGGTTGTCCGATCGCCATACGCGTCAAGGAGCTTCTCTCCGGATTAGGGCTTGTCCCTGTTCCACCTCCTTTCCGGGCACCTCTGCGTACACCCCCGTGGTGCGTTCCTCGCCCTTGCCTTCGGCTCGACTTGGCACAGGGCTCGAAGGACTCAGTCCCTCCAGAGGCCTTCCGCCGCCGCTTTTATTCCATCCTAGCCACGTATCAGGGCTCTTGCATTGTTTACACCGACGGCTCGATGGTTGCTTGTCGAGTCGGTTATGCGCTCACGCTAGGGGACCATTCCGAACAACGTTCCTTGCCGGCTGACTGCAGCGTTTACACCGCTGAGCTGGTCGCCACCTTTCGAGCCCTAGAGTATATCCGCTCCTGCTCAGGTGAGTCCTTCGTTATCTGTAGCGATTCCCTGAGCAGTTTACGAGCATTCGACCAGTGTTTTCCTTTTTCCCGTCTGATGATGGCTATCCATGAGTCCCTGCATACTCTTGCGCGTTGCGGCCGCTCTGCGGTCTTCGTGTGGACCCCAGGCCATGTTGGGATCCCCGGCAACGAGTATGTTGACCGGCTGGCGAAAGAGGCGACTAGTGCACCATCTCTGGACGTTGGCCTCCCGGATACAGATTTGCAAGCGTTACTACGCCGCAAAATTCTGGACCTTTGGGACACTGAATGGCGCGCCCTGCCTTCACGCAACAAACTTCGGGTCATCAAGGGGGCTACCGGTGTGTGGCGCTCCTCCTTGCGGGTCTCTCACAAGGAGTCTGTTGTCCTCTGCTGGCTGCGCATTGGGCACACTCGGCTTACGCACGGCCACTTATTGCGCCGTGAGGACGCGCCTCTATGTCGCTGCGGCTCCGTTTTATCCGTGGTTCATGTTTTATTGGAGTGTCCGTTTTTAGTTGCGCTCAGGCAGTCGTTCGCACTGCCTGACTCGCTGCTTGCCCTTTTAACAGATGACCCGGCTATGGCTGACTTAGTTTTACGTTTTAATCGGGCAGGGGGTTTTTATTCTTTAATCTGAGTGTTTCTGTTTTTATCTTATTGTTTTGTGTTGATTCTGGCCTTTGGCCTCCGGTTTTAAGCTGAATTTTTAATGTGTTTCAAGTGGTTGGCTTTTCCTTTTTTATTTCTCTGGTCGGCCAACCACCGTCACACTCTGTGTGCTTTTAGTTCGTTTTGTCTGGTCTTTGTCTCAGTTTCCCTTGTTCAGTGTCGTCTGTGCTCTCTTTTGTTCCTCGTTTTTATTCTCTGTGGGTGTTCTTTGTATTTGGAAAAAGGGACCGATGACCCTAGCAGTCTGGTCCCATTAATCCCCCAAACCATCCATCCAACCATCTCTTTACACTCGAGGTCGAATTTTGGAGAGCCTCCTAACATCTCAATTGGTGTGCATCCTCAACACAGGTACTCCAACTCATTTCTCTACTGCTACTGGATCGTTCTCAGCCATTGACCCATCTTTCTGCTCTCCAACCCTCATCGACTTTGTTCACTGGGAGGTCATTGACGACCTTCATTCCAGCGATCACTTCCCCATCCGCATTCATCTCCTGGATGGTGTATTTCTGGAGCAGAGGCCGCCATCGTGGATGATTGGCAGGGCTAATTGGCCACTGTTCAGTCGGTTGGCTGTCCTTGAACGCCACAACAGCGTACAGGAATGGGTGGATCACATCACACTTGTGATCTATCATGCTGCTGACTTGTCCATACCACAGTCTTCTGGCCCTCTTAAGCGCCTTGGCGGACAGAAGAGTGCCGTTCAGCCATCCGGGACAGGCATGCGGCTCTCCGCCTATTTAAATGCCGCCCAACAGCGGTCAATCTTACCGCCTTTCGAATCGCGAGAGCCAGGGCACGTCGTGCTATGAAAGAGAGGAAGAAAAGGTCATGGCAGGAGTTCCTGGACTCCATCAACCATTGCACTTGTTCCACAAAAGTATGGGAAGCCATCCGGAGGATTTCTGGTAAACGCAGCCGTTTACCAATAGCTGCAGTCCTGAACCAGGGATGCCTACAAACGAGACCCAGAGACATTGCTCAGACGCTGGCAGAGCATTTTGCACAAAGTACTGCCACTGCAACCCAGGATCCAGCGTTTCGTCGTTCCCTTGCGACTGTCGAAAGATCGAACTTGGACTTCTGGTCGAACAGTTCTGTGGCCTACAACTCCCCTTTCTGCATGTGGTACTTGAATCGGCACTTACTGAGACTTCCGACACGGCACCAAGTTACGACCGCATCCGGTACTCCATGCTTCGACATCTCCCAGCGGCGTCAAAGGAAATCCTCCTCGAATGTTTTAATCTGATATTGGAGACAGGAGTGTTCCCCACCTCGTGGAGGGAGGCAATCCTCACCCCTCTCCTCAAACCAGGAAAGGACCGCACATGTCCCAGTAGTTATCGTAGTATCGCCTTGACAAGCTGTGTCGGAAAGACCCTGGAACGGATGGTTAACCGTCGTCTGGTCTGGCTGCTAGAGACCAGACAGCTCCTTAGCCGCTTTCAGTGTGGATTCCGAAAATTTCGATCCACAGTCGACAACCTGACCCTCCTCGAGGCGGCTATTCAGCAGGCTTTCCTCCGTCAGCATCACTGTATCGTTATCTTCTTTGATATCAGTAAGGCATATGATACTACTTGGAGACACTGTATTCTTGCACAACTGCATCAATGGGGCTTTCGTGGCCGCCTCCCTATTTTCATTCGGTCTTTCCTGTCTCAGCGGTTTTTTCGGACCCGCGTTGGTAACACACTGTCTGATCGCTTTGAGCAAGAGAACGGTGTCCCCCAGGGCAGTGTTTTAAGCGTTACCCTCTTTGCCATAGCCATCAACAGTATAACGTCTACAGTGCGGAGTCCAGTACAGTGCTCCTTGTTTGTGGACGACTTTGCTGTTTTCTGTTCCTCCTCCAGTGTTGCAACCGTGAGCCATCAGTTGCAGCTAACAGCGCGGCGGTTAGAGGAGTGTGCTACAAAGACGGTTTTACGGATTTCTGCCGATAAGTGTGTTTGTGTTCATTTTAATCGTTCTCGCCGTCTTTTTACTTTGTCTGCCTTGCATATGGGGGATACTGTCCCACATTTTAGAGACACAGTGCGGTTTGTGGGCCTAATTTTTGACTCCAGGTTGTCATAGCTACCACACCTACGTGACTTGAAAGCCAGAACCCTGAAGGCACTGCATATCCTCAAGTGCCTCAGCCACAGGTCTTGGGGAGCGGACAGGGCGCGTCTCCTTCAGTTTTACCAAGCTTTTGTGCGTTCACGGCTGGACTATGGGTGCACAGTGTATGGGTCAGCAAGGCCGTCTTATTTGCCAATCCTGGACGCTGTTCACCATGATGGGATTCGACTGGCAATGGGTGCGTATCGGACCTGTCCTGTACCCAGCCTCTGTGCTGAGGCTATGGAACCGCCACTTACCATCCGGCGGTGGCTCCTGCTGGTACGACAGGCTTGTAAGTTTCTTGCAGCTCCCAGCTCGCCTGCTCACCATTTTGTTGCCCATCCACCTCTGTACCGCCTTTTTTCCCACCGTCCCTAGGCTACGTTGCCATTTGGGATCCGTGTGCAACGTGTGCTTGAGTCCCTTGGTGTGGAGTCTGTACAGCCCCAAATCCAGGGTTTTAACCGCCTGCCAATCTGCTTACTGAAGAGGCCTGGTGTGATTTTAGATTTATTGCAGTACAAGAGAGATTGCACTCCTGCCACCGTTTTTGATGCAGCATTTTCTGCCATTTTATCTGAGCACCACGTCTATGTAGCTGTTTTTACGGTCGCAACAAGGGGATTCCGTTGGTTGCTCAGTTGTTTCTCCAGATCGTGTCCTGAAGGTCCGACTGCCTCAGACTTTTACTGTCTGTGATGCAGAATTGTCTGCGATCTTGGGGGCACTGGAGCAGATGAGACATTCTTCCTCTCCTAAATTTCTTGTCTGTTCCAATTCACTCAGTGCCCTTCACTCACTGCAACGTTTGTATCCGGCAGACAAAATGGTCCAGACCACTCAGGATTCTCCCCTCTGACTACAGCGACTGGGGAATTTTGTAGCTTTCTTCTGGGTTCCATGGCATGTCGGAATTGGTGGGAATGAAAGGGCAGTTCTCGCAGCCAATGAGGCGTGTCTCAGTCCAGAAGTATCTCAGTGTGCTATCCCCCTGCACGCACTCACCTCGCTGTTGAGCTCACGGGTCATGCGTCGGTGGGAGGATAGTGGCTGAAAGTGACTGACAATAAGCTGCGTATAGTCAAGCCCACAACACATGTGTGGTGTATTTCCTTTCAGCCCCTTCAAAGGGACGAGGTTCTCCTCACTCAGCTTCGGATAGGCTACAGCCCTTTGACGCACGGCTTCCTGCTCCGGCGAGAGGACCCTCCAATGTGTGGTGCTTGTGGCGTCAAGGTCACTGTGCATCACGTTTTATTGGATTGCGTTTTATTTTCTGACCAGCGGGCCGCGGCTGACTTGCCAGCGGACCTGCCAACTCTATTAGGCAACACTCGGACGAATGTGGTTAAAGTTTTAAAGTTCTGTGCCATGTCAAATGTTTTTACAAAGATTTTAGGGAGAGGACTTTAATTTGCTCACTGTCTGACAAGCTCGCCCATATTTTATGTAAGTGGCCAGCCAATGACAATTTCAGTGGCATTCTTGTGGCTATGTTTACCTTTCCCTCGGTTTTAGTTTCTTATGTAGCATTTTCTTTCTTTTCCTGCTTTCTTTGAGTGTGTGCTTCAGTTTTCTTAGGTCTGTCCACATTCGTCCCTTTTAATGTGTGTCAGGGCGCTGATGACCTCGATGTTGGGCGCCTATAAGCCCCAATACACACACACACACCCATTGACAGTTAATAATCTCCTGCAGTTGAGGAGCCCCGTCACCACGTCACCCACGTGCGTTCACTCACTTTAGAACACAAAACACTGGAGGATCCAGTCCAAATTGGAGATATTAAGACGTTTTTTTGTTATCTAACTATATAACAATTCCAATGCCAGACTAGGTAACCGCCTGCATTAATGTGCGTGTTCAAGCGTCGGTCACAGATCTAATCTACCTGGCAGATTAACGATGAGGGTCGATGTGCTGGGCGGCCTGGGTGTGGTTTGTAGGCAGTTTACCACGTACCACTAGGTGAATATCAGGCTGATACACGATTCCCATCTAAGGTACACTGACTGCAAACGTTTGGAAAAACTTTTGATCATTTCAGCTTGAATAACACTATACACAGTCAGCTGGTGTATCCATATTCCTACGTAGGAAATAACGGCGTGCTGTCATTAATAACCATAATGACCCTGCGCCGATGTGGGATAAAGGCACTATAAACGGAAGGAAATAAAAAGGGGAATGCTCAGACTAACTAGAAACTGCCGTGGTTGTCAATATTATTCAGAATTAGCAGTACCACTAGCGGATGGATTTTATAATGTACCTGCGACGGAAGTCAGTAAACTGCTGGCCTCTTAAGATATGTGATTTTTAACGTGACTAGAACTGCAGGTTTTCATCTTCAGTAAATAAAAATCACTGATTACCCAAGAGCTGATGCATTCAGGTTAGTGACAGCTCCAAGATCTTGCAGACGGCATCCACTGTATGCTGGTTCTGACATTTGCAGCATCCCATGAAATTCCTGTCTTTCGTTTTGATCTGTGTGTTAGAAAGATGTTTTTAACGATTTCTGGCACAGAGAAGTACTTCAGTATTGTCAGACATGGGAGTAATATTTGCAGCAAGTAAAAATAATATCAACTTCCTGCATCCATTATATTGATGACTATATATATTTTATCAGCAATACAAGATCAGCTGTGTTGAATGGCGTGACACTGTGAGCTGTGAATTGATTTTAACTAATGGGGTTGCAATATCAACCACATGTATCGTTGAAATCGCTCAAAATCGTATTTTGTCAGGATATAGTGACTGTTCTCACTTTTGTCACACTACAAGAGTGTGCTCCTTATCAAGATAGCTTTTATTAATCATACTTTGCAGCTTACTGCCGCTTCACAAATTTAAAAAGGTTGTCGCCCGCATTTGCAAGAGTAACTTCACTTGTGTCACTTCGTACATAGCTATTCAGTAGAACTTACCACGTTCATGCTGTGACACTACTTTGTGTACTAGACAGGCAATTCATTTGATGCCCACCGCATACTGTCCCCATTTCTCTAGCCACTAAGGCATTCGACACCGCCTGCAACCCACAATACTACATGGTGTATGGCTGTAGACTGCTCGTTGTCAGGACCGTGCTGTGCAATTGCATCTTTCCTTCCATAATGTTCGGAAATATTTGTACACACACCGTTGCCCTAATTTAACAGTCTCATTCTAAGTGGCTTTTTAGTTTGATCGCCCCCAGGGGCTCAGCATTCATTTGCTGGGTACGGGCTTGGCGACCCCGGGGTTCCTGAGCTGGGTACTGGTAACCGCCGCCCGTCCCCTGTCACCGTAATCTCTGAGCATACTTCAGCGACCACTGTACAGCGCGGGGGTGGAACGTTGTGTGTCTCAGGGAATGGGGATCTTGGCTTCACCGCCCGGATCGCGAGGATGGAATAAACCTCTATAAAAAAAAACCTCCATCTCAAGGTGTGCTGCGCGCTGATGAGATGCATGGCTGTTGAGGTGGAACAGTCGATAGTGGGCAACCTCTGGGGAACCTGCCGCACCTCAGTTGTATAAGGCTTACCTAGGCACGCGGGGCTCTGTCTAGGTGGACTTCTAGTTTCCTAGCTGCTCGTGGGACCACGATGGGTCCTTCGAAATGCTCTTTTCTTCTTCCCAGCGGAATGGGTGGGCCGCTGGAAGGTTCTAACACCCAGTCTCTAAAGAGGGCCCGTGCAGTCCCCCTGACTCCGGCGCTTCTTTAAACAGTCCAGTCTAAGGTAACAGAACGCATTCTGGTAATCCGAATGTGTTTCTCATTGTGAAACGGAAGGAGGGTAGTTTTGAGAAGGTTTCACCCTTCCATATTCAAAAGGGATTGGAGGGAATCTGTGGCTCCTTAAAATCGGTGAGGCGCTTACGTAATGGGACCTTGTTAGTGGAAACTTCCACTTCCCAGCAAGCAACTAACCTCCAATCTGCTAAATTCCTTGGAGAGTATGCCATAGACACTGAACTGCACAGCACCTTGAACTACAGCAAAGGTGTTGTGACGTGCCGGAATCTAGTTGACATTCCCAAGGAAGAACTGCAACGAGAGTGGGCTCCGGCGGGTATCGTTGATGTTCAACATATCATGAGGAGGGTTGATGGCAATCTTGTCAAATCCGACTCCTTTATTCTAACCTTCAATAGCACGAAACTTCCTGAACATCTGAAAGCTGGCTTTCTTCGCCTTAGTGTGAGGCCTTATTTCCCGACCGCAATGCGCTGTTTCAAATGCCAGCGTTTTGGGCATACCACCTTAGGATGCAAAGGCGAAGCGACTTGTGGCAACTGTGGTAAAGCTGCTCATGACGGAGTTGGTTGCTCCTCTCCAGCCAAATGTATCAATTGCTCTGGGAACCACCCTGTTTGGAGTAGGGACTGCCGAATCTTTTCAGAGGAACGCAAAGTCCAGGAAATAAAAACAACTAAGCGTATCCCCTATGGTGAGGCCAAGAAGATCTTTAAGTCGATGCAACCTCCCACATTTGCTACATCTTTTGCCTCCCTGGTTCAGAAGCCTACTCCACGAGTCGATGCCTCCACGCAGACAGAGGAGGTGAGTGTTGGCACTAATACATGCAGCTGTCAGTGCACTTGCAACGCAGCCAGTGTTTCAGAGCCAGTAGCCCCTATTCGAATGGCAGACAAAGGTACAGTGGCGAACTTGGGCCAGCCCCTGACGCCTCCAACAGCTGAGGATGTTCCGAAGCCCTGTACAGCCATTACCACTCCCACATCAGCTCCCCCAAAGCCCACCAAACCGCAGAAAGCTCCCATACAGCAACAACAGCGGGTCAAATCCCGTAGTAAACCGTCTGACCATGCCGATGTGGTTTTCCGTGAGGCTTCTTCCGACTCTTCCCCTGAGTTGATGGAATCCGATGTATGTGTGGGGAAATCATCTCGCCCCACGCCTGCCCCTCCACCTGCTGCAGTCTCCCCGCCCCGTCGGAGAGACAGGATGAAGGTGCTACCCCCATCATAGATGGCTCCCATACTCCAGTGGAACTTGCAAGGGTTCAGGACGCATGTGGAGGAACTTCGTCTACTCTCTCAGGGTAGACCACTGTGTCTCTGTCTCCAGGAGACGTATTTCCATTCATCATACTCCCCTGAGATACGAGGCTATACACTCCACAAGAAGGACGAGCTGCGTGGAGAGAGAGCTAGAGGAGGTGTAGGTATTTTCGTCAGGACAGACTACCTCTCCTCGCCTCTCTCACTTACGATGGCTCTACAAGCTGTCGCTGTGTCCGTGCACATGCGTCATCCATTGACTGTATGTTCACTGTACTTGCCCCCACATGATGCTCTTGATGAAGCGGCCCTCACCGACCTTATTACACAGATCCCCCAGCCATTCATTATTTGTGGTGATTTTAATGCCCACAATGTGCTTTGGGGCTCTGCAATTACCTGTCCCAGGGGTAGAGCAGTTGAGAGGCTTCTCCTGTCATCCTGTGCCTACTTGCTCAATGGAGGACAGAGTACTCATTTCTGCACGGCGACTGGGTCGCTCTCTGCCATTGATCTCTCGTTTTGCTCTCCAGCTCTTGCCGCCAGTGCTCGCTGGGAAGTGGGCGCTGACTTGCACAGCAGTGATCATTTCCCAATCTGGATTCACCTGCCAGATGGCGTGCGCCCCGAACGGAGGCCACCACGATGGGTGCTCAGTGGAGCTGACTGGACACTTTATAGCCAGTTGGCCCAATTCGAACACTGTGCGAATGTTGAGATGTGGGTGGATCATATTACCAACACGGTCCACCACGCCGCTGCAGCATCCATTCCACAGTCCACAGGCCACCGGAAAAGGCCACCTGTGCCTTGGTGGAATGCCGACTGCCGCTCTGCAATCAGGGCCAGGCGTGCGGCTCTGCGTCGGTTCAAGTGTCGGCCGACTGCTGAGAATCTTGCAGTCTTTCGGGTGGCGAGGGCAAGATGTCGCCGCATTATTCGTGAGAGCAAGACGAGGTCGTGCCAAACGTTCCTGAACACCATTAATCGTTCTATCAAAAGTTCCGTTGTGAGGGAGACCATCATGAGAATTTCTGGCAGGGGAGGGAGGTGCCCCATAGCTGCTGTAATGACTAACGGCACTCTCCACACGGATCTGCGAGACATTGCCCAGACTATGGCAGCGTATTTTGCCACAGTTACTGCAACAACCAGTCAGGATCCAGGTTTCCAGCGCCATAGAGCGGTTGCTGAGAGATGTAGTCTGAACTTCCAGTCCACCACTCATGAAGTTTACAACTGCCCATTCTCTATGTGGGAGCTGGATTCTGCATTGTCTGGAGCTCGTGACACATCCCCTGGTCACTACAGGATCCATTACAGTATGCTATGGCACCTCACAATGCCCAACAGAGAACTCCTCCTCGCACTATTTAATGACATTTGGGCGTCGGGTAACTTTCCTGACGCGTGGCGTGAGGCAGTTTTAATCCCTTATTTAAAACCTGGGAAAGACCGCGCGAGCCCAGGTAGCTACCGTAGTATTGCCCTCACTAGTTGCATAGGGAAGACCTTGGAGCGGATGGTCAACCGCCGCCTTGTCTGGATGTTAGAATCCCGGCAACTCCTTAGTCGCTTTCAGTGTGGGTTCAGGAGGTTTCGTTCCACCTTCGATAACCTTGCCCTCCTGGAGGCGGCTATACAACAAGCTTTCCTCCGCCGTCATCACCTTCTAGGTGTATTTTTCGACATCGAGAAGGCCTACGATACCACTTGGAGGCGTCTCATCCTGGGGCAGCTTCACGAATGGGGTTTTTGTGGTTGTCTTCCTCTTTTTATTCAGTCTTTCCTCTCGCCACGATATTTTAGATACCGAATTGGTGACGTCCTGTCTGATCGCTTTGGGCAGGAGAATGGTGTCCCTCAGGGTAGCGTTTTAAGTGAGACTCTGTTTGCCATCGCTATTAATAGCATTACGTCCATAGTGAAAAGTCCTGTCCAGTGTTCTTTGTTTGTGGATGATTTCTCTTTGTTCTGCTCTTCTTCAAGCCTTGCAACGACAACTCGTCAGTTGCAACTTACGATTAGGCGTTTGGATGACTGGGCGCAGAAGAGTGGATTTAAGTTTTCCACCGAGAAGTCTGTATGTGTTCTTTTTACCCGTTCTCGTTCGATTTTAACCTTTCCTGAGTTGCGCTTGAGGGACACTGTTCTTGCATTTAAAGACACGGTGAGATTTCTGGGGCTCATTTTTGACTCGATGCTCACATGGTTACCTCATCTTAAAGACCTGAAACGGCGGTCGCTTCAGGCTTTAAGTATTTTAAAATGTCTTAGCCACAGTACATGGGGAGCTGACAGGACTTGTCTGCTCCAGTTTTACAGGGCGTTTGTGCGATCTCGGCTCGATTATGGGTGCACGGTGTATGGGTCTGCGAGGCCTTCGTACTTACAGATTTTGGACGTTGTCCACCATGAAGGGCTTCGGTTGGCCACTGGGACATTCCGAACTAGCCCCATACCAAGCCTCTGTGCAGAGGCAGGTGAACCGCCACTTCATATGCGGCGACGGCTACTTACGGTACGCCAGGCGTATAAAACTTTGTCCACACCCTACACACCTGCATACCATACCGTTGCTCAGCCTCCTCTGGCACAGTTATTTCATAACCGGCAACGTGCGACGCAGCCCTATGGGATTCGCGCACAGGATTGCCTCGCTGCGATGTCTGTGGCTGGTCATCGTGTTTTACGTCGCGGTTGGAGCAGATCTCCACCATGGCTCCTCCGGCGACCCAAACTTATTTTAGATTTGACTCGTTTTAAGAAGGATGGCACGCCAGATTTTACATTCCAGTCACTGTTTTTTAACATTTTAGATGTGCATCACGATTTCAGTGTCGTTTACACTGATGGCTCCAAACAGGGGAATCTCCTTGGCTGTTCTGTGGTGTTCCCTGATCATGTTACCCGGATTCGCCTCCCTGCTGAATATAACGTTTTCGCAGCGGAGCTCCACGCGATCCTGAAGGCACTGGAGCAGATGCATCGTGTTCGGGGCGATCGATTTCTTCTCTGCTCCGATTCTCTTACTGCCTTACAATCACTGCAGAACCTATTCCCGACTGAGGAGATGGTCCAGCTGATACATAGCCAACTGTACTTGCTCCAACAGCGGGGTAAAGAGGTATGCTTCTGCTGGGTGCCTGGTCATGTCGGCGTATGGGGCAGTGAACAGGCTGATCGGGCTGCCAAGGAGGACTGCAGAGAGCAGGATGTGGTCCAGTGTCCTATCCCCTTGCAGTCAGTCATCGCTGCACTCCACAGGAAGTGCATGGAGTTGTGGGAGGACGAATGGCTGGCGGTGACGGCCAATAAACTGCGGTCGGTAAAGTCAACCACTCGGCCGTGGCGTTCCTCCTGTCGGTTGCTCAGGCGGGAAGAGGTGGCCCTCACACGTCTTCGGATCGGGCACTGTCGTCTCACACATAGCTTTTTATTACTGCGGGAGGATCCTCCGTTTTGTGATGCTTGTGGTGTGCACATCTCTGTCCGGCACATTTTAACAGACTGCATTTTATACCGTGATGCACGGGCAGATGCACAAGTTGATGGGGATCTACCTTGTGTTTGAGCTAACGATGAAGCGTGTGTGTCTAGGGTTTTTAAGTTTTGTGATGTGTCTGGACTCTGGCCTAAACTTTTAGGCTGGAGGTTTTAGTGTGTTGCAGAGTGGCTGACTCCTCCCTATTTTCCCTGTGGTCAGCCAGCCACTCCCATCTGCTACATTGTTTTAGCTCCCTCTACCATTTTCTTCCTGTGTTGTCCATGTTTTACTGCTGCCGCCCTGCTTCATCCCACGCTACGGTGTGGGTGAGCACATTTTTTCAACGATTGTTCCCCGTGTTTTATGTTCCGTTTTATGTCAATGTTCTGAGGGTTTTTTTTTTCTTGACACCCGCCTCACTATGATACTGCACGGGCGCTGAAGACCTTGCTGTCGTGCGCCCACAAAACCCCTCTACTACTACTACTTAGTTTGATCCTTATAAGTCTGTTTACAATTATTTTAAACTTTTTTTTAAAAATTCTGAATTGTCCGCCTTAAAGATTCTGCCAATCATTGGGATTCCACGAAATGTTCATCCATTTGAGTTTCCCATTAAGATCACCAAAAAACGACTGGTGTGCCACCACACTGACAACCATTCACCTTGCCATAAAATTCAGAAAAACTTTTCATCATGTAATAAAAAAAGCATTTTAATGTCAAAACCAGTTATCGTACTGCCTCACCAGACTGTGCAGTAAGAAGTATGTTGTAATGGAGGAACAGGTCTGATTGCTGTTTAGTGTTACAATTCTAGGTATGAAGCAGTTCATTCAAACAAAAAGATCAGTTTGAATGAAAATCGGTAATAAATCAAGTATTAATAGCAACCAAAGTAAAATAATTCCTTGACGCAGAGTTAAGTGTAGGACTTTTACTGGCTTTCATAAATCACATTGCATCATTAAGTATACCAGCTCTATCACCTGATATTCCAAAGAATACCTCATTTGAAACTATTAATATAAATCTAAGTTCTACAACTAATATTATGTTAAAATAGCCATTCTGTATAATTAAATAGTTCTAAACAGTGAAAAGCTTAGATCATCTCTGTATCTTCAAGGATTAAAGGCTAAAAATGGAAGGGATGGAGTGGAAAATTCTTTTGTAATATATAGGTCTAAATTTATTACATGTGTTACTAATATATCTTCAAAGACTGCATATGAATGAGTTATATTAACAAATGAGATGGAACTCTTGCAAATAAATTATGCATTCAATTTAAATTATTGATTTATTACAGGTAGAATTAACTGCAATGGGCTCAGGAAAATATGTACGATTAATGAGAAATATGAATATTAATGAAAAGCTGTGTATTCAAACAAATATATAACCTACATTTAATGTAAAAAGAAAAAATATAGTAATATTAATGAATCCTTTTCAGTTTTATGAAAACAGATTTTCTCTTACAAAGATACAAGATAACAAAGATTCCTTAGTGTTCTTAAATAACATATAATATAATTTTCCTTAGTCAATGTAAATAACTGGCAAAATAAAATATCTTTAAAGGCAAAAGTTCAAGAACACTAATAATCATAAATGGATAAGTTAAGTTCCAAAAGATCATAGCATTTCACCCAATCCCCCTGCGGGTTCGGGGGTAGGAATAGGCCCGCGGTATTCCTGCCTGTCGTAAGAGGCGACTAAAAGGAGTCTCAAACGTTTCGGCCTTATATTATGATCCCCTCTCGGGTTTGACCTCCATCTATCTAAATTATTCCGAAGAGCGAGCCAATTGGGGAAGGGCACCTTACATGGTGCACTGTATCCTTCGTGCAATTAGACCTATAGCCGTCTTTCTCGTCGTTGCAATGGTGTCCCGCTCGTTTTCGATCTCTTGGGCGATTACCACGCTGCACTCTGCAGTGTTTCTTTTAACTGTGACGACGACCTTGGCCATTTTTGCACCTAAGATCCAGCACGGTAGCCAGTCCGTTGTGGTGGGGTCGCCATGTACCCTCTTGGTTGTAGCCCCCTGACAACACAGGGATCGCTCTACTGATGCCTGCGCCGTTCACTCCCCACGTATGCCAAGGAGTAGATGCCCATCTCCCTGGGGCATCGGGACTCCCGGCAATGGCCATCCTGCCAGGTGGCCTTTGCTGTGGCTGGGTGGCGCCCGTGGGGAGGGCCCTTGGTCGGAGTAGGTGGCATCAGGGCGGATGACCCGCAATGAAGCGTGGTACATCATCTGTCGCTGGCGGCCAGCCGTCAGCAGTCTCTAAGCGTTCGAGAGCCCATTTTAAAGGTAACGTTTATGACCCCAAATCGGTCCCCTCCCTCGCCACACCATTGCGTGACACTGAGACGTATTCGCCCAGATATCTTGTCTGTACCAGAGCTGATGGGGAATCTTTTCTATCCGTGAAGCCTCAGTTCTTTGTAGAGCATTTAGAGGACAAGTTCGGTGAGGTGGAGGGCTTGTCCAAGATGCGGTCAGGATCGGTGTTGATAAAAACGGCATCCTCTGCCCAGTCACGGAGGTTGCTCACTTGTGACAAGTTGGGGGATGTTTCCGTTAGCATCACGCCGCATAAGAGTCTGAACATGGTCCAGGTTATTATATTCCACCGGGATCTTCTTCTGCAGTCCGACGATGAATTACGCGCCAACCTCGAACGACGAGGTGTTCACTTCGTCCGGCGCGTCCATCGGGGTCCGATGGATAATTAGGTCGCCACCGGTGCCTTCATGTTGGCCTTTGAGGGTGATGTCTTACCCGAAAAGGTTAAGGTGATGGTTTACCGTTGTGATGTGAAACCATATATCCCTCCTCCGATGCGGTGTTTTAAATGCTGGAAGTTCGGGCACATGTCATCTCGCTGTACTTCCAGCATGACGTGTCGGGATTGCGGACGTCCTTCGCATCCCGATACTCCATGTGCCCTGCATCCTATCTTTGTTAACTGCGGAGAACACCATTCCCCCTGCTCGCCGGACTGTAGGATATTGCAGAAAGAACGGAAGATAATGGAATATAAGACCTTGGACCGGCTGACCTACCCCGAGGCTAGACGGAAATATGAGAGGCTCCATCCTGTGGCAATGCCGTCAACCTACGCAGCTGCTGCAACGACGGTTCTCCCGTCATCACGAAATGGGCTCTAAGATCGGTCAGCATCCACCGGCCCCCTTGATTGTGGGGGGCACTTCACACCCTGTTGCTCCTGCTCCATCTTCTTCAGGAGCAACACCCTCCCAACCTTCGGTTACATCAGCTCCCCCTTCCCAGCCGGAGAAGCGTAAGACTTCTTCGGCTGCTCTCGCCAGGAAGGGATCCCTTGGGGACCTCCCTTCGCAAGTTCCGACCAGTGGAAAAGCGGACGCCCGCAAGTGGTTGAAACAACCGCCAGTCCCTGGTCGTCGGGCCTCGCGGTCGTCGTCTGTCCCTGAGACTGACCCAGTGAAGCCCATGCAGCCTGAAGCGCCGAAGGCACAGCGTGACAAGCAGAAGAAGAAGAAAGTCCCCAAGACCAACGGTAATGCGGTGGCATCGATCCCGCCGCTTCCTACAAG
The DNA here is from genome assembly GCF_021461395.2 of Schistocerca americana. Lineage (NCBI taxonomy): Eukaryota > Metazoa > Arthropoda > Insecta > Orthoptera > Acrididae > Schistocerca > Schistocerca americana. The sequence goes on along the minus strand of NC_060119.1, from coordinate 154,928,420 downwards.
CTCTGCCTCTGAGGACGAGGTGGAGATTCTGGCGTCCGCTGAGGACCTCGCTCTTGCCGGTCCCACGGACGCAATGGATGGCATTTGCACGGATGCTCCATCGGAGGCAGCAGGTGACCCAGTGGCGTAATCTGCCTTCCCAGTCCCGTCCCGCCTTTCCCAGCCATGGACAACACCATCCTCCAGTGGAACTGCAGCGGTTTCTCCCACCATCTAGCTGAGATCCGCCACCTTATCAGCCTTCACCCTTTCTTCTGCATTGCTCTCCAGGAAACTTGGTTTCCAGCAATGCGAACCCCCGCCCTCCGTGGCTATCGGGGTTATTATAAGAACCGAGCAGCTTATGAAAGGGTGTCTGGTGGCGTCTGCATATATGTCCTCCACACTCTGCACAGCGAGTCTGTCCCTCTCCAGACGCCTTTAGAGGCTGTCGCTGTTCGGGTGTGGACGCCACGGGCTATCACCGTCTGCAGTATTTACCTACCACCTGATGGTGCTGTCGCGCAGCATGTCCTGGCTGCTCTGATAGCCCAACTGCCGCCACCTTTTTTGCTGCTGGGCGATTTCAATGCCCACAACCCTCTATGGGGTGGGACTGTCGCCGATGATCGCGGTCGGGCCGTGGAGCGTGTGTTGGCTCAACTCGACCTTAGCCTCTTGAACACCGGTGCTTCCACGCATTTCAGTGTGGCCCATGGCTCGTTCTCGGCCATCGATCTCTCTATTTGCAGCCCTGGACTAGTCCCATCCCTCCACTGGAGAGTGCATCCTGACCTGTGTGGTAGTGACCATTTCCCCGTCTATTTGTCACTGCCCCGGTGTCATTCTTCTGGGCGCTTGCCCCGCTGGGCTCTCCACAGGGCTGACAGGCCGGCATTTACTTCCGCTGCAACCATTGAGTCTCCCCCACAGGGTGGCATTGACGAGGTGGTCCGTGTTTTAACCACGTCCATCATTTCAGCGGCCGAGGCTGCCATCCCCCGTTCCTCTGGCCTCCCTCGGCGGAAGGCTGTCCCCTGGTGGTCGCCGGAGATTGCTGAGGCTATTCGCGACCGTAGGCGGGCTCTCCAGCGTCATAGGCGGCACCCGTCTCTGGAGACCCTCATCGCCTTTAAGAGGCTCCGTGCCTTCGCCCGTCGTCTTATTGCACGGCGTAAGCAGGAGTGCTGGGAGCGGTATGTTTCCTCCTTGGGCTCCCGTGGTTCCCCGTCGCACGTGTGGTCCCGGATACGGCGGATTTATGGACACCAGACCCCTACGGGTGTCCCTGGGATCTCTTTGGACGGCGCTGTGTGCACGGACGCTGCCGCCATTGCTGAACACCTTGCTGCGCACTTCGCTGCGAGCTCTGCGACTGCAAATTATCCCCCCGCCTTTCGCTCTCTCAAGGAGCGGGCCGAGCAGACGCCATTATCGTTCCACACGCGTCGCTCTGAAACTTACAATGCTCCTTTCAGCGAGAGGGAATTCCTCGCTGCCCTCGCCGATTGCCCTGATACAGCACCAGGACCGGAATGCATCCACGCACAGATGCTGAAGCATCTCTCCAGGGACTGACAGAGACACATTCTCGCGATATTTACGCATTTGGTGCGAAGGCGTGTTCCCGTCGCAATGGCGAGAGGGTGTTATTGTCGCCATCTTGAAGCCCGGTGCGGACCCACTGGCGGTGGACAGCTATCGTCCCATTACCCTCACCAACGTTTTGTGCAAATTGCTCGAACGTATGGTGGGGCGGCGTTTGTGTTGGGTCCTTGAGTCGCGCGGTCTCCTCGATCCATCCCAGGGTGGCTTCCGTCGGGGCCGGTCTGCAGTGGACAATTTGGTGCGACTGGAATCTGCTGTCCGTACGGCCTTTGCCCGACGTCAGCATCTCGTTGCTGTCTTTTTCGATCTGCGGAAGGCATATGACACCACATGGAGGCATCACATCCTCGCCACGTTGCATGTGTGGGGTCTTCATGGTCGGCTCCCGGCTTTTCTTCATCACTTTTTATTGCGCCGCTCTTTCCGGGTGCAAGTCGGTGCCACCTCTAGTTCCTCTTATATACAGGAAAATGGGGTCCCGCAGGGCTCGGTGTTGAGCGTCCCCTTATTTTTAGTGGCCATTAATGGTCTGGCTGCAGCAGTGGGGTCGTCGGTGTCTCCTTCTTTGTATGCCGACGACTTCTGCATCTCATTTAGCTCCACGACTACGGGAGTCGCCGAACGCAGCCTGCAAGTCGCCGTTCGCAAGGCAGCATCATGGGCTCTGACTCATGGTTTTCAGTTCTCTGCACCCAAGACTCGAGTTATGCACTTCTGCAGGCGTCGGACGGTCCACCCTCATCCTGCACTTTACCTCGACGGCCACCTGCTTGAAGTGGTGGACACTTGCCGCTTCTTGGGACTCATGTTTGATGCCCAGCTCACATGGGTTCCTCATGTTACTCAGCTGAAGCAAAAATGCTGGCGGCACCTCAACGCCCTCCGCTGCCTTAGCCACACGTCTTGGGGTGCAGACCGCTGCACGCTGCTGCGGTTGTACAGAGCCCTCGTGCAGTCCTGGCTTGATTATGGGAGCCTGGCCTATGGGTCTGCGTCCCCCTCAGTGTTGAAGTTGTTAGACCCCATACACCTCTGTGGGGTTAGGCTTGTTACTGGTGCTTTTTGCACCAGCCCCGTGAATAGTCTACTGGTGGAGGCCGGGGTTCCCCCGCTGCAGATTCGCCGCCATCGTCTGCTCGCCGACTATGCTGTCCACGTACATTGCTCGCCAGATCATCCCAATCGTCGCCTGCTTTTCCCAGCTATGGTCCTCCATCTGCCCGAACGGCGACCTAGGTCTGGGCTTTCCGTAGCTGTCCGTGTCCAGTCCCTGCTGTCAGAACTGGGATCATTCCCTCTTCTGCCTCCCTTCCGGGTCCGTACACCTACGCCTCCCTGGTGTTTGTCCCGGCCGTCCGTCCGTCTGGATTTGGCACAGGGACCTAAGGACTCGGTTCCGCCTGTGGCCCTCCATCGCCGTTTTCTTGCGCTCCTCGAATCATTTCCGGGCTGTGAGCCTGTCTACATGGATGGTTCCCTGGTTGATGGTCGCACTGCCTACGCTTTTGCTCACGCTGCCCATGTTGAGCAACGCTCCTTGCCGGCTGGCTGCAGTATTTTTACTGCAGAGCTGGTGGCCATCTTGCGCGCTCTTGAGCTTATGCGTTTCTGCTGCGGTAGGTCCATCATCATCTGCAGTGACTCCCTGAGCAGCCTTCAGGCCATCGACCGCTGCTATCCCTCCTCTCCTCTGGTGTCCTCCATTCAGGAGTCTGTTTCCGCCATTGCCCTTTCTGGTCGTTCGGTGGTCTTGGTTTGGACGCCCGGTCATGTTGGCATCCCAGGGAACGAATGTGTAGACAGGCTGGCCAAAGGGGCGATCGACGCCCCGGCTTTGGAGGTCGGCCTTACGGCTCGTGACCAGCAGATGGTGTTGCGCCGTAAGCTGATTGGGATGTGGGCTGCTGAGTGGCGTGGCATGACAGCCCCAAATAAACTGCGGGCTGTCAAGGGGATGACCGATGTGTGGCGTTCCTCCCTGCGGGCTTCTCGCAGGGACTCGGTAGTCCTGTGTCGGATGCGCATCGGCCATACATACCTGACGCACGGCCATCTGTTGCGTCAGGAGGATCCCCCCTTGTGTCGGTGTGGGTCCCGGCTGACGGTCGGCCACATTTTGCTGGAGTGTCCTCGACTGCGCACACTCCGGCAATCTTTTAATCTCCCGGGCACTTTGGCCTTGGTTTTATCCGACGATGCCTTCATGGCTGACAATGTTTTACATTTTATCCGTAGTAGTCGTTTTTATGGTTCGATTTAGGGAGGTCCTGCGCCTTTCCCTTTCTGTGTCTTTTGTCCTTGTGTCTGTTGCTGTTCTGGTGTGCTGTCAGATGGTTGACTCTTTCCCTTTTTTTTTTCTCATGGTCAGTCAACCAGTCTCCGGCCATCCTCCTTTCTTCTGTTTCCTTCTGTGTGGTGTTCCTCTGTCCTGTTCTTGACTGTAGTGTTTCTTGCTGCATTTGTGTTCTTTTAGCGCCTGGGGGGACGTCTCCTCCCCCTTTGGTTTTTATCTGCTCCGTAGATTTTTGGCTCGCCTGATTTTGGAATGGGGGACTGATGACCTTCGCTGTTTAGTCCCCCTTAAACCTCCCAACAACCACCACCACCACTTGGCTGCCTCATATCCTGCAGCTCAAACAGACGTGTTGGCGGCATCTCAATGCACTGCGAAGTTTGAGCCGCACCCGCTGGGGAGCCGACTGCTCTACCCTGTTACGGCTCTACCAGGCGTTAATCCAGTCCCGTCTGGATTATGGGTGCCTGGCATATGGCTCAGCATCCCCGTCTGCGTTGCGGGTGCTGGACCCAATTCTCCACAGCGGGAAAAGCCTTGCCACTAGTGCTTTCCGCACCAGCCCTGTGGACAGCTTACTCGTGGAGGCAGGTGTCCCTCCACTGCGGTTCCGACGCCATCGTTTGCTAGCCGCTTATGCTGCCCATGTTCTAAGCTCGCCCGGGCATCCTAACTATCGTCTCCTGTTCCCGCCGTCAGTCGTCCATCTGCCGGAACGTCGGCCCCGGTCGGGTTGTCCGATCGCCATACGCGTCAAGAAGCTTCTCTGCGGGCTTGGGTTTTTCCCTGTTCCGCCTCCTCTCCAGGCGCCTCTGCGTACACCCCCGTGGTGTGTTCCTCGCCGCCCCCAGGGGCTCAGCGTTCATTTGCTGAGTACGGGCTTGGCGACCCCGGGGTCCTGAGCTGGGGACTGGTCAGCACCGCCGGTCTGCTGTCACCGTAACCCCCGGATATGCTTCAGCGACCACCGTATGGTGCGGCGGTGGAATGTTGTGTGCTGCGGGGAATGGTAATCTTGGCTTGTCCGCCTGGATTGCGAGGAAGGTAAACCTCTATAAAAACCCCTCAATCTAACGGTGTGCTGCGCACTTATAAGATGCATGGCTGTTGGGGTGGAACAGTCGCTAGCGGGCAACCTCTGGGGCACCTGCCGCACCCCAGTTGTATACGGCTTACTCAGGCACGCGCGGCTCTGTCTGAGCGGACCTTTAGTTCCCTAGCTGCTCGTGGGACCGCAATGGACCCTTCGACCTCTACATTTCCCCCTACCAGTGGATTGGGTGGGCCACTGGTAGGCACACACACCCCTTCGAAAAAGCGACTTCGTGCTGCGAGTCCTCCAGCTCCTGGTGTTGCTAGAGATTTATCAGACTGTCGTAACAGAGCACATGCTGAAAATCAGAATGTGTTTTTGATTATTAAACGAAAGGAGGGTAGCTTTGAGAGGGTTTCTCCCTTTTACATCCACAAGGGTCTTGAAGGAATTGCAGGTACACTGAAATCTGTTAAGCGACTGCGCAATGGTACTCTCTTAGTTGAGACTTCTAGTTCCCGTCAAGTCGCTTCTCTTCGGAAAGCACCCAGTCTCAGAGAGTACGCTATCGAGACCGAGCTCCACTCCACACTCAACTATAGTAAGGGTGTTGTGACATGTAGGGACTTGGTGGATATCTCCACAGACGAGTTGAAATCTGAGTGGGCTGCCGAAGGTATTGTTGACGTGCAGAATATTATGAGGCGAGTCGATGGGGACCTAGTAAAATCCGACTCGTTTATTCTCACGTTCAGTTGCCCGAGACTTCCAGAGCATGTTAAATCCCCCTGCGGGTTCGGGGGTTAGAATAGGCCCGCGGTATTCCTGCCTGTCGTAAGAGGCGACTAAAAGGAGTCTCAAACGTTTCGGCCTTATGTGATGGTCCCCTCTCGGGTTTGACCTCCATCTATCCAAATTATTCCGAAGAGCGAGCCAATTGGGGAAGGGCACCTTACATGGTGCACTGTATCCTTCGTGCAATTAGACCTATTGCCGTCTTTCTCGTCGTTGCGATGGTGTCCCGCTCGTTTTCGATCTCATGGGCGATTACCACGCTGCACTCTGCAGTGTTTCTTTTAACTGTGACGACGACCTTGGCCATTTTTGCACCTAAGATCCAGCACGGTAGCCAGTCCATTGTGGTGGGGTCGCCATGTACCCTCTTGGTAGTAGCCCCCTGACAACACAGGGATCGCTCTACTGATGCCTGCGCCGTTCACTCCCCACATATGCCAAGGAGTAGATGCCCATCTCCCTGGGGCATCGGGACTCCCGGCAATGGCCATCCTGCCAGGTGGCCTTTGCTGTGGCTGGGTGGCGCCCGTGGGGAGGGCCCTTGGTCGGAGTAGGTGGCATCAGGGCGGATGACCCGCAATGAAGCGTGGTACATCATCTCTTGCTGGCGGCCAGCCATCAGCAGTCTCTAAGCGTTCCAAGGCTCAATTCAAGGCTAATGTGTATGACCCCAAATCGTTCCCCTCCCTGGCCACACCATGGGAGGAACGAAGGGCTATGAATGAGAGCGAAAGATACTCGCCCCGGTATCTCGTCTGTACCAGAGCTGACGGGGAATCGTTTCTGTCCGTGAAGCCTCAGTTCTTTGTAGAGCATTTAGAGGACAAGTTTGGGGAGGTGGAGGGCTTGTCTAAAATGCGCTCTGGGTCAGTACTGATACAAACGGCATCCTCCGCCCAGTCCCGCAGGTTACTTGCTTGTGACAAGTTGGGGGATGTTAACGTTTCTATTACGCCGCATAAGAGTTTAAATATGGTCCAGGGTGTTATTTTCCATAGGGATCTCCTTTTGCAGTCTGATGACGAGCTGCGCGCCAACTTAGAACGTAGAGGTGTTCATTTCGTCCGGCGCGTTCATCGGGGTCCGAGGGACAATCAGGTTGCTACCGGTGCCTTCATCTTGGCCTTCGAGGGTGATACGTTACCGGAAAAGGTCAAGGTGATGGTCTACCGATGTGACGTCAAGCCCTATATCCCTCCCCCGATGCGGTGCTTCAAGTGCTGGAAGTTCGGCCATATGTCTTCCCGCTGCACTTCCAGCCTCACATGTCGAGATTGCGGACGCCCGTCTCATCCCGATACTCCATGTGCCCCGCCTCCCATCTGCGTCAACTGCGGGGAGCATCATTCACCTTGTTCGCCTGACTGCACAGTCTTTCAGAAAGAGCGCAAAATCATGGAATATAAGACCCTGGACCGGCTGACCTATACTGAGGCCAAACGGAAATATGACAGACTCCATCCTGTGAGAATGACATCTTCGTATGCAGCTGCTACAACAACTGTGCTAGCTCCATCAGTTTCGAGACTTCCAGCCAGCTCGATAAGCAGTACGACTCCTTCTGCCCCCTTGCCCGTGGGGGGCTCTCCCCAACCGGTTGCTCCTGCACCACCTACCTCAGGAGCAACCTCCTCCCACCCGTCGGGGACGTCCGTCCCCGCTTCTCAGCCGGAGAAGCGTCTAACTTCTTCGGCTACTCTCGCCCGTAAGAGTTCCCTTGGGACGCTCCCTTCCCAGGGTTCCCCCAGCGGGAAGGATGACGGCCACCAGTGGCATAAGTCCTCACCAGCAGCCAGGCGTAGGGCTTCACGATCCTCCTCTGTCCCGGAGACTGAATCGGTGAAGCCTTCCCAGCCGGTGAAACCCAAGGTTCAGCGAGAGAAGTCCAAGAGAAAGACCTCTAAGGCTAAAGAACTTGCGGTGGCACCAACCCCACCGCACCTTTCGCGCTCTGCGTCTGAGGATGAAGCCGAGATTCTAGCGTCCGCTGAGGACCTTGATCTCGCTGGTCCCTCAGACGCCATGGATGCCTCTCGTCCGGGTACTGAATCGGTGGCAGTGAATGAACAAGCGGCGTAAATTGCCTTCCCAGTCCTTTCACGCCTTTCTCAGCCATGGACAATACCATCCTCCAGTGGAACTGCGGCGGTTTTTTCCACCATTTAGCTGAGCTCCGCCAACTTCTCAGCCTTCGCCCTTTCTTCTGCATTGCTCTCCAGGAAACTTGGTTTCCGGCGATGCGAACCCCCGCCCTCCGTGGCTATCGGGGTTATTACAAGAACCGAGCAGCTTATGAAAGGGTGTCTGGTGGCGTCTGCATTTATGTCCTTCACACTCTGCACAGCGAGTCTGTCCCTCTCCAGACGCCTTTAGAGGCTGTCGCTGTACGCGTGTGGACGCCACAGGCTGTTACCGTCTGCAGTCTTTACATTCCACCGGATGGTGATGTCTCGCAGCATGTCCTGGCTGCACTGGTCGCCCAATTGCCGCCACCTTTATTGCTATTGGGCGACTTCAACGCTCATAACCCTCTGTGGGGTGGGTCAGTGGCAACAGGTCGAGGCGCCATCGTTGAGCATTTATTGTCGCAGCTCGATCTCTCGCTGTTAAATGATGGTGCCTTCACACACTTCAGTGTGGCGCATGGCACCTACTCCGCCATTGACCTTTCTATCTGTAGCCATAGCCTCTTACCGTCTGTCCAATGGAGTGTGCATGACGACCTGTGTGGTAGTGACCATTTTCCGATCTTTTTGTCACTACCACAGCGCCACTCTTCTGGGCGCCCTAGCAGATGGGCTATGAATAAGGCTGACTGGGACTTGTTCTCCTCCACTGCCGCTTTTGAGCCTCTCTCTACCGATGACATTGATGCGGTGGTTCAATCGGTCACCACCGGCTTCGTTACTGCCGCCGAATCTGCCATTCCCCATTCCTGTGGGTCCCCTCGGCGGAAGGCTGTGCCTTGGTGGTCGCCTGAGATCGCTGAAGCGATTAAAGATCGCCGGCGGGCGCTCCAGCGTCACAAGCGCCACCCCTCCCTCGACCACCTTATCGCCTTCAAACGGCTGCGTGCGCGGGCCCGCCTCCTTATCCGCCAAGGCAAGAAGGAGTGCTGGGAGCGGTATGTGTCCACCATTGGCCTCCATGTCACTCCCTCGCAGGTCTGGGCCAAGATTCGACGCGTCTACGGCTATCGGCCACCTGCCAGCGTCCCTGCGCTCTCACTGAATGGAGCAGTTTGTACTGACTCCGACGTCATTGCCAATCGCTTAGCAGAGCATTTTGCTATGAGTTCCGCTTCTGCGAATTACCCCCAGGCCTTCCGCTCCATTAAAGAGCGGATGGAACGTCGGAGCCTTTCGTTTCGCACCAACCACCCAGAATCTTACAATGCTCCATTTAGTGAGTGGGAATTTCGCAGTGCCCTCGCTGCTTGCCCTGATACCGCTCCTGGGCTAGATGGCATCCACTGTCAGATGCTGCAACACCTTTCAGTGGACTGCCAGCGGCGCCTTCTCGATCTTTACAACCGTCTTTGGGTCGAGGGGGAGTTTCCGTCGCAATGGCGGGAAGGCATTGTCATCCCCGTTTTGAAACCTGGAAAGAACCCTCTGGAGGTGGACAGCTACCGTCCCATTAGCCTCACCAACGTTCTTTGCAAGTTGCTTGAACGGATGGTGAGCCGGCGCTTGCATTGGGTACTGGAGTCTCGGGGCCTTCTGGCTCCGTCTCAGGGTGGGTTCCGTAAAGGCCGCTCCGCCACCGACAATCTGGTGAGCCTGGAGTCGGCCATCCGTACTGCTTTTGCCCGCCGTCAGCACCTGGTCGCTGTCTTTTTCGACATGCGGAAGGCGTACGATACGACGTGGCGTCATCACATTCTTTCTACGCTCCATGGATGGGGTCTTCGGGGTCCTCTGCCGATTTTTATCCGCAATTTTCTGTCGTGTCGTACCTTCCGCGTGCAAGTCGCGGCCTCGTATAGTTCCCCCCACGTCCAGGAGAACGGTGTGCCACAGGGCTCTGTTTTAAGTGTCTGTCTGTTTTTAATAGCCATTAACGGGCTTGCCGCGGCCGTGGGAAATTCTGTCTCCGCTTCCCTGTATGCTGACGACTTCTGCCTTTATTACAGCTCTACTGGCATTGCAGCTGTTGAACGTCAGCTACAGGGCGCTATCCGTAAGGCGCAGTCTTGGGCTGTAGCGCATGGGTTTCAGTTTTCGGCAGCCAAGACCTGCGTTATGCATTTCTGCCGGCGCCGAACAGTCCATCCAGAGCCGCGGCTTTATCTTGCCGACGAACTCCTTGCTGTGGTGGAGACCCACAGGTTTTTGGGGGTGGTTTTCGGTGCCCGGTTGACTTGGCTGCCTCATATCTGGCAGCTGAAACAGACGTGTTGGCGGCATCTAAACGCTCTGCGATGCTTGAGCAACACCCACTGGGGCGCCGACCGCTCTACACTGTTGCGGCTCTACCAGGCGTTCATCCAGTCCCGTCTGGGTTATGGGAGCCTGGCTTATGGCTCAGCATCCCCATCTGCGTTACGGGTGCTGGACCCGACTCTCCACAGCGGGATACGCCTTGCCACTGGTGCTTTCCGCACCAGCCCTGTGGACAGCGTACTAGTGGAGGCAGGTGTACCTCCGCTGCGGTTCCGACGCCAACGTTTGCTGGCCGCTTATGCTGCCCATGTTCTAAGCTCGCCCGGGCATCCAAACTATCGTCTCCTGTTCCCGCGGTCGGTCGTCCGTATGCCAGAACGTCGGCCCCGGTCTGGTTGTACAATAGCGGTCTGCGTCAAGGAGCTTCTCTCTGGGCTCCAGGGTTTCACTGTTCCACCTCCTTTCCGGGCTACTTTGCATACACCCCCATGGTGTGTTCGTCGCCCTAGCCTTCGGCTCGACTTGGCACAGGGCCCTAAGGGCTCAGTCCCTCCAGAGGCCTTCCGCCGCCGCTTTTATTCTATCTTGGCCACGTATCAGGGCTCTGGTGTTGTTTACACTGACGGTTCGATGGTTGCTGGTCGTGTCGGATATGCGCTCACTCTAGGGGACCTTTCCGAACAACGTTCCTTGCCGGATGGCTGCAGCGTTTACACTGCTGAACTGGTCGCCATCTTTCGTGCCCTAGAGTATATCCGCTCCTGCTCAGGCGAGTCCTTCGTTATCTGTAGCGATTCCCTGAGCGGTTTACGAGCTCTCGACCAGTGTTTCCCTCGTTCTCGTTTGGTGATGGCTATCCACGAGTCTCTGCATACTCTCGCCTGTTGCGGCCGCTCTGTGGTCTTTGTGTGGACCCCCGGTCATGTCGGTATCCCGGGTAACGAACATGTTGACCGCCTGGCGAAAGAGGCCACCAGCAAGCCATCTCTGGACCTTGGCCTCCCTGAGACTGATTTGCGGGCAGTCTTCCGCCGCAAAATCTTGGCGCTATGGGACGAGGAATGGCGCGAACTGACAATGTCCAATTAACTCCGTGCTGTCAAGGAGACGACGGCTGTGTGGCGGTCATCCCTGCGAGCCACTCGCAGGGACTCGGTCGTTCTTTGCCGGCTCCGCATTGGCCACTCCCGGCTGACACACAGTTATTTACTGTGCAGGGAGGACCCTCCTGTATGTCGCTGTGGGGCGGCTTTCACAGTGGCCCACATTCTGTTGGCCTGCCCCCTTTTAGCTGTGGTCAGGCAGACATTTGCGCTGCCTGATACGCTCCCTGCCCTTTTAACAGACGACTCCGCTATGGCTGACTTAGTTTTACGTTTTATTCGGGCAGGGGGATTTTATCATTTAATCTGAGTGTTTCTGTTTTATTTTATTGTTTTGTGTTGATTCTGGCCTTTGGCCTATGATTTTACACTGATTTTTTAATGTGTTTCTAAGTGGTTGGCTTTTCCTTTTTTATTTCTATGGTCGGCCAACCACCGTCATTCTCTATGTGGTTTTCGTTCGTTTTGTCTTGTCTTTGTCTCAGTCTCTCCTGTTCTGTATCGTCTGTGATCTCTTCTGTTCCTCGTTTTTATTCTCTGTGGGTGTTCTTTGTCTTTGGAAAAAGGGACCGATGACCATAGTAGTCTGGTCCCTTTAATCCCCCAACCAACCAACCAACCAGAGCATGTTAAAGCGGGGTTCTTACGTTTGCCAGTACGGCCATATTTCCCCAACCCAATGCGCTGCTTTAAATGTCAGCGCTTTGGGCATACTACATTGGGGTGCAATGGGATAGCCACTTGCGGTAAATGTGGTCAGCCTGCCCATGAAGGAGCCGATTGTTCATCGCCTGTGAAGTGCGTGAATTGCTTTGGGAGTCACCCTGTCTGGAGCCGGGTCTGCCCCATCTATGTCGAGGAACGGAAGATACAGGAGATCAAAACATCTAAGCGCATCCCCTAGTGTGAGGCCAAGAAGCTCTTTAAGGCCGTGCAACCTCCTGTGTTTACTACATCTTTCGCTTCCGCCCTGAAAAAACCAGTACAAATGGCCACTGTTGCTACGCAAACGGAGGTTGCTAGTGTTAGCACTAATACCTGCATTTGCCAGTGCACTTGTGCTGCTGCGGTTGTTTTGCAACCTGCAGCTCTCCCCGCAACGTCGGACAAGGCCGAGGTTGCTGACATTGGGGTACTTCCTGCCTCTTCCCCTATGGCGCCTTCTGCCCAGGCGAGTAAAGCTCCAACTGCTGACAAGGCTCTGCCTTCTAAGCCCCCTAAGACAAAGACGCCGAAGGTGAAGATTTTGCCACTTGCGGAGACTGATCAGGGTCGGTCCGATGACGAGGCCATCGTACTGTCTGACATCTCCCGTGGGTCGTCATCGGAGCTGATGGACTTTGATGTGGACCGGGGGCGCTCTTCTCGCCCCAGGCATAAATCTCCGGCCAGTACGGGCTCTCCTCCAAAACACAGAGGCAGGGTGAAAGTTCAGCCACCCTGATCACTGGCTCCCATCTTACAGTGGAACCTGAATGGGTTCAGGACGCATGTGGCCGAACTACAACTCCTTGTACGTGAGTTCCCTTTGTGCTTATGTCTCCAAGAGACACATTTTCGCGCCACTGATGCTCCTTCTTTACGGGGCTATACCGTCTATCGGAAAGATGATCTGACGGGGGAAAGGGCAAAGGGTGGTGTTGCGGTTTTTGTCCGTGACATGCACCCCTCATCTGAGCTCCCTCTCGTTACAGACTTGCAAGCAGTTGCAGTTGAGCTTCTTGTGGGTCGGAGGCTCACCGTCTGTTCATTTTACTTACCCCCTCAGAATGCGATAGACTCTGAGGCTCTCACGGACCTTATTGGCCAACTTCCCCGCCCATTTCTTCTTCTGGGGGACTTCAATGCTTATAATGTCTTATGGCGCTCTTCGACTACTTGCCCCAGGGGTCGCATTCTGGAACGCCTCATGGTGTCTGAAGAACTGTGCATCCTCAACTCTGGTGCTCCCACTCATTTCTGTACTGCTTCTGGGTCGTCGTCAGCTATTGACCTTTCCTTTTGCTCTCCAGCACTAGCGGATTCTGCTCTATGGGAGGTTGATCCTGACCTCCATTCTAGTGACCACTTCCCCCTTTGGATTCGCCTCCTAGATGAGGCTATGGCATTTCCGGTCCCGCCCCGGTGGCACCTCTGCAGGCTGACTGGACACTTTTCAGCCACCTGGCCGTTTTGGAACACCGTGACAGCGTCCACGAATGGGTAGACCATGTTACAGCCGTGATCTCCCATGCTGCTGAATTGTCAATCCCACGGTCATCCGGTCATCCCAAGAGGCGTCCTGTCCCTTGGTGGACCCCTGAGTGCCGCTCAGCCATCCGAGCCCGCCGTGCCGCTCTGCGCCGCTTCAAGTGCCGTCCCACAGCTGACAATCTTGCAGCCTTTCGGGTGGCAAGGGCTAAAGCGCGGCGCGTGATTAAAGAGAGCAAACGACGGTCATGGCAATCGTTCTTGAACTCCATCTCCCGCTCCACTAGTTCTACGAAAGTATGGGAAGCCATCAGGAGGATTTCTGGGAAACTCGGCCAGCTACCTGTCACGGCCTTGCTGCATCAGGGAAGTCTCCTCACGGCGCCGAGAGACATTGCCCAGACACTGGCCATGCATTTTGCGGAATCTACCGCCACTATTAACTGTGATCCAGATTTCTGCCGCTACCGCACTGCCATCGAGAGGGGTCACTTGGACTTCCGGTCTCCTAATTCTGAACCCTACAACTGCCCCTTCACAATGTGGGAACTGGATTCGGCGCTGTCTGTGGCTCATGATACTGCGCCTGGTCATGATGAAATCCGGTATAGCATGCTGCGGCACTTGTTACTGCCTTCCAAGGAAGTTCTTCTGAATTGTTTTAATATGATATGGTTATCCGGCACGTACCCTGACTCGTGGAGGGAAGCGATTTTGATACCCCTCCTCAAACCAGGGAAGGACCGAACGCATCCCAGTAGTTACCGAAGTATCGCCTTGACGAGCTGTGTCGGGAAGACGTTGGAACGTATGGTCAATCGTCGCCTGGTTTGGCTGCTCGAGACCAGGCAGCTCCTTAGCCCCTCTCAGTGTGGCTTTCGGAGATGGCGTTCCACTATAGACAACTTGACCCTGCTTGAGGCGGCCATCCAGCAGGCCTTCCTGCGTCACCAGCATTGTCTAGGTGTATTCTTTGATATTCATAAGGCGTATGACACTACTTGGCGCCTCCATATCCTCAATCAACTCCATGAGTGGGGCTTTCGTGGCCGTCTCCCCGTCTTCATTCGGTCCTTTCTTTCCCACCGCCTCTTTCGCTATAGGGTTGGTAATGTGCTATCTGATTTGTATGTGCAGGAGAATGGTGTTCCTCAGGGAAGCGTTTTAAGTGTCACCCTATTTGCCGTCGCCATTAACAGTATCACGTCCTCTATCCGGAGTCCTGCCCAATGCTCCTTGTTTGTGGACGATTTTGCTGTTTTCTGTTCTTCCTCCAGTCTTGTCACTGCTAGTCGACAGTTGCAGCTTGCGCTACAGCGAATAGAGGCATGGACTGCGAAGACGGGTTTTACCTTTTCTGCAGACAAATGTGTGTGTGTTCATTTTAATCGTTCTCGACATCTTTTTACCTCCCCTGAATTGCATCTGAGGGACACCATTCTTCCTTTTAGCGACACTGTGCGGTTCCTGGGCCTCACTTTTGATTCCAAAATTGTCGTGGTTGCCTCACCTTAAAGACCTCAAGGTGCGGGCCCTGAAGGCACTGAATATTTTGAAGTGTCTGAGCCATCGGTCCTGGGGAGCAGATCGGGCACGTCTGCTGCAGTTTTATAGGGCTTTCGTCCGATCGCGTCTGGACTATGGTTGCACCGTGTATGGGTCAGCAAGGCCTTCGTATCTGAAGATTCTTGACGCAGTACACCATGAGGGTATCAGGCTGGCCACTGGTGCCTTCCGTACCAGTCCCATCCCCATCCTTTGTGCTGAGGCAGGGGAACCGCCGCTCGCCATCCGGCGGCAACTCCTCATGGTGCGACGAGTGTGTCAATTTCTTGCCTGTCCTACATCCCCTGCGTACCCTACCGTTGCCCGACCGCCTATGGAACGTCTCTTTTCCAGTCGTCCCAGGGCAACGAGACCATTTGGGATTCGTGCCAAGCATTTGCTTGAGTCCCTTGGTATGGAGCGTGTGGCCCCCCAACGACAAGGTTTTACTCACCTGCCTCCCTGGTTGCTCCAGAGGCCCAGCGTCCTTTTAGACTTGTCGGAGTACCGGAGGAGCTGCACTTCTGCGTTTGTTTTTACCGCCTTATTTTATGATATTTTAAACCAGCATCCCGACCATGTACCAGTCTTTACGGATGGCTCTAAACAGGGGGACTCTGTTGGTTGTGCTGTTGTTTTCCCTGATCGAGTCGTCAAGTTACGGCTTCCTGCGGCGTTTACCATCTTTGATGCCGAATTGTTTGCGATCTTGCGGGCATTGGAGCAGATGAGATGTGTTCCCAGTCGTAAGTTCCTCATCTGTTCTGACTAACTGAGTGCCCTTCAGACCATGCAACACTTGTACCCGGCGGATACGGTCGTCCAGAACATCCATGATGCCCTCCTCCACCTGCAGCGGCAGGGGAAGGAGGTTTCCTTCTGCTGGGTGCCGGGGCACATGGGTATTAGGGGAAACGAGCTGGCGGATGTGGCTGCCAAAGATGCATGTTCCCTCCCTGACGTTGTTGAATGTGCCGTCCCCCTCCATGCTGTTACCTCCCTCCTGCGTTTTCGTGTTATGCGTCAGTGGGAAGAGGAGTGGCTGGCAGTCAGTGAAAATAAGCTACGTCTGGTCCAGGCCACCACGCGGCCATGGCGTACGTCCTACCAGTCATGCAGGCGGGATGAGGTTCTCCTCACTCGCCTCCGCATCGGGCACAGTCCCTTCACACATGGTTTTTTACTCCGGCGGGAGGACCCCCCAATCTGCAGTGCTTGTGGCGTCCAGATTACTGTCCGCCACATTTTACTTGACTGTCTTTTATTCTCTGACCAGAGGGCGGTGGTTTCTTTGCCACCGGATTTGCCCTCTATTTTGAAAGACGACGCAACGTCTGTGTTTAAGGTTTTACGGTTTTGTGTCCTGTCCAAATTGTTGCCACGGCTTTTAGGGAGAGGTTTTTAATGTGCTGCTAGATGACAGGCTCACCCAGATTTTAGATAAGAGGTCCACCAGTCACGTCTACCTCCTTGTTTCCCTTCGGTTTCTGTCCTCCTTTCCTTGTGTTTCCTTTCCTTTTTTAGTGCACTCCTTCTCCTCTTGTTTTACCTCTGTATGTGAGGATTTGGAACTGCATCAGGTCTGTGTCTTTTAGCTGTTCCCCTTGTTCGTTGTTCGTCTTAGTCCCTTCACTGCATGTGTTCCTGTTTTTATGCGTTTGGGCGCTGATGACCCCGCTGTTTAGCGCCCGTAAACCTCAAACACACACACACGCCTGTTCCTCGCCCTTGCCTTCGGCTCGACTTGGCACAGGGCTCGAAGGACTCGGTCCCTCCTGAGGCCTTCCGCCGCCGCTTTTATTCCATCCTGGCCACGTATCAGGGCTCTGGCATTGTTTATACCGACGGCTCGATGGTTGCTGGTCGAGTCGGTTATGCCCTCACTCTAGGGGACCATTCCGAACAACGTTCCTTGCCGGCTGGCTGCAGCGTTTA
The DNA here is from genome assembly GCF_021461395.2 of Schistocerca americana. NCBI lineage: Eukaryota > Metazoa > Arthropoda > Insecta > Orthoptera > Acrididae > Schistocerca > Schistocerca americana. The sequence goes on along the minus strand of NC_060119.1, from coordinate 154,911,554 downwards.
CACTGCTGAGCTGGTCGCCATCTTTCAAGCCCTAGAGTATATCCGCTCCTGCTCAGGTGAGTCCTTCGTCATCTGTAGCGATTCCCTGAGCAGTTTACGAGCACTTGACCAGTGTTTTCCTCGTTCCCGTCTGGTGATGGCTATCCATGAGTCCCTGCATACTCTTGCGCGTTGCGGCCGCTCTGCGGTCTTCGTGTGGACCCCAGGCCATGTAGGGATCCCCAGCAACGAGAATGTTGACCGGCTGGCGAAAGAGGCGACTAGTGCACCATCTCTGGACGTTGGCCTCCCGGAGACAGATTTGCGAGCGTTCCTACGGCGCAAAATTCTGGACCTTTGGGACACTGAATGGCGCGTCCTGCCTTCACGCAACAAACTTCGGGCCATCAAGGGGGCTACCGGTGTGTGGCGCTCCTCCTTGCGGGTCTCTCGCAAGGAGTCTGTTGTCCTCTGCCGGCTGCGCATTGGGCACACTCGGCTTACGCACGGCCACTTATTGCGCCGTGAGGACGCGCCTCTATGTCGCTGCGGCTCCGTTTTATCCGTGGTTCATGTTTTATTGGAGTGTCCGTTTTTAGCTGCGCTCAGGCAGTCGTTCGCACTGCCTGACTCGCTCCCTGCCCTTTTAACAGATGACTCGGCTATGGCTGACTTAGTTTTACGTTTTATTCGGGCAGGGGGTTTTTATTCTTTAATCTGAGTGTTTCTGTTTTTATCTTATTGTTTTGTGTTGATTCTGGCCTTTGGCCTCCGGTTTTAAACTGATTTTTTAATGTGTTTCAAGTGGTTGGCTTTTCCTTTTTTATTTCTCTGGTTGGCCAACCACCGTCACACTCTGTGTGCTTTTAGTTCGTTTTGTCTGGTCTTTGTCTCAGTTTCTCTTGTTCCGTGTCGTCTGTGCTCTATTCTGTTACTCGTATTTTATTCTCTGTGGGTGTTTTTTTATTACTTGGACAAAGGGACCGATGACCGTAGCAGTCTGGTCCCTTTAATCCCCCAAACCAACCAACCAACCATTTCACCCAACAATGGCCTGATTCATCAGTCTTCAGACAGATTAGATGTAACCCACCAGTTTCTTTTCATGTACCAATCTCTTCATGTATAAGAATTGTTTACACCTAATGACGAAGTATCTTTATATATGTTCCAATCTTGGGATTCCTTTAGACTTCAGGCACTCTACAGCTCTCTCCATTACCATAGAAGCTATTTCATGACCTCTTGACACTTCCATTAACATTATTTATCTTACTCCACCTAATGTTAACCAAATATTTTCTTATCTTATACATCCACTTAACTTTGAGGATGCTTCTGTAAAACCGCATCTCAAATGCTTCCATTTCTTGCCTTCACACAATTTATAAATCACTTTCATGTAACAATCTGCACCAGACATATCTTTTCAGTCATCAAGAAACATTCAGATGCCGCTAAATCTAATAAGAATATTATGTATTTCAGAGAGAAATTTTTAATCTCTGAAAAAGATATATATGTAAAAGATCTATCCGAGCAAAAACTGCCGAACACTAAATAGTTATATAAGTGTTTTGCTATTATTTGGTTAAGATATGTGTCTGAAGTTACATATTTCGTTTATCCATTACCAATAGACACAGGATAAACGATTAAAATCATAAAAGTCACACATGAAAACATATGTTAATATGATATAGGAAATGTGTTCACTATAAAGAATGACATTATGCTCTCTGGTCTGTACAGTTCTTATGAGATAACTGTAGTTATGACTGATGCTCTTTATAAGCATTACACAAAGTTTTCTTTCTCTAAATGTGTTTGAAATCAGATGAAATCTGCAGTTTATGGTTCATCAGAAAATATTATTCAGACAAAAATTTATTACTGAGTACAGTGATTTAAAATAATTCGTATGCATTTGTATTTTTTCATGTAATGAGACAGTTAAAAGTAATCACAGCAGTTATTACTATGTCAAATCTGTTTGTACTTCAGTGAAGTGCTCACTAGTGTTCCAAGTTCTTACGGCTATTTGCACAAGATATAATCCATGTATTACCTCTGAGAATTTCTTTTAATAATATAATCTGCTAAAATATTTCATAATTTACAAATAAATTTTTACTGATCATAATTTTCAGAAAACTGTCTCACTTAAATATTAATTTCAACAAGTTACAGTAATTAGTTAGTTCATCTGTGTTTTAAAGAAACATCATAAAACGATGTAAATATTACAGTATAGAAACTTTAGTATTTCATATTATCTTGTGTTTACAAAAATATTGTACATAATTACTGTCTCGTATTGCTTTGTGAATCTTGTGCAAGTTTGCCTGGTGATTTTTGCTTCAATAGTTCATGTTTGGGAAAAGGACGATATTAATCTCCATCCAGATATGCTGATTAGGATTTCATTGTTCTGCTTTAAGTAATATTACTTAAATTCATAGATAAATGAGAAAGAGATCTGTCGGTTTTTCCCCATCCTCTAAAATTGAAGCTTGTGCCAAGCTTCTGACTTCTGTCAAAATATTTAATTCTCGTCTCACAGTTAACAATGTTAAGAATTTTAAGTCTATACCAAGTAAGCAATCTTCCTTATGTGTTGCACTACAAAACAGTTAAATTTCTGCTTCCAGATGGTGTGGAACTTTCTGGAGATAATAAGAGTGTGATAATAAGAATGACAAACATTTATTAATTTAAAAATTAAGTGTTCTGTAAATTTATACTAACAAGAAAAGTAATAAAATTTCAGGTTAATTCACTTGATACAGAACGGCATTCCAAGAAAAAATATAAAAAGCACGATAAATTTATGTCGTTCACATTAGTTACTGAGAAAAGACATACAGTTTTATGCATGTAACTAGGTTAATAAAGATGATGGAACCTTTGAAGAAAATATTCGTTAGGACGATTTTTTGAGCGTAAATACCAGCTACTGCAAAGCGAAAAAGTATTAATTAAGCACATATATTGGAACAATACATAGATTTAAATCCATATAATGGTAAACACTAGTAATAATATACTACATCTATTATTCAGTGCGCTATTGTCACTCTTGTGCTGAATTTAGATTACACGTGTTATGTGTTACTGATTTATGATGATATTACACCAAAATATGCCAGCAGTTAGCTGTGTAATACATTCTCTTGGCCTAATGTTTGCATGACATAAACAGACTGACAGTAATAAATAGTGCAGGGCCACGAGGGGTAGTCGTGCGGTCTGAGGCGTCTTGTCACGGTCCGTGCGGTTCCCCCACCCCTCGGAGTTTCGAGTCCTCCTTCGGGCAGGGGTGTGTGTGTTGTCTATAGCGTAAGTAAGATTAAATAGTGGGTACGCTTAGGGACCAATGACCTCAGCAGTTTGGTCCCATAAGGCCTTACCACAAATTTCCAAATTTTCCAAAATAGTGAAGGTGATAAACAGTTATTTGATATGTGCTGCAAACTCAGTGAATGGCATTATTAAATCAAACATTACATGAATGTTATGTACTTTCTGCTCACATACACATATATATGTGAATGTAATAATAATTAGGTAATAATATGGGAAACATTGTAAGTAATAAAAATTCTGTCTACGTATTTGTGTGCATATTACGCATCACTGTACCACAACACTGGATGTCCAATATTAGCATTGACAAGTCCCCAACATTCCTAGATATCTCCTCAGCAAATTAAAAAAGAAAGGAAACAGTAGGTTTACTCACTGGTCGGCCAATTGATTAACGTAGATAATTGCGAACACATTTTCTCAGAAACCGATTACTGTGTCAATGTGTCTAATACCTCAGATGTACATAAAGTACCATCGTGACTTTAAAGACTCTGTGGAAGGTTCGACTTGCTCTAAAAAAAAGGATGAGGAGTTTATAACGTATTATCAGGATAATCTGTTCTTTCATCTATTCATGAAACAAGTTATTTCAGCCTTGGTCTTGTGTTATCCACATTTGAATGGACAATTTTAAAATACAAACTTTAAAATACTTTCATTGCGTGAGTGAACGAGAGTGAGCGTGGGACAGAGTGAGTGCAATTTTGTGTTAAGATTGTATGTTTCCTCTCCTTTAGATCTTAGACATATTAACCTCATTCATTTATCTTAGTGAGGATACAGAGAATCTCATTTCCATCGACCCCCCCCCCCCCCCCCAAGACACACACACACACACACACACATACACACACACACACACACCATGCCCCGCAGGAACAAATTATTACCACATTTCATTTTTACATATAAAATTGAGAGAGTATTATGACATATGTGACAGAAGCACTGGAAAGAGTCACAAATAAACGCAGATCAATATTAAAGAAACCGGCAGCGGAAAACTGTAGGTCCTTCACGGACAAACGAAGGGCACGTTGTGTTGTATCGTGTCGCGCGAATGACTGACACCTGTCCAGTAACACGCCGACAGCGGCTGCTCGCTCTGCTGCAGATGAACACAACCAGCACATTACCAGTTGGTTGCTACACATAACGAGCAGCATTGAACATCCCTGGAATATGGTTCTCGTCAAATCGGGTGCCTTGTTTACCAGAAGTACAACGGTGTAGGCTAGTGACACTATTTGTATCAAGTTGTTGAGGACATGTAACGACAGCGCGAGGCCAAAGTGGTGTCCACAGAGGTGGGCGACGCGGTGCAAAGCCAGCCTGGCGCGCTGCAGCCGCCGCAGCTCATCCTCCGCTACCCACCGTTGCCATCCGGAGGTCACTGCCTCCTCCAGCTCGGCCTCGCTGCGCAACGGTGGCCACAAACTGCTCAGCAGCTGCGTACAGATGGCGCCCATCCGGTGTCGCACCACAGCCACTATCCCACAAAACTGCAGCTGCCAAAGGTAAGCGTAGGTTCCAAAGTAAGGAGCTGTCTTATAGTGCCAGCTACCACTATAATCTTCCATTGCACTGAACACAATAAGACCCAGAACGAGTGCAATAAATTATACAAACATACCAAGTGAGACCCGCCTAGTCTGCACGAATCCCCCCTGCGGGTTCGGGGGTTAGAATAGGCCCGCGGTATTCCTGCCTGTCGTAAGAGGCGACTAAAAGGAGTCTCAAACGTTTCGGCCTTATGTGATGGTCCCCTCTCGGGTTTGACCTCCATCTTTCTAAATTATTCCGAAGAGCGAGCCAATTGGGGAAGGGCACCTTACATGGTGCACTGTATCCTTCGTGCAATTAGACCTATAGCCGTCTTTCTCGTCGTTGCATTGGTGTCCCGCTCGTTTTCGATCTCTTGGGCGATTACCACGCTGCACTCTGCAGTGTTTCTTTTATCTTGGACGACGACCTTGGCCATTTTTGCACCTAAGATCCAGCACGGTAGCCAGTCCGTTGTGGTGGGGTCGCCATGTACCCTCTTGGTTGTAGCCCCCTGCCAACACAGGGATCGCTCTACTGATGCCTGCGCCGTTCACTCCCCACGTATGCCAAGGAGTAGATGCCCATCTCCCTGGGGCATCGGGACTCCCGGCAACGGCCATCCTGCCAGGTGGCCTTTGCTGTGGCTGGGTGGCGCCCGTGGGGAGGGCCCTTGGTCGGAGTAGGTGGCATCAGGGCGGATGACCCGCAATGAAGCGTGGTACATCATCTATCGCTGGTGGGCCTCCACCAGCAGTCTCTAAGCGATCGAGGTCTAACCTCAACGGGAAGAAATTGGATCAGAGATCGTTTCCCTCCCTAGCTACTCCATGGGAGGAACGTCTTGCTAAAGAAGGCAGTGGCGAATATTCACCCCGATACCTTGTGTGTACGCGGGTTGATGGAGAATCGTTCGTGTCAACCAAGCCCCAGTTTTTTGTGGAGCATTTAGAGGACAAGTTCGGGGAGGTGGAGGGCTTGTCCAAGATGCGCTCTGGCTCTGTGCTCATCAAAACGGCATCCTCTGCCCAGTCACGGAGGTTACTCAATTGTGACAAGTTGGGGAATGTTTCAGTTACCATCACGCCGCATAAGAGTCTCAACATGGTCCAGGGTATTATATTCCATAGGGATCTTCTTCTGCAGTCCGACGATGAATTACGCGCCAACCTCGAACGACGAGGTGTTCACTTCGTCCGGCGCGTCCATCGGGGTCCGAGGGATAATCAGGTAGCCACCGGTGCCTTCATCTTGGCCTTTGAGGGTGATGTCTTACCCGAAAAGGTTAAGGTGATGGTTTACCGTTGTGATGTGAAACCATATATCCCTCCTCCGATGCGGTGTTTTAAATGCTGGAAGTTCGGGCACATGTCATCTCGCTGTACTTCCAGCATCACGTGTCGGGATTGCGGACGTCCTTCGCATCCTGATACTCCATGTGCTCCGCCTCCCGTCTGTGTTAACTGTGGAGAACACCATTCCCCCTGCTCACCGGACTGTCGGATCTTCCAGAAGGAAAGGAAGATAATGGAATATAAGACCCTGGACCGCCTGACCTACACAGAGGCACGGCGGAAATATGAGCGGCTGCATCCTGTGCCCATGACATCCACCTATGCCGCTGCTGCAACAGCGGTCCGATCCTCTCCCGTGTCGTCACGTACTGTTGCCTCTCAGCTATGTCAAAATGACCCGGCCCCCTTGGTTGTGGGGAGCACTTCGCCCTCTGTTGCTCCATCTACTCCAGGAGCGACACCACCCCAACCATCGGGGACATTCGTCCCCCCTTCCCAGCCAGAGAAGCGTAGGGCTTCTTCGGCTACTCTAGCCAGGAAGGGGTCCCTTGGGGCCCTCCCTTCCCAGGCTTTGCCCAGTGTCAAAGCGGATACCCGCAAAGTTTTGAAGCAACAACCGGTCGCTGGTCATAGGGCCTCACGGTCGTCGTCCGTCCCTGAGACTGACCCAGTGGGGCCCTCCCAGCCAGACCCTCCCAAGGCACAGCGTGCGAAGCCGTTGAAGAAAAAGGCTCCCAAGCATCCTGACATTGCGGTGGCACCTGTCCCACCGCAACCTTCAACCTCTGCGTCTGAGGACGAGGTGGAGATCCTGGCGTCCGCTGAGGACCTCGATCTCGCCAGTCCCTCCGACGCCATGGAAAGCACTGGCACAGTTGCTCACTTGGAGGCAGCAGGTGACCCAGTGGCGTAATCTGCCTTCCCCGTCCCGTCACGCCTTTCCCAGCAATGGCCAGTACCATCCTCCAGTGGAACTGCAGCGGTTTCTTCCACCATTTAGCTGAGCTCCGCCAACTTATCAGCCGTCATCCTTTCCTTTGCATTGCTCTGCAGGAAACTTGGTTTCCAGCAATGCGAACCCCCGCCCTCCGTGGCTATCGGGGTTATTTTAAGAACCGGGCAACTTACGAAAGGGTGTCTGGTGGCGTCTGCATATATGTCCTGAACTCTCTTCACAGCGAGTTTGTACCTCTACAAACAGCTTTGGAGGCTGTCGCTGTTCGGGTGTGGACGCCACAGGCTATCACCGTCTGCAGTATTTACCTTCCACCTGATGGTACTGTCGCGCAGCATGTCCTGGCTGCTCTGATAGCACAACTGCCGCCACCTTTTTTGCTGCTGGGCGATTTCAATGCCCACAACCCCCTATGGGGTGGGACTGTCTCCGATGATCGTGGTCAGGCCGTGGAGCATGTGTTGGCTCAGCTCGACCTTAGCCTCTTGAACACCGGTGCTCCCACGCATTTCAGTGTGGCCCATGGCTCGTTCTCGGCCATCGATCTCTCTATTTGCAGCCCTGGACTTGTCCCATCCCTCCACTGGAGGGTGCATCCTGACCTGTGTGGCAGTGACCATTTTCCCATCTATTTGTCACTGCCACAGTGTCATTCTTCTGGGCGCTTGCCCCGCTGGGCTTTCCACAGGGCTGACTGGCCAGCTTTTACTTCCGCTGTAACCATTGCGTCTCCCCTACAGGGTGACATTGACGAGGTGGTCCGTGTTTTAACCACGTCCATCGTTTCAGTGGCCGAGGCTACCATCCCCCGTTCCTCTGGCCTCCCTCGGCGGAAGGCTGTCCCCTGGTGGTCGCCGGAGATTGCTGAGGCTATTCGCGACCGTAGGCGGGCTCTCCAGCGTCATAGGCGGCACCCGTCTCTGGAGACCCTCATCGCCTTTAAGAGGCTCCGTGCCTTCGCCCGTCGACTTATTGCACGGCGTAAGCAGGAGTGCTGGGAGAGGTACGTCTCCTCCCTGGGCTCCCGTGTCTCGTCCTCGCACGTGTGGTCCCGTATCCGGCGGATTTATGGCTCCCAGACACCTATGGGTGTCCCTGGGCTCTCCTTGGACGGTGCTGTCTGCACGGACGCTGCCGCCATTGCTGAACGGCTGGCCGCGCACTTTGCTCAGAGCTCTGCGACTGCATCCTATCCCCCCGCCTTTCGCTCTCTAAAGGAGCGAGCCGAGCGGACGCCGTTCTCATTCCACACGCGTCGCTCTGAAACATACAATGCTCCTTTCAGCGAGAGGGAATTCCTCGCTGCCCTCGCCGATTGCCCTGATACAGCACCAGGCCCTGACTGCATCCACGCGCAGATGCTGAAGCATCTCTCCAGGGACTGCCAGAGACACATTCTCATGATATTTAATCGCCTTTGGAGCGAAGGCGTGTTCCCGTCGCAATGGCGAGAGGGTCTTATTGTCCCCATCGTGAAGCCCGGTGCGGACCCACTGGCGGTGGACAGCTATCGTCCCATTACCCTCACCAACGTTTTGTGCAAATTGCTCGAACGTATGGTGGGGCGGCGTTTGTGTTGGGTCCTTGAGTCGCGCGGTCTCCTTGCTCCATCCCAGGGTGGCTTCCGTCGGGGCCGGTCTGCAGTGGACAATTTGGTGCGGCTGGAATCTGCTGTCCGTACGGCTTTTGCCCGACGTCAGCATCTTGTTGCTGTATTTTTCGATCTGCGGAAGGCGTATGACACCACATGGAGGCATCACATCCTCGCCACGTTGCATGGGTGGGGTCTTCGTGGTCGGCTCCCGGCTTTTCTTCAAAGCTTTTTATTGCGCCGCTCTTTCCGGGTGCAAGTCGGTGCCACCTCTAGTTCCTCTTATATACAGGAAAATGGGGTCCCGCAGGGCTCGGTGTTGAGCGTCTCCTTATTTTTAGTGGCCATTAATGGTCTGGCTGCAGCAGTGGGGTCGTCGGTGTCTCCTTCTTTGTATGCCGACGACTTCTGCATCTCATTTAGCTCCACGACTACGGGAGTCGCCGAATGCAGGCTGCAAGTCGCCGTTCGCAGGGCAGCATCATGGGCTCTGGCTCATGGTTTTCAGTTCTCTGCAGCCAAGACTCGGGTTATGCACTTCTGCAGGCGTCGGACGGTCCACCCTCATCCTGCACTTTACCTCGATGGCCACCTGCTTGAAGTGGTGGACACATGCCGCTTCTTGGGACTCGTGTTTGATGCCCGGCTCACATGGGTTCCTCATATTACTCAGCTGAAGCAAAAATGCTGGCGGCACCTCAACGCCCTCCGCTGCCTTAGCCACACGTCTTGGGGTGCAGATCGCTGCACGCTGCTGCGGTTGTACAGAGCCCTTGTGCAGTCCCGGCTTGATTATGGGAGCCTGGCCTATGGGTCTGCGTCCCCCTCAGTGTTGAAGTTGTTAGACCCCATACACCACTGTGGAGTTAGGCTTGCCACTGGCGCTTTTCGGACCAGCCCCGTGGATAGTCTACTGGTGGAGGCCGGGGTTCCCCCACTGCGGATTCGCCGCCATCGTCTGCTCGCCGACTATGCTGCCCACGTTCATTGCTCGCCAGATCATCCCAATCGTCGCCTGCTTTTCCCTGCCATGGTCCTCCATCTGCCCGAACGGCGACCTAGGTCTGGGCTTTCCGTCGCTGTCCGAGTTCAGTCCCTGCTGTCGGACTTGGGTTCCTTCCCTCTTCCGCCTCCCTTCCGGGTCCGTGCACCTACGCCTCCCTGGTGTTTGTCCCGGCCGTCCGTCCGTCTGGACTTGGCACAGGGACCCAAGGACTCGGTTCCGCCTGTGGCCCTCCGTCGCCGTTTTCTTGCTCTCCTCGCCTCATTTTCGGACTGTGAGACTGTCTACACTGATGGTTCCCTGGTTGATGGTCGCACTGCCTACTCATTTGCTCATGCTGCTCATGTTGAGCAGCGCTCCTTGCCGGCTGGCTGCAGTATTTTTACTGCAGAGCTGGTGGCCATATTGCGCGCTCTTGAGCATATGCGTTTCTGCTCGGGTAGGTCCGTCGTGATCTGCAGTGACTCCCTGAGCAGCCTTCAGGCCATCAACCGCTGCTATCCCTCCTCTCCTCTGGTGTCCTCCATTCAGGAGACTGTTACCGCCATTGCCCGTTCTGGTTGTTCGGTGGTCTTGGTTTGGACGCCCGGTCATGTTGGCATCCCAGGGAACGAACGTGTAGACAGGCTGGCCAAAGAGGCGATCGACGCCCCGGCTTTGGAGGTCGGCCTTACGGCTCGCGACCAGCAGCTGGTGTTGCGCCGTAAGGTACTTGGGATGTGGGCTGCTGAGTGGCGTGGCATGACAGCCCCGAATAAACTACGGGCTGTCAAGGGGACGACCGATGTGTGGCGTTCCTCCCTGCGGGCTTCTCGCAGGGACTCGGTAGTCCTGTGTCGGCTGCGCATCGGCCATACCTACCTGACGCACGGCCATCTCTTGCGTCAGGAGGATCCCCCCTTGTGTCAGTGTGGGTCCCGTGTGACGGTCAGCCACATTTTGCTGGAGTGTCCTCGACTGCGCACACTCCGGCAATCTTTTAATCTCCTGGGCAATTTGGCTTTGGTTTTATCTGACGATGCCTCCAGGGCTGATGACGTTTTAAATTTTATCCGTGGTAGTCCGTTTTATGGTTCGATTTAGGGAGGTCCTGCACCTTTCCCTTTCTGTGTCTTTTGTCCTTGTGTCTGTTGGTGTTCTGGTGTGCCGTGAGATGGTTGACTCTTTCCCTTTTTTGTTCTCGTGGTCAGTCAACCAGTCTCCGGCCATCTTCCTTTCGTCTGTTTTTTTCTGTCTGGTGTGCCTCTGTCCTGTTCTTGTTTGTAGTGTTTGTTGCTGCATTTGTGTTCTTTTAGCGCCTGGGGGGACGTCTCCTCCCCCTTTGGTTTTTACCTGCTCCGTCGCTTTTGGGCTCGCCTGATTTTGGAATGGGGGACTGATGACCTTCGCTGTTTAGTCCCCCTTAAACATCCAACAACCACCACCACCATCTGCACGAATGCTTGTCTTCTATAGCTGCGCTGGTACTGCGAAAGTAACCCGTCCACTGTCTCGATGAGATTGATAATTTCATTTACGAGCTTGTACCTCGTCATTAGACATAGGCATAACAGAACAGCTGATTGCATCCACGTCAAAAGAAAACCCAACATTCCAGGCACTTTCTGAATGTGGATAATGTATGGTAGTGTATGTGTCCAAATGTGGCTGTAACTACAGTACAAGCCAATTACCATGATACACACTAACCACACTACTGTTGTGACTTTGCAACTGATGGTTTCCAGGTTCTTGTGTTCGCTGCTCGTCGCGAGCAGACCACATAATCTGCTCACCACGTACAGAGGTTTGATGGCGTTCTTGAAAGTATACTCACTCATCTTAAGTTGTGTTTACTACAAGAAAATACGTAAGAGCTTCGACTTGAAAATATAGTAAGACAATCACATTAAAACACCATTTTTACGGCCATGGACATAAGGTTTTGGTTAAATCTTAATATTCTTGACTGAGTACATCACAAACTAAAAGATTAAGGTCGCGCACTACGTTTATTTGTTACTGTCGCCTGTTGTCGAGTACTCCATCACTCAGCCGCACTGTGACTGAAGTTCAGCGTACGAAGCTAATCAAATTACTTCGATAGTCCATTTCTTAATGGAATAATTAACTGAGTGCTCTGCGGCCAATTACCACGCCACTCTCTCGATGACAGCGGCTGCTTCTAATAATTGTAGTCTGCTCTAGTTAAGTTTATGTTACCTCTCTCTCGGATATTAATTGCTCTTACTATCTGTTATCTAACACAGGAATGGAATTTTGAAGCAGCGACGCTTCATTACAAAACAGATTATCTTTCGTAACGCCTAGCGAGGTGGCACAGTCGTTAGCATATTGTACTCGCATTCTGGAAGTCAAAATTTGCGTCTGGCCGTCCAGATTTCGGTTTTCCGTGGTTTTCCCTAACCGGTCCGGGCAAATTGTGGAATGGCTCCTTTGAAAAGTGTACGCAGACTTCTTTCCCCATACTTTCATAATCGGAGTTTCGGCTCTGTAATAAGCTCATTATCGACAGGACGTTAAATTCTAATGTTCCTTACTTCCTTCCTTTCTTCCTTCCATCCTTCCTTCCTTCTGTCTTTCAGAACCATATTTGCCACTATACTAATCAATATATGTGTAAATAGGGAGTAGACAGTGATATAAACAGTTCTATTTCTAAACATTTATAAATGAAATTGACACTAGTAACCCAAAGCTATGAAGCACTTGATGGAAATAGTCAAATTTATAGGACAATAAGCGTTTCATGACATAATTATGACCAGTTACATTCTTCGAGGAAATTCTGTAATATCTTACTAAGGCAAATTGATGTAGAATCGTACTGAGGTCAAAAAATCCATATTTAGATGTTTGGATCAGCTTTCGTTTCCTCTCTCTCTCTCCCTCTCTCCTCCTTCCTCTCTTTCGAGATTGATTTAGCTAATAGACAGACTGAGGTGTTGATGCTGAGAGAGAGTTTCTCCTGGAAGCTACATTTACTGTAGATGTTCGTATCATGTATCATTAATCGTATTCAGTAAACTTTATGCTTCATTTAACATCAATTTTTTAAACATGGATCGTTAACAACCACAACAATTTTACATCTTTGGTACCCTCATATATCGAGCGTCGAAATATGTAGGCATCTTTTAAATATTATACACTAGGACAGAACTGGTCAGGTTATCACAATTTTTTTTCTTTTTTTTAATTTCTTGAAGCGTCAGTGTATACAGTTTGCCTCTATCGCTTGTGTATGTCGTAATATGTACCTTTGGCTACGCTGCCTAAAATTTTGAAGTCGTATCAGTACCTGGCTTGTAGATGAAAGACTTTCTACCTGATTAAGTTAATCTTGCCCCAACTCCGTTTAGTTGTGACGGATATGGACTTTATTGTCTCAGGTACTCTACATCGGGAAAAAACTACACTATACAACACAATTAAAGGGTCACTTTTAACAAAAACCGCATTTATCTCCCTTTGCGACACAGAAGCTTGTAATTTGCTTCAAATGCGCCTGCAGCCTTCCTATTTATTGGTGCAAAAGCGTGGTGCATTGCAACGTCGCCCTCAGGCTTGGCGATGCTTCAGACGGCAAGATGTCGACACATGCATAAACACAGATCCCTGCTCAGAAGCACACGTGATGTGAGAGATGGGTTAACGATGTGACACTGGCACTGGCACGAAACGTCACCACAATTCTGCCCAACGCCAGCGTAGACGTGACACACCATGGGAAGCTTGTCACAGCCCCTCTTACCTACATTTCACCCCTTCTTTTGATGCGTTCGTGATGGAGCTCAAAACAGCGATAACCTGCGCTGAAATGACGCGGTTTCCTTATAGGCGGTCGAGGAAAACGTTTCAGTAGGGCTGTTTCTACCATTAGGCTGAACTAGTACGCCGCCAAAATTTTAGGGACGACAAAGTGCGGAAAAGATTACTTACGAACAGCAAAAAAATTTAGGAAAAGAGGAGAAAAAATGGAAAAGAGGACATACCTAAACCCTGAACTATTGTCAAAAGCATAGTGATCTGTTGCTTAAGTCATTAATTACTTTGATGAAAGTAAATATATTGCCTCGAACTAATTCTAAAATAAAGCAGCCACTACTGAGTACGAAGAGGAAATCGCTTAGATCACTGCGCTACCGATTCGACTAATAAATGTTATAGAACTCTTAAGAGAAAATGCAAACAACGTGTCATTTATTAATGTAATCGAGAGAGAATGAATGCTGCAAAAGGTGTGATTCGTACTTAATATTATTTCAATTGAAACGGAAACGAAATAAGACCGTGATTACTCAGCTGACCTAGCCCGATGCTTCAGCATTTTTCCCGTTCGTGTGGGTTCTAAATTGAAGGAAAAAATCATTCACATCAAGAGATATCTCCACACCTTTATTAGTCCATTTTTTTCGCAATAAAATAAAATAACAAATTGATGCCAAATATGTTTACACTGGTATATTCAGTTGAGTTTCAGTTTAAAGTGTTCACCACATTATTAATATTTCAGTCGGAAAAGTTCAAAAATTGATGGAAAAAAATAAGAAATTGCGGGCGTTTGTTGTCCTCTATCAGTTTCAAAGACATTGCGGGAAAAGTATTAAAAATGAAGACGTTTGGTCGCCTAGGTTTAACGATTAAAGTATAGCAAGAGATTGGGATTGTTGTGAGGGTTAGATGTTGGTGGAGTCGGTGGACGGTGTGGTTGGAGGGGGGGGGGGGATGATATTGGGGGGGGGGGGCGATGGCCGATGGTAGTAAAAAAGAGTAGGCGCCGTTTTTCAATTCTCGCGTAGGGTGGCAAAACGTCTAGCAACGGTCGTGCTTTTGAGGCACATTGCCGCTCAGATTCATAGCGTAAAGCTCTCTTTAGACGACCCGAAGCCGTCAATGAAACCACTCCTTTCGTTGGGGGTTCATTTACACACATTTAGCGGTCGATAACGACAGTTTGTAGGACACTGTCCGTCAGGACTTCGATCTTGACACTGCTGATAACCACCAGACGGTTCAGCTCTTCTCTAACGACGTAGAGAGGCTTTGAAGAGTAGCGCGACAGCGATTTGGCTCTCGTATGCATGCTGGAGTCCTTATTCAAACACATTAGACGGAATTTGAGCGTAATCCCTAGCAGCAAAGAGTGTTTATGCTTTTCCAGCCCTTTTGTTTCACGCTTTCCTCTGCCCTCTCTCTCTCCAGTTCGGCAAAACCACTGGTGCCAATCGAGCACCTTTGTTCAGCACTTTTCAAATGTATCTGTACAAATACAGCCAGTCACTGACAGTAGTGGCCAGCGTGGTAGGCATCCCTTTCGATATCCATTAGATCCCACACACTGCCTTGTGTACCAGTTCACCTCTATTGCGCCACTCAGGGATGTCAACATAGTTGGCTGTCACAATGGCGCTTTGTTTTCAGTGACTGGTGGTCTCCGTAAACTTACATTTTTAAAGAGCTCTCCAAACCTGCATGCCTCTCTGCGATGTATATGGCTGGTCTTCATGTTTTACGTCGCGGTTGGAGCAGATTTCCACCTTGGCTCCTCCGGAGACCCAAACTTATTTTAGATTTGACTAATTTTAAGAAAGATAGCACACCAGATTTTACATTCCAGTCTCTGTTCTTTAACATTTTAGATGTGCATCATGCTTTTACCGTCGTTTACGCTGATGGCTCGAAACAGGAGAATTTCCTTGGCTGTTCTGTAGTGTTCCCTAATCATGTTACCCGGATTCGCCTCCCTGCTATATATACCGTTTTCGCAGCGGAGCTCCACGCGATCCTGACGGCACTGGAGCAGATGCATTGTGTTCGGGGCGATCGATTTCTTCTCTGCTTCGATTCTCTTAGTGCCTTACAATCGCTGCAGAACCTGTACCCGACTGAAGAGATGGTCCAGCTGATACATAGCCAACTGTACTTGCTCCAACAGCGGGGTAAAGAGGTATGCTTCTGCTGGGTGCCTGGTCATGTCGGCGTATGGGGCAGTGAACAGGCTGATCGGGCTGCCAAGGAGGACTGCAGAGAGCAGGATGTGGTCCAGTGTCCTATCCCCTTGCAGTCAGTCATCGCTGCACTCCACAGGAAGTGCATGGAGTTGTGGGAGGACGAATGGCTGGCGGTGACGGCCAATAAACTGCGGTCGGTAAAGTCAACCACTCGGCCGTGGCGTTCGTCCTGTCGGTTGCTCGGGCGGGAAGAGGTGGCCCTCACACGTCTTCGGATCGGGAACTGTCCTCTGACGCATAGCTATTTATTACGGCGGGAGGATACTCCGTTTTGTGATGCTTGTGGTGTGCACATCGCTGTCCGCCACATTTTAACTGACTGCATTTTATACCGTGATGCAAGGGCAGAAGCACAAGTTGATGATGATCTGCCCTGTGTTTTAGCTAATGATGAGACGTGTGTGTCTAGGGTTTTTAAGTTTTGTGATGTGTCTGGACTCTGGCCTAAACTTTTAGGCTGGAGGTTTTAGTGTATTGCAGAGTGGCTGACTCCTCCCTTTTTTTCCTTGCGGTCAGCCAGCCACTTCCATCTGCCACTTTGTTTTAGCCCCCTCTCTCGTTTTCTTCCTGTGTTGTCCATGTTTTACTGCTGACGCCCTGCTTCATCCCACGCTTCGGTGTGGGTGAGCACATCTTTTCCGATGATTGTTTCCCGTGTTTTATGTTCCGTTTTGTGTAAATATTCTGTGCTTTTTTTTTTTTTTTTTTTTCCCTTGGCACCTGTCTCACCATGATACTGAACGGGCGCTGAAGACCTTGCTGTCGTGCGCCCACAAAACCCCTCTACTACTACTACCTGTGGACCCTTTCAACACCTAAAATCCGGCATTGTAGCCAGTCCGTTGTGGTGGGGTCGTCATGTACCCTCTTGGTGGTAGCCTCCTGACCACGCAGGGATCGCACTACAGATGCCAGAGCTGTTTGCTCCCCACGCATGCCAAGGAGTATGTGCCCATCTTGGCTGGGGCATGGGGACTCCAGGCAATGGGTTATCAGCCAGGCACCCGTTGCTTTGGCTGGGTGGCGCCCTTGGGGAGAGCCCTTGTTCGGAGTAGGTGGCATCTGGGCGGATGTGGTGCAATGAAACGCAATAAATCACATCCAGCTGGTGGTCGCACGGCCACCAGCGTCTCTAAGCAAGGCCGAGTGGACTTTGATGCTGCGCAATATGACCCTCAGACGTTCCCCTCGTTGGCTGCGCCGTGGGAGGGACGCAGATCTAGTGCCAAAGAGGAGCCTTACGTACCGCAATACCTTGTCTGCAGCAGGACTGATGGTGACTCCTTTCTTACGACGAAGCCTCTGTTTTTTGTGGAACACCTGAAGGGTAAGTTTGGGGATGTGGGGGGTTGTCTAAAATGTGGAATGGGTCCATCCTCCTCAAGATGTCCTCCCCAGCCCAATCACGAGCGTTGCTCTTGTGTGATAAGCTGGGTGACGTCCCTGTTACCGTCACTCCCCACAGTAGCTTAAATATGGTCCACGGGATTATTTTCCATCGTGACCTATTGTTACAATCCGACGAGGAGCTGAGAGCCGACTTGGAACGCCGTGGTGTACATTTTGTCCGTAGTGTACATGGAGGACCCAAGACTAACAGGGTGGCCACCGGTGCCTTTATCTTGGCCTTCGATAGTGCTGTATTGCCTGAGAAGTTCATGCTTATGGTTTACCATTGTGACATCAAGCCATACGTCCCTCCCCCGATGCGTTGCTTCCAGTGCTGGAAGTTTGGGCATATGTCCTCCCAATGCCCATCCAGCGCCACATGTCGAGATTGCGGACGCCCCTCTCATCTCGATTCTCCATGTGCGCCTCCGCCTGTATGTGTCAACTGTGGGGAGCACCACTCTCCATGCTCGCCAGATTGCCCCGTTCTTCATAACGAGCGGAAAATGATGGAATTTAAGACCCTGGACCGGCTTACTTATCGAGAGGAAAAACTGACATTTGAAAAGGTGTATCCTGTTTCCCTTCCAACATCTTATGCTGCAGCCACGTTATCGTCGCCCTCGCGAGCGACAGTTGTCGCCTCCTCTGTGCCGCCTTCAGTGGGCCCTCAGGGCCATGTATCTCTGTCTGCCCCCCTCGTGTCTGGGGGCAAGCCTTCCTCTGTTGCCCCTTTAGCAGTTGGGCGCATACCCTCTTCTGTCGCTCCCCCCACGCTTACTTCGGGAGTGACATCTGCTCAAAAACCCGGGGGGAGCGATCCCTCCCCCTCCTTTTCCGCCGGCGTTGCCTCTGCCAGTTCCTCTCTCGCAGAAGGGGTCCCTCGGGGCTCTCCCTTCCTCTGTTTCTTCTCCTACCCAGCCGGATGTCAGCCAGTGGCTGAAGGTTCCGCCGCCTGCTGGTCATAGGGCTTCTGTGTCGTCGTCAGCTCCGACGCTCCTTCAGAGAAGCTCGCCCAGCCCTCTAACCCTAAGGACAGACGCGAGAAGAAGGAATGGAACGTGTCCAAGAAGAAGGACGTTCTGGTGGTTTCAGTACCGCCTGCTGTAAATAGTTCTTGCTCCGGGGATGAGGTGGAGATCCTCGCCTCTGCTGTGGATATCGCCCTCACGGATCCCTCGGGGGCCTTTCCTAAGGACACAGCTGACTCTTCCCCGGTGGCGGCAGTTGGCTCTGAGGCGCCGTCTGCCTCTTAGTCGCCTTCACGCCCTCTCAGTCCCTTCCTGCTTCCATTCTCCAGTGGAACTGCGGCGGTTATTTCCGCAACCTGCCTGAGCTCCGGATGCTTGTGTTTCCCCTGTTCTCTGCATTGCTCTTCAGGAAACTCGGTTTCCAGCAAAGCAGAACCCCGCCCTTCGCGGTTATCGGGGATACTATAAGAACCGCGCTGCCTGTCAACGGGCGCCAGGTGGGGTTTGCCTCTTTGTTCACCACTCTGTGTGTAGCTCGCCAGTACCGCTTCTGACGCCTTTAGAGGCAGTCACTGCCAGGTTTGAGCTCTCGCCGGCTATTACTATTTGCTCTGTTTACATTCCTCCAGATGGGGAGCTCCCCCGACATGTCTTGGCTGCGCTGTGGCTCAACTCCCGCCACCATTGCTGCTTCTAGGCGATTTCAATGCCCGCAACCCTCTATGGGGTGGGCTGTCTCCGATGACCGTGGTCGTGCCGTGGAGCATGTGTTGGCTCAGCTCGACCTTAGCCTCTTGAACACCGGTGCTCTCACGCATTTCAGTGTGGCCCATGGCTCTTTCTCGACCATCGATCACTCTCTTTGCAGCCCCGGACTTGTCCCATCCCTCCAATGGAGAGTGCATCCTGACCTGTGTGGTAGTGACCATTTTCCCATCTATTTGTCACTGCCCCAGTGTCATTCTTCTGAGCGCCTGCCCTGCTGGTTTCTCAACAGGGCTGACTGGCCGGTTTTACTTCCGCTGCCACCATTGAGTCTCCCCCACAGGGTGACTTTGATGAGGTGGTCTGTGTCTTGACCACGTCAATCATTTCGGCGACTGAGGCTGCCATCCCCTGCTCTTCTGGACTTGCTCAGAGGAAGGCTGTACCCTGGAGGTCGCCGGAGATTGCTGAGGCTATTCGCGACTGTAGGCGGACTCTCGAGCGTCATAGGTGGCACCCGTCTCTGGAGACCCTCATCGCCTTTAAGAGGCTCCGTGCCTTGGCCCGTCGTCTTATTGCACGGCGTAAGCAAGAATGCTGGGAGAGGTATGTCTCATCCTTGGTCTCCAATGTCTCCCCCTTACTCGTGTGGTCCCGGATCCGGCGGATTTATGGTTACCGGACCCATATGGGTGTCCCTGGGATCTCCCTGGACGGCGCTGTCTGCACAGACGCTACCGCCATTGCTGAACACCTTGCTGCGCACTTTGCTACGAGCTCTGCGACTGTAACTTACCCCCCCCCCCCCCCCCTGACTTTCGCTCTCTAAAGGAGCGAGCCGAGCAGACGCCGTTATCGTTCCACACACGTCGTTCTGAAAAATACAATGCTCCTTTCAGCGAGAGGGAATTCCTCGCTGCCCTCGCCTATTGCCCTGATACAGCACCAGGACCAGACAGCATCCACGCGCAGATGCTGAAGCATCTCTCCAGGGACTGCCAGAGACACATCCTCACCATCTTTAACCGCATTTGGAGCGAGAGCGTGTTCCCGTCGCAATGACGAGAGGGTCTTATTGTCCCCATCTTGAAGCCTTGTGCGGACATGATGGCGGTGGACAGCTATCGTCCCATTACCCTCACCAACGTTCTGTGCAAATTGCTCGAACGTATGGTGGGGCGGCATTTGTGTTGGGTCCTTGTGTCGCGCGGTCTCCTCGCTCCATCCCAGGGTGGCTTCTGTCGAGGCCGGTCTGCAGAGGAGCATTTGGTGCGGCTGGAATCTGCTATCTGTACGGCCTTTGCCCGACGTCAGCATCTCGTTGCTGTCTTTTTTGATCTGTGAAAAGCGTATGACACCACATGGAGGCATCATATCCTTGATACGTTGCATGAGTGGGGTCTTCGTGGTCAGCGCCCGCCTTTTCTTCAAACCTTTTCATTGCGCCGCTCTTTCCGGGTGCAAGTGGGTGCCGCCTCTAGTTCATCTTATATACAGGAAATTGGGGACCCGTAGGGCTCGGTGTTAGCGTCTCTTTATTTCTAGTGGCCATTAATGGTCTGGCTGCAGCCGTGGGGTCGTTGGTGTCTCCTTCTTTGTATGCCGACGACTTCTGCATCTCATTTAGCTCCACGACTACGGGAGTCGCCGAACGCAGGCTGCAAGTAGCCATTCGCAAGGCAGCATCATGGGCTCTGACTCATGGTTTTCAGTTCTCTGCAGCCAAGACTCGAGTTATGCACTTCTGCAGGCATCGGACAGTCCAAACTCATTTTGAACTTTACCTCAACGGCCACCTGCTTGAAGTGGTGGACACATGCCGCATCTTAGGAGTCGTCCTTGATGCCCAGCTCACATGGGTTCCTCATATTATTCAGCTGAAGCAAAAGTGCTGGCGGCACCTCAACGCCCTCCGCTGCCTGAGCCACACCTCTTGGGGTGCAGATCGCTGCACGCTGTTGCGATTATACAGAGTCCTTGTGCAGTCCAGGCTTGATTCTGGGAGCCTAGCCTGTGGGTCTGCATCACCCTCAGTGTTGAGGTTGTTCGACCCCATACACCACTGTGGGGTTCGGCTTGCAACTGGCGCTTTTCGTACGAGCCCCGTTGATAGTCTGCTGGCGGAGGCCGGGGTTCCCCCGCTGCGGATTCGCCGCCATCGACTGCTCGCCGACTATGCTGTCCTCGTGCATTGCTCGCCGGGCCATCCCAATCGTCGCCTGCTTTTCCCTGCTATGGTCCTCCATCTGCCCGTACGGCGTCCTAGGTCTGGGCTTTCCATTGCAGTCTGCGTCCAGTTGATGCTGTCGGAACTGGGGTCATTTCCTCTTCTGCCTCACTTCCGGGTCCGTGCACTTACGCCTCCCTGGTGTTTGCCCCGGCCATCCATCCGTCTGGACCTGGCACAGGGACCAAAGGACTCGGTTCCGCCTGTGGCCCTCTGTCGCCGTTTTCTTGCACTCCTCGCCTCATTTTCGTGCTGTGAGACTGTCTACACTGATGGTTCCCTCGTTGATGGTCGCACTGCCTACGCTTTTGCTCACGCTGCCCATGTTGAGCAGCGCTCCTTGCCGGTTCGCTGCAGTATTTTTACTGCAGAGCTGGTGGGCATATTGCGCGCTCTTGAGCACATGCATTCCTGCTCAGGTACGTCCATCGTCATCTGCAGTGGCTCCCTGAGCAGCCTCCAGGCCATCGGCAGCTGCTATCCCTCTTCTCCTCTGGTGTCCTCTATTTGGGAGTCTGTTTCCGCCATTACCCGCTCTGGTCGTTCGGTGGTCTTTGTTTGGGCGCCAGGTCACATTGGCATCCTGGGGAACGAACGTGTCGACAGGCTGACCAAAGGGGCGATCGACGCCACAGCCTTGGAGATCAGCCTCACGGCTCCCGATCAGCAGCTGGTGTAGCGCCGTAAGGTGCTTGGGATGTGGTCTGCTGAGTGGCGAGGCATGACAGTGCCTAATAAACTGCGGGCTATCAAGGAGACGACCGATGTGTGGCGCTCCTCCCTGCGGTCTTCTCGCAGGGACTCTGTTATCGTGTCTCGGCTCCGCATCGGCCATACATACCTGACGCACGGCCATCTTTTGCGTCAGGAGGATCCCCCCCTGTGTCGGTGTTGGTCCCGGCTGACAGTCGCCCACATTTTATTGGAGTGTCCCCGACTGCGCACCCTTCGGCAGTCTTTTAATCTCCCGGGCACCTTGCCTTTGATTTTATGCGACGATGCCTCCATGGCTGACAATGTTTTACATTTTATCCATGCTGCTCCTTTTTATGGGTCCATTTAGGGGGGGTCCTGCACCTTTCCGTTTCTGTGTCTTTTGTCCTCGCGTCTCTCCATATTTGTTGCTGTTTTGGTGTGTCGTCGGATGGTTGACTTTTTCCCTTTTCTTTGTTCTTGTGGTCAGTCAACCAGTCTCCGGCCTTCTTCTTTTCTTCTGTTTCTTTCTGTCTGGAGTTCATCTGTACTCTTCTTGTCTGTAGTGTTTGTTGCCGCATTTGTGTTCTTTCAGTGCCTGGGGTGGAGTCTCCTTCCCCTTGGTGTTTTACCTGCTTCGCAAATTTATGTCTCGCCTGTTTTTGGAATGGGGGACTGATGACCTTCGCTGTTTAGTCCCCCTGAAACATCCTAACAACCACCACCACCACTACCACTACCACCATGCACCTACGCCTCCCTGGTGTATGCCCCGGCCGTCAGTCCGTCTTGACTTGGCACGGGGACCAAAGGACTCGGTTCCGCCTTTGGCCCTCCGTCGCCGTTTTCTTGCGCTCCTCGCCTCATTTTCGCGCTGTGAGACTGTCTACACTGATGGTTCCTAGGTTGATGGTCGTACTGGCTACGCCTTTGCTCATGCTGCCCATGTTGAACAGCGCTCCTTGCCGGCTGGCTGCAGTATTTTTACTGCAGAGCTGGTGGCCATATTGCGCGCTCTTCAGCATATGCGTTCCTGCTGAGGTGCGTCCATCGTCATCTGCAGTGACTCCCTGAGCAGCCTCCAGGCTATCGACCGCTGCTATACCTCTTCTCCTTTGGTATCATTTATTCAGGAGTCTGTTTCGGCCATTACCCGCTCTGGTCGTTCGGTGGTCTTTGTTTGGATGTCAGGTCACGTTGGCATCCTGGGGAACGAACGTGTCGACAGGCTGGCCAAAGGGGCGATCGACGCCCCAGCTTTGGAGATCGGCCTCCCGGCTCGTGATCTGCAGTTGGTGATGCGCCGTAAGGTGCTAGGGATGTGGAATGATGAGTGGCGTGGCCTGACATCCCCGAATAAATTGCGGGCTGTTAAGGTGACGACTGAAGTGTGGCGGTCCTCCCTGCAGGCTTCTCGCAGGGACTCTGTTGTCCTGTGTCGGCTCCACATCGGCCATACCTACCTGACGCACGGCCATCTTTTGCATCAGGAGGATCCCCCCTTGTGTCGGTGTGGGTCTCGGCTGACGGTCGCCCACATTTGTTGGAGTGTCCGCAACTGCGGACCCTCCTGCAGTCTATTAATCTCCCAGGCACTTTGCCTTTGGTTTTATGCGACGATGCCTCCATGGCTGACGACGTTTTAAATTTAATCCGTGGTGATCCTTTTTATTGTTCCATTTAGGGAGGTCCTGCTCCTTTCCCTTTGTGTGTCTCTTGTCCTCGAGTCTCTCATATTTGCTTGCAGATTTTAGTGTGACGTCGGTTGGTTGACTCTTTCCCTTTTTTGTTGTCGTGGTCAGTCAACCAGTCTCCTGTCATCTTCTTTTGTTCCGTATCTTTTTGTCTGGTGTCTTCGTGTCTGTAGAGTTTGTTGCCTAATTTGTGTTCTTTAGTGCCTGGGGGGGGGGGGAGTCTCCTTCCCATTGGGGTTTTATCTGCTCCGCGCCTTAATGTCTCGCCTGTTTTTGGAATGGGGGACTGTTGACCTTAGCTGGTTAGTCCCCCTTAAACATCCCCACAACCACCACCACCATCTTAGCATTTAGAGGACATGGTTGGGGAGGTGGAGGGCTTGTCCAAAATGCGCTCTGGGTCAGTCCTGATACAAACGGCATCCTCTGCCCAGTCATGACGTTTACTTGCTTGTGACAAGTTGGGAGATGGTAACGTTACTATTACACTCCATAAGAGTTTAATTATGGTCCATGGAGATATTTAACATAAGGACGTTCTCTTGCAGTCTGATGACGAGCTGCGCGATGAGGTGCACATTTCGTCCAGCGCGTTCATCGGGGTCCGAAGGAAAATCGGATTCCTACCGGTCCCTTCATCTTAGTCTTCGAGGGTGATACTTTACCGGAAAAGGTCAAGGTGATGGTCTACCGACGTGACGTGAAGCCCTATATACCTCCCCCGATGCGGTGCTTTAAGTGCTGGAATTTCGGCCATATGTCTTCCTGCTGCACTTCCAGCCTCACATGTCGAGATTGCGGACGCCCATCACATCCGATGTGCCCCGCCACCCATCTGTGTCAACTGTGAGGAGCACCATTCACCTTGTCGCCAGACTGCAGAATCTTCCAGAAAGAGCGTAAAATCATGGAATATAAGACCCTGGACCGACTGAACTGTACTGAGGCCAAATGGAAATACTACCAACTCCATCCTGTGAGAATGACATCTTCCTACGCCGCTGCTACAACACCTGGCTAGCCCCATTAGTTTCTCGAATTCCGGCCTGATCGACGAGTTGTAAAACCCCTCCTGCCCCTCCCCCTGCGGGTTTGGGGGTAAGAATAGGCCCGCGGTATTCCTGCCTGTCGTAAGAGGCGACTAAAAGGAGTCTCACACGTTTCGGCCTTCTGTGATGGTCCCCTCTTGGGTTTGACTTCCTTTTTTCTTCCAAATTTCCGTCGTCAGTGCGTGCCATTTGGGGAAGGACACCTTACGTGATGTTTTTGTATTGGTCCTTCATGCTCCACCATCTTGCATGTTACCTATTGTCGTGTGGGGGGGGACTACGCCCAACACCTTCTGGGTTGTCTCCTTCTCGCCTTGTGCGCACTCTTCTTCTTAGCGCCTACGACAACTGTGGACCCTTTAAACACCTAAAGTCCAGCACGGTAGCCAGTCCGTTGTGGTGGGGTCGTCATGTACCCCCCTGACCACGCAGGGATCTCACTACAGATGTCAGAGCTGTTTCCTCCCCATGCATGCCAAGGAGTATGTGCCCATCTTGTCTGGGGCATGGGGACTCCGGGCAACGGGATATCGGCCAGGTACCCGTTGCTTTAGCTAGGTGGCGCCCTTGGGGAGAGCCCTCGTTCGGAGTAGGTGGCATCTGGGCGGATGTGGCGCAATGAAGCGCAATAAATCACACCAAGCTGGTGGTCGCATGGCCACCAGCGTCTCTAAGCGAGGTAGAGTCGACTTCGATGCTGCGCAATATGACCCTCAGACGTTCCCCTCGTTGGCTGCGCCATGGGAGGGACGCCGATCTAGTGCCAAGCGGGAGCCTTATGTACCGCAATACCTTGTCTGCAGCAGGACTGATGGTGACTCCTTTCTTCCGACGAAGCCTATGTTTTTTGTGGAACACCTGGAGGATAAGTTTGGGGAAGTGGCAGGGTTGTCAAAAATGAGGAATGGGTCCATCCTCCTCAAGACGTCCTCCCCAGCCCAGTCACGAGCGTTGCTCTTGTGTGATAAGCTGGGTGACGTCCCTGTTACCGTCACTCCCCACAGTAGCTTAAATATGGTCCAGGGGATTATTTACCATCGTGACCTCTTGTTACAATCCGATGACGAGCTGAGAGCCGACTTGGAACGGCGTGGTGTGCATTTTGTCCGTCGTGTCCACCGAGGACCCAAGACAAACAGGGTGGCGACCGGTGCCTTTATCTTGGCCTTCGAGGGTGATGTCTTGCCCGAGAAGGTCAAGGTAATGGTTTACCGTTGCGACGTCCCTCCCCCGATGCGGTGCTTCCAGTGCTGGAAGTTTGGGCATATGTCCTCCCGTTGCCCATCAAGCGTTACATGTCGAGATTGCGGACGCCCCTCTCATCCCGATTCTCCATGTGCGCCCCCGCCTGTATGTGTCAACTGTGGGGAGCACCACTCTCCATGCTCGCCGGATTGCCCTGTTCTTCATAAGGAGCGGAAGATAATGGAATTTAAGACCCTGGACCGGCTTACTTATCCTGGCTAAACAGAAATATGAAAGGTTGTATCCTGCTTCCCTTCGAACATCTTATGCTGCAGCCACGTTATCGTCGCCCACGCGAGCGACGGTTGTCGCTTCATCTGTGCCGCCTTCAGTGGGCCCTCGGGGCCATGTATCTCTGTCTGCCCCCTCGTGCCTTGGGGCAAGCCTCCCTCTATTACCCCCTTAGCAGTTGGGGGCAAACCCTCTTCTGTCGCTCCCCCCAAGCTTACTTCGGGAGTGACATCTGCTCCACAACTGGGAGGCTCGATTCCTCCCTCTCCGTCTCCGGCGGCGTTGCCTCCGCCGGTTCCTCTCTCGCGGAAGGGGTCCCTTGGGGCTCTCCCTTCCTCTGTTTCTTCTCCTTCCCAGCCAGATGTCAGCCAGTGGCTGAAGGTTCCGCCACCTGCTGATCGTAGGGCTTCTGCGTCGTCGTCAGCCTCCGACGCTCCTTCAGAGAAGCTCTCCCAGCCCTCTCACCCTAAGGGCAGACGCGAGAAGAAGGAACGGAATGTGTCCAAGAAGAAGGACGTTCCGGCGGTTTCAGCACCGCCTGCTGTACATAGTCCTGGCTCCGGGGTTGAGGTGGAGATCCTCGCCTCTGCCGCGGATCTCGCCCTCACGGAAACCTTGGGGGCCTCTCCTATGGACTCAGCTGACTCTCCCCCAGTGGCGGCAGTTGGCTCTGGAGCCCTGTCTGCCTCTTAGTCGCATTCACGCCCTCCCAGCCCCTTCCTGCTTCCATTCTCCAATGGAACTGCGGCGGTTATTTCCGCCACCTGCCTGAGCTCCGGATGCTTCTGAATGATTCCCCTGTTCTCTGCATTGCTCTGCAGGAAACTTGGTTTCCTGCACTATGGACCCCCGCCCTTCGCGGTTATCAGGGATACTATAAGAACCGTGCTGCCTGTCACCGAGCGTCAGGTGGGGTTTGCCTCTTTGTTCACCACTCTGTGTGTAGCTCGCCAGTACCGCTTCTGACGCCTTTAGAGGCAGTCACTGCCAGGTTTGAGCTCTCGCCGGCTATTACTATTTGCTCTGTTTACATTCCTCCGGATGGGGAGCTCCCCCGACATGTCTTGGCTGCACTGCTGGCTCAACTCCCGCCACCTTTGCTACTTCTGGGCGATTTCAATGCCCACAACCCTCTATGGGGTGGGACTGTCTCCGATGACAGCGGTCGGGCCGTGGAGCATGTGTTGGCTCAGCTCGACCTTAGCCTCTTGATTACCGGTGCTCCCACGCATTTCAGTGCTGCCCATGGCTCGTTCTCGGCCATCGATCTCTCTATTTGCAGCCCCAGACTTGTCCCATCCTTCCACTGGAGGGTGCACCCTGGCCTGTGCGGTAGTGACCATTTTCCCATCTATTTGTCACTACCACAGAGTCGTTCTTCTGGGCGCCTGCCCCGCTGGGCTCTCCACAGGGCTGACTGGCCAGCTTTTACTTCCGCTGTAACCATTGCGTCTCCCTCACAGGGTGACATTAACGAGGTGGTCCGTGTTTTCACCACGTCCATCATTTCAGCGGCCGAGGCTGCCATCCCCAATTCCTCTGGCCTCCCTCGGCGGAAGGCTGTCCCCTGGTGGTCGCCGGAGATTGCTGAGGCTATTCGCGACCGTAGGCGGGCTCTCCAGCGTCATAGGCGGCACCCGTCTCTGGAGACCCTCATCGCCTTTAAGAGGCTCCGTGCCTTCGCCCGTCGTCTTATTGCACGGCGTAAGCAGGAGTGCTGGGAGCGGTATGTTTCCTCCTTGGGCTCTCGTGTCTCCCCGTCGCTCGTGTGGTCCCGGATACGGCGGATTTTTGGACACCAGACCACTACGGGTGTCCCTGGGATCTCTTTGGACGGCGCTGTGTGCACGGACGCTGCCGCGATTGCTGAACACCTTGCTGCGCACTTCGCTACGACCTCTGCGACTGCAACTTATCCCCGCGCCTTTCGCTCTCTCAAGGAGCGGGCCGAGCAGACGCCATTATCGTTCCACACACGTCGTTCTGAAACATACAATGCTCCTTTCAGCGAGAGGGAATTCCTCGCTGCCCTCGCCGATTGCCCTGATACAACACCAGGCCCAGACTGCATCCACGCGCAGATGCTGAAACATCTCTCCAGCGACTGCCAGAGACACATTCTCGCGATCTTTAATCGCATTTGCAGCGAAGGCGTGTTCCCGTCGCAATGACGAGAGGGTCTTATTGTCCCCATCTTGAAGCCCGGTGCGGACCCACTGGCGGTGGACAGCTATCGTCCCATTACCCTCACCAACGTTTTGTGCAAATTGCTCGAACGTATGGTGGGGCGGCGTTTGTGTTGGGTCCTTGAGTCGCGCGGTCTCCTCGCTCCATTCCAGGGTGGCTTCCGTCGGGGCCGGTCTGCAGTGGACAATTTGGTGTGGCTGGAATCTGCTGTCCGTACGGCCTTTGCCCGACGTCAGCATCTCGTTGCTGTATTTTTCGATCTGCGGAAGGCGTATGACACCACATGGAGGCATCACATTCTCGCCACGTTGCATGAGTGGGGTCTTCGTGGTCGGCTCCCGGCTTTTCTTCAAAGCTTCCTATAGCGCCGCTCTTTCCGGGTGCAAGTCGGTGCCACCTCTAGTTCCTCTTATATACAGGAAAATGGGGTCCCGCAGGGCTCGGTGTTGAGCGTCTCCTTATTTTTAGTGGCCATTAATGGTCTGGCTGCAGCAGTGGGGTCGTAGGTGTCTCCTTCTTTGTATGCCGACGACTTCTGCATGTCATTTAGCTCCACGACTACGGGAGTCGCCGAACGCAGGCTGCAAGTCGCCGTTCGCAAGGCAGCATCATGGGCTTTGACTCATGGTTTTCAGTTCTCTGCTGCCAAGACCCGAGTAATGCACTTCTGCAGGCGTCGGACGGTCCACCAACATCCTGCACTTTACCTCGACGGCCACCTGCTTGAAGTGGGGACACTTGCCGCTTCTTGGGACTCATGTTTGATGCCCAGCTCACATGGGTTCCTCATGTTACTCAGCTGAAGCAAAAATGCTGGCGGCACCTCAACGCCCTCCGCTGCCTTAGCCACACGTCTTGGGGTGCAGACCGCTGCACGCTGCTGCGGTTGTACAGAGCCCTCGTGCAGTCCTGGCTTGATTATGGGAGCCTGGCCTATGGGTCTGCGTCTCCCTCAGTGTTGAAGTTGTTAGACCCCATACACCACTGTGGGGTTCGGCTTGCAACTGGCGCTTTTCGTACGAGCCCCGTGGATAGTCTACTGGTGGAGGCCGGGGTTCCCCCGCTGCGGATTCGCCGCCATCGTCAGCTCGCCGACTATGCTGTCCACGTCCATTGCTCGCCAGGCCATCCCAATCGTCGCCTGCTTTTCCCTGCCACGGTCCTCCATCTGCCCGAACGGCGACCTAGGTCTGGGCTTTCCGTAGCTGTCCGTGTCCAGTCCCTGCTGTCCGAACTGGGGTCATTCCCTCTTCTGCCTCCCTTCCGAGTCCGTACACCTACGCCTCCCTGGTGTTTGTCCCGGCCGTCCGTCCGTCAGGATTTGGCACAGGGACCTAAGGACTAGGTTCCGCCTGTGGCCCTCCGTCGCCGTTTTCTTGCGCTCCTCGAATCATTTCCGGGCTGTGAGCCTGTCTACACTGATGGTTCCCTGGTTGATGGTCGCACTGCCTACGCTTTTGCTCACGCTGCCCATGTTGAGCAACGCTCCTTGCCGGCTGGCTGCAGTATTTTTACTGCAGAGCTGGTGGCCATCTTGCGCACTCTTGAGCATATGCGTTTCTGCTCAGGTACGTCCATCGTCATCTGCAGTGACTCCCTGAGCAGCCTTCGGGCCATCGACCGCTGCTATCCCTCCTCTCCTCTGGTGTCCTCCATTCAGGAGTCTGTTTCCGCCATTGCCCGTTCTGGTCGTTCGGTGGTCTTGGTTTGGACGCCCGGTCATGTTGGCATCCCAGGGAACGAACGTGTAGACAGGCTGGCCAAAGGGGCGATCGACGCTCCGGCTTTGGAGGTTGGCCTTACTGCTCGCGACCAGCAGCTGGTGTTGCGCCGTAAGCTGATTGGGATGTGGGCTGCTGAGTGGCGTGGCATGAGAGCCCCGAATAAACTGCGGGCTGTCAAGGGGACGACTGATGTGTGGCGTTCCTCCCTGCGGGCTTCTCGCAGGGACTCGGTAGTCCTGTGTCGGCTGCGCATCGGCCATACATACCTGACGCACGGCCATCTGTTGCGTCAGGAGGATCCCCCCTTGTGTCGGTGTGGGTCCCGGCTGACGGTCGGCCACATTTTGCTGGAGTGTCCTCGACTGCGCACACTCCGGCAATCTTTTAATCTCCCGGGCACTTTGGCTTTGGTTTTATCCGACGATGCCTCCATGGCTGACAATGTTTTACATTTTATCCGTAGTAGTCCTTTTTATGGTTCGATTTAGGGAGGTCCTGCG
Source organism: Schistocerca americana (assembly GCF_021461395.2). Classification (NCBI taxonomy): domain Eukaryota; kingdom Metazoa; phylum Arthropoda; class Insecta; order Orthoptera; family Acrididae; genus Schistocerca; species Schistocerca americana. The sequence goes on along the minus strand of NC_060119.1, from coordinate 154,881,191 downwards.
CCTTTCCCTTTCTGTGTCTTTTGTCCTTGTGTCTGTTGCTGTTCTCGTGTGCCGTCAGATGGTTGACTCTTTCCCTTTTTTTTTCTCATGGTCAGTCAACCAGTCTCTGGCCATCCTCCTTGCTTCTGTTTCTTTCTGTCTGGTGTTCCTCTGTCCTGTTCTTGTCTGTAGTGTTTGTTGCTGCATTTGTGTTCTTTTAGCGCCTGGGGGGGCGTCTCCCCCCCCCCCTTCGGTTTTTATCTGCTCCGTAGATTTTCGGCACGCCTGATTTTGGAACGGGGGACTGATGACCTTCGCTGTTTAGTCCCCCTTAAACATCCCAACAACCACCACCACCACCTCCTGCCCCCTCGCCAGTGGGGGGCTCTACCCACCGGGTTGCTCCTGCGCCACCTACCTCAGGTGCAACACCATCCCACCCTGTTGGGGACGTCTGTCCCCGCTTCTAAGCCGGAGAAGTGTCCAACTTCTTCGTCTTCTCACGCTTGCAAGGGATCCCTTGTGTCCCTCCCTTCGCAGGTTTCCACCAGCGGGAAGACTGACGACCGACAGTGACGTAAGTGCCCACAATCAGCTGGTCGTAGGTCTTCGCGATCCTCCTCCGTCCCGTAGACTGAATCGTTCAAGCCCTCCCAGCCAGTGAAACCCAAGGAGCAGCGTGAGAAACCCAAGCAGAAGAGCTCTAAACCCAAGGAACTCCCGGTGGCAGCCACACCACCGCAACCTTCCAGCTCTGTATCTGAGGATGAGGTGGAGATTCTGGCGTCTGCTGAGGACCTCGATCTCGCCGGTCCCTCAGACACCATGGATAGCACTAGCACAGGTGCTCAATCGGAGGCAGCAGGTGGTCCAGTGGCGTAATCTGCCTTCCCAGTAACGTCACGCCTTTCTGAGACATGGACAATATAATCCTCCAGTGGAACTGCAGCGGTTTCTGCCACCATCTAGCTGAGCTCCGACAACTTACGAGCCTTCACCCTTTCTTCTACATTGCTCTTCAGGAATGTTGGTTTCCAGCGATGCAAATCCCTGCCCTCTGTGGCTATCGTGGTTAGCGGTTATCATAAGAATCGGGCAGCTTATGAAAGGGTGTCTGGTGGGTTCTGCATCTATGTCCTTCACTCTCTTCACAGCGAGTCTGTCCCTCTACAAACACCTTTAGAGGCTGTCGCTGTTCGGGTGTGGACGCCACAGGCTGTTACCGTCTGCTGTCTAAACCTCCACCTGATGGTGATATCCCACAGCATGTCCTGGCTGCGATGATAGCCCAATTGCTGCCACCTTTCTTCTTACTGGGCGACTTCAACGCCCATAAACCTCTGTGGGGTGGGTCAGTGGCAACAGGTCGAGACGCCAGCATTGAGCGTTTGTTGGCACAGCTTGATCTTTCCATTTTAAATGATGGTGCAATCACTCACTTCGGCATGGCGCATGGCACGTACTCCGCCATCGACCTTTCGATCTGCAGCCCTAGCCTCCTACCTTCTGTCCAATGGAGTGTGCATGACGACCTGTGTGGTAGTGACCACTTTCCGATCTTTCTGTCACTGCCACAGCGTCACTCTTCTGGGCGCCCTAGCAGATGGGCTATGAATAAGGCTGACTGGGGCTTTTTCTCCTCCATTGCCGCAATTCAGCCTCTCTCTAATGACGCCATGAATGCGGTGGTTCACTCGGTCACCACCAGCATCGTTACTGCCGCAGAATCTACCATTCCCAGTTCTGCTGGGTCCCCTCGAAGGAGGACTGTGCCTTGGTGGTCGCCTGAGATTGCTGAGGCGATTATAGATCGCCGGCGGGCGCTACAGCGTCACAAGCGACATCCCTCTATTGAACACCTCATCACCTTCAAACAGCTGCGTGCGCGGACCCGCCACCTTATCCGCCAATGCAAGCAGGAGTGCTGGGAGCTGTATGTGTCCACCATCGGCCTCCATGTATCTCCATCGCAGGTCTGGGCCTAGATCCGACGCTTCTATCGCCATCGGATCCCTGTCAGCGTTCCTGCGCTCTCACTGAATGGAGCAGTTTGTACAGACTCTGACGAAATTGCCAACAGCTTGGCAGACCACTTTGCTCTGAGTTCCGCTTCTTCGAATTACCCTCTGGCCTTTCGTTCCATTAAAGAGCGGATGGAACGTCGGAGCATTTCATTTCGCACCCACCATCCTGAATGCTACAATGTTCTATTCAGTAAGTGGGAATTTGACAATGCCCTCGCCGCTGGTCCTGATACCGCTACTGGGGCAGGTAGTATCCACTGTCAGATGCTGAAACACCTTTCAGTGGACTGCCAAAGACGGCTCCTCGACCTTTACAACCGTCTCTGGGTCGTGGGTGAGTTGCCGTCCCAATGGCGGGAAAGTGTTCTTATCCCCATTTTGAAACCAGGCAAGAAGCATTTGGAAGTGGACAGCTACCGTTCCATTAGCGCCCCCAGGGGCTCAGCATTTATTTGCTGGGTACGGGCTTGGCGACCCCGGGGTTCCTGAGCTGGGGACTGGTAAGCGCCGCCAGTCCCCTGTCACCGTAAGCTCTGAGCATACTTCAGCGACCACCGTGCGGCGCGGCGGTGGAATGTTGTGTGTCTCAGGGAATGGGGATCTTGGCCTGACCGCCCGGGTCGCGAGGATGGAATACACCTCTATAAAAAACCCCTCAATCTCAAGGTGTGCTGCGCGCCGATGAGATGCATGGCTGTTGAGGTGGAACAGTCGTTAGCGGGCGACCTCTGGGGAGTCTGCCGCACCTCAGTTGTATAAGGCTTACCTAGGCACGCGGGGCTCTGTCTAGGTGGACTCCTAGTTCCCTAGCTGCTCGTGGGACCGAGATGGAACCCTCGAACTTTTCTTCTTCTCCCCCCAGCGGAAAGGGTGGGCCGCTGGTAGGTTCTAACACCCAATCTCACAAGAGGGCTCGTGTCGCCAGTCCTCCTGACTCAGGTAGTAGTAGTAACAGAACGCATGCTGCTTCGCAGAATGTGTTTCTTATAATTACAAGAAAAGATGGGAGTTTCGACAAAGTTTAGCCATTTTACATCCAGAAAGGCCTAGAAGGTATTGCTGGTACATTAAAATCTGTAAAGCGCTTGCGAAATGGCACCTTGTTGGTTGAAACATCTAGCTTCCAGCAAGTCCAGAACCTTCAGAAGGCACAATTTCTTGGGGAGTTTGCGATTGAGACTGAATTTCACAACACCTTGAACTACAGCAAGGGTGTTGTGGCTTGCCGAGATCTCGTTGATATTCCCCTAGACGAACTGAAGGCTGAATGGTCCCGGGAAGGAATTGTCGACGTGCAACACGTTATGAAACGGGTGGATGGTGCTCTCCTGAAATCTGACTCGTTCATCCTTACGTTTAACAGCACCAAATTGCCCGAGCATGTGAAGGCAGGTTTCCTACGTCTCAGTGTACGGCCTTATTACCCCAACCCCATGCGGTGTTTTAAGTGCCAACGCTTTGGACACACTACTCTAGGCTGTAAAGGGGAAGCCACTTGCGGGAACTGTGGTAAAGCCGCCCATGAGGGAGTTGGTTGCTCCTCTCCTCCCAAGTGTGTCAACTGCTCTGGGGATCACCCTGTGTGGAGTAGGGAATGTAGAGTTTTCCTTGAGGAACGGAAGATCCAGGAACTTAAAACCACCAAACGCATCCCGTACGGTGAGGCAAAGAAAATTTACAAGTCCCTGCAGCCGCCCACGTTCGCTGCTTCCTCTTCTTCCGTTCTGAAACAGCCAGTCTTGAAAACTGATGCCGCTACACAAACGGAGGTTGCTACTGTCAGCACTAGCACCTGCGTTTGTCAATGTACGTGTGCTGCTGCTGTTCCTGTGAAGCCTGCTGCTCCTCGCCGGCCTTCTGACCAGGCCGTGGTAGCTGACGTCATGGCACTTCCTGCCCCTTCCCAGGTCCAGTCTTGTGCAATGCCCAGCGCTGCTACACCCCCTACTGCTTCTGAGGTTTTGGCTCCACTGCCACCTCTGGCCAGAAAATCGAAGCCCAAACCAAAGGTGAAGACTCGACCGCTCAAGGAGACTGAAGTTCTACAGTCTGCTGATGTTGATGTCATTCTTTCTGACGTCTCTCTCGACTCCTCTTCAGAGGCGATGGAGGTTGATGTCAGACTGGGGCAATCATCTCGCCCCAAAACTGAGCCTCCACCTGTTGTGGGCTCTCCTCCCCGACAGAAAGTGAGACTGAAGGTCCTCCCACCCTGATCGATGGCTCCCATTATACAGTGGAACATGAATGGATTCCGGGCACATGTGGAGGAACTGCACCTCCTAGCACGGCAACGCCCCCTGTGCTTGTGTTTACAGGAAACACATCTAAAACCCTCTGATGCTCCTGTACTCAGGGGCGATACGTTGTATCGCAAAGATGACCTGACTGGAGACAGAGCCAAAGGCGGAGTCGCCGTGTTTGTCAATAATGACCACCACTCCTCTGCTCTCCCCCTGGATACTGACCTGCAAGCAGTTGCAGTTGCAATTCATTCCCGTCGAAGGCTTACTGTTTGCTCCCTTTATTTACCCCCTCTGGATGCAATGACCTTAGATGCTCTCACAGATCTTATCGACCAACTCCCCCACCCCTTTCTCCTCCTGGGAGACTTCAAGGCCCATCATGTCCTGTGGGGCTCCACTTCTCTTTGCACTCGAGGTCGAATTTTGGAGAGCCTCCTCACATCTCAAGTGTTGTGCATTCTTAACACAGGTACTCCAACTCATTTCTCTGCCGCTACTGGGTCATTCTCAGCCATTGACCTATCGTTCTGCTCTCCCGCCCTCACCGACTCTGTTCACTGGGAGGTCATTGACGACCTTCATTCCAGCGATCACTTCCCCATCCTCATTCATCTCCTGGATGGTGTATTGCTGGAGCAGAGGCCGCCATCGTGGATGGTTGGCAGGGCTAACTGGCCTCTGTTCACTCGATTGGCTGTCTTTGAACGCCACAACAGCGCACAGGAATGGGTGGATCACATCACACTTGTGATCCATCATGCTGCTGACCTGTCCATGCCACAGTCTTCTGGCCCTCCTAAGCGGCGCCTTGTGCCTTGGTGGACGGATGAGTGCCGTTCAGCCATCCGGGACAGGCGTGCGGCTCTTCGCCGATTTAAATGCCGCCCAACAGCAGTCAATCTTACCGCCTTTCGCATCGCGAGAGCCAGGGCACGCCGTGTCGTTAAAGAGAGCAAGAAAAGGTCATGGCAGGAGTTCCTGGACTCCATCACCCGTTCCACTTGTTCCACAAAAGTATGGGAAGCCATCCGGAGGATTTCCGGTAAACGCAGCCGTCTACCAATAGCTGCAGTCCTGAACCAGGGATGCCTCCAAACAACACCCAGAGCCATTGCTCAGACGCTGGCAGAGCATTTTGCACAAAGTACTGCCACTGCAACCCAGGATCCGGCATTTCGTCGCTACCGTGCGACTGTCGAACGAGCGAAGCTGGACTTTCGGTCGAACAATTCTGAGGCCTACAACTCCCCTTTCTCCATGTGGGAACTTGAATCGGCACTTACTGCGGCTTCTGACATCGCACCAGGTTACGACCGCATCCGGTACTCCATGCTTCGCCATCTGCCAGCGGCGTCAAAGGAAATCCTCCTCGAATGTTTTAATCTCATATGGCACACGGGAGTGTTCCCAACCTCGTGGAGGGAGGCAATCCTCATCCCTCTCCTCAAACCAGGAAAGGACCGCACATGTCCCAGTAGTTATCGTAGTATCGCCTTGACAAGCTGTGTCGGAAAGACCCTGGAACGGATGGTTAACCGTCGTCTGGTCTGGCTGCTAGAGACCAGACAGCTCCTTAGCCGCTTTCAGTGTGGATTCCGAAAATTTCGATCCACAGTCGACAACCTGACCCTCCTCGAGGCGGCTATTCAGCAGGCTTTCCTCCGTCAGCATCACTGTATCGGTATCTTCTTTGATATCTGTAAGGCATATGATACTACTTGGAGACACTGTATTCTTGCACAACTGCATCAATGGGGCTTTCGTGGCCGCCTCCCTATTTTCATTCGGTCTTTCCTGTCTCAGCGGTTTTTTCGGACCTGCGTTGGTAACACACTGTCTGATCGCTTTGAGCAAGAGAACGGTGTCCCCCAGGGCAGTGTTTTAAGCGTTACCCTCTTTGCCATAGCCAACAACAGTATAACGTCTACAGTGAGGAGTCCAGTACAGTGCTCCTTGTTTGTGGACGACTTTGCTGTTTTCTGTTCCTCCTCTAGTGTTGCATCCGCGAGCCGTCAGTTGCAACTAACGGAGCGGCGGTTAGAGGAGTGGGCTGCAAAGACGATTTTTCGGTTTTCTGCCGATAAGTGTGTTTGTGTTCATTTTAATCGTTCTCGTCGTCTTTTTACGTTGCCTGCCTTGCATATGGGGGATACTGTCCTACAGTTTGGAGACACAGTGCGGTTTCTAGGCCTAATTTTTGACTCCAGGTTGTCATGGTTGCCACACCTACGTGACTTGAAAGCCAGAACGCTGAAGGCACTGAACATCCTCAAGTGCCTCAGCCACAGGTCTTGGGGAGCGGACAGGGCGCGTCTCCTTCAGTTTTATCGAGCTTTCGTGCGCTCACGGCTGGACTATGGCTGCACAGTATATGGGTCAGCGAGGCCGTCTTATTTGCGGATCCTTGACACTGTTCACCATGCTGGGATTCGACTGGCTACGGGTGCTTATCGGACCAGTCCCGTACCCAGCCTCTGTGCTGAGGCTGGCGAACCGCCACTTACCATCCGGCGGCAGCTCCTGCTGGTGCGCCAAGCTTGTAAGTTTCTTGCAGCTCCCAGCTCGCCTGCTCACCATCTTGTTGCCCATCCACCTCTGGATCGCCTTTTTTCCCGCCGTCCCCGGGCTACGTTGGCGTTTGGGATCAGAGTGCACCGTGTGCTTGAGTCCCTCGGTGTGGAGTCTGTACAACCCCAAATCCTGGGTTTTAACCGCCTGCCACCCTGGTTACTGAAGAGGCCACGTGTGATTTTAGATTTATTGCAGTACAAGAGAGATTGCACTCCTGCCACCGTTTTTAATGCAGCATTTTCTGCCATTTTATCTGAGCACCACGACTATGTAGCTGTTTTTACGGATGGGTCGAAACAAGGGGATTCTGTTGGCTGCTCCGTTGTTTTTCCGGATCGTGTCCTCAAGGTCCGCCTGCCTCAGACTTTTACTGTCTTTGATGCAGAATTGTCTGCGATCTTGCGGGCACTGGAGCCAATGAGACTTTCTTCCTCCCTTAACTTTCTTGTCTGTTCCGATTCACTCAGTGCCCTTCAATCCTTGCACCGTTTGTATCCGGCGGATAAAGTAGTCCAGACCATCCAGGATGCCCTCCTCCGACTACAGCGACTAGGGAAGGTTGTAGCTTTCTGCTGGGTTCCGGGGCATGTCGACATTGCTGGGAATGAACGGGCAGATCTCGCAGCCAAGGAGGCGTGTCTTGATCCACACGTATCTCAGTGTGCTCTCCCGTTGCACGCACTCACCTCGCTGTTGAGCTCCAGAGTCATGTGTCGGTGGGAGGATGAGTGGCTGGAAGTGACTGACAATAAGCTCCGTCTAGTCAAGCCCACAACGCGTGTGTGGTGTACTTCCTTTCAGCCCCGTCGACGGGACGAGGTTCTCCTCACTCGGCTTCGAATAGGCCACAGCCCTATGACGCATGGCTTCCTGCTCCGGCGAGAAGACCCTCCAATGTGTGGTGCTTGCGGCGTCCAGGTCACTGTGAGCCACATTTTACTGGATTGTGTTTTATTTTCTGACCAGCGGGCCTCGGCTGATTTACCAGCGGACCTGCCAACTCTTTTAGGCAACACTCGGACGAATGTGGTTAAAGTTTTAAAGTTCTGTGCCTTGTCAAATGTTTTTACAAAGATTTTAGGGAGCGGATTTTAATTTGCTCACTGTGTGACAAGCTCGCCCATCTTTTCTGTAAGTGGCCAGCCAATGACACATTCCTGTGTCATTCTTGTTGCTATGTTTTCCTTTCCCTTCGGTTATACTTTCTTATGTAGTAATTTCTCTCTTTTCCTGTTTTCTTTGAATGTGTTTTTCAGTTTTATTAGGTCTCTCCACATTCGTTCCTTTTAATGTGTGTCAGGGCGCTGATGACCTCGATGTTGAGCGCCCATAAACCCCAACACACACACACACCGTTCCATTAGCCTTACCAACATTCTTTGCAAGTTGCTTGATCAGGTGGTGAGCCAGCGCTTGGATTGGGTACTGGAGTCTCGGGGCCTCCTGGCTCCGTCTCAGGGTGGGTTCCGTAAGGGCAGCTCCGCCGCCGACAATCTGGTGAGCCTGGCGTCGGCCATCTGTACTGCCTTTGCCTGCTGTCAGCACCTGGTCGCTGTCTTTCTCGACATGCGGAAGGTGTACGATACGACATCGCGTCATCACATCCTTTCTACGCTTCATGGATGGGTACTTCGGGGCCCTCTGCCGAACTTATCCGCAATTTCCTGTCGTACGGTACCATCCGCGTTCAAGTCGCGGCCTCCCATAGTTCCTCCCGAGTTCAGGGTAACAGTGTGCCACAGGGATCTGTTTTACATGTCTGCCTGTTTTTAATATCCATTAACGGGCTCGCTGCGGCGGTGGGAACGTCTGTCTCAGCGTCCTTGTATATTGACGACTTTTGCCTTTACTACAGCTCTATTGGCATTACAGCTGCTGAACGTCAGCTACAGAGCGCTATCCGTAAGGTGCAGTCTTGGGCAGTAGCTCATGGGTTCCAGTTTTCGGCAGCCAAGGGCTGCGTTATGCATTTGTGCCAGCGTCGCACTGTTCACCCGCAGCTGCGGCTTCACCTTGACGGCGAACTTCTTGCAGTGGTGGAGTCACATAGGTTTTTGGGGGTGTTTTTTGATGCCCGGTTGACTTGGCTGCCTCACATTCGGCAGCTTATACAGATGTGTTGGCGGCATCTAAATGCTCTGCGATGCTGGGGCGCCGATCGATCTACCCTGATATGGCTCTACCAGGCTTTAATCCAGTCCCGTCTGGATTATGGGGCCTGGCTTAAGGCTCAGCATCCCCATCTGCTCTGCGGGTGCTGGACCCAATCCTCCACAGCGGTGTACGCCTTGCCTCTGGTGCTTTCCGGTCCAGCCCAGTGGACAGCATACTTGGGTAGCCAGGTGTCCCCTCCACTGCGGTTACGGCGCCAACGTTTGCTGGCCGCTTATGCTCCCCATGGATTTAGCTTGCTTGGGCATCGTAACTATCGTCTACTATTCCCACAGTCGGACGTCCATCTTCCAGAACGTTGGCCCAGGGTTGGATTTACGATTGCGGTCCGCGCCCGAGAGCTTCTCTCCGGGCTTGGGGCTTTACCTCTTCTGCCTCCTTTCCGGGCCTCTCTGAGTACACCACTGTGGTGTGTGCCTCGCCCTCGCCCTCAGCTGGAATTGGCACAGGGCCCGAAGTACCCAGTCCCTCCGGAGGCGTTCCGCCCCCGTTTCTTTCCATCCTCGCAACGTATCAGAGCTCTGGCATTGTTTACACTGACGGGTCGATTGTTTCTGGTCTTATCGGTTATGCGCTAACTCTAGGGGACCATTCCGAACAATGTTCCTTGCCGGCTGGCTGCAGCGTTTACACTGCTGACCTGGTCGCCATCTTTCGAGCCCTAGCGTATATCTGCTCATGCTCAGGTGAGTCCTTCGTTACTTGTAGCGATTCCCTGAGCGGTTTACGAGCTCTCGACTCGTGTTTCCCTCGTTCTCGTCTGGTGATGGCTATCCAGGAGTCCCTGCATACACTTGCCCGTTGCGGCCGCTCTGTCGTGTTTGTTTGGACCCCGGGCCATGTTGGGATACCCGCCAATGAAAATGTTGACCGCCTGGCGAAAGAGGCCAGCACTGCACCATCTCTGGAGATTGGCCTCCCAGCAAATGATTTGCGGACAATCTTATGTCGAAAAATTTTCGACCTATGGGACACTGAATGTCGCAAGCTGCCCATGCCAAACAAACTTCGCCCTATCAAAGCGACGACGACTGTGTGGCGGTCGTCCGTGCGGGTCTCCCGCCAGGAGTCTGTTGTCCTCTGCCGGCTGCGCATTGGGCACACTCAGCTGACTCACGGCCACTTCTTGCGCCGTGAGGACCCACCTCTATGTCGCTGCGGCTCCGTTTTGTCTGTGGTGCACATTTTGTTGGAGTGTCGTCTTTTAGCTGTGCTCAGGCAGACGTTAGCGCTGCTTGATACGCTCCATGCCCTTATAATTGATGACCCTGCTATGGCTGGCTTAGTTTGGCGTTTTATTCGGGCAGGGGTTTTTTATAATTTAATCTGTTTGTGTTTTATTTCATTGTTTAGTGTTGATTCTGGCCTTTGGCCTACGGTTCGTAAACTGAGTTTTTAATGTGTTCTCGGTGGTTGGCTTTTCCTTTTTTATCTCTATGGTCGGCCAACCACCTTCACACTCTGTATGATTTTAATTTGTTTCGTCTGATCTCTGTCTGAGTCTTTCTTGTCCTGTGTCGTCTGCCGTCCTTCCTGTTGCTCGTCTTTTTTTTCCTTCTCTTTGTGTGGTTTTAGTTTTTTGGAAAAAGGGACCGATGACCGTAGCAGTCTGGTCGCTTTAAACCCACAAACCAACCTAACCCACGTTACACCTCAAATGAGCTTCTCAGGTCCGGTCTTCTTTTCGCATGTGTCGGCACCTCCCTGTTTGAAGCGTTACGCACCCGAATGTGATGTTGCAGGGCGCCACGCTTTTGTACCATTGCACAGGAAGGCTGTAGGTGCCTATAAGCGACATTTCAAACTTAAGCATCGTATTGGGAGTCACCTACCAGGTTTCGAAAAAGTGAATTTTTTATTTTTTGCCCCATGTACTTATTGAAAAAAAGATTGTATTAAGAAGAGAAAAGTGAAACATTGATGAGCAATAGTATATATTTATTACCATTTTGACATTAAAGTGGTACGCTAATGCAGCTAAATACTTAACGTAAGGTTCTATATTAATCTAGTCACTTTCGAGCGCACACCCTTAATTTTCAGATGTATAAAAGTTATTCGAGCGTGGGGTTCATAAATCATTATCTTAAAATCCTTATCTTACTTCCTACATTATGTAAAATGGATCCATATTTCTTAAGCTTTACTGTTATAAATGACTCAAGACACCCTAAGCAGAAAAAGTTATTGACATCCTCTTGTTCGCTAATGTCTGTTTTTAGTTCGTACCTCTAACTACTTTCTTTCCGATTTTAGGCGTTGTTTTTTGAATTACTTTCAGTCGCTTTTCGAATTGACATTTCATTTATTTTTAAATGCATTTTCACATATTTCTTTAAGCACTTTTTTAATTGGTGGAGCTTTGAGATTGTAGCATTTCTTTTTTAGTCGTTATCTGTTTCTGCAATGACGGAAAAAACAACAACACTAAAAAATAATAAATGTAGAACAATGAAATTTGGGGAATAAATTTGACTAGGTAACATATTAAGAGATGAACGCTGCAAGATCAGCATGTTAGCCGGCCGCCGTGGCCGAGCGGTTTCTAGGCGCTTCAATTCGGAACCACGCTGCTACTATGGTCGCAGGTTCGAATCCTGCCACGGGCATGGATTTGTGTGATGTCCTTAGGTCAGTTAGGTTTAAGTAGTTCTAAGTTTAGGGGACTAATGACATCAGCTGTCAAGCCCCATAGTGCTTAGAGCCACTTGAGCCATCAGCAGGTTAATGTAAGCAGGAGGTAAGCTATTGCAAATGTTAATAACCATTATAAGCACCAGAATGTTGAATGCAAGCATGCAAACGTGCGTGCGTTGTGTTGTATGGGGGCCGAACGTCAGTTTGTGAGATGGAGTTCCAAGCATGTTGCACTTGGTCAGTCAATTACAGAAACGGTTAAAGATAGTTCTGGATAACGGTGGAGTTGTCGTCCGAAATTGTCCCATATGTACTCCAGTGGAGACAAATCTGGTGACCCAACAGGCCAGGACAACATGTCGACAGTATTGGGGCAACAGGGGTATCACCCCAAAGTGACATTATCCAAGATTGTGGCTATGACGTCATGGAAGATGGTGGCGATGACTTCATCCAAGATGGTGGCTGTGACGTCAATCAAGATGGCGGATTTTGGCGGGAAGTTTGAATTCTGGCAGGAAAGTACCACACCTCGTCCCCCAGAAAAATGGCGCCAATTTCAAATTCCAACACGATAATGCACCACACCACACTTATCTCTACTAAGAAAAGAAAATCGCGGGAAGATAGGACACTTGTCCTACCTCCTCTAACCTAAGGAATCGTGGGGAGAAAGGACTTATCTTAAATATGTTACCAATTTCAAGCACATGTGTTCGCCACGGTGTCTGGAATTCAACTGGCTTAGTTCATATTGGTGCCACCAGAGGGCGCTCTTCTGACGTCAGATCATGACGCAAGTACCGTTACTCGAGATGGCGGCACCCAGTGTGTTAACCACGAGCTCCAAAGCCCAACTGACTTAGTTCATATCGTGGCCACCAGAGGGCGATACCGTGACATCGGGTGATGACACAAGATCGTCTGGTCTCTCTACCTCTCTCGTGTATTATAACCGGACACATGTCACGTCAGCGGCCCATGAGCGAATGGCCACTGATGCCACAGCCTCCTGCCTAGACCCTTATACTCATGCCATACATAGTCATCTCTAAATAATCTAACTAAAGTAACACCCACATCGTGCATCTAACATATTAATTATCTAAGTGCTTAATTACATTTTAATTTTAATCATATTCAATAAGTGAATTTACAATGTCAATATTCAATGTTCAAATGAGAAGTTTCACATTTTCCCACTATGAGTGCAGTGCTTATTCATGACAAAGCACCCCCCCACCCCTAGAATGCTGCACTTCTATTGGCTACTGCATTAGTCACATGATTAGACTTCATAGAACCTAGGACTTGGAATCAGCATTCGCCAATGCCACACCCACCTGGACTTGTACTAACTTGGACTAACGTGCACTAACGTGTACGAACCTGCACAGCGCAGCACATCATCCAATATGGTGGGGAAAAATGGTGGGAAAACAGATCTGAACACGAGTCTTTATTTTGCATCCAGTTTCTCCACCACAAGATCTAGACTCCAACTGACCTAGTACATACTACTGCCAGTAGATAGCGCTGTCATCCCTCATGTGACATAACCCGAGTTCGTGGTCTGGAGGGGAAAATGGCGTGAAAATTACTCAGGCTGCACTGGGCTGCTCTATAGAGTAAGGAAGGAGTGAACTCTGTTTACTTTCTAACATTTCATTTAGCCATTGAGTATATTTATCACATCACCGGAAAAGGCTCACTCTAATGTGCTTCGCGTCACAATACACAGTCAGCACACACACACACAACTCCTAATTTTCCGAAATAATTTCAAAAAAATGGTTCAAATGGCTCTGAGCACTATTGGGCTTAACTTCTGAGGTCATCAGTCACCTACAACTTAGACATACCTAAACCTAACTGAGCTAAGGACATCACACACATCCATGCCCATATCACAGCCTACAGAGCTGCTCTCAAAATAATGCAATCAATGTGCGCAAGCACCCCCCACCACGTGGCCGTCAGCTGTCAAACCACACACAGACCCCTTTTCGGGTCCCGCAAGCATGAGGCAACCACATCCCTTTCATACTTCATTTCTGAGAAATTCCTATCCAAATATGTGTTCACTCAGAGACAGCTCCTGGCGCGACCGGCCAGGGATGCGCACTCCGTCGGACACGCGAGCCAACGCCACCAAACGCATGTGAAACTTCTTTCTGTACAGTCGTCATTATACTGACTTCACAGAAGTCCAAGGCGTGCTTACGCCAGTGTCATTTGCGAGACATCTCCATGTACCACTTGTCTTTACCACAGATGACAGTATAGCACAGCGGTCATTGCTCCTAGCGTGACATGACACACACATTTAACCATTCTTAACTACCTAGCTTGACTGACCCAACACCAGCACGTGCACGCTCATAATTACAAACTCATGTAACAACGTTCCCAATATTATTCTTACGTCACATCGCTTTGTACAAAAATAAGAGCCAAGTCGACCTCTCGGGAGTTGTATACTGTCCCAGAAATTGTTAACGATCACTTTCTTCATGCCTCAGCTTGTATGAACCGAAATTCGTACCGTGACAGAACCTGTTTACGAAAATAACCCCAAATGCAGTCTTCCCAGCGCTCCTAACGTCTTACCCTTCCAGATTTCAACGTACCCATACGTTCCTTCCACTGTGTAGAGACTCCTATACCCCAGCACAAACGATGTGAATGAATCGAGCATTCTGAATCGCTCTTATCTAATTTGCGCGGCGAATTATTTATGCCGCCGGTATCAGAGCACCATCCACCTATTCTCTCTTGGACTTCCAGCAGTTATTTTACACAGTTCGCTAAATTGCATTGACAGTTGAGTGTGCAAAATTCTCTCCACATTATAAAATGCATACCAGACTCACAAGAACATTCCAAGCCAGGAAGATATTTACCACTGTAACTACAATTAAATATTAAGATTGCTGCTACAGTCTGACACCATTAAATCTACAGTTAATCTCTCCTCTTGACGACTGTGCTTCAGTATTTATAGCGCATATAATTTTCCACTTTAAAACTCTATCTCATACCCCCATTGTTATCAATCTGCTCAATCTATACGTCCCTCATGATAGGACACACAGTCATCCTCGTTAGTCATGCCCTAACATAAACCATACTATCTTTACAATGCAATATATACACATTTTACACTATGTAAGCCACACTAACTTTACAATTCAATATATACACATTTTAGAGAAACAATACAGTTACCTTTTATGTCTGTACAGCAACTGAAAAAATTATCTTACGCCTACACTCACCCTGGCTATATGTTACGATGCTCTCCCGTTCTAGTCAATCACCATCAGCCTTTTCTTTCTTTCTACAGATGCGACATTCAGCGGTAATATACTACTTTACACTCGTCACCATTTCACACCGACAACTGAACCTCGCGCCCCCAGGGGCTCGGCATTGATTTGCCGGTTACAGGCTTGGCGATCCCGGGGTTCCTGAGCTGGGGACTGGTATGCGCCGCCAGTCCTTTGTCACCGTAAACTCTGGGCGTGCTTCAGCGACCACCGTGGGGCGCGGCAGTGGAACGTTGTGTGTCTCAGAGAGTGGGGATCTCGGCTTGACCGCTCGGATGGCGAGGATGGAATAAACCTCTACAAAAGAAACCTCAATCTCAAGGTGTGCTGCGCTCTGATGAGATGGATGGCTGTTGAGGTGGAACAGTCGTTAGCCGGCGACCTCTCGTGTTCTGCTGCACCTCAGTTGTATAAGGCTTACCTAGGCACGCAGGGCTCTGTCTAGGTGGACTTCTATTTCCCTAGCTGCTCGTGGGACCGAGATCGATCTTTCGAACTCTTCTTTGCGTCGTCCCAGCGGAAGGAGTGGGCCGCTGGTAGGTTCCAACACCCACTCCAACAAGAGGGCGCGTGTAGCCAGTCCTCCAGACTCAGTAGCGAAATCTCAGAATCTCATGACAAGTAACAGAACGCATGCTGCCGGTCAGAATGTGTTTTTAGTCGTAAAAAGGAAAGAGGGTAGCTTCGAGAAAGTTTCCCCTTTCTATATTCAAAAAGGGCTCGAAGGCATTGCTGCCGGTTTAAAATCAGTGAAGCGATTGCGTAATGGGATGCTGTTGGTGGAAACCACCAGCTCCAAGCAAGGTAAGGCTCTCCAGATTGCACACTCCCTTGGGGAATATGCCATCAAAACTGAGCTGCAGACCACCTTGAATTACAGCAAAGGTGGAGTGACGTGCAGGGATCTGGTGGACATTCCACAAGAGGTAGTAAAAGATGAGAGGGCACCAGCAGGAGTAGTTAACGTGCAAAATATCATGAGGAGATTGTAAGTCCGACTCCTTTATCCTGACATGTAATAGCACGGAACTCCCTGAGCATATTAAAGCTGGTTTCCTTCGCTTAAATGTGCAGCCTTATGTACCTAAGCCAATGCGGTGTTTCAAATGCCATCGCTTTTGGCATACTACTCTTGGGTGTCGTGGAGAAGCTACTTGTGGCAAGTGTGGTCGGGCCGCCCATGACAGAGTCCATTGTTTGTTTCCAATTATGTGTGTGAATTGCTCTGGGCGTCATCCTGTATGGTGTCGGGACTGCACCGTGTATCTGGAGGAACAGAAGGTACTGGAGCTTAAAACTCTTAACTGCATCCCCTATACTGAGGCCAAAATGCTCTATAAAGCCATGCTGACCCCATCTTTTTCTACGTCCTTCACTTCCATTGTTAAACAGTCCACACAGAAAGTTGACGCAGCTACACAATCAGAGGCTGTTAGTGTCGGCACTACTACCAGCGTGTGTCCCTGCAATTGTGCTGCTCCAGTCACCTCTAAGCCTGTGCCTCCCCTAAAAACTTCGGAAAAAGCTGTGGTTGCTGACACTGTCCAGCTCCCTTCTATATACAAAAGGGTTTCGAGGGAATCTCTGGCTCCTTAAAATCGGTGAAGCGCTTCCGTAATGGGAACTTGCTAGTGGAAACTTCCACTTCCCAGCAAGCAACTAACCTCCAGTCTGCTAAATGCTTTGGAGAGTATGCCATAGACACTGAACTGCACAGCACCTTGAACTACAGCAAAGGTGTTGTGACATGCCGGGATCTAGTTGACATTCCCAAGGAAGAACTGCAACGTGAGTGAGCTCCGGACGGTATCGTTGATGTCCAACATATCATGAGGAGGGTTGATGGCAATCTTGTCAAGTCCGACTCCTTTATTCTGACCTTCAGTAGCACGAAATTTCCTGAACATGTTAAAGCTGGCTTCCTTCGCCTTAGTGTGAGGCCTTATTTCCTGACCCCAATGCGCTGTTTCAAATGCCAGCGTTTTGGGCATGCCACCTTAGGATGCAAAGGCGAAGCGACTTGTGGCATCTGTGGTAAGGCTGCTCATGAAGGAGTTGGTTGCTCCTCTCCAGCCAAGTGTATCAATCACTCTAGGAACCACCCAGTTTGGAGTAGGGACTGCCGAATATTTTTAGAGGAACGCAAAGTCCAGGAAATAAAAACAAACAAGCGTATCCCCTATGGTGAGGCCAAGAAGATCTGTAAGTCGATGCAACCTCCCACATTTGCTACATCTTTTGCATCCATGGTTTAGAAGCCTACTCCAAAAGTCGATGCCTCAACGCAGACAGAGGTGGTGAGTGTTGGCACTAATACCTGCAGCTGTCAGTCCACTTGCAACGCAGCCAGTGTTTCAGAGCCAGTAGCCCAACGGCAGACAAAGGTACAGTGGCGAACTTGGGTCAGCCCCTGGCCCCTCGTCCCACTCTGTGTGCTTTTAATTTGTTTTCTCTGTTCTTTGTCTGAGTTTGTCTTGTCCTAACTCGTCTGTTGTCTCTATTTTCCGTATTTTACTCGGTGTGGGTGTTTTTAAGTTTTGGAACAAGGGACCAATGACCTCTGCAGTCTGGTCCCTTTAATCCCACAAACCCACTAACCAACCCTGGCGCCTCTAACAGCTGAGGCTGTTCCCAAGTCAAGTGCGCCAATTACCACTTCCACATCACCTCCCCCAAAGCCCACCAAACCGCAGAAAGCTCCCATACAGCAGCAACAGCGGGTCAAATCCCGTGGTAAACCGTCTGACCATGTGGGTGTTGTTTTACGTGAGGCTTCATCCGACTCTTCCCTACAGTTGATGGAATACGGTGTATGTGTGGGGCAATCATCTCGCCCCACGCCTGCCCCTCCACCTGCTGCGATCTCCCCGCCCCGTTGGAGGGACAAAACGAAGATGTTACCCCCATCATAGATGGCTCCCATACTTCAGTGGAACTTGCAAGGGTTCAGGACGCATGTGGAGGAACTTCGTCTACCATCTCAGGGTAGACCACTGTGTCTATGTCTCCAGGAGACTTATTTCCATCCCTCTTACTCCCCCGAGCTATGTGGCTATACACTCCACAAAAATGACGACCTGCGTGGAGAGAGAGCTAGAGGAGGCGTAGGTATTTTCGGCAGGACGGACTACCACTCCTCGCCTCTCTCACTTACGACGACTTTACAGGCCGTCGCTGTGTCCGTGCACGTGCGTCATCCATTGACTGTATGTTCGCTTTACTTGCCCCCACACGATGTACTTGAGACGCCGCCCTGTCCGACCTTCTTACACAGCTCCCTCAGCCATTCATTATTCGTGGTGATTTTATTGCCCACAATGTGCTTTGGGGCTCTGCAATTACCTGTCCGAGGGGTAGAGCAATTGAGAGACTTCTCCTGTCATCCTGTACCTACTTGCTCAATGGAGGACAGAGCACTCATTTCTGCACAGCGACTAGGTCGCTCTCTGCCATTGATCTCTCGTTTTCAAATGGCTCTGAGCACTATGGGACTCAACTGCTGAGGTCATTAGTCCCCTAGAACTTAGAACTAGTTAAACCTAACTAACCTAAGGACATCACAAACATCCATGCCTGAGGCAGGATTCGAACCTGCGACCGTAGCGGTCTTGCGGTTCCAGACTGCAGCGCCTTTAACCGCACGGCCACTTCGGCCGGCTCTCTCGTTTTGCTCTCCAGCTCTTGCCAGGAGTGCTCATAGGGAAGTGGTCGCTGACTTTCACGGCAGTGATCATTTCCCAATCTGGATTCACCTGCCAGATCGCGTGGGTCCCGAAAGGGGACCACCACGAAGGGTGCTTAGTGGAGCCGACTGGACATTTTATAGCCAGTAGGCCCAGTTCGAACACTGTGCGAATGTTGAGGAGTGGGTGGATCATATTACCAAAACGGTCCACCACGCCGCTGCAGCATCCATTCCACAGTCCACGGGCCACCGGAAGAGGCCACCTGTCCCTTGGTGGAGTGGCGAATGCCGCTCTGCACTAAGGACTAGGCGTGCGGCTCTGCGTCGGCCCAGGGTCGGCCAACTGCTGAGAATCTTGCACCCTTTCGGGTGGCGAGGGCAAGATGTCGCCGCATTATTCGTGAGAGCAAGAAGAGGTCGTGGAATGAGTTCCTGAACACCATTAATCGTTCCACCAAAAGTTCCATTGTGTGGGAGACCATCAGGAGAAAATCTGGCAGAGGAGGGAGGTGCCCTATAGCTACTGTAATGAATAACGGCACTCTCCACAAGGATCCGTGAGACATTGCCCAGACTATGGCAGCGTATTTTGCCACAGTTACTGCAACAACCAGTCAGGATCCAGGCTTCCAGCGCCATAGAGTTGTTGCTGAGAGATGTAGTCTGAACTTCCAGTCCACCTCTCATGAAGTTTACAACTGCCCATTTTCTATGTGGGAGCTGGATTCTGCGTTATCTGGAGCTCGTGACACATCCCCTGGTCCGGACAGGATCCATTACCATATACTATGGCACCTCACAATGCGCAACAAAGAAATCCTCCTCGCACTTTCTAATGCCATTTGGGCGTTAAGTCACTTTCATTACGCGTGGCGTGAGGCACTTTTGATTCCCTTTTTAAAACCCGGGAAAGACCGCACGAGCCCGAGTAGCTACCGTAGAGTTGCCCTCACTACTAGTTGCATGGGGAAAACCTTGGAGCGGATGGTCAACCGCCGCCTTGTCTGGATGTTAGAATCCCAGCAACTCCTTAGTCACATTCAGTGTGGTTTCACGAGGTTTTGCTCCACCTTCGATAACCGTGCCCTTGCGGCTATACAACAAGCTTTCCTACGCCGTCATCACCTTCTAGGTATATTTTTCCTCATCGAGACGGCCTACGATACTACTTGGAGGCGCAGTGGTTAGCACACTGGACTCGCATTCGGGAGGACGACGGTTCAATCCCGTCTCCGGCCATCCTGATTTAGGTTTTCCGTGATTTCCCTAAATCGTTTCAGGCAAATGCCGGGATGATTCCTTTGAAAGGGCACGGCCGATTTCCTTCCCAATCCTTCCCTAACCCGAGCTTGCGCTCCGTCTCTAATGACCTCGTTGTCGACGGGACGTTAAACACTAACCACCACCACCACCACCACCACTTGGAGGCGTCTTATCCTGGAGCAGCTTCTCGAATGGGGTTTTTGTGGTTGTCGTCCTCTTTTTATTCAGTCTTTCTTCTCGCCACGATATTTTAGTTACCGAATTGGTGACGTCCTGTCTGATCGCTTTGAGCAGGAGGACGTTGTCCCTTAGGGTAGCGTTTTAAGTGTGACTCTCTTTGCCATCGCTATTAATAGCATTACGTCCATAGTGAAAAGTACTGTCCTGTGTTCCTTGTTTGTGGATGATTTCTCTTTCCTTTTCTCTTCTTCAAGCCTCGCTACGACAACGTGTCACTTGCAACTTACTATTAGACGTTTGGATGACTGGGCGCAGAAGAGTGGCTTTTTCTACCGAGAAGTCTGTAAGGGTTCTTTTTAACCGTTCTCGTTCGATTTTAATCTTTCCTGGGTTGAAGATGAGGGACACTATTCTTACTTTTAAAGACACGATGAGATTTCTGGGGCTCATTTTTTACTCAAAGCTTACGTGGTTACCTCATCTTAAAGACCTGAAACGGCGGTCGCTACAGGCTTTAAGTATTTTAAAATGGGGAGCTGACAGGACTTGTCTGCTCCAGTTTTACAGGGCGTTTGTGCGATCTCGGCTCGATTTTGGGTGCACGGTGTATGGGTCTGCGAGGCCTTCGTACTTAAAGATTTTGGACGTTGTCCACCACGAAGGGCTTCGGTTGGCCACTGGGGCATTCCGAACTAGCCCCATACCAAGCCTCTGTGCAGAGGCAGGTGAACCGCCACTTCATATGCGGCGACGGCTACTTATGGTACGCCAGGCGTATAAAACTTTGTCCACACCCTACACACCTGCATACCATACCGTGGCTCAGCCTCCTCTGGCACGGTTATTTCATAACCGGCAACGTGCGACGCAGCCTTATGCGATTCGCGCACAGGATTGCCTCGCTGCGATATCTGTGGCTGGTCTTCGTGTTTTACGTCGTGGTTGGAGCAGATCTCCACCATGGCTCCTCCGGCGACCCAAACTTATTTTAGATTTGACTCGTTTTAAGAAGGATGGCACGCCAGATTTTACATTCCAGTCACTGTTTTTTAACATTTTAGATGTGCATCACGGTTTTACTGTCGTTTACACGGATGGCTCCAAACAGGAGAATTTCCTTGGCTGTTCTGTGGTGTTCCCTGATCGTGTTACCCGGATTCGCCTCCCTGATGAATATTCCGTTTTCGCAGCGGAGCTCCACGCGATCCTGAAGGCACTGGAGCGGATGAATCGTGTTCGGGGCCATCGATTTCTTCACTGGTCCGATTCTCTTAGGGCCTTACAATTACTGCAGAACCTGTACCCAACTGAGGAGATGGTCCAGCTGATATATGACCAACTGTACTTGCTCCGACGGCGGGGTAAAGAGGTATCCTTCTGCTCGGTGCCTGGTCATGTCGGAATATGGGGCAATGAACACGCCGATCAGGCTGCCAAGGAGGCCTGCAGAGAGCAGGATGTGTGTCCAGTGTCCTATCCGCTTGCAGTCTGTCATCTCTGCACTCCACAAGAAGTGCATGGAGTTGTGGAAGGACGAATGGCTGGCGGTGACGACCAATAAACTGTGGTTGGTAAAGTCAACCACTCGGCTGTGGCGTTCCTCCTGCCGGTTGCTCAGGCCGGAAGAGGTGGCCCTCACACGTCTTCAGATAGGGCACTGTCCTCTCACACATAGCTTTTTATTACGGTGGGAGGATCCTCCATTTTGTGACGCTTGTGGTGTGCACATCTCTGTCCGGCACATTTTAACAGACTGCATTTTATACCATGATGCAAGGGCAGAACCACAAGTTGATGGGGATCTGCCTTCTGTTTTAGCTAACGATGAGACGTGTGTGTCTAGGGTTTTTAAGTTTTCTGGTGTGTCAGGACTATGGCCTAAAGTTTTAGTATGGTGGTTTCAGTGTATTGCAGAGTGGCTGACTCCTCCCTTTCTTCCTTGCAGTCAGCCAGCCACTTCCATCTGCTACATTGTTTTACCTCCCTCTACCATTTTCTTCCTGTGTTGTCCATGTTTTACTGCTGGCACCCTGCTTCATCCCATTCTTCGGTGTGGGTGAGCACATATTTATCAATGATTGTTTCCCATCTTTTATGATCTGTCTTATATTCCTGTTCTGGGATTCCCCCTGCAGGTTTGGGGGTAAGAATGGGCCTGTGGTGTTCCTGCCTGTCGTAAGAGGCGACTAAAAGGATTCTCAAAAGTTTTGGCCTTGTGTGATGGTCACCTCTTGGCTTTGACCTCCACTTTTCCAAATTTCCGTTGTTAGTGCGTGCCATTTGGGGAAGGACGCCTTATGTGGTGTTTTTCAATTGGTCCATCATGCACCAACATCTTGCATGCTACCTATTGTCGTGAGGCGGTGTTTACATCCAACGTCCTCTGGGTTGCCTCCTACTCGTCTTGTGTGCACTCCCCTTCTCAGCGCCCACGACAACTGTGGACCCTTTCAACACCTAAATTCCAGCACGGTAGCCAGTCCGTTGTGGTGAGGTCGTCATGTACCCTCTTGGTGGTAGCCCCCTGACCACGCAGGGATCGCACTACAGATGCCAGAGCTGTTTCCTCCCCATGCATGCCAAGGAGTATGTGCCCATCTTCCCTGGGGCACGGGGTCTCCGGGCAACGGGATATCGGCCAGGTACCCGTTGGTTTGGCTGGGTGGCGCCCTTGTGGAGAGCCCTCGTTCGGAGTAGGTGGCATCTGGGTGGATGTGGCGCAATGAAGCGCAATAAATCACACCAAGCTGGTTGTCGCACGGCCACCAGCGTCTCTAAGCGAGGCAGAGTAGACTTTGATGCTGTGCAATATGACCCTCAGTCGTTCCCCTCGCTGTCTGCTATGTGGGAGGGACACAGATCTAGTGCCAAGCGGGAGCCTTACGTACCACAATACCTTGTCTGCAGCACGACTGATGGTGACTCCTTTCTTACGATGAAGCCTCTGATCTTTGTGGAACACCTGGAGGATAAGTTTGGGGAAGTGGCGGGGTTGTCTAAAATGAGGAATGGGTCCATCCTCCTCAAGACGTCCTCCCCAGCCCAGTCACGAGCGTTGCTCTTATGTGGTATGCTGGGTGATGTCCCTGTTACCATCACTCCACACAGTAGCTTAAATATGGTCCAGGGGATTATTTACCATCGTGACCTATTGTTACAATCCGACGACGAACTGAGGGCCGACTTGGAACGACGTGGTGTACATTTTGTCAGTTCTGTACATAGAGGACCCAAGACTAACAGGGTGGCCACCGGTGCCTTTATCTTGGCCTTCGAGGGTGCTGTAGTGCCCGAGAAGTTCAAGGTAATGGTTTACCATTGTGACATCAAGCCATACGTCCCTCCCCCGATGCGGTGCTTCCAGTGCTGGAAGTTTGGGCATATGTCCTCCCGTTGCCCATCCAGCGCCACATGTCGAGATTGCGGACGCCACTCTCATCCCGATTCTTCATGGCCTTAAGGGCCTTTACTGTTCATAATGTATATTAAATAATGTAGCAGAATGGTTCGAAAGCTCTCCAAGGCTCTTATCAAATAATGCAGTTGTCTACAAGAAGGTAGCAATCCCAGAAGACAGTAACGATCCGTTGAATGATGTACAGACAGTTGATGAATGGTGCTGGCTCCCCCCTGCGGGTTCGGGGGTATGAATAGTCCCGCGGTATTCCTGCCTGTCGTAAGAGGCGACTAAAAGGAGTCTCAAACGCTTTGGCCTTAATGTGATGGTCCCCATTCGGGTTTGACCTCCATTATTCCAAATTCCACAGAAGTAAGAGCCTTTTGGGGAAGGACACCTTACGTGGTGCACCATCAGTCCTCTGTGCCCTACGACCTTGGCACTCTTGATCGTCTTGGCGTCGTACCTACACTCTCCATCCCTCATTTTGGGCATAGAAACCTGATGTATTGTGTAAGTACCGCCCTTAGTGCGTCACCACCAGCACCCACGATCACTATGGACTACCCATGGCACCCAAAATCCAGCACGGTACCCAGCCCGTTGTGGTGGGGTCGTCATGTACCCTCTAGGTTGTAGCTCCCTGACAACACAGGGATCGTACAGCCGATGCCTGAGCTGACTCCTCCCCACGTAAGCCAATGAGTAGATGCTCGTCTCTCTGGGGCATCGGGACTCCCGGCAACGGCCATCCTGCCAGGTGGCCTTTGCTGTGGCTGGGTGGCCCCCGTGGGGAGAGCCCCTGGTCGGAGTGGGTGGCATCGGGGCAGATGCCCCGCAATGAAGCGGGTGAAATCTCAATCTGGTGGTCGTCCGACCGCCAATGTCTCTAAGCGTGGTAAGGTGGAATTTAACGCTGTGACATATAACCCGAAGTCGTTCCCTTCCCTAGCCACACCATGGGAGGAACGTAGGGCTGCAGACAGACAGGAGCCGTATTCGCCACGATACCATGTATGCAGCAAAACTGATGGGGATTCGTTTTTGGGGACTAAGCCTCTTTTCTTCGTTCACAATCTCGAAGATAAGTTTGAAAAAGTGGCGTCTCTTTCCCAAATGAGGAGCGGGGATATTTTGATACAAGCAGCTTCATCTGCGCAGTCCCAGGCATTACTCGCCTGTGAGAAGCTCGGTGACATCCCCGTTACTGTCACTCCCCATAAGTCCTTAAATTTGGTCCAGGGGATTATTTTTCATAAAGATCTTCTGCTACAGTCTGATGACGAGCTACGTGAGAACCTGGCACGACGAGGTGTACACTTTGTCCGTCGTGTCTTTAGGGGGCCAAAGGATAATAGGGTCGCTACCGGTGCTTTCATCCTGGCCTTTGAGGGCGACTGCTTGCCTGAGAAAGTCAAGGTCATGATATACCGGTGCGATGTCAAGCCCTCTGTCCCGCCCCCTATGCGATGCTTCCAGTGCTGGAAATTCGGACACATGTCCTTCAGGTGCACTTCCAGCCCCACTTGTCGTGATTGTGGACGACCTCCACATCCTAATGCTCCATGTGCTCCGCCTCCCACCTGCGTTAACTGTGGGGAGCATCATTCTCCCTGCTCACCAGACTGTGCAGTCTATCAACAAGAGCGGAAGATACAAGAAATTAAGACCTTGGACCGTTTAAGTTACCAAGAGGCAAAGATGAAATTAGAACAACTCACCCCTACACCTCTGTTGAGGAGTTATGCTACCGTCACACTGACGCCACCAGCTCCTGCACAGACTACCTTCTCTGTTGGCCCACAGAGAAATCAAGTAACGTCTGCCCCACCGCTGGGACAGGCCGCTCTCTCTTCCACTGCTCCCAAAACACCGAGTTTGGGAGCAGTGCGCCCCAAGCAACTGGGGACGTTAGTCCCCAACTCTCAGCTGGAGTGGCGACAGCCCTCTCTGTCTCCTCAGCCGGGGAACCACAGCTCTCTCCGGCTGCTCAGCCGGAGACGCAACAGCCTCCTCCGGCCTCACTTGTTCGGAAGGGATCCCTTGGGGGAGTCCCTTCCAAGGACTTCCCCAGTGTCTCACAAGACACTAGCCAGTGGCTGAAGAAGCCACCAGCTGCTGGTCGAAGGGCTTCACGCTCTTCCTCTGTTCCTGATAACGTGTCAGGAAAGCCCTCCCAGCATGCCAACCCTCCTCCCAAAGACAAGAGAGAAGAGGAAGCTCTCCAAGAAGGATAAGGACCCAGTGGTTCCCGCACCAACGCTCCCTGTCAGCTCAGCCTCTGAGGACGAGGTCGAGCTCTTTGCGTCCCCTGATGACCTGGATCTCGCCGTCTCCTCAGAAACGATGGCCGTAGTGACGTCCGTCGCTCAGTCGGTGGCAGCATGTGACCCTGCCAAGTAATTTCCTTTTCAGTGCCTGAATGCCTCTACCGGACACGCTTTGTACAATCCTCCAGTGGAATTGTGGCGGTTATTTTAGCCATCTCCCTGAGCTACGACAGCTTCTAAGCCTGACACCTGCTTTCTGCATTGCCCTCCAGGAAACCTGGTTCCCGGCAATGTGGACCCCTGTCCTTCGTGGATACAGGGGCTATTACTGCAACCGTAGCACTTACAATTGTGTGTCAGGTGGAGCCTGCGTGTATGTCCTTACCTCTGTATGTAGTGCTCCTGTGCCCCTTCTAACATCATTGGAAGCTGTGGCTGTCCGTGTAAGGACAACCCAGGACATAACCGTCTGCAGTGTCTATCTCCCTCCAGGTGGTACAGTCTCCCTGATCGAATTGGCTGCACTTGTCGCCCAACTCCGCACGCCTTGTCTTCTCCTGGGGGATTTTAACGCCCACAATCCCCTGTGGGGTGGAACGAAGGTTGCTGGCCGAGGCAGGGAGGTCGAGAATCTCACCTCCCAACTCGACCTCTGCCTCTTAAACACTGGCGCTGCCACACATTTCAGTGTGGCGCATAGCACGTTCTCGGCCATAGATCTGTCGTTGTGCAGCCCAGGGCTTGTACCATCGGTCCACTGGAGAGTCCACGAGGACTTGTGTGGTAGTGACCATTTTCCGATCTTCCTTTCACTACCACAGCGTCACTCCCTTGCGCGCTCGCCTAGATGGGCATTTAGCAGGGCAAACTGGGACACGTTCTCCTCTGCTGCCACTGTTGAATCTCTCCCCCATGGTACCATCGATGTGGCGGTTGAGACACTGACTGCAGCGATTGTTTCCGCTGCGGAACGTACTATTCCTCGTTCTTTAGGGTGCCCCCGGCGAAAGTCGGTGCCTTGGTGGTCTCCAGAGGTCGCTGACGCCATTAAAGAACGTCGGCGGGCTCTTCAGCGACATAAGCGGCACCCGTCTTTGAAGAACCTCATTTTATTCAAACGTCTCGGTGCTGAGGTACGGAGGCTTATCAAACGGCGGAAACAGGGGTGTTGGGAAAGGTATGTTTCCAACATTGGTTCCCGTACTTCCCCCTCCCAGGCGTGGCTGAAGATTCGGCGCATCTTTGGATTGCAGTACTCTGAAGGTGTCCCAGGGCTTACCATCGACGGGGCAGTATCCACCGATGCCGATGCAATCGCCGAGCATTTCGCACAGCACTATATTCGGGCCTCTGCGTCGGGGAATTACCAGCCTGCGTTTCGCGCGCTCAAACGCCGGGAAGAAGGCAAACGGCTTTCTTTCGCTTCTCGCCACCCTGAGGCGTATAACGCCCCATTCAGTTTGTGGGAACTCCAGAGCGCCCTGGCGCAGTGCACCGATACAGCCTCTGGGCCAGATGGCGTCCACAATCAGATGCTCAAACACCTGTCCCCGGACTGTCAGCGATGTGTTCTTGCCATCTTCAACCGCCTACGGGATGATGGTGTCTTTCCGTCGCAGTGGCGAGAAAGTACCATCTTTCCGGTGCTTAAGCCTGGTAAGGACCCGCTTACTGTGGATAGTTATCGGCCCATCAGCTTAACAAATACTCTGTGCAAGCTGCTGGAACGCATGGTGAGTCGACGGCTGTGTTGGCTGCTCGAGTCTCGGGGTCTTCTGGCTCCATGCCAGAGCGGCTTCCGTCGGGG
Source organism: Schistocerca americana (assembly GCF_021461395.2). NCBI lineage: Eukaryota > Metazoa > Arthropoda > Insecta > Orthoptera > Acrididae > Schistocerca > Schistocerca americana. The sequence goes on along the minus strand of NC_060119.1, from coordinate 154,853,631 downwards.
CCGTTCCACCGCCGATACTTTGGTCTTCCTTGAGTCTGCAATCCGCACTGCTTTTTCCAGGCGCCAACACCTCGTCTCCGTCTTTTTCTACCTCTCCAGAGCATATGATACGACGTGGCGGCACCATATTCTCGCCACGTTGCACGGGTGGGGTCTCCGGGGCTCTCTCCACATTTTTATTCAGAATTTCTTATCTGTTCGGACATTCCGCGTTTTAATTGGCACATCCCATAGTTCACTTCATATCCAGGAGAACGGCGTTCCACAGGGCTCTGTATTGAGCGTGCCCCTTTTCCTTGTGGCCATTAATGGCCTTGCAGCAGCAGTAGGGTCGTCTGTCTCACCCACGTTATATGCTGACGATTTCTGAATCTTTTTCAGCTCCTCCACCATTGGTGTTGCAGAACGTCGGTTGCAGGGAGCCATACGCAAGGCGCAGGCGTGGGCCCTAGCCCATGGGTTTCAGTTTTCTCCTGCGAAGACTTGTGTTATGCACTTTTGTCGGCGTCGCACTGTCCATCCCCACCCTGAGCTCTATCTTCAGGAGGCTAGGCTCAGGGTTGTTGACACTTACCGTTTTCTGGGATTGCTGTTCGATGCCCGGCTCACTTGGCTTCCACATATTCGTGAGCTCAAGCGTCAGTGCTGGCAGCATCTGAATGCCCTCCGCTGCCTCAGCAACACAACTTGGGGTGCAGACCGTAACACGCTGCTGCAGCTCTACAAAGCCCTTGTGCTGTCCCGACTGGATTATGGGAGTGTGGCGTATGGCTCAGCGTCGCCCTCAGCGTTGCAACTGCTGGACCCAGTTCACCACTGTGGGGTTCGACAGGCGACAGGAGCATTCTGCACCAGTCCTGTTAATAGCCTACTTGCTGAGGCTGGGGTTCCTCCGCTCCACATTCGGCGTCAACAACTCTTGGCCAACTATGCTGCCCACGTCCGTTGTTCTCCCCATCACCCTAACTACCGTCTCCTTTTCGCCGATGCGGCAGTCCATCTTCCACGCCGGCGGCCGCGATCAGGCCACGCAATTGGGATCCGTGTTCGGTCACTCCTTAGTGAACTCGAGTCTTTGCCTCTTCCATCTGCTTTTCAGGTCCGCCCACATACACCACCTTGGTGTATCCGTCGGCCGCAGCTTCAGCTGGACCTCTCCCAATGGCAAAAGGATTCAGTTCCTCCTGCAGTCTTGCGCCGCCAATTTCTTGCGCTCCTCGACGCATCCCGTGACTCGGAGGTTATCTATACCGATGGCTCGATGGTTGATGGCCGTGTGGGGTACGCTTACGCTCATGCGGACTATGTCGACCAGCGCTCCTTGCCGGACGGCTGCAGTGTTTACACCGCAGAGCTAACAGCTATTTTTCGTGCCCTTGAGCGTGTTCGTACCAGCACTGGCGAGTCTTTTGTCATTTGCAGTGACTCTCTCAGTAGTCTCCAGGCTCTTGACCAGTGCTACCCACGCCATCCCATTGTTGTTGCCATCCAGGAGTGCGTTCATGCTCTTGAACAACGTGGCAGTTCAGTGGTGTTCATATGGACCCCGGGACGTGTTGGGATAGCGGGCAACGAACACGCTGACACGTTAGCTAAAGAAGCCACCCGCAAACTGCCGTTGGAGATCGGCCTCCCGGCAACTGATCTCCGATCTGTGTTACGCCGTCGGGTCTTTGGGATGTGGGCAGACGAATGGCGCACCCTGTCTGTACCCAACAAGCTGCGGCGTGTAAAGGAGGCCACGACCGTGTGTGGTTCCTCCATGCGGGCCTCTCGCAGGGATTCTGTGGTTCTCTGTAGGCTCCACATTTATCACTCTTGGCTGACGCATGGTCATCTGCTGCGTCGAGAGGACCCCCCTCATTGTCGCTGTGGTGCGATTATGACGGTGGCCCATATATTGTTGGACTATCCTCTTTTAACCGGCCTCAGGCGAACTTTTAATCTCCAGGGTGCTTTATCATCTCTTTTAGGTGACAATGTCTCTATGGCAGATTGGGTTTTAAGTTTTATTCGCGCAAGCGGCTTTTATAGGTCCATTTAAATTTTTTTTTTTTAACATCACCCTCTTTTGAGCTCTCTCTTTTAATTAGTTTTGTGTTGTGATTCGACTCCACCCTAAACTTTTAGGCTGGAGGTTTTAACGTGTTGCAGGGTGGCTGGCTCATCCTTTTTTTTTTTTTTTGTGATCAGCCAGCGACAGTCCTCTGCTGTGCAGTTTTAATTCCTTCTGCCTTTGTTCTCTATGTTGTTTTTGTTGCTGTGCTCTGTCTTCCGTGTTGTCTTACAATGGACTATGGGGCTTTTCTTCACCCGGAATTTTTCTTTTAGTGCTTCGCCTGACTGGTGGATAGTTTCACTCTGCTCTGTGTTTTTATGAAACAAGGGACCGATGACCTTTGTAGTTTGTTCCCTTTAATCTTTAACCCAACCAACCAACCAATGGTGCTGGCTCTGGCAGTTATCCCTGCATACAAATAAATAAAAAAAATGGTTCAAATGGCTCTGAGCACTATGGGACTTAACATCGATGGTCATCAGTCCCCTAGAACGTAGAACTACTTAAACCTAACTAACCTAAGGACAGCACACAACACCCAGCCATCACGAGGCAGAGAAAATCCCTGTCCCCGCCGGGAATCGAACCTGGGTACCCGGGCGTTGGAAGCGAGAACGCTACCGCACGACCATGAGATGCGGGCTACAAATAAATGTAACACATTTTGTATACATAGGAAAAGCAATCCACTACGTAGAACTGCAGTAGTTATGACATACTGCTGAAAATAGCAGCCACGGTAAAATATTTAGGAATATTTATCCGGGGCGAATTTAAATGCAACGATCACACAAACAAATACTAGGAAAATCAGTTGAGAGCCAGATATTCATAGCATGAATATTAAGGAAACGTATTTCATCCACTGAAGAAATGGCTTACAACGCGCTGGTTCGACCGATTCTTGAGAACTGTTAATCATTGTGGGGTCCTCACCAGGTAGGACTGACAGAAGCGATACAGAAGATCCAACTGAGAGCGGCGCGTTAAGTCGGTAGCAGAGATTTACAGAGATGCTCAACAAACTATAGTGGCAAGCACTACAGTAGAGATGTTGTGCACCAAGTACCCTCCAGCACATAACGTCCAGTGGCTTGCGCAGTTGCGTAGTTAACATATGACGCAAAACGGGATGAGGAGGACGACCGCATCGTACAGATAGGATCGACACCGACTGAGCGTGACGTACCCGCGCTGCACGGGCGTGCAGTGCAGAGGCGGCGCTTTGTGCGAATTTGGGCTTTTGACAGAGCGAGACGAGCAGCACGATCACGCGAGGCTAAACGCTGAGCAGAGCGTGGGCTGTCAGGTCCACTCGCGTCCAGCATGGGAATTATACATAGATTTAAAAAAATAATATCGCATGTGTGTTTGGACCTAATAATCAAATTATTCATGTTAATAAAAAGATTATTGCTAAACATGTTCCTAGAATTATTCAGTTTCAATTATGAAATGAAAATTTTAATTTTGCTGATGGAATGTTTGTTAAACATACTGATCATTATTATTGCTTCAATTAAATCAAATGCTGAATTTGGAACACCAATTATTTATGTACCACTTGTTCTGTATATATTCCTGTTTTTTATTTTATTTAAGATTTCAAGCCCCCAGGGGCTCAGCATTCGTTTGCTGGGTACGGGCTTGGCGACCCTGGGGTCCTGAGCTGGGGACTGGTCAGCGCCGCCGGTCTCCTGTCACCGTAACCCCCGGACATGCTTCAGCGACCACCGTATGGTGCGGCGGTGGAATGTTGTGTGCTGCGGGGAATGGTCATCTTGGCTTGACCGCCTGGATTGCGAGGAAGGTAAACCTCTATAATAACCCCTCAATCTTACGGTGTGCTGCGCGCTTATAAGATGCATGGCTGTTGGGGTGGAACAGTCGCTAGCGGGCAACCTCTGGGGCACCTGCCGCACCCCAGTTGTATACGGCTTACTCAGGCACGCGGGGCTCTGTCTGAGCGGACCTCTAGTTCCTTAGCTGCTCGTGGGACCGCAATGGACCCTTCGACCTCTACATTTCCCCCTACCAGTGGATTGGGTAGGCCGCTGGTAGGTAAACACACCCCTTCGAAAAAGCGACTTCGTGCTTCGAGTCCTCCAGCTCCTGGTGTTGCTAGAGATTTATCAGACTGTTGTAACAGAGCACATGCTGAAAATCAGAATGTGTTTTTGATTATTAAACGGAAGGAGGGTAGCTTTGAGAGGGTTTCTCCCTTTTACATCCACCAGGGTCTTGAAGGAATTGCAGGTACACTGAAATCTGTTAAGCGACTGCGCAATGGTACTCTCTTAGTTGAGACTTCCAGTTCCCGTCAAGTCGCTTCTCTTCGGAAAGCACCCAGTCTCGGAGAGTACGCTATCGAGACCGAGCTCCACTCCACACTCAACTATAGTAAGGGTGTTGTGACATGTAGGGACTTGGTGGATATCTCCACAGACGAGTTGAAATCTGAGTGGGCTGACGAAGGTATTGTTGATGTGCAGAATATTATGAGGCGAGTCGATGGGGACCTAGTAAAATCCGACTCGTTTATTCTCACGTTCAGTTGCCCGAGACTTCCGGAGCATGTTAAAGCGGGGTTCTTACGTTTGCCAGTACGGCCATATTTCCCCAACCCAATGCGCTGCTTTAAATGTCAGCGCTTTTGGCATACTACATTGGGGTGCAATGGGATAGCCACTTGCGGTAAATGTGGTCAGCCTGCCCATGAAGGAGCCGATTGTTCATCGCCTGTGAAGTGCGTGAATTGCTTTGGGAGTCACCCTGTCTGGAGCCGGGTCTGCCCCATCTATCTCGAGGAACGGAAGATACAGGAGATCAAAACATCTAAGCGCATCCTCTATGGTGAGGCCAAGAAGCTCTTTAAGGCCATGCAACCTCCTGTGTTTACTACATCTTTCGCTTCCGCCCTGAAAAAACCAGTACAAATGGCCACTGTTGCTACGCAAACGGAGGTTGCTAGTGTTAGCACTAATACCTGCGTCTGCCAGTGCACTTGTGCTGCTGCGGTTGTTTTGCAACCTGCAGCTCTCCCCGCAACGTCGGACAAGTCCCTGGTTGCTGACATTGGGGTACTTCCTGCCTCTTCCCCTATGGCGCCTTCTCCCCAGGCGAGTAAAGCTCCAACTGCTGACAAGGCTCTGCATTCTAAGCCCCCTAAGACCAAGACGCCGAAGGTGAAGATTTTGCCACCTGCGGAGACTGATCAGGGTCGGTCCGATGACGAGGCCATCGTACTGTCTGACATCTCCCGTGGGTCGTCATCGGAGCTGATGGACATTGATGTCGACCGGGGGCGCTCTTCTCGCCCCAGGAATAAATCTCCGGCCAGTACGGGCTCTCCTCCAAAACACAGAGGCAGGGTGAAAGTTCAGCCACCCTGATCACTGGCTCCCATCTTACAGTGGAACCTGAATGGGTTCAGGACGCATGTGGCCGAACTACAACTCCTTGTACGTGAGTTCCCTTTGTGCTTATGTCTCCAAGAGACACATTTTCGGGCCACTGATGCTCCTTCTTTATGGGGCTATACCATCTATCGGAAAGATGATCTGATGGGGGAAAGGGCAAAGGGTGGTGTTGCGGTTTTTGTCCGTGACATGCACCCCTCATCTGAGCTCCCTCTCGTTACAGACTTGCAAGCAGTTGCAGTTGACCTTCTTGTGGGTCGGAGGCTCACAGTCTGTTCACTTTACTTACCTCCTCAGGATGCGATAGACTCTGAGGCTCTCTCAGACCTTATTGGCCAACTTCCCCGCCCATTTCTTCTTCTGGGGGACTTCAATGCTTATAATGTCTTATGGGGCTCTTCGACTACTTGCCCCAGGGGTCGCATTCTGGAACGCCTCATGGTGTCTGAAGAACTGTGCATCCTCAACTCTGGTGCCCCCACTCATTTCTGTACTGCTTCTGGGTCGTCGTCAGCTATTGACCTTTCCTTTTGCTCTCCAGCACTAGCGGATTCTGCTCTATGGGAGGTTGATGCTGACCTCCATTCTAGTGACCACTTCCCCCTTTGGATTCGCCTCCTGGATGAGGCTATGGCGTTTCCGGTACTGCCCCGGTGGCACCTCTGCAGGGCTGACTGGACACTTTTTAGCCACCTGGCCGTTTTGGAACACCGTGACAGCGTCCACGAATGGGTAGACCATGTTACAGCTGTGATCTCCCATGCTGCTGAATTGTCAATCCCACGGTCATCCGGTCATCCCAAGAGGCGTCCTGTCCCTTGGTGGACCCCTGAGTGCCGCTCAGCCATCCGAGTTTGCCGTGCCGCTCTGCGCCGCTTCAAGTGCCGTCCCACAGCTGACAATCTTGCAGCCTTTCGGGTGGCAAGGGCTAAAGCGCGACGCGTGATTAAAGAGAGCAAACAACGGTCATGGCAATCGTTCTTGAACTCCATCTCCCGCTCCACTAGTTCTATGAAAGTATGGGAAGCCATCAGGAGGATTTCCGGGAAACTCGGCCAGCTACCTGTCACGGCCTTGCTGCATCAGGGAAGTCTCCTCACGGCGCCGAGAGACATTGCCCAGACACTGGCCATGCATTTTGCGGAATCTACCGCCACTATTAACTGTGATCCAGATTTCTGCCGCTACCGCACTGCCATCGAGAGGAGTCACTTGGACTTCCGGTCTCCTAATTCTGAACCCTACAACTGCCCCTTCACCATGTGGGAACTGGATTCGGCGCTGTCTGTGGCTCATGATACTGCGCCTGGTCATGATCAAATCCGGTATAGCATGCTGCGGCACTTGTTACTGCCTTCCAAGGAAGTTCTCCTGAATTGTTTTAATATGATATGGTTATCCGGCACGTACCCTGACTCGTGGAGGGATGCGATTTTGATACCCCTCCTCAAACCAGGGAAGGACCGAACGCATCCCAGTAGTTATCGAAGTATCGCCTTGACGAGCTGTGTCGGGAAGACGTTGGAACGCATGGTCAATCGTCGCCTGGTTTGGCTGCTCGAGACCAGGCAGCTCCTTAGCCCCTCTCAGTGTGGCTTTCGGAGATGGCGTTCCACTATAGACAACTTGACCCTGCTTGAGGCGGCCATCCAGCAGGCCTTCCTGCGTAACCAGCATTGTCTAGGTGTATTCTTTGACATTCATAAGGCGTATGACACTACTTGGCGCCGCCATATCCTCAATCAACTCCATGAGTGGGGCTTTCGAGGCCGTCTCCCCATCTTCATTCGGTCCTTTCTTTCCCACCGCCTCTTTCGCTATAGGGTTGGTAATGTGCTATCTGATTTGTATGTGCAGGAGAATGGTGTTCCTCAGGGAAGCGTTTTAAGTGTCACCCTCTTTGCCGTCGCCATTAACAGTATCACGTCCACTATCCGGAGTCCTGCCCAATGCTCCTTGTTTGTGGACGATATTGCTGTTTTCTGTTCTTCCTCCAGTCTTGTCACTGCTAGTCGACAGTTGCAGCTTACGATACAGCGATTAGAGGCATGGACTGCGAAGACGGGTTTTACCTTTTCTGCAGACAAATGTGTGTGTGTTCATTTTAATCGTTCTCGACGTGCTTTTACCTCCCCTGAATTGCGTCTGAGGGACACCATTCTCCCTTTTAGCGACACTGTGCGGTTCCTGGGCCTCACTTTTGATTCAAAGTTGTCGTGGTTGCCTCACCTTAAAGACCTCAAGGTGCGGGCCCTGAAGGCACTGAATATTTTGAAGTGTCTGAGCCATCGGTCCTGGGGAGCAGATCGGGCGCGTCTGCTGCAGTTTTATAGGGCTTTCGTCCGATCGCGACTTGACTATGGTTGCACCGTGTATGGGTCAGCAAGGCCTTCGTATCTGAAGATTCTTGACGCAGTACACCATGAGGGTATCAGGCTGGCCACTGGTGCCTTCCGTACTAGTCCCATCCCCAGCCTGTGTGCTGAGGCAGGGGAACCGCCGCTCGCCATCCGGCGGAAACTCCTCATGGTGCGACGGGTGTGTCAATTCCTTGCCTGTCCTACCTCCCCTGCGTACCCTACCGTTGCCCGACCGCCTATGGAACGTCTCTTTTCCAGTCGTCCCAGGGCAACGAGACCGTTTGGGATTCGTGCCAAGCATTAGCTTGAGTCCCTTGGTGTGGAGCGTGGGGCCCCCCAACGACAAGGTTTTACTCGCCTGCCTCCCTGGTTGCTCCAGAGGCCCAGCGTCCTTTTAGACTTGTCGGAGTACCGGAGGAGCTGCACTCCTGCGTTTGTTTTTACCGCCTTATTTTATGATATTTTAATCCAGCATCCCGACCATGTACCAGTCTTTACGGATGGCTCTAAACAGGGGGACTCGGTTGGTTGTGCTGTTGTTTTCCCTGATCGACTCGTCAAGTTACGGCTTCCTGCGGCGTTTACTATCTTTGATGCCGAATTGTTTGCGATCATGCGGGCATTGGAGCAGATGAGATGTGTCCCCAGTCGTAAGTTCCTCATCTGTTCTGACTCCCTGAGTGCCCTTCAGACCGTGCAACACTTGTACCCAGCGGATACGGTCGTCCAGAACATCCATGATGCCCTACTCCACCTGCAGCGGCAGGGGAAGGAGGTTTCCTTCTGCTGGGTGCCGGGGCACGTGGGTATTAGGGGAAACGAGCTGGCGGATGTGGCTGCCAAAGATGCATGTTCCCTCCCTGACGTTGTTGAATGTGCCGTCCCCCTCCATGCTGTTACCTCCCTTCTGCGTTTTCGAATTATGCGTCAGTGGGAAGAGGAGTGGCTGGCACTCGGTGAAAATAAGCTGCGTCTGGTGAAGGCCACCACGCGGCCATGGCGTACTTCCTCCCAGTCATGCAGGCGGGATGAGGTTCTCCTCATTCGCCTCCGCATCGGGCACAGTCCCTTCACACATGGTTTTCTAATCCGGCGGGAGGATCCCCCAATCTGCAGTGCTTGTGGCGTCCGGATTACTGTCCGCCACAATTTACTTGATTGTCTTTTATTCTCTGACCAGAGGGCGGTGGTTTCTTTGCCACCGGATTTGCCCTCTATTTTGAAAGACGACGCATCGTCTGTGGTGAAGGTTTTACGGTTTTGTGTCCTGTCCAATTTGTTGCCACGGATTTTAGGGAGAGGGTTTTAATGCGCTGCTGGATGACTGGCTCACCCAGATTTTAGGTAAGAGGTCCGCCAGTCACGAATACCTCCTTGTTTCCCTTCGGTTTCTGTCCTCCCTTCCTTGTGTTTCCTTTCCTTTTTTAGTGCACTCCTTCTCCTCTTGTTTTGCCTCTGTACGTGAGGATTTGGAACTGCGTCAGGTCTGTGTCTTTTCGCTGTTCCCCTTGGTCGCTGTTCGTCTTAGTCCCTTCACTGCGTGTGTTCCTGTTTTTATGCGTTTGGGCGCTGATGACCTCGCTGTTTAGCGCCCGTAAACCTCAAACACACACACACAAGATTTCAAATTTACTATAATTGATGAAAAACATGATGATTGATTGTCTATAATTGTGCTTATGTAACAGGTGTTTTAAAATGTCTTAGTAACAGACTTAAGTCTGCTTTTGCTGATGCTAGTAAATTTTTTCCTTAACCAATGAGGGTAAAAATCGAGGTTTATCAGTTTTCCTCATTCCCTCTGTATGGGAAAACAGAAAGTAATTTAAATGCTCTCAGAAGAAATACAGAGATTGAAATAAATATTAGAGATGGATGGCTTCATCTGAATCATGCACAATCGTACACGAACTTTAGAATTGTTATGGCTAATCCAAATGGATCACAATCCGATTATCCAACATATAATAGAAAATCCAATAAAAAATTAATGTACAATAATGTGGGAAAACAGTTTGCTTTTGTGACAACATGGAAAGGAAGTAATATTTTATCTACAATGGAATGTCTTTTTATTTCATCAACAGTTATGTTATATTTCAGTTGAGCTGTTACTGATAGCATAAGCTGGAAAGAACACATTCTTGATAGTGAAAAATAAACAGTATGAAAAATTAAGTATTTTATACATTATCAAAGCTTGATGGATTTTTTAAAGATTACAAAGAAATTTTATGGGAAGAAGAATTAACAGTAATTTTTAGTAGGTCTTCTAGTTCTGAAGATGGAATTCTTAGATGGAAAGATTACTATGATCCTTGAGTGGAAATTAAAGGAAAAACTGTAACACTATCAGTGGAAATTCATGTACCAATTGTTAAACATGACCGAAATTATGAGATAGTACGACGAGAAAATATTCTGTATAATCCGAAAATTACGATATCTTTTTATGAACTATAAACTGTAGAAGCTGCATGATTGAGTGAAAAGAAAAATTTGGAACTATATATCACGAATTTCTATAGGTCAGCATAATCTGGTATAACATATTTCGCATTTCTTACATTTCAGACAATTCGTAAAATTAATCAGTTACTTGACTCTTTAATAGTCGATCACGTATATCTACAGAATATATATTTGAAAATTGGAAGAAAGGAAATTTTCCTACAGGAAATGTGGAATATTAATCCAGCAAATAATTTTCCCAAAGCATACGATGCGTGTCTCGATTATAAACGAGTTACAATACTCAAATCAGACACTGACATAACTCCATATAATTTCATAACGAACACTCCTATCTTTGTGGTTAACATGACTCATAGAAAGAATACTGTAAGTTCACAGAAAACGACTATGAAACTTCGTGCATCTTTTAATGAAAAAATTCCTACAGATGCTTTAGTCTATGTAATGATGTGTGGTAAGAAAAATTTAACTTACGAGTCACAGTACAGAATACTTACTAAATATTTTTAACTATAAACGAATAAAAAATTTAAAAATGTTACAGCAGTCTTTGTAGGTGTCTTGCATTTCATTTTGAAGTATTTTTAGAAAGAAAGAGAAAATGAGAAATGAAAAATTTAATTTGTCAAATAGAAAATGGATCCAGTTCTCATTTTTATGAATAGCTTTTGTACAGATTATGTTAGTATTTCTTACGTTCTCCATAATTCATTTTATTTGTTTTCTTACGTTCACCTTTTATAAAAATTATAAAATTCATTTTCTTATGTTCACATTTTGTGAGAAAAAAGTGAGTTAGACCTGCAAATTGTATTATAGGAAATTGCTTTGGTATCTTCTGGGTACATTTTGGCTCGAAAGCAATGGAACTACGTAAGTGAGCTAGTGAGCCAGGACTGAGCAAGAACCTACCAACGCAATCTACTTTTGTCGTCGCGTGGTGGTCTCTCATATACTTTTGACAACAATGTCAACATTGTTAGTTGTGCCGTAGATATGAAGAACTCGAACTTCTCGCTGGTTACAGCCTTTACTTACAGTTTTCATTGTCAGTAATGATAACCTTCTTGATGTGTTGTTATTGGTGTTTCGCCACTCTGTTACCTCTGCTTCGGCCAACCTTTGAATGCTGGCGTGTGGGGAAACTCGCGCTGGACTCCAATAGTCGCCCCAGCTCATTCTCTGCGTCGATATTCGCGGCAGCAAAGTGCGAACGGTTAGTAACAGATTGAAACCTGTTGCGGTCGGCCATCTTGCTGATGGCTGTGTTTCAGTCACACTATTTATCTGTGGAAGGATGTATAGAATTCTATAACACTTTCTAAGGTGCCTGAGATAACTCATCTGAAAGTCATCAAAATACCTCCTGATCTCTACGAATGTTGACCCGCTAAAGTACTGTTACAGCGTTATCTGATCTGATTTGATGTCACCTCGCACAGTAGTTATATTGTGCGTAAGGGACGGTTAGTCCACTTTAATGACTAATCTTCCTACTAGGTGAACTACCATTTCACGCTGTAAACATTCGACGTATACCACCTGGTAGGCAAAACATGTGCACTGAGCTTGCCTGAGCTATAGACATGATCTAAAGTATTTTTCTAGAAGAACTTGGAAATAGTGAATACTCCAAAATATTATGCGCGGGTGTAGCAGATGCTGCAAGGAAGATCTCGACGAAAGGTTAGTTTCTGGAACCAGTAAGATTACAAATAACAACTGTGCAATTAATCTCGCATTGGTTGAATAAATCCTTCAAACGATAAATAATTCGTACCTAGCAAGTAGCTATGCTGAAGGTATATGATCACAGTATAAACACTATTACTGAATAATTTATTTGACCACAGCCACATGAATTGTTGAAAAGGTCTGTTATGTGTACGTAGTCACAAATAAGTGATGGGAAGGTGCATGACTAATATAGAAAGATATACAATTATTGGTGCCCAAAATACAAAAATTTCACATAAAAGATCGTAATTAACATTACAAGAACCGTGTGAGAACCAGACAAAAATGTGGATCACAACATCTTCACGAAAATGAAACACATCATTAGCTGAATGGGAACGAATTTGTAGAAGTCTGTAACGAATCGAATACACCGCATGTAGAACAGATTCTGGTCCACGTTAATCGAATCTGCGTGTCCCATCTCACTACTCACAAACGGTCAGTACATACCTGACCATCATTCATCACTGGGAGACTCCAAGTTACGATTTTGTACGCGGTAAATATCTTCCGTAATCACCAACATAACATTTCCCTCTCTCTCTCTCTCAACTTATGTGGAGCAGCCAGAATTCCACACCTCAGCAGAGACAAAAACGGAGTAGATCTCCTCAGAATCTTTGTTCTTTCTTCAAAACAGTCCATGCTTCTCACACGAGCCGCGTTAAATTCTTATCGGTCAAGACGCCGCCCGCCCCAAGTAGCGTCGCTAAGAGAAACCACTGCATCTGAGGCAGGAGTGGCTACTCCACAGTATCGACCAGTGGGCACATATTATCACAGGAAAAAACTGATCGCGAGTTCACAGAACACCAACACACGAGAAAATGAAAATACACAGTCCTAATAGGTAACTTCCAACGTAGCCCTATGTGTCTACAGTGCTTTGGGGTACAAAGTAGAAAACGACAAACTGAGTATCTCTGAATGATAGATGACATTGTTTCACAAGCAAGAAAATCCATAAGATAACAGCAACAGGTAAAAGGGTACATCTGTCAAAGGCCGAGTCAGGAGATAATGTTGAAGCTATAGATCCTGCAGCAATGGAACCATCCAAAGATAAGTGCACATAGATAAAACTACAATAGCCATTACACCCATAAAGCTAAAATATAGTGAAACATTCCTGCAACAATTATTTATTTTCTCTGTTCCGCTTTATTTCGGCGATGACGGACACAAATCTACACATAGAGCTATTGCGTCTGAAAAAGCGGTCACAAGTGTTGAACTAATGGCAGATACATGCTGTTGTGCCTGAGTTGGTGTAAGAAGGACTGCTGTTAGCGTGACACAAGAGCTCAACTGGTCAGGTCGAACTCGCTGGGGTTGACCCGTAGTGGGCCGCCTGCTGATTCCCCGATGGCGGCTGAAAAGCAAACTTTGAGTGATACGGAGCACGGAATGCGGTAGGACTGCTAACGAACAAGGGTACAAATATCTATCGGTGTGATTCTATTACGTGGAAGTACCCCTGGTACATTTCGTTATATACAAGATCCAAACTAAGATGTCATAACTCAAGATTCTCTAAGTCCAAAATGCGTTCCACCACGGTCGAGGCTAGCTAAATAAACTAAGTCCTAATCACAATGTCGTGGAGACGGCGTTATATGCTCGTAATTCGTCCCGCTCTTTCTAGTAGCACAAGAGAGTCCTAGTTATATTTCATTTGCACTCAGTACTACTATTGGAAGGTACGATGAAACTGCCCCGTGTCCTGTGCGTGGTTGATCACGCGATTAACGTGTGATGCCCTCCATGTTTGGTACACCTGCTACTTTCTCGCCTTACATCTTTGGATCCTGCAACCGAGAGGCTATTCACTTGCCGCTGTTGAGCGTCCCAGGCTCGTTGTCGAGTTCGAATATTAGCTCGCCCCTTCTGGAGTCATCCCAAGCGCGGGCCGTCTCTTGGTCGAGAACTTCTTGTGGCTGAGTTAATGGATTGGTTGGAATTTTCCTAACATTTGCGACACTTCCCTCCCCCTAGGGAAAGTTTTATATGGAGGGATCTCCGATGTTATAAAATTTTGGTTGCCTAAATGAGCGTGACAGTGGACTGCACCATCGCTTTATTTCCAACACATAATTACATATTACAGGTGCCCTAGTGCAGTTCCATCATAAAACCGTCTGCATACTATAACCTCTTCCGCTTTGTTCCATTAACGTCAACAATATAGAACTATAGTTTTCAGTAGTATGTGCCGTATAAGATACCTGTACAGTATACAGCAGCGGTCAAAAGTATTTTCACAAACAAATTAGTCGCATTAATTAAAAGCAAATTTGGAACATGAAAATCAGTCATTTATTTCATTGATGGACATTCAGTGTTATAAAGGCTAACGACCAATTAGCCCTTGTTCGCAACATAATAAGGTGTAATTTTTTTAATGAGAACAATGGTGGAGCCAAAAGTATTACGACTTTGTTAAAAAAGCCTATTTTATCCTACAATTATCGTCTACCGTAATGACAAAGTCAATATTTCGTTGGATATCCCTTGGCTTTCATGACAGCCTCACACCGCGCCGGCACTGAGTCGATCAACTTTTGGAACTGATCAATCGGAATATCGATATATAGTATCGAAGGAAATTGACGATCCGAAATGTGAAATAATTTGGGTGAAGGTCACCGTTAAAGCAGGCTCAAACATGGTAATTGGATGTCTCTATCGGCCCCCTGGCTCAGCAGCTGTTGTAGCAGAACACCTGAAGGAAATTTTGGAAAATATTTCGAGTAGATTTCCCGACCATGTTATAGTTTTGGATGGAGATTTTAATTTACCAGATATAGACTGAGAGACTCAAACGTTTATAACGGGTGGCAGGGACAAAGAATGTAGTGACATTTTTTTAAGTGCATTATCTGAAAACTATCTTGAGCAGTTAAATAGAGAACCGACTCATAAAGCGGTTACAGCATCGGTGATTTCTGCCGTAAATAGAAATATTAAAAAAGGTGGGAAGATTTTTCTGTTTAGCAAAAGTGACAAAAAGTATATTTCAGAGCACTTGACGGCTCAACCCAAAAGTTTTATCTCAAGTACTGATAGTGCTGAGGATCAGTGGACAAAGTTCAAAACCATCGTACAATATGCGTTAGATGAGTATGTGCCAAGCAAGATCATATGAGATGGAAAAGAGTCACCATGGTACAACAACCGAGTTAGAAAAAAATTGCTACGGAAGCAAAGGGAGCATCACAGCAAACATAAACATTGCCAAAGCCTAGCAGACAAACAAAAATTACACGAAGCGAAATGTAGTGTGAGGAGGAATATGCGACAGGCGTTCAGCGAATTCGAAAGTAAGGTTCTATGTACTGGCAGAAAATCCTAAGAAATTTTGGTATTATGTCAAAGCGGTAGGTGGATCAAATCAAAATGTCCACACGTTCTGTGGTCAAAATGGTACTGATATAGAGGATGGCAGACTAAAGGCCGAAATACTAAATGTCTTTTTCAAAAGCTGTTTCACAGAGGAAGACTGTACTACAGTTCAGTAGTAAGTGGGTATGTTGAGCGCACTTGCAGATAATTTAATATGTCTTTTACTTTCTTATAAACAGGTGAACTGAGCACACAAGCCACTATTAACATTTTTTTATAAACAGCTGCAAGCTAACACACCCACAAAAATAAAAATTTTCGGTCATAGAAAAGCTACACAATGAACTCCAGATCATGAAATTCGTTGACATTATTTTTAGTCTTTTTCATTCCTTTATATTTTAGTTTAATATCAGCATCTTTAAAAAACTGAAGTCCCAGTTAGTCATTTTTTATTAAACCTTTATGGCTAAATAATTTTAAATTTACTATCAAGCTCGAGAGAAATTTTTTCTCCATATCTTGTTTATAAACATTCACAATCAGGAATGTAATACCTCTCATTTACCTCAAGCTCAATAATCTTTCTAAACAGGTTAGAATTGCTTGCATTATTGAGCTTCTTCAGTAGAGTGTCCATTTATATAGAACAAAATTTTAATAATCTTTTAAATTGTTAATCTTTATAAATGTGACTGATGTTTGGGATGAATTTCAGTTTCACATCTTTATCGAAACAAGAGCGAAACAAGTTGAATGCAATAGTTCTAAAGAATATTTTAAACCATCATTAACTATCGAACACTTGAGAAGTGAGGATCATACTGAACGTGTTAGCGTATTAAAAAGAATTTACGGAGAAGAATACAAAAAGTACTTTGATAGCTATGAGGAAACTGATATAGAAATATGGGAGGAAATTGAAAACTCCAATTCTCTCTCTTCTATGACCACAAAGCAAATAGTGAAATTTGCCAATTAATAATTTACCTACAAAATTACAAAATTCCATTAAAGCCTATTCGTTATTTTTAAAAGTTTATCACTGTATAACAAAAAACTTAGACAACATAGAATACAACAAAATGCAAGAAACTAATTTAATCTATTTGTATAAGGAATGTGGTATGAATTTTTTTGTTTGCATTAGAGGAAATAGATGAATTAATTAATTTTTAATATGCATGAGGCACTGTATCATAATTTTCTAGAACAGCTATTTTATCATACTGAAATGAATGTTCATTCTTAACCTGTTTGTTAACCAGACTTTTAGTATCAATAAATCTGGTTATCTGTTTGTAATCTAACTGTATGTTTTGTTTCACTTCACTTTCTATTAGCATTATCATAGATCCACCATTCAACTTTTGAATATTTCTGTAATTTAGATTGAATCGTTTCATCTTGATTTCTGTTTTTCCGTCATTTTTCTCTTAATAGTAACTTTTGCGGCCTGTCGAAACTCAATCTGTAATCAGTTATTTCCTAATCCGTTAGTCCATTCACCTAACATACAACCTGTTTCGACAGCATTTTTACCATTATCAATATATACGAAAGAATTAATGTCAAAATATGCAACAGATTCTCCTAGTTTATTTAACATATCATACAATCTAAGCCTTGCAATTGATGTAGTGAATGCTGCTATGAAAATATTTGTAGCTGCGTTAATTTCCATTTAGTAATCCTTGAAATTGTAACTCATCTGAACCATCTGCACTGTAATAAAATAAACATCTAAATTATCTAATCTGTCATCCAACAGTATGTCATAAAAACGCTGTCAATTGGTTACATATTCTGTTTAACTCATATTTTCCTTTATTCTATCACGATCTAAGTCAATGTCCAATTTCTCTTTGACTGCTTTGATACATTCTTTATCACTTTCAGAACTATGTGCACTAGCTTCTAATTTTATCTTCAGAAAATCTTTCACATAATTTTTCAACAGCACATTGCTTTTAATTTTAAAATCCCAAACTTCATAGTCTTCGATAACTTTATGTCCTTTTTCTACAGCTTTCTTTACTTCATCTGTCACCCAAGTTCCAACAAAACATCGTTCTTCATCACTTTGATTCCATTTACTTATTTGTTCTCCTGCACGTTTGACACACAAAGGAAACAATAGTTTTTCATTTTTATCGATTTGCTTGCGTACAGACAAAACAGAGTGATACAATCCTCTAGGAGCCAATACTTTACGTTTTATTAAACTATAACAGTTTATAAAATAATATCTTGGTCTTCATATTTTTCTTTCATGTCGCTCGGGATAAAATCATAATATTGTAGACGATTAATCACAGAAATAGAGTCGCTAATAAACAGTAAATGAACAATTCTGACTTCTGTCCCAGCGAGTAACGTGGCTACGGTCTACGTGTAGACTTCTCCTTCGGGTCATGTATCTTTTTTCCGGTGCACCACTGCCAATTTACTGTATCCATCGCACCCTCACATTAACGATTTAACACAGAGATTGCTTCACAATTCAACACTAGAGCATCGAAGGCGACTTCTTCCTGAGCGAATAACGTGGCCATGCTCAACCTTCGCTTCTCCTTCTGGGAGTCATGTACTTCTTCTGGTACTCCACTGCTAGTTTACTGTATCCCTCGCACCATCACATTGACGGTTTATCATAGAAATAGCGTCGCTATTCAATTCTAAAGGATCGACGCCGACTTCTCCCTGGGCGAGTGACGTGGCTATGGTCTACGTATGGTTCTTCTCCTCGGAGTTATGTACCTATTTTCCGGTGCACAACAGACAGTTTACTGTAGCCCTCGAACCCTTACACTGACGATTTAACACAGAAATTTCGTATCTTTTCAATAGTAACGGATCGATGTAGACTTCGCCCTGAGCATGGCTACAGTCCACGTATGGATTACATCCTGGGAGCCATGTACCTTTTTTCCGGTGCACCACTGCCAGTTTACTGTATCCCTGGCACCCTCACATTCTCGATTAAACACAGAATTGCGTCGCTCTTCAATACTAAAGGATCGATGCCGACTTCTCACCGAGCGATAACGCGGCTACGGTCTAAGTAGGGAACATCCCTTGGGAGTCATGTACCGTTTTCCCGGTGCACCACTGCCAGTTTACTGTATCCTTCGCACCTACACATTGATGATTTATCACAGAAATTGCGTAGCTGTTCAATAGTGAAGAAATGTAGCCGACATATCCCAAGCGAGAAACGCGGCTATGGTCATCGTATGGATCTTCTCCTGGGAGTCATGAAGCTGCTTTCCGGTGTACCACTGCCAGTTTACTGTATCCCTCGCACCCCCCCCCCCCCCCCCCCCAGTTGACGATTTAATGCAGAAATGGTGTCGCTATTCAGTACTAGTAACGCGACTGAGGTCTTTCTGTGGATTATATAGTACCTTCTCTCCGGTACAGAACTCTCAGTTTACTGTATCCCCTGCAACCTCACATGGACGATTTAACACGGAAATTGCGTCGCTATTCAATAGTGAAGGATAGATGGCGATTTCCCTTCGAGCGAGTAACGTGGCCACGGTTTACATATGGCTCTTCTTCTGGGAGTCCGGTAGTTCTTTTCCCGAGCACCACTGCCAGTTAACTGCATCCCTCGTAGCCTCACACTGACGATTTAACACAATAATTGCGTTACTATTCAATACATAAGGATCGATTCCGACTTCTCCGCGAACGAATTACATGGCTGTAGTCATTGTATGGATGTTCGATGTAAGTCATGTACCCTTTTTCCCATGCACCACTGCCAGTTTACGTTATCCCTCGCACCATTACATTGATGATTTATCACAGAAATGGCGTTGTTATTAAATACTTGCGGATCAATTCAAACATCTGCCTCAGCGAGTAATGCGGCTACGGTCTACGTATGGTTCTTCTCTTCTCGGTCATGTACCTTTTCTCCGGTTCACCACTGCCAATTTGCTGTATCCCTCGCATCCTCACATTTACGATTTACCATAGAAATTGCGTAGCTATTCAACACTAGAGAATCGATGCAAAATTATTACCGAGCGATTACCGCAGCTACGGTCAACATATGGATCCACAGCTGGGGGTCATGGAAGGTTTTTCCGGTGCACCGCTCCTAGTTTACTGTATCACTCGTAAACTCACATTGACGATACAACACAGATATTGCGTCGCTATTCAATCCTAAAGGATCGATGCTGACTTCTCCCCGAGCGATTGCCGTGGCTACCGTCAGTGTATGAATCTACCTTGAGAGTCATGTTGTTGTGGACTGGCAAGACAGCCAATCCACAGCGACGGGTAACCGAAAGGCACGCGCTTAAACTCACGCAGGCCGGCGTGAGGTCTGGAACTGGCTACGTAATGAATGCTATAAAGAAGAGTACGTAGCTGCTGGAATACTTAACTTCAATCCACAATTGGTGAACATTGGTCTTGTTGATACAGTATATGCGTCATTAGATACATAGCAAAGGATAATTGGCGCCTTGCTAGGTCGTAGCAATTGACTTAGCTGAAGGCTATGCTAACTATCGTCTCGGCAAATGAGAGCGTAATTCTCAGTGAACCTTTCCTAGCAACGTCGGCTGTACAACTGGGGCGAGTGCCAGGACGTCTCTCTAGACCTGCCGTGTGGCGGCGCTCGGTCTGCTATCACTGCGGGTCCGACGTATACTAGCGGACCGCGGCCGATTTAAAAGGCTACCACGTAGCAAGTGTGGTGTCTGGCGGTGACACCACACATGTAGCATTTTTCCGGTGCTGCGCTGCCTGTTTACTGTATCCCTCACATTCTGACATTGACGATATAACACAGAAATTATGTCGCTATACAATACGAAAGGATGGATGCCAACTTATCCCTGAGCGAGAACGGCGCCAACGGTCTATGTATGGATCTTCTCTGGGGGTCATGTACTTTTCTTCTAGTGTACCACTCCCAGTGAACTATTTACCTTGCACCCTCACACTGACGATTTAACACAGAAATGGCATCGCTATTGAATACTAAATGATCGATGCCGACTCCTCACCGAAAGAGTAACGCGGATACCGTCTAAGTATGGAACATCACTTGGGAGTCATGTATCGTTCTTCCAGTGCACCAATGCCAGTTTACTGTATGCCTCGTAACTACACATTGACGATTTAGCACAATAATTATGTCGCTATACAACACTAACGGATCGATGTTGCGTTCTACCCGTGAATGTAATGCGGCTGTGTTCAAGTACTGATCTTCTCCTTCCAGTCACGTAGCAGTTGTACTGTTCACCACCACCAATTTACTGTATCTTTTGCAACCTCACACCTCACATTGACGATTTAACACAGAAATTGCGTTGCAATCGAGTACTAAATGATAGATGCCGACTTCTCCCCGTGAGAGCAAAGCAGCTACCGTCAATGTATGGATCTTCTCCTGCGAGTCATTTAGGCTTCCGGTACAGGATTGTCAGGACACTGTATCCCTTGAAATCTCACATTGAAGATTTAACACAGAAATTGTGTCGATGTTCATTACTAAAGGATCGATGCCAACTTCTCCGGAGTGAGTACCACAGAAACGGTCAATGTGTGGATCATCTACTGGGAGTCATGTAACTTTTTTGTGGTGAATCACTACAAGTTTACTGTATCCCTCGCACTCCCACATTGACGATTTAACTCAGAAATTGCGTGGCTATTCAATTCTAAAGGATTGATGATGACTTCTCCAATAGCGCTAAATGGTTCAAAATGGCTCTGAGCACTACGGGACTTAATTTCTTTGGTCATCGGTCCCCTAGAACTTAGAACTACTTAAACCTAACTAACCTAAGGACATCACACACATCCATGCCCGAGGCAGGATTCGAACCTGCGACCATAACGGTCATGGGGTTCCAGGCTGTAGCGCCTGGAACCGCACAGCCACACCGGCCGGCAATAGCGCTAAATTCGATAATGGTCAATGTATTGATCTTATTCTGACAGTCGTGTGGATCTTTTCTGGTGCTTCACTTCAAGTTCACTTTATCCCTCGCACCCTTGCATAGACGATGTAACATAGATATCGCGTAGCTGTTCAATACTATAAGATCGATACCAACATTTCCCCGAGCGAGTAAAGCAGCTACGAACAATGTATCGTTATTCTCCTGGGAGTCATGTAGGTATTTTCCGGTGTACCACTGCCAGTTTACTGTATGAATCGCACCCTCACATTGACGATTTAGCTCAAAAATTGCAACGCTATTAAATACTAAAGGATCAATGCCAACTACTCCACGAGCGAGTATCGCTGCTACAGTCCATGAATGGATCTTCCATGAGAGTTATGAACCTGTTTTCAGATGCAGAACCGGCAGTTTACTGTATCCCTCGCAATCTCACATTAACGATTTACCAAAGAAATTGCTTCGCTGTTCAGTACTAAAAGATCGATGGCGACTTACCACCGAGCGAGAACTGTTGCAACGGTCAATGTATGTATTTTCCTCTGGGGGGTCATATACCTTTTTTCTGGTGCACCATTCCCAGTTATCAGTAGCCCTAGCCCAATCACATTGATGATTTAACACAGAAATTGCGTAGCTATTCAATAGTAAAGGATCGATAGCGACATCTCCCCAAGCGCCCCAAGCGAGTAACGCTTCTACGATCAACGTGTGGATCTTCATTGTGAGACATGTAGCGTTCTTCCGGTGCACACTTCCAGTTTTCTGTATCCCCCCTGCGGGTCCGGGGGTTAGAATAGGCCTGAGGTATTCCTGCCTGTCGTAAGAGGCGACTCAAAGGAGTCTCAAACGTTTCCGCCTTCTGTGATGGTCCCCTGTCGGGATTGACCTCCATACCTCAAAATTTTTCCGAAGAGCGAGCCGATTGGGGAAGGGCGCCTTACTTGGTGGATTGTGTCCATCTTGCGTTGAGAACTTTTGCAATCTTATTCGTCGTTGCATTGCAGTCCTGCCCGCTCTCCATCGCTTGGGCATGGATACGCTCCTGCGTGCACTTTCTGCCAAGCACTGTGCAGGGCCATTTTCTGCACTGATGGCGACCATGGACCACATGTCACCTAACATCCAGCACGGTAGCCAGTCCGTTGTGGTGGGGCCGCCATGTACCCTCTTGGTTGTAGCCCCCTGACAACACAGGGATCGCTCTACTGATGCCTGCGCCGTTAACTCCCCATGTATGACAAGGAGTAGATGCCCATCTCCCTGCGGCATCGGGACTCCCGGCACTGGCCATCCTGCCAGGTGGCCTTTGCTGTGGCTGGGTGGCGCCCGTGGGGAGGGCCCTTGGTCGGTGTAGGTGGCATCAGGGCGGATGACCCGCAATGAAGCGTGGTACATCATCTCTCGCTGGCGGCCAGCCGTCAGCAGTCTCTAAGCGTTCCAAAGCTCACTTTAAGGCTACTGTCTATGACCCCAAATCGTTCCCCTCCCTGGCCACACCATGGGAGGAATGAAAGGCTATGAATGAGAGTGAAAGATATTCGCCCCAGTATCTCGTCTGTACCAGAGCTGACGGGGAATCGTTTGTGTCTGTGAGGCCTCAGTTCTTTGTCGAACATTTAGAGGACAAGTTCGGGGAGGTGAGGGCTTGTCCAAGATGCGGTCTGGATCGGTGTTGATAAAAACGGCATCCTCTGCCCAGTCACAAGCCTTGCTAGCTTGTACGAAGTTGGGGGATGTATCTGTTACTATCACCCCACATAACAGCTTAAATATGGTCCAGGGAATTATTTTTCACCGCGATCTCCTTTTACAGTCCGATGACGAGCTGCGCGCCAACTTGGAGCGCCGAGGTGTCCATTTCGTCCGGCGCGTCCACCGGGGTCGGAGGGATAGTCAAGTTGCCACCGGTGAATTAATCTTGGCCTTTGAGGGTGACACGTTACCTGAGAAGGTCAAAGTGATGGTGTGCCATAGTAATGTCAAGCCGTATATCCCTCCCCCGATGCGGTGCTTCAAGTGTTGGAAGTTCGACCACATGTCTTCACGCTCTGCTTCCGACCTCGTCTGTCGCGATTCCGGTCGACCATCCCATCCTGATCATCCCTGTGCGCCGCCTCCAATCTGTGTGAACTGTGGTGCGCACCATCCGCCTTGCTCGCCAGACTGTCCGATTCTGCAGAAGGAGCGGAAGATCATGGAAATCAAGACTCTCGACCGCCTGACGTACACTGAGGCGAAGAGGAAATATGATCGGCTTCATCCAGTGCGCATGACAGCTTCTTATGCCGCAACCGTCACTCCTGATACAATTCCATCCGCTCCAGTCAGCTCTCAGAGTCGAAGTCCCACACCTGCCCCCTTGATGGTGGGGGGCACTAACCCTCCTGTTGCTCCTGCTCCATCTCCTTCAGGAGCAACACCCCCCCCCAACCATCGGGGACATCAGTACCCCTTCCCAGCCGGAGAAGCGTAAGACTTCTTCGGCTACTCTCGTAAGGAAGGGGTCCCTTGGGGACCTAGCTTTGCACGTTCCGACCGGTTCCAAAGCCAACAGCCGCAAGTGGCTCAAACAACCGCCAGCCCCTGGTCGTCGGAACACACGGTCGTCGTCTGTCCCTGACACTGACCCAGTGACGCCCTCCCAGCCTGAACCACCCAAGGCGCAGCGCGAGAAGCAGAAGAAGAAGAAACTCCCCAAGGCTACCGACATTGCGGTGGTACCCATTCCACCGCTTCCTACAAGCTCTGCGTCTGAGGATGAGGTGGAGATCCTGGCGTCCGCTGAGGACATGGATCTCGCCAGTCCCTCGGACGCATAGGCTGGCTGTCGTACAGGTGGTGACTCAGTAGCAGCAGGGGCCCCGGAGGCGTAATCTGCCTCCCCAGTTCCTTCACGCCTTTCCCATCCATGGCCAATAACATCCTCCAGTGGAACTGCAGCGGTTTCCTCAACCATCTAGCTGAGCTCCGCCAACTTATCAGCCTTCATCCTTTCCTTTGCATTGCTCTGCAGGAAACTTGGTTTCCAGCAACGCGAACCCCCGCCCTCCATGGCTATCGGGGTTATTTTAAGAACCGGGCGGCTTATGAAAGGATGTATGGTGGCGTCTGCATATATGTCCTTAACTCTCTTCACAGCGAGTTTGTACCTCTACAAGCAGCTTTAGAGGCTGTCGCTGTTCGGGTGTGGACGCCACAGGCTATTACCGTCTGCAGTATTTACCTTCCACCGGATGGTGCTGTCGCGCAGCATGTCCTGGCTGCTCTGATAGCCCAACTGCCGCCACCTTTCCTGTTGCTGGGCGACTTCAATGCCCACAACCCTCTATGGGGTGGGACTGTCTCCGATGACCGCGGTCGGGCCGTGGAGCATGTGTTGGCTCAGCTCGACCTTTGCCTGTTGAACACCGGTGCTCCCACGCATTTCAGTGTGGCCCATGGCTCGTTCTCGGCCATCGATCTGTCTCTTTGCAGCCCTGGACTTGTCCCATCCCTCCACTAGAGAGTGCATCCTGACCTGTGTGGTAGTGACCATTTTCCCATATATTTGTCACTGCCCCAGAGTCATTCTTCTGGGCGCCTGCCCCGCTGGGCTCTCCACAGGGCTGACTGGCCGGCTTTTACTTCCGCTGCAACCATTGAGTCTCCCCAAAGGGTGACATTGACGAGGTGGTCCATGTTTTAACCACGTCCATCATTTCAGCGGCCGAGGCTGCCATACCCCGTTCTTCTGGCCTCCCTCGGAGGAAGGCTGTACCCTGGTGGTCGCCGGAGGTTGCTACGGCTATTCGCGACCGTCGGCGGGCTCTCCAGCGTCATAGGTGGCACCCGTCTCTGGAGACCCTCATCACCTTTAAGAGGCTCCGTGCCTTCGCCCGTCGTCTTATTGCACGGCGTAAGCAGGAGTGCTGGGAGAGGTATGTCTCATCCTTGGTCTCCCATGTCTCCCCCTCGCTCGTGTGGTCCCGGATCCGGCGGATTTACGGATCGCAGACCCCTATGGGTGTCCCTGGGCTCTCCTTGGACGGCGCTGTCTGCACGGACGCTGCCGCCATTGCTGAACAGCTTGCCGCGCTCTTTGCTCAGAGCTCTGCGACTGCATCCTATCCCCCCGCATTTTGCTCTCTAAAGGAGCGAGCTGAGCAGACGCCATTCTCATTCCACACGCGTCGTTCTGAAAAATACAATGCTCCTTTCAGCGAGAGGAATTCCTCACTGCCCTCGCCGATTGCCCTGATTCAGCACCAGGACCAGACTGCATCCACTCGCAGATGCTGAAGCATCTCTCCAGGGTCAGCCAGAGACACATCCTCACCATCCTTAACCGCATCTGGAACGAGGGCGTGTTCCCATTGCAATGGCGAGAGGGTCTTATTGTCCACATTTTGAAGCCCGGTGCGGACCCACTGGCGGTGGACAGCTATCGTCCCATTACCCTCACCAACGTTTTGAGCAAATTGCTCAAACGTATGGTGGGGCAGCGTTTGTGTTGGGTCCTTGAGTCGCGCGGTCTCCACGCTCCATCCCAGGGTGGCTTCCGCCGGGGCCGGTCCTTAGCGGACATTTGGGTGCTGCTGGCATCTGCTGTCCGTACGGCCTTTGCCCGACGTCAGCATCTCGTTGCTGTATTTTTCGATCTGCGGAAGGCGTATGACACCACATGGAGGCATCACATCCTCGCCACGTTGCATGAGTGGGGTCTTCGTGGTTGGCTCCTGGTTTTTCTTCAAAGCATTTTATTGCGCCGCTCTTTCTGGGTGCAAGTCAGTGCCACCTCTAGTTCATCTTATATACAGGAAAATGGGGTCACGCAGGGCTCGGTGTTGAGTGTCTCCTTATTTCTAGTGGCCATTAATGGTCTGGCTGCAGCAGTGGGGTCGTCGGTGTCTCCTTCTTTGTATGCCGACGACTTCTGCATCTCATTTAGCTCCACGGCTATGGGAGTCGCCGAACGCAGGCTGCAAGTCGCCGTTCGCAAGGCAGCATCATGGGCTCTGACTCATGGTTTTCAGTTCTCTGCTGCCAAGACTCGAGTTATGCACTTCTGCAGGCGTCGGACGGTCCACCCTCATCCTGAACTTTACCTCGACGGCCACCTGCTTGAAGTGGTGGACACTTGCCGCTTCTTGGGACTCGTGTTTGATGCCCGACTCACATGGGTTTCTCATGCTACTCAGCTGAAGCAAAAATGCTGGCGGCACCTCAACGCCCTCCGTTGCCTTAGCCACACGTCTTGGGGTGCAGATCGCTGCACACTGCTGCGATTGTACAGAGCCCTTGTGCAGTCCCGGCTTTATTATTGGAGCCTGGCCTATGGGTCTGCGTCACCCTCAGTGCTGAAGTTGTTGGGCCCCATGCACCACTGTGGGGTTCGGCTTGCAACTGGCGCTTATCGTACCAGCCCCATGGTTAGACTACTGGTGGAGGCCGGGGTTGCCCCGCTGCGGATTCACCGCCATCGACTGCTCGCCGACTATGCTGTCCGCGTGCATTGCTCGCCAGGCCATCCCAATCATCGCCTGCTTTTCCCTCCCATGGTCCTCCATCTGCCCGAACATCGACCTAGGTCTGGGCTTTCCATAGCTGTCCGCATCCGGTCCCTGCTGTCGGAACTGGGGTCATTCCCTCTTCTGCCTCCCTTCCGGGTCTGTGCACCTACGCCTCCCTGGTGTTTGTCCCGGCCGTCTGTCCGTCTGGACTTGGCACAGGAACCCAAGGACTCAGTTCCGCCTGTGGCCCTCCATCGCCGTTTTCTTGCGCTCCTCGCCTCATTTTCGGACTGTGAGACTGTCTACACTGATGGTTCCCTGGTTGATGGTCGCACTGCCTATGCTTTTGCTCACGATGCCCATGTTGAGCAGCGCTCCTTGCCTGCTGGCTGCAGTATTTTTACTGCAGAGCTGGTGGCCATCTTGCGTGCTCTTGAGCATATGCGTTTCTGCTCAGGTAGGTCCATCGTCATCTGCAGTGACTCCCTGAGCAGCCTTCAGGCCATCGACCGCTACTATCCCTCTTCTCCTCTGATGTCCTCTATTCAGGAGTCTGTTTCCGCCATTGCCCATTGTGGTCGTTCAGTGGTCTTGGTTTGGACGCCAGGTCGTGTTGGCATCCCGGGGAACGAACGTGTTGACAGGTTGGCCAAAGGGGCGCTCGACGCCCCAGCTTTGGAGATCAGCCTCACGGCTCCCGATCAGCAGCTGGTGTAGCGCCGTAAGGTGCTTGGGATGTGGTCTGCTGAGTGGCGAGGCATGACAGTGCCTAATAAACTGCGGGCTATCAAGGAGACGACCGATGTGTGGCGCTCCTCCCTGCGGTCTTCTCGCAGGGACTCTGTTATCGTGTCTCGGCTCCGCATCGGCCATACATACCTGACGCACGGCCATCTTTTGCGTCAGGAGGATCCCCCCCTGTGTCGGTGTGGGTCCCGGCTGACGGTCGCCCACATTTTATTGGAGTGTCCCCGACTGCGCACCCTTCGGCAGTCTTTTAATCTCCTGGGCACCTTGCCTTTGATTTTATGCGACGATGCCTCCATGGCTGACAATGTTTTACATTTTATCCGTGCTAGTCCTTGTCATGGATCCATTTAGCGGGGTCCTGCACCTTTCCGTTTCTGTGTCTTTTGTCCTCGCGTCCCTCCATATTTGTTGCTGTTTTGGTGTGTCGTCGGATGGTTGACTCTTTCCCTTTTTTTTGTTCTGGTGGTCAGTCAACCAGTCTCCGGCCATCTTCTTTTCTTCTATTTCTCTCTGTCTGGTGTTCGTCTGTACTCTTCTTTTCTGTAGTGTTCGTTGCCTAATTTGTGTTCTTTAGCACCTTGGGGGGAGTCTTTTTCCCCTTGGGGTTTTATCTGCTCTGCGACTTTGCCTCGCCTGTTTTTGGAATGGGGGACTGATGACCTTAGCTGTTTAGTCTTTCTTAAACATCCCAACAACCACCACCACCACCTTTTCTGTATCCCTCGAACCCTCATATTGGCGACTTAACACAGATATTGGGACGCTATTCAACATTAAAGGATCGTTGTCGAATTCAACCCGACAAAGTAACGCGGCTATGGTCAAGTATATACCTTCTCCTGCGAGTCACGTAGCAATTTTCACGTTGACCACTGACAGTATACTCTATCCCTCGCAACATCACATCAAGGATCTAACACAGAAATAGCGTCGCCATTCAATACTAATGGAACGATGCCGTCTTCTCATCGAGCAAGTAGCACGGGTAAGGTCTACGTATAGATCTTCTCCTGGAAATCATGTACCTTTTTTTCCAGTGGACAACTGAAAGTTCGATATATCCCTCGAACCCATCCATTGACGATTTCCCACAGAAAATGCGTCGCTATGCAATACTAAAGGATCAATGCCGGCATCTCTATGAGCGAGATACCTTTCAATTAAGTCATGTAGCGTTTTTCTTGTTTACAACTGCCAGTTTACTGTATCCCTCGCACCATCATATTGAGGATTTATCACAGAAATAGCGTCGCCATTCAATACTAATGGAACGATGCTGACTTCTCATCGAGCAAGTAACGCGGGTACGGTCTACGTATAGATCTTCTCCTGGGAGTCACGTACCTTTTTTTCCGGTGGACAACTGAAAGTTTGATATATCCCTCGTACCCTCACATTGACGATTTCACACAGAAATTACGTCGCTATGCAATACTAAAGGATCTATGCCGACTTCTCACTTGGCTACAGTCTACATATGGATCTTACCCTGTGCGTCATGAACCTTTTTCCCGGTGCACCACTACCAGTTCACTGTATGCCTCGCACTCTCACATGGACGATCTATCACAGAAATTTCGTAGCTATTCAGTAGTAAAGATCGTTGCCGACTCCTCCCCGAGCGAGTAACGCAGCTACAGTCAAGTTGTGATTCTTCTATTGGGAGTCATGTACGTATTTTCCGGTGCACCACTGCCAGTTTACTGTATACCTCATACCCTCACATTGACATTTTAACACAGAATTTGTGTCGCTATTGTATACTAAAGGATCGATGCCGACTTCTCACCGAGCAAGTAACGCGGCTACTGTCTACGTATGGATTTTCTCCTGGGAGTCATGTACCTTTTTTCCTGTGCACAACTGCCCGTTTACTGTATCCCTCCAACTCTCACATTGACGTTTAAACACAGAAATTGCCTCGCTATTCAATAGTAAACGATCGATGCTGACTTCTCCTCAAGCGAGTAACGTGACTACGGTCTACGTATGGATTTTCGCTTTGGGTTCTTGTACCTTTTTACCGGTGCAGCACTGCCAGTTTCCTGTATGCCTCCCAGCCTTACAATGATGTTTTAACACACAAATTGCGCCACTATTCAGTGTTAAAAGATCGATGCCGACTCATCCCCGAGCGAGTAACGCGGCTACTGGCAAAGTATGGGTCTTCAACTGGGAGTCTTTTAGTTTTTTTCCTGTGAACCACTGCCTGCTTACTGTACTCCTCGCACCCTCACATTGACGATTTAACACTAATATTGCGTCGCTATTCAATACTGAAGATCGATGCCGAGCGAGTAACACAGCTACAGTTAACTTATGATTGTTCTACTGGGAGTCATCTACCTATTTTTCGGTGCACAATTGCCAGTTTACTTTATTTCTCATACCTTCTTATTGACCATTTAACACAGAAATTGCGTCGCTATTCAATACTAAAAGATCGATGCCGACTTCTCTCCAGTATGTTCTTTCATGTCCCATTAGCAGTTCTCCACACTTTACAGTTATTTGATTTTCATTTTCTTTTTTTTTTTTTTTTTTTTTTTCAAGCTATCGAATATATGTCGTTCATCTCAAAGGTTGCAATAAGGTTTAGCCTTGGACTGATGTCTTAATCCTTAATTTTTAGTGTTTCAGTTGATTTATCTCGTGTTTCTCCTTTTATTAGTATTGTGTGTACACTGAAAGCTGTTACATTTTTTATCTTTGTTCTGAATGATATTAATCGTATTAACACGGAATCCTACGGGAACTTTCTAGAAGCTCTGCAGAGGTCACAATTGTCTTATGAAGGAATTTCACTGATATTTCACTTGCAGCTAGCAGAGGACACAAACTAGGATTGTATGGTTGCTAAGTGTTAGAACATTTAGATATCCTTACACCTCACTTCTTATGTAGAACGTGATCTCATCATCGCCTAATAGAACCTAATAAAATCTGGAAAGCTATGTAAAACTAATTTACACGCAGTTTGTGGTGCTAACAGTCTTTATACGGGTGAGAACAGAGTTGAAGCAGCTTACAAATTACACATGGTATAAAATATTTTTAAAGGTTACACGTATTTTAAAACTTCTGAAATGTATGGCTACTAATACAAGCAGTAGACGAGGACAATAAAGAAATTCTTAGTGTGAACCAAGATGCTGCAAGCTTCCATAGTGATGCACGACGATGAAGTTATTAGCTGATAAAGAATTCACTGAGAAATTATTCCTGCATTTTTTCCGATTTCTTTGTCGATTTAGGCGTACTGATAGATCTGAAACTAACATGATATCGATTTCACAGTCATAAGTGTACGCCGCCTGGTACAATTTTGGACAGGGCATAATTTAAATATCACCAATAATAGACTTAAGCACCATGAAAGAATGTCGTACTTGTGGAAGAGACTAGAAAACACCAGAAGATTTCAGTGTGATTCTGTAATGTAGAGACAGAGATTTTAGAACCAGATTTTAAGTAATAAGGCATTTCCAGGAGCTGGTGTGGAACCTAATCACAATTTATTGGCTATGAATTATAGATTAAATCTAAAGAAATTCCAAAAAGGTAGGAAATTAAGGAGTGTACGTTGAATGAACCTGAGGTCATCGCGAGTTTCAGAGGGAGCATAGAGCAACTATTGCCTAGAACAGGGGAAAGGATTACAGTAGAAGACGAATAGATAGCTTTAAGAGGTGAAATGGCGAAGGCAGCAGAGAATCAAATACGTAAAAGGATAAAGCCTAGTAGAAATATTTGGATAACACAGGATATATTAAATTCTACTGATGAGAGGAGAAAACATAAAAATGCAGCAAATGAAGCAGGCGAAAGGAAATACAAACGTCTAAAAGATCAGACTGACAGCAAGTATAAAATGGCTAGGCAGGGAAAGCTAAAGAAAAAATGTAAGGATTTGGTAGCATATATCACTAGGTAAAAGACAGATACTGCCTACAGGGAAATTAAAGAGACCTTTGGAGAACAGAAAAGCAGTTGTCTGAATGTCAAGAGCTCCAATGGAAAACTAGTCCTAAGCAAAAAAGGGAAGGCAGAATGGTTCAAGGAGTACATGGACGTTCTATACGATGAAAATGAATTTGAAGGCAGTGTTATGGAAATGGAAGAGGATGTAAATGAAGAGGAGATGGGAGACATGAAACTGCCAGAACAATTTGAGAGAGCAACGAAGGACCTAAGCCGAAACGATGTCCCAGGAGTAGATGACTTTTCGTCGGACCTAGTGATAGCGTTAGGAGAGCCATGACAAAACTCTTCCATCTTCAGTGCAAGATATATGAGACAGGGGAAATACCTACAGACTTGAAGAAAAACGTAACAATTCCAATACTGAGGAAAGCAGGTGCTCATGGTGGGAATATCACCGAACTATCAGTTTAGTAAATCATGATCGCGACCTACTAACACGAATTCTTTATAAACGAATGAAAAAACTGGCAATAGCTGACCGCAGTGAAAATCAGTTCGGAATCTGGAGAAATTTGGGTATACGTAAGTCAATACTGACGCCACAACTTCTCTTAAAGGATAGGTTAAGGAAGGGCTAATCTACTTTAAGAGCATTTGTAGGCTTAGAGAACACTTTTGACAAAGTTGACTTGAATACTCTCTTTGAAATTCTGAAGGGCTCTTGTTTTTTCAGTCATCTGTCTTCCGACTGATATGATGCGGCCCGCCACTAATTCGTCTCCTGTGTCAACCACTTCATCTGAGAGTAGCAATTGCAATTCACATCCTCAATGATTTTCTGGATGTATTCCAATCTCTGTCTTCCTGTACACATTTTGCCTCTACAGCTCCCTCTAGTACCATGGAAGGCATTACCTAATGTCTTAATCGATGTCCTAACATCCTGTCCCTTTCCCCTGTCAGTGTTTTCCACATATTCCTTTCCTCTGGCTCTGAGCACTATGGGACTTAACATCGGAGGTCATCAGTCCCGTAGAACTTAGAACTACTTAAACCTAACTAACCTAAGGACATCACACACATCCATGCCCGAGGCAGGATTCGAACCTGCGGCCGTAGAAGTCGCGCGGTTCCGGACTGACCGCCTGAACCGCTAGACCACTTCCTTTCCTCTCCTATTCTGTGCAGAAACTCCTCGTTCCTTACCTTATCACTCCACTTAATTTTCAAAATTCGTCTGTAGCACCACATTTCAAATACTTCGAGTTTATTCTGTTCTGGTTTTCTCACACTCCATGTTTCACTACCATACAATGCTGTGCTCCAAATGTACATTCTCAGAAACTTCTTCCTCTTCCTCAAATTAAGGCAACCACAAAATGAGAATTTAACGCAGAAATTGCGTCGCTATTCAATACTAAAGTATCGATGCCGACTTTTCCCTGAGCGAGCAACGAAGCAACGGTCTACGTATGGATTTTCTCCTGGGAGTCATGTACCATTTATCCGGCTCACCACTGCCAGTTTACTGTATCCCTCACACCCTAACATTGGCCATGTAACACAGAATTTGAGTCGCTATTCAATACTAACGGAACTATGCCGTCTCCTCCCCTAGTAAGTAACTCGTTTATGGTCAACGTACGGATCTTCCTGTGAGTCATGTACATTTTTCCCGGTGCACCAATGCAGCTATACTGTACCCCTCACACCCTCACATTGGCGATTTAACACAATTTGCGCCGCTATTCAATACTAAAGATCGATACCGACTTCTATCTGAGCGAGTAACGTGGCTACGGTGAACACATGGATCACCTCCCGGTAGTCATGTACCTTTTATCCGGTGCATCACTGTCAGGTTACTGTATCCCTCGCAACCTCACACTGACAACACAGAAACTGCGTCGCCAGTCAATAGTAAAGCATCGATGCCTACTTCTCCCCGAGCGAGTAACACGGCAACGGTCAACGTATGGATCATCCCTGTGCGTCATATTGGCAACTGCCGTAGTGGAGGACTTTGATTTTCGGCAGCTCGGTTCCGCGCATGCTCGATTCTTTACAGGTGTGTTCTTTTGTGCTTTCCAGACTGATGTGTTCTTTTGTGCTTGCCGTGAGCCGATCGAATTGACGAGGATGCTGGCCTTTACTGTGCGGTTGAGAACCTTGTGCCTGGTAATTGCAACTAGAGAGCTGGTACTCACCGCGGTACAATAAGGGCTGTAATTATCGTATGGCAGCGAAAGTTGGTAAATATGCCAATACATTAAATTGGCTGCGATGTTCCCTGGAAAAAACATTATTCCAGTTTTGGCCAACAGGTGCAAATCTCGCACTGTGTAGCAACTCTTTGATGTCTCGGGTGTTTATAATGAACATATTGTAAAAGCAGCAGTTAATAATGAAGTCAACATTATGACATTCTCACCATTTTCACTTGTTTGACGCGCGATGCTCACATCCCGCTCCTAATCCAACACACATGAAAACTTTTCTATACGTCTTTCTTGTATTCACAGCACCAGATTTACACCTGGTGGCCAAATTTTGAACAATTTTTTTCAGCGTAAATCGGTTCGGTATTAAGGCATTAGTATATAGGCCACGTTTCACGACCATACGATAATTACAGCTCACGCTGGCTTCTGTGAGTAGCTGCACTTTAATTAAAACCACCCGGTTGTCCCCGCCTCAACTCTACAGTGCTCGTCTTGAGCTTGATGTCGCCGCGTGCTGCATCCTCCTGGCTGGCTTCAGCAGTCAACGCTGCGCTACTTCGGGCAGTCATGACTGGCTCATCAGTTGTGTAGTGAAATACCTTTATTATGTCGAGTACACTGGCAACTTGTGTGGTGTAAGACAAGCTTCATTTTGCGACTGTTGCTTAACTGTGAATGAATCTTCGAAAGTGAGTTTTCTCACTTCCAAAGTGTGGATGAGATTATCACTTTGCAATACAGTACCATCTTGTTCTTGAAAATTCCATTATGTGACGAAAACTCTTTGAGAGAGTGTGGTTTGGACGCTCAAAACTCTTCCTTGACACTCAATGACTCGTAAGAAAATCACTCAGTTATGTCATCCGGTGAGATAAAATCCGCTGTATTGAGAAGCCCAATCTTCTCCGTGCAAGTTACCTGCTGCAGGTTTGGTGCATTGTTGAGCATTACTCATAATTACGTGAAGCATTTCAAAGTACACTGAATAAATTTTTTGCAGCTTTGAGCATTAGTTAAAGATAATGATGTCTATTTTCAAATGTATTCGGGTCTATTCTGGGATATATTTACCATTCATTGGACCAAACCTAATGGTTCATCATACTGCAGCAAACGTTTCAACAAATGATGGTATATATTTAGTGCTTTCATCGCGGCATGTGACTAATATCCTTGGCTCGTTTTTATGATCTGAAATCTAACTATCGTGTCTTTATCTTCTTGTCAGCATATCTTTAATTATGTTCACGAACCGTAAAAATGGCGAGTACAACTAGCAGACATAATAGTAGGTGATAAATCTTCCAACATTTAAATTGGGGCCACAGTGACATTAAATTTTTCAGTGCCGTTAATAAAAGATTCAGTCAACTACTTAAACCTTGTTATTAATATTAGCCAGCAAAACCATTAACTTAAAACGTACAGGAAAGTAGCTTCTGCAGACAATATAGTATTTGGCAATAACAAGCGCCATGTAACACAACCATAGGCGTAGACTTTATCGTGCTATCTATTCCACTAAACAATTCAAGTTTCGAAAATAAATTAAAACTAGAAAGGAAACTGCGTATATTAATGGCTTCAGTTGTCCACCAATTGATAACATACTTAGTAGAAAGAGACACAGAAGGAAACAGTACCTCTGAAACCTCCACAGTAGGTATGAACTCACACAGACCACTATTGGGCCCCCATGCTGTATAGTGTAGGACTTCATCGGTACTTGCCGGAAAATTAGAGCCCTGGAAATATGCATCAGCTTTTTCTAGCAGATAACTGTTCGCCATGTTCTTACAACTGTAAAGACGAGATTCGAACTTATAAAGAGAGTTCCCGAAAATTTGTGTGGCAAATAAGTAACAGCTGTAGCTACTAGATTGAATGGACATGAAATGAGTCGGAGACAAGAAAGAGTCCAGATTTGCTAAATATAATCTGGATGAATATTATTTTTATGATGTTAACGTGATGTCCTCCATGTAGTAAATTCTTCAAACTCTGTCTCTCGGTAAACAGCAATCACAGAATTCTGAGTTACTCGTTAATGCAGTTTCATAATTCACAAATCATAAATTAGCAGAAGCCGGTTGACATTTCTCTCCATAATATATTATTTTATCACATTCACCA
Organism: Schistocerca americana; assembly: GCF_021461395.2. Classification (NCBI taxonomy): domain Eukaryota; kingdom Metazoa; phylum Arthropoda; class Insecta; order Orthoptera; family Acrididae; genus Schistocerca; species Schistocerca americana. The sequence continues at coordinate 154,817,779 of NC_060119.1, read as the reverse complement.
GCTATTTATTCGATATATCAAACTGTCTGTGCAGTAGTCGCTTACTGATATGACCTGTACGATTTTATAATGTAATGTAAGGCTCACTTGCTCATACCTTTCAGGTGTTTTTAATTGTGACTGTGTTGGTTGGTTGGTTGGTTGGTTGTTTGGAGGAAGAGACTAAACATCGAGGTCATCGGTCTCATCGGATTAGGGAAGGACAGGGAAGGAATTCGGCCGTGCCCTTTTTAGAGGAACCATTCCGGCATTTGCCTGGAGCGATTTAGGGAAATCACGGAACACCTAAATCAGGATGGCCGGACGCGGGATTGAACCGTCGTCCTCCCGAATGCGAGTCCAGTGTGCTAACCACTGCGCCACCTCGCTCGGTGTGACTGTGTGCTCCATATAGATATACAGGATGTTGCGACAAAGTTCGAAAGGATGTAGAGGGTATTTTAATCCTTTGTGCGTCACATTTAAAAAAAAAATGGGGGAAAATTTTTTTGTGATGAATATTTACTGTATATGTTGCACATATGCCATATTCATTGCAAAAGTTCTTTTGAAGCTATTGGTTAATAAATAAAATAATGATTCCAAATGGAATCATTAGAAATTACATAATAATTGCTCCAAAAACTGCATACATAACTGTATTGTAAACTTACCGTATTTCTTTCCCTTGCCCTCGAGGTACTACGTAAAGTTGGTTCCATAACCCAGAATTTCACTATACACAGAATAAAACTAAACACAAGAATTATTGTTCACTCACAAATACAGTAGCACAACTCACGACACTTCTCTGTTGTGCACATCAAACAAACGGTGAGTCACGAAAGCAAACTCTACTGTGATCTGTTGACCATACTTGGAACTACGTGAAGCGATGCCAAACGGTATCACTGAAGCATTGGGAAGCTCAAAAAAGGTAGGAATACTTAATGATGCCATTTGGACTCGCAGACGCAGAAAAGATTAAATAGTAAATCGAGGATACGACGAAGTGTCCGAAAACATTATCCAAGCGTGAAGTTACAGACACCGCCCACCGCCACTATGCCACACCTTTGGGAGCAATGCTTACTTTGTACGCTGACGGACCACTGGAAGAACATCTCACAATGTTGTTTGTTATTCAGTAAACACGACTGATTGCCGCGATCGTCAGTCGAGAAGATGGAGCTAGCCGCTGTGTAGACAGGCCTTGAGTACTATCAGTGCGATGCCATGTTGGGTGAGGGTTTCGGATACGCGTTTCCATGCACAGGTTATTTTTCTCATGTAGACCAAAGAACATTGGAGCTTTTAGAAGCTTCCAGGAGAAAAATACACGTCGAGTGGAGTCCCACATCCGAAACCGTCATGCATCGAGGCAGCAGATCATGGCATTTGCAGGAAACATGGGTTTTCTACGTAGCAGTTGGCTCCAGCTTCGCTACTGGCGGTCGTGCCAACCAGTCATGATCATAAAATAACAAACCCTATTACGAGACGTTCCGCCTGCCTACGGTCCGTGAACGTACGAAGTCACGTTGCCTTCCCAACGGGTTGCCTAATGGTAGGCACCGGCGACTGTAACTTCGACGCTCTGTAGCGTCGTTAGATGACGTTTCCCGACACTGGTTCGCCGACCAAAACCGGCGACAACGAACAGGGTGCAATGGCTATTGCAGAAGCAATTGCTGCTCCAGCCGATAATTGCTGTAGCTCGTACAGACATTCTGCAGCAGGCGGTTGATCATGCAGATCGAGCCCAAAGTGCTGTCAACGGAGGCGGGCGAGGCGGTGCAGAGCCTACTGCAGCAGCTCACCCTCCGCCACCCACCGCCGCCCTCTGGAGGTCGCCGCCTCCTCCAGCTCCGCCTCCCTGCGCAGCAGTTGCCGCACACTCCTCAGCAGCTGTGAGCAGAATGGCGCCCATGCGGTCTAGCACAATCAGCACAATGCCGAAGAACTGCAGTTACCAAACAAAGCTGAACAGTACTTAGAAACATTCAGTCTTCTCCTCCATTTCCCCACGCACTTTGTAAGTAGGGTGTTTAGGTTTTTATGTTGGTAACGCCACGTAGCGCTCTGTATGAAACTCACTGACTGTGCTGAGTGCAATCTGTGGCTGCTAGGTGTTGTTGGAATATTCACTTTTGTAGTGTTGGGCAGTTGCATGTGAACAGCGCGTAGCGTTGCGCAGTTGTAGGTGAGCCGCCAGCAGTGGTAGATGTGGGGAGAGAGCTGGCAGAGTTTTGAGAGCGGATGATCTGGACGTGTGTCCGTCAGAAAAAGGAAATTTGTAAGATTGAATGTCATGAACACACACACACACGCACACACATAAACACACACACACACACACACACACACACATATATATATATATATATATATATATATATATATATATATATATAATGACTTTTGAACACAATTAAGGTAAGTTCATTGTTTGTTCTCCACAAAAATCTTTCATTTGCTAACTATGCCTATCAGTACTTTTGCTAACTATGCCTATCAGTAGTTAGAGCCTTCAGTAGCTAGAATCTTTTATTTAGCTGGCAGTATTGGCGCCGCTGTATTGCAGTAGTTTGAGTAGCGAAGATTTTTGTGAGGTAAGTGATTCATGAAAGGTATAGGTTATTGTTAGTCAGGGCCATTCTTTAGTAGGGATTATTGAAAGCCAGACTGCGCTGCGCAAAAAAAATATTATGTGTCGGTTTACTGTTGATCACAATATGTAAAGAGAGAAATGTCTGTGTACGTTCAGTTTTGCTCAGCTGTTTGAAAATAAGAGGTTTACCAGCACTGTCATTCATAATTTTTCTAAAGGGATGTTTCATATGTCGACCCATAGGCGAGGATACCTCACTGGAATCTTCTGGTTTTTTCATGTAGTTTGTGTATTTAGTGTAGCTATTGTATATTGCTAGCCCGTAATTGTAGAGAGAATCTTCTTTGTAGTCGTAGTTTTTCATTATTGCACAGTAAGACAGTGGTGGAATGCATGTAGATTTGCACCGAATATTTCGCAGCTGTGCTTGCAATTAATTAGATATTATTTTCAGTGCTATTTTACTGTGTTTTCTTATTTTCTTTTCAAATTGTGCTTTTCTGTGTTATCGTGTGATATATATTATGGCGTGTGAAAGACGTAACACTAGGCTCCAAAGTAAACAGAGAAAGGACAGTGAAGACGAGAGTAGTGTGTTAGCGCCACTGTGCAATGAATCAATTAAAGTTTAACATAGTAATTGAGCATAGGGAAATGGACCATGCGGCTAATAATGGTTTAGCCACTGAAACAATTGGTGATCATGGAAGCATTGTCGATCGATCGGTCAGCAATAGCTCGCCTCAGGATTCCGAAATTACAGAACAAAATTTGGCAAATACTGTAGATCCAGGTTTTGCGTCCTCACCTTTTTCTCAGTTAAGTCAAGGCACATCTTCTGATTTTCCAAATCGAGTATTGTCGGTGCAAATGCACTGCCGAAAAGCATAGGGGAACAGATTCCAGACAGTAATACATAATTATTGCAATTATTGCAACAAGTTAAACAGAATCAGATACAAACACACCAACAGCATCAAAAGTTCAACAAATGGAACAAAATGAAAAACAAATTAAAGAAACACTTCAATAAACACGCGAAGATTGAACTACTGAGTTACAAAACATCGAATCGAAATTATTAATGGAAAATCTCATATAAAGATGTGAAACAAATACTAACAAAGAGAAAGAGGGGCTGGCCAGTACTCACCTCAGCCTACTACAGCCGATAGATACACATAAAACAGAACTGAAAATTTACGTTCCTAGCTTTCGGAACAAATGTTCCTTCATTAACAAAGAGATAGAGGGGCTGGCCAGTACTTACCTCAGCTCAGTATATCAAAGAGATAGAGGGGCTGGCCAGTACTTACCTCAGCTCAGTACTGAGCTGAGGTAAGTACTGGCCATCCCCTCTATCTCTTTGTTAACACAATTCAAGGCAGGGCTACGTGTGAAACTACACATGTCATTTATCAACTGACATGCCTGCACTGCACAGCCTTTTACATCGGCATGACAACAACTAAACTGGCTGAGCGCATGAACGGACACAGACGAACTGTCCGCCTAGGAGATGCCCAATACCCAGTAGCGGAGCATCCCCTCCAGCATAATTCTAGGGACCTAGGAACCTGCTCTACCGTATGTGCCATTTGGCTTCTCCCACCCAACACCAGTCCCTCTGAACTGCGGCGATGGGAACTTGCACTCCAACACATCCTTTCATCCCGCCATCCCCCTGGACTGAACCTACGTTAAACAACCTCACTCCCATTCACTCTTCAGTCTTCTCCTCTTTCCCTTTCCTCTTTAGCCATTCACGCATCTTTTCATCCTACATAGTTGTGATTATCTTTATACTATATACCTCTTTACTTCTGTATGCATCCTCTTTGGTTTGAAGCTGGCACAGTACTTACAATAGAATATCTTTGGCTTCCCTCTGACAACCATGCCTCCATCCTTGCTACCCTCCCTATTATCCTTTCCCTGTTGCTTCATAACCTGGGTTGTGAGTAACTGAATCTCCTTTCCCTTCTTCCCTTTCTTTCCCCTCTCTCCTCCCCGATGAAGGAACATTTGTTCCGAAAGCAAGGAACGTAAATTTTCAGTTCTGTTTTATGTGTATCTATCGTCTGTACTGAGCTGAGGTAAGTACTGGCCAGCCCCTCTATCTCTATGTTAGTATTTGTAAAACATCGAATCGATATGTCAAAAAATCTGTAATGACGTAAAAACACAAATTTGTGAGCATTTTCAACCTATTTTTCCGCGGCATGAAAATGCATTACAGAATCACGAAGCAGCCATAAAAGAACTGCAAACTATTGTTCATGAAAATCACGACACCTTGCGGGCTAAAATTGACTCAGTTGCATCTACCGATTCGGTTACGCAACTTGCAAACACTCAGGAAAACTTAAGTAAAAGGACACAGTAGATACTCTGAAAATTGGTTCAGAAAGACACATGGAGGAAATTAGTTCATTATCAGAGAAAGTAGTCGAACTTTCGGATCAGCTAAATAATTTATCTAAGAAGGTAGATGATAATCTGAATGACACAACACCCGTAATCTTATAATAACATATAAGAGTACGAACAAATAAGGAAATTTAGACAAAATCCGAATCAAATTTATACGCAACACAGAAGAGAAATACGGGAAGTACAAGATCAGTTGGCACAAGTAATACAAGAATTACATATTTCAGAGGACACTCTCCCTCCAGCATGGGGAGAGGGGCTTAGAAATACGGAAAAGCTACAAAATAGTAACACAGGGCATTTCGGAAATTATGAAAGAAATTGGCAAGGTGCACCGAATTTTGAGATGGAACCGCGGACACGACGTAACAATGACCGATATGCGACTCGCCGACACGATGACTTTGACTATAAGCTGTTCATAACTACACGTAAATTCAAAACATTTAAGAATTCTGGCAACGACATTCATCCACAAGCGTGGCTTCATCAATTCTCTCATTGTTTTCCTCCCAACAGGTCATTAGAGCACAGATTAGAATTTGTGTGTGGCTATTTAGAGAATGAACTAGCTGTAAGAATGCGATCGGTCATTCACGATTGTCACAGTGAAGGAGAATTTTATCATGCCTTCCTCTCAGCATATTGGTCTCAAGCTACTCAAGACCGAGTAAAACATAGCATCCTAATGATGAAACATTTCGAACAATCTGAATTTTTCAGTCTCGTCAAATATTTTGATGACATGTTGCACCTGTGAAACTCATACAGCCCTCGTAACTCATCGGCAATTGCTTAATAAAATTTCCTGAACATTTAAGACACATTATTTTGGCAGGACGTTGCAAAGACGACACTGTGGCTTTCCAGGAACTCTTACAAGAATTGGAAATTGACACAGACAGTCGCGAGATGCGAAAACAGGAAAAAAATCATTACAGGTCACATACGTCACAATTCCGTGACGACATAAACAGTAACTGGACACGACAAGGCTATTCTTACAACGCTAATCGTGACCAAAACAGACACCACCCATATGACAACCATTGGCAGAGTAATAATAATTACAGGGAAAGATCACCTCTCCGCGGTAATGACTATGACAGAGACAATCAGAGAAATAGTCAATATGGCAACCAACATAATTATTATCAAGGGAGACAGAATAACTTCAGACACAACGGTCCACCGAGCAGTTACGATTCCGGGAGAAATTCTCCACTACATGATCGACAAAAAAGGAACTATGGTAACTACCAACATAACGAAAGTCATGAATTTCATAAGAACTGGTGGGATTCAAACAGGGCAGGGTCCTCTTGGCAAGGTGAATTTATAGAAGTTAGGTCTCCTAATCCCAATAACGACGTACGCCAGCAAAGAGCCAGTTGCCAATGACTCACACCACTGGCAGCCTCAAAGCATACTTATGAAGCTGACGATGTAGCTCCCGCGGCTAGTAATTACGTAAAAGTGGAAGACATTAGGGACATCTTACTCCAGGAACACGACGTAAAACATAACAACAGTATATACCCTGTAATTCACATTACAGTAAATGAAGTAAAATTTACGGCATTACTTGACTCTGGCAGTCCCATTTCAGTAATTAGTGAAACAGCCTTTAGAAAATGCAACAATTCGAACAATTCCCCGACACTTCCGTTACGTAAGATTAAATTACAGCCGGCCGCGGTGGCCGAGCGATTCTAGGCGCTTCAGTCCGGAACCGCGCGACTGCTACGGTCGCAGGTTCGAATCCTGCCTCGGGCATGGATGTGTATGGTGTCCTTAGGTTAGTTAAGTTTAAGTATTTCTAAGTTCTAGGGGACTAATGACCTCAGCAGTTGAGTCCCATAGTCCTCAGAGCCATTTTTGATTAAATTGCAAGGTGTAATCGTTGGAAAACGTGTAGATGTACGCCAACAAACCAACTTAGAATTCTTTTGTCAAAACCACAGTTTTTCTATGAACTTTCTTATTGTTTCATTATTGTCGACGGAAATTGTATTGGGAGTAGACTTTTTGAATGAATACAAAATAGTCTTAAACTTTAACGATGCTGAAATAAGTTTAGAGAAAGAACGAAAGTAAATAGCTTTGATATTTGAAGATTGGCTCTCAAAACCATGACGAGGAAATTAATCGGCTTTACCTCCTGTTAGACAACAGTTCGGAATTTTCGACGGAACTTGACACTAACAATCACTCTGCAAGTATTGACCAGGATGATATCGACGGCGTGTTTGATACTAATGAGTTAATTCAGAATAAAATTCAAAAAATTGAGAATTTTAATGACACTGACAGGCAGGACCGTTTTGAGATTTTACAAGCATATTAAACAGTTTTTACTCACAAAACAGGAACAATTACGGGATTTCAATACCAATTTCATGTTCGTGAGCATATTAAATTTTGTGTTAAGCCATAAGTAATTCCGGCACATTGTAGGGACCGTGTTAGAACAGAAATACACTCTGTGCTTCACAAAGGCATTATTGAGTCTGCTATAAGCTCATACAACAATCCATTACATGTTGTTGAGAAGAGAAATGGATCGATTAGGCTTGCCTTAGATTCGAGACAAATAAATACTACCATCATTCCTGAAACAAACAGGCCACAAACGTTGGAAGAACTTCTTCAAAATTTTAATGATGTAAAAGCGTTGTCTTCTATTGATGTTAGATCCAGCTTTTATCAGATCGAACTTTATCCAAAATGTAGAAAATAGATAGATATTCCTTGTTTCGACGTTTGTTGTCCGTTTCGGAAACTTCCTTTCGATTTGAACATTTCTTCCGCAGCATTCATTCCATATCACCTGAGTTCTTAAAACATCACATCACCTTATATATGGACGACATTCTAATAGCAGAAGCCTCATGGGAACAACATAATCGCATACTCAACAGTGTGTTACGTATTTTTGCAGAATCTGGAATTACAGATAACTTGGAGAAGTCTGAATTTGTAGGTCAAAGGTTAAGTTTTTGGGACATATTATTTCTTCTGAAGGCATTCATCCGGATTCAGGAAAGTTAGAAGCAATCAGAGCCTTTCCAGTTCCATCCCCAAAAAAACAAGTTTTGTATGTCTCGTAAATTTTTACCGCCGTTTTCTGAATATGCAAATTCTAGTTACACCAAAACTTTGTTCTCTCACTGGAAAAAAATATACTATATTTAACAGGGACGAAAAGACACCGTTGGAATTCAATTCCTTGGAAAAAGCGCTAGTTAACGCGCCAATACTAGCTCATCCAGATCTGTCACAAGATTTCTGCTTTAGCACGGATTCTTCTAATGTAGGTCTTGGTGCCCATTTATTTCAAGAAGTCATAGAAAATGACACTACTGTCCAGAAAACCATTGCTTTTGCTAGCCGCGTGCTAACTAAATCTGAAAAAAATTATTCCGTTACTGAATATGAAGCTTTAGCTTTCGTTTGGGCATTTAAAAAATTTCGTTTCTTTCTTTCTGGTGAACACGTAGAAGTATACAGTGATCATCGTGCATTATAATTTCTTATGTCTTCAAGATTAAATCATGACAGGTTAATACATTGGGCATTGTTTCTGCAAGAATTCCACTTCACAATAGTCTACATTCCAGTCAAGGACAACATTGTTGCGGACACACTATCACGTGCACCTGCTGGGCTTGAGAAAAGAAACACAGAAGGCGGCAACCTCGAAAAAAAATTCAGTATTCTTTGGATTCAGAAAGTGTCCTTTGAAAACTTCATCACCACGCCTTTATAGGACATTGCTTATGAACAAGATAAAGATCCAATTTGGAAAGACATCAAAAGTCAATTGCATTAAAAGACACACGCGCAGATTCGGCATTATTATCTGGTTGGAAACAACATACTCTTCAAACGCTGCACTGTTGATGATAGGCTATGGGTACTTTGCTTTCCTGACGATTTTGTTAATAAGCTCATTTGGTACATTCATTTCAGCTACGCACATTTTGGTCCACGAAAATGTTATCATATTCTTCGGACGACTTATCATTTTAAAAATATGGAAAAGAGAATTCAAAGGTTCTTGTTTATTTGTAAAGTTTGTCAAAAGGCCAAACCATCTCCTATCTCACATCGTTCTTCGTTGTTTTGTATCATTCCTTCTAAATTAAAAATAATTGCTGCTGTTGATCTCTTGGGACCCCTTGTCAGAACATTAAATGGATTTTCGTACATTTTAATCGCTGATGAACTTACTTCTAAATATGATTCTTTCACGCCGTTACGTAAAGCCACTGGACGGTCTGTATCCAATACCTTTCTTAAAAATTTCTTACGTGAAGTTGATCACGTTAGTAAAGTCATTTCAGGTAACGGACCGCAATTCCGGTCTGCTGTTTGGTCGCGCATGCTTTGGAAACGTAAAATCAAATCTTTTTTTATTTCACTGTACTCACCATATAGTAACCCATCTGAACGGATTATGAAATATATCGATAAGCTTTGCAGACTTTAGTCACAGAAAGCATCAGTATTGGGACAGATATATACACTTATTTCAAAACGTGCAGAATGAAATGCCTCAAGACTCCACTGCTTTACCACCTATTCTTGTACTGAAGAATGAAGAACCACCTGACAGTCAGAGAGCTTGTACCTTTTCCGAATACACGTAAACTTCGACACAAAGACATAATTGATTGGGCTATTAAAAATATAAACTCTACTGCAGACAAAAGGAGAAAACTTCACAGTAAAGGAAATGCAAAGAAACTATATATTGGTCAGAAAGTTGTCATTAAAGCTAATTCATTGTCACATAAGAAGGAACACTTGAGTCACAAATTCTTTCTGATTTACAATGGGCCTTACAGAATCCGACGCATACCATATCATAACTGCGTTGTAGTTGAAATTCTGCGTACTAGGAAGAGTAAATGTTTGCACCATATTTCACAAGTAAAACCGTTTATTGATAGATAGTCTGCTTTTTAACTTAGTCTTTGCCATAAAATTTTTCACTTCACGTTACTAGTACGCTTTCTCATAGTTAGAAACTGTTAACATGCAACAATGTTTTGAAGTTAACTATCCAGTCTAGAACCTAGGTAACATAGTTAGACAGTAATTACGAATGCATTGTTAAAGTGAACCGACGACACAGTTGTTGTGTATCCACATTCTTGCTTGTTAGCTGCACGATTATGTAATGACTATAAGGCCTACGTACTTAGAACATATACTGGTACTGCTAATGAGATTTTGATGAAACATTTTGGTTTGACCTTGAAGTAATGCACTGTAGGCACCCAGCTACACAACAGTCGCCAGGAAAAAAAGCCGTGCCTCCAGAGGCACAACAAAAAAAAGGAGAGGCCATTAACCTCGCAATTGAAATTCCCATGCAGAAAGGACCGTTAATACTACGCACTCATACTTGAAGACATATAATTGCACTTGGGAGCTCGTAATTGCAGATATGTACCGAAATGCCATACAGCTAGTGAATGACGATTCATGCTTTGGTTTATATATACATTTGCTCATTTTGTTTAATATCTAGTTTCTAGTTGCACTGTGGCATTAGTTAATATAAAATTTAATAGATGTACTAATATCACTATTTCCTGTCTACAGATGCATCAAATAATAATTTTATAATCTACTTTCTTAAAAAAGGGAGCACAAATAGACATTTGACTTCACAGGAATTGCATACATCATTTTTTCAACGATGTGGTAATTTTTTTGGCAGAGTAAGTTTTTGTGATGCATCACTCTAGTTTTAAGATCTGACCTAGGTATTAGAAATTTCCTATCTTTAATGTAGTATTTTTTCTGCCTGAGGTTTGTCATATTTAGATATAAGTTACTGCATTTGCTGCTGCTGCTGCTACTGAATTTTATTTTGTGTTATTCTGCTAAGCCAGTTTTACTACTGATTTATTTTTCTTGTTGCTGCACATTGGATCATATTAGTTGTAATGTTGCATTTGCTTTGCTAATTTAGATATACTGCTGCTTGCTTTGCCAATTTTTTTTTTTTTTTTATCGTTCCTGTTTGTGTTAATGTTCTTGCAGCCGCATTGCCTCGTCCCTTAGTTTATGTATCTGACCTCAGTAGATTTAAGTTAGCTTAAGAGGGGAGGCATACTATATAAGAAACTGACTATGAAGAATAGGGAAAGAATGGATTGAGAAGTTATAGGAAAAAGATTTGGGCCAAAATGAGTATGGTAGAATGAGAAATAATTATTTTGAAAGAGGATGTGAACCAAACAGTACGGTTTAGGGACAACAGGTATAGATAGGACTTTTTGGTAATAATGATTAACTAATGGAGATCTCCAATAAATAAAGAGAGTTTTGTTTCCAAATCAAATACGATAAATACTGCAGTACCAAATGTCATACTGTAAACAATCCCTGTCCTTTCCTTTTGTGTCATTCCGCTATGTGTTTGTGTACCCTTGTGTATTTGTGTTCTTCCGGTCTTTATGTGTTTATCTGATAAGATTTATGTTGTACAATGTTTCTAATAATATGTTATTTATTTTGTCAAGATGTTTAGACATTATTTATTTTGATTTGTTTTAATGCTCATGTGTGAAATTAATGTTTCGAAAGCTCTTCTCACTTTTAATGTACTTAATTAGATCATAATTCCTGTAACATGATGTATATGTTTATTTCTATTCTTTTGTGAAGCCTATATTACTACAAATGTTATCTGTACTATTATGTTCTTTAATTATGTATTTTGTACATTTGTAATTCTATTCTTATGCTGTAAGTTTTTAATTGTATAGACTCCAGTTCTTCAAATTAACTTTCATTTCACTGCACACGTTTCTGTTGGTCATAGTATATGCACAATATGTGAGAAGTTAAAAAAAAGGAGGGGCTGTTAGTGGTTGCTCATGTGTTGATAATTCAGCAAGGGACTGGTTAACAGCACTGCTGGTTCTAAGGATAATCCAAAAAGTCTGTGATTGCACAAGTGGTGGTTTATGGACTTGCTATATTATCTGCAAGACTCTTCAATGGTGACTCTGCACCCGCACACTCGCAACGAATGGCTGCTAGCCATCTCTACAAGGACTACAGTGGGTCTACCCTTTGATGGCCCACCAATACCATTATCTCTACAAGGACTACAGTGGGTCTACACCTTTGATGGCCCACCAATACCATTATTTATACAAGGATTGCAGTGGGTGTGCACCTCTGGTGGCCCACCAATACCATAATCTCTACCAGGACTACAGTGGGTCTGCTCTGTGATGACCTACCTACCAATGTTCTTCAAAACTTCGACTGACTCTGCTGTGGGTTTGCTCTGTTGTGGCTCATTACATGTCTGCATGTCCTGAGTCAGCACTGTATTTCCGTTGGAAGGACAACACTACTTCTTCAAGACTGCATGCAAATCCACTACTTCCATGTGCATTTTCTTTTACTGCTCAGACTTTGAGAAAAATAACTGCAATTACTACTGTGATGAATGATCAGGACTGTCTTTATGGACTGTGAGAAAATCTTTACTTTTGACGAACAGTGTATCAATAAGTGTGTGCATTTAATATCTTTGTTACTGTAATTATGAAAAAATTTATCAAATCGTTATTGGCCACTGCCAAAAATAGTTTGTAAAACTTTTTTTTTTGGGGAGCATGGGGGCTATGTAAGTAGGCTGTTTAGGTTTTTATGTTGGTAACGCCACGTAGCGCTCTGTATGAAAATCACTGTCTGTGCTGTGTGCAATCTGTGGCTGGTTGGCATTGTTGGAATATTCACTATTGTAGTGTTGGTCAGTTGGATGTGAACGGTACATAGCGTTGCGCAATTGGAGTTGAGCCGCCAGCCGTGGTGGTTGTGGGGACAGAGATGGCAGAGTTTAGAGAGCGGACGATCTGGACGTGTATCCGTCAGAAAAAGGAAATTTGTAAGATTGGATGTCATGAACTGATATATATATATTATGAGTTTTGAATACCATTAAGGTAAGTTCATTGTTTGTTCTCCATCAAAATCTTTCATTTGCTAACTATGCCTATCAGTAGTTAGAGCCTTCAGTAGCTAGAATCTTTTATTTAGCTGGCAGTATTGGCGCACGCTGTATTGCAGTAGTTTAAGTAACGAAGATTTTTGTGAGGTAAGTAATTCATGAAAGGTATTGATTATTGTTAGTTAGGGCCATTCTTTTGTAGGGATTATTGAAAGTCAGATTGCGCTGTACTAAAAAAAAAATATTATGTGTCAGTTTACTGTTGATCAGAATAAGAAGAGAGAAATGTCCGAGTACGTTCAGTTTTGATGAGCAGTTCGAAAATCAAATTATGTAAGAGGTTTACCAGCACTTTCATTCATAATTTTTCTAAGAGAATGTTTCAACTTGTTAGCTTTACTTCGTAAGCCACGATCGGCAGAGGACCGTAACAGTCAAGTAACAAACACAAAAGCCACTATTTTTGATTTCATTAAATTCTTACTGCTCGTGAACGGCACTCGCAAAAGTATTTTATCCACTCTTTCCAGCAGCTCAAAAGTTTCACTTGCGTGCCGATTCCCAGGAACGAAAAGCTTTATTACTGCTGCAGCTGACTCCATCTCAACAAACAGTTAATCCAGTACCACAGGAATCCTCACTCCTGGTAAATATCTTGGAATACATTACAGTCGTTACAAGCCATCCTTTCAAAGTGAAGCCTTTCAACTTGCTATCGCTTTTAACAGTCGAAGCGGGATCCCATTTTCTGCCAAGCTTATTATTAATTTCTTGCTACATCCTAGACGTTGTCTTTCCTCATAATAAGTCGTATGCATAAGAAGAACGATAAGAGTCTATCCAGTACTAAGCAGCTTTATTTGTGGTTGAAACTGTAAACTTGACACAATTTAACTTATTATAGAACACCATTTGAACGTTGTTATCAGTGTTTTTACTTTACGAATAATATATTTTCTAGTGTACAGCCATACTTTTTTACATTTTTATTTTTATTTTTTCCTACTGGCTAGCGGTTTTGTTAGACAGTATCATCCTCAGGCCATCCCCTGGCGTGCTGTCGTCACGCTCGGTTCCAAAGTAGGTGTGTCGAACAATCCACCCCTCACTGGAAAGAGAGAGTGGCGACTGCATGCACAGAGCGTGGTCTGAAGATGGTACCGTGTACGTTTTATTTAAGTGACGTATCATGCTGCTTTACTCAGAGAAACTTGTTCACACTATTTAGTATATGTCGCAACGCTGTATGGATGTAATTTGATGTTTTGTGAATCAACATGCTTCATCTCTTCACATCTGTTGCACCAGAGGTGACGCCAGTGACAGGCAATATCAAAAAGGAAGTGTGTAAGATTATGATAGCAGCTGGGCAGTGACATTTTATAGTTAGTGCATAATCAAAAAAGTCAAAGTTGTTCCATACTCAGGGAGTGAATGCAGTGGAGCAGGTACAGGAATCGTGCATCACCGTTCATGTCAACGTCCTAGGGCAGGCGGCTTTCCATTGTCTTCCTCCTACCTGTTGTGTAGCATCAGTAGTGTACAAGTGTCATGTGGATGACTGTGATGAGTGGTTAAATGGTATACTGTTGGATTTGTGCTGTTATGTACGAAGGGAAAGAAGGCGATGAAACCCACTGCATACGAAAAGCATCAAGAGTTCCACCGAGTTTAACGACCCCACACGCCAGAGGGGGATCAGCACCAACAGCGTCACGTGCCATCACTCCATGAGAAGCTACGAAGAAGTTTCGAATTTTATACAGGACTCTGGAACTTCACTCCAGCGCCTCTTCTCCCTTTCCCAGCAAAGTCCGGCAGTGAAGAGTTCGCTCCACCAGAATTTGAACAGGCGTACCTCCCAGCGTAGCGCCAGTGCACAAGTGAGCATTAACAGGCGTGGTTACAGAGATCGCTGCACTTCAATGATAGGATAAAGTAGCTCTGATTTGTCCTTTAATATAAATGCTCACTTTAGGTTTAGATACGGTAATATATACATTTCTGTTCATTTAATGTATTCTGTGCTTTCTGTAACACTTAATTTTCATTGTTACAGAATATATGCAATTAGTTAAGATAAAGTTGAGACTTATGTCTGCAGGAAAATGTAATTCAAATAATGGTTCAAATTGCTCTAAGCATTATGGGACTTGACATCTGAGGTCATCAGTCCCCTGGACTTAGAACTACATAAACCTAAGTAAAATATAATTCCATCAGATCATTAATTAAGTACATATTACTGGTGTGTGCAAAGTAATGAGGACACTTTTTAGGTCTGGTTGTCGCTATTGGTCTTGGTTTGGTGATTACAAACAACTGCTGATGTTGACTGTGGTTCAGTACAACAGGCTACTTTGTCGAAGTGTGCGAATGCAAATAACAGTTCTGTAGTTTCAGGTGTCACCAGCTCGTTAGTGGTTGAGTCTGTTTCTGCCTGTTTCATGGACCTATACTCTCATCAAATACTCAGTGTTCGTTTGCGGAAACGTCCGTTCCTGTAGTGGAACCAGTATGCTGTATCGTTCTCATCCACTTGCCGTCTAGGTATGTGCTGGTCGTGTGTGGTGAAAATCATTTTCGGCCAATCAATAACTTTAGTGACACAGCTTTTTCATTAATATAAATTACCGTAGAAAAGAACGTAACTTCGTGTGGCTACTTTCAAATAACGATGTCAGCCACTGAGACAGAAACGGTATGGGCATTGTTCTCCGTGTGGGCTCAGTCTCAAGAATAACCAGTAGATGATGTGTTATAGAGGCCAGACGTGATGTTATATGTATCATGTACCAAATGATGAAAGGAAATTTTAGCAGCACCAGATGGCACAAAGACGAAATAAAAATGGTAACTTATGCTCGAACTATCATATCTGAAATGAAACAATAAGGTTTGTATCAGGATCGATTCCAGTACTGACCTTCCGTGATTGAAACAAACCAAGTTACAGCTACATTCATTAACCAGCTGTAGACAGAAAGATAATGAATACACAGGTTTAACACATAACGTTGAGACCCCATTTATTGGTATTTGTCTCGTGAAACACATAATTCACTCAACCCTCTGCACAATACAATCGCTACGAGTGATAAAAGAACAACCTCTACGTTCACCTTCCGTGTAGTCGTTAGGTAGACGTAGGTAATATGTGACTCAATTTATTTGCAAAAAGAAGCTTGCCGAGGAACAGTTTCCGGAAATAGCACCTCGAGGGCAGACTGCGAAGATAAAGACCATATACTTTACCTTATTTATGAAATTGTAAAAGTATCACGAGATAGGCGACGGCTGTGCGGATGGTGTTTATGAAGATCTGGAGGTCGATGTCGCAAAACCCCATGGCGGATACTCGCAGTCTGTCCACCGGAAGCTGAAGGACGTCCACTGCTGGATCGGGACGCAGCAGCGGCCGCAGCCTGGTCAGCAACAGACCAGCTCTGTCGGCGCGCTCAGCCGCCGAGGAACACACCCAGCACACCACCAGCTGGCGACACAAGACGTTAGCGAGGCACCAACAGCTAGGGAGTAATGTCGCACTCCTGTCCATTGGCTGGAAATGTACATCAGTTGTCGCAACTGTGAGCAAATAGGCACAGCAAGTCATGACGACGAAATCGCCCAAGACGGACAGCAGAAGTGCGGGCCCAAAGTGAAGGCTGCAGAGGCGGGCGCAGCGGTGGAGGGCCATCCTGGCGCGCTGCAGCCGCCGCACCTCCGCCCCCGCCGCCCCCGCTGCCCCCGGCTGTCCTGCGCGCGTCGCCAGCTCCTCCAGTTCAGCCTCGCTGCTCGCCGTGGGCCGGGTACTCCTCAGCAGCTGCCCACAGACGATGCCCATCCTGCTCCTGAGTACCAGCACAACGCCAAAGAACTGAACTCTCCAGATCGTCGCGAAGCATTGTAGACACACAATGATGGCCGTTGGTTTATTGCGTGTGAAGAAATACGCTGCTAACAAGCTCACTGGTGCAGCAATATAGATAAAGACGGTAAGCAAAAGTACCACTGCCGTATGGTGAGTTTTGCGATATATTTCCGATCTGCAAGTGTAATCTCGCATGGTAAGCAATGCATCAATATGTTCCAACAATTCCATGATGCCACTGACTATGTGGTGACCAGTGTATAGGCATCTGCATAACACTGCAGCCGGCTCCAACAAAGACAGTAATGGAAATAACACAAGCACAAAACGCATCGTCACAGGGGACCACGGACTTATCATGAACTTATGCATCAATATATAACAGGAATAAAGACCAGAGGCACTAATACCAATAAGCCATATTAAAGATATGATGAAGCCCGAGAGTCTATTTAATGAAAGTCTGAAGCTGCGTGATACAGTATCTTTATGATCAGTGATGACGGGAGCCAGACCAAAGATTTGGAATATGAGATAAAAGGGTCTAACAGCGTTTTGGAAGCTGTGGGCACTCATGTGAGAGGCCAACCTGTACGTACTTCTCATTGTTCAACGAGTTACACTCGCGTTAGCGAACAGTTCTCAAGACTAAGTTGCAAGTCAGCTGTCAGAGCACAACATGGATATTCCAATTTCGTTAATGGAATAACGATCGAAACGTAATTTCGGGAACACCAGTAATGAATCATTAAGACTAATGAGTCTTTAATTTGAGAGGTTTGTTAACCCACAAACATTTCGACGTGTATATATACTGTGGCGAGATGTTTCTCCGTCTATCTTGCTAACACAATCAAAGACCAAATAATTTTTACCAGTGGTACGATTAAACATATTAATATTCGGAACTTGTGCAGCACTCTCTCTTCTCTCTCTCTCTCTCTCTCTCTCTCTCTCTCTCTCTCTCTCTCTCTCTTTCTCTCTTTGTAAAGCTAGTGTGTTACTATCTCTTTCAGTTTTGTAAAAGCTTTTAGATCACCAGGCAGTTTTAAATGTGAAATTCTGTTTTATATGTGAAATACACTTTCAATAAAACCATGAGAACAGTCTTCTTTTAGAGATCTAATGTTGATGTCACTTATTCCTCAACTGTATGATTCTTCGTGAATAGAAACTGACATTTTGATACACACAAACAATGACGTACCAATATTTTCCAGGTAGACAACGTATGGTATTCAGTATTTTACAATATATTATGTACACATTGCTGCTGCCTAGGGAGTCGAGTTCAGTGTTACTTATAGTCAAAGTATTGGTGGTACCGGAAAATCTTACAGTGGCCAATCTGCTTTCTCGATTCATCAGATTACGTAAGAAGGAATCCCTGCTTTAATAGCAACTAAATTGCAAGCAAAATATATAGACTCATGTTAGGAACAGTGTCTGTGGTACATCTTTTGCAAAAACAGCACCTGTGATGATAGTGTTGACACTCCAGTACCTCAGCATCAACTAAAATCTTACTACCGTGATATTCCCATGAAGTATAGTCTGACTACCTACTGTATCAGCAGGAAAAAGTGTAATAAATATGCCAAATGTCGTCAGTAAGCATGTCTGAGCAAGTTTATTATCTTTCTGGTTTTATCTGAGCTCCCATCCCGCCCCAGAGCACAAGCTCTCGAGGTACCTGAATCTCTTTGAGACGTATATATAGATTTAGCTTCTGTATGTCAGAACTTCGCGTGACGGAAAGAACTTGCTGTGAAAACTCTCTCTTAACGGCATTTTAATGCGCGCACATCATTATTAGACAAGTGTTTTGCCTTTATTGTGAAGCGAAGATAATGAGAGCCCTCTCAGTACTCGCTGCGGCCTTGTGAGAGACAAACTGCCTCTCTCACCTGTTTGCCATTCTCATGCTGTACACTGTACATGTAAGACCGGGTCTATTATTTGACTAATATTTTAAATTCTTCAGCAGAAGATCATAATACAGGCCTACCTTTGTTACTAGTCGACTTCTCTTGGCCATAAATACCCTTTTGCCAGTGCTAGCCTTCTCTGTCCTCTTTGATCTGTCCATCATTGGTTGTTTTGCTGCCAACATAGTAGAATTTCTTAACTACATATATTCCGTGACAATCAATCCTGATGTTAAGTTTCTCGCTATTATCATTTCTGCTACTTCTCATTACTTCCGTCTTCGATTTACATTCAATCCAAATTCTGTGCTCATTAGAGTTTTCATTCCATTCAGCAGATCATGTAATTCTTCTTCACTTTCGCTCAGGATAGCAATGTCATCAGCGAATCGTGTCACTGGTATCCATTCACCTTGAATGTTAATGCCACTAGTGGACCTTCAATTTACTTCCGTCATTACTTCTTCGATGTACAAATTGAACAGTAGGGGTGAAAGACTAAATCCCTGTATTACACCCTTGTAACCTGAGCACTTTGGCTTGGAAGTCCAATCTCATTATTCCCTCTTGGCCCTTTTACATATTGTACATTACACATCTCTCCCTATAGCTTAACCATATTTTTCTTAGAATGTCGAACATTTTGCGCCATTTTACATTGTCAAATGCCTTTTCCACGCTGATAAATCCTATAAAAGTGTCTTGATTTTTCTTTAGTCTTGCTTCCACTATCAACCGCAACGTCAGCATTGCCTCTCTGATGGCCTTACCTTTGCTAAAGCCAGACTGATCGTCATCTAACACATCCTAAATTTTCTTTTCCTTTCTTCTGTATATTTTTGTTTTCAGTAAGTTGGATGCACGAGCTGTTAAGCTGATTGTGCGATAATTCTCGCACTTGTCGGCTCTTTCAGTCTTCGGAATTGTGTGGTGATATTTTTTCGAAAGTCAGGTGCTATGTTGCCATTCTCATACATTCTACACACCAACGTAAATAGTCGTTTTGTTGCGAGTTCCTCCAATGATTTTGGAAAACCTCATGTCATGTTGTCTATCAATTCTATCTTATTTGATCTTAAGTCGTCCAAAGCTTTTTTAAATTCTGATTCTAATACTGGATCCCCTATCTCTTCTAAATAAACTCCTGTTCGTTCTCCTATTACATCAGACAAATATTCCGCCTCATAGAGGCCTTCAATATACACTTTCCAGCTACCCACTCTCTCCTTAGCATTGAACAGTGGATTTACGGTTGCAATCCTAATGTTACCACCGTTACCTTTCACTTCACCGAAGGTTGTTTTCACTTTTCTGTGTGCTGAGTCAGTCCTGAAGCTAAACAATATTTGAGAAAAAACTTGTACTTCGTAATTAAATCGTTAAAAGTACCTTGATGAAAACAGCGGATTAAGACACTGGGAACTGGTAGTAAAATTTATAGAAGACAGAATTCATTATTTTATCACACAAAATTTGAGTATAAGAACAGGTATTTTGCTAAAAGATTGGCGCGAATGTAAGAAATATTCCAACCAGTCCATTAATTCAGTTTAAAAGAAGTTCATGACCGAAAGGCATCTGAGCGCTTATTCCAGAAGGGTAAGCTAATATATGAACACGATAACGAGCCTTGGATGCGCAACACCGGCATGTGACTAGGCTCTCGGTTGCGGGGTCCAAAGATACGCAGGAAAACTCCAAGCGTGTCAAATACGGAGGGCCTCACGCGTTAAACTTGTGATGAATCACGCACACGCACGAAGCAGAATCATCGAACCTTCTAGCAGTAGTGCTGACAGCACTTGATGCCATATAAACAGGACCCTCCTGTGAGACTGGAGGGAGCAGGACGAGTTACTAGCAGATGAAGCCGTCTCCACGACGCTCATCAGTCTAATTAGGACCTAGTTTATTTCGACAGCTTCGACTAAAGTGAAGGACACGTTGGACTTAGAGAATGTCGAGTTAGGACGTCGTAGATGGAGCCTCGTATCAGGAAATATATGTCGGGGGGGGGGGGGGGGGGGTAGGGGGTAGGTAGGGGGTACCTCCATCGATAGTTAGCCACTTTCACCCTTCTCCCTGAGCAGTCCTACCAAATTCCGTTCTCTGAATCACTCAGAGCTTGCTTGTTAGCCGAGTTAGCGCAATCGACAGGTGGTCCACCACTAGTTAAAGTCAGAGAATTAAACGTCACGTGGTAAGCTCTTTCGTCGTTCTTACCCCCTCCCCGGACACGATAGGGGTCACGTAAGAGTGGTAAGAGGTATGGATTGTACTATTTTGAGTGATAAGATAGGATATTCGTAGTGCGAGCAAGGAGCAGATAGTGGGAGAAGGGATTTCAGAAGAACTCAGCCCTGATCCAAGTCTGGATGCAGGGCTTGATGATTTTTCAAGTAAAAGTAGTACGAGGTGTGGGACGTGCTATCTAGAATGATGCGATAGGAGATTCGGAGTATGAGTACAGGAACAGGTAGTAGGAGAAGGGATTTCCGAAGAATATGGCCCTGATCCAAGTCTGGAGGCACGGCTTGACGATTTTGAAGTGGGAATAGAGGGCGTGGCACTGCGGCACAGCAGACTTGATTACGAGCTCACCGCAACATAAGTCGTCGCACAGTACTGCCGCCGGCATAAGCGCCAAACTCACCACTCGAGGTTAGCGCACAGCACCAGACCCGCGGGGGTGGGGGTGAGGGGACGGAAGGGGTTGGAAGGGGAGGGTGGGAGCAGGGTGCGCAAAGTTCACCTCAGTTGCACATCTAACGGCTCGCAAAGGCAGCAAGGTCAGTACACATGGCGTCCGATGCCGATTCAGAAAATGCGCCAACTTGCGACGGAAATAGACAGTGCTTTACGTCCAGCGAGGTTACTAAACTAGTCATGAGAAAATCCAATGAAGACAGGCAACAGCTTTCGAAATTTTTTGGCAATTAGTGGAACCCAAGGCTAAGAAAGTATTTCTTACGTGTGTCACTGATCTAATAAAAGACTCTGTCCGAAGTAAGTTGTTAGTTAGAGATCATACTGAAACTTGATCTGCCCTGAGAGCAATTCTACTAGACAATCTTGAGAACAAGCTGACTTTCATTATTAGTCACGTACTATGTTTGATGTCGGCAAGAAAATGCAGAAAGAGTGGTTCAGTGGGGCTCCAGTGTGGACACTACGCGTTATCACTTTAGACAAACTAAGACGAAAGTTATGCAGGAGATCGAAATTAATTCGTTAGTTAAGAAGTTATGTGTTTCTTCAGGGATTATACAATGAACTTATTATGACAGTGGTACGAACTCAGGGTGAGAAATTAACACTGACAGAGAGAAATGATTTAACCACGACAAAGGAATGTGCGATTACGTCTGAGAAAGAAACATAGAGGGCGGTGATTGTACCTCAACAAGGACTAAAAACTGGTTCCAAGTGCTTTAATTGTGGCAACGGGGCCATTTAGCACGAGAGTGTGGATTAAAGTACACTGTCCGCAAAGTAGAGGCCGTCAAAGCAACTCCATCTAAACCCGAACGTACACGGTTACCTCTCAAGGAAGACGATGACTGAGTATTTCGGGGAAACTGTTTACGGTCCCAGTGCCCCCGTAAGGTGCACGCAATGCAGTTTGACAGGGCACAGTCCTCCATGCACTCAGCAGAAACTCGTCATTTTTTTCACGTGTCTTTGACCTGGCCATTACGCCCGAGAGTGCCAAGAGAGTAGATGGGCCAACATAGATAAATTTATTGGGAAACGATCGACGGGCGTAATGCTGCAGGCTCATTATGCCACATCAGGTATCATAATGGCCGTGGTCTGTAGCAGAATGAGTGATTGTGTATTGTACGGGGTAGAAATGTAGAATAAATCCAGATGAATCATATTCTTGTCAGATCTTCACCGGGTCAAACTATCAGTTGTACAAAATATTCTCGCGGTCCACCTCGCCGCCATCATCCGGTGAGAGAAGCTAGGATACTCGCACCGACAACTGATTAAAACCGTGAACGACGGAACAATTATGTGCAGCGAAAACACAAAAGCGCATGCGCTCAAGTAATGCGCAAGCCTTCAAACGTCGCTGCTGCCCCTGGCCCAAGAGGAATTGCAGCGCCTTCAGTGGTGAATACCGTGGAAAAACGATATATCGTTAAAAATTATTGCTTTCAGCCGGCCGATTGAGATGCCGTTGTTTCATCATATGTCATGAAATAGGATTCCAAGTTTTCCTCAGCTGGAATCTGTGGTGTCATCGCCAGACACCACACTTGCTAGGTGGTAGCCTTTAAATCGGCCGCGGTCCGTTAGTACACGTCGGACCCGCGTGTCGCCACTATCAGTGATTTCAGACCGAGCGCCGCTACACGGCAGGTCTAGAGAGACTACCTAGCACTCGCCCCAGTTGTACAGCCGACTTTGCTAGCGATGGTTCACTGACAAATTACGCTCTCATTTGCCGAGACGATAGTTAGCATAGCCTTCAGCTACGTCATTTGCTACGACCTAGCAAGGCGCCATTATCATTTGCTATTTATCTTGTGATGCATGTACCGTCAGACCGATGTTCACCAATTATGGATTAAAGTTAAGTAGTTCAGAAGCTACGTACTTTATTTACTAGACTCAACTCCTTTAACTGTTCCCGACCTCACGCCAGCCTGCGTGAGCTTAAACGCGTGCCTTTCGGCTTTCTCACAGTGGCTTGGCTGTCTTGCCAAGTCACAACAGAATCCATTTTTTCGTTTAATGATATTATATATTAGTCTGATTTCGACAGATTCTTTTAAAATACAGACCCAGTAACGCGGGACATTTGCAACCACCTGTGTCTCATTGTATAGCATCCTATGTCCCTCTGTAAGGCAGCGTTCAGCCACTGCGGATTTGTCTGGTTGCAATAATCGCGTATGGCGATGATGTTGAACGTCTATTCGATGTGGCCAAACAAGAAACATATGTGTACATACCTCAAAAAACAAGTAGGCTGCCTCGGATACTGAGAATTTACCACAAGACCTGCCACATCTCAAAGACGTGTTTAATCATAACGGCTATACAGACAGGCAGATTCCACGTGCGTTTGAGTTTGCACATAACCTAAAACAGCTGAAGACGCTTTTAGTTTATTGGCTTTTCTTCCATACGCAGGGAACGTTAAGGATTGTGAAGAAATTCGAAATCATATGTGTATTTCATCCACCAGCTAAGATTAGAGCACTCCTGGGGTTTGTTAAGGATGGTCTACGTTTCAGGAAACCTGGCGTTTACAAAATACTTAGTGAGTGCGGTAAAAGATACATTGGCCCAAGTATTCGTACCACCAGTGACAGATGTTCATGGGACGCTACACAATGAGACACAAGTGGTTGCAAAAGCTTCGCGTTACTGGGATTGTGTTTTAAAGGATCTGTTGAAATGAGATTGACAAGTAATATCATTAAATATAATAATGGATACTCGCTGGGTAATACTTGGAAGGCTGTTTTATCTGATATAAGGAAACAACGGCTTCTGAATCGGCCGACTGCGAGTGATACGCCCGCTAAACCCTCTGGGCGGAACAGGTGATTAGGTTGTGGAAAGGGCCAAATAAGGTTGGTGTCAGTTTCACCTCAAAATTGTAATTTATTTTAATTTAATAACAAATTTACAACCTGTTGTGTCTAGACAAGACAGCCTAGACACAATGAGAGGAAGCCGAAAGGCACGCGCAAAGCTAAAGCAGGATACGTAATGAATGATATAAGGAAAAGTACGTAGCTTCTGGAATACTTAACTTTAATCCATCCTTTTGGTACATCTGGAGATTGTGGCGATACAAGTGAGACTCTTTAGATACATGCAATGTTACTAATGGCGCCTTGCTAGGTCGTAGCCATTGACTTAGCTGAAGGCTATTCTAACTATTGGCTCGGCTAATGAGCAATTCTTCGTCCATGTAGTCGCTAGCAAAGTCGTCCGTACAACTGGGGCGAGTGCTAGTCCGTATCTCGAGACCTGCCTTGTGGTGGCGCTCGGTCTGCGATCACACCGTGGCGACACGCGGGTCCGATATGTACTAATGGACCGCGGCCGATTTAAAACTACCACCTAGCAAGTGTGGTGTCTGGCGGTGACACCACACAACCAAAGCACCACATAGCCGAAATATTACAACTACGAGTTTCAAAATGCAATTCTTTCACTGCTGAAGGCCACAGTTAAAATAGCAAATAAAATAATTAAAATATATATTAAACACAGCTATGCTAAAATCCTCAAGGCGAGGGTGGATAGACAAACAAGAACAAGATGCAATTCAAATGGCTGAAGGCCCACAGTAAAGTTTTCAAGATTTTAAAGTAAATTACCGTAACCTTTCAGTAATTTCAAGAACAAGGTTCCAAGGCTTAAGGACCACAATTAATTTTCCAAAATTAAAAAAAAAATGTATAACCATAAGCCCTAAGTTTCAAGTAGCGAAACCGGACCAACAGAAAAGACAATACAACGGCAATAACCTTTCAGCTAATATCCACTATCCGGATTTAAAACTTACTTGCACAAAACACAGTAAAAGCATGAATTTTTCTTTTATCTCAGGCTATGACAGATTGTAAACGCCGATGAGAAAGCCAGTAAAGACAACAGCTCTCAGAAGTCTCGAGGGGGGTCGGTCTGCCCTCGTTCACTTAGGTGAGACAGGTGTTGAGCCCAACTACATTTGATCCGTCGGAACCCAACAAAGGGACAGCCACGGACCGACCGAAAAGCGACTTCACTGCCACCAATCGGTACGTGAGAATTCAAACACAAAATGCTACGCACGTGATTATCCTCACACAAATATGTACATGTATTAAGCTGTCAAAACTACGCACTGTGTTGGACAGTGACAACAGGTGAGGAAAGGACACTGCCTGAAATTATGATAGAGGACAGGGCGGCAATCCGGAATACTGACGGCCACAAGGCAAAAAAATTCCGCTGGTGCACCAATGTAGTTAGTTCCACCGCATGGCGGTTAAATTTCAGCAGTTGGTGTTGCCCACAGGAAAATCTCCCCAACGGCGAACCACCGAAACGAACCACACAACTTCAATGGACGTGGATTGGGTACTTGAAACCACTACTCACCTATGACGTTCTGGGTCCGTGAACCATGAAGCTCGTAGCGATCGGACAGCTCCACACACGCTCTGACACTGTGCAGGGACCGCCAGCGGACCCAGCCGACTGCACCGGGCTCAGATAACTTCCCTGGTCCGCAGCTACCGACCGACTGCCTGCAGATCCGTCCGCGACTGCTGCTCCATCGCGACTGCACTGTTGGTGCGTCTCTGACTCACTTCCAGACACACGACGGCGGAAATACTGGCCCGGACCCAACCATGCAGAGGAAACACGCCCATTGGCTAAGCAACATCCCTGCAGCAGGAAAGGACCGGCCCAAGTTCCACAAGATGTTAACTGAAGGGGCCCAGAAGCGCTCTGAGAACCAGTTACACGTCACCCGATGTGACGACCGACCTCTCAGAGCCAAAACGTAAATGGAAGTACGTAAAAAAACAGGGTGTAAAATACATGATAGCGGGAACACGAGCCACGCACTGCTCAGCGAGTAGTAATTGTTAACGGTACATCGGTTTTCGACAGTATTCACCACTGGAGGCGCTGCAACTCCTCTTCCGCCAGGGGCAGCAGCGACGTTTGAGCGCTTGAACATTACCTCAGCAAATGCGCTTTTGTATTTTCGGTGCATATATAGGTTCCGTCGTACGCGGTTTGAGTCAGTAGTCCGCGAAAGCTGCTTAGCTTTTCTCGCCTACTGATGGCGCCAATGTTAACAGTGGAAATATTGTGTCAAATGACAATTTGGTCAAGCTGAAGACAGTTTGATATGTTAAAAGGCCGGAAAGGTCCACGTAGCTTTAATTGATAGAGGCTAACGTGCTGGAGCATCTGATGAAATGGGATCCCGGAAAGGCAGTGACGATCAAAAAGCATAGCTAAAGAAGAGATACGGAAAGCCAGACAGGTGGTAGTACAGTTGAAATCTAGAGCCAACACTGACTGCGCTACTAAATTCCATATTGTGGATGCTTGTAATGATTGAACGTTTGACGGATTGCTGGTCAGAGAATTCCTTAAACATAACAAAGTCATTCTGAAATGTGAAGGAAGAGAATTGTGGATAAGGAGTGAAAGGATTAAATTGTAGGAAGCATGAGAGGATGCGCACATAGCGCAGTGTGCAGTCATAAGTAGTAAACAACGGAAGTCCGAAAAACCTGGTACTTGGAGTGCAGTAGTGAGTGGTTCTAGCGTTGCGCCACTCGAAAGGCAAATAGTCTCAGAGGCTGTAGCATCCCAAGGATTCGACACTCACGGGACGCCCGAAGACACGTGAGGGTACGAAAGCTGTATCAATAACCGGCCAGACACCACAAGCACCGTCACAGGCTGCTGTAACCAGGCCCAGAACAGGTAAGCAAAAAGGGGGGGGGGGGGGAAGCCGAGTGGAGCCGAGAAACCGAAGGGGTGGAGATTGCCTTCCACAAGACACCCGATAGCGGTAGCAGGGCAGAAGAAGTGTTCGGCCAATGTGAAGAGCGAATTAAGGGTATGAGTGACGCACACATTATGGAAAGAAGTGTTGATCGCAGAACAGGAAGTTAGAGCAGGGTTGTATGACTGGAAGCAATCATGACTGTGCGAGACGGAGAATTTTTCACGGTCATACTAGGGACCAAGACGTCAATTTCCGTTCACCAGATATATTTGCGGAGGGGATCCCACTTCTCTCTAGTTACACAATTAGGCATGTCCCTACGGAGAAGACAGGAACCAAAAAGTCTCACCAGAGTTTATCAAAAGAAAATACACACAAAAATAATTAGGATCGAGAAGAGAAAGCATCAATTGAAGAACTATGATTTGCATACCATTATGAGTTCCATTTATCATGGGATGTGCTAACTACTACCAAATTGGTAAAGCATCAAATTCCGATGATGCCTGAAGCAGAAGGCACAATAATGAACTGTACCAAATCCAAAAAGCCCATCAAGCAACGTTACAAGCTGAGGTCAAGGGGATGCTGGCCCATGGCATAGTTTTACCAAGTAGCAGCCCAAGATATGTTCCCCTCATCTAGCTCCCAAAGAAATTAGATGCCAGTGGGAGGCAAAAATTGGGAGCAATAGCAGACTATAGTAAAATGAATGAAGTGCCGTTGAATATGATGTACCCTTTGACCCACATTGATGAGATCGTAGACCGTCTATGGGAGGCGCAGCGTTTCTCCACACTCGATCTTGCTAAAGATTACTATCAAGTTCTAATTGATGAGAAGAACCGTGAAAAGACGGGAATTACCACAGCAATGGACCACTATCTATAATAAAATGGGGATGGGTCTGAAAACTACTCCACCCCTTTCCAGTGTTTAATGATCAAGGAAGGAAGGAAGATAGGTTTTAACGTGCCGTCGACATCGAGTTCATTAGAGATGGAACACAAGTTTGGATTGTGTCAAGGATTGGGAAGGATATCAGCTGTGTCCTCTCAAGGCAACCAGTCCAGTATTTGCCTGGAGCAATGTTTAGTGAACACTGTGCCAAGTGGGATACAAGGATACAAAATCTTTATATATCTGGGCGATATTGTTGTAAGTGCCTCGGTAGACGAGCGCAGTGTAGGCCTAGAGGAATTATTGTATGGGCTGTGTCAAAGGCACTTGAAGTTACAGTTACATAAATATGAGTTTTTATGAAAGGAAGTTACATTTCTGGAATACTTACTGTCCTCTTTGGGGTTAAAAGCCGACTCTTCTGAGGTGAAAGCCATAGAGAAACACTCACAGCCAAGGACCACCACGCAGTTAGAATCGTTCCTGAGTTGAATAGGATATTGTCAGCGATTCGTTAGTAATTTCAGTAAAACTGCTAAGCCGCTACATGGCATGCTGAAACAGGGGGATCCCTATGAATGGGGCGCATCGCACAATGCACACGCAAATATCCAGAGTAATTTTGCAATAAAATCACACCGTGCTGGACGGAGGGGCTATGCCGACGAGTAAAATATCGGCTCACAAAAAACTACTGAATGTTTTTGACAATGAGCGAGACCACACAGTACGGCTGTAGTGCAGCAGAAGGCCCAAGTCATGGTCTGCTTCTGAGGCCTGAGCAATTTTACTCTAGTGCAGTGGAAAAGTCCGTAGAAGTTCAGCGTCCTTTGCATCAATCTGACAAGATGCGGCAGTGGCACTGAATTCAGAATCAGGGAAGGCGAGAAAGGACGCCAGCATCAGCATGCTTTGGCGTGGGCCGGTATAATATTTCGTACTGATACTGTGACAATAACAAGGCCGTCCGCCTAGGTAGCTGAGTGGTCATTCTTGTCACATCCACCTCTATAGCTGAGTGGATCATTCGGGCGACTAGGTCCCGCCTGTACCGTAGCGCTGTGTGTTTTCCTCGAGCCCGTTTGGTGTCGTGTTGGTCTCCTTGCGCGTCGCATCGCCGGTTGTCGGCCAGTGTTTGGTGTTCGTGCGGCTCTTCCTGTCGCGGCGTCGTCTCGCGCCATGATGTCCACCATGGTTCCCACGAAACTTCCGCGTACAGCTACTGTCAGCTTCGACTCCACGAGTCACGTCCTGCCTGGTTCTTTGGGAATAGATAACTGGTTAGTATAACCGGTTAGTCGATAGAATGAAAGTTACTACTGATCAGGTGCATACTGCCTATTTTGACAGCGAATTATATGTGTTCTTTGTTAAGTTTCTTGATCCGCTCCTGGTTCATAGGCTACTTTCTCGTTACGGTTTTCAGGTGCCCTTTGCGCACCGTGATGGTTCCACTAGGCAAATGCGCAAGTGATATATACGAATGTCCGGGTGTTTAAACTTGCGCCCGAGGTAGACGACTGTTTTCCCAGGCCCGTTTTGCTTCCTTATGGAGAAATACGTCATATTCGAAGGGAACGTTGGTCTGCTCAGCACCGCTTACAGGTCCATAGTGGTATTCGGTCGGTGGAATTGGTGGTCAAAAATCACATTCCTTCTCATCTACAGGTATGTGGTTATAGGGTCCATATTACGTACAGTGGCCAAAAAGGAACATGTTATTATTCTAATAAAATCGGTCATTTCCGTACTAACTGTCCGCGGCGTGTGGTCGTATTAAATCCCACATACGAACAGCGTAAAAAATTGACTTTAGCTGATCTTCTCCCGCAGCGATCTCAGACTGAATCGTTCCCTGTTACTGAGCGACGCAGTGATCCGTTGACCGACAACGCCCGTGATTTTCACCCGCTGTCCTTGCGTCGGGATGTTGATGCCGTTAATTCCGATGTGCCCGCCTTGATTTCTCACAACAAGAGTCGCCGAACACAGGATGTGGCGGCAGATGAACCTTCCCTATTAGCTCGCCCTTCCGATGGGCCTCCAGTAAAGGACCCCCTCTTTCAGTCTGAAATCGTGGATGAGGACTCCAAGGTGACTTCACGCCTGTTAAAAGATCCCTGACACCTTATCTGGCGTTGTTCCTGTTGTCGAGGCCGCCCCTTTGTAGAGGCCCGTGAAGAAACCTGCTTCCGGTTCCCACGTGTCTTCTCCGGTTCTCTCGGACACTTCTCCTGTCGACTTTGCTTCCTATCCCCCTTCTGCAACTTCTGTCGCCCCCTCTGAGTCACAGCTTTCTCCCGTGAAACAACTGATTGATTCTCAAGAGCCAGTGGATCCCGATGTTATTCACCAAACGTCCATCCGTGGACCTACGTCTGCAGGCGAGTGGGACGTAGCGGCCTCTCCCTCGCAATCCGAAACTAAATACCGACATGTTGCTCGCACGCGGCAGCGCCGCGGAGCCGCAATAGAATCCGTAAACAGCAACAAAGAGCCGCGTCACGGCTGAAGAAAAGGCAGTGGGATAATAAGGGGTCTGTTTCGTAGTTCTTCTCTCTCTGGTTCGGCGCCTGATTGTGGTATGGTTACTTGTATGTTGCTCCGTCAGTTAACGGGTCTCTACTGTTCTTCGTTCTTCTGTCTGGGTTGAAGTTCCATCCAAGGATACACATTTGTTACTCTGAATATTAAAAGAATATATTCTGAGCTTGGGCTCGCCGCCTTGCTACAGTCTATATATGAATCCGGGGCAGATGTTTTTTTTTTTTTTTTTCAGGAAGTCTTATTCGACCAGTTTTCCATTCCTGGGTTCTCAACATTTTTAAATGTAGCTTCCGAACTTTCCACGGGCACTGCCTTGTTTTATATGGAAGGTGTGGTGTCACCGCCAGACACCACACTTGCTAGGTGGTAGCTTTTAAATCGGCCGCGGTCCATTAGTATACGACGGACCCAAGTGTCACCACTGTCAGTGATAGCAGACAGAGCGCCACCACACGGCAGGTCTAGAGAGACTTACTAGCACTCGCCCCAGTTGTACAGCCGACGTTGCTAGGAAAGGTTCACTGAGAATTACACTCTCAATTGCCGAGACGATAGTTAGTATAGCCTTCAGCTAAGTCAATTGCTACGACATAGCAAGGCGCAATTTATCCTTTGCCATGGATCTAATGAAGCATGTACAGTAACAAGACCAATGTTCACCAATTGTGGATTAAAGTTAAGTATTCCAGCAGCTACGTACTTTTCTTTATAGCATTTATTACGTATCCTGTTTCAGACCTCACGCCAGCCTGCGTGAGTTTAAGCGCGTGCCTTTCGGTTACCCGTCACTGTGGGTTGGCTGTCTTGCCAGTCCACAACAGAAGGCATTCCGCTGATGGATTTCGAAGTACTCGACAGTGGAAGGGGGATCGGGTGCACGTTTTGTGATCTCAGTTTCCTTCTCCTTTATGCCCCTTCTGGCACAGGTCGTACTACTGCACGTTCGAGTTTCTATAAAGAAGAAATCATTTACCTGCTTCGTAAATCCCCGACAGATGTTATCTTAGGTAGGGATTTCAGTTGTGTTCTACCGGAGCTGGATCAGTCTCCTAATTTTAATTTCAGTAAAGAACTCGACGACCTGGTGCGCTCCTTGCGCCTGCGTGACGTGTGGGTTTCTCGCTATCCTACACTTGTACGACATACATACTTTACTCCCACGTCTATCAGTCACCTCGATCGCTTCTATCTTTCCGATTCCTTGTGAGGGCAACTACTGGATGTTGGTGTGATACCAGTCTTTTACTGATCATTGAGCCGTGGCCGTCACGTTTAATTACGAGTGGAGACCGTTAAAATTGTTTAGTCCTCCCTGGATGCTCAATACAGCCTATTTGCAAGATACTTCCCTTGGTGTCGTCCTGGAGAGCATATGGGTTCGTTGTTCTCGTACTATGGACCGGTGCTCGTCTATTGTGGCATGGTGGACACTGCATGTTAATCCACAAATGCGTAGGTCTCTCATGCGTTTTGTAACTGCGAAGGTGGCAGACGACCGACGAACATAAGAAAATTACTACTCAGCCTCACGTGAACTGTACGATGGTGCTACGCATGCTCCCCTACGGGTTACTGATATACAGCACATCAAAGCCAAATTGTGCAGCTCAAACACATTCAAATGGACGGCCTGCGTACGAGGTCCCAACTACGTTCCCTTTTACAACACGAACTGACGTCACTATACCATCTAGTCCTTTTACGGGCGTGCCGGAAACGTGTGTGTCATGGCTCCCTCACAACTGCTGAAGGCCGTATGTTCACCTCGCACCGTGACATTTCCTATTTTATGTACACCTATTTTACTGATCTGTACGATACCCATGTCGCGGCAGAAAACTCTCTTGGCTACTTTACATCTTTTCTGCATCGCGTCGTCACTCCCAAATTAAATGACGCCTTTCTGAGTCCCTTTCACAAGGATGATATATATGATGTTGTTACAGGATCTCAATCCCGCAAGTCGCCTGAATTAGACGGTATTACTAAGGAGTTTTATGTTCAGTTTTAGTCACTCATTGGTGACATCTTAACGTCAATGGTAAATGAAGTGTCGCGGGGAGTCACACTCCCTGCTCTTTTTCAGGAAGGTAAACTGCTTCTCATCCCGAAATCCACAGGTCGACCTGCGATTGATATCCTCCGTCCTATTACTCTCCTTAACTTCGATTATAAAATTGTCGCCCGAACAATTAATATCCTTCTCTCTAATCTGCTCGATACCATTATTGCGGCCCGTCAAAGCTGTGTGCCTGGGCGCACAATACTGACTTCTGTTCTCAAATGTCGCGATGTCATTTCGGTGGAAGCTGCCGCTAATTTCCCAGGGGCTTAGTTCTTTTTTGATATCCAAAAAGCGTTTGATCGTGCCAGCCATGATTTTTTAACGAGAGTGCTAACCGCTGTCGGCTTTAATAATGATGCTCGACAGGTCTTAACTCGTCTTTTTACCGGTATCAGTGTCTCGATGATTGTGAACGGTCACCCTACCCCACCCCCCCCCCCTCCCCATCCCCCACCACCCGGAAATTGATCAGACGGGGTTTACCCCCAGGGTAGCCCCTTATCCAAGTCCCCTTTTGTCTTGTTCTTAGAGCCCTTACTTCCCCGCCTCGCCATGCAATTAGGTGGATAGACTATGTTGGGGAAACTTTTTTCGGCCCGTGCATACGCCGATGACGTCGTGGTTTTAGTACGACATGACGAGGACATACCGAGGCTTAAGGATACCTTGGATTCATTTTGTCCTCTTGCTGGTGCTCGCATTAATGATCGTAAATGCACGTTCCTACCGTTGAGAGGCCTCGATCATATCTCATTCCTTGGGCGACGGTCGTCAATAGCAGTAAGACCTTAGGGATCTTAGTCGATCGCAATCTGATCAAAATTGCGACACTAAATTGGCGTGAGGTTACGAGTTGTGTTTACTGGGCGATCCTTGAACATGAACGCAGTTCCCTTAGTCTCCTTCACAATGTACGGGTTTTAGAAACCTATGTCTTCAGTAAAGTATATTCGTTGCACAGGTGTTCCCGCGATGATGGCCCGCTGACTGAAACAGCTGTCTGGTCGATTTCTGTTGCACCACTATATCTTTCGTGTCAGGTATGAAGTAGTGGCCAGGCCTCGAAAGCTTGGAGGACTGGGTCTTTCCGATATCAAAATGAAGACATCCATCTTATTTGCCCACCGCAATGTTTTAACCTGCACGCAGGCTCCGTATTCAGTTACCTCTCGTTTACTTTCCCGCCTCCGGCCAGTCTGTCTGACCCTACCTGTTGATGGACGGATTAATCCTAAATTGCGGACATTCGTGAATACTTTCTAAATATCGGTATCCTAGGTGCTGATATACTTCCTGTGACGCATATTAGTAACAACATGCTATCACCCCGGTTTGGTGCACCATGTCCCCTTTCTTCTATTGAACTTGATTCCCCGTCAACGTCTTGGAAAACGATCTGGTCTCATCTTAGTCTTCCTATATTGCCGATGGTGATTCCTTCAACGTGGTGTAAGGTCATTCACCGTCTGATACCTACTGGTGATCGTCTTTTTTGTATTGGCCTTTGCCCGACTGATCAGTGTCAGGAATGTCATCAAACTGACAACTTACTTCATAGGCTTGTTGGTTGCCGACGGGCTCTGGGTCCGCCCTCAATTACCTTTCCTTTCTCGAGGGCCGGAAACCGCTTTCCCAGACGACATTCTCCTACATCAGGGCATATCCTTCTATCCTCAAACAAAACAAACACGATTTTATGGCTCTTGGGTTACTATATTCACTGTATCGTTGAAGGTGGGAACGACGCAGCTCCCCGCATTTTTCACCATTATTTAACAACTGCGCGCTGGAAATGGCACCGGTTGCCACGATACCGAACGCTTATTTAAATTATGCTTTTTCTTGTGTTTAACCGTCAGGGTGCTGGTTAAGCTCCCCTGTGATATCTGTTTCTTCCCTGAGCTTGTGTCCTCTCCTTGTAGATTTGTTTTGTCACTTTTTATCTTCCACATGTACATAAAAAGAAAATTAACAAGAAGGGTGGGATAATAGGTTAGTCTTACGGTTCAGAATGTAATAATTGTTTGTGCTTGAACTAATTTGTTTATTTTCTTTCGGCATCTGATATTAAATGATGATTTCACTATGGTGCCAGATTTTCGTGGAAATAGTCAATCTGATGATAAAAAAAAGTGATCAGCGTGACGGAATGCCATGCAAAGGGGTCCGGGCTCGAATCCCGGCTGGGTCGGAGATTTTCTCCGCTCAGGGACTGGGTGTTGTGTTGTCTTCATCATCATATCCTAACCGACACACAAGTCGCCAAAGTGGTGTCAACTAAAGACGCACCAGGCGACCGGTCTACCCGACGGGAGGTCCTAACCTTAAGACATTTCATTTTTCAATGACAAGGCCCAGTGTTGAAGCTTCGGAGCTGTGCATGGAGGAACAGGTTCGGACGGATGAAACAATGATTGATGTGTCTTCTCGTCCGTCGCTGGGTAAAACTTCCAACCAGATAGTTAATGGTGAAACTTTATCGCGCCATAGGTAATAGCAAGAGATTCCTTCTCGATTTGGGAATAGTTACATTTAATCCAGAATGAGATTTTCACTCTGCAGAGGAGTGTGCACTGATGTGAAACTTACGGGCAGTTTGAAACTGTGTGCCGGACCGAGACTCGAACTCGGGACCTTTGCGTTTCGCGCGCAAGTGCTCTACCAACTTTTTTTTTTTTGTTCGTCGTTGATCGTTGTGTTTGGCCGTTGCGGACGTCGCAAGACATCCTGTTCAAGTTCGGTGGTTGATCCTTCGACTCAGTTTTTTTATTACAGAGGCCAACCGGCTCTTTGACCGAACACTCTGAGCTACCGTGCCGGCTTCCAACTGAGCTATCCAAGCACGACTCACGTCCCGTCCTCTCAGCTGTACTTCTGCCAGTACGTCTCCTACCTTCCAAAACTTTACAGAAGCTCTCCTGCCAACCTTGCAGAACTAGCACTCGGTCTGGAACACAGTTTTAATCTGCCCGTAAGTTTCAGTTACATTGAATCTTGGTTAATAGCTCGGAAGCCAATGTGATCGGCCTATCCCTTAAACCAAATCTGTGGGACTGCACAGCTCCTATTCCGTACCAGGCAAGTGTCTTCGCCCAACAGATGGAGAATGAGCGGAACTGCAAAGCCACGACAATAAAGAATGCTGAAGGTCCCAGTGCACGATGGACACGATACTCCAGTTAAGGGCCTTTCCCCAATTGGTTCGCTCCTCGAAAAAATTTTGGGGAATGGAGGTCAAATCCTATAGAGGACCGTCACAGAATTCCGGAACGTTTGGAACTCGTTTTACTCGCCTCGTACGATGGTCAGGAAGTCCTCGAGCCCATTCTAACCCACGGACGAGCAGGGGGGGGGGGGGGGGGGGGACGACTGGGATAGTGCCTCCAGCTGTTGTGGATATTCTCTCGCCAGATATATATTCTTTTTTTTTTTTCAACGTAGTTGTTTGGTTATTCTGTACGTCAGAGTCGACTCTTGAGTAAAACTGTGTTTTGGGGGAAGGATAGCAAAATTTTCATCGTAAGTGCATCGCTGATATACAACAATTTGATAGCTTATCATCAAATACTTTTATGTGTAAGATAGTAGTGTACATTATAGTCAAAATGAAAGCAGGAAGGTATCAAGGAAAACAGTATCTCTTTAGGGAATTACACCGATAAAATGTGGCACACGAAGGAGATGTGGAAAAGTAATTAGATAATGTGTGATTCCTTTTCAATTCACACTTGTCTATAAAGCAAGTGCTGCCTCCATCCGTCAGCGCTGTTATGATAGTCTTCGGTGCATTTCACACATCTGCGTGTCTACGCGGATAACCGTTGCAAAGCGCCGTACTCGTGATTGACAACGTTTACGTGAGACTCATATTCCGAAAGACGAAAACCGAATGTAGGAGTGGTTTTTCCGCTGTCGCGTGTACATGTTAAGGTCTGAAGCGGATTTTCTCGGTTAAACTGTTGCTTATGGCTGCTCTCGCTCTCTATTAATTTATCAGGAGCTTCTTCGCCGCATCGTACTCCTCACATCTGAAAATCACAGCGACTTTTTTTCCCCAGGTTGAGCAGCCATCCTGATATTCTTTATCGTGTAAGAATACCCGGCTATAAGTGATCGTTGAAATAACGTAGGAAATGTAAATATTTTACAAAATTCTCAAATTTCATTCGCATGGCATGGGTTCTAGGTCTACGTGACAGGATATCGTGTAAACTTCTATTTTACTTTTCACCTTCGTCATTGACAACTGAAGATGTCTGCACAGCAGCTATACATTTTGTTCAAACGAGCGTCCAAACGGTTTTGCGAGCCTGACACAGCTTCGGACGAAAGAGAATGGGAAACAAATTTCTGTGCCAGTCAGGGACTCGACACCCAGTTACGTGCTTGTAGCGAGCTCCGTAGTCATGCCTTTAAAAATCCTAGATTCAAATACAATAAGGAAAATTGCCCTGTCACCTTACAGGAAGAGTAGATAGTTAATTAAATCAAATTTCTAGTGTAATAAACCTTATTGGTGAGAGACTTTCGACCTGCTGTCTCCATCGCAAGTGTTCTTTTTTCTTTTTTTTTTTTTTCAGAGATCCTACTGTACCCCTTTTAGCTGCCAATGATGCTTCTTTTGCCCGGCTTCTTCTCCACTTACTTAAATTAGTGCTGTGTGAGACATTATTCTAACTTGAACAGAAGAGCTTCTGCCGTTTCTTCGTTCAAACGCGACAGCAAATGATACGTATTGCGCAGTTCAAACAAAATCATATTCTTATAATTTAACTGGTTTTCTTCTACAGAAACTAATAAATAGTTAAATGCTTACTACTTCCTCATCTACTCTAGCAATCCTGTATTAATGAATAGACTAAGTGATGGTTTTACTAAAGTTAAAAGTCTAATTGTAATGTTAATTTTTGTTCCTGTGACCTGGGTAATGTCAGCTTATTCCACTTTCTTATGGCAATGTATCGACAAAGCAGTTTTGAAACCGGTGTTCCTATCTGCGGAATTTCGTTAATTTAACATGTTCTGTTTATGTATAAACCACTTTTCTTTTAATTACGTTGTTTGCGAAATCCCAAGGAGCAGGACATAAAAAACCCTAACGCTATTCGACCACTTCTCTATTCCTGACGATATAATCGATTCTGAATGGTTTTGCGATGATATCGTTCCTAGTCACTGCACCTTCACTGACTTCCCTCAAATGGAGTTCCCTCGTTTCTTTCCAGAGCTTATATCCAAATCTTTTCGGATGGTACGCTCTCAGAAAGTCAACAGTACATTTCTCCGTGATGTTAACGCCTCTGAAATTTGTGATTATCTGTGTGAAGCTCTCGCACGTATTCAACAAATCGGTGACAAAACGTGCCGCGTCTCGTTGGGTCTTTTAACTTCTTAACTCCTACCTCCTTAACGATTAATAGAAATACGCAGTACCCGAGAATCAGCAGAAGGAGCTATGGGTAAACTATTTCTCCGCGGGCTTTTTCTAATGAATCTCAATCTAGTGTCTGCTTTTGCTACACCTAGTTTTATGTGGCCATAACACTTCAGCTCGCTCCTGTCACATACTATTAGTTTACCGTTATTAAGGTTTTAAAATTTCTGATAGACGTTCACGTAACATTGGATGTATTCGCCTGTTTATGAACTATAAATTTAATTTACATTGATCTTCAACTGTTAGTCGCTGCAACAAGCGTGGGTAATTTGCTGGTTTTTCTGCAATTCGCTAAAATTTACTATCGTTTCGAGTTTCCTATATACAATAACATCTGCCTCTGGCAGCCTAATGGACCTCACACGTTGTTTTCAAAAATATTTAACAGTCCGGAATAGCTTCTTGCCATTTAAAATTTTATTTATGCGGGGGGTACACAGTCTCAACGTGTTTTGAGAAAGAAAACTTGGTCAGAGTTTGCCATATTCTCTTTATCATCTCTGAAATCGGCCAGTTTCAACTGTAGGTCACTTTCAACAACATATTTTAATCTTCAAGTTTCATCTCACTTTCTAACAAACCGCTGGTACATAAAGACAGGAATAAATCAGACTTCTGTGTGTATGTGGCACAAAAACAATTCAACTGTGCAGTAAAATACAATAAAGCTGTTTGTACCGGCTGAGGAAAGTAAGCATGAACACTACTGTACCACACACACACACACACACACACACACACACACACACACACACACACACACGTGAAATGAAGCATAAAGCTTAAAATATGTTCTTGAAGATGATTCACAGTTGATATTGACCGATTTCACGGACAATAAATAGAATACAGCGCATTTGGACGATGTTTTATGTTTTCGTTCTCAGAGTTTCGAACTATTTAAAAAAATATATTATTTTTAGCTGTCAGCTGCAATATGACCTGCTATTGGTGCTGTTAGCGTTCCATACACAGTTACGGAGCATCCCGCGTTGATAATCGAAGCATTCCCCAATACAAATCAGATGCGTCGGTCAGCAGTGTCGTTAATCGCTGGCCTTTAGCAGAAGAAGACTTCCTGTCATTGCGTTTACCCTCTTAACGCCTGTACCTTCTACTGCGCAGTTGTCACTACTGACTTTTTGCGTTGTTAAACTTTTTTCCCCTTTTCAGTTGCTCTCCACTAGACAATAGTATAACTAAACGGTGAATATGGAAGGAAACGTAGTGGCCAGAGCGGTTACATACTTCCAGTTATCAGGGCGAGGTACTGCACTCTCACCTTCTGTCAATAAAGCTGGTTGTGCTCTGAGACAGATAGAGTCTGCTTCGTCACGCGTTGAGACACCCAGAGGAATCGACTGTATCAGCAGTACAAGCAATGATTACTTGATAAAATAAGTGGCTCACGATAGTTGGTTCATTCCTCTGATATAGAATTAGTAACTGAGTTATTGCAGAACGGGTAGCACGTTGGACGCCATAACATATGTATAC
This sequence comes from Schistocerca americana, assembly GCF_021461395.2. Classification (NCBI taxonomy): domain Eukaryota; kingdom Metazoa; phylum Arthropoda; class Insecta; order Orthoptera; family Acrididae; genus Schistocerca; species Schistocerca americana. The sequence goes on along the minus strand of NC_060119.1, from coordinate 154,778,039 downwards.
ACTTGCTTGAGACGCAATGTACACTTTATAAGGTAATTAACTGAAGACCTGTAACTGAATTTTCCGTCGCTGCTTGACAGAACATGACTGCTTTCATGAAATAGGAAACAGTTCCCCGGTGTTTTCCTAATGCTATTTATTTGGTTGTGAATCAGTTTTCTGTCATCGCCATATGATAACTGAATGTCGCAATCGTGAAATGACATGTCTCCTATACCGATACAGATACAGAAGATATATGGAATCTTGAGGGCCAGATTTTCTACAAAGGAAAGCATTATTTCCTTTACATTGTATGAAAATCGTTACATACAATAAAAATGAAAAATACAGTTAAATTCTTATTGTAACTTAAATTTAGCATGTCTGAAACTTAATTTAACAGAGGAGAAAAAGTAAATCTTATTTTGTCTTTTAAAGCTAAGCGTCCATTTAGTCATACGTCTATTGATTTCAGTCCGCAGCTCGTGGTCGTGCGGTAGCGTTCTCGCTTCCCGCGCCCGGGTTCCCGGGTTCGATTCCCGGCGGGGTCAGCGATTTTCTCTGCCTCGTGATGACTGGGTGTTGTGTGATGTCCTTAGGTTAGTTAGGTTTAATTAGTTCTAAGTTCTAGGGGACTGATGACCATAGCTGTCAAGTCAAATAGTACTCAGAGCTATTTGAACCATTTTTTTTATTGATTTCATGTGTGTCTAGTAACGCCATCTTTCTGCGAATCGTAACATATTTAAAATGTCGCAGTCCCCACCATAGTGTGGTTATCTGTTGAAAATGTTCCGCATAGGTAAAATCTTTTTTTCCTTATCTCTAGCTAATCTCACGTTCCGATAATCTAACTGCCACAGCTCTGACTGACTGACCAACATATATTTCTCAATATCGCTTGTAGCTCATTTGATACACTCCACTACTGGGTAAGGGTTTTGTTATGAAGCATAAAATTTTACTGCGTTGTTGTTATTGTGAAACGTGTCTGGACTTGCCTGACAAACGGCACAGGCATGTTCTTGTTGGTAAACATAAATAAATGCTGCAAATCTACGAATTTCATTTTATTTTCGTACAATATTATCAACCAGATGGGACCTACAGTCATTATTAACAACGAATAATTTGACAACATTTAATTCTGACTGAAAAGCATGTTCGGATAATGAAACCGTTATGAAGTGATATACCATAGAATGGAAAGCTGCATGTTCGTCGTTATATATTGCGAGCTGTTGTTTTTCAGCAAATGCTAACTGTTGCTTTGTGAAAAGTCTGTATTAATGTCCAAGAACATACAAGCGCCTCTGAGCTCCATCGTAAACTGAATTTTATTTTTTACAGTTTAAATGCCTTTCAATTGTGTTTAATAGTCCTACAATACGAGCCCGTAAAAACAACACATGATCCATATAACTGACCACAAATTTAATTTTACAACTTAGTAGTCTTTCCTGTAAGAAAATTTGTTCGAAATTGCCCATTAGAACTCAATTATTGCAGGACTAAAGCGAAAATCGATGTCTAGGTTATCGAACAATTAATAAAATGATTCTGTAACTGGAAAAAATTCATTTTACCGAGATTTGCTTTTCTGACGATTAATGACATGACTTTCGAGGAAATTTACTGAAGATCTGTTTAGACAGTCATCGGTGGGAACATTTGTAAATAAGCTAGTAACATCACATGATACTAGTCTAGATTTAGATGGTACTAGTATATATTTAATTTTTTCCCTCAGGAGCTACGGAATGTCTGATGATAAATTAAAGTTAAAATTTTATTCGTTTTTGATAAAATCTTGTTGCTAGTCGGTGGCAGGGAGCACAGAACTGCTAGTTGAAGAGTGTGAATGGAAAACGTTCTAAGTGCCATTTTACACAAAACGCGTTGTCAGTGCTGTTGCGCTTCCAATACTTTGTTGCATGTTCCTGGATTTGATTCAGGGGCCTAACATTGGAGGAAGTCTTTAAGATACGCGTTAGTAGATGGGACGTAGTCTTACTGCGAAGCTGTACTTCCATCTGAAGTCCCGAAATTTAATAAACATGACGAGAGATTTTTGTTCATTGCGGTTCTATTAGTTAAAGCTAATTCTGAATTTCTCTACTTCACACAAAACGTAGTACCGCAGTATTAATTGCACTTGGAACAAAAACTACCCTCCGACAATTTTATCGACACTTCACATTTCTGAGACTACTAATGTGTACAAAGTACATGTTGATTCTTGCAAAGAAGAAAACAGTAACAAGCTATCGACAATAACGCTGTCTATTTATGCAAATACCCTGTTATCGGTTTGTAACTGCCGGTTCATCTTCAGACAGCCGCTGTTGTTTATATTAAACATGTTGTTCAGATTAGTTGTTGGTAAGATAGCCAACGACTGATGCAAACAATAACAAGTGTAATATAAACACTAACATCCGTCTGAAGATAAATCTGTCGTTTAGAAACAAGTAACGACACTGTCTGTGTAAACAAATTGCATTATTAAGACTTGTCAGTTAGTGGCACTCTGAACATCTATTTATGCTGTTATGGCACTCATTATTCTTTTAACTCATTATTCTTTGCTATAATGTGGAGGGCAGCATAAACCTGCTGTATCGGAAAATCTATCATTTTATGGGCACCAATAAGTTGTGTACAATTAGAAGTTCACGTTCTTTTCACTATCCTGAGATAAGTCAGATTTGGGACCCGTGACCTTTTTACATTTCCACTGTTCAACTCTTCTTAACAGTGCGTAAATGGCGTGGAATAAAAACTGTATTGGGACTTCCTCAGTATGCTGATAACAAGAAAGGTAACTTGTAATGAATGCTATCGATAGACTCTTACGGTAGTTAAGGCATTAGGCTGGCATCCGGCTATCCTTTCAATTGCCCCGTCTTTTCCCAAAGTGGTACGCGGGTGATTTCTGGGAAAAACTCACGGTCGATCTTGTCTCCATTTCTTGTGCAGCCCGAACTGCTGGATGTCCCTAATAACTTCAGCGTCAACGGTAAATTCAGCCCTGTATTAATTTTCCTGATTTAATGTTAAAATTGCCCATGATTCTATTAATAGCAATCGGACGCGAGAATAGTTCCTCTCGCATTCTTTTCCTTCGGTTCTGCATTAGAAGACGGGTGCTGTGCATTTTTGAGCTTTTAAATGTCGGTTAAAACCATAAACTGAGATAATATTATGACCATTTGTACTTCACTATGGTGTTGAATTACATTGTTTAATGTGTTAATAGGTGTTGTATTTCAATATTTTTTTATATGTAGCTCTTTCAATGTCTATGCTATTCTATTTTTAAGAGATTGATACCCCCCTGCGTCACCCATTTTCTAAACAGTAGGACTACGAAAGGCAAAAAGTGAATGATCGAACTATGTTAAATTAGTGGGGGGTGGCGCGGATGGAAGGGGGATGTGGAAGGGGGAGGGAGGGAGTCGAATCTTACTCGCTTTTCTTACGCGTAAATTTGAACTTGGGACGTTGTTACTTTCCACTTAACCACTCCCTTCTTGGAACCCCTTCCTCGCACAATCCGAAAAAAAAGAAAAATAGACAGAGTTAAGCTTCAATAAGATCTTGTTGTATCCTCTACCACCTAAACAACAATCAATATCTGAAATCTTCATTTCTTTTGAGCATCACTTACACTATGCTGTTAGACAAAATAAGCCTGAAATTAAAGGTTACAATTAATAAACCGTGAAAAGTGCGTTGTTTCACATGCAGACACCTGCGGCGCTAGAGGTCTGAAAGTCACCGTGGTTCCAATGTCGACATGACGTGGATATGCTTTACCTCCTTCCTATTTATCCCTCTTTTTATGATGACGTTAATACGACCTCCTGAGTTACATTCCAATTAGAAAATATGTCTGGTCAGGAGAAATACAGCGATATGTTTGCATCTGCTTACTTTATTCATCAGTTCTCGGGCCGAATTCTATTTCATCACTAAGCATCATGCCTGTAAGGATGATTTCCACTACAGAATACGACGGTGATGCTAAAAGCTATTTTTGAAAGAGAAGTTCAGTAATTTATATCCAGTCATTCCGCTGTTGTACAGTTACTTCGTACGTGAAGTGAAATGGTTAAACTAACATTCAGGTTCTCGTTTTAAACTCCTATGTATCAAATGACCGCTCGAATTTTATTCGAATGTTACCTTTTGAAATACTCCTGATATTGAGCCGGACCTGGAAGAGTAGCTGAACGGAATGGACAGTGTCTTTAAAGCAGGATACAAGATGAACATTAACAAAAGAAAAACGAGGCTAATAGAATGCAGTCCAATTAAATCGAGTGATGCTGCGGGAAATAGATTAGGAAAAGGGTTCAAATGGCTCTGGGCACTTTGGGAATTTACATCTGTGGTCATCAGTCCCTTAGAACAGCACACACATCCATGCCCGAAGCAGGATTCGAACCTGCGACCGTAGCGGTCACGCGGTTCCAGACTGAAGCGCCTAGAATCGCACGGCCACACCGGTCGGCAAATAGATTATAAAATGAGACACTTAAAGTAGTAAATGACTTTTGCTTTTTGGGGAGCAAAATAACTGATCGTCGAAGAAGAGAGGATATAAAATGTAGGCTGGTAATGGCAAGGAAAGCGTTTCTGAAGAAGAGAAATTTGTTAACATCGAGTATAGATTTGTCAGGAAGAAGTTTCTGAAAGTATCTGTATGGAGTGTAGGCATGTATGGAAGTGAAACTTTGACGATAAATAGTTTGGCCAAGAAGAGAATAGAATCTTGCGAAATGTAGTGTTACAGAAGAATGCTCAAGATTGGATGGGTAGATCACATAACTAATGAGGAGGTATTGAAAAGAATTGGGGAGAAGACAATTTCGTGGCAAAACTTGATTAGAAGGAGGGATCGCTTGGTAGGACACATTCTGGGGCATCAAGGGATCACAAATCTAGTGTTAGAGGGTAAAAAACGTAGGGGGAGACCAAGAAATGAATACACTAAACAGATTAAGAAGGATGTAGGTTGCAGTAGGTTATGGGAGATGAAGAAGCTTGCACAGGATAGAATAGCATGGAGAGCTGCATCAAACCTGTCTCAGGACTGAAGACCACAACAACAACATTGAGCCGTCGTGCTGCACAAAATTTGCATCACCGGTACAATGCTCATAGGCCCAAACTTTTATTTTAAGGCCACTAAAGTAGGGAATCCTGTGGGTTCTGTTTAGAAATACTTTAGTTTATCGAACCTGACCATTCCAAAATACTCGACGTTAATTGTTGATTGTTTACTTCTCGGATAGACGTAAACAGCGTTGTAAGCAGTCTCCAGTTTCATATTATTTTTCACACAGTTCTAGATTTCAAAGTTATTAGTTTTTCTGACCTGTCCTGAGGATAACATTTCAAGTGGAAGTTAGTCATACCCCTACGAGAAGTAACAGTGCAGTTCAAGGTAAACATGACTGTCCAAGGGAACTTTTTATTGAAATGTGCAAGTTCTTTTCTGTGAATTTTTTAAATGACTTGATATTCAACATTGACTGTACATGTGTTGCGATACCCATCATTGCAGTTTCGACCTTTTGGACATATTCATGTGGTTACATGTGCTGAAAACACTGCTGTTGTCAACATTAATAAAAAGTATACTGCGAATTATTGGTGAACTGCACACCACACTTGTAAAGTGGAATCGTAGAAAACTGTTAGATGGGAACATAAGTGAGTACAAGTTGATTCACTGCTAATTGCTTCACAGTCTTTCTGGTCTTATGACAGTATCTCCGATGATCATTGAGCGATGAAGTGAGTCATAGCCTCATACCTGGCGGCCTTGAGTATTCAGTCACTAAATTTAAAGTGGTTCTGTTGCCTACTGGCTACCGTAGTCATCTGCTAATGTCCAGAGTGTGTACCGCTGGAGATCGGTCAACTCTCTCAGCAAAACAATTTTTGCAGCAGGACTATTTTAATGCGCCTACATCGTTCTCGCCCAGGCCGCTAACATTACCGTTCCAAAACAACTTATGAACCTCATTTCATTAACAGCAGCTATCGTCAGCTCATGATAGGATGTAAGGCTGCGTCTACATACGCAACTAAAGTGACGCTACAGCTCGTTAACACAGGCAGCAGCAGTCACTACGCAGCGCCGGCAGTTTTTATTCCCCAAGCAATCAGAGAGGAGTTAAATGTGTAACGTTTGTATCTGTTTACCTGTCTTTGGTACCGTAGCTCCCAAACGAAACATCTCGTTTTAGTGCAGTTTCTTTTTATTTGAAATCTGTAATTAGGATAGTTCTCAGCTACGTTCCGTCAAAGTCTGTTCAGTCGTTTAAATCTCATAAGCTAAATAAAGTAAAAATGTCTTCCACCAGCGCGCTTTCTTGATATACGCCAAGTAATACACAAGAGCTACATCAAATTACGTAGTACTGGATTGTAGAGCTCAAAAGGATCCAAACGGAAGTGAACGATAAGATTTGTTTACCTCTTAAAGTTGACCAACATTGATGATTTTTGTCTTTTGTGGCCGGCTGTTTCAGCACCTACAAAGCAGAGAAACGGTGATTGTGAATCAAGTGTGAAAGATAAACATACACTCTAGCGGACTTTTTGTAATTGCTTTTGAGATCTACAAATCAGTACTAAATCAAATGATTTTGTCCTATTAGTTTAGGCCTCCTATCGCGAGAAAGTCCACTGGCAGCCCACTTTCTAGCGACTTCATTTAGAACTATCGCCTCTGCTTTTCGCTTTTGTTACCTGATTAGCTAAATATATACTAAATTAGTCAAGGGATGCTTGTGTAAATTAAGAAAAGAAACACGTAAATCGCATACGTGAACAAAATATGAAGGAAAAGAAAAGAAGTCATAATAACAATTCCAGGCTTAAACGCAAAATCTCAAGTACGATATTCCATTGCCAGAACCTTGAAACTGTAATAATAATTATAGAAATGCACCTATTGTCAGAATAAGCAGAATTCGGCTAGTAAACCTCTCTTGACACAATTTCGTGTTTCGTCCCGAAAAATATCTGTGTGAATGTGGGGATAGAGTGTCGAACGTACCGTGTCTACAAATAAAATCTAAAGTTTAAAAAGTTGAAATAAACCTTAAAATTTAAGAGACCCCGACACAAATAATCTCTTAAAAGTAAAAAAAAAGTATTGCCCCTAAGTTTAATAAAATTAGTATTATTTTGATCCAAGCGTCATCCCGCCGGGAGAACGCTAAGTAAGTGAAATAAATACAGAATACACTTACAAATTATATAGTATGGAATTTAAGTACACGTGATGACTGGGTGTTGTGTGATGCCCTTAGGTTAGTTAGGTTTAAGTAGTTCTAAGTTATAGGGGACTGATGCCATAGATGTTAAGTCCCAAAGTGCTCAGAGCCATTTGAACCATTTTTTTAAAATTTAGGTACAAGTAACCTATCTGGAAAACGCAGTTAAATATCAAAACTGCAATCTCAAATCATAGAGCCTAAGTCTTAATTAAATTACTCCGAAAAATTAGCAGTATAGACACAACCGTCAGCGACGCCTGCCCGTTCGGTACGCCGCACTTGACGTCACCTAACTACGCTGCGCACCGCATACCGCGCAACGCGCACCTCATGCTCGCCTTTTAATGTCGCGTGAGTTAGAACGCCATCTTGAAACCAATGTAGGGTATAGGGCTCGTAAGAGGTATTAACGAAACATAATAAATTTGTACGTAATTATGTAACTATCATATATAAAATAAATAGCTACCTCTATTCTTTAACAATGACAGGCCACTTAATGACAGGTTGGTTGACATATTTTATATAATAAGTAATTGTTTAGATTGGGGACGCGCAGAGCTGGAGGGGATGACACCAAACAGAAGAGGCTTATGCCCACAATAATGAAAGTACGCTGCTCTAAAAACGATAGCTCTTGCTCACTTCTTATTAATTTTATTTGCTTAGCGGTTCCCCGAAACGACAACAAAACATACAGAAGAGCCAAAGAAACTGGTACACCTGCCCAATATCGTGTAGTGCTCCCGAGAGCACGCAAAAGTGCCGCAACACGATATGGCATGATCTCGACCGATGTCTGAAGTAGTGCTGGAGGGAATTGACATCATGAACGCTGCAAGGCTGTTCATAAATCCGTAAGAGTACAAGGGGATGGACATCTCTTCTGATCAGCACGTAGCAAGGCATCCCAGACATGCTGAATAATGTTCATGTCTGGGGAGCTTTGAGGACAACGAAAGTGCTTAAAATCAGAAATGTGTTCCTAGAGCTACTCTGTAGCAATTCTGGACGTGTCAGGTGTCGCATTGCCTTGCTGGAGTTACCCAAGTCCGTCGGAAACCACATTGGACATGAACGGATGCAGGTGATCAGACAGGATGCTTACGTAAGTGTCACCTGTCAGAGTCGTCTCTAGACGTATCAGGGGTCCCCTATCACTCCAACTGCACACGCCCCACACCATTACAGAGCCTCCATCAGCTTCAACAGTCCCCTGCTGTCATGCAGAGTCCAGGGATTCATGAGACTGACTCCATGCCCGTACACGTCCATCCGCTTGATATACACTCCTGGAAATGGAAAAAAGAACACATTGACACCGGTGTGTCAGACCCACCATACTTGCTCCGGACACTGCGAGAGGGCTGTACAAGCAATGATCACACGCACGGCACAGCAGACACACCAGGAACCGCGGTGTTGGCCGTCGAATGGCGCTAGCTGCGCAGCATTTGTGCACCGCCGCCGTCAGTGTCAGCCAGTTTGCCGTGGCATACGGAGCTCCATCGCAGTCTTTAACACTGGTAGCATGCCGCGACAGCGTGGACGTGAACCGTATGTGCAGTTGACGGACTTTGAGCGAGGGCGTATAGTGGGCATGCGGGAGGCCGGGTGGACGTACCGCCGAATTGCTCAACACGTGGGGCGTGAGGTCTCCACAGTACATCGATGTTGTCGCCAGTGGTCGGCGGAAGGTGCACGTGCCCGTCGACCTGGGACCGGACCGCAGCGACGCACGGATGCACGCCAAGACCGTAGGATCCTACGCAGTGCCGTAGGGGACCGCACCGCCACTTCCCAGCAAATTGGGGACACTGTTGCTCCTGGGGTATCGGCGAGGACCATTCGCAACCGTCTCCATGTAGCTGGGCTACGGTCCCGCACACCGTTAGGCCGTCTTCCGCTCACGCCCCAACATCGTGCAGCCCGCCTCCAGTGGTGTCGCGACAGGCGTGAATGGAGGGACGAATGGAGACGTGTCGTCTTCAGCGATGAGAGTCGCTTCTGCCTTGGTGCCAATGATGGTCGTATGCGTGTTTGGCGCCGTGCAGGTGAGCGCCACAATCAGGACTGCATACGACCGAGGCACACAGGGCCAACACCCGGCATCATGGTGTGGGGAGCGATCTCCTACACTGGCCGTACACCACTGGTGATCGTCGAGGGGACACTGAATAGTGCATCGTACATCCAAACCGTCATCGAACCCATCGTTCTACCATTCCTAGACCGGCAAGGGAACTTGCTGTTCCAACAGGACAATGCATGTCTGCATGTATCCCGTGCCACCCAACGTGCTCTAGAATGTGTAAGTCAACTACCCTGGCCAGCAAGATCTCCGGATCTGTCCCCCAGTGAGCATGTTTGGGACTGGATGAAGCGTCGTCTCACGCGGTCTGCACGTCCAGCACGAACGCTGGTCCAACTGAGGCGCCAGGTGGAAATGGCATGGCAAGCCGTTCCACAGGACTACATCCAGCATCTCTACGATCGTCTCCATGGGAGAATAGCAGCCTGCATTGCTGCGAAAGGTGGATATACACTGTACTAGTGCTGACATTGTGCATGCTCTGTTGCCTGTGTCTATGTGCCTGTGGTTCTGTCAGTGTGATCATGTGATGTATCTGACCCCAGGAATGTGTCAATAAAGTTTCCCCTTCTTGGGACAATGAATTCACGGTGTTCTTATTTCAATTTCCAGGAGTGTAATTTGAAACTAGACTCGTCCAATCAGACAACATGTCTCCAATGTTGGTGGTGACGGGCCCACGCAGGGCGTGAAACTTTGTGTGGTGCAGTCATCAAGGGTACAGGAGTGAGCTTTCGGCCCCGGATTCCCATATCGCTGATATTTCTTTTAATGATTCGCACGCTGACACTTATTGATGGCCCTGCACTGTAATCTGCAGCAATTTGCGGCAGGTCGTACTTCCGCCATGTTGAACGATTCTCTTCAGTCATCTTCGGTCCCTTTCTTGCAGGATCTTTTTCCGGCCGCAGCGATGTCGGAGATTTGATGTTTCACCGGATTCCTGAAATTCACAGTACACTCGTGAAATGGTCCTACGGGAAAATCCCCATTCCATAGCTACCTCGAAGATGATGCGTCCTATTGTTCATGAACCGACTGTAACACCACAATAAAAGTCTCTTAAATCTTTATAGCCTGCCATTGTAGCAGTAGTAACCGATCTAATAACTGTGCGAGACACTTGTTTTTTATATAGACGTTGCCGACCGCAGCGTTGTATTCAGGGTGTGTACGTATCTCTGTATTTGAATACGCATTGCTGTAGAATTTTATTTGGCGCTTCAGTGTATTACTACGTGTATTAAAGTTAAACGAGCAATACATATTATTTTTTACATTTTAGAGTTCTTTGTGTTGTTTTTTAAAACGTTTAAGTTTTTCAACACAGCGCCATCCAAGATTATTAGGGAGGATAGTGTCGTTACATCGCTCGTTACGGCATTAGAACTGACACAAGAGTTAAACAGAAGGAAAAGAATACCCAAACGTCGGATCTCGAAGTAGATTTTCCGTACGGGTAAAATAAGGAAACAAACACACTTACAAATGAAGCAAAACTTGATGATGTAACTTCTGTGTGTTATGGAAAACCACCTAGCAGTTAGCTTGCAAATGTCAACTGCGGACGCAACCAATCTTCTGGAATTTCACAACGTTATTGCGTTCTTTACTGTGAAACTACACGGATAGCCGTGGGCGGTAAGAGTTCACTTTCTGGAACGGGGAGACGTGTGACGCCGGATCGTAATCATTTGGCGAATTAATGAGAATGGGCGGTGTACCAGCCAGCCGGGATGTTATAATTAGGCGGCTTGCCACATTCGACTATGTAAATACCGGAGTGGTACCCAAGCCCGCCTCAATAATACGTTTGGCTCTTTACATGAGTAACCCTTCACGTAGAGAGCTGGAAAGGAAGGACACGGGATGGTGACAGCAATGGCATCTGGCCAACCCTTATACTAATCACGTCGCGCCATTTCGTAACCATGCCGACCCTGTCCTGATGCGTGGCAATGGTGCTAGAAGAAATCATGTTCCTTAACGTAGGCATTTCGGATAATAGTTTTTACTTTCGCAACTGTCACGTCACAGTGGGTGCATACGTTCAACAGTCTCTACAAATTCATAAACTCTCGTTACACACACACACACACACACACACACACACACACACACACCTGGGGGCTCGCACATGCAATTTTTCCCAAATAAAGTTTAATACTAGTATCAAGTCACTCTTCGCGTTGTTCCAGAAACTGCGAACTGACGGAAAAAATTCGCAACACTAAGGTAGAGTTCTGCGATATAAACGTAAGTTGGCAGTCATGTTTCTACATATGAAAGATGTTGTCTATTAAAGTTCCGCGCCAGTGGCACAACAGTGACGTCAGTAGCGCCACTACGATGATGCAGATGAAGTTTACTTTATATGCTAGCTCTAACGTTCTTGGAATTAGTTTTCTTTGAGATTGAATGTAGCGAGTTGATGCTAGTCAAGAATGCCTTTAAGGTGACAAAGACACCGTCAAACACCTCACTGTGTTCCAATGAGGTCGTGTAATAGGGCTGCAAGGAGCTGCACATTCCTTCCGCAATACTGCAGAAAGAATTGGTAGGCGTGTAGCCAGTGTACATGACTGATGGCAGCGTTGGTCGCAAGAATCTACGGTCGCAAGGAGACCCTTCTCCAGACGGCCAGGCGGCACTACTTAGAGGGAAGAGCTTCGTGCTCGGCTCCTGACTCTGGCGGACAGTACTCCATCTGCAGCAGCAATCTGAGCAGTAGCTGGCACCACAGTGACACGAGGAACTGTCACAAATCAGTTACTTCTAGGGCAGCTCCGAGCCAGATGTGTTATAGCATGTATTCCATATACCCAAAACCACTGCCATTTGGGACTTCAGTGGTGTCAAGTGAGAGTTCATTGGAGGACAGGCTTGACGTCTGGTGTGTCATCTGACGAAAGTGCATACTGCCTCGCTGGCAGTAATGTACGTATTTTGGTTGGTAGGGATCCAGCTGACTGCCTGCAGCCAACCTAGACACATTATACCTGTACGTTGAATTATGTTATGGGGTGCGATTTCGTACGACACCAGGAGCACTCTAGTGGTTATCTCAGCCAGCTTGACTGCAAATTTGTACGTCAATCTGAAAATTCGACCTGTCGTGATGCCAAACGTGAGCAGTATACCACAGTGGTTTTCCAACAGGATAGCGGTCTTCCACAAACTATTGTTGTAACTCAAGATGTTCTACAGAATATCGACACGTTGAATTGTCCTGCTCGATCACCAGACCTGTCTCCAGTTGAGTATACGGGAGACATCAACTCCGGCGTCATCCGCAACCAGCATTAACCGTCCCTGAATTGACGGATCAAGTGCAACAGTCGTGGAACTCCATCTCACAAACTAACATTCAGCACCGGTACAAGACAATGCAAGCATGTCTGCATGCTAGCGTTTAACATTCTGGTGGTTACACCACTTATTAATGTACCAACTTTCCAAGTTTGCAGTGTCTTATCTCGCGCTTACATTCACCTGCGATCTTGCAAAGTCAGTCAATTAAATATGTTACCTAGATGAAGGAATTCCCAGAATTTCATCCCTCTAAATTAATGAATTTTTGGTGCTGTGATTTTTTTTCAGTCTCTGTATAAATGCTATGCCAGAACAGTACGCAACGAGTATGTGCATGCATGAATGAAATCCTGCTGTCGCAGTACACAGACGATGATTCTGTTCGGCGGAAAATGAGAAATCAGTATCTACATCTAAATCTACATGGATACTCTGCAAATGACATTTAATTGCCTGGAAGAGCGTTCATCGAACCACCTTCACAATTCTCCACTATTCCAATCTCGTATAGCGCACGGAAAGAATGAACACCTATATCTTTCCGTACGAGCTCTGATTTCCCATATTTTATAGTGGTGATCGTTTCGTCCTAAGTAGGTCGGTGTCAACAAAATATTTTCGTATTCGGAGGAAAAAGTTTGTGATCGGAACTTCGTGAGAAGATTAGGTCTCAACGAAAAACGCCTTTCTTTTAATGGTTTCCAGCCCAAATAATGTATCATTTTGGTGACACTCTCCCATATTTCGCAATAATACAGAACGTGTTGCCTTTCTTAGAACTTTTTCGATGTGCTCGGTCAGTCCTACCTGGGAAGGGTCCCACACCGCGCAGCAGTATTCTAAAAGAGGACGGACAAGCGTAGTGTAAGCAGTCTCCTTAGTAGGTCTGTTACATTTTATAAGTGTCCTGCCAATAAAACGCAGCCTTCGGTTAGCCTTCACCAAAACATTTTCTATTTGTTCTTTGCAAATGAAGTTGTTCGTAATTGTAATACCTAGGTATTTAGTTGAATTTACGGTTTTTAGATTAGACTGATTTATCGTGTAACCGAAATTTAACGAGTTCCTTTTAGCACTCATGTGGATGACCTCACATATTTTGTTATTATGGGTCAACTGCCACTTTTCGCACTATTCAGATATTTTTTCTAAATCGTTTTGCAGATTGTTTTGATATTCTGATGACTTTATTAATCGACAAACGATAGCGGCATCTTCAAACAACGTAAGACGACTGCTGAGATTGTCTCCCAAATCGTTTATAGAGATAAGGAGCAGCAAATGGCCTATAACACTACCTTGGGGAACGCCTGAAATCACTTCTGTTTTACTCGATCACTTTCCGTCAGTTACTACGAACTGTGACTTCTCCGACAGCAAATCGCAAATCCAGTCACATAACTGAGGCGATATTCCACAAGCACGCAATTTTACTACGAGCCGCTTGTGTCGTACAGTGTCAAAAGCGATCCGGAAATCCAGGAATACAGAATCTATCTGAAATCCCCTGTCAATAGAACTCAGCACATCATTTGAATAAAGAGCTAGTTGTGTTTCGCAGGAACGCCGTTTTCTAAACGCATGTTGACTGTGCGTCAATAGACCGTTTCCTTCGAGGTAATTCATGATGTTGGAACACAATATATGTTCCAAAATCCTGCTGCATATCTACGTTAACGATGTGGGCCTGTAATTTAGTGGATTCCTCCTATCTTTCTTGAATATTAGTGTCACCCGTGCAACTTTCCAGTCTTTGGGTTCGGATCTTTCGTCGAGCGAACGGTTGTATATGATTGTTAAGTATGGAGCTAATGCATCAGTATACTCCGAAAGGAACCTGATTGGTATACAGTCTGGACCAGAAGACTTGATATTATTAAGTGATTTGAGTTGCTTCACTACTCCGAGGATATTTACTTCTACGTTACTCATGTTGGCAGCTGTTCTCGATTCGAATTCTGGAATATTTACTTCGTTTTCTTTTGTGAAGGCATTGCGGAAGGCTGTGTTTAATAAATCTGCTTTGGCAGCACTGTCTTCGATAGTATCTCCATTGTCATCGCGCAGAGAAGGCATTGATTGTTTTTTGCCTCTAACATATTTCACATACGACCAGAATCTCTTTGGATTTTCTGCCGGGTTTCGAGACAAAGTTTCGTTGTGGAAACTGTTATAGGCGTCTCGCATTGAACTCCGCGCTAAGTTTCGAACTACTGTCTGTTTAATTTATATATAAATCTATAAAACTGATGCTACAGCAAAGAGGATCAGCTATCAGTATAGGAAATGGTACACAGTGAACAGTTTGTTACAGCTGTAAACAGCTGGTGGCTAAAAGGTGTCAGAGCAAATAGCCATTGCAGTTATACTTTACTTCACTCAGTGCCAAGCGGAAGCCGATCTGGAGTGGGCGAGAGCAGGAAGCTTAGCGCTGAATGTCTCATCAATGCTGAGGTCTTTACACAGAACGAAAAGGGAGAGAAAGTAAATGACAGAGGCCTCTTTAGAAGGAACCATCCCAGCATTCGTTTCAAACGGTTTACTGGTAAAAGTCACCATAGTGTGCAACATGAGCTTCACTGCTGAGGACATGATTCTCTAGTGTCCAGAATCGTATGACTTGTATCTTGTTTTTGCTGTGTAAATATTAGTACTGAATGAAGTTCATCGTGCAGAATGCTTGTTACAGCATCGTCTATGTGAAAATATGAGACTTTAATTACAGTGATGTAGGAATTCCAGTCACGGTGACATACATCTTGAAAACATTTCACAGTAAACAAATTTTACAAATTTTAAACTAACAATAAATATATATTCAATTGCATTATAGCTTACAAAAATGTACTTTCATTACACAGAGCAAACGTATATCATATGTAATGTTGGTCACGCCCCGGGAACACGTTCGCCATGTACAGTGCTGGCTGTATCCGTAAGTAAGCATTCCATAAACCCACTTACAACGACAGCGTTGTCTCAGTACTCACGACAGCATAAACAGCTGTAGGTTTTTAAGCTTCTGGAGATTGCAGATTACTAAAACAACGGTTTTTTCTACTTTGGGTGAAATTTCAGAAAGACAAAATGGGGTTTTCCAGTTTCTCTAACGCATATTGCCGCACATAGTAATGCTCGTACTATCGAGTAACAGTGCACCCTTTTCTCCCGCATTCCGCCCCCTCGCCCCGTACTGACTGACTGACTAATCAACCAGAAACAGTATCATGTTCATAAGATTTTGTAAGGCACATCATCAATTTTTTTGTGCGCTTGGAATCGTGTCATTGTGTCCGATCGTAAGTGTTGTGGCGTCGCCTGGCTGTTTAGATGAATTCTGTGTTAGGCTGGTGTGTGAAGACGGCGTTGTTGTTTCTCTGTGCCCTCCGTGCCGCATTTTAGATTTGTTAACTGGAGCTAATGCATTACTATTTAAAACCACGACACGTATCTGATTTTAGTAATACAGTATACCAGAACCACGGCGTTAAAGGTTTTTATTTTGATTTTGGAACATAATGCCTTGTCGAGAATACTGCGCCACCAGCATGTTTTATGTTTTTTCACATGCATGTATCCTCTCTTTTGTGTAACTTAGCCCCCTCGATTACTGGTTTATATTGTGAGATTTGTGCAGACTGCTTTGCTGATCACGATTTATTATATATCTCAGAACGGATATGTTTCTGCTATGAGACCTGCTTTTGTTGATTGTATCCTATGTAAGATGCTGATACGATCGTAGGTGGATGTCGAGAGCCAAGCCAAATATACAATCCCGTTCCCCTTCATGGTAATGACAGTGACACTCCAAAGATCACACAGAAAACACAGCGGTGTTACTTTGTATCCATTTCTGAAGTGATTTTGACAAATGCTGATGTTAGTTGATGTTTGGATTTGGTATATGCACGTCACAGCATCGTACCGTAAACACGGCACACTGTGATGAAGTGTTTCTGCTGTGCAGACCGTCAGCCGCGTTGTTTATCTTTAACACGAGCCCACATCCTGTCCCGCGTCCGGCCATCCTGATTTATGTTTTCCGTGATACCCCTAACTCACTCCAGGTAAATGCCGGGATGGTTCTTCTGAAAGGGCACGGCCGACTTCCTTCCCCATCCTTCCCTAATCCGATGAGACCGATGACCTCGCTGTCTGGTCTCCTTCCCCAAAACAACAATCCCACATCCTGTAATGCAACGCCTGGTTTACATGACCTGACATATATTGTAATATTTTGACGATAAGTGTCATTCAGACATTTTGTGATCTGTGACTAATGCTCTTTAAATATGTAATCAATTTTATACTCTCTGTACTATGCTCTTCACTGTATTATATATGTGTTTTATTTTAAATTCACATTTGTCCTTGATAATGGTTACAGAGCTGAAATATTAGTGAAACTTCATTTAAAAAGTAGAAATGAAACATTCACGTAAAAAGCAGTGTATCGGGCTTAATAGTATTTAATACAATGCCTCAATTCCTTATCTGCTTTGAAGGTTACAGTTGGTAATCAGTACTTAGCGTGAAAGGAACTGCTAGTCATCTGTTATCATCGTCAGGGAACTGCAAAGGTCCAGTCTCTGTTGAATAATGTCTTATCATGTTTCTGATAACGTCTGAACACATGTTGTTAAGTAATATGACTCTTGTCGTGGTTTTCAGGTGCTCTCCGTGCACACGCTGGAAGAAATTTATGCGACGACACCTTTCAGCAAGCGAAATCCACGGTAAGTGGAAAAACTATCGGATATTTATAACGAATTCTGCACAATTCCGTTGAATCTGCCTGCTTGGTTGCGCGATGTTTAGTAAATGCGTGGTGGCTGTAGACTGTAGAGAATGAGATGTGCAGTGGGACTGACTTTCAATGATGTCCTGACGAACTGCAAAAATTCCTCACTACTGCATTAATAGCGAGCACATAATAATACGCTGAAGCGCAAAAGAAACTGGTCTAGGCATGCGTACTGAAACGCAGAGATATGTAAACAGGCAAAATACGGCCCTGCCATCGGCAGCGCCTATATAAGACATGTCAGGCGCAGTTTGTAGATCGTTTGCTGCTGCTACAATGGCAGTGAATTTGAACGTGGTCTTACAGTCGGCGCGTGAGGTATGGGACACAGCATCGCCGAGGTAGCGACGAAGTAGGGACTTCCCTGTACGACCATTTCACGAGTGTACCGTCAATATCAAGAATCCGGTAAAACATCAAATCTCCGAAATCGCTGCGGCTGGAAATAGATCCTGCAAGAACGTGACCAACGACGACCGAAGAGAATCGTTCAGCTTGACAGAAGTGCAACGCTTCCGCAAACTGCTACAGATAACCCCCCCCCCCCGAGGTATTCCTGCCTGTCGTAAGAGGCGACTAAAAGGAGCCCCTCCACCTCAAGGGGGTAGTTAGCACCTGCGTCCGGAGACGGACGGTGCCACGACCTATATTTGCGGTCACTTTGGTTTTTCACTTCTTCTCATTTCTTCCTTCCTTTGGTTGGTTCCTTTCTTTGTTCTCCATCTCACTGTCTTCCTTACTCTTTCCCCTGCCTTCTTCTCCCTGCCTTCTTCTCCTTGCCTTCTCTGGTCTCCACCTCGGCGTTTGAGACAGTCTATCCTCTCTCTCCCTCTCTCTCTCTCTTCTTTTTCCTCTTCTTCCTTCCTCCCTTTGCGCGCCTGAAGGCCGACCCACGCGTTCGCACGCGTAGCCGGCGACGGGGTAACGCGTAATTCCCCGCCCTGGGTAGGCAAGTAAGGCACGCACGTACCCCCTGGTAAAGGCCAGGCCCAGGGAGGGGTGATGGCCTGAGCTGATACCTTCTGACCATGCCGATTGGTCCCTCCATCTGTTTCTCGGGAGGTGTGATCTGAGGTGTAAACATTCACCTAAGGCGGGAGTGCCCTCCGGGAGGGTCCCCACAAGGAAGGAGCATGCCATTGGAGACGCTGGCAATCATGGGGGATTCCTCCGCAACGGATTTTTCTTCTTCTCCTCTCTCGACGTCTGCCCACAAACGGAAACTTGACCAGCCACCAGTGACTAAAGTACTACCGCCTGCCCCACAGTTCCTCGTAGTTTCTCGATCTGAGGACCGAAAGGATTTTTCCTCTGTCAACCCTTTCGTTATCCAGAAGGGCGTAGATGCCATAGCGGGATCTGTCAAGTCTTGTACCAGGTTGCGTAACGGTACCTTGTTACTAGAAACTGAGAGCGCCTTTCAGGCACAAAAACTGCTTCAGGCCACACTTCTGTACACATTCCCCGTCCGGGTGGAGGCTCACCGCACTTTGAATTCGTCTCGTGGTGTAGTATATACTAGATCACTCGACGGATTGACTGATGAGGACATTCAGTCTTTCCTCGCTGAGCAGAGCGTGACGGCTGTCCATAGGGTTATGAAAAAGGTCAACATTGACCATGTACCGACCCAGACACTTTTCTTGACCTTTGATACTGTTCAGCTGCCGTCACGCATCAAAGCGGGCTACGAGGTTATTTCTGTTCGACCCTATGACCCGACACCTACGCACTGCTACCAGTGTCAGCGTTTTAATCACACTCGCCAGTCTTGTTCCAATGCGGCTAAATGTGTCACTTGTGGCAGGGATGCCCATGAGGGTGACTGTCCATCTCCGTCTCCTCGTTGTGTGAACCGTCAGGGCGACCATGCAGCGTCCTCCCGCAACTGTCCCATCTACAAGGAAGAACGCTGTATCCAAGAAATTCGGGTCAAAGAGAAAGTGTCAACCTCGGCTGCTCGCAAGCTATTTGCTAGTAGGAAGCCCACGCTGCTCCCAGCGGGGAAATACAGTACTGTCCTCGCCTCTCCTCGGACTACCATGGAGGTGGCGACGCAGACATGCGATCTGACCTTCAGCACCACGGTCGTCCGTTTGGCCAGCGCTAAGATCGCGCGGTCGACGTCTCCTCTTCCTCCCCTCACCCCTCAGACACAAGCACCTTCATCAGCTTCTGCCAAGACGAAGACCCAGAAGTCAGATGCACGGGCCTTCAAGAAGAAACGGTCTCGTGCAGACTTCCTACATACCTCGAACTCCCAGCCATCGACCAGTACTTCCACTAAACGACCTTCCAAGAAGGCTCATAGGAAGCACAGTTCTCCTTCTCCGCCACGGCGCATTTCTTATCCTGCGCCACCCAGTGGTTGCCGCCCCAGGCCGTCATCCGTTTCGCCTGGCCGCACCGCTGGTAGCCGAACATCTGGCCGTTCACCCGCAGAGGAAGCTCCCCCTCCCGGCCATCTTAACAAGATGGCCGATGAACCTATAGAACCAATTGACGATGACTGTCCGCCTACTGATAGCGGCGGCAGTGCTCGCTCGAAGCCAGGCCCTCAGCGGCCTTCGAGGTGACTCCTTCTTTCATCTTCCTTTTGTTTCTCACGATGGCACTTATTCACTGGAATATTCGCAGCATTCTCTCCAACCGAGAGGACTAAAAGTTGCTGCTCCGCTTGCACCGTCCGTTCGTCGTAGCCCTCCAGGAAACGAAGCTACGCCCAAGCGATCAAATTGCCCTGGCACACTACACCTCTGTGCGTTTTGACCTCCCCCCTGTGTTAGGTACTCCGGCTCATGGAGGGGTTATGTTGCTGGTCCGGGATGATATTTACTATGATCCCATCACACTGCACACCGGCCTGCAGGCAGTTGCCGTCCGAATTACTCTCCCCACTTTTACATTTTCCATTTGTACGGTTTACACTCCATCGTCGTCTGCCATTACCAGGGTAGACATGATGCAAATTATTGCTCAGCTACCTGCACCATTGTCGTTAACTGGAGACTTCAATGCCCACCATCCCCTTTGGGGCTCTCCAGCATCCTGCCCGAGGGGCTCCCTGTTAGCAGACCTTTTCAACCAGCTCAACCTTGTCTGCCTCAACACTGGCGCCCCTACTTTTCTTTCAGACTAATCTCACACCCATTCCCATTTAGACCTCTCTATATGTAATACCCAACTTGCACGCCGGTTTGAGTGGTATGTACTTTCTGATACATATTCGAGCGACCACTTCCCGTGTGTTATCCATCTCCTGCATCATACCCTCTCTCCGTGCTCAACTAGTTGGAACATCTCCAAAGCAGACTGGGGGCTCTTCTCTTCCAGGGCGACCTTTCAGGATCAAACCTTCACAAGCTGCGATAGTCAGGTCGCACACCTCACGGAAGTCACTCTCACTGCTGCTGAATATTCCATCCCTCACACTACTTCTTCTCCACGTCGCGTACCGGTCCCCTGGTGGACCGCAGCATGTGGAGACGCTTTACGTGCTCGTCGACGTCCTTTATGCACCTTTAAACGCCACCCTACGGTGGCGAATTGTATCAATTATAAACGATTACGTGCGCAGTGTCGTCGTATTATTAAAGAAAGCTAGAAAGCCAACTGGGCTGCTTTCACAAGCACCTTCAACAGTTTTACTCCTTCTTCTGTTGTCTGGGGTATCCTGCGCCGGCTATCTGGCACTAAGGTCCCCTCACCAGTTTCTGGCTTGACGGTCGCGAATGACGTCCTTGTGGCCCCTGAGGATGTCTCCAATGCCTTCATCCGCTTTTTCGCAGAGGTTTCGAGCTCCGCTCATTACCACCCTGCCTTCCTCCCCCGAAAACAGGCAGAGGAGGCTATGCCACCTAACTTCTGCTCCTCGAATCGTGATAGTTATAATGCCCCATTCACCATGCGGGAACTCGAAAATGCACTTGCCCATTCATGGTCCTCCGCTCCAGGGCCTGATTCTCTTCATATTCAGATGCTGAAGAACCTTTCTCCTGCGGGTAAAGGTTTCCTTCTTCGTACTTATAATCGCATTCTGGCGCGAGTCTATTGTTGTACGGATTCCTAAGCCGGGGAAGGACAAGCACTTGCCTTCCAGTTATCGACACATCTCGCTTACCAGCTGTGTCTGTAAGGTGATGGAGCGAATGGTTAGCTCTCGTTTGGTTTGGCTGCTCGAATCTCGACGCCTACTTACCAGTGTACAATGTGGATTTCGTAACCGCCGCTCTGCTGTTGACCATCTGGTTACCTTGTCGACCTTCATTATGAATACCTTCTTGCGGAAGCGCCCGACCGCGGCTGTGTTCTTTGATTTGGAGAAGGCTTACGACACCTTTCGGAGGGCGGGCATTCTCCGCACCATGTATACATGGGCCCTTCGCTGTCGCCTCCCTCTTTTTATTCGTTCCTTTTTAATGGATCGACAGTTCAGGGTATGTGTGGGTTCTGTCCTGTCAGACACCTTTCGCCAGGAGAATGGGGTGCTACAGGGCTCAATTTTGAGCGTCGCTCTCTTCGCCATAGCGATCAATCTAATGATGGATTGCCTTCCAGCTGATGTATCAGGCTCCATTTCGTGGACGATTTTACCATCTATTGCAGCGCGCACCGTACTTGTTTCCTGGAGCGCTGTCTTCAGCGTTCTCTTGACCGTCTTTACTCCTGGAGTGTCGCCAATGGCTTCCGTTTTTCTGCCGAGAAGATGGTCTGTATTAACTTCTGGCGCTACAAAGGGTTTCTCCCACCGTCCTTACGACCTAATCCCGTTGCTCTCCCATTCGTGGAGACAACAAAATTTTTAGGTCTTACATTTGACAGAAAACTTAGCTGGTCTCCACATGCCAGATTTGGCTGCCCGTTGTACCCGTTCTCTAAATGTCCTCCGTGTTCTCAGTGGTATGTCGTGGGGAGCGGATCGAACAGTCCTACTTCGCCTATATCGGTCGATCGTCCGCTCCAAGCTGGATTATGGGAGCTTCGTATACTCCTCTGCACGGCCATCCATCTTACGCCGCCCCAACTCCGTACAACATCGGGATTTACGTCTTGCGATCGGAGCGTTTTATACTAGTCCCGTCGAGAGTCTTCATGCTGACGCTGGTGAATTGCCACTCACCTACCGGCGCGATATACTGCTTTGTCGGTATGCCTGTCGGCTACTGTCAATGCCCGACCACCCGTCTTATCGTTCCTTTCTTGACGACTCTCTCGACCGTCAATACAGGTTGTATGTCTCTGCCCTGCTACCCCCTGGAGTTCACTTTCGTCGCCTCCTTCAACACCTTGATGTTTCACTCCCTGCAACCTCTCGAGTGGGCGAGAGCCACACGCCACCTTGGCTCCAGGCTCAGGTTCGCGTTCACCTTGACCTCAGCTCGCTCCCAAAGGAGGTTACCCCGGTTCGGTATACCACTCCCGTTTTGTCGAACTTCGTTCGAAGTTCATTAATATTGCCTTCACTTATACAGATGGCTCTAAGACCAATGACGGGGTCGGGTGTTCATTTATTGTCAGGGCACAGAGTTTCAAATACCGGCTCCATGGCCATTGTTCGGTCTTCACAGCTGAGCTCTTTGCCCTCTACCAGGCTGTTCTTTACATCTGCCGTCACCGACATTCTGCTTATGTCATCTGCTCCGATTACCTGAGCGCCATCCAGAGCCTCAGTGATCTGTATACGGTTTACCCTTTCGTGCACCGGATCCAACGCTCTCTTCAGCAGCTGGTGGACGACGGTTCTCTGGTTAGTTTTATGTGGGTTCCTGGCCATGTCGGTATCCCTGGGAACGAAGCTGCAGATGCCGCGGCCAAGGCTGCGGTCCTCCAGCCTCGGACAGCTTCCTGTTGTGTCCCTTTATCAGATTGTAGCAGGGTCATTTGTCGGCGCATTTTATCACTGTGGCATGCCGATTGGGCTGCACTTACGGACAACAAGCTTCGGGCCTCGAAACCTCTTCCCGCGGCTTGGACGTCTTCCTCACGCCCTTCTCGGCGGGAGGAGGTCGTTTTGGCCCGATTACGAATTGGACAGGGCCGGTTCAGCCATCGTCATCTGCTGACGGCTGCGCCGGCGCCGTTCTGCCCATGTGGGCAATTGCTGACGGTCCGCCACATTTTAACGTCCTGTCCGCATTTTAATACACTGCGTCTTGATCTTCGCCTGCCATGTACTCCAGATGCCATTTTAGCGGATGACCCACGAGCAGCTGCACGCGTTCTTCGTTTTATGAACTTGACAAACCTGTTTAAGGACATTTTGTAATGCTTTTTTTTTAATCCTATGCCTGTCAATCTGTCTTTTATCGTGTTTTCCCTTTTAGTTGCTGTTTTAAACTTGTGCCTCGCGGTGCAGTCCCAACGTAGTCTGGGCGCTAATGACCATTGAAGTTGTGCGCCCTAAAACTACAAAAAAAAAAGCTACAGATAACAGTGCCGGGTCATCAACAATTGCCAGTGTGCGAACCATTCAAAGAATATTCATCGATATAGGCTTTTGGAGACAAAGGTCCACTTATGTACTCTTGATGATTGCACCAAAGAAAGCTGTCCGCCTCGCCTGGACTCGTCAACACCGACGTTGGGCTGATGACTGGAGACATGTTGCCTGGTAGGATGAGACTCGTTTCAAATTGTATCGACTGGATGGTCACATACGGGTGTGGAGACAACCTCAATAATCCTTGGACACTGCTTTTCGTCAGGGCACTGTTCAAGCTAACGGACAGGGACGTGTGCAGTATGAGTGATATCGGACGACTGACACATCTAGGTACGACTGTGACATGTGACATGTACGTAAGCATCCTGTATGATCATCTATTCACGTCCATTGTGCATTCCGACGGATTTCGGTAAATCCAGCAGCGCAATGCGACATCCCACATGTCCGGAATTGCTACTGGGTGGCTCCAGAAACACTCTTCTGAGCTTAAACTCTTCCATTGGCCACCAAACTCGCCAGACATGAACATAATGCCTTGCAACATGCTCTTACTGATTTATGAACAGCCCTGCAGGATTCATGGTGTGAATTCGTTCCAGCACTACTTCAGGCATCAGTCGAGCCCATGTCACGTCGTGTTGCGGTACTTCTGTGTGCTCGCGGGGGCCCTAGACCGTGTTAGACGGGCTCTTCGGTGTAGAAATAGCTTAGGGTTGTTCGAATATAACTTGTTTCATTCTGTAATGGCATATCCAGGAAGTCAGGTTTTCTGTGAAATTGCTTTCCTTTTTAAATTGCAACGCCAATCGTTAAGAATTCAGTATACATTTCATTCTGGAGCAAATGAGACGTCTAGGGTATGGAACGACAATTTACGTTCTTGGACATCTTATTGCCAAAATCAAGCACAAAGTGACCAAATACAATCGTAATTGACTTTGACATGGGAAAGGTGGTTTCGTTTTTAGGGTAGGTTGGATAAATATTTCTTTCTTTGTAGTGTAAAAAAGAACCGCTATCTGTATAAGTAAGATGGTAGAATTCTCAGATGAAGTCATTAGATGCTGTCCATATTCGTGACTAATGTGGCTCATGCAGAGAAGATTTTTATTAGAGCATACGGCTGTTTCCAGTTGTAAGGTTAAGACGAAAAATAAGAGTGAAAAATTAATTTTGTGAGAGTGTATGATAAAAAGTAGTATATTGTTTAACTCTTCCTCGAACGACCACTCATGGAATTTCACAGCAAACGTTTCCGTGATGCAGACCGTGTTTTTTGTTCCTCTAGCTTTGTCCAAACGTACCCATAAAAAATGTGCGGCTCTTTTTTTTTTTGGATCTCTTCCCTATGCTTACTAATCCTATCGAGTAATGGTCCCGGGCTAGCGAGTAATGTTTTAATATTTGTAGGAAGATGGTATTCTGACCTACCTATTTCGAAGGTGAACAATATTTCCTAAAGATTATTCCGTCAATTTGTCTGGCAGCAGCTTTTCCTGCAAACAGTTTCATGTATTCATTCCAGAAGTATACTGGCTCTGAGCACTATGGGACTTAATTACTGAGGTCATCAGTCCCCTAGAACTTCGAACTACTTAAACCTAACGACCCTAAGGACATCACACACATCCATGCCCGAGGCAGGATACGAACCTGCGACCGTAGCGGTCGCGCGGCTCCAGACTGTAGCGCCTAGAACCGCTCGGCCACTACGGCCGGCCCAGATGTATACTCTTCGATATTTTATGGTTGTTACTGTTTATGATTTGGTCCCCAGTCTCTTAATGAAACAACATTGTGGCCGTGTAAAATTAGATCTAGAAAATGTGATGCCTTAGAGAAGATATGGAAAATGTTTCCATCACTGAGAAAAACTTCTCATATGGTTAATTTTAGTGAGCCCCTATTTCCAAGTCGAGCTTTCGCCACTACCTTGGAAAAATGTATGAAGTTTTGAACTTTTCTGTTTGTGTACTCCTTTTTCTCAAAAAAATCATTTTATTCAAAAGTACACAAGTATATGCAATAGATGGTATTAAATTCTCAGTCGCCGGCCGCTGTGACCGAGCGATTCTAAGCGCTTCAGTCCGGAACCGCGCTGCTGCTGTGGTCGCAGGTTTGAATACTGCCGTGGGTATAGATGTGTGTTATGTCTTTAGGTTAGTTACGTTTAAGTAGTTCTAAATCTAGGGGACTTATGACTTCAGTTGTTAAGTCTCATAGTGCTTAGAGCCATTTGAGCCATTTTGAAATTCTCAGTCGATCAAGTTTGCATGCAGTGAAGGGGCGTTTAAGATCCACAATGTCAAAACGAGGGAGTCTATCCAAGTTTGACTGAAACGCCCATTTTGTCTTGATAGTACGTAAAATATCCGCGACACGACCATATTTCTAGCAAAACGTCTTAGGATCAAAGTTGTCAAATATCAGAAGTTTTCCAAAACGCCAGCAAAGTGCAGAGTACTTTGTGTCTTAGCACATGGCAGAGAATTAATACATACGTAGGATACTGGTTGGGCGGATTGCTTCGATGTCTACTGTCGTTGAGATCCTAGATCAAGTCCAGTAGTTATGTGGCGCGACCTGTGGAACACCTAAGCAGCATCTGGTTGCTAGACCTGTAAGAATACTAATGAATAACAGAGTCCAAGAAATTGTAAGATAGATATTCGTCTCACCATACTATTCCTGTTATTGAGATCGTATTGTCTATTAGTTGTGCGATAGTTGGCGACTAAACTGAACGCCTTACATGGAAGAGGTAGAACTTCGGTACAGTGAAGTTAGAAAAAAATAAACTAATCGATATGGCCTCTAAACACCATGGTATCTCAAATCAAAATTCTTGGCAGGCTTGTCCCTGCAAATGCTGATCTATTTCGCAGAGCTGACGTCCACAGGAAATCCAATGAACAACTTCAGAAATATTGTCTGTACGAGTTAGTCCCGTATCCTTTCTCTACTGGATGATGTATCTGTTATAAATTCTGAGTTTTATGATTTGGTCAATGCTGTTAAAACACCATTTTACTAGAACAGGTGGAGTTCGTAATAAATTGAGAATTCCTTTTACGTATAGGAAGTAATATACTACTGCAATAGCTGAACTCCCGGGGGAAAGTGGAAAAAGAAAGGTCGCTGATGTCGAGTTTGTGTCAACGTTACTTTAATCGGCAAAATAAATCACTTTCAAACGAACAAAACGAATACGGTCCTATCACTTCCAGTTAAAATCTGCAAGCTAAACTGATGATGTAGAGACGTTATGGCTGATGCTGCTGATTTTGGTCAGTGTTCTGACTACTTGGTTGTCGCTGGAGACAACACAAACCTTCCTAGTGAATTTTAGGATGCACTAGTAAGCAAATTCTGCTAAAAGAGGTTCTACTGAATTCCGGTAGAAAAGATATTAATGTCTGTAGCCCCAAAATAATCTAAGCCCCCCCCCCCCCCCTACTTCTATGTCAATATATCATTTCTACGTGCACTTACCAACTACGATTAAACTTAGTCACTTTTCTGAAAAGAAAAACTGTAGTTACCTAAGGCGTTAGACAGACACAAAAACTTGCAGTAACAGGCAAACGTATTTAGCAGACCTGCTACTACTGCTGAAGATTTGGCTGAGCCCGAACATCAATTCATTGCTCCCTACATCCTCAATAGTCAGTGTGTGCTGCGCTACGACATCTTTGAAACCCCTCTCGCCAAGAAATCGTTTCACCTCGCTTCTCTGCAGTCCATACAATGGTCATACATGTACTGTACCTATGCCCAGTCTGATGAACTTGTTCTTAACACTGTACAAATAACTGGGATGCAGACCATTACGACTCCATAGGAAAAGAAGAGACAGATCGTGATAATGGGTTAATTACGGAAGAGATTAAGTTCCTTCTCTTCCAAAAGTGCAAAAGAACAAACCATAAATAAATGAGAGACTAATGTAATATCACATTACTTTTATAACAGTAAGTGACAAACGGCTGCCTGCCTGAAGGTGCTCTCGTGGTTGGGAGGGCAAGGGTAGGAATCAAGATGGTCGCCTCCCCGTTCTAATAAGGATTATCCGAGAGTTGTACAATGTTCGATAATCTACATCGTACTGTTGCTGTAGAAAAACTTTTTTAAAAATCATTTGGTGTACAATAAACGGTACCCTAAATATAAAGAGTGCGTTATGAACGTTACAGATGTTTTGTTCTGTTTTCCCTTGGAGTTGTTTGCATGACAATACTGTATCCTCTACAATTATCATCCATAGATATTTTTGTTGAAATGTGTTTGTTTCGCCGACCGGAGTGGCTGAGCGGTTCTAGGCGCTACAGTCTGGAACCGCGCGACCGATACGGTCGCAGGTTCGAATCCTGCCTCGGGCGTGGATGTGTGTGATGTCCTTAGGTTAGTTAGGTTTCAGTAGTTCCAAGTTCTAGGGGACTGATGACCTCAGAAGTTAAGTCCCATAGTGCTTAGAGCCATTTTTTTGTGCTTTTTTCATTGATACGGCGGGTGTTGTGGAGGTAAAATAATGTTTTCCGTCAAAGCAGGAGTGATTAGCTTCTTTTGAGATAATGTTTCAATAACATCCCCTCATCGAATTGAAACATATTAGTACCTGATCGAATCTTTTGTTGTTACGTATTTCATGTACGTTGCTGCTTTTCAATTAAAGATTTAGTTTGAGGGAAAGTGGAAGAAACTCTGAGAAACTACGAAAATTCAAAGTTAAAAAAAAAAATCGGAAGGTGGAAGCTCCACTTGGAAATCGCGTCGAACTCAGATTGATCATAAAAGGGAACATGTGTGTATGATCAACACAGTTTCTAGAATTCTACCAATTTTTCGAATTCTTAACTCTAATTTTACAGGTACAATTAGTCTTCTGCAGTAATTTACGTTATACTAACTTATATTGAATTTGTGGTAAATTGTGTTGCATCCCAATTCCCAATTGTTATACTAAGTTATCCAGTAGGTTATCACACAGTCCACCTCAAATGTGTCCAATACAAGTAAAGTTACTGGCTACAGCTGGCGGCATGCCGAATTATTTCAAGTACGCAAGTAAATTTAACCTCTATAACTGCCGATTTATGACGCTGACTTCCACATTTTTTTTTTATATCGATGGAGATTTATATCATTTACGTGGCACTAGAAAGATCGTAATGCCCCATCGTACAACATATTCCTCAAATATAGCACAGATTGGTGATACAGACCTTTAATTAAACTCATCTATGCGACGACCTTTCTTAAAAACAGGAATTACCTGCGCGCTTTCAGAATCATATGGAACGATTCGTTTCCCGAGAGACCAATGACAAATTCCTCCAAGAACGGTGGCAAGCAATTCTCTCATCCTGTACACGAAATCGTGTGGTGTATTGTGTATTCTATTACTTTTTTTAGGAATATCTTGGATTTCTGTTTTCTAGTTGGTTTAACGCGGCTGGTAACTATTTTATATCCAACATCAGTGTCTTATTTCCTCTATCATCTTCAATTATTTGTTTTGTATGTCTTAATTATTGTCTTCCTCCACAATCCCCCCATTCCTCCACCTAGAGGACCCTGTAGTGTGTTTTAAATTAGTTGCTGATGTCTTAGGACGTGTTTTATCAATTTGTTTACTGTGAATTTCGTAAGTTAAAAGAGTCAACTAATGAATGAAGTATTTGAGGCAGATATAATTTAGCACGATTTTGGCCAGTGGTGCCCTGATAAACGTTTACTAGTAGTTTTTGTCAACAGACCAAGAGTGAACTAGCAGCCAATAGTTTTGTAGTGTTGGTTAGACTAAACCTATCTGAGAGCATTGAAACGAATCCAAATTGAAAGATGTCACATAAAATCAGGCATATCTTAGCAGAATAGAAGCTGCTAAGACAGGTGGAGGATACTAGGGGGATGGAAGGATGAAATTCCTTAACTCTAATAGAGAGGTCAATATGCAGTTAGGACGTTAGAAGGCAAGACAGTACTCAGCTTGTTCGTCCTTTTCCTTTGGATAATTAGCTGTGGCAGCTGGTCGGGGGAAGGGTAAGTCAGTTTCGGGAACTCCGTCAGAGCCCAAGATAAAAAGCCTGAGGGTTTCGTAAATTTGACTGATATTTAATACAGACAGCAACTGGTAAAGCTGTTATTATTATTCTCTAAACAAAACGCTTTCGAGATACTCTTGTAGGAAGAAATACTGGTGATTGAGGGCCCATCGATGAAGTCATTAGGGACGGGCTGCTAGGTCAGATTGGAAAAGAATAGGGAAGTAATTCATGCTTTGCCTGTAACGAGAAATCACCCTGGTATCCACATTGAGTCAGGGAAACTATGGAAAGCCACAGTGCCGGACGAGAATGTGAACTTCCCTCGTTCTCTGCCAGTTCAATAAACGGACCAGTGCACCCCTACTGTTGGTGTATTCTTTCAGTGAACTGGAGTGCTTTGTGAGAGAGCTCTTTGAGGCTGCTCCTCATGAACGGTAGTTAATATTGTCAATCCTTATTGCCACCAGATGTCGACGAAAAAGCGCATGTATTTTCTAAGTGAAAACTGGGGACTCAATTTTCCTCTGATCTGCTTTCTCTGAGTGGGACCAATAACTGGTTGACATAAGAAGTTACTGCCCGAGGCAAAATCTCGGGGATAGTTGTACTTTCTGAGGTTGTTACTTTCTCCAGAATTTGATTTACTTATTGCGTTGCTCGTTCCCTGTAGGAAACCATCGAAGTAGGTATCATTTTGGCATATGTACGTTTATCGTGTCAGATGTACTGTGTGAGCAGCCATGATCAGTGGGTGTTGAAGGTACATCGTGTCGTGTTTGTGTGGTTTCTGGTGATAATTAGACGGAAGGCAGACCGTGGAATTTTGATTCCGTCACGGGCTACTACTGCGGAATCTCAGCGTGCAACGGACGGACCTTATCGTGATGCTTTTACACCAAGACACATGGTCGGTATGTTTTGAATTTAATGTGGCAAATTGGTAAAAAATCTAACGACCAGGAACTGTAGGCCATCACTTTTCAACTTCCCATCAAAATTAAGGCTATGAAAATCTGTTTTTTTTTTTTTTACCAGTCGACTACTTAGCACTCGAGCCTAACCACACACATAGGTGTCAGCGACTGAACTTTCTGGCGGAATCCTCATGGGTGAAGAGAAGTCCATTAGTTGCTTATGAATTCATTTCGTCTTATTTAGATCTGCTCATAAAGCCTTCTTTTCTCTCGGTAACTATTTTTAAGAGCATGGCTAGCATCACATTCCTTCTCCAGGTTTTCCTAACCTTCTTCTTGGTTTCAGTGGTTAGCACTACATCGAGGCATGCGGGAAAGATGTTTCTCCCAATGGCAACTTTATATTAATTATTCTCGGCGTTCTTGTGGTGTCAGGTGAGATCTCAGTCTTTCGACGTTAATCTCACTCGTCTTCGTCAGTAACAACTTACTGTTGTGCTGCTAGAGGTTGTGTCGACGTGTGCGATGCTAGTGCCGGACGTGAACCCAGCAGCGAGCTGCTCCGTACGGAGACTTCCCCAGCCGTATGGACTGGACCGCCACAGCCGCGACATCGCTGCTGCAGCAGAACATGTATTACCGGGCATTCGTCGCATTAATTGTGGTTTGCGTCAGTTTGTTTTGGCTGCTCTGGCCGCGCGCTGCACTACGGTCAATGAGGCGATGGGATTTCACTGTGTACCAAGACTGCGGGCTTGTGCCTGCTAATAGCCAAAACATTAATTACGCGATTTATTTTTTCAAGGTGATGAAACTTGGAGTATCACGTCTCTCGAGACCGCTTTCATGCAAATCTAAAATTGCAGCTGCAATATCAGTATTAACGTATCACAGTCTGATCTCTACACTATCTTTGACAAGTGTCCGCGAAGTTAGTTTGGACGGGATTCTGGTTTCATGAAACATAGTTGTATGATTATCTGCGTAGTACGGTCCTAGGCAGACCAGAGATAAAATAAATTTCACGATTGTCCAAGAAAATAAAACTACTTCTGCAATCTTGGCCTAAGCGTCCCTGGACGACGCAGAATACCGTTGTGCTGATGCATCTATATCGTGCAGAACAGCAGCAGCACATTGGAAGTTGAGATACAGAAAAATCGTCGCTTGCTGAGACCTCTCTAACGAATAGAAATTATGTCATGAAACAGAAATCTCATCTTACGCATCATCGTACTGGGACTATGCAACAACAGCTCTTACCGGAACAGTGACAGTATATCAGTGGTGGCTGGGGCTGACTCTGGACACTGACTGAGAACCGCAAAATCCAACCAGCTGTAGGCGCTCCGAAAGGTGCTATTTGCGCCTTACATATCGACAGGACCTCTGACATTATGTGACGTTGGGCAATTTGTACTGGCGAAGACGATGGAGGATCGTCCGCAGTGGCCAAGCGGCTCTAGGAGCTTCAACCAGGAACCTTGCGACCGCTACGGTCGCCGGTTAGAATCCTGCCTCGGGCAAGGATATGTGTGTAATGTCCTTACGTTAGTTAGGTTTAAGTAGTTCTAAGTTCTAGGGGGCTGATGACCTCAGATATTATGTCCCATAGTGCTCAGAGCCATTTCAATCATTTTTTGACGATGGACGACACTACTGAAAGCTCAAGAAAGAGTTAACTGTTTTTCATACTTTGTGTCGTGGTAATGTTTTACGTGACACATAATTCAGTATCTTCTCTGACCATGATTACTTTTGTATGAGAATATTATTTCGTTTTTAGCTAACTCCAATTTTAAATGTCTTCAGGTCAGATATGCAGTTGGTGTTGAGATAATTAAAAAAAAAAAAAAAACTTTCAAATGGCACTGAGCGCTATGGGACGTAACAACTGAGGTCATCAGTCCCCTAGAACTTAGAACTACTTAAACCTAACTAACCTACGGACATCACACATATCCATGCCCGAGGCAGGATTCGAACCTGCGACCGTAGCGGTCGCGCGGTTCTAGGCTGAAGCGCCTAGAACCGCTCTGCAGTCAATTTTTATGTCACTCATATTTATCGTCTAGTGAAATGACTGTTGCAAGTTTAATGCCAGCAGAATGTTTTCCTTTACTATAACAAGCTAGGGCCAACAACTTTGCCGGCCGCGGCGGCCAAGCGGTTCTAGGCGCTTCAGTCTGCAACCGCGCTGCTGCTACGGTCGCAGGTTCGAATCCTGCCTCGAGCATGGATGTGTGTGCTGTCCTTAAGTTAGGTTAGGTTTAAGTAGTTCTACGTTCTATGGACTGATGACCTCAGATGTTAAGTCCCATAGTGCTTAGAGCCGTTTGAACCATTTGCCAACAACTTTTTCATGTTAAATCAATAAAAAAATTATTTAATGGCAGTTAATTTATATTCCAAACATCCTGCATGTAAACTAAAAGTATTTCTGTTAATTTAAATGGAATACGATCTTAAAATCTTTTCAACCGTATCCAACCATTTTATCATCATGAAACAATCTATTCTTATCTTAGTAAAAGGAAACCAGTTTTATGTATAAGTCACGAAACTTGATTTGAATGTTTGGTTCCCACGAGTTGAGAAGGTGAGAGGGGTGAGACAGTTTCCGTGTTATCTGCATTTGTAAACTGTCTCCTTACTAACAGTTGCCATAACTTTTATTTTGTTTTACTGGGATACACGGAAACTTGCTGGCGAAAAAGGAAACCAGTCGATCTTGATTGCAGATATTATTTCGTTCATTACATGGAGGAATTTTGCCGTCTCGTGAATCTGAAATCCTGACTCATATCCCAACCCCTCTTTGTTTTCAAAACACAGTGCATTCGATGACAATGATGAGGTGTGGCCTAATGTCGACAGCCTCATGTCTGGTTTCCATACACAGTTATGTCGTTCACCGACCTAATACTGCTACAGCAACAAATACGATTGATACTGACCTAGTTTAAATGCAGTTTTCTGTCTCGCTTTAGTGTCAGCTTGCTCTGCTAAATGATACAGCATTCGCAGAGGATGAAGTAAGGAACTGATAACGGCAGGGAACTGTGCCAGATGATAAAGAAATCCATAAGATCGAAACCTCCATTTGTTTTAGCAGTTGAAGCCCTGGGTGTAAAACATCATATGTCCTGAACAATGTCTAATACAATGATACAGCTGTGCTGAGTGACCGCGCGGTTTGAGGCGACTTGTTACGGACTGTGCGACCCCTGCCGCCGGAGGTTCGAGTCCTCCCTCGGGCGCGAGTGTGTGTGTGTGTGTGTGTGTGTTGTGTTGTTGTTGCATAAGTTAGTTTACGTTTAAGTAGTGTATAAGTCTCGGAACCGATGACCTTACCAATTTAATCCCTTAAGAATTCACTCACATTTGAACATTTTACTATGATACAATTTTGCAGGTACATCCTTTAGTGGTGTATTGGGTATTATAAACAAGATGTGTTGTGAATGGAGGTAGTAGTCGAGAGGTCATAAATTAAAACTAAATTCCTGATGCTGAGGTTTTGCTGCAAGAACGGCGAAATTGTGGTGACGGTTAAACTGTTCTTCCTTTCGTTATATTATGTGGGTTGACAGCAACAAAATGTTTCGAAAAGGTTTGAAATTCAGTGTTAAGATTCTTGAGAGACGCTAAGTGCTCCCATTGTCAAGTGCTGGATGAATATAGCCTGTGTACATTGTGCACCATAAGTTGGTCTGCCTCTAGATATATACACGATGTCTAACTTTGATAGTTAAATTATTTTGTTACACGTTTGAGGTAATATTTCACCTGTCAGTTAGTAGATGCAAAGCATTTTAAAATTTTAAATTCAATTATAAATTGTATGATGTAGTGAAAATAGTTTTCTTACCCCTGGAAGCCGTAAAATAGACATCCTGTAACAGGGACTGTGCTCCATGTTGAGAAATGTAAGTTCCAGGTCGTGGGAGCCTTTAAGCAGCCTTTTGTTTCTTTCACACAGGTGGATGGAGCTCAGGGTCCGGAGGCTACGCAGGGGCCGCCGTCAGCGCTGCAAGGATGGGCGGCTGTCGCTGCTGAAGGCAGCGCTGCAGAGGAGCTCCGACAAGGCGAAGGAGCGGAGGCAGAGCGAGAGGCCAGGCTGTGAAGAGGTGGAAGAGGACGAAGAGGTGGAAGAGGATGAAGCGGTGGAAGAAGGCAGAAGAGGGTTCAAATTTAAAAGAAGGTGAAGAGCATGAAGAGGGTAGTGGCGAAAGCTCTGGGAAGGCTCAGGCATATCCCAACTCCAGAAAACCAGTAACTGTCGTGGTCACCTCCCTACCCACTAGTGAAGCACAATGCAGTCCTGCTGTCGCCGAAAATGATGAAGTCCTCGATGAACAGGCCATGTTGACTGAAGATCAGGATGTGTATGAATCGAATGAGGTGACTGACAATCAGGATGTATGTGAATGGGGTATTATGAATGTATACCAGGACGTGTGTGAATGGAATACAATGACTGATGATCAGGATGGGTGCAAATGGCTTCTGACTTCCGAAAATCAGGGCGTGTGTGACTGGAATATGATGACTGATGACAAGGACATGTATGAATGTGAAGTGATGAATGAAGACCAGGACATGCGTGAGTGGGATCCAATGGTAACCACACTGTTGCAGGCTACACCAGCAGAAGAGCAGGGCTACACGCCAACATCCCCAACGGAGGGGATGAGTTTGAATGAGATGGACAAATGGTCAGGGTTTGATGATGTCCTGATAGATCTGTGAGGCGACAGAGTAGCTCACAATGTGTGTGTGTGTGTGTGTGTGTGTGTGTGTGTGTGTGTGTGTGTGTGTGTGTGTGTGATTCATATGTGGCCTTGTTGTTTGACTGGTGTAGCCTGCAACATAGTAGAAACATTTGGGTACAACTTACACAAAACCTGATCCGCAGTAAACATGGCCAGTTCCTTGGGATAAGATTCATTCAAGCCAGACAGTTAGGACGTTGATGAACTGTAGAGTGACGGAAAACAGCCCGTGTGGAACGCTTTGACAAGGGTCCTCATGCACCTGAATTAAATTTCAAAGATATATCTGCACTTTCGTACCATCGTGCTACTTTTATCTTGGGCTGTGTTAATTAAAACAAGTTAAATTTGGAACTCTGTTGAAATTAATATTTCTAGATTCCTTCTTCAATGTCACTGTCCTACGTACGTCACATTGCGAAAGAAACCATAACTACTTCGTAATTAAGTAATCTCAAATGAACACATTTCTATGTACTCACATGCAATGACATTTACCTATGGTAAAATTATTCACACAATTAAATGCTGCTTACATAACAGAATAATTAAATGCACTGAAAATGATAACAAAATTATGAATGATATGCAGCTCATCATTAATTTGTAAATAAGCCATACTAGCAAGATGTGTTTATGTTCTTTGGAAAAAGACCTGACATTATGATTGCAATGTTGAATAGCTTTTAGGCACACTTAATTCATTGTATATCTCACGCAGACTTTAGTAATATAGGATGTACAAGTCGACGCTCTTTATATGATACCGTTTATTTTTCACTCAGTGAACACTGCTTGTAGCAGTGTATCTGCAGGACCAGGCGGTATTCAAAATACCACATATTATGAACTGCACAAACTGGTGATATTAAGAGAAAATTTAATGTTGTTGTTTGATTTATTTTTTATTTTGTCAAAGGCAAATGAGTAATCAAGTATGTAGAGTGCAGTTCGAATATAACCTCAAGGGCACAATGAAGTAATGAAAAATACACCCAGAAATAACTTTTGATGATGAAATTACTGCAAATAATATATTAGTATTATTAGGGAAAACAAATACTTATGCAGAAATGTTCAAGATGTGTAGGATAACTATTTCAAATACAAAGATAACTGAGGGAATACAACAAGCTAAACAAAAAACAGGTTCTGAAGATGGTAAAACACGATACGACGCAAGAGTGACCAAAAGGAACCGCATTGTAGTTGTATGCCTGTGGTCGTAACCGGTTAGCAAAAGAACGTGTCAGACACCAACAAGTGACAATGCAAAGGACTTTACCGATCATTAAGGAGAGGTTCTAATAACAAATAATTGAATGAAACACTTCAACGGCTAAGAAAACAGACAAAGATCATTGAACGAAACCCTACAGACGCTAAGAACGTGGACAGAGATCATTGAACGAAACACTTAAAAGGCTGAGAATGTAACCTATAAGGGCAGCGAAGCTTAGCGAGCAGCAGTGTCCAAGCCGCATTGTAACGCAACTGAGAAAAATTGTAATGTTGTAACAGGGGAAGGTGGTGTACAGATTATTTTTCATTCAATGATCGGTTTCGGTCAGATACCATGTTCCAGGAGAGCGTTTTGTAATGGCGAGATATTTTTTACGTCATAAAACAAATGCCAAAATATAGCATTTATAAACAACATTTTGTTAAAGAATCGAAGACACATGGAGGTCAATATATGTTAAAATATAATATTTGTAAATAACTTTTTGCTGTGCAAAGACAGATGTATAGTGTGTAATTGACTCTCCATGCATCTATATTCATACAAAAATTTAATTTATTGATATTATATTTTTGCCTTTGTTTTATTATATATGCAGGGTTGATCACCTACAACTTGTACCGAAAGTATTACGAGAATGGAAAGAGCTATTCAAGTGCTCGCTGTTTTCACAGAATGGATTGGTTCTCAGGCGTTCGTATTATTAGCCAATCAACATACTGTATTAATACTTAGAAATCGTAATTATTGTGGAAATATACATTTTCTTAAATGGAGTGATTCCAATTGAAATTAACAAACTAAAAGTAGGTTGGAATATCAGCGCCTGAAACAATTCAGTTCAATATAAACTTCTTTTTTAATAAATGTGTTATACACCAAATAAAGCACGGTACATTTACATCTACATGGATACTCCGCAAATCACATTTAATTACCTGGCAGAGGGTTCATCGAACCACCTTCACAAATCTCTATTTTTCCAATCTCGTATACCGTGCGGCAAGAATGAACACCTATATCTTTCCGTACGAGCTCTGATTTCCGTTATTTTATCTTGGTGATCGTTCCCCCCTATGTAGGTCGATGTCAACAAAATATATTCGCATTCGGAGGAGAAAATTGGTGATTGGAATTTCGTGAGAAGATTCCGTCGCAACGAAAAACGCCTTTCTTTTAATGATTTATCGTGTAACCGAAGTTTAACGAATTCCTTTTAGCACTCATGTTGATGACTTCGCACTTTCTTATTTAGGGTCAACTGCCACTTTTCCCACCATTCAGACATCTTTTCTAAATCATTTTGCAGTTTGTTTTGATCCTCTTATGACTTTATTAGTCGATAAACGACACCGTCATCTGCAGACAACCGAAGACAGCTGCTCTGATTGTCTCCCAAATCATTTATATAGATAAGGAAAGCAAAGGACCTATATCACTACTTTGGGAACACCAGAAATCATTTATGTTTTACTGGATGTCTTTCCGTCAATTACTACAAACTGTGACCTCTCTGACAGGAAATCGCAAATCCAGTCACATAACTGAGACGATATTCCATAAGCACGCAATTTCTCTACAAACTGCTTGTGTGGTGCAGTGTCAAAAGCCTTCCGTAAATATAGAAATACTGAATCGATCTGAAATCCCTTGTCAACAGCACTCAACACTTCATGTGAATAAAGAGTTAGCTGTGTTTCACAGGAACGATGTTTTCTAAACTTACGCTGACTGTGCGTCAATAGACCGTTTTCTTCGAAGTAATTCATAATATTCGAAGATATGTTCCAAAATCCTGCTGCATATCGACGTTAACGATACGGGCCTGTAATTTAGTGGATTACACCTACTACCTTTCCTGAATATTAGTGTGACATGTGCAACTTTCCAGTTTTTCGGTACATATCTTTCGTCGAGCGAACAGTTGTATATGATTGTTAGGTATGAAGCTAATGCATCAGCATACTCTGAAAGGAATGGAATTGGTATGCAGTCTGGACCAGAAGACTTGCTTTTATTAAGTGATCCGAGGATATTTACTTCTACGTACTCATGTTGGCAGCTGTTTTCGGTTCGAGATCTGGAATATTTACTTCGTCTTCTTTTGTGAAGGCACTTCAGAAGATTGCGTTTAGTAACTCTGCTTTGGCAGTACTGTCTTCCATAGTATCGCCATTGCTATTGTACTGGGAAGGCATTGATTGTTTCTTGCCGCCAGCATATTTCACATACGACCAGAATCTCTTTGGATTTTCTGCCAGGTTTCGAGACAAAGTTTGGTTGTGGAAACTGTTAAAAGCATCCCGCATTGAAGTCGGCGTTCAATTTCGAGCTTCTGTAAAAGATCGCCAATCTTTGGGATTGTGTGTCTGTTTATATTCAGAATGTTTGTTTCGTTGTTTCTGCAACACTGTTCTGAACCATTTTGTGTACCATGGAGGATCAGATCCATCGTTTCTTAATTTATTTGTTATAAATCTCTCAATTGCTGCCGATACTATTTCTTTCGATGTAGGCCACTTCTGGTCGAAACTTACATTTTATGTTGGAATGAGTTGAGATTGTCTCTCAGGAAGGCGTCAAGTGAATTTTTATCTGCATTTTTGAATAGGTATATTTTTCGCTTATTTTTAGAGGACTTGGGGATTACAATATTCAGTCTCACTCGAAAACACCGTGTTCACTAATTCCTCAATCGGTTTTGATGCTCCTCATTAACTCAGGATTATTTGTTGCTAAGAAGTCAAGTGTGCTATTACAACCGTTTACTATTCGCGTGGGCTCATGATTTAACTGCTCGAAATAATTTTCAGTGAATGCGTTTAGTACAATTTCGGATGATATGATAAAGACCTTCAGACTTTACAGTCATAGAGATATGTAATATTTTCAGAACTGCTAAATTTTTGACAAAAAAATTAATTCACAATATGAACTGTGCAAAACTGACATGAATATATAATTTACACAGGTGTGAGGCACATTTACTCTCACCGTAAGAATTAAAGTTTTCCAAAAATTTTAAACACATTTTGGACAGGAGGTCTGTTCAGTGTCAAAATATTGTTTCCTCAAAAAACTATTGAAATTTTCTTCTACATCGGAAATTCATGATAAGAAAGTGTAGTGTATTCGAGCATTTCGCGAAAGTCCAATGTCGACTGGACGTCTTTGTGATTTGGAGTCAGTTCATTGTGTCCCAGGAGAAATGGTCAGTATTCGAGGATATGACAGGAAAGATAATTCGAAACAAAAACGTCCCATAAACATGGGCTCTAAAGTGAATATCTTAAGAGTTATGGGAACTTGTTCAGCAAAGGACCTGTGTTTTACAATAGAGAAGGTGATAAAGTTCACATAGCTCTTTAGGTATGCATTGTTCGCGAACTTTTTTCTTATTTTTGTCCGTACTGCCTTCACAAAAAATATGAAAACCAAAGCGCTAGCAATACAAGAGAATTGTCTCACGCTATCAAAGATGAATAACTGCTCATATTTGCTAAGTTAGGCATTTCACAGCCCATATTTGCTAGGTACACTACTGGCCATTAAAACTGCTACACCACGAAGATGACATGCTACAGACGCGAAATTTAACCGACAGGAAGATGATGCGGTTATATGTAAATGATTAGCTTTTCAGAGCATTCACACAAGGCTGGCGCCGGTGGCGACACCGACAACGTTCTGACACGAGGAAAGTTTCCAAACCGATCTCTCATACACAAACAGTAACTGACCGTCGTTGTCTGGTGAAATGTTGTTGTGATGCCTCGTGTAGGGAGGAGAAATGCGTACCATCACGTTTCCGTCTTTGATAAAGGTTGGATTGTAGCCTATCGCGATTGCGGTTCATCGTATCGCGACATTGCTGCTCGCATCGGTCGAGATCCAATGACTGTTAGCAGAATATGGAATCGGTGGGTTCAGGTGGGTAATACGGAACGCCGTGCTGGATCCCAACGGCCTCGTATCAATAGCAGTCGAGATGACAGGCATCTTATCGGCATGGCTGTAAGGGATCGTGCAGCCACGTCTCGATCCCTGAGTCAATGGATGGGGACGTTTGCGAGACAACAACCATCTGCATGAACAGTTCCACGACGTTTGCAGCAGCATGGACTATCAGCTCGGAGACCATGGCTGCGGCTACCCTTGACGCTGCATCACAGGCAGGAGCGCCTGCGATGGTGTACTGAACGACGAACTTGGGCGCTCGAATGGCAAAACGGCGTTTTTTTCGCATAAATCCAGGTTCTGTTTACAGCATTATGATGGTCGCACCCGTGTTTGGCGACATCGCGGTGAACGCACATTGGAAGCGTGTATTCGTCATCGCCATACTGGCATATCACCCGGCGCAATGGTACGGGGCGCCATTGGTTACACGTCTCGGTCACCTCTTGTTCGCATTGACGGCACTTTGGACAGTGGACGTTACATTTCATAAGTGTTACGATCCGTGGCTCTACCCTGTTTCGATCCCTGCGAAACCCTACATTTCAGCAGGATAAAGAACGAACGCATGTTGCAGGTCCTGTACAGGCCTTTCTGGATACAGAAAATTTTCGGCTGCTGCCCTGGCCAGCATATTCTCCAGACCTCTCACCAATTGAAAACGTCTGGTCGATGTTGGCCGAGCAACTGGCTCGTCACAATACGCCAGTCACTACTCTTGAGAACTGTGGCATCGTGTTGAAGCTGCATGGGCAGCTGTACCTGTACACTCCATCCAAGCTCTGTTTGACTCAATGCCCAGGCGTATCAAGGCCGTTATTACGTCCTGAGGTGGTTGTTTTGGGTACTGATTTCGCAGGATCTATGCACCCAAATTGCGTGAATGTGTAATCACATGTTAGTTCTAGTATAATATATTCGTCCAGTAAATACCCATTTATCATCTGCATTTCTTCTCGGTGTTGTAATTTTAATGGCCAGTAGCGTATTTTTTCTTCGCATTATCGTTCTTGTCATACGTCTGAATTTGGGCCAGTGTTCCTGGGACATTCCGTACAGCTTATCTGTTCCATAAGGAACTTCATATTGGGTCGATCAAACAGCCTGTCACTTCATCGTAACGATCTTTTTGAACAATCAGTGAGTATCGACATCCACCGTGTGATGTTACAAAATAAAAGTGATGTTGTTATTCAATGGAAAGTTGGAAATTGAGATTTAGCTTACTATTTTATCAATCACAATTGGCGTAAGAATCATGGATTGACCACTGTCAGAAAATATTGCATTATGAGGTGTGATTAGTTTTTACTTGCAGTTTCGCGTGGCTTGAGGCAGTCACAACTAGCGTGCTATTGATTAAGAAATCGCATTATCGTCTTTCTAGTTACTTCATGATCGTAGATACGATCATACCCGGTTGTGAAGTTATTGTTACGACAAAACAATTTCCTTAGGGACCAGAAAGTTCTTAAGGGCGCAAATACAACTGTAACATCACACAAAAGGGAAATTCAATATTAAAGCTGATGCAAGAAGACGACAAAACAGTTTTCTTTTTATCAATGTAACACGCACATTGGACTGCTGATCTCCGTGTCTGTAATCTTAGCAAAATGCATAATTAAAATGATCAGATGAAAGAAATGAGCACTGCTAAATGATTCAGTATTTCCAGAACAAATATTTATTATAAACTAAAACATATATCGTACCTTAAGCTTAGTACTACAATGACCGTAGATTTTTATGTCCGTATCATGTCCATTGAGCGCTCTTTTATAGGGCCATTGTCTTCTTTGAGTCGCTCGTGCGTCGTCACGGTAAGTTATAACAGTTCTTTACACTTCACTCAAACTTAGACATAACACGTTTTTATACATTTAGTAAAAAATTAGATCAGACTGCCACAAATCTGCGTCCGTCTTACTTGAGAAAAACAGTACAAGTCTTTTTAGCGCTCAAGGCTTCATTTTTTCTCCAGCGAACAAAATATCTATCGGTATTTTTCTGTTTATATTGCCGCCCAAAGACGACGAATTACATTATTTACAAAATTCCACCGTCGCCATGCGACGCCTCATTATACATTAATCATTATTTACAAACAAGTACCCGCCTTCTGGCTGAAAGTATTAACTACTCGTATTTGCTGTCTTAATGAAGTCAAAAATAGCGAATATCACAACCGTCACCAACAAATCAAATTGTCATTATCTAAGAATGGCTCATTATTCAACCACATAAGAATTCTGGTCTACCACTTCCATAGAGCTGTTTATTGAAAAAGTTCATAATGAAGTGAAATGTTTCAGCCACTGACATACTATTGTCGGACATATCTGCAATCAACCAGTATGATAACACGCTAATGCCCATAGGAATAGTACCTGTATGTAATTTTCCATCAGGAATTAAAACACTAAGAATAATATACTTCATGACTCCAACAGGTATCAATGTCACAGGGTCGAACATGTAATAACAACGTCCAAAACAGCAACGAGAAATAATATAGCTCTTCACCGAGCTCCATAATTTTGTCACGATGCTGCATAACATACGAGTACATGCGATGATTGATGGATATCGTGTGCCGTACGTTTAGTTGTCTTTCAGAAATAAAAGAAATTCAAGAAGCCTCGAAATAGTGATCCGTAGCACATTCGTTACTAAGCGTTTGCATCTAGAGTCCACTGCTAAACCCAGAGTACAGGACACCTTAGGATAAGCAACAAATGTAATATACGACGATAATTAATTTAAC
Organism: Schistocerca americana; assembly: GCF_021461395.2. Classification (NCBI taxonomy): domain Eukaryota; kingdom Metazoa; phylum Arthropoda; class Insecta; order Orthoptera; family Acrididae; genus Schistocerca; species Schistocerca americana. The sequence continues at coordinate 154,734,400 of NC_060119.1, read as the reverse complement.
CTATTAATAAGGAAAATAAGCACCGTCAGACAGTATGGCGCGTAACTCGGATCTTACTTATATTCCGATAAAAAAAATGTCTTAAAACTTATCATCCCTTTCAGCAGTTAGTCTTATTTAGGGATCGAAGTAGACGTACCGTAAGATTTACTAAGATCTGAAAATGTCACAGATGATGTCGATATTGATGCCGTGTTCAGGACAACTTACCCTTTTAGCTATACAGCTATTAGCCGGAATAACTTCATAAATCATGAGACTTTCAGTACGAATCGTGAAACCTGATCATGCCCTAGCGTAGTTAATTATTAACTACTCCGAAATTAGTAAATGATAGTACTCTACACTGTACAGTATACTAAACTTGGCTCCCTCTATGAACATATTACTTGATCAACTTGCAAGCTGGGCTACGCAAGATTCTTCAGGCTGCATCAGCTGTGACGAAGGACGTTGATGATATACTGGACACTTAAAGATACGCGTAAAAGGAAACTGGAGAGACATCAAATACAGTGCCTTGGTTTTTACTTTCTACGCACAATAGGGATTAAAGGCAACGCTACAGTCACTAGACAACGTCCCGATTGGTGTATCTGATACACAAAAATGCGTATTTAGGTAGGAGATGATAAATGTCGTGTTTACTTCCTAATGCTAAGAAACATAACGTGGATATTCTCTTAAGATTTGTGGGCCTAGGCTGTATATAAGCAGCAGTATTGATGACTGGTTATAAATGACTTCAGTATCTACGGATGTCAAGAAATACGTAAGTTGGCTATTTGGAGAATATTGGTTTCCGTATACAGCTAGAGCACTTTTATTGTCGATATGTACCTATGTACCTACATGTAGCTATTATTAGAAAGTAACTATAGCCAGGACTACCAAGACAAATGCCTATTGCCAAATAAAGAATAAAATTATCAAACCAGTAGGCCTAGCTAAAGCTATCAGAACTCTCTGTTGGCAAACAAAACAGAAACTTCATTTATAGGTATTTCTGGGATTAATTTCCGATTAGGAAAGACGAAAGTATTTGCTGCCGTCCGTTACAAAACTCTTACATCGATCAGAAACATCATCCAACTGGCGAAAACAAAATTCTGTTACAAAGATGCGCTCTTACAGATTTTCGAGTGGTAGCGCAAAAATAACATCTGGTGACATCCAGATTATGGATGTAAATTTCAGTATAATAGATGAATCCTACAAGTGAGTTTTTCACACTCAGTAACACAAATGTTTTCTAGCGAGAATGGAAGAACCACAAACTTAATTACAAGACGGTACGAGACAAAAAGCGACGACGAATGTGTTGCAGCAACTAGATAGAAAGACACGAGAGAGAAACCTACGTCGAGTACCAGAGATTGATTATACTTGTCTGCAGAACTGCAACTGAATCGCTTCCTGAATTTACAATTCCTGTCAGTTATAACGCGCCAAAGTAATAGTATGACATTCTTTGGTCGATCGAAATAGACATTACATTTTTAGTCTCTTTCACAAATCGCGATTTGTCTTGGGATTGCGGAAAATGGTACTGCCATAAAGCTGTAGTTTGGATTATTGTAATACTGACTCTTATCGATTTGCTACTCGATTAAGTACATGCATTTTCTTATGTCCCTAGAGTCACAATGTATAAATACCGCCGTGTTACTTACCCTTGCAACAGTACGACTCCGATCAGGATCAACGGATGCATCACGTACGTCACAACGTCTTCCATCTTGACAGAGTATTAGAATATGTGTTTCCGGGGAAACGTCTATCACGGGACATCGATTGTTGGAGCTGCGGCGGCCATTTTGTGGAAGTTTGTTGGATATGGCGGGAATCATTAAATGCCAGAAGTAGCAATTTTCGAAAGACAATGCAACGCGAATGTGTACGTGTTCATTCACTTACTGTAAACGAATATCTGTCTCTATAATTAAGGGCGTAAGACGAAATCAGCAGAATAAGACTGGAAAACACAATTTTAGCAGCATTTGTCTTACGAATTGATATGGTTTAGCGAAATTGTGGAATTCCCATTTTGATTAACACACCTGGTTCGAAAACGACAAACAACAACTAATAATTTGTTCATCCTCTCGATATGTAATTACGCAGAACTCTTATTAGTATCAGAAAATTCAGCATTTATGGAAAATTATCATTTCAATGTCCTAACTAACAAGATCAAGTTTTGAAAACGTCGATAGGTCATGCCATTGCAAAATACCGTGTGAATATATTGAGTGTGACTTTGTGTTTTTGTCAATACGTGAAACGCATGAGGCTCGACTTTTCCATAAACGTCCAAAAGCAACACGCTGAGTTGCAGAAAATTTCTGAAACAGATTAGTATTAAGGTAAGAAAATAGAATACAATTGTGAGAGCATTTGTAAGGGATTCACATAAAACTGAAAAACATCGGACCGGCCAATCACACTGCAAGAAAGGAAAATGAAATGGAGGAATGTTTAGTATCATAAAACAGACAAGAAAAAATTAATGCAAGTTCATGACAAGTAACTATGCACTGTACAGTAATGCCTTCCAGTTCCAGCACATTTCCACCGGAGGTGACAAAACCACGCTGATTTCACAGGCTGAGGGAAATATCTTTGAATGCTGGGTGGAGCAACAAAAAATTAATGAATTGCAATTATATTTGAGAGGGATGCAATTTCTTGAGGAATGGCAACAATATCCACATGGAGTAATTACCAAGAGAAACCATTAGAACTGTGCGCCGAAATACCATGGCGTTTGGCGGCATGAGAACAGATAATAACTAAGGAATTTGTAACTTTTTGATTTAAAGAAATATTGGAATTAGACATCTCATGGGTTTGACAGCTTTGCTAGCTATGTGCTTGTGGTGCACAAGAGTCCAAGGCGCTAACCACATTTCTTCCATTTTCGTTTTATTTGTGGAGCGAAATTTCTTTCGCAACCCACCACTGACTGTCTCTTTAGCTATGAATCTGTGAAGCAAAATTCGGTCAGCACACTAGTAAACTGTGTGAAAAACAATTACAACGATATTTATAACCAAAGCAAACAAAGTATTGCGAGTTTTTCAGTATACACAGTCGTCAATAACTATATTCTTACCTTCACTATCGATTTAAATGACTTATCCTAGGAATAAGCTGCATGTACTTATAGAGCAATTTGATTGTATAGTTATGTTCATAGTTATTTTGTATGTTGAGACAATAGAAGTACAGGTATTTGAGAATACTGTAGCGTCATCACTACTTTTTAGGCATTACTGTGGGAAAAGGTAGCTCAGCCACGGCAATTGAACAAGCCATAAGAAGGTGTCAGGGACCAATGCATCTAATGCCTGTTGCAGCAACAGGGCTGTTCACTCATTGTGATGCTAGTTAGGCCGAGTTTCTAAACCATCAACCTATGGATTGATTATTGCATACGTGGCTGGGAGCAGCATACAAGAACACACTTGAGCGTCTAAACTACATGAATCATTCCTAACAAAAATATTCGCATCGTGGCAGTAGCTATAGTCACAATAGGACTACACTAGGCAATGGGGTGATTTGTGTCAGCAAACAACCACCACGAATTCGGGCGTCCGCCGCTGCCACACTATTATCTGGCAGTAAGTCGTCCTCTCTTGAACTGACACCTGTCTCCTGGTGACCCATTTCCAGGTTCACTTCAGCTGCAACCAGTCTCCTGCACTAGCAGGCGGTATATCACGACTAGGAAAGTACAGCCAGTCGTACTCCTATACTGCTGCCAGTGTCCTGTCATCATGCCTTAACAATATTGGGACTTGAAATTTTCTGACAGATTAAAACTGTGTGCCAGACTGAGACTCGAACTCAGGGCATTTGCCCTTCGTGGGCAATTATTCTACCACCTGAGCTAGCCAAGAAATACTCACGACCAATCCACACAGCTGCACTTCTGCCAGCACCTCGTTTCCTACCTTCCAGAACGAAAAGTAGAATACGAGGTACTGGCGGAAGTAGATATGTGAGCATGGGTCTTGTGCTTGTACGCGATCGCTGGAACACTTGACCACGAATGGCAAAGATCCCGAGGTCGAGTCTCGGTGCGGTACAGTTTTAATCTGCCAGGAAGTTACGTAGCAGCACATACTCCGCTGCAGAGAGAAAACTTCATTCTCGAATGATTGTGGCAGGCGATGAAAGCTGGTTTCATAATTGTCACCCCGAAAACCAGTGGGCATCAGTGGAGTTGTATAAGGCATGGCTCACATAGAATTCATGCCTAAAGATACCACCATAAACTCTGAAAGCTACTATGAGGCCTCAGAACACTGAACGCATGAACGAGACGAGTTCGTCCACGCACATAGCACCCTCATATTCAGTATGACAGCGCCACATCGCACACGGACCCTGCGACATATGCAACGATCTGACGCCTTGAGTTCACTGTGATCGATTATCCGCCATACAGTCCCGACTTCGTCACATCCGATTTTCGTCTCTTTCTGGAACTTAAACAACACCAGCGAGGGCTACACTTTGATAGTAATGAAGCCGTACAAGAAGAGGTGAGGGTGTAGCTGCGTCAAGACAGTCAAGAATTCTTCCGTGACGGTATCAACAATCTAGTATCTCGTTGGCAGAAATGTGATCGTCACCAGGATGACTATGTTGGGGAATAAATATGTAGACATGAAGAAGAAAGATGTAAAATGCCAATAATGTTAGTTTTATTCAAAAGAGCTTTAAGAGTTTTCACACAAAAATTTCTGAGACATAACTTTACAGCACATCTGACCCACACAAAGGAATTGTACTCCACGTGGTTACAACTCGACATGCAAACCTTGATGAAACTGGAAATCACCATAAATATAGACTTAGCAATCCTACTTCAGAAGGTTCTGAAGTGGAGATATTGCATGAAATGCTAGATAAATTAATTAAATAATAATCAGTGTCTAGTATAAGAATAAGGGGGTTTCTGGCGTTGGACAGTGAGCAGATGTTAACATGATTCCAGAGAACTCATTCATGTGCCCAAAATAAATTTTACACAACTATTTATCTTACCAGTAGTTATACAGTAGATGTGGCGCTCATGACATTCGCCAACCAGAGAAGAAAATTATTACACAGAAATCCTGTTATAACTGACAGGAATTGTAAATTCAGGAAGCGATTCAGTTGCTGTTCTGCATCAAGTATAATCACTCTATGGTACTCGACGTAGGTTTCTCTCTGGTGTCTTTCTATGTAGTTACTACAACACATTCGTCGTCGCCTTTTGTCTTGTACCGTCTTGTAATTAAGTTTGTGGTTCTTCCATTCTCGCTAGAAAACATTTGTGTTACTGAGTGTGAAAAACTCACTTGTAGGATTCATCTATTATACTGAAATTTACATCCATAATTTCGATGTCACCAGATGTTATTTTTGCGCTACCACTCGAAAATCTGTAAGAGCGCATCTTTATAACAGAATTTTGTTTTCGTTTGTTGGATGATGTTTCTGATCGATGTAAGAGTTCAATATAATGATACAATCTCTAATATTCATGACAAAAGAATACAATGAGGAAATCCATACATTTCTATTAAAATTTATGAACAAACATGTGGAATGGTATACAAAATAAAATTAACATGGAATACACGTATCCCGACCACACAAAAATAAAAAAAAATAGTTTCTCAAAATATCCCGAAAAAAAAACAAAAATTAACCTAAAACATTTTATGCAAGTGAGAATGTTTTGGCGTTTGGATACGAAAGAAGCTGGTCAGAATAGCTACAAATGCTGATGGACAAATATGGACGGATTACACTGATCCACGTTGCCGCCTTATGTAGTACTTATAAAGGCACATTTGCATGCCGAGCGTGAGTTTCCTCGGAAACGCGAAATATTAATTAAATAAATAATCAGTGACAAATAAATAAAGCCTATGGCACACAACTGCAGCGCTGTGTCGCTGATAAAACAAAAGCACAATTACGTTACTCTTATGTTTGATTAAGAAATGGAGAGCTCTGGTTGAAGTGGTGCGAGAAGCACGTATTTTATTTTATTGTCTGGCACACCGCCATATTTCATGTTATAGAAGAATACTGCGAGTTGCAACCACACTAGGCACTCGATTCTGTAAAGAATTTATATTTATAAAAGTAAGTAGGATATGAACTGTAGGCTTATTCATTGAATATATCTGATTTAACTAACTGTGTAACTTTTTTATGTTTAGTAGACAATCACCTCTGTACGACGTATTGGCATGGCTGGCAAATTATTGTAATATTGAGATTTAGATAATGAGTCCGCACCTACCGCAGCAGTCTTTGGAAACGATTTAATTACGAAGTCCGATTATTCAGTTTTATTTCACGGTCAACTACGAGTAACATTGCCTTTACGAAAAAGCCATTGTCAAGCGTCTGATACCGAATAATTAAACGTCCACGTTCCAGATAAGCAAAATATTAATTACAATTGCAGTCACAATCACCATCATACAGATAGAATAATCAATATCTAAATAACAATATATTTTTATTTATTTATTTTGTTTATTTTATATTGGCGACTGCGTGTCGGACTTGTTATTTTGTCATTTGTTACATTGTTCTCTTTGTTTCATGTAAAAAATCAACTTTCTGGACCTGGACGTCAATGCATGAGAGATAACAAAATCGGAAGATATTTTCCAATTCTGAAATTTTGCGGGAAGACGCAATGGAACTTCCAGAAAAATAAGGTAAGACGCAGCATCTTTGCATTGGTAGGCTTGACCAGACGTATAATTCAGTGTATTAGCTTTTCAGTAAATTCTGTAGTGTTTCGTTTCTGCATAACAGTTTCAGTGATAAATTTCATTCTCAGTACTTTTCCCTAAACAATAACGTATGCAACAATACCAATACACGAGTGTACAATATGGCCGACTTCTGTACGATATCATGTAACATGGCCAGCAGCCATTACCAATAATCTCAAATTCAGTTTATATTTTTAAATTAACAGACAGCCATTGTTGCTACGAGCGATTCATGCTCAACTACATTTTATTTTAAAATCAGTGTAAAAAATTTTCTTGAAACATATATCACGTGTGGCATGGTAATAACTAGAAAACAATACGCAAAAATGGAACAGCAAGGACGTACTATTCAGACGCAATCCGACTCGGACGTGAGAAAAGTGTTAGAAAATGACTTTACGACAGCAACCGGTAGTGACGATTCATCAAACATTGACGCAAGTGTTGACGAAAATTTTGACGATAGGCCGTCCACTACAAAAATTTCAAAATCTCAATCAGAGCCCATGTTAATGCATGACGTCAAGTCTAATGACGCGGCGGGGGCAGAGACCTTGCAAACGGTAAACATTGCCGACATGTTACAAATGCTAATGAAACAAAACGCCGAAAACATGGCAACCTTAAAGGCACAATTAGAGACACAAAATGAACAGTTAAAAACACAAAATGACGAAATCAAATCTGATCTCATAGCAATCAAGATAGGTAATGACACTTTATGTAAGCGTGTGGAACTTATAGACGCCACACTGACCAAACAGATGACCGAACTCAGTACTAAATTTTCCCAGCTCAATACGAGACAAGAAAAGACTACAACTGACGTAGCACTTTTACAGACACAAGTAAAAAACCTTAATGTCACGTGTGAAGTTCTTACTGAACAAATTCAAACATATCCTTCAGTACATGACAATCTTGAAAAACGAATTACTGACGTACAGTATAAATTTGACAATGTTGAACAACACCTGACTGACATCTTACAATCAGATGCCACAGTTCATTTTCAAAATATTAATAAAGAATTTCATGATTGGGTTGAGAACAAAGACAAACATTTTGATAGATGCTTACGTCAAAATTTACCAACAATTGTGCACGACTCCGTAGCGCAATACATTACTAATAACAAACAGCTGATCAGTGACGCAGTACAATCCGTCACTGCACCCATGAGACAATTCACCGATCAACTACAGTCTGAATGTAACGAAAATATCAGTCAAAATGTACAGTTCAGAAACCAATATACATTCGAGTATGATACACACATTCCGCACACGACAAATACACAAGAACAAAACACACCACGACTACAACACATACCACGATGTGGAAACACAAACACAAGCTATTATCATGGTAAACCACAGCAACATTATCGTAATTACTCGCCAGCTGAACATACCAGTAATTACAGTGGAATAAATCCATATCACAATGCGAAGGAAGATGAAAGCTTAATGAAACACAGGCAATTTCAGATTTTTATCCCAGAAAAACGAACCATTCATCCGGTGATTTTTCTTAAATCTTTTAGTAACGCATTTCCACGCACTTGGAGTGACCGGAAAAAGATTTCATATATTGTCGGTTACATCCAAGGCGATGCAGCTGTCTGGGCATACAGTCAAGCTGACGTATGTACCACGTACAGTGAGTTTGAGCGTGCTTTTCTGAACAAATTCTGGTCGCAATCCGTCCAGGAGCGACTCAGAAGACAAATTTTAGAACCTGAAACTTTTAACAGTAAAAATGGTAACTTACGCAGATATTTTGAAAAATACTTGAACATGGGACATTTTTTAGACGAACCAGTCGCAACGCGTGATATACTCCGAGCGTTGAAGGCCAAATTGCCTTTCAACATTAAGGAAAAACTTCTACATATCCCGGATGACGATTCAGATTATTTTTTAACAGCTTTAGATTCGGTTGACATGTTACTTGAAGATCAGCGCTTCGCGCGGCAAAACAGCAGCCACAATGTTTACACTAGTGGTATGCAAAACATGCAGGCTTGCCAACTCAATTCTGGCGCGCCCACAGTTGGATACGCGGTACAACAAAAACAGCAAACTCACATGCCGTCTCAGTACGGAAATCAAAATCAACACGCGTATTCCAATACAAACAATAGTTACAACAGTAATAACATTTCATGCGGCAATCCATACAAGAGGCACCGCGGTAATAACTACAACGGTAACAACGGATACAAAGGTAATAACAAAAACACAAACAGAAATAGAAATAATAATAACTACGAGCCAAGACAGCATCAAGGTTGGACTCGTAACGATCAGTACTTTCATTCAAACTCTGCTTTACCACAGCAGCCACCAGGTCAAAATTGGAGCATACCTTACGACCGACGGGTAAGTTATAATGCGCAACAGCAACAACAACCGCAAAGGTTTGGAGATCATAATAGGCAATATCCGAATGTGAATATAATAGAAATGACACCTGATGCACAACCTCAATCTGTGTCAGTACCTAGTAGAAATGCTAATCCAACAAACTAGAAACAGTCACTACTTTGCCCCAGGTCGTGGCTGAAGAATTCTTGGGGGGCGACTTCAATGTTAATCAGTTATTTGACACCACACTTGAACAACAGAATAATGATATGCCGAGTAATTCTAAACAAAAACTACCTGTTTTATTTATAAGATACAACCACAATAACAATATATCAGATGAACTTTTACAAGACAGTACACAATGTCGTTTAAACACAAATGAAATTGTTTTAGCATCTACTACTGGTGTAGTAGGTGGGATTCCAACTACTATTATCCTAGATACAGGTGCAGCTGTGAGCGTTTTGTCTTTTAATTTCTATAAAAAGATGTGTGAATTGGAACCTGTGCCTGAGTTTCCTGCCCAAAACTGTAAAATAACTACTGCACTAGGTAATAAGTCATGTAGGGTTACGAAGCAAGTTTTTGTAAACGTTAAAATAGGTAATGGAACCGTACAATGGCCATTCCTGGTTGTACAAAACCTTGTGACAAATTGCATATTAGGAATAGATATTATGAGCGAGAAGGACTGCATTATAGACTTCTCCAAAGGTAAATGTATTTTAAATGATAAAGGCAGTGTAATTATTATTGATTTGGACAGGAGAACTCTAAAGCATGACAAACACTGTACAGGGTACAAGGTTCAGTTAGTACTTGACAATGACATTCAAGACATGCAAACACACTCATCTGACACAGAGCTAATGGACTTGAAAACATTGCTTGATCATAAGATAAGTGAAGCTACAGCTCTCAGTGTACATGAACGTATAAAACTACAGGAAGTGTTATCCAAATATTTACAAGTTTTTACCAAACGATTAGGTGTTATCAACACGTATGTGTGCAAGATTGAAGTTAAGCCTCACAAGATCTTCTACCATAAGACATATAACGTACCATTATCTCAACGACCTGCTGTGTGGCAAGAATTAAAACAAATGTTAGACTGGAAGGTCATTGAACCATCCACCTCACCTTATTGTAGTCCTCTACTTGTTGTCAAAAAATCAAATGGAAGCATTAGGTTAGTGTTAGACGCACGAGCTATTAATGAAATAATTTTACTGGTTCACACAAAACCTGAAAATTTAGAAGAGCAATTACAGAAATTTCTAGATGCAAAATATTTTTCCACAATAGATCTCGCTAATTCGTTTTGGCAGGTGGGTATCACTCCTGATTCTCGGAAATATACTGCATTTATGTTCGGGGGGCGAACCTATCAGTTTTGTGTTCTACCCTTCGGACTGAATGTCAGCTCGGGGGTATTCATTACAGCACTGGATACCGTGCTTGGCGACGATTTAGTTGAGACAGTCACACACTATGTAGATGATATACTGATAGCTACACAATCTTGGAATGAACACGTTGACACTCTTCAAAGAATTTTAGAAAAATTTGCACAAGCTGGAGTCACAGCCAACCTAAGAAAATCAAAATTTGGTTGCAGTGAGATAAAGTATTTAGGACATATCATTAATTCACAGGGCATACGTCCGGATCCCAGTAAATTAGATGCTATCAGAAACTTTCCTAGCCCTCGAACTAAAAAGCAGTTGAAATCATTCCTTGGGCTATGTTCATTTTTCAGACGTTTTTTGCCACAACCACTTTTGAACAGTAAACATCTGCTAAATCTACTCAGAAAGAATCAAGTTTGGATCTGGTCGGAACAGTGCCAGAATGACTTTAATACAATTAAACATGCTTTAGTGAATGCTAACATATTGAGCCATCCAGATTTCAATTTAGATTTTTGTATGACTTGTGACGCTTCACGTACTGGCTTGGGCTGTTGCTTATTTCAAGTTGTAAAGAATAAAGAGGAGGAACAGATAAGAATTATTGGGTTTGCGAGTCGCACTCTAACTGAATGTGAGCGTACATACTCCACTACTGAGTTAGAAACACTTTCCATAGTATGGGCATTCAAGAAATTCAATTATTATTTATTTGGAAAACATACGGTAATTTACACCGATCACCAGGCCCTGACATTTTTGTTAACTTGTAAACTTGTACATCCTAGACTATCACGATGGGCAGTTACACTTCAGAACTACTCTTTTGAAATTAAGTACATAAGAGGTAAGGACAACACCATTGCAGACACTTTGTCTAGACTTCCACAAGGTATGAATGATACCAACAGTGACTTAGAAAATATAAATGACTACAGGATTCTCTTAATGCAAGACAAGCAGTATCACCAATATTATATTGATAAGTGCAGAAACATGGCTGAATTACAAAAATCTGATCCTCACTGGTATAAGATAATAACATTACTGGTAGAAAAACACAATCATCCGTTGACTAAGTATTACAAGTTACACAATGATGTGTTATTTTACCGCCGACATCCAAATGCTACTAACTGGTGTGTATGCATTCCCAAAGAGTCTGAACGTAATCTAATTTGGCACACACACTTAGTTTGGGGTCATTATGGGACGAAAAAGTGTTTGGCAAAGCTCAGTACATACTGTTATTTTAGCAATATGAGAAGAAAAATTTACAGGGAACTGAAAACATGTGTCATATATCAAAAATCAAAACCTCAGAATTTATCCACAAAAACAGATTTACATTCTATTTTACCTAGTAAACCCCTGGAAATTCTGTGTACTGACATCAGTGGACCGCATCCAGCAAGCTCTGGAGGCGTCAAATATATCTTAGCTTTTTACGATATATTTTCTAAACATGTAAAACTTTATGCTTTAAAATCCGCCACTGCAAATGCTATAATACGAAGATTCTCAAGTGATTACCTGACGCACGTGGGAAAACCTAAAGAATTCTATCAGATAATGCAGCATACTACTCTGGGTACAAATGGAGAAATTTCTTGAAGGACAATAACATTAAAAGTATATTTATTTCGAGGTTTAGTCCACAATGTAAAGCGACTGAGAGACTTTTCAGAGAATTAAACCGTGTCATGAGGACCTATATTTCATCAAAACATACTAATTGGGTGTCCTACCTAAGTCTTTTCGAAGACGTACACAATAACTTAAATATTTACGATACGAATTACACACCTAACGAGATCATGTTCAATTGCAAACAGAACGATCAGTGGATAGAACCATTACCTAAGTTGTCAGACAAGGAAATCACACCTGAACAGAAAATAAAAGAAGTATTGACTACATTGTCACATCACGCACAAATACGAAACAAACATCACAGAAACATAATAAAAAGAAAACAAAAATTCGAGGTAGGAATGCTTGTACTATTTCGTACTCATCATAAATCTGTAGCACTCAAACGACGCAACGCTAAGTGGCGTCTGCTATATGAAGGACCTTATATAATTGTTAACATACCCCATCCTGGTGCGTATCTGTTACAACATCCTAGAACTAACAAAATTATTGGGCTATACGCACACCGAGATCTTAGAGCATTTCATGCTGAATAATGTCAAAGTCATACCCATCAAAATATTGCTAAGCAACTCGAAAAACTCTGTTGTTACAACACAGATAATAAGTAGTATAGAAATTTTCATTTCAGCGGTTCCAGTGACGCAGTTGAAGACAGAAGAACTCTTCTTTCAGCGCACGCCTCCACCTGAAAGACGGAATATTAAAGTAAAATTTATGATTACGTAGCAGTGGATGACATATTAATTTTTCACGGAACATTTGTTACTGAAGGTACCACTGACTTGGTGTGACACCTGACGAACTGACAGACGTCATCTGTGAAGCGATCTTTTACTTTGAGAAATAGATTAGACGCACATCTCTCAACACGAAAAGCATCTATCAGTAGTCAAGGCCACACAGACACTCTACACACACGCACAAAACGCGAGGAATCGAACATTTTCTCTCTCTTACTATTTTGAATATTTATTGAGTAGTGAAAACGCCTGGTCTTGCCTACTGATGTAATGAATGTTGTGTCTAACCTATCTTAATTTCAGATGACATCACAAAAAACATCGATAATATCCCAGCAAAACCGCTAAAGAGGATGTAAATATCTGCAATTCATGAAATCAAATGTGACACAATGTAATAACCTATAGCGATGTAATGATGATGTAAACATGTTTATGTGCAACTATATTATGTATATGCTAAGAAAATATGTGACGTGTGTATGTATAATTACTTATTTTTTTAACTGATGTATAGTGTAACTGTTACTATGTAAAAATTTGAACAAAACGAGTGCCAAAAAGACATTGCATAGTGAACCACTGTTCACAGACATTAACGAACATTACTAACTCTGCAACTACGCGGAAACCTATGTGAAAGAAACTGTTAATGCCATACATTATGCAGCGTATCTATGTAAACGCGATGAACGATTTCCTTGATTAATAACTACGAACATTTAGGTGAGCTATATTCAGCAAAAAACTGAAAATGTGAAGTGCATAATTCGTGCATCGTCTAGTGATATTACTACAGTACCCAACTTCAAGATGTTAACTGGATTAAATGGACACAAAGTGCCTGTCCAGAAAACAACACGACGGGTGGAAGAATTTTGGTTGGAACTTCAGGGAATGAAATGTTCTCGAAATGTGACGGACACTCTTACCTGGATTGTCCAAGGATCGACGCCAGCTATGTGCCGTCCGAGGTTCTGCAACCAAGCTTCCACGGAATGTAAAAAACGAACTGCACGTGGACCAATTACTCGACGGGTCACGTCTGATCTGTAATAAGCAATGCTTTTAGTCACAACGAACTGCATCACTACGACTATAATGGAAATGAGAAATGGACACGCTTATGTATTAATCACGTTGTTATACAATGATGTTACTGTGATCAAAAAACTTTACCACGACGATACTAACCTGTAAAAAATTATTGTGCAGCGGATGGATATGAACTGTAATAACGACACGATGTGTATAGGTCAACGCACCTGAAAAATACGGACATTTTTCTTTGAAGTATTTCAAAACAATACTATGTGACTAAGAACATTCAACAATCTAAGTTGTATTGTGTTATAACAAATATTGTAAATTTAAAACTAAGTTACCTGTCATAGAATGTAGTCTTCATATGTAATCTTGGTTGAATATTTTCTTTGTGCAACGACTGAAAAACGCGCGCACACGAACAATATGATCTGCAATACTGTGCCGCGTGATCTAACTGTACGATATAACGGCAGTGCCGCAGTTACACAGACGCTTCTGCGGATGCGCGCACTCTATCTGCCAACATTAGAACTTTTACAGCGCACCCGCGCCATTCAAATTTTGTATATAATGTGTATAATATGTAATGTAAGTCATGTAAATAGTTGTAGATAACTTAGATTTTCTTGTGCCTTTAGGTGAATTGCTCGCCTGCAGGTGTGTGCTTTCGCCTCGCAATTCAGGGGGCAATATAAAGGCACATTTTCATGCCGAGCGTGAGTTTCCTCGGAAACGCGAAATATTAATTAAATAAATAATCAGTGACAAATAAATAAAGCCTATGGCACACAACTGCAGCGCTGTGTCGCTGATAAAACAAAAGCACAATTACGTTACTCTTATGTTTGATTAAGAAATGGAGAGCTCTGGTTGAAGTGGTGCGAGAAGCACGTATTTTATTTTATTGTCTGGCACACCGCCATATTTCATGTTATAGAAGAATACTGCGAGTTGCAACCACACTAGGCACTCGATTCTGTAAAGAATTTATATTTATAAAAGTAAGTAGGATATGAACTGTAGGCTTATTCATTGAATATATCTGATTTAACTAACTGTGTAACTTTTTTATGTTTAGTAGACAATCACCTCTGTACGACGTATTGGCATGGCTGGCAAATTATTGTAATATTGAGATTTAGATAATGAGTCCGCACCTACCGCAGCAGTCTTTGGAAACGATTTAATTACGAAGTCCGATTATTCAGTTTTATTTCACGGTCAACTACGAGTAACATTGCCTTTACGAAAAAGCCATTGTCAAGCGTCTGATACCGAATAATTAAACGTCCACGTTCCAGATAAGCAAAATATTAATTACAATTGCAGTCACAATCACCATCATACAGATAGAATAATTAACATATTTAAAATAACAATATTTTTTTTATTTATTTTATATACTGCTCAAAAAACCAATAAGTCCCTGCTATATGTAAAATAACCATTGTTGTGAAATTTTATACTCCAACAAAGCCACTGGAATAAAAGACCTATTAGGAATGATGGAAAATGTAGCTGTTGGCATGCATTTTGTGCAAAATGTGTGGGTACATCTTAGCAAAGAAAACTACAAACTAGGACATCGAAACCTCAGTCCTTTATCTCTGGACAGCTGAAGAGAACCAACTCCAGAATCTAATGCTACTGACTCCAACTCTATTACACACGTCATTGATACTACCTTCCATAATTTTTCTTTTCCTTTGCTGTTTTTTGTGGAAGCTGAAATGAGCATGTTACAATCTCACATGGAGAATTTCAACACTTACAGCGTTACAAAGACTCAAAGAAAGTAAGGTGCCCACGATTGCAGCGTTGCAGCCGTGAATGTGCACTCTGTTGGTGGCACATGAGCTGCCTCTCGTGACACCTGTCAGAAATTCCGTGAAAACAAACAAATCAGCCTGTTTGATTGTCGATCGGACGGACTTCTGATAGTTAGGCGAGAGAGTGTAGGAGTTTGGCTTGAAGGTGCCTGTCCTGACAACGCCAGAAGGTAGACCACCCGCTGCACAAATGTTTGTGTTTCTGTGTGTGTGTGTGTATGTGTGTGTGTGTGTGTGTGCACGGGTCTAGTTTCCGAGTCGCTGAGACATGAAAAGACGTGTTACAGAGGACAGTGTACTCAGGAATAAAGACACCAGCTCCTACGTTTTATTCCGATTTATCACGTTTGTGGGATATTCAGAACAGACGGAGGATTCAAGCAAGAGGATTATGTAGCACGAAAACTATGCTGAAATCCCGCAGAGGAAGTTTCCACCTCTATAAAATTGGAAAAAGGTAGCGGAAAACGCGTTAAAAGAATACCTCCGAACAGCATTTGCTCTCCTAATGACAGTATTATGTTTGTATCTAGCACATATAACCTTCAAATACTAATGGAAGACCTTAATAAAGCAAATTTAAATAAGGCATGGAAAGCAGTTACGATACACTGAAGTTATGTATAATCAACATACTGAAAATAAAATAATACAATTTAACAACTAAGTCATGGAAACTGAAGGAAGTTTGAAATGCATGGAAATATCCGAAGGGCGCCATTATTAAGATGTTTACAGACAGCAGATCATACGATGATAACACTCGCGGTCATGATCTCTTCCATTGCTTGCGGTAGAACGTGATTCACATCTACAGCCGGCCGGGGTGGACCAGCGGTTCGAGGCGCTACAGTCTGGAACAGTGCGACTGCTACTGTCGCAGGTTCGAGTCCTGCCTCGGGCATGGATGTGTGTGATGTCCTTAGGTTAGTTGGGTTTAAATAGTTCTAAGTTCTAGCGGACTGATGACCTCAGAAATTAGGTCCCATAGTGCTCAGAGCCATTTGAACCATTATTTTTCACTTCTACATCAATAAACAACTAACCCCGGCATACTTCAAAGTGCAGGTTGGCTATCTAATCACTTCCAGCGGCAACAAAATTTGATTTTCAATGTTTCGCACTGTTATTGGCTGAATTTAAAAAGCTGACATAATCAACTTTTAATTGTTTAACACGGTAAGCGAAGTTATTCAACTGGTAACTGCAAATTTGTATTTAAGCAGCGTAACTCACAGCGCACAAATTACTCGGACTATAACCATGCAGTATTTGAGAACTGAGCAGATTATATTCTTCCACACACGCCACTGAATGAAACTGCTAAATTATATCATTATGAGATACATAGTTCGAGACTTACAATTTTTATACGTGGTTGTATACCGGTACCAAACAAAACTAGAATATTGTGTTACTTATTATACATTTTGTCGCCATACAAGAAAATTAAAATACAGAAAAGCCTGCTGTCTCACGTACTGGTTGTAAGCTGGAAAACCTTTGAGGATGTGAAGAAGAGGCTCTATAATACCGACTGATGTACTTGATACCAACTCAAAAACTGAGCACTGCGCAACAAACTCAGGAAAGGGTAAAGTTTTCATTTTTTAAAAGAGATGAGAGAACAAATAAATAAATCAGATATATGCGGTGGAGACGTAAAATCAAATAACATTCTGTAGGAAATGATCTGCAGCGTGAAAGTTGAAAAAAAATTCTTGAAGGCTGTATCTACCATGCCTGATCAGTATGTGCATTCAACATATTTCTTTTATTTTAGAAGTGCGAATATTTGCTTATTCTTTCGCCAGCCAGACACACATATTAGATGCATCACTACAGTGGTTATCCTGTTGAGAACAAAAATGTCTGCTGAATTAAAGGAAAATATTTAAAGCCAAGAAGCAGAGGCTGCCAGATAATTTCAAAGATCTCCTGGTTAAAATGAATATGTCACAAGACATGTAGTCACACGGTTCAGGACGCTCCACCTATAAACTTTGGACCAGTGATCGGGAAATGTCACATCAACATTGAAGGCATCAGTAAATCCTAATGCCAAGTCTTACAGAGTTACATTTCCGCTAACTGCAGAAAAAGGCACTAGCTGCCAAAAAGAATGGAATATGGCTTACCACAGGGATTCATCCTTGCTCCTCTCTTGTTTGATCTATATATACCTGCTATCCCTCCAACACAGTTCAAAAAATGTGGCTATGCAGACGACTGGGAAATAGCTACCCAATCCAAAATTTTTGGAAGGACTGAAGAAATTCAAACTTCTGCTCTACATATCTGCAGTCATTATTTCCGCCAATGGAGGTTATAACCAAACTCAAATAAAACAGAGGTTTCATGTTTTAATATGTCCAGTAGATTGGCACACAGAGCCCTCAATGTCTATTTTGAAGGACACAAACTTCATCGTAATAAGCACCCAAAATACCTTGGGATCACGTTAGATAGGGCACTTTCTTTTAAGGGTCACTTTACACGAACATCCGCTAAACTCAAAACCGGAAACATCATTCACCATAAACTCTCGTTGGGGATAGTCAGCAGACACTCTCAGGGAATCAGCACTGTTTGGTATACTCAGCAGCAGATTACTGTGCGGTTGTCTGGCTTAATAGCCCATACGTAAATAAAATAGATATACAGCTTAATTAGGCCATGCTCTTTGTCAGTTGAGCGAATACCAGAAGTTCGCTAATAACACTGGGCCTCCAATAGTGAACTACGTATTCCATGCGGATCGAAATAGACTAATATCAAGACATTCCACTCTCATCCCAGCTAGGTCTCTCATTAAAACTAAATTCACTCTCATCGACGAATGTAAACGCTGCTGGCAACAAATTTGTTCCCCACAATGCCTGAAGCTGTCCTGCATCCAGAAGAGAGCCCCTGGGTTCGACTAGCCTCGGGATAATTGGACTATCTATAGCCTCATCCGAACGGGAAATGGGCAATTACCAGACACTCTCTGGAAGTGGGACAAATCCCCATCCTGTGACTGGCGCGGAATGACAGACAGTTGCTCATGTTGTATCGACATGTCTCGCACGTCCCTGCAAGGGTCCTTTGGAAAATTTCCTGCTGCAACTCTAAACGCCCTTCTTTTCACGACTGTCATCCCAGATTATGAATCATATCCGTAGTACTGTCTCCCATGTTGCGTCATAATACAAATCGAGGTGTACTTCTCTGACCTTCGCGATGTCCATCGTCACTCTTATCTGATGCGGATCACTTACCGCACAGCCTACTCCAGAAGAGCATCGATAAGCGTTGTGTAGGCAGTTTGTTTAATAGACCTGCTACATTTTCTACGCTTTTTGCTAGTAAACCGGAGTCTTTGGTTCGCTTTCCGTACATTATTATCTACGCGACCGTTCCAGTTTAAGTTATTCGTAACTGTCGTCCATAAGCATTTAGTTGAATTCACAGCCTTTAGATTTGTCTGATTTATGGTGTTCATTATTTAGATCAGTTGCAGCGTTTGGAAGGTTAGAGGTATCTTACCCACTGTAAATTATTTTACGAACGGTTTTGATGAATTTACAAGACTATAAATGACAGCATCGTCTGCAAACTGTCTAAGAGGCTGGACAGACTCTCTCCTAAATAGGTTATACAGATGAAGAACAGCAGAGGAGCTCTAACACTTCCTTGGAGAACGCCAGATATCAATTCTGTT
Organism: Schistocerca americana; assembly: GCF_021461395.2. Lineage (NCBI taxonomy): Eukaryota > Metazoa > Arthropoda > Insecta > Orthoptera > Acrididae > Schistocerca > Schistocerca americana. Next base: position 154,714,835 of record NC_060119.1, on the reverse strand, counting down.
TTACTCTGTGAGTTCTCATAAATTATTAAGAATTATGACCTCTCTGACAGGAAGAAACGAATCAAGTTGCACGACCGCGACGATAATCCATGGGCACGCAAATTTCATGGGAGTATCTTGTGAGGAACAGTGTCAAAAGCCAACAGATAATCTGAAAATATGGATTACTTCGTATGAATAAAACTAAATTGTATTTCTAAAGAAGATATTTTCTGAATCCGACTTGGTTGTTTGTCAATAAATCGTTTTCTTCGAGGTAGTTCATCCTGTTTGAACACAGTTCATGTTACAAAATGCCGCTACAAATCAGCGTTAGTGGTATTGGTCTGTAGTTCAGCGGATTACTGCCATTTCCCTTCTTGAGTATTGCTGAAACTTGTGGAGTACGGAGCTATTGTATCGGACAAACTATACAAATAACCTGACTTCTATAAAATCTGGACCGGAGGCCTTGCCTTTATTAAGCGATATCAGCTACTTCGCTACATCGACGCTATCTACGTCTGCTTCAGTGCCACTGTTACCATTTACGTTAAGATTGTTATTACGCAGTGAAGGCATTGATTGTGTCTTGCCACTGGTGTACTTTAAATATGACCAGACTTTCTTTGAATTTTCTGCCCAATTTTGAGACCATTGCGTTGTGAAAACCATTAAAAGCATCTCGCAATGAATTCTGCGTTAAGTTTCGAGCTGCGCTAAAACACCGTCAATATTAGAGTTGCTTTCTTCGTTGCTTCCCAATCACTGTTCTGAGCATCTATTATTAATTTATTTGGTATACTGTATCTCAGTTGCCGTCTATATACTTCTTTGGATTTAAACCACATCCATTCTAGATTTACATTGTTAGTTTGCAAGGAACGGAGACTGCTACTTAGTAAGGCGTCAAGATATATTTTATGTGGTTAAACGTCATTGCTGGAGGTTGGCATTAGCAAGGAACTCTCACTGACCCTCGCCCTCTGGCATCTCTCCTAGGGAGAAAGTAACTAAGGCACCAGAGGGAAGTATTTTTCGTGACAAGTCGTTTTACTTTGACGAGTCTTGTTTCATCTTGTCGAACATACATAGCTGCCCTACTTTCGCCGTCATCACTGGCTCAAAACCACAATTATTACTTTCAAAGACGCTAATTACTGTTCTCGGCCTGTTTGTGAAACCGCTAACGACTTCACGGTACAGAACATGTTAGATCAAAACAGAAAAAACCTTTCCCTTAATGCTACAGATTCCATTAAGACAACACATAGCTTCATAAATAAATTAATATGGCTCTATTTGTGATCTATGACTGGCTGTTTCGTTTTAATGTTGGGTAAAATAACAGGTTTTAATTGGCACAGAGCGTTAGGTGGGGAGGGGGAGGAGGAGGGGGAAAGGGATGGGAGGCGTTTTGATGATGACGTCACTGATGGAGAGGAGGAATGGCAAACTGCTTATTAGAAAGTGGCGTCATGAACAAAGGAGGCAGCACAGTCGGAACAGCATTCCTACTAACAAGTGATTAATTTTGGAAAATATTTTTTATATTAATGCAAAATTTAGAACCTACACGTGGAGGTCAGTCTCCTTCCTGCGGTTAGATATTCTTGACTTGCGTGTCAATATATCAATTCTCTAACCACATTATTCATTTAACCTAAGGCATGGAAATACTCTGTATATATTTCCTACCTGGGAATAAATTAAAGCCTAACACATTATATTCCCGAGTGGGCAGAGGTCTTAGCAATGTTTACTGAAACAGGCGTGCAAACAACACGCAAAACAAGAGAGACTGTACGACATGTGGAAGGTTGCCTGACAAACTATGAGTGTTTTACAGTGACTCAAGGTGTAGCGCGAGCAAACTAGGATAAATGTCAGCTACTACTTCCAGAACTTTAGCTTAGTCTTCCTATTTGATCAAGAACACAGTCTGTGTACTGAAATATGTCCCAGACACTAAATATCAACGGTTAATCACACGATCTGACGTTGGGATTGAGTTCAGAGATAGCAACGCTTACGCAAAGCGTGTAGTAAGAGGGGGGAGGGAGGGGACATTTATCGTAAGTAGCATAACTGAGTATTGAAGTACAACATTAGCCGCGTACCTCATACTACAAGGCTTCGAAGTGAAATGAATCGCACCTTGTGGACTCGATTTGTGCAGGGATGAAAGTTTTTGGGTTTGTTGCCTACACTAATTAACAACCTGAAAATAAAGCCTGTGAGGCGAAAGCAATAATTTACGATGACGTAGTCTGCGCTCCCGTAAAATTCGAAGAATGGGATTTGGGATGCCTTACCCGGACATCTGAAAGTTTGTTTCGAATGACAAATGGAAGTAAGACAAGCAAATGTAACGTAGCGCCAGGGCGAAATACAATGTCAGTAAATGAAACAGTTTTTTCACGATATAAGATTAAGTACTCAATCCTGGATCCAGAGTGCAGGTGGTAGTAGTTGTGGACTAGGAGAAGGTATAAGATAATGTAGTCGTGAAGTACTAATATATGAAACGCCCAGTATAATGCATGCTCAGATCTGATTTACAAGTTATCCGTTCTGGCTACAAATAGACATCTAGTCAGAACATTTAATATCCCTTCCGAATATCATACCACAAAGTTAGGTAAAAACGACTCTAACAAGTGTTTGTGAGTAAGAGGTACTGTAAGCCTTTTGAATCTGCAGGTGGGTAACTCAAAGACAGATAGTGATCACGGTATGTTTTGAAGCTACTGATAACGCAAACAAAGTTCCAGTATTATGCACGGCAAGCCCACATACAGAAGCAAACGCGAAAACGACAAGCATTTACTTAACAATAATGCTATCACTATTTCCAATCATATCATTACTATCTGAACGCTGCTAATATACAAAAGCTAATCATACACAAAACTGGTCAAAGACGAGAGGAGAGTACTTCTGGTTCCAAACCGCACGAGGGGACCAACCGAACACAGCACGCCTTCTCTCTGGTTGCCCCGACCCGGTCGAAGCTTTAACCTTGCAGTAAGAGAGGCCCACTCTCTCCTGTTTGGTGAAGATGTGCCACTATTGCAAGACAGGGCTACTCGTCATTGATCGGCTGTGAATCAAAAAATGACTTTCGCGTACTGCGGATGTGTGATGCATGAAAGGTGCTCACTACGAAAAGGCTGCCTGTGAAGGGTTAAAATACGAAACGAGAAGACATACGTCGAGTATTTCATTATATGTACTTGAGGGGTGTGAACGTCATTGTTCACAAATAATTAGGTGACTAGTAAACTTAGAGGTTCACGAAAATACACCAGTCACAAGCATTGAATCTTATTTATTAGCATGTGCGGTAGAGTTATCACAGCATTGGTAGCGCCATAAGTATTCGTTTAGACAACTGCTCGGACGTTGACGAGACTGCAACAAAATTACATATAGTGAATGAACCAGTGGTCACTGTAAATAACTGGAACAATAATAAGAGATTAAATTTTTGTGAATATTTCTGACGTCATTCCAGATACTGGACTATGCACATGAATGTGACTCTTCTTATGTATTTAAATATTCTGGTTTCCTGTATCTAGGTATATGTCGTGTAGCCATACATCACCATTTTAATCTAAGATATGTAAAACATCAGCATATGCGACCTACCTCCAAAATTTTACAAAAAAATACTAAACCTTAGACACTACATAACTTGATATCTAATGTCCAATTTCTTCATTGGCTTCTTTCTTTCAGTTATTTTGCTTTCCTTACTGTAAATTTTGTTTTGTATTGTCAACGATATGAGTCCTGAAATTTTCAAGTAGTATAACAGACACCCAATTTAGGCAAATTTTCGTGTCGTTATTAAGGGAGATTTTAACTGCTTTGGCTATATGAAAACATCCCATGCATCTAAATAATGTTTAGATATAGTGAAGAAATAGAAGGTGTTAGTAGATTTTCCTTTAATAACACATCTGAGGCGCACATCACCTATGAATAGGGTTCTCAGTTTGATAGGGACGCTGGTTTTTTACTGAGAAAAACATCAAACTCTAGGACATACAGCAGAACTATTTGTTTATATAGGTGCGATCAGTAGCGAAATGGAAACCATAGTGAAAATCAAAAATGTTTTCTTTGCAATAGTTAGCTACATATTACAACTACTTCATTACGGGGTGACCACTCCGACTTCGACATTTGTTGTAACGCTGTACAAACTTTACATAGAAGGCATCCGCCTGTGTTTTCTGTCAATTGCTGACGCTGGTCTGCAGCTCGTTGTCTTTGCCAAAATGTACTCACAGCCAGCGGATCACGCGAGTAGAGACGAAAACCAGGGGGAACCAAGTGCAGGCTGTATAGTGGGAAATCAAACGCTTCCCATGGGAAACACTGTAGGAGCACCTTCATTTCCCCTGCAGTGTGTGGCCAAGAATTGTCATCAAGAACGAAATGCATGACAGTTATGCTATCTGGGCTGCATGAAATCAGGTGAAATCCCTCAGCAGGCACTCACACATGGCGGGAGATAGTATTTCCTAGGCTCTTTACGTGGCCACTGTGTGCTAAAAACTGAAATGAGTGACATGGCGCAATCTATGGGCATACTAGAGACACTGAGCAACAAATGTGTGTAGAACTTCATCGGGTTTTCCCTGTGGTTTCCGTTTCAGACCTTAATAAACGAGTGGCCCTCAAAATTCTCAGATGGCTGTCTTGGAAATTTTATCAACTATATTAGCATAAGGAGTCAAGAAAAAGGTGGACAATGTGTGTAATTATATGACAACAGCGAGCGATATTTTCTTTAAAATCTTATTTATTAGACTGCTCAAATAGTATGCGCTAACAGTATGTGTTCCATATAATTTGTCTTCATATAGTATATTACAATGTAGTTTCTGTTTATGTTTGCGTTAAACTTGTTAAGACAACATATTCTGGTTTTGCTAGTATATTTCTTGTAATTACACATCGTTTGCTACAAATTACTTACTGCCATAAACAACATATTGCTGAAATCTCAAGCTCGGCAAGAAATTGCATTGTGAATTTGTGACACCAACTGTTCGCTTCAAACTATTAATATACGCAATTACGTGAGCATATGTACACAATAGCGTACGTGTTTAAGGGAAGAATTTTTGATTGAAGGAGTGTAAGTCGATTTTATAACTGTTCTTTTTTTTTCATTTATGATACGTGCTTATTACTCACCTCTCAATATATGTACTTGTAATATGTCACAAACCAATTTAAAAGTATATTCAGTTGCACCAAATTGTGTTATTTCGTTTAAGTTATCATTACTGTGGAGATAGTTGTTTGATTACTGCGAAGTACGCTAAGGCAGCGGTTACCACTGATCCAAAGAACTGTAGGTCAATGTCGAAAAAGCCACAGACCGAGAAACGCAAATCGGGGAGTGGGAGATTGAAGACATCAGATCCATTCCACTTGCGTAACAACACCCGCAACTTCGCCATTGAATGTCCCACTTTAACGGCTCGTTCTCCTGCAGAAGAACACGCCCAGCATGCGACCAAAAGGTGACTGAGCACCAGTGTCAGGTAGAGACACAGAGACAGCTGAATCGTTCTTATCACTTCTGGCGGTATGGCGGTTGCTTCTCCCACCACTACAGACGCGTACACCAAGCAGACTATGACGACAGCGTTGTGGAGGACGGCGACCAGCAGGGCGGGGCCAAAGTGCTGCGAGCAGAGGCGGCCAGTCCTGTGCAGCACCATCCTGGCGTGCTGCAGCCTCCACAGGCTGTCCCCAACTGGTGCGGCCACAGCGGGTGGTGCTGCCCGCGTCACTGCTTCGTCGAGGTCGGCCTCCGAGGTGACAGGCGGCTGTACACTCCGCAACATCAACACGTTGACGGCACCCAACTGGGCTCTCAGTGTCAGCACTACTCCCAGGAATTGCACGTGCCACAACAGGGAGTAGGCCCTCAGACAGACATAAACCATGGCTGTTGGATGTATAAGAACTCCAGCTGCGCTAGATACTGCGGAGACTGTCACGAAAACTATAATTGCTCCTAACAAAACCATTGTCACAATCTGTGTTCTTTTGTAAAATCCTCTCATGTGTTCACAGCTGATACGAGCTAACAAAGTGTCCACCAGCTCCAAATGTTGGATAATGTCATTCAGATACCGCTTTCCTGTTAGTACAGACCAAAACAGCATTGTACCAGGCTCTAGCAAATTAAGCCACTTGATTGCCATGTATAAATGGTAGGTACCTGGCAAGTAATGTTTTTTTGAAGATAGCCAGTTTTCATTATCAGTGCACTGCATACCAACAACCGTGACTGCTATTAACCAAGATAAAGAAATGGAGAAGTTGACAACATTTCTAAGTCGCACTTTGGAAGGAAATTCAGCAGAGATGGTGCTGCAGCAAGTAACTGGTGCAATACCACAAATTTGGCTCACAACATACAGAGATCTGATAGCATTTCTAAAGGTGTGTTCATTCTTTCTCATCCTAGTAGTACACATTATTTTCAAAAGCACTGTAGCAAGACCACTAATGAGAAATAGAATGTAGACCACACCTACTGTGTCACAGGAAAGCTGCAGCTTCACCTCAACAGATTGTGTTCCTCGACAAATAAACGCAATCTGTCACTTGATCTTCTGTTGTTGTAAAACCTATTAATATTCACATGAAAGGCCCATGTATGAGAAATACAGCATGAAAAAGTGTATTTGGAGTGTTTAAGCACTACCTTTAAGAAACAAGTGTGAGTAACACATTACCAGCAGTTAAAGTGTGCCAGATGCTTACATCAACCATACTGCTGTGAAGCAAGTGTATTCTGTGCTGCTGCAATTTACTTAATGCAGTACCGATCGAACGCCACTAATTTCAATTAAGGAAATTAATATTCTGCCATCAGATAATGATAAAAAACGCGTAACTGCTTCCAGACATTATTATCGCACCCTATCGAAGAGTTTGTATTACCTTTTCCAGTCTTTGTGTGTTTATGTACATTTGTGTGTGTAAGTAAGTGTGTGGGCACCTGTGTGTGTGTGTCACACAGAAACAGCACCCAATCGGTCGACATTGCATTTTTATTCCAACTCGAAAACTTTTTAATGGTGACATACCTAACTTAAACTTCCTTTAGAAACAACGTCTACTGGCGTCGTGCAAACTGCTGCATGCAAAGAAACAACGAATTGTATTTAAAAGTTAGGCAAGTACACCGAGAGAAGAGTGAGACGAGAATTTCCGTCTAAACGTCCTCTCAATGGATCAAACCAGAATGTAAGTTATTAACCATCTAGGATTTGTAAATACCTACGGCCGTCAGAAATTAATAGGTGCTATATACCTTGAGCATTTTTAACAAACCAAACGTCCATGGATAGCACTAGAGTAGCCCTATCGACAAACTGTTCCTGAGTGCCTACGAATGTTGCAAGCTTTGAATTCTGAGCCGGAATGGCCATTCTGAGAACAGAAAACGTATTTTAACGCAAAATAAACTGCAGTCCGGAGAAATAAGCGGCAGTATCTGAAAGTACACTACAACAGCTAACCATAGCCTTGCGGATTTTATTAAGCTGGATAACAATTAATAGAAATTTAAGATAAAAGAATTATCTGATAGTTAAAAATATAAATACTTCGAAAACGAACAACCCCAGTCAAGGCCAATGTGGGGAAGATGGTGAAATTCTGTATACGTATATTATGTGTGATAGCTATAATTAAAAGCTGATGGAGTCTAAGGGCAGTACCCTTCCTGTCCTGGCACAGCCGGCTTTGATTTTGAACAAGGCTGGCGGTATGTTTCTGCGAGTGGCATTTCGATCCAGAGTTTTAGGTGATCGAATGATTTTGGAGGACAATTTCGTGAATTTGTAAAAATTTCGCACATCAGCTCTGAGAAACTGAAAATATTTCGGCAAGGATTTCGTGGATATGTGAAATGTCGCGCAGATGTTTTGAATACTAAGGAAAATTCTGGTGGTTGGTCATGGACTTTGAATTCTAAGCAGAAGCGCTGAACTTGTAAAACTGTTTGAGAGTACCCACAATTGTCTGGCCTGTAATGCTACAGTTCCATCCAGTTAGTCTTCTACATTTCTGCCACGGGAATCACATATTTTCATAAATAAGTGTTGCTCAAAAGAAGTCTCTATCAGAAACCAGATAGATTACACTACATAAATATAACAGTATTATACAGGAGCAAGAGAATTTCATTCTGAGTAACAGAGCTTTTAACCCTCCGTTACTCGCGCGAAAATTCGCGACATCATCACTCGCGCGGGTGACTGGTGTCATCCTAAAAACCCTTCGAACGGTCTTTATAATTGGTTTTATGATTTTTTATTAAATGTAGATATAATACATTTAATATTTGTACACAGTATAATACGTTCTAACGTTTGAAACATTTTGATCATTCGAAGAACAATATCTTCAGCTGAATTACTGGCATTCCACGTTTCCTCTTGTTGCTTTCCGACGTACGGTTCTAAATTCAAAGTGTAAGCTGTTTCTTCATCAAACAAAGCAAACACTTTTAACCAATACTTTGTTGGTTTGCTAGGAATATATTGTCTGAACGGGCAGCTTCCTGTAAATGCCAAAAGCTGTTCGTCAACAGTAAGATATTCACTAGGTGAAAAATATTTTTGGCAATTGTTCATGAATAGTTCAAGTACCTCTCTGATACCTCTCATAGCAGCCAACTTGTCAATCTCTCTGCGAACACTTCTATCACGGATATTATCAAACCTCAGACATCTCAACAGAAACCTGAATCGGTTTTCCCTTATGTATAAATAACATCATTCTAGTCCGTTTCCTTTTGAGGTACTCGTATCCCACAATTTCGGTATAGTCTTCCTAGAACATCTCAAAGATCCACGTAGATATAGCACACCAATAAAGCTCTGATCTCTATCGCATCTGCTTCTTTAGCGTGCCTTGACCCTAGAGAAGTTACCAAGAACTTAATTGATGTATATATTAGTGCACGTTGCAATAAAGCTTATAATGTTTTCATCCAAGAACAAATTCAGAATATGTATTACTGTCTTTTTGATCAAGCTTGATTTTTTGGTCCAGACAAATGCGTAATGAAATTACAAGATCTGCTTCTCGCACTTGTAAGATATTTATTTTTCCTCCGTTTAGTTATTCCATCTTTCCCTAAACAATGCTTCCTCTTGAGTTACTTCTTCCTGTGATTCATATTCATCGTCTTCTGACAGTTCTTGTTCTGTTCCTGAATCATGACCGCCTTCATGTACAGAATCCTCAGCCTCTGAGACAGCCCTATCACTGTGAGCATCTTCATCACTCAGCTTATTGAACCATCCCCACCATACATTAGGATCTCTACTAAACTCTGCCCGTGGTTTATTGCCTTTGACATTTCTTCCACAGTTTAAAAATAAAGAGAACACTAGATAACATGCAAGGTAAGTGGAATCAGTTTCAATACGTCTAAATTTACGCTGATGAAAGTTCCATTGAATCTAGGAAAGCAATAAAGTAATGCAGACTTACTTCGTTTCAGATTGTGTCAGAAGAGCTCGCGCGGATGACAAGTGTCCTCCAGACTGTAATAATGTTTCATAAACAATGTATCTTTCGTAACTGAAAGACAACAATGATTGGAGAAAACAGCTGGAGAGTTAACAGAAAGGTACTGAAAATGGCGCGAACTCAGTCCAGCGCTGTCAGACAAAATTGAGCGGGAAAGTCATGTGGATGACGAGTGTCATCCGCGCGAGCAACGGAGGATTAAGTCCTCATTTAAACAGGAATGGATGCTGAAAGTACAAATTGTATCTAATCATACCTATATGGTAACAAGTAAACATTCTTCTTTACCTAACGACCACAATTATTAATTTTTTTAACCTCCAGAAAGAGTAAATTTAACATAAAGTAAAATATATGAGCTATACAAAGGTAACTGCAAATCGACACAAAGACATCCGCAAAGAAACAAGCTACTTGTTTTTAAACAAAAGTGCTTATAAGTACATGAGTATCTTTGCTTCTTTTAAATTTCGACAGGCCTTCTCCGAGCTTATGTTAACAGAGGAAGAAGCTCATACTTATTACAAAACAATCAGTGAGAACAGCAAATAAATACACGCAATTAACTATTGCACAATATCTGCTAATCAAAACCTCTTGAAAGAAATTTCAGGAGAAAACCTCACAGCACAGTTTATATGTAACTCACACTGGATTACAAATCACATATCCCTACAAACGAATGGAATTAAAGTCTTAGCTCACAACAACAGACTATCCAGTACTTGAAATGCTTGAGTGTTTCATTAATATCTACCAAAGAAATTATCGGAATATATAAAATTGTGTGGTACTGGCTGCGGTTGAAGGAGAACCAGAGACTTGTGGTCTTCAAGCGCTTTCGTGCAAAAGTCAGTAATGAAATTGTGATGCGGCAGCTCGGACCTCTTATTGTTAATTGGAACCCTCCATAAATTAGTACATTTTGAGCTACCAGTAGAACAGCTGTACAAAGAATTCAGTAAGTTGGGAGTTGGCTCCAACTACTGATCGTTATAAGTTGACACCACGTGTCGACTGTTTCGGTTTCAGACTGTTGCCATCCTCAGTGACCCTAAAGTTGTAACACTGTAATTGCCTAAGGAAGTACTGCTGTATTGTCTGTGTGACTGTATGGTTAATTTATTAATAACAGTAACTGTACTTATATTTAAATGTGCTATGCATTATGAGGCACGACCACACGTGCTTACGAAAAGCTTTGAATATCATTTTTCTTCTGCTCATTGCATTGTATTACAGTTGCCTTAATTTAGTTTAATACTCCTTTCTGCAGCCGGCCGCGGTGGTCTAGCGGTTCAGGTGCTCAGTCCGGAACCGCACGACTGCTACGGTCGCAGGTTCGAATCCTGCCTCGGGCATGGATGTGTGTGATGTCCTTAGGTTAGTTAGGTTTAAGTAGTTCTAAGTTCTAGGGGACTGATGACCACAGATGTTGAGTCCCATAGTGCTCAGAGCCATTCGAACCATTTTGAACCTTTCTGCAAATATGTGCCGCGTGTCAAGATGACCGCCAGTGTAATGCACACTAATGAATCCACGATAATTTTGTTTGAGAATAATACCATAGCAGCTGATCGGTAAGATATGTACACGCCTTTGAGTTGTCAGCACTGAAAGACAAACAAGAACACATTCCCCCCTCTTACATTCAGTAACCTGTAGTGATCGCACTACTTACCCCTCCGTCTCTGAGGTAAGTGGCCAATGTTACTTAGCTCAGTGTCGAATTCAACGGCGTCAATTAAAATTAAGCACATATTATAATATTGCTGTCTCTGTAAGTCTTTTCGTTTGTTACTAATCAGGAAAAGCACACTCTTAAGAAGGTCTTGGCAGGATGGTAGTATATATCTTCAATAACGTAAAATTTATTCATATGTAAGTTACGTTTTATCAGGAACTGTGGAGTATAATTTCTTAAGTAGAAAAAGGCGTATATGTCACGTTTTTCCTACCAATTTAACACGATATACTCTAAAAATATTGTTAAATTTTTAAATAATAACTGTTTCTTTAAAAATTAGACATAGAAATAAGAAAATGTCTGTATTTTACTATGTACCTAAGCCTCTAACTTCCTTGAGATTTACAACACAGGAAGTGCCTTGTGTTAAATACAAGTATGCACAACACTCAGATTAGTGCCTCCTGTAACTTTAACAAATTCTGGCAAGTAGAAGCTGAGGAAAAAGGAATTATTTTCGTCAAAAATACGACTTACAGGAGACAGCCATTAGAGTTGTCAATGAGTTCTAGCTTCACAAGATGGGTTGTCTGTGCACTATTCAATCTCACCTTGCAATGTCCTTCTTCTTGATCGTCTACGTTGTATTGGCTTTGTTTCATGGCCTAGAACAGTTCTTTCTGATGCGCTAACTTTTTCTTTATCTAAATTTAACATTTGTCTCATTGTAAAAAGGCCAACACTTTGTTGCAGTCTCTTCAGGACTCCACACTTTGCAGCATTTTCCTCATTGAATATTGCCACTGTGTCAGACACATCAAAAGGCAGTATACTAATAGATATAAACACCGTCATGAAAATTGTGGCCCAGATCACGCTGTTGAAGGGCTCTTTGGGTTTCTGGGTGCGGTCTTGGAGACGTTTCTTCTGCAGTCTTACACCAGACAAATTTCTGAAAGTTTATTTCAACATCTCTACTATGGTAAAAGGAACAGTGGTTTGTGAATGAATTTCTCACCATTTTGCTGTGCTCTGCAACATGAATCACTTCACTGAGGGCACAGACAATGACTGGATTTATCGTCCTCTGAAGAGAGGTGCAAGAAAACTGCCCATACATTTATTCTCGTATCTTCCGCGCTAAAACATTTTGCCTGATGACCACATCATTATAATTTTGGGTTTTGTCTATTATAGATTCTGCGAGTCTACTATTAGCCTCTATTCCTCTCCCATCATCCAATTTCTTACCACTATACGCAGTTTTCAGTCGTCAAATCTCCATACCCATTCGCTTTTTTACATGGTCTGTACATTCTAGTTTAGTGATAGTTACATTTTCTCCATGTCTTCCCTTTCCCAGCTGCTTTGAAAGCTTTTGAATCCCCATCTCCTAAATTACTGAATCTTACGTTCTTCCAGTCTTCAGACTTTTTTTTGAAAATGGGTGTGCCCGCACAGTGTTCTGTTGAAATAAATGAATAAACAAGAATAAACACATATAATGATATGAATTCTGTTGATTAACATAAATGAAGAAAAAAACAGAATCGCATATTTCAAGGTTTCAACTCCTAGGAGCCCTACAAGAGACTCTTAACGTTTGTTAATGTTTTTGTAATCAATTTTTAGATGCTAAATGCATATTTTTGTAAAACACAGCCGGAAACTGCGGGTGACACTAATACACTACTGGCCATTAAAATTGCTACACCAAGAAGAAATGCAGATGATAAACGGGTAGCCATTGGACAAATATATTACACTAGAACTGACATGTGATTGCATTTTCACGCAATTTGGTTGCATAGATCCTGAGCAATCAGTACCCAGAACAACCACCTCTGGCCGTAATAACGGCCTAATACGCCTGGGCATTGAGACAAACATAGCTTGGATGGCGTTTACAGGTACAGCTGCCCATGCAGCTCCGACACGATAGCACAGTTCATCAAGAGTAGTGACTGGCGTATTCTGACGAGCCAGTTGCTCGGCCACCATTGACAAGACGTTTTCAATTGGTTAGAGATCTGGAGAATGTGCTGCCCAGGGCAGCAGCCGAACATTTTCTGCATCCAGAAAGGCCCGTACAGTACCTGCAACATGCGATCGTGCATTATCCTACTGAAATGTAGGGTTTCGTAGGGATCGAATGAAGGGTAGAGCCACGGGTCGTAACACATCTCAAATGTAACGTGCACTATTCAAAGTGTTGTCAATGCGAACAAGAGGTGACCGAGGCGAGTAACCAATGGTACCCCATACCATCACGAAGGATGATATGCCAGTATGGCGATGACGAATACACGCTTCCAATGTGCGTTCACCGTGACGTCGCCAAACACGGATGCGACTATAATGATGCTGTAAACAGAACCTGGATTCATCCGAAAAAATGACGTTTTGCTATTCGTGCACCCACGTCCGTCGTCGAGTACACCATCACAGTCGCTCCTGCCTGTGATGCAGCGTCAAGGGTAACCGCAGCCATGGTCTCCGAGCTGATAGTCCATGCTGCTGCAAACGTCGTCGAACTGTTCGGGCAGATTGTTGTTGTCTTGCAAACGACCCCTTCTATTGCCTCGGGGATTGAGACGTGGCTGCGCGATCCGTTACAGCCATGCGGATAAGATGCCCGTCATCTGGACTGCTAGTGATACGAATCCGTTGGGATCCAGTATGGCGTTCCGTATTACCCTCCTGAAGTCACCGATTCCATATTCTGCTAACAGTCATTGGATCTCGACCAACGCGAGCAGCAATGTCGCGGTACGATGAACCGCAATCGCGATAGGCTAGAATCCGACCTTTATCAAAGTCGGAAACCTGATGGTACGCATTTCTCCTCCTTACACGAGGCATCACAACAACGTTTCACCAGGCAACGCCGGTGAACTGCTGTTTGTGTATGAGGAATGGGTTGGAAACTTTTCTCATATCAGCACGTTGTGGGTGTCACCACCGGCGCCAACCTTGTGTGAATGCTCTGAAAAGCTAACCATTTGCATATCACAGCATCTTCTTCCGGACGTTTAAATTTCGCGTCTGTAGCACTCCATCTTCGTGGTGTAGCAATTTTAACGGCCAGTAGTGTACTTGATTCGGGATGCAAGCGACCTACATGCTGCAGTTAGGCAACTACTGCTTTCCTTCTTAGGCAGACACCAGTGACAATCTCGTTACACAGGAACACATACAGTGGCTACAGGTCTACTGGCCCGAGTGGACCCATGTCTGCAGTAGTGATACTCGGGACTCTCTGCTCTGTGCAGTTTGTTGTGCCCGTCGGCTCTTGGTGCGCCGCAGTTGACATTTTTGTAATTGTGAGAAACGTAATCTCTCACGTTATTTCACGCACATGGAGATTCAACAAGTATTATTATTTTTAAAAATAATCCATCCGGTGTTTGGAACATTATGCATTTTCACTTCTGACCACAGTCTTGCCTGCAGTTATTAATTACTAAGCAGTTAGTATTATTACTAATTATTAAGCAGTTAGTACCAAAAAAACCGCTCAAATCGGTACGTGTATACTTCGGAAATCTGTGCAAATCGTACAAGTATTTCAGTCCCGACGCGTTCAGTGAACTTTTATTGGCTGACTTTTGTATAAAGCGGATAGTCCCTAACGCAGAAAGGAAAGCAAATCTTAGAACATACTTAATAATTCAAGGTATAATGCGAAAAAGAGTTTATAAAGTAGTACTGTATTACTGTACATTAGCTATTCACGACTCTACAAGGATGTTACTTTTAACATCTCTGTTAAGCGGCGCAAAATCAAGAAAAGAGATCCAGTGAAGCGCGGCGCTGTGGACCTAAAACCACGCCGCTCTCCGCAACAACGAATAAGTTACGCTCAGTGTCTGCATAGTACATCAAAGAAAATGGTTCGTTCGCCAGCGCTCTGTTTGTCGGCTTTCTCGTTTTCCTCATTATTGACGAACGCCGGCACATACAGGAACATTGTTGCGCATCTACCATCACTCTGTTGCAATGTGCGCAGTGAAAGAGGTGGGTATGGCTCCGTTAAACAATGGTTCTACCCGGCAAGGTCACTATTTTCTTTCAGTTTCAGTTGACGAGTAGCACTTTCTAAAAGATACTATAACGTAATGTCGGACAAACGGTATGTGTCGTCAACAACTAAAGAAAAGATTAATGTAATCTAGGCCAGTGGCAAAGACAAACTCTCTGCGCGCGAAATTATGCTGGATTTCAAATGCAGTAAAACACAAATTTATGAGACTTTAAGAAACAAGGGACAAACATTTGGGACAAATAGATGAAAGGGAACGAGCACATGAAAAGAAATGCGCAGAAGACTGGGAATGAAGAAATTAACGAAATAGTGTGGAAGTGGTCTTAAGTGCGCAGGAAAATAACTTATCTTTATCTGGACCCATATTGTAGAGTGAGGGTCTGAAAGTTGCTAAGGATCTTGGCACCCACAGGATGGCTGGATAGTTTCAGAGCTAGGCATAAAATTGCGTGGAATAAAGTGTGTGGGGAAGCTAAGGATGTGCAGGTAAGTGTAGCAGCAGAATGGAATTTATCTCGCGCTGCCTTCAAAATGGCTAGTCTAGTAATTCGAGGTGAAAAGTGCATCGGCGGAAAAATGTCCAAGGAAAAGCTCACTGTACTTCTGCTTGGAAACATGTTACGGAAAATGGAGAAGCCACTGGTTATTGGAAAGGCGGCATTGTTCCAAAAATATAGACGCCAGTAAGCTTCCAGTCACATGAGGATGCAATAAAAAGTCGTACATGGTGAGTCGTCTTAAGGAAGAATGGCTGGGCTCTCTCAATGCCAAAACCAAAAAAGGAAACACGTCAAGTTCTTCTTTTCCTAGACAATGAAACCTGCCACCCAAAAGTTACATTATCGAATGTAAAATTGGCTTGGTTCCCTCCAGGTTCGTCCAGGCTCACACAACCAATGGACCAGGGGGTTATTTACACATTCAAATGGTACTATAGGCGATTACTGATACTATCAATTACGGAGAAAGGAAATCGCCAAGTTCTCCTTTTCCTAGACAATGCAACCTGCCACCCAAGTGCAACGTTATCAGATGTAAAATTGGCTTGGTTCCCTCCAGGTTCGGTCAACCTCACACAACCAATGGGCCAGGGGGTTATTCACACATTGAAGTGCCATTATAGGTGATTACTGATGCGATCTCTCTTTTTAGTGTTGAAGAACCTGGAAGTGCGTTTGCTCTTGCACTGTCATTTTCTGTCCTCCTTGCAGTAAGCTGGATTGACTAGGCAGTAAAGGAAATAAACCCGAAACTGTCACAAAGTGCTTCAACAAAGCAGGGTTTGAGGGTCAAGAACAAGACGCTTCTGTGGCAATCGAAGTTCAATAAAATGGAGCAGCAATTGCTGAATTAATGAAAATGCGAAACATTTCATGTTGTGCAGTTGATTACATTTGAAATGAGGACTTTCAGTCAACTCACTCCACTTTCACTTCAGCAAAAGATTTAATAGAAATCCGCAAGACAGAGGATGATGAAGATGGAAACAAAGGAAGACGGAAAGGAGGAAAATGCTGTCCCTAGAAAAATTAATACGCCTGAAGAAGCCATTGCATGCATAAACTATGTTATGCAATTTGCAGCACACACAAATTCTGATAACATTTTGGAACTTTCGTATGATGCAAAAAATGGCCTAGAGAAAACAATTTTGAACAGCAAATTAAAACAAGTTTCCCTCATTGATATGTAGTGAAAAAGAGTGAAATTTAAAGCAAATAAACATGTGAAAAATATGTATGTACATACAATAGTAAATGAATTTTAGGTTTGAGTAAAAATATAGAAATGCATTGTTACTTGTCAATTAGTGTAATAGTCCAGTGCAGTGTTGTCCAATATACAGTAAATGAACATCTACTGTGCTGGAATGATGGTACGTGAATAGAGTAAACGCGTAAGTAAAACGTTTACTGTACTTTTGTGCTTTGAACCTGACAAATTTTACGCAGCGTATTGAGTTTTGTGTGATCCGGAAACTTGTCCAATTTGGAAAATTAGTTTAGTCCCAGGCGATTCCGTTTTGAGCAAGTTTTGCTGTATAATTATTAATAGGGTTATGCAACTGGTAAGTGACTGTCACCTAGAACAATGTAGTCAAGAAGTATTAAAATGAGTGACCCGCCAGAACGGTGTAATAAGCAGCGGCGGCAAGTACGTCGCAAAGAGCCATATCTAATCCACGGAAGGGAAACGGACGGCACAAGGGCCAGATCCGGCCAGCGATTGGTTCAGTCCGGCTAGCGGAAAATTAGTGTGTGAGAGAGCGAGGCGCTCGCACTGTACTACGCCCTTGACGCATTTTCGGATACGCACCATTCTGTTGTTCAAATTTTTCCAGTATGGCCTCTGTGTAATACATTCGACATATGCTAAGTTCAAATAACTTAGATTTTTAAACTTTCTAAAATGAACAAAGATATGGTGGCCTAATTCAGTGTTAAAGAAACAACCCACGACTGTCCTATTGGTCATTAAAAGTATTGTTTGGCAAATTTCATTGTTCTGTTCCTGAACTGGTAGAAATGATACCCTTGTGGGATCACTTTTTTGTCCGTAAGTTTGCCAGTCTGTTCGACTGTTAAAAATTAGTTTTCTCAGTGTCTGGTAGATGTATCATGTTAAAATTTATGTCACGTGCTAAGGTCTACGGTCCATTTCTGGTGTGCAAAATTGAAGTATGTAAGTCAATACGGTCAAAATATACGCACATTTATCTCACATATTTTGGTACTCGCAAACTCTCTCATCAAAATCTGTAGAGTACTTTCCTTTGACATAGATTCATGAAATTTGGCAAAGAAGCAGAAAAGGTATACATCCAAAAGGTGTTAACTTGATATTACATCACCTGAAATAAATTTTTTTGTCATTTATTGTTCAACTGTCTGTCTGCCTGTCTGTTAAGACCCCTTATTCTCGAGAACGGCAAGATACATTAGTTGAAATGTGTGTTACATTCTAAGTTCTATGGTCCGCTGGCGGTGTAAAAAGCGTCCGCTCTTAACTCACGGCCATGTATGTCGCATATTTGGATACTCGCAAACCCACTAATCAAATCTGTAGGGTACTTCTCGATGGCCTAGAATCATAAAATATGGCAAGAAGAAACGCTTAACATCATAACAAAAGGGAAATATCCAAAACAGATAATTTGTGATTATATTACACGCAACAATTTCTTTGTCGTTTGTTATCTGTCCCTCTGTCGGTCCATCTCTGAAGTCTCATTATACTCAGGATAAGGTAGACGTATCAAGCTGAGATGTCTCTCACACACTAAGGTCTACGGTCCTTTGGTGCTGTAACGAAGTTAAGCTTTTAGGTCAATGTAATCAAAAGATACAGCCATTTATTTCACACATTTTGATACTATCAAACTGCTCCTTAGAATCTATGGGGTACTGTTTCACAGTATATATAAAGGAAGAAACCAGAAAATTATTAACTTGCAAGAATATCGCATGAAAACATATTTCCTTTATCATTTGTTATCCGATTTCCAATGCAAAAAAAAAAAAAAAAAAATTCTCAATAGTGCTGGAAGTTCCCTGAGCGTCATCTAGCAATAACAGACTAAAAACACCTAGATTCTCGATTAGCGGAATCGATAAACTATGTACATAATTTCGTACGGAATCCTCAAAGCGCGAGACCTATACGCATCTGGCCAATTAAGAATAAAATTATTGCTGAATGTGTTCGTTGATATTATCCCACTAAATTTCAAACACTTTAATGGCATGGCTGCGCACAAAAATCGCAAAGCTAACCCTAATAGCTTTTGTTTCTCTGTTCGTTCTCATATTAATATTTGTGAATACTTCTTGTCCATTTTGGGTGCACTGAACGCTGCAATTATTGAAATTGAATGTTATTTATAATGAATTAGCTGCAATCAATTGCTTTATAGCCATTTATTTTCCCATGCTGATATTTCAAGATGCCTGGCATCCCATCTTAAGATTTTTGCATTTGTGTATGTGTCGTGAGTACTGAAGTTCACAAATGGCATTGCAGAATTTTGCAACAGAAGTTATTAAGGCAGCTGCTATAAAACGTCGCAAGTAAGGAAACAATGTTCACGACGCATAAATAGATGTAAACATCTGATAATGAGGTGAACATAAAATGAGTGTACTCTCAAAAACACGTTTTTTTGTCGCATAATTTGTTGCTGTGGTGTGTCGGGTATGGGGTGCTACTCATGTCGGTGCGTAACCCCATACACATTAACGTCACGGACGTTGTAGTTCTGATATTATGTGCCAAGAGCACTGCTGTCGCGTGACTGACGAGTCGGCCTGTGAGCTTAGTAACTATGTGAATCAGACCAACAAGTCACCAAGTATTACGTATGAACGGTCTAATCTATATGACAGTTTAAAAATACACCAAAAATGTTACTGTAACGTAACAGTAACAGAATATGAGAATCGTAAACTACAACGAGGAAAATTTTGCAGAAATAATTGGAAATCTTCACGGTTTCTAACATTCGCCTATAACCTAATGCATCACGTTCTGCTCGTAATTCTATATATGTTCTATGACTGTCAATACTTAACTAGTTTTTTATGTTGCAATGTGTATACTGATTTAGTAATACGTTTTTGTCTTCCTCGCAAAATATGTCTCTGTACTTAAGTGGTTTGTATATATGTATTGTCTGTTCATTCGGACACTCTCACTCACACACACATACAAATATATATATATCGCGTGATGGCCAAAGATGAAATCTTTTAGTGCTGATGCACACCAAGTCCGATCTGTTGTGGCAGTCCAACATGGCGGGTGAGTGGTTCGCGGATAGGTGACATGGCGGGTGAGTAGTTCGCGGATAGGTGACTGTATGCTTAAGTTCGTGTCATGTAAGAAGGCGATCCAATTTTCAGCTGTTCGGCGCATCCCCCTCCACTAGCCACTGACGGCCAATAATATTCATTCTCTGTCCGAGCAGCTAGCGGAGAGTTACAGCTAGATAGTGAGAACATCGCTCGTACATGCTGGACCGTTGCCGTACTTCACGACAACAAAGTTATTCATTCAGCTATAAATATTTTGTTTCTCTTCTTTTCTTGCAGCAGTATAGCTGTGAATCTGTATCTTCTAAATGTTTCAGTGCTATTGAAAGAAAAGCCAGGTAGCAGCAATAAATGTGAAGTGCATCACAAGCAGGCGAGGCGGAATGTTTACCGCATTTATAACGTGAATTTTAAAGCAGCTCTCGTATTGTTGATATTGGAAAACTCAAGAACGGACTCCAGAACCATGTGGTGTCGGCAAGAGAACTGTAAAGAGAACTGTAAAGTGTCAGAGCTATAGGAACCGTAGAAAAAGTCGATTTCATGCAGCCTGGAAAGCATCGAAAACTCAAGGAACCTGTAACACAAATGGATGGTTTGAACAACTATGTTTTAAAGCGCTCCTTCTGAATGATGAATGCTCAACATAACTGAAACCTGCTACAATTATGAAAAAATCCATGGTAAGCTCTTCGTCAAAGTAAAGAAATGTAAAAGACGTTGGTTCTAGATATCTTAAGAAGAGAGTTTTTAGTTCACAGAAGTGACATAGGTGCAGCACTAACTATATCCGATATAAGGATTCACAATACAAGAGAAGGAGGTAGTTCCACAGTGTATTACCTTGATGAAACATGGATCAATTAGAATTATTCCAAGAAAATCTTCTGGAAAATTTGTGATGGTAGTGGGGGTTTTAAAGTTCTCACAGGGATAGGTCCTCGAATAATTATTCCGCATGATGACTCTTATTCCGGTTTTATTTCTTAGAATAAACTTGTATTTACTTGTAAGAAAACAGAAGTGATTACCATGCAGCAATGAACACTGTCAGTTTCGTGACGTGATTCACAATTCTTGGCGTACTTTGGTTTGAAGTCATTGCCAGTTGTAATTCAACTGTTATAGAAAAAACATCAAGTACAAGCACTAGAAAAGCGGATACTTTTCCCTAAAAATATTAAGCACAGTATAAACCAGTGTCGTGCCGATCTCCTGCAGCTCGTTAATTTATGCAAGTCACGTGACAGAACGTACAAACTTGACTTCCTTGCACGTGAATCTGATCACACAGTTTTGCGTTTACCGACGCGTCACTGTCATTATAGCGCCATGGAATTAGTTTGGGCAATGTATTTTAATGCTATGTGGGAGAAAAAATCGAAACATTCAAGATACCATACAGTGAATCGCTCGTGCATGAGGCAATACCCGATGAGGTAACAGACAACATCTCACCTGTAGCGTTAGCACAGTCTGTGTGGCGTGCTGAAAAGCTTCAGAAAGAAGAATTTGACAGCGAAGTCAGATTGTTCGGAAACAGACTCAAATAGAAGTGGCTGTGGGATTGCGATGTAGACTTTGGAATAAAGTAATAATATTTCTTAGATTTTAAGACTCGTGGCTTAAAATACGTGTTAATCAACATATCAGTTGCATACATAATAATGAGAACCTCCTAGCCTTTTTGAGTAAGCCATTGTATTCCTCTAATTATGCAGACTATAATGTTCAGCATATTGCCCAAGGAGAAGTTAAGCTTGTCCCACCATGTTGTAAACCTCTGTCATTTTCAAGGCACTAATTGGATAAGTCCCTCAAATGACAGTAACTGTTACTTGTGCCGATGTAGGTGGTTTTCGATGTTATCGGTTAGATTCCCCGGAATTATTTTCGGATGATGGTTAATTATTTGCTTGTTCACTGGATTATAAATGCAGTCTCCCACTGTTAAATGGAACATGTTAGTTACACTCATAATGCCCGTTAACAAAACGAAAACTTACTGACCATTCTTACGATAGTCTTTTACATTAATTTTTTCTATTACTAATTCATTTTACATGCAGAGAATATTCTTAACTATAGTCACACACACACACACACACACACACACACACACACACACACACACACACACACACAACTTACACATTTTTAAAAATTCCATTGAGCAGAAGCAGTCGTCCAGCAAATATAATAATTTAGGTTTCTGCTTGAAGTTAATTTTGTTGTGTATTAAATTTTTACTTACTATGCAGTTCAAATCGCAGTAAATGATAACTATTACAAGCAGTTTCAATTTCCTAGTCGTTAGACAATTGTCGTTCAGAGAAAAATTGTACTCCACGTTTTCACGAATCTGTGTCATCTGTTCTCGCCTCCCGACGTCAGGCAGAGTAAATCTGTGGAGCAATGGACACAAAGCCGTCAAGACGTGAATTAATATTTCTCTCATGATGATCGAAATTGGTTTTAATACTTATTTTTCCCCTCATAGATTTGAACGTATAATACAATGTACAGTAGGCAAACGAGCCTGACTGTTATCTGCAACAATGCAGTTCGCCAACGTGGACTTTGCCCTGTCTCTGCTGCCGCGCATGCGCAGTTCTCATCTCCTCACGCTTTCTTTCCGCTTCGCCTCTATGCGCGGTAGCGCCGTGCTTGCTGACGCCGGCTATAGTGGAGTGCAAGAGGCTGGCAATTTGGATCAAAAGTTTGAAGCGTGCGAGCATAGCTGAGGCGGTTAAGGTGGCCGCTCGCGTTGATAGGGAGTCATCTCCGCTGCTACTTTCTCTTCCTTGTGGGTGTTTCATTGTCGTGGAAAAAGAGACCGATAGCCTTTGTAGTCTTGTCCCTTCAGCCGCCACAAACCATCCAACCTGTACATCCGAATTACCATCTCCTTTTCCCGCCCCCGACAGTCCATCTCCCGCATCGGCGGCCCAGTTCGGGGCTAACGATTGGGGTTCGCGTGCCTTCTCTCCGAACTGGAGTCCTTCCTTTTACCACCTCTAATCGAGGTCCTATGACATACGCCTACGTGGTGTACGCCTCGGTCGCAGCTTCGTCTGGACCTTTCACGTGGCCCTAAGGACCCCGTTAACCATGCAGCTCTCCGCTGCCACTTCCTCTCGATTCTTCAGGTATTCTGGGGCTCTGAAGTGGTTTACACTGACGGCTAGATGGCTGATTGTCGGGTTGGCTTTGCCTACGTTCACGGCAGTCATACTGA
The DNA here is from genome assembly GCF_021461395.2 of Schistocerca americana. Taxonomy (NCBI): domain Eukaryota; kingdom Metazoa; phylum Arthropoda; class Insecta; order Orthoptera; family Acrididae; genus Schistocerca; species Schistocerca americana. Next base: position 154,691,493 of record NC_060119.1, on the reverse strand, counting down.
ACAGTTTTCCTCGCACCATGGCTGCAGTGTATTCATTGTAGAGCTTCTGACCATATCTCGTGCACCTCAGTATGACCGTCCATGCCCTGGGGCGTCTTTCGTTTTATGTACTAACTCCTTGAGCAGCCTGAAAGCTATGGATCAGTGCTACACTCTTCATCCTTTGTTAGCGTCCATCAAGGAGTCCATCTGCGCCCTGGAACTGTCCAGTCCTTCAGTGGTGTTCGTCTGGACCGATGGTCACGTCGGAATCCCAGGACATGAACTTGCCGACCGGCTGGCCAAACAGGCTACACGGAAACCACTTCTGGAGATCGGCATCCACACAACCGACCTGTGTTCGTTATTACGCTGCAAGGTTTTTCAGCTTTGGGAGAAGGAATGGCAAAATCTCACTACGCACCGCAAACTGCGAATCATTAAAGGGGACCACGAATGTGTGGAAGTCGTCGAGTAGGGCCTCTCGCAGGGACTCCATGGTTCTCTGCCGGTTCCGCATTGGCCATGCCTGGGCGACCCACGGCCACCTCCTGCACCGTGAAGACCCACCTCAGTGTCGGTGCGGCGCCCGGTTGACAGGGGCCAATATTCTACTGTTCTGTCCTTCTTTGGGTGCCCTGCAACTTCATCTTCGGTTGCCGGACACGTTATCATTGATTTTAGCAGACAAAACCTCATCGGGTGATCTGACTTTACGTTTCATCCGTGAGGGTGGGTTTTGTCATTCCATCTCAGTTTTAGAGCATGTCCATTGTCCCTCTGTGTCCTCCACCTAAGTGCTTTTACGGTAGAGGTTTTAATGAGTTACAGCGTGGCTGGCTGTTCCTTTATATTTTCGTTGTCGGCCAGCCACTGAAATCTGCTTTCTTGTTTTACTCTCTTCTGTTTCTTGCATCTCTCGGTTTTTTCTTATTCTCTTTTGTTCCTTTTAGTGTTCGTTGCCTTTCCTTCGTTCTTGTAGTTTTTCCTTTCTTTCCGTTCTGTGTTATATGGTCTCGTCCGTTTTATTCTCACACTTATGGCATTGTTTTATTAGGAACAAGGGACCGATGACCTCGTAGTTTGGTGCCTTCCCCCTCTACTCTAATTACCCAGCTACTCTCATTACCCACGCTTGCTACATTTATATTATTTGGCATTTTGTTTCCGTGTTATAGTCGCATCGGTTACAAGAACTGTAAGACTGGTGACTAGAGGCGTATTGGAAGATTGTCAAATGGTCCACAATGAAAACTTTATATGTCGATGATTTCAGAAACATAATGTAATATTACTTAAAATACTTGAAATTTTCCGAACAGCGTAGGACCATTGGAACGAACACTTCTCCTGTCTGTTTTGGTTCAATGTTAAAAAACCACAAACAGCATGCTGTAAAGTGTTACAAGGACTATTTGATGCTAACGACAAGTTTATGTACTGACTTGCTCCTGAAATTTTTAGATGTGATTATGGCTGCAAGGACGAAATCGGTTCTCAGTTTTATTAAAGAGGAATGTGACCAAGACACTGACGTATATAATATATAAAACTATATACAATGTTGTTTCTCTCAATAATATTCTGAGCGGTATATGACCTCATCGTCAACATGTGAAATTTTGTGACGTTTCATCCACTATTGCATATGGCCTCGCAGGGTCTTCAGGAAGAACATTTGTGTGGTGTCACAGCCAGACACCACACTTGCTAGGTGGTAGCTTTAAATCGGCCGCGGTCCATTAGTACATGTCGGAACCGCGTGTCGCCACTGTCAGTGATCGCAGACCGAGCGCCACCACACGGCAGGTCTCGAGAGACGGACTAGCACTCTCCCCAGTTGTACGGACGACTTAGCTAGCGATGCACACTGACGAAGCCTCGCTCATTTGCAGATCAGATAGTTAGAATAGCCTTCAGCTAAGTCCATGGCTACGACCTAGCAAGGCGCCATTAGCTTACATTGCCTGAATCTACAGAGTCTCACTTGTATCGTCAAGAGCGATGTACAACAATGATGGATTAAAGTTAAGTATTCCAGAAGCTACGTACTTTTCTTTATAGCATTCATTACGTATCCTGTTTCAGACCTCACGCCATCCTTCGTGAGCTTATAGCGTGCATTTCGGTCTCCTCAAACCACACTGTGTCGGCACTTCTGTTGACACCCCAATTTGCAACAGTGCTGAAAACATGGGAGAATTTACACATTGTCAATGTTGTCACAAACCCTTAAAAATTTTATTGATTGTGACATCAACTGCGGAAACCTACGCTTGAAAATAATACTAGTAGTCACAGAAAGTAAATCTGTGAATTAGGATTTAGGTTTTCAGCATTACTTCTGCATTTACGAGACGGAGTAATGAAAATTCCTTATGCCAGTGCTTTGCCAGGCCCTAAAATAGATATAACTTACTATTCTAAAATGTGATGCCTATCTTCTCTTACCTAGTTTGCTAAAACGTAACACTATCAAAGAAATCTTGAACACTATGTTGTCAGGAGCACATAAACAGTAGACTGTACTTTTGGTGCCGTGTATTCTAAATCGAAAATATTACCTATGAAATTTCTGACATATTGTCGACGACAATGTTAAATGTCGTTTCTTACTCCATAATTTAATAACTGACGGAGAACCCATCCGACGTCGTCTTACATGGAAAAACCTTAGAAACCAAAGAATATGGTGCCGAAGCTAGACTCCACGGAAAGACCAAATCAGATTGCTGCAAATTTTCGCTATCCCTTCGGATTTTACTTTACTGGAATCCCATATTCTGATTATAGCTATTCCTGCGAAAACAAACTAACATTTATGCGTTCTCTTTAACTTATGTACCTTTCAAAGCTTTTACCAAAGTGAACGAACTACGCTGCTTTTTCTCTTTGTGGTTCCACCAATGCAGCTTGATAAGTAGTCCATTATACCCATAAGCGCTTCGACTCCATACTGAATACTAGCGAAGAAAACTCGGATACTGATTACCGATAAGATTTTCAATAATCGCTGTGTAGCTCGGAGACTGTGCTTCTGTTTCACGAAGATCCTAAATTATATTCGTAGTCAGAAATGATACCTTTCCAATAGCTTTTACAATGGAAAATTTTTGGCTGTGGTCTAAACTGAACTTGGGTCCTCTGTAAATAGGGGTATACGGTAACAAGTGAGCTAAGAAAAGCAGAAATGCTTGCAGACAGATATAAATAAAATTTACTTACATTATGGGCACTTTTCTTCTCCTATTTCTTTTTCCAGTAATGCCAAAGTCGTGACGTAACAGAGTCGTTAGCGGACTAATCGAAGTGCTCTCGCTTTTATTTCGCGTTAAGCTGCGAGCATCTCAACGTGCTTGCGTTAAGAACCTGACACTTCTGTCTATCACTTGAGACACTGTGGGAACACTTACTGTTTATCTAGCTCTTTACACAAATTAGTTCAGGTGACCTTCGATCGGTGCAAACCATTAACGATATTGGGATTTGCCGGGCACATTGTGAGGGTTGCGCGTTAGTACGGCCACTGAGGTCTGTTAGAAAGGACGTTTCTAGCTGAGAGGAGCGTACGCTGTGACGACTGTTCTTCTGATAAGCTGTGTGGTTAATGGAGCGGAAATCTCACCAGTGCATTCAGTGGTTGAGATACTGTGCACGATCTGAGACAGAGACACACGTGTGACTCATACAAGACGAAATACCAGGGAGTATCAGCCCTGGTGTCTCAGGAGCGGCGTTCAGACACCTGTCTTCGTGATTCAGTCTCGAGATGACTGACCGTAGTTTCAAAAACGCTGTCCGCCCCGTATCTCTGGTGTTCCAAATGTGCGGCTTGGCTCCGATGGTCAGAGATAATAGAAATTCTACGTCAAGTCGCAGATCGTCATTAAAGAGAACGACAGTCTTTGTCATCCCTTTAATATGGCTCACCTGTATCTTTGCCACTGGTCTTTATTCAAGTTACTTCGAAATACATACAAAAGTTCCTCCAGGCTCTCCACCGACAATATATGTCATAGCTGTGTTATTTCCTTTATTGAATTGGTTAGAACCAGTTACAGCTCTATGCACTTCCCTCTTTACTCGTTATCAAATTATAGACGAAATCTATGAACTCTTGGAGCAAGCAGACACATTGCTCGCCAACCGGGAACGTAATAACATTACCAACATTGGAAACAAAACGCATTTTGTATCAATTCTTCTGTTATTTACCGTCCTGCTTTACACTGGTGGGTGTGTCATAGTAGCAACCGCATACATGTTGATACACCAACCGGCGGAAGCTGTCTTCATATACATCCAAGGATTCGTAATGGTTTGGCGCGTGCAGTTCTTTGGCATCGTCCTGGTACTTCGACACAGGATGAGCATCGTCTGTTGGCAGCTGCTGAGGAGTACCCGGCCGCCGGCGAGCAGCGAGGCTGAGCTGGAGGAGCTGGCGACGCGCGCAGGACAGCCGGGGGCGGCGGGGGCGGTGGAGGCGGAGGTGCGGCGACTGCAGCGCGCCAGGATGGCCCTCCACCGCTGCGCCCGCCTCTGCACTCTCCATTTCGGACCCGCACTGCTGCTGGCGGTTCTTGGCGACCTCGTCGCCATACCTTGCCTCACTTATTCCTGGCTAAACATATCGAGTTCGTCTAGAAGCAGTGTTAAGCTAGGGCTGACGTGCCTCTGGCTAGCAGTCGTGCTGTGTCGCCACCTGGTGGTCTGCTGGGTGTGTTCCTCGGCGGCCGACCGCGCCGTCAGAGCTGACCTCGTGATGTCCAGGATGCAGCCGATGTTGCACCCCGGAGCAGTTGTGGAGGTCCTTCGGCTCTCAGTCGATACACTGCGCTTCTCCGCCATGGGCTTTTTTGACATAAATCTCCACTTGTTTATGTCTACTGTTAGTACTGCTGTTGCCTATCTCACAATACTTGGCGAATTTCACACATACAGGAGTGTATAGGAAACCACAAGTGTCGAAAATTACTTAACTGCAGGCGCAGTTCACCTATACAGCGCATGCTATAGGCCTCGTGCTGTCAAGAGCCACACATCGCACTGTATGTATTTCTGCTGTTAAATTAACTATTAGCAACATTTAACCGGGAATAGTAGCATTATCTAGAACTGCTGTTATAATTATAAGAACATTGTCTAGGATTATGTGCATTTGAAAAATACAGTCTACTGCATTATCTTTTATTAAACTAAAATATATTTAATCCAAATTGCACAACTATTTTATTTACATTTTTTGGCTTAAACGCATTATTACGAGTTTACGTCACAATATTATAGATTATTTGCTTCACATTGCTAACAAAACTTGCCTCAAAATCGATAACGATGTAAACTGTTAACAAATAGCGTAGGTCATTCAGCAAAATAGTAACACAACCAGAATACTACCCAAGTCTGACATCTATTCCTTTCAGTTAAGTTTAGTGATATGTGTAGCTAACCTAGTCCATGTCATGCTATTCTATATGATGTACCTGAGATTAATTTCGAATTCAGAGTGTGTGAAATATACTGTATATTTCACTACTATGTTTCATCGTATTTCTGTAAATTTAGTATGCACCGAATCAGTTTCACTAGAGTTTTCACACTCCCTTGCCGAACGTCGCAGTGTTAGAGTTCAATATACCACCACCATTTGTTCACAGTACCCTGAAGCAGAGTTACCTAACTATTAATCAGCAGAATTTGGTTGAAATTGGTGGACTTTGTCCCACTACTGTGTTGTGTCCCACCGATGTCAGCATTGGCTGTCCACATGTACCATTACCGTTATGAAGCGACTTTAATACTCTGAGAAAACAGTAAGTGGAGGTGAAGTGGCAGCACTGCGTGAGGAACGTGCAGTTTGTTCTCCCCTGCACAGCCTCTCTCCCCTCGGCTGACACTGTGATGAAATTCAGTGGGAGGACCTTGCTTCCACCAGTAACTTCAACCTCCCCGCTACCCTCTCAAACCCCACCTCTGCCACAGCCCACCCCGAGAACTCGTCCAGGACGTGTGGATCAGATTTTTCCAATCGGTGGGTAATGACATTTTACTGGATGTCTCTTTACTACAGAGTGCTTCACCAAATTTTATTCTATCCGGAGGTCTAACATTACAAACATATAACACAATGAATTTGACTTTTCGACATGAGATGTGATAATTCTGAATCTATTTCCAGACAGTCTGTACATGTCGGTATGTGCATTGGCAGACCACTGTCAATTCTGTTTGCCGGTAGTTCAACTGATGGCGAAAATCAGGTACAGTGAATACAAGAGAAAAAGGGTCTTGGTCACTTGGCCTGTCTCGGAGTACACACAGCCAACGTAGGCTTATTTCAACTTAATTATGTAGAAATGTATTATTAGTAAATAGCGATTTCTCTGTGTTACGTGAATAGAGCTAGCAGTAATCGACAGTGATGAATAATTTTAGTTTCTTGAATAACGTTAGTTATGTTACCAAAATAATGGTTCAAAAAAATCAATGGAATAAAATTTTGTTTATCGGCGTTCCTTATATGCAAGTAAACGGAACTTTAAAAAAAAATATGGATGTGTATGCTGAATATGGCTCCAAAGTTCATCAGTGCTACTGCCCCTGTGCCACATTTAAACAAACTTGGCAGAACAGGTAAACTGAATTGTATAGCTATCAAACTGTGTAGGTTTCTCAGCTGCTCATTGCTTCGTATGTCTTGTTCAGTTAATTTCCAGTGGATCTCTGCTACGCCCTTAACACAATTTTCAACTAATTCAACTCAAGTTAGATAAATTTCATTTGAGATATACATATTTCCACTAGTCACCAGTTGATAATCAGCTTGCAGAAAATAAATTGTACAGTAAACACAAATCCACAGACTTCAAGGATTCGATCAGAAATGAACAAATTGCTGTACTGCGAGATACATACCTAGGGCCAATTCGAAAATATTTTTCCACGCAAGCAACATATAATTTAGTTCCCATCCCTCCATCACCCACTCCAACCTCTACTGCCTACTCCCTAAATCAAACATTAGTTGCCTTGAAACTTCCTGGCAGATTAGTTGCCTTCTTTGGAAATTTCTTCATTTTACTGTTGTCATGAATGTAACTGTCCTCCTCTGAAGTTGAAAGACAGCGGTTATGCTTTCCACACATGGTTACATCAACAGTTTCAGTTGATATACCCTTCAATGAAATAGCATTGGGTGAAAATATTTGTACCAAAGTGTAAGCCACACAGGACTTATTATTTATTTAATTACTATCTGTGTTCAGCATACGTCGCGAAGTCTCTTTTTGTTTCTAAGGAGGCACACAAATACAATGCGGACACAGGTACACGTACAAAATAAGTGAAAGACAATGATTTATCGTGCGTGAAATGTCACCCATTCTCATCATGATCCACAACTCTAACTGTAGCAGGATATCTTACTTCAATAGTACTTTTATTCAGATAACGTGTGTACTAAATGCATTTACCAGATTTGGTTGAAATTGCTCCGAGATTTACTGATTTACGCTTTTATATCACCCATTTTTACCCCAAACCCTCAAACAAGGGTGTTCTGGATGTCTTAAAGTCATAGTAAATTTTTCCGTATAGCAAGTAATACATAGGTCAGTTTTGTAGAAGTATCTTCATGTATTAGATATGATACATCACAGCCATTGCCTCTCTCGAACTCTAGGGGTGAAACTTCATCGTGCCTATCACCAAGAAGCCTAGCGACCCCGAAATCTATTGATTTGATACTTACAACAGTCGTAATCGAATATTTTTTCACCTGACGTCTTCTTCGTCCAACCACACTCCATCTCTAGGTTCGATTGGCAAATGTAACCCCACAATATTTTGATGCAAATAACTAGACATTCCCTCTTCTCCCCCCCCCCCCCCACCCTTCCCAACGTTATGGGTGTTAGGTTCCTGTTACCACCACAGGCATGAGTACAACAATTCATCAAAGATTCATCATCATCCAATGAAAGGCATAGATATGCACAGAGGACGATCAAACAGATATACATTTTTATATGTTTGGTAAATATTTTTATCGAAGTTTTCTGGCATATACGATATCCCAAGAGGAATGGTCAATATTCAGGGATATGGCAGGAGCGATCACTTGAAGAGAAAAGGCCTAGTAAACATGGGCTCTAAAAGATATACCTTAAGAACTAAACTGATCAGTTAGAACATTAATAGCCGGTATGTTCACCTTCGGCATGAATAACAAGGGCGGCGCATCGTGACATGGAAGCAATGAGGCGTCGGTAGGTCGCGGGATGCATTTAGCACCACATCGGGAGACACAAGTCTCCCAATTCCCGTAAATCCGGGGAGGGAGCGATGACCTACGTATGATGCCACGTTCGTTCACATCCCAGATGTGTTCGATCATGTTCAGATGTGGCGATTTGGGCGGCCAGTACATCACCTGGATCTTGCCACTGTACTCCTTGAACCACCCAAGCAGGCTCCTGGCCTTGTGACATGGGGCATTATCTTGTAGAAAAATACCACAGCCATTGGGAAACATGAGCGTCATCAAGGTTGTATGTGCTCTGCCCCCAGTGTATCGTATACTCCTTGGCCCTCAAGGTGCTTTGCGCGAGCTATACTGGAGCCTTGGATTTCTCTACGAATGCTCCCCAGAGCATAATGGAACCGCCACCAGCCTGTCTCCGTATCGCAGTACAGATGCAAGGAGCTGATCCCTAGGAGACGAGGGATTCGCGAACTCCTATCGTCATGTTGAAGAAGGTATTTGGATTCATTAGTCCACGCAGTGCTCTTCCGTTGCACGAACGCCCAGTGCCGATGGTCACGTGCCCATTTCGGTCGTAGTTGCCGTTTTCTTGGTTTTACCAATGGTACATGCATGGGTCGTCGGCTGCGAAGGTCCATCGTTAGGAATGTTCGGTGCACTGTCTGTTCACATACACTTGTAATGTGCCCAGCATTACGTCTGGTGTTATTTCCGCCGCAGTTCACCGTCTGTCCTGTTCTACAAGTCTTCCCAACCTAAGACCTCCGAAATCTGTAATTAGAGGTAGCACCCAACCCCACGAAGTATGACGAGGTATCATCTTGATTTCACCACGTTTTGATGACACTCACCACAGCAGTTCTCGAACATATGACAATTCGTGCACTTTACGAAATCTCGTGCCGAGCCTCCAGAAAATCACAATCTGCCCTCGTCCAAACTCAGATAGGTAGCATACCTTTCCCACTCTACACACGGACAGCACGCTAAATAATACCACATGCAGCGTTCGCCAGGTGACGCAGCTGTAACCTGGACCGGTTTATATAGATAGAAGCTCCGTGGTCGTAATGTTCTGGTGCGTGATAGGAGAAATGTCTTTTCTACTGATGATAAATGCTACTGTTGTGGTCATTCAGGTCGCATATGGACGGCTTGTCATTAACCTGAGTATAAGAGCTGTCGCAAAGTTAGACCCTGAGAACAATATTGCAGGCTATGTAAAGTATTTATGGAAAAGGACGGAATACAAATAACAATCAGCAAATGAATGGAAATTGGAACCACAGGTCTAGTGCGCAGCACTTTTAGTAAATATCAGTATTGCAGAAACGTGTGCAGAAGCGGAATGTTGCGTTACTGGCATGGTGTACACAAGGGTACGTAAGTTTCTGTTAGACACAGCTGTGCATGTGTCAGTCGGAAGTTTTAACCTCATAGGGAACAGAAGGTTAAGCCCTCAGTGTAAGGTTATGTGGAGTTTGGGGAATTAGTTGCATTCGCTAGGTTTGGCGAGAGCAAGTTCTTAGGTGTGAGAGGAGCAGGCTCTAGAAAATATGGAAATTTTCACCCACATAGGTGGTAGGTACTGTACAATCCTAGGGCTAGGTTTCCTTTATAAGCATCACGCTAAAACTAACTTTGGACGATGCATGGTAGAAATCAGTGGAACATCGTCCCAATTGGAGAAAACTGTTGTCAGTGATTCAGTGCCTCAAGGTTCATCTCTCATGAAAGATGAACCAGTTAAGCTGGGCACAAGAGAACTAAGTATTAATTCACATGATAAAGTGCCATGAGCTACAGAGAACCTACAGTGTTTCAGCATGAGAACAGATCTGTCTTCAAATGCATGTATTGAGCTATTGGGAGAGTATGTGAATTACTTAAAGAACAGCGATTTGCGTGAAACAGTAGTCTATGCATACATGAGTAGTGCCTCTCAGTACTGACAATTTAGGTACTGAAGACATGAATCTCTCCAACGGAGTTTTTGTCAGTAGTTTGGACCTTCTGCATGAAAGCAGCAGGACGAATTTAAATCATAACCCTAAGCAAGCTAACAGTGTAACTGTGTTACGTAAAAAGGTGAAGCATTTAAAGGGAGTGATGACAGTATATAGTATTTGTATAGTAGCCATATTGGGTGGTACATTGATAGTGACCGGGCCAAATATCTGACGAAATAAGCATTAACGAAAAAACTACAAAGAACGAAACTCCTCTAGCTTGAAGGGGAAACCAGATGGCGCTACGGTTGGCCCGCTAGATGGTGCTGCCATAGGTCAAACGGATATCAACTGCTTTTTTTTTAATAGGAACCCCCATTTTTTATTTCATATTCATCTAGTACGTAAAGAAATATTAATGTTTTAGTTGGACCACTTTTTTGGCTTTGTGATAGATGGCGCTGTGTGGTCAGTGGGTAATGATGAGAAGTCCATATACTCTAAAAGGGAATAAACCATGAAATTTTTCAAACGATATCCAGGTCCATATTAAGTTAGTGAGACGATCTCAACAGTCGGTATCAGACTGCAGTTGCCGACATGTTCAGAGGTCTTACATGCGAGACATTCAAGTCCAGATTAATTGCTACTGGTACCAGCGGCACTCCCGAAGAGGGATGAAGGGGACAGAAAGAAGGAGAAGCTTGCCGAGCCTGCACAAGCTACACGCACGTTACCGTATGCACTGAGATAGCAGAAATAGTAGTACGTTAGTACCTTCATGTTTTTTTTAAGGGAGTGGGAGGGTGCGTTTGTTGTACCATGTACCACGGAAAGAGAACAGTGGGAAATTTATACATACGGTTTCTCAAGCAGGTAAATTCTGTTGGAGACGTTAATCCTTTGGTTCTAAAAAATTCTGTTGGAGACGTTAACCCTTTGGTTCTAAATTGTACTCTGCGTATTCCTTTCATGTGTTTATTTGTAGGATTGTGATTTTCCGTCAGAATTTGCAAACTTATCAGCACGTTGAGAATTCCCAAGTGATCACTGGAAATGGTTGTGGTTATATGCATAGCGTAAGGTAGATTTCAGGAGCCATGATTTATTCGATATTTGGGAACAGCTATATTTTATTTTGTGCAATTTTTGTGCTTGGCACGTTGTTTATTTGTCTTGTTAGTGCAGTGAACTGTGGGTAGTTGTGTGTGGCAGTGTACTAGTATCGTTATTATTTTCAGTTTATTTATGATTACACGACAGCTACGAAACTGGTTGTTTTTAATTGCTGTCCTTACTACTGTTCTGCATCGTCATTATGGCCAGTTACGAGGTCAATGCCACTCGAGATCATCCAGACCGAATATAAATATGAAGTAACGCTGTCGTATATTTACAACTTTATGTTAGTATGATAGTGGCATTATCTTCCATATCTGTAAGCACTCCGTGATAATGCTGGTGGTGAATGGATTGCACGTATTGTTCTCCATAGTTGTAATTTTAAATTGTGTAAGAATAACAACAGTGGAGGTAATGAGATCTGGTTCCTCAGAGTTGTTATTGTGTGGTAAAGATCAGTCTTCCCTTAAATATGCGTTTTTAGTTATGTTGTGTGTGTTATGTGTGGATGTATTTCTAAGTTTACCACTGGTCTGACTAAGATACGAAGATTATAAGATTTGGAAAATCCACTTAAATTGGTACCTCCACACGCTTTTTTCTATAGCGAATTTGTATTGTACCATTTCAAACGGTTTTCATCTGGTTTACTGCTAATTACATGTTGACTAATTCGTTAGGTTCACTACTTCGCTGTCTTCTGAAATATTTACCGCTTTTTGTTACGTTATTATCATGGGTCTGCTGTTTTCTGCTTTTATCAGGAGATTTATGAGGTGACATCTGTTTTGGAATTATTTCCATGTGTTTCTAGAAATTATATTTTAATGTTATTCTTCCAGATATTATCTCACTATTACACTGTTTTATTATTCATATGTTCAATTTTGCTATCAGCTCGCTCATAGACACTATATCGAAATTTAACATTCGAAATTAATCTCTTGTTGCTTAATTTTAGGACATATCAGCTGCCATAAGTCTTTGGTCATTTTGCTATGAAACACAACATTTTTTTCTGAGCTACTTGCGTGTGTTTCTGACCAGACCTCCGAGAAATGTGTGTTGCATATTTTTTTCATTTATTTGGGAATTCTTTTCGTGGAGTGTCTCAGTTCCAGCAGTGATGCAATGTGTACTTTCAGTGTAGTTTTGGTAGTAGCTAGCAGCACTTGAAACAGCAGTAGTAGTAGTAGTAGTAGCAGCAGCACCAGTAAGAGTAGCAGTTTTAGCCATGTGTGGATCACTTTTATATGGATATTAGACATCTCAAGGTATATCCTACAGAGAAAATAATAAATTCATATTTACTGCCATTTACAAATGACGCTCTAGTTTGATACAGTTAGTCAGTTATCCTTCCAGCAGGGACCATTACAGCATTACTCTAAAGTAATTCAGCGAAATCACAGGAACCTACAGTCAGAATGGACGGATGGAGATCAGAGCATCCATCTTCTTACATACAAGGCCAGCCTGTTTAAAACAGTATAGCCTTATCCATATTGCCTCACAATATCATTGTAAAAAGGCTATGTTAACAGGCACGGGACTTGACTGCCCATTTCCAGATTCAAACTTGGGTTCTCTGTTGGGTGTGAGGAAGAGGATGGAGATGATGTTTCCACAGGTGGGTTCTGATAACAGAACAAAACATTTACTAACAGACTGCAATACATTTGTTATAAGCCCTCTGGGAGAGAATTGCTTCCGCTCGTAATATTCTCACCGGCGACGACAGTGGTCAGCAGATGCTCACACGTGTGCCCACTGCACAGACTGTAGCTGCGCTGACACAAAGAATCCTCCGCCCCAGTAGCGGCGCTACACCCTTGATCGGTCATACCGCATCGGCTGGAACCACTGGCGGGGGGCCTCTGTTGAGATCGTGGATTGTGGGGGTGGGGGCGGTTCCGGAAGCAGTGGTGAGACAGGTCAATGTCCTGTATCAACGACCATCCCCGATGGTGGCGGGCGTCAGCGAGCCAGGGTCCCCGGTCCGGCTCCGGTTACAGCGTTTCTGGAGGCAGCGTCCCAGGAAGATGGCGACATTGCGTTACCACAACTCACCCCAAGCGACGACTGTCATGGCAGATGGCTGCCTGTCGACTGTGTCTGGCGATAATTACAGCTGTGGCGTCACTCTCGCGCCTCCAGGAGACGACCTGCATTACAATGGTGGCAGCACTGACGGTGACAACTCCGAACTGCTGGCGACGCTGACTGACACACTCTGTGTTACTCCAATGACTCATGACGAACGATGATGACGAGCTGGCTGCCGGTTCATAAATTCGGCTTTCTGCCGGTGATATCTGCAGTTCTCCTTCCCCAATATGTCAGAGGAATATCTGGTGTTGGTTGGCTTGCGTAACTGGCCCGATTTCCGCGCTCGATTTTGGCACCCTGACGTGTGGTGAGGTGGCCGATGACAGAGCGTGTTCCTTCTTGTTGGTGAACTCGGCACTCCACGGACCCCCTTACGTCATGGTATTACACAACTGAACTGCAGAACAAAATGTAAAACGTATACAACTTCTGGCTCGCAATAGTCCTTCACTGACTTCTTTCCTGTAAAACCCCTGCCTTTAACTAACTCAATTGCTCTAATCATTCGACCCTCTGCACCATCTTGTTTTCGACATTCTTGCAAAGAATGATATGTGATAACATAAAATGACAGTTCTACACTGTTCATTCATTTCTCAACACAAATTACTGCAAATACTACATACACATAATTTCATTATTTGAAGTGCTGGTGCTACACTGTTGAGTCATTTCTCAACACCAGTCACTGTTCACACTACACATACATTATTGGGTCCCAATAGGAGTATCAAGTGATGATTTATTACCCAATATTTCCTTCCTCCAGAAGTTTTGAGTGTGCTTAACTCTTGACTGGCAATAGGAGTAGCAATTGACAATTGATTTCCAAAAATGCCGATTTTCCAGACGTTTTGAGTGTGCTTACCTCCATAACAATCCTCAGAAAGAAAATATGATATCTGCTGTAGAGCTTTTGCGTAAAGTCTCCAAGAAAGTGAAATAGAAACAAGTACAGAAATGTATTATGAATTTGGAAAATGTTTTATTGGTAAGCTCTTGTGTTACAATTTGTACATAACCCCTAGGCTGCATTATTTAAATAACCCTGCACTGTATAAAATTTGTTTGCTAAACAGTAATGTCCAGGAGTCTGTTTAAGTAAGCTCATTAGCATTTTTTCAAAGCTCATTGCACAATTTTATTCCTTAATAGAAAATTCTTGTTCATGTTTTACGTTCATTATTGTGCATGTAATGACACAAGGCAAAGCAGGGGGGCTGAGGCATAACTAGGGTGTAGCCATTGCTGATTACTGCAGTCAGAGACCTGCTGACGGCGGCAGCACCTCTCGTCATGGAACGGCGCCATTTTCCTTCTTCAGTTCATCCTCCGGCTGTGTGACAAGGGATAGGCCTCGGACACGAGCATCCGTGTGAAAAGTTTCCCAAGACCTAGCAACGCTGCAGTATTACGTCTTTCACAGGTTCAGCTACAGACAGCTGCCGTCAGTGGTACAGCTGGGCCATGCTGTGATGCTCTGCCTGTGTCACTCGACGCTGTACTCGTGACGCAGCCGCCACTGCCATCACCAGGCGGCGAACGACTGACCGTGACTGACCGTCCAGTCTTCTGTCAGCCGGCACTCGGCTGCAACCTAATGAAGTGAGGTCCAGCAACCACTACTCCTTGGGTACCAAAGGCTGACCGACCCACCTCTCCAACCTGATGTTCTGTCCATTACCATGAGTTGTTCCGCTCGGTGGGCCTGCCTAATCCCACAACCGGTGTGCCTGCCACTGTCAAACTATCCTGACGAAGCAGCAGCCATCAGACAGAATTCGTACATAGTAAAGTAGTCGGCTGCCACTCACGTCTTCGGGAAATGCTTGAGATGACGCCTCCTATCAGCAGGTCGGAAGGTCTTACACCCGTCTGGCGAATGGTGTCTGCCTGCTGCAGATACACTACCAAACGTCTATTTGCGATTGTAAATAGAAATAGTTAGAAAGATACAGGCGGCCTACATCGTCTGCAGCTCCACCCAACTCCAGCAGAGCGCTGCTCGCCCGCACGTTCCTATCGTCATTTATTACATTTTGTTTTACAAGAAATGTTGGAACTTGACGTGACTGACGAGTAGATGGCAGAAATGACAAAGCAGTAGTCGCAGTGAGCCAAAGATTCTGGTTGTGTCTTTTCTTTTCCTTTCTTTTCTCTTTGAGCACAGTGTCTGCTTGTGGTGGTAGCAGTTAAACAAAATGTCGCTGATTGTGAAAGTTACAACCCAGGAGGTGATTCAGCATCTGATGGGGTAGGCAGTAAGTTTCTACTTGAAAGGGAAGGTCTGCATAGGGAAGTAGAACGGATAAGGGTGGAAAGAACAGAATGTGCAACTTCTAGTGTACATGCACCCATTCTTGATGCTACTACTGCCTTATGGGAAGCTCCATTTTCTGGCAGATCTGGAGAACATATGTTGATTTTTAGCATAATTGAAATACAGAGGTGATGTTAGGAAGCTGGAACACTGAGCCTTTCTTAGGGGTGGCTCGATTAAAAGTAGTAGGGGATGCTACAACTAATGGATTGTGAAATGAGATGTTATGGGATGATCCCAGTCCTTCACAAACTTTCAGCCAAGGCACAATTTAGGAGCTTTCCGTGGAGGCAAGTTAAAGAAAGACAAATACACTACCGGAAACAAAACTTAGTACACACTTTTAGAGCTTTTCTCTTAACTCAAGCTTTATTGTAGCAACAATGGACTTGCCGCTGTGGCCGAGCGGTTCTAGTCTCTTCAGTCTGGTACCTCGCCACCGCTGGTTCGAATCCTGCCTTGGGCATGGATGTGTCTGATGTCCTTAGGTTAGTTAGTTTTAAGTAGTTCTAAGTCTAGGGGACTACTGACCTCAGATGTTTAGTCGCATAGTGCTTAGAGACATTTGAGCCATTTCTGCTACAAGGGATGTGTTCATTAATTAACTACATTTACATATCAATAGCACAAGGGGTTCAGAGATACCCAGTAGTGACCCATATTGAAACATCTATATTAGTACGTGGTGTAGCCACCATTGCAGGCGCTGACTCTGGAATCCAGTCGATCGTACAGATGGCGAATATGTTCTGGGATGTGTCACTCCATGCCTGCTCGACCTGTTCATTTAGTTCTATAAGAGCTGTAGTTTGATCATCAACACGGGCAACTTCTCAACCTATCATATCCCTCATTTGCTTTATTGGAGACATATCTGCATATCGTGCAGGGCAAGGAAGTTCCTACACGTCTTACAGAGCAAGTTGAATTTCATGCGCAGTATGTGGACGAGCACTACCCTGTTGGAACAACACATCACCCTCCTGTTGCAAGAACGGCAAAACAACGGGTCTAAGAACATCCCACATATGCTTGGGGGTGGTTAGAAACACCAAAGGTGAACAAGAGTTGCGGCTTATTGCAATCCACAACACAAGGTGTGTGGTAGGGCCAGTGTGTCTTGGACAAATGCACTCTACGAGACAGCGCTCAACTGGCCTGCGTCGTATGTGCAGACT
This sequence comes from Schistocerca americana, assembly GCF_021461395.2. Lineage (NCBI taxonomy): Eukaryota > Metazoa > Arthropoda > Insecta > Orthoptera > Acrididae > Schistocerca > Schistocerca americana. The sequence goes on along the minus strand of NC_060119.1, from coordinate 154,674,573 downwards.
TGTGTGCAGTCAGAATCTGCTTTCATTGCTGAAGAGCACGGAGCGGCATTCCCTCTCCAAAATGATCCTCTGATGGCGCCAGTCGAGTCGTGTACGTCGATGCTGGGGTGTGATGGGTTACAGGTTTGTGTGCCAGTAGTCCCACTGACGATAAATGGTTCATAGCTCGTGTTGACACATCTGGACTCACGAGCCCTCTTATCTGTGCGGTGGCAGCTGTACCATCGGAAGCTTCACCCAACACACTACGACGAGCCAGTGCATCCAGAACCTCGTGTACGAGTGGGAAAATTTTCACGTGAGCCTTGACAGCAACATCGTTGCATAACTGACGCAGAACGTCCAACTTGTGTGGAAATTCTCCAAAAGGACTGTCCCGCCCCTCGGAAGGCCACAATTCGACCTATTTCAAACTCACTCAGATGACTGAAGGAAGCATGGGTGCATATCCGTGGCATGACTACCTGCTTGGTTCACACTTTTGCACCACACTGAGCGTTCTGGCTAAGCATTTCTTATTAAAGGATAGAAACAGCTGATGCTCTGGTAGCTATGCCACTGTGCTATCTGTTAGCAGAAGACGTTGAAAACAATATCAGTACATCTACCATCCCCCAGATGGCTGTACATGTATATGACTTTGCCTTCAAATGCGACGATACGATGTGGTTAGCAATTTAACACATACATAATTTCGATTACTCGTTGCTGTTGCTTTAGATTTCTGTGCCATCAGGAATCATATTCCTTCTATGTATCAAGTCCTGGTGATTGCTCTTTGATTGTAAAATAATACTGTGACTTCCATGTAAAATGTGGTACCGAATACTCGACCGGACGTCGTGAAAATGGACCTGCTTGTTCGGCTTGTGAACAATAAAATGTTTAAACGACATTATGGAACGAGCATTCAGTCGCTCTGCCTTGCAAGTATCATTTCCTGAGATATCCACCTGCAACATAAAAAGTCATTAACCAATTTAGTGTGGTGATACCAAAGGTTATCTACAATAACTGGCAGACACATGACACTTAAGAATGAATGCATAATTATTTCATAAGAGTGCAAAATACGGATTCAGCAACACTGAAGAAAGAAGAAAGTCACACGAAGCGGAAGTCCCCTGATCCTTAAAAAACTATTTGTTATCTTAAGAAAATATAACGTGAATTTTCCATATACATCGGTTTTACCTTTTATATGTACTGTCTCTAAACTTTCATTACCACTTGTTAATTATGCATTTACACTATATACCATCCTTTTTACAAGAATTATTAATAAACTGACAGTTCTTCACATTTTGCAAATGTCACTGCCCAACTGAATTGTGGTGTCACCGCCAGACACCACACTTGCTAGGTGGTAGCTTTAAATCGGCCGCGGTCCATGTCGGACCCGCGTGCCGCCACTGTGTGATCGCAGACCGAGCGCCATCACAAGGCAGGTCTCGAGATACGGACTAGCACTCGCCCCAGTTGTAGGACGACTTTGCTAGCGACTACATGGACGAAGCATTGCTCATTAGCCGAGCCAATAGTTAGAATAGCCTTCAGCTAAGTCAGTGGCTACGACCTAGCAAGGCGCCATTAGTAACATTGCATGTATCTAAAGAGTCTCACTTGTATCGCCACAATCTCCAGATGTACCAAAAGGATGGATTAAAGTTAAGTATTCCAGAAGCTACGTACTTTTCTTTATTGCATTCATTACGTATCCTGTTTCAGACCTCACGCCCTCCGGCTTTAGCTTAGCGCGTGCCTTTCGGCTTCCTCTCATTGTGTCTAGGCTGTCTTGTCTAGACACAACATGAATCATGCAAGATATGGCTTTACAATACCTCCCTTCGAGGATTCAGCTGAAATTACTAAAATGAAAATAGGTGTGCTTATTTGACTTGTTAACAAAAATGTTCTTCCGAATGGACATTTTTACAAGTTGTCAAAATATGGCTTTTTGTGCAAAAATTCGAGCGTTTAAGACTTGTTCAGCAATTCAGGAATCATTTTGAGTGTAGTCCAGATGGACAGAATGGTTCGTTCATCTATTGTGGGCGGGGAGGGGGTTGAGGAAATCAGACCTGAAAACCCCAATGTGAATCTTCCTTATTTATCTTTGATTAGACGATTTTCAAAAACAAGTACTACATTTATACAGGGTGTTACAAAAAGGTACGGCCAAACTTTCAGGAAACACTCCTCACACACAAAGAAAGAAAATATTTTGTGTGGACATGTGTCCCGAAACGCTTACTTTCCATGTTATAGCTCATTTTATTACTTCTCTTCAAATCACATTAATCATGGAATGGAAACACACAGCAACAGAACGTACCAGCGTGACTTCAAACACTTTGTTACAGGAAATGTTCAAAATGTCCTCCGTTAGTGAGGATACATGCATCCACCTTCCGTCGCATGGAATCCCTGATGCGCTGATGCAGCCCTGGAGAATGGCGTATTGTATCACAGCCGTCCACAATACGAGCACGAAGAGCCTCTACATTTGGTACCGGGGTTGCGTAGACAAGAGCTTTCAAATGCCCCCATAAATGAAAGAGGGTTGAGGACAGGAGAGCGTGGAGGCCATGGAATTGGTCCGCCTCTACCAATCCATCGGTCACCGAATCTGTTGTTGAGAAGCCTACGAACACTTCGACTGAAATGTGCAGGAGCTCCATCGTGCATGAACCACATGTTGTGTCGTACTTGTAAAGGCACATGTTCTAGCAGCATCGGTAGAGTATCCCGTATGAAATCATGATAACGTGCTCCATTGAGCGTAGGTGGAAGAACATGGGGCCCAATCAAGACATCACCAACAATGCCTGCCCAAACGTTCACAGAAAATCTGTGTTGATGACGTGATTGCACAGTTGCGTGCGGATTCTCGTCAGTCCACACATGTTGATTGTCAAAATTTACAATTTCATCACGTTGGAATGAAGCCCCATCCGTAACGAGAACATTTGCACTGAAATAAGGATTGACACATTGTTGGGTGAACCATTCGCCCGTGGAGGCCAATCAGCTGCTTATAGTGCCTGCACACGCTGTACATGGTACGGAAACAACTGGTTCTCCCGTAGCACTCTTCATACAGTGACGTGGTCAACTTTACCTTGTACAGCAGCATCTTCTCTGACGCTGACATTAGGGTTACCGTCAACTGCACGAAGAATTACCCCGTCCATTGCAGGTGTCCTCGTCAGTCTAGGTCTTCCCCAGTCGCGAGTCATGGGCTGGAATGTTCCGTGCTCCCTAAGACGCCGATCAATTGCTTCGAACGTCTTCCTGTCGGGACACCTTCGTTCTGGAAATCTGTCTCGATACAAACGTAGCGCGCCACGGCTATTGCCCCGTGCTAACCCATACATCAAATGGGAATCTGCCAACTCCGCATTTGTAAACATTGCACTGACTGCAAAACCACGTTCGTGATGAACACTAACCTGTTGATGATTCGTACTGATGTGCTTCATGCTAGTACCGTAGAGCAATGAGTCGCATGTCCACACAAGCACCGAAGTCAACATTACCTTTCTTCAACTGGGCCAACTGGCGTTGAATCGAGGAAGTACAGTACATACTGACGAAACTAAAATGAGCTCTATCGTGGAAATTAAGCGTAACCGGACACATGTCCACATAACATCTTCTCTTTATTTGTGTGTGAGGAATGTTTCCTCAAAGTTTGGCCGTACCTTTCTGTAACACCCTGTGTAAGACGGAAGAGACGTGAAATGACAACCCAAATCTTAAAAAGACAAAGAGTAATGTTATATTTTGCCCACACACTAACAGAAACTTAACTTTTATACAGGTTTACCTGATATTTTGTGACAGGATAGTGCACCTCATCCACGTCCCCACGTTCTGTTCATCTCCTCCTGCATCCTCTCTGTGTCAACCTGCTCCTTCCCCTCATTCCACCTGTTCCTTCCTACCCTATCTCCTCCTCCCCCTTCCCTCCATCTCCTCCTCCGCCCACAAATTTTCTCTCTTCTCATCTTTCTCTTGGTCCATCTCCTCCTCCTCTCCTCCCCACCTAAGGTTTCATCTCTGCCTCCCTCATCTAATTTGTTCTCCTCATCCCCCTTGTCTTTGTGCATCTACTCCTCCCCCTGTCTCTGTCCATCTCCTCCTCGTCCATTACTCTCTTTGCTCCGTCTCTCTCTCTCTCTGTCCATTATCCCATACTGACTACTCTGTCCAGCTCCTCCTCCCCCTCTCTGTACCCATTTTGTCCGTTTCCATCGTTGTCTACCAATCTCATCCTTCCCCCTCCATGCTATCGCACTCATCCCAATAGGAAACTGTTGGTTCTTACCCCCATAGCATTTCTATGGTTCTAGTGGTTCAAATGTCTCTGAGCACTATGGGACTTAACTGCCGTCATCATCAGTCCCCTAGAACTTAGAACTACTTAAACCTAACTAACCTAAGGACATCATACACATCCACGCCCGAGGCAGGATTCGAAACTGCGACCATAGCAGTCGCGCAGTTCCAGACTGTAGCACCTAGAACGGCTTGGCCACTCCGGCCGGCTAGCATTTCTTTCCAGGTTGTAAATAATACATGTATTAAATTTGGTAGAAATAGTTCCAGGGGTTTAGGACGATCCTTCTACTCATGTACACTCATTCCACGTATATTTCGCATTTGTTTAGCATATTTCACATGTGTTTCTAGCGAATTTCGCCGTGATATTTCATTTTCCCACCGCTCAATGTTCATGACATCATATCTCCCGAAAGCTATGCTGCAAAGTTACACACAAATAAAAAAAAATTTTGCATCACCCCGGCTTCCAGAACTCCTGAAGATAGACATTGACCGTGCGTATTGTATTACAGAAACAATCCCTTTGACTGTTCATAAATGTCAGTAAACCCGCCCAATTAGCTTGGTAGTACAAGGATGTGGAATATAAAATTTGAATCACGTACTATTTTCTAGTAATCTACAAATTCGTCGAAAAGATGATTTTTGTGAAGCGGTGAAAATAGTGTAGATTTGATATTTCTTTTACAAGTGCCGTTTTCCATGAAAGCTTTAAAGCCACTCTTATTCCCCCAGAACAATATGCTTAATTTCAAACTTGGGCTAACAATGCTACATATACTGAGGCAAAGTAGCCGGAAAAATCGCGCTGCGAAGGAAGTTTTAATTTTGGGGTATTATAATTGGTTCATTAACGGATGATAAACATAACAACTTAGGGTTTTCTGGTATAAAATATCATTAACGTAATAAGTCTAAACTTGATTACTGTAAAAATTACAGAAATAGATAGCATTCAGTATGATTCCCGAAAATATGTTTTCCATAACTGATTTGAAATTAATCACAGTTGGTAAGAGCACATCATGAGGCATCCAGAAAATCACGTTCGATTTTAAAATGTGCACTAACAATATCTGAAAATGACGGACAAAGACTGTCAGCTTGCTGTAAATGTCCAGAAATGTAAACCTGTGCACTTCTTAAAACTAAAAAGATGAGAATAATATTAATGATTCAGTAATGGAATAAGATGAAAAATTCTCTGACGGCTGTTTCCTACTATTGATAACTCTCATTTAGTGTATTTTGGTCAAAGACGAAGGGGAGAACTGTCTACAATGTACCAGTTTCGAGATTTTACATATTGTAGCCTACACGGCAAACTACGAAATTATTATACAATTCCATTCTAAAATGCAGGATGTTTTTAGGGTATTTCATTTAGAGAATGGAAATTGTTAGAAAAATAAATAGACTATACTTAAATTTCTAAAAGTCTGCAAGTGCCACCATTTAGAAATTTGGTTTTCTGATTTTTACCAGAGGGTGCATAAATTGTACCACCGTTATAAACTATCTCTCTGGGATTAAAGATATGTGTTAGTCTACGTCTCAGGAAATGTTCCAAACTTTAGCCCTTACATTATTATTTTCTGACACTGCGATGTAAATTTTTCCCCTTTTCCCCATCTCTCACCACTTTGCAGGAAACCACGCTTTGCATTTCAAGCATTTCGTCATTTCTTCGATTGGAGCAGCTTACTACGTCATTCTTCTGTTTTAGGAATGAGTGTGTATGGTGGCTTCCCCCAGAGTCTCCAAAATACTCCTTTCTCACAGATGGAGTTGAAGTACTTTATTGCTCCTTCTTTGCTCCTGTTAGCTTTTCTTTGCATGGGCTGCTAGTCTGGTAGCAGGCTCCCTGACTAAGTGTTGAAATTTTACTTGGTGCTTCCATCATTTCCGTCGAATTCGGCGATATGTCATGGATGGGTGCGTTTAGCGCACTTCCTCTTTAGCATGGCTACTTGGGCGTTGAAATTATAGGGAAATTCGTTCCGTTCTGCATAGTCGAATGAAGTTTTCATACGTATGACATGCTTAAACCGAACATCATCTCTTCAGGTCTTAGAATACGCTCGTTGTTTTCAACTCCGTTGGAAATCACTTCACTGAGGCGAAAAACTTTTATATCCACATTTCCATTTTTTATTTAATTTCCAACACGTCTCTTAACTGTTTGTTTGGGCAAATATTATATTTGTACACATTCATCTCATCTATGCTCCCCACTTAGATACGTTGTTACAACTACATGCAGTTCATCAGTGCCCCATGTTCAACAATGGCTTTCTGTTGCGAGGCCATAATATAAAATAATAATTTAATTAATAACTTTCAATTTCTTAGGGGCGTTAGTCTTCTGACTGGTTTGATGCGGCCAACCACAATTTCCTCTCCTGTGCCGACCTTCTCATCTCACAGCAGCAATTACAACCTTCGTCCTCACTTATTTGCTGAATGTATTCCAATCTCTGTCTTCCTCTACTCTTTTTACCCTCGACAGATCACTTTAATACCATGTAACTTATCTCCTGATGTGACTCTTGAAATTTTCCAGGCGTATCGAATATTCCACAAGATTTCGGGATTGCAGCCGGATCTCATGGACTTCTTTCCACGATATTTCGGCTGACAACCTTACAGCCGCCTTCAGGCAAGTGTTCGACACTGGAGATTGCTAGTGCAATAGTGCAATAGAAAGTAAGTAGAGGACAGGGCATGGTGAAACAGCGCCGTTATATCGGCCCTGTCCTCTACCTACTTTCTATTTAATAATGAATATTTTGAGCAACTTGACGGTGTTGCCATGGGCAGTCCTCTGTCCCCTCTGATTTTTTTTTTTTTTTTTTTTTTTTTGTCATCAGTCTACTGACTGGTTTGATGCGGCCCGCCACGAATTCCTCTCCTATGCTAACCTCTTCATCTCAGAGTAGCACTTGCAACCTACGTCCTAAATTATTTGCTTGGCGTATTCCAATCTCTGTCTTCCTCCACAGTTTTTGCTCTCTACAGCTCCCTCTAGTACCATGGAAGTCATTCTCTCATGTCTTAGCAGATGTCCTATCATCCTGTCCCTTCTCCTTATCAGTGTTTTCCACATATTCCTTTCCTCTCCGAAACTGCGTAGAACCTCCTCATTCCTTACCTTATCAGTCCACCTAATTTTCAACATTCGTCTATAGCACCACATCTCAAATGCTTCGATTCTCTTCTGTTCCGGTTTTCCCACAGTCCATGTTTCACTACCATACATTGCTGTACTCCAGAAGTATATCCTCAGAAATTTCTTCCTCAAATTAAGGCCGGTATTTGATATTAGTAGACTTCTCTTGGCCAGAAATGCCTTTTTTGCCATAGCGAGTCTGCTTTTGATGTTCTCCTTGCTCCGTCTGTCATTGGTTATTTTACTGCCTAGGTAGCAGAATTCCTTAACTTCATTGACTTCGTGACCATCAATCCTGATAAGTTTCTCGCTGTTCTCATTTCTACTATTTCTCATTACCTTCGTCTTTCTCCGATTTACTCTCAAACCATACTGTGTACTCATTAGGCTGTTCATTCCGTTCAGCAGATCATTTAATTCTTCTTCACTTTCACTCAGGATAGCAATGTCATCAGCGAATCGTATAATTGATATCCTTTCACCTTGTATTTTAATTCCACTCCTGAATCTTTCTTTTATTTCCATCATTGCTTCCTCGATGTACAGATTGAAGAGTAGGGGCGAAAGGCTACAGCCTTGTCTTACACCCTTCTTAATATGAGCACTTCGTTCTTGATCGTCCACTCTTATTATTCCCTCTTGGTTGTTGTACATATTGTATATGACCCGTCTCTCCCTATAGCTTACCCCTACTTTTTTCAGAATCTCGAACAGCTTGCACCATTTTATATTGTCGAATGCTTTTTCCAGGTCGACAAATCCTATGAAAGTGTCTTGATTTTTCTTTAGCTTTGCTTCCATTATTAGCCGTAACGTCAGAATTGCCTCTCTCGTCCCTTTGCTTTTCCTGAAGCCAAACTGATCGTTACCTAGCGCATTCTCAATTTTCTTTTCCATTCTTCTGTATATTATTCTTGTAAGCAGCTTCGATGCATGAGCTGTTAAGCTGATTGTGCGATAATTCTCGCACTTGTCAGCTCTTGCCGTCTTCGGAATTGTGTGGATGATGCTTTTCCGAAAGTCATATGGTATGTCGCCAGACTCATATATTCTACACACCAACGTGAATAGTCGTTTTGTTGCCACTTCCCCCAATGATTTTAGAAATTCTGATGGAATGTTATCTATCCTTTCTGCCCTATTTGACCGTAAGTCCTCCAAATCTCTTTTAAATTCCGATTCTAATACTGGATCCCCTATCTCTTCTAAATCGACTCCTGTTTCTTCTTCTATCACATCAGACAAATCTTCACCCTCATAGAGGCTTTCAATGTATTCTTTCCACCTCTCTGCTCTCTCCTTCGCATTTAACAGTGGAATTCCCGTTGCACTCTTAATGTTACCACCGTTGCTTTTAATGTCACCAAAGGTTGTTTTGACTTTCCTGTATGCTGAGTCTGTCCTTCCGACAATCATATCTTTTTCGATGTCTTCACATTATTCCTGCAGCCATTTCGTCTTAGCTCCCCTGCACTTCCTATTTATTTCATTCCTCAGCGACTTGTATCTCTGTATTCCTGATTTTCCCGGAACATGTTTGTACTTCCTCCTTTCATCAATCAACTGAAGTATTTCTTCTGTTACCCATGGTTCTTCGCACTTACCTTCTTTGTACCTATGTTTTCCTTCCCAACTTCTGTGATGGCCCTTTTTAGAGATGTCCATTCCTCTTTACTGCCTACTGCGCAATTCCTTATTGCTGTATCTACAGCGTTAGAGAACTTCAAACGTATCTCGTCATTCCTTAGTACTTCCGTATCCCACTTTTTTGCGTATTGATTCTTCCTGACTAATTTCTTGAACTTCAGCCTACTCTTCATCACTACTATATTGTGACCTGAGTCTATATCTGCTCCTGGGGACGCCTAACAATTCAGTATCTGATTTCGGAATCTCTGTCTGACCATGATGTAATGTAATTGAAATCTTCCCGTATCTCCCGGCCTTTTCCAAGTATACCTCCTCCTCTTGTGATTCTTGAACAGGGTATTCGCTATTACTAGCTGAAACATGTTACAGATCTCAATTAGTCTTTCTCCTCTTTCATTCCTAGTCCCAAGCCCATATTCTCCTGTAACCTTTTCTTCTACTCCTTCCCCTACAACTGCATTCCAGTCACCCATGACTATTAGATTTTCGTCCCCCTTTACATACTGCATTGCCCTTTCAATATCCTCATACACTTTCTCTATCTGTTCATCTTCAGCTTGTGACGTCGGCATGTATACCTGAACTATCGTTGTCGGTGTTGGTCTTCTGTCGATTCTGATTGGAACAACCCGGTCACCGAACTGTTCACAGTAACACACCCTCTGCCCTACCTTCCTATTCATAACGAATCCAACACCTGTTATACCATTTTCTGCTGCTGTTGATATTACCCGATACTCATCTGACCAGAAATCCTTGTCTTCCTTCCACTTCACTTCATTGACCCCTACTATATCTAGATTGAGCCTTTGCATTTCCCTTTTTAGATTTTCTAGTTTCCCTACCACGTTCAAGCTTCTGACATTCCACGCCCCGACTCGTGGAACGTTATCCGTTCGTTGATTATTCAGTCTTTTTCTCATGGTAACCTCCCCCTTGGCAGTCCCCTCCCGGAGATCCGAATGGGGGACTATTCCGGAATCTTTTGCCAATGGAGAGATCATCATGACACTTCTTCAATTACAGGCCACATGTCCAGTGGATACACGTTACGTGTCTTTAATGCAGTGGTTTCCATTGCCTTCTACATCCTCATGTCGTTGATCATTGCTGATTCTTCCGCCTTTAGGGGCAATTTCCTACGCCTAGGACAAGAGAGTGCCCTGAACCTCTATCCCCTCCTTCGTCCTCTTTGACAAGGCCGTTGGCAGAATGAGGCTAACTTCTTATGCCGGAAGTCTTCGGTCACCAATGCTGATTATTTATCAAAGTTTAGGCAGTGGCGGGGATCGAACCCGGGACGGAAGACATTTTGATCATGAATCAAAGACGCTACCCCTACCCCTCTGGTAGCAAACATTTATATGGAAGACTTTGAGGAGAGGGCTCTCGATTCGGCAATGTTGAAACCAACAGTCTTCTGGCGGTACGTGGACGATACCTTTGTAGTGCGGCCTCATGGTGATGAAGAGCTTTCACGGTTTTTACAACATCTGAATTCGGTCCACACAAACATTCAGTTTGCGATGAAGGTGAAAAGAATGGTTGCCTACCATTCTTGGACGTCATGGTTAAACGCAGGGTGTATGGGTCACTGGGGCATTCTGTCTATCGAAAACCCACGCATACGGATCTGTACCTGCAGGCGTCAGGCTGTCATCGCCCGTCACAAACTATGGGTGTCCTTCGAACGTTGGTGCATAGGGTACATGTCGTGTCTGATAAAGACAGCCTTGCAGACGAATTAGAGCATTTGAAATCGGTATTTCAACATCATGGATATTCTGCACATCAGGTCAGTACTGCTTTAAGGAGGAAAAAACGTGACCACCCACAAGATCAAGAGGATAAGGAGGTGTTTAAGCCCAGAGCATTTCTCCCATATGTCGCGAACATTTCATCGAAAGTAAGCAGAATTTTAAACAAACATCGTGTGAAAGTAATCTTCCGGCCACCTACAAAGATTCGTGCTCTTCTGGGCTCAGCCAAGGATGATCTGGGATTACGGAAGGCTGGAATTTATAAAATACCTTGCGAGTGTGGGAAAGCCTACATTGGTCAAACCACACGCACAGTACACGACCGCTGCGATGAACATGAGCGTCACACTCGCCTTTTACAGCCCAGTAAGTCGGCCATAGCCGAACATTGTATTTCCACAGGACATACTATGGATTATTCGGCCACGAAAATCTTGGCCCCATCGATATCCTTCTGGGATTCAGTTGTGAAGTAATCCGTGGAAATACGTTTAGCGGAAAATCTCATTAATCGTGATGGCGGATTTTTATTGAATAAGACCTGGGACCCGTTGATTTCTTTAATTTCAACCAATAGAAAACTTTTTATGGCTTCTGACATGTCGAGCGACAAGTAATTTTAATTTTAATATTGAAATTTTGCATTTTATTGTTTTGGACACGTCTACGTGCCTGTTTTACTTTTTTCACGCATTCGTTTGCGCTCCATAGATGCAGTAATATTGTAGAGGGCCTTGGAATCGACAGATGGCGCGCATGCTACGGTAACTTCCGCATGCGCTCCTGCGGCACTTTTACGTATAAATAGAGCGACTTGCACTAGCAATCTCCAGTGTCAAACACTCGCCTGAAGATGGCTGTAAGGCTGTCAACCGAAATATCGTGGAAAGAAGTCGATGAGATCCGGCTGCAATCCCGAAACCTTTGGAATATTTCCTGATGTCTTAACAGACGTCCTATCATCATGTTCCTTGTTCTTGTCAGTATCTTACATACATTCCTTTCCTCTCCGATTCTGCAGAGATACTCCTATACCTTATCTTGTCAGTGCACCTAATTTTCAATATTCTTCTGTAGAACCATAATTGAAATGATTTGATTTTCTTCTGTTCCGGTTTTCCCAAGTCCATGTTACACAATAATATAATGCTATGGTGAAAACGTACATTCTCAGAAACTTCTTCCTCAAATTAGTGCCTATATTTGACACTAGTAGATTTACCTTGGCCAGAACAATATACGTAAATGAAATCCACCACACCATTTTTAAACATCATGAATCACCTGTAACGCTAAATACGTTTGTAATAGAAAAAGTTTCTTAAATTTTACCCTTAAAATATAGGAAACTAATAGTGAAGAATCAAATGCTACGTCACCATTTTCTATTTGTGTCCCACTTACGTACCACAATGAATACAAATCTCAGAACATCCTAAAGCTAACGTTATTTCATGTATATTCTTTCACAGATAAAGCATTATGTTGCCGCTTATAGCATAATAGTCGTTCTGCATCTTCACATTTTCGTGGCGCAATGGCTGTTCAATAAAATTTCGGGCGTGCAGCCACTTAAATTTCACTTCTTCTTCTAATATGTCGGCTGTATATCGTCCATCCGTCTTCAGAGCAAGCCGAGATGACTGACGCTCCAGCACTTGCTCCGTCCTTTTAAACACGCGGACCGCACCACTGCGCATGCGGCCACAGATATTATGGGCGCCAGAGACGTTGATCGGCGTTAAAGAGGTATGACATCTGCATAAAATTAGATCTATGACTGCGCGGTCGATCCATACGGTGACATCGATTTGTCACTGCGAGCTGCACCATCACGAAGTTTTTGTAAGCTTATTACAGAAAGTGACGGATTCCATGATTTTTTCAAGCTTAAACCGCTATCTCTATTAATGAAATTCATTGGCAACGAAGTTCAGTTGCTTCTTTCACTACTGAGTCCCAGAAAGATGAAGATGAGGCTAAAATATCGACCATGCAGTATCCAGCGAAGGACTGTGCTTTGCCACCGCAGATTTATTAGGTCTTGAAGGCCGGGTGTAAGTGCCGCACTATGTGCATCTCTCGTGGACTGTACGTGTCGTCCGATGAATGAACGGCCACACTCACAGGGGATCTTGTAAACCCCAGGCTTCCGAAGCCCTACCTATTTTTGACGCTAGGCTTTCCCATGTATGACAGAAAAGCCACGTATGGCTGAAAAGTCCTCTTCTGCATTCATTATACCCACTTCATTTGTTGTGCCTTACGTATCTGCTGTGGAGAGTACCCGTTGGCTTCGAAAACTCTTCTCAATTGTAGAAGCTCGTCCTACAGACTGCTCTCATCAGCTATGACGTGTGCTCCATGTACCAGAGTTCTGAGTACACTCGTCGTCTGCGAAGGATGGTGGTAGCCATTTGCAGGTAAATATAAATCCGTATGGGTAGGTTTTCGGTATACTGCATGCCAAAAAGTGCCATCCTCTTGCGTCTTACCATAAGCCTCAGCTTCATCTTTGTGGGACTCAGTAACGAAAGAAGCAATTGAAATTCGGCTGGTGACGAATATAGTTAGTAGAGACAGCGGCTTCAGCTTGGACAAATCATAGAATCCGGCACTCTAACGAACTCGCAAAGACGTCGCAACGGTGTAGCTCGCAGTGATACATCGATATCACCCCGTGTATCGACCACACGACCATAGATCTAATTCCATGCATATGTCATACCTCTTCGCCGCCGATCAACATCTCCAGCGTCTTGCGTATCTGCTGCCGCATCCACAGTGGTGCGGTCGGCGGGTTTAAAAGGATGGAGCAAGTCCTGGAGCAACAGTCACTTCGGCTCAATCTGAAAGTGTCTGGGTGGAATACAGCCGAAATATTAGAAGAAGGGGAGGACTTTATGCAGAAGCACGCGTGAAATTTTATGGAGCAATAGTCATTCTCTTTGCTTCGTACATAAAACGTTAGACGAAAACTGCCAGCAAATCAACCCTGCCTTCAGACAATTTGTTTCTCAAAACACATGCAACTCGGAGCTGACAATACGGCTCCTAGAATCATGTAGGCGACGCTGAGCTCACTGAATGTCTGACAGTGCAGGAGATCACAATTTTATAGTGACGGCAGAAATACTGCCCAGAATATACAACCCTTCGCTAAATATAGCTGCTTTCAACTGCAGTAATAAAGTTTTTGAACTTCGCTTGTTTAGGAAATTTGAAGAGACTTGGAGTAATGTATTTTTTTTCTTTCTTCCACGTCGTGGTAGGGGCCAGACATAATTAATTGTTCGCATACTAAGCTGTGTGTTAACACTGAGCAGATCCACTTATCATAAAGCTGGAACATATCAAAAATTGTTTCCTTTTATGGAGAGCAGTATGGATCACCTTCATTAGCAAATTTTTCTGTTTTATTTTTAGTCTTAGCCCTAACGGAGAGCAAAACCTGTCTGGACATGTACTGCTACGAAGAATTCAACATCATCGAGGTAAAAAGTAAGGCTTTAATTAATACGTATGGATGTCCGATACCATCACGAAGAATGCAAATCCAGCCTCACTGTGTATCGATTAGGCAGCTGATAGATATACCGGTGTGTAACAATTTGTAGGTGTGTAAAATGGAATGATTACAGATGCTCAGTCGTTAGCATAGCAGAAGATAGACTTCTATTAATTGAAAGCGTCTACAAAGGTGACTGCTTTCAAACACTCGAGAGACACATGTTACAATACCTTCTAGTTTGCGGGACGCATATCAAATAGGACTAATTGTAAGAGGGTATTTTGAACGCATTCAAAAAATGAAAGATGGAAGAGTGTTAATCAAAACGAATCATTGGAGACGGAATACAAACTCGGATTATGGAAGAGTGAGGAGGAAAATCTCCCGTGACCTTTCAAATTAACCATCCCGGCATTAGCCTGAAACGATTCAGGGAAATCAGGGAAAATCTAAACAGGATGGCCGGATGGGGGTGTGAGCCGTCACCTTCCGAAATGCGATGCCAGTGTGCTACTAAAAACTTCGGCATCTCTGTCTATTATTCAAAGAAGAGCATCTCGAATGCTCACAGGTTTGTTTGAGCTGCGCAAAGGCTCCGCACAATTGCTGTAAGTGTTGAATTGGCAGACGCTTGAAGATAGACTCAAATCATTCCGTATTCAGTGATGAAGCTAGCGATATACTCCAGCATCCTACATATCGCTCCTGTACAAACCACGAACACAAATCACAGCGCCAGATGTGTATACGTAACCATTCTTCCCACGCGGCGTTGCAATTGGAAAGGGAGAAACCCCAGCATACGGGGTGCCGTTGGATATGCCATGTACTTCAAGTGATTCGCAGATATGTACTTAGGTGTAGATATAGGTAACGTAATGAAATCGTTAAGGTAAAGTGCGAATCTAGTTTCCTGTCCAGCGCACGATCCCAACTCGCGTTGCCTGAAACTAAGCACTCAACTAGCGGAAAATTGCGTTCCGTATTTCTGTTGCTGACGAGAGTTTTATTGGATTATATCTGTATACCGCTCCCTGTTGTAGAACGTTTCCGAAACGTGGGAAGCCTCTAAGAAGGTTGTGAATTCGAAAAACCTAAATGTAATCGTTTCATAAAACGCTGTAATTCCCTCCTTCACTTAGAGACAGCTTCAGATGGAAAACAATCGTTGTGAGAGCAGTGCATTCAGCGTTGGATGTTTTATTGTATTTGTTCTTTAAGGGAGCAGACACAGAGAAAATGTAACTGACTGAAACCAGTAAGCAATGGATGCGAAACTCATATGCAGTTAGATTACCTGTTAATGGTGCTTGACCTTACACAAGGTACCAGCCATACACATTCTGCAAGAACAGTGGCAGAATTATTTCCAAAGTATAAAAAATTGTGCTATAATTGCTCCACTGAATTTCAATATTTTAGATTGCTTAGAGCTCCTTGAGTAGTAAAAGGTACGTTTAAAATTGTACTTTTATTGCATTTACACTATACTGCACAGTCTTCAAGCCGATATTTAACAAGAGTTAATTATGTAGGTTCGAACATTAGGAGAACTGACGGCACACTAACTATGGTAGCCTCGGAAAAGAAATTACCACGTCCTGCTTTATACGTACACAATGGAATTTTGTAAAAAAGACTAACAATGAATGTAGATATAGATATAAAGCTGGAGGTCATCATTTGCATGACACGACATTTTCTAAATTTGGCTTTATACCGAAAATGTGTTTCAGTAAAGAGGTATCATACTAACTGGATAACACCCTTCATTTACCGTTTTTGTCACAGCTTTTCCGTACTCTAGTCTATGTGCCATCGGCTTCACCACCTCTAGAGACACCATATTCTTCGTCTTCTTTTCTGTATGTTAAGTGGCACTCGATTTCCTATATTGGCATCACTTTCCTCCTCGATGTTCAATTTCAAGTCCGATAATAACTTCTACAGTAAAAGATTACTACAGCGTTACAGAGAAGATGTAGAATTAAGTGATTACACTTTGGAAACAGAAAATTGTAAACAGCTAGGGAAACTGCATACACCACTTATATCTTTAGGTAAGTTGTGAACTCTTTGACCACCCTTCCCCCCTCCACCTCTTAGTGCCACCGTCAATCGTTTACACAGTTATTTTTTCTCCTTTACTCGATAATGCCTAACAGTATGTGTTCAATCTTGCTAATATTGTAATAACAGCGTTTTTTCCTTCTCACAGTTTGAACCCACTGCATATTCTAATTTTTCCTGCTTTTTATAAAAGGTTCTACTATTATCTTCCTCATTCGACAGCTCTTCATACGTTCCTTTTCCGTTCCTTTTCTCTCCAACTTTGTGACTTGAGTTAACATTAATTTTTGCTAGCAAAGTTATCTGCATTTTTAGTTCCAAGGAGCTTGAGGTTCCTCACATTATTTCTCCTGTTTGTGATTCTAAGGATGCTAAGCTTCGTTGCATGTTCGATTATAAGTGCGTGAACAATTCTTGAAGTACTGTTGAGATTTGTGTTCCTCTGTTAATCTTACTTTATGGGTCCGCACACACTTGTTTCGCAGCATTACGATCTCACTTATCTTCCTCTACGTTAATGACTCTTTGGTGTTACATGGTCTTATTATTCTCTCATTGTGACATTCATCCATATATTCTCGTTCTTCCATTATTCTTACTGATTCTTGTGTCTCTCTGACCCACAGGTTCCCGCTCTTTTCATTTTGACTTACTGTCTATATACTAATATACATTAACGAACAACCATTTAGACAGATAAGCAATGTATCTGCAAGACTGCAGAAGCAATGTCGCCACTTCTGATGTCAGGCCCTGGTATGTAAATTGGACTTCATTCAACACGTACCAAGTTCGGCTGAGAGACCGATGCTCCATCCAGTTAGATAGCGTAATCTGCTGTGGACTGCATTTCGAAATAACTGTCCAATGTTATGTACTGAATCGATCGAGCAATCGATTTGAATTCTCTTGAGTTAATTCTCATTGGTGCTCTGCATGATCCAGTAACACGTCTGACAGAGCATAGTCTGTACTCTGTTATCTGGCTTGCGCCCTTGGACAAAAGGCAGGCGTTGTCCCGTGCAGTTTTATTGCTGGCCTAAACTTTCACTCTAGGTGGACTGACGCCTCGCCCCCTGGAGCTACCACCACCCAACGTATTTTTCTTCAGTTCCCTCCACTCAACATTCATTCGTTCAGGATGGTTTGGTATTCCAATCACTGGCCCATTGACGTTTAATAATCTCCTACAATTGGGTAGTCCTGCTGCTATGGATACATGCTTTCACTCACTTTAGAAGTGACACACTGGAAGATCGAGTCCAAGTTTAAGAAATTAAGAGCTTTAGTTATGTAACTACATTAAAATTCCTGTGCTGAAAATAAGCACCCACCAGCATAGCCGTGCGCGTTAAAGCACCCTTCCCAGATGTCTGATGGATTAACAATGAGGGTGGTCTGCTGGCCAGCTTGGATGAGGTTTGTAAGCAGTTTCCCACATCCCAGTAAATGAATATCAGGGTGGTATACGAGTCGCACTGAAGTTACGCTAACTGCAAGCGTTTGGAAAAACGTTTGATCAGTTCAGCTTGAATAACTCTACATGTAGTTACTTGTGGTACCCATATCCATTCGCAGTGGGTAACGGGTAGGTGTCATTAATAGCCGGCCTCGGTGACCGAGCGGTTCTAGGCAGTTTAGTCCGGAACCGCGCGACTGCTACGATCGTAGGTTCGAATCCTGCCTCGGGCATGGATGTGTGTGATGTTCTTAGGTTAGTTAGGTTTATGTAGTTCTAAGCTTTATTGGACTTATGTCCTCAGGTGTTAAGTCCCACAGTGCTCAGAACCAATTGAACAATTCTTTGTCATTAATAACAATTATGACCCTGCGCCGAGCAGAGACTCAAGAGAAAGAACGAGTGAATAAGGACAGTTCTCAAACTGACTAAAAACTCCCATGGTGGTCAGTATTATTCAAAATTAACAGCATCACTAGCGGATGGCTTTTATAAGGGACCTGCAAAAAAGGAAGTAAACTGCTGGCCTTTTAAG
This sequence comes from Schistocerca americana, assembly GCF_021461395.2. NCBI lineage: Eukaryota > Metazoa > Arthropoda > Insecta > Orthoptera > Acrididae > Schistocerca > Schistocerca americana. The sequence goes on along the minus strand of NC_060119.1, from coordinate 154,656,072 downwards.
ATATCTGATTTATAATGTAACTGGAACTACAGGTTTTCGTCGTAAGTAAGTTAAACTTTATTTGTTATCCCCCAGGAAGTGATACATTCTGTATAGTCTCAGTGAGCTCTTGAGCATTTGGTGGTTAGTGACAGCTCCAAGATGTTGCAGGCGGTATCTTCTGTATGCCGGCACTGTCATCTGTAACGTCCCCTGGAATTCCTAACTTTCGTCTTGATCTCTGTACTGCAAATATATTTTTAGCAATATCTGGCCCAGATAAGTACTTGAATACTCTCAGAGAAGGGAGTAATGTTTGCAGCAAACAAAAATAATCTCAACTTCCTACATCTGTTTTATTGATGCCTTTATACATTTTAGTTCGCAGCTCGTGGTCTCGCAGTAGCGTTCTCGCCTCCCGAGCATGGCGTCCCGGGTTCGATTCCTGGGGAGTCAGGGATTTTCACGTGCCTCGAGATGACTCAGTGTTGTTGTGTCGTCTTCATCATCATCATCATTCATCTTCATTACGGTAGGAGGAAGGCAATGGCAAATCACCTCCACTAGAACCTTGCCTAGTACGGCAGTGCGGGTCTCCCGCATCGTTCCCCTACACTCTGTCAAGGAGTATGGGACTTCATCACCATACATTTCATCGTCCATACAGAAACAATCTGTTTTAAATGACGTGACAATATGAGCCCTGAAATGATTTTCACTAATGTCGTTGCAACATCGATCACGTATAACGTCGAAATCACTCAAAAGTGTTTTCTGTCAGGAAACAATCACTGTTCTCAGTTTTGCCAAACCACAAGAGTTTGCACATTATCAATTTACCGTTCGCTATTTATAATTTGCAGCTTACCTGTCTTTTAACAATTTTAAGAAAGTTTGTTGCTCACATTTGCAAGAGTAACTGCATTTGTGTCACTTAGTGCATTGGTATTTAGTAAAACTTACGAAGTTTGTGCTCGACACTACTTTGTGCACTAGAGAGGGAACTCATCTGACGCTCACCGCATCCTGTCCCAATTTCTCTAGACACTCATCACCGCCACAGTCCATGACACCTCATGGTGTGTCTCTGTAGGCTGCACCTTTCCACGGCCCTGGCTTGCATCTGCATCTTCTCTTCAACAGTTTATTTTCCGTAGTGTTCGGAAATATTAGCACACATTCATAGTAGCCCTAATTTAACAGTATTATTCCAAGTGAGTTTTGGTTTGATTCTTTTAAGTCATTGTTGCAATGCCTGTAAACTTTATTTTTAAATTCTGAATTGTGCAGATTTATGCTTCCGCCGGTCTATGGGATTCCACGAAATGTTCACCCACTTGGGCTTCGTAATATTAGTATCTGTTTCGATAGCTTAAATAAACTTAAATTCGATAATCTAACGATGCAGGTTCATAAAACCCATGTGTGTAAAAATATCTTAGATTGTCGCTGAGCAGCGACCACCTAATATTTCAAAGAATACCTTCCGCGCCACGGCGCGGAATACGAATTGTTCATAAATTGTATCGATAGAGATATTTTGTGTTTCTTATTTTTTGACAGCTGAAGAATTGTAATCCTCTTCTGTTAACACAGTCGTGATATTTTTTAAAGATGGCGGACGCAGTAACTAATTAGTTATTATAAAATATTACTATTTTGCAGTGCTATGTAAGAATTTATGTGTGCAGCTAAGATGAAATGTGAAAATGTTAAAGGACTTTATTTAAATAAACAGCCAGCAAGGTATAAAATTGAAATGTACGGAGCCAATTGTTAGAAATACTGACTAAGGTATTAAATTTGTTATTGTGCTCTCAAATGCTGTAGTGCCTGGTTATTAATTAAAGTATTTCTATACTATCCATCTCCTATTAATGGCGACAGAAATGACGGTAGTTTTATAGTTTTCATACAGCTACCAGGGACCGACTGCATGTCGGCAAACGTCATAGTTAAGGCAGAAGGCGCATTGCTATTGACCTTGTTTGTGATTTAAATCCAACTTCTTTTAATGTGACGCGTAGTATAGCAAAGAAAATTTCCAGCTCTGTCTGGTCCCTTACGTTTCTCCGTTCGTAGTTGTGTGTTTCATATCCGGTCGTGATGGAACAAGATCACGACACAAATAAATTAAGTGGCAATGTGAACTTTGTTCTTCATCCTGAGAACGCTACGCCTCCTGCAAACGATTTCAGGTGAAATATAGATAAACTATAACTTACAGTAATTAAGTTTTTTTAATAGTCTTTGCTCTTCCCCCCAAAAAGCGGTTCTAAACTCACAACAGATTTCTGAATCTTCACAAGAGAATAATAATTTGATCAAAATATAAATATCTTATTTTAAAAAGAAATACACCATACTTGGCTCCCGAACAGGGACTTGACTGAAATCAAGAAAATCAGTCCTGTTATGTTTGCTGCTAATATAAATGTATCTAACAATACATTAATTTTTCATGTGCACGCTACGCGCTTATAAAAGTGTTTACGAAAATTTCAAAGAGGATAAAGGAGCCGACGGCGGAAAACGGAGAAATTGTATACCCAGTTGCCGTCTTTCAAGACACTAAACGTAAGTTACGAAAAATATTTCATATGCAGTTGTGACTCTGCAGTGGTACAGTTGTCTTTCGAGCTACATTACCATTCTTCCTTTTATTTCCATCTGCACATTCAAAAAATCAGCTTAAAATAATTTTTTTAGTCAAAATTTAGTAGGATTTGCAACGTAGTGTCTAAATTCCATTGTTGAGTCTTGATATCAATGTGTAAATATAGCGTCGTGTTACATGTAAAATGCTAGCGCTATGTGCTAATTCAGTTGTTTAGTGTACCCGTCTTCCATCTTGTCTTCTCCGCTTCACTTCACAGTCGCTTGTTAGGTGAGTGCAACGCCCATACTTGACAGACAGCACGTGACCTGACGTCACAAGCAAAGGACAGGCCAAGCCCCTACCACGCCGTAGCGGAGAAGCGAGGCAACTGTCCCCCAATTGATGCAGCCGATCGCCGCCATTTGCAGGGATGAATCCTTAGTACTTTGGTTGTGATTTGAAGTATATGAGACGCAACAAGAGCAAATTGAAGCACAAATTAAACAAATGTTTGTTTAAAAAAGTACTGAGTATTCGAGTCTATTTTAAAAGTATACTTTAATGAATGAAGTTTCTAATTTCCGAAATACGTCTGCATAGAGACGCGAAATTTAAGAATGTAAGGCTCTGTCCTGACAAGGTGGAGAGACATTACATCGTGTTATTTGCATTTGATAATTACATGAAACTTTTAAAGTAGCAGACAGTACGATTATTATTTAATTCACGTAATTTTCCTGTCAGGTCCTCTTTGCTTTTTGCGGATTCCTGTGTGCATTTTGCACGCTTACTTTTGTTTAGCACAGTATTGTCTACACTCGAATTTCGGTATGATTAACTGTAAAAATCCATATCACTTAAATACCGTAGGAATTTCATTCGCACATTAGTTTTTAACACTGATAGCACCTCTGAAAGTGGTTAAGTTTGCAACATTTGATCAAATATTTGACCATTTACGAAGTATAATCACCACCTGACAACACATGTTAAGTATCTAAACGCAGTTATTCGACCTATCTCTGATTAATACTTAATATATATTTGATTGCCTTGGTAACCTGCAAAACGAACGTTCAAAATTATGCACACTGACAGGATTTCCACACTATTTAACCTAGGCCTATGATGCACAATTTCCAGGACACTATACCTATTCCAAATGAGTTGGAAATCCAAATACTGTCGGTATAGCGTCGTCGTTCAGTCGCATTTACATAATTTTTCATGTAGCAATTCTCTTCAAAATGAAGAGAGCACAGCAAATAATTTGCTGTCAATTGGAAGTTCTCTCTCCGGGTAGCAACTATCCATTTCCGATTTAGAAAATCATTTGTAAGGGGAAACCTAAACAAAAACAATCGCTCATGATGTATTATTTCTCCATGAAAATACTATATACAAGTAATAGAAAGTAACAAACAACCTGAAATGACTGACCTGTAAAATGTAACATTGTTTCCGTCTTCGTCTTTGCTTCCATTATAGTGTTACAATTAAAAGCAGCACACGAACGTACCATGTTTACGCACTGTTTCCCTGCAAATAGCGGCTTCTATCACGTTCAATGTGCGGACGCGACACTAGCGCCAATGCGCGGTCTAGTTTTTATTTAGTAAGTCTATGGGACAGACGACCCGCGTAGCAGAACGCGTGTAGCTGACATAATACTGTTGACCGACACCGCGACATGGCGGAAGGTAAACAGAAATTAATCCCAACAGCAGGTGATAGTGACGATATGAACAGCACTCAATATTCGTTGCGCTCACGTGCAATTAGCATGCGAGTGGAGGCGGAGGCTAACGCCGGTGTTATGATTGACACAGACCAAACAATTCAAAAGATTCCCACGGGTAGCAACCCAACTGTAGATGCGAATGCTATTCTCCTTCAAATTGAAAATTGGATGGCTAATAATGATAGGGAAAAGGAACAATTGCGGTTAGAAAAGGAGCGAAAAGCAAGAGAGAGAGATGAACGAGAGGAGGAAAACAAAAAAGAACTAATGCGAGCTTTTACCGATTTAAATAAACAATTTGAAGTGGTAAAAGCCGAAATAACTACCGACTTTGAAAACTGATACGAATACCCAATTGGGCGAGGTCAAGTCGGAAACAAGTAGGCAAGTCGAAGCAATAAAAACTGAGATCCGTAAACAGGTTGAGGCTGAGAACAAGCAGGAATCTAATAAATTTGATGGAACACTAGGAGTTGCCAGGGGTGAAATTAATGCCACGGTAGAAGCATACCATAACGTAACTGTAGCATTAAAGGGTAATTGTGGTACCATGTCAAAGATCAGCACCGTTAAACTGGTTGTCACTAATATGGGAAAGGAGAAAGATGATTTGACGAAACAAGTAGAATCACTTGACATAGAGGAGCAGGTAAAAATTACGGTAAAGGCTCACGCCGAAGCGTTATCCGACCACTACACAGAGTGGATAAAAACCAAAGGTCATCTGATAGAAAAGACAGAAGTGAAGGAAGTAGTAAGGGAAGTTACTTATGATCTTTTGGCGGAACCAGGAAAATCGGGAGACACCGTGTTATCTGAGCTAGGACAGAAAAGGCGAACTTTGGCACAAGACCTTCCTCAATGGAAGCAGTAGGTCACTGAAGAGGCGCAGACATTAAAGAACAAAGTGGAAAGTCCCCCACATTCGATGAGTAGCGAATGGAATCACTCCCCATACCGAAATGACAATAGGCAAATTCATTACAGAAATCCACTTGATCACACGTCACACCACAGTCCGACAGACACAGTGCATAACCACATTGAAGTGAACAGCCCACCAACACTCATAACACAAATGCAGGAAGAAAGTGTATTGAAACACAAAAGATTTCCAACCTTTCACCCACAAAAATGTGACATACAACAGATCGTATTTTTCCGAAACTTCTCTGGAGTATTTCCGAACAGTTGGACAGACAAGCAAAGAATACAGATTGTAGCGGGGTATATAACAGGAGATGCCGCCTTATGGGGAATAGAAATGACAGACAAGTGCAGGAGCAATAATGAATTCGAGCGGATGTTTCTGAACAAATTTTGGAGTGATGGTGTTCAGCAGCGCTTAAGAAAATAAGTGTTCAATGCCGAAATGTTCAATTCGAAACACGGCAGTCTCAGAAGATATTTCGAAAAATATTTTGCAAAAATTAAATTCTGGGACTCGCCAATTACAAACAAAGACGCGATCATGATTTTGAAAACTAAATTGACAATCTCTATAAGGGCGAAATTAGTTAATGATTCTGAGGATGATACCGAAGCATTTCTTTCCATATTGGACTCACTGGATTTGATTCGCGAAGACGCGGTAGCAAATGTTGGTAGCACTCCGAATGAAGTGAGCAGGCGAAACAGTGGAGGTTACGCGGTCAACAATGGCAATGAGGGAAGATCACGCGGTAGCGACGCTTACTACCAACCGTACGGTGGCTACAAAAATCAACAGGTGTCGTACGGAAATGGACAGTTTCGACCGAAGGATAATAATAAACTACGGTACGGTCGAATGGATAGTACACAACGGCCACAGTACGGAAACTCAACACACAATTATCCACAAAATCAGTACGGAAACAAACCATCACAGCAAGGAAATTATCAGAGCGGACCAGTCTTTAACAGGACGCGTGAGTGGAAATCACATAAATGGCATGGGACAAGTGGAGGACAACAACATTTTGTTAATATTGACAACACAATACAATGCATGGCCCAGAATACATTTCGACCTCCGACAAATATAAATTTTTCCGGTCACTCAAATGATTATGCAGTAAATCCGAAGCTGAAACGGCAAAGGACTACACAAATCTATTATGCGCAAAGTGGATCGTACACGGGACAAGAAACTTGTCCACCACCCTTCGTGCCACAGTCACAACAACAACACGAAACGGAGGAGACGTTAAGGGAGATATCCTATAGGGAGAACCATCACAATCAGGAAAACTAGAAACAGCATTTGTTTAGCCTCCACAAGAAGCTGACACCAAAATCAGGAAGTCGTTGATTTCACTGACAACGTATGCAAACCTCCGTAAGAAAGCATTTGACGAAAATGTACATAGGGTTATTGAATATAGAGAAGGTGAGATAATCTTACTAAGGACTCATTTTAAACCGTCGAAGCTACGAAAGAAAAATCGTAAGTGGCAGCGCGTTTATGAAGGCCCATACGTTATTGTCAGGAAGCCGCACACAGGAAGTTACTTGCTAGCCGACCCCGTGACTGGAAGGATTAAAGATCTGTTCCATCACAGTGACTTAAGAAAATTTCACAATGGTAACACAAGAAATTTACAAGTATTAGTAGTACGAGGCAATTACAAAGCATCATCAGAGAACAAGGTAAGTCGTCGACGTCGAATGATAACTCAAGAAAAATGACAAGCCATCAGTTAATAAGTCTGGTGGTCATCAAACAGTGCTGACTGTATGAGGGAAGTTTGTACCGACATGTTAACTGAATAAACGTAAAAGAAATTGCCAAAGAGAGGACTAAGTACTAGTTTTTAAGTTAGTATATAAGTATATGATGCATGCTCGTGTGGTGATCAGCCCCGATATGCATAAATCAAAGAGGAAGGAGTGATGAGTGCCCTTCTCTCAGGTCTTATAATGAAGGTTTATTTTATTTTATTTTATTTTATTTATTTATTTATTTATTTATTTATTGAGAAACTAAAGTCTCTCGGAGGTCAAGTTGTAGTTCTGTGTAAAATAAAGTGTCATAACTTTTCGTGACTAGAATAACAGAGTACATCGTAACGAGAGCGACACATTACCCAAAAAAAGGAGTAAATTATAATATGCAAAAGAACGTCTGAAAGATCCGATGCTTAGAAGAAGTAATGTATGTGAAAAACTTCATTAGGAACAGAGTTTTAAAGTCTATGGCAGATAAGTTATGTTGACGAAAATTCGAAGGTGTAGCAAGTAAAAGAAGGGGTAGAGATAACACTATATAAGTTCCATGGAAATGTTATACTTAAGAAATGCCAGCCGCAAGACTAAATGTAGGGATTAGTAACAGGAGTCCGCAATGCTTTAAAGAAGGATTCCGCAAAATAAATAAATAAAATAAAATAAAATGAATGGATTACAGCTTCATGTAGAAGACTACAGAGTCAAGTAATCAAGTAAATAATTAGTCAAACAAGCACGTACATAGAGGCATGTAAATGAATTAATTATATTTTCTAAGTGTATGACACGCAAAAAGCAACTGCGGCAGCATAAGCGCTCGCACACAAATGTTTCTTGTTTAGTATGATAATTTTCATAATGTCCAGATTATTTAAATGCTGAATTTGGTGCTCCTTTATAAAATCTTATCCAAAATACCGACCCTTGATAATCCTTCAAACATCCTAATCCAAGGATCAGCTCGTAGAGGTTTACTTCTATTGTCTGGGAGAAGCAACTCATATGAAAAGCGTGTAGGTTCGCGACGAGATCAGTTAACTTTTGCTTACTGAAGCCAATTAGAGTCAAGCCACTGGTCTGGCATGCAACTAAGTTTGTCGTCATTCTAACACGCGATTAGTCCGTCATCGCCGGTATATTTTTAAGCGAATAGTATTAAGCATGGAAAAGGAGGCAGTATCTCTGTTTGGAGGCCGTCCTCAATTTAAATAACGCCGTAAACAAAAGTTAATGGACAGATAAATAAAAATAGTAAATAAAAGGAGGCGTGTTCTCAAAGAGGAAGTCGATTACTCTGTCTTTGAGACAAAAAATTTCATAAGAATCTGACGGTAAAGAATAAATGAAACTGGTAGCTGAGTTTATAAGAGGAGACTGAAAAATAGTCTTAAGTGAAAGACGTAAATTTTAACTGGTAGACGAGAGAGAGCCATAATGAAAATGATCGACAGCAGTTCTGTACCGGGTATATAAACAAACTATGTAAATACTATTAGTCAAGGTATCTTGTTATCCTTCTGTGAAAGTGTTATTTTGGCAAAGAGAAAGTGAGATGAAGGACGACGTTTAGTTCACGAACGCTTGACAAAGTGAGAGTGAAAATTTGTGCGTCGAAAAGCGAGTCAGTGTCACGACTCTTTAAACCACAACCTGTGTGCATCAGTTTTATTTTTAACGTGTGCATCGGTCAGTGAACAAGTATCGTTCGCCATACAGCCCTCGCAAGCCAGCAAAATAACTTCTTTTCACTTACCTGTGAGTCCTTTACGGACAGTTGACGAGTGGTACGACGAGATAACTACGTGCGGCTTCCTTGGTGAAGAAACAGCAGTAATCCTCAAACAAATTGCTTTAAACGCAGCACGCTGTCGGCGGACAACACAACACACATCCAATCTACGATTGCGTGCACGATACGGGCCGCTGTTGGTCTATCAACATCGCCGCGCAGCGGCGTATGACGAAATATTGGATATTTGAAACGTTAATGGCCGGGTCCGCGTGGCTAGCTCCGACAATAATTGAGACTGCAAACTACTTTGAAGGACATTGTTCTGTATGTACATACTGAAAGAAAACGATTTGTATTAAGCAAATAATAATGTGGTCACGACTAAAATAAATTTCGGTCACGGTCAGAACGAGGTTGATATTTGAATTAACCGCTGTCATAAACAATTGCCGAAATCAGTGCGAAATGAGAGAGAGCAAGAAATGATCCTTACCCAATTTGAACCCATTGTAATTAAACCGATAATTTTAAGTAATACTAATGCAGAGTATTCTCTATTTATGTTCCACATTCGATGAGTTGACGGAGAATGGCAAATTCCATTCAGTGAAGTGGTAGAGAAGGGACTCCCATCGTGAGAGATTCTTGACAAACAATTAGACGGCATAGTGTGATCCACGAACCAATGTAAAAATGTGTGTAAAATAAGAAAGAATATTACGATTAAATAAACACGAGCCTGTCGAACTTGTAGAGACATCGAAATTTTGCAAACCGTGTGAAAGAATGATGAAAATGTCATCTCAATTTCATAGTTTGTAGCATTTTAAGACTATGTGGGTACTTCTATGTGTATGTATTTTTTTCTGCGACAATGCCTGTCATCTCCACTTAATGTACATAGCTCTTTATTGTGAATAGTTATATTTATCATGATGTTGTAGATGTTAAGAAACCCTGTGGCTAAAATACAGATGCAGATAAACAGCACAAGGACAATTTTTACTGATGATCTTAACAATGAATGTTTTCTCTAGTATCGTAACTTAATGAAACGTCAAGTATATAGTACTATATGGCTACTCAATTTCAGCAATAGACATGTATTAAAATCCACCAATATTACGAGTGACATGAGGACGGTTCAAACGCGGAATACGAATTGTTCATAAATTGTGTCGGTAGAGATATTTTGTGTTTCTTATTTTTTGATAGCTGAAGAACTGTAATCCTCTTCTGTTAACACAGTCGTTATATTTTTTAAAGACGGCGGAGACGTATATGGCGTGGTCTGCAATCACTAATAGTTATTATAAAATATTACTATTGTGCAGTGCCATCTAAGAATTGATGTGTGCAGCTAAGATGGAATGTCGAAAATGTTAAAGGACTTTATTTAAAGAAACAGCCAGCAAGGTATAAAATTGAAATCTACGGACCTATTGTTAGAAATACTGACTAAGGTAATTAAATTGGTTATTGTGCTCTCAAATGCTGTAGTGCCTGCTTATTACTTAAGGTATTTCTATACTATCCATCTACTATTATTGGCAACAGAAATCACGGTGGTTTTATAGTTTTCATACAGCTACCACGGACCGGCTGCATGTCGGCAAACTTCATAGTTAAGGCAGAAGGCGCAATGCTATTGACCTTGTTTGTGATTTAAATACAACTTCTTTTTATGTGTGGAGTAGTATAGCAAAGAAAATTTCCAGCTGTGTCTGGTCCCTTAGGTTTCTCTGTTCGTAGTTGCTATGTATCATAACCAGTCTTGATCGAACATGATCATGGCACAAATAAATTAAGTGGCAATGCGAACCTTGTTCTTGATCTTGAGAACGCTATGCCTTCTGCAAACGATTTCAGGTGAAATATAGATAAACTATAACTTACAGTACTTAAGTTTTTTGAATAGTTGTTGCTCATCCCCCCAAGAAGTGGTGCAAAACATACAACAGATTTCTGAACCTTCACAAAAGAATAATAATTTGATCAATATGCATTTAAATTTTTTAAAAAAATCCCATAGCTTCCCACTGTATCCACCAGAGAAATTGACCAGTGGAAACCATATTTCACAACCACTCATCATTCCCATAAAATTCAAAAAATTTTCATCACCTCATAAAAAAACATTTTCATGATGTCACGAAATGCCCTACTGCCTCACCAGACTGCAAAGGTTAAGCGTGCTGTTGGGTATTTCAAGGAATGAGGCAGTTAGTTCAAACAAAAAGACTAGTTTCAATGAAAATAGGTACTTAGTATTCGTAGAAACTGAACTAACGTCATTCTTTGACACAGAGTTAAGTGTAGGACTTTTATTGATTTCCATAAAACACATTGCATCATCAAGTACACCAGCTCTACCACCTGATATGCGAACGATTGCCTTGTTTGAAACTATTAATATAATTCTAAGTTCTACAATTAATTTTATGTTGAAATAGCCATTCTGTACAATTACATAATCCTAAAAAGTAAAAAGCTTACATAACTTCCGTATCTTCAAGGATAAAACACTAAGAATAGAAGAGGTGGAGTTAGAAATTCTTGTGTAATAGGTAGCTCTAAATTTATTACACATATTTCAAATATATATAGAAAGACTGCATTTGAATGTGTTACACAAACAAATGAAATGGAACTCTTGCAAATACATTATTCATTCAATTTAAAGTTATGACTTACTACTGGTAGAATGAACTGAAATGAGGTCAGTATAATACATACAATTGATGAAAAATATTACTATTAACATAATTGGGGCTATTTGTAAAAAAATATATTACCTATATTTAACATAGAAAGGTAACAGGTAACGATATTAATGATTTCTTTTCAGTTTTCCCAGAACAGAATTTATTATTAAAAATAATAGAAAAAAATATTCTTTAGTACTTTCAAATAATATATATAATAAAATTAATAAGTATTACTAATTTTCTTTAGTACATCTGACTACATTAACAAAAAAATTATCCTTAAAGTGAAAAATATTCAAGATCACTGATAATCGTAAATGGATAAGTTACTTTCCAAAATATCATAGAACCTCATCCAATAAGAAGACGTCGGTTTTGTAGTACATTAACATATGCAGGATAATAGATATGTAAACTTTATTTTTCTGAGTCATCGGTCTTCAGACTCATTAGGTGTGACCCACTAGTTTCTAATCCTGTACCAATATCTTCATCTCTAAGGATTGTTTACATCTGATGGCCTCCTTACATTGTTCTATATGTAGCAATCTAAGGATTCGCTTAAACTTGTGCCTCTCTACAGCTCTTTCCATTACCACAGAAGCTATTTCCAGATGTCTTGAAATTTAAATTACCACTATTTCCCTTCCTCAATGTTAAGCAAATAATTTTTTACCTTATAGGTCCACTTAAATCTGACAATGCTTCTGCGAAACCACGTATCATATGCTTTTATCTCTTTTCTTCACACAGTTCATAAGTCACTTTCATATACCAATATAATCCAGACATACCTTTTCAAATGTCAAGACACCTTAAACTGCCGCTAAATCTAATAACAACATCATGTATTTCATATAGCAATTTTAATTTCCTGAAAAAAGGCATGTGAAAGAGTTATCTGAGCAAATATTACAGAAGTGTAAAGAGTTATGTAAATGTTTTACTATTATTTGGATAATTTATGTATCTGAAGTTACATATTTTGTTTATTCACTTCTAATACAAAGACGTTAAATGATTAAAGTGTACAAATCACATACAACAATATATTTTAGTATTACAAAGGAGCTGTGTTCATTATAAAGAATGACATTATTCTCTCTGATCATGTGGTTCTTATAAGATAAATATAGTTATGATTGATGCTGTTTATAAGTATTGCATAAACTTTTCTTTTTCTATATATCTTTGAGAGTAGATTAAACCTCAGGTTAACAATTCACCAGAATATATTTTTCATGGAAAAATTTATTATTGAGTACAGTTTTTTAAAATAATTTGTATGTGTTTCTACTTTCCCATCTAATAAGACAGTTAAAAGTAATGATGACAGATATTACTGTGTCAAAATTGTTGATCCTCCAGTGAGCTGATCATTAGTGTTCCCAATTCTTACTGCTCTTTCCACGAAATATAATAAGTGTATTATACCTGAGAAAAATTTTATAACAAAATCATTTGTTAAAATATTTGGCTATTTACTAATAAATTTTTACTGGCCTTCATTTGCAGAAAACCTCTAACATGTTAGAAGTAAAAATATTAACTTCAACAAGTTACAGTAATATGTTAGCTCATATGCGTTTTAAACAAATATCATAAAGGAATGTAAATATTGTTCTGTAGGAAGTCCTGAATTTCTTATTAACTTCCTTTTGGGAAAAAAAGCACACAATTACTGTCTCACATTTGTTTACTATTCTTGTACAAGTTTTCATGGTGATTTTTGCTTCAATGCTCCATTATTTGGAGAAGGGGGATACTAATTTCCTTCCAGCAATGCTGACTAGAATTTCCTTGATCTGCATAAGTGATATTAGTTAAATGAGGAGATAACTGTTGAGAAAGGGTGATGTCATTTTCTTTCCACATCCTCAAGGATTCAAGCTAGTGCCACACCTCTAAAGTCTGTCAAGGTACTGAATTTTAATCTCACTATTAATTTGTTATGTATTTTGAGCCCATACAAAATAGGCATTCTTCCTCATGTTATGTACTACATGACACTTAAATTTCCACTTCCAGCTGGTGTAAATTTTTTGGAGATAAGAAGAGTGCAAAACTAAGTGCGATAAACATTTCTTAACTTAACAATGAAGTATTCTGTAAATTCATACTAACAAGAAACATTATAAAATTTAAGATTGACAAACTTGATACAGAGCAGCATTCGAAGGAAAAAATAAAAATTCTGAGGAATTTATCAAACCCACATAGTGACTGAGAAAAGACTTGCAGTTTTATGTAGGCAGCTAGGTAGATAAGTGTGGTGGAAGCTTTGAAGTAAATATTGGTTAGGACTATTATTGAGCATAAATGTCAGTTATTGCAAAGTCTATCAAATATTTATTGAGCATATTTATTGAAACAATGCAAATAATTAAAGCCATATACTGGCAAACACTAAGAATTAAATACTATTACTATAATTCATTGCACTATTCTCACATCTGTGCTGAATTTAAAGTACATATGTCACTATGTTAGTGATTTCTAATGACAACACACCAACATATCCCATTCATTAGGTGGCATAATAAATTCTGTTGACCTAGTGTTTCCATACAATAAAGAGACTGACAGAAATAAATGTGATGGTGAGAAACAGTTGTTTGCTACATGCTGCACAATCAGTGAATGTCATTATACAATCAGAAATTACATAAATTTGATGTACTTCCTGCTTACACAAACATATATGTGAATGTAGTAAAAATTAGGTAATAATATAGAATATTGTACATAATAAATATTCTGTCTGTGAATTTGTGTGAATATTATGTAATACTGTACCATGACACTGGATATCCAATATTACCGTACCACTCTGACAATGACACAACATTGCTACAAATCTCCTCATCAAATTAAAAATTGAGGAGATATTATGTTTACATACTGGTCAGCCACTTGTTTCATGTAGATAATTATGAACAAAATTTCTCACAAACTGATTACCGTGTCAATGTGTCTAGTATTTCACATGTACATAAAGCATCATCACAAAAATATTGAAGTACACAGTGTTGTAGAAACATTTGGCAGAGTGCAAGGGTAAAACAAATACTTTCATTGGTGAAATTTTTGGAGATTTAGAATTAGTATGTGAGTTCTATATCCACTTTTATATCCACCCATATATGCTACTTCTGCCAGTGGTAATTATTCTGTCCCAATAGGTCATGTTTTTTTCTTTCTGGCAGCCTGAGGCCTACACTGCTTTCGCATCCACCGTTTCAGAAACAGTGATAGCGATGGTGCTCCAAAATTTATGAAGAAAACACATAAGTCTTGGGAGACTGTTCGTGGGTAGATGCAGACGATCAACTGATAATCTAGTCTGCACATCATTGACAGTTACTGTATACTTAATGGGGATGCTGGCAAACGAAATATCAGATGACGCAGCCAAGGAGGCGTGTAGTGATAGATGGTTCATTGAATCACCATCCTAAATGCTATCATATTGCTGTTAAGGTACAGAGTCGTGTCTGGATAGGAAGAAAGTGGCTAGAAGTGACAGTCAGTATGCTCAGTAAGGTCGCAATTTGGCAATGTAAATCCACATTCCAGCCTCAGAGACGAGGTAAAGCCTTGAGTCATCTTCATAAAGGACACATTTCTTTGATGAATGGCTTCGTGTTCCATCCAGAAGACCCTCGAAAGTACGGTGCTTGCACTGAACACGTCGCAGTGCGACACATTTCGCTTAACTGCATTCCATATTCAAAAAAGAGCGCAGTGACTAAAGTAACGGCAGATCTGCCTTCGGGTTTGGTTGACAATGAGACTATTATTGTACGAGTTGTAAGACTCTGTGAAAGCTTCAATTTCCTCTAAAAAAAAAAAATGTGAGGCCTATATAATGTATTATCAGGATCACTGTTTCCTTCACCCTTATTTGGAAGTGATCAGTTACTTTAGCTTTAGGTTTGTGTTATCCGCATTCGAATGGACAGTTTTAAAATACTAAAAACTCCGTGACAGTGTGATTGTGTGGGAGAACGAGGGTGAGTGTGGGAGAGAGCAAGTACAATTTTTTCTTACGATTGTATATTACCTCCTTAATGTTTTAGACGTATTAACCACATTCATTTAAAATTATCGTAGTAAGGATGCAGATAACCTAGTTTCGATCGACCAACAGGCCCCCCAAACATACACACATACACAAATGGTGCCGAAGAAACACTATGATTACTTCTTAACGGAAGTCCAACGTTATGCAGCATGTGTAATGTTCAGTTTTGCGATAGATTAACCATGAAATTATAACGAAATTTCATTTTTACATATGAAATTGAGAGAGTATTATGACATAACTGACAGAAACACTAGAAAGAGTGACAAATAGCCGCAGATCGACATTAAAGAAACCGGCAGCAGAGAACTGTAATTCCTTCGCGGACAACCGAAGGGCACGTAGTGTTGTATCGTGTCGCGCGAGTGACTGACACCTGTCCAGTAACACGCCGACAGCGGTTGCTCGCTCTGCTGCAGATGAATACAACCAGCACATTACCAGTTGGTTGCTACACATAACGAGCAGCACCGAACATCCCACGAATATGGTTCTCGTGAAATCGGGCCATTTGTGTACCAACAGCACAACCGAGTAGGCTAGTGACACCATTTGTATCAAGTTGCTGAGGACTTGTAATGACAGGGCGAACCCAAAGTGTTGACCGCAGAGGCGGGCGACGCGGTGCAGAGCCAGCCTGGCGCGCTGCAGCCGCAGCAGCTCACCCTCCGCCACCCACCACTGTTCTCCGGAGGTCGCCGCCTCCTCCAGCTCCGCCTCCCTGCGCAGCGGTGGCCGCACACTCCTCAGCAGCTGCCAGCGAATGGCACCCATCCGGTGTCGCACCACAGCCACTATCCCGAGAAACTGCATGTACCAAAGCCAAGAGTAGGTTCCAAAGTAATAAGCGGGTTTATAGTGCCAATCACCACCAACAGCGTCCGTTGCACTGATCACAATAAGACCTACAACGAGCGCAAGAAATCCTACAAAGATAGAAAGTGAGACCCGCCGAGTCTGCACGAATGCTTGTCTCCTGTAGCTGCGCTGCTGCTGCGAAAGTAACCCGTCCACTGTATCCACGAGACTGATAATTTCACTTATAAGCTTGCAACGGGTCATTAGACATGAGCTTAACTGAGCAGCTGATTGCATCCACGTCAAAAGAAAGCCCAAAACTACAGGCAGTTTCTGAGTATGGTTACTGAATGGCAGTGTCTGAGTCCAGATGTGGCTGTAGCTACAGTATAAGCCAATTACCACGATACACACCAACCACACTACGGTTGTGGCAGTGCTGGTATATTTCCTGCACCGCACTTTACAACTGATGGTTTCCAGATTCTTGTGTTCGCTACTCGTCACGAGGAGACCACATAATCGACTCACCACGTTCAGAGGTTTGATGGCGTTGTTGAAAGTATACTCACTCATCTTAAGCTGTGTGTACTACACGAAAATCAGTAAGAGTTTCAACTTGAATATACAGTAAGAGAATCACTTTAAAACACCTTTTTTCCGGCCATGGACATTGTGTTTTAGTTATACCTTAATATTCTTGACTGAGTACATCATAAACTAAAAGATTAACGTCATGTCTTACGTTTATTTGTTACTGCCGTTGGTTGTCGATTACTCCAGCAGTAACCCGCGCTACGACTGAAGTTCGGCGTGCGAAGCTCATTAAATTACTTCGGTATTCCATTTCTTAATCGAAGAATTATCTAGCGCTCTGCGTCCAATTACCTCGCCACTCTGTCGATGTTAGCAACTACTTCTAATAAATGTTGTCTGCTCTAATTAAGATTGTGTTACCTCTTTTTACGATATTAATTGCTCTTATTATCTGTGATCCAACACAGGGATGGAATTGTGACTACTACTTTCATTAAGCAGCGACATTTTATTACAAAATCTTTCGAGGTGGCACAGTCGTTAGCACATTGTATTCATATTCTGAAGGTTCAGATCTGCGTACGCCAATCCAGATTTTGGTTTCTCTTGGTTTTCCCTGATCAGTCCAGGCAAATTGTGGTATGGCTCCTTTGAAAACATTACTCCGATTTTCTTTCCCATCCTTTCACAATCGGAGCTTTTGCTCCGTCTGTAGTAACTTCACTGTCGATGGAACGTTAAAATTCTAATCTTACTTTCTTTTTTCCTTGCTTACTTCCTTCCTTGTGTCTCTGAAAACCATACTTGCAACTATACTAAGCAATTTATGTGTTATTATAGCAGCAGAGATCGATACAAACAAATTTATTTCTCAACATTTGTACGTGAAATTGACACCAGTAACGCAAAGCTATGGAGCAATCGAGAACAAAAGACTGATTCATAAGACAGAAAAGGAGGCCATAAATAATTTATGACCAGTTTGATTCATTGAAAAAGTACAGTAAACTGATGTAGAATCGTACTGAAGTCAAGAAACCCATGTTTAAATGTTTGTCTCAGCTTTCAAATTGTTTCGTTCTCTCCTCTCTCTTTGTGTGTGTGTCTCTCTCTTCATCTCTCGCGAGAATGATACAGCTAATAGACAGACCGAGGAGTTGATGGACCCTTTGCCATTTTATTCATGCATGTGTCAGTCAATTAGATTCTTGTACCATAGGAATCAGGTATCCTCTTTCTACATCACAACTACACACATGTATTAAAGCACTCCGTCTTCAGGCCACGAGGGGCCTACCGAGTCCATCCGACTGCCGTGTCATCCTCAGAGGAGGATGCGGATAGGAGGGGCGTGGGGTCAGCTCACCGCTCTCCCGGTCGTTATGATAGTATTCTTGACTGAAGATAGTATTCTTGACCGAAGCCGCTACTATTCGGTCGAGCAGCTCCGCAATTGGCATCACGAGGCTGAGTGTACCCCGAAAAATGGCAACAACGCATGGCGGCCTGGATGGTCACCCATGCAAGTGCCGACCTCGCCCGACAGCGCTTAGCTTCGGTGATCTCACGGGAATCGGTGTATCCACTACGGCAAGGCCGTTGCCTACACACATGTATTAACAGAGTTCTTTTTTTTTTTTTTTTTTACTTCAGTATTAGTCACATTAGCCTGCTGCCGAAGTACGCAATTGCAAATTCTGCTGAATAAGATCAATGAAGACAAAAACAAAACTTAACATTTCAAGATTTCAACTGGTAGGAGCCCTACAAGAGATTCTTAACAAATGGTTCAAATGGCTCTGAGCACTATGGGACTTAACTTCTGATGTCATCAGTCCCCTAGGACATCACACACATCGATGCCCAAGTCAAGATTCGAACCTGCGACCGTAGGGGTCGCGCGGTTCCAGACTGTAGAGCCTAGAACCGCTCGGCCACACCGGCCGGCGACTCTTAACACTTGTTAATGTTTTGGATTCGAATTTCAGTTGCTAGATGCATGTTTTTGTAAAACATGGCTGAAAACTGCGAGCAACACTACTACATTTGGGCCGCGTGCGACCTTCGGGCTGCAGTTTGACGACTACTGCTTTAGCTCCTCACTCACGCACCAGTGACCGTCCTATTACACAGGAACACATACAGTGTCTGCTGGCCTACAGGCTCCAATGGCCCCACGTCCATTGTATTGGTACTCGAAAGACTCTGTTCTGTGAAGTTGGGGGTAACCATCGGCTCTTGGTGGGCCGTAGTTAACCCTTTTCGCAATTGCAAGCGACGCTGTATCTCGTGTTATTTCACGGACTTGAAAATTCAATAAGTATATTTATTCTTAATCTACATCCACATCTACATGGTTACTCCGCAATTCACACTTAAGTGCTGGAAAGGGTTCATCGAACCATTTTCATGCTACTTCTCTACCATTCGATTCTCTAATGGCGCGTGGGAAAAAGGAACACCTAAGTCTGTCCGTTCGAGCTCTGATTTCTCTTATTTTACTACGATGATCATGTCTCTCTACGTAAGCGGATGTCAACAAAATATTTTCGCATTCGGAAGGCAAAGTTGGTGATTGAAATTTCGTAAATAGATCTCACAGCAAAGAAAACTGCCTTTGTTTCAGTGACTGCCAACCCAACTCGCGTATCATATCAGTGACACTCTCACCCCTGTTGTGCAATAACACAAAACTAGCTGCCCTTCTTTGCACTTTTCCGATGTCCTCCGTCAATCCTACCTGGTAAGGATCCCACACCGCGCAGCAGTATTCCAGCAGAGGACAGACAAGTGGGTTTGTCGCACCTTCTTTCTGCCAACAAAGCGCAGTCTTTGTTTCTCGTTCCGCACAATATTACCAATGTGGTCCTTCCAATTTAAGCTGCTCGTAATTGTAATTCCTATTTATTAAGTCGAATGGACAGCCCTTCGATTTGTGCGATTTATCGTATACCCAAAATTTTTCGGATTTACCCATGTGAATGACCTCGCACTTTTCTTTGTTTGGTGCCAATTGTCACTTTTCGCACCAAACAGATGGTTCAAATGGCTCTGAACACATCAGTCCCCTAGAACTAAGAACTACTTAAACCAAACTAACCTAAGGACATCACACACGATCATGGCCAAGGCAGGATTCGAACCTGCGACCGTAGCGGTCGCGTGGTTACAGACTGTAGCGCCTAGAACCGTTCGGCCACTCTGGCCGGCGCACCATACAGAAATTCTCTCTAGATCGTTTTGTAATCGGAACTGATCGTCTGATGATTTTACTTGACGGTAGATTACAATGTAATCTGCAAACAATCTAAGGGGGCTGCTGAGATTATCACCTTGGTCATTTATGTTAATGAGGAACAGCAGAGGGCCTATGACACTACCTTGCGGAACGCCAGATATCACTTTTATTCTACTCGATGATTTACAGTCTTTCACTACGAACTGTAACCTGTCTGAGAGGAAATCACGAATCCAGTCACACAACTGAGACGATACTCCACATGCACACAATTTGAGTAATAGTAGCTTGTGAGGAACAGTATCAAAAGCCTTCCGTGAAACTTAGCCAGTCTTGGGGATTTTGCGTTCTTCTGAATTTGGCATGCTTTTTTCGTTGCTTATGTAAATGTGTTCTGACGTGTTTTGTGTACCATGGTGGATCAGTCCCGTCTCTTATTAACTTATGTGGTATGAATCTATCTATGTTGTCGATACCATATCTTTGAATTTGAGCCATATCTAGTCTACCCTTACGTAATTAGCTTGGAAGGAATGGAGACTATCTCTTAGGAAGGCATCAAGAGAATTTTTATCTTCTGTTTTAAATAGATATATTTTGCGTTTATTTTTAGTGGTTTTAGTTGATATGGTTTTGAGCCTCGCTACAGTGACCTTGTGTTCCCTAATCCCTGTGACCGTCATGACACTCTCTATTAGATCAGGATTATTTGTGGCTAAGAGGTCAAGTGTGCTTTCGCAACCATTTACAATTAGTGTGAGCTCATGAACTAATTGTTCAAACTAATTCTCAGCGAAAGCATGTAGTACAATTTCGGAAGATGTTTTCTGTCTACCACCGGCTTTGATCATGTATTTCCGCCAACATATCGAGGGTAGACTGAAGTCTACACCAGTTGTAACTGTATGAGTGGGGTATGTATTTGTAATGAGATTCAAGTTTTCTTTTAACCGTTCAGCTACTATATCATCTGAGTCAGGTGGTCGGTAGAAGAAGGCAATTATTATTTGGGATGGCTGTTGAGTATAACCTCTACCAATAGTAATTCGCTGGAACTGTCTATTTCAACTACACTACAAGATAAACTACTACCAACAGACACAAACACACCACCACCTACTTTATTTAATGTGTCCTTCCTGAACGCTGTTTGCGTCTCTGTAAAAATTTCGGCAGAATTTATCTCCAGCAAATCCAGTGACTGGCACATTATACATTTTCACCCCTGACCACAATCTTACCTGTATTTATTAGTAGCTCAGGAGTTAGTATAATTATTAATTATTAAGCAGTTAGTATAATAATTAATAGGGTTATGCGGCAGGCAAGTGACTGGCACCTAGATGATAATGTAGTCAACAAACACTAAAACGAGTCACAGGTGTGACAAAACCTAGAGCAACATCCAATCCACGGGTGGGCAACGGACGGCCCACAGGCCAGATCCGGCCAGCGATTGGTTCAGACCGTTCAGCGGAAAATTCGTGTGAGAGAGAGCGATGCGCTCGCACTGTTCTCCGCCCTAGACACATTTTCGGATGCACACCATTATGTTGTTCGAATTTTTCCAGTTTGGTTTCTGTATAATACTGCCGACATGTGCTAAGTTCAAGTAATGTAGATTTTTAAACTTTCTAAAATGAAAAAAGAAATGACTGCCTACCACTGAATTAGTTGCACAAAAACAGCATATGCCTACTTTATTAGTCATAAAAAGTAATTTTAGACAAATTTCAGGGTTCTGTACCTGACTTGGTAAAAATGCAACTTGTATGGGATCACTTCCTTGTCCGTTCGTAAGTCTGCCAGTCTGTCCGACTGTTAAAAACCATTTTTCTCATGATCTGGTAAATGTATCATGTTGAAATTTATGCTACGTGTTAAGGTCTACTGTCCATTGGCGGTGTACAAAACTGAAGTTTCTAAGTCAATGCAGTCAAAATATATAGCCATTTATCTCACATATTTTGGTACTCGCAAACTCTCTCATCAAAACCTGTAAGGTATTTTCCTGTGACGTAGATCCATGACATTTGGCAACCAAGCAGCAAAGTATGGACGTAAAAGAAAGGAACAACTCCGAAAAGTGTTAATTTGTAATTATATTACCCAAAAGAAATTTTTTGGTCATTTGCTGTCCAACTGTCCGTCTACGCATCTTTTAAAACTCCCTTTTTTCAAGAACGGCAAGACATATTATTTGAAATTTGTGTCACATACTAAGGTCTGTTGTCCCCTGGCGGTGTTACAAGCGTAATATTGTGACTCAATGCAATCAAAAGATACGGCCATTTATGTCACATATTTTGATACTCGCCAACTCACTGATCAGACTCTATACGATAACTCCCGATGGCCTAGAATCATGAAATTTGTCTAGAAGAAATGCTTCACAGCACAATAAAGGGGTAATATCCGAAAATGTTTATTTGTAATTATATTGCACAGCAAAATATTTGTCGTTTCTTGTCTGTCTCCCAGTCCGTTCATCTCTTAAATCCCCTTATTCTCAGGAACGGGCAGACGTTTAAAGCTGAAACACACACTAAAGTCTAAGGTCCTTTGGAGTTGTAACAAAGTTAGACTTCGAAGTCAATGCAGACAACAGACACGGCCATTTACGTCACATGTTTTGACACTACCAAACTAACTCGTTATAATCATCTAGGGTGTAATTCCCGCTTCACAGTAAAAGTAAAGAAAAAAATTTGCACTAGTATCACATGAAAACATATTTCCTATATCGTTCGTTATCAGACTAAAAAAAAAAAAGTTTTCAATAGTGTTGCAGGTTCTGTGACTGTTACCTTGCCAATATCAGTATCAATAACAGTAAAAAATGTCAAGAATCTCAATTAGCGGAATGGATGAAATGTCTGTCTACATAATTGCACACGGAAGTCTCAGAGCGCGAGTGCTATACGCACCTGGCCAATTAAAATAATTATTGCTAAATATTTTTGTTGATATTATCGCACTAAATTTCAACCACTTTCATTTCCTGGCTGCGGAGAAAAATTGCGAAGATAGTACTAATAACTTGTCGGCTGGACCGCCAGGCCTGCATCATTGCTATATTTTGTTTTCCTCTACTTCCTCTTATTAACATTTGTAAATACTTCTTATCCACTGTGGGTGCATAGAACAATGCAACTATTGAAACTGAAGGTAATTTATAATGAATTAGCTGCAATCAGTTGCTTCTACAGCCATTTATTTTCCTATGATGCCTGTCACCGCATCTTAAGATGTTTACATTTATTTATGTGTCGTTATCATGGAACTTCACAAACGGTTTTGCAGAAACTTGCAACAGTCGTTTCTAAGGCAGCTGTTGTAAAACGTCTCGAGTAAGGAAACAATGTTCAGCACGGGTACACCCTAAATAAATGTAAAATTCTGATAATGGGGTGAATGAAAATTGAGTGTACTCTCAAAAACGCGTTCTTGTCTTATAATTTGTTGGTGTGGAGCGTCACGAATGGGGTGCCATTCATTTCGGTGCGTAACCCTACACGCATTAACGGCACGGACGCTATAGTTTGGTTTTATGTGCTAGGAGAGGTGCTGTCGCGTCATTGACAAATCGGCACATGGGCTTAGTAACTATGTGCATCAGGCCCACAGGTCACCAAATATTGCGTATGACCGATCTAATCTGTGTGACCACTTCAAAATACACCAGAAATTTTGCTGTAGTGGAAGAGTAAGAGAATGTGAAAATCGTTAATTACAACGAGGAAAGGTTTTCAGAAATCATTGGGAATCTTCGCGGTTTCTAACTTTCTCCTATACCTTAAGCGTCACGTTCCTATCGTAATTTTGTATGTGTTCTATGACTGTCAGTGCTAAACTGTTTTACTTATGTCGCATTGTGTTTACTGATTTAGTAATATGTTTTTGTCTTCTTTGCAAAATATTTCTCCTTACTTACGTGGTCTCTATATATGTGGTGTCTGTTCATTTTAGCGCACATACACACACACACACACACACACACACACACACACACACATACACACACATATATATATATATATATATATATATATATATATATATATATATATATATATTTCGAGAATGTGTTCTGGAGCAGAGGTCGGAATTAACCTGAGTACGTCTAATAGCAACCTAATCACTCATAACGTATGTGATAACAGTTAAATACAAACAGTGAACTGTATAATGCACCAAAAACAGTCAGCCAGTAAATGTTACGCATCTTGTGTCAAGCAGTTTCATTCACAGTCGACGACTGCTGCTACTTTCACAATAATAATAATAATAAATAGTTCCACAGTGAGGATATTGGCGTACGGGAAGAAGATGCAGATAAAGTCGCAGTGGAAGCGGTTTTCCGTTCCCTTCCTCCGACCTCTTGCGAAATGGCAGTTGTGTATCTGTGTCATGTGGATGACTGTGATAAGTATTTGTACAGTGTACTGTTGGGTTTGTGTCGTTATGGATGAAAGAAACAAGACGGTGAAACCCGGAGCTTTCACACCTGCTGGCGAATGACACCAAGGGGGTAGCCGAATGTAACGTGCCTATCCGACGGACGGAAACCCATCAAGGGTGTCGCCTCCTCTCAGTTAATGAGAGGCTGCGGAGAGGTTCAGAATTAAATTTTTTCCAGGCCACTGGTGAAAAAGCTGCTGATCAGGAAATTTAAGCCACTACCTTTCCTCCCCTTGTCGGCCGAATAAAACTGGAAGTGAAAATTTCATCCAGCACCAGCATTCGAACTGGTGTACCACCGAGTCGTGCCCCACTGCACCAATCTCGGCAGGGGATGGGAAAATCCGACCGGTTAAAATCGACGTCGGTATTTTAATTCTAAATAACCGGTATTTTAGGTATTTGATAGGTCTCTGAAATAATAGGTATTTTTGTTTTTAAGTGATAACCGGATATAAAACAGATGTATCATGTTGCCATAGCAATGGTGCTAATGTTTTTGATTTTAGATGAAACATCTTTTTGGAAAAAGAGTTTGTTAGGGCATTCTGTGGCTTCTTAAAGACTGATATAATCTCTGATTCTTTTTTTTTTTGTGATGAATGGAGACTACTTCCAGATCAACACAACATAAAACTAGTATTTATGAACAGACTGAAAACTATATATCCGCCATTGGGTTTATTCATTATCGCAATTTTAACTATTGTCATGTAATCGTTCCTAGTAACCATTATATTTTGTCCATTATCAAAATTGTTTAGTTTCTAAAAGATCATTTTTTTCCTTTTGTGAGCAAAAAATTAGTTGTATTCAAATTCCCGTCAAAAAGTAAAGATACATGTTTGACTAAAAACGGTTTGATCAATGGATCAGTTACAGACAAAGAACGCTAAGAATATTAGTGTTTCTCTTAAATAATTAAAGAATTTATTCCATGAGTAATAAATAAAATGCTTAACTGTTCTATCGTCGTTTACAATAAAAACGGTCTGCTGCCTGTGTCTACATAGTATGCCTTTATGTGCTTACAGCCCTTACAAACGGATAAATTAACAACACAAATAGATTTCTTAATCTGACTATTCGTAATATCCAAACAGTGACACAGTTCTCGATTTCTACGTGATTTTCGAGACATATTCTAAGAATACCTTAGATTCAGTAGGAGAATACTGGTGAATTTTTTGTGTTATTCAAAGCCTCACCACTCCTGGAGAAAAGCAGCAAACGGTGGACGGCCTAAGTTTTCTCTTATTTACCTATTTTATTTCCTATTTGATTATATGTACATTGGAACATATAAAGCAGAGGTCTGAGGGAGTCATACAATTTGGAACCTCTGTGTGATGTCTACTATTATTGTTGGAAATGACAGCAATAAAAAACCGAAAATTGGTTATTTCAGAAACTAGCTGTTTTGTGTGGCTTTGACAGACACGTGAAACTGGAGACGAAAATAACCAATATAATCCAAAACCGCTTTGTTTCAGCGATAACCGGCTTTGGCAGGTCTGTTATCATTATGAAACAGTAAATGCGACAAGCTAACGTGAGTACTGCTGTATCCAAGTCAGTCGTGACTGCTTCAAGAGGACAATTACAGCAGCAGTTACAAACAATCATCACGTCTTTGCTACATTGTTTGAAAAGCTGCCAACGCGTGAGAACCAAATACGTTATTTGTACAGATAACTATTCTTCAATGTTCTCACTCTAAAGATACATTATCTTTGTATGTTTCTGGATTATGTTAGGGAAACAGCTTTTGTCATGTTTCCTACCAATATGTATTTTGGGGTAATGATTTTTCTTCTGAGTCATCAGTCTTCTGACTGGTTTGATGTGGTCATCACGACTAATTCCCTGTAGTAAGCCTTTCGTCTCAGAGTAGCATCTGTACCCTACCTCGCAGTTATTTGCTCGTAGTATTGCAATCTCTGTATTTCTCTACAGGTTTTATCCTCTACAGCTTCCTGTAGTACCATGGAAATTATTCCCTGATGTATTAACAGATATCCTGTCACCCTCTCCGTTCTTCTTGTCGGTGTTTTCCACATACTCCTTTCCTCGCCGATTCGGTGGAGAACTCCTCATTTCTTACCTTATCACTCCACCTAATTATCCACATTCGTTTGTACCGCCTTATTTCAGATGCTTCGATCCTCTTCCGTTCCGGTTTTTCCACTGTACCCGACGTACCACCATACACTGCTGTGCTCCAAAGGTACATTCACAGGTATTTCTTCCTCAAATTAAGGCCAATGTTTGATAATAATAGACAATTGCCATAATCAAAATGACGTCGCGTAAGCAAACGTTTTCGCAGTATTGCCTTACGGACAAGTAATTAGTGATTATCTGAATAAAAGTGAAAATGAATCTTAAGAATATTACCATTTTAATTCTAATTCTCTTTCTGAAGAAGAATGTAATAACGAGAGTGATAATGAAAGTGCGGAATCGGCGGAATTTGATACTGCAGATGACGATATGGATGACGCAGCGCTGGGTTCATGTGCGCACCAGCCAAAAACTAAATAAGTAAAGAGAAGAGATAGAAATGGGGCAAACATTTAGACAGACCATCAAAGTTTCAATTTACTGGGAACACAGTTATTATTCCAAGGGTACTTAGCCAGCTTACAACCGATCCTTGCCTTCTTGATATTGCTTCTAAATTCATACAAGACGACTTGTGAAACCACATAGCAGTACAAATAAATAAATATGCATGTCAGTTTTAGAACGTCAATACAAATTCGAAATCTGAAAATATGTGGTTTGAAAGTAATGCAGCTGAAATGTGAGTACTTTTTTCTTTTTTCGTGTAGCCTAATGCACCAGATTCGAAAAATTTCTCTTAGATTCTATTGGTCCATATGTAAATCTATGCATATTTCATTTTCCTCTACTTCATCCCTTGTAAAAGATTTACTATCCTTTCCAAATTCCTTTCCTTTACTTTTAATGACAAACATGATGTTAATGACAGACTCTTTAAACTATGACCTATCATTTAGCATCTCCACACAAGTTCCAGAGAAATCTGTTATCCACAAGAAACTAATGCAGTAAATGAGAGCCTTATAAAATCCAGATGGACGTTGTGCTACATACTGTTCATTAAAATCCGCACAAGACGTCAAGGTTTTTTGCCTCTCAGGTGCCTTTATCTTTCTCTAAGCTATTCTGATTGTCATCTAATACGACTTTAATTTTCATTCCCATTCTTCCATCTATTTTTCTTGTCAGAAACTTGGATATATGAGCTGTGAAGTTGACTTGCGATAATTGTCGCACCAACTGCAGAATTGTGTGGATATGTTTCTCTGAAAGTTTGATGGTTTATCGCACCGAGAAGCCCTGAGTTAAGTAGCAAGCTTTAGCGAGCATCTGCGTATTCGTTAGCTTGACGTTTACTGTCATAGTTAAATTTCTAATCGTCTGGGTTTATAATGCTGTTCGTATTTACGACATTTGCCAACTAATACCTGTAGGTATTAGAAGATATATGTTTTAGGTTGGGTAGTACCTCCAAGAACTTGTCGCAAGAGCAACGCATTAATGATTATTTTCTCCTCAACAGCAGGTCAGATACTGAAGAGTGGACGTGTGGATGCAAAAACGTTAGACTGCACTGACAGATGTTGTCCACTTAGTGGTGCAATTACAGCCATGCAGAAAACGTCGAGTTGTAAAGTATGTTACGTGTTTGTCTGAAGACTGATTGACACAGGCAAGCAACACACTGGTCTGTGGTCCTCCCCGATTGCTGAATGGACGCGATAGAATATCAATCCTAAGGGCCCCGGTTCAATTCCCGGCTGGGTCGGAGATTTTCTCCGCTCAGGGACTGGGTGTTGTGTTTTTCCTAATCATCATCATTTCATTCCCATCGACGCGCAAGTCACCGAAGTGGCGTCAAATCGAAAGACTTGCACCCGGCGCACGGTCTACCCAACGGGAGGCCCTAGTCACACGACATTTACATTTTTATGCCGGCACGGTAGCTCAGCGTGTCCAGTCAGAGGGTTTTTCTACCCTCTGTAATAAAAAACTGAGTGAACGGATCATCGAACAACCTGAACGGATGTCATCGGACGTCCGCCACGAACAAATTCAAAGAACAGTATAGAACAAAATGAGATAAAATAATGGTCAGCGTGACGGACTGCCGTCCTTATGACGGACTGCCGTTCTAAGAGGCCCGGATTCGATTCCAGTCTGAGTCGGGAATTTTCTCCGCTCAGGGACGGGGTGTTGTATTTTCTTCATCATCATTTCATCCCATCCGGCGTGCA
Source organism: Schistocerca americana (assembly GCF_021461395.2). Lineage (NCBI taxonomy): Eukaryota > Metazoa > Arthropoda > Insecta > Orthoptera > Acrididae > Schistocerca > Schistocerca americana. Next base: position 154,627,182 of record NC_060119.1, on the reverse strand, counting down.
GGTCGCCCAATGTGGCGTCGAATGTAATAAGACCTGCACCAAGGCGGCCGGACCTGCCCCATCAGTGACCTCCCGGCGAATGACGTCAAACGCTCATTTCCATTTCCCGCCAGTCTGTGCACATATTAAGATACCACATACGCAAATATCTGCCTTCATACCTGTTACACCCCACACAGTGCATCTCATTTAACGATTCAAGAGACAGAGGCCAAGATTCCAACAACAAAACTTATGTGAAAAGTAACTGTTATTTTGACTTATTATTGGCAACTGAGATATCTAAAGAAGCCTGGCTTTCTGATGTACTTTGGGTGATATTTTTAATGATATTTAACAGAAAGAATTGGAAGGTGTACAGACATAATAGTCAACAACATTTCCACGCAAACTTTCTGCAAAAGCATTTTCAAAAATTTGTAGGCAGTTTCTAGAATACGTATTGTGTGGTAACAGCACACTGAACAGTCCCATCTCGTTCATGTGCACATTAGATAAGAGCACAATTTATTGTCTGGTCCGTACGGGATGAATAGTCATCTAGGCGTTTTGGTTGATTTTTTTTAATATTATGGAAAAAGCTTAACTACATTTCAGATCAAACTGTGCTGTATCTCTGAGTGAGTGACTACTACTGTGAAAAGTAAGCTCGTGAATCATGCGTCTGTTATTTTAACTGCGCAGTTGTACAAATATTATAACATACGTGACACTCGTACCAACAAGAGCAACAAATAATCGCAGATCTAAGTCAAAGAAGCCAGCAGCGGAAAAGCGCAAATTCTCCACTGCCAATTGGAGAGAACGTGACGTCACTCTGGGTGGAAGCAGGAACTGAATCTTGTCCAGCACCAGGCCAACTCTGACTGCTCTATCCGCTGCAGAGGTGCACGCCCAGCACAAAGCCAGCGGGCAGCTGGCTTCAACCACAGACACAGCACCGAACGTGGTGGCCATGGCACGTAATCCGAACGACAGGTTTGGCCAGTGCTTCACCATCAGCACGTTGCTGTAACTGGTGCAGGCGACCTGCAGCAGGCGGTTGAGCATGGAGAGTGACAGCGCGACTCCAAAGTGCTGTTTGCAGAGGCGGGCGACGCGGTGCAGGGCCAGCCTGGCGCGCTGCAGGCGCCGTATTTCACCCTCCGCCACCCACCACTGCCCTCCGGAGGTCGCCGCCTCCTCCAGCTCCGCCTCTCTGTCCAGCAGCGGCCACACACTCCTCAGCAGCTGCCTCTGGATGGCGCCCATCCGGTCACTCACAACCAGCACGATGCCAAAGAACTGTATCTGCCGAACTAAGTTATAGAGTGCAAAAAACATGACAATGCTTCCTTTCCACTTCCCTTGAAAATTGACAGCTGCAGCATATAAGCAAAAACCAACAAAGAGTCCTAATAATACTGCAGCAAAAATAAAACTCACTCTCCGCGTTTTGGTAAAAACCTTGCTGTAGCCACACTGGCAGTGAAAAAGCAATTGGTCTACTGTTTCCAGCAGACTAATTATTTCCCAGAGATGCTTGTTCCCAGTAGTGAGACACGTGAATAGCATTATAGCTGACTCCATCCACACCAGCAGTAAAACTAATACTGCAGGGATCTTCAAAGTTGGTAAATGTTCTGGAACTGGAGGATTACAGGAGCCGCTACAGCTACGGTATGAGCCCAGTGCCACAATACAAGCGAACCACACTGCAGTTGTTACATACCACCCTCTCAGACGGATGTGTTTAAAATTTCTGTTGTTTCTAATAGCTGAAGTGAAACAGCACATCATGATGAGTATGTATAAAGGTTTCACTGAATCCAAGAAGGTACCTTGAGTTATAACTGCTTTTGAAAATTTAGAGAGGTGTGATATGTGCCCACTCAAATGGAAACACTCTTTTGATTTTATTAATATACATGCACCTAACAATGCTTAACCTTGCTGTAAAGTTTCCTCCTGATATGAAAAAAACATGCAGTAATTGTGTCACTATTTCATTATGCTTAAAGTTAAGAATTAGTGTAATATATATTCGATATAAAATCCTGATGATGGTGTTTCCACCTGCACAGTTTCAGCCTAACTGAAGCAGTGCAGCAGTGCTCATTATACCTCAATCGTTACTCTGCTCATTAGTACTGTGCGTGTCGTATTGATTAAATGTCCCTTACATTAATTAACTTGGCTTTACGAGTGTCAAACCCACTAATTGACTTTCATTTCATTACTGCAAAAAAACACAGACACTTCCTTATACTGAGCAACTATTAACTGCTGTTGTTGTAGTCTTCAGTCCGAAGACAGCTTTGGTGCAGCGTGCCACTCTACCCTGGGCGAGCATCTTCATCTCCCAATAACTACTGCATCCTTCTGAATCTGCTAACCGTATTGATCTGTTGGTCTCCCTCCACACGCCGGCCTGATTGGCCTTGCGGGTCTAGGCGCTACAGTCAGGAACCGCGAGACCGCTACGGTCGCAGGTTCGAATCCTGCCTCGGGCATGGATGTGTGTGATGTCCTTAGGTTAGTTAGGTTTAAGTAGTTCTAAGTTCTAGGGGACTGATGACCTCAGATGTTAAGACCCATAGTCCTCAGAGCCATTTGAACCATTTTTGCACTCCTTCCACAGCTGTTACTCCCCACACTTCCCCTAATACTAAATTGGTAATCATTTAATATATCAGAATGGGTCCTATCAACCGACCCCACGAGCTGTGTTGCTAGTACGGTCCATTCCATTCAACCGCTCCTCCAAGTCCTCTCACACAATTACGAGGGTGAGTTAAATGAAAGCGTTACATATTTTTTAAATATCATTTATTGTGCAAAAGTGGTACACAGCTGTATCACTTTTCAACATAATCTCCCCCGCGCTCAATGCAAGTCCTCCAGCGCTTACTGAGTGCATAAATTCCTTTAGAGAAAAATTCTTTTGGTAGTCCGCGCAACCACTCATCCACCATGTGGCGTTGCTCTTCATCAGAACGGAGCTTCTTTCCTCCCATTGCGTCTTTGAGTGGTCCAAACATATGGAAATCACTTGGAGCAAGGTCTAGTGAGTATGGTGGATGAGAAGACTCTCAAAATGGAAGTGAACACAGGTTTCGTCCCCAGTAACGAGTCTTGCAAGGAAGCCATCACCTTCTCGTTCAAAGCGCCGAAGAAGATCTTCACAAGCATCGACACGTAGTTCTCTCATTTCAGGAGTCGGTTGCGGTGGCACCCATCTTGCTGACACTTTGTGATACTGGAGCACATCACGCCCAATGTGGTGTGCTGATCCATTTAATGTGTCAGAATGTGTCGTATCAACCGACCCCACGAGCTATTTTGCTAGTACGGTCAATCCCATTTACAGATTGTAAACACGCTGCAATGTCATTCAGTGTCTCGGCGGTTTTCCCTCGCTATGACTACAACTGCTGTAATGTTCTATGCAGTCACAACTCGTTGTACCTGACCTGGACGAAGAGCATCTTCCACTGAAGTCACACCATTTGCGAACTTCCTACTCCATTCGTAGACTTGCTGCTCTGGCAAACATGCATCACCGTACTAACCATTCATTCGTCGATGAATTTTAATAGGTTTCACACCTTCAATACACGTAAACCGAAAACAGAACAGTTATCGATATGTTGGATCTAGACCTTCCTCATGATAGGATACGAAGTAGCGACCACCAGATACTTGTGCATATACTGCGAAGACTGTTGTGCAAAGGCTGGGTCGGTTCCCCTCGGCAGAAAGGCGTCACTGTTTCTGGCCTCGACCTATTTATTTGCTTTCTCTCTTTCTACATCCATCTCCAGACTTTGGGATTACCATTACAGATGTATTTTCACATGGTTTGCCAGAATATTATACCATTTACATTATACTTCTCGGTATCAAGCACATAGCAGTAAGCTACAGATCGCTCGCACAACATAAGTCTGAAGATATAGACTGGAAATTATTTCTCTAGAAACGCGAAACTATAGGGCGTTGGAGCGTGTTTTACACCATCGAGGAACTATAAAAATATCTCATCTTTGAAGACCTTTACGTGAAAATTCGAAATAAATAGAGGAGTCAAATATTTCCACTCATGAATACTGACGTCGGTGATGTGATTCCAAATCATCCCCGCAATATACAAACTCAACTAAGATGTTCCTCATGTCTAGATAACAAGCAAGTGTGTCTTCTGTTGTGTCTAGACAAGACAGCCTAGACACAATGAGAGGAAGCCGAAAGGCACGCGCTAAGTTAAAGCAGGAGGGCGTGAGATCTGAAACAGGATACGTAATGAATGCTATAAAGAAAAGTACGTAGCTTCTGGAATACTTAACTTTAATCCATCCTTTTGGTACATCTGGAGATTGTGGCGATACAAGTGAGACTCTTTAGATACATGCAATGTTACTAATGGCGCCTTGTTAGGTCGTAGCCATTGACTTAGCTGAAGGCTATTCTAACTATTGGCTCGGCTAAGGAGCAATGCTTCGTCCATGTAGTCGCTAGCAAAGTCGTCCGTACAACTGGGGCGAGTGCTAGTCCGTATCTCGAGACCTGCCTTGTGGTGGCGCTCGGTCTGCGAACACACAGTGGCGACACGCGGGTCCGACATGTACTAATGGACCGCGGCCGATTTAAAGCTACCACCTAGCAAGTGTGGTGTCTGGCGGTGACACCACATCTTCCACCCGTCTTTCACCTTCTAGATGCGCATACCACAATCGATGTTCTCTCAACCAAATAAAGACAGGAAATGTGCAGAAGCAGTCAGCCAGACAATTTACATGGGAGGGAATAATGGTTCAGCGCAAACACATGCCCACATTGAATCTCCTCAAATTTCCACTCGATCACGAAGACTGTCGAACACATACTACGTATTAGTTTGCTTGTCGGCTGTCTAGAGGTCGACACGGTTAAATCAACTACATTCCTGGGTCTCCACAGGCCTCTACATTCGGACAGCTCCTACTGTTAGCTGGAAACGAGAAACATTCTCCTCCACAGGCCACTGGCGCAGACAGAATCATCCTACGAAACCAGCAACATTTATACTTTATCATTGTGCTTACAATTAAATACCTTCCTTATGACTGGACACAGTCATTTCCTTTGCACATGTCGGAACACACACACATTCTTTCTAAGCCTGATACTCAAGGCTCACCTATCATGCATCCGCTACTACTACGTACAGGGTGGTCCATTGATAGTGACCGGGCCAAATATCTCACGAAATGAGCATCAAACGAAAAAACAACAAAGAACTAAACTCATCTAGCTTGAAGGGGGAAACCTGATGGCGCTATGGTTGGCCCGCTAGATGGCGCTGCCATAGGGCAAACGGATATTAACTGAGTTTTTTTTAAATAGGAACCCCCATTTTTTATTACATTTCCATGTAGCACGTAAATAAATATGAATGTTTTAGTTGGATCTCTTTTTTCGCTTTGTGATAGATGGCGCTGTGATAGTCACAAACGTATAAGTACGTGGTATCACGTAACTTTCCGCCAGTGCAGACGGCATTATCTTCGTGATACATTACCTGTGTTAAAATGGACCATTTACCAAATGCGGGAAAGCTAGATACGATGTTGATGTATGGCTATTGTGATCAAAATGCCCAACGGGCGTGCGCTATGTACGCTGCTCGTTATCCTGGACGACATCATCCAAGTGTCCGGACCGTTCGCTGGATAGTTACGTTATTTAAGGAAACAGGAAGTGTTCAGCCACATGTCAAACGTCAACCACGACCTGCAACAAATGATGATGCCCAAGTAGGTGTTTTAGCTGCTGTCGCGACAAATCCGCACATCAGTAGCAGACAAATTGCGCGAGAGTCGGGAATCTCAAAAACGTCGGTGTTGAGAATGCTACGTCAACATCGATTGCTCCCGTACCATTTTTGTATGCACCAGGAATTGCATGGCGACAGCTTTGACTGTCGTGTGCAGTTCTGCCACTGGGCACAAGAGAAATTATAGGACGATGACAGATTTCTTGCACGCGTTCTATTTAGCGACGAAGCATCATTCACCAACAGCGGAAACGTAAACCAGCTTAATACGTAATGTTCTACCGATGTTACTACAAGATGTTTCACTGCATGACAGAATGGCGATGTACTTCCAACATGATGGATCTCTTCCACATAGCTCGCGTGTGGTTGAAGCGGTATTGAATAGCATATTTCATGACAAGTGGATTGGTCGCCAAAGCACCATTCCACGGCCCGCACGTTCACCGGATCTGACGTCCCTGGATTTCGTTCTGTGGGGAAAGTTGACAGATTTTTCCTATCGTGATCCACCGACAACGCCTGACAACATGCGTGAGCACATTGTCAACGCATGTGCGAACATTACGGAAGGCGAACTACTCGCTGTTGGGAGGAATGTCGTTACACGTACTGCCAAATGCGTTGAGGTTGACGGACATCATTTTGAGCATTTATTGTGTGGCGTTCGCTGTGTTATTCAATGGTTTGGTATTTAACTAATTTGTAAATGAAAATGACAATCTTATTTTATTACATTGAGCAATTACTAAATAATTTTTCTCCCGGCTTAAGATTTGATCAAGTTGCTAAAGAACTCCAAGTTAACGTCGTGTTAAAGTGCTGTCTGTAAGTCGTGTAAGTGTCACTAAAACACAGTTCATACAACTGATTCTATACAACTATTGATAAGATGGAAGCAGTTATTTTCAGCAAAATGATCATTAAAACCACTGAATATGAGCCGCGCACAACACTGACGTATGTTACCCGAAACAATATTCTTCGCAACTCATGCGTAATTAATCTCGGCTCCATACACCAGCTAGAAATGTTTGTTATATCGTTCGTGCTATGAGCACTGTTTTTTAAGAACCAATCTGATTCGAATTATTTTCATTAAAATGAGTTCGGGACCACCGGTGCACATTTATTTTTACACATTTGTATTACGTTCGGCATTTATGTCTGCAGAGTTTCGTAATTTGAATTTGCCGCTGAGATAATTGTTAAGATGGCGGCAGACAGTTGATAGAGACTTTCTATTGTTAGACCAAATAAGTAAGTATTTGAAATGATTATTAAATTCTATAAACTATACTTTCATATTGTGCGCTATTTAGACCTCATCAAGCAAACATTTGATTTGTTTCTAATGAAAACACAGACAAAAACGCGATGCAAATCGCTATCATCAATGGCTGCGCTCCCTGCAGCGGAAAGAAACAATTAACACAGATAATGCTTACTGAGAGAGGAATTACAGTTACAAATAATTATTCACTCATGTTTATAAAAATAATGAACTCTATTTTCAAGTAATAATTAACAAATAATTGCAATTTCTTAACAGACCTCAGTTTGATATGCGTCTTGCGTGCTGAACCTACAAAAGCCAACCCACAAAAGGTAAAAGCAAAGGAAAACAAACGCAGATCATAGAAGCACTTTACAGTTATCATTGTCTTTGTATGATACAAATCAATATGTCCGATTATAGAATAATATATAAATAATTAATTCACTATAAGTTTTCATTGTTTTTCATACGTCGAATACATAATGTTTATAACTGTATAACTGTTAGAGGCATAATTTCCTCTCGTCGCACTGTAGCCAAAATTTTATCTCGTGGATGTTACAATGCCCCTTGGGCTGAGAAAAAAAATTAGTTTATCTATTGTATATTTTTTTATCAGTCCACGTAACCCACGTAGATTTGCTACTCTCAAGATGCATATGTTTAGTTTCAATGTTGTCTTGAACATGACAAAATTATAATTGAATCGAGTACTTTAAATGACTTCAGTGACTGTATTAGCTCGGAAATTGCTGCGGATACTTCCCGGATTAACTTATCCCCCCCCCCCCCATTTGGGTTCACTGGACTCGGAAAACCGGGAATAAAACCGTCCAAGAGGCTTCAAGAGAATACAGACACCTATTTTTAACAGTCAGGCTTGACATGATTGTAATAAAATATTCTGGAAAATGCAAACTTATGACTCTGTTTTAAGCATCTGAGATAATGAATGTTTTTTCATGGTGGTATATCATAATTTCCCAAGTCACTCATTTATCGAGTGTCATAACAAATTGCTGCTGACGTCGTAAGACCGCCCCCGTGTCGAGCCGTTGGACCGCAGACAGGTAGTGGTTGCTGCTGGACCGCCTCCAGCCGAATCAGCGGGGCGTCGGTTGCCGTCGGCTGCATCGTGGTCTGGATCTGCTGCTGGCTGGAAGTCGCGCTGCAGCAGGCCTTGTTTTTGCTTTCCCACGTCCCTCAGTTTAAGACGGGTACATGAAATGTCAAAATATAAGCATCAGTGACAAGATAATTACTATTCTCATCCTGTGGAAAAGTTTATGAGTGTTCATTTCACTTGCATTCACACAGATAGAATTAGACTGTTTTTGGAGTATGTTCTGTATTTTGACACTGTTCAACACAATGTAGTGATTCACATGTAAGTTTATCACAATATGCACATTTTGAACACTGCACCGTTAATCATACAAGTGTCCGTAGTGTGCTTCGTTTACTTAAGCGGAATGTAAATATTTTCGTGACGCGCTGCGTAGCCAACGTTGCACCATTATTTTGCCGCGCGGCTGACTGTACAGTCTGTCACATTAAATTAGGCACGCGAAGACGCTTCGTATCAAACTACTAACGGTCATCAGTTCAAATTAATTATTAATACAGTCAACAGTACTCAACGTTCATAGCGTTGCTGCTAACTTTGACACTCCAAGAGCGTTCATAATGTTACGTGATCACAGTTTTTATCAATGTTCATCATTATTCACAATGTAAATCACAGTTCTTCACGCGTCCACTAGTTTCTCCGAAACACGTTTCACTGTTCTGATTGCTGTCAGTAGTTTTCCACAGTACTTAACAGACTATCTATATGTAAATGACACTTTTCAAGTAATGAGGTCTGGTACACTTGCACCTAAGTTCATATTACCATGACTGAATAACAAAATTTAAAATTTTACACTCTCACATAAACATGAGACAATATAAAACTTTCAGAATCTGCTACATTATCTTGACAATGAGATCATTACTGAACTGCCCAGATAACAGTACATATCCATTTTTATGACAGATACATATACTTATATATTTCTACTATTTATTTTTTTGGGTTGTTATTTACCATGCTTTTGGGACAGATGTCCATGTTCGGTTTATCTAACAGGAATGTTGCTCATAAGAGAATTTTAAATGACTTTGTAATGAAACCGTGTACGTAAATCAGTACACATTCAGATTTCGCTTCACTAGTGGTGAAAGCAGTTTATTTTATTTTTTCCTTATTTATTTATTTTTTTTCCTCAGTCACACAGCTCACACACCACCAACACTCACTACGTGTGTGGGACTACATGAGTCAATCTTATGAAAATATTTTTGTTATATCCATTCTACGAACAAATATATTATATAAGAATTCTAATCATTTCTATGCTACATACAGAAAGTTAAAATTCCTCACATTTAAAGCAATAACACTCAAGTGTTTATCAAGTTATTTTCCCCTTTAGAGTAAAAATACATTAATTATGGAGATTCTCTACTCCTTGTTCAAATAATTAAAGAACATTACAGTGTAATACTTGACATGAAAGCTTTATAAACTAATACATACATAATATTATCACATTATTACTACTACTTATTTTACCATAAACATTATATTTACAGTTATGGGGCAGTGCACTTGCACTTCTGATTGGTCCTTTGTATATTCACTTCGTTTTTCTTAGTCCAGGGGACCGAGTAAGATGCTGTGCAATAGGTCTTGTGCGGATATACTTTCATATTATACTGGTAATCTTTTACGATTCCAGGGCGTTCAAAGAATACTTCGAGGTACCCAGATAATTATTCTCTTAATTGTCTAGCCTCTGAAGCATTAATGCACGTTGCTTCCTGTACATTCTCTTCTATTGTCGTGACGATGTCACTCATGTTGCTGGGTGCATCGTTATTTCGATTTTTGTGACACATCTGTGGGTGCTTATGATCCAACACTAACAACTTCTGTTTGCTGACAGAAAGATTCACTTTTCTCATCAGCAGAAGGTTCGCACCGAACTCCCGATTCAGCATTAATGTTATGGGTCACTATTGGTACTTAAGTGCACATGTCCCACGGGCGAGATGGAAGTCAAGACCCTGAAGCACCGGTACTGACAAGTTATCCATTAGTAGAAACGTGCATAATAAGCGATCATTTCCCAAGGAAACTTCCACCTGTGTCTCGTATTTTATACTCTGTGCCTTTTTTCCCAATGCCCCTATAACCTTACAATTTGGAACCGGCAAAATCGGCAATCTCCTTATCTCCGATACCTTCTTGAAAAACTGCGTGTTCATAACCGATACATTCGCACCTGTGTCAAGCAGAATAGTAGTTGTTACACCATTTACAGCTCCGGTGACACTTGCTTGGATATTTTCCCTTTGTGGCTTATCAGAGACAGCAGGTTCCTGATATAGCTCATCTTCGATCCTGTTGCCTTCCTGATACCGTATCATGTTTATTTTTTATTCCGTCGACCTATTGCCTTCATTGTTGGCCTCGGTCACCTGGCGAAGGCCTACAGGGACCGAAATTTGTTTGTTGGCTTCTGAGTGTTTTGTTTTGCTTCCGAAGGTACCTCCACTATGCTAATATTTTGTGAGTTTTCAGTCGGAGGAGGCCTGCTTGGATCCCACCACGGTGGATATTGATTGCTTGGCATAGGTATAGCCTGTATATAATTTATTGGCTGACCTGAATTGATTGAATTTTGCTGCAGCTGCCAATGACTTGGTCCTTGCTGTCGCCAATATTCACTGTCACCCCGCATATTTTTAGGCTTGTCTTTATATGGACTCTCTGACCTGTTGTCATTTCGTCTCTTTCGGTTGCTATTGTTATTGTTTGGGTTTTCATTGTGGTAGGGTCTCTGATTACCATTCGGTTGTTGGTGTTCTTCGGCCTTTTGATAATTGCTGTTATTATTATTAGGATAACCAAAATTTTGGTTGTAGGGATTCCTACTACTATTATTATTATAGTATTTTTCGTTACTATAAGCTTTACTTTTATTTTTCTTTGGACTACCTTTGCCCCTATCTCCATTATTTCCATTCCATGAATTTTTTCTATTAGGACTATTATTGTTGCTGATCACATCAGAATTTTTGTGGCGTCTTCTTGCACTAGATCCAGAGAATCAATTACAGACAGAAATTCTTTCAGATCGGTGTCTGTAACACTATGGGTAATCTAGCTTTTAACACTCGCAATAAGTCTCTGGTGGTTACTGGCTCATCCCAGTACCGGGTCATGTTAATATATATTTCAAAGTACTTTCTTAAGGAACCTGACTTGAGATTGTACATTTCTGCATTGTAAACAATTTTACGGAGTCGCTCTTGAGTAGACGCGGACCAGAATTGATCAAGGAACGCCTTCTCAAAGTCGTGGAAAGTCTTGCAAGTTTCTGCTGCATTTAATGCCCAGAGCGACGCATCACCAGAAATATGTGAAACCACAAACTGTATTTTCTGTTCTTCCGACCATGATTTTGGAAGAACACTTTTGAAGTTTCGAATGAAAACTACTGGATGTATGTTTTTCTTGCTTTCTTCGTTAAATATTTGAAACGGTCTATGCTTAGTTAGGCTTTCTTCATGCATCAAAGTAGTTAAGTACATGGAATTGCTATCATTCGCAGGTGGTGTGGTTACTTTATTACAAGTACATTCTATTCCACTATTATTGTTCCTTGGTGTCACATATTGCTCTGGTAATATTGTTTCCACAGCTGTAGCCAAAGCTTTGAATTGGTTCTCTAGTCCATCTACTTCCGTTTGAAGACTATTGACCTGAACTGGAATGTTTGTTAACGGTTCAATAGTAGTTTTTACTGCATCGATCTCCTGCTTAAAATGGGTGGTAATAGCATTATCACGATCGACCAACACTTGATTTATGCTACGGACAATTTCTTTATCTCTTTCCAGTAAAATATTGTTTATATTTTCCATAAATTTCTTTTCCTTTTCTTGGTCCCTGATATCCTGTTGCTGTTTTTCTATAAGCTTTTCCTGTCTACGTTTTTCCTTTTCCTGTTGACGTTGTCTTTCAAGCTCCTGCTCTTTCAGCCCGCGTTGTTTTTCACGCTCCTGCTCTTTAAGCTCGCGTTGTTTTTCACGCTCCTGCTCTTTAATTGTAAACTTTTCAAATAATGCTGTTAGCATATCCTGTATGGACATAGCTTGAGCATTGCTATTTTCTTCCCCTTGCCCAGAAGAAATATTGTTATTAATTCCTAACTGGTTGAATCCAGGAGTGTTACTTTGTTTTGGAAACTCTTCGGTTTTACTATCACTCGGGACATCAGTTTCTAAATTACAATTCATAACTAAATTTTCTAGTAATTCGACAGAAATATGGGTAGATTGTTCAACCTGAGACTCTGATGTCATCTCTGCATCAGTATGCTTATTCGGTTTATTTTTCTTTTGTTTAACCATTCTATCACCAATATAGCATAGCAAATATATAAAGCACTGACGAGCACCAATTGACACAAAATAATCTTATAACTAACACATATACACAAATAACACTCAAAAATAACATTCTTGCAGCCAGAATATTCAATTAATACTACTTATGGCTGCAGGTACTGATTTTAATCTAAGATTGCACAAACTGCAAATGTTGTGTGTGTGCTGCTGTTTATATATTGAACATGTACATTTGTCCCAACTGCAGATGTTGTTTGTGTGCCGCTGTTTAATCTAAGATTGCACAAACTGCAAATGTTGTGTGTGTGCCGCTGTTTATATATTGAACATGTACATTTGTCCCAACTGCAGATGTTGTTTGTGTGCCGCTGTTTATATATTGAACATGTACATTTGTCCCTACTTGTGTGAGGGTGGTGAACTGCACTGCTGATACAGATTCGTACAGCAGTTCGGTAGGAAAATGTCAGTGCTCATGAAACAAGTAAATAAACAACGATTAATAGTTTGTGGCGAATGTTGTTTGTGTGCTGCTGTGTATATGTTGAACATGTACATTTGTGCCTACCTGTCTGAGGGTGGTGAACTGCACTCGCATCAGCGCAGATGCAGATTCGTACAACAGTTCGGTAGGAAGATGTCAATGCTCATGAGACAAGTAAATAAACAATGATTAATAGTTTGTTTTGGTACCCCGTACCTGTAATATATCACAATTTCAATTGTTAAACTGAATAAATGTGCATTGGTAGCCCCACGTTGGGCGCCAGTGTGGCGTTCGCTGTGTTATTCAGTGGTTTGGTATTTAACTGATTTGTAAATGAAATTAATTATCTTATTGTATTACACTGAGCAATTACTAAATAATTTTTCTCCCGGCTTAAGATTTGATCAAGTTGCTAAAGAACTCCAAGTTAACGTCGTGTTAAAGTGCTGTCTGTAAGTCGTGTAAGTGTCACTAAATCACAGTTCATACAACTGATTCTATACAACTATTGATTAAGATGGAAGCAGTTATTTTCAGCAAAATGATCATTAAAACCACTGAATATCAGCCGCGCACAACACTGACGTATGTTACCCGAAACAATATTCTTCGTAACTCATGCGTAATTAATTTCGGCTCCATATACCAGCTAGAAATGTTTGTTATATCGTTCGTGCTATGAGCACTGTTTTTTAAGAACCAATCTGATTCGAATTATTTTCATTAAAATGAGTTCGGGACCACCGGTGCACATTTATTTTTACACATTTGTATTACGTTCGGCATTTATGTCTGCAGAGTTTCGTAATTTGAATTTGCCGCTGAGATAATTGTTAAGATGGCGGCAGACAGTTGATAGAGACTTTCTATTGTTAGACCAAATAAGTAAGTATTTGAAATGATTATTAAATTCTATAAACTATACTTTCATATTTTGCATTATTTAGACCTCATCAAGCAAACATTTGATTTGTTTCTAATGAAAACACAGACAAAAACGCGATACAAATCGCTATCATCAATGACTGCGCTCCTTGCAGCGGAAAGAAACAATTAACACAGATAATGCTTACTGAGAGAGGAATTACAGTTACAAATAATTATTCACTCATGTTTATAATAATAATGAACTCTATTTTCAAGTAATAATTAACAAATAATTACAATTTCTTAACAGACCTCAGTTTGATATGCGTCTTGCGTGCTGAACCTACAAGAGCCAACCCACAAAAGGTAAAAGCAAAGGAAAACAAACGCAAATCATAAAAGCACTTTACAGTTATCATTGTCTTTGTATGATACACATCGACATGTCCAATTATAGAATATTATATAAATAATTAATTCACTATAAGTTTTCATTGTTTTTTCATACGTTGAATACATAATGTTTATAACAGTTAGACGTATAATTTCCGCTCGTCGCACTGTAGCCAAAAATTTATCTCGTGGATGTTACAATTGCATTAATGTGGTATTTACAGGTAATCAAAAATGGCTCTGAGCACTATGGGACTCAACTTCTGAGGTCATTAGTCCCCTAGAACTTAGAACTAGTTAAACCTAGCTAACCTAAGGACATCACACACATCCATGCCCGAGGCAGGATTCGAACCTGCGACCGCAGCGGTCTCGCGGTTCCAGACTGCAGCGCCTAGAACCGTACGGCCACTTCGGCCGGCTACAGGTAATCACGCTGTACCAGCATGCGTTCTCAGAAATGATAAGTTCACAAAGGTACATGTATCACAATGGAACAACCGAAATAAAATGTTCAGACGTACCTACGTTCTGTATTTTAATTTAAAAAACCTACCTTTTTGTAGCTGTTCGTCTAAAATTGAGAGCCATATGTTTGTGACTATTACAGCGCCATCTATCACAAAGCGAAAAAAGTGGTTCAACTGAAACATTCATATTTCTTTACGTACTACACGAATATGTAATAAAAACTTGGGGTCCCTATTTAAAGAAAAAAACCGCAGTTGGCATCCGTTTGACCTATGGCAGCGCCATCTAGCGGGCCAACCATAGCGCCATCTTGTTTCCCCCTTCAAGCTAGACAAGTTTCGTTCTTTGTAGTTTTTTCGTTTCACGCTTATTTCGTGAGATATTTGGCCCGGTAACGATCAATGGACAACCCTGTATAATACTCCGCCAATATCTGTTCGATGACGATTCGAAATAATACTGACCAAAAATCTGTGATGGGTGGATAACATTAAAACGACCTGTTTCTTGTTCTTAATCGTCTGCCATTACAACAGTTTTTATTCTTTTTATTCTTTTACTATACACCGCAAAGGGGCGCTAACCTTCTCACATGGGCGCATCTCGAGAAACCTTGTGCCCTGAATGGGCCAGTACTCGGGAAGGCCCATTCATTCATAAGACGCAGAATGTAGCGGTCTACTTCTGATCAGCTGCAGATTTAATCAGTAAGGGTGCTATAGGGCGGCTTGGTGAAACACAGTGCGAGGGGGTCCTTCAATCTCTAATTTTATCCTAAGACTGCGATAATGCTCTGTGACTCCCATAGGCATTGAGATAGATCGTAAATTATGCACTATGCTCGACGTGCCAGAGATATGTAGAGCGCTTGCTGGTATACTTTGATGATGTATATTTTTGAGAATTAACAATGGATGGACACACAGCACAGTGATCTATCTGCATTCGCAAAGACACTAGCAAAGCAGAGAATGGGCGGTTTGGTGGTGATACTGAGTTTGGGAAACATGCTGTCGCATCATTGGTCAGTGTTGAAATTACTGTAAAATTGCTGAAATGGTTCACATTATCAACTGTGATGCTTATTATTACCATACATTGACGGCGTCTTTTCCATCCGATCTCTCCACTGGTGTGCTGTTATTTACCATATAATGATTGAGTGACATCGTTTGTTTGAGATGAAGGAAGAGATGTGGTGGAAGAGCAACACCTTCTGGCGATGGCTAGCACCAAGACAGTGATCGCGTACCTGATTGCAATATGAGGAATCAGTCGAAATGGAATGCAGAGGCATCAGCTATTGTGTCACTGTAACAGATGAGTCTCAAAGTAGAGGTCGTCTATCACCTTGGAAACGCTCCACAACGCCGCCAAACACTTCCAGTTTCCTTATGTTGCAACTGTGCTTTATTTAAAATCATCCATTGTGTGTGGTGTGCTATGGTAGCAGCTGTAAAGACATGCCATCTAGTTTTCTACGAGAATTAGTGGATCAGAAGGTGTTAATGACAGGTTAGAACCTGGCACAGACCGCGCAATCATGGCGCGAAAACAAAATGTATGGCAGTGTTTAAAGTGTGTTACAGTAGAGGGAAAAGCAATGTTTCAAACACTGTAACAGAGTCACAGGGAACATCTCTTTCCACTTAGAGTATAGTCTGTGGAATACAGTCATCCACTTACAGTACAGGTGATGAAACTTTAAAGTGGTCTGTCCAGTGGGTCTATACCTGTATATTTAATAGGATCGCCACATGTGTCTGGTGCCACCACACATACGGTAATTGTTTTCTGTGTATGGGAGGAGAAAGATGCGGTAAAAATCTTAGAGACTGCTCTGTTGGATGGAGTTAGTGGAACTTTCGTAGTTCGTAATTTTTCTCTGTAGGATGGAACAGAGTAATGATGATAGCATGGTGGAGGGATAGAGGTGAATGGGCCATAGGGACTCGAAACTGCTTCAGACTGCAGTATCTGTATGTAGTTTGAAGAAGCATCACAATGCAGTAGCAAAATCCTCGTATTTCTCCCACTCATCCTACTATCTTTTATACTACCTCATGTTGTAGGAGTGTGCTTCGTTTGGCGCTGACCTTACACACTGTGCACAGTTGGCGAAGCAACGATAAAATTTTCCGTTTCCATCAAATGATCAAAACACAGTCCTGTCACACTAACTCAGCTGAGCCTGTTTCTACACAGCTTGCAGAAGATGGTAGGTATAACTTTCTCCGACTTCTACTCAGTTCTGAATTAAATTGGAAAGCTGCAGGGATGGTAGCACAGAGTCTGAGGGGCAGCACCAAGATGCACAGGGACTATCTAAAACCAAGTTGGAATTTTACTGTAGCAGATAGGTTTGAGAAAGGTGACTCGGTTCAAGATATGAAATATGATTCACTGGTGGCTGTAATTATTTAAGGACTTCTCCATAGGATACAACACAGGTATGTTGTTGAATGGAAAGACTTGATTCAAGTTTTCAGACAGTGTTTCTACAGGATAGCGTAACACTAGAGATCTTAAAAGCCCTTGTACATTTCTTACAACCTCAATCAGCGTACCATCTACTGTTTGTGATCCTTCTCAATCAACATTCGGCTATAGCTTAGTGGATATATAGCAGAACCTTTGACATGACATCAAAACAGAATGCATTAGAAATACTGGAGAAACATCCAGTATCGGGATGAGAGAGTTGCAAATACCTGTTTCGTACCACGTTTCTTAGTGAAACTGCTTTCTAAATTCGGTGATTTTATCACAAGGTTGCATCGTCGGTGACATGTTACGGCACTGTAGGTCTGATAATATACACCTTCGGCATCTACACTCAGTGTCGTGTAATTTGTATGGAAAAAGCAATTCATTCGGAGGTAATGCCATTCATCGATTTATAAAGCCGGTGTTACTTTTAACACTGATACTTGTGTGCATCTGTAGAACCAAGACCGCTTGTGGCAGTAACGTACAGTAGTTGTTGCCATCGTGTTTTTTAACATCTGGCGGTTTGTAAGACGATTACGTCACTCTTTCTAAGGCAAAGTGGTACCACTCGCAAAAAAACTTATGAGGCTTGTCCACCCATCGCTCATTTTCGGTCAGTATTATTTCCCATCGTCAGCACACAGTTTTTGGCGGAGTATTACACTTAGTAGTAGGGGATGCGTGGTAGGTTCGCCTTGAGTATCAGGCATACCAAGTATGTGTGTATGTTGCGACATGTAATAAGCAAATGACTGTGTCCAGTTTTAAGGAACGTATGGATTTGACGTGACATACTGTGATAGTGAAGGGTAAAGTATGACAGGGAAAAAGAATGGTACAGATATTTCTGTTTCCAAGGCCTCAGCCGTCAGCAGGGAACATTTCTGATACTTCGCTCGTTGTCGAATGTCGTCCAATCGATACCGCAATCGTAATATTTAATTGTAAGAACAGTGATAAAATAAATATGTCGTCGGTGTCCAAGGATGATTCTGTCGGCACTGGTAGCTTGTGACAGGGAATGATTTACCTTTCACGCTAACGGTAGGAGCTATCCAAATGGAGAGGCCTTTTGAGGTGCAGAAATGTAGCTGACGTAACCATGTCGTCCCCTAGACGGCCGAATAGCGAACTGACACTTGTGTTGGACAGTCCTCGTGATCCAGTGGAAATTTGAGAAGATTCAATATGGATGTGTGTTTGCCCTGGACCATTATTCGCTCCCTCGTAAATTGTTTGGCAGACTGCTTCTGAACACTTTCTGTCTTTGTTTGGTTGAGAGAACATCGATTGTGGTGTGCACATCTAGCAAGTGATAGACGGGTAGAAGACACATTTTCTGGTTCTCTAGACATGAGAAACACCTTAGTTGACTTCGTAAATTATAGGGATGAATTTGAATCTGTTACATTACCTACATCAGTATTCATGACTGAAGACATCAATTTCCTCTATTTTTTTCCAGTTTTCACGTAAATGTCTTCACTGACTTGATAAGTTTCTAGTTACTCAATGTTTTACAGCATACTCCACGTAACTAAAGTTTCGCGTTTCTAGAGAAGTAATGTCCAGTCTATATCTTCGGAATTATGTAGTGTGAGCGATCGGTAGCATATTGCTATGTGCTTGACAACGAGAAGTATCACGTAAATCGTGTAATATTCTGGCAAACCATATGAAAGTACATCTGTAATTGTAATCCCAAAGTCTGGAGATGGATGTAGAAAGAGAAAAAGCAAATAAATAGGTCGAGGCCAGAAACAGTGACGCCTCTCTGCCGAGGGGAACCGACCCAGCCTTTGTACAACAGTCTCGCAGTATATGTACAAGTGTCTGGTGGTCGCTGCTGCGTATCCTATCATGAGGAAGGTATAGATCCAGCACATCGAAGGCCACAAGGGGAATGAAAGTTTTTTTTATTATTTTTTTTTTTAATTTTTACTTCGAAAATTATGTGTGCTATAGATACTGAGATTCATTCCATATCCATGATCGTAAATAGTTGACTTATCCAGTACATTGCTCTGTGTCAGACTGCAGCAGCAATCCTAATACTTAAATGTAGTTACACTGATAAATACGTGTGTGGGCTGCAATATTCTTGTGAGTCTGGAGACGGCCATAGAAAGCACAGTGGCAAGCAAGCAGGTCGGGTGAACTAATTCCCAGTTTGTGTTCAGCTGCTTTTGGGACCGCGTGTGTCGTGTGTATACTCTGCGGAAATTTGAGAAGATTTGTTACGACGAGTGTTTGCGCTGGGAGTATTGACAGCGTTTGAATTCCTACCACTTAAGTCCTCCTGGGATGGCCACTCGTCCATGGCCTGGTGACCTCAATATGGCTGACATACGTTTCTGTGGCTGTGGTGTGGGTCCGTGTTTACGGTGATACCTTCCTCTGTCGGTGCTGCATTGCGGCATGGTGAGTACATGGGTGTAGACCACTTTTACAGGGTTTAATTTTCAGTGTAATATGGCTATCTGTAGTAAATAATTTTTCGCCGCTGATAGTCTCGTCTGCAGAAAAGAAAAAAACGCGGACAGTGCTCCCACACTGGCGGCAGCAGCAATTTGACAGGTAAGTTCAGTAGGAGATAGGCAGACCCATTGGAATCATCAAGAAGTATGCATTCGGTGTTATTTGGGCTATTTTCGAGAACAGGTTAAGTTATGACAATAATTTCCATACAGGTGCGCTGAGACATCACGAAAGCTCCTACAAAAGCGAAGGTTAACTATTTCTGCAGCACTTTCCTATTTCCGAGAGGTAGACTTGACTCTTCTTTACCTACACATGTGAGGGCAGTATAACATTGAGAACATTTCAGCAGCACCTGCGAGTGTGAGCTCCAATGCAAATATCTCACTGACGGTGATTCCCAATAATAACATCTCTCTCAGCACTGAACAAGCAACTCTGTTTCATCGCACCAGCAATGGTGCCTAGGTGAACACGTATTTTGACAGGTACTTCTCAGGTGTCATGTATGAAAGGTTTGCCACTACCTCATTCTTGTAGGACCAAAACTGACACCTGCGTGTGGTTCGGCAGCTCATGGCCATGTCATCACTTTGCGTGGGCTGCCAGTGCATCCCGACACCAGGGAGTGTTTGCGGTGGCGTCCTGTGAGGTCCAGTGGACGGGGGGTTGGCGGGCGCAAGTGCTTTGTGATCGAAATCTTTTTAACTGTGTACTTACACGTGATGTGTGTTTCATAACGGTATTCATTGCGCAATCGGAATGGAAAACGAAATGCGATCGATTTAATTACTTTTCGCAAAGCTTCCAACTCTCCAAACAGAAGAGAATGACGAGCAAGACAAATTCAAGCCCCATAAACTGATTTCTTTAATAAAAAAACATTATAACCTTGAATTTCCCCTTTGGGAGATCCTTCGACTCCACCACATAGCCGCCAATTTCCAGGTAGATGAGGGAGAGGGTTAGGGGAGCATGGGGTGGGGATGGGGTAGCGAGGGTGGTGATCAATTTCTTGAAAAATTCTTTAAATAAATAAGTAAACAATAATCCATACACTGCCTTGAATCCCCCAAATTGTTTAAATAAACAATGTTCTGTACACTGTCTAAATTGTTTAAATGCTGTTCCATACACAGCAAACAACTGACAGACAATTTCTTTAACTGAATAATCTTGTCAATCAAACAATGAGTTAATGACCTGTCAGTCAAAGGAGAACAATGGGTTTGCCTCTGAACGCGTATCTCCCCCTGGTGTAGGCAACCTACACTAAAATAAAGCGCTGGTGCCGGCCTTTTCCCTCTACTCCTGTCTTCTTGCTGGAGGAAGGAAGTGACTCATGCCAGGCACCAGACTCGGATTACCATTTCCGATCCAGTGCCAGATTTATAGGAGAGAGCTGCATATTTCAGTGAACAGGAAATGAACTCTTGTCGCTAGAGCTACTGTCTGGTGTCTTGGCGTTATGCAACATCTTTAAAAACAAATTGTCCAAACTCACTATATAAGCGCTGCATATCTGAAATGGTTCAAATGGTTCAAATGGCTCTGAGCACTATGGGACTTAACATCTGTGGTCATCAGTCCCCTAGAACTTAGAACTACTTAAACCTAACTAACCTAAGGACATCACACACATCCATGCCCGAGGCAGGATTCGAACCTGCGACCGTAGCGGTCACGCGGTTCCAGACTGAAGCGCCTAGAACCGCACGGCCACACCGGCCGTCCATATCTGAAATGGTGCTCACACTTTGACATGCCATTGTGGGGAGTAAGGTTCTGAATTAGCATTGACAGTACGGTGACGACTGAAGTGCATGACGCAAGCCTATCCTGCCAACAACTGGAAGCTGTGACTGAGGGCAAATGAACGTGTAATCTGCATAGCTCCCTGCAGCCAGCGTTCAGCCGCAACAATAGAAGAGGAGCAGGAGGAAACAAAAAATTCGTCAGCATATTGGAGGGGAGATACTGAGGACCCTACCGCTAATGTGATAATACTCATGGCAATTAAAAAGAGTGGGACACTCAGGACAGAGCCCTGAGTTACCCCTTTCTCTTATACATGGGGTACACTGAGGGACGCACTGACGCGAAATATGAAAGTGCTGGTTAGCGAGGATGTGGTGGCGCCAAGTTGTATCATAGTCCTTCGCCAGATCGAAAAAGATCGCACTTAGGTGTTTTCGCCAGGAAAAGACTCAAAGTTGACAAAGTTGTCGATGGTGGAGCTTCCTTGGCGAAAACTGCCCTGGGATAGAGCCAGAAGGTCCTGAGCTAAGGGAGCCAACACAACTGCCGCCTCACCATACATTCAAGCAGCTTGGACACGACGTTTGTGATGTTGATGGTACGCTAGGTATAAAGATTTAGTGGATTCTTACCAGGCTATAGCCCTGGAGCGATGATACATTCCCGCCATTATGAGAGGAGTTTGCCGTCGCTCCACATGCAGTTGAAGATGGCAAAGACGTGGCGCTGGGAAGCCGCTGAAAGACGTTTAAGCATTTGCGAGTGGTCTGGGCCAGAACACGTGTCAGGACAGTCAGCAAAGGCGCCGTGAAGTTCCCACTCACTGAAGGGAGCATTATATGGCTCAGGGTGTCGTGGTGCAAAAGAGAGGAGTTGTCGTTCCACCTACTGATTGCAGAGATGAAAGGCGAGATAGTAGTTCTCAGATGCAGAGCTACGAAATGCTCAGCAAGACGCTCTGCAATTACGTCTGAGTCGGCAGATATATCTCCATGTGTGGAAGTTACAGATACACCTACAGCAGGCTGATAACAGTAAAGTCAGCAGGGCTTGGTCGAAACTCACAAAGGCAGGCTCATGTTCCAGTGGTGGAGATACAGCGTTCCCAACACTCCTGCTTCCATCGTCTGATGAGTAGGTGAACCTGGGCAGGGAGCCGTTTGAAGGAAATGAGGTTCTCCAGCCAGAGGTGGCCCATGACGTTGGTGGGCCCTCCTACAGTCTATATTGGCCCCAACGATTTCCATCACCAAAGCACTAACATCCGCCAACGGTAACAGGAGGAACAAGGAATTGCCGATTCAGCTGAGGCAATAATAGTATCAGTGACAGTGTATATTACCTCTTCAATGATGGCATACAATGGTGAGTCAACAGTGATTGTCGAAGTAAAAGTGTCCCTGTCTGCCTTTGGAAGACCCCACCTGGGCAAGTGTTGAGATGATGGATGGTAGGATAGGGACTGGAAGAGTAGAAAGCGGTCTCTACCACACAAGTCGTCAATAACTCTCCAGTGGATAGATGGGAGAGGCCAGGACAGTAACCTAGGTTACACTACACAAAGGATTATGGTTGTTAAAATCACACAGAAGGTGAAAAGGTGAGGGAGTGGCGAAATGACTGCAGTTAATACATAGGGCAGTTAGTCGCCATCTGGAGGGAAGTAGATGTAAAAGATGGTAATTTCCTGTGTGGTTCTCACCCTCACAGCCACAGCTTCTAAAGGTGTATGAAGGGACACAGGTTCGCAATAGACAGAGATAAAGACAAAGATACAAACTCCACCTTACAGTTTGTCACAGGCAAGACAGTTTTGTAGTACCTCCTATTTCCACAAATGGCAGGGTTCCGCATTGTGGGAAACTAGGTTACCTGAAGGACAATGCAAAAACCAGGTGTAAAGCTTAAAAGGTGATGTAACTAAGCCAGGTGGGAGAAAAAACTGACGCAGTTTCTCTGGAGAGCGACGCTTTCTATTGTCAGGGAAGGCATGATGTGAACAAGGAGGGAAATTACGCCTTGGCATCATCTGCCACCACCATTTAATTGGTGGGATCCAGTACCATTGCATCCGAAGCGTCGGCGAGATCTAGGGTCTCAGGGGACGCAAGAATCTCCACCTAATCCTCGGATGGAGAGCCATTAAGGTGTGGTGGTGGTTATGTGTGGACCACTGGAGGCTCCCATTTCTTGGCGAACTTGTTCTTGGATGGTTTTCCCTATCGCTGCTCTGTAGGGGCTTGCTGAGAAGGCTTCCCAGAAGTGCCTTCAGGGACAGGGGAAGACTAAGTAGCCCTTCAACCAGCAGCCAGTGGCTCTTTTAGCCACTGGCTGGTGACCACCTGACCACAGGGGGGACCTGGGAGTTTACAGTCCCAAGAGGCCCCTTCCACTTGAGAGGAGCCAGAGGAGGCTGTTGCTTCTCCAGCTTGGGGGAGGGGACCAATGTCCCCAGCATTTAGGGGTATACTGCATCTGAAGTAGGTGCCTTGGGAGCAGAGGGAGAAGATGTGCCCCCTACCACAAATGGGGTGGACGTATTCGAGTGGCCTTGAGGACCCACTGTACAACACAGAAAGTGTGGAACTACCATCACTTGAGAGACTATTGTCGACGTAGCTGCAGCATATGTACATGTCAAACGAATGGGGTGTAAGTCAGCTGGCCCAGTGTCTTGTACTCCACAATTTTCCACTCCTTTTGGAGTACTGTGCAGTCTGGCAAGTAGTGGGAGTTTTGCTCTCCACAGTTGTCACAACCGGTAGGAGGCACACTTGGAGTATTTGAATGAAGTGGTCGTCTGCATTCTCAACATTTGTTCCTGAAACAGCAACGGGAAGACATGGGACGGAGTTTCAAGCATTTATAGCACCACATAGGGGGAGGCATGTGTGGTTTGACGTCACAGCAGTAAACCATCATGTTAACCTTTTCGGACAATGAACCATACTGAAAGACCAAGATGAAAGCACTGGTAGCAACCCAATTGTCTTTGGATCCACTGTAGACACGACAGATGAAATGAACATCTCGCCACTCTAAATCAGCCCAGAGCTATTTGTCAGACTGCAAGAGAAGGCCGCAATGGAAGATAATCCCCTGGACCATGTTGAGGCTTTTATGGGGAGTGACGGAAACAGGAATATCACCTAGCTGCTCGCAGGCGAGTAACGTTGGGGACGGGGTTGGGGATGCTGTCTGAATCAAGATTGAACAATTTCTCATTTATGACAGTGCTGTCACTTCCCCAAACTTATCCTCGAGCTGTTAATCAAAACAAAGAGGTTTCATAGCTAGAACGAAGTCTTCGTCTGTTCTGTGGACTAAATACTGAGGCAAATACGGCTCTCTTCTTTCTGTAGCCCTACTTTCCTCCCATGATGCAGTGAGTGACGGGAAACGATTTAGGGTTATGCCTGTCAGCATTGAATTCGATCTTTTCCTTTTTAGAGACTGCTGGTGCCATTAGTTCACAGCTCAGTGAGCCTTCAGCAGCCGCTGGTGACGTATCAGTGCAGCAGCAGTGCAGTAGCGAGTCGCATATTTAGCTTTCATACTTGTTTTGTGGTTTGATTGTTAATTTCTTTCCGCGTCTTTGTGAGCTTGCATATTTAATTACGTATAATCCTTCAGTTTTCTCGTACTTGAGAGGAGTAATATAGCTTATTGATAGTCGTAGAGTATAAATTCACGGAGTCATTAGATATTAGTAGTAGGATGGATAGGGTGTGTGCATGCTGTGTCCAGGGGCAGGAGGAGCTGGTCACGGTTCGCGAGCAGCTGAGCATGCTGTTGGCCACAGTCAGCCTCCTTCTGGCAGCTGCTTCGAGGTGCAGCGACGGTGGAGGGTGTGGCGAGTCGCTTGAGACACCCCAGGTGTCGCTTGCTGCGTCCGCTGACACAGCCGCCGAGGCACCTTCTAGTGTGCCCAGCGCGTTGGGGCCGCCCTCACCTCAGGGTAGGTGGCGGACTGCAACACGTTCGCGTCGCTCAAGGTGGAGGGTCAATGTGGAGGCTGGCCTGCTGGCCTCGCCCGTTCATCCTGCCAGTGGGCAGGTGGCCGCTCCTTCAAAAGGGCCCGAGCAGGCACAGGGAGGTAAAGACTTGCTGGTTATTGGAAGCTCCAACATTAGGCGGGTGATGGAGCCCCTCAGAGAAATAGCGTACAGGGCTGGAAAGAAATCCTACGTGATCTCGGTTTGTCTGCAGTGGGGCCTCATACAAGACGTGGAGGCGGCCTTGCCTGCGGCTATCGAGCGTATGGGGTGCAGTCGTCTGCAAGTAGTTTCTCGCGTCGGCACCAATGATGCCTGTCACTTGGGTTCTGAGGCGATCCTCAGTTTGTACAGTTGTACAGGAGGCTGGCGCATTTGGTGAAGACCACAGGCCTCGCACGTGGGGTGCAAGCAGAGCTCACTCTTTGTAGCATCGTTCTCAGAGTGGATCAGGATCCTTTGGTTTGGAGCCGAGTGGAGGGTCTCAACCAGAGGCCTTGTCGACTCTGTGACGGTCTTGGATGCTGATTTCTAGACTTGCGCTAGTGGGTGGGGATTTGTAGGACGCCCCTAGATAGGTCAGGGGTGCACTACACAAAGGATGCAGCTACTCGGGCAGCAGAGACTTGTAGCATGCACATGGGGGTTTTTTAGGCTACGCTCTAGTGCGAGGTGTCCTGATGAACACTCAGCAGTCGACATGCAGGCAGGGAAATCAGGACACGCTCAGTATATAGACACTTCAGCTGTCAAGATATTAGCAGTAAATCTTCAGGGCGTTTGGAATAAAGTTCCTGAATTTACTGCCCTCCAGGAAGCGTGTGGCGCGCAAATTATTCTACGGACTGAGACCTGGCTTAACACTGAGGTAGGAAGTTATGAAATATTTAGTGAGGGTTGGAACGTGTATCGAAAAGACAGATTAGACACCGTAGGAGGTGGTGTCTTCATTGCAGTTGACAAAAATATTGTGTCTACTGAGGTCGAAGTAGAGTGTGATTGTGAAGTTATCTGGACACGTTTCACAGGGCTAGGGGAAATAAAGTTAATTGTGGGGCGTTATTACCGGCCACCAGGTTCCACCGTGACAGCTCTAGAATCATTCAAAGGGTATCTACATTCTGTATCACATAAGTATCTGGATCATGCTATATTAGTCGGAGCCGACTGCAACCTACCTAGTATAGACTGGGATGTCTAAGGATTCATTACAGGTGGTACAGACAAGTCGTCGTGTCAATTACTTTTGAACACATTATCCGAAAACTGTCTTGAGCAGCTAAATCGAAAGCCAACGCGTAATGGAAATATTTTAGATCTGATAGCCACGAACAGACCAGACCTCATCGACGGTATCAGTGTTGAGACAGGGATTAGTGAACATTATGTTGTCATTAAGTCTATGGTTATGAAAGTTAAAAAGTCGGTCAAGAAGGCTAGGAGAGTATTCTTACTAGAAAGAACAGACAAGCAGTTGTTAGCATCCTACGTAGTAAATGAATCGACTTCATTTACTTCCGGTACGATGGATGAGGAAGAGATATGGGCAAATTTTAAACACATTGTAAATCACGCATTGGACAAGTATGTGCCGAAAAATTGGGTTACGGACGGAAAAGACCCACCGTGGTTTAACAGCGCAATTCGGAGAATGCTAAGGAAGCAATTAGGTTTTACAGAGAGTACTCTACTGCATTGGCTCCTTACTTAGCAGAAGCGACTCTCATCGCTGAAGACGACACGTCTCCATTCGTCCCTCCATTCACGCCTGTCGCGACACCACTGGAGGCGGGCTGCACGATGTTGGGGCGTGAGCGGAAGACGGCCTAACGGTGTGCGGGACCGTAGCCCAGCTTCATAGAGACGGTTGCGAATGGTCCTCGCCGATACCCCAGGAGCAACAGTGTCCCTAATTTGCTGGGAAGTGGCGGTGCGGTCCCCTACGGCACTGCGTAGGATCCTACGGTCTTGGCGTGCATCTGTGCGTCGCTGCGGTCCGGTCCCAGGTCGGCGGGCACGTGCACCTTCCGCCGACCATTGGCGACCACATCGATGTACTGTGGAGACCTCACACCCCACGTCATGAGCAATTCGGCGGTACGTCTACCCGGCCTCCCGCATGCCCACTATACGCCCTCGCTCAAAGTCCGTCAGCTGCACATACGGTTCACGTCCACGCTGTCGCGGCATGCTACCAGTGTTAAAGACTGTGATGGAGCTCCGTATGCCATGGCAAACTGGCTGACACTGACGGCGGCGGTGCACAAATGCTGCGCAGCTAGCCCCATTCGACGGCCAACACCGCGGTTCCTGGTGTGTCCGCTGTGCCGTGCGTGTGATCATTGCTTGTACAGCCCTCTCGCAGTGTCCGGAGCAAGTATGGTGGGTCAGACACACCGGTGTCAATGTGTTCTTTTTTCCATTTCCAGGAGTGTATTTTGGCGTAACACTTCAGAGCGATATGAAGTGGGACAAGCATGTAATGGCAGTTGTGGCGAAGGCGGATAGTCGTCTTCGGTTCATTGGTAGAATTTTGGGAAGATGTGGTTTTTCTGTAAAGGAGACCGCTTATGAAAAACTAATACGACCTATTCTTGAGTACTGCTCGAGCGTTTTGGATCCCTATCAGGTCGGATTGAGGGAGGACATAGAAACAATTCAGAGACAGGCTGCTAGATTTGTTACTGGTAGGTTTGATCATCACGCGAATGTTACGGAAATGCTTCAGGAACTCGGGTGGGAGTCTCTAGAGGAAAGGAGGCGTTCTTTTCGTGAATCGCTACTGAGGAAATTTAGAGAACCAGCATTTGAGGCTGACTACAGTACAATTTTACTGCCCCCAACTTACATTTCGGGGAAAGACCACAAATATAGGATAAGAGAGATTAGGGCTCGTACAGAGACATATAGGCATTCATTTTTCCCTCGTTCTGTTTGGCAGTGGAACAGGAAGAAAAGATGCTAGATGTGGTACGAGGTACCCTCCGCCACGCACCGTATGGTGGATTGCGGAGTATGTATGTAGATGCAATAAGGGATGATTGGGTTTGCTTCATTGCTGGACATCCGCCCTGATGCCACCCACTCCGGTCAGTGGCTCTCCCCACAGCAAAGGCACATGGCACAATGTTGCTGGGGCTCCTGATGCCCCAGGAAGACAAGAATCTACTCCTTGGTATACAGGGGAAGTTTTGCAGCTCAGGCATCAGCTGTTCAATCCCTGTATTCAGGGAGCTACCACCAAATTGGTATATAACGGCCCCACCACAATGGTCTGGCTACCATGCTGGCTACTGAGTTCAGAGAAATCCGATATTGTCATGGGCGCGACAGAGCACAGGAGACAATGGAAGAAGTACCCCTGAAGGTGTCCTCACCCAAATAGTGGAAATGCAGGGAGAAGTGCAAAGCCATGGCAATAAAAGGTGCAGGAGATCGAATCTAAGGGCACTGTAGATAACTGGTGCTCCACGAAAGGTGTCCTTCCCCTAAAGGCCCACATTTCTGTAGAATTTGGAATGTGGGAGGTCAAATCATACAATCTAACTTATACAGCTGAAAAGTGGGAGACTCCTTTTAGTCGCCTTTTACAACAGGCCTCGGGCCTTTTCTAACCCCAGGACCTGCAGGGGAACCAATCAATGCAATATCCCACTCATCCTTGCTTAGATCTATTGTGAGGTGGGGAAAATTTGTATTTAATACAGATGAACACTCTTTTAATGCTAGAGCGTATGTCATTACACCTGAGACTCATTTGATCTGGTGATGTGCATGCTGTTTATTTTTATGCATTCGTCAGGAGAAACGTTAGACAGAAATGTCCACAGATGTATAACTCGAGGTCATAGTCGTTCGGAAAACTGTAGAACACACGGCTATTGCTGAAGTGAAGTGCACTTCTTCCAATGGGCTTAAACCCAAACAAAAGCCAAAGTAGAGAAAGTTATTTGTTTTCCGTTAACAAAAGAAATCCAGTGCATCTCAGTTTACGATCTCACATCCTTGCATTCCAAATCGTCTTTGGCACAGTATTATACGTAAATGCACGACATGATCTTAGGATTTCGTGTTTCCTGACGAATTTAAGCGGGTTAGTACTGGTAAGTGGTCTGTTAGTTAGAATAGTCAGGGGACTTTTCTTTAATAAATAACCCAAGCACTTTCTGTGGGGTTCTGTCGGTAGTGATCGCCTCTATCATCCTGTAATGCCTTTTGGATTCTAACAGATGCTCCTGAGCACTTTGTGCCTTCTTCACTGTTCGGGCTGTGACGTCAGCTCCACTTCCAGGACCCAACTATTAGTAGCCCCGCTAACGCTGGACTAGGGAACAGGATAATTCCAGATGTCTTCTTACTCGTTGCTTCATGACGATTGCTACCGTTAGCACTGGCGATTGGATACAATATTTAGAACCTCTATTCCCTAATGTGTGATGAACCACATTTATTATCTGCTTGAAATTTATTCCAGTACTCAAATTAAATCTGGTATCCATCGCCTTAGCAAGTACAAATGTTGCAATATATATTGTCCCATGTCTATGGCCCTTCTTCGACTTATGTGCTTCACTTTATTGGCTAAAATTTCATTCTGCAACGTGACAGTCTTCAGAACCTTGATTTGTAGCGTATGCTGCATCATCCTCAAATGGTTCAAATGGCTCTGAGCACAATGGGACTTAACATCTGAGGTCATCTGTGCCCTAGAACTTAGAACTACTTGAACCTAACGAAACCAAGTACATCACATACATCCATGCCCGAGGCAGGATTCGAACCTGCGAGCGTAGCGGCCGCGTGGTTGCGGACTGAAGCACCTAGAACCGCTCGGCCACAACGGCCGGCGTATCATGCTCCTTGCTCGCCTTGGCAAGTGGATTAATACTATTATCAGCAGGAGTCAAACAGTTTTTCAGTTTCGTTGCAGGTCCTCAAAAATTATATCTGGGGAGATGAAGTTTAACTTCCAGCTTATCCAGAATGCCACCAACACATCTACTGAGTGTTTCTTAGCACTCATGGTATGCTACTGCACTGCCTTTGGTTTGCACAACCTGTTATACAGTAAATTACGAGTGTTCTCCGAACTGTTTTGTGATGCTGAAAAAGAAAAACATTTCACTAAAACACTGTTCCTCCGATACCTTATGATGTGCTCTACAATAACACTTCCGGTTCAGAACTTTTCTGTAATTCCTCTCTGTTTAAACAATGCCTGTGAATTCTTCATCGTTGCTGTTCTTCAAGATGTAACATCTCGAATTTTTTTCTTTATTTTGCACACAGTAAATATCTCCGTTGACCAATTAAAAAGGTAAGACTGCTCAAACCCAGTATTGTATTTCGAAATACACATCAAATCACCTGCATTGAACTTCTGCTTGCACTGATGCACCTATACGATAGTATTCTGTATTCAGAAGTACACTGTCATGTACATTGATCGGTCTTATCTCAACTGTACGATGTTCAGTTCGATTAGATTCCCCAATTATTTGTGGTAGAACGTCTAGCCATAACTATCAACTAAAAGGATTAAATTTCATCTGCATACGGAATTTAATATTTCTGTTCAGATGCTCCACAATACTCGTTTCCACATGGCAGAATGACATGCAATTGTTTATTCCGTATTACACCACTACCAAACCCGTGGTCGGTTTGCAGGTTACCACGGCACCGATTCGTACCAGGCTGCAGCAATTATTCAGACACCTGCAACACATCCCTTCCAGTCTTTACCTTTACAGGAAGGGCCGAGGCGAATGTAGAATGAGGTATTTGTACCTCTCATTCGATCATGAACACTCTCTCATATCCACAGAATGGGACTGCCATAAATCATCTAAACCACATGTTGTAAATGGGTTACATGAAATGTTTTGCTAGCAGGCCTGTGAAATTCGTGCAGGTGTCCATTATTATTCAGTAAATCATCTTTTTCGAAGCTCCAAGATGACTGATATTATTTCGTTCGTGCGCACTGTACTTACCGCTGTGGGTGACATTGCCAGGAGCCGTATTCAGCCTGTCATTTCGTTAGGATCATCATAATGTACACTCTCCAGAGGTAGTATGTTCCTTTTTATGTGGAATGTCGACGTCATGGTGTTCGCTATGTCCATCACTTACCAGTTACCTAACAATGCTGGTGTATTTCTTAGCGTTTCTGCTTTGTAATAGTCATTTTAGAGTGTTGTCTCACCTATGTGTGTTAGTCATACGTAGTATTTCAGCATATGATCTCTTTTCTTTTGGCATGCACGCTTGGGAGTTTGAAGTTATTCTGGGATATTAGCTCCACTAAACCAGGCTGCCGATCAAACTTCCTGCTCCAACCAGATGGCGTCCTTCGTTAACGATGTAGGTAACTTTCCCAGAATATACGGCTGATCTCCACTGAACCCGTAAATGTTTCTCATTCGCTAGCACTGTGACAGGTGATGACATTGGTAGTAGTACGTCCTATACCTTTTTCTTCTTCTCTTCTTTTTCTGCTGCTATCTAACGCCATGATTTTGAGTGAGAGTTGTGTAATTCTCTCTGTTGTTGGTCTAAAAGTTTCAGAAAGTGACTGTTCATGATCGAACGATTCCACTTTCAAGAGTCAAAATTTGCAATTAATGGCTTTCTGTGCTTCTATGATCTTGTGTTTTGTCGACTTTCTGTCGCATACTCGACACAGTTCCAGATAATACGCAGCTTATGTACTGTGGGGTGGGGATAGGTGTGGTCATCTGTTGTCCACATTCTTAACTGCTCTCAGATTCATGTTGATGGACTCCTCTTTTCCCCTGACAGAGTCCTAAAACTCAATTTTCATACCTAGTTCCTTGAATACACGGTTCAATCGTACATTGACACTTCCGCTGACTGTTTCAGGTTTTAACTCTACGTATGTCTCATGTCGCTTGATTCCGTTATTCAACTCTCCGACTTCTGTAACTGATACCTCGATAATACCATCCTATTCTGTTAACTCTGTGTCGATAGCTTTCTCGCTTCGCTGGATTCTGTCACTCAGCTGAGATTTATCTTTAGTAGCTCCTTCCTCGACGCTGATTTGCAGTTCTGTTAATCTTGTGTTGACGGTCTTGATTCTTCGGTCGACATACAAATGTATGTATGACTTGTGTTGCGTCCCGTTGTGATCAACACACTGCACCCATGCGAATTTCTCCGTAGACTACAATTTACTGAAAGGTTTTCAGTTTGTTACACTGTCTTTTAAGCAGAATTTCATACATGCTTCGTGTACATTGACCCTCATTCAGGTTCGTCATTTTATCAATAATCAAGAAGCCATACTGAGAACTAGTCCAGTAATCCTCACATATGGTGACGAATTCATTGAATTCCTACATGAATCGGGTAAATACGCTTAACATTCAGATTGTCTAGTTTTAAAGCTATAATAACGTTCGCATTATCTCAGATCTATTGCTCAGGACCCTTAAGAGTATCGGCTCAAATAAAATGCATGGATTTGCATGGCAACCGAGGTAGAAATATTTCCTCGTCTCATCATGGTTATTACATCGTCAAATTTGACTACACTGCTTGGCTTCACTTTTTCAGGTGGTCGAATATTGCTGCTTTGCATGAATGTCTGGTACATTGTCCACTCAATGTTTCCTGCAATAGCTGATATTTCGGATGAAAGAGGGTTTAATAAAAAATATTTTCATGCTCGAAGTGGACCGCCTCACAATGTTGTAACAGTGTTAGAGGACGATCAGTTTTCGAAAATATGCAGCCCTACAAGTAAAGCACGTATGTTAATGGGCAGTAACGAACGAGTTCTCTTCTTCCTCTATTTTCCAGGATCATCACTGCAGGACCAATCGGTTACCACAGGACTCTTGTGGAGGATGTGTTTCGTCCACTCCACCACGATGACGGCTACGTGATGACGCTGGCATGTTTTACAGAAAACAAACTTGTAGTTCCTAAACATTTGTAATGGGTTACATATTGCAGGGTGTATGAATAGACCTTAATACGTGTGAAGTTTCATACCTAATCCGGCAAAATTGGCTCACACATTTATACCTCAATTCCAGTGCCACATAAATCAGACAGCTGAATGAGTGTTTCTTTTGATGGACACAGAATTCGGCGAGCAGACGCCATCAGTTTACTCCACAGTGTCTCGTAGAATCAGTGGGCCCACGTTTCCTAACATAGTTGACAGTCTTACAGTGTACTTCGTAGACTAACATATGTACTTTAGATTCTTAAACATCTTTTCCTGCATATGTAAGCCCTCTCTTCTGTTAAATATTTTAATTGCTCCAGGGAAGTCTAAGAAGTGAGCCTCAACTCTTCTTTCTATGAGAGACAGTTGGGCTTCACTCCAGACAGCCTGTTACTGTCGTATGAACCCCTGTGAAAGAATAAATCTTTAGGAAAAAGACACAGTTCTTAATCATAAATTTTTTATACGAGTTGCATCGTATAGTCACTGTACCGAACTTTGAATGTAACTGCCGTCTGCAGGCCTTACAATCAGTCTACGGCATTCAGACCAATGGGAAGCAACACCCACATAATAATTCCTTCTGTGAACTGACCCTCTATTGGCTTTGGCACAAGGGAATACAGAAATTTACACACTGCTCCACTTGGTTCGTTGTAACACTATTTTTGCTCAAATTGTGTAATATCTGCTCACACATATGGCTGCTAATGGCACAGTCTTTCTGTGACGACCACTATAGCACAGTATCTATCCTTTAATCATACAACAGTAGAATGCTTTAAGAACACATTCTGGTCCGTTGAAGTTAATCCTAACACAATCTCACCGTACATATCAACCACTGTGGATTAAGTATTTGAATGTCAGTCAGTATACGAGAAGAATCATACTCATCTGTCATCTTATTCTTTCTGTAGTCCATCAAACCGATCTCATGTTCCCACGTGTACCATGAATATTGAAATTTGAAATCAATATGCTGCATGTTTTCAACTTCAGTAACAACAGCAAGGTCTTACACGAATCAAAGCTCACATTTACTTGTTTAAAGCTAAGGCTCTATAGTTATATGTGCTGGCAAACAGTAGAACCATTGTAGTTCTGTCAGCTGTGACAGCTTCTACATGGCAACCACTGCTACAGTGGTACAGTACAGTTGGACGAAGTTTGTTGCTAAGGTGGTGATAGACTATAGTTGAACAACACTACTTCCACTAAATGGGGAGGTCCTTCTGT
Source organism: Schistocerca americana (assembly GCF_021461395.2). Lineage (NCBI taxonomy): Eukaryota > Metazoa > Arthropoda > Insecta > Orthoptera > Acrididae > Schistocerca > Schistocerca americana. The sequence continues at coordinate 154,592,490 of NC_060119.1, read as the reverse complement.
GAGCTGCTGCTGCTGGTGTGGTAGTGCGTCCAGTAGTATGTGAATTTCTTCATTCTACAGTTCTGCTAGCAATTGGTTCAGGGATGTGTTGCACTGCTGGAACGATAGCAAATCTGAAACATATATTCGAATATATATTTGTTAGCAACAATAGGATTAATTATGTTGTTATTAGAAAATTACATTCAAAACTAATTTCTTTTTCCTCTTGTGCCTGGAGGCTTTGGTTGGTCCGTGTTGATGATGCTGACACTTCACCATATCACTTCACCATATATCTTCTTCTCTCTCCCTAGTAAATCACTCATTGCTGTTTGTATCATGTCATTAGCAAAAAGAGAAGACAGAAATATCTTCATGATGGGAATTAACTTATTTATCAGCACAATTTGTGACTGTTGGTCCGTTTCTAATAGCGATGCAGTCCCATGGAAAGAAATCTGCGTAGAAGAGCAGTGTTCCCTTAAATGCATAGGACTTCAAAAACCACATCTCGAAGAAAATGCAGCATTTTAATTGATGATGCAGTATGCATTTAATGCAGTATCAATGGCTGCCGATCAATAGCAAAACCAATGTCGATTACTCTCCCTGATCACACTTCTGTAAAATATATTCAAAAACACGTTTAGGATAAGAAATATTAATAATATTAACCATTTTTAATTCATGTTTAGATCAAATGCAGATAGTGTAAGCGAACAACCGCATCACCTTCTGCTATCCATATGGACAGATAAGGGTCCAAGAGACAAGTAATTCAACAACAATGTCAGACATATCAAGGTTCTTTTTTTAGACAAAAACATATTACGGACATCATACATATTTTAATATTTATTTCATTTAAGATCTTGGGAGTCAGTAGATTCACTTTTCTTAATTTTTTGCTTTACTGTTACAATCATCCTCTCACTATGAAAATCAGACTTTGAATGATAGGGGCTTGGGCTGCTGGGTTCATAATATAGTAAAGTAGTGTAGCTCGATTCTTATTCGTCCATTGCGTTTCCCACCATTTGATTGTGCTCTCATTGTGTGAGAGGGATAGGAGGGGTTTCCCGCCATTTTTATGTTATTTGACCAGTATTGCACAATTTCCTAAGATGTGGTGGGATTCTCCTGTGTGACTTTGATCAACTCTTAGTTGTTTCCTGGTTTGTAACCTCGCACCGATTCGATAACATCTTTATCTGGAGCAGAACCTTCCCTGTTATACTATTGTTCTACACCTTATGTACTGAACCAGTATTTCTGTTACCTGTACATATTTGCTACGTTGTACATATTTTCGCTGTAACGACTAGTTTGGGAATAATCGTTTTTGAGGTCTCACAGTCTATTCAGCATCTTTTTCCCTTCAGTCATTCATCACTTAACACTTAATTGCGCATAGCCGAATGCTGTGTTCAAGGCTAGTGTATAATCTTGGACGACCTAGTGCCATGGGATAAGTATTGGTACTTGAGCTCTTTCCATACCGACCTTGTCAAACAATAATAGTTCGTAAGCGTATGCAGCTGTCTTATGGTAAATGGAGAGATGTGGGCACAGTACTCTACGTCCAACTTCAGTAACACTTGACAGATACTTTCTCTGCACAGTATCCAGTGTGAGGACTTCACTTGTGGGCCACAATGTACTCAGAGAGCTAGAGTAATCTGATACAAAATAACTTCTACAGTGTAATGCGACACATACGTATGTTAATAATTGGCAAAACTAAAGCTGATATGCAGGAGAGTATGAGGTTGACGTAAAGAAACAACACATAGCAAGGACCTCCTATAAATGTGTGGTAGTGGAGCTCTGTAAGTAGATCCACAAAACTGAAATAAAAAGAGAAAAGATTGTTAATCGACCTGAACGGTACTACTTTTAATTTACTATCTTATAAATCTTCAGTTTATGAACTTGAAAATTATGTTCTTAAAATCTTTTTGAAGTATGGGTTTACTGTTTTAGATCCTCTGGGGACTTATCACGTGAATTGCATGTTTGGCAAAAACGGATTTTGTCAAGTGCCTGCTAGTTTATACAATGGTGAACTTAATATACGCCGCGCGGGATTAGCGGAGAGGTCTGAGGCGCTGCAGTCATGGACTGTGCGGCTGGTCCCAGCGGAGGTTCGAGTCCTCCCTCGGGCATGGGTGTGTGTGTTTGCCCTTAGGATAATTTAGGTTAAGTAGTGTATAAGCTTAGGGACTAATGACCTTAGCAGTTAAGTCCCATAAGATTTCACAGACATTTCAACATTTGAACTTAATATACGACGAGATTGATACACATATTGATACTTTAATTTCTCGGATGAGCCACCCATAGAGCTGTAATATAATCTATAGGAAGCAAGGAAATCATAGCATTTCTTACAAATACATTGAGTGTCGATGAAAATAGAGATACAGCGAAATACCTTAGGTATAGAATCTCTGAATTTGTGGATAGGGTCATGAGTCCATAACATTACCCTCAGAGTGTTTTCTGCTATATGACTCTGTTATATAACAACACTATCAAAAGGCATGCAGTAGGTGCCTGTAGTAACTAAGCCCAAACACCCACATTTGAAGAAAAAATTTTCCCCATTAGAGCTCGTTAAAGACAGTTATTGTTCTCTATGATTATTAAAGACTTTTCTAATAGGGCGTCACTATAACAAAAATGTGGAAACACAATGAAGATTAACTAATAAGATTTATTAAGGGTATTTAAGACAATGGTGCTTCACTCTGCTACATTCTAATGTGTGGCTCTTGATGTCCTAAATCTAATAAATGGAATCTAATTATTATAAAATTTGATTTGCAGACTGACTTCAGCTGTGCTGTTTATGGAAGACATATGAAAATTTATGCTGAACTAGGACTCGAACACGGATTCCCCACTAAACGCGAGTGACTGCCTAAACTGTTCCTGCAGGTCTGATGGAACACTGCATAACGTGAACAGTCAACACTTATATCCCACAATAAGACAATAGGTATCACATGGCTCAACGGGTAAAGACAACGAATACATCGAATGTCACTCTGTGATAGGAATTGCATACTGTGTGTATGAACATTAGGAGATGTGGACAAGGTTGACGTACAGAGGTTTTGGGTCAGTGCTGGATGCATGCTCGGATATCTAAAGCGGTTAAGGCGACCGCTCGCGATAAACGGGAAAATCAAGCACGTGACCAAGTCAGACACAAATATTCACATGTCGCCGACAAACAGTACAGCTGAAATCAATTTAGATTTGCGAATCAATTTTCGTAACGTTTCATGGCAGCTGTGTATCGTTATGCAGTGCCTGTTCATGGTCCACTGTATGATGTGAATTGTCAACATAGACATTGTTCAAAAATGTAATAAGAAATACAAATGACTTAGCTGTATCTCGACAGTCTACGGTACTCTCAGTATAACTCAGAGTAATATTACACTCTATTGTTGTTGTTGTCTTCAGCCCAAGGACCGGTTTGATGCAGCTCACCATGCTACTCTATCCTCTGCAAGCTTCTTCTTCTCCCTGTACTCACTGCAACCTACATCCTTCTGAATCTGCTTAGTGTATTCATCTCTTAGTCTCCCTCTACGATTTTTACCCTCCACGCTGCCCTCCAATGCTAAATTTGTGATCCCTTGATGCCTCAGAACATGTCCTACCAACCGGTCCCTTCTTTTTGTCAAGTTGTACCACAAACTCCTCTTCTCCCCAATTCTATTCAATAGCTCCTCATTAGTTATGTGATCTACCCATCTAATCTTCAGCATTCTTCTGTAGCACCACATTTCAAAGGCTTCTATTCTCTTCTTGTCCAAACTATTTATCGTCCATGTTTCACTTCCATACATGGCTACACTCCATACACATACTTTCAGAAACGACTTCCTGGCACTTAAATCTATACTCGATGTTAACAAATTTCTCTTCTTTAGAAATGTTTTCCTTGCCATTGCCAGTCTACATTTTATACCCTCTCTACTTCGACCATCATCACTTATTTGGCTCCCCAAATAGCAAACTCCTTTACCACTTTAAGTGTCTCATTTCCTAATCTAATTCCCTCAGCATCACCCGACTTAATTCGACTACATTCCATTATGCTCGTTTTGCTTTTGTTGATGTTCATCTTATATCTTCCTTTCAAGACACTGCCCACTCCGTTCAACAGCTCTTCCAAGTCATCGGCGAACCTCAACGTTTATATATCTCCTCCATGGACTTTAATACCTACTCCGAATTGTTCTTAGGTTTCCTTTACTGCTTGCTCAATATACAGATTGCATAACATCGGGGAGAGGCTACAACCCTGTCTCACTCCCTTCCCAACCGCTGCTTCCCTTTCATGCCCCTCGACTCTTATTACTGCCATCTGGTTTCTGTACAAATTGTAAATAGCCTTCCGCTCCCTGTATTTTACCCATGCCACCTTTAGAATTTGAAAGAGAGTATTGCAGTGAAAATTGTCAATAACTTTCCCTAAGTCTACAAATGCCAGAAATGTAGTTTTACCTTCTTAATCTATTTTCTAAGATAAGTCGTAGGGTCAGTATTGCCTCACGTGTTCCAACATTTCTGCAGAATCCAAACTGATCTTCGCCGAGGTCGGCTTCTACCAGTGTTTCCATTCGTCTGTGAAGAATTCGCTCTATTAATGTTCCCAATTCTCTGCACAAAGTGACTGCTAAGTTGTGAGATAGTCTTCAGAGTACAGTACTGAAATGGCTGCATGCACTGATCTCTGCTGTCTAACTGCTGGTTAGGAGCCGTCTCACGGCTGATGCAGAACTGTCTGAACGTCCAAAGCGCGTTGTGTTTTGGTGCCTGTAGCCAGAAGGATTTCCGGCAGTATAAAGCGGAAGCAGTGTAGTCTACAGTTGACAGCTATCCAAAAGCCAGCTTTCCACACTGCCGACGGATGTATATGACACACTTTAACAAGTGACGCAGGAGCAGAAAGTGGGCCGGGATTGAGAGCGCTGTTTGGAGGCTGCTGCACGGATCTGAGAGATACCGGGTGACTGGTTGTGTCTGTTTTGTGGCGGCCTCTCGCGGTATTTGTTGCGTTTCTCTTGCTTTGTGGCCAACATCCCCCACCTGGATGGGGAAGCTGATGAAGCCGGCTGGCTTCGTTGGAGTCCTCCTCCTCCCCTGCCAGGGTGCGTTTGCTGTTTGCACGACTATTGCTCCTCCCTGCATTAATCCCTGGCACCGCTTAAAACCCACGCAAAACAACAGTGAGGAGGCTGCTGATCAATCATTCGGCACTTAGACGTCCACAAGCTGGTGTGATGTGTGAGGTACGACACCCACTTCCACCGGTTCTACAGAAGATGGACGCAGCTGAGAGACGCTGAAGGAGGCTCTGGCAGGGTAGGTGCCGGCTGAATCGAACGACTGGATGTGTACAGGGCTTCAGATTCTGAAAACCAAAAGAGTCTAGGAGATCTACGTAAATGCATGTGAGCATGGTGCAGCCTGATAATACCAAGCTGCTCTACGACTGTTCCTGGTAATCACGACTTTCTTCCACACTTGTACGGTGAAATGAGTACCATTTCACGCAGTTTTATAAAATTGGTTTTTATGTATTAGCAGAAGAGCCAACACCGTTTTACGAGTGGAGGCCGAAATGCACGCGCTTTAGCTCACGCAGGCTGGCGTGAGGAGGGGAGAACTATACTGACGTGAGGTCTGGAACATGACAAGGAATGAGAATTCAGAAAGCAGGCTTAATTAGTTTGATATTTAACTATAGTCCATTAATTATGAACGACGCTCTTCACGGTACATGATTCACAATATTATCTGTTCAGAATACACTCTTGAAGATAGTAATTATAGTAATTGAATATGGCGCCATGCTAGGTCGTAGCAAATGACGTAGCTGAAGGCTATGCTAAACTGTCGTCTCTGCAAATGAGAGCGTATGTAGACAGTGAACCATCGCTAGCAAAGTCGGCTGCACAACTGGGGCGAGTGCTAAACTAGACCTGCCGTGTGGCGGCGCTCGGTCTGCTATCACTAATAGTGGCGACACGCGGGTCCGGCGTATACTAACAGATCGCGGCCGATTTAAAGGCTACCACCTAGCAAGTGTGGTGTCTGGCAGTGACACAACAGGTTCTGTCTGTTGATAAGGTTCAGCTTGCGGATGCGGGAGTGGCTTTCAAATTGACATAAATGTCGACTGGAATATTCTGTAAAATTTCTCCGCTGGAGGCTGTGCATCATGAGAGTCACTCTGCGGTGAGAATGAGAAAGAAAGATCAGTAAAGCATAGTCAGTATTGAACTGTTAAACCAGCTGCGTCATGCACGAGTTCAAAGTCCGTATGAACTTTTAAGGGAGTCGATTGGCCTCCGGATTGAATGGTGCAGTCCTGAAGTGTGAAATGCCTTTGGTTCGACAAATAATTTAAATTTCTGAGAAGAAAATTTTGTGCCGTTGTCAGTGACCACATATTTCGGCACTTCTTCAGTAGGGAGGACCTTGGACCAAGCCTTAATAGTCTTTGTCAAAGATACTGATGACATCTTTATAACAAATGGAAGTTTGGGGAAAGCATTGACGTGGACGTACCAGAGGCTTCCAAGCACCGGTTCTGTAATATCAGTATGCACACGTGATCAGTATTCTACAGCCTGTGGATATCGAAAATATTATGGCGTCCGAGCTGACTGATATTTTTGACATAAAAGGTATATAGCCTGTGGTGTCACCGCCAGACACCACACTTGCTAGGAGGTAGCCTTTAAATCGGCCGCGGTCCGTTAGTATACGTCGGACCCGCGTGTCGCCACTATCAGAGATTGCAGACCGAGCGCTGCCAAACGGCCGGTCTAGAGAGACTTCCTAGCACTCGCTCCAGTTGTACAACCGTCTTTGCTAGCGATGGTTCACTGACAAAATACGTTCTCATTTGCCGAGACGATAGTTAGCATAGCCTTCAGCTACGTCATTTACTACGACTTAGCAGGGCGCCATTATCAGTTGCTATTGATATTGTAAATAATGTACAGACAAGAGCTACGTTCAACATTAATGGATTAAAGTTAAGTATTCCACCAGTTACATCCTTTTTTTTCTTATCTAAATTCCTTGTCCTGTTCCAGACCTCTCGCCAGCCTGCGTGAGCTAAAACGCGTGCCTTTCGGCTTCCTCTATAATGCTGGGTTGGCTCTCCTGCCAATCCACAACATAGCCTAAATGATTTCAATGTTTTTGTCAACATTTTTCCAGCAGCATTGTGTTTGGTACGAATTATGCCCGAGTGGCATTCATGTAGCATCTATAGCACCTCAAATCTAATCACTGCATTGCACTGTGTCTTCGCTGACTAAGAATACGCCAGAACGACACCTTGGTACAGTGTAAGTGCATACCTCATGAGACAATAAGGTTTCATCTTCGTCATTCCGTAACAAGTAACGTATAGTCCTATTATTATGTCACACCTTTGGCTGAACGTAGACAAAACAGGATCATTATAAACAAGTTTGACAGTTAAATTACTGTTTACTGGCAAATTTTCTGCTGTCTTGAGTACCGATAAGTACTGAAATAGAAACATCAGCTAATGAGTCAAACTGTTTGTCTTCACCTGTTGGCAGACACGAAAGTAAATATGTCTTCGCTTGCTGTTTTGTGGGTCGGAAAATAATTTCATAGTCGTAATTCTACAGAAGAAGAGCCTAGCCCCCCAAAGTTTGAGCTGTCCGTGCAGGAATCGTACTCTTGGGTCAAAATAGCTACTAGGGATTTCTGGAGCCGGCCGAAGTGGCCGTGCGGTTAAAGGCGCTGCAGTCTGGAACCGCAAGACCGCTACGGTCGCAGGTTCGAATCCTGCCTCGGGCATGGATGTTTGTGATGTCCTTAAGTTAGTTAGGTTTAACTAGTTCTAAGTTCTAGGGGACTAATGACCTCAGCAGTTGAGTCCCATAGTGCTCAGAGCCATTTTTTGTGTGGGAGGTACATGGGCCACAGAGGGAGAGGGTGAAGCGATTCCTTGCGCAAGGATTACATTTACATTTTTAAAAACATTTATTAAAGACAAAATTTGCATAAAACTTGTGCCACTGATGACTGCACAAAAATTTCCCTTTAGATTGGTCCACAATTACTGTAACAGTTATAGCAGCACTACCGTTTGGGATAGGAGAAGTCAGTGTTGGTGCAATATTTCAGAGCGCACAAGTTACAGCCAGGCGATTGTTAACAGTGAGTTACGCTACCAGTGCTTCCGAAGTAGAATGGAGGCCAGGGGGCCATAGACCCGCTGAAGAGGGCAAACGCAGCGGTTTGCATGACGCAAGTTACAGGCAGAAGGGGCCACTGGCCTACCTACATGTTATGAGTACGTGACTCGGAGCGGCACGCTAGCACAACATAGGCACACAGTCACGTATAAATTGGTGCCGGTTTTCTAACATGGCATTCAAATGTGGCAGGGCATGTCACACCACTGGCTACACGAAACAGCCGATGGGGCGCCAGGGTTCCAGTGCACGGCGGGTCGCTGGTTCGACTCTCTGAGGTCGACGTGGGGTCCGTAGCCAGGCAGCGACAGGCCACGCCACGGCTCGCTACCGCGAGCAGTCGTCTTGGGCCCCAATGCTGGAGGAATCCCAAGGCGAGGGCCACAGATTTGGACGTCGCATTGCAGGCGCTTTTTGTCACCCGTGATCTGAACCACGATGGGGAAGAAGCGTGCTGTGGGCTGCCTGAGTCCACTGTCGGCACATCTTGGCGTCGTGGCCGCACAAGTCCGACACACAACTGTGCACTGCACACGTCGCTGAGAAATCCATTCCGCGCCAAGGCATTCCGGAGTCAGCGAAATGGTGTACTCAGCAACGTGGGACCCAGTGATGTAGACCGTAGGGAATGCGGCACTGTAGTTGGAAACAATAAATAACTTAGAAAGCGCGGACGAGTCCTAATACGGTGATTTCTGCCTCTTCCCACTACATTTGGTGTTGCTGTTACATTCGGTGGGAGAAGTTGCCACTACACAGTATTAAACAATGAAACAACAATTACTTTCTGAAGCAAATATTTAAAGACAAAACTATGAAAGGCTTTAACAACCTCTGAATTATACTCTGAATTATATCAATAATCTTCACCGTTTAATAACTCAACCAGAACTTTATCCTACAACAACTTTCAACAATGTTTACACAAATAGTGAAGAACGGTCTCTCTCGCACTGGCTACTGATACCAACACAAGCCAGTAACCAATGAACAGTTTCAGTCTTTAGAAAAGAATCTATAGCACTAGATGGTAAAGCACACTAAGTAGTACATAACCTGAGATGGAACATAGTTCCCATTTTTTATGAATGGGTGGTCGTATCCCAGCCATGGCTTTATCTGTAACAGGTCCATGAGAATCCAGCACTAGTCTATATCAGTCCACAAAAATACGATACAGTAGCAGCCCTACACCTGGAACAGCACAGTATTACACATTTGCGTAAATAATCTCCATGAACGCACTAGCACAATTATTGTCCAAACTTTAATCATCCTACATACTACCGGGGCCTAATACCAGCGTATTGATAACTGTTTGAAATAGTAAACCTGACCTAGAGGCTCGTATAGTACCATTCTCATTACACAATACTGTTTAGCAAGTATGTCCTGAGAAACTATGTAATCTGTCAAATAAAGCTGCATAGTTGAATAACACCAATTTTAATCACCAAGATCAGTAGCAAAAAATGGATACACCATTTAATAGTCTATCGCTAAAAATGACGACAACGTTACAGCCGAGTGACAGAACTAGTAGCAAATATTCCGTCCACACAATCGCTGCATTTCACTTCCGGCATCTGTCCTCCAGAAACACGTTATGTGCAGGCCGCCTGTTGCAAGCCAGTGTGTCTCCCACACAGGCCGTGCGAACAGCTAACCGCTCTATCCAGCGAAGACTCCAGGAAAGTAATAGCGGCGCTATTTTGCGAAGCCCGCGTAGCGTTCTCAAGTGTCCATCGACAAAACGGTGAACTTACCCAGCCGTCAATTTCCTTCTCCTCCGAAAGCTCACTCGTTCTCCCAGCAGAAGCAGAGAGGTTCCGCAAAACTCGGGCGATGCCTTACACGGCATGACTGTAATAACTGTTATGACAATAAAAGTGAAAAAGTTTTTTTTTAATAAAAGCTAAGGGACTTTCCACTTAAGGATCATTGTGTCCAAGCAAACATGCTCTGTGGTTAACCCTCTATCAAAAGTAATAAAAACATTAATATAACTGCCGGGAATTTAACGAATCGTCATTCCGTTCGTACGAGCACAGAAAAAGTATTCTTAAAAGGGGCAAACAGTCAAAATTGTTAATCCTTTTTTCGGAACCTGTGTCAAAGAAGGCATTTTTAAACAACATGAATAATTATAGGCACTATAAGTCAAAGCTGTCATCGAAATACAGAGAAAAATCAGGGTAGACCACTTGTGCAATAAATTAATGAAAGTTGCGGCACGATTAGACAGTTGCATTCTATATTTCCAGTTTACAGCTTGAATTAGAAGTCCATCGAAAAAGTTACAGTGGTGGCAAGAAGAAAAAAAGTTGAGTAAACATGGGTTGTAGAGTGCATGCCTTAAAAATTTGAGCACTTACTCATCTTCGCTTCTGTGAAACACATCTCATCTACTGAACAATTGCCCATAGCTCTTGAGTTTCAGTTTTCGAGGCCTTCTTCTCTGGATAACATTTTTCTGGTTTTAGAACATGCTACATTCTTCCAAAATATGTAAGGCAAAGAGCTTGCAGCAAAAGAGCTGTGTTTCGCCTTGTCGAAGGGGAGCAAGTGGTCATACCTCTAAGGCTATTCATTATTAGAGTCCATGTTTACTAGGCACTTATTTCTTCTTTTGGTCCGTACTATCGCTTGTCAAAGTTTGCCAGTGGACTTTTGGTTACTGTTTATACTACGGTTGACATTCTGAAACGTAAAAGGTACAGATCTACTCTGTAAGCTTCATACTTGAAAAAAAACTAGTTTCAGGTCCCCATTTGCTCAAATAGTAGATGTGCTCATGGATGATTACGAAACAGAAGGAAGAGAAGCATTACTTACATATTCAACTAACTTTTTATTCGGCCACTACGTCATTTTTTCTGCAGGTTCACTCCATATCTTCGGAGGTGTCTGTAGTAAAAAATATTTTTCTGTAGTTACAAGCCTGAAATTAAATTCAGGAACACTGAAGAGGGAGTATAAGGCATGATCTGTTAATTACTATTTCCGACGTGTTAGAAAACCTAAGGGTAAAAGCAACGCCTGAAATAACTAGAAGAGTTCTTCGGCTTGGTCGAGAAGTGATGAAGGGTTACTGCTTTGTACAGCTGCTCATCAAACGGCAGAGAAAGCCACAAGAAAACGGTTTTTCTCGGAAAAACATAACGGCATTCTCCAGTCCAGGTATCACTACAAACTACAGGTGTTCTTAAATTGTTGTAACTGTTTTTGCAGGAACACACGCGCGCGCGCGCACACACACACACACAAACACACACACACACACACACACACACACATACCAAGAAAAGTCTTAATAACCTCGACTCCGAGAGTTTCGGAACCCGTAAAGAAAACTGGAAGAGAGATCAATATTAACATCATTTCCGGCATTTTTAATTGCTCATGAAAATCACACATTGCATGTTTTACCACCATACAGCGCTACCTTCAGAGGTGGTGGTCCAGATTGCTGTACACACCGGTACCTCTGATACCCAATAGCACGTTCTCTTGCATTTATGCATGCTTATATACGTCGTGGCATACTATCCACAAGTTCATCAAGGCACTGTTGATCCAGAGTGTCCCACTCCTCAACGGCGATTCGGCGTAGATCCATTAGAGTGGCTGGTTGGTCACTTCGTCTATAAACAGCCCTTTTCTGTCAATCTCAACCTGTTCGATAGGGTTGATGTCTGGAGAACAAGCTGGCCACTCTTGTCGAGCGGTGTCGTTATCCTGAAGGAATTCATTTACAAGATGTGAACGATGGAGGCGCGAATTGTCGTCCGTGAAGACGAATGCATCGCCAATATCCTGCCGATATGGTTGCAATATCGGTCGGAGGATGGCATTCACTTATCGTATAGCCATCACAGCGCATTCCATGACCACCAGCGGCGTACGTCGGCCCCACATAGTGCCAACCCAAAACCGCAGGGAACCTCCACCTTGTTGCCCTCACTGGACAGTGTGCCTAAGGCGTTAAGCATGTCCAGGGTGCCTCCAAACACATCTCCAACGATTGTCTGGTTGAAGGCATATGCGACACTCATCGGTGAAGAGAACGTGATGCCAATCCTATGCAGTCCAATCGGCATGTTGCTGGGCCCATCTGTACCTCGCTGCATGGTGTCGTGGCTGCAAAGATGGACCTCGCCATGGACTTCAGGAGTGAAGGTACGTATCATGCAGCCTATTGTGCACAGTTTGAGTCGTAACACGACCTCCTGTGGCACCACGAAAAGCATTATTCAATTAGGTGGCGTTGCTGTCAGGGTTCCTCCGAGCCATAACCCATAGGTGGAGGTCATTCACTGCAGTAGTAGCCCGTCGCCGGCCTGAGCGAGGGATTTCATCGGCAGTTCCTGTCTCTCTGTATTTCCTCCAACTCCGAACAACATCACTTTGTTTCACTCTGAGATGCCTAGAAACTTCCCTTGTTGAGAGCCCCTCCTGGCACAAAGTATCAATGCGGATGCGATCGAACCGCAGCATTGACCGTCTAGGCATGGTTGTACTACAGGCAACACGAGCCGTGTACGTCCTTCCTTGTGGAATGACCCGAACTCATCGGCTGTCGGACCCCCTCCGTCTAATAGGCTCAGCTCACATCTTCTGGCGGGTTTAGTGACATCTCTGAACGGTGAAAGGGACTGAGTCTGTGATGAATATCCACAGTCAACGTCTATCTTCAGGAGTTCTGGGAACCGGTGTGATGCAAGACATTTTTTGATGTTTGTGTATATCTAATTAGCTTACCAGAATGTGCTCTGTGCCAGGCAAAGCTGGTACCAAAGCGCATAAGTGCTCTTAGGTTTTAGCGTTATTAGTAAGCCTGGTAGGATGCATAGTGCGTAAACAACGTCAAATGTGAATCGCTCGGTAAAGTCATGTACACGTGTGAGGCGATCATCAGTACCTGACAGAGCATAAAAGGAACGTCACCGTAGGCCTCTGTTTGGACAGCTGATCGAATAGTCCAATATTCAGGTCCACGGAATATTCAGATGTGACAGTGGTCCAACTTTCACGGGGACATGACGACAGCTATAATTGCCGTCAGTCTCGCGTCAACCACGTTCGACCACAACAAAGAAGGATCACCACACCGTACACCAGACTCATTGTAACCTCTTTATGTCAGCACCTACCACCCGAGAACATGTAGTGGACTCCTTGCAACGTTCTGAATCATCCCCCTGATCATAAACTAATAGTAGCCAAACTATAGAATTACCATCCCATGCGTTGGCTACCATTAACACCGTAACACAAACGGTTGAATTCGTAGTGGTACCATGGACAGAACGCAATGGCTGCTGACGAATGGTGTCGCATTGTCCTCAGCGAGAATCTCGTTTCTGCCCAACCTCGTGTGATCACTGACGCCCAGAAGGGCGACATGAGGAGAGGTCTCATTCTTCCAGTCTTTGAAAGAGGAAGGCGATCCTTCTCCTGACATCATGATGTGCGAAGCCATCGGGGAAAACTTGAGGTTATGATTGGAAGTGATTGAAGGAACTCTGACAGCACAATGGTAAGTCACAAGGATCCTGCGCCTTCGTGATCTACATTCCATCTGACAATAATGTGGTCAGGACAATGAAGTCTGCATATTGGACGTGTGCGCCTCTTTGAACTGTCTGCGTAATGCTGAGGTACTCCCACGGCCAGCAAGATCCGCAATGTATAGGACCAGCTCAGACATTTCGTCCGAGTGGCGGTGTTTAGTTGCATAGTTGTGGGCCAGTTTGACTTGGGGGAGAACACAACAGCCTTGTGACACCCTACCCAAAAGATTCAGTACTTACATCCAGGTCAGAGAGGGTGCGCCATCATACTGATAAGTGGGATCGTAGTTCCAAGTTAGTTGTAAATTTGACTCAATTTGGTAATCACTAAAATAACATGACGTTACAGCTCTGCTGATGAAGTATCATTTCGTTTCCTCCTCCCCTTGTGGGTACTTCACTAATATATATATATAAAATCAGGCAGTCTATATTCCGCCGGCCGCGGTGGTCTCGCGGTTCTAGGCGCGCAGTCCGGAACCGTGCGACTGCTACGGTCGCAGGTTCGAATCCTGCCTCGGGCATGGATGTGTGTGGTGTCCTTAGGTTAGTTAGGTTTAAGTAGTTCTAAGTTCTAGGGGACTGATGACCACAGCAGTTGAGTCCCATAGTGCTCAGAGCCATTTGAACCATTTAGTCTATATTCCCATCTCAGATACAGGAAGAAGGAATGTGCAACGTGTGGTTTCCCAGTGTCCGCTGCACAGATCCCGCTGCCCTGCATGCAGTACACGCTGTTTTACCTGCAGCTCACGAGACACTGTCCATGACAGTAGTGGATGATGAGCGTGACGCCGCCCTCTCCACATACTACGTTCGCTCTGTCCTTTCGTCTTCCTGATGGTCCATTGGGAGTTCTGCTGGCGCTGACAGAGTTCATGCAGTGCAAATTACTGAGACCATTGAACGTACTCCAAAATTCCAAGCAGGGTGGATGTTCGTAAGCAATGGGCTTACCTTGCATATGACTACACACTTATTTTGCAGCTAACGTTCATTCCACTCGTTTCACCTTTTACATGTGTGCCACACAGTCCTTCTTATAAAGATTATGAATACATGATTGATCTAATCAATAGCGTTCAGAATAACTGCATGGCATAGGTCGAATTCAAATGACATGTAGTTAACGTTTCCGTTTACCTGGCCGCTTCGTTTTGTTCTCATATACACCAACGTTTGAACCACTGTTGCAAGCGGCCTCTATCAGAGTGGTGTACTTCCTACTGGGCCAGAGCCGCATTTCAGTTTTATACAGTGCATTGTAGACGCTGTAAGCGATAACTGTTTTTAAAGTACCGCAGCAGTGTAGGGAAGGTCAAGACGAACAGTTTAATGTAGAACACTTGTGCTCTATCAAGCTGAGAAACAACCACAGAACACCTGAACTGCTGTGTATGCTGACCGAACGACATTTTGAATGTCCTTTTACTCCTTTGCGAGTCTGTGTTGACCTTTTGAATCTCATTTCTTCTCGCTAAAATGGACATTGTATATTAAAGAATCCTGCTTCTTGAGGCTGCCCATTGCACAACTGACGTTTTCTTGAATTTTCTCTGGAAGTTATGCGAATTTTAACAATGTAAATTGGAAAATCATATGATTTTGTTTCTCTAGCCTTCTTGCTGTGAGAGTACTGTGCTTATGAGGCTTATGTTTTGATCGAATTCTAAACGTAATTTGCTTTTCATAATTTTCACAAAAGTAATTTTTCTTTCATTCCTCTCAAGCGGAATCCCAAATTACTGATGTTGACGAAATTTAAAAAAAATTCAATAATCTGACCAACTAAGCCGACGGCGTAAGTGGGTGAGTGGGTACTGCAAATACGGCGCGGCGCGAATGGGCTCCAGCTTAAGGGGAGCCGGAACGATCCATGGCCTCCATGTTAGTTTTAGCAATTTGAAGGAACATTTTTTCTAAAACCATTAAACATATTACTCTGAACTTTGGACTACATGATCAATGAATGTTTCTCTACAAAGTTATAACACCATGTTAAGATATATTTTTTAGTTTTTGTTTTATAATTTTTTCAAACGGATGCTTATTTTTTCTATAAAATTTTGCACTTTTTCTTCTATAACTCTTGAATAATACAATATTTTTTTACAATATGTTATAAAAATGAAGGCAAAGAAATGAACAATATTGTGTATAAATTTCATTTATATGCTTTTAGCAGTTTTTTGAGAAAATGTTCCTCAAAGTTAAAATTTTAAACTTACGGGAAATGGCTTTCAAAGTTTTTTAATGCATTCCAGCCCCATATGATGTATTAATAGCATCCTCTTCTTTTTCCAGTGTTAGTTTCCTTTTCACTGGTCTTTTCTTCCCTTTTGCTGCATCTTGAAGGCTTTTGTCTTTTCTTCTTGCACCTCTTAGTCTTTCTTCATCAATTAGGCCCATTGTGGAAATGGTGTTGTGTCCTGGTTGGAAACCTAAACATTTCAACACATCACATTTGATAATGTCTCCTTCATTGTATGTTGCCACAACATTATACACTAGAAAATGCAATGCTTTAATCTGTACCAACACTCTTTTGGGAATCCTAATCCAAATTATGTTATTTACACTTACATTTGGATTATGTGTTTTGCAATGTAAACACTTTTCCAATGAACTTGGCCGTGATACTTCTCTGAATACAGGCTTAATTACATGAATTACAGCATTTGGGAAACTATTTTTATGGGCATATTCTTTTCCCTACTGGTACGTACACCGCATCAGTCACCACCTGTGGGGCACAGCGCATGTTGTGGGTGCTCATTTGTTGATGCAGTGGGAAATAATATTGCCCATACTGATCTCCTCATATGCTCAATGTTTCTTGTATTTTGCCTAATTGCACACCCATAATACCTCTGCAATGTATCAATTGCTTCATCTGTCAATCTTCCTCTTCCTCCAAGGATCTTACCATCTCTAAGTTTCTGGGATCCTAATGTCTGCTTTAGTTTGTGCAAGTGAGCCCCCATGCATTTCTGCACATGTCCAATGCACTCCTGTTTTTTAATGTGAATTTCATTGGCATGAGGTTTGAGTTCCTCTACAACTTTATATTCCTTAGAATCACCATCTCCTAGAATGTTAGTGTACCTTACATTATACCACTCCTGTGATCTGGAAAAAATTGCTTTTACTCTCTCTACTTCCATTGCTCCACCCGTGCCACTATGTTCATCCTTGGTATTGCCCTTACATCTACAATGTTTTGAGAGAATAGCTACATCAATTACTTTGCAACTATCTCCACTGGTGACTGTCACAGCTCCATTTAGAGCTTTATGTCCTCTACGTTGCAATATCCATATAAAGCAACAGTTAAATCTCTACAGTTTTCATTATCTGTCACTGCTTGCTCTACTGCTCTCTTCACTGTTGCTTGAGCAATATCTTCAGCAGAAGATCCCAGCAAATCATTATAAAATCCAAACTTGGTTGGTTGTTTTGGCAAGTTCATAATTCCACATAACATTGTCCCTGCAGCGCTGACCTTGCCAATGCAACGCAAGCCATACACTAGCCTAATATTTATATCATACACCTTCTTTCCACTATTACCACTACGAGGTATACTGTTAGAATTAGAAAACGAAACTTCTGCAGCACATTTGTTACACTTCAACAACATTTTATATGCCAAAGCAATGTGTGAAGTTATTTTCAATTCCATCCTCTTTCTTTGCAAACATGGCATAATACGTTATGTTTCAAAATATTAGAGAGCAAGGAAATGTTAATTATTTCATTCACATCATTAATATCATTTTCATAGTTTTCAAATTTATATTTCCTGTCACAATGTTTCTTGCTGGAAGAAGTTCTATCACATTCATGTGGAGTAGTCGGTGAAGCAGTCTGAGAATCATCTCCCTTCGAAGCATCAAAAGATTTCTTCTTCCACTCATTGTGCATTTCCTTAAACACTCGATTGCTGAAAGTGGGCATATTGATATCCACAAAGCAAGTACGTAAAACAGGTACGAGCAAAATTCGTCAAATATGAAAAATTGAACAGCTATACAACGCAAAGCCGACTCCACAAGTCAACACACACGGTATAGCGTTTATGTTTACCGATATGAACAGTCACTTGTCACAGAGATAAAAGCCATATAACGTTGGAAAATAAAACACTAATTCCGCAAAGACACACTTTCAGCCAGCGAGCGGCGCCGTCAGAGGTGACACATCAAGTCGTTACAACCGTTTACGCGGCGCATCAACTTTGCAGCGATAAAAAACACACAATTCACTTAGAAGGTTGAAACTTGATTTGTTTTATTCAGAAAACTCCAATAACGAAATAACGTTAATTTTGTCATTTTCATCGTTCCGGCTCCCTTTAACACCTACAGCGTATGAAGACGAGAAAACTCCACAGTTTCACGCGCTGTAGATTAGGTGGTCCCCGAGAGCCAGTTTGATGTGATTTGCAAGCTTGGTGGACAATTGTTCCGTATGAAGTTTGTCGTCTCGACTTTCTCTACACTACAGTGATACATCTTAACAGTTACCGTTTGCACACTGTATGTCTGAACCACCTCTCTGCTGAAACTATACTATGCCTACATTCAACCCCCTGCGCAGTTCGTGGGATGGTAAGATTGTAGTACAGTCGTTCGTAATGGTCATCTGGATCCTCAGCTGACTGATTGGAGAAGCTTTTAAACTGTCAGTGGCGAAGGCCGCCCCTCTTTACCTCCAGAATGGCAGTGCGCAATTGTGCTGCTATCTCTTCTGCGTACCTTCGAGTCATAATCTGTGCCTAGCAGTCTTAAACGGGGATTATTCACCATGGACAATCTGAGCGAGGCATATCTCCAACGTATTGTGTTTAATGGCAGTGGTTAAATGTTAAAATGGTATTGGCGTGGTGAACGCTATCCCGACTGGTAATTTACTGTCTTTCTTGCCCTAAAGGTAAAATGCGTTCTCACAGCATGCGATAGAAGTCGTCGTCACCAAAGAATGTTCATACACTGTAAGAGTTTTTCTGTTTTTAGAGGTCGCTTATTATTAATATTCGTGCGTGCATTTATTGTAATGTGAACTTTCTTGCAATTGAACAGCGCAAATGATATTCTGACGTAAACGTTGTCTGATGAAAGGATCCACTAAATTCATCTAAATTTGTGTAAGTGCATCCCAATTAACTTTTAGAAGAAATAATTAAGAAACCTCAAACTGTATACTAAAGAAGTTATCATATGAATACTATGCAGTGCAGAGAATAGTTCTTCAATGCATGACATCACAGTACACACCTTTCAATTTTAACACGTGAAACTAACAGAGTAAGAATCCTGCATAAAGTTACAAACTGACCTTCGCAAGAATAAATGCCCGTCAAAATGCCCTTCAAGCCGGCCGGTGTGGCCGAGCGGTTCTAGGCGCTACAGTTTAGAACCGCGCGACTGCTACAGTCGCAGGTTCGAATCCTGAATCAGGCATTGATGTGTGTGATGTCCTTAGGTTAGTTAGGTTTAAGTAGTTCTAAGTTCTAGGGGACTGATGACCCTAGAAGTTAAGTCCCATAGCGCTCAGAGCCATTCGACCTATTTTGCCCTTCAAATTTAAGTGCCCAAACAATTCGGAATCCCGCATGACACACACGCGAACATGTAACAAGGCACTGTAAGTTCGTCAAAAGATATGAGATCTGAGACTGATAATTTGTGATGGAATGCTTCAGAGCAAGTTATTTTACTCTGTCTAAACAGTGTTGTTAAACTAGCCGCAACAAACATTTGTTACTTACCTTGTGACACTGGGAACTCAGCAATGCTTGAGAGAAGAGACTAGGATTAAAAAAAAACTTTATTATGACACTGGCTTTTATCGATACAGCAACCTTTAAGAAATTGTATTCTTACAAAAAAAATATAACTGTGCCCTGATGTAACTCGTTAATGAATTAGTAAAGCAGCTGTGAGTCAATGACTGAGTCCAAGTCATGAAACAAATAATTTCTTTTAATTTCGTCTCTATAATTAAACTGACGTAAATCAATTGAGGAAAATCACACCGGATATATGCCCTTCTCAATGCAGCAATGCACCGGCAACATTGTCTGTCTTCTCACATCTAAAATCGATATTTACAAAACATTATTACCAAAAACCAACATCCTCTGCATTTGTTTCTGTGTGTTCTACAAGCTCAGCCAAGTGACAGACACCAGACGGTGTCACTTAATACACGCGAGTGCTACATTGGCAACGACAAACTGATGACAACCAAAGATCACGCTACTTGTACCCAGAATCTTTGTGAAGTAAAATGTCGACTATTAAAGACATTTGCTTGTAAAGCATCCCGAGTTCAAGTGTGAAATATGACTTATCGAATAAAAAGAGAACTCTCATCACTATCATCGATTGCCAAAACTATGTTGGGGACCTTACATCATTTTACAAGTGTATTGCGGATACAAGCCTCGACGCCCCTTTCGCGACAAAGCCAGCGCGCTCTTCTCCATAGAACTGAAGTTTCAGGATTACTTTTAACTTCATTACACGGGAGGGATTGTGTTGTAGTTCCCTGGCAACTAAATGCGATGAGAAAGAGCTTCCCGACTAATGAAATAAAAGAATTATGAGAATCTTTGTAAGTCATGATGGTAATCAAGAACATTAAATCATTTGTAGCTCTTTGTGTTATACAAGAAATAATCTTCATAAAGGCAAAACAAAGTCACTGCGGCTCTTTCGTATTATGTTCTGTGAGCGAATGACATTCACTGGTCTTGTCCTTGGTCACAGACTAAATAAGTACACTTGTTCCTCTGTATGTACACCTGTGAAAGACCAACAATGGTCTGTTTCTGTTATATAATGATGGTGATGACATCAGTTTACAAATGTCAAAGCTTGATTTTGGCTTATGTACACTTCTTATTCCACTACGTACTGCTGTACACTATTCGCCTTCTAATCACATTCACACGTTTGAAAGATTTCACCTAATCATCTACTTAACCTAAGCAATAAGTGACCTTAAGCAGTTACTGGTTTCTTTGGTTTCTGTGAACATACAATGTTGAACGAAAAGACAGACAGGCGAGAATTTAACAATATGACAATATTTGTTGGTGTTTATATAAATCTGTTACGACGCTGTATTATTTATATAATAAGCCGCTACTAAAACTGATACTTCAAATCACTGGCTGTGGTTCCTGTAAATCATAACAAATTAATATAAAAGCGTTACACTCTGCTTTTACTTAGAATTCCTTGCAGTTACACCTCCAGTTTCCTGTATCAATGTTTCCTCTAAAAATTTTTTGTTTAGCTTGTTGTTTTCCCTCAGTTATATTTGTAACTGGAATAGTTATCCTACACATCTTGAACAGTTCTGCATATGTATGTTTTCCCTAATCATACTAATAAACCATTATTTGCAGTAATTTCATCAACAAAAGTTATTTCTAGATGTATTTTCATTAATTCATTGTGCCCTTGCGGTTATTTTCTAACTACACTCTACATACTTGATTACTCATTTGAATTTGTCAAAATAAAAAATAAATCAAACAACAACATTAAATTTTCTCTTAATATCACCAGTTTGTGCAGTTAATTGTATGTGGTATTTTGAATACCGCCTCGTCTTGCAGATACAATGCTACAAGCAGTGTTCACTGAGAGAAAGATAAACGGTATCATATCAAGAGCGCTGACTTGTACATCCTATATTACTTAAGTCTGTATGAGATGTACAATGAATTAAGTGTGCCTAAAAGCTATTCATCATTGCAATCATGATTTTATAATTTACAAATTAATGATGACTTGCATATCATTCATAATTTTATCATTTCCAGTGCATTTAATTATTCTGTTATGTAAGCAGTATTAATTGTTTGAATAATTTTACCATAGGTAGAAGTCAGGTCATGTGAGTACATAGAAATGTACTTAAATACGAAATAGTTATGCTTTCTTTCGCAATGTGACGTATGTAGGACAGTGACAGAGAAGAAGGAATCTAGAAATATTAATTTCAACACAGTTACAAAATTAACTTGTTTTAATTAGCACAGCACAAGATGAATGTTATAAGACAGTGCAAATGTTCAAATATATCTTGGAAAATTAATTCAGGTGCATGAGCACCCTTGTCAATGGCTATTCTTCGTCATTCAACAGTTCATCTAATTTCCAACTGCCTGGCTTGAATGAATCTTACCCCAACGAGCTGGCCATGTTCACAGAAGATCAGGTATCGTGCAAGTCGGACCCAAAAGTGTCTACTATGTTGCAGGCTACATCAGTCAAACAACAAGGCCATATATGAATCTCTCTCTCTCTCTCTCTCTCTCTCTCTCTCTCACACACACACACACACACACACACACACACAGTGTTGAGATAGTCTGTCGACTTACAGATCTATCAGGACATCATCAAACCCTGACCAAGTGTCCATCACGTTCAAACTCATCCCTTCAGTTGGGGATGTTGCCGTGTGGTCGTGCTCTACCGCTGGTGTAGCCTGCAACAGTGTGGATACTATTGGATCCCACTCACTCACTTCCTGGTCTACAGTCATAATATTCCATTCATACACATCCTGATCTTTAGTTAACATGGACAGTTCATCGAGGTATTCATCATTTTTGGCAACACGTGGACTGCATTGTGCTTGACTAGTGGGTAGGGAGGTGCCTATGACAGTTGCTGGTTTGCTGGAGTTGGGATATGCCTGAGCCTTCCCGCAGACCCCGCCACCACCCTCTTCATGTTCTTCACCCTCTTTTAAATTTGCACATTCTTCTGCCTTCTTCCCTCCTTCCACCGCTTCACGCTCTTCCACCTCTACACAGTTCTTCCTCTGTCTCCGCTTCTTCGCCTCGTCGGAGCTCCTCTGCAGCGCCGCCTTCAGCAGCGACAGCCGCCCATCCTTGCAGCGCTGCCGGCGGTCCCTGCGTAGCTTCCGGACCCTGAGCTCCATCCACCTGTGTGAAAGAAACAAACGGCTGCTTAAAGGCGCCCACTACCTGGAAATTACACTTCTAAATATGGTACACAGCCCCTGACCTCCATCCACCTGTGTAACAGAAACACACGGCTGCTTAAAGGCTCCCACTACCTGGAACTTACATTTCTCAACATGGTGGACAGTCCCAGTTACAGGCTGCCTATTTTACGGCTTCCAGAGTTAAGAAAACTTTATTTTCACTACGTCATACAATTTATAATTGAATTTAAAATTTTAAAATGCTTTGAATCTACTAACTGACAGGTAAAATATTACCTCAAACGTGTAACAAAATAATTTAACTATCAAAGTTAGACATCGTGTATATATCTAGAGGCAGACCAACTAATGGTGCACAATGTACACAGGTTATTTGCGTCCAGCACTTGACAATGGGAGCACTTAGCGTCTGTCAACAATCTTAACACTGAATTTCAATCCTTTTCAAAACATTTTGTTGCTGACAAGGAAAGGAAAAACAGTTTACCTGTCACCACAATTTCGCTGTTCTTGCAGCAAAACCTCAGCATCCGGAATGTTGTTTTAATTTATTACCTCTCGACTAATAACTCCATTCACAACACATTTTGCTGATAGTACCTAATGCGACACTAAAGGTACATACCTGCAAAGTTGTATCATAGTAAAATGTTCTAATGTGAGTGAATTCTTAAGGGACTAAATTGGTAAGGTCATCGGTTGTGCAAGAACAACACACACACACACACACACACACACACACACACACAAACAAACACACACACACACACAGGCCCGAGTGATGACTCTAATCTCCGGCGGGAGAGGCCGCGCAGTCCGTGACAGGACGCATCAAACCGCGCGGTCACTCAGCACGGATGTATCATTGTGTTAGCCATTGTTCAGGACATACGATGTTTTATACCCAGGGGTTCAAGTACTAAAAGAATTGGAGGTTTGGTTATCATGGATTTCTTTATAATCTGGCACAGTTCCCTGCCGGTATCAGTTCCTTACTTCTTCCTCTGCGAGTGCTGTATCATTTAGAAGAGCAAAGTGACACTAAAGCGAGACAGAAAATTGCATTTAAACTAGGTCTGTATCCATCGTATTTGTTGTTGTAGCTGTATTAGGTCAGTGAACGACATAACTGTGTATGTGAAACAGGCATGAGGCTGTCGACATTAGGCCACACCTCATCATTGTCAAGGAATGCACTGTGTTTTGAAAACAAAGAGGAATATGTATATGAGTCAGGATTTCACATTCAAGAGACGGCAAAATTCCTCGGCAATCAAGATCGACTGGTTTCTTTCTTCGCCAGCAAGTTTCGGTGGACCCAAGTAAAACAAAACAAAAGTTATGGCAACTGTCAGTAATGAGACAGTTTAGAAATGCTGATGACAAGGAAACTGTCCCACCTCTCTCACCTTCTGAATGTGTGTGAACCAAACATCCAAATCAAATTTAGTGACTCATACATAAAACTGGTTACCTTTTACTGAGATAAGAATATATTTTTTCAAGAAAATAAAACGGTTGAAAAGATTTGAAGGTCGCATTCCGTTTAAACTGACAGAAATATTTTTAGTTTACATGCAGGATGTTCGGCAAATAAATTAACTGCTATTAAAGAAATGTTTTCTGTTTTTATTTAACAAGAAACAGTTGTTGGCAAATGGCTCAAATGGCTCTAAGCACTATGGGACTCAACATCTGAGGTCATCAGTCCCCTAGAACTTAGAACTACTTAAAACTAACTAACCTAAGGACATCACACACATCCATGCCCGAGGCAGGATTCGAACCTGCGACCGTAGCGGTCGCGCGGTTCCATGCTGAAGCGCCTGGAACCGCTCGACCACGGCGGCCGACCCTCCATCGTCTTCGGCAGTACAAATTTCCCGACGTCACATGATGTCAGAGGTCCTGTCGATATCTGCGGCGCTAATGGCACCTTTTAGAGTGGAGACAGCTGGCTTGATTTTGCGGTTCTCTGTCGGTGTCCAGAGTCAGCCCCAGCCACCACTGGTATACTGTCACTGTTCCGGTAAAAGATGTTGTTGCTTAGTCCCAGTACGATCAGATTTTTGTTTCATCAGGTAATTTTTATTCGTTAGAGCGTTCTCAGCAAGCGACGATTTTTCTGTATCTCAACTTTCAATGTGCTGCTACTGTTCTGTACGACACATGGAAATTGCGTCTAACCGATATAGTTGCATCTGCACTACGGTATTCTGCGTCGTGCAGGGAGGCTTAGGCCAAGATTGCAGAAGTACTTTTATTTTCTTGGACAAACGTGAAATTTATTTTATCTCTTGTGTGCGTACGCAGATAATCATACAACCATGTTTCAAGAAACCAGAATCTCGTCCAAACTAACTTCGCGGACACTTGTCAAAGATAGTGTAGAAATCAGACTGTGATACGTTAATACTGATATTGCAGCTGCAATTGTAGATTTGTATGAAAGCGGTCTCGAGAGACGTGATACTCAAAGTTTTATCACCTTGAAAAAATATATCGCGTAATTAATGTTTTGGCTGTTAGCAGGCACAACCCGCAGTCTTGGTACACAATGAAATCCCAGCGCTACAGTGGCAGTACTGTAGCGCGCGGCCACAGCAGCCAAAACAAACTGACGCAAACCACAATTAATGCGACGAATGCGCGGTAATACATGTTTTGCTGCAGCAGCGATTGCGCGGCTTCGGCGGGCCAGTCCATACGGCTGGGGAAGTCTCCGTACGGAGCAGCTCGCTGCTGGGTTCACGTTCCCACGTCCTGCGCTGGCATCGCACACGTCGACACAACCTCTAGCAGCACAACAGTAAGTTGTTACTGACGAAGATGAGTGAGATTACCGTCGAAAGGCAGAGATCTCACCTGAAACCTCAAGAACGCCGAGAATAATTAATGTAAAGTTGCCATTGGGAGAAACATCTTTCCCGCATGCCTCGATGTAATGCTAACCACTGAAACCAAAAAGAAGATTAGGAAGACCTGGAGAAAGAATGTGATGCTAGCCATTATCTTGAAAACAGTTACTGACAGAAAAAAAGGCTTTATGAACAGATCTAAATAAGACGAAAGGAATTCACAAGCAACTAATGGACATCTCTTCTCCCAAAAGGATTCCGCCAGCAAGTTCAGTCGCTGACACCTATGTGTGTGGTTAGGCTCGAGTGCTAAGTAATCGACTGGTAAAAAAACGGATTTTCATAGCCTTAATTTTGATGGGAAGAAGTGATGGCCTACAATTCCTGGTCATTAGATTTTTTACCAATTTGCCAGATTAAATTCAAAACATACCGACCATGTCTCTTGGTGTAAAAACAACACGATAAGGTCCGTCCGTTGCACGCTGAGATTCCGCAATAGTAGTCTGTGACGGAATCAAAATTCCACGCTCTGCCTTCCGTCTAATTATCACCAGCGACGACACAAACACGACACGACGTACCTTCAGCACCCATTGATCATGGCTGCTCACACAGTACATCTGACACGATAAACGTACATGTGCCCAAATGATATCTACTTCGACGGTTCCCTACAGGGAATGAGCAACACAATAAATAAATAAAATTCTGGAGAAAGTCACAATCACAGAAAGCCAACTATCTCCGAGATTTTGCCTCGGGCAGTAACTTCTTATGTCAACAAGTTATTGGTCCCACTCAGAGAAGGCAGATCCCAGGAAAATACAGTATCCAGATCTCACTTAGTATTAATATATGCGTTTTTTCATCAACATCTGGTGGGAATTAGGATTGAGATTGTCAACTACCGGTCTTGAGCAGCAGCCTCAAAGAGTTCTGTCACAAAGCACTCCAGTTCACTGAAAGAATATACCAACAGTGGGGGTGCACTGGCCTGTTTACTGGACTGGCATAGAACGAGGGACGTTCACATTCTCGTCCGACACTGTGGCTTTCCATAGTTTCCCTGACTCAATGTGAATACAAGGGTGACTCCTCATTACAGGCAAGGGATGAATTACTGCCCTATTCTTTTTCAATCTGACCTAGCAGCCCGTCCCTAATGACATCATCGATGGGCCCTCAAACACCAGTATTTCTTCCTGAAGAATATCTCTAAAGCGTTTTGTTTAGAGAATAAAAGAAACAGCTTTACCAGTTGCTGTCTGTATTAAATATCAGTCAGATTTACGAAAACCTCAGGCATTTCATCTTGTGCTCTGACGGAGCTCCCGAAACTGACTTACCCTTCCCCTGACCAGCTGCCACAGCTAATTATCCCAAGGAAAAGAGCGGACAAATTGAGTACTGTCTTACTTTCTAATGTTCTAACTGCACATTGGCCTCGCTATTGGAGTTAAGGAATTTCATCCTTTCATCCGCCTAGTATCCTCCACCTGACTTCCCAGTTTCTTTTCTGCTAAGATATGCCTGCTTTCAACTGATGTCTTTCAATTTGGATTCGTTTCAATGCTCTGAGATAGGTTTAGTCTAACCAACACTAAAAAGCTATTGCCTGCTAGCTCACACATGGTCTGTTGACAAAAACTAGTAGTAGACATTTATCAGCGCAGCAGACGCCAAAAGTTTGCTAAAGTTTGGAGCATGCTCAATTAAATCTGCCTCAAATATTTCATTCATTAATTGCCTTTTCCAAATTATTAAATTCACAGTAAATAAAATGATAAAACACGTCCTAAGAAATCAGCAAATAGTTAAAATCTCACTACTTGGGCTCAGGGGGGGGGGGGGGGGAATTACGGAGAAAGACAGTAAATAAGATATACAGAACAAATCAAATAATTGAAGACGATGGCGGAGATAAGACATTGACGTAGAATACAAAATAGCTAACGGCCGCGTTAAAAAAAAAAAAAAAATACACATTACACTGCACGATTTCGTGTTAAGGATTAGAGAAGTGCTTGTTACCGTTATTGGAGGAATTTGTCATTGGTCTCTCAGGAAACAAAGCGTCCCATGTGATTCTGAAAGCGTGCAGATAATTCCTGTTTTTAAGAAAGGTCGTCGCATAAATTAGTTTAATTAAAGATCTGTATCTCCAATATGTGCTATATTTGAGGAATATGTTGAACGATGGGGTACCACGATCTTTCCAGTGCCACGTAAATGATAAAAGTCTCAACTGAAGTAAAAAAAAAAACTAGAAGTCAGCGTCATAAATCAGCAGTTGTGAAGGTTAAATTTACTTGCGTACTTGAAATAATTCGACATACCGCCCGTTGTTGCCAGTAACTTTACTTGTATAGGACATATTTGAGGTGGACCTTGTGATAATCTAGTGGATAACTTAGTACAATAATTGTGAATTGGAATTCAACATAAGTTAACACAAATTCAGTATAAATTAATATAACGTAAGTTATTGCAGGAGACTAATTATACCTGTAAAATTAGAGTTAAGCTTCCGCAAAATTGGTGGAATTCTAGAAACTGTGTTGATCACACTCACATGCTCGCTTTACGATCAATCTGAGTTTGACGCGATTTCCAAGTGGAGCTCCCAGCAGCTCGCTGGTGTCCTCCACCTGTCTGCTAAGTTATCCACTAGATTATCACAAGGTCCACCTCAAATGTCCTATAGTAGTTACTGGCAACAACGGGCGGTATGTCGAATTATTTCTAGTACGCAAGTAAATTTAACCTTCACAACTGTTGATTTATGACGCTGACTTCCAGTTTTTTTTATTTCAATTGAGACTTATATCATTTACGTGGCACAGTAAAGATCGTAATGCCCAATCGTACAACATATTCCTCAAAAAAAGCACAGATTGGTGATACAGACTTTCCAGGTTTTTTTAAAAAAGCTGAATTTTCGTAGTATTTCAAAGGTTCCTCCAAGTTCTTTCAAACTAAACCTTTGCTTGAAAAGCTGGGAAGTACATAAAATACATAGCAACAAAAGATTCGATCAGGTACTAATAACTTTCAATTAGATGAGGGCATGTTTTTGAAACATTATCTCAAAAGAAGGTAATCTCACCTGCTTTGACGGAAAACATTTTACCTCCACCGCACCCACAGTATCTATGAAACTAGCATATTTCAATAAAACTACCTTACGATGATAATTTTAGACGATAAAGTTTTGCCATGCAAACAACTCCAAGAGAAAACAGAACAAAAAATCTGTAACGTTCATAGCGCTCTCTTTAAAGTTAGGGTACCGTTTATTGTGCACCAAATGACTTTTATAAAAAAATTTCTACAGCAACAGTACGATGTAGATATTATCGAACATTGTGAAACTCTCGGCTAATTCATGGTAGAACGTAGAGATGACCCTCTCGATTCCCACCCTTGCCCTCCCAACCATGACAGCATCTTCAGGCAGCAACCGTTTGTCGCTAATTGTTTAAAAGTAATGTGATATTACAGTAGCTTTTTCTTATTTATTTATTGTTTATTCTTTTGCACTTTTGGAAGAGAAGGAACTTAATCCCTTCCGTACTTAACCCATTATCTCGATCGCTCTTTTCTTTTACTTTGGTGTCGTAATGGTCTGCATCCCAGTTATCTGTGCAGTGCTAAGAATAAGTTCATCGGACTGGGCATAGATACAGCACCTGAATGACCATTGTATGAACTGCAGAGAAGCGAGGTGAAACGATTTCCTGGCTAGAGAGGTTTCAAAGATATCGTAGCGCAGCGCACAGCGATTTCGTCCCATACTGAGGATGTAGGGACCTATGCATTGATGTTCGGCGTTAGCCAAATCATCAGCAGTAGCAGCAGGTCTACTAAATACGTTTGCCTGTTACTGCAAATATTTGTTTCTGTCCAACGCATTAGGTAACTGCAGTTTTTCTTTTCAGAAAAGTGACTTAGTTGAATCGCAGTTGCTAAGTGCATTTAGAAATAATATGCTGTCTGTCGAAGTAGGGAGGGGAGACTTAAACTTTCAGGGGACTACAGACATTAATATCTCCTCCAGTTGAATTCAGTAGAAACTCTTATCAGAATTTGGTACTTGTGCATCCAAAAATTCACTAGGAAGGTTTGTGTTGACTCCAGCGACAACCAAGCAGTCAGAACACTGAGCAGTATCAGCAGCATCAGCCATAATTAACGTCTCTACATCATCAGTTTAGCTTGCAGATTTTAACTGGAAGTGATAGGACCGTATTCGTTTTGTTCGTTTGAAAATGATTTATTTTGTCGATTTAGCTCACACTGACTCAAACTCGACATCGGCGAACTTCCATTTTCCACAGACACGCAGGCGTTCAGCTGCTATAGTAGTTCTCTTACTTCCTATACGTAAAAGAAATTCTGAATTTATTACGAATTCCACCTTTTCAAATAAACTGAATTTTTAATAGCGTTGACCAAATCATAAAACTCAAAACTTATAATAGATATATCTTCCAGTAAAGAAAGGATACGGGGCTGACTCGTACAGACAATATTTAAGTTGTTCATTGGATTTCCTATGGAAATCAGCTCTGCGAAATATATCAGCATTAGCAGGGACAAGCCTGATGAGATTTTTGATTTCAGATGTCACAGTATTTAGAGGACATATTGATTAGTTTCTGTTTTTTCTAACTTCACTCTACCGAAGTTCTCCCCCTTCCATGTAACGCGTTCAGTTTAGTCACCCACTATCGCCGAGTTAGTAGACACTACGATCTCAATAACAGGAATAGTATCGTGAGACGAAAATCTATGATACAATTTCTTTAAGTTGTTCATTAGAATTCTTACAGGTCTAGGGGGCCAGATGCTGCTCAGGAGTACCAAAGGTCGCGCCATATAACGGCTGGACTTTATCTAGGAACTCAACAACAGTAGTCATTGAAGCTGTCCTCCCAGCCAGAATGCTGTGTATCTATTAATTCTGTGCCATGTGTTAAGACACAATGTACTCTAAATTTTGCTGGCCTTTTTGAAAACTTCTGATGTTTGACAACTTTGATACTATGACGTTTTGCTACAAATATCGTCGTTTCGTGGATATTTTACGTACTATCAAGACAAAGTGGGCGTTTCGGTCAAACTTGATGAGTCTACCTCGTTTTGACATTGTGGGTCTACAACGCCCCTTCACTGAATACAAGTTTGATCGACTGAGAATTTAATGCCATATATTGTATGTGCTTGTGTACTTTTGAATGAATGGATTATTTTGAGACAATGGAGGACAGTAACAGAAAAGTTCAAAACTTTAGACATTTTTCCAAGGTAGCGGCGAAAGCTCGACTTGCAAATAGGGGCACACTGAAATAAACCATATGGGAGGCTTGCCTCAGTGATGAAAACATTTTCCATAACTTCTCTAAGGCATCACATTTATCTGGATCTAACAATGTTGTTTCATTAAGAGATTGGAGACCAATTCCTAAAGCGTAACAACCATAAAATATCGGAAAGTATAGATCTGGAAAGATCATATGAAACTGTTTGCAGGAAAAGCAGCTGCTAGACAAATTCACGGAATAATCTTTAGGAAATATTGTTCACCTTCGAAATAGGTATGTCAGAAAACCATCTTCCGACAAATACTGAAACATTACTGGTTCTCCCGGGACCATTACGCGATAGGATTAGTAAGGATAGGGAGGAAATCCAAAAAAAGAGCAGTACGTTTTTTTATGGGTACGTTTGGACAAAGCAAGAGGAACAGAAAACACGCTCAGCATCACGAAAAATCTTGCTGTGAAATTCTATGTGTGGTCGTTCGAAGAAGAGTTAAACAATGTACTACTTCTTATCATACACTCTCACAAATTAATTTTTCAGTCCTATTTATCTTCTTAAAGTTACAACTGGAAACAGACGTATGCTTAAATGAAAATCTTCTCTGCATGAGTCACATTAGCTGCGAAATGGGCAGTATCTAATCACTTCCTCTGAGATTTCTGCAATTTATGATCTTCTTTCTACGTAAAGTACATCAAGATGAGGGACGTAAGTTTCCAAACTTTTATTGCGGCTGCTTTCACATACTGTATATGAAGTACATTCCTATTCTGCGTTTCTCAGTAAATCCTGATTTGTTGTTCTGCTTATCTGGCAAAATGAGTTGAATGAAAAAAATCTATTGAACTTGACCTTATAATGATGCTTAGCGGCGGATGCTGTTTTTGGGAAACATTTACAGATGGAATAAGAAAGGGTTGAAATACAAAGAAAGACCCGTAGTATCGTCCGCCACACTCCATGAAACAGCGACCGAAGCACGGATATATGAACATGTATCCTACTGCGTCTACCTTCATTGAAACTTACTGCACTTTCAGGATCTTACTTATACAGATGGTGGTTCGTTCTTATACTACCAAGAATGAAAAATTTACCCAACCTGTCCTAAAAACGAAACCACCTTTCCGATGGCAAAGTCAATTACGACTGTATTATGGTCACGTTTGCGTGATTTTGGCAATAAGACGTCCAAGAATGTAAATTGTCGTTCTGTACCCTAGACTTCTCATTTGCTCCAGAATGAAATGTTTACTGAACTCTAAACGACTGGCGTTGCACTTTAAAATTGAAAGCAATTTCACAGAAAAGCTGACAACCTGGATGTACCATTACGGAATGAAACAAGTCATATTCAAACAACCATAAGATCTTTCTACACTGAAGAGCCCGTATAATGAAGACTAGGGTCCCCGCAAGCACGCAGAATTTCTGCAACACGACGTGGCATGGACTCGACCAATACCTGAAGTAGTGCTGGAGGGAATTCACACCTTGAATCCTGCAGGGCTGTCCATAAATCAGTAAGAGCATGTTGCAAGGCATCCTAGACTTGCTCAATAATGTTCATGTCTGGGGAGTTTGGTGGCCAGCGGAATTGTTTAACCTCAGAAGAGTGTTCCTGGAGCCACCCTGTAGCAATTCCGGACGTGTGGGGTGCCGCATTGCCCTGGTGGAATTACCAAAGTCCGTCGGAATTCACAATGGACATGATTGGATGAAGGTGATCAGACAGGATGTTTACGTACGAGTCACCTCTCTGTGCTCGACCTAGACGTATCAGGGGTCAGATATCACTCCTACTGCACACGCCCCGCACCGTTGCAGAGCCTAATGCTTGAACAGTCTCCTGCAGAAATGCGGTGTCCAAGGATTCATGAGGTTGTCTCTACATCCGAATACGACCATCCGAACGATACAATTTGAAACGAGTGTCGTCCGACCAGGCAACATGTTTGCAGTCATCAGCAAGCCAATGTTGGTGTTGACGAGCCCAGGCGAGGCGGCAAACTTTGTTTCGTGCAATCACCAAGAGTAAGCAAGTGGTCCTTGGTCTCCGAAAGCCTATATCGATGATGTGACGGTGAATGGTTCGCACGCTGGCACTTGTTGACGACCCAGTACTGTAATCTGCAGCAGTTGGCGGAAGCGTTGCACTTCTGTCACGCTGAACGATTCTCTTCAGTCGTCGCTGGTCACATTCTTGTAGGATCTTTTTCCGGTTTCAGCGATGTCGGAGATTTGATGCTTTACCGGATTCCTGATATTCACTGTACACTCGTGAAATGGTCGTCCAGGAAAGTCCCTACTTCGTCGCTGCCTCGACGATGCTGTGTCCCCTAACTCGTGCGCCGACTGTAAGACCACGTTCAAATTAACTGCCATTGTAGCAGCAGTAACCGATCTAACAACTGCGCCTGACGTGTGTTGTCTCATATAGGCGTTGCCGATGGCAGCGCCGTATTTTGCCTCTTTGCATATCTCTGCGTTTGAGTACGCATGCCTAAACCAATTTCTTTGGCGCTTCAGTGTATTATTATGTTCTGGCGAGTAATGCAGTAGTGAGGAATTTTTGTAGTTCATCAGCACATCAGGGAAGGTCAATCCCGCTGCACATCTTATTGTCTACAGTCTACAGCCACCACGAATTTACTAAACATCACGCAACCAATCAGGCAGCTTCAACCGAATTGTGCTGAATTCGTTATAAATATCTGACAGATTTGCCACTTACCGTGGATTCCGGTTGCTGAAAGGTGTCGTCGCATAAATTTCTTCCAGCGAGTGCACGGACACTACCTGAAAACCATGACAAGAACCATATTACTTAACAATATTTGTTCAGAAGTTTGCAGAAACATGAAAAGACGTTATTCAACACAGGGAGGGCCTTTGTAGTTCCCTGACGATGATAACAAATGACTTGCAGTTCCGTTCTCGTTAAGTACTGATTGCTAAGTGTAACCTTCAAAGCAGATCAAGAATTGAGGTATTATATTAAATGTTATTAAGACCTATACACCGTTTTTTACGTGAATGTTTGCTCTCTACTTATTTTTAATGAAGTTTCACTAATATATCAGCTCTGTAGCCATAATTAAGGGCAAATGTGAATTTAAAATAAAACACACAGATAATACAGTGAAGAAAATATTACAGAGAGTATAAAAGTTTTTACATATTTAAAAAGCATTACTCACAGATCACAAAATGTCTAAAATGTCTGAATGACACTTATCATCAAAATATTACAATATATTTCAGGTCACGTACACCAGGCGTTGCAGTACAGGATGTGGGCTCGTGTTAAAGATAGATAACGCGGCTGACGGTCTGCACAGCAGCAACACTTCATTACAGTGTGCCGTGTTTACGGTAGGATGCTGTGACGTGCAGTTACTACGTCCATACATCAACTAACATCAGCATTTGTCAAAATCACTTCAGAAATTGTTACAAAGTAACACATCTGTGTTTGCTGTGTGATCTTTGGAGTGTCACTGCCATTACCATGAAGGGGGACGGGATTGTATATTTGGCTTGGCTCTCGACGTCGACTTATGATCGTATCAGCATCTTACATAGGAAACAATCACCAAAAACAGGTATCATAGCAGAAACATATCCTTTCTGAGATATACAAGAAATCGTCATCAGGAAAGCAGTCTGCACAAATCTCACAATATAAACCAGCAATCTACGCGAGGGGGCCGAGTTACACAAAAGAGAGGATACATGCATGTGGAAAAACATAAAACATGCTGGTGGCGCAGTATTCTCGACATGGCATTAAGTTCCAAAATTAAAATAAAAACCTTTAACGCCGTGGTTCTGGTATATTGTAATACTAAAATCAGATACGTGTCGTGGTTTGAAATACTAATGCATTAGCTCCAGTTAACAAATCTAAAATGCGGCACGGAGGGCACAGACAAACAACAACGCCGTCTTCACACATCAGCCTAACACAGAATTCATCTAAACAGCCAGGCGATGCCACAACACTCACGATCGGATACAATAACACGATTCCAAGCGCACAACAAAACTGACGATGTTCCTTACACAATCTTATGAACATGATACTTTTTCTGGTTGAATAGTCAGTCAATATAGAGAATGGGGCGAGGGGGCGGGGTGCGGGAGAAAAGGGTGCATTGTCACACGATAGCACGTGCATTACCATGTACGGCAATATACGTTACAGAAACTGGGAAACCCCGTTTTGTCTTGCTGAAATTTCACCCAAAGTAGAAAAAAACCCTTGTTTTAGTGATCTCCAATCTCCAGGAGCTTAAAACCTTACAGCTGTTAAAGTTGTTGTGAGTATTGAGGTAACGATGTCGTTATAGATAGGTTTGTGGAATGATTACGGATACAGCCAGCACTGTACATGGCGAACGTGTTCTGAGACGTGACGAACATTACAAACGATATACGTTTCCTCTGTGTGATGAAAGTACATTTTTGTAAGCCGCAATGCTATACAATATATATTTATTTTCCATTTACAATTTGTAAAATTTATTTACTGTGAAATGTTCTCGAGATATATGTCCACGATGACCGGAATTTCTGCATCATTGTAATTAGAGTCTGATATTTTCACTTAGACGATGCTGTAACAAGCATTCTGCACGATAAAGTTTATTAAGTACTAATGTTTACATAGCAAAAACATGACAAGTCATACGATTCTGGACACTAGGATCATGGTCATGAGCAGTGGAGCTCAGGTAACAGCTTGACTATGGTGACTTGTATCAGTAAACCGTTTGAAACGAATGCTGGGATGGTTCCTTTTGAAGAGGCTTCTGACGTTTACTTTCTCTCCCTTTTTGTTCTGTGTAAAGTCCTCAGCACTGCCAGGACATTCAGCCGTAAGCTTCCTGCTCTGGCCCACTGCAGAGCGGCTTCCGCTTGACACTGAATGAAGTAAAGTATAACTGCAAAGGCTATTTGCTTGGTTCAAATGGCCCTGAGCACTATGGGACTTAACAGCTATGATCATCAGTCCCCTAGAATTTACAACTACTTAAACCTAACTGACCTAAGAACATCACACAACACCCAGTCATCACGAGGCAGAGAATATTCCTGACCCCGCCGGGAATAGAACCCGGGAACCCGGGCGCGGGAAGCGAGAACGCTACCGCACGACCACGAGCTGCGGACTGGCTATTTGCTCTGCCACGTTATGGTCATCAGCTGTTTACAGCTGTCACAAGCTGTTCACTGTGTACCATTTTCTAAACCTATAGCCGACTCTCTTTCCAGTAGCATCAGTTGTATAGACGGTACTGATTTCCCATTTTCAGCCGAACACATAATCATAGGCTGTGTACTGCAGCAGTAGGATTTCATTCATGCATGCGCATACGCGTTGCGTACTGTTCTGGCATAACATTTACACGGAGACTGAAAACATCACAACACCAAAAAATAGCCAGCCAGTAAGGCGGAGAGGTTCTAGGCGCTCCAGTCTGGAACCGCGCCACCGCTACGGTCGCAGGTTCGAATCCTGCTTCGGGGATGGATGTGTATGATGTCCTTAGGTTAGTTAGGTTTAAGTAGTTCTAAGTACTAGGGGACTGATGACCTCAGATGTTAAGCCCCATAGTGCTCAGAGCCATTTGAACCATTTTTTAACCGAAAAAATAATTAATATAGAGGAATGAAATTTTGGGAATGCTTTCATCTGGGTAACATATTTAACTGATTGACATTGGAAGATCGCAGGTAAATGTAATCGCCAGATAATCCATTACAAATTTGAAAAGGTGGTACATTAATAATTGGTGTAACCACCAAAATGTTAAGTGCAAGCATGCAGTCATGCATGCTTCGTGTTGTACAGGTGCCAGATGTAAGTTTGTGAGATGGAGTTCCAGGACTGTTGCACTTGCTTCGTCAATTCAGTGACGGTTAATGCTGCTTGCGGATAACGGTGGAGATGATGTCTCCCATATGCTCAACTGGAGACTGATCTGGTGATCGAGCAGGACAAATCAACGTGTCGATATTCTGTGGAGCACCTTGCATTACAACAGTAGTATGTGGAAGACAATTATCCTATTGGAAAACCCCTGTAGTATACTGCTCATGTTTGGCATCACAACAGGTCGAATCATCAGACTGACGTAGAAATTTGCGGTCAAGGTAGCTGAGATAACCACTAGAGTGCTATTGGTGTCGTACGAAATCGCACCCCAGAACATAATTCCACGTATAGGTACAATGCGTCTAGTGCACACTCACACTGGTTGGCTGCTGGTAGTCAGCTAGCTTCCTTCCAACCAAAACACGTACATTACTGGCAGCGAGGCAGTATGCGCTTTCGTCAGATGACACAACAGACCTCAACTCTGTCCTCCAATGAACTCTCGCTTGACACCATTGAAGTCCCAAATGGCAGTGGTTTTGGGAAATGGAATGCATGCTATAACACGTCTGGCTCGGAGCTGCCCCTGAAGTAACTGATTTGTAACAGTTCCTCGTGTCACTGTGGTGCCAGCTACTGCTCAGATTGCTGCTGCAGATGGAGTACTGTTCGCCAGAGTCAGAAGCCGAACACGAAGCTCTTCCCTCACGTGGCCGTCTGGAGAAGGGTCTCCTTGATACGGTACTTTCTTGTGGCCACCGCTGCCATCAGTCATGTACAGTGGCTACATTCCTACCAATTCTTTCTGCAGTATTGCCGAAGGAATATGCAGCTCCTTGTAGCCCTGTTACACGACCTCATTGAAACACAGTGAGGTGTTGATGACGGTGTCTGTCACCTTAAAGGTGTTATTGACTAGCATCAACTCGCTACATTCAATCTCAAAGAAAACTAATTCCAAGAACGTTAGAGCTAGCATATAAAGCAAACTTCATTTGCTTCATCGTAGTGGCGCTACTAACACCACTGTTGTGCCACTGGCGCGGAACTTGAATAGACAACATCTTTCATACGTAGAAACATGACTGCCAACTTACGATTATGTCGCAGAACTCTGCCTTAGTGTTGCAAATTTTTTCCGTCAGTTCGCAGTTTCTGGAACAACGCGAAGAGTAACTTGATACTAGTATTAAACTTTATTTAGGAAAAATTGCGTGTGCGAGCCCGCAGGTGTGTGTTTGTGATTAAAAAACGAATAAATACGGAAACAAAAACCAAAGTTGTATAAAGTTGTGTTTAGACGAAAGACTGTACAGACTGTTGAACGTATGCACCCACTGTTTCGTGACAGTTGCGAAAGTAAAACCTATTATCCGAAATGCCTACGTTAAGGACAATAATTTTTTCTACCACCATTGTCACGCATCAGGACAAGGTCGGCATGGTTACGAAATGGTGCTACGTGATTGGTATAAGGGTTGGCCGGATGCCAGTGTTGTCACCATCCCGTACCGTTCCTTCAGAACTGTCTACGTGAAGGGTTACTCATGTAAAGAGCGAAACGCATGGATGAGGAGGGCTTGGGTACCATCCCGGTATTCACCTAGTCGAATGTGACAAGCCGCCTAAATATAACATCCCGGCTGGCTGGCACACCGACCATTGTCATTAATTCTTCAAGTGATTACGATCCGGTATCGACACGTCTCCCCATCCCCGAAAGCGACATTTTAACGCCCACGGCTATCCGGGTAGATTCACACTAAAGCACGCAATAACGTTCTAAAATTCCAGAAGAGGGGTTGCGTCCGCAGTTGACATTTGCAAACTAACTGCTGGGTGGTTAGCCATAAAAGACTGACGTTGGCTTTTCTTTTTCCTCTGTTTAACTCTTGTGTCAGTTCTAATGCCATTACGAGCGATGTAACGTCACTATCCGCCCTAATCGTCTTGGCTGACGCTATGTTGAAAGACTTAAACATTTAAAAAAACAGCACAAATAACTCATAAAAGTGAAAAATATTATGTGTTGCCCCTTTAATTTTAATACAGGTAGTAATACACTGAAGCACCAAAGAAACTTCTATAGCAATGCGTATTCAAGTACAGATACACCTACACACACTGAATTCAGCTCTGCAGTCGGAAAACGTCTATATAACACAACAAGTGTCTCGCGCAGTTGTTAGGTCGGTTACTACTGCTACAATGGCAGGTTATCAAGATTTAAGTGAGTTTGATGGTGGTATTATAGTCAGCTCATGAGCGATAGGACGCAGCATGTCCGAGGTAGCGATGGAATGGGGATTTTCTCGTGGACCATTTCACGAGTGTACTGTGAATTTCAGGAATCTGGTGAAACATCAAATCTCCGACATCGTTGCGGCCGGGAAAGAGATCTTGCAAGAAAGGGACCAAAGATGACTGAAGAGAATCGTTGAACACGACGGATGTGCAACCCATCCGCAAATTGCTTCAGATTACAGTGCAGTGCCATCAATAAGTGTCAGCGTGCGAACCATTAAAAGAAATATCAGCGATATGGGCTTCCGGAGCCGAAAGCTCACTCCTGTACCCTTGATGACTGCACAACACCAAGTTTTAAACTCCCGCGTAGGCCCGTCAGCACCAACATTGGAGACATGTTGCCTGGTCGGACGAGTTTCGTTTCAAATTGTATCGAGTGGATGGACGGGTTCGGGTATGAAGTCTGCATGTAGGCAGGGGACTCTTGGAGCTGGTGGAGGCTCTGTAATGGTGTGCGGCGTGTGCAGTTGGAGCTATAGGGGACCCCTGATACGTCTAGATACGACTCTGACGGGTGACATGTACGTAATCATCCTGTCTGATCACTTGCATCCTTTCATGTCCAATGTGCTTTCCGACGGAACCGGGTAGCTCCAGCAGGGCAATGCGACACCCGACACGTCCAGAACTGCTACAGAGTGGCTCCAGCAACACTTTTCTGAGTGTAAATACTTCCACTGGCCTCGAAGCTACCCAGGCATAAACATTATTCAGCATGCCTGGGATGCCTTGCAAAGTGCTGTTCAGAAGAGATCTCCACCCCCTTGTACTCTTACGGGTTTATGGAGAGCCTTGCAGGGTTGATGTCAATCCCCTCCAGCACTACTTCAGACCGGTCGAGTTCATCATGCCACGTCGTGTTGTGGCACTTCTGTGTGCTCTCGGGGACGCTACACGATATTAGGCAGGTGTACCACTTTCTTTGGCTCCAGTGTATTTTTTTCGCTTCGGGAGACCGCTAAGTGAATAAATTTAATGAGAAGTTAACAAGAGCTATCCGTTTTAGATCAGCGTACTTTCATTATTGTGGCCATAAGCCTCTTCTGTTTTGCATAATCCCCTCCAATTCGGCGCGTCCCCAGTCTAAATAACTACTTATTATATGAAGTATGTCAACTAACCTGTCTTTAAGTAGCGTATCATTGTTAAAGAATAGAGGTACCTATTTATCTCATGTCTTATATTTACTTAATTACATACACATTTATTATGATGCGCTAATACATCTTACCGGGCCTATATCTTGCAGTGGTTTGAAGATGGTGTATTAATACACGCGTCATTAAAACTCGAGCGTGAGGCGCGTGGGTCGTGATGTCACCCCAAGTGCGGCGACCCTGACGGTCAAACATCGCTGACGGTTGCGTCTGTACTGCGAATTTTTCGGAGTAAATTAATTAAGACTTAGACTTTAGGATTTGATATTGTTGTTTTGATATTTACCTAAGTTGTCCAGGTAGCTTACTTGTACTTAAATATCATATTTATAATTTGTAGGTGTATTCTGTTTTTTATTTCACTTAGCGTTCTCCCGACCCGACGACGCTTGAATCAAAATAATATTATTTTTATTAAACTTAGGGGCAATACTTTTTTTTCGTTTTAAGAGACTATTTGTGTCGGGATCTCTTTTAAATTTTAAGGTTTATTTCAACTTTTTAACCGTTAGATTTTATTAGTAGACACTGTACGTTCGAAACACTGTCTCCACATCCACACAAAAATTTTACGGGACGAGACACGAAATTGTGTTACGAGATGTTGCCTCGCCGAATTCTGCGTATTTTGACAGTAGGTGTATTTTTCCGTTACAGTTCCAAGGTTCTGGCAATGGAATATTTCACGTGCGATTTAGCGTTTCAGCCTGGAATTATTATTCTCACTTCTTTTCTTTCGTATTTTGTTCACGTATGCAATTTACGTGTTTCTGTTCTTAATTTACACATGCAGTCCTTGACTATTTTAGTATATATTTAGCTAATTTAGGTAACAAAAGCGATAAGCAATGGCGATAGTTCTAAATCAAGTCGCAAGAAAGTGGGCTGCCATTGCGCTCCCTTGCGGTAGGCTGCCTAAAGTAATAGGACAAAATCATTTGATTTAGTACTGAATTGTAGATCTCAAAAGCAACTACAAAATGTCCGCGAGAGTGTATGTTTATCTTTCACAGTTGAGTCACAATCACCGTTTCTCTACTTTTTAGGTGCTGAAACGGGCGGCCACAAATGAGATAACTCATCACTGTTGGTCAACCGTAGAAGGTAAACAAATCTTAACACTCACTTCAGTTGGGATCCTTTTGAGCTCTACAATCCCGTACTACGTGATTTGATGTAGCTCTTGTGTATTACTTAGCGTATATCAAAAGAGCGCACTGGTGGAAAACATTTTTACTTCATTTAGTTGATGAGATTTAACGACTGAATAGACTTTGATGCAATGTAGCAAGGACCATCCTGGCTAAAGAAGATACGAAGTAAAAAGAAACTGCACTGAAGTGGGACCTTTCGTTTGGGAGCTACGGTACCTGACACAGGTACACAGATACAAACGTTACACATATAACTCCTCTGATTGCGTCAGGGGCTAAAGACTGACGGCGCTGCGTAGTAACGGTGGCTGACTGTGTGAATGGTAGTAGGTGCCACGACAGATTGCCACGAGCTGTGGCGTCACTTTAGTTACGCGTGTAGACGCAGCTTTATATCCTATCATGAGCTGATGATACCAGCTGTTAATCAACTGCCGCGCGGGATCAGCCGAGCGGTCGTGGCCGCTGCAGTTATGGACTGTGCGGCTGGTCCCGCCGGAGGTTCGAGTCCTCCCTCGGGCGTGGGTGTCTGTGTTTGTCCTTAGGATGATTTAGGTTAAGTAGTGTGTAAGCTTAGGGACTGATTACCTTAGCAGTTAAGTCCCATAAGATTTCACACAGATTTGAACATTTCTTGTTAATAAACTAAAGTTAATAACTTCTTTTGCAAAGCTAATGCTAGCGGTCCAGGCGAGAACGTTGTTGGCGCACTAAAATAATCCTGCTGCGAAAATTGTTTTGCTGAGAGAGTTGACCGCGCTCCAGTGGTACACGCGCTGGACCACTAGCAGACGTCTGCGGTAGCCAGTAGGCAAAAGAACCACTTTAAGTTTTGAGACTGCTTACTCAAGGCCGCCTGGTATGAGGCTATGACTCACTTCATCCCTCAATGATCATCTGAGACTGTGTCGTAAGACCAGAAAGACTGCTAAGCAATTAGCAGCGGATGAACTTGTATTCACTTATATTCCCATCTAACAGCCTTGTACGAAGCGACTGAACAGGCGTGGTGTGCGGTTCATCGACACTTGTCAGAATGCTTTTTATTAGCGTTGACTACTTGCAGTGTTTCCAGCACTTGTAGCCACATGAGTATGTCGAAAAGGTGGAAATTGCAATGATGGTATTGTAATAAATGTACAGTCAATGCCGAATATCAAGTCATTTAAAAAATTCACAGAACTTGCACAATTTAATAAAATCTTCCACTGGACATTCACGTTTGCCTTGAATTGCACGGCAGGCCAGGGTGGCCGAGCGGTTCTAGGCACTACAGTCTGGAACCGCGTGACCTTTACGGTCGCAGGTTCGAATCCTGCCTCGGGCGTGGATGGGTGTGACGTCCTTAGGTTAGTTAGGTTTAAGTAGTTCTAAGTTCTAGGGGACTGATGGCTTCAGAAGTTAAGTCCCGTAATGCTCCGAGCCATTTCAACCATTTGAATTGCACTGTTAGTTCTCGTAGGCTAGTAGGCCTATGACTAACTTCAGCTGATAACGTGGACCTCAGGACAGGTTGGAAAAAATAATAACTATGAAATCTAGATATGTGTGAAAAACAGTATGAAACTGAAGACTGTTTGCATCTATCTCTCTATCCGAAAAGTATATGATCAAGTTTAACGTCGAGTATTTTGGAATGGTCAGGTTCCATAAACTAAAGTATTTCGAAACACCACCGACAGGATTCTCTACTTTAGAGACCTTAATATAAAAGTATGGCCCTACCCGCATTGTAACGGTGATGCAAATATTCTGCAGCACGACGGCTCAATAATAAGAGTATTTCAAAAGGTGACATTCGAATAAAATACGAGCCATAATTTCACACATAGGAGTTTAAAACGAGAACCTGAATTTCAGTCTAACCATTTAACTTCACGTACGAAATAACTGTGCAACAGCGGAATAACTGGATAGAAATTACTGAACTTCTCTTAAAAAATAGCTTTTAGCCTCACCGTCGTAACTAGAGGTAGTCTGTAGTGGAAATCATCCTTATAGGCATGATGATTTGTGATGAAATATAATTCGACCACAGAACTGATGAGTAAGTAAGCAGATACAAACATTCCTGCGTATTTCTCCTGAACCACATATCTTCTACTTGGGATGTAACTGAGGAGGTCGTATTAACGTCGCCATAAAAACAGGGATAAACAGGAAGGATGTAAAGCATATCTACGTCCCGTCGACATTGGAACCGCGGTGACTTTCACACCTCTAGTGACTCAGGTGTCAGCATGTGAAACATCGTACTTTTCACGATTTATTAATTTTGACCTTTAATCTCAGGCTTATTTAGTCTGAGAGCATAGCATAAGTGATGCTAAAAGCAAATAAACATTTCAGATATTTGTTGTTATTTAGGTGGCAGAGGATCCAACAAGATTTTCTTGAAGCTTGACTCTGTTTGTTATTATTATTTTTTTTTCGGGTGCTGTGAGGAGGGGGTGCCAAGAAGGGAGTGGTTAAGAAGAAAGTATCAACGTCCCACGTTCAGAATTACGCGTAAGAAAAGCGAGTAGGATTCCACTCCCGCCCCCCTTTCCCCTCCCCCATTCCACCCCCTCCACCCTCCACTAATTCAACATAGTTCGAACATTCACTTTTTGCCTTTCGTATTCCTGTTTATAAAAGGGGTGACAAAGGGAGCTATCAATCTCTTAAAAACAAAATGCCATATACATTGAAAGAGTCACATGTAAATTATTTAAATGCAATACTTATTACTACAGTAAACAATGTAATTCAATACTATAGTGAAGTACAAATGATCATTATATTATCTGAGTGTATGGTTTGAAGCGACATTTGAAAGCTCAGAAATCAACAGCACCCATCTTCTAATGCAGAACCGAAGGAAAAAGAGCGCGAGAAGAACCTATTCTCGTGTCCAATTGCAATTAATGCAACCATGGACAATTTTAACATTAAATCAGGAAAATGAATACAGAGCTGAATATAGCGTTGAAGCTGAGATCACAGCAGCTCGAACTGCACAAGAAGTGGAGACAAAATCGACCGTGAGCTTTTCCGAGGAATCACCCGGGTAACACTTCGGGAAAAGGCCGGCAAATTGAACGGATAGCCGGGTGCCAGCCTAATGTCCTAACTAACGTAAAAGTCTATTTATAGCATTCACTACAAGTTAACTTTCTTGGTATCAGCACATTGGGGATGTCCAAATACAGTCTTTATTCGACGCCATTTACGCACTATTAAGAAGAGCTGAATTGTAGAAATGTAAAAAGGTCGCAGGTTCGAGATCTGACACTTATCAGAATAGTGAAAAAAACGTGAACTTCTGATTGTACATAATTTATTGGCATCCAGAAAATGAGTAGAT
Organism: Schistocerca americana; assembly: GCF_021461395.2. Taxonomy (NCBI): domain Eukaryota; kingdom Metazoa; phylum Arthropoda; class Insecta; order Orthoptera; family Acrididae; genus Schistocerca; species Schistocerca americana. Next base: position 154,547,640 of record NC_060119.1, on the reverse strand, counting down.
TTTCTGATACCACAGGTTAATGTAGCCCTCCACAATATAGTAAAGAATAATGAGTTAAATTAGTAGGCAAATACTAAATGCCGTAACGGTAAAATTAGCTATTAAAAGTACCAGTAACAAAACTATTAAATGTTGTTTCTTGTAAAGAGGGAAATATAAACTGACAACTGTTAATAATGCAATTTGTTTACACAGACAGTGCTGTTACCTGTTTCTAACCGGCAGGTTTATCTTCAGACGGATGCTCGCCTTTACGTTGCATTTGTTATTGTTTACATTATTCTTTGGCTGTTTTACCAAGATCTAATGTAAATAACAAGTGTAAGATAAACAACAGCGTCAGCCTGAAGATGAACCGGCAGTTCAAAACCGATAACGGGATATTTGTGTAAATAGACAGCGTTATTGTCGATAGCTGGTTACTGTTTTCTTCTTTGCAAGAATCAACATGTACTTTGTACACAGTCGTAGTCTCAGAAAATCAAGTTTCGATAAAACTGTCGGAGGACAGTTTTTGTTCCATAATACTAAGGCACTACGTTCTATCTGAAGCACGGAAATAAATAATTAGCTTTTAACTAATAGAACCGTAATGAGCAAAAACCTCTTCTCACGTTTATTAAGTTTCGGGACTTCAGAGAGATGTACAGCTTGGCAGTAAGACTACGTCCCATCTTAAAGACTTCCTCCACTGTTTGGCCCCTGAATCAAACCCAGGAACATGCAACAAAGTACAGGAAGCGCAACATCACTGAAAACACGTTTTGTGAAATATGGCACTTAGAACCTTTTCCATTCACACTCGTCAGTTAACAGTTTGTGATCCGTGCTACTGACTAGCAACAAGATTTTATCAAAAACGAATAAAATTTTAACTTAAATTTGGCGTCAGACATTCCGTAGTTCCTGTGGATGAAATTAAATATATACTACTACCGTCTAATTCTAAACTAGTATCGCTGATATTATTAGCTTATTTACAAACTTCCCACTGATGGCTATCTAAACAGATCTTAAGTAAAAATACTCGAATGTCATGACAATCGTCAAGAAGCAAATCTCCATAAAATGAATTGAATTTTTTTCCCGTTCCAGAAACATTTTATTAATAGTTCGATAAAATAGTTATGGATTTTCGTGTTAGTCCCGCAATATTTGAGTTTTAAAGGGCAATTTCGAACAAGTTTTCTTACAGAAAAGACCAATAAGTTGCAAAATTAAATTTGAGCTCAGCTATGTGGATCATGCGTTGTTTTTACGGGAACATATTATAGGACTATTAAACACAATCGTAAAGCATTTAAAATGTACAAAATAAAATCCAGTTCACGATGGAGCTCGGAGGCTCTTGTATGTTCTTGGACAGACTTTTCAGAAAGCAACAGTTAGCATTTGCTGAAAAACAACAGCTCGCAATATAAAACGACGAACATGCAGCTTTCCACTCGATGGTATATCACTTCATAACGGTTTCATTATCCGGACATGATTTTCAGTCAAAATTAAATGTTGTCGAATTGTTCGTTCTCAATAACGACTGTAGGTCCTATCTGGTTGATAATATCGTACGAAAAAAATGAAATTCATAAATTTACACCACTTCTGTATCTTGACCAACAACAACCCGCCTGCCCCATTTGTCAGGCAACTCCTGACATAAGTTTCACAATAACAACGTAATAAAATTTTTTTATGCCTCACAACAAAACCTTTGCCCTGTAGTGGTGTGTACCAAATGAGATGCAAGCGATATTGAGATATATATGTTGGTCAGTCAGTCAAAGCTGTGGCAATAGGTTATCGGAACGTGAGATTGGCTAGAGACCAGGAAAGACAGATTTTACCAATGCGGAACATTTTGAACAGAAAACCACACTTATGGTGGGGACTGCGACATTTTAAATATGTTACGATTAGCAGAAAGATAATAGTGTTTAAAAGTCCTATAATATGTGCCCGCAAAAACAACGCATGATCCACATAACTGAGCTCAAATTTAATTTTGCAACTTATTGGTCTTTTCTGTAAGAAAACTTGTTCGAAATTGCCCTTTAAAACTCAAATATTGCGGGACTAACACGAAAATCCATAACTATTTTATCGAACTATTAATAAAATGTTTCTGGAACGGGAAAAAAATTCAATTCATTTTATGGAGATTTGCTTCTTGACGATTGTCATGACATTCGAGTATTTTTACTTAAGATCTGTTTAGATAGACACACATGAAATTAATAAACATATGACTAAATGGGCGCTTAGCTTTAAAAGTCAAAATACGATTTACTTTTTCTCCTCTGTTAAATTAAATTTCAGACATGCTAAATTTAAGTTACAATAAGAATTTAACTGTATTTTTCATGTTTGTTGTATGTAACGATTTTCATACAATGTAAAGAAAATAATGCTTTCCTTTGTAGAGAATCTGGCCCTCAAGATTCCATGTATCTTCAGTATCTGTACCGTTATCGAATGCATATCATTTCATGATTGCGGCATTCAGTTATCATATGGCTATGATAGAAAGCTGATTCGCAACCAAATAAACAGAATTAAGAAAACTGCGGGGAACTGTCCCCTTTTTCATGAGAGCAGTCACGTTCTGTCAAGCAGCGTCGCAAAATTCAGTTGCAGTCGTCTGTTAATTACTTTATGAAGTTTACATTGCGTCTCAAGCAAGTATATATGTATGATATGGTGTCCAACGTGCTATTCGTTCTGTGATAACTCAGTTACTACTTCTATATCTGAGGAATGAACCAACTATCCAGAGCCAATTGTTTTAGCAAGTAATCATTGCTTGCTTGCTGCTGATACAGTCGATTTCTCTGGATTTCTCAACGCGTGACGAAGCAGACTCTCAGAGCACAACCAGCTTTGTTGACAGAAGGTGAGACTTCAGTGCCTCGCCCTGACAACTGAAACCCACAGAGGTATTTAACGTAATTACTCGTCGGTTAAGTAACCGCTCTCGCCCCTAAGGTTCCTCCCATACTCGCTGTTTCGTTATACGATTGCGTGGTGCAGAGTGGTTGAAAAGGGAAAAAAGTTTAACAACGCACGAAGTTAGTAGTGACAACTCCGCAGTAGAAGGTACAGGCGTTAAGAGGGTAAACGCAATGACAGGAAGTCTTCTGCTAAAGGCCAGCGATCAACGAACATTTCTGACCGACGCGTCTGATTTGTATTGGGGAATGCTATGACGGAGACCGAAGCCCGGTTATCAACGCAGGATGCTTCGTAACTGTATATGAAACGGTAACAGCACCAATCGCAGATCACATTGCAGCTAGCAGCTAAAAATAATGTATTTTTTTAATAGTACGAAACTCTGAGAACATAAATCTTTGAGAATGAAAACATCGTCCAAATGCACTGTATTCTGTTTATTGTCCGTGAAATTGGCCAATTTTAACTGTGAATCATTTTGAAGAACATATTTTTAGCTTTATGTTTCATTTCACGTTCTACTGTATTGCTGGTACATGTTGACAGGTTTACATCGTGTGTTTGTGTGTGTGTGTGTGTGTGTGTGTGTGTGTGTGTGTGTGTGGTACAATAGTGTTCATGCTTACTTCCCTCAGACGGTACAAACAGCTGTATTGTATTTTACTGCACTGTTGAATTGTTTTTGTGCCACATACACACAGAAGTATGATTTATACCTGTCTTTATGTTCCAGCGGTTTGTTAGAATGTGAAATGAAGCTTGAAGCTAAAAATATGTGATTGGAACTGACCCATGGATGAAACTGGGCAATTGCAGGGATTATAAAGAGAATATTGCCTACTTGGACGAAGTTGTTGAGACTGTGTACCCGCACATAAATAAAATTTTGAATGGGAAGAAAGTATTCCGGACTGTTAAATATTTTTGGAAATAACATTAGGCTACCAGTGGATGATGCACCTGGAAACGACAGTAAATTGTAGCTAATTGCAGGAAGACCAGCAAATTACCCACGCTTGTTGCAGTGTCTAACAGTTGATGATCAATTTAAATTAAAGTAATTTATAGTTCATAAACAGGCGAAAACATCCAACGTTACGTGAATGTTTATCAATAATTCCAAACCTTAATGACGGTAAACTAATAGTATGTGACAGGCGCGAAATGTTATGCCCACATAAACCTAGGTGTAGCAAAAGCAGACACTAGATAGAGATTCATTAGCAAAAGCCTGCGGAGAAGTAGTTTACCAACAGATCCTTCTGCTGATTCTCGGGTATTGCGGAATTTCTATTAATCGCTAAGGAGGCAGGAGTTAAGAAGTTGAAAGACACTACGAGACGCGGAGTGTTTTGTCCCAGATTTGTTGAATACGTGCGTGAGCTTCACATAGATAATGACACAAATTCCAGAGGCGTTAACATCACGGAGAGATTTACTGCTGACTTTCTGAGAGCGTACCATCCGAGAGGATTTGGATATACTGACCGGAAAGAAACGAGGGGACGCGATTTGAAGGAAGTCAGTGAAGGTGCGGCGACAACAAACTGTATCATCGCAAAACCATTAAGAATTGATTATATCGTCAGGTATAGAGATATGCTCGGATAACGTAATGGTCTGTTATGTCCTGTTCCTTGGGATTTCGCAAACAACGAAATTAAAAACAAAACTGTAGTTTATATAGAGGCAGAAAATTTTAAATTAACGAAATTCCGCAAATAGGATTACTAGTTTCAAAACTACTTTGTCGATACATTGCCATATCAAAGTGAAATAAGTTGACATGCCCGGGTTACAGGAACTAAAATTATGATGATAATTAGACTTTTTACTTTAGTAAAAATGATCATCTAGTCTTTTCATTAATATAGGATTGCTAGAGTAGATGACGAAGAAATATGAATTAAATTTTTTATTAGTTTCTGTAGAAGAAAACCAGTTAAATTATAGGAAGATGATTTTGTTTTAACTGCGTTTGAACGAAGAAACGGCAGAAGCTCTTCTGTTCATGTTAGAATAATGTCCTACGCACAACTAATTTAAGTAAGTGGCTGAAGAAGTCACGCAAAAGAAGCATCTTTGGCATCAACAAGGGGTACAGAGGGGTCTCTTAAAAAAAATGCACTTCCGAGAAATAAGGCAGGTAGAAGGTCTGTCACCAATAAGGTTTCTTACACTAGAAATTTTTTTTATTGACTATCCACTCGTCCTGTAAGGTGACAGGGCAATCTTTCTTATTAAATTTTTATTTAAGATGTTTGAAGGCATGAATAGGGAACTCGCGACAAGCAGGTAACTCGGTGTTGAGTCCCTGACTGCCACAAATATTTGTTTCCCAGGCTCATTCGTCCGAACCTGTGTCAGGCAAAATATCACTCCCTTTATATTGCACCATACTATGTGGCCGTTACGAGAAAATCAGTTAATTTCGTACGAAAATTTTATGACATTTTTTCGCACTGAGCTTTTCTCAATAGAACGCAGTAGTGACATACGATGTACTCTCCTCTACACACCATGAGGTGGCTTGCTAGGTACACACGCAGACACAAAAGTTGGCTGTATTACAGTCGTCAGCTCGTTGTAAACAAGTATTTGTGTCACGCGTCATATCTCACCTCCCCCCAAGCCGCCGATATTCGCAACCCGTTTAGTTTCTCGGTTTTAAAAGTAGCAATATACTTTTGCTTTCTAATGTCTTCTTCCGCAAATCGTTTGGACGCTCGTTTGAAGAAAATGTATAGCTGCTGTTTAGACATTTTCAGTAGTCAACGAAGAAGGTGAAAAATAAAATAAAAGAATACACGATATCCCGTTAGGTAGGCCTAGAACCCATGCCATGCGAATGAAATTTGAGAATTTTGTAGAATATTTACATTTCCTACGTTATTTCAACGATCACTTATAGCTCAGTACCTTTACATGATAAAGAATACCAGGATGGCTGCTCAAACAAAGGAAAAAAAATTTGCTGTGAATTTCAGATGTGAGGAGTACGATGGTGCGTAGAAGCGCCTGATAAATTAACAGAGAGCGAGCGCAGCCATAAGCAACAGTTTAGCCGGAGTTTTCAAACTTCGATAATTTGTATGGAATAACATTCATACAATTAACATACTTTGCGATACGAAGCATTTTAAAGTTTGTGATTTACAAAACTCAGTAAAATTCAGTTTCCGTGCAAGGTTAAAGACGCAGAATTCCCAGCAATTTCATGAAATTCTTGAAATTCCCTGAGATTTCAAGGTTTTCCAGAGGAATCGTTACCGTGCATGTTATCAACAGCCAGCTCACTACTAATAAACAAGGGAAGAGTGCTTATATGACACATAAACCATATTGAATCGTAAGCACTACCGAAGTACATTTGAAGATTCCGTTTTGATAGCGTTCATGCGTCTCGTGATGTGACGCATTTCATCACAACATAATACTTTCTTTAAATGAGTTATGAGAAATCACAGAACGCCAAGAATCCGCGTACTAGCGCATTTTGCGGTTTGAACACACGTTAAGATTTCGTCCTACTCGGAGTTGAAATGGGCAAAAATGCGACGAAGCCGCTATTTTTCAGTTCCACACATTACATTAGCACTACATTTTACAACTGAACAAGAGTAATATTTCTTGTCTCATCCAGATTGCGTACAGCGTTGATAACAGGCCAGGGGTACAAGACTTCAGGTCTAGGCATACATAATCTAATGATAAGTGAGTCATAAAATAGAACTGAAAATGAATCACAACTTGAACGGTACTATAATATACTTTTTGCAAGGCTGACCGAGGAAAGTTAACAGAACATTTATCCATAAACAAAGCTCTTGCCGCTGACAAACCCATTGTGTACTGATTCACGAAGACTGCTAGCTAAATGCAGCCGAATTTTTTTCGTTTCCTCGTTACCTGATTCCCACTACCAATAGGATCCGGACTGAATACTAGTCCCACTAAACAGACGGAAAAAAGTACAATTAATACTGTTCAAAATGCGTTTCGAATGGCAAAACAGACAAACTTAAACTATTATGGAGTCCGTTTTGCAGTTTAAAGTTATCAAAGCACTGTAGACGTGAATAAAACTTTTGTGTGCCTTGTGGCGAGCCTGTAAACTCTGTTACGAAGAAGGCAACGTCGGATTACTTGTGAAAATACTGCTGTTATGAAAATCACCACGCTGCTAATCATAGACTATTGGATTCTTGTAAATGACCTACTCTACATCACCGAACAGCCAGGAAACGAACCGAGTGCAAAATCTTCTTGTGGCGCTTCTCTCTAAGCACCAGAACGTAACCGAGCACCTCCCAAGCCTCTGCGGACTCACCTCGAAACGGCTGCAGTGTGGGGTCGAAGACGTCGCTGCCTGCCCTTCTGGCGAGGATTCCCTCCTCGGTCGCTTTGCCGCCGGTCCTCGATGTGAAGAAGGCTGCGGATTCATCTCCAACGCGGCTTTCACTGCTGTGAGAACGATATTAACCGATGCTGCGTCGACCAAAGACTTGTTCAGCTCGTGACACCACAGTAACTGAACCACTGACCTACAGGCTCACACGCAGTACCGCTGACTAGTAATAGTACTTCAAGGGAGGGTTAGTGGCAGGGGTGGAGGGGATGACGCGCTGGAAATTTCGGAGAATTGTTTGTGAAACCAGCGGCGCCGCGTGAATAGACTCCCCACCCCCTAGGTACCTGGACTCGAAGGATGGACCAAAGGTCAAGGTGTTAGGAATGTCGACGACGACAATATAGTCACAGCACAAATGCGGAGATGGTGGGGAAGAAAATCGGCCGTATCTTTGTTTGACATTCGCAGTGCTTCATTCAAGAAAACTCTGGAAAATCCTAACGAGGATGGCCCGACTGGAATTTGTACTCCAGACTTCTGGAATGCGAGTCTGCGACGGTAGCGTTCTCGAGACAAGCACCAGCATGTGTCAAGCAGAATGCTGTCCTCCCTTAAAACCTGACAGCAAGTCAGTGTATAAGAAACACTGTGATGTAGCTCGTAGGTATGTTGGCGGACCGGTTTCAAAGAGCTGCATCTCACTTTTCAGTACAGACCTCGTCTATGGTAGTACAAGTGCCGTATATGTATACATCTTCTCGAAGCTATAATTTCCTTAACTTACAGTGACACTGCATTTCATATCGAAGTCCAGTTTGTGACTAACAGGACATGAGTTACACTGGAGTTATGTTAATAACCAGGTTTTAATATTAGGATTAGTTATTCAAATTTTAACTAGATTCTTTTTAGTTATAAATTGTACTTCAGATACTGAAATAGCGTTTAGCAGAGTGATGTTGAAAGCTTTGATATCATTTACATCAGTGTGACTATTACTATGCAACTCACAGTTAAGTGCCTGTTAGAGTATTCATCGAACCACTTTCGGACTATTTCTCGGCATTCTTTTCTCGAATAGGGCACGGAAAACAACCACTTGACTCTTTCCTTGTGAGCTCTATATTCTATAATTCATTGTACGATGATCATTGCCCCCTATTTAAGTGGCGAGAAACGCCTTTGCTTTAGTGATTACCGCTCCAACTGGCATATGATATATTTTTTCTCTATAATACAAAATTAGCTGCCCTTCTTTGAACTTTTCTGATGGTTTCCTGTATTCTATCTCATATGGATCCCATACCGCCCAGAAATCCTCCAGAGGATAACAGAAAAATGTAGTGTAGATAGTCTCTTTTAGCAACTTGTGGCACCTTGTAAGAGTTTTGCAAATGAAAAGGATTCTTTAGTTGCTTACCCCATAACAATGTAAGTTTTTCGTTACTGTAATTGCAATGAATGAATATACAGCCTTTATCTTTGTGTGATTTATTGTGTAACCGAAATTTAACAGATTCCTTTCACTGCTCGCGTGGATGATCTCGCACTTTTCGCTATTTAGAGTCCATTGCCAGCTTTAGCACCGTAGAGATCTTGCCTACTACATCATTTTGCAATTGGATCTTCTGGTGATTTTACAAGACGGTAAATGTCGGTATCATCAGCAAAAGTTCCAGAAGGGCTACTCAGACTAACACCTAAATCGTTTAAACTATAAGAGGCAATCAAATCAAAGCAGTACAGATGCGAAAAAGTATTTTTTTTTATTTCAAAGTAATCGCCATAAATGCTTACACATTTAAGCCACTGTGAGACAACACGGACAATTTTTTATGGAAAAATGTTTGCGGTTGCCTATGGAACGATGATTATACTTAGTCTTCGTTCAAAACAAATCGACGGCCACTGATGGCGGCCCTACGTGCTGCCAAGGTTGGTTGCACTGCGCTGGAGAAGTTTCGCTGGACAGTCCTTACTCATCCTCCATTCCGTTCCGATCACTGTCCACGCGATTTCTGGCATTTTTGGATCCCTTGAGAAGACATTCGTGACGGTCGAATTGCTTCGGAGAGGATGTGCACGCCTGGGTAAAGTCTGGTTCCGTAGGCAACTAAAAAAGGTTTTCCGCGAAGGCTCTGACCACCTTGTTTCACATTGGAATAAATGCCTTAATAGTTACGGCGATTACTTGTGAAATAGTAGTGAATTTACGTACTTTCATCTCCATCTGTGCCGGCCGTCGGTGGCCGAGCGGTTCTAGGCGCTTCAGTCTGGAACCGCGCGACCGCTACGGTCGCAGGTTCGAATCCTGCCTCAGGCATGGATGTGTGTGATGTCTTTAGGTTAGTTAGGTTGAAGTAGTTTTAAGTTCTAGGGGACTGATGACCTCAGAAGTTAAGTCCCATAGTGCTCAGAGCCCTATGAACATTTTTTTTCTCCATCTGTCTCGTTTTGGTTAGACTGCCCCATATAGATTAGGAAAAGCAGACGCCTTACAACAATTCCTTGGGGATTGAGATGTATCACTTCTGGTATACTTGAAGGACTTCTGTCAGTTTCTACCACTGAAAGCAAATCCATATAGGTTCTAGCACCCTTCTTATCTTTCCCTTGTAAACATTTACTTTACAGATTGTGCTTTTTAGTGAGTTTGCGTATATTTTACCAACGCTTCAACTTCAGAACTTCTAACCCTTATTGCGTTGCTTCTGCGTTCACGTCTTGTCGTTGTATGTTCTGCAGTGCTTTGTTCTGACACTGCCTGTTGCAGCTGTGTTTGCGACACACCACCCCGAGTTATGCGCCCTTATCTCCTGTTGTAATCCCGTTACCTCCGATGACCGCCACCCGTCCGGCGCAATACCTAGAACTCCTAATGGCGGCAGCCGGTCTCGCCTTTGCTCAGTACTGCAAAATCCTCCCGTCAAAGATTTCCAAACGACGAGACAAAATATGCACAGTAGGAGCTATACTTTGCTTGCTGGTTATTTGTGCCTCTCGAGATTCGCAGCAGATGATTTGCTGTTCTGTAGGCAGACCGTATGTTATACCGATCTAACAAATAAGGAACAACGACCATGATCTCTTAGCGGCTACTTTGTTGAATATATGTGATGCGACCTGTACAGAGATTCGTGTAAAATTTATTACTTAGACAGTTTCAGACAGAGCACTTGTGCACGGAACCACAAATTACAATCTGTAATACGGATTCGTTATAAACCTTGTGCATATGGTACTTATTTCGACGCCATGTTTAATGGCTTTTAATTCTAGTTGCTCGAATTTCCAATCCACTTATTGTGCACCTCTAATAGCTCAGTGAACTTTTTCTCACTGTGGGCTGCGCAATGTCTATTCCTTTTACACAGTATTTGAAACAAACGCTGTAAATGTTGTAGTCCTTATCCTGAGTCGTCCATTTGCTGACAGTACAGCGGCCGAGGTGGCTTATTGGATTCGAATTTTGGAGGACGGAGGTCGAAACATTAGTGTGGCCTCCCAGTTTCATGTTTTCTGTGATTTTCGTGGGGCGTTTAAAGCGACTGATGGAATATTTCTTCTGAAAATTTTACTCCGTCTATGACGTCATCATATATGGAAAGTTACACCTTCACGTTATTTTACATATTTATTTTGCGGTTGGGGAATCTGCGTTCTTCAATCATCCTTCAGTCCCTTTCCTTCACACAGCTATTTGTCCATAGATGCTCTAGCAAGGTGTTAAATAATAAATGCGTCCGAAGAATTTGTGTATAGAGTGTGTCCCTGTAGGAATGTCCATATTCAGAGATATCTCAGAATTGATCATTCGAAGAAAAAAATCTAGTAAACGCGGGCTGAAAAATGTATACCGTAGGAGTTAGGCCTATGAGTACATGTTCATCTTCGCTGCTGTGAAACACATCTCTTCTACCAAACTAGGACATACATTTTAAGGCATGCATTTTAGGCCCGTATATCTTCTAGTCGATGTTTTCTTGTTTTCATCCAAACTACCTTCTCCCAAAATATGGAATGCAAATGGGAAGAACAGAGGAACACCTTCGCTTAAGAGATTAGAAGATGAAAAAATACTCATAACTTTGTAGGTGTGCATTTTTTCTTTATTTTTGCTTCGAGTGATCGTTCCTGTAATACGCCTAAATACTGAATTTTACTTAAAAGAACAGTATGCTTGTCTTAGGTATATTTAATTTATTGTATTTCAGATACAATTTGAAGTACGTCACCTAAGAAGTCCAGACCGGGAATTTATCAACACCAATGAATTATCAGGGGAGAATGTTCAAGATCAGAAGCAGGTAGTGGCCGTTAACGTTTTAAGTTCTGCATTTGTTTTCCGCTCCTATTTTGGTGTTCTGTCCACAATCTCAGATATACGTTTCTGTTTAGTGTATATCCTACTTTCAGTAAACGAGTTGATAGCACCAGGAATTCAACTTCACCGCACTCAGAACACCACCACGCCCGTGTCGCGGTCCTCGAGAACAGGCTGTCTTAGCACTTACGCTTCAGTGAGGTTATACCGGAAGATCGCTAGAAAGACTCAACTGAAAAAAAAATTAACGACTGTAGCAACTGATACTCTACATTTTTTTTAATGGTTAATGAAACAGCTGTAAGGCCTAAAGGCATGCACGCAGCGACTCGTGCGTACACGCGCGCATAGCTGCCGCCATCTTGGATTGCTGACCAGCTTGTGTGATGCCAAGGGGTCGCCCAGAGGCAAAACTCATCCACAGCTGAGTTCTTGGCAGAGCCACTTAACCAGCAAAGCACCAGCGAGTTGTCAGACTTTCAGAATGGCGAGTCTCGACATATCTGTAATTAAGTGCCGCCACGGTGACAGACACAGTTTAGCGTGCTGGCGTAGCGTTAGTGTTATTGTAAACTATATTTGAGAATAAAGTGGTGAGGTTAGTCACTCGGTGTTCGCGTATTTCTGCTCCTCACGCAACCATTACCTACATTGTCCAGAAAGTAGCACATAGGGTCCACAGTCGAGGATAGCCCATTACAAAAGTCTTTTCTGGGACACTTGGCTGATGATAACTCTTACAGAAGTGATGTCAGCGTGGAGACGAATTCTGCAAATAATACAGCGAGCGCGGAGACTATGAAATAAGAAACAGTAAGCATTCAACTGTCCCTATATAGCAAAAGTAATGAAGAATTTATTTTACGGCTGCGTTTCTCATACAGTGTGATACTAAAATACAGTATATGTTTATGCGCGTAATAGGATGATTCTTACTGCCACACTTCATTTATATTCTTAAAAGAAGTTTTACTTTTTTGAATAATTTCATTCAGCTGCTGTTTTCTTTATTTCCTGTATAATTGTACAATTTCGGCATTAGGCTGTTTAGAAGTATTTTATGTACACCAACTGGATTCGGTCCTTTTCAGAGTGTTCTAACTTACCGAGAATTCTCGTTGCTGCGGCGTCTCCCCTCGTGTATTTTAGTGATGGACATCACCGACATCACCTGAAAATTAGTACAGGAAGCTTAGTTACTTCGCAATACAAGTCAGGTAATAATATGGTGGTGTGAGGAAGCGTTTTCTTAAATTACTCAGTGAGGACTGATCTTCAAAATTTCTTATCGAAGAATAGCTCCATTTAAAAAAATCATAAACGGGTTCTTGTTTGTCCAATGATCCGTATCTAAAGGCTGTAAAATTGTACGGGTTACACCAATACAGAAGAAATGAAATAGAAGTAATCTGCTGAATTGTTGCCCCGTAACACTGACATCGGTTCGTGGTAGGATTATGAAACCATCATGTTCGAACATCACGAAATAACTCGTTGAGAACGGTCTCATGACAAGCAAACAGCACAAACTCAGGAAATTTTTTTCTTACGAAACACAGCTGGTTCTTTATTTGCATGAAGTAATGAAATCTATCCACAGGTGCTCGTAAGTTAAATATCAGTTTTTAGGTTTCTAGAAGGCTTTTGACGTCGTTTTCACAAACGGATTCTATTCAGATGACATGCCCATGGCGTATCGTCTCAGCTGTGAGACATCATTTGTGCTTTATTTTTAGAAAGGTCACAGTTTGTAGTCATAGTCGAGAAGTCGCCCCAGTAAATCAAATTTAGGCCTGAGGTTACGTGCGTTGTAGTTTCTATACTGCTCTTAATCTATATAGACGATTTAGGAGACAATTTAAGCAACTGTATTAGATTGTTTTCAGATGATGCCGTTGCTTACCATCTGGTAAAGTCAACAAACGATTAAAAAGACTTGTAATATGGCTAAGACAAGATATCTGAATGGTGCGAGAAGTAGCAATTAACCACGAGCAATGAAAATTATGAGGTTTGGAGTGTTAAAACTTTTTTGTGCTGCACCAATTATGAATTTGCCGTCTACAAGATATTCGGCCATGTACAATACTTTTTTCATCTCAATAATAGTTTTTTTGCACAGAGCATAACCCAATCATAGCTAACACTTGGTTCAAGAATCATAAAAGAAGGTTGTATACATGGATGAAGCCTGGAGATAGAGACAGGTTTCAGATAGATTATATAATAGTAAGACAGAGATTTAGGAACCAGGTTTTAAATTGTAAGACATTTCTAGGGGCAGATGTGGACTCTGACCACAATCTATTGGTTATGAACTGTAAATTAAAACTGAAGAAACTGCAAAATGCTGGCAATTTAAGGAGATGGGACCTGGATAAACTGACTAAACCAGAGGTTGTACAGAGTCTCAGGGAGAGCATAAGGGAACAACTGACCAGATACAGGGAAAGAAATACAGTAGAAGAATGGGTAGCTTTGAGGAATGAAGTAGTGAAGGCAGCAGAGGATCAAGTAGGTGAAAAGACGAGGGCTAGTAGAAATCCTTGGGTGACAGAAGAAATACTGAACTTGATTGACGAAAGGAGAAAATATAAAAATGCAGTATATGAATCAGGCAAGAAGGAATACAAACGTCTCAAAAATAAGATCGACAGGAAGTGCAAAATGGCTAAGCAGGCATGGCTAGTGGAGAAATGTAAGGATGTAGAGGCTTATCTCACTAGGATTAAGATAGATACTGCCTACAGGAAAATTAAAGAGACCTTTTGGAGAAAAGAGAACCACTTGCATGAATATCAAGAGCTCAGATGGAAACCCAGTTCTAAGCAAAGAAGGGAAAGCAGGAAGGTGGAAGGAGTATGTAGAGGGTCTATACAAGGGAGATGTACTTGAGGGCATTGTTATAGAAATGGAAGAGGATGAAGATGAAATGGGAGATACAATACTGCGTGAAGAGTTTGACCTAAGTCGAAACAAGGCCCCGGGAGTAGACAACATTCCATTAGAACTACTGACAGCCTTGGGAGAGCCAGTCCAGACAAAACACTACCATCTGGTAAGCAAAATGTATGGGACAGGCGAAATGGTTCAAATGGCTCTGAGCACTATGGGACTCAACATCTGAGGTCATTGGTCCCCTAGAACTTAGAACTACTTAAACCTAACTAACCTTAGGACATCACACACATCCATGCCCGAGGCAGGATTCGAACCTGCGACCGTAGCGTCCACGCCGTTCCAAACGGAAGCGCCTAGAACCGCACGGCCACACCGGCCGGCCCAGGCGAAATACCCACAGACTTCAAGAAGAATATTATAATTCCAATCCCAAAGGAAGCAGGCGTTGACAGATGTGAAAATTACCGAACTATCAGTTTAATAAGTCACAGCTGCAAAATACTAACGCGAATACCTTACGGACGAATGGAAAACCTGGTAGAAGCTGACCTTGGGAAAGATCAGTTTTGATTCCGTTGAAATATGGTAACACGTGAGGCAATACTGCCCCTACAACTTATTTTAGATGCTAGGTTAAGAAAAGGCAAACCTAAGTTTCTAGCAATTGTAGAGAAAGCTATTGACAATGTTGACTGGAATACTCTCTTTCAAATTCTGAAGGCGGCAGGGGTAAAATACAGGGAGCGAAAGGCTATTTACAATTTGTGCAGAAACCAGATGGCAGTTATAACAGTCGAGGGACATGAAAGGGAAGTAGCGGCTGGGAAGGGAGTGAGACAGGATTGTAGCCTCTCCCCGATGTTGTTCAATCTCTATATTAAGCAAACTGTAAAGGAAACAAAAGAAAAGTTCTTAGTAGATATTAAAATCCATGGAGAAGAAATAAAAACTTTAAGGTTCACTGATGACACTGTAATTCTGTCAGAGACAGCAAAGGACTTGGAAGAGCAGCTGAACGGCACGGACAGTGTCTTGAAAGGAGGATATAAGATGAAAATCAACAAAAGCAAAACGAGGATTATGGAATGTTGTCAAGTCGGGTGATGCTGAGGGAATTAGATTAGGAAATGAGACACTTAAAGTAGTAAAGGAGTTTTGCTATTTGGGGAGAAAAATAACAGATGATGGTCGAAGTTGAGAGGATATAAAAAGTAGACTGGCAATGGCAAGGAAAGCGTGTCTGAAGAAGAGAAATTTGTTAACGTTGAGTATAGATTTAAGTGTCAGGAAGTCGTTTCTGAAAGTATACGTATGGAGTGTAGCCATGTATGGAAGTGAAACTTGGACGATAACTAATTTGGACAAGAAGAGAATAGAAGCTTTCGAAATGTGGTGCTACAGAAGAGTGCTGAAGATTAGATGGGTAGATCACATAACTAATGAGGAGGTACTGAATAGGATTGGGTAGAAGAGGAGTTTGTGGCACAACTTGACTAGAAGAAGGGATCGGTTGGTAGGACATGTTCTGAGGCATCAAGGGATCACCAATGTAGTATTAGAGGGTAAAAATAGTAGAGGGAGACCAAGAGATGAATACACTAAGCAGATTCAGAGGGATGTAGGCTGCAGTAGGTACTGGGAGATGAAGCTTGCATAGGATAGAGTAGCGTGGAGAGCTGTATCAAACATGTCTCAGGACTGAAGCCCACAACAACAATAGTTATTTCATGTGAAACTGCGCAGTATTTGAAACTGCTTATCAAAGGGAGGCCACAATGACGAAAGCAACGAAAGTGTTCAAGATTAGTGGCAATCACCAAATAAAATGCAGCGTATTCACACTGGAAGTTGTCCTACCTTTGACTCCTATAAACAAGAGTGACACTTTTAACCATGTTTTTGTATGTCCATGGCTCTGAGCATAATGCGACTTCACATCTGAGGTCATCAGTCCCCTAAAACGTAGGACTACTTAAACCTAACCAACCTAAGGACATCACACGCATCTATTCCCGAGGCACGATTCGAACCTGCGACCGTAGCGGTCGCGTGGTTCCAGACTGAACCGCCTACAACTACTCGGTCACACTGGCCGGCTTTTGTATGTCCATCCTTGTGGTTGGAGTTTGATGGACTTCGTAACCAGCTGACATCGTTGTTGCAGGCAGTCTGCGAAAACCAGTTTATAGATGTTGGCCACTAAAGAATAATGTATATGATTGGCGTTAACATCTCAGCATCACTTGAGGTCTCACGTTGGTGTACTGAATCATCCACAGCTGAAGCTGGATCTCTCAGCCAAAATTCACAATTGTCTACAAATGAACCACAACGAAAACTAAGTACCTACGTTTCCCGAAAAGAAATAATTTCTTTGCCTAGATGTAAAGATTATCAGAAAATACAGAAGAAAGGGAAGAAGCCGGAAATAGTATCTGGGACTCCACTCAAGAAGCAGGCGCGACCTCATTTAAGAGAAAAGAAAAAAATAAACCGAAGAGGAAACTGTTTGATTCCGATCAAGGAAACAAAAGGAAAAGGAAGCAAAATTTAAATATGTCGAGAGAAGAAACACAGCCTTATAGCTGTCCACACTGCTCTGAAAAGTACAACATTCCATCAACAGATCACTGCATTCAATGTCTGAAGAGCGAGGAGTGCTGGCATGAACACTGCTCTTGTTATGTTGGCTCTGGCCACTTCATTTGTGTTTTCCATTAAACAGAATTTCCTCCGATTGGAATATTTTCGCAGGTTTTTGTTCACGAACACCAGAATTATTCATTAAACCATTAAATAAAATATATTGTTAGCCGAGTCGCAAGGTACATTACGTGTATGTATGCTGTAAACTAAACTAAAAAGGACAACTGAATGGGACGTATGTTTTTCCATTTTTAGCGTTCTGAATCTTAAGATCACTATTTTGTCCGTCTGTCTGTCTGTCTCGCCGACTGTTAAAAACTATTTTTCTCTTGAACGGGTAGACGCATCCAGTTGAAATTTATGCCACATAGTAAGATTTACGATACCTTCCCAGTGCAAAAAGTTGACGCTTCCACGTCGGTGCCGACCGATGTGGCCGAGCGGTTCTTGGCGCTTCAGTCTGGAACAGCGCGACCGCTACTGTCGCAGGTTCGAATCCTGCCTCGGGCATGGATGTGTGTGATGTCCTTAGGTTAGTTAGGTTTAAGTAGTTGTAAGTTCTAGGAGACTGATGACCTCAGATGTCCCATAGTGCTCAGAGCCATTTTAACCATCCACGTCAGTGCAGTCAAAAGATACGGTCTCTTATGTCATATATTTTGATATTCGCAAACTCACTCTTCGACACTTATTGGGTACTTCCTTTCAACCTAGAACTATGAAATTGGGCAAAATTCTATCTTTTACGGTGAAACTAAAGGAAAATCCCGAGAAGTGTTAATTTTTTAATTATCTCAGTGGAAAAAAATTCTCATTTGATATCAGAGTGACTCTGTCCGTACGTCCATCTGTCTGTCCGTTCGCTTTTCCTTAGGAACCGGTAGACATATCAAGACAATATTTGTGTGGTATATGATACGTGTTACAAACCGGACACAATAGGAAGGACCAGGCCCCTTTGCTTTTTTCTTGTATCACTCGTTTATTACATCAGAGAAATACACATTTTAAGACAAAATTTAACTACATGAAATATTGTTCCTAGTAAAGCAGTGACAAAACTTAGTCCTCTTAAGGGTTTCTGCGGCAACAAATTTTAAGCAGGCAATGTAAGGTTTATATCAATTTAACTCTAACACGTAGCTAGTGATTGAATCACGACACAGATACTAACAATTTCGGCAACAAATAAGTAGCGTGAGTTTGTACTCACAGTAACCAAATAATCAACAGCCTTGCCATTGAGTAAGTAGTAGGCCATTTGGAACGAGTTAGCAACACCCAGCAACTAGGGGACTTTATACCAACAGTCTTTAAATGTCTTGCTCCCCATCAAATAAACAAACTTACAGTAATTAAAAAAATCACAAATCAAACGCACTACGCTCCACTCAAACGCTTCAGTGGAAGCCAAGCCAAAATGAAGATTCCATTAACTGACTAGCACTGAAGTCACACTACAGCTCATCTCTGTGTTCCCAGACACATACGGGGCAAGCTCATACAAGGCAAGATGTTAAAGGGAGCACATCAGTAAAACCGGTTGTGAAGCTAACTCGTGCCACTGAAAATTAAGGTACTAGACCGGGGCACAAGGTGGTATACAATGAGGTTGCCTTAGTGCTACACTGCGCTGCCAAAATATTTATTCAAATGTCCAATTCAATATTAAGTACACACAAACCAGCATTAATTAACGAGGAGTGACACCAGGTCGCTTGAAGGCAAGCAAAGATAAGAAACATCGAAGGATCGATAATGGACATCCAAGAGACATTGAGGCTTCTGCGTCAGTGCAATAAAGAAGTAAGGACATTTATTTCATACATTTTGGTACCCTACTAGTATCGGTATCAATAACAGGCAGAAACCGTCGAAATTCTCGATTTACTGGCTAGATGAACTTTATGTATACGTAATTAAACTTGTATGGAACCCTCAGTGCGTGAATCCTGTTTGCACTTACCTGAAATTTTTTAATTACATGCAAATGTACCCGCCCCGCCCTCCCCCCCCCCCCCCCCCCCCCCATTCAAGCTCACTCTGACACCACGGTCGGGTAATACTGCGCATTTTCATCACTTCCTTTTTTTACAATTTTTGCTAACATGGAACCCTTAGGGTGCGAGGTCGCAAAAGGCCAATGATGTTTACAGCATTCGACGCCTCACATAGCGTCTACGACGCAACCTCAATATTGGCTGCTAATGGCAACGAGGGGGCGGAACTGCATGTATCCAATGGTGACCATAGCATGAGTCTACAGAGCTTAGTTGAACTGCTTAGTAGCTGAGTAATTCACAGCAGTGCTACACTGCTAGTGATATCGACACAAAGCAATGGCAACGATAAACAAAAGCAAATATTGCGTTATATATACAACAAGTTGCCGAACTTCACATGAGGAACCTCAGGAATTTCACAGAATGAGAAACAAGTAAGAGATGAAATATTAGCGTTTTTGAAAGACGAGTCGGTGGAATGTGTGCTGTCGTATACTGTTGACGGTGCGGCCAAAGACTACATTAATGACGATACATGTTTCCTGGCCCTCCTAAGAACGCACGCTGTGTGGAATACGAAATGGAATTGAGACCATAGCACTGGATGAACATCTTCGCAATGCTTTCGCGCTTGCCAACCAACTCCATGCCCAAAGGCGCTACTATTCTTTGGGTTTTCTCTGTTTCTTCGGTAAGTCCTCCGAGAATGAGAAGCAATACTCAAACATACTTCAAGTGATGGTTTTGTAAGTAACCTCCTTCGTGGACGGATTACACTTTCTTCGAATTGTTCCAGTAAATCTGTCTGGCGTCTGCTTTTCTTACGATAGGTTCAAAAGGTTCAAATGGCTCTGAGCACTATGGGACTTAACATCTATGGTCATCGGTCCCCTACAACTTAGAACTACTTAACCCTAACTAACCTACGGACATCACACAACACCCAGTCATCACGAGGCAGAGAAAATCCCTGACCCCGCCGGGAATCGAATTACGATAGATTTCAGGTCGTCATTTCACCTTAAATCGCCTCGTAAGCATAGTCCCTTTCCGGGGGAAATAATAGAGACAAGTTAATCTTATTTCAAATTACGTTACTGTTATAACTTGTGGTCTGGTACGAAATTCTATTCAGAAAAATTGTTTGAAATGATCTCGTTGCTGATTTCGTATAGAGTTAATCTATCCCTTGGGGTTACATGGACACTGTGTCGCCACTGACTTCAGAGGCGCGTTGCGAAAGGCCTAGGGAACAGCCTGTGGGAGTTCCTTGTGACGTAGCCGGGTACGGTGAGTGAGGACTTGCCAGCTAGATCTCCAGACTGCCCACGGAGTCCACCCCAGGCGAATATTGCAAGGCTGTTACTGATCAGGAGACCTGTACATGAATAGGAGAATAAGCATCTACGGCATCTATTCTTTATTGGGGACCACACTCATCCGAAAGTTTTTAAATGACAGCATCTCCTCCATTGTATTGGAAAAACAGTCAAATTTTGAACACGTTCGTGGGTAATGGTGTTGTGTACGTATAGCAAGGAGAAAGTAATGATCAGCAGGAAGCCGTGTAGAGGATAGTCGCATAGTGGAGAGACTGGTAGTTGACCCTTAACGTAAGTAAGTCTAACTTTCTGGACTGCAAAGGCGTCTTCCTAGCCAAGGGCTATAGCAAACTAACATTACGATGCCAGAGTGAATCATATTGCGCCGTTGTCACTTAATGAAAGTTCAAATGACTGCAGTGTCCCTACATGTTTGAAACGTAAAGATAAGGGAGCGACATTAACGTTTTGTATATACCAGTAGGACTATAGCCAGTGCGAGAAAACAAGTATATTGGGATTAGCTAAAAGCAAGGGGAAACAACAGCCGCTACTATTTGTGAGGGCATGTAGCTGTATTCTATGGTTACATGATGATGGCATAATCTTGAGTAAAATATTTCTACGGGAAAATGGTCCACAATCCAGATATCCTGTCGGAGACTGCCCACGAAGACATCGTCATCAGGAAAAACAAAACTGGCAATCTACAGATCGGAACGAGGACTGTTAGCTCGCTTGATAGTGTAGGTAAGTTAAAAAATTTAAAAAGGAAAATGGATAGCTTGAAATTAGATATTGTAGTTATTAGTGATGTCTAGCGCCAGGATGAACAGGGCTTCTGGTCACGGTAGTACAGGTTTATAAACACAAAATCGAATAGAGGTAATGCAGGAGAAGAACTAATAATGAACAATAATACAGAAATGCGACAAGCTACTAAGAGCAGCATAGTGGATGCGTTATCGTAGCCATGACAGACAGCAAGCCATCACCCAGCACGGCAGCGCTGTGTACAACTCATATAGTTCCGCAGATGGGAAAACTGAAAGAATGTATGATAAGATAAAAGAAATTAGTGAGGTAGTCAAGGGACGGAAAAATTTAATTGTGATCGGTGATTCGAATTCCCTGTTATGGAAAAAAAAGGAAAGTACGTGGAAGACACGTGTAGATGCTGGAAAGTTCCAGACTGATTATATACTGTTGGAAAAAAGTACACCTGAAAAGACGGCGTCGATTTCGATTCTAAGACGGCATGTGCCATATGTGGACGATAGATCTACTGACAATGATTTCAACGTCATCCGCCAACGTCATCCTCCCCCTTTAAAAGGCTATGCTCACAGCCAGAAGGCTCAGTGTTGTGCCAAGGTGTGAAACAAACGGGCAGCCATGTCAAGGAGCACAGTCGTGCTTCCTGCATCCAACTGAGCGAGTTCGGAAGAGGTTACACAGTGGCATTCCGAGTGTCAGGATGGACCTTTCGGAGATGCTGGTATAAGTGGTCACGTGAATTTTCACATACCCGTAGATAAGGTTCTGTACGTCCATGCAGCAGAGTCGCGAGCTGGGATCGTCGTAATGTAAGGACAGCATGGCAGATAGTAGAGCTGCCACAGAGTAGATAAGGATGTTTGTGAACTCAGACGTGTCAGTTTTCTACGGGAAGCGGGGTGGGGGGGGGGGGGGGGGGAGAGGAAGGAGCGGGAGAGGGTGGCGGGGGCCGACGTTGGCTGAATGAGGTGGAGAGCCCTGTCCTTCTTCCCTCGGCTGTGTTTGAATAAAAATGCATCCAGAGGGGGGTGGGAAACGGGAGACTCGGACCCAAGTGCAGCCAGAGGCAGGCGAGCGGTTGTGCTGGGACCCCACAGAAGTGACTGGTAAGAAAACCATTACGACCGATGCGCAGAATGAGTCTACCCGCAGGGCCATCTTTTTTCTCGCAGTTTACGCACAGACACTGCTTTCAAAACGTGCAGTGGGCTGCCCATGACGCTACTGCGAACGCTGTGCAGATCAAATTCCATACCCGTGGCACTGGACACTCACCAACAGGCGGATTTCCTGAGAACGGATTGCGGCTCTCTGGAGCCATGGTGCGACGCTTACTGGCTGATTAGAATATGAAAGGACTTCACACCGTAATGAATCTCAGACCAGAGGCCGAGTACATTTCTGTAATCACATGTTTGTAATCTATGGAGTCACTTGTAAGTAATGCAAAAACAGACATAATATCTGATAGGATAATCACAATCAGTGATTTTACGATTTTACTTATAATCCGTCTTGATTGCAAAATGTTTATTCATATTACCGGCTTCGGTTCATCTAGAATCATCTTCAGATCTGTAACGATAATGATACTAATTTACTATTTCACGAATGAAAATCTTTTTCATCTTATCTAATCAACATCAAATGTACCAGAACGTACCTGATATTTCGGTTACAGGAGTAACCCGTCCAAATCTAGCAACTTTCACATCCTGCGTCACATAAAGTTGGTTGGCAGAATGCACGTCGTTAATATTATTTATAACACTATTACAGACAGGTGGCGTCTGGTGTTGGTCTGTTCGTATATGTTCAACACAGCAGTTAAAGTAAAGAAGTCGATTATAGATGAAATGCATTCTGCTCACAAGAACAGAAACGAACTACTTACACACAAGGGCTTGAATAAGAAGTTAGAATCACATAAGGCTTTAGTCACGAAGGCAGGTATTGGCGGCACTATGATTTTAATACACGATACAGACTATATAGAGAAAACTGAAAAGTTCTTTATGGAGAACGGAATAGTAGAGGTCAATAAAGAACCAACCAGAAAATTTCAAACAGACGTAATGAAACAAATAGGTAACAGTGTGTTTCTCTTCACGGAGGAGAAAAAGTTTAAACTGAAAGTAATGAATCGGCGAATCCCCGAATTATGGTCACAAATAAAGCTTTATAATGTTTAAAAATCGATTCACCCAATCGTCAACAATACCAGTAGCCCAAGCTATAAATTAAGTAAAGAGCTAAATAACAGATTGAAGGCGGCATATACATATCGTCGGACATTTAACATTAGGAACAGCTACGAATTTGCCGAGGAAATTAAAGACGTAGTTATACCTCACGATGCGTCGCTAGGTTCATTGGATACCACCAATCTGTACACAAACATTCCCGTAAAAGAAACGACTGAGATCATTAAGAACAATGTCCTCACTCATGGTGAACTGGTATTAGGGGAAGTGATTTAACTACTGGAAATGTTGGAACAAGTCTTATCGTTCAATTGCTTTACTTTCAGTGGTAAAATTTATCACCAGAAAGACGGGTTGGCAACGGGAAACTGTTCAGCTGGGAAGCCGGCTGACATTTTTCTAAATCTATTGGAAAACGAAAATTGGATTCACTATGGAATTTGAAGAAGACAACCGTATAAATTACATAGATTTAACACTAATAAAGAAAGATGGGAACCATGAATTTAGCATATTCAGAAAACCTACGTGTACAGATTCAGTTATCAATGAGCGCTCTTGTCACCCACCCCGATAAAAATGGGCATATTTCACTTCTATGGTATACATGCTACTCAGATTGCCACTAATCCAGCAGGAAGTTGAAAAGTTATTAAGTATTTTAACCCTCTAACAGTAAATGGGTCTGAGCGCTATGGGATTCAACACCTGAGGCCATCAGTCCCCTAAAACTTACAACTACTTAAACATAACTAACCGAAGGACAGCACACAACACCCAGTCATCACGAGGCAGAGAAAATCCCTGATACCGGCGGGAATCGAACCCGGGCGCGGGAAGCGAGAACGCTACCGCACGACCACGAGCTGCGGACTGCTTTGCCGAGCAGAACCACAAAAAGAAAATCGAGAAGATGGCCCATGCGGTACTTTTATGCTATTTTAGACATCGCTGCTATAAACAGTTTCATCATTTACAAAAGCAATAGCTTTGACAAAACATCTTATGGAAAAGAGGTTGAGTAACAGATATCTTCCCCGTGAGCTCCGATCGCATATCGGAAAACTTTTAGAAAAAGAACCAATCGAATTAGACAAGCCTATCCAAGCACAGCGACTAAAGAAAACAAGATGTGATTTTTGTGACAGATCAAAAGATAGGAAAGGGAACGCTTTTTGTAGTAAGTGTAATCGTTCCATATGTGGGGAGCATAAAGTTACTATATGCTCTGGCTGTAAAGAAACTGAGATGTGGCCGGCCGGTGTGGCCAAGCGGTTAAAGGCGCTACAGTCTGGAACCGCGTGACCGCTACGGTCGCAGGTTCGAATCCTGCCTGGGGCATGGATGTGTGTGATGTCCTTAGGTTAGTTAGGTTTAAATAGTTCTAAGTTCTAGGGGACTGATGACCTTAGAAGTTAAGTCCCATAGTGCTCAGAGCCATTTGAACCATTTTGAACTGAGATGTGATAAATTGTGCCAAATATGTATTTTCAGGGCTGTATGTGATCGCTTCCAGGATAACATTCTACATTTATTATTTGTTCCTATTACATTACGTGTACAAAGTCATTTATTATTGAGAACTTTAT
Source organism: Schistocerca americana (assembly GCF_021461395.2). Lineage (NCBI taxonomy): Eukaryota > Metazoa > Arthropoda > Insecta > Orthoptera > Acrididae > Schistocerca > Schistocerca americana. The sequence goes on along the minus strand of NC_060119.1, from coordinate 154,522,574 downwards.
ATCTCGAAACTGCTGACATAATTTTTTCTACAATTGGTAAGAGATGTTTCTCATTTAGTTCCTAGCTTTAGAATTTTTAAAGCACTCAAGTTCCTAGTTGATGACTGAATCTATTGATTTATACTATGTTTTCAATAATTTTATAGAGAATATTTCAATTGAGGTATTTTTTTGTAATCAAGTTCCTAATTTTTTCCAAAGTACATTATATTCTTACTTCTTGACTATAAAAATTAAAAAAACTTGTCATAAGAAATATTATATGTGTTTAATTGATAATAAAACTTTTTCCCATTATTCATTTTTTATTTTACCCCGAAGAATCGATTTTGGAGGGTGGGGTCTGATCCAACCCCATCTTACCGTTTATCTCAGGAAACTTCACCTTGCCGTTAGAGGGTTAAAACAAGTGGCCGTAGCGAGTGGATGTACGTGTAAGCAGGCGATGAATATTTATAATAAGATAAAGAAGAAGCAAATGAAACAAACAGAAGGAAGTCAAGCCGCAGTTAAGAGGAACAACAAGAAAAAATATGTGGCTGTCACTTACACTGGAAGAATTATAGATAAGATTGAAAGATGCTTTCGTAAATCCGAAGTTAAAATAGGGTTTCGAACAAATAACACGCTAAAATTGAAGCTCCGGCACAAAAATATAATAGTAGGAATAAATTTCAGGATTTGGGTGTATATAAGGTAAAATGTGATGACTGCTGTAAGCAATATATAGGGCAGACTGGTAGGAACCTTGAGTCCAAATTCAGGGAGCACTCCTACTCTGAAAACAAAACAGCGTTTGGGGCGCAAATGACTGCCTCAAAGCACTCAGTCATGAACATTGAAAGAAATTTAGACATCCTGCATGGAGCTCATTAGGGACGGTTTCTTAACATTCTGGTGGAAATTGAAAGTCGCACACGCAAAAAGTAAGATCCGGATTCAATCCTCAACGAGCAGAGCGAGTTCAATCTTAACGCCTATTTTACTATTTATGGCGACTTACTAAGATGACAACTGTTGCGTGTGGAGATCCAGGCCGAGGGATCAGAGATGATGCGTGATGGAGGAGCTGGAAGATGCGTGCAGCGCCTGGCGTCGTTGACGGGGCCCTCCTGCGCGGCCCTCTTGCCCACGGCGATGGACGTCAGCCAACTGAACGGATCGCGGCACAACACCGAAATGGCGGGAACCACGGAAGCAAACCGTAGAGGAAAACGTCTACACCAGCGCCATAGAGATCGCCCTATGTTTTTAGATCCTATAAAAATTATAAATTTGCTGTGTTCTTTTTTTTTTAATTTCGATAAGTACAGATTGTAACCTTGATATCTACAGATTTTAATTAAGTATTTTTGGAGATAAAAGGTAATCACAATAATCTACTGAATACAGTATGTGCGTATGTAATGTAACAAATGTACCAGACTCCACCTGTCGATAATAGTGTTATAATTAATATAAGTGCCGTGGATTCTGCCAACCACTCACCCTCCCAGACGATGCCCTCTCTCCCTCCATTTACCCCTCCTAACGAATCAGATCCTCACTCCCCCTCCTTTCCTCCGTCCTTTCCCTGGGCTCCCTCATCCCCCCTTCCGTCCTGTTTTCTCCCCACTAAACCTCTCCCTACCTCCCTTCTCCCCCGCCCCCCAAGGCCTTTTGTATTCCCCTCCTCTGCCTACCCCACTCCCTGTGGCGTCTGCCCCCCACCCCTCTTAAGGGTCCTCATCCTCCATCAGCTCCTTTCCCGGTTCCCCCCTTCGCTTTTACTCTCCTTTCCGCCCCCCCCCCCCTTTTCTTCCCATCATCTGTCCAGTTTCCCCCCACCTGCTCTCGGCTGAGGTATGTCACATTTGCCAACTTTTTAGTGCAGTGTTCCAGTGACTATTCAGTGTTGTTCGTCTTTCTCGTGTTACGAACAGAAACCATGCTGTCGCTATGTGTAAATTTTATGTCTTTTGCGAACAGAATCCAGACTGTTGCCGTGTTTTTTAATTGTCTGTCTATTGTTTTACCTGTCTGCTTCGTATGTATTTTATTAGCATCATCATCCGTCTGTTCTTTGTTTTAAGTTCCACGATTTCTTTTCGCCATGTTACTCTTTAAGTATCCGATTTTATCGCCTGTTTTGTTATTTATTCTCTTCATCTTTCTCACAAAGTCTGTAGGCTGAAGAGCGGCATACTAAGCTGCTGCCAGCCCGCCCCCCTTCGGGGGGAATTGAAATTCAATAAAGAAAAATAATTGCCAACCACTTTTATGTGATGCAGCATGTGAAAGTTGCTGGATTTGGACAGGTTACTCCTGCAACCGAAACATCAGATACGTTCTGGTACATTTGATGATGATTAGATAGGATGAAAAAGATTTTCATTCGTGAAATAGTAAATTAGTATCATTATCGTTACAGATCTGAAGATAGTTCTAGATGAACCGACACCGATCATATGAATAAACATTAGGCAATCAAGACACATTATAAGTAACATTGTAAACACTTTTAAGTTACCTAGGTCTTACAATTATCTGGAGCCGATTATGGTACATTTGAAAATAAGCCAATGTTATTTCTTCTGGAAAATTGTTTCTGCTCCTTAGAGGAGGAGGAGGATATTAGTGTTTAACGTCCCGTCGACAACGAGGTCATTAGAGACGGAGCGCAAGCTCGTGTTAGGGAAGGATGGGGAAGGAAATCGGCCGTGCCCTTCCAAAGGAACCATCCCGGCATTTGCCTGAAGCGATTTAGGGAAATCACGGAAAACCTAAATCAGGATGGCCGGAGACGGGATTGAACCGTCGTCCTCCCGAATGCGAGTCCAGTGTGCTAACCACTGCGTCTGCTCCTTAGAAGATTATCTCTTAGCATTCGGAGTGCGACACTGATTCTCGTGCTCTTAAGCTGAACATTGTTTGAGGTATCTCACCAGCTGTAAAAAAAAAAAAAAAAAAAAAAAAAAAAAAAAAAAAAAAAAAAAAAAAAAAAAAAAAAAAAAACGCCGGCCGAAGTGGCCGTGCGGTTAAAGGCGCTACAGTCTGGAGCCGCAAGACCGCTACGGTCGCAGGTTCGAATCCTGCCTCGGGCATGGATGTTTGTGATGTCCTTAGGTTACTTAGGTTTAACTAGTTCTAAGTTCTAGGGGACTAATGACCTCAGCAGTTGAGTCCCATGGTGCTCAGAGCCATTTGAACCATTTTGTAAAAAAACGTGGCGCAGTCACATAATCCTCCGTAAACTGACTCGTTCCACGGCATTACGCTAAATCATGGATGATAACCAAAGGGAAATAACTAAACCGTATTCAGACCACCATGCAATAATTTCAACGCTTGTTTTGACGCTGTCTTCCGGTTCGTAAAAATGCGCTACAGCGCTGTGACAGAGACGACCCGTGCAGGGCGGACTCCCCCTTCCCACCTACATGTAAATAGATTTAAGTGCCTGTCAGGGGTTGCAGCCAAACACCTTCACAATAACACTCTATTAATCCAATTTTGTACAGCGCGCAGCAAATACAAACACTTGCATCTTTCCATGCGAGTTCTGATATCCCTCATTTTATTATGTTGATCGTTTCTCCCTACGTATGTCGGTGTCAACAAAATATTTTAGAATTCGGAGGAGAAAGTTAGTGATCGAAATTTCGTGGGAAGATTCCGATGCAACGGAAAATGCCGTTGTTTTAATTATGTCCATCCCAAATCCTGTATCATTTCAGTGACACTCACTCCCCTATTTCGCGATAATATAAAACGTGATATCCATCTTTGAACTCGGTCAAAGTACTCCATCAATCCTGTATGGTTAGGAGCCCACATTGCGTAGCAGTATTCTAAAAGAGGATGGACAAGCGTAGGGTAGGCATTCTTCGGTTACCCTTCCTCACAACATTTTGTTTGTGTTCCTTCCAATTTAAATTGTTCATAATTTATTTCCTAGGTATTTACGTGAATTTGCAATGAACCTTTGTGCATTTGCACGAAGCCGACAGAACAGAAGCGCCCCGTTATATGGGGTTCCCAAAACCGGATTTCACAAACCGATTTCCGAAAATCGGTTCTGGAAGGTCATGTATCACTTCAAATCGATTCAGGAAATCCGCTTCTAGCTGCCTGTTTTCCAATTTCACAATCGACTTTCGCTTCCATATAAACGCAACCGCTTTTGAAACGTGCTTGTTGTCAAGTTACATCTTGTTTTCAGACTATTCGGTTAATACGGATTTATTTTGGGAGTCAAGGAGAAGTAGAGATATTAGACTGAGCGTGAAGCTGCCTACCTGTAATATTTCGGTGAAGAGAAATAACGACTGTCTCGACTAACTCACAAACTGGATGAACTGTTTCCCAGACGCAGTATTTAACTGGCCAAGAAAATCCGCTTCAGACCTTAACATATACACGCGACAGCGCAAAACGACTTCCAACATTCTGTTTTCGTCTTTCGGAATATGTGTCGCACGTAAACGTTGTGAATCACGAGTACGGCGCTTTGCAACGGTTATCCGCGTGGACACGCAGATGTGTGTAATGCACCGAAGACTATCATTTACAGCGTTGACGGATGGAGGCAGCACTTGCTTTACAGACAAATGTGAATGGAAAAGGAATCACACATCATCTAATTACTTTTCGACATCTACTTCGTGTGCAACATTTTATGTGTGTAATTCCCTAAAGAGATACTGTTTTCCTCAATACCTTCCTGCTTTCTTTTCATTTTGATTTTTACGTTTAACATACAAATAGCTCACACAAGTTAAAAGTATAGTGTACACTACTATCCTACACTGAAAAATATTTAATAATAAGCTGTCTAGTTGTCGTATATGAGCGATGCACTTAAGATGAAAATTTTGCAAGCCTTCCTCCAAAACACAGTTTTACTCAAGAGTTGACTCTACCGTACAGAAGAACCAAAAAATTACCTTTAAAAAATAAAAATTTGGCGAGAGAATATCCACAACATCAGGCTGCACTATCCCAATTTCCCGCCCCCCTCCTTCAGGTCTGGGGTTTAGAATAGGCCTGAGGTATTACTGCCTGTCGTAAAACGCGACTAAAACGAGTTCCAAACGTTTCGGCATTCTGTAACGGTCCCCTGTAGGATTTGACCTCCATTCTCCAAAATTCTTTCGAAGAGCGAACCAATTGGGGAAGGGCCCCTTAACTGGTGCATCGTGTCCATCGCGCACTGAGACCTTCAGCATTGGTTATTGTCGTGGCTTTCCAGTTCCGCTCATTCACCATCTGTTGGGCAAGGACACCTGCCCGGTACGGAATCGGAGCTGTGCAGCCACACAGATTTGGTTCACGGGGTAGGCCGACCACATTGGCTTCCGAGTTATTAGCCAAGATTCAATATAACTATTCCCAAATCGAGAAGAAAGCTCTTGCTGTTACCTATGGTGCGACAAAGTTTCACAATTAACTATCTGGTCGGACGTATTACCCAGTGACGGACGAATAACTTCACTCATTGTTTCATCGGTCCGAACCTGTTCCCCCACACACAGCTCAGAAGCTGCACCATTGGTCCTTGTTATTGAAAAATGAAATGTCGCAAGGGTAGGGCCTCCCGTCGGCTAGACCTGTCGCCTGGTGCGACTTTTCAGTTGCTTGCCGATGAGGATGATATGATGATGAAGACAACACAACACCCAGTCCCTGAGCGGAAAAAATCTCTGACCCAGCCGGGATTCGAGCCCTCGTCCCTTTGCATGGCATTCCGTCGTGCTGACCAATTTTTTCAATTATCAGCTTGACTTGATATTTTCACGAAAATCAGACAACCATCGTCAAATCATCACATAATATCAGCTGAAAATCAACAAATTAGTTCAAGCACAATTAATTATTAAATTCTGAACGGGAAGCTATTATCCCACCCTTCTTGTCAATTTTTTTATATACATGAGGAAGTGAGAAAGTGACAGAAGAAAGCCACAAGGGAGCGGACTCAAGCTCAGGGAAGAAACAGGGATCACAGGGGAACTTAACCAACACCCTGACGGTTAAACGCAAGAAAAAGCATAATCGAAATAAGCGTTCGGTATCGTGGCAACCGCTGCTATTTCCAATGCGCAGTTGTCAGATAATGGTGAAAAACGCGAGGATCTGGGTAATTCCCGCCTTCAACGACATGGTGAATATAGTAACCCAAGAGCCAGACAATTGTGTTTGTTTTCGTTTGAGGAAAAAAGGATATGTCCGGATGTAGGAGAATGTAGTCTGGGAAAGCGGTTTCAGGCCCTCGAGAAAGGAAAGCTAATTGACGGCGGACCCAGAGCCCATCCGCAACCAACAAGCCTGTGAAGTAAATTGTCAGTTTGATGACATTCCTCACACTGATCAGTCGGACAAAGGCCAATACGAAAAAAACGATCACCAGTAGGTATCAGACGGTCAATGACCTTACACCACGTTGAAGCAATCTCCATCGGCAACATAGGAAGACTAAGATGAGACCAGATCATTTTCCAAGACGTTGACGGGGAATCAGGTTCAACACAAGAAAGGGGTCATGGTGCACCCCAACGGGGTGATAGCATTTTGTTACTAATATGCGTCATAGAAAGTATATCAACACCTAGGGTGCCGCAGCTTAGTATTAATCCGCCCAACATCAACAGTAGGGGTCAGGCAGACCGGCCAGAGGCGGGAAAGTAAACGAGAGGTAACTGAATGCGAAGCCCGCGTATAGGATAAAACATTGCGGCGGGCAAATAAGATGGATGTCTTATTATGATATCGGAAAGACCCGATCCTGCAAGTTATCGAGGCCTGGCCACTACTTCATACCGGACACGAAAGATATGGCGGTGCCACAGGAATCGACCAGACAGCTGTCTCCGTCTGTGGGCCATCATCGCGGCAAGACCTGAGCAACGTAATGCATTTTACTGAAGACATAGGTTTCTAAAACCCGTACCTTGTGAAGGAGGCTAAGGGAACAGCGTTCATGTTCAAGGATCGCTCCGTGAACACAACTCTTAACCTCACGCCAATTTAGTGTCGCCATTTTGATCGGATTGCGATCCACTAAGATCCCTAAGGTCTTATGGCGATTGAAGATCGTCGCCTTAGGCATGAGACATGATCAAGGCCTGTTAACAGTACGAACGTGCATTTACGATCATTAATGCGAGCACCAGCAAAACGAGAAAATGAATCCAAGATATCCTTAAACCTCGGTATGTCCTCGACATGTCGTACTAAAACCGTGACGCCATTGGCGTATGCACGGACCGAAAGAAGTTCCCCCAATATAGTCCAGCAACGTAACAGCATGGCGAGGCGGTGAAGTAAGGGCTCTAAGAACAAGAGAATAAGGGACATTGACAAGGGGCTTCCCTGGGGTAAACCCCATCTGATCGATATCCGGGTGGTAGGGTGACCGTTCACTATCACTGATACCAGTAAAAAGCGAGTTAACACCCGTCGAGCATCATTATTAAAGCCGACAGAGGTGAGCACTCTCGTTAAAAAATCGTGACTGACAAGATCAAATGCTTTTAGGAAGTCCAGAAAAAGCAAAGCCCCTGGGATATGAGAGGCAGCCGCCACCGAAATGACATCGCGACATTCGAGAAGTCAGTATCGTGCGTCCAGGCACACAGCTTTGATGGGCGGCAATAATAGTATCGAGCAGCTTAGAGACGCGGATATTAATTGCTCGAGCGACAATTTTATAATCGAAGTTAAAAAGAGAAATAGGACAAAGAGAATCAATCGCAGGCCGAACTATGGATTTCGGGAGGAGGATCGGTTTAACATCCTGAAAAGGAGCATCACTTCATTTACCATTCGTTAAGATGTCACCAATGAGTGGAGAAAATTGAATATAACACTCCTTAGGAATACCGTCTAATCCAGGCGACTTGTGGGACTGAGATCCTGTAACAACATTATATATATCATCCTTGTGAAAGGGACGCAGAAAGGCGTCATTTAATTGAGGCGTAACGACGCGGTGCAGCAAGGATGTAAAGTCGTCGAGAGAGTTTTCAGCCGGGACATGGGTATCGTATAAATCAATAAAATAGGTTTACATAGTCGGAAATGTCACGGTTAGAGGTGAACGTGCGACCGTCAGCGGTTGTGACGGAGCCATGACACACGCGTTTCCCGCGCGCCCGTAAACGGGCTAGATGGTATAGTGATGTCAGTTCGTCTTGTAAAAGGGAACGTGATTGAGACCTCGTCTGCAGTCCCTCCTTTTGAATGCGTTTGAGCTGCAGCAATTTGGCTTTGATGCGCCGTATATCAGTAACCCGTAGGGGAGCATGGGTAGCACTATCGTACAGTTGACGTAAGACTGAGTGGTAAAATTCTTGCGATCGTCAATCGTCAGCCACCTTCGTAGCTCCAAACCGCATGAGAGCCCTACGGATTTGTGGTTTTACATGCAGTGTCCACCATGCCACTAGACGAGTACCGGCCCATAGTACGAGAAGAACGAACCCATACGTCCTCCAGGACGACACCAAGAGAGGTATCTTGGTTGGTTGGTTGGTTGGTTTGTGGGATAAAAGGGACCAGACTACTACGGTAATCGGTCCCTTTTTCCTAAACTTAAAAACACCCACACAGAATAAAAACGACAATGGAAAAGACGACAGACGACACAGGACAAGAAAGACTTAGACAGAGACCAGACAAAAAGAATTAAAATCACAAAGAGTGTGACAGTGGTCGGCCGACCACAGAGACAAAAGGGAAAAGCCAACCACCGAGAAACACACTAAAAACTCAGACTAAAGTCGTAGGCCAAAGGCCAGAATCAATACAAAATGACAAACACTAAGATTAAGTGCAAAAGCCCCCTGCCCGAATAAAACGAAAAACTAAGCCTGCTATAGCAGTGTCCTCTTTTAAAAGGATAGGGAACGTATCAGGCAGCACAAACGTCTGCCTGAGCACAGTTCAAAGGAGACAGGTCAAGAAAATGTGGACCACTGTCAAAGCCGACCAGCAGCGACATAGAGGCGGGTTCCTCATGGCGCAGTAAATGGCTATGCGTGAAGCGGGTGTGGCCAATGTGAAGCCGACAAAGGACTATTGAGTCCCTGAGAGTGGCTCGCATGGATGACCGCCACACATCCGTCGTCTCCTTGATAGGGCGGAGTTTATATGGCGTGGTCAGGTTGCGCCATTCAGTGTCTCAAAGTTCGAAAACTGTAAGGCGTATGATCGCTCGCATAATCAGTCTCCGGGCGGCCAATGTCCAGAGATGGTTTTCTGGTGGTCTGTTGGCCAGGCTCTCAACATGTTCATCGCCAAGTATCCCAAAATGGCCACAGAACGGCCGCAACGAGCAATAGTATGGAGGGACTCCTGGACAGCCTCACAAAGCAAGAGCGAGGGAAGCACTGCTCAGGGAGTCGCTACAGATAACGAAGGACTCACCTGAGCATGAGCAGATATACTCTAGGGCACGAAAGATGGCGACCAGTTCAGCAGTGAAAACGCTGTAGCCAGTCGCCAATGAATATTGTTCGTAATGGTCCCCTAGAGTCAGAGCATAACAGACATGCCAGCAACCATCGAACCGCAAGTGTACACAACGCCAGAGCTCTGTTACATGACAAGGAGGGAAAGAAAGCGGCGGCGGAAGGCCTCCGTGCCCTGTGCCAATTCGAGCTGAACGCAAGGTCCTGGCACGCACCGTGGGGGTGTACGCGGAGGGGCCCGGAAAGTAGGTGGAAGAGGGAAAACCTCCAGTCCTGAAAGAAGCTCTCTGACTCGGACCGCGATCGTACAACCCGACCGGGGCCGACGTTCTAGGAGATGGACGACTGACTGAGGGAACAGGTGACGATAATTAAGATGCCCGGGCAAGCTAAATTCATGTGCAGCATGAGCGGCCAGTAAACGTTCGCGCCGTAACTGCAGTGGAAGGACACCTGCCTCCACAAGTAAGCTGTTCACAGGGCTGGTCCGGAAAGCACCAGTGGCAAGGTGAAGGATTGGGTCCAGCACCAGCAACGCAGAAGGGGATGCTGAACCATAAGCCAGGCTCCCATAATCCAGACGGAATTTGGATTAACGCCTGGCAGAGCAGTAAGAGGGTAGATCCGTCGGCGCCCCAGCTGGTGTGGCTCAAGCATCGCAGACCATTAAAATGCCGCCAAAAAATCTGTTTAAGCTGCCGAATATATGGGAGCCAAGTCAACCGGGCATAAAAAACTACACCCAAAAACCGATGAGTCTCCACCACAGCAAGAAGTTCGCCGGCAAGATAAAGCCAAGGCTCAGGGTGAACTGTTCGTCGCCGGCAGAAAGGCATAATGCGGGTCTTGGCAGCCGAAAACTGGAAGCCATGCGCTACAGCCCAAGAATGCACCTTGCGGATAGCGCTCTGCAGCTGACATTCAGCACCTGCAATGCCAATGGAGTTATAGCAGAGGCAGAAGTCGTCAGCAAACAAGTAAGCTGAGACAGACGGTACCACCACCGCAACGAGCCCGTTAATTGCAATTAAAAACAGGCAGATCCCTATGGTACCCCATTTTCCTGAACTCGGGAGGAACTATCGGAGGCCACGACTTTCACGCAGAAGGTACGATGCGACAGAAAATTTCGTAGGAAAATCGGCAGTTGACCCCGAAGACCCCAATCATGAAGTGTAGAGAGGATATGATGGTGTCATGTCACATCGTATGGCTTCCGCATGTCAAAAAAGATAGCGAGCGGGCAAAGGCCGTACAGATGGTTGACTCCAGGCTCACCAGATTGTTGGCGGCAGAGCGGCCTTTACGGAATTCACCCTGAGATGGAGCTAGAAGGCCCCATGACACGAGTACCCAATTCAACCGCCGGCTCACCATGCATTCGAGCAACTTGCAAAGAACGTCGGTGAGGCTGATGGGGCGGTAGCTGTCCTCCTCCAATGGGTTCTTGCCAGGTTTCAAAACGGGGGTAACAATGCTTTCCCGCCATTGCAATGGAAACTCGCCCTCGACCTAAATACGGTTGTAAAGGTCGAGGAGGCGTCGCTGGCAGTCCACTGAGAGGTGTTTCAGCATCTGACGGTGGATGCAATCTGGCCCGGAAGCTGCATCAGGGCAAGCGGCTAGGGCAGTGTCGAATTCCCACTCACTGAATGGAACATTGTAGGATTCAGTGTGGCAGGTGTAAAATGAAAGGCTCTGACGTTCCACCCGCTCTTTAATGGAGCGGAAGGCCAGTGGGTAATTCGCAGAAGCGAAACTGAGAGCAAAATTGGCTGCTAAGAGGTTTGCAATTATGTCGGAGTCAGTACAAATTGCCCCATTCAGTGACAGTGCAGGGACGCTGATAGGGGTCCAATAGCCATAGAGGCGTCTAATCTGGGCCCAGACCTGCAATGGAGAGACATGGAGGCCAATGGTGGAGACATACCGTTCCCAGCACTGCTTCTTGTGTTGGCGAATGATGCGGCGGCCCCGCACACGGAGCCGTTTAAAGGCGACGAGGGTTTCTATTGAGGGATGCTGCTTGTGACGCTGGTGCGCCCGCCTGCGATCCTTAATCGCCTCAGCGATCACAGGCGACCACCAAGGCACAGTCCTCCACCGAGAGTACCCAGAAGAATGGGGAATGGCAGATTCTGCAGCAGTAATGATGCCAGTGGTGACCGAGTGAACCACCGTATCAATTGCTTCTTTAGAAAGAGGTTCAATAGCGGCCATGGAGGAGAACAAGTCCCAGTCAGCCTTATTCATAGCCCATCTGCAAGGGCGCCCAGAAGAGTAACGCTGTGGCAGTGACAGAAAGATCGGAAAGTGGTCACTACCACACAAGTAGTCAAGCACACTCCTTGGACAGACGGTAAGAGGCTTGGGCTGCAGATCGACAGATCGATGGCTGAGTATGTTTAATGCACCATGTTGAAATGTGTGAAGGTACCATCATTTAAAAGGGAGAGGTCGAGCTGTGTCAATAGTTGCTCAAAGGTGCCACCTCAACCTGTTGCCACTGACCCACCCCACAGAGGGTTATGGGCGTTGAAATCGTAGGAAAGGTGGCGGCAATTGGGCTATCAGCACAGCCATAACATGCTGCGGGACATCCCCATCTAGTGGAAGATAGAGACTGCAGACAGTAACTGCCTGTGGCGTCCACACCCAAACAGCGACAGCCTCTAAAGGTGTTTGTCAAGGGACAGACTCGCTGTGAAGGGAGTGAAGGACATAGCCACCAGAGACCGTTTCACAAGCTGCCTAGTTCCTATAATAACCCCGATTGTCATGGGGGCTGGGGTTCGCCAAGTCTTTTGAAGAGCAATGCAGAAGAAAGGGAGAAGGCTGAGAAGTTGAAGCTCAGCAAGATGGTGGAAGAAACCCTTGCAGTTCCACTGGAGGATGACATTTTTCATGGCTGAGAAAGTCGTGGAGGGACTGGGGAAGGAGATTACGCCACTGGGTGACTTGCTGCCTCTGATTGGGCACCTGTGCAAGTGCTATCCATCACGTCCGAGTGACTGCTGAGATCGAGGTCTTAGCAGATGCCAGGATCTCCACCTCATCCTCAGACACAGAGCTCAAAGGGTGCAGTGGGGTGGGTGCCACTGCAAGTTCTTTGGCCATAGAGGTCTTTCGCTTGGACTTCTCTCGCTGAACCTTGGGTTTCACCAGCTGGGAGGGCTTCACCAGTTCAGTCTCCGGGACAGAGGAGGATCGCAAAGCCCAACGACCAGCCGCTGGTGGGAACCTGTGCCACTGTCTGGCGTCATCCTTCCCGTTGGTGGAAACCTGGGAAGGGAGGGACCCAAGGGAGCCCTTCCAAGCGACAGTAGCCAATGAAGTTGGACGATTCTCTGGCGGAGAAGCGGGGATGGACGTCCCCGATGGGAGGGAGTGTGTTGCTCCTGAGGTAGGTGGCGCCGGAGCAACGGGGTTGAGAGAGCCCCCATGGGCAAGAGGGCATGGGGAGTTGTATAGCTCGTCGATACGGCTGGAATTCTCAGAACTGATGGAGCTAGCACTGTTGTTATAGCAGCAGTGTAGGAAGATGTCATTCTCACAAGATGAGTCGGACATACTTCCTCCTAGCCTCACTATAGGTCAGTCGGGCCAGGGTTATATATTCCATGATTTTTCGATCTCTCTGTAAGATCCTGCAGTCTGGCGAGCAAGGTGAATGATGCTCTCCACAGTTGACACAGATGGGGGGCGGGGCGCATGGAGTATTGGGATGTGATGGGGCTCGGCAATCTCGACTTGTGAGGCTGGAAGTACAGCGGGAAGTCATATGGCCGAACTCCCAGCACTTGAAGCACCGCATTGGGGGAGGTATATAGGGGTTATCACACTGGTAGACCATCACCTTGACCTTCTCCAGTAAAGTATCACCCTCGAAGGCCAAGATGGAGGCACAAGTAGCAACCTGATTATCCCTCAGCCCCAATGAACGTGCCAGAAGAAATGCACACCTCGACTCTCTAAGTTGGCGCACAGCTCGTCATCAGACTGCAAAAGTAGGTCCCTATGGAAAATAATACCCTGGACCATATTTAAACTCTTAAGTGGTGTGATGGCAACGTTAACATCCCCACCCTTGTCACAGGCAAGAAACCTTCGTGACTGGGCAGAGGGTGCCGTTTTTATCAAAACTGACCCAGAGCGCATTTTAGACAAACCCTCCACCTCCCCAAACGTGTCCTCTAAATGCTCTACGGAGAACTGAGGCTTGGTGGACATGAAAGACGCCCCATCAGGTCTCGTACAAACTAGGAACTGGAGCGAATAATTGTCACTGCCATCCTGAGACTTACGCTCCTCCCACGGTGTGGCCAGGGAGGAGAACGTTTTCGGATCATACTTCTGAGCGTTAAATTGAGCCCGAGAACGCTTAGAGACTGCTGGCGGCTAGCCACCAGCGAGAGATGATGTACCACGCTTCATTGCAGGTCATCTGCCCTGATGCGACCCACTCCGACCAAGGGCCCTCCCCACGGGCGCCACCCAGCCTCAGCAAAGGCCACCTGGCAGGATTGCCATTGCCAGGAGTCCTGATGCCCCAAGGAGATAGGCATCTACTCCTTGGTATACATGGGGAGTTAACGGCATCAGGCATCAGCAGAGGGCCGGCCAGGGTGGCCGAGCGGTTCTAGGCGCTACAGTCTGGAACCGCGCGACCGCTACGGTCGCAGGTTCGAATCCTGCCTCGGGCATGGATGTGTGTGATGTCCTTAGGTTAGTTAGGTTTAAGTAGTTCTAAGATCTAGGGGACTGATGACCTTAGAAGTTAAGTCCCATAGTGCTCAGAGCCATTTGAACCATCAGCAGAGCGATCCCTGTGTTGTCAGGGAATACAACCAACAGGGTACATGGCGGCTTCACCACAACGTACTAGCTACCGTGCTGTATCTCAGGTGCAAAAATGTCCAAGGTCGTCGTCTCAGCAAGAAGCAACACTGTGCAGTGCATAGTGGTAATCGCACCCAGGAAGGTATCCTCGCCCATGAGATGGAAAACGAGCGGGACAGCATTGCGACGACGAGAAGCCGGCTAAGGTCTCAACGCACGACGGATACAGTGCACTATGTAAGGCGCCCTTCCCCAATTGGCTCGCTCTTCGGAACAATTTAGAAAGATGGAGGTCAAACCCGAGAGGGGACCGTCACATAAGGCCGAAACGTTTGAGACTCCTTTTAGTCGCCTCTTACGACAGGCAGGAAAACCGCGGGTCTATTCTAACCCTCGAACCCGCAAGGGGGGGGGGGGGGGAGGTATCTTGCAATTAGCCTATACTGAGCATCCAGGGAGGGCGAAACAATTTTACCGGTTGCCACTCGTAATTAAACGTGACAGCTATGGCGCAATGATCAGTAGAACGGTATCACATCAACATCCAGCAGTTACCCACAGAATTATTGAAATAGGTAAAAGCGATCGAGGCGAGTGCTAGACATGGGACAAAACTATGTAAGTGGCACAAGTGTAGGATATTGAGAAACCCACAAGTCACGCATGCGCAAGGAGCGCACCAGGTCGTCGAGTTCTTTATTGAAATTAAAATTAGGAGACTGATCCACCGCTCGTAGAACACAACTGAAGTCCCCACCTAAGATAACATTTGTTGGGGATTTACGAAGCAGGTAAATGATTTTATCTTTATAGAAACTCGAAAGTGCGGTAGGACGACCTGTACCTGAAGGGGCATAAAGAAGGAGTAAACTGAGATCACAAAGCGACACCCTTTCCCCCTTCCACTGTCGAGTACTTCCAAATCCATCAACAGAATGCCTTCCCTGTAAAACAACACAGTGCCTGTGGAAAGTTTGGAAGCTACTTTACAAAAGGTTGAGAACCCAGGAATGGAAAATTGGTCGAATAAGACCTCCTGATAAAAAAAAAAGAACCGTTTGCCCCAGACTGATACATAAACTGTCGCGAAGCGGCGAGCCGAAGCTCAGGACATGTTCTTTCAATATTCCGAGTAAAAAATGTGTATGCTTGCATGGAACTTCAACCCAGAAAGAAGAACAAAGAACGGTAGATATCCATCAGTAGACGGAGCAACATACAGGTAGCCATACCAGAATCAGTCGCTGAACCAGAGAGAGAAGAACTACGAAACAGACCCCTTATCATCCCATTGCTTTTTCTTCAGCCGTGACGCGGCTCTTTGCGGCTGTTTACGGATTCTACTGCGGCTCCGCGGAGCTGCCGCGTGTGAGCAACATGTCGGTATTCAGTATCAGATTGCGAGGAAGAGGCCTCTAGGTCCCACTCGTCTGCAGACGTAGGTTCACCGATGGACGGTTGGTGAATAACAACGGGATCTACTTGCTCTTGAGAATCAATCAGTTGTTTCACGGGAGAAGGCTGTGACCCAGAAGGAGCGACAGAGGTCGCAGAAGGGGGATGGGAAACAGAGTCGACAGAAGAAGTGTCCGAGAGAACCGGAGAAGACACGTTGGGGAACCGGAAGCGGGTTCCTTCACGGGCATCTACATAGGGGCGGCCTCGACAACAGGAACAACGCCAAATAAGGTGTCAGGGATCACAGACGTGAAAGCACTTGTGGCGTCCTCATCCACGATTTCAGACTGAGAAACGGGGTCCTTTACTGGAGGCTCATCGGAATGGCGAGCCAATTGAGAAAGTTCATCTGGCACATCATCCTATGTCGGCTAGGCTTTTTGTGTGGGCATTACTGGATATCCATCTGGAATACACTGCCGAATAACTGGCACCACGCATGGAAGCCGTACCGTACATTGCATGCAGACAAGCTCCACACATCCCCCACACAGTGAGATGATCTATGGCCGATCTCCCACTACTGTATAACGATCTTGATTGTTCCAGGAATGTAGCGGCTGCAGCAACTGAGATACATCGCCATCGCTTGCCACGGTAATGATGCTTGATACCCATACTAACAAATCCAACCTTGCATGAACTATCGCAGCTAGTAAGCCACTACAGCTCTTACTACCCATCCCACTGCCGCAGAGGTTTTTTTCCCACGGCACGAGCCTTTGCACTTTTTTCCCTCTGCTCTTCAAATCGCTATCCTCACTCGCGTTTCATCCACTATCTATCACCTGATGGACCGTGTTAATGCGTAGTCTTACCCAGACGTACAGATAACATCACAGCCCGGCATCCTGTGACCCACTTACTAGATAACTAACGTGTTTACGGAGGTTTGGTCACTACGTTGGTGCGCGCGTGGAGGGGCCCCATTTTTTTTTTTTTAAAGGCTATTTGTGAGAAATCATGGCAGGCACATCGGAATTAGCGGCATCAACATCCCGACGCAAGGACAGCGGGGGAAAATCACTGGCATTGTCGGTCAACGGATCACTGCGTCCCTTAGTAACTCGGAGCGATTCAGTATGAGATCCCTGCGGGAGAAGATCACCTAAAGTTGATTTCTTATGCTGTTCGTTGGTAGGTAGAATCGTGACGAGAAAGGATCCCTTGAACCTGGAGCGGGTCAAGAAACTTAACAAAAAACACATGTGATTCTCTGTCAAAATTTGCAGTATGGACCTGATCAGTAGTGACTTTAATTGTATGGACTAACCGGTCATGTATCTCCAAAGAACCGGGCTGGACGTGACGCGTGGGTTTGTCGAAGGTGAAGCTGACAGTAGCTGTGCGCGGAAGTTTCGTGGGAAGCATGGTGGACATCACGGTGCGAGACGACGCCGCGACAGGAAGGGCCGCACGAACACCAAACACTGGCCGACAACCAGCGATGCGACGCGCACGGAGACCAACGCGACACTAAACGGACACGAGGAAAACACGCAGCGCTACAGTAGAGGCGGAACTAATAGCATAACCTAGTCGCCCTACGCGCGAAGCGGGAATGATCCAGTCAGCTATCGAGGCGGACGTGACAAGAATGACCACTCAGCTACCGAGGCGGACAGCCTTGCTATTGTCACAGTATCAGTTCGAAATATTATACCGGCCCACGCCGAACCATGCAGATGCTGACGTCATGTCTTGACTTCCCGTTGGTCCTGATTCGGACTTCAGTGCCACTGCTGCATCTTGTCCGATCAATGTAAAGGACGCTTAACTTCTACGGACGCTTCCAATGCACTGTAGGAAAATTCCTCAGGCCTCAGAAGCAGACCATGACTTGAGCCTTCTGCTGCACTGCATCCGTACTGTGTGGTCTCGTTCATTATCAAAAACATTCAGTAGTATTTTTGTGAGCCGATATTTTACTCGTCGGCATAGCCTCTCCGTCCAGTAAGCTGTGATTTTATTGCAAAATTACTCCGGATATTTGCGTGTGCTTAATCTTGATGTGTTTCACAAACATGTATTGCGTTTCCTTCACGAAGAAGTTTGGGGAATTGTACGCACAAGACAGGTAGTGCGTCGGCGCTGTACTTGGTCGTGCATTTTAACGTCCACATTGAACAGAAGATGTCACTGTATCTCACTTATGTTAAAACAATACTGCCCCCCCCCTCCCCCCCCGCTAAAGTTGTCACCTTGGCCACAGTCTCAATTGCTGTGCCAACGAGTGCCTATTAACTTTGCTGGTCCCTTTTGGAACACTCGTTGGCACATTGCCACTTACCCTCTTAGCAGATGTCCGTTTGCAATGCCTATGTAATCGCATGGCACCATTCAGGCTTTGTCACCAGTTTTTTGCGAGAAATGTTTGCATGAAATGTTGGCTGCAGACGACGGACAACAGCTTACGGCTCAGGACCTTCAACAGCCTTGTACAGCCAATGGTATTATTTACCTTACCAGTGCTGCGTTTCGCACTTGGTCGTTCGGAGAAGCTGAACGATTTGTGCGTAAGTTCAGGCAGCTGATGATCAACTACGTGGCTCCCTCACACGGGAGAAGGCGTTGCTGCTTTTCTTCGTAGGCCGGCCGGAGTGGCCGAGCGGTTCTAGGCGCTGCAGTCTGGAACCGAGCGACCGCTACGGTCGCAGGTTAGAATCCTGCCTCGGGCATGGATGTGTGTGATGTCCTTAGGTTAGTTAGGTTTAAGTAGTTCTAAGTAATAGGGGACTGATGACCTTAGCAGTTAAGTCCCATACTCAAAATATCCACGGGTGTGCTGCCGGTCTATAGTGTCCAACGGGCACAATATTTCGGCGATCATACGTGTCGCCATCATCAGGTGAACTGACGGACTGAGCTCCTGTGAACGTGCCGGCACGGAGATCCGTACGCTATGGCTGCTCAGAGGGAACTGGGTTCGGTCGCGGCGGCGGCCGATTTAAATACCCTCCGCCCGCGGCACGCTCCCTCCGCCATCCGCGCCCCGCGCCACGGTCGCACGGTGGAACAGATTGCGACGGCGTCTGAGATGACGTCGGTGTGATGGCTCTGTCCGCCGTGGTCGTCACAACAAGCGTACCATAGCGTACGGATCTCCGTGCCGGCACGTTCACAGGAGCTCAGTCCGCCAGTTCACCTGATGATGGCGACATGTATGATCGCCGAAATATTGTGCCCGTTGGACACTATAGACCGGCAGCACACCTGTGGATATTTTGATTATCAAATTCGCCGGGAGAAACTCAAGAATCAAGTCCTGTACTGTTCAGAGCCATTTGAACCATTTTCTTCTTCTTCGTAACGTACCATCTCCAGCTTCGAGACCTTCCGTCCTCTACGGAGCTTCTATATGGCTGGCGTCCCCGCACGCTGCTCCAGTAACTGCTCCCACCGCAACGCTTCGCAAGTATCGCTCAGCGCCTAATATATCAATTCTTTTCAGCGTTTTCGGTCGCTCCTGGCGCTGGGAGAGAGGAAGTGTTCTTCAAAATTTGTGTGGTTGCATGTACATAATTACATTAAGATCCTGCCGGATCGCCGCGTAGCCATCAGAATCAAATCGTGTTTGTCGATTGCGAAATTCTTATGCGTATTTTCTGTTTCCGGATTCGCATCTCCCAGGATCTTGCGAGCCCCGGTGGCCACATCGGCACAGCCTGCAGAACCGATGGAGATGGAGCCATCTTCTTCGCTGCCGCAGCAGTTCAACTTCCCTGTGCTCGTCCCAGCACTCGCCGAGGACCCGATGCCGCCGCCACCGCCGCCGTCATAATCGCCACGCTCCTCGCTTTGTATCTGACCGGCCCAGGAGAAGGGTGGGCGCCTTTACAGGGATTATCCGACCGAAGTTCTCCTCGGAGAGCAGGACAGATTGAAAGTGTCTAACCAAAATTGTTTCCTTTTTTATTTGTGATAAGATCATTGATAAGATTGTTCTAAATTAATTATTCAACAAACCTGTATCTGACTGCGTCCGTGAACTTG
Source organism: Schistocerca americana (assembly GCF_021461395.2). Taxonomy (NCBI): domain Eukaryota; kingdom Metazoa; phylum Arthropoda; class Insecta; order Orthoptera; family Acrididae; genus Schistocerca; species Schistocerca americana. The sequence continues at coordinate 154,502,835 of NC_060119.1, read as the reverse complement.
TTTCTTGCACTCCTCCATTTTGCCAGAAATGCAGCATGTATATGACTCAGCGATCAAGTTTAAGAGAATAAGGCTGTTTGTGCAATGGCATTAAAATGGTACTGGAAACCTGACTTTTGGCCCTGATGTTTACTTAATGAAATTATATATTGTCTTGAATAATACTAGTTGTGCAATGGCATAAAATTAGTTATCTGAAATAACTTTGCTCTGATAACGTTAGTCATACCAAAATCGATTTCAAACTATAAACTGCACATATATATTGCATTGTTGCCTCATTTTCTTTAAGTTCTTTCATTGGTGGGTAACTTTACTTTGCTACTCATTTTCATATTCAATACAAGCAAAGGATTTGGATTATGATTCAGGTTGTTAGATTTAAACACAATGTTCATATATATGTTGTTAAATCTTTAAGTCATACACAAAACCCACCATTTCCAACATTTTTGTAGCACGAATAACTATTACAAATAATTTTACAAAACGCTTACGGTGTCGAACCTTGGACATACAAATCCTAACTCTGAACATTATCTAACAAAAAACATTTGAAATCATTATATATCTTCTCTTATTTACGTGCTAAAGTTTGGTCAGGGGCAGCGAGCGCGACCTACCTTAACGCTGTCACCACACGTCTGCTTCCTCCGGGCACCTACCTGCGACTCCCCGGTTTTTTACTGCGCGCGCCCGGCTCTCTTAACCATCAAAGATCCTCCTACTCAAAGATATTATACTCGTTCCACCTTGCGGTTGGCAACTACCGACTATTTTCTTGAGGTACCCTGATCAGACCTTAGCACGTACCTTTCAGGATGTTGGGGAGCAGCTGGGGCTTTGGCGTCGGTCTCAGTTGTGGCTGCGGGCTCTTCACGCCATCCAGTTTCTTGCCTCCCGCACCCCTCACCGTTGTCGAAAAATTGCACCCTTCACGACAATGGTTCCCCATTTTTTGGAGGGGGGGCGAGAGGGGGAGGAATGTGCAGTCCTTACGCCTTGACTTCTGGCCGACCAGCGCAGCGCCCTGAAACGGAAAGAAGATGGCGCTGACCCGCACGCCAGTAGAAATAGCGGGCAGTGCCACACCTTCAGGAAAGAGTTCAGTGACCCCTGTCAACGCTGACTTAACTAGCCGTCCATCGCTGGTGGCCGCAGTTCGGTTGCAGTCTTAGGGAGCATCAGTACTGAGTAATACGAAGACGACACTCAGCCTGCGTTCTGCGACTAGAAGGAGTGTGAAAAATATTTGCACGTTAGAGGCACATGAGGCTACCTTATAACAATAGGTTATGTTTCTTTCCTCTTTGGAACTACAGAGTTCGACGAATTTGTAAGTACTGTGCACAGATCATTTGGGATTCCTTCCACTGGCCACCTCAACATTTCTCCTTCCTTGTTCGTGTCAGCACAGTAGTGTACCCTTGTCTCGAGAACCACCGATTTAATAAAAAAAAACACCTAAGCGTTCATGAAGACAGTTTATTTTATATCTTTCAGTATAAATGATGCCCTACTTGACCTTATGACCCTACTTGCTTTCAGCGGTGCTGAGAGAGAGAGAGAGAGAGAGAGAGTACTGTTTTGCACAACCGAGGCCTGGCGAAAACCCCGACAGTTAGTGAATGGTGCACAGCGTCGTAGCTGTACAATAACTCCGAAAAGTATTAGTCTGCCAACTTGATTTTATGTTTAACGCTGTACAGATCTTCGGAAACTGTTGAAATGCAGTACAGAATTGAGATGTTTGTTGATCAGTGAAAAGGGGACTAAAATAAAGCAACAAGAATTCAATTTACATACGCATCTACATCTACGTGATTACTCTGCTGTTCACAATAAAGTGCCTGACAGGGGGTTCAATGAACCACCTTCAAGCTGTCTCTGTACCGTTCCGTACCCGAACGTCACGAGGGAGAAACGTGCACTTAAATTTTTCTGTGCGAGCCCTGATTTCTCTTATTTTATCGTGATGATCATTTCTCCCTGTGAAGGTGGGTGACAACAGAATATTTTCGCAATCGGAGGAGAAAACCGGTGATTGAAATTTCATGAGAAGATTCCGTCGCAACGAAAAACGCCTTTGTTTCAATGATTGCCACTCCAACTTAACGTATTATGTCTGTGACACTATCTCCCCAATTGTACTTTTTCGATGTCATCCGTCAGTCCCACCTGATGCGGATCCCACACCGCACAGGAATACTCCAGAATAGGGCGGACAAGCGTGGTGTAAGCAGTCTCATTAGTAGACCTGTTGCACTTTCCAAGTGTTCTGAGAATGAAGCGTAGCCTTTGGTTTGTCTACCCACAATATTCTCTATGTGAACGTTCCAATTTAGGTTATTTGTAATTGTAATACCTAAGTATTTAGTTGAATTTACAGCCTTCAGATTCGTGTGACTTAACGCGTAATCGAAATTTAGCTAATTTCTTTTAGTACTCATTTGGATAACTTCACACTCCTTTATTCAGGGTCAATTGCCACTCTTCGCACCATACACATATCTTATCTCAATCATTTTGCAAGTCGTTTTGATTATCTGATGACTTTACAAGACGGTAAATGACAGCATCTTCTGCAAACAATCTAAGACGGCTAATCAGATTGTATCCTATGTCGTTAATATAGATCAGGAACAATAGAGGGCCTATAACACTTCCTTGGGAAGTCGCACAACAGAGGCACTAAACCGTAAACACGCAGTTTTGGTTAGAAAACACTTATTTTACGTAAACATTGTTAAATATTTAAAAGTAAGGATAGTGAATCGGAATGCAAAATAAGTATACGTCTGCAACAATGAAAATGATACCATGAGCATGGAATGTTATCGTCTGTACTTTGAAGGTCCTCCTACCCTCTTAAAATTTTCTTGTATTCTCCTTGGAATGGTTTCCACCAGAGATTCTGTTATTTGGACTGTGATTTCCCGCCATTCCTCCACTAGACATTTACTGTAATGTCTGTGGATATTTTATGATTTTTCATATTTTTGTTGAGTACGTTCCATAAATTCTGTGTTGACTTAGTGTCTAGGGATTGCGGTGGTGTCGGCATCCTAAGGGGAATCTTGTAAATCTTGTACAACAGTCATAGCCTCACATCTGGAGCTGTATGTTGTGGATGATTATCTTGTGTGAAAATACCCAGAAAGACCCATATTGTTCACGCTTCTAAGTCTATGAGGTTGTTTTTAGGATGTTTATGTAAGTTCTGCGGTCCACATTTCCATGAATAAAACACAAATCCCGCACACCATTTGCACTCATGGATTCCCATAAAAACACAGTTCCTCCTCCATGTTTAGCTGAAACTGTTATATTTCTCTCTTGAAGTTCACAGTTCTTTCTCCTCCACACCGTTTATCGCCCATTTGACAAAAACAGTTCGGATTGACTGTCGTCAGTAAGTACAACCATCTTTCAGAAATCAAACCCACTCGCTTCATTCCCTTGATTTTACTGATGTATGTCCGCTTTCCACTACAGTGGATGAAATACATCTGCATAGGGAAAGGGATATTGGTGTGTGCCAGTGCGTTACCATACCTGGGAACTTATTTATTACACAAATACCTTGTAATGTTTTCCGTTTTAGCGTGTGTTGTTTGTGGTGGTGCATGCTAGTGGACTGGAATTCGGCAGCAGCTAGTGTAAGCTTCCTGCCATACTTGCGAACTCAATAGACGATTAAACATCATATCCCTTCGCTGTCAACTGAGGCAGAACCATTTTAGGTTGTGGCATAACACAGGCAAAAGTAACGAAAAGGAGAACCTCTGCCTCCAGTAGGCTTTCTCAAATCTATAATTTTATTTTATTCATTGATTCGAAGGGTACATAAGGTCTAAAGGACTCTTGTTTTATTTGAACTTAATACAGGCTATATATCACACGAGAGGGTTCCTGTGTTGTTCCTCCATTAACAGTTTAATACGTTGTTTTTCTTTTCTTGTAACACACCCAATCAGTGTACGCCGCCATACACTATGTTTTCTTCTACCACATCTTAGAGATCCATGTCAGCTGCTGCTAAACCGATATTAACACGTTTAGATTCTCTGGCTCTCACAGAGAACTGAACATCACATGGCATAAACTATATCGCTACCATAACACAGGCAGGTAGACATAAAACACAGAGCCGATGTTTCTCATTGACAAAAATGTGAAAGACAACGAAACATATGGAAACTGGAAAAGTTTGCAGTATTGTAGAGCGCTTCCAACAGCTATTCGAAGTTGATTACCTGTACTGTTAATCTCATCTTCCCATCGGCAGGATAGTGAATGTCTAGGTGCTCCGTTTCTACATTTTGCAGTCATGTTCATGATTACTGTTCCGGTTTTGACCATCGCCAGAAGGTGCTCTTCATAACACACGCGAGGTAGCAGAAATAAAAAGAGGTACAGTTATCTCATTGGCGAAAATAAAATAAAAAATAAAAATAAAAACGTGCAGGCATCACACCGTATGGAAATGGGACAAGTCTCTAGCAATGAGGAACGTTTCCAAACAACCGTAAAAATAGGCCCGACGTATTCCTGCCTGTCGTAAGAGGCGACTAAGAGATGTCTCGCACGTTTCGGCCTTTATGTGTTATCTTCTGTAGGGTGTGACCTCCATTCTTCAAAATTTTTCCGAAGAGCGAGCCAATTGGGGAAGGGCGCCTTACATGCTGCATCATGTCCATCGTGCATTGAGATCTTTAGCCTAATTTCTTGTCGTTGCATTGCAGTCCCGCACATTCTCGGTCTTTTGAGCGAGGAAACCTTCCAGGGTGCGTTTTCCACCAGTCGCTATGCAGTGCCGCTTTCTTCGTCGACGTTGACCATGCACTTCTTTGCACCTGCTATCCAGCATAGTAGCCAGTCCGTAGTGGTGGAGCCACCGTGTACCCTGTTGGTTGTAGCCCCCTGCCAACTTAGAGATCGCTCGGCTGATGCCTGCTCCGTTAACTCCCCACCCTGCCAGGTGGCCCTTGCTGAGGCTGAGTGGCACCCGTGGGAACGCGCTTGGTCAGAGGGGGTGGCATCAGGGTGGATGACACGCAATGAAGCATGGTACTTCATCTCTTGCTGGTGGACACCCACCAGCAGTCTCTAAGCGTTCCAGGGCTCAATTCAATCCGCAGAAGTATGACCCCAAATCGTTTCCCTTCCTGGCTACAACGTGAGAGGAACGCACGGCTAGTGATGGCAGTGAAGCTTGTTCACCACAGTACCTCGTCTATACAAGAGTTGGTGGTGAATCATTCATGTCAACAAAGCTTCAGTTTTTTGTGGAGCATTTAGACGACAAGATTGAGGAGGTGGAGGGCTTGCCCAAAATGCACTCTGGTTCAGTCTTAATAAAAACATCAACCTCTGTTCAGTCATCGGCATCACCCACCTATGACAACCTGGGGAAGTTTCTGTTTCCATCACCCCCCATAAGAGCTTAAATATAGTCCTGGGTATTATATTCCATGGGACCTTCTTTTACATTTTAATGACAAACTTCCAGACAATTTAGAGCTTCGAGGCGTTCACTTCATGCAGCATGTCCATCGGAGTCCCAGGGACAATCAGGTGCCATCTGAGCCACTATCTTGGCCTTCAACAGTGACACATTACCTGAGAAGTTTAAGGTGATGGTCAACTGCTATGATATCAAGCCATATATCCCTCCCCCAATGCAGTGCTTTAAGTGTTGGAAATTCGGTCATATGTCTTCCCACTGTACTTCCAGCGCCACCTGCCGAGATTGTGAGATTGTGGACGTCCTTCCCATCCCATTACTCCATGGGCCCCGCCTCACATCTGTGTCAACTGTGGAGAGCACCATTCACCTTGCTCGCCAGACTGCAGGATTCTACGGAAGGAATGGAAGATAATGGAATATAAGTCCCCCTTGATGATGGGGGCGCTTGTTTCCTCCCCCCCCCCCAACGTTCGGGGACGCCCTTCCCCACTTCTAAGCTAGAGAAGCATTACACTTCTTCGGCTCCTCTCGCTCAGAAAGGGTCCTTTGGGTCCCATCCGTCCCAGGTTTCTCCTAGAGGTAAGTCTGATCAATCCCTTTGACAATGACATGCTTCAGTTAGTAATGACCATCTTCAGCTCTACAATATAAAAGCATATACTCCTAGTGGTCTGTGTGTCTTTCAACACAATACAGCATTATGTATCACAATATACTATCATACAACCAGGGAAATGTTCAGATATAATAGGGTAACGTGTACACCACATCCTAATGTGATAAGGCAGTAATGGCATCGTCAAAACATATAAATATACTCAGCACAGCATCGTCACATAGATCTAAATTAAGGTGTAGAATAGGCCACATCGTCCACACAGTCATGTTTGCAACTGGCTACTGAAGTACGGTAGCTATCAGAAATCTGTTTGCCTACATTCTTCATAGATGTCGCTACTGTGGGCTTAGATGTAGTCATCAATTGCGTAATATGATAATTGTTGTTCCTTTGTTGTGTTTCAGTGTCCAATCTGGGGTGGCTTGCAGCAACATTTGCAGTGCTCTTCAGCCAAAAGACAGTAATTATAAAAATTAGACATTTAAAATAACAGAAAGGAGAAAATATTGCGTACATAGATATAAAGAAATGGGGAACAGTACGGAAGAGAACAGACAAAAAGGGGGGGAGGGACTGTAAAATGGAGATAAAACCGTAAAAAATTAGCACAGACAAAAGAAAACCACACACTGGATCATAAAAGTATCGACAGACGGCATAGCACATAACAATCACTGACAAAAGTACTATGTACAAGTCCCGCACACAATTAAAATCACAGCACTTGACGCACATGAGAACATCACCAAACACACCACTGATGTAGTACATTGATGATGATGAGCAAACAGAGAGTCTGCCTGGAGCATACAGATGAGGCAGGAAGGTAGAAGGGAGGGAATGGAGAACAGCAGGGAGGAGGGAATAAGGGAGGGGGAAGGAGGGGAGGGAGAAGGGGAGAAGGGGAGAAGGTGAGGACATAGGGGGGATATAGGTGGGTGGGTGCGCCGAAGAGGGCCAGTGGAGGAAGGACGTGGGAGGGAAGCAGTCGATGAGTGGTTGCAGCTACCCAGGGAGGGAACGAGGAAAATCCGGTTTGGGAGAAGGAGGGAAGAAGAAAAATTGGGGACACGTGGAGGGGAGGGACAAGGCCAGGTTACAGTTGGAAGGAAGGGTTGAGGGGATCAAGCCTGTGGACAGTTAAAGGATGCAGGGATGTTGGAGAAAAAGTAGTAGGTGGGGAAAGGAGATCAGACAGGAGCCATGTGGGGGAAGGAAGGCAGATACAGTAAGCAAGATGGAGCGCATGGCGTTAGAGGATTTGGAGGCCCTTGTAAAAGTGGGTGGTTGCAGAGATGCAGGCATTGCTGGCATAACAGAAGATAGGACAGATGAGGGATTCATAGGTGTGATGGACGGTGGAAGGATGCAATCACCATGTCCAGCCAGACAGGAGTTTCAGGAGGCAAAGACAGGAATTGTTTTTATGCTGGATGGTTAGGAGGTGAGAGGTCCAGGTTATGTGATGGTCGAGGGTGAGGCCAAGGTATCTCAGAGTGGGGGCGAACTGGATGGGATGACCATAAATGATGATGTAGAAATCATGGAGATGGAAGGATTGGAAGGTGCAGACTACGATGATTTCCTGTGTTTTGGAGGGGTTGAGATGAAGGAACCACTGGTTACAACAAGTAGTTTACTGCTCAAGGTGGTTTTGTAGGGTGGCTTGGGAGCGTTGAAGGGTAGGATAGAGAGTCAGGAAGGCGGTGTCATCAGCATTTTGGATAAGGTGGACCGGTAGGGGTGTCTTGGGCATATTGGGGGTGTACAGGAGACAGAGGAGAGGGGAGAGGACAGAGCCCATGCGGACACCAGCAGTGAGATAAAAGATACGGGAGTTGGTGTTGAGGAGGGTGACATAGGAAGGACAGCATGAGGGGAAGGGAGCGACCAGATGGACAAAATTGATAGGCAGAGCGTAGGTCTGGAGTTTTAAGAGGAGACCAGGATGCCATAAGCGGTCATAGGTACTTTGGAGGTCGAGGGAAAGAAATGTTGGAGCGATGGGAGTTAAGATGGTGGGAGAGAAGGTGGACGAGCTTAGGGAATAGGTCTTCACCAGAGAAGGAAGGTCGGAAACCATTCTGGGTTAGGGGAAGGAGGTGATGTTTATTAAGTTGCTGATGAATATGACGAGAGAGAATGGATTCGAGTTTGACAGTCTGTGTCACAGGTGCCAGAGTTGCTGTCGCCGCTGAAGCTGGTGTAGAGGTTTGCAATTGAATACGACAAACCAACCTTAGCCTCTCTAGATGCCTTCCTAGCAATGTTTACATATTCCTTGCACATACTGACATCGGCGTCACAGTCTGTGTCCGAAAGCAGATCCTGAATTGTATCGTCAAGCGCTCTCAAACGACCTAACGTATCTTGCAGCCGCGTCCGAAAGTACTCAGCCTATATTTTCTCATGTATCTTCTTCATTAATTGCCGTACTCAAACGCATTACTAGTGTTCTTTCACTCTTTCGTTTAATCTTGAAGTTAAGTAAACTTATTTCCACATCTGTCTCCATCATCGTGCTCTGAACTGATGTCATACACAAGCACTCAAAGAATATCTACAAGAAATCGTAAATATTGCGCGTCTCAGTTAACCGTTAGGGAGTGTTAGTCAAAGATTGTAGTACAACAAACAATCGACGGCGCTATCTGCGATCCAATGTACAAAATTAAAACTGGCACTACTCAGCATCCTTGCAATTAATACTCAATCTTAATATGAATATCAGTTAACATGCGCGCCTGCTAATACGAGCCTACCAGGAGAAACGTACTAGTCAATTACAGTTGATGAAGTAACGCGATTATAGGCTGCGCTGCTAAAGGCTGTCTCCGTTTTCACCTCGTTTCGAGGACGTGAAACAAGTGGGCGTCGTTTCCTTCTTTCCTTTTCCGTGTAGCAGCTGCATCCCAGGTTTCGGCAACATTTTACGTATCGTACAATAACTGGCATGACAACATTTATCATTTTATCATTCTTACAGCTTTGTTAGAGATATATGATACAAAGAGTAATACACTACAGAGTATTTTTTTCATTCCTCAACAGTACTGGTGTGGTGAGCTTCATCTCGGCGGGCATTATCATCAAAGAGGTTAGGCTCCGAACCTTTTCTTCAAAGGAGAGGTCGTTTGGCGCCATTCCAAGGACTGCCGTTTTCTTTTCAGTTCAAAATGATGAACCGACGTTTCTTCGGGGTGTGACGATACTCGACAAAGAATTCCACTATCAGCCGCATAATCCGCAAGCAATTCGGCACAGATTGTCCTTCGTAGCTCTTTATGGCCGTCTGTTTGGCGGCGAGTAATCCAGTGGCCACACAAACGGCTCTAAGTTGTACTATGGGACTTAACATCTGAGGTCATTAGTCCCTTAAACTCTAAACTTAGAACTACTTAAACCTAACTAACCTAAGGACATCATACACATCCATGCCCGAGGCAGGATTCGAACCTGTGACCGTAGCAGCAGCGTGGTTCCGGACTGAAGCGCCTAGAACCGCTCGGCCGCAGTGGCCACTGGCCGCACAACTTTTGAGTCCCCTACTGATCAACAAGTGTGTCAACACTACTAACAGAGACGTTCAGCTGAGCAGTAAAGTTTTTCATGGTCATTCGTGGATGATCTCGAATGAAAGCGTCCGCAAGTCCCAACACTGCTGGAGTCACAGCTGCGTGCGGCCTGTTAAGCACGACCTTGTTGTGACGATGACAGTCGTCTCGCCCAACGACTCACCGTGCTTTTATTCACTGCCAGGTCTCAGCAGACATTCTGCAAGCGCCTCTGTATATCTTTGAAGTTCTGGTTTTCCACCAAAGGATACTTAATGACAGCCCTCTGCTAGTAACGTACTTTCCTGAGAAACGCAGTTTTGAAGGCTATTAGTAGCGCCACAATCTATTGCAGCTTCATGAAGCTAAGGGGCTGTCCCACGACAAATTCTGCATTATTTTCAACTGAAACCGGCCGAGACACAAAAGTCTTGCGTTACTTATTGTGCGCCCTTTCTATTTTGTTCTTGCCCTCACAAATTCAAAAATGGCAATTGTATAAATTTTACTTCAATTTTTTTTTTACAATTTAATAGCGTAACATTAACATTTAATTCGGTTTGTTTCTGTGGTCTTCATACAAGGAGACTAATGTTCTTCTAACGGCTCAGCTTATATCGAACGTTAAATTTATTAGTTTTCGCATAACGATTGCAAAAGTTTTTTTCATTCATTCATTAACATCATTATGGGAAAATTTAACTTATATTATCGAAATAAAAAAAAAATCGAAACTCTGACCGACGAAGACAATGGCGTAAGCGGGTAAGAGGATATTCAAAATCCTCCGCGCAGCGCATATGCTGTACCTTAGGTTTCGCAATGATCTTACTGTTAATACAAAAAGGTAAACAATTAATGCCGGAACTATAGTCGACATTACTTATCTGCAAGTTAGATCGGGTAAAATAACCCACAAAATCTCGATTAAGAACTTATCGTGAGTCATCCTATCAAAGACATACTGATGTTCGTAAAAAAAAACAGAACACATTAAACGACTAGAGATATAACGTTCATATTCACAGTACATATAGATTAGTATGTTCTGCAGAAATGATTAGCATTTCAGTGACATCGGTTCTCCATGTGTCCTGTTGCCTAGTAGGCGCAGAGTCCGCCATGGGCCCTGATAAGTTGTTCCATACGTATGCTGCATTTACCTGGTTCCAAAATTCATCTGTGATAGTTGGCAGTATGGCGCAGCACTGCACCAATCGTTACACCACATCCCACACAGTTTCGATTGGCGACAAATCTGGTGATCTGTCGAGCCAGGGCAAAAAGCTGACATTCTGTGACAAAAAATGCACGTGTTCGTGGGTAGCAACATGTGATTACGCATTGTCTTGTTGAAAAATCACGTCTGGGTTTTTGTCCAGAAAGGGTAATGGCTACGGGTTACAGGATTTTGTTCACGTTGGTCTCACTGGTCACAATTCCCTGGGCAGAAACCAGCTGTAATTTGTGTTTGTAACCAATCGCACCCCACAATATAAGCTCATGAGTTGGCGCTGCATGTCTTGTGCGAAAACAGTCACTGTGATGCCGCTGCCCCTGTCTGTGGCAAACCAAAATGCGGCCATCATTTCAAACAAGCAAAACCTGGATTCTTCCGAAAACGCAGTGTGATACCGCTTCCGTCCCCACTGACGACATTCCATACACCATTGCTGCCTATAACGTTTATGCACATTCGTGAAAGGTAGGCAGAGAACTGGACGACAAGCACGTGACCCTTGCCATATAATAAACAGTGACGGACTGTCACGCCTGATAATGTACGATGTGTTACATTGCCGCACTATTGCGCCATAGCCGAGAAAGATATATATATATATATATATATATATATATATATATATATATATATATGCCTTGCAATTCCATTCGGATGTGTCAGTCTTCTCGAGGGTCATATGGGTGGTGTGACCTGACCCATCCCGTCGTGTTCTGCGGCATTCCGTGAACCATCCAGCACATACCGCTGCACTGCCAACACACCGTGTCCCACATGAGCAGTAATTTCCCGGAAGGATGAATCACTCCCCTAATGCCAATAAGTACCCTCTTTCAGACTCACTGATTTGACGATCCGGTTCTCGCATACATCTGCGAGACAGCCTGCACGCTGATCCATTACCTTCGGTTCATAACGACAACGAGAGACGCAGGTACATTTTACCGGCTGCTTGTGTTGTGCCGCGATATCGATGTTGACCTTAATCCCACGGGCCGATATGGTTCAAACGGTAATCAAAAATGGTTCAAACACCTCTGAGCACTACTGGACTTTAACATCTGAGGTCATCAGTCCCCTAGTCTTAGAACTGCTTAAACCTAACTAACCTAAGGCATCACACACATCCATGCCCGAGGCAGGATTCGAACCTGCGACCGTAGCACCAATGCAGTTTCGGAAAAATTCAAAACTAAAGTGGAATAGCAGAAATGAGATTAGTGAGAGACTTAACATCGGAACTGGGGATTACGAAGACGAAGTTAAGGAATTCTGCTACCTTGGAAGCAAAATTACCCATAACACACGAAGCATGGGAGACATAACAGTTAACTAGCACAGACAAAAAGGGCATTCATGGCCAAGATAAATCTAAGGGTATCAGCCATTGACCATCATTTGGGGAAGAAATTTCTAAAAATGTACGTATGGAGCACAGCGTTGTACAGTATCGAGGCAGTGATAATGGGAAGACCGCGAAAGAAGAGAATCGAAGAGTTTGAGATGTGGTGCAATAGACGAACGTTGAGAATCAGGTGGAATGATGAACTAAGGGATGAAGAGGTTCCTGGCAGAATCGGCGAAGGAAGGAAAATATGGGAAACACTGACCAGAAGAAGGGACAGGATGATACGAGATGCATTCAGAGAATAACGTCCAGGGTACCTGAGGGAGCTGGAAAAGGGTGCAAATGCTAGTTTCAGATGATGAAGCAAGCGTAGGGGAAGAATTAGTGGTGGGCCGCATCGAATCAGGCAGAAGACTGATGAGTGAAAAAAAAGGAGAGGGAAAGTAATGTTTGTGGTTTTACGTTTCTCTCGGATGAAAACATCCTCAGTTATGGCTATGAGTGGTTCAGCTCGCACCTCTACATTTCCCATGTTAGCAATAAAGACTGATTTTCTAGCTCTTTCGACATTCTGAACAAAGGTGTGACAGTCTGAGTCAGCAATCCACCTACGTATTACATTAGTGTCGGGCAGTTAGTCGTGGAGTAAGACAAATGCGCCTACAACCGCTCGGCCACAGTGGCCGGCTCAAACGGTAATCATTTACGTAGAACATACTAATCGTACATGTCCTGTGAATACGAACGTCCTGTCTCTTGTCGTTCAAGAAGTTGTGTTTTTCCTCAACATGAGGGTATAAGAATTTCAAATAAGAAACATTTTGTCAATGTTTTGCTAAATATTATTTATTTGATCACAAACCAGTTCTCGACTATTATCAAATCGACCTAGAAACTAGGCCAAACTACCATATCGTGAAGTCACAGTCAAGCGGTGTTCGTAATACGAAGGAGCCGATACCAAAAGAATGGGGTGGCTCGGAAATGAGATATTTTTGAGTTGGTACTTGAATGAGGCAGAAACAATTACGAAAGTATAACTGTGATTAATTTCGAGCTTAGCATATACAATATGGCACATTTGTAGACAGAGCTGCTCACCTCTTCGAAAAAAATACGTTATTTTTGTCATTGTGAACAGTAGGAACATTTGGGGCATTTTTAAATGTGCAATAGTTGTTTAGCAAGACATTCACACATCACAAATACCGGTTTTATACAAAAGCGTTGTCATGAAAGTCACAGTCGGTTGTATTCACACGATTTTCTGTTAGCATTACAACTTCAAGAACAAGTTCTGTTGGTAATATATTGTTTAGTTGGTTGGTTGGTTGATTTGGGGGAGGGGGGGGGGGGGAGAGACCAAACTACGAAGTCATCGGTCTCATCGGATTGGGGAAGGATGGGGAAGGAAGTCGGTGGTGCCCTTTCAAAGGAACTGGCACTTCCTTGGAGCGATTTAGAGAAATCACTAAAAACACGAATCAGGATGGCCGGGCGCGGGATTGAACGGTTGTCCTCCCGAATACGAGTCCAGTGTGCTTCTTGTTTAGTGTTACTCCTTTTGAAGGAACCACCTCTTTCAGCTGACTATCAATCACTGTATATACTTCGTACAGTAGTGGACAGACAGATCGATACACATAAAAATAATACAATCGCCTTTCATTTTTTTTTACCCAGCTCTGCTGTGTATATATTAAATTTATTTTATGTTTCACTTCTTAAAGGCATATGATATTTCTTTTAATTATTCATTACGGTTTGTTACACTAATGTGAATGCTTTCCAACAATATTACTGTCGTCAACGTGCTCCTTTTTTCTTCTGGTTCCTCTCTGAATGGTCCTGCGGGTGAAAAGAGGTAGTCTGGGTCGATCGGGAAATTGTTTGTCAAGGTTTCTGAATCAAGCCGTACTTTTCAAAGTAAAGTTGTTGTGGTTCGTCCGTCTGTGGCTTATACTTCCTAGATAACGCCTATAGCTGTGAAATGCCCTCGATACACTTGAAAAAATGACCAGTGAGGTACATTAATCGTAATATATTCTAGCCAAGTGATCGAGCAAATGCCAATTTCAGATTATAGTATGGTATTGATGATATCATCTAATTCTCTCGTAAGTAAATAATAAGGAGTATTTTTGTCAAGTCTTACGATTTTCAGAATAAATGCTTCTCGTAGTTATTGCCACACGAGACCGCTATTCGGACTCAAACTTTCGGCGACTTCTTTCGTTCTTACCGTCAGAATATTTAGTAGGTTAGTTGGTAGTTTATTCAGTCGATCGAATTATTACGTCACAGAATCATAATGAAGTCGCGGACCTTCCATATGCTACAACAATATGTCGATATATAATATAGTCTGGTAGTATATGGAAGGCCGGCGAGTTCGAGATGACTCCATGACGTAATAATTAGCCCATCTGAATAAACTACCCAGTGGCCTACTGTCATCTCCTGACGGAGGAAGCCGTCGAAAGTTTGAGACTGAACACCAATCTGATGCGGCAATAACTCCGTGAAGCACTTATTCTGGAAATCAATACACTTGCCAAAACGCTCTTTGTTATTTACTTACAAGGTAATTAGATCACATCATCAAAAAGAAAACGAAGTCTAAACCTGACTGTGGTATTCCAGAGCTCCTTTTAGTGATAATAAAGCACATACTAGTCCCACCCAATTTTAATATTAATAACGTATCGTCTGACGTGAATAGCTAATTTACCAATGTTCCCAATGATGAGGGTGTATGCATAATAACAGATCTTGTGCGCTAATCTAAACTAAATCCGCAGAATTACCTGACATACCCGTTGCCACTCAAGCGTGCCGCTGCAACCACGGCATCTGCCCGTGGTGAAAGGACCACCTTTCGGAAGAAAGCGACGCAGCCGATCACAAGCGTGTTCCTTTGAAATTGCCCCAGTTATTTTCAGTTGTGGTTAACGGCGAGAAGTCGTAGGAGTTTTTCATAATTTTTGGTCGATTTATCTGTACTTTCATTTACAGTGGCTTCCTTTAAATTTAATATAGAGATAATTACCAACAAAATAAAGGCAAAATGATGTAGTTCTGCTAGATTTGCTACACCTGCCGTAAAAAATCGAAGAAAGCGTTGATGACCGGCTGCAGAACACAACAGGGTGCATCAGGTAGACTGCGAGGCACCTGCCACACGCCAGCATGCACAGCCGCGACGTCGCAACTGCTCAGGTTGAGTCGAAACAGAGTGATTAAGAAACAGACTTTGCTGCAAACGATTCAGACTGGCAAGACGTAAATTCTCTGTGCTTCTCTAAATATGAAGTGTCTCTGTGAAAGTCTTATAGAAATACGGGGACAGTTTGATGGTCATTTATTAATTGCTGTGGGTCGGATAGTTGCTTTTTCCTCTCTGTTTCACTTGCTACTTTGCGTCTGATATTTGGTGGTGTTACGGTCGTAAGTGAGTAAATTCTCTTGACAGGTGTAGGTCTCAGGCATCCGGTGACAGTCCTGTAGATCTCGTGTAATGCGACGTGTTCTTGTGTGTAGTGGCTGGAGCCAGCAGTATTACTGCCGAATAGTCTTCTGCTGCAAAATAGAATCCCATTGCTGAAGTTCTTCTTGCACTGTCCATGCTGAATCAGTCACTTCACTTATAATACTGTGTCTTACAGATACTTTTACGTTTAAAACAGTGCAGTGTTTTCAAAATGACATTGAGCTGTCTGGACCGACTTCCAAGTATTTTGGTATGCTACAATGTTGTAGTCTAACCCCTCCATATTCTGTTTCCAACTGTCTAGGCTTCTCTGTTACGAGACGACTGGAGTGGCCGAGCGGTTCTAGGCGCTTCAGTCTGGAACCGCGTTGCCGCTACGGTGGCAGGTTCGAATCCTGCCTCGGGCATGGTTGTGTGTGATGTCCTTAGGTTAGTTAGGTTTAAGTAGTTCTAAGTTCTAGGGAACGGATGACCTATGATGTTAAGTGTCATAGTGCTCAGAGCCATTTCAACCATTTTTTGTTCTTTGTTACGCAGGTGGAATGCGAATATTTGTGTTTATCTGGATTAGGTTGAGGGTAATTTTTCTTCGTATCCAAAGCCTCTGTCAGTTTTATTTCAACCTCTTCAGATGTCTTCCTTGAGCAGTAACGGCAGTGTCGTCTGCATATCTGAATTTCTTTATTTCCTTCTGCTGTGGCTGGTCATTTGTGTAGATATCGCACAGACTAGGGGATAGAACGCTGCCTTGTAGTGATCCATTCTTTTCGTTCAGACTGATGACGAATACTCCTAATTAATCCTATAAATATTTTCTAAGCCACTCATTTCTCGGATCAATTACATTTCCTTACAGATTTTTCCAGTGAATATCAGCCTGTAATCTGGTTGTCCCACAATTAGTTGTATTTGGTCATTCTGCCTTAGCTCAGGGCGGCTAGTCCTATGGATCTCGTGGATGTTATTTCCAGGCCGGCCGCGGTGGTCTCGCGGTTCTAGGCGCGCAGTCCGTAACCGTGCGACTGCTACGGTCGCAGGTTCGAATCCTGCCTCGGGCATGGATGTGTGTGATGTCCTTAGGTTAGTTAGGTTTAAGTAGTTCTAAGTTCTAGGGGACTGATGACCACAGCAGTTGAGTCCCATAGTGCTCAGAGCCATTTGTTATTTCCAGCGGTTGCTCTGCAATAACAGAATCTAACACCAAAGGCTGTATTCGTCTATTTATGTGCAGGATGGACCATTTATTTACGTTCAGCAACTACCAGCCCCAGCGTGAATCTTAGATCTGCCACAGGTTTTGCTGTATTTTTGTACACTCTTCCAGTATCGCAATACCATCGTCTGCGAACAACCTTCCAGCAATTCCGACGCAGTCCACCGGTCAATTTATATGATTGTAAACAATGATGACCTCATAACACTCCCTTGAGGCATTCACGGACTTACTTTTACATCTGTCGATATCGTCCCCTTAAGGACTACGTATTCAATTCCATTCAATAAGAAACACACCTCTCGCAAAGTAAATAGATGACTCAGTGACCAGAAAAACTGAAAGAACGAAGTTGAATGCTTTTGAGTCATGGCCAGAACAGTTTGAAAATAGTTGTATTCTCTTCTCCTTTTTCTTTCGCCCTTTTCCCGCATCTAGTCGGGGCCGGCATAGTTAGTTTCGGATTTGGCTCGGTTAATTTTGAAGGGTGGCCGGATATCCTCCCTGTCGCCATCGCGTTACCCTCCTGGACGGAATATCGATACCCCAGCTGTCTGCGTGAGGTGTTACCCATGTGTCTGTAACAGCCCTGTTTTACTAACTAGCATGTGGGAAAACTCCTGAAAACTACGCCCAGACTTCCCGGCACACTGGCATTAGTCAGCTGAGAGAATTCGATTCCCTGGCCAGTGCAGGTGCCAGACTACCGGAAGCGGCGAGCCGACAAGAGGGGTTGTCCGGGAGGCTGAACTAAATCTATTTCAACTGTGCCTGGGCTGCGGAAACATAAGGGACAAGAGATCTGTGGCTAATGGCAGGTGGAAAGCTCTCTTGGTAGGGATGTCTTCCAGGAAAAGCTGAATGTAGTTGTGTTACGTTTAGAAAATGTCCCTCACACTACGTTGGACGGTAGCCTTTTCGATCACTTCCGCTCCCCTTCGTGTAGATGAATGTAACCTGCACGTTCCTCATGTTACAGAGCACAGTTTGTTTTTCTTTTGAGGGATCTGAGGCTAAGAGAGAAGCAAATTTAATTGCAAATTATTTATAGAATCATACAAACATTCCATTGGGCCATGGAGCTTTCCTCAAATTTAGCGGTTTCAGCTGTTTCTCAACTTTGCTGACGCCAATGTCTGTGACGCAGATCTTTTTAGTCAGTTAGTGTTGTAATATACCCAATAGTTATATGCACTGGGCCTGAATATGATTGTACCGTTAAATTCACTTTGGAGAACGAGCACGCTTTGCTGATTTATAAGTCTTAGTAAAGACCAACAGAAGGGTAAAATGTTGGACATTGACTATTAGGAGCAATGCTGCCGATATGCGCCTGGAATACTTTAAGAAATGGCAAATCAAACTCAATTTGGCTGGATGAGGAAAACGAACAACTTTAGTTTTTCTCAAAACAACTTGTAACTTACAACGGTAACAACACAATTAAATTGATAAAACATAACTTTGTGTTCACGTCATGCAGGTTCCATGTATTCTGATGGTAATCGATTATGTCTATACATCTTAACGATATGAAAGTCCGCGGCTCGTGGTCTTGCGGTAACGTTCTCGCTTCCCGCGCACGGGGTCTCGGGTTCGATTCCCCGCGGGGTCAGGGATTTTCTCTGCCCCGAGATGACTGGGTGTTGTGTGTACTTCATCCTCATTCACTCGCAAGTCGCCGTATAGGTGGCGCGGCGGCCGAACCACCCCGCGAGGGGTCTCCCGGCCACCAATGCCCTACGCTCATTACCATTATTAACGATATGAAACATTTTCTGTGATTGTGTCAAAGAAAATATTAAATGGAGGAAAGATCTTTTTGGTTGTTAACCAACTTCATCTTGACTGTCAAAGGCCCGTGTCGCGTTCTCTTATAAATCTATCCAATGACGAGAGTCCCCCGATGGGGGACATCGAATGTATAGAAGATATATGACGTGGGGTGACAAACTGCAAGATCTGATCTTCTAAAAAAACACTAATTGTACAATAAAAGTATCAATCAGCCAGTAGCTCCAAGACAAAATGTTAGTTTTTCCAAAACCACTGAAATACGTGTAACCTGTTATGGCAATGAATGGAAATAGCATGTCAAGAAAAATGGTCGAAAGAAAACTGTAGTTTGTCGTGAACAGACATCACCCATTCGACACGTGTGCTGCGCGGTTTTCTGGTATCAGATACCAATGTCCCCGTGACATAATAGCACTTAACTGGCCTGTCTCTGACTAAAACAGGGTGGAGCCAAGAACCCTTTCATGCCTCGTGCAGGTCAAAATAGAATGCGGTGAAATGTTGACTTTTAGAAACACCTTACTAGATTTTCGCGTCCATCCTAATTAGACGGTCAGCTATGGATCATCCTGAAAGGGTACAGTACCGCCCGACATTGAAAATAGGTACAACACACTTCATTATTCTTGTCAGAACAACATATTTTTTCTAGTAATAACTCAATTTCAATTAATACAGCAAAGCTAGATACCAGTGTGGGAAAGAATGACTATTTATTTAATTGATCACATGTGCACTCCCACAAAATAAATCCCTACATCCAGTTTGGTGAGATCTGTAAAATGAATGAATGTATGGTCGTCTGCTAACCGCAGATAGTGAATGTGAATATATGATCACCTTTGAGACGATCCTTTGGCCACCTTCGGTGGAACCAAAGAGATGAAACTTACCGGAGCCTTGAGTGCCTGAAATGTGGCTGACCAATACGGTAGCATGGTCTTCCCCCACCTCGACAGAGGTGCGAGATGACCTGCAGATCGGCCATGTTTCAGCACTCTGCCGCTGGATCTAGTGTTGGTAAGACCGGTCTTAGGCGTGCTCCGTAAGGACAAAAGAGTGGAGGCATGGTATGCATGTGAAATACTTAAGAGTAGTTTAGAATAGTAATTTCTCTATTTCAGGAACTTTTGTGGGGAGAATTAAATGTCAGGCAGGTAATATTAAGGGGATCGTAGTAATCTCCGGAAGTGACCAATGGTCACAATGAAACCACGTGTAGCAATAAGTTGAAATACTTCCGAGTGCTTAGGTTAAGCTGAATTACTAGCGTGTGTACTATAAGTTGGAAATATTTAAGAAATGGCGTGTGCAGGACTTGAAATTAGAGACGAGTACTTCCACGTGGTGAGTACTGTGTAAGTCTCAATCTGTGTATGAGACAAAGTATGAAGAGAAGTAGTCGTCCATGGTATCAGTTGAGGACTCGCGTGTGTGATGAATATGTTCTTAATATTACTTTGCGTGTTATGTTTCCGTGTGACGCTTGATTCAAACTATAATACTCTGAGAGAGAAGAATGGTGAATCAGCTGTCTATCCAGCAACGCCACTTGGCTTGCACTGCGCGGGAAGACGTGCATTTAACGTCCAGAGTTCGTAGTCGGAAAGAAAAGTTACGAAGTGGGGCAGCGTCGTGTGAAACTGGGATGAATTTTTATTGAAGTGGGAAAGCTGAAAGTGATGTGATTACAACGTTGTGACTATTCCCTGTTTTGTATTGTATGTTGCCAGTGTGATGCATTTCATGAAATTTAAGTATGTGTGGCTTGCATAGGAGAGTAGCAAGGTAGTTTCAGAGGTAGTGGGTTATGCATGTTCCTTTTGTACCGCTCAGTGTTGAGGACGTGATGATGGTTGTGAGAGTCGAAGTGTGAGATATAGCAAAAGATCCGCCATCCTATACAGAAAGAGCACTATAGCGTTAAAGAATTACGAGACCATAAGATAGTGAATCACCAATGTAAAGCCATGCCCTCTGGGCGGAATTTCTCATGTGTTATTGTTGTAGGTTATAGAATTTGTGTGTTTAGGTTATAGAATTTATCGGCATAAATAAGATAGAGAAAAGAAAAGTATTGGTTGCGTTTTCCTTCGAACTGTATGTTGCCATGATATCCAGAATTTATAATGTGTGCGCCATTCATATTCAGTGCAGTGACCACGTGTTGATCAAAGCCATTAAATAAGAAAGAAAATGTGATATTGCCAGTGCGTAGTGAACAGTCAGATTTCTGTAAATTACAGATAGTCAGATGTGCGTTTCCGTTGCGTAATATCCAAGCAGGAGGATAACTTTTAACTTAATTGTGAGTACTAGAATTCATGTTACTTGATAAATAAAAAATGAATCCACTCGCTTGGCAGACCACTCATCTTGCACGCCTGGCTGCTTGAAGTCATAGTATGAGCAAGGCATGTGGGTGCCTCTCATAATGTCGACCCTGCCGGGATTTTGCTGTTAGGGTTTGCTGTTAAGAATTTTTTTTCTTTTGTGGAATATATTGTGATAGCGCTAAGAAGTAAAATTTTTCGTTTGCAGTTTCTTTCTGGATTGGTGAGGAACTTTTATTTTTTTTTGTAATTAATTGCTATATCGTCCAAGGCTGGAAGATCGTTGCATAATTTTTTTGCGTAATGGACGTAGTGACTAGGTCGCAGTCAAAAAGTGTAGTCACCATGGAGAATAGTGATTCTGGGGTGAACCTATCAGTGCAGCAGGAAGTAGGTGTCGAACTTGGGTTAATGAGCGAGAACAGCAAACACTCGGAAGGGGCTGAATTGGTCAGCGGACTGCGGCTAGGTGATCCTTTAGGCGGCGGGCTTTGTCCACAATCGGGGGCTTTTCCCGATGACGCGGATGAGCCGAGACTAGGTCAGGTATGCAGTGAAAGTGTAGCTACCCCTAACGAAGCTACAGTTTCTCAGGCGAACGAAGTGAGCGCACCGCAAATAGCAAATGACAGTGTGCTACTGCAGCTTTTACAGAGGACGGATAGAGATAATAAGGAAAGATTGGAAGCAATGGATTAAGATAATAAGGAGAGAGTTAGGGAGACTAAGGAAAGATTGGAAGTGAATAAGGAAAGATTGGAGGCAATGGATAAGGGAAATAAAGAGGCAATGAGGAAGCTACACACAGTTATCGATGAGCGCCTGTCCGCAGTTAATAATCGGTTAGATGAGGGGGAGAAGAATATGGATGCATTGAAGCAAGTATGTGATGCCGTGAAAGAAAAAGCCAATAATTTGGAGGTACGAATAAGTGCAATAGAGAGTGATATTACAGAACGTAGGGACGTGTTGCTGGATGAGCGAATCAAAGAGATAGTGGAGGACTTACTTGCAGATAAACAAGGGGCATTAGACAGCGTGGAAGCTCAAGTCACCCGGCAGGACTTGGCGCTAATTTAACACGAGGATGAAGTTGCGGAGGTAGCAGTCAGAATGAATACGATCAGCGCAGATGTAGAAAATGTCAGTATAAGAGGCGAAACAGGCTCTGACAGTACGCAGCGAGAAGTTCATGCCAACCAGGAGGAGATACAATCACTGTTACAGTTTAAAGAGGCACAATTAGAAATAAATAGGAAACATAGGGAAGAACTAGCACAGTTGCAATTAGCGTGCAGTAGTGAAGGTGAAACATCACCAGGTAGATTGCAGAGGGAGAGTGAAATAAATTCAAAAAACGAAAATTGGCAGAAAGAGGAAGACGAACTCAGAGAGTTAGAAGAACGGTTGTGTCGGATAAAACAGGTGGCAAACCCAACTGGGTATAGTCCAAGGTTGGAAAACATAAATGCGGAAGAAGAATGTAGGAGGCACTTCGTGTCGGTACAAACGTACACTTGTTTTCTGGATCCAGATAACTACCAACATCCATGCCTGTGGCTGTCTCAATTTCAAGATTCATTACCTTCATCGTGGGGACCACTCCTCAAAATGAAGTTTGTGTGTAACCATTTGAGGGACGAGGCTAGAGCGAAAATGCAGGAAGTTATTAAAGACTGTAGTAGCTACAAGATATTTTGTGACAAGTTTTTAAATGAATTCTGGTCGAAAAGTAAGCAAGACCAGGTTAAGCAAAATATATTGATATTGCCAAATTGTAACGAAGGTGGTATAAGAGATTCAGTGGCGTGCTACCAGGAAATGCTGAGTCAAAATAGGTATTTTGATGTGACATACGAACCTGGGGAACTCATTAGGATCTGTGTAACGAAGTTGCCAGTGAAATTGCGCAGAGATATAGTGATAGCAGGCACAAATTCTTTACTGTGTACAGTGAACCATTCAGAGTGAGGCGGGTTTTCCATGAAAATACTGTACTGATTGATACGATCAAGGGAAAACAATCGCATGGGCTTCATCACATTTCTAACATGAAATTATGGAAAAGTTAAGGATAGATCGAAAGTAGGCAAGTTATGATAGATAGTCAGTGTATTTATTTGTGGTGTGTAACGTTGTGCAGGGTCAAATTGAACATAAGAATTTTCCAGCGGGATGTCAGGAAGTATGACGGAATAGACTGGTCGAATGAGTCATGAACAGGAGTCGACAGAGTGGTGTATGTACGTATTTTTTGTCATATGAATAAGGATCAAGCAGAAACGACGTGATTATTAATGAGTGGATAAAGATGGTAGATAGAGAGAGAAGCAACGTGATAAATAATAGAGGATAAAGGTGATATTTAAGGAGAGAAGCGACGTGAAGCAGTGTGATTAATAAAGAGAGATTCGACGTGATGAAACAGTGGTAAATGAAGGTGAGTAGAATTTAATAATGTGGAGATGTCTTAGATGTATGTTACAGAGAGGCCTGTGTATGCTGCAATGGAGAGAAGCGACGTGAAGCAGTGTGATTAATAAAGAGAGATTCGACGTGATGAAACAGTGGTAAATGAAGGTGAGTAGAATTTAATAATGTGGAGATGTCTTAGATGTATGTTACAGAGAGGCCTGTGTATGCTGCAATGGAGATTGATGCCAATGGCGAAGGAAGACCAGGAAATGATGGGGTAATGGACGGACGGAGAGCCGAAATACGAATGAAGAGAGGAGGACAACTGCACAGCGTGAAAGGACATAAAGGGAGTATGAGATCCAGATGGTGAACGTTGTGGAATACTGACGTAAGATGTATTATAAGTGTAAATCTAATTCTTACCATAACATTTGCAACATAAAAAAAGTAATTTTTGTTGTTGTTGTTGAAGCCTGGTGCCAGTATAACAAATCAAAACGGTACCAAGAATGTGTACAGTTATTTTGCAGGATGAATAATTTGTGTATTTTTTCTTCTTAGATGAAATGTCGCAATTCTAAGTTGATATTTAGCAGGATGAATAATCGGTAAAGTGAATGCAGGGGTAAGCCGATCGAGAGAGGTGCCTGAGTGAAAGGACGCAATCGGAGACTGGAATGCTATCTCCAGAACAACTCCATGTGTTATGTGATTGAGTATAACGGAGCAAAGGTATGGTATGTTGACGTGAGTGTGGTGGTGTTAAGGTTAGCTGACTTCTAGACCTATTCTGTTAGTGTGCTAATGGATTGAATGAGAAGAAAATGTGACGTCTGGTGTGTGAGAGTAGTAGAGTAGTGTGATCAATGCGCACACTCCTGTAAAGGGGATGCTACCGATCCATAACTAAAACATTATTGTGCTTTATCGTTTGATTTGGTTGAACTCCGATGGCAGGTCAGGATATGACGTCATGTGGATGGTACATACATGTCCTAAAAATGTTGTTATATATAATAAAAGGTAAAATATGTAAAGTGATACTAATTTCTGTCTGTCACAAGCACAAAGGTGCATTGTATGTTGCAGATTTAGAGTCATCAGTTTCTAAAATGTTTATTGTGTTAGGATGTTAAGGTAGTTTACTATTTAACATCATGTGGTAGGCAATTGTGAGTTGTGTAGATTATTTCTTATTTTTTTGTTAGAACACTTTCAAGGGGTATTAATTACAGTCTGTCACAAGCACAAAGGATCATTGTATATTGTAGTTTTAGAATCAACAGTTTCTAATACGAGTATTTTCACTGTGATAGGATGTTAGAGTAGTCTACTATTTGATATTGTAATTATGAGCTGTATAGATTGTTTCTTATTCCTTTTTTCTTTTTTTGACACTTTCTTGTTTTGTATGAGGGACGACAGGTATAATCAATAGCACAAGTGTGGGCTGTATATAGAAAAGAGATAAATGTTGATGTTGTATGTGTAGAAAAGAAGGGTGTATGATTTTATGATTTTTAGAACAAAGATTCTTTTATTACCAATGTTTCTAATAGATCATACATGTAATCAATGACTATTTAAATACTGTAAGAATATCGTTTTGTCTGTAATGTTGCGAGATGCACAGAAGGGTCTGACTGATTGGGTGTCGTAGCGCTGAGGTGCCCACGCAGAACGCGCCAGTACCTACATAAAAATGAAGGAGGCCAAGCTGACGTCGCCATGAGAGAGGCGACAGAGCCGCGGCGCTCCCCACTCCACTGTCGGTCGGGGTACACTCCACACACCCGCTACAACAGGTCAACGGCCTGGGGCGACACGCATCTACCACTGGCTGCCATTCATAAGTTCCACCACCCTTACGACCGGGGACAGTATCCCGCAGAGGCAACAGCGGGTGGTTTTTTCTGCTTAACGGCTCGCGCGGCGGCGCAGCGCGACGGCAGAATGAACGACGCGCGGCAGAGTCCGGCGGGCATTTTTTACCAGCAACTATTAACTAGTACTGGACTGTGGAGCCGTGAAACAAGATGACTGCCCGTATGTCTCCATAAGGTGGAAAGTGAAGGACTGGTGTTTCCATGTTGTGAGTGGTGGATAAGATTTTGTCTTTAGCAGTCAGGACGATTGTATTGTTTTGTCTTGACCATTGAATGGTGGGATCCATAAACTTTTGGTAGTGACTTATTAAGTGTGCTTTGCGAACTGCATGTGGGACGCTTCTGTATACTTAAAGAGGACAGTTGTCGTTTGGTGACTAATTATTGTATGAACGCAAGAAACTAAAGTGGGACATTGATGTTTACATTTGTAGTAGGAGACATTGCTTTAATTGGTGCGGGAATAAGTGCTGGTTGTTGGAACTTACGACATTTAATTACACCATGAACTGAAAGGACAGAACCGTGATTAATAGTAGTTGTAGGGTCATTTCTGGACGACCAGATTCGTGAGGGTGGTACTCTGAGAGTGACTATGACATTTGTGTTTAATGTGAGATTGACCTAAAGACTTTCGTCCGGGTAACCATGGGAGAGCTTTGATACCGAGACAGTATTTCTAGGAAAACTATCAGCAACTTTTTGACCCCAAGAAAATCACAGAATGAAATGTTTCCATGTGACTCGCAAGATACGGAATAATGTATTTATAATTGTGTAAAATTAGTAAAAAAATTTTTATATGTTTCATTCCTGAAGGGACAGCAAGTGTAATTGTATTTCATTAACGTATGTGTTTAGAATAGTTAGTGTGTTTTTTTGTTTGTTCTGGGTTATCAAGTTCAAGTAGCATGTTTATTAGAATATTTGGTACAATGATGCTTTAATTATTAGCCAATGGCGTAATACTAACGTAGCGGCTCTAGTTGCATTGGGCAGTAAGGTTGTCACAGGGGACAAGAGTTTGCATTGCACAACAAATATCGGAATTGACTGATGCATTTTGATGTCGTGGACAGTAATGGTCTTGTAGGTGTGTTGACTGAAGCCACTTAATTGCATTATCGCAGTGGTGATATTTCACATTAAAGAGTAATGAAGGCCAGTTGAAATGCAAGTTCTTGTCGTCTCAATGTGTATCAACAGAGAAATGAGCAGTAGAGTAAGATACGAGAGCTATTGGTGGATTCAAGCACTTATTGCTAACTATTTACTGCGTGTATTGATCAAAGTTGATGGACTGACTAGCTCAGCAGCAGGTATTTGTACTGGTGGACAAGGATAAGGTTAAACTCACAGTCGAGTAGTGGTGGCAATTGCTTAAGTGATGATAGTTAATTAGGTATGACATAATGTCTTAGATGAACTATATTACGTAACCAGTATGTAACTTATGGTATATTTCATTGTTTTTCTTCTCAGTTTTATTTCTCTGTAGGTTTGATGTATATTTTAGAGTAATGGTATGGAGCCTGACATTCTACATGTAACTAGTGTACGCACTGTTTTTCTTTTGTTGATTTTGTTTTGTATTTAGATTTTGCTGTGTAGAAGCTTTTACGCCGCAATTTATGAATGTCAGATTACTTGCTCTGCGTTTGGAAGGTGAGCTATTTAAAATTTCATGAGTACAATCAGTATTTTTTTATTTGTTTTAGAATTATTGAAGTTTGGATTACTCCTAAAAATAACGGAGATCCCGGTAACTAAGCAAATTTTTATCTCAACATTATTTTTTATTTGTATGATGTAATGTTTTGTCATTTGGATTGTTGTAAATTTGTATGTGTACGTTGCTCTGGATCGTGGAGAGTACAATAATGCAACAACTGTGTCAATAATTTGGTAAAGTAACAACATTTGGTCGTCTGTTTGAGGCCACCAGGGGCTAAGGTCTCCTCCTCGTTATTATGATGACTTGCTACGTTTGTTCTAATACAGCTTTCTTAAAAAAATGTTCGGAACTACCCTCGCATTGCAAGGATAGTACCGTGCCATTTTTTCTGCATTGGTAGCCGGTGGTGAAAGGGTACAGTACCGCCCGACATTGAAAATAGGTACAACATACTTCATTATTCTTGTCAGAACAACAAATTTTTTCTAATAATAACTCAATTCCAATTAATACAGCAAAGCCGGATACCGGTGTGGGAAAGAATGACACTTTATTTATTTAATTGATCACATGTGCACTCCCACAAAATAAAT
This sequence comes from Schistocerca americana, assembly GCF_021461395.2. Taxonomy (NCBI): domain Eukaryota; kingdom Metazoa; phylum Arthropoda; class Insecta; order Orthoptera; family Acrididae; genus Schistocerca; species Schistocerca americana. The sequence continues at coordinate 154,475,199 of NC_060119.1, read as the reverse complement.
CCCTACATCCAGTTTGGTGAGATCTGTGAAATGAATGAATGTATGGTCGTCTGCAAACCGCGGATAGGGAATGTGAATATATGATCATCTTTGAGACGATCCTTTAGCCACCTTTGGTGGAACCAAAGAGATGAAACTTACCGGAGCTTTGAGAAATGGCGTGTGCAGGACTTGAAATTAGAGACGAGTACTTCCACGTGGTGAGTACTGTGTGAGTCTCAATCTGTGTATGAGACAAAGGATAAAGAGAAGTACTCGTCCATGGTATCAGTTGAGGGCTCGCGTGTGTGATGAATATGTTCTTAATATTACTTTGCGTATTATGTTTCCGTGTGACGCTTGATTCAAACTATAATACTCTGAGAGAGAAGCAAGGTGAGTCAGCTGTCTATCCAGCAACGCCACTTGTCTTGCATTGCACAGGAAGACGTGCATATAACGTCCAGAGCTCGTAGTAGGAAAGAAAAGTTACGAAGTGGGGCAGTGTCGTGTGAAACTGGGATGAATTTTAATTGAAGTGGGAAAGCTGAAAGTGATGTGATTACAACGTTGTGACTATTCCTTTTTTTGTATTGTATGTTGCCAGTGTGATGTATTTCATGAAATTTAAGTATGTGTGGCTTGCATGGGAGAGTAGCAAGGTAGTTTCAGAGGTAGTGGGTTATGGATGTTCCTTTTGTGCCGCTCGGTCTTGAGGAAAGTTTCGTGATGATGGTTGTGAGAGTCGAAGTGTGAGATATAGCAAAAGATCCACCATCCTATACAGAAAGTGCACTGTAGTGTTAAAGAATTACGAGACCATAAGATAGAGAATCACCAATGTAAAGCCATGCCCTCTGGGTGGAATTTCTCATGTGTTATTGTTGTACGTTATAGAATTTGTATGTTTAGGTTATAAAATTTATCAGAGTAAATAAGATAGTGAAAAGAAAAGTATTGGTGGCCTTTTCCTTCGAACTGTATGTTGCCATGATATCCAGAATTTATAATGTGTGCGCCATTCATATTCAGTGCGGTGGCTACGTGTTGATCAAAGCCGTTAAATAAGAAAGAAAATGTGGTATTGGCAGTGCGTAGTGAACAGTCAGAGTTCTGTAAATTACAGATAGTCAGATGTGCGTTTCCGTTGCGTAATATCCAAGCAGGAGGATAGCTTTTAACTTATTGTAAATACTAGAGTTCATGTTACTTGATAAATAAAAAATAAATCCACTCGCTTGGCAGACCACTCATCTTGCAGGCCTGACTGCTTGATGCCACAGTATGAGCAAGGCATGTGGGTGCCTCTCAATCCCTCCTGGAAATCACACAGATAGGGGTCAAAAGACACCGAGATTCGAGAACCCAGCATAACTGACCACCCTATCAGCAGCTTGCTTGGCACATTGGCGAGGTCAATTATTCAGTAGCTGTCAATGAATCTTGGTTTTTATATTCTATCTCACCACTACGAAGGGCCAAATATAGTTGAGACCATGGGGCATGGTGTCAGCATCTGGTATCACCCTTGCACGAGGCGCCGAAGGTTGTAATACAGTGCACCCCTGTGCCGGATGTTGATGACTGATGGCGTGCAGGTACAGGTCGGTTTGGGATACAGACGATGGAGCCAAGGAAAACATTTCGTTGGCGCTTGTTTCTTCCTCCTTGGTGAACTGGATGTTACTGTTAGTGCTGTTCAGATGTTCCATAAGCTCGTCGTCCGTGGAGCCAAACGACGTACACGTCGCCAACGTATCGAAGGAAACAACTACGCCTTAATGTTGCCACGTCTAGGGCAATAGCCTCAACTGTTGGAGCTGATGGGCTTCCATCGCAACGCCGTCCGTCTGATCGTAATACTGGCCGTTGTACATAAAATAAGAACACGAAAGAGTGTGCCTTAGTCGCTCTACCAAGTCAATTACAAAGAATAGGATATTATTGTGGTGTCACCGCCAGACACCACACTTGCTAGGTGGTAGCTTTAAATCGGCCGCGGTCCATTAGTACATGTCAGACCCGCGTGTCGCCACTGTGTGATCGCAGACCGAGCGCCACCACAAGGCAGGTCTCGAGATACGGGATAGCACTCGCCCCAGTTGTACGGACGACTTTGCTAGCGACTATACTGACGAAGCCTCGCTCATTTGCAGAGCAGATAGAATAGCCTTCAGCTAAGTCAATGGCTACGACCTAGCAAGGCGCCATTAGTAACATTGCATGTATCTAAAGAGTCTCACTTGTATCGCCACAATCTCCAGATGTACCAAAAAGGATGGATTAAAGTTAAGTATTCCAGAAGCTACGTACTTTTCCTTATAGCATTCATTACGTATCCTGTTTCAGACCTCATGCACCCTGCTTTGGCTTAGCGCGTGCCTTTCGGCTTCCTCTCATTGTGTCTAGGCTGTCTTGTCTAGACACAACAATTATGTCTAAGTGTCTCTGATACGCACATTCGTATACAAGCCCTACCACATCAAAAGTGACGATGACGTGACACTCACTAAATCGAAGGTGATTAACGCGGCTCAGTTTTTTATATAATGTTCACCGTGTCGCATATCTTGACCGAGAAGATTAGCCAAGTACTTCGTCAGCCTGTATGTTGGTGAGCCAGTGTGGATACAGTGAGACGGGATGGTGTTCCACCTTTCTGAATCTTCGGTAATGCATAAGCTACAGCTTGTCTACGGGCCTAAGGGAGTAGATGATTGACGAAACTGTCTTTCACCGAAAAGCGCTTGAGAAGATCATATGTCCTGCTTAGTATTCTCGATGTTGGGTCGCATGGGAGTTTCCAGTAAGTTTCTTCGTACAGTAGCGTGCAGATCTTCGAATCGTAGACCGCGTATTCGATAATTACTGCTGCATTGCACTTGTCAGCAGCAACCACAACAATTCTTAACCAATATTCATTTTGGATGCTGGCAGCTTTACTTTCATGACAACACGGCTCGTTACACGCCTTATTTCATCCACGGTCTCATTTGGAAGCTTGCGGAACCTTTTGACGGCTCGCCCACGGCGAAAGTACGAAGTTGTGTTTTCTTAACAGCCGACACTGCACCTGTCAGGTTGATGACCGTCTGTTCTGAAGATCTGTTATCCACCGTACGACTGTAATGGGCACTACACATTGAAGTTTGAATATTACGGCTCGATCCCCCCCCCCCTCCCCCCTTCCCCCTTCCCTGTGCTATGGCACGAAAATATATATATTTGTTACACCCAACTGACCGGCCCAGAGATGTGGCTGGTCTCAATGTTTGGCTAAGTTTCTCGTCATAGGGTGCCAGTTCACACCTGTCGTAAAGTACATTTTTTAAGCTGAAATAAAATATAAAAAAACAACGCAAGCAGGTACAGCGGTGAGTTTTTTTAAAAAATGTTGGATCACTCACGTTGATTTATAATTTGAATAAGTAGTTTATTTCTATTTTTACACGAATAGTCTTCAGTGTATTGAGTAGACACTTAAAATGAAGTGTGAGAGGTATTTACATAAGGGCGGGCTTTAACAACTGATGCTACAACACTTCACTATAAAATTAAGTCACGATGACGACACTCGACAGTCTGTTCATAATTCACAAAATGTACTCTCGTCTGCTGTCCTAAATCACTATATTCCGCGCCACTTGATCGCTTTCGAACGTGGCTACCAACCCACTACTACCCCCAGATGCACGTCGCGTCCAGCTCTTAGCGTCGCTTAGGACCAACTGCCCTCGACTCGAAACGACTGCCTAACTCAAAACAATGTTTGACAAAAGTTACGAATACTCTAAAACTAAACTGAAAAACGTGTAACATATATTGAAAAATATTGAAATTTTCCGGGCAATAACAATTTGAAGTCCAATTTCTTGTATCGGCCACCGTTTCTTCACAAATAATATCCTTGTGGCGTGATTTTGATTTTCCCAGACTTTTGATACTAAACATAAATTAACAAATAAAAATACATACTTAATTATTCATCTACCTCTTTAAACTTAAGAATGCTGCCGCTAGTATCGTCTCTATAAATTTATTTATTAACAAAAAAAGAGTTTTTCTCAGTTGAATCCCATATTCCGATATCTCATTCAAAAATTGTTCACACTATGCTAAATCGGCTACAATTGCTCGATGAAGCTCTACTAGCCCCATCCTAGACGCTTTGTTCACACTAATTGGCCAAAGCATTCGCGAGCTATTAGCTTTTGAACTTTCATAAACTTACAATTTTTAAGACGACAATTACGTTTAAACTATTATACATTTTTGTGGCGCGTCTAGATAATTTAATTTTTCATATTTTTCTGTCGAAGAGTGCCAACTCGCACCTCCGTGTCACTATTTGTTCTATTTTTCTCAGTTTTTCTCTGGAGCATAAATTTCTCCAAGCGCGCCAACACGGCCATATGCGCCCCTGCCAAGAGTCCGCTCGGGTTTTTCCAAAGCAGCTTAAAAGCTAGCTGCTCGTCACAGCCCCGTAGGAACCGCCAGCCACGTGCACTACGGTTGAAACTGCCGCTCTAAACTCCCGCCAGAGCTTTTATGCTCACAACACCTAGTTGTTGGTGAAAAGTCGGCTGAGCTTTCCGTTCCTCTTCTCTGTAGCTCGCTTCTGTGATTACTTTTGTAGGGAAACTATAGCTGCATCGCTCCAGTCCCAGTGAAAAGCTGTGAGCGTCCATGGTAGTTGCTGGTGCAAAGCCGTAAGAGCGTGCCCACCTGCTCCCATCTGTCGCCTAGTGTTGTGTTGCCTGTCTGGCACGACGAAATATCTTCCTGCAGGTGAGGGTGTTCCATTTGATGGGATACTAGAGCAAATCGTGGAATAGACTCCTCGTCACGGCAGCGCAGTAGAGAGACTAACGAAGTGAATAAATTAGCTTTCTATGTGAGTGACGTGGTCGAGTTGATTAGGCACACTCATATGTCTTCTTATTTTCTGTATAACGGATAGTATCTTGATCACACGGATGGTGTGCAATAGAAAGCCCATTAGCTCTAGCTGTTGCAAACCTCTTCACTGGGAATTTCGAGGAGATTGCTTTAGACATGGCGTCATTAAAGTTTAGTTGTATCTTTCGATACATTCGCCATTTGCCCGCACAGACGTGACATGCCTGACAATTGCTTGGAATATCTCAACAGCATGAACAGTAAGATCCATTTCACCGCGGTTGTAGAAAAAGACAATGCATTCTCCAAATCTAAGTTCATGGTGAGTCGGAGAGATAAGAGCTTACATGCGGGCTTACCAATAATCGTTCTTCCCTCAAAATATTCGTTACAGAAGCAGGAAAAAGGGGGACGGGGGTGGGGGTATTGAGTCACAGTGGTACACAAATTACTCTCTGCCACAGGCCGTAAGGTGGCTTGCTGAGCATGTCTGTAGATGTTGAGGCAGAAATACGGTCATGAGTGTGGTGATGCTAAAAGCTACAGAGGCAGCTGAAGCAAAGAGAACTCCCGTGGACGACAAACAAGCCAAGTATTCAACTAAAAGGTTCCTGTATGTTAACAGACAATAAAGTATCGAGAGACACTCCAAAGACGCGAAATAGAGGGACTGTCACGGGTCCCCGTCGGGGGAAGAAAACAGTTCGAACATAGTGCGGATTTCACATCTACATGGATACTCTGTAAATCACATTTAAGTGCCTGGCAGAAGGTTCACCGGACCACCTTCACAATTCTCTATTATTCCAATCACGTATAGCGCGCGGAAAGATCGAACGCCGTTACCTTTCTGTACGATCTCTGATTTTGCTTTTTTATCTTGGTGATCGTTCCTCCCTATGTAGGTCGGTGTCAACAAAAAATTTTCACATTCGGAGGAGTAGTTGGTGATTGCAATTTCGTGAGAAGACTCCCTCGCAACGGGAAACGCCTTTTTTTAAATGATGTCCAGCCCAAATCCTGTAGCATTTCAGTTGCACTCTCTCCCATATTTCGCCGTAATACAAAACGTGCCGTCTTTCATTGAACTTTTTTTCGATGTACTCCGTCAATCCTATCTGGTAAGGATCCCACATCGTGCAGCAGTATTCTATAAGAGGACGGACAAGCGTAGAGTAGGCAGCCTCCTTAGTAGATCTGCTACATTTTCTGTGTCCTGCCAATTAAACGCCGTCTTTGGTTAGCCTTCCCCACAACATTTTCTATGAGTTCCTTCCAATTTAAGTTGTTCATAATTGTAATTCCTAGGTATTTAGTTGAACTTCTGGCTTTTAGATTTGACTGATTTCTGGTGTAACCGAAGTTTAACGGATTCCTTTTAGTATTCACGTGGATGACCGGACACTTTTCGTTATTTAGGGTCAATTGCCAATTTTCGCACCATACAGATATCTTTTATAAATCGTTTTACAATTTTTTTATCTTCTGATGACTTTATTAGTCGATAAACGACAGCCTCATCTCCAAACAACCGAAGACGGCTGCTTAGATTGTCTCCCAAATCGTTTATATAGGTAGGGAACAGGGAAGGACCTGTAACACTACCTTGGGGAACTCCAGAAATCACTTCTGTTTTACTCGATGAGTTCAGGTCAGTTATTACGAACTGTGATCTCACTGACAGGAAATCACAAATCCATTCACATGAATGGGGCAATATTTCATTAGCACGCAAATTTACTACAAGCCGCTTGTGTGGCACAGTGTGAAAACCCGTATCCAGAAATACGGATCGATCTGAAATCCCTTGTCCATAGCACTCAACATTTCATGCGAATAAAGAGCTAGTTGTGTTTCACAAGAACGATGTTTTCTAAACCCATATTGACTCTGTGACGATAGACCGTTTTCTTCGAGGTTATTCATAATGTTCAAACACAGTAAATGTTCCAAAATCCTGCTGCATATCGACGTTAACGATATGGGCCTGTAATTAAGTACATTACTCCTACTACCTCTCTTGAATATTGGTGTGACCTGTGCAACTAGTCTTTGGGTACAAACCTTTTGTCGAGCAAACGGTACTATATGATTGTTGGGTATGGAGCTAATGCATCAGCATACTCTGAAAGTAACCTAATTGGTATGCAGTCTGGACCAGAAAACTTGCTTTTATTAAATGATTTAAGTTGCTTCCCTACTCCGAGGATATTTACTTCTACGTTACTCATGCTGGCAGCTGTTCTTGATTCGAATTCTGGAATGTTTACTTCGTCTTCTTTTGTAAAGGCATTTCGGAAGGCTGTGTTCAGTAACTCTTCTTTAGCAACACTGTCTTCGATAGTATCTCCATTGCTTTCGAGCAGGGAGGGCATTGATTGTTTCTTGCCACTAACATACTTCACATATGACCAGAATCTCTTTGAATTTTCTGCCAGGTTTCGAGACAAAGTTTCGTTGTGGAAACTGTTATAAGCATCTCGCATTGAAGTCCGCGCTAAATTTCGAGCCTCTGTAAAAGATCGCTAACCTTGGGGATCATCCGCCTGTTTAAATTTGGTACGTTTTTGTCGTTGTTTCTGCAACAGTGTTCTGACCCGTTTTGTGTGCCAAGGAGGAGTAGCTCCGTCGTTTGTTACTTTATTTGGTATTAATCTCTCATTTGCTACCGATTTTATTTCTTTGAATTCAAGCCACATCTGGTCTACAGTTATATTATTAATTTTGAGTGGAGTGGAGGTTTTCTCTCAGGAAGGCGTCAAGTGAGTTTTCATCTGCTGTTTTAAATAGGCATATTTTTCGTTTAGTTTTGGAGGATTTGGGGGTTGCGGTTTTCAATCTCGCTACGACAACCCTGTGTTCACTCATCCCTGTATCGGTATTGATGCTCGTTATTAACGCAGGTTTATTTGGTCTTAACAGGTCAAGAGTGTTTTCACAACCGTTCACTATTCGTGTGGTGTCATTCAGAGAATGCGTTTAGCACAATTTGGGATGAGATTTATGCGTACCTCCGGAATTAAACATGTATTTTCGCCAACATATCGAGGGTAAATTAAAGTCAATGCCAACTATAGTCGTATAAGTGGGGTACGAGTTTGAAATGAAACTCAAGTTTTCTTTGAACTTTTCAACAACTGCATCATCTGAATTTGGGAGGTCGGTAAAAGGATCCAATTGTTATTTTATTCCGGTTGCCAACAAGTTGAGTGATAACGCAGTTCTGTTGCTCTTTCTCTGATGACGTAGCTGACGATGTGGCTTTTAACCTTTTGTTACTTCCTGTATATGACCACATTTTTCACAGACCATGAAGCAAAATAACCTACTCTCTAAATGTGAATGTATGCTTTCCCGGCGTATACAGCTGGCGAAGAGTTCTCGGGCTTCCAGCCGGGTGGCGATGTCTTCAAATTGCGACGTTTCGACGAGTGACATACTCATCATCTTCTGGCGAAGTGCCTGCGAAACGTCGCAGTTTGAAGACGTCGCTACCCGGCTGGAAGCCCGAGAACTCTTCGTCAACCTACTCTCTGATACCAAAACTTGAATCACTCACTTTAAAAGTAACAGCAATACTCATTTCTTGAGTTAAAACGATGAGGATTACGTGCGTCATAGCGGTACTCTGATTGGGTAGTAGCAAAGTACGAAGGTGAATAACAGGCACAAGTCAGTTTGCTCTTGGTTTTACTAAAATCATCTCGAAAACTACTTCAAAGGAAACAACCATCTATCGTTAAACCAATAATAACAGCTCATAACATCTCTGTCAGTGTAACAGCAAAGAAAAATGTGTGCTGAATAGTCAGAAACCAACAGCCTGAAAAATTTTTGCATCTTCGTCACTTATTTCGTCTCGTCGTTTCCTACGCACTGACTGAAAGCTGCAGCACCGCAGAAATAATGGGCAAAGTGGAGGCCAGCCGGTGTGATTAGCACTTCCTGGAATGTGGCAGCCGCTTGGCAGTCAGCACAGGTATCGCGATTACGACAAGAGATAAGGGTGCGGCATTCAGGACCGTGTGTCGCAAACACGGCTGCAGCTGCAAGCATCAAAACAAAGCACAACAGTACATGACGTTCGCTTAGTGACATAATGAGATCTGAATGTAGATGTGAACGAAAGCAGCATCACAATTTGCTAAAGTGTAGCACTGTAAATTCTGGCCGCGTGACTACGGAACACACAGACTGAAAAATAAACGATGTATGGCAGACACTGTATAAACGTAAGAGGGATGCTGTACGTACCATTGCTTCGCTGTGGATCGTGCAAGATCCGCTGGTCAACAGCCGCGACGTCCGAAGAAACAGCATGGCGCCTTCAGGGGGTTGGCAGTGGGGTGGGCGGGGGCGGCTTGCTCACGCACGACACCTCTACTACTTGGCCTGCCGGCACGCTCCAAGTGTCTTGCACTACTTTGCTATGCAATGAAAATTAAAGAATTTTGCAGAGAGAAGCTTCTGCTTACGTTTTGCTCTCAGATAACTACGACCAGATCGTTCCAAGATACATGTGATGATACTAATTAATAATTTTCTACATTGCTTAGAGACACTTAGACGAAGGATCTACAGCATCGTCTTCAAAATAAGTTCTTCACCAACTGACCAGAACTATCTGGACACCTATTAACGAATTTTAAAATGGGGTATGTCCACTCTTCGCCTTTACCACTGCTTGAACTCTGCTGGGGATACTTTCAGTGACGTGTATGAATATCTGTGGAGGAATTGCAGCCAATTCTTCCTCGACAGCCGAAACCAGAGTATGCAGTGAGGTGGGGGAAAGTCGGCGTTCTAACTCATGCCAAAAGAGTTCCATTATATTCAGGTTGGTACTGAGCAGACTACTTCATTTCAGGAGTGTTATTGTCCACAAACTGCTGTGTGACAGGGCTCATTGCCATGCGAATACGAACAACAATAGCGTCAGAACTATTACGCTACTGTACGCAGTACACAATACCGTAAAAGATGTTCGTTTCTTCCCAGATCCTGTGTTATCTTAAGGACAATAAAGAAACCAAGAGAATCGTCCCCATTCAGTAATACCAATCTCCTCTGTACTTCTTGCCACGGCATACGAGCCGCGCGGAGTGGCCGCGCGATTAGAGGCTCCGTGTCACTGACTGAGCGGCCCTTGCCGTTGGAGGTTCGAGTCCTCCCTCGGGTGTGGGTGTGTGTGTTGTTCTTACCATAAGTTAGTTTAAGTAGTGTGTACGTCTAGCGATCGATGACTTCAGCAGTTTGGTCTCTTAGAAATTCAAACACATTTGAACTACACACGATGGCAGATGACATTCTCTACGTGTTCTGCAAACTCCAAATTCTTCCGTCGGATTGAAATAGGGCATAGCATGATTCTCCGCTCCAAATCGCTAGTTTCCATTCAAACACTGACCGGTAGCATCGTTCTGTACATCACGTCAAGTGTCGCGTAGCACTGACTACACAAATTTGGGGTTATGAGGAGCTGCTCGACAACTGTTCTAGTTCATTCTCCACCCACAGTCAATGCGGTAGCTGGAATACTGGTAATATTTTGAAACTCATGAGTGATTCTCTCCGTTAAGTTCGTGCGATTTTTTACAACCACCCTCCGCAGTGGCCGATGGGGCGACAGTCAGTATACAAGATCTTCCTGGTCTTGGTTGAGCTGTGATTGTTCGTTTCGGTTACCACTACACAATCGCGTTGCCAACAGTCGACTTCGGCAGTTTTACAAGATTTGAAATGTCCTTGGAGGATTTGTTACTCAGGTGACACTCAACTACTATTCCACACTCGAAGTCACTGGTTCTCCCAAACGACTCATTCTGCTAGCACTGCTTTCCTACTAACAACACAGTCCTCCGTGTGTCCTTTTATAGTGGCAGGTCTGCCACTGATGACATCAGATGGTGCATTTCTTGTTACATAGGGGTGCCCGCATTCTTTGATTAGACAGACTTGTGCTATCCAGCGCTTTTCACTACGGCGTCGTTCTTGCCGTTCGCTGCTACAGCCTGAAGAAAAGCAGCATTTCTCATAATGAATGGTTAATTATACGATGACCCACGTAATGCAATCTACCATTAGAAGCGTTGTTGTAAGCGGAATTTAATGCAGTCTCTATGATGAATAAACTGACGGTATTTAACATAGGGACGTGTTTTCGAAGACATGTCGGAAGACTTAGCTGCCTGCCGAATATATACAACTGCATTCCATACAAACCTGTCGTTTAATCGTAACTTTGAAGTGAGAGATCGAAGAGGCTTTACATTACGTATTGTTAAATAACAGTGGGGAACCCCGCTAAAGGAAATTTATGTCTATGTCATTCATTAATAATGATCTGCAGTCGATGAGGTTACCAGCAGCTTTTCAACTTACTGACGAATAAATAGTGCCGGCCGGAGTGGCCGAGCGGTTCTAAGCGCTACAGCCTGGAGCCACGCGACCGCTACGGTCGCAGGTTCGAATCCTGCTTCGGGCATGGATGTGGGTGATGTCCTTAGGTTAGTTAGGTTTAAGTAAAGTTCTAGGGGACTGATGACCTCACCAGTTAAGTCCCATAGTGCTCAGAGCCATCTGAATCATTTTTGAATAAACAGGAAAAAAACTGTATGCGCAATTGACTCTGTCTGACAAGAAAAATAAAGCACTTCACGGGTTGACAGGACATCTGATTTATTTCAGTGATTAGGAAATCGAACTTGGCAATTAACTTGGTAGAATGAGACAATTTACCAGTATAACGTTGCACCGCCTCTGATCTGGATGCACGTACTGTCTCAGTTGGGAAGGGTGACATAAAGTCGTATCCTCTCCTCAGGCAAACTCTTCAAGCAAGCTCGCCCATGACTGTTGCAACTGGCTCTCGACATCCGGGATACTGGCAAGGGGATGTAGTTGACATCCGAGCTGACCGCGCACATTTTTTGTCAACAACGGATCTTCTGGCTACGGGAGTACCTCGGCAACAAGCAGGCAGTTCACAGGGACTTATGCCATATGTTGGGGAGCATCCTGAAAGTAGCACCTCGACACAGTGGCATGAGAGGCAACAAGTGAGGACGTAGGATGTCCGTGACGTGTCTTTGTGTCTTTCCCTCAATAATTACCAGCTGTGGTTTGAATTTATATCCGAATGATTCCCACACCATGACACCAGTAGCAAAACCGCTGTGCCTCTCCAAAACACAGGAAGAACGCGACCTCTCCCATGGCCGCCGTCATGCTCGCAGACGGTGATCATCCAGCGTGGAGTCGAACAGCTGTTCATCGCTGAACACAGTGCGACGCTTCTCGGGGTCAAGGCAGTACTCCAAAAACGGCTGTTTGTGATGTTAAGAGTGACCTACGCCTGCGACGCTAATTCCTTGGTCCGGCTCCTGCCAGTCTCTGACCAATGGTGCGTGATGACACAGATTGTAGCAGGGTATCTGTGACTTCATCTTGGATGGCAAATGGTGATGCAAATGGGTTACGATGTGTTTGGAGTTGGGCGATCCTCACTTGTGGTGGCCTGACGTGGTCAGTCTGAAGTTCGAGGACGAGCACGCCTATGTCAAGTTCCCATGTAGTCCAAAGTCGTGTCACTATCACACGAAAAATCTTGATACTGCACGATTCGACCAGTCGCCACAGTGAGGCTTCTATCAAACTCCGCGAGGCTCCAACAAGGCCCCCACGTACGGGTATGCGGCCTCTCCGTCTCCTCCACAGTGATCGCTCAACATCTGATGCTCTCGCGCCCCTTGTATACCTTCCCAGACTTGCTAACAACACTACACACGGACAACAATAATGCTCTCTCTGGTGGCTATTCTACTTGTCACGGGGAAATTATGTACTCTCCGACACTGGCAGGCAATGTACGTGCAATGAATCCCATCATACATAAAGAAAATAGTAAAATTTCTCAAGGGAGCGTGAGTTATGAGGACTTTACTTCTTCGTTCTTTTCGTTATCCTTGCCTTCGACTCCGACGCATAATGCCGTAGAAGGCAAAATTAATCCCTTCATGTAACAAGAATATAACGCGCTAGCTCAACGAAAATGTTTTGCAGTTATCACAAGAAAGGAGGCTGAGCAACATATAAATTGCGAGTTTGAGGAATCAGGAACATTTAGTGCTCAAAAACAGAATGGCGATCCCATCATTTTAATGATATTGCAGATGGAAACATATACCTTACACCTAACTTTTACTAAGAATTCAGGCTTTTCCGCTCAGTGGTGGAATACGGAGCACACATTGCTGCGATCTCCTTCAGTACGGAAAAGCAACTGCACTCTGTTAGTTACTAAATATGGTTATTATGCAGATCTATACGGAAGAATTGTTGGTTTGTTTCCAATGGAAAAAAGTCATTTGCAATTGTACCAGTAGCGTACACGCCGTATTTCCGTATTTTAGAATATCTTTCATGAAAGATGTAGATGCTCATTTTGACTACAGTTCTAGTAAGGAAAATCCATTATGAACAATACTCTATCAAATGGTTCAAATGGCTCTGAGCACTATGGGACTTAATTTCTATGGTCATCAGTCCCCTAGAACTTAGAACTACTTAAACTCCAGACTGTAGCGCCTAGAACCACTCGGCCACTCCGGCCGGCAATACTATATCGTAAAACATTTCATCTTATGATTAATGTTGACCGGAAGTCCTTTGTAACTGCACATTAAGATTAGTTAAAAAAAGTTCAATTACGCTAGTTCCAGAGTTACAAATTATTTTCGTGCATTTAAAATGCGGACATAATGCTCTGAAAAAATGCTAGCTGTGCAATGGAATTTCTCCTTCGTACACATCGACTTCCTGTGGGACTTTTAAGGAAGGACAGTGTTTGCAACACACACTGGTTATCGCCCCAAGACACTACCGAGCAACGTGACATTTTCTGCTCGAAAGAGATTCTCTAAAATTCCCGATCAAGTCATCAACATCTCGATTTTCTGAACTTTTCGTGAATTTAAATACTGCACACACTTGGAAAATACTTCCTGCCCCAACTCTCTGATCTTCTGTCCTTCGGGTCCAGTTACCTGGAGGGTGGGGAGGCGGCTCACGTGATGACGTGGCATTACGAGCTGCTGGATTCGCAAACAATTCCTCGCTATATCGCGCGTTCCATCCCCTCCACCGCTGCCACCAACCCCTCCCCTTCCAGTACCATTAAGAGTCACAGGTACAGCGACTGAGCCCTTAGGCAGTGGACCAGTTACTGAGGCGACACAGAGTGAACCAGTGTTCGGTTGACGGAGCGTCACTTAGTGTCGTTTGTTCTGCTGTGAAAGCCACGTTGGAGATGAATCCCCAGTCTACTTCGCACGGAGAATCGGACGAGGAGTTCTCGAAGGAGAGTTCGTCGACAGAAGGGCAGGCGGCACCTGCTCCGAGCTCAAACCACATGGTTTTCGAGGTAAGCGGGCAGCGCCTTGTGCGATATTCCTTACATTTTGGTGCCTAATTCGGAAAATAACGCCTAGATCTAGCACGCGGTTCGTTTCACGGATATTCAGAGGTGCAGAGTAGGTCAGTAATAAAAATCAAACAGACTGTGATTGTCAATTTGGTGGTTTAGACTTTAGCAATAATCTCGCAATTAATTTGACATTGTCTTTTCTACCATTTCTCTTTGTTCTTATGTTTTTCTTTGTAATAGTATTGACGGTTCCGCCACAAGCCACGTAATAGATTAATTCACATTTACAGTACGTTTGCTGCCTTTAGACTGAAAAGCGAACTGCGCAATTTTTAAAGTCTTTGTCTATTGCTAACATGTGGCACACATTTTGAACGGCATCATTTGTATGTTGCCCCATCCGTTTAGTGTGCAACAGTACTTAGAGTTTTTTGAAACCGCCAGGTACCCTGATACGCAGATTATTTGCGTCTTTTGCTTTCGCTAACGTTGGCCATCTTGTAACTCATTGAAGGAACTCAGTATCTTTGTAATGAAATGTTTTATGTCACGGAACGTAGTAGCGGCATCAAAATGGAATCTTTAAGCGTATTTCTGTGTTCTGTAGTCTCTGTGTATAATATAAACACTCTTCCCTTCTTCTCTTTTGCTACTTTTGAACACGCTGCTGATAATAAAGTTTAACATATCAGTAGCACAGAATGAGATGTGATGCTCGAAATAACGTAATGCATGCCAATAGTTTAACAGATACGAGCCCACTTCTCAGACTGCATTTACTCGGTTCGTTTCGCCACTATTCAGAAGTTTTGCTTCAGGAAGGAAAACGAGAAACTATTCTCAACGTACTGATTTAAGCATTAGTAACCTTTTCGAAATAACATTAGAGTGCTTTTAAAATAATTTCTCTTTCTCTGTCGCATTCATCGTAATATTATTTAGAGTCTGATCATAAAACTCATAAAAGCTTAATTCGTTTTACATTAATTTTGCTAAAAGCTGATTGAAAACCAGACCCCGTAATTGTAGCGGTTCCTCTCTATTTTTGGAATATAGAACGCTTTTCGATTTGCGATTGGTACTATTTGTATTTTGCCCCACTTCTTTAGTCTGAAACAATAGTCATTCTGCGTCTTGCTTGTAAGAGGACTCTGCTAATGAAAACATTTTAATGTGTGGAAGTTACCAGTATTACCAACACGTGCATAAATGGTCTGTTTGCTTCACGCGTTCTTTTACGGCGTATTGAATAAGTTTTTCTTTTTCATTATTCCGAGACTTGTGAAATGATTATAATGTTGACTTTTACGTTGTGTCTTGGTTTCAGAACCATTTTATAACTGATTCATCACTACATTACGTACATCTACAAGTTAGTCTCGTAATGCGTCGCCTCCTCTTAAGTGTGAGGAAGGGACAGGAAAAGTTAATCAGATAAAGTTGTTTACCGTTATGATGTGGTGATAACTGAAACCGATAACTTGCAGCCTCGTCCCAGTGGTAGCCCATCTTCACAACGAGGCCGCTGCAAAACTTTTTTGTTGGTAAAAATTTATTACTGTTCTTAAGAGGAGATTACTGACGGCCTCTGATGATGTTACCACTGACCATTCCATAACTCATTTAAAGAACGGTGTTATTTACAACGAAATGAGTAACGCCTTAATCGTATCAAAATCAAAGTATGTTATTGAAATGGGGCAAAAGTTGTTATTTAAAATAGACACTCTGAGTATTACACTGAACGTCCAGCGCAGGTCCGTGGCTATATAGGACCCTGGCAAAGGCACCGGTACAGAGGGAGCGGAAAGACGACAAAAAGCAAAGATATTTCAAGCGTTAACCCGACGAGGTACTTGAGTTCTCCTGTCGCTCATGTTCCTCTCTTCCTTTCCCTCGGCTGACAACCTAAACATGCTGTCTTGCCACGCCGTCATTACATTCAAGTAGCATAATAAAGAATCGACATACACTATCGAACAGACGCCTGTTGCTCACGTGATTTATTTTAGAACATAGTGCCTGGCTCACAAATCTACCGCCTACACAATTCGCTCATATTCAGCAGTGGAGTTCCTGCTTCTTACTTCATTGCGGTACTGCAGAATTTCAAAGGTCGTCGGACAGTTCTTGAAACAAGTATGTAATATGATTGAAGGCGATTTCTGTCCGCAGCGGACTTGAGTAAGATGCAACGGTGCTGGAAGGGAACAGAAAAGATGGAGGGGACGTGTAATTTAATTTCACTTAAAGGCAGTACTTTTGCTGCTCTCAAGTTTTGCTTGGTACGTTTCGGGGATTAATTTCCCCCTGAACGGTGTTCCGATACCTCGCAGGTAATTTTTTTTTTTTAATTATCTGGAAAAAGTCTACGCCGGAGGTTTAAAATATTACGCCTGTATTAAATCGCAAAGTACCTATAATTTGCTGTACATATCAGTATCCTTCTTGTCGACTGCCATTTAGTTACACATGCGAGGAGCCTCACAGATCTGCAATATAACTGAAATAATATGAGATCCGTTCCGACGTTGTGATGGGTAAATAACGTCTTTTGTTTGCGACTGTTATTTGTAAATCCGAAATCGAAACTTTTGACTTTTATGACTGGGAGACAGCCGGGGTTTGTTTCGCTGAAGACGTGCGTTTCGGCACCTAAGCCTTTAAAAATTAAGTAGTTGTACGACCTGCTGTTTTCTTTTAAAAAACAAGAACGAACCGGTCAAATATCTTATGATAAAAACAGCAGTTGAGATAATCATACGTTAGTGAGTCAGTACTCTATAAATTATAACATTCTAATTTAATCATTGACATTAACCAATTTTCAGTCGGAACCTCATTTGCTGTATATGATTTCTTACATCATTTAAAGGCATGTCTTACGTTTACAAAAATACCGTTTGGTATATTTTTTTCCAAGTTTTGTTCAGTAATCAAGGAATAAAGTACATTTAAATAACGATCGGTCTTCCATTGTTATTAAGAGTACACAAAGCAATAAAAACAAAAAACAAAATTATGCCGTGATTTGATGTTTTTTGACACAACATTTCCATAGCTAGTCTTTGTTTGCAGAACCAGAACTCATGCTACTGAATTTGATACTCCAATTGTCCATTTCCCACTCTTGGTTCCTGTATGTAGAATTCGGACAAAAGTCCATTATGCGAATTGTAGCGAGCCATATTTCCGTTCCACTCAAGCATTTGACCAATAAAAAAATTGGCGAAGTGCGAGTAGGACTAGTGCTGTCAGGATTTTATATAAACTCAATTATGAATGTAGATAGTTCATCATTCCCGGGAATCGAACGACGATACTAGCAAGATACCAGTCCCGGAATTTCCTAGACTTTCAAGAATGTTTTAATTTTATTGATCTTGATCGTGTTGAGCACCGCAGCTGACATCAATGTAATGATTAATTAAAACCACGTCAGCTGTATCTTTACACATATATTGTGTTACAGATGATTTCGTTAGTTAAAATTTTTCAGGTTGGCGAGTTGTGCTTAAGTCATACATAAATGGTCTGGTTGTCGCAGGTAATCTTAAGGAACAAATCAAAAACCACAGATCATAAACATTCTGCCGACCCCAGGGCGGCAGCATAGCCAGAAGACATGGGATGCAGCGTGCAGTAAACTGAATATGTTCAACAAACTAACCCGTTAGTGTTGTTGTTGTTGTGGTCTTAAGTCCTGACACTGGTTTGATGCAGCTCTCCATGCTACTCTATCATGTGCAAGCTTCTTCATCTCCCAGTACCTACTGCAACCTACATCCTTCTGAATCTGCTTAGTGTATTGATCTCTTGGTCTCCCTCTACGATTTTTACCCTCCACGCAGCCCTCCAATGCTAAATTTGTGATCCCTTGATGCCTCAAAACATGTCCTACCAACCGATCCCTTCTTCTAGTCAAGTTGTGCCACAAACTTCTCTTCTCCCCAATCCTATTCAATACCTCCACATTAGTTACGTGATCTACCCACCTTATCTTCAGCATTCTTCTGTAGCACCACATTTCGAAAGCTTCTATTCTCTTCTTGTCCAAACTGGTTATCGCCCATGTTTCACTTCCATACATGGCTACACTCCACACAAATACTTTCAGAAACGACTTCCTGACACTTAAATCTATACTCGATGTTAACAAATTTCTCTTCTTCAGAAACGATTTCCTTGCCATTGCCAGTCTACATGTTATATCTCTCTACTTCGACCATCATCAGTTATTTTACTCCCTAAATAGCAAAACTCCTTTACTACTTTAAGTGTCTCATTTTATAATCTAATCCCCTCAGCATCACCCGATTTAATTTGACTACATTCCATTATCCTCGTTTTGCTTTTGTTGATGTTCATCTTATATCCTCCTTTCAAGACACTGTCCATTCCGTTCAACTGCTCTTCCAAGTCCTTTGCTGTCTCTGACAGAATTACAATGTCATCAGCAAACCTCAAAGTTTTTACTTCTTCTCCATAAATTTTAATACCTACTCCGAATTTTTCTTTTGTTTCCTTTACTGCTTGCTCAATATATAGATTGAATAACATCGGGGAGAGGCTACAACCCTGTCTCACTCCTTTCCCAACCACTGCTTCCCTTTCATGACCCTCGACTCTTATAACTGCCATCTGGTTTCTGTACAAATTGTAAATAGCCTTTCGGTCCCTGTATTTTACCCCTGCCACCTTCAGAATTTGAAAGAGAGTATTCCAGTTAACGTTGTCAAAAGCTTTCTCTAAGTCTACAAATGCTAGAATCGTAGGTTTGCCTTTTCTTAATCTTTCTTCTAAGATAAGTCGTAAGGTTAGTATTGCCTCACGTGTTCCAACATTTCTACGGAATCCAAACTGATCCTCCCCGAGGTCCGCTTCTACCAGTTTTTCCATTCGTCTGTAAAGAATTCGCGTTAGTATTTTGCAGCTGTGACTTATTAAACTGATAGTTCGGTAATTTTCACATCTGTCAACACCTGCTTTCTTTGGGATTGGAATTATTATATTCTTCTTGAAGTCTGTGGGTATTTCGCCTGTCTCATACATCTTGCGCACCAGATGGTAGAGTTTTGTCATGACTGGCTCTCCCAAGGCCATCAGTAGATCTAATGGAATGTTGTCTACTCCCGGGGCCTTGTTTCGACTCAGGTCTTTCAGTGCTCTGTCAAACTCTTCACGCAGTATCTTATCTCCCATTTCATCTTCATCTACATCCTCTTCCATTTCCATAATATTGTCCTCAAGTACATCGCCCTTGTATAAACCCTCTATATACTCCTTCCACCTTTCTGCCTTCCCTTCTTTGCTTAGAACTGGGTTGCCATCTGAGCTCTTGATATTCATACAAGTGGTTTTCTTCTCTCCAAAGGTCTCTTTAATTTTCCTGTAGGCAGTATCTATCTTACCCCTAGTAAGACAAGCCTCTACATCCTTACATTTGTACTCTAGCCATCCCTGCTTAGCCATTTTGCAGTTCCTGTCAATCTCATTTTTGAGACGTTTGTATTCCTTTTTGCCTGCTTCATTTACTGCATTTTTATATTTTCTCCTTTCATCAATTAAATTCAGTATTTCTTCTGTTACCCAAGGATTTCTATTAGCCCTCGTCTTTTTACCTACTTGATCCTCTGCTGCCATCACTACTTCATCCCTCAGAGCTACCCATTCCTCTTCTACTGTATTTCTTTCCCCCATTCGTGTCAATTGTTCCCTTATGCTCTCCCTGAAACTCTCTACAACCTCTGGTTCTTTCAGTTTATCCAGGTCCCATCTCCTTAAATTCCCGCCTTTTTGCAGTTTCTTCAGTTTCAATCTGCAGTTCATAACCACTAGATTGTGGTCAGAATCCACATCTGCCCATGGAAATGTCTTACAATTTAAAACCTGGTTCCTAAATCTCTGTCTTACCATTATGTAATCTATCTGATACCTTTTAGTATCTCCAGGATTCTTCCAGGTATACAATCTTCTTTCATGATTCTTGAACCAAGTGTTAGCTATGATTAAGTTATGCTGTGTGCAAAATTCTACAAGGCGGCTTCCTCTTTCATTTCTTCCCCCCAATCCATATTCACCTACTATATTTCCTTCTCTCCCTTTTCCTACTGACGAATTCCAGTCACCCATGACTATTAAATTTTCGTCTCCCTTCACTACCTGAATAATTTCTTTTATCTCGTCACACATTTCATCAATTTCTTCATCATCTGCTGAGCTAGTTGGCATGTAAACTTGTACTACTGTAGTAGGCATGGACCTTGTGTCTATCTTGGCCACAATAATGCGTTCACTATGCTGTTTGTAGTAGCTAACCCGCACTCCTATATTTTTATTCATTATTAAACCTACTCCTGCATTACCCCTATTTGATTTTGTATTTATAACCCTGTAATCACCTGACCAAAAGTCTTGTTCCTCCTGCCACCGAACTTCACTAATTCCCACTATATCTAACTTTAACTTATCCATTTCCCTTCTTAAATTTTCTAACCTACCTGCCCGATTAAGGGATTTGTTATTCCACGCTCCGATCCGTAGAACGCCAGTTTTCTTTATCCTGATAACGACGTCCTCTTGAGTAGTCCCCGCCCGGAGATCCGAATGGGGGACTATTTTACCTCCGGAACATTTTACCCAAGAGGACGCCACCATCATTTAATCATACAGTAAAGCTGCATGTCCTCGGGAAAAATTACGGGTGTAGTTTCCCCTTGCTTTCAGCCGTTCGCAGTACCAGCACAGCAAGGCCGTTTTGGTTAATGTTACAAGGCCAGATCAGTCAATCATCCAGACTGTTGCCCCTGCAACTACTGAAAAGGCTGCTGCCCCTCTTCAGGAACCACATGTTTGTCTGGCCTCTCAACAGATACCCCTCCGTTGTGGTTGCACCTACGGTACGGCCATCTGTATCGCTGAGGCACGCAAGCCTCCCCACCAACGGCAAGGTCCATGGTTCATGGGGGGAACCCGTTAGTAACGCAATAAATGTGCAAAAACGCAGCTGAGGTGGTTTTTATTCACCATTATCGACAGTTTTAATTTCAAGTCGGAGGTACCGAACCTCAAAATAAGGCTTCTCTGACTGATTAATAATATTATGGGTGTAATAACGCCTCATTTACTTTAATACTACTTGTGTTATAAAATTTACTAAACCTTGCGGAAGAAAAATTACTGGTTTAACTGTTGGTGGTGGTGGGGGGGGGGGGGGTGAGGAGGGAGGGGGGAGAGCGGTTTCGGGGAAGTTCTACCAGCAGTGGAGTTTCACTTTGCTATGGTCTGGACCAACGTCCGTATCTACATCTACTCTCCACTTCCTACAGTATATTCTGTTCCACTGGCGAATGGCATGAGAAAGAAAGACTGTCACAAAATCTTCTGGTGAGCTGACACTTCGTTGATTTTCCAGTCGTACTCCTGTCGCCAGGTAGTTGTAGAAGGAAGTTATGAAGTAATAGGTCGCCTGACTGTGACTGCAACGAAACTGCGGCGGCGAACAAAATTTTGCGAATCAAAGACGTGAATGCGGGTTTTCTGCCTGCAGCGAGTAGCCGCCTTAGGAACCTGATGGTGTGTTCATTACATTGCAAGTTAAGCATTTCTAAACAGTTTGTTTTGACAGCGTACTATGTCACTCAATCTTCACTGATTCCTTTGTAACTGAGTACGTGCATTTTATTTCAGTGAGTGTCGTTCGGTTCATCTTGGGTCGTACACTCCCGAAGTGTTTCTCTGTGAAGCTAAAGCCTCTCGGGATTTGACGAACGTCTCGCACTTGCCAAATGAATCTGTGGCGCAATGCACCGTTATTCCGTGGACCTATCTTCTGTATTAATCCTACCTGATAAAGATCCCAGACTGTTAAGCAATATTCAAGAATCTGTCGAACGGGCGTTTTGTTAAAACTAGTGAGTCGAGAGCCGGCTTTTCATAAAACTGATTTATGTGGAACTTTCGCTGTAACTCGCTCCTGACTTTTTCTCCTGATCTATACTTGTTACTGTTCCCATTTATTGACCCTCAACCGTGTAAACGTACAACACTCGACATATTTCTGAGAAGAATCAACAGATAGCCCCTTACGTAAGTGTGGATCTCCCGTAGTTCGCTACAACTTACTGTCATTGTGACTTCCCTATATACAACAGCATCACTCCGAGCAACCTCCTCCAGATTATACAGGCCTACATGGATGCCAAAAAGTCGCAACAGTTTCTTGTAATAAAAAAAATGTTCGAGGTTTGTTGCAGTGTGTTCGGCGATTGGTGTGGTCTGCGTATTAATCAGTCACGGTGTATCCTGCCCTCTAAAAGTAATCATTCAGCAAAGGAAGCATCGCCATTCCAAACCTGATTCGTAGTTTGGCAAATTTCCATTGAGCACTGGTCTTTAACGAGTTTGGATATTTCCTGTTACGGCGTTCACTCCTTTACAGTCTGAATACTCAGTAAATGATTCTAGCACATTTGCCACGATTGATTTTTATACAATTTTTAAAAGGTTTTCGTTCTTTGGACACCTAAAAATTGCACAATCGTATGGCTCAAATGGCTCTGAGCACTATGGGACTTAACATCTTAGGTCATCAGTCCCCTAGAACTTAGAACTACTTAAACCTAACTAACCTGAGGACATCACACACATCCATGCCCGAGGCAGGATTCGAACCTGCGACCGTAGCAGTCCCGCGGTTTCGGACTGCAGCGCCTAGAACAGCACGGCCACCGCGGCCGGCGCACAATCGTATACCGAAATGATCAAAATGGTGGGACTTCATGGCGCAGAAGTGAGAATACGTTAGCTGACAGTAATTTTAGCGAATACCTTTGTGGATTTTGTTTGAATTTTGAGAACGTTTTGCCAGAGCGAGGCTACGTCGCTACTGAGTACAGCAGTGCCGCTACTGTGCTGACTCCCAGTGCTGACAACGCTAGTTGTACGACCAGTGTATCGAGCGACTGCTTCTTAACGGAAGTGAGTCTGGATAGTTGATTAATTCCTCAGGTGTAGCATTAGCAATTGGGTTGCTGAAGAAAGAGTAGCGTGTTGGATGGCAGAATTTATAAGGTTACGAGAGACACAATGGTACACTTTGTTAAATGATGAGGTGATAACTGTAAGTGAATCCTCCATGGTAGTTGACAGCCTATGGAAATCCACTATTTATTTAATCATCGAACGCCTTTTGACTTTTTGGGCCATCGCGTGATAGCTAAGTGTTGTACCCATAGGAAAAACTACGTCAGACTTACATAGCTGTTACTGATACAGATTCAGTATGTACAGACTGTTTACAAGGGAAAGCATTACTTCTAATATTATAATAAAACAGTACAATTTCACAAAAATGAAAAAAATAATGTCGAATTTATTATTAGAATTTAACACCTGCATAGCCAAAGCTTAATTTAACAAAAGGAAAAAGGAAATTGTGCCTGATCATTTAAAACTAAGATCCCATTCTGTGTCATATTTTTATTGATTTTTTAGTACTTTCATCAGTATCATATTTATTATTTTCTTCATAGGTTGTAAAACAACACAGATTTCACCATATTAGTAGTTTTCTGTTAAAATTTGTTCCTTAAAAGGTAAATCTACGCTTTATGTTGTACAGTTTTTCTCTTGTTCCGAATAACCTAATTCCGCAGCTCTACCTCACTCACCGACTCATACTTTTCCACAGTTCTCGTAGAAGATTTTTATACAGACTACTCTGTGCCAAAGACTTCACTGTGTCTTAACCCTTGAACATTAATGTAGCTCTGTTGTTATTATTGTAAACTGAAGGTCTCTAGAAGCGAGACTAAGGTTTTTACTGAAATTATGCCAACATACGGTATAGCACACTAGTTTTTGCAACTACCGACTGGTTCCTGTTGGCAAGTGAACAGAAGCAGTGTACTCTTACGCCCTTTACTTTTTCGTACAATTATATCACTCTGGTAGAAACTATAGACATTATTTAGAACGTTAAATTTGTTGTAATTCAGATCTGAAGGCAGACTGGGATTCATTTATTTTATTTTATGTATCCAGAACACCATACATTAAAATCTAGTATAAGTCAATTGTAATAAAATTTAAATTTAAATACGTTGTTCCCAGTCACAAGTTACATGGATGGTCTTATCATTACCTAACTGTAAACTACACCTTGTGCTGAGGTTTGGGCAAGTCTGTAGGTTGTCATCCGTTTTGGCATCCCCACAGTCGCGTACTGGTGCCCCATCGAGGTATCCCCACCGAGCAAGGTAATACTTGCTATGTGAGACCGTAGTCTGCAGCCTGTTGAGAGCCTTCCAGGTTGGGAAGCGTTTGCTACTTCCAGCCGCAAATTCTTCCTTGAGCTACAAGGTAGGATTTGGTGTTGCCTCCTTCCATATGGGAAGTCTCCTCTCTTTGATGGTGACGTTGATTGGCACTGACGTCCAAAGGCAGCTCCTTCTTCAGCAAAGTCACCTGGGCAGTTGTTGGTGCCCGTGTATAGGGTGACGATTACCTGTCGTCTGTTTCTTCCTCTCCACCTCGGCTGCCTCTTGCCGCCGTATACAAGGAAAGGGGGGAGGGGGTATCTCTATGAGAGGATAGATCTCCGCTGTCAGTGTGGGCCTCAGACATCCTGATATGATTAGGAATGACTCATTTATGGCCACATCGATGTGTTTCAGGTAGGTCGAATTCTTCCACACAGGCGCGCCATATTCAGCTGATGACAAACTGAGTAAAGCGGCTGTTTCTAGAAACATATGTGGGTCAGCACCCCAGTTTGTGTTGGTCAGGTTAGTGTCCAAACAGTGCGATTTAAATGACTGAGTTCTGACCAAATTCGAGCCTAAGTATCTGGAAGTGTAGGGGTGCTCTAACTCTGCCCTTTCCAACTGATATGGAGCCTTCTTTTGGCTTCCTTATTACTAAGGTAGAAACTACAAATTTGCGTTTTTGCTGGATTTGGTTTCAGTTTGTTTTAGTAATAGTAATCCCCAAGTTTTCCAAGGATGCTAGTCGATTTCTCTTTCAATTCCTCGAAGGTGCTCCCTTAGGCAGCTACGGCCGTGTCATCAACATATATAAACTGCCTGCCTTCGAGATGCGTTGGCTGGTCATTCGTGTATACATTGAACAGCAGCGGAGCTAATACACTGCCCTGAGCGAGAACACTTTCTTTGTTTCTCCATCTACTATTTTTTCCCTACGTGGTAACGCAGAAGCGCCTATTCTGTAGTACACACTGATCAAATCTTGAAAATCCAAAATCCTTAGTCACCTGCTAAACCTCATATATCACTCTACTGCAGGTAATAGTATTATAGGCTGCGCTCAAATCAATGAAAACCGTGCAAGACACCTTTTTTTCTTTCATATCCATCTTCAGTGTACTGGGTTAAATTTAAAATTTGGCCGCTCCATGAGCGACATGATCAAAATCTGGTTTGTTCAGGCGTTAGGATCTCACTTAGATATTTTGGGATATTCTTTTCAGCACCATTTTCTCGAGGGCTTTAAACAGGGGGCAAAGCAGAGATACTGGACGAAACTGGTTAACATCTATTGGATCCTTGCCTGGTTAATAGGAACTCCATTCTAGCTATTCTCCATACCCTGTGGATCTGCAGTTTTTCGTCACGTCCGTTAACACCTAAGAGTTTTTGACCCAAAGTGTCTAATTTATTTGGTCCTTAAATCGTCTTGGCCGGCTCCCTTATTATTTTTCATTGTGCTATAGGTTCCATCGAAAGGAAAACTATCTTTTTGTTACTTTGTGGAGGTTGGAACTTTAGATATCGTTATCCATAGTTTTTTAATGATGCTCTGTAAGTCTTTCTTTGTGCTAAAGCTTACTTTAACCTTAAAGACAGTTACAGAAGAGTCTCGTAGCTCCATTGCGAATTTAAGTTTAGGATGTTTGGAATTTAAAAACGTTGCATCAATTAATAAGTTCTTCCACATACATGGCCCAGTACTTAATTTTGCAATCAAGACCATGCGACAGTTTTTCCATCGTTTCCTTAAGTGGTTAAGAGCGAAGTCTGGGATGGTTCCTTGGAAAAGATCACGGTCGATTCCCACTGGAATTCTCCGAAAATCCGAGTTTTGGCTACATCCCTCGTAGCCGTCGGGACGTTCATCTCGATAACCTTGCTCCGTGTTACGATCATAGACAAGCAGTCTTTTCGTTGCAATCTTCCGTCTGTTCTCAGTCAACCGAAGTTGGCGAACGCTTTGCTGTTAGGTGTCGCTGTCAACGATACGACTAATAATCATTGTACTGAGATTGCATCTTTGTGCTGCATTCAAGTACCATTATTTACTACAGTAATATAGACATTTTTTTTTTAATTTTGAGGTTAGACTTACAACTACAACCGTAACTATTTTGAATACTCGTTCGTTTGAGAATTGATTATATTCTACTCACAGTTAAAAGAAGACTGAGATTGAAATTTGAATTAACCAATGGCGAGAGATTTGTTGTGTCATATATAGGCACATCAGGCACCGGGGGCGTTATTGTGAAGCTGTACCCCGCATGCCATCGTGGATGTATGGAGGAGGAAGTCACAAGTCACCTGAATCCTTTTGGAACGTTCGGAAAGTCAACAACAAACCTCTCCAGGATGCACAGCGCCTCTCTTGCAGCGTTTGCTACTGGAGTCCGCTTAGCACGTCCTTAACTTTCTCATGCTCCTTAAAACGATCCCGTGAAAAGAATTGCCACTCTTCACTGGATCCTTCCCAGCTCTTCTATTACTCCGGTTCGCCTTGCCACAGTGGTAACACCGATTCCCATCAGATCACCGAAGCTAGCAGCACACAGCAGACGCGGTCGGTAAACCATCCAAGTGCACTGGGAGAGGCCAAATTTTGTTCAAAGATTACATGAACTGTACTGATCTGTCATTAATTGCAAAGACTGTGTTTTATGTGCGTTTCTGACACGAGAATAAATGAAACAGTTAGATCGAAACAGTTGATTATTAACCAAAGATATTAGTGTTAATTCCAACTATTTGGATCTAACTGTTATATTTATTCTCGCGTCAGAAACGCACGTAGAACGCTGTTTATACAACTAATGACAGGTCAACACAGTTATGTAATCTCTGACCAAAATTTGGCCGCTTCCACAGCCTGGTGAAGATCTTCTTCTGTGCAAGTGGCTGAACACAGTCGACACTGAAGCATATGTTGAACAGTCTGTTCTTCCCCACCCCCACAGTCACACTGTGTTCTGTTTTCTTCGATGTACTCCCATTTTGTCAGGTTAGCCCGTGACGTACCCACTTCTGACCTCGGCCTTTCAAGGACTTCCACATTGGCCAGTTCCCATCATGAATAGCGATAAAGATTCTGAAAATCTTTTCCAACCAGGACCGTGAAATGTCTCAGACCTTCATAGTTGCAGCCTGGCGTCTTCATCAGCGGTTGTTTATTTCTCTGATGTTCTGAGGAAACTTTCTCTTAACCAAAGTTGTTGTGGGTAATATTGTTTTCCATGCATTGGATGCGCTTCTTCCTGCCTCAGTTTCGTTATTTCCATACCTGCAGCTCATTATCTTCGAACAGGAGGTGGTGCAATTCCTGCAAGACAGTAGAGCCATTCGACTAGAGTTGATTCAGGCAGCCTGTTATAATTCTGCAAGGCTCGTTTAGGGCAATATCCACCTGTTTGGCATGTGTTGACTTATGCCTGGCAGGATAGGCATACTCTGCCTGCTAAGCAAGCCATTAATCCAGTGTCACATCATGCCTGAAATTGGGCAACCTGTTATCTTGGTCATTACACGACAATACAGAATGGTATCGAGCACGTTCCTAAAATCAAGAAACACGGCATTAAAATGGGAGACTGAATTGGACAAACTCTTATCTTGGCCATTAAATGACAGTAGAGAATGGTTTCGAATGCGTTCCTAAAATCAAGGAACACGGCATCAACATGGGCGGCTATGAAAGTAATACGTTGCTCTGGATTTCGTTTACGAATACATGGAGCGCTTTCGGAAGACGTATTTTTACAGAATTTATTTTAGTATTTATAGAGAAATTTTTCATTCTCCAAACAGATCCCCGTATGTGAGTAAGAAACATGTGCCATTACGCTACTAGCAAGCAGACGTCAGGGCTATAGGCTTATACACTCCTGGAAATGGAAAAAAGAACACATTGACACCGGTGTGTCAGACCCACCATACTTGCTCCGGACACTGCGAGAGGGCTGTACAAGGAATGATCACACGCACGGCACAGCGGACACACCAGGAACCGCGGTGTTGGCCGTCGAGTGGCGCTAGCTGCGCAGCATTTGTGCACCGCCGCCGTCAGTGTCAGCCAGTTTGCCGTGGCATACGGAGCTCCATCGCAGTCTTTAACACTTGTAGCATGCCGCGACAGCGTGGACGTGAACCGTATGTGCAGTTGACGGACTTTGAGCGAGGGCGTATAGTGGGCATGCGGGAGGCCGGGTGGACGTACCGCCGAATTGCTCAACACGTGGGGCGTGAGGTCTCCACAGTACATCGATGTTGTCGCCAGTGGTCGGCGGAAGGTGCACGTGCCCGTCGACCAGGGACCGGACCGCAGCGACGCACGGATGCACGCCAAGACCGTAGGATCCTACGCAGTGCCGTAGGGGACCGCACCGCCACTTCCCAGCAAATTAGGGACACTGTTGCTCCTGGGGTATCGGCGAGGACCATTCGCAACCGTCTCCATGAAGCTGGGCTACGGTCCCGCACACCGTTAGGCCGTCTTCCGCTCACGCCCCAACATCGTGCAGCCCGCCTCCAGTGGTGTCGCAACAGGCGTGAATGGAGGGACGAATGGAGACGTGTCGTCTTCAGCGATGAGAGTCGCTTCTGCCTTGGTGCCAATGATGGTCGTATGCGTGTCTGGCGCCGTGCAGGTGAGCGCCACAATCAGGACTGCATACGACCGAGGCACACAGGGCCAACACCCGGCATCATGGTGTGGGGAGCGATCTCCTACACTGGCCGTACACCACTGGTGATCGTCGAGGGGACACTGAATAGTGCACGGTACATCCAAACCGTCATCGAACCCATCGTTCTACCATTCCTAGACCGGCAAGGGAACTTGCTGTTCCAACAGGACAATGCACGTCCGCATGTATCCCGTGCCACCCAACGTGCTCTAGAAGGTGTAAGTCAACTACCCTGGCCAGCAAGATCTCCGGATCTGTCCCCCATTGAGCACGTTTGGGACTGGATGAAGCGTCGTCTCACGCGGTTTGCACGTCCAGCACGAACGCTGGTCCAACTGAGGCGCCAGGTGGAAATGGCATGGCAAGCCGTTCCACAGGACTACATCCAGCATCTCTACGATCGTCTCCATGGGAGAATAGCAGCCTGCATTGCTGAGAAAGGTGGATATACACTGTAGTAGTGCCGACATTGTGCATGCTCTGTTGCCTGTGTCTATGTGCCTGTGGTTCTGTCAGTGTGATCATGTGATGTATCTGACCCCAGGAATGTGTCAATAAAGTTTCCCCTTCCTGGGACAATGAATTCACGGTGTTCTTATTTCAATTTCCAGGAGTGTAATTAAGCGCAGCAGTTCAGCGAGCTTTCTTGGAAACGTAGTATCCATCGTTGTTCCAGCGACCAACCTTTCACTCCTACTGGAAGGGATCGAAGTTCTTTCACATAATCTCTTTAGAATCTCACACGTATTTTATCCCGTCCAGATGTCATTTCATTGTTGAGCTAATTTAGTTGATTTTCCGTTCCACGAGTACTTGTCTCAGTATCTGTCACATATGTGGCCGTCTGCTGATTGAAAGACGATAACATTTTATGATCTTCCGCTGTGAAACAGTTTCAGAAGACTCAAGTTTTTCGGCCCTCTGTTGTCATACTAACTTTACATAGGACCAAAATAGCTTAGGATTGTTAGTCTCATTAGGTGGCAAATTTTTACTTCCGACTTCATATAACGTCTCACACTGCTCTATGTATGCTTATTCTTCCTTCTTCCATGACGACCGAACGTTAACGCACCTCCTCTTCCAGCCATCACCTCTCGTTTTTTCCCCCATCACGTGATGCCACTTCTGTACGATGGCTTAGCCACTTAATTGCCTCCATAAAGGTGCCGTGTTCTTTCATTGCAGTTAGAGAATTCTGTAAGTAAGGTGTTTCCATCTGCTTGGTATAGTCCTCATTCTTCGAGTCCATTTATGTTTATTTAACAACGTCAGGCCTGTTAGGTTGTCTTTCCATACCAGAATACGTCCCATTATTTTCGAGGTAAGTTCCATTTTTTTTTTTTTTTTTTTTTTGGAGTCCACTGATTTCGCAGTTGCACTGTTTTTTGCGTGTGTGTAGTTACACTCTTTATCTGCTGCAGAGTACTACGTTTAGAACTCCAATGGCTCAAGTTGTGTCTCATAATTTATTCGAATGTCACCTTCTGTCAAGTGTTTGCTGTTCATCCTTACTGGCCCACAAAACTGGCATCGGTGTGATGAAGCAGATAGGCCCTACGTTTTAATTCAGGACCTCTGAAGTAACGAATCCTGCGTGAGCGGTTTCGAAGTAGTTTTGTACTTACTCCAAATTTTCGAGGCGGGCTGTTCAATGTTTCCTTTGCGGGTCGATATGCGTATACTACATTCGATCTCATACTATTTTTCACACATTATGTTTAATATTTTCTAACTATTCTTACGTTGTCCTGAGACATAAATATTACGCCATAGTTGATAATCGCCCTGACTAGGTGCCACCAGACAGTTTTATCTGATAACTGACAGTGAAATTCACGCTAAATGGGTTTGTTTACTGGAACATTTTATAAATAACTGTAAGCTCTTTTGTGCGATTGTAAAGTAGCATGTTACGTGGCTGTTGGATAGGAATATACATCAACACAAGTTGCACGGTTTTGATGTTTAGACTTCTTTCTAGTCCGACATATTACCGTCTAATCCTAGAGAGCAGAAATGGTTTATAGTCCCATTCCATCCAGTCTCCTGTCTGAATGTGGTTCGGTTCTTTGCTGAATGTGTCAGATCGCTGCTAGTGTAGTAGCGAACATGTCAAGCACAGTTCTGTATTAACGTATGTGCCACTGAAGCGTGTAAAAGGATCACAACAAATAGATAACAACAACAGTTGGATTTTAACGGGTCAGCTGTATTTTCACACAGAAGATGTACTATTACTACTCTGACTGCAGCAGTGCATGCTTCGTGAGTAGCACACTAGTTATGTACGAGCAGCCATAAAGGAGGAAATCCTCCTGTTGTCTTGTAAAGATGAATAACTTTGGGTGCGTTTCAGAATGCGAGAACGAATCATTGTGAAATTGGCGATACTGGAAATAAAATCCCATAACCATTTACGAGTTCATGAGTTATGACAAACTAGAGGTAATCTCAGTAAAAGGGAAGAATAATTACAGAGAATTATAGGACGTGTTGAGTGGAGTGAATAATCTAATGACTACAGAATACGGATTGAGAGTAATCTGAAGAAAGACGAAAGTAATGAGCAATACCAGAAAAGAGATTAGTGACATTTAACTTCAAAATTAGGGACCACACAGTAGAAGAAGTTAAGGGAGTCTTCTACCTTGAAGTAAAATAACAGCTGGTGGACAAAGCAAGTAGAAAATAGCAGACTAGCACAAGCGAAGAAGGCATTCCTGATCAAGAGATAATAAACATCGGCTAGTGTCTCAAGTTCTTCGGCGGACTTTTGTTAGACAGTTTTTCTAACATTTCACCAGTATGAATGGCTCTACCCATTGTTCAAAAAATGGTTCAAACGGTTCTGAGCACAATGGGACTTAACATCTAAGGTCATCAGTCCCCTAGAACTTAGAACTACTTAAACCTAACTAACCTAAGGACATCACACACACCCATGCCCCAGGCAGGATTCGAACCTGCGACCATAGCGGTCGCGCGGTTCCAGACTGAAGCGCCTACAACCGCTCAGCCACACTTTCCGACCCCATTGTTCCTCAGAATTTTTTCTAGGTATTGCATCTCGCGTCTAAGATGAAGCGGTTCACGTTTTCGTCTTGCTCGCATTACGAGCGTATTAATGGGTACCCCATCAGTTACGTAAGACGGGTCACTGAATCAAAAACTTAGCGAAGTGATACATCGGGGAAGGTAAACTAGGGTACAGCCTTTCTGCGGTACAGCCCCAGAGTGACGGACATCTTCGGCCGTATATTGAGCAAAGACGATGTAAAGACTATTTATAAACCGAAAAAAATTAAAGTGTGTTTCATGTCGGCAAAGAAGGAAAGGGATACATTTGCAACGTCGGGAATATACCGCATACCCTGTGCATGCCGAAAAGTCTTTGTCGACATGGCTGGACGATGAGTTAGCACCAGGATAGGATCACCGAACATGAGCAATATTGCAGGTTGGGACAGGTGGAGAAATCGACCGTGCTGGTGCACGCGCTGTCTGAGACCGAGGTCTTTCTGTTGAGAGGAACTATCACATCGGCTTGTTCAGGGAAGCTACAGAAGTACACATGCGTGACAACAGCTTCACTAAGAAAGAAGTAAGCTTCAATGTGAACAGATCCTGGTTTCCTGTGCTGCAGCGAACGACTTTGGTAGGTAGCAAGAGGAGAATCGCAGCGCTAATAGCTCCGGAACGGCCCTAGGACGTTGGTGTGCCAGATGAGGTCCTGTCCACCACAATGGAGGATAAATCTTTGACAATACAGCCACTCGTACTGGCGCAATGTCAGAAGAACCGTCAAATAAAGAACCTGAGACAGAATCCAACAGGCAGTTTGTCAAGAAGCTGTCACGAAAGTCCTAAGACTTCTGTATTAAACATCTGCCATAATTTGAGAAAGTCGTATCTGAGAATATACATTTGCGCACAGCAATGGATGGTAGGGAATCTAGGACTTTGGGAAAACGGTAAAAGAAGAGAATGGAATCGTTTGAGATGTATGCCATTTAAGGGTCTTGAAAATTAGTGAGGTAATTAGAGATGGAGTAGAATTTCAGCCGGGGAAAAAAGGGTCGAGAAAGTAAACGGCAGTGGTGAATTACAAGGCACGAATCTATTATTTGTTTGAAATGATTTCCGGAAATACAGCAATATAGATCCCCACTCTTCACGAATTTGATTTTTGCGCCCAGACACACAAGTTACAGTGTTTGTGTTTGCGTACGCAATAACAGTTCTGAACCAGCTTTATAGTGCTAAATGCTTGTTACATAGTCGTCTACCTGGAGGTGTCAAAAATTACATTTTGGCTACTCCGAAATCCCTGCCACAGAGATACACTTTTTGTGGACCTTCCAGTGTAAATGGTTATTACAAACCGTAAGCCCGGTGGTAAATGTATGTTATATAGCTCTACAGGCTACAAAAATGTTGTTCGGTCACAGTGAGCTGTATGGGGGAATGACCAAGTGTTGCACAGTGTACAGTGTTGTTACTACTAGTGAGGTTTCCACAAATCTCATATATTATTATATGTTTTCCACCTGTTTTGAGAGCTACAGTTACCACACAGTACTTAGTATGAACGGAACTAAAATCGGTCAGTCGTCTTCTTTAGGAAACGGCAGTGTTTAATTTATCTTGAATAATATCTGTACATGTACTCTGTAAATCTACTGATGAACGTTATTAGTTAACTAATATTCCTGTTACGATTTTCAGGTTATTTGTGTGCTATCTCTGACGAAAATTCACGAGAATACACCATGCTGCAACCAGAATCCAAGGTAAGTGAGAACCTCAATTCGTTGAATCGAGTTACATGTTTGCCTGATGTTTAGCATATGTGTATCGGCTTTACAGAATTAAACACTGTGGTGTGAAATGGGACTGACTTGCCACGATGTGTTTACATATACTAACAGCATTCATTAGCGTGTTATTATTTAGTACGTAGTAAGAGAAAGGACTTACGGTCGTTTTAAACTGAGTTTGCTTTTATACTCTACTACGTCAGCAGATTCTTCTGTAAAGGTGTTCTCTATTTTCTAAGTGCGACGTTAAGTCTATGATATACCTATTTTTCGAATTTTTATAATTCCCGTCCATTTACATGTTTACGTTTGTTGATTTTTAAGTTATAAACTAATGTAAATACGCTAACATGAAAATTTTAAGATTGCTTTTACGACAGGAATTATTACTGATAATAAATGCCTCCCAAATTTATCGTAGCTTATCAATAACGTTTTCGAATAATTATCTGCACAGGAAACTGCCACGGTCTGCGTTTACTGCTAAACGTGCACACTGTACAGTTAGTTGAACGCACGTCTGTGTCCTGTTTTCTTAATGTTAACGTATGTGTGTCAAATAAATCTGGTGTCCGCTACACTGTTGCTCACGTGCCTACTAAACAAAAGCACTGAAAGTAATTAGAGAAATGAACTATTTTTGTAGGCAGTGGGAAGTCTCGTGCATGAAGAGGAATTTACATTCTTGACTATGATGCGCCTTCAGTATGGTCATAATTACTCTTGCCATCTCGAGGATCGTCTCGCTCGTAGAACAGGGTGGCAGTCCGTTCTTTTCCTTGGTGATGTAGGTAAGAACCCTGTGAAAAACACAAATACGACCCCCAAGGCAAACACGGGTTTTTAATGGCTTTATAGTCGATCCTTTATCTAAACTGGGGCAGGCGAATATATCCTACGTGCACCTCCACATTTGCCAGGGCATTTGACGCTGTGTGGCGGAGGTTACCTTGGATATCACTCTTGTGTCCAGAATGAGATTTTCACTCTGCAGCGGAGTGTGCACTGACATGAAACTTTCTGGCAGATGAAAACTGTATGTCGGACTGAGACTAGAAATCGGGACCTTTGCCTTTCGCGGGCAAGTGCTCTACCATCTGAGCTACCCAAGCACGACTCACACCCACTCCTCACAGCTTTGCTTCCACCACTACCTCACCTCCTACGTTCCCAACTTCCTTGCAGAACTGGCGGAAATAAAGATGAGAGTACCGGACGTGAGTCGTCCTTGGGTAGCTCAGATGGTAGAGCACTTGCCACAGAGAGCAAAGGTCCCGAGTTCAAGTCTCGGTCCGGCAAACAGTTTTAATCTGCCAGGAAGTTTAACTCTCTTGTCCATTTTTCTTATTCCATCCGCCTAGGAGTAACATTCTACAAGCCTCCGAAGAAGCTCTCGTATGTCTGATTTGTCCATCCTGGTAATGTCGTCAGATATGAAGACGAATGAGAAAGTATATGAGTAATGGAGAAGAGGAACCAATTTATTGATAATAACCGAAGAGCGAGATTTATTATGACACTCACGCTGGTGCATTTCTGCAATAGAAGGGAA
This sequence comes from Schistocerca americana, assembly GCF_021461395.2. Classification (NCBI taxonomy): domain Eukaryota; kingdom Metazoa; phylum Arthropoda; class Insecta; order Orthoptera; family Acrididae; genus Schistocerca; species Schistocerca americana. The sequence continues at coordinate 154,439,575 of NC_060119.1, read as the reverse complement.
AGCAGTAGAAAGTCCAGGACGAGGTAGTGCAAGGGCAGAAGTTTGATGTCAGAAGACGCCCATATTCGCGGCTGAAATGATTAATTAAGTGAAGATGGACATCCTGCCGACTTCAGCCATAGGGGTGAAGAGAGGAACCAGACGAAAAACATCACTTCGTGAAGTGTATGTGGGAGGAAAATATACTTTATGTTCCCTTGCTATTCTTGGAACGTACACACACAGAAATTTATAGCAAGTCCGTGTGAAATGTAGAGCACGCTACGTGTTCGCAAAGACTAATCGAAGCCGCGATGAAATCTTCTGCTCTTCAGTTGATTTCCTTTCGTTTCTGTACTAACCGTGCGAATTCCTCACTGATGATCACTAGTCAAGAATTGTTGGCAAGAGGTTTTCGTGATCTACTTCTTTACAGAGGTAAAAACAAGTATCCGTAGGTTTCTTCCAGTGACTCTCACTCAGGTGGCAGCTTTTCCTACTCCTAGTTTCAAGTGGTCACCCCACTTCAGGTTCTTCCAGACATACACTACTCGATATTTTACTATTCTTCGGCAACCGCGTAATGAAACAGTAAAAGATACTTACGCCCGTTCACGTGCAAGTAAAAATTTTATTTGTGAATAATATCACCTGCTAGTTCTTATATCGTTATGAGACACTACGTTGTGCATTTTTTATTCAGCGCTTGTAAATACCGTGAGTTCTACAAATTTAAGTGCTGTGTAATACCTTACAGCAATTTGGATGATTCTGATAGCTCTACAGTCACAGAGATTCATGGTGAGGGCAGTTAAGCCGTGCGTCGTCAGTCCTGCGCTGTCTTATGCCTTGAAACGGACCTGCTTCTCTCATGCAACACGTGATGCTTGCAAATGAACTGAATTAATGTAGGGTCTTAACAATTTCCTGTGTCTTGAAGACGGAAATTTGTGTCAGTTGCCAGTAACTTCTGTTTCAAAAGGGTTTTACGGTGAAATAGTTCTTTCATAAGGCTTCTTTCCTTACTGATATATTGGAGTGTAGCAGAGTAAGGGCGTAACACAAAGGCAGTTAAATACCGCACTGAAAAAATTTTCTCTATTGCAACACTTTTCAATTCGAACAGAACATTTGCCCTTTCTTACATGTCCATCTTGTACATTGGAACAGTTTTTCACGTTTGGAAGAGCCTTACTTGTCCAAGAAAAAGTTTTGTAACTTCAATAAAAGACACCAGCGCCCACAAAGTGAATGCTGTTGTTTCAAAACAAACAAATAAATAAATTGCATTAAACTTACATTACAGGACCAGGTAGAGGCGAAACTATGGTCACTTTGTAAGGTCGTGGGTTATTTTCCTAGATAATATTTGATAACTGTAAGCACGAAAGTGACTTCCGTATAAGCTAGGTGCCATCATCTAGGCGTATTATTTTTTGGATTTAATCAGTGAACACATCGGACAGAGTTGCACAAGACGGCTGTTCGTGGAATCTGTAATTCTTCCTTCAGAGAAGGTATTCAGTTGCCCGAAACAGCCAACGTACGCAAGCATAAAATTAATTCCATAAATCAGTCACACATTCAAAACATGGATGCAGGCCTCCATTTAATCACATAAGTTCAACAACACTTTTTTGAAACCGGTAATGACCTACGTTTTCCAATCGTTTGGAGTGGTTCGTTGATGTAGTGAGCAAGTAATGATAGCTAGTAGACGGGAAGTAGTGTCTTTCTTAAAACCTACAAAGAATCGCACTTTCCTGTCTTGGGAAGCGATCGATCTTTCGACTGGTTAGGTGGGCCCCTCAACAGTATCCTGTCCAGTGTACAAGCTTTACATTTACTTTTTTCTGTGCATTTCGGTGTCTGTGCCTCCCTAAAAGTTTCATCCTGTACATTCCCCATTTGTTATTTTCCGATTTCATAAAAGAAATCCAATTATTTTGAAGACAACTTATTAACTGACTCTTTAACTTTCTGCTAATTAAGTAACAGAAAGACAAGTTTTCTGCACATCTTGTTACGCACGAGCTTTCATTTAGTGCTCTGTCGGCCCATGGTCTGCAGTTAGGTTACCAAAGTTATTCTCCTGAAAGCTTGTCAGTATGAATGAATATGTATACACTTTAGATATTTCGGGACGTTTTCAAGCAATCTGCGACCAAAACCACGAGTTCCAGCTACTAGGCAGCTGGTGGTTGCACACTAGCATTCTAGTTAAAAAATGTTTAGAAGACTGGTGGATGTTGTTAGGTGGCAGAAAGTAGAAGTAAATATCCTACCTCACAGTAACTGAGAGGACTTTCAGAAACGGAGGCGTTACAGAGTAAATCAACATGTGGCCTATTTCCTGTTACAGCATTTGCCGAGGGGCCCTGTTCTGGAAGGGTCGAGAAGTTCGTTGGGGTTTATCAGTAGCTTAACATGGCCACTACGCGGCTCATTACTGGAGGAAATAAAGTATAATATGTCTATTTCAATGAAATTTAATAAATACTGCAATAAACCAGTATGGGCTTTTTGTTTTACTACCGGAAGACAACATTTGTAATGGATTCGTGAGACTGCATTTCGACTTCTTGTCGACGACGAGGTAATTTATTAGAATAGAACACCAGTTAGGGCTGGAAACGGATGGGGAAGGTATACGGCCGGGGCCTGTTTGGGGGAACCACCCCAGAATTCGCTACAACTTAGTTAAGGAAAATGAAAGAGTGTGGCCGGACGTTGGTTTCAACGTCGCCCCCCGCCTTTTCCCCACGACCCTCCTTCCACCAAGTTGAAAATGACAGTCCAGTTCATTAACGACTGCCTCATCTCAGTCAGTATATTGTCTTATCTCACAGGAGTGCATGATGGTGACGCCTTCCAGTTTTGCACTTTAAGATCGGTAGTTAGTACTTTTAGTCCCAGCAGGATTCCACTGAACGTATTATGGTGGCTGAATCTCTAAGCAAACGTCAGAAACCTGACGTAAACTTGATTTTTTTCTGCTACTTAGCTGCTTTCTTGAAAAAAAAAAAGAAAAAAAGGGAGAGAAAATTGAAGTTATTGCTTAGGACTAATATTTTGGAAATTGTGGTACAGCGATAAGGTTTGGTAATTCTCTTTGCCTGATGCCAACAATTTTTCTCTACGAACTTATTTCACTTATGTGTTGCTCATTAACAATGTGGAAACCTTCAGCTGGAAGCCATTCAGGGAGTCTGTGTTTCCACAACATCAAATGCAGAATTCTAGTGGCTGCCATTTGCGCAAGCACAGTCTGGCGTCGTATTTTGTTCTACATGATAAGGGGACGGGTGGAATTTTATGTTGGTTCACAGACTACTCCTTCCGAATAGCGCCACGTGAGGGGGTTGCCGAACCCAACGTCCCAACTCTATAGACAGACCTTCGTTATGTCTCATGTCTCATATGTTTCCAGATTATGGCACGCAATGAGTAAGCTCAGGTTTGAATTTAGGACACTAACTGAAAGCTGTCCAGGTATTGACGCTGGTACTTTTCTTCACCCTTCCTGGCACATAATGGTGAGATGAACATTCTCTTTGACATGCTTCTAACAGAATTCTGCCGAGCTGAGCATAACTACGGAAGCATGCTTCGGTAACTGGACTTGGAGGCGGAGATAGTTCGAAATAAAAGTTTGCTTTTCCTTATTTGAGACTGCCCTGGCAATGACGTCATGTTGTCTTGCTAAGCGCCCCGTGTGACACTATTTATCCGGAACACTGCTTTAACAAGCATTGCTGACTGCCATTTTTCTTGTCCTGTGCAGAGGCTTAGTGTTGAGTACTGTATCCGCGAATGCAAAGAGTATGTTTCCCGCGATAGAATCCTTGTACGAGGACGTGAGGATGCGTAAAATGTCCGATATTTTTGTTTGAAAATTGTTAGAGGTTTAGAAACAAAACATAGCAACACTCTACATCCGTATTCTTCATGTCAATATATTTACTTCTCAACACAGTCGTCCTGGTGACGAATACCTTTCGGCGAACGAGACACCAGTTCGCTGATGCCGTTACTGTAGAATATCTGACGTCGTTGACGGAACCACAACCTCATCTACGCTTATACCGCTTCATCAATATGAAAGTGAAGACCTCCACGGCGTTCTTCAAGTTTTGGAAACAGATGAAAATCGGCTGGGCCAAGTCTGGACTGTATGGAGGATGGTTGTTGACAGTGAGCCCTAGGCATCGGATTGGTGCAGATGTGTCAGCGCTCATGTGGGGTCGGGCTAGGATTGCCACCCTGAAGCAGAGGACGAATCTTCAGATTCGAGACTCGATTACAGCACGTTGTTTCTCACGCACTGACGTAGTTACGTTACACGCCGCCGTGTTACAACGTAAAATTTGGAGCCCTCTAACGGCACAACGGAAGTCAACCCTATAATATGTGTGACATACAATATCTGAATCGATACTGAGAACAGAAAAATAAATGCGGAGGCAACACTTTTCAGCAAGCTAAAACATTTTCCGTATTCTTGTAGAGTTAGATTTGAATACAAACTCGAACTTTGTGCGAGGCCCTCTTTCCTCTTGGCCAAGAGCAATTCCGTGTCATGCTGCCAGAGACTGTGACGATGTCCTTAACGCCAATGGTGCCCGCTGGAACGAAAGTAAAAAAAAAGTGTGTGAAATCTTATGGGACTTACCTGCTAAGGTCCTCAGTCTCTAAACTTACACACTACTTAACCAAATCTATCCTAAGGGCAAACACGCACACCCATGCCCGAGGGAGGACTCGAACCTCCGCCGAGACCAGCCGTACGAAAGTAAATTCGCGAATTTATTCGTAGTCTCTCAAAATAGAGAACCCGCTTCCATTCACCACTAAGAGAGCATCCGCTCTCGATTTAATGTTATTGTTGCACATTCCGATGGTGCCTGCGGGTTCTTTGAAAACCCAGTCCCAGTATGTTGACGCGCGGGACTTCTGTTTTCTTTTTACAAACGTTATTGTCAGGTAGAAACATGGACTATCTTCTGATTAACCAGAATATAGAACATCCTGCGCCTGGTTAAGTGCAGTCTTGGCAGCAGATGCATGGAATCTAGTTCATTTAAGGTAGAGGACTGCAGCACCATTCCCACTTTCAATTGTTGAATAAAAGCAAGGATGGCTGACATAGTGTTTAGTGTGTCTGGTATTGTAAAACAGATCCTAAGATCCCAGACGCTAGGAAGGCGTCTGGCCCAGACAGAATCCCCTTAAGATTTTATGTTCACTATGCTACAAATACAGCAATCATTCTAATCCATCATCTATCAGAGATCATTGGAACAGCGGAAAGTTCCACGGGTCTGGAAGAAGGCCCAGGCCATGTTGTTCTTGTGGTCTTCAGTCTTGAGACTGGTTTGATGCAGCTCTCCATGCTACTCTATCCTGTACAAGCTTCTTCATCTCCCTGTACTCACTGCAACCTACATCCTTCTGAATCTGCTTAGTGTATTCATCTCTTGGTCTCCCTCTACGATTTTTACCCTCCACGCTGCCCTCCAATACTAAATTGGTGATCCCTTGATGCCTCAGAACATGTCCTACCAACCGATCCCTTCTTCTGGTCAAGTTGTGCCACAAACTTCTCTTCTCCCCAATCCTATTCAATACTTACTCATTATTTACGTGATCTACCCATCTAATCTTCAGCATTCTTCTGTAGCACCACATTTCGAAAGCTTCTATTCTCTTCTTGTCCAAACTATTTATCGTCCATGTTTCACTTCCATACATGGCTACACTCCATATAAATACTTTCAGAAATGACTTCCTGACACTTAAATCTATACTCGATGTTAACAAATTTCTCTTCTTCAGAAACGCTTTCCTTGCCATTGCCAGTCTACATTTTATATCCTCTCTACTTCGACCATCGTCAGTTATTATGCTCCCCAAATAGCAAAACTCCTTTGCTACTTTAAGGGTCTCATTTCCAGGCCATAGCAATCTATAAAAAGCGTAGAGAATCGGATGCACATAATTACTGGCCAGTCTGACTGACACCGATTTGTTGTAAAACATGGAACATATTTTGTGTTGCCGGTCATTGTGGCCGAGCGGTTCTATGCGCTTCAGTCTGGAACCGCGCGACCGCTACGGTCGCAGGTTCGAATCCTGCCTCGGGCATGGATGTGTGTGTTGTCGTTAGGTTAGTTAGGTTTAAGTAGTTCTAAGTTCTAGGGGATTGATGACCTCAGATGTTAAGTCCCATAGTGCTCAGAGCCATTTGAACCATATATTGTGTTCAGACATAATGACCATTCTATACTCAGGAAAGGTCATTTGAAGAAACCAGCACGGATATAGGAAACAGCGATGATGCGAGACACAGCTGGCCCTGTTTATGCATGATGTATAACAGGCTCCAGATACCGGCTCCCAGGTTGATGGCATATTTCTCGCCTTTCTAAAGGTGTTCGACTCAGTTCGGCAGTGTCGCTTGCTCCAAAAAGTGCGCTCTTACGGTCTATCCGATGACATATGCGGTTGGGTAGAAAGTTTTCTATCACACAGGGCGCAGTATGTCGTCCTGAACGGGGTGATTTCAACAGAAACAAGCGTAACTTCAGATGAGTCCCAGGGCAGCGTAATAGGTCCGCTGCTTTTTACGACTTACGATCTTACATAAACGATCTGGTTGATGGTATTGACCGCGGCATTACAATGTATGCCGATGATGCTGTAGTCTACAGGATGTGGTGTCACCGCCAGACACCACACTTGCTAGGTGGTAGTTTTAAATCGGCCGCGGTCCATTAGTACATGTCGGACCCGCGTGTCGCCACTGTGTGATCGCAGACCGAGCGCCACCACAAGGCAGGTCTCGAGATACGGAAAAGCATTCGCCCCAGTTGTACGGACGACGTAGCTAGCGACTACACTGACGAAGCCTCGCTCCTTTGCCGAGCAGATAGTTAGAATAGCCTTCAGCTAAGTCCATGGCTACGACCTAGCAAGGCGCCATTAGCCTTACATAGCTTGTATCTATAGAGACTCACTTGTATCGCCACAATCTCCAGATGTACCAAAAGGATGGATTAAAGTTAAGTATTACAGAAGGTACGTACTTTTCTTTATAGCATTCATTACGTATCCTGTTTCAGACCTCAAGCCATCCTGCTTTAGCTTAGCGCGTGCCTTTCGGCTTCCTCTCATTGTGTCTAGGCTGTCTTGTCTAGACACAACACAGGAAAGTAGTATCACACGAAAGCTGTGAACAAATCAATGAGGATTTGCAGAAAATAAATGCGTGGTGTAATGACTGGCAGTTACCTCTCAGTATTAGTAAGTGTAACCTACTGCGTATAGCAAAGGGAAAATCCCCATTAATGTACAAGTACAAAATAAATGGCCAGTCTTTGGAGCGGTAACATCCGTCATGTGTCTGGGTGAGACGATTCGAAATGATCTCCAGGGTAAGGCGAACTCTAGATTGTGCTTTATTGGTAGAATGCTGAAGCGATGCAGTCCTTCAACAGAAGAAACAGCTTACAATACGTTATTTCGTCCAGTCTTAGAGTATTGTTCGTCTGTATGGGAGCCTTAACAGTTTTTTGTGATTCAGGAGATTGAGAAGGTCCAAAGAAGAGCGGCAAGTTTCGTGACTAGTACATTTAGCCATTGCGAGAGCGTTACGAATCTCACACAAAGTTTGAAGTGGGACACACTGGCAGATAGACGGCGCGATAAACGGCGCTGAAGGGGCTGCTCACTAAATTCCGACATCCTATCTTTACGGAGGATGTAGAGCACATTATATTACCAAGCACTTTCAAATCGTGCAATGATCACCATTCACATACAAGGGAATTTAGAGCTCGCACTGAGGCGTTCACACAGTCGTTTTTCCCTCCCGCGATCCGCCAGTGGAACAGCGGCGGTGGGGGAGAATATGACTTTGGCGCGAATTGTGCCTAGCGGCGTATATATGAAGATGTAGATTCCTGAAAATAACCAGACTGCTCATTCAAGCTGCACAGTTTCCACACGTTGTGTAGAAAATCAGCGGTACGTAAAAAATAAAGACTGAAATAAATACCAGTGGTTACTGAATACAGCCCCACGAAAAATCGTATGAAACTGATAGGCGAAACATAAATTTTGTTCCATATATCAACTTGCTAGGAATCTGTCACGAAAGAAGTCATTTATATAAGAATGTAGGTGAATAACTGGAAGTGGACACTAGCTATACAATTAGCGTTATGTTGCAGCGGACGCTTCACGTTGGCAGCGTATAGAAAAATTTGCCTAGTTATTTACATTCCAATGGACGCCACAAACACAGCAGACATTGGTACCACTTCTGGCAGCATGACAGGGTGTTGTTCTTATTAAAAACAGGTTGCTCTATTTCGCTGCTGTGTTCGTGTCTTCAGTTTCTTCATTAGCAGCCTCTCCTGGTTTTACTTGATTCAGAATATAATGTTCGAGAATTTCAGAGAAGGGCTGTTAGGAACCTAGCCGTGCCAGAGGGCATGCTAAAAAAATTATGAAAACGGCCACCCGTAGCTACGTCGTCCACCTCATGTGCTTCATTTGTTTTTCCATCCGTCATGTCTTTGCATACAGTATCAAGGGCTAAAACTAGAGGAAGCTAAGAGCAGCAGCCGACCAGAGAGAAACAGCTACAGCAGCATTCTCATTTCTGTCTCATACTTTATATATTGCCTTTTCTTCTCTTCTATTCTTCCATCTCATATTTCCATTAGTTCCAAAGATATGCATAGTGTCGGCTATATTTATCGTCTTTACTTAGCAGTTGCGCCTAAGTTGTTATGTGTGCTCTATAGGTTGGGTACGATCGCTCTTCCTGGTCATCTCTTAAATCTGCACAATTATAACACTCAGCCGCGCGGGATTAGCCGAGCGGTGTAGGGCATTGCAGTCATGGACTGTGCAGCTGGTCCCGGCGGAGGTTCGAGTCCTCCCTCGGGCGTGGGTGTGTGTGTTTCTCCTTCGGATAATTTAAGTTAAGGAGTGTGTAAGCTTAGGGACTGATGACCTTAGCAGTTATGTCCCATAAGATTTCACACACATTTGAACATTTTTTTAAATTCAATTATGCCCACTCCTCAGTCTAAGTTTAGGGCTAAACACAAGACCTATCTTCTATGCAGAAAATGCGCTTCCCCGTACCTCATTTGGACGACAGGACGACAGGAACACCTAAAAGGTTCATACTATCTGGTCTCTTTGCTAGTAAAATCCTCCGACCTCACTTACACTGACAACAGAGAGCTTAGAGAACAATGTCGTGGAACTGAATAATAAATGTATTCTTACAGTATCTTATTTCTCAAGCCGTGCTGTGTATATCATCATGAACAGTCGATTGGAGCGCACTTCATCCACATAGATCTTCAGAATGCTGTGAAAACGATGAGTCATCTGCAGATGTGAACTTAACTAAACATAGGACATCTAGTCGCATCCGATAACTCCTGTATTCCAATTGAATCAAGTACAGGGTCCGTTCACGAATCAGGACAATCTGTTTACACACTTGCCAAGAATAGACGCTAGGCGCAAGTATGCAGTCATAAGTGAGCACCTCGGAATGCCTAAAGCTCCACAGAGAAGCACAGATTTGTCCCTCTGCTTACAGAGAAACAAAATGATTCTCCTCCATGTTGCACAATCGGCACTGTCCCAGACTATGTTTGAAAATCATCACTGGGCGCTTTGCCAGCAATGTCTCGAAGAAATAATACACTCTCCAGCAATGGGTGAGGCTGGACACCCACCAGAGGGTCCTCGACACCTTCTGCGTCAATATTAGCAAACCTCGGTGCACTGATTTGAGCTCTCGATTCATCCAACCTGATTTCCTCCCACTCTTTCTAGACATGAAACTACTGACCAACTCCGAGCAGTTCTTACAAAATTGTTGTAGAAGCTTCTCGATGAAATTAAAGCAACACCCACCCGAAGGGCTTAGAAAATCGCAAGGCCTCCTGGAAAAAGCGGCAGTAAAGTGCTACAGGTTCTGGGTTCGGAGAACTGTTAGCTGTTGACCCCTGGGCGTCTGTGTGGCGAGTGGGGACACTTTCCGAAAGGGTTTAAAAAAATCTGCAGGCTATTTTTGTGAGAGCCTTCACCGATCTGCGTGTTTCTGCCCCACAGGTGGGAGGAGCAGCCCGCACGTGTGTTGCGTCCACGCCGGCGGCGTAAGCGGAGCTGGCAGGCCAAGCACATGTCGATGCTGAGGGAGGAGCTCCTCAAACACCCCAGGGTGGCGGAGGCGTGGAGGCGGCGGGCGGCGGCGGCGGCAGGTGGGGGCGGCGGCGCAGCTTCCAGAAGGGACCCGCTGCTGGACGGTCTGCTGAGGAGCCCGTACCTGCCTACCCTGGTCGCAGTGCTCATTTTCCTGGTCATCTACGGTCTGAGGAAGACTTGTGCCTCACTGGCGCGTCGTTCTTAGAGCATCTACTGAAGATTTAAATTCTGGTTACATTCACCATCGATCTGCGCTTGAGTACCTTCTCCTGCATATACAGAGACAAGAACTTTAGCAGTGACAACGATCTCCTTGCTGGAGGGAAATGAAAAGTCTGTTGCTCATTATGTAGGCGCCGATGTGTGTAGACGTGGGGAGGGGCAGTGCAGACGATAAGCGGATGTGTGGATATATGTGTATGTGTGTTTCAAAATATTTGCATGTGCCTTTGAACTCCCTTGGATCTATTAAAATAGTTTAGCTATAAAAGTACTGAAATACGTTATTTTGGATCCCGATTTTCCTTATCTCTATCCTATGGTTACCATGTCTGGGAAATACCCTGATTCTTAACTCAGTACTCCATAATTGAAGTTTGTTTCTGTACTAGCATACGATACAATAATGAATGATGTGTTACTAATAAATCATTGGTAAATCAGTCACTTTAGTCAATTACCCACTCAGAAAACAATACGTCCTCGTATTTATGTTATTATAAACTTCAACGATTGGAAATAAAAAAATGCTGAATTAAATGAAATATGTAGACTGAAGAACTAAATCAGTTGAACTTGCGCTGTGAAGTGACTATCAATAGTCAGTTTTTGTTTTGTTGTAGCGATGAAATTAATCTCAGTTTGTAGCGATCAAATTAGTGTCAATAACCATTTGCTTGCAATGATGGCGGCAGATAAGTATTATTTCTCGGTACATAGTCATGATATATATGGCATAAATATATAACATAAAAACATAAATATATAACATAAAAATTCAAATAGACAAACAAATAACGAATGCTAGAGTTTTCTCACCTGACAACGTTGCAACATTTTAGGGAGGGTTTTAATGCTGGATATCGAAACTGTAAAAAATTATAAGCAATAAATGAATGCAGATCTCTATTACAACGCTATGTAACCGAGGAGCAGAATGGTAATTAGCGGCACTACTGGACACGTATAATAAGAAATTCTTGACAAATTTGTAAGTATATGTAATAACTATTTTCAGATTGCTGCTTTCACACTCCACCTCTTTTTCGTCAGTCTCTTTTTAGTCAGTTAAGTAAATTACACACGAAGATTCGCAAAGGAGCAGACGATTACTTAACGATATTTAGTGTCTAAATTGGAAAAACAAATTACCTATACGTGATATCATCGAAGAAGATCAAAGTATTTGGCACGAGGTAGTGGACTGAGAACTTTCGAAGCAACTAATTGTGAGGTGTGTTCTGAAGAGAACAAGTTCCAGAACGTATCAGTCTCGACTGACGTATGGGTCCTGAGGCTGCTAAGAGTAGATGCATTTCCGGTTTCTGAATCACTTGTTAATGACTTTGAGCAGATATCAAGTAAGGGTGCAGAAAAGTGAATGATGAAACAAAGGAATCGGTTTTCTAAAACTGTTATTAAAAGGATTGTGACAGGATGGTTAAAATTACATAAACCTTACTGCATCAGTAGATCCATACATGGAAATTAAATTCCATATGTACCACATGGCGAACGAAGTTGTGAGCTATAGTTTACTGTGGTACACGTCTGTTATATTGAGTGCGCCTTATCCAGCAAAATACTGTTCGCTGGGCACATATCACGGTGACAGCTGACCAACAGCAACGTTCCCACTTCAAAACACCCTACATCTCACAGACACATCAGTTCAAGACCACAACAGTTGAAAAAATCGATTAACTGGGGCATGTATAAAATCTGTATAAAAATACACCAAATGACAGATTTATCAATATGATATAGCCAATAGTATTTTCATTCAGATAACCACTTTGCAATGTTTTGTAACAGGTGTGATACACAAATCAATCCAGTAGCCCACATGTAGAACCATTTGTAAATAATATCATAATCTGTATTAACGGGAACAGAATGTTTATAATAAATGTTGTAGACTCATGTACAACACAAATTAAGAAGGCACTTAATGTCCAACCAGTGGGAATAGATATAATTCCCAAAATATACATCAGATTATTCTCTCGACATGTTCACATGCAGACTGAAGTCCAAAACGGCTGTTCCAACGTTTATCCAAGATATTACCAAAGACACTACCGCTTTATATAGAGATCACTGTTTATATCAATAACTGGTTTGTTTGTTTCATGTTCTATGGATCATGTGCATGATAAATCGTAATGATGTGGAATGAGTTAGTTTACATTCACATCACAGATTAATTTGTATATACGGCTACATGATGAACTTTCATAAAAGTGTTTTAAAAGATACGTGGATGTGAGTTACTAATTACTATCCATCACTTTTTACACATTGCAGTCATATAAGCTCTTCTATAGAATAAGAGAAGTTATCATGAATGAACAGTTTCGGTGTGTTTTGACATTTTATGTTGCTGCGTGTTGTATAAGTTATCAAAAATTTTAGTTGCAACATTGTGTACCCCATTTTATGCTACAGACCAACTGAGTGTGGAGTAATCAATATCATTTTTCCTTCTGGTACCGTAATTGTGTACATCATTGTTACTTTTGAACTGTAGTGGATTATTTACGACAAACTTAACAAGGAACTAAATATATTGTGAGCGGAAGTCAGAATGCCCAACTTCTTAAATAGATATTTACTAGGTGATCGCGAGTGAGCACCGCATATTATTCTTACTGCCCGGTTTTGGGCAAAGAGGAGTTTCTTTCTTAAACCTGAGTTACCTCAGAAGATTAATCCATAGGACATTACAAAATGAAAATATGGCAAATATGTCAGCTTACAGATTTGTCGCTACCCAAGGTTTGCAATGATTCTATGTGCAAGAGTGGCTGAACCAAGTTATTTTAAGATTTCCAAAGTTAGCTTACTCCAATTTAAATTCTCATCAGTATGGACACTTAGGATTCTTAACACTGAGGGTTTGACCGTTCGCTGTAAGGCAGTCAATGATCAATGACATGCGTACTTTTAAGAACATTGTTTACCGTTTCTTCTGTTTCTGTATATAAGCTTGGATTCATTACAATATCACTGTCGCCTGCAAAAAAAAAAAAAAAAAAAAAAACTAATTCTGCTTCTTATATATTAGACGGTAGATCGTTTACACTTATGAGAAACCATAGCGTACCTCAGTTTGAGCCTTGGGCAGCCCTCTATGTGAGTTCTCCCCTCTGAGAATAACGTTCACAGGTTACATGCTTGAATTACTGAGTACAATTTTCAGCATTATTTTGGGTGGTTTGTAAGTAGGCTGTTTAGGTTTTTATATTGGTAACGCCACATAGCGCTCTGTATGAAAATCACTGGCTGTTCTGTGTGCAGTCTGTGGCTAGTTTGCGTTGTTGTCTGCCATTGTAGTGTTGGGCAGCTGGATGTTAACAGCACGTAGCGTTGCGCAGTTGGAGGTGAGCCGCCAGCAGTGGTGGATGTGGTGGAGTGAGATGGCGGAATTTGGAGAATGGATAATCTGGAGGTGTGTCCATCAGAAACAGTACATTTCTAAGAATGGATGTCATGAACTGCTATATATATTATGACTATTAAATTAAATTCATTGTTTGTTTTCTATTAAAATGTAAATGTTTCATTTGCTAACTATGCCTATCAGTAGTTAGAGCCTTTCGTAGTTTGAATCTTTTATTTAGCTGGCAGTAGTGGCGCTCGCTGTATTGCAGTAGTTCGAGTGACGAAGATTTTTGTGAGGTAAGTCATTTGTGAAAGGTATAAGTTAGTGTTAGTCAGGGCCATTCTTTTGTAGGGATTATTGAAAGTCAGATTGCGCTATGCTAAAATATATTGAGTGTCAGTTTAAACACAGTCATGTATAAGGGGACGTTTCAAGTTATGATATTATTCATTGTTTGGCAATACCATCAATCCAATAAACATTCATTTTATCCTAGAGAATATTGTGAATCCGCAGTCAAATGCCTCAGATGGGCCGCAGAAAATAGTATCTGGCGCTATTTTTTTTTTTAATGTTTGTAAAATTTGGCGAACGAACATATAAATAGCATTACCGGTGGAGCAAGCATAATGCAATAAAAACTGTGACTTGCGAATGATATTATTATTTCCCAGGTTAAATAATATTATAAAATACATCTTCATTTCATAATTTTTGGAAAATGATTTCCGCAGAGAAACAGGTCGGCTGTTACAGAAATCTCTCCTGCCACCTTTTTTAATAGAGGGGTTTGGAAATGGCACATTATAACGAATACACACGCATTAAAATTGTTCTCTTCTCATGGTGTAAGCAACAGGATAATTAGATGCTCAATTTTCAAAATACAGCACACATAACATTAGTTATGATGTCATAGCTAACTAAACCTAATAACAGGAATGTGAAATGTAGATTAGATAGAGCTAGCACAATAAAACGTGATTTGTATAATCAGTGTTGAACAATATTACATGAATTGCATATACATCTAAAAGCACTATTAAGCGCATATCAGTGTTACAAATGTCGAATATCACCAATCCAGATAAAGAGGGGAAATTACCGATACAGGAAAGGAGTGGGCATTGTCACAGCTGCCTTTCCGAGTTACCATATACGTGACATCGGTCACAAAGACCTTATAGTTAAACCTTGTATAAACCTAATGACAGGTATGTCCACTACTCTGTCTTGCGACTTTCATTAATGCCTTTGAGCAGCGACTACCTATAACCTAATGTAGCTAAAATATAAATTTATACTAATCTATTCTGTATGAACCGCGCTTTCATTGTCAACAAAACGAAATAATCTACAGAAAAGTGGAATGTTAGACGAAATGGGGAAGAGGAGACGAGAGAGGGTATATATATATATATATATATATATATATATATATATATATATATATATATATATATATATATATATATCGTGAGAACATCATTCATATTGTATCGCAAGAAAAGTGGAAAATCACCAGATACAGAGACGGAGGCTCCACATAAGCCAATGTGCTGACGCATTTGCGTAAACTGTCAAGGACATGATTCATGTTCATATCGTAATAGCAAATAAATTCATCAGTAGAAAGGGCGGAGGGGGAGGAGAAAAGAAGCCACAACGGTCTTAGACAAAAGTCCGTTACACTGGAAAACAAAACTCAGCAGTAAGTTAAAAGTAATCTTCTGAAATATAATAAAATTAGTGGTGTGTAAACATGTGGGATTACTGAAAGCTGATTCTATCTTTCAATTATTTTGCCCTTCGAGTTACAATATATTCCCAATCCAATGCTTTGGCTATACGTTGTTGTATCAGAAAATGTCCCCAAAGCCTATCACACTTCAACAAGAGTTCTCACAGACGTACCACAGGTGAGCGCTTCACGGTAAAGTTGGTTACGTAGACTTTCCACCTGTCGTGTATCAGACTCTTTGGAGCTTCCGCAGGTACCGTAGGGCTCTCGACCAAGGCAGTTTCTCACCGTGTTTATTCCGACCACAGCCTCCCCCACTGCAGATTTACGTCAGTCGATCAGCAACGGCGGATATGTTATCGCCGTCAGTCGCGAAGTGCCCTTGTCGAAAGTCTTCGTTTCCGTATAGTTTCGTAGGCCTAAACCACGTAAGGTCTGGACACTATTAGTAATGGAAATAATTGCAACAACGGAAGGGAAACACTGTCTTCCCAAGAATACTCATTATTACCAGATGCACAGCTAATGTGATGAGTATACGAGCTATCTGTAAATTCCGAACGGAATAAGTGTAAAGGCCGTTTAGAGCTTTAAATGGCAGAATCATTACTGAAGAGCAGCATTCTTGCCCACCTGACGAAGCAGATGTGCAGATTAAGGAATGATTGCGTAGCTGCAGGAAAAGAGTCACGAAAAATATATAGTGCCTGTGTTCCAAATTTTTAAAGAGCAGTTTCCAGATTTGAAGATTTTTTCGCAAATGAGCCAAACTATGAGAATTACAAAACTGTATTGTGTAAAGCAAGATGGGAACTATTGAGCCGCGTGGGATTAGCCGAACGGTCTGAGACGCTGCAGTCATGGACCGTGCGGCTGGTCCCGGCGGAGGTTCGAGTCCTCCCTCGGGCATTGGTGTTTGTGAGTGTTTGTCCTTAGGATAATTTAGGTTAAGTAGTGTGTAAGCTTAGGGACTGATGGCCTTAGCAGTTAAGTCCCATAAGGCTTCACACACAGTTGAACAGTTGAAACTATTGAGACGAACCATAACGCTGGTATCAGTTCCAAGCTTCAACAGGTTGAAATCATTTTGAAATTTACTTACGGTATCGCTTTTCCGAAAACTGACGATAGGTCTGTTCCTTTTAAAAGAATCTTGATGTTCGGTTGTGAAGAAGCAAAGAAAACCCAGCGTGAAAATGGAACAGTACTTATGGGCGAAATATAGAAGAGTTGTTCGAAACGGTTCAAACAAATGCACACCAACACACTGACATCAGAAACACAGAAGAAGTGAGACGGGTATTACTTCTTTTCTTTGCTTTTCTACCAAAAAAAAGTCAAAATACACATGAAAGGCTTCTTTCCGGATTCAAAAATAAGATGCATTTATCGTCACAGAAAACTGCGGTGCTATACTTTGAAATGGCTGTAATTAAAGCTATGAAAACAGTGTTCCCAGAAACATTCCTTCCCAGTTGTAATTTTCACTACAACCATTACCTGTGCAAGAAAATACAAGAACTGGGATGAACCGAGAATGCAGGGATAGAGAAAAGTCCGACTGCTCTGCCGCAAGTGTGTCACAGTGGTACATCCCTACCAAAAAGAATTGATGCAGACGAATTTAAATTTGGAATGCTTTTCACCAGTAGCACACGACCACGAATGCTGTCGAAGGCTGGCACTGGAAATTAAAGTCTTCAGTAAATCAACAGATCCGAACGTAGACTTCTGATAAGTAAACAGGAGGAGGATGGAGTAAGTTTCACATTTGAAATTAAAAATCATTTCATTGGCCAACCACTTTCTACATCTACATCCATACTCCTCAAGCCACCTGACGGTGTGTGGCGGAGGATACCTTGAGTACCTCTATCGGTTCTCCCTTCTATTCCAGTCTCGTATTGTTCGTGGAAAGAAGGATTGTCGGTATGCCTCTGCGTGGGCTCTAATTTCTCTGTTTTTATCCTCATGGTCTCTTCGCGAGATATACGTAGGAGGGAGCAATGTACTGCTTGACTCCTCGGTGAAGGTATGTTCTCGAAACTTCAACAAAGCCCGTACCGAGCTACTGAGCGTCTCTCCTGCAGAGTCTTCCACTGGAGTTTATCTATCATCTCCGTAACGCTTTCGCGATTACTAATGATCTTGTAACGAAGCGCGCTGCTCTCCGTTGGATCTTCTCTATCTCTTCTATCAACCCCATCTGGTACGGATCCCACACTGCTGAGCAATATTCAAGCAGTGGGCGAACAAGTGTACTATAACCTAGTTCCTTTGTTTTCGGATTGCATTTCGTTCAAAAAAGAAGAAAGAGAGACTGAAGGAAAATACGAAAAAGCCATAAACACAACACATTGCCATGCCTAATACGGTGTAGGAAAACCGTTGGAATTCGAAACAGCTTCCAGTCGTCTCAGGATGGAGGAATACGTCTCCTGTTTGGTACCCAGTGAAATCTTATAGCAGTCTTGCACCAAAATAGTGGCACGTTCAGGTAACAATGATGGAGGCGGATACCAATCATGCACCTGTAACTTCGAAATAGGCAGCAAAATCTCAATAAATTGAGGAAGACCGTGGTGGTCAGAGGACATTGCGAGAATATATCCTCGAGCTCACAAAACCGGTCCTGCGAGCTGTGTGAACTCATGATCGCCAATGGGCCACAAACGAGAGATGGATCTGTTCAGACGAATTGGTCACAGTAAAGAGACCTCGTAAAGTACTCATGGAGCCTATAAAATACCACGAATATTCGTACCCAAATCAAGACCGAACCTCCGCCATGTTTTAATCTTTGGGTGTAAGCTCGGCGAGAGGTTATAAACAGTGCGAAACAAGACTCATTCGGATGTGTTGCTTGAGGCTTTCCCAACGGACATGTTGTATATATGGTTCTCGGGCGAGACGTCGGATGTCATAGTCAAAACTCCACAATATTTCGTCAGCGCAACTGGCCGACATCTTCAGGTGCGACGAACACACTGCTAAGGCAGGTTTTTTTTCTTTATTGTTGTTTTGATCACTTTATACAAAGGCGGGCTGTCAGCAGCATATCACGCAGCTCTTCAGCTTTGAGTGGTACACTAAGCATCACATAGAGGTGGCACAGATAATACAATAAAAACGGCGGGCAAAAACTGTAGACACGAAAAACAAACATGGAGCCGTTCACGCTAGACGAGCGATATCACTAACACTAGTTGACACGGCGCACGTAACACGGATGACTGCGACGGCACACGTGAACAGTGGTGGCGTGATGGCGAAAGAACACAAAACGAAGGCACACACACGAGACACTAATGGCGATGATCTCCGGCTCTCGAAAGTTCACTGAGCGAGTCCGGGGACCTGCCAAGAGAGGACGAAGGGGGGGGGGGTGGGAGAGGGGAGACCAGAGATACGTGGACAGGGGAGATAGGGGGTTAGGGAGGAAGGGGGAGGGGAAGCCCGGAGGAAGATGGGTGGAGGAAGGGGGATGGGGAAAAAGGAGAGAGAAGGGAGGGAGGGTGCCAGAAGGAAAAGTCGAAAAGACACAGGAAGCGGTGGGGGGGGGAGGATCAAAGTTGATAGGAGGGGTAGATGGAGGGAAGGAGGACATCATCAGGGAGGGGGAGCTGGCGGAAGCCACCTTGGATGAGGGTAAGGAGGGTGGAGAGGTGGAGACCGGGTGGAACATGGGAATACAAGCGCGGCAGCGGGTGGGGGTGTGAGAGGATGGGCGAGACAAGCAGGTGAGGAGGATCAAGTTTACGGGATGTGTACACGATCTGTATCCTTTCAAGGAAAAGCAGGAGGTGGGGGAACGGAATGAGATCGTACAGGATCCGTGTGGGGGAGGGGAGACGGATGCGATAGGCGAGGCGGAGAGTATGGCGTTCAAGGATTTGAAGGGATTTATAAAAGGTAGGAGGGGCGGAGATCCAGGCCGGATGAGCGTAACAAAGGGTAGGCAGATGGATTTATATGTGTGGAGGATGGTGGAGGGGTCCAGACCCCACGTACAGCCAGAAAGGAGCTTGAGGAGATGGAGTCGGGAGCATGCCTTGGCTTGGATCGTTCGGAGATGGGGGGTCCAGGAGAGGCGAAGGTCAAGGGTGACGCCAAGGTACTTAATGGTGGGGTTGAGGGTGATAGGACGGCCAGAGATGGTGAGATAGAAATCAAGAAGGCGGAAGGAAGTGGTTTTGCCTACAATGATCGCCTGGGTTTTGGAGTGATTGACCTTGAGCAACCACTGGTTGCACCAAGTGGTGAACCGGTCAAGATGAGCCTGGAGAAGGTGTTGGGAGCGCTGAAGGGGGGGGGGGGGGCAAGGGCAAGGAAGGCGGTGTCATTGGCAACCTGAAGAAGGTGGACGGGGGGCGACGGCGGCGGCATGTACGCCGTATACATAAGGTACAGAAGGGGCGAGAGGATGGGGCCTTGTGGCACACTGGTGGAGGGAAAAACGGTGTAGGAATCTGTGTTATGGATGGTGACGTAGGAAGGACAGTGGGAGACAAAGGAGCCTATCAAACGGACGTAGTTAATGGGAAGGGCGAAGGTTTGGAGCTTGAAGAGGGGACCGGAATGCCATACGCGTTCACAAGCAAGTTCGAGGTCCAGGGAGAGGAAGATTGCAGAGCGACGGGAATTAAGCTGTTTGGAAAGGAGATGTGTGAGGTGCAGGAGAAGGTCGTCAGAAGAGAAGGATGGCTGAAAGCCACACTGGGTAACGGGAAGGAGGCAGTGCTAGCGGAGATGTTGGTGGAAAGCGTCGGGTGAGGATTGATTCCAGGACCTTGCTGAAGACTGAGGTAAGGCTGATGGGACGGTAGGAGAAGACGGCGGACGGCGGTCTACCAGGTTTAAGGAATATCAGGATACGGGAGGTTTTCCACAGGTCGGGGTAGTAACCGGTGGACAGGACTACATTGTAGAGCTTGGCCAGGGTGGAGAAGAAAGAGACAGGAGCTTCAGGAAGGTGACGGTAGGTGACACGATCGTGACCTGGAGCAGTGTTGCATTTCGTGTGGAGTGTGGCAATGAGATCTTGTGTAGTGATAGGGGCATTGAGTTCCGTCTGTGCAATGTTGTCCAAGTACTGGAAACCAGGTGCGAGCGGAGGGACAGAGGTGTCAGTTCGATCGCGGACATCTGGGAAGAGGGAGTAATCGAACTGGTATCATCGGGGATGGAAAAGACATCGGAGAGGTAGGAGGCAAAGTGATTGGTCTTACTAAGGGTGTCAGGGAAGGGGTGAACATCATGGAGAAGAGGATAGTAGGGGGAGAGTTCAGTTCTTGTAAGGCGATGGAAGGCTGACCAGAACTTAGACGAGTTGATAGGTAGGGTAGCATTTAAACGGGTGCATGTCTGTCGCCAGTCCCGGCGTTTCTTAGCCGCGAGCAAATCAGGAATGTGTCGCTGGAGTTGCCAGTGGCATCGTAGTGTGTCCAGGTCTCGCGTGTGGAGGAAGGCATGGAGGAGGAGGATGGCCTGTGGTGGTAAGGTAGGAGGGTGGGGGTGGATGGCGACAGTAGGGACGCAGGCCGCCACGGCCTCAGACACGGTGTGCTGGAGAAAGGAGGCTGCATGGGTTACATCGTGAGGGTGGTGGTTGGTGGTGAAGGGGTGGCTATCGACCTGGGTTGAGAGGGTATCCCAGTAGGCATTCCAGTTGGCACGGGAATAGTCATGGACATACTTTGGGGGAGGGTCATTACGAGGGTCGGGGCAGGGGCGACGACCGTCTGAAACGGTGAAGAGGACAGGGAGATGGTCGCTATCAATAGGCTCCAGGACATCCACCGTTATGCTGCCAAGGAGGTTAGGGGAGGAAAGGATAACATCGGGAGTGGAGTTGGATTCAGGACGGGTGTGCTGGGGAATGGGGATGAGATCGCCGTGAAGGGCGGAGAGGAACGGATGCCACCACTGTAACTGGGCAGTGGAACGACTATGGATGTTGAGGTCTGCGGCGATCACATAGGAGGAGAAGGTACGGTCAATGGGGGAGAGGAAGTCGAAGGGAAGAGGGGCGTTAGGGCGGACATAGATGGTGGTGCAGGTGACGGTAAGGCTGGGGAAGAAGAGACTAAGGATCAGGTGTTCGGTGGGGTCGGGAAGAAGAGCTTGGAGCTGAACTGGGGTCTGGTGGTGGTGACCAATTGCAACTCTGCCACGCGCCATCGGGAGTGGATTATCGGAGTGGTGAAGGAGGTAGGGCGAAGTGTGGATGGTATGATGGAGTTGGAGGAAGGTTTCATTGAGGAGGAAGGCATCCACATGGTGGGTGGCAAGGGTGTGCAGGAAGAGGTCCTTGTTGGCAGGAAGGGAGCGGATGTTGTTGAAAAGGATACGGTGCTGTGGCACCATGATGGAGATTTAGACAAGGGTGTGAAGACGGGTGAAGGTGAAATGGGCCTGGTTGTTGGAGTAGGTGGTATACATTTTTAAGTGGAAAACGGAACGGGCAGCAATGGGTATCTGTTGGAGGGTGTGGGGGCACTGGAACGGGCGATTATTTTGGAGGACGATGGTGAGGAATTTGATGATGTCCTCAGCGGTACGAGGTGGGTGAAGGGAATTGCCGGGAGGTGTGGGGGCGTCCAGAGAGCAGACAGGAATGGTGAGTTCAGGTGTGGTAGGAGGAGGTGGGGCCTTACATTTCTGGGAATAAGAAGGATGAGGGACGTTACAGGTATTACAGGAGGAGGGGACTGGAGATTGAGGCACTGACGTAAAAAATGGGCTTGCCTACAGTGTGGGCAGGTGGGAGCCTCACGGCACTTAGATGTCGGGTGTGCATTATACCGCAAGCACCTTTGGCAGCAGAGGGATTGAGGAGGGGAACAGGAAGAGTCAGCTTGGTAGCATTGGTGAAAGAGAAGGGCACCCTCCATCAGGAGACAGTCTATGGAGGGGGCGTGTTCGGAAGAGACCCGCATAAGGCGGGTGGGGCCGGCTGAGTTATGGATGTGGCGAACCGCACGCATTTCCAGATGGGGATGCGCCTTGAGCTCCGCCAACACCTCCCACTCCATGATCGCCGGACTAAGCCAAGTGATCATGGCGGTGAGGGTCGGCGGTTGACACAGGGGTTGGGGTTGGTGGGAGGGAGATGGGGAAGGAGCAGGGGTGAGGGAGGCATTGGGGCCAAAGCGGGTGACAGGGATGCGGGAAAGGAGATCAGTGTGGAGGGTAGGGCTGGGGGAGGAGATGAGGACCGAATCACGGCAAAGAGTGAGGACGGAGATGTGGCACCAGGAAAATTCTGGCGAAGGAAGAGGGTGAGGTTCTGGGCCTCAAGAAGGGAGGGATCAGGACGAGAGAGGAGGTAGCAGTAGGAGGAGGGGGTGGTGGAGGAGGAGAAGGAGGAGGGGGAGGGGCCAGGGACAGGCGGGGAGACATCCATGGCATCATGGGCTGGGGAAGGGGGATGAGGCAGAGCGTTTTTGGGAGTAGAGGAGGCAGAGGTGCCACTGGGGCGCTTGACGGCGGCGGAGGAGGTGTGGGGGATGGGAGCGACTGGAATGTGGTAGGAAATGGCAGGTCCCGGTGCTGGAGTTGGCACCGGAGATGGTGACGGTGATGGCGAAGGCGACGGTGATGATGATGATGATGAAGGCGAAGGGTAGAGTTGAGCGTGGGCCGTGGCTCTCCGGGAGGCCATCCTAGTGGGGGCCACGGAAATGGAAGGAGCAGAGCGAGGGAGTGGAGGGAAGGGATCAGAGGAGGTGCGGGAGTGAGGAGCCAAAGCGACAAGTAGTGAGGGAGATGGGAGAGTGAGGAGGGGGGATGGACTGAGGGGGGGGGGGTGATGAGGCACACAACGTGATAGTGGTTGTGGCGGCGGAGGGGGATGTGTATATGATGGCAGTGGTGGTGGCAGTAGTGGTGGTGGTGGGGGTCGACATTTCGATAAGGGCAAAATCACAGGACATGACAAAGAAGCAAACGAGGGATGGGCAAAACTCAGAGCTCTCTTGGGCTCATCTAAGGACAGCCTTGGCCTGAGAAGGCACGGTGTTTACGAGATTCCTTGTAGCTGCGGCCTGTCGAACATCGGACAAACTTGTCGAACTGCAGAAGAGAGATGCACTGAACACCGACTCTACACTCGTCTGGGGCAACCAGAAAGGTCTGCAGTGGCCGAGCATTATCTAAGTACAGGCCATTCTATGAATTATCAACATCCAAAAATTCTCGCATCGACGAGTTCGTACTGGGACAGTGTTATTAAGGAAGCAGTGGAAATACGTAGCTCGACGAATCTTGTAAACAGAGACACGGGCTTTCACCTTAGTACAGCTTGGGATCCAGCACTGGCCATATTGAAGTCGCTTCGAACACAGAGGCGTGCTATTGGTCATAAGACGGATGACGATTCGCCACCAACATAAACATTCTGTTGACAACAGGAGGATAATCAAGGCGCCTACGTGTACGCGCATTTTTGCTTGCGGCTTCCGACATAGATCGCTGAGGCGGCCGATGACAGCGCAGACTGTGGTGTCACTGCCAGACACCACACTTGCTAGGTGGTAGCCTTTTAAATCGGCCGCCGTCCGCTAGTATACGAAGGACTCGCGTGTCGCCACTATCAGTGAATCCAGACCGAGCGCCGCCACACGGCAGGTCTATAGAGACGTACTGGCTCTCGCCCCAGTTGTACAGCCGACGTTGCTAGCCATGGTTCACTGAGAATTACGCTCTCAATTGCCGAGACGATAGTTAGCATAGACTTCAGCTTAGTCAATTGCTACGACCTAGCAAGGCGCCATTTATCCTTTGCTATGTATCTAATGGAGCATGTACAGTAACAAGACCAATGTTCACCAATTGTGGATTTAAGTTAAGTATTCCAGCAGCTACGTACTTTCCTTTATAGCATTCATTACGTATCCTGTTTCAGACCTCACGCCAGCCTGTGTGAGTTTAAACGCGTGCCTTTCGGTTACCCGTCACTGTGGACTGGCTGTCTTGTCAGTCCACAACACAGACTAACAGCGGCAGCCTCCGCGCTTGCGGCTTTCGACAGAGGTCGCTGGGGCGGCCGATGGCAGAGCAGAGCAGCGGCGGGAGCCTCCGCGCGTGCGCCGAAGCCTTTGGCTATTCATCCTGTAGATGGCGTTGCTGTCCTTCCAGCTATCGGTTGATATCGTCGCTATTGGCCATCGAATTTGGCGCCTCCATGCATGCCCACTTCCTGCCTAAGACTGTCAGGTCCTGCCTTAGCAGTGCACGCACGCACGCACGCACGCACGCGATTCCGAGTTGCGATGTCTAGGCGAAAGGACGTGTTTGACGATCGAGCGAAGGGTGTGGCGGATCGCTGTCCGGCGGGGTCAGCTCAGGTGGCTGAGTTGCTCCCGTCGGCGGCTCCATCTGGCCCCCCACTTATGACGAACCGGCGCCGACTACCTGACAATGAATTGGATGTCTCTTCTGGTGACGTTTCTCGCTCCCAGGAGCGCATGCTCGTGCGCATGCACAAGCTTGCGCATGGGGGTGACTACCCCGGTCGTGAGGACGACGTAGCTGCCGTGCTTGCATACTGCAGGATCCGGAACGCTGCTGCACTGCCGGGCACGGGGCGACAGGAGGCAGGTGAGCCGGTGGGGGCCACAGCAGGCGCAAAATCAGTGTCCCTGGCGACGGCGGTCTCACTGGGGCACCACAGGGGCCGGCCAGGCAAGAGGTCGGTTCGCTCGTGGCTGCTCCTACGGCCCTGCAACAGCAAGAACCCATAGCCACTCCAGTTTCTGCCCCACCCTGCGCGAAGGGCACTACCGCGGTCTGGGCGGGTGCAAAGCCAGCCCAAGAGGCCACCGTGATTGCCGACGACGACGAATTGCCAGACGCAAATCTTGCGGAGGCCATTGCTGTCACAGACAGACGTGACGCTGACGATGCTCGTGCGCTCCGGAAGCGCCTTCTGACACGGATGACGACTCTGACGTCCGCTCCCACGCCTCCGAAACTGCTCGGCCGCAGAAGAAGGCCCCTAAGACCTCCCGAGCCGCCGCTGCCACCGCGGCCCAGACAGTCGAGAAGACGTTGCGCGCAAGGGAACAGCGGTCCTCTACCGGGCCTACTGCTGTGTGCCACCCTGATGAGGACGGGTTCGTCACCCCTGCCAGGCGCCACACGGCAAGGGCGGCTGTCCTACAGCCTGCGCTGCTGCTGCCGACCGTCAACGCCTTCCAGGACACGTCTGATGGCTTCCTGGATGACGCCGGGGTTCCGTCCTGCAAAGCAGCGCCGCGCCCCCCGCCGATTGTGGTCCAATGGGACGGCCCTTATAAGCCGTTCGAGCAGAAGATCACTCAGGTGGCGCCCACTGCAAGCATCAGGACTACCGGCAATGATCTTTACCGGCTCTCCATGACATCTGTCGAGGACTACCGTGCAGTCTTGGATGTCGTCTGCAAAGATGGCCTCCATTGCTACACGCACCCGTCAGAACCGCTCAAGCTGTTGAAGGTGGTGTTCCGCCGCCTCCCCCTCCAGTTTGGGGCGGACTACCTACGTGAAGAACTGGAGGACATGGGCTTCGCCATCCGCCACACGGGGCTCATGAACTCCCCACGCACCCACCGCCCCATGCCGCTGTACCGGGTCGTTCTTGTCAACAACCTGGAAAATCGCAAGATCTTTCAGGTGCGGCGGGTTGGGCGGGTCGACGACGAAGTGGGGCCACTGCGGGCCAAACGCAGGAGGGCCCAGTGCTTCTCTTGCCAACGGCTCGACCATGTGTCTCGCTACTGTTCGATGCCGCCCCGCTGCATCAAGTGCGGGGCCCAGCATCAGAGCAAGGAATGCACGCTCCCACGAGTGGATAAACCGACATGCTGCAACTGCAGTGGCGCGCACGTCGCGAGCTACTGGGGATGTCCGGCCTTCCAGCGCGGCCGACATCAGCACCGTGGCAGGGCTGCCCCTTCCCGCAAGGTACAGCCTGGCACCACCTTCGCTGATGCCTCCAAGGGGGGGGGGGGGGGCGCCCGCCCCCTCCACTCAGCAGCCTGCTGCCTCCGATGGCGCCGCGTCGCAGCACCCTGTCTCGTCCGAGGCGGTTGCTGCCCTTGCACCCACGCTTCCCGCACCAGCTGCCGCCCCCCGCCGGCGCCGCCGACGGCCACGGCGTAACGCCCCCGCGGCGGAACGTCCGGCCACTGATGCCCCGCTGGCGCGACGGCGGTCTGCCCCTCGGGCTGTGCCCCCGCAAACTCCGCCTCCTGCGGTCCCACCGCGGCCTGCTGTACCTGCCTTGGAGGCCGCCCCAGGGGCCCCCATGGCTCCCGATGCGGCTGAGCTCCGTACGCACCTGCGTTCGTTGAGCCAGCTGCTCGAGAAGCTCCCGGAGCTCGTCACCGCCGTCACGTCCGCCCTCCAGGCCGGTGTTGTTCCTGCTGACCGCCATGGACCGTGTGCGGTTTTAACGCCCGTGGTTTGGTTCCCCAACAAGGGGAATTCCGCCAATTCCTCCGGGATGAGGTGATAGAGATTTGTCTCATCTGCGAGACGTTTCTGAAACCTGGTGTGGCCGTTGGGGTGGCGAACTATCGCTGCTACCGTACCGACCGGCCCACCCATGGTGGTGGCACCGCTATCTGTGTGAAGAATTCGCTGAACCACCATGCAGTCCTGATGCCGCCTCTAGCTGCAGTGGAGGCCACTGGGGTGGCAATCACCACCACGGCGGGGGTCATTACCTTCGTCGCCGTCTACAGGCCACCGAGGGGCTACCTCCTGGAGGCCGACCTTGATGACCTGCTGACGCTGCGTGGGAAACTGTTCATTGCGAGTGACTTGAACGCCAAGAGCCCGCAATGGAACTCTCGAGTCACCAACATCAGCAGGCGGCGCCTTCTTCGCAGCACTCAACGTCATGGCGCTGTCGTCCTGAGTCCATCCTCCGACCACCTTCCGGCGGTCTACGACATGAACGTCGTCGGCGCCTCCCTGCCGCCTGACCGCCGCACCTTCCGCGGCATTGACGAGGCCTGATTACGGGCTGCACTGCTCGGTCGTTTTGACGGTGCTACAGATCCTGCCCTGGTGGGGGCCGATGCTGCACTGGGCTTCTTTACGTGGCACACTCTCAGCGCTGCTGCCGCTGCGTCTCCCCGACAGCCGCGGCGGCCTCGCGAGGTGTCCCGGCAGCTTCCGCCGCGCATCTTGGAGGCTATAACGGCCAAAAACCGTCTCTTCCGTGAGTGGCAGCTCACTCACCAGCCTGCGACCAAGCGCCGCCTCAATCGGGCACGGCGCGAAATCTGGGCCCCTATCGACCAACACCAGAACCGTGACTGGGCTGGCCTTGTGGCCACCCTGAACACGACTGATGGGAGTGCCAGGGTGTTCTATGCCTCTGCAGAACACTCTGGCAGTCGTCTTATATGCGGACTGGGACACCAAGTCCACCGCAGGCCGACCACGCGTTGGCCTGATCTGCTGCGGGAGTAGTTTTTTCCGCAGCCCCTATGACGCTTTTGACGCAGCGTCCGCCCCCACGCGGCCGCTCACATTGGCCAATCCTAATCGTGAGGCCAAACAATAGTTCTTGAGGTCCACACAGGAACAGCAGCTTCGCTGCTTAGCCTGTCTCAATCCTGGTAGATGTAACCAGAGATTTGCAGTGCAGTGTGTTCGTCGCACCTGAAGATATCGGCTAGTTGCGCTGACGAAATATTGTGGAGTTTTCACTATGACATCCGACGTCTCTCCGAGAACCATATATACAAGACTAATTCGACCTACTGAAACTCCTGCATTCCTAACAAGTACAGGTTTCATGGCTTTGGCATCATGTTTTCTTGTTATGGGCATCTGCATAGCTGATGTGTGGTATGAAATTCCAGCTCGCTCTGAAACTGCTTGCTAATGGACCTTCGTCTACGTTGTTTCGGTGCTGACAGGTTTTGCAAGTCCGACATTCAGTCCTACACCAACCTTTCCAGCTGTCGTCCTCTTCTGCTTCACAATCCTTTTTAGTAACCGTGTGTCAAGATCAGGTAACATCCACACTTGCTCTCATTGTGACTTAGAACATCGGGTTTTTCCACATTCCCGGCATACGGTATAAATCTTCGATACGATGCCTCTTAAAACACCATAGATTTTAACAATGTTGGTTATGGAAATACCCACCATATGAGCACCAACAATTTGCCGTTGTTCGATTTCACTTAGCTCCGAACTGAAGCATTCACAACTTCACAGTGCACTGTTCAGACTACAACCGACGCTTGCAACGTATTAAAGATATTGAACAGATGCCTTTTGTAGGCAAATACAGCAGTGCAACCTGCAGGATAGCCTAGTAACGACACTTACGTACAAGCATGCAATTATTTTATCCATTTCTTGTATAACGACTTGTGGGATTTAATACGCTTAAAATGGCTGGCTTTCCTACAAAAAATTGACTGTGAAATTGAAGCCCATAAAATGAGACAAGATGTGTAACCACTTGCTACAATAATGTCATAGAAAGAAAATAACATAAAAATTTTAAAATGAAAAAAACAGTAATTAAAAAAAGCGTTCATCAATTACCCATAGCCACTTCAAAACAATAAATGCATTTATGCGAGCGCTGACTACCGTGGCCGTCGTCATCATGTACCCCTTCATGTCACTGTGTCGTCACGTTTATAAAACGGAAGTTTCTGCCACTGTTGCAAGTTGTCTTCATCAGTAAATTATGTGAGCGATCATTATTTGTTGTTACATGCATTTAAAAAAAATTTAAAAAAATTTTAATTGCGTGTATTGCAACAAGATAAACAGTTTTGGTTGAAGTAATCAGCCATCTTCAGATCTCCAAAGAATAAGTAAAATTGCTGTAATTGAAAAGATATTTTTATATTGATGGTGATCCAGAAAAGACATTTTCACCAGAATATTTTAGCTAAGACTAAGAACATAACCAGTGCCATGAGTCATTACTGTTAAGAGTATGCGAAATGGATAAGAAACCACTTCTCCATAGCAGGAAGCATTTACATCAAAAATATATAACATCCACATTTCATATAACAGCTGAAACTGAAGAACACATTCGTTAAAAATAGACCGTATAAACAGATGAGCAACACTGTGATTCTGAATCTATAAACGTAAGAAAGTAAGAACGACATGACTTAGCACATGAAGAAATAAAATAGATCGCAAAGAAATAGACAGTTATAAAAGCAAACGTACAATGCAGGGCGGAAATGCTCACAAGTATAAGTCTGTGCACTGCATCGTTATGTGAAATAATTTGTCAGTTAACATACCTATAATGTACAGACGTGCAAGCAGGTCAGAGTTGGCGGCGACCAGTTCGAAGGAACACTGCAAACTAAAAGCTTGATATACTTGCATAAGCACTCCGTCTTCAGGCCACAAGTGGCCCATCGGGACCATCCGACCGTCGTGTCATCCTCAGTACATGATGTGGATAGGAGGGCGTGTGTTCAGCTCACCGCTCTCCCGGTCGTTATGATGGTTTTCTGTGGCCGGAGCCGCTACCACTCGGTCGAGTAGCTCCTCAATTGGTATCACGAGGCTGCGTGCATCCCGAAAAATGGCAACAGCGCATGGCGGCCAAGATTGGTTCTTGCATAAGCCAGACTGAAAAGTGGCCACATAAACCGACAGATGGCATGCAGTTACAAAAACTCAGTGATGGGAAGATATTGCAACAGTCACATGTTAAACAATGGGAAATAAAGCTAATAACAGTAAATTAAAGAACATAAAACAAAGCATACGAGAATATACAAATGTAGACAGATCATCGTGAAAAAAAAATAATTTATGTGACAGAATAATATAAATTTGTATTTCTGTTTGTGCTTTGTCGTTTTGTTCTTCTTCCTCTTGCATTTATAAGTCCAGAAACACATACACATCTAAATCTACATCTATACTCCGCAAGCCACCTGACGGTGTGTTGGTCCTCTGTTCATATGGCCTAATTTTAACGAACGTATCTCGTTCATGGTATTTCAATGTGTTACATAAATGTTCATTTTATATATTTGTGATGTGAATGCTCCGCGCTGTTCAGATGGTTTGTCTTATCGATTTCATTCCTCACCAAACTAGGTATATTCTATCTATTATGTACTGTGATACAGTTTTTGTGGAACACCATAAATATTAAAAAAAAAAAGAAAAGGAAAATACATGTCACTAACAGAAATTTTTTGCTTGTTTATACTTTTGAAAGCCCAAGATGGTTGTTTTTTTAATCAAAACTTGTTACCTAACTATTTTTATGTAAATTCGAACTAGGCAGTAAAAAGCATTTGAACAATATTTTACAAAAATTTATACACGCAGAGTTTTTGTATCTTGAGACAACGAAAAATCTAAAAAATTACGAATAGCATTAAAAACTGGAAAAATACGTGTCCAACCTTTTTCTGGATGGTTTCTGCCGATCCCAATGTTCACGTTCGTGCCCCACCCACAAGGGGACGGACGTTGAGCAACCGTCAAATCTTAAATAGAAACATACAGTTTTTATTCTGGAATCAACTGAATGTGAAAAAATTACGAGTATTCACCAGTTCTGTGTAACACTTTAGTCGTTGTAAGTAGATGGCTCTGTAATCGTCAAATAGCACAATTCCAAAACGCTATTATCTCGAGAAACACCGATTGGATCAAAAACATAAGAAAGATGTATATGGTAAAAACTTCAGTGTTTTTCAGTTTTCACCGTGTAGCTGTTCTGAAACGCTCACTCATTCATTACCTGACTTGATCTAACTTTGTGCATGTCATCTCTCATTTCTTAAATACACTCCTTCACAACCTGACTGCATAATTCGTTAGAACGCAAGTTGTTACTACAGAAGAGATAACTGAAATGATTGATATTTATTGCAGAATGAGGTTCAAATGGCTCTAAGCACTATGGGATTTAACATCTGAGGTTATCAGTCCCCTAGGCTTAGAATTACTTAAACTTAACTAACCTAAGGACACCACTCACACCTATGCCCGAGGCAGGATTCGAACCTGCGACCGTAGCAGCAGCGTGGTTCTAGACTGTATCGCCTAGAACCGCTCGGCCACAAAGCCCGGCGCGGAGGAAGAAGCAGATATCCCGACAATGCTATAACCGTTGGTGCCCATCATTTTTCATAAAGAGTTCGACGTTTCTTTTCGTCGGGCTGTTCAACAGTTTTCCACCTTGGAAACAAGGGTTTCCAGAAACAAATAACATCTTACCAGCTGTCGCTTCAACAAACACAGAGACCTCGAGTTTGCTCGAGTATTGTTCTCCGGCGAGTGAACCTTCGAAAACCGCGGTACGACTAATAGACACAACATTCATTACTGGAAAGTGGAAAGTCGACAACGGTTGCGCGAAGGTTAATATCAGGTTCCGTGGAATGTGAATGGTTGGTGAGAAACTCATTCGTCCATTCTTTATCGATGGCACCTTAAATGACGATAAATTTCGAACATTCTGTGAGGACCATATTCCAGTACTACTGACGGACATTCCCTTGGACTTGTGACAACCACTGTACTTTCAGCATGATGGTTGTCTGACACACAACTCTGTCATAGCACGGAAAGTATCGGAATGCACGTACAAACGTCGGTGGATCGGAAGAGGCAGTCCAGAGTCATGGCCAGTAAGACCACCAGGTCTTCCTTTCTTGACTATTGTTTCCGGGTTTGCTTGAAGAATGAAGTTTATAATGAAGTGATAATAAGGCGAGGTAACAAGATTAAGCGTATCAGCAATGTATGTCAGCAGGTTACAACGGAAACACTTCTCTGCTGTGTCGATCATTCCATTTGCTGAAAAAAAAGTGCTTCGAAGTGGGCGGCTAGATTTTTGACCACGTACTTTTAAATAATCCTTATAAACAAACGCTCAGTTTGTGAGAGGGCACACCCCTACCATACTTTTTCAACAATTACTGAATATGTCTAGATTTCTTTTTCTGATCCAGTGCATTTTTCTCTTTATAATGCCGTTTGGCGACTCAATTGTGTCATTTGTCGATTGCAGCACGACCTACCGAGTAAATGACGAAAGTATTACATACAAAAGTTATGTATTTTTCCCACAGAATCCCAGTCTACAATAGGAATGGAATGTTTCTACTTAAAATTTCTAAGTTCCCCCTGCTCCTCCTCCGGAGAATGGGACACGATCAACATTGGTATCACCGGACAGCATTTTTGGAAATATTGAACATGTATTTTTCCGTTTTTTTAATCCGATGCGTACTTTTTGCAATTTTTCGTTGAGAAAAAATTCATCCAGTATCAAGAAAAATGTTTGAGATCGCTTACGTTAACAGCAGTGATACGTAGTCGTCCATGAGAGTAACGAAACGAAATATACTTTCTTAAAAATTATGAAAAACTAATTACGTCTACAACCCCCACAAGCCCAATCGTCTCGTAGTAACAAGCCCAGAATAACAACACGATTTAATTGTTATACTCACGTTCTTAAAATTCACAGATCTTCCTGACAAATTTTGCATAAACGTTATTTCTGCAACATGTAAGCGCAATTCTACAACGTGTAGGCGGTACAAGAAGGTGAGTTAAATGCACAATTCCTATTTTACCGACAAAATGAGATGAGCTTCAAAATGTCAATACTGACTAAACTGGTGCTGAAAAGGATCTAGAGGACATAGAGAATATCGTTCGGTCAGGATGCGCTGCATCTTAGGTGGCAATTTGAGGTTGTTTCCCTGCTTGATAGACCAGAAGTGTCCCAAATCAAATTATTCGTTTCGACGTCCCTTGCGCTATTGCTGTACGTTGTAAACAGTTACCGTTAACAACGTCTAGCCCACACTGTATAGGATCTAAAATTAATAAGTAAACCGCTTGCAACAGAGGCTGAAACTTTGGAGTACGTAAGAACATAACAGAATTGTCACACTGAAACTTTTAATCTTAAACTTGATAATTTCAAGCTGTTTGTACCAAAATTTCTCGCTATCAATGTGTTAGCAAGTACTTTTAAATTCCAGCTAAAGTGTCACCCTACTTTTGACTATGAACATTAGGTGTGTAAATAACTTTTAACGTGTGTAATGTAATTAACCTAAACCAAATCAGGCTATTTGTAAATGAAATTAAATGCAAATAATGGTTATCAGTCACACGACTAGCGGTATCCACGTCAATCACACATTATGACTAAGCACTGCATATTATATTGTGCCCTGTTAGAAAAAAAAACTGTTTACTAAATTATATGAAATTTTACAATTGAGTACAGTTCGAAATTTCATACGAAAAGCTTCGTTTAGGCCCAACAATTGTTTCTTACCAAGACAACGTATAACTCATCTCTGCTCTGTCTTGTTCAGTTGTCTGCATCTACATATATACTCCGCTAGGCACCAAGTGGTATGTGGCGGAGGGCACTATTCGTGCCAAAGTCATATCAAATGGTTCAAATGGCTCTGAGCACTATGGGACTCAACATCGTAGGTCATAAGTCCCCTAGAACTTAGAACTACTTAAACCTAACTAACCTAAGGACATCACACACACCCATGCCCGAGGCAGGATTCGAACCTGCGACCGTAGCAGTCCTGCGGTTCCGGACTGCAGCGCCAGAACCGCTAGACCACCGCGGCCGGCAAAGTCATATCCCCGCCCCCTCTTTCGCGAGAGGGAAAAACGACTGTGTGAACGCCTCAGTACGACCTCTAATTTCCCATAGATTTGAATGGTTATCGATGCGCGACTTGAAAGTTGGTGGCAATAATATATGCTGTACATTCCCGGCGAAGATCGGATTAGGGAATTTAGTGAGCAGACCCTTCCGTTTAGCGCTTCGTTTATCTGCAAGTGCGTCCCACTTCAAAACAGCATCATCGGCAAACAGTCTAATGCCGCTGTCAATACTGTCAACCAGATCGTTTATGTAAATCGTAAAAGGCATTGGACCTATTACGATGCCCTGGGGCACACCTGATGTTACGATTGTTCCTGTTGAAGTCTCCCCATTCACGACGACATACAGCTCTCTGTTAGAAAACTTTCTGTCCAACCGGATATGTCATCGGATAGACCGTAAGGCGGACTTTTTGGGGCAAGCGGCAGTGCGGAACTGAGTCGAACGCCTTTCGAAAGTCAACCTGGGAGCCGGTATTTAGGGACTGTTGTATATCATGCACAAAGAGGACCAGCTGTGTCTCGCATGACTGCTGCTTCCTAAAACTGTGCTCTTTTCTGCAGATGAGTTTCTCAGAGTCTAGAACTCAAAATATGTTCCATGATTCTACAACAAATCGATGTCAGTGAAATTGCCGGTAATAATGTGCACCCGGTATTCTACCATTTTTATAGATTTCTATGACCTGGGTGTTCACCCAGTCCCGTGAGCTTTGCACTGTTCCTATGATTTCTGACAGATGATGGATTAGAATAGTGGTACCTTTGTAGCATAGTCAACATAAAATCTTACAGGTATACCGTCTAGGCCAGATGCCTTTCTGGCGCCTAAGGATCTTAACTGTTTTACAATCCCAGATGCACCAAACACTATGTCAGCCATCCTTGCGTTTGTTCCATAATTGAAAGGGGGAATGGTGCTGCAGTCCTCTGCCGGAAACGAGTTTCTGAAAGCTAGGTTTAGAATTTCGGCCTTCTATTTAGCATGGTCCGTTACATTACCTGTACTGTTAGCAAGAGAAAGTATTGAATTATTTGTAGCGCTCATAGAATTTACAGATTTTTACAGTTGGTACACCCACATCAGTGTCATCAACTGATAATTTTTAAGGCCAGTGGTTTGTTTCTCGTGGGGAGGAACCTAATATAAAAACCCCCAATGTGCACTCCGCAAGTACTGTGCTACGCATGTAGCTGCTTCCTGTGTGTACTCCACCGCTGATCTGCCGAGAGGCGTCCTACAACCTTCCTCCCCACAGCGTAGATCGCGGAATCTACAACCATTTTCGTCACAGAGTCGACGTAGCTTCTGGTATAGATTCTCCACTCGACTCCAAACCAGAGGACGCTGGTCCACCCTGGGTACGATGCTACAAATCGTCAGCTTGGCTTCCACTCCTCGAGAGATGGAGGCCGCCTTCCGCAATTTAACCAACCGTCGAAAGGACCCAAGGATTTTCTCGGAGCCCCAACGACTGGCATCGTTGGTGCCGACATGTGCAACAAGCTGCAGCTGGCTACACCCCACACGCTCGATAGCCGCCGGAATAGCCACTTCCACAACCCGGACAAGACCCGCCAGCAAGCACACAGAGTGAACGTTGGACTTCTTTCCCGCCATAGCCGCTATGTTCCCAAGGGGCTCCATGACCCACCTAACATTGGAGCTCCCGATAACTAACAAACCTCTATCCCCACGTGCCTGTCCGGAGCATGCTGAAGGAGTGGCCACTATCCTGGCAGAAGGTGCATTCTGATCCGGTTCAGCCACCCCCTCCTCCCCCCCCCCCGACCCCTTAAAGCCACAGCATCTGAGAGCACACTGAATCTATTAGCAAAGTGCATGGGATGTGGCAGGAGCCTGCGTCCTCCATGCAGGCTTCGCCTTGAGGCTCGAGATCTCGACACAGTGCGCCACCCACGCTGAGCTGAGAGTGGCCTGCCGGTTCAGTCGCACCTGAGGTCAGCTCAGAGTGCTGTGACATCCCCTCCCCCCTCTCTCCCTCCCCACGTCCTAGTACAGTGGAGGCTGCCCCAGGCACCCCATCCCCATCGCACTCACTTCAAGATGGCACTCTGGAGCCTGTTGACTGTGGCCAACAAAGCTTCCAGCTGCATTTGGACTGTTTCCAACTCCTCCTGCATCCGCACACAACAGACACAGTCCCTATCCAACTAGCTAATATGCTATCTACTATGAGAAACTTAAAGAAACCTACTGGTTGGTTGGTTGGTTGGTTGGGGGATTAAAGGGACCAGACTACTATGGTCATCGGTCCCAGAAACCTACTGCTACACAAGGTTAACAGCTCCACACTAGTTGTCAGAAAGGACACTCAACAATGAAAAACAATAAAAGTGTATGGTAGAAGCTATATCTGGTGCTTAATTTCCTGCTAGGGGCTATCTAGTGAACACTAGAGGAAAAAAAACAAAAAACCAGTGACCTACAGTAAACTGCTATGGTCTGTGTAGTGAATATTTTTAACTAATTAAGCAGTAATCTACGGTAAGTTACACCTACTGATTATCCCTCGTATTTATAATGCAAGCAAACGTTTACGAACACGCGAAAAATGACCTAATTAAACTTATAAAAATTGCTAACTTCAATGTATCGAGTCTAAATGACACTAATAAACGTAAATACTGAGTATTCTACACTGACGTAATTGATAATCCCACGTATTTAACGTCAGTCTAGAATGTAAACAAACGTATATGTACACGCGAAACAGTCCTAAACAGAAACTTCGCTTTCCCTATTCAGACGCAAAAAAAACTGAAACCTTCCATTTATCAAGTCTGTCTGACACTAATGCACGAAAATACTGTAACATATAGAGCAATAATACGTAATTACTATCTAGATTACTTGTCTCGTAACACAGCAAGCGAAAAGCGCTCGTAGTCGGCGTCAGGGCTGCCAACTCTGTATTGTAAGAACACGATGAAGTGAACTACGTGTACTTAAAATAAATCGCTGGGCAGTAAACTGCCTTATCATATGCTTTAGGCAGCTTTACGAAAAGAGAATTTTGTTATCTTCCCAAAAAACAGCTGGCTGTCCACGTAATAGTGCAAGACGTGACAGTGAAGTAATGTTACAACTGCTCTGAAACTGTGAGGAAGAGTCTTAGCGAAATATTTGTAAACGGATAAAAGGATACTTTGAAGTTATATTAAGGGATTATATTAAATTCCTGGTAATGAAACAGCAGTGAATCCTATTAACATGAATTATGATTATTTGTTAGCATTGTCGTACGCCATAAAAATTAACTCAAACAAGAAACATTTAAATTGCGTAGAATTTACTCTTTGCTTTCCTAGTTACATACTTGTAACTAAAGACGGAGGATGAAGAATAATAATTAAAATTTTTAAGATATGACTGATAACTAGCCTTGGATCCGAAAACAAAGACATACCCAACGACACTGTAAACTTCACTTTACTGTGCTAGCACCTGTTGCATTCTACAGGGTTAAAACAAAGGCGCTGTGTATCACGAAAAATGGCAGTTTGTTTAAAATGTTTGCCAGTATGAGCCTCTTTGGATGCCTGAACACATGAGCAATACGCCTACTTTGGCTACCAGAGATTGTATTGTTTGTGGAGCACGAGCGAGTGACTGTGTTGGCGGCAGAGTGAGGAGTGTTGATAGCGGGCGTGGCATACAGGAAACGAATCTTTTTTTTTTCTTTTTTTACAAAGTGTCTGATAAGCTACTCCCTATTTTTAAACGGTTATAATTTCTTTATTTATGAACCAATTTCCTTGGAACTTCTTTAGTTAGAAATAGGACTTCTTGGGATTTAACATCATCTTAGACCTCCTCATAAGCTCCAGCATTCTCTCCGTATTTTCTTAAGCGAACTGGTGCGTACGATACTGCTGCCTGCAACATGTTAGGTGGAACATTGGCTAACACATCAGATGTTACTGCTTGCAATTCATCCAAGTTCCTCAGTTTTCTCTTGTAAACCTCATCCTTAGTCCACCCACAGATAAAGAAATAGCAAGGCGTTAGATCAGGGCTGCTGGCAGGCCATGCACGTGCACCACTTCTGCCAGTCCAACGACCTGGGAAATGACGATGCAGCCATTCGCGGACATCAGATGCAAAATAGGCAAGAGCTGCGTCCTGCACAAAGTGCAGCTGCGGGTTCTTCCATTGTGAAATTACTGGCCGTAAATGATGTCCAGATACCTTTCACCATCCATTGTGCTCCGCAGAAAGGAATGACCAGCAACTTCGGATGACGTGATACCACACTATACTGTCACCATCGGATGCCCCTGTGCATTTTCATCACATACGTGTGAGTTTCCGGTTGCCCAATAATGGCAGTTAGGCTTGTTTACAAATCGTCCAATGTCGAAATTGCCTCGTCAATCAATAGAAAGTTCTCAAAAAATTCAGGTCAATCATCAATCCAACCCAAGAAAATTCCTCCAAACTTCATTCTTCTGTCACAGTCGTCAGGAAACAATTGTTGCACATAACGTAGCTTCCAAGACGTGAAAGAGTGATCTTTGTTAAGAATCGTTGCAAGTGCGTCACGTGAAACCACTTTCACGCGATCATGGACGGAGCGATTTCATAGGTCTCCTTGTAAAAATTTCACAAACTCTGTCAACATACTCCAGTGTCCCCAACGTTGATGTTCTTACTGATCTTCCTGATTCGGCGACGCTCCCTGTTGCTAGTTATTTGGAGTGGAAATTTTTGAACTCTTTTTGCATGCAGTGTTGCATGGATCCCTCGTTCAGCCCTCCACTACTTCTGTTCTCGCACCACAGATCCCCAGACCTCATGACAAGCTGCTACTTTGCTCCACTCTTCCACAGTCAACACACAGGAAATTTTCCAAGTGAAAGAAAATGAAAAAATATTGTTAAACACAACCGCAAGGAGACTTGTTTCTAACATAAATAGTTAAAAAAATGGATTCATAAAGAAAGAAATTGTAACTGTTTAAAAAAAGGGAGTTACTTATCAATCACCCTGTACGTTTTTCCAAAAATATTGTATCTTTATGAAACCATCTCAATAATCAATGCTTCAATGTTTTTCATTCAGTCGTACCAGGGTGCATTCCAAATAAAATTCATTCCCTACACGGCACGTCCGCCGTCGAAGCTCCTCAGCTACACAACCAACAGAGCCACTCGGTCGTGCTCCAGTAACAATACAGCATCTGACAGTCAAAGTAGACGTACCACTCATGTGTTCAGGCATCCAACGAGGCTCATACTGGCAAACATTTTAAACAAACTGCCATTTTTCATGATATACAGAGTGTTTATTTTAACTCATAAACGACACAGGGGACATGTGTTTGTGCTACAAGAGGCCCCTTCCTAACCACCCCTCCTGCGTAGGTTGTCAACTTTGTATTTCTCGAATGGGAATGCCCCATTTTTATTGCATATTCGGATTCTACCCGAAAATAAACACACGGTTAACTGAAAACCATTGTTTCTGGTTCGTTGTATATGTGCGCTGTAATCGGCAAATATCAATTATGCCAATTTTTGCAATTAAGAATCCACGCAATTGATCCTACATTTCATTTACGATGTAAATGTAAACCTTTGTGTTCTAAAGGTTGATATTTATGTTCAAACGTTGCTTGAGTATGCCAACTGAGATGGCAAAGTACAAATAATCTGGCTAGACATTCACGTTTCTGGCAAATAAACTGCTTGTATGGTAACATAGTT
The DNA here is from genome assembly GCF_021461395.2 of Schistocerca americana. Taxonomy (NCBI): domain Eukaryota; kingdom Metazoa; phylum Arthropoda; class Insecta; order Orthoptera; family Acrididae; genus Schistocerca; species Schistocerca americana. Next base: position 154,399,622 of record NC_060119.1, on the reverse strand, counting down.
CCCTTTAACGTTTTTGAGATATGCAGTGGTCTCAGATTAAAGCAAATATCCTGTATACACTTTTCAACATAATCGGAAACGTTAACTACGTATCACGTGAACTCATCATTTGCCATTCAGGTTAACGAAAAGGTTTGCTATATTGCATTAGATCAAATATTTATTCATTCTTTATAAGAAGCGGTTTGAGTGTATAACATGGAAAGTAAAAGATCAGTGGGCTGAAGGTCCGAGATATTCTAGTCGTTGAAATATGCTCACTATTTTCATATACTCGAATTTGGCATATTTCGTGACGGTACTCACTTTTCGGTGGACGTTTATAAGATGATATTTGACTTTTTTGAGTTGGCTTCAGCCGTCTAGTGAAAGTATGATTCCATAATGCTGTTTCGTCGGTTGCGGAGATATCCTGGTTCAATGCGTTTGCCTCATTTTTGGTGCTTCAAATACCATTTTCCCGAATGTGCTTCCTTCTTGCTGTTTATATAAAAAAGTAATAGAATAACTCATTTTTGCTGGTCACTTGCAAATTATTATAACGGGCACCTGTACATTGTTCCACCGTCACACACCGAGTGTTCACTGCCTACTGACTACGGTCAAAGACGACTCCAGCGTCAAAGACATTTCACACAACACACAAGCTTCCACTTGTAACCAGTCTCTTTGATATTATTCGTCACAACTACTAATATTAATTTAATATGCTGTCACTCTCGAACATATAAGCAAATTAGCCTAAAATAAGGCAAATTACAATTCACAAAAAGTATTCTGACAAAAATAATAAGGAAACATTTACAACCTCCCTCATTAGATTTGGTATCGACAAATCCGGTAGAAAATAACACATCTCCCAGATTCGTCACACCATGTAATGCGTCTGCAGTCATCAACAACATGACCACATGGCTTCCAAACAATAAGCCCTCTTGAGACGGTTTTTCAGTGCGGTCGATGGTCTCAGTAATTCATACTGAATATGGCAGTGCCAGTGAAGTTCCCACGTGGCCAGCAGAGAGAAGGAAGGACACAGAGAGACAGCGGATGGAACGAAGTACGTGGAGACGGTGGCGATGCTCTCATACAGCCTTACTCTGATGGATTGTGTCGTGCTACACGAAAAAAAAAAAAAAAAAAACTCTTTTAGCACAGTGGTCGGTTCTTGGATTTACTTCTGTGGGAGACTGAGTGTGTACTTCAGCATACACATACCATTAGATTACTTTGTTATATGGGATTTCTAGGAGAATTTCGATGGTGAAGTCTTCTCGGGTAATCAGGCGAGTAAAGACGTTGTTCTGCGGAAACGTTTCGACAAGTTTCCTGTTCGTCATCTTCAGTTGAATGGTCAGGGTCATAATCAGTTCGTATCTGTATAGACTAAATGTAGTCGCATTTACGAATATGGACAACCATCAGCTGTAGAATGGAATGATGACAGAGAAAATGTTGTGGTGAACCGGGACTCGAACCCGAATTTTCCAGTTATCGTGAGAGGCCGCATTTAGTTTATAGACGCTTGACCATATATTCCTCTGCGTTGTCTGCAAGGGATTGGCCAATTGCACGTCTCCGGACATCTGCGACACACCATCTGGCGCCGTGTGGTTGGCCCAGTCGCTGCAGACGAAGCACAGGAATACGCGGTCCAGCGTCTATAAAGATGCAGACTGGATGTGAAACCGACACTTCGCCTGCATATGGCTTGTAGGAAACTTCTCGAAACGTTACCACATTATGACGCCTTCACTCGGCTGACTGCCCGAGAAGACGTCATCACTTTATTATATCTTGAATAAGATGGAATACTTAACTTTTTAAAAAATCTTTGCCCACAGGACCTTCTCTGTATATTTGCCACTGTCTCTGTACACTTACGTATCATTTGGTGAAGCACACTTGAATAGTCTCTTCTCCCACAGTACAGTTCACTATAAAACTTCGCTACTAGTCCTGTCTACTACAGCTCATGCGCTCTTGGCTCTGCAGTGAGACGATGCTGTCGTCTACGGCGATGACTGCAGGCTGAGCGGCAGTCTGCTCTGATGTAAGTAAGTCTTCAGAAGTGGCGGCGTATGGACACTCCTGCGTGTCTGTGCTGACGGCTGTCACCGTGCTTACTTGTAGATCCGTCGTGAGTTGCCTGTGGTGTCACCGCAAGGCACCACACTTGCTGGGTTGTAGGCTTCAAATCGGCCGCGGTCCGTCAGTACACATCGGACCAGCGAGTCACCACCGTCGATGCTGGCACACCGAGCGCTGCCACTCAGCTGATCTTACGAGACAAGCTATCGTACTGGCCAGTTCTAGAGCCGACTTTAATAGGAATGGTTCACTTGATATAGCTTCAGGGATCTCATTTGCAGAGACGCTAGTTAGCATAGCCTTCAGCTAAGTCAGTAGCTACGACCTAGCCAGGCGCCACATACAGTTTATGCATTGATAATAGATCTATGTGTGTGAAGCAATCAGAATTGTAAAGAAGTATTCGCAGTTCAGTCTATAACTGCACTTGTAAATATTGTACAAAGTCAAGATCGACGTTCACCGCTGATGCTGAATTAAAGCTAAGTATTTAATTGTATTCCTGTCTACTAACTTTCTAATCATCCCGTCAAGGATAGTTCATTGAGCCTCACTTCAGCCTACGTGATCAAAGTGTGCAATTAATGGCCACACCTCGTGATCAAACTAAGAGTGAAATTGCTTGACTCAGCCGGGTCACACTTTTTCCATGTGGCTCATACTTCCGTCTGAGCCGGCCAGTGTGGCCGAGCGGTTCTAGGTGCTTCAGTCGGGAACAGCGTGACCGCTATGGTCGCAGGTTCGAAACCTGCCACGGGCATGGATGTGTGTTGTGTCCTTAGGTTAGTTAGGTTTAAGTAGTTCTAAGTTCTAGGGGACTGATGACCTCAGATTTTAAGTCCCATAGTGCTCAGAGCCTTTGAACCATTTTCTTGTTCCGACTCAAACACAACATTGCCATCTTTGTCAAAGTACTTCGTTATTCGGGCCATACCACAGACTGTGTATTGAAGTTTGCAGGTAAACTGCTGTGGATTGTATGCGCAGCGGCGGGACCTGTGCATCGAGCAAACCTATTAACTATAACACGGTACATGGGGAAATTCGAGCCTGGAATATACCCAACCTGAGAAGAAACCTAAATCTTCCAGAAGTGGAGGAAGGAACGAAATGGAACTTCGCAGGTTGAGATGGTGTGCCAAGTTATTTCAGTGATTACGAAACCGAATCCACTGTACAAAGAACATGGCTGTATGAGTCCACTTACCAGTATGACGTTGCACCACTTCTGGCGCGGATGCATGTTCCGATTCGGTTGGGAAGGGTGTCATAAAGCTGTTGTATACTACCCTGGGGCAATCTGGCCCACAACTGTAGTAACAGGTCCTTCATGTCCTGGATACCAGCACTGGAACAGTGTTCAACATCCGACCTGGTCCTACACATGTTCTACCGAGGAGATAACAGCGGGTTTTGCTGGCCATGAGAGTACTGCATCATTACTCAGACAGTTCACAGAGACACGTGCCGTGTGCAGACGAACATCATCCAGTTGAAAAATGGCATGGAAATACTACGATATGAGAAGTAAGACACGTGGAATCAGGATGCTTGTGACGTACCGTTGTGGCATCAGAGCTCCCTCAGTCACTACCAGCCACGATCTGAAGTCGTACCCGGTGGCTCCCCACATCATGCCGCCAGGGGAAACGTCACTCTCCTTTTACTTTGGAAGAATGCTCACACGAGATATGGCAGAACCTTAATTCATTGCTGAACACAACGCGATGCCGTTCATCAGCAGCCAATATTTTCTGGTCACGGCGTCAATCAGAACTCAGTGCCCTGTTTTATGGCGCTAATAGCAGCCAACGCATGTGATGGGTAGTAGGGCTACTGCTTGTCTCCAACCAGTGGTTCTGGAGAGTACCTCATCATTACTCAGACAGTTCCCAGAGAGACGTGCAGTGTGCAGACGAAAGTTATCCGGTTGAAAAATGGCATCGATGTACTACGAGAATCAGAACCCTGTGCCCTGTTTTATGTCGCTAATAGCAGCCAATGCATGTGATGGGCTACTGCTTGTCTCCAAACAGTGGTTCTGGATGACACACAGTGTTGCAGGGAATCCACTACTTGTTCTTGGATGCCAGGAGCAGACATGAAGAGATTACGATGTGCTAGACGTACAGTACAATGATCCTGCCTTGTGGAGATCAAACGTCGGCGACCAGAACCTGCCCTTACATTCCCAAGCAATCCTAACATTGGGCCACTGTCACATACACACAGGTTCAAATGGTTCAAATGGCTCTGAGCACTATGGTACTTAGCTGCTGAGGTCAGCAGTTCCCTAGAACTTAGAACTACTTAAACCTAACCAACCTAAGGACAAGACACACACCCATGCCCGAGAGAGGACTCGAACCTTCGTTTGGGGGGGGGGGGGGGGGGGGGGGGAAATCACGCGAACCGTGGGAAGGCGCCATCAGACCGGTCGGCTACCCCTGCGGCTTCTGTGTGATAAAACTCATATGGTTATTTGTTCATTCTCAGAAACAGAGCCATAGAAACTCATTCTGGAAATCTAATTGATTATATATTTGTTATTGCAATACTACGATTTAAGGCCACCCTTAGTTCATGGTGATAACTGGACTGTAGAGTGTCCCTATGTTTCTGCGAGGAAAATACTTTTCTTAAGGTTTCTGCGAGGAAAATTTTTTTCTTAAGGTTTCTGCGAGCCGATGTATACACTAGTAGTTCTTTACCACCTGTCGACTAAACCGAAGTATTCGTCAAGTTATTTTGGCCATTAATTTTATCTTTAGGTTTGCTAGTATTTAGGAAACAATGACTCCTACATTGCACGACAGACTCCCTCTTCACTCCTAAATATAAGTTTAGTGTTCTAACTTTTACGACCTGCACTTCTGATATCACAGAGTGACCTTGAGACAAAATAATGACATAGTGATCGAATGTGAGACTAGTGGAATACATAAGTAGTGCCTCTTTTCCTTCTGCTTCATAATCATGCCAGAAAATATGTACAGTTTCAGTTTGTCTTCTACGCTGAAACTCACGCAGTAGGTCTGCGACTTTCAAAGTTCCACAGTGGATACCATGATGTACAGGGTGAACCAAAACTCAACCGACAAAATTACAGAGGGGGTGGTGTGTACCAAAATAAGAAAAAATGTCTAGTGAAGATCGGCTGTGAAAGGCATGTTGTGAGGGATTCACTTGTACGTGGAGCCCGATTTTGTAATATAATTCATGAAAAATGACCTGGAACGATTGTCGTATATATAAGAGATTGTATTTTTGTACACCACTGAACCAAAGATGTTGCCTGATTGTGAGTATGAGTGCGCGGAGTGCAGCAGCAGTTGCCGCTGCACTCTGTCATAGGTAGGACGTGAGACTTATAGCTAGTGGCTAGATGTGAGAATTTAGCTGTCGGTCTATAGACGAATGATGTTGTTTATACAAGTGCTGTTTATAAAAGTGTAAAGTGTGTTATTAATTTGTGATGCTGTAAGATTATCAGGACTTGAAGTGATACTAATCGTTAACAAATACTGAGCATTGCCGATAGTAGTTATAGAAGAGTAATGAATTCATATTGTAACTCAAAGGGAAAGCAATTGGAACAAATTCGTAAGGTAATGAATTTATGTATATTTATTTTTAAATATGCAGCCGCGAAACGTGGCTTCCGCTAATTTTTACAGTGCTGATCCTTGAATGTAGGAATCAAGTACCTTCCGTCAGATTTAATGTATAGGTTGATTGTGTATACCTGATTTGTAATATATTGTGTGTCTTGTAATCCTGATACAAAGAATTTCTTGATGCTATAATGGTCCATAATGGATCAACGAAGATAGATACAAAGAAGTTAAATGTTGGAATCTGTTTTGTCAAACGATGTCAGACTCTTTCTCATGTATCAAGGCAAGTGGTTTTTAATTATGACAGTAAGTTGAGAAGTTCACCGATTGTGAAGTTAATGTTAAATGTTTCACATCAGATTTTGTGAAGGTGAAACATTATTTTAAATACAGTTCTCAAAGTGAAGCATTCGGTCTTAGCATATAACGTTATCAGTGCCTCATCCTCTTCCTTGTCGGGTTTATTTAAATCGAATGAATATTTTTAAAAGAAATGATTTTTCTATCAGATTCTGGTACATATTAATGTGCTAGAATCAGAAAAGTATTCAATGCGGGCAGCATTGCACGGTGCTGAACCAATATTCAGTATTTTCACTGAACATTTGCAAGGTTATTCATTTATCAACCAGTCTACTGATATTATTTGTATGAAGCTATTTTACGGCCGGCATTGCATTTAGCTGTGACAAAATTGAATATTTTCAATGCCTACTGTGGAGAGAACAGAATACCAAGAAAACATCCGCAGCGACTCTAGAGCTAAGGAAAATTTATTTCATTGTTTATATGCATAGGGTATTGCACAGGGCCATAGAAATCGGTTCTCACGAGACTGGGTAAATTTCAGAGGGACTGAGTTCATTATGAAAACTGCGTATTGGTTTTGCAGATTAAGTCATTTGCTCAACAACACGTCACACAGTAAATTTGCGTGAGACAAGCATCACGCATTGCATATCCGTTGGCAAACAAAAACACAAATCTTTTAAAAAGAACATTAAAATCTTTTCACAGCATTGAACACTTTTTCCTTTTCGATACTCTGAAACACACCTTTTCCACTACAAACGCTTTGATTTCGATATTTTGGGAGAAAGTAGTGTGAACCAGAACCAGAAAAAAGACCAGCGTACATGGACTCTAAAATGATTACCCTGTGGGGTATGAGCTCTCGTTCAGTAAAAGAGATGTGTTTCACAATAGCGGAGATGAACGAAGGACCCATATCCCTTCAGGTAGGCAGTTTATAGCCCACGCGTACTGTCAGATAGTTTTCTCTGCTCTTGGTCCATACTGCCACCTCTGAATGTTTGTCGGTGGAGCTCTGGTTCATTCTGTATGCTGGAGCTGTGAAATGGAACTGTCTTGTTCTGCAGCAACAGATATTAATTTATTACACGTCTGGTCTCCTCCAATTTTTTATGTATATTCCGATAACTTTTTTACAGTGATATCTAGGATTACAATGATGATTCGTGGTGTGTAAAAATGATTTTTAATGTGCCTCCTTTGACACAGATTACAAACAAACGGTTAATATTATCGACTTTGTCCTTTTTAGGAATTAATTTTCTGTGTTCATACGAGGGAGTTGATCATTTCTTATCTCTAGTGCCAGGGACTTACAATATCTACTTTATGTAGCCGTGAATTATGTAATACGGATTTCGATTCAAGGAGTGCTTTCACAAAATCAGTCTGTCGCAGCTACAGCACAAGTGTTATTTCCGAATCGTGCGAGTGCGGATGATATCAGGTCGCCTTTCCACATTCAGCCGCGTCACTCGCAGGAAGCATTGCATCCATAGTCGGGGAACTTGTAGGCTATGTTTTCAAAATCCGATCTCAGTTTCGTGTCCTTAAGTGTGCCATTTTTCGAAACATCCCCTGACAAGAGTTTCTGACCTACAAATGAAAGCCAGGCGGTTTTTCGTAATTCAATTAAAATTTATCACGCTTGTGTCAGCTTATTGATGCATTTATTTTACGTAGAATGATTTAGCCCTTTAGGTCCTTTCTCACATATAACCATTCTGGCAAAATTAACATCGCAATGTACCTAGCAAACGAACTGCACCTAACACGAGAAACAGTGAATAAAGATATCACTTGAGGCTGAAGCCCTACTGCAAATTTTCCGCAAAAATAAATTTGTTTTGTGAGAGAGTCCGCCTAGACCAAAACACAACTTTTTTCCTTCTCTGTTAGACATGGGCCGATCATAAATCCCGCACATGTTCGGAGCTGCTGAGTATGTGCATCTTCCTGGTCACAGTGTGCTCACTTACCAGACGTGTAAACAGGGAAACGGAACCGTCACAGCTCATTTAGTGTTTGTCCCTCAGCGCAGATGTCGCCGCTTCGCTTTACCCTCTAGCTGGGTTACGCTGTACCCGGGACACTCTCGTGCTCTGTTCACAGTGTGCAGTGTAATGAGGGGAAGGTATCGTGTTATCTCGTCACTCTAGCAACAAACATCACGGTTCTAAAACAAAATATAAAAACAAATGGTGCATATATATTCCAGATTGGTTTCAGGCCCACGTTAAGGACCTAAATGGCATTGATATCAAACATGTCTCTGAATAATTAAAATATAATTTTAAGCATACCTTGGGACCCGCCGCGTTAGCCGAGAGCGCTAATGCGCAGCCTCCTGGACTCGGGTCGCGCCGGCCCCAGATCGAATCCGCTCGACGGATTAACGACGGCGGCCGGTGTGCCGGCCAGCGTGGACGTGGTTTTTAGGTGGTTTCCCACATCCCCCTAGGTGAATACCGGGCTGGTTCCCACATCCCCCTAGGTGAATACCGGGCTGGTTCCCACATCCCACCTCAGCTACACAGCTCGCCGACATTTGAACACTTTCGCACTCTTCCATGGATTACACTAGTCACAGACAGTTGGGGTACACTAATTCTGTCCCGGGGGATACGGGGTGGCGGCAGGAAGCTCATCCGGCCACCCCTTATAAACTAACATTGCCAAATCGGATTAAGCATTTCCGACCTTGCCTCACTTCGGGATAAGGCACACGTGAAAGATAGAATTTTAAGCATACCTTGGATAAGCGGTTTAATACCAAATTTTTTGGATAATGATGTCGCTTATGTAACATGGAGCAGGATGAGGCACAGTTAGTATACAACAATTTTAAATTACAAAAATAGAGAAATGCAAACATGTTTGTCACTGGTGATAAGTACTGATAAAGTAAATGTCGGCCACAAAAGCACTGCACATTGATAAACGCAAGCAATTGTGAAGATTTTCGTCACTAATACTCGTTCGAAACCTTAATTTATTCACTTTCGTTATAGAGATAAACGTTTCACACACATGAGTAGATCCGAACAAGGACATAAATCTCGCAGCTTTGTTATGCAGGCGTGGGAATTCTTGCTCTGGAAAGTTTTCACGGAATTTTTTTGACTTCGTACTGCAAAGAACTTCTCCTTCAGAACTGCATTCCAATGCAGTTCGAATCAGTTCCATCTGTAGATGATTAGGAACATCTTCAACAGATGGTAACCCACGTATTCGCGAAACCTAGCATTTTCGCGGACCAAACCAAGGATAGGGGGATGTGCAGTGTTTTCAGTCAATAGTTGGCTCTCCCATAGATGAAGCTGCTTTCAAAATGATTTATTTTTCCCAGAATATTAGATTGGTTGGTTGTTTTGGGGAAGGAGACCAGACAGCGAGGTCATCGGTCTCATCGGATTAGGGAAGGATGAGGAAGGAAGTCGGCCGTGCCCTTTCAGAGGAACCATCCCGGCATTTGCCTGGAGTGATTTAGGGAAATCACGGAAAACCTAAATCAGGATGGCCAGACGCGGGATTGAACCGTCGTCCTCCCGAATGCGAGTCCAGTGTCTAACCACTGCGCCACCTCGCTCGGTATTAGAAATTATATTATTTTCACTATGCAAACTGACGTTCAGGCTGTTCATGTGAGACGTAATGTGCAAGAGAAATGCAAGGTCTGATATCGCACAAAGGTCTTCTAATTTTGGTTCACTCTTTCCCTTATAAAGTAAGAAACGTACTATCATCAAACGTAAGTCAAAAATTTTTTTCAGCATATTTCATCGAATGAGACAAATATCCGGACACCCTCCCCCCCCCCCCCCCCCCCCACCCAAAAACATACGTTTTTCATATTAGGTGCACTGTGCTGCCACCTAGTGCCAGGAACTCCGTATCAGTGACCTCAGTAGTCATTAGACATCGTGAGAGAGCAGAATAGGGCGCTCCGCGGAACTCACCGACTTCGAACGTAGTCAGGTGATTGGGTGTCACTTGTGTCATACGTCTGTAAGCAAGATTTCCACACTCCGAAGCATCCCTAGGTCCACTCTTTCCGTTGTGACAGGGAAGTGGAAACGTGAAGGCCGAAACGTACAGGCCGACCTCGTCTGTTGACTGACAGAGACCGCTGACAGTTGAAGAGGATCGTAGTGTGTAATAGGCAGATATCTATCCACAACATCACACAGGAATTGCAAACTGCATCAGGATCCACTGCAGGTACTATGGCAGTTAGGCAGGGGGTGATAAGACTTGGATTTCTTGGTCGAGCGGTTGCTCGTATGCCACACACCACGCCGGTAAATGCCAAACGTCGCCTCTCTTGGTGTAAGGAGCGTAAACATTGGACGATTGAACAATGGAAAAAAGTTGTGTAGAGTGATGAGTCACGGTACACAATGTGGCGATCCGATGGCAAGGTGTTGGTATGTCGAATGCCTGGTGAACGTTGTCTCCCAGTGTGTGTAGTGCCAACAGTAAGATTCGGAGGCGGTGGTGTTAGGATGTGCTCGTGTTATTCATGGAGGGGGCTGGCACCCCTTGTTTCTTCCGTGGGACTATCACAGCACAGGCCTACGTTTATGTTTTAAGCACCTTCTTGCTTCCCACAGTTGAAGAGCAATACGGGGATGGCGACTGCAACTTTCAACACGATAAAGCACCTGTTCATAATGCACGTCCCATGGCGGAGTGGTTACACGACAGTAAAATACCTGTAATAGACTGGCCTTTCACAGGTTCCTGACCTGAATCCTATAGAACACCTTTGAGATGTTTCGTGCCAGGCCTCACCGACTGATATCTATACGTCTCCTCAGTGCAGCACTTCGTGAAGAATGGGCTGCCATTCCCCGAGAAACCTTCCAGCACCTGATTGAACGTATGCCTGCGAGAGTGAAAGCTATCATCAAGGCCAAGGGTGGGCGAACACCGTATTGAATTCCAGCACTACCGATGATGGGCACCACGAACTTGTATATCATTTTCAGCGAGGTGTCCGGATACGTTTCATCACATAGTATATGTCGCCGTGCTCCTCTCCTAATTCCTCTAAGAACTGCCGAAACTGGCGATGCGTAAGCCCAGGTGTTTTGAGACAGTTTACAGGACGTACAACAATTTGCATGACGTTTTCTAACGTTACTCATTTTGCTCAAAACACCTTTCGATGTAGAATGCAGTGAATTCCATTGAACGTCTCTTCTGTGCTTCCTAGGTTTTTGCGCATCAGTGTTACGTGTCCTTTCCGATGGACTTGCATTGCTAGTGCACCATCCGTGGTCACTGAGATTAAACGAGTGCAGCCCATGCCGACACTACCAATCACTTGCGCGAATGCTTGGAGTAAGTCTGCGCCTGTTGTAGTCCCTTTCAGAGGCAATCAGTCAAAAAAATCCTCTGTTGTCGATATCTCATACATATATATCACACTATTAGAGCTTTATCTGTAATATCTGTCGCTTCATCCAGGGCAACAGCGGAAACAATGACGCCTTAGCCATATTTATTAACTGCCTGCGCACGTCGCCGGACATAACATCTATACGTCGTGTAACTGTTTGTTTGTAAAGGCCGATTTCTTGAAACTTATTAACGTTATTGGGACACAACAGTTCTGCAGCATCATTGAGAGAGTCTTTTACAAAGTTTCCTTCGGAAAATGGTTTCCTGGTTTTCCGGCTCTTGCTATATTTAATGTAATTTTGAAACTTGCTCCCTGTGCAGATGTTATGTTATAGTCATTCTGGAAAACTGAAAACAGTAAAATAGAGACCAATACAGCACAAGAAACGAAGAGTTCAAGAGGCATCAATTATTATGACTTACATTAAAAACGGGTGATGTGCGTGATACATTTTTTCTTAAGCCCATTGAATTAGGGTTGCCGTCCTTCACTGTTCAGTACACGACACTTGTATCTATGAAATGAGTTGTATTGGAGTTTTCACCTACTGTTGTAAAGAAGAACTGTAGTTCCCAGGCGTGTTTAAATGACGGAGAACACAGACCTCCCGGTCTTTGGATTTTTGCGATACCCGCCATTTTTCAGTTCGTGTCAAATAAGTGTACAGTGGACAGACGGAAGCCAGGCTGGGTTTGGTTCGGTTCTCCTGGTACCGCGTAAATAAGGAAGAGGTACCGTTGCCGCTCATTTGGTATACGTATCTGGTCACAGATCTCGCTGTTCCGCTTTGCCCAGTGGCTGACATGTGAGCATCTGTGGCGCACTTCCGCACATTTGCACAGTGTGCAGCATTTGGCTGGCCCTGTACTGCATAGAAACGTATCGCTTAGTTTCGGCATCACCATTAGGCTTCTATCGTGCTACTGTTTGACTGGAAAAATGCTCATTACTTCTCGTACACAAATAAATTTGAGTTGTTAAAAAAGTATTTAAAAATTTGAAAAACAGACGAAGATTTGTATGTATACCTTGTTACCACATGCTGTGATCTTTCGAGGTTTTTTATGTTTTCGCATTACAGGTGTTTTCCTTCCACAGTCTGTTATCGGCAACCACATAGAACATAATATAGAACAGTTACTATCCTGGAAATTTTACGACTGGTAATGTTGTTGTTAGTCCCAACACTAGTTAATTCTATTTAAAAGATGAAGGGTTTGTGCGTGTGTGCTTCTGTCTTGTTTGAAATGTGTTACCTTACATTTTCTGGTTTCCCCATGATCTTCACTGTGAAAAACTGCACTGTTTAACTTTCACTGTCACTGTTTACGAACAATGGAGACAAGACTGTGGAAAGCTGAATATGTTCTGGGCGAGAATTTTGAAGTTTATTGAGGTGCATTTGCAAATCTGTGTGTGTGTGTGAGTGTGTGTGTGTGTGTGTGTGTGTGTGTGTGTTGTATGTGTGTTGTGTGTGTGTGTGTGTGTGTGTGTGTGTGTGTGTGTGTGTGAGAGAGAGAGAGAGAGAGAGAGAGAGAGAGAGAGAGAGAGAGGGAGTAGGTGAACAGGTGTGGGTTTTATTTAATTATTTAGTAGTGTGCATTTGTGGGTTGGTGTTACTAATATTTCTCTGAGGGCAGAGTAAAGATTTCCGTTGTAGAGAGCTGTGTAGTCATTTATTTTTTGTTTTCCTCCGACTATGGCTTTTTGTATTTCGATAACAAAAGAAAAATTTCTGTTTTTCTCAAGGAAGACCTTCTTAAAAAACAAATTTAAACTTATCATTGTTGTCTACATTTTCAGTAACATTGCATTTCGTAATTTACTCATAGTTCAACGTACCTGTCGAATGAGAATGATGGTTCACTAACAGAAAAGCACGAGAGCAGTACAGAAAAGACCAGTGTAGGGAAGACGTTGACGGGACTGAAGATGATGTTTCCAGGATGTCAGAGATACTGGTTTGCTATTCAGCAGAAGGAACATATCTCGTATATACGCTGAGCGAAGCTATGTCGAAGATAATAGGGTCATATTTAATTTCTTAATGAATGTAGGAAAATATTTAATCGATTACTGAATGTTGCGTTAATTTGGAACAGACACAGGCTATTAGGCAGAATGTTCCAGAGACGCACAGCTTAAATAGACAAGGTGAGTTAGAGGCATGCGCAAGTGAGCCAACGTACTGGACGTATCACCCTCGTTTCGCAGTTATAAAATGATGGTAAGTATTTCATATTTGAGGGCTCCAGTACCTAAGGAATCAGTAAATAATCTTCTTAAATAATCTTCTTAAAATGACGTTGCCTATATGGTCGCATTTACCCAAACGGAGCATCAAAAGGTTTGACGTGCTCAAACAACCGAATGCCGTACCATCTGGAGTGGAAGCTCACACCGCCAGTTCCAATAGTCTGTAATTTTTCCCATTTGTACCGTCTCGCATGTGTGGCTTCGGGGAGCTCGGCGAAGAGTTTATCACTGCTCGAGCCGTGCTGAACCACGACACTCTAGCGTACGAGGACCTGCGGCAAATTAACGCGCTCGACTTTTTTATGTGAAAACTCGCGAGGTATTTTAAATAAATTTTTTTATTATAGTTGACCATCTTTGTTCTTCATATCCACATATTCGCTTCTCTGCATAATCAGCCTGGCGAGGAACACATTTTTCCCGACGGGAGACCACTGTTGATACTGTCAGTGTAGAATGTTTGACTTGGTTGATGGAGCCACAATCTCACCTTTGTTTGAACTGCTTCATCGCTATCAAAGTGAAGTCCTCGATGGTGTTCTTTAAGTTTTGAGAACAGATGAAGCTCTGTAACAATCCATGAGGTCACCACCACCGTTTCCTTCATTGTGAGCACTAATAACTCAATCTTGAACAATACTGATGTCGATATTTGTTTATTTACTCTATTCCGTTGTACGCTGTTACCTACAATTTGAACGTGGGGTACACTGATTCTTACAGCAGTCATGCAGTAGACACTAATAGTTAATTCGGTCCTCCTAATACTACTTTGCATCACTGTAACTATTTCCACAATTATTAATAATAATTAAAAGAGCAATTTCTACTATGAATAAAGGCTACACCTTCTACCAAATCTACGTCTGCTACTGTCATGAGAACTTTCGCTGTGATTGCACCTGCCTGCCGGCCGGTGTGGCCGAGCGGTTCTAGGCGCTTCAGTCTGGAACCGCGCGAGCGCTACGTTCGCAGGTTCGAATCCTGCCTCAGGCATGGACGTGTGTGATGTCCTTAGGTTAGTTAGGTTTAAATAGTTCTAACTTCCAGGGGACTGATGACCTCAGATGTTAAGTCCCATAGTGCTCAGAGCCATTTGAACCATTTTTTTGTATCTGCCTGTTGCACTTTTCTTGCCTTCCTTGTTCCAGGGAAGGATTCCCCTGTTCCCAGGGAGTGTCGTTGTTGCTGGCGTCGCGCGCAGCCACACCCTGGCCTATGTCACCTCTCATTCAGTATCCATTAACGTTACCAGGAGACTGTTAAAACTGTTAGAACCTGGCTGCTAATCTACAGTATATTAACATAAGTACAGTTTTTACTGTTCCCTTCAGCCGACGTTTGATCGTAGACCTAGTTTTATTCGAACACATTTTAAGAATATTGTATTCTCTTGTACTTTCGTATTCGTTCTCCTAATGTTATAGAACAACTTGCAGACAAAATTTTATGAGAGAGATCTGACAGAAATATAAAGCATGTGTAATTTTATAGGCACGTTTATGAATTCTATGTATTCATGTACCACGCATTTATATTTGATTTGAATCCATTGCGTTATTTCGTACAACAGAAGAGACATTGGGCGAATTTTCTTACTACCAAGTAGCAGGAATAAGAAGTAGGTCCATATAGAGCTTCAAATTTTTCCTTGCACTTGCAAACAATATTGGTTCCCTTTTGTCCTGCTGACTATTGGATAGAACCAATTTAACGCTGTTTACGGAAACAGGTGTTCAAATTTGATACCGCAACAAGAACTGGAAATCTGCTTCCGCTATTAATAAAGGACAGCAGGGAAAATTTGTCTTTCATGCTCGTCACAACAAATGCTTTTCGACCCATTTAACTGAAATCTGTTCATATTTTTTGCTCGTATTTGAAATATTCTGTTTGAAGCCACTGATCAGCTTTAGCAGTGCATTAGATGGTTCAGTACAATTTTTTAATATACACAGCTAAATATTCTGCAGAAGTCAATGTATCACCAGCTGCGCAATTGGCCCAAAATGGCGGCCACTGACAAGTTGGTCGTACTTTCCCTATACAGAGTTGTGCAAAGCAGCTGTGGGCAGCACCGTGGTGTCGAAGAGCGAGTGACTGTGGCAACGGTTGTGAAGTCTTGTTTGGGGCAGTGGACGAGTCACCATTGGGGGCAAGACCAGGGACGATGAGCGCCTGTAGGCTGAAAACAAGCAAAGCGGCGTCAGAAGCATGGGGGGGGGGGGGGGGGAGTGGCGGGCATGCCATAAGGTAATCTCTTGGTTGACGAGTAATCTATCAAGCGGTGCAGTGCACGCCAGTGGAGTGTTCAGAACTTCGAGCAGCCTGTGAAGATGACATATGGCTGATGGCTGACAACACACCAATAGCCACAGCGAATGCAAGGAGAACAAATTATCGGGTATTATCTTAGGTCGGTGCAGTTTCCCTATGTCACTCCCAATTTCCCAATTATGACTGACTTCTCAGTGGCTGTTTGCAGGCCTAAGTACTGCTGAGGCAGAGATATACACCATGAACTGTTTTCAGGCATGTGAACTGCTGAGGAAAACTGTCCCACAATTGCTGCAGCTACTGTCACCAGATGGCGATATATGGCGATGTAGCACTATCATGGTGGTACACTGAGTTCAGAATGCTAACAATCCATGTTATTATTGTTTTTGTTGTACTGGCTTGCTACTCACAACTGCTGTCGCCATAGCTAGCTTACAGCTACGTATGCGAACAGAGTTGCTGTTGTTGTTGTTGTGGTCTTCAGTCCTGAGACTGGTTTGATGCAGCTCTCCATGATACTCCATCCTGTGGAAGCTTTTTCATCTCCCAGTACCTACTGCAACCTACATCCTTCTGAATCTGCTTAGTGTATTCATCTCTTGGTCTCCCTCTATGATTTTTACACCCAAACTGCCTTCCAATACAAAATTGGTCATCCATTGATCCTCGAAACATGTCCTACCAACCGATCCCTTCTTCTAGTCAAGTTGTGCCACTAACTCCTCTTCTCCCTAATTATATTCAATACCCCCTCATTATTTATGTGACCTATCCATCTAATCTTCACTATTCTTCTGTAGCGCCATATTTCGAAAGCTTCTATTCTCTTCTGGTCTTAACTATTTATCGTCCACGTTTCACTTCCATACATGGCTACAATCCATACAAATACCTTCAGTAACGACTTCCTGACACTTCAATCTATACTCGATGTTAACAAATTTCTCTTCTTCTGAAACGCTTTCCTTGCCATTGCCAGTGTACATTTTATATCCTCTCTGCTTCGACCATCATCAGTTACTTTGCTCCCCAAATAGGAAAACTCTTTTAATACTTTAAGTGTCTCATTTCCTAATCTAATTCCCTCAGCATCACCCGACTTAATTCGACTACATTCCATTATCCTCGTTTTGGTTTTGTTGATGTTCATCTTATATCCTCCTTTCAAGACACTGTCCATTCCGTTCAGCTGCTCTCGCAGGACCTTTGCTGTATCTGACAGAATTACAATGTCATCGGCGAACCTCAAAGCTTTTATTTCTTCTCCATAGATTTTAATTCCTACTCTGAATTTTTCTTTTGTTTCCTTTACTGCTTGCTCAATATACAGATTGAATAACATCGGGGAGAGGCTACAACCCTGTCTCACTCCCTTCTCAACCACTGCTTCCCTTTCATGTTTCTCGACTCTCAAAACTGCCATCTGGTTTCTGTACAAATTGTAAATAGCCTTTCGCTCCCTGTATTTTACCCCTGCCACCTTGAGAATTTGAAAGAGGGTTTTCCAGTCAACATTGCCAAAAGCTTGCTGTAAGTCTACAAATGCTAGAAACGTTGGTTTGCCTTTTCTTAATCTTTCTTCTAAGATAAGTCTTAGGGTCAGTATTGCCTCACGTGTTCCAATATTTCTACAGAATCCAAACTGATCTTCCCCGAGGTTGGTTTCGAACGGTTTTTCTATTCGTCTGTAAAGGATTCGCGTTAGTATCTTGCAGCTGTGAGTATAATACCTAAAACTAGATCACCCATGGAATGTATGTGTACATGTATGCCTGTGTGTGAGGGAGTGTGATTGTGTGTTTGTGTGTGTGTGTGCTGTTGTTGTCTATTCAGAGTGTAGGTGTGGATGCCCTATCTGTACTTCTTCGTGGGGAAGAGGGCCAATCCATCTTGCTCGTATTTGAAGTTTCTGTACACGTTTCTCCCTCGGGAAAAGAGATGGTGAAGCCATTCAGTCATTGCTGTGTAGCCTGTTCTGCCTCCACCCCATGGGAAGAGGGAGAGAGAGAGAGAGAGAGAGAGGGAGGGAGAGAGAGAGGGAGAGTGAGAGAGAGCGACAGCGGTGCCCATTTGGTGCTGGAAGGTGTGGCGTAGATAGGTGTCCGCTTGGGAATGCTGCCTCCCCTGGGAGACATGGAGTACTCGGTCTCTCACACAGTTTTAATCTACCAAGAAGTTTCATATCGGCGCTCACTCCGCTGCAGAGTGAAAATCACATTATGGAGTGTGCATTTGTGTCTGCGAAGTCTTAGGAGGCTGCAGCCCATATCCTAGAAACAGTACCCGACCTTGACAGACAATGCCATTTAGACAGCATCGACAGCAACAGCAGAGTGGGCGAGATGGGCTTGATTGAAAAAGAGACAAATGAAGAATAGCTAATCATGGAACGAGCAGAGGCGTAAACTGAGGGAAAGTGCTGCAAGGAATGAATACAAAAAGAGAAGAGGAGGTCAGAGCGCCATAGATATCCACAACGTGAAAAACCGCCAAAAGATCCAACGTCAAGGAGAACAGTAAGATAAGGGCAGATTACCCGAAAGGAAGGTTCATCGAGCTACTGTGGTGTGTGTGAGAGCAAGAAAAGGAGGAGGTCAGAGCGCCAGAGGAAAGTGCTCTGTTTGACACATGCTACCAGAGTCTGCATAGTCGAGCCTCAGTTAAGGAATAAGAAATGGTTCTTCTTTTGAGCCCAGAAAAAATCCAGCATTACAAGGTAGCATAGGCAACCATCACAGGCTGAGTCTTTGAGACAATGGACGCTTGGAACTGTGAAGGCGATAGAACCTTGGAGCCCTGGAAACGATGGACCATTGGAGCATTAGAGGTTTTTCATCTTAGGAGCCGTGGAGGCTGTTGTTGCTGAGGCTACAGTACTATGGAGGCGAGATGGTCATTCTGGCCACATGCCTGAGAAGGCCAGATGGCCTAGGGAGGCTGATGACCTGGAAGCTGTTTGACCTCGTACACAGATGTCACCATCAACAGATGACCCTGTTGACAGATGACACGAGCAACTGACAATCCCAGAGTTAGATGATGCCAGAGACAGACGGAGACCAGTAGCAGATTGGCGGGAACAGCAGAGCTAAGTAGGAGCCATTCAGCGAACGGCTGGTCATAACACTGTCCATCCCCAAGAAGATGCCTGTCATGGCTACAATGTGCAGATGCAACAGGAGGCAACATTGGAATTCAGGAGGAAGGCTGGATGGTGTATGGGACTCGATGCAGCTAGCTATATCCCAGAAGTTAGTAAACGTCAAGAACAGCAGGCATGAAGATTGTTGGAAATTGAGATGATTCGACAGAGGCAAAAAACAATGAGAGATGGAACATTTTGCCAATAACAGAAAGATAACTTAAATAGATAGCAGTAGAGTCAAAGACTGAAAGGCCTAATTAGCAAACAGAATCTTCACGTACCACAACCGAGGATGTAAATATAGTATGTCGTCGGCAGACCTTGAATGGGACGAGGCAAGGAGATGTAACGCTGGAGTCAGTGAAACATATGTGATCCTATCACCAGTACCATTGGCTGAAGCAGTGCCACACTTGCGAAGAGGGCTTGACATGGCAGCAATGTGCAGATACAATAGGAAGCAGCATTGGGCATGTGGAGTGGGAGGCAACCAGATGGTACATGAGGTTAGAAATTGTATAATAGTCGCTGTTGTAGTTCTGCTGTCTTACTACTTGAGTGTCGTCGTCGTAGGTTTCTTGCAGACATCTATGCTAATAGAGGATGCTGCCTGGGGGTAGGCCGCCTGTGGGACTGGAGTGTGTGTGCATTTGTCTACCCGGTCTGAGTGTGAATGCAGATACCGGAAGTACTGAGTATATACTCTGGAGAGCTAAAGGAACTGCAACATCTGCCTAATATAGTGTATTGCCCCCACTAGCCCACAGAAGTTCCACAAGATGACATGGAACGGACTCGACTAAAGTCTGAAGTAGTATTGGAGGGAACTGACACCATGAAGCCTGCAGGGCTGTCCATTCATCTGTAAGGATACAAGGCAGTGGAGATCTCCTCTGAACAGCATGTTGTAAGGCAGCCAGATATGCTCAATAATGTTCAGGGTTGGGGATTTCGGTGGTCAGCGGATGTGTTAAAACTCGGAAGAATCTCCCTGGAGCTACTCTGTAGCAATGCTGGAATTTTGGGTTGTTGCATTGTCCCACTGGAATTGCCGAAATAAGTCGGAATGCACAATGGACATGAATGGATGCAAGTGATCAGACAGGATGCTTACTTACGTGTAACCTGTTAGAGTCGTGTTTAGACCTATCGGGAGTTCCATATCATTTCAGCTGCACGCGCCCAACACCGTTACAGAGCCTCCAGCTCCACCAGTTTGATCAGTCCCCGCTGACAAGCAGGGTCCATGGATTTACGAGGTTGTCTCCATATCCGTACACACCCATCCGCTCCATACAAATTGAAACGAGACTCGTCCGAACACGCAACATTTTTCCACTCATCAACAATCCAACGTCGATGCTGACGGGCCCAGGGGAGTCGTAAAGCTTAGTGTCCTGCAGTTATCAATGTTACACAAGTGGAACTTCGGCTCAGAAAGCCTATGTCGATGATGTTTCGTTGATGGTTCGCACGCTGACACTTCTTAATGTCCCAGCACTGAAATCTGCAGCAATTTTCCGGAGGTTAGCACTTCTGTCACGTTGAAAGATTCTCTTCAGTCGTCGTTGGTCCCGTTCTTGCAGGAGCTTTTTCTGGCCGCAGCGATGTCGGAGACTTGATGTTTTACCGTATTTCTGATATTCACGGTACACTCGTGAAACGGTCGTACGGGAAAATCCCCAGTCCATCGCTACATCGGAGATGCTTTGTCCCATCGCTCGAGTGCAGATTATAACACCACGCTGAAACACACTTAAATCTTGATAACCTGCCATTGTAGCAGCAGTAACCGATCTAACAACTGGCCCAGACGCGTGTTATCTTATACAGGTGTCGCCGACCACAGCGCCGTGTTGTGGCTGTTTATATATCTTGTATTTGAATACGCATGCCTATGACAGTTTCTTTGGCGCTTCAATGTTTATCGGCGAGTACAAGGTTTGAGCGTAACAGCTGACGACAGCTGCATGATGATCATTGAGCATTTTGGAGACCGAATGCTACAAGGACGAGATTATTAGGTGAGGGAGCTTAAAAATTTAATTTCAGAATTGGTGAAGGATATATTATCTGGTGTGTCTGGAGCAAATTATTTTCATGATCTACCTATCTAATCTTCGACATTCTTCTGTTGCACCACATTTCAGAAGTATCTATTCTCATTTTGTCTCGTCTTCTTCTCTAATTACGTCAGCATCACCTGATTTGATTCGAATACATTGCAATTGACAATGTTCATCTTACAAACCCCTATCAAGACACTGTCCGAATAGTCAACTGCTCGTGCAAGTCATTTGCGCTCTCTAACAATATTACGATGTCGCTGGAAAACTTCAGTCTTCTTGTTTCCTTGTCTCTGAACTTTAATGCAGTTTGTAAATTTTTCTTTGCATTACGTTACTGTTTGTTCAGTGTACAGATTGAGTAACACAGTGGTTTGGCTACAGTCCCTCCTTACCCTATCTCCATCACTGCTTGCCTTTCAGGCCGTTACACTCTTTATAACAGATGTCTAGTTTCTATACAACTTGTATATAACTCTTCGTTCCCTGTATAATACATCTGCTGCATTCAGAATTCTTAAGAGTGGATTCCAGTCAACACTGTCAAAAGGTTTATTTAAGTCTATAAATGCCACAAGCGTTGATTTATCTTTCCTTAGCCAATTTTCTAACATTAACCATTGTGCAATCATTGCCAAAGTTGTTCCTAAATTCCTCTAGAACTCAAACTCATCATCCCCGAGATCGGCTCCTGGCACTTTCCATTCGTCTGTAAATAATTCGAATCATTATTTTGCTACCATGACTTCTAAACTGATAATCCGGCAATATCCACATCTGTCTGCGTTTGCTTCTTTTTAGTTGGATTTATTGCACTACTCTTCATAACTGGGTGTACTTCACCTTTCTCATACATCTTTCACGTCAGGCACACTAGTTTTGACATAGCTGGCTCTCCCTAGCTTATTAGTAGTTACGACGAAATCTCGTCTACTCCAGTAGACGTATTAGGTCTTTTAGAGCTCTGTCAAATTCAGTATCATACCTCCCCTCTCACCTTCATGTGCTTCCCAATCAAGTTAATTTCTCTTATGTAGCCCTTATACATTTTACTTTCACCTTTCAGCTTTCACTTCTTTCGTTAGTGCCTGTTAACGATCTTGATATTCGTACTGCTGCTTGTCATTTCTCCAAAAATCTCTTTAATTTTCCTACTAGCTGTAAATGTCTTTCATGCGGTTACACGTGTTTCTGCCGAATTGTATTTGTCCTCTGTCGTATTCTGCTTTCATATATTGCACTTTCTGCCAGTCTCATTTTAAACGTCTGCATTCCCTTTCGCCTGCTTCATTTGCTGCCTTTTTATATTTTCTCCTGTCATAAATTAATTTCAATTTCTCCTGTGATATCCGAGGATTTTACCCGTTTCATCATCTCGTGCCTTCACTGTTTCACCTCTCAAATCTACCCATACCTTTTATAATCCATGTATTTCCACGGATTCATTTAATCGTTTCCTAATGGTCCCTGTGTATAGCTTTTAATAACCTATCGTTCTATCAACTCATCCAAGTCCCAAACCCCATATTTCCTACCCTTTTTGGTATTTCATCAGTTTTAAACTACAGTTTACAAGTAAACTGTAGCGAGAGTCAGAAGCTGCCCCTGGAAATCTCTTGCACTCTAAGATCTGGTTTCCAAATCTCTGCCTTGGCATTATATCATTAATATGATATCTTCCAGTGTCTCCAGGTCTCTTCTACATATAAAACCACATTTCATGTTTCTTAAGCAAATTGCTGGAGATGATTAAATTATATCCCGGCTGAAATTCTACTAAGCGGTTTCCCCTTTCATTCCTTTTTATCAGTTAATATTAACCTACAGGTTTTCCTTCTCTTCCTTTTCCTGCTATCGTATTTCAGTTCTTCATCATATTTGAATGTTCATGTCCCTTACCATATGAATAATTTATTTTATATCACAATATATACTTTCCAACTTTCATCATCTATGGAGCTATTTGACATACAAACCAGTGCTGCTGTAGCTGATGTTCGGGTTTATGTGTATCTTGGCTAGTAATGAATTCACTGTGCTTTTCATAGTAGCTTACTTGCAGTCCTATTTTGTTATTCGGTATTAGACCTATTCCTGTATTACCCCTATTAGACATTGTATTTAATACCCTGTACTGACCTGACAAGAATTCCTATTCATCCTGGCGCCTAACGTCACTATATCCCACTATATCTAACTTCAACTTACCCATTTCCCACCAGAAACCACAAACCTCTTAAAATCTTCCACTATTGAGCTACAGCTTCTTTAATCTTGTTGCGATTAAAAACAGTAGAGGGCATTGAGGGTTTCTCCGGAATACTGTGGCATTTTAATTTTTTATTTCACTGGTTATAAGTAAAAGGAAATTGTTTCAAAGTTATATTCAGAAAAACTTCTTCCTTCAATCTTCCAGGATGACCAATGATCAGGAGTATTTGATTTAATTCTGTTGACATACAAGGATAACTAAACAATGTAACTCTCCTAGCAGCAGCAGCCGTCCTTCTATTATTATCGCGACACCACAAAAGGAAGTTTTACAAATATAGATCCTCCCAGTTTTGTCAAATAAAGGCATGGCTAGAGACCTTAGCTGCTATACTAAATAAATTACCGATGGTGTACAGCAACCAACCACAAATTGGTTTAAGGGTACTTTATTCAGAAAGGAACGTTACCGGCTTCGAATTTTTCACAGTTCATCATCAGACGGTTTTTTCGTGCTTTGATAAAAACAGTGCACAATTTGTTTTATGAATGCATGAAAAAACCGTCTGATGATTGATTGTAAAAAATTCGAAGCCGGTAACGGTCCTTGTGAAGTACTGTAACCTAACCTAACCTCACTCGTAGTAAACTAGAAACAATAAAAATTTTCCACTAACTTTCTGCTTTTGTTTATAATGACTCGGCGTTTCGTTTTTTGAACATTTAAATACATTCAAAGCTCTAGTCCTGAATCGACATTCTGTGTTTTGCTCGTACACTACAAAGCAAACAAAGGAGCAGCCAAAATTTGTACCACTCATTAGATCATCGCCACCCAGAAAAGGAATGATAGAAGACAGACTAACTTCTAAAACAAGTGCGGAGATACGGACACAAGCCAGCGATATAATGCGTTGGCTGATATCATTATGAATCTTATTCATAGGTTCAATAGATACATCAATGAAGAGAAAAATAGTTTCTTAATAAAATCTTTGTAATTTTAAGCAACATTCAAATGGCTACTGCGCTGCCCCCACTGACGACAAAAAACATATGAAGGCAGTTGAAACATAAACGAAGTCTTTCAGTGAAGAATGATACAGCAGGGATCGTAGACAGATGTTTTTGTCGTTAATTTTATTTCATTTACTGAATACCTAAGTGAGACAATAAAAATTAACATGAATCACACTGACAGTGAAAGGTTCGTTTCACATTACACTAAATATTCTACAGGCAATTCTATGGTCTTACACGGTAGTAAATAATATTGTAGCAGGTGTTTGCAGCTACAGTGTGTCTAACTGAATAACAAATTCAAACATTGTCTACCAACCGTATTTACCAGTAAACACCCAATTCTTTAAATAGTCGATCACCCATGTGTAAAACAACTTCAGGTGTCTGATTACTTTACAAATGAGTTAATATATTTAATGTTTAACAGTAAGCATGTAAGTGCGAAAAAGTTTAGAAGGAGTTGGTAATTATGCTTCAAATTTGTTGAAAGTCGCTAAGTGTTCTCACTATGAAATACTGGATGAATATAGTGTATGAAAGTTGCTCTCCATGTTAAGCAAAGCACGTTTTTGATGTATCTTAGTGTTTATGACGTCATATGTCCTTAATTATGTGTCACACAATGATATAATTTTGCTAGTACACTCAGTGTCATATGTAGATACTGTCTGCAAGATGGGTTGTAAATAGAGTAGTAAAGAAGTAATACATAAGAACGTCATATCCGAAATCAAAGTTTTACTGCATGAACAGCGAAAATATAAGTGATAAATTTTTCTCCTTTCACTACTTTGTGCAGGATGTCAGAGAGAAAACGTTTCGTGAAGGTTTTAAATTATGTGTAAAGTTTGTTGGGAGTTGTTACGTGCACCCACATCATATACTGATTGAAAAAAGCGCTTGTATTTGTGTGCCATCATTTACACTGCCACAAGACAAAAACACAGTTTCTAACTGTACTACTTGTCTTATTGCGTTAAATTTTTAATTTATGACTATAGCTCTTAATGATTAGATTATGATGACATATCGAAATTTTTAAAAATGAGCCCGTAATTGCATGATATACGGAAAATCAATTTTACTGCCGCGTTCACGGCAAGACAGTAGCTGGAACACAAAAATGATTTATTTAACGAACATATAATTGCTCAAATAACATTAAACTGAAAAACTTAAAATTATAAATTTTTCTTATACTGGTGTCGGAAAGCAATTACGTCATCGGAAGTTTGAGGAAAAGTTTTAAAATCCAACAATAGAACAATTGTAATATCTTTTGTTTCTCAACCTAACTGCGCTCGTAGACTCACATGTTGACGTCGTTTCATGGCCCTCAGAAGAATAGAGCGAATACTCTGGGTGTTGCGTGAAATCCGGGATTACATTAGCTGTACTTTGCTGTTCTGGTATTTATTTTACTGAAGAATTAGGAAGACAATCCACAAAGAATATCAAGAACAATATCACTGAACTTCATTACCTGTGATGGGGTGAGGAGCTGGACCGTGTACCAACTTCTAGGCAATGTTTCAGCATAATGTTGTAGGTAAAACTGATGAACCGTACCACTAGGATTACAATTGTTGAACACGCCGGTCTTCAAGGAATTGGAACTCATTATTTAGCACAGGGAATCTTGTCCTCTTTATCGTAAATGAGAGGTGAGAGATATCTAAAAACAACACATTTTACACATTTACTTTTCAGTCCTAATTGGTGCTATTTAATTTTATCGACATCTAGAGAAATAATATGCTTCTGTTTCAAATCATCTCTCCTTAATTAATATTCTTTTTACATATGTTACACCTGACTTAGGTCAGTTTATGTAGATGAAAGTGTGAAGTTATTTCTTTGTTTCAGTTTATTGGCTTTCGGGAGGAGCCCATACAGCCACTTCAACAGTGGAATGCCAGTTATGACGATAAGAGCGTAAAGACAATACAGCACCCACTTCTCGAGCGGATAAAATCTCCGATCGGGATTGGCGCTCCGCCGTGATGACCGAGCATCTACGGAGTCGCACTAATCATTAATTCTATATCTCTTAGGGTTCAGAAGCTCGCAGTTTGTTGGGACCACCGTGATAGCACTATTTATGCTCTGCATACAACTTTAATGGTTTCCAGATCGTCCACTAGTCAATATGACCTAGATCAAACTCTAGCAATGTGGATGCACTTCAGTTGTTGATATCATTTCGTTGCATTTAATGTTTTAAAGTATTTGTAGATAGTTGGAAGCTTGCCTTGAAAGCATATTTTGGGGATATCTCTTAAATGGTTGTTTTTCTTAAATGGTTAAGACCTTTTATAAAAAATATTCTGGTTGCTTTTTTATTGCTAAGCATTCTAGACTCATTCTGAGTTTAATATCTTAAAGAATTTTAATGTACTTTCTTGAAGAGTCTCCTAAATTGTTCTTGTTCTCTTAAGTTGTCAACACGTCTTTTAAGATATGGGCAATTGTAATATTTTCTGAAGCTCCTGACCGGGCTTGTAGTTTACACTCTGTGTTGCTCACCTAAATTTTTAAACTTCATTATTCTATTGTGTAAAAAACCTGAAACGTTTCTTTATTGAAATATTCTGAGTCTTGTTCAGATAAAGTTTTAAACTAAAGGGTGAAAGTTGTTGTCCTAGAGCCTTGCCTAGCTGTTCCACATCCTCTTGGCCTTGTTTCTGAAACTGTTGTTTCAGTTTGATTCGACATGTATTCTAATCAATTTTTGAATGAATAAGTTGGATTATGTATATCCTGAGGAGGAGGAAGTGCAACAGCGGTAGGAGGTAGGATTAAGGAAAAAAATGTTTAAGTGTAGTTATTTTGAGGTATTTTGTTTAGTATGCATTGTCATTCTAGGAATTGTTGGGACATGATAAGAGAAGTTCATGCTAATTTTCCGTCCTTTACTTACAGGAGGAGAGATTTGCTGTTTCAGTTTTCATTGTTTATATTTCTGACAGCAGTGATTTGTATCTTCTGTTTTAGGGAATGTAAACTTTTGTGTATATATGTATATATATATATATGGATAACCGTTTAGGATAGGGAAAGCTAGTGCAATATTCTGAGCACAACTTACAGCCAGGTGCAGGCTGGGTTGCAGTGTGTTATGCATGCCAATAGGGCCATCAAATTGCTGAAAGAGTATACATAGCAGTTTTGGATGTCGCAAATCACCGGCAGAAGGAGCCCACTGGCCAACCTTAGCATGTTATGAGTAAGTGACGCGAAGCAGCACTTATGGCAAAACAGAGGGGCACAGCTGTGTGTAAATATGTGCGGGTTTCTAACGATATTGATTCAAGTGTGGCAGCTCTCCTGGACAACGGGGCGTGTCACACCACCAGCTACATGCAGCAGCAGATGGGGCGCCAGCGTTCCAGTCCGCAGCGGGTCGCTGGTTCGACCCTCTGAGGCTGATGTGGGGTCCATAGCCAGCCAGTGGCGGGCAACTCCATGGCACGCTACTGCAGGCAGCCGTCCTAGCTTCCAACACACGCTAGAGGCATCTTAAGGCGAGGGCCACAGATTCGGTTGCCGGATTACGGGGGCTTGTTGTCGCCGTGATCTTAGCCATGTCGGTGAGAAGCACATAGCTGGCCGCCTGTGGCTCACACCGAATGGCGCTAAGTTGGCAGGGACGCAGACGGGTGAGTTGACTGCTGGCATCCTGACAATGCCACAATTCCACTGGCGTAAAAGTCCGACACACAGTGCGTGCGTGGGTCGCTGAGGCAGCCATCCCGCGCCAAGCCATCTTTCAGACAGCGAAGTGGTGTCTTTAGCATTGTGGGACCCAGTGATGCAGTTTAAGGGGAACACCGCCCTGTAGTAGGAAGCAATAAATGACTTGGGAACCTAGGATGAGTCTTTATACGGTGCCTTCAAGCTCTTTCCGTTACATTTGTTCAGACTGATAAATTTGGTGGCAGAAATTGCCACTACAGAACTTAGCATAGACATTTTTTATTGCCCTGTAGCATGATTGTAGGTGGCCTGAAGCGGATGGGAGTGCTGTTGTACATAGTTATAAAAGTAGTTAGTGGAACAAATATAAAATGTTTATGTAAATAACCTACTGATGTCTAATATGGCTTGATATGCAGTTACAGGAATTAAAGAGGCCCTGTTTAAGTTAGGAATGCACATAAATATATGAATCTTTATATTTATTGTGTACTATCTACGCTAATGTCATGTAATCTGGAATATTTGAAATAAGGTAGTAAACTCATGGAAGCTTTTATTGATAACTATATGGTACGTAGCTGTGTATGTAGTAGGTGTGCCTTACACAGAGACTAAGTAAAGGCTAATGATAACAGTGTTAAAGTGTTTATATAAGTTACAGTTAATCATTGTGTCTGCTTCTGTAGCAATATGAAACAGAGAGAGATTAGAGGAAGAGAGAGATGGTGTCTGGAAACAAAGATGACAGCTAAGGAAATATGCAGGCTCACGGGTGATCCATTAGAGCCACAGACACAGTGACCAGAAAGTAGCCGCAGTCAGTATTCTTGCAGAGATTACAGAGAATCTCTGACATGCAGAAGTGTATATCCTTACATGGAAAGCACATTCCCGATGGTCGTGACATATATATTCAACACTTGAGAGTGTGATGTTCAGCCAGATCATAAGGGACTTTAATGTATTATGGATGTAGCTTGCACGAAACTTATACTTTAAGCAGGTAGACGGGTGTCCTCCTGCGTTACTGAATCAGAATATAAATTAATGTTTGTTACTCCTTATTATCTACACTTCATTCACCGCAAAAGTAGCTGAAGAAACATTTAGTTGAACAGGTCCCTAAGACCTGTGCACAGTAAGCTATAAGGCATTACTACTTTCTGACCCGAGTATTGAGTCTTTTGTTGTAGAGCTAAAGTTTACCCCTTTATTACAACTATTTTCTTGTTTGGCAGTATATTAGGATATCGTGATGGAAGTTGGAATATCCTTTAATGGTATAATCTAAAGCATGCTCCACTTCTTCTAAACTCATAAAGGGGGATGTGATGAAAGGTGAGTGTTTGTTGGCTCTTTTATTTTCTTACCACTTACATTACCATTTTGAAGAAATATAATACTTATTTTAGAACTGTCTGTGAGACATTGGCTTAACCAGTTCTAATGTGTGTCGATTAAGATACTCAAGCATACCGTTTGCTTAACTGATGCGTTGGAATTTAGATTCCAGTGAGACAGTTAGCCATCAGGCAATATTGTGTTATGGTGGTTGAGAACATTATGTGCTGCCAAGATATATAAAGAAAAGAAGGTATACCATTATGGCTCCTGGGGAGTAGAAAATTCCCAGATGCCCTTGCTCACTGCGATGTAACGACTCTCGTGGCTGTGCATTTGGCAGGACACGGAAGTCGTTGTGTGTGACCAAGGAAAATATCTCGTTTTGTGTCTATCATAAGCGGGGTACTGTGGTACAGTGCACTGGTATTGCTCGAAATATTTTTCCCAGAGATAAGACTTGCAACATGAATGGGGAGTTTGATGCAGACATGTGATCAAAGTGAATATGAATACTGCATATGTGTGTTCAGTTCATTTTCTGTCTGAAGTTTATGAACAATATTTGAGATATGGACTTCTAGGGTTACCTTCAAGAAAGAAGCTGCTACCCTCAACAATCCGCAACATAAACATTCTAAACCGCTTCTGGTGTTGTAATCATGTACATCATTGTTCCTTTTCAACTGCAGTGTATTATTGACAACAAACTTCATGGGAGTATAAATATACTGTGAGGCAGAGATGCACGCAGAAGGATATCACTCAGAATAGTTATATCTCGAAAGTTACATTAAACTAGTGTAAGACACATAAAATTAATGTTTTTTCGTGTGGTACTGGGTTCCTCTATGACAGTAAATGACTTGCTGTGGTGTGTAGCGAAGAAATAAATTATAGTGCTCAGGGTTGTTAGCATTTGCTGCTGTATACTATATCTTGAGTGCTCGTGGAATTAGCGGATATTTTTTGTCATTCGCAGGATGAGTTATCTGTTTCAGTGCTACTGAGCTATTTTATCTGCAACTTTCGTGTCCTTATCTAAGGCCTTAATGATAAAAATATATCTGACAGTGGCTGCCTAGCTCGGTTGATTTGATATGTTCAGGTAGAGATCGAAATTTGTCGACTACTCCAAATGTTATATTTAAATTTTATCGAAGAATGTTGTAGCAGCGATTTCAGTCACTCATTCTTCTAGTTTTTGTTTACTATTTATTTGATTGATAATGAGAAATTAATATTGTAATAAAAGCAAATTCATTCCTTGGAGATCTGGAAGTCGTGCACAACATCGCGAAGCTATAACTACGAAAAAAAGGAGCTTTCACGACTTTAGAAACCGTGTCACCGAAAATAAAGAAAGACAATCAGACCATAGCTAATGATCCCCTTCATAAGCTCATTGAAATAATACACAAAGATTTAGAAATTAAGGAACGGAGGGCTGGATTGAACTTTTAATAAAACTACATGCACAGAAAGCAGCTTCAAAGAGATGTGATGTAGTCTTATGAAGTAAAACAAATGTTCTTCACGTCTTCTTTCGTTAAAGCGGACAAAAAGGTCATCTGACATGAAAGAAGAAACCAAATTACATAGAAGTGTGAGCAGTGTGTTGCCAGAATGTTTTACATCGCAGCAAATACGATGTTAGTTGAACGAAAGCAAAAGGGTGAACTGGAATTCAGAGGACATTGCGCATTCACTGACTTCAAGAGCTCAACCGCCAAAACCATATGTTTACTTGTGAAAGCGAAAAATGTCTTTGCTGTGCAGAGCAGCACTTCAAAAATGGACGAAAGAATTTAAATAGAGACAAGGTACTCTCAAATATATCTTATGTGAATTGAAGGCTAAATCAAACAATTTTACTACCAGAGGGAGACTGGAAGTTTTGACATTTGAGGAAATGAATGTTCATTTCCGTGTGTGTTACGATTCGTCGGAGGGCTTAGTAGTAGTTGGTCCACATTCCAACGTCCACGTTTGCGTATTCCGTGGATTGTGTAAGCTGTGGAAGCAAACAGTTTATTATAACTTCAGTACAATTGTTACCAGTATTTTGCTTCATAGTATCATTAAGGGACTTGAGAAATCGGGAATAAATATTGTAGATGTAGCATATGATACGAATGGAAAAATATAAAAGTTTGCAAGGAATTGTGTGTCGATGCAAATAAAATATATATTGTAAATCCAGCGGACGATGCCAGAAATGCATGGGTTCCTTTAGTGTATCACATCCGTTAAATTACTGAGGAACAATTTCATTACGTTATCTAATGGGTCCTAAATAACTGAGGAAGCTACATACGATTTTTTTAAAAATAGAAAAGTGATCTAACGATAACGCACCGCATTACAGAAGAACATTTATATGCTTCTGGGCCAGCGCACGCCTATTTTCACGACGAAAACCATAGGCTTTGGCGTAAGTTCTTCACAAAGACATTGAAGTAAAGTTTTGCGAACTCGTTAACGACGTCTTTGAAGTATCCTACTCTAGAGTTCCAAAAGATGAATGTTGGTGCTAATTTAGAATGAATCTCATAATTCAGGACAATACGCTAAAGGGGTTTCTAGACATTTGTTTGACAGTGCAAGATGGTGATACTGACAAATTTTCACCTTTTTAGAGTTTTCATGACGTCAATAAAACCTGTCTCTGACCTTTTCGAAAGCCTGAAAACTATGAAAGTAAGCAGCCCATTAACTTCAAAATCCAGATTGCTTGGAGAACTTATTTTTCTACGTTAGAAAGATTATGAACATTTTATAATAAACCTACTCCATTTGAACTCAGGAATATATTGCGGCTCCTTAAACTGACGGGAAACGCAAGTGATATTTCTTTCTCTGGAAGTACCCCCGTTACAGAAAAATGAAATGCAGAATCATCTTAGTGTGACGTCGACTCAGATGCTGCACCCCTAAGTTTCATTACCAGTGAGCTCTGTGTTGTTGATTAATCGCCAGTACAGTAAAAGTAATCGCAGAAGCTGTGAATCTCGAAGAAAATTTATTAACGGTTGTTGTAACAACGTGCCAAGTTCTTCCAGATGCGGTGAAATACATTGCATGTTATACTGCCTTTAACTACTAAAACATCGATTAATCGTATGATTTTCTAGCAGCAAGAAAGGAGGTATTTGAAGAAGAATTGAAGAGTTTGTTGCTTTTGGTGGAAATGGATTGTGCAATGTAAAAGCTCTGTCCTCTATTTGGAAACAAACGTTTCCTGAAATTCATTACACAGTTATTGCTTTTTATGGAACAAAAAGAACGTGTATAAGGATTAGGTATCTGAGTGAAGAAGTAAAGTTGTAAGCTACGAAGAAATGTGCCATAAGGAGGAAGCACCTATGAATTGCATCTTCAGCTGGTAAACAATAATAGATATCCGGAACAGGCTACACTTAAACCAGTTTCTTCGGTAATTTTTCATCTTAATTATCATTTACTTAGTCCTAACGTATTATACATGTGTCATGCCACTTCATTTGATTTGTCCAACTGTGTACTGAACGAAACCGAACGTAAAATGATTGAGTATCACGTCACGGCGTCTATGGTGCGACACGTTAGCCGTATAATCACACTGCCGTTCTGCGAGTTGCTGCCATACCTTGATGTCAGGGGCTCCAGCCAATAGAGTACGAATGGTTCCCATGATGTGCTTCCTTGTTAGAAGGAATTCAACCATTAGATTCATTGTACAGGTCCTTTTAGTGTAAGACATGTGTGTTTCTATAGTTATAGTTCAGGAATAATGGTGTTCTCACGGTATTACTTTTGTTTAATGCGGAGCCATCATCTTGAACAGTCCACATGACATGCAAAATGACTGGTAAGATCATTCCAATTTATACACAGTGCTGAAATACGCTCTACAGTTTGAGATTAGTCTGGGTATTCATCACTATCAGTGTGCACACCTACATACTTTGCCGTATTCATATGCAGTGGAGGAGCCTTCAAGACCTTGTGAACTATCAGGTATTTGGAGACTGGCTACTACATTATTGTAACTTCATTTCTTTCTGTTACATTTCCAGTTCTACCATGTTAAGGGTACAAAAAGCACAAGGTTTGTTTTGTATGGATGGAATGGATTATATTTCCATTAATAGAAGCATTGTTTTGTAAAGAGTGATGTAGGGAGAATTTTAATTAGCAGATTGTAATTCGCGCCCATGCATAAAAGGTATAATACACATATTATCCACGGATAGAATTGCACAGTGATTCACCGGAAAGATCATTCCTGCTCTACTTAAAAGTGTTACAGATAGCGAGCCACCTTATTGTGGTCATGATACAAGTGAAGGCTGATTAATTCTGATGATTAAGTTTTTACACATTGAACCATGATTGAAGGCTGACTAGAGAATTATATACAACGTCTCTACATGCTAGCTAATTTTTCAGGAAGTGAATAAGGTAGGATGTTGTATGCTGCTTTGCGCTTGTGTTATTTGTGGTAGCATCATGTCATATTCGAGATATTTTAGAACACTACTAATTGATTTGTCATGTAAATAACTACTGTAGTCTCTTTTAACTGATGAATACATGATAGGGGGAAGTGTCCCATAGCACAGCACGTTTCGATAAGTGAGAAGTTAACACATGTTAGCACAACTTGTTGTTTCACAAAGCTATTCACACATGTATTCTGTGTTCTTCAGAAGAATACAGACGCTTGTCATCTCTTTTCGCTAATTTATACGTATTTAACTGCTATATGGCTACTTTAGAGCTATATATTGAAGTCTGAGAGAGCGTTAGAAAATTGTTCATAAATGTAACATATTTCACTTTGCGTATCACGAATTATGATAATGTTTGAAACTTTAAACACTACTGGCGTATGGCTGCCTGGGAGTGAAAGGACTGTGCCAAATAAGGTTCAAATGGTTCAAATGGCTCTGAGCACTATGGGACTTAACTTCTGAGGTCATCAGTCCCCTAGAGCGTAGAACTACTTAAACCTAACTAACCTAAAGACATCACTCACATCCATGACAGAGGGCCAAATAAGGGATGGATATCATTCGTAACAAGGGTTGTATTAACAAACGTCAGAAAAAGACTTTTATGGATTATGCCAAAAGAACCTTGACATATTACATAGAATTATTGAAGAACTATTACTTATAATACATCAACAATGTTAACAAATATATAAGTGAGATCAAATAACAGAAGTTTATAGTATAAATTCAATTACTTGCTCTCAAATCTCCAAAAGTCATTCATGAGGACAACAAGTACGAAAATATAATTTAGAAAAACATTATTCTCTTTCCAAAAATATACAAATCTTGTGTTCCAATCGTTATTATTGGCATATCTACAGCAATACATAACAATCTCTTTTAAGGATCCAAGTAAAAGTCATTCAATAGCTAGGCCACAACCATATCTAGAATGTGTTTCACTAAAATACAACAAATAATTCGGGTCTACCTAAACGATATTCATTAAGAGTAAACAAAATACAATGAGTGATGCTTGATATGAAACTACCACTAGTCAGGCAATGTGGTCTGGAGGAATGGACGGAAATTACTTTGGGCAGGCATGATAAGCTGCTTACCACACTCCTCCTTTTCTAACACGCCCCAAGGCACGAACATAGAATGATAGCCTGATGCACAGAGAAGTAATCATTAAGTAAAACAAGTAAAACGTAAGTCATCAGATTACACACTGGCAGCACAAACTAAACATCTGTGCAAAGTCGCTAAAGATAATTAGGTAACTGGCCAAGGCAACCACCTACATTTACACTTTATAGTAAGGATGATGAGTGGCCAACTGAGATACAGCGTCAAAGCACGCCACGAGCCGTAAACGGTAAATACTTAACCGTCTCACGGGAAGGAAAAATTAGCTGGAAGGAAAACATAAACGGTTGGCTGATGCACCTCACCTATCTAAAGACAAGCTCGGCTTAGGATTATAACCTATCAAAATACAACCAACAAGAATTGCCCTGGTGAGGCACATATGCATACGGAATACAAACAGCTATAAATCAATTTGTCGATTTAGTACACAAAGTACCAGACAAGAAAATTATTTTGAACGTCATAATTAATGACATTGAACACAAAGAAATTTGCAAAACCCTTGTAATTCAAAACGCACAATCACGTTATAACTCTAGGGCAGTTACACAGTTGAAATTACTATAGCATGTTTTCACTAGAGTGACACGCTGCCAAATCGCCTGACTAGACACAGGGACAGGGAATAACAACAACAGGAGGCTGAACCGAGTCCGTTATAGAAGCAGTTGGGTACAAACCCATCAGTTTATAAGAACGCCGCGTGATCTCGGCACCGAAGGAACGACCTAAAAATAGCTCACTGGGCGTACAAAGCCACTATGTGATGGCAAACAGTGGAGGGCCATGGAGTCGCTGGGAGATGTGTTGATGACGACCACCCACTGCTAGCCTCCAGACCTGGTGGACCAAACAGCCAGTATATTGCCCCACAGAACTGCCCTGTCCACTGTGGTTCACGGACTGCCTCTCCCGAAAAACGACTAGAACGTCACTGGCGGCAAACGTGCCACGCCTACGTCACGTCAAAGATTCTGTTCCAACAGATGTGGCGCGAGCTGTCGATGCGCAGCGTTTCAAGAGACATACAGGCACACCTTTGAAATCTTTTAACAGTGTGGTCTGGACTGTTATCACAGAAATTTTGAGGGCAGCAGGATTATAAAACTGGAAGTTATTGAAGACTATAGTTATAAGAGTCGAAGAGGGGGGCCAGTGGATGAGAAGGGAGTGTGATAGGTTTATTTACCATCAGCGATGTCAATCAGTATGTACAATGACCAAGCAATAAAGAAAACTGAGGATAAATTTGAAAAAGGAATTGAAGTTGAGGGACAAGAATGATGACCAAAGTAGTAAGGATAAATAGGCAGACAGGCAATAGCAGGGAAAGCGGGGCTGAAGCAAAATTCATTAATACGTAATATAAATTTAAGCGGTAGGATGGCTTTTTTGAAAGCATTTGTTTGGGGTGTAGCCTTGTGCGGAAATGAAACGTGAAGTGTCAGTAGTTCATACAGAAATTAAATAGAAGCTTTAGAAAAGTGGTGCTACAGAAGAATATTGCAGATTAGGTGCATAGATCAGAAAACAATTGACGAGTTATTCAATCGAAACGGACTGAAAAGAAATATGTGGCACAACTTGGCTAGATGAAGGGATTGGTTAATACGACACATCCTAAGGCCTGAGGAAACAGGCGGTTTGGTAAAGTAGGTAGGTGGGGAGTAACAATCGTAGAGGCGGACCAGTGTATGAGCATAGTAAGTTGGTTAAAATTAATGCGAGTTGTAGTAGTTATTCAGTAATGAAAAGGGTTGCGCAGGTTAAGATGGAGAGCGAGAGTTGTGTCGAACCAGCCTGCAAACTGGGAAATGAAGTACCAAATTGTAGTTTTATATAGCTTCGTACATTTAGCAGTTTTCATCATAATGTTTTTTACTTTCTTTGAAGATTGCATGAGCTTTTCTCTAACGGATACTACTAGAATGCCTTATGCACGAAAGCTGAAAGGCGGAAGAAATATATAGAGGTCCAACATGAGGAAAACAACCTTGAAGACCATGTTATAGAAAAAGAAGTGCAAGTGAGTGAAGACGACAGAAATGATACTGCGGGAAGAAAGAAAAGTGATAGACGCAGTCGAAACGAGCCCTGTAAGTAAACGACGTGCTTTTAGAATTATTTAGATCCTTTGGGAACCAGGCATGACAGACTATTCCACCTGCTGCACAAGATATCTCAGACAGGTGTACTTCCCCAGACGAAATACCAGCTGACAACAATATAAACGTATAATTTTCAATTTTAAGAAATAAAGTGTGTCTAGGTAGAAAAACTTTCCGTATAAGTGTATCGTAGTTGCAGATGTCTGTAAAGACTTTTTGTCTCCTATTATACAGCACGAGTGATCTGCCCTAGCTTTGCGCAGGTAGCTCTACGTGTCTACAGCCAGAAAACTTATCAGGCAAAGCGGTAATAGACAGTACAAAAATCTCTTTATCGTGAATCATTCTCGCTGTTAGTTCAAACCACATCTGAAGGGTTACATTGATTCATCAGACTGGATATTTATAAAGCTCTATTTAATTTGGTTCTGATATCGCTTATGGTATATGTATACCACGTTAACACTTGCTCTCAAATTATTATTGGCTGAAACATAGTTCTATAAACAACTCGCACAGGATGCATACAGGCTTCAACCTCTCAAGTTAATGATCCATTAGCGTTAATGACTCATTACTGGCGATCATGAAATTACATTTCGATCGTTATACCATCAGCAAAATTGGATTTGTCACGTTGTGCCAGAGCACTAGGTCGTAACTCAGTAGTGAGAGCTGTTCGCTTACACGAGGGTAGCTCGCAGAATAATGAGCAGTCCTCACACCTCTGTTTCTCAAATGAGTCGTCATAGCTTTGAAAGTGCCGTGCGACCATTATATCTTTTATTTAAAATCTTTGGTTTGGTTCCCATCATCAGTGTCAACAAACATTCTCCATCTCCTCTCTACAGAATGTCGGTAAAGAGAGTCATAGGCTACGTCATATGTTTGATGTGGCTCATCTGTATCAGTGGCTCTGGTCTTTACTGCAGTTATTTAGTAATGCATCAAATCATAATGAATCCACTGTCCCCTATGACAGTGCGCTTTGTTTTTGTCTCATTTGTTTTACTATCTGTGTTTGAACCAGCTACAATTCTATGCAGATCTCTGTCTACCGGATATCATATCGTTAGTAGCATAATGGAACTGTTGCAGCAGGTAGATGTGTTGCTCGCTGTGCGAAATCACACTTACAAAATGGAAATATATCGCAAAACGCGCCAAAGAGCAATTTTACTTTTCATTACAGTGCTTGTGTGCATTGTCATACCACAGAGCATTCTAGCAACCTGTTTCTTCAGACATAATCCAATAAACCTCATCTCTATATGCCTACAAGTCTTGGTCATGATCTGGCGAGTTCAGTTCTTCGCCGTTGTGCTGGTACTCCGACACAGGATGGGCATCGTCTGTGGGCAGCTGCTGAGGAGTACCCGGCCGCCGGCGGGCAGCGAGGCTGAGCTGGAGGAGCTGGCGACGCGTGCAGGACAGCCGGGGGTGGCGGCGGCGGTGGAGGCGGAGGTGCGGCGGCTGCAGCGCGCCAGGATGGCCCTCCACCGCTGCTCCCGCCTTTGCAGTCTCCACTTCGGACCCGCACTGTTGCTGTCCGTCTTGGCAGATTTCATCGTTATGACTTGCACTGCCTATTGGTTAATAGTCATGGCACAAGAAAGAGACAAGAGTACGGAAATACTCGTGAGTCTATTTGGACTTACTAACATATTGTGTCGCCAGCTGGCGGTGTGCTGGGTGTGTTCCTCCGCGGCTGACCGCGCCGACAGAGCAGCTCTGTTGCTGTCGAGGCTGCAGCCGCTCCTTCGCCCTGGGCCTGCAGTCGATGTTCTGCAACTGCCAGTGGAGAGACTACGAGTTTCTGCCATGGGGTTCTGTGACATCGACCTTCGCGTCTTCACAGCCATTATTAGTGCTGCTGTCACTTATCTCGTGATACTTGTACAATTTCATAAGTGAAGCGCTTCGTATGATCTTTGCTAGGGCGTATCTCCTTCTAATTGTGCAATGTACAGGTGCTGTCATAGGAGGAAACGTCTTTCAGTTAGTGACATATTACTTAATAGCTGCATTGTAAGTATAGGTTATTCTTCAACTACTCATTGTGTTTGTACACTCCTGGAAATTGAAATAAGAACACCGTGAATTCATTGTCCCAGGAAGGGGGAACTTTATTGACACATTCCTGGGGTCAGATACATCAC
Organism: Schistocerca americana; assembly: GCF_021461395.2. NCBI lineage: Eukaryota > Metazoa > Arthropoda > Insecta > Orthoptera > Acrididae > Schistocerca > Schistocerca americana. The sequence goes on along the minus strand of NC_060119.1, from coordinate 154,360,271 downwards.
ATGATCACACTGACAGAACCACAGGCAACAGAGCATGCACAATGTCGGCACTAGTACAGTGTATATCCACCTTTCGCAGCAATGAAGGCTGCTATTCTCCCATGGAGACGATCGTAGAGATGCTGGATGTAGACCTGTGGAACGGCTTGCCATGCCATTTCCACCTGGCGCCTCAGTTGGACCAGCGTTCGTGCTGGACGTGCAGACCGCGTGAGACGACGCTTCATCCAGTCCCAAACATGCTCAATGGGGGACAGATCCGGAGATCTTGCTGGCCAGGGTAGTTGACTTACACCTTCTAGAGCACGTTGGGTGGCACGGGATACATGCGGACGTGCATTGTCCTGTTGGAACAGCAAGTTTCCTTGCCGGTCTAGGAATGGTAGAACGATGGGTTCGATGACGGTTTGGATGTACTGTGCACTATTCAGTGTCCCCTCGACGATCACCAGTGGTGTACGGCCAGTGTAGGAGATCGCTCCCCACACGTTGATGCCGGGTGTTGGCCCCGTGTGCCTCGGTCGTATGCAGTCCTGATTGTGGCGCTCACCTGCACGGCGCCAAACACGCATACGACCATCATTGGCACCAAGACAGAAGCGACTCTCATCGCTGAAGACGACACGTCTCTATTCGTCCCTCCATTCACGCCTGTCGCGACACCACTGGAGGCGGGCTGCACGATGTTGGGGCGTGAGCGGAAGACGGCCTAACGGTGTGCGAGACCGTAGCCGAGCTTCATGGAGACGGTTGCGAATGGTCCTCGTCGATACCCCAGGAGCAACAGTGTCCCTAATTTGCTGGGAAGTGGCGGTGCGGTCCCCTACGGCACTGTGTAGGATCCTACGGTCTTGGCGTGCATCCGTGCGTCGCTGCGGTCCGGTCCCAGGTCGACGGGCACGTGCACCTTCCGCCGACCACTGGCGACAACATCGATGTACTGTGGAGACCTCACGCCCCACGTGTTGAGCAATTCGGCGGTACGTCCACCCGGCCTCCCGCATGCCCACTATACGCCCTCGCTCAAAGTCCGTCAACTGCACATACGGTTCACGTCCACGCTGTCGCGGCATGCTACCAGTGTTAAAGACTGCGATGGAGCTCCGTATGCCACGGCAAACTGGCTGACACTGACGGCGGCGGTGCACAAATGCTGCGCAGCTAGCGCCATTCGACGGCCAACACCGCGGTTCCTGGTGTGTCTGCTGTGCCGTGCGTGTGATCATTGCTTGTACAGCCCTCTCGCAGTGTCCGGAGCAAGTATGGTGGGTCTGACACACCGGTGTCAATGTGTTCTTTTTTCCATTTCCAGGAGTGTATTATCCAGAGGATTGATAGACATGTCTTTCTAAACAAACAAATTGCAGTAAAAGAGTTGCAAGCTATTTTCAGTAAATGTGTGTATTTATTTAGTTACTTCCTGCAGCGTGCATGATAAATGGGGCTCTAGCCTGCTTCCTCTATGTCATGTGAGGTAGGTACTATAATGGACCCTCCTGCATCAAATTAAGTTACTGGTGTATGCCCTGAGGGTGAATTAGAGCTCAAGCATAAGCTGCCATCTTAATTTGATCTTTCTGCCACGTGTTAGTTAGTTCTGAAAATTACTTTACTACGGTGCGCATGAGACAGCCGATACCAGGTTGGCGTCTACAACACAGACATATCGTATAGGACATCTGCTGGTTTTCCATGAGATTCAACCACCGGGAGAACCATGTCAGTAGTGTTTTATGGCACTAACACACTTCATCATATGCAAGAAGTTGTGTGAAGTTACATTCTTTTCTGTGATCACCTGTGCTAAAGGAAAATGACATATCATGAAAATTATTTATCTGCCAACAAATTGGAAATATTCGGCACAGCGTATAATGCACAACTCACACGTATGTGGATGGCAAGTAAGTAGTAACCACACTGTACACTGACAATGCTACATAAACAAAAGTAGCCAATTACGCGCATTCAGAAATTTTTTACACTTCATGCCCATGAAATAGTGGGAAACACTCATCTGCTGACGAGCCTAAGCCAAATGAAAGTGAAAAACTGTTCTGTGCACTCACTTATTTCAATACAAGCAGATCACCATATTGTTCCAGAACCAGCTCAAGCAATTATTTCGAATCTATGAACCGAACCTAACAACTAAATCCGAATGCGAATAAGTTCAAATGTATCTGTTTACATATTTAATTAATATTACGTGTTAGAGGCCACAGAAGACGCTTTTGTATTGAATGAAGAGGAATGTATATACTTCTGTTTTAAAGTTTTTTTAGGCCAAAAGTTGTGTTGTTGCTATGGTCTTCAGTCTGAAGACTGGTTTGATGCAGCCCTCCACGCTACTGTATCCCTTGCAAGCCTCTTCATCTCCTACTAACTACTACAACCTACATCCTATTGAATCTGTTTTCAGCACTTCTCTCCTGATCTATTTTTACCTCCACTTACCCCCACACTTTCCTCCAATACCAAACTGGAAATTGCATAACGCTTATAGAACGTGTTCAGTTCACCGATCTTTTAATTTAGAACGGATGTGTCACAAAGTTATTCTCTTCCGAATTCATTTCAGTACCCACTCATTTTTTATGTGATCTATCAACGTGGTATTCGACATTCTTCTGGTAGCACCATATTTCAGAAGTATATATTCTTTTTTTTGTTCGAACTTCTTATCGTCCCGTTTTGATTCCACACAAAACTACACTCCAGTCAAACTCTCTCGAAAAGACTTCCTACTACTTAAATTTACATTCAATGTCAACCAGTTTCCCCTCTTCACAAACGTTTTACTTCCCCTTACCAATTTACATTTTTTTCTACTCTCTGCTTCGACTATCGTAACTTATTTTGCTGGCTAATGAGCAAAACTATCTACTAATTGTAGCATCTAATTTCCTAGTCTAATTACGTCAGCATTGCCTCATTTGGTTCGACTACATTCTATTACCCTCGCTTTGCAACAGTTGATGTTCACCTTACAACCTCCTTTCAGGACACTGTCCATTCCATTCAAATGCTCTTTCAAGGCCTTTGATGTCTCTTACCAAATGGCAATGGCGTTGGAAAACGTCAAACTTTCTTCTTCCTCTTGAACTTAAATGCAGTTACAATCCCCACAGTACAGCTTGTTCGGTGTGTAGATTGAATAATAATGGGGATAGGTAAAATCCTGCCTCATTCTCGGTCACCTACTTTTTTCTTCAAGCCATTAGACTCTTATAACAGCCGTCTGGTTTCTGCAAATCTCCAATATCAAACTTCGTTCCCTGCACTTTACACCCGCTACATTCAGAATTCCGAAGAGTGTATTTCAGTCAACATTTTCAGGACCTACCTCTAAGTCTACAAATGCTGAAAATCTAGATTTACTATTCCTTAGACCATTTTCTAAGATGATCCATTCGGTCAGCGTTTCCTATGGTGTTGCTACAATTCTCCTAAACTCAAACTGATCATCCCCAAGGTCGGCTTTAACCACTCTTTCCATTTGTCGGGAAATAATTCGTGTCAATGTTATGCAATCATGGTTTTTAAACTGATAGTCTGGTAATATCCACGCCTCTCTGTATTAGCTTTCTTTATAAATGGAGTTATTAAACTCTTTTGGAAATCTGAGGGTATTTCGCCTTTCTCGTACATCTTTAATATCAGGTGGACTAGGTTTGACACCCTGGCTCTACCTAGGTTATTAGTAGCTCGAAGGGAATGTCGTCTACTCAAGGGGCCTTGTTTCGAATTAGGTCTTCCAGAGCTCTGTCGAATTCTGCCTGAAGTATTACACCTCACATCGCATCTTCATTTGACTTCTTCATTTCTGTCTATGACAATACCATCTAGTTAACTTCCATTGTAGAGTCGCTCTATATATGCCTTCCACCTTTCAGCTTTACCTTCTTTGTTTAGTATCGGTTTTTCATTTGAACTCTTGCTAATCATACTGCTGCTTCTCTTTTCTCCAAAAGTCGCTTTAATTTTCATACAGGTGGAAACTACCCTTCCTCTAGTTATGTATGCATCTATCGAACTGTATTTGCCTGTATCGCTTTCACCTTTCATATGTTTCACTATCTGCCAATCTTTCCCTTTCGCCTGCTTCATTTGCTGGCTTTTTACATTTACTTTTATCATCAGTTATATTCAGTATTTCTTGTGATATCCAGGGATATCTGCGAGGCGTTGTCTTTCTACCTATTTGATCCTCTGATGCCTTCAGTGGTTCACCTCTCACAGCTAACTAATCGTTCTCTAATTTATTTGTTTCTCAAGTTTCAGTTAATCGTATCCTAATCCTTTTTTGGAACTTTTAATAACGTATTGTTCTGTCAATTCATCCTAGTCCAAAATAGCAGATATCCAACCATTTTGGTATTTAATAAGTTTTAATCTTCAATTTTTAACCAATGAATAGTGGTCTGAGTCCACATATTGCCTGGAAATGTCTTACATTCGAAGACCTGGTTCATAAATCTCTGTTGTCTTTTATCACTCTTTCTGGATGATCAAATTCCAGGAGTACAACCGTAGCCTTATCTGCAATTGTAATTCATCTGGTCCATTTGGTTCAGTTCTGTTGACAAACGAGGATAATGAAACAATACCTCTCTCAGCAGCGGCGGTCGTCCTTAGATATTATCTCGACATCGCGAAAGGAAGTTTAACATACTTAGGTTAATTGCCAATGCATCATAGTAGTGAACTACAAATAATGAGAAATTCTTTCTGTACGTTTCAGCTTTTATTTATAATAACTGGGTGATGTGTTTTTTGAACATATAAATGTATTCAAAGTACAAGTCCTGAAGCGACAATCCATGTATTTTCTTCTTGCAGTAAGAGTAAACAAAGCAGGAACAAGAATTTGTACCGCTGATCAAATCGTCGCAATCCAGAAGAGGAAAGACGAAAGACAGTCTAACTTCTACAACAAGTGCGGGGATTTGGACACGAGTCAGCAATATTATGTCTTGGCTGACATCACTAGGAATCATATACAGAGATACTATAGATTCATTGATAAAGAAAAAAATAATTTCTGAATAAAATCTTTGTAATTATAAGCAAGGCTGAAATCGTAATTACGCTGCGTTCACTGGCGACACGAATCATAAGAAGGATTATTGCTGGAGTCATTTCATACTTAGTGCCCAATCATCAGTTGAAACATAGATCATCTGCCAGTCAAGAATGATACAGACATTGCAGTAGTTACAGCAGGAATCTTAGACGAATGTTTTTGTGGTGTACTTTATTTAATTTACTTAATACCTAAGCGAGACAAAAAATTGACATGAATCACATTCAAACTGAGGGATTCGTTTCATGTTACACTAAAAGTTCGGCAGATGCACCTATAGCCTTACACAATAAGTAAGTAATGTTGTAGCAAGTGGTTTGCATTTACAATGTGCCTAACTGAACAAATAATTCAGACAGTATTTACCAGTATTTCCCATGTATAAAACAACTGCTGTTGTCTGATTATAAATGAGTTAATATGTTAAATGTGTAACGGTAAGCATGTGAGCAAGAAAAAGTTTAGAAGAGGTTTGTAATTATGTTTAAAGCTTGTTGGAAGACGCTAAGTGTTTTCATTATGAAAGAATAGATGAATTTAGTCCGGGAAATTTGCGCTCCGGTTTAAGCAAACCAAAGTTTTCTCGAATGTCAATGTTAATGAAGTCATTTCTCCAGATATATGTGTCGTATAATTTTGCAGGAGCATTAAGGAATGTGAATAGTCGTTAGTAAAGAAGTAAGAAATTAAAATGACATGTCTGATGCTGTATTTTTTCCTCATGAACAGTAAGAATATAAGTATCAACCTTTACCCCTTTCATTATTTTTGAATGCGACAAATAGAAAAGATTTGGGAAAGGTTTGAAATTGTGTAAAGTTTGTTGGAAGTAGCTATGAGCCCTAATTTCAAATACTGAATGAATAAAGTCTGCGTATTTGTGTGCTGTCAGTTACGGCACCTTATCTCATTGGGTTAATGTTCTAACTCATGGTTACACTTCTTAATGAGTAGATCATGACTGCATTTTATATATCTTTAAATCATCCACTGATTGCATGAAATATTGAAAATCGGATTTTGCTGCCCCATTCGCAGCAAGAAAATAACTTAAACCTAGTCGTAAGTAAAATTTATTATAGACAAAAATGTAATTGGTATAATAACATTTAACTACACACCTAAATATTTTTAATTTTTATTATATTCGTGTTGGAATGCTATTACATCTTGAGCAAAAGCTTTAAATTGAGAATTGATTGACATGGTAACGTAAACAAGTTTGATGTGTTCGTTTTGGCGACGTAATTGTATCGCGCTGGCTCTCATCCTGACGTTAATTCATGGCCCACAGGATACGAGGGTGAATGATGGGGGTGGAGCATTCTAATTCGGAGTTATATAAGCTGTATTTTGTTATTTTGGTATTCGTTTAACTGAAGAAGTATGAAGACAAGCGAGGAAGTGTATCACGAACAATATCAGTGAACTTCATCAGCTGTGGTGGGGTGAGAGACTTGGCTGCCCGCCAAATTCTAGGCAATGTTTGCGCAATATGTTGTAGATAAAACTAAAGAACCGTACGACTAGCATTACAGCTGTGAAACATAGGGTTCTTACAACAAATTAAACTAATAATTTAGCACAGAGAAACCTATCTTGTCCTCTTTATCGTAAATATGAGGGAAGACGTATCTAAAACCACACAATATGCCCATGCATATTTCTATCGTAATTGGTGGTATTTCATTCCCTTGATGTATAGCGAAAATAATAAGTCACTATTTAAAATCATTTCTGACTAAGAAATATTCTTTTTACATGTGTTGAACGTTACTTACGCCAAGTTTATCCAGAAAAAAGTCCGTTATAATTTCCTCTTTTTTTCAGTTTATTGGTTTTCAGGTCCTACCTATAAAGAAGAACGAATCCACACAGCTATCTTCCCGATGTATGATGTTCGAGAGAGATAAGTGCTGTTTGCTGTCTCATCATAGGGCGTGGTAGTGTCTCAGATGTGCTCGCTGTTTCGGTCACAACGCTGTTGTTCAGAGCCGCTACACACCACTAGTGCAGCGGGTTGCAGTGCTGTGTACAGAGCTAAAATATCATCAGTCTCGCATTATAGTACGTTGAACTGAATGCCAACGGCGGCTTGTGAGTATACATTTTGGGCGTTCACAAATTTTTTGGGTCAAATAAACTAGAAAGTGTTAAATTGCGTCTGCTGTATAACAATAACGATTAAGAACAAATTTATGAAACTGCAGCAACTGCCAATAATAATAGTGATGATAATAGTAATACGCTAAACTTTTCTGAAGAACAGAAGATTGTTTGGCGAAATTTTTAAATACAGTTTGACAATCAGTAGTCATACGCTATTCTTCACATCGTCAGCAAAATATTAATATCACTCACCACGTCTTATTTTCTGAACCAGGTAAACGGCATAATTATTTGTTATGAAATGATCTGCCCTTCCATGTAGTACACACAGCAGTTAGTATTAATGCACATTACACTGTACTGTAGGTACGCATTAAATAGAGAAAATTATATGTCAGCATGATTGGTACATTCCATTTATAAAGAAAAGCTATTTTTCTGTTTTGCAATCACACAAATGCCTAGATCACGCTATGATTGGAGTCTTAATACCATCCAACTCTCGGTTGGAGGCATTGCCAATGACGGAAGCCTATTCCCCTTAATTGTGTTTCGAAGAAAAGCCTTAATATTCATTGTTGAGAAACAAAGTTCAGATTCAACTGTTGCAAGAAGGAATGTTATAGTTATTCTCATTAGCTCACTTAAATGTGGAAATGTGTCTAGACACAACTTCCTGTCTAGTAGAATCTACCAAATTGTAACTGTTTTACATGTGCGTTGAAAATAGTGTACATTACTTATAGCCCTGTTCTCCGTTGGGTCTTCAGTAATCATTGATAACGATCAACAATAAAGTCAACATCTCTCTCAGGAAAATTTATCAACAGTAGAGAAAATGGGTTCACGTCTAATAATTTTCATACCACGAGTTGATAAATGAATGAAAATCTTTCAGTCATATGATTTATTCTGGTGTCACAGACTTCTGTCGAATTTGCTGCTTGTTTTATATTGCTCTTTTTTCACAATTTGTTTTTCAGTCTCAACATACCTTATTTCTTTAGTAACATATTCGAACTCTGGCAAATATTGTCCAATTGTTTGTCGTTTCAAGTTACTCTTACTACATCCTGAATAATATTTCGGGATTTGGCATGATCCTATGAAAAAGAAGAATAAGAACGCAGGGTCTTCTAAATTGGAGAAGCAGCAGCAAATTTCTCGTCTGGTTTGATCATGTGCGCGAACAGCGAGGCTAATTTCTTCTAAACACTCGATCGGACATTCCTTCTTCTCTTTAACTGTGTTGACTCTTCCAATGTAGCTACTTTTCGTGGTAATCTAGTTTGCACAGCTCTGTCTAGCACATTGGTTCTGTGTGACGACCTGGAGAAATAGGTCAGAAAGCCTGGGAAATACGAACAAAATATTGTCTCAGATTTGTTTATACATGCAGCTTTTTGCAGGACCAGACCAAATTGTTCAGCACATCAGTGGATCCTAGGGTATACCTGCATGATCCTTACCTGAAGACAGTTGATGCTTTCGCTCAGAAACCAGCACCGTGACAGCATTACACCATCACTTTTTCCTACTTTGTATCGGCACACTTTTGCAAATCAGAATTTATTGCCCCAAGTAATGTCTCAGCTCCTGTGCGTCAGCGTTAGATAAGGCCCAAAACCTCTCCACACAGAGCCATGACATTCGTACCTATAACTAGTAATCAACTGCTGCTTGGTAGGCACGTATGTCAATTCCTCCGACATTGCAGCTAAACAATGCACACTTAAAATTTCCTTCGATATTATTTCTCTTCATACAATCCAGAACTCCGTTTTGAACTGTTTTCGGTGTACCTTCAAACACAATAGCAGCTTCTAAATGTTTCTTCATTGAAACGTCAACAGCGCTTGCTACATTTACAAGGCCACGAGACATTCATGTGGTTTCTGATGATCCCGTCATTGTGAATAGGTACAGCTAACTCCAACGCACCTCAGAAAATTACGCAGTCTATTATTCTGAAGAGTAATATCTTTTACTATGCACTCGCTTTACTATGCACTTGTTTTCTCACAGAGTCTCTGTATACGCTGTCATGTTGCATACTCATATTAACTTCAGAAAACACTGAAATTGTTCTCATTTTTGTGTAATTGGAAGTTTTCGTGGATTTTAATTTTTTCGGACAAACTTACAAGCTCCCTAACATTCCAGTAAGTGCATTTCTTACGTTGCACCCGCACAACCACTTACGCTTATTGTACACTTCTTTATTAAACTAAGTTTATTAGACTGTCTCAGTCGACGGATCTGGTCTGGGAGGTCCTAGTTCCTTTGCAGATATCTCGTCCTGGTAATTCAATTTTCTGTTAGTGCTTAAAATATATTCGACAGAGTTGGCGTTGACACTGCACATGAAAGCCGATTCACTGTCCTGTGTGCGCAGTGACTTGCACAATAAACAATCTTCACAGTAAACAAACCTCAAATACAAACTGCCGTTTGTGGAAATGATTTAATTCAAGTTTAATGCCTATCAGGATAATCACTTGACTGCAGGTAAAAGAAACAGACTAAATTGGTGCACTCTCCTGTTAGGCATGCAGAAGGTTTACTGATTTACGAAATCCATAACTTAAATCACTATAACTTATTCAGAAACCCACAAAATCGGTTTCCTATCAGTATAAACGTAACATATATTGACGTGCGATCTAACTTTGTAATATAGTGAGTGAACTGGTGTATCAGAGGAGTGTGCTACTAACTAGCGGGATTAATGCCAAGCGAACGGAGATAAACGTCTGGCGCTGTGTGCTACAACCGAGTGGCACTGACGTAAACTTGTAGTTAAGTGGTAAGGACTAACTGTGAACACCGTGAACCGTTAATGTTATTTATAAAATCTGAATGCGTTTGACGCATAACGTAATTACGTCACGCCAGTTCCCCATGCTCAAAAGCTCCTTCAAAGGTGAATAACTGAAGATGTTGTCGTGATTCTGATGCCAAGTTGTATGGTGTCTAGACAACTAGCACTGAAACGTGGGGCTACAGACTTAGGTGCCATATGTTTCAGGTTACTGCATCTATGTTACGTTTAACAAGATTCAAAGAAAGATAAGAAATTAATCCCGAAGGTCTCCCAAATTAGGGTTTCTCATGCTCTGGTGTTCTTATGCTGTAGAACCCATTGTTACATACACATCTCTTCCGAATATTACAAGTGGAGAAATTGCACCTCACTAGCGTAACTGACTTGACATGAAACACGATAAACAAAGTGGGAAATAAATCTGAAGCTAATTAAAATACCTACACTGAAATTTGCATGGTGATTTTGATGAGTTATTGGGTAAATGATCAAAAATTTTTCTTTCTGCATATTGAACATTTTTCTGAGCCCCTGAAAGCTTTAATAATGGGTAATAATAGCAACACTGTAACAGGTACGGATCTAACTAGACGTATCTAATTGTAGTGGACTAATTATGACAGATTTTGTTAGCGAATATATGTATTGTGACATAGCAGTTAAAATGTCCACCTGTTTGAAGAGATACCTACATCACATCCTTAGGTGAGCAACACACAGTATTGTTAATGCTTGGTTTTGCATAATCGATACTTTCTTTAGAGTGGTGAGTTACAACAGAAAATTATTCCATATCTTATCACTGAGTGGAAATGTACCTAATATGCCAGGAGAATAATACGTCTGTTTACAAGATTGGTAATTACACAAAGGACAAATGCAGCTGAACTTGAATGTTCGAGACACTTGGTAATATGATTCTTCCAGTCTAGGTTTTTATCAATATGTACACCCAAAAATGTAGAGCATTCTACACAATTTAGTGACTCCTCCCAATGTGCTACATCAGATGATGGTATGACTGTTTGTTGTACAGAACTTAATACCGATTTTTTTTCTTTTTTAAATTTAGGGGCAGTTCATTTTCTGAGAACCTGTTGATAAGCCTTTGGAAGCCATCGGTTACAGTCTCTTCTGCTGCTTTCTTTCTAATGGAATTTATTATAACACTATGACCATCTGCAAAAAGTACCAACTTTGGTTGTAGAATATTAAGTGGTAGGTCATTATCATGAATAAGTAGTAACCAAAATTGAAGGAATAAACAGAATTGATGCCCTTGGGATTCCTTTATGATTTCTACACAGTCACTAATATTCTCTATTCTTCCAAACCTCATTAAATAATTGTGTACTATCTTTTGATTCTATTTGTGACGTATGACTCAGTCCAGCTGTGTATAGTGCCATAAGTTCCCGAAAACTTGAATTTTTCTAAGGGAGGAAGATGATCTACACACTTAAATGCTTTGGAAAAATCGCAAAAGACACCAAATGCCGATAGTTTATTATTTAAGCCCTTGGTATTTGATTAATCGATGTGTAAACATCGTTCTCAATTGAACAACACTTCTGTAATTCAAACTGACATATTAAGTGTGATTTAAGTGTGACACTTTTATTGAGTACATTTCTTTTTGTAATGTATTGGAAAAAGATGTTAATGATACTGGACAATAACTGTTTAAGTTTTCGCTGACACTTTTCTTATGAAGAGATGTAATTGTTTCATATTTTAACCTGTCTGTAAAATATCCCTGAGTTAGTAATGCAATACATATGTCACTAAGGATATTACTTGTGAAGTTGGAACAAATTATCACACCACTATGAAATACCATCAAAGCGATATGAGCTTTTGTTTTCTAGAATATTTGAAATTCTGTTAATTACAGTGAAATCTGTAGGTACTACTTCTAGCTGTTTAAAGTTTTTTGGAATGACATTTTGAATATATGCTGTTTTTCTCCAACTGAACTATTTAACCCTTGAGTGGTCACATCAATATTTGTAACATCAGTGGTAGTGTGGTCGACTCTGTCCACCAGCCATCGTTTTCACTAAAGATGTGTAACGTTCTACCATAATATGCTTGCTACTGAAAAGTAAGACGTTTATTCTGGTTTTTAAATTAATAGAAACACAAATTTTAGTCTTTGACCTTTTTTGTTTCTAAAGATACAATTACAAAATCTAATTAAAGAATCCTAGCTTTTCATTTAACAATACATTTCTAACATGCAGGATAAAGTTAAATCACATTTGACCTGCCTTTATTTCTCAGTACATGTTCTCAACCAGCATTTATTGTCTCATACTCTCTTTACTGAACATGACTATATTGTTTCTACGTAAAAACAGAGTTTACTCATTCGGTTCCTCTACCTCGTCCACAGTGCTACATACGCACTTTTCACACACAACTGCGGAATCCTTTTTGCATACAAACATCTTACTCCGACTAAAATGAATTGTAGTGACAATATTGTTTTTTCTGCCACACATAATGCAGCGACTCTTCTTATTGTTTGGAGGTTCTTCTGGTTCTTGAGGTTCTTGCTATTTATAAGGCGCCAAAATATTTGAAGATCATTTGAAAGCATCGAAATGTGGGATCTTGCAACTAAATAATGTTTCATAAGTTGTTGGGACCACTATTTCAAAACTAACCTCCTTGTTTGTTTTTTTTTCTGTTTAGTAAAGCCATAGAGCCATCATCCTCCGCCTTGTTACTCGTGCCACAGAATATTTACTGGACATTTTGTCTACTGTGTGAGCCCCTCCTTTTCTCATGTTGTAGCCCATGATAATCTGTAGTTTATTGGTATTCTTATCAACTGTGCCTTCACTATGCATGTTGCTAAGCAGAACAACACGTTTGTTTCTTTTGGGCACATATGACACCAGTGTGATATCTTTCTATTATCCAAACGGTGAAGACCCAATGTTCCTGGATTTCAGAGGTAGGAATTCCGGAGGGATTTCCGTTTTATTTTTCTTCGGAGCTCCAACGCGTGTGACGTTTCTCTGCAAAAGTGAGACTGCCAGTGGATAACTTGTATACCAATAATCAAAAGTAATATTCCGATTTGATCCCAGCAGACGTTCTGCCAGACGATGCACAATATCGCACAGTTTATTTGACACCTTTTAAGGGCCATCTGGTTTTGTTCCATAGTACAGCTCAATAGATGCTGTATAGGATGTTTTGGCATCGCAAGTAGCAAGGAATTGCAAGCCATACTTTGCTGGTTTGTTCGGTATGTACTGAACAACTAAACATCTTCCTCTATGGTTACAAACTCTCCCAGACGACAGTTTTCCTTATAATTAGTGACATATTTGTCTAAAAATGACCTAATTGCAACTAATCTGTCACTCTCGCATCGTTGTGTTCTTATCAATTTGTCATAAATATCACGATTCTGAGGAGAAATAAGAAGTGTATGTACCACATGCAAGCTCTAAGGTTCTTCATACCAGTGCCATGATTAATTCCAAGTTGTTCAGCATTTGTTTTATTTCCACCCTTCGAGCCAATCAATGTAAGGATTCCAATGAGAGAATATATCTCTTACCTATAAGCTTCCTTCCTATCTCTCTCTCTGTAGAGTAGATGTTCCGTGATACTACATTTCTGATATGCAAACTGATGTATTCCACAAGTTAAACAATCATATCGGCTTTTATTTCTGATTCACTGTTGTGATCACTAACTACTATTTGTCCTTATTGCCCGTCAGGCAAGTCAAATTCAGGACACTTGCTATCATCCGAATCTTCATTTAGAAGCCTTTAAATCTCCTCCTCTGATAACACTTTTCTGAAAAAGGCCCTAAAAGTATAAATAAAAGTAAAACAAAGTCGCTGGTGAAAGATTTTAATCCAAAATAACGATAGTATTCACAGTTACCATAAAAGAAATCCTTACATTACAGGTCGCGTGGTTGACTCTGTACTCGAAACAGAAAATGGACAAAAATAAGCTACAAATGTTGTCAATGTGCAAGTGCTACAAACGCAGCAACAATACAAGTGACCGGCAGAGGACCAACTTCAAGATAAGTGGAACTCCCAGCACTGCAACAATGCCTATTTTTTCAGAGCGAAACAATGAACTCTGGTTGACTCAGTCAAACAATGCGACCGCTCGAGGGTTAATCCTATTGTTGTTGCTACATTTAGAAACTGATTGTTATATGTGAAACTTCCTGTCAGATTAAAACTGTTTGCCGGACTGAGACTAAAACTCGGGATCTTTGCCTTTCGCAGGGAAGTGCTCTACTATCTGAGCTACCCAAGCACGACTCACGTCCCGTCCACACAGCTTTACTTCTGCCAGTACCTCATCTCCTACCTCCCAAACTTAACAGAAGCTCTCCTGCGAACCTTGCAGAACTAGCACTCCTGAAATAAAGGAAATTGCGGAGACGTGGCTTAGCCACTGCCTAGAGGATGTTTCCAGAATGAGATTTTCACTCTGCAGCGGAGGGTGCGCTGATATGAAACTTCCTGGCAGATTAGAACTGTGTGCTGGACCGAGACTCGAAGTCGGGACCTTAGCCTTTCGCGGGCTAGTGCTGTACTATCTGAGCTACCAAAGCATGACTCACGCCCCGTACTCACAGCTTTACCTCAGCCATTACCTCGTCACCTACTTGCCAAACTTCACAGAAGCTCTCCTGCGAACCTTGCAGAACTAGCAAAGGTCCCGAGTTTTACTGTCGGTCCGGCATATACTTTAAATCTCCCAGGAAGTTAAATATCAGCGCACACTCCGCTGCAGAGTGAAAATCACATTCTGTTTGTTAAATGTATTCACGACTTGTGAATTATCAGTAATGACATTTTCATTTAGTTTAACTGTTATGGTATCTTGTACACTGACTGGCTGTTCTGTCTCCCATTTCACAATAACCCATTGAGCATTCATATTTTAATACAAATTATAAATTTCTGTCCAAATGTACATCCTTCATGACATTTTAATGAGTATCCTAACAGTGTTACTGTGTTCTTTTGTAGTGGCAACTAAGGTTGGAGCTGACTTACTCTGGCCTGTATACAATTTTCCTCCTTCTTCTTACACGAGGTTATAACTCCCTTAGTTCATAAAATCTTCTCCGGTACACAGCTGAGCCAATGCGTTGGTCTCTGGCCTCATTCCAGCAAGTTTCATTCTTGACATCTACATGCAAAGTGTCAGGGTCTCTCGCTCTCTTACTATAAGGCTTACTTGAAGGCTGATTTTGGTAAAGTATTTTGTCCTCGTGACATTTGCTTCTGTCCTTTGGAGGGGATGGGTAATGTTCCTGGCTTTTCTTGTGGGGTCCTGTCGTTTGCGAGAGAAGGTTCGATTTTCCTGAGTTTATCTGGGATTAAGTAGTGGGTTTATGATTCTTCATGTGATTTGGAGTTTGTTGTCCTGAATTCCCTTGGGTTGTAGTTGCCAAGCAAATTATCAGTGCATTTGGGGATTACCTTAGTCTATCGTAGAACGCTTGGGCGAGGTTTTTGAACCTTTTTTTAAAGTGGTTCTATATTGACCGTAGCGTGCAAGTCTGCAGTGGGGGAAACGGGAGTCTACGTGTAAGGCTCTTTTGAAGGCTCTGTCTTGTATTGCTTGCATTCTTATGATGCTTTTTGCAGCGTAGCCCCATACAGGGCATGCGTATTCGAGGACAGGGGCACTAGACTGAAGTACACACTGGCTGCTAGGTTGCTCTCTCCGTTTAGAATGGCGTATGGTACGTGGAGCTTGTATGTGCCTACGCCATGTGAGGCGTTGGTCCATAGTCACCGCTGGTACTTAACTTCGGACCGCCACTAGATGTTGTTTCTGTGGAGACGGAGGGTGGGACGTGGGCTGCGCCGTAGAGGCCTCCTTGCTTTTCTATGCGTAAGCATAATGGCTTGAGTTTTTCCACTGTTCAGAGTTGTGTGCCGTTTATTGGCCCATCTGTCTGTTTTGTCAAGGAAGTTTTTTAATCGTCTAGTGACGAGGTTCCTGCTTGAGATCTGTGCGAAAAAGGCAATGATATCAGCGTATTGCGCTGTTTCTAGTGGCAGTTCTGTGGGAGTGTAAGCTGTGTATAAGTTGTGTAGGATGGGTCCTATAACGCTACCTTGGGGTACTCCCGCTTGGATGCGTCTTTTTGTTGAGCATGAGTTGTCGACTTTTACTGCGAAACTTCTACCTGAGAGGTAGCTTTCTGTGAGTTTGACTATGGGCCCTGGGAAACCCTGCACGTACAGTATACGAGGTGCGACAATAAAGTAATGAGACTGATGTGAAAAAAAATGTTGCTTTCCGTTTTAGTCAAGTTTAGTGTTGTCTCCTTCAAAGTAGTTCCCTTCTGATTGCACACACTTTTTCCAGTGCTTCTGTCATTGATTGTAATAGTTATAGAACTCATCTTCTGTAGTATCATCGAAAACTCTCGTCACAGCTTTTTGGACACCTTGTGTTGTTTGAAAGTGGTGTCCCTTGACCGCTGTTTTGACTCTTGGAATTGGAAAAAAAGTCGCGTGAATAAGGTGGCTGTGGTAGTACTGAAATTTGTTTTTTAGGTTAAAAATCGCTGCACTGACAGAGCAGTATGGGACCGCGCATTATCGTGATGCAGAATCCAATTATCAGCTATGTTGGCACGGACACGAAGATCTCTTTTAAGAAGACTCTCTAAAATTTCTTTGTAGTAATATTGGTTAACTGTTTGTCCAGAAGGCAGCCACTCCTTATGAACAATTGCCTTGGAATCAAAGAAGCACACAAGCATGCATTTCACTTTTGACTTCGAATGCGAGCTTTTTTTGGTCTGCATGATCCCTTTGAGCACCATTGCGAACTTTGGCGTTTTGTCTCTGGATCGTACTGAGAAAACCAATTTTCATCACCAGTGATAAAACGGTTCAACAATTCTGCATTGATTTCCGTTTGCTCTAACAGATCAGCTGCCACATTTTTCCGTTTTTCTCGATGTTGTGGTGTGAGATTTTTGGGGACCAATTCTGCACAAATCTTTCTCATACCAAGATATTCAGTTTTTATTAGACGAACCGTTTCTCGATTGATGTCCAGGTCTTCTGCAATCATTTTTACAGATAATCTTCCATCAGATCGTACGAGTTCGCGCACCCTGGTCAAGTTGACATCCATCCTTGAGGTTGAAGGTCGTCCACTCCGGTCTTCATCTTGAACATTCGTTCTGCCTTCACTGAAGATTTTATGCCAACGAAAAACTTGAGATCTTGACATAAAATCATCTCCAAAAGCCTTCTTAAGCTTCCGTAAGTTGTAGTCGCGTTTTCACCCAGTTTAACGCAAAAGGAAATGGCATTTCGTTGCGCAGTATTATGCAGTTTCATTTCCGTGACAAGAGACACAAACACGTGTTAACTTATTACAGCACAACCAACGACTGACCAATTGCTTCTATGTGACGCTTGGACTAGAAGCAGCTTATAGACCAAGGTCAAAGATGTTGTGCCTACGCAAGCCTGCACGGTTGCCACACCTTTCAAAGGAAATCAGTCTCGTTACTGTATTGTTGCACCTCGTATATTAGTCCCTCGTGCCAGACCGTATCAAAAGCTTTGGCTAGGTCTAGAAGGATCATTCCATAGTGGCCTCTGTGATTTAGGGCTTGGGTGACGGCCTCTGTCACCCTCATTAGTTACTGTGGGGCAGCGTACCCTCTCAGGAAGTCAAATTGCGTCCTGGGGAGTATCTACTCGCCTGCGATGTGCTGCTGTATGGGGAGGAGCAGAAGGTGTTCGTATAGTTTGCTTAGTGATGGTAGCGGACCGCTTTGCCTGTAATGTTGTGGAAAGATGTGATCTTTGCCTGGTTTCGCGATCGCGATCACTTCTGCATGTTTCCATTCCTTAGGAAACTTGCGTGATCGCGTGATCTTATTGAAGATGTTGGCGATGAGCGTAATCGCTAGCGGGGGGATTAGTTTCAACAGCTCGTTTGTGACTTTGTAGTGACCAGGCGCCTTGCTAGTTGATAGCGATTTTATGAATTCTACTACGTCTTCTGCGGTGTAGAGCGGTAGCTCGTCATTTTCATCGTCTTCTGCTGTGAGGAAGTCGACCAACTGCCTCTTGACGGTGGCGTCGTGTTCCTTATCCTGAGACTCTACCGGCTGGAATTGTTTTTCGAAAACGTCCGCAAGCGCGTTAGCCTTGTCAGCAGACTGAACGCGAGGCCTCGCTCACCGTGCAGAGGGGCATTCTTGCGAGTCTTTTGGTAAATTGTTAGATTGCTCGCCTGATGCTGTTGTCTTCCACCTTAAGAGTGGAGAGACGTGCTGACCATTTTTGGTTTCAGTGTTCTATGATGGCTGCTTTCAGCCCTCTCTGGAGCTTGTTAAGCAGTTTCTGGTGCCCGGGTTTCTTGTTAATTTCCGTTCTTTCGCGGTCTTGTTTTTGTGCCTAATCTGAGCAAGCAGGTGCGGTGAGAGCTGTTTAGAATGGAGGTCGCTTTCTGGAGGCCTAGGTGTGGCTTTCTGATTTGCTTGCAGGATTGTTGCGGTGAAGTGGTGCAGCGTCTGTAGTGTTATTTCTGCTGCGGGAGGCGGGGTGTTGGCAATGACCGCTATCAAGTCGTCGCGGATTTGCCCCCAGTTTGTGTGTTTGTTTGAGTACTGACACTGCACTGTGGGGAGCCATTCTCCTACGTCTAGCTTGAAGACGACGGGATTGTGGTCGGATGACATTCGGTTCAGTGAACTCGCGGCCACAAAACCCAGTACTCTCTTTGACATGGCTATGCCTAGGACGTCCGCACGATTTCCGTTGAGGGGGAAATGTGTGGTTCTCTATGGGCCCCACATATAGAAGTGGTGTGTGCGCTGAAGTCGGTTGGTCTGGTGGCCAGCTCTGTTGGCGGTTCTGGAGTGCCCGTCCAGGTTTTTAGCATTGACGTCACCCAGTGCCGCAATAGCTTCGTTACCTAGGCTCTGGGAGGGTTTGTTGTATACTGCTACGGTCGTCAATGGCCTTGTGGCCATGGCTATCTCTATGGCAACTAACTCTAGCTGAGTGGCAGAGGGGTGAACTTGGTGGCAGAGGATTCTTCGTTTTTCGAAGATTGCTATCCCGCCTCCTACTGTGGGCCTATCTTGTCGGTAGCTAAAGTAGTTTGGCACCGACGATTTAGTACCCGGGTTCAGGTGATTTTCCGATGCCAAACATACATCGATGTCGTCGTCTTTTAGGAATTGTCTTAATTCCTGTACCTGACGAAGGAGACCGTTTGCATTGAAGATGCAAAAGGTTAGGCCTTGGATGGATGTTCTCCTATTCATGTTTGTTGGAGGTGGTGGTTACTGGGGTGGTCGCAGCAAAGTGCAAAGACATGATACCATAGAGGCTCAAATTTGTGCAAGTTGCTCTCCTAGTTCCTGCATCATGTCAAGTGTCTTGGTGACTGCTGATGTGAATGTGTTCATTGAACGGGCCAGCTGTGCAACCTGCTTGTCCTGTAGGGAGTTGGGATGGCTACTGCTGCGGGTACGAGATCGGCTGTTTGTTACCGGTGACAAGTTGCGTCGTTCCTGAGCGGTCGTACTTGCATGCCTTCTGCGTCCTTAGACTGGCGTACTGGTTCGGACGCAGGGAACATGGAATAGGGATTGTCGCCTGGTCTGTTGTCCTGTCCTAGCGGGTCATTTTTGGCTCTGGGGGACGCTTTCGGCATAGGTCGGCGATTCCCTTCCAAAGTTCCGAGTATGGGAGGTTGTGGTGGTTGTTGAAGCTTGCCTGGTGGGTGCCTGTCTAGCTGTGTTGTTCCCTGGCCTGGTTTGGGAGTGTGCTGTTTGATGAATTGGTTTGTGGGTGTTTTGTTGTTTTTTCCTCTCATGCGGTCTGTTGCTTATTTAATTACCTCGCAGCCTTGATAGCTGGCGGGGTGTCCAGTGTATTTACAACTGCCCCTTCTACTTTGTTCCCTACTTCTTTCATGGGGCATTCCCGTGAAGGGTGTTGTTCCGCACAGCGCACTCATTTGGGGAGGCATGTTCCGTCTTTTGCGACAGGCGAAAGCCCTTGGTAATAGTAGCACTGCCTGAGGCCTGTTTCTTGTCTGAGTGTCTTTACAGTCACGTATAGAGCCGTTACTCTGGTGACTGGTCAGATTCTCCTACTCTGAGGGGTGTCAGTGTGTGTCGCTAGGAACAATGGCATTGTTTTCCTCCTCCCTGGTTTTTTGAGTAGCCCAACTGAGCGTACCTCAAAATCTTGGGAGGTGAGATCTTTCTTGATGTCTTCAGTGGCTGAGTATTTCCCTGTGAGACGTGCTTCTGTCCGTCTCGTTTAAACACGCACCCTAGTTACGCCTTGGTTTCCCGCCGGCGCTTTTCCGCGTGGCGGCGCCTTGTGTTCTCCTCGTCTCATCCCCCGCCCTCTAGGTCGGTGGAGTGGAGTGACTGAGTCGTGAAGCGTGTCAGTACGCCATCGACTCCGGAAGTGCTTGTTTGTCTTGCTGGCGATGGTTTGTGTGGTTTCGGCCGCCTCATTCCACCGTGAGATTCTACGGCATAGCGTGCCTGACTTGGAGAAACCGTTAGCTTCGATTATGCCTATTCTTGTCAGAAGAGAATTGAAATAAGGAGCTGTGATGTTTCTGTTTGGGAGAATAGTGGGAGTCGCCGAGGACGGTTGCTCCGGGAATGTTTTGAGCACTGAGGGCGGCAGGTTTTCCTCCGGGACTGCAGTTGAGTATATTTCTCTATTGCCGTTGTGCTTTTGACTTGCTATTGTCGTGTATTAGGGTCGTGTTTGCGACTTCATTTATGTTGCTGCCGCCGACATTGTGTGTTTTCCGTCCACCGGTTTAGCTCGCCGGTTCTGAACCAATGAAGGAAAGTGTTGAAGGTTAGTTCTGCACTGCGTTTGCGGAATTTGACTTCGAGTGTGTAGGTTCTTCTTGTACCGCTGGGCTGACTCCTCGGTGAGGCGTCGACGTGAGCGTGAATTGCTTGGTAAAAATTTGTAGTAGGCACTCCGGGCATGGTCGATGCTGTACAACGAGGATAGTAGAACATGTTGAGTCAAAGGGTGTGAATGTGAACTGTTGCTCTGTCATGTTACACTAGGAGTCTGTCTAATTAGGTACTGATGTATTGGTGGCTATCTATTGATTCTTGTGACCAATTTGGTAGTCAGTTCCAAGCCTACGTGTTCTATGTACGTGAGAGAAAGAAAAGAAATTTGTGAAGTACGTGCTGTGCACGCCTTAAAAAGTGGTTGGTGCATGTGTTTATCTTAAAGATTGTTTCAATACCGTATGTTATTATCAGCCCCCTTTTAGACTGAAAATTTTACAGGGTTAGAGAATTTTATTTGTATGTTTGCCTTTATGAACAGTGTCGTATGAACTGGTGGCTTTTTACACCAGTTTGTGAAATGTGGCAGGTTTACGCTGCGATTTAATGATTTGTAATTGAAGGACATCATTTAATTCCTCTTTGGGAATCGTCTTGTATTTTTCCTGTTTCGTACTACGTGAAGATTGTAAATCATGCTATTGGGACACTATCACTGATAGGTAGCCTTGCAGCTGCTTGTATTTCATACTCAGCAACTGTGGTTAAACTTATGTAAATTTTCTGGCCGTGTTGGTTTGCGATTGTTTGCATTTTAAATTTAGATTTTATGCAAGTTTACCTTTTAGAAGTATATGCATGTATTGTTGTTCCTAGGTTTTAAAGTAAAAGTAAAAAAGTAAAAGTAAAATAAAAGTTAAAAAGTAGACTAGCACTGGCAAAAAGGGAATTCTAGGCCAAGATAAGACTACTAAATAGTATGATACATAGGCTTCAGTTTGAGGAAGAAATTTCTGGTAATGTATGTCTGGAGCACAGCATTACTCGTATATGACAGTGAAACATGGACTGTGAGAAAAGCAGGAAAGAAGAGAATGTAAGTATTTAAGATATGGTGCTACAGAAGAACGTTGAAAATTACGTGGTCTGATACGGTAACGGAATGAGGAGGTTCTCTGCAAAATCGGGACGGAAAATGATATATGGAAGAAATTAACAAGAAGGAAGGACGTGAAAGTAAGTCATCTGTTAAGACTTCATGTAATAACTTTCATAGTACTAGAGCGAGCTGTACAGCGTAAAAACTGTAGAGGGAAACAGGGATTGGAACATGTCCAGAAAATAACTGAGGACGTAGGTTGCTACCCTAAGATGAGGAGATTGTAACAGGGCAGGAATTCGTGACAGGCCCATCAAACCAGTCAGATGGCCGACGACTAAAAAGTAAAACCATACCCATAGAGTATAATTCCGCTTGCCATAGACGGGCAATACTATAATCTGTTGCACAGACTACTACTGTAACTACTACTATTACTTTTGTTACTATTATTACAAATTGTTTTGTCACATATGTTCACAACTGTTGAATAATTTTAAAATATTATACCGCAGAAATATAACATTCACATTTCCAACACTAAATACAATTGATGTTGTCTCATAATGCTAAGAATCTGGCTAAATCAGAATACAACAAGATTTAAGGTGAAAGGAATCGCATTAGCCCTTTTGTTAAGTATACAAGAAATTGTTTAAATATTCAGTTTGAAGATATTTCATTTACTAATATAGATTCTTATAGAAAAAAACGGAAAATTATTATGAAGTGAGCAGTAAGATGTGATTCGAGAGCAACTATCGTTCTGACAGTATCACGTCTGAAATGTTTATCTAGAACTCGTGGTGTGCTCATGGTATAATTTTAATAACATTAAACGTACACCTGATTATTCTGCTTAATTTGTAGTACAGCTTCTGCAAAGTGATATTTCAAATTACAGTTGTAAACTTAATGTATAAAGAAATATTTTTAACAAAATGCTGCTTTTACACTTAACGGTAACGAAAAAGACAGGAAAGGTGAATAAGATAGAAAAGGCTTTTTGCAAGTGAGTGGCTGATGACCGACGATATAACAAATGTGAAATATATTGAAAATTATTCTTAATTAATGCACATGCCTGAAGGGTAACCATACGGTCACTGAGTCGTCTTTTGAAAACAAAGAAAACAAAACTTCCATTTTCAATGACTCTGCGTTCAAAAGGTACAAAGAAAACATCTATTAGTTTATTATAATCAAATTATATGGTGTAAGGATAGGACTTAAGTTTTATTGAAAGAAGTATTACAAAACGACCCTTGAATACTGCTCTACAATAACGTAAGGTATTGCGGTACCTACAAGGACATGTTAGTTCCAAAAAAGAGCATATCCCAGATTGCATTTCCTGAAATTCGCCAAATGGATGAAAATTCAGCTAAAATGGTTCACTGGTCCTGTAAATAAGGTATAAAAAAGTAAGAATACTTATATTAGAAGAAACCTACTTTACAGTCTGTTGTTGTGGTTTTCAGTCCTTAGACTGGGTTTGTTGCAGCTCTCCATGCTACTCTATCCTGTGCAAACTTCTTCATCTCCCATTACGTACTGCAACCTACATCCTTCTGAATCTGTTTAGTGTATTCATCTCTTAGTCTCCCTCTACGATTTTTACCATCCACGCTGCCCTCCAATACTAAATTGGTGATTCCTTGATGCCTCAGAACATGTCCTACCCACCGATCCCTTCCTCTTGTCACGTTGTGCCACAAACTCCTCTTCTCCCCAACCCCATTCAATACTTACTCATTAGTTACGTGATCTACCCATCTAATTTTCAGCATTCTTCTATAGCACCACATTTCAAAAGCTTCTATACTCTTCTTGTCCAAACTATTTATCGTCCATGTTTTACTTCCATACATGACTACACTCCATACAAATACTTTCAGAAACAACTTCCTGACATTTAAATCTATACTCGATGTTAACAAATTTCTCCTCTTCAGGAATGCTTTCCTTGCCATTGGCAGTCTACATTTTATATCCTCTCTACTTCGACCATCATCAGTTACGTTGCTCCCCAAATAGCAAAACTCATTTAATACTTTAAGTGTCTCATTTCCTAATCTAATTCCCTCAGCATCGCCCGACTTAATTCGACTACATTCCATTATCCTCGTCTTGCTTTTGTTGATGTTCATCTTATATCCTCCCTTCAAGACACTGTCCATTCAGTTCAACTGCTCTTCCAAGTCCTTTGCTGTCTCTGACAGAATTAGAATGTCATCGGCAAACTTTTAAGTACTTATTTTTTCTCCATGGATTTTAATACCTACTCCGAATTTTTCTTTTGTTTCCTTTACTGCTTGCTCAATATACAGATTGAATAACATCAGGGAGAGGCTACAACCCTGTCTCACTCCCTTCCGAACCACTGCTTCCCTTCCATGTCACTCGATTCTTATAATTGCCATCTGCTTTCTGTACAAATTGTAAATAGCCTTTCGCTCCCTGTATTTTACCCCTGCCACCTTCAGAATTTGACAGAGATTATTCCAGTCAACATTGTCAAAAGCTTTCTCCAAGTCTACAAATGCTAGAAACGTAGGTTTGCCTTTTCTTAATCTAGCTTCCAAGATAAGTCGTAGGGTCAGTATTGCCTCACGTGTTCCCGTATTTCTACGGAATCCAAACTGATCTTCCCCGAGGTCAGCTTCTACCACTTTTTCCATTCATCTGTACAGAATTCGCGTTAGTATTTTGCAGCTGTGACTTATTAAACTGACAGTTCGGTAATTTTCACATCTGTCAACGCCTGCTTTCTTTGGGATTGGAATTATTATGTTCTTCTTGAAGTCTGAGGGTATTTCGCCTGTCTCATACATTTTGCTCAACACATGGTAGAGTTTTGTCAGGACTGGCTCTCCCAAGGCTGTCAGTAGTTCTAATGGAATGTTGTCTACCCCCGGGGCGTTGTTTCGACTTAGATCTTTCAGTGCTCTATCAAATTCTTCATGCAGTATCATTTCTCCCATTTCATCTTCATCTACATCCTCTTCCATTTCCATAATATTGTCCTCAAGAACATCGCCCTTGTATAGTCCCTCTATATACTCCTTCCACCTTCCTGCTTTCCCTTCTTTGCTTATAACTGGGTTTCCATCTGAGCCCTTGATATTCATACAAGTGGTTCTCTTTTCTTCAAAGGTCTCTTTAATTTTCTTGTAGGCAGTATCTATCTTACCCTTAGTGGGGTAAGCCTCTACATCCTTACATTTGTCCTCTAGCCGTCCCTGCTTAGCCATTTTGCATTTCCTGTCTATCTCATTTTTGAGACGTTTGTATTCCTTTTTGCCTGCTTCATTTACTGTATTTTTATATTTTCTCCTTTCATCAATTAAATTCAGTATTTCTTCTGTCACCCAAGGATTTCTACTAGCCCTCGTCTTTTTACCTACTTGATCCTCTGCTGCCTTCACCACTTCATCCCTCAAAGCTATCCATTCTTCTTGTACTGTATTTCTTTCTCCCAATCTTGTCAATTGTTCCTTTACGCTCTTCCTGAAACTCTCTACAACCTTTGGTTCTTTCCGTCTATCCAGGTCCCATCTCCTCAAATTCCCACCTTTTTGCAGTTTTGTTCAGTTTTAATCTATACATTCAACGGTAAGTGAATCCCTTTTGGCTCATTAAGTGACAGGGCTGCCCCTCGTAACATAAAAGAAGTTGATAGGAGCATTACATCAGGTCCGCGTTGAGGACATCAAAAGCAAAACATTAGATCATTCGGAGGAGGATTGGGGATAACCATGGCATATTTATGAAATTCTCTTGAAGACGTTAGGGGAAACGATGTGAAGCCTCAGTAAGAATGTCCTATGACCTGCGTCTCTTTACTCTGCGTCTTGTACAGGTACAGAAATTTTGGAGGAGAAAGGAAAGAATGCAGAACTATGTTTTCCAGTTTTCCTTATGAGTACGAATAAGTCAAAGAAAAAATAAGACTCCCAATCAAATAGTTAACAAGAGCGGACAAAGTCAGCGGCTGATAAATCGCAGAAATAAAGTCAACGGTATTTATATTGTTCTGCATCAATGAAGTACTGTTTACAAATAAAAAGCTAGGACGATGCGATACCGACTGTGGTAAGTGGGAAGGCACAAGGAGTGTAACGTTCCTATTAACTCTTTCTTGACTGCATAATGTAGTCAACAGGAGCAAAACAAGTGTCGCAGTAAACAAAAAATAAATTCCCGTAATTCTTATTACTGAGAAAAGAATAAAACTCTTAGGAAAGTTATGAAAGAGGGGAAGTAAGGGCATGATGGTGAAATTGGGCACTGAACTGAGAGAAAATTTTAATTTCAATGGGCCTTGAACTAAAGAGCACTGGTCTAGGAAGAAGACTTAAAGTCTTCTGACAAAGATATATTAAGAGACTCACAGATGAGTAGACTACCTGCTAAGAAACAAAATCTAACACATGGTCTCTTATCATAAAGCGACAGCTGTACTTTCGGAGGAAACACTGCTTACAGGCCCAAGGAAAAACTTCACGTGGGACACGTTTCGTAATATAATGACCAGTGGGATAACATGGTTATTGATGTGTCGACAGAAGTGCCGACACAGTGTTATTTTGAGGGGGCCGATATGCACCCTATAAGCTGACGCAGAATATCGTGAAGTCTGAAACAGGACGCTCAATGAATGCTATAAAGAAAAGTACGTTGCTTTTGGAATACTTAACTTTAATCCATCCTTGTTGTATACATCGATCTTGTTGAGACATGCTTTAGACGATAATTATCAATTGCTATGTAAGGCTAATGGCGCCTTGCTAGGTCGTAGCCATGGACTTAGCTGAAGGCTATTCTACCTATCTGCTCGGCAAAGGAGCGAGGCTTCGTCAGTGTAGTCGCTAGCAATGTCGTCCGTACAACTGGGGCGAGTGCTAGTCCGTATCTCGAGACCTGCCTTGTGGTGGCGCTCGGTCTGCGATCACACAGTGGCGACACGCGGGTCCGACATGTACCAATGGACCGCGGCCGATTTAAAACTACCACCTAGCAAGTGTGGTGTCTGGCGGTGACACCACAGTTATCTGCTGGAATAAGAGAGACTTTTTCCTTAATGTGCCCTGATATCGATTTATAAACAAGATTTGGGAGGAAAAGAAGAAAGAGAGCACTGTAAATTTTCCTCACTAGAAAAGTATGTTGCTTCAGAGACAGCCACAGGTATAATACTCAGTGACAGCGATTGCATATTGGTTCAAAGACTTCTGAGTCGATGATGGTGCAGTTTGCTAGTTATATTAACCATTCAGTTAGCCACAAAATTCACTTGGAACTTTGCATAACGATTACGAAGTAGGCGGCGGTAGCGCCAACAAATGAGAGGAAAAGAGACAAGTATATATAAAAAAAAGTCAGACGCTGAGAATACTAAATGGCCCATTCGAATTCTACAAACGCGAACTGCTCCCGCGATGGAAGTAATGCCTGAACTTTGGCCACGAGCGACAGCGACCTGTAACCACATTCTGTCGTGTCGACTAGATAATAAGCAAGCGGGTAGGAACGAAGGAAATCCAGAAGGAGAACTTGATTAGACGTACATATTTCATTGCTGTGTATTCAGTAGCAGCATTAGTGAGCTGTAGATGCTGACCACCCAGAAGAATTTGCTAAGGCAGCACATCACTAACGAGAGCCAAAGTGTCGTCGGCAGAGATGCGTGATCTGTTAAGCTGATTTTGCTATAATTCTCACACTTGTCAGCTCTTGCAATCTTCGGGATTGTGTGGATGACGCTTTTCCGAAAGTCACAGCCGTACATCCTGCAGCCGGCCGAAGTGGCTGTGCGGTTAAAGGCGCTGCTGTCTGGAACCGCAAGACCGCTACGGTCGCAGGTCCGAATCCTGCCTCGGGCATGGATGTTTGTGATGTCCTTAGGTTAGTTAGGTCTAACTAGTTCTAAGTTCTAGGGGACTAATGACCTCAGCAGTTGAGTCCCATAGTGCTCAGAGCCATTTTTTTTCGTACATCCTGCATAACAACCAGAATAGTACACTACTGGCCATTAAAATTGCTACACCACGAAAATGACATGCCGCAGACGCGAAATTTAACCGACAGGAAGAAGATGCTATGATATGCAAATTATTAGCTTTTCAGAGCATTCACGTAAGATTGACGCTGGTGGCGACACCTACAACGTGCTGACATGAGGAAAGATTCCAACCGATTTCTCAAACACAAACAGCAGTTGACCGGCGCTGCCTGGTGAAACGTTGCTGTGATGCCTCATGTAAGGAGGAGAAATGCGCACCATCACGTTTCCGACTTTGATAAAGGTCGGATTGTAGCCCATCGCGAATGCGGTTTATCGTATCGCTACATTGCTTTTCACGTTGGTCGAGATCCAATGACTGTTAGCAGAATATGGAACCGGTGTGTTCAGGAGGGTAATACGGAACGCCGTGGTAGATCCCAACGGCCTCGTATGACTAAAAGTCCAGATGACAGGCATCTTATCCGTATGGGTGTAACGGATCGTGCAGCCACGTCTCGATCACTGAGTCAACAGATTGGGACGTTTGCAAGACAACAACCATCTGCACGAACAGCTCGACGACGTTTGCAGCAGCATGGACTATCAGCTCGGAAACCCTGGCTGCGGTTACCCTTGACGCTACATCACAGAGAGCCTGCGATGGTGTACTCAACGACGAATCTGGGTTCAAGAATGGCAAAACGTTATTTTTTCGGATGAATCCAGGTTCTGTTTACAGCAAGATTATGGTCGCATCCATGTTTGGCGACATCGCGGTGGACGCACATTGGAAGCGTGTATTCGTCATCCCCATACTGGCGTATCACCCTGCGTGATGGTATGGGGTGGCATTGGTTACACGTCTCGGTCACCTCTTGTTCGCATTGACGCCACTTTGAACAGTGGACGTTACATTTCAGATGTGTTACGACCCGTGACCCTACCCTTCATTCGATCCCTGCGAAACCTTACTTTTCAGCAGGATAATTCACGACCGCATGTTGCAGGTCCTGTACGGGCCTTTCTGGATGCAGGAAATGTTCGACTGCTGCCCTGGCCAGAACATTCTCTAGATCTCTCACCAATTGGAAACGTCTGGTCAATGGTGGCCAAGCAACTGGCCCGTCACAAGACGCCAGTCACTACTCTTGATGAACTGTGGTATCGTGTTGAAGCTGCATGGGCAGCTGTACCTGTACACGCCATCCAAGCTCTGTTTGACTCATTGCCCAGGCGTATCAAGGCAGTTATTAAGGCCAGAGGTGGTTGTTCTGGGTAATGATTTCTCAGGATCTATGCACGCAAATTGCGTGAAAATGTAATGACATGTCAGTTCTAGTATAACATACTTGTCCAATGAATACCCGTTAATCATCTGCATTTCTTCTTGGTGCAGCAATTTTAATTCCCAGTAGTGTAGTTTTGTTGTCACTTGCCTCAGTGATTTTGGAAATTCTGATGGAATATTATCTATCCCTTCTCCCTTATTCGATCTCAAGTCTTCCATAACTTTTTTAAGTTCCGGTTTTATGTTTATTCGCCTATCTCTTCCATATCGGTTCCTGATTCTTCTTCTATCACGTACGTAGACTAGTCTTCTCCCTCAAAGAGGCCTTCAGTGAACTCTTTCCACCTATTCACTCTCTCCTCTGCATCTGACAAAGGAATTACCATTACACTCTTAATGTGTTTCGAGTGTTACGTACGCTGAATCATTACTTCAGACAATCATTTCTTTTTCGATATCCCACAACTTTCATGCAGCCTTTTCTCCTTAGCTTCCCTGCACTTCCTATTTATTTCATCCCTAACTGACTTGTATTATTGTATTCCCGAATTTCCCTGAACATTTTTGCACTCTGTGTCTATAGACTGAAGCAGCGAGTGAAAATTTGTACCAAGGCCAGGAATCGAACCAGTCTCCTGCTTACTAGGCAGGTGCGTTAGCCACTATGCAATCTTGGCACAGTGGTTCATACAATTGCACGGATTACCCTGGCACACTTCCCTCCTCGATCCAAATTCCCACTGCCTCTCCAGTCTACTTTTAATTTGAATTGAGGAAGGAGACGTGCAAGGGTAATCGCTGCAGTTGTGTGAACCGCTATGCCAAGGTGACTTAGTGGCTAACGCCCCTGCCTAGTAAGCACGAGACGTGGGTTCGATTCCCGCCCTTGGTACAAATATTCACTCGCTGCTTCAGTGTATATACATAAACTCATATCTGTATGAGACCAGTAAAGTTGTAAGGAGGCTATAATTTCGCACCTTACAAGCACTCATTCACATTAGTGCCTGTGATCTACAACTACAATTAGATATCATTTGATAGGTTGTACATCGTATGTATGAATATTTAAAAGAGACTGAAATTGTCACGTACACCTTGTAAATAATTGGTAACGCTTTTGCATGAAAGGTGGCTGAGTATCTTTATTATCAAAACGGCGTAATGAATGATTGCCTATACTAATAGAGGTTGGAACACTAGTGGAGATGAAACAGCAGGCGGAACTCAAGCCCTGGGTGAAAGACCCGCACAGGTGTGTTGATCCTGCTTAAACACAAGATGTAGATGGACGGGCGTTGGGGCACCTGAGCGCTGGAGTGCAATAGAGTAGCGGCTTGCCGGTATTGTAGATGGACTGGAAGGCTAACCAGGAACTCTGAAAATCTTGGAAGCAGCTGAGACGAACGAGGAAGCGGCACCTAGGAAATCACGCAGGCTGGGTTAATTGCAAGGATACTTACTCAAAAGCGTACGATTGTATGGGTATAGGTATTCCCTCGCAAGCTTTCCGTGCTGCACGACAAATGACTAAAATATGGTTGGTCGGCGTTCGGAAGAATCTGTAGAGAGGGAGAATATTCCGTGGTTTCGAGAAGGTGATTTGTTTTCTGAGTTGCGAGGCCAGCAGTATAGAGAAGTGGTCCTCCATTTTTGAGCGGTCGCTTATTATCACTACACATGGTGATATTGCTAATTCCTTATTACGGATATAAAGCTAAACAGCTGTGATCACCTTAGTTTATTTCCACTGAGATTCCACACCACCGTAGATCATCTTTGAAAGTTGTGTGTTCTAGTGTTTGGTACGTAGATGATATCAGTCATTTTGCGTTATTCATGTTAGATCACGTGACCATAAGATGCGGCAGAGTAGTGCAATTGATCATCAACTTTTAGTTACAAAAAATAGACTTTTGCAATAAATCGCTGTTTTTCAGTCTACAATAAATGTGTAATAAGAAACGACGTTTATCATCAGGTAGGACTAGTTGCCTTATTCATTTATTTATGTTTAGGTTGTAATTTATGTGTTAAGCATTAAGAGTTCCTAAAATCGGCTTCAGGGGATAGTCAGACAGGGCCAAATCAACCATTTAGCGTTCAATATTTTCCGTTGCGCACATGCATTTTACAGCCGCCTGGAGTAGCATCTTGAATAGTCTCTGAAATCGTGTCCTTTCACTTTTGTACTTCCCTCTATCGTTGACCAAGTGAAGTGTTTCTTGTGTTCCCGATACTTCCTTCACAGTAACCTTCTTTGTAGCTAGGTTTCTTTTCCGGCTTCTGTGATTGCCATTTTTAGACGTATCCATTCTCTCAAACTGAACTGCCTACTGAGCTATTCCGTATTGCAGTATCTATAGCTTCCGAGACTTCAAGTGTATGTCTTCCTTCCTTAGTACTTCCGTGTTCCACTTATTTTTGCTCTGATTCTTCTGAAATAATCTCTTAAACGTCAGCCTACGTTTCATTACTACTGAATTGTGATCTGAGTCTGTACCTGATCTCGGGTATGATTCACAATCCAGTACCTGATATCTGGATCTCTGCCTGACGATGATGTAATCTAACTGAAATCTTACCGTATTCCCGGCCTTTTCCGAGTATATCTCCTCTCCTTGTGGGTTTTGAACAGAGTATTCGCTGTTACAAACTGAAATCTATTGCAGAACGCAATCAATATTTCTTATTTCTAATTCCAAGCACCAGGCTCATATTCCCTTTTTTCCGCTTCTTCCTCTACACCCCCATTCCCGATCCCTGTGACTATTATGTTTCCATCCCCCTTTACGTACTTACTTATCCCTTCCATATCCCCACTTGCGTTCTCTAGCTCTTCATCATCGGCTAGCAACTCGATGTGTATACTTGAAATACCGATGGCGGTGCTGGTTTGGCGTCGACTCTGATGAGAATAACCCTATCACTGAAATGTTCACAGTAACACACTGTCTGCTCTACCCTCCTATGGATAACGAATCCTACACCCGTTAAACCATTGTCTACTGCTTTTGATATTACCCTATACTCTACAGGTTAGAAGTACTTGTCTTCTTTCCATTTCACTTCACTGACATCCAGCATGTCTAGATCGAGCCTTAGCATTTCCCTTTATTGATTTCCTAGCTTTTCTATCACGTCGAACTTCTGACATTCCCCGCCCCTACCCCTAAAATGTTATCCTTTAATTGGTTTTTAGTTTTTTTCTCATCATCATATTCCCCTTGGTAGTGCCCTCCCGGAGATCCGAATGGGGGACTGGGCCGGAATATTTGGACAGTGGGGAGATCATCATGAAACTTCTTTAGTTACACGTCTCATGTCCTGTGGATAAACAATACTTCTTCAGTGCAGTGGTTTCCATTGCCTTCTGCATCCTCAGGCCGATGATAATTACTGATTCATTCACCTTTTTGGGGTAATTTTCTACCTCAAAAGCCAATGAGTGCCCGGAACATCTGTCTCCTCCTCTGTCCTATTTGACAAGGCGGCTGGCTGAATGGAGGGTGACTTTATTTTGGAAGTCTTCGGCCGCCACTGCTGATGATTTTTTTATTGAAAATTTAAGAGATGGCGCGGTTGGAACCCGTGACCGATGACGTTTCGTTTACTAGTCAAAGACGGTATTCTCCTATTTTGTGTGAATGTTCATCATTATTCTCGTCATTTGGTCTATGCGGTCGTCACAATACACACCTTGAAGTACATCGTACATTACTTCACTCAGGTTTTTTAATTACAGTGAGCAGCCTATCCTCTGTCGGACCACGCTGACCTACCATGACAGCGACCCTTAGACCACGGGGGCGTGTGTTAAGCACCAATGAAGAATAACTAACAAAGAACATTTACAATGTACTCTGTGTCAGTCGCCTCTTTGGGGGGTCAACTAAGAAACAACTCAAATACTAGCTGTTTTGTGTTGGTGTTTAACAGTGGTGTGATGTTTCTCTACTTGGGCAATAAGAATACAAGAAAGATTACAAGTTTGTAAGTAAATCTTCCAGACGATATAGACTGATGAAAGATTATAAACTATGTTCTGCTCGCCTATCGTTTTAATTGTTTACTGGTAAACTATGTGGAGACAGTTGATACATACCTTAACAAAGACGCTATAAGTATACACAGAAGTGTTGTATTAAAGTAAGTGAAACATATTTATCGTACTTTACAACATTGTTCGCCACAATAATATCAGATGCAGAGATACTGTCAAATAAGGATTGTCTCCTACAAATAAAAAAATAATTAAAAAAATATCCTACAGGTTGAGCCGTGTGCGGTTCGTGACCGTGCGATTTATTACTTTACATCTTGTCTTTGCAGTATTGCCCTCCCAATTCTTAGTCGATTTACTGGCTTCACTATCTCGCTGTTATGGGGTTGTGAACCACTGAGGGCTAAGGCGGGAAGAAGTCTATCCGCCGGTGTAATAAAAAGAAAAAACTTTCGTTGAGCAGTTGCGGTGCAGTGTAACTTCTAATCTCTATCGAGCAAAGGGCAGTGCATTTATTTCTTCAGGCTTTGTCCTTACACAGTTGTATACTGATTGCGTAACTAACTTGAGATTTTTCTAAACGAACTGGGATTTGAACGCTTTTGTTGCTCATTTGGTCTTCGGCCACCTAGTCATTATATCCTTTCTTTGTCGGACTCAAAATACTAAGTGAACATATCATTTACGTGAATTTAAATCTGCGCGAAGGAGACTTGCTTTCCTGAATAAACTCGTTCTACATTATTTGCTTGATAGTGTTCTCACTGCAACTCCACTGGCCCAAGACGTATCAGCATATGTGTATTTTAATGGAGAAAAGAGCAAGCATTCCTAGTTATACACCAAACTACATTGTGCAGTGGTAGAATGAACCATGTAGGCACATGCTCACGAATAATATTACTTCACAAAGTACACCGCTAAATGTACTTCACATATAGGTATTTGGGGCAGAGAATTACGGTGTGTGTACAAAAACATGTATGCTGCTTAACGTAATAGAGAAAAGCTGGCCGCAGATGATGCAGTTGTCTATAAGAGATAGATGGCAATGCTTGTGGACTCGTATAGCGAACTGCACGGGATCGAAGACTGCTACCGATATTGGACGTAAATATACACTATGACACAAAGATAAGAAAAAGGATAGCACACCAAGAAAGAATAATCCGGACATACCGTAGATCGGTGAATGTGATGTACACATAAAACAAACAAATAATTATAGTTTCAGATAAACTTGCTGATTTATTCAAGAAGAAGAGCATCACAAATTGAGCAAGTCAATAACGCGTAGGTCCACATGTGGCCCTTATTCAAGCACATATTCGCCTTGGCATTGATTGATAGAGTTGTTACATATCCTCTTGAAGAATGTCGTGCTAAATTCTGTCCAACTCGCGCCTCAGATTGTCGGATTCACTAGAGGGTTGGAGGATCCTGCCCATAATGCTCCGAACGTTCTCAGTTGGGGAGGGATCCGGCGACTTTACTGGCCGAGGTAGTGTTTGTCAGGCACTAAGACGAGCTGCAGAAACTCTCGGAGTGTGTGGGTGGCATTTTCTCTTTGAAATGTATGTCCAGGATTTCTTGCCATGAAGGACAAAAGAGCCGGCCCTAGAGTTTCGTCGACGTACCACTGTGCTGCAAGGGATGCGCAGTGTCCATCCAAAGGGTTCCTGTTTTGAAATGAAATGAAGCCCCAAACCACCACTGCTGGTTGTCGGGCCGTATGGCTGGCGATAGTCAGGATGGCATCCCACCGCTGTCCGTGGGGTTTCCAGACGTCTTCGCTGGTCATCGGGGCTCAGTCAGGAGTGGGAATCATCAATGAAGAGAGTTATACTCCAGTCAGTGAGACTCCAGACCGAAGACGCGCCTGGAGACGCCCCATACAGCAGTGTGATACCAACGTGACTGTTACTCGCCACACGACCTGACAGCCAGGAGTGGTGGTATGGGGTGTAGTTTCACTTCTTAGCAGAACCCCTTCGGTTGCCATCTGCAGCACCCTTGCAGCACAACCGTACGTCGACGATACCGCACGCCTCGTTTTGCTGCCCTTCATAGCCACTTGTCCTGTGCTTACATTTAAGCAAGATAATGGCTGCCTGCACAAAGCAAGACTTTCTATGCACGTGTTCATGCTTGTCAGACCATACTTCAGCCGGAAACATCGCCGGATCTCTCCCCAACTGGAAACGTTCGGAGCATTATGGACAGGATCCTCACACTCGCTCGGGATTTTGACGATTTAAGATGCCAGTTGGACAGAATTTGGCACGACATCCTTCATGAGGATATGTAACAACTCTATCAATCAATGCCAAGGCGAATTACTGCATGGATAAGGGCCAGAGGTAGCCTAATGCGTTATTCACTTCTTCAAATTGTGAATTCTTCTGACACTATAATCGTTGGCTGTGAGGTCCGCCAGTTATGCAAAACACCGTCTTTTCTCAGTACCCAAACAAATTTCGGCACCACAGTATCATCATCAGTGGGTTTTCGTTTTTATTTATTGTGTAATGTGAACATTTTTGCTAAATGATTAAAAAATTATGTGGATGTTTAGTTCAAACAATAGATCTTTTCTTTTTGTAAATACCGTTACATTTGGTGTGCATGAATTTCCGAATCACTTGTGTGTTAATTACTACTGGTAGCTTCTCATCTGCAACCAAGCGATGTTGATGAGAAAGATTTTAGCTGGAAGTTAACCTATCTTCTAAAATGTAATTTAGTTTGTCGATATGTTTTCGCGGCTATATTCGTATTTACTTTCGTTTTCGTGTGGCAAGCACTTTCATTCTCCGCATCACCGTGAGGTGTTGTGATGCACACGTAACTATAACAAGCATTTTCCACAAATAACGTAGTAAAACACTTTTCACTTCACCAAAACACAGTGTGATGGTGGTTTGTTGTGTGTCCTAGCCCAGTCAGTGTTTATTTGTTCACCAGAGAGTTCGGCGCCAAATTTGAATTTTAATATTTTGAAGAATCAGCTTCAGTTGCACAAATTTTCTGGTCTTTACCAGGTTTCGGTTAAATTAATCTAGCCTTCTTCAGAAGCATAAAATGACTATAACATGCCAGAGTAAGTCACAGCCAACATTAAAATTAAAACCTATAGTACCGTGGCGCTCAGTGCAATTCCGGGTACAACGGTCAGTGCCAACGTAGGTGCCGCTGCCAACCAACCGCGTGGTGAAGAGATGCGGGGACTGGACTTCAGCTAGGTAGGTTTAATTCGACATGGTACCATAGGTTTTAATTTTAATGTTGACTTAGCCTTACTGTGGTATGTTATAGTAATTTTATGTTTCTGAAGATGGCTAGATTAATTTTGCCAAAACCTGGTAAGGACCAGAAAATTTGTGCAACTGAGGCCGATTCCTCAAAATATTAGTCTAGCGCAGTTGCTGACGTGGCTACAATATGCTTAAAATTCTTAAATTTGAATTTTGTTTGCATTTTATCTTTGTGTGTGTGTGTGTGTTTTCTGTGTGCTTCTTAGCTATGTGTGTTGTCTTCTATATTGTATTCCTTTAGTGTGAAAATGGTGCGTCTTCCCATGTTTCTATGTACAAGCACATTGCAAGTACCGATTTCCAACCCATTCGGATTATTCTTTGGTGATGTGCCTTTTTTTTATCTGAAGGGTGTAAATGTTCAGCACACTGGACATGAAATCTGGTACTGTTCTGTCACACCGTTGCTGGAGACCGCAAGTACCGTAAAATACCTACGATTAAGCATTGAGAGAGACATAAAGTGGAATGACGGAATAGAGCAAAGTTATATGGTAGAAGTATTAAGGGAATGTAATTCATTCACTAGCGACGTAGTTTCCAAAATACACTACTGGCCATTAAAATTGCTACACCACGAAGATGACGTGTTACAGATGCGAAATTTAACCGACAGGAAGAAGATGCCGTGATATGCAAATGATTAGCTTTCCAGAGCATTCACACAAGGTTGGCGCCAGTGGCGACACCTACAACGTGCTGACATGAGGAAATTTTCGAATCGATTTCTCATACACAAACAGCAGTTGATCGGCGTTGCCCGGTGAAACGTTGTTGTGATACCTCGTGTAAGGAGAAGAAATTCGTACCATCAAGTTTCCGACTTTGATAAAGGTCGGATTGTAGTCTATCGAGATTGCGGTTTATCGTATCGCGACATTGCTGCTCGCGTTGGTCGAGATCCAATGACTGTTAGCAGAATATGGAATCGGTAGGTTCAGGAGGGTAATACGGAACGGCGTGCTGGATCCCAACGGCCTCGTATGAATGGCAGTCCAGAAGACAGGCATCTTATCCGTATGGCTGTAACGAATCGTGCAGCCACGTCTCGATCACTGAGTCAACAGATTGGGACGTTTGCAAGACAACAACCATCGGCACGAACAGTTCGACGACGTTTGCAGCAGCATGGACTATCAGCTCGGAAACCATGGCTGCGGTTACCCTTGACGCTGCATCACAGAGAGGAGCGCCTGCTATGGTGTATTCAACGAAGAACCTGGGTGCACGAATGGCAAAACGTCATTTTTTTGGATGAATCCAGGTTCTGTTTACAGCATCATGATGGTCGCATCCGTGTTTAGCGACATCGTGGTGAACGCACATTGGAAGCATGTTTTCGTCATCGCCATACCGGCGTATCACCTGGCGTCATGGTATTGGGTGCCATTGGTTACACGTCTCGGTCACCTCTTGTATGCACTGACGGCACTTTGAACAGTGGACGTTACATTTCAGATGTGTTACCACCCGTGACCCTACCCTTCATTTGATCCCTGTGAAACCCTACATTTCAACAGGATAATGCACGAACGCATGTTGCAGGTCCTGTACGGCCTTTCTGGATACAGAAAATGTTCGACTGCAGCGCTGGCCAGCACATTCTCGCCAATTGAAAACGTCTGGTCAGTGGTGGCCGAGGAACTGGCTCGTCACAATACGCGAGTCACTACTCTTGACGAACTATGGTATCGTGTTGAAACTGCATGGCCAGCTGTACCTTTACACGCCATCCAAACTCTGTTTGACTCATTGCCCAGGGTACTGATTTCTCAGGACCTATGCACCCAAATTGCGTGAAAATTTAATCACATGTCAGTTATAGTATAATATATTTGTCCTATGAATACCCGTTTATCACCTGCATTTCTCCCTGGTGTAGCAATTTTAATGGCCAGTAGTGTACTACTCTGGATAAAATCACAATATGTGAGTGGTCGTGGCCGACCTGCGAAGCAGCTGCATAAATGTCAATTGTCAAGTGTGTAATGTCGGATTCTCTGTGACATTGCTAAGATGGTAGCGGGTTAGTATGCCAATGAAACAACAAGGCGCTTCTCCGAATTGCTTTCGGTAAATTTAAAGAAACCGCACTCAACAAAGAGTGTAACATTATTATACCACCACCATAGTATATCAAACGTAGCGATCATAACAATAAAATAGGAGAGAAAGTAGAGCGTGTATGGAGACGTATAGAAATCGCTCTTTTACTTAATCCGTGTATGAGAGAAAATCGATAACACTGAACAAGCAGGCCTGCAGAGGGTGGACGATTGATACAGGGGCTGAGGACATGTAAATGTAACTATTGCACATAATAGGCAATGAAGTCAAGTACTTTATGGTCACAAAATTGGTGGAAACAGCAACGAACCTAAAATACATAGGAGTAAGCATCTGGAGCGACCTTAAGCAGAAAGGCTACGGAGGGAAATTTAACCCATCCCCGAAAGAAGCTGGTTACGTAACACTTACCGACGTTTGAAAGTGTTTGCGAATCTGAAAACACAGTTTTAATACACTGATAACCCAGAACCTATCGATATGAACCCTTCCAGGAGATAGCAGCGTCACCTGGGAGGGATAAGTGCTAGTCAGACACACTCACAGTGCATCTAGTATAGGTGCTTGTGCTGTTGGTTTGTAAAATGTGGAAAGCGCGCAATAAACCTGACTTTGACCGAAGGCACATTATAATGACTCGGAGGCTCGGCACCACTATTTCGGAAACTGCAACACTTGTCGGGTGTTCGAGCAGTGCTGCTGTGAGTGTCTTCAACAAGTGGCGAAACTATGGAGAAACCACGTCCACACGTTGTGGTGCTGGGCGAGCACCGCTCATTATAGATGTCGGACGTCATAGGCTCGGCAGATAGGTAAAACAGGACAGGCGGCGATCTATGGAGGAACTAACATCAGACTGCAATGCTGGAGGGAATACATGTGTGTCTGAACATACTGCGCACCGACAAATCATAACGATGAGTCTCCTCGGCTGACTATCCATGTATGTGCCAATGTTAACACCACGACATTGACAGCTACGACTGAACTGGGCACGTGATCGTCGGCACTCGACGTTGGTGTAGTGGCACAGCGTGGCATGGTGTGATGGATACCGACACTTTCTTCATAATGCAGGTGGAAGGGTGCGAAACCGCCGTCCTCCCGGGAACGGCTACTTTGTACCTGCGCTGTAGGATGGAGACAAGCTGGCGGTGGCTCCGTTATGCTCTGGGACACAGTCACCTGGGCATCAGTGGGTCCAGTGGAGCTCGTGAAAGGCACCATGACAGCCAAAGAGTATAGTAAACTGGTTTCAGACTACATGCACCTCTTCATGACCATCATGTTTCTCGACGGCAGTGGCATTTTTCAACAGGATAATAGGCCATGTCAAACGGGCAGAAGTGCGATGGTGTGGTTCGAGAAACACACTGGTGAGTTCAAATTGATGTATGGTCCGCCAATTCGCCAGTTCTAAACCCGATCGAATGGATCTGGGATGTGACTGAACGTTGCCTCAGATATTATCGCCTTCCTCCCTGTAATTTACAGGAATTAGGTGACTTGTGTGTGTAGATGTGATGAGAGCTCTCTCCGGCTACCTACCCAGGCCTTTATTACTTCCATGCCAGGATGCCTCGCCACAGTTATTCGTGCCAAAAGTGGTCCTATCGACTGTTAGGTAGGTGGCCATAACTTTCTGGCTGGTCTATGTATGCATATTTGTTCGGTTTATAATGGCCGCAGGCTCTATGCTACAGGAATTCTGACGTGTATGTGTCGTATCAGCTACATCTAAGTTGTACATGCAATCCTTTTGTTCCACGAGTTTCTGAGGACTGGCAAATATACAGTGGAAGGGCGGTGTGTTGTTATGACGTCTACCGTGACTCTGATGTGGGGTGAATGGGAGTGACAGCAGTAGTACAAAGCAGCCTC
This sequence comes from Schistocerca americana, assembly GCF_021461395.2. Classification (NCBI taxonomy): domain Eukaryota; kingdom Metazoa; phylum Arthropoda; class Insecta; order Orthoptera; family Acrididae; genus Schistocerca; species Schistocerca americana. The sequence goes on along the minus strand of NC_060119.1, from coordinate 154,319,762 downwards.
CGTAAGATGGATTTGTTTAAACGGAGGACTTGGCTTAAATGACCAGATGGTACCGTTAGATCGTGACAGGAATTACCAAGAATGTTAAGAAATTCATAGAATAGCTTTTCTACAGAAGAGATGAGAATCCGACTATAGGAATTGCATAAGTGAATGTCAAAACTTCGAACGACTGTAGCGAATTGCCTGGATGGATTACTGGTACCCGGACGTGGTCACAGATAAACGTAAAGTACTGAATGCGAATAGGAGAAGAGATCCACTACTCTTCTGTTACACTACGAGCTGCATTCATGTTACGACACTACCGAGCCCTATTTTTCTTACAGACTAATCGCATGAAGACTGTGAAACCTCTTTTACTTCTCGACACAATCTTCCGGAGCCCTTCTCATATTTCACAACGAGACGCCATTCATTCCATGGCTGCTGCGAAAGCTTTTTTGGAGTCCACGAACAGCTAAACGCCACAGCTAGTGAAAGTGCTACCTTGGAAGATGTTTTTAATCGTTGGAAACAGCCGAAAGTCGTTAGGAGCCAGGTCAGGCGAGTAGGGAGCTAGGTAAATCACTTCAAAGCTGTTGTCACTTAGGAACTGTAGCAGCGTCCCGTTTGCTCGATGAGCTGGTGCACAGTATCGAAAACTGTCCCTGTTCTGACTGTTTCCGCTAGTTCTATGTGACGCCGGGATATGTCATCCTTTGAAGTCCTCACAACGAGAATATGCGTATATATAAAAAAAAAAAGCTCGCATGTTTTCGGATTACTTTCTTTACTTATACCGTAAAACCTTTCGTCTTCCCAATTTTCATAATTCTAGGTCAACAGGAAGTACGCCATACATCCGATGAGTAAGTTTACGAATATCAAAGTATGTGACAAGTATGGCCGGATCTTTTGTTACATCAACTTTTACATCGCCAGGGGACCGTAGTACTTAGATTGAGGTGTAAATTTCAGTTGTATACGTCTTCCTGTTACTGAGGAAAACGCGTTTTAACAGTTCAACATGCGGACAGACAGTCAGAGATACAGACGGAGAGCGTACGGAATCTTAAAACAGAAATCACTGTAATTCTTCGTTGACTAAAGAAGTTGTTTAAAAGCATGTCTTGGGAATACGTCGTTATATGTGTACCCCATATGATATATTGGCTTGCAAGTTTACACTAAAATCATCATCGCACAGCTAGTATGTAAAAATCTACGAGAGATTTCAGTTTCAAATGTCAAAGAGTACACAGCATAGGCAAAGATTGTTACTGCGTAAGCACCAACACAGAGGCGCGATGTTTTTCACTTCGAAATGCCACTGCTGGTTTCTCTGGCATTTAGCGTGCGCAATTGGCGTGTTATACGACTGGCGATGGGAGGATGGACTGGCCACGGGTACGTCGTTCACAAAAAGTTAAAAAAATTTAAGTAAATGAAAATAGCGTAATGTACACAGTACAAAGAAGTTGGTCTATTGAAGGGGTCAATTCTAGTGTCCGATACCACCCGTCGACTTTGACCAATGACATAATGTGTAATGTTATTTTGTTTGTGCCGCAGATTGCTGTCGATGAACGTTAAATGATTTCTCTGGATTTCCTCGTTATAGCGCGTATATTAAAAATTCGATGTACATTGTTTTGTTTTCAAATCATAATTTGTTTTCGGCATCTTTTGTTGATGAAAGTAGTCGTAATTTATAAGGTCTTGATTTCCTACGCTGTTCGTTATGGATGGTTCAGTTGTTTTTACTGCGAAAATTCTGCTTTAGAAAATGAGTGACCGTAAATCAACTATAGATTTTTTGCAATAATTGGGCGTCATTGCTGAATTTTACAAGTGCTGTGTCTGTGGAAATTATCTGGTTTTGTCGAAGGTTGCGTTATCACGAATTTCCGACGAATACATGTGGAGATGCAGAAAAAAATAACATATGGAGATTCATACGCAGGAGGACGTGGTTCGAAAGATCGAGGCTGTATTTAGAAGTAATTGTCACGCTAATCTACTATTTTTGCTAGGAATATTCTTGCAGATCTTTCATGCACGAAGCAGAGGTTTCGTGTGGCACTGTAATCGACTGGTTCTCGTTTTGTAGATAAGTCTACGGGGAATTTGTGAAGTATAAGGAGTCATGGGGGGTGGGGAGGTGGGGAGGTGGGGAGGGGGCAGGGGTTATAGTTGAAGTAGATGAGTCACATTTTGGAAAGAGAAAGTACAAAAGGGGCACGAGGTTGTTGAGCTTTGGGTTTTTGAAGTAGTAGTTTCTGGAGGAGATTGTGCTGATGTTGTATTTAGGGTTGTACCAAATCGCACAAAGGAAGTCTTGACACCTTTAGTAGAAGATTATGTGGAAGAAGGATCTGCAATCATGTCGGATGGATTTGCTTCGTACAAGCGGTTTGGTCGTGAATCACAATATTCAACTTAAAGATTATAAGACGGGGGCATGTACTATCGAGGGGAATTCGGGGGGGGGGGGGGATACTGTAAAATCTGTTGTCGTGCGGGGAAACAGGATTTCAGTGCTGCAAGGCCATGTTGATGAATACTGTTGGAGGAAGAGGATTTATAAAGGTTATTGTTTATTTCTTGCATTTATAAAAGTAGTCATCAAAATGCACAAGCCTTGTTTTGTTCGTTAGGTGTTGGTGGATCTGATACTTTTTTATAGTTTTACGTTGCATTTGGTTATGTTACTGTATTGTGCGGGTGCTGCTTTTTTGGTTTCTCTGGAGGGAGGTTTTTCCGCCGTTTTAATATTTTCTGGCTACAATGGTGAGCCGAGGGGTACTGTCGTATCTTTGCTGGAGGATTTATGTGATTGATTCGTGGTTTCATTTATTTTTTTTATTTTAAAATTTTTCGTGTGATTGAGGGCTGGTGGTAAGGATAAACTGATTTGAGTGGTACCTCATTCGTGCCTGGCAGTTTGTGTTTCTTGTTATTTTTTTCATTGGTTATTCTGGATTTTTGCTTCTTTCGTTACAGTTTGACCTTCTAACGTAATTATTTCTTGTTATGTCCTTATTTCGTTCTTTAAACCTCGACCTTTGACTTTGGAATTTCATATGCGGTAAGTTTCTTCTTATGTAGCCACTTTTATGTTTCCATTTTCGATGTTTCTGCTACACTTGTCTTATTTTCACTGTCACTCCTGGTGTATCGATTGTACTGGGTGTTACTTGGAGCTAGTGCAGCTGATGTGACTTTTATCTAGTATTAGTTATTGGTTTCAAGGTTTGGTCCTTTTTACGTTTTATTTCTTTGTGTGTGCAGTAACGTGTGTAAAGATTTTCATTATTTGAAAGTGTAGTCGTAATCATTAGTTCACTAACAAGATAATTTTTTAAGCACGTTTCTGACGTGCTACAAGATTTTTGCGCAACAAGCAGTAACATTGGAATTGGTAACTAGAAATGACCTCCTACGTAGGTTGCTTCTAGTTACCGATTCCAACTATTCGACGGTTCATTATTTAGATCGTTTTTGCAGTACGTGTGGAAAATATAATATTTGCACGCGTAATTGCTCTCATGTTCTTATCTATTTCAGTCAACTTAAACTCGTTTAAATGAAATTGGCGTATAAATAATAGTCGCGTTAAATGTATTTTATGGCATGCTACAATCGTCTGTTTACGAGTATGATCTGTTCCATTCGTAGATTGTCCATTGCAGCATCTTTGCCTTTAGTATGACGCCATTGGTCAAAGCGGAAACAGGGGATACAACCCGTCGGTTTGACCAATGACGTGATACATTACTCATAAATTAATATGTCATCACTTTCACCCATAGATAATAAAGCAGTTCTATGTTCGGGATAAGGGCTGTCATTGCACATTAAAATAATTGAATGTGATTTTAACAGAGATCGCTACATATTGCTCAAAATATTCTTCGTGTGCATTTATTTAAATAATTGGTTGTTTGCAATTCATTCGGTACTTAATTTCATTCTTAGTGATAGTGAGGCAATTTGGACTATTAGTTTCTTATTTTAGGACAATTTTTAGTATCTCATTTTCATTAGTAGGTATGGATTTATCTATTCCGATGAACCTGGATGATTTGGGAGATGCTTTGGACGTAGACAAGTTGGCCACGATTTGTTTCTTACAAATTCGTGGTCTCGTTGCCTAGTATGTTCGATGTAGTGAGTGCGGCGAACATATGCGCCTCACAAGTGTATCTCGTCCACGTACTCACGACTTATTCGTATGGCGCTGCAACAAAGATCGGTTGTGGTGGTCCATTAGACGAGACACGTGGTTCGAAAAATCTACGCTCGCATTGAGACACATTATGAAAATCACGTACTGTTGGTGTTTGAGATATCCTGTGTGGCTGTGTGTCCATGAATGTCGTGTGAGTAGGCGTACAGTTGTGGACTGGTACTCTTTTTGCAAGGAAGTTTGAGGGGAATACATGTAATATAGGGGCCGTTGGGCGGCCAGGGGTTAAGGTCGACATTGACGAGCTGGATTTTAGCAAAAGGAAGTACAACAGGTGGGAACCTCCGGTGGGATTATGGGTTTGGGGAGGGGGGGGGGGCTGTAGTTTCTGGTCAAGAGTGTGCCAATGTAGGGTTTGAAGTAGTACCCAATCGAAGGAAGGAAGTTTTCGTCAGCTTAATTGAATAGCACGTTGCAGAGGGTTTTATTGCAATATCAGACGGTTTGCCTTCATATAGGGATTTAGGGGAAAGTGGTTATCAGCATCTCGTAGTTAATCACAATACCGAGTTCATATCATTATCCACAGGGGTTTGCACAGATAGCATGGAGGGTTATTGGTCAGCTGTGAAATCTCTTGTAGTGAAGAGGAAACGCCGGCTTCCCACACTGCAAAGTCACTTAGACGAATATTCGTGGAGGCCTAGTATTCCCCAAACATATTGCCCGTTTAAATGTTTTGTTACACGGGTTGGAGAAATGTATCCGTCCGAAATATGTTAGCTAATTTCATTTCAAATGAGGATGGGGTGTGGAGAGTGAATGTGTATGTGTGTGCGCGCGCGCGCGTGGTCGTGTGTCTGTGTGTGTGTGTGTGTGTGTGTGTGTGTGTGTTTCAAATGTTTTGTGTTATGTGGGTATGTCATTTTTGTTGATGTCTGTCTAGACGATCTTCGGTTCTTTTAAGAAGTTCCCGTTTGGGAGGTTCAGTTTTCCATATCTTCTTTTACTGCATTTGACTATTTTGACGTATTTCATTGATTTATTACACCATTATGTATGTTTTCGTGTACTCCAATACGTAATAGAAATTTTGTCAGCTGTCATTCTTTCGTTTCCCAGCACTAGTATCAGTACGGTTTTTTCGAATGTGTACTAGTAATATTAAAGGTGAAACGAGCGACGCAACTAAAACTCTTATCCCGTCCTTCAGTTGACCTTTACACTGACACTACCTATTCGAAAAGAACGACATATGTAATATTGATGAGATTTACCTATATATGTCAACTGGAGAGCGAGATACAAATGTTATGTATAGCTGTATAGCTCAACTAAAGAATGGGTTACCATTGTCACTGCTATGGTCAAAACTATAACTTTCAGTCGATAGTATTAGCATCGAAGGCGAAAAAAACTATACACCATAGTGAAGTACGGGATACAAAATGTATACGTGTCGTCTTATGCCTCTTCACGTAGTTTAACTGAGGTACGGGTTGCAAATGTAACGTACGTCCATTTTTACGTTTTCGTTAGTAATGTACTTATATACAAAACAACGGAAGTATGGAATACAAATATTATGTGTGGTGTCACCGCCAGACACCACACTTGCTAGGTGGTAGCTTTAAATCGGCCGCGGTCCGCTAGTATACGACGGACCCGCGTGTCGCCACTGTCAGTAATTGCAGGCCGAGCGCCACCACACGGCAGGTCTAGAGAGACGTCCTGGCACTCGGCCCCAGTTGTACGGACGACTTAGCTAGCGATGCAACACTGACGAAGCCTCGCTTATTTGCAGAGAAGATAGTTAGAATAGCCTTCAGCTAAGTCAATGGCTACGACCTGGCAAGGCGCCATTAACAGTTTATAGTCTTGAACGTACCGTCTAGAACGATGTATTCAAATGATGGATTAAAGTTAAGTATTCCAGCAGCTACGTACTTTTCTTTATAGCATTCATTACGTATCCTGTTTCAGACCTCACGCCAGCCTGCGTGAGTTTAAGCGCGTGCCTTTCGGTTACCCGTCACTGTGGACTGGCTGTCTTGTCAGTCCACAACATTATGTACGTAGCTCCTTCCGTCATCGGTAGTGCTACTATCTACGCAAGAACAGAATATTACTGGTAGCGGAGGTAAAGGAAACAACACATGTAAAATTTCTATCCCGTGCTTCAGTTGACCTATATAGTTCAACTGAACGACACGTTATTAATGCTAACGAAAACGAAGAAATCGACGTACGCTAAACTTGTATCCCGTCCTGCAGTTATCCAATACAGTTCGAATGACGTTCGAGATACAACCCATATATATTTCATGTGAGGTATTGTATGCTACCAATATTTCCATCCATTTTTCCCCTTAATTTCCCACAGAAATGAATCGATACAATCACGCGATATTCTTAACGAGAAAATACTACTTGCCTTGATATATGTCAATTTCATTTTTCGTCTCTCGTATTCCTTTGTTTCTGAGAAATCTTGCCAGCTCTTTCATCTGTATAATAAATGCTCTCAGGTCAATTCTGAAGTCATTGGTCAAAGCCCACTGGTTGTATCCCCTGCTTCACTAGACCAGTTTCTAGACTTTGGGGAGAAGTTGTTGTACTATTGAAGGAGTACTCACCGTAAAGCATACAACTTTGGTTTCAAACTGTAGAGATTAACATACACATTTTTTTCTCAGTTGTATTAGGAGCCTATTCAAAATAGAAGACGGAAATTTGTCAATAGTTTTTGTTTTGATTTTAAGGCAGTGCCAATCTTTGAAGCAGAATGTTCAGAGGCTACTGAACTCATCGATGCTGTTTATCACAAATTCGGTGGGGCAGTATATGGCTATGGCGGACGTAGTATTTTCAGGCGCTTTAACATACTACATTAAATTCCCGAACAGCACCTTGGACCAGTGTCATTTTCCTTCTCTCTGTTGATAATGCTTTTTTTTTTTTTTTTCCAAACGTGCGGGTCTATCCACTTACCACTGGGTAAGAACAATAAGCAAACTTTCATTTGCGAAGATTTTTCTTATGTTGAACATAGTATAGATTAATTTTTGCTGAAGATCCTTCTCTCATCAGGAATACTTTACTCATATTTTAGTCCTAAGAATTTAAAACATTATTCTGAACTGATTTGTTCATCTTGGGATACTGTAATTGTGCGGTAAGACTATAGCAGACGTCAACTACAGATGGAGAGACACGGAAATATATACATGTCTACGATGCTAGAATGTAGACAAGAAGAATATCTACTACTACAGATCACGAAACATACCACACCTTGCGCTGAAAATTACATTTTTTGAAAAATTCCAAATACGCGATTACAGTGGGCTACGAGTGATGTTGACTGATTACTTACGATGGCGGAAGCAACCAACAGAACTGCGTTCGATAAACGTTGTAGTGACATTACATGTAGGAAGGTAACCTGTGGCACAATGAAATATAAATATGAACAACATGATATAGAACGGAATGTGCTGATCAATTTAAGCTATGCTCTTATTGCCCAACCTAACCAAAACCTCTGAAATCGCGACGTATTTCGAAAAATAGTTGGCACAATGATCTTTATAAAAATCATTGCTACTAGTGTCATTCACAGCAATTTAATCAGGTCCCAACATAACCACCACCTCGGATATCACTACAGATTCCGAAAGAACCCTTCTGCTGTACACCATGTAACAACTAAGTTATTGCTTTCGCTTTTTACGAAATAATATCTTATTAGTTCATACATTTCCAGCAAGAGGCGCTTTGATTCGAAATAATGTCTTATTAGTTCATACATTTCCAGCAAGAGGCGCTATGATTCGAAATAATATCTTATTAGTTCATACATTTCCAGCAAGAGGCGGTATGATTCGAAAGTAATTCGTAGATTATTCGCAATATGTGCTTCCACAACCCTTGTTTATCGTTGCCAGCTTTCCTTCCATCGAGACTTTTATTTCCTGATATATGTCGGTGATCAGTCTCCAAATTAGTAATGGTTAAAAGATATTTTATTTGTAGTTAATCCATATGCCAAAAATGTGGAATGTGACACAACAATTTAGCAATTACAGTGGTGTTGCCACCAATTTGTTGCTTAAAAAGAACAAATTACCTGTTAACTGTAACAAAATGCAGTGAATGCACATTATGACACATAACGATCGCACAGATGCCGAACCACCCTACATTTATCGCTTGTTTCTTAAAATATAATTTTCCCCGCAAGATAAAACAAGTTTCACGATTTTTGGTAGCAGATAGAATTCCTGTCTACATTACAGTATCATGTATATGTGTGTAATATAAGTGTCTCAAACTCCTGGGCCGGTTGAAGAACACTTTGTCATACAAGCGTGACTAATTATTCGGCATATCCCCCCCCCCCCCCCCCTACACCATGTCATCCTTTTCCCATTTCCTCATAGACTTCCATCTCTATTAGTTTTCGACACTGACAGTGAAGTACACTGTGTACATATCTTGCACTTATACTTCCCTCAGTTGACACATATCAACAGGTCTCTGTAAACCATGATAAGGCAGTACACTAGTCATAATCAAATGTCTTCTGTGCTTTTTGACATTGGAGTACAGGTTTATGATACTTTTCTGCTAGATGATCTACAAACTATTGACGAACTTCCCACCTATCTAGATAACATCTGTACTCCAGAAGCAGATGTTTTGGTTAGACCAAAGAAGAAACCCACTGTCCTCAATTTAACATTTAGCCCTGCAAGTACCTACCACAAAAAACATTAAATTACGTTTGCTGTTAGTGTTTTTTGTTGAAACTGAACAGTAGATTTGAAGACCGGTTGTGCATACTAAGATACTTTACTAGTTTATTTAACAGAAAGCCTTCTTTAAGGGTTCAAAAATTTCGGTAGCGAAAGATTAAACCCGTAATTGTCGTGATACGTCTTTTCTTATCTTATAGATTTGCCTTGCTAACGTGAATTTTAATGTCTCTGGCAGTTGAGCACACCTGAAATACACGTGGCACGAGCGTGTTATTGCAATTCTAAAACGTCCTGTACTTATCATGAAAATCATACCAGATAAATAATCATACTACAGTTTCAGTCATGAGTGACGTAACAAATGACTGAATCGTTCTCGGTTGTTTGCTGCAGCTTCATGTACTGCAACTTTCATGAGATACCGGTTCGTAAAAACAAATTCATACTTGTTTGTACCAAGCCTATGTTACTATACAAACCTCCAAGGAAGATTCAGAAGGAAATGTTATGGAAGTTAGTGGGGCACGTCTGGCATATCACATGTACTGACTATAGGGATACACCGAAATTTAGACAAGATTTTTTTTCTTTAAAGTCAGTACCACCATTAGACTATTGTTTATTTACAGTGTTACATTTACAATTACACAATCATGATTTCGGCTTCAAAGTGCCATTCTCAAGTGTTTTAAGTGTTATAAATTGCCTAAGATGGCATACTGTCGTATTAAAATACACTATTAGACACATTGTGTAAGAGTCGATGTTTCTGACAGAGCCTACTGCTTTGTTTCATTACTGAGTGCACCATCTTAACGGAATGAGCAATTATTTAGCCAAAATACAGAAAGATTAAAAAATTATCGTTTTCGATTAACTGATTCTCTGAGTTTCAAAACGTCCCATACCCCAAGAACTAAATTTGATAAGTAGTGCACACTTCTTACTGCACCTCAAACGATTGGTAACTATATAGTATCTTTCAAGTCGAATCCTTTAATACCCAAACAATAACCATACTCAACAGAATATACAAATATACGTTTTATATTATTCACACGAATTCAGTTATCACAATGGGATTGCCGCGCGGGATTAGCCGAGCGGTCTGGGGCGCTGCAGTCACGGACTGTGCGGCAGGTCCTGGAGTAGGTTCGAGTCCTCCCTTGGGCATGGGTGTGTGTGTTTTTCCTTAGGATAATTTAGGTTAAGTAATGTGAAGGTTAGGGACTGATGACCTTAGCAGTTAAGTCCCATAAGATTTCACAGACAATCACATTGGGATTCAAACACCCGAAATTAGCCATGTTGTCCAAAGAATTATGTAATAAAGCTAGAAAATATTCACAGAAAAGTAAAACAACTGAGAATATGCTGCTGCGTATCAACAAAAATAATCAACAAAATGATATTCCGAAATTTGAGAAATAGGAAATAAACTTAAGTTTTATCCAACCTACATGAAATTTACAACACCTGGAGGAAAAACTTTCGAATTTGCTAACGTTACTGGATTTATAGCATTATTTTACTCCTTTTTGGTTTGGGGGAAGGGGCGGTGTGTTGATGGCGTAATATCATGTCCGACTTCATTGTCCCTGGCATGATGTGGCAGATCGAAGTGGTAGAATCTCCGTGCAGAAATTTTGAGCCAAGGTTCCTCTATAGCCGTCCATATTTGCGGAAGTTTTTCCCATGCAGGATTTTGTGCACGAACAGACCTCTTTTTTATATCCCATAAGTGTTCGACAAGGTTTATGTCAGGCGGCCAAATCATTCGCTCGAATTGTCCAGATTGTTTTTCAAACCAATAGTGAACAGCTGTGGCCCAATGACACGGTGCATCGTTGTTTCGTAACATGAAGTCCATGAATGGTCGCAAATGGCCTCCAAGTAGCCGAACAAAATCATTTTCAGTCTGTGATCGTTTCAGTTGGACCAGAGTACCCAGCTCAAATGGTTCAAATGGCTCTAAGCACTATGGGACTTAACATCTGAGTTCATCGGTCCCCTGGACTTAGAACTACTTAAACATAAGGAACCTAAGGACGTCACACACATCCATGCCCGAGGCAGGAACCGAACCTGCGACCGTAGCAGCAGCGCGGTAGAGTATCCAGTCCATTCTAATGTAAACACAGCTCACACCATTAAGGAGCAGCCACCAGCGTGCATATTGCCTTGTTGACATCTTGAGTCATGGCTTCTTGGCGTCTGCGCCACACGCGAACCCTACCATCTGCTCTTACCAACTGAAAACGGGACTTATCTGACCAAGTCTCAGGTTTTCTATGTTCAAACCGATATGGTCACTGGCCCAGGAGAGTCGCTGTAGGCGATGTCGTGCTGTTAGCAGAGGCACTGGCCACACTGTCCTAAAGGTTACGTTCCTAGAATGTCTCACATTGATTTCTTCGCTCATTTTTCGCATTGTTGCTTGTCTGTTAGCACTGACAACTCCCTGCAAACGCCGCCGCTCCAGGTCGTTATGTGATGGCCGTCGGCGACTCCACTGTCCATGGTGAGAGGTACTGCCTGAAATGTGGTAGTGTTGGCACACTCTTAGCACTGTGATCTCGGAATATTGAATTCCCTAACGATTTCCGAAACGGAATACCACATGCGTCTAGCTCCAAGAACCATTTTGCCTTCAAAGTCTGTTAATTTCCGTCGAGAGGTCTTAATGACGTCGTAAACCTTTTCACATGACTCACCTGAGTACAAATGACAGCTGTGCCGATGTATCGCACTTTTGTATCTTGTGTACGCGATACTACCGCCATCTGTACATGTGCATGTGGCTATCCGGTGGCTTTTGTCACCTCAGTGTACTGCTGCCACGTTTATGTTGTGCTGGATGCCCGCGCATCATGCGCTTGTATCAGTTCCTCTCTGCAGCTTGAAAAGAGCGTTGTGATGTAACGGCAGAGAAAATGTTGGCATTGTCTGTAAAGATTTGCATCAGTCTTGACTGTAGAACGGGGCCAAAATCGACGCCTCACCAAGGAATGTGTACAGTTTTGCCGTTAATTGCATGAAACCAAAAACGATCAAAGCTATGTAGGACTGCTAACTCACGGTATTTCATGTTGCGATCGGCCACGTTAAATTTTTAATTCGTAGAGTCGTAGGTAATCATTGCTAGGCATTAGCAAGATTTATGTAATGAATAAAAATCTTGTATCCAGATTTCAGGAGTGGCAAATGCTCCCTCTTGTCCCCTCCCTCCCTTGTGGATGTCTATGCTACTGAAAGATGCGATGTTTTACCAAAACTCTAGCAAATCACAAACAGAAAAGTAATATACTGAGCGCCCACCTGCTGGTCTAATAGTCCATCACATATTAGCATACATTTGTAGCATGAATCTGAAATTACATAATTCCGTTTGAGTAGTGCGCAGTGATGACTTTATTTAGTACTTTACAATATTCTTCATACTGTGGTTTAACCGAAGGACACTTAGTGTTTCCTTTGTAATAAATCGCCTGTATCCTTCCATATTATATTCTAACCCCATTACTTATCCATACCGGTTGCTCACCAGTAGATTATTTGAAAATGGAAATTTTGTAATGGGAGAGCACAACCACAGAAACTTGTGAAATTTGAGGGAAAGTGATTACTTTTGACTATCTGGTGCTCATATCGTAAATTTATTGCCAAGTCCGACTTGGCTTTAAGCAACCTCACTGCAAGTTGTGCTACCTCGGGAAACCACTGATCCCTATTGGTGTTAATTTATATCCTTCAACATCTCTCTGGTCGTTTCCATCATTTCTAACTTTTGTGTTATAATAGTTGTCCTCCAATCTACTAAGGTTTTATCACTGCTGTAGATCTGCCAGAGAAATACATCGAATCAGCTAATAGGTCTCAGATATATTTATTTTCATCGAGAATCAATCATAATTTTACTCCTGAAACATGCAGGGAAATAGAGCATCACATCTTCCCAAAGGCCAGAAGCCATCAATACATTTCCATTTGTGCATTACTCAGTGTTGTAACTATTATTAAATTATACATGATATTTGATTCTTCATTTGTATCGCCGCATTGTTCGTAGTTGTCTTCATAATTAATGAAAGTATTTTAAATCCGCCTTTGCAACTAAAGAAAAGTGCGTACTTTTGTCGCCGAATGTGTTTTGTTTTACTGAAATGAACGTAATCAGTTACTATTATGATACTATGCATTTCTTTAATATATCAGAGAACTGAAGTAGCAGTGATGTAGTTGAACACGAAGAGATGTTAACAACGCAGTTCTTTTTTCCAGTGGTTACGAGAGAGATTTTTGACCTTGGAACGACATGCTGAAACGTTCTGTGTTTGACTGGTAGTCCAAACCGGCTCATATCGTCATTCTTGACAACGCACGAAGATACGTCGAAAATAAAGATTATTTTTCACGATTAGATAGGGTCGCTTATACTAGAACTGAAAATGCGAGAAGCTGGACGTTATGTAGAAGGTAGACACATAAAGCATTGTGGATGCTAGCTTGCAGAGCCCAGTGAATTAAGTAGAACTCAATTAGATTTGTTTCTCATTAGAAACCATTAGTAACGACGACACCATGCCACCTGCAGCTAGGTATTGGGCGCTGGATTGAGTGTTGCATCACTAACGTCATGTGAAGCAGTTACAGCGTAACATCTAATCATTCATAAAGCATCCATATCTTTCCGATCATACACTTGTTAGTATCACCTACTCGCTATAATTACCATCTGATAGCTGCTGATGCTTTGTCAAGACGAGCAAAAAGAGCATAATAAAGAAAATATTCCGATTAAGTATGCGTAAGCCGGAAAGAATGCGAACTATCAGTTACAGGTTCAGCAAGCTGAGTGAAGGACAGAATTTCTTTGCAATTCCTGAAATGCTAACAGTTTTATTTAGGAGACTCCATTACCGTAAATATTACTTTATTTCACGTTGAGCAAGACTGATAGAGCGACATTAGTGTTACTTTCAATTTGCTGGTGACGTCATGCGAACGACTATTATATTGCGTGCCTCAAGACGTTTGTAATGTGGCGTCTGAAGGGACAATTAGTGATGAATGCAGACTTGCGATAAAATCTCCACAGTTGCTGTGGCTAACTTTTCTTAACTGCATGTTCCCTACACAGTAATTATTAAGATGATGTGAGGGTGATTCTACAGAAAAATCCAACGTCAGCAAGTCGTTTTATAGGAAGGCATCAATTTAAAGAGACTGTTCTGATTTCTGTGACGTTTCCGATGAGGACTACAGTAAGAATTTGGTATCTCGTCAGCCTGCTGAATCTTAAAATACGTGGCCCAGAAACACCTATGGTAATTTTGTGCAGGCATCGAATAACGTGAATTCCCATAATACCATACTTACGTACTTACGTCACGTATCGCGTTTGTATGCTACATCGAAACAGGACCGCGATAACGATAGTAGCTAGTGGCAGACACTCCCCACCGCGACTTCGAGTTATCAGAATAGTAAGATGACGACTGAAGGACGTCTTCAGTTGCACGTATTTGGCGTTTATTCGCCATGTTAAGGGGATTTCAAGACGGGAATAGTGACGGATGCAAGGAAGTAGGTTTGACCCAGAACTCTTTAACTTATTTCGTGTCCCATATGATCTAATATCGTTTCTTTACCAGCTTTCGTCCTCTTAACGACTTGTTCAAGATCTTCCATGGTGATGTCAAGTGTCAATGTCTATACTCCATGTTCATTTGTGGTTCTCTCTTTGTATTATATATGTGATCCTCAATTTTTTTAACTTAAACAAGCGCCGATGAGGGAAGGACACAAAGTGATTTGCATATAAGCTATCTGTCTTTAAGGCTTTGTTAATTGTTTACAATATTCTCTTAGATGGAAACGAATTACAATTAGCGTTGCTAACTGAGTCAGATTCGGTCACAAGTATCGTAGAATTTAGTGTAGCAGGCTGTTCCAACTATTACATTTAGATATTTACAATGTGAATATTGAGATGTCCTAGAGGCATCGATAGCCGAAAACAACTAGGAACTAAACCACAAAGAAGGAAGACACAACTGTGCTGAGCTGTATTCCATCCCACACTCACCTAGAATAATTCATTCCCGTTTTCTTCCTTTTTTGCCTTAAGCGTTCTGAAAACTGGAAAGCTCGTTCATCACATAGACAACGCATTACTAGCTGTAACACAATTACAAGTGGATGACATTTTTTGTTCCTGTGGCATTTATAACGTGAATGATAGTTTTCCTTAAAGATGAGATAGTCAAGACATTGCAGTCAACATTTTGTGTTCCTTGTTCCATGTTCTGATCACAAATTATTCTTCCACGAAGTTAGCCGAAGCTGGAATCGAACTTGCACTGCACTCATTCGCTTGTTTCATTTTCTTCAAAGCATTTTGTGTCATTGCAGTCATTCCCCAGTTAGCTTTCTCGATGTGGAAAGTTATGATTTTTGTAGCTCATGAAGCTCTTTGTTAATGTTTGTGTTTCGTAGTCAGTGCTGTGTTGTCTACACGTTTGTGTTCCTCTGAATCAGAATTAGCAGCAGTAAAGCATTCTTAAGGAAAACCGTCTATAATATTCGAAAAACAATCGAATGTAATTTACTCATACTGTGTACAGTATAGCAACTGGTGAAGCAAAAGAAAGTGACTCGCTTTCGAGGAATAAGTTTATTGGTTGCAGTTGACTTCAGACAGAAAAACAAAAACAGTTATGGTAGCATCTGATCTGGTGGAAGCCCAGATAATACTTTATGGTCATTATGCTGAGGTTGCAGCTGACTCTTCTAAATGTTATTCGTAACTTTGCTTTATACTCAAACCGTCGTTACAGAAATGAGAATAAAACGTGGCCGCAGCCAGTGCCACTGCATCTTTGACGTGTCAACTTCCCCAATGTGAGCCAGTCGGAAAGCAAAGCGGCTGTGGAAACATACTCTTCCTGTCACTGGTGTGCCTGAGAACTGGCAACATTGTAGAATATGTGTTGCAGCTGCGTGATCATCGGTTTAATCCCTCGAGTGGCACAGAATTAGTAAAGTAATTTCTTTTGATATTCTCTTGTATTTCCATTACGTAATCTGAACGATTCTCACTTAAGAAGCATCAAATTTATGATTTTGATTCCTGGAAGGTCATACCATACAAGATGTATACAAAGTGTCTCATTTTACGACACACATTATCTTTATTATTAGCCTCTATGGAAATCAGAGTAGCCAGTAGGCAGAACTGGTCACTAACAAAGTGCTAATACACTCGCTTTGTGAACCAAAACTGCCATTGCCGTTGCTTCCATTCTCACTGGAGACTTAGATAATGTGTCAGCTTTTTACACCCTCTCTCAATGAGCAGGAAGATATCAGATCCCAAAACGGAAGCGAACCTAACTTCTCCACCTTAAACATATTCGTAACCTTGATTTAGCAGTCTAGATATACAGCTGAAAAATTAAGAAACTGTGACGTGAACCCTTGTTAAAACTTGCGTTCTGTGCTTATAACAACAAACGTTTTTGTATTTTGTGAGTTCGACTGATTTAAGTGTGTCACTCAATACTCTGTTAAGTGGATTTCTTTGTGCATCCGCTCCCACTGGCACATTTCTGTACTTATGTGGCAGTTCTGTAACGCTATTTGAATGCTACACAGGCTCGCACACACCACGTAGAGCTCAAAAATGCATAATACCTAAGTAACACGTGACGGTTTGGACACGTTTGTGTTACTGATGTTTTACTCTTAACTGAGATAGTCTTTCGATGGAAGATTACCATAGTAACCTGTAATTCATTTGTATCAGTATAGTGCACATTTTATAGCTTTGCATCTTTGGTTTATTGAAGAAAGCACATAAAAATGAAAGAAAATGAACATACATTTTGTGGAGTCGTATGGGTATTCGCTTGAGATACTTTTTATTAATGCTCAACCATTATTTTCTTTTTATAACAACAAATGATGGTTCAAATTTCAGTCTAGCTACCGAGATTTAGGTTTTTCATGATTTCGTTAAAATGATGTAGGCAACTGGTGGGACCTCTGCTGTTAAAAGAAACAGTCGACTTTCTCATCCATCTTCCACGGCTAGAGTTTCTGCAACGTCTCTAATGATCTCGTTTTCAATGGAATGTGTAATTCTAATGGTCCAAACTTTCTCCTTCTCTCAACGTTTCCCACTGAATGCAAGTCTCACTCCAAATTTGAAATCTCACAGTTCATCATATGGGTACACCAACACATGTCATAGCGGTAAACTGCAAAAACGTCTTCATCAAAGCCCATTAGCTTTCTTGAATGGGGCGAATAATTCACTTCAAATCAATCATATGTGAAACGAGAACAAAATTTTCTGATATGATTTCATCGATTTCACTCACTCCGTACACGGCATAAATGCTTCGAGCTGCCTTTATTTCGTTCACCTCTCTACTGGATGCAGAAAAAGAAGATGTGATAAATGTTTGACTTTTTTCCGTTATACGTTCCACTTTCTAACGCTTCAACGATGCCCCTCATAATCTGCAAATATGTGTGTGTGAAATCTTATGGGACTTAACTGCTAAGGTCATCAGTCCCTAAGCTTACACAGTTTTTAACCCTAAATTATCCTAAGGACAAACACACACACACACACACACCCATGCCCGAGGGAGGACTCGAACCAAACCTGGAAATATGTAACATTCAGTAAATCAGCGCATGATCAATACTAGAAACTGAAATGAAAATGGCGGTTGGCAACTACGCTTACAGCGACCTGCGTGAGAACACGCCGAACAAAATTCTACGAACTTCGGTGCAGAACTAGTCAACTCGAGAGTTGACATCTCTTCATGTGCAGTCAGCAGTGAAGTATGTGTTGGTTGAACTCCCATCACCACACAAACTTTATTCACGATATTTCTGATTCAAGCTTGCGTATAACTCACTGTTTCCCGGAGAAACCGGAAGTTATCATCCATTTGTGGCTAAGAAAAAAAGGATAAGGGCTTCTGGGTTCGAATCCTGGCGAGACGATAAAATCTACGTTTCGTCATTTCAAGTTCTACCAGCTCTTTGATAATGAAATATTCGTGTCTAGACGTATAACATTTGACTGTGCTTAGTCAGGAGTCCGTCTGGTGTTGGGTTGGACTCCCCGTTCATAACAAAATTTTGTGTCATGTCATTTTCGTTTTAAAAATGCGCACATTTTGTTACTTGAATGACTCCACGTTTAATATCTTTTGTGGGTAGTTAACAGGGACAGAAATTGCTGGGCCGGGGTCCCAGTGAAGTACAAAAATTCTTGTCATGTGATTTGAAGCTGACACGTGCTAATATGTACTGGCCAAAAACTAGATATTTCGCGACTCTATAAGCCTAGCCAGCAATATCTTTGCCAGACACGAAAGCTTTGCTTGGCTAGAATTAGCTTTAGGAGCTGATTTTCAGTCCATATACAGGATAAAACAGTTCGCCTTGTCCTTTTAAAATTCAGACTTGTGCACAGATATTTGCCTATGAATCCTTTAGCTACTTAATATCAGTTTTTGCTAGGTAATAAGGGTGACAAGTGTTTTTCGAACTAGGCAGTGATCAATGTGCCATCAAGGGTATAGTGAAATTACCAGTGATATGCCGTTCACTTTACAGTGATTGACTCTGGTAATCGCGGTTTCTACAGGTGGTTAGCGCATTAACCAGTAAATGCAAACCACTTCTCTAGCGAACGACGGCTAATTCGTGTTGTGAAACATTTCAGACAGAAAGACTACTCGTAATTATCATAGGATTTTGGAAGGTCAGGTATTTTTACAACATCTCTTACCGACAAATATATTAGTTGGCTAAGGATTACTGAATGATTTACACTGTCAAGTGGCATTAAGGGGACCATACCGTGGTTCAGGTCCAAGAAAATCGATTTTCGGTTTTCATCATACTTCGATAGGTTATGGTTTTATTTAAGAATTCTGAAAAGGATTTTGCTGAAAAAAATTTTTTTTAGAGCACTTAAAGAGCATTTTCCTACCACTTGTGTTTATATGCCACGACCACTTTTTTGTCACTTACTTTCCTTGCATATATTTTAGATATTTACATCCCCTACATTGAACGTTAGGGATTTTTTTTTACTCCTGAGTGTGTTGGCTACCCTTGGAATGCAACAGTCGGCATTCTTTTGTTTCTGCTGTTTGTAAACAATACGCTTTCAAACACGCGATTAATTTTGTTCAAGTGTGATTGCGAATAGCTGTTGTAGAAAACTGGCAGGTATACTATGGGCAGGTAATTAGGAGAAATAAATAAAATGTTGAGGCAATGAAGAGAGATGTTTGGGCCATATTCTTCCATAAGTCCTCTACTGATGATAAGCCATATCATGGATTATGTCCATCGGTAAAAATTAGTGGTGTAAATACAATAGGGCTCAGGCAACTGGAGGATCTTATTCTCACCAGAATTCTCTTTCCGCTCCTGTTATTGCAGCAATTAAATCTATTTTCAGAGACTTGGCTCATCCTGACCTTCTAAGGAAATTTCTGCATGGGCAGACACAGAACCCAAATGAATGATTCCACGGCATAGTTTTAAACTGCCTTCCTAAAGCTGTATTTGTAGGCATGCATACAATGAAACTAGGAGTTCATGACGTTATTATTATATTCAGCTGTGGTAATATTGGAAAGTGTTGGGTACTGAAAAAGCTGGGAATTAATCCTGATGAAAATATGATCACTGGGCTGCAACATTGTGATAAAATGAGGATAGCCGATGCAGACAGGTCTGCATCTAATGTGGCCAAGAAAGCGAGACAGACATCCAGGAAAGTGAAAAAATAGCTGGAACACCTACTAGAGGACAAAGAAGCGCTATCATATGCAACAGAACAGTTTTAATTAACTGTAAGTTACAAATTTCAAAAGTTTTTTCTTTAAAGTCAATTTCCCGCTAACTAAAATTTTCAGTACATATGCCCGATTATACCAGAAACTGTAATAGATAAATGAATGAAATTTTCAGAGACTCTGTATAAAAAGGAAGTTCACAAAAAATATTTTCTGCAGAAGAAAATTAAAATTTTTTGTTAATAAATTTAATAAAGTATTTCTTAAAACCTGTAAAATGGATAAAGTAGATTGTAGTACATTTCACTATGTTAGAATCATGCAACATACAATAAAAATATTACCGTCCTGAATCAAATAGTTTTTTTCAGAAATTGATCAGATACTTGCCTAAATTAGTAGAAACTCCGACACTGCTTACTCGAAATACATGGCGTTCACAATGTACAAACAGATGAACTTACGGTTCACCGATTTACTTTTGTACGCTGTCCAGTCATATTTACGTGAGCAGCCGTCAAAATCCTGAACAACCACATTTCGCAGTGCAGAGCGCCGCGATACGTGCTGGAAGACAGTGGATGAGGTGCTGGAAAGTACCGATAGCCATGTGGAGCCATGCCGACTCCAGCGCCGTGACCTATTGCGCTGGATTTCTAGGTTGAGGATCCGTGGTACGAAGAGCCCTATTGAGGTGGTTCCACAGATTCTCGACTCGGTTTTAATCCGGAGAGTTTGGTGGCCCGGAGAGTACGATAAACTCATCCCAGTTCTCTTCAAACCACGAATGTACACTGCGAGTTGTGTGACACGTTGCGCTGTCCTGCTGGTACAGACTATCGTGTGGAAAAAAAACTGCGTGTAGGATAGGAAATTGTCCCCAAGCTGTGTTGGTTATTGTGCCCTCTAGAGTAACGAAACCACCCACGGAATGCCACGAGGGCATTCCCCAGACCATTACGGTCCCAACTTGTTTTCTTTCAGACGTTTCACCTCGTACACGCCAACGTCTATCTGTCCGACGGAGGATTAAAAGTGATTCGTCTGAAAAGGCCGCCTGTCCCCACTCAATGGGCGCTCAGTTGCGTTGTTCGAGTGCAAATTCCAGCCTTCGTCCCCATTGAACAGCAGCTAGCATGGGTGCATGAACCAGGCACCTTCCGGGATCTCCATACGCATTAATATTCCCTGAACGTTTGTTGAGGAGACACAGTCGGTAGTCCCCTGGTTCATCTTTGCGGTCAGCTGCTTTACAGTTGCACGTCTGTTCGCCTGTACACGTCTCCGCAGCCGTCATGCACCACAAACGCTTTGGATGCGGTTTGTGTTAGAGTCATTTGGCCTTGCAGAGTATACTGTAACCACGGCAGTACATGAAAAGTTTACAAACGTAGATGTTTTGGAAATGCTTCCACCCGTCACCCGAAAGCAAATGATAGTGCCCTTTAAGGCGTCACTTAATCGCTCTGTCTCCACATTACAACTACGAATGCATTGTTTTCCTCATCCTCTCGACACACTTTATGTCCCCTTCGCTGCCAGTGCCGCCAACTTCCGTCTGTGAGTTTTATTGCACGTTGACGTCGAACGTAGCCGGTGGTCACTAAAGTGACTGGGCCGCGTATGTGGTAGAGTTACGAGTGTTAGCTGCTTCAGAAATTAATGAGGTGGTAACGTTATTGAAATGTCACTTACTGTATTGAATCTGAGTTTACAAGCATTAATGAATGCCTCATTTCTAACAATGTGTTTCCGATATTTGCAATATCGTGGTGTTAATTTACGATTTGATTGATCGCTATGCAGTATAGTATATCCTAGAGGTTTCTTAGGTAACCACTTTGTCTACTCAAATGACTGTACCTGAAACACAGTAAGTACCTGCAAGTATATTACGTTATGAGGAGTGCATGCAACTTTGCCGGAAAGCAGTTCAGGTCGCTGTCAATCTTTTAAACTTGATAGTAAAAGAGGAGCGATTAGCACAAATTATAGGAGTCGAGTGGCTTGTAGATTAGCTAGTTCTTCCTACTCGCTGTATGAAATAAAATTCAGAGCATTTCCTTTTAAAAATGTTTAATGGTTTGAACCTTGAACGTATGCCACGTTATCCATCCAATGGTGTACATGTTCCGCTTTTAACCCGCCCGTGCTTGCCTGGTGGCCAGGCGGGCAGGCCGCTGCGCGTTGTCAACAGAAAGGGCAGGCTGCTTCACTCCCAGCCAAACCAAGCAGAACCCAACCCGGGCAGGCTGCGGGAAACTTGCTTGCCAGCCCGTATTACTGCTAAGCTGCGCTACGCAGTCGTTTAGTCTGCGCCCGTCATTGTCGTATTATGAACGTTAATTAAAAGTTTTTATTTTACCTGAGCACCAAAAGACAAACCCCAACATTGTATATATATTAATATCAGGTCAAAAAATATTGGGTTTTACTTGTACATTCTTCCTTTACGCTTATATTTCGGGCTTACTATCTATATAGGGGAAGGCGGGGCAAGATGGGGAAGCTAACTTTAAACCCTTACAAAAGGGACAAAATTAAACTAATTCAAGTAGGTTTGACTATCATTTGTTTACTTAACCACTGAATTACAATAACATGCAATTAATCTGCAAACGTGTTAGTTTTAGTTAGAAATATCTGGATTTGAAACATAAACTACCAATTGTCCGTCTTGCCTCATATGCGGGGTAAGATGGGGAACTAGCATGAATTCATCTCTAAAGCTGAAATAAGGACTGGAATAACGTAATCATGTGACGATTAGGTTTCGAAACATGGTTCTGCCAATTGTAGAATCAGGTATTACGTTTTATTTAGGCCTCTTACTTTCACGTAGTACACAAGTGTGGACAGCTTCGTCATCATCACTTTCTATCCCTGCACAAGTGCCGTGAGCCCAGCGTCCGCAGCTAATACACCGTATCCAGCCTCCTTCAGAGAAGTCATAGCAGTATAAACATTCTTCACATTCTTCACTCTCTTCCTCGTTTTTACCTATGTCGATCAGTGTCTGCCCTAAATTAAGAAATCCATCTCCCTCGATACTGCTAAATGGTCTCAGGTCCTTAGCACACATTTCGACGCACTCTTCGGCCACTAAATCTTTGTCCTCTTTCAAGATATTTACGGAGTGAGGGAACTGCTTGTCAAATTTGCACACATGTCGTAATATACTCGAGGTTCCCTAAGTACTTAAGAGTTTTTTACATAGTTTGCATTGAGACACACATACCGATTTATTTGAAGCGGCCTCATAAATACACCAAAAACGTTTCCCATGCGGCACTTGTGCTCTGTTTCGTTACCAGCATGTCTTCGCCAGTTGTCAATTTTTTTCAATCTCACTAAAGTTCGACCTATTCATTGTGCTGCCCCCACCGTTGCGATAAATGAACTGCGGGCTAACTACCGGGCTACTCTACTCACGGTAGCTTGACAGCGCAACCTGTCAGCCCCAGCAAGCTGAGCGGGTCCCGTGAAGCTTGGCAGGCCTGCGGGACCCCTGGTAGCCCGTGCGTGCGGGTGCCCAAATCGGCCGCATTACCCACTATGCCTCAGCACACGCGCACTCTTGTGTTTACGTCACGGCAGGCTGACCTGCATGAATGGTTGCAGAGGAGCTAGGGGCAAGCAGGCTGCAAGGGGAATTTGTACACCTCTGTATCCATCAGAAAGTGGTATTCCTTTGGAACAGTCCTGTTTTGAGAGTAATTGCACATATAATTTGAGAAACTAATCCTCTACACCCTGTCACTGGATCGTCAGGATGGGAAACCTCGACGAACAACAGGTTTCTCTTCACCATTCCAATTAGTCTAAGTACGTGTCCTTTGAAGGATATTTCCTGCCAAGAACACTTTGCTCTTACAACCTGCAACGTCTGTTCAGTCGCAGCTGTTGGGCTTAATACACCTTAGAACTTCCTACGGCTATCCTTAGACATATGTCTGGCCAACAAAATATCTTCAAAACATACGTACAATAACACTGATCGCCGGCCGGAGTGGCCGTGCGGTTCTGGGCGCTACAATCTGGAGCTGAGCGACCGCAACGGTCGCAGGTTCGAATCCTGCCTCGGGCATGGATGTGTGTGAAGTCCTTAGGTTAGTTAGGTTTAATTATTTCTAAGTTCTAGGCGACTGATGACCTTAGAAGTTAAGTCGCATAGTGCTCAGAGCCATTTGAACCAATAACACTGATCCTGTGGTCAAGGCCCAGGACTGAGTCCAGGACGCTGGTTAGAGTAGACATATCCAGGATGAGAACAGGAGGGAGGACAGTGTACCGGGAGAGACTTCCATCTACATCTACATCATACTCCGCAAGCCACCTAATGGTGTGTGGCGGAGGTTACTTTCGGTACCACTATCTGAACCCTCCGACCCTGATCCACTCACGAATAGTGCGTAGGAAGAAAGATTGTCCGTAAGCCTCTGTATTGGGTCTAATTTCTCGAATTTTCTCCTTGTGGTCAATACGCGAAATGTATGTGGGGAGAAGTAATATGTTGTCCGACTCCTCCTGAAAAGCGCTGTCCCGAAATTTCAATAGTAAATCTCTCCGTGATGCACAACGCTTCTCTTGTAACGTCTGCCAGTGGAGTTTGCTTAGCATCTCCGTAACGCTATATCGCCGCTAAACGATACCGTGACGAAACGCGCCGCTTTTCGTTGGATCTTCTCTATCTCCTCCATCAGTCCTACCTGATAGGGATCCCAGATAGATGAACAGTAAAGAATTGGGCGAACCAGCGCCTTATAAGCCACTTCTGTCGTGGATGAGTTATATTTCCTTAAGATTCTTCCGATGAATCTGAGTCTGTTGTCAGCTTTTCCCAATATCTGTTTCATATGGTCATTTCACTTAAGGTCGCTCTTTATATTTATACCTAGCTATTTTACGGCAGATGCTGTCTCAGCTGTTTGTCGTCAATAGTGTAGCTATACCGTAGTGGTTTTCTTTTCCTATGTACGCGCAATATGTTACATTTATTTATGTTCAGGGCCTATTGCCAGAGCCTGCACCATTCATCAGTTCTCTGCAGGTCGTTCTGCAAATTCTTACTATTTTCTGGCGTTGCTCCTTTGGTATAGACAAATGCATCATCTGCGAATAGCCTTAAAGAGCATTCGACGCTCTCAGCTATATCATTTGTATATATTGTAAACAGCAACGGTCCTATTACACTTCTTCGTTGTGCTCCGGATGTTACCTTTACATCTGTCGATTTAGTGTTAACTTCTATCTGCCAGAAAGTCTTCAATCCTATCGCAGACCTGCTCCAATACTCCGTAAGCTCGGAATTTTATCATTACATGGCACTGTATACTTGCGCGACTTTACCGTTAGTGAAATTTTCAATAGCACGCGATTAAGTCCAAAGTAGGTTATCCCATCTTTGATCGCTTACGAACGGACTTTCTCAGCAATGAGGATTATGCGTGTGTCTAGCATTTAAACTGCCATGTGCCTTTAATTGTTGCACTCGCTGGAGAAACGGATAATTATTCCCCATTTCAGCACCTAATAAATCTCTGCTTGTGAAGCCTTTGTTCTTGATAATGAAATAGGGTACGGCATTACTTACAGGTATGTCATCAGTCGGCCTGGACGCTCTCGAAACTTGTTACCTCATCACCACGATGTCACTGGGAGGAATAGAATACATTAAGCTGTGAAAGTTCACAGCACTGTTGGCGATGTACGATACTTTTTTCGTGGAGGAGCGGTCGTGATCGCGTAGTGACTGAAATTTGACCACAGAGTTTCCTCTGGACTGAGTCTTTGTTGTGGGGATTTTATCCGAATGTACCATATCTTCCCAGTCACGATACCATCCGTAAAGTAAACCACATTTTCTTTGACGGAATGTACACGACTAACATGTCGAGGCCATGTCAGTAATATTACGGGAGCAAAATCTTTGTGGGGACTGCCATGTGCATAATATAACGGTATGGAAGTGCTCTCTAAGAAGTTCCCATAATACTGATGGCATGGCACTCTTTCCAACACTGAATACAGCGTAAAAGTATGGGAATGTGATTGAAAGAGCTAAAACGGCGGTAAGGATATAATTTCTATAGTAATTTTGAATATATGTCACTGGGAATCTGTTTCGTTGCAACTGTTTTTATCACCATTTCCAGAGCGAATTGCTGCCGCTACTTCTCTAGACATTAAACTTTATATTACGTAGAAGACCTGTTTCCCCTTATCAGCCAAAATTTCGAAGATTTTGACCCTCTTTAAAAGATGTAGTGTTGTCATGATGTTGAAAAGTATTTATATGTCTTTTTTGCGAAATTTATCTATCATTTTTGTTTTGTTTGTCGAACTGTTCAATGTGGCTAGATGCGAATGGAATGCCTCATAGGCTGCTGAATACAGATCCTGATTCTGAACTTACCATATACTTTGAAATATTCCGAATCTGAATTCTAGGTAGACGCCGAAGTAGATAGATCTTTTTTGCCTACCGCGCACCAAACTTCACCAATGTTCCGTTCCTAAGGACCTCTGAGTTGACATTAGCCATCACGAGAAATGAGTGATGAATGCGTCTCTGCAGGTTGTATTGTTCTGGCAGGGCGAGTGGGCAGCCACCAGTGGCTTAAACGATCATTTACCTGCGGCTGCATGTCTACATAGAATGCTAGAAGTGCAGTGTTGCTGGTCTTTACTATGGAGGAGATCACAAATAATATGCATGGAAATGGCCAAGATGTTGTGTCGAGAAAAACCACCATCCAGCTATAGAAATGAGTTAGCCTCCGTCAAGAGCCTTAACACTACCAACAGCATATTGGCACTGCCTGGCGGCAAGGGAAATCCTACCACTGTAATGACGACCAATAATTATGAGCAAAAGGTATGTAATCCAGTACACTCAACGAAGTACAGAAAGATATGTGTAATTCCCATGTAGCATATGAATTTTTTATCGAGGCATCCTCTCTCTCGGACGACGCAAGGAGGAACCTACACAACACAAAAGCGCTACGACTCGGCAGTATAGGTTACAAGAAATCAATAAATATAATGTACCATTACCATCTTGAAAGTACGACGCTCATTGATGCATATACTAACGAAACAGTTGTCTTCTCTGCTTCAGCCATTTGTGGGATAGACCAGCATATACACAAAGGGCTCGGGACATTTCACTGAGAAGCAGAAGAAACCGCATTGACACACAGCAGTTAATAAGATCCATTTTCCCGACAGGGCATCACCAGGCTCTTTCATGCATGTCTTACCACGATCTACTTTATGTGAAGAGACTATCTCAACGAACATTTGGAACGTTTTGCCATGGGAAGTCAACTTAATCCAACGGTTGCCAGTTTATTTAAGGAGTATTTCGAAACACAGACCTGAAGTTTCAAACGTAATGTGTGGTAAAGATATGTTGCTGACTTTTTCCTCATATGGAACCATAGTGAGGAAGAGCACGGTAACTTCCCAAAACATATAAAAGGTCACCACGCCAATAAATAATTTATTATGGAGGTAGGAAATTACCACGAGCTACCCTTTCTACGTGTGCTGGTTACAAACAATAGTGAGAACCTGGGCCAAAACTTGTATTGAAAACCGACACACAATGATCAGTACCTTCTAAAAATTTCAAATCATGACCCAAGTCAGAGAACAGAAATGATCAATTCACTCGTAGCACGCATGAGACAAATATGTGAGCTGTAGCAAATGGGATGCGAGATGCTATACCTGTAATGCTTCAGAGGAGCAATAGGTATTCCATCAGTGGCATAAAAAATATCAGGAGACTTTACACTTGGTGAAATGACATTTCGGAAGAAGAACTGTCAGGCACAGCATTTCCGCAATACATCTTCAGGGTGACCAACAGAATCGGCCCAATATTGCGGAGACACGACGTAAAGACTCTCTAAAAACTGACCAAGAAGTTCGAAGTGTGTCTGACAATAGAGGTCCACTCACAATCTAGGGATTATACCGTACCTCCCGTTTATGTGCAAAATCTTACACTGAAATTACTGGATGATCCATCAGTACCTTGATTACTGAACGTATATGGCACAGCAGGTAATTACAGGTGGGGAAATAGGTTATGAAAAAGACATGCAGTGTGAAGTCGACCACACAACAAAATTTACCTACACGTAGGTTCTCATTGTGTAGAAGAACTACCAAGTCCACTTGCTCTGGGAAGCCACCGTAGTACATGAACATGATAATGATTTCAACAAGAAAGAAGAAAGCCTCAGGGTAAGCAGATCATTAATTCCATTGCTGCAGCGAACGGCCATTGCTGGTACCAAGGGGACAACTATGGCGGAAATGTTCAGGGAAAAGCCCTGAGTCCTTGGCGCGATAGGTATATGTAGCCTCTATCTAGGCGTGCAACTCCAGTCTGTCACCAGGAATGGAGGGTGAACCTTTCAGAATTCTAGTCATTCTGTTGGTGAAACATCAGAAAAATCGTTAAGATAACGGTCTACTGAAGATCCTGAGACAGAAGTCAACAAGGTGTACGCCAACAAGTAGCCACGAAAGTCGTAACTATTTTCAAACCACCTAAGTTCATGGCTCGTAGATTGAAGTGCCGAAGAGTATATAAGTGTTAGTATACTTATGAATACTGTTGTGCTGTGCCGTTGTATTCATTAGTTATTTTTCTATCGTATCCCTGCTTTTTTATGGTTTTTGACATATATGTTTGCGTCAGTCTGTCTCCTGCTAATTGATCTGTTTGCTTTGTTTCAGTCATGGCGAGATCTCAAGACATGGTAATAAATTACATTTTTTTCATATGTTGGAATTTCGTATTGGAGGCTATGGGGCATAAAATTTCAAACTCAATAAAAAACAATTTTCGAACTGGTGAGTAGATTCTCTGCTTATATCACATATTCAGCATCATACACACAATATCTGCACTATAATTATAGAACCTTCCTGTACTTTTGATAGCCATTGTAGGTAAAGCAACTAGTATGCTGCGATTCATTGGTGGGATACTGGAGAACTGCAGTTCGTTTACTAAAAAGATCACTCCTTTAGCAATTGTATGCCTTATATTTGAGTACCACTTAACTAAATGAGACTACACTAACAGGGAAATTCAAGCGTATGCAAAAGGGGTGGTATTGACATTCGTAGGCACTTTTGACAGGAAGAAGTACGTAACAGAAATGCTGAAACAGCACTTAAAGGGCAGACACTCAAAAACATACGATGTAAGTAGATGGACAATGCTTGTTTCAGCAAAGCTTGCATTGTTATCAAATTTATTCAGTATAGCAGCTCACCCAGGGCCGCCCCTCTTCCCCTGGGAGGTAAATGTGGCAATGTAGCATGACATCACGTGCCCCGTTCCTCCTCCATCTCCCACTTCCCCTCCCCTCCCATATTGGATACTGGAGGGCGAAAAACTGTCTATTGTGAGCCACTGCAGAGAAAGAATCTAAGGTAGTGTTTTTATTTATTTAATTTATCTATTTTTGTGGGTGTTGGATCATCCTGCAGCTACTTCCACACTCTACTGTGACCCGGCCCTACTTTCTGCCATGACAGCCCCCCCCCCCCCAAACATTTTTCGATCGCATGCGTATACGTTCACCTCAAAGTTCGGAGACTGAGTGCTCTGGTCCACACTATCACCAGTAGAGGGTGCTCGAAACTGTCCTACAACCCCACCCCCTACTTACCACCCTTTCCACTGTCCATTAACATATGTCCAGCTTCTTAAGTGGCGGGAAAAAGGCTGGAGTGGAAGGTACTCTCTTTTTTTGCGGTGGGAAATATGTTCAGCTGAAGAGATGTTGTTGTTGGTCAGAGAGGAGTTTCATAAGTGTATTACCTGTAAGCATACAACTGAGGACATCATCCACAACCTCCTACATGAGAAAAGAAAGGAAGTGATAGTGGATGAGTGTAGGGGAAATCTTTTCAGCGTATAATGGTGATGTAGCAGGAGGGACTGAGGATGCATTTCGCAAATCATAGAGACTACTGGCTGTGCTTGATCTGTTCCTGTTGTTTGATGTAGCTGATCAACCTTCATTGCAGGTCACAACTTCATCCTATTCCACTACCATGGACTGAATAACCAGAGGTGCTCGCCTTGTTGTATGAGGCCCAACTGATTACGCTTGAAACAGGTTTTGTTACCCTTGATAATTACTTGTTCGTACATGTTGTATGCTCAGGTTCACCATACCACTCTAAAATTGTTGGAGACCTGACCTACAGCAACTGCTGGAGTACCTCCTATAATGTACAAGAGTATAGCTGCTGAGGAACTTGTACACAGGTACATGGTAAGAGGGTATACAATAGCAAACTAATGCTAAAGTGTGGAAATAGAAGCCACCTATCGGTCTACAAACAAAATAGCTGATAAGGGAGTTGTATACACACACACACACACACACACACACACACACACACACACACACACACATAAACACACATGGTCCAAATGAGCTGGACAGCAAACTATCACTGAAGTGCAGGAACAGTTGCCTAATACCAATATACAAGTAAAATAGCTGCTCAGGAACTTGTACACAGTTACGTAGTAAGAAGGGATATCACAGTAAACTATCAATGATTACATTTTATATCCGCTCTACTTTGACATTCATCAGTTATTTTGCTGCACAAATAACAAAGCTCATCTACTACTTTGAGTGCCTCATTTTTTAATCTAATTCCATGAGCATCACCTGATTTAATTCCATTCATTTCGTTATCCTCATTTCGTTTTGTTGATGTTCATCTTATATCCTCATTTCAAGACATTGTTCATACTGTTCAACTGCTTTTCCAAGTCCTTTGCTATCTCTGACATAATCAAAATATCATCAGCAAGCCTCAAAGTTTTTACTTCTTCTCTCTGGGCTTTATTTCCCACTCCAACTTTTCCTTTTGTTTCCTTTACTGCTTGCTCAAGATACAAAGTGAATAACGTTGTGGATAGGCTGCAACACTGTCTCACTCCCTTCTCAAAAACTACTTCCCTTTCCTGCCCCTCGACTCTGCCCTCTGGTTTCTCTACAAATTGTAAATAGCGTTTCGCTCCCATTCACCTCTAGAATTTGAAGGACAGTGTTCCAGTCAACATTGTTATAAGCTATAAGTCTACAAATGCTATAAAAATGGGTTTGCTTTCCTTGACCTGTCATCTACAAGAAATCATAGGGTTAGTATTTCCTTGTGTGCTCCTACATTTCTACGTAATGTAAACAGGTCCTTCTTGAGGTAGGCCTCTACCAGTTTTTCCATTCATCTGGAAAGAATTCGTGTTAGTATTTTGCAAACCGCGACTTATTAAACTTATAGTTCAGTAATTTTCACACCAGTCAGCACCTGCTTTGATGGGAAATGGTATTTTTATATTTATCTTGAAATGTGAGTGTATTTCACTTGTCTCATACAACCTGCTCATCACATGTAAGAGATTCGTAACATTGCTCTCAATTACATGTCCCTTGTATAGAACCTATATATTGTAGCGGCACGGCCGTTTAGGATAGGGAAAGTTAGTTTCGTTCGATATTCGGAGCACGAGTTAAAGCCAGGTGCAGGCTGGATTGCAGTAAGTTACGCACACTAGCAGTTGCGAAGGCAAATAGAGGCCACAGGGGCGTAGAACTGCTGGAGAGGACGTACACACAGCAGTTTCTATGGCGCAAGTCACAGGCAGTCGGTCACTGGCCAACCTAAGTGTTATGCATAAGTGACACAAAGCAAAGCCGAGTATAAATAGGTGCCGTTTTCTAACATTCAAGTGAGCAGTAACTGAGTCTGTTGGATTTCCATGGGCCAGCCACTGCTGCTTCAAGCTGTGTAACCGAAGCCATCACAGCCCGGAGCTGAAAGCAAAGTGTCACCTACTCGTTTCGCATACACACACAATGATCATAGTCCCTACCCATACTAAAACCGTGGAAAACTACAATACCCAGACAAACGTACTATCTATGCATGCTGCAAAATTCTACTGTAGACCCTGATGAAAAAGCAAGAACTGTTTCTAAAAACTTGACTAATATGCAGAGATTCAAGAACCGAATTACCGAGGCACTCAGGTGAGACTAAATACACTCCTGGAAATTGAAATAAGAACACCGTGAATTCATTGTCCCAGGAAGGGGAAACTTTATTGACACATTCCTGGAGTCAGAGACATCACATGATCACACTGACAGAACCACAGGCACATAGACACAGGCAACAGAGCATGCACAATGTCGGCACTAGTACAGTGTATACCCACATTTCGCAGCAATGCAGGCTGCTATTCTCCCATGGAGACGATCGTAGAGATGCTGGATGTAGTCCTGTGGAACGGCTTGCCATGCCATTTCCACCTGGCGCCTCAGTTGGACCAGTGTTCGTGCTGGACGTGCAGACCGCGTGAGACGACGCTTCATCCAGTGCCAAACATGCTCAATGGGGGACAGATCCGGATATCTTGCTGGCCAGGGTAGTTGACTTACACCTTCTAGAGCACGTTGGGTGGCATGGGATACATGCGGACGTGCATTGTCCTGTTGGAACAGCAAGTTCCCTTGCCGGTCTAGGAATGGTAGAACGATGGGTTCGATGACGGTTTGGATGTACCGTGCACTATTCAGTGTACCCTCGACGATCACCAGTGGTGTACGGCCAGTGTAGGAGATCGCTCCCCACACCATGATGCCGGGTGTTGGCCCTGTGTGCCTCGGTCGTATGCAGTCCTGATTGTGGCGCTCACCTGCACGGCGCCAAACACGCATACGACCATCATTGGCACCAAGGCAGAAGCGACTCTCATCGCTGAAGACGACACGCCTCCATTCGTCCCTCCATTCACGCCTGTCGCGACACCACTGGAGGCGGGCTGCACGATGTTGGGGCGTGAGCGGAAGACGGCCTAACGGTGTGCGGGACCGTAGCCCAGCTTCATGGAGACGGTTGCGAATGGTCCTCGCCGATACCCCAGGAGCAACAGAGTCCCTAATTTGCTTGGAAGTGGCGGTGCGGTCCCCTACGGAACTGCGTAGGATCCTACGGTCTTGGCGTGCATCCGTGCGTCGCTGCGGTCCGGTCCCAGGTCGACGGGCACGTGCACCTTCCGCCGACCACTGGCGACAACATCGATGTACTGTGGAGACCTCACGCCCCACGTGTTGAGCAATTCGGCGGTACGTCCACCTGGCCTCCCGCATGCCCACTATACGCCCTCGCTCAAAGTCCGTCAACTGCACATACGGTTCACGTCCACGCTGTCGCGGCATGCTACCAGTGTTAAAGACTGCGATGGAGCTCCGTATGCCACGGCAAACTGGCTGACACTGACGGCGGCGGTGCACAAATGCTGCGCAGCTAGCGCCATTCGACGGCCAACACCGCGGTTCCTGGTGTGTCCGCTGTGCCGTGCGTGTGATCATTGCTTGTACAGCTCTCTCGCAGTGTCCGGAGCAAGTATGGTGGGTCTGACACACCGGTGTCAATGTGTTCTTTTTTCCATTTCCAGGAGTGTATAATGGCCTCTTGTTCTTGTAAGCTTCAATTATGATCGTATTTTTCCTGTTACAATGGACAAAAACAATATTATTATAATAAATGCACGCGCCACAGAACACCACCGCAGTTAACAGTCGTCTATGCTAGGTGATAAGGACACGGTGGATGTTATTACTACATTTATGCAGCAACGTTTCTAAAATTTGGAGACATCACGTATATCAATAAAATAGTTGTGGTGACTAGTCCTCTGCGCGAAATTAGCCACAAGTCATTAGATTCCTACATTAACCATCTCTATTTCTAAACACTGCAAACATGTATTAGCTTTCTCCCGCAGCACACATTAATCGTCCATTCAATAACGGCAGTTCCTGCTGAGGACTTTTACATTTGTAACGGCATTTCTATGTATGTGGAAAGTTCATGACCTACGAGACGTAACTAAGTACTTGATTTCTATAGAAAAATATGCTTCCAACTTGCAGACACTACAGTGCTACCCCGTCGAGTAGGGAATGCAAGTCTGAACCGCACGTATGATGCTTTTGCGCTGAAGCTACCATATAACATTAACGAAGATTTGTCAACGGAATCCAAAGCGAATAAATCAGTTCACGTCGTTAGAACTTTCAGATTACCCGGTGACGATTATATTACAATCAATAAAACTTTGCCGAACGTTCACAAAATCATCGCTATTGCTTGTTCTTACAGAGAGTGCACTGAACTTCGCGGATGTAATGGGGACCCTTTAGTTATCTATAATGTTCCCGTTACTACACTCTGCTTACATGTTAGAAAACTGAACTCGCATTCGGAAGGACGAATATTCAAAACCGCGTCCAGCCGTCCTGATTTAGGTTTTCCGTGATTTCTCTAAATCACTTCAGGCAAATGCCGGGATAGATCCTTTGAAAGGACAAAAAATGTGATACACTTTGTAGCTTGAAAATACTCATTGGACTGGCAAAAGAAAGAATATTTGTTTCCTGTTGCTTCTCCAAAATGACTAGTGAGGTTTTACAGTTCATATCCTTCGCTGATCCGACGGGACCAATGTCCTCGCTGTTTAGTCCTTTCCCCAAATAAACCAACCAACCAACTCTGCACACTGCACATTCGAAGTTCAATGTCGGGTGCATTTGATGAGTACATTATATGGCGACGTACACGTGTGTGAAGTATGCTACCATTCGGAGAGAGTGAAATATTTTAGAAATGTTAATGTTATTATTTTGTTTGATGAGAATTCGTCATGCCACATTATATGTGTAAATTAGCATTTGACTGAAAGATGCATTAGAAAAAGTCTGACTTTAATCTATTAGTATTGGTGTGTGAAATGTGTGACGGCAGCACTATTTCACAACCAGCTCTGTGTGAAGCCAAGCAACGAATATGACGATGATGATGATGTTTAACACAAGTTACATATAACGCGATATTCTATTCTTACGTTCTCATGTGCTTCATATGTTGTGGTTCTCTCTTCTTTTCCTTTTTTTCCTTACCGAGAATACGTGCCGTTGTCCATCGACATAGATTTCAGATTCTTGCAAAGTTCAGTAAAAGTGCGTGAGATATGTCCGACACCTATGTACTCATTCTCTTGCGGAATAAGGTGGGAGGGGGGAGAGGGGAATTGAACATGAAGCAACTTCTGACAAAATTTGACTTGATACACACCAGCTGACGCCGTCGGCTGCAGCAGTACTGTACTTCAATGTTAAATCTGAACTGTTAAATCAGAACTAGACTTAACGCTCCAAAATGAATTTTCCCTCTGCAGCGGAGTGTGCGCTGCTTTGAAATTTCCTAGTAAATTGAAAGTGTGTGCTACAGAGAAAAATTTGTTGTGACTTGGCGAGACAGCCAAGCCACTACGAGGTAGCCGAAAGGCACGCGTTTAAGCTCACGCAGGATGGCGTGAGGTCTGGAAAATGACAAAGTCTTTATAGTAGCAAAAGTAGTACGTAGCTTCTGGAATAATTAACTTTATTCCCTAATTGGTGAACATCGGTCTGACGGTACATGCATCACAAGATAAATAGCAGTTGATAATGGCGCCTTGCTAGGTCGTAGCAAATGACGTAGCTGAAGGCTATGCTAACTATCGTCTCGGCAAATGAGAGCGTAATTTGTCAGTGAACCATCGCTAGCAAAGTCGGTTGTACAACTGGGGCGAGTGCTAGGAAGTCTCTCTAGACCTGCCGTGTGGCGGCGCTTGGTCTGCAATCACTGACAGTGGCGACACGCGGGTTCGACGTATACTAACGGACCGCTGCCGATTTAAAGGCTACCACCTAGCAAGTGTGGTGTCTGGCTTTGACACCACAAAATTCATTCTGGAAACTGCCTCCTACGCTGTAGCTAAGGTATTTTCTCCGCCGCATCATTGCCTCTAGGAGTGACAGTCTCGCAGTGCGTGCAGCAGAACTTCTATGAGGTCTGGAAAGCAGGAGCTGAGTGACTGGCGGCAGCGAAGCTCTGGGGACGGATCTTGTGTCGCGCGGCATCTACATCTACATCTACATGTTTACTCTACAATTCACATTTAAGTGCTTGGCAGAGGGTTCATCGAACCACAATCATACTATCTCTCTACCGTTCCACTCCCGAACAGCGCCCGGGAAAGCGAACACCTAAACCTTTCTGTTAGAGCTCTGATTTCTCTTATTTTATTTTGATGATCACTCCTACCTATGTAGGTTGGGCTCAACAAAATATTTTCGTTTTCGGAAGAGAAAGTTGGTGACTGAAATTTCGCAAATAGATCTCGCCGCGACGAAAAACGTCTTTGCTTTAACGACTTCCATCCCAACTCGCGTATCATATCTGCCACACTCTCTCCCCTATTACGTGATAATACAAAACGAGTTGCCCTTTTTTGCACCCTTTCGATGTCCTCCGTCAATCCCACCTGGTAAGGATACCACACCACGCAGCAATACTCTAACAGAGGACGGACGAGTGTAGTGTAAGCTGTCTCTCTAGTGGAGTTGTTCGTAATTTTAACACCCAGGTACTCAGTTGAATTGACAGCCTTGAGAATTGTACTATTCATCTGGTAATCGAATTCCAACGGATTTCTTCTGGAACTCATGTGGATCACCTCACACTTTTCGTTATTTAGCGTCAACTGCCACCTGCCACACCATACAGCATTCTTTTCTAAATCGCTTTGCAACTGGTACTGGTCTTCGGATGACCTTACTAGACGGTAGATTATAGCATCATCTGCGAACAACCTAAGAGAACTGCTCTGATTGTCACCCAGGTCATTTATATAGATCAGGAACAGCAGAGGTCGCAGGACGCTTCCCTGGGGAACACCTGATATCACTTCAAGTTTACTCGGTGATTTGCCGTCTGTTACTACGAACTGCGACCTTCTTGACAGGAAATCACCAATCGAGTAGCACAACTGAGACGATACCCCATAGGCCCGCAGCTGGATTAGAAGTGGCTTGTGAGGAACGGTGTCAAAAGTTTTAAGAAAATCTAGAAATACGGAATCAACTTGAGATCCCCTGTCAATAGCGGCCATTACTTCGTGCGAATAAAGAGCTAGCTGCGCTGCACAAGAACGATGTTTTCTGAAACCTTGCTGATCACGTGTCAATAGATCGTTCCCTTCGAGGTGATTCATAATGTTTGAATACAGTATATGCTCCAAAACCCTACTGCAAACCGACGTCAATGATATAAGTCTGTAGTTTGATGGATTACTCCTACTACCTTTCTTAAACACTGGTGCGACCTGCGCAATTTTCCATTCTGTTGGTACAGATCTATCGGTTGTATATGATTACTAAGTAGGGAACTATTGTATCAGCGTTATCTGAAAGGAACCTAATCGGTATACAATCTGGACCTGAAGACTTGCCCGAATCAAGCGATTCGAGTTGCTTCGCAACCCCTAAGGTATCTACTTCTAAGAAACTCGTGCTAGAAGCTGTTCGTGTTTCAAATGCTGGAATATTCCATTCGTCTTCCCTGGTGAAGGAGTTTCGGAAAACTGCATTCAATAACTACGCATTAGCGGCACAGTTGTCGGTAACAGTACCATCGGCACTGCGCAGCGAAGGTATTGACTGCGTCTTGCCGCTTGTGTACTTTACATACGACCAGAATTTCTTCGGATTTTGTTCCAAATTTTGAGACAATGTTCGTTGTGGAACCTATTAAAGGCATCTCGCATTGAAGTCCGTGCCGAATTTCGCGCGTCTGTAAATTTTAGCCAATCTTCGGGATGTCGCGTTTTTCTGAATTTGACATGCTTTTTTCGTTGCCTCTGCAACAGCGTTGGGACCTGTTTTGTGTACCATGGGGGATCAGTTCCATCTCTTACCAATTTATGAGGTATGAATCTCTCAATTGCTGTTGCTACTATATCTTTGAATTTGAGCCACATCTCGTGTACATTTGCATAGTCAGTTCGGAAGGAATGGAGATTGTCTCTTACAAGGGAACCTCCACATCGCACCCCCCCTCAGATTTAGTTATAAGTTGGCACAGTGGACAGGCCTTGAAAAACTGAACAGAGATCAATCGAGAAAACAGGAAGAAGATGTGTAGAACTACGAAAAAATAAGCAAAATATACAAACTGAGTAGTCCATGTATAAGATAGGCAACATCAATGAAAGCTTGAGCGCAGGTGCGCCGTGGTCCCGTGGTTAGCGTGAGCAGCTGTCGAACGAGAGGTCCTTGGTTCAAGTCTTCCGTCGAGTGAAAAGTTTACATTCTTTATTTTCGTAATGTTATGATCTGTTCGTTCGTTCATTGATGTCTCTGTTCGCTGTAATAAGTCTAGCGTCTGTTTTTTGCGACCACACCGCAAAACCGTGCGACTAGTAGACGAAAGGACGTGCCTCTCCAGTGGGAACCGAAAACACTTGATCGCAAGGTCATAGGTCAACCGATTCCTCCACAGGAAAACGCGTGTAATATATTCTATACGACACTGATGACGGCACGTGCGTCACATGACAGGAATATGTTGTCGACCCACCTAACTTGTACACTTGGCGAATGAGTAAAATGATTCTTCTACCTTGCCCGATTTAGGTTTTCTTGTGGATGTGATGATCACTCCCAAAAAAGTGATGAAAACATAACGGACGGACAGATAATAATTGTCTAAAATAAAAAATAGACTTTTAACTCGAGGGAAGACTTGAACCAAGGACTTCTCGCTCCGCAACTGCTCACGCTAACCACCGGACCACGGCGCTCCTAAACTTACATTATCCTTGATGTTGCCTATCTTGCATATGGACTACTTGGTTTGTATATTTTGCTTATTTTTTTAATAGTTCCACACAACTTCTACCTGTTTTCTCGATTGATCTGTGTTAAGTTTTTCAAGGCCTTTCCACTGTGCCAACATATTTCTAAATCGCAGGGGGGTGCGACGGGGAGGTTTCCTTGTTAGGAAGGCTTCTAGTGACACTTTATCCGCTTTTTTAAATAATATCATTTTGCATTTGTTTCTGGTGGATTTGGAAGAAACGGTATTGAGCGTAGCTACAACGACCTTGTGATCACTAATCCCTGTATCAGTCATGATGCTCTCTATTAGCTCTGGATTGTTTGTGGCCAAGAGGTCAAGTGTGTTTTCGCAACCATTTACAATTCGCGTGGGTTCGTGGACTAACTGCTCGAAATAACTTTCGGAGAAAGCATTTAGGACAATCTCGGAAGATGTTTTCTGCCTACCACCGGTTTTGAACAAGTATTTTTGCCAACATATCGAGGGAAGGTTGAAGTACCCACCAACTATAACCGTATGAGTGGCGTATTTATTTGTTACGAAACTCAAATTTTCTCTGAAATGTTCAGCAACTATATCATCGGATGCTGGGGGTCGGTAGAATGAGTTAATTATTTACTTAGTTCGGCTGTTAAGTATAACCTCCACCCATACCAATTCGCACGGAGTATCTACTTCGACTTCACTACAAGATAAACCACTACTGACAGACACAAAGACTACACCAACAATTCTGCCTAATCTATCTTTCCTGAACAGCGTCTGAGACTTCGTAAAAATTTCTTTATAACTTATTTCAGGCTTTAGCCAGCTTTGTGTACCTATAACGATTTCAGCTTCTGTGTGCTATCTATCAGCGCTTGAAGCTCAGGGACTTTCCCAGCACAACTACAACAATTTACAACTACAATTCCGACTGTTCCTTGATCCAAGCACGTCCTGTATTTGCCGTGCACCCTTTGAGCTAGCAGCCCATCCCGTACTTTCCCGAGGCCTTCTAACCTAAAAAAACCGCCCAGTCCACGCCACACGGGCTCCGGTACCCGTGTAGCCGCCAGTTGAGTGTAGTGAACTCCTGACCTATTCAGCGGGACCCGAAACCCCACCACCCTATGGCGCAAGTCAAGGAATCTGCAGCCAACACGGTCGCAAAACCGTCTGAGCCTCTGATTCAGATCCTCCACCCGGTTCTGCACCAAAGGTCCGCAGTCGGTTCTGTCAACGATGCTGCAGATGGTGAGCTCTGCCTACATCTCATAAGCAAGACCGGCAGCCTTAACCAAATCAGGTAGCCGCTGGAATCCAGAGGGAATTTCCTCAGATCCAAAGCGACACACGTCATTAGTGCCGACATGTGCCACCAACTGCAGCTGGCTGCACCCTGTGCTCTTTATGGCATCCGGAAGGACCCTTTCCACATCAGGAATGACTCCAACCGGAATGCACACGGAGTGCACACTAGATTTCTTCCCCTCCTTAGCCGCCATATCCCTAAGGGGCCCCATTACGCGCCTAACATTGGAGCTCCCAACTGCCAATAAGCCCACCCTCTGCGTTTGCCCCGACCTTGAAGGCTGAGTATCATCCTCTGAAACAGGGCAGGCAGCTGCATCTGGCTCAGCGAGAGACAGTGCCTGAAACCTGTTTGTCAGATGCACCAGGGAGGCTTTCTGATCAGCCTCCGGGGACGTCTTTCGCTGCCTGCCACGCCCTGGAACGACCTCCCAATCAACCACAGGCAAGGGCTCAGCCCCACTGCGGGCAGCAACTGGGGCAACCACAGCGGCAGAGCGATCTGGGGACAGACAGAACGAGGTTGACATCCCCGTGATACCCAAGTCCGGCTCCCCACAGTGATGCCCATTGGCAACAGCCTCAAGCTGCGTGACCGAAGTCAGCGCAGGCTGCAGCTGTGAGCGATGGGATGCCAACTCAGCCCTCTTCCGAACACATCAGTCACAGTTCCTGTCCATTCTAATCGATGTTGAACAACAGTTACTCAAACACGTGTCCGTGCCTAGATCATGCAAGGGAAACACGCATAGAATGTATGAACTAACCTGTACAAATGCCTAACGACTGCGCCACAATCTGCCTGAATTTACGATTACAGTAACTAAAACTCGAAATTACACCTCCTATACGAGACTCACACGCAATTTAGGTAAGAATCTACGAAGTAAACACAGAAAAGAAGGTATATACGTATCTTTCTGCGCTGTCGATGTGCACCTACTGGGAGCTCAGGCCGCACTCGTCTCTGAGAGCCTACTAGACAGACAAGTGCCACTGACGTGCCAAAACAAAACAAATGACAAACGACTGCGCTACAATCTGCCTGAATTTACGATTGTGCTTGTTTAGCACATGCGCGAGAAAGCAAGTTTTCATATTCTGGACCCCTGTACTGCACACAGTTTTCACCTACCAGGAAGTTTCACTACCTAGACCAGGCCTGGAAAACCGTGCCTTATGAATCAGTCCCCTCCAGCGAGTGCTTCGCTATCCATCTCCACCCCCCGCGGTACCGTCACACTTCCGACAATGCCAGTTCCCTGTACGTAAGCGCCAAAAACACGCTGACAAAACATCGATTATTATTTGTGTACTTGTCCCGAAGTCTTGTACTTCCATTAATCAGACATTTCAGTATTTAAGTTCGTGTTATTTAACTTGGTCTTGACAAGTTCTGCAAATTCTATTTCAGTTGGCGATGTAGTGAAACCAAGTTGACGCTCCAAAGACGTATTGAACATCAAGTGATCAGCTGTGGGATGTTATTGTGCTGTCGCAACTTTTCGACGATCTCTTACTCAGCATCTTCCAGTGAATAATCACCTGAGAAAATTTCATCGTTGGAATACAGCGAGAAAGCCTGCAATAGCGGAGTTAACGTGCTTCATTGAAGAATCTGTACTTTACAGAATGAAGTTTTCCCCTTGCAGTGGAGTGTGCACGGTTATGAAACTCCGTACCAGATTAAAAGTGTGTGCCGGACCGATACTCAGACTCGGGACCTTGGGCTTTCGCGGGCAAATGTTCTGCCACTGTCCCACCCAAGAATGACTCACGACTCATGAACTGTACTGTCACAACTATATGTTGATAAGAAAAGATTTCTGTTTAAGAGTGAAATCTGCGACTTTTTGAGCACGTCTGTAACCTTGTTGTGTCATTAAAAAGTGTAGGCATCTGTTTTATGTCGTGAGTAACGTGATTCGATCATTTCCATGTTGCAGACTTCTTCTTTAATATCATTTCTAGCACTTGTAAGACTAATATTCATTGGATTATTAAAGAAAATGATATCCGGCTTTGCATATTCCAAATATTTAAAACGACCATGAGCCACATTGCTGACTTCATCACTAACGGAAGCAAATCTTGGAAAGTTTACTTCCAAGTAATCTTGTCCCAGTTCACAGCAACTTGGGAAATAACACAAATTTTCCTTGTTTAATTATAAATTAAGCAACGCGAGTTTACACCGAAATCCGTTAGCACCCGTAAATGCATGACAGAAATTTTACCACTTCTATTGCAGATTCCTTCACCAGTAAACCGTCGCATTTCTGAGCTCTCTTTAATTTTAAGCATACGAGATAACGACGCATTTAAAACCTTTCTGTTACGGCGTAAACTCAAGCGTCGGCCCGCCAGTCGGGAACGACAGGGAAGAGAAGACTGTAAGAAGAAGTCATCCAATCGCACGCTGACCGACCTCCTTTCCAGGACGACTACGTGACAGCTGTGGCCCCTATGGGAAGAGGACATTAGGTCCGCGCCCGAATTGTGCGGCTCACTTGGATAGCAGCGTCAATGATAGCC
Organism: Schistocerca americana; assembly: GCF_021461395.2. NCBI lineage: Eukaryota > Metazoa > Arthropoda > Insecta > Orthoptera > Acrididae > Schistocerca > Schistocerca americana. The sequence goes on along the minus strand of NC_060119.1, from coordinate 154,277,382 downwards.
ACTTTGGTAGCAGCGTCAACTTTAGCGGCTTCCTTAGACATCTCTACGTAGCAAAGACTTGTGTCGGTCTATTTTGAAGAAGACTGATTATTTTGTATGTCGCCCTTTGCTTGCAACACATCTCACAATGTTAACTATTGTATTTATCTTACAGTAATAAAACTCATTAATATGAGTTATTTGATTGTGTCTCTAGTGAACCGAGTATGCAGCCTCCCTAGAGACAGCTCTTTTCCTTGGGATTTGATTTTTCATGCAACTCTTTTACACCTTTTTTCTACCTTACCGACAAAAGGGCCTCGATCGTCACGAGAGTTAATGCTATGGGTGGCTTCATGGAGCGAAGAGATGTGTCAAGCAAGATTAGTAGATTTATGTTTTGAACCAAGGATGTTTTACATGCTGAACGGCATTCCTTCTTTTCGGGATTATTAAGAACCATAGTAGAAAAATGGCCGCGGAATAATCAGAATCAAAACCACTACGATAGACGTAATAATAAATGACAACTTGAATCATTGAGCAATATTAAAGAGATTAAATGTGAACAAAACGCGCAGAGCAAAGGTGACTAACGGAAGAGTGATGGTCTTCGAAGTCTAACAGACGGTGCCCCACTCTACAGCTGATTAAGAAACGAACAGTAGTTTGCCGCAAAATCTGACGGCAATGCCCGAGTGGAGTTGGATGGGGAACCGCTCACGGTCGGATGATGTATCGCGAGCCACGCTTTGCCAGTGCTGAATTCAAGACACTCTATTCTCAGCAAAAAAAAAAAGGAAAAAAGAGCACTTCAACACAGTGCCGTTGTTAGGTCTCATTTAATCGTTGGTTATGAGCAGTGAAGAGTTTCTCTGACACACATATTCTTTGTCGCCACAGATGGTCTTCGCGGTGGCCACCGCCGCCCCCGGCCTCCTGGGTTCGCCTGCTGTCACAGCGGCAGCCACCGCCCCCGTGGGCTACGCCGCCCCCGCTGTTGTCAAGGCCGCCTTCGCCACCCCTACTGTAGGCTACGCCAGCCTGCTGTAGCTTACCTCTCCCCGCCTCTGTAGCCTACATCGTCTCTCCTGCTGTCATCCAGAACCACTAATTACAGATGCGTGACCTCAGACCCCGCCTATTTATTTATACACCGTTTCAGCAATGTTTGCACACCAGTCACGTAAATAAAGTAACTATTTTCAGTAAATTATTTTGTCATCTTTATTTATTTTAGTACCTAAATCGTCCCCTTTGTATCCACATGTATTCCTGTACGTATAAACTTCGAAAATACTTTCTTCTACTAAATAACAGACATTACATGTAACCTCCATACACCATTGTATATGGAGATAGTAGTTAAACTAAAGAGAATTAAGGGGTAATATTAATGACTCGTGCTTTAAATTTTTTTAGCCTCGAGCTGTTTTATAGGTACTACTTTGTGTTGACGAGCAGTACTTTAAACTTCTAATGTGTTGAAACCAGGGCAGAGAATGTGTAAGAAATATCGTACCTGCTGAGTGAAACTAAATGAGGAAATCATTTAATGTGCGCCTTTTGGTGGTTTACGCGCACATTAATGTAACACTAAATAAAAGTTGCTCTTAGTAAGTATCGATGTTATAGGAGTGCAAAGAAATTATGAGCACCAGAAGGTAGACTAAGAGAAACTCAGGCTACACGTCTTCCAGACACAAATTAGAACACTGAACCATTACATTTATACTCTACAAAAGGAAACAATAACTGGTACAGAGAACGAGAAAACTTCGAAGTTTATATGTGGGGTCATTATTTCGACTGACGATACATGAAATTTCCCACATGGGTGGGCAATACATCGAGCATACAAGTTTTAAATAGCTTTCGAGTTGCTGACCAACTCTCTCACGATCTGAAATCGGCGCAACGTCTGTCTGCAGCGAGGACCATGCTTTCTGCTCTGAATCGACAATCCACATGAACATCAGATTTTCGACAGATTGAATCTTTACATACTGTTGCTAAGTAAACATTACATTTCCAGATTCCTTTTAGAATACTGTGATATCATAGATGAGATAAAGTAAAAAACTCTAAAACTCCTCCCGATCAGGCCATGAAGGCCCAACGGTACCGACCGGCCGCCGTGTCAACCTCAGCCATTGGCGTCACTGGATGCGCATATGGAGGGGCATGTGGTCAGCACACCACTCTCCCGGCCGTATGTCAGTTTCCGAGACCGGAGCCGCTACTTCTCAATCAAGTAGCTCCTCAGTTTGCCTCACAAGAGCTGAGTGCACCCCGCTTACTAACGGCACGCGGCACACCGGATCGTCACCCATCCAAGTGCTAGCCCAGCCAGACAGCGCCTTACTTCGGTGATCTGACGGGAACCGGTGTTACATCTGCGGCAAGGCCTTTGGCCAGATGAGATAAAGTCGTTAATTTTATTCTTAGAACGTCTTTTGTTCTACTTAACCTCAACTAGGTCCCAGATAATAAAGGTAAACATCACACTTTTCGCGTTTCCAATGTATTTCGCAAGTAGTGAAGAATACTGTGACATCATAGCTGTGGAAATTAATTAATCTTTTGTGTGGTAAACAAAGTGCGGTTCATAAATGGAGCTTTGAAAGCTCTTACCCACTGCAGTCACCTATTGGTAACAGCTGGAACAACTCATAGTAGTCAGACCGAGCTTCTTTCACCTTTTAACATTAGAACCACCTGTTGGTGATCGTAAGAAAGTTGAATGTGAAACAGGAGACGATTTTATTATGTGTTTTCAGGGTTCAGAGAAGAGTATTTCAAGTAAAACTCAACTTCAGCAACTACGAATTTTTAATTGGTTATTAATATCTTGTAAGCAATAATCCTGGATGATCCATTCTTTGCTTTAACTTTACGAAGTAAATACATGCACTGTAGATTCAGGTCTTGAACTCTGAATATATTTATTGTTCAAAAGACACAACACTGAGTCATTATAGAAAAAACAGAAATGTGTAGGAAGATTTTCTTATTGTTCCTAGTTCACTACTGTAATCCGTTGTCGACTTTATCTGTATCTGCTAAAATTTCTTTTGTTATGTCAACATAATAGTCTATGGACGAGCGTTGCTGTTGGGAGAGAGATATGTTTTATTTACGCTCAAATGTCGACAGAATAATATCAAATGGACCAGATTAATTATTAGGGGAGATGAGGTTACCACAATACTCTTGACTGTTGGTCATTGTGAAAGGCTGAAAGAAGAAGTTTTTCTGAATTAAAGTTCTTTTAGGTAAAATAAGTGAAATAAAAAACTGAAACGCCACATTGTCCCAGAGGAACCTGCACGACCATACGTTGTTTGTAATCGCAACAAAATTAAGGACCATAGCACTTAAGTGCAAGGTTTTAGGAGCCTGGTGGTTCGTGGTGGGAAATGGATGAGTTGAAGTTCTATATACAAGGAAGTGGTGACTCTGCTTGCAGGATGGATAGAATTTCCGGTGAGATGAGTACAGGGTTTTAAATAGAAAATCAAATGGAGGTATCGCAGGAATAGGCCTAATACTAAATAAGGGAATAAGAATGCAAGTAAGCTACAATCAACATAAGAGTGAACGCAGTATCGCAAGGCCGAACACCTTCCACAGTAACACAAGTTTGTGAGTTACATACCTCCACAGATGATTAAGAGATTCAATGTACTATGAGATAAAAATAAATTATGCAGATATTAAGGGAAACTAAAATTCAATTGCATGGAGAACTGGAATACAACAGTAGTACAAGGAAGAGAAGGAGAAATAGTAGCAGAATATGAACTGAGGACAGCGAGCAAAAGAGGAAACCACCTGGTAGATTTTGGCATAGTGTGTAATTTATTCATTGCTAGCACCTTGTTTAAGAAACATGAAAGATGACTGTATACGTAGAACAGACCTGGACTGGTAAGACAGAGATTTAGGAAGTAGGTCCTACATTGTAAGATATTCCAAGGAGCAGATGTCAACTCTGACTATAATTGATACGCTGTAAACTGTAGATAAAAACTGATGAAATACCAGAAGGGTAGGAAATGTATGTTTTGTGACTTGGATGAGTTGACAGAACAATAGCTTATTCAGAGTTTCAACGAGAGCATTAGGAAACGATTAACTGAAAGTGGGGAAGCAAGTACAGTAGAAACCGAATGGGTAGCTTTGAAAGGTGAAAAAGTGAAGGTACTAGAGGATCAAATAGGTAAAAAGACAACGGCTCGCCTATATCCTTGGATATCACACGAGACACTGAATTAAATTGATTAAGGATATTCACAGAAAGTGCAAAATTGGAAACCAGAAAACGATTGAGGACAAATGCAATTCGGTTAAAGGGTGTACAACTATAGGAAAGATAGTTGCCGGCCGAAGTGGCCGTGCGGTTAAAGGCGCTGCAGTCTGTAACCGCAAGACCGGTACGGTCGCAGGTTCGAATCCTGCCTCGGGAATGGATGTTTGTGATGTCCTTAGGTTAGTTAGGTTTAACTAGTTCTAAGTTCTAGGGGACTAATGACCTCAGCAGTTGAGTCCCATCGTGCTCAGAGCCATTTGAACCAATTTTGAAAGATAGTTACCACCTGTAGGAAAATTAAAGGAATTTCTCGAAAATAACAGTAGTAGCAGTATGAATATCAAGCGTTCAGATGGAAAGCCGGCACTAAACAAAGAAGGGAAAGCTCAAAAGGTGGAAGGAATATATAGAAGGGCTATACAAGGGAAATTATCTTGATTGTTGTACCACAGCAAAAGAGAGGAACTAGATGCAGATGAGATGGGAGGTATGATTGGGAAGAATCTGACAGAGTTCTGAAAGACGTAACATGAATCAATGCCCCTGCAGTATACGACATACCCTCAGATCTACTAATAAACTTGGGAGAGCCAGCCATGTCAAAACTAGTCCACCTGACGTGCATGATGTATGAGACATGCGAAATACCCCCAGATTTCAAGAAGAATGTATTAACTCTAATTACAAAAAAAAGGAAATGCAGACTGGTAAGGACATTACGAAACCATCAGTTTCAGAAGTCATGGTTGCAAAATATTGACATGAATTATTTACGTACGGGTGGTTCAGGCCGACCTCAGGTATGATGAGTCTGAGTTCCGGAGAAACGTAGGAACACCGGAACACCGCTGGCAATGATGACCCAACAGTTTATCTTAGAAAATGGGCTAAGGAATATTAAGTCTGCGTCTGTAGCATTTGTAGACTTAGACAAAGCTTTTGACATTGTTGACTGGAACAAACTCTTCGGAATTGTGAATGTAGCAGCTGTATTGTACAGGGAACGAAGCTTGCATAGAAACCAGATGTAGTAATAAGAGTCCAACAGCATGAAAGGGAATCAGTGGTTGAGGTGTGCGTAAGGCAGGGTTCTAACGAATCCCTGGAGTTACTGAATCTGTACACTGAGCTAGCAGTAACGTAACGCAAAGAATAATTTCGAAACTGCATTAAAGTTCTGAGATAAGGAAAAATATGATTGAGACTGGACAGCGATATTGAAATTTTGTTAGAGACGGCGAAGGACTTGGAAGAGCAGCTGAATTTTTTGAAAGGAATACGATGAACATCAACTGCTGCAAAGGAGAGGCAATGGAATGTGGCCAAACAGATCAGGCGATTCTGACGCAATGGGGTAAGAAATTGAAACACTAAAAGTAGTAGGTGCTTTTTGCCCTTTGGCCAGCGAAATAACTGATGACGGCCGAAGCAAAGAATATATAAAAACGTAGATGTCAACGGCAAGAAAAGAATGTGTGAAGAACGGTAACTGGTCAATACCGAATATATATTCAAGTGTTAGGAAATCGTTTCGGGAAGTATTACTCTGGAGCGAAGCCTTGTGTAGAAGCGAAACCAGGATGATAATAAGTTCAAACAAAATGAGAACGGATACTTCTGAAATGTGCTACTACAGAAGAAAATCGAAGATCTAATGGGTAGATCACGTAACAAGTGAGAAGATACTGAACTAAATTCGGAAGAAAATAAATTTATGGCACAACTTGTCTAAAAGAAACGGCCTGTTAATTGATCACATTCTGAGACGTTAAGGAATTGTCATATTGGTGCTGATGGGAGTGTGGGGCTGGCAGTGGGAGGTAAAACCAAAAAAACATAGAGGTAGACTAGGCAATAAATTAAGTAAGTAGTTTCAACTGGATGCAGGTTGTTTTAGTTACTAGGAGATGAAAAGGCTTGCACGGGATAGAGTAGCATGGGGAGCGGCACTAAACCAGTCTTTGGACTGAAGATCAAAACAACAACTTAACCTTGGACCTAAAAAGAATTTGAAACACTATTTACATACATTGCTCGTCATTCATTATGGAAGTATCGTCTGTGGCGTTTAACCCATGTGTACAGTGAAGTTTGAACTTTTTCTCATTTGGATTTCGTTGATAAATTTGATTTATACATTATACATAATTTCTTATGCTGGTTCTATACAGTACAGAGAGCTTTTGTATTAAAGCCAGTGAATGCACAAAACAGTTCTATAGTTTCAGATCTTTAAAGCTCGTCAGCACTTGAGTGTTTGCTCCCACTGCACGGGCATGAAGTGTCAATACATTCTGAATGCTCGTAAGCTGCTATGTTTGTTTGTGTGGCAGTGGCAGTATAATGTGTGGTTCTTATTTACTTGTCATCAAGGTACGTGTGAGGAGTGTGTCATCTTTGTGCCGAATATTGACGGATTTTTGGCAAACCATTAACATGTTATGATTCGCCATTTTTCTTTATCAGAGGTGATCACAGAAAAGAAAGAAACTTAATACAGCTTCTTGTGCATGATGAAGTGTGTTAGTGTTGCAAAAACAGTATTGACATTGTTCTGCCGGTGGTTTAAGGTCATGGAGAACCAGCAGGTGTCCTATATAGTATGTGTGTGCTGTAGACGTGGGGCATGATATCACCTGCTTCAGGTACTACGTAGAAAGAATGTTTTAAAAGTGACATATGATGGGAATATCATATTAAAATAATAGCTTATGCTAGAGCCCTAATACATCCTCATGCTTTGGAGCAGTAACCCAATTCGGTGCTGGAGGATCTGCTCTATTATTTATGTCACCTGAATCAAAGGAACCATTTTAGAGCTCCATTTTCCATGCAGGCTGTAGGTAGAAGCAAAATAATTACACACGTTTACTATAAAATTTTTCAGAACAGCTTTATTGCTATTTGTTTCATTAGAAGCACATGTCTCTCGGTCCTATGGATGAAACAAACACTACGAGTAATTGAAAAAGAACCTGCACTTACCATGCGGCTATTAGGTAATATGACACAAACTTTGAGTTTGCAAGATGATGCTTCCAGCAAAGATAGCTTCCGTACATTGCACTGTTACAAGGAGAGACGCCCTTCCAAGCATCATTATGTAGTACTTCACTTATGGAATTGTACAAGTATCACGAGATAAGTGACTGCCGCACTAACCGTGCCTGTGAAGACATGAAGGTCGATGTCACAAAAACCCATAGCGGAAACTCGTAGTCTGTCCATTGGAAGTCGCAGAACATCGACTGCTGGCCCGGGACGCAGGAGCGGCTGCAGCCTCGACAGGAGCAGACCAGCCCTGTCGGCGCGGTCAGCCGCCGAGGAACACACCCAACAGACCACCAGCTGGCGTAACAGGACGTCAGTAAGTGCAAATAACTTCACCAGTGTTTCCGCTCTCTTGTCTGTTTCTTGAGCCAGGATTATAAGCCAATAGGCAGAGCAAGTCATCTCGACGAAATCTCCCAGGATGGCCAGCAGCAGTGCAGGTCCGAAGTGGAGACCGCAGAGGCGAGCACAGCGGTGAAGAGCCAACCTGGCGCGCTGCAGCCGCCGCACCTCCGCCCCCACCGCCCCCGCCACACCAGGCTGTCCTGCGCGCGTCGCCAGCTCCTCCAGTTCTTCCTCGCTGCCCGCCGGCGGCCGGGTACTCCCCAGCAGCTGCCCACAGACGATGCCCATCCTGTGTCGGAGTACCAGCACAACAGCGAAGAACTGAATTCGCCAGAGCGTGATAAATCCTTGAAGGCACAGGGTGATAGTACCTATTGGCGTACGTCTGAAGAAATAGGTTGCTAGTACGCTAACTCGTATGACAACCAAAACAAGCACTGTAATGGAAAGTAAAATTGCACTTTGGCGAGTTTTGCGATATATTTCCGTTCTGTAAGTGTGATCTCGCATGGCGAGCAGCGCATCTACCTGTTGCACCAGGTCCGTGATACTGCTAACGTTACCTTGTCTAGTAGACAGAGATCTACATAAGATTGTAGCTGGTTCCAACATCGACAGTAAAACAGATAACACAATTACAAAATGCACTGTTATACGGGAATGCTGATCTATTATGATTATATGCATTACTAAATAATTGCAGTAAAAACCAAAGGCAATGACAGAGACAAGCCACATCAAACATATGAAGTAGCCTGTGAGTCGCTTTAATGACACTCTAAAGGCACAAGTTGAAGAATTTTTGTTGTCACTGATGATGGGAACCAAACCAAACATTTGAAATGTGAGGTACAATGGTCTGACTGCGCTTTCAAAACTATGACCACTCGATTGAGAAACAGATCTGTATGGACTGATCATAATTGAAAGAGCTCTCCTCGTGTAACCGAGTAGCTCTCACGACTGAGTTACGACCTAGTTGTCAGACAGAGCACAAAATGAGAATTCCAATTTTCTTGATGGGATAACGATCGAAACGTAATTTCACGAATACCAGTAATGAATCATTAGCGCTAATGAGTCGTTAACTTGAGAGGGTCGGCAAAGAAATATTACATCCTGTGTCAATCGCGGGCTAGTTGTTTGTAGACCTATATTACAACCATTAATAATTTAAGGACAAGTGTTAAGGTAATACAAATATTTCATATACCATCTCGGAAATAGATTAAAGAGCACATTATAAATTTCTTATCTCATGAATTAATGTAGCACTTTGGATATGGTTTGAACTGACAGCTAGACTGATTCACGAGGAAGAGATATTTACACATGCTATTATCGTTATGCCTGATAAGTTGTCTGGCTATAGATACTTGGCGCTATCTGCACAAAGCCAGTGCAGATCACTCATGCTGTATAGTTGGAGACAAGAAGCCATTCCAGAGCTCTGCGACCACTATGCACTTACACGCAAAGTTTCTGTGCCTAGATCACATTTTACTTATTGCAATTGAAATTTATACATTTTTCTAGATAGCAGCTGCTATTTCCCCCCTCAGATATTTTGCACACCAGATGAAATATTTCCTGTCGGTCCTGGTTCTCCAACGGACCTTCATAATTCCGAAGGAACGTCGTCTGCTGCTGGGGCTTGTTTCGACTCTGGTCTTTCAGTCTTCACACAAACTCTTCTCGCAGTGTCATTTGTCTCAACTCGTCTTCACTTACTTACATTTCTTTTTCTATAATCTTGTCTTTAAGCCTTGTATGGTCCCTTTACATATTCCTTCCACCTTTCAGCTAGCCTGCATAACGCAGTTTATCAATATTTGTTAGAGAATAGCCCATATATCCTCCAAAGACATAGAAAAATACTATGAAAAGCTGCGACACAAATGCAGTCTGAATCAATATAAAACGACTCTTTGCTGTTGCGATTCTCAATCTGCAGCTCTCCACTCTAGTTTAACGTGTGCAGCTCTTGTCATTACTGAAGCACTCCTGTAATCACATTAATTGTAAGCCACATACTGTGTCATTCCTTGGTGCACCTCTTCAACCCTTAATTCCCACTTCCAAACTTTACCAAACTGACAACTTCTTCATACCTCGAGACATGTCCTATGAACCAGTCCCTTCCTCTAGTCACGCTGCGCCACTCATTTCTTTTCTGCCCATTTCGATTCAATCCCTCGTAATTTGTTTTCTGATCTATCCATCTAATCTTCAGTATTCTTCTTATTACCACCTTTCAAAAGCTTCTATTAGCTTGTTGTAGGAGCAGCTTACTCTCCACGTTTTATTTCTGTACAAGTCCAACCACCAAACAAATGCTTTGAAAAAAGATATTCTCTTACATCAATTTACATCAGCTATTAACAAATTGTTTTTCAGACGCACTTTCCCTGTCTATTTACCCTTACTAATTTGGCCATCATCTGTTACTCTGCTGTCCAAGTAGCAAAATTCGTCTACTATTTTTTAACAGCTGATTTTCTAAAATAAGTTGCTCAGCATCGCCTGATTTCATTCAACTGTATTCCATTCCCCTTGTTTTACTTTTGATTGTGTTCATATCATCACCTCTTTTCATCACACTATCCATTCCCTTCGACTATACTTCCAAGTCCTGTGTTTACTCTGCAAAAATCGCAACGTCACTGCCAAAAATCAAAGTTTTTATTTCTTCCCCGTCAACTTTAGTTTCTTTTTCAACTTTCTCCTCAGTTTTCTATACTGCTTGGTCATTCTACGTATTGATTGACAACAGGTATAGGATTTAACTCTGCCTCACTCCCTTCTCATCCATTACCTCCCTTTCATGTCCTTCGGTTCTTGCATGTGCAGCTTAAATGACCTTCCGTTTCCTGTATTACATCCCTGCTACCTTCAAAATTTCTGGAATAGCAGTCCAGACCACACTGTTAAAAGATTTGAAAGGTAAGCTTGTATGTGTCTTGAAACACTGCACCATCGATAGCTCGCGCTACGTCTCCTAGAAGAGAATCCTCAGTGCGAAAGGGGCGAGGCACGTTTTGTCGCGATTGACGTTGAGACGCTTTCCCGGAAAAGGCAGTTTGTGAAGCAGTACGGACAGCTCAGGCCTGCGGGCAACTGGCAAGCTGTTTGTTCTACCGCCTGTGTGACTTACAAGTTGGTCTTGCTGAGCATCTTCCCGTCGTCAGGGACGTGCACTAGAAACGGGAGTGGACGCAGTACTCCATTGGTTGACCAGGTTTGGAGACGAGCGGTGGGTCGTCTTCATCAACTCATCTCCCTGCGGCTCCATGTTTTTCCACTATGTGTCACCCCACAGCGGTTCTGCATGCCCGGCGAACTACTCTTAGTTGGCTACTTCGATGCCGAGACCACGCGGCGTTCATAAAGACTGATGTGTTTGTTTCTGCTGCTTCTATATCGGAGTTGGTTCAGCCTCCTGTCGCTGTTGCTCCCTATTCCTGTTTCCGACCAGGCGATTTGAGGAGCGTGTCGTTCTTATCAAAACATAAGAATTTCCTTTTGGTTATTGTCATAGAGCTATAACTTGATTGTGTGTTTTACAGTATTGAGGTTTTGTAAATTTTTTTTATCTTCAATGTCATTAATCGTGACATTCACAAAATTTTTCTTGCTTATTACGTTCTGTTCTAAATCGTCAAGTCGCCTTTGTTAGCATTTCGGAATTCAAAAGCTTACGTACCTCACCGCGGCAAATCTTGTTGCTTGTACTTTTATGGGTTATATCTGCAAACCAAGCCCATGTTTACGTATGTGAGGTTCATCAGACAACTGTTGGCGACTTCCTTCCACCTACGTTTCCCGTCCCGTGGTACCGGTAAGTATTTACTGTTTCCGCCTCGTGGCGTGACTTGTAGATGAATCTCAGTTGGCGGCTGAACTTCTTTCCTATCAGGTGTAAGTGAGGGTGGTTGCCTTGGCTAGTAACCCAATTTTCTCTTAGTACATTTTCAAAAATGATACATTATGTCTACACTCCCAGCATCTAATCTGACGACCTAAGTTTTACTTATTTTACTTAAACATTACTTCTCTGTTCATCAGGCTGTCAATCTATGTTTGTGCCTTGGGGCATGTTCCGACTAGTTGCTTAGAAATGGAGTGTGGTTTGCAGCTTATCGGGTTGGCCGTAAGTAATTTCGGGTCCGGAGCACATTGCCCCACGCGTGATGGTCTCATATCAAGCGGCTTTGATTGCTTTGTTTCCTTTTAATGAACTTCTTTTAGGTAAACCTGAATTATTTGTTATATTTTAGGTAACAGCAACAAAGGCAAAGCAAGGATAATGGAACGTAGTCGAATTAGATCAACTGATGCTAAAGATTAGGAAACGAGACACTTGAAACAGTAGATGAGTTTTGCTGTTTGGGCAGCAAAATAACTGATGATGGCCTAAGTAGAGAGGATATAAAATGTAGATTGGCAAAGGCAAGTAAAGTATTTCTGTAGAAGATAAATTTTTTAACATCGAATATAGATGTAAGTGTCAGGAATTCTTTCCTTAAAGCATTGGTCTGGAGTGTGGACATGTATGGAAGTGAACCGTGGATAAATAATAGATTAAACAAAAAGAGAATGGAAGCCTTCGCAATGTGGTGGAGTAGAAGAATTCTGGAGACTAGATGGGTTTATCACGAACTAATGAGGAGGTAGTGAGTAGGATTCGGGAGACAAGCAATTTATGGCACAACGTCACCAGAAATATGGTTTGGTTGACAGGACACATTCTGACGCATCAAGGTGTCACCAATATAGTATCGGAGGGAAGTGAGGGTGGCAAAACCCGTAGAGGGAGACCAAGAGATGCATACAGTAAACAGAGGCTCGCACAAGATACAGTAGCATTGAGAGCTGCATCAGACTAGTCTTCAGACTGAAGGCCACATCAACAACATATAAGACAAACCCATCCAAAATATCGTTGTGGCCTAGCTATTTGAGATCTTTATTCTTAGAAAATTTGAAGAGGTTGTTATACAACTTCAGTTGTTGAACTATTATATTGATGAAGAAGTTGAAAAAATCAGCCCAGCAGTTGCAAACCCATGGCTTATTTAGCCCTTGACATAGGTTCGACATTTCTAAAATTATCTTATTCAAAAGGAGTGGGTCTTGTGAAACCTTCCCATCTCCTCTATATCTCTCTTTTTTCTTTTTTTTGGTTACGCATCTTTCCATTCTACAATAACCTATGAAACCTTTCTTAGGATTTCTGTATGTCGCTTAAGACTAACAAATGAAATCTTTCCTTTGAAATTTATTCTCTTTCTGAATCTTCATATACAAATTTAATTGCTGCTTATTAGAAGTGATTTTCTGATTATTTCGACGAAACATAGAATGTGTCGTCGTCGTGGCCCTCAGTCGTTATCTGCAATAACAAAAAACTGTTCCTTACTTTTTTTACTGTTACTGGATCGCCATCTGACTGCTACATCGAACTGCGACATGAATATACTTACTCTGTTTCACTATACTCTATTAGCTGCTGGTGGACTGTCATAATAAGTGGCTGTATTTATTACCAAAGCTGACATTATTCTTTAATAGCAAAGCTGGCCTTATTCTTTAATTAATTTGACTGAGGTTACGTAATTCATAGTTACACTTTTTCGTGACAACAATAACATTTTTACAAAGTTTTACGTTGATGATTTTTGGGATGGATTATAATCAGTAATGCAACATTGCTGGCAAAAATTAATTATATTCAGAAAACGTTTCTTCAAACATTTACTGTTGGTAATGAGATGATTTTACAAACGTTTAAATGGGACTTATTTTTTACAATATTCTTACAACTAGCATTGTGCAAACATATCTCCAGTAGTCTTGAGTTTCGCAAAGAAAGCAATTCAATAATATTAGTTCCTGTTACGATAATAGTTAGTTGATGTCTCTGTACATCCGTTTATAATCTCTTGTAAATCATAGCTGGTGGCTGGCAGGCACACTGCTCCTCTCAACCTCTCGCTTCAGACCTACTACCAACTCGCTTCACGTATCTCTTACTATTGACTTCCTACGAATGCTAAAGTGCGGTCTGTCCTGGCAACAATGCTTTCTGGTGCAGACAATCCCTGCTTCCACTACAAAATCTATCAATGCGCGGTCGTTCCCGCTCTTTCCTTAAAACGCATCCATACGAAGTCTTTCCCGCCCTTTTTAAAATTATATCAATGTGCGGTCTCTCCTGCCAATAATACTTCGGTGCAGACATTCCCTCCTATCACAGTTATTTCCAACATGACAAATATTAATTATTCCTACTTAATCCTATTAATAAAATATAAACATCTTTCATAAATTATGGTTTGACAATAGACAATAGAAATATACACGTCTTTCATAACCCTCCACTGGGTTTCCTTAAAATGTTCCTACGTCGTTAGTCATTTGGACTTGACATAAGGAGAAAATTTGATTATAGAAATATGTGTAGTAATAAGTAAGTTACTGATAGAATGTTTCTTTCAACAAAGCACATACATATACTGTCATAAGAATTTGTCTTCCTAAGTCTAACAAAGAGAATATTCAAAAGAGTATACATCAAAATATACAATCAATATGAGTCAGTAATTTGGAAGTGTACATCAGGTAGTAAAAGTTATTTATATCTCTTATAGTAATAGATGGAAAAAGTTAGACCATAGTGTATGTTTCATTATAAATTGGCATCTATTAGTACCATATTCAAGGAAGGGGAAAAAAAAGAATTGGATAACATGGTCAAAGCACTGGCAACTGTCTGTGAATGCACTCAAAAGTCCGTTTCTTTCCCTCACGTAGCACAACACCAGGTTTCGCAATGTGACTTCGTCTTCTCTTTGATCCATAGTTTTAGTGTAACCAAACACCAAGTTAACCGTCCAATTGCCTGAGTTGCCACAGCTACATCTGGTACATGTTCCAGCTCCAATTGTGCATTAGTAGTGATGGTGTGCATCTTTATATGCAAGCACCTATTGACGTACATCATGACTGTGGTGTGCATCTTTGTATGCCGACACCTCACAGAAAACATCGTACATTGATGTAACGTGGTTCACTATTCACTTTGTTTGTGCTCCATAACCATGGGGATGCACAGGAATTAAGGAACAGGTATAATCATTTTGTCAAAAGGTTCACGGATATGGTTGATACCGTTATTACCAAAAATTTACATCATCTCTTTCCTCTGTGCTCATAAAAATTATTTATTTTACGTGTGACTGTAGAAAAAGTTTATAATTTTAAACAATTACATAAAAAACACATTTCCATCTGTAGTGAATTCAGCCTACAGTACATATGACATTACGTGACAGTGAATAACATAAACAAATTTTTCTGCAAGTGGAATTTAGTAGTACATTTAGACATCAACATTTGAAATAAAATAGACAAGTTCCTTTATAAAAACTATGTAACATTCTGTGACATTATCAGATAAATTTCCTCTAAATAAATCACAACCTGGTGCTCATATAAGTAATTACATAAAGGCACTGTTATATTACTTCACAGGTTGTGAATTCAGTTTTTGAAATATGGAAGTACATTTTGACAAACTATGTCGTTTTCTGTGACTTCAGTATGTTCGGTAATGTGGTCGTCAGTTACGAGTCATATTGTCAGTCGACTATATATTATGTTTGAGTTGTGTAGCACACATCGTCATTGTTATTTAAGAGAAAACGTTTGTATTTTACGGAGAGTGCGAATCGGTATGCTGACATTTGGTGTGATCTGTTTTTCCTATGTATGTATCTGATGTAAAAGATATCATGTTCAATGCAGAAAAAGTTTTTCGAATAGCAAAGTACATCTAGTAAGCAATTTTATGAGGTTTCTCCATCCATAGTGCTGCGCTGTGCTGTCACCTGTTATCAAAATAAACCATTGCTAAATTATATCCCTTACATACTAACATCTTCATTCTCCGCTCTCCTTTGTACCTCGTGTCATCTCTCTGCATAGCCTATAATAAAATATTCATTGTTAATAGTCATCAGCGCACGACATGACTTCATTCTCTCTCTGTGTTACCTATAACAGAATATTCATGGTTAATAATCGTCAGCGCACGGCATGATTTCAACATCTCTCTGCATCTGGAAAATCACGTCATCTCTCGGCATGACCTGTAAAGCATTTATCCACATTTCCCCATCTTCAATACTTATATTATAATTAAAACTACGTTACTTTGGTGAACTATGACAACAATGCTGCATGCACGGGTTAAAGAATACTGCTGTATGAAAATCATTTGTACGTGTTACACATTTAAATTTAAAGTGGTCCTCTTAATTGCTTCACTGACCTTACATAATGTGAAATAAATGTCCTGCGAGAACGCTTCTATGACTGCTATTAATGTTCAGTGGTTAAGCCATGTCTCCGCAGTATCCTTTCTTTCAGGAGTGCTAGTTGTGCAAGGTTCGCAGGAGAGCTTCTGTAACGTTTGGAAGTTAGGAGACAGGATACTGACAGAAGTAAAAGCTGTGTACCGGGCGTGAGTCGTGCTTCGGTAGCTCAGATGGTAGAGCACTTACCCGTGAAAGGCAAAGGTCCCGAGTTCGAGTCTCGGTCGGGCACACAGTTTTAATCTGCCAGGAAGTTTCATAGTTCAGTGTATTTATCTGCGGTCGAATCGAGGTGACCTGTTGTGCACGTAAATAACCCACTAGTACCTCACTGTGTTCGGGCTTGCTCGAATGTGTGAAAAAGCTCATTGTTATACTCTGTCTATGTGTATCCCTGTAAGAGGGTTTTTCTATTTTAGGAATTTCTTTATGTTTGACGTAAGATGGTTTCCTCTCGATTTTTTTTTTTTTTGTTCGGAGTGTCTCAATGTGTACTACATTGGGACACTCCGAACAAAAAAAAAAAAAAAAAAAAAACCTGATTCGAAATCATGGACACCATTTCTAGCGGATAGCGTAAGACTAGAGATCTGAGAAACTAGTGCACATTTTCTTTTGACCTTAACCAGCACATAATCTACTGCTGCCATTTGTGTTCCTCCTCAATGAGTCATCGCCTATAACTAAGTGAATATATCGCAGAACTTCTGTTATGGTATCAATACAGAATGCGCTACAAATACTATAGAATTACCTATGTGGGGCGGTGTGAGGGAGTCGCAGAAGCTGCTTATATACCACATTCTTTAGCCAAATCACTTTAAAAATGAGGTAATTTTATCATGAGGTTGCATTGTGGGCTACGTGTTGACCATCACCATCACGGTATTTTTCAGGAAAAATCCACCTCATTCAGAGGTAATGTCGTTCCTCAATTTCTAAAGCTGGTATAGCTTTCAGCATGGATACTTGTGCACAGCTGTAGAACCAAGACCGATTGTGACAGTAACATACAGTAGGTGTTGCGATCGGTGTTTTTTTCATCTGTCCGATTACGTCTTTCTTTCAAAGACACAGTGGCAGCACTTGCAAGAAAAACCTAAGAGATATGCCACCAATCGTTGATTTTCGGTCTGTATTATTTTGCATCATGTGGAATCATTTATAGGTCAAGTATTTTACTTAGTAGTAGTGGGGGTACGTGATATGTTCGCATTTCAGCATCAGGCTTATAATGTATGTGCTTCTGTTCGGACATGTGTAAAGAAAATGACTATATCCATTCATAAGGATGGTGCAGATAATTCCATTTCCAGAACCACAGCCATCAACATAGTGTACTTCCGATACTTCGCTTCTTGTTGAATGTCGTTCAGCTGAGAATACGATTGTAACATTTTGTTGTAAGTACAGGGATAAAATATATATGTGTCCGATTTCTTAGGATAAACATTCTACCTATATGTTCTCGGCCTGCAGCGCCAGTGACATGTGCTGGGGTGATTAACATTTCCCGTTAACGTCGAGGCTGTCAGATTGGAGATGCCTGTTGGAGAGTAGGAAAGTATATGAATTAACCGTATTATCATCTAGACTACCAAATAGCGAACTAATACTTAGTGTGCGTTGGATGGCTTTCTTAATAGCGTGGAAATCTGAGAATGAATATGTAGGTGCATTTGCACTGGATCGTTATTCGTGCCCATGTAATTTGTTTGGTTGACTGCTTCAGCACATTTTGTGCCTTTATTTAGTTAAGAGAAGATGGATTGTGTTGTGTTCATCTGGCGTGTGGAAGACATGTTTCCTGGATCTTTAGACTTAGGAACACTTTAGCTGACCTTTTAAATTATAGGGATCATTTGGAATCTACTACATCACCAACATTGGTACTCGAGAGTGAAAATATCAGGTTCCTCTATTTGTTTTTTGCTGCTGAGTAAAGGTCTTTGCAGACGGGATAAGTTCCTAGTTACTCATTCGTCTAGAGCACGCTCCACATAGCTAAAGTTTTGGGTTTGTAGAGATATAATTCCCAGTCCACATCTTCAGAATTATGTTGTGTGAAAGATCAGTAGGATACTGCTGTGTGCAAACCATCCAAAAATATATTTGTTCTTGTAATCCCCAGAGTCTGGAGATGGGTGCAGAAAAAAAGCAAGCAGGGAAGCAGTTCTGGACCAGAAACAGTAAAGCGCTTGTGACTAGGTGGAAATGGGTCAGTCTTTGTACAACAGTTCTGAGAGTGACTTCTATCCACTGGCGGCATTCAGATGTAAAAGGGATGAATTTGTATGGTGGAGGATATGAAGTGTATGTTTACTACATCAACATGGTATGCGGTGATATATTGATGGGTTGGAGATTGGTTTCACGCTCTAATATTCAATCTCCTGTACTCAGTGGGAGAGCAACGTAATTCAGTAAGAGTATTTCCGTATTTGAAGATATGTATGGCATTTTGCGAGGTTTAGTTGTCGGTGCAATAAGGCAATCAGTGTAAAATAGCTTTTTGGCTGCTGAAAGTCACGTCTGTAGAAAGGAAGAAAAGGTGGATGGTGCTTCCCTAGGACTGAGGAGAACTGTGACTCATAGCCAGTGTTAGTGTAGGCATACCATAATTTTTTTGGGTGCTGTACAGATGTAAAAGATAACTGCACTGTTTGTGCGAAATGTGTAAATATTGCACTGTAAAGTTACTGTGGCTTATGGTGTGTAAGATGTGTATATATTGCATTGTTAAGTTACTATGGTTTGTGTTGTGGCATAGCAAGAGAAGATGACTGCGTGTGGTACTGTAAGGGATGTATAGATTCAGCACATTGATAACTGTAGGGGTATGAGAGAGATTTTTTATGTGGAAAATTAGGTGCGCTATAGATACTGAGATTCATTCCACAGGCACAGCCATCACAAGGAGACATTACCTGTACATCGATCAGTGTCAGGCTGTAGCATCAATCATAACATTTAATTGTAGTTACACTGGTAAACATGTTCCTGGCTTCCAATATTCTTGTGAGTCTAATATGTATTTAATGATCTGTAGACAAATTTGTGGGTTTAACTGTCAATGCAATTTAGCTATCTGTGCAAAATAATTTTACCACTGAAAGTGCCATCCGCAGAAAGAAGAAAAGGTGGATGGTGCCTTGATACAGGGGACGTAAGTAATTCGGCAGGTAAATTGTATAACAGCCAATCCTAATGCTCGAATCACTCTCAAGATATCCTTTGTGCTGGTATAAAGGAGTCTGTACATAGCAATGAGGACTTTTGCATTTGTTGAGAGCAGGAAGGGTATCACGTTAGGACCTCTGGGAAGTGTGCATTCGAAATTATTCTGAGCTATTTTCGTAAACAGGTTCTGTTAGGGAAAGAATTTCCGTGCATACAAGATGAGACATCACGAAAACTCCTACAAAAACACACATTAAGTATTTCCGGGACACTATGCAATTTTCTAGAGTTTGACTTCTTTATTATTTTAGATAGCCATGTGGCTTCAGTATAACATTGAGAACATTGCTAGATGTGCTTGTGATGGTATGTAGCTACATGCGCTGATGTGTCAGCCACACGTCACGAATTGTCCATTACAATCGCTAGGGAGATTGCAGCTTGTGCTATTTGGAACAGATTTCTGCGGTGTCGCTCAGCAATAAGGTCTTTGCCGGACCGCCGGTAGGACAGTTCACACCAGCAGCAGTGAATACACACATGCGGCCCACCTTGGAGCATCTGGACTTTGTAAGTAGGTTTTCGCTCCAGTCCAGTCGCATCATCAGCAGCACCTACGTGAACACGTATTTGGAGGGGAATTTCTCAGGTGTTGAGTATGAAAGGGATGCTACCACCTCACTCGTGTGGGACGCAAACCGGCGCCTGTGTGTTTTGACTGCTGATGTAGTGTCACCTCGCAGGGCTGTCGGTGCATCCCGACTTCTGGGTGCGTGTGTGGTCCAATGGATATGGGGGAGTAGGCAGTGTCTGTGCATGACTGTTGCATTATTTTGCGATTGGGTCTGTAGGCGGTGCTATGCACCATTTGGATTGTTTACGAGTACTGAGTATGTCTAGGCATCTATGTGCTGAATTATTTAGGAGCAGTTTGCTGGTCTGTACTAAAATTATTTCGGTAAGGACCTTGCCGTTGGTGGGGAAGCTAGCGTGCCTCAGCGATACAGATAGCCGTACCGTAGGTGCAACCACAACGGAGGGGTATCAGTTGAGAGGCCAGACAAACGTGTGGTTCCTGAAGAGGGGCAGCAGCCTTTTCAGAAGTTGCAAGGGCAACAGTCTGGATGATTGACTGATTTGGCCTTGTAACAATAACCAAAACGGCCTTGCTGTGCTGGTACTGCGAACGGCTGAAAGCAAAGGGAAACTACGGCCGTAATTTTTCCCGAGGGCATGCAGCTTTACTGTATGATTAAATGATGATGGCGTCCTCTTGGGTAAAATATTCCGGAGGTAAAATAGTCCCCCATTCGGATCTTCGGGCGGCGACTACTCAAGAGGATGTCGTTATCAGGAGAAAGAAAACTGGCGTTCTACAGATCGGAGCATGGAATGTAGTATCCCTTAATCGGGCAGGTAGGTTAGAAAATTTAAAAAGGGAAATGGATAGGTTAAAGTTAGATATAGTGGGAATTAGTGAAGTTCGGTGGCAGGAGGAACAAGACTTCTGGTCAGGTGACTACAGGGTTACAAACACAAAGTCAAATAGGGGTAACACAGGAGTAGGTTTAATAATGAATAGGAAAATAGGAATGCGGGTAAGCTACTGCAAACAGCAGAGTGAACGCATTATTGTGGCCAAGATGGATACGAAGCCCACACCTACTACAATAGTACAAGTTTATATGCCAACTAGCTCTGCAGATGACGAAGAAATTGAAGAAATGTATGATGAAATAAAAGAAATTATTCAGATTGTGAAGGGAGACGAAAACTTAATAGTCATGGGTGACTGGAATTCGAGTGTAGGAAAAGGGAGAGAAGGAAACGTAGTAGGTGAATATGGATTGGGGCTAAGAAATGAAAGAGGAAGCCGCCTGGTAGAATTTTACACAGACCACAGCTTAATCATAGCTAACACTTGGTTTAAGAATCATGATAGAAGGTTGTATACATGGAAGAACCCTGGAGATGCTAAGACAGAGATTTAGGAACCTGGTTTTAAATTGTAAGACATTTCCAGCGGCAGATGTGGACTCTGACCAAAATCTATAGGTTATGACCTGTAGGTTAAAACTGAAGAAACTGGAAAAATGTGGGAATTTAAGGAGATGGGACCTGGATAAACTGAAAGAACCAGAGGTTGTACAGAGTTTCAGGGAGAGCATAAGGGAACAATTGACAGGATTGGGGGAAAGAAATACAGTAGAAGGAGAATAGGTAGCGTTGAGGTGTTAAGTAGTGAAGGCAGCAGAGGATCAAGTAGTTAAAAAGACGAGAGCTAGAAGAAATCCTTGGGTAACAGAAGAAATATTGAATTTAATTGATGAAAGGAGAAAATATAAAAATGCAGTAAATGAACAGTAAAAAAGGAATACAAACGTCTCAAAAATGAGATCGACAGGAAGTGCAAAATGGCTAAGCAGGTATGGCTAGAGGACAAATGTAAGGATGTAGAGGCTTATCTCACTTGGGGTAAGATAGATAATGCCTACAGGAAAATTAAAGAGACCTTTGGAGATAGGAGAACCACTTGTATGAACATCAAGAGCTCAGATGGAAACCCAGTTCTTAGCAAAGTAGGGAAAGCAGAAAGGTGGAAGGAGTATGTAGAGGGTCTATACAAGAGCGATGTACTTGAGGACAATATTATGGAAATGGAAGAGAATGTAGATGAAGATGAAATGGGAGATACGATACTGCGTGAAGAGTTTGACAGAGCAGTGAAAGACCTCAGTCGAAACAAGGCCCCCGGAGTAGACAACATTCCATTGGAACTACTGACGGCCTTGGGAGAGCCAGTCCTGACAAAACTCTACCATCTGGTGAGCAAGATGTATGAAACAGGCGAAATACCCTCAAACTTCAAGAAGAATATAATAATTCCAATCCCAAAGAAAGCAGGTGTTGACAGATGTGAAAATTACCGAACTATCAGTTTAATAAGCCACAGCTGCAAAATACTAACACGATTTCTTTACAGACGAATGGAAAAACTAGTAGAAGCCGACCTCGTGGAAGATCAGTTTGGATTCCGTAGAAATACTGGAACACGTGAGGCAATACTGACCTTACGACTTATCTTAGATGAAAGATTAAATAAAGACAAACTTACGTATCTA
Source organism: Schistocerca americana (assembly GCF_021461395.2). Taxonomy (NCBI): domain Eukaryota; kingdom Metazoa; phylum Arthropoda; class Insecta; order Orthoptera; family Acrididae; genus Schistocerca; species Schistocerca americana. The sequence continues at coordinate 154,255,018 of NC_060119.1, read as the reverse complement.
GCATTTGTAGACTTAGATACAGCTTTTGACAATGTTGACTGGTATACTCTCTTTCAAATCCTAAAGGTGGCAGGGGTAAAATACAGGGAGTGGAAGGCTATTTACAATTTGTACAGAAACCAGATGGCAGTTATAAGAGTCGAGGGACGTGAAAGGGAAGCAGCGGTTGGGAAGGGAGTAAGACAGGGTTGTAGCCTCTCCCCGATGTTATTCAATCTGTATACTGAGCAAGCAGTAAAGGAAACAAAAGAAAAATTCGGAGTAGGTATTAAAATCCATGGAGAAGAAATAAAAACTTTGAGGTTCACCGATGACATTGTAATTCTGTCAGAGACAGCAAAGGACTTGGAAGAGTAGTTGAACGGAATGGATGGTGTCTTGAAGGGAGGATATAAGATGAACATCAACAAAAGCAAAACGAGGATAATGGAATGTAGTCGAATTAAGTCGGATGATGTCGAGGGTATTAGATTAGGAAATGAGACACTTAAAGTAGTAAAGGAGTTTTGCTTTTTGGGGAGCAAAATAACTGATGATGGCCGAAGTAGAGAGGATATAAAATGTAGACTGGCAATGGCAAGGAAAGCGTTTCTGAAGAAGAGAAATTTGTTAACATCGACTATAGATTTAAGTGTGAGGAAGTCATTTCTGAAGGTATTTGTATGGAGTGTAGCCATGTATGGAAGTGAAACATGGACGGTAAATAGTTTGGACAAGAAGAGAATAGAAGCTTTCGAAATGTGGTGCTACAGAAGAATGCTGAAGATTAGATGGGTAGATCACATAACTAATGAGGAAGTATTGAATAGGATTGGGGAGAAGAGAAGTTGGTGGCACAACTTGAGTAGAAGAAGGGATCGGTTGGTAGGACATGTTCTGAGGCATCAAGGGATCACCTATTTTGTATTGGAAGGCAGCGTGGAGAGTAAAAATTGTAGGGGGAGACCAAGAGATGAATACACTAAGCAGATTCAGAAATATGTAGGTTGCAGTAGGTACTAGGAGATGAAGGAGCTTGCACAGGATAGAGTAGAACGGAGAGCTGCATGAAACCAGTCTCAGAACTGAAGACCACAACAACAACAACAAGTTAGGAACTGTTTGCATGTCTGCAGAGCATTATAAAAGAGCAGTTTACAGGTCTGAAGGCTGTTTATTGTGAACCCAGAATGTGTTTCGTATCAGTGTGATAAATATACTCCATCTGTAAATAAATTGATCCAAAATAAATAAAGTACACTCTTTCCTTACTCTCTCCAGCAGCCCAGTGCACGCTGAGTCATTTTTGTGCAATTTTCCCCTCTGGCTCATCGTCGTGGATTACATCACAGGAGGGATGACAGCACCCACTGGTGGTAGTGTTGTGTTCTAGGTCAGTAGTACTCAAGATCTTGTGGTGGAGTCTCTGCCTACAAAATAAAGACTCAACTCCAGCACATGCAGAGTCCTTTTCCTGCCATTTTCCCCCACCCCAGACCGCCATCTTGGGTTACATCATGGAACAGATAACAGCGGTCTCTGGTGCCAGTACTGTGTACTAGGTCAGTTGGAGTCTGGACCAGATGGTGAACACACTGGATGGCTGTACTGCATCAAATTGTTAAAAAAAAGGCTGCAGCATGCAAAATAATAAAGACTTAGTTCCAGCACTGGACAAGTCCTTTTCCCATGATCCCACAGGAAGAGATGGCAATGGGGATATCCCAAGTGACATATCTTCCTGCGATTTTCTTAGGTTAGTGTAGCTGTGGTGCATTATCTTGTGGGAATTTGAACTTCCCCAACTTTTCTTATGGAGGGGATGGAAGGTGGGTCGTTGGCTTAGTTGATGTAGCCTAGTTGAGCTATATTCCAGCCATAATTCAAACTTTGCACCAAAAGCCACCATCTTGGATGATGTCATGGCCACAATCTTGTATGACATCATGTGCTGTTGGCAAGTCCACATGCAGCCATCTTGGATGACATAATCGCCACCATCTTGCATACATCTAGCAACAATACAGAGTGGCTCAAGTCACCCTTGTTCCGATACTACTGACCTGATTTTTCTCCCAAACAAATTTAGCTAATTGCTTAACTAGAAAGTGAGCATCATACCCACTTAAGTTATGGACAGAAACGGGTACGTGTCGTGGTAACTGTGGTAACTGTCAGCTCCACCGCAAAGCTTCTCTGTAAGATGACAATGATCTCTACACGTAGTTTCAGCTTTTATATCTAATGGCAGCCCACACATATGACAGTTAACCATATCATTGTATAACTGTTTATCCTCCTCCAATTTGGTCATTGGGATTTTGGTGCTGTAAAGCCTGTCAACATCCCATGAGTGTTTTTCAAGGTCAGTGAGCAACCAAACCACTGGATTATCCCTGACATAAGATTCATAGCAGTTAAGACTTGGATCATATGAACACACAACTAGGTACACTACCGCATACGGTATGTGTTTTTGCGTGAAGGTGATATGTGAGGCTAGGGGGTTCTCTTTAAAGCAGCTAAAAGCGGCAAGGAAACATTCGAAGTCTGCATATACAACAAATGGACAATGTTCCGGGTGTTGAGCAGTCTTTAATTATTGAACTTGTTTTCTTCTGTAGGCATAACAACACAAATCGGTTTCCTTGGATTCACTGTCCATCAGTTGCCTTTTGAAGTAGTTTTCTAATGTTTTTTATTCCAGTTTTTGATCACAATATCAACTCTTCAGATGATCACTGGTTTCAGTTCGCAATAACCATCCTCAGATCTACAATATACAAATATATACACCTAGTTAACAGTGTGTCTTTCAACAAAATACAGCAATACGTATCACAGTATATTCTCATACAACCAGGGAAATTTACAAATAAAATACAGTTCTACACAGGGCAGAGAAGGGTGGCGCTCTCGACTTGTTAGACGAGTTGGAGATTTCCGAAGCCAAAAATCATGAGCTCACTAGGGTACTCATTGGACAAAGCGATTTTGTGCCCAAAGCCTACTTTGCTTTGTTTGGTAACGTACTATGATAACCAATTTTTTTATTTATTGTCACTTTAACACCTTATACAAGGTAAGACGGCGGCGGCAATACAACGCCCCTCTTTGGCCACAGATATTACAAGCAGAACATAGGAAGACATAGAAAAACAAAACAAAATGATGGACAAAAAACAGTACACAGACTAAGATAAAACATGGAGCTGTTCACAGGCGTAGTAAAATAGAAATAGTTCAGCACTGGTACACGAACATAGGTGACTGAAATGACACACGTGAATGATGGAGTGTGAGTGGTGAAACACTAAGGCACTAACACGATGGCACACAAAAAAACCGATGGTGATGATCTCCAGCACGCAAATGTTCACTGTACGTCTACCAGTCCGGGGACCTGCCAAAGCGGAAAATGTGGGGAAGAGGGGAGGCTGTAGGTTCCAGTGGCAGAGGAGATTGGAGGGGGAGGAAAGAAGGTATGGGGTAGGGGAAGCCCAGAGGAGAGCAGGGAGGGAGGAAGAGAGGAGGGAAAGAAGGGAGGGAGGGTGCCCTTGGGAAAAGACACAGGGGGTGGAAGGGGAGGATCCATGTTGGTATGAGGGCTAGATGGAGGGGATTAGGGCATCATCAGGGAGGGGGAGTTGATGGAAGCCACCTTGGGCGAGGGTATAGAGAGTGGAGAGATGGAGAGCAGATGGGACTTGGGAATACAGGTGCAGCTGTGGACATGGTTGGGAGAGGATGAGAGAGACAAGCAAGTGAGGTGAATCGAGTTGACAGGAGGTTTAGAGGATCAAGGAAATGGAGGAGGTGTGGGAACGGAATGAGGTCATACACAATCCACTTGGTGGAGGGGAGGCGGATGCGATTGGTGAGGCGGAGCGCATGGCGTTCTAGGATATCAAAGGAGTTGTAAAAGGTAGGAGGGGTGGAGATCCAGATGGGATGGGTGTAGCATAGGGCGGATGAGGGATTTATGGGTGTGGAGGATGGTGGAGGGGTCCAGACACCATGTGCCGCAAGATAGGAGCTTGAGGAGATGGAGTCAGGAGTGTATCTTGACTTGGATAGTCCGGAGATGGGGGATCCAGGAGAGGCGATGGTCAAGGATGATGATAACCAAATAATCTCTCACATATTTATACCTACCCTTATTCGATGATTTATGTCGAGACATATCACTATGTATGTAAAGCCCTCTAGTGGTTAAGTTCTTACGATCTGTGCATGCCTACATAACAACCTGTCGGCCGACTCAACAGAGGGCACTGATAATTGCTCTGTCTTTTCTCAGCTGCCATATAGACGTTTTGTCTTTCATAGATAATTTATAGGTTGCTACAGGCAATCTATTATGTATATTAATTGTTGACAATAAATTCTCGAAAAAAGGATAGGACCTATTCTCTTCACATATTTCCTTTTAATTATTTTATATGGGTAACTGTATTCGTCTTTATATGTATCACAATTGGTTTCTGTGATAGTTATCAATATTTAAAAGTCTGCTGCATGTATTTTACCTAATGTGATTCTATTAGATTTTGTTTTTTGCGTAAATGATGACTCCATCTAAGCCCACAATAGCGACATCTGCGGAGGAAGTAGGCAAACAGATATCTAGTATCCACTGTACTTCAGTAGGCAGTTGGAATGATAACTGTGTGGACGATGTGGCTTATTCTACACCTTATTTTAGATCTACCTGACGATGCTGTGCTGATTATATTTATATGTTTTGACGATGCCATTATGCCCTTACCACTTTAGGACACGGTGTAAAACAGGTATGTTTTACCGTATTTTATTTGTAAATTTCTCTGGTCGTATAACAATATATTGTGATACGTATTGCTGTATTATGTTGAAAGACACACTGCTTACTAGGTGTATATATTTGTATATTGTAGATTTGAGGATGGTCATTACGGACTGAAACCTGTCATCGTCTAAAGAATTGATATTGTGATGAAATACTCGAATAAAAATTGACAGTATTGGGTCACTGTTCATATTCGTGACTATGTCGCAGTTGGTGAAATTACTTTTCAACTGAAAATTTATTTAGCCACCTGAAGCAAATGTGTTTCTTATCTTTATGGTTCGACAATTGGCTGTTAAGGAGGTGGGAAATGTCTTTGATCCACACGTAATGCTGATTATCAACGTCAGAGAAGAGCAGCGTGTTACATGGAGATCACGCTCACCTGCATGTTTCGAAATACGGAGTGGTTCGACTATAATATTCTTGACCCGCTCATCTGGCTTGCTATTCCGCTTCCTCTTCAGGACATAAGCGTGAACCGACTTTACGGGATTTTGTGCCTCAAATTTTGGTATGTCCTGATTCTTTACGGGGATCTCGACACCGTCAAAGCTATAACATCGACGAATATTAAGTCCTATCCCATACAGACATGTGCACTCTGGATTTTGTTTAACTTTTCTTTCACAAGAGAGGATTGACCATCCAAAACAAGCGTTATCTTTTTCATTTTGAACGTTAATGGTAGCCCACTTCTTCTTAATATCCTCAGGGAGTTCGATATAACTGGACAGCCCATTTAACGGATCACAGACATGAATATAGGTGTCAATGTGAGGTAATTGGCTAAGTGCTTTAGCTGACTCTCTTACGTTCATCTCGGAAAACCGCGCCCGTATAGCACCCAGAGCCGGCCGCTATGGTCGAGCGGTTCTAGGCGCGTCAGTCCAGAACCATGCTGCTGCTACGGTCTCAGGTTCGAATCTTGCCTCAGGCATGGATGTGTGTGATGTCTGTAGCATAGTTAGGTTTAAGAAGTTCTAAGTCTTGGGGACTGATGACCTCAGATGTTAAGTCCCATAGTGCTTAGAGCCATTTGAACCATAGCACCACAGATGGATTCAGAATACTACTCAACGACTGATGTACTCCGAGATATAACCCCATTATCACCCCGATATAATGTAAGGTTTCCTCCTCGGCGGCACCCTGCTGTTTGGGAGGATGGGTCAACTCGCAGCAGAGCACAGCATTACATTTAATCCCAATATATCTCGGATCTTCTAAGGCTTTCGGGAGCACTGCCTCCAACACTGGGAGGCACGCTTCTTGAAACCTGGCTGGGTCACGATACCCCCCCCCCCTCCTCTCCCCAGCCGGATTTTCTATTTTACTCAATGAGGTGCACCCCTCAAAGGCCCTATCAACCGCTGAGTATTCTAGAGGGGTCATGACACCGCTAATCTGATGACCTTCACTATCAGGACGGGACAGAGCACTACCGCTAGCCACAGATTTATTATAATTACTACTACAGCTACGTTGAAACGTCTCCTTGTAAAAATTATTGAATTACTGTGCTGATAAATCTCTTACATTATTTGATTTTCAAACAGCTGAGCAAAACTGAACGTACCTAGACATTTCACTCTTTACCTATTCTGATCAACACTAAACTGACACACAATATTTTTTAGCGCAACGCAATCTGACTTTCAATAATCCCTACAAAAGAATGGCCCTGACAAATATTAACCTATACCTTTCACAAATCACTTACCTCACAAAAATCTTCGTTACTCGAACTACTGCAATACAGCGAGCGCCACTACTGCCAGCTAAATAAAAGATTCAAACTACTGAAGGCACTAATTACTGATAGGCATAGTTAGCAAATGAAAGATTTTGATAGAGAACAAACAATGTATTTACCATAATAGTGTTCAAAAGTCATAATATATATAGCAGTTCATGACATCCTTTCTTACAAATGTACTGTTTCTGATGGACACACTTCCAGATCATCCGCTCTCAAAAATCTGCCATCTCACTTCCCCACACCTACCACTGCTGTTGGCTCACCTCCAAAAACGCAACGCTACGCGCTGTTAACATCCAGCTGCCCAACACTACAATGGCAAACAACAATGCAAACCAGGCACAGACTGCACACAGCACAGCCAGTCATTTTCATACAGAGCGCTGCGTGGCGTTACCAATATGAAAATCTAAACAGCCTACTTACAACGTGATGACTGCATCCAGCCGGTGGACGAGGCTGCTGCGGATGAGGCGCCTTTAGGGGGGAGGTGTATGAGCCTAGGAACACATACCTCGCGCTGCTGGCGAGGGCGAGAAGTCGGAGCGTGAGTAGGAGGATGTGGTGGCTGCGACCTCCTGAGGGAGCACCCAAGCTGCGGCGGGGACGCTCCGTGATGCTCCTGCATAGTGGAGCATTCACCACCCCCATCCTGTGGGGTGGGAGATAGTTGCTCTGACTGAAGCCAGATGGTATGCTGTGGTTCGGGGGCAGGCACTGCGTCAGCCACGGCCGCCTCCCACGCGACAAAGAGTGGCGCTTTGCACGGGTGCACTCTGCTCCGACCCCACAACCACCGCTCTACGTGCACGTGCCACAGGCATCTCCTGTTGTGGCTATGTTGGTGCCACCTCTAACATACGAATAACAGAAAAAATTAGGCACAATGCTCAAAATTTTTTTGAAATATATGCTGTAAACAATCAATGACAGTTAATTAAATCACCACTCTTGAAAAACAATTGTATGCTTAAGCGATAACGGTCACATTATAATCACATTTTTCGTTCTGGATCCCAGTAGTGAGCTGTTAAGTCGATCTGTCTGGCAATTCTGTCAAATGTATCCATCCCCTGCTACAGAAGGGAGGGATCCCACTGTCTTTCAGCAGCCATCATTTCACTTTCCCACTCAGGCATCTCACCCCCGCCGGAAATGTCGTTGTTGTGCAGCCATCGATCCATCTCACAGAAGTCGCCTACAGCAAGATACTGATTATTAGAAACAGCAACAAAAAGTTTGTACTGAATTGGACTACATCGAGGTACTGACTATAACTACGAAAAAATTAAATAAATAAGTAAAAAGTTCATACCAGATGGAAATGATGACTCCAGGTCATCATTCTCGACGCATACCTCTACAGGAATTCCGTTTTCCTTTTGAGTAGTAGAAACATTTACAACATCTACAACAATGAATTTATATATACCTCACACAACGGTATATGGTAAAAAATGTGTAGCGGCAATATACCATATTACAACTATACTTACTCTCTTGCTTCATTTCAGACTCCAGCAGCAGCAGCTCAATGTCCATCAGCTACTGCTCTAACGCTGCAATAGCAAGGTCAAAAGTTTTATGAGCGCTTGTTAGGAACTGAATACATCAAGAGCTGTTTTCTAAACATGTAAACTAGCACACAGAATTTGGAGATGTACGTACATGATGCTAGCACAAGCTCTTCCACTTGATGGGGACTTGCAGTTTGCAGTTGCTGCTGCTCTAATGCTAGAACAACAGTAGAAATGTTATAAGCACTTGTTATAATTTGAACACTTTAAGAGACGCTTTCTCAACATATAACTATCACACACAGAATTTTGAGGTGTACTTACATGATGACTGTACAAACTCTTCCGCTTACTGGAGACTTTCAGCCTCCAGGTGGCGTTCTAGAAAAGAGAACTTTTATAACCACTTGTTACGAAAATGTGTCACTCTCTCGAAAAGTTTCGAAAACTTTGCTACGAAATTTCACAACTCTCACAATTTGAACACATAATTTCTTTTTATAAACACTTACATGGCGACTGACTCAAGTTAGGCCGTTTCCTACCACCACTGCCGCCGGCATCGCTGCTGACTCAGTGTTTCATGGTGTAGGAATCACACTATGCACTGACGATGATTAAGGTGGAGGTTGGACTTCATATGGCTTCAGAGACTCCACCCTCTATTTTGTAGAAGACCAATAGGAACTCAGAGTGACATGCCAGCAAGTTATAACTTACATTTTTTTTTATCTTCAAGCAGAACTGGTGCAGCTGTTTGAGTAAAGTATCACATCTGTGGGGGGAGGAAAGAAAAATCTGAGACAAGCACCCTGTGTTTGCGTGCAAGTGGATGGAATATTGGGTGCAGCTGCTAGCCTTAGAAGAACACTCTTTGTTCATTCTGAGACAGATGAATAGTCTGACACGGCCAGTGTCAGCTGCAGTTCTCGAAAAATATTTTCCTTGAGTTACGTTTACTTAGCTGAGTGAATTTGTCGCAGCGTGCTGCGGAATACGCTTACGTCCTCCGCTGTGCAACGCGGGTCGCAGCGTGCTGCGTGAAACGTTTTCCTAAGCGCGGCGCGATGTGCGTCAGAACCTTATAGATGAAACTTTGGTTTTTAGAACTTGGCAACTACAGCTGATAGAGTGACACGAGAACAACCTCCTGACAGCTTTCATCTTAACTCAAAGAAAATTTTGTGCTACTGAAATAGATACATATTTAAAATTTATAAGAAAAGTTGATTTTTCGCGCTACTCGATATTTTTCATACCATATCTCGTAAATTAAGTGTTGTACAACAACATAACTTTGTAGTTGCGTTCAGTAGCATATGTCGATAACGTCTGCAAAAGTTCTCTCCAATAGAGTTGGGAATAAGGAAGGAATAAATTAAAACGTAACGTCTGACGCGGAACTTATACGAAGCAAACGTCCAAAATGTAGTAAGTGACGAACTTTTTCCCGTTACATTTTTTTGTGGGGGTGAAGGCTAGAAAAAGTTTCGGAAAGGTATGGAATAATTTTTACAGTTTTTTGGAAGTCGGTGGGTGCTATAGTTTCTCCTAATCGAGAGCAGTTTCGTTGGCGCGACGCTGCTTCCTGCGCACTGCTAGGAGTTTTTTCTGCCGAGCACGGGGCAGTGAAGAGCGACAGCAGCAGCGGAGACAGTGGAGACAGTGACTGTAGCGCTGTGCTCCAGCTAAAAACTGTTCACTTTGGCACTCTTAAAGTACATGGCAGTTAGGGGAGAGGAGGAGGACTCTTTTAAATTCCGATTCTAATACTGGATCCTCTATCTCTTCTAAATCGACTCCTGTTTCTTCTTCTATCACATCAGACAAATCTTCACCCTCATAGAGGCTTTCAATGTATTCTTTCCACCTATCAGCTCTCTTCTCTGCATTTAACAGTGGAATTCCCGTTGCACTCTTAATGTTACCACCGTTGCTTTTAATGTCACCAAAGGTTGTTTTGACTTTCCTGCATGCTGAGTCTGTCCTTCCGACAATCATATCTTTTTCGATGTCTTTTTCTGCAGCCATTTCGTCTTAGCTTCCCTGCACTTCCTATTTATTTCATTCCTCAGCGACTTGTATTTCTGTATTCCTGATTTTCGCGGAACATGTTTGTACCTCCTCCTTTCATCAATCAACTGAAGTATTTCTTCTGTTACCCATGGTATCTTCGCAGCTACCTTCTTTGTACTTATGTTTTCCATCCCAACTTCTGTGATGGCCCTTTTTAGAGATGTCCATTCCTCTTCAACTGTTCTGCCTACTGCGCTATTCCTTATTGCTGTATATATAGCGTTAGAGAACTTCAAACGTATCTCGTCATTCCTTAGTACTTCCGTATCCCACTTCTTTGCGTATTGATTCTTCCTGACTAATGTCTTGAACATCAGCCTACTCTTCATCACTACTATATTGTAACCTGAGTCTATATCGCATCCTGGGTACGCCTTAAAGTCCAGTATCTGATTTCGGAATCTCTGTCTGACCATGATGTAATCTAATTGAAATCTTCCCGTATCTCCCGGCCTTTTCCAAGTATATCTCCTCCTCTTGTGATTCTTGAACAGGGTATTCGCTATTACTAGCTGAAACTTGTTACACAACTCAATTACTCTTTCTCCTCTTTCATTCCTTGTCCCAAGCCCATATTCTCCTGTAACCTTTTCTTCTACTCCTTCCCCTACCACTGCATTCCAGTCGCCCACGACTATTAAATTTCCGTTCCCCTTTACATACTGCATTACCCTTTCAATATCCTCATACAGTTTCTCTATCTGTTCATATTCAGCTTGCGACGTCGGCATGTATACCTGAACTATCGTCGTCGCTGTTGGTCTGCTGTCGATTCTGATTAGAACAACCCGGTCACTGAACTGTTCACAGTAACACACCCTCTGCCCTATCTTCCTATTCATAACGAATCCTGCACCTGTTATACCATTTTCTGCTGCTGTTGATATTACCCGATACTCATCTGACCAGAAATCCTTGTCTTCCTTCCACTTCACTTTACTGACCCCTACTATATCTAGATTGAGCCTTTGCATTTCCATTTTCAGATTTTCTAGTTTCCCTAGCACGTTCAAGCTTCTGACATTCCACGCCCCGACTCGTAGGACGTTATCCTTTCGTTGATTATTCAATCTTTTTCTCATGTTAACCTCCCCCTTGGCAGTCCCCTCCGGGAGATCCGAATGGGGGACTATTCCGGAATCTTTTGCCAATGGAGAGATCATCATGACACTTCTTCAAACACAGGCCACATGTCCTGTGGATACATGTTACCGAACTATCAGTTTAATAAGTCACAGCTGCAAAATACTAGCGCGAATTCTTTACAGACGAATGGAAAAACTGGTAGAAGCCGACCTCATCGAAGATCTGTTTGAATTCCGTAGAAATATTGGAACACGTGGGGCAATACTGACCCTATGAATTATCTTAGAAAAAAGATTAAGGAAAGGCAAACCTGCGTTTCTTGCATTTGTAGACTTAGAGAAAGCTTTTGACTATGTTGACTGGAATACTCTCTTTCAAATTCTGAACGTGGCAGGGGTAAAATACAGGGAGCGAAAGGCTATTTACAATTTGTACAGAAAGCAGATGGCAGTTATAAGAGTCGAGGGCTATGAAAGGGAAGCAGTGGTTGGGAAGGGATTGAGACAGGGGTTGTAGCCTATCCCTGATGTTATTCAATCTGTATATTGAGGAAGTAGTACAGGAAACAAAAGAAAAATTCAGAATAGGTATTGAAATCCATGGAGAAGAAATAAAAACTTTGAGGTTCGCCGATGACATGGTAATTCTGTCAGAGACAGCAAAGGACTTGGAAGAGCATTTGAACGGAATGGACAGTGTGTTGAAAGGAGGATATAAGATGAACATCAACAAAAGCAAAACAAGGATAATGGAATGTAGTCGAATTAAGTCGGGTGATGCTGAGGGAATTAGATTAGGAAATGAGACACTTAAAGTAGTAGAGGAGTTTTGCTATTTGGGGAGCAAAATAACTGATGATTGTCGAAGTAGAGAGGATATGAAATGTAGACTGGCAATGGCAAGGAAAGCGTTTCTGAAGAAGAGAAATTTGTTAACATCGAGTGTTGATTTAAGTGTTAGGAAGTAGTTTCTGAAAGTAGCAAATTCAGAAGGATGTAGGCTGCAGTAGGTACTGGGAGATGAAGAAGCTTGCACAGGATAGAGTAGCGTGGAGACCACAACAACAACAACGCTCCCAATGAGCTAACAGGTCGACTTCACCTGCTGATGACATTAGCTGCAGCTCATAATACTGTTCATTCGAATGAGGTTGTTTGAATAGTCAATAGCATAGAGAGAGAGAGAGAAAGATGTAATCAAATAAATATGGAGTCAACAGTTCAAGAACTGCATAAACTAGCACGAAAAACATAGTCTCATAAGCATGTTATGATTAGAGGCTTGGATGTCTTATGACAGGATGATCTTGTAGATAATATTCACTTGAGAATAATAGATTCAAATACACTCCTGGAAATGGAAAGAAGAACACATTGACACCGGTGTGTCAGACCCACCATACTTGCTCCGGACACTGCGAGAGGGCTGCACAAGCAATGATCACACGCACGGCACAGCGGACACACCAGGAACCGCGGTGTTGGCCGTCGAATGGCGCTAGCTGCGCAGCATTTGTGCACCGCCGCCGTCAGTGTCAGCCAGTTTGCCATGGCATACGGAGCTCCATCGCAGTCTTTAACACTGGTAGCATGCCGCGACAGCGTGGACGTGAACCGTATGTGCAGTTGACGGACTTTGAGCGAGGGCGTATAGTGGGCATGCGGGAGGCCGGGTGGACGTACCGCCGAATTGCTCAACACGTGGGGCGTGAGGTCTCCACAGTACATCGATGTTGTCGCCAGTGGTCGGCGGAAGGTGCACGTGCCCGTCGACCTGGGACCGGACCGCAGCGACGCACGGATGCACGCCAAGACCGTAGGATCCTACGCAGTACCGTAGGGGACCGCACCGCCACTTCCCAGCAAATTAGGGACACTGTTGCTCCTGGGGTATCGGCGAGGACCATTCGCAACCGTCTCCATGAAGCTGGGCTACGGTTCCGCACACCGTTAGGCCGTCTTCCGCTCACGCCCCAACATCGTGCAGCCCGCCTCCAGTGGTGTCGCGACAGGCGTGAATGGAGGGACGAATGGAGACGTGTCGTCTTCAGCGATGAGAGTCGCTTCTGCCTTGGTGCCAATAATGGTCGTATGCGTGTTTGGCGCCGTGCAAGTGAGCGCCACAATCAGGACTGCATACGACCGAGGCACACAGGGCCAACACCCGGCGTCATGGTGTGGGGAGCGATCTCCTACACTGGCCGTACACCACTGGTGATCGTCGAGGGGACACTGAATAGTGCACGGTACATCCAAACCGTCATCGAACCCATCGTTCTACCATTCCTAGACCGGCAAGGGAACTTGCTGTTCCAACAGGACAATGCACGTCCGCATGTATCCCGTGCCACCCAACGTGTTCTAGAAGGTGTAAGTTAACTACCCTGGCCAGCAAGATCTCCGGATCTGTCCCCCATTGAGCATGTTTGGGACTGGATGAAGCGTCGTCTCACGCGGTCTGCACGTCCAGCACGAACGCTGGTCCAACTGAGGCGCCAGGTGGAAATGGCATGGCAAGCCGTTCCACAGGACTACATCCAGCATCTCTACGATCGTCTCCATGGGTGAATAGCAGCCTGCATTGCTGCGAAAGGTGGATATACACTGTACTAGTGCCGACATTGTGCATGCTCTGTTGCCTGTGTCTATGTGCCTGCGGTTCTGTCAGTGTGATCATGTGATGTATCTGACCCCAGGAATGTGTCAATAAAGTCTCCCCTTCCTGGGACAATGAATTCACGGTGTTCTTATTTCAATTTCCAGGAGTGTATATTGTAATGGTGTTTGGTAAATATTCTACATTTTCCTAGGCATCATATGTTAAAACAAAAATGGGGAGAGATGTCGCAGAGGTCTTAGACCATCTGTAGCAGACAGGTACGAACTGATACCCGGACAACCTACAAACCAATCACAAAAAATGGTTCAAATGGCTCTGAGCACTATGGGACTTAACATCTATTGTCATCAGTCCCCTGGAATTTAGAACTACTTAAATCTAACTAACCTAAGGACATCACACACATCCATGCCCAAGGCAGAATTCGAACCTGCGACCGTAGCGTCACGCGGTTCCAGACTGAAGCGCCTAGAACCGCACGGCCACACCGGCCGGCAACCAATCACAGTGGAGAGTTTTACAATGGATATTTCAGGACCATGATGCTGCAGTATGCATTACATCATCACTGAACATTCACCCACCTGAAGATGAGTATCATGAAACATCCGAGCAGACAATAAAAAGTCAACCCTGGATGCGTTTTAATCTGCGCAATTCATACAAATAGATAACTATCCTCCAGAATTAACTGCACAATACAATCGAACCAAACGTAGCACAGTAAAAATCAGGCCAATCGATGTTCATGATACAGACTCATGAGACTCATGAATGCGGTATACTATCGCATTAAAATGTAGGAGTCATAGAAACATAAATTTAATGTGGCTTATTTGTTGTATATCTCAAAACACAAGAAAGCATTTGAGAAGTCATACCTCCCTAACTGGACGAATGAGATACTCACAGTTCCACACCACAGAGAACAAATCCTAGAACTTACATCTTAAAGGATGGCGGTTCCACTGAAATTTCAGGAATTGCAGAAATGCTGAGAATCGTATGTGTTTCCCGTTAAACACGTCATAAGATATCTAGGGCATAGTGAACTAGTTAAATGGCTTGGTTTTCCTCAGCACAAAACAGTTGTATTAATGCTGACGAATTGAAATATAATGGGGTGTATAGAGCACAGCCAGAACAGTAGCATGACATGGGCGGTAGAAGACACATCACATAAAGTGCTGATATTCTCGGCATATATTCTCGGCAGTTGTGTGTTGCAGAGTATAATTACTGCGGACGTGGTACCAGGCTTCAAAAACGTTTGGCTTATAGTGATATGGGGTTAACCTGCTTGATGAGGCATGTTTGGAACTATACATTTTATACGGAGAACACCAATATCTCCCAGGACGTCACGCTACAGCTCGAATTTCAGCTGATACCGCCGAGGCAAACCTGTGAGAAGGGATACTTAATTAGGGAAGCGTTTGTAGATGATAAAATCGTGTGTATAAAATTAAGTTGTACTTGGGGGTGAATCTGAAGCAAGTTTTAAACTCTGCACGTTGTGCATTGAAGAAGAAGACTGATGAAGGACAAGAAGGAGCCAGGGAAGAGATGTTTAAAAGCTGTGAACTGTTAGCGATGTATGCTGTTAAAAGCGCCCTGTAGCATAAAGGACTGGTTAAAGCACCCCGGGTTACACCGACGTGACGTCACGGCCGCCGCTGCCAAAGGCACGAAGTAGCACTATGTCGCGGCCGTGACGTCACGGCCGTGGGTCGGCGGGTGGCTGGCGGTCGTTGGCTAGCAATCAGTTGGTGGGAAAGCGGCTAACCTTGAATTGCTTTGCAATTCCAATAAGATGTGAATCGGGTATATAAGGAGTAGCGTTGTTTCGGTTGAGTACGTTTCAGTCAGTACCTGATGAACAAGTGCTACTACAGTCATAGGTCTGAACAGTGAAACAGTGCATAAAATTGTGGCTTTCAAAGAAGAAAGGTATTTATAATATTATTTTAATTAATTTGCGTTAACTCGGAGCGATACAATGAGTTCGTCCGACTCCAACGAGAGTTCTTCCAACAGTGTCTCTTTATTGAGTAACGAATTGTTTCCTCCGAGACGCAATATTAATAGTAGTACGATTCGACGCTTAGTTTTTGAAAGTGACAGTGAAGGTGAGAATGAAGAATCACTCATTCGAAGCCGAGAATCTGATGATCAATTTGTCCAACGTTGTGCAGATTGGGCAGCATGTATCGATGAGAAGGCACCTGTGTCAACTAAAGACTTACTCTATGGAGGACAGACAATAGTTCTCAAAGGTTTGGGTTGGCCAAGCTGTTTATATGATAACGCAGTAATGAAAGCAGTGCCAAACACGACATACAAACTATTTACTCGTAATGAAGAATTTGAGAGACATTTTAATTGGAGCGTTGTAGCGTTTAGGGGATATGATCACTTTATGCGTATTTGTTCTCTAAAAGATAGAGATTTGATAACATGGACAAGATTTGATATGATACATAAGTTATGATATAGGATTAAGATTGTCAATGTTAATTATAAATTAATATCACTGAACCAATCACATAATTATTGTCTCAGACACTATGATCATACGAGAAAGCCAGTTTTATATAATGTTTCATGTTCAGATTGTTATTTGAATGTTATTGTTAATACTCACGACGAAGGTAAATTACGTATACTAACCAATAATCATTCTGTAAATAAACCATCTAATGTATTATATCTGACTGAACAACCGACACAGGAGCATTACGGATTTACAACACAAGAAATACTATGTACATCCAAGGCTCATTACTTTGAAACATTATTACAGATGAGCGATATTTTATTTTGTAGAATATGTTTGAAAGCAACGTTTGCTGAAAGAATCGAAAGTATTTTCACTAAAGATTTAATAATATCCGTAAATCAAGGTACACAGTGTGACTTATAAAATTGTAATTCTATTTTCAGATCTATTATTACGACTGGCAGATATCCATTTCATTATTTCACGCCATCACAAATGGACATAGATTCAGTTTTTAATATGTCCAAAAAGGACATCTCATCTGATTCATCTGATTATTCAGACGAAGAGGATAGAAGACCGACTACACCTGGAAAAGACATAGACTCTGGACGTAAACGAAAAAATTCCGATACGGAAGAACATAAAGAAGTAAGTCAAATAAAAAAGCCAAAGTCAATAACTGTATATCATTAGTTTCATTTTGCTAACGATGGGTTATGGAGTCTCGTCGTGGCAAGAGTAGTGGAAAGTTTAAAACGTATACCGTTGGTGGTGAAAAGAAACAATTACCTTGGTCAGCAATACGTGAAATTAATCGTAAACATGCAGAGAAAGGTAAAAGAGGCAGTTTAGACGAATCGTTGACTGGACGTCTGTTGATACCGATTTTTTCGATGGATTGGGAGAACTATATTTAACTGAATTGTTTGGTGAAACTCCGTCTGAACCAAAACGTCCCAGACAAGAAAGTGAGCCTACAGCAGGACCTTCTTCGAGACCTGACATTCAACCAAACTTGATAGACAACGAATTAGAAGAACGAGGATTACAAATTCCAAGTACTTCTGCATCCACGACGATGGAAATCGACGAAGCTCTACAGTCTGCTCAACCGATACGTCAAGGTACTAACAACTGTAATATTACTTCAACTAGTGGGACCAGTTCTACACAATCAACTCCATTTCAATTATGGAAGTCAGTGGAACAAATTAAACAAAATAGTGTTATAATTGTAAATACTCACATATTTTTTGTATGGGGTTACGTATATAAATGGTTTGATGTTTTTGCTCCTGAAAATAATAACAAAGTTGTAGCAAAGAGGTTAGTTACATCTGGAGCACAATTTATGACGAATGAATTAAGTCAATTTTTAAGTGAAGCTCAATTTGATTCATTGCCACATAATTCATTTGTAAAGAAATTATGGATATCTTTAAATCCTATTGGTTTAGAAGCGAGTTTTCAAACTGGAAGTACATTAAGTGCAAGTGGTAGTATTACGCATGTTCCACTGTTGATTTATAATAAAGATGCAAATCTTGCTGTTGCTCATGAACCAGTTAAAATAGCTACTGAACAAAATAATCCCATGTGTATTAGTAGTATTGCAGCTAAAGGTCATGTAAAAATATTTTGTGGGGATCTAATGCAATGAATGATTATCCTACTTGTTTAACAGTTCTGAGAAATTGGCCTTATTATGATTCTTTTGTAATACCACATGGGAAATCTGATGACAACAGAAATTTATTTGCTTCAGATGAAGTATATGGAGCACACCATTTACATAAACTATATGAAGTTGGTATTGCTTCAAAAGCTGTTGATCAAAATAAAACATTTGATTATAAATATGAACCTGCAATAGGCATAATAAAAACTAGAAAACGTGCTCATGGATTTGCTGGTAATGGAACACAGTATTATTTAGGAACACATGGTTATCCTGGAAGGTTTTGTAATACTGATAGTAAAGTTTTAAAGAAAGTTGGACAACAAAGTGCAAAACCTTTACCTGTTCATCTAGCATATTTTAATTATGATCAAGGAATTGAAAAATCACATCTTGTAGGTCGTTTAAATAGATCAACAAGTGTTAAATTAATGCCTTCTTTTACATTAGGTATTAATCCAGTTCCTAATAATGCACCAGCAGATTCAAATATTAATGTAAATTGTAAAATGATTTTAAAAATGACTACAGCAATTGAAATGGGATTATCTATAGAAACATATAATACTTTGGTGGAAACATTAGATCATTCTGGAGAATTGTATGTGGAAGCTGATAGTGAAAGTATAACATCAATTTATAGTGGTATATCATTTGATTCAGGTACTGGAGTTGCAACTAGTATAAACGCAAGTACTACATCTCGTGCAAATATTGTAAGAGATGTACCAAGAAAGAAAAGACAAGATGTGAAAAATGTAGAATTGGAGGATTTAAATAAAGATATTCATGGTTAATAAACATTTATTGTATACATTTTCATTGTAACAGTTCATATTCAATAAATAAATTGCACAATGTATATGGATTTAATTCTTTTATAATCCTTGTATTCCATTACTTCCAACAGTATTTTTCAATTCGTTCATCCCACACATGACCTTTATAATAATCACAATTTGAACAAACAATTACAGGAGTTTCAGCCAATGTATAATCACCTTCAAATTTAATAGGTATATTAGTAGGATTACCAGAAAATATTCTTTTTAATTGTTCAAAACATCCAGGATCATAATTAGGATCATCCATTACAACTAATCGTTTTCAGGCACATTCTTGTAATCCAAATGATACATACTTGTTATTTTTATTACAGCAACCAGTATTTAACATTGCTGATGCAACCATTTGAACAAATGTTGATTTGAAAGAAGTTGGTTCTCCTATCAAATTTAAACAATTTTTTTTCCATTACTTCGATTAAGCACATGGAATAATGTAATAATAAAATGTCTTATAGCTTCTTCATCATCTTGAAATTGATATCGTAACAAATCTTTTACAATTTTTCCACTGACATTTTCATCATAATAAAAGTCATTAAAATTTGAAACATATGATTCAAAATAAACATATTGAGCATTACATATGTATTCATACAGCTGAATTACATTCAAATGACTTGTCTCAATTTTAATGTGTTTAATAATATTTGATAATACTTTATACTAAGTGTGCAAAGTGTTGTATTACATCTCCACATACATGTTTCTATTACATTATTAATAGGTACAGTTAAATTATTTTTACTATACATACCAGTTCCTCAAAGGAATATTTTTTTTGTGACCTGCTGTCCATTCTTTGTAAGTCTGTCCAGATATTGTTGCGATATTACTATAAGGTTCCTTACAGCTTGATTCAAGGGAGAATGGCTTGAATCAGGATTCACAAACAATTTCATTTCCCTCATTTTGTGTCTCCACCATTGAGATCTGTTGATATGTTTTATTGTCTGTGTTGGATAAAATTGAACAATCATATAAAGTGGTTGTTCTTCCTCAATCCATGAAGAGGATGTAATGGCATTGTTTTTTTGCACTGAAATACTGGAATAAATTTCTTCGGCCTTGTTTGTCGGATGTGTTAAAGACTGATGTAAATTCTAGCTTCCCAACTCTATTAGTGATGTATGTTCTGAAGTAACATCTGCACCATCCTTTTCGTCTATTGCAACAGTGGATGACGTGGATGTGCTCTGAGATAGTTTCTGATTTTTCGGCAAGGTTGAAGAGAAATCTGTTTCTTTGACTTTGTTTACAAAAGAATCTAACGCAATTTGTAGTGTCTTTATAACATTTTGAGTATTGGCTGTGGATGAACACAGAGTGTGTCCAATCCAATCCTCTAAATTAGAAACACAAGTAATTAATGATGCCGTTTGACGTGATATCTCCCATTCTCCCTTCAATTTGCTGTAAAGTTTGTAAATGTTCAATTTGATATTTTTTTTCAGAGTGAGCACGTAACCATGGAATGAATTTAGACATTCTTCTGGATCATCAAATAAATTAATTACCTTTACAAGTAAACTTACAATTTCTATTACATCTATGGTTATTCCGTCAGTATCGTCGTTGTCGCTTGTCACAGTTATTGACTTTAGCTTTTTTATTTGACTTACTTCTTTTGTTCTTCCGTATCGGAGTTTTTTCGTTTACGTCCAGAGTCTATGTCTTTTCCAGGTGTAGTCGGTCTTCTATCCTCTTCGTCTGAATAATCAGATGAATCAGATGAGATGTCCTTTTTGGACATATTAAAAAATGAATCTATGTCCTTTTGCGATGGCGTGAAATAATGAAATGGATATCTGCCAGTCGTAATAATAGATCTGAAAATAGAATTACAATTTTATAAGTCACACTGTGTACCTTGATTTACGGATCTTATTAAATCTTTAGTGAAAATACTTTCGATTCTTTCAGCATACGTTGCTTTCAAACATATTCTACAAAATAAAATATCGCTCATCTGTAATAAAGTTTCAAAGTAATGAGCCTTGGATGTACATAGTATTTCTTGTGTTGTAAATCCATAATGGTCCTGTGTCGATTGTTCTGTCAGATATAATACATTAGATCATCTATTTACAAAATGATTATTGGTTGGTATACATAATTTACCTTCGTCGTGAGTATTAACAGTAACATTCAAATAACAATCTGAACATAAAACATTATATAAAACTGGCTTTCTCGTATGATCATAGTGTCTGAGACAATAATTATGTGATTGGTTCAGTGATATTAATTTATAATTAACATTGACAATCTTAATCCTATATCATAACTTACGCATCATATCAAATCTTGTCCATGTTATCAAATCTCTATCTTTCAGAGAACAAATACGCATAAAGTGATCATATCTCCTAAACGCTACAACACTCCAATTAAAATGTCTCTCAAATTCTTCATTACGAGTAAATAGTTTTTATGTCGTATTTGGCACTGTTTCATTACTGCGTTATCATATAAACAGCTTGGCCAACCCAAACCTTTGAGAACTATTGTCTGTCCTCCATAGAGTAAGTCTTTAGTTGACACAGGTGCCTTCTCATCGATACATGCTGCCCAATCTGCACAACGTTGGACAAATTGATCATCAGATTCTCGGCTTCGAATGAGTGATTCTTCATTCTCACCTTCACTGTCACTTTCAAAAACTAAGCGTCGAATCGTACTACTATTAATATTGTGTCTCGGAGGAAACGATTCGTTACTCAATAAAGAGACACTGTTGGAAGAACTCTCGTTGGAGTCGGACGAACTCATTGTATCGCTCCGAGTTAACGCAAATTAATTAAAATAATATTATAAATACCTTTCTTCTTTGAAAGCCACGATTTTACGCACTGTTTCACTGTTCAGACCTATGACTGTAGTAGCACTTGTTCATCAGGTACTGACTGAAACGTACTCAACCGAAATAACGCTACTCCTTACATACCCGATTCACTACTTATTAGCATTGCAGAAGAATTCTAGGTTAGCCGCTTTCCCACCAACTGATTGCTAGCCAACGACCGCCAGCCACCCGCCGACCTTCGTCCGCAACGTCACGGCTGCCGCTGCTAAAGGCACAAAGTAGCACTATGTGGCAGCCGTACGGAGAACACCAAGATCTCCCAGGACGTCACGCTACAGCTCGAATTTTAGCTGATACAGTCGAGGCAAACCTGTGAGAAGGGATACTTGAATAGGGAAGCGTTTGTAGATGATAGAATCGTGTGTATTATATTAAGTTGTACTTGGGGGTGAATCTGAAGCAAGTTTTGAACTCTGCACGTTGTGCATTGAAGAAGAAGATGATGAAGGACAAGTAGGAGCCAGGGAAGAGATGTTTCAAAGCTGTAAATCGTTAGCGATGTATGCTGTTAAATGCGCCCTGTAGCATAAAGGACTGGTTAAAGCACCCCGGGTTATACCGACACCCAAGGCATAAGGCGGAAATATCCCCTCCCTCCTTACTCCCCTCACAGGTCTCTCAGTGATGGGTTCACTGGCTGGTCATACCGCGGCTATTGGCAGAACTGTCAAGAAAGCGTAGAACTCACATGAGCAACTAGAGGAGGCAAGGTGATGTAACCATGTGCTGGAAGCAGCATCCATCCGAAAAGGACTATAGGCCTAGCTCAAACCTTGCAAGAAAGGACTAGGTCTCTTCAGGAACAAAAAAGAGTCAGTTACCTACCCTACCGGACAGATCACTTAGAAATTCATATCTCTTCAAGTTTCTAACATTCTGCGTGGTGTCTGTTTGTTCTAAGTTGTGTCTCCCTACCACTTTCGCGCAACGACGCTCTGAGCGTGCTTTTTAGGGAATTGACGAAGTTGAACCTGGGACCTGTTGCTGGTAAGGAGACGCCAGACCACACATGACATGTAGACTTCAGAAGAGATCAGTGAGACTAGCGATCATATAATCAAATGCTTAATGATTTCATTGTCAGCTCCACTGCATTCCCTGTAAAAGAATCTTAATACTAACTAAATTTAGTGGAAGGGGTTCAAGGCTTTCCTACTTTTAGTTAGCTGGTAAAATAACATCGAAGAAGCAGTTTAAGTTTACCATTGGAATTTTTATTCTACTCATAAAACATTGTTTATAAATTGCACTATTGATAAAAGGAAATATTTTAATACAGGATGATAAAAACCAACTGAGTTCAACAAAAATGTGAACGAATATTCCCTGAATGGGTTTCCAAGTTCTATAATGGATCGAAGGATGACCTGTGCCATATCACATCTATAATCTAGGTTTAAGTTTCATAAAAGAGAAAACTAGCAAAATGGTCTACAGTGACCCCCAATTACCTTTAATTACTTATTTAATTTGTCGTAAATTACAGTGGGTGATGTGGCTTCTCAATAATTATATAACAGAAAAATCATCGCATTTCAGATTTTAACATCTAATAGCAAATGTGAATACCACGAAGTTTAACTGACGATCGACACTAGTATTACGTAAAAACGGGGTGTAACAGGTGGGAGTTCTGCAGTTCTGAGTGCGGCATCGCGTGCGTTCATTACCTTGTCGTTGGTTAGGCAGCATCAGGGGCCAGCGGGCAGCGCAGCTCCACACACCTCACCGTCTCGGAAGCAACTCTTCCAAACTTCTCCTTACTACAATTTACCGAAGTTGGTTTAAGAAAAGCTATCTGGCTGTGTTTTCAACTCACCAATGAGGGTCTCAATGCAACCTTAAGCTCCGCCTACAAAAATTCTGTCTATCCAATGAGAAACGTTATACTTTTCGTGGTT
Source organism: Schistocerca americana (assembly GCF_021461395.2). Classification (NCBI taxonomy): domain Eukaryota; kingdom Metazoa; phylum Arthropoda; class Insecta; order Orthoptera; family Acrididae; genus Schistocerca; species Schistocerca americana. Next base: position 154,231,358 of record NC_060119.1, on the reverse strand, counting down.
GGGCAATGTTTTTAAAGTTTGCTACGTAACAGAGACGCGTATATTCTCACGCTAAAACTTGCAGCTGGTGTGGTCCTTTTAGTGTTACCGTAAGATCCATACTGTTCTTCTGAAGGGCTCTATCTTTTAACATGGGCTGGGGGGTGGTCTTGGCGGCCGGCTGGTGACGTGGGTGTCTGTCCCTTATCGTAATGCCTTCTAGCTTAACACGGTTCTGCTCTCGGCTTCTGTTCTCGTTTCTCTCCTCGGAACTGCGTCTTTTTCACGGTGGGAAGGTATGACATGCATTTAGGCATTCTTGTGGTAGTCTGTGGTATTCCATTTCCTCACTCGTTGATCGTATTGCTTTGGTTAATTTAATGTCTTGATTTATTCGCAGCTATGTGGCATACTGCCGGATTTGCTATCATGCCAGGGTTTTCATGGAAGGTGTTGGATTTGCCTGACACCTTACAAGTTTGTTAGGAGATAATTCAGCATTCCAAGATTACATGATATGTTTATGGGGAATATGTTACTGAAGACTATTTGTAAATCCAGAGAATGTGGAATTGTGAAGGAAAATACCAATAACATCTACTATTTCGGCTCGTTTGAGGCCCTGCAGCCACCTGAAGAGTTACAACGATACTTCACCGACAGAGGACGTGTGTTCTACAAGTTTAGTCACTACCGAGACTTTAATACTCACCTGTGTGGGCACCTATGCATCATGTTCCCCATAACGTTCACAAAGAAGCATATATAAGATGGTGCGTCAAGCGTCCAGTCGTCAGCTGAAGTTCAAATGGAATGTCGTATACTCTGGCTTAAACAGAACGATCGTCAGAATTAAGAGCGAGTTACTTCACACGGACTGTTTTAAGCAATGGAGACTGGAGTATTGCGCTAAATGCTCTGCAGACATAATTCAGAATAACACACGGGCTAACAATAAACGTCATCCGGAAATTAATAGTTGTAACGAAATTGTGGGAGCAGTATCTGGAGCTTACGATATTGACGATTTAAACGACGTTTTAAAACGGACTGAAAAAGAGGTTGTCCTGCATGCATACATCAGTACACTCAAATTTGAAATTGACCCACCGAAACCAGCCACTGACTTTAAACGGAAAGATTCAATAAGACGGCTACTGGATTTCACAAAAGAACAGGTTTTCAAGGAGGATTCTAATACATTTTCCAGATCCGGTCTGTCATGGCTGTACTTCCTGTCAGTACAATTTGTGTCGAGTGTAACATTGCAACGATCTCAATGTTAGATTGTTTCACACAATTCACTGATTCTTCACATGGGTTGGAAGAGGATATAAGATCATTGAGAGCGCCACCAACACTTATTTGTGTGGGAAACATAGAAGGTGTTGCAATTTGTGAGAAACATAAAAATTCGACTAAAAGAAAACAAAAATGTCTGAAGTACAGTCTACACGAGCGAAGCAGTGAGCAGTAAGCTAGTAATAAACAAAACAGGGTGGCTGATCCTATGACAAGGCATCATTTGCCTTGAAGAACAACGGAAGTGTTGCATGACTGTGAAATACAATCTACATCTACATACGAGGTCTTTCTAAAAGGTATCCGACCTTTGATTTTCCCGCGTAAAATAGAGAAGATAGCGCAGTGGCACTGTACACAGTAAAGCAAGAGACCTTTATGCGCATGCGTGAATTTTGTACCCGACTTCCAGCACGTCAGTGGCTGCCTGTCGGTCGCTGAGGGAGGTGCTACACAACGTGTTCGTCGGGTTACCGATTCTGCCAAGATGACCGAACGTGTTGAGCAGAGATACTGCATCAAATTTTGTCAAAAGTTTGGTGATGGCAGATCGTCGTTTGACCGTGCGGGAGATTGCCCAGGAGGTGGGGGTGAGTAAAGATTCTGCACATGCAATTCTGCGTGATGATTAGAACATGCACCAAGTGGCTGCGAAATTCGTGTACAAGTAGTTGCCGCCGGAACAAAAAAACCTCCGTTTTGACGTGGCACAAGACATTCTGGACACCACCAACACTGATACTGGATTTCTGAACACCGTTGTAACTGGAAATGAGTCATGGGTGTCCGGGTATGGACCAGAACAAAACTACAGCCGTCGCAATGGAAGTGTCCCGAGTCCCCAAGACCGAAGAAAGTGCGGCAGGTGCGAAGCGAAATCAAGGTGATGCTGACTGTCTTCTTTGATGCCCGTCGAATTGTGCATCACGAATACACGCAGGAAGGACAAACAGTGACAATGGAGTACTATCAAGATGTTCTCCAGCGACTCCATGGCGCATTTCAGTGCAAAATACCACTCATGTGGACGGCGAAAAACTGGGAACTGCATCACGACAACGCCCCCGCACATTCATCCCACTGGATCCAAAATTTCCTAGTCAAACGTGGAATTTGCCAATCTCCCAACTCTCCAGACATGGCTCCTTCAGACTTCTAGTTGTTTCCAAAATTAAAGACGCTACTAAAAGCACCCGTTTTGAGAGTAGAGAAGAGAGAACGAGGAACACGACGACGGAGCTGAACACCATTCCAAAAAAAGGCTTCCAGACGTGTTGCCAGCAGTGGACGGATCGGTGGTCTTGGGGTGTGCAAGCACAAGGGGCATACATTGAAGGGGATTAGGATCCCAAACCCGTCAGGTATTCGAAATATTTTTTCTGGCCGAAGCCATGATACTTTTTAGACAGGCCTCGTACAGTACATAATTCACACAAAACAATATACTTTATGGTCTAGATTACTTCGTTACAGAGTTCCAGATTTTCTTTCTTATAACATTTCCATGTCGGGCGAGGGTAAATGACACCCTACATGGTTCAGCATTCCCCAGTCCTTCTCACCTTATTCTTAAGATCCCTATGCGGTCTTACGACGGCGACAGCAGAAAATTCATGCAGTCTCTGTAGAGGGCTGGTTTTTTGAACTTCCTCTGAAGCGTCACCTTTCTTCCGATGGTTAGCAAATAAGTTTCTCGACAATCTATTACACTTTCGTATGGGCTATAGCGACCATTTTTCATCTGAACAGCATGCCTCGAAATCGTTCGATGTCTATCGTCATGCCTACAAACGCTGTGATAACGTATTAGTCGCACCAGAAAGACGCGTTACAGAGTGCAGTTTCCCTGAACTCTTCCAATAAATCCAAGTCTTCCATTCGCCTTCCCTAATGTTGATGTTATTAGACCGATCAGTTTCACACCGCTTCTTACTACTGCCCCTCTGTTCTTACGCTTTGTTGTCAGTTAACGATCTTGAAACGGAATACTATTGGGTTTTCCCCTATGTTACTGGCATTATTTTCTGTTCAGCCACATTTAACGACAGCTGCCATTTATTACCACAAGTGAAAAATTACTCCAGCTGTATCTAAATTTCCTTACTGTGAAGATAACAGATCAGAGGGTATCAAAAAATGTAACTGTGTTATCCAGAACAGCATGTTCTCGAAGATCGACCATGTAGAACTGGCGATGTTCAACAACTCGAATGGAGGATACCCCAATCCATCTCCGCTAATATCTCGAGCCTGGAAATTGTAAGACAACTGAAACCGGAATACTCTGCCTTTTCCTTAGTTTAACCGAACACTACTCTCACACATGCAAGCAATTATCCAGAAACGTTAATGTTACGAGTGATCACTCATTGACCAAATGAAACAGTTACCACTGATAAGATATTCTCCTGAACAAACTACACAACTCTTGGCATACTACTGCCTGCTAATGTAATAGCGGATAATGTACAGCACGCAAACTTCATCTGCACAGCACTATAATTTGTATTACATTAAGTGCAGAACAATAAAAAACAAAATGCAGATGAACACCTATAAACTACATAAATAAAGAAACATTGAGAATTAAAAAATTGTCTAACTTTTACATTAGTATTAATAGCAACTGTTTGCAATAATTACTGCGCCGTAAATGAATGAGCTTGCAAAATTATTAAGATTATAGAAAGAAATAATTCAGTCAACGTAATCAAGTTTTAACTACTGTTCTGAATGTTACTGAAAATAAATGAGAATAGCTATACAATATGACACGCCACAGTAACGTAAAATGAATGATCAATAAAAGCTACTGTTGTATCTATATACTGAATTTTCACAGCATCATCATCATCATCATTTAAGACTGATTATGCCTTTCAGCGTTCAGTCTGGAGCATAGTCCCCTTTATGAAATTCCTCCATGATCCCCTATTCCGTGCTAACATAGGTGCCTCTTCTGATGTTAACCCTATTACTTCAAAATCATTCTTAACCGAATCCAGGTACCTTCTCCTTGGTCTGCCCCGACTCGTCCTACCCTCTACTGCTGAACCCATGAGTCTCTTGGGTAACCTTGCTTCTCCCATGCATGTAACATGACCCCACCATCTAAGGCTGTTCGCCGGCCGAGGTGGCCGTGCGGTTAAAGGCGCTGCAGTCTGGAACCGCAAGACCGCTACGGTCGCAGATTCGAATCCTGCATCGGGCATGGATGTTTGTGATGTCCTTAGGTTAGTTAGGTTTAACTAGTTCTAAGTTCTAGGGGACTAATGACCTCAGCAGTTGAGTCCCATAGTGCTCAGAGCCATTTGAACCATCTAAGGCTGTTCGCCCTGACTGCTACATCTATAGAGTTCATTCCCAGTTTTTCTTTGATTTCCTCATTGTTGACACCCTCCTGCCATTGTTCCCATCTACTAGTACCTGCAATGATCCTAGCTACTTTCATATCCGTAACCTCAACCTTGTTGATAAGGTAACCTGAATCCACCCAGCTTTCGCTCCCATACAACAAAGTTGGTCGAAAGATTTAACGGTGCACAGATAACTTAGTCTTGCAGGAGAGAGTAGATCGTAGCTGAGCAGTCACTGCATTAGCTTTGCTACCCCTCGCTTCCAGTTCTTTCACTATGTTGCCATCCTGTGAGAATATGCATCCTAAGTACTTGAAACTGTCCACCTGTTCCAACTTTGTTCCTCCTATTTGGCACTCAATCCGTTTATATCTCTTTCCCACTGACATTACTTTCGTTTTGGAGATGCTAATCTTCACACCATAGTCCTTACATTTCTGATCTAGCTCTGAAATATTACTTTGCAAACTTTCAATCGAATCTCCCATCACAACTAATTCATCCGCATATGCAAGACTGCTTATTTTGTGTTCACACATCTTAATCTCACCCAGCCAATCTATTGTTTTCAACATATGATCCATATATAATATGAACAACAGTGGAGACAGGTTGCAGCCTTGTCTTACCCCTGAAACTACTCTTAACCATGAACTCAATTTACTGTCAACTCTAACTGCTGCCTGACTATCCATGCAAAGACCTTTAATTGCTTGCAAAAGTTTGCCTCCTATTCCATAATCTCGTAGTACAGACAATAACTTCCTCCTAGGAACCCGGTCATATGCCTTTTCTAGATCTATAAAGCATAGATACAATTCATAACACTTCTCCATTATTTGCCGTAAGTTAAAGATCTGATCCTGACAACCTCTAAGAGGCCTAAACCCACACTGATTTTCATCCAATTGGTCCTCAACTAATACTCGCACTTTCCTTTCAACAATACCTGAGAAGATTTTACCCGCAACACTGATTAAAGTTATACCTCTGCAGTTGTTACAATCTTTTCTGTTTCCATGTTTAAAGATTGGTGTGATTACCGCTTTTGTCCAGTCTGATGGAACCTGTCCTGACTCCCAGGCCATTTCAATTATCCTGTGTAGCCATTTAAGGCCTGACATTCCACTGTATTTGATGAGTTCCGACTTAATTTCATCCACCCCAGCTGCTTTATTGCACTGCAATCTATTGACCATTTTCTCCACTTCCTCAAATGTGATCCTATTTCCATCCTCATTCCTATCCCATTGTACGTCGAAATCTGAAACATTACTGATCGTATTCTCACCTACATTGAGCAACTCTTCAAAATATTCCCTCCATCTGCCCAAGGAATCCACAGGATTCACAAGCAGTTTTTCTGACCTGTCCAAAATACTTGTCATTTCCTTCTTACCTCCCTTTCGAAGACTGCTAATTACACTCCAGAATGGTTTTCTAGCAGCTTAACCCAAAGTCTCCAACCTGTTTCCAAAGTCTTCCCAAGATTTCTTCTTGGATGCTACAACTATCTGTTTGGCTTTGTTTCGTTCTTCAACATAACTTTCTCTGTCTACCTGAGTTCTAGTATGTAGCCATTTTTGATACGCCTTCTTTTTCCTTTTACAGGCTGCCTTGACTGTGTCATTCCACCAAGCTGTTTGCTTCATCCTACCTTTACACACTACTGTTCCAAGACATTCTTTAGCCACTTCTAGTACTGTGTCCCTGTACCTTGTCCATTCCTTTTCCAATGACTGTAATTGACTACATTCAACTAACTGATACCTTTCTGAGATCATTGTTATGTACTTGTACCTGATTTCCTTATCCTGATGTTTCTCCACTCTTATCCTCCTACATATGGACCTGACCTCCTGCACTTTCGGCCTCACATTACCAATTTCGCTGCAGATTAAATAATGATCAGTGTCATCAAAGAATCCCCTGAATACACGTGTGTCCCTCACAGCCTTCCTGAATTCCTGATCTGTTATAATATAGTCAATGACAGATCTGGTTCCCCTGCCTTCCCAAGTATACCGGTGAATGCTCTTATGTTTAAAAAAGGAGTTTGTGATTACTAAGCCCATACTGGCACAGAAATCCAAGAGTTGTTTCCCGTTCCTGTTGGCCTACATATCCTCTCCAAATTTACCCATAACCTTTTCATACCTTTCTGTTCGATTTCCAATCCTGGCATTAAAATCACCCATGAGCAGAACACAGTCCTTGTCCTTTACTCTAACAACTACATCACTGAGTGCATCATAAAAACTACCCATCTTATCTTGATCTGTCCCTTCACATTGCGAATATACTGACACAATCCTAATTTTCTTGCTAGACACTGTCAAATCTATCCACATCAGTCGTTCGTTTACATACCTTATTGCAACTACGCTGGGTTCCATTTCTTTCCTGATGTAAAGCCCTGCACCGCATTGTGCTATTCCTGCTTTGACTCCTGACAGGTAGACCTTGTATTCTCCTACTTCCTCTTCTTTCTCACCCCTTACCCGAATGTCACTAACAGCTAAAACATCCAGCCCCATCTTACTTGCAGCCTCTGCCAGCTCTACCTTCTTCCCAGAGTAGCCCCCATTGATATTAATAGCTCCCCATCTCATTACCATTTGTTTGCCGAGTCGTATCTTAGGAATCCCTGGTTTGTCAGTTTGGAGGTGGGACTCTGTCACCTCCAAAGGTCTGAGCCATTTTGCTCTGATTGCTGCCAGCATCATATTTAAAGTACCAGGGAAGCAGGTTGCTAGCCTTACTTGCCCCGAGTCCCATTGAGTTTTACCCCTGACGGTTGAGGGACTAACCGGTGGATTTGGTAGTCTTTGCCGTATGAGCACAAAGGTGACCACAACTCAGAATATGTCCGAGATGCCCAGCCTTATTCCAAAGTAACTGGTATCCCGACTGTCGGGACCACTTACTTGGCCACTCATACGTTGCCCGTGCTTCATGAACTAGGACATGACTACAGGAACCCACACCATGAACCAGCAGTGATTAGAAAAATGTAGTTCGTGCTGTCTCTTAGCCATTGTCCCTTCACAACACGTAGCTGATGTTGCCAGCGAGTCGTACGCGTCAGCGTCTTTAGTCCATGGTCCGTGAGCGTGTGATCCAATAACAGGTATCGTCTTGATGTACTCCTTCATCTTGGCAATTGTTGCGAATTTAACAGGAAAGATCGACGTCTGCAAAATTAGTTTCAGCTTACATATTTGCGTGCAGCGACGAACATAGGAAACTTGACATAATCTGAGGTTATAATGTATACTGTACAACATCGTCAGTTTTTTGGGTGATGGTTTACTAATAAATTGCGGCGCATGAGTTTTCACAGTATACCCGCCAGCACTACGGAAGTAAATCATGCTAATCGTACCGTAAGACATTTTTTCGCGATTTATACCGAACACTCGTGGCGTGCACTACTGTCTCCATAATCACTTCAGTCACGCAGCGGTTAGCACACCGTAAGTTCACAGTTAGTTCGTAGAATCAGTATACGACAAGAAAATGCGTTATCATATTTTCTGTTAGATTTAACTGTCCGTGCTTCGTGCTGTCTACAAACGGTTTCTTTACGTCGTCCACGCAACTTACCGATCTGCACATCAAAGTTTTATGCTTAATGAATCAAAACGCGCAGTTCTGGCTAATGAGCAACGTGACATGTAAAATCACTAGATCTTTAATCGTGGTACACATCGAAATGATCAAAACGACACTGTGCAAACACTGATAATTTTAACTGGCCACGATCACATAGCATTGCAGTAAATGCACGGCCGAACCTCCATTCTGTACTTCTTCAGCCTGTGTTGATGTTTCTCTCTCGACATATCTGTATACTCACACACCATTCACACATCTCGCTTCTCGTAACACTTTCAATGATTCTGATTACATTGATTTACAGTTTCATGCCAGAACACAGTTTCATGTTACTCTACTCACCGAAACTGAATGAAATAGTCGTGTTAATTAACAAGAGAACATGCAACATCAGAACAAATGAAAATAGCAATCACATTCATCACAAGTACATTATGTAAACAGGAACATAGCTGAACCAAAAATTAAACTTACGAGATCTTATTCTGAAATAACATTTTCAATGTACAATGAAATGAAAACAAAAAATACGTAAAAGAAAATGCATGGAAAAACAAAAAGAAACTAAAGCGTTCTAAGGGTCATCTTCACATTACGATCGTGTAATGGAGTACTACTTTGTAGACAACATAGAAAGCGAAAAATTTTATAGTTTATCTCACAGAATATGATAAATAATTAGGTATACTGAGAGCTATATCGGCCGTATTAGACTTCCTTTCCGCACACAGGATGTTATTTTCGTTTCCGTAACACATTCGCCGTTCATTATAACGTGCTTTGTTCTGTCAACCCTTTCTGCGTCTGCGATTCCAAATGGCATCATTAAGTATTCCTGGATTTTTTAAGCTGCCCAATGCTTCAGTGATACCGTCTGGCATCGCTTTACGTAGTTCAGAGTTTGGTCAACAGATCACAGTGGCGTTTGCTTTCGTGACTCGCCGTTTGTTTGAAGTGCAGAACAGAGAAGTGTCGTGAGTTGTGCTACTGCATTCGTGAGTGAATAATAACTGTTGTGTTTAGTTTTATTCTGTGTGTAGTTCCTCAAGAGCAAGGGAGAGAAATACGGTAAGTTTACAATACAATTATGTATGCATTTTTTTGAGTAATTATTATGTAATTTCTAATGATGCCATTGAGAATCATTATTTTATTTATTAACCAATTGCTTCAAAAGAACTTTTGTAATGGATATGGCATATGTGCAAGATATACAGTAAATATTCATCTCAAAAAAATTTTCCCCAATTTTTTTCTAAATGTGACGCACAAAGGGTTAATGAAATATACAGTGTTTGGGCATATACTCCGTACGATCATACCTTCGTGGTGATGGAACAGTCACTCGCATGGCGTGACACAGTCAGGAGGTAGCGCAGTAGGAAGTGCACATCAAGTATATATGCAGCAGGTAAGAACGCTGAGCCTGCACGATTCGTATCGCAAACTTATATGTGAAACTGTCAGTGAAATTTCGAAGTAGCTATTATAAGAGCAGGATACGCAGCTGGAAGAGGCGAGTCGCGAAATGCTTGTTACATCGTCAGTCAGACATGTACCAAACGTTGACTGCCCGTCCCATGTTGCCTAGCAGCTCGCTCCATGCTTCATGAGATTTGACCTCAGGTGTTCCCTTTTTATATTCACTAACATAGCATAAATTGCACCGTAAGATTTGGATCCTGGCGTACTCCCTAGTTTCAACGAACCACTGCAGACGTCGGTGCGTGGAGGAATTAAAGCCTTTAATCGGATTGAAATGGCGATTTTGCGCCGCTACAGAGGTGACAACTTCTCCGATTCAGAAAATCTGCCACTTTCTTATGTGAATGCATCTTCCCTGGCAAACTACACTGGCGATTTCTTTTTGGGAAATCAGCCGCTTAATGTGTCCTTGTTGCCAGAAAAGAAATTTGTAGAAACGTCGCTCCAAAAGGGTCATATTACGCTACTGCTTTCACGAGGAGAAATTCATCAGTGTCAATTTGCTAGATTCTCACGCAGTTTCTTCAGCCGGCTCATGAACCACCTGTTCAAACCCTAACAAGTGTAAAGCGTCGTCTAGACTAAATATGCACGAAGGTTCAGACACAGAACATCGTATGTCTGTTGGCATATTTATCTGTTGGCGTGTAGGGAGTGTCTGCGCTTTTTTCACGCAGAAGATCTATTAACTCTTCGAGGTTATGCTGACATCTGTTTTAAGAGGGGCCAAGTGCAGACGAATTTTTTAGTTTTCATTATTTGTGTTTAATCTGATACGAAGTTTTCTCGTTCTCTTAGTGATAGCAAGAGACAGTAAAATGTAGGAAACTGTTCAGTGACGCTTTTAGGCCTGCGTGGAGTCATTTCGGCTTGCTACGAAGTGACGAAATATAAATGAAAGAAAGTTATCGGTTTCCTTATAATTATCCTCTTCTCCAATAAAAGCTGATCAATGTTTGTAAAATCAGCTATCTAAAAGTGCTCCTTATGAAATAGGCAGCATACTTTGTAGTACCTCTTGACTGAATAAAATTCCCTTGCAAAGGTAAGCCTTAATCAAACTTAAAATGGCTCAAGTCATAGCCTTAAAAGCATGTTTACACTCTGACAACTCGTGACAGCAGCAGTGAAACACAAGAAGTGTCGATGGACTAAAACGGCAGTGCTTACTGAGAGCCCGTTAAATTTGTGATATTACAGAGGCCTAGCGCAGTGATTGCTACATCGCCTGTTCAATCAGCGTAAATCACTTACGGTCTATAATGACTGGTTCAGTTTTTTACATTGTGAAAGGCAGACTTTTGGTTTTTTCGTTGCATACGTTTAATCATCAGGATGTTTACAAAGCATCGGGGTACACTGTTGGAAAAAAATTAGTACACCCTTTGTGGTTTCCAGTTCACTCAAGGTTTATTGTTGCAATAGTGCGTATGGATTAAATGAAATGATTACATTACAGATCAGCAGCACACAAAGTTGCGGAGTACTAGGTTAGGACCAATGCTGAAACATGTCCCGGCGGAGGTTCGAGTCCTCCCTCGGGCATGGGTGTGTCTGTTTGTCCTTAGAAACTTAGGATAATTTAGGGACTGATGACCTTAGCAGTTAAGTCCCATAAGATTTCACACCCATTTCAACATTTTTCTTTAAAACATCTTAGTACGTGGTGTAGCCTTAACAAGCGGCAGTGCATGCGCTGACTCTGACATCTAGTTGATCGTACAGATGCAAACAGTGTATTCAGATACGTTATGCCATGCCTGCTCGACATGTTCACGTATCTCTGTAAGAGTTGTTGGTTGATGAGTCGCATGTGTCACTTCTCGTCCCATCATAACCCACACGTGCTCGATTAAAGACACATCCTGAGATCATGGTGGCAAGGGAAGTTGCTGCATGTCTGGCAGAGCACATTAAATTTCAAGGGCAGTGTATGGAAGAGCATTATCCTGTTGGAACAACACACAACGCACTCCGTTGGCGGACGATATCGAATCCATTATCAGTAAATATGCTATACCCAAGGTGGCATATGCCATAATTGGAACACAATGGATGTTGCCTTTCATGCGGTTCCATTATTTTTTTTTTTTTTTTTTTTTTTGGCCGTGTATGTTAAATGGAATTGTTGGAAATCGTAAAGCAATGGTCTGTTTGATACTTTCTGCATGTTTGGATGGTGCTGATTCCGCAACTGTCGTTCAATAGATGAAACCCCACGCCAATTGCTTACGCTGTACCTGCCTGCCTCGTTCATTGCAACTGTTTCACACATTTATTTATTCTAAGTATTACCTGATCATTTTATTTGAAAAACGTAGCATTGTGCTTCTGAAGTAAGTCAGAATAAGTCGTTAAGCTAAAGCATGCTAAGTGTAAATTTCTTGGAATCTACAGTTTTTTAATTATGTTATGAACATTTTTCTTTGACGTATTTGGGTGCGAAAGTGTTCAAATCGAGTTTAATTTAATGTTTATATGACGTTGCTTTTATACTGCAAAAAAGTAAGCTGTTGATTCCATCTGTACTTGCACTGTACGTTGTCTCGTCTCCTGTTATAAAAAATAGGAAAATATTTTTATATCTATCATATTATATATTAACATTCGGCAGTTTCATATTAATGCCCAGTTATAAAGGCCGAAACCGGTGGTGTGTGGACTTAATAAAGCAGTAATTAAGCAATTTGAGCGGATTTTCATTAATTAATGATGTGTGAGTCTTTGGTGCGTATCCATTCACGATGATTCGTATTCAGTTTCAGTGTTGAACTGGATTCTATGTCGAATTATTATAATATCTGTTTCCACATTTTCTGAAGGAACCTCTCCATAATGCACAACGCTTAACTTGTACCGTCTGCCACTGGAAGTTGACTATCGCTGTAACACTGTTGCGCTGACTGAAAGAACCCGTGACGAAACTGGCCGCTCTCCGTTGTATCTTCTCTATTTCCTCTACCGGCTCTTCTTGGTAAGGATCCCAGATAGATGAAAAATACTCAAAAGTCGGTCGAAAAACGGCCTTATATGCATTACCTTCGTGGATGCGTTACATTTCCTTGAGGTTCGTCCTATGAATGCGTTTGGCATCTGCTTTACCTACAATGTGCTTTATAGTCATTCCACTTGTGGTCGCTCAGGATAATTACTCCTAGATATTATACGGTAGATACTGTTTCCAGCAGTTTGTCATCAATAGTAAAATTGTGCAGTAGTGGATTACTTTTTCTATATGTGCGCAGTGTCTTACATATATTTATGTTCAGAGACAACTGCCGGAGCCTGCACCATTCATCCGTCCTCTCCAGGTCATTCCGCAAATCGATGCTGTCTTCTCGCATTGCTACTTTCTTCAAGACAACTGCGTCATCTGCCACCAGTCTTAAAGTCTGCGACGCTTTCAACTACATCATTTGTAGATATTATAAATAATAATGGACCGATGATGCAAAGAAGTCTTGAATCCAGTGGCAGATCTAGTCAGATACTCGGTAAGCTCTTACTTGTTTCACATGAGGGCAGTGCGGGATGGTGTTATATTCCTTCATGGAGCCAAGGAACACGGCATCAACCTGACCGCCATTGTCTACAGTGCTATGGATCTCGTGGAGGAATAGAGCCAACAGTTTGGTGAATCCATGTTGATTTTTATAGAGGATATTTTCGTTCTCCAGAAACATTATAATTCTTGAGCCTGAGACATGATCCAAAAGTCAACAGATTCACATCAACGATATCGGTTTACAATTATTCGTTTTACATGTTTTCCTGAAAAAAGTGGAATACTGGAACACAGATCAGTGTAACTGTACGCAGTACTCTTGAGCTGTCCTGCTGTAGTAGTCATGAGCTGTCCTGTCCAAGCTTTTACTCTAAAAAGTTTCAACGTTAAGTCAACTGAAGTTCGCTATTGCTGTGTCTGATGTGAGGCCTGGGCACGTTTCACATAAATGAGTCCGTACCTCTTTACGGTTGCCTGAATGAAATGTGAACTTTGGAGAGGAGGTTATGCTATTGTAAAGTTCCCTGAGACTTCTGAATTATGAAGTGTAAGTTGGATCAACACTGTTCGTCTGGATCAGGCGTGGCCAAGATTTGCGATCCCAGAGCGCGCTCAAGTCGGGTCAGCGCTCCGGTTTCCCCCTCCACTGCACTATTCCGAGTAAGTGTGTAAGAGGGCTACATGCTGAAAGCTGCACACGCGGGAAACTTAGAAAGACGTGTTCGCAGTAGAGTTAAACTACAGCTAAGAGGCGAAAATTGCAGCACACAAGCAGGATTTTATCACGTTTACTTTCAAATATTTATTTTACTGCCAAAGCAATAACTTTTATTACTTGATTAAAGAAGTGCAGATGGTAGTGCTATTACAGTGAGCAGAGCTACGAAAGCTCTACAAATAGATATTTTACAATAAGTTGTAATGTTTATAAATTTATACACATTTTAATGTTATGATACGTGATATGTCTACAACTAAGATTCGTGATAAAGTCAAACACATGGGGCTTCTGCAGAGATTAAAATCTCTTAAGCCTGAATGTTGGTGGGACATTATTGATTTTGTAACAGAAAAAAAAATAGATAGCACAGATGTGTTTAACAAAACACTGAAATAACTTTAGTGGAATGTCTGGCAGTTGAGGTTATTGCTTTTGGTGAAACATTTTGTAAAAGTCTTGTAAGTACCTGGATCAGCTCAAATTGGAAGTAATGAGGTCACTAGCAGTCAAAAGTAAGACCGATATAACAAATAAATAGAAATACATCTCGAACCGTGCTGTTTCTTGGAGTGTCTTTCGGAAATTATAATGAGATGTTTATTACCAAAACGTTGTAGGCTATGTCTGGTCCACAAACGATTCCCTTGAGATGTGGGAATTGTTCCATGTGATGCACCTGAAACTCATGTTTCAGAAGTAGTACTTTTTGATGGCATCAGTCTTGTCCACCATATGTTACCAAATCATTGTCTCGTTGCATTAAGACGCTGAATTCAAATAACACACAACGTTGGCCACAAAAGATTTTGTCGCCACTGTACTTAACGTTAACTGTTTTTTTCGTAATGGCTGCCTTCGGTTCATCTAACTTTCGCTGTCGTTCGTCAGATGACAAGTGCGTCATGTCGTCTACCTGGCTGTGTTGTAATCACGAAACAGTAAGTGTTTTCATCGTCATAGCCAGGTGATGGCATATTAAGCACTTCGCACGGACCTCAAACGGTACGGAAAGTATTCCATTCGGCTATGAAGTGATCCTTCTCCACTTTTTATTTTTTAACTCCAATAGTAATTACAGTGTAGAACGTGAATCTAATGTAACGCGAGCAGTGTTGTCGGCAAACTGCTTGGCATCTGACAAGGCGAATGTTTGGCGTCCGGCTGCAGCCTCCGCTTCCCTGTTCCTCCTCACACCTCAGCCCCACTCGTGGCAGCGCTCAGAGCTCTAGGCAGGAGCGCAGCCGAAGCGCTCGCGTTAGCAGAACGCCGTTTGGCCGGGCTTGGTCTAGATATGTTTCAAGCTACTCCGTAAGGTGCGGGCGAATAACTCAGGTTGAAGCCTCGTTCAGGATACAAACATGTTATCTGCCAGAGAGTTCAGTTGTGGTTATTCTTGTGATACTCCCTGCAGTAAATTCTCTCACAGAAATCCTAAAAGCCGGGAGGAAACGCAGATTGTATTTCCGCAAAGCAGCTTACCTTCTCCAGAAAACATATTTTCATTACCACAAGGCTGCACATACCTTTGCTGCGAAATATTAGAAAGCCCTACCGCAAATATGTTGTTGTTGTGGTCTTCAGTCCTGAGACTGGTTTGATGCAGCTCTCCATGCTACTCTATCCGGTGCAAGCTTCATCTCCCAGTACCTACTGCAACCTACATCCTTCTGAATCTGCTTGGTGTATTCATCTCTCGGTCTCCCTATACGATTTTTACTCTCCACGCTGCCCTCCAATACTGAATTGGTGATCCCTTGATGCCTCAGAACATGTCCTACCAACCGATCCCTTCTTCTACTCAAGTTGTGCCACCAACTTCTCTTCTCCCCAATCCTCTGCAACACCACCTCATTAGTTATGTGATCTACCAATCTAATTTTCAGCGTTCTTCTGTAGCACCACATTTCGAAAGCTTCTATTCTCTTCTTGCCTAAACTATTTATCGTCCATGTTTCACTTCCATACATGGCTACACTCCATACAAATACTTTCAGAAACAACTTCCTGACACTTAAATCTATACTCGATGTGAACAAATTTCTCTTCTTCAGAAACGCTTTCCTTCCCATTGCCAGTCTACATTTTATATCCTCTCTACTTCGACCATCTTCAGTTATTTTGCTCCCCAAATAGCAAAACTCCTTTACTACTTTAAGTGTCTCATTTCCTAATCTAATACCCTCAGCATCACCCGACTTAATTCGACTACATTCCATTATCCACGTTTTGCTTTTGTTGATGTTCATTTTATATCCTCCTTTCAAGACACTATCCATTCCATTCAACTGCTCTTCCAAGTACTCTGCTGTCTCTGACAGAATTACAATGTCACTGGCGAACCGCAAAGTTTTTATTTCTTCTCCATGGATTTTAATACCTACTCCGAATTTCTCTTTTGTTTCCTTCACTGCTTGCTCAATATACAGATTGAATAACATCGGGGAGAGGCTACAAACCTGTCTCACTCCCTTCCCAACCACTGCTTCCCTTTCATGCCCCTCAACTCTTATAACTGCCATTTGGTTTCTATACAAATTGTAAATAGCCTTTCGCTCCCTATATTTTACCCCTGACACCTTCAGAATTTGAAAGAGAGTATTCCAGTCAACATTGTCAAAAGCTTTCTCTAAGTCTACAAATGCTAGAAACGTAGGTTTGCCTTTCCTTAATCTAGCTTCTAAGATAAGTCGTAGGGTCAGTATTGCCTCACGTGTTCCAATATTTCTACGGAATCCAAACTGATCTTCCCCTAGGTCGGCTTCTACTAGTTTTTCCATTCGTCTGTAAAGAATTCGCGTTAGTATTTTGCAGCCGTGACTTATTGAACTGATAGTTCGGTAATTTTCACATCTGTCAACACCTGCATTCTTCGGGATTGGAATTATGTTCTTCTTGAAGTCTGAGAGTATCTCGCCTGTCTCATACATCTTGCTCACCAGATGGTAGAGTTTTGTCAGGAGTGGCTCTCCCAAGGCCGTCAGTAGTTATAATGGATTGTTGTCTACTCCTGGGGCCTTGTTTCGACTCAGGTCTTTCAGTGCTCTGTCAAACTCTTCACGCAGTATCGTATCTCCCATTTCATCTTCATCTACATCCTCTTCCATTTCCGTAATATTCTCCTCAAGTACATCGCCCTTGTATAGACCCTCTATATACTCCTTCCACCTTTCTTCTTTCCCTTCTTTGCTTAGAACTGGATTTCCATTTGACCTCTTAATATTCATACAAGTGGTCCTCTTTTCTCCAAAGGTTTTTTTAATTTTC
Organism: Schistocerca americana; assembly: GCF_021461395.2. Classification (NCBI taxonomy): domain Eukaryota; kingdom Metazoa; phylum Arthropoda; class Insecta; order Orthoptera; family Acrididae; genus Schistocerca; species Schistocerca americana. Next base: position 154,214,128 of record NC_060119.1, on the reverse strand, counting down.
CTGTAGGCAGTATCTATCTTACCCCTAGTGAGATAAGCCACCACATCCTTACATTTATCCTCTAGCTCTCTGCTTAGCCATTTTCACTGCCTGTCGATCTCATTTTTGAGACGTTTGTATTCCTCTTTTCCTGCTTCATTTACTGCATTTTTATATTTTCTCCTTTCACCAATTAAACTGTATATTTCTTCTGTTACCCAAGGATTTCTACTAGCCCTCGTGTTTTTACCTACTTGATTCTCTGCTGCCTAAACTACTTCATCCCTCAAAGCTACCCATTCTTCTTCTACTGTATTTATTTTCCCTATCCCTGTCAATTGTTCCCTTACGCTCTCCCTGAAACTCTGTACAACCTCTGGTTCTTTCAGTTTATCCAAGTCCCATCTCCTTAAATTCCCACCTTTTTGCGGTTTCTTCAGTTTCAATCTACAGTTCATAACCAATAGATTGTGGTCAGAGTCCACATCTGCCCCTGGAAATGTCTTACAATTTAAAACCTGATTCCTAAATCTCTGTCTTACCATTATCTAATCTATCTGATAAAGTGTACAAAAGCTTACCTTTAAAAGTGGTACCGCAGCAGAGTACTTACCCCAGTGAAACACTTTTCCTGCCGTGCGATACGCTATAACCGAGGTGCAATTCTTTTTACATACTCCAGTAACGACATTTCACAACGTTGGTATTTGTTTGACAGTTAAGTAGCAACATGACGATTTTCCCAGAAATGTCTATTTCTCTTTTCTAGTGCACTGTAGTAAGGCACAGATAACACTTTGCAGTTGCTACAAAACTTCCGTAAACTCGTGGATAGAAGGATGGAGTTTGTTGAATTGTTGTCATCTGTTGATATTCTGCTAAGTGTATCATCTTCACTTCCATAGTTTCAAGTACGTAGTGTATAAAAAAGTTAACTGATTAAGACTGCGAGTAATATTATGCAACTCTACAAATGCACCCCAGAGTGTGCTTTGGAGATAAGAATCTTAAAACAAACAAATGTTTCAGAAAGTCTCGTGATTCTGACAGAGGATTGGAATACTCAGAACGAAGCCCATGTTCCACTGTACCTGACATAATCAGTCTTCAGTATTAACGCCTGGAAACTTTCTGTGCCGCCACATGAACTGCAACTTCAAAATCTACAATTAGTGTTTTAGGGTTAAAATTTTTAGTCCAGACTGAGTACCGTTCCACATACAGTTGTTGATAACATTAAGTAAAACGCAACGAACACATACTCAAAGGTAGTGCATAAATGCAACGTACGAAGCTGATGAAGTCTTTTGGTCATACGTAAAATCTCCATCCGCCAATACAGTATGCAACTTACAATTCATAAATTGCAGATTTTGTTCACCCATGAAAATACATTTTTTCCGGCTTTACAAAGCAGAATCTTTCGTATCGGTTTGATAAAGTACGCGATTTAAGTGCCATAAGGCCTGGAGTACCAGGATGAGTGGGCATATGTTTCCTTCGCGCTCTGTAGAATGATAAATGCAAACCGCCTCTTCTGTATTTCATAGCTAGCTGACACAGATAATCTGCTGGTATTATTTTACTACCTTGTGAAATTAGTCCTTCGCACGCTCTGCTTTTGTAATTATTCCGCGATTAAATAACCCTACCGATTTTGTCTTCATGATCATGGGTGTCCCTTAAATACACTATTTCACACATTTCCGAACTAGTCCGTAAATTTGAGATATAATTCTCCTCCGTGCCACCTACACGCGTCATTTTACGCGGCTTTGTTTTTAAAATTGTCCTTAATAATAAAATCCACTCCACGATTCGTTTATGAAGTACATCCTTAAACGCTTAAAGTGACAAGAGAAAGATAAATATTCATAGATACGAGCGTCGAGACAATCATCCCGCTAGCTAAGTAAAGCAATAACTTCCGACTAAGTATATGGACGTACCCAGCACACCACCGAACACAACACAACACAACACAACACAACACGTAACTTCAACCTTGCTTAGCCCCGTGTACAGTAACTTTCGCCTGTGTCCTTAGCCAACAATCAATCTTCCATCTTGCCGCTGAGTCTACTGTCGTACGGAGTGGGGTAGAATAAACGCGGAGTTGCATGGCTTATGTGGTAGGTAATTAGGAATTTCATTTAGCGATATTGAAAATTCATCTTGTGCGATAATGAAGTTTTTTTGTGAACATGAAAATTAATTTTACCGGGATTTAAGTTTTTGCGCATTTGTAACCAAACTAGAGGAAAAACAGGATGCTTATAGTCAAACTTTTGCAATTTGAGAAGTACTCCCCCACCCCACAATCAGAAGAGTTATCGTAGTGCAATGAAAGTTTGTAAAAACGTGTGTAAGCACACGCGGAAAAGAATAATGAACCATTGAAAGAAACACATTTTAATTTCCACGTGAGTGGGTAACATTTTTTAATTGCATACCATGTTTACGTTTAAGACAACTAACGTTGCTCACCGTGACAACTATCTGCATTCACTGCAGCCTCTAACCGTGCTAGAGGTAACGTTTCAAGGAATTTCGCCGTACCTTTCGAACGGTGGCCTACGGAACATTCAGCTATCGTGAGCTGACTTATAAGTTCATGGCGCCCTCCATCGGTAATGCTGGAATTCAATATGGTGTTGGCCCACCCTTATTCTTGATGACAGCTTCCACTCTCGCAGGCATACGTTCAATTAGGTGCTGAAAGGTTTCTTGGGGCATGGCAGCCAATTCTTCACGGAGTGCTGCACTGAGGAGAGATATCGATGTTGTTCGGTGAGGCCTGGTACGAAGTCGGCTTCCCAAAACACCCCAGAGGTGTTCTATAGGATTCAAGTCATGACTCTGTGCAGGCCAGTCCATTACAGAGATGTTATTGTCGTGTAGCCACTCCGCCGCAGGCTGAGCGTTAAGAACAGGTGATTGGTCCTGTTGAAAGATGCAATCACCATCCCCGAATAGCTCTTCGACAGTGGGAAGCAATAATTTGCTTAAAATATCAATGCAGACCTGTGTTGTGATAGTGCCACGCTAAACAACAAGGGGTGCAAGCCCCCTCATGAAAAACACGACCCCACCGTAAGACCACCGACTTCGAATTCTACTGTTGGCACTACACACACTTGCAGATGACGTTCAGCTGGCATTCGCCATACCGACTCCCCGCCATCGGATCGCCACGTTGTGTACCGTGATTCGTCACTCCACACAACGTTTCTCCACTGTTCAATCGTCCAATGTTCACGCTCCGTACACCAAGCGAGGCGTCGTCTGCCATTTACCAGAATGTGTGGCTTATGAGCAGCTGCTCGACCATGAGATCCAAGTTTACTCACCTCCCGCCTAACTGTCATAGTACTTGCAATGGATCCTAATGCAGTTTGGAATTCCTTTGTGATAGTCTGGATAGATGTCAGCCTATTACAAATTACGACCCTCTTCAATTGTCGGCAGTCTCTATCATTCAGCAGACGAGGTGGGCTTGTATGCTTTTGTGCTGTACGTATGTTTTCACGTTTTGACTTCACTATCACTTCGGAAACAGTGGGCCTAGGGATGTTCGGGAGTGTGGAAATCTCCCGTACGGATGTATGACACAAGTGACACCCTATCACCTGACCACGTTCGATGTATGTGAGTTCCGCGGAGCGCCCCATTCTGCTCTCACAATGTCTAATGGATACTGAGGTCGCTGATATGGAGTAACTGGCAGTAGGTGGCAGCATAGTGGACCTAATTGGAAAAAGTATGTATTTGGGCGTGTCCGGACACATAGTGTAGCATGCCAAGGAAACGAAACTGCATGTAAGTGAAGACATGATTAAGAGGGAGAGAGGCATACTTCCATTTATCCAGTGTGCCATCCAGAATGAGAGTACCATCCAGAAAATGACACGAAAACATTCGCCAAACCATAACCCTCCGTCGTCCAGTCTGGACTGTTCAGACCATCCTTGCAGGGCGTTTGCTTCAGTCTGATGGGGCGCAAAACGTAATTAATCTGAAAAGTTCACCTGTCGCCACTTTACGGACTTTCACTTGCGCTATTGGCGTGCAAATTGCAGCCTTCGTCTCCCCTGAACGGTAGTCAGCTTGGTTACATGGGCCAGGCACCTGATGCTCTGGCCCATACGCAGCAACGTTCACTAAACGGTCGGGTAGTCAGTTGCTCACCTGTTACACGTTTATTGCCCCGGACACAATTCTGCAGCCGTCGTTAATCCCTGTCATATATGGTGCAACGCAGTAGCATTGGCGCCACTTTTGGATAGTGCCGTTTTGTCATTCATGGTGCCGCCCGCTGTGGCCGAGCGGTTCTAGGCGCATTGATGTGTGTGATGTCCTTAGGTTAGTTAGATTTAAGTAGTTCTAAGTTCTAGTGGACTGATGACCTCAGGTGTTAAGTCCCATAGTGCTCAGAGCCATTTTTTGTCATGCATGGTACACTCTGAATACAGCGGCCCACAAATAGTTGACGAACATAGCTGTCCTGAAATCCTTCCTCAATTGCCCTGAAAGCTAATTATAATGCGAGTTTGATATTCAGATAAATTGCTCTCTTTCCACATTACGACAAAGTCTGCAATGTCTTGTGTGTCCCCTGACAATCTGTGATAGTGGTACCCTGTGCAACCTGTGAATGGACGTTGCACACTGCACATTGATATCAACATAGACTGTGATCACGTTAATTTGAGTGGACTGTGTGGTAACTTCCGACCTTATGTCGTGTCCTGACATAAATGGGAGCGGGAGAAAAGGGGTTGTCAGTCTGCGCTCCCGAGCGGTACAGAGCAGAAGGCAAGAGGACAATTCACAGTGAAGGCATTTGATTGTTTTCTTCTATCTGAGCCAATACTGGTGCAGGCATTTACTGGAAATGTAGTTTGTTAGACATGATAGGGAACTCGTTGTGGAAACTCTTGGACAAAGGGTTTTGAAACAGTTGTTTATTCCAGACAGGACTAACACACTGGAGGCTAGTTCTAGGGTTAGAAAAAGCATGAATAACAATTTACAACAGAAGCCAGTGCACAAGTCCTAGAATAGATGCTAACCACAGTAGCAAACTCAAGCAGCATCTCAAGGCAACAACTTAGCGGCAAAACAAAGCATACTGAATGTGACACTGTTCACTGAGGCACTCCAAGTGAGAGAGCAGACTTACCCGGAGCAAGACGGAACGCGTGGGGGCACTGTTTTTCGCACTTAGAGCCAACCAGCTAATCCCACAAGTCTCTTGCAAGTGTCTTCCAATCACGGTTTAGTTAGGTCCTCCCTACTGCTCCTAAGGCGGGGATGTTAATGCAGTTGCACTACCTAAGTCCGTATTTGGTATCAAAATTGTTCAGCTGAAAGGTAAACGTAATTGCTTTGCAAAATGAGGCTTGCAACATTGTTGTTATACGTCATTTAGCCCCGCCCCTCGGTTTCCCCGGAGCAGGGACTGTTAGGCCAACAGTTTTTTGGCGTTTTCGCTGTCTTTCTAACCCTTGTGAGCCTTTTGACGCTGCTGTTCTCAGGGTTGGTATCAAGCTCTCTTTACCGCTAGTAAGTGCTACGGTGGCAACCTACCACAGCATGTAGACGACATATGAAGTTACATGTTAATTCCTTGAAGAGTAACTAGCGCCCTGGGACTGCTTCTGGGAGCGTCTGCATTTTCGCAAAGCACTTCCCTTACGGTCTACTTCATGTAATAATATCTTTCCTAGTTTCTCTGCCCTCAGCATCGTCTCTGCTTTCGCGCCTTGGAGTGCCTGTCCTCTATTCTCACAGCTTCAAGATAACACCTCAGTAGCTAGGAATAATCAATATATTACACTTATCGGTATTGTGCCAGTACACCATTTTGGAAGATTCAGTGTTCGATAGAGACTGAAATGTAGATAGAAACTAAAGAAATGGGATACATTTTGGGCAAAAGAAGTGTTCAAACTGTTAAGGAAATATTGGTACTGGTTACCTAAGAACTGCAGTTATTCACTTATGGCGTCTGTCTGATACAGCAAGAATATCAGGGTGTCGTAATTTACATGTAAAGTAGAAATATTACGAACTGTTGCTTCACACAGGTGTCTCTGTGCGTCATATAATTACTGAGAGCGCTGTGTGAGATCAAAGGGGTGATCAGTAACGCTGTGTTCCAGAATCACCCGCAATGGAATCCGTTACCAAGGTTGAGGAAACTGCAGCTGTCGACCTAGACCCCTTACTGGACGCTGGGGAGGGCCCCATGGTGACTCTCGTGGCAGGAGAGACGCTGCTGATGGCGCGCAGGGCCGTCCTGGCAGCGAGGAGCCCCGTCTTCAGCGCAATGTTCAGCCACGACACGCTGGAGTCCAGCAGCAATGAGGTCACCATAACAGACGTGGAGGGTCCGGTGCTAAGAGAGCTACTGGCCTACTGCCACACACTGAGGACTCCACATCCGTCCAGCATGACTCCCCAAGTTCTGGCAGCAGCAGACAAATACGATTTGTCGGGATTGAAGACAGAGTGTGAGCAGCAGCTGGCTTCTCTGCTGACTGTAGAGTCAGCGGCTGCCACAGCAGTGCTCGCTGTCAGGCACACATGCCCCAGCCTCACGAAAGCCGCCGTCGCCTTCATAAAGGCCAACTTCCAGGTGCTGGCCACTCAGGGTTGGGCCGATGCTGTGCACAACCAGCCCAAGGATGTGGTCGAAGTGTGTTGGCTACTCGGGCAGCCACCGACAAAAATCAGGTAAGCACAAGCATAAGAGCAAGATGCTAATCTGTGTTTTCCAGCGCTAGGTGTGTTGTGTGCGTGTTGTGTGCGTGTTGTGTGTGTGTGTGTGTGTGTGTTTTGTGTGTGTGTGTGTTTTGTGTGTGTGTGTGTTTTGTGTGTGTGTGTGTTTTGTGTGTGTGTGTGTGTTTTGTGTGTGTGTGTGTGTGTGTGTGTGTGTTTTGTGTGTGTGTGTTTTGTGTGTGTGTGTGTGTTTTGTGTGGTTTTGTGTGTGTGTGTGTGTGTTTTGTGTGTGTGTGTTTTGTGTGTGTGTGTTTTGTGTGTGTGTGTTTTGTGTGTGTTTTTGTAATCCTACAATGTTTACCATTGAATTAAGTAGATGTGTTTGCGCTGGGAAATATACCTTCAGTGAAGACTACAAAATTTATCTGGTGATAGCTCACAAACCTTTTGTTGTCTTTTCGTGACTGGTACAACAGATCTACAAACTGAAATGTTTGTTACGAGATAAATAAGCTAACAAAATCTTTGGAAGAGCCAAATATTTTATAACTTCAAGAACTGCTTTGATCTCTAAGCAATTCATCAATACTTGCAGTCGCTAGTTCATTTAAACGATATGTGTATGTGGGTTTTGGCATTATGCCTGTTCTGAGAAAAAAAGTTATGTTTACTGTGTTCTGAGCAGGAGACGTTCTTGTTGTGAGTACACAGGTGTGCTACCCAGCAGGGAAACGCACAGTAACCTCTGGAGACTGTACACGAGCAGGCGAGTGTTTGGGATTTTTTGTGCCTGATGTATAGCTCATCACAACCCTCTCGCCGAAAATTGCATCTAGTAGTTTGGCGTCACAGTTGCTACTGATGAGATACTTCTGACTGGTGTTAAGCTGGATAACGAGAAGTCGAAAATGAAGAGTATGTCGCTCCTCACTAGCACCAGGAACATAACAGTATGCCGCAGTATGAGACAATGAGAGCAGCAATGTATCTACAGCTTGTCATGCCCTGATGTAAATGGTGACATGTCGCAAATTCAGACTTCTTCCCTTCACTCAGTTCCACGTCTCACAGTACACATTCAACAGCCAGGTGGACACCTTTGAGCAGGCAGGTGAAACTCTGCATCTGTGAGCAGCGTTGCTTCTGCCAGCCCCAGCATCAACAAACATCTCATGGGAAGCCAACAAATGTGGGAAGCCATGAGTTGGTGATAGCACTTTCTACTTACGATCACGATGCACTTTTCAATGTATTCAAAATATCATACATCCTGCCTCAGTGCGCCTACCACTGTGCAGGATAGTCTTACAACTTTGCCTGTTGCATTATTTGTTTCTATTTTCTTACTGTATCCCATCAGTTTTCGTAGTTAAATTATTTTGTTAACCCTGATCGGTACAGGGGGAATTTTACATCAAGCTCCAAAGAGTCATGTTACATACAGCAGATATCTAGTAGGCAAGGTACTGTAAGCACATACGCTCATATGCTCTGTGTTCACCCACAACACCCTCATGACATCACAGCAACACCGAAGCTTTGAGCAGCGTCCACACAATACTGGGTCTTCTTACCACATTTCTCTGTTAGGGAGTGACCTAGTAATGGTGCTGTAGTAGATACTCATTTCTGTAACAGTGATGCTGTGTACAGAAGCAGATGACAAACCTCGGCACCCCTGTCTTGCATGAAGTTTTCTATGGTGCTAGTAATAACCTTCCAGTGAATGCCACTAACTTAGCCCAGACAGGTTGCTCATGTTATATTGTAGGAATGTGACTCCGCCTGGGTCTCGACTTTTTCACCGTTTCAAAGGGTAATGGACAAGAGATAGGGTTCAATGTCCGTTCCACTTCCTCCCTTACATCTTGAAGAGTTTGGGTTCTTTGCTCTCCATGCAATCAAAGTGCCTCCTGAACTTCCTCTCTCACTATCTGACGAAGAACACTTGTGAATCACAGACATCGATTCGACGTTTGGAAGCCGTTCAAACTTCTTGCGTGTAATTCTTTTTGATGCATTGTCTCGATATACTGTCACCATTTTATGAAGTCGTCAGCTGTCGGAACCTCCTTCAGGAGTAGGGCTTGATACATGTCCTCAGCAATACCCTTCATGAGATGTGCAACCTTATATTCCTCCTTCAGTCTAACATCCGCTATTTTACACTGCTCCAAGACGTCTTGAAGGTAAGATGCTGTAGTTTCTCTTGGATGCTGTGCCCTGAACTTAAGCTTATCTTCAGCCTTGCACGTCTGTCGTTGTTTTGCCGAAATACTTGCGCAGTTCCGTCCGCAATACTTCCCAGCTTGTGAACTTCTCCACGTTGTTCTCATACCATTGCTTGGCAGTGCCCTCCAAGTAGAAAAATACGTTAGCCAAACACACGGTGCCATCCCATTTGTTAAAATAGGCTATACGCTCATATACCCTCTGCCACTTGTTTGGATCTTGGCCATCGTCACCAGAGAACCCGGAAGGATGTCTCATGGGGTGGCACACAGTTGCTGTCATCCTAACGTCCTCGTCTTCTTCTGTCTCCGATAGACTGCGATGTGTTGAATATGGCTCGAACTGAGGTTTCTCACCACGTAAACGGCGGCTCTGTCGTGGCCTGATTGGAGCCTCTGTCGTCGATAACGTGCGCTATCGTAAGTTCCAATACCCAACGTCTCCACCAGAATGTCACTTAGACGAAGGTGTTATTAAATTAATGACGAACACTAACTTCACTTAACGAATGTTTATTCAGCACTTGCACATAAAAGGGCGTGCAGCGAACTGCCTCCAGCCAGAACACAAACAGTAATACACAGCTACAGAACATTCCAGTACAATGATTCATGACATTTGTGGATACTTGTAGAATGTACTCGCACCGAATATAGAAATTAAAATTCTACAGTCCAGGTGAGTTTTGAACATACGACCCTTCATGCAACAGTTTAGTGTCATATCCACTACATCACGGTGCTAGTTTGAATGGAATCCTCAGTGTAAGAGTCCTTATCGCATCCCAGACCGAGTCTAATTCGAAGGCATTTTCGCCAACATGGTCTCTGGGGTCTCTTAAGGGTGGGGAACCGACCCAGTCCACAGAAGGTCCCAGTTTTCTTTGTGAAGTTTGTTTTTTTACCGTCTTGAATTGTAAATCACTCTGAAGGCCTTAGTAGTAAATCAGTAATTAATCAGATTATAATCGCTAGTTCTCTGTCGTGAGGTGACTTCCCAATGAACATACCTAAAAGCTGAGACACTCGTAAGTGTAACGTCTACATTGGAGATTTCTCACGCCCTGTTCTGGTAAGTAGGTGTATTTCCTGGATGATTGTGCACATACACTGATGACTCAAAACATTATGTCCGCAGCCCACTATTAGGTTGAATGCCTCCTGATGCTGTAGCGGGCATGTGGCGAAGTAAGAGAAGAATTTCAGCGGAACAGAGATGATAGGGAAGCCATTATAGCGAAGATTCGGGCCCCAAATGCGCAAATCCACTGATACAAGCCTTTTTGACAAAGGGCCCATTGTTGTGGCACTGCGGCTGCAAACGGGAATCTCTGAGAAGGCGAAGGTGGTCGCCTGTTCGCCTACTTCTGTCGTGAGCACCTATGGAAAGTGGTCGAAGGATGGTGAAACGAGGAGTAGGCTGTATGGTTTTGGACGACTTGGTATCTTCAAGAAACGTAGAGGTTGGAGGATCCCTCCTGTGTAACTCTAGACAGGTAGCGATCTGTGGTAGGTCTGACGACACAGTGCTGGTGCAGGCACAAGTGTTTCGGAGCACATCGTTCAAAGGCCATCGTCGAACATGGATCTCCACGTCACATGACCCCTACATATTCCTGTGTTCACCAAACGACATAGTCAGTTAAGATTGCAGATGGCACAGCATCACAGAGTATTCACCGCGGACCAATAGAAACATATGGCCTGTCGAATAAATCGCATTTCTTGTTACAACAGGTCGATGGTTGGGTCCTTACTCTGACATCCAGACACGAAACGTGCACTGAACCACAGATGCCTTGTGTTAAGAAGTAGATTGAGTTGGGCTTCCACTAGATTTGTGATGGTAATAAAATGCATCATGATGGCTGTGAAATACTTGAACATTACGGACCACCTGCATCGCTTCATGCTTGAAGTCTCACCCTCAGGTAATGACATCTTCCAGCAGGATAACCGTCTGTGTTGCAAAGTCAGAATCGTGCTACAGTGAAATAACACTGTCTTGTCCAGATAATGTGCCTGTCATGTATCCATTGGAACACACATCGGGAGCCAGCTGTGTGCCAGTAGACAGCTGTCTCTTGCTTTGCAGGAATTGCTTCACCTGGGCGTAGACATCTGGTGCCACATACGAGGGTAATCCCAAAAGTAAGGTCTCCTAATTTTTATATGTACATAGACCTGTTTATATGTACAGTGGTTTATATCAGTCTACAGCTCAAACATTGAGCTATTTTTCGATATAATCACCATTTCTACCGATGCATTTTTGTAGACGCTGTGGCAGTTTTTGTATGCCCCGCCACCGTGCTGTTCAGAAAGTTATGAATCTCTTCTCTCACCTCGTCATCGGAGCTGAATCGCTTTCCGGCCAAATGTTCTTTTAACCTAGGGAACAGATGATAGTCACTGGGCGCCAAGTGAGGACTATAGGGTGGGTGGGTGATTGTTCCACTGAAACTGTTGCAAGAGGGCAACGATTTGTCGAGCGATGTGTGGGCGAGCGTTGTCATGGAGAATGAGTTCGCCGGTTCTCAATTGCCCGTATGAGTTTCTTAAAAGTCTCACAGTGCCTGTCAGCGTTAATTGTAGTCCGAGTGACCATAAAGTCGACCAACAATACCCCTTTCCGATCCCAAAAAACGGTTGTCATGACTTTACCGGCAGACAGCGTTTGCTTGAACTTCCGCGGCTTTGGCGAAGAAGAATGCCGCCACTGGCGTTATTGTTGCTTGGTCTCAGGTGTAAAGTGGTATGCCCACGTTTCGTCACTTTGAGTCCATATAGTTGTCCTGTTCGGCTGCAAGGCGGTGAAGAAATGCGCGGAAGGCATCGACTCGTTGCCACATGTGGTCCTCAGTCAGCATGCGTCGCACCCATCTTGCGCACACCTTCCTGTAGTTCAATTTTTCCGTTAAAATTCGGTGAGCGGTGCTTCGGGAAACCTCAGGAACCAACATGCAGAGATGATCCAGTGTGATCCGCCGATCTTCACGCACGCTTTGCTCAACCTTCAACACGGTCTCCTCAGAAATTGATGGTCTCCCGCTCCTCTGTTCGTGAATTTCGGACTGACCAGCTGCAAACACTCTACACCTCTTACGAACATTTATGACATCCATACACAACTCACCGTACACTTCCGTCAATTGGCAATGGATTTCAATCGGTGCAGTGCCCTTTGCGTTCAAAAACCGTATAATTGCGCGCAATTCCCACTTGGCGGTAACATCAAACGGGAGCTCTATTCTCAACGGCTGCCAAGCCAAGACTGAGCCCCTCAGAGCGACGTGTGCATGTTTACACATAGCGCGTGAAGCACCCTTCATAACAGTGTGACCAACTGCCACACGAACATAGTTCTGCATTTATAAAAAAAAATAGAGACCTTACCTTTGGGATTACCCTCGTACTTCAATGACTTGTAGAAGCCATGGCAATCAGAATCTCTGTTGTACTGTCTTTGAAAAGTCGAACAACACGCTGTTAAACTTGTGGTCATAATGTTTTGGCTCATCGGTGTAAAACTGCAGCTCGAGAACAGCCTCTGTAATTCATGGCCCCTATCACATAGTGTTGCACTGCGACACGACACAGATTTAGCATCTGCTTGAAGAACAGTTACAATTAGCTTGACATAACGTGTCTGAAATGTGTGCGTTAGCTTTTCAATGTGTGTAAATATTTCATTACTGAAAGTACATGGTGAGAGTAAATACACTGGTATCTGCGTTAATATCTTGCACTATTACGGCATGATCTTCATACAACTGACGGAGTTTCGTGACTTCTGATCACCTGTTGGGAACTACTACAGCTGCCATTGAGGATCTCCTCTTCGTCATGGTTTACGCTGTTTAGGCGTGTTGGAGATTCTTCCTTGGTGCAGAGAGCGCTTCCTGCACTCATTGAATTTCTGTTCTTCCGTAGGCTTCTGTAATTGGTGTAGCAGCGTCAGGATGCTCTTTGTGTTAAATTGTGGTGATCGTAACGACTGATTGCTGGGTTGTGAGTGAGTATGAAAGAAACAACACAGACATGACTTTCTATGATCAAATGCCATGCGTTGATATGTGATAAGATTTGTGTAATTTTTTTTTTTTTTTTTTTTTGGGGCGGGGGGGGGGGGGGGGGGGGGGGGATTTGAGGTCCACCAGTTACGCAAAACACCGTTTATCTCAGTACCCAAACATGTTTCGGCACCACTGTGCCATCATCAGTGGGTTTTCGTCTTTATTTATTCTTTAAATTTGGTGAGCATGAATTTTAAGGACCACTTTTCTGTTAATTATTACAGGTAGCTTGTTACGATGCGGAGAATGGAAGTACTTGCCACACGAAAACATGACAAGCTACCTGTAATAATTAACACAAGTGGTCAAGAAAATTCATGCTCACCAAATTTAAAGAATAAATAAAAACGAAAACCCACTGATGATGGCACAGTAGTGCCAAAACGTGTTTGGGTACAGAGAAAAACGGTTGTTTTGCGTAACTGGCGGATCTCAAATCCCAAAAATTTTAACTGCAAACACGGCCAATACAAGGAGCTGCAAATCAAAAGATGGATATCTGTTTGTAAATCAGATTCCTCTTTTTTGCATGCGTTTTGGCTGAGTGCGTTACGCTTGCCTGTGCAAGATGGAAGAGTCGTGGTTTTTGACTGAATTCGGGGAAAGTGAAGATAACGAAATCTCACTTGGGTGGCACACACGCACTAGATGCCTTAAGATGTGTGAAGAGTAACCAGCTTCTCTATTCCAGAGAAACTTAACGTATCACTATAGCTATCATACAAACGTTGAGGGTCTATTTGTGTTTTATACTTCTACAAAGATATAGGATTAATCACTTTGGGTGGCAGCGTCCAGCGTTTGTTTTCAGTTGACAGAAAGAGATGGCATTTCAGCAGAGCTGTCTGTCTGAATGGCGACGTCAAACAGCTGTCTTTTTGCTAAGCACGTGCAAGGCCTTTTTAAATTTACAGCCAGTAGTTCTTCTCTTAATAGCTTAGATGGCGATATACGCTTCCTAGATTTGAGTCCAGTATTTTCTGTATCTGCTAGTTCATTCGTGGACGGAGTACTAAGTTAGTGTAATTCTAAGTAGTCTGTCCTCTGTCAGTATTGTCAATAGCATTTGTTAAGTAAGACAAATCCTATTGTTCAGTGTGCGTTTTCCCCTGCTTTTTGCAGGGTAGGCAGACACCCAGACTTCCTTCACTGTCTTTTTCCCACAGGTCCCACATATTATCTTAGCCGAAATACAGAACATACACACGTCCATAACCAAAGGACTTCAGACGTGTAATTATCATAAAGTAATGGTCAACAGATACTGCAGGAGACTTCCGTTGTTCAACCAATCTCTTTCTCATAAGAGTAGACACTTATGCCACGTAATGTAACGTGGCTTTTCCTCTGACGCGTTTCATAAATGAAAGGGAAAAATCATTAACATTTTCTCTACCCATTTCTCTATCAAAAATTAGCTCGTATACATCTGTAATTGGGCATGCTAGTAGGAATTTCGTAAAGGGTGACCGACGGGCTATTTTTCTACAGTGGCTCACAGTTGACCTGAGTTTTTAAATTCTCATGTTCGACTAATGTTTTGCAGTCCTGTATATGGACCACATACCCTGTTCAGACGTTCTTAGTAGAACGAATGCTGTCTCTTATTAGTTTCTCATTTTGTGGATCTGCAACTTTAGAGGCGGCTTCCCTGATTATCTTGGTGGTTTTCCTCATTTTTAGTTTTAATAAATACCACCATACGAGGTGTATGAGAAAAGCAACGAGACGACTTCTTTTGGCTACCAAAGCTTTTATTTTTGTCAAAAGTATTGTGCCCTTCAAAGTAATTCCCTCCGGCAGTTATTCACCAGCGGAGTCGTTGTTTCCAGTCTTGTTAGCAGCGCAGATAGGCTTCAAATGCTAAGACATTTTACATGTCGGTCACATTTATTTGAATGTTCGTCAGAGTCCCGAAATGAGTGCTTTTAAGATATTTTTCAATTTATGGGAAAGAAAAGTCAGGACATTTCAGATCCGGTGGATATGGGGGCTGTGGAACAAAAGCAGTGCCTTCAAGTGGCTGTGTGACATGGGGCGTTTTCATGGTGCATCATCCACTTGTCTGCTACGTCTAGTCTCACTTAATTCACACCTTTCCTGATACTTTGATGGATGTATTTACAAACTCTTAGCTGACAATCTGTCCTATAGGAACAAATTCTTCATGCATGACACCTCTACTATCAAAAAAGCAAATAGCCATAAAAACACTGGTAACAACATAGCCTGATAAAATTTTTCACCCACAGCCTGAAGGACTAATATAGAAAACAAACTAAGACTGAAATAAAAGAAATCCCAAAGCAAAACCCCAGAAGGGCTGATTTTTTAAAAAAAAAAGCAACAACCATTAACGCCTGAAGGGTTTTTTTAAAAAAAATATCACTGCCGCAACGAATACCACCTGAACGGCTGATTTTTTTTTTTTTTTTTTTTAAAAATCAAGTAACAACGGATAACTCCTGAAGGGTTGATTGTAAGAAATACCAACCTGAAGGACCAATTAAGAAATGCAATTAAAACAATTAACTAGTATTTGAAAAGTTAGTTTTGAAAAGTCAGTTTTGAAACAGGCCTGAAGGGCTATCTTACAAGGTATATGAGTAATTAACAAGACACTTAAAGCAGAATGGAAAGATTTAACAAAGAAATCAGTCATAAGTAGGGTTCAAAATTTCCACAGATTACAATTACAATCGGCAATAAAATAACTGAATATTTGGTTCTCAATTCTAAATCAGTGTGATCTCTTTCAAATTTGGCTCATTTATGACCTGACCCGTACACTACAGACGGCTCGCAAACCACAAGTTTAGCGTGGGAGTGTCCACAAGTCTACAACAGGCTAAAACATCCAGTGACCATCCGGTACTGACAAATATAGTAACAGAAATGAGAACCTAGCCAGATAACATTATTTAAAACTTCCGGGCTGAATTGCCGTGGTCCGTATATAAAAGTACTTCTCCTTCCTGACGCTTCGTTGCCTACTGCGGGCATCTTCCGAGGTGAGTCGGCGACTGGCTGCTAGGCGCTGGGGGTCCCGCTTATATAGAGCGCTTGGATGGCGCTACCACTCATCACGTGCTTTCGGCTTTAAAACTATCTCTGGCTAGTACCACGTCTCTCTCGATTACAGATAATCTATTGTCACTTCGTTGGTAAAAAGTCGACCACCGTATCTTCTCTAGTTTTAATCTTCCTTTTTTTATTAAAATTATTTTCGTTCTTGTAGATCTCTATAGCTTCTCTATACAAGCGGATATAATAATGTGAGGTCCTAGCAAAACACATTGGTAGTCCTATTGGTAACATAAGGCCCTAACTAAATGTAAGGACTTGAACGAGGCAAGAATAATAGTTGCTACTAATCTCTGGGAACACTGAAGGAGGATACGAAGAAAACAGGTTTCGCATCTAGTGGATGAGGTAGTTGTGCAATTCCATGACATGAAAAGGGCTTCTTTGAAAGCTGACCAACCTTCAATTTCTAAGATTGTAGTACGTAAGTTCAAGTGTTTTCTAGAGGACCCGCTGCAATCGCTGTTGACGATTAAGATGCCAGATACCGTACCAACTGCACTACATTTACCAAATAAAAAACACAGGCCTAAACCCAGTATCGAACCATCGACCTGCTGCATGCTAACCAAAAAGACTGTCCACTGCATCAGTCGTACAGTAGGAGGACTGTGTGCTCACAAAGATACTTACCATACATGTGGTTACAGTGTTGCCAAATTGCCACTCTTGAACGTCCTTTTTCTGCCGGATGTACTCGCCGTATGAAATTTTGTGAGATATCTTTTTTTTATCGCTGGCATATGAGTTGCGCTGCGAAGCCCGAATGCGCGAATTTCACTTCACCCTGTATATTGTGTTCAGGAAGCTGAGGCAGGCTTGCAGGAATAGATATGAAGGGCGTTCAGTATGTATTGCAACTCTTCTTTTTTCTAAATGCAGGTTGGTTTTATTCAGAATTCCAGTACACCATATTATTTCCCATTCTTATGGCTACTGAACCCTCTTTTTCACCATAACCTCCGTACAGTGCGATGGCCTTAAGCCACCTTACTGGGAGGGTCTGTATGCTCACATGGTATCACTCTTCTGGTCGACATTGGAGTCAGTTTCTTGCTGCATCAACAACCTCCCCATCGTCCATGTACTGCTTCTCACAGAGATCCTCGTTTATTGTGCCTAAGAGATGGAAGTGGAAAGGTGGGAGACCCGGGCTGTAGAGTGGATGAGGAAGAATAGTGCAATGCAGTTCTATGAGCCCCTGTCCAGTGTGTCAGCTCGTGTGAGGCCTTACGTTGTCGAGGAGGAGGAGGAAGAGCTTGTATGCATTTTTGTGTCCCTGAAGAATTTCCCGAGGTTAGCACAATATGCTTCAGAGTTGATCGCTGCACTATGAAAGAGGACATCAAACAGTGTAACACTTCAGAATCGCGGAAGTCCGTCACCATGACTTTACGAGTTTAGGGTGCGGCTTTGATCTTTCACTTTGCAGGAGAGGTGGTATGGTACCACTCTATGGACTGATGCTTCGCTTCCGATTCGAAGTGATGAACCCACGTTTCATCGCCTGTGACGATGTTCGACGAAAACTTGTCACTATCAGCCTCGTAACGCACAAGTAATTTCGCACGGATGGTCCCTCGTTGCTCTTCGTGGTCTTCTGATAGGCGGCGGGGAACCCAACGGACACACACCTATGAGTACCGCAACTGGTGTGTCAGCGGTATCAACAGTCTTGCAGCTGTGCACCGAGGTCTTTGTGATCTGTCGATCATCTGGAATGAGGGTATCCGTATTTCCAACACTGCAGCAGTCACAGCTGTGTGCGGCCGTCCGGCAAGCGGGAGACCAGACAGGCGAACTTATTGCGACGACAGGTGGCTCGTCCAACAACTCAGCGCACTTTTGTTTACTGCCCGGTCTTCGTAGGCACTTTGTAAGTACCTAAGATGCTCTGCGAAGCTCTGGTTTTCCACTAAAAGGAACTCAGTGACAACTCTGTTTCGAACGCACCTCCGTTACAGACGCCATTTTGAAGACTATGAATAACGCCACCTTCTATCGGAACGTCATGAAATTGTAAGGGCTGAAGCACGAATATTCCTCTGTTCCACGACAAATTGAGCATTTGTTCAACCGAAATTAGCGGAGAAAACTGTTACATTACTTACTGAATGCCCCTCATGTAATGGTAGTTCACCAAAGTGCATTAAATAATAATTTACTCTGAGATACCGGTTTCTCCGACACCTTCAGACAGATGATAGCCAAAAGAATGTAGTTAAAAAGTGTGTCAATGTGTGCATGCATGTACAGGGGTGTAGGCTTGGTTAGGCGAATGTTAAACTGTGCTCAAACATTTTGTAGTGTATGCATCTTTTGGTGGCTGCACATGTATGTGTGAATGTGAGCTAATTTGCAAGTGCCCCCCCCCCCCCCCGTCACACACACACACACACACACACACAGCACGAGTCACGTAAGACGTAACACCCGTTTTATTTCGCGAATGATTTCAAATATCAAAATGTTATTCGACAATTAGTTATACCCCAAGTGGCATGTACTTCGGTACGTGATAAGGAGCTTTAACTATCTTATCGATCGAGATATTGAAGGAAGAATATTTTTTTTACTTTCTTTAATGGAATGATATACGTTTTTAACTGCATCCGAAAGCGATTTAGAAGAAGAGTACAGTAATATAATATTACTTAATGTTGAAGCTCAAACTCCTCGCAGAAGAATCCGAGAAATATTTTAAAAAGGAAAGGCAAGTCGGCTGGAATCGGCTTTTGCATTGTAAACACGCTCACGCCAGGCTACGTCGTTGTATCGAGCATCCCGACCGTGTACTGGTCTGCACGGCAGAAGTAGCAGGAACTGTGTCGTCAGTCGGCAAATCATTTCTGCTTCGACGTTACTTTCACGCAGAGATGAACACCAGTGAGAAGAAGTTTTACTTCCATACATCGAAGGTGGCACGCGAGGTATTGTCGAGAAGTGTGGGATCAGCTACGGGAGTGTCATTCCCGTTCGACGTAAATTCCAGCTTTATTACCTGTCACTACATCAGGCATTCGGTGGACGTCATTCCGGAAGTAGTACTGTTTACAGTTTTGTTGGTTTACTCTTGCGGGACAACAACACAAAGTGTGCCATTTAGCGATAAAGCAAGGTTTACGAACCATAGTGATGAAAATGTAATAATGGGCAGCTGAAAATCCACCCATGCTTCGTCAGCTACAAGAACAAAGACTGAGAAGCGTAAACCTATGGTGGAGCATCGTAGTAACTCATGTGTGGGTCTTTGCTTCAGCCCAGAAATGTTCAGTGGATATATGTATGCACACTGTGTTCGGAACATTATATCTGTTTATCTGGAAGAGATATCACTGGATAAGCGACAGTGTATGTGGTGACAACACGACGGCTACCCAGCTCATTCTTCCCTTGTTGTAGGGCAAATACCGACAAAAATTCCCTGGCTATCGAATAGGACGTAATTCTGTGGTACAATTGCTAACCAGGTCTGTAGTTTTGCTTCCTCTTGATTTCTTTCTATAGGAAGCACCGAAACATGCAGTCTATCATGAAGCCACAACTACGCGAGGCTATATGTAGTGTCGATTTGCCACATATGCAACAGCGTTCCATTCAATATACTTTCACCTGTTCGTATGTATCTCGAACAGTGACCACTGATGTATGTTGCAGTGGAAGATAAGCAGTTTGGGCACATACTTAAGTGTAAAAGTACGGTGTGTTAAAAAACATTTTGTGGTGCCATATTGCCAGTCATTCTGAATAAATTGCTTAGTTCATTTGCCCTCATGCTGGTCCAGGGCTTAGATTAGGCCTGAGGTATTCCTGCCTGTCACAAGAGGCAACGAAAAGGAGTGTCACGTTTTGGCCTTTACGCGATGCTCCCGTGTCGGGCTTCACCTCCATTCTCCTAAATTTTCCCTAAGAGCGCGCCAATTCGAAAAGGGCGCCTTACACGATGCATCATGTCCATTATGTGCTGTCCTCCCACATCCTTCATCGATATGGATCTACACTTCCTTTCATTCTCTAGCTGTTGGGCTAGGTCACCCTCCTGGGTGCGTTTTCCTCCATCCCCTGTGCAGTACTGATTCCTGCACTGACGATGATAATGGACTAGTATGCTTGTTTGTATCTGATATCCAGCATGGTAGCCAGTCTGCTGTGGTGGTTCGCCATGTACCCTGTTGGTTGTAGCCCCCTGACCACACAGGGATTGCTCTGCTGATGCCTGTGCCGTTAACTCCCCATGTATGCCAAGAGGTAGATGCCTGTCACTCTAGGTCATTGGGACTCTGAGCAATGGCCATCCCGCCAGGTGGCCTTTGTTGTGGCAGGGTGCCGCCCGTTGGGAGGGCCTCTGGTCAGACTGGGTGGCATCAGGGCGGATGACATGCCATGAAGCGTACTACTCCATCTCTTGCTGGCGACGCAACGCCAGCAGTCTCTAAGCGGTCAAGGTCTAATTATAATGCAAAAACGTATGACCCCCAAATCGTCCCCTTCCCTGGCCACACCATGGGAGGAGTGTCAGGCTAAGGATGGCAGCGAATCTTACTCCCCCAATACCTCATATCTACGAGGGTTCGTGGGGCATCCTTCATGTCGTTGAAGCCTCTGTTTTTTGTGGAACATTTAGAGGACAAGTTTGGGGAGGTGGAGGGAAAGGCGATCGGGCTCAGTCTTGGTAAAAACAGCTCCCTATGCCCAGTCACAGGCACTACTCGCCTGTGACAAGCTGGGAGTGTCTGTGGTTGTATCACGCACCATAAGAGCTTAAATATGGTCCAGGGTATTGTTGTGACTGGGGACGTCCATCACATCCCAATACTTCATGTGCCCCACCTCTCATCTGTGTCAACTGCAGAGATCACCATTCCCCTTGCTCACCACACTGCAGGATTCTCCAGAAGGAATGGCAAATCATACAATAAAAGATCCTGGACCGACTGATCTACACAGAGGCTAAGAGGAAATTTGACCACGTACATTCTGTACCTCAGACATCTTACACCGCCACTACGAGAACAAGCCGGCCGGAGTGGCCGAGCGGTTAAAGGCGCTACAGTCTGGAACCGCACGACCGCTACGGTCGCAGGTTCGAATCCTGCCTCAGGCATGGATGTGTGTGATGTCCTTAGGTTACTTAGGTTTAAGTAGTTCTAAGTTCTAGGGGACTTATGACCACAGCAGTTGAGTCCCATAGTGCTCAGAGCCATTTGAACCACTACAAGAACAGTTTTAGCCCCATCTGTTCAGTCAATTCCAGTTGGCTCTCAGAGCGATAAGACTACTCCTGCCCCCTTGACAGTGGGGGGGGGGGTCTTTTCCCTCCCTGTTGCTCGCACACCACCTACCTTGGGAGCGCTGCCTCCCCCCCCCCCCTCCAACCATATTGGACGTTCGTCCCCACTTCTCAGTTAGAGATGCGTAAGTCTTCGTCAGCTTCTTTCAGTAGGAAGGCGTCTCTTGGCTCACTACCTCCCCAGTTTTCTACTAGTAGAAAAGATGACACCCACCAGTGGCTGGAGAACCCAAAAGCAGCTGGTTGTAGGGCTTCACGATCTTCCTCAGTCCTGGAGGCCGAATCAAAGAAGCCCTCCTAGTCAGAGAAACCCAAAGAGCAGTGAGAAAAATCAAAAAGCAAGACCCCCCAAGAACAAGGAAATTGCGGCGGTGTCACCCACACCACCACTACTTAAAAGCTCTGCATTTGAGGGTGAGGTGGAGATTCTGGCATCCACTGAGGACCTAGATCTTGCTGGGCTCTCAGATACTATGGATAAAGACTGCTCAGGAACTAAGTGGCAGCAGGTGACCCTGAGGCGTAAACTGGCTCATTGGGCGTTCCATGCCTTCCCTGCCTCACGATAACGTCATCCTCCAGTGGAATTGCCATTGTTTTTTCAACCACCTGGCTGAGCTACAGGAACTGTTTAAACCTTACACTTGCTTTCTTCACTGCCCTCCAGGAAACCTGGTTCCTGGCAATGTGGATCCCTACCCTTTGCGGCTATAGGGATATTACAAGAACAATAGTGAATATAATAGAGGGTCAGGTGGAGTTTGCTTCTATGTCGTGAACTCAGTATGTAGTGAACCTGTGCCCCTTCACACTCCTCTTGAAGCTGTGGCTGTCAGGATAAGGACAACAATGGAAATAACTGTCTGTAATGTATATCATCCTCAAGATGGTGTGGTACCCCTGAACATCTTGGCTGCACTGATTCAACAACTCCCTAAACCTCTACTACCTTTGGGAGATTTTAATGCCCATAATCCCTTATGGGGTGGCACCATGCTTACTGGCCAAGGTAGAGAGGTCGAATGTTTACTGTCTCAGCTCGACCTCTGCCTCCTAAATACCAGGGCTCCCACACATTTTAGTGTGGTTCATGGCACTTATTTGGCCATTAATTTATTACTTTGCAGCCCAGGACTTCTCCCATCAGTCCACTGGAAAGTCTATAATGACTTGTTCTAGTGACCATTTCCCCATCTTCCTGTCACTCACTTGGCGTCATGCACATGGACTCTAAGAAAGGCAGACTGGGAAACTTTCACCTCTTTTATCGCCATTGAATTTCCTCCACATGCTACCAACGATGTGATCGTTGAGCAAGTCACTAGAACGATCGTTTCTGCGGCTGAAAACGCGATCCCTAGCTCCTTAGGGTGCCCCCCGGCGAAAGACAGTACCTTGGTGGTTGCCAGAAATTGCCGAGGCCATTAAAGAGCGTAGGCAGGCTCTACAGCGACATAAGCTTCACACATATCTCGAGCACCTAAGGGCTTATAAATGGTTCCATGTCTGCGTTCGCCTGCTTTGGAAACAGGAGTGTTGGGAGAGGTACGTCTCGACCATTGGGTTCCATACGTCAACTTCCCAGGTCTGGATGAAGATCAGACGTGTTTTTGGGTAGCAGACCCCAACAGGTATCCCTGGCGTTACCGTCGATGTCCGTGTTACTTACCGACGCAAAATGGATTGCCAAGCACTTCGCTGAGCACTATGCTCGAGCCTCTGCAGCGGAGAATTACCCTCAGAATTTCACGCCCTCAAATGGGTGATGGAAGGGAAAGTCCTCTCGTCTACTAGAAGCCATAGTGAACACTGTAACGCCCCATTTAGAGAGTGGGAGCTCCTCAGCGCCCTTGCACATTGCCTCGACACAGCTCCTGGACTGGATTGGATCCACATTCAGATGATTAAACATCTCTCCCCCCCAGGGGGTCCACAACTCTTTCGTGGATACGTGCATGGCGAGCACGGGGCCCCAAGCCATTGCAGCCTTCTTTCTCTCCCGGGCTGCATTTCCTTTCCCTTCCCCTCCTTTCCCCTCCATACCCCTTTCCCCTCGCCCTCTCCTCTCCCTCTATTGGTGTCCTTGCTTATGTTGGCCCCCGCTATCCTCCTGGTTCTGTTGGTTTTACACTCTGGCTTTGTTGCGTAATCATCTCCTCCTCTTGGCATTCCTTGGTCCCCCTCTGGGGTTTGACCTCCATTCCAAAATTTCTCTTCCGTAGTGTGAGCCATTTGGGGAAGAGCACCTTACCTAGTGTCTCCGACGTGTGCCCTCCTAGTATATTCCACCTTTTCTTCTACGTCGTTGTCTGATGCTAGGGTGCATAGCCAGCAAGGTAGCCAGCCCGTGTGGTGGGGTCGCTATGTACCCTTTTGGTTGAGCCCCCTGAACACACAGGGATCACACTTCTGATACCTGAGCTGTGACCTCCTCATGCATGCCTTGGAGTGGTTGCTCGTCATCCTGGAGCATCGGAACTCCCGGCAATGGCCGCCGTGCCTGACGGCCTTTGCTGTGGCTGGGTGGCGCCCGTGAGGAGAGCCCCTGATCGGAGTGGGTGGTATCAGGGCGGACGCTATGAAACGCATAAGGGTCCAAACCTCTGGCCGCTCTTCTGCGGCCGTCTCTCTGCGTGGTACTGATTCCTCAAGTGCTGCTTCTCTTGCCCCTTCGGCCTTCCCTTCCGTGGCTACCCCCTGGGAGGAGGGTCAGGCCCGTCGTCTAGGGGCAAAACCTTTCCCCCGTTATCTAGTTTGCACCAGGACTGATGGAGATACTTTCACCGGTGTCAAACCTTTATTCTTTGTGGAACACATTGAAGACAAGTTCGGCGAAGTGGACTCCCTGAGCAAGATGCGGTCGGGTTCATTACTGATAAAAACTGCTTCGGCTGCCCAATCTGCGGCCCTTCGTGCCTGTACCCATCTTGGCACAATTCCCGTGTCCATTACCCCTCACCAGTCTCTAAATATGGTACAAGGTGTGATTTTTCACAGAGACCTCATCCTTCAAACTGATGAGGAACTTCGGGACAATCTCGGACGGCGGGGTGTTCACTTTGTTCGGCGTGTTCAGAAGGGTCCTAAAGATAATCGTATTGATACTGGTGCCTTTATCCTGGCCTTTGAAGGGGATACCCTTCCTGAGAAAGTTAAGATTATGGTCTATCGCTGTGATGTGAAGCCGTACATCCCACCTCCTATGCGGTGTTTTAAGTGCTTGCGTTTTGGCCACATGTCTTCTCGCTGTACCCAGGACCCTCTCTGTGGTGACTGTGGACGTCCACTCCATGAGAAGAGTCCCTGTGTTCCCCCTCCTGTATGTGTAAATTGTCATGGTAGTCATTCTCCACGTTCAGCAGATTGCCCGGTCTATAAGAAAGAAAAAAAGATACAGGAGTATAAGTCTCTTGATCGTTTAAGCTACACAGAGGCCCGTAAGAAATATGCACGATTGCACCCTGTGTCCATCACATCTAGTTACGCCTTGGTTACATCTTCATCCCTTCCTCCCCCTTCCTTACCCCCGTCCCGGACCCCTCTCCTTCCCCCCTCCCCTGCGGCTCTCACACCTTCTCCTCTGGGCGCCGCTCCCCCTCCCCAGCCGGAGAAGTGTCCCACTCCTTCGGCGTCTGCCGGTCAAGGGCGCCTCTCCCGGGATGCCCCTTCCCGGCACCTTCCAGGTCAAAGGTCTGCTGCAGCGCGGCGACCGCGAGAGCCGCAGTCTATCGGCCCCCAGGTCGCCCGGTCTCTTTCTGTTCCTGATCTTGCTGCAGCTGGCTCCATTATGCCACACAGCCCTCCTCGATCTCAGCCTGAAAAGAAGAAGAAACATAAGTCCCGGGACAAAGAGCCTCTGGTGTCACCGGAGGTCCCTTCCCCGGCTTCACAACCGGATTCTGACCTGTCGTTTATGGATGTCGCCCCCTCCTTGTCGGTGACGGGTGGGGACCCGGCGGTATGACTGGATTTAGCGTGTTCAGCCCTCATTTAAACCATCGTTCTGTGGTTCTCCAATGGAATTGTAATGGCTACTATCGTCACCTTCCGGAATTGAAATCCCTTCTTTCGTCCTACTCAGCAGCTTGTGTGGTTCTCCAGGAATCTCATTTTACTGATGCTCACTCACCGACCCTCCGTGGGTTCCGTGTTTTCTGTCGAAATCGGGTCGGACCCTTGCGGGCTTCTGGTGGCGTTTGTACGTTGGTCCGTACAGACATTGCTAGCACGTGGATTCCTCTCCAAACTACATTGGAAGCAGTTGCTGTTAGGGTCCACTTAGACTCTGCAGTCACAGTATGCAATCTTTATCTCCCTCCTGACAGGACTCTTACCCTTGCTGCCTTAACCACCCTTCTTCAGCAACTTCCTCCTCCCTTCCTCCTCCTTGGGGATTTTAATGCTCATCATCCTTTGTGGGGCAGTGCCTTTCCATCTAGACGAGGTCTTCTTATCGACCAATTTATTGCAGACCACGACCTGTGCCTTCTTAATGATGGCTCCCCTACTCATTTCAGTGCTGGTCATGGTACCTTTTCTGCCATTGATCTTTCTCTTTCTTCTCCCTCTCTCCTCCCTTCATTACACTGGTCGCCACACGACGACCTTTGTGATAGTGACCATTTCCCGCTGATTATCACGCTCCCTTCCCGCTCCCCGATGGAGAGGTTACCTCGTTGGTCTTTCCACCGCGCCGATTGGCCTCTATATACTGCACAGGTCGAGTTTTCTCCCTCTTTGTCGGGTTGTATTGATGACGTCCTACGTGACGTGTCTGACGCGATTGTTCGCGCTGCTAACCTTGCTGTCCCGCGCTCATCTGGACAATTTCGTCGTCGGCAAGTCCCGTGGTGGAGTACGGCCATTGCCATTGCCATCCGTGATCGCCGTCGAGCTTTGCAACAGTTTAAGAGGCACCCATCTGTAGCCAGCCTTTCTACCTTTAAGCGCCTTCGCGCTAAAGCCCGTTATTTAATCAAACAGAGCAAGCGGATATGTTGGGAACGATTCGTTTCTTCCCTTGGTTCCACTGTCCCTCTGTCACGGGTATGGGCTACACTTCGCTCTCTCCAAGGTTGCCATCGGCAGTCCACCCTCCCAGGCCTTCACCTCCCAGATGGCATTTGTACGGACCCATTAGTTCTCGCAGAACATCTTGCGACCCATTTTGCAGTGGCATCAGCGTCGGCCTCCTATCCAGCTGCTTTCCTTCATCAAAAACAGCAGGCTGAAGCTGTCACCTTATGTTTCACCACTTGTGAGTCAGAATCTTACAACGAACCTTTCACTGAATGGGAATTTCTTTCTACTCTATCTGCTTCTCATGATACAGCTCCTGGCCCAGATTCCATTCATAACCAGCTGCTTCAACATCTCAGTGCTCCACAATGGCACCATCTTCTTCGGGTGTTTAACCGTATCTGGCTCCAGGGTGACTTCCCTTCTCAGTGGAGGGATAGCATTGTGGTTCCTGTCCTTAAGCCTGGTCAGAACCCCCTATCTGTTGACAGCTATCGGCCAATTAGTTTGACCAATGTTGGTTGTAAGTTACTTGAACGGCTGGTAGCCCGTCGGCTCACTTGGGTCCTCGAATCTCGGGATCTATTGTCCCCTTACCAGTGTGGCTTTCGAGAGGGACGATCTCCAATCGATCATTTGCTTTGCTTGGAATCCGCAGTTCGGCAGGCTTTTTCCCAGCGCCGCCATTTGGTTGCAGTGTTTTTTGACCTTCGCAAGGCCTATGACACGGCCTGACGCCATCACATCTTACTAACCCTTCATCAGTGGGGTCTTCGGGGCCCACTCCCGATTTTTATCCGCCAGTTCCTGATCCATCGGTCATTCAGAGTTCGAGTTGGTACTGCTTTTAGTTCTCCACGGACCCAGGAGACGGGCATCCCACAGGGTTCTGTCTTGAGTGTCCTTCTTTTCCTCATTGCTATCGATGGACTTGTGGCCTCTGTCGGTCCCTTGGTCGCCCCTGCCCTGTATGTGGATGATTTCTGCATTTGGGTTAGTTCCTCCTCGATGCCATCTGCAGAACGGCAGCTCCAGGTGGCTATACGGCGTGCCTCTGCATGGACCCTCTCCCACGGGTTTCAATTCTCTCCTTTAAAATCGCGGGTGGTCCACTTCTGTCGCCGTACTACGGTCCACCCTGATCCAGAGCTCTATCTCGCTGCACAAAGATTGCCTGTGGTTCCACAGTTTCGTTTCCTAGGTCTTCTTTTCGACAACAAGCTCACTTGGCTGCCCCATATCAGACTCCTGAAGGTAGGATGTTTCCGTAAACTCAATGTCCTTCGCTTCCTTGCCCACTCCTCCTGGGGTGCGGACCGTTCCCTCCTCCTCCGTCTTTATCGTGCTCTAGTTCTGTCACGTTTGGACTATGGTTGTCAAGTTTATGGTTCAGCTGCTCCTTCCACGCTGCACGTGCTGGATCCAGTCCACCATCGTGGTATCCGTTTGGCCACCGGTGCCTTCCCTACTAGCCCTGTTGATAGTCTCCTGGTTGAAGCTGGGATCCCCCCCCTTTCTGTTCGGCGGTCCCAGCTTCTGGTGTCTTATGCCCTTACTATCCGTTCTTCTCCCGCTCATCCTTCCTATTCTATCCTATTCCCAGACCATGGACGTCGCCCGCCTGACTCCCGCCCTCGGGCGGGTTTACCGGTTGGGCTGCGCCTTGCGTCTCTTACCCGTGATTTTCGGCTTCCTTCTTTGTCCTGTCTTCCTCGCTCCCTCCCCTCCACCCCTCCTTGGTTAGTTCCTCGGCCTCGAATTCGGATGGATCTCCGCCGCGGTCCGAAAGATTCCATCCCCCCGGTGGTGTTCCGTTCCTTTTTCCGCCAAATTTTATGGGAGTTTCGGGATGCTGTTGTTTTTTACACTGATGGCTCTAAATCTGCTGATCATGTTGGGTATGCCTTCACGTCCTTTGTTGGAACGGAAAATCATCTACTGCCACCCTCATGTGGGGTGTTTACTGCGGAATTGATGGCAATTTCCCGGGCCCTTACCTTTATTAAACAATCCCAACACAACCGCGTTTTGTTATGTACGGACTCGATGAGTGGCCTTCTTGCTATTGACCGGTGTTTTTCGCGCCATCCCTTGGTCTCTGCCATCCATGACCATCTCGCTGATCTTCACCGTGCTGCTTGTTCCATTGACTTCCTATGGGTCCCGGGCCATGTGGGTATCCCGGGTAATGAGCTCGCTGATCGTTTGGCTGGGGGAGCAGTTACTTACCCCCCGTTTTCTGTAACCCCTCCTGCAGCGGATTTACGGCTTCACATCAAATCCCACTTTGCACAGTCATGGGCCAATTCTTGGGAGGCTACTCCACTGTCTAATAAACTTCGTGCCATTAAGGTGAATACAGGCCCATGGCGTACTTCCTTTAGCCTCTCCCGCAAGGACTCGACCACACTGTGTCGTCTGCGCATTGGCCATACCAGGCTGACCCATGGTTTCCTTTTGCGTGATGAGCCACCCCCGCTATGTGGTTGTGGAGCCTTCCAGTCAGTGGCCCACATTTTGGTTGAATGCCCCCTTCTTTTGGCTCTGCGTGCTAAGTACAGACTCCCCCACACTTTACCTTTGATGTTGGCTGACGATTCCCGGATGGTCTCTCTGGTTCTAGGTTTCCTCCGGGAGAGTGGTTTTTATTCTCAGTTTTAAAGTTTTTAATCTCCCTCTGGTGTTGGGGCAGGGCGGTGAGTGTTTGGGTGTCTCCCACTGTAGGCAGTGTTCAGAGATTCCCGATTCACCTCCCTGACCGGAATCCTCTTTTCTTTCCCTTTTACTCTGTTTTTACCCCTTCTTTTTAAGGCTTGGTTAGTTTTTCTATTCCCATACGTACTTTCTGCATTATAGCAGTTGTACCTTTTAAGTCACAGGTGGTCTTGCCTATGCTGTTTCAGCATAGTGTTGTGTTCGTTCTCTTGCCAACTTCCCTCATTTGTTTTTACTAATGACAACGTGACTGCCCTTTTACGTTTCCCCTTTATCCGTTTTATTTTTCTGACTATACTGAGATGTCCCGTTAGCAGAATGGAGTCTATTTGAAACAAGGGACTGATGACCTTGCTGTTTGGTCCCTTTAACCTCAAACAACCAACCAACCTAAACATCTCTCGTTCAACTACAAGCGATATCTCCTCGCCTTCTTCAACCAGATAGGGTGCGATGGCGTCTTTCCATCGCAATGGCGGGAGAGCACAATCATTCCAGTGCTCAAACCAGGTAAAAACCCACTTGGTGTGGATAGCTATCGCCCCATCAGCCTCAACCAACGTTTGTACGGTGCTAGAACATATGGTGTGTCGGTGGTTTTCTTGGGTCCTGGAATCACGTGACCTACTGGCTCCATGCCAGGGCGGTTTCCGCCGAGGTCGGTCAACCAACACCTTGTTGCCATCTTTTTTGATTTACAAAAAAAGCTTAAGACATGACCTGGCGGCAACATATCCTTGCCACGTTATATGAGTGAGGTCTCTGTATTTTTCTGTCGTTGTGGTTCATTCTTATCTTTTGGGTTTCTGTTCCTTGGACGCAAAATTCTATTTATCTCTTTCTCTTTACAGTAGTTCTCCCTTTTATTAAAAAAGTAACAGATCGGATCGATAAGATTTTACGAAAACATGACATAAAACCGATCTTTAAACCAACAAAGAAAACAAGTACTACGATCTGTGAAGGATAAACCCCCTCCCCTGTCGACATGTGGTGTGTATAAAATTCCATGTACCAGTGGTAGAGATTACATTGGTACTACCAAAAGAAGCGTAAACACGCGACTGAAAGAGCATAAAAGTCTTTGTCGACTTGGAAAAATAGAAAAGTCAGCTGTAGCGGAACATGCTCCTCAACCAGGCAACCACCAAGTGAAGTTTTCGGATACCGAAGTTTTATCTACAACGTTAAATTACTATCCACGGCTATATATAGAAGCTAGCGAAATTTATAAACATCTCGATAATTTTAATAGGAAAGAGGAGGCTATGAAACTTACCAATATATGGACAGTGGCTCTACAAAATTGCTAACAATTTTTATTTTGGACAAGGTGGTAATCGATAGTCAACCTTATCTTTGCTATGGATTATCAGTGGCCCTACAAAATTACTAACAATTTTTATCTTTGACAAGGTGGTAATCGATAGTCAACCTTATCTTTGCTATGGATTATCACTGCTCATCACGTGTCACCTGACCCACGCCCCCCTTTCTCACAATATATAAGGCGCTCTCAGACACCCAACCAGTCAGTCGGCAAGACTCAGCGGAGCAGCGCCTCTGAGGAAGTCCAGCGCAGCTCTGGACGAAACGTAAGGAGCAGAAAAGTTATTCGACCACGACCTCGCATCCTGGAAAGTATATAAACAGCCATGATACCCGGTCGTGAAAGCCTTCATTCTACAGGTAGCATGTTGTCTCACACGATCACATCAGTCAGGCTGTTTCCAAACAGTGTCAAAGGCAGCATGAATACGCCGCTCCACTGTCTCCTCATCAGGAATGGACTCTGCATACACAACACCTTTGAGATGGTCCCATAACCAGAAATCACATGGGTTGAGATCTTGTGAACAAGCAGGTCATGCTACTGGATCGCCCTCTTCCGATGCATCAACCAGTGAAGACACAACTGAGAAGCGTCCGGATTTTAAAGGTGAAGTGGGTTAGAGTACTGTCATGTAGGGGTCACATAACCCTTCGAATCATCAATAGCTCCTCTTCCAGCAGAGGAGGCAAGGTCACCTGCAAGAAAGTCGGACATTTCCGGCCCGTTAGGCGACGTAGAAGGGGAAGACTGGTCCCAAAATAGAGGTTCCAGCTGCACCCGTGCTGATGATTCTGCCACCATACAGTTGGGGTTCTCAATACAATCCCGCAGATGACTGTTACAAAAGTTGAAGATACTACTCGGTGTAAAGGTGGCCTCATCTGTGAATAGGATGGACGACATTCCGGAGTCGTGGGGAGCCTGGTGAAGAAACCAGTGACCAAAGTGATACAGATGTGAAAAGTCTGTCGCTAGTGAGCGCTGCACACACTGTATGTGATGTGGTGGGTAACAGTTGGCATGGAGAATCTTCCACACGGCTGTCGGGCGGGTCCACTGCTTAGTCATTTTCTTCGACGTCTGGTGCCTTTTAAGACTTCTTGCTTCCTGGAACGACACTCCCTCAGACAAAGGGCGAAACACGATTGCAAACACTAAATACTGTGGCTGTTGTCAGTGGGGATAGGTCTTCTCATACAACCATGCTTCCCACACCCCATTATCATTTGCCTTTGTGTAAGTAAACACCATTTCAGCAATCTCTCAATTCGAATACGGAATCATTGTGTACGACGCTGTAACACATCCACTACAAGGTGAGTCAACAAGAGAGGTGAATCGGACACAAGATTATCAGTGTCTGTGGCGAGAGAGGGTGCTAGGGCGTGACGTATGAGGAACATTACCAGCAGATGGGGCATACTGTAACTATGGCTGCGTGGTACAGCACGTATTAGATCGCAGTCTCTGTAACAGTGCGATTAAATAGTCTCTAGCATGGAAACCATGCATTACCGGACGTAAGCTGAATAGGCTTTTTTTGTTACGTATCCTCTCTGTACAGAGTGGAAAAAAATAACCCTGTGTGCGTGTGTGTGGTAGTGTAGAGTGTAAGACTCTTTTCCCGGCCGTTGTGGCCGAGCGGTTCTAATCGCTTCAGTCTGGAGCCGCACGACCGCTACGGTCGCAGGTTTGAATCCTGCTTCGGTTATGGATGTGTGTGATGTCCTTAGGTTAGTTAGGTTTAAGTAGTTCTAAGTTCTAGGGGACTGATGACCTCAGAAGTTGAGTCCCATAGTGCTCAGAGCCATTTTTGTAAGACTCTTTTATGTTTCGCACAGGAGCGGTTTTGGAGAGGAGGAAACCAGGAGACTGATCGAGGCGTTTGAGGAGGGGGATGTAGAGGAGCTGCTGGAACTCATCGCGGCAGGGGCGGATGTGAGGACGAGGGATAGTGATGGGATGACCGCCCTGCACTTCTTTGCAGAGATGGGATACGTGGAGGTAGTGAGGAGTCTGGTGGAGAGAGGGGCAGAGGTTGACGCCAGGAACAGCAGTAACGAGACGCCCCTGCACTTCGCTGCCATCGGTGGCCACTCACCTATTGTGCGGCTGCTGGTAGCGTGTTCCGCAGACGTCAACGCAAGGAATTGTTACGAGAGAACACCGCTGCAGTTTGCCGCGTGGCATGGGTACGAAGAGACGGCAGCGTTTCTGGTGGAGGCGGGAGCCGACACGGAAGCTAGGGATAAAGATGGGAGAACCTACCTCGACTGACAACCAGGAGTATGGATGCCAACATATAATTAACAGTTCAGTGAATATCTATGATATAAAACAAATGATGCTTCACTAATGAGTTTTCATTATTTTTAAATTAAAAAATACAAAAAAAATTTCATTTCTACCCATCATTATATGGTGCATACAAATGCTCTAGCAACACCTCAACTAGTATGAAAATAGGAGATATCCATAAACAAATGCAAATAACTTTTCATTTGAGAAAACCGACTAATATAAAAGGTTTTTTGAAGGATCTTTGCAAAACTCAACAATTAAAAAATACTCATTTCATTACCGATAGACACCAGTTCTGTCTGAAACTTGAATTTCTTCCAGTGTGCAAAACATACAAACATCTCAAAATAATGAAACCAGGTGACATTTTAGACAACCGCCGACGCGTCAATTGGTGAAAACCCAGTTATTTTCAAGGCGCAAATGGAGAAATAACGGTTGTTTCAAGTATGACACCTGGCTGATTTCCAGTAAGTTGATTCAAACGATCTCCTGCATTACTTAATTACTGAAATCTGCTTAGTAAGAGCGTGTATAATGCAGTGCTAACAGAATGTAAACTGTAGCTGTCCCCAGAAGATTACTATGTAAGACAAATGGTTAGAAACATATTATGCTTTGAGGTCATACTGAATTTACTACTGCCCGCATCTCGTGGTCGTGCGGTAGCGTTCTCGCTTCCCACGCTCGGGTTCCCGGGTTCGATTCCCGGCGGAGTCAGGGATTTTCTTTGCCTCGTGATGGCTGGCTGTTGTGTGCTGTCCTTAGGTTAGTTAGGTTTCAGTAGTTCTAAGTTCTAGGGGACTGATGACCGTAGCAGTTAAGTCCCATAGTGCTCAGAGCGATTTTTTTGAATTTACTACTTTGTCTTCAGTATAGATGTGCACCAGTCTAATTACACTGTGACACTGGTAGCCACATTTACACCACACTGTAGGTGTCATGTGCACTGGTTCCAAGGTTTACAATTAATGTGCATCTCTACAAAAGTCGAGTGCGGGCTGTAATTATTATACGGCAGTTATGGTAATGCGTTGATGCGGAACCGATTCACGCCGGAAATCAAGTTTCATATGTGTGAAAATCTGGCGCTGTACACTATGACAATATGACATAAAAGATGTCATTTGACAAACCTTAAGGTGATAGAACGGTGTGGCTATCGACAGGATGGACTGTGTGCTGTTAGTGAAACTGCTTTATGTGAATAGGAGCAATCATAGTGCTGCATTGAGAGAGTAAGAGTAATTGAAACATATGAGGAGAGGCGCGATGTTATTAAATGGCTGAAAGAAGATAATGAAATTCAAAAACACAAGGGAGCTTGGTGTGACGCCTGGAAGAGGAAAACGTCGTATCCCAGGGGAAGTTAGTGACGAGGCTGCTGTTGCTGTAACTTACCATGCATCACATGCCCAGGGTAACGCTGCTGCTCGTACAGTGTTTCAAGAACCGTCCATCCCAATGTCAACTCTAGAGAACGTTTTGCGCTCTAGCTCACACTCGTACAGGTACAGGGTCCAGACGGTGCAGCATCTTAAACCTCATGAACCGCTGCAATGTTCTGAATTTGCTGTTCGGTTCTGAGCCAGATTGAAGTAGGTGACAGGTGGCCAGGCAATATCCTATGGAGTGATGACATGTTAAACAACAGGTTGCAATGACACACAGAGCTGCTTGGTTTGGGATACTATTAAACTGTGTGTGTGACTTTCGTCATTTGCACGGTAGGTGTCGCTGCAATCGGCAAATAACTCAAATGAGTTCCAAAACGGCTTTATCTAGAGAAAAATGCTCTGGATCAGAAAAAGAAATCCATGTATATTCAGTAATCGCGAAAAAAGTATTGTAGAGATATGCCCTCTCACCAATGGGGCATTTGTTTATAAGAATTATTTAATAGTACGTGCTCAAAAATGTATCCGCCTACTTCGAAGCACTTTATTGTGAGCGCATTGAATAATCGACGCAGCTGAGAAGTGTTTCCGACGTAATCTGTT
This sequence comes from Schistocerca americana, assembly GCF_021461395.2. Lineage (NCBI taxonomy): Eukaryota > Metazoa > Arthropoda > Insecta > Orthoptera > Acrididae > Schistocerca > Schistocerca americana. The sequence continues at coordinate 154,179,377 of NC_060119.1, read as the reverse complement.
GACATACATTGGTCATATGCTTAATCATGTTACCGCGTGTTGTTAGCACTTCATTATAAACTTCATTCTTCAAGCAAAGCCAGAAACAAAAGTCAAGAAAGGATGACCTGGCGGTTTTGCTGGTCAGTTGTACGTACGATCTAATACTTTCCGTGCTATGACAGAGTAATATGCCGGACAACCATGATGCTGAAAGTACACTGGTTGTCACAAGTCCAAAGGAATGTCCGCCAGTAGTACTGGAACATCGTCCTCACAGAACGTTCGATATTCATAATCGTTTAAGGTGTCATCGATAAAGCATCGACAAATGAGTTTCTCATCAACCATTCAAATTCCACGGGCCCTGATATTCATCTTCGTGTAACTGTTGTCGACTTTCCACTTTCCAGTAGTGAATGTTGTGGCTATTAGTCGTACCGTGGTTTGCGAAGGTTCACTCGTCAGAGAGCAATAATCGAGCAAAGAAACTGGAGGTCTCTCCGTGTTTGTTGAAACCACCACTGGCAAGATGTTACTTGGTTCCGTCTTGACTTGGGCACGAATATTCCTGGTATTTTATAGGCCCCATGACTATTTTAAGAGGTCGCATTACTATGACCACTTTGCCTGATCGGATCCGTCTCTTGCTTGTTGCAAATTGGTGATCCTGTGTTCACACAGCTCACATCATCCAGGACTGATAATGTGAGCACGAGAATGTATTCTCGCAATGTCCTCTGGCAACCACGATCATTCTCAATTTATTGTGATTTGCTGTCTATTTCGAAGTGACAGGTGCATGATTGTTATCTGCCTCCATAATTTTTATCTGAACTTGTCACTATTTTGCTGGAAGACTGCTATAAGATTCCACTAAGAACCAAATAAGAGACGTATTTCTCCATTCCGAGACGACTGAAAGCTGTTTCGAATTCCAACGGTTTTCCTACACCGTATTAGGCATGGTGATGTGTTTATGGCGTTTTCGTATTTTTCTGCAGCCTCTCTTTCTTCTTTTAGCCGCACGGAGTAGCCGCACGCTTTGAGGCGCCATGTCACGAATTGCGCGGCTCCTCCCGCCGGAGGTTGCAGTCCTCCCTCGGGCATGGGTAGGTGTGTTGTTCTTAGCATTAAGTTAGTTTAAGTAGTGTGTAAGTCTAGGGACCAATGACCTCAGCAGTTTGGTCCCTTACGAAATCACACACATTTGAACATTTTTCCCTCCTTTTATGAAGTGGTTGACCAATGGAATGATTTTTAATTTCAAACATAACTCGTACTCCTTCCTTCTTCTGTTTACTTCTCAGAAAATATACGTTCTAATCTATTGATTTACTGAGGCGTTTAATTTCCTGTGCCAGCCTTCGACAGCATTCATGGTCTTTTGCTATTGGTTAAAAACATTCCACGTTTAAATTCGACTTCATCAACTCTTTTTGGTAGGAGATATGACACTGCGGCAGGACAGTCGGAATTTCCGGTATCCCTGCATAACTCTGTTAATCGCAGTTCTTGCATTTTCCTGCACAGGTAATCGTTGCAGTGGAAATTACAACTCGAAAGGGATGTTTCTTGGAATACAGCTTTCATAGCTTTCATTGTAGCAATTTCAAAGTGTAGCACTGCAGTTTTTGGTGACGTTAAATGCATCTTATTTTTCATTCCAGAAAGAGGTCTTCAATGTGTCTTTTGACTTTTCTCTGGTAGCAAAGCAAAGAAGATTTAATACTTGTCTCACTTTTTCTGTGCTTCTGATGTAAAGTATGCTGGTGTGCATTTGCTTGAACCGTTTCGAAAAACTCTGCAATATTTCGTCTGTATGTACTGTTCCAGTTTCACGTGGTATTTTCTTTGCTTCTTCCCAATCAAACATCAGGATTCTTTCATGAGGAACAGACCTATCGTCAGTTTTCAAAGAAGTGATACCGTAAGTAAATTTCAAAATGTTTTAACCCTGAAACTTCCTGGCAGATTAAAACTGTGTGCCCGACCGAGACTCGAACTCGGGACCTTTGCCTTTCGCGGGCAAGTGTTCTACCATTATTTTCTTTGTTTTTGTTTTATTAATTCTTTTTTCTTCTTTTTTTCACTTTTCTTTCCTTTCTTTTTTTTGGATAAAAACAAAACCTACATTAATAAAATCACAAAATGCGTACGTGAAACAAATGGGCATTTTTTTAATAGCCAGCTATCCTAGCCACTTTTTTTAACAAGAATGAAAAAAAAGGAAAAATGATTTTGGAAGTTTTGTTTTCTGCTTTTTTTTATTTTTATATTATTTTACATTTTTATACAAATGGATAAAAGGAAGGCCGTTCCTCTTCGGCTATCTAAACAGAATAATAGGAAGTCGTCCCGTTACGACAAAGGATGCTCCATACTAAATCCCGCTGCGAATTTTTCAAGGACTGTCGTCTCGTTGCTGTGTTGTTTCCGTTGTTTGTTCAATCTCATAAAAAAAGGAACTGGTAAGAGGTGCTATGGTTATCTTCTCATGTCATCGATAATCCTGCTGCGAGGCAGATTATGGAATTGGTTCCACAGAAAATTAGAAAAATATTGCCCATATTGAGGGTTCTTGACGATCGCACAATGTCGTTCGTTGAGGTAATACCAAAAATCGGATACTGTCTTTACGCCATTTCCGAATAGGTAGTGAACAGCGTGGCCGCTGATCCACGTCACAGGGTTCGTTTTTGCTCTTGGGAAATAAATCTTGTCGTGGAAAAGAAGTAATCGGGTAGTTATCCTGTCGGGAGTCGTGCGTGTGAGAGAAGCCAATATCTGACGCACCAAATACCAAAAGTCGTTTGCCGGCCCGCATTCGAAACGATGTTCATCCGTGTCAATCACTTGGCATGTGGCACACAAAGGTGAATCAGCGAGGTGGATGTGATGTAGGCGGGACTGGCACAACTGTTTCCCATTAACAGTTACATACCATGCAGATTGCACGTCAGTGTCAAGGGTGGTGGCATTCACTGCCTGCCACACAGCACGCCAACTTGTATTGGGGTGTTTGCTTTCAATCACATTCAGCGTCCTGTTCATATCCATTGCTGCATATATCGCCCTCGTCATCATCAAGCGTGTGGGTTGTAGTGCGGTGCGGATGTAGCCTAATTCAAGGAAGAATTGGCTAATGTAGAAGAAAGGTGCTGGGATGTCCGACATCATCACAGGGGGTGCGAGTGAGATTGGTCGTATGGCTTCCAGTAAGAGACTTCGTCGCCACAGTTGCAGGTGAAAGTTGACGAACATTGCCTTCGCTCTGTTCTGAACATGACAAAGGCCTAAACCCCCTCTGCTCCTAGGGAGGGTTAGGGACTCGTAACGAATCTTAAATAACATGCCCGTATTAACAAAGGATCCCAAAACCGCCCATATGCGGTGAGCCAGGGTAGGTGGTATCGGGAGTATCTGTGCAAAATGGGGGATACGTGACGCCAAATAGACGTTAGCATATCGTGTCCGTTGCAGGAGGTCTAGATGTCTCAGACGGTGGTCACTTAATCCTGCTCTCATCTGATTCAATAAACGCCTGTAGTTAAGGGCTGTTGAACGCTTCATCTCAGATGTGAAATCAGTGCCAAGACAGCGGATTGTGTCACTGATTCGTAGTGGTGCGACGCTCTCGTCGGGTAGGTCTCTGATTATGGACAGGGCGTGTGATTTGTGGAGATTGAGATTGCACCCCGATGCCGCGCCGTAGGTCGCCACCCACGCCAGTGCTGCGAGAACATCGTCATTATTGCGAAGAAGGAGTACCAGATCATCCGCATAGACAGTGCAGCAAAAAGTGTGTCCACCAAGGGACATCCCAGTCAGGCGTTGTCGGAGGCCGCAGAGGAGTGGTTCCAAGACGAGGGCGTACAATATCGCCGAAAGAGGGCAGCCTTGTCGCACCGATCGCTGGATCTGTATCTGTGGCGTGAGACCGCCATTATATAACACCTTGGACGTCGCGCCGCGTAGGAGACGCATCAGTACATAAACTATGACGTCCGGATACCCCATGGGTCGCAGTACCTCCATCAAAAATGTGTGGTCGACTCTGTCAAAGACCTGGCTAAAGTCGAGTGAGGCCAAAACTCCTGGCAGTTGGCGAGCTTTGGCTAGCCCGATCATATCTCTATATCGGCACAATGCAGTGCGAATATTATGGTCACCACCTAACGATGCCTGGTCCTGCGACTCAACACATCGTACTGATCGCTTTAGGCGTGCCGCCAGAAGCAGGGTGAAAATCTTCAAGCCACTGTTGAGTAAGGTCAAGGGCCGATAGTCACTGATCCTGGATCCGCCTCGTGGTTTGTGTATGGGCACAATCAGTCCTTCTAGGAAGGCCCCAGGGATCTGCGTCGTGGGAGACATAAGATCGCGGCAAATAACAGTCCATGCTGGTGCCAGCAATTGTTGATATGTCCGGTAAAATTCCAAATGAAGGCCATCAGGTCCTGGGGACTTATGACCAGCCCCAGCCTGTATTACTTCAATGATTTCGTCTTCTGTTACATCTGCAGTCAAATTCGCTGCCGCTGTCGGAGAAATCGTGCCATAAGTGAGTTGAGAGACTTCGTCGATCACCTCTAGGGGATGTCGATGTTCCGAGTACAGCCTAGTGTAGTGAGCATGAAGGGCGTTTCCTATGCCGCGCTGGGGATCAAGGCGTCGTCCGTCTTCCGTCGTGATAGCTTGGATCAGTGTCCTGCGTCGGCGCCGTCGTTCTGCAATGACGTGGTACATGGACGGTTCCTCCTGGGCCACTCTGTCTTGAGTACGGGCTCTGACGATCACACCCTCAAGGTGGTAACGTGTTAATCTGATGATCTGTGTCTTGGCACGGTTCGCAGTCACCTGCCGTGCAGGTGACTACGGCAGTGTTGTACATTCCCTTAAGATGCTGTAGTAAAAGTCCATGGCATGTCTCTTCCATGCTGCAACATCTCGGCCGTAGCCTAACAAGGTCTTCCGGAGGGCTGGTTTGGCGCAGAGTAACCACCACGACAGTGTAGACCGGTAGGTGCCACGCCGGCGGCTACAAGAGTCCCACGTGTTCTCTATAAGGCGGCGGCATTCCTGAGAAGCTAGGTGGGCAACGTTCAACTTACAAGGACCACGGCTGTGCCAAACCTTCTGACGGCCGAGGGTAATATCGCTGATGTAGGCTTCGTGGTCAGAAAAAGCTGTGGGCCAAACTTCGGCAGCTATTGTCCCCACAGCTATGGAGCGCGAGATGTAAATCCGGTCGATGCGGCTGGAGGAATGGCTGAATGAGTGAGTAAATCCGGGCCGATCGCCACTAACATGTTCCCACGAGTCCACCAATTGAAGATTATTTATAATTGTCGTAAGTTCTGCGTAGGGAGAATGATGTGGTAACTGATCCTTAGGTGCTTGGCTACAGTTGAAGTCCCCTCCGATTATCAAGGCGTCCTGACGGCCCATAAAGAGGGGCGTGATTGTATGAGCGAAAAAGGTGGATCGTTCGCGACGCCGGCCAGATCCTGACGGTGCATAGATGTTAATAGGTTTGACTCCTTGTATAGTAAGAGCCATGCCTCTGGCGTCAGGGAGATACTCGACGTCTTCTGCGGATATACTTTTACGGAGGAGGATCGCCACACCACTGTCATTGGCAGACGCATTTGAGACCCAAGTCTTGTAGCCATAGGGTTCCTTGAAGTCTGCGACATACACCTCTTGGAGGAGCGCAATGTCGATGTCTGCTGCGTTGAGTAGATCCTGTAGCATCGCTAGTTTATGTCGGGCACGTATGTTGTTGATGTTAATCGTCACTTGACGGTATGTCTGGCCAACCAGTTCGGCAACTGGGATGTATAGGAGGCCAGGTGTGGGCGGCAGGGCGGCCCCACGGAGGCTGACGATACAGCCGTAGTCACTGTGGTTCGTTGGTGCTGGGTACAGCCGAGGGAGCATCTCTGCCTTCGGCGTCCTCCTGGTGCTGTGGCTCCTCCTCGACATCTTCCGCCCAAGAATCAGATGCAGCAATTAGTAACTGTTGATTAGTGCTGTCAGTAGAGCGCTTGCGCGCATGTTCAGTAGCAGAAGTGATGTTGTCAGACCGAGGCTCAGAAATTGTATCCAGCGTAGCATCGTGATGGGAAGGGTGAGTTGTGGTGGTAGTCCTGAGTGTCGTCCGACGCCGGATGTTCGTCCGGGTCACACATCCGAAGCAGGCAATCACCGAGGGGACCATTGTTTCCGGACATGTTGTTCTGTGTCAGAGTGAGCGCGACAATCCTCTGATGCGGTCTCCATTGGTAGGAAGGCAGAGGTCGGGACAATTTCCGTTTCTACTTCCATCTTCTCGTTAGGCTCGTTTTGGTGGCACAATTGATCACTGTCTTGAGGCAAGTCTGCCGATGACGTCGTAGAGGGGGATATGCTGTCCGCCACACTGTCATCGACCACTGACTGCAATATGGTGTTACGATCCTGGGCAGGAGCAGCTGTTGCGGCTGCAGCCACTGCGTACGTGATGGGGAGTGAAGTAGGCGTCGCCGGGGATGGAACTTCACCAACCGGTGTCTGAGTCAGTCGGCGTTGAATGCAGGCCGATCGGACATGTCCTTCCTGGCCACAGCCGGCGCAAGTACGCGGTTGTCCGTCGTACATGACAATGGCTCTGCAGCCGCCAATTACTAAATAGGATGGCACATGTTTCGTCAGTTCAATCTTAATTTGTCGCACCCCATTCAGACGGGGTACGTCTCAAACGTTTCCCATTTTTCAGCCAAGTGGCTTAGCACGTTGCCGTAGGGTTTGAAAGCTGTCATCACAACATCCGGCCGGACTTCGAATGGCAGCTCGAAGACCCTCAGAGTGCGAAGGCCTAATCCAGCGTGGTCGATCGTGACAGTTCCTATGTGACCATCAGAATGCTTGAATTTAAGTACATGAGCGTGTCGACACACAACATCAGTGCACGCCTTTTCATTGATCAGTTTTATGTAGACGACACTTTGTATTATAGAAAAGTGGATCCCAATGATGTCTTGAGGTGCAATATGAAGTTCTTCCCGGATGAAACTTTCAATGTCAAGTGCTCGAGGTCTTGCGTAGTCGCTTGAAATGTGATCTTAATTGTGGACTTGCGATACGAGAGCGCCATGGCACTACCGAGACACGGACGCGTGACACTCGCCGCAGCGAAAGGCAAACAGTACACACTCGCGCGCGCGGTGCGCTAACAGGGGGACACAGGCACGACCACCTTGCCCCACCGCTGCTAACAGCGGACTGGGAAGTGTTTAATGTGTCTTTTGACTTTTCTGTGGTAGCAAAGCAAAGAAGAGGTAATACCTACCTCACTTTTTCTGTGCTTCTGATGTAAAGTGTGCTGGTGTGCATTTGTTTGAACCGTTTCGAACAACTTTGCAATATCTCGTCCGTAAGAACTGTTCCATTTTCACGCGGTATTTTCTTTGCTTATTCCCAACCGAACATCAGGATTCTTTCATGAGGAACAGACCTGTCGTCAGTTTTCAAAAAAGAGATACCGTAAGTAAATTTCAGAATGTTTTCACGCCTGAAACTTCCTGGCAGATTAAAACTGTGTGCCCGACCGAGACGCGAACTCGGGACCTTTGCCTTTAGCGGGCAATTTCTCTACCATCTGAGCTACCGAAGCACGACTCACGCCCGGTCCTCACAGCTTAACTTCTGCCAGTATCTCGTCTCCTACCTTCCAAACTTTACAGAAGCTCACCTGCGAACCTTGCAGAACTAGCACTCCTGAAAGAATGGATACTACGGGGACATGGGTTAGCCACAGCATGGGGGATGTTTCCAGAATGAGATTTTCACTCTGCAGCGTCATTGTTAGTCTCAATAATTTCCCTTCTTGCTTTACACAATACAGTTTTGGAATTCTCAAAATTTGGCTCATTTGCGAAAAAATCTAGTCTTTTATCTTCAGATCTGGAAACTACTCTTCAAAAATTTGGAACACAGGCACTATATTTTCTTCGTGACTCTTTTCCCGCAGCTATGCAATCGTTTCTTAATCTGCACATCTGCTTCGTCAGGTGGGCAAGAATGCTGCTCTTCAGCAATGATTCTGCCATTTACAGTTCTAAACGGCCTCGACACTTACTCATTCGGAATTTACAAAACATAGCTCGTATACTCATCACATTACCTGTGCATCTGGTAACAATGAGTATTCTTGAGAAGACAGTGCTTCCCTTTCGTTGTTGGAATTATTTCCATTACTAATAGCGTCCAGATCTTACGAGGTTTAGACCTACGAAACTATACGGAAACGAAGACTTTCGACAAGGGCACTGCATGACTGGCGGCGATAACGTATCCGCCGTTGCTGATCGACTGACGTAAATCTGCAGTGGGGGAGGCTCTGGTGTGAATAAGTACGGTGCGAAACTGCCTTGGCCGAAAGCCCCACGGTACCTGAGGCAGCTCCAAAGAGTAGGAAACCCGACAGGTGGAAGTCTACGTACGCAACTTATTACCGTAAAGCGCTCGCCTGTGGTACGTCTGTGAGAACTCTTGTGTGATAGGCACAGGAGACGTTTTCTGATACAACAACGTATAGTCAAACCATTGGATTGGGAATATATTGTGTGTCGAAGGCTAAAATAGTTGAAGGATGGAATCAGCTTACAATAATTGCACGTGTTTCCCAACACTAATTTTATTGTATTTCATAAGATTACTTTTAATTAACTGCTGAGTTCTGTGTTCCAGTGTGACGGACTTCAATCTAAGCACGTTGTGGCTTCTTTTCTCTTCCCCCCATTCACCCCTTCTACTGGTGAGCTTATTCGCTATTACGATATGAACGATGCCCTTGACAGTTTATGTAAATATGTCAGCACATTGGCTTATATGGAGTCTCTCCCTCCGTATTTTATGGTTTTCCACTGTACTTTACGGTATAGTATGAATGATGTTCTCACTATTTTATGTACATACTTGAGGACAGTAATATATATATAAGCACCCCCTCTCTCGTCCCCTCTTCTCCATTTCGTGGAACATACACCCTTCTGTAGATTATTTCGTGTTGTTCACAACGAAGGCGCGGTTAATACAGAATAATTTAGTATATATTTTAGCTATATAGGTAGTCGCTGCTCATACACACTAATGCATGTTGCAAAACAGAGTGGACCTGTTATAATGTTTATTTAGCTATGACTCTATAACCGATGTTACCGTGTCTGGTGCAACTGTGATAATGTCCACTCCTTTCCTGTATCGTTAATTTCCCCTCTTTAACTGGATTGGTGGTATTCTACGTTTTGTAACACTGATATGCGCTGAATAGTGTATCTAGAGACATATGCCTTTCATGTCATGATTATACAAATCACGTTTTATAGTGCTAACTCAATCCGATCTACATTTGACATTCATGTTATTAGGTTTATATAGCTATGACATTGTAAGGTTATATGTGCTGTATTTTTCAAACTCAGCATCTAATTATCCTGTTGCTTACACCATGAGCAGAGAACAATTTATAATGAATAAGTATACATTATAATATGCCATTTCCAAACCCGTCTATTAATAAAGGTGATGGGAGAGATTTCTGTAACTACCGACCTGTTTCACTGCAGATATTTTCCAAAAGTTATGAGAAGGTGATGTATTTTCTACTATTATTTAACCTGAGTAATAATAATCACTGGAAAATTAAGCTAAATCAGAAATTAGTGCCAGATGCTACTTTCTGCAGCCCATTTGAAGCATTTCACTGCGTGAATCACTATATTCTCCAGGATAAAATGAATGTTTATTGGATTGATGATATTGCCAAACAATGAATAATATCATAACTAACCAAAATAATGCATAAAATTGTACTCAGTAATTCAACCGTGTAATCTGTGCACATTATTCTGAGATGGGAGAATTCACATATAGGGTTGTCCAAGGCTCAAACTCAGGTACACTATTGTTTCTCATAGGTGTAAACGATCTCCTGTCTAATATATAAGAAGTAGAATTAGTTCTTTTCTTTGCAGGCGAGAGTGATACTGTAATCAATCCAAGCTTATGTACAGAAACAGATGAAATGGTAAACAATGTTCTTAAAAGTAGGCATGTTATTGACTGGCTTACAGCGAACGGTCAAACCCTCTGTGTTAAGATTACTAAGTGTCCGTATTGATGAGAATTTAAATTGGAGTAAGCAGATTTTGGAAATTTTGAAACAACCTGGTTCAGCCACTCTTGCACATAGAATCTTTGCAAACCTTGGGTAGCGACAAATCTGTAAGCTGGCATATTTTCCATATTTTTATTTTGTAGTGTCCTATGGATTAATCATGTAACTCAAGTTTAAGAAAGAAACTCCTCGTGGCCCAAATATGCGCCGTAAGAATAATATGTGGTGCTCACTCGCATTCACCTAGTAAATATCTGTATTAGAAGTTCTGACTTCTGCTCACAGTATATTTACTTCCTTGTGAAGTTTGTTGTAAATAATCCACTACATTTCAAAAGTAACAATGATGTACAAAATTACGGTACCAGAAGGAAAAATGATATTCATTACTCCACACTCAGTTGGTCTTTTGCACAAAATGGGGTACACAATGTTGCATCTAAAATTCATAACTTACCCAGTTGTATAAAATATGACACACAGTAACATATAATTTGAAAACACACCGAAACTTCATTTTATTCCATAGAAGAACTTACATGACTGCATTGTGTAAAAAGTGATGGATAGGAATTAGTAACTCACATCCACGTATTTTTTAAAACACTTTCGTGAAGGTTCAGCATGCTGCCATACGTTCAAAATAATTTGTGATGTGAATGTAAGCTACCTCATTCCACATCATTACGATTTAACATGCACATGATCCATGAAACAACCAAATAGTTACTAATATAAACAGTGATCTCTAAATAAACCGGTAGTGTCTTTGGTAATATCTTGGATATACATTGGAACAGCTGTTTTTGACTTCAGTCTGCATGTGAACATGTCGCGAGAATAAGTTGATGTACATATTGGGAATTACGTGTATTCCCAAATGTTGGACGTTACGTACGTTCTTAAGTTGTATTGTACATGAGTCTACAGCATGTATTATAAACGTTCTGTTCCCATTAATACAAATTATGATAATATTTATAAGTGGTTCTACATGTGGGCTAGTGGATTGATTTGTGTATCAGATCTGTTGCAACATGTTGCATAATGGTTATCTGAATGAAAATACTATAGGCTATATCAAATTGATAAATCTGTCGTTTGGTGTGGTTTTGATACAGATTTTATACATTCCCAGTTAATAGAATTTTTCAGCTTTTGTGGTCTTGAACTGATGGGTCTGTGAGATGTAGGGTGTTGTGAGGTGGGAACGTTGCTGTTGGTCAGCTGTCACAGTGATATGTGGCCAGTGAACCTTATTTTGCTGGATAAGGCAGTATACTCAGTATAACAGACGTGTACCACAGCTATAGCTCACAGTCTGTAGGACTATTAAGTGCATCACTAAATAATTAAAATTTCATTCACCATGTGGTACATATGGAAATTAATTTCCATGTGATGAATCCACTGATGCAGTAAGCTTCATGTAGTTTTAACCATTTTGTCACAATCCTTTTACCCCCCAGGGGGTCCACAACTCTTTTGTGGACACGTGCGTAGCGAGCACGGGACCCCGAGCTAATGTGGCCCTCCTTCCTTTCCGGGCTGCATACCTTCCCTTCCCTTTCCGCATCCCTCCCCGTCCCCCATCTTCACCCCCCCCCCCATCACCTCTGTCTCTTTCCTTCCCTTTCTCCCCCTCTGGGAGTATGGTTTGTGCCTACGTCCGGAGACGGACGCTCGAAACTGTTCCAAATTCCTTGCTTTTACACTTGCAAGTCCTCGACCTTCCTCTGTCCTTCTCTTTTCCTTCGCTCTTCTCCTTGCCCTTTTCTCCGCTGCGGCGTTTGAGACCCCCTTTTCTTTCCTTTCCCTTTCTCTTTTTTCCTCCCTGTGCGTGTCTGAAGGCCGACCCACGCACTTCCATGCGTAGCCGGTGACGGGGTAACGCGTAATTCCCCGCCCCGGGTAGACAGGTAGGACACGTACGTACCCCCTGGTAACGGCCAGGCCCAGGGAGGGGTGATTACCCGAGCTGATACCTTCCGAAAGTGCCGATTGGTCCCTCCGTCCGTTTGTCGGGAGGTGTGACCTGAGGTGTGAACAATCACCTAAGGCATGTGTGCCCTCGGTGAGGGCCCCCACAAGGGAGGAGCGCGCCATCGGAGACGCCGGTAATCATGGGGGATTCTTCCGCAATGGTTTCCTCACCTTCCACTATGTCTGCTCACAAACGTAAGTTCACTGAGTCTCAGCCACAGACGGTTCTTCCATCGTTGCCACAGTTTCTTGTTGTTTCTCGGTCTGACGAAGGTCACGACTTCTCCACGGTCAACCCTTTCATTATTCAGAAAGGTGTCGACGCAATTGCGGGTCCTGTAAAGTCTTGTTCCAGATTACGGAATGGCACCCTGTTGTTGGAAACACACAGTGCCCTCCAGGCTCAAAAATTGCTGCGTACTTCTCTGCTCCACACCTTCCCTGTCCGGGTGGAACCGCACCGTACCTTAAATTCCTCGCGTGGAGTCGTTTATACACGCTCCCTCGATGGATTGTCTGACGAAGAAATTCAGCACTACCTGTCTGACCAGGGAGTCACCGCTGTTCATCGGGTTATGAAAAGGGTTGACTCGAACATCATTCCAACCCGCACTGTCTTCTTGACATTTGACAAAGTTCAACTCCCATCAAAAATCAAAGCAGGCTATGAGATAATTTCCGTTCGCCCTTATATCCCAAACCCTACGCATTGCTATCGATGTCAGCGGTTCAATCACACCAGCCAGTCCTGTTCCAATCCGGCCAAATGTGTTACGTGTGGCAAGGATGCCCATGAGGGTGCTTGTCCACCTCCATCCCCTCACTGCATCAACTGTATGGGTGACCACGCTGCTTCCTCTCGAGATTGCCCCGTTTTTAAGGATGAAAAGGTCATCCAGGAAATAAGAGTGAAGGAAAAGGTGTCGACCTTTGCTGCTCGAAAGTTACTCGGCAGTCGACAGCCCACCGTGCCTCAGAAAGGAAAATACAGCACTGTCCTTGCTTCTCCTCGGCCAACAAAGGAGGTGGCCACGCAGACTTGCGACCTCACCTTTAGTACCACGGTCGTCAGATCGGCCAGCGCAAAGATCGCCCGTTCAACCTCACCACTTTCGCCTGCCCACTCTATGGCTCACCCTTCGTCGGGTTCTGCTAAATCTCGAGCCCAAAAGTCAGACGCCAAGTCTTCGAAAAAAGAGCATTCTCGTGAAGAGTTTTTACGTACTGCAACTTCACAACCATCGGTTCCTCCTTCATCTAAACATCATACCTCCAAGAAGGCTACGAAGAAACACAGTTCCTCTCCTTCTCCGCCAAGGCGTGTCCCATCTACAGCACCACCTGGCGGAAATCGCCCTCGGCCATCTTCTGTGTCGCCGAGGCGCACTGCTGGTGGCCGGTCAACTGGCCGATCGTTGGTGGCAGGAGCTGCTCCTGACCAACCTATGGATCAGGATCTTCTGCCTTCGACTGAATGCCATTCCATGCTGTCGGTCGCAAGCTCTGAGCAGTCGTTGAGTTGACAGCACCCTTGGTCACGTTTCTCCATTTTCTGTTCACCCTATGTCCATTATCCACTGGAATATCCGCGGCTTTCTCGCCAATCGGGATGAATTGTCGATCCTCTTACGATCCTACTCGCCGGTCATCTTCTGTCTTCAGGAAACAAAGCTACGTCCCCATGACCGCTTTGTTCTCCCTCATTTTCGGTCCGTCCGATATGACCTCCCCTCTGTTGAAGGCACTCCAGCCCATGGAGGACTCATGATTCTGCTCCATGATACTCTCCATTATCACCCAATCCCCTTAAACACTTCCTTCCAAGCTGTCGCCGTCCGTCTTTCCCTTTCTGGATACACGTTCTCTCTTTGTACGGTATACATTCCATCGTCTACACCACTGGCACGAGCTGATCTCCTTCATCTTCTTGATCAGCTTCCACCCCCCTATTTGCTGGTTGGGGACTTCAATGCCCACCACCCGCTTTGGGGATCTCCACATCCTTGTCCACGTGGCTCACTATTGCTAGACGTCTTCCACCAAGCGGATCTAGTCTGCCTCAACACTGGGGTCCCCACATTTTTGTCTTCCTCCACGGCAAATTTATCTCATTTGGACCTTGCGGTCGGTACTGTTCCGCTAGCTCGGCGCTTCGAATGGTTCGCCCTTGATGATACACACTCGAGTGACCACTTTCCATGTGTTCTTCGACTGCAGCCTCAACTGCCATATATGCGCTCGCGACGCTGGAAGTTTGCCCAAGCCGATTGGACACTTTTTTCGTCTCTAGCGACATTCGATGACCGTCGCTTTCCCAGCGTCGACGATGAGGTCACACATTTTACCGACGTTATTCTCACAGCTGCGGAACGTTCAATACCACGCACCTCCGAATTGCCCCGGCGCCCCCCAGTTCCTTGGTGGAACGAGGCATGCCGTGACGCAATACGTGAGCGGCGACGTGCTCTTCGCATTTTCCGTCACCATCCAACTTTGGCCAACTGTATCCGATATAAGCAGATCCGTGCGCGATGCCATCGCGTCATCCGCGATAGCAAGAAGGCAAGCTGGAAATTCTTTATTAGCTCATTTAACACCTTCACTCCCTCCTCGGAAGTTTGGAGTCGGCTTCGACGGTTCTCAGGCGCGCCTAGTTTCTCCCCGGTCTCTGGGCTCACTGTCGCGCATGATACCTTAGTGGACCCCGTCGCAATTTCTAACTCATTGGGTCAGCACTTTGCTGAGATTTCGAGCTCTTCAAATTACCCGCCAGCGTTTCTCCCGAAGAAACGTGCAGCGGAAGTGCGACATCTTGCTTTCTCCTCTCAAAATCGCGAAAGCTACAATACTGTTTTCTTCATGCGCGAACTCCAACATGCACTCTCTTCTTCTCGCTCCTCCGCCCCAGGACCGGATGGTATCCATGTCCAAATGTTGCTGCATTTATCAACCCATAGCCTGCGTTACCTCCTTCGCCTTTATAATCGAATTTGGACCGACAGTACCTTTCCCAGGCGATGGCGGGAAGCTATTGTCGTTCCCGTTCCGAAACCTGGAAAGGACAAACATCTCCCCTCTAGCTATCGCCCCATTTCTCTCACGAGTAGTGTCTGTAAGGTTTTGGAGCGTATGGTGAATTACCGTTTAGCTTGGTGGCTGGAATCCCGCAGTCTTTTAACACCAGCCCAATGCGGATTCCGACAGTATCGTTCTGCCGTTGACCATCTTGTTGCTCTCTCCACTTATATCATGAACAATTTCCTCCGGAAACGCCAAACGGTAGCAATATTTTTTGATTTGGAGAGAGCAGAAGATACCTGTTGGAGGACAGGCATCCTCCGCACACTGTTCTCTTGGGGCTTTCGAGCCCGGCTGCCCCTTTTTCTTCGCGAATTTATGGCAGAGCGCACATTTAGGGTGCGGGTGAACACTACTCTCTCCCGTACTTTCTCCCAAGAAAACGGGGTACCTCAGGGCTCCGTGCTGAGTGTTGTACTGTTTGCCATCGCCATTAATCCAATTATGGATTGTCTACTTCCTGATGTCTCGGGCTCCCTCTTTGTGGACGATTTTGCGATCTACTACAGCTCTCAACGGACCAGCCTTCTTGAAAGACGTCTTCAAGGATGTCTCGATCGCCTCCACTCGTGGAGCATCGAAACCGGCTTCCGTTTCTCACCCAGTAAGACCGTTTGTGTTAATTTTTGGCGACGTAAGGAGTTTCTTCCGCCCTCCTTACATCTAGGTCCTGTCAACCTTCCGTTTTCCGACGTCGCTAAATTCTTGGGTCTTATGTTTGACAGAAAACTGTGCTGGTCCTCCCACGTTTCCTATCTTTCGGCTCGCTGTCTGCGTTCCCTTAACACCCTCCGTGTCCTGAATGGTACCTCTTGGGGAGCGGACCGAGTGGTCCTTCTCCGCCTCTATCGCGCCTTAGTGCGATCGAAATTGGATTATGGAAGCATAGTCTACTCCTCTGCTCGGCCGTCTATTCTTCGGCGTCTCGACTCTATCCACCACCGTGGATTACGTTTAGTGTCTGGAGCTTTTTACACCAGCCCTGTGGAAAGCCTTTATGCTGAGACTGCTGAACCTCCGCTGTCCAATCGGCGGGCAGTCCTTCTGAGTCGTTATGCCATCTGTCTTCCATGCCTGCTAATCCAGTCCATGACTTTTTTTCGACGCCTCCTTTGATGTCGGGTATGCAGGCCGCTCCTCCTCCCTACTACCCCCGGGAGTCCGCTTCCGTCAACTGCTCCATTCTCTTTCCTTCCGCTTTCCTAAAACCTTCTTGACAACTTGGGGTACAGCACCGCCTTGGCTCCGTCCCCGAATCGACTTGCTCAGAGACCTATGTCAATTTCCCAAGGATGGTACCCCTACACTTGTTTATCGTCGGGCATTTGCTGCTCTATGTGCACAAATGACGGAAGCCACATTTATTTACACCGATGGCTCGAAAACATCGTTAGGTGTAGGGAGTGCCTATATTGTTGGCGTCACCCCAAATCACTTTCGGCTTCCCGACCAGTGTTCGGTTTATACTGCGGAGCTTTACGCTATTCTCCAGGCTGTCCACTACATCCACCGCCATCAGCGGATACAGTACGTAATCTGCTCAGATTCTCTCAGCTCTCTCCAAAGTCTCCAAGCTCTTTACCCTGTGCACCCTCTGGTCCACCGGATTCAGGACTGTCTGCGCTTGCTCCACCTGGGGGGCGTCTCGGTGGCGTTCCTCTGGCTCCCGGGACACGCTGGTATCTGTGGAAATGAGGCGGCTGATATAGCGGCCAAGGCTGCAGTCTCTCTTCCTCGGGCAGCTATTCAGTCTCTTCCGTTTACCGATCTACGGAGCGGTTTATGTCGCCAAGTTGCTCATTTATGGCATGCGCATTGGTCAACACTTCCCCATAATAAATTGCGGGAAGTGAAAGCCCTTCCTTGCGCTTGGACCTCTTCCTCCCGAACGCGTCGTCGGGAGGAGGTAATTTTAGCTAGACTCCGGATAGGGCACTGTCTTTTTAGTCATCGACATCTTTTAAGCGGTGATCCTCCCCCACTCTGTCCCCACTGCTCTCAGCTGTGGACGGTCAGACACCTTTTAATTGAATGCCCCTATTTTAATCCGTTACGCTCCCGTCTACAGCTATCGCCTGATCTATCGTCGATTTTAGCAGATGACACACGCTCAGCTGACCGCGTTCTACAGTTTATTAGTGACAGTGAAATGACGTCAGTCATTTGAAGCTGGGGACAACCAACCCCTTTCTATAGTGGATTTTTAAGCATTCCTTCTGCCTTTAGTTTCTCAAATTTTATGACCGTGTTCCCATTGCTGCTGATATTAAATTTCGTTTTTCTCCTGTTTTCTACGTCACGGGCTGGGCGCTAATGACCATAGAAGTTTTGCGCCCTAAAACCACAAACATAAATAAAAAACAATCCTTTTATTAATAGTTTGAGAAAACGGATTCCTTTGTATCATCATTCACTTTTCTGGACTCTTACTTGATATCTGCGCATAGTCATTAACAAGAGATTCAAAAACCAGAAATCAGTCTACTCTTAGCAGCCATAGGACACACATAATAGCCGAGACTGATTCGTTCTGGAATCTGCTCTCTTCAGAAAACATTTCATAATTCGTTGCTTGGAAAGTTCTCAGTGAGCTACCTCCTGCCAAATACTTTGAGCTTCTTCGGTGATATCATTTATAGGTAATTTGTTTTTCCAATTTAGACACTAAATGTCATCAAGTGATCGTCTGTTCCTTTTCCAGTCTCCATGTGTAATTTACTTAACTGGCGAAGAAGAGGTGAAGTGTGAAAGTAGCAATCTGAAAATAGTTATTACCATATACTTACAAATTTGTCAATATTTTTTTATAATACGCGTCCTGTAGTGCCGCTAATTACCATTCTGTTCCTCGGTTCCATGGCGTGGTAATAGAGATCTGCATTCATATATTGCTTACAATTTCTTAGAACTTCGATTTGCAACATTAAAACCCTCCTTATAATGTTGCTACGTTGTCAGCGGAGAAAACTCTAGCATTCCTTATTTGTTTTGTTATTCCTCGTTTTTTATGTTACATACATCATGACTATCTGCCGAGGAATAATACTTACCTCCCGCCATCATTGCAAGCACATAGTTATTGACATTAATTTCATCGCTACAACTAAACAAAAACTGACTATTGCTAGTTACTTCACAGCGCAATTTCAGCTGATTAAGTTCGTCACTTTGCATGTTTCATTTAATTTAACTTGTTGAAGTTTAGAATGACATAAATCCCAGGGGTGGAATAGCTTTCCCTTAAGGTCAGTAATCGCTTTGTATAATTCCCTACACGTTGTGATAAGAGTGCTAATTCGACTTACTACTATATTATAGCTCACCAGCGAACATCATTCACTGTATGTCAACTAGGTTGCCAATATCTTACCAGGATACGAATGGATACAACATGGATACGAATCGGTAAGAGTATTCCGCCATCTTTTTTTTCACTACCTTAGTGATTCTTGAATGGGTAACTTACTATTGTGATTGATTTAAAAATTATTTATTAGTAACACATCATTCATGATAGTATCATTGGCTAGTACAGAAACAAACTTCAACTGTGGAGTACTGAGATAAGAATTAGTGTATTTCCCAGTCGTGGTAAACATAGGATAGAGATCAGGAAAACAGGGATCTAAAATTACAAATTTAAACACATTTATAGCTGAAGTATTTTAATAGATCCAAGAGAGTACAAAGATACATGCAAGTATTTTGAAACACAAAAACACACACATATATCCACACATCCACTGGTCGTCTGCACTGCTGCTCCCCACGTCTGCACACATCGACGCCTACATAATTAGCAACAGTCTTTTCATTTCCCTCCAGCAAGGAGGTCGTTGCCACTGCTGAAGCTCTTGTCTCTGTATACGCAGGACAAGATACTCAAGTGCAGAGGCGACCTGAACTCAGATCTATGGTGACTGTAACCAGACTTTAAATCTTCAGTAAGTACTCTAAGAACGACGCACCAGTGAGGCGCAAGTGTTCCTCAGAACGTAGATGACCAGGAAAATGAGCAGTGCGACCAGAGTAGGCAGGTACGGCCTCCTCTGCAGACCGTCCAGCAGCGGGTGCCTCCTGGAAGCCGCGCCGCCGCCCCCACCTGCCGCTGCCGCTGCCGCCTCCGCCCGCCGCCTCCACGCCTCCGCCACCCTGGGGTGGTTGCGGAGCTCCGCCCTCAGCATCGACATGTGCCTGGCCTGCCAGCTCCGACTCCGCCGCCGCCGTGGGCGCCACACACGTGCGGGCTGCTCCTCCCACCTGTGGGGCAGAAACACGCAGCTCAGCGAAGGCTCTCACAAAAACCACCTGCAGTTCTTTTTTTCACCCATTCGGAAAGTGTCTCCCGTCGCCACACAGGCGCGCAGGAGTCTACAGTTAACAGTTCTTCCATCGCAGAACCTGCAGCACTTTACTGCTGCTGTTTACAGGGAGGGCTTGCAATTTTCTAAGCCCTTCTGGTGGGCATTGCTTTAAATTGTTCGAGAACCTTGTACAACATTTTTGTAATAACTGCTCGGAGTTGGTCAGCAGCTTCATGTCTAGAAAGAGTGGGAGGAAATGAGGTTGGCTGAGTCGAGAGCTCAAATCAGAGCACAGAGGTTTGCTAATATTGAGGCAGAAGATGTCAACGACTCTTTGGTGGGTGTCCAGCCTCACCCATTGCTGGAGCGTGTATTATTTTAGGCGTTTCTGGCAAAGCGTCCAGTGATCATTCATACATAGTCTGTGACAGTGCTGATCGTGCAACATCAAGCAGGAACATTTTGTTTCTCTGCAAGCAGAGGTACAAATTTATGCTTCTCTGTGGAGCTTTAGGCATTCCAAAGTGCTCACTTATGACTGCACTCTTGGGTCAAGCGTATGGTCTTGGAAACTTTATAAATAGATTGTCTTGATTCGTGAACGGACTCTGTACTTGAGTAAATACAAATGTAGGAGTTTCCGGTTGCAACCAGATGTCCTCCGTTTAGTTAAGTTCACATCTGTACATTACATATCGTTTCCACGACCACAGCCTTCTGCTGATCGATGTGGCTGACTTGGGCTTCACTCGACTGCTATGATGGTATACGCACCACGGCTTGAGAAATAAGGAACCGTAACTATAAATGTATTCAATTGCATGAAGTTGTTCTCTGAGCTCTCTATTTTCAGCGTCAGTGGGGGTAGAGATTTTACTAGCAAAGAGACCACACAGTATCAACGTTTTAGATGTTCCTGTCGTCAAAATGTGGTGCGCAATCTCTGCAAAGAAGACTGGTGTTGTGCCAGTTTAAACTTAGACTAAGGATTGAGCTTAATTTATGCTGTAATTATGCAAATTCCATTCTGCTGTTGCCCTGATTTTTTTTTCGTAATAAATACGTTGATAGCATCCCATTACTCACATTTAAATGTGGTTAGTAATCACCTCACAGATCTTGAGTAGGTTATTTAAGAACATTAGTATCAATTAAATGATTTTTGTGTATGGGTCATCCATAGCTTGATTAATCAGATTGCACCCTCAAAATAACAAGATCACCACTTACCCTGAGTTACAATGTCACCAGATTTAGCATTACTTCCTATTTTACTTGAAAAAACAAATCACAAAATTGACCTACGTTTCATGCGATGAAATGGGGTACCTTTCCAAGAGATCACCAGGAAGAGCGATCTTACCCAACCTATAGGGCAACATAACAACTTAGGCACAACTGCTAAGTAAAGACGTTAAAAATAGCCGAAAATAAGCAAACTGCATGTCATCACTGGAACTAATGGAAATACAATGATGGAAAAAAAAGAAGAGAAGAAAAGGAAATATTTAAAGTATGAGACAGAAATAAGAATCCTGCTATAGCCGTTTCTGTCAGGTTGACTGGTGTTGTTGGCTTCCTCCAGTTACCTTGGTGTTCTTGCCATTGAAACTGTATACAGAGACATGTTGGATGATGGGTGGAAAATAAATGAAGCACCTGAGGTGGACGACGCAGCTGTGGGTGGCCATTTTCTTAAACTTTATCGCATACCCTCTGTCACTGCTAGGTTTGAACAGCCATTCACTGAAATTCTTAAACACTATATTCTGAATCGAGTAAAACAAGGAGAGGCTGCTGATGAAGAAACTGAAGACAAGAACACAGCAGCGAACTAAAACAACCAAGATGATGGCGGAGATGACGGTGAACATGAAGAATAATAATATGACATTCAAATGCTGTACTGATGATCCTGTAGCTATACCCTCTAAGAGAAACAAAAGATAATTAATGTGACAAGAAAACGTGGGATTTATATAAAGCACCGACAACAAAGACATTGTGTGCCACTTGAAGTGAATATGTCTGTATTATGTTGAAAGATTGTATACAGGTTGGTCAAGAAGTCCGGAAACACCCTGATAAAATCCAAATGGAGTAGCAAACAAGTAAACAGACTTCCTACACACGGGGAACGGGAGGGGAGAAACTTTGTAGGCTATTCCACCAAAATGGCGGCCATCTTGAAAGCTGCAATCTTGGATTCAACTTCAAAATTTCAAATGGCAATGTGGTCATGTGACATATCAAACAGAGAATTTCACCAGAAAAACAATGCCGTTGTTATTTTGAACATAGCTTTGTTCATTCTCGGGTTATAGCCAATTACGTGTGGCAGCAGTGGGACGCTCGGCAGCGTGAGTATTACGTACTGAGAAGTCATAAAATGGAGTCTGAAACGGTGCAAAGTGGCTATCCCATGCCTGATACGTTACATGTGTTAAACTGTTTGGCGTCAGTTACCCATGCTGACGTTTTAATCATTGTTTCCTGATTTACCGGCTACAAAATGTCCTTAACACATGAAGAACGCATTGAAATCATCTTGATATCAGGAGAAAGAAACACACAGGTCATTACTGAGGTTTTCAACAATCGTCACCCAACCAGACAGCCCATCACTCACAGCGCAGTTGCCAAGCTTTTGGCCAAATTCCGAACAACAGGTTCTGTCGCAGAGAAACCTAAGGCTTGAAGACCAAAATCCGTCACCGATGAAGCAACAACAGTGAGCTTGTTGGCATCATATAGCAAGAGTCCACAGTGGAGTACACGTCGCCTGTCATATGAATATGGGGTTAGCCGTACCTCCATACTGCCAATTTTATCGCAGCACAAATGGCATCCGTACAAAATACAGCTGCTCCAACACCTGGACGAGGATGACCCAGACCGTCTGGTACAGTTCGCAGAATGGGTGACACAGCAACTGCAGATAAACCCACGTTTCCCCTATCAGGTGCTGTTCAGTGATGAAGCCAATTTCTTTATCAATGGTGAAGTGAACAAGCAGAATCACAGATACTGGTCCGACACAAATACACACTGGACTGATGCTTCCAAAACGGTCGATTCACAAAAAGTGATGGTCTGGTTTGGTGTGTGGGGTACCAAAGTCGTTGGACCTTGTTTTATTGATGGTACGTTAACAGCCAACGGTTATCTGAGGTTATTGGATGAAGAAGTGTTTCCCTCGTTAACAATGGACAGGACATATCTGTAATTCTTCCAGCATGATGTAGCCCCACCACAATATGGGCACAATGTGCGAGCATACCTGGATGTGCAGTTCCCTCAAATGTGGATTGGACATGGGGGTGCTATGGAGTGCCCACCACGTACACCAGATTTGACTCCTTTGGATTTTTATCTTTGGGGTTATGTCAAAGCACTGGTTTATTCTGTGAAAATACGGGATTTGCATCATCTAAAGCAGCGCATTGTTGAAGCATGTGGTCAAATTCAGCCAGATGTGTTGGTCAAACAAAGTTCATCAGGACTGGGTTCGGAGGATAGCATTAACAATACAACATAATGGACAACATATCGAGCCATCCCTATGACTGTTGGTGGTCTCTCGGGACTGTGTAACATCGGCGTAATGTCTCTTCGGCACATAACATACATGCTGCCGAGCGTCCCACCGCTGCCACATGTAACTGGCTATAACCCGAGAATGAATAAAGCTATGTTTAAAATAACAACGGCATTGTTTTTCTGGTGAAATTCTCCATCTGTCTGATATGTCACATGACCACGTTCCCATTTGAAATTTTGATGTTGAATCCAAGATGGTGGCTTTCAAGATGGCCGCCATGTTGGTGGCATAGCCTGTAAGGTTTCCCCCTTCCCGTTTCTCGTGTGTAGGGACTCTGTTTCCTTGTTTGCTACTCCATTTGAATTTTATGGGGGTGTTTCCGGACTTTTGGACCACCCTGTATATACTTTTAAGAGATTATTTTTCAGAAATAAATCGTGTCTCTGAAGATACTGCTGTTTGGAAATCGTAATGCTTTCGCGTCTTGGCTTCGACAAATAGGCAAACGTGTCGATGTAATGCACAGCTCCAATGTTCAGAGTGTTCTTGCAATGATTATAGAACATCGAACCGTCAACGATAACCTGCTTTTAATAGAAACAACACAACGTCATGCTGCCAGAAGTGGTGCCAATGTCTGCTGTGTTTGTGGCGTCCATTGAAATGTAAATAACTAATCAAATTTTTCTGCAGGCTGTCAACGTTAAGCATCCGCTTCACCTTAACGCTAATTGTGCAGCTTCTATCCAGTTAATGTTACTGATCTACATTCCTATATCGAGGACTCGTTTGTAACAGATTCGTAGGAAGTTGATACGTGGAACAACATTTTTGTTTCAGTAAACAATTTCATACGTTTTTTCGTGGGTCTGTTTTCAGTAACCACTGGTATTTTTGCAATCTCGATTTTTTACGTGCCGCTGATGTTCCACACAAAGTGTGGAAACAGTGCAGCCTGACTGAGCGATCTGGTTGTTTTCAGGAATGTTGTAGATCGCATGCATCTGCTGCCAAGACAGCACTTAACCAAGGCGCAGGATGTACAGTCTTCTGGGCAATCAGAAAATAAATCTTACACCTTTCCTGTCCATGTTTCTACATGACGATAAACATGTAATTACGGTCGTCAAAAGAAAACGCGTGTCCCGCTCATCAACATACTAGGACTCGGTTATCAAAGAACACGCAGGCACCATCGGTATGTGCAACAATAATATTAAATCGAGAGCGGCTACAGTCGTAGTGGTGAATGGAAGCGGGTTCTCTACTTTGAGAGACTGCGGAGAAATTCGCCCTCTTGATTTCGTTTCAGCGGGCACCACAGGCATTAAGGACATCGTCACAGTCTCTGGCAGCATAACGACACGGAATTGCTCTTGGCCAAGAGGAGAAAGGGCCTCGCCCAGAGTTCGGGTTTTTATTCAAATCTAACGCTACAAAAATACCGAAAATATTTTAACTAGAGCTTGCTGAAAAGCGTTGACTCCGAAATTTTTATTCTGTTCTCAATATCGGTTCAGATATAGTATGTCATACATATTACACGGTCGACCTTCCCTTCTGCCGTTAAAGGGCACCAAATTGTAACGTTGTATCCTGGCGGTGTGTAACGTAACTAAGTCGATGCGTGAGAAACGACGCGCTGTAATCGAGTTTCGAATTTGGAGATTCGATCGAATGTGGGGCATCGTCTCCTAACAGGGTGACAGCGCCAGACCACACACGAGCGCTGAGGCATCTGCAACCATCCGACGCCCGGGGCTCAGTGTCAACAATCACCCTCCATACAGTCCAGACTTGGCCCCAGCCGATTTTCATCTGTTTCCAAAACTTAAAGAACGCCGCGGAGGCCTCCACTCTGATACTGATGAAGCGGTATAAGCGTAGGTGAGCTTGTGGTTCCGTCAACGAAATCAAACATTCTATAGCGACAGTATCAACAAACTGGTCTCTCGTTCGGAGAAACGTATTCGTCACCAGGGTGACTATGCTGAGAAGTAAATAAACAGACGTGGAGAATAAAGATGTAGAGTGTTACTATGTTTTATATCTGAACGTCTATGAATTTTCAAATAAAAGATTGGAGATCTTACGTTTCCTCACGTCCTCGTACAATGATTCCACAGCGGGAAACTTACTCCTCGCATTTAAGCCTTTGAACAGTACAAGAAATATGGCAGTCAGCAGTGCTTGTTAGAACAGTGTCTCGGATAAATAGCCGGCCGGAGTGGCCGTGTGGTTCTAGGCGCTACAGTCTGGAGCCGAGCGACCGCAACGGTGCAGGTTCGAATCCTGCCTCGGGCATGGATGTGTGTGCTGTCCTTAGCTTAGTTAGGATCTAAGTTCTAGGCGACTGATGACCTCAGAAGTTAAGTCGCATAGTGCTCAGAGCCATTTGAACCATGTTCGGATAAATAGTGTCACTCGGGGCGCTTAGTAAGACAACATGAAGTCATTGCCGGGGCAGTCTCAAAAAAGGAAAAGCGAACTTTTTATTTCGAACTACCTCCGCCTGCAAGTCCAGTTACCGAAGTATGCTTGCGTAGTTATGCTCAGCTCAGGGTAGTCTGTTCGAAGAATGCTAAACAGGATGTTCTTCTCACCGTTACGTGGCTGGAAGGGTGAAGAAAAGTAACGGTGTAAATACCTTGACCGCTTTCAGTTAGTGTCCTAAATTAAAATCTGAGCTTACTTATTGCGTGCCATAATCTGGAAACGTGAGAGAGACATGAGACATAACGAAGGTGTGTGTATACAGTGGGGACGTTGGTTTCGGTAACCTCCTCCCGTGTCGCTGTTCGGAAGTAGTAGTCTGTGTACCGACATAAAATTCCAGCCATTACATAAAATTCTACCCGTCCCCTTATCATGTAGAAGAGAGACGACGCCAGACTGTGCTTGCGCACATGGCGGCCACTAGCATTGTGCATCTAATGTCATGGAAACACAGGCTCCCTGAATAGCCTCCAGTCAAATGTTTCCACAGAAATGAAATAAATTCGTAAAGAAAAATTGTTGGCATCAAGCAAAGAGAATTACCAAACCCTATCGCTGTTCCACAATGTCCCAAATATTAGTCCCAGGCAATAACTTGAGTTTCCACTTTTTTTTTTTTTTTTCAAGAAATCAACTAGGTCGCAGTACTAGCTTGCCAGCTTTCTGTCGTCTGCTTAGAGATCCAGGTACCATAATACGTTTAGTGGAAACCTGCTGGGACTAAAGGTACAGGGTTACCGAAGATCGATCTTAAAGTGCAAAACTGGATAACGACGTCATCATGCACTCCTTTTCGTTAAGACAATATACCGACGGAGACGAGGCATTCGTTAATGAACTGGACTGTCATTTTCAACTGAGGGGAATGAGGGAGGGTCGGGCGTAAAGGCGGCGGGCAGCGTTCAAACCAAAGTCCGGCCACCCTCTTTCAGTTCCCTTAACTCAATTGTAGCGAATGCTGGGGTGATTCCTAAGACCCGTCTATGGCCGTATACAGTTCCCATCCGTTTCCAACCCTAACTAGTTTCCTGTCCTAATAAATTACCTTGTCGTCGACAAGACGTTGAAGCGCAGTCTCACGAATACATTACAAATGTTGCGATAGTAAAAGAAATTGATACTGGCTTATGGCTGTATTTACTAAATCTCATTGAAATACAGACATATTATACATTTTACTCCTGTAATGAGCTTCGTAGTGGGCATATAAAGCTACCGATAAATTCCAACGAAGTTCTCGACCCTACCAGAACGGAGCCCGCGCTCAATGCTGTAACAGGAAACAAACAAGCCAAGTGTTGTTTTACTTTGCAACTCCTCCGTTTCTGAAAGTCCTCTCTGTTGCTGGGAGGTAAGGAATTTAATTCTACTGCCTACAACCTAACATCATAAATCAGTCGTCTAAGCATTTTTGCCCTGGGATGCTAGGCTGCTACCATCTCCTGTCTAGTTGCTGGAACTCGTGGCTTCGGTCGCAGATATCTTGAAAACATCTCGTAATATCTAAAGTGTATCCATATTCATTCAAATTGACTGGCTTTTAGGGGAATAGTCTTCTTAACATATTTGCACACTAGTAGCCCACAGAGCAATAAACGAAAGCTCGTGCGTAATAAGATCTGCTGAAAACATGTCTTTCATTAGTTGACATTACTTAATTAGTAGGACACTGAAGAGTCATTTAACACGTTGACATCAAAATGATGGGACTTTTCTTAAGAAATCAGGAAGTAACAAATGGGGGATGCACTTGACAAAAATTTTAGGGAGACACAGACACTGATATGTGTAGAAAATATTAAATGTAGAAGTTGGACACAGGACAGGATATTGTTGAGGGGCCCACCAAATCAGTCAGAAGACCGATCACTACCTAACACAGTAACGTGTGATTCTGTGTAGGTTTTGACAGAGACACCACTCCCCGTCTAGCAGCTATTTACAGTTGCTCACTAGATCAATCAATCGCTCCAAACGATTGGTAAATGAGGGTTATTGCTGCTTTCAAGAAGTGTTGATGAAATAATGCGTTTAACTGTTGGCCTGCAACCATATTTTTAATATGTAGCTGATTTATGGAACTAGTTTTATGCTTGCGTACCTTTTCTGTTTCAGAAAACTGAATATCTCCTCTGTAGACAGCACAGATACCACGAACAGCCATCTTGTCGAAATCTGTTCGATGTGTTCACCCATGACATTCAAAAATTAATAAGCCTTGACAGTGGCACCTAACTTATGTGTAAGCCATTATCATGCGTACAGTTCTTCAATGTCATCTAGGAAACCAACCAACGAGCTTACGAAGTGTAGCGCAATCACTGAATTCAGGACTGCTCCAAATGTCCAACTAATGGCGTCTTTCTGAATCCATCGGATGTAAATAGGGCCCTTACTGTTCGTTATACAGGTTGGTCAGGAACCGTCAGAAAATCTTTTACGTATGTTTCAGGGCACGTCGTGCTAAAAAAAGATCTTAAGGAAAAATTTGAAACCTTACGCCGCTTCCGATTTACTTAGCGTTGATGTTGCCCAACCATGTCTTTGCGTGCGCAGATTCGAACAGCCTGCCGGAGACAATGTCGCCAAACATTCCAACAAGTGGTAATTTACGGATACACAGCATCTGTAAATTGCCGCATTTTAACGCTTGCAAGTGCTTGCATTCGAGCGCGCGGGACCAGGTTGGTTAACGTCAATGCTAATTAAATCGAAATCGGTGCAGCGTATAGAATTTGTTCCAGAACATTCGTTTGTCAGCCCACACTACCCTACAACACCTTTGCAAGCTTTTCAATCTGTTTATGACCACCCTGTATATACGACGGATGCTCCGTCAGGCTGCACGCTGTAGATGCTGCTGTACCCCGTACGGAGGAGAGTGATTCGACTGGAACAGTTTATACTTTCTCCTCTAGCCGGTTCAAAAATGGTTCAAATGGCTCTGAGCACTATGGGACTTAACTTCTGAGGTCATCAGTCCCCTAGAACTTAGAACTACTTAAACCTAATTAACCTAAGGACATCACACACATCCATGCCCGAGGCTGGATTCGAACCTGCGACCGTAGTGATCACGCGGTTCCAGACTGAAGCGCCTAAAACCCCTCGGCCACTCCGGCCGGCCCTCTAGCCGGTCCTGTAATTTAAACACTCTAAATTTTGTGAATAGGTTGCCAATGCTTACATCGCTACGTTGAGAATAATTTCTCTTTTTTTACTTTCTGAAACTTTACTTCTGAATAGTCATGAAACGAACCGACTAGACGCAGTCTGAGAAGCGCGCTCGCTTTCGTTAAAATATTGGCATGTATTACATTATTTCGAGTATCACATATCATTCACTGCTAGTAGTAAGTTAAAGCTTATTATCAGCAGTCTGCACAAAAGTAATTTATTTATTTATTTAACCCTGCTGTTCTGTTCACTTTTACTTGACATATATACTGTTCGGGTCAATATGACCCGACATATCAAAATGCTTTAGAAACATAAATTTTGGTACAGTTTTAGCTATCGACATTGTTGTTCTATTCCAGTACCTTGTTAGTAATAATAATAATAATAATAATAATAATAATAATGGTAATAATAATAATAATAACAATGCATACAACTTTATTGAGGGATATTTTTCATTTAAATATGCACATAAATTTGAAACAACAGACAGTTTCCATTACAGGCATTCAACTTAGAAAGCACTACAGTTTTTCCATACTTCTATTCTTATTGTTGACAGTTTAGACGTAAGTATTGACATTTTCTAACAACAGACAGTTGTCATTACAGATATTCATCTTAGAGCACACTACAGTACAGAACACACTACAGTTTTTTTATTACATTCCAACATAGAAAGCACTACAACTTTAGAATCCTCTCTTCTTACTGATTGTAGTTTAGGCACAAGTATTCACATAAATTTGAAACAACAGAATTTTCAATACAATCATCTTATAAAATACTACAGTTCTTTTCTTACTGCTTGCACTGTGGACACAAGTAGGTTACATGTTTCTTGCAAATATGTTTACTACATTTTCCACACACCATGTTTGTTTTATTGTCATTACTTGATGGACAGAACTTACAGCGTGCACGTTTTGTAGATTTTCTTGTTGTTACCGATTCTGACACACCACCCACATCATTCGGGTTTTGGATGCTTGTGACCATTCTCAAAGAATCTTCTGTTCTTGGGAAATGCGTTCTTGATGCAATATGTTCTTTTATCAGTGACTTTCCAAGTTCCTCCAAGAATATTCTCCTTCTAGTCAATTTGCTTGCATTCCAATTAGGGTCAACCGAAATCCACAAAACGTATGCATTATAAGCAGAAACATCAAGAATATTGTAGAAAACTATCATTGGCCACCTATTACTTTTTCGTTTGCATGTATATGTACCTAATAACTGATCAAGCGTGTCTACAGCACCTTTGGTTGAATTATAGTCCAAAATCATTTTTGGCTTCTTATCAGCCCTGTCACTGATTTCCGCATCATGGTGGAGAGTGCTCATAAGTACAACATTCTTGTGTCTCTTAGGAATATAATTAACCACAGTAGTGTCATTTGTGAAGTAAAATGAAGAGCTGTGTACCTCCTTGTTGGTCATTTTGTGTGGAAGCTCCGGCTTATTTTTCCGTATAGTTCCCAACATAGTCAATTTCCTTTTCAGAAGCAGCTGCCCCAAATTGTACGACGTAAAAAAGTTGTCACACGTGATATTCTGACCACGTAACTCAGAAGTGAGATCAGATACCACCCTCATTCCCTGATTTCTTTCTGGTGCCGCTCCACTCACCTTTCCTGTATAAATTTGGGCTTTCAGTACGTATGAAGTTTTGCTGTCACACATGGTCCATATTTTGATCCCATATTTTGCCGGTTTACTTGGGATATACTGCTTGAATGGACAGCGACCTCTAAATGCTACTAACTGCTCGTCAACAGTAACATTTTCTCCTGGATTATACAGTTTAGGAAGGACCTCTACCCACTTCTCCCAAATACTACGAATTGCGGCAAGTTTGTCAGTACGTCGTCTTTCCTCTCTAGTAGATTTCTTGTCAAATCGCAGGACACGTGATATCTTACAGAATGTTTCATGAGACATGGTTGCTCGAAATATGTTTCGCCCAGTATCTTTATCCCACAAACTTTTTGTAGACTCCCCATGAGATCGATATACACCCGCTAGGAGTAAGAGTCCTAAGTATGCATGGAAAACAGAACCATCAATATCTGTCCACTGTTCACCATAAACTCGCTGCCCTTCAATATTTGTCATCTCTATTATTTCATTTTGAAGCGCTGTGTGAAATACTGCTTCAAATGAACATTTTACATCAGATATTCTGCTGACTGCATACCTGGTAACTCCTGGGGTACTCTTGATGATGTTCGAAGCTGGTAGGCGACCATGTTGTGCTGGTGGATGCAACTGCCATTCTATATTCCCATTTTTAGAAAGAAAAGTCTCTACACTATTTTGTATGGGCTGTGGACTGTCGTAACTGTCATCGGAACACTCGCTTTCAGATGCATTGCTGATGTGATCTTCAAACTCAGAAAGTGATCCTTCATCTGGTGAGGCATTTACTATTTCTTCCAACTCACGATCATTCAATGGTCTCATCGCCATGGTGTCACAAGTCAAACTGGGCAGAAACAAAGCATTCCAATTATTGAGAACTGCCAATTATTATTTCCTGGGGAAAGCAACAAACAAGCCCATTGTTGTGAACGCATGGAGCTTTAGGTGATTGTTGAGAGTAAGTTGGAATGATGCAGTCACTATTCCCACACAACACAACAAAAATAATTTTCGCCATTTCCAGATTTTAGAAATAAATACGAGTTACACTAAACATATTTGTGTCGGGTCATTATGACCCGAACATTACATATGCAACTATTACAGTTGAAGCCCAAACTTCTTAAACTTTTTTAAAACCTTTTAAAACACATGCTGCTCATCCATTTTCAGACAAAGTCACAAAGTTTCATAAATATATATTGGTATTTACATAATGTAAAATAACGTTCATATTCGTTTCGGGTCATATAGACCCGAACAGAACAGCAGGGTTAAAACAATAGCATTCACTTTGTGGGTGGTGGTTTCCTGGGCAAGTAGGGCTTTTCCTAATATCAAAATCTGTTCCAATGCACAAGATGGCCACGTATCTAGGGGCAAGTATTCTGTTTGAATTGAAAAGCACTGCAGTCGAGAAAAACTTGTCAGTGCTATATTTAACAGCCACTGTGTTACGTCACTACTCTGCTGCACACCAATATATCAATGAGTGAAATAAGACTTAGAAGAAGCCTCATCAAAAAGCCGTATCATCTAAAAAACGTTTTGAAGCAGAAGTTATTGGAAATCAACAGAAGTTTCCGTCTTCAAGATACAGAAAATTGTTAACACACTTCATAAACCCAGTTCATTTGCAAGCACCACGTGTTGCCTGAGAGATGCCCGTCAATTTCAAGGGATAAGACAGTGCACGACTGATGAAGTACGGCTTAACTGTCCTCACCATAAATCTCTGTGGCTGAAGGATTAACAGTGCCATCCAAATATCTATAAGATATTACACAGCATTTAAATATGTAGAAGTCGTAATGCTTACAAGTGCTGAATAAAAAAATACTCAACGTAATGTATCATAACAACGAACACAGTAGAGAATGTCAGAAACTACTTGTTGCAATCCCCAGCGCACTTCCTTCATTTTATTCTAAAATCGATCTCTAGATTGAAACACCGATCAGGGAATAACATGTGTTCGTGGGTACGCGCAAAAAACTCTCTTTCCCCTATGGGAAGATTGCTACGCTAGAACATTACAGCGATGCGCAGGAAAATCTGTTGAAGATGGAAGACATAGGAACTAGCAGAAATAAAATTTATACTTGCACGTAAACAGGCGTAAGTATCCTTTACTGTTTCATAACGCGATTGGTGAAGAATATCAAAATGTAGAGTAGTGTACGTCAGGAAGAACCCGAAGTGGGGTGACCACCTGAAACTATGAGTAGAAAAGCTGCCACCTGACTGAGAGTCACTGGAAGAATCCTAAGGATATTTGATTTTACCCCTCTAAAGAAGTAGACCACAAAAACCTCTTGCCACAAATTCTTGATCAATCACCTTCATTGAGGAATTCTCACAGCATAGAGTTAATAAAGAAACGAATGGGAATCAATTGAAGGGCAGAAGATTTCATCGCTGCTTCGATCAGACTTTACGAACACGTAACGCGTTGTGCATTTAAGACGGATTTACTATAAATTTCTGTGAGTGCACGTTCCAAGAATAGCTAGGTAACATGCAGTATATCTTCCTCGCACATATATTTTACACAGTGATGTTTTTGTCTTGTTCCTCTCTTCAACCCTTTGACTGAAAGCGCAAAACGTCAAATTTCCCTGAATTAATCGTTTCAGCCGCGAATATGGGTGTGTTCTGACATCAGACTTCTGCCCTTGCACAACCTCGTCCTGGACTTTCTTCTGCTTTCCCTTCTATTGCCGAAATGCACCAGCTTGAGCGTCATAATAGATGTCTCTCTCCATTTATTACCAATAAAGTGGTACCTCTTCTGCATTACTCAAATACTTCTTCATTCGTTTACCTATCTGACTAGGTTACCAAGATGGACAAATCACATATACGAGAGCTTCTTCATAGGCATGTAGAATGTTACTCCCAGGCGGATGGAATAAGATACATGGACACGAGAGTGAAACTTCCTGGCAGCTTAAAACTGTATACCGGACAGAGACTTCACAGAAGCTCTCCTGAGAACCTTCCAGAGCCTAGTTCTGCAAGGAAGTTTGGAAAGTGGAGGGCGAGGTACTGGCAGAAGTAAAGCTGTGAGGACGGGGCGTGAGTCATGCTTGGGTAGCTCAGATGGTTGAGCACTTGCCCGCGAAAGGAAAAGGTCCCATGTTCTAGTCTCGGTCCGGCATACAGTTTTAATCTGCCAGGAAATTTCATGTCAGTGCACACTCCGCTGCAGAGTGAAAATCACATTCTGGACACGAGAGTGATATCCAAAGTACCCTCCGCCACACAGCATCAAAAACCCTGGCAAATGTGGAGCTGCATGTAGGATATATTCCCCTTGCCCAGTCTAGATAAAGGATCCACTATAAAGCCATCAAAAACCCGTGTTTGCCTTGGGGGTCGTATTTGTGTTTTTCACGGGGTTCTTACCTGCATCACCAAGGAAAAGGACGAACTGCCACCCTATTCCACCAGTGCGGCGATCCTCAAGATGACAAGAGTATTTATGACCATACTGAAGGCGCATCATGATCAAGAATGTACATTCTTATTCATGCACGAGACTTCCCACTGCCTACAAGAATGGTTCATTTCTTTAATTACTTTCAGTGCTGTTGTTTACAAAACACGTGAGCAACAGTGTAACGGACACTAGATTTATTTGACATACAAACAAAAAACAAAAAACAAAAAAAAGGGGACACAAAAAATGGTTCAAATGGCTTTGAGCACCATGCAACTTAACTGCTGAAGTCATCAGTCGCCTAGAACTTAGAACCAATTAAACCGACCTAACCTAAGGACATCACACACATCCATGCCCGAGGCAGGATACGAACCTGCGACCGTAGCGATCACGCGGTTCCAGACTGAAGCTCCTAGAACCGCACCGCCACACCGGCCGGGAAAGAGGACACAGTGTGCACATTTAGCTATAAGCACAGACTGTGGCAGTTTCCAGTACCAGATAATTATTCGAATTATTGGTAAACTACTATAAATTTGGGAGGCATTTATCATCAGCAATAATTCCTGTCCTAAGAACGAGATTAACATTTTCATGTCTGCGTATTTACGTTAGTTTAGAACTTTAGAATCAATAATATCAACTTGTAAGTGGATGGGAAGTATAAAAATTCGAAAAATATGTATGTCATAGACTTAACGTCGCACTTACAAAATGGAGAAGAGCTTTACAGAAGAAACTGCTCACCCAGTAGAGTATAGAAGCGAAGTCAGTTTAAAACTACAGTAAGTCTTTCTCTTTACTACGTAATATCTAATAATACACTAATGAGTGCTTGTAATTTATGCAGACACATTGTGGCAAGTGAGTCCCATTTTACACCACAATGTTTAATTCTCTAAAACCGATACACATATACTAAGCATCAGGTAAACAAGTAACACGATTCAACGAATTGAGGTTCTCACTTACCGTGGATTCTGGTTGCAGCATGGTGTCTTCTCGTGAATTTTCGTCAGTGAGAGCACACAGATAACCTGAAAATTGTAACAGAATTATTAGATACCTAACAACACTCATCAGTGGATTTGCAAAATGCATGCACAGATATTATTCAAGATAAATTAAACATTGGCGTTTCCTTAAGAAGACGAC
This sequence comes from Schistocerca americana, assembly GCF_021461395.2. Lineage (NCBI taxonomy): Eukaryota > Metazoa > Arthropoda > Insecta > Orthoptera > Acrididae > Schistocerca > Schistocerca americana. The sequence continues at coordinate 154,144,413 of NC_060119.1, read as the reverse complement.
TGACCTATTTCAGTTCCGTTCATACTAAGTACTGTGTGGTAGCTGTAGCTTTCAAAACAGGTGGAAAACATAGGATAATATACGAGATATGTGGACAACTTACCAGTAGTAACAACATTGGACACTGTACATGGTGTAGCACTTGGTCATTTCTACATACAGTATACGCCTGCTCACTGTGACCGAACCACACTTCTGTAGTCCGTAGTGTTATGTAACATACATTTAACGCTGCGCTTATGGTTTGTAATAACCATTTACACTGAAACATCCTGAAAAGGTGTATCCCTGTGGCAGGGATTTCGGAGTTACTATAATGTAATTTTTGACACCTCCAGTAGACGATTATTTAACAAGGATTTAGCACGATAAAGCTTATTCGTAAGTGTTATTGCGTACGCAAACACAAACACGATAATGTGCGAGTGGGCGCTGAATTCAGATATGTGGAGCGTGGGAATCTATGTTGCTTTATTGCCGAAAATCGTTTCAAACAAATAACGAGATAGTGCCTAATAATTGACCACTGCTGTTTACTTTCTCCACCCTTTTTTTCTCTGCTGAAATTCTACTCCATCTCTAATTCTTCACTAATTTTCAAGATCCTTCAATTGCATAGCTCCACATATTGTCAGTGCACCTGAGCTTCTATGTGTGACAGATTATGAGAACGATTGTAACATTGACAGTTCGCTACATATTTAACAGTATATTACGATGTAATAAGTGTCGTGTTCATCGGAATCGGATCTTGTGGGGCTCTCACAGTCAAAAGGCTGAATTTTGACGACGACATGTACTCATGCCAGACAGTGTTGTATTCTAACAATGTAACTTTTGCAGTGTTACTTGATAATGGCCATTAGGCCGAAATTGCAATCGTAATAATAAATATTTTTTACAGTCAACGGCGACTATAATGTCTTTTAAGAAATATTATAGGACTGTGAATACTAAGCATGAGAAGTTAATCTAAAGGTCAATAAAATTAAAACATTCTCGAAAGTCTTGAAAATTCCGGGACTGGTATCGTCGTTCGATTACCGGGATGGATGAACTATCTGCATACATAATTGAGTCTATATGAAATCCTCACACAACCAGTCTTACTCGCACTTCGCCATTTTTTTTATTGGTCAAGTGTTTGAGTGGAACGAAAATAAGGCTCGCTAGAATATGCATAATGGATTTTTGTCCGAATTTTAATAGAGAAATCAAGAGTGGGAAATGGACAATTGGTGTATCAAATTTGCTAGCATGAGTTCTAGATCTGCAAACAAAGACTAGCTATGTAAATGATGTGTCAAAAAACATCAAATCACGGCATAACTTTTTTTTCTTTTTTCTTGCTTTGTACACTCTTAAAAATAATGGAAGACCGATCGATATTTACATATTCTTTATTTTATGACTACCGAACAAAACTTGGAACGAAATGATACCAAACTGTTAAATCTTTTGTGAAATGATTCTTGTAAACGTAAGACGTGCCTTTGAGTGATGTAAGATATCATGTACAGCAAATGAGGTGCCGACTGAAAATCGGTTAATGTCAGTGTTTAAATTAGAATGTTAGAATTTATAGAGTACTCACCCATTAACGTATCATTATGTCAAGTGCTGTTTTTATCATAATATATTTGACAGGTTCGTTAAAAAAAAAAAAAACAGCAAATTTAACAAGTACTTAATTTCTAAAGGATTAGGTGCCGAAACGCACGTCTTCAACGAAACAAACCTCGCCCCCCACCCAGGCCATAAACGCCAAAAGTTACGAATTTGGATTTACAATGAACAGTCGCAAACAAAAGACGTTATTTACCCATCACAGCTTCGGAACGGAGCTCATATTGTTTCAGTTATACTGGAGATCTCTGAGGTTGCTTGCAGGCGTAACCAAAAGACAGTCGACACTAAGGATACCGATATGTAAATTATAAGTACTTTGCGATGTAATACAAGCGTACTATTTTAAACATCCAGTGCCGTCTTGTTCCAGTTTCAGTTATACTGGAGATCTCTGAGGTTGATTGCAGGCGTAACCAAAAGACAGTCGACACTAAGGATACCGATATGTAAATTATAAGTACTTTGCGATGTAATACAAGCGTACTATTTTAAACATCCAGTGCCGTCTTGTTCCAGAGAATTAAAGGAAAATCCTGGGAGGTGTCTAAACACCATTCAGGGCGAAATTAATCACTAGATCGTACCAAGCAAAACTTGAGAGCAGCAAAAGTACTGCCTGGAAGTGCAATTAAATTACATGTCCCCTCCAACTTTTCTGTTCCCTTCGAGCACCGTTGCATCTCACTCAAGTCCGCTGCCTACAGTGAAGTAACGTACTTGTTTGAACAACTATCCACCGACCTTTGAAATTCTACAGTACCGCAGTGAAGTTAAGAACAGGAGCTGCGCTGCTGAATATGAGACAGCTGTGTAGGCGGCAGTTTTGTGAACCAGGCGCTATGTTCTGAGACTGACTTGTAGATGTACGTAATGTAATGATGAGTCAGTCATAGAATGGTTCTGAAACCAAGACACAACGTGAACGTCAAAATAATCTTTTTACAAGTCTCGGAATAGGCAAAAAGAAATACTTATCCAGAATACCGTAAATGAACGCGTGAGACAAACAGAGCATTTGTGCACGTGTTCGTAAATACTGGAAGCGTACACACGTTCTCATTATCAGATTCCCCTATCAGCAAGACACACACTAACTACTCTTCCGCACTAAACAGGTGGAGCAAAGTACAAACAGTATTGACCGCAATGCAAAAAGTGTTCCATTATCCAAAAATAGACAGGAACCGTAACAATTACGGGGTCCGTTTTGCAGCGAGAATTTAGCAAAATTGATGTAAATGCGAATGAAGCTTTTATAAGTTTTATGATCACACTTTAAATAACATTACGAAAACAAACAATAGAGAAAGAGAAATTGTTCCAAAGGTTGCCAATGCTCACATCGCTACATTGAGAATAATTTCTCGTTTTTGCTTTCTGAAACTATACCGCATTCGTTAAACTAATGGCATGCATTACGCTATTTCGAGCATCACATCTAATGCAATGCTACTGATATGTTAAACTTTATTATCAGCAGTATGTTCAAAGGTAGCAAAAGAGAAGAAGGGAAGACTGTTTATATTGCACACACAGACTACAGAATACAGAAGTACACTTAAATATTCCATTTTGATACTGCTTTCTGTCAATGAGTTACAAGATGGCCAACATTAACGCCAGCAAAGGATGCAACGAATCTGCGTATTAGGTACCTGGCGGTTTGAAGAAACAATAAGTACTGTTCCAGACTAAACGGATGGGACAACACACAAATGATCCCGTTCAAAATGTGTGCCACATGTTAGCAATAGATAGAAACTTTAACATTTGTGCAGTTCGTTTTTCAGTCTAAAGGCAGTAAAAGTAGTGTAAATGTGAAGTAATCTATTACATGGTTTGTGGCGAAACTGTCAATACTATTACGAAGAAGAACGTAAGGACAAAAAGAAATGGTAGGAGAAGCGACGTCAAATTAATTGCAAGATTGTTGCTAACATCTAAATCACATAGACAATTTGATTTTTGTTACTGACGTAACGAACCGAATGCGAAATCTACGCTCTACATTTCTCATTGGGCACCAAAGTGTACGGAATACCAGACAGCGCGCTGCTCACTTACTTCGAAAACCATGATGTCGGAGCTCGGAGCAGGTGTCGCCTGTCCTTCTGCCGACGAACCCTCCTTCGATAACTCGTCCTCCGATTCTCCGTGCGGAGTAGGCTGCGGTTTCATCTCCAACGTGGCTTTCACAGCAGAAGGAACGATACTAAGTGACGCTCCGTCAACCGAACACTGGTTCACTCCGTGTCACCTCAGTAACTGGACCACTGTCTACAGGCTCAGCCGCTGTAGCTGTGACTTGTAATGGTACTGGAAGGGGAGGGGTTGGTGTCAGCCGTGGAGGGGATGGAACGCGCGAGATAACGAGGAATTGTTTGTGAATCCAGCAGCTCGTAATGCCACGTCATCACGTGAGGCGCCTCCCCGCCCTCCCGGTACCTGGACCCGAAGAATGACCGAAGGTCAGGGACATTACGTCGCCGACGACGAGGACAATACAGACACAACACATGCGCGGATACTCTTGGGACAGGTAATCTTTTCCATGCGTGTGCAGTATTTAGATTCAGCAAAAGTTCAGAAAATCTAGATGTTGATGACCGGATGGGGAATTTTAGTGAAGCTCTTTAGTACTTGAGACGATGTCACGTTGCTCGGTAGTGTCTCCAGCCGATCACCAGTGCATGCCCTTCCTTGAAAGTAGCACAGGAAGTAGATGTGTGAGAAGGAGAAGTTCCACGGCACAACTAGTATTTTTTCAGAGCATTACTTCCTCATTTTAAATGAACAAAAAACATTTGTAATCCAGCAAGAACCGTACTTGAACATTATTTTAACTTATCTTAATGTGCAGTTACAAAAACTTTAGGCTAACATTAAGCATGAGATGAAATGTTTTACTATATTGTTTAAAGTATTTTACTTATTAGGATTGTATTCAAAATGAGCATTTACACTTTTAACTAAACATATTCTAAAGTACAGTGTATAAGTTACTTCTACAACTACAAATGATTTTTCTCATAGGAAATAAACCTACAATTCTTCCATGTAGATGTGCATAACAAACATATTTAGTAACTACATAACGCAACTTATTTTCCGTACTAATTAAGATCGCAGTAATGTGCGCACCGTATTCCACCATTGAGTGGAAAACTTCAAGTCTTACTAAAAGTTAGGTGTAAGATATCTGCTTCCATACGCATTATCTTTAAAATAATGTGATCGTCATTCCGTTTTTGAGCACTAAATGTTCCTGATTCCTCAATCTGGCAATTTACATGTTAATGAAGTTAGAATATTCGTTAAGCTTGGATGTTACATTCTTGTTACATAATGGAATTACTTTTGCCTCCTGGGGCACTATGCGTCGGGACGAAGGCAAGGGAAACGAAACGAACGAAGAAGTAATGTCCTCATGACTCACTCTCCCTTGAGCAATTTTACTGTTTTCTTTACGTATGCATTCACTGCTTTGCTAAACAAGTCTTGGGGAATACTGGGATACATAATATGTACGTTGCCTGCCAGTGTCGGAGAGTACGTAACTTCCCCGTGACAGGTAGAATGGCCTCCAGAGAGGGCATTAATTTTGTCCGTATGTAGTGTTGTTACCAGGCCTGGTAAGGTACAGAAGGGGCGCGAACAACATCAGATGTTGAGTGATCACTGTGCAGGAGACAGAGAGGCCGCATACTAGTATCAGGTGGCGTTGCTGAAGCCTCACGTAGTTTGAAAGGAGCCTCACTGTGGCGGCTGGTCGAATCGTGCACTATCCAGATTTTTTGTCTATTCGGTTGTGGTAAAGGCACGACTTTAGACTACATGGGCACCTGAAGATAGGCATGCCCGTCCTCGAGCTTCAGATTGACCACGTCGGACCACCACAAGTGAAGATCGCCAAACACGTCGTAACCCATTTGCATCTCCGTATGCCATCCAAGATGAAGTGACAGATACCCTGCCACCAACTGTGTCATAGCGCACCATTGGTCGGAGACTAGCAGGAGCCGGATTAAGGAATTAGCGTCGCAGGCGTAGGTTACTGTTAACAACAGGTACAGCCGTGTTTAGAGTACTACCGTGACGCCGAGAAGCGTCGCACTGTGTTCAGCGATGAATAGTGGTACGTCTCTCCGGTGGATGACCACCGTCAGTGAGCACGACGGCGGCCATGGGAGAGCTCCCGTTCTTCCTGTGTTTCGTAGAGGCATAGCGGTGTTGCTGCTGCCGCCGTGGTGGGGGGAGGGGGGGGGAGCATTCGGGTGTGGCCTCGGATCACAACTGGTGATATCAGAGAGAATTCTACCGACAGAAAGGTGTGTCACGGACATCCTGCGTCCTCAAGTGTTGCCTCTCATGTGACAATATCGCAGTGCTACTTTTCTACTGGACAATGCTCCCCAACACATGGAACCAGTCCCTGTGAACTGCCTGCTTCTTGTTAAAGTAGCCCATAAGAGCTACTGCCGATAAAAAATGTGCGGGGCCAGCTCGGACGTCAACTCAATATCATTACCAGAATTGCAGATATCAAGGGCCAGTAGCAAAAGTCGTGTCCCAGCTTTCCGCAGGAGTTTGCCTTAGGAGAGGATACTACAGCTTTATGACATCCTTCCCAACTGACTCAGTACGTGAATCCAGATCAGAGACGACGCAACTTTATACTGGTAAGTGGTCTCATTCTACCAAGTTCGTTTTTCCAATCACTGAAATAACATCAGATACCCTGTCAACCCGTGAAGTGCTTTATTTTTCTTGTCAGACAGAGTCATTTGCGCATACAGTTTTTTCCCTGTTCATTCATCAGTAAGTTGGAAAGCTGCAGGTAACCTTATCGACTGCAGAACATGCGAATGAATGTCGTAGACACAAATTGCCATTAGTGGGGCTCCTCACTGTTATTTGACGATCCGTAATGGAAGGCCTCTTCGAACTCAGACTTCACAGTTACGTTTAACTGACAGGTTTGAAAGGAACGCAGTTGTATTGTTCATTCCAGCAACTGTCGACATTCTGCAGTCAGCTAAGTCTTCCGTCATGTCTTCGGAAACGTTTCTTGTACATGTGTTAAATATCGTTACTTTATTTAGCAAAGAGACTACATTAAATTCCGCTTACAACAGAACTTCCTATGGTAGATGACGTTACGTGGGTCATAGAATAAGTAAACATTGATTAGGCGAAATGCTGGTTTAGTTTCGGGCTGGAGATGCAAATGGGAACAATGACGCAGTGCTTTGGCATTTAATAAATCTGAAATATTGTTTGGGATGATACAAGTCTGAGCTCAGAGGCAAAAAAAACGAACAGATTTCGTTGAACAAGGAAATACAGTGTCTAATCAAAAGCATGCGGACACTCCTACGTAATACGAAATTCAGCACCTGATGTCATCAGAGCCGGACCTGCGACTATAAAAGGAGACACGGAGTATTGTGTTGGTAGTGGAGAGGCAGTAACAACAGATGGATCGTTTGGGAGAGGCCAATGACTTCGAACGTGGAATAGTAGTTGACTACATCTACATCTACATCTACATTGATACTCCGCAAGCCACCCAACGGTGTGTGGTGGAGGGCACTTTACGTGCCACTGTCATTACCTCCCTTTCCTGTTCCAGTCGCGTATGGTTCGCGGGAAGTACGACTGTCTGAAAGCCTCCGTGCGCGCTCTAATCTCTCTAATTTTACATTCGTGATCTCCTCGGGAGGTATAAGTAGGGGGAAGCAATATATTCGATACCTCATCCAGAAACGCACCCTCTCGAAACCTGGCGAGCAAGCTACACCGCGATGCAGAGCGCCTCTCTTGCAGAGTCTGCCACTTGAGTTTATTAAACATCTCCGTAACGCTATCACGGTTACCAAATAACCCGGTAACGAAACGCGCCGCTCTTCTTTGGATCTTCTCAATCTCTTCCGTCAACCCGACCTGGTACGGATCCCACACTGATGAGCAATACTCAAGTATAGGTCGAACGAGTGTTTTGTAAGCCACCTCCTTTGTTGATGGACTACATTTTCTAAGCACTCTCCCAATGAATCTCAACCTGGTACCCGCCTTACCAACAATTAATTTTATATGATCATTCCACTTCAAATCGTTCCGCACGCATACTCCCAGATATTTTACAGAAGTAACTGCTACCAGTGTTTGTTCCGCTATCATATAGTCATACAATAAAGGATCCTTCTTTCTATGTATTCGCAATACATTACATTTGTCTATGTTAAGGGTCAGTTGCCACTCCCTGCACCAAGTGCCTATCCGCTGCAGATCTTCCTGCATTTCGCTACAATTTTCTAATGCTGCAACTTCTCTGTATACTACAGCATCATCCGCGAAAAGCCGCATGGAACTTCCGACACTATCTACTAAGTCATTTATATATATTGTGAAAAGCAATGGTCCCATAACACTCCCCTGTGGCACGCCAGAGGTTACTTTAACGTCTGTAGACGTCTCTCCATTGATAACAACATGCTGTGTTCTGTTTGGTAAAAACTCTTCAATCCAGCCACACAGCTGGTCTGATATTCCGTAGGCTCTTACTTTGTTTATCAGGCGACAGTGCGGAACTGTATCGAACGCCTTCCGGAAGTCAAGAAATATAGCATCTACCTGGGAGCCTGTATCTAATATTTTCTGGGTCTCATGAACAAATAAGGCGAGTTGGGTCTCACACGATCGCTGTTTCCGGAATCCATGTTGATTCCTACATAGTAGATTCTGGGTTTCCAGAAATGACATGATACGCGAGCAAAAAACATGTTCTAAAATTCTACAAGAGATCGACGTAAGAGATATAGGTCTATAGTTTTGCGCATCTGCTCGACGACCCTTCTTGAAGACTGGGACTATCTGTGCTCTTTTCCAATCATTTGGAACCCTCCGTTCCTCTAGAGACTTGCGGTACACGGCTGTTAGAAGGGGGGCAAGTTCTTTCGCGTACTCTGTGTAGAATCGAATTGGTATCCCGTCAGGTCCAGTGGACTTTCCTCTATTGAGTGATTCCAGTTGCTTTTCTATTCCTTGGACACTTATTTCGATGTCAGCCATTTTTTCGTTTGTGCGAGGATTTAGAGAAGGAACTGCAGTGCGGTCTTCCTCTGTGAAACAGCTTTGGAAAAAGGTGTTTAGTATTTCAGCTTTACGCGTGTCATCCTCTGTTTCAATGCCATCATCATTCCGTAGTGTCTGCATATGCTGTTTCGAGCCACTTACTGATTTAACGTAAGACCAGAACTTCCTAGGATTTTCTGTCAAGTCGGTACATAGAATTTTACTTTCGAATTCAATGAACGCTTCACGCATAGCCCTCCTTACGCTAACTTTGACATCGTTTAGCTTCTGTTTGTCTGAGAGGTTTTGGCTGCGTTTAAACTTGGAGTGGAGCTCTCTTTGCTTTTGCAGTAGTTTCCTAACTTTGTTGTTGTACCACGGTGGGTTTTTCCCGTCCCTCACAGTTTTACTTGGCACGTACCTGTCTAAAACGCATTTTACGATTGCCTTGAACTTTTTCCATAAACACTCAACATTGTCAGTGTCGGAACAGAAATTTTCGTTTTGATTTGTTAGGTAGTCTGAAATCTGCCTTCTATTACCCTTGCTAAACAGATAAAGCTTCCTCCCTTTTTTTATATTCCTATTAACTTCCATATTCAGGGATGCTGCAACGGCCTTATGATCACTGATTCCCTGTTCTGTACATACAGAGTCGAAAAGTTCGGGTCTGTTTGTTATCAGTAGGTCCAAGATGTTATCTCCACGAGTCGGTTCTCTGTTTAATTGCTCGAGGTAATTTTCGGATAGTGCACTCAGTATAATGTCACTCGATGCTCTGTCCCTACCACCCGTCCTAAACATCTGAGTGTCCCAGTCTATATCTGGTAAATTGAAATCTCCACCTAAGACTATAACATGCTGAGAAAATTTATGTGAAATGTATTCCAAATTTTCTCTCATTTGTTCTGCCACTAATGCTGCTGAGTCGGGAGGTCGGTAAAAGGAGCCAATTATTAACCTAGTTCGGTTGTTTAGTGTAACCTCCACCCATAATAATTCACAGGAACTATCCACTTCTACTTCACTACAGGATAAACTACTACTAACAGCGACGAACACTCCACCACCGGTTGCATGCAATCTATCCTTTCTAAACACCGTCTGTACCTTTGTAAAAATTTCGGCAGAATCGGTGACTGTCACCTGACTAACAAATCCACCAAAGACATTTAAAATTTTGTAAAACTGCCCAAGTCGATTGTTGGCGAAGTGACTGTGTAGTAGTAACAAAAGGAACAATCACAGCAAAACCAAGACCAGTCAGCCGGAGTGGCCGAACGGTTCTAGGCGCTACAGTCTGGAACCATGCGACTGCTACAGTCGCAGGTTCGAATCCAGCCTCTGGCATGGATGTACGTAATGTCTTTAGGTTATTAGGTTTAAATAGTTCTAAGTTCTACGGGACTGATGACCACAGAAGTTAAGTCCCATAGTGCTCAGAGCCATTTTTGAACCTAGATCACCTAGACCTCGTAAACTGACGGCCAGGGACCATCGACCACTGCGGAGGGTAGTTGTAAAACATTAGCGGAAAGAATCACTCCCGCCTTTGAAAATGCTACCAGCAGTCCACCTGCCACATTGTGTGCGGGAAATGAGCCAGAACGGACTACAGCGGTCGAGCAGCTCCACATAAACACGTATTTGTTTAGTCAGTGCTAGGCGACACTTGAGATGATGTAAAGAACTATGTCACTGGTCAGTGGCCCGCAGGGGCTCACCATTCATTTGCTGGGTACAGGCTTGGCGACCCCGGGGTTCCTGAGCTGGGGACTGGTAAGCGCCGCCAGTCCCCTGTCACCGTAAGCTCTGGGCATACTTCAGCGACCACCGTGCGGCGCGGCGGTGGAACGTTGTGTGTCTCAGGGAATGGGGATCTTGGCTTCACCGCCCGGATCGCGAGGATGGAATAAACCTCTATAAACAACCCCTCAATCTCAAGGTGTGCTGCACGCTGATGAGATGCATGGCTGTTGAGGTGGAACAGTCGTTAGCGGGCAACCTCTGGGGAACCTGCCGCACCTCAGTTGTATAAGGCTTACCTAGGCACGCGGGGCTCTGTCTACGTGGGCTTCTAGTTCCCTAGCTGCTCATGGGACCGAGATGGAACCCTCGAACCTTTCTTCTCCTCCTCCCAGCGGAAAGGGTGGGCCGCTGGTAGGTTCTAACACCCAATCTAACAAGAGGGCTCGTGTAGCCTGTCCTCCTGACTCAGATAGTAGTAACAGAACGCCTGCTGCTTCGCAGAATGTGTTTCTCATAATTAAAAGAAAAGATGGAGTTTTGAAAAAGTTTCACCATTTTATATACAGAAGGGCTTAGAACGTATTGCTGGCACGTTAAAGTCTGTAAAGCGCTTGCGAAATGGCACCTTGCTGGTTGAAACATCTAGCTTCCAGCAAGTCCAGAACCTTCAGAAGGCACAATTTCTTGGGGAGTTTGCGATAGAGACTGAATTTCACAACACCTTGAACTACAGCAAGGGTGTTGTGACTTGCAGAGATCTCGTTGACATTCCCCAAGACGAACTGAATGGTCCCGGGAAGGAATTGTCGACGTTCAACACGTTATGAAACGGGTGGATGGTGCCCTCATGAAATCTGCCTCATTTATCCTTACGTGTAACGGCACCAAATTTCCAGAGCAAGTGAAGGCAGGTTTCCTATGTCTCGGTGTACGCCTTTATTACCTTAACCCCATGCGGTGTTTTAAATGCCAACACTTTGGCCACACTACTCTCGGCTGTAAAGGGGAAGCCACTTGCGGGAAATGTGGTAAAGCCGCCCATGGGGGAGTTGGTTGCTCCTCTCCTCCCAAGTGTGTCAACTAATGCAGAGTTTTCCTTGAGGAACGGAAGATCCAGGAACTTAAAGGCACTAAACGCATCCTGTATGGTGAGGCAAAGAAAATCTACAAGTCCATGCAGCCGCCCACGTTCGCTGCCTCCTTTTCTTCCGTTCTGAAACAGCCAGTCTTGAAAACCGATGCCGCTGCACAAACGGAGGTTGCTACTGTCAGCACTAGCACCTGCGTTTGTCAATGTACATGTGGTGCTGCCGTTCCTGTGAAGCCTGCTGCTCCCCCCCCCCCCCCCCCCACTTCCCGGCCTTCTGACCAGGCCGTGGTAGCTGACATCATGGAACTTCCTGCCCCTTCCCGGGTCCAGTCTTGTGCACTGCCCAGCGCTTCTACACCCCCTACTACTTCTGAGTTTTTGGCTCCAATGCCACCTCAGGCCAGAAAATCTAAACCAAAGCCAAAGGTAATGACTCGCCCACTGAAGGAAACTGAAGTCATACAGTCTGCTGATGTTGATGTCATTCTCTCTGACGTCTCTCTCGACTCCTCTTCAGAGGCGATGGAGGTTGATGTCAGATTTGGGCAATCATCTCGCCCCAAAACTGACCCTCCACCTGTTGTGAGCTCTCCTCCTCGACAGAAAGTGAGAATGAAGGTACTCCCACCCTGATAGATGGCTCCCATTATACAATGGAACATGAATGGATTCCGGGCACATGTGGAGGAACTTAACCTCCTAGCACGGCAATGTCCCCTGTGCTTGTGTCTACAGGAAACGCATTTCAAACCTTCTGATGCTCCTGTACTAAGGGGCTATACGTTATATCGCAAAGATGACCAGACTGGAGATAGGGTCAAAGGTGGAGTCGCCGTGTTTGTCAATAATGACCACCACTCCTCTGCTCTCCCCCTGGATGCTGACCTGCAAGCAGTTGCAGTTGAAATTCATTTACGTCGGAGGCTTACCGTATGCTCCCCTTATTTACCCCCTATGGATGCAGTGAACTTAGAGGCTCTCACAGATCTTATCGACCAACTCCCCCATCCATTTCTCCTCCTGGGAGACTTCAATGCCCATCATGTCCTGTGGGGCTCCACTTCTCTTTGCGATCTAGGTCGAATTTTGGAGAGCCTCCTAACATCTCAAGTGTTGTGCATCCCCAACACAGGTACTCTGACTCATTTCACTACTGCTACTGGGTCATTCTCAGCCATTGACCTATCTTTCTGCTCTCCAACCCTCACCAACTCTGTTCACTGGGAGGTCATTGACGACCTTCATTCCAGCGATCACTTCCCCATCCGCATTCATCTCCTGGATGGTGTATTGCTGGAGCAGAGGCCGCCATCGTGGATGACCGGCAGAGCAAACTGGCCACTGTTCAATCGGTTGGCTGTCTTTGAACGCCACAACAGCGTACAGGAATGGGGGGATCACATCACACTTGTGATCCATCATGTTGCTGACCTGTCCATACCACGGTCTTCTGCCCCTCTTAAGCGGCGCCTTGTGCCTTGGTGGACAGAGGAGTGCCGTTCAGTCATCCAGGACAGGCGTGCGGCTCTTCGACGATTTAAATGCCGCCCAACAGCGGCCAATCTTGCCACCTCTCGAATCGCGAGAGCCAGGGCACGCCGTGTCATTAAAGAGAGCAAGAAAAGGTCATGGCAGGAGTTTCTGGACTCCATCAACCGTTCCACTTGTTCCACAAAAGTATGGGAAGCAATCTGGAGGATTTCCGGTAAACGCAGCCGTTCACCAATAGCTGGAGTCCTAAACCAGGGATACTTCCAAACGACACCCAGAGCTATTGCTCAGACGCTGGCAGAGCATTTTGCACAAAGTACTGCCACTGCAACTCAGGATCCAGCGTTTCGTCGCTACCGTGCGACTGTCGAGAGAGCGAACTTGGACTTTCGGTCGAACAGTTCTCAGGCCTACAACTCCCCTTTCTCCATGTGGGAACTTGAATCGGCACTTAATGGGACTTCTGACACTGCACCAGGTTACGACCGCATCCGGTACTCCATGCTGCGACATCTGCCAGCAGCGTCAAAGGAAATCCTCCTTGAATGTTTTAATCTCTTATGGCAGACAGGAGTGTTCCCTAGCTCGTGGAGGGAGACAATCCTCATCCCTCTCCTCAACCCAGGAAAGATCCGCACATGTCCCAGAAGTTATCGTAGTATCGTCTTGACAAACTGTGTCGGAAAGACCCTGGAACGGATGGTTAACCGTCGGCTGGTCTGACTGTTAGAGTCCAGACAGCTCCTTAGCCGCTTTCAGTGTGGATTCCGAAAATTTCGGTCCACGGTTGACAACCTGACCCTCCTGGAGGCGGCTATTTAGCAGGCTTTCCTCCGTCAGCATCACTGTATCGGTATCTTCTTTGATATCAGTAAGGCATATGATACTACTTGGAGACACTGTATTCTTGCACGACTGCATCAATGGGGCTTTCATGGCCGCCTCCCCATTTTCATTCTGTCTTTCCTGTCTCAGCGGTTTTTTCGGACCCGCGTTGGTAACACACTGTCTGATCGCTTTGAGCAAGAGAAGGTGTCCCCCTGGGCAGTGTTTTAAGCGTTACCCTCTTTGCCATAGCCATCAACAGTGTAACGTCTACAGTGAGGAGTCCAGTACAGTGCTCCTTGTTTGTGGACGACTTTTCTGTTTTCTGTTCCTCCTCCATTGTTGCAACCGTGAGCCGTCAGTTGCAGCTAACAGTGCGGCGGTTAGAGGAGTGGGCTGCAAAGACGGGTTTTCAGTTTTCTGCCGATAAGTGTATTTGTGTTCATTTTAATCGTTCTCGTCGTCTTTTTACTTGGCCTGCCTTGCATATGGGGGATACTGTCCTACATTTTAGAGACACAGTGCGTTTTCTGGGCCTAATTTTTGACTCCAGGTTGTCATGGCTGCCACACCTACGTGACTTGAAAGCCAGAACTCTTAAGGTACTGAACATCCTCAAGTGCCTCAGCCACAGATCTTGGGGAGCGGACAGGGCGCGTCTCCTTCAGTTTTATCGCGCTTTTGTGCGTTCACGGCTGGACTTTGGGTGCACAGTATATGGGTCAGCAAGGCCGTCTTATTTGCAGATCCTTGACGCTGTTCACCATGCTGGGATTCGACTGGCCACGGGTGCTTAACAGACCAGTTCCGTACCCAGCCTCTGTGCTGACGCTGGCGAACCGCCACTTACCATCTGGCGACAGCTCCTGCTGGTGCACCAGGCATGTAAGTTTCTTGCAGCTCCCAGCTCGCCTGCTCACCATCATGTTGCCCATCCATTTCTACACCGCCTTTTTTCCTGCCGTCCCCGGTCTACGTTGCCATTGGGGATCCGTGTGCAACGTGTGCTAGAGTCACTGGGTGTGGAGTCTGTACAACCCCAAATCCTGGGTTTTAACCGTCTGCCACCCTGGTTACTGAAGAGGCCTGGACTGATTTTAGATTTATTGGAGTACAAGAGAGATTGCACTCCTGCCACCGTTTTTAATGCAGCATTTTCTGCCATTTTATCTGACCACCACGACTATGTAGCTGTTTTTACGGATTGATCGAAACAAGGGGATTCCGTTGGTTGCTCAGTTGTTTTTCCGGATCGTGTCCTCAAGGTTCGACTGCCTCAGACTTTTACTGTCTTTGATGCAGAATTGTCTACGATCTTGCGGGCACTGGAGCAGATGAGGCTTTCTTCCTCTCCTAAATTTCTTGTCTGTTCCGATTCACTCATTGCAACGTTTGTATCCGGCAGACAAAATAGTCCAGACCATCTAGGATGCCCTCCTCCGACTACAGCGACTGGGGAAGGTTGTAGCTTTCTGCTGGGTTCCCCGGCATGTCGGCTTTGCTGGGAATGAAAGGGCAGATCTCGCAACCAACGAGGCGTGACTCGATCCACAAGTATCTCAGTGTGCTATCCCCTTGCACGCACTCATCTCGCTGTTGAGCTCACGAGTCGTGCGTCGGTGGGAGGATGAGTGGCTGGAAGTGACTGACAGTAAGCTCCGTATAGTCAAGCCCACAACGCGTGTGTGGTGTACTTCCTTTCAGCCCCATCGACGGGACGAGGTTCTTCTCACGCGGCTTCGAATAGGCCACAGCCCTATGACGCATGGCTTCCTGCTCCGGCGAGAGGACCCTCCAATACGTGGTGCTTGCGGCGTCCAGGTCACTGTGCGCCACGTTTTCGTGGATTGCGTTTTATTTTCTGACCAGCGGGCCGCGGCTGACTGGCCGGCGGACATGCCATCTCTGTTAGGCAACACTCGGAGCAATGTGGTTAAAGTTTTAAAGTTCTGTGCCATGTCAAATGTTTTTACACAGACTTTAGGGAGAGGATTTTAACTTGTTCATTGTGTGACAAGCTCGCCAATATTTTATGTAAGTGGCCAGCCAATGACAATTTCCTGTGGCATTCTTGTTGCTATGTTTCCCCTTTCCTTAGGTTTTACTTTCTTGTGCAGCATATTCCTTCTTTTCCTGATATCTTTGAGTGAGTGCTTCAGTTTTATTAGGTCTGTCCACATTCGTTCCTTTTAATGTGTGTCAGGGCGCTGATTACCTCGATGTTGAGCGCCCATAAGCCCCAACACACCACCAAGTCACTGGTCAGTGAATGACTAGAAGCTAGCGAACTGGAGTGGAGAATCGTGCTATGCCCTTTTGCAATCAGATGGGAGAATTTGGGTCTGGCGAACACTTAGAGAATGCCATCTCCCATCATGTGCAGTGCGAACAAGTAAGGAGAAGGTCGTATTACGGAATCGGGATGTTTTTCATGATTTTTTTGTTCTTCTTTATGGCATGCGGTACTGCTAAAAGTAGCGTAAGAGTTTTGACACTATTGTTGTTTGTATCTGCATGAGAATGGACCCTGCCACCCCAGCATTCCTGAAATGGAGTGATCTGCTCAGTCCCAAGCTGAATATAATGGAACTTTTTTGGCATGAGTTAGAACGCCGACTTCTTTCCACATCATTGCATACTCTGGTTTCGGCTCTCGAGGAAAAATGGGCTGCCATTGATCCACAAACATTTAGACACCTCACTGAAGTGAGCGCAGTAGAGTTCTAGCAGTCATAAAGGTGAATAATGGACACACCTCACTTTAAAGTTCACTAATACTTGTCGGATTCTTTTGGTCTGTTGGTTTAGGACCTTATTTTGATGATGACTCATTAGATCCTTCGTCTAAGTGTCTTTAAGCAATGTAGAAAATTATCCGTTTTTCTCATCATATGTATCTTGGAACGGTCTGGTAGTAGCTGTATGACTGAGAGCAAAATGTAAGCACAAGCTTCACTCTGCAAAATTCTTTCGTTCAATTGCATGGAAAAGTAGTGCAAGAGACGTGGAGCGTGCCGGCAGACAAAGTAGCAGAGGTGTCGTGCGTGAGCAAGCCTGCCGCGCCCACCTCACCGCCACACCCCCTGAAGGCGCCTCGCTGTTTCTTTGGAAGTCGCGGCCTTCGAGCGGCGGAACTTGCAGGAACCAAAGCGAGGCAATGGTACGTCCAACATCTCTCTTATGTTTATACAGTGTCTGCCGGGTATCGTTTATTTTTCAGTTTGTGTGTTCCGCAGTCACGCGGCCAGAATTTACCGTGCTTCCCTTTAGCAAATTGTGACGCTGCTTTCGTTCACATCTACTCTCAGATCTCATCTTGTCATTAGGCGAACGTCATGTACTGTCGTGCTTTGTTTTGACGCTTGGCAGCTGCAGGCGTGTTTGCGCCACGCACTCATTAATGCCGCGCCCTTATCTCTTGTCGTAATCCCGTTACCTGTGCTGACCGCTACGCGGCGGGCCCATTCCTGGAATTGCTAATCGCAGCGGCTGGCCTCCACTTTGCTCATTATTTCTAGGGTGCTGTAGCTTTCTGTCAGACCGTAGGAAACGACGAAGGGATATAAATAACACACATTCAAAAATTTTGAAGCCTGTTGGCTTCTGATTTTAAAAGTATTCAGCACGCAGTTTGCTGTGTTGTTAAATTGACAGGGATCTTAGTATTGTTTCAATAATAGCTGATTAGTTTTAAACAATTTTCGATATGATTTTAGTAAACCAAGACGAAACTGGTGTTTGCCTTGTTTTCACCTCCGTAGTTTGCTACTACCCAATCAGAGTATTGCTGTGACACACGTAACGCTCACCTGTTTTAACTCAAGACATGAATAATTCTATTACCTTTAAATTGAGCGATCCATGCGGTAGTGACAGAAAGCAGGTTATATTGTTTCATGATTTGTGAAGGATGTGGTCGTAAATAGGAAGAAACAAAGATTAAAAGCCACGTTGAGGGCTACGTCATCATAGACAGAGCAGCAGAACTGCCGTAAACACTCAAAATCCGCACTACGCTGGACCTACGTTCTTCCCTCGACGAGGATCCGTGAGAGTCTCCTCCATTTCGCGCCTTTAAAACGCCTATCAAAACTTTATTACTTGTATACTTTTAGGCACCTTCTAGTTGAATGACTAATTTGTCGTCCAAGGGAGTTCTCTTTTGCTTCAGCTGCCTCTCCAGCTGTTAACATCACCACACACATCAAGGAATTTGTGTCTATGCACCAACAGCGATACTCTGAAGGCCACCATAGGGTCTGTGGCAGAGGGTACTTTGTGTACTATTGTCACTCACTGATTCTTCACCCTTTTACCTGTTCCAGTCGTGAATGTTTTGAGGGAAAGGCGATTGTTGGTAAGCCCGCCTGTAAGCTCTGATCTCTCCAAATCTCCACGAACTTCGATTTACGCAATGCATCGCCTTTTTCTACCACCATGGTGATCTGAATGTTACTGTTAACGCTTTGAGATATTGGATGAACATGTCATGCTTCTCACATCTGTGGGGACAAATGACGAATGTATCGAAAGAAACAACTAGGGTTTAATGACGCCGTGTCTAATGCAATATCCTCGAAATTCCCCTTGAAGAGGTTTGCAACCGCTGGAACTTATGAGGTTTCTATTGCAACGCCATCCGTCTGCTCGTGATACTGGCCGATTTACTCAAAGTAAGAAGACATAGGAATGTGCATAAATACCTCGACCGCGTCACTCACATAGAAGACTAATTTATTCAGTTCGTTAGTCTTCCTACTGCGCTGCTGTGACGAGAAGTCTGTTGTACGATTGGCTAAGGTATCCCATCACATGGAACACCCTCACTTCCAGGAAGATATTTCGTTGTGCCAGAAAGGGTACACAACACTAGGCGACAGTTGGATGCAAGTGGACATGCTCCTATGGCCTTGCATCAGCAACTATCATGGACGCTCTCAGCTTTTCAGTGGGATTGGGTCGACGAGCCTATGGTTTCCCACCAAAATTAATCACAGAAACAAACCACAGAGAAACGGGAAGGAAAGTTCAGGCGCCTTTCCATCGACAACATGGTGTGGACACAGATCTTCAGAACAGACAGTCATCAAGCTGACGGGTGCAATGTCGGCTCTTAGGAAGGACTTAACTTCGTACCTTCGCCGTGGGTCACTCCTATCTTTGAAATAATAAGTGATGTCGAAACGTTCCGCAAGCTTCCAAGTCAAACAGTGGGTGAAATATGGGGCGAAACGAGCCGTATTCCCAGGAAAGTACAGCACCCATCGTGATCAGGGCTGACCTCAATGGCCTGCGTACACTACGCAGTGAGTAAGCATTGAGATGCTTCCTGCTGACAAGGGCAATGTAGACGTAATTATGGAATATGCTTCCTACGATACGAAAGATTTGCACGCTACTGGTCGAAGGTACTTATTGTGAGCTGCCATGCGACCCAAAATCGAAAATAATAAGAAAGACATCTGATTTTCTCAAGCGCTTTTCGGTGAAAGACAGTTTGGTCAATTATCTTCTCGCTTAGGTCCCTAGACAACCTATAGCTTACATTTTACCGAAGATTCAGAAGAATGGATCGCCATCCCGTCTCACTGAATCCACACTGGCTCACCAACATACAAGCTGGCGAAGTACTTGGCTAATCTCCTCGCTCAACAGATGGGACACGGTGAACACTGTATTAAAAACTCAGCCGCGTTAAACATATTCGATTAAATGAGTGTGACATTAAGGTCAGTTTTGACGCGGAAGTGTTGTATACGCATGTGCCTATCAAAGACCCTCTAGACATAATATCCTTGTTCTTTGTAAATGACATGGTAGAGCTATTTACGCACACTCTTACGTCTTCTTATTTTCTGTACAACGACCAGTATTGCGGTCAGACGGACGGCACTGCTATGTGAAGCCCGTTAGCTCCAGCTGTTGGAAAGCTCTTCTTGGAGGATTTCGAGGATATTGCCCCAAACGTGGTGCCATTAAAGCCTAGTTGCTTAAATCGATACGTTGACGAAATGCTCGTCGTTTGGCTCCACGGACGACGAGCTCTTGGAACATTTGAACAGCGCTAACAGTAACTTCCAGTTGACCATGGAGGAAGAAAAAAACGCCCTCTCCCGATGCAAACGAAATTTTCTCCTTGGCTCCGTCGTCGGTACCAAAACTACCCACACCGATCTGTACTTACACGTCATCAGCCATCAGCACCCAGGACACGAGAGCACTGTATCACAAACTTGGCGCGTCGTGCAAGGGTGATATCAGATGCTGGCAACATGTCCCATGTCTTGAACTGTATTTGGCCCTTTGCAGTGGTGAGATAGTAAATAAAATTTAACATTCATCGACAGCTACTGGCCCGCTTCTCGTGGTCGTGCGGTAGCGTTCTCGCTTATCACGCCCGGGTTCCCGGGTTCGATTACTGGCGGGGTCAGGGATTTTCTCTGCCTCGTGATGGCTGGGTGTTGTGTGCTGTCCTTAGGTTAGTTAGGTTAAAGTAGTTCTAAGTTCTAGGGGACTGATGACCGTGGCAGTTAAGTCCCATAGTGCTCAGAGCCATTTGAACCATTTTTGACAGCTACTGACTAATTGACCTCACCCACGAGCCCTGCAAACTGCTTGACACGGTGGTCAATTATGCTGGGTTCTCGAATCTCGGTATCTTTTGACCTCTGTCAGTGTGGTTTCCAGGAGGGATAACCCATAGCTGAATAGCTTACCTTCTACTTAGGGTGGGCGGGGCAATCCTGTAAGCTGTTTCTAAACACCATTCTTTTTTTATCTACATCAGGCATAAAACATCTCTTGGCTCCATCATGTTTTAGTTAGAGAGAGGTGAGTAAAGTGGTATTATGTCACGAGGACAGAAAAGCGCGCAGCACTCGTTTCGAATGGGTGATGGCTGTTTTTCGAAAAACTACAGGTTACCTATACGAACCTCGACCATTTATCTTGACAAGCTATTTTCATTCAGTGCCCTAATAGGTAACACTTATTTCATTGTTTTTGGAAAAAGTAACATTTGATCTTGGATTTAGTGACTGACTGATTTTCTTATTGTACAATTAGTATTTAATGGAGGTCTCCTGGCTTCCTTGAAGATAAGATCTTACAGGTTGTCACCCGGCGTCATGTTTCTTCTGTACATTCCTGGTTTCGCCGCCCCCCCCCCCCCACCCCACCCCACACACACATCTGCTGGGATCTTCTTCATGTTCGTGTGGCGTCCACGGTTAACTAAACGCTATCATAGACCAATGCCGCATTCTCTTGTACTGGAGAAGTGGCGTTATTGGATAAAATTCCTGTGTGTTTCGAGAAAACTGTTCTCAGAGTGTATTTCACAACATTATAGATCCTGTATCTACGCGAGATTTTGTTAGTAATAACCTAACCGCAATGATGTCTGATTATTTTGCCCCAGAAGAACTCATTTTACCTCCGAATTGTGTGGATGTCGAGAATGTGGTTCAACCTAGTCACTAAATTATTTAAATCACGCACAATTCTGTCACTAAACCTGTAAACACTACAAGATTACACTCTACATCCGTTCACTTGTCCCTGTAATCATCAACAACCAAGTTATTGCTCATGAAAGTATGGTAACATGACTGTAAATACGATGTAAACACAACCTGCCTGGTTTGACGGCTGTCATGTTCAATCTGCCTTCGCCGCGAATCTTCGACCAATAGAGAAAAATCTATTTTAATTGTAATTCTCGTTGGCGAGAAACTAATGGCAGACATTGCGATCTATGCGAGACCTTATCAAACACTAAAGTATTCCAAATCACTTTGAAAATGACTGCACACACGTTTATAAAACATCCCCTAGAAAGGAATACAAAAACATGCAACAGCAACAGTATAACTTTAAAAGTAAGAGTAGTTTAAGTAAAAGAAAAATACTTATAAATAATGGTGGCTGAACATTGCTCAGCTGGAAGTTAATAGTTTACTTCAAGCAATTTTATTTGCGTAGCGAGAGCTAAGAAAGAAAATACTTTTATAATGAAACTGAAACGTCCCATTAGAAAAATTATAAATGACTGTGCTTAAACTGACACAATATTTTTAGCGCAACGCAATCTGACTTTCAAAAATCCCTACAAAAGCTTGGCCCTGACTAACAATAACCTATACCTTTCACGAATCACTAACCTCACAAGAATCTTCGTTACTCAAACTACTGCAATACAGCGTGCGCCAATACTGCCAGCTAAATAAAAGATTCTAGCTACTGAAGTCTCTAACTACTGATAGGCATAGTTAGCAAATGAAAGATTTTGATAGAAAACAAGCAATGTATTTACCTTAATAGTGTTCAAAAGTCATAATATATATATCAGTTCATGATATCCAGTATTACAAATTTACTCTTTCTGGCGGACACACGTCCAGATCGTCCGCTCTTAAAATTCTGCCATCTCTCTCCCCACATCCACCACTGCTTGTGGCTCACCACCAACTGCCCAACACTAGTATAGCGACTATTCCAACAATGCCAACCAGCCACAGACTGCACATTGCACTGCCAGTGATTTTCATACAGAGCGCTAGGTGCCGTTACCAACATAAAAATCTAAACAGCCTACTTACATAGCCTCCATGCTCCCCACAAAAAAATTTACAAGTTGTTTTGGGCAGTGGCCAATGCAGATTTGAAAAATTTTTTCATAATTACAATAACAAAGAAATCGAATGCACACACTTATTGATATACTGTTGGTCAAAAGGAAAGATTTTCTCACAGTCCATAAAGACAGACCTGATCATTCATCACACTACTAATTACAATTTTATGCACGAAATCTGAGCAGTAAAAGAAAATGCACACCGAAGTAGTGGATTTCCATGCAGTCTTGAAGAAGTAGTGTTGTCCTTCCAACAGAAAGATAATGCTGACTATTGACATGCAGACAGGTAATATCATGAATTGATATATATAATTACGAATTTTGAACACTATTAAGGTAAGCAGAAGATGAACAGATAGAGAAAGTGTATGAGGATATTGAAAGGGTAATGCAGTATGTAAAGGGGAACGAAAATCTAATAGTCATGGGCGACTGGAATGCAGTTGTAGGGGAAGGAGTAGAAGAAAATGTTACAGGAGATTATGGGCTTGGGACAAGGAACGAAAGAGG
Source organism: Schistocerca americana (assembly GCF_021461395.2). NCBI lineage: Eukaryota > Metazoa > Arthropoda > Insecta > Orthoptera > Acrididae > Schistocerca > Schistocerca americana. The sequence continues at coordinate 154,121,407 of NC_060119.1, read as the reverse complement.
AGAAAGACTAATTGGGTTCTGCAACAAGTTTCAGCTAGTAATAGCGAATACCCTGTTCAAGAATCACAAGAGGTGGAGGTATACTTGGAAAAGGCCGGGAGATACGGGAAGATTTCAATTAGATTACATCATGGTCAGACAGGGATTCCGAAATCAGATAATGGACTGTAAGGCGTACCCAGGAGCAGATATAGATCACAATACAGTAGTGATGAAGAGTAGGCTGAAGTTCAAGACATTAATCAGGAAGAATCAATACGCAAAGAAGTGGGATACGCAAGTACTAAGGAATGACGAGATACGTTTGAAGTTCTCTAACGCTATAGATACAGCAATAAGGAATAGCGCAGTAGGCAGTACAGTTGAAGAGGAACGGACATCTCTAAAAAGGGCCATCACAGAAGTTGGGAAGGAAAACATAGGTACGAAGAAGGTAGCTGCGCAGAAACCATGCGTAACAGAAGAAATACTTCAGTTGATTGATGAAAGGAGGAAGTACAAACATGTTCCGGGAAAATCAGGAATACAGAAATACAAGTCACTGAGGAATGAAATAAATAGGAAGTGCAGGGAAGCTAAGACGAAATGGCTGCAGGAAAAATGTGAAGACATCGAAAAAGATATGATTGCCGGAAGGACAGACTCAGCATACAGGAAAGTCAAAACAACCTTTGGTGACATTAAATGCAACGGTGGTGACATTCCACTGTTAAATGCAGAGGCGAGAACAGATAGGTGGAAAGAATACATTGAAAGGCTCTATGAGGGTGAAGATTTGTCTGATGTGATAGAAGAAGAAACAGCAGTCGATTTAGAAGAGATAGGGGATCCAGTATTAGAATCGGAATTTAAAAGAGCTTTGGAGGACTTAGGGTCAAATAAGGCAGAAGTGATAGATAACATTCCATCAGAATTTATAAAATCATTGGGGGAAGTGGCCACAAAACGACTATTCACGTTGGTGTGTAGAATATATGAGTCTGGCGACATACCATCTGACTTTCGGAAAAGCATCATCCACACAATTCCGAAGACGCCAAGAGCTGACAAGTGCGACAATTATCGCGCAATCAGCTTAACAGCTCATGCATCGAAGCTGCTTACAAGAATAATATACAGAAGAATGGAAAAGAAAATTGAGAATGCGCTCGGTGACGATCAATTTGGCTTTAGGAAAAGTAAAGGGATGAGAGAGGAAATTCTGGCGTTACGGCTAATAATGGAAGCAAGGCTAAAGAAAAATCAAGACACTTTCATAGGATTTGTCGACCTGGAAAAAGCATTCGACAATATAGAATGGTGCAAGCTGTTCGAGGTTCTGAAAAATGTAGGGGTAAGCTATAGGGAGAGACGGCTCATATACAATATGTACAACAACCAAGAAGGAATAATAAGAGTGGACGATCAAGAACGAAGTGCTCGTATTAAGAAGGGTGTAAGACAAGGCTGTAGCCTTTCACCCCTACTCTTCAATCTGTACATCGAGGAAGCAATGATGGAAATAAAAGAAAGGTTCAGGAGTGGAATTAAAATACAAGGTGAAAGGATATCAATGATACAATTCGCTGGTGACATTGCTATCCTGAGTGAAAGTGAAGAAGAATTAAATGATCTGCTGAACGGAATGAACAGTCTAATGAGTACACAGTATGGTTTGAGAGTAAATCGGAGAAAGGCGAAGGTAATGAGAAGTAGTAGAAATGAGAACAGCGAGAAACTTAACATCAGGATTGATGATCACGAGGTCAGTGAAGTTAAGGAATTGTGCTACCGAGGCAATAAAATAACCAATGACGGACGGAGCAAGGAGGACATCAAAAGCAGACTCGCTATGGCAAAGAAGGCATTTCTGGCCAAGAGAAGTCTACTAATTTCGAATACCGGCCTTAATTTGAGGAAGAAATTTCTGAGGATATACGTCTGGAGTACAGCATTGTATGGTAGTGAAACATGGACTGTGGGAAAACCGGAACAGAAGAGAATCGAAGCATTTGACATGTGGTGCTATAGACGAATGTTGAAAATTAGGTGGACTGATAAGGTAAGGAATGAGGAAAGGAATATGTGGAAAACACTGATAAGGAAAAGGGACAGGATGATAGGACATCTGCTAAGACATGAGGGAATGACTTCCATGGTACTAGAGGGAGCTGTAGAGGGCGAAAACTGTAGAGGAAGACAGAGATTGGAATACGTCAAGCAAATAATTGAGAACGTAGGTTGCAAGTGCTACTCTGAGATGAAGAGGTTAGCACAGAAAAGGAATAAGGAATTCGTGGCGGGGGCCGCATCAAACCAGTCAGTAGACTGATGACCAAAACAAAAAAAAAAAAAAAAAAAAAAAGGTAAATACATCGTTTGTTCTCTATGAAAATCTTTCATTTGCTAACTATACCTATGAGTAGTTAGTGCCTTCAGTAGTTGGAATCCTTTATTTAGCTGGCAGTATTGGCGCTCGCTGTCTTGCAGTAGTTCGAGTAACGAAACTTTTTGTGAGGTTAGTGATTCGTGAAAGGTATACGTTATTGTTAGTCAGGGCCATTCTTTTGTAGGGATTTTTGAAAGTCAGATTGCGTTTCGCTAAAAATATTGTGTGTCAGTTTAAGCACAGTCGTTTATAACTTTTCTAAGGGGACGTTACAAAACAAACGATTTACAGTGTGAGTGCGAAATTCTGTTACGTTTTTCAGCTAGGGAGTGAGAACGGCGATGCAGCTTATCTGCTCCCTGCTGGAGAGGTGTGGAAGCGTGTTGAGATGTTGGCGGAGGCTTGTGATGCAATCGAAGCTATTACAGCAACTCCTGTTGTCGTATTTCTACGTCAAAATATGTTGGTGAAGTCCCTTCTTGATTAGGCATCAAAGTCATCCGCAGCAGCATATAACAGGTTTAGCATGTACAAGTTTATTACTCGTTATACACACTTAGTTCTAGTTTCTGTATTTTATGCACTGTACGTGACAATTTCCGACCGCGATGTAACTGTTCGTCGAGTGTGCATAGACCTACGGCGACCGCGAACTCAGTCAGCGAATCCGTTCTTACACCGATCCATAGATGTAATTTTGTTCGTTGAGACGGTTACGGCTACAAACACTCGGTTGTTCGTTAAGAAGACAAACATATTAACACGTTTATGAATCCTTGGCTCTCGCGATGCGGTTAAATGTAAAAGCAGTTTCACACGCGCGTTAGCAGTAACTATAATGTTCACTCGCATTAGCACTGTCAGTACCGACAGAGACACAGTCCATTTAGTAATTATCAAACCGTGAGATCTTTCTCTAGATATTTATCACTTCAGCTTTCGTTACCTACTGATATGGTAATTTCAATCGTCAGTTCTAAAGTTCGACAGTTCACGGTCTCGGGAAGTTTCCGCATCTCAAACCAACAACTTGCGTCCTCCATATTACCGCCCACACAGTCACTAACTATCCGTCATTGTACATCGCTGCTCAACTGTGCTTTAGATATCGCTCTCTGTGCTTTTGTATCTACGATTTACATAGCAGATCTTCACATCACAAGTAATACGATAAATAGAGATAAAATAAACAAAATAATTTAAGGTCTTCCCATTCAAGTAATAATGAGAAAAATATTTATTCGTTAGAGAAAAAGAAACAAATTGTAGTTACATTTTGATATTATTATGAAACACAGCTATGTTACCCCATCAAAGATATGAACGCTAAGTCTAAGAAACCGAAAGAAAAGACAGAAAAAAAACAGAAAAAGTACCTATCACTAATGGCTATACCTTCACGTGTGGCTACGATAAGGGGGATCGTCGTCATTGGATAGATATGTAAGAGATAGTGACACAGGCCTTTGACAGTCAAGATGACGTTGGTTAACAACCGAGAAAATTTTACCTGCAATTAACATTTTCTTTTACACAATCACAGAAAATGGATTATATCGTTAAGCGGTATAGAAATAATCGATTATCACCATAACACAGGAAACCTGCATGACGTGAACACCAAGTAATATATTGTCTATTTAATTGTGTTGTCACCGTTGCAAGTCACAAATTGTTTTTTTAAAAAACGAAAATTGTTCGTTTTCCTCGTCCAGCCAAATTGAGTTTGATTTACCATTTATTAAAGTATTCCATGTGGATATCGGCAGCATTGCTGCTAATAGTCAATGTCCAACATTCTGCCTTTCCATTGCTCTTTACTAAGACTTCTAAATCAGCAAAGTGGGCTCGTCGTCTACTGTGAATTTAACGGTACAATCGTATTCATGCCCAACGCATATAAATATTGAAAATATTTCAACTCTGGCTGACTGAAAAGATGTGTGTCATATACATTAGCGACAGCAAGGTTGAGAACCAGCTGAAGCCGCTAAATGTGATGAAAGCCCCATGGTCCAATGGAGTGTTTGTGTGATTCCATAAATACACTACTGGTCATTAAAAGTGCTACACCAAGAAATAATGCAGATGATAAACGGGTATTCATTGGACAAATATATTATACTGGAACTGATATGTGATTGATTACAATTTCACGCAATTTGGGTGCATAGATCCTGAGAAATCAGTGCCCAGAACAACCTCTGGCTGTAATAATGGCCTTGATACGCCTGGGCATTGAGTGAAAGAGAGCTTGGATGGCGTGTACAGGTACAGCTGCCCATGCAGCTTCAACACGATACCACAGTTCGTCAAGAGTAGTGACTGGCGCATTGTGACGAGTCAGTTGCTCGGCAACCATTGACAAGACGTTTTCAATTGGTGAGAGATCTGGAGAATGTGCTGGCCAGGGCAGCAGTCGAACATTTTCTGTATCCAGAAAGGCAAGTACAGTACCTGAAACATGAGGTCGTGCATTATCCTGCTCAAATGTAGGGTTTCGCAGGGATCGAAGGAAGGGTAGAGCCACGGGTCGTAACAGATTTGAAATGTAGCGTCCACTGTTCAAAGTGCCGTCAATGCGAACAAGAGGTGACTGAGACGTGTAACCAACGGCACCCCATACCATCACGCCGAGTGACACTCCAGTATGACGATGACGAATACATGCTTCCAATGTGCATTCACAGCGATGTCGCCAAACATGGATGCGACCATCATGATGCTGTAAACATCCGAAAAAATGAAGTTTTGCACATTCGTGCACCCAGGTTCGTCGTTGAGTACACCATCGCATGTGCTCCTGTCTGTGATGCAGCATCAAGCGTAACCGCAGCCATGTTCTCGGAGCTTATAGTCCATGCGGCTGCAAATGTCGTCGAACTGTTCGTGCTGATGGTTGTTGTCATGAAAACATCCCCATCTTGCCGGCCACTGTGGTCTCGTGGTTCTAGGCGCGCAGTCCGGAACCGTGCAACTGCTACGGTCGCAGATTCGAATCCTGCCTCGGGCATGGATGTGTGTGACGTCCTTAGGTTAGTTAGGTTTAAGTAGTTCTAAGTTCTAGGGCACTGATGACCACAGCAGTTGAGTCCCATAGTGCCTAGAGCCATTTGAACCATCCCCATCTTTTGACTCAGGGATCGAGACGTGGCTGCACGATCCGTTTCAGCCATGCAGGTATGATGCCTGTCATGTCGACTGCTGGTGATACGAGGCCGTTGGGATCCAGAACGGCATTCCGTATTACCCTCCTGAACCTACCGATTCCATATTCTGCTAACAGTCATTGGATCTCCACCAACGCGAGCAGCAACGTAGCGATACGATAAACCGCAATCGCGACAGGCTACAATCCGACCTTTTTCAAAGTCGTAAACGTGATGGTACGCATTTCTCCTCCTTACACGAGGCATCACAACAACGTTTCACCAGGCAACGCCGGTCAACTGCTGTTTGTGTATGAGAAATCGGTTGGAAACTATCTTCATGTCAGCACGTTGTAGGTGTCGCCACGGGCGCCAACCTTGTGTGAATGCCCTGAAAAGCTAATCACTTGCATATTACAGCATCTTCTTCCTGTCGGTTAAATTTCGCGTCTGTAGCACATTGTCTTCGTGGTGTAGCAATTTTAATGGCCGGTAGTGTAATTCTGTAGGGGTCTACGGATTGCGCGCAGCCGTACGGTACGTTAACACGCGCTCGCCAGCCGGCCTGTCTGGAATGCTGACAATTTGCTTGGTCGGTAGACGCTCCTCCGGCCGCACTGCGATGCGGAGTACGCCACTGGCCGCCATCCGGAGCGTGCAGTACTATCGAGCCCGGCCTCGGGTGCGAATACGTCTCTGTTCTTAGCCCACCATGGAGCCTTTCGATACAACAATAATTAGCCGCTGTTAGGATGTCAGACACAGTGATGATAGGTACGCATAGTGTGCGTGTTTTATAATCTCCCTTTGTTAATGAAACTGTTTAAACTCACCTCTCGGTGTTCGCGTATTGCCGTACCTCAAGGACTCACCGCTTACAAATCCTGACAAAATATTCGTGTCATCATCATCTAGGGTAGCCACACAGCAACCCACTTGTAGAAGTGGTATCAGAAGTGGGATAATAATGGAAATTCTACAGTCCTGCAGAAGAGCAACACAACGTGAATTTTGAGCAGCAGCAACAGCAGCAGCGGCATGAACAACTTCCGACTAGGCAGAGACATCCAACGCTGGAATTCAGGTTGGTCTACTCCAGTTTCGCTAGAATACGGAAGGCAGTGATGGATTTTTATTTTACTTTTGAGTGATGCTTTGGTGTTAAATTAGGCAAAATGTCGCAATCCACTCAGAGTAACGTTCTCGATCTAAAAAATGTTATCAATGAACTACAAGAAGAGATTCGTCAGTAAAAAGCAGAAAGAAGCGAGCGTAACATTCTGAAAGACTTGGCAAATAGTAGTCCATGCAGTACAGGTACAACTACAAGAAGTAATTTTTCATTATTGCCATCAGTACCAGTGTTCAGAGGGAAATCCAAAGATGATGTGAAGGTCTTTTTCGTAAACTTCAAGGTACCACCCTGTTAGGATCATGGACGGATTCCAATAAGCTAGTGGTTGCCAAATTAAAAATTCAGGGGCAGCACAAGATTTCATTAGCGTAGAGCCTACTTGCGTGAAAACAGAAGATTACAATGAGTTTATAACGATTGTTGCTCAGAGATTTAAACGTAAAAACTCGATCACATTTAAGAGAGAGCAGCTTTACAGTTTGCGAATGTGACGAGACGAATCAGTCGAGCAGTTTGCCGACAGAATTCGAAACATAGACGCTCAAACGTACGAGTTAGTAGAAGATGAAAATGAAAATCGTATTCAGTTGTTCGAAGTTGACCACAGAGCCTTGGACACATTCGTTCATGGGTTGCACGGAGAGGAAGTAAGCAAATCTGTTAAACTGGCACGGTGTAAAACGTTTCAGGAAGCAGTAGAATCAGCTGTTCGTTTCGTTGAAGCACCAAGACGACCGAATGAGATGCAGAAACAAGAACTCAGAGTTTTCAACACAACAGTACAATGCTACAGATGCAATAAGCTGGGTCACAACCATAAGGATTGTAAAGGGAATCGAATCTGCTATCATTGCGGGATGCAGGGTCATGTTTCGAGAGATTGTTGCAACAAGACGAAAGGTAAAGCGAACACCAGACTAACTGCCAGATCTTTAAACGAGTACGGGGGCGTACGAGCCACCACTCAGTCCGCCCCTTGCCAGAGACAGTGATTCCTGTTAGTTCCAGCGAAAATCACATTGAAAATGACTTCGTGATAGGTGCTGTACATCGTGGGAGAAACATCAAACTAATTATTGACACAGGAGCACAGACCTCATTAATGTGGTGTGACACAGATAAACGGGATAAATTGAAACCACCGCTGTTAAAAGTGCGGGGATTAAAGGGAGGAATGCTACGTAACTATGGAGAAGTTGACGTAGAATTAATTCTTGGCTACGGCCAAGATGAAGGTGAAAATAAAGGTAAAGATAAACACACAGCAAAGGTGCAAGTAGTTTCAAATAACGAAACGCATTTGACAGTGTACTTGGATTTGATTTCTTGTCCGCTATCGAGGCAGAGATATTTGTTGCAGAAAGAAAGATCAGACTATGCCGTAGCAATTGTAACCTAGGAAATCGTTCTTCAGATCATACTCAAAGCAGCAGCAATACTGACGTAGTGGGAACGGACCGCCCAAACGATGCATCAGTTCAAACCATCCAAGTCGATGTTCAAATTGATCAGTCTCAGCAAAATCCCAAGGGAGCAGGAAAGACAATCTACGTTAAAGATAAGTCACCCCGGTGCAAGGAAGGAACTTTGTTATTAAATGAGCAATCCGAGATGCATTGTTATGTTGCTAGACGTGTAGGTGTCGTTACAATGGTGAGACCGAATGTCGCAAAAGTCCTCGTTACAATAATGAATATGAGCAATGAGGATGTTGTTTTGACACGAGAAACTAACGTTGTTGAAGTGTCGAACGTAAGTGAATGTGACGTAATACAGATTCCAGATGAGGTAACAAATGCTGCAGTTACAAACACAGATTTCTGTAACAGTACCGCAAAATTGCAACGAGGAGACGAAGTTATTAATGGACTGAAGTGCAAGATTTGGAAGAAGATAGAAGATTTAACAGCTGATGAACGGACGATTTTAGCGCCTGTTTTGTTGGAGTATGCAGATTTATTCAAAGAACGTGCAAATTTACCTGTCACTCATTTAGTTCAGCATCGTATTCATACAGGGAATGCAGCCCTAATCACACAGAAACCTTACTGAATACCACTCAGTCAAAGAGAGTTGGTAGAAGACATGGTTTAAGAACAATTAGAAGCCGGAATTATAAAACCAAGAGATCCTTGAGAGCCACTGTGGTGTTCGCCTGTTGTAATTGAAAAGAAGAAATCAATTTCTGGAGAACCACAGTTCCGTTTCTTGTGTTGATTATCGATCATTGAATTCTGTGACCACGCCCGATATTTACCCCTTACCAAACTTTGTGGAAACCTTGTATTACTTGGGCAGATGTCGAATTTTTTCAGTATGTAATTTAACAAGTGCTTATTTCCAATTAACAGTGGATCCAGATGATCAAGCAAAATTATTTATAACTGCAACAGGGGGGACACAAGTATCTTCGTATGCCATTTGGACTTCTTAATGCTCCAGCTACATTTCAACATTTTATGGATTCGGTTTTACGATGGCTCACTCCAGCACTAGCACTTGTTTACTTTGATGATGCAATATTTTTTGGTGAACACATGAAGCAGCATACTGAGAGACTACAAGCTGTTTTTGAGGTATAAGAAGCGCAAAACTTTGTTTATCAAAATGGTTCAAATGGTTCTGACCACTATGGGACTTAACATCTGTGGTCATCAGTCCCCTAGAACTTAGAACTACTTAAACCTAACTAACCTAAGGACAACACACACATCCATGCCCAAGGCAGGATTCGAACCTGCGACCGTAGCAGTCGCGCGGTTCCGGACTGAGCGTCTAGAACCGCTAGACCCTTTGTTTATCAATAGATAAATGTGGTTTTGCACAAAGTTAACTATCTTGGCCATGTTATAACCAGTGAAGGTGTTCACCATGATCCAAAATTAATTGAAGATGTAAAGAATTTTCCTTAACCACAGATTTTGAAAGAATTACAATCATTCTTGGGATTGTCAAATTTCGACAGATGAATTATAGCTGGATATGCGAATATAGCACGTCCAGTGATACAGCTACTGAAGAAAAGAGCCACATTCCATTGGTCAACAGAATGCAAAAAGGCAATGGAAGATCTTAAAACTGCTGTAGCCACAGCCACAGTGTTAGCCTATCCGGATTTCAGTAAACGTTTTATTCTTTCAACAGATGCATCCAATTTTGCCTTAGGAGCAATCTTCTTTCAAGAAGTTGATGGTCATGAACATCCAATCTCATTTTCTTCCAGATAATTAAACAAAGCAGAATGTAATTATACTACTACTGAGAAGGAGCTTTGTGCTATGGTTTTTGGTGTAACACATAACAGATGTTTCTTAACAGGAAGAGAATTTACAGTTATTACAGATCATGTCACACTTAAATGGTTACTGAACTTAAGGGATCCAAGTTCCAGATTAACAAGATGGACATTAAGGCAGTGAGTTCACCGACCTGGTAAACAACATGTGAATGCTGATGCATTAAGTCGAAAAGTCAATGTTTGTGTTACAATAAGTAGACATGAAGAGTTAAAGGTAGCTCAAGAAGAAGATCCACAATGCAAATTATGGAAAAATGATCAACGTTTTGTCCAAACAGATGGATTATTGTACAAAATCACTAGTAAAGGAAACCACCTAGGTATTCCAGAAAGCATGAGAGAGCAAATCTTGAGAGAGCAACACGATTCTTTATTATCAGGACATTTAGGTAAAAAAGCAACAAACATAAAAATAGCTCAAATATTTTGGTAGCCGAGCTGCAAAGCTGACGATTTTGAGTCTGTTTCACAATGTGACTCTGTAACGGACGGAATAATGTAGGGAAAAGTAGAGCACCATTGCAAGAATTGCCAGAGACAATTGAACCATTTGAACAAGTAGGACTAGATGACGTAGGACCGTTACCTAAGACTAAAGATGAAAACAAATATATATTAACAAAGACAGATCGTTTCTGTAGATACCTTCGCATGATATCAATACCTGATCAGAGCGCTGAGACTATAGCTAAGGTTTTTGTAAACGAATGGATTCTAAAGTTTGGATCACCATTAAGTATAATTACTGATCACAGAACGAATTTTATGAGTGAGTTACTTAAACAGACTTGTAAGCTAATCCAAATAACACAGTTAAGGACTACACCAGCACACTCTGAAGGAAATGGAAGAGTCGAGTGAGTCCACAGAACAATTATTAAAATGGTTAGCAGTCAGGTAATTTTGTCTCTATTGTATCCTTTAACTAGAGGCGAATTGAGGACCTTGGTATCAAGAGCTATGGCAGAAGAGTGTGCATTGCAGCAGTTGAGGGAGCTTGTGTTCAACGAAAGGTTGACCACGGGAGTTCGCAAACAGCTCGAGTGCCGCTTTATTTGGCAGATACAGCAAGATAAGGAGGAGTTGCATCAATACATGGAAAGGGTTAAGACTGCCTGTTTAGTCTTGTTAGTCGACTTGCCAGAACCAGAGATAATTTCTGTTGTCCTGAGGGGAATACGAGTGGCGGATAAGTCGCATTTTGTTTTTCGTGGTCGTCCCTCCACTTGGGAAGAACTTCGTGCCCGCATTGTAGCGACATCCGCGTTGCCACTCTCGGAAAATAGACACCATGAGGTTAAGGTTCACCCTGTGGGCATCACCGAGGAGAACTGTGGATTACCAACACCAGCTGAGTCTGATAAAAAAGAATTGCGGCGTTGTTTCAGGTGTGGTGTAACAAGGCATTTAGTTCGTACTTGCGCTCATCCGTAGGCACACAGTGTCAATAAATGACACCCGGCTGGACAGCGACCTGGGGTCAAGCCTTTAAATCCTGTTGTGCCCATGTCCTCAATCACCACCCCTACTGCCTTATATTTGTTCTCGAGTAGGTGGTAAACCTATTTGTGACCTTTTGGATTCAGGTAGCTCCTTTTCATTGTTGATCTTGGGTAGGTTTCTTGAATTTGGTCATCTTGCGAGACTTAGCCCAGTCCCTTCCTCAGTGCAGAGATGTCCCGTTGCCAACAGGCAGGTGTTGCTTCTGCATGGTTGGGTTGGAGGGAGTATCTTGGTTTGGGATTTCTCATGGCCCACGCCTTTGGCCTTGGTTAAGGAGCTGCCGATCGATTAGATTTTGGGATGTGATTTTATCGGTGAAACTGGTCTTGTCTTGGATTATTCAGGGTAAAGCTTTTCCGTTAAGTTCGTTTCTGGTCAGAAATGTGGTTTCTGTGATTGTACTAATCGTAAGGTGCATCTAGATGCGGGATTGCTGGCTGTTGATGCTAAGGATAGTGAGTTTGATGACACCCATCTTTCTTCCCAGCAGGCCTCTGAACTAAGGGGAATGTTGGAGAGGTTCCCAGAGCTTCTCTGTGATAGACTCAGGTTACTAGTGTTCTTTACTTCCATATTCATCTGTTTGACCATATTCCCGTCAGGCATTTCCCATATCGCCTCTCACCGCCTAAGATGAAGATACTAAGGGAAAAGATGTCCAAAAACTTCTTAAGCAGGTAGTTATTCGGTCTTCTACATCCGTTTATGCTTCCCCTATGTTCCTCATCCCTAAGGATCAGGGAGGCGGGGATTTTGGCCTGTTGTTGACTACCGTCGCCTAAATGAGAAGGTTGTCCTCAAATCGGTTACTTTATCTGATCTTAACTCTTTTACTTGGTTTGCCGGGGCTAATTGGTTTACTGTGCTCGACGTGAATCAAGCCTATTACCAGATTCCCACAGCTGAAGAATGTAAACACGTTACAGCGTTCTGTACTGATTGGTTGAATTTCATAGGGTCCCCTTTGGTTTGGCTATTGGCGCAGCCATCCTTACTCGTTTGCTGGATAATATTCTTGGAGACTGTGTTTACAATTACTTGGACGATTTGGCGATTTATAGTCTTTCGTTTCAAGAGTATTTGGAACATATCCAGCAAGTTTTGCCTACCTTGCAGGGGACCGGTTTGACTGTTAAACCCAATAGGGTGACATTACCCAGGCAGTAGATATCCTTTATAGGTCACCTAGTATCAGGAGAGAGTATTTGCATCGATCAGGAGCAGACTAAAGCCTTGAGAGCCCTCCCGCCGCCCATTTATAAGCGAGGAATTACCAAGTCCATAGGGCTGGCGAATTATTTTACGTGTTTTGTCTATAATTTTGCTCAATTGGCGGCTCCTCTAAATGAAATGCGCTGGTAATCAAGCCTTGGGTGCTAGCCAGGCCACGTGAAACTGGCCAAATCGCGAGGTGGGCGGTACGCATTTTGGCGTTTCAATTCAAAGTTAAGCACATTAGAGGCACTAAGAATGTGCTCGCGAACGTCCTCAGCCGTATGTTTACCGAACAACCATCTAGTGAGTGTGTACAAGAAGCTGCGGAAGGCAATCTTAGTTATGTCGTGTCTGGCGCTATTCCTCATATGTTTAGTGATATTTGCCAACCATCAGGATCAGGACCCCACTTGGGGACCGGTTAAGAAACGGCTTTCGGCGGGCGAGCATTTGAATGAATACATTATCAGGAGAAGCATTTGGTGTAAAAGGGTGGGATGTACCAAGGGGGTTACGATCTGTCTACCAAGCACCCTAATACGCCCGGTTTTCCATTATTTTCACAACTCGATGATTGGCGGGCATTTGGGAACCTATAAACCTTGCAGAAGAATAATGAGCATCTGACTTTGCCATCTATTGAACGAGACGTTGAAGAAATGGTGTCGTGTGGCCAAACCGAATAACGCTCTTCAGCAGGGGTTCCTTAGTTCTGAGCTTTAATCTAGCCCTATGGACAAACCCTATACTGATTATGTGGGGCCCTTACCCTGCACCAAAAGAGGCCATCGGTATGTATTAATTATTTTTGACGCGTTTTCGAGGTTTACCTGGCTTCTTTCGAGTTGTAATGTGATTGCTGCTACCACTTTTGCGCATTTAACTAATGTACATAGTGTTTTTGGATCCCCTAAGCAAGTCGTTAGTGATAATGCACTGGCCTTTCTTTCAGTTCCCTTCAAGGCCTTCTGTTTTAAAAGCAGTGTTAAGCATGTAAGTACCACTCCGTATTATCTGCAGAGGTCCTTTGCAGAAAGGGTCAGTCATAACCTTAAATCCGCACTGATCATCTTTCAACAGAAGCCGTCAAGTAAGTGGGATTCTAGTCTCCCTAGGGTTAGCTTTGCCTTCAATACCGCCAGTCATGAGGCTCTGAAGGCTACTCCTGTTCCCTTGATGTTTGCTTATCCAGTTAATCCCCCCCTTTCGAACTTATGGGAGATTCAGGACCTAATTCCTGCTCAGATCACTCCTCAGGTTGAAAAGGAAAACTGGAATCGTGCGAGGCACAATATTCTCAGAGCCAACAACAACCAAGCTGGTCGTTGTAGCCGTAATCGACGAGCCTTCAGGGGTAAGCTGAGAGATCAGGCGTATGGCCATAATTCTCCTGGGAGGGAGGTACGTGTTGGCAACATTGGTAATTGTACTCCCAGTTTTTTGGGCCCGTGTACGATTATGCGCATTTTAGGTCCAGTTAATCTTCTGATTAAGGACAACCATACCGGTAAGCAGTACTGGGTCCACCTCAGCCAAATTTTGGTTAGGCCACTAGTTGGGTCTCCTAACACCGCTCCCCCCATCCCTTTGGGTTTCTCCTTTGGGAGGTTCAGCCTTGCTGCAGCTCCCATTGGTGCTGTTTTTAGGTTTCTATCCTCTGCTGAAGGCCAGACCGTATCGTTTATTTGACATGGTTGCGGTTGTTTGTCTTCTTCTCGTGTTGAATGGCGCCACTTAGTTTCGCAAGCACTGCCTGTCTGCTAGTGACAGCAGTTGCGGCTATCGATTTGTAGTAACTGTAGCCCTAACTCTGGGGTGACGTCGTTGTTCTTCCTGGTCCTGTCAGTGGGCATCAGTGGGCTGTTCGGTTGGGGACTCCAGAGGAGCCAGGTCTTCACAGTACAAGAAAACGCCAGGACCACTGGTGGCTCACATGGGCTGCTGGATCAAAGGCCAGTGGTCACGGGAGTGCAATACCGCGTTGTAAACTGGATCCTCCAAGCTTTGAGTTCATTTGGTGAGAAGTAGAAAGACCTCCACCATTCCAAGATCTTGCAATTCTCCAGTGTCTTGGCTGCTCATAGTGTTGCTGAGGTGAAGAACAGGGAATGGAATACTTGGGGAGGGCGGATCTGATCAACTTTCCTGAGCACTATGGGACTTAACACCTGAGGTCATCAGTCCCCTAGAACTTAGAACTACTTAAACCTAGCTAGTCTAAGGACATTACACACATCCATGCCCGAGGCAGGATTCGAACCTCCGACCATAGCAGTCGTGCAGTTCCAGACTGAAGCACCTAGAACTGCTCGGCCACCGCGACTGGCGGTACCATGTATTAGAGGGATGTGCCCGCCTCATGTGTGTAGGACCCAAACGGGCACCTGTGTGTGGTTTGACAGCTGATTGTCAAGTCACTTCATGGGGTTGTCGGTAGCCTCCTATGCGGTCCAGTGGATAAGGGGCAGCAAATGGTGTCTGCGTATGTTGTTTGCATGTCTGTTGCATTAGTTTGTGAGCAAGTCTGTAGGCTGTGCTATGCATTATTTCCACAGTTTACAAGGACTGACTGTGTCTGCTCATCAGTGTACCATATTATTTAGAAGGGGTTTGCATGTCTGAACTGAAATTATTTCAGTAAGTTAGGAGTTGTTTGCATGTCTGCAGAGCATTATTGAGGAGTAGTTTACAGATCTGTGGGCTGTGTTGCGTGACCCCAAGCATGTCACAGCATGTGGTTTGTATCAGTGTGGTAAATTCTCCAGACCTAAATAAATGGTTCCAAAATAAATAAAGTACACTCCTTCCTTACTCGCTCCAGCAGCCCAGCGCTGGCTGAGTCACTTTTGCTCCATCTTCTCCCTCCAGGCCACCATATTTGATTACGTGACAGGAGGGATGACAGCATCTTCAGGTGGCTGTATGGTGTCCTAGTTCAGTTGGACTCTAGATCTAATGGTGGAGTCACTGCCTGCAAAATAAAGACTTATGTCTGGTAGAGGCAGAGTCCTTATTCCATCATTTCTTCCATCTTCTTGGGTTATGTCACGGAATGGATGACAGCACACTCTGGTTGTGGTACTGTGTACTAGGCCCAGACCTCGTGGCGAACACACTGTTTCCCACTATCTTGGAAAATGGTACTCACATCATAGTGGCCATCTTGGGGTATGTCAAGATGAGAGCGCCATCTGGTGGTGGTACTGTGTACTAGGTCAGTTTAAACCCTGACCCCATGGTGACCACAATGTTTCCAGCCATTTCCCCAAACATCTCGAATTACGTCTCAGGAGGGATGACAGCACCCCCTAGTGGTGGTACTGTGTACTAGGTCAGATGGAGTCCAGACCCCTTAATGACCACACTGGACAGTGGTAGTGTCTCTAATTGTTTAAATAAAACAGAGCATGCAAAATAATAAAGACTTATGTCCAGCACAGGTCAAGACCTATACCCGCCAATCCATATGAGGAGGTTGCGGTTGGGTGACTTAGGTTGGTGGAGGTGACCTTTCTTTCCAGCCATTTTCTTAGGTTGGTAGAGATAGCCCAATTGACCTTTCTTTACCACCAAAATTCAAACTTGGCTCCAGTTCCTAGGTAGAGGTGTCAGTCGGATGACTTATGTTAGTGGAGGTAGCCCAAGTGACCTATCTTCTGCAAATTTCTTAGGTTTGTAGACACAAATGTGGTATGATGCATTATCCTGTTGGAATTTGAACTTCCTGCCATTTTTCTGGGGGAAGGGAGGGGAGGTGGATTAGGTTAGTGGACATAGCCCAATTGATCTACCTTCCCACCAAAATCCGCCACCTTGGATGACGGCACAGCCGCCACCTTGGATGATGTCATATGCTGTTGCCAAGTCTTCACGTCGCCATCTTGGATGACGTCATCGCCGCCATCTTGGAATCATCTGGCAGCAATGCTGGGTGGCTCAGAACTGCCCTGGCCCCAATACTTGTGTGTAGTTCGGCATGTTATCACTGCCCTGATCTACTGGCAACTTAAGCAAGATGCTTTGCAACAACAGGTTTACAATTACAAATCCAAAAATTATGGTTACAAATATGTAAATATTGTCGTATGTAACATGTATGTATTCTAGCAACAATTTTTGATATCTGAATTATAAAGTAAGCCAACTTGCTTCAGTAGTCGATGTAAGCACCACTAAGTAGCCATTTAACTGGACAAAACTATTAACCAATGTATCGTTTTTTGCTGACTTAGCAAATAAAAAGTTTTCCTAGGAAGGACAACAAGACTTCTTTTTTTTTATTTCGGCTGTATACATTCACATGCAGTATAGCTTTCAGTCTCTTGTAGCGTTAGCACTTCCCATTGAAATGCACAGCGTTATATTAGGGAAACCCATATTTACTTCAATATAGACATATGTATTGTCAGAAACTTCTTATAAGTATTTTAAATAGTTTCAGTATGATGCACTTAATCATTCATAAGTAGGTCAAGTGAGTGAATTGCTCCTTACTGTTTGTATCAGATTGCAGACTTGTTTATACCATGATTAGTAATACCTGGCAAATTTTCGCAGAAACATGCACAATTGTGTCAGTGAAGTACCTGGAACGTATATCACATATTTTGAAATACGAAAAAATCGTAACATTCAACCTCATGCATATACTACAGAAAACAGCAACACACAAATAGCAACAGAATAAGTTTCCGCTCACAAAACAATGAAAATATCTGTTTTAGACAGTTTGCCCTACTATTAAAGATAAACGATCATGTGAAAATTGTCTGAAAGCAATTTTTGAGTGGGAAGAAAAATATTACAGCTCTCTGAAAATAACTGGGCTCTTTTCTACATGAGCCAACAATTTTTTAAAGCATGTAGTTTTAAATAGCAGAATGTCTGATCTTCCATTGGTATTTTCATACTGAGTTTCACATATTGTTTGCTCAGGAACATGAGCTTCTATAATGTACCATTTCTAAAATAATTTATGAATGAATACTTAAAGAACTGGTTTTCCTGTATGTCCACTGATTAATGTCGTGCTTTTCATCACATTAACTCAACTGGACTTCGATCGGTTCACTGTTGATAATATTTGGCTTATGACAGCACACTCAGCCTTGTCAACCACACTTTCATTACAGTTGACGAGCTGGAGATCGAAATTAATCTACGTTAAGTGCATTAAGTAGGATAGGAAGAGAACAGTTTTCTTATGTTGGGCTCACAGTAAGGCGTTTGTCGCGGCTCCAACGGCCTCATGGAGTTGTTGCTCATAAGCACCAAGTGTTGAGAACTAGCTTTCTGCCTCATTCTTTCAGCACAGTTAAAGAACACTAAAGAACAGTTAAAGAACACAGTTATTAGCGGTTAATTCACTATTTTATGACATCACCAGGAGAAAAAATGAAAAGTAAATTAAGAAGTGTTTTTTAGTTCGTGGTGGGATAGAGTACACTTGCGTCCGTCATCGTGTTTTGGTTTTTCTCAGTGGGTGTTCATGCATTTGCAGTGAGACACTATAGTCTAAATTCGTTGTATCTATTTTGCAATGAATGTCTACAACTTGAAAAATGCTATCAGGCCTCTGCATTTTGTGGCTCAAGTATGTGGTCTGGCTCCAGTGACATTCGGCTGTCAGGCCTCTTCAGAACATAATATGTTCAATGCACGAGTGAGTAGATTGGCTACTGTAGGAATAGCATCTGTCTGGCTGATCTTCATTGCGGGTGCTGGCTCATACTGCACCTTCAGCGAGAAATGTTTAGGGCCGAATCCTGGACGATCACCAGCGATTCAAGTTATTAATTTATTGATTTCGCACCTTAGTTGGCTTGAGCCAGCTATGATGATGACCACATGTCTAATTTCTGCAAACAGGTATGTGAGAGAAATTTTTCGACTTTTGGAACTGGTAGACGAATTGTTTGCCCAGTATGAGAGAAATTACTTCCGAAATCATTACAGTAAAACGAAGCTAATAGGGACTGTCTTGCTGGTTTCAGTTCTAATCTTTCTCTTCATACCTCTCGTGTTCTACATATACAATATTTTCAGTGAGGCTCGCGCGCCGCCCATCATTTTCTGTCTCCAAGCATACTCTATGGTTTGGCGATCGCTGTTCACCTGCATCGTTTTGGTAATACGAGACTGTTTGGGCACAGTGAGTGTTCACCTCCTGAGAAGTGTGTGGCCGCGGATCTGCGAGGAAAACGATCTGGACGAGGCGGTGACGTGGCCGGGGCTGTCTGTGGCGCCCCTGGTGGCGGTCGGTCAACTGCGGCGACTGCAGCGCGCCCGGCTGGCGCTGCACCGCTGCGGCCTGCTGTGTGGCCGCCACTTCGGACCAGCGCTGCTGCTCGCTGCCGCTAGCAACTTCGTCATGATCGTCACTCTGAGCTATGGGGTGGTGATGGCGCGAGCCATGACGCAAAACAGTCTGCTCCTGTCGTGGCTTTCCAGTTGCCTGCTGTTTGTGCTGGGGAATCTCCTCCTTAATTGCTGGGCGTGCTCTTCTGCATCCCATCGCGCTGTCAGAGTGACTCTATTATTGAACAAGGTCGAGACGCTGTTAAGACGTAGTGATGCGTCTGACACTTTCCGGCGGGAAGTGGAACCACTACACTTCTCTGCTGCAGGTTCCTTCAACATCAGTTTGCCTCTCTTTATGTCTATTGTTAGTGCTGCCGTCACCTACCTGATAGTGATTCTACAGATTCCACGTTAAAATGTGAACCAAGCCACCAGTGAGACTCTACAACTCCAAGAAGTAATCTACAGCTAAGTTCACTGTGCACCGTAGTAGACACCGACTTAAACGACCTGGCTGGTCAACTGATGCAGTGTAAGTGGAGCAGAGCTGGGTATATGATGTTCCATCGATCACTTAAGTCATGGCACTGAAGTTGTATGTTCCCAGTCCATTGTATGGAATTTGTGCATTAGTAAGGGTCGACACAGAGTCCTAGCAGAACGGCAGGAAGAGCTGGATACACTCACTGGCCAAAATACTACTCACAGCCTTAAGAGAATCCACTGTTCGCTTTGTAGAATTGCAGATGGTGTAGGACTGCTACTATTTGCTCATGTGAAACGCCATCACTCAATGGATTAAACAAGTGAAGTGGTATGTCTGCATGGTTTAATGGGTGTAGGTGCAGATATTTCTAATGGTGACTGAGAGTGACATACTGAACAAGAATACATTAGTCTTTACTTTATATGTACACTAATAACTGTAGCTATTACAAGTTATATATTTTTATGCTGGTGCAGTACATCCAAGTATATGTGGAAAGAACAAGCCATCATTCTTATTTTCCCAGGCAGCAGGTAAAATGTTGAAGTGTGCATGAATGGATGCAAAACTGTTAGGCTATCCTGAAAGTGGTAGTCTACTTAGTGGTACAGCTACAACCACACAGAAAACAAAGTATTCCATTACATGACATGTTTGTAGGGTGACAGTTTGATGTAGAGATAAAACAACCAACACATTGATGTGCATACAAGTTAAGATGCCACATATGAAAATATCTGCACTTGCACCTATTACACTCTGTATGTCAGTCAGTTGTATCGAATCACTGTAATAAGATGGGACGACTTGGAGAAGTGACGAGATGGCTGAAGGGAGCTATCGTGTATGGGCATGTTCATGGCAACACTGTGAATGAAACTGCCCTGTTTGTTGGTATATCAACGTTAACTACACAATGTGTATACTCTGAATGGTGTGCAACTCATAGCTATGCAGCATGGTGTAAGAACAGTCATTGTGGAATTGTTTTAACTGCCAGGGACTTAAGACGACATGCCTCATGAAAGACAGCTGGTTCAAAAAATGACAATAATTGCTTCTGTCTATGCAGGAAGAAACAACTCAACCAGTTTTCAAGAGAACTGCTTGCAAGGGGCCTTTGAAGCCCAGTATCTCGCAAAAGGTCATTACTCACAACGACATATAGAGCTGCACATCTTTGTTAGTCCAAACAATACAAAAACTGCACAATACCTCTCTGGGTTTGTATACCAGTACTGCAGTCCCCTGAGCTACGGTTTTGTCATTTTTCAAATGGTAGAAGGCCCTTGGTACACCAACAATCCTATGAGACATTTAACCTCTAGTGCAAGGACAGTGTAGTTCAGGGCCAGAGGTGGTTGTGAGATATTTCTAGGATGGTTCGCATACTACACCTTGGGCTGCTTCGTTCAGATTACTGTGAACACGAATCAAGCTGTTTATTTTCCAATTATCATTTAGTATGCTGAGGACATTCCCTTTTTCCAAGAGAACAACACTCATGTTCACAAAGCTATTGCATACCTACCCCACTGAAGAACATTCAGGCACTCTCACACATCTCAATTGACCCACTAAATTACCCAACCTTAACTCCATAGAAAATGTCTGTATGAGGGTGAAACATAGGAACTAGCATTGCTGAAACTTGGTAGCTCCGTGGGATCATTGAATACTTCCCCTGGGTGCAATACAACTGTTGGAGTTTGTAGACTGTCTTGTTCACTCTCTATCAGCAGTTTTACACAGAATTAGCGAAATGTCTCCTGCAGGTGACTAATTTTTGTCATACATATTTATAACTTTCTTATCTGTTACCATTCTACACATCTTACCTGTTTTTCAGTGTGCATCCATAAATTTCTATCTAATATCTACGCAGTTCTAGTATTTGAAGTACTGTTGTACAATTAATGGCGCTTAGGCGTAGATGATATATTAATAAAATATACTTAGTGTTATCGAGACATACTGAGGAATAGCAGAGACTTGGATATGATTAACCTATCACCTACACTTGAGGTACAGGCTTGATTAACATCATTGAGCTCATCGTTAAGGTGCTATTCCAGTATTGTAGAGCCACACGATACTGATGTGAGTGTACAGGGAGGACAGCAGTGAGTCAGAACTTGTATCGATGATGGAGACATACTAGAGTAGTCAAGGCACTGCAGTATTTGTAGTGCCAGTGCGATGTAATGGATAGCACAACCACCTAGTAAGAGGAGACCTGGATTCCTATCACAGCTCTGATACTACTTTTCATTTATTGCTTTGACCTAAATCATCATTGTAGATAAAGTTGGGACTCAGTATGTCTTAGGCATATCAAGTAACCCTAAGATACAGGCAGTATTAAGCCTATTTTGTTCATTGCCAAATGCCTTGGAAATCTAATGCCAGTTTAGAAGGGGAATGGCAATGAGTTGCGACCTGTATCGGTAAGGTAGACACATAATCTAGAGTAGTCCATGCACCTGTAATATGTATACTGACAGAGGGGCTTAACAGATAGTGCATCTCCTTAGTAAGCAGGAGACCTGGGTTCGGATTCTGGCGCTGTTACTAGTGTAAATTCCTTACTGTGGCCTACTGATTTTGCTTGCTGTACAATTGTTTGACTTGGCACAGTTTAGCTATTAAAAAGACCAATATATGCTAAACATTTTGCGATACATTTGACAAAGAGAAATGGTCATCCCAAAATACGCTAAAATTATTTTAAACATCGCTTGTATTCAGTTTTACTCCATTACTTGCTTTGGATGCTAGTCTCCAGGCCAAATTTTGATCGTTAAAAAAATTTCTGCAGAAATACATTCTTCTCTAAGTTTATAAAACCTGTCCTAATTAATCATTTATTACATTCTTTTTACATTATCCTACAGGAATACTATAACATCAGGCTATTATCCTACAACCACAAATAATTTTGTGTTATACTGTAAATAATAATAATAATAACACTAATAATGATTTAATTGTTATAAATAATAACTAAAATGGTAGTAACAGTAATGATATGTTCATTTGATTCACTTTTCCTTATGTCAACGACAAATTATATCTTATTGATACCACTGTAACTGCAATAATTAATTCTGTTAGAATTAACAGTG
Source organism: Schistocerca americana (assembly GCF_021461395.2). Classification (NCBI taxonomy): domain Eukaryota; kingdom Metazoa; phylum Arthropoda; class Insecta; order Orthoptera; family Acrididae; genus Schistocerca; species Schistocerca americana. Next base: position 154,098,827 of record NC_060119.1, on the reverse strand, counting down.
TTCACTGACAATTAAAAACAAATATTGATGTTATGATAACACTTTCTTTGATTCTTTCTTGGTTCTATATTTTTCTAAGTCCTGGGAACAATTTTATTAGTATAATATTTCTCAAGCTGATACTCGGTTTGTACATAAATGTGTTGTGACTGAGAAGTTTCGCAGTGAAATAGATGAGCTTTACACTTTTTCAACGTCTTCTCTATGATTAATTCTCAAGCATAGCACAAAAACATATAGGTACCCATTTCTGACCAATTACCTCTTCCACGAGACATTCGTATTTGGAAGTTAAACTTCAGTAATATATTTCTAGAATAATTATATGTGAAACTTGTGGGTTAGAATGTCCATAAGTGGTGTACAGAAATTTGGTGCTGCTGATCTCCTACATAATCTCACTGGAACGTGTACAACAATGAACACTGTCGTGAAATAAGATTACAAGAGAACTTCAACAGAAGTAAAATAAGGACAGCGTGGTGTTGAGACCGGCAATAAATGAATCGTCGCACTGGGGACCACAATAACAACAGCTACTCATACACAAAACATATGTAACAATACACACAATACTAATTTTCTTAACTAGAAGTGGCTCCTCTTTTATACAGTTGCCCCTCGTAAAGAAATTTATCAAACGGCAGTCTACGCAACAGGGACGTAGGTTCTGTCACTATCATCGGTGTTGGTCTTACCAACAATTCATATTACTAAAACACTATCCCAGAACTCAATACTTGTCTCAGGTAGCGCACCTAGAGATTTCCAAGCACAACAAAATTTGATTTTCAGTACTTTGTGTAATTATTTTCCGAATTTAACAGTTCAGACTCCTGTCATGACCTACTCACTAAAAGGTATAATGTTATGTTAAAATTGTAACGCAACAAGACAGTACTACAGCCAGAAACTGAGTGGTTTTCTTGAGGCAGCGTAACTGATGGCGCGCAAGTACGCAGAATTTTTCATCCAGTATATAGGAATGTGAGCACTTAGCGACTTCCAACAAAATTTACGCTTAATTTCAAACCCTAAAGAGATGTTTTCACAGTGATACAGAGCCCCCCCTCCCAACGCATACAAGATGAGGAATGGGAAAAAGTTTATCACTTACTAAACTTTTGCTGTTCTTCCAGTCAAACTTCATTATCAAGCACGATGCTTTAATTTATTACTTCTTTACTAGAAACTCTATTCATAGCTCAGTTTGCTAACAGTATCCGCACATAGCACTGACTGCAGCTGCAAAATTATATCGTTGTACAACACATGGTCCAAGACAAAACTTCATAAACTTTGAGACGCGGGAGAAACTATCTTTTGTTTAAAACAGAAAGCAAATAACCGAGACTATATTTATCTGTTGTTTCGTAACGAGAGCACTTTGCGACTTCCAACAAACTTTAAACATAATATTAACGTTACACAAACTTTCTCTCGCCTACACGCTTATAGTCAAACCTTTAAGAAGTTACGTCATTTGTAAAGTACTCAGCCGTTTGAAGCTGTTTTGTTCATGGGAATTCAGTTCTTCAAAAATTCGGTGGTTTATTGGACGCGCCGTAGTGAGTCTTTTTACCCATTTCTAACTTTGGCGATAAGAACCGGCCACAACGAAATCCGTCAGTGCTATGTGTTCTTTTATTTAATACATCATGCAAAATGTATTTATAACTGAACCCCTCTAATTCTTGTTTGATCTTCCTTTTAAATTCTTAAAAAACAGATCGTGTGAAATCGAACCTATAAGTTTTCGTAATAGAGACTAAGCTTTTAATTACGTAAATAACAGACGTGATGTAATTTAAGTTAACTCGCTCTTAACTGCAGCACTGTTTAAGTACTGTGTCTTGCAGAATAGGCAACTCGTCTGTTCGTTCCTGTGCCAAGATGGCCGATGTGTTCTCACAAAAAAACAATATTCGTGACGGACACGGTTTCCAGAACCGCTAACGTTTGTCCTTTGTCAGTGGAATATCAGAGTTTGAGCTGTACGTAAAAGAAGATAAACACTTTTACCTAATGCATTCTACGTGCTTTTAATTGATGTTGACCATGTAGAATACAACCGAAATTTTCTTTATAATCAAGGTGATCAGAAATTATCCCTGAGTTCGCTACCAAAGCGTGATGATGATAAGAGGTCAAGTTTATGAATTTGGAACACATGCAAATCACTCTTCACTTCACTTCCTACCTAAGTTCAGTCCTTACAACTTGGTTTCACCCTCAATATAGCAACACACAGTTTGTAGGCTGAGAGAGGACTGGTATTACCTGTTTGACAATCACTCTGCAGAGAAAGTCGTTTTACGAAGATTTCTGTCCACAGCTCTCATGGAGCAATTAACTTTAATGTTTCAGACATAATTTAGCTTTTACTGAAATAAATTTTTTTTTGTCAGACTTACCTTTCACTTAGCGACGAGACGGATGCAAACTGTGAAAGTTCTGAATTTACGTAAGAATTTGTATCAATTACTGAAAAATTGTGACGTTACTTTTGAGCAAAATTAGCAAGATAGCAAAGCAGTCACTATGTTTATGCGAAACAATAATACATCTTGAAGCTGAGAAACAATTATTTAAAATTTACAAGAAATCAAACTTTGTCATAACGTTTTTGATTATATTAGGATGTTTTAAATAGTATACATTTACAGTGGAATCTTTTGTATGAAACGTATGACTGGGAAACGATCATTTAGACAAACAATGTGTACAGTAGAATCGTAGAAGAGGAAATTTGTTGCTGTGAACACGCCATTATGTCAGACATGTGATCAAAATCACCAATGTCACCCATTTCAGCAGCGGTTGTAATGTATGTTTATCAAACTTTGTCTAAACCTCCTAGCGATATTAGGACTTTCAGCTTCCCATGATGAAGCTTGTAGGTTCGAAGGATCGTATGTGCTACAGGCTACGAAAGACGTGGTTGATGAATCAGCCAATCCATTCAGCCAGTTGATCTTCGACCATGCTGAGTTCGCTAGCGGGAAAAAGACACACTACACGACATGGGAGGAGTAATGGCCATCACATCTCGAAGCACTGTGGCCAGAGGGACATGTAATTTGCATGAAAGCCCTCTTATCATCAATCATAGCTGTAAAAACTGCCACTGTTGTAGTTAAGCCGTTTCTCTGCCCACCAATGGAGGATTAAAAACTGTAAAATTGTTTGACATAAATATGAGCCTTGCACAGCACATCGTACCACCTGCCTGGGTGTATGGGATGAACAGGCAGTCATCATCAGTTATTAGTATCCAGTTGGAAGCGATTCATGGACTGAGGACACAAGCTGAGAAATGGAAATACTCCAAGACTGTGTGCCTTCCATTGATCAATGAACTTGTAGGTTATCAAGCGTACTCCACAGCACATGTATCCATCATCACTGAAATTGGAGAAACCAAGGAAAGTATCCATAAGACGTATTGTCACTTTTGCGACACATTCTTCCGGAAGGCTCATGATGTGGTTGTCTTCATTTCAGAGTTGAGCAACTTTGTTGTGAGACGAAGAGGTTTCCACTCTTGATGACATTCATTGATGCCATGCGTACCATTAGAGCTGATATGAGAGATTTTGCAACGAAACGTATTGATAAGATACAGTCTGGACATACTTACACCAGCGTTTTATCTGTTTCAGCAGAATCATCTCCTATAGACTTTTCATCAACGTGGTTTGTACCGACGTTAAGAGTCTGAGTTTGTGCTTGACACTGTTAAAATGAAGTCTAACATACGCTACGCCGCCGTGTGAAATGGAAAATCTCTCTCTAGTTTTCTAATACATGATGTAAGACTTGCTTTATTTGTATTTCCCGGAATGGCTGCAATTCTGGAAATTATGTTTCCCCAACCGGACGACACATTTGCGGTCTTCAATTCCGGTATATACCGTTCTGAATACCTGATACACTTTTCGTGAGATTAGTCAGACTACTACACAGTTTTAAAACAGTATCTCTATAAAGAAGTCAGTTTTAAAATTTAAAATACAAGATGGCTTGCGATAAAGTGTTGAATCTGTTCTCGAAATGAACGGAACCCGAGTGTCTTCTCGCAGTTCTAACTGTGACGTCTCATCCGTCTCAACTACCATCACATGCGCACCTAGCGTGAAAAACATAATTTGCTTCGTAAAATTAGGTACTCGAAGATTGAAAATATAAGTATTACACCTAACGTCAAACATCTGAACATTTGTTGTACGGTTAAAAGTTTGTTACGTACCCGGAACCAAGCGGAAAAATTCCGTATATATTCCAGGTTGAAATGAAATTACTGAGAAACAATACGATTAATTTCTAAAAAACGGGTTCGGGGAAATATCTACTTCATAACCTCGATTCGGCCAGACGTATTAGGTTGATATTGATTGCTGAGTCGCTCAGTTTTCAAACACCAAGTAGGAGAATATGGGCATTACAAAGGAAATTGGATGGAAACAAAATTAAAGTAGAGAACAGCACTCATATAACAGGAAATAGGATTGCATCACATTTACTGCCCTCATGAAGAACAACAAAGTATAAAAATCATACAAGATACATCAGACGCAAACTTACATTCCTCAAAAAGAACACTAATGAACACTCTGATTTCTCAAGAATTTTCTCCATATTCGAAATTTCAGCTACTCTTAAAACTATACAACCCGTTAAGGCACCTGGAAATGACGGAATCCAAATAGAATTTCCTCTGTTTAGCGGGAACTGCGCAAAAATGTAGAGGGAGGATTTATTCTCTCAGACTTTGATATCTGGTTCAGTGCCACAAAAAATGAAACAGCCAAAACTCATAGAAATACTGAAGCCCCGCAGGGCGTCAGACCAGTCTAAGGACTATCTCCCAATTGCATTACTGAGAACTATTTATAGCCTCCTCGAAAGAATCCTATACAGGCAGATTAGACGAGTAATCTTTCAGAACCCTTCTATTGAGCAAGCTCTATTCCGACCAGGATAGAGCTACGCTGATCAAATGTTATCTTGAACAACATTTATTGAAGCAGGATACCGAATAGAATAGAAAAACAGCAGTTGCTTTCGTTGATCTAACTGCAGCATTGCTTTCGTTGATCTAACTGCAGCATATTACACGGTTTCGAGGCATGGTTTGCTTTATAAATTATTAGTTCTTGTCCCATGCAAACGGATAACAACTAACTGACGACATGTCAGCTTTAAGGTCATTTACATCAACTTCAGAAAAAGACACTTGCTGCGCAAAAGAATTGAATATGGTTTACCACAGGGATCTGCCCTTGATTCACTTTTGTTTAATTTATGTAAATCTGATATTCCTCCAACATCGTGCAGAAAAATTGGCTATGCAGGCGACTGGTCAGTTGCTAACCAACACAAAAAAGGCAAAGGTCCCGAGCTCGATTCTCTGTCCGGCACACAGTTTTAATCTGCCAGGAAGTTTCATATCAGCGCGCACTCTGCTGTAGAGTGAAAATCTTATTCTGAATACAAAACAGTTGAAACAGCTGAAGAAATTGTAACTCATGATCCAGTCACCTGAGGCCACTATTTCCATATATGGAGGTTACGACCAATCTTATATAAAATACGAGTTTCATGTTTTCATCTGTCCAATAGACTGGCATACAGAGCCCTCGATGTCTGTTTTGAGGAGGACAAACTTCATCATTATGTGCACCCAAAATATATTGTGATCAAATTTGGTGGGATACTTTCCTTTAAGGAGTACTTGACACTATCATCGGCTAAACTCAAAACCAAAAACAACATTCTCCATAAACTCTGTGGCTCTCGTTGAGGCTCGTCAGCAGACACTGTCTGGGTATGAGCGGCCGGATTGGTACAGTCAGCAGCAAAATACTGTACTCCTGTGTGGCTTAACAGTCTGCCTGTAAAAAAGATTAACTAGGCCCTACACATTGTTATTGGGTCAATGAGGTTGCTCGTACATATTGGTTACCTATCGTGAGCCTGTTTCTACCTCCTGATGCTGCACGGAAGAGCGCGCTACTGCGCGAGTACCAGAATATCGCTAGTAACACTGACCTTCCAATACTGGACGACGTATTCCCTGCGGAGTGAAAAAGAAAAGATCAAGAAATATCACTCTCATAGTATCCGGGACTCTCATGGTCTATGAATGCAAACGCTACTGGCAACAAAACTGTTCTCTACAATGCCTGAAGCTGCCTTGCATCCAGAAGAAACCCGCTTTATTCGTCCTGCCTCGGGCAAATAAGACTACCTTGGAGCGCAACCGAATGGGCCACGGGCGATGTCCAGACACTCTACAAGTGGGGCAAATCTTCATTACCAGCGTGTGACTGTGGCGCGGAACGAAAGCTCATGTTATATCGACATGTGCCTCACGTGCCTACAAGAGTCCTTTCCAAGATTTCCTGACACAGCGACGAGTGATGTTACAAAATACGCCTCTCGAATAGCCCTCCTCACATTACATTTCGCTTTGCGTATTATTTGTTTGTCTGCAAGGCTTTGGCTATGTTTATGCTTGCTGTAAAGTTCCCTTTGCTTCCGCAGCAGTTTTTTAACTCGGTTGTTGTACCAATGTGGCTCATTTACATCTCTTACTATCTTGCTTGGCACATACTCACCTAGCGCATATTGTACGATGGTTCTGAACTTTGTCCACTGATCTTCAACACTATCTGTACTTGAGACAAAACTTTTATGTTGAGCGGCCAAGTATTCTGAAATCTGCTTTTTGTCACTTTTGCTAAACAGAAAAATCTTGCTACCTTTTTTAATATTTGTATTTACGGCTGAAATCATCGATGCAGTAACCGCTTTATGATCGCTGATTCCCTGTTCTGCGTTAACTGTTTCAAATAGTTCGTGTCTGTTTGTCACCAGAAGGTCTAATATGTTATCGTCACGAGTCGGTTCTTTGTTTCACTGCTCCAGGTAGTTTTCAGATAACGTACTTAAAAATATTTCACTGGATTCCTTGTTCCTGCCACACGTTATAAACGTTTGAGTCTCCCAGTCTACATCCGGCATATTAAAATCCCCACGCAGAACTATAACATGGTCGGGAAATTTACTCGAATTTTTTTCAAAATTTTCCTTCAGGTGCTCTGCCACAACAGCTGCTGAGCCAGGGGACCTATTACATCCAATTACCATGTCTGAGCCTGCTTTAACCGTGACTTTCACCCAAATTATTTCACATTTCGGATCACCGTCAATTTCTTTCGATACTATTGCACTTCTTATCGCTATAAACACTCCTCCTCCTTCACTGCCCAGCCTGTCTCTGCGGTATACATTCCAATCTGAGTTTACAACTTCATTACTGTTTACATTTTGTTTCAGCCAACTATCTGTCCCTAGTACTATGTGGGAGCTGTTGCCGTTTGTTAATGAGAGCATTTCTGGAACCTTTCTATAGACGCTCCTGCAGTTTACTATTGGCACATTAATATTGTTATTCCCTGTTGCGTTTTGCCTACTAGTACCTTGTCGCGTCTCAGGAGGCGTCTTGTCGGGCCTAGGGAGGGAGTTCTCTAACCTAAAAAACCTATATGTGCACTCCACACGTACTCAGCTACCCTTGTAGCCGCTTCCTGCGTGTAGTGCACGCCTGACCTATTCAGGGGGACCCTACATTTCTTTACCCGATAGCGGAGGTCGAGAAATTTGCACCCCAGATCTCCGTAGAATCGTCTGAGCCTCTGGTTTAAGTCTTCCACACGGCTCCAAACCAGAGGACCGCGATCGATTCTGGGAACGATACTACTCAGATTCCACCCCGCGAGCGAGGCTTTGCGCCTTCACCAACTCCACCAACCGCCTGTATGAACTGAGGATGACCTCTGAACCCAGACGGCAGGAGTCATTGGTCCAGACATGAGCAACAATTTGCAGTCGGATGCACCCAGTGCTCTCTATTGCCGCCGGCAGGGCCTCCTCCACATCTTGGATGAGACCCTCCGGCAAGCAGAGAGAGTGAACACTGGCCTTCTTCCCCGACATTTCCGCGATCCCCCTAAGGGGCTCCATCACCAGCCTAGCGTTGGAGCTCCCAATCACTAATAAACCCCTCCCCCTGTGTGCCCGCTCGGACCTTGCTGAAGGAGCGGCCACATGTCCACTCACAGGCAGAGCGGGCGATGCCACAAGGCCAGCCTCTCCACATTGACCCTTCGCCTGGTGCGCCGCGAACGCCGCTGAACCCGCCACTGCCCTTTGGGAGAGGGTAGCTTAACCGCGCCCGGTACCCTCGAAGATCTCTCGACAGCAGGGACTGTGGGTGAAACTTGTAACACCTGGGGTGTACCATGTGACGCATCGGACTCCCCACTGCCGCTACACTCCGAGGCAGCAGCCTGAAGACGGCTGACCGCGACCATCAACACGTTCAGCTGTTCGCGAACAGTGGCCAGCTCCTCCCGCGTCCGTACACAGCAGTCACACATCCTATCCATTCTAAGAAATCAACAGTTTACTGTAGACAGTTAATCAACTTTTAACTAGACTGCTAATTCACTAAAGGCGGCTGATAGCAGACTAAACTGTGGCTACTAGACAGTTCTTGTTGAAAACAATGAAAATGAGCACTACCTGTCTCTGAACTGTATTCAAAACAAATGCTAGCACTACTGGTACTACAACTGACTAAAGGGACTCTCTCTGACTGTGTTCAAAACAGACACGAAATCTATGGAACATTATTACTAGTACTCGAAAATTAAAGCTTCCTAAAAGCAAAAACACACGGAAGAAGTGACAAGTAAGAATAATACAGTTAATACTTAAAGTAGCTCGCTGCACAGCAGAGCCGGCCGGTGTGGTCATGCGGTTCTAGGCGCTACAGTCTGGAACCGCACGGCCGCTACGGTCGCAGGTTCGAATCCTGCCTTGTGCATGGATGTGTGTGATGTCCTTAGGTTAGTTAGGTTTAAGTAGTTCTAAGTTCTAGGGGACTGATGTTGAGTCCCATAGTTCTCAGAGCCATTTGAACCATTTTTTGTTTTTTTTTTTTTGTTTTGCACAGCAGATGTGAAGCAGACGGTAGTTACGACGACACTGACACTACTGGCACTATTTCCTGGCCAGTGCTGACAAAACTCTACCATCTGGTGAGCAAGATGTGTGAGACAGGCGAAATACCCTCACACTTCAAGAAGAATATAATAATTCCAATCCCAAAGAAAGCAGCTGTCGACAAATGTGAAAGTTACCGAACTATCTGTTTAATAAGCAACGGATGCAAAATACTAACACGAATTCTGTACCGACGAATGGAAAAACTGGTAAAAGCGGACCTCGGGGAAGATCAGTTAGGATTCCGTAGAAATGTTGGAACACGTGAGGCAATTCTGACCTTACGACTTTTCTTTCAAAATAGATTGAGGAAAGGCAAACCTACGTTTCTCGCATTTGTAGACTTAGAGAAAGCTTTTGACAATGTTGACGGGAATACTCTCTTTCAAATTCTGAAGGTGGCAGGGGTAAAATTCAGGGAGCGGAAGCCTATTTACAATTTGTACAGAAACCAGATGGCACTTATGAGTACAGGGGTTTGAAAGGGATGTAGTAGTTGGGAAGGGAGTGTGACAGGCTTGCAGCCTATCCCCGATGTTATTCAATCTGTGTATTGAGCCAGCAGTAAAGGAAACAAAAGAACAATTCGGAGTAGGAATTAAAATCCATGGAGAAGAAATAAAAACTTCGAGGCTCGCCCGTAATTTTGTAATTGTGTCAGAGACGACAAAGTACCTAGAAGAGCAGCTGAACGGAATGGACAGTCTCTGGAAAGGAGGATATAGGATGAACATCACCAAAAGCAAAACGAGGATAATGGAATGTAGTCGAATTAAATCGGATAAAGCTGAGGGTATTAGATTAGGAAATGAGACGCTTAAAGTAGTAAATGAGTTTTGCTATTTGGGGAGCAAAATAACTGATGATGGTCGAAATAGAGAGGATATAAAATGTAGACTTCCAACGGCAAGGAAAGCGTTTCTGAAGAAGAGAAATTTGCTAACGTCGAGTACAGACTTAAGTGTCAGGAAGTCGTTTCTGAAAGTATTTCTATGGAGTGTGGCCATATATGGAAGTGAAACGTGGACGATAAACAGTTTGGACAGTAAGAGAATAGAATATTTCGAAATGTGGTAATACAGAAGAATGCTGAAGATTAGATGGGTAGATCACATAACCAATAAGGGGGTATTGAATAGAATAAGGGAGAAGAGAAATTTATGACACACCTTGACTAGACGAAGGGAGCTGTTGGTAGGAAGCGTTCTGATGCATCAAGGGATCACCAATTTAGCATTGGAGGGCAGCGTGGAGGGTAAAAATCGTAGAGGGAGACCAGGAAATGAATACACTAAGAAGATTCAGAAGTATGTAGGTTGCAGTAGGTACTGGGAGATGAAAAAGCTTGCACAGGATATAGTAGCATAGAGAGCTGCATCAAACCAGTCTCTGGACTGAAGACCACAACACCAACAACAACAACAACAGTAATGTGACTAATCTCACGAAAAGTGTATCAGATATTCAGACCAGCACATACCGGAATAGAAGACCGCAAATGTTTCGTTCGTGTTGGGAAACATGACTTCCAGAATTGCGGCCATTCCGGTAATACATAAAAAGTGAGTATTACATCATTAATTGGAAAACTAGAGAGAGATTTTCCATTTCACACGGTGGTGTAGCCTATGGTAGACTTCCTTTTAACAGAATGAAGCACAAACGCAGACGCTTAACGACGGTACAAACCACATTGACGAAAAGTAACTAGGAGATGGACTCTGCTGAAACAGAGGAGTTATGTAGTAGATGCGTGCTACAAATTCTAATTTTCAAGTTAATAATAGACCTATTTAAGAATTAATAAAATGGCGCTATTAAAAGTGCTTTTCAGAAAACTGCGTCTGAGCTTACATTCGCAATTCACACATTTAAACATCATCTTAGCTACGCCACCAATGACAGCAGTGTGAAAGTATCGTCTCAGCTATTCCCAGTTTTGACAAATGAAGATAAGATCTCCTGTGATAAAACAAAATGTGAGGCATTGATTGCTGTTCTTTTTGGACCAAACAGCGTCAATAATTTATCGCAAAACTTAAAGGTTAACAAATATTTCGGTGGAGGATTTGACACTTCCAACATAGATAATCAAAAGTGTTATACTATTTGTGTAAGATACTTTGACGTGCAAGCAGGTGTGTCCGACAGAATTATAGATTTCTCTGGTGAGTCTAGTGAACCTGCAGTATCTTAGCAAGTCTTCAGAAGGATCCCATAACGCGAGTTGAATTCGTCCCAGGTTCCAAGTTTTACTGTGGACAACACAAATGCAAACTGTGGGAAGAAAAACTGTTTGTTACGTTCACTTAAAAAGGGAAATACGTTGTGTAGTGAAATTTAATTGCTGTCCACATACAGTCCATAAATCTGTAAATCTGGTGTGAATGTTATGTCCTTAGATAATAAAATTACAGTAATCAAGTCTTTCAACTATTTATCAAATTCAGCTAGAGGGGTATCGCAGCTCAAATATTTCTTTCAATTTCTTAATATGGAATACATTGCCTTATTGAGACATGGACCTACAAGATGCTTAAGCTTAACGCCTGCCGTAGAACGTTTGTTGAAAAATCTTCCTGCCATTACATCGTATTTTTCTAGTGTAGATGAATGACCCTAATTCATTAAAATGAACTGTATGAATGCGTCTGGTTCAGAAAAACAATAATTCATTTTAGTGAAATTATATCTTCATTTTTCTCTGCATTTAAATGACACTTTCCAAGGGTATACTCAACTCAGAAGAAAATGAACTGACAATTTGTGAACCTTACTGTATGATGGGAAAATAAAAATGGAGTTTGGACATGGGTTAATTAACTGTTATTTTCGTTATGAGTTGCAAACAGCTACTAGATAAATTAGAGGATCTAATACAAAGTCAAAGGCGAACACAACTATAAGAATACAGACACACATAAATGTAGTGTGTCTGAAATATTTGAATGAATGTAGGGATCTCAATGATAACCAAGTTCCATCATTAATGAATAATACATCACTTGAAAACAAAGACGATGAGTTTCAAAATACAGGGTATACATAAAGTGTGGGAACACATTCAGTTATTTATTGCACAAGAACTAAACACTGTAGAAGTGCCGTACATATTGCATTTTGAAGAGAAACTCTGAAAGTTTATTTTACAAACATTCGATATGCAATCCATGAGTGACCCGGAAGACGTCAGTACGGTAATCGATTTCTTTCCATACCCGTCCCAGATGGCATCGTCGACTGTGGCAGTCGCTTCCCGTATTCTCTCCCGGAGCTCTGCTACATCAGATCTTTAATGAGCCCTCACGAAAAAAAGTGACATGTAGTGAGATCATGTGATCGGGGAGTCAATTTCATGAAACAACTCTCCACTTCTGTAGCACGGCCGATCCATCGATACGGCAGCTCCGTGTTCAGGTACCCACGAACTTCCCGATGAAAATTGGGGGTGAGCCCCATTCTGCTGAAAGATGAACAGAGAGTCCGATTGCATTTGAGGCACCTTTCTTTGGACTCCTTATGAATGTCTCTCGTACGCGCTCCACACTCACTTCACTCCCACTGGGACGTCCGTCTCTCTCTGCTGGGCACAAGACACCCGTCGTAACGAATTTGTTGTACCAGTGGTAAATGGCCTTCCTTGTTGGTGGCTTCTTACCGTACTTGGTTCTAAACATCCGTTGAACAGCTGTAGCACACTTGTTTTTGTCGAACTGCAACACACAGAAAGTTCGTTCCGCACCTGAACTCGCCATGTTTGCGACTAACGCTGTCTATCGACAAATCACCAAACTACGCTGTGGCGGTAAACATGAAAAAAAAAGAACTTTCAGGGTTTCTCTTCAAAATGTTATATGTATAATATCTGTACAATGTTTTGTTCTTGTGCAAGAAAGAACTGAAAGTGTTCCCGCACTTTATGTACAGCCTGTATTTTGAAATTAGCCGAATCACTTTATATTGCTGATTTACTTAGTGTAGATAATATGAATTCAGACACTGATATGGTTTGTGACTTATTTTATGGGGTGGGGGATGAACATTTGAAAGCAAAGTTAGCCAGAATCTCAGTACCACAGAAATGGGTCTACAAAATACAGCTGATTAGTGCATCAGAAATATGGAATGTTTTAGTTCCACAGGTAGAGGTTTGTCCACTATAAACATTAAATACAGTGATGAGCGAAAAAGATATTTAGTTGATCTAATGATAATGAATTTACACTTTCTTCAAATTTGATTTAAGTTACAGTGATTTTTATAATACTGTCCTGAGAAATGCATGCTCAACTGAGAAGTACTCTTCTTAATTGTGTTGTGAAGAAATATATATATATATATATATATATATATATATATATATATATATATATATATATATATAATTTTACAAAACCTAGTGGCCCCATTTTTTCTCACTGTAATCTGGGAACCTTACATTTAAGAGTGTGAAATAGTATTCCTAGTAGCGATTCTACCCAGGGATTTATTCAATTTTTCTCTGTGGACCATTCGTTTATCAGGGTGTAACGTTTGTAAATGGAGATATTTTTTTGATGACTGAGGACGGTGTACTGAAAAACATTACATCAGTATTTTAAGTCACTTACAAACTGATATTTGTAGTTATTACAAGAGGTATATTTTTATGTTTGGTAGTACCTCCAAGAACTAATGGTCACAGCAAGGCATTAATGGTTATTTTCTCCTGTACAGCAGGTCATGTATTGAAGAGTGGCAGTATGGATACTAAAATATGAGTCTGTACTGGCAGGTGTCGTCCACTTAGTGGGGCAGTTACAACCATGCAGAAAACATTGGGCTGTGGAGTATGTGATGTGTTTGTGTGAGGAGTGATCGACAAAGAGAAAAAAAAAACAACCAACACTCTGGTGTGTGTACATATCACCCTACGACATATACAAATATCTGCCCTTATACCTGTTGCACCAAATACAATGCATCCCATTTAACGATTCAAAATACAGAAGCAAAAATTCCTACAATAAAACTTATACTGTAAGTAAGTGTTAATTTGATGAATAACTAATATTGTCTTATTATTGGCAACTGAGTTATCGAAGGAAGCCTGGCTTTTAATGTACTTTTGGTCATATTTTTAATGGAATTTAATAGCAAACATTCGAAGATGTACAGGTACAATAGTTAACAATATTTACAAAGAAACTTTCTGCAAAACTACTATCAAAAAATTTGAAGGCAATTTATAGAGTATGAACTGAATGGAAATACCACACTGAAGAGTCACATCTGTTTCATGCGCACATTATGTAACAGGAAAATCTGGTCTGTACAGGAAGAATAGTCATATAGACGACGTTGTTAATTTTTATTTTAATACTATGAAAAAGCGTAATTACATTTCAAAGCAAAGTGTGCAGTGGTAGGAGTTGTTACATAGTGTCTCTGAGTGAGTGACTAATTGTGCTAAAAGAAAGCTAGTGAACCATGCATTTGTTGTCTTATTTGCGAAACTGTACAAGTATTATAACATATGTGACACTCGTACCAATAAGAGCAACAAATAAACGTACATCTAAGTCAAGGAAGCCTGCAGCGGAAAAACGCAGATTCTCCACTGCCAATTGGAGAGAACGTGACGTAACACTGGGTCCCAGCAGGGACTGAATCTTGTCCAGCACCAGGCCAACTCTGACCGCTCTATCCTGAGCAGACGAGCACGCCCAGCACTGAGCTAGCAGGAAGCTGGCTTCAACCACCAACAGAACACCGATCGCAGCGGCAAGGGCACGTAATCCGAACGAGAGGTATTGCCAGTTGTTCGCCAAGAGCACGGAGCTGTAACTGGTGCAGACGAGCTGGAGCAGGCGGTTGAGAAAGGACAGCGACAGCGAGAGCCCAAAGTGTTGACCGCAGAGGCGGGCGACGCGGTGGAGGGCCAGCCTGGGGCGCTGCAGCCGCCACAGCCCGCCCTCCGCCACCCACCGCCGCCCTCCGGAGGTCGCCGCCTCCTCCAGCTCCGCCTCCCTGCGCAGCGTCGGCCGCACACTCCTCAGCAGCTGCCTGCGGATGGCGCCCATCCGGTCCCGCACAACCAGCACGATGCCAAAGAACTGTACTTGCCAAACTAAGTTATAGAGTGCAGAAAAAAAGACAATATTCTCCTTCCACTTCCCTTCAAAACTAACAGCTGCAGTATGTAAACAGAGACCAATAAAGAGTCCTAATAATACTGCAACAAAAATAAAAACCACTCTCCGTGTTTTGGTAAAAACCTTGCTTTACCCATATTGGCAGTGGAGAAGCAATTGATCTACTGTTTCCAGCAGATTAATTATTTGGCAGAAGTGTCGGTTCCCAGTAGTGAGACACTTTAATAGCATTATAGCTGACTCCATCTACACCAGCAGTAAAACTAATACCGCAGGAACCGTCAAAGTTGGTAAATATTCGCTAATCGGAGGATTACAAGAGTAACTATAGCTACAATATGAGCCTAGTGCCACAATACAAGCAAACCATACTGCACTTGTTACATACCACCCTCTCAGACAGAAGTGTTTCCTGTTTCTGTCTATTCTAATCACTGAAGCGTAACCACACATCCTGAAGAGTATATATAAAGGTTTTACTGCATCCATGAAGGCACGTGGAGTCATAACTGTTCTTGAGAAACTCGATAGCGATGATATGTGTCCACTGAACTGGAAGCATTCTTTTGATTTTACTTCTATAAATGCACCCCGCAATGCCTAAGACTTGCTGTAAGGTCTCCTCTTTCTGTGAATAATGTATGCAAATAGTTCGTTACTACTTCATTATGCATAAACTTAACAATCAGTGTAAATTCGGATGACTGTGTCTCCACTGTCGCAATGCTACCTAACTGAAGGAGAGAAAGATACTTGCCAGTCGTTATTCTGCTCATCAGTACTGTAAGCGACGAGGGACACATCGATTGAATGTCACCTAAATTAATTATCTTGCCTTTACGAGTGTCTTATCCACTAATTGACTTTCATTTCATTACTGCACAAAACACTCTTACTTCATTATATCGAGTAGCTCTTAACATTATGAAACTGTTGTTGTGGTCTTCAGCCCAAAGACTGGTTTGATGCAGCTCTCCCTGCTTCTCTAACCTGTGCAAGCTTCTTCACCTCCGAATAACTAAGAAAACCCTCATCCTTTTGAATCTGCTAACTGTATGCATCTATTGGTCTCCATCACAATTCTTGCTCCCCATACTTCCGCCAATATTAAATACATAATCACTTGATGTGTTAGAATGTTTCCTGTCAACCAGTCCCACCAGTTATTTTACATCCCAAATAACAAAACCCTACTGCTACTTTAAAGGTATCATTTTCCTATCTAATTCTCTCTGTGCCACCTGATTTAATTCGGGTAAATTCTATTATCCTTGTTATGCTTTTGTTGATGTTCACCTCATATTGTCTTTTCAAGACACTTCGCATTCCGTTCAACTGCTCTTCCAATTCCTCTGACACAATTGCAATGTCATCATCAAAACTCAACGATTTTATTTCTTCTGCCTCAAGGTAATTCCTACACCAAATTATTCTTTGCTGTCTTTTTTGCTTTCTCAAACGTTGATGATATAGGAACAGCGATCGGCTACAACACTGTCTCACTCCCTTCTCAACCACTGCTTTCCTTTCTTGTCCTTCGACTCTTGCAACTGCCGTCTGGTTTTTGTACAAGTTGCAAATAACCTTTCGCTTCCTGAATCTTACCCCTGCTACGTTCAGAGTTCAAAGAGGGTACTCCAATCAACAATGTCAAAAGCTTTCTCTAAGTCGACAAATGCTATAAAGGTAGGAGTTTTTTACTTAACCTACCTTCTAAGTCTTTCCATTCTTTTGTAAAGAATTCAAGTTAGTATTTTGCAAACCATGACTTATGAAACTGATAGTTCGGCATTATTGACATCATTCATCTCCTCCTTTCCATGGAACTGGAATAACTACTTTCTTTTTGAAGTGTGAGAGTATTTCGACTATCTCATATATTTTGCACGCACGATGGAAGAGTTTCGCCATTATTGGTTCTTTCAGTGCTATCAGTACTTCTGACTGATTGAATATCTACTGCCAAACCTTGTATCGACTTAGTCTTTCAATTCTATGACAAATTCTTTATGTCATATCATATCTCCCATCTCACCTTCATCTACATCCTCTTGCATTTAATAATACTGCATTGAAATTCATCCTCCTTCCATCGACTACTTCCACTTTTCAGCTTAGGACTGGGTTTTTCATCTGAGCTCTTGATACTCATACAACTGCATATGTTCTCCCAAAAAGGAGTCTTTAATTGTCTTTTATGCCGTATCTGTCTTTACCCTAGTAAGGAGCGCTTCTAAATACATACACTTGCCCTCTAGCTATTCCTGGTTAGCCATTTCATACTTAATGTGAATCTCACTTTTTAGACATTTATTTTCCTTTTCACCTTCTTCACTTCCTACATTTTTATATTTTGTCCTTTCATCAACTAAATTCAGCATCTCCTGTATTACCCAAGGATTTCTGGTAAGTCTTGTCTTTTTATCGATTTGATCCTCTGCTGCCTTCACTATTTCATCTCTAAAGATTATCGTTTTCTACTGTGTTCCTTTTCTCTGTTCAGGTCAATCGTTGGCTAATGCACCCTCTGAAATTCTCAACAACCCTAGCTCTTTCAGCTCATCCAGGTTTAATCTCCTTAATTTCCTAATGTGTTGAAATCTTTTAGTTTTGATGTACAGTTCATAACCAATAAATTGTGGTCAGGGTCCATATCTGCTCCTGGAAGTGTCTCACAATTTAAAATCTAGTTCCCAAATCTCTGGCTTACTGTTATATAATAAATATCAAAACTTCCGGTGTTTGTTGACCTCTTCATGTCTATGACCTATTTTCATGATTTTTAAACCAAGTGTTGGAGATGATTAAATTATCCTCTGTACAAAATTCTGCCACGTGACTTCCTCTTTCATTCCTTTACCCCAGTCTATATTCATCAACAATCATTCCATCTCTTGATTTTCCTGCTACCGATTTCCAGTCCCCCCTCGCAATTAAGTATTTGTACTGCTTGGAAATATTGCTATTACAACAAAAGATTATTCGTTCCTGAAGAACTGGCCTACTGACAGAACAGTAAATGCACATATCCTGAATTTATTGCAAAGTCAGAAGTTTCATGATTTTTTAAAAGTAATAGTAATTCGACTTTTAGAAACCAGTAACTATGAACTTGTTGCTGAATATGACAACTACCAGTTTTATAGGAATTTTCATTTTCTGTGTTATAGTATTACCCATTCGAACATGTCAGCATCGTTTACTGATTTCTCCTCACATCGCAACGATGCAAAATCAAAAGGACCGATGTGAAGATTATACACTCAGATTAAGCATAATTTATTTTATACTCGGTAAAGTAAACCTCTTCCGAAAAATAAAAATATTATTTTGTCCCTTTTCAGTAACTGTAGTCGTCTATAACGAAATAATAAGCAACTAGTTGCATATACGAAATTTAATTCCTTGAGCTGTTTCAGGCACTTAGTATTCTTCTCCAGAAGGTGATGCGTGTCTCATTATTTGCGAGTGTCAGTAACGAAGTACATACAGCGAAAAATAAGATCACGTTGAAAAATGGTCAGATTTAACGTTGTGTTCGCACTTACACGTGTAACAATGTAAACATATTTATCACTTACAATCAGTGTGACATAGTGATATCAATTATTTAAAAATTTCTAAATACCACTACTCATGATGACTGTCATTCATAAAATAGTGGCCGTTGTCATGGCACTGAAACTGGAATTGAGGCTATGTGGCATTAAGGAATTCCATGAATATATGAAAGGCTCCGAGCTATATCGGCTTTACCAAGCGTTTCTCATTCATTAATTTCCAAGCAAAGTGATGGAGGTGTTATACAGCACTTCTTGTCTGAATTCGACAGTTAACTAAATACAGAAATAAAAAATTAACGAAAGCTACAAAAGTGTATTTGCGAAAATTGGCCGACCAAGATATATTTGGAAAGGATCACTTCCTGGAATTCACATGAGAAGTTAGGAAAGAGAAAAATTTGGGGACGTTTAATGTAATTCCAGCAACTACTTTCATTGATGTGCCACAGCTCCGTATCGGGGCGTTCTGTAGTTTCTATACTCAAGTAATAGCCAATTAGAGGACAGAAAAGGCAATGCTTCCTTATTAGAGCATGTACCCGTGGTCTAGGGGTAGCATCTTTGATTCATAATCAAAACGTCTTTGGTCCCAGGTTCGATCTTCACCACGGCCTAAATTTTGATAAATAATCAGCATTGGCGGCCGAAGACTTCCGGCAAAAGAAGTCAGCCTCATTCTGCCAACGACCTTGTCAAAGAGGGCGGAGGAGCGGATAGAGGTTCAGGGCACTCTCTTGTCCTAGGAGTGGGAAATTGCCACTAAAGGCGGAAGAATCAGCAATGATCAACAACATGAGGATGCAGAAGGCAATGGAAACCACTGCATTAAAGACACGTCACGTGTATCCACAGGACATGTCGCCTGTAATTGAAGAAGTGTCATGATGATCTCTCCACAGGCAAAAGATTCCGGAATAGTCCCCCATTCGGATCTCCGGGAGGAGACTGCCAAGGGGGAGGTTACCATGAGAAAAAGATTGAATAATCAACGAAAGGATAACGTTCTACGAGTCGGGGCGTGGAATGTCAGAAGCTTGAACGTGGTAGGGAAACTAGAAAATCTGAAAAGGGAAACGCAAAGGCTCAATCTAGATATAGCAGGGGTCAGCAAAGTGAAGTGGAAGGAAGACAAGGATTTCTGGTCAGATGAGTATCGGGTAATATCAACAGCAGCAGAAAATGGTATAACAGGTGTAGGATTCGTTATGAATAGGAAGGTAGGGCAGAGGGTGTGCTATTGTGAACAGTTCCGTGACCAGGTTGTTCTTATCAGAATCGACAGCAGACCAACACCGACAACGATAGTTCAGGTATACATGCCGACGTCGCAAGCTGAAGATGAACAAATAGAGAAGGTGTATGAGGATATTGAAAGGGTAATGTAGTATGTAAAGGGGGACGAAAATCTATTAGTCATGGGCGACTGGAATGCAGTTGTAGGGGAAGGTGTAGATGAAA
The DNA here is from genome assembly GCF_021461395.2 of Schistocerca americana. NCBI lineage: Eukaryota > Metazoa > Arthropoda > Insecta > Orthoptera > Acrididae > Schistocerca > Schistocerca americana. The sequence continues at coordinate 154,078,600 of NC_060119.1, read as the reverse complement.
AGGTTACAGGAGAATATGGGCTTGGGACAAGGAATGAAAGAGGAGAAAGACTAATTGAGTTCTATAACAAATTTCAGCTAGTAATAGCGAATACCCTGTTCTGGAATCACAAGAGGAGGAGGTATACTTGGAAAAGGCCGGGAGATAAAGGGAGATTTCAATTAGACTACATCATGGTCAGGCAGAGATTCCGAAATCAGATACTGGATTGTAAGGCGTACCCAGGAGCAGATTTAGACTCAGATCACAATATAGTAGTGATGAAGAGTAGGCTGAAGTTCAAGACATTAGTCAGGAAGAATCAATACTCAAAGAAGTGGGATACGGAAGTACTAAGGAATGACGAGATACGTTTGAAGTTCTCTAACGATATAGATACAGCAATAAGGAATAGCGCAGTAGGCAGTGCAGTTGAAGAGGAATGGACATCTCTGAAAAGGGCCATCACAGGTGTTGGGAAGGAAAACATAGGTACAGAGAAGGTAGCTGCGAAGAAACCATGGGTAACAGAAGAAATACTTCAGTTGATTGATGAAAGGAGGAAATACAAACATGTTCCGGGAAAATCAGGAATACAGAAATACAAATCGCTGAGGAATGAAGTAAATAGGAAGTGCAGGGAAGCTAAGACGCAATGGCTGCAGGAAATATGTGAAGATATCGAAAAAGATATGATTGTCGGAAGGACAGACTCAGCATACAGTAAAGTCAAAACAGCCTTTGGTGACATTAAAAGCAACGGTGGTAACATTAAGAGTGCAACGGGAATTCCACTGTTAAATGCAGAGGAGAGAGCAGATGGGTGGAAAGAATACATTGAAAGTCTCTATGAGGGTGAAGATTTGTCTGATGTGATAGAAGAAGAAACAGGAGTCGATTTAGAAGAGATAGGGGATTCAGTATTAGAATCGGAATTTAGAAGAGCTTTGGAGGACTTACGGTCAAATAATGCAGAAGGGATAGATAACACTCCATCAAAATATCTAAAATCTTTGGGGGAAGTGGCAACAAAACGACTATTCACATTGGTGTGTAGAATATATGAGTCTGGCGATATACCATCTGACTTTCGGAATAGCGTCATCCACACAATTCCGAAGACGGCAAGAGCTGACAAGTGCGAGAATTATCGCGCAATCAGCTTAACAGCACATGCATCGAAGCTGCTTACAAGAATAATATACGGAAGAATGGAAAAGAAAATTGAGAATATGCTAGGTGACGATCAGTTTGGCTTTAGGAAAAGTAAAGGGACGAGAGAGGCAATTCTGACGTTATGGCTAATAATGGAAGCAAGGCTAAAGAAAAATCAAGACACTTTCATAGGATTTGTCGACCTGGAAAAAGCGTTCGACAATATAAAATGGTGCAAGCTGTTCGAGATTCTGAAAAAAGTAGGGGTAAGCTATAGGGAGAGACGGCTCATATACAATATGTACAACAACCAAGAGGGAATAATAAGAGTGGACGATCAAGAATGAAGTGCTCGTATTAAGAAGGGTGTAAGACAAGGCTGTAGCCTTTCGCCCCTACTCTTCAATCTGTACATCGAGGAAGCAATGATGGAAATAAAATAAAGGTTCAGGAGTGGAATTAAAATACAAGGTGAAAGGATATCAATGATACGATTCGCTGGTGACATTGCTATCCTGAGTAAAAGTGAAGAAGAATTAAATGATCTGCTGTACGGAATGAACAATCTAATGAGTACACAGTATGGTTTGAGAGCAAATCGGAGAAAGAAGAAGGTAATGAGAAGTAGTAAAAATGAGAACAGCGAGAAACTTAACATCAGGATTGATGGTCACGAAGTCAATGAAGTTAAGGAATTCTCCCACCTAGGTAGTAAAATAACCAATGACGGACGGAACAAGGAGGACATCAAAAGCAGACTCGCTATGGCAAAAAAGGCATTTCTGGCCAAGAGAAGTCTACTAATATCAAATACCGGCCTTAATTTGAGGAAGAAATTTCTGAGGATGTACGTCTGGAGTACAGCATTGTATGGTAGTGAAACATGGACTGTGGGAAAACCGGAACAGACGAGAATCGAAGCATTTGAGATGTGGTGCTATAGACGAATGTTGAAAATTATGTGGACTGATAAGGTAAGGAATGAGGAGGTTCTACGCAGAATCGGAGAGGAAAGGAATATGTCGAAAACACTGACAAAGGGAAGGGACAGGATGATAGGACATCTGCTAAGACATGAAGGAATGACTTCCATGGTACTAGAGGGAGCTGTAGAGGGCAAAAACTGTAGAGGAAGACAGAGATTGGAATACGTCAAGCAAATGATTGAGGACGTAGGTTGCATGTGCTACTCTGAGATGAAGAGGTTATCACAGGAAAGGAATTCGTGGCGCGCCGCATCAAACCAGTCAGTAGACTGATGAATTCCTCGTGTGCTCTGCATGCGTGGCCACACACCTGGTATACGATGACAAAGAAGTTTAGTTTATCCCATATTACACAACATTACAGTTTCCATATATCACATTATTTGACTAGAATAGCTGTTTCCAAATAACTCAAGATTGTGATGGTTGTTATGTTGGTACTTTTCAGACATCCAAATGTGTCTATAACGCCATTGTAAGTCGTCCATGCTTTTATACGTGTCATAACTCACGACTATGATTCCATAAAATGTTTATCCCTTGTTATCCTATTCCAAAACTCTCTGGCATGCGTGAGTGAACGAATGTGGATGTGTTTCATTTTGCTTTACGGCGATTTAGTCTGCTGCATAGAATCAGCGGTAGTCTGACGGAATGGCCAACCCTGGTCGTTTTCACGTAGGCAAAGAGGTTTGTTCCCTTTGCGTGCAAGTTACTGTTGTTAGGTTGGCGGGGTAAGCCTGATCTCTGGGTTTTCCTGGCCACGGCGTTGTGTGGGAGAAGTTTTAGAGTGAGATAGTCAGTCTGCTTCCAGCTCTCCGAGGGTCTGTAGACGAGATCTCTTCGAAGAAGGGTGAGTTGATTTATCCGCGTGGCGCATTGTCTCATAGCGAGAGAGGAGCTTTTTGTAATTCAGTCTCACTGAACTTGCGCTTTGTACAGTTTTTGGCCTTTCGTTTGTCTTATAAAGGTTGTATTGCTGGTTCGCAGCAAGGAACGGAAGGCTTTTGCAGTTTTTTCAGTTTCATTCCTAATGTAGACTCAGGTGTGTAAGAAAAACGTAGCGCAAGGGTGTTGCTTATGTTGAAGCGATCTCAGGGAGAAAGTACTCCCTCGGTTCAGTGTGAATGTTTGTGTGCCTGCGACTGCGAGTGTATGCATTGTAATATTTTCCGAATTTTTGCCTTTTTGTGAATTTTCTTTGTTTCATTACCATATGTCCGTTGGAAACCATCCGCGTGGGTTAATATTAGAGTTGGTTGGCCCTCTGCCAGTACCCTTTGTCTACTCAAATGTGTCCTCTATAAAATGTTAGTTGTTAACGGGTGCGTGGTTTAATGTAGCCAGATATGGGCCACGGTACGTAAAATTGTGATTCGGAGAACCACGTTGCCACACAAGTTAACTGTGAGCCTAACTCTGCTGTGGCCCCCTGTCTCGGTCCTATAGTTTACTTATTGTTCTGATTTTGGAATGTTAAATATATACTGTCCGGAATTTTTAATTGTATTTGTGGTTTATGATTTCATGTTAAGCGCATAAGAGTGTACGTGTGGCCCTCGTTGAGGCTGTTTCTCCAAACCGAAGTTCAACTTTAAACGCAACCGCGATATTCAGATTTACTCTCTTATTTAATTATTTCTCAACACAGCGGAACAAACCCCCTAGCCTCGTTGTATGTTGGCGCTGGGACCGTCCTTGCTGTTCTTTGGGTGAATGTGGGTCTGAATGCGAGTATTAAACCTTTCCCGCCACCGCTAATTACGACCGCGAGTCTAAATTAAGAGATTCTGTTGTGAATTGCATAGCGTTTCACTAGCAGTCGTACAAAGTTATCAGGCAACAGCAGTTATATGGATGTCTTATATCAATATCTTAAAAAATAAATTATTTTGTTTCACGTCTTACCCAGTGTACCGATGTTACGTTTCCTTTACCTACGCCATTTACGTAGTAGTTTCCTTGTTAGCCCATCCATAGCGTTTCTATGCGCATAGTTCCAATAATTAGTGTTTCCTTTTTATTTAAAACAAATTCTTTAGAATACATCTTCTTTTCAGGAATTTTGCTGAAAGCTGCTCTTATCCGCAGTGTTGAAAATGGCTCTGAGCACTATGGGACTTTACTTCTGAGGTCATCAGTCCGCTAGAACTTAGAACTACTTAAACATAACTAACCTAAGGACATCACACATATCCATGCCCGAGGCATGGATGGTTCGAATCCTGCCTCAGGCATGGATGTGTGTGATGTCCATTTTGAACCATTTTGCCATAGGTATTACACCTTCATAGACTAATACAGCTTCCAAAACAAATTTCTGTTACCAATACTGAACAGAAACTAAAACATCGTAATGCATTTCAGCATCAACAATCATCTGTCACATATCTGTGGAGTAAAACTAAATTTGTTTGCTGTTTCTTAGACTTTTCAATGTCCTCTCTATCCTAAATCATTACGATTTTGGTTAGCTTGATTTTGTCCTTATTAGAACAGGGGGGAGTTTCTGGACAGGTAACCACATTTGGCTCACTTACAATTAAGGTCATCCCTTATTCCCTTTTCTTAACCTACCCCCTCCCGAACCCCAGAGAGCACTGGGAGTCGATCAGTTTCACCCATGGGAATCTCCCATACGCCGTAGGCAATTGTGCTAGCTGAAGCCGAGCTCATTACGTAATTCAACAATGGTCGCATGATATAAAATGACAGGAAACACAATGGGCCAATAAGATTGGGCCCCTCCCTCCTCCTCCACCATATCATCATTTATAACTAGCTCAACTTTGTGGAGGTCTCTTCATTTGAGGTCTGATCACCATGGGGAGAGGTTCAGGTTTTGCTATAAACAACCACAGATTAAGTAATCAACAATAATTTTCTCTCTGTCTCTAGTTCTATTATTGCATGATCTCATTCAGTTGAATTCTGCGGTTTGTAAATAATAAAACTGAAGTAAAAATATCTTAATGTTTATTGACAGTCTTTGTTGTTAACAAGTTTTATACACTTATAACAATAATAATTTCTGATTTATTTACATACATGTTCTATAGTAAATTATTTTTTTTGTGATTTATAAATATATGCATTTTGCCTTGGCTAGTACGGCGGTGGGGTCTCCCACATCGCTCCCCTACAGTCTGTTATGATGTATGGGACATCATCATTATCACTTTAAACTACTAACATCGGATACTATTCGCACATAAACTAGGAAATTGTAAGTACTATGTATCCCATGTAATCGTTATTGTCCAATTTGTTTCAGTATTTACGTTTCTTTCATCATATATCAGGCATTTACATTTCATCATTCATTTATTTCTATTTTCATTCTTTCTATTTACAATATATATACAACATTTACATTACCTTTATGTTCCACTCTACACACATCTCAATCAGTGAAGAATTTTATATATATATATATAACACACACACACACACACACAGGGAGAGAGAGAGACACACACACAGACACACACAAACACACACACACACACACACACACACACACACACACACACACACACATCAACAACAACAGCGAATGGTTCTTCAAACTATTCCATATACACTCACAAAGATGCATCTTTTGAAGCATCTACATAGCCACACACTCAGTGACTGCAATAAATAGTGTTATTATGGTAGGGTTTCGATCCTACTCTGACAGATCAACTGTTTGTTGTCACGATTTTACAGTTCTATATTCTGGTACCTTACATTGCATGCAATTCATGTAAGGTAATGAGGTACAATCACAAAGAATTCACCACATTAGAATACGCAACTGATACTACATTTGGAATAACACCTCTGAACAAGAAGGTTATCTGCCTGATGAAAGATGAAGTCAGTGGTTCACACATCATGTAGTTTGTGGGGCTCAGATCTAATATGAACGTTAAACATATAGAAGCAGTTGCCACCCAGAGTGGCGTTGTGGACGTGCATCATGTGGAATCAAAGGCTCTCAGTGCCTTTCAACCAATGAATGAAACTATCTCCATCCATATAAAGTAATTTGGGAGTAGCAAAGTTTGGCTTAACAAAGTATTAGGAAAAGTGGTACCTGTGGAGTTGGGACAGGTCCAGAACACATATATCCACATACGAGTAGATAGCCTTCATGACCTGCATTGAAATATGGGGCATCTCCACAGAGACTAGTCCTTCATTGAGGATGATAACCGTTTTGAAATATGGTGTAGCGGCATAATCTCTTGCGCTATATGCCAGTTTCACTGGTAAAATAATTAACTTTCGTGGTATTCTCTAACATTCTTCGTTTTCTTAAAAACTGACTCGATCATTAATCTGTAAAAATCTTTCTAAAAATTATGTCACTGGAGCCACCTGTTCAATTTTTAAATCAACATATTTTCGTAGCGAAGGATGCTGATTGAAGGAGATTATGTGAGTGAAACAAGTTCCATCCCAGACCTGAAACATTGCTAGAGGTTTTTTCAATCGATAATATGACATTGTTTGTTCACCAGCACTCTCATCCACTGTTGAAATGGACTATTTTGCAAGACTAGGAGCTCTAGACACAATGGAAAGTCACTCTGTTCATCATGGTGGGATATTGCGCCTCTAGACCCAAGACATACACCTCACCTGCATCCTCAGCCACATCATGGATCTTTCCCTTCACTTTGTCGATTTACCCTGGTACAGCCATCAGAACACTCAAAATGGTTGACTTGGTTGCATGGCTTGTCTGTAGACATTTACTTTCTGGTAAAGTGTGTAACTTAAATCGTCAGAAGACCTCTACTTCTCACTCATTTCCAGGTTCCTCGCCTTGGTGTACTAGTGTGTGCACTAGTAGTGTATACACTGGCAAAGTCTCCCATGCATCACGCATTCAGAGAAGTGCAGCATGTCAACATTGTTCCATAGTTAGATGCTGACTTGTGTCTTCCATAACATCATGTCCCACGAAACCCCAGATGTGATGAAATATAAGGCAGGATCCGGAAATTATGTGACCAAGAAAACACTCTGGGAGTTCTCAAAGATGTCTGTAGGTAGGTGTAAGTCCGTGTTCGTACATAATCTGGCATATTCGCCTGAATTGGGGACAATAAATTCTTTCCAAACATTCACCACATGCTCATACTTTGCATCCGTTACGGTAATGCGTGTTAGTTTAGTGGAGAATGTGGTTATGTTTGAACAGTGCGGTTTCGTGCAGTCTCTCTGTCGCATCCAGGTACTACTATGGAAAGACCTCCTTCTTCATCATAAGTTTAAGTCTGAATCATCAGGATATGCGGCTCTACTGATACTCATGTCCTCCAGATGCATCATCTTAGCAAATTATTGAAGAAACATGTTGGTGAAGTGAAGGGCATCTAGGAAGCGAGCATTATTCTCATTGTGAATCTCTTTGAAAGTCGAATGTACTTGTCAACGAAGTCAGGTACCACAGACATTATCAGCCTTCAACCCAAAATCATCACAGCATTGATCTAGAAAGCATGCATCATACTCACTAAAAATTTTGGACAAACATGGGTAAGTACCACAGCAGTTGATACTTCAAGTAGCATGCATTATGAGCTGCCCCACGAAACTTGCTGGTACATGACAATGGTCTCTATGTGGATGTTCCACGTCTCTGTCCAACGGAACCCCACAAATATGACGCTCAACTGCCTGCTCATTGCACTCTCAGTTGATCATCGTGTTGCTGCCATTATAAATGAGGTCAACTCACCATGCAAGTTTTTCGAGCTCAGCGAGCAACGATCTCACAGGATTATCCCCAACATAAAATCGAATTTGTTGTTATTATGTTCATACGTGCATACAACTTGATATGCAGCCACATACGGTACATACTATTCTGTGAAGGTGGGATGGAAACCACAGGATTCACCTTCACAAGGCGCCACAGGAGCGAGCAGGCAATTAAAATCAGTGTAAATGAGGAAGGGACATTACTCCTGGTGGTGTGCATTCTAAAACTGTAAGACCTTTCTATGTTTGGTAGGCCTTTCAACATGTACCCAGTCCTGTCTGTAACAGTCAATGATGGGAATCCCATCTCGGTAAGTGAATTGACACTTCTGCAGCAGAAATATCTTGCACACTTTTATAATCATTTTAGAGGAAAATAGGTGTGAAATGTGTTTCATCCACATGTAGTGTTGCTCATCGCCCTTGACGATTAGCAACAAGTCCACGTGTTTGGGGCACTTACCAGCTACCTTGGAAAAGTAGAGGTATCCAACTACTTTATGCTTCACTTTTTTGTTCTGCCTATGTGCTCATGTCACATTCATCTTCTGGCTTACCAACTCCCATGGCGTGATTGTACATCAATCAGATTAAGGGGTTTCTGCCACATGAACTTTGGAATGTCCTGGAGTTTTATAGGCAATGAAATGCCTTGAAAGTTATAATGCCCATTGATATGAAATGTTTTATATCTTTTCGGGTCATATCCATTTTTACGGATATCTCTGTTGAAAGTCAGAAGTGACAATATGAAGTAATAATTATCCATAAGATTATTGACATTAATGATGCAGTTTTATAGTATATCTTATGGTAGATGAATGAAACTGGACCCCCCCATTAAGTGGGTTGTGAGCATGTGAACAAAAATCAGGAGACAGTACATGACAGTGCCTTACCAGATTCCATTTATGCATCTTGGGAAACTGACCCAGTATGACAAAAGCTGCTTACCACTACACATCAACTTGCTCAGTGATACCACACGAATAGCCTCCAAAGCTGGGACAGTGCTCTTCTCCTCAATATCGCTGTCCTCTATCCAGGGGTGCACCATTTCACAGCAGAGAACTGCTTTGCATATAATGGTGGGATACAGTGTATTGTTGCGGTACCCAGGGAGCTCCTTTTCCAGAACTGCTGGATAAGCATTAAGGAAAGGATCTCAGAATTTCACATTTACATTATCAATTGGGGGAATTGTGATCCCATACCCAAATGTGCCAGCAATCACTAAGTAGTGCAGTTTGGTGCCAAGTCTCACTTCGTGATCAGTAATAGTGCAGGACTGAGAGTAGGGGGTACTGCTGTTACTAGACCCACTATGATATCTTGCTGATCTTCAATCTCTGGTGATACAAGATGGGCCAGGGAATGGAAATGCTTAATACATTACAGCAAATAAGCCTAAGTCATGATGCATTGTCACAGACCAGCCTGAGATATTCATGGTCTGGACTGATTTCAATTCACCTGGCTGCTGCTTCTGCTTTGTAACCAGCTGTGGGTACATTATCAGAGACAATTATAGGCCCAGCTGCTGCTGCTCCTGCACAGGATGGATGACTGAGCATCCTGGTGCACGGGTTTCTATGGGCACATCATTCCCAGACCAGGCTCCATCACTACCATGGGTGGCTGTGGAATGGACTGTATCATTGTCATGGGTGGCGGATAGGGTTACTGGAACATCCGCACAGATGCTACGTTGGGCTGCTGGTGCATGTCCAGCCATGGCTGCACCATTGTTGGTGGGCCAGCTGGTTCTGCTGCCAGTGCAAGACTGCCTTCCACTATCTCTTCCATATCACCCTCACAGACAGAAGGAGAAAAAGATATTAAGTAACATGGCTAATTTAAAAAAAAATGTGAAGATATGTGTGGGTGTCTATAGTATTTCTACTAATATTAAAATCCATTGTATCCAAATCGGTCAAAGGAGTCCTATTGGTCGCTATCTCCATGAATAGTCAGCCCAGCTTGACCTTTGTATCAACTGTATTTAGAAATTAACAAGAGCACGTCATGTTAGTAATCCATGCATGCAACTGTGTGTACTGGGTGTATTGTCAGAAGAAGAGCAGTACTACTACCACTCACTCATTTTCTGCTCGATTACTGGCGTCATGACCTATGAACTAATGCTGGTGAAAGGACTCATAGGTTGTGCCAGCACATTCTCTCATAATTCACCAGTAATATTAAGTGCACCTACAAGAAAATAAGAACATATAATGTCAGTAATTCAAGTATGCAGCAGTGTGTGTGTTGGGCGAAGGTAGTGTTAGAAAAAGGATACAAAGAATTACTACTTATGTATGCACTCCTTCACAATTGACATCAACCGCCCATGATCTTACTGTAGAAAACGGTGTTGGCTCTACCACTATGGGGTGTTCTGCATATCATCATCATTATCATTAATGATAGTGAGAGACTGTGACAGTGTCGAGTGGATTATTATTGGGTTAAGCTGCCACACTAGATTCATTCCCTATGCCTCACCATCACTGAAGAATTCTGAAACAGAGAGAACCAAAATAGAAAATGTTAGCTGACTGCAATGTTAATCACACACGTAGAGATGGAGGGAGATTGAGAGAAACTGGTACTCACTTTCACATGAATGGGGATTTATGCAGCCATCTTGCTCTGAAAAGCTAAGCTGTTTGAGTGCACTCTTGCTAACAGGGTTGATGATATGCTGGCATGATGCAAGAAGATGAAGAAGAAATTAGTCATCTGACTGCAAGTAACAAAAAAGAAAACATGTACACACAAATACAGAAAAAAATCATTAACAGCAACATATCTCTATCATCAGAGGTGAGCCTGGGCCGCTTATTAGCGACCCCATTGTCTTCAGCAGCAAGCAGCAACATGGTGCTTCATAGCACTGACGGTGGTCTAGGCATGAAGAAAGAACAGAGGTAATAGAACTGGGTATGAAAGGGATGTTGGGATGGTTACTAATGAACTCTTGACATGCGCTGGCCAGGCTTCTCAACAGATCACGTTAAGGAATGCTGGGATAAGTAATGAGAAGCACTAAAGTGTTGCTTTGCCATGTCTGCTCACTAGAGGAAGCGACGTCTGTCAGGGATCAGGCTCGAATGACAAGCGCCCATATTATAAGAGAGAGCTGCTTATTTTAGCCTATACGAAACGAACACATATTGCTACTGTTGCCGTTTGGTGTAATGGTGCTATGCAGTGTTATAAATGGTTTAGGTGAAGAAACAATTGTTGACAATGTTGTCAGTACTTGTGCAGTGTTATTGAATATCTTTAAACACAAATTATCCACACTCACTGTATAAGCCCTGCACATCGGCAGTGATATTCACACTTTGAAAAGCGATTGTGTAGTGCTTCTGGTCTCAATCTGCACCACAAAATTTATTCTGTTTGCTGCTCAGTTCCTGTGAGGGACAAGTAATTGATAATATGATCATCCAACAATAACACCTACGCCACCATGTTTGACGGTATTTGGCCCAATCATTGAAATTCCAAGAGGATTGCTATATGGATTGCAGTAATACTTTCGTTTTGCTCTGAATAATCAATCACAACGACACATGCCAATTCTTTCAACTTCTGTAAACTGTAAATTCATCACCATCACAGTGGCAACATTGAAATCTTGAGCACATATCGAACAGCAGACTGAAATCCTCACTGTTACAGACAAGTTGGGGATTATAGTATTGGTAATATCCTGAATTCAAGTACACTTTGGCAGTTGTTAGGCTACGGCTGTCGAATAAAATGAAATCCTTATTTGCATTGCCTCAAGTGTTTTTCAACAGCCCCAGAATCATGAATCAAGGCATTGCTAGTTGAATAGATATATTTATGACTTAGGTATATCTTTAAGTCGTCGTTGAGCTGGATACTCATGACCTTCATGAATGGAAACTTATTGGCAATTGAAATCTAGACTTCGGCACATACAAAATCTCAGACAGGACTCATACAGAATTATGAGGTAGTTACCACACTAATTTATCTAAAATAGCTTTATTTTCTGCTTCTAGTCCTCCTCGAATGTACACATTATTGTTTGCTACACTCTAAAAGAGAATCAGTTCCTGCTCAGCAATCATAATGGTCCACTTACCGTCCTCAAAGAATCCCACAAGCATTTTGGAGGAACACACATACTAAAATGATTATTTATGCTGAGTTTTTTTAGAACATTGAGGTTCAAGTTTGATATGGATATTTAAGTTTTAACTGTTGATGTGATTCCAGTATTTCTTGTTCAGTCGACTTCGGCACTATTCAGTTCATATTATGCCTGTTGAGAAAGGAACAAGAATGTGTCACACATAGGTCACAATGTTTCTCCTACAACATCTCCGTCATTCTTTGTAAATGTGTCTTACAGGTGTAGGATACTGCAGCTGAATCAGTATTCGTATCTCACCATTATTACTGTAGTGAAGGAAAGGGTTTGGGATGCATTCCTGATGAGTGCTCCATATATCGTATTGAACTGGTGTTGTGCGGTTTCAGTTCTACCGATTTGAGAAACTCGTAATTCCGACATATTATCACCTTGTCTTTCCACTGCAGATCTGTGTACTGAATGGTGTGCGCATTTTTTTTTAACTTATTCTCACATTGCTGTTACAAATTAAGACATAGAATGATTTTTCCTCCTCAAAAATCAACCAGTTTCCCTACTTGGTCAACAATACTCAACACAAGGTGATTTAATGTGTGAACAGTCCCTGGGAGGTATGTTTCCCGTAATTCCCCCCCCCCCCCCCGCCATCTTGGATTATGTCATGGAAGGGATGACGGCGCTCTCTGGAGGTGTTACTATGTACCAGACCTTATGGTGAACTCACTGTATGCCACCATCTTGGATTACGGTACTTGTGTCATCACCTGCCATCATGGCTGCCATCTTGGATTATGTCATAGAACGGATGACAGTGCCTTCTGGTGGTGGCACTGTGTACTAGGTCAGTTGGTGTCTCGGCCTCATGGAGAACACACTGGATGACTGTAGTGGCTCAAATTATTTAAACAAAGACTGGTGCATGATTTCGACAGTTGATGATTAGCAAACATGTTTGCAAAGTCTCTTAGTCGTTTGCATGTCTTTAGGCTGTGTGGTGTGACCCGAAGCATGTCAGAGCATGTGTTTGGTATCACTGTGATAAATACAGTCCATCACTAGATAAATAAAGTACATTACTTCCTCTGTCCAGCAGCCCAGCACTGGTCAAGTCCTTTTCCCACTAGTCTCTAGGAGGAGGTGGTGTTTGGGTGACTTAGGTTAGTGGGGGATGCCCAAGTGACCATTTTTCCCACCGTTTAGCTAGTCTAGGTGCGTTGCACTATTCTGTCGGAATTTAAACTTCCCGCCTTTTTCTGTGGGAGGGGGTTAGGTTAGTGAAAGTAGCCCAATTGAACTTCCTCCTGCCAAAACTCGCCGTCTTGAATGACGTCATGGTCGGCATCTTGGATGGCGTCATGCACTGTTGCCAAGTCTACATTCCGCTATTTTGGATGACATCATCGCCGCCATCTTGGATACATCTGGCAATAATGGAATATCGGGTAGTACGAAGGCAGCGCCCCTACTTGTGGTAAGGCAAGGGGTAAAGTAAAACAAACAGAACCATGTGGTGGAATGACAGAGTGAAGGAAGCTATCAAAGAATGTAACTCCGCAAAGCAAAACAAACGCTAAACATTGTGATCAAATAAGTAGATACTTTGAAACGGGCGTCCCGAAACTAGAACCTTAGGGATAAAAACGTTGTGAAAGAAAAGAAGGAGAGAAACTGGGAAATATTCACCCAAGAGGAGGCAACAATGAAAACAAGGAAATTCATGTTATATGAATTGGTAGACAGCAAAAGATCAAACAAGATAGGCACTAAAGCGATGGAAAGAGAAATCAAGCGGAGCCATTTCCACTGATATTGTCTCTGAAAAGTTCAAATTTCGCCAATTTTGCGCACATTTTGTTTCCAGGCTCCTTACTGAGAAACGCAAAATGGAAAGAGTGGCTTTTGGTCTTGATTTTTTGACAGATGTCGTAAGGTAATTGATCAGTTTATTAGAGAACGCTGTCGCTGTCAGTCTATGGAATGGCGCCACACGAGATCACCAATCAAAGACAATGCCAAGCAGAGAACCTCAACATGAAGGTAACGGCAATCACGTCTTGTGATTGACACTGAGTCTTATTAGTCAAGTTTCTGCAGCAAGGGAGAAGAATAAAGACAGCTGATTACTGTGCTACCCTGGCTAGACTTCGACATGCAATACAGAATAAGCAACGTTGTGTTCTGACGTCTGGGGTTTTGTGGTTGCATCGTATCGCCAGACACGTGAAATCTCATCGGACCTTTTGGACGGGAAGAATCGTGCACCCACCATACAGTCCAGACATGGCGCGGAATGATTTTCAATTGTTCTGCTACCTGAAGGAGTTTCTCGGCGGAAAGCGCTTCGCAACAGATGACGAGCTGAGAGGAATAGTTAAAAACTACTTATCCTCACAGGTCGCAAACGTATTTGACTTAAGGATACAAAAACTTGTAGACCATCGTGACCAATGTTTAAACAAGCATGGAAACTATGTAGAAAAACAGAGAAACATGAAAGGAATTAAATAAAAAAGTGTCTCGGAAGATCGGTAGTGACTTGTTTTATAAGAAATCGGGACTTATTTCCCACATACACCCCGTGTATAGACATGTACAGTTAAGTTTTTAAAGAAGTAGATATACTGAGCCCAGCTACATGTATACCAGTAAACTTGAAACCACAGATTAGAGCGATCTAGTCATCACCTTTAACACCTACGATTGCCAGAGAACATAGTGAATTCACAGTTTTCCAAACACCGTTAAAATGTTAAAAAAATAGTGACTTTCCCAAGACGAAAGTGGCATAATCACGTTTGGCACGTTGGTTTTGTACAATAAGCACAAAGAAATCAACATAACTAATTTGTGCTACGTACCGATATCACTTTTTTTTGGTATGTGGAGATCATCGCATATGCGGATGACTTAGTTGTGATGGCAGATTCGATTGAAAGTTTGCAAAGTAATATTTCAGAGCTAGATCAGACATGTAAGGACTATGGTGTGAAGATTAGAATCTCCAAAACGAAAGTAATGTCAGTGGGAAAGAAATATAAACGGATTGAGTACCAAATACGAGGAACAAAGTTAGAACAGGTGGACGGTTTCAAGTACTTAGGATACATCTTCTCACAGGATGGCAACATAGTGAAAGAACTGGAAGCGAGGTGTAGTGAAGCTAATGCAGTGAGCGCTCAGCTACGATCTACTCTCTTCTGCAAGAAGTAAGTCAGTACCAAGGCTAAGTTATCTGTGCACCGTTCAATCCTGCGACCAACTTTGTTGTATGGGAGCGAAAGCTGGGTGGATTCAGGTTACCTTATTAGCAAGGTTGAGGTTACGGATATGAAGGCAGCAAGGATGATTGCAGGTACTAGTAGATGGGAACAACGGCAGGAGGGTGTCCACAATGAGGAAATCAATTAATAACAGGGAATGAACTCTATAGATGTAGCAGTCAGGGCGAACAGGCTTAGATGGTGGGGTAATGTTACACGCATGGGAGAACCAAGGTTACTCAAGAGACTCATGGGTTCAGTAGTAGAGGGTAGGAGGAGTCGGGGCAGACCAAGGAGAAGGTACCTGGATTCGGTTAAGAATGATTTTGAAGTAATAGGTTTAACACCAGAAGAGGCACCGATGTTAGCACTGAATAGGGGATCATGGAGGAATTTTATAAGGGGGGCTATGCTCCAGAATTAACACTGAAAGGAATAATCAGTCTTAAATGATGATGATGATGATGATGGAGATCATCGCTATGCTGAACGAGCAACAGCAACAGTCATACAATCAGTGGTCAGCAGTTGGAGGATTAAATTTGTGGCACCGGAGTCGATGATTACAGACAAAGGGATGAATTCCACGTCTGACTTGATTAGATAATTACGCCACTTGTGACATATTAAGAGACTGAGAACTAATTCTCTTCACCAACAGGTAAATGATAGAATGGAACGGGGGCAGCGTACAATGTGAAGTACGTTAAATTATTATGTGAGCTCGCATTATAACGCCTGGGACACGTACCTCTCCGTTGTCGAGACAATGTAAAATTCGAAGGTTCCCACTGGTACTAGGTCATCACCTTGTGCCGTATATTTGGCACGAAATAGCCGTCGCTATTAGATACGATTATGGCCGAAAGGAGCAGGGATGGGTGATAATGTTTAGTTCGAGGGGCGCTCATCTACGCGGTCATCAGCGCCCATACGAAGTCCCAATTTTTACGCAGTCAAATCTAGCCACTGTCACGAATGACGATGAGGAAATGGTGAAGACAAGCCAGTCCCCAGGCAGAGAAAATCCCCAACCCAGCCAGGAATCAAACCTGGGACCCCGTGATCCAGAGGCAGCAACGCTATCCACGAGACCACGAGCTTCGGACAAGGGCAATGGCGGACAGTAGGCCCATAATTTCGCTAAAATGGTAAAAGAAGTTTGGATACAGTTGTAGAAAGTGAATATGGGGCTATCAGAAGAGCAGGAAGCAGCTATGAAATGCACAACAAGTTTACTTTCCACATTATGGGGTATGTTTGTGGGTAACGCTACCCTGTCCACTGTATCCTGCCGCACCAGTGATCATACCATGTTATTAGCCAATCAACGTTAGGCTATATCTCCCAAGAAGGTCTACAATAGCGCATGTTCGGCGCCTACAGCCGTTCGAATATGCTCTGGAGGCAGTCTAAGGAGTGTTAGGATCAAAGACTGACATGGAGAAAAAGAGGCGGAAGCAGAGGAGTGGACTTGAGACTGTGGATGGACCAATGTGGGAGATGCCATTTGCATTGAGCTCAAGGAAGTGACACATGCATTTTTTTGTTCTTTTTTTTGTGTTTGTCAGTAATTGCAAAGGGCATTATGTGGGGAGTGATGGGTTGTAATAAACTGGTGTAACATTAGTTTTGTGCATAACAATTTTTTAAGTAAAGATTTCTTATAATTTCCTTGTATAAGAATGGTTACAGGCGTCAGTTGTCTTTTTGAGGGGAGACGGAGGATGTTGCAGCCGCTCTCCTAAGGTTGTTGTAAACTGAGGGTGAGAATGGAAAGAATCCTTAGTCGTGGAGGTGCTTCGAAGTCAGAACATGGAGGGAGGAGAAAATTTTGTCAAGCACGACTATGGAGAAGGCACCAACCATCAGTGGACGCTAAGATTAATTTTTAATGCTTGGGAATATTTTTTTTTTTTTTGAGTCATTAGTCTTCTGATTGGTCTGATGCGGCCAGCCACGAATTCCTCTCCTGTGCCAACCTTTTCATCTCAGAGCCACCTGAAAATCCCGGGTAATATCTGCCTGCCCACCGCTAATAATCAGACGTGAATCCATGGTTAACAAAACATGCCTTGCTTCTTGCAAGCATGCACTCTTATTCTCACCCAAATGACTTTAAACACTACAGAGTCCTATGCCACACAGATTATACTCTAAATGACGCTCCTGTGAGCTATTGATTCCTAGTTCCAGACAACGGATTCAAGTAACAGCACGCTTGTCTATGCCCACAAACGAAAATCTCAATCTATCCTAACAAATCAGCACAACGCCGTTCGCCGTCAGAAACAAACAACCAATTGAGACAGAAGTCACAACCACAACATGAAAATATACACATACAACAATTAAGTATTAGTACTATGTCTAGGCGCCAGCAACGCGAATCAACTACACCCAATTCACCAAATTTAACATTGGAAACAGAACTTCACTAGGCAATACTATCTACTATCTGACGGTCACAGAAAGTGCCATCAATTCAGAATTTTGCGCAAGGAACGTCTAATTGAATGACTACGCTATTCAACGCGCTCTGCGAGTCACAGAAGGTGCCGTCTATCCGAGATTCTGTCATGGGACGCAACAATGAAAGGTAAGACGTTTGGACTATTTAACTGATTGAGAACTGCAACGCAGCCTTCCTGTACTTCTGGCGGTAAAACTCTAGCTAAGTACGGAGCTTACCTTCGATTTATCATGTCCTACAGCTCCTGTAATCTACCGTCTGTAGTAAATCTTTTCCTAAATTCGTGTCGTCCACGAAATTACTGGCCCCTGTGAGTTATTTCCGTGTATTAATAATTTCTAGCGCTAGGTTTTAACCAACCGGTAAAAATTTGAACGCAACGGATAACGCAATAGCTTTTTTTAACCACAACACAAGGCACCTATACACTGCTTAATGGGCAGTACATAGCTTTTATTTGCTTTCATGACCCAGAATTCGACTGTGGTACTGACTTTCACCTATTCTTTATGATGGAGGGAGCAAATAATCAGTCGAGGGTAGAGATTAATTGATATTTATTCAGTAGCGAGGGTATTTCAACTACTAGTCGTGTTACTCTTCTAATATACATCATCAAAACTGGTCTCTCTAGTTAACATGGATCAGTTTCGCCATGCAATTATGGAATGGGACAGGGGAGCGCAGATCTGGCTTCAAAGTAATTTTATACAAGCACACAGTTATTCCTAAACCCATGCTTATTACATTCAATTGCTGTGGGTAACTCAGAACAAGTTCAGCAAATACACTACCAACAAATTTAGGACTCTGTGGAAGAGTATTTCGCAAGTCTTTATCAAATCAATGCGCATTAAAATCTGATACTTTTCCTAGTGGCACGAATTTAAACCATGTATTTTTTTTTTTGACGCATAACATCGCAAACAAATCAAATAGTTATGGGGGAGCACAAGAAACATCATCACTTCAATGCTATTTAACCCACGTGGCCAAGTTTCGATAGCCAACAGAAGTCCAGAAAAATACGGACACACTAGATTATTCGTTCCCTATTTTACGCTCGCCCACTATCGTATGATTAATCCTCGTGTAAGATAGACTTTCATACCTAAGCTCCAATTTATCAATGTGGCCCCAACCCACCTTGTGGTTTGAAAGCCTATTCACAAGGAATCATGCGCAAAATATATAAATATCCCCCAAAATATTACTGTAAATAAAAGAGCCGATTACAATACATTTTCAGACCGAAACTAGAATTTATCAAGGTGGCTTTGCTACAACCGTCCACGTGGCGCAAAGAGAAGTTCACAAAAGAAACACATGGAAAATAAATAAAAATCCCACAAAGTATTACCCTAAATGAAAGAGCAGATTAAAATATATTGAATGAATGAATTTCCCTTAAGCACAGAGCAGTAATATGAACGTGAGCTTAATGCCCATGGTGCGTGCCCTGACCAACGCACAAACTCAAAGTTCTACTGAAATTCGAATAAATTACGAAAATAAATTCCCTTTTTGGGTTTAGTGGTAATCTCACACCTGATTTCAACATCTGGACTTAATTATCGAGCAGATTTTGGGCAAACTAATGCCTTTGTTAATATTCCCGTAATCCAGAGCTGCGTCTCCATGTCCGTCCAGCGCCACGACCCAGGAACAAATGGTCCTCCGGACACCTCGCCTAACCGATCTTCGTTCAAAAGATGGTGGAGGGGATGGTTCGCCTACCTAACGGAGCCAATCCTCGGGCCTACGCGATCTCTCTGGCCTGACTTGCCCACCATCTTTGCTAATCATGTTCACTGTTAGGGGGTTGGTACTATCCTACAACAGAACGACTCTACACATGAAATGCTACGACCTCTGACCAGAGCTTTCTGCTACCTCACATAGTATCTCATTCATACCGTCCAAGGTCCCATACGGGAAGTGTACAAGAAAACGTGGCACACATGAAATAAAATGAGTAAATAAATAAATAATCAGCACTTGGTCCATTCTGTTCTGTTTGTTATACACGGAATTCACTTCTGCAAAGTCAAAACATTCTGTCTATACTTATCCTGTACGGTAATTTATTGGAAAAATATGGAACGGCACAACAAGTTCCTTTTCAGAATGTTGACAAAATTTAGTGTACTAACAACATTTATTTTTTCAAAGCAGGCGTAAACTATGCTAAACAAGTTATAGATGTAATGCCCTAAACAGAATTTATTTTCTCAAGCCAGACATAGATTATGCTAAACAAGCTATACATTGAATTCCCTAAACAACTAACTGACGCTATAAAACTTCACCGGGTGGATCCTGGTTATCAAAGACAGTTTAACTAGGTGATCAGTGAGTCACGTTCTCTGGCCCTAAAAATGTGAATAACGCAAGCTGAATTTATCTGACGCTTAGCAGACTTTGATTAATTAAATCTACTGAAGTTTCTCTACATAGGTGCAGCTGAGAGAAAAGTGGCGATTGAGATCTGTACGCCTTGACAATACACTGTGTGCTTCGTGCGGCGACGTGACTTGGAGCTGGCGAGATGTGTGCGAAGGAGGAGGTGACACTTGGAGGCGGCACCTGTGAATCGTTCGTGGCCACGGAAGAAATGCAAAAATCTCACCCTCTGGCGATCAGACAGACGGATCGCTATCTACTCTCTACCAGAGCCCTGAATTCACAGTAGATTTCAGTGTGTGACACACCCTTCGCTGGTCGTACCAAGGACCAATTTGGCTCACTTAAACGACAGAGCGCACAAGAATACCGAACCTCAAGACTGGTAAAAAAAAAGAAACAGTATGGGTGCCCTCGGCAAACGAGTAGTTCGAGATGTTTCAAGTCACATTGTCGGTACAGTAAGAACTCCACCACAGGGTCGCAGTCTAGACTACTCGCAAGTGAAGTCAGCCACAGGACAAGTCCCAAGCACCAAGCACACATGAAAGAACTTCGACCAGATGTGCCTACCAGACGAAAGTCCCGCACACGAGTGCTTCGCACCTCTCCAGAAAAAAATTTCATTTTCCCTCAAAGTGCACAAACGACACTGCCTTCACCCCATCTTGAGCCAGTCACAAGGCTCTAGAGGCGCTAAAAAATCCCCTCCCACATTACAGCACAAATTCATGTCGAACCAGGGCAAGTGTTAAGAAACCTACATCTCTGGAAAAAAAAAAAGAAATTGCCAATAACTGGATTTTTAAGTTTTCGCAGAGGGGGAAGAGATGATTTTTTCCGAAGTTGTCTCTTTTCCCACGGCAACAAGCAACCCAATACAATCTCAAAGATCTTCATCTAAATCGCCTGTGACTTGGGATTGTTGCCGGCCGCCGTGGCTGAGCGGTTCTAGGTGCTTCATTTCAGAACTGAGATACTGCTACAGTCGCAGGTTCGAATCCTGCCTTGGACATGGATTTGTGTGATGTTCTTAAATTAGTTAGGTTTAAGTAGTTCTTTGTCTAGGTGACTGATGACTTTGGATGTTAAGTCTCATAGTGCTTAGCGCCATTTGAACCACTTTTGGAGCTTGTTAGTCCTAGCTATGAGGTGAAATAAAGACTATCTCTAGACGTTTCTCAGATGCCAGAATTTTCTTATACAACAGAGGCCAAGGAAAGTAGTTCACTGGCCTACTTTCACTATTGGAAAACTTGAAAACATGTACATTTTTATTACACTTGGCGTTGCACACAGTGCCTGGTTTATGACTCCAGTCTGTAGATGCATTCCTCTAGACCATTGCCCCACACCAGACTTCTGTTCAATCCACGGCAGGTATCGTGGCATTGTTTTGCTGGAGCCCTGTGTCGACAAGGAGATGTCCTGTCTGACCTATATTGCTGTGGACCTGACCGGCAATATTTACTAAGGGAAGGGCTCGCTGCCAGTTTCTTTCAACTCCCAACAAGCCATTTCTATGAGCTAAGAATCACAAAAATACCTCATGCTTTTAGTGCCTTATCAGGCTCCATCAACGTCTGGTCAGACCATACACTTTCTAGCGTCTAGCTCAAGTTGCGTAGGGTTGTAATGGAATTGTTCAAATGTGTGTGAATTCGTAAGGGACCAAACTGCTGAGGTCATTGGTCCCTAGACTTACACACTACTTAACTTATGTTAACCACAACACACATACCCTTGCCTGACTGAGGAATCGAACCTCCAGCGGGAGCGCCCGCGCAATCAATGACATGGCGCCTCTAACCGCGCGGCCACTCCGCACAGTTGTATTGAAATCTTTAATAATTTTCCGTATGCGAAAAATGGGTGAGAGAGTAATCCGTCCTGTCTCAAACTTCCAAGCTGAATGTAATGCAGCCACTTTTGCACTGGCCAGACTAATCCCTGCATGTATTTCTGACGGGAAAACTAAACTTTCCTTAATAACACATTGAAAATAATCCTTATCCATTCCGTGAACCACTTCACAGCCGCACAATAAGGATGGAGTGCAGCGAATCAGTTGATGCAGCATGTGCAACAGAACAGAGAAGGGCAACGACGAGAGATGGTGACCTTCACTGTTACGATACCTAGCCGTATAGTGGCTCTAACTCTGCTGTGTGTTAGCTTCATCTATCTAAGGCTGAGTTTCATCCATAACATGATGGTTCAAGTGGCGCTAAGGACTATGGAACTTGACATCTGAGGTCATCAGTCCCCTAGAACTTATAACTACTTAAACCTAACTAACCAGAGGGCATCACGCACATCCATGCCCGAGGTAGGATTCGAACCTGCGACCGTAGCGGTCACGCGGTTCCAGACTGGAGCGCCTAGAACCGCTCGGCCACACCGGCCGGCCCATAACATGATCGCCCAGTAGCACTGACTCCAGTAGGATGGATCTCAAGAGCATGAGGCTGAGTGTATAGGTAATATTGTAGGGTGAATGTTGATGAGAAGTGCGTTCTCTAGAATCTTTGAGCTACGGAACAAGCCCTGAGAGCCGGCCGGTGTGGCCGTGCGGTTCTAGGCGCGTCAGTCTGGAGCCGCGTGACCGCTACGGCCGCAGGTTCGAATCCTGCCTCGGGCATGGATGTGTGTGATGTCCTTAGGTTAGTTAGGTTTAAGTAGTTCTAAGTTCTAGGGGACTGATGACCACAGATGTTGAGTCCCATAGTGCCCTGAGAGCACGTGAATAACCCGATGCAAAGGTAACGGCATGATACGTTTTCCAAGGGAACTAATAGATTATTGAGTGATGTAGGGAATAAGTAGCCCAGTGGCGTAAAAGAAAGCATAGCGAGTAAGCTCACGTAGTTAAATGTGGTCGTCGAAACATGTGGTTTATGCGGCCAGATTCTCTTGTGGTGGAACCTAGAACTGTAAAATGTGATACGACATTCACGGGGCTGGGGAGACTCTGTTGTAGACAAATTTAGACTGGGGACCTAGGTAGCTGGGTCTCCCCATAGAAAAGGGTAGTGTAGCACCACTATTATTTTGTGGGCAAATCTATGGGAATAAGGAGGTAAAACATTGAAGCAGCGTCTGGCAAGCAAAAAGTCTCTTTTTGATGGCTTTGCTGTGGCATATTTGCAAGACAGCGCGGCCCCGATGCGACCATGTGAGCACCGACGTGCAGCAAGTGATTAATGTGGCCTTCACTTCTATCCGACGTGCGTGCGGTAAATACATAAACGTGAACTACCGTGACGTTATCATCAACTGCGTCAAACAGGACTGGGATGCCGAGGAATAAATGATAGGCATCCATCAGAGAATGATAATTCTGTGCCGAAAACCACCATTGTATGATGGAGCACCAAGGGGTGCTGCTGCTTCTTGTAAATGCAAACTCAAGTAGGGGACACTCGAATACCTGCCCCAAAGTTCTGATCTCTCTCCATGCGATTGTCACTTCAGTCCTTTAAAATGGTCTTGAACGGTGGATGATTCCTGTCGGACAGGGATCTGAAGCAATCAGTTATGGACTTCTCCAGGCAGCAGAAAATTACGTTCGACAAAACGGGTGTCTTCAACGTGGTGTGTCGGTGGGAATCATTGTCACAGTGATTTTTACCTCACTGGACTGTACGACCTTCAAACGGAAACATCTTCGTCGCCCTTTGTACTTAATACCTGCTTGGTTTCTGTGTCCAGTAACTTGAATGCTTGGTGTCCTATTGCATATATGCCACTTGAAGATGAGAGCGCCTTGAGCACTGACAATGTAGCACTTTGTGTTATTTTTGCACCCTACTTTAGTCCCACTATTCAACACTTATTCTTTTATCCTGTAATTAAGCTGTTTCGAATCATATAGAAAGGTGGCCTGGGAATTAGCGATTGAGCACTAAAATAATGTTGCAGAGACTATAATGAAGATCGTACTTATTATCGAGCCGTGTAGTCTTCTCATGATTGGCAATACAAGAACACAGGGATTTGTGAAATAGTCATGTTTAGCACTAAGTGCTTTGCAAGTACACACAGGAGACTTTGATTTCACGCATGCGTTTATGCTATATGTGCCTTAATGAAGTGGACATCAGTCATGTCTATGCCCAAAATTCGTGAGAGTGAATAGCCACTAAGAAATAAAGAAGAATGTTAGCCATAATGTCTCCAAAAGGAATCTCTGTCAGAGTTATGAACTGAATTTAGACTCCCAATCTGATGACACTGAAACAGAAAACGCACTGCCACCTGGATTGTCTGATTGTCCTTTAAAATCAGAACATAGAAATTATCTTTAAACTGATATATTTCATTCTAAATAGATTCACAGGCAAAAGAAATCTTTTGTTCTCAATAAAAACCATTGCTTTACGCAAGCGCAACTCACATCAGTCTACTTGGAAATAAAACCTTCTATCACCCGTAAACTGTTCCGAACACTTGGAATAGGGTCTGTACTGTCTTTGAAATTGTAGACTTCCATTGTTAGCCCTGAGATTAATATTTTTAAGACGCAAAACTATGACCTGCCCACTAAATAATAAGCAGCCATCTCCCTTCATCATATGTGTGCCGTCGCATGGTTAATTAGTCATATCAACCTGAAAACTTGAAACTGATAGATGTTTACTAGTGGGGACACTTTTTCCTTTAGTTTGCAATTAGTGAAATGTTATACAGTGTGAAAGATCAATGAGTTGTCAGTACTACTCTTTGGTTAGAATTTAAGTGCAGCTACGCACACGGATCTGGTGTGGGCTATAATTATCGTATGGCATCGAAACTTTGAAGATATTCTGATGCAGTAATGCGAAACCGATTTACCAGATGCAAATCTGGAGTTGCAAATGCAAAACGGGCGTATAGAACTGTTTCCATGTGTAATAGACTTGGAACGGGACGTGCTTAGACAAGGTCAGACAAGCGAGATGGGCATAATATTGATTTTATTACCAATCACCACTTACAGAGCTTGTTAATGTGACACCGGAGACGGCGACGAGACGCAGCAATCACGCGAAACCAAACGTGTCCCTGGTAAACGCATTCTTTTAGGTATCCCCACAGCCAGAAGTCACATGGATTCTAGTCAGGTGATCATGCAGGCCCTGCATTTGGGAAACCTCTGTAGGTAATATGTTTGTGAAAGGTGGCACTAAGCACATCTTTCGCTGGGGGAATAACGTGACGTGTTGCACCATCTTGCATGAAAATAGTGGTTTCCATACAGATGCGCTGTCGCAAAGCAGGAATCACATGCTGGACTAGGAGGTCTCGATAATGTGCACACGACAACGTACACCTGACCAAAACTCTGGGCGTATTCTCTTCAAAGGAGAATGGACCGAGATTAAAGATGCTTCTGAATCCACACTATACAGTCCCATAAGGCGAGTGCAGCGGCTCTTCGTGCACAACACAATGTAGTCACTGCACCTTGTGGTGCAAGTTATGGCTTGCCGCTCTGTGTAATACTGCTCGGCCACGCGTCATCAACTTTGATATGTGCCAGAAACTAAGGAGCATATTTAGAAGGTTGCTGTGAATCAGCTGCTGCTTCGTCTGCTTCTTGCGCGGGTGCTACTGTGAAACAGACCGCAAAATTTTCTTTACTGTTGACCATTTGATTGACTGTTCTCATGACATTGTACGAGCACTAACACTAACTGGAGTATGTGCTTCATGGTCAGTTACAACAACGGCAATCTCTTTAATAACTTCCTCCGAGACGGCTCGCCTTCTACTCCCAGGTGCCACACCAAGCTCAACCGCACTTATGAATTTCGTTAACGTCTTCTTTAAACCGTTTAATGACATCGGACCCCTCCTCAAACCTTTAAGTCGGCGGTACATTCTTAAGGCAGTGCTGTAGTTGCTGCCGTAGCATAAAACAGATTCTGTCTTCCCGACAGCCCTACTGTTCACTCATGTTAGGCTTGTCAAAGGACACCGGGGTTGTCATACTATCATACAAGCAGTGCACAGCGCCAGATATGCACCTGGTGGCCAAAGATGTAAATTATTTTTTCCAGTGTAATTAGGTTCTTCATTAACGTGTTAGAATGTGTACAAGGTTTCGCTGACATACGATGATAACAGCCCACAATGGACCTCTATGGCACCGACGTGTTAAGTGTAACCACCCAGTATTTTGTGATCTCATAAATACTTCGCCGGCCGCTGTGGCCGAGCGGTTCTAGGCGCTTGAATCCGGAACCGCGCCGCTGCTACTGTCGCAGGTTCGAATCCTGCCTCGGGCACGATGTCCTTAGGTTAGTTAGGTTTAAGTATGTGGTGTCACCGCCAGACACCACACTTGCTAGGTGGTAGCTTTAAATCGGCCGCGGTCCATTAGTACATGTCGGACCCGCGTGTCGCCACTGTTAGTGATCGCAGACCGAGCGCCACCACACGGCAGGTCTCGAGAGACGGACTAGCACTCGCCCAGTTGTACGGACGACGTAGCTGGCGATGCACACTGACGAAGCCTTGCTCATTTGCAGAGTAGATAGTTAGAATAGCCTTCAGCTAAGTCAATGGCTACGACCTAGCAAGGCGCCATTAGTAGTTTATTGCCAGAATCTACAGAGTCTCACTTGTATCGTCAATAGCGACGTACAACAAGGATGGATTAAAGTTAAGTATTCCAGCAGCTACGTACTTTTCTTTATAGCATTCATTACGTATCCTGTTTCAGACCTATCTCTGCGTGAGTTAACGCGTGCCTTTCGGCCACTTCCGAGTGGCGTGGCTGTTAACCTACGCCACAACAAAGTAGTTCTAAGTCTAGTGCACTAATGACCTCAGATGTTAAGTCCCATAGTCCTTAGAGCCATTTTTTGCCACAAAAATTTCCATAACTGCCAACAGACCACCTGCGTGGAATTCTCTACACCTCTGTGATTCCTAAAATTTCTCACATTTTGGATGGTCTTCAT
The DNA here is from genome assembly GCF_021461395.2 of Schistocerca americana. Lineage (NCBI taxonomy): Eukaryota > Metazoa > Arthropoda > Insecta > Orthoptera > Acrididae > Schistocerca > Schistocerca americana. The sequence continues at coordinate 154,051,505 of NC_060119.1, read as the reverse complement.
GTGCCATTAACCTTCCAGAACATTTCCACGTACTGGATATTCTACGTTTTCTTGCCACATGTTTTTTCGATTGCATTTACACTGCAGAGCGTCTGACTGCTTCTTCTACATAACGTTCTGTGCATGCCCGCACCACATTACTTCCTGTGCTCTGTGAAACCACTCTTATTGAAATTTAAGATATTAGATCACACATGCCAACAGCCATGACGTAGTGGTAACACCATTTCCCGTCAGATCACCAGCATTTAGCACTTTCAGGCTCGCTAACACTTGAATGGGCGGTCGTCCGTGTCTGCCGAGCGCTTTTGCAAAGCTTGATGTATTCAGCCCTTGTGAGGCCAACTGAGGAGCTCTCTAACTGGGAAGTAGCGTCTCCGGTCTCGAAAACTAAAAATGGCAGGGAGAGCGGCGTGCTGTCCGCATGCCCCTCCATTTCCGTATACAGGGATGCCTAAGGGCTGAGGATCTCAGTGCGGTCGGTCGGTACCGTTCGGCCTTCCAAGGCCTGTAGAGACAGAGTTCACATATACTGGTAAGAAGCAGTATCATATCACATGACGGAAGTCGTGACTCCTGCTGCATTATATTTAGGTGAAGCCTTTATGTGTTACATTATTAAAATCAACTGAGTTCGTCACCATTATTGGATAACGTTCAGAAAAGGGGGAGACTGCTAAAAATGGTTCAAAGGGCTCTGAGCACGATGCTACTTAACATCTGAGGTCATCAGTCCCCTAGAACTACTTAAAACTAACTAACCTAAGGACATCACACATCCATGCTCGAGGCAGCATTCGAACCTGCGACCGTAACAGTCGCGCGGTTCCGGGCTGAAGCGCCTAGAACCGCTCGGCCACCGCGGCCGGCGGAGACAGCGAAGACATTTCACATTTGTTTGTGGTGCAGCCTTTCATCAGTATTACATTTCTAGTGGAGTACTGCTCAGTTAATTGAAAATGGAAAGTATGACGTCATTTGGTATCAGAAAATTACGCAAAACACAAAACTCTAGCAACTGTGCACCTCTCCCATGTTTTTGAAATACCGCCATCTACCTTGTACGGCGCTGCCATCAAAGCGACGCCCTCTGGCGGGTGTTTTGGCGACTTTAGGCGAACAGCGGCTGCATACCATTCTTTCTCTAGAGCGACACGGAACAATGTTGATTGGCTGGCAGTAAGGGCTGCCCCATTTGTGTTTGTGGTCATAGCTTTTCCTACGTGTATCGCGTAGGCGTGAAGTCATGTGTTTAGAGGTTGTTGTGACAAGCCGTTCGTCGTGCCTTCTGTCTAGTATTCTGCAGTGTAGTTGAAGTGCTTGAAATCCTTTGTCCTGATGTCTGATCGTGCTTACTCATTCGTCGAATGTTGAGAGCATCAGAATGAATTCTTGCTTTCTACTATCTATAGGCATAGTTGTTTCTTGTAGGGACCGAAAAGCCGACGGTTCCATGGTTTGTGGTGAATGTAGTGTGTGTTAATTAATGTGTGTTGTGGATGACGTGTTCTGGAGCGCGTTAGCTCCACTGGGAGTGGTTTAGCAAACGAGGCGCGGTAGAGAGTAGGAATAGGTGTGGCTTGTTTGGTGTTCAAATGGTTCAAATGGTTCTGAGCACTATGGGACTCAACTGCTGAGGTCGTTAGTCCCCTAGAACTTAGAACTAGTTAAACCTAACTAACCTAAGGACATCACAAACATCCATGCCCGAGGCAGGATTCGAACCTGCGACCGTAGTGGTCTAGGGGTTCCAAACTGCAGCGCCTTTAAACGCACGGCCACTTCGGCCGGCTTTTTTGATGTGCGAACGGCGGGTAGGAGTAGTTTGTAGTTTTTAAGTTTCTTTCGGACTTACGTTTCGCACCATTGGGAGCTTGAGTTGCTGGTAGCGCTTGAAACCACGTCTAGTGAAATCGTTTTGATAACTTGGCGAGGTACGATGCCAGACTCACCGTTGGTTATGGGATGGTTAAGTTTCCCATACGTACGAAAGGTAGGGAGGTTTACCCTTCGGAAGTTTGATGTCAGTGGTTAGCAGTGTCAGCAGTACATTAAAATAAGATTTGCACAATCTGATTGAAACGCTATATTCGATTTCCGTAATTATGGTTGTTGCTTTCATTGAGTTCGGTCATGTGCAATGAAATGGCTACAGCATCAGCATGCAATGTGCGCCTGGAAGAGGAAGCGCTACTGAACTGCTTCTCTCCACTGTCTCGTTGCTTGGTGCCTTATTTTGAAATGTGAAAGTATGCTACTGCCTAGTCTGGGTCTTCTGATAGCCCCAGGTTACATATTGTTTCTTGCGGCAGGCACAAACAAGTTGTTGGTAGTGAATTTGCTTGGCACGTTCTCCCAGTCTATCACGCGTTCGAGAATCGGCGATATTTCCATTGTGATTGGTTCCACTATGGCGTAGGATCCGTGATAAGGCACACAGGTCGTGAGTTTTGGTAGTCAAACTACGTAAGTGGTTTATAGTGAGAATCCGGTATCTTTTACCAGCTGTTCTTTTGAGATCCTCATGGCATTAGTGTGAAATCTGATTTCCTATCTGAGTGGTTTCATATGAGTCCACTGACGGGGAAATAAATTTACCTTGTCACTCGGCAACAGCGACCAGTCTCTCGGGTGTGAACTGCTCGCAATCTTAAGCAACTAAATTAAAACTAGGGGCGGTACTGAAGGTTCGATTGTCACTCTGTGGTGATGTTAGACGGCGTATGGTTTGCCAGAGCCGTGTCCCACGGAGTATTAAATTTAGTGGCTGCGTTTTCCTAATTTGTCATGATTTTGTTGATTATTCCATGGAAAAACGCGGGCGTGCTTAGTTCGTTGTCGCCTTATGTTTCTCTGCGTTTGCTTCGGCTAGTCGCATAGTGATTTTAGTATTTACCGGTAAGCCGAGCTGTCTAACGCCCGGTGGACTGGCGCCGAGGTCCGGTGAGCCGGCCAGTCTGTGGATGGTTTTTAGGCGGTTTTCCATCTGCCTTGGCGAATGCGGGCTGGTTCCCTTATTGCGCCTCAGCTCCACTATGTCGGCGATTGCTGCGCAAACAAGTTCTCCACGTACGCTTAACCGCCATCACTCTACAAAGCAAACAGTGTTTACACTCGTCCCGGGGGCCAAACTGCACAATAACCCTGGGTTCGGTGTGGAACGGTGGAGGGGTGAAGTGGACTGAGGTAGTGATCGTGGGGTTGTGAACCACTGCAGCTGCGGCGGGTATGGAGCCTCTCAATCGTCTCTAGCTCCCCGGTTAACATACAATACAATACAACAGTATTCCCTGGTTGCTGAACAAACGTCCATGCATTTGTCAGGTCGACGTCGTGTTCTGATCAGCGTGTGGTCTGAGGTTTGCCATTATCTATTTAGGCTGCTTGTATAGAACGAGGTCCTTGGTAGTTCCTCTTATATGAACATTTGCCACAATGGCGGTGTTTCTTATTTTACGGGCATATGCTTATTTATTAAGTTGTGCCCTTGTACTGCACTACGAAAAATAGACGTGTTCTGTTGTCGTGGCCGCCCACTTTTCTCAGTGGCTGTCTTAAGCTCTCACCTGCAAATTCCTCCTGTGAGGACCGTCCCTTATTCATTAGTGATAAATTAGTCTATCGCTGATTCGGCTAAAGCTTCCTCCATACGCTGGGATTTACTTTTAGTGTTGATTAGGATAGTGTCTGTTCAGTTATTTCATCCCCCCTGCGGGTCCGGGAGTAAGAATAGGCCTGCGATATTCCTGCCTGTCCCCCCTGCGGGTTCGGGGGTAAGAATAGGCCCGTGGTATTCCTGCCTGTCGTAACAGGCGACTAAAAGGAGTCTCAAATGTTTCGGCCTTATGTGATGGTCCCCTCTCGGGTTTGACCTCCATCTTTCTAAATTGTTCCGAAGAGCGAGCCAATTGGAGAAGGGCGCTTTACATGGTTCACTGTATCTGTCGTGCATTGAGACCTTTAGCCGACTTTCTCGTCGTTGCAATGGTGTCCCGCCCGTTTTCCATCTTTTGGCCGAGGATACGTCCCTGGGTGCGCTGCACTGTGCAGTGTTGCTTTTAGCTGCGACGACGACCTTATACATTATCGCACCTAAGATCCAGCACGGTAGCCAGTCCGTTGTGGTGCGGCAGCCATGTCCGTGTTGGTTGCAGCCCCCTGACAACACAGGGATCGCTCTACTGATGCCTGCGCCGTTTACTCCCCATGTATGCCAAGGAGTAGACGCCCATCTCCCTGGGGCATCAGGACTCCCAGCAATGGCCATCCTGCCAGGTGGCCCTTGCTGTGGCTGGGTGGCGCCCATGGGGAGGGCCCTTGGTCGGAGCAGGTGGCATCAGGGTGGATAACACGCAATGAAGCGTGGCACATCAAATCTTGCTGGTGGCCAGCCACCAGCAGTCTCTAAGCGTTCAAGGGCTCATTTCAAAGGTAACGTTTATGACCCCAAATCGTTCCCAATCGTGGCCACACCATGGGAGGAACGAAAGGCAATGAATGACAGTGACATGTATTCGCCCAGGTATCTCGTCTGTACCAGAGCTGATGGGGAATCCTTTGTATCCGTGAAGCCTCAGTTCTTTGTAGAGCATTTGGAGGAGAAATTTGTGGAGGTGGAGGGCTTGTCCAAAATGCGATGTGGGTCAGTTTTGATAAAAACGGCATCCTCCGCCCAGTCACGCAGGTTACTTGCTTGTGACAAGTTGGTTGATGTTAACGTTACCATCACACCACATAAGAGTTTAAATATGGTTCAGGGTGTTATTTTCCTTAGGGACCTACTTTTGCAGTCTGATGACGAGCTGCGCGCCAACTTAGAGTGTAGGGATGTTCATTTCGTCCGCCGCGTTCATCGGGGTCCAAGGGACAATCAGGTTGCTACCGGTGCTTCCATCTTGGCCTTCGAGGGTGATATATTACCGGAGAAGGTCAATGTGATGGTCTACCGTTGTCACATCAAGCCGTATGCGGTGCTTTAAGTGCTGGAAGTTCGGCCATATGTCTTCCAGCTGTACTTCCAGCCTCACATGTCGAGATTGCGGACGCCCATCTCATACTGATACTCCATGTGCTCCGCCTCCCATCTCTGTCAACTGTGGAGAGCGTCATTCACCTTGCTCGCCAGACTGCAGTATCTTACAGAAAGAACGCAATATCATGGAATATAAGACCCTGGACCTACTAACTTACAATGAGGCTAAGCGGAAATTTCAATGGCTACATCCCGTGCACATGTCATCTTATGCCTCCACTGTCACTCCTGCTTCAGCTCCTTTAGCTGCACCACAAACAGTCAGCTCTCAGGGTCAGAGGACCTCACCTGCCCCCTTGACGATGGGGGCCCCTTCTCTCGCTGTTGCTCTCACACCATCTACCTCGGGAGCAGCACTCACTAAACCACCAGGGACAACAGTCTCCACTTCTAAGCCGGAGATGTGTAAGTCTTCTTTGGCTTCTCTCGCTCGGAAGGGATCCCTTGGGTCACTCCCTTCCCAGGTTGCTGCCAGCGGGCACAGCTGTCACCAACCAGTGGCTGAAGAAGCCACAGGTCGCGGGTCGTCGAGCTTCGCGATCATCTTCGGTCCCAGAGACTGACTCCAATAAGCCCTCTCAACAACGGCAACCAAAGGAACAGCGTGAGAAAACGACATTGAAGACCTGTAAGACCAAGGCACCTGCAGTGGCACCTACTCCACCGCTACCTACAAGCTCTGCATCTGAGGATGAGGTGGAGATTCTTGCGTCCGCTGAGGACCTCGATCCCGCCGGTCCCTCAGACGCAATGGATAGCACTTGCACGGGTGCACCATCGGAGGCAGCAGGTGACCCAGCGGCGTAATCTGCCTTCCCAGTCCCGTCACACATTTCTCAGACGTGGACAATATCATCCTCCAGTGGAACTGCAGCGGTTTCTTCCATCATCTAGCTGAGCTCCGACAACTTATCAGCCTTCACCCTTTCTTCTGCATTGCTCTTCAGGAAACTTGCTTTCCAGCAATGCGAACCCCCGCCCTCCGTGGCTATCAGGGTTGTTACATGAACCGGGCAGTTTATGAAAGGGTGTCTGGTGGCGTCTGCATCTATGTCCTTAACTCTCTTCACAGCGGGTCTGTTCCTCTACAAACAGCTTTAGAGGCTGTCGCTGTTAGGGTGTGGACACCACAGGCTATTACCGTCTGCAGTCTTTACCTTCCACCGGATGGTGATGTCGTGCTGCATGTCCTGGCTGCACTGATAGCCCAATTGCCGCCACCTTCCCTGTTACTGGGCGACTTCAACGCCCATAACCCTCTGTGGGGTGGGTCAGTGGCAACAGGTCGAGGCGCCACCATTGAGCGTTTATTGGCACAGCTTGATATTTCCATTTTAAATAATGGTGCAGTCACTCACTTCAGCATGGCACATGGCACGTACTCTGCCATCGCTCCTCAGGGGACTCAGCATTTATTTTCTAGGTACGGGCTTGGTGAACCCGGGGTCCCCGAGCTGTGGACTGGTGTTCGCCGCCAGTCCTCTGACACCGTACGCTCTGGGCATGCTTCAGCGACCACCGTGTGGCGCAATGGTGGAACGTTGTGTGTCGCAGGGACCGGGGATCTTGGCTTGATTGCCTGGATCGCGAGGATGGTACATACCTCTATAAAAAAAAACCTCAATCTTAAGGTGTGCTGCGCGCCGATAAGATGCATGGCTGTTGAGGTGGAACAGTCGCTAGCGGGCGACCTCTGAGGAACCTACCGCACCTCAGTTGTATAAGGCTTACCCAGGCATGCGGGGCTCTGTCTGGGCTGACGTTTCGTTCCCTAGCTGCTCGTGGGACGCACATGGCAACCACGTATTTCCCTTCACCAACTTCGCAATCAGTCAAGCGCATGAGGGAGGCTAGTCCTCCAGATATGCAGATGGAAAAGAGTAACAGGGCTCCTGGAGTCGTAAATGACAATTTTTTCATCGTGATTAAGAGGACGGAGGGCTCATTTGAAAAAGTGTCTCCTTTCTACATACATAAAGGTTTAGAAGGACTCGCATGTACACTGAAATCTATCAAACGCCTGAGGAATGGTACCCTGTTAGTTGAGACTACTAGGGCAAAGCAAGTGGAGCTGCTTCGAAAGTCAACCAAGTTAGGCGAGTATGATATTACTGTCGAGTTGCACAATTCCCTCAACTCCAGTAAAGGCGTTGTCACCTGCCGTGATTTAATGGGTATCGATGTCGACGAGCTGAAGCAAGAATGGGCAACACAGGGGCTTGTAGACGTGGAACAAAGGACACGTAGGGATAATTGAGTTATTGAGAAATCTGCCACCTTCATTGTGACGTTCAATTCGCCTGTCTTACCTGAATACGTTCTGGCTGGTTTCCTCCGACTTAGGGTTCGGCCTTATATACCTAACCCTATGCCCTGTTTCAAATGTCAGCGATTTGGCCATACGACAATGAGTAGTGGGGGTGAACCAACCTGCGGTATATGTGGCAAGGCAGCTCATGAAGCTGGGACCAACTGCACATCTCCAGCGCAGTGTATCAACTGCTCTGGGAGCCATCCCGTCTGGAGCAGAGACTGCCCCGTCTTTGCGGAAGAACGAAAATTTCAGATCAAGGTGACAAAGAGGCTACCTTATGTGGAAGCCAAAAAAGAGTATAAGGCTACAAAACCCCCTGTCTTTGCCACATCCTATGCCTCCTTGGTGCACAACCGTGCGTCGCAAGTAGGCGCTTCGACACAGACCATGTCCAGCGTAGCAGTATCCTCCACCAATACCTGTACCTGCGTTTGTACCTGCAAGAGCACTCCCAATAACGATCTAGCTATTCAGGCTGCTCCACCTGCACCAACCGCTATTGCAGAGAAAGATACAGTGAAGCCTTCGAAGGTCCTCCTGAAACAGAGTGCCTCTCCACTTCCCCCATCCCCGACTTCCACAAAGAAAACGGGACCAGGGAAAGGGGCACGGCGTTTGACGTCAAACCTGCCAAAGGCACCATCGGATGTCGTCATGGCATCCCTGACTGATGAGGAGGAAATCGCCATGGATTTTGATACCTCTTCCACAGAACCTGGCAGCCCCTCTGCTGTCACTCGCTCTACAAGTGCCTCACCAGCGCGGCGCAAAGACAGGGGGATATCTAAACCGAAACGCTGATATGGCTCCCATACTTCAGTGGAATCTGAATGGAGTCAGACCTCGTTTTGCAGAATTGCGGCTGTTAGTACAGGAAAACTCCTTTTGCATCTCTTTGTAAGAGACACATTTTAAAGAGACTGACACGCCTGTACTTACAGGATATCACATGTACAGGCAAGACGACCTGACTGGTAATAGAGCTCAGGGTGGGGTGGCAGTGTTCATTAAGGACACATTCCACTCCTCACCTGTGACCTTAACCACAACGCTACAAGCGGTTGCAGCTCGGATCCTGGCCCAGGTTAATGTCACAGTGTGCTCCTTGTATTTACCACCCGCTGAGCTCATTGACAGTGAAGCCCTCGCACGGCTCATTGAACAGCTACCCCGTTCCTTTTTCATTTTAGGAGACTTTAATGCTCATAATGCATTATGGGGTTCCAACAAAACCTGCCCCAGAGGCCAGATGATTGAGCAGTTGATCAGGACTTCCGACATTATACTGCTGAACACAGGTCAGGCCACGCATTTTAGCACCGCTTCAGGTTCGTCTTCTGCCATAGACCTCTCTATTAGTTCGCCTGTGCTTGCGGACATTGCTCAGTGGGTCGTAGACGACGACCTTTATGGCAGCGACCATTATCCTATCTGGCTCCATCTGCCAGTTGAAATGGGTCGTGTCACACTGCCGCCGAAATGGTTGTTCTGGAAGGGAAACTGGCTGTTTTCGAACGAAGGATTGGGTGGATCAAATTACGGCGGTGATGCACCACGCCGCTGATGTATCCATACCAAAGTCAAAGGGAACACCTGTGAGGCATCCTGTCCCTTGGTGGAATGACGACTGTCGTACCGCCATCAGAGACAGACGGGCGGCTTTGAGAAGATTCCGTCGGTGCCCCACTGCTGCGCATCTGACAACTTTCCGAATAGCACGGGCGCGGGCGAGAAAAATCGTTAGGGAGAGAAAACGGAGGTCTTGGCGTGTGTTCCTGAACTCCATCAATAGGTCCACATCTTCAAGCAAAGTATGGGAAGCCATTAGGAGTATCTCAAGGCGATACTCTCGACCGCCAATAGCAGCTATACGTGAGCGGGTGTGTCTCCTAACATCTCGAAGAGACATCGCCCGGGCGTTGGCAGAATCTTTTCAAACTATTGCGGCCGATTCTAGCCAGGACCCAGAATTTCTGCGCTGTCGGGGTACACAGGAGAGGGCTGGTTTTGATTTCCGTTCAAAGAACGCTGAGGTATACAACCAGCCTCTCTCTTTGTGGGAGTTGGACTCTGCACTGTCCGTATCTCGGGATACCGCACCTGGTCCAGACCTGATATCGTATAGCATGCTGCAGCAGTTGGATCTGCGGTCAAAGGAAGTCCTCCTTCAACTTTTTAATGAAATTTGGAAGACAGGCGACTTTCCTAGTTCGTGGAAAGAATCGATTTTAATTCCCCGTTTAAAACCAGGGAAGGATCGGACCGAACCCAGTAGCTACCGTAACATTAGTCTCACGAGCTGCGTCGGAAAGACATTTGAGCGAATGGTCAATAGGCGCCTGGTGTGGGTTCTCGAATCCAGATCCTTACTTACCCGCTGCCAGTGTGGGTTCAGGAGGTATCATTCCACCCTAGATAACCTGATCCTACTCGAAACAGCGATACAAGATGCTTTCCTACGTAAGCAACACCTTATCGGGGTTTTCTTCGACCTGGAGAAGGCGTACGATACTACCTGGAGGCATAGCATTTTGCGGCAGCTTTGAGTGGGGTTTCCGTGCGCATTTACCCACACTCATCAGATCCTTTCTGTCGGACAGGTATTTTAAGTACAAGGTTGGGAATGTCCTGTCTGACCGTTTTAAGCAGGAGAACGGTATCCCTCAAGGAAGTGACCTCAGTGTGACAGATAGTATTGCGTCCACAGTACAACAGCCCGTGCAGTGCTCCTTGTTTGTGGACGATTTCTCCATTTTCTGTGCGTCTTCCTCCCTCACAGCTGCTTCACGCCAATTACAGCTGACACTCGCGCGATTGGAGGAATGGTCTACGACCACGGGCTTTAAATTCTCTTTGGAGAAGACCGTTTGTGTAGATTTTAACCGTTCCCGTTCTCTTTTTAATCTCCCTGTTTTAAAACTAGGAGACACTGTTCTCCCCTTTATGGAAAAAGCGAAATATCTCGGGCTTATTTTTGATGAGAAGCTCACATGGTTGCCACACTTAAAGGATCTAAAGGTCCGCTGTTTCAAGGCTTTAAACGTCCTTAAATGCGTCAGTCATAGATCCTGGGCCGCTGACAGGGCACGTCTGCTCCAACTTTGTAAGGCCTTTGTGCGACCTCGATTGGAATACGGATGTCAAGCTTATGGCTCTGCAAGACCTTCCTACCTCAAAATGTTGGATGTGATTCACCATGAGGGTATTAGGCTTTCAACGGGGCCTTATCGCACGAGTCCAGTTGCTAGTCTGTGTGTCGAGGAGGGAGAGCCTCCGCTGTCCATTCGGCGTCTTCTCCTCGTGGTACGGCACGCGTACAGGGCCAAGTCCACTCCTCTCTCATTGACGTCCGACACTTTTTCCCAGCCGGCACTGGCACGTCTCTTTCGCCAGCGTCCGGCGGCAACAAAGCCGTTTGGAATCTGTGCAAAGGAGAGTCTCGAGTCCGTACACCTGGAGGGCATTACGGTCCTCCACCAGGGATGGAGTAGGGGATCTCCCTGGCGACTACAAAGGCCAAGATTACTTCTTGATCTGGCTGCTTACAGGAAGTATTGTACCCTGGACCACCTTTTTAAAATTAAACTTACTGAAATTTTAGAACGCCATTCCGATTTTATTACTGTTTACACGGATGGGTCTAAAAAGGGGGATTTTATGGGCTGCTCTGCTGTGTTTCCCGATACTGCCCATCGGATAGGGCTCCCAGAGTAGTTCTCAGTTTACTATGCAGAACTGTTTCCATTCTGGAAGCATTAGAGCATATGCGCCGACATCGTGGCACGAAATTCATCATCTGCTCCGATTCCCAAAGTGCTCTCCACGCTCTTGAACAGATGTACCCAGCAGATGGGATGGTGCAAGAGGTGCAGGACGTACTCCTGCTCTTGCAACAGCAGGGTAAGGATGTAATTTTCTGCTGGGTTCCAGGGCACATAGGGATTCCTGAAAATAAACTTGCAGATGCGGCTGCCAAGGAGGCTTGCTCCATCCCACCTCCTGCTCGCTGTTCCGTCCGCCTGCAGGCCATTACGTCTTTCGTGACTCGGAAGGTCATGCGTTGGTGGGAGGCTCAGTGGCTGGACATGAGGGATAATAAGTTGCGAGCGGTGAAGGATTCTGTCCGACCGTGGCTCACCTCCTTCCGACAACGATGCGCTGAGGAAGTAGCCCTTACACGGCTTAGAATAGGACATTGTCCTTTGACACATGGTTCTCTGTTATGTTGTGAGGAGCCACCAACGTGTCAGACATGTGGGACACAGCTGTCGATACGACGTATTTTAAGTGAGTGTGTTTTATATGCGTGTTTGAGGGAAGATTTCAGTTTCCCACCAGACCAACCCTCTCTTTTAACTAATAATGAGGCGAGTGTCGCTAGAGTTTTACGTTTTTGTGTGATGTCTGGCCTTCTTCCCAAAATATTGGGATTGAAGTCTTAATGTGCTGTCCAGTGGTTTGGTCACCCATTATTTGTAAGTGGTCACTCACCCACCGTTAATTATTTTTACCTGTTTGTACTGCTATTTTATTTTTAGTTTTATTTCCCTGTTTTGATGTGCTGTGTCCAATCTTGCAATTTGAACAATACCAATTCTCTCACAATTCGGCTCTGAATTGAACGTTTGGGAATGGGCGCTGATAACCTCGTTGTTGTGCGCCCTAAAACACTAATAATCATAATCATATTATCCGCCATCGACGCCCCCAGGGGCTCAGCATTCATTTGCTGGGTACGGGCTTGGCGACCCCGGGGTTCCTGAGCTGGGGACAGGTAAGCGCCGCCAGTCCCCTGTCACCGTAACCTCTGGGCATACTTCAGCGACCACCGTGCGGCGCGGCGGTGGAACGTTGTGTGTCTCAGGGAATGGGGATCTTGGCTTGACCGCCCGGATCGCGAGGATGGAATAAACCTCTATAAAAAAACCTCAATCTCAAGGTGTGCTGCGCGCTGATGAGATGCATGTCTGTTGAGGTGGAACAGTCGATAGCGGGCAATCTCTGGGGAACCTGCCGCACCTCAGTTGTATAAGGCTTACCTAGGCACGCGGGGCTCTGTCTAGGTGGACTTCTAGTTCCCTAGCTGCTCGTGGGACCGCGATGGATCCCTTGAAATCCTCTTTTCTTCCTCCCAGCGGAAAGGGTGGGTCGCTGGAAGGTTCTAACACCCATTCTATTAGGAGGGCCCGTGCAGTCAGTCCCCCTGACTCCGGCGCTTCTTTAAAAAGTCCAGTCTTAGGTAACAGAATGTATTCTGGTAATCCGAATGTGTTTCTCATTGTGAAACGGAAGGAGGGTAGTTTTGAGAAGGTTTTGCCCTTCTATATACAAAAGGGATTGGAGGGAATCTGTGGCTCCTTAAAATCGGTGAAGCGCTTACGTAATGGGACCTTGCTAGTGGAAACTTCCACTTCCCAGCAAGCAACTAACCTCCAATCTGCTAAATGCCTTGGAGAGTATGCCATAGACACTGAACTGCACAGCACCTTGAACTACAGCAAAGGTGTTGTGACATGCCGGGATCTAGTTGATATTCCCAAGGAAGAACGGCAACGTGAGTGGGCTCCAGAAGGTATCGTTGATGTCCAACACATCATGAAGAGAGTTGATGGCACTCTTGTCAAATCCGACTCCTTTATTCTGACCTTCAGTAGCACAAAACTTCGTGAACATGTTAAATCTGGCTTCCTTCGCCTTAGTGTGAGGCCTTATTTCCCGACCCCAATGCGCTGTTTTAAATGCCAGCGTTTTGGGCATACCACCTTAGGCTGTAAAGGCGAAGCGACTTGTGGAAACTGTGGTCAGGCTGCTCATGAAGGAGTTGGTTGATCGTCTCTGGCTAAATGTATTAATTGCTCTGGGAAGCACCCTGTTTGGAGTCGGGACTGCCGCATATTTTTAGAGGAACGCAAGGTCCAGGAAATAAAAACAACTAAGCGTATCCCCTGTGGTGAGGCCAAGAAGATTTATGAGTCGATGCAACCTCCCACATTTGCTACATCTTTTGCATACCTGGTACAGAAGCCTACTCCAAAAGTCGATGCCTCAACGCAGACTGAGGTGGTGAGTGTTGGCACCAACACCTGCAGCTGTCAGTGCTCTTGCAACGCAGCCAGTGTGTCAGAGCCAGTGTTTCAGAGCCAGTAGCCCCCACTCGAACGGCAGACAAAGGTACAGTGGCGAACTTGGTCCAGCCCCTCGCGCCTCCAACAGCTGAGGTTGTTCCCAAGCCCAGTGCGCCAATTACCACTCCCACATCAGCTCCCCCAAAGTCCACGAAACCACAGAAAGCTACTGTACAGCAGCAACAGCGGGTCAAATCCTGTGGTAAACCATCTGACCATGCAGATGTTGTTTTACGTGAGGCTTCATCTGACCCAGAGTTGATGGAGTACGATGTATGTGTGGGGCAATCATCTCGTCCCACGCCTGCCCCTCCACCTGCTGCGGTCTCCCCGCCCCGTCAGAGCGACAGGATGAAGGTGCTACCCCCAACATAGATGGCTCCCATACTCCAGTGGAACTTGCAAGGGTTCAGGACGCATGTGGAGGAACTTCGTCTACTTTCTCAGGGTAGGCCACTGTATCTCGGTCTCCAGGAGACGTATTTCCATCCGTCATACTCCCCTGAGATACGAGGCTATACACTCCACAAAAAGGACGACCTGCGTGGAGAGAGAGCTAGAGGAGGCGTAGGTATTTTCGTCAGGACGGACTACCACTCCCCGCCTCTCTCACTTACGACGACTTTACAGGCCGTCGCTGTGTCCGTGCACGTGCATCATCCATTGACTGTATGTTCACTTTACTTGCCCCCACATGATGCTCTTGATGAAGCGGCCCTCACCGACCTTCTTACACCGCTCCCCCAGCCATTCATTATTTGTGGTGATTTTAATGCCCACAGTGTGCTTTGGGGCTCTGCAATTACCTGCCCCAGGGGTAGAGCGACTGAGCGGCTTCTCCTGTCATCCTGTGCCTACTTGCTCAATGGAGGACAGAGTACTCATTTCTGCACGGCGACTGGGTCATTCTCTGCCATTGATCTCTCGCTTTGCTCCCCTGCTCTTGCCGCCAGTGCTCACTGGGAAGTGGTTGCTGACTTGCACGGCAGTGATCAATTCCCAATCTGGATTCACCTGCCAGATGGGGTGGGGCCCGAAAGGCGACCGCCACGATGGGTGCTCAGTGGAGCTGACTGGACACTTTGTAGCCAGTTGGCCCAATTCGAACACTGTGCAAATGTTGAGGTGTGGGTGGATCATGTTACCAAAACGGTCCACCACGCCGCTGCAGCATCCATTACACAGTCCACAGGCCACCGGAAAAGGCCACCTGTGCCTTGGTGGAATGCCGAATGCCGCACTGCAATCAGGACCAGGCGTGCGGTCCGCGTTGGTTCAAGTGTCGGCCGACAGCTGAGGATCTTGCAGCCTTTCGGGTGGCGAGGGCAAGATGTCGCCGTATTATTCGTGAGAGCAAGAAGAGGTCGTGGCAAACGTTCCTGAACACCATTAATCGTTGCACCAAAAGTTTCATTGTGTGGGAGACCATCAGGAGAATTTCTGGCAGAGGAGGGAGGTGCCCCATAGCTTCTGTAATGACTAACGGCACTCTCCACACAGATCCGCGAGACATTGCCCAGACTATGGCAGCGTATTTTGCCACAGTTACTGCAACAACCTCACAATGCGCAACAGAGAACTCCTCCCCGCACTTTTTAATGACATTTGGGCGTCGGGTCACTTTGCTGACGCGTGGCGTGAGGCAGTTTTAATCCCTTTTTTAAAACCTGGGAAAGACCGCACGAGCCCAAGTAGCTACTGTAGTATTGCCCTCACTAGTTGCATTGGGAAGACCTTGGAGCGGATGGTCAACCGCCGCCTTGTCTGGATGTTAGAATTCCGGCACCTCCTTAGTCGCTTTCAGTGTGGGTTCAAGTGGTTTCGTTCCACCTTCGATAAGCTTGCCCTCCTGGAGGCGGCTATACAACAAGCTTTCCTCCGCCGTCATCACCTTCTAGGTGTATTTTTCGACATCGAGAAGGCCTACGATACCACTTGGAGGCGTCTCATCCTGGAGCAGTTTCACGAATGGGGTTTTCGTGGTTGTCTTCCTCTTTTTATTCAGTCTTTCCTCTCGCCACGATATTTTAGATACCGAATTGGTGACGTCCTGTCTGATCGCTTTGAGCAGGAGAATGGTGTCCCTCAGGGTAGCGTTTTAAGTGTGACTCTCTTTGCCATCGCTATTAATAGCATTACGTCCATAGTGAAAAGTCCTGTCCAGTGTTCTTTGTTTGTGGATGATTTCTCTTTGTTCTGCTCTTCTTCAAGTCTTGCAACGACAACTCGTCAGTTGCAACTTACGATTAGGCGTTTGGATGACTGGGCGCAGAAGAGTGGTTTTAAGTTTTCCACCGAGAAGTCTGTATGTGTTCTTTTTAAACGTTCTCGTTCGATTTTAACCTTTCCTGAGTTGCGGTTGAGGGACACTATTCTTACTTTTGAAGACACGGTGAGATTTCTGGCTCTCATTTTTAACTCGAGGCTCACGTGGTTACCTCATCTTAAAGACCTGTAACGGGGGTCGCTTCAGGCTTTAAGTATTTTAAAATGTCTTAGCCACAGTACATTGGGAGCTGACAGGACTTGTCTGCTCCAGTTTTACAGGGCGTTTGTGCGATCTCGGCTCGATTATGGGTGCACGGTGTATGGGTCTGCGAGGCTTTCTTACATAAAGATTTTGGACGTTGTCCACCATGAAGGGCTTCGGTTGGCCATTGGGGAATTCCGAACTAGCCTCTGTGCAGAGGCAGGTGAACCGCCACTTCATATGCGGCAACGGCTACTTACGGTACGCCAGGTGTATAAAACGTTGTCCACACCATACACACCTGCATACCATACCGTTGCTCAGCCTCCTCTAGCACGGTTATTTCACAACCGGCAACGTGCGACGCATTCCTATGGGATTCGCGCACAGGATTGCCTCGCTGCGACGTCTATGGCTGGTCTTCGTGTTTTACGTCGCGGTTGGAGCAGATCTCCACCTTGGCTCCTCCGGAGACCCAAACTTATTTTAGATTTGACTCGTTTTAAGAAGGATGTCACGCCAGATTTTACATTCCAGTCACTGTTTATTAACATTTTAGATGTACATCACGGTTCCACTGTCGTTTACACTGATGGCTCCAAACAGGAGAATTTCCTTGGCTGTTCTGTGGTGTTCCCTGATCATGTTACACGGATTCGCCTCCCAGCTGAATATACCGTTTTCGCAGCATAGCTCCACGTGATCCTGAAGGCACTGGAGCAGATGCATCGAGTTTGGGGCGATCGATTTCTTCTCTGCTCCGATTCTCTTAGTGCCTTACAATCACTGCAGAACCTATACCCGACTGAGGAGATGGTCCAGCTGATATATGACCAACTGTACTTGCTCCAACGGCGGGGTAAAGAGGTATCCTTCTGCTGGGTGCCTGGTCATGTCGGCATATGGGGCAATGAACAGGCCAATCGGGCTGTCAAGGAGGCCTGCAGAGAGCAGGATGTGGTCCAGTGTCCTTTCCCCTTGCAGTCAGTCATCGCTGCACTCCACAGGCAGTGCATGGAGTTGTGGGAGGACGAATGGCTGGCGGTGACGGCCAATAAACTGTGGTTGGTAAAGTCAACGACTCGGCCGTGGCGTTCCTCCTGCCGGTTGCTCAGGAGGGAAGAGGTGGCCCTCACACGTTTTCGGATCGGGCACTGTTATCTCACACATAGCTTTTTATTATGGCGGGAGGATCCTCCGTTTTGTGATGCTTGTGGTGTGCACATCTCTGTCCGGCACAATTTAAAAGACTGCATTTTATACCGTGATGCACGGGCAGAAGCACAAGTTGATGGGGATCTGCCTTCTGTTTTAGCTAATGATGAGACGTGTGTGTCTAGGGTTTTTAAGTTTTGTGACGTGTCTGGATTCTGGCCTAAAATTTTAGGCTGGAGGTTTTAGTGTATTGCAGAGTGGCTGACTCCTCCCATTTTTTCCTTGTGGTCAGCCAGCCACTTCCATCTGCTACATTCTTTTAGCTCCCACTATCATTTTCATCCTGTGTTGTCCATGTTTTACTGTTGACACCCTGCTTCAGCCCACGCATCAGTGTGGGTGAGCACATATTTTTCAACGATTGTTACCCGTGTGTTATGTTCCGTTTTATATTCCTGTTCTGGGATTTTTCTTGACACCCGTCTCCCTATGTTACTGAACAGGCACTGAAGACCTTGCTGTCGTGCTCCCAACAAACCCCTCTACTACTACTACTTTATCGCTTAATGTAAATGTGTGTGTTTTTTGTGTTGATTCTGCCCCATGGCCTACGATTTTAGTCTGCTTTTTTAATGCGTTTCTCGGTGGTGGACTTTTTCCTTTTTTCTGTATGGTCAGCCAACCACCGTCACACTCTGTGTGATTTTAATTTACTTTGTCTGTTCTTTGTCGGAGTATTTCTTGTCCTGTGTCGTCTGCCATCTTTCCTGTTGTTCGTTTTTATTCTCTTTGGGTGGTTTTAATTTTTTTAGGAAAAAGGGACCGATGACCATTGCAGTCTGGTCCCTTTATTCCCACAAACCAACCAACCAACCAACCTGTTCCGGCTCTACCAGGCGTTACTCCAGTCTCGTCTGGATTGTGGGAGCCTGGCTTATGGCTCAGCTTCCCCATCTGCATTGCGGGTGCTGGACCCAATCCTCCATAGCGGGATATGCCTTGCCACTGGTGCTTTCCGCACCAGCCCTGTGGACACCATACTAGTGGAGGCAGGTGTCCCTCCACTGCGGTTACGACGCCAACAATTACTGGATGTTTATGCTGCCCATGTTTTTAGTTTGCCGGGCATCCAAATTACCGTGTCCTGTTCCTGCAGTCAGTCGTCCATCTGCCAGACCGTCGGCACCGGTCGGGTTGTCCGATCGCCGTACGCGTCAAGGAGCTTCTCTCCGGGCTTGGGTTTTTCCCTGTTCCACCTCCTTTCCGGGCACCTCTGCGAACAGCCCCGTGGTGTGTTCCTCGCCCTTGCCTTCAGTTCGACTTGGCACAGGGCTCGAAGGACTCAGTCCCTGCAGAGGCCTTCCGCCGCCGCTTTTATTCCATGATGGCAACGTATCAGGGCTCTGGAATTGTTTACACTGACGGTTCGATGGTTGCTGGTCGAGTCGGTTATGCGCTAACTCTAGGGGACCATTCCGAACTACGTTCCTTGCTGGATGGCTGCAGCGTGTACACTGCTGAGCTGGTCGGCATCTTTAGTGCCCTAGAGTATATCCGCTCCTGCTCAGGTGAGTCCTTCGTTATCTATAGCGATTCCCTGAGCGGTTTACGAGCGCTCGGCCATTGTTTTCCTCGTTCTCTTCTGGTGATGGCTATCCATGAGTCCTTGCATACTCTTTCGCGTTGCGGCCGCTCTGTGGTCTTTGTGTGGACCCCCGGTCACGTCGGTATCCCGGGCAATGACCGTGTTTACCGCCTGGCGAAACAGGCAATCAGTGAACCCACCCTGGACATTGGCATCACGGAGACTGATTTGCGGGCAGTCTTCCGCCGGGCAGTTCTCTAGCTTTGGGACACTGAATGACGCGATCTGCCCACGCCAAACAAACTCCGTTCTCTCAAGGTGACGACGAGTGTGTGGCAGCCATCCATGCGAGCCACTCGCTGAGATTTAGTTGTTCTTTGTCGGCTCCGCATTGGCCACCCCCGACTGTCTCACAGTTATTTATTGCGTCGTGAGGACCTGCCTCTCTGTCGCTGTGGGGCGGTTTTGACGGTAGTGCACATTTTATTAACTTGTCCGCTTTTAACTGCGCTCAGGCAGACATTTGCGCTGCCTGATACGCTCCCTGCCCTTTTAACTGATGACTCTTCCATGACTGGCTTAGTCTTGCGTTTTATTCGGGCAGGGGTTTTTTATAGTTTAAACTGAGTTTTTATGTTTTTAGTGTTGATTCTGGCTTTTAGCCTCTGATTTTAAACTGAGTTTTTAATGTGTTCTTGGTGGCTGCCTTTTCCTACTTTTTTTCTCTGTGGTCGGCCATCCACAGTCACACTTTGTGTGTTTTGTTTTGTCTGATCTCTGTCAGAGTCTTTCTCGTCCTGTGTCATCTGACGTCTTTCCTGCTGTTCGTTTTTTTATTCTCTGTGAGCGGCTTTAATTTTTGGAAAAAGGGACCGATGACCATCGCAGTCTGGTCCCTTTAATCCCCCAAACCAACCAACCAAAATGCGCTCTGGTTCTGTGCTCATCAAAACGGCATCCTCTGCCCCGTCACGGAGGTTGCTCAGTTGTGACAAGTTGGGGGATGTTTCAGTTACCATCACACCGCATACGAGTCTCAACATGGTCCAGGGTATTGTATTCCACAGGGATCTTCTTCTGCAGTCCGACAATGAATTACGTGCCAACCTCGAATGACGAGGTGTTCACTTCGTCCGGCGCGTCCATTGGGGTCCGAGGGATAATCAGGTGGCCACCGGTGCCTTCATCTTGGCCATTGAGGGTGATGTCTTACCCGAAAAGGTTAAGGTGATGGTTTACCATTGTGATGTGAAGCCATATATCCCTCCTCCGACGCGGTGTTTTAAATGCTGGAAGTTCGGGCACATGTCATCTCGCTGTACTTCCAGCATCAGGTGTCGGGATTGTGGACGTCCTTCGCATCCTGATACTCCATGTGCCCCGCCTCCTATCTGTGTTAACTGCGGAGAACACCATTCCCCCTGCTCGCCGGACTGTAGGATATTCCAGAAAGAAAGGAAGATAATGGAATATAAGACCCTGGACCACCTGACCTACACTGAGGCAAGGCAGAAATATGAGCGGCTACATCCTGTGCCCATGACGTCTACCTATGCCGCTGCTGCACAAGCGGTCCGATCCTCTCCCGTGTCGTCACGTACTGTTGCCTCTCAGCTATGTCACAATGAACCGGCCCCCTTGGTTGTGGGGGGCACTTCGCCCTCTGTTGCTATATCTACTCCAGGAGCAACACCACTCCAACCATCGGGGACATTCGTCCCCCCTTCCCAGCCGGAGAAGCGTAAGGCTTCTTCGGCTACTCTAGCCAGGAAGGGGTCCCTTGGGGCCCTCCCTTCCCAGGCTTTGCCCAGTGTCAAAGCGGACTCCCGCAAAGTTATGAAACAACAACCGGTCGCTGGTCATAGGGCTTCACGGTCGTCGTCCGTCCCTGAGACTGACCCAGTGGGGCCCTCCCAGCCAGACCCTCCCAAGGCACAGCGTGCACAGCAGTTGAAGAAAAAGGCTCCCAAGCATCCTGACATTGCGGTGGCACCTGTCCCACCGCAACCTTCAAACTCTGCGTCTGAGGACAAGGTGGAGATCCTGGCGTCCGCTGAGGACCTCGATCTCGCCAGTCCCTCCGACGCCATGGAAAGCACTGGCACAGGTGCTCACTTGGACGCAGCAGGTGACCCAGCGGCGTAATCTGCCTTCCCCATCCCGTCACGCCTTTCCCAGCCATGGCCAATACCATTCTCCAGTGGAATTACAGCGGTTTCTTCCACCATTTAGCTGAGCTCCGCCAACTTATCAGCCTTCGCCCTTTCTTCTGCATTGCTCTCCAGGAAACTTGGTTTCCAGCAATGCGAACCCCCGCCCTCCGTGGCTATCGGGGTTATTTTAAGAACCGGGCTGCTTATGAAAGGGTGTCTGGTGGCGTCTGCATATATGTCCTTCACACTCTGCACAGCGAGTCTGTCCCTCTCCAGACGCCTTTAGAGGCTGTCGCTGTACTCGTGTGGACGCCACAGGCTGTTACCGTCTGCAGTCTTTACATTCCACCGGATGGTGATGTCTCGCAGCATGTCCTGGCTGCACTGGTCGCCCAATTGCCGCCACCTTTCTTGCTATTGGGCGACTTCAACGCCCATAACCCTCTGTGGGGTGGGTCAGTGGCCACAGGTCGAGGCGCCATCGTTGAGCATTTATTGTCGCAGCTCGATCTCTCGCTGTTAAATGATGGTGCCTTCACACACTTCAGTGTGGCGCATGGCACCTACTCCGCCATTGACCTTTCCATCTGTAGCCATAGCCTCTTACCGTCTGTCCAATGGAGTGTGCATGACGACCTGTGTGGTAGTGACCACTTTCCGCTCTTTTTGTCACTACCACAGCGTGACTCTTCTGGGCGCCCTAGCAGATGGGCTATGAATAAGGCTGACTGGGATTTGTTCTCCTCCACTGCCGCTTTTGAGCCTCTCTCTACTGATGACATTGATGCGGTAGTTCAATCGGTCACCACCGGCATCGTTACTGCCGCCGAATCTGCCATTCCCCGTTCTTCTGGGTCCCCTCGGCGGAAGGCTGTGCCTTGGTGGTCGCCTGAGATCGCTGAAGCGATTAAAGATCGCCGGCGGGCGCTCCAGCGTCACAAGCGACATCCCTCCTTAGCCCACCTTATCGCCTTCAAACGGCTGCGTGCGCAGGCCCGCCTCCTTATCCGCCAAGGCAAGAAGGAGTGCTGGGAGCGGTATGTGTCCACCATTGGCCTCCATGTCACTCCCTCGCAGGTCTGGGCCAAGATTCGACGCGTCTACGGCTATCGGTCCCTGCGCTCTCACTGAATGGAGCCGTTTGTACTGACTCCGACGTCATTGCAAATCGCTTAGCAGAGCATTTTGCTATGAGTTCCGCTTCTGCAAATTACCCCCAGGCCTTCCGCTCCACTAAAGAGCGGCTGGAACGTCGGAGCCTTTCGTTTCGCACCAACCACCCAGAATCTTGCAATGCTCCATTCAGTGAGTGGGAATTTCGCAGTGCCCTAGCTGCTTGCCCTGATACCGCTCCTGGGCCAGATGGCATCCACTGTCAGATGCTGAAACACCTTTCAGTGGACTGCCAGCGCCGCCTTCTCGATCTTTACCACCGTCTTTGGGTCGAGGGGGAGTTTCCGTCGCAATGGCGGGAAGGCATTGTCATCCCCGTTTTGAAACCTGGAAAGACCCCTCTGGAGGTAGACAGCTACCGTCCCATTAGCCTCACCAACGTTCTTTGCAAGTTGCTTGAACGGATGGTGAGCCGGCGCTTGCATTGGGTACTGGAGTCTCGGGGCCTTCTGGCTCCGTCTCAGGGTGGGTTCCGTAGGGGCCGCTCCGCCACCGACAATCTGGTGAGCCTGGAGTCGGCCATCCGTACTGCTTTTGCCCGCCGTCAGCACCTGGTCGCTGTCTTTTTCGACATGCGGAAGGCGTACGATACGACATGGCGTCATCACATTCTTTCTACGCATCATGGATGGGGTCTTCGGGGTCCTCTGCCGATTTTTATCCGCAATTTTCTGTCGTGTCGTACCTTCCGCGTGCAAGTCGCGGCCTCGTATAGTTCCTCCCACGTCCAGGAGAACGGTGTGCCACAGGGCTCTGTTTTAAGTGTCTGTCTGTTTTTGATAGCCATTAACGGGCTTGCTGCGGCCGTGGGAAATTCTGTCTCCGCTTCCCTGTATGCTGACGACTTCTGCCTTTACTACAGCTCTACTGGCATTGCAGCTGTTGAACGTCAGCTACAGGGCGCTGTCCGTAAGGCGCACTCTTGGGCTGTAGCACATGGGTTTCAGTTTTTGGCAGCCAAGACCTGCGTTATGCATTTCTGCCGGCGCCGAACAGTCCATCCTGAGCCGCGGCTTTATCTTGCCGACGAACTCCTTGCTGTGGTGGAGACCCACAGGTTTTTGGGGGTGGTTTTCGATGCCCGGTTGACTTGGCTGCCTCATATCCGGCAGCTTAAACAGACGTGATGGCGGCATCTAAACGATCTGAGATGCTTGAGCCACACCCGCTGGGGCGCCGACCGCTCTACCCTGTTGCGGCTCTACCAGGCGTTAATCCAGTCCCGTCTGGATTATGGGAGCCTGGCTTACGGCTCAGCATCCCCATCTGCGTTACGGGTGCTGGACCCAATTCTCCACAGCGGGATACGCCTTGCCACTGGTGCTTTCCGCACCAGCCCTGTGGACAGCGTACTAGTGGAGGCAGGTGTACCTCCACTGCGGTTCCGACGCCAACGTTTGCTGGCCGCTTATGCTGCCCATGTTCTAAGCTCGCCCGGGCATCCAAACTATCGTCTCCTGTTCCCGCGGTCGGTCGTCCGTATGCCAGAACGTCGGCCCCGGTCTGGTTGTACAATAGCGGTCCACGTCAAAGAGCTTCTCTCTGGGCTTCAGGTTTTCACTGTTCCACCTCCGGGCTACCTTGCATACACCCCCATGGTGTGTTCGTCGCCCTTGCCTTCGGCTCGACTTGGCACAGTGCCCCAAGGACTCAGTCCCTCCAGAGGCCTTCCGCCGCCGCTTTTATTCCATCCTGGCCACGTATCAGGGCTCTGGTGTTGTTTACACTGACGGTTCGATGGTTGCTTGTCATGTCGGATATGCGCTCACTCTAGGGGACCATTCCGAACAACGTTCCTTGCCGGATGGCTGCAGCGTTTACACTGCTGAACTGGTCGCCATCTTTCGTGCCCTAGAGTATATCCGCTCCTGCTCAGGTGAGTCCTTCGTTATCTGTAGCGATTCCCTGAGCGGTTTACGAGCTCTCGACCAGTGTTTCCCTCGTTCTCGTCTGGTGATGGCTATCCACGAGTCTGCATACTCTTGCCTGTTGCGGCCGCTCTGTGGTCTTTGTGTGGACCCCCGGTCATGTCGGTATCCCGGGTAACGAACATGTTGACCGCCTGGCGAAAGAGGCCACCAGTAAGCCGTCTCTGGACGTTGGCCTCCCAGAGACTGATTTGCGGGCAGTCTTCCGCCGCAAAATCTTGGCGCTATGGGACGATGAATGGCGCGAACTGACAATGCGCCATAAACTCCGTGCTGTCAAGGAGACGACGGCTGTGTGGCGGTCATCCCTGCGAGCCACTCGCAGGGACTCAGTTGTTCTTTGCCGGCTCCACATTGGCCACTCCCGGCTGGCACACAGTTATTTACTGCGCCGGGAGGACCCTCCTCTATGTCGCTGTGGGGCAGCTTTGACAGTGGCCCACATTTTGATGGCCTGCCCCCTGTTAGCTGTGGTCAGGGAGACATTTGCGCTGCCTGCTACGTTCCCTGCCCTTTCAACAGACGACTCCTCTATGGCTGACTTAGTTTTAAGTTTTATTCGGGCAGGGGAATTTTACCATTTACTCTGAGTGTTTCTGTTTTATTTTATTGTTTTGTGGTGATTCTGGCCTTTGGCCTATGATTTTACACTGATTTTTTAATGTGTTTCTAAGTAGTTGGCTTTTCCTTTATTATTTCTATGGTCGGCCAACCACCGTCAGACTCTGTGTGGTTTTAGTTCGTTTTGTCTTGTCCTTGTCTCAGTTTCTCTTGTTCTGCCTCGTCTGTGCTCTCTTCTGTTCCTCGTTTTTATTCTCTGTGGGTGTTCTTTGTATTTGGAAAAAGGGACCAATGACCGTAGCCGTCTGGTCCCTTTAATCCCCCAAACCATCCATCCATCCTTGTGCAGTCCCGGCTTGATTATGGGAGCCTGGCCTATGGGTCTGTGTCGCCCTCAGTGTTGAAGTTGTTGGACCCCATACACCACTGTGGGGTTTGGCTTGCCACTGGCACTTTTCGCACTAGCCCTGTGGATAGTCTACTGGTGGAGGCCAGGGTTCCCCTGCTGCGGATTCGCCACCATCGTCTGCTCGCCGACTATGCTGTCCACGTGCATTGCTCGCCAGGCCATCCCAATCGTCGCCTGCTTTTCCCTGCCATGGTCCTCCATCTGCCCGAAAGGCGACCTAGGTCTGGGCTTTCCATAGCTGTCCGCGACCGGTCCCTGCTGTCGGAACTGGGGTCATTCCCTCTTCTGCCTCCCTTCCAGGTCCGTGCACCTACGCCTCCCTGGTGTTTGCCCCGGCCGTCCGTCCGTCTGGACTTGGTGCAGGGACCCAAGGACTCGGTTTCGCCTGTGGCCCTCCGTCGCCGATTTCTTGCGCTCCGCGCCTCATTTCCAGGCTGTGACCCTGTCTACACTGATGGTTCCCTGGTTGATGGTCGCACTGCCTACGCTTTTGCTCATGCTGCCCATGTTGAGCAACGCTCCTTGCCGGCTGGCTGCAGTATTTTTACTGCAGAGCTGGTGGCCATCTTACGCGCTCTTGAGCATATGCATTTCTGCTCAGGTAGGTCCATCGTCATCTGCAGTGACTCCCTGAGCAGCCTTCAGGCCATCGACCGCTGCTGTCCCTCTTCTCCTCTGGTGTCCTCTATTCAGGAGTCTGTTTCCGCCATTGCCCGTTCTGGTCGTTCGGTGGTCTTGGATTGGACGCCAGGTCATGTTGGCATCCCGGGGAATGAACGTGTTGACAGGCTGGCCAAAGGGGCGATCGACGCCCCAGTTTTGGAGATCGGCCTCACAGCTCGCGATCAGCTGCTGGTGTTGCGCCGGAAGGTGCTTGGGGTGTGGTCTGCTGAGTGGCGAGGCATGACAACACCTAATAAACTGCGGGCTGTCAAGGAGACGACCGATGTGTGGCGCTCCTCCCTGCGGTCTTCTCGCAGGGACTCTGTTATCCTGTGTCGGCTGTGCATCGGCCATACATACCTGACGCACGGCCATCTTTTACGACAGGAGGATCCCCCTCTGTGTCAGTGTGGGTCCCGGCTGACGGCCGCCCATATTTTATTGGAGTGTAACCGACTGCGCACCCTCCGGCAGTCTTTTAATCTCCCGGGCACTTTGCCTTTGGTTTTAAGCGACAATGCCTCCGTGGCTGATGACGTTTTAAATTTTATCCATGGTAGTCCTTTTTATTGTTCCATTTAGGGAGGTCCTGCTCCTTTCCCTTTGTGTGTCTCTTGTCCTCGAGTCTCTCGTATTTGGTTGCAGATTTTAGTGTGTCGTCGGTTGGTTGACGCTTTCCCTTTTTTGTTGTCGTGTTCAGTCAACCAGTGTCCGGCCATCTTCTTTTCTTCAGTTTCTTTCTGTCTGGTGTTCTTCTGTACTCTTCGTGTCTGTCGTATTCGTTACCGCATTTGTGTTCTTTTAGGGCCTGAGGGGAGTCTCCTTCCCCTTGGGGTTTTACCTGCTTCGTGCATTATTGTCTCGTCTGTTTTTGGAATGGGGGACTGATGACCTTAGCTGTTTAGTCCCCCTTAAACATCGCAACAACCAACCAATCTTTCACCTTGATCCACTGTAAAGGAAGAATAGCCCACAAACCTTCACCTCCACACTTCTTAAATGCTTTCTCTCACACACAGACACCTGGCTACCAGTAACAAGTGTGTGTGTGTGGTGAGTGGTTTGAGGTTTTCGGGCGCTAAACAGCGTGGTCATCAGAGCCCAAACGCATAGAAACAGTAACACATGCGGTGAAGGGACGAAGACGGACAGCGAACAAGGAGAACGGCTAAAAGACACGGACCTGACGCAGTTCCAAATCCTCACATACAGAGGCAAACCAAGAGGAGAAGAAACGCACTAGAAAGGAAAGGAAACACAAGGAAAAGAGAACAGAAGTCGAAGTGAAACAAGTAGGTAATCGTGACTGGGGGACCTCTTACCTAAAACCTGGGTGAGCCAATCACCCAGCAGCACATAAAATTCCTCTCCCTAAAATCCGAGGCAACAAATTGGACAGGACACAAAATCGTAAGATCTCAACCACAGTCGTTGCGTAGTCTTGCAAAATAGAGGGCAAATCCGGTGGCAAGGAAACCACCGCCCTCTGGTCAGAGAATAAAAGACAGTCAAGTAAAATGTGGCGGACAGTAATCTGGACGCCACAAGCACTGCAGATTGGGGGCTCCTCCCGCAGGAGTCAAAAACCATGCATTAAGGGACTGTGCCCGATGCGGAGGCGAGTGAAGTGAACCTCATCCCGCCTGCATGACTGGTAGGACGTACGCCATGGCCGCGTGGTGCCAGCCACTCCTCTTCCCATTGACGCATAACAAGAAAACGCAAAAGGGGGGTAACAGCATGGAGTGGGACGGCACATTCAACAACGTGAGGAAGGAAACATGCATCTTTGGCAGCCACATCCGCCAGTTCGTTTCCCCTAATACCCATGTGCCCCGGCACCCAGCAGCAAGAAACCTCCTTCCCCTGCCGTTGCAGGTGGAGTAGGGCATCATGGATGTTCTGGACGACCGTATCCGCTGGGTACAAGTGTTGCATGGTCTGAAGGGCACTCAGGGAGTCAGAACAGATGATAAACTTAAGACTGGGAACACATGTCAACTGCTCCAAGGCTCGAAAGATCGGAAACAATTCGACATCAAAGATGGTAAACGCCTCAGGAAGCCGCAACTTGACGACTCGATCAGGGAAAACAACAGCAAAACCAACAGAGTCCCCCTGTTTAGAGCCATCTGTAAATGCCGTCCCTCAGCTGACAGTCTTGCGGCCTTTCGGGTGGCAAGGGCCAAGGCGCGGTGAGTGATTAAAGAGAGCAAACGACGGTCATGGCAATCGTTCTTGAACTCCATCTCCCGCTCCACTAGCTCTACGATAGTATGGGAAGCCATCAGGAGGATTTCCGGGAAACGCAGCCAACTACCTGTCACGGCATTGCTGCAACAGGGATGTCTCCTCACGGCGCCGAGGGACATTGCCCTGACACTGGCCATGCATTTTGCGGAATCTATCGCCACTATTAACTGTGATCCAGATTTCTGCCGCTACCGCACAGCCATCGAGAGGGGTCACTTGACTTCCGGTCTCCAAATTCTGAACACTACAACTGTCCCTTCACAATGTGGGAACTGGATTCGGCGCTGTCTGTGGCTCATGATACTGCGCCCGGTCATGATCAAATCTGGTACAGCACGCTGCAGCACTTGTTTCTGCCATCCAAGGAAGTTCTCCTGAATTGTTTTAATATGATATGGTTATCCGGCATGTTCCCTGACTCGTGGAGGGAGGCGATTTTGATTCCCCTCCTCAAACCGGGGAAGGACCGAACGCATCCCAGTAGTTATCGAAGTATTGTTTTGACGAGCTGCGTCGGGAAGACGTGGGAACGCATGGTCAACCGTCGCCTGGTTTGGCTGCTCGAGACCAGGCAGCTCCTTAGCCACTCCCAGTGTGGCTTTCGGAGATGTCGTTCAACTATAGACAACTTGACCCTGCTTGAGGCGGCCATCCAGCAGGCCTTCCTACGTAACCAGCATTATCTAGGTGTATTATTTGACATTAATAAGGCGTATGACACTACTTGGCGCCGCCTTATCCTCAATAAACTCCGTCAGTGGGGCTTTCGTGGCCATCTCCCCATCTTCATTCGGTCCTTTCTTTCCCGCCGCCTCTTTCGATATCGGGTTGGTCATGTGCTATCTGATTTGTACTCGCAGGAGAATGGTGTTCCTCAGGGAAGCGTTTTAAGTGTCACCCTCTTTACCGTCGCCATTAACAGTATCACGTCCACTATCCGGAGTCCTGTCCAGTGCTGCTTCTTTGTGGACGATTTTGCTGTTTTCTGTTCTTCCTCCGGTCTTGTCACTGCTAGTCGGCAGTGGCAGCTTACGACAAAGCGATTAGAGGCATGGACTGCGAAGACGGGTTTTACCTCTTCTGCACACAAATGTGTGTGTGTTCATTTTAATCGTTCTCGACCTCTTTTTACCTCCCCTGAATTGCGTCTGAGGGACACCGTTCTTCCTTTTAGAGACACTGTGAGGTTCCTGGGCCTCACTTTTGATTCCAAGTTGTCGCGGTTGCCTCACCTTAAAGACCTCAAGGTGCGGGGCCTGAAGGCACTGAATATTTGGAAGTGTCTGAGTCATCGGTCCTGGGGAGCAGATCGGGCGCGTCTGCTGCAGTTTTATAGGGCTTTCATCCGATCGCGTCTTGACTATGGTTGCACCGTGTATGGGTCAGCAAGGCCTTCGTATCTGAAGATACTTGACGCAGTACACCATGAGGGTATCAGGCTGGCCACTGCCTGTGTGCTGAGGCAGGGGAACCGCCGCTCGCCATCCGGCGGAAACTCCTCATGGTGCGACGGGTGCGTCAATTCCTTGCCTGTCCTACCTCCCCTTCGTAGGCTACCGTTGCCCGACCGCCTATGGAGCATCTCTTTTCCAGTCGTCTAAGGGCAACGACGCCATTTGGGATTCGTGCCAAGCATTTGCTTGAGTCCCTTGGTGTGGAGCGTGCGGCACTCCAACTCCAGGGTTTTACCCGCCTGCTTCTCTGGTTGCTCCAGAGGCCCAGCGTCCTTTTATACTTGTCAGAGTACCGGAGGAGCTGCACTCCTGCGTTTTTCTTTTACCTTCTTGTTTTAAAGCAGCATCCCGACCATGTAACAGTATCAAGAATGCAAGACAAAATTATTGCATTAACATCTATATGAAGCGCTAGACTCACAAAAGAAGTTGTAGTTCCTTGTTCCTTGCTAAGGAAGAGTTCCCTCATATCTTAACATATTCAATTTCTCATGGCTAGTGTTGGTCGTTTTTGCAGCATCTGATTTAACTGCAGACTCCAAATGCTGTTACACAGTGGCAGACCTGTTGCAAGCTGGTTATTTCTTGGATCAGATGTCCAGACCTTCCAGAATCTGTGGACCTTAATCTCCATCAGTGCAGTCAGCACTAACACCATTTGCCATGCTACCTGCGAACTATCTAATACCCTACTATTTCCACCATATCTACCTCTCCTGCAAAAACTATTCCCATTGCGATCAGTCCTTCATTCATATGCCTCCATTTGCTACCACCACATCTATCCCATTGGGAATGATACCGCTGACAATCGTAATTGCTATTTCTTTGTGTCTCGCATCACAATAAACAAAGTGCTTACCGTTCCTACCACATCCATTCCCTTCACTACTATCATAATTGAACTCTTGCAATAAACATTGAAAACTTTCTAACTGATTTTTCACATAGTCAGCAAGAACAATTCAAAGTACACTACTGGCCATTAAAATTGCTACACCACTAAGATGATGTGCTAATGACGTGAAATTTAACCGACAGGAAGAAGATGCTGTGATATGCAAATGATTAGCTTTTCAGAGCATTCACACAAGGTTGGCGCCGGTGGCGACACCTACAACGTGCTGACATGAGGAAAGTTTCCAACCAATTTCTCAAACACAAACAGCAGTTGATCGGCGTTGCCTGGTGAAACGTTGTTGTGATGCCTCGTGTAAGGAGGATAAGTGCGTACCATCATGTTTCCATCTTTAATAAATGTCGGCTTGTAGCCTATCGCGATTGCGGTTTATGGTATCGCGACATCGCTGCTCGCGTTGGTCCAGATCCAATGACTGTTAGCAGAATATGGAATCAGTGGGTTCAGGAGGGTAATACGAAACGCCGTGCTGGATTCCAGCGGCCTCGTATCACTAACAGTCGAGATGACAGGCATCTTATCCGCAAGCCCGTAACGGATCGTGCAGCCACATTTCGATCCCTGAGTCAACAGATAGGGACGTTTCCAAGACAACAACAGCAGTTCGACGATGTTCGCAGCAGTATGGAATATCAGCTCAAAGACCATGGCTGCGGTTACGCTTGACGCTGCATCACAGACAGGAGTGCCTGCGATGGTGTACTCAACGACCAATCTGGGTGCACGAATGGCAAAACGTCATTTTTTCCGAAGAATCCAGGTTCTGTTTATTGCATCATGATGGTCGCATCCGTGTTTGGCGACATCGCGGAAAATGCTCATTGGAAGCGTGTATTCGTCATCGTCATACTGGCGTATCACCCGGAGTGATGGTGTGGGGTGCCATTGGTTACACGTCTCGGTCTCCTCTTGTTCGCGTTGACGGCACTTTGAATAGTGGACGTTACATTTCAGATGTGTTACGACCAGTGGGTCTACCCTTCATTCGATCCCTGCGAAATCCTACATTTCGGCAGGATAATGCACGACCGCATGTTGCAGATCCTGTACGGGCCTTTCTGGATACAGAAAATGTTCGACTGCTGCCCTGGCCAGCACATTCTCCAGACCACTCACCAATTAGCAACGTCTGTCAATGGTGGCCAAGCAGCTGGCTCGTCACAATAAGTCAGTCACTACTCTTGATGAACTGTTGTATCGTGTTGAAGCTGCATGGGCAGCTGTACCTGTACACGCCATACAAGCTCTGTTTGACTCAGTGCCCAGGCGTATCGAGGCCGTTATTACGGCCAGAGATGGTGGTTCTGGGTACTGATTTCTCATGATCTATGCACCCAAATTGTGTGAAAATGCAATCACATGTCAATTCTATTATAATGTATTTGTCCAATGAATACCCGTTTATTAACTGCATTTGTTCTTGTTGTAGCAATTTTAATGGCCGGTAGTGTAACTGTGAACGAAGTTTAACATGAAAAATACAAATCGGCTTAGCAGGACTGCAAGGTTTGCATAAAAATTGATTTTTTTTACAACATGTGATGAAAGAATCGTACAGATTGCTAAACCAAATGTCTTAAATATTTGCCTCATCAAAAGTCCTTCTTAGAGTGTGTCTTGCGGTGTTTCCGGTCGTCAAACATACAAGGATAACTGCCCAAACCCCGTGAAATGACACAAAATTCCCAATCAGTGTGTGCACCGACGCAAGAGATCACCTTCCAAGTAACCACACACAATTCAGTCTTTTATCAAAAAGCCAAGTTGATGGAAGTGGAAATTAATTTTTTCCAACCAAGTACAAGGACGAATTCAATTTATTGTGGTTCTGAACACTTGAAACGTTTCGAGTAATAATAAATGGTTATTATTAAAACCCAATATCGCCTCACGGTGTACAGTCTCGTGATTGAAATCTTTATGACTAGGATAGCTTCGCCTTCTCTCATTATGAGACATTGGGTTTGGCTGATCTTCTAGATTAGAATCCACATCATCATCATGTATATGACCTCTACTATAACATTGACATTCAGCAACACCTTTGTATAACTTGCCCTTTATCTTTGATAACCTCTCACTTCATTCTTGCGCTAGTTACCATCTCCTATTAATCTCTATTTGACACAGTTTAAATCTTAACGGTGATATCCTTGAGTGTGACTCACCAACACCGACAGCTACTGTACTTAGAATCCTCTACAGTATGAACTACTAATTGTGCAGCAGAAGAACCCAGTTTATCAAGTGGTAACTTCCGCTTAATCTCTTCTTTACTCTGATTTTCTACACTAACTATCAGCTCCTAAGATATCTTTTTTAAATCTTTTAATAAAGTAGCGTGACTTGAAGCATGTTCCCGAATTTGAATAGATTCCTAAGCGGGTACTCAATCAAGTTTCTGTCATAAATCTGTTTTATTGGTTATTCATGTCTTAAAATTTTAAAATAAGTTTGCCATTGCTTATTTTGTTCACTAGCGACCAAATAAAATTAACCCTGATATTCTTCAAGAATAGTAAGTTTACTTTCAGCATTAGAAATTCTCCCATCAAGCTCTGTATTTTGTACTTGTATCAAACCTCATTAAGAGTCCTTGCAACTAATTAACAAAATCTTTATCAACACGAGCATTTGTATCTGAGCTGTTACTGGTTGGTTCACCCTGAGTAGCACAAAAATAGATACAGTAGAAAGATCTGGTGATCTACCACAACCACTTCCATACTCCTGCAGCTGAATTTTACTGATAGCATTTGCATTCTCACTCATGACAGCAGCTATGTTTTCCTGAATTTCAGTATTAACATCACTGGTAGCTGCAAACTTTCGTTGACTACCAGATATACTGAGTGAGTTACTATTTAATATTTATTAATAATCCGCTGAGTACCAGCAGTGGACAAGCCATCTGAATCAGAATTTTCCAATATTTTGTATTATTCCCCCCTTTCCATACCTTTCTTAAAACGTGCTCACCTGCTCTCTCTGTAACTACATACGTTTTCCCCGGCATGCACTGAGTTGCATTACTGCCACTGCACTGTCAAACACTGTCAAACTGACCTCCCTGGGCAGTAAGCTGACCAAAATTTTAACAAGTTTAAATCTTCTTACAGAAATGAAAAGTACTGTACAAAATTCCCTATAATGCCCCATAAGACATTTAATCATCAAAATAATTTGACTAGGACTTGGGTCCTCCATTCACTAACAAAAGTAGGAACATAATGTAAAAATACATATAATAAGAATAGTTGCATATAGGATAAAATACTGAACTACTCAAAAATTCCGTGGAAAATCTTCATTAACAGTACTGTGCAATCCTCCAAAAGAAACTGATTACCTTCAGCAGGCCTTCACCATATTCTACTTCACTTCATAACAAGTCTCGCATACAACATTCCCAAGTATGAGCAAATTTTCCAACATCAGTAAATAAATAATTAAATGAATTAAATTATATGTAACGCACCATATTTAGCATCCAAGAGTTATCCATATATGCCGCCTCAATTAGCTATGTAGGACCAACCTTTCCTTACATGTCACCAAAGAGGGGAGTGTGCTTGTGTTGTTAAATCTCAGTCATGAGGATTCCTGAGAATTTGCGACAGAGTTTTGTGATAATTTCACTGTTGTAGGTCTTTGTATTTTTAGACGCTCATCTTAAAATTACATCCCTAAAGAAACACATTATTATACACCTTTTTTTGCCTTTTTTCGTCGTTTTTTCTTATCATCTGCAAACGAGCCACCAAAAATATTATTGCGTATTTGTGAAGAACTGTTTCATGGGTGAGATTATATGCTTCTCTGTGCTTACATTTTCCACCCTGTTCCGTGCCTCTTCGCCCTACCGCTGTCTGGAAGAAACAGCGTACTGTAATTGAATTTCAGACTGCTTTAAACATTCTAACTGAAATCCGAATACGAATGTAAGCTCCGTACGGTGATGACTGGTTCGGCATCAGTAATATGTGACGTTGGGTTGTTTGTGGTCGTAATCATGGAAACAGTGGTGCTGACCACAACGTATGGGACAGACCTCGGAGTGGACGACTGCGTACGGCAATCAACGAAACTCATCGGAATCAAGATGTTGAACACATCAGAATAAATCCTCGGGTAACACAGACACAGCTCTCAGGTAAGTGTGGTATATCACGAGAGTGTTTACAAGCCGTTATTGCACAACTGAGCTTCTTGAAACTGAAAGAACTGCTGGTGCCTATAATGCTCACTCCTGACATGAAATACAGGAGACTGAATATCTGTCAACAACTTATTATCCGCTTTGCGCGTGAAGGTGATGAATTACTTAACAATACACGGACATGAATTTACCTGGCAGATTAAAATTGTGTGCCAGGCTGAGACTCGAACTGTGGGCATTTGCCATTTGTGGGCAGTTGCTCTACCAACTGAGCTACCCAAGCGAAACTCACGACCCACACTCACAGTTGTTCTTCCGTCAGTACTTCGTTTCCTACCTTCCAGGACGAAAAGGAGGAGACGAGGTACTGGCGGAAGTACAGATGTGAGGACGGGTCGTGAGTCGCTGGAACACTTGCCCACGAATCGCAAGGATACTGAGGGCGAGTCTCGGTTCGGCACAGTTTTAATCTGCCAGGAAGTTACGTACCAGCTCACGCTGCGCTACAGAGTGAAAAATTCATTGTGGAATGATTGTGACAGGTGATGAAAGCTAGGTTCATAATTGTCACCCCGAAAACAAGTGAGATCAGGGGAGTTCTGTGACCAAGAATCACCGAGGCCTAAAAAGTTAAAACAATGGCACCAGCAGGCAAATCGTTGCTCACAGTATTCTGGGATGTATAAGGTGTGGGGCAGTTACAACTCATGCCTAAACTCTGAGAGGTACTACGAGACCTCAAAAAACTGAAAGCACGAACTTGACGAGTTCGTTCACACACGGAGCACCCTTCTGTATGACAGTGCCACATCGCATACGAACCCTCCAACGTCTGCCACAATCAGACGCCTTGAGTTCACTATCGTCGATCATCCGCCATCTAGTCCCGACTGGCCCACATCCGATATTCACCTCATTCCGAAACTTAAAGAACACCAGCGAGGAATGCACTTTGATCGTAATGAAGCGGCGCAAGGACAGGTGAAGTTGTAGCTCCGTCAAGAAAGTCAAGCATTCTTCAGTGACAGTATCAACAATCTAGTATGTCGTTGGCAGAGAAATAAATATGTAGACATGAAGAAGGAAGATGAAAAATGCCAATAATGTTTGTTTTATTCAAAAAGCTTTGAGTTTTCACACAAAAATTTCCGAGACATTACTCTTCATCACGCCCTCATATACGCACATTTCAACTGTGTTTCACACCCGACACTCACATCGGAATTGTACTCTACGTGGTTACAACTCGACGAACATGCCTTGAAGAAACTAAAAATCACCATAAATATAGACTTAGCTTTCCTGCTTCAGATGGTTTTGATGTGGAAATATTGCATGAACAAGTTAAATAAATTACTTAAATAATGCTCAGTGCCTGGTAAAAGCTTAAAGGAGTCTCTAGCGATGAACTGTGAGCAGATGTTAATATGATTCCAGAGAATTCATTCTTGCAGCAAAAATAAATTTTACACAACTATTTATTTTACCAGAATTTATACAGTGGATGTGACGCTGATGGTACTCGCCAACCTGTGAAGAAAATTACTGCACAGAAGTCCTGTGCTCAATCTCTTGTATTTGTTACAAAATAAAACAATAAGGAAATTTATATATTTCCACTAAAACTTCTGAACAAACCTGTGGGCTGATATAAAAAATAAAACAAACAGGGAAAACACGATTCCCGACAATACCAAACAAAATGATTTCACAGAACATCCTGAAAAAAACCCACAAACTGGCCTAAGCTGGTCAGAATAGCTACAACTGCTGATGGACAAATATGGACTGGATACACTGATCCACGTGGCCGCCTTGTGTAAAACCGCTCAAAAAATTTTTAAGTCCCTGCTATATGTCAAATAACCGTTGCCGTAAAATGCTGTACTCGAACAAAGCCACTGGAATAAAAGATCTATTGGGAGTGACAGAAAATATAGCTGTTGGAATGCATTTCGTACAAATTGTGTGGCTACATCTCAGCAATGGAAACCACAAATTAGAAGACGGAGGCCTCAGTCCTTTATCTCTGGACACCTGAAGACAAACAGCTCCAGAATATAATGCTACTGACTCTAACTCTATTGTACAAGTCATTGATACTATCTTCCATTATTTTTCTTTTCGTGTACCGTTTTCCTCAGAAAGCTGAAATGAGCATGTTGTAATCTCACATTGAAAATTTCAGCACTTACAGCCTTAAAAAGACTGTACGAAAGTAAGTTAGGTTAACTGAAAGGATAATTGAAAGATCTGCTGCCACAAATGTTTCGAACACTTCTATTTCCATCTTCAAGCAAACCTTTTGTTCTCTCAGTACGAGGCAATACATTACCACAAGCGAGAAATCGTGAAGAAGTCTGGATTCTTTCTTTAAATGAAACAATTAGTTTACTCTTACAAGCCACTTTATTTGTCTCCATGACGCGTTTCAATGGTTTAAACCTTCATCATCAAATGGAGTTACAATTATTACCATGACATGTGAGTGTGTGTTGTGTTACGATTTTTGGAGGAACTTGTGGCACCGTCTAGCAGAGAAACAAGACACTATTTCAGAACATGGTTTTGGGTTTTTTTGACAAAAAACAAAACGTGTATCTAACGGTAAAAATAAATTAAGTAAAATAGAGGACCTTCAGTGGTCACACGTTCCTTTCATTTTCGTAACACATCACATGTATACTGTCATATTTTGTTAACATATATGGCGTCTGGAAACTGTTAGGTGCAGGGATCAAATAGCAGAAGAGAAACGTTATCACAGAGTAGAAAGAATATACATCGTAACAAAATTATTACAGAATAAGTTTTAAATGTTGTTTTAGAGGACTTTGTTTTGAGGTCTGGAATACATGTGTTGGAATTAATATATCAGGTGGTAAATACATCCGATTTTGTCAATGTTAATAAAGCTTAAACTTCATACTCGTTTATAACATCGGGTGACATGTTACAAACTTTGAGTACAATAATTATGTTGGCTACAGTGAAAAAATTATACAAAAAAGAAATTTGGTCGGGATTCACAGACAGAAATGAAAGGCAGCAGGCAGAGGAAAGGGAGAGTGAGAGAGGGTGGAAGGATTGATTGGATGAGAACATTGGTTGGATGAGAGCAAACTTTCCAAAGCAGAGGTTTCTTGAGATTATGTCTGTTATATGTAATAACTGGATTAATGCATTGGTTAATGCTTTAAAATATGCAGAGGGATGTACAATTTGTGACATTAGTTGAAGTAAATATAGTTTCAAGCTGACAGGGGGTAAAGCTGTTGATCTGATGATATATTTGTAAATGAGGTCAGTCCCTTTTCTGCTTGCAATTATACTTTCTACGAATAAACCTGTCCTCCAAAATGAAATTAATGTCTAACAATCATTCGTAAAATAATCAAGTGTGCAAATACAATTATTGACTGTTGATTCATCGGACTCCCACCCAAATTCACAAAACCTTAATTCTTCGCTTAACCTTGTGTTACTGTCGTCTGCTATAGGCTCAGTTCTGTGACTAACGATATTGTCAAAGTTTTTTAAACAACATTCCCCTCCGACTGGGCAATCAAAATATTCACTAGAGTTATAGTAGACGGTAGAGCATGCAACTCCGAATGATAATAGCAAGACATAATTTGCTATTGACAATAACTGAGGAAAAGTTCCTCATGGTATAAACTGATTTATCTGCTCGTAAAGAAGAAACGAGATTTACAAAAAAGTTTCATTGTTTAGATTCTACGTGGGGTTATAATTAGTTTGAAGCATACGGTCT
Source organism: Schistocerca americana (assembly GCF_021461395.2). NCBI lineage: Eukaryota > Metazoa > Arthropoda > Insecta > Orthoptera > Acrididae > Schistocerca > Schistocerca americana. The sequence continues at coordinate 154,013,377 of NC_060119.1, read as the reverse complement.
GCTGCCAAAATATCCAGACACAACACAGTCTGTGACACCTCAACATCGCTGTCATTGTTGATTTAAAGCCAGTTAATAAATACCTATCATCATATTTGCAATAGTTTTGCTTCCACAAATACTTGTAACTGATTTAGGATGAGTTCATTTCATTTTCGATTCGATTTTGCTATTAGAAATTGCCGAAAGATATCCATTTTAGAGCGATCAGAACAATAACTTTTAACAGTGCCAGGAAGGGATCCGTCAGCCCTCTCCCCTCTAGTGTTTCCTGCTTCTGTAATTTCCGAAGACAAGGCATTACCTTGGCTCCAGAATAAAAGTACATTATTGTCGTAGAGATATTTACACTTGAATCATAGCAAATAATCGATTACCAAACACAGGCATAATGCTGAAATTATTTATACACTAATAAGCCGAAAGATTATGACCACCTCCCATCGTGACGATGTGTGAAGTCTGGTGCACGTGACACGTAAACGGTGAAGACATGCATGGGGTAACACCCTAGTGAAGACATGGATTGAGGATGTGGAAATCCATTGGGATACGTGACATTCACCAAAGGCTGATTATTATTATGCAGAGCCTGTGAACGAGTATCTCGAAAACGGCGAAGCCCGTCGAATATCCACGTGCTACTGTCGTGAGCATATATGGAAAGAGCTAGAAGGACAGTGAAACTACCACTAGGCACTAAATGATGAGAAGTCCACCACTCTTCACAAAATGTGGTGTTCGGAGGCTTCTCTTATTTGTAGAGTGGGCCAGATAGTGATATGTATCACCTCTACCAAAAGTAGACAGTGCTGATGCACACACAAGTGTTTGGGATCACACCGTCTATCATACATTGTTGAAAATGCAGCTCCACAGCAGACCGCCCCTACGTTTTCACATGTTGTCCCGAAGACATCGTCAGTTACAATTCCAGTTGGCATTCGTCCGTCGATCATTAGAAAAATGTCGGCTGTTCGGGTAAAATCACATTTTTGCTATACTGGGTGGATGGTCTTCTCCGCGTGCAACGCGCCACGGACGTAGGCTGGTGGGTGCAGTATTATGCTGAGGGAGGCATTCTCCTGCGCCTGCATGGGATCTGTGGTAGTAATCGAAGATACGCTGACAGCAGTGAATCATCTGCTTCCCATCATGCTTCATGTCTTCCTCTATGGTAATGTCAATTTTCAGTAGTGTAATTGTCCGTGTCTCGGAGCCAAAACCGTGCTACAACCGTTTGAGGAGCATTACAGTGAACTCACGTTGGTCTAGGCGTCCAAAATCCCCTGATGGAAACCCTTTGGAACCACTCTGTGTCGTCATCGGATCCCATCACCACGCACGCAAATTAGCGGACCACTATTTACGCGAATTACATGACCTGTGCATCGACAACTAATGCCGCATACCTCCACATACCTACCAATGAACTGTCGAATCACTGATACACAGAATCACTGCTGTATTTCGTTCCAAAGACAGAGAAACAAACTACTATGCAGGTGGTCATAGCGTTATGCTTCATCAGTCATCAGTTTGATGCGGTCCTCCACTAGCAATTGCATCTACACCCTCAATTATTTGCTGGATGTATTCTAATCTCTGCTTCGCTCTACCATTTTTACTCTCTACAGCTCCCTGTAGTACCATCAAGTTATTCCCTGATATCTTAAAGGATGTATTGCCATCCTTTCCCTTCTTACTGTCAGTGTTTTCTGTATATTCCTTTCCTCATTCCTTAGCTTATCACTCTACCAAATTTTCAGCATTCTCCTGTAGCACCGAACCTCAGATTCCTCGATTCTTTTCTGTTCCCGTTTCCCAAAGTCCATGTTTCTCAGTCATACAATGTCGTGTCCCAAACATACATTATCGGAAATTTTTTCCTCAAAGTAAGGCCTAGTAGATTTTTCGTCACTGGTTATTTTCCTGCGTAACTAGTAGAATTCCTGATCTTCGTCTACTTCGTGATCCCAATTTCTGATGCTAAGTTTCTCCCTGTTCTTACTCTAGCTACTTCTCATAACTTTCGTCTTTCCTCTATTTGCTCTCAATTCATATTTTGTACTCCATTAGACAGTTCATTCATTCCAAGAGATCCTGCCATTACTCATCACTTTGAAAAAGGATAGCTTTGTCATCAGTGGATCATATATCGATATCCTCTACCCTTGAATTTTAAGAACTTTTTTTCCCATGTGGACTCAGTACATGTTGTACAGGTTTCGGCATTTTGCACCATCTAAATTGTCGAACGTTTTTTCCTCGTCAACAAGTCCCACGAACGTGTCTTGGTTGCATTAACAACCGCAACGTCAGAGCTGCTTTTCTGGCCCCAATACCTTTCGTAAAGCCAAAGTGATTGTCATTTAACAGATCTTCTATTTTCGCTTCCATTCTTCTGTATATTATTCTCGCCAACATCTTGGATGCATGAATTGTCATGCTGACTGTGCGACGATTATCAGACTTTGCGGAGCTTTCTGTCTTCCGAATTGTGTGGATGACTTTTTCCCTAAGTCTGATAGTACATTGTTAGTCTCATACAATCCACACACCAAAGTAAATATTCGTTTTGTTGCCACTTCCCTCAATAATCTTATAAATTCCGATGGAATGTTGTCTATCCATTCTGGCTTATTTGATCTTAAGTAGTCCAAATATTTTTTATATTCTGGTTCTAATCCTCTATCGCCTTTCTCCTCCCTGTCGACTCCTGTTTCCTCTTCCATCACGTTATAAGGCAAGTCTTGTCCCTCACAGAGGCCTTCAACGCACTCTACCACCTATCCGCTCACTCTTCTGTATTTAGCAGTGGAATTCCCATTGCACTCTTTTTTTTAAAAAAAACTTGCTTTTCATTTCAACAAAGTCTGTTTCGACTTTTCTTAATGCTAAGACCGTTCTTCCAACAAATAATTGTTTATAGATTTCTTCATATTTTTCTAGCAGCCATTTCGCTTTAGTTTCCCTACAGTTCCTATTTATTTCAGTCCTAAGCAATCAAGAACGAAATCCTTGTATTAAACAGGCTGTAAGACAGGAATATAGTTTTTCATCCATACTGTTCAATCTGCACATCGAAGAATCAGTGATGTAAATGAAAGGAAGTTTCATGTTCGGAACTAAAATTCTAGGTGACAGTATATCAGTGATACGATTCGCTGGTGACATTGCTATCCCCAGTGAAAGTGGAGAAGAATGACATGATATGCTGAATGGAATGAACAGTCTAATGAGTACAGAATATGGATTGAGCGTACATCGAAGAAAGACGCAAGTAATGAAAGATAGCAGAAATGAGAACAGTGAGAAACTTAACAACATGATTGATGGTCACGAAGTTAAGAAGTTCTACTACCTAGGCAGCAAAATAACAAATGACTGACGGAGCAAGCAGTACATTAAAAGCAGATCAGCACTGTCGAAAAGAGCATTCCTGGCCGAGAGAAGTCTACTAGTACCAAACATAGGACTCAATTTGAGGCAGAAACTTTTGATAATGTATGTCTGAAGTACAGCATTGTGTGATAGTGAAACTTAGACTGTAAGAAAACATGAAGGGAAACGAAACATTTGAAATGTGGTGCTGCAAACGAATGTTGAAAATTTGTTGGACTCATGTGGTAAGAAACGAGGAGGTTCTGCGCAGAGTCGGGGAGGAAAGGAATATGGGAAAAACACTGACAAGAAGAAGGGGCTGGACGTTAGCTCATCTGTTAAGACATCAGGGCATAACTTCCATCGTACTAGAGGGAGCTGTAGAGGAAAATAATTGCAGATGACAGAGATTTGAGGAATACAAAATAAATGAGGACGTAGGCTGCAAGTGATAGTCTGAGATAAAGAGATTGACGCGGGAGAAGATTCGTTGTGGGCCACGTCAAACCAGACAGAAGACTGATGACTGAAGAAAAAGTAACTTGTATTTTTGTGTTCTTGAATTTCACTGAACATTTTTGTACTTCATTCTTTCGTCGAACAACTAGAGTATTTATTCTGTTACCCATGCTTTCTGCACAGTTACCTTCCTTGTACCTATGTTCTTATTTCCAGCTCCTATGATTGAACTTTTTAGAGATGTCCTTTCCTCTTCAACTGAAATGCTCACTGGGCTGTTCCTTATCGCAGTATCTATACCCTCAGAGAACTGCGAGGATATCTCTTCATTCCTTAGTACTTCCGTATCCCACTTCTTTTTGCACTGATTCTCCTTCATTTGTCTCTTAAACTTCAGCCTACCCTTCGTCATAAATAAATTGTGGTCTGAGTCTGTATCTGCTGCTGTATATGCCTTACATCCCAATATCTGATTTCGGAAACTCTGCCTGACCATGAAGTAATCCAGCTGCAATCTTTCCCTATCTCCCGGCCTTTTCAAAGTATACCTCTTCCTCTTGTGATTCTTGAATATATTATTTGCTATTGGTAGCTGAAATTCATTGCAGAATGCAGTCACTCGCTCTCCTCTCTCACTCTTACTATCAGGCTCATATTCCCCAATAACCCTTTCTTCTACTCCTTCCTCAACAACCGCATTCAAATCGCCCATCCCCCATGAGTCTTAGGATTTCATCTCTCTTTACGTACTGAATTACCTGTCAAATATCATCATATACTTTCCCTGTCTCTTCATCTTCAGCTTGCGATGTCGGCATGCACACCTGAAATTGTGCCGGTGTTGATTTGCTGTTGATTCTGATGTAAACATCACTGTCATTTAACTGTTCACAGTAACCCACTCTCTGCCGTATCTTCCCATTTATAACGAATCCTACTCTCGTTGCACAATTTTCTGCTGCTGGTGATATTACCCTATACTCGTCTGACCAGAAATCCATGTCTTTCCATTTCACTTCATTGACTCCTAACATATCTAGATAGAGCCTTAGTATTTCCCGTTTCAGATTTGATATCTTTTCTACCATGTTCAGACTTCTGATATTCCACACCATGATTCGTAGAACGTTACCCTTTCGTTCGTTATTCAACCGTATTCTCATGGTCCCCTCCCAGAAATCCAGTTGGAGGACTAGTTCGGAATCCTTTTCCAATTGAGAGATCATCATGACAAATATTCAGTTATAAGTCACATGTCCTGTGTATCCTCATACCGCTGATCATTGCTGATTCTTCTGTCTTTTAGAGGTAGTTTCCCGCCCGAAGGGCAAGAGAGTGCCCTGATATTCTGTTCGCTCCTCCGCCCTCTTTGACAATGTCGTTATCAGAACGAAAAGGACTTCATATGGCGGAAGTCCTTGGGCGCAATTGATGATGCTTTTCTGCCCGGTTATTAGTTATGATCGCTATTCTTTTTGTTTTCTTGTTTTCTTCTTTTATTCCACAAAGCACGTGGAAGCTCGTATGTTCCTCCGCCACACTGTCCCTGATATGCCATATGTATCAAACAGTACAACAAATATTGAGAACAGAAACAGATAATACATATATACAAAATGGAAAATAAAACAAAGAGTGGCACTCTGTCCAGAAATCCATTCACCACAGATTATAGACGTAAGCCATTTTTTTTTCTTTTCTCTTCCCTCTATATAACAAAACACAAGGATCACGTACACCGATGTGTTACCTCTACGTGTCTATACGATAGATGTCACACCGACTGACCAACCTAACCAAAATCCTGTCTAGTAAATGTGAGACTTGGCATGTTATCAAAAGTGTCTCGATATCGGGGCAGGTGCGAGGTTTCCCAATATTCTATAAGCATGTACTGCTGAAACGTCATCCTCCCCTCCACCCCGCCCGAAGCCAGCAACAAAAAAATGTACAAAATGCGAAATTGAACATATCACGGAATTACTCTTCGACTTCGCAAAGTAGGAGAAATTTAACCGCAAGATAATGTCACTGGTGTGAGCAGTGCATAGAAGTCATGGTGGGAAAAGCAAGCAGAATCGGCACCCAGAGCCAGTTCGACAGCTGACCACTGCGTATCTCTGTGGAAGCGTGTCCAAGTAACCACATCGACAACTTGTGGTTGTGTCACAAAATCCAATTTGGTGTTGACGTTCATTAGTAGGTAATAAGTTATTAATGATTCTGTGTCAAAAGGAAGCTCTTTCCACCATGATTCGGGAGACTGATGTTGGTCCACACAGCTCTCCTACTAACATGCGGTGATAACAATTCAACAGGATTGGGACAGACCCCCCCGTCCCCAAGAGAAAGAAGGAATTGTGTCGTGACCACTTGCCACCTCGTCCGCAGCTCGTGGTCGTGCGGTAGCGTTCTCGCCTCCCACGCCCGGGTTCCCGTGTTCGATTCCCGGCGGGGTCAGGGATTTCCTCTGCCTCGTGATGACTGGGTGTTGTGTGACGTCCTTAGGTTAGTTAGGTTTAAGTAGTTCTAAGTTCTAGGGGACTGATGACCATAGATGTTAAGTCCCATAGTGCTCAGAGCCATTTGAACCATTTTGAACCACTTGCAACCTCAAGTTGTGGTCCCCCAGATAGCTCACCGCAAAATAAAATTCTTGAAAGTTTCGCCATTTGAAATAAACAGGTGAAGCAAGACTCACTGGCTGTACTAGAGCGAAGAGACGTTACGTGATAGTGTGCAATTCACGGATAAAAATTAGTATGATAGAATGAAGGCTTTCTCCAGCAAGGCTCAAAAGAGGAGAACGCTTCTGAAGGTGTCCAGCGCTGTCCTGGGCGAAACGTTAGCTAGAGAAGCGTTTCGTTGATGACGACCTTACACCCCCGGAGGTTTACCGGCAGTAAGAATCATCAGTATCATGCATCGGACACACGGTGCAGACGCCTTGCCTGTGATATCTGAGAGAGACAAGCCTCTTTCCGAGCACGGCTTCGTCGGAATCTCGTAACGTAGTTTAAATGTATGGCCTTGCCATATAAATAGGCAACACAGTGGCCACAGTTTCTTCGCTACCGTTTTGGGAAGGGGAAAGATTTGTGCAACATAGTTTGCCTTACACAAAATAATAGATGTCTAATATTCATAATTTCTGCAAAATGGTATGCGAGTGTCGTTCATATTCCAGGACGGCATCCTGAATTTTATCAGTAATATGTTTCGGCCATCTTTAGTGGGTCACGATCAACGATCACTCCCAAAGATGTATATCCATTTACAAAACGTGCCCAAGAAAGGACAGTGTCTTCTGAGCATTGTGTATTGAGGACTCAGCATTTGTTTTCATTTATCAACGCATCTGAACCACAACAAAATCATCAAGTATCTCTTTTAATAAGGGGGCTTCTTCTCTTCGAAGAAGGAATACCACCACATCATCGACATACGCCATAAGTGTGACGTTCCCCCATGGGAGTTTTATACCTGTCAGCTAATAAGAAACTTGGCGCAACAACGGTTCGAAAGACAAGACAAACAAAAAACGCAGGGAACGGACTGCCCTGGGGCAGTCCGCGACAGAAAACAGCCGACGGTGTCAGCCGCCCATTGGTCACCACTGACGCTGCAATGCCCTTGTACAAGTTAGAAAGAATCAAACGTGAACCAGCGGTGACGCTAACGATCTCCAACAGGTGACCGAGATAGGCTTAACTAACTAGATCAAATACTCTAAGAAAATCTAAAAAGGCAGTAGCACACTGAATAGATGTAACAGCCGGCAGCGACACCACATACCTATTTTCTACCCCGAGAGACATGATTGTATGGGCAGGGAGGCAACACTGATGTTTACAAACCAAACAACTAAGCAATAAGGCCAACCTTCTGTTCACATCTCGTGCAACAATTTTGTAATCAAAACTGAGTAGCATGAGGGACGAAAGTCAGCCGTTGTTCAACAGCCACGATGATTTGGAATGAGAACAATCTTACCAACCTTGAAGTTGGTAGGCACAGATCTACTATGCAAGTCTTTTTTTTTTTTTTTTTAATGGAAGTAAATGTAGAACCTAAGACGTCATAACGTTAATCAAATTATTTTGGTGGACCGTCCTGACCCTGAAACTTCGTTAAAAACGCAACATTCAAGTCAGGCGTGATTATCACGCAGAGGGTCGCAAAACTGGTATCAGAAGCAGGCCCACGGTGTCATGTGGTGCACACACCTTGAGTAGTCAATTGACAATGATCACGTGCGGTGAGGGAAGTAACAAGAGAGCAACGACGACGAGTGTGCTGGCGAAGCAAGTGAGTCAAAGACGTCAGTTCCCTGTTAACGAGATAACGTGGCTTAGTCATCCTCCTCAGCTCTCCATCTGTTGGTTCCTAATCAGTAGCATCTTCACCTTGACGCACCGAACGTCTGCGATACTCAGAGAGGCATCACCTGTCCGTGGTATAATTCATGAAGTTCGGCGTTCCGAAAGTCCCTCGCCCCTGCTGCAGTATAACATATCAGCATTTTTCGAATTCACGTCTTTGCATACACGTATCACTAGCATCTCTACCGAGCGGAAGCAATCCACTCAGCACCAACAACGGCATCAACGGACTCTTCAGCAAGATCGGAACTGACGAGCATCCACTGAGGTCGACAGTATTTCACAGGTTGTCGAACGACGTTGTTAGCTGCTGCAGCAGCACAAATATCAGTGAAAGGGCAGGAGTAGCGTCGACTGCAAGAAACTGATGACAAAAAAAATCCAACAAACAAGATGTGTCAAATCTGATACTAGACGTCGCAGTAAAGGCCGTAACTTTGAATAACTTTGGAGATTTATGTTCCCTGAAATCCCTCAAATGCATCATACGAACCAGTTCATAAAGATCACGACTAAAATTAAACAGCGGGATGCAACACGCAGTTGAACTCATCTCCCAGCCGAAAGTGCAGAGGATTCTTACGCGAAAGTTAAGGGAGGTCCTCCCTATAATAACTCGAGCACGTCACCGTTTGACCCATTCCACATGGTGCATGAAGCACCACCAAGGTAACGTAACAAATACGACAACCAATCCCGCAGCCAGAATCGAGAACTTCAGTGTCAGTGGCGGGAAAACTTTCACGATAAAAAGAGCAACACCCATCGAGCCTTCAGGCGCTACATTAAAAAAGGTCCGAAATACTGGGAGAGAGAAGGTGGTAAAAAATATTTCCTGCAATAAGATGTCTGCGCTTGAATCATAAATAAACTGACTGAGCGCTGCAAGACGTGACACAGATTCAATGCGATTGACATTAAAAGTTACAAGGCTATATGCTTGAGTCATCTACCAAAGTGGGACAAAGTTGTAGTCCATCTAAGCCACATTCCGGTAATCAATCCATTGGCGAGTCCACAGACGAGTCCGCGGGAGGGGGACTAGTCCCACGCCTTGCAGAGCACTTATGCCGCGATTTCTTGTGCAAGACAGCGATCCGGTTGGTCACGCTGTGTACACCGGCCGTGAGGCAAAGTCGCCTCATCAGCCGGAAGAATAGTTGGCTCAAGCACAAGATCTGAATGTGCCCGCTACTAGCAACAGTAATCCGCTGCATGAGGGGATCACCCAGGTGGCAGACAGGGACGGTACAACTGGCGCAGCAGGTGATAAGACTGAAACAGCATCAGGCGATTCCTGCACTACAAGATTCAACGGCGGAAGCACCGAATATTGTGTAACCGAAGCGCCATCGACGGCGGTCGACACGGAGACAGGGATACGTCGCTGTTCGTCTTACTGCGATATCTGGAATTTCCCTGGGGGGGGGGGGGGGAGCAGGTGATGGGAGGGGGGAGGATTTAGGAGGGCGTACCAAACACGCCCGATCCCTGATGTGACTCCACAGTAGGACGGGAAGCTAATTCGCAGTTTATATCCCCAAGAGACAAACTTGACGCAGAGAAGGGTAAGGCGGGAAGGTCAACAACGGAAACGTCTGCGTCCTGGCTACGACATCGCTTATGTTGCAGCACCTGAGCTTCGGCACGGGGACCAGACGGCATAGAGGCCGTCTTCGGTTTTAACATGGGAAATTTCCCGCAGATAAATTCAAAGCGGACTGCGGATTGCCACTAGAATCAGCACCGGGCGGAATCGAAATAAACTCACTTGGAGCAAGCTGGCTGAGAGCTTTCTCGGCGCTAGGGAACAGGCAGGCCAATTTGAAATCACATGTCTTGTAGAAAAGAATAGATCCGAGCAGCCCGTGGCCTCTACAGGCACCAGAGTCACCACATATTGTATGCTGGAGCATGGCCGTCTGTCTTCTGGAAAACTGTCTCATATGTGTTTGGTATCTTAGGAGCACTAATGTAGTGTTGGATGCTGACACTGCAGGCATTAGGCCTTGGTGCAGCATCTACATCAGAGGTGGCCAAGATATTAGCTCACATACCATGCCAAAGCACTCAGCTTCATTGGACATTTCCATCACTACCAACCACAGTGCGTCAGCGTGTGGAGGAGAAAGAGTGGAAACTGCTAATGTTCCACATTTAAATGCCAGTGCAGTCATATGGTATACGACTTGGTTTTATATTTCAAATTTCTCAACAACATAGATCACAAACAAAACAAATTTTCAAGTTGTTTAGTTATCTTTGGTATGCTGAAAACATGCTTTTTATCCGCTACAGTCTGTCATCATATGGGCTGATCAGACAATCCCACAGAGTTTCTCACTAAGGTTAACGCATAATCGTTACTTATTTCATTTCACAAAGGATAAAAGGTATTTCGCACAAATATGTTGATCGAAATATAGTAGCAACATCTGTAAGGATACTTGAAACTTTACCTGAGGAAGCCACTGTAGACATCCTGTATAGTTTAACGTAAAAAAAATCGTCATTAAAATTGGAATTACCTTGCAGGTGAATCATTTAGATCTGCACGTTCCCAGGGGCTCTTTCAACTGACACAGCAAAGTGTCTGAAAAATAGCTCGGAAACACATGTAAGACTGACACTGTCCTCAAAAACTTTACAAAACTATCCTTGTAATTCTTTCAAAGGCACAATTAATTCTTCAATCCTCACGTTTTCTTTAACGCCGGTGAGTTTGAGAACTTGAATGCCTTTGTCAGATGTACTCCTCTGCAACACGATTTTATTTCTAAATGCGCCGCTATCAAATCACAGAGAAGTTACCATGCAGTGTCTTACTTTGAGCAGTGTACACTCAAGTCCACTTAAACTGCGAAGTATTCAGTCGACTCCGGATATTCTGATTTTCGTCCTTGTACTCCTTCTTCCTTCGCAAATAACTGCAGCCACTTTTAAATCGAAACATCGTTGCAGGAAGCTCCCTTAACTTAAGCAACGTACGCTGCAGTAATATGTGAAGTCTCTGTACTTTCCATTCAGATCCACTGAAAACGGTTGCAACTGACAACGCAACAATGCGTGCAACTTCAGATAATGGGTGACGTCATAAGCGCGTGACGGCGTGTGAGATCGCTCTCTAAGTTTTCATCAATTTTTAGGTTTCAGATATATATTTTAACTGTTTTTGTGATAATATTTACTATATAAGTGACTTATTAGTGGTATCTTCATTCACCTCTGCATTTCTTGTGTTGTGGCCTGATATTTGTGAGTGTTTCGTATCGAGCAACTTAACCTCTTACCCGTGTTTACATTCCGCGCTAACCAGTTGCAGCTGTAGCGGCGCATCGAAAGCTAAGTACTAATTAATTGTTTGTGTATAGTAGTTTATTTAGGAACTTTAGTAGTCTTCAACCGGTGTTCTTGGTGTTTTCAGGTGAAATAACTTCAGAAGAAATTTTTGCGAACTGCTTTCAGTTTCGTTACTGTCATTAGACGTTTGATTTTCTTTCTGTGTTAGTATTTTGTTATATTCTCATTTGTTGTTGATTAATACTGTCAATAATAGTAGTTACTTCCCTTGTAGAGCACGTTTGTGATAATTGTAGTCAGTTTTTAATATCTTCTTATTGTAGTAGCGGAACTTAGATAAAGTTGTTTTCTTCTTTCAATAATTGTAAAATTTTACCATGAGTGAGAAGTGTGGGCTTTTCCGTAGGTTCGTGAGTAGTGGATTGCGGTGTGAGACTTGTTCGAAGTATTTTCACTGGGGGGAATGCAGTGGGGAAGCCAGTGGGCATTCAGGTGAGATCCTCTCCTGGAACTGCAGGTTATGTAGCAAGAGTAAGTTGATAGAGGAGTAGGAGCGTAAGATCTGTGCCCTTCAGGTGCAGTTGAAAAACGCACAGGAGGAGCTAGATAGGATGAGGAGGGAGAAGGGGGTTGGGGAATGGGAGCTGGCTGTTGGCAAGAGATCTGCTAGGAGAAGGAGATTTTCAGATAGTTTTACTACTGGTGTTTACAATAGATATGACCAACTGTCAGAGTCTAGTGGAGAGGAATCTCTAGTAGCTGTAGATGTAGGAAGTATGCAGCAGACCTCAGCAGTTACGGTGGCTAGGACAGTTGCAAAGTCTAAGAGAAAGAAGAAGGTTCTGCTGTTAGGTAGTTCTCATGGTAGAGGTGTAGGCCAGCAGTTGCAGGAAGTTTTGGGGAGTGAGTACCAGGTCACCAGCATTGTGAAGCCTAATGCAGGATTGGCTCAGGTGACTTTTAACATAGGGGGGTTATGTAGGGATTTTACTAAAGAGGATCAGGTAGTGATTGTGGGTGGGGCTGGTAATAGTATTGATAGGGATGGGGAGTATGACATAGATGGTGACCTGGAAAAGATAGCCACTCAGACAGGCAACACGAATGTGCATTTCGTGGAACTGTTTCAGCGTCACGATCGGCCTCATCTTAATACAGCCGTCAGGCGTAATAACATGAGACTTGGGGGTGCGCTGATGACAGAAGGCATGAGTCACATTTCAGTGGTGTCGGTTTCACTAGACATGGACTGCACCTCAACAGGTATGGGAAGGGGAGGTTGGCAAAACTTATAGGTGACAGCATAGGTGGGGGTGGTGGGATCACTCATGGGAAAATTCCGGTAGTTGTGGGTGTTAGAGCTGTACCTTTTTTAGATTGAAGTCAGCTGATAGGTATTCCTGCTTAAGGGAAGTCTCTCTTACAAAGAAACCACTTTCTACAAAGCTTGGGTATCCGATTAATGAGGGAATTAGTATATTTCATCAAAATATACAAGGTATTAGAGATAAAGTTAGTGAACTGCTTATAGATGTTGACTCTGAAATTATTGGTATATCTGAACACTTCTTAAATAAGGAGATAATTCAGAGGCTTCCTTTACCAGGATACGGGTTGGCTGGCAGCTTTTCTAGGAGCTCTTTGCGGTGTGGGGGAGTAGCCATGTATGTGAGAAACGGCATCCCATTTAAGTCAATTGATGTTTCAAAGTACTGCACTGAAAAGGTGTTTGAATGTTGTGCAGGTGTGGTTAAATTTAGTGGAGCTAAACTTGTTACTGTTGTTATTTATAGATCCCCAGACTCCGATTTCACAACATTTTTGCTAAAGCTAGAGGAGGTTCTTGGTTCACTTTACAGGAAATACAGAAAGTTAGTTATATGTGGTGACTTCAATATTAATTGTATAAGTGATTGTGCAAGGAAAAGGATGCTGGTAGACCTCCTTAATTCATATAATCTTATGCAAACCGTATTCTTTCCAACGAGAGTGCAAGGGAACAGTAGAACAACCATAGACAATATTTTTGTTCATTCGTCATTATTAGAAGGGCATTCTGTTAGCAAAAAGGTGCATGGCCTTTCAGATCATGATGCACAAATTTTAAGTCTAAAAGATTTTTGTGCTGCAACACATGTTAAATATAGTTACCAACTTTTTAGGAAAGCTGATCCAGTTGCTGTACAGACTTTTGTAAACCTTATCAAGGAACAAGAGTGGCAAGATGTTTATAGTGCTGATACAGTAGACGATAAATATAATGCTTTCCTCAAGACTTTTCTCGTGCTCTTTGAAAGTTGCTTTCCGTTAGAACGTTCAAAACAGGGTACTAGCACAAACAGGCAGCCTGGGTGGCTGACTAAAGAGATAAGAATATCTTGCAAAACAAAGTGGCAATTATAACAAAACGTTAGAAACAGTCAAAATCTAAATGCAGCAGCCCATTACAAACAGTATTGTAAGGTGCTTAAAAAAGTTATTAGGAAGGCAAGAAGTATGTGGTATGCAGATAGAATAGCTAAGTCTCAGGATAAAATTAAAACCATATGGTCAGTCGTAAAGGAAGTGGCTGGTCTGCAGAGACAGGTCGAGAATATAGAATCAGTGTGTAGTGGGGATGTCCGTGTTACTGATAAGTCGCAAATATGTACAGTACTTAATAATCGTTTTCTGAATATAGCAGGTGAACTAAATAGAAACCTAGTCCCAACAGGGAATCATATAGCGCTCTTAGAAAAAAGTGTTCCGAGACTGTTACCTGAAATGCTCCTCCATGATACTGACAAGAGGGAGATTGAATTAATAATTAAATCACTAAAGACCAAGAACTCTCATGGATATGACGGGGTATCTAGCAGAATACTGAAGTATTGTTCCACGTATGTTAGCTCAGTACTTAGCCATATCTGTAACTTTTCCTTTAGGAGTAGTCGGTTTCCTGACCAATTAAAGTACTCAGTAGTGAAGCCACTTTATAAAAAGGGAGACAGGGATAATGTGGACAATTATAGACCTATTTCTATGCCATCGGTGTTTGCTAAAGTTATCGAGAGGGTTGTATATACAAGGTTACTGCAGCATTTAAATTCACATAATTTGCTGTCAAATGTACAGTTTGGTTTTAGAAATGGCTTAACAACTGAAAATGCTATAGTCTCTTTTCTCTGTGAGGTTTTGGACGGATTAAATAAAAGGTTGCGAACGTTAGGTGTTTTCTTTGATTTAACGAAGGCTTTTGACTGTGTTGACCACAAAATATTACTGCAGAAGTTGGAACATTATGGAGTAAGGGGAGTAGCTTACAATTGGTTCGCCTCCTACTTTAAGAACAGAAAGCAGAAGGTAATCCTCCGCAATATTGAGAGTGGTACTGATGTTCAGTCCCAATGGGGCACTGTTAAATGGGGCGAAACTAGTAACCGATGCATCGTTTTTTGCTATCTTAGCAAATAAAAAGTTTTCCCAAGTAAGACTACAACAGTTTTTTTTTTCTTAATTCGACTCTGTGCTTTTACATGCAGTATAGCTTTCAGCCTCTTGTAGCGTCAGGACTTCCCATTAAAATGTACAGCGTTATATTAGAGAAACACATATTTACTCAGTATAGGTATATGTATTGTCAGAGACCTCGTATCAGTATTTTACATTCTTCCAGTATGAGGCACATAGTCATGCATAAGTGCGTCAAGTGCATGAATTGCTCCTTACTGTCTGTATCAAATTAAAGACTTGTTTCTACGATGATTACAATTACTAGCCAAATATTAGCAGAAACATGCAAAATTGTGTCAGTGAAGTACTTGGAATGTATATCACATGTTCTGAAATACGAAAAAATCGTAACATTCAACATCATGAGGATAACAGTGAATATACCACAGGAAACAGCAACACACAAATAGCAACAGAATACGTTTATGCTCACAAAATGACGAAAATACTTCTTTTACACAGTTTGCCCTACTATTGAATAAAAACGATTATGTGAAAATTGTCTGAAAGCAATTTTTGAGTGGGATGAAAAATATTACAACTCTCTGAAGAGAACTGGGCTCTTTGCTACATGAGCTAACAATTTTTTAAAGCATTTAGTTTTAAATAGCAGAATGTCTGCTCTTCCCTGTGATGAGAAGAACCTTGGCATTTGCATGCTGAGTTTCACATATTGTTTGGTCAGGAACATGAGCTTCTATAATGTACCATTTCTAAAATAATTTATGAATGAATACTTAAAGAACTGGTTTTCCTGTACGTCCACTGATTAATGTTGTTCTTTTCATCACATTAACTCAACTGGACTTCGATCGGTTCTCCGTTGATAATATTTAGCTTATGACAGTACACTCAGCCTTGTCAACCACACTTTCATTACAGCTGACGAGCTGGAGATCGAAATTAATCTACATTAAGTGCATTAAGTAGAATAGGAAGGGAACAGTATTCCTATGTTGGACTCGCAGTAAGACGTTTGTCGCGGCTCCAACCACCTCCTGAAGTTGTAGTTGCTCACTAGCACCAAGTGTTGAGAACTAGCTTTCTGCCTTATTCTTTCAGCACAGTTAAAGAACTCTTATATTAGTTATTAGCGGTTAATTCACTATTTTATGACATCACCAGAAGTAAAACTGAAAGGTTAATTAAGATGTGTTTTTTAGTTCCTGGTGGGATTTTGGTTTTCTCAGTGAGTGTTGGTGCATTTGCTGTAAGACACTATAGTCTAAATTCGTCATTCCTATTTTGCAATGAATGTCTACAGCTTGAAAATGATATCAGGCCTCTGCATTTTGTGGCTCAAGCATGTGGTCTGGCTCCAGTGACATTTGGCTGTCAGGCCTCTTCAGAACATAGTATCTTCATTGCACGAGTGAGTAGATTGGCTACTGTAGGAATAGCATCTGTCTGGCTGATCTTCATTGTGGGTGCTGGCTCATACTGCACCTTCAGCGAGAAATGTTTACGGCCGAAACTTGGACAATCACCAGCGATTCAAGTTATTGAATTCGCATCTTAGTTGGCTTGAGCCGGCTATGATGATGACAATATGTTTAATTTCAGCAAACAGATATGTCACAGAAATTTTTCGACTTTTGGAACTGGTAGACGAAATGTTTGCCCAGTATGAAAGATATTACTTCCGAAATCATTACAGTAAAACGAAGGTAGTAGGAACTCTCTTGCTGGTTTCAGTTCTAATGTTTACTTCTTACCTCTCGTGTTCTACATATACAATATTTTGAGTCAGGCTCGCTCGCCGATCATCGTTTTCTGTCTCCAAGCATATTGCATGGTTTGGCGATCTCAGTTCTCCTGCATCGTTTTGGTAAAAAGAGACCATCTGCACACTGAGAGTGTCCACCTTCTGAGATGCGTGTGGCTGCGGATCCGCGAGAGAAACCATCTGGACGAGGCTGCGACGTGGCCGGGGCTGCCTGCAGCGCCTCTGGTGGCGGTTGGTCAACTGCGGCGACCGCAGCGCGCCCGGCTGGCGCTGCACTGCTGCTGCCTGATGTGTGGCCGCCACTTCGTACCAGCGCTGCTGCTCGCTGCCGGTAGCAACTTCATGATGATCGTCACTCTGAGCTATGGGGTGGTGATGGTGGGAGCCACGAAGCAAAGCAGTCTGCTCCTGTCGTGGCTTTCCACGTGGCTCCTGTTCGTGCTGGGGAATCTCCTCCTCATTTGCTGGGCGTGCTCTTCTGCAGCCCATCACGCTGTCAGAGTGACTGTATTACTGAACAAGGTCGAGGCTCTGCTGGGTTGTTGGGGTTGTTTTGGGGAAGGAGACCAGACAGCGAGGTCATCGGTCTCATTGGATTAGGGAAGGATGAGGAAGGAAGTCGGCCATGCCCTTTGAAAGGAACCATCCAGGCATTTGCCAGGAGTGATTTAGGGAAATCACGGAAAACCTAAATCAGGATGGCCGGACGCCGGATTGAACCGTCGTCCTCCCGAATGCGAGTCCAGTGTCCAACCACTGCGCCACCTCGCTCGGTGAGACGCTGTTAAGACGGAGTGAAGCGTGTGATAATTTCCGGCTGGAAGTGGAACCACTACACTTCTCTGCTGCAGGTTTCTTCAACATCAGTTTGCCTCTCTCTATGTCTATTGTTAGTGCTGCCGTCACCTACCTGTTAGTGTTTCTACAGATTCCACGTTAAAATGTGAACTAAACCACCAGTGACACTCTACAACTCCAAGAAGTTATCTACAGCTAAGTTCACTGTGCACCGTAGTAGACACCGACTTAAACAAGCTGGCTGGTCGCCTGATGCAGTGTAGGTGGTGCAGAGCTGGGTATATGATGTTCCATCGATCATTTAAGTCATGGCACTGAAGTTGTATGTTCCCAGTCCATTGTATGGAATTAGTGCATTAGTAAGTGTCGACATAGAGTCCTAGCAGAACGGCAGAAGGAGGAGTACTACTCACGGCCTTAAGAGAGTCCACTGTTCGCTTTGTAGAATGGTAGATGATGTAGGACTGCTATTATTTGTTCATGTGAAACGCCACCACTAAATGGATTAAACCAGTAAAGTGGTATGTCTGCATGGTTTAATGGGTGTAAGTGCAGATTTTTCTAATTGTGACTTAGAGTGACATACTGAACAAGAATACA
Source organism: Schistocerca americana (assembly GCF_021461395.2). Lineage (NCBI taxonomy): Eukaryota > Metazoa > Arthropoda > Insecta > Orthoptera > Acrididae > Schistocerca > Schistocerca americana. Next base: position 153,995,236 of record NC_060119.1, on the reverse strand, counting down.
TTAGTATTTACTTTATTTGTACACTAATAATTGTAGCTATTACAAGTTATATATTTTTATGCTGGGGCATTACCTCCAAGTACATGTGGCAAGAGCAAGCCATTATGCTTGTTTTCCTGGGTAGCAGGTACAGTGTTGAAGTATGTATGAATGGATGCAAAACGGTTGGTTATATTGAAAGGGGTAGCCCACTTAGTGGTACAGCTACAACCTCACAGGAAACATGAGGTATTCAATTACATGACCTGTTTGCAGAATGAGAGCTTGATGCAGAGATAAAAAAACCACCGCATTGATGCACATACATGTTACGATGCACATATGAAAATATCTGCAGTTATACCCATTACACTCTGTATGTCAGTCAGTTGTATCGAATCACTGTAATGATATGTGACGACTTCGAGAGGTGAGATGGCTGAAGAGAACTATCGTATGTAGACGTGTTCGTGACAACACTGAATGAAACTGCCCTGTCTGTTGGTATATCAACGTCAACTACCCAATGTGTATACTTTGAATGGTGTACAACTCATAGCTATCTAGCATGGTGTAAGAAGAGTGGAAATGTCTTAACTGACAGGGACTGGAGACGACATGCCTCATGAAAGACAGCTGGTTCGAAAAATGACAATAATTGCTTCTGTCTGTGCAGGAAGATACAACTCAGCCAATTTTCAAGACAACTGCTTGCAAGGGGCCTTTGAAGTCCAGTGCCTCGCAAAAGGTCATTACTCACAATGACAAATAAATCTGCACATCTTCGTTAGTCCAAACAACACAAAAGCTGGACAATACCTCTCTTGGGGTGTATACCTGTAGTGCATTCCACTGAGTTATGGCTTTGTCATTTTTCAAATGGTAGAAGGCCCTGGGTACACCAACAATCGTGTGAGACATTTAACCTCTAGTGCAAGGTCAGTGTAGTTCAGGGCCAGAGCCGGTTGTGTGATAGTTTTTGGATGGTTGTCATACAACACCTTGGGCTGCCTCGTGAACATGAATCAGGCTGTTTATTTTCAAATTCTCATTTAGTATGCTGAGGACATTCCCTTATTCCAAGAGAACAACACTCATGTTCACAAAGCTATATGCATGCCCACCCCACTGACCAACATTCAGGCATTCTATCACATCTCAAATGACCCACTAAATAACCCAACCTTAACTCCATGGAAAATTTCTGTATGAGGTTGAAACATAGCAACTAGCATTGCTGAAACTTGGTGGCTCTGTGGGATCAATGAATATTTCCACTGGGTGCAATGTAACTGAAGGAGCTTGTAGACTGTCTTGTTCACAGTCTATAGCAGTTTTACACAAAATTAGCGCAATGTCTGCTGCAGGTGACAAATTTTTTGTCATATGTGTTTACAACTTCCCTATCTCTTACCATCCTACACATCTTATCTGTTTTTCAGGGTATATCCATAAATCTCCATCTAATTTCTACGCAGTTTTGGTATTTACAGTACTACAGCACAATTATTGGCTTGTAGACGTAGGTGATAAATTCATAAAATATACTTAGTGTTACGGAGAAATACTCAGGAATAGCAGGCACTAGGATATGATTAACATATCACCTACACTGGAGGTACAGGCTTGATTAACATCATTGGGCTCATCGTTAAGGTGTTATTCCATTATTGGAGAGCCAAGACAATACTGATGTGAGTTTAAAAGGAGGATAGTAGTGAGTCTGAACTTGTATCAATGAGGGAGACATACTAGAGTAGTCCATGCACTGCAGTATTTGTAGTGCCAGTGTGATGTAATGGATAGCACATCTGCCTAGTAAGGAGGAGACCTGGGTTCCAATGCCAGCTCTGATATTAGTTTTTATTTATTGCTTTGACCGACACCATTATTATAGATAAAGTTGAGACTCAGTATGTCTTAGGTAAATCAAGTACCCCTGAGATACAGTCAGCATTAACCCTATTTGTTCATTGCTAAGTGCCTTGGTAATACTAATGCCAGTTTAGAAGGGCAATGGCAATGAGTTGCAACCTGTATCAGTGAAGTATACATGCATACTAGAGTAGTTCATGCAGCTGTGATATGACAGTGCCAGTGTGGCCTAACGGATAATGCGTCTCCCTAGTAAGTAGGAGAGCTTTGTTAGGATTCTGGCGCTGTTAATAGCTTCATTCTTTACTGTGGGCTACAGGTTTTCCTTACTATACAATTGTTTGACTTGGCACAGCGTAGCTTTTAAAAAGAACAATACAGGGTGAGTCACCTAACATTACCGCTGGATATATTTCGTAAACCACATCAAATACTGACGAATCGATCCCACAGACCGAACGTGAGGAGAGGGGCTAGTGTAATTGGTTTCCAGAACCGCTAACGTTTGTGCTTTGTCAGTGGAATATAAGCGTTAGAGCTGTACGTAAGTAAAGACAAACACTTTTACCTAATGTATTCTACATGCTTATAATTGATGTCGACCATGAGGAATACAACCGAAATTTACTTTATAATCTAGGTGATCAGAAACTATCACTCAGTTCTTTACCAAAGCGTGATTGTGATAAGAGGTCAAATTTAGGAATTTGGAACTCATACAGGTCACACTTCACTTCACTTCCTACCTGCGGTCAGTCCATACAACTTGGTTTAAGCCTCAACATAGCAACACGCAGTTTGTAGGCTGGAAGAGGACTGATACTACCTGTTTGAAAATCACTCTGCAGAGAAAGTTGTACTACGAAGATTTCTGCCACCATCTCTCAAGGAGCAATTAACTTTAATGTTTCGGAAATAATTTACTTTTACTAAAATAAATTTTTTTTTGTCAGACTGACATTTCACTTATCGACAAGATGGATGCAAACTGTAAAAGTACTAAAGTTGATATACATAGTTCGGAATTTGCGTAGGCATTTATATTAAGTACCGAAAAATTGTGACGTTACTTTCGATCAAAATTAGCAAGATAGCAAAGCAGCCCCTACGTTTACCTGAAACACTAAGACATCTTGATGCTGGGAAACAATTATTTAAAATTTACAAGAAAACAAACTTTGTCATAACGATTTTGATTCTATTAGAATTTTTCTAATCTTGTAAATTTACACTGGCACCTTTTTTATGAAACGTATGACTGGAAAACGATCATTTGGACGAACAATGTGTTCACTAGAATCGTACAAGAGGAAATGTGTGGCTGTGCATATGCCACTAAGCTAGACATGCGATCAAAATCACTGTGGTCACCCATTTCAGAAGCGGTTGTAATGTATGTTTATCAAACTTTGTCTAAGCCTCCTAGCAATACTACGATTCTCGGTTTCCCATCGTGAAGCTGATAGGTTTGAAGAATCGTATGTGCTGCAGGCTACGAAAGACTTGGTTGATGAATTAACCAATCCATTCAGGTAGTTGATCTTCGACCATGCTGACTTCAGTGCGAACGCGCTAGGGGGAAAAGACACACTCCACGCCATGGGAGGAATATTGGCCATCACCTGTCGAAGTACTGTGAACACAGGGACACGTAATTTGCATGAAAGCCCTCTTATCATCAAACACAACGGGAAAAGCTGCCACTGTTGAAGTTAAGCAGTTTCTTTGCCCACACAATGGAGGAATAAAAAGTGTAAAGTTGTTCGACATAAATATGGGCCTTGCACAGCACATCATACCACCTGCCTGGATGTGTGGGATGAACAGGCAGTCATCATCAATAATCAGTGTCCAGTTTGAATCGATTCAAGGAACTGAGGACACAAGGTGAGAAATAGAAATACCCCAAGACTGTGTGCCTTCCATTGATCAATGAACTTGTAAGTGACCAAGCGTACTCTACAGCACAAGTATCCATCATCACTGCTATTGAAGAAATTTAGGGAATTAACCAAAACATGTGTTGTCACTTTTGAGATACATTGTCTTTGAAGGCTCATGATGTGGTTGTCTTCCTTCCAGAGTTGAGCAATGCTGTTGTGAGACGAGGAGGTTTCCACCTCTTAATGCCATTTTGCATGCCATGCGGACCATTATAGCTGTTATGTGCTATTTTTGCAGCGAAAAGTGTTGATAAGATAGAGTTTGGACATGCTTACACCAGGGTTTGATGGTCACATAGCCTCCCTTACACTCCTTTGGGTGGATTGACAGGTGAACACTCGGGATTGAAAGAAGAACACTTCTTCGCAGTGGATGCTACAATCGATTGTTCATACCAGTCCGAGATGTACAGGGTATTAGGATGTAGGTGCAGATATTGTGGTGGTAGGTACTGTAATATGTACACACTTCACCGAATTCAGTGTGTTAGTTGTTCTTTCCCTGCGGTTAACATTCTCCCACAAATATATCACATTATTTAGTACCTGATGTTTTCTGCATGATTGTAGCTGCCCCACGAAATGGACTACACCTGTCGATATAATTATCTTCTTTGTGCTCATTTGACCACACTTCAGTACCTGATCTGCTGAACAGGGGAAACTGCTTGCTTGTGCCACGTATATTTGAAGTTACTGACCAACCTAAAATCATACTACCAGTAATAGCTACAATTGTTAGTGTGTAAATGAAGCATTCAGATGTGATGTTGTTGTCGTCAATTGTCAATTGAAATATCTGCAGTTACTCCCCTAACACCCTGTATACACTGAGGATTGTGCATAGCATGCTGTGAAAGTTAAATGCAGGAAAGATTGTGTTGATGGAAATTAAGGAAAGAGGGTCAAATACTGCAACATGAATCCAACACTTTCGCATGTGTACCCCAATGAAAAATTTCATCAGCTTTGAATGTACAGGTGGCTGGAACCTCCATCTTATCTCCCTTCTTCCACGCATCTGGCCATTGAAACAAGACTTGTACTACTAGGATGCTCGAAGGACAAAAAGTATTGTGAGAGAGATGAAAAGTTCATCACTATTCACGGAACAGGCAAATTCTGGTAGGAATATGATCAGTAATAATCACAAAAAAATGGCTCTGAGCACTATGGGACTTAAGTTCTGAGGTCATCAGTCACCTAGAACTTAGAACTAGTTAAACCTAACTAACCTAAGGACATCACACACATCCATCCTCGAGGCAGGATTCGAACCTGCGACCGTAGCGGTCGCGCGGTTCCAGACTGAAGCGCCGAGAACCGCTCGGCCACCTTGGCCGGCAGTAATAATCACAGAACAGGTTCTCATGTGAACCATGAGGAATTCTAACTCCGGTCGTGGTGTCAGTGATAGTGTGCCACCTCGATGGACTGTTGCTATATGTTATTGCATCTAACGCAATTTACACTGAAATGTTGACTAATGGAAGTTATAAGACACTGAACTGTTTTTATCTGTCGCAGTTTATGGACATATAGCACAATTTACATAGAAATGTTGACAGAAGAAAGCTGTAAGCAAAAACCTGTGTTTTGCTGCTATTTGTAATAATTTTAGAAATTTATTGTTTTTGTGAACCACAATATCTTGGTAATTAGTGGGTCAAAAATAGGTTTGGCTGGTGAATTGTGCAAGAAGTTTAATGGTCGTCAACTTTGTAAATAGGTGTGTTGCGCAAAAAAGGAAGGTTTGGAATGTAAGAGAAATAAAGAAAAACGGCCGAAAATTTGGTTCTTTTCTGCCCTCTCCCGACGCAACCCCTCCCGCACCATCCATCATTTTGGCACAGGGTCTTCGAGGCCGAAAACTCAGATCTGCTCCACTTTGTTTCTCGAAATGTATTTGAGGTCAGATAAAATCTGCAGTTTATGGTTCATCAGAAAATATTTTTCAGAGAAAAATTTATTATTGAGTACAGTGTTTTAAAATAATTCTTATGCATTTGTAATTTCCCATGTAATAAGACAGTTAACAGTAATCACGATGGTTATTACTATGTCAAAACTGTTTGTACTTCAGTGAAGCGCTCATTAGTGTTCCAAGTTCCTACAGATATTTGCACAAAATTTAATCCATGTATTACCTCTGAGAATTTCTTTTAATAATATCATTTGCTAAAATATTTCCCAATTTACAAATAAATTTCTACTGATCATTATTTGCAGAAAACTCTCTGACTTAAATATTAATTTCAACAAGTTACAGTAATTAGTTAGTTCGTATGTGTTTAAAACAAACATCATAAAACTAAGTAAATATTACAGTATATAAACTTTAGAATTTTATATTATCTTATTTTTGCAAAAATATTTTACACAATTACTATCTTGTGCATGTTTGCCTGGTGATTTTGGCTTCAATAGTTCATGTTTTGGAAAAGGACGATACTAATCTCCATCCAGAAATGCTGATTAGGATTTCCTTGTTCTGCTTTAAGTAATATTTCTTAAATTCCTAGATAAGTATTGAGAAAGAGATCTGTCAGTTTTTTCCCCATCGTCAAAAACTGAAGCTTGCGCCAAGCTTCTGAATTCTGTCAAAATAATTAATGCTCGTCTCACATATAACTATATTAAGAATTTTAAGCTTATACCAAGTAGGCATTCTTCCTTATGTGTTGCACTACATGACAGTTAAATTTCTGCTTCCAGATGGTGTGGAACGTTTTGGAGATAATAAGAGTGTGATAATAACCATGACAAACATTTATTAATTTAAAAATGTTCTGTAATTTTATACCAACAAGAAAAATAATAAAATTTCAGGTTAATTCACTCGATACAGAACGGCATTCCAAGAAAAAATTAAAAAAAAAACACGAGAAATTTATGACGTTCACATTAGTTACTGAGAAAAGACATACAGTTTTATGCACGCAACTAAGTTAAAAAAGATCGTGGAACCTTTGAAGAAAATATTCGTTAGGACGATTTTTTCAGAATAAATATCAGCTACTGCAAAGCGAAAAAGTATTTATTAAGCACATATGTTGAAACAATACATAGAATTAAATCAATGTAATGGTAAACACTAGTAATTATATACTACATCTATAATTCAGTGCGCTATTGTCAGTCTTGTGCTGAATTTAGATCACGCATGTTATTGTGTTACTGATTTATGATGATATTACACCATCATATGCCACCAATTAGCTGTGTGGTACATTATGTTGGCCTAATGTTTGCATGTCATAAACAGACTGACAGTAATAATTAGTGCAGGGTCACGAGGGGTAGTCGTGCGGTCTGAGACGTCTTGTCACGGTCCGCGCGGTTCCCCCACCCCTCGGAGTTTCGAGTCCTCCTTCGGGCAGGGGTGTGTGTGTTGTCTATAGCGTAAGCAAGATTAAATAGTGTGTACGCTTAGGGACCAATGACCTCAGCAGTTTGGTCCCATAAGGCCTTACCACAAATTTCCAAATATTCCAAAATAGTGAAGGTGATAAACAGTTATTTGATATGTTCTGCACACTCAGTGAATGGCATTATAAAATCAAATATTACATGAATGTTATGTACTTTCTGCTCACATACACATATATATGTGAATGTAATAATAATTAGGTAAAAATATGGGAAACATTGTAAGTAATAAAAATTCTGTCTACGTATTTGTGTCCATATTACGCATCACTGTACCACAACACTGGATGTCCAATATTAGCATTGACAAGTCCACAACATTCCTAGAAATCTCCTCATCAAATTAAAAAAGAAAGGAGACAGTAGGTTTACTCACTGGTCGGCCAGTTGATTAATGTAGATAATTGTGAACACATTTTCTCAGAAACCGATTACTGTGTCAATGTGTCTAATACTTCAGATGTACATAAAGTACCATCATGACTTTAAAGACTCTGTGGAAGGTTCGACTTGCTCTAAAAAAAAAGGGTGAGGAGTTTATAACGTATTATCAGGATGATCGGTTCTTTCATCTATCCATGAAACGATAAGTTATTTCAGCCTTGGTCTTGTGTTCTCCACATTTGAATGGACAATTTTAAAATACTAACTTTAAAATACTTCGATTGCGTGAGTGGACGAGACTGAGCGTGGGACAGAGTGAGTGCAATTTTGTGTTAATATTGTATGTTTCCTCTCCTTTAGATCTTAGACATATTAACCTCATTCATTTATCTTAGTAAGGATACAGAGAATCTCATTTCCATCGACCCCCCCCCCCCCCCCAAAACACACACACAGACACACACACACACACACACACACACACACACACACACACACACACACACACACACACACACACCATGCCTCGCAGGAACAAATTATTATCACATTTCATTTTTACATATAAAATTGAGAGAGTATTATGACATATGTGACAGAACCACTGGAAAGAGTCACAAATAAACGCAGATCAATATTAAAGAAACCGGCAGCGGAAAACTGTAGGTCCTTCACGGACAAACGAAGGGCACGTTGTGTTGTATCGTGTCGCGCGAGTGACTGACACCTGTCCAGTAACACGCCGACAGCGGCTGCTCGCTCTGCTGCAGATGAACACAACCAGCACATTACCAGTTGGTTGCTACACATAACGAGCAGCATTGAACAACCCAGGAATATGGTACTCGTCAAATCGGGTGCTTTGTTAACCAGAAGTACAACGGTGTAGGCTAGTGACACTATTTGTATCAAGTTGTTGAGGACATGTAACGACAGCGCGAGGCCAAAGTGGTGTCCGCAGAGGTGGGCGACGCGGTGCAGAGCCAGCCTGGCGCGCTGCAGCCGCCGCAGCTCATCCTCCGCTACCCACCATTGCCATCCGGAGGTCACTGCCTCCTCCAGCTCGGCCTCGCTGCGCAACGGTGGCCGCAAACTGCTCAGCAGCTGCGTACAGATGGCGCCCATCCGGTGTCGCACCACAGCCACTATCCCACAAAACTGCAGCTGCCAAAGGTAAGCGTAGGTTCCAAGGTAAGGAGCTGTCTTATAGTGCCAGCTACCACTATAATCTTCCATTGCACTGAACACAATAAGACCCAGAACGAGTGCAATAAATCCTACAAACATACCAAGTGAGACACGCCTAGTCTGCACGAATGCTTGTCTTCTATAGCTGCGCTGGTGCTGCGAAAGTAACCCGTCCACTGTCTCGATGAGATTGATAATTTCATTTACGAGCTTGTACCTCGTCATTAGACATGAGCTTAACAGAACAGCTGACTGCATCCACGTCAAAAGAAAACCCAACATTCCAGGCACTTTCTGAATGTGGATAATGTATGGTAGTGTATGTGTCCAGATGTGGCTGTAACTACAGTACAAGCCAATTACCATGATACACACTAACCACACTACTGTTGTGACTTTGCAACTGATGGTTTCCAGGTTCTTGTGTTCGCTGCTCGTCGCGAGCAGACCACATAATCTGCTCACCACGTACAGAGGTTTGATGGCGTTCTTGAAAGTATACTCACTCATCTTAAGCTGTGTTTACTACAAGAAAATACGTAAGAGCTTCGATTTGAATATATAGTAAGACAATCACATTAAAACACCATTTTTACGGCCATGGACATAGGATTTTGGCTATATCTTAATATTCTTGACTGAGTACATCACAAACTAAAAGATTAAGGTCGCGCACTACGTTTATTTGTTACTGTCGCCTGTTGTCGAGTACTCCATTACTCAGCCGCACTATGACTGAAGTTCGGCGTACGAAGCTAATCAAATTACTTCGATAGTCCATTTCTTAATCGAAGAATTAACTGAGTGCTCTGCGGCCAATTACCACGGCACTCTCTCGATGACAGCAGCTGCTTCTAATAAATGTAGTCTGCTCTAGTTAAGTTTATGTTACCTCTCTCTCGGATATTAATTGCTCTTACTATCTGTTATCTAACACAGGAATGGAATTTTGAAACAGCGACACTTCATTACAGAACAGATTATCTTTCGTAACGTCTAGCGAGGTGGCACAGTCGTTAGCATATTGTACTCGCATTCTGGAAGTCAAAATTTGCGTCTGGCCGTCCAGATTTCGGTTTTCCGTGGTTTTCCCTAACCGGTCCGGGCAAATTGTGGAATGGCTCCTTTGAGAAGTGTACGCAGACTTCTTTCCCCATACTTTCATAATCGGAGTTTCGGCTCTGTAATAAACTCATTATCGACAGGACGTTAAATTCTAATGTTCCTTATTTCCCTCCTTTCTTCCTTCCATCCTTCCTTCCTTCTGTCTTTCAGAACCATATCTGCCACTATACTAATCAATATATGTGTAAATAGGGAGTAGACAGTCATATAAACAGTTCTATTTCTAAACATTTATAAGTGAAATTGACACTAGTAACCCAAAGCTATGAAGCACTTGAAGGAAATTGTCAAATTTATAGGACAATAAAGGGTTTCATGACATAATTATGACCAGTTACATTCTTCGAGGAAATTCTGTAATATCTTACTAAGGTAAATTGATGTAGAATCGTACTGAGGTCAAAAAATCCATATTTAGATGTTTGGATCAGCTTTCGTTTCCTCTCTCTCTCTCCCTCTCTCTCTCTCTCTCTCTCTCCTCCTTCCTCTCTTTCGACATTGATTTAGCTAATAGACAAACTGATGTGTTGATGCTGAGAGAGAGTTTCTTCTGGAAGCTACATTTACTGTAGATGTTCGTATCGTGTATCATTAATCGTATTCAGTAAACTTTATGCTTCATTTAACATCAATTTTTTAAACATGGATCGTTAACTACCACAACAAATAAATTTTACATCTTTGGTACCCTCATATATCGAGCGTCGAAATATGTAGGCATCTTTTAAATATTATACACTAGGACAGAACTGGCCAGGTTATCACAATTTTTTTTCTTTTTTTTAATTTCTTGAAGCGTCAGTGTATACAGGTTGCCTCTATCGTTTGTGTATGTCGTAATATGTACCTTTGGCTACGCTGCCTAAAATTTTGAAGTCGTATCAGTACTCTCCTTATAGATGAAAAACTTTCTACCTGATTAAGTTAATCTTCCCCCAACTCCGTTTAGTTGTGACGGATGTGGACTTGATTGTCTCAGGTACTCTACATCGGAAAAAAATTACACTGTACAACACAATTAAAGGGTCACTTTTCACAAAAACCGCATTTATCTCCCTTTGCGACACAGAAGCTTGAAATTTGCTTCAAATGCGCCTGCAGCCTTCCTATTTATTGGTGCAAAAGCGTAGCGCATTGCAACGTCGCCCTCAGGCTTGGCGATGCTTCAGACGGCAAGATGTCGACATAAACACAGATCCCTGCTCAGAAGCTCACGTGATGTGAGAGATGGGTTAACGATGTGACACTGGCACGAAACTTCACCACAATTCTGCCCAACGCCAGCGTAGACGTGAAACACCATGGGAAGCCCGTCACAGCCCCTCTTACCTACATTTACCCCTTCTTTTGATGCGTTCGTGATGGAGCTCAAAACAGCGATAACCAGCGCTGAAATGACACGGTTTCCTTATAGGCGGTCGAGGAAAACGTTTCAGTAGGGCTGTTTCTACCATTAGGCTGAACTAGTATGCCGCCAAAGGGACGACAAAGTGCGGAAAAGATTACTTACGAATGAAACAGCATAAAAATTGAGGAAAAGAGGAGATAAAATGGAAAAGAGGACATACTTAAACACTGAACTATTGTCAAAAGCATAGTGATCTGTTGCTTAAGTCATTACTTACTTTGAAGAAAGTAAATATATTGCCTCGTACTAACTCTGAAATAAAGCAGCCACTACTGAGTACGAAGAGGAGGTCGCTTACATCACTGCGCTACCGATTCGACTAATAAAAGTTATAGAACTCTCAAGAGAAAATGCAAACAATGTGTCATTTATCAATTTAATCGAGAGAGAATGGATGCTGAAAAAGGTGAGATTCGGACTTCATACTATTCCAATTCAAACGGAAACGAAATAACACCGTGATTACTCAGCTGACCTAGCCCGATGCTTCGGCATTTTTCCCATTCGTGTGGGTTCTAAATTGAAGGAAAAAATCATTCACATCAAGAGATATCTCCACACCTTTATTAGTCCATTTTTTTCGCAATTAAATAAAATAACAAATTGATGCCAAATATGTTTTCATTGGTATATTCAGTTGAGTTTCAGTTTACAGTGTTCAGCACATTATTAATATTTCAGTCGGAAAAGTTCAAAAATTGATGACAAAAAATAAGAAATTGCGGACGGTTGTTGTCCTCTATCAGTTTAAAGACACTGCGGGAAAAGTATTAGAAATGAAGTCGTTTGATCGCCTTAGTTTAACGATTAAAGTATAGCAAGAGATTTGGATTGTTGTGAGGGTTAGATGTTGGTGGAGTCGCTGGACGGCGGGGTGGAGAGGGGGGGGGGGGTGATATCGGGGGGACCGATGGCCGATGGTAGTAAAAAAGAGTAGGCGCCGTTTTTCAATTCTCGCGTAGGGTGGCAAGACGTCTAGCAACGGTCGTGCCTTTCAGGCACATCGCCGCTCAGATTCATAGCGTAAAGTTCTCTTGAGACGACCGGAAGCCGTCAATCAAACCACTCCTTTCGTTGGGGGTTCATTTACCCACATTTCGCGGTCAAAAACGACAGTTTGTAGGACACTGTCCGTCAGGACTTCGATCTTGACACTGCTGATTACCACCAGACGGTTCAGCTCTTCTCTAACGACGTAGAGAGGCTTTGGAGAGTAGCGTGACAGCGATTTTGCTCTCGTATGCATGCTGGAGTCCTTATTTAAACACATTCGACGGAATTTGAGCGTAATCCTTAGCAGCAAAGAGTGTTTATGCGTTTTCAGCCCTCTTGTTTCACGCTTTCCTCTGCCCTCTCTCTCCAGTTCGGCAAAACCACTGGTGCCAATCGAGCACCTTTGTTCAGCACTTTCCAAATGTATCTGTACAAAGACAGCCAGTCACTGACAGTAGTGGCCAGCGTGGTAGGCATCCCTTTCGATATCCATTAAATCCCACACAATGCCTTGTGTAATAGTTCACCTCTGTTGCGCCACTCAGGGATGTCGAAATAGTTGGCTGTCACAATGGCTCTTAGTTTTCAGTGACTGGTGGTCTCTGTAAACTTACATTTTTAAAGAGCTCTCCAAACCGGCATGCCTCTCTGCGATGTATATGGCAGGTCTTCATGTTTTAAGTCGCGGTTGGAGCAGATTTCCACCTTGGATCCTCCGGAGACCCAAACTTACTTTAGATTTGACTAATTTTAAGAAAGATAGCACACCAGATTTTACATTCCAATCTTTGTTTTTTAACATTTTAGATGTGCATCGTGGTTTTACCGTCCTTTCCACTGATGGCTCGAAACAGGAGAATTTCCTTGGTTGTTCTGTAGTGTTCCCTAATCATGTTACCAAGATTCGCCTTCTTGATGAATATACTGTTTTCGCAGCGGAGCTCCACGCGATCCTGAAAGCACTGGAACGGATGAATCTTGTTCGGGGCAATCGATTTCTCCTCTGTTCCGACTCTCTTAGTGCCTTACAATCACTGCAGAATCTGTACCTAACTGACGAGATGGTCCAGCTCATATTTGACCAATTTTACTTGCTCCAACGGCGGGGTAAGGAGGTGTCCTTCTTCTGGGTTCCTGGTCATGTAGGAATATGGGGCAATGAACAGGCCGATCGGGCTGCCAAGGAGGCCTGCAGAGAGCAGGATGTGGTTCAGTGTCCTATTTCCTTGCAGTCTGTCATTTCTGCACTCCACAAGAAGTGCATGGAGTTGTGGGAGGAAGAATGGCTGGCGGTGACGGCCAATAAACTGCTGTTGATGAAGTCAACCACTCGGCCTTGGCGTTCCTCCTGCCTGCACACTCACATGTCTTCGGATCGGGCACTGTCCTCTCACACATAGCTTTTTATTACGGCGGGAGGATCCTCCATTTTGTGATGCTTGTGGTGTGCACATCGCCGTCCGGCACATTTCAACAGACTGCATTTTATACCGTGATGCAAGGGCAGAAGCACAAGTTGATGGGGATTTGCCTTTTGTTTTAGCTAATGATGAAACGTGTGTGTCTAAAGTTTTAAAGTTTTGTGATGTGTCTAGACTCTGGCCTAAACTTTTAGGCTGGAGATTTTAGTGTATTGCAGGGGGTTGACTCCCCCCTTTTTTCCTTGCAGTCAGCCAGCAACTTCCATCTGCTATATTGTTTTAGCTCCCTCTACCAAATTCTTCTTTTGTTGTCCATGTTTTACTGCTGACGTCATGCTTCATCCCACTTTTCGGTGTGTGTAGGCACATATTTTTCCAAGCTTGTTACCTGTGTTTTACGTTCTGTTTTATCTTACTGAGTATTTTCTTGACACCCATCTCACTATGTCACTGAGCGGGTGCTGAAGACCTTGCTGTCATGCCCCCCAAAAAACCGTCTGCTAGTATTACTACCTCCAAAGCTTCATGGCTGGCACTGAGGATGTTGCTGATCTGGTGGCCTGGGGTATCGACTGTCTCAGGTGGATCATATGCCAATTTATTCACGCATATCAGTCAATGTTGCATCCCATCGAGATGACGCCACAGGAGGGCTGACAAAACATAAACTCACTTTACCGCTTCGAATCACGTTCACATTTCGTCGGATGTATTCGAACGGCCCCTAGTAGTATTTCTACCCTGTACCAAGGCTGTCGCCATACAATTAAAACGGGTGCGATTGCATTCAGTTGGGTTACAGGTCACCGGTGCTCCTAGACAATGGGTGAATTGTACGGTAGACTTTGGGGGCGGGGCGAGGAGTTAGCAGTATCAAAGACTGTCACGAATGTAGTACTGTTGTTAATCGCGCAGCGAACTATTGCTTTAGACGCGCAAAGCGTGGGAACAAACGCCCCAAGGAATTGGGTGGTCTCATTAATGCGTTTTATGTCACCACTTGTGGAATTTTTGTGTCGATACAGAGCGGTGGTGTCTGAAGTTTTCTTCATGGCCAGCCATTTGAAAACCGCGTCATTTCAATGCTGGGCATCAGGCGTCTACCTTCAATCGCAGAGGCGTTAAAACGAGGGGTAAAATGTGACCACCTTACTTACCATCGTACGGCACGCCACGGTGGCACTGGGCAGAATTGTGGTGAAATTTTCTGTCAGTATGACATCATTAACCCACTTTATTCGGGGGTTAGAATAGGCCCGCGGTATTCCTGATTGGCGTAAGAGGCGAGTAAAAGGAGTCTCAAACTTTGGCCTTATGTGATGGTCCCCTGTTGGGTTTGACCTCCATCTCTCAAAATTTTTTCCGAAGAGCGAGCCGATTGGGGAAGGGCGCCTTACGTGGTGCATTGTGTCCATCTTGCGATCAGACCTTTCGCCAGCTTATTCGTTGTTGAATTGCAGTCCTGCCCGCTCTCCATCTCTTCGGCATGACTACGTTCCTGCGTGCTGGTAACACCTTGCACTGTGCTGTGCCTCTTTCTGCAGTGACGGCGACCATGAACTACATGTTACCTAACATCCTGTACGGTAGCCAGTTTGTTGGGTTGGGGCCGCCATGTACCCTGTTGGTTGTAGCCCCCTGACAACACAGGGATCGCTCTACTGATGCCTGCGCCGTTAATTCCCCACGTATGCCAAGGAGTAGATGCCTATCCTCCTGGGGTATCGGGACTCCCGGCAATGGGCATCCTGCCAGGTGGCTCTTGCTGAGGCTGGGTGGCGCCTGTGGGGAGGGCCCTTGGTCGGAGTAGGTGGCATCAGGGCGGATGACCCGCAATGAAGCGTGGTACATTATCTCTCGCTGGCGGCCAGCCACCAGCAGTCTCTAAGCGTTCGAGGGCTCATTTTAAAGCTAACGTTCCCCTCCCTGGGCACACCGTGGGAGGAACGTAAGTCTCAGGTTGGCAGTAGCAGTTATTCCCCCCGATTCTTAGCATTTAGAGGGCAAGTTTGGGGAGGTGGAGGGCTTGTCGAAAATGCGCTCTGGGTCAGTCCTGATAGAAACGGCATCCTCTGCCCAGTCACGACGGTTGCTTGCTTGTGACAAGTTGGGGGATGTTGTCGTTACGATCACACCCCATAAGAGTTTAAATATGGTCCAGGGAGCTATTTACCATAAGGACCTTTTCTTGCAGTCTGATGACGAGCTGCACGCCAATTTAGAGCGCCGAGTTGTACATTTCGTCCGGCGCATTCATCGGAGTCCGAAGGAAAACCAGATTGGTACCGGTGCCTTCATCTTGGACTTCGAGGGTGATACGTTACCGGAAAAGGTCAAGGTGATGGTCTACTGATGTGACGTCAAGCCCTATATATCCCTCCCACGATGCGGTGCTTTGAGTGCTGGAAGTTCGGCCATATGTCTTCCCGCTGCGCTTCCAGCCTCACATGTCGATATTGCGGACGCCCATCACATCCCATGTGCCCTGCCTCCAATCTGTGTCAACTGTGGGGAGCACCATTCACCTTGCCCGCCAGACTGCAGAATCTTCCAGAAAGAGCGTAAAATCATGGAACATAAGACCCTGGACCGACTGACGTATATTGAGGCCAAAAGGAAATACGACCAACTCCATCCTGTGAGAATGACATCTTCCTACGCCGCTGCTACAACACCTGTGCTAGCCCCACCAGTTTCTCGAATTCCAGCCGGATCGACGAGTAGTACAACTCCACCTGCTCCCTCGCCAGTGGGCGGCTCGACCCACTGGGTTGCTCCTGCGCCACCTACCTCAGTAGCAACACCATCCCACCTGTCGGGGTCGTCTGTCCCCGCTTCTAAGCCGGCGAAGTGTCCAACTTCTTCGTCTTCTCGCGCTCGCAAGGGATCCCTTGGGTCCCTCCCTTCGCAGGTTTCCACCAGCGGGAAGGCTGACGACCGACAGTGACGTAAATGCCCACAATCAGCTGGTGGTAGGACTTCGCGATCCTCCTCCGTCCCGGAGACTGTATCGTTGAAGCCCTCCCAGCCAGTGAAACCCAAGGAGCAGTGTGAGAAACCAAGAAGAAGAGCCCTAAGCCCAAGGAACTCGCGGTGGCAGCCACCCCACCGCAATCTTCCAGCTCTGCATCTGAGGATGAGGTGGAGATTCTGGCGTCTGCTGAGGACCTCGATCTCGCCGGTCCATCAGACGCCATGCATAGCACTAGCACAGGTGGTCAATCGGATGCAGCAGCTGGCCCAGTGGCGTAATCTGCCTTCCCAGTCACGTCACGCCTTTCTCAGACATGGACAATATCATCCTCCAGTGGAACTGCTGCGGTTTCTTCCACCATCTAGCTGAGCTCCGACAACTTATCAGCTTTCACCCTTTCTTCTGCATTGCTCTTCAGAAAACTTGGTTTCCAGCAATACGAATCCCCGCCCTCCGTCGCTATCGGGGTTATTATAAGAACCAGGTAGCTTATGAAAGGGTGTCTGGTGGCGTCTGCATCTATGTCCTTCACTCTCTTCACAGCGAGTCTGTCCCTCTAGAAACACCTTTAGAGGCTGTCACTGTTCGGGTATGGACGCCACAGGCTGTTACCGTCTGCAGTCTTTACCATCCACCGGATGGTGATATCCCACAGCATGTCCTGGCTGTGCAGGTAGCCCAATTGCCGCCACTTTTCTTGTTACTGGGCGACTACAACGTCCATAACCCTCTGTGGGGTGGGTCAGTGGTAACACGTCGAGGCGCCACAATGAAGCATTTATCGGCACAGCTCGATCTTTCCATTTTAAATGATGGTGCCGTCACTCACGTCAGTGTGGCACATGGCACGTACTCCGCCATCGACCTCTCGATCTGCAGCCCTAGCCTCTTACCTTCTGTCCAATGGAGAGTGTATGACGACCCGTGTGGTAAAGACCACTTTCCGATCTTTCTGTCACTGCCACAGCGTCACTCTTCTGGGCGCCCTAGCAGATGGGCTGTGAGTAAGGGTGACTTGGATTTGTTCTCCTCCATTGCCGCTATTCAGCTTCTCTCTAATGATGCCATGGATGCGGTGGTTCACTCGGTCACCACCAGCATCGTTACTGCCGCATAATCTTCCATTCCCCGTTCTTCTGGGTCCCCTCGGAGGAGGACTCTGCCTTGGTGGTCGCCTGAGATTGCTGAGGCTATTAAAGATCGCCGGCCGGCGCTACAGCGTCACAAGCGACACCCCTCTATTGAACACCTAATCACCTTCAAACAGCTGCGTGCGCGGGCCCGCCACATTGTCCGCCAACGCAAGCCGGAGTGCTGGGAGCGGTTTGTGTCCACCATCGGCCTCCATGTCACTCCGTCGCAGGTCTGGGCCAAGATCCGCCGCCTCTATGGCTATCGGACACCTGTCAGCATTCCTGCGCTCTCACTGAATGGAACAGTTTGTACAGACTCCGACGAAATTGCCAACAGCTTGCCAGAGCATTTTGCTCTGAGTTCCGCTTCTTCCAATTACCCACTGGTCTTCCGCTCCATTAAAGAGCGGATTGAATGTAGGAGCATTTCTTTTCGCACCCACTATCCTGAATCTTACAATGTTCCATTCAGTGAGTGGGAATTTCGCAGTTCCCTCGCGACTTGTCCTGATACCGCTCCTGGGCCAGGTAGCATCCACTGTCAGATGCTGAAACACATTTCAGTGGACTACCAGCGACGGCTCCTCGACCTCTACAACCATCTCTGGGTCGATGGCGAGTTTCCGTTACAATGGCGGGAAAGTATTGGTATCCTCATTCTGAAACCAGGCAAGAACCCTTTGGAGGTAGACAGCTACCGTCCCATTAGCCTCACCAACGTTCTGTGCAAGTTACTTGAACGGATGGTGAGCCGGCGCTTGAATTGGGTACTGGAGTCTTGGAGCCTTCTGGCTCCGTCTCAGGGTGGGTTCTGTAATGGCCGCTCCGCCGCCGACAATCTGGTGAGCCTGGAGTCGGCCATCCGTACTGCCTTTGGCCGCTGTCAGCACCTGGTCGTTGTCTTTTTCGACATGTGGAAGGCGTACGATACGACATGGCGTCATCACATCCTTTCTACGCTTCATCGATGGGGTCTTTGGGTCCCTCTGCCGATCTTTATCCGAAATTTCCTGTCGTACCGTACCTTCCGCGTGCAAATCGCGGCCTCCCATAGTTCCTCCCAAGTTCAGGAGAACAGTGTGCGACAGGGATCTGTTTTGTCTGCCTGTTTTAATAGCCATTAACGGGCTCGCTACAGCGGTGGGAACGTCTATCTCACGGTCCTTGTATGCTGACGACTTCTGCCTTTACTACAGCCCTACTGGCATTACAGCTGCTGAACGTCAGCTACAGGACGCTATCCGTAAGGCGCAGTCTTGGGATGTAGCTCATGGGTTCCAGTTTTCGGCAGCCAAGACCTGCGTTATGCATGTCTGCCGGCGTCGCACTGTTTACCCAGAGCCGCGGCTTTACCTTGACGGCGAACTTCTTGCAGTGTTGGAGTGACATAGGTTTTTGGGGGAGTTTTTAGATGCCCAAATGACTTGGCTGCCTCATATTCAGCAGCTTAAACAGATGTGTTGGTGGCATCTAAATGCTCTGCGAAGCTTGAGCCACACCTACTGGGGCGCCGTCCGATCTACCATGTGACGGCTCTACCAGGCGTTAATCCAGTCCCGTCTGGATTATGGGAGCCTGGCTTATGGCTCAGCATCCCCATCTGCGTTGCGGGTGCTGGACCCAATTCTCCACAGCGGTTTACGGCTTGCCACTGGTGCTTTCCAGTCCGGCCCTGTGGACAACATACTTGTGGAGGCGAGTGTCCATCCACTGCGGATACAGGGCCAACGTTTGCTGGCCGCTTATGCTGCCCTTGTTTATAGCTTTCCTGGGCATCCTAACTATCGTCTGCTATTCCCACAGTCGCACGTCCATCTTCCAGAACGTCGGCCCAGGTTTGGATGTACGATTGCGGTCCGCGTCCGAGAGGTTATCTCCGGGCTTGGGGCTTTACCTCTTCCGCCTCCTTTCTGGGCACCTCTGCATACACCCCAATGGTGTGTGCCTTGACCTCTTCTTCAGCTGGAATTGGCACAGGGCCCGAAGTACTCAGTCCCTCTGGAGGCGTTCCGCCCCCGTTTCTTTCCATCCTCGCAACGTATCAGAGCTCTGGCATTGTTTACACTGACAGGTCGATTGTTGCTGGTCTTGTCGGTTATGCGCTAACTCTAGGGGACCATTCCGAACAACGTTCCTTGCCGGCTGGCTGCAGCGTTTACACTGCTGAGCTGGTCGCCATCTTTCGAGCCCTAGCGTATATCCGCTCCTGCTCAGGCGAGTCCTTCGTTATCTGTAGCGATTCCCTGAGCGGTTTACGAGCTCTCGACCAGTGTTTTTCTCGTTCTCGTCTGGTGATGGTTATCCAGGAGTCCCTGCATACGCTTGCCCGTCGCGGCTGCTCTGTGGTCTTTGTTTGGACCCCAGGCCATGTTGGGATATCCGTCAATGAAAATGTTGACCGCCTGGCGAAAGAGGCCACCAGTGCACCATCTCTGGAGATTGGCCTCCCAGCAAATGATTTGCGGGCAATCTTATGCCGCAAAATTTTCGACCTATGGGACACTGAATGGCGCAACCAGCCCATGCAAAACAAACTTCGCCCTATCAAGGCGACGACGACTGTGTGACGGTCGTCCATGCGGGTCTCCCGCCAGGAGTCTGTTGTCCTCTGCCGGCTGCGCATTGGGCACACTCGGCTGACGCACGGCCATTTCTTGCGCCGTGAGGACCCACCTCTATGTCGCTGCGGCTCTGTTTTATCTGTGGTCCACATTTTGTTGGAGTGTCGTGTTTTTGCTGTGCTCAGGCAGACGTTAGCGCTGCCTGATACGCTCCCTGCCCTTTTAATTGATGACCCTGCTATGGCTGGCTTAATTTTGCGTTTTATTCGGGCAGGGGTTTTTATAATTTAATCTGAGTGTTTATGTTTTATTTTATTGTTTTGTGTTGATTCTGGCCTTGGTCCTACGGTTCTTAAACTGAGTGTTTAATGTGTTCTCGGTGGTTGGCTTTTCCTTTTTTATCTCTATGGTCGGCCAACCACCTTCACACTCTGTGTGATTTTAATTTGATTCGTCTGATCTCTGTCCGAGTCTTTCTTGTCCTGTGGCGTCTTTTCCTTCTCTTTGTGTGGTTTTAGTTTTTTGGAAAAAGGGACCGATGACCGTAGCAGTCTAGTCCCTTTAATCCCACAAACCAACCTAACCCATGTTGCACCTCAAGTGAGCTTCTGAGCTCCGGTGTTCTTTTCGCATGTGTCGGCACCTCGCTGTTTGAAACGTCACGCTCACGAATGTGATGTTGCAGGGCGCCACGCTTTTGTACCATTACACAGGAAGGCTGTAGGTGCCTATGTGCGACATTTCAAACTTTTGCATCGTATTGGGGGACACCTACCAGGTTCCGGAAAAGTGAATTTTTAATTTTTTTGCGCCGTGTACTTATTGAAAGAAAGATTGTATTAAGAAGAGAAAAGTGAAACATTGATGAGCAATAGTATATATTTATGACCATTTTGATATTAAAGTGGTACGCTAATGTAACTAAATATTTAACGTAAGGTTCTATATTAATCTAGTCACTTTCGAGAACACACCCTTAATTTTCAGATGTATAAAAATTATTCGAGCGGGGGGTTCATAAATCATTATCTTAAAATCGTTATCTTATTTCCTACAGTATCTAAACTGGATCCATATTTCTTAAGCGTTACTGTTATAAATGACTCAAGACACCCTAAGAAGAAAAAGTTATTGACATCCTCTTGTTCGCTAATGTCTGTTTTTAGTTCGTACCTCTAACTGCTTTCTTTCCGATTTTAGGCGTTGTTTTTTGAACTACTTCCAGTCACTTTTCGAATTGACATTTCATTTATTTTTAAATGCATTTCCACATATTTCTTTAAGCACTTTTTTAATTGGTGGAGCTTTGAGATTGTAGCATTTCTTTTTTGGTCGTTATCTGCTTCTGCAATGACGGAAGAAAACGACAACACTAAACAATAATAAACGCAGAACAATGAAATTTTGGGAATAAATTTGACTAGGTAACATATTAAGAGATGAACACTGCAAGATCAGCATGTTAGCCGGCCGCGGTGGCAGAGCGGTTCTAGGCGCTTCAATTCGGAACCACGCTGCTACTATGGTAGCAGGTTCGAATCCTGCCTCGGACATGGATTTGTGTGATGTCCTTAGGTTAATTAGGTTCAAGTAATTCTAAGTTTAGGGAACTAATGACCTCAGCTGTCAAGTCCCATAGTGCTTAGAGCCACTTGAGCCATCAGCAGGTTAATGTAAGCAGGAACTAAGCTATTGCAAATGTTAATAACTATTATAACCACCAGAATGTTGAATGCAAGCATGCAAACGTGCATGCGTTGTGTTGTATGGGAGCCGAACGTCAGTTTGTGAGATGGAGTTCCAAGCTTGTTGCACTTGGTCAGTCAATTACAGAAACAGTTAAAGATAGTTGTGGATAACGGTGGAATTGTCGTCCGAAATTGTCCCATATGTACTCCAGTGGAGACAAATCCGGTGACCGAACAGGCCAGGGCAACATGTCGACAGTATTGGGGCAACAGGGGTATCACCCCAAAGTAATGTTATCCAAGATTGTGGCTATGACATCATGCAAGATGGTGGCGATGACTCCTTCCAAGATTGTGGCTGTGACGTCAATCAAGATGGCGGATTTTGGCGGGATGTTTGAATTTTGGCAGGAAAGTACCACACCTCGTTCCCCATAAAAATGGCGCCAATTTCAAATTCCAACACGATAATGCACCACACCACACTTATCTCTGCTAAGAAAAGAAAATCGCGGGAAGATAGGACACTTGGCCTACCTCCTCTAACCTAAGGATTCGTCGGAAAAAAACACTTATCTTAAATATGTTACCAATTTCAAGCACATGTGTTCGCCACTGTGTCTGGATTGCAACTGGCTTAGTTCATATCGGTGCCACCAGAGGGCGCTCTCCTGACGTCAGATCAAGACGCAAGTACCGTTGTTCGAGCTGGCGGCAACCAGTGTGTTCACCACGAGCTCCAGAGCCCAACTGACTTAGTTCATATCGTGGCCACCAGAGGGCGCTACCGTGACGTCGGGAGATGACATAAGATCGTCTGCTCTCTCTATCTCTCTCGTGCATTATAACCGGACACATGCCACGTCAGCGGCCCATGAGCGAATGGCCACTGATGCGACAGTCTCCAGCCTGGACCCTTATACTCATGCCGGAAATAGTCATCTCTAGGTAACCTAACTAAAGTTACACCCACATCGTGCATCTAACATATTAATTATTTAAGTGCTTAATTACATTTTAATTTTAATCATAATCAATAAGTGAATTTACAATTTCTATATTTAATGTTCAAATGAGAAGTTTCACATTTTCCCACCATGAGTGCAGTGTCCATTCATGACAAAGCACCCGCCCACCCCCCACCACCCCTAGAATGCAGCACTCCTGTTGGCTACTGCATTAGTCACATGATTCGACTTCATAGAACCTAGGAGTTGGAATCAGTTTTCGCCAATGCCACACCCACCTGGACTTGTACTAACGTGCACTAACGTGTACGAACCTGCGCAGCGCATCACGTCATCCAATATGGTGGGGAAAAATTTTGGGAAAACAGATCTGAACACAAGTCTTTATTTTGCATCCAGTTTCTCCACAACAAGATCTAGACTCCAACCGACCAAGTACATACTACTGCCAGTAGATGGTGCTGTCATCCCTCATGTGACATAACCCGGGTTCGTGGGCTGGAGGGGAAAATGGCGTGAAAATTACTCAGGCTGCACTGGGCTGCTCTATAGAGTAAGGAAGGAGTGAACTCTGTTTACTTTACAACATTTTATTTAGCCGTTGAGTATATTTATCACATCACCGCAAAAGACTCGCCCTAATGTCCTTCGCGTCACAAAACACAGTCTGCAGACACACACACACAACTCCTAATTTTCCGAAATAATTTTAAAAAAATGGTTCAAATGGCTCTGATCATTATGGGGCTTAACTTCTGAGGCCATCAGTCACCTAGAACTTAGAAATACCTAAACCTAACTAACCTAAGGACATCACACACATCCATGCCCGAGGCAGGATTCGAACCTGCGACCGCAGCGGTTGCATGGTTCCAGACTGTAGCACCTAGAACAGCTCGGCCACCCCGGCCAGCGAAATAATTTCAGTACAGACCTGCAGACCGCTCCTAAATAATACAGCACGGTGATGGGTAGACATGCTAAGTACTCGTAAACTGTCCAAATAACGCATATCACAGCCTACAGAGCTTCTCTCAAAATAGTGCAATCAATGTGCGCAAGCACCCTCCGCCACGTGGCCATCAGCTGTCAAACCACACGCAGACCCCTGCTCGGGCCCCGCAAGCATGAGGCGACCACATCCCTTTCGTACTTCATTTCTGAGAAATTCCTATCCAAATATGTGTTCACTTAGAGACAGCTCCTGGCGCGACCGGCCAGGGATGCGCACTCCGTCGGACACGCGAGCCACCGCCACCAAACGCATGTGAAACTTCATTCTGTACAGTCTCCTTTATACTGACTTTACAGAAGTCCAAGGCGTGCTTACGCCAGGGTCATATGCGAGACATCTCCATGTACCACTTGTCTTTACCACAGATGACAGAATAGCACAGCGGTCATTGCTCCTAGCATGACATGACACACACATTTAACCATTCTTAACTACCTAGCTTGACTGACCCAACACCGGCACGTGCACGCTCATAATTACAAACTCATCTAACAACGTTCCCAATATTATTCTTACGTCACATCGCTTTGTAAAAAAATAAGAGCCAAGTCGACCTCTCGGGAGTTGTATACTGTCCCACAAATTGTTAACGCTCGCTTTCTTCATGCCTCAGCTTGTATGCACGGAAATTCGTACCGTGACAGAACCTGTTTACGAAAATAACGCCAAATGCAGTCTTCCCAGCGCTCCTAACGTCTTACCCTTCCAGATTTCAACGTACCCATACGTTCCTTCCACTGTGTAGAGACTCCTATATCCCAGCACAAACGATGTGAATGAATCGAGCATTCTGATTCGCTCTTATCGAATTTGCGCGGCGAATTATTTATGCCGCCGGTATCAGAGCACCATCCACCTATTCTCTCTCGGGCTTCCAGCAGTTATTTTACACAGACCGCTAAATTGCATTCACAGTTGACTGTGCAAAATTCTCTCCACATTATAAAATGCATACCAGACTCACAAGAATATTCCAAGCCAGGAAGATATTTACCACTGTAATTACAATTAAATATTAAGATTGCTGCTACAGTCTGACACCAATAAATCTACAGTTAATCTCTCCTCTTGACGACTGTGCCTCAGTATTTATAGCGCATATAATTTTCCACTTTAAAACTCTATCTCATACCCTCATTGTTATCAATCTGCTCAATCTATACGTCCCTCATGATAGGACACACAGTCAACCTCTTTAGTCATGCCCTAACATAAACCATACTATCTTTACAATGCAATATATACACATTTTACACTATGTAAGCCACACTAACTTTACAATTCAATATATACACATTTTAGAAAAACAATACAGTTACTTTTATGTCTGTACAGCAACTGAAAAAATTATCGTACACCTACACTCACACTGGCTATATGTCACGATGCTCTCCAGTCCTAGGCAATCACCATCAGCCTTTTCTTTCTTTCTACAGATGTGACATTCAACGGTAATATACTACTTTACACTGGTCACCATTTCACACCGACAACTGAACCTCGCGCCCCCAGGGGCTCGGCATTGATTTGCCGGTTACAGGCTTGGCGATCCTGGGGTTCCTGAGCTGGGGACTGGTATGCGCCGCCAGTCCCTTGTCACCGTAAACTCTGGGCATGCTTCAGCGACCACCGTGGGGCGCGGCAGTGGAACGTTTTGTGTCTCAGAGATTGGGGATCTCGGCTTGACCGCACGGATGGCGACGATGGGATAAACCTCTACAAAAAAAAAAACCTCAATCCCAAGGTGTACTGCGCTCTGATGAGATGGATGGCTGTTGAGGTGGAACAGTCGTTAGCGGACGACCTCTCGTGTCCTGCCGCACCTCAGTTGTATAAGGCTTAACTAGGCACGCGGGGCTCTGTCTAGGTGAACTTCTATTTCCCTAGCAGCTCGTGGGACCGAGATCGATCCTTCGAACTCTTCTTTGCGTCGTTCCAGCGGAAGGAGTGGGCCGCTGGTAGGTTCCGACACCCACTCCAACAAGAGGGCGCGTGTAGCCAGTCCTCCAGACTCAGTAGCGAAATCTCAGAATCTCATGACAAGTAACAGAACGCATGCTGCCGGTCAGAATGTGTTTTTAGTCGTTAAAAGGAAAGAGGGCAGCTTCGAGAAAGTTTCCCCTTTCTATATTCAAAAAGGGCTCGAAGGCATTGCTGCCGGTTTAAAATCAGTGAAGCGATTGCGTAATGGGATGCTGTTGGTGGAAACCACCAGCTCCAAGCAAGCTAAGGCTCTCCAGATTGCACACTCCCTTGGGGAATATGCCATAAAAACTGAGCTGCACAACATCTTGAATTACAACAAAGGTGGAGTGACGTGCAGGGATCTGGTGGACATTCAACAAGAGGTAGTAAAAGATGAGAGGGCACCAGCAGGAGTAGTTAACGTGCAAAATATCATGAGGAGAGTGTAAGTCCGACTCCTTTATCCTGACATTTAATAGCACGGAACTCCCTGAGCATATTAAAGCAGGTTTCCTTCGCTTAAGTGTGCAGCCATATGTACCTAAGCCAATGCGGTGTTTCAAATGCCATCGCTTTGGGCATACTACTCTTGGGTGTCGTGGAGAAGCTACTTGTGGCAAGTGTGGTCAGGCCGCCCATGACAGAGTCCATTGTTTGTTTCCAGTTAAGTGTGTGAATTGCTCTGGGCGTCATCCTGTATTGTGTCGGGACTGCACCGTGTATCTGGAGGAACAGAAGGTACTGGAGCTTAAAACTCTTAAGTGCATCCCCTATACTGAGGCCAAAATGCTCTATAAAGCCATGCTGACCCCATCTTTTGCTACGTCCTTCACTTCCATTGTTAAATAGTCCACACAGAAAGTTGACGTAGCTACACAATCAGAGGCTGTTAGTGTCGGCACTACTACCAGCGTGTGTCCCTGCAATTGTGCCGCTCCAGTCGCTTCTAAGCCTGTGCCTCCCGTAAAAACTTCGGAAAAAGCTGTGGTTGCTGAAACTGTCCAGCACCCTTCTATATACAAAAGGGTTTCGAGGGAATCTGTGGCTGCTTAAAATCGGTGAAGCGCTTGCGTAATGGGAACTTGCTAGTGGAAACTTCCACTTCCCTGCATGCAACTAACCTCCAGTCTGCTAAATGCTTTGGAGAGTATGCCATAGACACTGAACTGCACAGCACCTTGAACTACAGCAAAGGTGTTGTGACATGCCGGGTTCTAGTTGACATTCCCAAGGAAGAACTGCAACGTGAGTGAGCTCCGGACGGTATCGTTGATGTCCAACATATCATGAGGTGGGTTGATGGCAATCTTGTCAAATCCGACTCCTTTATTCTGACCTTCAGTAGCACGAAACTTCCTGTACATGTTAAAGCTGGCTTCCTTCGCCCTAGTGTGAGGCCTTATTTCCTGACCCCAATGCGCTGTTTCAAATGCCAGCGTTTTGGGCATACCACCTTAGGATGCAAAGGCGAAGCGACTTGTGATATCTGTGGTAAGGCTGCTCATGAAGGAGTTGGTTGCTCCTCTCCAGCCAAATGTATCAATTGCTCTAGGAACCACCCTGTTTGGAGTAGGGACTGCCGAATATTTTTAGAGGAACGCAAAGTCCAGGAAATAAAAACAAACAAGCGTATCCCCTATGGTGAGGCCAAGAAGATCTATAAGTCGGTGCAACCTCCCACATTTGCTACATCTTTTGCATCCCTGGTTTAGAAGCCTACTCCAAAAGTCGATGCCTCAACGCAGACAGAGGTGGTGAGTGTTGGCACTAATACCTGCTGCTGTCAGTGCACTTGCAACGCAGCCAGTGTCTCAGAGCCAGTAGCCCAACGGCAGACAATAGGTACAGTGGCGAACTTGGGTCAGCCCCTGGCCCCTCGTCCCAGTCTGTGTGCTTTTAATTTGTTTTGTCTGTTCTTTGTCTGAGTTTTTCTTGTCCTAACTCGTCTGTTGTCTCTATTTTCCGTATTTTACTCGGTGTGGGTGTTTTTAAGTTTTGGAACAAGGGACCGATGACCATTGCAGTCTGGTCCCTTTAATCCCACAAACCCACCAACCAACCCTGGCGCCTCCAACAGCTGAGGCTGTTCCCAACCCCAGTGCGCCAATTACCACTTCCACATCAGCTCCCCCAAAGACCACCAAACCGCAGAAAGCTCCCGCACAGCAGCAACAGCGGGTCAAATCCCGAGGTAAACCGTCTGGCCATGCGGGTGTTGTTTTACGTGAGGCTTCATTTGACTCTTCCCTAGAGTTGATGGAATACGGTGTATGTGTGGGGCAATCATCTCGCCCCACGCCTGCCCCTCCACCTGCTGCGATCTCGCCGCCCCATTGGAAAGACAGGATGAAGATGCTACCCCCATCATAGATGGCTCCCATACTTCAGTGGAACTTGCAAGGGTTCAGGACGCATGTGCAGGAACTTCGTCTACTATCTCAGGGTAGACCACTGTGTCTATGTCTCCAGGAGACTTATTTCCATCCCTCTTACTTCCCCGAGCTATGCGGCTATACACATCCACAAAAATGACGACCTGCGTGGAGAGAGAGCTAGAGGAGGCGTAGGTATTTTCGACAGGACGGACTACCACTCCTCGCCTCTCTCACTTACGACGACTTTACAGGCCGTCGCTGTGTCCGTGCACGTGCGTCATCCATTGACTGTATGTTCGCTTTACTTGCCCCCATACGATGTACTTGAGACGCCGCCCTGTCCGACCTTCTTACACTGCTCCCTCAGCCATTCAATATTCGTGGTGACTTTATTGCCCACAATGTGTTTGGGGCTCTGCAATTACCTGTCCGAGGGGTAGAGCAATTGAGAGACTTGTCCTGTCATCCTGTACCTACTTGCTCAATGGAGAACAGAGCACTCATTTCTGCACAGCGACTGGGTCGCTCTCTGCCATTGATCTCTCGTTTTGCTCTCCAGCTCTTGCCACGAGTGCTCATAGGGAAGTGGTCGCTGACTTTCACGGCAGTGATCATTTCCCAATCTGGATTCACCTGCCAGATCGCGTGGGTCCCGAAAGGAGACCACCACGAAGGGTGCTTAGTGGAGCCGACTGGACATTTTATAGCCAGTAGGCCCAGTTCGAAGACTGTGCGAATGTTGAGGAGTGGGTGGATCATATTACAAAAACGGTCCACCACGCCGCTGCAGCATCCATTCCACAGTCCACGGGCCACCGGAAGAGGCCACCTGTGCCTTGGTGGAGTGGCGAATGCCGCTCTGCACTAAGGACTAGGCGTGCGGCTCTGCGTCGGCTCCAATGTCGGCCAACTGCTGAGAATCTTGCAGCCTTTCGGGTGGCGAGGGCAAGATGTCGCCGCATTATTCGTGAGAGCAAGAAGAGGTCGTGGAAAGAGTTCCTGAACACCATTAATCGTTCCACCAAAAGTTCCATTGTGTGGGAGACCATCAGGAGAATTCCTGGCAGAGGAGGGAGGTGCCCCATAGCTACTGTAATGAATAACGACACTCTCCACACGGATCCGTGAGACATTGCACAGACTATGGCAGCGTATTTTGCCACAGTTACTGCAACAACCAGTCAGGATCCAGGTTTCCAGCGCCATAGAGCGGTTGCTGGGAGATGTAGTCTGGACTTCTAGTCCACCTCTCATGAAGTTTACAGCTGCCCATTTTCTATGTGGGAGCTGGATTCTGCATTATTTGGAGCTCGTGACACATCCCCTGGTCCCGACAGGATCCATTACCATATACCATGGCACCTCACAATGCGCAACAAAGAAATCCTCCTCGCACTTTCTAATGCCATTTGGGCGTTAAGTCACTTTCATGACGCTTGGCGTGAGGCACTTTTAATTCCCTTTTTAAAACCTGGGAAAGACCGCACGAGCCCGAGTAGCTACCGTAGTGTTGCCCTCACTAGTTGCATGGGGAAGACCTTGGAGCGGATGGTCAACCGCCGCCTTGTCTGGATGTTAGAATCCCGGCAACTCCTTAGTCACTTTCAGTGTGGTTTCACGAGGTTTCGCTCCACCTTCGATAACCTTGCCCTCCTGAAGGCGGCTATACAACAAGCTTTCCTACGCCGTCATCACCTTCTAGGTGTAATTTTCGTCATCGAGAAGGCCTACGATACCACTTGGAGGCATCCTGGAGGAGCTTCACGAATGGGGTTTTTGTGTTGTCTTCCTCTTTTTATTCAGTCTTTCTTCTCGCCACGATATTTTAGATACCGAATTGGTGAAGTCCTGTCTGATCGCTTTGAGCAGGAGGACGGTGTCTCTTAGGGTAGCGATTTAAGTGTGACTCCCTTTGCCATCGCTATTAATAGCTTTACGTCCACAGTGAAAAGTTCTGTCCAGTGTTCCTTGTTTGTGGATGATTTCTCTTTCTTTTGCTCTTCTTCAAGCCTCGCAACGACAACGTGTCAGTTGCAACTTACCATTAGACGTTTGGATGACTGGGCGCAGAAGAGTAGCTTTTTCTACCGAGAAGTCTGTAAGTGTTCTTTTTAACCGTTCTCGTTCGATTTTAATCTTTCCTAGGTTGAAGATGATGGACACTATTCTTACTTTTAAAGACACGATGAGATTTTTGGGGCTCATTTTTTACTCAAAGCTTACGTGGTTACCTCATCATAAAGACCTGAAACGGCGGTCGCTTCAGGCTTTAAGTATATTAAAATGTCTTAGCCTCAGTACATGGGGAGCTGACAGGACTTGTCTGCTCCAGTTTTATAGGGCGTTTGTGCGATCTCGACTCGATTATGGATGGACAGTGTATGGGTCTGCGAGGCCTTCTTACTTAAAGAAGTTGGACGTTGTGCACCATGAAGGGCTTCGGTTGGCCACTGGGGCATTCCGAACTAGCCCCATACCAAGCCTCTGAGCAGCGACTGGTGAACCGCCACTTCATATGCAGCGACGGCTACTTACTGTGCGCCAGGCGTATAAAGGTTTGTCCACACCGTACATACCTGCATACCACACCGTAGCTCAGCCTCCTCTGGCATCGTTATTTCATAACCGGCAACGTGCCACGCAGCCCTATTGGATTCGCGCACAGGATTGCCTCGCTGCGATGTCTATGGCTGGCCTTCGTGTATTACGTCGCGGTTAGAGCAGATCTCCACCTCGGCTCCTCCGGAGAACCAAACATATTTTAGATTTGACTAATTTTAAGAAAGATAGCACACCAGATTTTACATTCCAATCTCTCTTTTTTAACATTTTAGGTGTGCATCACGGTTTCACTGTCGTTTACACTGATGGCTCCAAACAGGTGAATTTCCTTGGCTGTTCTGTGGTGTTCCCTGATCATGTTACCCGGATTCGCCTCCCTGATGAATATTCCGTTTTCGCAGCCGAGCTCTACGCGATCCTGAAGGCACTGGAGCAGATGCATCACGTTCGGGGCGATCGATTTCTTCACTGGTCCGATTCTCTTAGGGCCTTACAATCACTGCAGAACCTGTACCCAACTGAGGAGATGGTCCAGCTGATATATGACCAACTGTACTTGCTCCAACGACGGGGTAAAGAGGTATCCTTCTGCTGGGTGCCTGGTCATGTCGGAATATGGGGCAATGAACAGGCCGATCAGGCTGCCAAGGAGGTCTGCAGAGAGCAGGATGTGGTCCAGTGTCCTATCCCCTTGCAGTCTGTCATCTCTGCACTCCACAAGAAGTGCATGGAGTTGTGGAAGGACGAATGGCTGGCGGTGCCGACCAATAAACTGAGGTTGGTAAAGTCAACCACTCAGCTGTGGCGTACCTCCTGCCGGTTGCTCAGGCCGGAAGAGGTGGCCCTCACACGTCTTCAGATCGGGCGCTGTACTCTCACACATAGCTTTTTATTACGGTGGGAGGATCCTCCATTTTGTGATGCTTGTGGTGTGCATATCTCCGTCTGGCACATTTTAACAGACTGTATTTTATACCATGATGCAAGGGCAAAACCACAAGTTGATGGGGATCTGCCTTCTGTTTTAGCTAACGATGAGACGTGTGTGACTAGGGTTTTTAAGTTTTCAGGTGTGTCAGGACTATGGCCTAAATTTTTACGCTGGAGGTTTTAGTGTATTGCAGAATGGCTGACTCCTCCCTTTCTTCCTTGCGGTCAGCCAGCCACTTCCATCTGCTACATTGTTTTACCTCCCTCTACCATTTTCTTCCTGTGTTGTCCATGTTTTACTGCTGGGACCCTGCTTCATCCCACACTTCGGTGTGGGTGAGCTCATATTTTTTAATGATTGTTTCCTGTCTTTCATGATCTGTTTTATATTCCTGTTCTGGGATTTCCCCCTGCGGGTTCGAGGGTAAGAATGGGCCCGTGGTGTTCCTGCCTGTCGTAAGAGGCGACTAAAAGGATTCTCAAAAATTTTGGCCTGATGTGATGGTTCCCTCTTGGCTTTGACCTCCATTTTTCGAAATTTCCGTTGTTAGTGCATGCCATTTGGGGAAGGACGCCTTATGTGGTGTTTTTCTATTGGTCCATCATGAACCAACATCTTGCATGCTACCTATTGTCGTGTGGTGGTGTTTACATCCAACATCCTCTGGGTTGCCTCCTACTCGTCTTGTGTGCACTCCCCTTCTTAGCGCCCACGACAACTGAGGACCCTTTCAGCACCTAAATTCCTGCACGGTAGCCAGTCCGTTGTGGTGGGATCGTCATGTACCCTCTTGGTGGTAGACCCCTGACCATGCAGCGATCGCACCACAGATGCCAGAGCTGTTTCCTCCCCATGCATGCCAAGGATTATGTGCCCATCTTCCCTGGGGCACGGGGACTCCAGGCAATGGGATATCGGCCAGATACCCGTTGCTTTGGCTGGATGACGCCCTTGGGGAGAGCCCTCGTTCGGAGTAGATGGCATCTGGGCGGATGTGGCGCAATGAAGCGCAATAAATCACACCAAGCTGGTGGTTGCACGGCCACCAGCGTCTCTAAGCGAGGCAGAGTTGACTTTGATGCTGTGCAATATGACCCTCAGTCGTTCCCCTCGCTGGCTGCTATGTGGGAGGGACACAGATCTAGTGCCAAGCGGGAGCCTTACGTAACAACAATACCTTGTCTGCAGCACGACTGATGGTGACTCCT
This sequence comes from Schistocerca americana, assembly GCF_021461395.2. Taxonomy (NCBI): domain Eukaryota; kingdom Metazoa; phylum Arthropoda; class Insecta; order Orthoptera; family Acrididae; genus Schistocerca; species Schistocerca americana. The sequence continues at coordinate 153,962,111 of NC_060119.1, read as the reverse complement.
TTCTTACGATGAAGCCTCTGATCTTTGTGGAACACCTGGAGGATAAGTTTGGGGAAGTGGCGGGCTTTTCTAAAATGAGGAATGGGTCCATCCTCCGCAAGACGTCCTCCCCAGCCCAGTCACGAGCGTTGCTCTTGTGTGGTAAGCTGGGTGATGTCTCTATTACCATCACTCCCCACAGTAGCTTAAATATGGTCCAGGGGATTATTTACCATCGTGAACTATTGTTACAATCCGACGACGAACTGAGTGCCGACTTGGAACAACGTGTTGTACATTTTGTCCGTTGTGTACATAGAAGACCCAAGACTAACAGGATGGCCACCAGTGCCTTTATCTTGGCCTTCGAGGGTGCTGTAGTGCCCGAGAAGTTCAAGGTAATGGTTTACCATTGTGACGTCAAGCTATACGTCCCTCCCCCGATGCGGTGCTTCCAGTGCTGGAAGTTTGGGCATATGTCCTCCCGTTGCCCATCCAGCGACACATGTCGAGATTGCGGACGCCCCTCTCATCCCGATTCTTCATGTGTGCCTCCGCCTGTATGTGTCAACTGTGGGGAGCACCACTCTCCATGCTCGCTGGATTGCCCCGTTCTTCATAAGGAGATAAAGGAATTTAAGAACCTGGACCGGCTTACTTATCAAGAGGCAAAACTGAAATTTGAAAGGTTGTATTCTGTTTCCCTTCGAACATCTTACGCTGCAGCCACGTTATCGTCGCCCTCGCGAGCGGCAGTTGTCGCCTGATCTGTGCCGCCTACAGTGGGCCCTCGGGGCCGTGCATCTCTGTCTGTCCCCCTCGTGTCTCAGGGCAAGCCTTCCTCTGTTGCCCCCTTAGCATTGGGGGCAAACCCTCTTCTGTCGCTCCCCCCCCCCCACGCTTCCTTCGGGAATGACATCTGCTCAAAAACGGGGGGGGGGGGGGGGCTCGATACCTCTCCCTCCTTCTCCACCAGCGTTGCCTCTTGTGGTTCCTAACTCGCGGGAGGGGTCCCTCGGGGCTCTCCCTTCCTCCGTTTCCTCTCCTACCCAGCCGGATGTCAGCCAGTGGCTCAAGGTTCCGCCACCTGCTGGCCGTAGGGCTTCTGCATCATCGTCAGCCTCCGACGCTCCTTCAGAGAAGCTCTCTCAGCCCTAGCCCTAAGGACAGATGCGAGAAGAAGGAACGGGACGTGTCCAAGAAGAAGGACGTTCCGGCGGTTTCAGTACCGCCTGCTGTAAATAGTTCTGGCTCTGGGGATGAGGTGGAGATCCTCGCCTCTGCCACGGATCTCGCCCTCATGGAACCGTCGGGGGCCTTTCCTATGGACACAGCTGACTCACCCCCGGTGGCGGCAGTTGGCTCTGAGGTTCGGTCTGCCTCTTAGTTGCCTTCACGCCCTCCCAGTTCCTTACTGCTTCCATTCTCCAGTCGAATTGCGGCGGTTATTTCCGCCACCTGCCTGAGCTCTGGATGCTTCTGAGTGATTCCCCTGTTCTCTTCATTGCTCTTCAGGAAACTTAGTTTCCAGAAATGTGGACCCCCGCCCTTCGCGGTTATTGGGGATACTATAAGAAGCACGCTGCCTGTCAACGAGAGTCAGGTGGAGTTTGCCTCTGTTCACCACTCTGTCTGTGGCTCGCCAGTACCCCTTCTGACGCCTTTGGAGGCAGTCGCTGTCAGGGTTGAGCTCTCGCCGGCTATTACTGTTTGCTCTGTTTACATTCCTCTGGATGGGGAGCTCCCTTGACATGTCTTGGCTGCACTGCTGGCTCATCTCCCGCCACCATTGCTGCTTCTGGGTGATTTCAATGCCCACAACCCCCTATGGGGTGGGACTGTCTCCGTTGACCGTGGTCGTGCCGTGGAGCATGTGTTGGCTCAGCTCGACCTTAGCCTCTTGAACACCGGTGCTCTCACGCACTTCAATGTGGCCCATGGCTCGTTCTCGGCCATCGATCTCTCTCTTTGCAGTCCTGGACTTGTCCCATCCCTCCACTGGAGAGTGCATCCTGACCTGTGTGGTAGTGACCATTTTCCGTCTATTTGTCATTGTTCTGAGCGCCTGCCCCGCGGGACTCTCAACAGGGCTGACTGGGCGGCTTTTACTTCCGCCGCCACCATTGCGTCTCCTCCACAGGGTGACATTGACGAGATGGTCCGTGTCTTGACCACGTCAATCATTTCTGCGGCCGAGGCTGCCATCCCCCACTCTTCTGGACTCCCTCGGAGGAAGGCTGGCGATTTCTGAGGCTACTCGCGACCGTAGGCGGGCTCTCCAGCGTCATAGGCAGCACCCGTTTCTGGAGATCCTCATCGCCTTTAAGAGGCTCCGTGCCTTGGCCCGTCGTCTCATTGCACGGCGTAAGCAGGAGTGCTGGGAGAGGTATGTCTCATCCTTGGGCTGCCGTGTCTCCCCCTCGCTTGTGTGGTCCCGGATCCGGCGGATTTATGGATACCGGACCCCTATGGGCGTCCCTGGGATCTCCCTGGACGGCGCTGTCTGCACGGACGCTGCCGCCATTGCTGAACACATTGCCGCGCAATTTGCTACGAGCTGTGCGACTGCAACTTACCCCCCCACCGTTTGATCTCTAAAGGAGTGAGCCGAGCAGACGCCGTTATCATTCCACACGCATTGTTCTGAAAAATCAGTGCTCCTTTCAGCGAGAGGGAATTTCTCGCTGCCCTCATCGATTGCCCTGATACAGCACCAGGACCAGACTGCATTCACACGCAGATGCTGAAGCATCTCTCCAGGGTCTGCCAGAGGCACATCCTCACCATATTTAACCGCATTTGGAGCAAGGGCATGTTCCTGTCACAATGGCGAGAGGGTGTTATTGTCCCCATCTTGAAGCCCGGTGCGGACCCACTGGCGGTGGACAGCTATCGTCCCATTACCCTCACCAACGTTTTGTGCAAATTGCTCGAACGTATGGTGGGGTGGCGTTTTTGTTGGGTCCTTGAGTCGTGCGGTCTCCTCACTCCATCCCAGGGTGGCTTCCATCAGGGCCGGTCTGCTGCGGACAATATGGTGCGGCTGGAATCTGCTATCCGTACGGCCTTTGCCCAACGTCAGCATCTCGTCGCTATATCTTTTGATCTGTGGAAGGCATATGACACCACATGTATGCATCACATTCTTGCTATGTTGCATGAGCGGGGTCTTCGTGGTCAGCTCCCAGCTTTTCTTCAAACCTTTTTATTGCGCCGCTCTTTCCGGGTGCAAGTCGGTGCCGCCTCTAGTTCATCTTATATACAGGAAAATGGGGTCCTGCAGGACTCGGTGTTGAGCGTCTCCTTATTTCTAGTGGCCATTAATGGTCTGGCTGCAGCCGTGGGTTCGTCGGTGTCTCGTTTGTATGCCGATGACCTCTGCATCTCATTTAGCCCAACGACTACGGGAGTCACCAAACGCCAGCTGCAAGTAGCTGTTCGCAAGGCTGCATCATGGGCTCTGACTCATGGTTTTCAGTTCTCTGCAGCTAGGACTCGAGTTATGCACTTCTGCAGGCGTCAGACGGTCCACCCTCATCATGAACTTTACCTCGACGGCCACCTACTTGCAGAGGTGGACACTAGCCACTTCTTAGGACTCGTCTTAGATGCCCAGCTCACATGGGTTCCTCATATTACTCAGCTGTAGCAAAAGTGCTGGCGTCACCTCAACGCCCTCCGCTGCCTGAGCCACACGTCTTGGGTTGCAGATCGCTGCACTTTGTTGAGATTGTACAGAGCCCTTGTGCAGTCCAGGCTTGATTATGGGAGCCTGGCCTATGGGTCTGCATCTCCCTCAGTGTTGACGTTGTTGGACCCCATACACCACTGTGGGGTTCGGCTTGCAACTGGCGATTTTCGTACGAGCACTGTGGATAGTCTACTGGTGAAGGCTGGGGTTCCCCCGCTGCGGATTCGCCGCCATCGGCTGCTCGCCGACTATGCTGTCCACGTGCATTGCTCGCCGGGCCATCCCAATCATCGCCTGCTTTTCCCTGCCATGTTCCTCCATCTGCCCGAACGGCGACCTAGGTCTGGGCTTTCCATTGCTGTCCGCGTCCAGTCCCTGCTGTCAGAACTGGGGTCACTCCCTCTTCTGCCTCCCTTCCGGGTCCGTGCACCTATGCCTCCTTGGTGTCTGCTCTGGCCGTCCGTCTGTCTGGACTTGGCATGGGGACCCGAGGACTCAGTTCCGCCTGTGGCCCTCCGTCGCCCTTTTCTTGCTCTCCTCGCCTCATTTTCGGTCTGTGAGATTGTCTACACTGATGGTTCCCTGGTTGATGGTCGTACTGCCTACGCTTTTGCTCACACTGCCCATGTTGAACAGCGCTCCTTGCCAGCTGGCTGCAGTATTTTTACTGCAGAGCTGGTGGCCATATTGCGCCCTCTTGAGCATATGCGTTCCTGTTCAGGTACGTCCATCGTCATCTGCAGTGACTCCCTGAGCAGCCTCCAGGCTATCGACCGCTGCTATACCTCTTCTCCTCTGGTATCATTTATTCAGGAGTCTGTTTCTGCCATTACCCGCTCTGATCGTTCGGTGGTCTTTGTTTGGACGCCAGGTGACGTTGGCATCCCGGGGAACCAACGTGTCGACAGGCTGGCCAAACGGGCGATTGACGCCCCAGCTTTGGAGGTCGGCCTCCCGGCTCGTGATCTGCAGTTGATGTTGCGCCGTAAGGTGCTTGGGATGTGGAATGATGAGTGGCGTGGCCTGACATCCCCGAATAAACTGCGGGCTGTTAAGGAGTGGACCGCTGTGTGGCGGTCCTCCCTGCGGGCTTCTCACAGGGACTCTGTCGTCCTGTGTTGGCTCCGCATCGGCCATACCTAACTGAAGCACGGCCATCTTTTGCTTCAGGAGGACCCCCCCCCCCCCCCCCTGTGTCATTGTGGGTCCTGGCTGACGGTCGCCCTCATTTTGTTGGAGTGTCCCCGACTGCGCACCCTCTGGCAGTCTTTTAATCTTTCGAGCACTTTGCCTTTGGTTTTATGCAACGATGCCTCCATGGCTGACGACATTTTAAATTTTATCCGTGGTAGTCCTTTTTATGGTTCCATTTAGGGAGGTCCTGCACCTTTCCCTCTCTGTGTCTCTTGTCCTCGAGTCTCTCCTAATTGGTTGCAGAATTTGGTGTGTAGTCGGATGGTTGTCTCTTTCCCTTTTTTTGTTGTCATGGCCATCTTCTTCTCTTCTGTTACTTTCTATCTGGTGTTCATCTTCTTGTCTGTAGTGTTCGTTGCCGCCTCTGTGTTCTTTCAGTGTCTGGGGGGGGGGGGAGTCTCTTTCCCCTTGGGGTTTTACCTGCTCTGCAAATTTTCGTCTCGCCTGTTTTTTTGGAATGGGGGACTGATGACCTTAGCTGTTTAGTCCCCCTTAAACATCCCAACAACAACCACCACTTTTTATAATTTAATCTGAGTGTTTCTGTTTTCTTTTATTGTTTTGTGTTGATTCTGGCATTAGGCCTACGATTTTAAGCTGTGTTTAATGTGTTCTCGGTGCCTGGCTTTTCCCTTTTATCCCTATGGTTGGCCAACCACCGTCACACTCTGTGTGATTTTAATCTGTTTTGTCTCATCTCTGTCTGAGTATTTCTTGTCCTGTGTCGTCTGCCGTCTTTCCTGTTGTCCGTTTTTTCACCTCTTTGGGTGGTTTTAGTTTATTTTTTGGAATAAGGGACCGAGGACCATAGCAGTCTGGCCCCTTTAATCCCCCAAACCAACCAACCAATCTATGTCGCTGTGACTCCGTTTTATCAGTTGTCCACATTGTGTTGGAGTGTCGCCTTTTAGCTGTGCTCAGGCAGACGTTAGCGCTGCCTGATACGCTCCCTGCACTTTTAACAGATGAGTCTGTCATGGCGGACTTACTTTTGCGTTTTATTCGGGCGGTTTTTTTTATCATTTAATCAGAGTGGTTCCTATGTTCTTTTATGTTGATATATATAATAAACCTCTTCGTGGTAGACATCGCCTCTCTTGTAGCGTGTGCCAGTGTAGTTCGTCGCGAGTCTCCCTTACGCTCTTGACGCAACTAAAATTTCGCATGAGGAATGCCCCGTTCTTCGTTGGATCTTCTCTACGTATTCTATTAGTTCATTATGGACCCAAAACCGATGACCTGCATTCAAGAATCGGTTGGTTAAGTGATTTTTAACCCTACAGTTCCTTACGATTGGTCTGATGAAAGACTGGCCTCTGTTTTTTATCATTTAATCAGAGTGGTTCCTATGTTCTTTTATGTTGATATATATAACAAACCTCTTCGTGGTAGACATCGCCTCTCTTGTAGCGTGTGCCAGTGTAGTTCGTCGCGAGTCTCCCTTACGCTCTTGACGCAACTAAAATTTCGCATGAAGAATGCCCCGTTCTTCGTTGGATCTTCTCTACGTATTCTATTAGTTCATTATGGACCCAAAACCGATGACCTGCATTCAAGAATCGGTTGGTTAAGTGATTTTTAACCCTACAGTTCCTTACGATTGGTCTGATGAAAGACTGGCCTCTGTCTTTGCACAAACTTGTTTTAGGTGGTCACTTTGGATGTGGACACCTACGTATTTTACGATAGTATCTGTTTACACTTGCTTGTCTCAAATAATGTGATCCAAGAGTACTGAACTTTGTTGCCTATCTGTACTTAACACGTTACGCTTACTTCCGTTCTGGGTCAAGTGCCATTTCATGCAACAATAGTCGATCCGCGGCAGGTCTTCTTGGAATTCACTACATTCTTTTGGCATCAGTGCCTTTTCATAGACAACTGAATCATCTGTGCACAGCATTGTGGAGTCCCCACGCTGTCTTCTGGATCACTTACATATACTGTATACACTTCCGGGTGGCAGACCTGATATCACTTTCACATCTGTCGTTTTTGTTTCATTAACAGCAACGTAGCGGGTTCCGTCTGAAAGAAAGTCTTGAATCCAGTCACACATCTGGTCTAATATTCGGAAAGCAGTTTCGCAAGATCTCTGTTTGCGGAACCCGTGTTAGTTCTCACAGAAAAAATTTTCATTCTCTGAGAAAGTCATAATACTGTAACATGAAGCACGTTCCATAATACTACAGCACATAGGTGTGTAAATGATTGTAGAGCCTGGCACAGTCCAGATACAGTACCTTTCCACTGCTTCCTGATGATAGCTGATTTTCTGTTCCACGATCGATTACATCGGTATGTGCCATTAGCCGAGCGGTATAAGGCGCTGCAGTCATGGACTTTGCGGCAGATCCCGGCGGAGGTTCGAGTCCTCCCTCGGGCATGGGTGTGTTTGTTTGGCCTTAGGATAATTTAGGTTACGTAGTGTGCAAGCTTAGAAACTGCTGACCTTAGCAGTTAAGTCCCATAAGATTTCACACACATTTGAACTTTTTTTTTGTGCCATTCGAACATCTGTGCCAAAACTGAAAGCAGGAATCTTGTTACGGAATTCCGCGATGAATCAGTATCGAAAGACCGAATTCAGTACTTCGCCTTTCACCGTTTCGTTGCCAGTACAATCGTTTAGTGACTGAATAGGTGACTGTGTTCCACTTACCTTCCTTACGTGAGACCATTACTTCTGAGCGCCTTTCGTCATATCAGCTGATATAATTTTTCTGTCAAATTCTACGAACATTACTCGTGATGCTCTCCTTACGCTTCACCCAGCGTTTGCTAGTCTGGTAGGCCTCGACATCGCTTAAATACGTGATGAAGGACTTTTTGCTTTCGTAACAATTTTCCTACACGATTGTTGAGAGACCTCTTAAACCTTGCTCGGCATTTGCTGGTATAAGGAATACTTAACGATGATTATGAATTTTATACATTTTTACTCACCGTATTCCTCAGAGCTGAATATTTGCGGTTGACTGCTCAGATGATGTGTAATCTGTATCCTGCCACTCTTGGTAAGTAAAAATATTTTCCTACCTTCCTTAACGTTCCTTCTGACACTCATAGTCACCACTGTTTCGCGGCATTGTGATTACTCATCCACTCTTCCACGCCAATTGATACCAGAACTTCCGCTCTGTTGCTAGAAGCTATAAGACGTTTCCCTCACAATTCAGTTCTGTAAATATCTGTTCAAAGCAATTTTCAGGCAAGACATTCAGAACAATTGCTCTCAATTCTCTGTCTCTGGCGCAAGTTTGGATCGCATGGTTTCCCAGTTGTAAAGATGGAAAATTTAGTTCTCCCTCTACAATTACAACAAGCTCAGTAAATTTATTCGTAGTATTTTGCAAGTTCTCATTGGAGTTCTACTTTTAATGCTTCTGAAAATGTAATGAAAATGATCGAATGGCATTGATGAGCAAATTCGGAATCAAGTTGCAAGCCCTTTCTGTTTACACCACGTTGGGCGACCTGCATGTCGATTATGGTGACGGCAACATTACACCTAGTCCCCCACTGACGAAAACTCTCATCCCGCCTGGAATCGAACGTGGTCCGCTACATGGCAGCCAGACGGGCCGACCTCTCAGTTAGGAGGGCGGACACAGGTCCTGAGGCAGGAGGTCTATAAAAACATCCGATTTAACATCGTTCACCCACCCATGACGCATGACCTCGCCTCTGTTTTTTCACGTTTGAAATCTGCGATAAGCCAACTACATGTTTCTAAATATCTATGGCAATAAAGGCGACGCCATTGCCGTACAGTCTATCCTTGTCATACGTATTCCAATCATATTTCGGTACTTCATTGCAGTTCACTTAAGTTTTCGCCACCTCTGTGTTACTGTGAACTGTAACAAGCGTATTGAAGCAGGAACCTGGCCGTGGATGTTTCACAGTTTTGCAATACCTTACTAATCTTTTCCTTTCAGATCTGCGAGGACGAACGTTTTCTAAAATTAATACGACTGATCTACATTAGATTTCTGGGTCCAGTTAGTCACTCCAATCTAAGAAAAAGAGGAAAAAACCACGAGGACGCCATTATTCAGAATTCCACGTTCATATCAAGTGTACCCAAATAGAAGCTTCCATTGTGTAGTGCGCGCCTGTCCTGTTGAGTAGACCCTCAGAACTCCACAGTCCAGCAGTTTTTCCTCAGAACTCATGATATATACTACAAGGACAGCCTACCCACTGATATGCAGCACCTGAAGGAAACCTCCCAGAAGAATGGCTACACTGAAACGTTGATTACACGGGCTCTCGCGATGAGCAAGAAGGAGAAGAAGGACCTTGAGGAAGAAGAGGATACCAAGGACTTGGCGTTCGTCCCGTATGCAGGGCCACCCACGGCAAAGATTGCCAGGATACTGTAGAAGAACAAGGTCAACACCATCTTCCATCCTCCAGTAAAAATCACGAAAAAGCTGGGCTCAATGAAGGACAACTTGGGTCTAAGAAGACCGGATGTCTACAGCATTTCCTCTGAATCTGGCCCGCATCTCGTGGTCGTGCGGTAGCGTTCTCGCTTCCCACGCCCGGGTTCCCGGGTTCGATTCCCGGCGGGGTCAGGGATTTTCTCTGCCTCGTGATGGCTGGGTGTTGTGTGATGTCCTTAGGTTAGTTAGGTTTAAGTAGTTCTAAGTTCTAGGGGACTGATGGCCTAAGCTGTTAAGTCCCATAGTGCTCAGAACCATTTGAACCATTTTCTCTGAATCTGGAGGAAGATATATCTGTCAGACGCAGCGTTAAATCACACAACGCATCTCTGAACATGTGAGAAGTGTTCGCCTCGGACAAAAGGAAACATCCACGATATTGGAGCACAGCCTCAATGAAGAGCATACGTTTTACTTTCAACAAACCAAGATGCTGTGTAGAACTAAACGTTTCTGGAAGTCTATTATTTAATCATTAAGGAGGCAATGGAGATACGAGTCAGAGTGACGCAGCATTAGGAAGAATACGACTAGAGCGCATCGATGGAGGCAGAACGATGGCGGGTGTTGGAGAAAGCAGGCCGCACCGAGACGAGACGCCATGACTCCGGGGCCGTCCCCTTCCCCCACACCACCCGTTCCCCGCACCACCGTACACCTGATTGTCCCGGCAGGTGCCGACGATGCTAAGATGCCCATTGGTCCAGCGTCTATAAAAACGCGGACGAGACGTGAACCCGATACTTCGCCTGATGATGGCAAGTGAGAAAGTTGCTGAAACGTTACTAGAAAACGACACATTAACTCGGCTGACAACCCGAAAAGATTTTATCATGCATATTGATCTACCTTCATAGCTACTGGCAGTTTTCATAATGGCTAATAACGGTCTTTTTTTTTTCCTCCACTGCTGTTGGTATGGACATCAGATTATTTATGAAGAATTTCTTTAGCGAACATGTGCTTTGTGTTGGTGCCGTTAAATTGTCTAAATTCTGGAAGTGGTGGCTAAATTGTGACATATCGTTTCCATTGATCGCTTTTCGGAAGCCGATACTTTTCTCCGAAGAGATGAGTTAACCGAGTAAGGAATCACTTATTACAGTATTGTGACAAAATATGCAAAGAGTGTGAGGGGGTTGATTTGTTTGTTTCCAAGATTACAATTATACTAAGAGCAAAAGTAGCTGAATATAGTTGTTTGAGCAATCAGTAACATGTTCCATCCAGTCAAAATTCTCATCTGTGGGTACACCCAAATATTTGTAACATTCTGACAGACTCCGTGTGCTACATCAGTTGTTTGTACGAATCTGTTAATATATAGTACTGAGTAGAGCATGTTTGCTGAAGATTTGTGGAGAGCTTGTAACCTCTTCCTTCATAATCGCCCTAATGGTTTGCGATACAACTAACAGTGATCGCATATGTCTGATGAAATTTGGAAAATTATACTAATAATTAAGTCTTAACTGGAAATTCTGTCTCTGGTTAATCAGTTCTTCATTCATACTACTTCAAGTCAACAAATTTACATACACCTAACAGCTGGTTGGAATTAGGGAAAGCTAAACAGTAAGCGTTGGTGTGATGTGTACTAACTAGCTTAAATGGTCCATTATAAATGAATTTAAATTTTGAACTTTTAATGTCAGTCTCGCTTGATTTCTCGCTGGCTTCAACGAGAACGAGGTCGCCAGTAGCAAATTTAGCAAACAGCCCTTCCCGTCATGATGCCGTATTCGCTCATCATCTTTCTTTTTCATTAGATTTCGTAAACGTTCTTTCTTGACCTCAGTGTCAATACTAACTCGCGGAGGTAAATCAGTTATAGTGTCCACCAAACTCCTAGACTTGTGGTCTAATATGATTTCCTCCAGTGTGAATCCTGTTGATTCGTGCATCAAACCGTTCACAATATTTTCAAATGCGTTTATCTACGTGCCTCACGCCCAGTGATTGTGGTGACAATACGTTCCCATATTTCTGTTAAACCAATCTCATCAGGCAAAGTAACTGTGTGAATGAGTTGGTACCGACTACTCACATCACCGTCTGTTTCATTAAAACTCACACTAATTTCAGCTTTATCTTTGGAAATAAACATCATTGCTTTATTGTTGCAGTCGGTTACTGCGTGGTATTTCAATAACCAGTCTAAGCCCATTATTATCTCGGTGCTAAAATCTGGCATGACGATAAATTAATGTTCAAATTGTTCCCCTAGAATTTCGAAACAGCCAAATATTTGATTGGCTATAGGTTTGCTGCTCTTTCCGGTTGCACCGATTATTTTAACTCACATTACGTGCCTTACTACTACTCCTGGTCTTTCTTTTAACAAATCGAAAGTTTTTCCGAACATAGCACTTATCCTTGCCCCGGTATCTATTAAAATGTGTAGTTTTAGGCCATGCACGTTGATGGGCAGCTTAATTTGTCTACACTTATGTGTGTCTAATTCTTAGTTTTCAAATAACGAGTCCTTGTACACGTCAAGGTCATTCCATAAAAACCTGTCCGGCTGCGATGCCAATAGTGGTTTATCTTGTGGTTTTTCACTTTTCTGTTCTCTGACATTCATTATTTCTGTCCTCTTGACTTGCGATTGTTGAAGCTCTTTTGACCCGAACACTAAAAACCCTTTTATCAGTTTCATCGAATAACGAACTTTGTGTTACCAACAATTTGCTAACTGTCAAGTCAGTTAAATTTTCTTCAGAAAGGTGGCTATCATCATCGACATAGCTTGGAGAAATGTGCTCTGTTTCTGCTTCTAATTTTTCTCCTGCGCTCACCCAAACCATACCACTTTCTATTGACTGTATGACGCCAGCCAAAAAACACATAGATGTCGTAGGGTGGCGGTCAATTAGTCGTATCCCGTCGTCATCAACAAACTCGTCTTGCCTCTCTTCAGATATTTCGCCTGTGCTTTCTTTAGGACCAGCATCGTTGTGGTTGACTACTTCAATTATTACATTTGGGCAAGCTTGCCTCTTCGGTACAGAGCTTTCATGCAGGTCGAAGAGGGAGAAATTTTGTTCGCTCTCCCATTAGCACAACTCCCATATAATCGTCTGTAGTTCTTCAGGTCGTCGCGTATACGACCGAACTGACATAGCCACACCTCCACGCGTTCCACGTTGCCCTGCGCGATAGCGGAAGTTTCATCCAATATCGGCTTCTTTAATTCTGCTGGCGAATCACGGTGCACTGGAGCCTGCATAGATCAGCGGCCGCCTCTTCCTCGGTGACGGGTATTCTACTTTCATCATTATTACAGACAGTGGTCACATAGTCGACTGCTTTTTCATCTTCAATTATTGTTACTGCGGGTGCGTTAGTCGCTCTGTCTTCTTGCACACTCCCATCGAAGATTTATCCATCCGGATCTATCATAGCAATGTTGCGTATGCTTTCTTCTGGGTCGATTAAGGTCTTTCCACGCCCGGTGGGCCCCAGGCTGGTGTAGTTCATGGTATTACTGATTAAGTACGACAGACCCATTTCTATCCAGATGTCGCACTTGCTGATTTTGCTCCTGCCTGCAACCAATCAGCTGAGAACCAGGTACCACTTTAACATGATACTGGCCTCTGTCATTTGCACTATTGTTGTTCCCACTATAACTGTCTCTGTTATAATGATGCGAGTTATTAATACCATGGTGGTCGTTACCACTATTGCCGTGGTTATTGTTATTATAGTTTTTGGTGTTATGGTAATTGTTGCTAATAACACAACTCTTAAAATATCCGCGATTATTCCGCCAATTCTCCTCATCTTCCACCGTTTCTAAGAATGCGGTAATTGTTCTGTAACTACTCCTTCTGCACCTCTTGGAGTCATCTGGAAGCTTCTTCCACAATTCCCAGACAATGTCCGATTCAGTTCGTTGATTACTCAAATATACTAATTTTTGGATACATTTTTTACAAAATTCTTTCTTCGAGCCGCGAGAGTTCGTGCCATAGTGTTTTGACGCTACGAAATCACACCAATCAATCTCCTGTTTCTGCCCTTGCCAATATTATTTCAAGAACGCATTGTTAAATTCTTGAAAGCACAAGTTCACAATATCAAGGTTTCAGCACCATCACTTAGCCTTGCCTTCTTGCACGTCGGTTACAGCGTTAATTTTTCTCTTATCCATCTACGATTCCGGCAATACCCTTTCGAATTTTGAATGAAGTTGGTAGCGTGCAATCCATCCTGTTTTTTGAGGGGATCGAACAATCCCCTTCGCTAAGATTTCAGTGTTATGTGCATGGCATGACACATAGTGCTGCTTTTATAGTTCAGTAACTTTTGTAACTACTTGACAAGTGGCCGTGGAAAACATTTCCACTTCCCATTTCTCCTCTTCACACTTAGTCAGCTGTTTCTTCACTGTAGTATCTATGTCTGGTACTAAAAGTTAGCAAATTCGTAGCCTTTTCCCTATCGTCTTTTCGCGCTATTTCTACGTTTTCAATTAATTTATTTTCAGTAACTGGATGAACAGTGTGTTTCAGTTTCTGTTCAATTCTCTGTACCTCCATCTCGAAACGCCTATTTATGCTCCTATTCTTAACTGTACCTCTGTCATATCCTACTTTAGATTACTGATTTCTTTATTCATGACAATTATGTCTTTCTTGATATCATCTACTTTCGTGTTAACAACTCCAGTACCACTGCACACAATCTTGATTGCTTTGGATTGCACATTAATTAATTCGAATTGAGGTTTTATTGATTCTGATTGAGCTTTAATTGATTCGGACTGAGCACCAACTTTAGGAGTAATTGATTTGGACAGAGCATTAATTGTACTGATCATTATGTTCAACAAATGGTTTATGTTTCCAGCTATTTTTGGTTTTGACTCTCACTATGGTTCTTTCTTAATAGTTTCGTGGTATCCACCGTCACTGGATTAAGTTATGAAATTTATTCCGACATCTGTAGCATCTGTCAATGTCCTCTTTTCAGGTCTTTCAGCAGTAATGTCTGTGATGCTAGCCACTGGTTCCTCATCAATGGGTTCTGCTGCCAGTGTTCCCCTTTACTCTACCGACTGTTCCCTAGTAATTACAACCTAATTATAATATCATTAGTGTCCATCATGTTGCCTGTTTTACTGATTAATGCAAATTTAGATATTTTGTGGCTTATTTCCCCTATTTACAGTTGCTCTGCATGGGCATCTTTATTCGTAATGGAAGGATTTAATTCGCTACGAATCTGCCCAGAGCAAAATTCGTTCCAAGAACATAACCAAATCCATACTGTCCCTTGACTAGCATAGCCATGGGTAACATCCCCTTTCCGAATCGGCCTAGTGGGCTGCGATGTAACTGACCATGATTGCATATGTATAGTGAAATTATATAGTGTGTAAGACTATCGATACCGAAAGAAAATGACACTGATTAGTTGGAGGAAGATGTAGAACTGAGCCATTAAAGGAATAATCAATTCTAAACATAAGCTAAATAATAATAATAATTTTCAAATGGGTGAGATTACTCACTTACCACACAGGGGGAAAAGAGTACCACATAATATTTAATACCACAAATATCGATAATACAAAGAAAACACTGCTTAAATAGGAGGGGGATTATCAAACTGCGCCAGTCTGCTACAGCAATGAATCTCCAGAATCTTAAGAAAGCTAACGGCAAAGAAAGATCCTAGACTGGCGCGAACATACCAGCACACCGTGTCTGCGGGAGCGCCCAACAAACACCTCCGCACTCTTCCATGACTCAAGCTGCTCTCCTTCCTATCTGCTCTCAACGTGAGGGAGACTCTCCATACACAAAGATAAACAATAGCAAAGGTACTGCCATTTAGTCGTTGCTATCGATACACTAAATAAAGTTCCATTATCTCTTACACAGCAATTTACAATATTTTCATTGCAATGACAATTATATACAGTCTCAAATAAATACTCTAATATATCGATTACATGTTAAATAGAATTTCTATAATAAAGCCTACAGAATCAAAAGTACAGTAGAAGTTATCATCGGATATTAAACGGCGAAAATTTTGGATAGCGCAGAAGGTATTTTATCTGCATTTTCGGTGTTACAAGATCATTTTCAGAAAATCAGTAAATAATTCTTTGAAAAAGATCATTAACAATCTCTTCTTTTGCTTTCTCCGTAGTGAAATTTGTTATAACACTGGTCATGTCTTAAGAAGTACAAATTCTGTTTGATGAATGTCAAGTGGAAGGTGATTCACATATATAAGATGTAGGAATCACCCAAAACTGAAGATAAGGGGACTCATTTCGTAATCTCTCTCCAGTAGATAAAATTTTCTCTCCTTCCAACAATTGTTGTTTTCTGTTTGTTAAGTATGATTCAAAACAGTTATTGGTAAAACCATTACTTCCGTAAAACTCAACTAATGTACACAATTAAACACATTGGGATGTTCACTGAAGATACCGACTGAGGTTACTTTACTATTTAAGGCCGTTAATATTTACTGAGTGAGTGTATAAACAGAATTCCCTACTTGAATCCAAACTGTAATGTACTGTTACTAGTTTAATGAGAAAAATGTCTTGAGTACGCTAATTCTTCAAATATGTTTGGAACAGACGTCAGCAAGGATATTGTCCAGTTATTATTTAAGGGTTGTAGTAAAGAGGTTCAGCATTTGCATATTTTAATCTGTCTGCACAAATTTCCTATGTCAGTGTTTGATTACATGCTTCACAAAGGACATTACTTATCCTCTTCAAAGATTTTTCGTTTAAAATTTTATGGACGCCATATGAGATTTTCCTTTTTTGGAATTTTTTGTCTTCTGTTCTTTTCAGTGAAGGATGTTGGTTTTATTTCTAGTTTCTTATAGTTTTGAGGAATGGAATATTTAATGCATTCTCTTGCTTCTTCAAATGAAACATTTACCCCTATTTTAGTTGCTATATGTAGAAATCGATGTCATTTAGTTTAATTTTTATGGTGTCTTGAACACTGACTTCTTCCTTGTGTCCCGTTTCACAATATGGCATATAGTTTTAATCTAATTATCTGTGCTATTAGTTTTTGTCAGGACGTGCGAATATTTGGACATAACAAGAAGAAATGAGAATAGTGAGAGAGCAAAGAGGGCATGCATTGCTCACATTAAGATGTCTACTGGTATCAAACATTGCAAACGTTGGCCTTAATCTGAGGAATACATTTATGAGAATGTACGTTTGGAGCACACGTATAATGGAGGTATATGATGGAAACCGTAAAAAAGAATCAATGCATCTGAGGAGTGGTGCTATAGAAGAATGTTCAAAATTCGTTAGTCTGATAAGGTAAGGTAGCAGAAGGTTCTGCACAGAATCTCCAAGGAGAGGAAAGTATGGAGACCATTACAAAAATAATAGACAGGATGATGGGTTATATATTAAGAATGAAAGAATAACATTTATGTTACCTGATGGAGATATAGAGAATGTAAACTATGGGAAGAAAGAAATTGGAATAAATGCAACAATTATTGAGGACATTGGTTGCAGGCACTTCTCAGAGACAAACGTTTGGCACCGAAGAGGAAATTTTGGCTCACTGCAATAAAACCACGGAGAAGACTGATGACCAAAAAACAAAAATGTATAGCTGTCCTTTTGAAGACTTGTTGCCTTCCAGTAACTATCTTCGCCTACTTCAGTGAATACAATATGTATGTGATATAAACCTGCCAGGAAAAGAAAGTTATCACTACAGAAAGTATTTAGATTCATATTTCTGTTTATCTTTGCAATCCAAGGCCGCTACACAAGTTGTACTGAAGGACTGTTTTACTTTTGTCTTCTGGTACTGGTCAATGATACAGGTTACCCCAAAAAATTGCAAAAAAAAAAAAAAAACTAGAACCTCTTCCTGTATCTACAGGGTGGTCTAAAATTTACGTTACAAACTACTTGGGCTTGTAGAGGGAAGTGAGTACATAACATTTTGAATAAGAATACTTGTACGGAAACCTACTGTTTTTATTCCACGACGGTTTAAGTTGAGATGTTTAACTTATCCACTTCTGCTTAAAGACCAGAACTAGGACCGAGCGAGGTGGCGCAGTGGCTAGCACAATGGACTCGCATTCGGGACGACGGTTCAATCCCGTGTCCGGCCATCATGATTTGGGTTTTCCGTAATTTCCCTAAATCGCTACAGACAAATTCCGGGATGGTTCCTTCTAAAGGGCTCGACCGACTTCCTTTCCTAATCCGATGAGACCGTCGCTATCTGGTCTCCTCCCCCCCCCCCCCCCCCTCCCTCCCGAAACAACCAAACCAACTAAACTAGGCGTAACGCACTACAGATATTAGGTAAAAATTCGAAAGGAAATACAAGGAAACATCCATTTATCGTGAAGCACAACTGTTTGTATTAACACCTCAACATTACGTGTTTACATTACTTCAACACAAAAAAGAACCCAGCATTCCGTACGTAGAGAACAATACTGATGCATTTCAACAGCGCCACGATTTGGCGACCATGCTCGTTGTTACCACACACTGTACCTACTAAGCGTGTTCTGGTACACACTTCCCGTCCCACGTGGGGTTTCTTCAGTTTCTAGTGCAGCGGCTAGGACGCGTGTCAGCAGATCTTCCTCTGTCTCTACAGGAGACTCGTAAATTAAACTTCGCAAGGCAGACGGTAAGTGACGTCATGTGGCCGCCTCACGTAATACACGTCATCCAGTGTACCATATCGCATGCCAGGACAAGCAACTCTGCGACTTTTATCTTGCCCTCAGCAGAGGTGGATGCGTTACACGTCTGAATTGAAACCGTCGTAGAACGGTTCCTATTCAACATATTATGTACTCACTCCCCTCTACAAGTCCTGGAAGTTTGTAACGGGAATTTCCGTACACCCTCTGTAGGCCCCACCATTCTCCATGTTATTTTATAGGGGGTAGTCAAATCAAAACGTGGCTGATGAAGGAAAATAAACCGTTTATTATTTCAAAGTTATCACTACAACTGTTGATACATGCAACCCACTGTAATACCAGACGCTCAGGGCCTTCGTGGAAATATGTCGAAAATTGCCTACGGAAACATGATTGTCCCAATTGTGAACCTCTTCGTCTGAAGGAAATCAACAGCCACATATGTATTTCTCCGAAGCTCCAAAAATTTGGCAAACGCACGTGGAGATATCGAGGCTTTCTGAGATGGTACAGAAGAGTAGATGTATTGATATGAGGGTAACGGACCCTCGTCTGTAAACGACCAAGTCGAAAGTTATAACCAATATCTCTGCTTCCCATATCTTGGCGGGAAGTAGTATGGACGAAACACAAACAGTTGTCAAGTATACATGGGCTCTAAAATGCTTACTTTAACAGCTATGAGCAACTGTTCAGTAGAAAAGATGTGTTTCACAAACTCGATGATGCACACGTGTTCATAGCTCTTAAGGTATGCACTTCAGAGCTCATGTTTACTGGACATTTTTTTCTCGATTTGGACCTTGCTACAGCCGCTGAAAGTATGGAAACCAAATAGCTTGCAGTAGATGAGATCCACTGTCAAAGATATCACAAGGATTTACACATGCCACTTTCGGCTCAGATTGATACATTTACCCTTCTGCATCATCCCTGAATGTTTGTAACATCATCACGGAAATACTCTGTATAGAAGGATCACATACAGCTATCAACGGAGAACACGCGTATGGAGATTACTAAGTACAAATTTTCTGTATTTGCTCCTTGACTGCACTCTGTAATAATACTTGCTTTTTAAGAACTTTTCAGTGTTTCCTTCTGTAGTTTTCAGCCTGTAGTCCTTGTCCATGACCATATTGTATTAATGAGCTTCAAAGCTATGTAATACGATGTTTTTTTTTCAAACCAGACAAGTCTGTCAGAAGAAAACATGTAGTCTGATCGTTGTTTCATAAGCATTTGTAACAGAATTGCCTTACAAGGGAAACTTCCCATCGCACCCCCCTCAGATATAGTTATAAGTTGGCGCAGTGGATAGGCCTTGCAAACTGAACACAGATCAATCGAGAAAACAGGAAGAAGTTGTGTGGAACTGAAGAAAATAAGCAAAATATACAAACTTAGTAGTCCATGCGAAAGATACGCAACATCGAGGAGAACGTGAGCTCGGGCGCACCGTGGTCCCGTGGTTAGCGTGAGCAACTACGGAACGAGAGGTCCTTGGTTCAAGTCTTCTCGAGCGTGAAAGGTTTAAATTTTTATTTTCAGACAATTATTATCCGTCCGTGCGATGCGAGGTAACTGCGCCGTAGTATGGGGCGCTACACCTAAACAAACATCGAAACACACGACGTCACTCGACTACAGCGCACGGAAGAGACAGTATTCCTGCTAACGAGGCTCCCTGGCTGGCACTTGACTGTTCGCTACTTTGGACGAGAGTGCATTAAATAAGTGAGGTGCATTCCGTGGGCAATATGAATCCAGCAAATATAGCTCGCGACTTCAATAATAATCGCACGGTTCTGCGGTGCGGTCGCAAAACACAGACACTAAACTTATTACAGTGAACAGAGACGTCAATGAAAGAACGAACAGATCATAACTTTGTGAAAATAAAGACAGTAAAATTTTCGCTCAAGTGAAGACTTGAACCAAGGATTTCTCGTTCTGCAGCTGCTCACACTAACCACGAGACCACGGCGCTCCTGAGCGCATACTCTCCTTGATGTTGTCTATCTTGTGGATGGACTACTCAGTTTGTATATTTTGGTTATTTTTTTTCATAGTTCCACACAACTTCTTCCTGTTTTCTCGATTGATCTGTGTTCAGTTTTTCAAGGCCTATCCACTGTGCCAACTTATAACTAAATCTGAGGGGGGTGCGATGGGGAGGTTCCCTTGTTAGAAAAGTGGTTGATATTTTACTCAAAGATGGGATTTCATATACAAACATACCAGGAATTGTGATTAAGTTAAGTGTGTTGATTAATGGTTTGCATCACTGCCAATTGTTTGTTCCCTTTATATGCATTACGATTTTTTTCTCTGCAGCTTCAGAACACTGAGAAAATATAGTTTTCATCATCCAAACAGATTATGCGAAAACTGATATAATATATCCGTGATAAACAATTTTCTTAACAAATAAATAAGTTACATCATTTAGAACTCTCATTGTAACGGCAACCCAGCGAGAAATCTACAGTGTACCCAAAACAACCTTTCTATACGAGACCGAGCCCACATATCTTCCATTTGGTCCCAGTCTCTCCCCATGCATTTCTATAGTTCTAAAGTCCTTGATTTAGAAGAATAGGTGCACACCTCGGTACAATAATGTTTCTGTACACAACTTCAGAGATTTTTCGAAGAAGGCACTGATAGCCTTGTCTCACAATGGGATAAGTACATTACAGTACTTCTGAAATAATAATTCGGTTTACTTACTTTTTTCCGTCAGCCTCGTTTTCATTTGACTGCACGTTACAGATAACGAGTTAGCGAAGGTTTATGAGAAAACGATGTCTGTGAAGGTAGTGTTTTAAGTATAATCTCTTTTTAATAACAATAGGTATCATTTCGTCTACAGTAAATAGTCCTGCTGACTGCTTTTTCTTTGTGAACGACTTTTCAGTTTTCAGTTCACATTCCACTCTTAAGGCAAGTATCCACCATTTGCAGATGCCTGTTAAGAGACAGGGAGAGTGGAAACAAAATACAGATATCAGTTCCCGTCAGAATATAAAGTATGTGTGTTGTTTGTTAATCGATCTCGTATTCTTGTCCATCTTCCAGAACTTAAATTGAGAGAGTCTGTTTTACACATTTATAATTGCCGGTGAGTTAATTGAGCCTCAATCTCGATCGGAAGTGCCACTATTGAGAGTCTTAAGACCTCCAACCTTCAAAGCTCTTAATATTTTAAAGCGTGTTATACAACCAATATGCGGAACAGACTGAAATGTCTGCTCCAGTTTCGTAAAGTATTTAGTTGGTCCCGCTTTACTGTGAATCTACAGTGTACAGGTCTGCTAGACCAATATACCGTAAGGTATTGAGTCTATCATGAGGGGATGTGGTTTTCAAGACTAACGCCAAAGCTGCCGAGCCACCACGTCCAACCAGATGGCAGCTGTCATGGTCTGACAAGCATACAAAAGTATAAAAGTGTTCCACACCCTGTGCGCCAGCATGTTATACCCATCGTCTTCCACCAATGGAGCCTTTTTCAATAGTCGTAAGCCAGCAACGAGACCATCTGAGACGCGTATAAAGAAATCAGTGTGGGAAATATTAAAGTTTTTCGCCACGGGTGGAGTAAATCATCACCTGGCTTGTTTAGGGACCCCACAGCTCTTCATAATTACTCTACTTTTGTTAAACAAGGAACACTCTGCAAGTAATTTTTAGATACATGTTTAATAAAGTTTTAAACGAGCAGAACAGTATTGTGACTGTGTACACAAATGGGTCACATCAAACAGAAGCCTTCGGTGGCAGAAACCACCTACCAGATGTGTTCATAGTCTACCATACTGAGCTGTGCGGGTTTCTAAACGCATTGAAACAGATAAGACGAGGAGAGGTGAACGTGAATTTCTGTCTGCTCCAGTTCCCATAACATTCTATAGGTTCTACCAAAAATTGTCATTACTGAAGAGGCTTCCCAGAAAATACAAGAGGCTTTTCAGTCGCTAATACAACGTGGAAAAGTGGTGGTAAGCTGCTGGGTGCACGTGCGTGTGGGAGTAAAGTGGAACGAGATAGATGATATACTATTGAAGAAGACCTGTTGGACTGACAGAGTTGAACAATGGGCCTTTCTCCTACAGTCTGTGAACTTGCTCCTGGACCAGAAGATCATGCATAAGCGGCTGGAAGAGTGGCTGGAGATGAATAACAACAAACTGTGAGCTATGGAGCCTGCTATCTGCGTGCAGTGTTCCTCTTCCCAGTCACAAAGTTTGAACGAAGTCCTGCACATTCGTCTTCATGTATGACACAGCCCATATGCATGACTTTTTGCTCCAGCCAGAGAAACTCTCCATTTGTGAAATTCTTGTGAGTTGTCCACACTCCACAGTATAACCTTCTGATGAAGTTATAATGCGTTCCACAGTGGCTCGTTCACCCCTTATAGTCTGGCGATCGGCCAACCTCAGTTTCTGCTATGTCATTTCACACTGATGACTGCACAGCAGAAATAAAATAAGAGAAATTGTGTCCACTATATAGGGTTATTATAATTAAAGTTGAACTTTCAAACCGCTGTAGAGATAGCACCATTGGTAAGAATGACGTCAAATTGCAACGGAACATTTTTGGAGTAGGGGGAAAACGTATGGTAGAAGAAAAACAAAGAGTTACAAAATGTAGCAATAGACGGTGTTTGTGACGTCTCGTTTTGTCTCGGGTCGATGGTGATGGTTGTCCCAGAAGAGATGACGTGGAACGGCGTCCGTCGATCACCATAACGCCAATCTGTAACTATTATTAAAACAAACTACTCGCGTGGTTTGGTTGTTTTCCAGATACTGTCTCTCAAAACTGATATCAACGTCTCGATGGAGCAGCATGCCGGAGTCTGAGCGCCGCCCTTGCTTGTAATTAAAGCAATGGTGTTCGATGTCTGGTGGCGATCTTCTCCACTTATAAATATACCGACTGCACCATTCCATAACGCGATGCCTCCCTTGATCTAAAACGATAACCAAAAGTCCTTTGGTTGTTCGCGACAGACTTTTCAGTTCACGTGAACTTGCTGACTTTAGTTATAATGCCCAGTTTGAGAACAGGTATTCAAACGATGAAAATATAATGCCTTGAATCATCAATCCATCACCCAAGCCCACGTCGCATCATGATTTTTGCGAAGATATTGAGTTGTTAATTATTGTTCCGTCGTCAGGGCGTCGGTACGTCGCGTATTCTACAACTACACGACGCAATTCCAGTGATAACAAATCCTTGAGCAATATTCAGAATGCGTCGTATTTCGGTGTAAACTTATTGCTGTTTACAATTAAATTGTGACTGAATCGCATTTCACTTTTATGTTATCCGAAGAATCAGTTAATTCCACAAATACATATTAAATGTCAATTAAATGATGTATGCGACACGAAGAACTAAAGTTGAATTAAAGTTTATTGTTCTATTTATTTTTCTCTACAATGAACACACACACCGATTTTTCATTTAAGGAATTGCGTCTGTTAGCATCAGCAATTCTGACTTTGTCGATAGCTTCTGAAAACACGGCGCAAATGTAAGTTCTTCGTGATTGCGTTTATCTGTTGCTCTACTCAAGTCTAATAATTTAGCTTATGTCGGCGATCAGTCTCTTTCTGTGTCCTTTCATGTTTGTGACTATTAAGTATCACGAAGGCTACGTCCTATCAAAAATCAGCAATCACACGAGTTATTTTACTGTCACATATATCAACTATCCCGATATCTGTCTAAACGGTACAGATGGTTTTACTTCAGTCCGACTTCTAATACTTCAAACCGTAAAACTTTTAAACTGCAGATCAGTTTTAAAACAATCTAGTAGCGCTTAACATGCGTACTACTATTGCAAGAGGACACTAGAGAATTGAAGTTAACATCTCCATTGCCTTGTTACATTGTAGTCACAGCGAACTTATAGCTCGATACGGATACAACTCTCTTCTATGATAAATATTATCTCTGGTCAGTTTATGATTTGGGCTTTAAGCTTTTCTAAATATAATTTTTTAAATTATTTCTTTAAAGTTTCTCTTTCTTATCGCGTGGTAATCTTTCATTCAGTCCTTTCTTTATGATAAGCATTAGTATTTACATAACAACTGTCAAGAGCGCAAATTTTGTTGTCAGTAGCTGTCATCACTATCTATGACTGATTTTTCTATTTCTTTTTACAACAAAAGGGTGTTCCTTGTGGGTTCTATAATTGGGTTGTTACACGTTGTAAGTATCATAATTTAATAGTGGTCGGCTTCAAATGACAAATGAATTATACAACAATGCCTAATGTGTACGTTTGACGTTAAACAAACTGTTATACTCAGTGTAGATGGGTGTACATGTGTGATACGGTTAGTTACGTAAGCCAATCCATCACGCAAGGTCATATCACATCGGATGGGAAAAATTGTTTTTTACATTTTTTTTGGCCTGAGGTCAAATGCTGCATATAAATCATGACTCACCTCGGTTTTGAAACGTCGTAAGGCCAAAAACCGCATAAAAAGCATCAATGACATCGATTTTTAAATGTCTTGAGCCCTGAAACTACATATAATGCATGAGTCAAAATCAAATCGGATTATTAATTGGCCCAAAACATGTTTAATATTCTGTCCACCGCTTCCTTCAAGAAGTTGAAATTGAGAAACAGCATCTTCCACAACTAGTCGATGTGTTTCCGGGGTCACATTCAGAATGTGTTGCGCAATGGCTGCCTTCAGTGTACCTAAGTTTGCAATCGGAACACTGAAAGAAACATCTTTCAGATAGTCCCACAGCCAGAGGTTTCACGCATTGAGATCAGTTGATCGGGATGGCCAGGCTGTAGGGAAATGGCGGCTGATAATTCTAGCATTTCCGAAATTGTACTGAACTGGATTTTCAGTGTGTGGAGGTGCGCCATCATGCATAAAAATGATCCCACCCACTCACCCACGCCGTTGGATAGCTGGAACGACGTGGTAGCGCAAAAGAGATTCATAGCGCTTACCAGTGGCTGTACAGGTAACAGGACCGGAAGCACCTGTCTCCTCGAAAAAATATGGCCCTATGATAAATGATGCCGTAAACCTGCACCACACAGAGACCTTCTCAGGATAATCTGGTACTTGTTGATTTGAGTGTGGATTTTCCATTGCCCATATTAGACAGTTCTGTGCATTGACATACCATATCAGATGGAAGTGGGCTTGTGCCTGTCCACAAAATCTTCCACTGCCATTCATTGTCCACTTCCTACGAGCAAGAAATTCTAAACCAAAGGTCTCTCTTATTGGCGGGACAACAGTAGGTCAACAGTAAGCAACTCGTGCTCATGGGTAATTTCTAATGGATAGCAAAGATGGTTGTTTCGTAGGACGTTACCTGCCGTGCTCATGGGTATGTCAATGTTCGGGCAAATCTCCGTGCACTACACGTTTGCACATCACCACTCGTCTTCTCCTGCAATGCTGTAGCCACTGCTTGCACTGACGTTGAATCAATTCGTTTCCTCCCTCTACCAGTTTACATACAAAAAAAAAAAAAAAAAAAAAAAAAAAAGCTTTTCGAATTCCCGCAGACCCACGGCAGTCATCGGAACAACGCCTTTTTTTCAAACACTTCAGTGTCCAGAACTTCTGCAGAGCGATGTGTAATACACCTCTCCACGCAGAGTGCGATCCTGTATTGAGACAGTCGTGGCGAACGTCGCAGACGTGAAAGGAGGAAAAGCCGTGTACCCAGCGTGTCTGTATCAACTTCAATGGCTCCTGCGCATGATAAGTGTTTTCACTGACGCATTCAGACACATACACTGTAAGTAGGCTGTTTATGTTTTCTTATTGGCAACGTTACGTAGCGCTCAATATGAAAATCACTGGCTGTGCTGTGTACAGTCTGTGGCTGCTTTGCATTGTTGTAATACTCGCCATTGTAGTGTTAGACAGCTGGCTGTGAACAGCGCGTAGCTTTGGGCAGTTGGAGGTGAGCCGCCAGCAGTGGTGGATGTGGGGAGAGAGATGGCGGAGTTTTGAAATTTGTCATGAACTGCTATATTTATATATGATGATATCAAGGTAAATACATTGTTTGTTCTCTATTAATATCTTTCATTTGCTAACTATCACTATCAGTAGTTAGTGCCTTCCATAGTTTGAATCTTTTATTTAGCTGGCAGTAGTGGCGCTCGCTGTATTGCAGTAGTGGGAGAAACGAAGATTATTGTGAGGTAAGTGATTTAGTGATTTGTGAAAGGTATAGTTTAATGTTAGTCAGGGCCATTCTTTTGTAGGGAATTTTGAAAGTCAGATTGCGTTGCGCTAACAAAATATTGTGTGTCAGTTTAAGCACAGTCATGTATAATTGTTGAAAGGGGACGTTTCATAACACAGCCATGTATTGATCAGTTTTCCCACTTTCCCCCTTTTCCACTTTCCTCCTTCTCTTATTATATTCTGTAGCAATTTGACGTCATTCTGACCAGTGGTGTTACTTTTACAAAGTGTTAAAAGTTGAACTTAATTATAATCACCCTGTACATAATCCTGTAGTTCTAATTGATATTAATAACACTCACAAAGAATCCTAGTGGCTTCATACGCAGAGTAGTGCCAATACCATGTATTAATGGGGCCAAATGTGGTTGTTGGTGAGGTAGTATAATCTTCTGGAAACCAAACAGCGGAGTTACTCAATCAGAGAATCAGACAACTCATCAACAGGTGGGAGACATACGTCTTTTATATTCTTGTAGTGGTAATAATTTTAACTTTATGAGCAATAGCCACATGCTATGAGGCCTGGAAGTTTATTAAATAAAACAGCATGTGATAGCGGGATTAAAATGAACATGGAAAGCGCGTTGCAACAGCATATGCAATCTATAGAGCACCGATAGGGACTTCTGGGGAACAGAATGCTAAGCTGAGGACCCAGAGTGGCTACAAAACAAGAAATTGCTTCTCAGCTTGTGACGAGATCAATGTGTATTTTTATGTACTACGTGTACAATGTGCATTATGTTACGAGTCCACCTAACTGTCAGTACTCTTCTGTACAATTACATCACAAATATCTGAGCTCTCTTTTCCGGTTTTTTCACAGTCAGTGATCACCACCATACAATGCCATGCTTAAGACGCACATTCTTAGGAATTTACATAGATTGAACCACTAAAATACTTTAGTTCACACTATTCTACCGAACTGAACAGAAGCCATAATAAACTGGAGAACAGAGAGAAAATGTCAGATTAGAATCTTCGTTCAATTGTTAGGTAGAACTAAAAACAAGTATCACAGCTGAAAAAGTAAATCTAAACGATTAAATAAGATCAAATAATAAAGGAATCCGCCATGGTTTCGGAACTGTTAACAGAAACTTTAGTCAGCGTGGCTGTGAACTGGAAGAATTTGATAACATTCTCCACTGCCTAAGCTGCTAATGAAAGTGATTAAAATAGGAAATGAAAGGACTTGCTCCTGTTAATGGCTAGTAAATAACGAAGTATATGTTAACAAAAATTGTAGTTGCTGAAACATAACATACAAAACACCAAATGAAAGGACTTGCTCCTGTAAATGGCTAGTAAATAACGAAGTATATGTTAACAAAAATTGTAGTTGCTGAAACATAACATACAAAACACCAAAAGTAACAAGCTCCAATGCAGAAAATTTCTGAAACAAATTAGTATCAACATAATAAAATATAAAACAATTGTGAGAGTATTTGTGAGTGATTCACGTAAAAGTGGAAAAGATCGGACTGGCCAATCACCTTGCAAAAAAGGAAAATGAAGTGGAGAAATGTTTGTTATCATAAAACACATAAGAAAAAATTAATGCAACTTCAGGACAAGTAACTTTGCAGAGTACAGTTATGCCTTCAAGTTCCACATCTTTTCCACCAGAGGTGACATAAATCACGCTGCTTTCATTAGACAGGTTGAAGGTATTATCCTTGAATGCTGGGTAGAACAACAAAAAATTAAATGAATTGCAATTAGATTTGAGAGGGCTGCAATTTCTTGCAGAATGGCAACAATATCCACATTCAGCAATTATCAAGAGAAACCACTAGAACTGAGTGAAGAAATACCATAGCATTTGCTCACCTGAGAACAGATAATAACCAAGGAATTTATAATTCTTCGATTTAAAGAAATATTCGAATTAGACATCTCAGGGGTTTGGCAGCTTTGCTAGAGCTATGTGCTTGTAGTGCACAAGAGTCCAAGACATTAAACACATTTCTTCCATTTTCGTTTTATTTGTGGAGCGAAATTTCTTTCGCACCTTACCACTGACTGTCTCTTTAGCTATGAATCTGTGAAGCTTAATTCGCTCAGCACACTAGTAAACTGTGTGAAAACCAATTATAACGATATTAATAACCAAAGCACTCAAAGTATTGCGAATTTTTCAGTTTATACATTCGTTAACAACTATATTCTTACCTTCACTATCGATTTAAATAACTTAACCTAGGAATAAGCTCCATGTACTTATTGAGCCATTTGATTGTACAGTTACGTTCATAGTTATTTTGTCTGTTGGGACAATAGAAGAACAGATAGCAGTAAAGTCAGTTAACATACTGTTAGTAATGTATTTTAGAATACTGTAGCGTCAGCACTACTTTTTAAACATTATTGTGGAAAAAGGTAGCTCAGCCACGGCAATTGAATAAGCCATAAGAAGCTATCAGAGACCAATGCATCGGCGTGCCTTTTGCAACAACAGAGCTGTTTACTCATTGTGATGCTAGCAAAGCCGCGGTTCGAAACATCAAGCCATGGATTTGTTATTCCATACGTGGCTGGGAGCAGCAGGCAAGACCAACACTTGAGCGTCTAAACGACATAAATCAATCTTAACAAAAGTATTTGCAGCCTGGCAGTACCTACTGTCACAATAGCACTACACTAGGGAATGGGATGATATGTGTCACCAAACAACCACCATGAATTTGGGCGTCCACCGCTGCCACACTATTATCTGACAGTAAGTCCTCCTCTCTTGACCTGACACCTTTCTCCTGGTGACCCATTTCCAGGTTCACTTCGGCTGCAACCTGACTCCTGCGCTGGGGACAGCATATCACAACTAGGAAAGTACAGCCAGTCGCACTCCTATACTGCTGCCAGTGTCCTGTCATCATATGCCTTAACAATACCAGGACTTGAATTTTTATGGCAGATTAAAACTGTGTGCCAGACTGAGACTCGAACTCAGGGCATTTGCCCTTCGTGAGCAATTATTCTACCAACTCAGCTAGCCAAGAGGCACTCAGTACCAATCCACACAGCTGTGCTTCTGCCAGTACCTCATTTCCTACTTTCCATAACGAAAAGTAGGAGACGAGGTACTGGCGGAAGTAGAGAAGTGAGCATGGGTCATGAGCTGTGCTTGTACCCGATCGCTGGAACACTTGCCCACGAATGGTAAAGATCCCGAGTTCGATCCTCGGTGCGGTACAGTTTTAATCTGCCAGGAAGTTATGTAGCAGCACACACTCCGCTGCAGAGTGAAAGCTTATTCTGGAATGATTGTCGACTTGTTTGCGCTCTCTGTAGATTAGTTCAGACGTTCTTTGCAAAACAGTTTTTAGCATGGATAGGGACTGCAACTGCTGTGTTCGGATGCAGGCTGAGTTGGCATCCCTTCGCTCCCAGCTTCAGGCAGTGTTGGCTTCGGTCACACAGCTTGAGGCTGTTGCCAATGGGCATCACTGTGGGGGTCCGGATGGGGGTTTGTCGGGGACGGCCAGCTCGTCCCACGCATCCCCTGATCGGACTAAGACTGTGGTTGCCCGGGATACTGCCCGCATTGAGGCTGATCCCTCACCTGTGGTAGAGTGGGAGGTCGTTTCAAGGTGTGGCAGGGGGCGAAAGACATTCTGGAGGGCTGAACGGAAAGCCTCTCCAGTTTGTCTCACGAACCGGTTTCAGGCTCTGTCTCAGGCTGATACTGATCTTCGGCCTGACATGGCTGCTTGTCCTGTTCCAGAGGATGCCCCTCAGTCTGCAAGATCCGGGCAGTCGCAGAGGGTGGACTTACTGGTAGTTGGGAGCTCCAACGTCAGGCGCGTAATGGGGCCTCTTAGGGAAATGGCAGCAAGAGAGGGGAAGAAAACCAATGTGCACTCCGTGTGCATACCGGGGGGAGTCATTCCAGATGTGGAAAGGGTCCTTCCGGATGCCATGGAGGGTACAGGGTGCACCCATCTGCAGGTGGTCGCTCATGTCGGCACCAATGATGTGTGTCGCTATGGATCGGAGGAAATCCTCTCTGGCTTCCGGCGGCTATCTGATTTGGTGAAGACTGCCAGTCTCGCTAGCGGGATGAAAGCAGAGCTCACCATCTGCAGCATCGTCGACAGGACTGACTGCGGACCTTTGGTACAGAGCCGAGTGGAGGGTCTGAATCAGAGGCTGAGACGGTTCTGAGACCGTGTGGGCTGCAGATTCCTCGACTTGCGCCATAGGGTGGTGGGGTTTCGGGTTCCGCTGGATAGGTCAGGAGTCCACTACACGCAACAAGCGGCTACACGGGTAGCAGGGGTTGTGTGGCGTGGGCTGGGCGGTTTTTTTAGGTTAGATGGCCTTGGGCAAGTACAGAGAGGGCAACAGCCTCAACGGGTGCGGGGCAAAGTCAGGACATGCGGGGACCAAGCAGCAATCGGTATTGTAATTGTCAACTGTCGAAGCTGCGTTGGTAAAGTACCGGAACTTCAAGCGCTGATAGAAAGCACCGAAGCTGAAATCGTTATAGGTACAGAAAGCTGGCTTAAGCCAGAGATAAATTCTGCCGAAATTTTTACAAAGGTACAGACGGTGTTTAGAAAGGATAGATTGCATGCAACCGGTGGTGGAGTGTTCGTCGCTGTTAGTAGTAGTTTATCCTGTAGTGAAGTAGAAGTGGATAGTTCCTGTGAATTATTATGGGTGGAGGTTACACTAAACAACCGAACTAGGTTAATAATTGGCTCCTTTTACCGACCTCCCGACTCAGCAGCATTAGTGGCAGAACAACTGAGAGAAAATTTGGAATACATTTCACATAAATTTTCTCAGCATGTTATAGTCTTAGGCGGAGATTTCAATTTACCAGATATAGACTGGGACACTCAGATGTTTAGGACGGGTGGTAGGGACAGAGCATCGAGTGACATTATACTGAGTGCACTATCCGAAAATTACCTCGAGCAATTAAACAGAGAACCGACTCGTGGATATAACATCTTGGACCTACTGATAACAAACAGACCCGAACTTTTCGACTCTGTATGTACAGAACAGGGAATCAGTGATCATAAGGCCGTTGCAGCATCCCTGAATATGGAAGTTAATAGGAATATAAAAAAAGGGAGGAAGGTTTATCTGTTTAGCAAGAGTAATAGAAGGCAGATTTCAGACTACCTAACAGATCAAAACGAAAATTTCTGTTCCGACACTGACAATGTTGAGTGTTTATGGAAAAAGTTCAAGGCAATCGTAAAATGCGTTTTAGACAGGTACGTGCCGAGTAAAACTGTGAGGGACGGGAAAAACCCACCGTGGTACAACAACAAAGTTAGGAAACTACTGCGAAAGCAAAGAGAGCTCCACTCCAAGTTTAAACGCAGCCAAAACCTCTCAGACAAACAGAAGCTAAACGATGTCAAAGTTAGCGTAAGGAGGGCTATGCGTGAAGCGTTCATTGAATTCGAAAGTAAAATTCTATGTACCGACTTGACAGAAAATCCTAGGAAGTTCTGGTCTTACGTTAAATCAGTAAGTGGCTCGAAACAGCATATCCAGACACTACGGGATGATGATGGCATTGAAACAGAGGATGACACACGTAAAGCTGAAATACTAAACACCTTTTTCCAAAGCTGTTTCACAGAGGAAGACCGCACTGCAGTTCCTTCTCTAAATCCTCGCACAAACGAAAAAATGGCTGACATCGAAATAAGTGTCCAAGGAATAGAAAAGCAACTGGAATCACTCAATAGAGGAAAGTCCACTGGACCTGACGGGATACCAATTCGATTCTACACAGAGTACGCGAAAGAACTTGCCCCCCTTCTAACAGCCGTGTACCGCAAGTCTCTAGAGGAACGGAGGGTTCCAAATGATTGGAAAAGAGCACAGATAGTCCCAGTCTTCAAGAAGGGTCGTCGAGCAGATGCGCAAAACTATAGACCTATATCTCTTACGTCGATCTCTTGTAGAATTTTAGAACATGTTTTTTGCTCGCGTATCATGTCATTTCTGGAAACCCAGAATCTACTATGTAGGAATCAACATGGATTCCGGAAACAGCGATCGTGTGAGACCCAACTCGCCTTATTTGTTCATGAGACCCAGAAAATATTAGATACAGGCTCCCAGGTAGATGCTATATTTCTTGACTTCCGGAAGGCGTTCGATACAGTTCCGCACTGTCGCCTGATAAACAAAGTAAGAGCCTACGGAATATCAGACCAGCTGTGTGGCTGGATTGAAGAGTTTTTAGCAAACAGAACACAGCATGTTGTTATCAATGGAGAGACGTCTACAGACGTTAAAGTAACCTCTGGCGTGCCACAGGGGAGTGTTATGGGACCATTGCTTTTCACAATATATATAAATGACTTAGTAGATAGTGTCGGAAGTTCCATGCGGATTTTCGCGGATGATGCTGTAGTATACAGAGAAGTTGCTGCATTAGAAAATTGTAGCGAAATACAGGAAGATCTGCAGCGGATAGGCACTTGGTGCAGGGAGTGGCAACTGACCCTTAACATAGACAAATGTAATGTATTGCGAATACATAGAAAGAAGGATCCTTTATTGTATGATTATATGATAGCGGAACAAACACTGGTAGCAGTTACTTCTGTAAAATATCTGGGAGTATGCGTACGGAACGATTTGAAGTGGAATGATCATATAAAATTAATTGTTGGTAAGGCGGGTACCAGGTTGAGATTCATTGGGAGAGTGCTTAGAAAATGTAGTCCATCAACAAAGGAGGTGGCTTACAAAACACTCGTTCGACCTATACTTGAGTATTGCTCATCAGTGTGGGATCCGTACCAGGTCGGGTTGACGGAGGAGATAGAAAAGATCCAAAGAAGAGCGGCGCGTTTCGTCACCGGGTTATTTGGTAACCGTGATAGCGTTACGGAGATGTTTAATAAACTCAAGTGGCAGACTCTGCAAGAGAGGCGCTCTGCATCGCGGTGTAGCTTGCTGTCCAGGTTTCGAGAGGGTGCGTTTCTGGATGAGGTATCGAATATATTGCTTCCCCCTACTTATACCTCCCGAGGAGATCACGAATGTAAAATTAGAGAGATTAGAGCGCGCACGGAGGCTTTCAGACAGTCGTTCTTCCCGCGAACCATACGCGACTGGAACAGGAAAGGGAGGTAATGACAGTGGCACGTAAAGTGCCCTCCGCCACACACCGTTGGGTGGCTTGCGGAGTATCAATGTAGATGTAGATGTATTGAAAGCTGGGTTCATAATTGTCATCGCGAAGACGTGAGCATCAGTGGAGTTGTATAAGGCGTGGCGCACTTAGAATTCATGCCTAAAGAACCCACCATCAACTCTGAAAGGTATTACGAGACCTCAGAACACTGAAAGTACGAACTTGGCGAGTTCATCCACGCACGGAGCATCCTCATCATCAGTATAACAGTGCCACACCGCAGACGAACCCGGCAAAATCAGCAACGATCTGACGCCTTGAGTTCACTGTCATCGAGCATCCGCCATCCAGTCCCGACTTGGCCAGATACGATATTAATCTCTTTCTGAAACTTAAAGAACACCAGCGAGGAATACATTTGATAGTAATGAAGTGATACAAGAAGAGGTGAGGGTGTAGCTGCGTCAAGAAAGTCAAGAATTATTCAGCGACGGCATCAACAAACTAGTATCTCGTTGGCTGAAATGTGCTCGCCCCCCAGGATGATTACATTGGGGAATTAATATGTAGGCATGAATAAGAAAGCTTTACGATTTTTAACACGAAAATTTATGAGACATTAGTTTTCAGCACGCCCTCGTATACGCACACTTCAACTATGTTTCACACCTGATGCACACAAAGGAATTGCACTCCACTTGGTTACAACTCGGCGTACAAACCTTGATGAAACTGGAAATCACCATAAATATAGACTTAGATTTCCTGCTTCAGAAGGTTCTGAAGGGGAAATATTGCATGAAAAAGTTAAATAAATTAATTAAATAATAATCAGTGCCTAGTATATGCCTAAGGGGGTCTCTAGCGTTGGACAGTGAGCAGATGTTAATATGATTCCAGAGAACTCATTCATGTGCCCAAAATAAATTTTACACAACTATTTATCTTACCTGTAGTTATACAGTAGATATGGCGCTCATGACATGCGCCAACCAGTGAAGAAAATTATTACACAGAAATCCTGAGTTCAATATAATGATTCAATCTCTAATATTCATTACAAAAGAGTACAATGAGGAATTCCATATATTTGTATTAAAATTTCTGAACAAACATGTGGACTGGTATACAAAATAAAATTAACATGGAATACACGTATCCCGACCATACCAAAATAAAAAAAAATATTTTACGGAATATCCTCAAAAATAACCCAAAAATTAGCCTAATGCATTTTATGCAAGAGAGAATGTTTTGGTGTTTGGATACGAAAGAAGCTGGTCAGAATAGCTACAAATGCTGATGGATAAATCTGGAATGGATACACTGATCCACGTTGCCGCCTTATGTAATACCACTCAAAAAATGTATAAGTCCCTGCTATATGTAAAATAACCATTGTTGTGAAATTTGATACTCCAACAAAGCCGCTGGAATAAATGACCTACTAGGAATGATAGAAGATGTAATTGTTGGCATGCATTTTGTACAAAATGTGTGAGTATATCTTAGCAAAGAAAACCACAAACTAGGACATCGAGGCCTCAGTCCTTTATCTCTGGACAGCTGAAGAGAAACAACTCCAGAATGTAATGCTGCTGATTCCAACGCTATTGCACACGTCATTGATACTATCTTCCATAATTTTTCTTTTCTTTACTATTTTTTTCTGAAAGCTTAAATAACCATGTTACAATCTCACATGGACAATTTCAACACTTACAGCCTTACAAAGACTCAGGGAAAGTAAGGTAGGTTAACTGGAAGGATAGTTCAAAGAACTGATTCCGCAAAGTGTTTCGGGCACTTGTACAACCATCTTCAAGCAATCGTTTCGTTGTGGCAGTACGAGGCAGTACATTACCACAGGCGAGTGATCTTGTAGAAGTCTAAATTCTTTCTTTAAATGAAACAAAAAGTCTACTGTTACAAGTAACTTCATTTATCTCCACGACGCGTTTCAAAGGTTTAAATCTCCATCATCAGGAGGATTTACATTAGTCAGTATGACATTTATGCGTGTGTGTTATGTTACGATTTTTTGGAGGCAGTTGTGGCACTGTGTAGTAGAGATACAAGACACTATTTCTGACCATGGTTTTGAGTTTATTTTGGCAAAAAACTAAACGTATATGTAACGGTAAAAATAAATGAAGTAAAATAGAGTACCTTCACAGGTTCCTTTCAGTAGCGTAACACAGCACATGTATACTGTCATACTTTTTAAATATGTATGGTGTCACGAAACTATTAGGTGCAAGGATCAAATAGCAGAAGGGAAACATTACCACAAAATACAAAGAATATACATCGTCACAACATTATTAGACAAAATATTTTAAATGATTTTGGAGATATTTAGTTTTAAGTTGGAATTAATATTTCAGGTGGTATATAAATACGATTTTGTCAAGTTAACAAATAATAAGTTAATAAAGGTTAATCTTCATACTCGTTTATATAATTGGATGACATGTTTCAAACTTTGTGTACAATAATTCTGATGGCTACAGTGGAAAAATTATACACAAATAATTTTCGTTGGGACTCACAAATAGAAATGAAAGGCTGTGGGCAAAAGGAAAGGAAGAGAAAGAGAGGGTGAGAGGGAAACAAATCGTGGAAGGAGTGATTGGAAGAGAGCAAACTTTCCAAAGCAGAGGTTTCTTCAGAATATATCTGTTATATGTAATAACTGCCAAATGTTGGCGTAATACATTGGTTAATGCTTTAAAATATGCCGATGGATGTACAATTTGTGCCATTTGTTGATGTACGCATAGTTTCAAGCTGACAGGGGGTGAAAGCTGTTGATGTGATGATATATTTGTAAATAAGGTCAATCTATTTTGTGCTTGCAATTATACCTTTTGCGAAGAAAATTTGTCCTCCTAAATGAAATTACTATCAAAGAATCGTTCGTAAAATAATAAAGTGTGCAATCTTATTATTGACTGTAGATTCATCAGGCTCCAACCCAAAAGCACAACCTATTAACTTTCGGTTAATCCTGTGTTACTATCGTCTGTCATACGCTCAGTTCTGTGACTGACTGTATTGTCAGACAAAGATTTTGAAACGGCATTCCCCGCCGATTCAGTAATCGAAATATTCGCCAGTTACAGTTGACGGTACAGCATGCAACCACAAATGTTATTAGCAAGACATAATTTGCTATTGAAAATAGCTTAGGAAATGTTCCTTGTTGTATAAACTGATTTAGCTGCTCGTAAAGAATATACGAGATTTGCAGACAAAGTTTCATTGTTGAAGCATACGGTCTGCTGTTAAAACTTGCAGACAAAACACACACTGTGACACCTCACCGTCACCGTCGGTGTTTATTTAAAGACAGTTAATAAATGCCTATCATCATATTTGCAATAGTGTTGCTTACGCAAATACTTGTCACTGATTGAAGATGAGTCTGCTTCATTTTCAGTTAGATTTCGCTGTTAAAAATAGCCAAATGTTATCCATTTTAGAGCGATCAGAAAAATAACTTTTAACAGTGCCAGGGAGGGATCCGTCAACTCTCCCATCTCTAGTTTTACTACGTCTGTAACTTCCACAGACAAGCACCTACCTTGGCTCCAGAATAAACGTACATTGTTGTCGTAGTGATACTGACATATGAACCATAGCAGATAAACGATTACCAAGTACAGGCATAACGCTAATATGGTTTATACTCTAATAAGCCAAAACATTATGACCACCGCTCATCGCGACGTTGGATGCGGCCTGGTGGCATGTGACACGGTACCAAAGAACGTAAGCGGAGCAGACACGGGCGGGAAATCACCCTATCAAAGATATGGGCTGAAAATGGGGAAATCCATTGGGATAAGTGACTTTGACCAAAGGCAGGTTATTACTATGCGGAACTTGGGAACGAGTATTCCGAAAACGGCGAAGCTCGGCAAATATCCACATGCTACTGCCGTGAGCATCTACGGAAAGAACTAGTAGGATAGCGAAGCTACAACCGGGCGCTAAATGGCGAGACGTGTACCACTCTTCACAGAACGTGGTGTTCGGAAGTTTGTCTGCTTTGTAAAGCGGGACAGATGGTGATCTGTGGCACCTCTACCAAAAGA
This sequence comes from Schistocerca americana, assembly GCF_021461395.2. Lineage (NCBI taxonomy): Eukaryota > Metazoa > Arthropoda > Insecta > Orthoptera > Acrididae > Schistocerca > Schistocerca americana. Next base: position 153,924,603 of record NC_060119.1, on the reverse strand, counting down.
GCACAATGCTCATGCAAGCACAAGTGCTTGGGACACACCGTTTATCGTACGTTGTTGAAGATGCAGCTCCGCATCAGAACACCCCTGCGTTTTCACATGTTGACCCGAGGACATCGTCAGTTACGATTTCAGTTGGCGTGGGGCCATCGGAACTCGACGGTCCATCAATGGAAACGTATCGGCTCTTCCAGTCAATCACATTTTTGCTAATCACGGTCGATGGTCTTTTCCACAAAAGATGTCATCAAGGTGTACGGCGACTCGAAAAGTACAACACGCCAAGGACGCAGCTCTTGGGAGAAGTATTATGCTAAGGGAGACATTCTCCTGCGCTTGCATGGGATCTGTGGTACTAATCGGAGACACGCTGACAGCAGTGAACTATCTGCATCCCTTCATGATTGATGTCTTCCCCGATGGTAATGTCATCTTTTAGTAGTATAACTGTTCGTGTCTCGGAGCCAGAACCGTGCTACAACGGTTTGACAAGAATTATAGTGAACTCACGTTGGTCTCGGTGACCAATAACCACTGATGTATATCCTATGGAAAAATTCTGTGTCGCTATCGGGTGCCATCACCACGCACAGAAATTGGCGGCTGATTATTTGCGCGAATTACATGACTTGAGCGTAGACAACTAATGCCGCATACCTCCAAAAACCTACCAACGGACTGTCGAGTCCCTGACGCGCAGCATCAGTGCTGTATTTCGTTCCAAAGACAGAGAAACATATTATTATGCAAGTGGTCATAATGTTCTGGATCCTCAGTGTGTGTATGTGTATTTAAACACATATATAGACTGAGTCATCAGTATTATGACTGGTCTGATGCGGCCCGCCGCGAATTTCATTCCTGTGGCAACCTTTTCGTCTCAGAGTAGCAATTCCAAATACATCCGCAATTATTTGCTGGATGTATTCTAATCTCTGTTTCCCTCTACCATTTTTACTCTCTACAGCACCCTCTAGTACTATGAAGTTATTAGTTGATAGCTTAAAGGATGTATAGTAATCCCTTCCCTTCTTCTTGCCAGTGTTTTCTAAATATTCCTTTCCTCATTCCTTACCTTATCAGTCCGCCAAATTTTCAGCATTCTTCTGCAGCACCGAAGCTCAAACGCCTCGATTCTTTTCTGCTCCCGTTTCCCACAGTCCATGTTTCACTGTTATAGAATGTCGTGTCCCAAACATACATTACCAGAAGCTTTTTCCTCAAATTAAGGCCTAGCAGATTTTCCGTCACTCGTTATTTTGCTGCCTAGGTAGTAGAATCCCTGACTAGTTGGTGATGCCAAATTCTGATGCTTAGTTTCTCGCTGTTCTCATTTCAGCTATTTCTCGAAACTTCCCTCTTCCTTCGATTTACTCTCAGTTCATATTTTGTAATCATTAGACGGTTCATTAAGTTCACTTTCAAGGAGGATTGTTTTGTCATCAGTGAATCATATCATCGATATCCTCTCCCCTTGAATATTAGTAGCACACTTGAACTATTCCTTTCTCGTGAACCTAGTACATGTTGTACAGAATTTATGACATCTTGTGCCATTTAAAGTGCCGAACGCATTGTCCCTGCAAACAAATCCCACGAACGTGTATAGATTTTTCTTCAGTCTTGCCTGCATTAACAACTACAACGTCAGAGTTGCCCTTCTGCCAACATTACCTTTCCTAAAGCCAAACTGATCGTCATTTAACAGATCTACAATTTCCGCTTCCAATCTACTGTACGTTATTCTCGCCAACATCTGGGATGCATCTGACTCTGCGATGGTTATCACATTTGGCAGTAATTGCCATATTCCGAATTGTGTGGATGACTTTTCCCTGAGTCTGATAGTATATTGCCAGTCTCATAAATTCTACATACCAAAGTGAATAGTCGTTTTGTTGCCACTTCCCTCAATGATTTTAGACATTCCGATGGAATGTTATCCTAAGTAGTCCATATATTTTTTTTAAATTTTGATTCTAATACTGGATCCCCTTTCTCTTCCCTGTCATCACCTGTTTCTTCTTCCATCACGTTATCAGAGGCCTTCAACGTACTCTACCACCTATCCGCCCTCCCGTCTGCACTTAGCACTGGAATTGCCACTGCACTCTCAATGATAGCACCCTGGCTTTTCAGTTCAACAAAGTCTGTTTTGAATTTTCTGAATGTTAAATCCGTCCTTCCGACATACAATTATTTCTCGATTTCTTCATATTTTTCAAGCAGTCATTTCGCTTTAGTTTTCCTGCAGTTCCTATTTACTTCAGTCCTAAGATATCAAGAACGAAGTGCTTGGATTAAAAGGGTCTAAGACAGGGATGTAGTCTTTCATCCGTACACTTCAATCTGAAAATCGAGGAATCAGTGATAGAAATAAAAGGAAGTTTCATGTGTGGAATTAAAATTCAAGGTGACAGTATACCAGTGATACGATTCGATGGTGACATTGCTATCCACAGTGAAAGTGGAGAAGAATGACGTCATCTGCTGAATAGAATGAACAGTCTAATGAGCACAGCATGTAGGTTGAGCGTAAATCGGTGAATGACGAAAGTAATGAAAGGTAGCAGAAATGAGAGTAGTGAGAAACTTAACATCAGGATTGATGGTCACGAAGCAGAGGAAGTTAAGGAATTCTACTATCTATGCAGCGAAATAACCAGTTACGGACGGAGAAAGATGGACATTAAAAGCAGACTAACACTGTCAAAAATAGCATTGCTGACCAAAAGAAGCCTACTAGTATCAAACATAGGGCTTAATTCGAGAAAGAAACTTCTGATAATGTACCTCTGTAGCACAGCATTGTGTGATAGTGAAACATGGACAGTGAGAATACTGGAACAGAAGAGAATCGAAACATTTGAGATGTAGTGCTGCAAGCCAAATGTTGAAAATTAGATGGATGATAAGGTAATGAATGAGGAGGTTCTGCGCCGAATCGGAAAAAGGAAGGAATATGTGGAAAACAATGACAAGATGAAGGTACATATTGATATGACATCCGTTAAGACATCAGGGAATAACTTCTGTTGTACTAGAGGGAGCTGTAGAGGGAAATAACTGCAGAGGAAGATAGAGATTGGAGGTAAACGTCTAGCAAATAAATGGGGACCTAGGTTGCAAGTGCTACTCTGAGATGAAGAGGTTGATACAGGAGAGGAATACGTTGGGGTCCACATCAAACCAGCCAGAAAACTGATGACTCAAGATAAAGTAACTTCTATTTCTGCGTTCTCAAATTTCGCTGTACATTTTTGTACTTTTTTTCTTTCGGTGATCACTACACTACTTCCTCTGTTACCCATGGTTTCTTCGCAGTTACCTTACTTGTACCTATGTTCTTCTTTCCAGCTCCAATGATAGGACTTTTCAAGGTGTCATTTCCTCTTCAACTGAAATGCTTACTGGGCTGTTCCTTATAGCAGTATCTACAGGGTGAGTCATAAATGAGGAAAAATATGTCGAGGACCGCATGCTGCTATTCGTAACATGTGAAGCACCGTTGTTAATTTCGTTCTTCTCGGTGTACTGTGTACGTAAAACAAAAACACCTGTTAACCGTCGAACGAGATACCGACGAGCCTCACCCATAGCTACAACACATGACACGCCAATTACCTGATGCGTATCTGCCAATGTTTGAAAGATACGAGAAAGAACAAACCCCATCGTAATATATGTGAAATTGTATCAGAACTTGTGAATCACACGTTTCCGGTGGTAACGGAGTGTACAGTCCCATGTTAGGGAATGTTTGTCCTGTAAGCGGAAAGACTGGTCATCGGCGGAAGTAAAACAGCGGCGTGCATGACCTGTTTACAACACCTCTGCGTTGCTCACTCTGCCCGATACTCGTCGTGCCGACAGCTGATAACGCCCGCGTCGCAGTATTATTATAGTACCATGGCAAGATTCACAAACGAGGAATTCGCCGACATCCACCTCAGCTACGGGCTTGCAGATGGACGAACTGACGTTGCAAGGTAACTGTCTCATGAGAGGTTTCCTAGCCGGTGCCTTCCATCCGGAAACACATTTTACTCTGTGGACAGGCGCTAGAGGGAGTATGGTGCATGTGTAGCTTCTCCAGGATTTAGTGGTCGTGGCCGACCGTCGACGTACGGTGATGATGACGAAGAAAAAGCGATACAAACTGTTGCGAAGGACCGAACAATAAGCACCAGGTCTCTCGCCACTGCGGTCGGAATGTCCAAATCTAATGTTATGCGTGTACTCCATAGAAACCATTACCATCCCTTTCGCATGCAGAAGGTACAGGCATTATTTCCGGAAGACTTCCAGAGGAGGCTGGACTTCTGCAACTTTATCCTACGGCGTCAGACCGACGACTATAATTTTTTACAAACAGTATTGTCGACCGACGAAGCCTATTTAACGAAGGAGGGTACACTGAATTTGCTTAATTTGGCACGAGTGGGCGGAAGAGAAGCCCCCCAGCTCAGTGATACGAGGGTACCAACAACGATGCGGTTTTCAACATCTGGTGTGGTATTGCCGATCACCATCTCATAGGGCCACATGTGCTACCACAAAGGCTTGCAGGAGAGTGGTATCTGCATTTCCTGGATGGTACTTTACCAGAATTGTTGGAAGACTTTAGTTTGGCCTCTTGTATGAACCTGTCGTACAAGCAAGATGGTGTCCTCGCTCACGGCAGAGGCATAGTCCGACGCCACCTGGACAGTACCTTCCCTTCGAAATGGATCGGTTGTGGAGGACCTGTAGCATGCCCAACAAGATCGCCAGACGTAAATCCCCTGGATTTCTTTATGTGGGGCCATCTGAAATCTGTGATTTATGAAGGAGAGGTTGTTGATGTCAACACTCTTCAACGCAGAACACAACATGCCTGTGATATAACGCAAAGAGATACTGACATGTGGGATCGTGTTCACAAATCCTTCCTGTGAAGAATTCAAATTTGCCACACACATTGTGGCCGTCATTTCGAACAGTACTTATAAACCGCCATTGCAGCTTCTGGTCGTGTGTTTCTATGTTAGTTTCGATTCGTACAGGTGTATTGTATTCGTTTGTATTAACTGCCACATACCTGTGTAGTTGTATTTTGTATACTGCAACTATGTACTCGTTTCTTGTAACTAAGTCTGGGACACAAAATCCAAATTCCCTGTGCCAATAGCCACGATACATAATACCGACCATCATAACCGGCACGAGATAGTTGTGGGCCCTGTCGTTACTCGCAGTGTCATGAGACAGTCGCTTGACGCCGCATCCCTCGCCTTCTCGTGAGCGGTTAGACTACCTACAACACTCGCATGTTCTGCCCTGTTGCCGATCTGTCCCCTTGGCCTTTGTCGGCGCATAATAACACCTAAAAGTCCAAGTCAAATGAATCAAATGGCTCTAAGCAGTATGGGACTTAACATCTGAGTTCTCAGTCCCCTAGAACTTAGAACTACTTAAACCTAACTAACCTAAGGACACCACACACATCCATGCCCGATGCAGGATTCGAACCTGCGACCGTAGGGGTCGCGCGGTTCCAGACTGAAGCGCGTGGAGCCGCTCGGCCACATCGGCCGGCTAGTCCACTTCATATATCCAGATTTTTACCATTCAGTTGCATTTTCACTTATTGACATAGGAACATGCGGAAAATGAATTTATGTTTGTAGCTCAGTGTGCGACAATTCGCACGACATATTTCTCCTCTTTTATGACTCACCCTGTATTTCCTCAGAGAAATGCGAGTATCTCTCTTAATTTCTTAAGACTTCTGTATCCCACTTCTTTGTGCACTAATTCTTCCTGATTAGTCTCTTAACCGTCAGCCCACTGTTTATAAAATTAATAAAATAAATTAAATAAAATAAAATATTAATTATTTTATCTGTATGATTGTCTCTCCTATGAGTCGTCAGGTTTTAATTATTCGGTATCAGACGCTTCACAATGGCTTTTTCGTAAAGGCAATGTTACTCGTAGTTGACCGTGAAATGAAACTGAAATAATCGGACTTCGTAATTAAATCGTTTCCAAAGACTGCTGCGGTAGGTGCGGACTCATAATCTAAATGTCAATATTACAATAATTTGCCAGCCATGCCAAAACGTCGTACAGAGGTGATTGTCTACTAAATAAAAAATTACACAGTTAGTTAAATCAGATATATTCAATGAATAAGCCTACAGTTCATAATCCTACTTACTTTTATAAATATAAATTCTTTTCAGAATAGAGTGCCTAGTATGGTTGCAACTCGCAGTAATTTTCTATAACATGAAATATGGCGGTGTGCCAGACAATAAACTAAAATACGTGCTTCTCGCACCACTTCAACCAGAGCTCTCCTTTCTTAATCAAACATACGAGTAACGTAATTGTGCTTTTGTTTTATCAGCGACACAGCGCTGCAGTTGTGTGCCATAGGCTTTATTTATTTGTCACTGATTATTTATTTAATTAATATCTCGCGTTTCCGAGGAAACTCACGCTCGGCATGCAAATGTGCCTTTATATTGCCCCCTGAATTGCGAGGCGAAAGGACACACCTGCAGGCGAGCAATTCACCTAAAGGCACAAGAAAATCTAAGTTATCTACAACTATTTACATGACCTACATTATACACATTATACACATTATATACAAACTTTGAATGACGCGGGTGCGCCGTAAAAGTTCTTATGTTGGCAGATAGAGTGCGCGCATGCACAGAAGCGTCTGTGTGACTGCCGTTATGTCGTACAGTTAGATCACGCGGCACAGTATTGCAGTTCATATTGTTCGTGTGCGCGCGTTTATCAGTCGTTGCACAAAGAAAATATTCAACCAAGATTACATATGAAGACTACATTCTATGACAGGTAACTTAGTTTTAAATTTACAATATTCGTTATAACACAATACAACTTAGATTGTTGAATGTTCTTAGTTACATAGTATTGTTTTGAAATACTTCAAAGAAAAATGTCCGTATTTTTCAGGTGCGTTGACCTATACACATCGTGTCGTTATTACAGTTCATATTCATCTGCTGCACAATAATTTTTTTTTTTTTACAGGTTAGTATCGTCGTGGTAAAGTTTTTTGATCACAGTAACATCGTTGTATAACAACGTGATTAATACATAAGCGTGTCCATTTCCCATTTCCATTATAGTCGTTGTGATGCAGTTCGTTGTGAGTAAAAGCATTGCTTATTACAGATCAGACGTGACCCGTCGAGTAATTGGTCCACGTGCAGTTCGTTTTTTACATTCCGTGGAAGCTTGGTTGCAGAACCTCGGACGGCACATAGCTGGCGTCGATCCTTGGACAGTCCAGGTAAGAGTGTCCGTCACATTTCGAGAACATTTCATTCCCTGAAGTTCCAACCAAAATTCTTCCACCCGTCGTGTTGTTTTCTGGTCAGGCACATTGTGTCCATTTAATCCAGTTAACATCTTGAAGTTAGGTACTGTAGTAATGCCACTAGACGATGCACGAATTATGGACTTCACATTTTCAATTTTTTGCTGAATATAGCTCACCTAAATGTTCGTAGTTATTAATCGAGGAAATCGTTCATCGCGTTTACACAGGTACGATGCATAATGAATGGCATTAACCGTTTCCTTCACATAGGTTTCTGCGTAGTTGCAGAGTTAGTAATGTTCGTTAATGTCCGTGAACAGAGGTTCACTATGCAATGTCTTTTTGGCACTCGTTTTGTTCAAATTTTTACATGATACATCAGTTAAAAAAAAAAAGTAATTATACATACACACGTCACATATTTTCTTAGTATAAACATAATACAGTTGCACATAAACATGTTTACATCATCTTTACATCGCTATAGGTTATTACATTGTGTCACATTTGATTACATGAATTGCAGATATTTACATCCTCTTTAGCGGTTTTGCTGGAATATTATCGATGTTTTTTGTGATGTCATCTGAAATTAAGATAGGTTAGACACAACATTCATTACATCAGTAGGCAAGACCAGGCGTTTTCACTACTCAATATATATTCAAAATAGTAAGAGAGAGAAAATGTTCGATTCCTCGCGTTTTGTGCGTGTGTGTAGAGTGTCTGTGTGGCCTTGACTACTGATAGATGCTTTTCGTGTTGAGAGATGTGCGTCTAATCTATTTCTCAAAGTAAAAGATCGCTTCACAGATGACGTCTGTCAGTTCGTCAGGTGTCATACCAAGTCAGTGGTACCTACAATAACAAATGTTCCGTGAAAAATTAATACATCATTCACTGCTACGTAATCATAAATTTTACTTTAATATTCAGTCTTCTCGGTGGAGCCGCGGCGTTGAAAGAAAAGTTCTTCTGTCTTCAACTGCGACTCTGGAACGCTGAAATGAAAATTTCTATACTACTTATTATCTGTGTTGTAGCAACAGAGTTTTTCGAGTTGCTTAGCAATATTTTGATGGGTATGACTTTGACATTATTCAGCATGAAATGCTCTAAGATCTCGGTGTGCGTATAGCCCAATAATTTTGTTAGTTCTACGATGTTGTAACAGATACGCACCAGGGTGCGGTATGTTAACGATTATATAAGGTCCTTCATATAGCAGACGCCACTTAGCGTTGCGTCGTTTGAGTGCAACAGATTTATGATGAGTACGAAGTAGTACAAGCATTCCTACCTCGAATTTTTGTTTTCTTTTTATTATGTTTCTGTGATGTTTGTTTCGTATTTGTGCGTGATGTGTCAATGTAGTCAATACTTCTTTTATTTTCTGTTCAGGTGTGATTTCCTTGTCTGACAACTTAGGTAATGGTTCTATCCACTGATCGTTCTGTTTGCAATTGAACATGATCTCGTTAGGTGTGTAATTTGTATCGTAAATATTTAAGTTATTGTGTACGTCTTCGAAAAGACTTAGGTAGGACACCCAATTAGTATGTTTTGATGAAATATAGGTCCTCATGAATCGATTTAATTCTCGGAAAAGTCTCTCGGTCGCGTTACATTGTGGACTAAACCCCGAGATAAATATACTTTTAATGTTATTGTCCTTCAAGAAATTTCTCCATTTGTACCCAGAATAGTATGCTGCATTATCTGATAGAATTGCTTTAGGTTTTCCCACGTGCGTCAGGTAATCACTTGAGAATCTTCGTATTATAGCACTTGCAGTGGCGGATTTTAAAGCATAAAGTTTAACATGTTTAGAAAATATATCGTAAAAAGCTAAGATATATTTGACGCCTCCAGAGCTTGCTGGATGCGGTCCACTGATGTCAGTACACAGAATTTCCAGGGGTTTACTAGGTAAAATAGAATGTAAATCTGTTTTTGTGGATAAATTCTGAGGTTTTGATTTTTGACATATGACACATGTTTTCAGTTCCCTGTAAATTTTTCTTCTCATATTGCTAAAATAACAGTATGTACTGAGCTTCGCTAAACACTTTTTTGTCCCATAATGACCCCATACTAAGTGTGTGTGCCAAATTAAATTACGTTCAGACTCTTTGGGAATGCATACACACCAGTTAGTAGCATTTGGATGTCGGCGGTAAAATAGCACATCATTGTGTAACTTGTAATACTTAGTCAAAGGATGATTGTGTTTTTCTACCAGTAATGTTATTATTTTATACCAGTGAGGATCAGATTTTTGTAATTCAGCCATGTTTCTGCACATATCAATATAATATTGGTGATACTGCTTGTCTTGCATTAAGAGAATCCTGTAGTCATTTATATTTTCTAAGTCACTGTTGGTATCATTCATACCTTGTGGAAGTCTAGACAAAGTGTCTCCAATGGTGTTGTCCTTACCTCTTATGTACTTAATTTCAAAAGAGTAGTTCTGAAGTGTAACTGCCCATCGTGATAGTCTAGGATGTACAAGTTTACAAGTTAACAAAAATGTTAGGGCCTGGTGATCGGTGTAAATTACTGTATGTTTTCCAAATAAATAATAATTGAATTTCTTGAATGCCCATACTATGGAAAGTGTTTCTAACTCAGTAGTGGAGTATGTACGCTCACATTCAGTTAGAGTGCGACTCGCAAACCCAATAATTCTTATCTGTTCCTCCTCTTTATTCTTTACAACTTGAAATAAGCAACAGCCCAAGCCAGTACGTGAAGCGTCACAAGTCATACAAAAATCTAAATTGAAATCTGGATGGCTCAATATGTTAGCATTCACTAAAGCATGTTTAATTGTATTAAAGTCATTCTGGCACTGTTCCGACCAGATCCAAACTTGATTCTTTCTGAGTAGATTTAGCAGATGTTTACTGTTCAAAAGTGGTTGTGGCAAAAAACGTCTGAAAAATGAACATAGCCCAAGGAATGATTTTAACTGCTTTTTAGTTCGAGGGCTAGGAAAGTTTCTGATAGCATCTAATTTACTGGGATCCGGACGTATGCCCTGTGAATTAATGATATGTCCTAAATACTTTATCTCACTGCAACCAAACTTTGATTTTCTAAGATTGGCTGTGACTCCAGCTTGTGCAAATTTTTCTAAAATTCTGTGAAGTGTGTCAACGTGTTCATTCCAGGATTGTGTAGCTATCAGTATATCATCTACATAGTGTGTGACTGTCTCAACTAAATCGCCGCAAGCACGGTATCCAGGGCTGTAATGAATACCCCAGAGCTGACATTCAGTCCGAAGGGTAGAACACAAAACTGATAGGTTCGCCCCCCGAACATAAATGCAGTATATTTCCGAGAATCAGGAGTGATACCCACCTGCCAAAACGAATTAGCGAGATCTATTGTGGAAAAATATTTTGCATCTAGAAATTTCTGTAATTGCTCTTCTAAATTTTCAGGTTTTGTGTGAACTGGTAAAATTATTTCATTAATAGCTCGTGCGTCTAACACTAACCTAATGCTTCCATTTGATTTTTTGACAACAAGTAGAGGACTACAGTAAGGTGAGATGGATGGTTCAATGACCTTCCAGTCTAACATTTGTTTTAATTCTTGCCACACAGCAGGTCGTTGAGATAACGGTACGTTATATGTCTTATGGTAGAAGATCTTGTGAGGCTTAACTTCAATCTTGTACACATACATGTTGATAACACCTAATCGTTTGGTAAAAACTTGTAAATATTTGGATAACACTTCCTGTAGTTTTATACGTTCATGTACACTGAGAGCTGTAGCTTCACTTATCTTATGATCAAGCAATGTTTTCAAGTCCATTAGCTCTGCGTCAGATGAGCGTGTTTGCATGTCTTGAATGTCTTTGTCAAGTACTAACTGAACCTTGTACCCTGTACAGTGTTTGCCATGCTTTAGAGTTCTCCTGTCCAAATCAATAATAATTACCCTGCTTTTATCATTTGAAATACATTTACCTTTGGAGAAGTCTATAATGCAGTCCTTCTCGCTCATAATATCTATTCCTAATATGCAATTTGTCACAAGGTTTTGTAAAACCAGGAATGGCCATTGTACGGTTCCATTACCTATTTTAACGTTTACAAAAACTTGCTTCGTAACCCTACATGACTTATTACCTAGTGCAGTAGTTATTTTACAGTTTTGGGCAGGAAACTCAGGCACAGGTTCCAATTCACACATCTTTTTATAAAAATTAAAAGATAAAACGCTCACAGCTGCACCTGTATCTAGGATAATAGTAGTTGGAATCCCACCTACTACACCAGTAGTGGATGCTAAAACAATTTCATTTGTGTTTAAACGACATTGTGTACTGTCTTGTAAAAGTTCATCTGATATATTGTTATTGTGGTTGTATCTTATAAATAAAACAGGTAGTTTTTGTTTAGAATTACTCGGCATATCATTATTCTGTTGTTCAAGTGTGGTGTCAAATAACTGATTAACGTTGAAGCCGCCCCCCAAGGATTCTTCAGCCACGACCTGGGGCAAAGTAGTGACTGTTTCTAGTTTGCTGTATTAGCATTTGTACTAGGTACTGACACAGATTGAGGTTGTGCATCAGGTGTCATTTCTATTATATTCACATTCGGATATTGCCTATTATGATCTCCAAACTTTTGCGGTTGTTGTTGCTGTTGCGCATTATAACTTACCTGTCGGTCGTAAGGTATGCTCCAATTTTGACCTGGTGGCTGCTGTGGTAAAGCAGAGTTTGAATGAAAGTACTGATCGTTACGAGTCCAACCTTGATGCTGTCTTGGCTCGTAGTTATTATTATTTCTATTTCTGTTTGTGTTTTTGTTATTACCTTTGTATCCGTTGTTACCGTTGTAGTTATTACCGCGGTGCCTTTTGTATGGATTGCCGCATGAAATGTTATTACCGTTGTAACTATTGTTTGTATTGGAATACGCGTGTTGATTTTGATTTCCGTACTGAGACGGCATGTGAGTTTGCTGTTTTTGTTGTACCGCGTATCCAACTGTGGGCGCGCCAGAATTGTGTTGGCAAGCCTGCATGTTTTGCATACCACTAGTGTAAACATTGTGGCTGCTGATTTGCCGCGCGAAGCGCTGATCTTCAAGTAACATGTCAACCGAATCTAAAGCTGTTAAAAAATAATCTGAATCGTCATCCGGGATATGTAGGAGTTTTTCTTTAATGTTGAAAGGCAATTTGGCCTTCAACGCACGGAGTATATCTCGCGTTGCGACCGGTTCGTCTAAAAAGTGTCCCATGTTCAAGTATTTTTCAAAATATCTGCGTAAGTTACCATTTTTACTGTTAAAAGTTTCAGGTTCTAAAATTTGTCTTCTGAGTCGCTCCTGAACGGATTGCGACCAGAATTTGTTCAGAAAAGTACGCTCAAACTCACTGTACGTGGTACATACGTCAGCTTGACTGTATGCCCAGACAGCTGCATCGCCTTGGATGTAACCGACAATATATGAAATCTTTTTCCGGTCACTCCAAGTGCGTGGAAATGCGTTACTAAAAGATTTGAGAAAAATCACCGGATGAATGGTTCGTTTTTCTGGGATAAAAATCTGAAATTGCCTGTGTTTCATTAAGCTTTCGTCTTCCTTTGCATTATGATATGGATTTGTCCCACTGTAATTACTGCTATGTCCAGCTGGCGAGTAATTACGATAATGTTGCTGTGGTTTACCATGATAATAGCTTGTGTTTGTGTTTGCACATCGTGGTATGTGTTGTAGTCGTGGTGTGTTTTGTTCTTGTGTGTTTGTCGTGTGCGGTATGTGTGTGTCATACTCGAATGTATGTTGGTTCCTGAACTGTGCATTTTGACTGATATTTTCGTTACATTCAGACTGTGGTCGATCGGTGAATTGTCTCATGCGTGCAGTGACGGATTGTACTGCGTCACTGATCAGCTGTTTGTTATTAGTAATGTATTGCGCTACGGAGTCGTGCACCATTGTTGGTAAATTTTCACGTAAGCATCTATCAAAATGTTTGTCTTTGTTGACTACCCAATTATGAAATTCTTTATTAATATTTTGAAAATGAGCTGTGGCATCAGATTGTAAGATGTCAGTCAGGTGTTGTTCAACATTGTCAAATTTATTCTGTACGTCAGTAATTCGTTTTTCAAGGTTGTCATGTACTGAAGGATATGTTTGAATTTGTTCAGTAAGAACTTCACACGTGACATTAAGGTTTTTTACTTGTGTCTGTAAAAGTGCTACGTCAGTTGTAGTCTTTTCTTGTCTCGTATTAAGCTGGGAAAATTTAGCACTGAGTTCAGTCATCTGTTTGGTCAGTGTGGCGTCTATAAGTTCCACACGCTTACATAAAGTGTCATTACCTGTCTTGAGTGCTATGAGATCAGATTTGATTTCGTCATTTTGTGTCTTTAACTGTTCATTTTGCGTCTGTAAGGTTGCCATATTTTCTGCGTTTTGTTTCATTAGCATTTGTAACATGTCGGCAATGTTTCCGTTTGCAAGGTCCCTGCCCCCGCCGCGTCATTAGACGTGACGTCATGCATTAACATGGGCTCTGATTGAGACTTTGAAATTTTTGTGGTGGAAGGCCTATTGTCAAAATTTTCGTCAACACTTGCCTCAATGTTTGATGAATCGTCACTACCGGTTGCTGTCGTAAAGTCATTTTCTAACATTTGTCTCTCGTCCGAGTCGGATTGCGTCTGAATAGTACGTCTTTGCTGTTCCATGTTTGCGTATTGTTTTCTAGTTATTACCATGCCACACGTGATATATGTTTCAAGAAAATATTTGACACTGATTTTAAAATAAAATACAGTTGAGCATGAATCGGTCGTAGCAACAATGGCTGTCTGTTAATTTAAAAATATAAACTGAATTTGAGATTATTGGTAATGGCTGCTGGCCATGTTACATCATATCGTACAGAAGTCGGCCATATTGTACACTCGTGTATTGGTATTGTTGCATACGTTATTGTTTAAGGAAAAATACTGAGAATGGAATTTATCACTGAAACTGTTATGCGGAAAAAAAACACTACAGAATTTTACTGAAGAGCTAATACACTGAATTATACGTCTGGTCAAGCCTGCTAATGCAAAGATGCTGCGTCTTACCTTATTTTGCTGGAAGCTTCTTTGCGTCTTCCCGCAAAATTTTATAATTGGCAAATATCTTCTGATTTTTGTTATTTCTCATATAGTCAAGTCCAGGTCCAGAAAGTTGATTTTTCACATGAAACAAAGAGAACAATGTAACAAATGACAAAATAACAAGTCCGACACGCAGTCGCCAATATAAAATTAATAAAATAAATTAAATAAAATAAAATATTAATTATTTTATCTGTATGATTGTCTCTCCTATGAGTCGTCAGGTTTTAATTATTCGGTATCAGACGCTTGACAATGGCTTTTTTGTAAAGGCAATGTTACTCGTAGTTGACCGTGAAATAAAACTGAAATAATCGGACTTCGTAATTAAATCGTTTCCAAAGACTGCTGCGGTAGGTGCGGACTCATAATCTAAATCTCAATATTACAATAATTTGCCAGCCATGCCAAAACGTCGTACAAAGGTGATTGTCTACTAAACAAAAAATTACACAGTTAGTTAAATCAGATATATTCAATGAATAAGCCTACAGTTCATAATCCTACTTACTTTTATAAATATAAATTCTTTTCAGAATCGAGTGCCTAGTATGGTTGCAACTCGCAGTAATTTTCTATAACATGAAACATGGCGGTGTGCCAGACAACAAACTAAAATACGTGCTTCTCGCACCACTTCAACCAGAGCTCTCCTTTCTTAATCAAACATACGAGTAACGTAATTGTGCTTTTGTTTTATCAGCGACACAGCGCTGCAGTTGTGTGCCATAGGCTTTATTTATTTGTCACTGATTATTTATTTAATTAATATCTCGCGTTTCCGAGGAAACTCACGCTCGGCATGCAAATGTGCCTTTATATGTTCATCATTACTATATTGTGGTCTGAGTCTGTATCTGCTCCTGGGTATGCCTTACAACACAATATCTGAAAGCATAAACTCTGCATGACTATGACGAAATCCAGCTGGAATCTTTCTCTAACTCCCGGCTATTTCCAAGTATACTTCTACCTCTTGTGATTCTTGAACAGACAATTTGCTATAAGTAGCTGAATTTATTGCAGAATACTGTTATTCGCTATCCTCTCTTTTCTTCTATCAAGCTCATATTCGCCAATAACCCTTTCTTCTGCTCCTTCCCCTACAACTCCATTCAAATCCCCCATCCCCCATCACTCAGGATTTTATCTCTCTTTACATAATGAATTACCTGTCCAATATCATTATATACTTTCTCTATCTCTTTATCTTCTGCTTGTGATGTCGGCCTGTATACCTGAACTATTGCTGCCGGTGTTGGTTTTCAGTCCATTCCGATGACAACAACTCTATCATTTAACTATGCATGGTAACTCACTCTCCGTCATATCTATCCATTCATAATGAGTCCTACTCCCGTTGCACCATTTTATTCTGCTGGTGATATTACCCTATACTCGTCTGACCAGAAATCATTGTCTTTGTATTTCATTTCACTGACTCCCACCATATCTAGATTGAGCCTTAGCATTTCCCTTCCAGGTTTTGTAGCTCTCCTACCATGTCCAAATTTCTTGTATTGCGCATCCTGATTCGTAGAACGTTACCCTTTCATTGGTTATTGAATCTTTCTCTTATGGTCCCCTTCCAGAGTTGCAATTAGAAGACTAGTTTGGAATTTTTTGCCCATGGTTAGAACATCATGACAATTGATCAGTTATAGGCCACATGTCCTGTGTATACTTTCGCGTTTTTAATATCGCATATACGAAAAGAGCCGCGAAATATCTGTTAATAATGCCGTGCCTTGAATTTCTTTATCATCATTACCTTTTAACAAAGCAAAATATATATATTGAGATCTTATTTTTCTGTATCTGGCCTACAATTAAAGGAACGTTTTTTCGTGACTGTAACTCATTCTAAAAATCAACATATCTTCCCTACTTTATAGTTATTGAAAATTGAAATTACTTGGTTATGAACACTGATGTTACAGTTCGTATGATCGTTCAACAACAAAATTTTGCAGTGGATTTTGTTTCTCGGTAAAACACCATTCAATACCACGACTAGCACAAGAACATGAGACTCTTATAAAAAAAAATACGTTTTCACTATAAAGTTTGTCTGACCAGAACGGAGCACAGCAAGATTCCTATTAGATTTTAACGGTACATTAACTTATTTGTACTGTGAGTTATATACTATCAGCAGCCCGCGTCAACCTGCAACACATCATAAAAGCTGTTGATCTGCACTGCAAGTCTGGAAGCTAAAAGAAATAATATTATTTTACTGTTACTTTACCGCTTCCTTGCGGTATGATAATCTATATTGGAAGTCGTTTGAATACGCCGCGGCAGCGGCTCTTTCGTTCGCCACGCAGCTCAGCACCACAGATAATATTTATATTACTGAAAAATGTCTCAACAGGAGGAGATAATAGGCAAGCAAGCTTTAACAATTAATAATGCAAGTTTTCATTTACATAACTCTATTAAAACATTTAAATATTTCAATTTTTACACACCTTTATGAATTCACACGTAATGGCGTACATCTCTTAGTCTCGACAAAAGAATGCTACACTAGCGTTCGCTACTACGAGACAGGATATCTTACTCGTTCGACTCCCAGATGAAGAAGACATAGAAATTGCTATTCGTCACGTATTATATATTAGTTACTTATTTTAATCTTTGTTCGACATTTATCGTCTGTGGCGGTTTCATTACTCGCCGACGCAGAAATTCTCAAAAATAAATAATTAAAAAAAATACATAATTTAGCAATAACACAATATGATACATATAATTTTCTCGATACTACATAATATGTTGTTTTTGTTTCTTACTAGACGTTACAATGCCCCCTGGCAGCAATTGACTAACGTTAAGAATGTTCGGCAATATGCTGCCACTAACGTCTGTTTGGTTATTGTCTGTTACCTTGGTTGGAACATTCACTTTAAACTTCTTAGTTCTTTTACACTGAAGGTTTAATTACACTTTTTATACTGTTCTTACACTTTGCGAGGTGACCATAAACCTAGTCCCAGGGTCATTACATTTATCTGGCTCCCCCATTCGGGCTACGTGCGATCAGAAAACCTGGGAAAACTGCGCCGGAGCCATAGTCATCTCGCCTGGATTGTTTTAATACCCAGTTTGATCACAAAAAGTTCAGACTCTATCCAATGTTCACAGATAATAAAGGCTATTTATGACAACATGTTAAACTTTTAGTCTCTTTGTTACCAATATACCTTCTACCCTTTTTCACATTTGTGTTCTGTATTGCAATGAAAGTCACTCATTAAACAGTTTTACAGCGGTATAATGAATCGTCTCTGCACTTACTCACGACAATTGTTTTAAAATGTTCTAGCATTCGTGCAAGTTTACTTCATTAACATGACGAAAACATATTATATCTGTACATCACTGAACCGATGAATACTTTGAGTCTGCATCGAGTAACTAAAGAAAAACACAATGTTTGTCACGTCATTTCGTGTCCAATATACCGTTTTCATATTAGTGCATTAACCACATAGTTGATAGTTCATTTGAATGACAACAATGTTGTACGGAGCGGGTGGCGCGAAGCAATTGTTGAGTCGCGTCGTCTGGAACGCCGCGTGCCGACGGCCGCTGGGTTCGACGACCGGCTCTCAGTAACAGCGACGTCGTGCTGACGGGGCGCAAGCAGTCGCGAACCGCGCCGAACCATTCGCCGATGTCGGCGAGTTGCCGTGGTTTACCGCGACCGGCCGGCTGGCGGCAAGACAGTCGTCTCTGCTTCTCCGCATGGCTCCCCGTCGTAGTGCATGAAACAAACATTCCACAACGGTGTACTGTCTCTAATGACACAGATTACTAGCTGTGGAAGAAAATGCAACTTGTTTAAAAGTGTTTATTGTTCATTACGCCGTCGCTTCGCTGGTATGCACAGGATGTTTTGGCATGATAACAGGTTTCTTGTGGCATTGTGACACTGGTATTCAGGGTTCGTCACACGCACATTGTACTACACACTTTCACTTGTTCTCACGGTTGATACACTGCCAGAGCGTCTTTCAACACGCGAAAATATTTCGGTACACACATACTAAATGTCTCCGTCGAGCGATGTTTGTTTGAATCGACTCCGACCGGATCACTAACTACCGTTTTTACTCACAGTGTACTACTGTTCGTTGAGCACTGCACTATGACAGTTAGTCACTCAACACTTAACTTGCCGGCCGAAGTGGCCGTGCGGTTAAAGGCGCTGCAGTCTGGAACCGCAGGACCGCTACGGTCGCAGGTTCGAATCCTGCCTCGGGCATGGATGTTTGTGATGTCCTTAGGTTAGTTAGGTTTAACTAGTTCTAAGTTCTAGGGGACTAATGACCTCAGCAGTTGAGTCCCATAGTGCTCAGAGCCATTTGAACACTTAACTTATACCGACGTATATATTGGTGCAGATACAACAGTCATTTTCTGTCCCTACTACACACAATATTCCGTCCTTTCCTAGGTTGTTTATGCACACAGTTTATTTTTAATGCATAACAACTGTTCTTAGCATAATCACTCTCATCTACATTGAGTCCATTGTGTTACCTTCTCATTACACACTTTTAATACTATTACTAGGCATCTGTTGTTTTTTTGTAATTATTTAAAGGTGTGTGATTTTTTTTTTGTACATAGCTTTCTTTTCCTCTTTTAGTGTAGCTTGCCAGGTTACCACCCATCTAGCAAACAGATTTTACCATGTGCATGACAGCTTGACTTGGGCATATTGTTCAATAAATACTTCATTTAGTACTAGTATTATTTTTAACGGTCCGTCCCACCGGACTACAGTGTAGCTTCCGCGTAGCTTGATTCGCGTACCACGTAATTAATATTCAAGAACGTATGCCAAGTACACAGGCTTCAATTGAAGCATTAATGCATACAAAGCATAGGTTACACGGAACGGTTTTGTTTTTTATTGGATTCTGCTCCAGTGTCGTTCTCAGATCACTATTGGCAGTAAACATTACATCACATAATTATTTCGTACTACAAAGTCAATTTTTGGCTAGTATAGACTCTCTCTCAGGGTTCCTTGATTCTAACACAATTACATCTGCTACATATTTATATGAGATTTCATCATTAATTGTACTTACTTACTACAAAATGATTCAGGAAATTAATCCTTATTTTATCAACAAAAGATTATTCATTGGTTGAAGAGCATGTAGTCTTTTAATGACACTAACTGTCTGTAAATCAAGTCTTCCATTTGCATATTATTGCTCAGTTTACTGATTCTACTTCCTCAAAATTGTAACTATACATAAATTCTTTCTTAAAACTGACATACTTATACTCTAAAACACAATTGAAATCTTCTTACCACTACTATTTACATCAGACATTTCACTGAATAAATAACTTTACATCTTTACGTGGATACAGCCCTTTGCTTTTCCCCGTCTGGGGATGTGCTAACAAATAGCTACATTCGTGTGCCAACATCTTCCGAATCTCTTTAGCCACTACCTCCCTCCTCGACCAAGGGATGGAGTAAGTTGCGCGACAGTATGTTTTGTGGGGCATCACCTCTATGTGATAGTGGTACCCTTTGACTATTCCTGGTCGGTCGGTAAATACCATAGTATATTCCGATAGCAGCTGCGTCAACTGTTGCTTTTGGATATCGCTTAAACCTTCAGATTCCTGCACTTTGGTTTGAAATGTCTCAACATTTGTTTCAAAATTTCGATCCTCTAAATTCGGGTAATAGAGGTCTGCTACATGTTAAAAATCATCAATGTGTAGTACCCAGGGGTTCCTACATTTGATATTAATTCGATTACAACATGGCACAAGTACCTCCTTCGATTTCATCATAGACAACTCAATCCTCCTACCTTTATTAACTATGCTTAGTTTCCCCAAGAAGAGGTCGATCACTGCGTCCCTCTCACGGAGAAAATCTACTCCCATAATGCAGGCCACCTTTAGTCCTTTAACAATGAGGAACGAGCTCACTATGGCTTCGCCCTCCTTACAAATCTCTACCTGCACCTGGTATTTAACTAATTGGCTCTGTGCACTTATGGCTCCAGACACCTTACAATTATTAGCCGGGAAAGTCGGTATGCTACGTCCTTTTCCCAGTGCTTTAAATAACTCTATACTCATTACACTCACTGAGGCACCTGTGTCGATGATTATATTCACTGCAACATCATTGATTTTCGCTTCTATTATGGCTTGCACATTTTCGTTATTATCTTTCTTACATTCGTGCGGCTCGTTCAGTAGATCTTTATCCATACTGATACCGTCGTTGTATCGCAGCATACATATTCCAGGTATATTATTATCATTCGTGTTGCTCTCACTCCACCCCTCGGCCAGCGATGGAGAGCATATCGAGGCCGATCCTAGTTTGTTGGGTTGCTTATTTGTGAGGTACTTGGACGGCTATTGTCCGTGACCTCCACTATGTGTACATTCTGATTTGTAGGCCGCCACGGCTGCGCAATAGGGGCGTTTTGCGGTGGTGGTCTATTGTTGTCATACCGGTCATTACCCTGTCGCTCTGGGCTTGTTCTCTGATTCTGATGCCAATTTCGATTACTATCACTATAATTGCTATGCCACTGACCTCGCGCATTTTTCCAGCGGTTGGTCCCTGACATTCCGGATTCGTACCGGTCGTCAAATCGACGCTTTTTATTATAAGTTGGTTGCCCATACCCGTTCTGGCTTCTACCATTACTACCATTTTGCGAATGCTCTTGCCGCTTGTTACCACCCCCACCATTTCCATGGTTGTGGTTTTGTGCACTATTATTTCTGTCATGGTTACACCCTGATCCATTATTCCGCGAGTGATCGCACCCTGATTTTGCGTCTTCCTGGATCAAGTCTATTGAATCTAGAACAGACAGGAAATGTTCCATTTCGCTTTCTGGTACGTGTATTAATTTCTCTTTGATATGAATGGGTAAATGTGATTTTAGTAGTATTATTATGTCTCTTGGTGATATAGGCTCGTCCCAGTAGCGCGTTTTGTTTATATACTTTTCAAAATACCGTCTCAAATTCCCAAGACGGGGTGAGTACGGTTCGGGATTATATACTTCTTTTCTTAGCCGCTCTTGTATACAAGGCGACCAGTATTTCGACAGAAACGCCCTTTCGAACTGTTCATATGTCATGCAGCTGTCTGCTACTTCCGTAGCCCACAACGCTGCATCACCCTGAATGTATGACATTACGTATTGAATTTTCTGTGCTTCATTCCACACACTAGGCAAGATATTTTTAAAGCTTTTTATGAATACTACTGGGTGTACTGACTTGCGTTCAGTAGTAAACGTTTGAAATTGCCTATTTTTGATTAAACTTTCTTCAACTAATATTTTTGAACTATATGAATTTGCTCCTGGGACATATGCTGTCTGCTCCGAACCGAAGATACAGCTCTTCGCATTATCGACTACAGATTCACCATTGTTGTGTCGCGTATAAGTTTGTGCGTTGCCAAAAACATTGGCTGTTGGCGACATAGTTTCATGTTCAAGATGTTTGCTACTTTGTGTTAAACCCTTTTCCAAGTCGGATATCCGTTTGTTAATATTCACTTGCCACTGCGGAATATCCTCACTGAGTATTTGTTTGATGGTTTGCACGTCGTTCTGTACCTGACTATTTACTGCGGTACTGAACGATTCGGAATTTCTATCTGCTATGGCTGCTTGTACTTTAGAATTAATATTTTTGTCAATCTCACTCTCCTTCACTTCTAGCCATGAGTTGAATTCGGTTTCAATTTTAGTCGCTTGTTCGTTCCACTTCTGCTCTCCAAGCTGTGTGGAATCTACCTCTAGCTTTTCTAACCGGTTGGCTAAGACACCTATCTCATCTACCATGTTAGTGTTTGCTACTTGCAGGTTGTTGACCTGTACAGTCAACTCCTGCACGGCCTTAGGTATCGACTCATAATTTTGTTTCATACAGACAATCTCCCTTTTCATATGTTCTAACGCTTGCACAAGTTGCTGGTCCCGCTCAGCTTGCTGGCGATCTCGCTCCGCTTGCTGGGCAAGAAACTTTTCCTCTAACTGGCGATCTCGCTCCGGTTGCTGGCGATCTCGCTCGGCTTGCTGTTGCGCAAATTTTGCCTGGTAATCCAGCACGCGCTCTAATATCGCCTGAAGTGAATATCCACCAGGCAGATTACCACTCTCTGGTTCCTGCTTTTCTGGAGGTGGTGTAATTTCTTTATCTACCTCTCCTTGAGCACTGGTGGGCGGTGGCATCACTTCCTGTGCCCCTGCCCCCACATTTTCGCATGGTATATCCTCAAAAAGAGTACTTGTACTGCTTAAGGTACCCGGTTCTACATTTCCTGCACTAACTAATTGCTGTTCCTCAGTATCCATATTGCTCGGACGTTGACTACGCAACTTAACCATATTCCTAAATTGCTTACTCAAACACAAAATCTGACAGTTTTGCCACTTGCACACAAAATACGTTAATTTATCTACACTACACTGCCCACTAAAAATTACTATCTACCATCAACTTTGTCCTGTCATAACACTAACATCAAACTACGCACAATATGCACACCACTAGCGATATGAGATCACTTCACTGGAGTTCAGCTTCTACAAACAGGACAACTACACTGTAGTCTTACCTTTAGTTTATCTGATCTCGGGGTTCGGCTGCCCCCGGATTACGTAGTCGTTACAGTTTCTCAGTACTATCAGGATCGTCTTCTCTGACTCGCTTGCAGTAGTACGTTTTTTCATGAAAGAGTGGTTGCACATTCATTAATACATTGCATTAATCATGATACACATACATACATCTATCACTAAATACATATATATATATATACATATATAACAATAAACACTGAAAGGAAAATACATAAAATTTTTGTGGCCACTGCAAATTCGGGCCCCGCGTTTTTGGGCGACAGTTTTGCGTTTTTTATATCGCATATACGAAAAGAGCCGCGAAATATCTGTTAATAATGCCGTGCTTTGAATTTCTTTATCATCATTACCTTTTAACAAAGCAAAATATATATATTGAGATCTTATTTTTCTGTATATGGCCTACAATTAAAGGAACGGTTTTTCGTGACTGTAACTCATTCTAAAAATCAACATATCTTCCCTACTTTATAGTTATTGAAAATTGAAATTACTTGGTTATGAACACTGATGTTACAGTTCGTATGATCGTTCAACAACAAAATTTTGCAGTGGATTTTGTTTCTCGGTAAAACACCATTCAATACCACGACTAGCACAAGAACATGAGACTCTTATTTAAAAAAATACGTTTTCACTATAAAGTTTGCCAGACCAGAACGGAGCACAGCAAGATTCCTATTAGATTTTAACGGTACATTAACTTATTTGTACTGTGAGTTATATACTATCAGCAGCCCGCGTCAACCTGCAACACATCATAAAATCTGTTGATCTGCACTGCAATTCTGGAAGCTAAAAGAAATAATATTATTTTACTGTTACTTTACCGCTTCCTTGCGGTATGATAGACTATATTGGAAGTCGTTTGAATACGCCGCGGCAGCGGCTCTTTCGTTCGCCACGCAGCTCAGCACCACAGATAATATTTATATAACTGAAAAATGTCTCAACAGGATGGGATAATAGGCAAGCAAGCTTTAACAATTAATAATGCAAGTTTTCATTTACATAACTCTATTAAAACATTTAAATATTTCAATTTTTACACACCTTTATGAATTCACACGTAATGGCGTACATCTCTTAGTCTCGACAAAAGAATGCTACACTAGCGTTCGCTACTACGACACAGGATATCTTACTCGTTCGACTCCCAGATGAAGAAGACAAAGAAATTGCTATTCGTCACGTATTATATACTAGTTACTTATTTTAATCTTTGTTCGACATTTATCGTCTGTGGCGGTTTCATTACTCGCCGACGCAGATATTCTCAAAAATAAATAATAAAAAAAAATACATAATTTTATACAATAACACAATATGATGCATATAATTTTCTCGTTACTACATAATATGTTGTTTTTGTTTCTTACTAGACGTTACAATACACACTATGTGTCTCTTATGCAGTGGTTTCCATTGCCTTCAGCATTCTCATGCCGCTGATTATTGCTGATTCTTCCACCTTTTAGAGGTAGTTTTCCGTACGAAAGGCAAGAGAGTGCCCTGAACCCCTGTCCGCTCCTCCGCCCTCTTAGACAATGCTGTTGGCAGGACGAAAGTGGCTTCATATACTGGAAGTCGTTGGCCAACATTGATGTTGCTTTTCATACAAAAATTAAGCAGTGGGGATGTTCGAACCCGGTACCCCCGGTGTACTACTGTTAGTCGTGATCACTACCCCTTTTTGTTTTCTTCTTTTATCCCACAAAGCACATGGAAACTCATGTGTCCCTCCACCACACTCTCCCACAGTTTCCATATGTATCAAACAGAACTACGAATGTGGAGAACAGAAAAAGGAAATATATGTACAAAAACGGAAAATAGAAGAAAGAGTGGGACTATATCCAGCGATCCATTCACCACAGATTATCGACGTTAGACTTTTTTTTCTTTTTTCTCCTCTGTATATAACAAATCACAAGGATCATGTACACCAATGTGGTACCTCAATGTATCTGTAGAATACACTCCGACTGACCACCCTAACTAACAACCTGTCTGGTAAACGTGAGATTCAGCACGTTAGCAAAAGTGTACTGACATCGGGACAATTGCGAGGGTTCCCAATGCACAATAAGCAAGTACTGCTGAAACGTAAAAAAGTCATCCCCCTTGCCCAACACCAGCAACAACATTATGTAATGGGAAATTAAGCATATCACGGAATTACTTTTAGACTTCTGCACGAACGGAGAAATCTGGCCGCAGGATAATGTCGTTGGTGGAAGCAGTGACAAAAGTACTTGTGGGGAAAGCAAGTAGAATCCGCACCCAAGGACAGCTCGACAGTTGACTACCGCAGATCTCTGCGGAAGAGCGTCCAAAGAACGACATCAACAACTTGTGGTCGTGTCACTAAATCCAATTCAGTGTAGACGTTCATTAGTAGGTAATATGTTATTGATGATTCTGTACGAAAAGGGAGCTCTTTCCATCACGTAAAGCGGGAGACTGATGTTGATACACGCGGCTTTCCAAAGAACACGGGGTTGTAACAATTCAACAGGATTGGGACAAACCACCCCGTCCTCACAAGCAAGAAGGAATTTTGTCGTGACCACTTGCTGCCTCAAGATGTCGTCCCCCAGATAGCACACCGCAATATAAAATTCTTGAAAGTTTTGGCATTTGAAATGAATGCGAACTGTGTCAATAGGCGAACCAAGACTCACTGGCTGTGCTAGGGTGAAGAGACGTTACGTGATAGTGTGCAATTCACAGGCAGAAATCAGTATGATTGAATGAAAGTTTTCTCCAGAAAGAGCAACTCTCCTGAATGTGTCCAGTGCAGTTCTGGACGAAACGTTAGCTGTAGAGGAGTTTCATTGAGAACGACCTTATATCCCTAAGGTTTACCAGCAGCAAGAATCAGTATCATGTGTTGGACACACGGTGCAGCTGCCTTACCTGCGATATCTGAGAGGGACATGCCTCCCGTGCATAGCAGCTTCGTCGGAATCTCGTAATATAATTTAAATGTATGGCCTTACTACATAAATAGGCAAGACAGTTGCCGCAGTTTTTTCGCTTCCAATTTGGGAAGGGGATTGATTTGTGCCATATAATATGAACTAAACTCCGTCCGAACAGGCATTGGAAGGCCCAACGGTACCGACCGGCCGCCGTGTCATCCTCAGTCCACAGGCGTCACTGGATGCAGATGTGGAGGGGTATGTGTGCAGCATACCGCTCTCCCAGCCGTATGTCCGTTTATGAGACCAGAGCCGCTACTTCTCAATCAAGTCGCTCCTCAGCTTGCCTCACACGGGCTGAGTGCACCCCACTTGCCAACAGTGCTCAGGCAGCCCGACAGCGCTTAACTTCGGTGATCTGACAGTAACTGGTCTTACTACTGTGGCAAGGCCATTGGCTGCCATATACTGTGCCTTACACAAAATAAGAGGGGTCCCATCTTCATACTTTCAGCAAAATGTTATGAGAGCGTCGTTCACGTTCCAGGACGGCTTCCTGAATTTTATCAGTAATATGTTTCACCATCTTCAGTGGATCACGATCAACGATCACTCCAAAGATATAAACCCATCAACAAAAAAAAACGTGCCCAAGAGAGGACAGTGTCCTCTAAGACTGATATGCAGGGGAACTAGCATTTGTTTTCATTTTTCAGCACATCTGAAGTGAAACAAAAATCATAAAGTGCCTCTTTTAACAATGGGAGTTCTTCTCTTCAAAGAAGGAAGACCACCACCTCATCGAAATACGCCCTAACTGTGAGGTTCCCCCATGGGAGTTTTATACATGACTGGTAAACTTGGCGCGACAACAGTTCGAAGGACAGCAAAAACAAAAACACGGGGATCAGACTCAATGGGGCAGTCCTCGACAGAAAACAGCCGCCGGTGCTAGCCGTCCATTGGCCACCACTGACGCTGCGATGCTCTAGCACATGTTGGAAGGAACGACACGTGCACGAGTGGAGTAGCTAACAATATCCAACAGGTGACCGAGATACGCGTGACTAACGCCATCAAATAGCGTAGGAAAATGTAAAACCACAATAGCAAATTGATTAGCTGTAACAGCTGATAGCGAAACCACATCCCTACTTTCTACCACTGGAGTCATGACTGTATGGCCAGGGAGGCAACACTGATGCTTTCAAATCAAACAACCAAGTAATAAGAACCCAAGAGACGCTAAAACGTAAATAAAATTCTTTTTGTAGGCCGTCCGGACGCTGACATTTATGAAAGGGGGATTTAGTAATAAGAAACTACTCATCCGACTGGAAATACGCTAAAAACTCAACATACTGGCCGGGCATAATAGTCTGGCAGAGGGTCGCAAAACTAGCATCTGAAGCAGGCCCACAGTGTCATGCACTGCAAACACCTCGAGTAGTCAGCTGATAGTGAGCACGTGCCGTGAGACAAGTAACAAGAGAGCGACGACGACGAGTGTGCTGGCAAGCGAGTCAAAGACGTCAGCTTCCTGTTAACAAAAGAACGTGCCGTAGACACCAACGTCAGCACTCTGTCTGTTGGTTCTTAAACAGCAGCAACATAACCTGGACCCGCCGAACTTCTGCGATACTCAGAGATGAAAACCTGCCCGTGTATAATTCACGAAGTTCGTAGTTCCGAAAGTTCTTCGCCCTTGCAGTGAGATAACACATCAGCATTTTTCCGATTCACGGCTATGCATACTCATACCACCACCTTCTCTACAGGACGGATGCAAAACCACTCAGCACCAATCACGGCATCAACGGGCTCATCAACAAGATCGGAATTGACGAGCATCCACTGAGCACGACGGTATTTCATGAGCGGTCGGTCCAGGTTGGTAGCCGCTGAAACAGCACAAAGATCAGAGAAAGGCGCAGGAGTTGTGGCGACTACAAGAAGCTGAGGACACAAAATATCGAACAAATAAAATCTGTCAAATCTGATACTAGAGGTCGCAGTAAAAATGGTAACTTTCAACAACATGGAAAATTTATGTCCCCAGAATCCCGCAAATGCATCATACGAATCAGTTCACGGAGATCAGGACTAAAATTAAAACGATTGGACCGAACAACGGGATGCAACACGCAGTTAAAGTCATCACCCAGCAGAAGTTGCCGAGGATTCTTACGTGAAAGGTAAGGGAGCTCCTCTCTGCAAAAATGCGAACACATCATCATTTGACTCACGCCACACGATGCATGAAGCACAGACAAGGTAAGGTCTAAAATACGACAACCAATCCTGTGGACAGAATCGAGAACATCAATGTCCGTGGAGAGAATACCTTCACGATAAGAAAGAGCAACACCTGTTAAGTCTTCAGGTGCTACATTAAAAATGGTGTAAAACCTGGGGAGAGATAGGGTGGTAGACAGTACTTATTGCTATAAAATGTCTGCATTAGAATCATAAATAAACTGACTGAGCGCTGCGAGATGTAACTCAGATTCAATGCGATTCATAGTCACAAGGTTATATGCTTGAATCATCTACCAAAGTGGGGCAAATTTTAGGGCCATCTAAGCCACATTCTGAGCATCAATCCATTGGCGAGTTCATAGACGAGTCCGAGGGTGGGGGACTAGTCCCATGCCTTGCACAGCCCTTAGGCAGCCATTTCTTGAGCACGACAGTGCGATCCGGTTAGTCACGCTGTGTACGCCGGCCGTTGGGCAAAGTCGCCGGACGAGTAGTTGTCTCAAGCACAGGATCTAAGTCTGTGCCCACGCTAGACTAGCAAAAGTACCCCGCTGCGTGGAGGGGGGGGGGGGGGGGTGGATCATCCAGCATGGCAGACATGGACAAGCGACAAGACTGGAACAGCTTGGGGCAACCCCTGCACTGTCAACAGTCAACGGCGGACGCTCTGAATATTGTGTAATCGAAGCGTCATCGATGCCGGTCGACACGGTGCCAGCGAGAGGTCGCTGTTCGTCTTACTGCGATATTGGTGGGAGAGGTAACGGGCGGGGGGCGAGTAGGACGTATCAGACACACCCAATCCGTGACTGACTCCACAGGAGGACGGGAAGCCACTATGCTGTTTGTATCACCATGAGAGACACTTGACACAGAGGAGTGTAACACGGGGGAGTCTACAACGGAAAGGTCTGCGTCCTGGTACAACATTGCTCATGTTGTAGCACCTGAACTTTGGCGTGGGGTCCATCTTTGGTTTTAAGATGGGGAAGTTGCCTGTGGATAAATGAAAAGTGGACTGTGGACTGCCACTAGAATCAGCACCACGTGGAGCGATATCTTCTATGGTCAGTTTATGTTGCTGTTGAAGAGAATTTTTTAGAAAAAAATCCGTTCTGACAGTTGAGACGTTGGTGAACACTCTCAATACGTAAGAAACATGTCCTCACCTGACCATTACAAGTAACATGGACACAATTACCACTGATCTGAAAATGTGACAGTTTGTTTTGTTTCATATAGAACTCAAGGGAATTTAAAACCACTGTAGTACTGAAGGTGGTGCTGTCTCGACCAGTATTCTCAGTGAATGCCCTTGACATCACCAAATGTATAGAACACATCTTTCAGATTCTGACCACTTACTTCTGTCATGAAGTTGAAAACCCGCTGCAGTGGTTGACACCAGGAGATGCCGTATTAAAACTCGGCGAGAGCTTTCCAAGGGGTTTATTGTTTTTTAGCTACTATGCCATCGTTTCTCTTGGTCTGCGTCACAGGCCCCTGCAATGCTGAGGAAGCACCCCAGCAGCCCGTTTAATGTTTGCTGTGTCTAGGCATCCTTGTACGCCAGCGGAGTTGCGTTATCATCAGGATGCCGCAGTTGACTCGGCGGTCTGCATCCCTTCCGACTGAGCACTGCTCTGTGTAAGCTGCAGGTTGCCAGCTGCGTCGTTGTCGCCGACGTGGCTAAGAACGCGGTGACAACGAGCGCCTGTGATCCGGCGTGCGAATCTGCGGCTCTCGCCTAAGGATGTCTCTGGCGTGTGTCAGGAGCTGAGACGACTGCCTGCAGTAGCGAGCTGAAGAGTGGCCCGGTGCCGGCTGGCTGCGGACCCAGCGTCGACCTCAGAGGGTCGAACCAACGACCCCCCTATGACTGGGCCGCTGGTGCCTCATCCGTTGCTGTAGCCCGGTGGTGTGACGCGTCCAGCCGTCCAGGCGAGATACCACACATGAATGAATCCCGTTAAAGAATGGCACCTATTTATACTCAGCTGTGCACCTCTGTTTTGCCAAGTGCGCCGCTTCGTGTCACGTACCCATAATACGCTATGTTGGCCAGTGAGCCCCTTCTGTCAGCGATTTGTGACGTGCAAACTGCTGTGTGTGCCTTCTCCAGCAGTTCTATAGCACTGTCGCCTCTATTTGCCATCGCAACTGCTAATATGCGTAACTTACTGCAATATGAACCGCACCTGGCTGTAACGTGTGCTCAGAATACCACACAAAACTAACTTTCCCTATCCTAAACGGTGGTGCCACTACATTATTCCCCTCTTCAGAAAGACCCGGTCCCCAAGTCGACTGTTAATTAACTCCTGGCTTGTTTGGGTCGACACCTATGGCATATTTCCTTACTTTTAGAAAACTTAAATGTGCTCTAGTGCCCCCTTAAAACCATGACATGAAACAAAACGTAAAATATCCTTACTGTACGACCACTGCTCGATCAAACCCTTATCTCCTCGTATCACGCCCTCGGTATCCAATCAACTGGGACTTGGTCTACCCTTGGGTCCCTCTTGGAATTAGCTCTCTGCCTGATCAGAAAGAAAATAACACATAACAAAGTTAAGGCTGCGATGACACTTGGCTCAGAGATGCTCAAAATGATTGTTACTTGCCGTTGCCTTTCCCTATACTGAGAAACATGTTTAACAAGCTATTCGGCTTATATGCACCCCACGTGCTCTAAAATGAAGTGGCTTACCGATCTCAACAGACCTGGCTCCAGAGTTTGATTTGACAAGGTCAGATTCCGCCTTGGCAAAATCTCTAAAGTGGCTTATGTCCAGTACAGCTGTAGCTGTGTAGCATTCAACTGCGTGACTCCTGAAATTGACGCTGGCAGATGGAAGGTTAGTCCTATTATGTTACACTTAGTTAGATTGCTTAAAATTCCTCTCCCCTTGAGCTCCATACGTTTCGCTTATGTAAATACTCATTGCTCAAAACAACTTACTACTACTACCAAATACCCGTAGGTGGAGAAGATCCAATGCATCCCGACTCGTTGCAAGCTAAATTTTGGCTCCACGATGTCTCTTGGACAGTCTATTCCTTTTGCCCTGGCAAAAAATAGCTGCACTGTGCACGTGCCCCATATTTTTAGCTTCATAGATTTTCCTCCAACATTCACTATCTGTGGTCCCACGTCAACACCCATTGTGTGACTACTTTCATCCTTAGATTTACATTATATGAAGTGGTTCAATAAACACGACTTTCCTGACCCAGCACTGTCGATAACTAAAAATTTAAACCGGAAATCGTATGACATCGTTCAACACATATTTATTACGGCTTTGCCTCACAATTTAATCCGACTTATTTATTTCTCCGGAACCGCTTTGATTTCTCCTCCAACAACACTCCACATACGTCAGATGCAACGCTTCCTTTTCAGTATGCTGAGGACAAGGATCACCATCTCAATTCCTCCCTCTCCAAAAAGACTGCTGCCCCAGCAGGCTCTCAGTACTCGAAAACACATATACAAAAATACAATGCCTACTTAATCTACGCAATCCCAATGATACATAACGAGAAAAACAACAAAACTTCAAATTTTCTCCTACTTTATGGATCGCAAAACATACGGTACTTCATACTGTACTCTATCTTACCGGTTTTCTCTGCGCTGAACACCTCTCTTCACTCTCCCTTTCTTACTCTTTCCTTCCTGTGACACGCCTGCAATCACATCAGGGCAACCCTTAAATGGCCGTAGCCGCCCAATGTGTACTATCGTTGTTCTAGTTGGCAGCTGAAGCTTAACATTAACGGTGGATGCGCTTTCAACAGCTTGGTATGGCCCTTGATACCTCGTGTGGAACTTCTTCGTTTTCCATTTTTGCATGTAGGGGCTGGGTAGAAATACCCATTGCCCCACTCTACACTGCGGTATACTTCCTTTCCGCTTCATTGCGTCTTCCTGCCATTCCAGAGCCTTTGTATTCGTCTTTTGTATAGGTTTCCAAACTTCCCGAATAGTTCTCTCAAACTGACGTACGGATTCACTGCTTCTTCCTGTCTGCAGCTTCACTAAATCAAACGGTTACGGCATACGGGATATAAAAAAGAAGAAGCTGGGATTCTATACTTACTTTCACTCCAGAATGTAATATGGCATTATATCTCAGGGAAATTCATCAAGCCAAGCTAAAGTTATCCGGGCACAAAAACGTGCAGTAAGAGTTATATGTGGTGTGAACTCAAGAACATCCCGCAGAGGTTTGTTTAGGGTACAAGGGATACTAACTACTGCTTCCCAATACATTTATTCCTTGATGAAATTTCTCATTAAAAATATAACAATTTTTCAAACCAATAGCTCAGTTCATTGAATCAATACTAGCAATAACCATGATCTTCACAAGGATTTAAAGTCACTTACTCTTGTACAAAAAGGTGTGCATTATTCAGGAACACACATTTTCATTAACTTGCCGGCAGCAATAAAAAGCTTAACAACCAATGAAATTCAACTTAAGAGAAGCCTAAATGATTTATTGGTGGCAAAACCTTCTACTCCACTAAAGAGTAGCACCAACCGATTTCGTATATATATATATATATATATATATATATATATATATATATATACTCCTGGAAATGGAAAAAAGAACCACCATACTTGCACACACCAGGAACCGCGGTGTTGGCCGTCGAATGGCGCTAGCTGCGCAGCATTTGTGCACCGCCGCCGTCAGTGTCAGCCAGTTTGCCGTGGCATACGGAGCTCCATCGCAGTCTTTAACACTGGTAGCATGCCGCGACAGCGTGGACGTGAACCGTATGTGCAGTTGACGGACTTTGAGCGAGGGCGTATAGTGGGCATGCGGGAGGCCGGGTGGACGTACTGCCGAATTGCTCAACACGTGGGGCGTGAGGTCTCCACAGTACATCGATGTTGTCGCCAGTGGTCGGCGGAAGGTGCACGTACCCGTCGACCTGGGACCGGACCGCAGCGACGCACGGATGCACGCCAAGACCGTAGGATCCTACGCAGTGCCGTAGGGGACTGCACCGCCACTTCCCAGCAAATTAGGGACACTGTTGCTCCTGGGGTATCGGCGAGGACCATTCGCAACCGTCTCCATGAAGCTGGGCTACGGTCCCGCACACCGTTAGGCCGTCTTCCGCTCACGCCCCAACATCGTGCAGCCCGCCTCCAGTGGTGTCGCGACAGGCGTGAATGGAGGGACGAATGGAGACGTGTCGTCTTCAGCGATGAGAGTCGCTTCTGCCTTGGTGCCAATGATGGTCGTATGCGTGTTTGGCGCCGTGCAGGTGAGCGCCACAATCAGGACTGCATACGACCGAGGCACACAGGGCCAACACCCGGCATCATTGTGTGGGGAGCGATCTCCTACACTGGCCGTACACCACTGGTGATCGTCGAGGGGACACTGAACAGTGCACGGTACATTCAAACCGTCATCGAACCCATCGTTCTACCATTCCTAGACCGGCAAGGGAACTTGCTGTTCCAACAGAACAACGCACGTCCGCATGTATCCCGTGCCACACAACGTGCTCTAGAATGTGTAAGTCAACTACCCTGGCCAGCAAGATCTCCGGATCTGTCCCCCATTGAGCATGTTTGGGACTGGATGAAGCGTCGTCTCACGCGGTCTGCACGTCCAGCACGAACGCTGGTCCAACTGAGGCGCCAGGTGGAAATGGTATGGCAAGCCGTTCCACAGGACTACATCCAGCATCTCTACGATCGTCTCCATGGGAGAATAGCAGCCTGCATTGCTGCGAAAGGTGGATATACACTGTACTAGTGCCGACATTGTGCATGCTCTGTTGCCTGTGTCTATGTGCCTGTGGCTCTGTCAGTGTGATCATGTGATGTATCTGACCCCAGGAATGTGTCAATAAAGTTTCCCCTTCCTGGGACAATGAATTCACGGTGTTCTTATTTCAATTTCCAGGAGTGTACATATATTACATTGTAACTTTTGCATCATTTCAATGCAGTAATGTCTTCATTGTAAATAAGTATAGTAGTAGTTTCTTTATAGGTTTACTAGCTTATAAATAAAAAAACATGTTCTTTAACTTTAAATTCAGTGCAATAAAGCGATCTTAGTAAATGGGTACTGTGAAATGATCCTTTTATATAGCGTTCATTGAAGAAAAAAAACAAACTATCCTTCCACTCGGAACCTGTGGAAGGCACATTAGCTTACTTGTTTTAGTTGTAAATATTTGTCATGTGTTATTGTTTTCTGACATGTTCTACTTCCCGGAGGACCACCTCACTATGGAACGATTGGAATAAAAGTAAATCTAATCTTATCAGTTAAAATTTGTAAACACTGAACTCTTTGTCTCTAAAATTATTTCTATGATGACGGGTAGTGACAAAAATACATGACACGTAAAATTATCGCTAACAACCAATGTTAGTATCAAATCCATTATTTTCGGGGTCGCTAGACTTACTGAGGGCAGTCACGATGACGTTTCATCCCACAGATCGGAAAGAGGGGTTGGGGGAGGTGGATGCAAAGAAAGTGAATTATTCCTGTATCGCTTGCTGGAATTTCTACCAAAATTTGCCCACATATCGCTTGGAGCCAGAAAAAAAATTCTGTGGTGGTAAGGCAGTCTAGAAACTCAATAGCTGATGGGCTCAAATGCATGACTTACATAAACACATAATCAAAGAATGCTGGGAGAAATTTCAACCAAACCTGGTATATTCATCAGACATTAAATGCTTGTGGGAGTAAGACACGCTTAGTACTGCTAGGGATGGCGATGGCAATGACGATGAGGAACAATGTGGCGTGTAGAATCGTCTGGATACGACGTGTTCGTATTTTCACACTGTAAGTACTTGACTTGGACTACTTTAAGACTATCAAATGCGCTCTTTCTCTTTTGTCTTGTTCATTCCATCAGCCACATTGAGTCATGGGGCCAAAGATCATGCCACACCTCTCAGTACGAGAGATATATTTTGATGTCTTTTCCAGAGTCGCATGACGTATAACGGCAGAGTATCCGACATTTGGCAGCGACTGTTGTTCTTTTCGAAATGACATTCAGCTGTTGGCAGAATTACTGCATGTCGAAATTCGCTAAGATACACAAATACATGTACAAATATTTGTTACATAAGTTTAATGTACATGAATTATACTCAAATACAAAAACGTAGAGAACTTGCACAAGGACGTTACCTTCAGACACAGCAGACCGCTATATAGTTCCTGACCAAGATTTCACGTTAGTAAGTGAGTACTGAGCTCTGTTAGCCATAATGTCTGTCGGTCTAATTGCAAGTTGACACCAAAATTCTATAAACATGCATTCTGTTTAGCTGTCAACGGCGCAGATCTGTTTCGCAGAGTATCGTGAAAAGGAGAAACGAGGCATTACGCTGAGTGCTTCTCTTTAAATGCTATGGATGTCATGGACGAACAAAGCAAGATGGCTTTCACACGATCAGTGTAGATTTTTCCAGAGGAATCGTTCGGCCTCATAAGAAGTCATCTTATGGTAGCAAAAAGCGTGTTCCGCAGTTACTCCAGCTGAAATCTACGAGACATATACATCGCTCTGCGCATCTCTCCTCCGAACATGTTTGTCGACTGCATAACACAACCAGTAGCCTGTCCCCAGTTGCGCTGCCCCAGCGACCAATTGTTTACAAGAAACACCCTTTGTTCCACGTGTTTGATAAAACAACCTAAGGGGTGCCACATCTCGTCCAGCGATCCTTTCTCTATTCAGTGTCTTCAGGTATTCCTCAGGTCCATATTCCCTAATTTCTACTTTTATAATTTTGGGATCTGTTTGGAACTGTGTTTTGATTTTCTCCTGCGAAAAAATTTCAATGTGCCAAATTTAGTATTTCAGTTTCGGTGTCTCTGCAATCAAAGCAGATCTACAGTTAGATCGACGAATTCCTTTCATTTCACATTGGACGTTGTTGTGTTTTTATATCAATTCAGTAAGTAAATTCCGGCATTTTAATTGAATGTCCAATTCTAGCTTAATAGTGCATAAGCTTTCCCTGACTTCCTTCAAACGGTTCAAATGGCTCTGAGCACTACGGGACTTAACTTCTAAGGTCATCAGTCCCCTAGAACTTAGAAATACTTCAACCTAACTGACCTAAGGACATCACACATATCCATGCACGTGGCAGGATTCGAACCTGCGTCCGTAGCGGTCGCGCGGTTCCAAACCGTAGTGCCTAGAACCGCTCGGCCACCCCGTCCGGCTCTGACTTCCTTCTCCTTTCTTTGTCAGCAACTGTTCTGCTACGTTTGAATCTGGTATGAAAGTCTCTCAGCTGTCTGATCACATTTCTGTACTATATGGTATCAGCTGAGCATTGCCTGATTCCATAAAGCACCTCATTACTGTCTGCGCTGCACTTTTCCATTAACTCTCGGTGCAACATGACAATGGTAATAATCTCGCGGCAATTTCTGCCGGAGGAAGCTTCTAAGAACTGAGATTTGAGCGGTGTACTTAAAAATTCTGTTTCCTGAAAATGAATCAAGACTCAAAGAAGAGGACCAATGTTGTTTTAGGGAAAATATTTGCAACCATAGTAAGCAAAACAAAACTTCTACCTAAAAAGAGCCCAACGAGTTATGTTTGTCAGAATTATGAAGGCCTGTCCTTTATTATCACTAATTATTAAATCCAACAAGATTTCTTTTGATCGGACTGTGGTGAATAGTTGCCGATCCCAGAAAGCTACATCAAAAACAAAATTCAGAAGGTCACTGGGAAGTGAAGCGGGGAACTTTACGTTCCTAGCAAACGACCTTAACTAGTAAGCGTATTGTCATACCGCTGGCTTGGTTGCGGAATGTCTTTGTGAGAGGCTGCATTGCAGAGTCGAGCACGGGACACGGAGCTGCTATGTTGTGTTGCGGGTAGTTCTGGATGGAAGTTCAATTGTGGCTGCAACTACTCTTATTGTGTAGTAATAAGCCATGGAAGTGGATTCAGTGAAAAGTGCGTAAAGAAGTAATTAAGTATGAGCACTGCCACCGATAACTTATCTGAGTATCCGCCAGGTTTGCGTGTCGTGCCGTACAACATCAATCAGCGTCGTGTTCAGCCTCCCGGAATGAAACTAATGTGAATCAGTAAAACAGTTACCACAGAGGAGAGCAATAGAGGGCCAGTGTCTTGTAGCGAGCGTGACAAGATGCAAAGCGTTCGGTCATCGCGTTTCCGCATCACCAACAATCATCCGCGTCGCGACGGTTACGCGCACTCTGATACAAGTGAGAACTGAGAACTGTAAATTAACTTTATGAACAGTGTTACAGTACTACAAGTGTTAAGAAGGACTTGTACCTGATATCTGTGTGTACGTGACGAATGTAA
The DNA here is from genome assembly GCF_021461395.2 of Schistocerca americana. Taxonomy (NCBI): domain Eukaryota; kingdom Metazoa; phylum Arthropoda; class Insecta; order Orthoptera; family Acrididae; genus Schistocerca; species Schistocerca americana. The sequence goes on along the minus strand of NC_060119.1, from coordinate 153,886,872 downwards.
GAATTTTCGTTCAGCCTTCGGTTTCCGGATCATGAACAATCACCCGCGTCGTGTCGGTTAAGTACAGATAATTAACATCATTGCCTGTGTATCTGTCACTGAAGGTTCGGCCAGAGAAAGACTGTGAAATACATGTGACGGCGTGAAGTACAATAGTGACAGACATTAACATCGTGAAGAATTGTGTACAATAATAAGGGAATGATAAATATGACCTCTCAGCAAATTAGCAAGAATGTTAATTGGCATCAACACTTACGACTTAGTGTGTAAACAGTGCAACCAGCAATTTTCTGATCGTCTCAGAATATAATGTTTCACATCAGACGTAGGAAAGTGTTGTGTTTAGTGTTGAGAGGCTTCCCTAAACCCACTTGATTATTTATATACATAATATCATGCAAGCCAGCAGCAGTGTGGAGCAGAGAATAATACGACCGCTGCGGAAGTATCAGATACGTGGCGCTGGATAGGGCGCACGGTCAAAGTAAGAACAGCTTAAGGCTCCTCCACGAGTTGTACCCCCGGTCGTGTTACATAGTAAACCTCAAATAAAATAAACTTACCAGAAGTTGAAAATACCGCTACTGTTGCATGGTTCATTTATTATCACATGACTGATTTCGGGCTCTCATACGCCCATCTTCAGGTGTCGTACCTTGGTGCTGCGACAGATGAGCACCGCGGTGGACGAGTACAAGGCGCGGTGTGCTACCTACGAGCGCAGAGCGTGGACCTCTCAACTGGAATTGCTTTGTAGAGGAAAGGCATCAGCACCAAATGAGATTCCTTTGGGATTCACAGAGATTTTGCGATGGAACTTGTAGCAATTTATCGTAAGTCGCTCGACCGACGGAGGATAACTGGCACCGTATTGAAGAACTGTCTTAGGACAGACGCACATAATTATAACCCTAGGAGCTGACGAATGCCACATTGCCCGGGTACCTCTGCCAATTTTCTATTGGAAACGCAAACAAAAACTGAACTATGTTTCTAGTGATGTATCGAAGAAATTTCATTTACTTGTATTCATCAAGACACCTTTGAAATAATGAGACAGCCATATAAATAAATATGTACAACAAACAGGTGTTTAACTATAGTGCCACGGACAGTCCCTGTACGCTGGGCGCAGCTGCTTCTCATGTCTACAAGGCGATATTGTAAACATCTGTACGGTAACGCCGTTTCATAGCTCTATCGTTGACTCCTCCAGCCGTTTGCGCTTTGGAGCTGAAAGCTGTCGAAGGCCCTGCCAGATGTAATGGATATCCTTAAGTTAATTCGACTGCAGTTGTGTCTTAGTAGTAAAGAATAAATGCATTAAAACTTCATATGTGACGCGGAGTTTTTTCTTGTATCTAAATGTTTTTGATGTCATATCTCTTGAACTATGTGTCGTAAATAGAAACAATTGTGTAGGAACATCAGCAGCATATGTGGATACAGCCTGCAAAATGTGCTGCGAATAGAGTTAGTAAAAATGAAGTGATGAATTTATACGTTTTTCGCGCATCTCAGTGTTTATAATGTTCATATGTACTGAACTGTTTGCGGTCCACTGATATAACTGTGTAAGTGCATTTCCAGTATATATGGATACAGCCCACGAAATTTATTGTCAATACAATTTATAGTACAGTATTGACATACTTAAACGTCACATATAATCGGACAGTTTTTCGAGCATCCCATTATCTACGATGTCATATCTCTTGAACTGTGATAGGTGAGTGGTTCTTACTCCCACATGGATTGTTACCTGACAGTACCCAATATATGTAACAAGTTTGGTTGGAATTGATGCAGTACTTGAGGAGGACATGCGCAATGTAGGTAGACACAGAGAAACTTACACAGAAAAGGGCACACATTTTGTGGTGTGTGTGGATATCGTTGATGTTAACATGTTGTAGAATTACGGGAAACGTTACATACTAATGTTTTAAGAGGTTTTGGAGAATAAACATCTCCTCTATAAAATCAGTAAGGGTTCTGCAAACAGAGACCTTGTGGAACCCAGCTCGGTCTGTCCCTCCATGAGACCCACGGCGCTGTAGTCTACACTGTTGAGGTTGATGCCGTGTTCCTTGACTTTAGGGACGCATTTGACACTGTCCAGCACTGCAGGTAAGTGAAAAACGATAGCAGCTTATCGAGTACAGAAACAGATTTGCGACCGGATTCTGACAGCACTCAACACTTAGCTCTTAACGGAACAAAATCTCCAAGGAAGTGTGATAGGGCCTTTACTGTTCATAATGTATTTTAAATGCTGTAGAAGAATGGGTCGAAAGCTCTCCAAGGCTCTTATCAAATAATGCAGTTGCCTACAAGAAGGTAGCAATCCCAGAAGACAGTAACGGTCCGTTGAATGACGTACAGACAGTTGATGAATGGTGCTGGCTCTGGCAGTTATCCCTGGATACAAATAAATGTAACACATTTTGCGTACATAGGAAAAGCAATCCACTACGTAGAACTGCACTAGTTATGACATACTGCTGAAAATAGCAGCCACGGTAAAATATTTAGAAATGTTTATACGGAACGAATTAAAATGCAACGATCACACAAACAAATAGTAGGAAAATCAGTTGAGAGCCAGAGATTCATAGCATGAATATTAAGGAAACGTATTTCATCCACTAAAGAAATGGCTTACAACGCGCTTGTTCGACCGATTCTTGTGAACTGTTAATCTTTGTGGGGTCCTCACCAGGTAGGACTGACAGAAGAGATACAGAAGATCCAACTGAGGGCGGCGCGTTAAGTCGGTGGCTGAGATTTACAGAGATGCTCAACAAACTATAGAGGCAAGCACTACAGGAGAGATCTTGTGCATCAAGTACCCTCCACCACATAACGTCCAGTGGCTTGCGCAGTCGCGTAGTTAACATATGACGCAAAACGGGATGAGGAGGACGACCGCATCGTACAGATAGGATCGACACCGACTGAGCGTGACGTACCCGCGCTGCAAGGGCGTGCAGTGCAGAGGCGGTGTTTTGTGCGAATTTGCGCTTTTAGCAGAGCGAGACGAGCAGCACGATCACGCGAGGCTAAACGCTGAGCAGAGCGTGGGCTGTCAGGTCCACTCGCGTCCAGCATGAAAATTATACATAGATATAAAAATATAATATCGCATGTGTCTTTAGACCTAATAATCAAATTATTGAAGTTAATAAAAAGATTATTGCTAAACATGTTCCTAGAATTATTCAGTTTCAATTATGAAATGAAAATTTTAATTTTGCTGATGGAATGATTGTTAAGCATACTGATCATTATTATTGCTTCAATTAAATCAAATGCTGAATTTAGAAGACCACTAATTTTTATGTACTACTTATTCTGTATATATTCCTGTTTTTTATTTTATTTAAGATTTAAAAATTACTATAACCGATGAAAAAGGTGATGATTGATTGTCTATAATTGTGCTTATGTAACAGGTGTTTTAAAATGTCTTAGTAACAGACTTCTGTCTACTTTTGCTGACGCTAGTAAATTTTTTCCTTAATCAATGAGGAAAAAAATCGAGGTTTATTAGTTTTACTCATTCCCTCTGGATGGGAAAACAGAAAGTAATTTAAATGCTCCCAGAAGAGATACCGAGATTGAAATAAATATTAGAGATGGATGGCTTCATCTGAATCACGGACAATCGTACATGAACTTTAGAATTGTTTTGGTTAATCCAAATGAATCACAATCAGATTATCCAACATATCATAAAAAATCCAATAAAAATTAATTCATAATTATGTGGGAAAACAGTTTGCTTTTGTGACAACATGGAAATGAAGTAATATTTTATCTACAATGGAATGTCTTTTTATTTCATCAACAGCTATGTTATATTTGAGTTCATCTGCTACTGGTAACATAAGCTGGAAAGAACACATTCTTAATAATGAAAAATAAACAGTAAGAAAAATTAAGTATTTTATCCATTATCAAAGCTTGGTGGATTTTTTAAACATTACAAAGAAAATATATGGGAAGAAGAATTAACAGTAATTTTTAGTAGGTCTTCTAGTTCTGAAGATGAAATTCTTAGATGGCAAGATTATAATGATCCTTTAGTGGAAATTAAAGGAAAAACTGTAACATTATCAGTGGAAATTCATGTACCAATTGTTAAACATGACCGAAATTACGAGTTAGTATGACGAGAAAATATTCTGTATAATCCGAAAAATATTGTATCTTTTTATGAACTATAAACTGTAGAAGCTGCATGATTGAGTGAAAAGAAAAATTTGAAACTATATATCACGAATTTCTATAGGTCAGCAGAATCTGGTATAACATATTTCGCATTTCTTACATTTCAGACAAATCGTAAAATTAATTAGTTGCTTGACTCTTTAATAGTCGATCACGTTTATCTACAGAATATATAGTTGAAAATTGGAAGAAAGGAAACTTTCACACAGGAAATGTGGAATATTAATCCTGCAAATAATTTTCCCAAAGCATACGATGCATGTCTCGATTATAAACGAGTTACACTACTCAAATCGGACACTGACATAACTCCATATAATTTCATAACGAACAATCTTGTCTATGTGGTTAACATGACTCATAGAAAGAATACTGTAAGTTCACAGAAAACGACTATGAAACTTCGTGCATCTTTTAATGAAAAAATTCCTACAGATGCCTTAGTCTATGTAACGATGTGTGGTAAGAAAAATTTAACTTACGAGTTACAGCACAGAATGCATACTGAATATTTTTAACTATAAATGAATAAAATATTTAAAAATGTTACAGCAATCTTTGTAGATGTCTTGCATTTCATTTTGAAATATTTTTAGAAAGAAAGAGAAAATGAGAAATGAAATATTTAATTTGTCAATTAGAAAATGGATCCAGTTCTCATATTTATGAATAGCTTTTATACAGATTATGTTAGTATTTCTTACGTTCTCCATAATTCATTTTATTTATTTTCTTACGTTCGCCTTTTATAAAAATTATTGAAATTCATTTTCTTATGTTCACATTTTGTGAGATAAAAGTGAGTTAGACCTGCAAATTGTATTATAGTAAATTGCTTTGGTATATTCTGGGTATGTTTTGGCTCGAAAGCGATGGAACTACGTAAGTGAGCTAGTGAGCCAGGACTGAGCAAGAACCTACTAACGCAATCTACTTTTGTCGTTGCGTGGTGGTCTCTCATATACTTTCGACAACAATGTCTACTTTATTAGTTGTGCCATAGATATGAAGAACTCTAACTTCTCGCCGGTTACAGCCATTACTTACAGTTTTCATTGTCAGTAATGAAAACCTTCTTGATGTGTTTTTAATTGGTGTTTCGACACTATGTTACCTCTGCTTTGGCCAAACTTTGAATACTGGCGTGTGGGGAAACTCGCGCTGGACTGCAATAGTCGCCCCAGATGATTCTCTGTGTCGATATTCGCGGCATCAAAGTGCGAACGGTTAGTAACAGATTGAAACCTGTTGCGCTCGGCCATCTTGCGGGTGGCTGTGTTTCAGTCACAGTATTTATCTGTTTAGATGTTTATGAAGGATGTATAGAATTCTATAACACTTTCTAAGGTGCCTGAGATAACTCATCTGAAAGTTATCAAAATACCTCCTGATCTCTACGAATGTTGAACCGCTAAAGTACTGATACAGCGTTATCAGATCTGATTTGATGTTACCTCGCGCAGTGGCTATATTGTGCGTAAGGGACGGTTAGTCCACTTTAATGACTAATCTTCCTAATAGGAGAACTACCATTTCACGGTGTAAACGTTCGACATATACTACCTGGTAGGCAAAACATGTGCACTGGGCTTGCCTGAGCTATAGACATGATCTTAAGTATTTTTCTAGAAGAACTTGGAAATAGTGAATACTCCAAAATATTATGCGCGGGCGTAGCAGATGCTGCAAGGAAGATCTCGACGAAAGGTTACTTCCTGGAACCTGTAAGATTACAAATAGCAATTGTGCAATTAATCTCGCATTGGTTGAATAAATTCTTCAAACGATAAATAATTCGTACCTAGCAAGTAGCTATGATGAAGGTATATGATCACAGTAGAAACACTATTACTGTATAATTTATTTGACCACAGCCACATGAATTGTTGAAAAGGTCTGTTATGTGTACGTAGTCACAAATAAGTAATGGGAAGGTGCATGAGTAATATAGAAAGGTATAAAATTATTGGTGTCCAAAATACAAAAAATTCGCATGAAACTTCATAATTAATTTTACAAGAACCATGTGAGAATCAGACAATAATGTGGATCACAACATCTTTACGAAAATGAAACACATCATTAGCTGAATGGAGAACAAATTTGTAGAAGTCTGTAACGAATCGAATACACCGCATGGAGAACAGATTCCGGCCCACGTTAATCAAATTTGCGTGTCCCATATCACTACCATCTTGCATCAGTACGACACGCGAAGATACGCATTTGCACCCAGTAATAACTTATCTTCCAATGGTGGTACGCCGAGAAGTACAGGTCGCATTTCTCATAAGTTTCTTATACAAACCCAGACCGTAATCACCAATATCACATTTGCCTCTCTCTCTCAACTTATGTGGAGCAGCCAGAATTCCACACCGCAGCAGAGACAAAAACGGAATTGATTTCCGCAGAACGTTTGTTCCTTCTTCAAAACAGACCATGGTTCTCACACGAGCCGCGTTAAATTCTTATTGGCGAAGCCGCCGCCCGCCTCAAGTAGCGTCGCTAAGAGAAACCACTGCATCTGAGCCAGGAGTTGTTACTCCACAGTATCGACCAGTGGGCACATATTAACACAGAAAAAACTGATCGCGAGTTCACAGAACACCAACACACGAGAAAATGAAAATAGACAATCCTAACAGGTAACTTCATACGTAGCCCTATGTTTCTACAGTGCTTTAGGGTACAAAGTAGAAAACGACAAACTGCGTATCTCTGAATGATAGATGACATTGTTTCAGAACCAAGAAAATCCATAAGATCATAACAACAGGTAAAAGAGTACATCTGTCAAAGGCCGAGTCAGGAGATAATGTTGAAGCTATAGATCCTGCAGCAATGGGACCATCCAACGATAAGCGACAAGTGCACGAAGATAAAATGACAATAGCCTTTACACCCACAAAGCGAAAATATAGTGAAACATTCCTGCAACAAGTATTTATTTTTTCTATTCCGCTTTCGTTCTATGATAACGGACACAAATCTGCACATAGAGCTGTGGCGTCAGAAAAAACGGTCACAAGTGTTGAACTAAAGGCAATACATGTTGTCGTGCCTGAGAGGGAGTAGGAAGGAGTGTTGTTAGCGCTGCAGAAGAGCTCACCTCGTGAGGTGGAACTCGCTGGGTTTTTAACCGTGGTGGGCCGCCTGCTGATTCCCCGATCGCGGCTGAAAAGCAAGCTTTGAGTGATACGGAGCACGGAACGCGGTAGAACTGCTAACGGAGAAGGGTAGAAATATCTATCGGTGTGATTCTATTACATGGAAGTACCCCCGGCACATTTCGTTATATACAAGACCCAAACTATGATGTCCTAACTCAACATTCACAAAGTCCAAAATGCGTTCCACCACGGTCGAGGCTAGCTAAATAAACTAAGTCCTAATCACAATGTCGTGGAGACGGCGTTACATGCTCGTAACTCGTCCCGCTCTTTCTAGTAGCACAAGAGAGTCCTAGTTATATTTCATTTGCACTCAGTACTACTATTGGAAGGTACGATGAAACTGCCCCGTGTCCTGTGCGTGGTTGATCACGCGATTAACCTGTGATATCCTCCATGTTTGGTAAACCTGCTACTTTCTCGCCTTACATCTTCGGATCCTGCAAACGAGAGGCTATTCACCTGCCGCTGTTGAGCGTCCCAGGCTCGTTGTCGAGTTCAAATACACTCCTGGAAATTGAAATAAGAACACCATGAATTCTTTGTCCCAGGAAGGGGAAACTTTATTGACACATTCCTGGGGTCAGATACATCACATGATCACACTGACAGAACCACAGGCACATAGACACAGGCAACAGAGCATGCACAATGTCGGCACTAGTACAATGTATATCCACCTTTCGCAGCAATGCAGGCTGCTATTCTCCCATGGTGACGATCGTAGAGATGCTGGATGTAGTCCTGTGGAACGGCTTGCCATGCCATTTCCACCTGGCGCCTCAGTTGGACCAGCGTTCGTGCTGGACGTGCAGACCGCGTGAGACGACGCTTCATCCAGTCCCAAACATGCTCAATGGGGGACAGATCCGGAGATCTTGCTGGCCAGGGTAGTTGACTTACACCTTCTAGAGCACGTTGGGTGGCACGGGATACATGCGGACGTGCATTGTCCTGTTGGAACAGCAAGTTCCCTTGCCGGTCTGGGAATGGTAGAACGATGGGTTCGATGACGGTTTGGATGTACCGTACACTATTCAGTGTCCCCTCGACGATCACCAGTGGTGTACGGCCAGTGTAGGAGATCGCTCCCCACACAATGATGCCGGGTGTTGGCCCTGTGTGCCTCGGTCGTATGCAGTCCTGATTGTGGCGCTCACCTGCACAGCGCCAAACACGCATACGACCATCATTGGCACCAAGGCAGAAGCGACTCTCATCGCTGAAGACGACACGTCTCCATTCGTCCCTCCATTCACGCCTGTCGCGACACCACTGGAGGCGGGCTGCACGATGTTGGGGCGTGAGCGGAAGACGGCCTAACGGTGTGCGGGACCGTAGCCCAGCTTCATGGAGACGGTTGCGAATGGTCCTCGCCGATACCCCAGGAGCAACAGTGTCCCTAATTTGCTGTGAAGTGGCGGGGCGGTCCCCTACGGCACTGCGTAGGATCCTACGGTCTTGGCGTGCATCCGTGCGTCGCTGCGGTCCGGTCCCAGGTCGACGGGCACGTGCACCTTCCGCCGACCACTGGCGACAACATCGATGTACTGTGGAGACCTCACGCCCCACGTGTTGAGCAATTCGGCGGTACGTCCACCCGGCCTCCCGCATGCCCACTATACGCCCTCGCTCAAAGTCCGTCAACTGCACATACGGTTCACGTCCACGCTGTCGCGGCATGCTACCAGTGTTAAAGACTGCGATGGAGCTCCGTATGCCACGGCAAACTGGCTGACACTGACGGCGGCGGTGCACAAATGCTGCGCAGCTAGCGAGATTCGAGGGCCAACACCGCGGTTCCTGGTGTGTCCGCTGTGCCGTGCGTGTGATCATTGCTTGTACAGCCCTCTCGCAGTGTCCGGAGCAAGTATGGTGGGTCTGACACACCGGTGTCAATGTGTTCTTTTTTCCATTTCCAGGAGTGTATTAGCTCGCCCCTTCTGGAGTCATCCCAAGCACGGGCCGTCTCTTGGTCGAGAACTTCTTGTGGCTGAGTTAATGGATTGGTTGGAATTTTCCCAACATTTGCGACGCTTCCCTTCCCCTAGGGATAATTTTATATGGAGGGATCTCCGATGTTATAAAACTTTGGTTGCCTAAATGAGCGTGACAGTGGACTGCGCCATCGCTTTATTTCCAACACATAATTACATATTACAGGCGCCTTAGTGCAGTTCCATCTTAAAACCGTCTGCATACTATAGCCTCTTCCGCTTTGTTCCATTAACGTCAACAATATAGAACTATAATTTTCAGTAGTATGCGCCGTATAAGATACCTGTACAGTATACAGCAGCGGTCAAAAGTATTTTGACAAACAAATTAGTCGCATTAATTAAAAGTAAATTTGGAACATGAAAATCAGTAATTTATTTTATTGATGGACATTCAGTGTTATAAATGCTAACGACCAATTAGCCCTTGTTCGCAACATAATAAAGGTAATTTTATTTAATGAGAACAATGGTGGAGCCAAAGTATTACGACTTTGTTAAAAAAGCCTATTTTATCCTACAATTATCGTCTACCGTAATGACAAAATCAATATTTCGTTGGATATCCCTTGGCTTTCATGACAGCCTCACACCGCGCCGGCACTGAGTCGATCAACTTTTTGAACTGATCAATCGGAATAACGATATACAGTATCGAAGGAAATTGACGATCCGAAATGTGAAATAATTTGGGTGAAAGTCACGGTTAAAGCAGGCTCAATCATGGTAATTGGATGTCTCTATCGGCCCCCTGGGTCAGCAGCTGTTTTGGCAGAACACCTGAAGGAAAATTTAGAAAATATTTCGAATTCATTTCCCGACCATGTTATAGTTTTGGGTGAAGATTTTAATTTACCAGATATAGACTGACAGACTCAAACGTTTATAATGGGTGGCAGGGACAAAGAATGTAGTGACATTTTTTTAAGTGCATTATCTGAAAACTATCTTGAGCAGTTAAATAGAGAACCGACTCATAAAGCGGTTACAGCATCGGTGATTTATGCCGTAAATAGAAGTATTAAAAAAGGTGGGAAGATTTTTCTGTTTAGCAAAAGTGATAAAATGCATATTTCAGAGCACTTGACGGCTCAACCCAAAAGCTTTATCTCAAGTGCTGATAGTGTTGAGGATCAGTGGATGAAGTTCAAAACCATCGTACAATATGCGTTAGATGAGTATGTACCAAGCAAGATGATAAGAGATGGAAAAGAGCCACCATGGTACAACAACCGGTTTAGAAAAAATTTGCTACGGAAGCAAAGGGAGCATCACAGCAAACATAAACATTGCCAAAGCCTTGCAGACAAACAAAAATTACACGAAGGGAAATGTAGCGTGAGGAGGGATATGCGAGAGGCGTTCAACGAATTAGAAAGTAAGGTTCTATGTACTGGCAGAAAATCCTAAGAAATTTTGGTATTATGTCAAAGCGGTAGGTGGATCAAATCAAAACGTCCACACATTCTGTGATCAAAATGGTACTGAAATAGTGGATGGCAGACTAAAGGCCGACATACTAAATGTCTTTTTCAAAAGCTGTTTCACAGAGGAAGACTGTACTACAGTTCAGTAGTAAGTGGGTATGTTGAGCGCACTTGCAGACAGTTTAATATGTTTTTTACTTTCTTATAAACAGGTAGACTAAGCACACTAGCCACCAAATTACTAACATTTTTTTATAAACAGATGCAAGCTAACACACCCAAAAAAATAAAAAACTTTCAGTCATAGAAAAGCTACACAATGAACTCCAGATCATGAAATTCGTTATCATTATTTTTAGTCTTTTTCATTCCTTTATATTTTAGTTTAATATCACCATTTTTAAAAAATTTAAGTCCCAATTAGTTATTATTTTATTAAACTTTTATGGCAAAATAATTTTAAATTTACTATCGAGCTCGAGAGAAATTTTATCTCCATATCTGGTTTTTAAACATTCACAATCAGTAATGTAATACCACTCATTTTCCTCAAGCTCACTAATCTTTCTAAACAGATTAGAATTGCTTTCATTATTGAGCTTCTTCAGTATAGTGTCCATTTATATAGAACGAAATTTTAATAATCTTTTATGTTATTAGTCTTTGTAAATGTGACTTTTGTGTGGGATGAATTTCAATTTCACATCTTTATCGAAACAAGGGCGAAACAAGTTGAATGTAATAGTTTTAAAGAATATTTTAAACCATCATTAATTATCGAACACTTGAGAAGTCAGGATCATATTGAACGTGTTAACGTATTAAAAACAATTTACAGAGAAGAATACAAAAAGTACTTTGATAGCTATGAGGAAACTGATACAGAAATATGGGAGAAAATTGAAAACTCCTATTCTCTATTTTCTATGACTGTAAAGCAAGTAGTGAAATTTGCCAATTAATAATTTACATACAAAATTACAAAATTCCATTAAAGCTTATTCGTTATTTTTAAAAGTTTATCACTCCATAACAAAAAACTTAGACAACATAGAATACAACAAAATGCAAGAAACTAATTTATTCTATTTGTATAAGGAATGTGGTATGAATGTTTTGTTTACATTAGAGGATACAGATAAATTAATTAATTTTTAATATGCATGAGGCACTGAATCATAATTTTCTAGAACAACTATTTTATCATGCTGAAATGAATGTTCTTTCTTAACCTGTTTGTTAACCAGATTTTTAGTATGACTAAATCTGGTTATCTGATTGTAAGCTAACTGTATGTTTTGTTTCACTTCACTTTCTATTAGCATTATCATAGATCTACCATTCAGCTTTTGAATATTTCTGTAATTTAGACTGAATCGTTTCATCTTCGTTTCTGTTTTTCCGTTATTTTTCTCATAATAGTAATTTTTGCGGCCTGTCGAAGCTCAATCTGTAATCAATTATTTCCTAATTCATTAGTCCATTCACCTAACATACAACCTGTTTCGACATCATTTTTACCATTATCAATATATACGAAAGAATCAGTGTCAAAATATGCAACAGATTCTCCTACTTTATTTAACATATCTTACAATCTAAGCCTTGCATTTGATGTAGTGAATGCTGCTATAAAAATATTTGTAGCTGCATTAATTTCCATTTAGTAATCCTTGAAATTGTAACTCATCTGAACCATCTGCACTGTAATAAAATTAACATCTAAATTATCTAATCTGTCATCCAACAGTATGTCATAAAAATGCTGTCAATTGGTTACATATTCTGTTTGACTCATATTTAGCCTTTGCCCAAATTTGCCCGATAATGAATTCAGACAAATCTTAGCAACAGCTTGCTTTCCTGGATTTTCCTTTATTCTATCACGATCTAAGTCAATGTCCAATTTCTCTTTAACTGCTTTGATATATTCTTCATGACTTTCAGAACTATGTGCTCTAGTTTCTAATTTGATCTTCAGAAAATGTTTCACATAATTTTTAAACAGCACATTGCTTTTATTTTTAAAATCCGAAACTTCATAGTCTTCGAAAACTTTATATCGTTTTCCTACAGCTTTATTTACTTCATCTGTCACCCAAGTTCCAATAAAACATCTTTCTTCATCACTGTGATTCCATTTACTTACTTGTTCTGCACGTTTGACACACAAAGGAAACAATAGTTTTTCATTTTTATCGATTTGCTTGCGTACAGGCAAAACAGAGTGATACAATCCTCTAGGAGCCAAAACTTTACGTTTTATTAAACTATAACAGTTTATAAAATAATATCTTGGTCTTCATATTTTTCTTTCATGTCGCTCGGGATAAAATCATAATATTGTAGACGATTAATCACAGAAATAGAGTCGCTAATAAATAGTAAATGAACAATTCAGACTTCTGTCCCAGCGAGTGACGTGGCTACGGTGTACGTGTAGACTTCTCCTTCGGGTCATGTATCTTTTTTCCGGTGCACCACTGCCAAGTTACTGTATCCATCGCACCTTCACATTAACGATTTAACACAGAGATTGCTTCACTATTCAATACTAGAGCATCGAAGGCGACTTCTTCCTGAGCGAATAACGTGGCCATGCTCAACATTCGCTTCTCCTTCTGGGAGTCATGTACTTCTTCTGGTACTCCACTGCTAGTTTACTGTATCCCTCGCACCATCACATTGACGGTTTATCATAGAAATAGCGTCGCTATTCAATTCTAAAGGATCGACGCCGACTTCTCCCTGGGCGAGTGACGTGGCTATGGTCTATGTATGGTTCTTCTCCTCGGAGTTATGTACCTCTTTTCCGGTGCGCAACAGACAGTTTACTGTAGCCCTCGAACCCTTACACTGACGATTTAACACACAAATTTCGTCTCTTTTCAATAGTAAGGGATCGATGTAGACTTCGCCCTGAGCATGGCTACAGTCCACGTATGGATTACATCCTGGGAGTCATGTACCTTTTTTCCGGTGCACCACTGCGAGTTTACTGTATCCCTCGCACCCACACATTGATGATTTATAACAGAAATTGCGTAGCTGTTCAATAGTGAAGGAATGTTGCCGACATATCCCAAGCGAGAAACGCGGCAATGGTCATCGTATGGATCTTCTCCTGGGAGTGATGAAGCTGCTTTCCGGTGTACCACTGCCAGTTTCCCTTGCACCCCCCATTGACGATTAAATGCAGAAATGGTGTCGCTATTCAGTACTAAAGGATCGATTCAGATTTCTCACTAATCAAGTAACGCGACTGAGGTATTTCTGTGGATTATATAGTGGGAGTCATGTACCTTCTCTCCGGTACAGAACTGTCAGTTTACTGTATCTCCCGAAACCTCACATTGATGATTTAACATAGAAATTGTGTCTCATTTCATTACTAATGGTTCGATGCCGACCTCTCCCGGCGCAAGTACCGCGGTTTACGGTCAAAGTATGGATCTTCTCCTGGGAGACAGGTACCTTTTTTCTGGTGCACCACTAACTGTTTACTGTATTCCTTGAGCTCCTGCATTGACAATTTAACACAGAAATTGAGTGGCTATTAAATTCTATAAGATCAATGCCGACAGGTCCAAGAGCGAGGAATGCGGTAATGGTCAACGTATTGATCTTCTCCTGGCAGTCGTGTATTTCTTTCATGGTGCTCCACTTCAAGTTCACAGTATCCCTCGCATTTCCACATTGACGATTTACATAGAAATTGCGTCGCTATTAAATTCTAAATGATCTATGCCGACTGCTCCCCGATCGAGTAATGTGATTGCGGTCTACAAATGGATCTTCCCTGATACTCATGTAGCTATTTTCGGGTGCACCACTGCCAGTTTACTGTAGGCCTTGTACACTCAAATTGACGATTTAACACATAAATTTCATCGCTATTATATACTAAAGGATCAATTCAGACTTCCCCCAGCTTCTTAAGCAGCTACGATCAATGTATTGATCTGCTATTTTGGGTCATGCACCTTTTTCCCAGTCTACAACTGCCACTTTATTGTATCCTTCCGATCCTCACATTGACGATTTAACAAGGAGATTGGGTTGCTGTTCAACCCTAAAGGATCGATGGAGACTTATCTCCGAGAAAGAACCGCGGCTCCTGTCAACGTACGGATCTTGTCCTGGGTGCCATGTACATATTTCTGGTGCACCACTCCTAGGTTACTGTATCCCTTGCACTCTGACATTGACAGTGTAACACAAATATTGTGTCGCTATTCAATACTATAGGTTTGATGCCGACTTCTCCTCGAGTGAGTAATTCTGCTAGGATCAATGTAACGATCTTCTCCTGGGAGTCAAGCATCTTTCTTTCGGTGCACCACTGCCAGTTAACTGTACCACCACACACTCACATTGACAATTTAACTCAAAAATTGCGTCGCTATTCAGTACTAACGGATCGCTGCCGACTTGTCACCGAGCGAGAACCACGGCTATAGCAACGTATGTAGCTTCACCAGGGAGTCATAAAACTTATTTCCGGTTCCACCACTGCCAGTTAACTGTAGCCATAGCACAATCACATTGGCAATTTAACACAGAAATTGCGCCGCTATTAAATATGAAAGGATCGATGCTGAATTCTCCCGAAGCGATTAAAGCAGCTACGATCAATGTATGGATCTTGTCCTGAGAGTCATGTAGTTCTTTTCCGGTGAACCACTGCACTTTTACTGTGTCATCGCACCCTCACATTGTCTATTTAATACAGAAATTGCGTCGCTATTCAATAACAAAGGATCGATGCCGTCTCCTGCCCGAGCGAGTAACGCGGCTGCGATCTACGTATGGATCTTCAATTAGGAGTCATGTAGCTCTTTTCCGACTGACCAGTGCCAGTTTACTCCACACCACGCCCCATCACACTGACGATTTAAAACCGAAATAGCTTACCTACTGAATAATAAAGGATCGTTGCCGACTTCTCACAGAGCGAATTACGTGGTTTTAATGAACGCATGGATCTTCTCCTGCGAGTCATGTTCCGTTTTTCCGGTGCAACATTTCCAGTTCACTATATCCCCCACACCATCACATTTACGATTTGACACAGAAATTGCGTCGCTATCCATTAATAAGGGAAAGGTGCCGACTTATCCAATAGAGGGAAATGCGGTAATGGCCAACTTATGGGTGCACCACTGCCAGTTTATTGTATCCCACTTACCTCTCATTAACGATTTGACACAGAAATAGCATCGCTATTCATTACTAAAACATCGTTGACGACAACTCCCTCCGAGCGAGAAACCAAGCAATAGGCAACTACTAATCTTCGCCTGGGAGTCATATAGCTGTTTTCCAATGCACCACGGCCAGTTAATTGCACCCCACGCATCATCACATTGCCGATTTAGCACAGAAACTGCGTAGATATTCAATACTAATGAGTCGATGCTGACTTCGCCACAAGCGAGTAACATGTCTACGTTCTACGCATGGATCTTATACTTGGAGTCATGTACCTTTTTTTTGGTGCACCACTAACAGTTTACTGGACCCTCGCCCCCTCACATTGACGATGTAAACCATAAATTGTACCGCATTTCAGTACTAAGGAATCGATGCTAACTTCTCCACGATGGTGTAACACGGCTGCGTTCAACGTATGGATCTTCCCTGTGAATTTTGTAGCTTTTTTCCACTGCACCACTGCCAGTTTACTGTAGGTCTTGCACACTCACATTGACAACTTAACACACTGACTGTGTCGCTATTAAATACTTAAGGTTTGATGCTAACTTCTCACTGATCGACATACGTGGCTACGGTCAACGTATGGCTCTTACATTAGAGTCATGTAGGTTTTGTTCCGTTGCACCACTGCCACTTTACTGCATCCCTCGCACACCCACATTTGCAGTTTAACACAGAAATTGCGTCGTTATCCATACTAACCGATCGACGCCGACTTCTAACCGATCGAGTAGTGCGGCTGGGGGCCACCTATGGATCTTCGCTGTGTGTCATGTTGCTATTTTCCGGCGCACCACTGCCAGTTTGCTGTAGGCCTAGCACCCTCACAGTGACTATTTAATACAAAATTTGCGTCGCTATTCAGTACAAGGGTCGATGCCGTCTTCTCCCTGAGCGAGTAACCTGGCTACAGTCAATCTAAACTCTACCATGTGAGTCATGTACCGTCTTTACTGTGCAATACTGCCAGTTTACAGTATCCATCACACCCTCACAATGGTGATTTAACACAGAATTTGCTTCGCTATTCAGTACTAAAGGATCAATGACGACCTCTCCCCAAGCGAGTAATGTGGCTACGGTCTATGTATGGATCTTCTCCAGGGAGTCATGAAGCTCTTTTTCCAATGCACCACAGCCAGTTTACTGTATCCCTCGCAGCCTCAAATTGACGATTTAACACAGAAACTCCGTCGCTATTCAATACTTAAGGTTTGATGCTGACATCTCACTGAGCGAGATACGTGGCTACGGTCAACGAATGAATCTTCCATGTGAGTCATATAGCTTTTTCCCGTTGCACCTCTGCCAATTTACTGTACCCCTCGCGCCCTCACCTTCACGATTTAACACCGGTACTGCGTCGCAATTCAAGGATCGACGCTGACTTATTCCAGAGCGAGTAGTGTGCCTACGATCAACGTATGGACCTCCTTGTGGGAGTCATGTAGCTTCTTTCCGGTGCACCACGGCCAGTTCACTTTATCCCTCGCTCCTTCACATTGGCGACTGAATACAAAAACTGCGTCGCTATTCATTACTAAAAGATCGGTGACGACTTCTCCCTGAGCTAGTAGCGCCGCTAGGGTCGATGTATGGATCTTCTCTTGGGAGTCATGTACCTCTTTTCCGGTGCACAACAGGCAGTTTACTGCATCCCCTGCACCCCCACACTGGCGATTTAACACAGAAATTGCGTGGATATTCTATACTAAAGGATCGATGCTGAGTTCTCCGTGTGCGAGTATCGCTACAGTCAATCTATGGATCTTCCATGAGAGTCATGTAGCTTTTTTTCCGGTGCACGACTTCCAGTTTACTGTATGACTCATATATTCACATTGACGGTTAACGCACGAATTCCGTCGCTATTAATTACTAAAGGAACAATTCAGACCTATCCACCTGCGAGTAACGCGGGTATGGCATACATACCGATCTTCTCCTTATGTCATGTACCTTTTTTTCCTGTGCACTACTGCCAGTTTACTGTATCCCCCAAATCCTCACATGGACGATTTAACGCAGAAATTGCGTCACTATTCAATAGTGAAGGATCGATGGCGATTTCTCTTCGAGCGAGTGACGTGGCCACGGTTTACATATGGTTCTTCTCCTGGGAGTCCGGTAGTTCTTTTCCGGTGCACCACCGCCAGTTAACTGCATCCCTCGTAGCCTCACACTGACGATTTAACACAGTAATAGCATTACTATTCAATACATAATGATCGATTCCGACTTCTCCCTGAACGAAATACATGGCTGTAGTCAATGTATGGATGTTCAATGTAAGTCATGTAGCCTTTCTCCCATGCACCACTGGCAGTTTACTATATCCCTCGCACCATCACATTGAGGATATATCACAGAAATGGCGTTGTTATTAAATACTTACAGATCAATTCAGATATCTGCCTCAGCGAGTAATGCGGCTACGGTCTACGTATGGATCTTCCCTTCTGAGCCATGTACCTTTTCTCCGGTGCACCACTACCAATTTGCTGTATTCCTCACACCCTCACTTTGAAGATTTAACACAGAGATTGCTTCGCTTTCAATACTAAAGGATCGAAGGCGACTTCTCCCTGAGGGAATAACGTGGCAACATTCTACATATGGATCTCCTCCTGGAAGTCAAGAACTTTTTCTGCTGCTCCACCGCCAGTTTGCTGTATCCCTCGCATCTTCACATTTACGATTTAACAGAGAAATTGCGTAGCTATTCAACACTAGAGGGTCAATGCAAAATTATTACCCAGCGATTACCACAGCTACGGTCAACGTATGGATCCACTGCTGGGGGTCATGGAATTTTTTTTGCCGGTGCACCACTCCTAGTATACTGTATCCCTCGTAAACTCACACTGACGATTTAACACAGAAATGGCATCGCTATTGAATACTAAATGATCGATGTGGACTCCTGACCGAGCGAGTAACGCGGATACCATAAAAGTTCAAAATGGTTCAAATGGCTCTGAGCACTATGGGACTTAACATCTATGGCCATCAGTCCCCTATAACTTTAAGAACTATTTAAACCTAACTAACCTAAGGACAGCACAGACCGTCTAAGTATGGACCATCACTTGGGAGTCATGGATCGTTTTTCCAGTGCACCACTGCCAGTTTACTGTATGGCTCGTAACTATACATTTACGATTTAACACAGTGATTGCGTCGCTGTACAACTCTAAAGGATCGATGTCATGTTCTACCCGTGAATGTAATGCGGCTATGGTCAAGTACTGATCTTCTCCTTCCAATCACGTAGCAATTGTCCGGTTCACCACCGCCAATTTACTGTATGTTTTGCAACCTCACATTAACGATTTGACACAGAAATTGCGTCGCAATTCAGTATTAAATGATAGATGCCGACTTCTCCCCGAGAGAGCAAAGCAGCTACCGTCATGTAGCTGAGTCATTTAGGTTTCCGGTACAGGACTGTCGGGTTACTGTATCCCTCGAAACCTCACATTGAAGATTTAACACAGAAATTGTGTCGCTGTTCATTACTGAAGGATCGATGCCAACTTCTCCCGGAGCGAGTACAGCAGAAACGGTCAACGTATGGATCATCTCCTGCGGTGATTTCCCTAAATCACTCCAGGCAAATGCCGGGATGGTTCCTGTGAAAGGGCACGGCCGACTTCCTTTCCCATCCTTCCCTAATCCGATGAGACCGATGACCACGCTGTCTGGTCTCCTTCCCCAAACCAACCAACCAACCAACCATCTCCTGCGAGTCATCTAACTTTTTTGTGGTGAAAAACTATCAGTTTACTGTATCCCTCGTACTCCCACATTAACGATTTGACACAGAAATAGCGTGCCTATTGAATTCTAAAGGATTGATGATTACTTCTCCAATAGCGCTAAATTCGTTAATGTTCAACGTATTGATCTTATCCTGACAGTCGTGTAGATATTTTATGGTGCTCCACTTCAATTTCGTTGTATCCCTCGCACCCTCACATAGACGATGTAACACAGATATCGCGTCGCTGTTCAATACTATGAGATCGATACCGACATCTCTCCGAGCGAGTAAAGCAGGTACGATCAATGTATCGATACTCTCCTGGGAGTCATGTAGGTGTTTTCCGGTGTACCACTGCCAGTTTACTGTATAAATCGCACCCTCACATTGACGATTTAACTCAGAAATTGCAACGCTATTAAATACTAAACGATCGATGCCGACTACTCCACGAGCTAGTATCGCGGCTACAGTCCATGAATGGATCTTCCATGAGAGTTATGAACCTGTTTTCAGATGCACCACTACCAGTTTACTGTATCTCTCGCACTCTCACAATGACGATTTCAGACAGAAATTGCGTCGCTATTCAATACTAAAGGATCAATAACGACTTCTACCCCGCGCGAGGAAAGCAGTTACTATCAATGTATGGATCTTCTCCTGCGAGTCATGTTGGTATTTCCTTTGCACCACTGGCAGTTTACTGTGTCCCTCGTAGACCCACACTGACGACTGAACAGAGTAATTGCGTCACAATCCAATACTAAATGATCGATGCTGTCTTCTCCCAGAGCAAGTAACGCGGCTATGGTCAACGTATTGATCTTCCACGTGAATCACGTAGCTTCTATCCAGGGCCCACTGACAGTTTACTGTATCCCTCACCCCTCACATTGACGAATTAACACAGAAATTGCGTCGCTATTCAATACTAAAAGATCGATGCCGACTTCTCTCCAGTACGTTCTTTCACGTCCCATTAGCAGTTCTCCACAGTTTACAGCTATTTGATTTTCATTTTCCTCTTTTTTTTTTCAAGGTATCGATTATATGTCGTTCATCTCAAAGGTTGCAATAAGGTTTAGCCTCGGACTGATGTCTTACTCCTTAATTTTTAGTGTTTCAGTTGATTTAACTCGTGTTTCTCTTTTTATTAGTATTGTGTGTACACTGAAAGCTGTTATATTTTTAATCTTGGTTTTGAATGATATTAATCGTATTTACACGGCATCCTGCGGGAACTTTTTAGAAGTTCTTCAGAAGTCACAATTGCCTTATGAAGGAAACTCACTTATATTTCACTTGCAGCTAGCAGAGGACACAAACTGGGATTGTATACTTGCTAAGTGATAGAACATTTAGATATCCTTACACCTCACTTCTTATGTAGAACGTGATCTCATCATCGCCTAATAGAACCTAATAAAATCTGGAAAGCTATGTAAAACTAATTTACACGGACAGTTTGTGGTGCTAACAGTCTTTATACGGGTGAGGACAGAGTTGGAGCAGCTTACAAATTACACATGGTATAACATATTTTTAAAGGTTACACGTATTTTAAAACTCCTGAAATGTATGGCTACTAATACGAGCAGTAGACGAAGACAATAAAGGAATTCTTAGTGTGAACAAAGATGCTGCAAGCTTCCGTAGTAACGCACGACGATGGAGTTATTAGCTGATAAAGAATTCACTGAGAAATTATTCCTGCATTTTTTCCGATTCCTTTGTCGATTTAGCCGTACTGATAGACCTGAAACTAACATGATATCGATTTCACAGTCATAATTGTACGCCACCTGGTACAATTTTGGACAGGACATATTTTAAATATCACCAATAATAGACTTAAGGATCATGAAAGAATGTCATACTTGTGGAAGAGACTAGGAAACACCAGAAGGTTTCAGTTTGATTCTGTAATGTAGAGACAGAGATTTTGGAACCAGATTTTAAGTAGTAAGGTATTTCCAGGAGCTGGTGTGGAGCCCAATCACAATTTATTGGCTATGAATTATAGATTAAATCTAAAGAAATTCCAAAAACGTAGGAAATTAAGGAGAAATACAGGGAAATTAAAGAGGCCTTTGGAGAACAGAAAAGCAGCTGTCTGAATATCAAGAGCTCCAATGGGAAACTAGTCCTAAGCAAAAAAGGGAAGGCAGAATGGTTCAAGGAGTACATGGACGTTCTATACGAGGAAAATGATCTTGAAGGCAGTGTTATGGAAATGGAAGAGGAGGTAGATGAAGAGGAGATGGGAGACATGATACTGCCAGAACAATTTGAGAGAGCAACGAAGGACCTAAGCCGAAACGATGTCCCAGGAGTAGATGACTTTTCGTCGGACCTACTGATAGCGTTAGGAGAGCCATGACAAAACGCTTCCATTTTCAGTGCAAGGTATATGAGACAGGGGAAATACCTACAGACTTGAAGAAAA
Source organism: Schistocerca americana (assembly GCF_021461395.2). Classification (NCBI taxonomy): domain Eukaryota; kingdom Metazoa; phylum Arthropoda; class Insecta; order Orthoptera; family Acrididae; genus Schistocerca; species Schistocerca americana. Next base: position 153,864,610 of record NC_060119.1, on the reverse strand, counting down.
ACGTAACAATTCCAATACCGAGGAAAGCAGGTGCTCTTGGTGGGATATCCCCGATCTATCTGTTCAGTAAATCATGATCGCGATATACGTACACGAATTCTTTAGAAACGAATAAAAAAACTGGTAAAAGCTGACCGCGGTGAAAATCAGTTTGGATTCTGGAGAAATTTGGGCACACGCAAGTCATTACTGACGCCACAACTTTTCTTAAAAGATAGGTTAAGGAAGGGTAAATCTACGTTTAGAGCATTTGTAGGCTTAGAGAATACTTTTGACAAAGTTGACTGGAATACTCTCTTTGAAATTCTGAAGGTCTCTTTTTTTTTCAGTCATCTGTCTTCTGACTGATTTGATGCGGACCGCCACGAATTCGTCTCCTGTGTCAACCACTTCATGTGAGAGTAGCGATTGAAACCCACATCCTCAATGATTTGCTGGATGTATTCGAATCTCTGCCTTCCTCTACACATTTTGCCTCTACAGCTCCCTCTAGTACCGTGGAAGTCACTACCTAATGTCTTAATCGATGTCCTAGTATCCTGTCCCTTTTCCCTGTCAGTGTTTTCAACATATTCCTTTCCTCTCCGATTCCATGCAGAAACTCCTCGTTCCCTACCTTATCAGTCCACTTAATTTTCAACATTCGTCGGCAGCATCACATCTCAAATGCTTGGAGTCTATTCTGTTCCGGATTCCTCACACTCCATGCTCCAATACCATACAATGCTGTGCACATGTACATTCTCAGAAAGTTCTTCCTCAAATTAATGCACCATCACATTGAAGATTTAACAGAGAAACTGCGTCGCTTATCAATACTAAAGTATCGATGCCAACTCTCCCCCGAGCGAGTAACGTGGTAACTGTCCACCTATGGATCTTCCCCTGGGAGTCATGTACCTTTTTTGCGGTGAACCACTGCCTGTTTACTGTATCCCTAGAACCCTCACATAGACCATTTAACACAGAAATTGCATGCCTATTCAACACTAAAGGATCGATGCCGACTGCTCCCTGAGCAAGTAACGCGGCTGCGGTCAACATATGGATCTTCCATGTGTGTCATTTAGCTTTTTCCCGGTGCACCACTGCAACTTAGGTGTATTCCTCGCACCCTCTCATTAACGATTTAACAGAGGAATTGCGTCGCTATTCAATACTAAAGGATCGAAGTCGACCTCACACCAAGTGAGTAACGCGGCTACGGTCAATATATGGATCTTCCATGTGAGTCATGTAGCTTTTGTGCGGTGTACAACTGCCAGTTTACTGTATACCCCGCACCCTCACATTGACGATTTAGCACATAATTTGCGTCGCTAATCAATACTAAAGTTCGATACCGACTTCTTCCTGAACCAGTAACATGGCTACGGTGAACATATGAATCTTCTGCTGGTAGTCATGTAGCATTTTTCCGGTACACCAATGCCAGTTCACTGTATCCCTCGCCACCTCACAGTAACGATTTAACTCAGGAATTGCGTCGTTATGAAATACTGAGGGATCGATGCCTACTTCTCCCCGAGCGAGGATCGTGGATACGGTCAATGTAGGGATCTTCCATGTGAGTCATAAAGCTGCTTTCCAGTGCTCCACTGCAACTTCACTGTATCCCTCGCACCCTCTTTTTGACGATTTAACACAGAAATTGTATCGATATTTAGTACTAAGGGATCGATGCTGAGTTCCCCAGACCGAGTAACGCCGCTACTGTTAACGTATGAATCTACTTCTGTGAGTCATGTAGCTTCTCCCTGTGAACCACTGCCAGCTTAATGTATCCCTCGCACCCTCACATTGACGATTTAACACTGAAATTGCGTGGCGATTCAATACTAAAGTATCGATGCCGATTTCTCCCCGAGCGAGTAACACGACTAATGTCAACGTATGTATCCTCAGTGTGAGTCATGTAGCCTTTTTCTGGTGCACAACTGCCAGTGTAGTGTATGCTCCCCACCCTCACATTGACGATTTAACACAGGAATTGCGTCGCTATTCAATACTAAAGGATCGATGTCGACTTCTCCCCGAGCAAGTAACGCGGCAACGGTCAACTTATGGATCATCCCTGTGAGTCATGTTGGCAAGTGTCGTGGTGGAGGACTTTCATTTTCGGCAACTCGTTTCGACGCATGCTCGATTCTGTACATGTGTGTACTTTTGTGGTCTCCAGACGTTATTCCTTCCGAGAGGCAATCGAATTGACGAGGGAGCTGGCTCTATCTGTGCAGTTGAGAACCTTATTCCTGGTAATTGCAACTAAAGTGCTGGTACTCACGGAGGTACAATAAGGACTGTAATTATCGTATGGCAGCGAAACTAGTTAAATATGCCAATACATTAAAGTGGATACGATGTACACTGGAAAAAGGTAATTGCACTTTTAGCCAACAGGTGCATATCTCGTACTGTGGAGCAACTCTTCGACGTCTCGGGTACCCATAGTGAACAAATTGTATGAGCAGCGGTTAATAATGAAGTCAACATTATGACATTTTCACCAATTTCACTTGTTTGACGTTTGCTGCTCACAACCCGCTCTTAATCCAACACACATGGAAACGTTTCTATACGTCTTTACTGTATTCACTGCGCCAGATTTACACCTGGTGGCCAAATTTTGAACAATTTTTTTCATCGTAAATCAGTACGGCATTAACGCATTAGTATATCGGCCCATAGATAATAACAGGTCACACTGGCCTTCTGTGAGTAGCTGCACTTTCATTAAAATCCCGAGTATTCCACGCGTAAACTCTACAGTGCTCATCTTCCGTTTGATGTCTCCGCTATGCGGCATCCTCCTAGCTGGTTTCAGCAGTCAACGCTGCGCTACTTCGGGCAGTCATAACATGCTCATCAGTTGTGTATTGAAATTCCCTGATTCAGTCGAGTACACTGGCAACTTGTGTGGTGTAAGACAAGCTTTATTTTCCGACGGTTGCTAACCTGTGAATGAATCTTCGAAAGTGAGTTTTCTCACTTCCAATGTGTGGACTTTGCAATACAGTACCATCTCGTTCTTGAAACTTCCATTATGTGACGAATACTCTTTGAGAGAGTGTTGTTTGGAGACTCAAAACTCTTCCTTGATGACTCGTAGGAAGATCACTCAGTTGTGTCATCCTGTGAGATAAAATCCGCTGTATTGAGAAGCCCAATCTTCTCCGTGCAAGTTACCTGCTACAGATTTGGTGCAATGTTGAGCATTACTCATAATTACGGGAAGCATTTCAAAGTACACTGGATAAATTTTTGCAGCTTTGAGCATTAGTTAAAGATAATGATGTCTATTTTCAAATAAATTCGGGCCTATTCTGGGATATATTTACTATTCATTGGACCAAACGTAATGGAGATATTTGCTGTTCATTGGACCAAACGTAATGGTTCAAGATACTGAAGCAAACGTTTCAACCAATGATAGAATATATTTATCGAGGCATGTGACTAATATCCTTGTCTCGCTTTTATGATCTGAAATCTAACTATGATGCCTTTATCTTCTTGTCAGCCTATTTTTAATTATTTTCAGGTGCCGTGAAAGTGGAGAGTACAACTAGCAGTCATAATAATAGGTGATATACTGTGCTTGTGCAGAGGTACTGCAAGACAGCTCACAACATTTATATTGGTGTCACTGTAAAATTAAATTTTTCACTGCCCCTAATAGAAGATTCACTCAACTAGTTAAACCTTGTTATTAACATTAGCAAGCAAACCCATTTATTTAAAACGTACAGGAAAGTAGCTTCTACAGGCCATGTGATACCTGGCAATAACCAGCGCCCTGTAACACACACATAGACGTAGTCTTTATCGTGCTATGTATCCCACTAAACAAAGCATGTTTCGAAAATGAACTAAAAATTGAAAAGAAACTGCATACATTAATGGCTTCAGTCCTCCACCAAACTAAACAAACCATGTTTCGAAAATGAATTAAAAATAGATAGGAAACTACATACATTAATGGCTTCAGTCCTCCACCAATTGATAACATACTTGGTAGAAAGAGAGACACAAGAAAATAATGCCTCTGTATCCTCCACAGAAGGTGCTATCCATCCCACTAAACAAATCATTTTTCAAAAATGATTTAAAAATAGAAAGGAAATTGCATAGATTAATGGCTTCAGTCCTCCATCAATCGATAACATACTTAGCAGAAAGAGACACAGAAGAAAACAGTACCTCTGCAACCTCCACAGTACGTATTAAATCTCACAGACCACAATTGGGCCCCATTGCTGTATAGTGTAGGACTTCATCGGTACTTGCCGGAAAATTAAAGCCCTGGAAATAAGCATCAGCTTTTTCTAGCAGATAATTGTTCGCCATGTTCTTACAACAGTAAAGAGGAGATTCGAACTTATGAAGAGAGTTCCTCAAAATTTGTATGGCAAATAAGTAATAGCTATAGCTACTAGACTGAATGGACATTAAAGGAGTCGGAGACAAGAAAGAGTCCAGATTTGCTAAATATAATCTGGATGAATATAGTTTTTATGATATTAATGTGATGTCCTCCTTGGAGTAAATTCTTGAAACTCTGTCTCTCGGTAAAGAGCAATCACAGAATTCTGAGTTACTCGTTAATGCAGTTCCATAATTGACAAACAATAAATTAGCAGAAGCCGGTTGACATTTCTCTCCATAATATATTATTTTATCAGATTCACCAGCTATTTATTCCATATATCAAACAGTCTGCGCAGTAGTCACTTGCATACTGATATGACCTGTACGTTTTTATAATGTAATGTAAGGCTCACTTGCTCATACTTTTGAAGTGTTTTTAATTGTGACTGTGTGCTCCATATAGATATACAGGATGTAGTGACAAAGTTCGAAAGAGTGTAGAGGGTATTTTAACCCTTTGTGCGTCACATTTAGAAAAAAAAAAAATTGGGGGAAATGTTTTTGTGATGAATATTTACTGTATATGTTGCACATATGTCATATTCATTGCAAAAGTTCTTTTGAAGCTGTTGGTTAATAAATAAAATAATGATTCCAAATGGAATCATTAGAAATTACATAATAATTGCTCCAAAGAATGCATACATAACTGTATTGTAAACTTACCGTATTTCTTTCCCTTGCCCTTGAGGAACTACGTAAAGTTGGTTCCATAACCAAAAATTTCACTATACACAGAATAAAACTAAACACAACAATCATTGTTCACTCACAAATACAGTAGCACAACTCACGACACTTCTCTGTTGTGCACTTCAAACAAACGGCGAGTCACGAAAGCAAACTCCACTGTGATCTGTTGGCCATATTTGGAACTACGTGAAGCGATGCCAAACGGTATCATTGAAGTATTGGGAAGCTCGAAAAAGCTAGGAATACTTAATGATGCCATTTGGACTCGCAGACGCAGAAAAGGTTAAATAGTAAATCGTGGATACGATGATGTGTCCGAAAACATTATCCAAGCGTGAAGCTACAGACGCCGCCCACCGCCACTATGCCACACCTTTGGCAACAATGCTAACTTTGTACGATGACGGACCACTGGAAGAACATATCGCAGTGTTGTTTGTTATTCAGTAAACACGACTGATTGCCGCGATCGTCAGTCGAGAGGATGGAGCTAGCCGCTGTGTAGACAGGCCTTGACTTCTATCAGTGCGATGCCATGTTGGGTGAAGGTTTCGGATACTGGTTTCCATGCACAGTTTACTTTTCTCATGTAGACCAAAGACACTGGAGGTTTTAGAGGCCTCCAGGAGAAAAATACACGTCGAGTGGAATCCCATATCCGAAACCGTCATGCACCGAGGCAGCAGATCATGGCATTTGCAGGAAACATGGGTTGTCTACGTAGCAGTTGGCGCCAGCTTCGCTACTGGCGGTCGTGCCAACCAGTCATGATCATAAAATAACAAACACTATTACGAGACGTTCCGCCTGCCTACGGTCCGCGAACGTGCGAAGTCACGTTGCCTTCCCAACGGGTTGCCTGATGGTAGGCGCCGGCGTCTGTAACTTCGACGCTCTGTAGCGTCGTTAGATGACGTTTCCCGACACTGGTTCGCCGACCACAACCGGCGACAACGAACAGGGTGCAATTGCAGGAAAACAATATTGCCAATTGCTGCTCCAGCCCGAATTGTTGTAGCTCGCACAGACATTCTGCAGCAGGGCGTTGATCATGCAGATCGAGCCCACAGTGCTGTCAACGGAGAAGGGCGTGGCGGTGCAGAGCCAACAGCCTCAGCTCACCCTCCGCCACCCACCGCCGCCCTCTGGAGGTCGCCGCCTCCTCCAGCTCCGCCTCCCTGCGCAGCAGTTGCCGCACACTCCTCAGCAGCTGTGAGCAGAATGGCGCCCATGCGGTCTAGCACAATCAGCACAATGCCGAAGAACTGCAGTTACCAAACAAAGCTGAACAGTACTTAGAAACATTCAGTCTTCTCCTCCATTTCCCCACGCACTTTGTAAGTAGGGTGTTTAGGTTTTTATGTTGGTAACGCCACGTAGCGCTCTGTATGAAACTCACTGACTGTGCTGAGTGCAATCTGTGGCTGCTAGGTGTTGTTGGAATATTCACTTTTGTAGTGTTGGGCAGTTGCATGTGAAGAGCGCGTAGTGTTGCGCAGTTGTAGGTGAGCCGCCAGCAGTGGTGGATGTGGGGAGAGAGCTCGCAGAGTTTTCAGAGCGGACGATCTGGACGTGTGTCCGTCAGAAAAAGGAAATTCGTAAGATTGGATGTCCTGAACACACACACACACACACACACACACACACATACATATATATATATATATATATATATATATATATATATATATATATATATATGAGTTTTGAACACCATTAAGGTAAGTTCATTGTTTGTTCTCCACAAAAATCTTTCATTTGCTAACTATGCCTATCAGTAGTTAGAGCCTTCAGTAGCTAGAATCATTTATTTAGCTGGCATTATTGGCGGCGCTGTATTGCAGTAGTTTGAGTAGCGAAGATTTTTGTGAGGTAAGTGATTCATGAAAGGTATAGGTTATTGTTAGTCAGGGCCATTCTTTTGTAGGGATTATTGAAAGCCAGACTGCGCTCCGCAAAAAAAAAAAAAAAAAAAAATATTATGTGTCGGTTGACTGTTGATCACAATATGTAAAGAGAGAAATGTCTGTGTACGTTCAGTTTTGCTCAGCTGTTTGAAAATAAGAGGTTTACCAGCACTGTCATTCATAATTTTTCTAAAGGGATGTTTCATATGTCGACCCATAGCTGAGGATACCTCACTGGAATCTTCTGGTTTTTTCATGTAGTTTGTGTATTTAGTGTAGCTATTGTATATTGCTAGCGCGAAATTGTAGAGAGAATCTTCTTTGTAGCCGTAGTTTTTCATTATTGTACAGTAAAACAGTTGTGGATCGCATGTAGATTTGCACCAAATATTTTGCAGCTGTGCTTGCAATTAATTAGATATTATTTTCAGTGCTATTTTATTGTGTTTTCTTATTTTCTTTTCAAATTGTGCTTTTCTGTGTTATCGTGTGAAATATATTATGGCGTGTGAAAGACGTAATACTAGGCTCCAAAGTAAACAGAGAAAGGACAGTGAAGACGAGAGTAGTGTGTTAGCGCCACTGTGCAATGAATCAATTAAAGTTTAACATAGGAATTTGGTAATTGTGCATAGGGAAATGGACCATGCGGCTAATAATGGTTTAGACATTGAAACAATTGGTGATCATGGAAGCATTGTCGATAGATCGGTCAGAAATAGCTCGCCTCAGGATTCCGAAATTACAGAACACAATTTTGCAAATACTGTTGATTCAGGTTTTGCGTCCTCACCTTTTTCTCAGTTAAGTCAAGACACATCTTCTGATTTTCCAAATCGAATGTTGTCGGTGCAAATACACTGCCGAAAAGCATAGGGGAACAGATTCCAGACACTAATACATAATTATTGCAATTAATGCAACAAATTAAGCAAATTCAGATACAAACACAGCAACAGATTCAAAAGTTCAACAAACGGAACAAAATCAAAAACAAATTAAAGAAACACTTCAATAAACACGCGAAGATTGAACTACTGAGTTACAAAACATCGAATCGATATGTCAAAAAGTCTGTAATGACGTAAAAACACAAATTTGTGATCATTTTCAACCTATTTTTCCGCGGCATGAAACTGCATTACAGAATCACGAAGCAGCCATAAAAGAACTGCAAACTATAGTTCATGAAAATCACGACACCTTGCGGGCTAAAATTGACTCAGTTGCATCTACCGATTCGGTTACGCAACTTGCAAACACTCAGGAAAACTTAAAGGACACAGTAGATACTCTGAAAATTGGTTCAGAAAGACACATGGAGAAAATTAGTTCATTATCAGAGAAAGTAGTCGAACTTTCGGATCAGCTAAATAATTTATCTAAGAGGGTAGATGATAATCTGAATGACACAACACCAGTAGTCTTATAATAACATATAAGAGTACGAACAAATTAGGAAATTTAAACAAAATCCGAATCAAATTTACACGCAACACAGAAGAGAAATACGGGAAGTACAAGATCAGTTGGCACAAGTAATACAAGAATTGCATATTTCAGAGGACACTCTCCCTCCAGCATGGGGAGAGGGGCTTAGAAATACGGAAAAGCTACAAAATAGTAACACAGGGCATTTCGGAAATTATGAAAGAAATTGGCAAGGTGCACCGAATTTTGAGATGGAACCGCGGACACGACGTAACAATGACCGATATGCGACTCGCCGACACGATGACTTTGGCTATAAGCTGTTCATAACTACACGTAAATTCATAACATTTAAGAATTCTGGCAACGACATTCATCCACAAGCGTGGCTTCATCAGTTCTCTCATTGTTTTCCTCCCAACAGGTCATTAGAGCACAGATTAGAATTTATGTGTGGCTATTTAGTGAATGAACTTGCTGTAAGAATGCGATCGGTCATTCACGATTGTCACAGTGAAGGAGAATTTTATCATGCCTTCCTCTCAGCATATTGGTCTCAAGCTACTCAAGACCGAGTAAAACATAGCATCATAATGAAGAAACATTTCGAACAATCTGAATTTTTCAGTCTCGTCAAATATTTTGATGACATGTTGCACAAGAATCAGTACCTGTGAAACCCATACAGGCCCTCATAACTCATCGGCATTTGCTTAATAAAATATCCTGAACATTTAAGACATATTATTTTGGCAGGACGTTGCAAAGACGACACTGTAGCTCTCCAGGGACTCTTACAAGAATTGGAAATTGACACAGACAGTCGCTAGACGCGAAAACAGGAAAAAAATCATTACAGGTCACATACGTCACAATTCCGTGACGACAGAAACAATAACTGAACACGACAAGGCTATTCTTACAACGCAAATCGTGACCAAAACAGACACCACCCATATGACAACCATCGGCAGAGTAATAGTAATTACAGGGAAAGATCACCTCTCCGCGGTAATGACTATGACAAAGACAATCAGAGATACAGTCAATATGGCAACCAACATAATTATTATCAAGGGAGACAGAATAACTTCAGACACAACGGTCCACCGAGCAGTTACGATTCCGGGAGAAATTCTCCACCACATGACCGACAAAAAAGAAACTATGGTAACTACCAACACAACGACAGTCCTGAATTTCATAAGAACTGGTGGGATTCAAACAGGGCAGGGCCCTCTCGGCAAGGTGAATGTATAGAAGATAGGTCTCCTAATCCCAATAACGACGTACGCCAGCAAAGAGCCACTTGCCAATGACTCACACCACTGGCTGCCACAAAACATACTTATGAAGCTGACGATATAGCTCCCGTGGCTAGTAATTACGTAAAAGTGGAAGACATTAGGGACATCTTACTACAGGAACACGACGTAAAACATAACAACATTATATATCCTGTAATTCACATTACAGTAAATGAAGTAAAGTTTACGGCATTACTTGACTCTGGCAGTCCCATTTCAGTAATTAGTGAAACAGCCTTTAGCAAATGCAACAAATTGAACGATTGCCCCATACTTCCGTTACGTAAGATTAAATTACAGCCGGCCGCGGTGGCCGAGCGGTCCTAGGCTCTTCAGTCCGGAACCGCGCGACTGATACGGTCGAAGGTTCTAGTCCTGCCTCGGGCATGGATGTGTATGGTGTCCTTAGGTTAGTTAAGATTAAGTAATTCTAAGTTCTAGGGGACTGATGACCTCAGATGTTAAGTCCCATAGTGCTCAGAGCCATTTTTGATTAAATTAGAAGGTGCAATCGTTGAAAAACGTGTAGATGTACGCCAACAAACCAACTTAGAATTCTTTTGTCAAAACCACAGTTTTTCTTATTGTTCCATTATTGTCGACGGAAATTATATTGGGAGTAGACTTTTTGAATGAATATAAAGTAGTCTTAAACTTTCACGATTCTAAAATAAGTTTAGAGAGAGAACGAAAGTAAATAGCTTTGATGTTAGAAGATTGGCTCTCATACCATGACGAGGAAATTAATCGGCTTTACCTCCTGTTAGACAAGAGTTCGAAATTTTCGACGGAACTTGACACTAACAATCACTCTGCAAGTATTGACAAGGATGATATCGACAGCGTGTTTGATACTAATGAGTTAATTCAGAATAAAATTCAAACATTTGAGAATTGTAATGACACTGACAGGCAGGACCGTTTTGAGATTTTACAAGCACATTAAACAATTTTTACTCACAAAACAGGAACAATTACGGGATTTCAATACCAATTTCATGTTCGTGAGCATATTAAATTTTGTGTTAAACCATAAGCAATTCCGGCACATTGTAGGGACCGTGTTAGAACAGAAATACACTCTGTGCTTGACAAAGGCATTATTGAGCCTGCTATAAGCTCATACAATAATCCATTACATGTTGTTGAGAAGAGAAATGGATCAATTAGGCTTGCCTCAGATTCGAGACAAATCAATACTACCATCATTCCTGAAACAAACAGGCCACAAACGTTGGAATAACTTCTTCAAAATTTTAATGATGTAAAAGTGTTGTCTTGTATTGATGTTAGATCCAGCTTTTATCAGATCGAACTTTATCCAAAATGTAGAAAATAGATAAATATTCTTTGTTTCGAAGTTTGTTGTCAGTTTCGGAAACTTCCTTTTGATTTGAACATTTCTTCCGCAGCATTCATTCCATATCACCTGAGTTCTTAAAATATCACATCACCTTATATATGGCCGATATTCTAATAGCAGAAGCCTCATGGGAACAACATAATCGCATACTCAACAGTGTGTTATGTATTTTTGCAGAATCTGGAATTACAGTTAACTTGTAAAAGTCTGAATTTGGTAGGTCAAAGGTTAAGTTTTTGGGACATATTATTTCTTCTGAAGGCATTCATTCGGATCCTGAAAAGTTAGAAGCAATCAGAGCCTTTCCAGTTCCATCCCCAAAAATATAAGTCCGCAGTTTTCTAGGTCTCGTAAATTTTTACCGTCGTTTATTGAATATGCAAATTCTAGTTACACCAAAACTTTGTTCTCTCACTGGAAAAAAATATACTATTTTTAACTGGGACGAAAAGACACAGTTGGAATTGAATTCCTTGGAAAAAGCGCTAGTTAACGCGCCAATACTAGCTCGTCCAGATCTGTCACAAGATTTCTGCCTTAGCACGGATTCTTCTAATGTAGGTCTTGGTGCCTATTTATTTCAAGAAGCCATAGAAAATGACACTACTGTCCAGAAAACCATTGCTTTTGCTAGCCGCGTGCTAACAAAATCTGAAAAAAAATTATTCCGTTACTGAATATGAAGCTTTAGCTTTCGTTTGGGCATTTAAAAAATTCCGTTTCTTTCTTCCTGGTGAACACGTAGAAGTATACAGTGATCATCGTGCATTATATTTTCTTATGTCTTCAAGATTAAATCATGACAGGTTAAAACGTTGGTCATTGTTTCTGCAAGAATTCCACTTCACAATAGTCTACATCCCAGGCAAGGACAACATTGTTGCGGGCACACTATCACGTGCACCTGCTGGGCTTGAGAAAAGTAACACAGAAGGCGGCAACCTCGAAACAAAATTCAGTATTCTTTGGATTCAGAAAGTGTCCTTTGAAAACTTCATCACCACGCCTTTAAAGGACATTGCTTATGAACAAGATAAAGATCCGATTTGGAAAGACATCAAAAGTCAATTGCATGAAAAGACACACGCGCAGATTCGGCATTATTATCTGGCTAGAAACAACATACTCTTCAAACGCTGCACTGTTGATGATAGGCTATGGGTACTTTGCTTTCCTGACGATTTTGTTAATAAGCTCATTTGGTACATTCATTTCAGCTACGCACATTTTGGTCGACAAAAATGTTATCATATTCTTCGGACGACTTATCATTTTAACAATATGGAAAAGAGAATTCAAAGGTTCTTGTTTATTTGTAAAGTTTGTCAAAAGCCCAAACCATCTCCTATCTCAAATCGTTCTCCGTTGTTTTGTATCATTCCTTCTAAATTAAAAAAAATTGCTGCTGTTGATCTCTTGGGACCCCTTGTCAGAACATTGAATGGATTTTCGTGCATTTTAATCGCTGATGAACTTACTTCTAAATTTCTTTCTTTCACGCCGTTACGTAAAGCCACTGGACGGTCTGTATCCAATACCTTTCTTAAAAATTTCTTACGTGAAGTTGGTCACGTTAGTAAAGTCATTTCAGGTAACGGACCGCAATTCCGGTCTACTGTTTGGTCACGCATGCTTTGGAAACGTAAAATCAAATCTTTTTTTATTTCACTGTACTCACCATATTGTAACCCATCTGAACGGATTATGAAAGATATCGATAAGCTTTGCAGACTTTATTGTCACAGAAAGCATCAGTATTGGGACAGATATTTACACTTATTTCAAAATGTGCAGAATGAAATGCCTCATGACTCCACTGCTTTACCACCTATTCTTGTACTGAAGAATGAAGAACCACCTGACAGAGTCAGAGAGCTTGTACCTTTTCCGAATACACGTAAACTTCGACACAAAGTCATAATTGATTGGGCTATTACAAATATAAACTCTACTGCAGACAAAAGGAGAAAACTTCACAGTAAAGGAAATGCAAAGAAACTATATATTGGTCAGAAAGTTGTCATTAAAGCTCATTCATTGTCACATAAGAAGGAACACTTGAGTCACAAATTCTTTCTGATTTACAATGGACCTTACAGAATCCGACGTATACCATATCATAACTGCGTTGTAGTTGAAATTCTGCGTACTAGGAAGAGTAAATGTTTGCACCATATTTCACAAGTAAAACCGTTTATTGAGAGATAGTCTGCTTTATAACTTAGTCTTTGCCATAAAATTTTGCACTTCACGTTACTAGTACGCTTTCTCATAGTTAGAAACTGTTAACATGCAACAATGTTTTGAAGTTAACTATCCAGTCTAGAACCTAGGTAACATAGTAAGACAGTAATTACAAATGCATTGTTAAAGTGAACAGATGACACATTGTTATTATGTATGCACATTCTTGCTTGTTAGCTGCACGATTATGTAATGACTATAAGGCCTACATACTTAGAACATATACTGGTACTGCTAATGAGATTTTGATGAAACATTTTGGTTTGCTTGAAAATACATTTTGGATTTAAAGTACTTTCTGAGAGATTACAGATGACTCAGTATTTGGCTTGTTTGACAGCTACACGATGATATCATGACGCTACCAATGAGTAACAGAATTTATATTATTGATTTTGCGCTGGATATGTTGTATATCTACACAGTTTTTCTGATTTCTTCTGGAAAGTAAAACATGATTTAGTAGTAACTTTTATGGTATAGTTACAATGAGAGAGCCTTCTCCGTAGCACAACAATACGTTACAGTATAGTACTCTCTTGATCACTGTAATGTATGTAATAACTACGGTATCTATACGCATAGCATCTCAGATTTGTTTATTATAGGTAAGTACATTGACTTCTACAGAACTTTGCTTACAGACGACGATAATTACGACATTTGGCACATTTTTTACTGTTAAATAATGACAGGCGTTATCTTACAACAAGACACACAGTTTAGCGCTACAGTTCACGTATTTGAGTGATTAATTTTGTACTTGAAACATTTATTTTTAAAGATTTTTGAATTACAAAGATACAAAGGTTTTCTGTGATACATTTCATTCCATTGCTGTAATCTGTAACACCTGATGGTATAATTACATTAATCCTCCTTTGTGTACTAAGCATGTGGCAAGCGCTAGTAGCCCTAGCTAATTTGGTATTTGCTTATACAACTTTACACATCGGTACCATATTTCTCTAACACAAATGGTTCAAATGGCTCTGAGCACTATGGGACTTAACATCTTAGGTCATCAGTCCCCTAGAACTTAGAACTACCTAAACCTAACTAACCTAAGGACATCACACACATCCATGCCCGAGGCAGGATTCGAACCTGCGACCTTAGCAGTCGCGCGGCTCCGGACTGAGCGCCTAGAACCGCTACTCTAACACAGAATTACACAACTATCTGATTATTTAACAAAGAAACAATAACTTTTTTACTATGTCAGTGACACATATTTAAGCAATTACTCAGTTGGGTAACTTCACACCTATGAAATTGTATTTTGTCTGTACTTTCTGAACTCTTCATATTTTTTCAGAATCATTGTGATACTATGAGATCTTTGAATGATGTATTTGGTATGGGATCATGATTTTTTAATTATGTTTGAGGTAGATGACAATACTGAAATGGCCAGAGAATTTTTTTAGGTTTTGAAATTATTTAAAGAAGCTGCAATGATGTTATTACGACAACGATGTGTATTATGCTGTTGAGGTAAGTTTATGTTGAATAAGCTGATGCTATATGAATAGTTTGATATTGCAACATATTTATTATGATGAGATATTGAAGAAGTGTCAACGAATATGTATACGTATAATGAAGTAAGGAATATTGAGTTGTGGTTAGGGCTCTGGTTTGTGAAAAAGGATGTTGGAAACCAAGAATCCTACTGTGGTGTCACCGCCAGACACCACACTTGCTAGGTGCTAGCCTTTAAATCGGCCGCGATCCGTTAGTATACGTCGGACCCGCGTGTCGCCACTGCCAGTGATTGCAGACCGAGCGCCGCCACACGGCAGGTCTAGAGGGACTTCCTAGCACTCGCCCCAGTTGTACAGCCGACTTTGCTAGCGATGGTTCACTGACAAATTACGCTCTCATTTGCCGAGACGATAGTTAGCACAGCCTTCAGCTACGTCAATTGCTACGACCTAGCAAGGCGCCATTATCATTTGCTATTTATTTTGTGATGCATGTACCGTCAGACCGATGTTCACAAATTATGGATTAAAGTTAAGTATTCCAGAAGCTCCATACTTTTTTTACTAGACTCAATTCCTTTAACTGTTCCAGACCTCACACCAGCCTGCGTGAGCTTAAACGCGTGCCTTTCGGCTACCCGGCACTGTGGATTGCCTGTCTTGCCAGTCCTCAACACCTACTTTAAGAGTAATGAAATGTGTGTCCATGCGTGAATGTACCACAACACTGCTATTCATGAGATTTCATTTCTATGCATTTCTACTGTTATTTTTCGATCTGTGAAATTTTGTATATGAGACTGTTACTGTAGCGGAAACTGCTGTCGTAAATATTCCAGTAAGAAAGGTAAGTGACCTTGAAGTAATGCACTGTACGCACCCAGCTACGCAACAGTCGCCTGGAAAAAAAGCCATGCCTTTCAGAGGCACAACAAAAAAAAGGAGAGTCCATTAACCTCGCAATTGAAATTCCTTTGCAGAAAGCACCATTAGTACTACGCACTCATACTTGAAGACATATAATTACACTTGGGAGCTCGTAATTGTAGATATGTACCGAAATGCCATACGCCTAGTGAATGACAATTCATGCTTTGCTTTATATATACATTTACTTATTTTGTTTAATATCTAATTTCTAGTTGCAATGTGGCATTGGTTAATATAAAATTTAATAGATGTACTAATATCACTATTTCCTGTCTACAGATCCATCAAATAATAATTTTATAATCTAATTTCTTAAAAAAGGGAGCACAAATAGACATTTGACTTCACAGGAATTGGATACATCATTTTTTGAACGATGTGGTAATTTTTTTGGCAGAGTAAGTTTTGTGATACATCACTCTAGTGTTAAGATCTGACCTAGGTATTAGAAATTTCCTATCTTTAATGTAATATTTTTTCTGCCTGAGGTTTGTCATATTTAGATATAAGCTGCAGCTGTTTGCCAGGCATAGTGCTACTGAATTTTATTTTGTGTTATTCTGCTAAGCTGGTTTTACTGTATATTTTTCTTGTTGCTGCACATTGGATCATATTTGTTGTAATGTTGCATTTGCTTTGCTAATTTAGATATACTGCTGGTTGCTTTGCCAATTTGCATCTTTTTTATCGTTCCTGTTTGTGTTAATGTTCTTGCGGCTGCATTGCCTCGTCGCTTAGTTTATGTATCTGACCTCAGTAGATTTAAGTTAGCTTAAAAGGGGAGGGATACTATATAAGAAACTAACTATGAAGAATATGGAAAGAATGGATTGAGAAGTTATAGGAAAAGGATTTGGGCTAAAATGAGTATGGTAGAATGAGAAATAATTATTTTGAAAGAGAATGTGAAGCAAACAGTACGGTTTAGGGACAACAGGTATAGATAGGACTTTTTTGTAATAATGATTAACTAAGGGAGATCTCCAAGAAATAAAGAGAGTTTTGTTTGCAAATCAAATACGATAAATACTGCAGTAACAAGTGTCATACTGTAAACAAACCCTGTCCTTTCCTTTTGTGTTATTCCGCTATGTGTTTGTGTACCCTTGTGTATTTGTGTTCTTCCAGTCTTTATGTGTTTATCTGATAAGATTTATGTTGTACAATATTTCTAATAATATGTTATTTACTTTGTAAAGATATTTAGACATTATTTATTTTGTTTTGTTTTAATGCTCATGTGTGAAATTAATGTTTCGAAAGCTCTTCTCACTTTATGTACTTACTTAGGTCATAATTCATGTAACACTGATGTATATGTTTATTTCCATTCTTTTGCGAAGCCTGTATTACTACAAATGTTATCTGTACTATTATGTTCTTTAATTATGTATTTTGTACCCTTGTAATTCTATTCTTATGTTGTAAACTTTTAATTGTTTAGACTCCAGTTCTTCAAATTAACTTTCATTTCACTGCACACGTTTCTGTTGGTCACAGTATATGCACAATATGTGAGAAGTTAAAAAAAAGGGGGGGCTGTTGGTGGTCGCTCATGTGTTGATAATTCAGCAAGGGACTGGTTAACAGCACTGCTGGTTCTAAGGATAATCCAAAAAGTCTGTGATTGCACAAGTGGTGGTTTATGGACTTGCTATATTATCTGCAAGACTCTTCAATGGTGACTGTGCACCCGCACACTCGCAATGAATGGCTGCTAGCCATCTCTACAAGGACTACAATGGGTCTACACCTTTGATGGCCCACCAATACCATTATCTCTACAAGGACTACAGTGGGTCTACATCTTTGATGGCCCACCAATACCATTAT
This sequence comes from Schistocerca americana, assembly GCF_021461395.2. Classification (NCBI taxonomy): domain Eukaryota; kingdom Metazoa; phylum Arthropoda; class Insecta; order Orthoptera; family Acrididae; genus Schistocerca; species Schistocerca americana. Next base: position 153,846,987 of record NC_060119.1, on the reverse strand, counting down.
TTCTACAAGGATTGCAGTGGGTGTGCACCTCTGGTGGCCCACCAATACCATAATATCTACCAGGACTACAGTGGGTCTGCTCTGTGATGACCTACCTACTAATGTTCTTCAAAACTCCGACTGACTCTGCTGTAGGTTTGCTCTGTTGTGGCTCATTACATGTCTGCATGTATGGAGTCAACACTGTCTTTCCGTTGGAAGGACAACACTACTTCTTCAAGACTGCATGCAAATCCACTACTTCCATGTGCATTTTTTTTACTGCTCAGACTTTGAGAAAAATAACTGCAATCACTACTGTGATGAATGATCAGGACTGTCTTTATGGACTGTGAGAAAATCTTTACTTTTGACCAACAGTGTATCAATAAGTGTGTGCATTTGATATCTTTGTTATTGTAATTATAAAAAATTTTATCAAATCGTTATTGGCCACTGCCAAAAATAGTTTGTAAAACTTTTTTGGGGGGAGCATGGGGGCTATGTAAGTAGGCTGTTTAGGTTTTTATGTTGGTTACGCCACGTAGCGCTCTGTATGAAAATCACTGTCTGTGCTGTGTGCAATCTGTCGCTGGTTGGCATTGTTGGAATACTCACTATTGTAGTGTTGGTTAGTTGGATGTGAACAGTACATAGCGTTGCGCAATTGGAGGTGAGCCACCAGCCGTGGTGGATGTGGGGACAGAGATGGCAGAGTTTTGAGAGCGGACGATCTGGACGTGTATCCGTCAGAAAAAGGAAATTTATAAGATTGGATGTCATGAACTGATATATTTTATTATGAGTTTTGAACACCATTAAGGTAAGTTCATTGTTTGTTCTCCATCAAAATCTTTCATTTGTTAACTATGCCTATCAGTAGTTAGAGCCTTCAGTAGCTAGAATCATTTATTTAGCTGGCAGTATTGGCGCCGCTGTATTGCAGTAGTTTGAGTAGCGAAGATTTTTGTGAGGTAAGTGATTCATGAAAGGTATAGGTTATTGTTAGTCAGGGCCATTCTTTTGTTGGGATTACTGAAAGCCAGACTGCGCTGCGCAAAAAAAAAAAAAAAAAAAAAAAAAAAAAAAAAAAAAAAAAAAAAAAAAAAAAAAAAAAAAAAAATATATATTATGTGTCGGTTTACTGTTGATCACAATATGTAAAGAGAGAAATGTCTGTGTACGTTCAGTTTTGATGAGCAGTTCGAAAATCAAACTATGTAAGAGGTTTACCAGCACTTTCATTCATAATTTTTCTGAGAGTATGTTTCAACTTGTTAGCTTTACTTAGTAAGCCACGATCGGCAGAGGACCGTAACAATCAAGTAACAAACACAAAAGCCACAATTTTTGTTTTCATTAAATTCTTACTGCTCGTGAACGACACTCGCAAAAGTATTTTATCGACTCTTTACAGCAGCTCAAAAGTTTCACTTAGGTGGCGATTCCCAGGAACGAAAAACTTTATTACCGCTGCAGCAGACTCCATCTGCACAAACAGTTAAACCAGTACCACAGGAATCCTCACTGCTGGTAAATATCTTGGAATACATTACAGTCGTTACAAGCCATCCTTTCAAAGTGAAGCCTTTCAACTTGCTATCGCTTTTAACAGTCGAAGCGTGATCCCATTTTCTGCCAAGCTTATTATTAATTTCTTGCTGCATTCTAGAAGTTGTCTTTACTCATAATACGTCGTATGCATAAGACGAACGATAAGAGTCTATCCAGTATTAAGCAGCTTTATTTGTGGTTGAAACTGTAAACTGACACAATTTAACTTATTATAGAACACCATTTGAACGTTGTTTTCAGTGTTTTTACTTTACGAATAATATATTTTCTAGTGTACAGCCATATTTCTTTACATTTTTATTTTTATTTTTTCCTACAGGCTAGCGGTTTTGTTAGACAGTATCATCCTCAGGCCATCCCCTGGCGTGCTGTCGTCACGGTCGGTGCCAGAGTAGGTGTGTCGAACAATCAACCCCTCACTGGAAAGAGAGAGTGGCGACTGCATGCACAGAGCGTGGTCTGAAGATGGTACTGTGTACGTTTTATGTAAGTGACGTATCATGCTGTATTACTCAGAGGAACTTGTTCACACTATTTAGTATATGTCGCAACGCTGTATGGATGTAATTTGATGTTTTGTGAATCAACATGCTTCATCTCTTCACATCTGTTGCATTAGAGGTGACGTCCGTGACAGGCAATATCAAAAAGGATGTGTGTAAGATTATGACTAATAGCAGCTGGGCAGTGACATTTTATAGTTAGTGCATAATCAAAAAAGTCAAAGTTGTTCCATACTCAGGGACTGAATGCAGTGGAGCAGGTACAGGAATCGTGCATCACCGCTCATGGCAACGTCCTAGGGCAGGCGGCTTTCCATTGTCTTCCTCCTACCTGTTGTGTAGCGTCAATAGTGTATAAGTGTCATGTGGATGACTGTGATGAGTGGTTAAATGGTATACTGTTAGATTTGTGCTGTTATGTATGAAGGGAAAGAAGGTGATGAAACCCACTGCATACGAAAAGCATCACGGGTTTCACCGAGTTTAACGACCCCATACGCCAGAGGGGGATCAGCACCAACAGCGTCACGTGCCATCACTCCATGAGAAACTACGAAGAAGTTTCGAATTTTATGCAGGACTCTGGAACTTCACTCCAGCGCCTCTTCTCCCTTTCCCAGCAAAGTACGGCAGTGAAGAGTTCGCTCCACCAGAATTTGAACAGGCGTACCTCCCAGCGTAGCGCCACTGCGCAAGTGAGCGTTAACAGGTGTGGTTACAGAGATCGCTGCACTTCAATGATAGGATAAAGCATTTCTGATGTGTCCTTTAATATAAAAGCTCACTTTAGGTTTAGGTACGGTAATATATACATTTCTATTCATTTAATGTATTCTGTGCTTTCTGTAACACTTAATTTTCATTGTTACAGAATATATGCAATTAATTAAGATAAAGTTGAGACATATGTCTCCAGGAAATTGTAATTCAAATAATGGTTCAAATTGCTCTGAGCATTATGGGACTTGACATCTGAGGTCATCAGTCCCCTAGACTTAGAACTACGTAAACCTAACTAAAATGTAATTCCATCTGATCATTAATTAAGTACATATTATTGGTGTGGGCAAAGTAATGAGGACATTTTTTAGGTCTGGTTGTCGCTGTTAGTCTTGGTTTGGTGACTACAAACAACTGCTGATGTTGACTGTGGTTCGGTACAACAGGCTACTTTGTTGAAGTGTGCGAATGCAAATAACGGTTCTGTAGTTTCAGGAGTCACCAGCTCGTTAGTGGTTGAGTCTGTTTCTGCCTGTTTCATGGACCTACACTCTCGTCAAATACTCAGTGTTCGTTTGCGGAAACGTCTGTTCCTGTAGTGGAACCAGTATGCTGTCTCGTTCTCATCCACTTGCCGTCTAGGTATGTGCTGGTCGTGTGTGGTGAAAATCATTTTCGGCCAATCAATAACATTAGTGACACAGCTTTTTCATTAATATAAATTACCATAGAAAAGAACGTAACTTCGTGTGGCTACTTTCATATAACGATGTCAGCCACTGAGACAGAAACGGTATGGGCATTGTTCTCCGTGTGGGCCCAGTCTGAAGAATAACCAGTAGATGGTGTGTTATAGAGGCCAGACGTGATATTATCTGTATCATGTACCAAATGCTGAAAGGAAATTTTAGCAGCACCAGATGGCACAAAGACGAAATAAAAATGGTAACTTATGCTCGAACTATCATATCTGAAATGACACAATAACTTAATTCTGTTCAACAGGTTTGTATCAGGATCGATTCCAGTACTGAACTTCCGTGATTGAAACAAACCAAGTTACAGCTACATTCATTAACCAGCTGTAGACAAAAAGATAATAAATACACAGGTTTAACACATAACGTTGAGACCCCATTTATTGGTATTTGTCCCCTGAAACACATAATTCACTCAACCCTCTGCACAATACAAACGCTACGAGTGATAAAAGAACAACCTCTACGTTCACCTTCCGTGTAGTCATTAGGTAGACGTAGGTATTATGTGACTCAATTTATTTGCAAAAAGAAGCTTGCCGAGGAACAGTTTCCGGAAATAGCACCTCGAGGGCAGACTGCGAAGATAAAGACCATATACGTTACCTTATTCATGAAATTGTAAAAGTATCACGAGATAGGCGACGGCTGTGCAGATGGTGTTTATGAAGATCTGGAGGTCGATGTCGCAAAACCCCATGGCGGATACTCGCAGTCTGTCCACCGGAAGCTGAAGGACGTCCATTGCTGGACCGGGACGCAGCAGCGGCCGCAGCCTGGTCAGCAACAGACCAGCTCTGTCGGCGCGCTCAGCCGCCGAGGAACACACCCAGCAGACCAACAGCTGGCGACACAAGACGTTAGCGAGGCACCAACAGCTAGGGAGTAATGTCGCACTCCTGTCCATTGGCTGGAAATGTACATCAGTTGTCGCAACTGTGAGCAAATAGGCACAGCAAGTCATGACGATGAAATCGCCCAAGACGGACAGCAGAAGTGAGGGCCCAAAGTGAAGGCTGCAGAGGCGAGCGCAGCGGTGGAGGGCCATCCTGGCGCGCTGCAGCCGCCTCACCTCCGCCCCCGCCACCACCGCTGCCCCCGGCTGTCCTGCGCGCGTCGCCAGCTCCTCCAGTTCGCCCTCGCTGCTCGCCGTGGGCCGGGTACTCCTCAGCAGCTGCCCACAGACGATGCCCATCCTGTTCCTGAGTACCAGCACAACGCCAAAGAACTGAACTCTCCAGATCGTCGCGAAGCATTGTAGACACACAATGATGGCAGTTGTTTTATTGCGTGTGAAGAAATACGCTGCTAACAAGCTAACTGGTGCAGCAATGTATATAAAGACGGTAAGCAAAAGTACCACAGCCGTATGGTGAGTTTTGCGATATATTTCCGATCTGTAAGTGTAATCTCGCATGGTAAGCAATGCATCGATATGTTCCAACAATTCCATGATGCCACTGACTATGTGGTGACCAGTGTATAGGCATCTGCATAACACTGCAGCCGGCTCTAACAAAGACAGTAATGGAAATAACACAAGCACAAAACGCATCGTCACAGGGGACCACGGACTTATCATGAACTTATGCATCAATAAATAACAGGAATAAAGACCAGAGGCACTAATACCAATAAGCCATATTAAAGATATGATGAAGCCCGAGAGTCTATTTAATGATAGCCTGAAGCTACGTGATACAGTATCTTTATGATCAGAGATGACGGGAGCCAAACCAAAGATTTGGAATATGAGATAAAAGGGTCTAACAGCGTTTTGGAAGCTGTGGGCACTCATGTGAGAGGCCAAGCTGTACGTACTTCTCATTGTTCAACGAGTTACACTCGCGTTAGCGAACAGTTCTCAAGACTAAGTTGCAAGCCAGCTGTCAGAGCACAACATGGATATTCCAATTTCGTTAATGGAATAACGATCGAAACGTAATTTCGCGAACACCAGTAATGAATCATTAAGACTAATGAGTCTTTAATTTGAGAGGTTTGTTAACCCACAAACATTTCGACGTGTATATATACTGTGGCGAGATGTTTCTCGGTCTATCTTGCTAACACAATCAAAGACCAAATAATTTTTACCAGTGGTACGATTAAAAATATTAGTATTCGCAACTTGTGCGGCTCTCTCTCTCTCTCTCTCTCTCTTTCTCTCTTTGTAAAGCTAGTGTGTTACTATCTCTTTCAGTTCTGTAAAAGCTTTTAGATCACCAGTCAGTTTTAAATGTGAAATTCTCTTTTATATGTGAAATACACTTTCAATAAAACCATTAGAACAGTCTTCTTTTAGAGATCTAATGTTGATATCACTTATTCCTCAACTGTATGATACTTTGTGAATAGAAACTGACATGTTGATACACACAAACAATGACGTACCAATATTTTCCAGATCGACTACGTATGGTGTTCAGTCTTTTACAATATATTTTGTACACATTGCTGCTGCTTAGGGAGTTGAGTTCAGTGTTACTTATTGTCAAAGTATTGGTGGTACCGGAAAATCTTACAGTGCCCATTCTGCTTTTCCGATTCATCAGATTACGTAAGAAGGAATCCCTGCCTTAATAGCAACTAAATTGCAAGCAAAATATATAGATTCATGTTAGGAACAGTGTCTGTGGTACATCTTTTGCAAAAACAGCACCTGTGATGATAGTGTTGACACTCCAGTACCTCAGCATCAACTAAAATCTTACTACCGTGATGTTCCCATGTAGTATAGTCTGACTACCTACTGTATCAGCAGGAAAAAGTGTAATAAATATGACAAATTTCATCAGTAAGCATGTCTGAGCAAGTTTATTATCTTTCTGGTTTTATCTGAGCTCCCATCCCGCCCCAGAGCACAAGCTCTCGAGGTACCTGAATCTCTCTGAGACGTATACATAGATTTCGCTTCTGTATGTCAGAACTTCGCGTGACGGAAAGAAATTGCTGTGAAAACTCTCTCTTAACGGCATTTTAATGTGCGCACATCATTATTAGACAAGTGTTTTGTCTTTATTGTGAACCGAAGATAATGAGAGCCCTCTCAGTACTCGCTGCGGCCTTGTGAGAGACAAACTGCCTCTCTCACCTGTTTGCCAGTCTCATGCTGTACACTGTACATGTAAGACCGGGTCTATTATTTGACCAATATTTTAAATTCTTCAGCAGAAGATCATAATACAGGCCTATCTTTGTTACTAGTCGACTTCTCTTGGCCAGATATACCCTTTTGCCAGTGCAAGCCTTCTCTGTCCTCTTTGATCTGTCCATCATTGATTGTTTTGCTGCCAACGTAGTAGAATTCCTTAACTACATCTATTCCGTGACAATCAATCCTGATGTTAAGTTTCTCGCTATTCTCATTTCTGCTACTTCTCATTACTTCCGTCTTCGATTTACATTCAATCCAAATTCTGTGCTCATTAGAGTGGTCATTCCATTCAGCAGATCATGTAATTCTTCTTCACTTTCGCTCAGGATAGCAATGTCATCAGCGAATCGTGTCACTGGTATCCTTTCACCTTGAATGTTAATGCCACTCGTGGACCTTCAATTTACTTCCGTCATTCCTCCTTCGATGTACAGATTGAACAGTAGGGGTGAAAGACTAAATCCCTGTATTACACCCTTGTAACCTGAGCACTTTGGCTTGGTAGTCCAATCTCATTATTCCCTCTTGGCTCTTTTACATATTGTACATTACACATCTCTCCCTATAGCTTAACCATATTTTTCTTAGAATTTCGAACATTTTGCGCCATTTTTCATTGTCAAATGCTTTTTCCACGTTGATAAATCCTATGAAAGTGTCCTGATTTTTCTTTAGTCTTGCTTCCACTATCAACCGCAACGTCAGAATTTCCTCTCTGATGGCCTTACCTTTGCTAAAGCCAGACTGATCGTCATCTAACACATCCTAAATTTTCTTTTCCTTTCTTCTATATATTTTTGTTTTCAGTAAGTTGGATGCACGAGCTGTTAAGCTGATTGTGCGATAATTCTCGCACTTGTCGGCTCTTGCAGTCTTCGGAATTGTGTGGTGATATTTTTCCAAAAGTCAGGTGCTATGTCGCCATGCTCATACATTCTACACACCAACGTAAATAGTCGTTTTGTTGCGAGTTCCTCCAATGATTTTGGAAAACCTCATGTCATGTTGTCTATCAATTCTATCTTATTTGATCTTAAGTCGTCCAAAGCTTTTTTATATTCTGATTCTAATACTGGATCCCCTAACTCTTCTAAATCAACTCCTGTTCGTTCTCCTATTACATCAGACAAATATTCCGCCTCATAGAGCCCTTCAATATACACATTCCAGCTACCCACTCTCTCCTTAGCATTTAACAGTGGATTTACGGTTGCAATCCTAATGTTACCACCGCTACCTTTCACTACACCGAAGGTTGTTTTCACTTTTCTGTATGCTGAGTCAGTCCTGAAGCTAAACAATATTTGAGAAAAAACTTGTACTTCGTAACTAAATCGTTAAAAGTACCTTGATGAAAACAGCGGATTAAGACACTGGGAACTGGTGGTAAAATTTATAGAAGACAGAATTCATTATTTTATCACACAAAATTTGAATGTAAGAACAGGTATTTTGCTAAATGGGAGAAAAAGATTGGCGCGAATGTAAGAAATATTCCAACCAGTCCATTAACTCAGTTTAAAAGAAGTTCATGACCGAGAGGCATCTGAGCGCTTATTACAGAAGGGTAAGCTAATATATGAACACGATAACGAGCCTTGGATGCGCAACACCGGCATGTGACTAGGCTCTCGGTTGCAGGGTCCAAAGATACGCAGGAAAACTGCAAGCGTGTCAAATACGGAGGGCCTCACGCGTTAAACTTGTGATCAATCACGCACACGCACGAAGCAGAATCATCGAACCTTCTAGCAGTAGTGCTGACAGCACTTGATGCCATATAAACAGGACCCTCCTGTGATACTGGAGGCTGCAGGACGAGTTACTAGCAGATGAAGCCGTCTCCACGACGCTCATCAATCTAATTAGGACCTAGTTTATTTCGACAGCTTCGACTAAAGTGAAGGACACGTTGGACTTAGAGAATATCGAGTTAGGACGTCGTAGATGGAGCCTCGTATCAGGAAATATATGTCGGGGGGGGGGGGGGGGGGGGGGGTTGGTAGGGGGTACCTCCATCGATAGTTAGCCACTTTCACCCTTCTCCCTGAGCAGTCCTACCAAATTCCGTTCTCTGAATCACTCGGAGCTTGCTTGTTAGCCGAGTTAGCGCAATCGACAGGTGGTTCACCACTAGTTAAAGTCAGACAGTTAAACGTCACGTGGTAAGCTCTTTCGTCGTTCTTACTCCCTCCCCGGACACGATAGGGGTCACGTAAAAGTGGTAAGAGGTATGGATTGTACTATTTTGAGTGATAAGATAGGATATTCGTAGTGCGAGTAAGGAGCAAATAGTGGGAGAAGGGATTTCAGAAGAACTCAGCCCTGATCCAAGTCTGGATGCAGGGCTTGATGATTTTTCAAGTAAAAGTAGTACGAGGTGTGGGACGGGCTATCTAGAGTGATGCGATAGGAGATTCGGAGTATGAGTACAGGAACAGGTAGTGGGAGAAGGGATTTCCGAAGAATATGGCCCTGATCCAAGTCTGGAGGCACGGCTTGACGATTTTGAAGTGGGATTAGAGAGAGTGGCACTGCGCCACAGCAGACTTGATTACGAGCTCACCGCAACATAAGTCGTCGCACACTACTGCCGCCGGCATAAGCGCCAAACTCACCACTCGAGGTTAGCGCACAGCACCAGACCCGCGGGGGTGGGGGTGAGGGGACGGAAGGGGTTGGAAGGGGAGGGTGGGAGCAGGGTGCGCAAAGTTCACCTCAGTTGCACATCTAACGGCTCGCAGAGTCAGCAAGGTCAGTACACATGGCGTCCGATGCCGATTCAGAAAATGCGCCAACTTGCGACGGAAATAGACAGTGCTTTACGTCCAGCGAGGTTACTAAACTAGTCATGAGAAAATCCAATGAAGACAGGCAAGCTTTCGGAATTTTTGGGCAATTAGTGGAACCCAAGGCTAAGAAAGTATTTCTTACGTGTGTCACTGATCTAATAAAAGACTCTGTCCGAAGTAAGTTGTTAGTTAGAGGTCATACTGAAACTTGATCTGCCATGAGAGCAATTCTACTAGACAATTTTGAGAACAAGCTGACTCTTCATTATTAGTCACGTACTATGTTTGATGCCGGCAAGAAAATGCAGAAAGAGTGGTTCAGTGGGGCTCCAGTGTGGACACTACGCGTTATCACTTTAGACAAACTAAGAGGAAGTTATGCAGGAGGTCGAAAGTAATTCGTTAGTTAAGAAGTTATGTGTTTCTTCAGGGATTATACAATGAACTTATTACGACAGTGGTACGAACTCACGGTGAGAAATTAACACTGACAGAGAGAAATGATTTAACCACGACAAAGGAATGTGCCATTACGTCTGAGAAGGAAACATAGAGGGCGGTGATTGTACCTCAACAAGGACTAAAAACTGGTTCCAAGTGCTTTAATTGTGGCAACGGGGCCACTTAGCACGAGAGTGTGGATTAAAGTACACTGTCCGCAAAGTAGAGGCCGTCAAAGCAACTCCATCTAAATCCGAACGTACACGGTTACCTCTCAAGGAAGACGATGACTGAGTATTTCGGGGAAACTGTTTACGGTCCCAGTGCCCCCGTAAGGTGCACGCAATGCAGTTTGACAGGGCACAGTCCTCCATGCACTTAGCAGAAACTCGTCATTTTTTTCACGTGTCATTGGCCTGGCCATTACGCCCGAGAGTGCCAAGAGAGTAGATGGGCCAACATAGAATAATTTATTGGGAAACGATCGACGGGCGTAATGCTGCAGGCTCATTATGCCACATCAGGTATCATAATGGCCGTGGTCTGTAGCAGAATGAGGTAGAAATGTAGAATAAATCCAGATGAATCATATTCTTGTCAGATCTTCACCGGGTCAAACTATCAGTTGTACAAAATATTCTCGCCGTCCACCTCGCCGCCATCATCCGGTGAGAGAAGCTAGGATACTCGCACCGACAACTGATTAAAACCGTGAACGACGGAACAATTATGTGCAGCGAAAACACAAAAGCGCATGCGCTCAAGTAATGCGCAATCCTTCAAACGTCGCTGCTGCCCCTGGCACAAGAGGAATTGCAGCGCCTTCAGTGGTGAATACCGTGGAAAAAAGATATATCGTTAAAAATTATTGCTTTCAGCCGGCCGATTGAGATGCCGTTGTTTCATCATATGTCATGAAATAGGATTCCAAGTTTTCCTCAGCTGGAATCTGTGGTGTCATCGCCAGACACCACACTTGTTAGGTGGTAGCCTTTAAATCGGCCGCGGTCCGTTAGTATACGTCGGACCCGTGTGTCGCCACTATCAGTGATTGCAGACCGAGCGCCGCCACACGGAAGGTCTAGAGAGACTTCCTAGCACTCGCCCCAGTTGTACAGCCGACTTTGCTAGCGATGGTTCACTGACAAATTACGCTCTCATTTGCCGAGACGATAGTTAGCATAGCCTTCAGCTACGTCATTTGCTACGACCTAGCAAGGCGCCATTATCATTTGCTATTTATGTTGTGATGCATGTACCGTCACACCGATGTTCACCAATTATGGATTAAAGTTAAGTATTCCAGAAGCTACGTACTTTATTTACTAGACTCAACTCTTTTAACTGTTCCAGACCTCACGCCAGCCTGCGTGAGCTTAAACGCGTGCCTTTCGGCTACCTCACAGTGGCTTGGCTGTCTTGCCAAGTCACAACAGAATCCATTTTCTCGTTTAATGATAATATCTATTAGTCTGATTTCGACAGATTCTTTTAAAATACAGACCCAGTAACGCGGGACATTTGCAACCACCTGTGTTTCATTGTATAGCATCCTATGTCCCTCTGTAAGGCAGCGTTCAGCCACTGCGGATTTGTCTGGTTGCAATAATCGCGTATGGCGATGATGTTCAACGTCTATTCGATGTGGCCAAACAAGAAACATATGTGTACATACCTCAAAAAACAAGTAGGCTGCCTCGGATACTGAGAATTTACCACAAGACCTGCCACATCTCAAAGACGTGTTTAATCATAACGGCTATACAGACAGGCATATTCCACGTGCGTTTGAGTTTGCACATAACCTAAACCAGCTGAAGACGCTTTTACTTTATTGGCTTTTCTTCCATACGCAGGGAACGTTAAGGATTGTGAAGAAATTCTAAATCACATGTGTATTTCATCCACCAGCTAAGATTAGAGCACTCCTGGGATTTGTTAAGGATGGTCTAGGTTTCAGGAATCTTGGCGTTTACAAAATACTTAGTGAGTGCGGTAAAAGATACATTGGCCCAAGTATTCGTACCGCCAGTGACAGATGTTCTGAACATCGTCCCCATATGCGATTATTACAACCAGACAAATCCGCAGTGGCTGAACACTGTCTTCCAGATTTTCATGGGACGCTACACAATGAGACACAAGTGGTTGCCAAAGCTTCGCGTTACTGGGATTGTGTTTTAAAAGGATCTGTTGAAATGAGATTGACAAGTGATATCATTAAACGTAATAATGGATACTAGCTGGGTAATACTTGGAAAGCTGTTTTATCTGATATAAAGAAACAACGGCTTCTGAATCGGCCGACTGCGAGTGATACGCCCGCTAAACACTATGGGCAGAACAGGTGATTAGGTTGTGGAAAGGGCCAAATAAGGTTGGTGTCAGTTTCACCTCAAAATTGTAATTTATTTTAATTTAATAACAAATTTACAACCAAAGCACCACATAGCCGAAATATTACAACTACGAGTTTCAAAATGCAATTCTTTCACTGCTGAAGGCCGCAGTTAAAATAGCAAATAAAATAATTAAAATATATATTAAACACAGCTATGCTGAAAGCCTCAAGGCGAGGGTGGATAGACAAACAAGAACAAAATGCAATACATTGGCTGAAGGCCCACAATAAAATTTTCAGGGTTTTAAAGTAAATTACCCTAACCTTTCAAAGGCAGAAGGCCACAATGTTTAAGCTTGAAAGGTAATTTCAAGAAGAAGGTTCCAAAGCTTAAGGACCACAATTAATTTTCCAAAATTAAAAAAAAATGTATAACCATAAGCCCTAAGTTTCAAGTAGCGAAACCGGACCAACAGAAAAGACAATACAACGGCAATAACCTTTCAGCAAATATCCGCTATCCGGATTTAAAACTTACTTACATAAACCACAGTAAAAGCAAGAATTTTTCTTTTATCTCAGGCTATGACAGATTGTAAACGCCGATGAGAAAGCCAGTAAGGACAACAGCTCTCAGAAGTCTCGAGGGGGGTCGGACTGCCCTTGTTCACTTAGGTGAGACAGGTGCTGAGCCCAACTACTTTTGATCCGTCGGAACACAACAAAGGGACAGCCACGGACCGACCGAAAAGCGACTTCACTGCCACCAATCGGTACGTGAGAATTCAAACACAAAATGCTACGCACGTGATTATCCTCAAACAAATATGTACATGTATTAAGCTGTCAAAACTACGCACTGTGTTGGACAGTGACAACAGGTGAGGAAAAGACACTGCCTGAAATTATGATAGAGGACAGGGCAGGTAACCGGAACACTGACGGCCGCAAGGCAAAAAAATTCCGCTGGTGCACCAATGTACACTCCTGGAAATTGAAAAAAGAACACATTGACACCGGTGTGTCAGACCCACCATACTTGCTCCGGACACTGCGAGAGGGCTGTACAAGCAATGATCACACGCACGGCACAGCGGACACACCAGGAACCGCGGTGTTGGCCGTCGAATGGCGCTAGCTGCGCAGCATTTGTCCACCGCCGCCTCAGTGTCAGCCAGTTTGCCGTGGCATACGGAGCTCCATCGCGGTCTTTAACACTGGTAGCATGCCGCGACAGCGTGGACGTGAACCGTATGTGCAGTTGACGGACTTTGAGCGAGGGCGATAGTGGGCATGCGGGAGGCCAGGTGGACGTACCGCCGAATTGCTCAACACGTGGGGCGTGAGGTCTCCACAGTACATCGATGTTGTCGCCAGTGGTCGGCGGAAGGTGCACGTGCCCGTCGACCTGGGACCGGACCGCAGCGACGCACGGATGCACGCCAAGACCGTAGGATCCTACGCAGTGCCGTAGGGGGCCGCACCGCCACTTCCCAGCAAATTAGGGACACTGTTGCTCCTGGGGTATCGGCGAGGACCATTCGCAACCGTCTCCATGAAGCTGGGCTACGGTCCCGCACACCGTTAGGCCGTCTTCCGCTCACGCCCCAACATCGTGCAGCCCGCCTCCAGTGGTGTCGCGACAGGCGTGAATGGAGGGACGAATGGAGACGTGTCGTCTTCAGCGATGAGAGTCGCTTCTGCCTTGGTGCCAATGATGGTCGTATGCGTGTTTGGCGCCGTGCAGGTGAGCGCCACAATCAGGACTGCATACGACCGAGGCACACAGGGCCAACACCCGGCATCATGGTGTGGGGAGCGATCTCCTACACTGGCCGTACACCACTGGTGATCGTCGAGGGGACACAGAATAGTGCATCGTACATCCAAACCGTCATCGAACCCATCGTTCTACCATTCCTAGACCGGCAAGGGAACTTGCTGTTCCAACAGGACAATGCACGTCCGCATGTATCCCGTGCCGCCCAACGTGCTCTAGAAGGTGTAAGTCAACTACCCTGGCCAGCAAGATCTCCGGATCTGTCCCCCATTGAGCATGTTTGGGACTGGATGAAGCGTCGTCTCACGCGGTCTGCACGTCCAGCACGAACGCTGGTCCAACTGAGGCGCCAGGTGGAAATGGCATGGCAAGCCGTTCCACAGGACTACATCCAGCATCTCTACGATCGTCTCCATGGGAGAATAGCAGCCTGCATTGCTGCGAAAGGTGGATATACACTGTACTAGTGCCGACATTGTGCATGCTCTGTTGCCTGTGTCTATGTGCCTGTGGTTCTGTCAGTGTGATCATGTGATGTATCTGACCCCAGGAATGTGTCAATAAAGTTTCCCCTTCCTGGGACAATGAATTCACGGTGTTCTTATTTCAATTTCCAGAAGTGTAGTTAGTTCCACCGCATGGCGGTTAAATTTCAGCAGTTGGTGTTGCCCACAGGAAAATCTCCCCAACACCGAACCACCGAAACGAACTACACAACTTGAATGGACGTGGATTGGGTACTTGAAACCACTACTCACCTTTGACGTTCTGGGTCCGTGAACCATGAAGCTCGTAGCGATCGGACAGCTCCACACACGCTCTGACACTGTGCAGGGACTGCCAGCGGACCCAGCCGACTGCACCGGGCTCAGGTAACTTCCCTGGTCCGCAGCTACCGACCGACTGCCTGCTTATCCGTCCGCGACTGCTGCTCCATCGCGACTGCACTGCTGGTGCGTCTCTGACTCACTTCCAGACACACGGCGGCAAAAATACTGGCCCAGACCCAACCATGCAGAGGAAACACGCCCATTGGCTAAGCAACATCCCTGCAGAGCCAAAACGTAAGTGGAAGTACGTAAAAAAACAGGGTGTAAAACACATGATAGCGGGAACACGAGCCACGCACTGCTCAGCGAGTAGTAATTGTTAACGGTATATCGTTCCAGACACACGGCGGCAAAAATACTGGCCCAGACCCAACCATGCAGAGGAAACACGCCCATTGGCTAAGCAACATCCCTGCAGAGCCAAAACGTAAGTGGAAGTACGTAAAAAAACAGGGTGTAAAACACATGATAGCGGGAACACGAGCCACGCACTGCTCAGCGAGTAATAATTGTTAACGGTATATCGTTTTTCGACAGTATTCACCACTGGAGGCGCTGCAACTTCTCTTCCGCCAGGGGCAGGTGCGACGTTTGAGCGTTTGAACATTACCTCAGCAAATGCGCTTTTGTATTTTTGGTGCATATATAGGTTCCGTCGTACGCGGTTTGAATCAGTTGTCCGCGAAAGCTGCTTAGCTTTTCTCGCCTAATGATGGCGCCAATGTTTAAAGTGGAAATATTGTGTCAAATGACAAGTTGGTCAGGCTGAAGACAGTTTGATATGTTAAAAAGCCGGAAAGGTCCACGTAGCTTTAATTGATATAGGCTAACGTGTTGGAGGATCTGATGAAATGGAATCCCGGAAAGGCAGTGACGATCAAAAAGCATAGCTAAAGAAGAGATACGGAAAGCCAGACAGGTGGTAGTACAGTTGAAATCTAGAGCCAACACTGATTGTGCTACTAAATTCCAAATTGTGGATGCTTGTAATGATTTAACGTTTGACGGATTGCTGGTCAGAGAATTCCTTAAGCATAATAAAGTCATTCTGAAATGTGAAGGAAGGGAATTGTGGATAAGGAGTGAAAGGATTAAATTGTAGGAAGCATGAGAGGATGCGCACATAGCGCAGTGTGCAGTCATAAGTAGTAAACAACGGAAGTCCGAAAAACCTGGTACTTGGCGTGCAGTAGTGAGTGGTTCTAGCGTTGCGCCACTCGAAAGGCAAATAGTCTCAGAGGCTGTAGCAGCCCAAGGGTTCGACACTCGCGGGACGCCCGAAGACACGTGAGGGTACGAAAGCTGTATCAATAACCGGCCAGACGCCACAAGCGCCGTCACAGGCTGCTGTAACCAGGCCCAGAACAGGTAAGCAAAAGGGGGGGGGGGGGAGGAAGCCGGGTTGAGCCGAGAAACCGAAGGGGCGGAGATTGCCTTCCACAAGACACCCGATAGCGGTAGCAGGGCAGAAGAAGTGTTCGACCAATGTGAAGAACGAATTTTAAGGGTATGAGTGACGCACACATTACGGAAAGAAGTGTTGATCGCAAAACACGGAGTTAGACCAGGGTTGTATGACTGGAAGCAAACATGACTGTGCGAGACGGAGAATTTTTCACGAGCATACTAGAGACCAAGACGTCAATTTCCGTTCACCGGATATATTTGCGGAGAGGATCCCACTTCTCACTAGTTACACAATTAGGCATGCCCCTAAGGAGAAGACAGGAACCAAAAAGTCTCACCAGAGTTTATCAAAAGAAAATACACTGCAAAATAATTTGGATCGAGAAGAGAAAGCATCAACTGAAGAACTATGCCTTGCATACCGTGATGAGTTCCATTTATCATGGGTTGTGCTAACTACTACCAAATTGGTAAAGTATAAAATTACGCTGATGCCTGAAGCAGAAGGCACAATAATATACTGTACCAAATCCAAAAAGCCCATCAAGAAACGTTACAATCTGAGGTCGAGAGGATGCGGGCCCATGGCATAGTTTCACCAAGTACCAGCCCGAGAAATATTCCCCTCATCTACCTCCCAAAGAAATTAGATGCCAGTGGGTGGCAAAAATTGGGAGCAATAGCAGACTATCGTAAAATGAATGAAGTGCCGTTGAATATGATGTACCATTTGACCCACATTGATGAGATCGTAGACAGTCTATGGGAGGCTCAGAGTTTCTCCACACTCGATCTTGCTAAAGATTACTATCAAGTTCTAATTGATGAGACGAACCGCGAAAAGACGGTTATTACCACAGCAATGGACCACTATCTATAATAAAATGGCGATGTGTCTGAAAACTACTCGACCCCTTTCCAGTGTTCAATGACCAAGGAAGGAAGGAAGATAGGTTTTAACGTGCCGTCGAGATGGAACACAAGCTTGGATTATGTCAACGATTGGGAAGGATATCAGCTGTGTCCTCCCAAGGCAGCCATTCCAGTATTTGCCTGGAGCAATGTTTACTGAACACTGTGCCAAGTGGGATACAAGGGTACAAAATCTTTATATATCTGGGCGATATTGTTGTAAGTGCCTCGGTAGACGAGCACAACGCATGCCTAGAGGAATTATTGTATCGGCTGTGTCAACGGCACTTGAAGTTGCAGTTACGTAAATGTGAGTTCATATGAAAGGAAGTTACATTTCTGGAATACATACTGTCCTATTTGGGGTTAAAAGCAGACCCTTCTGAAATGGATGCCATAGAGAAACACTCACAGCCAAAGACTACCACACAGTTAGAATCGTTCCTGAGTTTAATAGGATATTTTCAGCGATTCGTTAGTAATTTCAGTAAAACTGCTAAGCCGCTACATGGCATGCTGAAACAGGGGGATCCCTATGAGTGGGACGCATCACAGGATGAAGCCTCCCAGCAGCTGAAGCAAAAATTTCATCAGTCCTCCCATATTACAGTATCCATATTTCAATTAGGATCTCTTCATTACGCCAGTTGCAATCAGATGTGCGATAGTCGCATACTTAAGCCAATAGCAGATAGGAAATGAACTCCCAATCATTCATTTAGAGGGCAGTTAACAAATCCGAACAGAACTACAGACCGAATATGAATATTAGGTTATTTAGCTGCGTGAAGAGTCTATACAAGGGCGATGTACTTGAGGACAATATTATGGAAATGGAAGAGGATGTAGATGAAGATGAAATGGGAGATATGATACTGCGTGAAGAGTTTGACAGAGCACTGGAAGACCTGAGTCGAAACAAGGCCCCAGGAGTAGATAACATTCCATTAGAACTACTCACAGCCTTGAGAGAGCCAGTCCTGACAAAACTCTATCATCTGGTGAGAAAGACGTATGAGACAGGCGAAATACCCTCAGACTTCAAGAAGAGTATAATAATTCCAATCCCAAAGAAAGCAGGGGTTGAAAGATGTGAAAATTACCGAACTATCAGTTTAATAAGTCACGGCTGCAGAATACTAACGCGAATTCTTTACAGACGAATGGAAAAACTAGTAGAAACCGACCTCGGGGAAGAACAGTTTGGATTCCGTAGAAATATTGGAACACGTGAGGCAGTACTGACCCTACGACTTATCTTAGAAGCTAGATTAAGGAAAGGCAAACCTACGTTTCTAGCATTTGTAGACTTAGAGAAAGCTTTTGACATTGTTGACTGGAATACTCTCTTTCAAATTCTGAAGGTTGCAGGGGTAAAACACAGGGAGCGAAAGGCTACTTACAATTTGTATAGAAACTAAATGGCAGTCATAAGAGTCGAGGGACATGAAAGGGAAGCAGTGGTTGGGAAGAGAGAGAGACATGGTTGTAGCCTCTCCCCGATGCTATTTAATCAGTATATTGAGCAAGCAGTGAAGGAAACAAAAGAAAAATTCGGAGTAGGTATTAAAATCCATGGAGAAGAAATAAAAACTTCGAGGTTCGCCGATGACATTGTAATTCTGTCAGAGACAGCAAAGAACTTGGAAGAGCAGTTGAACGGAATGGATAGTGTGTTGAAAGGAGGATATAAGATGAACATCAGCAAAACAAAACGAGGGTAATGGAATGTAGTCGAATTAAGTATGGTGATGCTGAGGGTATTAGATTAGGAAATGAGACACTTAAAGTAGTAAAGGAGTTTTACTGTTTGGGGAGCAAAATAAATGATGATGGTCGAAGTGGAGAGGATATAAAATGTAGACTGGCGATGACAAGGAAAGCGTTTCTGAAGAGGAGAAATTTGGGAACATCGAGTATAGAATTAAGTGTCAGGAAGTCGTTTCTGAAAGTATTGTCTAAAGTATTTATCGTCCATGTTTCACTTCCATACATGGCTACACTCCATATAAAGAAGAGAATAGAAGCTTTCGAAATGTGGTGCTACAGATGAACGCAGAAGATTAGATGGGTAGATCATGTAACTAATGAGGAGGTATTGAATAGGATTGGGGAGAAGAGGAGCTTGTGGCACAACTTGACTAGAAGAAGGGATCGATTGGTTGGACATGTTCTGAGGCATCAAGGGATTACCAATTTAGTATTTGAGGGCAGCGTGGAGGGTACAAATCGTAGAGGGAAACCAAGTGATGAATACACCAAGCAGATTCAGAAAGATGTAGGTTGCATTAGGTACTGGGAGATGAACAAGCTTGCACAGGATAGAGTAGCATGGAGAGGAGCATCAAACCAGTCTCAGGACTGAAGACAACAACAACAACTTAGCTAGGCTGGACTGAAGTGGAACACATATTGGACTTAGAGAAGGATGAGTTAGGACATCATAGTTGAGGACTTGTATATTGAGAAATGTGATAGGGGTACTTCCATGCAATGGAATCACATTGATAGTTAGCCACTTCACCCTTCTCCCTGAGCAGACCTACCACATTCCGTACACTGCCTCACTAAAAGTTTGCTTCTCACCCGAGGTAGGCGCCCCACCACCAGTTAACCCTAGAGAATTTCACCTCAAGAGGTTAGCTCTTTTGTCACGCTTAAAGAAGTCCATTGTACTCTCTCTCTCAGGGCATGACAAGATGTAACCGCCTTTAACTCAACACTTGTGACTGTTTTTCCTAACGCAATAGCTCGATGTGTGGATTTGTGTCCGTCACGGCGGAAATAAAGCGGAATTTAAAAAATAAGTACTAGTTATAGGAATGTTTCACTGTATTTTCGCTTTTTTACGTGTAAAAGCGTTTGTAGTTTTATTTATGTGCACTTACTGTTTATTGTTGGATGGTACCATTGCTGCACGGTCTCCTCCTCGGTCTTTGACGAATGTATCCTTTTACTTATTGCTAAGATCTTTTGGAATTTCTTGCTTATGAAATAACGTCCCTGTAATTCAGAACTACACAGTTTTTGTTTTCTACTTGGTACCCCAAAGCGCTGTAGAGACGTAGGGCTCCGTTGAATGTGGCCTGTTAAAATTACCTACACCCAGTTTCTCACGATTTAGTATTCTGCCTTCTCAATATCAGTATTTTCTGTGATAATCTGTGCCCGCTGTTGTATACTGTTGAGTAACCATTCCTTGCTCAGATGCAGTGGTTTCTCTTAACGACGCTATTGGGGCAGGCGGCGGCTTGACCAAAAAGAATTTAACACGGCTCGTGAGACAAGCATGGACTGTGTTTCTTGAATTACGATCAAGGGTTTTACGGAGACCTATTCCGTTTTGGTCTGTGCTGTGCTGTGGACGTCTGGTTGCTCCACTTAAACAGAGAGCGTTATCTGCTACATCGCACTGGTACTACAAATACCGCAGTGCACAGACTACACTAGTAAGTCTCCCTCACTGATGTAAGTTTCTACTCACTTCTCTCCCCTTCTAAGCTCACATCAGTATTGCCCTGGCACTGGGATATAGCAACAGCACATTAGCAGCGAGCACAATGGAGCTAATTCTGCCTGTACCTCAAATGTAGGTGACATATTGATCATATCCCACTCACTGCTATTCCTCAATATCACAAATACTAATTAGATTTTATTAGTATTTGTGATATTGAGGAATAGCAGTGAGTGGGATATGATCAATATGTCACCTACACGTGAGGTCGAAACAGGATTAACCACATTTTGTTCATTGCTAAAGTGCTACTGCAGAACAGGAGAGCGTTCACAATACTGATGTGAGTTTCGAAGGGGAATGGCAATGAGA
This sequence comes from Schistocerca americana, assembly GCF_021461395.2. Lineage (NCBI taxonomy): Eukaryota > Metazoa > Arthropoda > Insecta > Orthoptera > Acrididae > Schistocerca > Schistocerca americana. The sequence goes on along the minus strand of NC_060119.1, from coordinate 153,825,963 downwards.
TGGAACTTGTATCATTGTGGGTGACATACTGGGGCAGTCCATTGAGCTTTGGTATCTCTAGTAACAGTGTGGCATAATGTACAGCATGTATCCCAGTGCTCATTGCTTTGGCCTACATCATTATCATGGATGAAGGTGAGATTCAATATATCTTTGGAATACTAACTACATGGGATCAAATGTACAGTATTACTTTAAATACAAAGCCTGCATTTATATTAGGCGGTAATTTATGGCTGTATCCTGATGAAAACATAAAATGTGTATAATGGTTACAGGTAAAAAAGTTATAAGCATACACGGCAAAAAATTAGTCATCTGTAGCACAAATCACGCTCGTACTATCTAAAACTGCTGACAGTCTGTGAACAAGAGTGTCCACAGGCTCCTTCAGCTACTTTGCACCAAGCTGAAACACTCATAGATCCCACTGAGCCAGCAATTTTCGCCAATGAAGGTTGCTATGTTTCACCCACTTACAGACTTTTCTATGGAGTTAACATAGGGTAATTCAGTGTGTCAGTTGAGGTGTAGTAGAGTGCCTGAATGTTCATCAGTTAGGTAGGTATGCATACAGTTGTATGAAAATTAGTGTTGTTATTTTGGAATAAGGGAATGTCCTTAGTATACTTAGTGAGAATTTGGAAAGAAACGTCTTGATTCATGTTCACAGTACTCCGAACAAGTTGGCGCAAGGTGTGGTATGACAAACACCCAGAAAACGCCACGCAACCAGCTCTGGCCCTGAACTACACTGTCCTTGCAATATGGGTTAACTGTCTCATAGAGAAGTTTGAACCATTTGAAAAAAGACAAAACCGTAAATCACTCAACTGCACTATAGGTACACATCCACAGGCAGATATTGTTCAACTTTTATTTTGTTTGGACCACCGAAGATGTGCAGCTCGATGTGTTGCTGTATGTGTTGGTCTTTTGCGAGGTACTTGCCCCAAAGGTGCACTGCAATCAGTTGGTTCGGAAACTGGTTGAGATGTATCTGCCAGCATAGGCAGGAGCTATTATTGTAATTTTTCGAACGAACTGTCGTTGATGAGGCATGTCGTCTCCAGTCCCTGTCAATTAAGACGTTTTCATAATGAATTTTTTTACACCGAGCAAACTAGCTAAGCACTGTACACCTACAATTTTGGTAGACATGTGGGATAGTTGACAGTGATGTACCAACAAACAGGGTAGTTTCATTCACAGTGTTATCATGGGCACGTCCAGAGAAGACAGGTACCTTCTGCCATCTGGTCATTTCTCCAAGTCGCCCATCTTATTACACAGATTCTGTACAAGTTAGTGACATTCATGGTGTAACAGGTATAATTGTAGATATTTTTAGATGTGGCATTTTCACAAGTACACACATCAGTGTATTGGTTGTTTTATCTCTGTGTTCGCATAGATTAGCCATTTGAAGAAAATAAGCATTAATGGCTCGCACTTCCCACATAACCTTGGAGGAACTACCCAACCTCAAAATATATAACTAGTAATAGGTATAGTTTTTAGTCTGCAAATAATGTGTATGCTTATGTATTCTAGTTCAGCACATTTCCCTCAGTCACCAACACATATATATTTGCACTTACATTGATTAAACCACTGTAATCCTGTGCATATTGGTGTTCCACATGAGCAAATGTTAGGAGTCCTTCATCATCTACAGTTCCCCAATGAGACCAGTGTGGACTATTAAGGCTGTGAGTAATATTTTGTCCAGTGAGTATATCTAGCCCTTTCAATAATTCTGCTAGGTCTCCATGTCGAACTGTGCTATTGCACTAGTTCCATACAGTGAACTGGGAACATATTACTTCAGTGTAGTGACTTAACTGATTGATGGAACATCACATGCCTAGTTCCGCAACATCTACACTGCACCGGGTGACCAGTCTCCTCGTTTAAGGCAGTGCCTAATAGTACACAGTGAGTTTAGCTTGGAGTTCTGAGGTGTCATTGAGAGTTCGATTCAAATTTTAATGCGAAAACTGTACAAACACTACCATGTAGGTAATGGCAGCACTAACAATAGACATAAAAAGGGACAAATTGATGTCAAAGAAACCTGAAGCTGAGAAGTGTAGCGCATCCATTTCCAGCCGAAAAGTGTCACACGCTTCACTCTGTCCTAACAGCGTCACGACCTTGTTAAATAACATAGCAACTCTGACAGCGCGATGGGCAAGTGAGGAGGAGATTACCCAGCACGAACAGCAGCCAACTGGAAAGCCACACCACGAATAAACTGCTTTGCTTGTAGACTCCCACCATCACCACTGCGTCGCTCAGGGAGATGATCACGACGAAGTTGCCGGCGAAGGCGAACAGTAAGGCTGGTCCGAACTGGCGGCCACACAGCAGGCCGCAGTTCGCCGACCGCCGCCAGAGGGGCTGCAGGCAGCCACGGCCACGTCACTGCCTCGCCCATGTTGTTTTCTTTGCGGATCCGCGGTACTGGGGCGAATAAGCTTCGCTGTCTTCTTTAGCCCATCGATCCTCCCATGGTGCGACCAAGGAGGGGAACAATTTGCGGCCTTATATGTTGAGCCCTCATACGCTTAGAGACTGCTGGTGGTTGGCCACCAGCAAGAGAAGAAGTCTCACACTTCAATGCATGTCATCTGCCCTGATGCCACCCACTCCAACCATGGGCCATCCCCATGGGCGCCACCCAGCTGCAGCAAGGGCTGCCTGACGTGATGGCCATTGCTGGGAGTCCTGATGCCCCAGGGAGATAGGCATCTACTCCTTGGCATATGTGGGGAGGTAACGGCACAGGCATCTGCAGAGCAATCTCTGTGTTGTCAGGGGGCTATAGCCAACAGGCTACATGGAGGCCCCACCACAACAGACTGGTTACCGTGATGGATATCAGGTGCAAAGAAGTCCACAGTCGTCGGCGGCGCAGGAAGCGACACTGGAGGGTGCATGGCGGACACCGACCTAGGAGTGTATCCTCGCCCAAGAGATGGAGAATGAGCAGGACGGCAATGCGACGACGAGAAAGGGGCTGAAGATCTCAACGCACTATGGATACAATGCACCCAAATTGGCCCGCTCTTTGGAAAAATATTGAAGAATGGAGATCAAACCATGTGGGCGACCATCACATTAAGACTGAAACATGTGAGAGTCTCTTCAGTTGCATCTTACAACAGGCAGGAATACTGCAGGCCTATTCGAGCCTCTTGACCTGCAGTGTGGATGAGAGAAGGAACCAAACTGCATGGTTATCGGCCCCTTGCTCTTATAAAACATGTCCACAAGGAGTAGAATAAAACAAAAGACATGTACAGCACAATTCCGATAGGAACGATAAACGAAAAAGAATGAAGAAAAGGCAACAAACACTAAAAGGAACAAAAGAGGAAAAGGAAAAACAGAGAGTCCCAACAAACAATCAGAAAAGGGTAGAACAAGTTTGTAGATTACAGGGGCTGATCGACCATGAGAATTAAAGGAGAATCCAGCCACTGCAACACATTAAAACATCCACCCTAAAATCTCTAGGGTGGAGGACACAGAGGGACAGAGGACATGCACTAAAAATCAGATCAAATGATGAAACCCACCCTCAAGGATAAAACGTAACACTGAAGCTGCTGTTGAAGCATCGTCGCCCAACATCGAAGGTAGGGTGCTGGGGACGTTAAAAGTCTGCCGCAGAGTGCCTAAAAACGGGAAGTCCAGAAAAAGGTGGATTACCATCATTTGGGAGCCACAGTGACACTGAGGTGGGTCCTTCCGACAGAGGAGGTAACCATGTGTGAGCCATGTATGACCAATGCAGAGTCGACAAAGGACAACCGATACCCTGCAAGAAGCTTGCATGGAAGAGTTCCATACATTCACAGTCTCTTTAATGACTCGCAGTTTATTGTGTGTACTGTTATGCCAATCTACCTCCCAGAGCAGAAAAACCTTGTGACGTAAGACAGAATGCAGACCATTTACAGAGAGGCCCATCTCCAGACGTGGTTTCCGCATTGCCTGTTTGGCCAACCTGTCAGAAAGTTCATTGCCTGGGATGCCAACGTGTCCTGGGGTCCAGACAAACACTACAGAACAACTGGACCATTCCCGGGTTTAAATGGACTCCTGGATGGTCACTAGCAAAGGATGGAAGCACTGGTCGATAGCTTGTAAGCTGCTCAGGGAGTCAGTACAGAGGAGAAACGACTCGCCAGAGCATGAACTGATGTACTCAGGTGCACGAGACAGGGCCACCAGCTCTGCAGTGAATACACAGCAGCCATCGGGTAAGGAATGCTGTACAGTAAGGCCGTCGTGAACGTAGTAGGAGCCAATGCGACCATCAGGCACCAAGCCGTCGGTATAAGCCACTTCACAACCCCAGAAATGACAGCAGAGAGCCGCAGATTTAACGGAGTCCTTAGGGCCACGCAAAAATTCCAGGCAAAGCTTCGGTCTAGGGCTACACCATGGAGGTGTATGTGAGTGGACGTCAAGGATAGATGGTTAAGACGAGGACACCAGTTCAGACAGAAGCGATAGTATGCGAACCCCAATCGTTAGCCCTGACCTGGGCCGCTATGCGGGAGGTGGACCGCCGTTGTTGGGAAAAGAAGATGGTAATTAGGATGTTCAGGAGAGCTACGTGTGTGTGAAACTTAACTGGCAAGTAGTTGTGCACATCTGATCTTCAGCATTGGGACTCCAGCCTTCACCGGTAAGCTGGTCCTTAAGGCTTGTCCTTAAGGCCCTTGTTGCTAGTCGAACTCTCCAATGGTGCAATGGGTCGAACAAACGCAACTCTGAGGGCGCCGTCGAACCATAAATCACACTCCCATAATCAAGACGGGATTGAACAAGGGCCATGTAGGGCTGCAGCAACATGGAGCAGTCTGCACTCCAGTTGGTGTTGCTCAGGCTGCGGAGGGCATTGAGGTGCTGCCAACACTTCCGTTTAAGCTGACGAAGATGAGGAATTCAAGTCAAATGAGCGTCGAAAACCAGACCTAAGAGTCGATATGTCTCTACAACAGTTAGTGGATCATCATTAAGGTAAAGTGCTGGTTCCCCATGAACGGTACAACGCCGACAGAAATGCATGAAACGCGTATTCACGGCTGAAAACTGGAAGCCTAGGGCTAGGGCCAATGACAGCGCCTTGTGGATGGCTCCATGGAGGCGACGCTCAGCAACACCAGTACTGGTGGAGCAGTACAAAATGCAGATGTCGTCTGCATACAGAGAGAGTGAGATGTACGGTCCTACAGCCGCTTCTGGCCAGTTAATGTCCACTAAAATCAGAGAGACACTCATTACAGTGCCCTGCGGGACCCCATTCTCTTGGATATGGAGAGAAATATAGGATGCACTAATTTTTGCACGGAAAGAACGGAGCGACAGAAAATTTTGGATAAAAATCGGGAAAAGCCCGCGGAGACTAACTTGTATAATGTGCCAAGGATATGATGTCGCCATATGGTGTCATATGCTTTTTGTAAATCAAAAAAGACGGCAACAAGATGTTGGCGTCTGGAAAAGGCTGTTCTAATGGGAGACTCGAAGTACCCGAGGTTATCAGTGGTAGAGCGACCCTGGCGAAAGCCGCCCTGACATGGAGCAAAAAAAAAAAACCCAAGAATCTGGATGAAGAGGGTAAAACAACAAAGCAGATGACCATGGGTGGTTCACCATGAGAATGAAAAGGAGAAGCCAGCCACTATGCAATGCATTAAAACCTCCACCCTAAAAGCACTAGAGTGGAGTACACAGAGGAACAGAGGACATGTGATAAAACTTTGATCAAATGATAAAACCCACTCTCCAATTATTTTAACTCGAGCCAATACGCCACGTGACTCCAGGACCCAATCCACCTGGTGACACACCATATGTTCCAGCAATTTTGCAAACAACGTTGGTGAGGCTGATGGGCCAATAGGTATCCACATCAAGAGGGTTTTTACAGGGTTTGGGCACTGGAATGATGGTGCTCTCCCGTCATTGCGATGGAGAGATGCCACCGCACTAGATCCGGTTGAAGACGACGAGGAAATGTCGCTTGTAGTCAGATGAGAGATATTTAATCATCTGACTGTAGATCCAGTCTCGCATAGGAGCCGTGCCAGGGCAATGTGCAAGGCCGCTGAGGAGCTCCCATTCTGTAAATGAGTATTTATATGGTACACTGTGACGTGCAGTGAACGAGAGGACTTTTCTTTCCATACGCCATTTAAGGGTGCTCCGACACAGAGGCTCGAGCATAGCGCTCAGCTAATTGCTCGGCAATTGCGTTTGCGGCGGTAGAGAACACGCCATTTATGTTAACACCGGGAACCCCTGTTGGGGTCTGGTACCCGAAAAACACGTTTGGTTCTTGCCCAGACTTGGGAAGGTGACGTACGAGTATGGTACCCAATGGCCGAGACGTATCTATCCCAACATTCCTGCTTCCGTCGTATGAGAAGTTTGCAAACGCGGCCACGGAGCCGTTTAAAGGCTGTGAGTTGCTCCAGCGAAGGTTTCCCCTTATGCCGCTGTAGAGCTCGCCGACGATCCTTAATTGCTTCAGTGACCTTCGGCAACCGGCAAGAGACAGTCATTCGCCGGGAGCACCCTAAAGAGCGAGGGATCGCGCTTTACGCCGCAGAAACGATTGAATTTTCTATATTCAGGAAGCCTACATGTACAGATACTATTATAGGAGCCAGTTCATTCCATCTTCCACAATATGTAAGGGACTTTTTCACCTCTATGGTCCACCGTCTCTTTCGATTACTATTGGTCAACTATGAAGTATGCCAAGAACTTAGTTCAAATGGTTCAAATGGCCCTGAGCACTATGGGACTTAACTGCTGTGGTCATCAGTCCGCTAGAACTTAGAACTACTTAAACCTAACTAACCTAAGGACATCACAAATAACCATGCCCGAGGCAGGATTCGAACCTGCGACCGTAGCGGTCACGCGGTTCCAGACTGCAGCGCCTAGAACCGCTCGGCCACCCCAGCCGGCAAGAACTTAGTATATTAAAGCAAATTGCAGTAGCAAACGGTTTCTCAGCAAATTATGTGATGCATCTGTGCAATAGGATGAAAAATAAGTAAGTAAGTTGCAGGCAGACCAGCAATTATCTAGAAAAAAGAAATAATAGAGGAAACCTGAAAACTATTCCAATGAAATTTCACAGAAAAATGTCCCAACAAATAGAAAAGTGTTCGAGTAACTTTAAGGTTGGATATGGTTTTCAACCCTAACTTGGGCCTACTGCGGGTCCTGGGAGCCGTCCATGAGGCGTTCATATACACAGACATACAGAAAACAGGGCAAACGCTCTCCGAATGTGGAGATGGCTGGATACGGTCGTACAGTGCTATATTACGCCTCCCGATCAGTGAGTGCATCTGGCCGAGGTGTTGGCAGCTAGGCTACATTGAGAGACAATTTTATAACACAGAGTCCGCAGCTCCTAGTCGTGCGGTAGCGTTCTCGCTTCCCGCGCCCGGGTTCCCGGGTTCGTTTCCCGGCGGGGTCAGGGATTTTCTCAGCCTCGTGATGACGGTGTTTTGTGATGTCCTTAGGTTAGTTAGGTTTAAGTAGTTCTAAGTTCTAGGGGACTGATGACCCTAGATGTTATGTCCCATAGTGCTCAGAGCCATTTGAACCATTTATAACACAGAACGAGATGTTGTGTCGTGATCGCATGTATAGATCTGAACCAAAATAGATAGAATTGCGAAAATTGACGAGGGAATATTTATAAACTGACACAATATACACAGAAATGCTTGGAATTGAGGAAGTACTTGCTTATCTTCTGGTTCGTGCAGAACAATTTGTACATGGGAACAAGTTTGCTGCAACAGGAGGAATCCAGGAAAACGTCGACATCTAAACCAAGGGAATCAGGGAGGTAGTCAATTTTTTCCGTCGAGACAGTATTATACTGTATGACTGTTGAGATACCAGTGATACACGCGAGTTGACTACTTTATTTGATGCTTTTCAGGAGGCAGAGAACCATTCGCCTCTAAACTTACTTGCATCTTGTTTAAAGGATAGCAGAGAGTGGACGATGTGATCGATTGAGATACAGCTGTAACGAAGTACGATTTAATGGCTGACTGATTCATTCTAGAGAAGGAGAAGTTGCTGGAGGTCAATTTTTTCCAGTGTTCTGTCCAGATGTAACAGTGACGTGACATAGCCTGTGTTCTACTCGTATTCAATCACGTGTTCTGTATGCCGTTTAAAGCACTGTCTAGTTGCAATCGCTAACGGGAAACATGTCGGTCATCAGAGGACATCTCATTGCTCTAAACGAACTTCGATTTATGTGATCTATTCCATCCCCTCTATCGCATCTTGGGTGTAAAATCGAGACTTCAGCATCGTATCAAAGTTAGCAAAAGGAGCTTGTGAGGCGCTGCAATCCCAGTGTACGCATTTGCCTGACAGATGTGCTGTTTACAGAGTTAGCGATGGACTGAGTTGTAATTTTCACATGTCGTACGCTGCTGCTATGCGTTTATTTGTTTCCTTGTAGGATGTATCCCCCGCTAGTAACGATCATTTTATATAGGTCTGATGCAAACTTTGTATAATTTCTGAACATTGTTCCGTTCGATAACATAGATTTTTGAAGAGAAAAAAATGGGAACGAGGATCTACATCATGGGATTGAAATATAATTCTCACTAAATAATACTAACAACCCTATACTGCATACATCTGCTAAGTCGGAAACGCAGCTGATCTAATATTATAGGCCCTCTTTAAGTGCAGAACGTTTTTGCCTTAGGAGTGTATGTGTTTATGTTCTCTCTTACCAGTGCCTTCCAGTTACCGATCCTAGACTCTGGACCGAGCGAGGACGACGGTTCAATCCCGCGTCCGGCCATCCTGATTTAGGTTTTCCGTGATTTCCTTAAATCGCTCCAGGCAAATGCCGGGATGGTTCCTTTGAAAGGGCGCGGCCGACTTCCTTCCCCGTCCTTCCCTAATCCGATGAGACTGATGACCTCGCTGTTTGGTCTCTTCCTCCAAACAATTCAACTCAACTCAACTCAACCTAGACTCTGGAACAGTGGAGTTGATACCTCGGTTGATTTACGTGAAAGGCGTACAACTACAGCCGTCTCGATCTCCATCACGCATAAAAATCAGTCGTTTATTGTTGTTCTCAACAGTCTGGTATTACATCACGACACTTTGAAATCTGTTACAATACATCGATAAGGAGTGCTAAGCTCCTCGACATGGGCAGATCTCGAGAAATCTCCTGCATATGGATCGATCAGGACTCGGAAAGCTGAATTCATTCGAGAGACTTGGAGTGTAGCTGTCTTCTTCTGGATGGTTGCAGATTAATTCGGTAATGATGCTGCACGAAAAGTTGGTCAATGGCGATGTGAGGATGGTCCTTCACTGGCTAATTTTACCTTGAGGCAGCACGAATGCTCCGTGACTCCCATACGCATAGAAATAGATCGTAAATTAATCACTTTGTTCGATGTGTTAGAAATATGTCGAGCGCTGTCTGGTGTAATTTGATCCTTTATGTGTTCGAAAATTAACACTGAATGGACGTACTGCACAGTGATCTATCCTCGTTTCTAATGATACTCACAGAGTGGAGAAGGGTTCGTTTAGCTACGATACTGAAATTGGGGAGAGATGCTGTCACATCATTGGCTGGTGTTGAAGTTACTGTAAAACTGTTCGCACTATCAACTGTGATGCTTATTATTGCGGTACATCGGCGGTTTCTTTTCCATCTCATCCGTACACTGGTTACCACATAATGATTGACTGACACCGCTTGTTTGAGTTGGGGAAAAAGTTTTGGTGGATGGACAGCAACTTCTGGAGTGGATAGCACCGAAACACTGATCGCGTACCTGACTGCAATATGAGGAATGAGTCGAAACGGAGTCAGTGTGAGAGAGGAGTATAAATGTAGAGCTCTTGAATGACCTCCGGACTGCAGTTCGGGGGCTCTGCACAAAGCGTGCAAACTCTTCCCTTTTCCTTATATTGTAATTATCTTTTACTTAGAACCAGTCGATGTGTGGCGTGTTATGTTATCCCCCATAAGACACAGGAGGTAGTAGCATAAGCAGTTTGAGGTTTAAAGTCGGAGAGGGACTGTGTATAATGTTAGGACTGCTTTGGCGACAGCACGCTGCTCTATTCTGGGGAGTATTGCGAAATTTATTTCTCTGCGCTGGAGCCCTACCGCAGCTATGCGTCGGGGAGCATTGTGAAATCTTTTTCTCCGAGCTGGACTGCACTGCAGCTATATCTAATTGCGCTAACATTGGTGCCCAGTTGACTTCCAAATAGGATGAGATTTTATAGTTAGTGATTTTTCCCTGTTGGTGAGGTAGAGAATAACGCTGATAGCATGTTGGGTTGACTGATTTGAATGGGTACGGATCTGTAGTACTTGTATGTAGTTTGGGTATGTACCACAGAGCGCGCATTTCCGCCGAATAGTCAAAACAAGGTCCTGTTGCACAAACGCAGATCTTTCTGTTTCTACATGGGTTGAAGAAGGTGATGAATATGTCTGTCTCCGACCTTTGCTCAGTTACGACTTAAACTGGAACGATCACATGTGGAAAGCTGTAGAAACGGGAGCAGTTGCATGTTGTGTAGGGGGTGGCTAAAACCATGTTGTAATTTTAATGTAGCAGCTAGGTTCGGGAAAGGTGACTTGTTTTGAGATATGACAATGCCAGATATATTACTGAGTAGCGCTTGTAATAATTATAGGAATTTTCAATAGAATTCAACCCAGGTATGTGCTTGAATGGAATGACCAAAAACTCACTCATGGACATCATTTCTAGCGGATAGTGTAACGCTAGAGATCTGTGAAGCTACTGCACATTTTCTTACGATTTCAATCCGCACATCATCTACTACTACCGTTTGTGTTCCTGCTCAATCAGTCATCGCTTATAACTCAGTGGAAATTCTTATATGGTATCGAGATTGAATGCGCTAGAAATATTATAGAATTATCCGTTTGAGGGAGTGGCAAATACCGCTTACATACTACGTTCCTTATCCGAGTTTCTTTCAAAATGTGGTAATTTTATATAGAGCGTGCATCGTGGGCTTACACACTTCTACAATCACCGTGACGGTATTTGTCCGGAAAAAACCACCTCATTCAGAGGTAATGTCATATCTAGATTCGTAAAGCGGGTATAGCTTTTAACCTGGATACTTGGGTGCATCTGTAGAACTAAGATTGCTTGTGACAGTAATGTACAGTAGTTGTCGCGATCGGGTTTTTCTTTAACATCTGCCCGATTACGTCTCTCTCTCTAAGACACAGTGGTAGCAGTCGCAGGGAGGAATCTAAGAGACATGCACAAACATCGTTGATTTTGGGTCAGTGTTACTTCGTACAGTATGCAATCATCCATTGACAAAGTATTACAGTTAGAAGTAGTGGTGGGTGCGTGATATGTGTGCAGTTGAGCATAAGGTTTATGAAGTTTGTGTTTGTCTAAAGGAAATGACTATGTCCGGTCGTAAGGAGGGTATAGATTTGACTTGGAGTACTGCGATATGAAAGGGAAGAGTATTTTGAGTCAAAACAAAGGTACTGGTATTTATATATCAAGAGCCACTCTCGACAGCATGGTGTTGGTTGGTTGGTTGGTTGTTTTTGGGGAAGGAGACCAGACAGCGAGGTCATCGGTCTCATCGGATTAGGGAAGGACGGGGAAGGAAGTCAGCCGTGCCCTTTGAAAGGAACCATCCCGGCATTTGCCTGGAGCGATTTAGGGAAATCACGGAAAACCTAAATCAGGATGGCCGGACGCGGGATTGAACCGTCGTCCTCCCGAATGCGAGTCCAGTGTCTAACCACTGCGCCACCTCGCTCGGTTGGAGCATGGTGTATTTCCGATACTTTGCTCATTGCTGAATGACGTTCAATTGAGACTGCGATCGTAAGATGGGCGGCTTTTGTGATCAAGTAGAAATTTGAGAAGCTTGTGTATGGAGGTGCGTTTGCGCTGGACCGTTATTCGGTCCCATGTAAACTGTTCACTTCACTCCTTCTGCACATTTCACTCCTTTATTTAATTGAGAGAAGATCGATTGTGGTGTGTGCATCTGGCATGTGGACGACATGATTGCCTGTTCTCTAGACATGGGAAAGACCTTAGTGGACTTGTAAATCACAGAGATGATTTTTAATCTGTTACATCAGCGAGATTGGGATTTCCTGGTGGAAATATGACTTTTCATCTGTTTGTTTCTAGCTACTCAGTGGTCTAGGGCACGCTCCACCTAGCAAAAGTTTCAGGTTTGAAGGGAAATAATTTCCAGTTTATATCTTAGGAATCATGTTGCAATAGCGATCGGTAGGCTACTGCTGTGTGTTTAATATCGAGAAGTACTGCGAAAATGTATAACATTATGGGGAAAATACGTCTGTTCTTGTAATCCCAGAGTCTGGAGATGTTTGTAGTAATGCAAACAAGTAGGCACGTCCGGACAAGAAACAGTAACGCTTTTGTACCGAGGGGGAAACAAGTCTGTCTTTGTACATCAGTTCTGAGAGTGACTCCGATTCACGGAGGGAGTTCTGATGTAAAGGGGGTGATTATGTATGGTATAGGACAGGAATTGTATGTTTACCACTGAACCGTGAAATTACTATCAAAACTTTTTCTTAATGATTTACTTTATTTACTAGCGACTCGTCAAGAACATTAACACATTTAATCACACTGTGAGCGTGGAAGTAGTTGCCAGGGAGTGACTGATGAAATCAAAATGAAATTGCTTTTAACAAATGGGAATTATAATCCTAAATGCCGTTTTTTTAAAGTAACAGATTTAAAATTATAAGCAGAAAGCACCCTCCAAATATCAAGTTAAAATTTATTCAGAGGCAGAAAGAAACAAATTTTTGAGTATATGAGCTTTCGGGCTGAGTACCTTGCCACTCCCTTTTGACATGGTCGTAGTCACGACCGCTCACAACAACCTCTGAAAGACTACACAGGTGCAAATCTGCAACCCACCAGATTACCTTAAAGTAAAAGTCTTAACAATTTACACAAGCACACAAACTATGCACCCCGTAGGAGGGATGGAAATGGTATAAAACACTAAAATTAAAAGATTAACTTGCCACCAAAGATGCAGCTTGATTTTAATGTCTAAGATAGGTCTTACGGTGGAAGGGTGGCAACTTTATATACTAAAATGACCATTTAAATAAAAGCCCATGAAATGCAAACTTACATAAAATTATACAAGGTTGGCCAAACATGCTCTACAGTACACGTATACCGCCTGTCAAAATGATAAGCAAGATAAAAACATATTACAGGAACTAGGCCGTTACACTTCGAGCAATAATTTCGTTAACACACCGAATCCGACAAACATGACAGAGACAGCTATTAACGTACACCAGATTGATAGGGAGATTATCGAACAACCCAAACCACAGCTTGCTCTAACCTGCCCCTACTCCACTAGGGAAAAACAGACCACCTAATTCATAAATAACCGCCTTCCCACAGATGGGCAAACGGAGAAGAATGGTGGGACGACCCCAAAACAAAGTGGCTGGCGACCTCACCAAGAAAACAACTAGAATTTAACAAGTAAATGAAACAACATATCACCAGTCGCTTAACATCTAAAAAACTGCGATTTCTGCCGAAGACCTGGCGCAGCACCCCCAAAACACTCTCCCGAACTGTCTGCTGCCAGCTGCATCAATGGATGCAGGAAGGCACGACAATCTCCCATCTCACAGCGTCGCAGCTCACACCGGCCAGACCGATGTCGTGGGTTGACTCCTGTTGCTCTCATGTCAGCCGTGAAGCCACTACCCCACGCTATACGGCGCGGCCCACTGTACTCACTTGGCGACCTCACATGCGCCGACGCTCAAGGTGGACAAATCATCTTGTGTCTCAGTGCGCGACCAACCAACTGATCGATCCAACTGCCAATGACCGTCGCCTGAGCAACTCGAGCAGACTGGCAGCCTAACGCACAGACTGAGATGCAGGGTCTAAGCCCCCGACCAGGTGACCACTCGTTGAATTCTTTCACTGCGCCACAAATATGGACAATAAACAGACTAGCAAGCAGGGGATCAAAGACTGACTCCAGACTGACTCCAAACTCACCCAGACTGACCAACTGGCGAGCTCATAGCGTCCCTTAACTGCACGTGAACAGGCAACCTTTCCCCTATTCCACTAGAGGGAGACACCAAAGCTGCGATTGCCACAGTGGCGCCACCGTCAGAAACGGAGGGCGACTTCTTCACACAACATGCTGCAGCACGCTCTTCAAAACAGCAATTTTTACCACGGCTCAACTACAGTACGTGTTGATATATTGCTGAGTTGGAGATCGGTTTCACGCACTAATGTTCAAGCTCCTGGACCCATTGGGAGGAGAGTGTAAATGAGTAGGTGGCTTTACATATTTGAAGATATGTATATCACTTTGTGAGGTTTAGTTGTCGGTGCTATATGGCGATCCGTGTAAAATAGTCTATTGTGGCTGAATATCAAGTCAGTAGGAAGAAAGAAAACGTGAATGGTACTTCCCTAGGACTGAGGAGCATTGTGGTCTAAAGTATATGTGTGTCTACGCATACAATAATTTTTTTGGGTTCTGTACAGATATAAAAGATAACTGCACTATTTATGTAAAATGTGTATATATTGCATTGTAAAGTCAATGTGGCTTATGTTGTGTAAAATGTATATATATATTGCATTGTAAAGTTAGTGTGGTTTATGTTGTGGTTTGACTAGAGAGTATGACTGTGTGTCCTATCGTGAGGGATGTATACATTCAGGACATGGATAAGGGAGAGACATTTCTTATATGGAAAATTATATGTGCTATAGGTAGTGAGATTGGTTCTAGCAGCACAGCCATCAAGAGGGGATATTAACTGTGCAATGTTTGGTGCCAGACTGTAGCAGCAATGGTAATAATTAATTGTAGTTACGCTGGTAGATATGTCCCTGGCTTCCAATATCCTTGTGAGTCTGGTATGTACTTGATGATCTATATACAAGTTTACGAGTTTAACTGTCAATGCACTTTAGCGATCTGTGCAAAATAATTTTAGAGCTGGAAGTGTGAGAAGGAAGAGGTGGATGGTGTTTGGATACTAGTGGCATAAGTACTTCGTGAGGTAAACTCTATATGAGTCAATCAGAATGCTCCATCATTTGTGCTAGGATATAGGGGCCTCTTCAGAGCTGTGAAAACATTTTCGTATGTTGAGAGCAAGAAGGCTAGCATGTGATGGAGTGGGTACCATGTTAGGTCCGCGAGGAAGACTGCATTTGACGTTATTTTCGTAAACAAGTTCTGTTAGGATAAGAATTTCCGTACATACAAGCTGAGGCATCAAGAAAGCGAGCATTAACTATTTCTGGGACACTATATAATTGCCTGGAGGTCGACTTGGGTCTTATTTGTTTACAAGGCCATGTAAGTATGAATAATATTGAGAACATTTTAGATGGCGAGTCGCTATGCAGATGTTTTGCAGCGAGGTGAGAGCCACACTGGGGTGGGTGCACACTGCTGAACGCGACTTGTATGTTCCATTAGATGCTAGCAGTCTGTGCTATTCTGCCATCCATGGTAAAGATGTGTGTTGCCCAGAGGTATCTCACATACGAGGGCTGCGCCTTGGAATTTTGTGTCGTTGATAACGAAAACTGTATAGTGTCAAGTTTCACCTGCGATGGCCGTGTCGACCGCACGCACGCATGGCCCAGCTTGGAGCATATGCACTCTGTATGTAAGACATCACTCCCCTCCAATCGCGTTTTCATCGGCGTCTAGGTGAACAAGTATTGCGTTAGGAATTTCTCTAGTGTCAAGTATGAAAAGGGATGCATCTATGTCATGCCTGTGGGCAGCTGTGTGTGGTTTGACAGCTGAAGGCTGTGTCACTTGGTGGGGCTGTCAGTAGCCTCCTAAGCGCTCTAGTGGACAGGGAGGAGTGTCTGCATACATTGGTTGTGCGTCTGTTGCACTATTTTGTGAGCAGGTCTGTAGCCGGTGATACGCCTTATTTGGACAGTTTACGAGTACTGAGCGTGTCTACACATCACCGTTCTGCATTGTTTAGGAGGAGACTGAATGTCTGTACTTAAATTATTTGGGTTAATTATGAGTAGTCTGCATGTCTGGAGAGCGCTATTTGGAAGTAGTTTACAGAACTGTGGGCTGTATGGTTTGAAACCAAACGTATGTTTTCTGTCAGCAAGATACATATACTCCATACCTAAATAAAATGTTCCAAAATAAATAGAGTGCAGTCCTTCCTCACTGTCCCCAGCATCCCAGCGCAGCCTCTGTCATTTTCGCGCCATTTTCCCCCTACAGACCACCGTCTTGGATTAGGTCATAGGAGGGATGTCCGTACCCTCTGGTGGCAGTAACTAGTTTTAGGTCAGTTGGACACTAACTCTCATGGTAGAGACACTGCCTGCAAAATAAAGACTTGTGTCCAGAGAAGTTTTCCCACCATTTCGCCCTAACATCTTGGATGACGTCATGCGCTGTGCACGTTAGTACACGTTAATGGACGTTAGTGCACGTTAGCCCACCAATATGGGTCGGTAAGGGGACGTGGCCGTCGGTTGAGGATCATGGTGAAGGCTTTAGCTATCTCCTTCCATGTCCAGGTGGGTGTGGCATTCGCAAAAGTTCATTCCAAGTTCACAGTAGCGCACTCTTGTGGTGTCAATATGTACTAGGCCTTGTGGTGGAAACATGATATGCCTCCATCTTCAATAATGGTACTTGCGTCATCACCTGACGTCACGACAGTGCCCTCTGGCGTTGGTGATGCGTACTAAGTCAGTTGGAGTCCTGACCTTGTGGTGAACACAACTGCATCGATTTGTTTAACTAAAGACTTATGTCCAAGTCCTTTTTCCACAAATCCTTTGGAGGACATGGCGGTCTCGCGACTGGGGCTGGTACAAGTGTCTTTTCTTTCACGCCATTTTCTTAGATTATTAGAGATACAGGAATTGAATTGTGTTTACTGCCAAAATTAAAACTTGTTACCAATTTGTAGGAAGAGGTTGCAGTCGTGTGACTTAGGTAAGTGGAAGTAGGCTAAGTGAGCTATTTTCCAGCGATTTTCTTCGCTTAGTGGAGAAAACAGTGGTGTGATGCATTATCTTGTTGGAATTCAAAGGTGGTCCCAGTTCGAAGGAGGAATTGGCGGTCGAGTGACTTGGGTTAATGAAGGTAGGCTAAGTGTCCTATCCTCCCACGATTTTCTTTGCTTAGTATAGCTAAGATAAGCATGGTGTGGTGCATTATCCAGTTTGAATTCCAAGTTGGCGCCAGTTCGTAGGAGGATGTGGCAGTCAGGCGACTTAGGTTAGTGGAGGAAAC
The DNA here is from genome assembly GCF_021461395.2 of Schistocerca americana. Taxonomy (NCBI): domain Eukaryota; kingdom Metazoa; phylum Arthropoda; class Insecta; order Orthoptera; family Acrididae; genus Schistocerca; species Schistocerca americana. The sequence goes on along the minus strand of NC_060119.1, from coordinate 153,808,542 downwards.
CCAAGTGACATTTCTTCCAGGCTTTTTTTTTTTGCTTAGTAGATATAACTGAGGTGTGGTGCATTATCCTGTTGGCATTTGAACTTTGCGCCATTTTCTCTGGGTGGAGGGGTGGCGTGGCATATTCCCCCCATAATTCAGACTTCCTGCCATCTTGAATGACGTAATGCCCACCATCTTGGATGACGTCATGCACTGTCGCCAAGACTACACGAAACCATCTTGGATGATGCCATCGCCACCATCTTGGATGATGCCATCGCCGCCATCTTGGATACATCTGGTGAAAAAGTAGACTGTCCAAGACTTTTGCCCCAATACTCAGGAGCCCACTAAGGCACTCAATGGACAAAGCGATTTTGTCCCCAACGCCTACTTTGCTTTGTCTGATAACATGCTACAACAACCAATTAATGCCTGACGTAATTATACTCCGCCTTGCTTGTCGATTTGTGTTGAAAACAGTAGGTACTTGCCTTACTTCCATACATTCGTCGCTCTAATCCTGTTCCCCATCTCCAGCACACCCATCCTGAAAGCAACAACACCCTTGATTTTGTCACTGCCTCAACCAACCTCCTTTGGTATATTGCTGTCGACCCCACAGGTAGCGACCACCCCCCTGTCCTCACGATAAGATCTGCTCACCACACCCCTCTGGCTCCCCACCCTGCACCGCCTCCATGGTCATCCATGACTACCGCCATGCCAACTGGGATGCCTACTGGAAATCCAGGTCAAAAGCCACCCTCCTACCTGTCGCTATCCTGACGACATCATCCACGCCTCGCCCTCCCTTGAGAAGGTAATTACTGACACTGTGGAGGCCCAGAGTCCTTCTAAAACCATACACCACCACTGTCCCACTCTCTCACCATGGGCTGTCCTCCTCCTCTGGGTATCCCGCCACCTCTATCACTTCGCGCACTCCTGGGATACACTCCAACGCCATCGGCAAATACAGCAACATGTATGGAAACTTATTACACCAAAGAAACGCTGGGGCTGGCGCCAGACTTGTACACAACTCAACACTACTCTTCCTATCAACTCCACCAAGTACTGTTCCACCTTCCATTGCCTTACTAGTTCCCAATTAACACCCCATTACCCCCTCTTCTGACAACCTCAATTACGCCAACCACTTTCCTTCCCACCTTTCTGAGGTCTCCTCCATCCCTGCTCATCCCCACTTAGATTATTGTCTTTTCCTCACCATCATAGAACGCGCTGATACCTCGTAACAAAAACGACACTGTACTATTGTTACATATAAATAATATTTTTTCTTCTGATTTTTCGATAAACTTGTGTAATTGATGTTGTGATTTCATCTCTTTTTTGTTTCATGCCATGGTGTTAAGAAAACTGTAAACAAGTTTCAATGTGAATATTAATGTTTATGTCAAATGTCAAGCAATAATGTAATAGAATTGAAATGTAACAAATGTTGAGACTGTCGTAAGATGTTTGAAATTGTAACTGTGCGTCTGGTCCATACGTGGACAATGTGTTAGGACATGTAGACTGCAAAACCTCGGGTGAATACCCGGTTTGTTAATGAACCGGTAAATGAATAAGGAAGGTGTAACGAAGTTGAAAGATAACTTTAGTACTGATATAGTAATGAAGTTTATTATTTCGAAACAGATATAAACGTATTTAATTGAGCAGTAAATATGATGAAAAGAGTAGTAACTTAAATACTGGAAATCTTGAACGCATAATAAGTTCAGTAATAATTTTTTTTTTTAATACAGCCATCACAACAGGCTACCCCCCCCCCCCCCCCCCTTATATACATTTGAATTCTGAACTGTTTTAAATTGGTTTGACCAGCGTAAGTTGAAGTCAATATAAAAGTCAAAATTTATCAGTGTTTTATTTTTATCAAAATTGACATTTTGTGTGTGATGAAAGTGATATTTCTAGGGTAACCTATGCCCGATTTTAATCAAATTGATATACAGAATAAAGTTTTGTAGTCTACATTATAGTGTAGTGTTATGTATTCATGGTTTTTCCATATCAGTACAGATCGTGAAACTATCAGTTCAATAGATTTTCTGGTTCTAATATTCTACTATAGGATGCAGAGTTACTACTTGTTGTATTGCATGAATATATACCAACTTGTACAGGGAACAAACTCAGTTAATGGCTGGCGACCGTATTATTAACAAATTGGTAGCACTTTCAGGGTTGCTTTGGTCCATCTGGACGTGTAATTGCATTTCGAACTTACTTGATGGATCATTGTTATAACAGAGTGGATTTAAGTCTGATTTGCCACCATTCAGGCACACGCAGTCGATAACTATACGAAAATACTTTCTCATAAGGTGAACCCCGCTCACTTACCATAGCACAGGCTTTAACGAATACTGTGTCATGCGGAGGTTACAACCTCAATCGCACCACTAGCTCCTAGTCTCCAGTACTTTGGGCTAGTTGCCCCCCTCCAACATCAACAGTCCAATCACAGCACAAGACATCAACATTATCCTCCAGTCCACATGCAACACGGCCCCTGGTACCGAATGTGCCACATACCGCCACTTTAGAGAAAGCCCCTTCTCCTTCCTGACTGTCCTTGTTAATCTCTGTGGCGTCATCCTCCCTACCAGCTTCTACCCTGACCTGTGGAAGACTTCCCACATTCTCTTTTTCCTCAAACCCAACAAACCCTCTTCTGTCGCCTTTTCCTATTGTTCCATCTGGCTCACCTCTGTCTTCAGTAAGGTCTTCCAATCCTTCCTTTTCCATCATATCCATCAGCGCCTTAATCAACACCAACTACTCCCCCTTACCAATTGTGGCTAGCAAATTCCTTCTCTGCTGAAGACCAACTCTTTAAGCCTGTCCACCTTCTCTCCCTCCAGCGCTTAACTACTGTCGCCCTGTCATTTTTTTCCCTCGACATCCAAAATGCCTATGACAGTTTATGGCACCCTGGTCTCCTGTTTCATCTCCAAACCTACGCCCTGCCTATCAGTTTTGCCCATCCGGTCGCTTCCTTCCTCTCACCCCATCCTTCTTATATCACCCTCCTCAACACAAACTCCTGTATCTTTTATCTCACTGCTGGTGCCCCATGGGCTCTGTCCTTTCCCCTCTCCTCTATCTCCTGGACACTGCTGCTATGCCCGACCCTCCCCCACCTGCCCTCCTTCTCCTATATGCTGATGACACCACCTTCCCTGCTCTCTAACCCACTCTTCAACGGTCCCAACCCACCCTGCAAACCCACCTTGAGCAGTTCACCACTTGGTGTAACTAGTGGTTCCTTTCTCTCAACCCAACCATAAACCAGGCAATCATCATTGGCCACACCTTCCACTCCTTCCATGATTTCTACCTCACCATTTATGGTCATCGCATCCAGCTCACCCCACCCTGAGGTACCTTGGCCTCACCCCTAACCATCACCTCACCAGGACCCCTCACCTCCTGACTATCCAGCAGACAGCCTATTCCCGCCTCTACCTCCTGAAACACCTGAAGGGCTGGACATAGTGATTGCATCCTTCCACCATCCACCACACCTACAATTCCCTCATCTGTCCTACCCTCTGTTATGCCAGCATTGCCAAGATCTCTACACCCACCCACATTTACAAGGCCCTCTAAATCCTTGAACGCCATGCACTCCGTCTTTCCTACCTCATCAGGAGAGGGATATATATCTTGATATCATAGCAGTAGACCGTCACCTTAACCGTCTCAGGTGATGTGTCACCCTCCAAGGCCAAGATGAAGGCACAGGTGGCAACCTAATTATCCCTCGGACCCTGATGGACATCCTGCACAAAGTGAACACTTCGCAGCTCTATATTGGCTCGCAGCTCGTCATTAGACTGTAAAAGAAGGTCCCTCTTGAATATAATACCCAGGAACATATTTAAGCTCTTACGGGGGTGATGGAAGCAGAAACATCCCCAGCTTGTCACAGGTGGGTAATGCCTGTGACTGAGCAGAGGATGTTGTTTTTATTAAAACTGACCCAGAGCGCATTTTGGACAAGCACTCCACCTCCCAAATCTTGTCCTTTAAATGCTCCACAAGAAACTGAGGCTTCGTTGACATGAATGATTCCCTATCAACTCTAGTACAGACGAGGTACCAGGGTGAAGCTTTGCTGCCATCCTTAGCCATGTGCTCCTCCCATGTTGTGGTAATGGAGAGAAACGATTTGGGGTCACACTTTTGCGCGTTGAATTGAGCCCTGAAACGCTTAGAGACTGTTTCTGGGTTGCCACCAGCAAGAGCTGACGTACCATGCTTCACTGCATGTCATCCATCCTGATGCCACCTGCTCTGACGAAGGGCCTCCCCACGGGGGCTACCCAGCCTCAGCAATGGCCACCTGGCAGGATGGCTAGGAGACCTAATGCCCCAGGGAGATAGGCATCAACTCCCTAGCATCAGCCGAGCGACCCCTGTGTTGTCAGGGGGCTACAATCAACAGGGTACATGGTGGCCCCACCACAACGGACTGGCTACCGTGCTGGATAACAGGTGCAAAGAAGTGCATGGTCAACGTCGGCGCAGAAAGCGGCACTCCATAGAGCATGGTGGAAAACGTACCCTTGAAGGTGCCCTCGTTCGAAAGACGGAGAATAAGCGGGACTGCAATGCAGTGATGTGAAAATGTGCTAAAGATCTGAATGCACGATGGACATGATGCACCATGTAATGCGCCATTTCCCAACTGGGAACGCTCTTAGGAAAATTTTTGAGGAATGGAGGTCAGACCCTACAGGAACCAACACATAGAGGCCGAAACGTATGAGATTTCTTTTAGTCGCCTCTTACGACAGGCAGTAATACCTTGGGCCTATTCTTACGGTTGCTTGGAAGCGTTCCTCGTTGCTACAGACTCGTCCTATTTCCATATGGTGAGATGCCTGCACGTTTCTATTTTTATTTTTATTTTATTTTCACCAATGAGATAACTGTACCTCTTTTTATTTGTGCTACCTCGCGTGTGTTATGAAGAGCACCTTCTGCCGATGGTCAAGACCGGAACAGTAATCATGTACACGATTGCAAAATAATGCTTTACGAAACGGAGCACCGAGACATCCACTATCCTGTCGATGGGGAGATGAGATTAACTGTACAGGTAATCAGCTTAGAACAGCTGTTGGAAGCACTCTACAATACCGCAAACTCTTCCAGGTTCCATATGTTTCGATGTCTTCCACATTTTTGTCAATGAGAAACATCGCCTCTGTGTTTTCTGTCTACCTGTCTGTGTTATGGTAGCGATATAGTTTATGGCATGTGATGGTCAGTTCTCTGTGAGAGCCAGAGAATCGAAACGTGTTAATGTTAGTTTAGCAGCAGCTGACGTGGATCTCTAAGATAAGGTAGAAAAAAAATAGTGTATGGCGGTGTACACTGTGTTAGAAGAAAACAAAACCATGTATTAAACTGTTAATGGAGGAAAAACACAGGAAACCTCTCTTGTGATTGATAGTCTGTCTTAAGTTCAAATAAAACAAGAGCCCTTAGACCTTATGTACCCTTCCAATCACTACAGAATATAGAGTTATAGATTTGAGAACGCTTACTGGAGGGAGAGCTCCTCCTTTTCGTTACTTTTGCCTGTGTTATGGCACAACCTAAAGTGGTTCTGCCTCAGTTGACAGCGAAGGGATATGATGTTTAATCGTGTGTTGAGTTCGCAAGTATGGCAGGAAGCTTACACTAGCTGCTGCCGAATTCCAGTCCACTAACATGCACCACTACAAACAACACATGGTAAAACGGAAAACATTACAAGGTATTCGTGTAGTCAATAAGTTCCCAGGTATGGCAACGCACTGGCACACACCAATCTCCCTTTCCCTATCCAGATGTATTTCATCCACTGTAGCGGACAGCGGACATGCGTCAGTAAAATCAAGGGAAGGAAGCGAGTGGTGTTTACAAGGCAACATAAATCTGACGGGTTTGATTTATGAAAGATGGTTGTACTTACTGACGACAGTCGATCTGAAGTGTTTTTGTCAAATGGGCGATTAACGGTGTGGAGGAGAAGGAATTGTGAACTTCAATAGAGAAATATAACCGCTTCAGCTAGACATGGAGGTGGTACTGTATTTTTATGGGCCTGTATGAGTGCAAATAGTGTGCGGGATTTGTGTTTTATTGATGGAAATGTGGACCACGACGTGTACATAAACATCCTGAAAACACACTCGTATATCCAGAAGCGTGATCAATATGGGTCTTTCTGGGTATTTTCACACAAGATAATCATCCACAACATACAGCTCTAGATGTGAGGCTATGACTGTTGTACAAAATTTACAAGATTCCCCTCAGGATGCCGACACATCGGCAATCCCTATACATTAAGCCAACACAGAATTTATGGAATGAACTCAACAAATATATGAGAAATCATAAGATATCCAACAGAAATTATTCTAACGCTCTAGTAGAGTAATGACGTGAAATTACAGTGCAAACAACAGAATCTCCAGGGAATTCCATGCCAAGGAAAGTGCAAGAAAATATTAAGAGGGTAGGAATAACTGCAAAGTACAGACGATAACATTCTATGTTCAGAGTATCATTTTCAGTGTTGCAGACGTATACTTATTTTGCATCCCGAATTGCCTGTCCTTAATTTTCAATGTTTAACTATGTTTACGTAAATAGAAATCTATGTTACTTTATTGTAGTCCCCTTTTCACTGATCAACAAGCAACTCCCTTCTGTACTGCATTTCAACACTTTCCCACCATCTGTACAGCGTTAAACATAAAATCATGTTTGCAGACGAATACTTTTCGGAGTAATTGTACAGCTAAGACGCTGTGCACCATTCACCAACTGTCGGGGTTTTCGCCAGGCCTCAGTTGTGCAAAACCGTACTCTCTCTCTCTCTCTCTCTCTCTCTCTCTCTCTCTCTCTCTCTCTCTCTCTCTCAGCACTGCTGAAAGCCAGTAGGGTCATAAGGTCAAGTAGGGCATCACTGATACTGAAAGATATAAAATAAACTGTCTTCATGAACGCTTATGTGTTTTTTTTTTATTAAATCGGTGATTCTCGAGACAGGGGTACACTGCTGTGCTGACTACCGTGGGAGTCAGCACTGACACGAACAAGGAAGGAGAAATGTTGAGGTGGCCAGTGGAAGGAATCCCAAATGATTTGTGCACAGTACTTACAAATTCGTCAAACTCTGTAATTCCAAGGAGGAAAGAAACCTAACCTATTATTGTAAGGTAGGCCGATGTGCCTCTAATGTGCGAATATTTTTCACACTTTCACTACTCGCAGAACGCAGGCTAAGTATTGTCTTCCTATTACTCAGTACTGATGCTCCCTAAGACTGCAACCGAACTGCGGCCACCAGCGAAGGACGGCTGGTTAAGTCAGTGTTGACAGGGGGCACTGAACTCTTTCCTGGAGGCGTGGCGCTGCCCGCTTTTTCTACCGGCGTGCGGGTCAGCGCCATCTTCTTGCCGTTTCGGGGCGCTGAGCAGGTCGGCCAAGGGTTGACGCGTAAGGACTGCACATTCCTCCCCCTCTCGCCCCCCCCCCCTAAATAATGGCGAAATATTGTCGTGTTGGGTGCAATCTTTCGACAATGGTGAGGGGTGCGGGAGGTAGGAAACTGGATGGCGTGAGGAGCCCGGGGCCACAACTGAGACCGACGCCCAACATCCTGAACGGTAGCTCAAGAAAATAGTCGGTATTTGCCAACCGCAAGGTGGGACGAGCATAATATCTGTGAGTAGGAGGATCTATGATGTTTTAGAGAGCTGTGCGCACGCAGTAAAAAACTGGGGAGACTCAGCTAGATGCCCGGAGGAAGCAGACGTGTGGTGACAGCGTTAAGGTAGGTCGCGCTCGCTGCCCCTGGACAAACTTTAGCACGTAAAGGAGAGAAGATATATAATGATTTCAAAATGGTTGTTGTTAGATAATGATCAGATTTGTACGTCCAAGGTTCGACACCGCAAGCGTTTTGTGAAATTATTTGTAAGAGTTATTCGTGCTACAGATGTGTTGGAAATGGTGGGTTTTGTGTATGACATAAAATTTTAAGAATATATATATATTGAGATCAACATTGTCCTTTAAATCTAACAGTCTGAATCATAATCCACATCCTTTGCTTGTATTGAATATGAAGATGAGTAGTAAAGTAAAGTTACCCACCAATGAAAGAAAGTTAAGAAAATGAGGCCTCTATGCAATATATATGTGCAATTCACAGTTACAGATCGATTTTGGTATAACTAACGTTATCAGAGCAAAGTTATTTCAAATAACTAGATTTATGCCATTGCGCAACTAGCATTATTCAAGACAACATATAATTTCATTAAGTAAACATCAGAGCCAAAAGTCAATTTTCCAGTACCATCTTAATGCCATTGCACAAACAGCATTATTCTCTTAAACTTGATCGCTGAGTCAAATACATGCTGCCTTTCTAGCAAAATGGAGGAGTGTAAGAAACAAGTTCACAGACGCAGTCAGATGCAGGTTTGTTGAATAATTAATTTAGAACTATCTTATCAACGATACATTCACAAATAAAAAAGGAAACAATTTTGGTTAGATACTTTCAATACGTCCTGCGCTCTGGGGGAACTTCGGTCGGATAATCCCTGTAAAGGCGCCCACACTCTTCCTGGGCTGGTCAGATACAAAACGTGGAGTGTGGCGATGATGATGGAGGCGGTGGTGGCGGCATAGGGTCCTCGGCAACCGCTGGGACGAGCAAGGGGAAGTTCAACTGCTGCGACGGCGAAGACGACGGCTCCATCTCCATCGGTTCCGCAGGTTGCACCGAGGTGGCCACCGGGGGCCGCAAGATCCTGAGAGATGCGTCTCTGGGGACAGAAAATCCGCGTAAGAATTTCGCAATCGACATGCATGATTTGATTCGGATGGCTAGGTGGCAATCCGGCAGGGTCTTGAATTAAATACATGCAACCAAACAAATTTTGAAGAACACTTCTTCTCTCCTAGCGCCTGGAGCGACAGAAAACGCTGAAAAGAATTTAATTATTAGGCGCTGAGCGATACTTGTGAACCGTTGCGGTGGGTGCAGATACTGGAGCAGCGTGCGGGGGCGCCGGCCATATAGAAGCTGCGCCGACGAAGGAAGGTCGCGAGGCTGGGGGCGGTACGTTACGAAGAAGAGCAGCGGCGCCTGCTTGCGTGTGAGGGAGGCACGTAGTTGATCATCTGCTGCCTGAACGTACGCACAAATCGTTCAGCTTCTCCGAGCGACCGAGGGTGAAACGCAGCACTGGTAAGGTAAATGATACCATTGGCTGTACAAGGCTGTTGAAGGTCCTGAGCCGTAAGCTGTTGTCCGTCGTCTGCAACCAACACTTCATGCAAACATTTCTCGCAAAAAACTGGTGACAAAGCCTGAATGGTGCCATGCGATTACATAGGCATTGCAAACGGACATCTGCTAAGAGGGTAAGTAATAATAAGCCGACGAGTGTTCCAAAAGGGACCAGCACAATTAATATGCACTCGTTTGTAACATCTGCGACTCTATACTATTGTACATATCAGTAGTTCTTTTCTTCTGATTTTTCAATAAACTTGTCGAATTGATGTTCTGATTTCATTTCTTTTTTTTCATGCCATTATGTTACGAAAACTGTAAATAAGTTTCAATGTGAATATTGGTCCGCCCCGGTAGCTAAGTGGTCAGCGTGACAGACTGTCAATCCTAAGGGCCCAGGTTCGAGTCCCGTCTGGGTCGGAAATTTTCTCCGCTCAGGGACTGGGTGTTGTGTTGTCCTAATCATCTTCATTTCATCCCCATCGACGCGCAGGTCGCCGAAGTGGCGTCAAATCGAAGGACCTGCACCAGGCGAACGGTCTACCCGACGGGAGGCCCTAGGCACATGACATTTCCATTTCCAATGTGAATATTAATGTTTATGTTAACTGTCAAGTAATATTGTAATAGAATCGAAGTGTAACAAATGTTGGAACTGTTTAAAAGTGTAACTGTGCGTCTGGTCCATACACAGGCAATGTGTTAGGATATGTAGAATGCAAAACCTCGGGTAAATACCCGGTCTGTCAGGAAGCGGTAAAAGGTGGATGGCAGGCGAGCGCGGGAAAATGCGCGCAGGCACTGCACGGCATGACGGGCTCAGCAGTAGTAGTTGGAGTTTGGCAGTGGTTTGAGCAACTCCATCTGGAGTGAGGAGGCTCTCCTGGAAGACATAGCTTCACTGAGCCTCAGGTATGCCGTTCCAACGGCCACAGAGCATGGCAAAATTCCATAGGAACTAAATGGAAAAATATTGCCACACTAAGAAGAATTAAAGTGCCGATACGTCATGAGCCATAGCTGTGGTTGTATGTGTGCTCTGTGCCTTGCCGTCTTGCCCTCGCCAACCGCCGCATCGATACTAGCAGGATGAAACTTTTAGTACTGTATTCGAATGGATCAGAGAGAGAACTGTGTTTGTTTGGTGCAATAATAACCTAAATTTTATCAGAACTTTTCCATTATTTAATTAACCTCACAACTGACCCAGACAGGGTCCTTTCCAAACGTTGTTCAATCCGAGTGTCCCGAAATGAAAATTAAAAATTGTGTTAATAATAATTATTTGCAGACCTGGCTATATTAGAATGGTGTTTAAAGAAATGTTTTGTTAATGAACCAGTAAATCAATAGCGAAGGTATAACGAAGTCGAAAGATAACTTTAGTATTGATATAGTATTATTTCGAGACATATTTAAAGGCATTTAAGTGAGCAGTAAATAAGATGAAAAGAGAAGTAAGTTATATACTGGAAATTTTGAATGCATAATAAATTCAGTAATCATTTTTTTTAATACAGTCATGATAACAGCCCCCCTCCCCCCCCCCCCCCCATTTTTATTCATTTGAATTCTGAACTGTTTTAAATTGGTTTGACCAGCAAAATAAAGCAATATAAAAGTCAAAGTTATCAGTGTTTATCTTTATCAAAATTGACATTTTGTGAGTGGCATGAAACTACAATTTCTAGGGTAACCTATGTCCGATTTTAATCAGATTGATAGACAGTATAAAGTTTTGTAGTAAACATTATAGTGTGGTGTTAGGTATTAATGGTTTTCCATATCAGTACAGATCGTGAAACTATCAGTTCAATGGATTTTCTGGTTCTAAAATTCTACTTTAATATGCAGTGTTACAACTTGTTGTTTCGCATGAATATATACCAACTTGTACAGGGAAGAAACTCAGTTAATGCCTGATTAGGCTGGCGACCGTATTATTATGATATTTGTAGCATATCCTGGGTTGCTTTTGATCCATCCTGACGTGTAATTGCATTTCTAACTTACTTGACGGATCATTGTTATTACAGTGTGAATGCAAGCCTGATTTGCCACCGTTCAGGCACACGCGGTCGATAACTATACGAAAATCCTTTCTCATAAGGTGAACCCCGCTCACTTACCATAGCACAGGCTTTAACGAATACTGTGTCACGCGGAGGTTACATATTGGCGCAGCCATTTAGACTGTGGCCAAGGTGGCCAAGGTGAAAACTTTTGCGGGGAGGCCCGGTAGTGTTTCAACACAAGTGGGATACAGTGACAACTTCTGTTCAATGTGGACGTTGAAATGCACGGGGGAAGGAGGTTTCTCTCTGCTGGGTGCCGGGGCACGTGGGTATTAGGGGAAACGAACTGGCGGATGTGGCTGCCTAAGATGCATGTTCCCTCTCTCACGTTGTGGCTGGCAGTCGGTGAAAATAAGCTGCGTCTCGTCAAGCCCACCACGCGCCCATGGCGTATGTCCTACCAGTCATGCAGACGGGATGAGGTTCTCCTCACTCGCCTCCGCATCGGGCACAGTCCCTTAACGCATGGATTTTTACTCCGGCGGGAGGACCCCCCCCCCCCCCCCAAATCTGCAGTGCTTGTGGGGTCCAGATTACTGTCCGCCACATTTTACTTGACTTTCTTTTATTCTCTGACCAGAGGGTGGTGGTTTCCTTGCCACCGGATTTGCCCTCTATTTTGCAAGACGACGTAACGACAGTGGTTACGTTCTTACGGTTTTGTGTCCTGTCCCATTTGTTGCCTCGGATTTTAGGGAGAGGATTTTAATATGCTGCTGGGTGACTGGCTCACCCAGGTTTTAGGTAAGAGGCCCGCCAATCACGATTACCTACTTTACTCACTTCGATTTCTGTTCTCTTTTCCTTGTGTTTCCTTTCCTGTTTTAGTGCGTTTCTTCTCCTCTTGTTTAGCGTCTGTATGTGAGTAGTAGGAACTGTGTCAGGTCTGTTTCTTTTAGCCGTTCTCCTTGTTTGCTGCCCGTCTTCGTCCCTTCACCGCATGTGTTCCTGTTTCTATGCGTTTGGGCGCTGATGACCACGCTGTTTAGCGCCCGAAAACCTCAAATCGCACACGCGCGCGCACACAGACACACACACACACACATGCACACACACACCCACACACACACACACACACACACACACACACACACACACACACACACACACACACACACACACACACACGAAACGCACGACCAAGTACATCGCTGACGCACTACCTGTCTTCTACGTACAAATCCACAATGTTCCCCGTGAAGGAAACACAATATATGTTTGTGCAACATATTAAGATTAAGCACACGCAAATATCCAGAGTAATTTTGCTATAAAATCACACCCTACTGGATGGAGCGGCTGTACCGACGAGTAAATTATCGGCTCACAAAAAACTACTAAATGTTTTTGACAGTGAACGAGACCACACAGTACGGATGCAGTGCAGCAGAAGGCCCAAGTCATGGTCTGCTTCTGAGGCCTGAGCAATTTTACTATAGTGCAGTGGAAAAGTCCGTAGAAGTTCAGCGTCCTTTGCATCAATCTGACAAGATGCGGCAGTGGCACTGAATTCAGAATCAGGGATGGCGAGAAAGGACGCCAGCATCAGCATGCTTCGGCGTGGGCCGGTATAATATTTCGTACTGATACTGTGACAATAACAAGGCCGTCCGCCTAGGTAGCTGAGTGGTCATTCTTGTCACATCCACCTCTATAGCCGAGTGGATCATTCGCGCTTCGCCCGTCGGGCGACTAGGTTGTACACTCCTGGAAATGGAAAAAAGAACACATTGACACCGGTGTGTCAGACCCACCATACTTGCTCCGGACACTGCGAGAGGGCTGTACAAGCAATGATGACACGCACGGCACAGCGGACACACCAGGAACCGCGGTGTTGGCCGTCGAATGGCGCTAGCTGCGCAGCACTTGTGCACCGCCGCCGTCAGTGTCAGCCAGTTTGCCGTGGCATACGCAGCTCCATCGCAGTCTTTAACACTGGTAGCATGCCGCGACAGCGTGGACGTGAACCGTATGTGCAGTTGACGGACTTTGAGCGAGGGCGTATAATGGGCATGCGGGAGGCCGGGTGGACGTACCGCCGAATTGCTCAACACGTGGGGCGTGAGGTCTCCACAGTACATCGATGTTGTCGCCAGTGGTCGGCGGAAGGTGCACGTGCCCGTCGACCTGGGACCGGACCGCAGCGACGCACGGATGCACGCCAAGACCGTAGGATCCTACGCAGTGCCGTAGGGGACCGCACCGCCACTTCCCAGCAAATTAGGGACACTGTTGCTCCTGGGGTATCGGCGAGGACCATTCGCAACCGTCTCCATGATGCTGGGCTACGGTCCCGCACACCGTTAGGCCGTCTTCCGCTCACGCCCCAATATCGTGCAGCTCGCCTCCAGTGGTGTCGCGACAGGCGTGAATGGAGGGACGAATGGAGACGTGTCGTCTTCAGCGATGAGAGTCGCTTCTGGCTTGGTGCCAATGATGGTCGTATGCGTGTTTGGCGCCGTGCAGGTGAGCGCCACAATCAGGACTGCATACGACCGAGGCACACAGGGCCAACACCCGGCATCATGGTGTGGGGAGCGATCTCCTACACTGGCCGTACACCACTGGTGAGCGTCGAGGGGACACTGAATAGTGCACGGTACATCCAAACCGTCATCGAACCCATCGTTCTACCATTCCTAGACCGGCAAGGGAACTTGCTGTTCCAACAGGACAATGCACGTCCGCATGTATCCCGTGCCACCCAACGTGCTCTAGAAGGTGTAAGTCAACTACCCTGGCCAGCAAGATCTCCGGATCTGTCCCCCATTGAGCATGTTTGGGACTGGATGAAGCGTCGTCTCACGCGGTCTGCACGTCCAGCACGAACGCTGGTCCAACTGAGGCGCCAGGTGGAAATGGCATGGCAAGCCGTTCCACAGGACTACATCCAGCATCTCTACGATCGTCTCCATGGGAGAATAGCAGCCTGCATTGCTGCGAAAGGTGGATATACACTGTACTAGTGCCGACATTGTGCATGCTCTGTTGCCTGTGTCTATGTGCCTGTGGTTCTGTCAGTGTGATCATGTGATGTATCTGACCCCAGGAATGTGTCAATAAAGTTTCCCCTTCCTGGGACAATGAATTCACGGTGTTCTTATTTCAATTTCCAGGAGTGTATTTTACTGATCTGTACGATACCGCCGGCCGCGATGGTCTAGCGGTTCTAGGCGCTCAGTCCGGAGCCGCGTGACTGCTACGGTCGCAGGTTCGAGTCCTGCCTCGGGCATGGATGTGTGTGATGTCCTTAGGTTGGTTAGGTTTAAGTAGTTCTAAGTTCTAGGGGACTGATGACCATAGATGTTAAGTCCCATAGTGCTCAGAGCCATTTGAACCATTTTTTTGTACGATACCCATGTCGCGGCAGAAAACTCTCTTGGCTACTTTACATCCTTGCTGCATCGTGTCGTCACTCCTCAATTAAATGACGCCTTTCTGAGTCCCTTTCACAAGGATGATGTATGTGATGTTGTTACAGGATCTCAGTCCCGCAAGTCACATGGATTAGACGGTATTACTAAGGAGTTTTATGTTCAGTTTTGGTCACTCATTGGTGACATCTTAACGTCAATGGTAAATGAAGAGTCGCGGGGAGTCACACTCCCTGCTCTTTTTCAGGAAGGTAAACTGGTCCTCCTCCCGAAATCCACAGGTCGACCTGCGATTGATATCCTCCGCCCTATTACTCTCCTTAACTTCGATTATAAAACTGTCGCCCGAGCAATTAATATCCTTCTCTCTAATCTGCTCGATACCATTATTGCGGCCCGTCAAAGCTGTGTGCCTGGGCGCACAGTACTGACTTCTGTTCTCAAATGTCGCGATGTCATTTCGGTGGAAGCTGCCGCTAATATCCCAGGGGCTTAGTCTTTTTTTTGTATCCAAAAAGCGTTTGATCGTGCCAGCCATGATTTTTTAACGAGAGTGCTAACCGCTGTCGGCTTTAATAATGATGCTCGACAGGTCTTAACTCGTCTTTTTACCGGTATCAGTGTCTCGATGATTGTGAACGGTCACCCTACCCCCCCCCCCACCCCCCACCCCCCGGAAATTGATCAGACGGGGTTTACCCCAGGGTAGCCCCTTATCCAAGTCCCCTTTTGTCTTGTTCTTAGAGCCCTTACTTCGCCGCCTCGCCATGCAATTACGTGGATGGACTATGTTGGGGGAACTTTTTTCGGCCCGTGCATACGCCGATGACGCCGTGGTTTTAGTACGACATAACGAGGACATACCGAGGCTTAAGGATACCTTGGATTCATTTTGTCCTCTTGCTGGTGCTCGCATTAATGATCGTAATTGGACGTTCCTACCGTTGAGAAGCCTCGATCATGTCTCATTCCTTGGGCGACGGTCGTCAATAGCAGTAAGACCTTAGGGATCTTAGTCGATCGCAATCTGATCAAAATGGCGACACTAAATTGGCGTGAGGTTACGAGTTGTGTTTACTGGGCGATCCTTGAACATGAACGCAGTTCCCTTAGCCTCCTTCACAATGTACGGGTTTTAGAAACCTATGTCTTCAGTAAAGTATATTCGTTGCACAGGTGTTCCCGCGATGATGGCCCGCTGACTGAAACAGCTGTCTGGTCGATTTCTGTTGCACCACTATATCTTTCGTGTCAGGTATGAAGTAGTGGCCAGGCCTCGAAAGCTTGGAGGACTGGGTCTTTCCGACATCAAAATGAAGACATCCATCTTATTTGCCCACCGCAATGTTTTAACCTGGACGCAGGCTCCGTATTCAGTTACCTCTCGTTTACTTTCCCGCCTCCGGCCAGTCTGTCTGACCCTACCTGTTGGTGGACGGATTAATCCTAAATTGCGGACATTCGTGAATACTTTCTAAATATCGGTATCCTAGGTGCTGATATACTTCCTGTGACGCATATTAGTAACAACATGCTATCACCCCGGTTTGGTGCACCATGTCCCCTTTCTTCTATTGAACTTGACTCCCCGTCAACGTATTGGAAAACGATCAGGTCTCATCTTAGTCTTCCTATATTGCCGATGGAGATTCCTTCAACGTGGTGTAAGGTCATTCACCGTCTGATACCTACTGGTGATCGTCTTTTTTGTATTGGCCTTTGTCCGACTGATCAGTGTCAGGAATGTCATCAAACTGACAACTTACTTCATAAGCTTGTTGGTTGCCGACGGGCTCTGGGTCCGCCCTCAATTACCTTTCCTTTCTCGAGGGCCTGAAACCGCTTTCCCAGACGACATTCTCCTACATCAGGGCATATCATTCTTTCCTCAAACAAAACAAACACGATTTTATGGCTCTTGGGTTACTATATTCACTGTATCGTTGAAGGCGGGAACGAACAGCTCCCCGCATTTTTCACCATTATTTAACAACTGCGCACTGGAAATGGCACCGGTTGCCGCGATACCGATCGCTTATTTCAATTATGCTTTTTCTTGTGTTTAACCGTCAGGGTGCTGGTTAAGCTCCCCTGTGATATCTGTTTCTTCAGTGAGCTTGTGTCCTCTCCCTTGTAGATTTGTTTTGTCACTTTTTATCTTCCACATGTACATAAAAAGAAAATTAATAAGAAGGGTGGGACAATAGGTTAGGCTTACCGTTCAGAATGTAATAATTGTTTGTGCTTGAACTAATTTGTTTATTTTCATTTGGCATCTGATATTAAATGATGATTTCACTATGGTTGCCAGATTTTCGTGGAAATAGTCAATCGGATGATAAAAAAAAGTGATCAGCGTGACGGAATGCCATGCAAAGGGGTCCGGGCTCGAATCCCAGCTGGGTCGGAGATTTTCTCCGCTCAGGGACTGGGTGTTGTGTTGTCTTCATCATCATATCCTCACCGACACACAAGTCGCCGAAGTGGTGTCAACTAAAGACGCACCAGGCGACCGGTCTACCCGACGGGAGGCCCTAACCATATGACATTTCATTTTTCAATGACAAGGCCCAGTGTTGCAGCTTCGGAGCTGTGCATGGAGGAACAGGTTCGGACGGATGAAACAATGATTGAAGTGTCTTCTCGTCCGTCGCTGGGTAAAACTTCCGACCAGATAGTTAATGGTGAAACTTTGTCGCGCCATAGGTAATAGCAAGAGATTCCTTCTCGATTTGGGAATAGTTACATTTCATCCAGAATGAGATTTTCACTCTGCAGTGGAGTGTGCACTGATGTGAAACTTACGGGCAGTTTGAAACTGTGTGCCGGACCGCCCGCATCTCGTGGTCGTGCGGTAGCGTTCTCGCTTCCCACGCCCGGGTTCCCGGGTTCGATTCCCGGCGGGGTCAGGGATTTTCTCTGACTCGTGATGGCTGGGTGTTGTGTGCTGTCCTTAGGTTAGTTAGGTTTAAGTAGTTCTAAGTTCTAGGGGACTTATGACCACAGCAGTTGAGTCCCATAGTGCTCAGAGCCATTTTTTTGTGCCGGACCGAGACTCGAACTCGGGACCTTTGCGTTTCGCGCGCAAGTGCTCTACCAACTTTTTTTTTTTGTTCGTCGTTGATCGTTGTGTTTGTCCGTTGCGGACGTCGCAAGACATCCTGTTCGAGTTTGGTGGTTGATCCTTCGACTCAGTTTTTTTATTACAGAGGCCAACCGGCTCTTTGACCGAACACGCTAAGCTACCGTGCCGGCTTCGAACTGAGCTATCCAAGCACGACTCACGTCCCGTCCTCTCAGCTGTACTTCTGCCAGTACGTCTCCTACCTTCCAAAACTTTACAGAAGCTCTCCTGCCAACCTTTCAGAACCAGCACTCGGTCCGGAACACAGTTTTAATCTGCCCGTAAGTTTCAGTTACATTGAATCTTGGTTAATAGCTCGGAAGCCAATGTGATCGGCCTATCCCTTAAACCAAATCTGTGGGACTGCACAGCTCCGATTCCGTACCAGGCAGGTGTCTTCGCCCAACAGATGGAGAATTAGCGGAACTGCAAAGCTACGACAATAAAGAATGCTGAAGGTCCCAGCGCACGATGGACACGATCCTCCAGTTAAGGGCCTTTCCCCAATTGGTTCGCTCTTCGAAAAAATTTTGGAGAATGGATGTCAAATCCTACAGGGGACCGCCACAGAATGCCGAAATGTTAGGAACTTGTTTTACTTGCCTTTTACGATGGTCAAGAAGTCCTCGAGCCCATTCTAACCCACGGACCTAGAGGGGGGGGGGGGGGGACTGGGCAAGTGCCTCCAGCTGTTGTGGATATTCTCTCGCCAGATGTATATTTTTTTCTTTTTCAACGTAATTGTTTGTTTATTCTGTACGGCAGAGTCGACTCTTGAGTAAAACTGTGTTTTGGGGGAAGGATAGCAAAATTTTCATCGTAAGTGCATCGCTGATATACAGCAATTTGATAGCTTATTATTAAATACTTTAAAGTGTAGGATAGTAGTGTACATTATACGTTTTGACTTATGTGAACTGTTTGTATGTTTACGTTTAACATGAAAATGAAAAGAAAGCAGGAAGGTATCAAGGAAAACAGTATCTCTTTAGGGAATTACACAGATAAAATGTGGCACACGAAGGAGATGCGGAAAAGGAATTAGATTATGTATGCTTCCTTTTCAATTCACACTTGTCTATAAAGCAAGTGCTGCCTTCTTCCATCGACGCTGTTATGATAGTCTTCGGTGCATTACACACATCTGCGTGTCTACGCGGATAACCGCTGCAAACGTCACAACGTTTACGTGCGACACATATTCCGAAAGACGAAAACCGAATGTTGGAGTGGTTTTCCGATGTCGCGTGTACATGTTAAGGTCTGAAGCGGATTTTCTCGGCCAGTTAAATATTACGTCTGGAAAACATTTCATCCAGTTTGTGAGTCAGTCGACACACGCTTTATTTCTCTTCATTGAATTATTACAGGTAGACAGCTTTACGCTAATATCTCTACTTCTCCTTCGCTCAAAAATAAGCCTATATTAACCAAATATTCTGAAAACAAGATGTAACTTGCAAATCCAAGCACGTTTCAAAGCCGGTTTCATTTACATGGAAGACAAAATGGATTGTGAAACTGGGAACCGGCAACTAGGAGCGGATTACCGGAATCGATTTTGATGTGATACATTACCTTCCAGAAGCCGTGTTGGGAAATCGGTTTGCGAAATCCGGTTTTGGGAGCCCCATATAACGGGGTGGTTCTGTTCTGTCGGCTTCGTGCAAATGCACAAAGATTTATTGTGAATTCACCTCAATACCTAGGAACTAAATTATGAACAAATTAAATTGGAAGGAACACACATGAAATGTTGTGTGGAAGGGTAACCAAACACTGCATTTTGTAACTAGGACACTGGCAGGAAAATGTAACAGATCTTCTACAGAGAATGCCTACACTACGCTTGTCCGTCCTCTTTTAGAATACTGCTGCGCGGCGTGGGATCCTAACCAGACAGTATTAACGAAGTACATCGACAGAGTTCAAAGATAGACTGTACGTTTTATAATATCGCGATATAGGGGAGAGAGTGTCACTGAAATGATACAGGATTTGGGATGGACATAATTAAAGAACGGCGTTTTTCGTTGCATCGGAATCTTTCCACGATGTTTTCCATCACCAACTTTCTCCTCCGAATTCTAAAATATTTTGCTGACACCGAAATATATAGGGAGAAACGATCAACGTAATAAAATAAGAGAAATCAAAGCTCACACGGAAAGATGCAAGTGTTCACATTTTTCGCGCTCTGTACGAAATTGGAATAATAGAGATTTATTGTGAAGGTTGCGAGGTGCCGGGGCTACCAGTGTATTTAACACAAAATTCGTCTAGAATCTTCACATGGAAATGATACTCTAAGCCCCCTTCCTAACTCCGACTTTTGCTGTTGCACATGGATTAAGAAGAAACGCGAACTGACTGTAATCGTCCCTGCATACATTACCAAGCTGTCTTCTTAACTAGAAGGACATGATCTGGCGTACTGGAGGCGATGGCTGGTTGCTTCGATGTCCCATCGTGGTGATGATAATGTCGCGAGTATAGCTCGAAACAAATTATCCTGGTCTGGTTGTTCCAGACTAAAGGCTTCCTGACAATACAAATGCGCCTCTGAGGGAGACGAAGAACGCTCTCCACACAATCACTGACGGTACAGTGATTGATTTTAACAAGCGAAGTCACACAGTAACTCTGATACACTCAGCTTTAGCCAGAACTGCTCAAGACGGACAACATAGGCCGCTTGTACGCAGAACGCTCAATTGCCAACTGTAGTCGGAAAGTTACGTTGAAGTCGGAAACTTGAGCAACTTCGTCAAACAGTTACAATTAAATGAAAGTATATTAGATAGCCAACGGAAGGCAGGTTGTCCAGAGCAGCGAGGGCTCAGTCTTTTAACCTACTCCGACCGCAAGGCGAGAGCCGACTCCCTCAAGAGCACCCATACAAGCCGAACACAGAATATTCCCATCCCCACGACAGTGGCCGTGGTTAAAACGTGCCAATCAGCAACTCGAAAACCGCCAGAATATTCCACTCTATTGCCGAAGCACTACTATTCCGCCAATGGTGACACTTGGCGCCAATTTCTATGCTGATTTTACTACGTCACGGAGCTATCCTCTGAGCAACAAAATTATAGTTATGATTTTGCAGAAAACGCGGGAATTTGCCCGCCACGACTGCCTGGGATCACAAGTCATTTCTACGCTTCGGTGATAGTCCGTAAGAAAGTGTTTTCACTAAGTTTCTGCGAAGTAACAGAATCTCTAGCCCCAGCCGCTCCTTCAGGCCCCTGTGGGCATGTCGGCGTCTGGAAAGCAACCACTCGATTCCCTCACACCCGTCGGCATAACTCTTTGAAGATCAGCAGAACCCGCCTGTCACAAGACCACGCGGGTGACGAGAGACACTGCGTGAAATGTCCACGTGTGAAGCAATAGCAACTTTTCAACACATGCGATTAAAGAGGAAAATATTCATATTTTCTGAGTTCTCAATACTATCCTTGCAATGACAATACTCAGCCATACTTCCCCAAATCGAATTACTCAGAGTAAGATATGTATATGAGAAGGGGCAACTTACTGTGTGCATCTAAAGGCATACCACCTCTCAAGGTGTTTGGTTAAACCCTCTGAGAGGCACTTACATCTATTTAGATGTTGGTGGGAAGGGGGAGAGGAGGGAGGCAGCCCAGGTGAGAGCTCTGTGTGTCCACACTGCACTGGTCGTCGCTGTCACAGCGCTGTAGCGCATTTTTAATAACCGGAAGACAGCGTCAAAACAAGCGTTAAAACTACGGTGATCTGAATACGGTTTAGTTATTTCCCTTTGGTTATTAACCATGATTTAGCATATCGTCTTGGAACGAGTCAGTTTACGGAGGATTATGTGACTGCGCCACGTTTGTTTACAGCTGGTCAGATACGTCAAAACAATGTTCAGTTTAAGAGCACGAGAATCAGTGTCGCACTCCATAAGCTAAAAGGAGCAGAAACAATTATCCAGAAGAAATAACATCGGCTTATTTTCAAATGTACCATAATCGGCTCCAGATAATTGCAAGAGCTAGCTTACTTATAAGTTTCTACATTGTTACATCCGTCTTGATTGCAAAGTGTTTATTGATATGACCGGTTTCGGTGCATCTAGAACGATGTTCAGATCTGTAATGATAACGATACTAATCTACTATTTCACGAATATAAATCTTTTTGACCCTATCTAATCAACATCAAATGTACCAGAACGTACCTGATATTTCGGTTACAGGAGTAACCCGTCCAAATCCAGAAACTTTCACAAGCTGCGTCACATAAAATTGGTTGGTAGAATGCACGTCATTTATATTAATTATAACACTATTATCGACAGGTGGCATCAGGTACATTTGTTACATTACATATGCACATACTGTATTCACTAGATTTATGTGATTAACTTTTATCTCCAAAAATACTTAATTAAAATCTGCAGATGTCAACGTTAAAATCTGTACTTATCGAAATTTAAAATAACACAGTAAATTTATAATTTTTATACGATCTAAAACATAGGGCGACCTCTATATCTATGGCGCTGGTGTAGACTTGTTTTCCTCTACGGTCTACTTCCGTGCTTCCCGCCATTTCGGTGTTGTGCCGCGATCCGCTCAGTTGTCTGACGTCCATCGCCGTGGGCAAGAGGGCCGCGCAGGAGGGCCCCGTTAACGGCGCCAGGCGCTGCACTCATCTTCCAGCTTCTCCATCAGTCGTCATCTGTCATCCCTCGGCCTGGATCTCCACACGCAACATTTGTCATCTCAGTAAGTTGTCATAAATACAAAAATAGGCGTTATGATTGAACTCGCTTTGCTCGTTGAGGATTAAATCCGGATCTTTCTTTATGTGGGTGTATATTTCAAATTCTTCCAAAATGTTAAGAAACCGTCCCTTATGAGCTCCAGGCAGGATGTCTAAATTTTTTTGAATGTTTTTGACTGAGTACTTTGAGGCAGTCATTTGCGCCCAAACGCTGTTTTGTTTTCAGAGTAAGTGTGCTCCCTGAGTTTGGACTCCCCCAGTCTGCCCTATATATTTCTTACAGCAGTCATCACATTCAATCTTACATACACCTGAATCCTGAAATTTATTCGTACTATTACATATTTTGTGCCGGAGCTTCAATTTTAGCGTGTTATTTGTTCGGAGCCCTATTTTAACGTCGGATTTACGAAAACATCTTTCAATTTTGTCTATAGTTCTTCCACCGTGAGAGCCACATTTTTTCTTGTTGTTCCTCGTAACTGCGACTTGACTCCCTTCTATTTGTTTGATTTGTCTCTTCTTTATCTTATTATAAATATTCATCGCCTGCTTACACGTATATCCGTTCGCTACGGCCACTTGTTTTAAAATACTTAGCTACTTTCCTACTTAGTGGCAATCTTTGTAGCCTGTATACCATCGAAGTAAAATATGCCCATTTGAATCGGGGTGGGTGACAAGGGCGCTCATTGATAACTGAATCTGTACACGTAGGTTCTCTGAATATGCTAAATTCATGGTTCCCATCTTTATTAATGTTAAATCTAAGTAATCTATACGGTTCTCTTCTTCAGATTCCATAGTGAATCTAATTTTCGGGTGTTGATAGCTCATATTTTGCGCAACGATTTCCATATTCTGATCTCCTTTGTATAATAAAATAGTCGTCTACATATCTCCTGGAATATACAATCTTCTCACCGATATCTGGATTTTCAACAAAGAATTCATTTTCCAAGTGATTTACAAAAATGTCAGCCGGCGTCCCAGCTAAACTGTTCCCCATTGCCAACCCGTCTTCTTGTTGATAAATTTTACCATTTAAAGTACAGTAATTGTTCCAACATTTCCACTAGTTCAATTACTTGCCCCAATGCCAATTTACCATGAGTAAGGAGATTGTTCTTAATAATCTCAATTGTTTTTTTTACGGGAATGTTTGTGTACAGATTGTTGATATCCAATGAAGCTAGTGACTCATCCTGAGGTATAACTACGTCTTTAATTTCATCGGCAAATTCGTAACTGTTCCTAATGTTAAAAGTCCGACAATACGAGTATGCCGCGTTCTATCTGTTATATACCTCTTTATTTAATTTGACTTGGGCTACTGGTATTATTGACGATAGGGCTAATCGATTTTTCAACCTTACGGAGCTTTATTTAAGACCGTAATTCGGAATTGGCGGATTCATTACTTTCAGTTTAAACTTTTCCTCCTCCGTGAAGAGAAACACACTGTTATCTATTTGTTTCCTTACGTCTGTTTGAAATTTCGTGGTTGGTTCTTTATTGACCTCTAGTATTACGTTCTCCATAAAGAACTTTTCAGTTTTCTGTATATAGTCTGTATCGTGTATTAAAATTATAGTGCCGCCCTCATCTGCCTTTGTGACTATAGCCTTATGTGATTCTAACTTCTTATTCAAGCCCTTAAGAGTTGGTAGCTCGTTTCTGTTCTTGTGAGCAGAATACGTTTCATCTATAATCGACTTCTTTACTTTAACTGCCGTGTTGAACAGATACTAACAGACCAGCACCAGACGCCACCTGTCGGCAATAGTGTTATAATTAATATAAATGACGTGCATTCTGCCAACCAGTTTTACGTGACGCAGGATGTGAAAGTTGCTGGATTTGGACGAGTTACTCCTGTAGCCGAAATATCAGGTACGTTCTGGTACATTTGATGTTGATTAGATAGGATGAAAAAGATTTGCATTCGTGAAATAGTAAATTAGTTTCATTATCACTACATATCTGGAGATGCTTCTAGATTAACGGAAACCGGTCATATGAATAAACATTTTGCAATCAAGACGGATTATAGGCAAAATTCTAAAATCACTGGTTGCGGCTATCCTGTTAGTCATAGTCTGTTTTTGCATAACTTACAAGTGACTCCATAGATTACAAACATGTGATTACAGAATTGTGATCGGCCTCTGGTCTGAGATTCATTACGGTGTGAAGTCCTTTCATATTCTAATCAGCCAGTAAGCGTTGCACCGTGGGTCCAGATAGCCGCAGTCCATTCTTGGGAAATCCGCCAGTCCTTGAGTGTGCAGTGCCACGCGTATGGAATTTGATCTGCACAGCGTTCGCAGTAGCATCATGGGCAGCCCACTGCACGTTTCGAAAGCAGTGTCTGTGCGGAAACTGCGAGAAAAAAGATGGCCCTGCGCGTAGCAAGAAGTACAATTTATTACCCCTTGACTCATTTTACTCATCGGTCCTGATGGTTTTCTTACCAGTCACATCTGTTGGGTCCTAGCGCAGCCGCTTGCCTATCTCCGGCTGCACTTGGGTCCGTGTTTCCCCTTCCCCACCCCTCTCTGCTGCAGCCAAGGCAGTGTCGGAACGCGCCATTTGACAATATTCACTCAGAGGTCACTGCCCCTCCTAAATCTGAGACTGGATGCATTTATATTTAAACAAACGCAGACGAGGGAAGTACAAGGCTCTCCACCTCATTCCGCCAACGTCGGCTCCCGCTGTCTCTCCCTCCTCCCCCCCCCCCCCAACAGCTTCCCGTAGAAAACTGACACGTCTGGGTTCACAATCATTCTTATCTAGTCTGTGGCAGCTCTACTATCTGCCATGCTGCCCTTATATTACGACGATACTGGCGCGCGACTCTACTGCATGGACTACTGGTATGTGAAAATTCACGTGACCAGTGATACCAGCATCTCCGAAAGGACCATCCCGACACTCGGAATGCCACAGTATGACCTCTTAAGAACCGGCACAGTTGGATGCAGGAAGCACGACTGCGCTCCTGGGCGTGGCTGCCCGTTTGTTTCACACGTTCGCACAACACTGAGCCTTCTGGCTATGAGCATAGCCTGTTAAAGGGGGAGGATGACGCTGAAATCATTATCAGTTAATCGTCCACATATTTCATATGCCGTCTTCGGATCGAAATCGACGCCGTCTTTTCAGGTGTACTAACTTTTTTCCGACAGTATATAACCAGTCTGAAACCTTCCAGCCTCTCCACGTACTTCCACTTTTTTTTCATTGCAGGGTTTTCGAATCACCGACCACAATCAAATTTTCCCTTCCCTTGACTACCTCACTAATTTCTTTTATCTCATCATACACTCTTTCAGTTTCCTCATCTGCGGAGCTGTATGAGACTAACACGATGCTACTGTGCTGGGTGTTGGCTTGCTGTCTATCGTCCACTATGCGTCCACTATGCAGCTCTCAGTAGCTTGCCGCATTCCTGTTTTATTATTCATTATTTGCTCCGCTCCTGCGTTACCTCTATTTACTTTTGTGTTTATCACCCTGTACTACCATCACCAGAACCCCTGTTCATTCTGGCGCCAGACATCACTAACCACTACTGTATCTAATTTCAAGCTATCCATTTTCCTTTTTAAATTTTCTAACCTATCTACACTATCAAGCGATCTAACAGTCATCGTTCCGATATGTAGACTGTCAATCTTGATTTTGCTGATGACGATGTCCTAGTGGCTTGCCTCCGTCAGGATATCTGAATTGTGGACCATCTTTTCGTAGAAAGATTTTACCCAAGAGGGGATGCCATCGTCATGTAACCATACAATACAGCTGCATGCCCTCAGAGAAAGTAACGGTTGTTGTTTCCTCTTGCTTTTAGCTAATCCCAAGATACTTGTTTTCTCGAGCTGGTTATAGTCCTACTCGTATCTAAAGAACGTTGATGTCGCTCCCCTATCTATCCGTTTCTACATGTGGGGGCACTGCAGTCATTTGAACTTTCATTAAGGGGGGTAGGACGTCAAACAGGACGACTTGGAGAAGGAGAGGCACCACAGGACATTTTAATTTCCACTGTCTATACTTTTACAAGTAAATTCATAAAACTTTCTCAGCATAACCTGGAAGGATTCGGGATTCACACTCACAGCAGTGGAAGTTCGAAAACACAAAAAATATTTTTTTTACATGTGAAGTTTCATCATTTTTTTCGCTTATTATTGGCTACATTTGTTGCTATAGGTACATTTTTCTTCACAAGTAAGAGAGATTGTTTGATGAATTTTGCACAGCATACAAACCATATTTAAACGTGTGTGAAACTCTAGAATTTTCCAAATCTATTAAAAACTGTGGTAAAAATTGAGAATTAATTACAAAATTTGATATTTTCCTAAACATAAAGTTTAAAAAATAACAGCTCATTCATTTTTTCATAAATTAAATAGATTCTACCCCCCTTATGTCACAACGGCGCAAATATCATTCACTTTGTTCGTAAAGTGACCACCATAGGAGGCATCTTAATGTTAGTTTGCTTTAGCCCTTGGTCCATTGCTCAGTTTGAAACCTGCGAATACTTCTGTACGTATGAAGAAGCCTTTTCAGTCCCGACAGTTAGATTTATTTATGTTAAGGGTCAACTACCAGTCTCTCCACAATGCAACTATCCTCTGCAGGGCTTCCTGCGTATCATTAAATTCTCCTTGCGTTAAGTGCACAACAAAATTACCCGCGAACGTGTTCACCATACGACTGTTTTTACAATAGAATGGAGGAGATGCTGTCATTTAAAAACTTTCGGATGAGTGTGACCCCCAATAAAGAATAGATGCTGTAGATGCTTATTCTCCTATTCATGTACAGGTCTCCTGATTAGTAACAGCCTTGCAATATTCGCCTGGGGTGCACTCTGTGGGCAGTCTGGAGATCTAGCTGGCGAGTCCTCACTCACCGTACCCGGCTACGTCACAAGTAACTCCCACAGGCTGTTCCCTAGGCCTTTCGCAACGCGCCTCTGAAGTCAGTGGCGACACAGTGTCCATGTAACCCCAAGGGATGCTTATTTTGTACTAAATAGATTAACTCTATATGAAATCAGCAACGAAATCATATAAAATAATGTTTCAGAACAGAATATTGGTGCTAAACCACAAGTTATAACAGTAACGTAATTTGAAATGAGATTAACTTGTCTCCCAATGAGAACAGAATGCAGTTATTATTTCCCCCGGAAAGGGATTATGCGTACGAGGCGATTTAAGGTGAAATGACGACCTGAAATCTATGGTGAGAACAGCAGGCGTCAGACAGATTCACTGGAACAATTCGAAGAAAGTGTAATCCATCCACCAAGGAGGTTACTTACGAAACCATTGCTTGAATTATGTTTGAGTATTGCTTCCTCTTTTCGGAGGACTGGTCGAAGAAACAGAGAAAACTCAAAGAAGAGTAGCGCCTTTGGGCATGGAATTGGTTTGCAAGCACGAAAGCATTGCGAAGAGGTTCATCCATTGCTATGGTCTCAATTCCATTCTATATTCCACACAGCGTACGCTCTTAGGAGAGCCAGGAAACCTTCCTTCCTTCTACACATGTCTCGCGAAAGAGGTCATGACTTTAAAGCTAATGAGGTGACACGGAAACCCACCAATGTCGTTCGTCCCACGTAAAATTCGCGACTTGCAGAAAAATGGGGCAATTGAGGGTCGTACACAAAGTACCCCTCGCCACACGCCACTGTTGATGCAGAGGGAACGATAAAATGTGATGACCTGTCAATGCCAACAGCTTTTATGGTGTCGTCCGAAGAACGAGATCCCATGTCAAGACTCCTACCTCACGTAAGGACAATCGCTGCCGGACGCTGCAACGATATGAGTGACGTCGGCGTATACGCGTAGTCAAGAAGTTCCACACGCAATCGCTGCCAGAAGGTTACTCACGTCAGTGCGCAGCGCCGCGCAGCCAATTCGTCATCGCCTACAACGACAGCATCATCTTAGATCATGCTGCATGAATGATCTCCCCATCATTCACGTATCGCTGCGAGCGAACAAAAGTATTAGTCAGAACTGTGTATCAAATTTTATTGTCTATTGTACCATTGTACCATTCTGCATCATACCAAGTCATTGTGTTCAGCGAAAGTAATAAATACAGACTGTCAATCATGTGGACTGGGATTGTTTTAGAGACCGAGTAGAAGCTCGGACAAAACAACAGACAGGTGAAGTAATTGTCTAAAATTATTTGCTGAAACGAAATCAGTATGTACAGACAGGAATTTTCACACCACTCCTCACAAACACAGTTTGATTATCTACCGGTTCTAGGCGCTTCAGTTGGAACCGCGTGACCGCTACGGTCGCAGATTCGAATCCTGCCTCGGGCATGGATGTGTGTGATTTCCTTATGTTAGTCCGGTTTAAGTAGTTCTAAGTTCTAGGGGACTGATGAGCTCAGATGTTAAGTCCCATAGTGCTCAGAACCATTTGAACTTTTATTCTTTTAATATCTATAGTCGGGTAGTGCCATTTGTACGATTTTAAAGGATGATCTTTTTCTTCCACATTGCTTGTTAGAGCAGAGTGTTAACCACACTGCCAGACATTACAACACGCTGAAGCCGAAATCAAGTCGATCATCGAGGTATGTATTTGCATGAGGGGTGTTTTATAAGTAATGTAACACTTTATTTGTCGTGCAGTTTCAGATAAAAAGCTTCGGAGTATGGTTTGGTACACCGTAGAATATTCATGCTCCTACCGTTAGTGTGTCATGAAGTTCCGGTAGGTTGCGGCGATAAACGTAGGCTTCGAAATGGCGTCTGTAACGGGGGTGATTTCCTGACGCAGAGCTGTCTTTGAATTTGTTTTGACGGAAAGCCAGAGCATAGCAGATATTCACAGGCTGTTGCAAGATGTCTACAGATAACTGTCAGTGAACAAAACCACGGTGCCCCGTTGGGCTAGGGACCTGAGATCATCGCAATAGTGTCGCGCAGACCTGTTGGTACTCTCGCATGCCGGCCGGCCGTACGCAGCTGTGACTCATGCAATTTCGGACTTCAGCGTGTTCCTCGCCATAAAAATGCAAACGTACTTCTTCTGCTCCATGACAACGCAGCGTCTCACACACGTGTGCGCACCCGAGGGGAACTGACAAAACTGCGTTAGACTGTTCTTATTCATCCACTCCACAGTCCGAACCTCTCACCTTCCATCTGTCTGGCCCAGTGCAGGATATGCTCTGCTGGAAGCAATACGCTAATGATGACGAGGTTATTCATGCAGCAAGACGTTGGATCCGACTATGACCAGTGGAGTGGGACCATTCGGGCATGTGGGCCCTCCCAGTGACGTAACGTAAGGTCGTAGCATTCAACGGAGAGTAAGCTGAAAAATGGGGTTTTGTTGCCGAAAGACTGGAGAATTATGTGGTGTATTGGAATCCAGAATAAAACCAACTTCCTGACAGATTAAAACTGTGTGCCGGACCGAGACTCGAACTCGGAACCTTTGCCTTTCGTGTGCAAGTGCTCTACCAACTGAGCTACCCAAGCACGATTTACGCCCCGTCCTCACAGCTTTACTTCTGCCAGTACCTTGTCTCGTACCTTCCAAACTTAACAGAAGCTCTCCTGCATACCTTGCAGATCTAACACTCCTGAAAGAAATGATATTGCGGAGACATGGCTGAGCCACAGCCTTGAGGATGTTACAGAATGAGATTTCACTCTGCAGCGGAGTGTGTGCTGATATGAAACTTTCTGGCAGATTGAAACTGTGTGACGGATCGAGACTCGTGCTCGGGACCTTCGCGTTTCGCGGGAAAGTGCTCTACCAACTGAGCTACCCAAGCACGACTTACGCCCCGTCCTCACAGCTGCACTTCTGCCAGTACCTTGTCTCCTAACTTCCAAACTTAACAGAAGCTCTCTTGCAGACCTTGTTGAATTACTTATCGAACGTCCCTAATAGTATATTTCACAGTATAAATGTAAGTTCCGCATATCTGTAACGACACAGAAGAGAGAGGAAAATTAGGCCCCTGACTTGCCGGGGGTCTTATAAGGGGAGTGCCAGTGTTGGGAAAAGAAGTTCGGAGTGGAACGGCGCGTGTTTTCAGCACTACCCCATAGAGTTACAATGCCTCAGCCATACTGCCAGATCGCCAGCAATTCTCGAGAAAAACGCTCCGAAACTTTCAGTCCTGTACTATATAATACCCATGCGTCCGCTCACTGAACCGAATGGCGCGGTGGTCGATGCAATATTGGTAACAATTCGTGCTTCGTATTTTCGGAGTGTCTATTTGCTTTTCCTTATTGAAAAAAATACAATGACGTTCAAATTGAAAACTTTTGTTCTTCAATATTTTCAACTTTTCCAACTAAATTATTTCATTCAAATATTCATTCGTATTGTATATTGAAAACTGTGTGCATGGGAGAATAATATTCATATTGTGAAGACTATGTATAATGACCTGTTTATTCGGTGGATTCCGAAATTACACAAGAGCCAGAATATTTGTCATAAGAACACTCGAAACAAAAGATGTTTGAACAATTTTCGCATCGAATAAATGAAGATTTGTTTTACACGAGCAGCGAGTGTTTAGGATATCTGTCGAAACGCAGACCTCGTTAACGTTTCTAAAGATGTCTTTCTGCGGTTAGTTTCGACGCGAACCATGGGCATTGGATCATATTGTGAAAAACAGGAGATGATAACTGATGGTGAACGATCAAATGAATTTTAATACAATCTTCTCGTGAATTAATCTTTCGTTCCTGTTCAATTAACGTGGAGCAATTTTGCAGGCATTTACTGAAATTTTGCACCTGTTCGTAAAAATAAACATCACAGGGCTGTACTAGTGGTGTACAATCCGGTGGAATAACTTTGAGGGTGCTGGTGGGACATTGTGCGTCGTCCTGGACAACCTCGTTCTGGTTGTCTGCCCTCCCCAGGAGTCGACGATGAGGAGAAACATTTGTTTCCAACATAGGACTTCAAAGATGTTTTAAGAAACTCGTATGTGTTTGTAGTCAGCTTTCCAAACTTTGATGACGTCATAATGACGTTCTTGTATGTTTTGGCGTATTCATCGGTCGTCTTCTGGACTCGGGGTCCAAATGCACCTGTTGTCTCCTGCAGGCATACGAAAACACTCGGCAGGACACGTCCAGAAAAAGTAATAGCATATTGTGCTGTATATGAATGCGTAACTTTCATGTCCACTCTCTTCACAAGTACGGTCTTGCTTTCTTTGTGAATGAGAGTCCTGTTGAAAGTAGACTGGTACTGACCTCCTGGAAGCAAATGAAACAGCACGATATTTAATGACAGAAACGATTGTACAATTACACGATTGTATAAGAGAATTATTCAAATGAGTATACGTTGTTTGAAATACCATTTATAGAATGTGATTTCATTTTGTGTCACATACTTGTTTGATCCGTGTTGATAATATAGTCCTTGTCAAAAGTGGGTATTAAACTTCGAGTTTGTAGCCGGAAAGTTTCTGCAACAGCGAAGGTTTCATCGAATGTCATTGTTTCCTTTCGTGATACGAATTTTGTTACTTTCCGTTGACGAATTCTGTGCCGTTGTTTAAATTTCGCCACCCATCGACTAGAAGCTTTAAATTCAAAGTTTACGTACTGTGCGGCCGCTGCTAAAGCCCATTGATACAGATTTCGAGTGGTAACTTGCTCGTAATTGTGCCTAGCTTCGAAAAAACGATCGTAAGTCCACGAATCTATCTTTGTGTATTTGTCAAATACAGGTCCACCCTTTTTAATTTCGTCTTCTCATTGCCTGCACACTCCACCGAGGATGTGCTTTCGCAATGTTGACGCATTGTATTTTGTATTCTAGCGGAATATACGTAGACTCTTTGGATTTTTTCCCTGGGGGGTTCAAACTCTTCCGAAGAATCGTCTGTTGTAACCTTTTCGAATTCTACATTCACCAACTTCATTTTCGTGAAGTAGCTCTTCATCAACCACAATAGTGTTTTCACTCAAGAAATCTATCACAGTGGTGTACAACCTCTGTGCCATCAGCATAGCTTCGTGTGAAATTGACGGCGAACTTCGTGATGCCAGTAAATCGTTTACAACCAGCAGTACATTGAAATGGGTAACTACATCTTTAATCAGCAACTTCGATTTCCCGCTGTGTAGAGAATCGTCGGTAATCTCTTCAAGTCCCTCAGAACTCGCGATGTGTTCACTTCGAAGCACTGTAACCACAAAACGTTAGCAACATCAAAAACTTTCACTCACGTGTACTCGTTCCAAGCGCGCAAAAGCAACAGCTAGGCTCTTCTTACCTGTTGGTAGTGCAGGGAGCGCGGATGCGTGGCTATCCCCTCGTTCTCCCTTTGCGGGGACCGTCGTTTATAGCGGTCTCGTGACAATGAATTTGATCGTGTACCTGAACTAGTTGGATAGAAGCCGTACGCTCCTATTCGACGGATGTTATGTATAATATACATGATAGAAATCAAATATTGTCAGTATACAATACGAACGAATATATCAAGGAAATAATTAGGTTGGAAAAGTTGAAAATGTTGGAAGAACAAAAGTTTTCAATTTGAACGTCACTGTATTTTTTTTTCAATAAGGAAAAAGCAAATAGATACTTTGAAAATACGAAGCACGAATTATCAATATTCCATCGGCCACCGCGCCATTCGGTTCAGTGAGCGTGGTATTATATACTGTAGGAATGAAAGTTTCGGAGCGTTTTTCTCGTGAATGGCTGACCATCTGGCCGTATGGCTGGGGCATTGTAACTATATGGGGCAGTGCTGCAAACACGCGCCGTCCCACTCCGAACTTCATTTCCCAACCCTGGCTCTCCCCTTGTTAGCCCCGCGCCTCCAGCACACGAGTCCAGCGCTGTGGGCGCGGCGCCCCCTCGCCCCTGCTACGTACCGAACAAGTTGACGTCTTGTTTGAAATTTAGGTCTTTCAATTCTGTAGCACTTTTTGAAAGCTTTGCAACGGTCTACCGCTTCCCTTGAAATCACTGTAACCTTCATCACGCGCAATTTGATGTGTGTAACGTTGCAGGTGACTGTCAAGCATATCCTGTAAATTGTATCGAGCATCCTTTAAGCGCGCAAAACCACTTTTCGTAACAAGTGCGCCTCGTTCTCAGTCGAATATCCGTAGCTTTTCTTATGCACTACACGAGCATATTGCTGCGGACTTACTGAAAGTATGATTGTAATTTTTTTTAATATACTGCGGATAATCTTCCATGTATATAATTATATTTAGTACCCACTCCTTAGACAACGATTGTCGTTTATTAAGATTCGCTGGAGACGAGATTTGCGGTTCCCTGTCCGACAAGGATGATGAACTACTAGACTCGACACGTGTTTCAGTACCACTTTCACTTGTTACGCAAGTACTGTCATTAATGTACTCTTTGTCCGCACCGTCGACAGTACACGACAGCACACATTCCACTGACTCGTCTTGCAAAAACGCAAATATTTCATCTCTTACTTGTTTCTCATTCTGTGAAATTCCTTAGGTTCCTTAGGTGAACTTCAGCAACTTGTTGTAGATATGACACAATGTTTGCTTTTGTTTATCTTTGCCATTGCTTTGCTTTGCGTCGACATCACTAGCACCGTAGCACTGTTGTGAATTATTCAGAGACTAAGCAATTCAACTAAGCTCCGTAGCTTCATGCTATGGTCACCATTGGATACCTCCAGTCCCACCTCCTCGTTGCCATTGGCAGCCATTATTGAGGTAGCGTCGTAGACACTATGTGAGGCGGCGAATCCTGTAAATGTCATTGCCCTTTTGCGACCTCGCACTCACAGGGTTCCATGTTAGCAAAAATTAAAAAAAAAAAAAGGAAGTGGCGAAAATGGGCTGTGGCGCACCGAGCGTTCCATATAGGTTTAATTACGTATGCATATAGTTCACCTAGCCAGTACATCGAGAATTTCGACGGTTTCTGCCTGTTATTGATATCGATACTGGAAGGGTACCAAAATGTAAGAAATAGATGTCCTTACTTCTTCATTGCTCTAACGCAGAAACCTCAATATTTTATATCGCAAAGGCAGCGTAGAGCCTTGTATGCGACACAAATTGTGGCATGATATGTCTACCGGTTCCTAAGAGAAAGCGGACGGACAGACAGACGGACGGACGGATGGGCACAGTCACTCTGATATCAAATGAATTTTTTTTTCCACAGTGATAATTACAAATTGAGAACTGTCGGAATTTTTCTTTTAGTTTCTCCGTAAAACCTAGAACCTTGCCAAATTTCATAGGTCTAGGTTAACAGGAAGTACGCTATAAGTGTCGAAGAGTGAGTTTGCGAATATCAGTATATACGACATAAGCGGCAGTATCTTTTGCCTGCACTGACGTTGTTGTTGTTGTTGTTGTGTCCTGAGACTGGTTTGATGCAG
Organism: Schistocerca americana; assembly: GCF_021461395.2. NCBI lineage: Eukaryota > Metazoa > Arthropoda > Insecta > Orthoptera > Acrididae > Schistocerca > Schistocerca americana. The sequence continues at coordinate 153,773,430 of NC_060119.1, read as the reverse complement.
CTCTCCATGCTACTATATCCTGTGCAGGTTTCTTCATCTCCCAGTACCTACTGCAGCCTACATCCTTCTGCATCTGTTTAGTGTATTAATCTCTTGGTCTCCCTCTACGATTTTTACCCTCCACACTGCCCTCCAATACTAAATTGGTGATCCCTCGATGCCTCAGAACATGTCCTACCAACCGATCCCTTCTTCTAGTCAAGTTGTGCCACAAGCTCCTCTTCTCCCCAATTCTTTTCAATACCTCATTAGTTATGTGATCTACCCATCTAATCTTCAGCATTCTCCTGTAGCACCACATTTCGAAAGCTTCTATTCTCTTCTTGTCTAAACTATTTATCGTCCATGTTTCACTTCCATACGTGGCTACACTCTATACAAATACTTTCAGAGACGACTTCATGAAATTTAAATCTATACTCGATGTTAACAAATTTCTCTCATTCAGGAACACTTTCCTTGCCATTGCCATTCTACATTTTATATCCTCTCTACTTCGACCATCATCAATTATTTTGCTCCCCAAATAACAAAACTCCTTTACTACTTCAAGTATCTCATTTCCTAATGTAAATGACGTAGCATCACCCGACTTAATTCAACTACATTCCATTATCCTCGTTCTGCTTTTATTGATGTTAATCTCATGCCCTCCTTTCAAGACACTGTCCATTCCGTTCAGCTGCTCTTCCAAGTCCTTTGCTGTCTCTGACTGAATTACAATGTCATCGGCGAACCTCGAAGCTTTTATTTCTTCTCCGTGGATTTTAATATCTATTCCGAACTTTTCTTTTGTTTCCTTTACTGCTTGCTCAATGTACAGATTGAATAGCATCGGGGAGAGACTACAAACCTGTCTCACTCCCTTCCAAACCACTGCTTCCCTTTCATGTCCCTCGACTCTTATAACGGCCATCTGGTTTCAGTAAAAATTGTAAATTGCCTTCCGCTCCCTGTATTTTACCCCTGCCACCTTCAGAATTTGAAAGAGTGTATTCCAATCAACACTGCACTGACGTAGATGGTTCAAATGGCTGTAAGTACTATGGGACTTAACATCTGAGGTCATCAGTCCCCTAGAACTTAGACCTACTTAACTAACCCAAGAACATCACACACATCCATGCCCGAGGCAGGATTCGAACCTGCGACCGTAGCGGTCGCGAGGTTCCAGACTGAAGCGCCTAGAACCGCTCGGCCACACTGGTCGGCACTGACGTGGAAGCATCAACTTTCTACTTTGGGAATGGATCGTAGATCTTAGTATGTGGCACTAATTTCAACTTGCTGCGTCGACCCGTTCAAGTGAAAAAGGGTTTTTAACAGTCGGAGAGACAGACAGACAGATGGACAAAATAGTGATTTACTGAGATACAGAACGCTAAAAATGGAAAAACGTACGTGCCGTTCAGTTGTCCTTAGTTTAATTTACGGTATACATACACGTAGTGTACCTTGCGTCTCAGCAAACAATATATTTGATTTAATGGTTTAATGAATAATTCTGGTGTTTGGGAACAAAAACCTGTGATAATATTCCAATCGGTAGAAATTCTGTTCAATAAAAAACACAAATGAAGTGGTCAGAACCTACATAACAAGAACAGTATTCATGCCAACACTCTTCGCTCTTTAGACATTGAATGCGGTCTTCTGTTGACGGATTTTTGTACTTTTCAGAGCAGTCTGCACAGCAAAAAGGCTGTATCTTTTCTGTCGACATATTTAAATTTTGTCTCCTTTTCCTTTTGTTTGCTTGACCAGAATCAAACAGTTTCCTCTTTGGTTCATTTATTTCTTTTCTCTTAACTGGGGTTCCACTTGCTTCTTGAATGGAGTCCCAGATGCTACTTCCGTCTTCTTCCCTTTCTACTGTCTTTTCTGACAATCTTTTCCTCTAGGCAAAGAATTTATTTCTTTTCGGGAAACGTACATAGCTAGTCTTCGTTGTGGTTCATTTGTACACAATTGTGAATTTTGGGTCTGGAGAGATCCAGCTTCAGCTGTGGACGCTTCTGTATACCATCTTGAGGCCTCAAATGACGCTGAGGGGTTAACGCCAATCGTATACAGGATTCCTTAGTGGTCAACGTCTATAAAAGGATTCTCGCAGACTACCTGCAACAACGATGTTGTCTCTCCTCCTTCAACTAGTTACGAACTCCCTCAAACCTCCACCCATAAGAATGGACATACTAAAACATCGTAAAAACTGTCACTCTGGTTTATAAGAGTGGAAGGCAGGAAATACGTGGCATTCGATTTGATGAGTGCCACTAATCTTGCACAGTTTCGTTGCTTCCTTCATTGTGGCCGTCCTTTGATAAGCAGTTCCAAACACTTTGGAGTTTTAAATGAAATAGCTACTACTGAGGTGAAAAATGTATTGTACTTTGCCTTATATCTTGGACAAGGTAAATTCTTAATTGGTACAGCACAAAAAAAAAATTTTAACACTCCAAACCTCACACTTTTCATTGCTTGGGGTCAATTGCTACTTCCAGCACCACGCAGATATCTTGTCTTAGCAATATTACAAGTCTTTTTAATCGTCTGTTGACTTTACCAGACGGTAAGCGACGGCATCATCTGAAGACAATCTAACAGAGTTGCTTAGATTGTCTCCTAAATCGTCTATATAGATTAAGTACAGTAAATAAGGTATAACGCACGTAACCTCAGGCCTAAATTTGGTTTACTAGGGCGACTTTGCGACTATGACTACAAACTACGACCTTTTTAAAAAGAAAGCACAGATTATGTCTCACAGCTGAGAAGATCCGCCATGGGCATGTCTCCGAATAGAATACGTTTGTGAAGAACGACGTCAAAAGCTTTCTAGAAGCCTAAAAAGGATATTTAACTGAGGAGCTCCTGTCGATAGATTTCACTACTTCATGCAAATAAAGAACCAGCTGTTTCGTAAGAATAAAATTTCCTAAATTTGTGCTTTTTGCTTGTCAAGAGACCTTTTTCTACGAGTCATTTTGTAATGTTCGAACATGATAGTTTCATAATCCTACCACAAACCGATGTCAGGTTCATGGGTCATTAATTCAGCAGATTACTTCTATTTCATTTCTTCTGTATTGGTGTGACCAGTACAACTTCACAGCCTTTAGATACGGATTATTAGACAAACTAGAGGCCGTAAATGATTGCTAGAAACGGAGCTATTCTTCGATAAGAAATTTTGAAGTTCAGTCCTCACTGAGTAATTTAAGAAAAAGCTTCCTCACACCACCATATTGTTACCTGACTTGTATTGCGAAGTAACTAAGCTTCCTGTATTAATTTTCAGGTGATGTCGTTGATATCCATCACTAAAATACACGAGGAGATACGCCGCAGCAACGAGAATTCTCGGTGAGTTACAACACTCTCAAAGGGACCGAATATTAGTTTCCAAATTCAGTTCGTGTGGCTGGTTTGTTGAGCAATGCCTACGAAATATACACGATTGAACAGTGCAGTGGAACTGACCTACTATGGTTTTCCTTAGATGTTTCTTATCTGGGAAAACATTTCTACACATCTGATTCGAGAAATTGAAAAGCGTGTCGAATAAAGTTAAGCTTTTGAATGAGGAGGGATCCGCAGCTACGATGAATTTTTTGAATAATTTCTTGACGCCCTCAGCTGCCATTTTCTTTATTTCCTGTGCGATTGTACAATACAATCATACATAAAGTACTTGAAAATGGCCTAAGACCGAAATTGTACTTGAAGGCTTCAAGAAATCATTCAAAAAAGTTAAGCTTCTTTTAAGAATATAAATGAAGTGCGGCAATAAGAATCATCCGATTACGCTTACAAGCATATACTGGATTTTAGTATCACGCTGTATGAGAAACGCAGCCGTACAATACTCTCTTCATTACTTTTGCTATATAGGGACAGTTGAATGCTTACTGTTTCTTATTTCATAGTTTCCGCGCTCGCTGTATTATTTGCAGAATTCATCTCCACATTGACATAACTTCTATAAGCGTTACCATCAGCCAAGTGTCCCAGAAAAGACTTTTATAATGGGCTATCCTCGACTGCGGACCCTATGTGCTACTTTCTGGACAATATAGGCACCGGGTGTGTTAGGAGCAGAAATACGCGAACACCGAGTTACTAACCTCACCACTTTACCCACAAATATATTTTACAATAACACTAACGCTACACCGACTCGTTACACTATTTCCGTCACCGTGGCCGCACTTGAGTACAGATATGTCGAGACTCGCCATTGTGGAAGACAGATAACTCGTTCGAACCTCCCTGGTTGAGCGGCTCTGCCAGGGACTCCAGCTGTGGATGCGTTTTGCCTCTGGGCGTTCGCTTGCCATCTCACAACAAGCTGATCAGCAATCCAAGATGGCGGCAGCTTCCCGCGTTTGTACGCACGAGTCGCCCCGTGCATACCTTTAGCCCTTACAGCCGCTTCATTAACCAGTAACAGAAAAATGTAGAGTATCCGTTGTTACAGTCGCAAACTTTCTTTTTTTCAGTTGAGTCTTTCAAGCGATCTCCCAGTATAACGTCACTGAAGCGTAAGTGCTAAGACAGCCTGTTCTCGAGGACACCAGCACGGGCGAGGCGGTGTTCTGAGTGCTGTGAATTGGAATTCCTGGTGCTATCTCCTTGTTTAATGAAAGTAGAACATACACCAAACAAAAACATATTTCTGAGATTGTGGACACACAACCAAAATACTATGGGAAAACAAAGACGGAACTTAAAACGTTAATGGGCACTAGCTACTTCTGAACTTGAAAATTCTCCCCCGAAAATTCATTGGTGTTGATAAATTCCCGGCCTGGACATTACAGATGACGTACTTCAAATAGTATCTGAAATACAATAAATTAAAGTATACCTACAACAAGCATACTGCCTCTAACAAGTAAAATTCTGAAATAAATATCTGTTTTCGGTGTGCATATACAAGGCATCTCATGATTTAGTCTGTCGGTAAATTGAAGAGGGAGCGAGGGAGTGGCCACACCGCCATCGCAGCTACGTCACAAGGCGCTTCTACAGGCTGTTTCACAAGATAGTACCGGCCCTACCGCGGCGCGCGCTTTAAATCTGTGGCGACGCCGTGTACAGATACGTCTCGGCTGCGTTCATTTTTAGACAAACGCATTAAGAGCATAAGGAATACAACAAACGATGGCTTCTTCCGAAACACAACATTATAGAGTAAATATTATCATAAGAACGGAAGTCAGGATTCTATTACAAACATAGAACCAAATGCCTGTTCATGTGAATGTATGTTCCTCTGTTGCTATTCGTAAAACGAACCCCATATAATGCAATCAATCTGTAGAACTTAAGGCTGGTTCTTATTTTATGTTTCTACTAAAAGGTAGAAGTTTTCTTTGAAGGACTGCATTGAAACTTAACAATTCTTGCAACACGAAGAGTGTTTAAAAAGTAAGCAGAAATTTTTAATTTTGGGTGTTGTATTAGACCGATTTGCACTGCTTTTTTGTTACTGTCTTTGTAAACACGCCTCAAAAGTATGTGTACAATGTTATGCATGTTGGGTTTTTACTCTGTTGTCAGCTATCAGAAAGGTTACATGTGTTTTGGTAGCAACAACGATTATTTGCTTTGTATAAAAATAGATCAGAGAATCGGTGTTAAATTTTGTTATGAGAATGAAATTTTTAGAAATGGTAAATATTGCTTTTGGGGAGCCTGTTATAAGTAAACCAAGGACAGACAAGCGATATAAACATCTCAAAGCAGGCCTTGAAGGACAGCGAATTTACAAGCATGAATGAGATTAAAAATGCACAGATCAGAGACCTATAAACTGTCCCCATGAAACAGCCCCTAAAGTGTTTCGGGAATTGGAGAAAGCACTGTTATAGTTTGTATTGGGGAATATTTGGAAGAGGATAACACTGCTGTAGATTAACAAATAAAGTTCTTACCAAAAATTAAAAATGACTATGTGAACGCATCTCGAATGTCAAACTTTTGGCTTAGAAGTCCAGAATCGGTGTACATGTTTCGAAGGAAATTTCAGCGGTGTTTAGAATAGCTATTGCGCACTTGTTTTAAGCAATATGTCTTAGAATCAGGTGAATAGTGACCGAGATACAGATTTAGTGTTCCATAAGCATCAAAGGTTTATCATTTTAAAAGTGTCTTAACGATGGGTTTCTACCAAAAATTATTAGCTTTCCTTCGTGGCGATTCCAGTAAACCATGGGACTTACTTTTCCGTTCCTTGCTTATGTGTCCCATTGAGGAATCGTTAGCGCTAGGATTTCACCCGGAACAACTCCCGCCCACACACACACACCGGCCACCGGTTCACCCCCGGCACTCACCCCCACCGGCCACCGGTTCACCCCCGGTTTTCCCAGTCTTTGTTCGTGGACTGGCCATCGTTTCAGTTGACCCATGTGGTTTCCGCGTTCGGCTGCACGTTGCGGTAGAGCATTGTTCTTTTAGCCGATTTATTTAACATATTTCGCGTGTGAAGTGTTTTGCTTGTTAAGTGTTTCATCGTGTATTGCGTGTGAAAAGTGTTAAAAGTGTTTTATAATGTTAAAAGTGTTTTGGGTGCGTTTTATCGTGTACCATCTGTGTGTGAACTATTCGTGTGAAAAGCGTTTCGTGTGTAGTAATAGTGTTTAATAATGAGTTTTTTAAGTGTGAAGTTTGCGGCAACGAGTAAAGTTACCGCAAGACTCTGAAGAGGCATATGTCCACAGTCCATCCACAGAAGCTGAGCGAAATGATACCTCCTGTTACAGATAAGGAACCTTCGTGTACATACCAATGCTACATATGCGACAAGGATTTTACTTGTAAAGGTAGTTTAAAACGCCACCAACAAAATATTCATGGCCAACCGCAACAGCAAGGGTTTAAGTGTACAATGTGTGCATTTGAAACCGAATCAAAAAAGTGCTGGATGAATCATTTTCAGTCTGCACACGGATTATGTGTGAAACCAGACGCCCTGGAATTCTCCAGTGAAGAAGAATTTTTAAAATGGAAAGAAGAAATGGAATGTGCTACACATTCCAAATTCATTAAAAGCTGTGGCACTAAATTTTACGATGAGTGCCCCACATGTTATTACGTTTGCCATCGCTCAGGTCAGTTTACCTCCAAAGGTGACAGGAAGCAACAAAATTAATGGCAAGTGCCCTGCAGAGATTAAAGTGCAATACAAAGAAGGAAAATGCCACGTTACTTTTGTGTCCACTCACGTTGGTCACGATCTGGACCTAAGTCATCTCAACCTGACGGAAAAAGAACAGATGAAGATAGCTGAAGACTTTGCTGCAGGAATCCCATTTCCTACTGTCCTCCAAAAAATTCAAGGAACAGTGCAGAGTTCGAATTTTGAGAGAGTGCATCTTACAACGATGCAGGATTTGCATAATATTGCAGCTGCGTGTAACCTGTCTTCAAAGTCAGTCAGACATTCAAATGATGCGATCAGCGTTGAAGCTTGGGTGCAAGAAGTGCAGCAAAGTGACAATCCATGTGTATTGTTCTATTAGCCTCAAGAAACAATTAATGATCTGTACCCTGAACTGAAAAGTGAAGACTTTGCATTAATTATAATGAACAACGCACAAGGCGAAATATTAACAAAATATGGAGGTGGCTGTATTTGTGTCGGTGGAACTCATGGCCTAAATGGCTATGATTTTGAAGTTACAACATTACTTGTACTGGATGATATGAGGCAAGGATTTCCATGTGCTTTCCTCATATCTCACAGGAATGACTCACATGTTTTGAGTATATTTTTCAATTGTGTTAAGTCACAGGTTGGACAGATTTCCCCAAAAGTATTCATGACGGACCTGGCAGAATCGTATAGTATCGCTTGGAACAAAACAATGGGACATCCTGAAATGAGACTTTTCTGTACCTGGCACGTCGATAGGGCCTGGAGGGCCAATATTAAGAGCAAAATTAGAAGTTTGGACAAGAGAAACGAGGTGTGCAAACTTGTTAAATCGTTAATGCAGGTAAGAGATGTTGTTGTGTTTCAAGAATCTTTGGTAAAAGCATTGCAGAAACTCAACAGTGATTCAGAGACTTCAGAATTTGGTCACTATTTCAAGACGTATTATGAAAAAAATGTTAAGTGTTGGGCATATTGTCATAGGATGTGATCCGGACTCAACACAAACATGCACCTGGAGAGCATGCATAAGACATTGAAATATATACATGCTAATGCAAAGCAGGTAAAACGTTTGGATAAACGTATATCCGCTTTGATGTCGCTTGTAACAGCAAAGCTGTTTGACAGGCTCATTGTCAACGTGAAAGGGAAGCTAACAAGTAAAATGAAAAACATTTGCCGTAAACACAAATGCAGCATTCTGATGAATATGGACTCAGTAAGGAAGGTAGGCAGAGGTTGGGAAGTACCAGCCACAAAATCGCATGAAGTTTACCTTGTACAAGAAAATAATATCTTCTGTAACTGTAAATTAGTGTGCACTGACTGTAAAGTGTGCATTCATAGGTATTCCTGCACGTGTATTGATTATAGCATTAAGTTAAATATGTGCAAGCATATGCATAATGTTTGCCAACTAGACAGTACAGAACAAAATCCTTTTGAAATTTCTGAATTACAAGATGCAGTAGCTACAGATGTTGGAGATATGTCTTGCATTAATGAGAAAGAAGTGATTTTGAAGCAAGTAAGTGGAAATGCTAATTCCTGCACCCCAGAAGCATTGGCAGAAGAGAAGAGAAGAATTATTTCTAGGTTTTCAGAAATTGTTTCTGGTATGTCAGCTACTGAAGTTCAGCTGGCTAACAAAATGGTGACTTTGTTGAAGGTTAATGTAGGTGCTGTTCGCACCAGTAGTGGTATCTCTTTCATTAGCCCACAAAGAAGTCTCAAGAGGAAACTTTTGCCCCAGAGGAGGCTGTTTTCAACAAAGAAGACAAGTTCCTCAAAACGCATATCCATGGCAGTTCCTAATTCAGAAGAAACCAACAACATCCTGAGAACACTTCTGGATGGAGGTCTGTACCATTAATTTGCAACTATTTGCATTTAATATTAAAATATTTTAAATGTTCATGTGCCCAAATCTGTTGTTATTAGTTCTACATTGGGATGTAGTATGAACATTCTGACATGAAAATCACTTCAAAATTTTATCATTACATAACATGCCTCATACAAATGAAGATAGTGACATAAGTTCCCTATCAATTCCACCTCTTTATACAAACTGATAACCATAATCTAGGTTATAATACATATGTAGTTACTCCTTCAGGTAGACAATACATGGTTATCACTGAAGGCAATAATCTATTGTGGTAGTGCATATGGTGTTACTTCTTTAGACAGATAGGCCTGCTACTTGACATTATTATCATTCGGTACATTTTCTACAGTATGATATAGTATCAATATCCTTCAGATATCTTACCATGTGTGCTTCAGTATTATTACTACTGTTTTGTCATACTTCCGCTTTCAGATTTTATTTATAAATTCATGTTCATGTGATGTGGAGTTTTTTCATGTAGTTCTAGTCTGTGACTGAATCACTCTCACTGAAAAACCTGTGTGTTATGTTTCAGCTCCCACTATGGCTCTGATAGTATTTTTTGTAGTCTAAAAGCATTGAGGAAATTAGTTTTCTGAGAACCCCAAAAAATAATACATTAGGTGATGATTGAAATAAAATATGCACAAGATATATTTTTTAAAAATTTAATCAGTGATATTATTTATGGTGTTCATGATTTTGTTTTGTTACTTAGTATCCTGCATTGTTAACTCCATGATATCATTTTAATTACTGGTACACATATCTTTTTGACACATTTTTTTTTATCAAATTGTGTATTTCACATAAACATTCCACAGCCTTTTTTTGTGGTGAAGTGAACAATTCCTGGGTTAGCACAGTTAAATTATTTTTTATTTGCTGTGGTGTGCTGCTGTATTTCCACTCAGTCATTCTATCAGTATTGCTGGAACCTGCTAATAAGTTTGAACTTCGAGTACACAATGATATGTCATGCTTTGTTCAGTCTGATACCATCCTCTACACAGATGACTCACAAGTAATAGGCTGCTATAACACTGATGAAAATTTAATATGCCGCATTGAGTAAATGCTTGGAGAATAACGTGCTTTCTCTGTATGGCGGATTAAGTATACCATTAGAATTACTGAGTGAAAACATAGTGGCACACACAGCAGTGAGACATGCAACAAGCATCACCTGGTATGTGATGGTAATTCCATGAAATGGACCACACTGCATGTGATATATCTTCTATTTCACACATCTCCAGTGCAATTTTTCTGTTCTATGTATGGAACATGATTTATAATCCTGTACCTGACAGTTCGTATGTGCAACAAACTTTGTCAACCAATGCAGCAACAGGTCCAAAATAGCACACCAGGTATTAGATTAATTCTGTGTTACACACAATACTGAAATGCCTTGTGAGACATCTCAATATTCATTTATGCCCAATGTTACTTCCCTGTTCCAATATACAATGCCTGCATTGTGAATTAATGTTTAATTGTTTACTTACAGAGCCTGACACTGAGTGTGATCAGCAAGGTTTTGGGTTGCCATGGCAGCAAGACCTTCCACACACCACACCAGGTATGAGATTAATTCTGTGTTAGGCACAATACTGAAATGCCTCATGGGTCATCCTTATATTTATGTATGTCCAATATTTCTTTCCTGTTCCAATACTCAATGCCTGCATTGTGATTTAATGTCTACTTACAGGACCTGTCAGTGAATGAGTTTAGAACGGTGCTTTCGATAAACCATGAAAGCAAGAGCTTCCACACAGCACACCAGGTATGAGATTAATTCAGTGTTATGCACTATACAGAAATGCCCTGTGACTCATCCCTAAATTCACATATGCTCAATGTTACTGTTCTGTTCCAATGCACTATGTCTACACTCTGGTTTAATATTTACTTTCAGGGCCTGTTGGTTTGTCTGTGTGACACAGCAAGTGTCACTGAAAATGGCAGCAACACATCCAACATGCCACCTTAGTTAGCTATGTCTGTCCCAGTAGCTGTGTGGTTAGAGAGACTGATAGGTACGCAGGGTCTCAGGTGCAATTCCTGTCCAAGTCGGAGAGTCTAGCCTCTCGGGGGCTGGGTTATGTGTTGCCATTATCACCATTTTACCTTTTTTTCAAATGCAAATCACCAAAGTGGCATCATCTGGTGAAGACTTGCAGTAGGCAGCCGAATGGTTCTGCATAGGATCTCCCAGACATAAATGCTATACGGTCATTTCGTTTCACTCTAGGTAAGAGACTGATTCTATGTTATGCACATTTTTGAGATGAGTTGTGAGTTACCTCAGAATTCGTATATGCTTAGTAAATTTAATATTTATTTGCAGAACTCTAGAGTAAGCAGTGAGTAGCTGTGTACACTATGATGCTTTGTCATGACTGACACCTAGCATGGCAATACAGCATGCCACTATAATGGTGTCAACAGTGTTGGATAGTTTGTCTGCTCCAATGGATGGTGGTGCATGAGAAATAGACTTGTCAGGAAGGCCAGTCGGACCTCTGTACCCCAGGTTTGCAGTTTGGCCAGTGGATATTTGGAGCAAATCCACTAACACTCAAGTATTTAAAAGTTTATTTATTTATCTTTAACATCACAGGATCATGTTTCCATATCTGCATCAATCCCTCTATCCCCCGTCCCCCTTCCCCAGTGAGAGGGGTCATAACTATTTTGTGAGGTCATAACTATTTTGTGAGTTTGTGCATGGAGCACATAAGGCTCCTAGTAATTGAATCCTTTCTACTTTTCCAGGCTGCATTAACTCTCCTGTGCTCATCCATCCCTGTCCTCACTTCTTTCCCTCTTCCCTTTCTTTATATCTCTGTTTCCTTGCTTACACTGGCCTGGCAATCTTGGTTTTTTGCTATCTCTTACAGTTTTATTCTTCTTGCTTTTCACTTTCCTATTTGGAGTGTTTGGTCCCTCTTTGGAGTTTGAACTCCTCTAAATTTGGTCTCCATGGTGTGAGCCACAAGGGGAACACCACCATACATGAAGTCTTTGGCATGTGGCCTTACCAGCTCTTCCATTTTTTACCTGAAGCCATTGTCCTTTTCATGATCTACAGCTAGCATGGTACCCATTTCATGTGCTTGGGGTGTTATGTACTCTTTTGGTTGTGTCCTCTGACAACACAGGGATCACAGTTCTGATACTTGAGCTGCTACCTCCCTGTGTATGCCTAGGAGTAGAGCCTTGTCGTTCTGGAGCATTGGAACTCTCAGCAACAGCTCCTATTCCAGGTGGCCATTGGTGTGGCTGAGTAGTGCATTTTGATGTCCATTACTCCTCAATAGCCTTTGAATATGTTTCAGGGTGTCATTTCTCATAGTGATCTCATCTTCCAAACTGGTGAACTTCAGGGCAGTCTGGAATGGCAAGGCGTTCATTTTGTTCAGAAAGGCTGTAAGGACAACCACATTGATAATGACCACTTTATTCGGGTGTCAAGGTTATGGTTTATCAGTGTGATGTGAAACCGTATTGCCTCACATCAGATTCCTTTTTGCTCAGTCTTGGGCTGACTCTTTGAGTCCACCACCTTCCCAATAAACTTCTTGCAATAAGGGGACTCGTACCGCATGGCCTACAGCGGATCTACCATCCTCTGCTATCTTTGTATTGGTCATACCAGGTTGACTCAAGCCTCTTACTCCATAATGATCTGCCCCCGCCCCCCACCCCTCACTGTAATCCATATTTTACTAGACTCCCCCATCTTTTGGCCTTTCGCATTAAACATGCTCTTCCACTCTTCATTGTTACAGACGTTAGCAGACGACCTTGCGTAGTTACATCTGTCTTCGGTTATCATCCTAAAAGTGGTTTGTCCCCTACATTTAAGTACCTGAATTTTCTTCCGTAACTGGAGGCCTTCATCATTGCCTTCATTCCGGCCAGGTTTCCCTCCCCCATTTCTCTCCATTTTGTTTGGAATTTTGTGCTGTTTCCTCCCCACCCCCTCTTCTTGTGTCATCTTCCCCTGGTGTTGTCCCGATTGACACAGTCGTGGTATGATGTGGGGACCGGCGTGGGTTTGCAGTGATTCCAGCACCCTGTTGCACATAGCACGAGTGAGGCGCATTATGATCTCCCCCTACTCCTGTTGTTTATTCTTCCTGCAACCCCAGGGTTCCTTCTGCATCTTTGACTGTTTTCTTTTGCCATCGACTAGACTGTGCTGTTGGTGTTTTGCTCCTGCAGCCTCTGACATTTTGGAACTTGGGACTGATGGCATCACCATTTGATCCCTCTCCCCATTCAAACAATCAATCAATATCTGCATCCAGCAGACAGCCAGTGTGACTTAGTATCTGCTCTGTTAGCATCTGTGTCAGGATGTTACTTGGATTAATGACAAGTTTGAAATTATTACTTGTTTCCAAATACAAAAGGCATTTTTGTTCCCTGATAAATTAGGGGTACAAACTATGTGCCAGTATTATGGAAATAACAACCAGTTAAAAATAAAACATTCTGGAATATGAGAAATATGGTTACAGATAACTTTTGAAATAGGGGATTTAAAAAAAAAGTAAAATATATACTACAAAGTGGAATCAAAAAGCCTTTCAGCTGAGTTGTATATCAGAATGACTTATCCACTCATTCCTAATTTCACCTCCATGTGTTTATACTGATCATGAAATAATATTTATTTATAAGATTTATTTTTAGGTAAATGAGATACATTATCAGGAAAATTGATTGTGAACAATCAGATGTAGATATATTCCCAGCTAGAATAAGAAAATATTTAACCTGTTTAACAGTTGTATGTGTGTTACTCATCTGGCTGGATAAGAAATAAATATATATTACAAGTTGATGAATGTAACTTACTCTGTTTTAATTTAGGGATGGGTGACAAATGCATAGTCATCAACAGGTATTACACTGAGCCTGAATCACAGTCATCACTGCCAGCTCGGCTTGGGAGCGGAGTGACCTAGCAATGCTACCATTCTAGGCTGGTGGCAAAAGCAGCATCAGTTCCTGGCAGTGCATAATATCCCACACATCAGAAGAACTGCCATACCAGAGGATGGTGAAGATGTAAGGAAGATTGATGTTTGACATCCTGTCAACAGTGAAGTCATCAGAAACAGAGCACAAGCTGTGGCACTTTCAAGGACAGAGAAGAAAATCTGCCTTGGCCTTTCAACGGAACCATCCCATTTGCCTTCAGTGATTTAGGGAAATAATAAAAAACCCAAATCAGGATGGCAGGACACAGAAGAGAACCAACATGTTCCACAATACGAGACCAACATCCTAGCCAATGTGCTATAAATCTTCTTCCAGAAGTGCTCTCAGGATGTTGTTGGTTTCTTCTGAATTAGGAACTGCCATGGATATGCGTTTTGAGGAACTTGTCTTCTTTGTTGAAAACAGCCTCCTCTGGGGCAAAAGTTTCCTCTTGAGACTTCTTTGTGGGCTAATGAAAGAGATACCACTACTGGTGCGAACAGCACCTACATTAACCTTCAACAAAGTCACCATTTTGTTACCCAGCTGAACTTCAGTAGCTGACATACCAGAAACAATTTCTGAAAACCTAGAAATAATTCTTCTCTTCTCTTCTGCCAATGCTTCTGGGGTGCAGGAATTAGCATTTCCACTTACTTGCTTCAAAATCACTTCTTTCTCATTAATGCAAGACATATCTCCAACATCTGTAGCTACTGCATCTTGTAATTCAGAAATTTCAAAAGGATTTTGTTCTGTACTGTCTAGTTGGCAAACATTATGCATATGCTTGCACATATTTAACTTAATGCTATAATCAATACACGTGCAGGAATACCTATGAATGCACACTTTACAGTCAGTGCACACTAATTTACAGTTACAGAAGATATTATTTTCTTGTACAAGGTAAACTTCATGCGATTTTGTGGCTGGTACTTCCCAACCTCTGCCTACCTTCCTTACTGAGTCCATATTCATCAGAATGCTGCATTTGTGTTTACGGCAAATGTTTTTCATTTTACTTGTTAGCTTCCCTTTCACGTTGACAATGAGCCTGTCAAACAGCTTTGCTGTTACAAGCGACATCAAAGCGGATATACGTTTGTCCAAACGTTTTACCTGCTTTGCATTAGCATGTATATATTTCAATGTCTTATGCATGCTCTCCAGGTGCATGTTTGTGTTGAGTCCGGATCACATCCTATGACAATATGCCCAACACTTAACATTTTTTTCATAATACGTCTTGAAATAGTGACCAAATTCTGAAGTCTCTGAATCACTGTTGAGTTTCTGCAATGCTTTTACCAAAGATTCTTGAAACACAACAACATCTCTTACCTGCATTAACGATTTAACAAGTTTGCACACCCCGTTTCTATTGTCCAAACTTCTAATTTTGCTCTTAATATTGGCCCTCCAGGCTCTATCGACGTGCCAGGTACAGAGAAGTCTCATTTCAGGATGTCCCATTGTTTTGTTCCAAGCGATACTATACGATTCTGCCAGGTCCGTCATGAATACTTTTGGGGAAATCTGTCTAACCTGAGACTTAACACAATTGAAAAATATACTCAAAACATGTGAGTCATTCCTGTGAGATATGAGGAAAGCACATGGAAATCCTTGCCTCATATCATCCAGTACAAGTAATGTTGTAACTTCAAAATCATAGCCATTTAGGCCATGAGTTCCACCGACACAAATACAGCCACCTCCATATTTTGTTAATATTTCGCCTTGTGCGTTGTTCATTATAATTAATGCAAAGTCTTCACTTTTCAGTTCAGGGTACAGATCATTAATTGTTTCTTGAGGCTTATAGAACAATACACATGGATTGTCACTTTGCTGCACTTCTTGCACCCAATCTTCAACGCTGATCGCATCATTTGAATGTCTGACTGACTTTGAAGACAGGTTATACGCAGCTGCAATATTATGCAAATCCTGCATCGTTGTAAGATGCACTCTCTCCAAATTCGAACTCTGCACTGTTCCTTGAATTTTTTGGTGGACAGTAGGAAATGGGATTCCTGCAGCAATGTCTTCAGCTATCTTCATCTGTTCTTTTTCCGTCAGGTTGAGATGACTTAGCTCCAGATCGTGACCAACGTGAGTGGACACAAAAGTAACGTGGCATTTTCCTTCTTTGTATTGCACTTTAATCTCTGCAGGGCACTTGCCATTAATTTTGTTGCTTCCTGTCACCTTTGGAGGTAAACTGACCTGAGCGATGGCAAACGTAATAACATGTGGGGCCCTCATCGTAAAATTTAGTGCCACAGCTTTTAATGAATTTGGAATGTGTAGCACATTCCATTTCTTCATTCCATTATAAAATTTCTTCTTCACTGGAGAATTCCAGGGCTTCTGGTTTCACCCATAATCCGTGTGCAGACTGAAAATGATCGATCCAGCACTTTTTTGAATCGGTTTCAAATGCACACATTGTACACTTAAACCCTTGCTGTTGTGGTTGGCCATGAATATTTTGTTGGTGGCGTTTTAAACTACTTTTACAAGTAAAATCCTTGTCGCATATGTAGCGTTGGTATGAACACGAAGGCTCCTTATCTGTAACAGGAGGCATCATTTCGCTCAGCTTCTGTGAATGGGCTGTGGATATATGCCTCTTCAGAGTCTTGCGGTAACTGTACTCGTTGCCGCAAACTTCACATTTAAAAGAACTCATTATTAAACACTATTACAACATACAGCTACAAGTGGTAAAAACAGCCACAATGTACAGTATCTCTTTAAATCAACAAAATGGTTCAAATGGCTCTGAGCACTATGGGACTTAACTTCTGAGGGCATCAGTCCCCTACACTTAGAACTACTTAAACCTAACTAACTTAAGGACATCACACACATCCATGCCTGAGGCTGGATACGAGTGTAGCGGCCATGCGGTTCCAGACTATAGCGCCTAGAACCGCTTGGCCTCTCCGGCCGGCTTAAATCAACAGCTTAGTTCATGGTTCATTACTAGAAATAAGAGTAATCTACAGTAAAGATGCAAATGTAGTTACTTTGGTGTTGAAGGTGTTCATTGTTCAAGAACACACCACTTAAATAATTTGTCTCTTCAAAACATGTAACTAGTAATACATTCAATTTAAGGGAAGGTTAAATGGGTTACTGGTGGCTAACTTCCTCAACTCCATTCACAAATTTATTTGTAGAACTAACTGATGTACCAAGTCTACCAAATAACACAAACTGTTTGGAAAATTTTACCTCTGTACATGTTCGAATGAGTAATATATTCTGCATTAGTAAGAGCGGACTCCGATTTTCTGTTTGATGGTGCGTGTCTACAAAAGATTAAGAATGTTTTGTACTCCAGTATATTGTGGATTTACATATTGTCTTTAAAGTTTATTATTACTTCTTAAATGATGATATGTTTAGGACTTATTTATTTACTTCATGTCCATGAAAACCACTTCACATAGAATCTGTGGATGATGTATTAGCATATTTATTCTTTTGTAAATAGATGTATCATGTATGTTCACTGTGAGCTTGTATGAATGTATGTTTCTGTGTAAATGAAAAATATTATGTCATCTCTCAGTTCTCACATTTTTATCAGTGTAATTTGGCAATCTCATTCTAGATTTGCTATGTTATTGGTGCCCAGTATTTTTGTTTGATTGTGTAATGTCCATATAAGGACATATCGTCATTTACTACATTTTGGCACACTGTAGGATATAGTTCAATGTATACACTATTTTATTTTTTATTTGTGTCTGTTACTTTTTTTATTAAATGACCTTTATGAGTTATTTGTCCTTTTATATAATTAGACTCATGAGTATTGTCTTCATTGCTTAAGTCTCAGAGTATTTCTGGAAAATGGGAAGTGAGCCAGTAATGATATTTGGCTCCCTCAATAAACAGTAATCATAATTTAATTGGAGTTCTGAGTTATTTCAAAACATTCAAGAAAGATTATTATTTTGGGTGCAGCCGCAACACATGATTCTGTCCCTTTGGAAATGTTCAGAGTTGTTTCACTGTAGTAAGCACTGAAAATCTTTTAATCATTTATAATAGAGTTAACACACCAAAATTATTTCTGACTGTTGAACTTCTGCATTACTGTTATGCATATCACACTACCAAAGCCAACTGACTATTTGACCTATCAGATGTCCACTTGTATGTCACTTACACTTTGTTTCCACATTTGTTTGATTCTGATGTATTAAGTTGTTATAAAAATTTTACTGAGGCAATAAAAGTATGTCGTATTAGAATTTGTGCTTTTTTTTTATTTCCTTGCTCATTTCACATAGTTCCAAGCTAGTAATTTTGTGGGAGATCTGAAGTGGTGCTGCTGAAACTTCACAATAATGTAATAGCTTTGTGATTTTGTTCTGCATAAAAGACACCAGTAGTTGAAGACCCCTTCATTTGGATTAGTATTGTTATTTTGGATGACAAGTAACTTCATAACCATTTCTTACTAGCTGGCTTTTTCAGATGATCTTTGTAACAAGTTTGCACTTATGCACCTGAAGTATGGCAAGTGGTCTCATTAGCTACAGAGAAATGAAAGTGCTACCCAAGAGCCTGTATATATGGTCTAGGTGTGACTGGATGTAATCTAGAATAACAAAAAATTTCATATTCTCAAAATATTTTACTAGCTCAAAAACCTTTATTATTTACTAAAATAACCAAACCTTTTACTTTGACATGAACAAGCAATTTTTTGACACTTGGAGCACTATGCAGAAGGCCTTTGAAGAGAAGTGGCAATACTAGTGATATTTGTCTCTGTTAGTTACAATAAATTTTAGATAAATCATGAAATATATGATCATTACAAGTTACAATATGCAATACACGTAGGCTTCCCACCCATATTCAAATTCTGGGGAAGTGCTTTTGTTGTGTTACAATATACTTACAACACATGTGAAAGTTAGAGTTTTGAACCAACATAAATTTAAAACCAAGCTAACTGCATGACTCAGTAATCACCATTTAAAGTTATGGATCTGTAAAAGACTATGTTAATCCAGAGTTACTATGTAGGCTACATATCAGAGAAAGAATAAATTTCTTTTGTATGTACCTACTTGTGCATTTACTGGTATCAACAATTCATTAATACCTTGACTGCAGCTGTTCCAAAAGTGGCAGCTTCTATGAGAGCAAATATTGACAACATACTTCACTTCCAGAAGATCATTTTATATCAGATGGGTTGGAACTGTGTATTTGGTCAATTGCCTGACAAATGTAATGAACACATTCATTAATGGTTCACTCGATGAAAACAACACAAAAGGTAAACATTTTCAACTAAAATATCTGATTTCTTTCACACTTGCTGCGTTCAATGATCATGGTTAGTGATGAAAAACTAACAAGCTGTAGAAGTATGTGGCAACTCTGTGGAAATTTACAAGTTTGGAAACAAATTAACACATTTCAAGATAAATGACTATAATTATTATTCTAACACATGTGCAGCAATGGAAATCCTATTACTGAAAAATAAATTTGCATGGTTTTATACATGAATTCACTTACTCCAGTTACCCTTCACTGTGTCCCTCCCTACTACAGATTTGTATTGGCTAAGAATAATGATGGCCATGGGTGTGGTGCACCTCTGTTAATTTCAATTTGTTCTTCTGTGGTTTCCTTTAATTGAATAACATGCAGGAGTGTATGATATCTTTCACTTCCATTTTCATCAGTAAAATAAATAGCTGGCCAGTGTGGGTGAGCAGTTCTAGACCCTTCAGTCTGGAACCGCGGACCTCTACGGTCACAGGTTCAAATCTTGCCTCAGGCATAGATGTGTGTGATGTCCTTAGGTTAGTAAGGTTTAAGTAGTTCTAAGTTCTGTGGGACTGATGACCTAAGATGTTAAGTCCAATAATGATCAGAGCCATTTCAACCTTTTGAAAATAAATAATTGTCTTTTTAATCAGTTTATTTTCTTAAATGCATAGATGATACAGCAATCCATTCGGGTGGTTTGTAATTCCACAAACAGTCAAATAAAAAAATTTGTCTTCCTGTGCATCAGTTGAAAAGTCATAATGTACAATTTCTGAAATTATACAATACATAACACTATAAAGAGGTATAATTTATATTTTTACAGAAAATGGGCAGATGATGATTTACTGAAAATGGATAAAAACCATGACTTTTGGTACACTGCATTTGGTAAAAAATGTTACTTTGCTATTTCATTGTTTTAGTAAATCATTTAGAGACCACCAAAAAATTTCATACAATATTTGGAAACACCTTTTTAAATTTTAGAAATGATACAATAAAGTAGTTCATTTAATTCATTTACTGCCATAATTTTATATTTAACACTATGGCTGCAGGTTCCCACAACAGAGGCTGATGCTGTGTGCTTGCCAGCATGGTGGTGAAACATCCATCACTGTGGATGCAGCATTCAGAGTGTTTGAAGGAAACATTATTGTGCTCTCCAGACTGATTTAAGTGAGATCATATTGGTCATCAGAATGAGGCAAGGAGTACACGCTGAAGTAATGAACAAATCACTATTTACACAGTTGTCAGTACAATTTCATATGCCATTGTATCTGATTGTCTGCAAGATGATAAGCTAGGTGTTCATGCTATTAATCAGAAAAGAGTACTTCATGAAAAAAAACTTATTATCTTAAAGTGATGGAAATATTCTGTGATGGAAACAGATCATCAGGTTTGGCTTCGTGTGAAAGCTAGACAAACTCTCGCTACTGACTGCACGTCTTCTGTGCAGTGTACAAACTCCCTAAATAAAAGTTGTAATAACGTAAGTAACAGTGGTGAAGGTGAAAACCTGAGCTGACCAAGTACAGCTGCACCGGAATGACACCAGGTCTCTCCCAAGCACTCAAGTGCACAGTCTTTGTACCATCAGGAAATGAACAGTAAATGAGATTATTGTTTGGAAATGGCACAGACTTCCAGTTCATACCTAACAGCACCCAGAGTAATCAAGAAGAAACATTCCTAAATTCTTTCATTGTGTGTTACATTAGTGAAAAATTGTCATTGTTTAATGTGCAGTGGGTTATTATTAAACCAGATTCTGAATGAGGACATTAGCACTAATTTGTTGGACAACATGCCAAGGAACAACGTGAAAAAAATTTAGTTAAATCGCTTGACAGAAAGGGGAAATAATTTGTATGGCCAAAAGAGGATGATACAAGTTGGCAAGAACCTATCACAGAATATAGGGAAAGATTAAATTTTTCAGTACCGAAATTAAATCTTTCATATTAAATCTGTTATTTTAATGCTCTTCATTTGGTCATAAACCTTAAACTGCACAATTATTTTAACATTTCAAGTATATAATCCAGTCTTTCACAATAAGTTATACTAAACATGTTACATCTGCAACATTTCATATACCGAGTTCCACAAGCCCAACACAGAGCCAGTAGTATTATTAAATTCCCTCGTTCTATATTAACACTAACTTTTATTTTTTTTAGGAGAAGATGTGTGTGGAGTGCTTGATAAGATCTTGGTTGTATGTTGTTCATATTGAGGTATCTCCATACAAAACTAAGTAGCATATGGATTTTATTTTCATGTTATTCCTTCACTTTCAATTGTACCAATGTTACGTCTGTAAGGATGGAACTGTCCACAGATGTTTTAAAGAAATTATAGTATACAACCTATCTCTCCCTCACACCCTATTATCAGCACTTTGCCAGTGAAATTAATTTAAGTTGTAGAACATACAATGATGCAGGTACTCGTTAACATATAAAAACAAACAATTAAAAAGCAGAAGTGCCTCTTTATTCATATTGTGGCGAAGTATATATATACAGTTCAAAAGTTTTTCCAGCACATTAAAAATTGATTCCAAGGCACAATTGTGAAATTACAATAGATTTACAATAGATTATGCAAACAGACATAATGTTCAGACTTTTTGGAGTGAATGTTAAATTAATATCTTCTTAGGTGTTAAATTTTGCCAGATAGCTAGAAGGCATGTTACAAAAAACGTCCACAATTGGTCTCAGCTGTGCCAGCTACTTCCACAACAAACATAAGAGAAAACAAGTTAGCAATGAATTCTTTAAATACGAGAACTCAGTATTCACATGAATAGCCTATGAACAAACATGCTTCTATGCGAAAAAAAGCACCCAAAACTAAAACTGGAAAAACCTACCCTAAAAGAATAAATTGCTTGGAGAAAGTGGAACCACAGTATACTTGACACTTCAGTTTCAGAACTCAGACAGTATATGTGAAACAAGCACCAATGTTCACTATACTTCCAAAGGGCGTCAAAATTACTTTGCACCGCATGAAGGACGTTTTACATATGTGAAACACTGCAGCATGTATTTCCTCCATAGCTACTCCGTGACAAACAAACATATCATCATCATTATTATTTGTAAAAATGGTTTGAATGACATTTACGAAATTAATAAATCTGTTGGTTAAAAACAGACAGTGCAGAGAATAACGACAGATTATTTTCCTGAAACGTTTTCAACTGCATATAGGACACTAATCACACAGAAACAGCCACAATTCTTTATAACCTCGTTTATAATGCGCAGGGATGGCATTGAAAGAATTTACAAGTTAAAATTCACCCATTACCCATACAAATACTAACGAAATATGACATTTAAGCAAATATCTTACTGCTTTCATTAAGCATATCTACTTTACGGTATTATTATATTCTTTAATGTTCGTGAGCTACTATGAGGGCCTACATAAACAAAACGACTTTGACTTATATCTGTATAATGTTGATTTTAGACAGTAGGGTTATTCGACTGCTTCCGTGGTTTTACTACCAACATAACAGATTGAAGACCATTGTTTTCGCATCGTATGTTTGCTCTGTTGTATCCCTCAAATGAACGTATTATAATAAGTGAGTTAGTTAATGAAAATTTGTCATTATTGCCCTTAAATAACATCACGTTTTTTTTTGTTTTCTCTTGCTGGCGATGCTTTCGGTTCTCTATAAATATTTTTATTTCTTTATTAATACACATTCATATTATATTACTATCCAGAAAAACTTGAATTTCTTATCATTATTGAATTTCATCGCAGTCTAACGTGTGTTGGACTGAGACGATAGCAACTTCGCTGTAGCTTCCAGTTCGCGGAACTGGCGGCTGTTTAGGGGAGGGCCTTACACTACGGATAGGCATGGAGAGGGGTGAATGGGCGGGACTTGTTCCGGGTGAAATCCTAGCGCTAAGGGCACGTGTCCCATTGGGTGAGGCTGACGTTTGCATGGATTGAAGCCCTTTAATTGGGAATAGTAATATTAGCCAACAGTTCTTTTTGGGCCACCTCTATAATAAACGCTGTAATAACATTAGAGACGATCGAACGCTCGTTATTCCGCAAATAACTCCACTTCTTCGTATTCTGCACATTTTCTTGCAATGCTAGACGATTATCCATCACTGCCGGACATCGAAGTATATCAGTAAGTATACAAAGTTAACGCACTGACACTGGCAACTAAGATCCCACGAACAGAAACGACGTATATCACTGCACGCAGATGTACAGCGCTTGACAGGTAACGGGCAACAGATTTTGGATGCCCCTGTAGGACGGCGGCAGCGTTCTTCCGGGAAAGGCCACTTCCCCCACCAGAAGCGCTGCACGCTCTTGAGTTTACACACAGACTATAAATGGTCAGTATTGAGGCGTATTACAGGAACGATCACTCGAAACTAAAAATTTAGTAAACATTGGCTGAAAAATGCAGACCTTCATTTTTTAAGTTACGAGTATTTTTTCATCTTTTATACTCTCAAACAAAGGTCTTCCACTGTAATGTCCGCCCCGGTAGCTGAGTGGTTAGTGTCACTGATTGCCATCATACGGGCCCGAGTTCGTTTCCCCGCTGGGTCTGGGATATTCTCCGCTTAGGGACTGGGTGTTGTGCTATCATCATTTAATCCCCATCTGGCAGGCAGATCGCCCAATGTGGCGTCGAATGTAATGAGTCCTGCATCAAGGCGGCCGGACCTGACGCCAAACGCTCATTTCCATTTCCACTGTAAGCCCTTTGCTTTCCATATTTTGGGAGACGGTAGTATGGACGAAAACAAGAAAACATCTACTAGTAAATATACGCTATAAATGCGTGCCTTAAAAGGTATGACCTAGTTTGGTGGAAGAGAGGTGTTTCACAGCAGCAAAGATGAACATGTACTCATAGGCCTGACTCCTAAGGTATGCATTTTTTTTAATCGTATGGGACTTAAATGCTAGGGTCATCATTCCCTAAGCTTACACACTACTTAACCTAAATTATCCTAGGGACAAACACACACACCCATGCCCGAGGGAGGACTCGAACCTCCGCCGGGACCAGCCGCACAGTCGATGACTGTAGCGCCTAAGACCGCTCGGCTAATCCCGCGCGGCTATGCATTTTGCGGCCAGTGTTTACTAGATCAATTTTCTTCGAATGATCAATCCTGAGATACCTCTGAATATGGACATTCCTCCAGAGACACTCTCTATACATAAATTCTTCGGATGCATTTATTATTTAACACCCTGCTAGAGCATCTATGGATAAAGTACTGTGTGAAGGTTAGGGACTTGAGGATGATTCAAGATCGCAGATTGGCCTACCACAAAATAAATAAATAAAATTAAGTCAAGGTTTAACGTTCCATAGAAGATGACGTCGTAGACGGAGTAAAATTTTCAGAAGAAACATTCCAGCGCTTGCTTTAAGTGCCCCACAAAATCACAGAAAAATTGAAACTGGAAGGCCACACTGATATTTCGACCGGCGTCCTCTTAAATTCGAATCCAATAAGCCACGTCAGTCGCTGTATTGTGTCAGCAAACGGACGACACTGCATAAGCACTACTACCTTTACTTCGTTTGTTTCAAATACTGTGTAAAAGCAACAAACATTGCGCAGCCCACAGTGAGAGAAAGGGCATTGAGCTACTAGAGGTGCATAATAAGTGGATTGGAAATTCGAGCAACTAGAATTAAAAGCCCTTAAACGTGGCTTCGAAATAAGTACCATATGGACGCAGTTTATACGGAATCCGTAATACAGATGGTAATTTGTGGTTCTGTCAGCAAGCGCTCTGCCTGAAGCTGTCTACGTAACAAATCTTACACGAATCTTTGTACAGGTCTCATCACATATATTCAACAAAGTAGCCGCTAATAGAGCATGGTTGTTGTTCGTTATTTATTAGATCGGTATAACATACAGACTGCATAGATAGCAGCAAATCATCTGCTGAGAATCCCTAGAGACACAAGTAATCAGCAAGAAAATTATTACTCCTATTCTGTATATTTTGTCTCGTCGTTTAGAAATCTTTGACGGGAGGTTTTTGCAGAATTGAGCAAAGGCGAGACCGGCTGCCGCCATTAGTAGTTTCAGGAATCGCGCCGGACGGGTGGCGGTCATCACAGGTAGCGGGATTACAACAGGAGATACGCCGCATAACTCGGAGTGGCGTGTCGCAAGCACAGCTGCAACAAGAAATATCAGAACAAAGCACTGCAGAACATATAACGACAAGATGTGAACGTAGAAGCAACGCAATAAAGGTTATAATTTGCTGAAGGTGAAGTATTGGTAAATACACGCAGACTCACCAAAAAGCACAATCTGTAAAGCAAATATTTACAAGGAAAAGATAAGATGAGTTCTAGAAGCGGTATGGATATACGTTCAGGTGGTAAAAACTGCCAGAAGTCCATCAAAGCATTCCCCAAGGGATTGTTATAAGTCATCTGCTTCTTCTAATCTATATGGGGCAGACAAACCAGATAGAGAAGAAAGTACGTGAACTCACTACTATTTCGCAAGTAATCGCCGTAACTGTTAAGATATTTATTCCAATGTGACACAAGGCGGTCAGAGCCTTCACGGAAATTTTTTTTCAGTTGCCTATGGAACCAGATTGTACCCTGGCGTCCACCTTCTCTTCCGAAGCTAGTCGACCGTCACGAATCTCCTCCTTCAGGGATTCAAAAATACCAGAAATCTCGTTGAGCGCGGTCGGAACCGAGGGGGAGGATGTGTAAGGCTGTCCAGCGAAACTTCTCCAGCGCAGTCCAACCAATCTCGGTACCATGTGGGCCCGCTGTCAGTGGCCGTCGATTTGAACGAAGGCTGAGTACAATCATCGTTCCATAGGCAACTGCAAACATTTTTTCATAAAAAACTGGCCGTGTTGTCTCAGTGGGTTAAATGTGTAAGCATTGATGGCGATTACTTTTGAAATAATAAACAATTTACTTGCTTTTTCGCATCTGTATTGCTTTGATTTTTTATAGGTGTTAGTCTGAGCAGCCCTTCTGGAACTTTTGCACATGATACCGACATTTACTATCTATTAATGTCACCAGAAGATCCAATTGCAAAATGATGTAGGCAAGATCTCTATGGTGCTAAAGCTGGCAATTGACTATAAATAGCGAAAAGTGTGAGATCTTCCACACGAGCAGTGAAAGGAATCCGTTACATTTCGGTTACACAATAAATCATACAAAGATAAAGGCTGTATATTCAACTACATTCATAGCAATTAGAATAACGAAAAACTTACATTGAAACGATTACATAGACAATGTTAGGGGATAAGCAACTAAAGAATCCTTTTCATTTGCTAAACTCTTAGAAGATGCAACAAGTTACTAAAAGAGACTATCTATACTACATTTTTCTGTCCTCCTCTGGAGGATTTCTGGGCGGTATGGGATCCATATCAGATAGGATACAGGAAACCATCAGAAAAGTTCAAAGAAGGGAAGCTTGTCTTGTATTATGGCGAAAAAAATATATCATATTCCATTTTAAGTGGTAATCATGAAAGCAAAGGCGTTTCTCGCCACCTAAGTGGGGAGAAATGATCATTGTAAAAAAAATTATAGAAATCAGAGCTCGCACAGAAAGAGTCAAGTGGCTTATCTGTGCCCTATTCGAGAAAGGAATGCGGAGAGAAATATTCCGAAAGTGGTTCGATGAATACTCTAACAGGCACTTAACTGTGTGTTGCATAGTAATAGTCACACTGATGTAAATGATTTCACAGCCCTTAACATCACTCCGCTAAGCGCTATTTTAGTATCTGAAGTACAATTTATAACTAAAAAGAATCCAGTTACAATTTGGATAACTAATCCTAATTTCAAAAATCTGTTATCAACAAAACTCCAGTGTAACTCATGTCCTGTTAGTCACAAACTGGACTCCGATGTGAAATGCAGTATCACTGTAAGTTAAGGAAATTATAGCTTCGAAAAGATGTATACATATACGGCACTTGTTCTACCATAGACGAGGTCTGTACTGAAAACTAAGATACATCTACATCTACATCTACATCTATACTCCGCGAGCCACCTTACGGTGTGTGGCGGAGGGTACTTATTGTACCACTATCTGATCCCCCCTTCCCTGTTCCATTCACGAATTGTGCGTGGAAAGAACGACTGCTTGTAAGTCTCCGTATTTGCTCTAATTTCTCGGATCTTTTCGTTGTGATCATTACGCGAGATATATGTGGGCGGTAGTAATATGTTGCCCATCTCTTCCCGGAATGTGCTCTCTCGTAATTTCGATAATAAACCTCTCCGTATTGCGTAACGCCTTTCTTGAAGTGTCCGCCACTGGAGCTTGTTCAGCATCTCCGTAACGCTCTCGCGCTGACTAAATGTCCCTATGACGAATCGCGCTGCTTTTCGCTGGATCATGTCTATCTCTTCTATTAATCCAACCTGGTAAGGGTCCCATACTGATGAGCAATACTCAAGAATCGGACGAACAAGCGTTTTGTAAGCTACTTCTTTCGTCGATGAGTCACATTTTCTTAGAATTCTTCCTATGAATCTCAACCTGGCGCCTGCTTTTCCCACTATTTGTTTTATGTGATCATTCCACTTCAGATCGCTCCGGATAGTAACTCCTAAGTATTTTACGGTCGTTACCGCTTCCAATAATTTACCACCTATGGCATAATCGTACTGGAATGGATTTCTGCCCCTATGTATGCGCATTATATTACATTTATCTACGTTTAGGGAAAGCTGCCAGCTGTTGCACCATGCATTAATCCTCTGCAGGTCCTCCTGGAGTACGTACGAGTCTTCTGATGTTGCTACTTTCTTGTAGACAACCGTGTCATCTGCAAATAGCCTCACGGAGCTACCGATGTTGTCAACTAAGTCATTTATGTATATTGTAAACAATAAAGGTCCTATCACGCTTCCCTGCGGTACTCCCGAAATTACCTCTACATCTGCAGATTTTGAACCGTTAAGAATGACATGTTGTGTTCTTTCTTCTAGGAAATCCTGAATCCAGTCACAAACCTGGTCCGATATTCCGTAGGCTCGTATTTTTTTCACTAAACGTAAGTGCGGAACCGTATCAAATGCCTTCCTGAAGTCCAGGAATACGGCATCAATCTGCTCGCCAGTGTCTACGGCACTGTGAATTTCTTGGGCAAATAGGGCGAGCTGAGTTTCACATGATCTCTGTTTGCGGAATCCATGTTGGTTATGATGAAGGAGATTTGTATTATCTAAGAACGTCATAATACGAGAACACAAAACATGTTCCATTATTCTACAACAGATTGACGTAAGCGAAATAGGCCTATAATTATTCGCATCTGATTTATGACCCTTCTTGAAAATGGGAACGACCTGCGCTTTCTTCCAGTCGCTAGGTACTTTACGTTCTTCCAGCGATCTACGATAAATTGCTGATAGAAAGGGGGCAAGTTCTTTAGCATAATCACTGTAGAATCTTAAGGGTATCTCGTCTGGTCCGGATGCTTTTCCGCTACTAAGTGATAGCAGTTGTTTTTCAATTCCGATATCGTTTATTTCAATATTTTCCATTTTGGCGTCCGTGCGACGGCTGAAGTCAGGGACCGTGTTACGATTTTCCGCAGTGAAACAGTTTCGGAACACTGAATTCAGTATTTCTGCCTTTCTTCGGTCGTCCTCTGTTTCGGTGCCATCGTGGTCAACGAGTGACTGAATAGGGGATTTAGATCCGCTTACCGATTTTACATATGACCAAAACTTTTTAGGGTTCTTGTTTAGATTGTTTGCCAATGTTTTATGTTCGAATTCGTTGAATGCTTCTCTCATTGCTCTCTTTACGCTCTTTTTCGCTTCGTTCAGCTTTTCCTTATCAGCTATGATTCGACTACTCTTAAACCTATGATGAAGCTTTCTTTGTTTCCGTAGTACCTTTCGTACATGATTGTTATACCACGGTGGATCTTTCCCCTCGCTTTGGACCTTAGTCGGTACGAACTTATCTAAGGCGTACTGGACGATGTTTCTGAATTTTTTCCATTTATGTTCCACATCCTCTTCCTCAGAAATGAACGTTTGATGGTGGTCACTCAGATATTCTGCGATTTGTGCCCTATCACTCTTGTTAAGCAAATATATTTTCCTTCCTTTCTTGGCATTTCTTATTACACTTGTAGTCATTGATGCAACCACTGACTTATGATCACTGATACCCTCTTCTACATTCACGGAGTCGAAAAGTTCCGGTCTATTTGTTGCTCTTTGAAACCGGTCCGCCAACATACCTACCAGCTATTTAACAGAGTTTCTTATACGCTGACTTGCTGTCAGGTTTTAAGGGAGGACAGCATTCTACTTGACACATGCTGGTGCTCGCCTCGAGAACGCTACCGTCGCAGACTCGCATTCCAGAAGTCTGGAATACAAATTCCAGTCGGGCCATCCACGTTTGGATTTTCCTGCGTTTTCTTGAATGAAGCACTGCGAATGTCAAACAAAGATACGGCCGATTTTCTTCCCCGCCATCTCCGCGTTTTGCTGTGGCTATATTGTCGTCGTCGATATTCCAAACACCTTGATCGTTGGTCCACCCTTCGAGTCCAGGTATCTAGAGGGTGGGGAGTCTATTCACGCGGCGCCGCTGGTTTCGCAAACAATTCTTCGAAATTTCCAGCGCGTCATCCCCTCCACCCTGCCACTATTCCCTTGCAGTACTATTACTAGTCACTGGTACTGCGTGTGAGCCTGTGGGTCAGTGGTTCAGTTACTGTGGTGTCACGAGGTGAACAAGTCTTTGGCCGACGCAGCATCACTTATTATCGTTCTCACAGCAGTGAAAGCCGCGTAGGAGATGAATCCGCAGCCTTCTTCACATCGAGGACCGGCGGCAAAGCGACCAAGGAGGGAATCGTCACCAGAAGGGCAGGCGGCGACGTCTCCGACCTCACACTACAGCCGTTTCGAGGTGAGTCCGCAGAGGCTTGGGCGGTGCTCGGTTACGTTCTGCTGCTTAGAGAGAAGCGCCACAAGAGGATTTTGCACTCGGTTCGTTTCCTGGCTGTTCGGTGATGTAGAGTAGGTCACTTACAAGAATCTATTATTCGCAGCGTGGTGATTTTCATAATAACAGTATTTTCACAAGTAATCCGACGTTCCCTTCTTCGTAACAGAGTTTACAGGTTCGCCACAAGGCACATAAAAGTTTTATTCACGTCTACAGTACTTTGCTAACTTTAGACTGCAAAACGGACTCCATAATTGTTAAAGTTTCTGTCTGTTTTGCCATTCGAAACGCATTTTGAACGGTATTAATTGTACGTTCTCCCGTTGTTTAGTGGTAACAGTATTCAGTCCGGATCCTATTGGTAATGAGAATCAGGTAACGAGGAAACGAAAAAAATTCCGATGCATTATGCAAGCAGTCTTCGTGAATCAGTACACAATGGGTTTGTCAGCAGCAAGAGCTCTGTTTATGGATAAATGTTCTTTTTAACTTTCCTCAGTCAGCCTTGTAAAAAGTATATTATAATACTGTCAATTTGTGGTTGATTTTCAGTTCTATTTTATGACTCACTCATCATTAGATTATGTATGCCTACACCTGAAGTCTTGTGCCCCTGGCCTGTTATCAACGCTGTACGCTATCTGGATGAGACAAGAAATATTACTCCTGTTAAGCTGCAAATGTAGTGCTAATGTAATGTGTGGAACTGAAAAATAGCGGCTACGTCCCATGTTTGCCCATTTCAACTCCGAGTAGGATGAAATCTTGACGTGTGTTCCAACTGCTAAGTGCGCTAGTACACGGATTCTTGGCGTTCTGTGATTTCTCATAACTCATTTAAAGAAAGTATTATGTAGTCATGAAATGCGTCACATCACGGGACGCATGAACGCTATCAAAACGGAATCTTCAAATGTACTTGAGTAGTGCTTACGATTCAATATCGTTTGTGTGTCATATAACCACTCTTCCCTTGTTTCTTATTGCTGGTGAGCTGGCTGTTGGTAACACGCACGGTAACGATTCCTCTGGAAAACCTTGCAATCTCAGGGAATTTCAAGAATTTCATGAAATTGCTGGGAATTCTGCGTCCTTAACCTTGCACGGAAACTGAATTTTACTGAGTTTTGTAAATCACAAACTTTATAATGCTTCGTATCGCAAAGTATGTTAATTGTATGAATGTTATTCCATACAAATTATCGAAGTTTGAAAACTCCGGCTAAACTGTTGCTTATGGCTGCGCTCGCTGTCTATTAATTTATCAGGAGCTTCTTCGCACCATCGTACTCCCCACATCTGAAATTCACAGATAATTTTTTTCCCTAGTTTGAGCAGCCATCCTGATATTCTTTATTATGTAAGAATACTGAGCTATAAGTGATCGTTGAAACAACGTAGGAGATGTAAATATTTTACAAAATTCTCAAATTTCATCCGCATGGCACGGGTTCTAGGCCTACCTAACAGGATATCGTGTAATCTTTTATTTTATTTTTCAACTTCATCATTGACAACTGAATATATCTTCACAGCAGCTACACATTTTGTTCAAACGAGCGTAGAAACGATTTGCGGAAGGTATGAACGAAAACATAAGAAAGCAAAAGTATATCGCTACTTTTAAAACCGAGATATTGAACGGGTTGTGAATATCGACAGCTTGGGGGAGGTGAGATATGAAGTGTGCACAATTCCTTGTTTACAACGAGCTGACGACTGTAATACAACCAACCTTTGTGTCTGCGTCTGTACCTAGCAAGCCACCCTACGGTGCGTAGAGGAGAGTACTTCGGATGTCGCTACTGCGTTTCATTGACAAAAGCTCAGTGCGAAAAATGTCACAAAATTTTCGTACGAAATTCTCTGATTATCTCGTAATGGCGATTTAGTATGGTGCGACTGAAAGGGAGTGATATTTTGCCTGACACAGCTTCAGTCTAAAGAGCCTAGGAACCAAATTTCTGTGCCAGTCAGGGAACCGACGCCGAGTTGCCTGCTTGTCGCGAGCTCCATAATCATGCCTTTAAACACCTTAAATTCAAATTCAATAAGAAAAATTGCCCTGTCACAGTACAGGACGAGTTTGCTGCTTAATAAAACAAAATTTCTAGTGTAAGAAACCTTATTGGTGGCAGAATTTCTACCTGCCGTGTCTCTCGAAAGTGTTTTTTTCTTTCAGAGATCCTACTGTACCCCTTTTTGTTGCAATGATGCTTCTTTTGCCTGACTTCCTCTCCACTTACTTAAATTGGTTGTGCGTTGTTGCGTACTGCATTATTCTAGTTTGAACAGAAGAGCTTCTGCCGTTTCTTCGTTCAAACGCGACAACAAATGATACGTATTACACAATTGTAACAAAATCATCTTCTTGTAATATATTTGATTTTCTTCTACAGAAACTACTAAAAAATTAAATGGTTATTTCTTCGTCAAGACTATAGCAATCCTGTATTAATGAAAAGACTAGGTGGTGATTTTACTAAAGTAAAAAATTTGATTATAATCCTAATTTTAGTTCCTGTAGTCCGAGCAATGTCAACTTATTTCATTTTGTTATGGCGATGTATTGACAAAGTAGTTTTTAAACCAGGGTTACTATCTGCGGAATATCTTTATTTTAAAATGTTCTGCTTCTATATAAACCGCTGTTATGTTTTTAAATACGTTGTTTGACAAATCCCAAGGAGGAAGACATAAAAAACAATTACGCTGTCCGAGCATCTCTCTATACGTGACGATATAATCAAAATTCTGAATGGTTTTGCAATGATTTCGTTTCTTGTCACTGCACCTTCACTGACTTTCCTCAAATGGAGTCCCCTCGCTTCCTTTCCAGTCAGTATATCCAAATCTTCTCGGATCTTACGCTCTCAGAAAGTCAACAGTAAATCCCTCCGTGATGTTAACGCCTCTGGCGTTTGTGATTATCTATGTGAAGCTCTTGCACTTATTAAAAAATTCTGTGACAAAACGCGCAGCGTCTCGTTGGGTCTTTTAACTTCTTAACTCATGTCTCCTCAACGATTAATAGAAATACGCAGTACCCGAGACTCAGCAGAAGAAGCTGCCGGTCAACTATTTCTCCCCAGGCTTTCCTCATGAATCTCAATCTAGTGTCTGCTTTTGCTACACCTAGTTCTATGTGGCCATTACATTTCAGCTCGCTCCTGTCACATACCACTGGTTTTCCGTTACTAAGGTATGGAGTTACTAATAAACATTCATGTAACATTGGATGTTTCATCCTGTTTATGAACTATAAATTACTTTAATTTACATTGATCTTCAACTGTTAGTCGCTCTAACAAGCTTGGGTAATTTGCTGGTCTTCCTGCATTTCGCTACAATTTACTGTCGTCCCACTGGCAGCCTAATAGACCTTACACGTTATTTCCAAAATTGTTTAACAGTCCAGAATAGTTGCTGTTTAAAATTTTGTTTATTTGGGGGTATTCGGTCTCAACGAGTTCTGAGAAAGAAAACTTGGTCCATTTAGGCCATAATCTCTTTATCATCCATGCAATTGGCCATTTCCAACCGCGGGTCAGTTTCAAGCACATATTTTAAGCTTCAAGCTTCATTTCATATTCTAACACACCACTGGTACATAAAGACCGGTATAAATCCTACTTCTGTGTGTATGAGGTACAAAAACCATTCAACAGTGCAGTAAAATTCAATACAGATCTTTGTAGCGGCTGAGGAAAGTAAGCATGAACAGTATTCTATAGCTTTTGTACCACATACAGATGTACGACGTATGCCTGTCCACATGTACCAGCAATATAGTATAAC
Organism: Schistocerca americana; assembly: GCF_021461395.2. Classification (NCBI taxonomy): domain Eukaryota; kingdom Metazoa; phylum Arthropoda; class Insecta; order Orthoptera; family Acrididae; genus Schistocerca; species Schistocerca americana. Next base: position 153,739,223 of record NC_060119.1, on the reverse strand, counting down.
GTGAAATGAGGCATGAAGCTTAAAATATGTTCTTGAAAATGATCCACAGTTGAAATTGGCCAGTTGCATGGACAATAAAAAGAATACAGCGTATTTGGACGATGTTTTCATTCTCAAAGTTTTATGTTTTTTATTTTTTTATCAAAGTTCCATACTATAAGAAATTATGATTTTTAGCTGTCAGCTGCAATGTGTTCCGCGATTGGTACTGTTAGCGTTTCATATACAGTTACGACGCATCCCGCGTTGATAACCGGGCTTCCGTCTCCCTCGAAACACTCCCCAATCCAAATCAGGCGCGTCGGTCAGCGATGAACGTTGATCGCTGGCCTTCATCAGAAGAAGGCTTCCTGACATTGCGTTTACTCTCGTAAAGCCTGCACCTTCTACTACACGGCTGCCACTACTAACTTTGTGTGTTGTTAAACTATCTTCTCTTTTCAATCTCTCTGCACCATGCAACCATATAACGAAACGGCGAATATGGAAGGAACCGTAGGGGAGTGAGCGGTTACTTTACCAATGAGTAACTATGTTAAATACCTCTGTCGGTTCCAGTTATCGGGGCGAGGCACTGAAATCTCACCCTCTGTCAACAAAGCTGGTTGTGCTCTGAGACAGATGGAGTCTGCTTCGTCATGTGTTGAGACATCCTGAGGAATCGACGGTATCAGCAGTACAACCAATGATTACTTGCTAAAATAAGTAGCTCTGGATAATTGATTGATTCCGCAGATGTAGAATTAGTAGACACGACCATATTTCTAGCAAATCGTCTTAGGATCAAAGTTGTCAAACATCAGAAGTTTTCCAAAACGCCAGCAAAGTGCAGAGTATTTTGTCTCTTAACACATGGCAAAGAATTAATACATACGTAGGATACTGGTTGGGCGGATTGCTTCGATGTCTACTGTTGTTGAGATCCTAGATCAAGTCCAGTAGTTATGCGGCGCGACCTGTGGAACACCTAAGCAGCATCTGGTTGCTAGACCTGTAAGAATACTAATGAATAGCTTAGAGTCCAAGAAATTGTATGTTAGATTTTCGTCTCACCATACTATTCCTGTTATTGAGATCGTATTGTCTATTAGTTGTGTGTTAGTTGGTGACTAAACTGAACGCGTTACATGGAAGGGGGAGAACTTCGGTACAGTGAAGTTAGAAAAAAATAAACTAACCGATATGGCCTCTAAACACTATGGTATCTCAAATCAAAATTCTTGGCAGGCTTGTCCCTGCAAATGCTGATATATTTCGCAGAGCTGACTTCCACAGGAAGTCCAATGATCAACTTCAGAAATATTGTCTGTACGAGTTAGTCCCGTATCCTTTCTCTACTGGATGATGTATCTGTTATAAATTCTGAGTTTTATGATTTGGTCAATGCTGTTAAAACACCATTTTACTAGAACAGGTGGAGTTCGTAATAAATTGAGAATTCCTTTTACGTATAGGAAGTAATATACTACTGCAATAGCTGAACGCCCGGGGGACAGTGGAAATAGAAAGGTCGCTGATGTCGAGTTTGAATCAACGTTAGTTTAATTGGCAAAATAAATCACTTTCAAACCAACAAAACGAATACGGTTCTATCACTTCCAGTTAAAGTCTGCAAGCTAAACTGATGGTGTAAAGACGTTAATTACGGCTGATGCTGCTGATATTGCTCAATGTTCAGACTGCTTGGTTGTCGCTGGTGAGAACACAAACCTTCCTATTGAATTTTAGGATGCACTAGTAAGAAAATTCTGCTAAAAGAGTTTCTACTGAATTCCGGTAGAGGAGATATTAATGTCTGTAGCCCCAAAATAATCTAAGTCCCCCCCTCAACTTCTATGTCAATATATTATTTCTACGTGCACTTACCAACTACGATTAAACTTAGTCACTTTTCTGTAAAGAAAAACTGTAGTTACCTAAGGCGTTAGACAGACACAAAACTTGCAGTAACAAGCAAACGTATTTAGCAGACCTGCTACTACTGCTGCAGAATTGGCTGAGCCCGAACATCAATTCATTGCTCCCTACATCCTCATTATGAGACAGAGTCTGTGTGTGCTGCGCTACGATAATTTTGAAACCCCTCTAGCAAAGAAATCATTTCACCTCGCTTCTCTGCAGTCCATACAATGGTCATTCATGTACAGAACCTATGCCCAGTCTGATGAACTTATTCTTAACACTGTACAAATAACTGGGATGCAGACCATTACGACACCATAGGAAAAGAAGAGACAGATCGTGATAATGGGTTAATTAGGGAAGAGATTGAGTTCCTTCTCTTCCAAAAGTGCAAAAGAATAAACCATAAATAAATGAGGGACTAATGTAATATCACATTACTTTTATAACAGTTAGTGACAAACTGCTGCCTGCCTGAAGATGCTCTCGTGGTTGGGAGGGCAAGGGTAGGAATCAAGATGGTCACCTCCCGTTCTAATAAGGATTATCCGAGAGTTGTACAATGTTCGATAATCTACATCGTACTGTTGCTGTAGAAAAACTTTTTTAAAAATCATTTGGTGTACAATAAACGGTACCCTAAATACAAAGAGTGCGTTAAGAACGTTACAGATGTTTTGTTCTGTTTTTCCTTGGAGTTGTTTGCATGGCAAACATGTATCCTCTACAATTATCATCCATAAGTATTTTTGTTGAAATGTGTTTCGCCGACCGGAGTGGCTGAGCGGTTCTAGGCGCTACAGTCTGGAACCGCGCGACCGATACGGTCGCAGGTTCGAATCCTGCCTCGGGCGTGGATGTGTGTGATGTCCTTAGGTTAGTTAGGTTTCAGTAAGTCCAAGTTCTAGGGGACTGATGACCTCAGAAGTTAAGTCCCATAGTGCTTAGAGCCATTTTTTGTGCTTTTTTTCATTGATACGGCGGGTGTTGTGGAGGTAAAATAATGCTTTCCGTCAAAGCAGGAGAGATTAGCTTCTTTTGAGATAATGTTTCAATAACATCCCCTCATCGAATTGAAACGTATTAGTACCTGATAGAATCTTTTGTTGTTACGTATTTCATGTACGTTGCTGCTTTTCAATTAAAGATTTAGTTTGAGGGAAAGTGGAAGAAACTCAGAGAAACTACGAAAATTGAGAGTTAAAAAAAAAATCGGAAGGTGGAAGCTCCACTTGGAAATCGCGTCGAACTCAGATTGATCATAAAGGGAACATGTGTGTATGATCAACACAGTTTCTAGAATTCTACCAATTTTTCGAATCCTTAAGTCTAATTTTACAGGTATAATTAGTCTTCTGCAGTAATTTACGTTATACTAACTTATATTGAATTTGTGTTAAATTGTGTTGCATCCCAATTCCCAATTATTATACTAAGTTATCCAGTAGATTATCACACAGTCCACCTCAAATATGTTCGAGATCTGGAATATTTACTTCGTCTTCTTTTGTGAAGGCATTTCAGAAGATTGTGTTTAGTAACTCTGCTTTGGCAGTACTGTCTTCCATAGTATCGCCATTGCTATTGTACTGGGAAGGCATTGATTGTTTCTTGCCGCTACCATATTTCACATACGACCAGAATCTCTTTGGATTTTCTGCCAGGTTTCGAGAAAAAGTTTGGTTGTGGAAACTGTTAAAAGCATCCCGCATTGAAGTCCGTGTTCAATTTCGAGCTTCTGTAAAAGATCGCCAATCTTTGGGATTGTGTGTTTTTTTTTAAATTTAGAATGTTTGTTTCGTTGTTTCTGCAACACTGTTCTGAACCATTTCGTGTACCATGGAGGATCAGATCCATCGTTTGTTAATTTATTTGTTATAAATCACTCAATTGCTGCCGATACTATTTCTTTCGATGTAGGCCACATCTGGTCGAAACTTACATTTTATGTTGGAATGAGTTGAGATTGTCTCTCAGGAAGGCGTCAAGTGAATTTTTATCTGCATTTTTGAATAGGTATATTTTTCGCCTATTTTTTGAGGATTTGGGGATTACAATATTCAGTCTCACTCGAAAACACCGTGTTCACTAATTCCTCAATCGGTTTTGATGCTCCTTATTAACTCAGGATTATTTGTTGCTAAGAAGTCAAGTGTGTTTTCAAAACCGTTTACTATTCGCGTGAGCTCATGATTGAACTGCTCGAAATTATTTTCAGTGAATGCGTTTAGTACAATTTCGGATGATATGATAAAGACCTTCAGACTTTACAGTCATAGAGATATGTAATATTTTCAGAATTGTTAAATTTTTGGCAAAAAAATTAATTCACAAAATGAACTGTGCAAAACTGACATGAATATATAAATTACACAGGTGTGAGGCACATTTACTCTCACCGTAAGAACTAAAATTTTCCAAAAATTTTAAACACATTTTGGACAGGAGGTCTGTTCAGTGTCAAAATATTGATTCCCCAAAAAACTATTGAAATTTTCCTCTACATCGGAAATTCATGATAAGAAAGTGTAGTGTATTCGAGCAGTTGGCGAAAGTCCAATGTCGACTGGACGTCTTTGTGATTTGGTGTCAGTTCATTGTGTCCCAGGAGAAATGGTCAGTATTCGAAGATATGACAGGAAAGATAATTCGAAACAAAAACGTCCCATAAACATGGGCTCCAAAGTGAATATCTTAAGAGTTATGGGAACTTGTTCAGCAAAGGACCTGTGTTTTACAATAGAGAAGGTGATAAAGTTCTCATAGCTCTTCAGGTATGCATTGTTCCCGAACTTTTTATCTTATTTTTGTCCGTACTACCTTCACAAAAAATATGAAAACCAAAGCGCTAGCAATACAAGAGAATTGTCTCACGCTATCAAAGATGAATAACTGCTCATATTTGCTAAGTTAAGCATTTCACAGCCCATATTTGCTAGGTACACTACTGGCCATTAAAATTGCTACACCACGAAGATGACATGCTACAGACGCGAAATTCAACCGACAGGAAGATGATGCTGTTATATGTAAATGATTAGCTTTTCAGAGCATTCACACAAGGCTGACGGCGGTGGCGACACTGACAACGTTCTGACATGAGGAAAGTTTCCAACCGATCTCTCATACACAAACAGTAACTGACCGTCGTTGTCTGGTGAAATGTTGTTGTGATGCCTCGTGTAGGGAGGAGAAATGCGTACCATCACGTTTCCGTCTTTGATGAAGGTTGGATTGTATCCTATCGCGATTGCGGTTCATCGCATCGCGACATTGCTGCTCGCATCGGTCGAGATCCAATGACTGTTAGCAGAATATGGAATCGGTGGGTTCAGGTGGGTAATACGGAACGCCGTGCTGGATCCCAACGGCCTCGTATCAATACCAGTCGAGATGACAGGCATCTTATCGGCATGGCTGTAAGGGATCGTGCAGCCACGTCACGATCCCTGAGTCAACAGATGGGGACGTTTGCGAGACAACAACCATCTGCATGAACAGTTCGACGACGTTTGCAGCAGCATGGACTATCAGCTCGGAGACCATGGCTGCGGTTACCCTTGACGCTGCATCACAGACAGGAGCGCCTGCGATGGTGTACGACGAACTTGGGCGCTCGAATGGCAAAACGGCGTTTTTTCGGATGAATCCAGGTTCTGTTTACAGCATCATGATGGTCGCACCCGTGTTTGGCGACATCGCAGTGAACGCACATTGGAAGCGTGTATTCGTCATCGCCATACTGGCATATCACCCGGCGCGATGGTACGGGGTGCCATTGGTTACACGTCTCGGTCACCTCTTGTTCGCATTGACGGCACTTTGGACAGTGGACGTTACATTTCATATGTGTTACGATCCGTGGCTCTACCCTGTTTCGATCCCTGCGAAACCCTACATTTCAGGAGGATAAAGCACGAACGCATGTTGCAGGTCCTGTACAGGCCTTTCTGGATACAGAAAATGTTCGGCTGCTGCCCTGGCTAGCATATTCTCCAGACCTCTCACCAATTGAAAACGTCTGGACGATGTTGGCCGAGCAACTGGCTCGTCACAATACGCCAGTCACTACTCTTGAGAACTGTGGTATCGTGTTGAAGCTGCATGGGCAGCTGTACCTGTACACTCCATCCAAGCTCTGTTTGACTCAATGCCCAGGCGTATCAAGGCCGTTGTTACGTCCTGAGGTGGTTGTTTTGGGTACTGACTTCGCAGGATCTATGCACCCAAATTGCGTGAATGTGTAATCACATGTCAGTTCTAGTATAATATATTCGTCGAATAAATACCCGTTTATCATCTGCATTTCTTCTCGGTGTTGTAATTTTCATGGCCAGTAGCGTATTTTTCCTTCGCATAATCGTTCTTGTCATACGTTTGAATTTGGGACAGTGTTCCTGGGACATTCCGTACAGCTTATCTGTTCCATAAGGAACTTCATATTAGGTCGATCAAACAGCTTGCCACTTCATCGTAACGATCTTTTTGAACAATCAGTGAGTATCGACATCCACCGTGTGATGTTACAAAGTAAAAGTGATGATGTTATTCAATGGAAAGTTGGAAATTGAGATTTAGCTTACTGTTTTATCAGTCACAATTGGCGTAAGGATCATGGATTGACCATAGTCAGAAAATATTGCATTATGAGATGTGATTAGTTTTTACTTGCAGTTTCGCGTGGCTTGAGGCAGTCACAACTAGCGTGCTATTGATTAAGAAATCGCATTATCGTCTTTCTAGTTACTTCATGATCGTAGATACGATCATACCCGGTTGTGAAGTTATTGTTATGACAAAACAATTTCCTAAGGGACCAGAAAGTTCTTAAGGGCGCAAAAACAACTGTAGCATCACACAAAAGGGAAATTCAATATTAAAACTGATGAAAGAAGACGATAAAACAGTTTTCTTTTTATCAATGTAACACGCACATTGGACTGCTGATCTCCGTGTCTGTAACCTTAGCAAAATGGATAATAAAAATGAAAATAATACTGAGGAGATGATAGGAATGAGCACTGCTAAATGATTCAGTATTTCCAGAACAAATATTTATTATAAACTAAAACATATACCGTACCTTAAGCTTAGTACTACAATGACCGTAGATTTTTATGTCCGTATCATGTCCATTGAGCGCTCTTTTATATGGCCATTGTCTTCTTTGAGTCGCTCGTGCGTCGTCACGGTAAGTTATAACAGTTCTCTACACTTCACTCAAACTTAGACATAACACGTTTTTATACATTTAGTAAAAATTAGATCAGACTGCCACAAATCTGCATCCGTCTTACTTGAGAAAAACAGTACAAGTCTTTTCAGCGCTCAAGGCTTCATTTTTTCTCCAGCGAACAAAATATCTATCCGTATTTTTCTGTTTATATTGCCGCCCAAAGACGACGAATTACATTATTTAGAAAATTCCACCGTCGCCATGCGACGCCTCATGATACATTAATCATTATTTACAAACAAGTACCCGCCTTCTGGCTGAAAGTATTAACTACTCGTATTTGCTGTCTTAATGAAGTCAAAAGTAGCGAATATCACAACCGTCACCAACAAATCAAATTGTCAATAACTCGCTACAGTCTGGAACCGCACGACCGCGACGGTCGCAGGTTCGAATCCTGCCTCGGGCATGGATGTGTGTGATGTCCTTAGGTTAGTTAGGTTTAAGTAGTTCTAAGTTCTAGGGGACTTATGACCACAGCAGTTGAGTCCCATAGTGCTCAGAGCCATTTGCACCATTTGTCAATATCTAAGAATGGCTCATTATTCAACCACATAAGAATTCTGGTCTACCACTTCCATAGAGCTGTTTATTGAAAAAGAAGTTCATAATGAAGTGAAATGTTTCAGCCACTGACATACTATTGTCGGACATATCTGCAATCAACCAGTATGATAACACGCTAATGCCCATAGGAATAGTACCTGTATGTAATTTTCCATCAGGAATTAAAACACTAAGAATAATATACTTCATGACTCCAACAGGTATCAATGTCACAGGGTCGAACATGTCATAACAACGTCCAAAACAGCAACGAGAAATAATATAGCTCTTCACCGAGCTCCATAATTTTGTCACGATGCTGCATAACACACGAGTACGTGCGATGATTGATGGATATCGTGTGCCGTACGTTTAGTTGTCTTTCAGAAATAAAAGACATTCAAGAAGCCTCGAAATAGTGATCCGTAGCACATTCGTTACTAAGCGTTTGCATCTAGAGTCCACTGCTAAACCCAGAGTACAGGACACCTTAGGATAAGCAACAAATGTAATATACGATGATAATTAATTTAACCTATTAATAAACGATGATAATTAATTTAACCTATTAATAAGGAAAATAAGCACCGTCAGACAGTATGGCGCGTAACTCGGATCTTACTTATATTCCGATCAAAAAAAATGTCTTAAAACTTATCATCCCTTTCAGCAGTTAGTCTTATTTAGGGATCGAAGTCGACGTACTGCAAGATTTACTAAGATCTGAAAATGTCACAGATGATGTCGATATTGATGCCGTGTTCAGGACAACTTAGCCTTTTAGCTATACAGCTATTAGCAGAAATAACTTCATAAATGATGAGACTTTCAGTACGAATCGTGAAACCTGATCATGCCCTAGCGCAGTTAATTATTAACTACTCCGAAATTAGTAAATGATAGTACTCTACACTGTACAGTATACTAAACTTGGCTCCCTCTATGAACATATTACTTGATCAACTAGCAAGTTGTTCTACGCAAGATTCTTCAGGCTGCATCAGCTGGGACGAAGGACGTTGATGATATACTGGACACTTAAAAATACGCGTAAAAGGAAATTGGAGAGACATAAAATACACTGCCTTGGTTTTTACTTTCTACGCACAATAGGGATTAAAGGCAACGCTACAATCACTAGACAACTTCCAGATTGGTGTACCTGATACACAAAAATGCGTTTTTAGGTAGGAGATGAAAAATGTCGTGTTTACTCCCTAATGCAAGGAAACACGACGTGGATATTCTCTTAAGATTTGTGTGCCTAGGCTGTATATAATCAGCAGTCTTGATGACTGGTTTTAAATGACTTCAGTATCTACGGATGTCAAGAAATACGTAAGTTGGCTATTTAGAGAATATTGGTTTCCGTATACAGCTAGAGCACTTTTATTGTCGATATGTACCTATGTACCTACATGTAGCTATTATTAGAAAGTAATTATAGCCAGGACTACCAAGACAAATGCCTATTGCCAAATAAAGAATAAAATTATCAAACCAGTAGGCCTAGCTAAAGCTATCAGAACTCTCTGTTGGCAAGCAAAACAGAAACTTCATTTATAAGTATTTCTGGGATTAATTTCCGATTAGGAAAGACGAACGTATTTGCTGCCGTCCCTTACAAAACTCTTACATCGACCAGAAACATCATCCAACAGGCGAAAACAAAATTCTGTTACAAAGATGCGCTCTTACAGGTTTTCGAATGGTAGCGCAAAAATAACATCTGGTGACATCGAAATTATGGATGTAAATTTCAGTATAATAGATGAATCCTACAAATGAGTTTTTCACACTCAGTAACACAAATGTTTTCTAGCGAGAATGGAAGAACCACAAACTTAATTACAAGACGGTACGAGACAAAAAGCGACGACGAATGTGTTGCAGCAACTAGATAGAAAGACACCAGAGAGAAACCTACATCGAGTACCAGAGATTGATTATACTTGTCTGCAGAACAGCAACTGAATCGCTTCCTGAATTTACAATTCCTGTCAGTTATAACGCGCCAAAGCCATAGTATGACATTCTTTGTTCGATGGAAATAGACATTACATTTTTAGTCTCTTTCACAAATCGCGATTTATCTTGGGATAGCGGAAAATGGTACTACCATAAAGCTGTCGTTTGGATTATTGTAATACTGACTCTTATCGATTTGCTACTCGATTAAGTACAAACAATTTCTTACGTCTCTTGAGTCACAATGTATAAATACCGCCGTGATACTTACCCTTGGAACAGTACAGCTCCGATCACGATCAACGGAAGCATCACGTACGCCACATCGTCTTCCATCTTGACAGAGTATAAGAATATGAGTTGCCGCGGAAACGTCTATCACGGGGCATCGATTGTAGGAGCTGCGGCTGCCATTTTGTGGAACCTTGTCGGCTCTAGTGGGAATCATTAAATGCTAATAAATATCAATTTTCAAAAGACAATGCAACGCGAATGTGTACGTGTTCATTCACTTACTGTAAATGAATATCTGTCTCTAGGATTGAGGGCGTAAGACGAAATCAGCAGTATAAGACTGGAAAACACAATTTTAGCAGCATTTGTCTTACGAATTGATATGGTTTAGCGAAATTGTGAAATTCCCATTCTGATTAACACACCTGGTTCGAAAACGACAAACAACAACTAATAATTTGTTCATCCTCTCGATGTGCAACTACGCAGAACTCTTATTAGCATCAGAAAACTTGGCATTTATGGAAAATTATCATTTCAACGTCCTAACTAACGAGATCAAGTTTTTAAGACGTCGATAGGTCATGCCATTGCAAAATACCGTGTGAAATGTATTGAGTGTGACTTTGTGTTTTTGTCAATACGTGAAACGCATGAGGCTAGATTTTTCCTTAAACCTCCAAAAGCAACATGCTGAACTGCAGAAAATTTCTGAAACAGATTAGTATTAAGATAAGAAAATAGAATACAATTGTGAGAGCATTTGTAAGGGATTCATATAAAACTGAAAAAGATCGGACCGGCCAATCACACTGTAAGAAAGGAAAATGAAATGGAGGAATGTTTGGTATCATAAAACAGACAAGAAAAAATTTATGCAAGTTCATGACAAGTAATAATGCACTGTACAGTAATGCCTTCAAGTTCCAGCACATTTCCACCAGACGTGACAAAACCACGCTAATATCACAGGCTGAATGAATTACCTTTGATTGCTGGGTGGAACAACAAAAAATGAATGAATTGCAATTAGATTTGCGAGTAATGCAATTTCTTGAGGAATGGCAACAATATCCACATGTAGTAATTACCAAGAGAAACCATTAGAACTGCGCGCCGAAATACCATGGCGTTTGGCCGCATGAGAACAGATAAGAACCAAGGAATTTGTAACTTTTCGATTTAAAGAAATATTGGAATTAGACATCTCAGGGGTTTGACAGGTTTGCTAGCTATGTGCTTGTGGTGCACAAGAGTCCAAGGCGCTAACCACATTTCTTCCATTTTCGTTTTATTTGTGGAGCGAAATTTCTTTCGCAACTCACCACTGACTGTCTCTTTAGCTATGAATCTGTGAAGCAAAGTTCGGTCAGCACACTAGTAAACCGTGTGAAAAACAAATACAACGATATTTATAACCAAAGCAAACAAAGTATTGCGAATTTTTCAGTATACACAGTCGTCAATAACTATACTCTTACCTTCACTACCGATTTAAATAATTTATCCTAGGAATAAGCTGCATGTACTTATAGAGAAATTTGATTGTATAGTTATGTTCATAGTTATTTTGTATGTTGAGACAATAGAAGTACAGGTATTTGAGAATACTGTAGTGTCATCACTACACTTTAGGCATTACTGTGGGAAAAGGTAGCTCAGCCACGGCAATTGAACAAGCCATAAGAAGGTGTCAGAGACCAATGCAACTAATGCCTGTTGCAGCAACAGGGCTGTTCATTCATTGTGATGCTAGTTAGGCCGAGTTTCTAAACCATCAACCTATGGATTGATAATTGCATACGTGGCTGGGAGCAGCATACAAGAACACACTTGAGCGTCTGAACTACATAAATCAATCCTAACAAAAATATTGGCATCGTGGCAGTACCTATAGTCACAATAGGACTACACTAGGCAATGGGGTGATTTGTGTCGGCAAACAACCACCACGAATTCGGGCGTCCGCCGCTGCCACACTATTATCTGGCAATAAGTCCTCCTCTCTTGAACTGACACCTTTCTCCTGGTGACTCATTTCCAGGTTCACTTCAGCTGCAACCAGTCTCCTGCACTAGCAGGCGGTATATCACGACTAGGAAAGTACAGCCAGTCGTACTCCTATACTGCTGCCAGTGTCCTGTCATCATGCCTTAACAATATTGGGACTTGAAATTTTCTGGCAGATTAAAACTTTGTGCCAGACTGAGACTCGAACTCAGGGCATTTGCCCTTCGTGGGCAATTATTCTACCAACTGAGCTAGCCAAGGAACACTCACGACCAATCCACACAGCTGTACTTCTGCCAGCACCTCGTTTCCTACCTTCCAGAACTAAAAGTAGAAGACGAGGTACTGGCGGAAGTAGATATGTGAGCATGGGTCGTGAGTTGTGCTTGTACCCGATCGCTGGAACACTTGACCACGAAAGGCAAAGATCCCGAGGTCGAGTCTCGGTGCGGTACAGTTTTAATCTGCCAGGAAGTTACGTAGCAGCACATACTCCGCTGCAGAGAGAAAACTTCATTCTGGAATGATTGTGGCAGGCGATGAAAGCTGGTTTCATAATTGTCACCCTGAAAATAAGTGTGCATCATTGGAGTTGTATAAGGCGTGGCTCACATAGAATTCATGCCTAAAGATACGACCATACACTCTGAAAGCTACTATGAGGCCTCAGAACACTGAACGCATAAACGAGAAGAGTTCGTCCACGCACGGAGCACCCTCATATTCAGTATGACAGCGCCACATCGCACACGGACCCTGCGACATATGCAACGATCTGACGCCTTGAGTTCACTGTGATCGATTATCCGCCATACAGTCCCGACTTCGTCACATCCGATTTTGTCTCTTTCTGGAACTTAAACAACACCAGCGAGGGCTACGCTTTGATAGTAATGAAGCCGTACAAGAAGAGGTGAGGTTGTAGCTGCGTCAAGACAGTCAAGAATTCTTCCGTGACGGTATCAACAATCTAGTATCTCGTTGGCAGAAATGTGATCGTCACCAGGATGACAATGTTGGGGAATAAATATGTAGACATGAAGAAGAAAGATGTAAAATGCCAATAATGTTAGTTTTATTCAAAAGAGCTTTAAGAGTTTTCACACAAAAATTTCTGAGACATAACTTTACAGCACGCCCTCGTATACGCACACTTCAACTAAGTTTCACATCTGACCCACACAAAGAAATTGTACTCTACGTGGTTACAACTCGACAAGCAAACCTTGATGAAACTGGAAATCACCATAAATATAGACTTAGCTATCCTACTTCAGAAAGTTCTGAAGTGGAGATATTGCATGAAAAGTTAGATAAATTAATTAAATAGTAATCAGTGTCTAGTATAAGAATAAGGGGGTTTCTAGCGTTGGACAGTGAGCAGATGTTAACATGATTCCAGAGAACTCATTCATGTGCCCAAAATAAATTTTACACAGCTATTTACCTTACCAGTAGTTATACAGTAGATGTGGCGCTCATGACATTCGCCAACCAGAGAAGAAAATTATTACACAGAAATCCTGTTATAACTGACAGGAATTGTAAATTCAGGAAGCGATTCAGTTGCTGTTCTGCATCAAGTATAATCAATCTATGGTACTCGACGTAGGTTTCTCTCTGGTGTCTTTCTATCTAGTTACTGCAACACATTCGTCGTCGCTTTTTGTCTCGTACCGTCTTGTAATTAAGTTTGTGGTTCTTCCATTCTCGCTAGAAAACATTTGTGTTACTGAGTGTGAAAAACTCATTTGTGGGATTCATCTATTATACTGAAATTTACATCCATAATTTCGATGTCACCAAATGTTATTTTTGCGCTACCACTCGAAAATCTGTAAGAGCGCATCTTTGTAACAGAATTTTGTTTTCGTCTGTTGGATGATGTTTCTGATCGATGTAAGAGTTCAATATAGTGATTCAATCTCTAATATTCATGACAAAAGAATACAATGAGGAAATCCATACATTTCTATTAAAATTTATGAACAAACATGTGGAATGGTATACAAAATAAAATTAACATGGAATACACGTATCCCGACCACACCAAAATAAAAAAAATAGTTTCTCAAAATATCCTGAAAAATAACCCAAAAATTAACCTAAAACATTTTATGCAAGTGAGAATGTTTTGGCGTTTGGATACGAAAGAAGCTGGTCAGAATAGCTACAAATGCTGATGGACAAATATGGACGGGTTACACTGATCCACGTTGCCGCCTTATGTAATACCGCTCAAAAAACCTATAAGTCCCTGGTATATGTAAAATAACCATTGTTGTGAAATTTTATACTCCAACAAAGCCACTGGAATAAAAGACCTATTAGGAATGATGGAAAATGTAGCTGTTGGCATGCATTTTGTGCAAAATGTGTGGGTACATCTTAGCAAAGAAAACCACAAACTAGGACATCGAAGCCTCAGTCCTTTATCTCTGGACAGCTGAAGAGAAGCAACTCCAGAATCTAATGCTACTGACTCCAACTCTATTACACACTTCATTGATACTACCTTCCATAATTTTTCTTTTCCTTTGCTATTTTTTGTGGAAGCTGAAATGAGCTTGTTACAATCTCACATGGAGAATTTCAACGCTTACAGCGTTACAAAGACTCAAAGAAAGTAAGGTGCCCACGATTGCAGCGTTGCAGCCGTGAATGTGCGCTCTGTTGGTGGTACATGAGCTGCCTCTCGTGACACCTGTCAGAAATTCCGTGGAAAACAAACAAATCAGCCTGTTTGATTGTCGATCGGACGGACTTCTGATAGTGAGGCGAGAGAGAGTAGGTGTTTGGCTTGAAGGTGCCTGTCCTGACAACGCCAGAAGGTAGACCACCCACTGCACAAATGTTTCTTTTTCTGTGTGTGTGTATGTGTGTGTGTGTGTGTGTGTGTGTGCGCACGGGTATAGTTTGCGAGTCGCTGAGACATGAAAAGACGTGTTACAGAGGACAGTGTACTCAGGAATACAGACACAAGCTCCTACGTTTTATTCCGATTTATCACGTTTGTGGGATATTCAGAACAGACGGAGGATTCAAGCAAGAGGATTATGTAGCACGAAAACTATGCTGAAATCCCGCAGAGGAAGTTTCCACCTCTATCAAATTGGAAAAAGGTAGCGGAAAACGCGTTAAAAGAATACCTCTGAACAGCATTTGCTCTGCTAATGACAGTGTTATGTTTGTATCTAGCACATATAACCTTCAAATACTAATGGAAGACCTTAATAAAGCAAATTTAAATAAGGCATTAAAAGCAGTTACGATACACTGAAGTTATGTATAATCAACATACTGAAAATAAAATAATACAATTTAACAACTAAGTCATGGAAACTGAAGGAAGTTTGAAATGCATGGAAACATCCGAAGGGCGCCATTATTAAGATGTTAACAGACAGCTGATCATACGATGATAACACTCGCGGTCATGATCTCTTCCATTGCTTGCGGTTGAACATGATTCATATCTACAGCCGGCCGGGGTGGACGAGCGGTTCGAGGCGCTACAGTCTGGAACAGTGCGACTGCTACTGTCGCAGGTTCGAATCCTGCTTCGGGCATGGATGTGTGTGATGTCCTTAGGTTAGTTAGGTTTAATTAGTTCTAAGTTCTAGCGGACTGATGACCTCAGAAATTAAGTCCCATAGTGCTCAGAGCCATTTGAACCATTATTTTTCACTTCTACATCAATAAACAACTAACTCCGGCATACTTCAAAGTGCAGGTTGGCTATCTAATCACTTCCAGCGGCAATAAAATATCATTTTCAATGTTTCGCACTGTTATTGGTTGAATTTAAAAAGCTGACATAATCAACTTTTAATTGTTTAACACGGTAAGCGAAGTTATTCAACTGGTAACTACAAATTTGTATTTAAGCCGCGTAACTCGCAGCGCACAAATTACTCGGACTATAATCATGCAGTATTTGGGAACTGAGCAGATTATATTCTTCCACACACGCCACTGAATGTAACTGCAAAATTATATCATTATGAGATACATAGTTCGAGACTTATAATTTTTATACGTGGTTGTTTACCAGTACCAAACAAAACTGGAATATTCTGTTAGTTATTATACATTTTGTCGCGATACAAGAAAATTAGATTACTGAAAAGCCTGCTGTCTCACGTACTGCTTGTAAGATGGAAAACCTTTGAGGATATGAAGAAGAGGCTCTATAATACCGACTGATGTACTTGATACCAACTCAAAAACTGAGCACTGCGCAACAAACTCAGGAAAGGGTAAAGTTTTCATTTTTTAAAAGAGATAAGAGAACAAATAAATAAAACAGATACATGCGGTGGAGACGTAAAATTAAATAACATTCTGTAGGAAATGATCTGCAGCGTGAAAGTTGAAAAAATTTTCTTGAAGGCTGTATCTACCATGCCTGATCAGTATGTGCGCTCAACATATTTCTTTCATTTTAGAAGTGCAGATATTTGTTTATTTTTTCACTGCCCAACAAACTCAGGAAAGGTTAATGTTTTCATTTTTTTAAAAGAGGTGAGAGAACAAATAACTAAATCAGATACATGCGGTGGAAACTTAAAATTAAATAACATTCTATAGGAAAAGATTTGTAACGTGAATGTTGAAAAGAACTGCTTGAAGGCTATATCTACCATGCCTGATCAGTATGTGCATTCAACATATTTCTTTTATGTTAGAAGTGTGAATATTTGCTTATTCTTTCGCCAGCCAGACACACATATTAGATGCATCACTACAGTGGTTATCCTGTTGATAACAAAAATGTCTGCTGAATTAAAGGAAAATATCTAAAGCCAAGAAGCAGAGGCAGCCACATAATTTCAAAGATCTCCTGCTTAAAATGAATATGTCACAAGACATGTAGTCACACGGTTCAGGACGCCCCAGCTATAAACTTTGGACCAGTCATCAGGATATGTCACATCAACATTGAAGGCATCAGTAAATCCTAATGCCAAGTCTTACAGAGGGACATTTCCGCTAACTGCAGAAAAAGGCACTAGCTGCCAAAAAGAATTGAATATGGCTTACCACCGGGATTCATCCTTGCTCCTCTCTTGTTTGATCTATATATACCTGCTATCCCTCCAACACAGTTCAAAAAATGTGGCTATGCAGACGACTGGGAAATAGCTACCCAATCCAAAACTTTTGGAAGGACTGAAGAAATTCAAACTTCTGCTCTACATGTCTGTAGTCATTATTTCCGCCAATGGAGGTTACAACCAAACTCAAATAAAACAGAGGTTTCATGTTTTAATATGTCCAGTAGATTGGCACACAGAGCCCTCAATCTCTATTTTGAAGGACACAAACTTCATCGTAATATGCACCCAAAATACCTTGGGATCACGTTAGATAGGGCACTTTCTTTTAAGGGTCACTTGACACGAACATCCGCTAAACTCAAAACCAGAAACAGCATTCACCATAAACTCTCGTTGGGGATAGTCTGCAGACACTCTCAGGGAATCAGCACTGTTTGGTATACTCAGCAGCAGAGTACTGTGCGGTTGTCTGGCTTAATAGCCCATACGTAAATAAAATAGATATACAGCTTAACTAGGCCATGCTCTTTGTCAGTTGAGCGAATACCAGAAGTTCGCTAATAACACTGGGCCTCCAATAGTGAACTACGTATTCCATGCGGATCGTAATAGACTAATATCAAGACATTCCACTCTCATCCCAGCTAGGTCTCTCATTAAAACTAAATTCACTCTCATCGACGAATGTAAACGCTGCTGGCAACAAATTTGTTCCCCACAATGCCTGAAGCTGTCCTGCATCCAGAAGAGAGCCCCTGGGTTCGACTAGCCTGGGGATAACTGGACTATCTATAGCCGCATCCGAAGGGGCAATGGTCAATGAGCTGACACTCTCTAGAAGTGGGACAAATCCCCATCCTGTGACTGGTGCGGAATGACAGACAGTTGCTCATGTTGTATCGACATGTCTCGCACGTCCCTGCAAGGGTCCTTATGTAAAATTTCCTGCTGCAACTCTAAACGCCCTTCTTTTCACGACTGTCATCCCAGATTATGAATCATATCCGTAGTACTGTCTCCCATGTTGCGTCATAATACAAATCGAGGTGTACTTCTCTGACCTTCGCGATGTCCATCGTCACTCTTATCTGATGCGGATCACTTACCGCACAGCCTACTCCAGAAGAGCATCGATAAGCGTTGTGTAGGCAGTTTGTTTAATAGACCTGCTACATTTTCTACGCTTTTTGCCAGTAAACCGGAGTCTTTGGTTCGCTTTCCGTACATTATTATCCACGCGATCGTTCCAGTTTAAGTTATTCGTAACTGTCGTCCATAAGCATTTAGTTGAGTTCACAGCCTTTAGATTTGTGTGATTTATGGTGTTAATTATTTAGATCAGTTCCAGCTTTTGGTACGTTAGAGGTATCTTACCCACTGTAAATTATTTTACCAACGGTCTATGATGGATTTACAAGACTGTAAATGACAGCATGTGGCAACGGCCTTGCCGCAGTGGGTACACCGGTTCCCGTCAGATCATCGAAGTTAAGCGCTGTCGGGCGTGGCCGGCACTTGGATGGGTGACCATCCGGGCCGCCATGAGCTGTTGCCATTTTTCGGGGTGCACTCAGCCTCGTGATGCCAATTGAGCTACTCGACCGAATAGTAGCGGCTCCGGTGAAAGAAAACCATCATAACGACCGGGAGAGTGGTGGGCTGACCACACGCCCCTCCTATCCACATCCTCATCAGAGGATGATACAGCAGTCGGATGGTCCCGACGGGCCACTTGTGGCCTGAAGACGGAGTGCTAAATGACAGCATCGTCTGCAAACTGTCTAAGAGGCCGGACAGACTCTCTCCTAAATAATACGTTGTACAGGCGAGGAACAGCAGAGGAGCTCTTAACACTTCCTTGGAGAACGCCAGATATCAATTCTGTTTTACTCTGTGAGTTTTCATAAATTATTAAGAATTATGACCTTTCTGACAGGAAGAAACGAATCAAGTTGCACGACCGCGACGATAATCCATGGGCACGCAAATTTCATGGGAGTATCTTGTGAGGAACAGTGTCAAAAGCCATCAGATAATCGGAAAATATGGATTACTTCGTATGAATAAAAAATAAATTGTATTTCTAAAGAAGATATTTTCTGAATCCGACTTGGCTCTTTGTCAATAAATCGTTTTCTTCGAGGTAGTTCATCCTGTTCGAACACAGTTCATGTTACAAATCGACGTTAGTGATATTGGTCTGTAGATCAGCGGATTACTGCCACTTCCCTTCTTGAGTATTGCTGAAACTTGCGAAGTACGGAGCTATTGTATCGGACATACTATGCAAATAACCTGACTTCTATAAAATCTGGACCGGAGGCCTTGCCTTTATTAAGCGATTTCAGCTACTTCGCTACATCGACGCTATCTACGTCTGCTTCAGTGCCACTGTTACCATTTACGTTAAGATTGTTATTACGCAGTGAAGGTATTGATTGTTTCTTGCCACTGGTGTACTTTAAATATGACCAGACTTGCTTTGAATTTTCAGCCCGATTTTGAGCCCATTGCGTTGTGAAAACCGTTAAAAGCATCTCGCAATGAATTCTGCGTTTAGTTTCGAGCTGCGGTAAAACACCGTCAATATTAGAGTTACATTTTTCGTTGCTTCCCAATCACTTTTCTGAGCATCTCTTATTAATTTATTTGGTATACTGTATCTCTCAGTTATTCTTTGGATTTAAACCACATCCATTCTACACTTACATTGTTAGTTTGCAAGGAACGGAGACTGCTCCTTAGTAAGGCGTCAAGAGATATTTTATCTCGTTAAAGGTCATTGCTTGAGGTTGGCGTTAGCAAGGAACATGTCACTTGCACACGTTAGGAACTGTCACTGACCCTCGCCCACGGCATTTCTCCTAGGGAGAACGTAACTAAAGCACCAGAGGGAAGTATTTTTCGTGACAGGTCGTTTTACTTTGACGAGTCTTGTTTCATCTCTTCGAACATAAGTAGCTGCCCTATTTTCGCAATCATCACTGGCTCGGAACCACTATTACTACTTTCAAAGACGCTAATTACTGGTCTCGGCCAGTTCGTGAAATCGCTAACGACTTCACGGTACAGAACATGTTAGATCAAAACAGAAAAAACCTTTCCCCTTAATGCTACAGATTCCATTAAGACAACACGTAGCTTCATAAATAAATTAATACGGCTCTGTTTGTGTTCTATGACTGGCTGATTCGTTTTAATGCTGGGTAAAATAATAGGTTTTAATTGGCAAGGAGGGTTGGGTGGGGAGGGGGAGTCGGAGGGGGAAAGGTATGGGAGGCGTTTTGATGATGACGTCACTGATGGAGAGGGGAATGACAAACTGCTTATTAGAAAGTGGCGTCATAAACAAAGGAGGGCAGCTCACACTACACATACTGCGACTGATTCTGGTCCAGAGTCGGAATAGCATTCCTACTAACAAGTGATTAATTTTGCAAAATAATTTTTTATGGTAATGCAAATTTTAGAATCCCCACGTGGAGGTCAGTCTCCTTCCTGCGGTTAGATATTCTTGACTTGCGTGTCAATATATCAATTCTCTAACCACATTATTCATTTAACCTAAGGCATGGAAATACTCTGTATATATTTCCTACCTGGGAATAAACTAAAGCCTAACACATTATATTCCCGAGTGGACAGAGGTCTTAGCAATGTGCACTGAAACAGGCGTGGAAACAACACGAAAACCAGAGAGACTGCACGACATGTGGAAGGTTGCCTGACAAACAGTGAGTGTTTTACAGTGACTCAAGCTGTAGCGCGAGCAAACTAGGATAAATGTCAGCTACTACTTCCAGAACTTAAGCTGAGTCTTCCTAGAACACAGTTTGTGTACTGAAATATGTCCCAGACACTAAATACCAACGGTTAATCACACGATCTGACGTTGGGATTGAGTTCAGAGATAGCAACGCCTACGCAAAGCGTGTAGTAAGAGGGGGGAGGGAGGGGACATTTATCGTGAGTAGCATAACTGAGTATTGAAGTAGAACGTTAGCCGCGTACCTCATACTAGAAGGCCTCAAAGTGTAATGAATCGCACCTTGTGGACTCGATTTGTGCAGGGACGTAAGTTTTTGCGTTTGTTGCCTGCGCTAATTAACCACCTGAAAATAAAGCCTGTGAGGCGAAAGCAATAATTTACGATGACGTAGTCTGCGCTCCCGTATAACTCGAAGAATGGGATTTGGGATGCCTTACCCGGACATATGAAAGTTTGTTTCGAACGACAAATGGAAGTAAGACAAGCAAATGCAACGTAGCGCCAGGGCGAAATACAATGTAAGTAAATGAAACAGTTTTTTCACGATAAAAGATTAAGTACTCAAACCTGGATCCAGGGTGCACGTGGTAGTAGTTGTGGACTAGGGGAAGGTATAAGATAATGTGGTCGTGAAGTACTAATATATGAAACACCCAGCATAATTCATTCCCACATCTGATTTACAAGTTATCCGTTCTGGCTAAAAATAGACACCGAGTCAGAACACTTAATGTCCCTTCCGAATATCATACTCCAAACTTAGGTAAAAACGAGTCTACAAAGTATTTGCGAGTAAGAGGTTGTGTAAGTCTTTTGAATCCGCAGGTGGGTAACTCAGACAGATAGAGATCACGGTATGTTTTGAAGCTACTGATAAAGTAAATAAAGGTCCAGTATTATGCGCGGCAAGCCCACATACAGAAGCAAACGCGAAAATGACACGCATTTACTTAACAATAATGCTATCACTATTTCCAATCATATCATTACTATCTGAACGCTGCTCGTATACAAAAGCTAATCATGCATAAAACTGGTCAAAGACTAGAGGATAGTACTTCTGGTTCCAAACCGCACGAGGGGACCAACCGAACACAGCACGCCTTCTCTCTGGTTGCCCGGTCCCGGTCGAAGCTTTAACCTTGCAGTAAGAGAGGCCCACTCTCTCCTGTTTGGTGAAGATGTGCCACTATTGCAAGACAGGGCTACTCGTCACTGATCGGCTGTGAATCAAAAAATGACTTTCGCGTACTGCGGATGTGTGATGCATGAAAGGTGCTCACTACGAAAAGGCTGCCTGTGAAGGGTTAAAATACGAAGCGAGAAGACATACGTTGAATATTTCATTATATGTACTTGAGGGTTGTAAACGTCATTGTTCACAAACAATTAGGTGACTAGTAAACTTAGAGGTTCACGAAAATACACCAGTCATAACCACTGAATCTTATTTATTAGCATGTGCGGTAGAGTTATCACAGCATTGGTAGCGCCATAAGTGTTCGTTTAGGCAACTGCTCGGACGTCGGCGAGACTGCAACAAAATTACATATAGTGAATGAAGCAGCGGTCACTATAAATAACTGGAAAAATAATAAGAGATTAAATTTTTGTGAATATTTCTGACGTCAATCCAGATACTGGAATAAGCACATGAAAGTGACTCTTCTTATGTATTTAAATATTCTGGTTTCCTGTATCTAGGTATATGTCGTGTAGCCACACATCACCATTTTAATCTAAGATATGTAAAACATCAGCATAGGCGACCTACCTGCAATATTTTACAAAAGATACTAAACCTTAGACACTACATAACTTGGTACCTAATGTCCAATTTCTTCATTGGCTTCTTCCTTTCAGTTATTTTCCTTTCCTTACTATAAATTGTTTTTTATTGTCAACGACAAGTGTTCTGAAATTTTCAAGTAGTATAACAGATACCCAAATTAGGCAAATTTTCGTGTCGTTATATAATGTTTAGATATCGTGAAGAAAAAGGTGTTAGTAGATTTTCCTTTAATGACTCATCTGAGGCGCACATCACCTATGAATAGTTTCACAGTTCGATAGGGACGCTGGTTTTATACTGAAAAAAACATCAAACCCTAGGACATATAGCACGAGAATTATTTGTTTGCCGGCCGCGGTGGTCTCGCGGTTCTAGGCGCGCTGTCCGGAACCGTGCGACTGCTACGGTCCCAGGTTCGACTCCTGCCTCGGGCATGGATGTGTGTGTTGTCCTTAGGTTAGTTAGGTTTAAGTAGTTCTAAGTTCTAGGGGACTGATGACCACAGCAGTTGAGTCCCATAGTGCTCAGAGCCATTTGAACCAATTATTTGTTTATATAGTAGAGAGCAGTCGCGAAATGGAAACCATAGTGAAAATCAAAAATGTTTTCTTTGTAATAGTTAGCTACATATAACAACTACTTCATTACGGAGTGACCACTCCGACTTAGGCATTTGTTGTAACGCTGTACAAACTTTACATAGAAGGCAGCCGCCTGTGTTTTCTGTCAATTCCTGACGCTGGTCTGCAGCTCGTTGTCTGTGCCCAAATTTACTCACAGCCAGCGGATCACGCGAGTAGAGACGAAAATCAGTGGGAACCAAGTCCAGGCAGTATAGTGGGTGATCAAACACTTCCCATGGGAAACACTGCAGGAGCACCTTCATTTCCCCTACAGTGTGTGGCCAAGAATTGTCATGAAGAACGAATTACATGACAGTTATGTTATCTGGGCTGCATGAAATCAGGCGAAATCCCTCAGCAGGCACTCAAACTTGGCGGGAGGTGGTATTTCCTATGCTCTTTACGTGGCCACTGTGTGGTCCAAATGGAAATGAGTGACATGGCGCAATCGATGAGCATACTAGAGACCCTGACCAACAAATGTGTGCAAAAGTTCATCGGATTTTCCCTGTGGTTTCCGTTTCAGACCTTAATAAACGAGTAGCCCTCAAAATTCTCAAATGGCTGTCTTGGAAATTTTATCGACTATATTAGCATAGGGTGTCAAGAAAAAGGTGGATAGTGTGTGTAATTAAATGACAACAGCGAGCGATATTTTCTTTAAAATGTTATTTATTAGACTGCTCAAATAGTATGCACTAATAGTATGTGTTCCATGTAATTTGTCTTCATATAGTAGATTACATTATAGTTATTGTTTGTGTTTGCATTAAACTTGTTAAGACAAAATATCCTGGTTTTGCTAATATGTTTCTTGTAATTACACATCGTTTGCTACAAATTACTTGCCATAAACAGCATATTGTTGAAAGCTCAAGCTCAGCAAGGAATTGCATTGTGAATTTGTGACACCAACTGTACGCTTCAAGCTGAAGATATACACAATTATGTGAGCATATGTACACAATAGCGTAAGTATTTAAGGGAAGAATTTTTGATTGAAGGAGTCTAAGTAGATTTTATAACTTTTTTTTTTTGTATTTCTGATTTGTGCTTATTACTCACTTCTCAAAATATGTACTTGTGATATGTCACAAACCAATTTAAAAGTACCGAGTTATCAAAAAGTCAGTATAAATTTGAAAACTTAATAAACCACGGAATAATGTAGATAGAGAGATAAAAATTGACACACATGCTTAGAATGATGTGTGGTTTTATTAGAACCCAAAAGGAAATAAAAATAAAGTGTTGTTAGACGCGTGAAAGATCTCTTACGCACGGCATATGGTGATAACCGTGTGCTGAGCCGCCACTTTCGTCATGCTTGGCGTCCCAGGTCCCCAGACCTCAGTCTGTGCTATTATTGGCTTCGGGGTTACCTGAAGTCGCAAATGTATCGTGATCGACTGACATCTCTAGGGATGCTGAAAGACAACATCTGACGTCAATGCCTCATCATAACTCCGGACATGCTTTACTGTGCTGTTCACAATATTATTCCTCGACTACAGCTATTGTTGAGGAATGATGGTGGACATATTGAGCATTTCCTGTAAAGAACATCATCTTTGCTTTGTCCTACTTTGTTATGCTATTTATTGCTATTCTGATCAGATGAAGCGCCATCTGTCGGACGTTTTTTGAACGTTTGTATTGTTTCGGTTGTAATAAAACCTCATATCATTCTCAGCATGTGTGTCAATTTGTACCTCCCTATCTACATTATTTCCTGATTTACTCAAATTTGAATTTTTTACTGATATTTTGATCACCCTGTACATTCAGTTGCAGCAAATTGTGTTATTTCGTTTAAGTTATCATTACTGTGGAGATAGTTGTTTCATTACTACGAAGTACGCTAAGGCAGCGGTTACCACTGATCCAAAGAACTGTAGGTCAATGTCGAAAAAACCACAGACCGAGAAACGCAAATCGGGGAGTGGGAGATTGAAGACATCAGATCCATTCCACTTGCGTAACAACACCTGCAACTTCGCCATTGAATGTCCCACTTTAACGGCTCGTTCTTCTGCAGAAGAACACGCCCAGCATGCGACCAAAAGGTGACTGAGTACCAGTGTCAGGTAGAGACACAGAGACAGCTCAATCGTTCTTATCACTTCTGGCGGTATGGCGGTTGCTTCTCCCACCACTACAGACGCGTACACCAAGCAGACTATGACGACAGCGTTGTGGAGGACGGCGACCAGCAGGGCGGGGCCAAAGTGCTGCGAGCAGAGGCGGCCAGTCCTGTGCAGCACCATCCTGGCGTGCTGCAGCCTCCACAGGCTGTCCCCAACTGGTGCGGCCACAGCGGGTGGTGCTGCCCGCGTCACTGCTTCATCGAGGTCGGCCTCCGAGGTGACAGGCGGCTGTACACTCCGCAACATCAACACGTTGACGGCACCCAGCTGGGCTCTCACTGTCAGCACTACTCCCAGGAATTGCACGTGCCACAACAGGGAGTAGGCTCTCAGACAGACATAAACCATAGCTGTAGGATGTATAAGAACTCCAGCTGCGCTAGATACTGCGGGCACTGTCACGAAAACTGTAATTGCTCCTAATAAAACCATTGTCACAATCTGTGTTTTTTTGTAAAATCCTCTCATGTGTTCACAGCTGATACGAGCTAACAAAGTGTCCACCAGCTGCAAATGTTGGATAATGTCATTCAGATACCGCTTTCCTGTTAGTACAGACCAGAACAGCATTGTACCAGGCTCTAGCAAATTAAGCCACTTGATTGCCATGTATAAATGGTAGGTACCTGGCAAGTAATGTTTCTTTGAAGATAGCCAGTTTTCATTATCAGTGCACTGCATACCAACAACCGTGACCGCTATTAACCAAGATAAAGAAATGGAGAAGTTGACAACATTTCTATGTCCCACTTTGGAAGGATATTCAGCAGATATGGTGCTGCAGCAAGTAACTGGTGCAATACCGCAAATTTGGCTCACAACATACAGAGGTCTGATAGCATGTCTAAGGGTGTGTTCATTCTTTCTCATCCTAGTAGTACACATAATTTTCAAAAGCACTGTAGCAAGACCACTAATACGAAATAGAATGTAGATCACACCTACTGTGTCACAGGAAAGCTGCAGCTTCACCTCAACAGATTGTGTTCTTCGACAAATAAATGCAACCTGTCACTTGATCTTCTGTTGTTGTAAAACCTAATAAAATTCACATGAAAGGCCCATGTATGAGAAATACAGTATGAAAAACTGTATTTGGAGTGTTTAAGCACTGCCTTTAAGAAACAAATGTGAGTAACACATTACCAGCAGTTAAAGTGTACCAGACGCTTACATCAACCATACTGCTGTGAAGCAAGTGTATTCTGTGCTGCTGCAATCTACTTAATGCAGTACCGATCGAACGCCACTAATTTCAATTAAGGAAATTAATATTCTGCCATAAGATAATGATAAAAAACGCGTAACTGCTTCCAGACATTATTATCGCACCCTATCAAAGAGTTTGTATTACCTTTTCCAGTCTTTGTGTGTTTATGTACATTTGTGTATGTAAGTAAGTGTGTGTGTGTGTGTGTGTGTGTGTGTGTGTGTGTGTGTGTGTGTGTGACACACAGAAACAGCACCCGATCGGTCGACATTGCATTTTTATTCCAACCCGAAAACTTTTTAATGGTGACATGGCTAACTTAAACTTCCTGTAGAAACAATGTCTACTGGTGTCCTGCAAACTGCTGCATGCAAAGAAACAACGAATTGTATTTAAAAGTTAGGCAAGTACACCGAGAGAAGAGTGAGACGAGAATTTCCGTCTAAACGTCTTCCCAATGGCTCAAACCAGAATGTAAGTTATTAACCATCTAGGATTTGTAAATACCTACGGCCTTCAGAAATCAATAGGTGCTATATGCCTTGAGCGATTTTAACAAACCAAACGTCCATGGATAGCACTAGAGAAGCCCTATCGACAAACTGTTCCAGAGTGCCTACGAATGTTGCAAGCTTTGAATTCTGAGCCGGAATGGCCATTCTGAGAACAGAAAACGTATTTTAACGCAAAATAAACTGCAGTCCGGAGAAATAAGCGGCAGTATCTGAAAGTACACTACAACAGCTAACCATAGCCTTGCGGATTTTATTAAGTTGGATAACAATTATTAGAAATTTAAGATAAAAGAATTATCTGATAGTTAAAAATATAAATACTTCGAAAACGAACAACCCCAGTCAAGGCCAATGTGGGGAAGATGGTGAAATTCTGTATATGTATATTATGTGTGATAGCTATAATTAAAAGCATATTTGAAAGTTTCTGCAGTGGCTGATGGAGTCTAAGGGCAGTACCCTTCCTGTCCTGGCACAGCCGGCTTTGATTTTGAACAAGGCTGGCGGTATGTTTCTGCGAGTGGCATTTCGATCCAAAGTTTTAGGTGATCGAATGATTTTGGAGGACAATTTCGTGAATTTGTAAAAATTTCGCACATCATTTCTGAGAAACTGAAAATATTTCGGCCAGGATTTCGTGGATATGTGAAATGTCGCGCAGATGTTTTGAAAACTAAGGAAAATTCTGGTGGTTGGTCATGGACTTTGAATTCTAAGCAGAAGAGCTGAATTTGTAAAACTGTTTGAGAGTACCCACAATTGTCTGGCCTGTAATGCTACAGTTCCATCCAGTTAGTCTTCTACATTTCTGCCACGGGAATCACATATTTTCATAAATGAGTGTTGCTCAAAAGAAGCCACTATAAGAAACCAGATAGATTACACTACATAAATATAACAGTATTATACAGGAGCAAGAGAATTTCATTCTGAGGAACAGAGCTTTTAACCCTCCGTTACTCGCGCGAAAATTCGCGACATCGTCACTCGCGCGGGTGACTGGTGTCATCCTAAAAACCCTTCGAACGGTCTTTATAATTGGTTTTATGATTTTTTATTAAATGTAAATATAATACATTTAATATTTGTACACAGTATAATACGTTCTAACGTTTGAAACATTTTGATCATTCGAAGAACAATATCTTCAGCTGAATTACTGGCATTCCATGTTTCCTCTTGTTGCTTTCCGACGTACGGTTCTAAATTCAAAGTGTAAGCTGTTTTTTCATCAAACAAAGCAAACACTTTTAACCAATACTTTGTTGGTTTGCTAGGAATATATTGTCTGAACGGGCAGCTTCCTCTAAATGCCAAAAGCTGTTCGTCAACAGTAAAATATTCACTAGGTGAAAAATATTTTTGGCAATTGTTCGTGAATAGTTCAAGTACCTCTCTGATACCTCTCATAGCAGCCAACTTGTCAATCTCTCTGCGAACACCTCTATCACGGATATTATCAAACCTCAGACATCTCAACAGAAACCTGAATCGGTTTTCCCTTATGTATAAATAACATCATTCTAGTCCGTTTCCTTTTGAGATACTCGTATCCCACAATTTCGGTATAGTCTTCCTAGAACATCTCAAAGATCCACGTAGATATAACAGACCAATAAAGCTCTGATCTCTATCGCATCTGTTTCTTTAGCGTGCCTTGACCCTAGAGAAGTTACCAAGAACTTAATTGATGTATATATTAGTGCACGTTGCAATAAAGCTTATAATGTTTTCAGCCAAGAACAAATTCAGAATATCTATTACTGTCTTTTTGATCAAGCTTGATTTTTTGGTCCAGACAAATGCGTAATGAAATTACAAGATCTGCTTCTCGCACTTGTAAGATATTTATTTTTCCTCCGTTTAGTTATTCCATCTTTCCCTAAACAGTGCTTCCTCTTGAGTTACTTCTTCCTGTGATTCATATTCATCGTCTTCTGACAGTTCTTGTTCTGTTCCTGAATCATGACCGCCTTCATGTACAGAATCCTCAGCCTCTGAGACTGCCCTATCACTGTGAGCATCTTCATCACTCAGCTCATTGAACCATCCCCACCATACATTAGGATCTCTACTAAACTCTGCCCGTGGTTTATTGCCTTTGACATTTCTTCCACAGTTTAAAAATAAAGAGAACACTAGATAACATGCAAGGTAAGTGGAATCAGTTTCAATACGTCTAAATTTACGCAGATGAAAGT
Source organism: Schistocerca americana (assembly GCF_021461395.2). Lineage (NCBI taxonomy): Eukaryota > Metazoa > Arthropoda > Insecta > Orthoptera > Acrididae > Schistocerca > Schistocerca americana. Next base: position 153,710,010 of record NC_060119.1, on the reverse strand, counting down.
TCCATTGAATCTAGGAAAGCAATAAAGTAATGCAGACTTACTTCGTTTCAGATTGTGTCAGAAGAGCTCGCGCGGATGACAGGTGTCCTCCAGACTGTAATAATGTTTCATAAACAATGTATCTTTCGTAACTGAAAGACAACAATGATTGGAGAAAACAGCCGGAGGGTTAACAGAAGCCGGCCGAAGCGGCCGTGCGGTTAAAGGCGCTGCAGTCTGGAACCCCAAGACCGCTACGGTCGCAGGTTCGAATCCTGCCTCGGGCATGGATGTTTGTGATGTCCTTAGGTTAGTTAGGGTTAACTAGTTCTAAGTTCTAGGGGACTAATGACCTCAGCAGTTGAGTCCCATAGTGCTCAGAGCCATTTGAACCATTTGGTTAACAGAAAGGTACTGAAAATGGCGCGAACTCAGTCCAGCGCTGTCAGACAAAATTGAGCGGGAAAGTCATGTGGATGACGAGTGTCATCCGCGCGAGCAACGGAGGATTAAGTCCTCATTTAAACAGGAATGGATGCTGAAAGTACAAATTGTATCTAATCATACCTATATGGTAACAAGTAAACGTTCTTCTTTACCTAACGACCACAATTATTAATTTTTTTAACCTCCAGAAAGAGTAAATTTAACATAAAGTAAAATATATGAGCTATACAAAGGTAACTGCAAATCGACACAAAGACATCCGCAAAGAAACAAGCTACTTGTTTTTAAACAAAAGTGCTTATAAGTACATGAGTATCTTTGCTTCTTTTAAATTTCGACAGGCCTTCTCCGAGCTTATGTTAACAGAGGAAGAAGCTCATACTTATTACAAAACAATCAGTGAGAACAGCAAATAAATACACGCAATTAACTCTTGCACAGCTTCTGCTAATCAAAACCTCTTGGAAGAAATATCAGGAGAAAACCTCACAGCACAGTTTATATGTAACTCACACTGGATTATAAATCACATATCCCTACAAACGAATGGAATTAAAGTCTTAGCTCACAACAACAGACTATCCAGTACTTGAAATGCTTGAGTGTTTCATTAATATCTACCAAAGAAATTATCGGAATATATAAAATTGTGTGGTACTGGCTGCGGTTGAAGGAGAACCAGAGACTTGGGGTCTTCAAGCGCTTTCGTGCAAAAGTCAGTACTGAAATTGTGATGCGGCAACTCGGACCTCTTATTGTTAATTGGAACCCTCCATAAATTAGTACATTTTGAGCTACCAGTAGAACAGCTGTACAAAGAATTCAGTAAGTTGGGAGTTGGCTCCAACTACTGATCGTTATAAGTTGACACCACGTGTCGACTGTTTCGGTTTCAGACTGTTGCCCTAAAGTTGTAACACTGTAATTGCCTAAGGAAGTACTGCTGTATTGTCTGTGTGACTGTATGGTTAATTTATTAATAACAGTAACTGTACTTATATTTAAAAGTGCTATGCATTATGAGGCACGACCACACCTGCTTACTAAATGCTTTGAATATCATTTTTCTTCTGCTCATTGCATTGTATTACAATTGCCTTAATTTAGTTTAATACTCCTTTCTGCAAATATGTGCCGCGTGTCAAGATGACCGCCAGTGTAATGCACACTAATGAATCCATGATAATTTTGTTTGAGAATAATACCATAGCAGCTGATCGGTAAGATATGTACACGCCTTTGAGTTGTCAGCTCTGAAAGACCAACAAGAACACATTCCCTCCTCTTACATTCAGCAACCTGTAGTGATCGCACTACTTACCCCTCCGTCTCTGAGGTAAGTGGCCAATGTTACTTAGCTCAGTGTCGAATTCAACGGCGTCAATTAAAATTAAGCACATATTAAAATATTGCTGTCTCTGTAAGTCTTTTCGTTTGTTACTAATCAGGAAAAGCACACTCTTAAGAAGGTCTTGGCAGGATGGTAGTATATATCTTAAATAACGTAAAATTTATTCATATGTAAGTTACGTTTTATCAGGAACTGTGGAGTATAATTTCTTAAGAAGAAAAAGGCGTATATGTCACGTTTTTCCTACCAATTTAACACAATATACTCTAAAAATATTGTTAAATTTTGAAATAATAACTGTTTCTTTAAAAATTAGACATAGAAATAAGAAAATGTCTGTATTTTACTATGTACCTAAGCCTCTAACTTCCTTGAGATTTACAACACAGGAGGTGCCTTGTGTTAAATACAAGTATGCACAACACTCAGATTAGTGCCTCCTGTAACTTTAACAAATTCTGGCAAGTAGAAGCTGAGGAAAAAGGAATTATTTTCGTCAAAAATACGACTTACAGGAGACAGCCATTAGAGTCGTCAATGAGTTCTAGCTTCACAAGATGGGTTGTCTGTGCACTATTCAATCTCACCTTGCAATGTCCTTTTTCTTGATCGTCTACGTTGTATTGGTTTTGTTTCATGGCCTAGAACAGTTCTTTCTGATGCGCTAACTTTTTCTTTATCTAGATTTAACATTTGTCTCATTGTAAAAAGGCCAACACTTTGTTGCAGTCTCTTCAGGACTCCACACGTTTCAGCATTTTCCTCATTGAACAATGCCACTGTGTCAGACACATCAAAAGGCAGTATACTAATAGACATAAACACCGTCATGAAAATTGTGGCCCAGATCACGCTGTTGAAGGGCTCTTTGGGTTTCTGGGTGCGGTCTTGGAGACGTTTCTTCTGCAGTCTTACACCAGACAAATTTCTGAAAGTTTATTTCAACATCTCTACTATGGTAAAAGGAACAGTGGTTTGTGAATGAATTTCTCACCATTTTGCTGTGCTCTGCAACATGAATCACTTCACTGAGGGCACAGACAATGACTGGATTTATCGTCCTCTCAAGAGAGGTGCAAGAAAACTGCCCATACATTTATTCTCGTATCTTCCGCGTTAAAACATTTTGCCTGATGACCACATCATTATTATTTTGGGTTTTGTCTATTATAGATTCTGCGAGTCTACTATTAGCCTCTATTCCTCTCCCATCATCCAATTTCTTACCACTATACGCAGTTTTCAGTCGTCAAATCTCCACACCCATTCGCTTTTTTACATGGTCTGTACATTCTAGTTTAGTGATAGTTACATTTTCTCCATGTCTTCCCTTTCCCAGCTGCTTTAAAAGCTTTTGAATCCCCATCTCCTAAATTATTGAATCTTACGTTCTTCCAGTCTTCAGATTTTGTTTTGAAAATGGGTGTGCCCGCACAGTGTTCTGTTGAAATAAATGAATAAACAAGAATAAACACATATAATGATATGAATTCTGTTGATTAACATAAATGAAGAAAAAAACAGAATCGCATATTTCAAGGTTTCAACTCCTAGGAGCCCTACAAGAGACTCTTAACGTTTGTTAATGTTTTTGTAATCAATTTTTAGATGCTAAATGCATATTTTTGTAAAACACAGCCGGAAACTATGGGTGACACTAATACACTACTGGCCATTAAAATTGCTACACCAAGAAGAAATGCAGATGATAAACGGGTAGCCATTGGACAAATATATTATACTAGAACTGACATGTGATTACATTTTCACGCAATTTGGTTGCATAGATCCTGAGCAATCAGAACCCAGAACAACCACCTCTGGCCGTAATAACGGCCTAATACGTCTGGGCATTGAGTCAAACAGAGCTTGGATGGCGTTTACAGGTACAGCTGCCCATGCATCTCCAACACGATAGCACAGTTCATCAAGAGTAGTGACTGGCGTATTCTGACGAGCCAGTTGCTCGGCCACCATTGACAAGACGTTTTCAATTGGTTAGAGATCTGGAGAATGTGCTGGCCAGGGCAGCAGCCGAACATTTTCTGCATCCAGAAAGGCCCGTACAGTACCTGCAACATGAGGTCGTGCATTATCCTACTGAAATGTAGGGTTTCGTAGGGATCGAATGATGGGTAGAGCCACGGGTCATAACACATCTCAAATGTAGCGTGCACTGTTCAAAGTGTTGTCAATGCGAACAAGAGGTGACCGAGGCGAGTAACCAATGGTACCCCATACCATCACGAAGGATGATACGCCAGTATGGCGATGACGAATACACGCTTCCAATGTGCGTTCACCGTGATGTCGCTAAACACGGATGCGACTATAATGATGCTGTAAACAGAACCTGGATTCATCCGAAAAAATGACGTTTTGCTATTCGTGCACCCACGTCCGCCGTCGAGTACACCATCACAGTCGCTCCTGCCTGTGATGCAGCGTCAAGGGTAACCGCAGCCATGGTCTCCGAGCTGATAGTCCACGCTGCTGCAAACGTCGTCGAACTGTTCGTGCAGATTGTTGTTGTCTTGCAAACGACCCCTTCTATTGCCTCGGGGATTGAGACGTGGCTGCGCGATCCGTTACAGCCATGCGGATAAGATGCCTGTCATCGGACTGCTAGTGATACGAATCCGTTGGGATCCAGTATGGCGTTCCTTATTACCCTCCTGAATCCACCGATTCCATATTCTGCTAACAGTCATTGGATCTCGACCAACGTGAGCAGCAATGTCGCGGTACGATAAACCGCAATCGCGATAGGCTACAATCTGACCTTTATCAAAGTCGGAAACCTGATGGTACGCATTTCTCCTCCTTACACGAGGCATCACAACAACGTTTCACCAGGCAACGCCGGTCAACTGCTGTTTGTGTATGAGGAATGGGTTGGAAACTTTCCTCATATCAGCACGTTGTGGGTGTCACCACCGGCGCCAACCTTGTGTGAATGCTCTGGAAAGCTAACCATTTGCATATCACAGCATCTTCTTCCTGACGTTTAAATTTCGCGTCTGTAGCAGTCCATCTTCGTGGTGTAGCAATTTTAATGGCTAGTAGTGTACATGATTCGGGATGCAAGCGACCTACATGCTGCAGTTAGGCAACTACTGCTTTCCTTCTTAGGCAGACACCAGTGACAATCTCATTACACAGGAACACATACAGTGGCTACAGGTCTACTGGCCCGAGTGGACCCATGTCTGCAGTAGTGATACTCGGGACTCTCTGATCTGTACAGTTTGTTGTGCCCGTCGGCTCTTGGTGCGCCGCAGTTGACATTTTTGTAATTGTGAGAAACGTAATCTCTCACGTTATTTCACGCACATGGAGATTCAACAAGTATTATTATTTTTAAAAATAATCCATCCGGTGTTTGGAACATTATGCATTTTCACTTCTGACCACAGTCTTGCCTGCAGTTATTAATTACTAGGCAGTTAGTATTATTACTAATTATTAAGCAGTTACTACCAAAAAAACCGCTCAAATCGGTACGTGTATACTTCGGAAATCTGTCCAAACCGTACAAGTATTTCAGTCCCGACGCGTTCAGTGAACTTTTATTGGCTGACTTTTGTATAAAGCGGAACGTCCCTAACGCGGAAAGGAAAGCAAATCTTAGAACATACTTAATAATTCAAGGTATAATGCGAAAAAGAGCTTATAAAGTAGTACTGTATTACTGTACATTAGCTATTCACGACTCTACAAGGATGTTACTTTTAACATCTCTGTTAAGCGGCGCAAAATCAAGAAAAGAGATCCAGTGAAGCGCGGCGCTGTGGACCTAAAACCACGCCGCCCTCCGCAACAACGAATAAGTTACTCTCAGTGTCTGCATAGTACATCAAAGGAAACGGTTCGTTCGTCAGCGCTCTGTTTGTCGGCTTTCTCGTTTTCCTCATTATTGACGGACGCCAGCACATACAGGAACATTGTTGCGCATCTACCATCACTCTGTTGCAATGTGCGCAGTGAAAGAGGTGGGTATGGCTCCGTTAAACAATGGTTCTACCCGGCAAGGTCACTATTTTCTTCCAATTTCAGTTGACGAGTAGCACTTTCTAAAAGATACTATAACGTAATGTCGGACAAACGGTATGTGTCGTCAACAGCTAAAGAAAAGAATAATGTAATCTAGGCCAGTGGGAAAGACAAACTCTCTGCGTGCGAAATTATGCTGGATTTCAAATGCAGTCATGCAGTCAGATAAAGTTCAGTTCAGTTAAATACGCAGTCAGGTGCAAGTTTTATTAAAGACTAAAGCAGTCACATGCAGTTCAGTCTAGTTTGAATAGAGAGCTTTTATTAACAACACTTTCACTTGGCGACATCCTCTGTGGTGACGTTCCTGGACATATTTTTTTCCGTAACTGAGGACTTTGTTATCAAGCATTCCTTTTTGCCAGCATTGATTCAGATGTGCGCTGCCTTGCTAGGTGCGTAATATTGCTTTGGCGGCTATGCTTGTGTGCTACATTTGCTAGTTGCGTAAAATTGTGTTTGCTGCTACGCTTGTGAACATTCATTTCAGCTTGCTTTCTGCATTTTTACAGATTTTGAGTGTCCATCCAAAATAATTTTCCTTCTTTTTGTCTGCAAAATACCGTCTTGTGACTTACGTCCATTTTAAAATTGTTGTTAGCCATATTGTCTCTTTCAAGATGACTGAAACAAGTAGACAGGGCGATAAAGTAAAACTACGCAAAAAATGGTTCAAATGGCTCTGAGCACTATGGGACTCAACTGCTGTGGTCATAAGTCCCCTAGAACATAGAACAACTTAAACCTAACTAACCTAAGGACAGCACACAACACCCAGCCATCACGAGGCAGAGAAAATCCCTGACCCCGCCGGGAATCGAACCCGGGAACCCGGGCGTGGGAAGCGAGAACGCTACCGCACGACCACGAGATGCGGGCTAAAACTACGCAGTTCCTCAAAATCGAGTAAGCTACAACAACCGGACAATGACCCAGTTTTGCCCCTTAATCTTCCTACGTCACAAACTGATCTGGAAGATGCGAATAAAACCTCAGCTAGTAATGATGCAACAGAATCACAAATTTTCGAATCGGTTCCTCTTCTGCGTTCGGATTCTCATAATGCAGTAAGTCATATAGAAACAGTTTCCCATGATTCGTTTTGCTTAATCAACCTGCACAAAGCAATGTAGTTGGCTCCAACAATCAACTTCTCTTGCAAAATCCTTCTACAGATAGAGAAATTGTTTCATCTGAGAGTTTTCAAACAGTCCTTACTAACCCTAGCCAGCAATATTGGTTGCCACACTCAGATCCTGAGGTGACGCCCACAGTAACAAATGAAGATAAATTTGACCGTTATTTTCGACTACTACAGGAACGTGACGCTAAGATTGAAGAACAGAACGCAAAGCGTGAAAAACAATTTGCGTAATTCCGTGCAGATATTGCGGAACTTAACGAATCTTTAACGGGACGATTAGACGCCTTGTGTGCTGACAATGCTAAGCATGCTCAGGAATTGACACACACTATTGAAACATACAAGGAAGCAAATGACAGGAAATCACAGGATATCATTGAAACACATAACCATGACATTACTGACCTTACGAACAGGATCAATGCAGTACTTCCAACAGAGGTTATTGACAAGTTGCAAAAAACTTCTGCTACTCATTCAGAGCAAATACAGGTCTTACAATCATGTACAGAATCCCAGACGTCTGACTTCACTCAACTTGAAACTAAGGTCAGTGAACAGGGTGAACAATTCCAATCAATGTTAGAAAACATAACCGAAAGAATAGGTGCTTTGGAAACGCACGCAGACAATGAATCAGACCATACAACCCCAGTTCATTTTTCAGAAACAACTGAATACCAAGCCCTGGCCAAATTTAAGAGCAAACAAGTCACTATTAACGAACAGCAAAAAAGAGAACTCAACTCAATTGGGAATACACTTTCTGATATTCAGCAACTATTGCAGGACGACAGTGCGCCTCGTAATTTTGTCCCAGGACACCAGGGAAGTAATGGTGCTTATTTACTACAACAGCCCCCATTCGTATCTTTACAGGCTTCATTTTCACAGGATTACCCTCAACAAGGTAGTACATTCCCAGGCAGTTTTCCCCTACCCATGATGTTTCTTCCTTTCCGCGCCAAGACAATGTCGGTTATAAACACTTCCTTTCAATTAAGAAATTCAAAACGTTCCGGAATAACCCGAACGATTTACATCCGCTTGATTGGATTCAGCAATTTACTTTAGCGTTTCCTCCGAATTGGCCGGTCGCACATCAGGTAGAACTTGTTTGTAGTTTCTTGGAGGGTGAACCTGCAACGAGAATGCGACACGTTGCACGCTAATGATTGTCTTTCCAATCATTCCAACTACAATTTTTGCAATTTTTGAATGCTTACTGGAATCCCGCTTCACAACGTGCTGTAAAAGATCAGTTGCTAAATATGACACCTTTCCAAAACTCACAATTCCGCACCTTGACGCAGCATTTTGATTACATGATCCAACAAAACCAACATCTCACAGAACCTTACAGTCCGTCTTGTCTCATTCAGCTCTGTATCTCCAAATTACCAAGATCATTGCGAGTTCCGTTGCTGACAGGGAGTCGCACGGAAAACTTGAACACTTTCCGTGACGTCTTACAGCTTCTTGAACTAGACGAACTCATAATTCAAGATCTAGTCAACACTCTTTCGCGGAAACGCAACAGAATAGAGACAATCGTTTCCGTAATAACGGTAGGCAGTTTTCGAATAACAGACCCCAATATGGAAATGCAAGACAGTTTGTTCCACAATCCCAGTATCAGCAGAATCATGTGAATCCCTATTCATCAAGGAATCAAAATTATCACACCTTTCCCTCAATGTCATTCCGAAATGATACCCCACAAGATAATCGGCGGCAGGGTAATAGAGGGCCTGGGATAATCAGCGGAATAATTCCAACTCTGCTTTCGTACAAAGAAACCAAATGTGGCACCAGAACCGCCACCAACCGTACGGGAACAATAATGACTACCAACGACGACGATCCCTTAACCATCCACCGACTCATTAGTATAGTCAACAGAATTTCCCAAATCGTAATTATAATTATGCAAATCAGAACCAGAGACGAACCAGTGACAGACCACATTAGCGACAGGTGGTCGGCCACTTAGTTTTTTTTTTTCTCGAGCACCAGTCAGCTACCTCAGGAGGGTAGAACTTTTTTCTTTCTCACGTCCATCGGCTTGCGTCGTGCGCTTTTCTTTTACAGAGCGCGAACATTCTGACCGTATACAAACTTCAAATAACACCACCTCTGTTTTGTTCTGGCAATATGATAGAGACAAGAGTTCGGAGACATCTTTTTCTGGAGACACCTTTTTTAATGTTACCTGTTTTCTTCCCTGAGATTTACAGATTTCTTACATATTCTAATAAACTGAGATTTTTCTGTACATTACTAATAAACTACGTTATTGTTTTCTGTGGGACTCATTTCATGCTGGCATTCGAAGTTGACGTTGCAGTGGAGTATTTATGTCATCATTCATCAATTTGATGTTGATACTTACTATGTGATAATTTTGCTCTTATTATTTATTTTTTTTCTTGGTCGCTCACCACTGTTACTTTGCGATGATTACATGGAATTATTACATAATGACACTGCTTGTATGAAGATTTTGTTGTAACTATGTTGATGTTGAGCTAGTGGTAACAATCTTCCTGAAGTTTACATAGGGTCTTAGTGCTTAAGGTTGTATTACGTGTATTGAATATGAGTATTGACTATGAGGATATGAAGATGAGACTAATGTTCTCGATGAATTTTATGTATTTGAAGAAAATGAGGGTTTATAAGAGTTTTTTAAGATGATATTGGAAGTTTATGTGGAGAATGGGGTATTGTTAGATTGAAGTTGCATATTTTTTGAGACTTTGGGATCTTGGACGCTACAAGTGATGATTAGCAAATACTGTGTGCTCAAGTTATGACGACAGAAATATGAAGTGTGAGCGATGTGGTTTTGCATTTACTAGGAATGTCAAAAATGGTTATACGACGAGTTTCAGGTTTGACTTTCATACTGTTTAGCAGGTAATTTCTTTTCGCAGCTTTTGTGAACAAGTATCAACGATTCTATGATGTACCAAGTTTACCAGAATTTACCTCTGTCAGAATATTTTCATTTTACGTTGCCAGTACAGATGGTGTATTAATGTTCTCGTTGCCATGGGCAATCGAATATTCAGGTATGTTCATGATGAGTACAATACAAGTAATATGTTCACACATACTTTATGCTATTATCCAGTTTCCCTTTAGGGCACTAACTTTTATTTTAACCCTTGTCGTTGAGAATAAGACCATTCTCGCTTCTGAAAACTTAACATTTAGTGTCTCCATTTTTTAAACTGCTTATTAATGCTCAACTATTTTTCAGATGCCATTAATGCAATAATGTGATAACTTGGGATTACTAGAGGCCAATTGGAATTGTTCTTGGACTTGTTATTTAGGATCTACTGAGGACCTAAGTCATGCCACGCTACAGCATCTTTTTTATTAATCTTTTTTTTTCATACCTACAGCACCAAAAATATTACACGTAATGCCTTTTACGATGTGTCTGTACTACCTTATATGTTGCTTCTTCTCTTATCATGTGTTTTTCACGCCAATATATAAATAGCTGTGTCTATCTCATTGCTTATCATGTGTGTTATGTGTGACTTTATGTGTTCCTGCACTTTCATTTTTTTGTAAGATTACCTATTTCAGGATTAGAGTAATATTATGTCTTATGCTTTCTGCTGAAATCTTGTTATGTGTTGGCCTACTCATATTGCCTTATGCTTTCTACTGAAATTTTGTTATGTGTTGGTCTGCTAATTTTGCCTTATGTTTTCTGCTGCAATTTTGTTCTCTGTTGGCCTGGTATTTTTGCTTTATTAACTGCAATATGCTTTCTGCTGAAATTTTGTTCTGTGTTGGCCTGATATTTTTGCTTTATTATCTGAAATATGTTTTCTGCTGAAATTTTGTTCTGTGTTGGCATCCTAATTTGCTTTATTACCTTACATTAACTTCTTGCATTTAGTTACAGCTATTTTCATACTTTGTCTACATATTTATTATTCGTATTTGTGCGACACTGCTTATGGACCTTTTAATCAATGCTTTTGCCTTTGTACTTTGTGTTGTTGATCATGTGGCCACATGCTATGCATATATGCTTCTATTTATGCACACTTCTGTTTTGTCACACTCCTACTTGCTGACACATGACAGTACCTCTCCTTGACTGAGCTCAGTGTGTTCTCTATTCCTAATGCCTGTTCCCTAAGTGTATTACTTTCATGCTATATCAATATAAGATTACTGTGTTTTTATTTCCATGATACTCATGTCTTTTGGTGCACCATAACTACCATTATTTTCAGCTACAGTAATTAGTAAGCTCTTTACTGTCTCTGTGTGTTATTTATATAACTAACTTTTCTTTTTTTCTCACACATGATTTCCATGCTTGTCATTATTTTAACATTAACATGTGATAACACATTACCCATTAGTTCTACACAACAGGACTGAATGGGGTAGAGGGTCGGTTGTTCTTTAACAGACACACCATGTGGCGTTGGTGCCCCGTATCCATGAGCTCTGTAGAACTCATTCTTTCTTTCTGAGTTCTCAGTCTACTCTTCTTTCTGTTCTACATATTTTTTTCTGTTGTTTTTCTCAGATATCTGTGTACCAGTTTTCTGTTAAGTAAAATCACTATTTGTAATACCCCAATTTAATTGTACTTACGATTTAAATTGAACGATTAAGAGGACCAACTATATGAAAAAAAGGGGACTGTTTGTAATGCCCCATTTCATGGTACTAAGGATTTAATATGCAAGGCATCGATAATTAAGTTAATGTTAAAAAGGGAAGGAAGCTTTACAATACTAATTTGTAGGATCGAATTGACGTTTCCTAATGTGAGACGTTTGGGAGTGTTTGCACTGCGAATATTTTATTGAAATACCTATGTGAAGACTATTTAATAATGTACGTTTATGATAAAAAGAAAGAAAGCTTTTGAATACAAATTTTTGGGATAGAATTGATCTTACTGTTTCACAGTGAGAGGCTTATATTGTATGATGTAAATGGAGGGTTTAATTTATCTGATGTGACTATGAACTCAAATTACTTAGTAGGACTTTACCGAAACTGTACAGGTTGAATCTTGAATTCGCGCTACGCACATAGAAAGCTATATATTGAGCGAAACACGGCTCATGCCTGGGGAAACTAGAAAGAATAATTAATAAAATAGGTTTTCTTTGGTTAAATAATGTCTAAAGGCTAGATAAAAATGCCATTGTTGATGCAATAAGCGTTATGTGAAACTTTCTCGTAAATCCATGCTATAGAATATGTTTTCAGTTTTTCACGTGTGCGTTAAAAGTTTGAACGATAAATATTTTTTAGATAAAATTAGAGTTTCATCTCACACCTTATGTCGTTCTCCACATCCTGTGATTGCATTGAACCAAAAGGTACATTAAAGTAAAGTTCCACATGAGTAAAGCTAATGATAATTTTGTGCCATTGTACTACGTCTGAGTTGAATATATGTTTTATTATCGGCTAAACGGGAAGGAGTGCACGAGCTAAGTCCACAGACGCAGTCAGATGCAGGTTGGTGACTTTCATTTATTTTTACCACTAAAACTTCATGCAGTCAGATGTCTATATTGAGTATTAATTTTCCAACAATACTTTCATGCAGTCAGATAAAATTCAGTTCAGTTAAATATGCAGTCAGATGCAAGTTTTATTAAAGACTAAAGCAGTCACATGCAGTTCAGTTTAGTTTAAAATAGAGAATTTTTATTAACCACACTTCCACCAGTAACGTACCATAGACAAAACATTATGTTGCGCTTGTAGCATAATAGTCGTTCTGCATCTTCACATTTCCGTGGCGTAATGGTTGGTCAATAAAATTTAGGGTGTGCAGCCGCTTAAATTTCACTTTTTCTTCTAATATTTCCGCTGTATATCATCCATACATCTTCAGAGTAAGCCGAGATGACTGACGCTCCAGCACTTGCTCCGTCCTTTTAAACCTGCGGACCGCACCACTACGCATGCGGCCACAGATATACAGGGCACTAGAGACGTTGATTCGCGTAAAGAGGTATGACATATGCATAAAATTAGATCTATGACTGCGCAGTCGATCCATACAGTGATACAGATTTGTCGCTGCAAGCTCAGCGCCACGAAGGTTTTGTAAGTTCATTACAGAAAGTGGCGGATTCCATAATTTTTCGAAGCTCAAGCCGCTATCTCTACTACTGAAATTCAGTATCAACGAGTTTCAATTGGTTCTTTCACTACTGAGTCCCAGAAAGATGAAGCTGAGGCTATAATTTCGACCATGCAGTGTCCAGTGCAGGCCTGTGCTCTGCCACCGCAGGTTTATTAGGTCTTGAGAGCCGGATGTACGTGCGGTGCTCTGTGCATCTTTCGTGGACTGTACGTGTCGTCCGATGAATTAACGGCCACACTCACAGGGGATCTTTTTAAGCCCAGGCTTCAGAAGCACTACTTATTGTTGAAGTCAGGCTTCCCAGGAATGGTAGAAAAGCCATATATGGCAGAAAAGTCCTCTTCTGCATTCTTTATACCGACTGGTGACTTCTACTGTAGTGCTTTACGTATCTGCTGTGGAGAGTACCCGTTGGCTTCGAAAACTTCAGACAGCTCTCATCAGCTGTGACGTGTGCTCTATGTACTGGAGTTCTGAGAACACTCGTCGTCTTCGAAGGATGGTGAGGGCTATTTGCACGAAAATATAAATCCATACAGCTCGGTTTTCGATATACTGCATACCCGAAAGTGCCACCCTCTTGCGTCGTACCATAATACTCAGCTTCGTCTTTGTGGCACTCAGTAGTGAAAGAAGCAACTGAATTTTGGCTGGCGACGAATTTAATTAGTAGAGATAGCGACTTCAGCTTGGAAAAATCATAGAATACTGCATTCTCCGTAACGAACTCACAGAGACGTCGTGACGGTGCAGATCGCTGTGGTACATCGATATCACCTTGTGTATCGACCACGCAACCATAGATCTAATTTCATGAATATGTCATACCTCTTTGCCGCCGATCAACATTCCTGGCGGCTTGTGTATCTGCGTCCGCAGGCATAGTGGTGCGGTCGGCGGGTTTCAAAGGACGGAGCAAGTGCTGGAACGTCAGTCACCTCAGTTCAATCTGAAGATGCCTGGTCGGTATACAGCCGAAATATTAGAAGAAGGGGAGGAATTTATGCAGTTGCACGCCTGCAATTTTATGGAACAGTAGTCATTCTCTTTGCCTCGTACACAAAACGTTAGACGAAACCTACAACCAAAGCAACGCTACCTTCAAACAATTTGTTTCTGTTGTGGTTGGCAGGAGAGCCAACACCGTGTTACTAGAGGAGGCCGAAAGGCACGCGTTTTAGCTCACGCAGACTGGCGTGAGGTCTGGAACAGGACAAGAAAATTAGAATTTAGAAAAACGACAACCAAAGCAACGCTACCTTCAAACTACTTGTTTCTGTTGTGGTTGGCAGGAGAGCCAACACCGTGTTACTAGAGGAGGCCGAAAGGCACGCGTCTTAGCTCACGCAGACTGGCGTGAGGTCTGGAACAGGACAAGGAAATTAGAATTTAGAAAAACGGACGTAGCTGGTGGAATACTTAATTTTAATCCATTAATGATGAACGTCGCTCTCGACTGTACATGATTCACAATATAAATAGAAACTCAATATGGCGCCTTCTTAGGTCGCAGCAAATGATGTAGCTGAAGGCTATGCTAAACTATCGTCTCGGCAAATGAGAGCGCAATTTGTCAGTGAACCATCGCTAGCAAAGTCGGCTGTACAACTGGGGAGAGTGCTAGGAAGTCTCTCTAGACCTGCCGTGTGGCGGCGCTCGGTCTGCAATCTCTGATAGTGGCGACATGCGGGTCCGACGAATACTATCGGACCGCAGCCGATTTAAAGGCTACCACCTAGCACGTGTGGTGTCTGGCGGTGACACCACATTCCTCCCCCGCAAATCCGTGTACGGTTGTGGTATAAGGCTTCCGCCCGGCGTGGGGAGGACCCCATATGGGGAGCTGGGAAACTCCTGAAAACCTGCTCCAGGGTGCACGCCAACATGCGGTGTATGCGCCCGTAGAGAGACAGGAGGGGCCGAAGGGTCGACCTCCATCGGGCCGGAGCACACGACGGGCGAAGACGACAGATGGTCCGGAGCGGGCAAGACTTCCATGTCGGAGGACACTTGGTCTCGGGGAGCGATCGGCGGCGCGTGACCCAGGGAGGCGCCAGCAAATCGTCCACTGCGGGCGTCGCTGGCGGGAGAACAGGCGGCGGCGCGTCGCCATGGGGCAAAATGGAAGGCAGCGTCGGTAACACCTGGGGATGAGGCGAGCCAGTAGATGGGTCCCCAGGGCGCTGGCCGGACGGCACCGTCGCTGAAAGCAGACGGGGAGCGGCAGAACCGGTACGACGACAGACGTGCTGCTGATTGAGATGCCGACGCACCTCACCAGAGGCCCCCAAAACCAGATACATAGCGCGGCCGAGGCAACGAAGAATGCGCCCTTCGAGCCAACGCCGTGAACCTCGATAGTTACGAAAGTAGACAACGTCGCCCGGAGCAAAAGGAGGTGTCTGCCGCTGCACAGGAACCTAATGCGGCGGATGTAGCAAAGACATCAAGGTTCGATGAGGGCGACCGTGGAGCAACTCAGCAGGCGAGCGACCATCTCGGGGCTGAGAGCGATACGAGGACAAAAAGAGCAATAACACGTCCTCCCGAGAATGCGACTCTTTCAACTTCAACATCTGTGACTTGAAAGTCCGGACCAATCGTTCAGCGGCACCGTTTGACTGAGGCGAAAACGGCGCGGATGTTAGATGTTGAATACCATTGGCCTTGCAGATTGACTGAAATTCTGCAGACATGAATTGTGGGCGATTGTCGGAAACAATAGTCTGTGGAATATCTTCAATGCAAAAGATAGCAGATAACGCTTGGATGGTGGCAGATGACGTCGTGGAAGACATCCGGACAAGAAAAGGAAAATTACTGAATGAATCGACAACAACCAACCATCGAGCATTCCAGAATGGACCAGCAAAATCGATGCGTAAGCGTTGCCAAGGGGATGTGGCTTTTGGCCATGCAAAGAATTTCCGCGGTGGGGCGGATTGTTGTTCGGCACACGCCATGCAAGAAGAGCACATATTCGTAATCGCAGCATCGATTCCGAACCAAGTACAGTGTGGACGAGCAAGTTGTTTCGTTCTCACTATACCCCAATGTCCTTGGTGGAGAAGCCGTAAAACAGAGGACTGTAACGAACGTGGAACCACGACCCTGGACTGATCATTATCAAAACGCAACAGCAAAACACCACGTCGAACAAAAAGTCTCTCCTTGTGAGCAAAAAATCGGCGAACCAACGGATCATCGATACGTGACTTTGACAAAGGCCATTGCGTAGCTACAAAATGCAGAACGTTAGCAAGGACAGGGTCAGCAGCTGTGGCTGTAGCTACACTTCCAAAATCAATCGGAAACGATTCGACCACGTCATCGGTTTCCGAATCAATGAACATGCAAGCAAGTTAGGAGGAATCGAATGCTCTATCCTCAGCAACAGGCAAAGGGGACAACGCATCGGCGTTTCCGTGCTTAGCAGTAGACCGATACAAGATATCGTAACGGTACTGCGAGAGGAAAATAGACCAGCTGTACGTGGAGGTACAGGCTTGTTCGGATGAAAAAGCGACGTTAAAGGTTTGTGGTCTGTGATGATGGTAAAGTGACGACCATACAAGAAATCATGAAACTTTGTAACACCAAATACGAGAGCCAATGCTTCTTTCTCGATTTGTGAATAATTTCTGTGCGCAGACAAGAGCAATTTGGACGCAAAGGCAATAGGGCGATCGTGCGATCCATCTTCGTGCGCAAGCACAGCACCGATCCCGAAATCTGAGGCATCCACCATCAACAAAAGGGGTTTCTGGGGATCGAATGGCGTAAGGCAAGTATTGGAAAGCAACGCCGATTTCAACTGGAGAAAGGCGCGTTCGCATTCCGTCGTCCAGACGAACAGAACACCTTTACGGCGTAAGCGATGTAGCGGAGCTGAAATGGTAGAGGCGTGGCGCACATAGAGATGATAATAATTGATTTTTCCCAGCACACTCAGTAGCTGCTTCAAATTCTGCGGCGAAGGCAAGTCTTGTATGGCTCGGAGGTGCTCTGGACTGGGATGTATACCTTGGGCATTGAGGGCATGTCCCAGATATGGTAAGTCCCGAGCAAAAAACACACATTTGTCCTTCCGCAAGCGAAGACCATTATGTCGCAAGACCTGAAATAATGTTCTGAGATTGGCTAAATGTTCTTCTACCGTCTTTCCGGAGATCACAATATCGTCCAGATAGTTTGCTGCAGTAGGGACCGACGCACAAACAGTTTGTAGATATTGCTGAAACAATGCAGGGGCGGATACACACCCGAATGGCAGTCGTTTGAATCGGTACAAACCAAGATGCGTGTTAACCACCAAAACGCTCTGGGTTTCTTCGTCCACCGGTATTCGCAAGTACGCATCTGCTAGGTCCAACTTCGAAAAATATTTACCCGGGCACAGTTTGTCAAAAAGATCTTCCGGGCGGGGTAAAGGAAAAGTTGCAATCACTAGTTGTGGATTCACTGTTGCCTTGAAGTCCACACAAAGTCTCAATTTTCCAGAAGGCTTTTGCAAAATTACTAAGGGTGATGCCCAGAGAGAAGCCTGCACACGTTCAATCACACCTTGTGATTCCAAATCGTGTAATGTTCTTGCGGCCCCTTTACGCAATGCGTGGGGAACATTGCGCGCTCTGAAAAATTTCAGTTGCGTGTTTACTTTCAGTTCCAAATGTGCTTCATAGTTCGTAGCGCAACCAACGCCCGGTGCAAAAATGTCTGCAAACTCTTCACATAGAAGAGAAGCACTGTCTGAAGGCACAGTCTGGTTCACTGATAGGACCTGATTGACTATATACAAGTTAAACCCGTCTGGATATGTACTGCTACTAAAAATTCAACATCATCGAGGTAAGAAGTAAAGCTTTAATTAATCCGTATGGATGTCCGATACCATAACGAAGAATACAAATCCAGCCTTTCTGCATATTGATTAGGCAGCTGGTACATATACCGGTGTGTCACAATTTGTAGGTGTGTAAAATGGATTGATTACATATGCTCAATCGTTAGCATAGCAGAAGGTAGATTTCGATTAATTGAAAGCGTCTACAAAGGTGACTGCTTCCAAACACTCGAGAGACACATCTTACAATACTTTCTAGTTTGCGGGACGCGTATCAAATAGGACTAATTGGAAGAGGGTATTTTGAACGCATTCAAAAAATGAAAGATGGAAGAGTGTTAATCAAAACGAATCATTGCAGACGGAATACAAACTCGGATTATGGAAGAGTGGGGAGGACAATCTCCTGTGACCCTTTAAATGAACCATCCCGGCATTTGCATGAAACGATTCAGGGAAATCAGGGAAAATCTAAAACAGGATGGTCGGATGGGGGTGTCAGCCTTCACCTTCCCAAATGTGATGCCACTGTGCTACTAACCACTTCGCTATCTCTCTCGGTTATTCAAAGAAGGGCATATCGAATGCTCACAGGTTTTTTTGAGCTGCGTATTAAGTGATGAAGCTAGCGATATACTCCAGCATCCTACATATCGCTCCTGTACAAACCACGAACACAAATTACAGCTCCAGATGTGTATACGTAACCATTTTTCCCAGGCGGCGTTGCTATTGGAAAGGGAGAAACTCCAGCATACGGGGTCTCATTGGATATGCCATGTACTTCACAGTGATTCGCAGATAAGTACTTAGGTGTAGATAGAGGTAACGTTACGAGATCGTTAAGGTAAAGTGCGAATCTAGTCTCCTGTCCAGCGCACGATCCCAACTCACGTTGCCTGAAACACAGCACTCAACTAGCGGAAAAATTGCGTTCCGTATTTCTGTTGCTGACGAGAACTTTATCTGATTACATCTCTATACCGCTCCCTGTCGTAGATCGTCGTAGAATGTGGGAAACATCGAAGAAGGTTGTGAATTCGAAAAACCTAAATGTAATCGAGTCATAAAACGCTGTAATTCCCTCCTTCATTTAGAGAGAGCTTCAGACGGAAAACAATCGTTGTGAGAGCAGTGCATTCAGCGTTGGATGTTCTTTATTGTTTTTGTTCTTTAAGGGAACAGACCCAGAGAAAATGTAACTGATTGAAACCAGTAAACAATGGATGCGAAACTCATTTGCAGTTAGATTACCTATTAATGGTGACTGACTTTACACAAGGTACCAGCCATACACATTCTGCTAGAACACTGGTAGAATTATTTCCAAAGTATAAATAATTGTACTATAATTGCTGCACTGACTTTTAATATTTTAGATTGCTCAGGGCTCCTTGAGCAGTAGAAGGTACGTATGAAATTGTATTTTTATTGCATTTACAGTGTACTGCACAGTGTTCAAACCGATATTTAACGAGAATTAATTATGTAGGTCGGAACGTAAGGAGAACTGACTGGACACTGACTATGGTAGCCTCGGAAAAGAAATTACCACGTCCTGCTTTATACGAACACAATGGAATTTTGTAAAAAAGACGAACCATGGAAGTTGATATAGATATATTGATGGAGGTCATCATTTGCAGGACACAACATTTTCTAAATTTTGCTTTATGCTAAAAATGTGTTTCAGTACACAGGTATCATACTAACTGGATAACACCCTTCATTTACCGTTTTTGTCACAGCTTTTTCGTCTTCTAGTCTATATGCCATCTGCTTCGCCACCTCAAGAGACACCATATTTTTCGTCTTCTTTTCTGTGTGTTAAGTGGCACTCGATTTCCTTTATTGGCATCACTTTCCTCCTTGTTGTTCAATGTCAAGTCCGATAATAATTTCTACAGTAAAAGATTACTACAGCGTTACAGAAGAGATGTTGAATTAAGTTATTACAGTTTGGAAAAAGAAAATAACAGAAAATTGTAAACAGCTAGGGAAACTGCATACACCACTTACATCTTTAGGTAAGTTGCGAACTCTTTGACCACCCTTAGCCCTGCACCTCTTGGTGCCACTGTCAATCGTTTACACAGTAACTTTTTCTCCTTTCCTCCATAATGCCCAACAGTATGTGTTCAATCTTGCTAATATTCTAATGACTGATTTTTTTCCTTCTCACAGTTTGAACCTATTCCATATTGTAATATATTCTTCTTTTTATAAAAGGTTCTACTATTATCTTCCTCACTCGACTGCTCTACATACGTTCCTTTTCCGTTCTTTTTCTCTCTAACTTCGTCACTTGAGTTGACATTAATTTTTACTAGCACAGTTATCTGCATTTTTAGTTCCAAGGAGCTTGAGGTTCCTCGCATTATTTCTCCCGTTTGTAATTCTAAGGATCCTAAGCTTGGTTGCATGTTCGACTATAAGTGCGTGAACAATTGTTGAAGTACTGTTGCCATTTGTGTTCCTCTGTTTATCTAACTTTATTGGAACCCACACACTGGTTTCGCAGCATTTCGATGTCACTTATCTTCCTCTACGTTAATGACTTTTTTGTTTTACATGGTTTTATTATTCTCACATTGTGACTTTCATCCACATAGTCCCGTTCTTCCATTATTCTTACTGATTCTTGTGTCTCTCTGACCCACAGGCTCCTGCTCTTTTCATTTTGACTTACTGCCTATATACAAATATACATAACAAGCAACCATTTAGACAGATAAGCAACGTATCTACAAGACTGCAGTAGCAATGTCGCCACTTGTGATGTCAGGCCCTGGTATGCTAAATTGGACTTCATTCAACACGTACCAAGTTCGGCTAAGAGACCTATGCTCCATCCATTTAGATGGCGTAATCTGCTGTGGACTGCATTTCGAACTAGCTGTCGAATGTTATGAACTGAATCGATCGAGCAATCGATTTACATTCTCTTGAGTTAATTCTCATTGGTGCTCCGCATGATCCAGTAACACGTCTGACAGAGCATAGTCTGTACTCTGTTATCTGGCTTGCGCCCTTGGACAAAAGGGAGGCGTTGTCCCCTGCAGTTTTATTGCTGACCTAAACTTTCACTCTAGGTGGACTGACGCCTCGCCCCCTGGAGCTACCTCCACCCAACGTATTTATCTTCCGTTTCCTCCACTCAACATTCATTCGTTTAGTATGGTTTGGTATTCCAATCACTGGCCCTTTGACATTTAATAATCTCCTAAAATGGGGAAGTTCTGCTGCTATGGATACAGGCTTTCACTCACTTTAGAAGTGACACACTGGAAGATCGAGTCCAAGTTGAAGAAATTAAGAGCTTCAGTTATGTAACTACATTAAAATTCCTGTGCTGCAACTAAGCACCCACCAGCATAGTCGTGCGCGTTAAAGCACCCTTATCAGATGTCTGATGGATTAACAATGAGGGTGGTCTGCTGGCCAGCTTGGATGAGGTTTGTAAGCAGTTTCCCACATCCCAGTAAATGAATATCAGGCTGGTATACGAGTCGCACTGAAGTTACGCTAACTGCAAGCGTTTGGAAAAACGTTTGATCAGTTCAGCTTGAATAACTCTATATGTAGTTACTTGTGGTACCCATATCCATTCGCAGTGAGTAACGGGTAGGTGTCATTAATAGCCGGCCTCGGTGACCGAGCGGTTCTAGGCTGTTTAGTCCGGAACCGCGCAACTGCTACGATCGTAGGTTCGAATCCTGCCTCGGGCATGGATGTGTGAGATGTTCTTCGGTTAGTTAGGTTTATGTAGTTCTAAGATCTATTGGACTTGTGTCCTCAGGTGTTAAGTCCCACAGTGCTCAGAACCAATTGAACAATTCTTTGTCATTAATAACAATTATGACCCTGCGCCGAGCAGAGACTCAAGAAAAAGAACGAGTGAATAAGGACAGTTCTCAAACTGACTAAAAACTCCCATGGTGGTCAGTATTATTCAAAATTAACAGCATCACTAGCGGATGGCTTTTATAAGGGACCTGCAAAAAAGGAAGTAAACTGCTGGCCTTTTAAGATATCTGATTTATAATGTAACTGGAACTACAGGTTTTCGTCGTAAGTAAGTTAAACTTTACTTGTTATCCCCCAGGAAGTGATACATTCTGTATAGTCTCAGTGAGCACTTGAGCATTTGGTGGTTAGTGACAGCTCCAAGATATTGCAGGCGGGATCTTCTGTATGCCGACACTATCATCTGTAAAGTCCCCTGGAATTCCTAACTTTCGTCTTGATCTCTGTACTGCAAATATATTTTTAGCAATTTCTGGCCCAGACAAGTACTTGAATACTCTCAGAGAAGGGAGTAATGTTTGCAGCAAGCAAAAATAATCTCAACTTGCTACATCTGTTTTATTGATGCCTTTATACATTTTAGTTCGCAGCTCGTGGTCTCGCAGTAGCGTTCTCGCCTCACGAGCATGGCGTCCCGGGTTCGATTCCTGGGGAGTCAGGGATTTATACGTCCTCGAGATGACTCAGTGTTGTTGTGTCGTCTTCATCATCATCATTCATCTTCATTACGGTCGGAGGAAGGCAATGGCAAATCACCTCCACTAGAACCTTGCCTAGTACGGCAGTGCGGGTCTCCCGCATCGTTCCCCTACACTCTGTCAAGGAGTATGGGACTTCATCACCATACATTTCGTCGTCCATACAGAAACAATCTGTTTTAAATGACGTGACAATTTGAGCCCTGAAATGATTTTCACTAACGTTGTTGCAACATCGATCACGTATAACGTCGAAATCGCTCAAAAGTATTTTCTGCCAGGAAACAATCACTGTTCTCATATTTACCAAACCATAAGAGTTTGCACATTATCAATTTACCGTTCGCTATTTATAATTTGCAGCTTACCTGTCTTTTAACAATTTTAAGAAAGTTTGTTGCTCACATTTGCAAGAGTAACTGCATTTGTGTCACTTAGTGCATTGGTATTTAGTAAAACTTACGAAGTTTGTGCTCGACACTACTTTGTGCACTAGAGAGGGAACTCATCTGACGCTCACCGCATCCTGTCCCAATTTCTCTAGACACTCAGACACTCATCACCGCCACAGTCCATGACACCTCATGGAGTGTGTCTGTAGGCTGCACCTTTCCACGGCCCTGGCTTGCATCAGCATCTTCTCTTCAACAGTTTATTTTTCCGTAGTGTTCGGAAATATTAGCACACATTCATAGTAGCCCTAATTTAACAGTATTATTCTAAGTGAGTTTTGGTTTGATTCTTTTAAGTCATTGTTGCAATGCCTATAAACTTTATTTTTAAATTCTGAATTGTGCAGATTTATGCTTCCGCCGGTCTATGGGATTCCACGAAATGTTCACCCACTTGGGCTTCGTAATATTAGTATCTCTTTCGATAGCTCAAATAAACTTAAATTCGATAATCTAACCATGAAGGTTCATAAAACCCATCTGTGTCAAAACATGTTAGATTGTCGCTGAGCAGCAACCACCTGATATTTCAAAGAGTACCTTACGCGCCATAGCGCGGAATACGAATTGTTCATAAATTGTATCGATAGAGATATTTTGTGTTTCCTATTTTTTGACAGCTGAAGAATTGTAATCCTCTTCTGTTAACACAGTCGTTATATTTTTTAAAGATGGCGGACGCAGTCACTAATTAGTTATTATAAAATATTACTATTTTGCAGTGCTATGTTAGAATCTATGTGTGCAGCTAAGATGAAATGTCGAAAATGTTAAAGGACTTTATTTAAAGAAACAGCCAGCAAGGTATAAAACTGAAATGTACGGAGCCTATTGTAAGAAATACTGACTAACGTAATTAAATTGGTTATTGTGCTCTCAAATGCTGTAGTGCCTGCTTATTAATTAAACTATTTCTATACTATCCATCTCCTATTAATGGCGACAGAAATCACGGTAGTTTTATAGTTTTCGTACAGCTACCAGGGACCGACTGCATGTCGGCAAACGTCATAGTTAAGGCAAAAGGCTCATCATCGCTGTTGACCTTGTTTGTGATTTAAATCCAACTTCTTTTTATGTGTGGAATAGTATTGCAAAGAAAATTTTCAGCTCCGTCTGGTCCCTTACGTTTCTCTCTTCGTAGTTGCTGTCTTTCATATCCGGTCGTGATCGAACAAGATCACGACACAAATAAATTAAGTGGCAATGCGAACTCGTTTCTCTCTTCGTAGTTGCTGTCTTTCATATCCGGTCGTGATCGAACAAGATCACGACAGAAATAAATTAAGTGGCAATGCGAACTTTGTTCTTCATCCTGAGAACGCTACGCCTTCTGCAAACGATTTCAGGTAAAATATAGATAAACTATAACTTACAGTAATTAAGTTTTTTGAAAAGTCTTTGCTCTTCCCGCCAAAAAGCGGTGCAAAACTCACAACAGATTTCTGAACCTTCTCAAGAGAATAATAATTTGATCAAAATATAAATATGTTATTTTAAAAAGAAATACACCATACTTGGCTCCCGAACAGGGACTTGACTGAAATCAAGAAAACCAGTCCTGTTGTGTTTGCTGCTAATATAGATGTATCTAACAATACATTTATTTTTCATGTGCACGCTAGGCGCTTATAAAAGTGTGGACGAAAATTTCAAAGAGGATAAACGAGCCGACGGCGGAAAATGGAGAAATTGTATACCCAGTTGCCGTCTTTAAAGACAATAAACGTAAGTTACGAAAAAAATTTCATATGCAGTTGTGACGCTGCAGTAGTACAGTTGTCTTTCGAGCTATTTTAGCATTCTTCCTTTTATTTCCATCTGCACATTCAAAATATCAGCTTAAAATAATTTTTTTAGTCTAAATTTAGTAGGATTTGCAACGTAGTGTCTAAATTCCATTTTTGAGTCTTGATTTCAATGTGTAAATATGGCGTCGTGTTACATGTAAAATGTTAGCGCTGTGTGCTAATACAGTTGTTTAGTGTACCCGTCTTCCTTTTTGTCTTCTCCGCTTCACTTCACAGTCGTTTGTTAGGTGAGTGCATCGCCCATACTTGACAGACAGCACGTGACCTGACGTCACAAGCAAAGGACAGACCAAGCCCCTACCACGCCGTAGCGGAGAAGCGAGGCAACTGTCCCCCAATTGATGCAGCCGATCGCCGCCATTTGCAGGGATGAATCCTTAGTACTTTGGTTGTGATTTGAAGTATATGAGACGCAACAAGAGCAAATTGAAGCACAAATTAAACACATGTTTGTTTAAAAAAGTACTGAGTATTCAAGTCTATTTTAAAAGTATACTGAAATGAATGAAGTTTCAATTTTCCGAAATACGTCTGCACAGAGACGCGAAATTTAAGAATGTAAGGCTCTGTCCTGACAAGGTGGAGAGAGTTTACATCGAGTTATTTGCATTTGATAATTACATGAATCTTTTAAAGTAGCAGACAGTACGATTATTATTTAATTCACGTAATTTTCCTGTCAGATCCTCTTTGCTTTTTGCCGATTCCTGTGTGCATTTTGCACGCTTACTTTTGTTTAGCACAGTATTGTCTACACTCGAATTTTGGTATGATTAATTGTAATAACCCATGTCACTTTAAATACCGTAGGAATTTCATTCGCACATTAGTTTTTAACACTGATAGAACCTCTGAAAGTGGTTGAGTTTGCAATATTTGATCAAATATTTGACCATTTACGATGTATAATCACCTGACAACACATGTTAAGTATCTAAACGCAATTATTCGACCTATCTCTGATTCATACTTAATATATATATGATTGCCTTGGTAACCTGGAAAACGAACGTTCAAAATTATGCACACTGACAGTATTTCCACACTATTTAACCTAGGCCTATATTGCACGATTTCCAGGACACTATACCTTTTCCAAATGAGTTGGAAATCCAAATACTGTCGGTATAGCATCGTCGTTCAGTTGACATCCATTTACATAATTTTCCATGTAGCAATTCTCTTCAAAATGAAGAGAGCACAGCAAATAATTTGCTACCAGTTGGAAGTTCTCTCTCCGAGTAGCAACTATCCATATCCGATTTAGAAAATTATTTGTAAGGGGAAACCTAAACAAAAACAAACCCTTATGATATATTATTTCTCCATGGAAATACTATATACAAGTAATAGAAAGTAACAAACAACCAGAAATGACTGACCTGAGAAATGTAACATTGTTTCCGTCTTCGTCTTTGCTTCATTACACTGTTACAATTAAAATCAGCACACGAACGTACCATATTTACGCACTGTTTCCCTGCAAATGGCGGCTTCTATCACGTTCAATGTGGGGACGCGACGCTTAGCACCAATGCGCGGTTTAGTTTTTATTTAGTAAGTCTATGGGACAGACGACCCGCGTAGCAGAACGCGTGTAGCTGACATAATAACGTTGACAGACACCGAGACATGGCGGAAGGTAAACAGAAATTAATCCCGACAGCAGGTGACAGTGACGATATGAACAGCACTCAATATTAGTTGCGCTCACGTGCAATTAGCATGCGAGTGGAGGTGGAGGAAGCCGTTGATATGATTGACACAGACCAAACAATTCAAACGATTCCCTCGGGTAGCAACCCAGCTGTAGATACGAATGCTATTCTCCTTCAAATTGAAAATGGGATGGCAAATAATGATAGGGAAAAGGAACAATTGCGGCTAGAAAAGGAGCGAAAAGCAAGAGAGAGAGATGATCGAGAGGAGGAAACAAAAAAGAACTAATGCGAGCTTTTACCGATTTAAATAAACAATTTGAAGTGGTAAAAGCTGAAATAACTAGCGACTTTGAAAACTAATCTGAATACCCAATTGGGCGAGGTCAAGTCGGAAACAAGTAGGCAAGTCGAAGCAATAAAAACTGAGATCCGTAAACAGGTTGAGGCTGAGATCAAGCAGGTATCTAATAAATTTGATGGAACACTAGGAGTTGCCAGGGGTGAAATTAATGCCACGGTAGAAGCATACCATAACGAAACTGTAGCATTAAAGAGTAATTGTGATACCATGTCAAAGGAGGTCAGCGCCTTGAAACTGGTTGTCACTAATATGGGAAAGGAGAAAGATGATTTCACAAAACAAGTAGAATCACTTGACATAGAGGAGCAGGTAAAAATTACGGTAAAGGCTCACGCCGAAGCGTTATCCGACCACTACATAGAGTGGATAAAAACCAAAGACCATCTGATAGAAAAAAAGGTAAAGACAGAAGCGAAGGAAGTAGTAACGGAAGTTACTTTTGGTCTTTTGGCGGAACCAGGAAAATCGGGAGACACCGTGTTATCCGAGCTAGGACAGATAAGGCGAACTTTGGCACAAGACCTTCCTCAATGGAGGCAGCAGGTCATTGAAGAGGTGCAGACACTAAACAACAAAGTGGAAAGTCCCCCACATCCGATGTTAGCGAATGGAATCACTCCCCATACCGAAATGACAATAGGCAAATTCATTACAGACATCCACTTGATCACACATCACACCACAGTCCGACAGACACAGTGCATAACCACACTGAAGTGAACAGTCCACCAACACTCATAACACAAATGCAGGAAGAAAGTGTATTGAAACACAAAACATTTCCAACCTTTCACCCACAAAAACGTGACATATACCAGATCGTATTTTTGCGAAACTTCTCTGGAGTATTTCCGAACATTTGGACAGACAAGCAAAGAATACAGTTTGTAATGGGGTATATAACAGGAGATGCCGCCTTATGGGGAATAGAAATGACATACAAGTGCCGGAGCAATAATGAATTCGAGTGGATGTTTCTGAACAAATTTTGTAGTGATGGTGTTCAGCAGCGCTTAAGAAAAGAATTGTTCAATGCCGAAATGTTCAATTCGAAACACGGCAGTCTCAGAAGATATTTCGAAAAATATTTAGCAAAAATTGAATTCTGGGACTCGCCAATTACAAACAAAGACGCGATCATGATTTTGAAAACTAAATTGCCCATCTCTATAAGGGAGAAATTAGTTAATGTTTCTGAGGATGATACCGAGGCATTTCTTTCCATATCGGACTCACTGGATTTGATTCGCGAAGACGCGGCAGCAAAAGTTGGTAGCACTCCGAATGAAGTGAGCAGGCGAAACAGTGGAGGTTACGCGGTCAACAATGGCAATGAGGGAAGATCACGCGGTAGCGACGCTTACTACCAACCGTACGGTGGCTACAAAAATCAACAGGTGTCGTACGGAAATAGACAGTTTCGACCGAAGGATAATAATAAACAACGGTTCGGTCGAATGGATAGTACACAACGGCCACAGTACGGAAACTAAACACACAATTATCCACAAAATCAGTACGGAAACAAACCATCACAGCAAGGCAATTATCAGAGCGGACCAGTCTTTAACAGGACGCGTGAGTGGAAATCACATGAATGGCATGGGAAAAGTGGAGGACAACAACATTTTGTTAATATTGACAACACAATACAATTCATGGCCCAGAATACATTTCGACCTCCGACAAATATAAATTTTTCCGGTCACTCAAATGATTATGCAGGAAATCCGAAGCTGAAATGGCAAAGGACTACACAAATCTATTATGCGCAAATTGGATCGTGCACGGGACAAGAAACTTGTCCACTACCCTTCGTGCCACAGTCACAACACCAACACGAAACGGACGAGACGTTAAGGGCGATAGCCGATAGGGAGAACCATCACAATCAGGAAAACTAGAAACAGCATTTTTTTAGCCTCCACAAGAAGCTGACACCAAAATCAGGCAGTCGTTGATTTCACTGACAACGTATGCAAACCTCCGTAAGAAAGCATTTGACGAAAAGGTACATAGGGTTATTGAATATAGAGAAGGTGAGATAATCTTACTAAGGACTCATTTTAAACCATCGAAGCTACGAAAGAAAAATCGTAAGTGGCAGCGCGTTTATGAATTCCCATACGTTATTGTCAGGAAGCCGCACACAGGATGCTAGCCGACCCCGTGACTGGAAGGGTTAAAGGTCTGGTCCACCACAGTGACTGAAGAAAATTTCACAATGGTAACATAAGAAATTTACAAGTATTAGTAGTACGAGGCAATTACAAAGCATCATCAGAGAAAAAGGTAAGTCGTCGACGTCGAATGATAACTCAAGAAAAATGACAAGCCATCAGTTAATAAGTCTGGTGGTCATCAAACAGTGCTGACTGTATGAGGAAAGTTTGTACCGACATGTTAACTGAATACAGGTAAAATAAATTGCCAAAGAGAGGACTAAGTACTAGTTTTTAAGTTAGTATAAAAGTATATGATGCGTGCTCGTGTGGTGATCAGCCCCCGATATGCATAAATCAAAGAGGAAGGAGTGAACAGTGCCCTTCTCTCAGGTCTTATAATGTAGGTTTATTTTATTTTATTTATTTATTTATTTCATTTAATTTTTTTTTCTTTTTTGAGAAACTAGTCTCTCGGAGGACAAGTTGTAGTCCTGTGTAAAATAAAGGGTCATTACTTTTCGTGACTAGAATAACAGAGCATATCGTAATGAGAGCGACACATTACCTAAAAAAAGGAGTAAATTATAATATACTAAAGAACATGTGAAAGATCCGATACTTAGAAGAAGTAATGTATGTGAAAAACTTCATTAGGAACAGAGTTTTAAAGCAAATTCTAAGGTGTAGCAACTAAAAGAGATAACACTATATATGTTCCATGGAAATGTTATACTTAAGAAATGCCAGCCGCAAGACTAAATGTAGCGATTAGTAACAGGAGTCCGCAATGCTTTAAAGAGTGATTCCGCAAAATAAATAAATAAAATAAAATAAAATCAATGGATGACAGCTTCATGTAGAAGAGTACAGATTCAAGTAATCAAGTAAATATTTAGTCAAACAAGCACATACATAGAGGCATGTAAATGAATCAATTATATTTTCTAAGTGAATGACACGCAAAAAGCAACTGCAGCAGCATAAGAGCTCGCATACAAATGTTTCTTGTTTAGTATGATAATTTTCATAATGTCCAGATTTTTTAAAAGCTGAATTTTGTGTTCCTTTATAAAATCTTATCCAAAATACCTACCCTTGATAATCCTTCAACCATCCTATTCCAAGGATCAGCTCGTGGAGGTTTACTTCTATTGTCTGGGAGAAGCAACTCATATGAAAAGCGTGTAGGTTCGTGACGAGATCAGTTAACTTTTGCTTACTGAAGCCAATTAGAGTCAAGCCACTGGTCTGGCATGCAACTAAGTTTGTCGTCATTCTAACACGCGATTAGTCCGTCATCGCCGGTATATTTTTAAGCGAATAGTATTAAGCATGGAAAAGGAGGCAGTATCTCTGTTTGGAGGCCGTCCTCAATTTAAATAACGCCGTAAACAAAAGTTAATGGACAGATAAATAAAAATAGTAAATAAAAGGAGGCGTGTTCTCAAAGAGGAAGTCGATTACTCTGTCTTTGAGACAAAAAATTTCATAAGAATCTGACGGTAAAGAATAAATGAAACTGGTAGCTGAGTTTATAAGAGGAGACTGAAAAATAGTCTTAAGTGAAAGACGTAAATTTTAACTGGTAGACGAGAGAGAGCCATAATGAAAATGATCGACAGCAGTTCTGTACCGGGTATATAAACAAACTATGTAAATACTATTAGTCAAGGTATCTTGTTATCCTTCTGTGAAAGTGTTATTTTGGCAAAGAGAAAGTGAGATGAAGGACGACGTTTAGTTCACGAACGCTTGACAAAGTGAGAGTGAAAATTTGTGCGTCGAAAAGCGAGTCAGTGTCACGACTCTTTAAACCACAACCTGTGTGCATCAGTTTTATTTTTAACGTGTGCATCGGTCAGTGAACAAGTATCGTTCGCCATACAGCCCTCGCAAGCCAGCAAAATAACTTCTTTTCACTTACCTGTGAGTCCTTTACGGACAGTTGACGAGTGGTACGACGAGATAACTACGTGCGGCTTCCTTGGTGAAGAAACAGCAGTAATCCTCAAACAAATTGCTTTAAACGCAGCACGCTGTCGGCGGACAACACAACACACATCCAATCTACGATTGCGCGCACGATACAGGCCGGTGTTGGTCTATCAACATCGCCGCGCAGCGGCATATGAGGAAATAATGGATATTTGAAACTTTAATGGACGGGTCCGCGTGGCTAGCTCCGGCAATAATTGAGACTTCATACTACTTTGAAGGACATTGTTCTGTATGTACATACTGAAAGAGAACTATTTGTTCAAATGGTTCAAATGGCTCTGAGCACTGTGGGACTTAACATCTGTGGTCATCAGTCCCCTAGAACTTAGAACTACTTAAACCTAACTAACCTAAGGACATCACACACATCCATGCCCGAGGCAGGATTCGAACCTGCGACCGTAGCAGTCGCGCGGTTCCGCACTGAGCGCCTTAACCACGAGACCACCGCGGCCGGCAGAACGATTTGTATTAAGCAAATAATAATATGGTCACGACTAAAATAAATTTCGGTCACGGTCAGAACGAGGTTGATATTTGACTTAACCGCTGCCATAAACAATTGCCGAAATCAGTGCGAAATGAGAGAATGCAAGAAATGATCCTTACCCAATTTGAACCCACTGTAATTAAACCGATAATTTTAAATAATACTAATGCAGAGTATTCTCTATTTATGTTCCATATTCGATGAGTTGACGGAGAATGGCAAATTCCATTCAGTGAAGTGGTAGAGAAGGGACTCCCATCGTGAGAGATTCTTGACAAACAATTAGACGGCATAGTGTGATCCACGAACCAATGTAAAAATGTATATAAAATAAAAAAGAATATTACGATTAAATAAACACGAGACTATCGAACTTGTAGAGACATTGAAATTTAGCAAACCGTGTGAAAGAATGATGAAAATGTCATCTCAATTTCATAGTTTGTACCATTTTAAGATTATGTAGGTACTTCTATGTGTATGTATTTTTTTCTGCGACAATGCCTGTTATCTCCACTTAATGTATATAGCTCTTTATTGCGAATAGTTGTATTTATCATGTTGTTGTAGATGTTAAGAAACCTTGTGGCCAAAATACAGATGCAGATAAACAGCACAAGGACAATTTTTACTGATGATCTTGACAATGAATGTTTTCTCTAGTATCGTAACTTAATGAAACGTCAAGTATATAGTACTATATGACTACTCGATTTCAGCAATAGACATGTATTAAAATCCACCAATATTACGAGTGACATGAGGACGGTTCAAATGGTTCAACTGGCTCTGAGCACTATGGGACTCAACATCTGAGGTCATCAGCCCCCTAGAAATTAGAACTACTTAAACGTAACTAACCTAAGGACATCACACACGTCAATGCCCGAGGCAGGATTCGAACCTGCGGCCTTAGCGGTCGCGCGGTTCCAGACTGAAGCGCCTAGAACCACACAGCAAAAACGGCCGGCCATGAGAACGGAAGTAATACCTCCGGTGTTCCTCCCCTCCTCATGGAAGGCAGTGTAATATTAGTATCTGTTTCGATAGCTTAAATAAACTTAAATTCGATAATCTAACCATGCATGTTCATAAAACCCATCTGTGTAAAATTTTCTTAGATCATCGCTGAGCAGAAACCACCTGACATTTCAAAAAATACCTCACGCCCCACGGCGCGGAATACGAATTGTTCATAAATTGTGTCGATAGCGATATTTAGTGTTTCTTATTTTTTGATAGCTGAAGAACTGTAATCCTCTTCTGTTAACACAGTCGTTATATTTTTTAAAGGCGGCGGAGGCGTATATGGCGTGGTCCGCAATCACTAATAGTTATTATAAAATATTACTATTGTGCAGTGCCATGTAAGAATTGATGTGTGCAGCTAAGATGAAATGTCGAAAATGTTAAAGGACTTTATTTAAAGAAACAGCCAGCAAGGTATAAAATTGAAATTACGGACCTATTGTTAGAAATACTGACTAAGGTAATTAAATTGGTTATTGTGCTCTCAAATGCTGTAGTGCCTGCATATTACTTAAGGTATTTCTATACTATCCATCTCCTATTATTGGCAACAGAAATCACGGTGGTTTTATAGTTTTCATACAGCTACCACGGACCGGCTGCATGTCGGCAAACGTCATAGTTAAGGCAGAAGGCGCAATGCTATTGACCTTGTTTGTGATTTAAATCCAACTTCTTTTTAAGTGTGGAGTAGTATAGCAAAGAAAATGTCCAGCTCTGTCTGGTCACTTAGGTTTCTCTGTTCGTAGTTGCTATGTCTCATATCCGGTCGCGATCGAACATGATCATGACACAAATAAATTAAGTGGCAATGCGAACTTTTTTCTTGATCTTGAGAACGCTACGCCTTCTGCAAACGATTTCAGGTGAAATATAGATAAACTATAACTTACAGTACTTAAGTTTTTTGAGTAGTCGTTGCTCTTCCCCGCAAGAAGTGGTGCAAAACATACAACAGATTTCTGAACCTTCACAAGAGAATAATAATTTGATCAATATGCATATAAATTTTTTTAAAAAACCCCATAGCTTCCCACTGTATCCACCAGAGAAATTGACCAATGGAAACCATATTTCACAACCATCCATCATTCCCATAAAATTCAAAAAATTTTCATCATCACATAAAAAAACATTTTCATGATGGCACCAAATGCCCTACTGCCTCACCAGACTGCGTAGGTTAAGCGTGCTGTTGGGTATTTCAAGGAATGAGGCAGTTAATTTAAACAAAAAGACTAGTTTCAATGAAAATTGGTACTTAGTATTAGTAGAAACTGAACTAACGTCATTCTTTGACACAGAGTTAAGTGTAGGACTTTTATTGACTTCCATAAAACACATTGCATCATCAAGTACACCAGCTCTACCATCTGATATTCGAAAGATTGCCTTGTTTGAAACTATTAATACAATTTTAAGTTCTACAATTAATTTTATGTTGAAATAGCCATTCTGTATAATTATATAGTCCTAAAAAGTAAAAAGCTTACATAACTTCTGTATCTTCAAGGATAAAACACTAAGATTAGAAGAGGTGGAGTTAGAAATTTTTGTGTAATAGGTAGCTCTAAATTTATTACACATATTTTAAATATATATATAGAAAGACTGCATTTGAATGAGTTACACAAACAAATGAAATGGAACTCTTGCAAATACATTATTCATTCAATTTAAAGTTATGACTTACTACTGGTAGAATGAACTGAAATGAGGTCAGGATAATACGTACAATTGATGAAAAATATTACTATTAACATAATTGGGGCTATTTGTAAAAAAATATATTACTTATATTTAACATAGAAAGGTAACAGGTAACGATATTAATGATTTCTTTTCAGTTTTCCCAGAACAGAATTTCTATTAAAAATAATAGAAAAAGATATTCTTTAGTACTTTCAAATAATATACATAATAAAATTAATAAGTATTACTAATTTTCTTTAGTAAATCTGACTAAATTAACAAAAAAATTATCTTTAAAGTGAAAAATATTCAAGATCACTGATAATCGTAAATGGATAAGTTACATTCCAAAATATCATAGAACCTCATCCGATAAGAAGAGGTCGGTTTTGTAGTACATTAACATATGCAGGATAATAGATATGTAAACTTTATTTTTCTGAGTCATCGGTCTTCAGACTCATTAGGTGTGACCCACTAGTTTCTAATCCTGTACCAATATCTTCATCTCTAAGGATTGTTTACATCTGATGGCCTCCTTACATTGTTCTATATGTAGCAATCTAAGGATTCGGTTAAACTTGTGCCTCTCTACAGCTCTTTCTATTACCACAGAAGCTATTTCCAGATGTCTTGAAATTTAAATTACCACTATTTCCCTTCCTCCACTTAATGTTAAGCAAATAATTTTTTACCTCATAGGTCCACTTAAATCTGACAATGCTTCTGCGAAACCACGTATCATATGCTTTTATCTCTTTTCTTCACACAGTTCATAAGTCACTTTCATATACCAATATAATTCAGACATACCTTTTCAAATGTCAAGACACCTTAAACTGCCGCTAAATCTAATAACATCATCATGTATTTCATATAGAAATTTTTATTTCCTGAAAAAATCATGTGAAAGAGTTATCTGAGCAAATATTACAGAAGTGTAAAGACTTATGTAAGTGTTTTACTATTATTTGGATAATTTATGTATCTGAAGTTACATATTTTGTTTATTCACTTCTAATACAAAGAGGTTAAATGATTAAAGTGTACAAATCACATACAACAATATATGTTAATATTACAAAGGAGCTGTGTTCATTATAAAGAATGACATTATTCTCTCTGATCATGTGGTTCTTATAAGATAAATATAGTTATGATTGATGCTGTTTATAAGTATTGCATAAACTTTTTCTATATATCTTTGAGAGTAGATTAAACCTCAGGTTAACAGTTCACCAGAATATATTTTTCATGGAAAAATTTATTATTGAGTACAGTTTTTTAACATAATTTGTATGTGTTTCTACTTTCCCATCTAATAAGACAGTTAAAAGTAATGATGACAGTTATTACTGTGTCAAAATTGTTGATACTCCAGTGAGCTGATCATTAGTGTTCCCAATTCTTACCGCACTTTCCACGAAATATAATCAGTGTATTATACCTGAGAAAAATTTTATAACAATATCATTTGTTAAAATATTTGGCTATTTACAAATAAATTTTTAATGGCCTTCATTTGCAGAAAACCTCTAACATGTTAGAAGTAAAAATATTAACTTCAACAAGTTACAGCAATAAGTTAGTTCATATGCGTTTTGAACAAATATCATAAAAGAATGTAAATATTGTTCTGTAGGAAGTCCTGAATTTGTTATTAACTTCCTTTTGGGAAAAAAGCACACAATTGCTGTCTCACATTTGTTTACTATTCTTGTACAAGTTTTCATGGTGATTTTTGCTTCAATACTCCATTTTTTGGAGAAGGGGGATACTAATTTCCTTCCAGCAATGCTGACTAGAATTTCCTTGATCTGCATAAGTCATATTAGTTAAATGCCGAGATAACTGTTGAGAAAGGGTGATGTCATTTTCTTTCCACATCCTCAAGGATTCAAGCTAGTGCCACACCTCTAAAGTCTGTCAAGGTACTGAATTTTAATCTCACTATTAATGTGTTATGTATTTTGAGCCCATACCAGATAGGCATTCTTCCTCATGTGATGTACTACATGACACTTAAATTTCCACTTCCAGCCGGTGTAAATTTTTTGCAGATAAGAAGAGTGCAAAACTAAGTGTGATAAACATTTCTTAACTTAACAATCAAGTGTTCTGTAAATTCATACTAACAAGAAAAATTATAAAATTTAAGATTGACAAACTTGATTCGGAGCAGCATTCGAAGGAAAAAATAAAAATTCTGAGGAATTTATCAAACCCACATAGTGACTGAGAAAAGACTTGCAGTTTTATGTAGGCAGCTAGGTAGATAAGTGTGGTGGAAGCTTTGAATAAAATATTGGTTAGGACTATTATTTGAGCATAAATGTCAGTTATTGCAAAGTCTATCAAATATTTATTGAGCATATTTATTGAAACAATGCAAATAATTAAAGCTATATACTGGCAAACACTAAGAATTAAATACTATTACTATAATTCATTGCACTATTCTCACATCTGTGCTGAATTTAAAGTAAATATGTCACTATGTTAGTGATTTCTAATGACAACACACCAACATATCCCATTCATTAGGTGGCATGATAAATTCTGTTGACCTAGTGTTTCCATACAATAAAGAGACTGACAGAAATAAATGTGATGGTGAGAAACAGTTGTTTGCTACATGCTGCACAATCAGTGAATGGCATTATACAATCAGAAATTACATAAATTTGATGTACTTCCTGCTTACACAAACATATATGTGAATGTAGTAAAAATTAGGTAATAACATACAATATTGTACATAATAAATATTCTGTCTGTGAGTTTGTGTGAATATTATGTAATACTGTACCATGGATATCCAACATTACTGTACCACTCTGACAATGACACAACATTGCTACAAATCTCCTCATCAAATTAAAAATTGAGGAGATATTATGTTTACACACTGGTCAGCCACTTGTTTTATGTAGATAATTATGAACAAATTCTCTCACAAACTGATTACCGTGTCAATGTGTCTAGTATTGCACATGTACATAAAGCATCATCACAAAAATATTGAAGTACACAGTGTTGTAGAAACATTTGGCAGAGTGCAAGGGTAAAACAAATACTTTCATTGGTGAAATTTTTGGAGATTTAGATTTAGTATGTGAGTTTTATATCCACTTTTATATCCACCCACATATGCTACTTCTGCCAGTGGTAACTATTCCGTCCCAGTAGGTCATGTTTTTTTCTTTCTGGCAGCCTGAGGCCTACACTGCTTTCGCATCCACCGTTTCAGAAACAGTGATAGCGATGGTGCTTCAAAATTTATGAAGAAAACACATAAGTCTTGGGAGACTGTTCGTGGGTAGATGCAGACGATCAACTGATAATCCGGTCTGCACATCATTGACAGTTACTGTATATTTAATGGGGATGCTGGCAAACGAAATATCAGATGACGCAGCCAAGGAGGCGTGTAGTGATAGATGGTTCATTGAATCACCATCCAAAATGCTACCATATTGCTGTTAAGGTACAGAGTCGTGTCTGGATAGGAAGAAAGTCTCTAGAACTGACAGTCAGTATGCTCTGTTAGTAAGGTCGCAATTTGGCAATGTCAGTCCACATTCCAGCCTCAGAGACGAGGTAAAGCCTTGAGTCACCTTCATAAAGGACACATTTCTTTGATGAATGGCTTCGTGTTCCATCCAGAAGACCCTCGAAAGTACGGTGCTTGCACTGTACACGTCGCAGTACGACACATTTCGCTTAACTGCATTCCATATTCAAAAAAGAGCGCAGTGACTAAAGTAACGGCAGATCTGCCTTCGGGTTTGGTTGACAATGAGACTATTATTGTACGAGTTGTAAGACTCTGTGAAAGCTTCAACTGCCTCTAAAAAAAAAAAAAAAAAGGTGAGGCCTATATAAAGTATTATCAGGATCACTGATTCCTTCACCCTTTTTTGGAAGTGATCAGTTACTTTAGCTTTAGGTTTGGGTTATCCGCATTCGAATGGACAGTTTTAAAATACTAAAAGCTCCGTGACAGTCTGATTGTGTGGGAGAACGAGGGTGAGTGTGGGAGAGAGCAAGTACAATTTTTTCTTACGATTGTATATTACCTCCTTAATGTTTTAGACGTATTAACCACATTCATTTAAAATTATCGTAGTAAGGATGCAGATAACCTAGTTTCGATCGACCATCAGGCCCCCCAAACATACACACATACATAAATGGTGCCGAAGAAACACTATGATTATTTCTTAACGGAAGTCCAACGTTATGCAGCATGTGTAATGTTCAGCTTTGCGATAGATTAACCATGAAATTATAACGAAATTTCATTTTTACATATGAAATTGAGAGAGTATTATAACATAACTAACAGAAGCACTAGAAAGAGTGACAAATAGCCGCAGATCGACATTAAAGAAACCGGCAGCAGAGAACTGTAATTCCTTCGCGGACAACCGAAGGGCACGTAGTGTTGTATCATGTCGCGCGAGTGACTGACACCTGTCGAGTAACACGCCGACAACGGTTGCTCGGTCTGCTGCAGATGAACACAACCAGCACATTACCAGTTGGTTGCTACACATAACGAGCAGCACTGAACATCTCACGAATATGGTTCTCGTGAAATCGGGCCATTTCTGTACCAACAGCACAACCGAGTAGGCTAGTGACACCATTTGTATCAAGCTGCTGAGGACTTGTAATGACAGGGCGAACCCAAAGTGTTGACCGCAGAGGCGGGCGACGCGGTGCAGAGCCAGCCTGGCGCGCTGCATCTGCAGCAGCTCACCCTCCGCCACCCACCACTGTTCTCCGGAGGTCGCCGCCTCCTCCAGCTCCGCCTCCCTGCGCAGCGGTGGCCGCACACTCCTCAGCAGCTGCCAGCGAATGGCACCCATCCGGTGTCGCACCACAGCCACTACCCCGAGAAACTGCATGTACCAAAGCCAAGAGTAGGTTCCAAAGTAATAAGCGGGTTTATAGTGCCAATCACCACCAACAGCGTCCGTTGCACTGATCACAATAAGACCTACAACGAGCGCAAGAAATCCTACAAAGATAGAAAGTGAGACCCGCCGAGTCTGCACGAATGCTTGTCTCCTGTAGCTGCGCTGCTGCTGCGAAAGTAACCCGTCCACTGTATCCACGAGACTGATAATTTCACTTATAAGCTTGCAACGGGTCATTAGACATGAGCTTAACTGAGCAGCTGATTGCATCCACGTCAAAAGAAAGCCCAAAACCACAGGCAGTTTCTGAGTATGGTTACTGAATGGCAGTGTCTGTGTCCAGATGTGGCTGTAGCTACAGTATAAGCCAGTTACCACGATACACACTAACCACACTACGGTTGTGACAGTGCTGGTATATTTCCTGCACCGCACTTTACAACTGATGGTTTCCAGATTCTTGTGTTTGCTACTCGTCACGAGGAGGCCACATAATCTACTCACCACGTACAGAGGTTTGATGGCGTTCTTGAAAGTATACTCACTCATCTTAAGCTGTGTGTACTACAAGAAAATAAGTAAGAGTTTCGACTTGAATATACAGTAAGAGAATCACTTTAAAACACCTTTTTTACGGCCATGGACATTGTGTTTTACTTATATCTTAATATTCTTGACTGAGTACATCATAAACTAAAAGATTAACGTCACGCATTACGTTTATTTGTTACTGTCGTTGGTTGTCGATTACTCCAGCAGTCTCCCGCGTTGCGACTGAAGTTCGGCGTACGAAGCTCATTAAATTACTTCGGTATTCCATTACTTAATCGAAGAATTATCTAGTGCTCTGCGTCCAATTACCTCGCCACTCTGTCGATGTTAGCGGCTACTTCTAATAAATGTTGTCTGCTCTAAGTAAGATTGTGTTACCTCTTTTTACGATATTAATTGCTCTTATTATCTGTGATCCAACACAGGGATGGAATTTTGACTCATATTTTCGTTAAGCAGCGACATTTTATTACAAAACAGGTTATCTTTCGAGGTGGCACAGTCGTTAGAACATTGTATTCATATTCTGAAGGTTCAGATCTGCGTCCGCCAGTCCAGATTTAGGTTTCTCATGGTTTTCCCTGATCAGTCCAGGCAAATTCTGGGATGGCTCCTTTGAAAACAGTACGCCGATTTCCTTTCCCATCCTTTCATAATCGGAGCTTTCGCTCCATCTGTAGTAACTTTACTGTCGATGGAACGTTAAAATTCTAATCTTCATATCTTTCTTGCTTGCTTCCTTCTTTTCTTGTGTCTCTGAAAACCATACTTGCAACTGTACTAAACAATTTATGTGTAAATACACAGCAGAAATCGATACAAACAAATTTATTTCTAAACATTTGTAAGTGAAATTGACACCAGTAACGCAAAGCTGCGAGGCACTTCAGAACAAAAGTCAGATTCGTAAGACAGAAAAGGAGTCCATAACACAATTGTGACCAGTTTCATTCTTTGAAAAAATAGTGTAAACTGATGTATAATCGTACTGAAGTCCAGAACCCATGTTTAAATGTTTGTCTCAGCTTTCAATTTGTTTCGTTCTCTCTCTCTCTCTCTCTCTCTCTCTCTCTCTCTCTCTCTCTCTCTCTCTCTCTGTGTGTGTGTGTGTGTGTGTGTGTGTGTGTGTGTGTGTGTGTCCCTCTCTTGCGAGAATGGTACAGCTAATAGAGAGACCGTGGGGTCGGTGGACCCTTTGCCATTTTATTCATGCATGTGTCAGTCAATTAGATTCTTGTACCTTAGGAATCAGGGATGAGAATGTCGTTTGGTGGCCCATATCCTCTTTCTACATCACAACTAAACACTTGTATTAACAGGTTCCTTTTTTTTTTTACTTCAGTATTAGTCCACATTATTCTCACTGCTGATGAAGTACAAGTCCTGCTATGTGATGAATCACAGACGCCAGACTGGAATGCAAGTTGGTGCGACAGTGAGTGAGCTAATAATTGAGACTGAGACTGACCGTCCGCAGTGGCGAAGGCGTTGGCGATGTATTGCTTGCGAGTCTGTGTTTAGCCTCTCTGCTGATAGGTGCGCTTATTCCATCGCCTACTACCGATCTTCTTGCTACATCTATGCCGACAGGTGTGCTGGTGACAGCGTATGCCATCTCATTTCTCCGCCCCCCCCCCACCCCCAAGGAAATGCCACACTGTCGTCGTGCAGGGAGGATGCGAACGACAATGAGGAGGGAGGAACAAGTCCTGACATTGAGATGAAGGATGGTGTACACCCGACCGTAGCACATCATCTGGCTTGTGAGGCAACAGGAACATCCTCCAGAAAGCTCCTACCAAGTCACACGTCCAGGCCGTGGGGCGATGTTAGCCACGTCGACGGCGATGGAGGGTCCAGGTCCATTGGGTCAGCGAGCGGGGATGGCAGGGCGAGGGCGCATCGTCCATCCACTCCTCCTGCGGTGCCGTGGGGCACCAGCGGGCGGCTGCGGAGGCCGGGTAAATCTGTGAGTCACTGTGAGTCACTGAATCTGGGAGAAGAAAACCAGCAGAATCACCGGACAAATGACGCGACCAAATTTGGTTCTGGTGGCTAAGCTGCAAAGCATTGGGACCTGCAATCAAGTACTTAGAAGAGCCTACATATTCCTAGGGCACACCTCTTTCCCAGCTACTACGGTTGCCCTAAAGCCTGAAAGGAACAAGATCATGTGGCGCGAAGCGATACTTGCGGACCATTGGTGGCGCCGCATGCTGTGGTTGGTGTAGCAAGTGTAGCAGTGTCCGACGGCGGCGGCCATGTACAAGTTCAGCCGGTGATGGTGGGTCTCAGGGGTGGGAGCAATAGGAGGCGAGAAAGAATTGCAACGCCAGTTCCCATGTGTGGGTGTTGCGAAGCTTGGCCATCTGTTGCTTGAAAGTGCGTACGAAGCGTTCTGCTTCTCCATTGGACTGTGGGTGAAACAGGGCTCTAGTTAGATAACGAATGCCATTTCGTTCACAAGACTGTTCAAAATCACGTGAAGTGAACTGTGGTCCATTGTCCAACACAAGTACTCCTACTTCTGGCAAATATTCTGCGCAAAATATGGAGGACAACGCTTGAATGATGCTACTTCCTGTGGTAGAAGACAATGGCACCTCAAATGGGAACTTGCTAAAAGAACCTACCACTATGAGTCAGCAAGTGTTCCAAAACTGTCCTGTAAAGTCGATGTCCACTCGTTTCCACGGAGTTTGAGTCTTAGGTCAAGCTGAAAATGTTTGTGGCAGAGTTTATTGGTTTTCCGCGCATGCGACTCTGTGATGTCATCTGTCCAATATGGGTGTTGCATGCTCTGCCAAGTACAGTGCCATCACTCTAACTGTCTAATGCGAGCAATTCTCCAACGTCCTTAGTGGAGAAAACGCAACACTTCCTTTTGTAACACTTTGGGAATGAGAAAACGACATTTTCCACTGTCATTTTGAACTAGAATCATACCCTGTTGAACTGAAATATTATACCCACGTGCAAAATATCGACTCA
This sequence comes from Schistocerca americana, assembly GCF_021461395.2. Lineage (NCBI taxonomy): Eukaryota > Metazoa > Arthropoda > Insecta > Orthoptera > Acrididae > Schistocerca > Schistocerca americana. The sequence goes on along the minus strand of NC_060119.1, from coordinate 153,667,407 downwards.
CTACTGAGTTCTGGATACTGTTCAATGAATGAGACAGCCAAGTGCGAACGTAGTGCAATAAAATCTTCAGATGTGGGTCTCCATCCGTGGTCTGTGCAATTTTTCTGTTGCGCAAGGGAAAAGATTCTAGCAATTCAGAGACCTGCGTGTCGATTTGGCAACAAGAAGCGGCAGATTTACCGAAATCAGAGTCTAGGCCAATCGGAAGGCGAGACAGGGCGTCTGCATTGCCATGCTTTGCCGTAGGTCTGTACACAATTTCATACTGACACTGCGAAAACAACAAAGCCCATAGTTCCAATTTTTGGGCAGTGCATGTAGGAACCGGCTTTGACGAATGAAACAAGGACTTCAATGGCTTGTGATCTGTCACCAAATAGAACTTGAGACGATACAAATAGTAATGAAATTAGGTCACACCATACCCATTAGCGAGAGCTTGTTTTTCTGTTTGTTAATAACTGCACTGCATTTGAGTGAGCAACTTTGTGCCAAAAGCAATAGGTCTGTCTTGTGCATAATTTTTGTGTGAAAGCACAGCGCCGCTTCCGTAGGAAGAAGCGTCGACTTGCAAAACTACTGGCTTGGCAGGGTCAAAGTGGACTAAGCATCTGTCACTGTGAGCAAGGCATTTTTGAGTTCCTGAAATGCATCTTGACAGTCTGTAGTGCACATAAAATATACAGTTTTTGCGACGATATTGATGCAATGGAGTTGTGATCTGTGCGGCATTCGGTATGAACCGAATGTAGTATGTCATCTTGCCTAGTACTGACTTTAGTTCACACGCATTAGCCGGCTGATGTGGACGAGCGGTTCTAGGCAGTTCAGTCTGGTACCGCGTGACTTCTACGGTCGCAGGTTCCAATCCTGCCTCCATCATGGATGTGTGTCATGTCCTTAGGTTAGTTAGGTTTAAGTAGTTCTATGATCTAGGGGACTGATGACCTTAGATGCTAAGTCCCATAGTTCTCGGGGCCACTTGAACAATTCAGACACATTACGAGGAATAGGCAGGTCGTGGGTTGCAAAGAAATGAGATTGGAGGGGGTGCACATCCTGACTGTTTCTCATATGACCTAAGTACTGTAGTTAAGTTTGCAAGAAGTTACACTTTTCGATACGACAGTTGAGCCCTGCTTCTGACAACACTCGAAAAACACTACGCAAACTGGCAATATGTTCCCCTGGTGTACGACCTGAGACGGCAATATCGTCAAGGTAGTTTGAACAAAATAGCAATTTAGCAGTCAGCTGATCCAAATAACGTTGAAAAATGGCAGGTGTGGAAGCACTGCGGAAGGGCAAACGCAAATACTTGAGCAGTCGTACGTGTGTATTTATAACAAACACTTTCTGTGAATCTTCATCCAATATAATTTGCAAGTAGGCATTACGAAAATATATTTTAGAAATGTAACGTCCTGCACCAAACCTGTCCTTGAGTCCCTCAGGGCGAGGTGACTGACAAGTGTCAGCTAATGTCTATGGGCTGACTGTAAACTTATAGTCAACACAAATGCGAATGCGACCAGGAGGCTTAGGCAACAAAATGAGAGGAGTTGTCCATTGACTCGCTTGAAGAGGAGCAATTAACAACGATCTTGAAATTCTTTCAATTCACTGCCTACTTTGTCTCTTAAAGCAATTGGAACGGGACTGGCACGGAAAAACTCCGGTGTGCATTATCTTTCAATGTAACATGCGCTACAAAGTTATCAGCTTTTCCCATTCTGTCTGAAAGTAGTTCAGGAAATTCTTTCAGTAAGCTAGCTGCATTGTCTTTCGAGTCAAAAGCCGATATTTAAAGTACATTGTCTTTCATGCCAAGGCCAAAAAATCAACGTAAAATTCACTTTTCTAGTTTGAGATTTGTAAGTGGCAGGCCAACTGCACTGTCCAAGCATTACAGTTTTCTGTCAGTTGTAAGCAGTGAAGTGCTTCGTAGATTTAGAAGGGCGTGGTGAGCGAAACTGTTCGAACGTGACACGGTTAAGCAAAGCTACTGAGGCACCTGTATCTAACTGAAAGTTCACACGACGGCCAGCAGTGCGTAATGAGACAAACCGTTCGATTGAACACCGTTGCACAGCACTAGGGCGGGAAGAAGGCAAAGCCTCACTCTTACGTTTGTCAGAATCTGTTGTAGATTAGGGAAACACAACGTTCACTGCATGTGCACGAGCCTATTTGTTCCGGGAGGGGGCAAAAATGGCGTTTTTGTGCCGTTGCCAACAAACTGCTTGGACACGGCCTTTTTTCCCCAGGTGTAACACGTTGCGTTACGTGATAGGCAATCCAAACTTTTATGGCGAGAAAAACGTCTGGGGGCAAGGCTTAAATAAAATCACAGGCCTTTTTACATGTGTACGTGGCTGTCCGCGCGGCTGTGCGCCCGCTCGTTGTTGTGGCTGTTTGGGGTTGTCGCGAGCAGGGGGCGAGTCGACCCGACAAATCGGGGCCTCGTCAAACTTACCGGCCGCTATGGCACCCGAATCACATTGCTATATGATTTGTAGTACTTGCGGAAGTGATGGATCAGGGTACTTTAGGATCTGTTCCCGAATTCTGCTATGTGGGACACTTAATGTTGTAGCATCGCGTATCATGAGCTGATTGTAAAAGTTGCCACAACTACACTTAAATTTACACTTCCTAGTCATGCCCGTTAATTCCGTGTACCACTGGCGGTATGCCTGCTCCTGCTTTTTCTGCAACCGAAAATACTGATATCTAATTGCAGCTACTTCGATTTGCTGCTCATGGTACTGAGCTAATGCTGCGATTCGTTGGTCATACCTGAGTTTCTCGGGAGACGCGATTGGGAAGAGTTTTTGTGTTAACCTTAACACTGGGGACCGCGGAATCGAAAGGAGGTATTGTAACTCTGCAGTACCTCGAATACGATGACCTTGAGAATGTGTTTCAAACTGAGTCAGGTATTGGAGCCATTCCTCTTCTGTGTCATTAAACTGCGGGAATCGTGGTACGCTGGTTGGCTGCACTTGTTGGGCTGGTTGCTTGGTCTGTAGTACGGCCGTCTTGGCTTGTTCAGCCAGTAGTTGTTGTACCGTTGTCGGTAGGGCAGCAATTTGTTGGTTCTGAAACTGATAAGGTTGCGTTAGATCCATCTCATTGTTCGTCTGTGGCCGAGGTGCGGGGGCAGGGGGACAGGGCGAGGTAGCCATGGTTTACAAAAATAAGTTACACCAAAATACAAACAAAGCCTCTGAAAAGAGGAATTGGTTAGCTCTGCAGCTCTCTACCCGTCCTCAGGAATACATGCAAGATCACAACAACTGAGAAAACAGAAATGAGCACCCTTGCAATCTAAAATACAAGAGAAGCAAGGAAAATCTTTGGCCAATGTTGATTAACTTCGATCACCACCGGATTATCCTCGTCACCACTGTGGTATCCTCGCCGCCACTGTTGGGTCTTGTACCATAGGAATCAAGATAGAGGATGTTGTTTTGTGGCCGGAATCATCTTTCTACAACAGAATTGCACACATGTATTAACAGGGTTCTTTATTTACTTAAACAGGTACTTAACTTTAAGAGCGTCCATGTGTTATGTTACAAGCTCTTCAATATTGGTCCACGTTAGCCTCACTGCCGGTGAAGTACAGGTCCCGCTATGCGGTGAATTACAGACATCAAAATGGAGTGAGAGTTGGTGCGACAGTGACTGAGCTAGTAACTGAGATTAACTGCCCGCGTCGGCGATGTAAGTACTTGCGGTCGAGACGGCGTTGGTGACGTGTGGCTTGCGTGTCTGTCTTTGGCCTCTCTTTGTCGCCTTAGAAGCATTTTTGACTAACATCAGGTTACCACGTCCAATCTCAAAGCTAAATACCGCTCACCAGCGTGTATTTGAAGCAAACCTGATTAGCAGTCTCATAGTGGCGCTACTCGCGCCACGCTAAAATCTGAAGACACGTTATATTTCAGATGTAGAAACACTCTTACCAGCGTTTTTTAATGGCACACATGTCCTTCTTCGTCTTGCGATTTTCAGTCACTAGATATTTTCTTGTGATCAGCATCTGGTAAAAGTTTCACTACAGGAGGTGGCCTGCCCAGGCTTCCGAGTCTTAGTATCGATACCGAAGATTCGATTTCTTTTCGCGTTTAACTATAGTAAACATAAGAATCCTGAAGAACAGATTTGATTTCATTCATTCTTGTCAACATAAAAATAACAACTTTTTCGTTTCGAGGATAACCAACAGCAATGAAAGTCCGAGAGGTCTGTTCATAAATATATAATCCCCTTTTTGAACTTCTGCAACAATGATGTCTGGAGCAACGTCTACTCAGTTTGTCTTTCTTTTAAGATTTCTCTCCATTTTCATCTGAAATAAGCGAATAGAATACTAAAACGAATTAGGTTTCTTACCCCCCCACCCCCCTACTCCCTCAACACACCCGCATGCACTTCGCTCCATTACCGAACTGATGATCTTAGATGACTCAGGAAGCGTTGTATCAAAAGCTAATTCCTTATAATCTGTTTGAACGATAAACTTCTTTCTCTCCCATTACATTCAGTACCTCTTCATTAGTTATCCAATCTTCCCAACTAATCTTCATCATTCACCTGTAGCATCCCCTTTCAAATAATTCTATATTATTCTTGTCTGTACAGTATATCGTCCGCGTTTCACTTCTGTATAAGGCAACACTCCAGACAAATTTCTTCAGGTAATACTTCTTAACGCTTAAGCTTAAATACTATACCATGTTAATAAAAGCCTCTGCGTCAGAAATAATTTTCTTCCTATTACCAGTCTGTTTATTACATAGGGAAAAAATTTGACGGGTCACTTTTTTGGACCACCGACATTTTCCCCATTGCGAAGTAGATGTTTCTAATTTGGCTCAAAGTCGCCTACAACGTTCCTCTGTAGCGGTGCAAATGCCTGACACACTACAACGTCACCCTCGGGCTCGCTGGTGCTTCAAGTAGCAAGGCGGCAACACGTGCGAAAAAAGGCCTGAGCTCAGAAGTTCATGTAAGGTTCAAAGTGGGTTAATGTCGTTACCCTGGCACCAGATCTCACCACAGTTCTGTCCTACGCGACTGTGGACGTGTCGCGAGATGGGAAGGTTGGCACGTGTCACCCTTTCTCTTGACGATAAGAGGTTAGAACAGCTACGCCGAGCACTGCAGTCACGTGGTTTTATTATGGGCGGACTACGAAAACATTTCAGACACCGTTGCTCAGGTGCGACACGAAAAGGCTTCAGGGAGTAGCATAACAGCCAACAAAGAAACCACCCCTCACATGGGTGTTCATTTGCACACATTTCGCGGTCGAAAGCGACAGTGTGATGTGCAGCAGAACGGCGGTCTTCACAACCTGTAACACTGCAGAGAATCATCTCCCGCAGATGATTCATCCCTTTTCTAATGATATTCTGGGAAAGCAACCTCATTGAACGTGTTGTGACTCTTGTGAAGTGTAATGCCACCTCAGATTTTTGCTCTGGTACACAGGGACCATTCAAACCGTTTGATGAAATTTTTACTTGATTTAAGGCAGCAAAAGGATGTTTATGGTTTTTCAATCATCCTGTTAACTGCCTCACAATGACGTAACCACAGGGGGATACCACATTGACACATGTATGAGTAAAATGACAAAGGGACCCTCTAAACCGCTCCCCACAACTCCACCATACTCTCCTATTCAGCAGCACCCTTGGTGACACACACACACACGCACACACACACACACACACACACACACACACACACCTTTGTTCAGCACTCTAAAAATGTATGCATAGTATGCACGCTAACGGTTTACAAACTTAGCCATTAGAGAAATGCTTCCACCCCTGGCCCGAAGGCCAATGACCATGCTCTCTTGTACATCAGATAAATCGCTCCATTTCTGCACTGCATCAACAAATGCACTGTTTTCCCGCCCCCCCCCCCCCCCATACCGCGTATACCTTCCACTGCCAGTGCTGCCACCTGCTGTCTGTGAGTGGTTACTGCACGTTCACATCGAACATACATGGTGGTCAGATTAATGTGACTGGTCCATTTAGTTTCGCCTTTTTATAATTTTTGGGCACTCACTGAGTGCTACATTAAGTTAAATTTCATGTAGTTTAATGTATCATAATGCTGTTGCATTGTGAAGGTGTAGATACTTAGCTACAGGTATACCCCAGATAGCATAATCGTTTGTACTGATCTTGGGTCATACAAAATTTTGTACTGAATATTTGTCAAACAATTAAACGTGAGTACAAGCATTTTTAATTTTGGGTAGTTTGCTAGTGGTGCAAGCAATGAAATGACTAATTAATAAACACTGTATATGATTTTAAAATTAGCAGTGTTCTCTTTATTTCCCTCCAAGAAAACATACTGTGGTTCAGTTAAAATATAAATTTGGTTGTAGCAATGCACTTACGCAGCTTGTGAACTGAACTCTCTGTGTGTATTCAAATACAAAGTTATTGTGTAAAAGTTGCTCAACTAAAGCAAATTGGAAGTTATTTTAGTATTCAGTTTTAAATAACTGGAAGGAAGATTAGGATGTGAAACTGCTTGGCAGATTAAAGTTGTGTGCCGGGCTTAGACTCGGTATGAGACCCTCCGTTTCGTGGGAAAGAACGCTATCCAATGTTATCTTGCAATGTCCTTTTTCCTAGTGAAACGACCAAAACTTTGTTGCATCCCCTTCAGGACTCCACACATTACAACATTTCCTTCATTGAACGTTACCAATGTGTCAGAGACTCCAAAATGTACTGTACGAACTGCCACAAATTATCTTGGGGATTCTGGCCCCAATTACGCTGTTGATGGATGCTCTGTGATTATGGGTGCGGCGATGAAGCCACTTCTTCAGTACTCTTACATCAGATAAGTATCTGAAAGTTTCTTTCAAGTCCTCCACTGCGGCAAAAGGAATATCTGGTCGGTGAATAAGTTTCTCGTCATTTTTCTGTGCTCTGCATCATGAATCACTTCACTGAGGGCATAGACCATGACTGGATGTATCGTCTTTTGAAGAGAGGTAAAAGAAAACAGCCCATACAGCTTTTCTTATATCTTCTGCACTACTCAAATTTTGTCTCATGACCATGTCATAATAATTTTTGATTTTATCTATGATAAATTCTGCAAATCTACTCTTACCATCCAATCCTCCACCATCTTCCAAGTTCATTCCACTATACGTAGTTTTCAGTCGTTAGAGCCTTGTAACCATGCACTCCAATTTAGTAATGGTTGCATTGTCTCCATATGTCGCCTCTTCCTCATCTGCTGTGAAAGCTTTTGAATCCCCATCTCCTAAATGACTGACAGATCTTATTTTCTTCCACTCTTCAGATTTTTGGAAAACGGAAACGTTCGCACAGTGTTCTGTTTAAATGAAGTAATAAATAAGAATAAATATATATCATTGAGAAGGGAAAATTCTGCTGATTAAGATCAATTAAAACAAAAACAAAACCTAACATTTCAGGATTCCAACTTGTAGGAGCCCTAGAAGAGACTCTTAACGCTTGTTAATGTTTTGGATTCGACTTTCAGTTGCTAGATACACATTTTTGTAAAACATGGCTGAAAACTGCGAGCAACATTAAAACTTCATTGGAGCCGCGTGCGACCTTCAGTTTGACGCCTGCTTCTTAACCTCCTCACGCAGGCACCGCTGACCGTCCGGTTACACAGGAACACATACAGTGGCAACAGGTCTGCTGGCTCGAATGGCCCCACGTCCGTAGTATTGGTACTCGAAACACTCTGTTCTGTGCAATTAGAGGTACCCATCGGCTCTAGTTGGGCCGCACTTAACCCTTTTTGCAATTACAAGCGACGCTGTGTCTCGTGTTATTTCACGGACTTGAAGATTCAATAACTATATTTATTCTTAATCTACGCAATTCACACCTAAGTGCCGGGCAGAGGGTTCGTCGACCCATTTTCATACTACTTCTCTACCACTCCATTCTCGAATGGCACGTGGGAAAAAGGAACACCTAAATCTTTCCGTTCGAGCTCTGATTTCTCTTATTTTATTATGATGGTCATTTCTCCCTACGTAACTGGATGTCAACAAAATATTTTCGCATTCGGAAGAGAAAGTAGCTGATTGAAATTTCATAAATGTATCTCACCGCAAAGAAAACCGCCTTTGTTTCAGTGACTTCCACCCCAACTCGCATATCATATCACTGAGAACTCTCACCCCTATTGTACCATAACACGAAACGAGCTGCCCTTCTTTTCACTTTTTCGATGTCCTCCGTCAATCCTACCTGGTAAGGATCCCACACCGCGCAGCAATAATCCAGCAGAGAACGGACAAGTGTAATGTAAGCTGTCTCTTTAGTGGGTTTGTCGCATCTTCTAAGTGTCCTGCCGACAAAGCGCAGTCTTTCTTTCACCTTCCCCACAATATTATCGCTGTGGCCTTTCCTATTTATGTTGCTCGTAATTGTACCCTTAGATTTGTGCGATTTATCTTATACGCTAAATTTATCGGATTTCTTTTAGCACCCATGTGGATGACCTCGCAATTTTCTTTGTTTAGTGTCAACTGTCAGTTTTCGCACCATACAGAAATTCTCTCTAGATCATATTGTAATTGGAACTGATCGTCTGTTGATTTTACTAAACGGTAAATTACAGCGTCATCTGCAAACAATCTAAGTGGGCTGCTCAGATTATCATCTAGATCATTTATATAAATCACGAACAGCAAAGGGCTTACGACACTACCTTGCGGAATGCCAGATATCACTTCTGTTCTACTCGATGATTTACCGTCTATCACTATAAACTGCAACCTCTCTGAGAGAAAATCACGAATCCAGTCACACAATTGAGACGATACTCCATATCCACGCAATTTGACTAATATTCACTTGTGAGGAGGAACGGTATCAAGAGCCATCTGGAAATCTAGGAATATGGACTCGATCTGAGAGCCCTTGTCGACAGCACTCAATACTTCATGCGAATAAAGAGTTAGCTGTGTTGCACAAGAACGATATTTTATGAATCCGTGTTGGTTATGTATCAATAAGTCATTTTCTTCGAGGTGATTCATAGTGTTCGAGTACAGTATATGCTCCAAAATCCTACTGCAAATTCAGCTCAGTGATATGGGTCTGTAATTTAATGGGTTACTCCTATTTCCTCTCTTAAATATTGGTGAGACCTGTGCTACTTTCCAGTCTTTAGGAACAGACCTTTCGTCAAGTGAGCGGTTGTAGATGATTGCCAAGAAAGGTGCTATTGCGTCTGCAAACTCTGAGCGGAACCTGATTGGTATACCATCTGGACCGGAAGACTTGCCTTTCTTAAGTGATTTGAATTGTTTCGCAATACCTTAGATACCTACTTTTATGTCACTCATGCTAACAGCTGTTCTGGTTTCGAATTCTGGAATATTTACTTCGTTTTCTTTCGTGAAGGAATGACGGAAAACTGTATTTAGTAACTCAGCTTTAGTGGCACCATCATTGGTAACAATTCCATCGCTATCGCGCAGTGACGGTATTGACTGTTTTTTGCCACTGGTATACTTTACATACGACGAGAATCTCTTTGGGTTTTCTACCATATTCTGAGACTATGTTTCATTATGGAAACTACACTCCTGGAAATTGAAATAAGAACACCGTGAATTCATTGTCCCAGGAAGGGGAAACTTTATTGACACATTCCTGGGGTCAGATACATCACATGATCACACTGACAGAACCACAGGCACATAGACACAGGCAACAGAGCATGCACAATGTCGGCACTAGTACAGTGTATATCCACCTTTCGTGGCAATGCAGGCTGCTATTCTCCCATGGAGACGACCGTAGAGATGCTGGATGTAGTCCTGTGGAACGGCTTGCCATGCCATTTCCACCTGGCGCCTCAGTTGGACCAGCGTTCGTGCTGGACGTGCAGACCGCGTGAGACGACGCTTCATCCAGTCCCAAACATGCTCAATGGGGGACAGATCCGGAGATCTTGCTGGCCAGGGTAGTTGACTTACACCTTCTAGAGCACGTTGGGTGGCACGGGATACATGCGGACGTGCATTGTCCTGTTGGAACAGCAAGTTCCCTTGCCGGTCTAGGAATGGTAGAACAATGGGTTCGATGACGGTTTGGATGTACCGTGCACTATTCAGTGTCCCCTCGACGATCACCAGTGGTGTACGGCCAGTGTAGGAGATCGCTCCCCACACCATGATGCCGGGTGTTGGCCCTGTGTGCCTCGGTCGTATGCAGTCCTGATTGTGGCGCTCACCTGCACGGCGCCAAACACGCATACGACCATCATTGGCACCAAGACAGAAGCGACTCTCATCGCTGAAGACGACACGTCTCCATTCGTCCCTCCATTCACGCCTGTCGCGACACCACTGGAGGCGGGCTGCACGATGTTGGGGCGTGAGCAGAAGACGGCCTAACGGTGTGCGGGACCGTAGCCTAGCTTCATGGAGATGGTTGCGAATGGTCCTCGCCGATACCCCAGGAGCAACAGTGTCCCTAATTTGCTGGGAAGTGGCGGTGCGGTCCCCTACGGCACTGCGTAGGATCCTACGGTCTTGGCGTGCATCCGTGCGTCGCTGCAGTCCGGTCCCAGGTCGACGGGCACGTGCACATTCCGCCGACCACTGGCGACAACATCGATGTACTGTGGAGACCTCACGCCCCACGTGTTGAGCAATTCGGCGGTACGTCCACCCGGCCTCCCGCATGCCCACTATACGCCCTCGCTAAAAAGTCCGTCAACTGCACATACGGTTCACGTCCACGCTGTCGCGGCATGCTACCAGTGTTAAAGACTGCGATGGAGCTCCGTATGCCACGGCAAACTGGCTGACACTGACGGCGGCGGTGCACAAATGCTGCGCAGCTAGCGCCATTCGACGGCCAACACCGTGGTTCCTGGTGTGTCCGCTGTGCCGTGCGTGTGATCATTGCTTGTACAGCGCTCTCGCAGTGTCCGGAGCAAGTATGGTGGGTCTGACACACCGGTGTCAATGTGTTCTTTTTTCCATTTCCAGGAGTGTATTAAAAGCATCTCGCATTGACGTCCGCACCAAATTTTGAGCTTCCGTGAAACTTGGTCAGTCTACGGGATTTTGCGTTCTTCTGAGTTTGGCATGTTTTTTTCGTTGCTTCTACATTATTTTTCTAATGTGTTTTGTGTACCTTGATGCATCAGTCCCGTCTCTTATTAACTAATGTGGTATAAATCTATCTAATGCTGTCGATACTGTATCTTTGAATTTGAGGCATATCTGGTCTACACTTACATAATTTGCTTGAACGGAATGGAGACTCTCTCTTAGGAATGGATCAAGCGAATTTTATCTGCTGTTTTAAATAGATATATTTTGAGTTTGTTTTTAGTGGTTTTATTTGACATGGTTTTGAGCCTCACTATAGTGACCTTGTGTTCATTAATCCCTGTATCCCTCATGACGCTGTCTATTAGATGGGGATTATTTTTGGCTCAGAGGTCAAGTGTGCATTCACTACCATTTACAATTCGTGTGGGCTCATGAAGTAATTGTTCAAAGAAATTCTCAGAGAAAGCATTTGGTACAATTTCGGAAGATGTTTTCTGTCTACCACCGGCTTGAAACATGTATTTTCGTCAACAGATCGAGGGTAAAAAAATGGTTCTAATGGCTCTGAGCACTATGGGACTTAACATCTGAGGTCGTCAGTCCCCTAGACCTTGGGACTACTTAAACCTAACTAACGTAAGGACATCACACACATCCATGCCCGGGGGATCGAGGGTAGATTGAAGTCCCCACCAATTATAGCTGTATGAATGGGGTACTTATTTGCAATGAGATTCAAGTTTTCTTTGAACCGTTTAGCTATTGTATCATCTGAGTCGGGTGGTCGGTAGAAGGAGCCAATTATTATTTTGGTACGGTTGTTGAGTATAACCTCTACCAATAGTAATTCGCTGGAACTATCTATTTCAACTTCACAACAAGATAAACTACTACCAACAGACACAATCACACCACCACCTACTTTATTTAATCTACCCTTTCTGAACACTGTTTGAGCTCTGTAAAAATTTCGGCAGAATTTCTCTCCGGCCTATCCAGTGTTTGGCACATTATAAATTTTCACCCCTGACCACAATATTTCCTGCATTTGTTAGTTGCCCAGGAATTAGCATAATTATCAATTATTAAGCAGTTAGTATAATTATTAATGGGGTTATGCGACAGCCAAGTGACTGTCACCTAGATGATAATGTGGTCAACAAACACTAAAACGAGTCACACATGTGACAAACTCTTGAGCTCCAAAAGCTGTATAATTAGCAGCAAGTATGTCGCAAAGAGCAACATCTAATCCACGGGTGGGCAACGGACGGCCCAAGGGCCACATCCGTTCAGCGACGGGTTCAGTCAGGCTCGCGGAAAAATTCGTGTGTGAGAGAGCGATGCGCTCGCTCTGTTCTCCGCCCTTGACACATTTTTGGATGCACATCATTCTGTTGCTAAAATTTTTCCAGTTTGGTTTCTGTATTATGCAGCCGACATATGCTAAATTCAAGTAATGTACATTTTTAAACTTTCTAAAATTAAAAATGAAATGACGGCCTCCCACTGAATTGGTTGGACAGAAACAGCACATGCCTATGCTATTAGTCATCAAAAGTATTTTTAAACAAATTTCTGGGTTCTGTACCCGACCTGGTAGAAATGCAACACGTATGGGATCACTTCTTCGTCCGTCCGTAAGTCTGCCAGTCTGTCTGACTGTTAAAAATCATTTTTCTCATGATCTGGTAGATATATCATGTTGAAATTTATGTCCCATGCTAAGGTCTATAGTCCACTGGCGGTGTGCAGAGCTGAATTTCTAAGTCAATACAGTCAAAATATATGGCCATTTATCTCACATATTTTGATAGTCGCTAACTCTCACCGGCCGGAGTGGCCGTGCGGTTCTAAGCGCTACAGTCTGGAGCCGAGCGACCGCTACGGTCTAGGTTCGAATCCTGCCTCGGGCATGGATGTGTGTGATGTCCTTAGGTTAGTTAGGTTTAATTAGTTCTAAGTTCTAGGCGACTGATGACCTCAGGTGTTAAGTCCCATAGTGCTCAGAGCCATTTGAACCATTTGAACCAGCAAACTCTCCCATCAAAACCTGTAGGGTACTTTATATGACGTAGATACATGACTTTTGGCCAGCAGCAAAATAGGAATGTGAAAGAGAGGAATAAATCCGAAAAGTGTTAATTTGTAATTATATTACGGAAAAGATATTTCTTTGTCATTTGTTGTCCAACTGTCAGTCTGCCCGTCTGTAAGGACTCCTTTCTTTTAAGAACGGCAAGACATACTGGTTGAAATTTGTGTCGCATACTTAGGTCTGTTGTCCCCTGGCGGTGTAACAAGCATAATATTGTAACTCAGCGCAATCAAAAGATACGGCCATTTATGTCACATATTTTGATACTCGCCAACTCACTGATCAGAACCTATACGGTACTTTCCGATGGCCTAGAATCATGAAATCTGGCAAGAAGAAATGCTTCACAGCACAACAAAGGGGAAATATCCGAAAATGTTAATTTGTAATTATATTACATAGTAAAATTTTTTGTCGTTTCTTATCTGTCTCTCTGTCCGTTCATCTCTTAATTCGTCTTATTCTCAGGAATGAGCAGGCGTTTAAAGTTGATACACACACTAAAATCTAAGTTGGTGTTGTAACGAAGTTAGGCTTCGAGGTCAATGCAGTCAACAGACATGGCCATTTACGTCACTTGTTTTGACACTACCAAACTAATTCGTTATAATCATCTAGGGTGCAATTCCCGTGCTGCAAGTTCTGTAACTGTTACCTTGCCAATATCAGTATCGATAACAGCAAAAAATGTCAAGAATCTCAGTTAGCGGAATGGATGACATGTTTGTGTACATAATTGCATACGGAAGACTCAGAGCCCGAGTGCTATACGCACCTGGCCAATTTAAAAAATCATTGCTAAATATGTTTGTTGATATTATCCCACTAAATTTCAAACACTTTAATGTCCTGGCCGCGGAGAAAAATTGCGAAGATAATACTAACAGCTTGTCAGCTGGACTGCCAGGCCTGCGTCATTGCTATATTTTGTTTTCCTGTTCTTTCTCTTATTAACATTTCTAAATACTTTTTATCCACTGTGGGTGCATAGAACACTGCAACTATTGAAACTGAAGGTAATATATAATGAATTAGCTGCAATCAGTTGCTTATATTGCCATTTATTTTCCCATGATGCCTGGCACCGCATCTTAAGATGTTAACATTTATTTATGTGTCGTTATGATGGGACTTCACTAATGGCTTTGCAGAAATTTGCTACAGACATTTCTAAGGCAGCTGTTGCAAAACGTCTCGAGTAAGGAAACAATGTTCAGCACGAGTACACCCTAAATAAATGTAAAATTCTGATAATGGGGTCAATGAAAAATGAGTGTACTCTCAAAAACGGATTCTTGTCTTATAATTTGTTGGCGTGGAATGTCACGAATGGGGTGCCATTAATTTCGGTACGCAACCCCCACAGGTCACCAAATATTGCGTATGACCGATCTAATCTGTATGACCATTTCAAAATAGACCATAAATTTTGCTGTTGTGGAAGAGTAATACAATATTAAAATCGTTAATTACAACGAGGAAAGGTTTTCAGAAATCATTGGGAATCTTCGCGGATTCTAACGTTTTCCTGTACCTTAAGCGTCACGTTCCAATCGTCATTTTGTATGTGTTCTATGACTGTCAGTGCTAAACTGTTTTATTTATGTCGCATTGTGTTTACTGATTTAGTAGTATGTTTTTGTCTTCTTTACAAAATATTTTTCTTTACTTACGTGGTCTCAATATATGTGGTGTCTGTTCATTCGAGCGCATACACACACAATATATATATATATATATATATATATATATATATATATATATATATATATATATATATATATATATATATATATATAAAGGCAACCGCGAGCAGGAGATGCGGGCTCAAGTCCTGGTGTGGCACAAATTAACATTGATTCATTGAAAATCTTGGAGTAATAAGTTGTCTGTGATTGTATGTAAGAAGTTAAGAGCTTTAAAGACGTAAACACTCTGCACGGAAGAGCAGGAGTGATTCGTATGCCGACAGGTAAAGTTAGGGTCAAAGCTTTGATTATGCTGAAGTGTACAGAAGATGATTGTTTGATTGCTTGACAGTGAACATCGTGTACGTGAAGCGAGGCGTACAAATATTTCGTTTCGAAAATGTGTTCTGGAGCAGAGGTCGGAATTACCTTGAGCACGTCTAATAGCAAACTAATCACTCATAACGTATGTGATAATAGTGAAATACAAACAGTGAACTGTATAATGCGCCATCAACAACACAGCCAGTAAATGTTACGCATCTTGTGTCAAGCAATTTCATTCACAGCCGACGACTGCTGCTACTTTCACAATAATAATAATAAATAGTTCCACAGTCAGGATATTGGCGTACGGGAAGAAGATGCAGGAATCCTGCACCTCCAATCGCGGTAAAGTCGTAGAGGAGGTGATTTTCCGTTCCCTTCCTCCGACCTCTTACGAAATGGCAGTTGTGTATCTGTGTCATTTGGATGACTCTGACAAGTATTTGTACAGTGTACTGTTGGGTTTCTGTAGTTATGGATGAAAGAAACGAGACTGTGAAACCTGGTGCTGTCACAAAGCCCATTCCTCGCGAATGACACCAAGGGGGCCGCCGAATGTAACGTGCCTATCCGACGGACGGAAAACCATCAAGGGTGTCGCCTCCTCTCAGTTAATGAGAGGCTGCGGAGAAGTTCAGAATTAAATTTTTTCCAGGTTATTGGTGAAAACTGCTGATCAGGAAATTTAAGGCACTACCTTTCCTCTCCTTGCCGGCCGAATAAAACTGGAAGTGAAAATTTCATCTAGCACCACCATTCGAACTGGTGTACCACCGAGTCGAGCGCCACTGCACAAGCGAGCAAGATGGGAAAATCCGACCGGTTGAAATCGACACCGGTATTTTAATTCAAAATAATCGGTATTGTTAGGCATTTGTTTGGTCTCTGATAGAATAGGCATTTTTGTTTTTAAGTGATAACCGGATATAAAACAGAAGTATCATTTGGCCATAGCAATGGTGCTAATATTTTTGATTTTAGATCAAACTTCTTTTTGGAAAACGAGTTTGTTAGGGCATTCTGTGTCTTCTTAAAGACTGATATAATCTCTGATTTTTTTTGTGATGAACGGAGACAACTTCCAGATGAACACAATATAAAACGAGCGTTTATGAACACACTAAAAAATAAATATCCGCCATAGGGTTCATTCAACATCGAAATTTTAACTATTGTCATGTAATCGTTCCTAGTAACCTTATATTTTGCTCACTATCAAAATTGTGTAGTTTCTAAAATATCATTTTTTTCCTTTTGTGAGCAAAATATCTGTTGTATTCAAATTCCCGTTAAAAAGTAAAGATATACGTTTGAGTGAAAACAGTTTGATCATTGGAAACAGTTACAGAGAAAGAGCGCTAAGAATTTTTATGTTTCTCTTAAATAATTAAAGAATTTATGACATGAGTACCAAATTAAATGTTTAGCAGTTCTATCGTCGTTTAAAATAAAAACAGTGATTAGTTGATCTGCTGCCTGTGTCTACATACGAGGTGCATTCAAGTTCTAAGGCCTCCGATTTTTTTTTCTCCGGACTGGAAAGAGATAGAAACATGCGCATTGTTTTAAAATGAGGCCGCGTTCATTGTCAATACGTCCCAGAGATGGCAGCACTGTACGGCAGATGGAATTTTACCGCCAGCGGCGAGAATGAGATCTGTTTTAAATACTTAAAATGGCTACGTTTTCCTTACTTGAACAGCGTGCAATCATTCGTTTTCTGAACTTGCGTGGTGTGAAACCAATTGAAATTCATCGACAGTTGAACGAGACATGTGGTGATGGAGTTATGGATGTGTCGAAAGTGCGTTCGTGGGTGCGACAGTTTAATGAAGGCAGAACATCATGTGACAACAAACCGAAACAACCTCGGGCTCGCACAAGCCGGTCTGACGACATGATCAAGAAAGTGGAGAGAATTGTTTTGGGGGATCGCCGAATGACTGTTGAACAAATCGCCTCCAGAGTTGGCATTTCTGTGGGTTCTGTGCACACAATCCTGCATGACGACCTGAAAATGCGAAAAGTGTCATCCAGGTGGGTGCCACGAATGCTGATGGACGACCACATGGCTGCCCGTGTGGCATGTTGCCAAGCAATGTTGACGCGCAACGACAGCATGAATGGGACTTTCTTTTCGTCGGTTGTGACAATGGATGAGACGTGGATGCCATTTTTCAATCCAGAAACAAAGCACCAGTCAGCTCAATGGAAGCACACAGATTCACCGCCACCAAAAAAGTTTCGGGTAACCGCCAGTGCTGAAAAAATGATGGTGGCCATGTTCTCGGACAGCGAGGGAGTAATCCTTACCGATTGCGTTCCAAAGGGCACTACGGTAACAGGTGCATTCTACGAAAATGTTTTGAAGAACAAATTCCTTCCTGCACTGCAACAAAAACGTCCGGGAAGGGCTGCGCGTATGCTGTTTCACCAAGACAACGCACCCGCACATCGAGCTAACGTTACGCAACAGTTTCTCCGTGATAACAACTTTTAAGTGATTTCTCATGCTCCCTACTCACCTGACCTGGCTCCTAGTGAGTTTTGGCTTTTTCCAACAATGAAAGACACTCTCCGTGGCCGCACATTCACCAGCCGTGCTGCTATTGCCTCAGCGATTTTCCAGTGGTCAAAACAGACTCCTAAAGAAGCCTTCGCCGCTGCCATGGAATCATGGCGTCAGCGTTGTGAAAAATGTGTACGTCTGCAGGGCTGTTACGTCGAGAAGTAACGCCAATTTCATCGATTTCGGGTGAGTAGTTAATTAGAAAAAAATCGGAGGCCTTAGAACTTGAATGCACCTCGTAATGTGCCTTTATGTGCTTACAGCCCTTAGAAACGGATAAATTAACAAGCCAAATAGATTTAGTAATCCTTAGTTTTTTCCATTTACCACTGACTATTCGTAATACCCAAACAATGTTACAGTTCTCGATTCCTACGTGGTTTTCGAGACATATCCTAAGAAAACCTTAGAATCAGTAGGAGAATACTGGTGAATGTTTCGTGTTATTCAAAACCTCATAACTTCTGGAGAAAAGCAGCAAACCGTGGGCGGCCGAAATTTTCTTTTATTTACCTGTTTTATTTCCTGTTTGATTCTATGTGGTTTGGAATGTATAAAGCAGAGGTCTGAGGGAGTCAGGACATTAAATCTCTGTCTAATGTCTACTATTATTGTTGGAAATGATAGCAGTAAAAAACGGAAAATCCGTTATTTCAGAAACTAGCTGTTTTGGGTGGCTTTGATAGACACGTAAAACTGGAGACGAAAATGACAGGTATAATCCAAAACCGCTTTTTTTTCAGTGATAACCGGCTTTGGCAATCTGTTATCGGTATGAAACAGTAAATGCGACAAGCTAGCGTGTGTACTACTGTATCCAAGTGAGACGTGGCTGCATCAAGAGGACAGCAGCAGTTACAAACAATTAACACGTCTTTGCTACATCGTTTAAAAAAGCCGCCAACGCGTGGGAACAAAATATGTTATTTGTAAAGATAACTATTCTTCAATGTTCTCACTCTGAAGGTATGTTTCTTAATTATTGTGTTCGTCTTTCGCTGTATGTTAGAGAAACAGCTATTGTCATGTTTCCTACCAACTTTACATATCTTAATGTGCCAAATTCTTAAGCTACTTCTTGTTTATAATATGTATTTTGGGGTAATGCTTTTTCTTCTGATTCATCAGTCTTCTCACTGGTTTGATGTGGTCCTCAGAGTAGCATCTGTACCCTACGCTCGCAGTTATTTGCTCGAAGTATTGCTTCAAACGGTTCAAATGGCTCTGAGCACTATGGGACTCAACATCTTTGGTCATATGTCCCCTGCGACCGTAGCAGTTCCGCGGTTCCGGACTGCAGCGCCAGAACCGCACGGCCACCGCGACCGGCCGAAGTATTGCAATCCCTGTATTCCTCTACAGGTTTTATCCTCTATAGCCCCCTGTAGCACTGTGGAAATTATTCCCTGATGTCTTAACAGATATCCTGTCATCCTCTCCGTTCTTCTTGTCGGCATTTTCCACATAGTCCCTTCCTCGCCGATTCAGTGGAGAACGTCCTCATTCCTTACCTTATCAGTCCACCTAATTTTCAACGTTTGTTTGTAGCACCCCATCTCCTCCGTTCCGGTTTTTCCACTGTATTCGACCCACCGCCATACACTGCTGTGCTCCAAACGTACATTCCCAGGTATTTCTTCCTCAAATGAAGGCGAATGTTTGATACTAATAGACAAATGCCATAATCAAAATGTCGCCGCGTAAGCAAACGTTTCCGCAGCATTGCCTTTCGGACAAGGGAATTGGCGATTATCTGAATAAAAGTGAAAGTGAATCTTAAGAATATTAACGTTTTAATTCTAATTCTATTTCTGAAGAAGAATGTAATAATGAGAGTAATAATGAAAGTACGGAATCGGTGGAATTTGACACTGCAGATGCCGATATGGATGACGCAGCGCTCGGTCCATGTGCACAGCAGCCAAAAATAAATAAATAAATAAAGATAAGAGATAGAAGTGGGGAACACATTTAGACAGACCATCAAAGTTTCAATTTAGGGGGAACACGGCTATTATTCCAAGGGTACTTCGCCAGCTTTCAACCGATCCTTGCACTCTTCATATTGCTTCTAAATTCATACAAAGTGATTTGTGAAACCACATAGCAGTCCAATTCAATAAATATGCAAGTCAGTTTTAGAACATCAATCCAAATTCTAAACCTTAAAATATGTGGTTTGAATGTAATGCAGCTGAAATGAGAGGATTTTTTTTGTTTTTTGTTTTTTTTTTGTTTTGTGTAGCCTAATGGCCCAGGTTCGAAAAATTTCTCTTCCGTTCTATTGATCCATATGAAAATCTATGCACATTCCATTCTTTCCATCCGCCATGCCTTATAAAAGATTTTCTATCCTATCCAAATTCCTTTCCTTTACTGATAATGAGAACCATGATGTTAATGACAGACTCTTTAAAATAAGACCTGTCGTTTAGCATCTCCACACGAATTCCAGAGATATCTGTTATCCACAAGAAACTATTGCAGCAAATGAGACACTTATATAATCCATGGGACGTTGTGCTGTGTACTGTACATTACAACGGCAATGTTTGGTATACGAAGCTAGAGATTGTAAATTGAAGTGATTAATAAATTCATATACTATACACATTGACAAATTTTTGAAATATAGCAGTTCCCCCATTTCCACTCCCTCAAGCTTCATGTTGCATTCACATCAGGGAGATTTTCATTGTTACCCCTTTACAAATGAATTTGAGCAATCTACAAAATAAAGCAGGTCTTCATTACAAAATTTTATTTTTAGCCTTCTGAAGGGGGTAAAATTTCATAAGGCACTTGGTTAACATCGACTATTCCGTAATAACCTATTTAGATGTTAACTTTCTCGCTAATCTCATTCCAATTACTTCTAAATACTTTCGCCTCCTTTCGGTTCACTCTCAATCCATATACTGTTCTCAATATACTGTTCATTCTATACAACAGATCCAGCAATTCTACTTCACTCTTACTGAGGAGAGCAATGTAATCAATGAATCTTACAAGCAATATCCCGTCAAAGCGAATTTTAATCCCACTGTTGAATCTGTCTTTTACATCCGTCGTTGCTTCTTCGATGCATAGACAGAACAAGAGGGGCAAAACGCTGCATCCATGACCTACACTCTTTACGGAGCATTTCGTTCTTGGTCTTCCATTATTATTGTTCCCTCTTGGTTCTTATGTACAGGGTGTTACAAAAAGGTACGGCCAAACTTTCAGGAAACATTCCTCACACACAAATAAATGCAAATGTATGTTTCAGTTTGGGAGAAACGATTTCCCGACTTAAGGCCATTCCAGGAGATACGTATAAAGTCAATCGTACATTACGTGTTCGAAAGCTAAGGAGAGATTTTCCATTTCACACGGCGGCATAGTAGCTGACGTTAGACCTCGTTTTAACAGTGTTAAACATAAACTCAGCCGCTTAACCTCGATACAAAGCACGCTGATGAAAAGTCTCTAGGAGGTGGACTCTGCTGAAACAGGCAAGGTATGTAGTAGATGTATGCTAATTTCCACAAACTCTAATTTTCCCAAGGTAATAATAGGGCTATTTAACAAATGATTAAAAGGCGCTATTAATAGTGCTTTTTCAGATCACTGCGTCTGAGTTTAAATTCGCGTTTGACACAGCTAAACATCATCTTGGCTGTGCCAGCAATGAGTGCCCTGTGAAAGTATCGCCCCAGTTATTCCCACACACGACGGTTGAAAATAAAATCTCCTGTGATAAAACAAAATGTAAGGCATTGATTACTGCTGTTTCTGGACCAACAGCGTCAACAATTTAACAAAAAACTTAGAGGATAATAAGCCTTTTGGTGTAGGATTTGACACTTCCAAGATAAGTAATCAAAAGTGTTATCCTATTTGTGTAAGGTTCTTTGATATACAAGCAGGTATGTTCGAGAGAATTCTAGACTTCTCTGGTACGTCTGGTAAATCTGTTGTGTTTCAACAGGTCTTGAAAAGGATGCGATAGCAAGAGTTTAATTCGCCCCAGGTTTTATGTTTTACTGTGGAAAATACAAATGCAAATAAGGAAAGAAAAAGTGTTACGTTCACTTAAGAATGGAATGTAGTTTGTAGTGATATTTAATTACTGAATATGAACATACCTGCACGTAGTGAGTCTGAAATATTTCAATAAATGATAATAACATTTTGTCCTAAATGAATTGTATATCAAATGAAAAAAAACATGTTTTACAAAATATTTTGAAATTAATCAAATCACTTCATACTGTTGGTTTACTTAGAGAAGATAATACGTGTTCAGAGATCGTTATAATTTGTGAATTATTTTATTGGGAGGGAGATAAACATTTGAAAGCGGAGAAAGCCACAATGCCAGTGCCACAGAGATGGGTCTACACTATACAGCTGATTGGTGCATCAAAAATATGCAGTACTTTAGTTCCACAGAGAGAGTTTTCTCCATTATAAACACTAAATGGAGTGATGAGCGAAACAGATATTCAACTCACTAATGAAAATGCAGTTTACACTTACGTCAGATATGATGAAAATTACACTGATTTTTATAAGACTGTGATGAAAGTTGCACGCTCAGCTGGGAAGCACCCTTCTTGATTCTGCTGAGTGTATAACAAAGAAAATGTTCAATAAATATGAGTTAGAATAGTGAGTTGCCCTATTTTTCCTCACTGAAATCTGGCAACTCTACTTTTAAGGGCCTGAAATAGTTTCGTTAGTAGTGATTGTAAACATGAAGTTATTCGATTCTTCCCTGTGAACCAGATTTTTCATTCATTAATATATTCGACCGAGGTCTGTGGACCATTCATTGTACAGGGTGTAATGGGTATAAATACAGATAGTTTTATTGATGACTGAGGACGGTGTGCTGAACAACACTACATCAGTATTCACGACATTTGCCAACTAATATCTGTAGGTATTAGAAGAGGTGTGTTTTTAGTTTGGGCAGTGCCTCCAATAACTTGTCACAAGAGCAAGGCATTAATGATTACTTTCTCCTCGACAGTAGGTCAGGTACTGAAGAGTGGACGTATGGATGCAAATACGTCAGTCTGCACTGACAGGTGTAGTCAACTTAGTGGTGCAGTTACAGCCATGCAGAAAACGCCGCGTTGTAAAGTATGTTACGTGTTTATCTGAAGACTGATTGACACAGGGATAGAAACAAGCAACACACTGGTCTGTGGTCTGCCCCGATAGCTGAATAGACGCGATAGAATGTCAATCCTAAGGGCCCCGGTTCGATTCCCGGTTGGATCGGAGATTTTCTCCGCTCAGGGACTGGGTGTTGTGTTTTTCCTAATCATCATCATTTCATCCCCACCGATGCGCAAGTTGCCAAAGTGGCGTCAAATTGAACAAAATGAGATAAAAAAAAGGTCAGCGTGACGGACTGCTGTCCTAAGGGGCCCGGTTACGTTTCTGTGCTGGGTCGGGAATTTTCTCCACTCCGGGACTGGGTGTTGTGTTGTCTCCATCATCATCTCATCCTCATCCGGAGCGCAGGTCGCCCAATGTGGCGTCAAATGTAATAAGACCCGCACTAAGGCGGCCGGTCCTGTCAATGACGGCAAACGCTCATTTTCTTTTCCCACTAGTCTTTGCACACTTAGGGTACCACATACGCAAATATCTGTCCCGATACCTGTTACGCTCCACATAGTGCATCCCATTTAACGATTCAAGAGGCAGAAGCCAAGATTCCAACAACAAAACTTATGTGATGAGTAAGTGTAGTTTTGACGTTTTATTGGCAACTATGATATCTAAAGAAGCCTGGTTTTTTGATGTACTTTGGGTGATATTTATAATGATATTTAACGGAAATTATTGGAAGATGTACAGACATAAAACAACATTTCCACACAAACTTTCAGCAAAAGCATTTTCGAAAAATTTGTGGCAGCCTCTAGAATACGAATTGTATGGTAACTGCACATTGAACAGTCGCATCTCGTTCATGTGCACATTATATAAGAGCACAATTTATTGTCTGGTCTGTACGGGAAGAATAGTGATCTAGGCGTTTTGGTTAATTTTTTTGATATTATGAAAAAAGCTTAACTACACTTCAGATCAAACTGTGCTGTATCTACTACTATCAAAAGTAAGCTCGTGAATCATGGCGTTTGTTACTTTAACTGCGCAGTTGTACAAGTATTATAACATACGTGACACTCGTACCAATAAGTGCAACGAATAAACGTAGATCTAAGTCAAAGAAGCCAGCAGCGGAAAAGCGCAAATTCTCCACTGCCAATTGGAGAGAACGTGACGTCACTCTAGGTGGAAGCAGGAACTGAATCTTGTCCAGCACCAGGCCAACTCTGACTGCTCTATCCGCTACAGAAGTACACGCCCAGCACAAAGCCAGCGGGCAGCTGGCTTCAACCACAGACACAGCACCGAACGTAGTGGCCATGGCACGTAATCTGAACGACAGGTTTGGCCAGTGCTTCACCATCAGCACGGTGCTGTATCTGGTGCTGGCGACCTGCAGCACGCGGCTGAGCATGGAGAGTGACAGCGCGAGTCCAAAGTGTTGATCGCAGAGGCTGGCGACGCGGTGCAGGGCCAGCCTGGCGCGCTGCAGGCGCCGTATTTCACTCTCCGCCACCCACCGCTGCCCTCCGGAGGTCGCCGCCTCCTCCAGCTCCGCCTCCCTGTGCAGCGGCGGCCACACACTCCTCAGCAGCTGCCTGCGGATGGCGCCCATCCGGTCGCTCACAACCAGCACGATGCCAAAGAACTGTATCTGCCAAACTAAGTTATAGACTTCAAAAAATATGACAATGCTTTCTTTCCACTTCCCTTCAAAACTGACAGCTGCAGCATATGAACAAAAACCAACAAAGAGTCCTAATAATACTGCATAAAAAATAAAACCCACTCTCCGCGTTTTGGTAAAAACCTTGTTGTAGCCATACTGGCAGTGAAAAAGCAATTGGTCTACTGTTTCCAGCAGACTAATTATTTCCCAGAGGTGCTTGTTCCCAGTAGTGAGACACGTGAATAGCATTATAGCTGACTCCATCCACACCAGCAGTAAAACTAATACTGCA
Organism: Schistocerca americana; assembly: GCF_021461395.2. NCBI lineage: Eukaryota > Metazoa > Arthropoda > Insecta > Orthoptera > Acrididae > Schistocerca > Schistocerca americana. The sequence continues at coordinate 153,642,530 of NC_060119.1, read as the reverse complement.
GTTATCTTCAAAGTTAGTAAATGTTCAGGAATTGGAGGATTACAAGAGCCGCTATAGCTACAGTATGAGCCCAGTGGCACAATACAAGCGAACCACACTGCAGTTGTTACATACCACCCTGTCAGACGGATGTGTTTAAAATCTCTGTCGTTTCTAATCGCTGAAGTGAAACCACACATCATGATGAGTATGTATAAAGGTTTCACGGCATCCAAGAAGGTAGGTTGACTCATAATTGCTTTTGAAAATTTAGAGAGGTGTGATATGTACCCACTCAAATGGAAACACTCTTATGATTTTATTAATTTACATGCACCTCACAATGCATTAACTTGCTGTAAAGTTTCCTCTTGGTATGAAAAAACATGCAGTAATTGTGTAACTATTTCATTATGCTTAAAGTTAAGAATTAGTGTAATATATATTCGATATAAAATCCTGATGATGGTGTTTCCACCTGCACAGTTTCAGCCTAACTGAAGCAGTGCAGCAGTGCTCATTATACCTCAATCGTTATTCTGCTCATTAGTACTGTAACCGACGCGTGTCGTATCGATTAAATGCCCCTTAAATTAATTATCTTGGCTTTACGGGTGGCAAACCCACTAATTGACTTTCATTTCATTACTGCAAAAAACACAGGCACTTCTTCATACTGAGCAACTATTAACTGCTGTTGTTGTAGTCTTTACTCCGAAGACAGCTTTGGTGCAGCGTGCCACTCTATCCTGGGCGAGCTTCTTCATCTCCCAATAACTACTGCATCCTTCTGAATCTGCTATCCGTATTGATCTGTTGGTCTCCCTCCACACGCCGGCCTGATTGGCCGTGTGGTTCTAGGCGCTACGGTCTGGAACCGCGAGACCGCTACGGTCGCAGGTTCGAATCCTGCCTCGGGCATGGATGTGTGTGATGTCCTTAGGTTAGTTAGGTTTAAGTAGTTCTAATCCCTAGGGGACTGATGACCTCAGATGTTAATTCCCATAGTCCTCAGAGCCATTTGAACCATTTTTGCACTCCCTCCACAATTGTTACTCTCCATACTTCCCCTAATACTAAATAGGTAATCATTTAATGTGTCCTATCAACCGACCCCACGAGCTATTTTGCTAGTACGGTCCATTCCACTCTACCGCTCCTCCAAGTCCTCTCACATAATTACGAGGGTGAGTTAAATGAAAATCTTAAATATTGGTTAAATATTATTTATTGTGCAAAAGTGGTACGCAGCTGTATCACTTTTCAACATAATCTCCCCCACGCTCAATGCAAGTCCTCCAGCGCTTACTGAATGCATAAATTCCTTTAGAAAAAAATTCTTTTTGTAGTCCGCGCAACCACTTATCCACCATGTGGCGTACCTCTTCATCGGAACGGAACTTTTTTCCTCCCATTGCGTCTTTGAGTGGTCCAAACACTTGGGGCAAGGTCTGGTGAGTATGATGGATGAGGAAGACACTCAAAATTGAAGTGAACACAGGTTTCGTCCCCAGTAACGAGTCTTGCAAGGAAGCCATCACCCTCTCGTTCAAAGCGCCAAAGAAGATCTTCACAAGCATCGACACGTAGTTCTCTGATTTCAGAAGTCAGTTGCAGTGGCACCCATCTTACAGACACTTTGTGAAACTGGAGCACATCACGCACAATGTGGTGTGCTGACACATGAGTAATCTCTAAACATGCTGCAATGTCATTCAGTGTCACTCGGCGGTTTTCCTTCGCTATGACTTCAACTGCTGTAATGTTCTATGCAGTCACAACTCGTTGTGCCTGACCTGGACGAAGAGCATCTTCCACTGACGTCACACCATTTGCGAACTTCCTACTCCATTTGTAGACTTGCTGCTGTGACAAACATGCATCACAGTACTAACCATTCATTGGTCGATGAATTTTAATAGGTTCCACACCTTCAATACACGAAAACCGAAAACAGAACAGCTATCGATATGCTGGATCTATACCTTTCTCATGATAGGATACGCAGTAGCGACCACCAGATATCTGTACATATACTGCGAAGAGTGTTGTGCAATGGCTGGGTCGGTTCCCCTCGGCATAAAGGCATCACTGTTTATGGCCTCGACCTATTTATTTGCTTTCTCTCTTTCTACATCCACCCCTAGACTTTGGGATTACAACTACAGATGTATTTTCACATGGTTTGCCAGAATATTATACCATTTACGTGATACTTCTCGATATCAAGCACATAGCAGTATACTACAGATCTCTCGCACAACGTGAGTCTGAAGATATACAGGGTGTTACAAAAAGGTACGGCCAATCTTTCAGGAAACATTCCTCACACACAAAGAAAGAAAATATGTTATGTGGACATGTGTCTGGAAACGCTTACTTTCCATGTCAGAGCTCATTTTGTTACTTCTCTTCAAATCACATTAATCATGGAATGGAAACACACAGCAACACAACGTACCAGCGTGACTTCAAACACTTTGTTACTGGAAATGTTCAAAATGTACCTCCGTTAGCGAGGATACATGCATCCACTCTCCGTCGCATGGAATCCCTGATGCGCTGATGCAGCCCTGGTGAATGGCGTGTTGTATCACAGCCGTCCACAATACGAGCGCGAAGAGTCTCTACATTTGATACCGGGGTTACGTAGACAAGAGCTTTCAAATGCCCCCATAAATGAAAGTCAAGAGGGTTGAGGTCAGGAGAGCGTGGAGGCCATGGAATTGGTCCGCCTCTACCAATCCATCGGTCACCGAATCTGTTGTTGAGAAGCGTACGAACACTTCGATTGGAATGTGCAGGAGCTCCATCGTGCATGAAACACATTGTGTCGTACTTGTAAAGGCACATGTTCTAGCAGCACAGGTAGAGTATCCCGTATGAAATCATGATATCGTGTTCCATTGAGCGGAGGTGGAAGAACATGGGGCCCAATCAAGACATCACCAACAATGCCTACCCAAACGTTCACAGAAAATCTGTGTTGATGACATGATTGCACAATTGCGTGATGATTCTCGTCAGCCCACACATGTTGAGTGTGAAAATTTACAATTTGAGCACGTTGGATTGAAGCCTCATCCGTAAAGAGAACATTTGCACTGAAATGTGGATTGACACATTGTTGGATGAACCATTCGCAGAAGTGTACCCGTGGAGGACAATCAGCTGCTGATAGTGCCTGCACACGCTGTACATGGTACCGAAACAACTGGTTCTCCCGTAGCATTCTCCATACAGTGACGTTTTCAACGTTACCTAGTACAGCAACAGCTTCTCTGACGTTGACATTAGGGTCATCGTCAACTGCACGAAGAATTGCCTCGTCCATTGCTGGTGTCCTCGTCGTTCTAGGTCTTCCCCAGTCGCGAGTCATAGGCTGGAATGTTCCGTGCTCCCTAAGACGCCGATCAATTGCTTCGAACGTCTTCCTGTCGGGACACCTTCGTTCTGGAAATCTGTCTCGATACAAACGGACCGCGCACCGGCTATTGCTCCGTGCTAATCCATACATCAAATAGGCCTCTGCCAACTCCGCATTTGTAAACATTGTACTGACTGCAAAATCACGTTCACGATGAACACTAACCTGTTGATGCTACGTAATGATTTGCTTGATGCTAGTACAGTAGAGCAATGTGTCGCATGTCAACACAAGCACCGAAGTCAACATTACCTTCCTTCAATTGGGCCAGCTGACGGTGAATCGAAGGAGTACAGTACATACTGACGAAACTAAAACGAGCTCTAACATGGAAATTAAGCGTTTCCGGACACATGTCCACCTAACATCTTTTCTTTATTTGTGTGTGAGGAATGTTTCCTGAAAGTTTGGCCGTACCTTTTTGTAACACCCTGTAGACAGGAAATTATATCTCTAGATACGCGAAACTTAAGCGCGTTGGAGCGTGTTTTAAAGTATTGAGTAACTAGAAATCTATCTCACCTTTGAAGACCTTTACGTGAAAATTCGAAATAAATAGAGAAATCAAATATTTCCACTTATGAATACAGACGTCGGTGTTGTGATTCCAAATCATCCCCGTAATATACAAACTCAAATAAGGTATTCCTCATGTCTAGATAACAAGCAAGTGGGTCTTCCACCCGTCTTTCACCTGCCGGATGCGCATACCACAATCGATGTTCTCTCAGCCAAATAAAGACGGGAAATGTGCAGAAGCAGTCAGCCAGACAATTTACATGGGAGGGAATAAAGGTTCAGCGCAAACACACGCCCATATTGAATCTTCTCATATTTCCACTCGATCACGAAGACTGTCGAACACATACTATGTATTAGTTTGCTTTTCGGCTGTCTAGAGGACGACACGGTTAAATCAACTACATTCCTGCGTCTCCACAGGCCTCTACATTCGGACAGCTCCTACTGTTAGCTGGAAACGTGAAACATTCCCCTCCACAGGCCACTGGCGCAGACAAAATCATCCTACGAAACCAGCTACATTTATATTTTATCGTTATGCTTACAATTAAATACCTTCCTTATGACTGGACACAGTCATTTCCTTTGCACATGTCGGAACACACACACATTCTTTCTAAGACTGATACACAAGGCTCACCTATCATGCATCCGCTACTACTACGTACAGGGTGGTCCATTGATAGTGACCGGGCAAAGTATCTCACGAAATAAGCATAAAAAAAATGCTAAGAACTAAACTCGTGTAGCTTGAAGGGGGAATCAAGATGGCGCTATGGTTGGCCCGCTAGATGGCGCTGCCATAGGTCAAACGGATATCAACTGCGTTTTTTAAATTGGAACCCCCATTCTTTATTATATTTTCATGTAGTACGTAAAGAAATATGAATGTTTTAGTTGGACCACTATTGTCGCTTTGTGATGGATGGCGCTGTAATAGTGACAAACGTTTAAATACGTGGTATCACGTAACATTCCGCCAATGCAGACGGCATTAGCTTCGTGATACATTACCTGTGTTAAAATGGGCCTTTTACCAATTGCGGAAAAGGTCGATATAATGTTGATGTATGGCTATTGTGATCAAAATGCCCAACGGGCGTGTGCTATGTACGCTGCTCGGTATCCTAGACGACATCATCTAAGTGTCCGGACCTTTCGCCGGATAGTTACGTTATTTAAGGAAACGGGAAGTGTTCAGCCACATGTCAAACGTCAACCACAACCTGCAACAAATGATGATGCCCAAGTAGGTGTTTTAGCTGCTGTCGCGGCAAATCCGCACATCAGTAGCAGACAAATTGCGCGAGAATCGGGAATCTCAGAAACGTCGGTGTTGAGAATGCTACATCAACATCGATTGCACCCGTACCATATTTCTATGCACCAGGAATTGCATGGCGACAACTTTGACTCCCGTGTACAGTTCTACCACTGAGAACCAGAGAAATTACGGGACGATGACAGATTTTTTTGCATACGTTCTATTTAGCGACGAAGCATCATTCACCAACAGCGGTAACGTAAACCGGCTTAATATGCGCTATTGGGCAACGAAAAATCCACGATGGCTGCGACAAGTGGAACATCAGTGACCTTGGCGGGTTAATGTACGGTGCGGCATTATGGGAGGAAGGATAATTGTCCCCCATTTTATCGATGGCAATCTAAATGGTGCAATATATGCTAATTTCCTACGTAATGTTCTACCGATGTTAGTACAAGATGTTTCACTACATGACAGAATGGCGATGTACTTCCAACATGATGGATGTCTTGCACATAGCTCGCATGCGGTTGTACCGGTATTGAATAGCATATTTCATGACAGGTGGATTGGTCGTCGAAGCATCATACCATGGCCCGCACGTTCACCGGATCTGACGTCCCTGGATTTCATTCTGTGTGGAAAGTTGAAGGATGTATGCTATCGTGATCCGCCGACAACGCCTGACAACATGCGTCAGCACATTGTCAATGCATGTGCGAACATTACAGAAGGCGAACTACTCGCTGTTGGGAGGAATGTCGTTACACGTACTGCCAAATGCGTTGAGGTTGACGGACATCATTTTGAGCATTAATTGCATTCATGTGGCATTTACAGGTAATCACGCTGTAACACCATGCGTTCTCAGAAATGATAAGTTCACAAAGGTACATGTATCACAATGGAACAACCGAAATGAAATGTTCAGACGTACCTACGTTCTGTATTTTAATTTAATAAACTTACCTTTTACTAGCTGTTCGTCTAAAATTGTGAGCCATATGTTTGTGACTATTACAGCGCCATCTATGACAAAGCGAAAAAAGTGGTCCAACTAAAACATTCATATTTCTTTACGTACTACACGAATACGTAATCAAAAATGGGAGCCCTATTTAAAAAAAAAAAAAACGCTGTTGATATCCGTTTGACCTATGGCAGCACCATCTAGCGGGCCAACGATACCGCCAACTTGTTTCCCCCTTCAAGCTAGACAAGTTTCGTTCTTTGTAGTTTTTTCGATTGACGCTTATTTCGTGAGGTATTTGGCCCGGTCACGATCAATGGACAACCCTGTATAATACTCCGCCCATATCTGTTCGTTGACGATTCGAAATAATACTGACCAAAAACCTGCGATGGGTGGATAACATAAAAACGACCTGTTTCTTGTTCTTCTTAATCGTCTGCTATTACAACAGTTTCTAATCTTTTGCTATGCACCGAAAAGGGGTGCTAACCTCCTCACATGGGCGCATCTCGAGAAACCTTGTGCCCTGAATGGGCTAGTACTCGGCAGGGCCCATTCTTTTATAAGACGCAGAACGTAGCGGTCTACTTCTGATCAGCTGCAGATTTAATCAGTAAGGGTGCTATAGGGCGGGTTGGTGAAACACAGTGCGAGGGGTCCTTCAATCTCTAATTTTATCCTAAGACTGCGAGAATGCTTTGTGACTCCCATACGCATAGAGATAGATCGTAAATTATGCACTATGCTCGAGGTGCTAGAGATATGTAGAGCGCTAACTGGTATTCTTTGATGATGTATATTTTTGAGAATTAACAATGGATGGACATACAGCACAGTCATCTATCTGCATTCGCGAAGATACTAGCAAAGTAGAGAATGGGCAGTTTGATGATGAGACTGAAATTGGGAAACATGCTGTCGCATAATTGGTCAGTGTTGAAATTACAGTAAAATTGCTGAAATTGTTCACATTATCAACTGTGATGCTTATTATTACCATACATTGACGGCGTCTTTTCCATTCGATCTGTCCACTGGTGTGCTGTTGTTTACCATATAATGATTGACTGACATCGTTTGTTTGAGTGGAGGAAGAGATGTGGTGGAAGAGCAACACCTTCTGGCGATGGGACAGTGATCGCGTACCTGATTGCAATATGAGGAATCACTCGAAATGGAATGCAGAGGCATCAGCTATTGTGTCACTGTAACAGATAAGTCTCAGAGGTCGTCGATCAGCTTGGAAACGCTCCACACTGCCGCCAAACCCTTCCAGTTTTCTTATGTTGCAACTGTGCTTTATTTAAACTCATCCATTGTGTGTGGTGTGCTATGGTACCAGCTGTAAGAACATGCCATCTAGTTTTCTACGAGAAGTAGTGGATCAGAAGGTGTTAATGACAAGTTACAACCTGACACAGACCTCGCAATCATGGCGCGAAAACAAAATGTATGGCAGTGTTTAAAGTGTGTTACAGTAGAAAGAAAAGCAATGTTTCAAACACTGACACAGAGTCACAGGGAACATCTCTTTCCACTTAGAGTGTAGTTTGTGGAATACAGTCATCCACTTACAGTACAGGTGATGAAACTTTAAAGTGGTCTGTCCAGTGGGTCAATACCTGTATATTTAATAGGATCGCCACATGTGTTTGGTGCCACCACTCATACGGTATTTGTTTTCTATGTATGGGAGGAGAAAGATGCGGTAAAAATCTTAGGGACTTCACTGTTGGATGAAGTTAGTGGAGCTTTCGTAGTTCGTAATTTTTGTCTGTAGAATGGAACAGAGTAATGATGATAGCATGGTGGAGGGATAGAGGTGAACGGGCCATAGGGACTCGAAACTGCTTCAGACTGCAGTATCTGTATGTAGTTTGAAGAAGCATCACAATGCAGTAGCAAAATCCTCGTATTTCTCCCACTCACCCTACTATCTTTTATACTACCTCGTGTTGTAGGAGTGGGTTTCGTTTAGCGCTGACCTTACACACTGTGCACAGCTGGCGAAGCAACGATAAAATTTTCCGTTTCCATCAAATGATTAAAACTCAGTCCTGTCACACTAACTCAGCTGAGCCTGTTTCTACACAGGTTGCTGAAGATGGTAGGAATAACTTTCTCCGACTTCTACTCAGTTCTGAATTAAATTGGAAAGTTGCACGGATGGTAGCACAGAGACTAAGGGACAGCCCCAAGACGCTTAGGGACTACCTAAAACCAAGTTGGAATTTTACTGCAGCAGATAGGTTCGAAAAAGATGAGTCGGTTCGAGATATGAAATATGATTCACTAGTGGCTGTAATTATTTAAGGACTTCTCCATAGGATACAACACAGGTATGTGGTTGAATGGAAAGACTTGATTCAAGATTCCAGACAGTGTTTCTCTAGGAGAGCGTAACACTAGAGATCTTAAAAGCCCTTGTACATTTCTTACAACCTCAATCAGCGCATCATCTACTGTTTGTGATCCTTCTCAATCAACATTCGGCTATAACTTAGTGGATATATCGCAGAACCTCTGACATGACATCAAAACAGAATGCATTAGAAATACTGGAGAAATATCCAGTATCGGGATGAGGGAGTTGCAAATACCTGTTTCGTACCACGTTTCTTAGTGAAACTACTTTCTAAATTCGGTGATTGTATCACAAGGTTCCATCGTCGGTGACATGTTACCGCACTGTAGGTCTGATAATATACACCTTCGGCGATCACCATCTACATTCAGTGTCGTGTACTTTGTCCGGAAAAAACAATTCATTCGGAGATAATGCCATTCCTCAATTTATAAAACCGGTGTTGCTTTTAACACGGATACTTGTGTGCATCTGTAGAACCAAGACCGCTTGTGGCAGTAACATACAGTAGTTGTTGCCACCGTGTTTTTAACAACTGGCGGTTTGCAAGACGATTACGTCTCTCTTTCTAAGACAAAGTGGTACCACTCGCAAAAAAACTTATGAGGCTTGTCCACCCATCGCTCATTTTCGGTCAGTATTATTTCGTATCGCCAGCAAACAGTTATTGGCGGAGTATTACACTTAGTAGTAGGGGATGCACGGTAGGTTCGCCTTGAGTATCCGGCTTACAAAGTATGTGTGTATGTTCCGACATGTGCAAAGAAAATGACTGTATGCAGTTTTAAGGAACGTATGGATTTGACATGGAATACTGTGATAGTGAAGGGTAAAGTATGACAGGTAATAAGAATGGTACAAATATTTCTGTTTCCAAGGCATCAGCCGTCAGCAGGGCATATTTTTGACACTTCGCTCGTTGTCGAATGTCGTCCAGTTGATACCGCAATCGTAATATTTAATTGTAAGAACTGTCATATAATACATATGTCGTCGGTGTCCAAGGATGATTCTGTCTGCACCGGTGGCTTGTGACAGGGAATGATTTACCTTTCACGCTAACGATAGGAGCTGTCCAAATGGAGAGGTCTTTTGGGGAGCACAAATGTAGCTGACTTAACTATGTCGTCCTCTAGACGGCCGAATAGCGAACTGACACTTGTGTTGGGCAGTCCTCGTCATCTAGTGGAAATTTGAGAAGATTCAATATGGATGTGTGTTTGCGTTGGACAATTATTCCCTCCCTCGTAAATTGTTTGGCAGACGGCATCTGAACATTTTCTGTCTTTATTTGGTTGAGAGAACATCGATTGTGGTGTGCACATGTAGCAAGTGATAGACGGGTAGAATACACATTTTCTGGTTCTTTAGACATGAGAAGCACCTTACTTGACTTCGTAAATTATAGGGATGAATTTGAATCTGTTACATCACCTACATCAGTATTCATGAGTGAAAACATCAATTTCCTCTATTTTTTCCGAGTTTTCACATAAATGTCTTCACAGACTTGATACGTTTCTAGTTACTCAATGTTTTACAGCATGCTTCGCGTCTCTAAAGATCCGCGTTTCTGGAGAAATAATGTCCATTCTATATATTCGGAATTATGTAGTGTGAGCGATCGGTAGCATACTGCTATGTGCTTATTAACGAGAAGTATCACGTAAATCGTATAATATACTGGCAAACCATGTGAAAATAAATGTGTTCTTGTAATCCTAGAGTCTGGTGATGGGTGTTGAAAGCAAGCAAATAGCTTGGGGCCAGAAACAGTGATGCATTTGCGCCGAGGGGAACCGACCCAGCCTTTGTACAACAGCCTTCGCAGTATATGTACAAGTGTCTGATGGTCGCTACTGCGTATCCTATCATGAGGAAGGTATAGATCCAGCACATCGATAGCCATAAGGGGAATGAAAGTTTTCTTTTTTTGCTTGGAAACTGAGATTCGTTCCATATTCATGATCGTAAATAGTTGACTTATCCAGTACATTGCTCTGTGTCAGACTGCAGCAGCATTCCTAATACTTAATTGTAGTTACAATGATAAATATGTGTGTGGGCTGCCATATTCTTGTGAGTCTGGAGACGGCCATAGAAAGCACAGTGGCAACCAAGCAGGTCGAGTGAACTAATTCCCAGTTTGTGTTGAGTTGCTTTTGGGACCGCGTGTGTCGTGTGTATACTTTGCGGAAATTTGAGAAGATTGTTTGTGCTGTTAGTATTGACAGCGTTTGAATTCCTACCACTTAGGTCCTCCTGGGATGGCCACTCGTCCATGGCCTAGTGTGACCTCATTACGGCTGACACGCGCTTCTGTGGCTATGGTGTGCGTCCGTGTTTACGGTGATACTTTCTTCTGTCGGTGCTGCATTGCGGCATGGTGAGTACATGGGTGTAGACCACTTTTACAGGGTTTAATTTTCAGTGTAATATGGCTATCTGTAGAAAATATTTTTTCGCCGTTGGTCGTCTGCAGCAAAGAAAAACGCGGACAGTGCTCCCACACTGGCGGCAGCAGCAATTTGACAGGTAAATTCAGTAAGAGATAGGCAGACCCATTAGAATCATCAGGAAGAAAGCATTTGGTGCTATTTGGGCTATTTTCGAAAACAGGTTCAGTTAGGGCAATGATTTCCATACAGGTGCGCTGAGACATCACGAAAGCTCCTACAAAAGCGACAGTTAACTATTTTTGCAACACTTTCCTATTTCCGAGAGGTAGACTTGACTCTTATTTACATACACATGTGACAGCAGTATAAGATTGAGAACATTTCAGCTGCACCTGCGAGTGTGAGCTGCTATGCAAATATCTCACTGAGGGTGATTCCCAATAATAGCATCTCTTTCAGCACTGAACAAGCAGCTCTGTTTCATTGCACCAGCAATGGTGCCTAGGTGAACACGTATTTTGACAGGTATTTCTCAGTTGTCATGTATGAAAGGTCTGCCACCACCTCATCCTTGTAGGACCAAAACTGACAGCTGCGTGTGGTTCGGCAGTTGATGGCCATGTCATCACTTTGCGTGGGCTGCCAGTGCATCCCGACACATCTACATCTACATCTATACTCCGCGAGCCACCTTACGGTGTGTGGCGGAGGGTACTTATTGTACCACTATCTGATCCCCCCCTCTTTTGAAGAGCAATGCAGAAGAAAGGGTGAAGGCTGAGAAGTTGAAGCTCAGCAAGATGGTGGAAGAAACCTTTGCAGTTCCACTGGAGGATAACATTTTTCATGGCTGAGAAAGGCGTGGAGGGACTGGGGAAGGAGATTACACCACTGGGTGACTTGCTGCCTCTGATTGGGCACCTGTGCAAGTGCTATCCATCACGTCCGAGTGACTGCTGAGATCGCGGTCTCAGCAGATGCCAGGATCTCCACCTCATCCTCAGACACAGAGCTCAAAGGGTGCAGTGGGGTGGGTGCCACTGCAAGTTCTTTGGCCATAGAGGTCTTTCACTTGGACTTCTCTTGCTGAACCTTGGGTTTCACCAGCTGGGAGGGCTTCACCAGTTCAGTCTCCGGGACAGAGGAGGATCGCAAAGCCCAACGACCAGCTGCTGGTGGGAACCTGTGCTACTGTCTGGCGTCATCCTTCCCGCTGGTGGAAATCTGGGAAGGGAGGGACCCAAGGGAGCCCTTCCAAGCGACAGTAGCCAATGAAGTTGGACGATTCTCCAGCGGAGAAGCGGGGATTGACGTCCCCGATGGGAGGGAGTGTGTTGCTCCTGAGGTAGGTGGCGCCGGAACAACGGGGTTGGGAGAGCCCCCCATGGGCAAGAGGGCATGGGGAGTTGTATAGCTCGTCGATACGGCTGGAATTCTCAGAACTGATGGGGCTAGCACTGTTGTTATAGCAGCGGTGTAGGAAGATGTCATTCTCACAGGATGAGTCGGACATACTTCCTCTTAGCCTCACTATAGGTCAGTCGGGCCAGGGTTATATATTCCATGATTTTTCTATCTCTCTGTAAGATCCTGCAGTTTGGCGAGCAAGGTGAATGATGCTCTCCACAGTTGACACAGATGGGAGGTGGGGCGCATGGAGTTTTGGGATGTGATGGGGCTCGGCAATCTCGACTTGTGAGGCTGGAAGTACAGCGGGAAGTCATATGGCCGAACTACCAGCACTTCAAGCACCGCATTGGGGGAGGTATATAGGGGTTGACATCACACTGGTAGACCATCACCTTGACCTTCTCCAGTAAAGTATCACCCTCGAAGGCCAAGATGGAGGCACCGGTAGCAACCTGATTATCCCTCAGCGCCAATGAACGAGCCTGAAGAAATGCACACCTCGACGCTCTAAGTTGGCGCACAGCTCGTCATCAGACTGCAAAAGTAGGTCCCTATGGAAAATAATACCCTGGACCATATTTAAACTCTTAAGTGGTGTGATGGCATCGATAACATCCCCACCCTTGTCACAGGCAAGAAACCTTCGTGACTGGGAAGAGGGTGCCGTTTTTATCAAAACTGACCCAGAGCGCATTTTAGACAAACCCTCCATCTACATCTACATCTACATCTATACTCCGCGAGCCACCTTACAGTGTGTGGCGGAGGGTACTTATTGTACCACTATCTGATCCCCCCTTCCCTGTTCCATTCACGAATTGTGCGTGGGAAGAACGACTGCTTCTAAGTCTCCGTATTTGCTCTAATTTCTCGGATCTTTTCGTTGTGATCATTACGCGAGATATATGTGGGCGGTAGTAATATGTTGTCCATCTCTTCCCAGAATGTGCTCTCTCGTAATTTCGATAATAAACCTCTCCGTATTGCGTAACGCCTTTCTTGAAGTGTCCGCCACTGGAGCTTGTTCAGCATCTCCGTAACGCTCTCGCGCTGACTAAATGTCCCCATGACGAATCGCGCTGCTTTTCGCTGGATCATGTCTATCTCTTCTATTAATCAAACCTGGTAAGGGTCCCATACTGATGAGCAATACTCAAGAATCGGACGAACAAGCGTTTTGTAAGCTACTTCTTTCGTCGATGAGTCACATTTTCTTAGAATTCTTCCTATGAATCTCAACCTGGCGCCTGCTTTTCCCACTATTTGTTTTATGTGATCATTCCACTTCAGATCGCTCCGGATAGTAACTCCTAAGTATTTTACGGTCGTTACCGCTTCCAATGATTTACCACCTATGGCATAATCGTACTGGAATGGATTTCTGCCCCTATGTATGCGCATTATATTACATTTATCTACGTTTAGGGAAAGCTGCCAGCTGTCGCACCATGCATTAATCCTCTGCAGGTCCTCCTGGAGTACGTACGAGTCTTCTGATGTTGCTACTTTCTTGTAGACAACCGTGTCATCTGCAAATAGCCTCACGGAGCTACCGATGTTGTCAACTAAGTCATTTATGTATATTGTAAACAATAAAGGTCCTATCACGCTTCCCTGCGGTACTCCCGAAATTACCTCTACATCTGCAGATTTTGAACCGTTAAGAATGACATGTTGTGTTCTTTCTTCTAGGAAATCCTGAATCCAATCACAAACCTGGTCCGATATTCCGTAAGCTCGTATTTTTTTCACTAAACGTAAGTGAGGAACCGTATCAAATGCCTTCCTGAAGTCCAGGAATACGGCATCAATCTGCTCGCCAGTGTCTACGGCACACCTGGGAATGTGTGCGGTAGCGTCCTGTGAGGTCCAGTGGACGGGGGGCTGGCGGGCGCAAGTGCTTTGTGATCTAAATATTTTTAACTGTGTACTTACATGTGATGTGTGTTTCATGACGGTATTTCTTGCGCAATCAGAATACAAAACGAAATGCGATCGATTTAATTACTTTTCGTAAAGCCTCCATCTCTCCAAACAGCAGAGAATGACGAAAAAGACAAATTCAAGCCCCATAAACTGATTTTTTTTATAAAAAAATCATTATAACCTTGAATTTCCCCTTTGGGAGATCCTTCGACTCCACCACATAGCCGCCAATTTCGAGGTAGATGAGGGAGAGAGTTGGGGGAGCGTGGGGTGGGGATGGTGTAGCGAGGGTGGTGATCGATTTCTTAAAAAATTCTTTAAACAAATAAGTGAACAATATTCCATACACTGCCTTGAATCCCCCAAATTGTTTAAATAAACAATATTCAGTACACTGTCTAAATTGTTTGAACGATATTCCATACAAAGGAAACAACTTACAGACAATTTCTTTAACTGAATAATCTTGTCAATCAAACAATAAGTTAATGACCTGTCGGTCAAAGGAGAACATTGGGTTTGCCTCTGAATGCATATCTGCCCCTGGTGTAGGCAAACTACACTAAAATAACGCGCTGGTGCCGGCCTTGTCCCCCTACTCCTGTCTACTTGCTGGAGGATGGAACTGACTCATGTCAGGGACCAGACTCGGATTACCATTTCCGATGCAGTGCTCGCTTTATAGGCGAGAGCTGCACGTATCAGAGAACAGGAAATGAACTCTTGTCGCTACAGCTACCATCTGTGGTCTTGGCGTTATGCAGTGTTCTAAATGGTTTGGGTGACAATGTAGTCAATACCTTATCAGTGTCTTTGCATCTACAGGATGCAACATCTTTAAAAACAAATTGTCCAAAGTCACCGAATAAGCGCTGCATATCTGATATGATGCTCACACTTTGGCATGCCATTGTGGAGAATAAGGTTCTGAATTTGGATCGTCAGTACGTTGACGACTGAAGTGCATGACGAAAGCCTACCCTGCCAACAACTGAAAGCCACGAGTGAGGGCCAATGAATGTGTGTTCTGTATAGATCTCTGCAGCCAGCGTTCAGCCACAGCAATAGAAGAGGAGCAGGAGGAAACAAAAAATTCGTCAGCATATAGGAGGGGAGATACTGAGGGCCCTACTGTTAATGCGATAATATTGATGGCAATTTAAAAGAGTGGGACACTCAGGACAGAGCCCTGAGTGACCCCTTTCTCTTATACATGGGGTACACTGTGGACACACTGACGCGAAATATGAAAGTGCTGGTTAGTGAGGATGTGGTGGCGCCAATTGGTATCATAGTCCTTCGCCAGATCGAAAAAGATGGCACTTAGGTGTTTTCGCCAGGAAAAGACTCAAAGTTGACAAAGTTGTCGATGGTGGAGCTTCCTTGGCGAACACCGCCCTGGGATAGAGCCAGAAGGTCCTGAGCTCAGGGAGCCATCACAACTGCCGGCTCACCATACATTCAAGCAGCTTGTACACGACGTTTGTGATGTTGATAGTACGCTAGGTATACAAATTTAGTGGATTCTTACCAGGATGTAGCCCTGGAGCGATGATACATTGCCGCCATTATGAGGGGAGTTTGCCGTCGCTCCACATGCAGTTGAAGATGGCAGATACGTGACGCTGGGAAGCCGCTGAAAGATGTTTAAGTATTTGGGAGTGGTCTGAGCCAGGGCACGTGTCAGGACAGTCAGCAAAGGCGCCGAGAAATTCCCACTCACTGGAGGGAGCATTATATGGCTCAGGGTGTCGTGGTGCAAATGAGAGGAGTTGTCGTTCCACCTACTGATTGCAGACACGAAAGGCGGGGTAGTAATTCTCAGATGCAGAGGTACGAAATGCTCAGCAAGATGCTCTGCAATTACGTCTGAATCGGCAGATATAGCTCCATGTGTGGAAGTTACAGATACACCTACAGGAGGCTGATAACCGTAAAGTCAGCAGGGCTTGGACGAAACTCACAAAGGCAGACTCATGTTCCAGTGGTGGAGATACAGCGTTCCCAACACTCCTGCTCCCATCGTTTGATGAGTAGGTGAACCTGGGCAAGGAGCCGTTTGAAGGCAATGAGGTTCTCCAGCTAGAGGTGGCGCATGACGTTGGAGGTCCCTCCTACAGTCTATATTGGCCCCAACGATTTCCATCACCAAAGCACTAACATCCGCCAGCAGCAACAGGAGGAACAAGGAATTGCCGATTCAGCTGAGGCAATAATAGTATCAGTGACGGTGTATATTACCTCATCAATGGTGGCATACAATGGTGAGTTAAAAGTGATAGTGGAGGTAAATGTGTCCCTGTCTGTCTTTGGAAGAGCCCACCAGGGAGATGATGGATGGTAGGATAGGGACTGGAATAGTGGAAAGTGGTCTCAACCACATAAGTCGTCAATAACTCTCAAGTGGATAGATGGGAGAGGCCAGGACAGTAACACCGCAGTTACACCGCACAAAGGATTATGGTTGTTAAAATCACACAGACGGTGAAAAGGTGAGGGAGTGGCGAAATGAGCGCAGTTAATACATGGGGCGGTTTGTCGCCATCTAGAGGGAGGTAGATGTAAAATGTGGTAATTTCCTGTGTGGTCCTCACCCTCACAGCCACAGCTTCTAAAGGTGTATGAAGGGACACAGGTTCATAATAGACAGAGATAAGGACAAAGATACAAACTCCACCTTACAGTTTGTCACAGGCAAGACGGTTTTGTAGAACCTCCTATTTCCACAAATGGCAGGGCTCTGCATTGTGGGAAACTAGGTTACCTGAAGGACAATGCAAAAAGCAGGTGTAAAGCTTAAAAGGTGACGTAACTAAGACAGGTGGGAGAAAAAACTGACGCAGTTTCTCTGGAGAGTGGCGCATTCTCTCATCAGGGAAGTCATGAAGTGATCCAGGAGGGAAATTACGCCTTGGCATCATCTGCCACCACCATTTACGTGTTGGGATCCAGTACTATTGCATCTGAAGCATCGGCGAGATCTAGAGCCTCAGGGGACGCAAGAATCTCCACCTAATCCTCGGATGGAGAGCCACTGAGCTGTGGTGGTGGTGGTGTGGGGACCACTGGAGGCTCCCATTTCTTGGAGACCTTATTCTTGGATGGTTTTCCCTATCGCTGCTCTGTAGGGGCTTGTTGAGAGGGCTTCCCAGAAGTGCCTTCAGGGACAGGGGAAGACTAAGTAACCATTCAACCAGCAGCCAGTGGCTCTTTCAGCCACTGGCTGGTGACCACTTGACCACAGGGGGGACCTGGGGTGTAAGTCAGCTGGCCCAGTATCTTGTACTCCACAATTTTCCGCTCCTTTTGGAGTACTGTGCAGTCTGGCAAGTAGGGGGAGTTGTGCTCTCCACAGCTGTCACAACCGGGAGGAGGCACACATGGAGTATTTGAATGAAGTGGTTTTCAGCAGTCTCAACATTTAGTGCTAAAATACCAACGGGAAGACATGGGCCCAAATTTCAAGCACAAGGCATGTGTAGTTTGACGTCACAGAAGTAATTCATCATTTTGACCTTTTCAGACAATGAATCATACTGAAAGACCAAGATGAAGGCACTGGTAGCAACCCAATTGTCTTTGGGTCCTCTGCAGACACGCTATATGAAATGAACATTTCGCCACTCTTAATCAGCCCAGAGCTATTTGTCAGACTGCAAGAGAATGCCGCAATGGAAGATAATCCCCTGGACCAAATTGAGGCTTTTATGGGGAGTGACGGAAACAGGAATATCACCTAGCTGCTCGCAGGCAAGTATCGCTGGGGACGGGGTTGGGGATGCTGTCTAAATCAAGTTTGAACAATTTCTCATTTTGGACAGTGCTGTCACTTCCCCAAACTTATCCTCGAGCTGTTCATCAAAACAAAGAGGTTTCATAGCTAGAACGAAGTCCTCGTCAGTTCTGTGGACTAAATACTGAGGCAAATATGGCTCTCTTCTTTCTGTAGCCCTACTTTCCTCCCATGACGTAGTGGGTGAAGGGAAACGATTTAGGGTTATGCCTGTCAGCATTGAATTCGATCTTTTCCTTTTTAGAGACTGCCGGCGCCATTAGTTCACAGCTCAGTGAGCCTTGAGTAGCCGCTGGTGAGGTATCAATGCAGCAGCAGTACAGTAGCGAGTCGCATATTTAGCTTCCATATTTGTTTTGTAGTTCGATTCTTAATTTCTTTCCGAGTGTTTGCGAGCTTGAATATTTAATTACGTAAAATACTTCAGAAAAATGGTTCAAATGGCTCTGAGCACTATGGGACTCAACTGCTGTGGTCATCAGTCCCCTAGAACTTAGAACTACTTAAACCTAACTAACCTAAGGACATCACACACATCCATGCCCGAGGCCGGATTCAAACCTGCGACCGTAGCAGTCGCACGGCTCCGGACTGCGCGCCTATAACCGCGAGACCACCGCGGCCGGCGTAAATTCCTTGAGTATTCTCGTATTTGAGAGGAGCAATATTGCTTATAGATAGTCACACAGTATAAATTCACGAAGTCGTTAGATATAAGTAGTAGGATGGATAGGGTGTGTGCGGGGGCAGGAGAACTGCTCGCGGTTCGCGAGCAGCTGAGCTTGCTGTTGGCCACGGTCAGCCGCCTTCAGGCAGCTGCCTTGAGGTGCAGCGACGGCGGAGGGTATGGCACGTCGCTTGAGACACCCCAGGTGTCGCTTGCTGCGTCCGCTGACTCAGCCGCCGAGACACCTTCTAGTGTATCCAGCGCGTTGGGCCGCCCACACCTCAGGGTGAGTGGCGGACTGCAATGCGTTCGCGTCGCTCGAGGTGGAGGGTCAATGTGGAGGCTGGCCGGCTGGCCTCACCCGTTCATCCTGTCAGTGGCCAGGTGGCCGCTCCTTCAGCAGGACCTAAGCAGGCACATGGAGGTAAAGACTTGCTGGTTATTGGGACCTCCAACGTTAGGCGGGTGATGGAGCCCCTTAGAGAAATAACGTACAGGGCTGGAAAGAAATCCTACGTGCACTCTGTTTGTCTGCAGGGGGGGCCTCATCCAAGATCTGAAGGCGGCCTTGCCTGCGGCTATTGAGCGTATGTGGTGCAGTCGTCTGCAAGTAGTTGCTCACGGTGGCACCAATGATGCCTGTCACTTGGATTCTGAGGCGCTCCTCAGTTCGTACGGGCGGCTGGCGGATTTGGTGGAGACCACTGGCCTCGCATGCGGGGTGCAAGCAGAGCTCTCTATTTCCAGCATCGTTCTCAGAGTGGATCAGGATCCTTTGGTTTGAAGCCGAGTGGAGGGTCTGAACCAGAGGCTTCGTCGACTCTGTGATGGTCTTGGCTGCTGATTTCTAGACTTGCGCTATTGGGTGGGGAATTGTAGGACAACCCCTAGATAGGTCAGGGGTGCACTACACAAAGGAAGCGGCTAATCGGGTAGGAGAGACTTGTAGCATGCACATGGGTTTTTTTTTTAGGCTAGGCAGTAGTGCGAGGTGTCCTGATGAACACTCACCAATCGACGTGCAGACAGGGAAATCAGGACGCGCTCAGTATATAGACACTTCAGCTATCAACGTATTAGCAGTAAATTTTCAGGGTGTTTGGAATACAGTTCCTGAATTTACTGCCCTCCAGGAAGCGTGTGGCGCGCAAATTATTCTCCGGACTGAGACCTGGCTGAACCCTGAGGTAGGAAGTTATGAAATATTTAGTGAGGGCTGGAACGTGTATCGTAAAGACAGATTAGACACCGTAGGAGGTGGTGTCTTCATTGCAGTTGACAAAAATATTGTGTCTACTGAGGTCGAAGTAGAGTGTAATTGTGAAGTTATCTGGACACGTTTAACGGGGCTAGGGGAAATAAAGTTAATTGTGGGGTGTTATTACCGGCCACCAGATTCCACCGTGACAGTTCTAGAATCATTAAAAGGGAGTCTACATTCTGTATCGCATAAGTATCTGAATCATGTTATATTAATCGGAGGCGACTGCAACCTACCTAGTGTAGACTGGGATGTCTATGGATTCACTACAGGTGGTACAGACAAGTCGTCGTGTCAATTACTTTTGAACGCATTATCCGAAAACTGTCTTGAGCAGCTAAATCGACAGCCAACGCGTAATGGAAATATTTTATATCTGATAGCCACGAACAGACCAGACCTCATCGAAGGTGTCAGTGTTGAGACAGGGATTATTGATTATTATGTTGTCATTACGACTATGGTTACGAAAGTTAAAAAGTCGGTCAAGAAGGCTAGGAGAGTATTCTTACTAGAAAGAACAGATAAGCAGTTGTTAGCATCCCACTTAGTAAATGAATCGACTTCATTTACGTCCGGTACGATGGACGTGGAAGAATTATGGGAAAATTTTAAACACATTGTAAATCACGCATTGGACAAGTATGTGCCGAAAAATTGGGATACGGACGGAAAAGACCCACCCTGGTTTAACAATGCAATTCGGAGAATGCTAAGGCAGCAAAGGAAGTTGCACTCGCGGTACAGGAAAGATCAGGAGAATGAGGACAGGCAAAAGTTAGTAGAGATTCGTGCTGCTCTAAAAAGAGCGATGCGCGAAGCATTCAACTACTACCACCGTCGTACCTTAGCGAAAGATCTTGCTGAAAACCCAAGGAAATTCTGGTCTAACGTAAAATCGGTAAGCGGGTCCAAGGCTTCCATCCAGTCACTCACTAATCATTCCAGCCTGGCAACGGAAGACAGCAAAACGAAAACTGAAATTTTAAATTTAGCATTTGAGAAATCTTTCACGCAGGAGGATCGTACAAACATACTGCCGTTTGAGTCTCGCACAGATTCCCGTATGGAGGACATAGTGATAGACATCCCTGGGGTTGTGAAGCAGCTGAATGGGTTGAAAATAAATTAATCGCCAGGTCCTGATGGGATTCCAATTAGGTTTTACAGAGAGTACTCTACTGCGTTGGCTCCTTACTTAGCTTACATTTATCGTGAATCTCTTGCCCAACGTAAAGTCCCGAGCGACTGGAAAAAAGCGCAGAAGGACGGATCCTCAAAATTACAGCCCAATATCCTTAACATCGGGTTGTTGCAGGATTCTAGAACATATTCTCAGTTCGAATATAATGAATTTCCTTGAGACAGAGAAGTTGCTGTCCATGTATCAGCACGGCTTTAGAAAGCATCGCTCCTGCGAAACGCAACTCGCCCTTTTTTCATATGATACCTTGCGAACCATGGATGAAGGGTATCAGACGGATGCCATATTCCTTGACTTCCGGAAAGCGTTTGACTTGGTGCCCCACTGCAGACTCCTAACTATGGTACGAGCATATGGGATTGGTTCCAAAATATATGAGTGGCTCGAAGACTTCTTAAGTAATAGAACCCAGTACGTTGTCCTTGATGGTGAGTATTCATCGGAGGTGAGGATATCATCTGGAGTGCCCCAGGGAAGTGTGGTAGGTCCGCTGTTGTTTTCTATCTACATAAATGACCTTTTGGATAGGGTGGATAGCAATGTGCGGCTGTTTGCTGATGATGCTGTGATGTACAAGAAGGTGTCGTCGTTGAGTGACTGTAGGAGGATACAAGATGACTTGGACAGGATTTGTGATTGATGTAAAGAATGGCAGCTAACCTAAATATATATAAATGTAAATTAATGCAGATGAATAGGAAAAAAGAATCCTGTAATGTTTGAATACTCCATTAGTAGTGTAGCGCTTGACACAGTCACGTCGATTAAATATTTGGGCGTAACATTGCAGAGCGATATGAAGTGGGACAAGCATGTACTGGCAGTTGTGGGGAAGGCGGATCGTCGTCTTCGGTTCATTGGTAGAATTTTGGGAAGATGTGGTTTTTCTGTAAAGAAGACCGCTTATGAAACACTAATACGACCTATTCTTGGGTACTGCTCGAGTGTTTGGGGTCCCTATCGGGTCGGATTGAGGGAGAACGTAGAAGCAATTCAGAGGCGGGCTGTTAGATTTGTTACTGGTAGGTTTGATCATCACGCGAATGTTACGGAAATGCTTCAGGAACTCGGGTAGGAGTCTTTAGAGGAATGGAGGCGTTCTTTTCGTGAATCGCTACTGAGGAAATTTAGAGAACCAGCATTTGAGGCTGACTGCAGTACAATTTTACTGCCGCCAATTTACATTTCGCAGAAAGACCACAAAGATAAGATAAGAGAGATTAGGGCTCGTACAGAGACATATAGGCAATCATTTTTCCCTCGTTCTGTTTGGCAGTGGAGCAGGGAGAGAAAATGCTAGTTGTGGTACGAGGTACCTACCGCCACGCACCGTATGGTGGATTACGGAGTATGTATGTAGATGTAGATGTAATAAGGGATGACTGGGTTTGCTTCATTGCTGGACATCCACCCTGATGCCACCCACTCCGGTCAGGGGCTCTCCCCAAAGCAAAGGCACCTGGCACAATGACTGTCGCTGGAGCTCCTGATGCCCCAGGAAGACAAGAATCTACTCCTTGGTATACATTGGGGAGTTTTGCAGCTCAGGCATCACCTGTTCAATCCCTGTGTAGTCAGGGGGCTACAACCAAGTTGTTACATAACGGCCCACCATAATTGTCTGGCTACCATGCTGGCTACTGAGTTCAGAGAAATCCGATATTGTCATGGGCGCGAAAGAGCACAGGAGACAATGGAAGAAGATGATGTACCCTGGAAGGTGTCGTCTCCCAAATAGTGGAAATGCAGATAGAAGTGCAAAGCCATGGCAAGAAAAGGTGCAGGAGATCGAATCTAAGGGTACCGTAGATAACTGGTGCTCCACGGAAGGTGTCCTTCCCCTAAAGGCCCACACTTCTGTAGAATTTGAAAAGTGGGAGGTCAAACCATACAATCGAACTTATACAGCTGAAAAGTGGGAGACTCCTTTTAGTCGCCTTTTACAACAGGCCTCGGGCCTTTTCTAACCCCAGTACCTGCAGGGGAACCAATCAATGCAATACCCCACACATCCTTGTTTAGATCTATTGTGAGGGGCAAGGGAGGGGGTGGGGAAAACTTGCATTTAATACAGATGAACACTCTTTTAATGCTAGAGCGTATGTCATTACACCTGAGGCTCATTTGATCTGGTGATGTGCATGCTGTTTGTTTTTATGCATTCGTCAGGAGAAACGTTAGACAGAAATGCCCACAGATGTATAACCCAATGCCATGGTCGTACTGAAAACTGTAGAACACACGGCTATTGCTGAAGCAATGTGCAGTTCTTCCAGTGGGCTTAAACCCCAACACAAGCCAAAGTAGAGAAAGTTATTTGTTTTCCCTTAACAAAAGAAATCCAGTGCATCTCAGTTTACGATCTCACATCCTTGCATTCCAAATCGTCTTTGGCACAGTATTACACGTAAATGCACGACATGATCTAAGGATTTCGTGTTTCCTGAGGAATTTAAGCGGGTTGGTATTGGTAAGTGGTCTGTTAGGTAGAATAGTCGGGGGACTTTTCTTTAATAAATAACCCAAGCACTTTCTATGGGGTTTTGTCGGTAGTGATCGCCTCTATCATCCTGTTATGCCTTTTGGATCCCTACAGGTGCTCCTGAGCTCTTTGTGCCTTCTTCACTGTTCGGGCTGTGACGTCAGCTCCACTTCCAGGACCCAGCTATTAGTAGCCCCGCTAACGCTGGACTTAGGAACAGGATAATTCCAGATGTCCTCTTACTCCTTGCTTCATGACGACTGCTACCGTTAGCACTGGCGATTGGATACAATTTTTAAAAACTCTGTAGATTTCCCATTCTCCAATGCGTGATGAACCACATTTATTATCTGCTTGAAATTTATTCCAGTACTCAATTTGAATCTGGAATGCATCGCCTTATCAAGTACAAATGTTGCAATATATTGTGCCATGTCTATGGCCTTTCTTCGACTCCTGTGCTTCACTTTATTGGCTAAAATTTTATTCTGCAGCGTGACAGTCGGCACAACCTTGATTTGCAGCGTATGCTGCATCATCCTCAAATGGCTTAAATGGCTCTGAGCACAATGGGACTTAACATCTGAGGTCATCTGTGCCCTAGAACTTAGAACTACTTGAACCTAACGAAACCATGGACAACACATACATCCATGCCCGAGGCAGGATTCGAACCTGCGAGCGTAGCGGTCGTGCGGTTGCGGACTGAAGCACCTAGAACCGCTCGGTCACAACGGCCGGCGTATCATGTTCCTTGCTCGCCTTAGCAAGTGGATTAATATTATTATCAGCAGGAGTCAAACAATTTTTCAGTTTCGTTGCAGGTCCTCAGAAATTATATCTGGGGAGATGAAGTTTAACTGCCAGCTTATCGAGAATGCCACCAACACATCTACTGAGCGCTTCTTAGCACTCATGGTATGCTGCTGCACTGCCTTTGGTTTTCACACCTTGTTATGCAGTAAATTACGAGTGTTCTTCGAACTGTTTTGTGATGCTGAAAAACCAAAACATTTCACTAAAACCCTGTTCCTCCGATACCTTATGATGTGCTCTACAAGTAACACCTCCGGTTCAGAACTCTTCTGTAATTTCTCTCTGTTTAAACAATGCCTGTGAATTCTTCATCGTTGCTGTTCTTCAAGATGTAACATCTCGAATTTTTTCTTTATTTTGCACGCAATAAATATCTCCGTTGACCAATTAAAAAGGTAAGACTGCTCAAACCCAGTATTGTATTTCGAAATACACATCAAATCACCTACATTGAACTTGTGCTTGCGCTGATGCACCTGTACGATAGTATTCTGTATTCAGAAGTAAACTGTCATGTACATTGATCGGTCTTATCTCAACTGTACGATGTTCAGTTCGATTATATTCCCCAATTATTTGTGGTAGAACGTCTAGCCATAACTATCAACTAAAAGGATTAAATTTCATCTGCATACGGAATTCAATATTTCTGTTCAGATGCTCCACAATACTCGTTTTCACATGGCAGAATGACATGCAACTGTTTATTCCGTATTACACCACTACCAAATCCGTGGTCTGTTTGCAGGTTACCACGGCACCGATTCGTACCCGGCTGTAGCAATTATTCAGACACCTGCAACACATCCCTTCCAGTCTTCACCTTTGCAGGAAGGTCCGAGGCGAATGTAGAATGAGGTATCTGTACCTCCCATTCGATCATGAACACTCTCTCATATCCACAGAATGGGACTGCCATAAATCATCTAAACCACATGTTGTAAATGGGTTACATGAAATGTTTTGCTAGCAGGCCTGTGCAATTCGTGCAGGTGTCCATTATTATACAGTAATTCATCTTTTTAGAAGCTCCAAGATGACTGATATCATTTCGTTCGTGCGCACTGTACTTACCGCTGTGGGTGACACTGTCAGGAGCCGTATTCAGCCTGTCATTTCGTTAGGATCATCATAATGTACACTCTCCAGAGGTAGTATGTTCCTTTTTATGTGGAATGTCGGCGTCATGGTATTCGCTATGTTCATCAATTACCAGTTACCTAACAATGCTGGTGTATTTCTTAGCGTTTCTGCTTTGTAATAGTCCTTTTAGAGTGTTGTCTCACCTATGTGTGTTAGTCATACGTAGTATTTCAGCATATGATCTCTTTTCTTTTGGCATACAGGCTTGGGAGTTTGAAGTTATTTTGGGATATTAGCTCCACTAAACCAGGCTGCCAATCAAACTTCCTGCTCCAACCAGATGGCGTCCTTCGTTAACGATGTAGGTAACTTTCTCAGAATATACAGCTGATCTCCACTGAACCCATAAGTGTTATCTAATTCACTAACACTGTGACAGGTGATGACATCGGTAGTAGTACGTCCTTTACCTTTTTCTTCTTCTCTTCTTTTTCTGCTGCTATCTGACACCATGATTTTGAGTGACAGCTTTGTAATTCTTTTTGTTGTTGGTCTAAAAGTTTCAGAAAGTGGCTGTTCATGATCGAACATACCCACTTTCAAGAGTGAAAATTTGCAATGAATGGTTTTCTGTGCTTCTATGGTCTTGTGTTTTGTCGACTTTTTGTCGCATACTCGTCGCAGTTCGAGATAATACGCAGCTTATGTACTGTGGGGTGGGGCTAGGTGTGGTCATCTGTTGTTCACCTTCTTAATTGCTCTCAGATTCATGTTGATGGACTCTTATTTTCCTCCGCCAGAGTGTCCTAAAACTCAATTTTCATTGCTATTTCCTTGAATACACGATTCAATCGTACATTGACACTTCCGCTGACTGTTTCATGTTTTAACTCTACGTATGTCTCATGTCGCTGGATTCCGTTATTCAACTTTCCGACTTCTGTAACAGCTACCTCGATAATACCATCCTCTTCTGTTAACTCTGTGTCGATAGCTTTCTCGCTTCGCTGGATTCTGTCACTCAGCTGAGATTTATCTTTAGTAGCTCCTTCCTCGACGCTGATATTCAGTTCTGTTAATCTTGTGTTGACGGTCTTGATTCTTCGGTCGACACACGAATGTATGTATGACTTGTGTTGCGTCACACTGTGCTCAACACACTGCACCCATGCGAATTTCTCCGTAGACTACAATTTACTGAAAGGTTTTCAGTTTGTTACACTGTCTTTTAAGCAGAATTTCATACATGCTTCGTGTACATTGACCCTCATTCAGTTTCGTCATTTTATCAATAACCAAGAAGCCATGCCATACTGAGAACTAGTCCAGTAATCCTCACATATGGTGACGAATTCATTGAATTCCTACATGAATCAGGTAAATACGCTTAACATTCATATTGTCTAGTTTTAAAGCTACAATAACGTTCGCATTATCTCAGATCCATTGCTTCAGGACCCTTAAGTGTAAATAAAATGCATGGATCTGCCTTTGGCAACCAAGGTTGCTTGGCTTCACTTTTTCAGGTGGTCGAATATTGCTGCCTTCGATGAATGTCTGGTACATTGTCCATTCAATGTTTCCTGTAATAGCTGTTATTTCGGATGAAAGAGGGTTTAATAAAAAATATTTTCATGCTCGAAGTGGACCGCCTCATAATGTTGTAACAGTGTTAGAAGACGATCAGTTTTCGAAAATATGCAGCCCTACAAGTAAAGCACGTATGTTAATGGGCAGTAACGAACGAGTTCTCTTCTTCCTCTATTTTTCAGGATCATCACTGCAGGACCAATCGGTTACCACAGGACTCTTGTGAAGGATGTGTTTCGTCCACTCCACCACGATGACGACTACGTTACCACACTGGCATGAGGGGTATTTTATAGAAAACAAACTTGTAGTTCCTAAACTTTTATAATGGCTTACATATTGCGGGGTGTATGAATAGACTTAAATACGTGTGCAGATCCATACCTAATCCGCCACAATTGGCTCACACATTTATACCTCCATTCCAGTGCCACATAAATCAGACAGCTGAGTGAGTGTTTCTTTTGATGGACAGAGAATTCTGCGAGCAGACTCCATCAGTTTACTCCACAGTGTCTCGTAGAATCAGTGGGCCTACGTTTCCTAACGTAGTTGACAGTCTTACAGTGTACTTCATAGACTAACTTCTGTGCATTAGATTCTTAAACATCTTTTCCTGCATATGTAAGCCCTCTCTTCTGTTAAATATTTTAATTGCTCCAGGGAAGTCTAACAAGTGAGCCTCAACTCTTCTTTCTATGAGAGACAGTTGGGCTTCACTCCAGACTTCCTGTTACTGTCGTATGAACCCCTGTGAAAGAATAAATCTTTAGGAAAAAGACACAGTTCTTAATCATAAATTTTTTATACATGTTGCATCGCATAGTCACTGTACCGAACTTTGAATGTAACTGCCGTCTGCAGGCCTTACAATCAGTCTATGATATTCAGACCAATGGGCAGCATCACCCACATAGGAATTCCTTCTGTGAACTGACCCTCTATTGACTTCGGCACAAGGGAATACAGAAATTTACACACTGCTCCACTTGGTTCGCTGTAACACTATTTTTGCTCAAATAGTGTAATATCTGCTCACACAAATGGCTGCTAATGGCACAGTCTTTCTGTGACGACCACTATAGCACAGTATCTATCATTTAATTATACAACATTAGAATGCTTTAAGAACACATTCTGGTCCGTTGAAGTTAATCCTAACACAGTCTCACCATACATATCAACTAATATGGATTAAGTATTTGAATGTCAGTCAGTATACGAGAAGAATCGTACTCATCTGTCATCTTATTCTTTCTGTAGTCCATCATACTGATCTCATATTGCCATGAATATTGAAATTTGAAATCAACATGTTGCATGTTTTCAGTAACAACAGCAAGGTCTTACACGAATCAAAGCTCTCATTTACTTGCTTAAAGCTCAGGCTCTATAGTCACATGTGCTGGCAAACAGTAGAACCATTGTAGTTCTGTGAGCTGTGACAGCTTCTACATGGCAGCCACTGCTGCAGTGGTACAGTACAGTTGGACGAAGGTTGTTGCTAAGATGGTGATAGACTATAGTTGAACAACACTACTTCCAATAAGTGGGGAGGTCCTTCTGTGAGCTGCTGCTGCTGGTGTGGTAGTGCGTCCAGTAGTATGTGAATTTCTTCATTCTACAGTTCTGCTAGCAATTGGTTCAGGGAAGTGTTGCACTGATGCAACTATAGCGAATCTGAAACATATATTGGAATATATATTTGTTTGTAACAATAGAAATAATTATGTTGTTATCGAAAATTACATTCAAAACTAATTTCTTTTTCCTCTTGTGCCTGGAGGCCCTGGTTGGTTCGTGTTGATGATGCTGAAACTTCACCATATATCTTCTCTTCTCTCTCTAGTAAACTACTCAGTGCTGTTTGTATCATGTCATTAGCAAAAAGAGAATGCAGAAATATCTTAATGATGGGAATTAACTTATTAGTCAGCACAATCTGTGACTGTTGGCCCGTTTCTAATAGTGATGCAATCCCATGGAAAGAAATCTGCGAAGAAGAGCAGTGTTTCGTTAAATGAATAGGACTTCAAAAACCACATCTCGAAGAAAAGGCAGGTTTTTAGTAGATGATGCAGTATGCATTTAATGCAGTGTCAATGGCTGCCGCTCGATAGCAAAACCAATGTCGATTTCTCTCACTGATCACACTTCTGTAATATATATTCAAAAACACGTTTAGGATAAGAAATATTAATAATATTAACCATTTTTAATCCATTTTCAGATGAAATGCAGATAGTGTAAGCAAACAGCCGCATCACCTTCTGCTATCCATATGGACAGATAATGGTCCAAGAGACAAGTAATTCAACAACAATAAGTCAGACGTATCAAGGTATTTTTCAGGCAAAAACATATTGAGGACATCATACATATATTAATATTTATTGCATTTAAGATCTTGGGAGTCAGTAGATTCACGTATCTTAATTTTTTGCTTTCCTGTTACAATCATTCTCTCACTATGAAAATCAGACTTTGAATGACAGGGGCTTGGGCTGCTGGGTTCATAATATAGTAAAGTAGTGTAGCTCGATTCTTATTCGTCCATTGCGTTTCCCACCGTTTGATTGTGGGGACTGATGACCTTAGCTGTTTAGTCCTCCTTAAACATCCCAACGACCACCATTTGATTGTGCTCTCATTGTGTGAGAGGGATAGGAGGGGTTTACCGCCATTTTTATGTTATTTGACCAGTATTGCACAATTGCCTAAGATGTGGTGGGATTCCCCTGTGTGACCTTGATCAACTCTCAGTTGTTCCCTGGTTTGTAACCTTGCACTGATTTAATGAGATCTTCATCTGGAGCAGAACCTTCCCTGTTATACTATTGTTCTACACCTTATGCACTGAACCAGTATTTCTGTTACCTGTACATATTTGCTACGTTGTACATATTTTCGATGTAACGACTAGTTTGGGAATAATCGTTTTTGAGGTCTCACAGTCAATTCAGCATCTTTTTTCCTTCAGTCACTCATCACTTAACACTTAATTGCGCATAGCCGAATGCTGTGTTCAAGGATAGTGTATAATCTTGAACGACCTAGTGCCCTGGGGTAAGTACTGGTACTTGAGCTCTTTCCATACCGACCTTGTCAAACAATAATAGCTCGTAAGCGTATGCCGCTGTCTTATGGTAAATGGAGAGATGTGGGCCCAGTGCTCTACGCCCAACTTTAGTAACACTTGACAGATACTTTCTCTGCACAGTATCCAGTGTGAGAACCTCACTTGTGGGCCACAGTGTGATTAGAGAGCTAGAGGAATCTGATACAAACTAACTTCTGCAGTGTAATGCGACACATACGTATGTTAATTATCGGCAAAACTAAAGCTGATATCCAGGAGAGTATGAGGTTGATGTAAAGAAACAGCGCAGCCAATTTCAAGTACAACACATAGCAAGGATCCCCTATAAATGTGTTGTAGTGGTGCTCTGCAAGTAGCAGAATTACTGCATTTACTAGGCAATCTTGTATTTTAATAACCGTTTAAATTTTGTCGATTTGTTTGCGCTCTCTGTAGATTAGTTCAGACGTTCTTAGCAAAACAGTTTCTAGCATGGATAGGAACTGCAACTGCTGTGTTCGGATGCAGGCTGAGTTGGCATCCCTTCGCTCCCAGCTTCAGGCAGTGTTGGCTTCGGTCACACAGCTTGAGGCTGTTGCCAATGGGCATCACTGTGGGGGTCCGGATGGGGGTTTGTCGGGGACGGCCAGCTCGTCCCACGCATCCCCTGATCGGACTACGACTGTGGTTGCCCGGGATACTGCCCGCATTGAGGCTGATCCCTCACCTGTGGTAGAGTGGGAGGTCGTTTCAAGGTGTGGCAGGGGGCGAAAGACATTCCGGAGGGCTGAACGGAAAGCCTCTCCAGTTTGTCTGACGAACCGGTTTCAGGCTCTGTCTCAGGCTGATACTGATCTTCAGCCTGACATGGCTGCTTGTCCTGTTCCAGAGGTTGCCCCTCAGCCTGCAAGATCCGGGCAGTCGCAGAGGGTGGGCTTACTGGTAGTTGGGAGCTCCAACGTCAGGCGCGTAATGGGGCCCCTTAGGGATATGGCAGCAAGAGAGGGGAAGAAAACCAATGTGCACTCCGTGTGCATACCGGGGGGAGTCATTCCAGATGTGGAAAGGGTCCTTCCGGATGCCATGAAGGGTACAGGGTGCACCCATCTGCAGGTGGTCGCTCATGTCGGCACCAATGATGTGTGTCGCTATGGATCGGAGGAAATCCTCTCTGGCTTCCGGCGGCTATCTGATTTGGTGAAGTCTGCCAGTCTCGCTAGCGGGATGAAAGCAGAGCTCACCATCTGCAGCATCGTCGACAGGACTGACTGCGGACCTTTGGTACAGAGCCGAGTGGAGGGTCTGAATCAGAGGCTGAGACGGTTCTGCGACCGTGGGGGCTGCAGATTCCTCGACTTGCGCCATAGGGTGGTGGGGTTTCGGGTTCCGCTGGATAGGTCAGGAGTCCACTACACCCAACAAGCGGCTACACGGGTAGCAGGGGTTGTGTGGCGTGGGCTGGGCGGTTTTTTAGGTTAGATGGCCTTGGGCAAGTACAGAAAGGGCAACAGCCTCAACGGGTGCGGGGCATAGTCAGGACATGCGGGGACCAAGCAGCAATCGGTATTGTAATTGTCAACTGTCGAAGCTGCGTTGGTAAAGTACCGGAACTTCAAGCGCTGATAGAAAGCACCGAAGCTGAAATCGTTATAGGTACAGAAAGCTGGCTTAAGCCAGAGATAAATT
The DNA here is from genome assembly GCF_021461395.2 of Schistocerca americana. Taxonomy (NCBI): domain Eukaryota; kingdom Metazoa; phylum Arthropoda; class Insecta; order Orthoptera; family Acrididae; genus Schistocerca; species Schistocerca americana. The sequence goes on along the minus strand of NC_060119.1, from coordinate 153,610,601 downwards.
CTGCCGAAATTTTTACAAAGGTACACACGGTGTTTAGAAAGGATAGATTGCATGCAACCGGTGGTGGAGTGTTCATCGCTGTTAGTGGTAGTTTATCCTGTAGTGAAGTAGAAGTGGATAGTTCCTGTGAATTATTATGGGTGGAGGTTACACTAAACAACCGAACTAGGTTAATAATTGGCTCCTTTTACCGACCTCCCGACTCAGCAGCATTAGTGGCAGAACAACTGAGAGAAAATTTGGAATACATTTCACATAAATTTTCTCAGCATGTTATAGTTTTAGGTGGAGATTTCAATTTACCAGATATAGACTGGGACACTCAGATGTTTAGGACGGGTGGTAGGGACAGAGCATCGAGTGACATTATACTGAGTGCACTATCCGAAAATTACCTCGAGCAATTAAACAGAGAACCGACTCGTGGAGATAACATCTTGGACCTACTGATAACAAACAGACCCGAACTTTTCGAATCTGTATGTACAGAACAGGGAATCAGTGATCATAAGGCCGTTGCAGCATCCCTGAATATGGAAGTTAATAGGAATATAAAAAAAGGGAGGAAGGTTTATCTGTTTAGCAAGAGTAATAGAAGGCAGATTTCAGACTACCTAACAGATCAAAACGAAAATTTCTGTTCCGACACTGACAATGTTGAGTGTTTATGGAAAAAGTTCAAGGCAATCGTAAAATGCGTTTTAGACAGGTACGTGCCGAGTAAAACTGTGAGGGACGGGAAAAACCCACCGTGGTACAACAACAAAGTTAGGAAACTACTGCGAAAGCAAAGAGAGCTCCACTCCAAGTTTAAACGCAGCCAAAACCTCTCAGACAACCTGAAGCTAAACGATGTCAAAGTTAGCGTAAGGAGGGCTATGCGTGAAGCGTTCATTGAATTCGAAAGTAAAATTCTATGTACCGACTTGACAGAAAATCCTAGGAAGTTCTGGTCTTACGTTAAATCAGTAAGTGGCTCGAAACAGCATATCCAGACACTACGGGATGATGATGGCATTGAAACAGAGGATGACGCGCGTAAAGCTGAAATACTAAACACCTTTTTCCAAAGCTGTTTCACAGAGGAAGACCGCACTGCAGTTCCTTCTCTAAATCCTCGCACAAACGAAAAAATGGCTGACATCGAAATAAGTGTCCAAGGAATAGAAAAGCAACTGGAATCACTCAATAGAGCAAAGTCCACTGGACCTGACGGGATACCAATTCGATTCTACACAGAGTACGCGAAAGAACTTGCCCCCCTTCTAACAGCCGTGTACCGCAAGTCTCTAGAGGAACGGAGGGTTCCAAATGATTGGAAAAGAGCACAGATAGTCCCAGTCTTCAAGAAGGGTCGTCGAGCAGATGCGCAAAACTATAGACCTATATCTCTTACGTCGATCTCTTGTAGAATTTTAGAACATGTTTTTTGCTCGCGTATCATGTCATTTCTGGAAACCCAGAATCTACTATGTAGGAATCAACATGGGTTCCGGAAACAGCGATCGTGTGAGACCCAACTCGCCTTATTTGTTCATGAGACCCAGAAAATATTAGATACAGGCTCACAGGTAGATGCTATTTTTCTTGACTTCCGGAAGGCGTTCGATACTGTTCCGCACTGTCGCCTGATAAACAAAGTAAGAGCCTACGGAATATCAGACCAGCTGTGTGGCTTTATTGAAGAGTTTTTAGCAAACAGAACACAGCATGTTGTTATCAATGGAGAGACGTCTACAGACGTTAAAGTCACCTCTGGCGTGCCACAGGGGAGTGTTATGGGACCATTGCTTTTCACAATATATATAAATGACTTAGTAGATAGTGTCGGAAGTTCCATGCGGCTTTTCGCGGATGATGCTGTAGTATACAGAGAAGTTGCTGCATTAGAAAATTGTAGCGAAATACGGGAAGATCTGCAGCGGATAGGCACTTGGTGCAGGGAGTGGCAACTGACCCTTAACATAGACAAATGTAATGTATTGCGAATACATAGAAAGAAGGATCCTTTATTGTGTGATTATATGATAGCGGAACAAACACTGGTAGCAGTTACTTCTGTAAAATATCTGGGAGTATGCGTACGGAACGATTTGAAGTGGAATGATCATATAAAACTAATTGTTGGCAAGGCGGGTACCAGGTTGAGATTCATTGGGAGAGTGCTTAGAAAATGTAGTCCATCAACAAAGGAGGTGGCTTACAAAACACTCGTTCGACCTATACTTGAGTATTGCTCATCAGTGTGGGATCCGTACCAGGTCGGGTTGACGGAGGAGATAGAGAAGATCCAAAGAAGAGCGGCGCGTTTCGTCACTGGGTTATTTGGTAACCGTGATAGCGTTACGGAGATGTTTAATAAACTCAAGTGGCAGACTCTGCAAGAGAGGCGCTCTGCATCGCGGTGTAGCTTGCTCGCCAGGTTTCGAGAGGGTGCGTTTCTGGATGAGGTATCGAATATATTGCTTCCCCCTACTTATACTTCCCGAGAAGATCACGAATGTAAAATTAGAGAGATTAGAGCGCGCACGGAGGCTTTCAGACAGTCGTTCTTCCCGCGAACCATACGCGACTGGAACAGGAAAGGGAGGTAATGACAGTGGCACGTAAAGTGCCCTCCGCCACACACCGTTGGGTGGCTTGCGGAGTATCAATGTAGATGTAGATGTAGATGTAGATCCACAAACTGAAATAAAAAGAGAAAAGATTGTTAATCGACCTAAGCGGTACTACTTTTAATTTACTATCTTATAAATCTTCCGTTTATAAACTTGCAAATTATGTTATTAAAATATTTTTGAAGCATGGGTTTACTGTTTTAGATTCTCTAGGGACTTAACACGTGAACTACATGTTTTCCAAAAACGTATTTTATCAAGTGCCTGCTAGTTTATACAATGGTGAACTTAATATACGCCACGCGGGATTAGCGGAGCGGTCTGAGGCGCTGCAGTCATGGACTGTGCGGCTGGTCCCGGCGGAGGTTCGAGTCCTCCCTCGGGCATGGGTGTGTGTGTTTGTCCTTACGATAACTTAGGTTAGGTAGTGTGTAAGCTTAGGAACTGATGACCTTAGCAGATAAGTCCCATAAGATTTCACACACATTTGAACATTTGAACTTAATATACGCCGAGATTGATACATACATTGATACATTAATTTCTCGGATGAGCCACCCACAGAGCTGTAATATAAGCTATAGGAAGCAAGAAAATCATAGCTTCTCTTAACAAATACATTGAGTGTCGATGAAAATAGAGATACAGCGAAATACCTTACGTATAGAATCTCTGAATTTTTGGATAAGGTCATGAGTCCATAACATTACCCTTCGAGTGTTTTCTGCTATATGACTCTGTTATACAGGGTGTCCCAGCTATCTCGTCCACCCAAAATATCTCTGGAACAATAACAGCTATTGGAAAACGACTTTCACCGGTATCAATGTAGGGCTGGGGCCTATGAATGTACATATTTGGAAACATTCTAAAACGAAAGCATATGTGTTTTTTTAACACAAATTTATGTTTTTCTAAATGGACCTCCTATATTTTTTCTTCAGCAATCCATAGCATGACAAAGCACATACACAATGCCGTAGATTGCATCGCAATATTCCCATTACATCCCGAGATATAAAGACGCGAAGTTGACGCTTGAAACACCCGACATGCGCTGCTAGCGCACGTCCTGAGGCTCAGGCGTGAACCCCATGCTGCCCGTAATCGCGATGTGATTGACATGCGTAATCACACTTCCATACTTATCAAGAGGTCCGAAACGAATAATACGGTCTGCTGCCATCCTGCATTAACGTCGTACATTCCGGCAGGTATTTATCCCATAGGCTAGGGGTGATGCGATTCTGTAACATATCTGTGTACCGCAAAGTTAGTCACAAAGCTAACTTCACTTATCGTTTATCCGTTACTAAAAAGGTAATGCCGTTCAACGTTAAAACTTTACTTTACTGTAGATCTAGCGCAAGTGACAGTTAATCATTCACTCGTAATAGTAACATTCATGTTGGTGGTTTTAGTGAAACGAGCAAGTGGACTAAAAGTTTTACCGTTGTTTCGGACCTCTGCAAATGAGAGCGTATGTAGACAGTGAACCATCGCTAGCAAAGTCGGCTGTACAACTGGGGCGAGTGCTAGGGAGTCTCTCTAGACTAGACCTGCCTCGTGGCGGCGCTCGGTCTGCAATCACTGATAGTGGCGACACGCGGGTCCGACGTATACTAACGGATCGCGGCCGATTTAAAGGCTACCACCTAGCAAGTGTGGTGTCTGGCGGTGACACAACAGGTTTTGTCTGTTGATAAGGTTCAGCTTGTGGATGCGGGAGTGGCTTTAAAATTGACATAAATGTCGACTGAAATTTCTCCGCTGGAGGCTGTGCATCATGTGAGTCACGCTGCGGTGAGAATGAGAAAGAAAGATCAGTAAAGCGTGGTCAGTATTGAACTGTTGAACCAGCTGCGTCATGCATGAGTTCAAAGTCCGTATGAACTTTTAAGGGAGTCCATTGGCCATTGAATGGTGCAGTCCTGAAGTGTGAAATGCCTTTGGTTCGACAAATAATGTAAGTTACTAAGAAGAAAATTTTGTGCCGTTGTCAGTGACAACATATTTCGGCACTTCTTCAGTAGGAGGACTTTAGACAAAGCCTTAATAGTCTTTGTCAAAGATACTGATGACATCTTTATAACATATGGAAGTTTGGGGAAGGCATTGACGAGGACGTACCAGTAGCTTCCAAGAACCGGTTCTGTAATATCAGTATGCAGACGTGATCAGTATTCTACAGCCTGTGGCTATCGAAAATATTATGGCGTCAGAACTGACTGGTATTTTTGACATAAAAGGCATAGAGCCAACATGATTTCAATGTTTTTGTCAATATTTTTCCAGCAGCAGTGTGTTTGGTACCAATTATGCCCCAGTGGCATTCATGTAACATCTATAGCACCTCAAATTTAATCACTGCATCGTACTGTGTCTTCGCTGACAAAGAACGCGCCAGAACGACACCTTTGTACAGTATAAGTGAATACCTCAAATGCCAATACGGTTTCATCTTCGTCATTCCGTAACAAGTAACGTATAGTCCTATTATTATGTCACACCTTTAGCTGAAATTAGACAAAACAGGATCATTAGAAACAAGTTTGACAGTTAAATAACTGTTTACTGGCAAATTTTCTGCTGTCATGAGTACCGATAGTACTGAAAAAGAAACATCAGCTAATGAGTCAAACTGTTTGTCTTCTCCTGTTGGCAGACACGAAAGTAAACATGTCTTCGCTTGCTGTTTTGTGGGTCGGAAAATAATTTCATAGTCGTAATTCTACAGAAGAAGAGCTTAGCCCCACAAAGTTTTAGCTGTCCGTGCAGGAATCTTACTCTTGGGTCAAAATAGCTACTAAGGATTTCTGGTCCGAGACGAGGATGAATTTACATCCGTAAAGTAATGATGAAACTTCTTGACAGCATGTATAATTGTAAGAGCCTCCTTGTGTGATCTGACTGCAATTTCTTCGTGCCACTGTCAGAATCTGTGAAGGGAACGCAGTCGGTTGTTTAAAACTATGATACCGATCCGACAGAATGGCGCCTATGCCCCAGTCCCAGGCATCCACAGCAGCTGCGTGCGTTTTGGTCCGACCGTATGTCGTAACAAGTTTAGCGTCAAGCAAACATTGTTTCGGTTTGTTAAGTGCAGGTTTCCATCCACCGTTCCAGTTCCATTTGGTAACAACTTGCGCATTGGTTCACTCATGGATGCTGCACGAGCGAGAATTTTCCAATAATAATATATTTGTCCTGATTTGCAACGTAACTGCATGATGTCCTTGGGAACGGAAGACATGTAATGGCGACAATGTGTTACGGTGTCGGCTTGATGCCGTGTCGAGACCGCCTGCAAAGTGTGGCACTTTTGTGTTGAAAGAAGATGCACTTGTCTCTACCGCATTCCATATTTGCCGCTTGTAGCATTATGAACATAGATTCCAGCTTCCGTAAGAGATTATGTGGAGATGTGCTTGAGGCAATTCTGTCGTCAAGGTAGTTCAAAGCATTCGGAGCTTTACGAATTAACTGCTCTAAATTCCGATGGAACAAACTCAGTTCGTTGGCTATTGTGAAGGGTTAACTTTTACGATGGTTCGGAGATCAAATGGGCTGTTTATCGCCATAAATCTCTGTACGTTTTGGCCCAAAAATCTGGAAATATATTTCAAGATCTAGCTTGTCAAATTACATACCAGCACCTAATTTTGAAATCAATTATTCAGGCTTACGAGTACGATATGAACCAATAATATACTGAGAGTTAACCGTCTCAATGAAGTTTCCACAGGTGCGAAGTGAGTCATTCCGTTTCTGCACAAATACTGCTTGTTAAGCAGCTCGTAGGAGGGTCGGTGATTTTTTTTTTTTTTTGTTTTGTGTGCACTGAAGAGATCATCCCTGATGACTTATTCTTCTAGGATGGGATGTAAGGATAAAAGGAAAACTATTTATTATACATTCAGTTAGGCTTGGGTACTCAACGGGTCTTCTAGCCTCTTGTCTTTGGTGATGCCTACTTCCTGTCGAGGGTTTGATGTGTCTAGGCTGTTATGTGTGACTGCTTCCTCGTGTTATGACAGATCGCCAATGGGGGGTGGGGGGGGGGATGAAACGTTATCGACTTCGGTACTCGATACTTGTGCCATTGTGTAGGGTTTACCGTTCCTACCGATTCAAACTGTCGAACTTGGTCCCTAGGGGCATCGATTTTGTCAAAAACTCGTTGAGCCTTGTGATGGACCTTTTCTTATATAGTGGTCTCGTAGAATGCGGTACGGATATCGACGTTTCATGTCCACCATGGAGCTCCTGTGATCCATCGGTAGCAAATGTTTTGCAGCGCCTGTAGTTTGTTGTAGTTGGAGACGCACGTAGTTCCCCACAAGGTGGAGCCATATAACATTGTGTGTTCTACCGCTGCCTTATACGATTGGAGTTTTGTCTTAGGCTTGAGATCCTTACTCTTCAGGAACGGAATCAATGCCTGGTCATCTTCTGGGCTTCCGTCTTCTTGTCGTCAATATGCTGCGTAAAGAGCAATTTTTTTTTATCAAGGTAGACACAGACGTACTCCCGACCATGGGATAAATTGATCGGCTACTTGGAGTCTGTCGTCGAGTTGATCGTTATCTTATTTTTCAGCGGCCAGCATTCCATTACAGCAAGTTGACGTTGCATCCCAGCGATTGGCTGGTCCAAATGTCGTCCAGTCGTCAGAAAGGCCGTATCGTATTCATAAAAACTCGCCGTAACAAGGGGGACTGTTGGGATAAGCAGAGGCGAAATGACAAAGCCCTGCGGAATTCCTTCGGAGATCAGTTTCTTGTCGAAGTTTTTATCGTCGACTCGGACATATAGTCTCTTGTCCTGCAGAAAGTTGTCTATGATTGCAATGTAACAATCCGCAATGGGGGTACTACGATGTAGATTGAAGATAAGGTTGGGCAGCCACACCTTATCGTGTGCTTTTTCGATGTCAAGGAATACACCAATTGTGAAGTGCTGCCTTTTGTACTCTTCTAGTATACGTTCTGTGATCCGTAGAAATTGAAGTTCGGCTGACAGCTTGTCCTTGAAACCGAATTGTTGGGGTCGTATAACATCATGCACTGTACGCGTGTCATGGAGCCTCTTCAACAGCACCCTCTCGAGCATCTTGCCAAGGGTCGGAAAGAGGCTAATTGGCCGGTAACTGCTGGGTTCTGCTAGGTCTTTACCTGGCTTTCGGACTTTAACTATTCGAGCTGTCTTCCATGCCGTAGGAAAATATACCTGCAGGGACAGCTGTTGAAAATTCGGGTAAGGAGCACAGTTGGCTTCCTGGGCAGCTGTTTCAAATAGCTGTTGCTTATGAAGTCGTTGCCTGGCGTGTTATTCCGAGTCTTCCGTATAATTTTACGGACCTCTGCTGGTGTGGCGAGTTGTGGGCGGCTCTGCACAAGTGTAATATGAAAAGCAGTCCATTCTGCTGTAACGTTGGCTTCCTGCTCCTGCAGGTGGTGTAGACATCTGCTCTTGGTAAGTCGTAGCATACAGCTCCGCCTGGGCGAGTTCGTCATAGAGGAGGTCATCTGGTCCTCTGATGGCTCGTTTAGGTGGCCGCTGGTGTCGTATGTTCTTGACTACCTGCCATTCATTCATAGTTCGAAGTAAGAATTCATCCATGTTGTCTTCCCAGAACTGCTGTCGCCACTCGGCGACTCTCCTGTGCAGTTCTCGTGTTAAGACGTGTGTTTCTCGTCGATCGATCGGGTTTCTATAGCGAAGTCAACGTCACCTGCTCCTGTTTCTCTGTATCTTCAGTTCTTGTAGTAGAGGGTGGAACTTGTAGAAAGCCACTGCAGGGTAGACCGTGTGGGTAGTTGCCTTCCATTTGCCTACCTTTATTTTCTCCGTCAAAGTTTGTACGGCGTTATCGATGGCTTCCGGTGTTGAAACGTCCTGCGTCGGGCGGATATTTTTGTCAAGATATGTCCGAAATCGACCAGAGTTCAGAGTTAGTGAACTGGCGCGCAGAAGGTTGGCCATTGCGTTTTCCACTATGCTGAGAATAGGCCTGTGGTCCGTCAAGAGATCGTCGACGGTGAGGAGCTGGAGGTTCGTCTCAATGTTTTTGATGAGAGCAATGTCTAGGACGTCCGCTTCTTCCCGATCGAAGTAAGGAATCCGTGTGGGCTCTCGTGGACCATGCTCAGTTCTTCTTCCATGGCAATCAAAGTTCATCCACGAGGTTTCGTACGCCGGGAATTCCACGGGACGTGCTTGCTATTAAGGTCACCTCCTAGGAAGATTTTGTCAAAATCGGTGAAGATATTCCGTAGGTCGTGCGGCACCAGTTGATCACCGGGGCTGTTGTACGCCGCTATGAAAGTGATGTTGGCTGCCGCCGATTGAGCCGTTAGTGCTGTTGCCTCCAGATGTTGGAGGAGTGGTAGTGTTTCATGATGGTGCGGCATTTCTCTTTTAAGCAGAACTGCTTTCCCTCCACCACGTTGGCCTTGTCTGTCCGTTCTATAGACGTACATGTTACGAAATCTGAGCTCAGTTGTTGGACGAAGGTGCGTCTCCGATCCAAGTGCGATTTCGATTTTGTGACGTAATAATTCAGTGAATTCTGTTTTCTTGTGTTTCAGCCCGTTGGCGTTCCGTATACCAATTTTAGGGTCTCTCCTGGTCCCAGGGCGATCCATCTCAGGTTGTTCCAAAGGCCTTCAGGACACTTCCGATTAATGAAAGTATCCCCACTAGTTGTTGCAGCACGGCGGTGAGAAGTTTGGCGACATCAGAGAGCGCTGGAGCTATGGATTCCATCAAATCTGCTGGTGAGACGTAGATTTCCGGTTTCGGTCATCGTGGTGACGCTGAGTGGGCATGGATGTAGGAATAATGCTGGCGTTGCTGTCGTGGTGGGCGAGCTTCAGGAGGAGGCTGTGGTACTGGCTGCCGTGCCGTCGACGGCTGTTCTAGTGATGTTTGCTGACGGTGTGGCGGCGGGTGTGTCGTCAGTTCCGTATTACAAGAGTCCTCCGTTGAGTTTCTGCGGTGGAGACCGTTGTCTATATATCCTGAGAAGTTCCTGGTACATCTGGCAGCCACCCCATCTGGCAGGATGGCACTTTTCACTGTTCGCACATTTCTGTGGAGCCCCTCTGGGATGAGTACATGCTGAAGGTCTGTGTTGCCCTTCACATGGAACTCAGCGAGCAGGCTAGCTGCAATAATTAGCTGTGTGTTCGAATCGCCGGCAGTGGCGACATTGAACAGATCGACTTTTGTATATAGAAGGTATTTCATATCGTAAATCTTGTAGTTATCCTTTTGAGCTGGCAACGTAACACAGTAAGCAGCTTGAGGTCGTAATTCCTTGGTGTTGTCGTCTCGATTTTTAAACTGGTGGACGTTGATGGCCGGGAAACCCTTCTCTATCAGTGCATTTTTCAGTTCTTCCTCCATAACTCCGGCAGGTAGACGTTTTACAACCACTTTGAGGTCCTTGTCCTCTGCGGCCTGATGTGTAAAAAAGTGGACGTCATTCGACACAAAGAAATTGATGGCCCGTCGTTGATCTTCATAGGAGTCAAAGTGATATTTGATCGTGTCTCGTCGGTAGATGGACTTAAGACTGGCGACAATATTCGCCCTCAGCGCCTTGTTGGGTTCCATGTAGTTCTTGGTATGGTAACAGGCGGGAATTCACGTAATGAGTTCCGGCCAGAGCCATCTGTCCCCTCTTTATCTGCTTCCAGATTGACGTCAGTCGTCTGGTCCATACGTTCTGGAGCATCCGTAGTATCTTCCGTCGCAATAGCCGCATAAAGGTTGCAAGTTTTCAGTTTTGGTCGTTGTCGCTTCCGAGAGTTATTCTGCATAGGAGAAGCGTTGAGTCGTTTTCTTCGGCGAACTAGTGTAAAATCGCCCTCTTCGTCGGTGGGCTGCATTCTCAAAACTTCTTCAGAGGCGACTCCCTCGATTTCGTCGTCGTCTTCTGGTGGAGAAAATTGTTCCAGGTCGTCTTCTTGTTCTTCCGGAAGTTGGAACTGTACTAGTGCGTTCGTCGCATACTTACTGACTTTGCAGAGTCATGTGTGGTATTTCACGTCTTACTCCCCGTTGTTGACGATCTTCCTGTCTTACCGGATGTCTCTCTTCACAGGGGACTGACGTATGTTGTCCTCTGCTCTGCATTCGCATAACGCTCGTTGTGTCTTGTCCACATTATCTTGCCTTTCAGAATGCGTTGACGTTGCATGGGTCGCCTGTTAGAAGTGTTGGCCGCACTTGCCCACTGCTTATTATTGACCTGCAAACTCAGCTCATAATATAATAGAGTGATAAGCAAGACTTTGTTAAAACTGTGTGCCCGACCGAGACTCGAACTCGAGTCTCGGGCGGGCACACAGTTTTAATCTGCCAGGAAGTTTCATATCAGCGCACACTCCGATGCAGAGTGAAAATCTCATTGAGGACTTTGTTGTCCGTCCTGTGGGGAGCGGCAGGCCCCACACACCGGGCAGCGGCCGGCCCCGGCGCGACCGAGGCGGCTGGCTCAGACACGCGCGTTTCTTGGTCCGCAGTCGTCGGCACCGCGCGCTCAACTGCTGCAAAAGAAGTGAGGACGGTGACGACTTCAGTTTCTGTCTGGTTGGCGCGAGGGCCGAGAGGTGGCGTTGTGATGCTGAAGTGAGTGGCCGTCTTCCGGCTGGGTTGGGCAGTGCTGGACTTGGAACTGCGGTTCTCTCGACACAAACATCAAACGAGCACGCATTACGCGCTATCTTGGGGTACACATAGATGAAAAATTGAATTTCCACGAACACATAAGGCTAACAACGGACAAAGCAGAAAAAATACTCCACAAACTGGAGAGGCTAAATTCAAAACAGTACAGACTACGTTTACAAGTCATACGTACATACTACTGTGCGCTCTTCGAATCAGCACTCAGCTTTGCAGCTAGCACGTGGGCACATAGACTGAACGTGTTCACCAACAAAGCATCCGTTAGACGAGGGCAGAGAAGTGTCCTACTTAGGATATCTGGAGCCTTCGGTACCACCTCAGCAAATGCACTGTATGTGGTGCTCGGAATTAGCCCCATAGATATCACGATCAAGTACAGAGCTGCAAGGTACTGGTTAAAGGTGAGGAGACTAGATAAGGTACACACAATAACCGGTGTGCCCATAGAGACGATACGTCACCTTAAAAGTTGGCGTTTGGATACATGGCAAGGTGAGTGGGATGTAACTGATAAGGGACGTAGACTGCACGACTTCCTCCCTGACATAAGAGAGCGGTTGAGAATGAGACATATCGATCCCAGCCGCGGTATGGTACATTTCTTAACCGCGCACGGACCTTATCCCACGCACTTAAACCGCGTGAGTCTGAGGCAGACACCTACACGCACATGTGGGGAAGAAGATTCCCCAGAACACTCTGCATATTTCTGCGGGCAATACGCGAACAATAGACATACACTACACTTAGATTACACAGATACAGACATAGATATATACACAGCAATGAGACGAAGAACAATGGGCACAATTAAACGCACTGACAAACAGTATTTAAAAAACAACACATGAAGAGTATATGCGGACACGACATCACAGACATACCTATGTGCAGCGTAACAGAAATCTCCAGAGGTTGGACAACGATATCAACAGTGACATCGAAAATAGTGACAATGAGGAGGAACAGGAGGATGAAGCTGAGATGTGACAGTAAATAAGCAAATTGCTGGCAATGTAGCGAAGAAAACACCAAATTCCGTACATGGATGGGCACCTAAAGTAGTTTATACGTAGGATTAGTAACAAATAGGATAAGCAACATTATTTCTCTACTAATAACCATTTGTGTGTGTGTGACTGGCGGTCAACGACTCGAAGAAACCATTCCGAGTTATTCATCGTCAGTTTCTCATGTATCCTATCTTCTTTTTATATTCTTCTTAAAAAACAACAAAATTTTATTTATATTTCAACCTTAAATTACTGTTACTTTGAAAATTATCATTCTTTGTAAATGTTGTAGATAAAACAAAAGGAAAGAAAACTGTAAATGGTGAAAAACGAAAATTGTAAGATGTTCGATCTGTTTTAAACATCAGGTAACAGGTCTATAATTTGGCAATAAATAAATAAGTAAAAATAAAAATTCTCTGGAGTGCATACCGGGGAACAGGAGAGCGACAGCGGCCGGCATTGCTTTGGTCTACTTCTTGTGGTGCGAGGTGTCTGTACGATTTTAGAGTCCGTACTGTGCTCTGGTCTTGTCTGTCTGCGATATGATATTGCAGTGTCTGGGTTAGTCCGATTAGATGCAATGCTCCTTCGGATGCAAGTCAGAAGGAACGGGCGCTGCAGTGATTGTAGTCTTTATGGAGTGCATGAAATTAATTTGGAGTTGAGAATATGGACAACCGGATATGCTTGCATGTCCGAAGGAACACTTCATTGTAATTCGTAATAACACAGGCACTGCAGTGTCGTATTTATCCGCCGGCTCCGGGAAAGTGTCTTTCAAGTAAAATGTCTTCCCTGTACGGGAAAGTACATAATGGGTGTACGAGTACAGGTTTTAGACAAATGTTTGAGATCATATGGAAGTTGGTTCTGGCGGTCAGTTGTGCTCATATAGCCAAATGGTAAGGCGACCGCTCACGATAAGAAGTAAATCCGGGTTGGTGTCCCGATCCGGCACCAATTTTCATTGTCGTCATTCCTTTATACAGCTGATGGTTGTCCATATTCGCAACTGCGAATACATTTCATGTGTTGTCTGTCTGCAGTGCAGTTAACTGCGAGCGTCTTCAGCGCTACATCTAGCAATGCTGTATCCACAAAGTTATGACCTGTATTTTACATTTTCAGTGACGTTAACCTTCTGTACTCCAGGTTTGAATCCCAGTGGGTAGAATAAAGTCTGTTAGAAGTGTTGGCCTCTCTTGCCAACTGCTTATCATTGACCTGCAAACTCAGCTCATAATATAATAGGGTGATAAGCAGGAGGCCGGCCGCGGTGGCCGAGCGGTTCTAGGCACTTCAGTCCGGAACCGCGCGACTACTACGGTCGCAGGTTCGAATCCTGCCTCGGGCATGGATGTGTGTGATGTCCTTAGGTTAGTTAGGTTTAAGTAGTTCTAAGTTCTAGGGGACTGATGACCTCAGATGTTGAGTCCCATAGTGCTCAGAGCCATTTGAACCATTTTTTTGATAAGCAGGACTTTATTCCCATAGTTCTACTCAGTCTACAAAAATTGTTATTGGTTCACGCCCGATATGCAGAGGTTATGTAAGATGGATGTGCGTGCCATGATGTGTTAATTCATCGTGGACCTCTGTTTTAGACGCCCGCTTACTACTGTGGTTCAAATGGCTCTGAGCACTATGGGACTTAACATCTATGGTCATCAGTCCCCTAGAACTTAGAACTACTTAAATCTAACTAACCTAAGGACATCACACAACACCCAGTCATCACGAGGCAGAGAAAATCCCTGACCTCGCCGGGAATCGAACCCGGAAACCCGGGCGCGCGAAGCGAGAACGCTACCGCACGACCACGAGCTGCGGACAACTACTGTGTTCCCCGGTATTTTTAGCGCAGAGCGTAAGGCCTCTAGCGTGTCACCAACGGCAACCAAAAATGAAAACATCAGCTATAACTCAGTGCCACAGAACCGGCGCTGGAGCAAGGAAAGGTGTTGAGTACACTTCTATTGTTTTCTGGTAGAAAAATATTGTAATTTTATTCATATGCTTTACTGATATTGTGATTTTTCGTAAGTTCTGTTTTTACCTGTCATTCTCTTAAGCTACTCTGATTACAGTAATTTTATATACCTGTCATTCTCTTAAGCTACTCTGATTACAGTAATTTTATAAAGTTTCTCCTTTGAAGTACTTAATGGTTAGATACAGTTTGTCCGCTTGGCTCTCAGAAGCGAGCTGTGTGTATAAAGATGACAGCCTACTATCATAATTGGAATAAAGAAATTTAGTATTTCGGTTCCTTCAACTTTTTGGAAACTGTGGCCGATGTATGTGTTAAATTCTGCTGTGGGTAGAGGTCTATTAAGTGCGTAGCGCTTTCGGCAGGTGCCCGGTAAAATTTTGAAAATTCTTGTTCAGCTGTAACATAAACCTTCATTGATTCGATGGCAGGTCCTGTTAAAGACCTTTGAATGCCTTATAACTTAAAAGTGGCTTCCTGCAACGATTTTTGATGATCTTTATTAGAAAATTACTTGACTGAGCTTGCGAGGCTATACCCCTGCTGGTGTTAATTGCTCGTGTGAGCAGAGGCCCGTTGGGTGTGTTTAAGTGTTTGGGGCAGGTGCCCGGTGAAAGTCTGTTGTTTTTTTTAAAAACTATTGTTCAGCTACTGGATAAAGTTACTGATTACTGAAAGGGCAAGGCTCGTCAGGGTTTTCTAGTTGCTAAAGCAAATTTTTGAGGACAGAATACCGGTAACTTGTTAAAAAAACTACGTTGGTCGGATTCTCTTTAGGCTGTAGCCCGTGGAGATTGAATTTTAAAAAATAAAGTGAAACAGTTTTTATTTTCTTTTTATCTGAAAAACCCAGGACAGTGTGGCAGGTACATGGGCCACAGAGGGAGAGGGTGGAGCGATTCTTTGCGCAAGGTTTACATTTACTTTAAAAAATAAAAACATTTATTAAAGACAAAATTTGCATAAAACTTGTGCCACTGATGACTGCACAAAAATTTCCCTTTAGATTGGTCCACAATTACTGTAACAGTTATAGCAGCACTACCGTTTGGGATAGGAAAAGTCAGTGTTGGTGCAATATTTCAGAGCGCACAAGTTACAGCCAGGCGATTATTAACAGTAAGTTACGCTACCAGTGGTTCCGAGGTAGAATGGAGGCCAGAGGGCCATAGACCCGCTGAAGAGGGCAAACGCAGTGGTTTGCATGGCGCAAGTTACAGGCAGAAGAGGCCCACTGGCCTACCTAGGTATTATGAGTACGTGACTCAGAGCGGCACGCTAGCAAAACAGAGGCACACAGTCGCGTATAGATAGGTGCCGGTTTTATAACATGGCATTCAAGTGTGGCAGGGCATGTCACACCACTAGCTACACGAGGCAGCCGATGGGGCGCCATCGTTCCAGTGCACGGCGGGTCGCTGGTTCGACCCTCTAAGGCCGACGTGGGGTCCGTAGCCAGGCAGCGACAGGCCACGCCACGGCTCTTTACCGCGAGCAGTCGTCTTGGGCCCCAATGCTGGAGGAATCCCAAGGCGAGGGCCACAGATTTGGACGTCGCATTGCAGGCGCTTGTTGTCACCTGCGATCTGAACCACTACGGGGACGAAGCGTGCTGTGGGCTGCCTGAATCGACTGTCGGCACATCCTGATTTCGCGGCCGCACAAGTCCGACACACAGATGTGAACTGCACAGGTCGCTGAGGCAGCCGTTCCGCGCCAAGCCATTTCGCAGTCAGCGAAATGGTGTACTCAGCATCGTGGGGCCCAGTGACGTAGACCGAAGGGAATGCGGCACTGTAGTTGGAAACAATAAATAACTTGGAAAACTCGGCCGAGCCCTAATACGGTGATTTCTGCCTCTTCCCACTACATTTGGTGTTGCTGTTACATTCGGTGGCAAAAGTTGCCACTACACAGTATTAAACATTGAAACAACAATTACTTTCAGAAGCAAATATTTAAAGACAATTCTTTAGTTCTGAAACAAAGCTATGAAAGGCTTTAACAACCTCTGAATTATACTCTGAATTAGATCAATAATCTTCACCGTTTAATAAATCAGCCAGAACTTTATCCTACAACAACTTTCAACAATGTTTACACAATTAGTGAAGAACGGTCTCTCTCTCACACTGGCTACTGATACCAACACAAGTCAGTAACCAATGAACAGTTTCAGTCTTTAGAAAAGAATCTATAGCACTAGATGGTAAAGCACACTAAGTAGTACATAGCCTGAGATGGAACATAGTTCCCATTTTTTATGAATGGGTGGTCGTATCCCAGCCATGGCTTTATCTTTAACAGGTCCATGAGAATCCAGCACTAGTCTATATCAGTCCACAAAAATACGATACAGTATCACCTGAAACAGCTCAGTATTACACATTTGCGTAAATAATCTCCATGAATGCGCTAGCACAATTATTGTCCAAACTTTAATCATTCTAGACACTGCCGGGGCCTAATACCAGCGTATTAATAACTGTTTGAAATAGTAAACCTGACCTAGAGGCTCATATAGTACCATTCTCATTACACAAAACTGTTAAGCAAGTATGTCCTGAGAAACTGTCTAATATGTCAAATAAAGCTGCATAGTTGAATAACACCAGTTTTAATCACCAAGATCAGTAGCAAAAAATGGATACACCATTTAATAGTCTATCGCTAAAAATGACGACGACATTACTGCCGAGTGACAGAACTAGTAGCAAATATTCCGTCCACACAACCGCTGCATTTCACTTCCCGTATCTGTCCTCCAGAAACACATTATGTGCATGCCGCCTGTTGCAAGCCGCTGTGACTCCCACACAGACCGTGCGAACAGCTAACCGCTCTGTCCAGCGAAGCCTCCAATAGAGAAATAGCGGCGCTATTTTACGAAGCCCGCGTAGCGTTCTCCAGTGTCCATCGACATAACGATTAACTTACCCAGCCGCCAATTTCCCTCTCCTCCGAAAGCTCACTCGTTCTCCCAGCAGAAGCAGAGAGGTTCCGCAAAAATCGGTCGATGAAGCCTCACCAACCTAGTTTGTCCATTGCCATTCTAGATCAAAATGCCTTACACGGCATGACTGTAATAACTGTTATGACAATAAAAGTGAAAAAGTTTTTTTTTTAATAAAAGCTAAGGGATTTTCCACTTCAGGATCATTGTGTCCAAGCAAACATGCTCTGTGGTTAACCCTCTATCAAAAGTAATAAAAACATAAATATAACTGTCGGGAATTTAACGAATCCTCATCCCGTTCGTACGAGCACAGAAAAAGTATTCTTAAAAGGGGCAAACAGTCAAAATTATTAATCATTTTTTTCGGAACCTGTGTCAAAGAAGGCATTTTTAAACAACATGAATAATTGTAGGCACTATAAGTCAAAGCTGTCATCGAAATACAGAGAAAAATTAGGGTAGACCACTTGTGCAATAAATTGATGCAAGTTGCGGCAAGATTAGACAGTTGCATTTTATATTTCCGGTTTACAGCTTGAATCTGAAGTCCATCGACAAAGTTTCAGTGGTGGCAAGAAGAAAAAAAAGTTGAGTAAACATGGGCTGTAGAGTGCATGCCTAAAAAATTTGAGCACTTACTCATCTTCGCTTCTGTGAAACACATCTCATCTACTGAACAATTGCTCGTAGCTCTTGAGTTTCAGATTTTAGAGGCCTTCTTCTCTGGATTACATTTTTCTGGTTTTAGAACATGCTACATTCTTCCAAAATATGTAAGGCAAAGAGTTTGCAGCAAAAGAGCTGTGTTTCGCCTTGTCGAAGGGGACCAAGTGGCCATACCTCTAAAGCAATTCATTATTAGAGTCCATGTTTACTAGGCACTTATTTCTTCTTTTGGTCCGTACTATCGCTTCTCAAAGTTTGCCAGTGGACTTTCTGTTACTGTTTATACTACGGTAGACATTCTGAAACGTATAAGGTACAGATCTACTCTGTAAGCTTCATACTTGAAGAAAAACTAGTTTTAGGTCCCCATTTGCTCAAATAGTAGATGTGTTCATGGATGATTACGAATATTACATATTCAACTAAGTTTTTATTCGGCCACTACGTCATTTTGTCTGCAGGTCCACTCCACAACTTCGGAAGCGTCTGTAGTAAAAAATATTTTTCTGTAGTTACAAGCCTGAAATTACATTCAGGAACAGTGAAGAGGGAGTATAAGGCGTGATCTGGTAATTACTATTTCCGACGTGTTAGAAAACCTAAGGGTAAAAGCAACGCCTGAAATAACTAGAGGAGTTCTTCGGCTTTGTCGAGAAGTGATGAAGGGTTACTGCTTTGTACAGCTGCTCATCAAACGGCAGTGAAAGCCATAAGAAAAAGGTTTTCCTGGGAAAAACATAACGGCATTCTCCAGTCCAGGTATCACTACAAACTACAGGTGATCTTAAATTGTTGTAACTTTTTGCATAAACACACGCGCACACGAACACACACACACATATATATATAAGTCTTAATAACCTCGACTCCGAGAGTTTCGGAACCTGTAAAGAAAACTGGAAGAGAGATCAATATAAACATCATTTCCGCCATTTTTAATTATCTCATGAAAATCACACATTGTATATTTTAACACCATACAGCGAGACCTTCAGAGGTGGTGGTCCAGATTGCTGTACACACCGGTACCTCTAATACCCAATAGCACGCTCTCTTGCATTTATGCATGCTTGTATACGTCGTGGCATACTATCAACAAGTTCATCAAGGCACTGTTGATCCAGATTGTCCCACTCCTCAACGGCGATTCGGCGTAGATCCATTAGAGTGGCTGGTTGGTCACTTCGTCTATAAACAGCCCTTTTCAGTCAATCTCAGACCTGTTCGATAGGGTTCATGTCTGGAGAACAAGCTGGCCACTCTTGTCGAGCGATGTCGTTATCCTGAAGGAATTCATTTACAAGATGTGAACGATGGGGGCGCGAATTGTCGTCCGTGAAGACGAATGCATCGCCAATATCCTGCCGATATGGTTGCAATATCGGTCGGAGGATGGCACTCACTTATCGTATAGCCATCACAGCGGATTCCATGACCACCAGCGGCGTACGTCGGCCCCACATTGTGCCAACCCAAAACCGCCGGGAACCTCCACCTTCTTGCCCTCGCTGGATAGTGTGCCTAAGGCGTTAAGCATGACCAGGGTGCCTCCAAACACGTCTCCAACGATTGTCTGGTTGAAGGCATATGCGACACTCATCGGTGAAGAGAACGTGATGCCAATCCTATGCAGTCCTATCGGCATGTTGCTGGGCCCATCTGTACCTCACTGCATGGTGTCGTGGCTGCAAAGATGGAATTAGCCAAGGACGTCTGGAGTGAAACTGCGCATAATCCAGCCTATTGTGTACAGTTTGAGTCGTAACACGGCCTCCTGTGGCACCACGAAAAGCATTATTCAACAAGGTGGCGTTGCTGTCTGGGTTCCTCCGAGCCATAACCCATAGGTGGAGGTCATTCACTGCAGTAGTAGCCCGTGGCCGGCCTGAGCGAGGCATTTCATCGGCAGTTCCTGTCTCTCTGTATTTCCTCCAAGTCCGAACAACATCACTTTGTTTCACTCCGAGACGCCTAGGAACTTCCCTTGTTGAGAGCCCCTCCTGGCACAAAGTATCAATGCGGATGCGATCGAACCGCTGCATTGACCGTCTAGGCATGGTTGAACTACAGGAACCACGAGCCGTGCACGTCCTTCCTTGTGGAATGACCCGAACTCATCGGCTGTCGGACCCCCTCCGTCTAATAGGCTCTGCTCACATCTTCGGGCGGGTTTAGTGACATCTCTGAACAGTGAAAGGGACTGAGTCTGTGATGAATATCCACAGTCAACGTCTATCTTCAGGAGTTCTGGGAACCGGTGTGATGCAAACCATTTTTTGATGTTTGTGTACATCTAATTAGCTTACCAGAATGTGCTCTGTGCCAGGCAAAGCTGGTACCAAAGCGCATAAGTGCTCTTAGGTTTTAGTGTTTTTAGTAAGCCTGGTAGGATGCATAAAGTGCGTAAACAACGTCAAATGTGAATCGCTCGGGAAAGTCGTGTACACGTGTGAGGCGGTCATCAGTACCTGACAGAGCATAAAAGGAACGTCACCGTAGGCCTCTGTTTGGACAGCTGATCGAATAGTCCAATATTCAGGTCCACGGAACATTCAGATGTGACAGTGGTCCAACTTTCACGGGGACATGACGACAGCCATAATTGTCGTCAGTCTCGCGTCAACCACGTTCGACCACAACAAAGAAGGATCACCATACCGTACACCCGACTCATTGTAACCTCTTTATGTCAGCACCTACCACCCGAGAACATGTAGTGGACTCCTTGCGACGTTCTGAATCATCCCCCTGATCATAAACTAATAGTAGCCAAACTACAGAATTACCATCCCATGCGTTGGCTACCATTAACACTGTAACACAAGCGGTTGAATTCGTAGTGGTGCCATGGACAGAACGCAGTGGCTGCTGTCGAATGGCGTCGCATTGTCCTCAGCGAGAATCTCGTTTCTGCCCAACCTCGTGTGATCACCGACGGCGAGTAGGGCGACCTGAGGAGAGGTCTCACTCTACCAATCTTTGAAAGAGGAGGGCGGTGCTCCTGGCGTCATGATGTGGGAAGCCATCGGGGAAAACTTGAGGTTATGATTGGAAGTGATTGAAGGAACTCTGACCGCACAGTGGTAAGTCACAAGGATCCTGCGCCTTCGTGATCTACATTCCATCTGACAATAATGTGGTCAGGAGAATGTAGTCTGCATATTGGACGTGTGCGCCTCTTTGAACTGTCTGCGTAATGCTGAGGTACTTCCACGGCCAGCAAGATCCGCAATGTATAGGACCAGCTCAGACATTTCGTCCCAGTGGCGGTGTCAAGTTGCATAGTTGTGGGCCAGTTTGACTTGGGGGAGAACACAACAGCCTTGTGACACCCTACCCAAAAGATTCAGTACTTACATCCAGGTCACAGAGGGTGCACCATCATACTGATAAGTGGGATCGTAGTTCCAAGTTAGTTGCAAATTTGACTCAATTTGGTAATCACTAAAATAACATGACGTTACAGCTCTGCTGATGAAGTGTCATTTCGTTTCTTCCTCCCCTTGTGGGTGCTTCACTATATATATATATATATATATATATATATATATATATATATATATATGTGTGTGTGTGTGTCGGGGCGGTTAGTAGACCCGCAACCGAGCGCCTCCCCAGGTGGCGGATAGGGGAATGCCTCCTAGATATAGGTGGTACCGAGGAAATGAAATACTCGGGGCGGACCAAAACTACTAGTAGCGTCTGTTCCCACAGTGGGCGGCTACAAAAGGCGTCTGCTCCACATGTCAGTGGCGGCCTCAACCAACCTCCTGATCTGGAAAGTCAGGTTGTACTCGGCAGCATGCCATACATCCAACTACTAAACATCATGATGGTACAACGAGAAAAATCTCATTACCCCGGGCCCCGGTCAATAGACTGGGATTGTCGTGAGCATCGGATTCCGGGGGCTCACGGACATCATGAGAAGAATCGGAGCTTCTCAAACTCCCTCAAGACCAAACGCAAATACTACACCGGCACACTCAACGTGAACACACTGATGAAGACAGGAAAGATGAAACAACTGACAGACACTCTCGAAAAATTTCAAATCAAAATATGTGCACTGCAAGAAACACGATTCACAGACGAAGACCATTTCAACACGGAGAATTTCAGAATATATAAAGGAAAACCATCGAGACAACTGAAAAACCTAAGGCTTTTTGGCACAGGATTTGCAGTACACAGGTCCATCAGGGACAGCATAATCGACGTTTCGTCACCAAACGAAAGAATCAGCACCATCACAGTGAAATCAGCCAATAAATCCTACACAATAATCAACGCACATGCACCGACTAATGACTACAACAGGAAAAACCCGGACGAAATTGATGAATTCTGGACGACAATGGAAGAAACTATCAGAAAAATTCCTGCACATAGATTCAAAATAACACTGGGAGACTTCAACTCCAAACTCGGAAAAGAAAAGATATACAGACATATCACAGGAAAACATACTCCACACAAGGACACAAACAAATACGGAAAACATCTGATAGACTTTTGCAAAAGCCACGACCTCGCCATTATGTCAACAAAATTCAAGAAACCAGCACGAAATCTTACCACATGGAAATTCCCCAGCGGAAAGCAAGAACTACAAATCGACCACGTAATAGTGCAGAAAGACTCACAAAAAGAAATTTTGAACATAGACACCCGTAAAGGCTACTTCGACTCAGACCACCACCTACTACAGATCAGGATTCGTCTTTTGCCCAAGAAAAAGCTCCAGAAGAACAAAATTGTTAGACCTGATCAGAATACGTTACTTTAAACCAGACACAAATATTACACAAAATTAAAATGGAGAAAACGACAGACTGGACACAACTTTCACGAAGAATCCGAGAGGCTATGAAACTAGCACAAGCGCCACGAACACGGAAACACCGTTGGTGGAACCACACATGTGACCAAGCTATTGACCAACGTATCAGTGCATGGAAAAAATTTAGTAGCCATCAATCCCAAGAGAATTGGATGAACTTCTTGAAAACACAGAAGCAATCAAGCAAAATCATTCGCAGTGAAAAACGACAGTATGACAAACGGCGACTGACAGAGATCGAATCGGACTTCATGAAGAACAATACAAGAAACTTCTACAGAACGTTCAGAGAAAATATAACTGGATATCAACCACCCACTTGTGCTTCAGAAGACCGGATGGAACCCTAGAAACCAATACCAAAAACAATTGTGACATTCTGGCAAAGTACTTTGAAAAACTGCTCAACACGAACCCCCCCCCCCCCCCCCCCCCCCATGGAAGAAATGATGACAGAAACGAGCACAAACAATCCAGATAGTGAACCTCCAACTCTAGAAGAAGTTAAAGAAATAATAAAGTCACTCAAGAATTGTAGAGCACCAGGAGAAGATGGCATCATCGCGGAAATCTGGAAGTTGCAAGACCCAGAACTCACCAAAGACATCCACAGGATCTTGGAAGACATCTGGAAGACCATGAAAATTCCTGGCGACTGGAAAACTGCCCTGATACACCCACTACACAAAAAATGTGACAAGACTGACCCGAACAACTACAGAGGAATATCCCTACTACCGGTCACATACAAGATCCTCTCTAAAGCTTTACTGAACAGACTAGAATGCCAAACCGACCACTTGATTGGGGAATGCCAAGCAGGCTTCCGTAAAGGGCGGTCTTGTACGGAACAAATTTGGAACCTGAAAATGATTTTACAACACAAACAGAACCTGATCATTACCTTTGTTGACTTCAAAAAGGCGTACGACTCTATCGACCGGAAAACTCTCTTCAAAATTCTAGCAGAATACAAAGTAGACAACAAAACACGGGCTATCATAGAGCAAACTTTAACCAACATGACCTCCAAGGTAAAGTTCTGTGGGGAACTATCAGAGCCCTTTGAAATTCGCACAGGTGTCCGACAAGGCGATGGCCTCTCACCTCTCCTTTTCAATCTGGTGTTAGATAAGGTCATAAAAGAATGGGAAACATCACAACAGGGGATAACCTTAGGAAACCTACAGATTCAAAGCCTGGCTTTTGCAGACGATTTGGCGATTGTCACGAAAGGTATAAAGGAAACAAAAGACGCTATTGAAAAACTGCACGAAATCGCTTCCAAAACTGGACTACAGATCTCTTACGAAAAGACACAGTTTATGAGCACAAAGAAACTCTCATCTCTGAACACAAAGTATGGCACGATTTACAAAACGGCAAACTTCAAACACCTCGGTGAAACACTACAAATGAGTGGACATAACAGAGACTCAAACGAAGAAAGAAAGACTAACCTGGACAAGGCATACAAAGTAGTGTGGAATCATTACAACAAGAAGTCTATCTCACAAAAAGCCAAATTACGCCATTACGACACGGTGGTGCTCCCCGAGGCACTATATGCAGCAGAGACCACACTAATCCTAGGGCATACACGTATCAGACAATTAGAAAAAGTAGAACGGAAAATACTTAGGAAAATATTTGGTGCAACTAACAACAATGGAATATGGATCAAGAAACCTACAGAGGAACTGTACAAACATACGGAGACAATCACAGAAAAGATTAGAAGACGCAGACTACAATTCTATGGACACCTATACAGAATGCCATCACACAGGCTGACCAAACAGATCTTTGACTGGGTAACCACTAGAAACAACAAATGGGTGTCAGAGGTAGAAAACGACCTGAACCAGCTCAACATAACAGCAGACACAATAAACGACAGAATAAAGTTCAGTAACATCATTAAGAAAAGTAAACTACATGAGATACATTGCGACAAACGAACAGGCATAAAATGGACCGAAGAACGCAAGCAAGATCACAGTCAGAAGATGAAAGAAATATGGGCAACCAAAAAGGCAATCAAGATGAAGCCGAAGACACAAAGCCGACAAGAAGCATGGACAGAGGACCGGAATCAGAAACACAGCGAGCGAATGAGGGAAGTTTGGGCAGCAAGGAAGGCAGCAAAAGGAACTGGCCATGTAGTTTAGTCCAAATGCGCTCTTTAAGGGCAAAACACAAATTATATATATATATATATATATATATATATATATATATATATATATATATATATATATCAGGCAGTCTACATTCCAATCTCAGATACAGGAAGAAGGAATGTGCAACGTGTGGTTTCCCAGTGTTCGCTGCACAGATCCCGCTGCCCTGCATGCAGTACACGCTGTTTTACCTGCAGCTCACGAGACACTGTCCATGACAGTAGTGGATGATGAGCGTGACGCCGCCCTCTCCACATACTACGTTCCCTCTGTCCTTTCGTCTTTCTGATGGTCCATTGGGAGTTCTGCCGGCGCTGACAGAGTTCATGCAGTGCAAATTACTGAGACCATTGACCTTACTCGAAAATTCCAAGCGGGGTGGTTGTTCGTAAGCAATGGGTTTACCTTGTAAATGACTACACACTTATTTTGCTACTAACGTTCATTCCACTCGTTTCACCCTTTACACGTGTGCCACACAGTCCTCCTTATAAAAATTACGAATACATGATTGATCTAATCAATAGCGTTCAGCTTAACTGCATGGCACAGGTCGAATTCAAATGACATGTAGTTATCGTTTCCGTTTACCTGACCGCTTCGTTTCCTTCTCATATACACCAACGTTTGAACCACTGTTGCAAGCGGCCTTTATCAGGCTGGGAGAGAGCCGCATTCCAGTTTTATACAGTGCAGTTTAGACGCTGTAAACGGTATGTTTTTAACGTACCGCAGCAGTGTAGGGAAGGTCAAGACGAACAGTTTAATGTAGAACACTTGTGGTCTATCAAGCAGAGAAACAACCTCAAAACACCTGAACTGCTGTGTATGCTGACCGAACGACATTTTGAATGTCCTTTTACTCCTTTACGAGTCTGTGTTGACCTTTTGAAACTCATTTCTTCTCGCTAAAATGGACACCGTATATTAAAGAATCCTGCTTCTTGAGCCTGCCCATTGCACAACTGACGTTTTCTTAAATTTTCTCTGGAAGTTTTGCGAATTTTAACAGTGTAAATTAGACAATCAAAAGGTTTTGTTTCTCTAGCCTTCTTGCTGTGAGGGTACTGTGCTTATGAGGGTTAACTTTGATCGAATTCTAAACGTAATTTGCTTTTCACAATTTTCACAAAAGTATTTTTTTCTTTCATTCCTCTCAAGCGGAATATCAAATTACTGATGTTGACAAAATTTAAAAAAAAAATGTAATCTGACCAACTAAGCCGACAGCGTGAGCCGGTGAGTGGGTACTGCCAATACGGCGCAGCGCGAATGCGCTCCAGCTTAAGGGGAGCCGGAACGATCCATTTCCTCCATGTTAATTTTAGCAATTTGAAGGAACATTTTTTCTAAAACCATTATACATATTACTCTGAACTTTGGACTACATGTTCATTGAATATTTCTCTACAAAGTTGTAACACCATGGTAGGAAATATTTTTTGGTTTTTGTTTTATAGTTTTTTTAAACGGATGCTTATTTTTTCTATAAAATTTTGCACTTTTTCTTCTATAACTCTTGAATTATACAATATTTTTTTAACAATATGTTATAAAAGTGAAGTCAAAGAAATAAACAATATTGCGTATAAATTTAATTTATATGCTTTTAGCAGTTTTTTTAGAAAATGGAAAAAGTGTTTTAATAGATTCCAACCCCATATTATGTATTAATAGCATCCTCTTCTTTTTCCAGTGTTAGTATCCTTTTCACTGGTCTTTTCTTCCCCTTTGCTGCATCTTGTAGGCATTTGTCTTTTCTTCTTGCACCTCTTAGTTTTTCTTCATCAATTAGGCCCATTGTGGAAATGATGTTGTGTCCTGGTAGGAAACGTAAACGTTTCAGCACATCACTTTTGATAATGTCTCCTTTATTGTACAGGGTGTTTCAAAAATGACCGGTATATTTGAAACGGCAATAAAAACTAAACGAGCAGCGATAGAAATACACCGTTTGTTGCAATATGCTTGGGACAACAGTACATTTTCAGGCGGACAAACTTTCGAAATTACAGTAGTTACAATTTTCAACAACAGATGGCGCTGCAAGTGATGTGAAAGATATAGAAGACAACGCAGTCTGTGGGTGCGCCATTCTGTACGTCGTCTTTCTGCTGTAAGCGTGTGCTGTTCACAACGTGCAAGTGTGCTGTAGACAACATGGTTTATTCCTTAGAACAGAGAATTTTTCTGGTGTTGGAATTCCACCGCCTAGAACACAGTGTTGTTGCAACTAGACGAAGTTTTCAACGGAGGTTTAATGTAACCAAAGGACCGAAAAGCGATACAATAAAGGATCTGTTTGAAAAATTTGAACGGACTGGGAACGTGACGGATGAACGTGCTGGAAAGGCAGGGCGACCGCGGACGGCAACCACAGAGGGCAACGCGCAGCTAGTGCAGCAGGTGATCCAACAGCGACCTCGGGTTTCCGTTCGCCGTGTTGCAGCTGCGGTCCAAATGACGCCAACGTCCACGTATCGTCTCATGCGCCAGAGTTTACACCTCTATCCATACAAAATTCAAACCCGGCAACCCCTCAGCGCCGCTACCATTGCTGCACGAGAGACATTCGCTAACAATATAGTGCACAGGATTGATGACGGCGATATGCATGTGGGCAGCATTTGGTTTACTGACGAAGCTTATTTTTACCTGGACAGCTTCGTCAATAAATAGAACTGGCGCATATGGGGAACCGAAAAGCCCCATGTTGCAGTCCCATCGTCCCTGCATCCTCAAAAAGTACTGGTCTGGGCCGCCATTTCTTCCAAAGGAATCATTGGCCCATTTTTCAGATCCGAAACGATTACTGCATCACGCTATTTGGACACTCTTCGTGAATTTGTGGCGGTACAAACTGCCTTAGACTACACTGCAAACACCTCGTGGTTTATGCAAGATGGTGCCCGGCCACATCGCACGGCCGACGTCTTTAATTTCCTGAATGAATATTTCGATGATCGTGTGATTGCTTTGGGCTATCCGAAACATACAGGAGGTGGCGTGGATTGGCCTCCCTATTCGCCAGACATGAACCCCTGTGACTTCTTTCTGTGGGGACACTTGAAAGACCAGGTGTACCGCCAGAATCCAGAAACAATTGAACAGCTGAAGCAGTACATCTCATCTGCATGTGAAGCCATTCCGCCAGACACGTTGTCAAAGGTTTCAGGTAATTTCATTCAGAGACTACGCCATATTATTGCTACGCATGGTGGATATGTGGTAAATATCGTACTATAGGGTTTCCCAGACCGCAGCGCCATCTGTTGTTGAAAATTGTAACTACTGTAATTTCGAAAGTTTGTCTGCCTGAAAATGTACTGTTGTCCCAAGCATATTGCAACAAACGGTGTATTTCTATCGCTGCTCGATTAGTTTTTATTGCCGTTTCAAATATACCGGTCATTTTTGAAACACCCTGTATGTTGCCGCAACATTATGTTGTGGGTTGG
The DNA here is from genome assembly GCF_021461395.2 of Schistocerca americana. Taxonomy (NCBI): domain Eukaryota; kingdom Metazoa; phylum Arthropoda; class Insecta; order Orthoptera; family Acrididae; genus Schistocerca; species Schistocerca americana. Next base: position 153,582,174 of record NC_060119.1, on the reverse strand, counting down.
CCGGAGAGCCAACACCAGTTTACTAGAGGAAGCCGAAAGGCACGCGTTTTAGCTCACGCAGATTGGCGTGAGGTCTGGAAATTAGACTTTAGAAAAACGGACGTAGCTGGTGGAATACTTAACTTTAATCCATTAATGACGAGCGTCGCTCTTGACTGTACATGACTCAGTATCAATAGTAACTGGTAATGGCGCCTTGCTTGGTCGTAGCAAATGACGTAGCTGAAGGCTATGCTAACTATCGTCTCGGCAAATGAGACCGTATTTTGTCAGTGAACCATCGCTAGCAAAGTCGGTTGTACAACTGGGGCGAGTGCTAGGAAGTCTCTCTAGACCTGCCGTGTGGCGGCGCTCGGTCTGCAATCACTGATAGTGGCGACACGCGGGTCCGACGTATACTAACGGACCGCGGCCGATTTAAAGGCTACCACCTAGCAAGTGTGGTGTCTGGCGGTGACACCACACATTATACACTTGAAAATGGAATGCTTTAATCTGTACCAACACTCTTTTGGGAATCATAATCCAAATTATGTTATTTACACTTACATTTGGATTATGTGTTTTCCAATGTAAACACTTTTCCAATGAACTTGGCTGTGATAATTCTCTGAATATGGGCTTAATTACATGAATTACAACATTTGGGAAACTATTTTTATGGGCATATTCCTGTCCCTACTGGTACTTACACCCCATCAGTCATCACCTGTGGGGCACAGTAAATGTTGTGGGTGCTCATTTGTTGATGCAGTAGGAAAAAATAATGCCTATACTGATCTCCTCATATGCTCAATGTTTCTTGTATTTTGCCGAATTGCACACCCATAATACCTCTGCAATCTATCAATTGCTTCATCTGTCAATCTTCCTCTTCCTTCAAGGATGTTACCATCTCTAAGCTTCTGGGATCCTAATGTCGGCTTTAGTTTGTGCAAGTGAGCCCCCATGCACTTCTGCACATGTCCAATGCACTCCTGTTTTTTAATGTGAATTTCATTGGCATGAGGCTTGACTTCCTCTACAACTTTATATTCCATAGAATCACCATCTCCTAGAAAGTTAGTGTATCTTACATTATACCACTCCTGTGATCTGGAAAAAATTGCTTTTACTCTCTCTACTTCCATCGCTCCACTCGTGCCGTGAAAATTTGCTTAACAACTTTCACTATGTTCGTCCTTGGTATTGCCCTTACATCTACAATGTTTTGAGAGAATAGCTACATCAATTACTTTGCAGCTATCTCCACTGGTGACTGTCACAGCTCCATTTAGAGATTTATGACCTCTACGTTGCAATATCCATACAAAGCAACAGTTAAATCTCTACAGTTTCCACTACCTGTCACTGCTTGCTCTACTGCTTTCTTCATTGTTGCTGGAGCAACATCTTCAGCAGAAGATCCCAACAATTCGTTATAAAATACAAACTTGGTTGGTTGTTTTGGCAAGTTCATAATTCCACATAACATTGTCCCTGCAGCACTGACCTTGCCAATGCAACGCAAGCCATACACTAGCCTAACATTTATATCATACACCTTCTTTCCACTATTACCACTACGAGGTATACTGTTAGAATTAGAAAACGAAACTTCTGCAGCACATTTGTTACACTTCAGTAACATTTTACATGCCAAACCAATGTGTGAAGCTATTTTCAATTCCGTCCTCTTTCTTTGCAAACATGGCATAATACGTTATGTTTCAAAACATTAGAGAGCAAGGAAATGTTAATTATTTCATTCGCATCATTACTGTCATTTTCAAAGTCTTGAAATTTATCTTTCCGGTCACAAAGTTTCTTGCGGGAAGAACTTCTGTCACATTCATTTGGAGTAGTCGGTGAAACAGTCTGAGAATCATCTCCCTTCGAAACAACAAAAGATTTCTTCTTCCACCCATTGTGCCTTTTCTTAAACACTCGATTGCAGAAAGGGGGCATATTGATATCCACAAACCAAGCACGTAAAACGGGTGCGAGCAAAATTCGTCAAATATGCAAAATTGAACAGCTAAACAACACAAAGCCGACTCCAAAAGTCAACACACACGGTATAGCGTTTATGTTTACCGATATGAACAGTCACTTGTCACAGAGATAAAAGCCATACAACGTTGGAAAATAAAACACTGTCTAATTCCGCAAAGATACACTTACAGCCAGCGAGCGGCGCCGTCAGAGGCGACACATCAAGTCGTTACAACCGTTTACGCGGCTCATCAACTTTTCAGCGATAAAAAACACACTTACAATTCACTTAGAAGGATGAAACTTGATTTGTTTTATTCAGAAAACTCCAATATCGGAAGAACGTTAATTTTGTCATTTTCATCGTTCCGGCTCCCTTTAACACCTACAGTGTATGAAGACGAGAAAACTCCACAGTTTCACGCGCTGTAGATTAGGTGGTCTCCGAGAGCCAGTTTGATGTGATTTGCAAGCTTGGTGGACAAGTGTTCCGTATGAAGTATGTCGTCTCGACTTTCTCTACACTACAGCGATACATCTTAACAGTTACCGTTTGCACACTGTATGTCTGAACCACCTCTCTGCTGAAACTTTGCTACGCCCACATTCAACCAACTGCGCAGTTCGTGGGATGGTAAGATTGTAGTACTGTCATTCGTGATGGTCATCTGGATCCTCCGCTGACTGACTGGAGAGGCTTTTGAACTGTCAGTGGCGAAGGCCGCCCCTCTTTACCTCCAGAATGGCAGTGCGCAATTGTGCTGCTATCTCTTCTGCGTACCTTCGAGTCATAATCTGTGGCTAGCAGCCTTAAACGGGGATTATTCACCATGGACAATCTGTGCGAGGCATATCTCCAACGTATTGTGTTTAATGGCAGTGGTTAAATGTTAAAATGGTATTGTCGTGGTGAACGCTATCTCGACTGCTAATTTACTGTCTTTCTTGCCCTAAAGAAAAAATCCGTTCTCACAGCATGCGATAGAAGTCGTCGTCACCAAAGAATGTCCATACACTGTAAGAGTTTTTCTGTTTTTAGAGGTCGCTTATTATTAATTTTCGTGCGTGCATTTATTGTAATGTGAACTTTCTTGCAATTGAACAGCGCAAATGATATTCTGACGTAAACGTTGTCTGATGAAAGGATTCACTACATTCATCTAAATTTGTGTAAGTGCATCCCAATTAACTTTTAGAAGAAATAATTAAGAAACCTCCAACTGTGTACTAAAGAAGTTATCATATGAATACTATGCAGTGCAGCGAATAGTTCTTCAATGCATGACATCACAGTACACACCTTTCAATTTTAACACGTGAAACTAACGGAGTAAGAATCCTGCATAAAGTTACAAACTTACCTTTGGAAGAGTAAATGCCCAAGACGCTCCTGTTAAAATGCCCTTCAAGCCGACCGGGGTGGCCGAGCGGTTCTAGGCGTTACAGGTTCGAATCCTGAATCAGGCATTGATGTGTGTGATGTCCTTAGGTTACTTAGGTTTAAGTAGTAGGGACTGATGACCCTAAAAGTTAAGTCCCATAGCGCTCGGTGCCATTCGACCCATTTTGCCCTTCAAATTTAAGTGCCCTAACAACACGGAATCCCGCATGACACACACGCGAACATGTAACAAGGCACTGCAAGTTCGTCAAAAGATATGAGATCTGAGACTGATAATAATTTGTGATGCAATGCTTCAGAGCAAGTTATCTTACTCCGTCTAAACAGTGATGTTAAACTAGCCGTAACAAACATTTGTGACTTAATGGTTCAAATGGCTCTGAGCACTATGGGACTTAACATCAATGGTCATCAGTCCCCCAGAACTTAGATCTACTTAAACCTAACTAACCTAAGGACATCACACAACACCCAGCCATCACGAGGCAGAGAAAATCCCTGACCCCGCCGGGAATCGAACCCGGGAACCCGGGTGTGCTCAGCGATTTTGTGACTTACCTTGTGACACTGGGAACTCAGCAATGCTTGAGAGAAGAGACTAGGATTTAAAAAAAACTTTATTATGACACTGGCTTTTATCGATACAGCAACCTTTACGAAATTGTATTCTTACAAAAAAAATATAACTGTGCTCTGATGTAACTCGTTAATGAAATGGTAAAGCAGCTGTTAGTCAATGACTGAGTCCAAATCATGAAACAGATAATTTCTTTTAATTTCGTCTCTATAATTAAACTAACTGACGTAAATCAATTGAGGAAAATCATACCGAATATTTGCTCTTCTCAATGCAGCAATGCACCGGCAACATTGTCTGTCATCTCACATCTAAAATCTATATTTACTGGTGTTATCCAAAAACCAACATCCTCTGCATTTGCATCTGTGTGTTCTACAAGCTCAGCCAAGTGACAGACACCAGACGGTGTCACTTAATACACGCGAGTGCTACATTGGCGACGACAAACTGATGACAGCCAAAGATCACGCTACTTGTACCCAGAACCTTTGTGAAGTAACATGTCGACTTTTAAAGACATTTGCCTGTAAAGCATCCCGAGTTCAAGTGTGAAATATGACTTATTGAATAAAAAGAGAACTCTCATCACTATCATCGACTGCCAAAACTATGTTGGGGACCTTACATCACTTTACAAGTGTACTGCGGATACAAGCCTCGACGCCCCTTTCGCGACAAAGCCAGCGCGCTCTTCTCCATAGAACTGAAGTTTCAGGATTACTCTTAAGTTCATTACACGGTAGAGATTGTGTTGTAGTTTCCTGGCAACTAAATGCGCTGAGAAAGAGCTTCCCGACTAATGAAATAAAAGAATTATGAGAATCTCTGTAAGTCATGATGGTAATCAAGAACATTAAAACATTTTTAGCTCTTTGTATTGTACAAGAAATAATCTTCATAATGGCAAAACAAAGTCACTGCGGCTCTTTCGTATTATGTTCTGTGAGCTACTGACATTTACTGGTGTTATCCTTGGTCACAGACTAAATAAGAACACTTGTTCCTCTGTATGTACACCTGTGAAAGACCAACAATGGTCTGTTTCTGTTGTACAATGATGATGATGATGATGATGATGATATCAGTTTACAAATGTCAATGCTTGTTTTTCGATTATGTACACTTCTTATTCCACTACGTACTGCTGTACACTATTCGCCTTCTAATCACATTCACACGTTTGAAAGAATTCACCTAATCATCTACTTAACCTAAGCAATAAGTGACCTTAAGCAGTTACTGGTTTCTTTGGTTTCTGTGAACATACAATGTTGAACGAAAAGACAGACAGGCGAGAATTTAACAATATGACAATATTTGTTGGTGTTTGTATAAATCTGTTACGATGCTGTATTATTTATATAGTAAGTCGCTACTAAAACTGATACTTCAAATCCCTGGCTGTGGTTCCTGTAAATCATAACAAATTAATATAAAAGCGTTACACTCTGCTTTTACTTAGAATTCCTTGCAGTTACACCTCCTGTTTCCTGTATCAATGTTTCCTCTAAAAAATTTTTGTTTAGCTTGTTGTTTTCCCCTCAGTTATCTTTGTAATTGGAATAGTTATCCTACACATCTTGAACATTTCTGCATACGTATTTGTTTTCCCTAATCATACTAATATATCATTATTTGCAGTAAATTCATCAACAAAAGTTATTTCTAGATGTATTTTCATTAATTCATTGTGCCCTTGCGGTTATTTTCTAACTACACTCTACATACTTGATTACTCATTTGAAATTGTCAAAATAAAAAATAAATCAAACAACAACATTAAATTTTTTCTTAATATCACCAGTTTGTGCAGTTAATTATATGTGGTATTTTGAATACCGCCTCGTCTTGCAGATACAATGCTACAAGCAGCGTTCACTGAGAGAAAGATAAACGGTATCATATCAAGAGCGCTGACTTGTACATCCTACATTACTGAAGTCTGCATGAGATGCACAATGAATTAAGTGTGCCTACAAGCTAATCAACATTGCAATCATAATTTCAGGTCTTTTTCCAAAGAACACAAATTGCTATTGTGGCTCATTTACAAATTAATGATGAGTTGCATATCATTCATAATTTTATCATTTTCAGTGCATTTAATTATTCTGTTGTGTAAGCAGTATTTAATTGTGTGAATAATTTTACCATAGGTAAAAGTCAGGTCATGTGAGTACATAGAAATGCGTTCATTTAAGAGTACTTAAATACGAAATAGTTATGCTTTCTTTCGCAATGTGACGTACGTAGGGCAGTGACAGTGAAGAAGGAATCTAGAAATATTAATTTCAACACAGTTACAAAATTAACTTGCTTTAATTAACACAGTACAAGATGAATGTTACAAGACAGTTCAAAAGTTCAAATATATCTTTGAAAATTAATTCAGGTACATGAGGACCCTTGTCAATGGCTATTTTTCGTCATTCAACAGTTCATGTGCTTTCCAACAGCCTGGCTTGAATGAATCTTACCCGAACGAGCTGGCCATGTTCACAGAATATCAGGTATCGTGCAAGTCGGACCCAAAAGTGTCTACAATGTTGCAGGCTACATCAGTCAAACAACAAGGCCACATATGAATCTCTCTCTCTCTCACACACACACACACACACACACACACACACACACAGTGTGAGATAGTCTGTCGCCTTACAGATCTATCAGGACATCATCAAACCCTGACCAAGTGTCCATCTCGTTCAAACTCATCCCTTCAGTTGGGGATGTTGGTGTGTAGTCGTGCTCTACCGCTGGTGTAGCCTGCAACAGTGTGGATACATACACATCCTGATTGTCAGTCATCTCATTCCATTCATACACACCCTGATCTCCAGTTAACATGGCCAGTTCATCGAGCTCCTCTTCATTTTCGGCAACAGGCGGACTGCATTGTGCTTCACTAGTGGGTAGGGAGGTGCCCATGACAGTTGCTGGTTTGCAGGAGTTGGGATATGCCTGAGCCTTCCCACAGCTTTCGCCGCCACCCTCTCCATGCTCTTCACCCTCTTCTAAATTTGCACCCTCTTCTGCCTTCTTCCCTTCTTCCACCGCTTCACCCTCTTCACCCTTTTCCACCTTTTCGTCCTCTTCCACCTCTTCACAGTTTGGGCTCTCCCTCTGCCTCCGCTTCTTCGCCTCGTCGGAGCTCCTCTGCAGCGCCGCCCTCAGCAGCAACAGCCGCCCATCCTTGCAGCGCTGCCGGCGGCCCCTGCGTAGCTTCCGGACCCTGAGCTCCATCCACCTGTGTGAAAGAAACAAACGGCTGCTTAAAGGCTCCCACTACCTGGAACTTACACTTCTAAATATGGTACACAGCCCCAGCCTCTGGACCCTAACCTCCATACAGCTGTGTAACAGAAACACACCGCTGCTTAAAGGTTCCCACGACCTGGACCTACATTTCTCAACATGGTGCACAGTCCCAGTTACAGGCTGTCTATTTTACGGCTTCCAGGGGTAAGAAAACTTTATTTTCACTACGTCATACAATTTATAATTGAATTTAAAATTTTAAAATGCTTTGAATCTACTAACTGACAGGTAAAATATTACCTCAAACGTGTAACAAAATAATTTAACTATCAAAGTTAGACATCGTGTATATATCTAGAGGTAGACCAACTAATTGTGCACAATGTGCACAGGTTATTTGCGTCCAGCACTTGACAATGGGAGCACTTAGCGTCTGTCAACAATCTTGACACTGAATTTCAAACCTTTTCAAAACATTTTGTTGCTGACAACCCACATAATATAACGAAGGAAAAACAGTTTACCTGTCACCACAATTTCGCTGTTCTTGCAGCAAAACCTCAGCATCAGGAATGTGGTTTTAATTTATTACCTCTCGACTAGTAACTCCATTCACAACACATTTTGCTGATAGTACCTAATGCAACACTAAAAGTACATACCTGCAAAATTGTATCATAGTAAAATGATCAAATGTAAGTGAATTCTTAAGGGACTAAATTGGTAAGGTCATCGGTTACGCAAGAAAACACACACACACACACACACACACACACACACACACACACACACACACACACACACACACACACACGCCCGAGGGAGGACTCGAATCTCCGGCGGGAGGGGCCGTGCAGTCCGTGACAGGACGCCTCAAACCGCGCGGTCACTCAGCACGGCTGCATCATTGTGTTAGACATTGTTCAGGACACATGATGTCTTATACCCAGGGGTTCAACTGCTAAAAGAATTGGAGGTTTGGTTCTTATGGATTTCTTTATAATCTGGCACAGTTCCCTGCCGTTATCAGTTCTTTACTTTTTCCCCTGCGAATGCTGTTTCATTTAGAAGGGCAAAGTGACACTAAAGCAAGACAGAAAATTGCATTTAAACTACGTCTGTATCCATCGTATTTGTTGTTGTAGCTGTATTAGGTCAGTGAACGACATACCTGTGTATGTGAAACAGACATGAGGCTGTCAACATTAGGCCACACCTCATCATTGTCAAGGAAAGCATTGTGTTTTGAAAACAAAGACGAGTATGGATATGAGTCAGGATTTCACATTCAAGAGACGGCAAAATTCCTCGATGTAATGAACGAAGCATTCTCTGCAATCAAGATCAACTGGTTTCTTACTCTGCGAGCAAGTTTCGGTGTATCCAAGTAAAACGAAAACAAAACAAAAGTTGTGGCAACTGTCAGTAATGAGACAATTTTGAATTGCTAGTGACAAGGAAACTGTCCCACCTCTCTAACCTTCTGAATGCGTGGGAACCAAACATCCATATTTTTTCAAGAAGATAAAACGATTGGAAAGATTTGAAGATCGCATTCCATTTAAATTAACAGAAATATTCTTATGTTCGGAAAATAATTTAACTGCCATTAAAGAAATGGTTTTTTTATTTAACAAGAAAAAGTTGTTGGCAAATGGTTCAAATGGCTCTAAGCATTATGGGACTTAACATCTGAGGTCATCAGTCCCCTAGAACGTAGAACTACTTAAAACTAACTAACCTAAGGACATCACACACATCCATGCCCGAGGCAGGATTCGAACCTGCGACCGTAGCGGTCGCGCGGTTCCAAGCTGAAACGCCTGGAACCGCTCGGCCACGGCGGCCGACCCTCCATCGTCTTCGCCAGTACAAATTGCCCGACGTCACATGTCAGAGGTCCTGTCGATATCTGCGGCGCTAATGGCACCTTTTAGAGTGCAAACAGCTGGCTGGATTTTGCGGTTCTCGATCAGTGTCCAGAGTCATCCCCAGCCACCACTGATATACTGTCACTGTTCCGGTAAGAGATTTTGTTGGATAGTCCCAGTACGATGATGCCTAAGATCAGAATTTTATTTCATCGGATGATTTTTATTCTTTAGAGCGTTGTCAGCAAGCGACGATTTTCTGTATCTCAACTTCCGATGTGCTGCTACTGTTCTGCACGACACATGGAAATTGTGGTTAACCGATATAGTTGTATCTGCAGTACGGTATTCTCCGTCGTCCAGGGACGCTTAGGCCAAGATTGCAGAAGTACTTTTATTTTCTTGGACAATCGTGAAATTTATTTTATCTCTTGTCTGCCTAGGACCTTACTACGCAGATAATCAAACAACTATGTTTCATGAAACCAGAATCTCGTCCAAACCAACTTCGCGGACACTTGTCAAAGATAGTGTAGAGATCAGACTGTGATACGTTAATACTGATATTGCAGATGCAATTGTAGATTTGCATGAAAGCGGTCTCGATAGACGTGATAGTCAAAGTTTTATTACCTTGAAAAAAATACATCGCGTAATTAATGTTTTGGCTATTAGCAGGCACAAGCCCGCAGTCTTGGTACACAATGAAATCCCAGCGCCACATTAACAGTAGTGTAGCGCGCGGCCAGAGCAGCCAAAATAAACTGACGCAAACCACAATTAATGCGACGCACGCGCGGTATTACATTTTCGGCTGCAGCAGCGATGTCGCGGCTTTGGCGGGCCAGCCCATACGGCTAGAGAAGTCTCCGTACGGAGCAGCTCGCTGCTGGGTTCACGTTCCCACGTCCGGCACTAGCATCGCACACGTCGACACAACCTCTAGCAGCACAACAGTAAGTTGTTACTGACGAAGACGAGTGAGATTACCGTCGAAAGTTAGCGTTCTCATCTGACACCTCAAGAACGCCGAGAATAATTAACATAAAGTTGCCATTAGGAGAAACATCTTTCCCGCATGCCTCGATGTAATGCTAACCACTGAATCCAAGAAGAAGATTAGGAAAACCTGGAGAAGGAATGTGATGCTAGCCATTATCTTGAAAACAGTTACTGACAGAAAAGAAGGCTTTATGAACAGATCTAAATAAGACGAAAGGAATTCATAAGCGAATAATGGACATATATTCTCCCAGAAGGATTCCGCCAGCAAGTTCAGTCGCTGACACCTATGTGTGCGGTTAGGCTCGATTGCTAAGTAATCGACTGATAAAAAACAGATTTTCATGGCATTCATTTTGATGGTAAGTTGAGAAGTGATGGCCTACAGTTCCAGGTCGTTAGATTTTTTACCCATTTGCCAGATTAAATTCCAAGCATATCGACCATGTCTCTTGGTGTAGAAACACCACGATAAGGTCCGTCCGTTCGGCACAGAGTTCGCAGTAGTAGTCTGTGACGGCATCAAAATTCCACGCTCTGCCTTCCGTCTAATTATCACCAGCAACCACACAAACACGACACGACGTACCTTCAACACCCACTGATCATGGCTGCTCACACACTACATATGACAAGATAGACGTACATGTGCCAAAATGATACCTACTTCGATGGTTTCCTACAGGGAATGAGCAACACAATAAATAAATCAAAATCTGGAGAAAGTAACAACCTCAGAAAGTAAAACTATCTCCGAGGTTTTGTCTCGGGCAGTAACTTCTTACGTCAACAAGTTATTGGTCCCACTCAGAGAAGGCAGAGCCTAGGAATATTCAGTACCCAGATCTCACTTAGTAGCCCGCATCTCGTGGTCGTGCGGTAGCGCTCTCGCTTCCCACGCCCGGGTTCCCGGGTTCGATTCCCGGCGGGGTCAGGGATTTTCTCTGCCTCGTGATGGCTGGGTGTTGTGTGCTGTCCTTAGGTTAGTTAGGTTTAATTAGTTCTAAGTTCTAGGGGACTGATGACCATAGATGTTAAGTCCCATAGTGCTCAGAGCCATTTGAACCATCTCACTTAGTAAATATATGCTCTTTTTCATCGACATCTGATGGGAATAAGGATTGACAATATCAACTACCGGTCTTGAGGAGCAGCCTCAAAGAGTTCTGTCACAAAGCACTCCAGTTCACTGAAAGAATACACCAACAGTGTGGGTGCACTGTCCCGTTTACTGGACTGGACTGGACTGGCAGAGAACGAGGGAAGTTCACATTCTCGTCCGGCACTGTGGCTTTCCATAGTTTCCCTGACTCAATGTGAATACCAGGGTGATTCCTCGTTACAGGCAAGGGATGAATTACTGCCCTATTTCTTTCCAATCTGACCTAGCAGCCCGTCCCTAATGACTTCATCGATGGGCCCTCAAACACCAGTATTTCTTCTTACAAGAATATCTCGGCAGCATTTTGTTTGGAGAATAAAAGAAACAGCTTTACCAGTTGCTGTCTGTATTAGATATCATTTAGATTTACGAAAACCTCAGGCTTTTTATTTTGTGCTCTCACGGAGCTCCCGAAACTGACTTACCCTTAGCCTGATCAGCGGCCGCAGCTAACTATCCCAAGAAAAAGAGCAAACAAATTGAGTACTGTTTTACTTTCTAATGTCATAACTGCACGTTGGCCTCGCTATTGGAGTTAAAGAATTTCATCCTTTCATCCGCCTAGTATCCTCCACCTGTGTTACCAGCTTCTTTTTTGCCAAGATATGCCTGCTTTCAAGTGATGTCTTACAATTTGGATTCGTTTCAATGCTCTGAGATAGGTTAAGTCTAACCAACACTAAAAAAACTATTGGCTGCTAGATCACACATCGTCTGTTGACAAAAACTAGTAGTAGACATTTATCAGCGCAGCAGAGGCCAAAATCGTGCTAAATTTTGGAGCATGCGCAATTAAATCTGCCTCAAGGATTTCATTCATTAATTGCCTTTTCCAAATTATTAAATTCACAGTAAATAAAATGATAAAACACGTCCTAAGAAATCAGCAAATAGTTAATATCACACTACTGGGTGCTCTAGGGGGTGGGGGGGGGGGGAGAGATTGCGGAGAAAGACGTAAATAAGATATACAGGACAAATCAAATAATTGAAGACGATGGCGGAAATAAGACATTGACATAGAACAAAAGATAGTTAACGGCTGCGTTAAAAAAAAAAAAAGAATACCCATTACACTGCACGATTTCGTGTAAAAGATTAGAGAAGTGCTTGCTACCGTTATTGGAGGAATTTATCATTGGTCTCTCAGGAAACAAAGCGTCCAATATGATTCTGAAAGCGTGCAGATAATTCCTGTTTTTAAGAAAGGTCGTCGCATAAATTAGTTTAATTAAAGGTCTGTATTACCAATCTGTGCTATATTTGAGGAATATGATATACGATGGGGTACCACGATCTTTCCAGTGCCACGTAACTGATGTAAGTCTCAATTGAAATGAAAAAAAAACTAGAAGTCAGCGTCATAAATCAGCCGTTGTGAAGGTTAAATTTACTTGCGTACTTGAAATAATTCGATATACCGCCCGTTGTTGCCAGTAACTTTACTTGTATAGGACATATTTGAGGTGGACTTTGTGATAATCTAGTGGATAACTTAGTACAATAATTGTTAATTGGGATTCAACATAACTTAACACAAATTCAATATAAATTAATATAACGTAAATTATTGTAGAAGACTAATTATACGTGTAAAATTAGAGTTAAGCTTCCGCAAATTTGGTGGAATTCTAGAAACTGTGTTGATCACACTCACATTCTCGCTTTACGATCAATCTGAGTTTGACGCGATTTCTAAGTGGAGCTCCCAGCTTTTTCTTTTTTTTAAAAAAAAAACTGAATTTTCGTAGTTTTTTAAAGTTTCCTCCACTCTCTCTCAAACTAAACCTTTAATTGAAAAGATGGGAAGAACATAAAATACATAGCAACAAAAGATTCGATCAAGTTTCAATTAGATGAGGGCATCTTGTTGAAACATTATCTCGAAAGAAGATAATCTCTCCTGCTTTGACGGAAAACCTTATTTTACCTCCACCGCACCCACAGTATCTATGGAACTAGCATATTTCAATAAAAATACCTCTCGATTATAATTGCAGAAGATAAAGTTTAGCCATGCAAACAACTCCAAGAGAAAACAGAACAAAAAAATCTGTAACGTTCTTAGCGCACTCTTTAAAGTTAGGGTACCGTTTATTGTGTACCAAATAATTTTTTATAAAAAGTTTTTGTACAGCAACAGTACGATGTAGATAATATCGAACATTGTGCAACTCTCGGCTAATTCATGGTAGAACGTAGAGATGACCATCTCGATTCCTACCCTTGCCCTCCCAACCATGACAGCATCTTCAGGCAGCAACCGTTTGTCGCTTACTGTTTAAAAGTAATGTGATATTACAGGAGATTTTTCTCATTCATTTATTGTTTATTCTTTTGCGCTTTTGGAAGAGAAGGAACTTAATCCCTTCCGTACTTAACCCATTATCTCGATCTGACTTTTCTTTTAATTTGGTGTCGAAATGATCAGCATCCCAGTTATCTGTGCAGTGCTAAGAATAAGTTCATCGGACTGGGCATAGATACAGTACATGAATGACCATTGTATGAACTGCAGAGAAGCGAGGTGAAACGATTTCCTTGCTAGAGATGTTTCAAAGATATCGTAGCGCAGCGCACAGTGATTTCGTCCCATACTGAGGATGTAGGGAGCTATGCATTGATGTTCGGCGTTAGCCAATTCATCAGCAGTAGCAGCAGGTCTGCTAAATACATTTGCCTGTTACTGCAAGTCTTTGTTTCTGTCCAACGCCTTAGGTAACTGCAGTTTTTCTTTTCAGAAAAGTGACTTAGTTGAATCGCAGTTGCTAAGTGCATTTAGAAACAATATGCTGTCTTTAGAAGTAGGGAGGGGAGACAAACTTTCAGGGGACTACAGACATTAATATCTCCTCCAGCTGAATTCGTTAGAAACTCTTATCAGAATGTGGTACTAGTGCAGCCAAAAATTCACTAGGAAGGTTTGTGTTGTCTCCAGCGACAACTAAGCAGTCAAAACACTGAGCAATATCAGCAGCAACATCCATAATTAACGTATCTACATCATCAGTTTAGCTTGCAGATTTTAACTGGAAGTGATAGGACCGTATTCGTTTTGTTCGTTTGAAAATGGTTTATTTTGTCGATTTAACTCACTGACTCAAACTCGACATCGGCGACCTTCCATTTTCCACAGACACGCAGGCGTTCAGCTGTTATAGTAGTACTCTTACTTCCTATACGTAAAAGAAATTCTGAATTTTTTACGAATTCCACCTTTTCAAATAAACTGAATTTTTAATATCGTTGACCGAATCATAAAACTCAAAACTGATAATAGATATATCTTCCAGTAGAGAAAGGATACGGGGCTGACTCGTGCAGACAATATTTCCGAAGTTGTTCATTGGATTTCCTATGGAAATCAGCTCTGCGAAATATATCAGCATTTGCAGGGACAAGCCTGATGAGATTTTTGATTTCAGATGTCACAGTATTTAGAGGACATATCGATTAGTTTCTGTTTTTTCTAACTTCACTCTACCGAAGTTCTCCCCCTTCCATGTAACGCATTCAGTTTAGTCACCCATTATCGCCGAGTTAGTAAGCACTAGGATCTCAATAACAGGAATAGTATCGTGAGGCGAAAATCTATGATACAATTTCCTTAAGTTGTTCATTAGAATTCTTACAGGTCTAGCCGGCCAGATGCTGCTCACAAGGGAACTTCCCCATCGCACCCCCCTCACATTTAGTTATAAGTTGGCACGGTGGATAAGCCTTGAAAAACTGAACGCAGATCAATCGAGAAAACAGGAAGAAGTTGTGTGGAACTATGAAAAAATAACCAAAATATACAAACTGAGTAGCTCAAGTCCAACATAGGCAACATCTAGGAGAATGTAAGCTCCGAAGCACCGTGGTCCCGTGGTCAGAGAGAGCGGCTGCAGAACGAAAGGTCCTTGGTTCAAGACTTCCCACGAGTGAAAAGTTTAATTTTTTATATAATCGACTTCGCTCTACAAAATTCCAGAACATGTTCAGATTTGCTTGGACATATGCAGGATTTGACGGTCTACACACGGAAATTTTGGAAACGTTAAAAATATATGTTTTGACAGAGCACAAGGAAAACTGTGCGACTGCGGAACTGTTGCATTCATTTGTTCCAGTTTATGTGGCAAACTCTTATGTTTTTATCACTTTTTTGGGGGTGATTATCACATCCACAAGAAAACCAAAATCGGGCAAAGTACAAGAATCTTTTTACCCATTCGCCAAGTGTACAAGTTAGGTGGGTCGACAACATATTCCTGTCATGTGACTCACATGCCGTCACCAGTGTCGTATAGAATATATCAGACGTGTTTTCCTGTGGAGGAATCGGTTACCTATGACCTTACGCTCAAATGTTTTCGGTTCCCATTGAAGAGGCACGTCCTTTCGTCTACTAATCGCACGGTTTTGCGGTGCGGTCGCAAAACACAGACACTAAACTTATTACAGTGAACAGAGACGTCAATGAACGAACGTACAGATCCTAACTTTGTGAAAATAAATAAAGCAAAATTTTCGCTCGCAGCAAGATTTGAACTCAGGACCCCTCGTTCCGCAGCTGCTCACCCTAACCTTGGGACCACGGCGTGCTTGCGGTGACACTATCCTTGATGTACCATATCTTCCACATGGACTACTCAGTCTCTATATTTTGTTTATTTTTTCATAATTCCACACAACTTCTTCCTGTTTTCTCGATTGATCTGTGTTCAGTTTTTCAAGGCCTATCCACTGTGCTAACTCATAACCAAATCTGAGAAGGGGTGCAATGGGGAGGTTCCCTTGTCAGGAGTTCCAAAGGTCGCGCCACATAACGGCTGGACTTGATCTGGGATCTCAACAACAGTAGTCATCGAAGCAATCCGCCCAGCCAGAATGCTATGTATCTATTAATTCTCTGCCATGTGTTAAGACACAAAGTACTCTGCACTTTGCTGGCCTTTTTGAAAACTTCTGATGTTTGACAACTTTGATACTATGACGTTTTGCTACAAATATCGTCGTGTCGTGGATATTTTACGTACTATAAAGACAAAGTGGGCGTTTCCGTCAAACTTGGTGAGACTACCTCGTTTTGACATTGTGGGTCTACAACGCCCCTTCACTGAATACAAATTTGATCGACTGAGAATTTAATGCGATATATTGTATGTGCTTGTGTACTTTTGAATGAAAGGATTATTTTGAGACAATGGAGGACAGTAACAGAAAAGTTCAAAATTTTGGACATTTTTCCAAGGTAGCGGTGAAAGCTTGACTTGGAAATAGGGGCACACTGAAATAAACCATATGGGAGGCTTGCCTCAGTGATGGAAACATTTTCCATAACTTCTCTGAGGCATCACTTTTTCTGGATCTAACAATGTTGTTTCATTAAGAGATTGGAGACCAATTCCTAATGAGTAATAACCATAAAATATCGGAAAGTATACATCTGGAAAGATCATATGAAACTGTTTGCAGTAAAAGCAGCTGCTAGACAAATTCACGGAATAATCTTTAGGAAATATTGTTCACCTTCGAAATAGGTAGGTCAGAAAACCATCTTCCGACAAATACTGAAACATTACTGGTTTTCCCGGGACCATTACGCGATAGGATTAGTAAGGATATGGAGGAAATCCAAAAAAGAGCAGTACGTTTTTTTATGGGTACGTTTGGACAAAGCAAGAGGAACAAAAAACACGCTCAGCATCACGGAAAACCTTGCTGTGAAATATGTGTGGTTGTTCGAAGAAGAGTTAAACAATATACTACTTCTTATCATACATTCTCACAAATAAATTTTTCAGTCCTACTTATCTTCTTAACCTTACAACTGGAAACAGACGTATGCTTAATTGAAAATAATCTCTGCATGAGTCATATTAGCTGCGAAATAGGCAGTATCTAATCACTTCCTCTGAGATTTCTGCAATTTATGATCTTCTTTCTACGTAAAGCACATCAAGATGAGGGACGTGTTTCCAAACTTTTATTGCGGCTGCTTTCACATACGGTCTATGAAGTACATTCCTATTCTGCGTTTCTCAGTAAATCCTGATTTGTTATTCTGCTTATCTGTCAAAATGAGTTGAATGAAAAAAATCTATTGAACTTGACCTTATGATGATGCTTAGCGGAGGATGCTGTTTTTGGGAAACATTTACAGATGGAATAAGAAAGGGATGCAATACAAAGAAAGACCCGTAGTATCGTCCGCCACACTCCATGAAACAGCGACCGAAGCACGGATATATGAACATGTATCCTACTGCGTCTACCTTCATTGAAACTTACTGCACTTTCAGGATCTTACTTATACTGATGGTGGTTCGTTCTTATACTACCAAGAATGAAAAATTTACCCAACCTATCCTAAAAACGAAACCACCTTTCCGATGTCAAAGTCAATTACGATTGTATTATGGTCACGTTTGCGTGATTTTGGCAATAAGATAACCAAGAATGTAAATTGTCATTCTATACCCTAGACTTCTCATTTGCTCCAGAATGAAATGTTTACTGAACTCTAAACGACTGGCGTTGCGCTTTAAAATGGAAAGCAATTTCACAGAAAAGCTGACTACCTGAATATGCCATTACGGAATGAAACAAGTCATATTCAAACAACCATAAGATCTTTCTATACTGAAGAGCCCGTATAATGAAGACTAGGACCCCCGGGAGCACGCAGAAGTTCTGCAACACGACGTGGCATGGACTCGACCAATACCTGAAGTAGTGGTGGAGGGAATTCACACCATGAATTGTCCGTAAATCAGTAAGAGCATGTTGCAAGGCATCGTAGACATGCCCAATAATGTTCATGTCTGGGGAGTTTGGTGGCCAGCGGAATTATTTAAACTCAGAATAGTGTTCCTGGAGCCACCCTGTAGCAATTCCGGACGTGTGGGGTGCCGCATTGCCCTGGTGGAATTACCGAAGTCCGTCGGAATTCACAATGGGCATGACTGGATGAAGGTGATCAGACAGGATGTTTACGTACGAGTCGCCTTTCTGTGCCGGACCTAGACGTGTCAGGGGTCAGATATCACTCCTACTGCACACGCCCCGCACCATTGCAGAGCCTAATGCTTGAACAGTCTCCTGCAGAAATGCGGTGTCCAAGGATTCATGAGATTGTCTCTACATCCGTATACGACCATCCGAACGATACAATTTGAAACGAGTGTCGTCCGACCAGGCAACATGTTTGCAGTCATCAGCAGTCCAATGTTGGTGTTGACGAGCCCAGGCGAGGCGGCAAACTGTTTCGTGCAATCACCAAGAGTACACAAGTGGTCCTTGGTCTCCGAAAGCCTATATCGATGATGTTACCGTGAATGGTTCGCACGCTGGCACTTGTTGACGACCCAGCACTGTAATCTGCAGCAGTTTGCGGACGCGTTGCACTTCTGTCACGCTGAACGATTCTCTTCAGTCGTCGCTGGTCACATTCTTGTAGGATCTTTTTCCGGGTTCAGCGGTGTCAGAGATTTGATGCTTTGCCGGATTCCTGATATTCACTGTACGCTCGTGAAATGGTCGTCCAGGAAAGGCCCTACTTCGTCGCTGCCTCGACGATACTGTGTCCCATAACTCGTGCGCCGACTGTAAGACCACGTTCAAATTAACTGCCATTGTAGCAGCAGTAACCGATCTAACAACTGCGCCTGACGTGTGTTGTCTCATATAGGCGTTGCCGATATCAGCGCCGTATTTTGCCTCTTTGCATATCTCTGCATTTGAGTACGCATGCCTAAACCAATTTCTTTGGCGCTTCAGTGTATTATTATGTTCTAGCTAGTAATGTTGTAGTGAGGAATTTTTGTAGTTCATTAGCACATCAGGGAAGGTCAGTCCCGCTGCACATCTTATTGTCTACAGTCTACAGCGACCACGAATTTACTAAACATCACGCAACCAATCAGGCAGCTTCAAAGAAATTGTGCTGAATTCGTTATAAATATCTGATAGATTTGCCACTTACCGTGGATTGCGGTTGCTGAAAGGTGTCGTCGCATAAATTTCTTCCAGCGAGTGCACGGACACCACCTGAAAACCATGACAAGAACCATATTACTTAACAATATTTGTTCAGAAGTTTGCAGAAACATGAAAAGACGTTATTCAACACAGACGGGGCCTTTGTAGTTCCATGACGGTTATAACAAATGACTTGCAGTTCCGTTCTCGCTAAATACTGATTGCTAACTGTAACCTTCAAGGAAGATCAAGAATAGAGGTATTATATTAAATGTTATTAAGACCTATACATTGTTTTTTACGTGAATGTTTTATCTCTACTTTTTTTTAATGAAGTTTCACTAATATATCAGCTCTGTTGCCACAATCAAGGTCAAATGTGAATTTAAAATAATACACATAGATAATACAGTGAAGAAAATATTACAGAGAGTATAAAAGTTGTTACATATTTAAAGAGCATTACTCACAGATCACAAAATGTCTGAAATGTCTGAATGACACTTATCGTCAAAATATAACAATATATTTCAGGTCACGTACACCAGGCGTTGCAGTACAGGATGCGGGCTCGTCTTAAAGATATATAACGCGGCTGACGGTCTGCACAGCAGCAACACGTCATTACAGTGTGCCGTGTTTACGGTAGGATGCTGTGACGTGCATATACCACGTCCATACATCAACTAACATCAGCATTTGTCAAAATCACTTCAGAAATTGATACAAAGTAACACCGCTGTGTTTTCTGTGTGATCTTTGGAGTGTCACTGCCATTACCATGAAGGGCAACGGGATTGTATATTTGGCTTTGTTCTCGACATCCACTTACGATCGTATCAGCATCTTACATAGGATACAATCAACAAAAGCAGGTCTCATAGCAGAAACATATCCTTTCTGAGATATACAACAAATCGTGATCAGCAAACCAGTCTGCACAAATCTCACAATATGAACCAGTAATCTACGCGAGGGGACTGAGTTACACAAAAAAGAGGATACATGCATGTGGAAAAACATAAAACATGCTGGTGGCGCAGTATTCTCGACATGGCATCAAGTTCCAAAATTAAAATAAAAACCTTTAACGCCGTGGTTCTGGTATATTGTAATGCTAAAATCAGACACGTGTCGTGGTTTTAAATAGTAATGCATTAGTTCCAGTTAACAAATCTAAAATGGGGAACGGAGGGCACAGAGAAACAACAACGCCGTCTTCACACATCAGCCTAACACAGGATTCATCTAAACAGCCAGGCGACGCCACAACACTCACGATCGGATACAATGACACGATTCCAAGCGCACAGCAAAGTTGATGATGTTCCTTACACAATCTTGTGAACATGATACTGTTTCAGTCCATATAGAGTATGGGGCGATGGGGCGGGGTGCAGGAGAAAAGGGTGCACAGTTACTCGGTAGTATGTGCATTACCATGTACGGCAAAATGCGTTACAGAAACTGGAAAACCCCATTTTGTCTTGCTGAAATTTCACCCAAAGTAGAAAACAAACCCTTGTTTTAGTGATCATCAATCTCCAGGAGCTTAAAACCTTACAGCTGTTTATGTTGTAGTGAGTATTGAGGTAACGCTCTCGTTATAGATAGGTTTATGGAATGATTACGGATACAGCCAGCACTGTACATGGTGAACGTGTTCTGAGACGTGACGAACATTACATACGATATACGTTTTCTCTGTGATGAAAATACATTTTTGTATGCCCTAATGCTATAGAATATATATTTATTTTCCGTTTACAATTTGTAAAATTCATTTACTGTGAAATGTTCTCAAGATGTATGTCCACGGTGACGGGAATTTCCGCATCATTGTAATTAAAGTCTGTTATTTTCACTCAGACGATGCTGTAACAAGCAGTCTGCACGATAAAGTTTATTCAGTACTAATATTTACATAGCAAAAACAAGATACAAGTCAAACGATTCTGGACACTAGGATCATGTTCCTGTGCAGCGGAGCTCAGGTAACAGTTCGACTATGATGACCTAGTGTCAGTAACCCGTTTGAAACGAATGCTGGGATGGTTCCTTTTAAAGAGGACTCTGTCGTGTACTTTTTCTTCCCCATTTGTTCAGTGTAAAAACCTCAGCACTGACACGACATTGAACTCTAAGCTTCCCGCTCTGGCCCACTGCAGAGCGGCTCCCGCTAGACACAGAGAGAAATAAAATATAACTGCAAAGGCTGTTTGCTCTGCCACGTTATGGTCATCAGCTGTTTACAGCTGTCACAAGCTGTTCACTGTGTACCATTACCTAAATATATAGCCGATTGTTTTTCCAGTAGCATCAGTTTTATAGACGATACTGATTTCCCATTTTCAGCCGAACACATAATCATAGGCTGTGTACTGCAGCAGTAGGATTTCATTCATGCATGCGCATACTCGTTGCGTACTGTTCTGACACAACATTTACACAGAAACTGAAAACATCACAACACCAAAAAATAGCCGGCCGGTAAGGCGGAGCGGTTCTAGGCGCTCCAGTCTGGAACCGCGCCACCGCTACGGTCGCAGTTTCGAATCCTGCTTCGGGGATGGAAGTGTATGATGCCCTTAGGTTGGTTAGATTAAGTAGTTCTAAGTTCTAGGGGACTGATGATCTAAGATGTTAAGTCCCATAGTGCTCAGAGCCATTTGAACCATTTTTGAACCGAAAAAATAATTAATGTAGAGGAATGAAATTTTGGGAATGCTTTCAGCTGGGTAACATATTTAACTGATTAACGTTGCAAGATCGCAGGTAAATGTAAGCGCCAAATAATCCATTACAAATTTGAAAAGCTGGTACATTAATAATTGGTGTAACCACCAAAATGTTAAGTGCAAGCATGCAGACATGCAAGCTTCGTGTTGTACAGGTGCCAGATGTAAGTTTGTGAGATGGAGTTCCACGACTGTGTAAGCATGTATCGAGTAGCACTGATATCTATTGTGATACATCGCTATGGTCGCTTCTCAGTTTTTTCGCGCCAGAACGAGCGAGCGAGTCACGGTGTGGTTTTCTAATCGTGTTTTTGGTGTGAAAATTTTAAGGAATAAGGCTAAGAGAACAAGTAAATTTTGGGACTATAAAGGTGTTTGATGCTGTGTAATCATTCGTGTACCTCACGAGACGTAATGCACGGTTCGCGAAATCAAAAACCACGAGAACAATCACGAGAACATGATTACATGCCAGCGAGCACCTCATCCGCGCCGGTAAATGAAACTTCGATTACCTATATTGCCACGAACGCCGGATCTGGATTGCAGTGTGGGATTATGTATGTGTTGCAGTGTTGCTGAATTTATCAGTGTATCAACATATTTGTTATTTTGTGAAGAATGTAACAGTGCAGCACTGTGCAGTGCAAGTGTTAAAAAAATACATCAATGGATTATACCAGGCTAAGACTTGTATTTTGGTAATTGGCACTCCTTTGTTCCTCTTGTTAGCTATCGTTTATTACAGCAATACTCAAGCTGGTGTTCCTAGACTGCAAGAGAAGAAGCGAATAACGATTGGATTTACGAGGTGAGTGGGTACAATTAGCAAACTCAGAAGGAACAATAACCTCCCCCTCCCCCATTCACTTACAACTGTTGTTCTTGGTTGGTCAATTGAGGGACTGTTAACGATGGTTTCGGATGACGCTGGAGTTGATGTCTCAGATATGCTCAACTGGAGAGTGATCTGGTGATCGAGCAGGACAATTCAACGTGTCGATATTCTGTAGAGCATCTTTCGTTACAACAGCAGTGTGTGGAAGACCGTTATCCTGTTGGAAAAATGGGTGTACCACCCATGTTTGGCATCACAATAACTCGAAACATCAGATTAACGTACAAATTTGCGGTCAAGGTGGCTGAGATAGCCACTAGAGTGCTCCTTGTGTATTACGAAATCGCACCCCATAACATAATTCCACGTATAGGTATAATGTGTCCAGGTTGGCTGCACGCAGTCAGCTGGCTCCCTATCAACCAAAAAACGTACATTACTGGCAGCGTGGCAGTATGCGCTTTCGTCAGATGACACAACAGACCCCAAGCCTGCCTTCCAATGAACTCTCGCTTGAGACCACTGAAGTCCCAAATGGAAGTGGTTTAGGGTAATTGGAATACACGCTGTAACACGTCTGGCTCGGAGCCATCCTTGCAGTTACCGATTTGTAACAGTTCCTCGTGTCACCGTGCTGCCAGCTACTGCTCAGATTGCTGCTGTAGATGGAGTACTGTCCGTCAGAGTCATACGCCGAACACGAAACTCTTCCCTCTAAGTAGTGCCACGTGGCCGTCTGGAGAGGGGTCACCTTGAGACGGTACTTTCTTGTGACCACCGCTGCAATCAGTCATGTACAGTGGCTACATTCCTACCAAGACTTTCTGCAATATCGCAGAAGGAATATGCAGCTTCTTGTAGCCCTATTACACGACCTCATAAAAACTCAGTGAGGTGTTGATGATGGTGTCTGTCACCTTAAAGGCGTTCTTGACTAGCATCAACTCGCTACATTCAATCTCAAAGAAAACTAATTCCAAGAACGTTAGTGCTAGCATATAAAGCAAACTTCATTTGCATCATCGTAGTGGCGCTACTAACAACACTGTTGTGCCACTGGCGCGGAACTTGAGTAGACAACATCTTTCATATGTAGAAACATGACTGCCAACTTACGTTCATGTCGCAGAACTCTGCCTTAGTGTTGCGAATTTTTTCCGTCAGTTCGCAGTTTCTGGAACTACGCGAAGAGTGACTTGATACTAGTATTAAACTTTATTTAGGAAAACTTGCGTGTGCGAGCCCGCAGAGGTGTGTGTGTGTGTGTGTATGTGATTAAAAAAGGAATAAATGTGGAAACAAAAACGAGAGTTGTATAAAGTTGTGTTTCGACGAAATACTGTACAGACTGTTGAACGTATGCACCCACTGTGGCGTGACACATGCCAAAGTAAAACCTAGTATCCGAAATGACTACGTTAAGAAACGTAATTTTTTCTAGCACCATTGTCACGCATCAGGACAGGGTCGGTATGGTTACGAAATGGTGCGGCGTGATTAGAATAAGGGTTGGCCGGATGCCATTGCTGTCACCATCCCGTACCGTTCCTTCCGAACTGTCTACGTGAAGGGTTACTCATGTAAAGAGCCAAACGCATGGATGAGGAGGGCTTGGGTACCATCCCGGTATTCACCAAGTCGAATGTGACAAGTCGCCTAAATACAACATCCCTTCCGGCTGGCACCCCGTCCATTGTAATTAATTCGCCAGCTGATTACGATCCGGTGTCGACACGTCTCCCCATCCCCGAAAGCGACGTTTTAACGCCCACGGCTATCCGGGTAGATTCACATTAAAGAACGCAATAACGTTCTGAAATTCCAGAAGAGTGGTTGCGTCCGCACTCGACATTTGCAAACTGCTGGGTGGTTTGCCATAAGAAACTGACGTTACATCATCGAGTTTCGCTTCATTTGTAAGTGTGATTGTTGTCCTCATTTTATTCATAAGGAAAATCTGCTAACAGATCCCACATTTGGGTTTTCTTTTTCTTCTGTTTAGCTCTTGAGTCAATTCTAATGCCATAACGAGTGATGTAACGTCACTATCCGCCCTAATCGTCTTGGCCGACGCTATGTTGAAAAACTTAAACATTTAAAAAAAACAGCACAAATAACTCCTAAAAGTGAAATATAATGTGTGTTGCCCCTTTAAGTTTAATACAGGTAGTAATACACTGAAGCACCAAATAAACTTCATAGCAATGCGTATTCAAATACAGAGATACGTACACACACTGAATTCAGCTCTGCTGTCGGCAACGTATATATAACACAACAAGTGTCTCGCGCAGTTGTTAGATCGGTTACTGCTGCTACAATGGCAGGTTATCAAGATTTAAGTGAGTTTGATGGTGGTGTTATAGTCAGCTCATGAGCGATAGGACGCAGCATGTCCGAGGTAGCGATGGAATGGGGATTTTCTCGTGGACCATTTCACGAGTGTACTGTGAATATCAGGAATCTGGTGAAACATCAAACCTCCGACATCGTTGCCGTCGGGAAAGAGATCCTGCAAGAAAGGGACCAAAGATGACTGAAGAGAATCTTTCAACACGGCGGAAGTGCAACCCATCCGCAAATTGCTACATATTACAGTGCAGAGCCATCAATAAGTGTCAGCGTGCGAACCATTAAAAGAAATATCAGCGATATGGGCTTCCGGAGCCGAAAGCTCACTCCTGTACCCTTGATGACTGCACAACACGAAGTTTTACGCCCCGCGCGGGCCCGTCAGCACCGACATTGGAAACATGTTGCCTGGTCGGACGAGTCTCGTTTCAAATTGTATGGAGTGGATGAACGGGTTCGGGTATGGAGACAACCTCATGAATCCCTGGAGTCTGCATGTCAGCAGGGGACTCTTTGAGGTTGTGGAGGCTCTGTAATGGTGTGCGGCGTGTGTAGTTGGAGTGATAGGGGACCCCTGATACGTCTAGATACGATTCTGACAGGTGACATGTACGTAAGCATCCTGTCTGATCACTTGCATCCTTTCATGTCCAATGTGCTTTCCGTCGGAACTGGGTAACTCCAGCAGGGCAATGCGACACCCGACACGTCCAGAATTGCTGCAGAGTGGCCACAGGAACACTTTTCTGAGTTTAATTACTTCCACTGGCCTCAAAGCTACCCAGACATAAACATTATTCAGCATGCCTGGGATGCCTTGCAACGTGCTGTTCAGAAGAGTTCTCCACCCCCTTGTACTCTTACGGGTTTATGGAGAGCCTTGCAGGGTTGATGATGTCAATCCCCTCCAGCACTACTTCAGACCGGTCATCATGCCACGTCGTGTTGCGGCACTTCTGTGTGCTCTCGGGGACGCTACACGATATTAGGCAGGTGCACCACTTTCTTTGGCTCCCGTGTATTTTTTTTTTTTTTCGCTTCGGGAGACCGGTAAGTGAATAAAATTAATGAGAAGTTAACAAGAGCTATCCGTTTTAAAACAGCGTACTATCATTATTGCGGCCATAAGCCTCTTCTGTTTGGCATTATCCCCTCCAATTCGGCGCGTCCCCAATCTAAATAATTACTTATTATATAAAGTATGTCGACTAACCTGTCTTTAAGTAGCCTATCATAGTTAAAGAATAGAGGTACCTATTTATCTTATGTCTTATATTTACTTAATTAGATACAGATTTATTATGATGCGTTAATACATCTTACGGGGCCTATATCCTGCAGTGGTTTGAAGACGGCGTACTAACGCACGCGTCATTAAAACGCGATCGTGAGGCGCGCGTGTCGTGATGTAACCCCAAGTGCGGCGACCCGAAGTGGCAGGCGTCGCTGACGGTTGCGTCTGTACTGCGAATTTTTCGGAGAAAATTAATTAAGACTTAGACTCTACGATTTTATGTTGTTGTTTTGATATTTACCTACGTTGTCCAGGTAGCTTACTTGTACTTAAATATCATACTTTATAATTTGTACGTGTATTGTGTTTTTATTTCATTTAGCGTTCTCCCGACGCGACGACGCTTGCATCAAAATAATATTATTTTGCTTTGCCGAATTCTGCGTATTTTGATAGTAGGTGTATTTTTATAAATATCATTACAGTTCCAAGCTTCTGGCAATGGAATATTGCACGTGCGATTTTGCGTTTCAGCCTGGAATTATTATTCTGACTTTTCTTTTCTTTCGTATTTTGTTCACGTATGCGATTTATGTGTTTTTTTTCTTAATTTACACATGCAGTCCTTGACTATTTTAGTATATATTTAGCTAATCTAGGTAACAAAAGCGATAAGGAATGGCGATAGTTCTACATCAAGTCGCAAGAAAGTGGGCTGCCATTGCGCTCCCTTGCGGTAGGCTGCCTAAAGTAGTAGGACAAAATCATTTGATTTAGTACTGAATGGTAGATCTCAAAAGCAACTACAAAATGTCCGCGAGAGTGTATGTTATCTTTCACAGTTGAGTCACAACCATCGTTTCTCTGCTTTGTAGGTGCTGAAACGGGCGGCCACAAATGAGAAAAATCATCATTGTTGGTCAACCGTAAAAGGTAAACATATCTTAACACTCACTTAAGTTTTGATCCTTCTGAGCTCTACAATCCAGTACTACGTAATTTGATATAGCTCTTGTGTATTACTTAGCGTATATCAAAAGAGCGCACTGGTGGAAAACATTTTTACTTCATTTAGATGATGAGATTTAACGACTGAATAGACTTTGATGAAATTTAGCAAGGACAATCCTGACTAAAGAAGACATGAAGTAAAAAGAAACTTCACTAAAGTAGGACCTTTCGTTTTATAGTTATGGTGCCAGACACAGGTACACAGGTACAAGCATTACACATATAACTCCTGTCTGATTGCGTCGGGAGCTAAACACTGACGGCGCTGCGTAGTAACGGTGGCTGACTGTGTGAATGGAGGTAGGTGCCACGACAGATTGCCACGAGCTGTAACGGCACTTTAGTTACGCGTGTAGACTCAGCTTTATATCCTCTCATGAGCTCATGATACCAGCTGTTAATCAACGTCCGCGCGGGATTAGCCGAGCGGTATGGGGCGCTGCAGTTATGGACTGTGCAGCTGGTCCCGGCGGAGGTTCTAGTCCTCCCTCGGGCATGGGTGTGTATTTTTGTGTTTGTCCTTAGGTTAATTTAGGTTAAGTAGTGTGTAAGCTTAGGGACTGATGACCTTAGCAGTTAAGTTCCATAAGATTTCACACACATTTGAACATTTTTTGTTAATAAACTGAAGTTAATACCTTCTTTTGCAAAGCTAATGCTAGCGGCCCAGGCGAGAACGTTGTTGGCGCACTAAAATAGTCCGGCTGCGAAAATTGTTTTGCTGAGAGAGTTGACCGCGCTCCAGTGGTACACGCGCTGGAGCACTAACAGACGACTGCGGTAGCCAGTAGGCCTGGTATGAGGCTATGACTCACTTCATCCCTCAATGATCATCTGAGACTGTGTCGTAAGGCAAGAAAGACTGCTAAGCAATTAGCAGCCCTGTACAAAGATACTGAACAAGCGTGGTGTGCGGTTCATCGACAATTGTCAGAATGCTTTTAATTAACGTTGACTACTTGCAGTGTTTCCAGTTCTTGTAGCCACATGAGTATGTCGAAATGGTGGAAATTGCAATGATGGGTATTGTAATAAATGTACAGTCAATGCCGAATCTCAAGTCATTTAAAAAATTCACAGAACTTGCACAATTTAATAAAATCTTCCATTGGACATTCACGTTTACCTTGAATCGCACGGCAGGCCGGGGTGCCCGAGCGGTTCTAGTCACTACATTCTGAAACCGCGCGACCTTTACGGTCGCAGGTTCGTATCCTGCCTCGGGCATGGATGTGTGTGATGTCTTTAGGTTAGTTAGGTTTAAGTAGTTCTAAGTTCTAGGGAACTGATGACCTCAGACGTTAAGTCCCATAGTGCTCAGAGCCATTTCAACCACTTGAATTGCATTGTTAGTTCTCGTTGGCTAGTAGGCTTATGACTAATTTCTGCTGATAATGTTGACCTCAGGACAGGTCAGAAAAAATAATAAGTACGAAATTTTGATGTGTGTGAAAAACAGTATGAAACTGAAGACTGTTTGCATCTATCTATCCGAAAGGTAAATGATCAAATTTAACGTCGAGTATTTTGGAATGGTCAGGTTTCATAAACTAAAGTATTTCGAAACGCCACCGACAGGATTCCCTACTTTAGAGACCTTAATATAAAAGTTTGGCCCTACCCGCATTGTAACGGTTATGCAAATATTGTGCGGCATGACGGCTCAATAGTAAGCGTATTTCAAAAGGTGACATTCGAATAAAATACGAGCCATAATGTGACACACAGGAGTTTAAAACGAGAACCTGAATTTCAGTCTAACCATTTAACTTCACGTACGAAATAACTGTGCAACAGCGGAATAACCGGATAGAAATTACTGAACTTCTCTTAAAAAATAGCTTTTAGCATCACCGTCGTAATTAGAGGTATTCTGTAGTGGAAATCATCCTTATAGGCATGATGTTTTGTGATGAAATATAATAATTCGACCAGAGCACTGATGAGTAAAGTAAGCAGATACAAACATTCCTATGTATTTCTCCTGAGCCACATATCTTCTACTTGGGATGAAACTGAGGAGGTCGTATTAACGTCGCCATAAAAACAGGGATAAACAGGAAGGATGTAAAGCATATCTACGTCCCGTCGACATTGGAACCGCGGTGACCTTCACACCACTAGTGACCCAGGTGTCAGCATGTGAAGCATCGTACTTTTCACGATTTATTAATTTTGACCTTTAATCTCAGGCTTATTTAGTCTGAGAACATAGCATAAGTGATGCTCAAAACAAATGAACATTTCAGATATTGATTGTTATTTAGGTGGCAGAGGATCCAACAAGATTTTCTTGAAGCTTGACTCTGTTTGATATTATTTTTTTTTTTCGGTTAATAGGAAAGTATCAACGTCCCACGTTTAGAATTACGCGTAAGAAAAGCGAGTGGGATTCGACTCCCGCCCCCCTTTCCCCACCCCCATTTCACCCTCCACTAATTCAACATAGTTCGATCATTCACTTTTAGCCTTTCGTAGTCCTACTGTTTATAAAAGGGGTGACAAAGAGGGCTATCAATCTCTCCAAAATAAAGTGCCATAGGCAATGAAAGAGTCACATATAAATAAATATTGAAATACAATACTTATTGCTACAGTAAACAATATAATTCAATACTATAGTGAAGTACAAATGGTCATTATATTATCTGAGTGTATGGTTTGAAGCGACATTTAAAAGCTCAGAAATCAACAGCACCCATCTTCTAATGCAGAACCGAAGGAAAAAGAGTGCGAGAAGAACCTATTCTCGCGTCCGATTGCAGTTGATACAACCCTGGATGATTTTAACATTAAATCAAGATAATGAATACAGAGCTGAATATACCGTTGAAGCTGAGATCACAGCAGCTCGGACTGCACAAGAAATAGAGACAAAAATCGACCGTGAGCTTTTCCGAGAAATCACCCGGGTACCACTTCGGGAAAAGGCCGGGCAATTGAACGGATAGCCGGGTGCCAGCCTAATGCCCTAACTACCGTAAAAGTCTATCTATAGCATTCACTCCAAGTTAACTTTCTTGGTATCAGCACATAGGGGATGTCCAAATACTGTCTATATTCGACGCCATTTACGCACTACTAAGAAGAGCTGAACGGTAGAAATGTAAAAAGGTCGGAGGTTCCAGATCTGACATTTCTCAGGATAGTGAGAAAAACGTAAACTTCTGATTGTATATAAATTATTGGTATCCAGAAAATGAGTAGATTTTCTGATACTACAGGTTAATGCTGCCCTCCACATTATAGCAAATAATAATGAGTTAAATTAGTAGGGAAATACTTTATTCATCACGTTCTAAGTGCCATAACAGCATAATTAGCTATTTAAAGTATCAGTAACAAAACTTTTAGAAGTTTTTTGTTGCAAAGAGGGAAATATGAACTGACAACTGTTAATCATGCAATTTGTTTACACAGGCAGTGCCGTTACCTGTTTCTAACAGACTGGTTTATCTTCCGACGGATGCTCGCCTTTAAATTGCATTTGTTATTGTTTACATCATTCTTTGGCTGTTTTACCAAGCTCTAATGTAAATAACAAGTGTAAGATAAACAACAGCGTCAGCCTGAAGATGAACCGGCAGTTCAAAACCGATAACGGGATATTTGTGTAAATAGACAGCGTTATTGTCGATAGCTGATTACTGTTTTCTTCTTTGCAAGAATTAACATGTACTTTGTACACAGTCGTAGTCTCAGAAATTCAAGTTTCAATAAAACTGCCGGAGAACAGTTTTTGTTCCATAAAACTAAGATACTACGTTCTATCTGAAGTACGGAAATACAGCATTAGCTTTTAACTAATAGAACCGTAATGAGAAAAAACCTCTACTTATGTTTATTAAATTTCGAGACTTCAGAGAGAAGTACAGCTTGGCAGTAAGACTACGTCCCATCCACTAACGCATATCTTAAAGACTTCCTCCACTGTTTTGCCCCTGAATCAAACCCTGGAACATGCAAGAAACTACTGGAATCGCAACATCACTGACAACACGTTTTGTGAAAAATGGCACTTAGAACCTTTTCCATTCACACTCGTCAATTAACAGTTCTGTGCTCCCTGCTACTGACTAGCAACAATATTTTATAAAAAACGAAGAAAATTTTAACCTAAATTTGGCATCAGACATTCCGTAGTTCCTGTGGATGAATATAAATATATACTAGCACCATCTAATTCTAAACTAGTATCGCGTGATATTATTAGCTTATTTACAAACGTTCCCACTGATGACTATCTAAACAGATCTTAAGTAAATTTACTCGAATGTCATGACATTAACCGTCAAAGAAGCAAATCTCCCTAAAATGAATTTTTTCCCATTCCAGAAACATTTTATTAATAGTTCGATAAAATAGTTATGGATTTTCGTGTCAGTCTGTCAATATTGGAGTTTTAATGGGCAATTTCGCACCAGTTTTCTTACAGAAAAGACCACTAAGTTGCAAAATTAAATTTGAGGTCAGTTATGTGGATCGTGCGTTGTTTTTACGGGCACGTATTATAGGACTATTAAACACAATCGTAAAGCACTTAAAATGTACAAAATAAAATCCAGTTCACGATGGAGCTCGGAGACTCTTGTATGTTCTTGGATATTAATACAGACTTTTCACAAAGCAACAGTTAGCATTTGCTGAAAAACAACAGCTCGCAATATAAAACGACGAACATGCAGCTTTCCATTCGATGGTGTATCACTCCATAACGGTTTCATTATCCGAACACGCATTTCAGTCAAAATTAAATGTTGTCAAATTTTTCGTTCTCAATAATGACTCTAGGTCCTATCTGGTTGATAATATTGTACGAAAAAAATTAAATTCGTAAATTTGGACCACTTCTGTACCTTGACCAACAAGAACCTGCCTGTCCCATTTGTCAGGTAACTCCACACATACGTTTCACAACAACAGCAACAACAACGCAGTAAAATTTTATGCCTCACAACTAAACCTTTACCCAGTAGTGGAGTGTGCGAAATGAGCTGAAGCGATATTGAGAAATATATGTTGGTCAGTCAGTCAGAGCTGTGGCAATAGGTTATCGGAACGTGAGATTGGCTAGAGACCAGGAAAGACAGATTTTACCTATGCGGAACATTTTGAACAGAAAACCACACTTATGGTGGGGACTGCGACATTTGAAATATGTTACGATTCGCAGAAAGATGGCGTTACTAGACACACATGAAATCAATAAACATATGACTAAATGGGCGCTTAGATTTAAAAGACAAAATACGATTTATTTTTTCTCCTGTGTTAAATTAAATTTCAGAGAAGCTAAATTTAAGTTACAATAAGAATTTAACTGTATTTTTCATTTTTGTTGTATGTAACGATTTTCATACAATGTAAAGAATATAATGCTTTCCTTTGTAAAAAATCTGGCCCTCAAGATTCCATGTATCTTCAGTATCTGTACCGTTATCGAATGCACATCATTTCATGATTGCGACATTCAGTTATCATATGGCTATGATAGAAAGCTGATTCGCAACCAAATAAACAGAACTAAGAGAACTGCGGGGAACTGTTCCCTTCTTCATGAGAGCAGTCACGTTCTGTGAAGCTTCGTCGCAAAATTCAGTTGCAGTCGTCTGTTAATTAGTTTATAAAGTGTACATTGCGTCTCAAGCAAGTGTATATGTATGATATGGTGTCCAACGTGCTATTCGTTCTGTAATAACTCAGTTACTAATTCTATATCTGAGGAATGAGCCAACTATCCAGAACCAATTATTTTAGCAAGTAATCATTGCTTGCTTGCTGCTGATACAGTCGATTCCTCTGGATTTCTCAACACGTGACGAAGCAGACTCTCAGAGCACAACCAGCTTTGTTGACAGAAGGTGAGATTTCAGTGCCTCGCCCTGACAACTGAAACCCACAGGGGTATTTAACGTAGTTACTCGTCGGTTAAGCAACCGCTCTCGCCCCTAAGGTTCCTTCCATATACGCTGTTTCGTTATAGGATTGCGTGGTGCAGAGTGATTGAAAAGGGAAAAAAGTTTAACAACGCACGAAGTTAGTAGTGACAACTGCGCAGTAGAAGGTACAGGCGTTAAGAGGGTAAACGCAATGACAGGAAGTCTTCTGCTAAAGGCCAGCGATCAACGAACATTTCTGACCGACGCGTCTGATTTGTATTCGGGAATGCTACGACGAAGACCGAAGCCCGGTTATCAACGCAGGATGCTTCGTAAGTGTATATGAAACGGTAACAGCACCAATCGCAGATCACATTGCAGCTGACAGCTAAAAATAATATATTTTTTAAATAGTGCGAAACTCTGAGAACATAAATCTTTGAGAATGAAAACATCATCCAAATGCACTGTATTCTATTTATTGTCCGCGAAATTGGCCAATTTCAACTGTGAATCATTTTGAAGAACATATTTTTAGCTTTATGCTTCATTTCACGTTCTACTGTATTGCTGGTACATGTTGTCAGGTTTACATCGTGTGTGTGTGTGTGTGTGTGTGTGTGTGTGTGTGTGTGTGTGTGTGTGTGTGTGTGTGTGTGTGTGTGGTACAATAGTGTTCATGCTTACTTCCCTCAGACGGTACAAACAGCTGTATTGTATTTCACTGCACTGTTGAATTGTTTTTGTGCCACATACACACAGAAGTATGATTTATACCTGTCTTTATGTACCAGCGGTTTGTTAGAATGTGAAATGAAGCGTGAAGCTAAAAATATGTGGTTGGAACTGACCCATGGGTGAAACTGGGCAATTGCATGGATGATAAAGAGAATATGGCCTACTTGGACCAAATTGTTGTGACTGTGTACCCCCACATAAATAAAATTTTAAATGTCAAGAAAGTATTCCGGACTGTTAAATATTTTTGGAAATAACATGTAAGTTGCATTAGGCTGACAGTGGATGATGCACCTGGAAACTACAGTAAATTGTAGCTAATTGCAGGAAGACCAGCAAATTACCCACGCTTGTTGCAGCGACTAACTGTTGAAAATCAATTTAAATTAAAGTAATTTATAGTTCATAAACAGGCGAAAACATCCAACGTTACGTGAATGTTTATCAATAATATCAAACCTTAATGACGGTAAACTAATAGTATGTGACAGGAGCGAAATGTTATGGCCACATAAACCTAGGTGTAGCAAAAGCAGACACTAGATAGAGATTCATTAGCAAAATCCTGCGGAGAAATAGTTTACCAACAGATCCTTCTGCTGATTCTCGGGTATTGCGGAATTTCTATTAATCGCTAAGGAGGCAGGAGTTTAGAAGTTGAAAGACCCAACGAGACGCGGCGTGTTTTGTCCCAGATTTGTTGAATACGTGCGAGAGCTCCACATAGATAATGACACAAATTCCAGAGGCGTTAACATCACGGAGAGATTTACTGTTGAATTCCTGAGAGCGTACCATCCGAGATGATTTGGATATACTGACTGGAAAGAGAAGAGGGGACGCGATTTGAAGGAAGTCAGTGAAGGTGCGGTGACAGTAAACGATATCATCGCAAAACCATTAAGAATTGATTATGTCGTTAGGTATAGAGATATGCTCGGATAACGTAATGGTCTGTTATGTCAGGCCCCTTGGGATTTCGCAAACAACATAATTAAAAACAAAACTGTAGTTTATATAGAGGCAGAAAATTTTAAATTAATGAAATTACGCAAATAGGAATACTGGTTTCAAAACTACTTTGTCGATACACTGCCATAACAAAGTGAAATAAGTTGACAAGCCCGGGTTACAGGAACAAAAATTAACATTATAATTAGACTTTCTACATTAGTAAAATCATCATTTAGTCTTTTCATTAATATAGGATTGCTAGAGTAGATGACGAAGAAATAAAAATTAAATTTTTTATTAATTTCTGTAGAAGAAAATCAGTTAAATTATAGGAAGATGATTTTGTTTTAACTGCGTTTGAACGAAGAAACGGCAGAAGCTCTTCTGTTCATGTTGAAATAATGTCCTACGCACAACTAATTTAAGTATGTGGCTGAAGAAGTCAGGCAAAAGAAGCATCTTTGGCATCAACAAGGGATACAGAAGGGTCTCTTAAAAAAAAAAAAAGTGCACTTGCGAGAAATAAGGCAGGTAGAAGATCTGTCACCAATAAGGTTTCTTACACTAGAAATCTTGTTTTATTGACTATCCACTCGTCCTGTAAGGTGACAGGGCAATTTTTCTTATTGAATTTTAATTTACGATGTTTAAAGGCATGAATAGGGAATTCGCGACAAGCAGGTAACTCGGTGTTGAGTCCCTGACTGGCACAAATATTTGTTTCCCAGGCTCATTCGTCCGAAGCTGTGTCAAGCAAAATATCACTCCCTTTTAATTGCACCATACTAAGTGGCCGTTACGAGAAAATCAGAGAATATCGTACGAAAATTTTGTGACACGTTTTCGCACTGAGCTTTTGTAAATAGACCGCAGTAGTGGCATACAATGTACTCTCCTCTACACACCATGAGGTGGCTTGCTAGGTACACACGCAGACACAAAAGTTGGCTGTATTACAGTCGTCAGCTCGTTGTAAACAAGTATTTGTGTCACGCGTCATATCTCACCTCCCCCCAAGTCGTAGATATTCGCAACCCGTTTAGTTTCTCGGTTTAAAAGTAGCAATATACTTTTGCTTTCTTATGTTTTCTTCCGCACATCGTTTGGACGCTCGTTTGAACAAAATGTATAGCTGCTGTGTAGACATTTTCAGTAGTCAACGAAGAAGGTGAAAAATAAAATAAAAGATTACGCGATATCCCGTTAGGTAGGCCTAGAACCCATGCCATGCGACTGAAATTTGAGAATTTGGTAAAATATTTACATTTCCTACGTTATTTCGACGATCACTTATAGCTCAGTACCCTTACATGATAAAGAATACCAGGATGGCTGCTCAAACAAAGGAAAAAAAAACTTGCTGTGAATTTCAGATTTGAGGAGTACGATGGTGCGTAGAAGCTCCTGATAAATTAATAGAGAGCGAGCGCAGCCGTAAGCAACAGTTTAGCCGGAGTTTTCAAACATCGATAATTTGTATGGAATAACACTCATAAAATTAACATACTTTGCGACACGAAGCATTTTAAAGTTTGTGATTTACAAAACTCAGTAAAATTCAGTTTCCGTGCAAGGTTAAGGACGCAGAATTCCCAGCAATTTCATGAAATTCTTGAAATTCCCTGAGATTGCAAGGTTTTCCAGAGGAATCGTTACCGTGCATGTTATCAACAGCCAGCTCACTACTAATAAAAAAGAAGGGAAGAGTGCCTATATGACACACAAAACATACTGAATCGTAAGCACTACTGATTCCGTTTTGATAGCGTTCATGCGTCCCGTGATGTGACGAATTTCATCACAACATAATACTTTCTTTAAATGAATTATGAGAAATCACAGAATCAAGAATCCGTGAACTAGCGCACTTAGCGGTTGGAACACAAGTTAAGATTTCGTCCTACTCGGAGTTGAAATGGGCAAAAATTGGACGAAGCCGCTATTTTTCAGTTCCACACATTACATTAGCACTACATTTTACAACTGAACAAGAGTAATATTTCTTGTCTCATCCAGATTGCGTACAGCGTTGATAACAGGCCAGGGGTACAAGACTTCAGGTGTAGGCCATTGATAATCTAATGATAAGAGAGTCATCAAATAGAACTGAAAATGAATCACAACTTGATCGGCATTATAATATACTTTTTACAAGGTTGACTGAGGAAAGTTAAAAAGAAAATTTATCCGTAAACAAAGCTCTTGCTGCTGACAAACCTATTGTGTACTGATTCACAAAGACTGCTAGCTAAATGCAGCCGAATTTTTTTCGTTTCCTCGTTACCTGATTCCCACTGCCAACAGGATCCGGACTGAATACTGCTCCCACTAAACAGACGGAAAAAAGTACAATTAATACTGTTCAAAATGCGTTTCGAATGGCAAAACCGACAAACTTAAACAATTATGGAGTCCGTTTTGCAGTTTAAAGTTAGCAAAGTACTGTAGACGTGAATAAAACTCTTGTGTGCCTTGTGGCGAGCCTGTAAACTCTGTTACGAAGAAGGGAATGTCGGATTACTTGTGAAAATGCTGTTATTATGATAATCACCACGCTGCGAATCATAGATTCTTGTAAGTGACCTACTCTACATCTCCGAACAGCCAGGAACCGAACCGAGTGCAAAATCTCGCTTGTGGCGCTTCTCTGTAAGCACCAGAACGTAACCGAGCACCGGCCAAGCCTCTGCGGACTCACCTCGAAACGGCTGTAGTGTGTGGTCGGAGACGTCGCTGCCTGCCCTTCTGGCGAGGATTCCCTCCTCGGTCGCTTTGCCGCCGGTCCTCGATGTGAAGAAGGCTGCGGATTCATCTCCAACGCGCTTTCACTGCTGTGAGAACGATATTAACCGATGCTGCGTCGGCCAAAGACTTGTTCAGCTCGTGGCACCACAGTAACTGAACCACTGACCTACAGGCTCACACGCAGTACCGGTGACTAGTAATAGTACTGCAAGGGTGGGTTAGTGGCAGGGGTGGAGGGGATGACGCGCTGGAAATTTCGGAGAATTGTTTGTGAAACCACCGGCGCCGCGTGAATAGACTCCCCACCCCCTAGGTACCTGGACTCGAAGGATGGACCAAAGGTCAAGGTGTTAGGAATGTCGACGACGACAATATAGCCATAGCACAAATGCGGAGATGGTGGGGAAGAAAATTGGCCGTATCTTTGTTTGACATTCGCAGTGCTTCATTCAAGAAAACTCTGGAAAATCCTAACGAGGATGGCCCGACTGGAATTTGTACTCCAGACTTCTGGAATGCGAGTCTGCGACGGTAGC
The DNA here is from genome assembly GCF_021461395.2 of Schistocerca americana. Classification (NCBI taxonomy): domain Eukaryota; kingdom Metazoa; phylum Arthropoda; class Insecta; order Orthoptera; family Acrididae; genus Schistocerca; species Schistocerca americana. The sequence goes on along the minus strand of NC_060119.1, from coordinate 153,543,935 downwards.
GTTCTCGAGGCGAGCACCAGCATGTGTCAAGTAGAATGCTGTCCTCCCTTAAAACCTGACAGCAAGTCAGCGTATAAGAAACTCTGTTAAATAGCTGGTAGGTATGTTGGCGGACCGGTTTCAAAGAGCTGCATCTTAGTTTTCAGTACAGACCTCGTCTATGGTAGTACAAGTGCCGTATAAGTATACATCTTTTCGAAGTTATAATTTCCTTAACTTACAGTGACACTGCATTTCATATCGAAGTCCAGTTTGTGACTAACAGGACATGAGTTACACTGGAGTTATGTTAGTAAAATATTTTTAATATTAGGATTAGTTATTCAAATTTTAACTGGATTCTTTTTAGTTATAAATTTTACTTCAGATACTGAAATAGCGTTTAGCAGAGTGATGTTAAAAGCTTTGATATCATTTACATCAGTGTGACTATTACTATGCAACTCACAGTTAAGTGCCTGTTAGAGTATTCATCGAACCACTTTCGGACTATTTCTCGGCATTCTTTTCTCGAATAGGGCACGGAAAACAACCACTTGACTCTTTCCTTGTGAGCTCTGATTTCTATAATTTTTTGTACGATGATCATTGCCCCCTACTTAAGTGGCGAGAAACGCCTTTGCTTTAGTGATTACCGCTCCAACTGGCATATGGTATATTTTTTTCTCTATACCAATGCTTCTTCGAATTCAGAACTTCTAACCCTTATTGCGTTGCTTCTGCGTTTACGTCTTGTCATTGTATGTTCTGCAGTGCTTTGTTCTGACACTGCCTGTTGCAGCTGTGTTTGGGACACGCCACCCCGAGATATGCGCCCTTGTCTCCTGTTGTAATCCCGCTACCTCCGATGACCGCCACCCGTCGGGCGCGATTCCTGGAACCACTAATGGCAGCAGACGGTCTCGCCTTTGCTCAGTTCTGCAAAAACCTCCCGTCAAAGATTTCTAAACGACGAGACAAAATATGCACAGTAGGAGCAATAATTTTCTTGCAGATGATTTGCTGTTCTGTAGGCAGACCGTATGTCATACCGATCTAATAAATAAGGAACAACGACCATGATCTCTTAGCGGCTACTTTGTTGAACATATGTGATGCGACCTGTAAAGAGATTCGTGTAAGATTTATTACTTAGACAGCTTCATACAGAGCACTTGTTCACGGAACCACAAATTACCATCTGTAATACGGAATCGGTATAAACCTTGTGCATATGGTACTTATTTCGACGCCATGTTTAATGGCCTTTGATTCTAGTTGCTCAAATTTCCAATCCACTTATTGTGCATCTCTAATAGCTCAGTGAACTTTTTCTCGCTGTGGGCTGCGCAATGTCCATTCCTTTTACACAGTATTTGAAACAAACGCTGTAAATGTTGTAGTCCTTATCCTGAGTCGTCCATTTGCTGACAGTACAGCGGCCGAGGTGGCTAATTGGATTCGAATTTTGGAGGACGGAGGTCGAAACATTAGTGTGGCCTCCCAGTTTCGTGTTTTCTGTGATTTTCATGGGGCGTTTAAAGCGAGTGATGGAATATTTCTTCTGAAAATTTTACTCCGTCTGTGACATCATATATGGAAAGTTACACCTTCACTTTATTTTACTTATTTATTTTGCGGTTGGCCAATCTGCGCTGTTCAATCATCCTTGAGTCCCTTTCCTTCACACAGTAATTTATCCATAGATGCTCTAACAAGGTGTTAAATAATAAATGCGTCCGAAGAATTTGCGCATAGAGTGTGTCCCTGTAGGAATGTCCATATTCAGAGATATCTCAGAACTGATCATTCGAAGAAAAAAATCTAGTAAACACGGGCTGAAAAATGTATACCGTAGGAGTTAGGCCTATGAGTACATGTTCATCTTCGCTGCTGTGAAGCACATCTCTTCTACCAAACTAGGACATACATTTTAAGGCGTGCATTTTAGGCCCGTATATTTTCTAGTCGACGTTTTCTTGCTTTCATCCATACTACCTTCTCCCAAAATATGGAATGCAAATGGGAAGTACAGAGGAATACCTCCGCTTGAGAGATTAGAAGATGAAAAAATACTCCTAACCTTGAAGGTGTGCTTTTTTTTTTAATTTTTGCTTCGACTGATAGTTCCTGTAATACGCCTCAATACTGACCATTTATCATGAGATGCCTTGTATATGCATACCGAAAACCGATAATTTATGAATTTTACTTAAAAGAACAGTATGCTTGTCTTAGGTATATTTAATTTATTGTATTTCAGATACAATTTGAAGTACGTCACCTAAGAAGTCCAGACCGGGAATTTATCTACACCAATGAATTATCAGGGGAGAACGTTCAAGATCAGAAGTAGCTAGTGGCCGTTAACGTTTTAAGTTCTGCATTTGTTTTCCGCTCCTATTTCGGTGTTCTGTCCACAATCTCAGATATACGTTTCTGTTTAGTGTATATCCTACATTCAGTAAATGAGTGGATAGCACCAGGAATTCCACTTCACCGCACTCAGAACACCGCCACGCCCGTGTCGCGGTCCTCGAGAACAGGCTGTCTTAGCACTTACGCTGCAGTGAGGTTATACCGGAAGATCGCTAGAAAGACTCAACTGAAAAAAAATTGACTGTAGCAACTGATACTCTACATTTTTTTTAATGGTTAATGAAACAGCTGTAAGGGCTAAAGGCATGCACGCAGCGACTCGTGCGTACACGCGCGCGTAGCTGCCGCCATCTTGGATTGCTGACCAGCTTGTGTGATGACAAGGGGTCGCCCAGAGGCAAAACTCATCCACGGCTGAGTTCTTGGCAGAGCCGCTTAACCAGCAAAGCTCCAGCGAGTTGTCAGACTTTCAGAATGGCGAGTCTCGACATATCTGTAATTAATTAAGTGCCGCCACGGTGACAGACACAGTTTAGCGTGCTGGCGTAGCGCTAGTGTTATTGTAAACTGTATTTGACAATAAAGTGGTGAGGTTAGTCACTCGGTGTTCGCGTATTTCTGCTCCTCACGCAACCAATACCTACATTGTCCAGAATGTAGCACATAGGGTCCACAGTCGAGGATAGCCCATTACAAAAGTCTTTTCTGGGACACTTGGCTGATGATAACTCTTACAGAAGTGATGTCAGCGTGGAGACGAATTCTGCAAATAATACAGCGAGCGCGGAGACTATGAAATAAGAAACAGTAAGCATTCAATTGTCCCTATATAGCAAAAGTAATGAAGAATTTATTTTACAGCTGCATTTCTCATACAGTGTGATACTAAAATACAGTATATGTTTATGCGCGTAATAGGATGATTCTTACTGCCACACTTCATTTATATTCTTAAAAGAAGCTTAACTTTTTTTAATAATTTCATTCAGCTGCCGTTTTCTTTATTTCCTGTGTAATTGTACAATTTCGGCATTAGGCCATTTTCAAGTATTTTATGTATGACTGTATTGTACAATCTTACAGGAAACGAAGAAAATGGCACCTGGGGGCTTCAAGAACTCATTCAAAAAATTCGTCGCAGCTGCGGACACTACCTCATTGAAAAGGTTAACTTTATTTGACACGCTTTTCAATTTCTCGAATGAGATTTGTAGAAATTTTTTCCGAGACAAGAAACATCTAAGATAAACCATGGTATGTCAGTTCCATCACACTGTTCAGTGCTGTATATTTAGTAGGCATTGCTCAACAAACCAGCCACACGAACTGAATTTGGAAACTAATATTCGGTCCGTTTGAGAATGTTCTAACTTACCGAGAATTCTCGTTGCTGCGGCGTGTCTCCTCGTGTATTTTAGTGATGGGCATCACTGACATCACCTGAAATTTAATACAGGAAGCTTAGTTACTTCGCAGTACAAGTCAGGTAATAATATGGTGGTGTGATGTCAGGAAGCGTTTTCTTAAATTACTCAGTGAGGACTGAACTTCAAAATTTCTTATCGAAGAATAGCTCCATTTTTAGAAATCATATACGAGTTCTTGTTTGTCCAATGATCCGTATCTAAAGGCTGTAAAAGTGTACGGGTTACACCAATACATAATAAATGAAATAGAAGTAATCTGCTGAATTGTTCATCCATAACACTGACATCGGTTCTTGGTAGGATTATGAAACTGTCATGTTCGAACATTACGAAATAACTCGTTGAGAACGGTCCCTTGACAAGCAAAAAGAACAAACTCAGGAAATTTTATTCTTACGAAACACAGCTGGTTCTTTATTTTCATGAAGTAATGAAATCTATCGACAGGTGCTCCTAAGTTAAATATCCGTTTTTAGGTTTCTAGAAGGCTTTTGACGTCGTTTTCACAAACGGATTCTATTCGGATGACATGCCCATGGCGTATCGTCTCAGCTGTGAGACATCATTTGTGCTTTCTTTTTAAAAAGGTCACAGTTTGTAGTCATAGTCGCGAAGTCGCCCCAGTAAATCAAATTTAGGCCTGAGGTTACGTGCGTTGTAGTTTCTCTTACTTTTACTTACTTTTACTTTACTTTACACGTGGCTAAGGCCTTATCGACCATACACCTGCTCTACGAGCCTCTTCCAATTATTTCTATCCAGGGAAATTGTTGTCCAATCAGAGTTGATGCCCATCCTAGCTGCATCTTCCCGGATATTCTCCATCCACCTAATTCGAGGTCTTCCTCTTCTTCTCTTTCCTTCTAATTTCTTAGTGGATGCTATTTTGGGTAGTCTGTTCTCCGGCATCCTTGCTACATGACCATCCCAGTTCAGTCTTCTCTTCTTTAACATTTCCACAATGGTACTATGTTTGTACAGCTCCCGTAGTTCTTCATTTTTCCTTATCCTCCACTCCATGACATTTTCATCGAAGATTGGTCCAAATATTTTTCTTAGTATTTTTCTTTCAAATATCAACAGTTTTTCTTCATCTTTTTTCCTGAATGTAATAGCTTCACATCCATATAATGCTACTGGTACAATAGTTGACTGATAAGAACGGATTTTGAATTCAGTACTAAGTGATCTCATCCTTAAAATTTTGATACAGCTGTAAAAAGTTCTATTAGCTGCTGCTATACGGGCGTCTATTTCTATTTCTGCTCTATTGTCTCTGCTAAAAAGACTCCCTAAGTACTTGAAGTGGTCAACTGCCTTGAAAGTGAGACCATTTACGGTCAGTGGTGTATTCTTTTGGAGTTTTTTACTTATGACTAGATATTCTGTCTTATCTTCATTCACATGAAGTCCAGCTTTCTCAGCTATTTTGTAATAATTTTGCATCATCCTGATTAATTCAGCTTTTGAAGTGCTTATTAAGGCTACATCATCTGCATAAGCAAGTCTAGTAATGTTCTGTCCCTGCAGTTGGATCCCTTGTGGATTAGTTTTGGTGAATTCTCTATCAATCTTCTCTAAGATAATATTAAATAGAATAGGTGAGATGGCATCCCCTTGTCTCAGTCCAGTGTACACCTTAAAATTTTCAGTCTCTCCTGCAGGTGTCTTAACTTTGCATATGGTTTCTTCCAAACACATTTTAACTAATTTGATTAATTTTAATGGTATTTCAAATTCTTTCATGGTGTTTAAGAGTGTCTGTCGGTGTATGCTATCATAGGCCTTCTTGAAGTCTATAAATAGAATATGGATATCTACATTAAATTCCCATGCCTTCTCATTTATTTGTCTCAATGTGAATAAGTGATCCAAAGTGGATCTGTTGTAGTTTCTCTACTGTTCTTAATCTATATAGACGACTTAGGAGACAATCTAAGCAACTCTATTAGATTGTTTTCAGATGATGCCGTTGCTTACCATCTGGTAAAGTCAACAAACGATTAAAAAGACTTGTAATATGGCTAAGACAAGATATCTGAATGGTGCGAGAAGTAGTAATTAACCACAAGCAACGAAAAGTGTGAGGTTTGGAGTGCTAAAACTTTTCTTGTGCTGCACCAATTATGAATTTGCCGTCTACAAGATATACGGCGATGTACAATACTTTTTTCATCTCAATAATAAGGGAACAATTGACAGGAATGGGGGGAAACAAATCCAGTACAAGAAGAATGGGTAGCTTTGAGGGATGAAGTAGTGAAGGCAGCAGAGGATCAAGTAGGCAAAAAGACGAGGGCTAGTAGAAATCCTTGGGTGACAGAAGAAATATTGAACTTAATTGACGAAAGGAGAAAATATAAAAATGCAGTAAATGAATCAGGCAAGAAGGAATACAAACGTCTCAAAAATGAGATTGACAGGAGACGCACGCGACTCCGCTGCTCGACTCGCTGCGGCTCGCACCGTTTACACCGTCGCTCGCTCGCCACTAGCGCATCGCCATGTCCGGACGCGGAAAGGGAGGCAAACTTGCTGCTGTGGCAAAGCTTCTGCTCACGCTGGCAGGAGACGGCCGCGGCAGCAACAAGAAGAAGAAGCGCAGCCGACCGCAGCACAAGAGGCAGTGCTACCGCTGCCAGAAGATGGGACACGTCGCCAGGACGTGCAGGGACGCTGTCGCGTGTCTAAAATGTGTAAAGGCACATGATACACGCGACTGCGACAAGCCACCACACGTCGCGCCAACGTGGGTTAACTGTGGCGGCGCACACGCCGCAAATGCACGCAGCTGCGCATAACTGAAGCAGCGGACACCAACAACCGCCAACAAAGCGGTACATGAAGAAGAGGCAGCCGTCCCGCCACCCCCGCCCAAGGGGGAAAACGGTGCGGCCGTAATCCCGTCCAGCGCCGCTACCGACGACGCCGTGGCCGCCCTCAAAGCCGCGATGGCGGCAGACAGAGCGGCCATGCAGAAGGAGATCGTCGGTCTCTGCAAGAGTTGCGGGAAGAAATCCCGACGACGCAGAAGAAGACACCCGCTCCCGTTGCCACCCCCACGGTGGCACGACAAGTTGGGGTGGATGTGTCCGCGCAAACGGACGTCGCCCCGGAACCTGTAGCAAGACAGGAGACCGGGGAGACGCCCATGGACGTGGTACAGTCCGTCTCGCCGCCGCCGTCGGAAGTGGTGAAGCAGCACCTGCAGGACATACAAGCAGTCGTCACTCCTATCTCTGCGGAAACGCAGACGACACAGAAAGTGCCGATGGAGGCCGAGGGAGAAGTGCCTCCCCCTCCCTAACAAGAACTATGTGAGGGAGGTGCTCACCAAGATCGCCGATTCCCTGCGAGATGGTAGCTACCCCCATCATGACCATCCTTACCCTTTCACGGTAGATAACATCCCTCCCCTCGCTCACAAACCTTACGATTTCCACTGGGGGTGCGAACCCTTAAACCAGAAGCTGCGCGGGAGGGCAATCGTCAGCCGTGGAGATTTGGAGCTCATAAACAAGCACCCGATCTTCACGGACGTGGACTGGAAATACATGAGTGAGGAAGCAGTCAAGTATACCCGGACTCAGGCCGCCAGTGGACTGGTCCCGCCTGAAGAGAATAGAATTCGTGCAGCCAGGAAGCTGTAAGAAGAAGAAGAAGAAGAAGAACAAGAAGCCGCCGGAATCAGCCGGCAGATAAGCTGCTGCATCCACAGAAACCATAGGACAGACCAACACGCGAAGAAAAACCATTCCGAACAGAGAGGACTTCAGGAGGAACAGCTCAAAACAGCTTATACTCCGCTACCTCGGGCCAAGGCAGGCCCGTCATTATAGTGAGTGAGTGAGTGTGATCGACAGGAAGTGCAAAATGGCTAAGCAGGCATGGCTAATGGACAAAGTTAAGGATGTAGAGGCTTATCTCACTAGGGGTAAGATAAATACTTCCTACAGGAAAATTAAAGAGACCTTTGGAGAAAAGAGAACCACTTGCATGAATATCAAGAGCTCAGATGGAAACCCAGTTCTAAGCAAAGCAGAAAGGTGGAAGGAGTATATAGAGGGTCTATGCAAGGGAGATGTACATGAGGGCAATGTTATAGAGATGGAAGAGGATGTAGATGAAGATGAAATGGGAGATATGATTCTGCGTGAAGAGTTTGACCTAAGTCGAAACAAGGCCCCGGGAGTAGACAACATTCCATTACTGACAGCCTTGGGAGAGCCAGTCCAGACAAAACTCTACCATCTGGTAAGCAAAATGTATGGGACAGGCGAAATACCCACAGACTTCAAGAAGAATATAATAATTCCAATCCCAAAGAAAGCAGGCGCTTACAGATGTGAAAATTACCGACCTATCAGTTTAATAAGTCACGGCTGCAAAATACTAACGCGAATTCCTTACAGACAAATGGAAAAACTGGTAGAAGCTGACCTTGGGAAAGATCAGTTTGGATTCCGTAGAAATATGGGAACACGTGAGGCAATACTGCACCTACGACTTATTTTAGAAGCTAGATTAAGAAAAGGAAAACCTACGTTTCTAGCATTTGTAGTGAAAGCTACTGACAATGTTGACTGGAATACTCTCTTTCAAATTCTTGAGGTGGCAGGGGTAAAATACAGGGAGCGAAAGGCTATTTCCAATTTGTACAGAAACCAGATGACAGTTATAACAGTCGAGGGACATGAAAGGGAAGCAGCGGTTGCGAAGGGAGTGAGACAGGGTTGTAGCCTCTCCCCGATGTTGTTCCATCTGTATATTGAGCAAAAAGTAAAGGAAACAAAAGAAAAATTCGGAGTAGGTATTAAAATTCATGGAGAAGAAACAAAATCTTTAAGGTTCGCTGATGACATTGTAATTCTGTCAGAGACAGCAAAGGACTTGGAAGAGCAGCTGAACAGCATGGACAGTGTCTTGAAAGGAGGGTATAAGATGAACATCAACAAAAGCAAAACGAGGATAATGGAATGTAGTCAAATTAAGTCGGGTGATGCTGCGGGTATTAGATTAGGAAATGAGACACTTAAAGTAGTAAAGGAGTTTTGCTATTTGGGGAGCAAAATCACTGATGATGGCCGAAGTGGAGAGGATATAAAATGTAGACTGGCAATGGCAAGGAAAGCGTTTCTGAAGAAGAGAAATTTGTTAACATTGAGTATAGATTTAAGCGTCAGGAAGTCGTTTCTGAAAGTATACGTATGGAGTGTAGCCATGTGTGGAAGTGAAACATGGACGATAACTAGTTTGGACAAGAAGAGAATAGAAGCTTTCGAAATGTGGTGCTAGAGAAGAGTGCTGAAGATTAGATGGGTAGATCCCTTAACTAATGAGGAGGTACTGAATAGGATTGGGGAGAAGAGGAGTTTGTGGCACAACTTGACTAGAAGAAGGGATCGGTCGGTAGGATATGTTATGAGGCATCAAGGGATCACCAATTTAGTATTAAAGGGCAGCGTGGTGGGTAAAATTAGTAGAGGGAGACCAAGAGATGAATACACTAAGCAGATTCAGAGGGATGTAGGCTGCAGTAGGTACTGGGAGATGAAGAAGCTTGCAGAGGATAGAGTAGCGTGAAGAGCTGCATCAAACAAGTTTCAGGACTGAAGACCACAACAACAATAGTTATTTCATGGGTATTTGGAACTGCTTATCAAAGGACGGCCACAATGACGAAAGCAACGAAAGTGTTGAAGATTAGTGGCAATCACCAAATCAAATGCAACGTATTCACACTGGAAGATGTCCTACCTTTGACTCCTATAAACCAGAGTGACACTTCTAACCATGTTTTTGTATGTCCATGGCTCTGAGCACTATGCGACTTAACATCCGAGGTAATCAGCCCCCTAAAACTTAGAACTACTTAAACCTAACTAACCTAAGGACATCACACACATCCATTGCCGAGACACGATTCGAACCTGCGACCGTAGCGGTCGCGTGGCTCCAGACTGAACCGCCTAGAACCACTCCTCCACACTGGCCGGCTTTTGTATGTCCATCCTTGTGGTTGGAGTTTGATGGACTTCGTAACCAGCTGATATCGTTGTTGCAGGTAGTCTGCAAAAACCAGTTCATAGATGTTGGCCACTAAAGAATATTGTATATGATTGGCGTTAACATCTCAGCGTCACTTGAGGCCTCATGTTGGCGTACTGAATCATTCACAGCTGAAGCTGGATCGCTCAGCCAAAATTCACAATTGTCTACAAATGAACCACAACGGAGACTAAGTACCTACGTTTGCCTAGATGAAAGGATTGTCAGAAAATACAGAAGAAAGGGAAGAAGCCGGAAATAGTATCTGGGACTCCATTCAAGAAGCAAGTGTGACCTCATTTAAGAGAAAAGAAAAAAATAAACCAAAGAGGAAACTGTTTGATTCCGATCAAGGAAACAAAAGGAAAAGGAAGCGAAACTTAAATATGTCGACAGAAAAAACACAGCCTTAAATCTGTCCACACTGCTCTGAAAAGTACAACATTCCATCAACAGATGACTGCATTCAATGTCTAAAGAGCGGGGAGTGCTGGCATGAACACTGCTCTTGTTATGTAGGCCCTGGCCACTTCATTTGTGTTTTCTATTAAACAGAATTTCCTACGATTGGAATATTTTCGCAGGTTTTTGTTCACGAACACCAGAATTATTCATTAAACCATTAAATTAAATATATTGTTTGCTGAGCCGCAAGGTACATTACGTGTATGTATGCTGTGAGCTAAACTAAAAAGGACGACTGAATGGGACGTAGGTTTTTCCATTTTTAGCGTTCTGAATCTTAAGACCACTCTTTTGTCCGTCCGTCTGTCTGTCTGTCTGTCTCCCCGACTGTTTAAAACTCTTTTTCTCTTGAACGGGTAAACGCATCAAGTTGAAATTAATGCCACATACTAAGATCTACGATACCTTCCCAGTGCAAATAGTTGATGCTTCAACGTCAGTGCCGGCCGATGTGGCCGAGCGGGTCTTGGCGCTTCAGAATGGAACCGCGCGACCGCTACGGTCGCAGGTTCGAAACCTGCCTCGGGCATGGATGTGTGTGATGTCTTTAGGTTAGCTAGCTTTAAGTAGTTCTAAGTTTTAGGGGACTGATGACCTCAGATGTTAAGTCGCATAGTGCTCAGAACCATTTGAACCATCCACGTCAGTGCAGTCAAAAGATACGGCCGCTTATGTCATATACTTTGAAATTCGCAAATTCACTCTTCAACACTTATAGGGTATTTCCTTTCAACCTAGAACTATTTGGCAAAGTCATTTTTTACGGTGAAACTAAAGGAAAATCCCGACAATTGTTAATTTTTTAATTATCTCAGTGGAAAAAAATGTCACTTGATATCAGAGTGACACACTGTCCGTCCGTCCATCTGTCTGTCCGTTCGCTTTTCCTTAGGAACCGGTGGACATATCAAGTCAATATTTGTGTGGTATATGATACGTGTTACAAACCGGACAGGATAGGAAGGACCAGGCCCCTTTGCTTTTTTCTTGTATCACTCGTTTATTACATCAGAGAAATACACATTTTAAGATAAAATTTAACTACATGAAATATTGTTCCCAGTAAAGCAGTGACAAAACTTAGTTCTCGTAAGGGTTCTAATGGCAACAAATTTTAAGCAGGCAATGTAAGGTTTATATCAATTTAGCTCAAACACGTAGCTAGTGACTGAATCACGACAGAAACTTTAAAAATTTCGGCAACAAATAAATAGCGTGAATTTGTACTCACAGTAACCAACTAATCAACAGGCTTGTCATTGAATAAGTAGTAGGCCATTTGGAACGAATTAGCAACACCCAGCAACTAGGGGAGTTAATACCAACAGTCTTTAAATGTCTTCCTCCCCATCAAATAAACAAACACACAGTAACTAAACAAATAAGGAATCGAACACACTACGCTCCACTCAAACTCTTCAGTGGAAGCCAAGCCAAAATGAAGATTCCATTAATTGGCTAGCACTGAAGTCACACTAAAGCTCATCTCTGTTCCCAGACACACACGGGGCAAACTTATACAAGACAAGATTTTGAAGGGAGCACATCAGTAAAACCGGTAGTGGAGCTAACTCGTGCCACTGAAACTTAAGGTACTAGACCTGGGCACAAGGTGGTATACAACGAGGTTGCCTTAGTGCTACACTGAGCTCCCAAAGTATTAATTCAAATGGCCAACTCAAAATGAAGTACACACAAACCAGCATTAATTAACGAGGAGTGACAGCAGGTCGCTCGAAGGCAAGCAAAGATAAGAAACATCGAAAGATCGATAATGGACATCCAAGAGACATTGAGGCTTCTGCGTCAGTGCAATAAAGAAGTAAGGACATTTATTTCATACATTTCGGTACCCTACCAGTATCGGTGTCAATAACAGGCAGAAACCGTCGAAATTCTCGATTTACCGACTAGATGAACTATATGTATACGCAACTAAACTTGTATGGAACCCTCAGTGCGTGAATTCTGTTTGCACTTATCAGAAATTTTTTAATTACATGCAAATGTAACCCCCCCCCCCCCCCCCCATGCGAGTTCACTCTGACACCAAGGTCGCGTAATACAGCGCATTTTCATCACTTCCTTTTTTTTTTAATTTTTGCTAACATGGAACCCTTAGAGTGCGAGGTCTCAAAAGGCCAATGATGTTTAGAGCATTCGACGCCTCTCATAGTGTCTACGACGCAACCTCAATATTGGCTGCTAATGGCAACGAGGGGGCGGGACTGCAGGTATCCAATGGTGACCATAGCATGAGGCTACGGAGCTTAGTTGAATTGCTTAGTAGCTGAGTAATTCACAGCAGTGCTACACTGCTAGTGATATCGACACAAAGCAATGGCAACGATAAACAAAAGCAAATACAGCGTTATATGTACAACAAGTTGCCGAACTTCACATGAGGAACCTAATGAATTTCACCGAATGAGAAACAAGTAAGAGATGAAATATTAGCGTTTTTGAAAGACGAGTCAGTGGAATGTGCGCTGTCGTATACAGTCGACGGTGCGGCCAAAGAGTACATTAATGACAATACATGTTTCACAAGTGAAAGAGGTACTTAACCACGTGTCGAGCCATGTAGTTCATCATCCTTGTCGGACAGGGAACCGAAAATCCTGTCTTCAGCGAAACGTAGTAAAGGACAATCGTTGTCCCAGGAGAGGGTACTGAATGTAATTATTTACATGGAAGATTATCCGCCAGCATATTAAAAAAAACAATTTCGATCATATTTTGAATACGTCCGTGGCAATATGCCGATCTAGCGCATAAGAAAATCTATTGATATTCGCGAGAGGACGAGGCGCACTTGTTGCGAAAACTGGTTTCTCCGCGTTACAGTGCTCGATACAATTTACAGGATGTGTTTGACAGTCACCTACTACGTTACGCACATGAAATTGCGCGCGACGTAGGTTACAGTGATTTCAAGGAAAGCGGTAGACGGTTGCACAGCTTCCAAAAAGTGCTACAGAAATGGAAGACGGAAATTTCAAACAAGAAGTCATCTTGACGGTGCGTAGCAGAGAGGGGGAGGGGGGGGGGCGCCTCGCCCAAAGCGCTGGACTCGTGTGCTGGAGGCGCGGGGCTGAGACCCCAGCAAGTAAGAAGCCTAATCTTCCTTTGTCGCATGTGTCGTTACATATATGCCGCACTGACATTTATACTTTGAAAGATACTATAAGAGATGTTCGGTAAGTAATGCAACACTTTTTTTTCTGGAAGTAGGTTGGTTTCATTCTGGATTCCCATACATCACATAGTTCTCCAGTCTTTGGGCTACAAAACCCCATTTTCAGCATACTCTCCGTTGAATGCTATGACCTTACGCTACTTCACTGGGATGGCCCACATGCCCGCAGGGTACCACTCCACTGGTCGACGTCCTAGCCAACGTCTCGTTGCATGAATAACCTCCCCATCATCCACGTATCGCTTCCTGCAGAGCACATCCTTCATTGGGACAGACAGATGGAAGGTGGGAGATCCGGACTGTAGAGTACATGAACAAGAAAAGTCCCATGTAGTTTTGTGAGTTACCCTCGGGTGCGAGGACATGTGTAAGGTGATGCGTTGTCACGGAGAAGGGTAAGTTCGTTTGCATGTTTGTGGCGAGGAACACGCTGAAGTCCGAAATTGCATGAGAGACAGCTGTGTACGGCCGGCCGCTATACAAGAGTACCAACAGATAGATATACGCAAATTTTTGGTGATATCAGGTCCCCCGCCCAACGGCACACCGTGCTTTTGTTCACTGACAGGTCTCTGTAGACATCGTGCCAGAGCCTGTGAATATCGCTATGCTCTGGCTCTCCGCCAAAACAAATTCAATGAAAGCTCTGTTTCGGGAAATCACCTGCATTACAGACGCCATTTCGAAGCCTACGTTTATCGCCGCAACCTATCGGAACTTCATGAAACTCTGGCGGAAGAAGCGTGAATATTCTACGGTGTACCACACAACGAACTCCGAAGATTTTCAACTGAAATTTCACGACAAAAAAAGTGTTGCATTACTTATTAAAGACCCTTCATGCAAATGCATATCTCGATGATCGACTTGACTTCGGCTTGAGAGTGTTGTAATGTCTTACAGTGTGGCTAACACTGTGCTCTAACAAGCAATGTGGGCGAGAAAGTTCATCCTTTAAAATAGTACAAATGGCACCACCCGACTGTAGATAAGCTCTGTGAGGAGTGCTGTGAAAATTCCTGTCTCTACGTATTGATTTTCGTTTCAGCAAATAATTTTAGACAAATACTTTACCTGCCTGTTGTTTTGTCCGAGCTTGTACTCTGTCTCTATAACAGTCCACGTCCACATGATGGTGCTCATCGACTATAACCAATACAGACTGTCAATAACATGATACGATGCAGTATGGTAGTCTCTTCTCAATGTACAATACACTATAAAATTTGATACACAGCTCTGACTAATAGTTTTGTTCGCTCGCAGCGATACTTGAATGACGGCAGCATTATCTAAGATGATGCTGTCGTTGTAGGCGATGACGAATTGGCTACGCGGCGCTGCGCACTAAGTAACCTTCTGGCAGCGGTGGCGTGTGGAACTTCTTGAGGACGTGTATACGCCGACGTCCCTCATATCGTTGCACCGTCCGGCAGCGACAGTCCTTACGTGAGGTAGAAATCTTGACATGGGATCTCGTTCTTCGTACGACATGACGAAAGTTGTCGGCATTGACCGGCCATGACATTTTATCGTTCCCTCTGCATCAACAGTGGCGTGTGGTGAGGGGTACTTTGTGTACGATCCTCAATTCGCCCCCATTTTACAGCAAGTCGAGAATTTAACATGGGACGAACCACTTTGGTGAGTTCCCGTGTCCTCTCATTAACTTTATAGTCGTGACCTCTTTCTCGAGACATGTGTAGAAGGAGGGAATGTTTCCTGGCCCTCCTAAGAACGCACGCTGTGTGGAATATAGCATGGAATTGAGGCCATAGCACTGGATGAACATCTTCGCAATGCTTTCGCGCTTGCTAACCAACTCCATGCCCAAAGGCGCTCCTATTCTTTGGGTTTTCTCTGTTTCTTCGGTAAGTCCTCCGAGAATGAGAAGCAATACTCAAACATACTTCAAGTGATGGTTTTGTAAGTAACCTCCTTCGTGGACGAATTACACTTTCTTCGAATTGTTCCAGTGTATCTGTCTGACGTCTGCTGTTCTTACGATAGGTTTCAGGTCGTCATTTAACCTTAAATTGCCTCGTAAACTTAGTCCCTTTCCGGGGGAAATAAGAGAGACAAGTTAATCTTATTTCAAATTACGTTACTCTTATAACTTGTGGTCTGGTACGATATTCTATTCTGAAATATTGTTTGAAATGATCTAGTTGCTGATTTCGAATAGAATTAATGTATTTAGTACAACATAAGCATTCCTTGGGGTTACATGAACACTGTGTCGCGACTGAGTTCAGAGGCGCGTTGCGAATGGCCTAGGGAACAGCCTGTGGGAGTTCCTTGTGACGTGGCCGCGTACGGTGAGTGAGGAATCGCCAGTTATATCTCCAGACAGCCGACAGAGTGCACCCCAGGCGAATATTATAGGAGCGTTAGTAGTGAGGACCCCTGTACATGAATAGGAGAGTAAGCATCTATTCTTTATTGGGGATCACACTTATCCGGAAGTTTTTAAATGACAGCATCTCCTCCATTCTATTGGAAAAACTGTCAAATTGTGAACACGTTCGCGGGTAATGGTGTTGTGTACGTATCGCAAGGAGAAAGTAATGATCCGCAGGAAGCCGTGTAGAGGATAGTCTAATGGTGGAGGGACTGGCAGTTACCCGTAACGTAAGTAAGTCTAACCTTCCGGACTGCAAAGGCGTCTTCATAGCCACGGGCTAAAGCAAACTAACATTCAGATGCTAGAGTGAATCATAGTTGCGCCGTTGTCGCTTAATGAAAGTTCAAATGACTGCAGTGTCCCTACATGTTTGAAACGGAAAGATAAGGGAGCGAGATTAACGTTCTGTATATACCAGTAGGACTATAGCCAGTGCGAGAAAACGAGTATCTTGAGATTAGCTAAAAGCAAGGGGAAACAACAGCTGCTACTTTTTGAGAGGGCATGTAGCTGTATTCTATGGTTACATGATGATGGCATAATTTTGGGCAAAATATTTCTACGGGAAATTGGTCCACAATTCACATATCCTGTCGGAGACTACCCACGAAGACATCGTCATCAGGAAAAACAAGACTAGCAGACTACAGATCGGAACGAGGACTGTTAGATCGTTGATAGTGTAGGTAGGTTAGAAAATTTAAAAAGGAAAATGGATTGCTTGAAATTAGATACAGTAGTGATTAGTGATGTCTGGCGCCAGGATGAAGAGGGCTTCTGGTCACGGTAGTACAGGATTATAAACACCAAACCAAAAGGAAGTAACGCAGGAGCAGAGCAAATAATGAATAATAAAACAGGAATGCGGCAAGCTACTAAGAGCAGCATAGTGGATGCGTTATCGTAGCCACGATAGACAGCAAGCCATCACCCAGCACGGTAGCGTCGTGTATAACTCATATAGCTCCGCAGATGGGAAAACTGAAAGAATGTATAATAAGATAAAAGAAATTAGTGAGGTAGTCAAGGGACGGGAAAATTTAATTGTGATCGGTGATTCGAATTCCCTGCTGTGGAAAAAAAGGAAAGTACATGGAAGACACGTGTAGATGCTGGAAGGTTTCAGACTGATTATATACTGTCGGAAAAAGTACACCTGAAAAGACGGCGTAGATTTCGATCCGAAGACGGCATATGCCATATGTGGACGATAGCTCTACTCATAATGATTTCAACGTCTTCCGCCAACGTCATCCTTCCCCTTTAACAGGCTATGCTCACAGCCAGAAGGTTCAGTGTTGTGCGAACGTGTGAAACAAACGGGCAGCCACGCCGTGGAGCGCAGTCGTGCTTCTTGCATCCAACCGAGCCAGTTCGGAAGAGGTTACACAGTGGCATTCCGAGTGTCGGGATGGACCTTTCGGAGATGCTGGTATCAGTGGTCACGTGAATTTTCACATACCCGTGGATAAGGTTCTGTACATCCATGCAGCAGAGTCGCGCGCTGGGATCATCGTAAAGTAAGGGCAGCATGGCAGATAGTACAGCTGCCACAGAGTGGATAAGAATGATTGTGAACCCAGACGTGTCAACTTTCTACGAGAAGGGCGGGGGGGGGGGGGGGGGGGGGGGAGGGCGGCAGGGGCTGACGTCGGCGGGAAGAGGTGGAGAGCCCAGTCCTTACCTCGTCTGTATTTGTTTAAATAAAAATGTATACAATCTCAGATTTAGGGGAGGCAGTGACCTCTAAGTGAATATTGTCAAATTGCGACACTCCTGAGCTCGTCCTTTGGCTGCAGCAGAGGCGGCTGGGGAAGGGGAATCAGGGACGCAAGTGCAGCCAGAGGCAGGCTAGTGGCTGCACCAGGACCCCACAGATGTGACTGGTAAGAAAACCATCAGGACCGATGAGTAGAATGAGTCAAGTAGTCATAACAAATTGCACTTAGTTGTTGCTACGCGCAGGGCCATATTTTTTCTCGCAGTTTCCGCACAGTCACTGCTTTCAAAATGCGCAGTGGGCTGCCCATGACGCTACTGCGAACGCTGTGCACATCGAATTCCATAACCCGTGACACCGTAGACTCACCGACTGGCGAATTTCCCAAGAACGGATTGCGGCTATCTGGACCCATGGTGCGACGCTTACTGGCTGGTTAGAATAGGAAACGACTTCACACCGTAATGAATCTCAGACCAGAGGCCGAGTACATTTCTGTAATCACATGTTTGTAATCTATGGAGTCACTTGTAAGTAAGGCAAAAACAGACATAATATCTGATAGGATAATCACAATCAGTGATTTTATAATTTTACTTATAATCCGTCTTGATTGCAAAATGTTTATTCAAATGACCGGTTTCGGTTCATCTAGAACCATCTTCAGATCTGTAACGATAATGATACTAATTTTCTATTTCACGAATGAAAATTTTTTTCATCTTATCTGATCAACATCAAATGTACCAGAAAGTACCTGATATTTCGGTTACAGGAGTAACCCGTCCAAATCCAGCAACTTTCACATGCTGCGTCAGATAAAATTGGTTGGCAGAATGGACGTCATTTACATGAAGTATAACACTATTACAGACAGGTGACGTCTGGTGTTGGTCTGTTCGTATCTGTTCAACACGGCAGTAAAGAAGTAGATTATAGATGAAATGCATTTTGCTCACATGAACAGAAAAGAACTAATAACTCTTAAGGGCTTGAATAAGAAGTTAGAATCACATAAGGCTATAGTCACGAAGGCAGATAATGGCGGCACTATGGTTTTAATACACGATACAGACTATATAGAGAAAACTGAAAAGTTCTTTATGGAGAACGGAATAGTAGAGGTCAATAAAGAACCAGGAAATTTCAAACAGACATAAGGAAACAAGTAGATAACAGTGTGTTTCTATTCACGGAGGAGGAAAAGTTTAAACTGAAAGTAATGAATCCGCGAATCCCCGAATTACGGTCACAAATAAAGCTCCATAATGTTAAAAAATCGATTCACCCAATCGTCAATAATACCAGTAGGCCAAGTTATAAATTAAATATAGAGCTAAATAACAGACTGAAGGCGGCATATACAAATCGTCGGACGTTTAACATTAGGAACAGCTACGAATTTGCCGAGGAAATTAAAGGCGTAATAATACCTCAGGATGTGGCACTAGCTTCATTGGATATCACCAATCTGTACACAAACATTGCCGTAAAAGAAACGATATCGATCATTAAGAACAATCTCCTCACACATGGTAAATTGGCATTAGGGGAAGTGATTTAACTACTGGAAATGCTGGAACAAGTCTTATCGTTCAATTACTTTACTGTCAATGGTAAAATTTATCAACAGAAAGACGGATTGGCAATTAAACAGTTTAGCTGGGACGCCGGCTGACATTTTTCTAAATCTCTTGGAAAACGAAAATTAGATTCGCTATGGAATTTGAAGAAGACAACCGTATAGATTACTTAGATTTAACACTAATAAAGAAAGATGGGAACCATGAATTTAGCATATTCAGAAAACCTACGTGTACAGATTCAGTTACCAATGAGCGCTCTTGTCACCCACCCCGATACAAATGGGCATATTTTACTTCGATGGTATACATGCTACTAAGATGGCCACTAATCCAGCAGGAAGTAGAAAAGTTATTATTTTAACCCTCTAAGGGTAAATAGCTCTGAGCACTATGGGACTCAATACCTGAGGCCATCAGTCCCCTAGAACTTACAACTACTTAAACCTCACTAACTTAAGGACAGCACACAACATCCAGTCATCACGAGGCAGAGAAAATCCCTGATCCCGCCGGGAATCGAACCCGGGCGCGGGAAGCGAGAACGCTACCGCACGACCACGTGCTGCGGACTGCTTTGCCGAGCAGAACCACAAAAAGAAAATCGATAAGATGGCCCATGCGGTACTTTTATGCTATTTTAGACATCGCTGCTATAAACAATTTCATCATTTACAAAAGCAATAGCAAAATGGACAGCTTTTCAAATGACGGGAGAATATCATTTCTCAAAAATCTTGCGCTCTCTTTGACATAACCTCTTCTGGAAAAGAGGTTGAGTAACAGACATCTTCCCCGTGAGCTCCGTTCGTATATTGGAAAACTTTTAGAAAAAGAACCAATCGATTTAGACAAGCCTATCGAAGCACAGCGACTAAAGAAAAGAAGATGTGATTTTTGTGACAGATGAAAAGATAGGAAGGGGATTGCTTTTTGTAGTAAGTGTAATCGTTCCATATGTGGGGAGCATAAAGTTATTATATGCCCTGGCTGTAAAGAAACTGGGGTCAACAGAAACATCCGACCTCACGCGTCGGCTTTGACCCGTGACGTAAGGGTGTTGTGGCGTGTGACGTCATTACGGCGCGGAGTTTTGTCGCTACTCGTTATGTCTAATGAATCAATATTGTTTTTTTCTTTTTTTTTTATTTGTTTCTTTTTTTTATCCTTTGATTGACCTACACATTGATCTGTAGCGTAGCCCTGAATACGAGGTTAGGTTGGGAGATTTTTTTTGGCGGGGGGGGGGGGGTCAGGGGGGGGGGGGGGCGCAGCCCCCCCCCTGCCTGGCCTTGAGTACCACTTGTTTATTATTATCTTTGTTTGCTATCAATGTTAGCAGATTGTTCTTGTGAAACCTTTGTGTGTGTTGTTTTTGTATGTGTTTTCGTCTTTGTGATACGTATGCAACGTTTCTATATCCGCCATATTGGAATTGTTTCCGCTATATTTGTGACGTCATGGGTCAAAGCCGACGGGTTAGATCGGACGCTTCCGTATTTCCAGAAACTGAGATGTGATAAATTGTGCCATATATGTATTTTCAGGGCTGTATGTGATCGCTTCCAGGATAACATTCTACATTTATTATTTGGTCCTATTACATTACGTGTACAAAGACATTTATTATTGAGAACTTTATACTTCGAAACTGCTGACATAATTATTTTCTACAATTTGTAAGAGATGTTTCTCATTTAGTTCCTATCTTTAGAATTTCTAAAGCACTCAAGTTCCTAGTTGATGACTGAATCTATTGATTTTTACTATGTTTTCGATAATTTTATAGAGAATATTTCTATTGAGGAATTTTTTTGTAATCAAGTTCCTATTTTTTTTTCCAAAGTACTTTATATTCTTACTTTTTGACTATAAAAATTAAAAAAAACTTGTCATAAGAAATATTGTGTGTTTAATTGATAATAAATTTTTTTCCCATTATTCATGTTT
Source organism: Schistocerca americana (assembly GCF_021461395.2). NCBI lineage: Eukaryota > Metazoa > Arthropoda > Insecta > Orthoptera > Acrididae > Schistocerca > Schistocerca americana. Next base: position 153,522,781 of record NC_060119.1, on the reverse strand, counting down.
TATTTTACCCCGAAGAATCGATTTTGGAGGGTGGGGTCTGATCCAACCCCACCTTACCGTTTACGTCAGGAAACTTCACCTTGCCGTTAGAGGGTTAAAACAAGTGGCCGTAGCGAACGGATATACGTGAAAGCAGGCGATGAATATTTATAATAAGATAAAGAAGAGGCAAATGAAACAAATAGAATGAAGTCAAGCCGCAGTTAAGTGGAACAACAAGAAAAACTATGTGGCTGTCACTTACAGTGGAAGAATTATAGATAAGATTGAAAGATGCTTTCGTAAATCCGAAGTTAAAATAGACTTCCGAACAAAAAGCACGCTAAAATTGAAGCTCATGCACAAAAATATAATAGTAGGAATAAATTTCAGGATTTTGGTGTATATAAGGTAAAATGTGATAACTGCTGTAAACAATATATAGGGCAGACTGGTAGGAACCAGGAGTTCAAAGTCAGGGAGCACACCTACTCTGAAAACAAAAACAGCGTTTGGGGCGCAAATGACGGCCTCAAAGCACTCAGTCAAGAACACTGAAAAAAAATTTAGACATCCTACATGGAGCTCATAAGGGACGGTTTCTTAACATTTTGGTGGAAATGGAAAATTGCACACGCAAAAACAAAGATCCGGATTTAATCCTCAACGAGCAAAGCGAGTTCAATCATAATGCCTATTTTACTGTTTATGGCGACTTACTATGATAACTGTTGCGTGTGGAGATCCAGGCCGAGGGATAAGAGATGATGCGTTATGGAGGAGCTGGAAGATGCGTGCAGCGCCTGGTGTCGTTGACGGAGCCCTCCTGCGCGGCCCTCTTGCCCACGGCGATGGACGTCAGACAACTGAGCGGATCGCGGCACAACACCGAAATGGCGGGAACCACGGAAGCAAACCGTAGAGGAAAACAAGTCTACACCAGCGCCATAGATATAGAGATCGCCCTATGTTTTTAGATCGTATAGAAATGATAAATTTGCTGTGTTCTTTTTTTTTTTTAATTTCGATAAGTACAGATTGTAACCTTGATATCTACAGATTTTAATTAAGTATTTTTGGAGATAAAAGGTAATCACATAAATCTACTGAATACAGAATGTGCATACGTAATGTAACAAATGTACCAGACTCCACCTGTCGATAATAGTGTTATAATTAATATAAGTGACGTGCATTCTGCCAACAACTTTTATGTGACGCAGCATGTGAAAGTTGCTGGATTTGGACGGGTTACTCCTGTAACCGAAACGTCAGATACGTTCTGGTACATTTGATGATGATTAGACAGGATGAAAAAATTTTCATTCGTGAAATAGTAAATTAGTATCATTATCGTTACAGATCTGAAGATAGTTCTAGATGAACCGAAACCGGTCATATGAATAAACATTTTGCAATCAAGACACATTATAAGTAACATTGTAAACACTTTTAAGTTACCTAGGTCTTACAATTATTTGGAGCCGATTATGGTACACTTGAAAATAAGCCGATGTTATTTCTTCTGGATAATTGTTTCTGCTCCTTAGAAGATTATCTCTTAGCATTCGGAGTGCGACACTGATTCTCGTGCTCTTAAGCTGAACATTGTTTTGAGGTATCTGACCAGCTGTAAAAAAACGTGGCACAGTCACATAATCTTCCGTAAACTGACTCGTTCCACGGCATTACGCTAAATCATGGATGATAACCAAAGGAAAATAACTAAGCCGTATTCAGATCACCATGCAATAGTTTCAACGCTTGTTTTGATGCTGTCTTCTGGTTCGTAAAAATGCGCTACAGCGCTCTGACAGAGACGACCCGTGCAGGGCGGACACACAGAGCTCGCACCCGGGCTGCCTCCCTCCCCTCCCCCCCCCCCTTCCCACCTCATGTAAATAGATTTAAGTGCCTGTCAGGTGTTGCAGCCAAACACCTTCACAATAACACTCTATTATTCCAATTTCGTACAGCGCGCAGCAAATATAAACACTTGCATCATTCCATGCGAGCTCTGATATCCCTCATTTGATTACGTTGATCGTTTTTCCCTACGTATGTCGGTGTCAACAAAATATTTTAGAATTCGGAGGAGAAAGTTAGTGATCGAAATTTCGTGGGAAGATTCCGATGCAACGGAAAATGCCGTTGTTTTAATTATGTCCATCCCAAATCCTGTATCATTTCAGTGACACTCACCCCCCTATTTCGCGATAATATAAAACGTGAAGAGGGGCAGCAGCCTTTTCAGTAGTTGCAAGGGCAACAGTCTGGATGATTGACTGATCTGGCCTTGTAACAATAACCAAAACGGCCTTGCTGTGCTGGTACTGCGAACGGCTGAAAGCAAGGGGAAACTACAGCCGTAATTTTTCCCGAGGGCATGCAGCTTTACTGTATGATTAAATGATGATGGCGTCCTCTTGGGTAAAATATTCCGGAGGTAAAATAGTCCCCCATTCGGATCTCCAGGCGGGGGCTACTCAAGAGGATGTCGTTATCAGGAGAAAGAAAACTGGCGTCCTACGGATCGGAGCGTAGAATGTCAGATCACTTAATCGGGCAGGTAGGTTAGAAAATTTAAAAAGGGAAATGGGTAGGTTGAAGTTAGATATAGTGGGAATTAGTGAAGTTCGGTGGCAGGAGGAACAAGACTTCTGGTCAGGTGACTACAGGGTTATAAACACAAAATCAAATAGGGGTAATGCAGGAGTAGGTTTAACAATGAATAGGAAAATAGGAATGCGGGTAAGCTACTACAAACAGCATAGTGAACGCATTATTGTGGCCAAGATAGATACGAAGCCCACACCTACCACAGTAGTACAAGTTTATATGCCAACTAGCTCTGCAGATGACGAAGAAATTGAAGAAATGTATGATGAAATAAAAGAAATTATTCAGATTGTGAAGGGAGACGAAAATTTAATAGTCATGGGTGACTGGAATTCGAGTGTAGGAAAAGGGAGAGAAGGAAACATAGTAGGTGAATATGGATTGGGGCTAAGAAATGAAAGAGGAAGCCGCCTGGTAGAATTTTGCACAGAGCACAACACAATCATAACTAACACTTGGTTTAAGAATAATGAAAGAAGGTTGTATACATGGAGGAACCCTGGAGATACTAAAAGGTATCAGATAGATTGTATAATGGTAAGACAGAGATTTAGGAACCAGGTTTTAAATTGTAAGACATTTCCAGGGGCAGATGTGGACTCTGACCACAATCTATTGGTTATGACCTGTAGATTAAAACTGAAGAAACTGCAAAAGGGTGGGAATCTAAGGAGATGGGACCTGGATAAACTGAAAGAACGAGAGGTTGTAGAGAGTTTCAGGGAGAGCATAAGGGAACAATTGACAGGAATGGGGGAAAGAAATACAGTAGAAGAAGAATGGGTAGCTTTGAGGGACGAAGTAGCGAAGGCAGCAGAGGATCAAGTCGGTAAAAAGACGAGGGCTAGTAGAAATCCTTGGGTAACAGAAGAAATATTGAATTTAATTGATGAAAGGAGAAAATACAATAATGCAGTAAGTGAAACAGGCAAAAAGGAATACAAACGTCTCAAAAATGAGATCGACAGGAAGTGCAAAATGGCTAAGCAGGGATGGCTAAAGGACAAATGTAAGGATGTAGAGGCCTATCTCACTAGGGGTAAGATAGATACTGCCTACAGGAAAATTAAAGAGACCTTTGGAGATAAGAGAACGACTTGTATGAATATCAAGAGCTCAGATGGAAACCCAGTTCTAAGCAAAGAAGGGAAAGCAGAAAGGTGGAAGGAGTATATAGAGGGTCTATACAAGGGCGATGTACTTGAGGACAATATTATGGAAATGGAAGAGGATGTAGATGAAGATGAAATGGGAGATATGATACTGCGTGAAGAGTTTGACAGAGCACTGAAATACCTGAGTCGAAACAAGGCCCCCGGAGTAGACAACATTCCATTGGAACTACTGACGGCCTTGGGAGAGCCAGTCCTGACAATACTCTACCATCTGGTGAGCAAGATGTATGAAACAGGCGAAATACCCTCAGACTTCAAGAAGAATATAATAATTCCATTCCCAAAGAAAGCAGGTGTTGACAGATGTGAAAATTACCGAACTATCAGTTTAATAAGTCACAGCTGCAAAATACTAACACGAATTCTTTACAGACGAATGGAAAAATTTGTAGAAGCGGACGTCGGGGAAGATCAGTTTGGATTCCGTAGAAACACTGGAACACGTGAGGCAATACTGACCTTATGACTTATCTTAGAAGAGAGATTAAGGAAAGGCAAACCTACGTTTCTAGCATTTGTAGACTTAGAGAAAGCTTTTGACAATGTTGACTGGAATACTCTCTTTCAAATTCTAAAGGTGTCAGGGGTAAAATACAGAGAGAAAAAGGCTATTTACAATTTGTACAGAAACCAGATGGCAGTTATAGGAGTCGAGGGACATGAAAGGGAAGCAGTGGCTGGGAGGGGAGTAAGACAGGGTTTTAGCCTCTCCCCGATGTTGTTCAATCTGTATATTGAGCAAGCAGTAAAGGAAAAAAAAGAAAAATTCGGAGTAGGTATTAAAATTCATGGAGAAGAGATAAAAACTTTGAGGTTCGCCGATGACATTGTAATTCTGTCAAAGACAGCAAAGGACTTGGAAGAGCAGTTGAATGGAATGGGCAGTGTCTTGAAAGGAGGATATAAGATGAACATCAACAAAAGCAAAACAAGGATAATGGAATGTAGTCTAATTAAGTCGGGTGATGCTGAGGGTATTAGATTAGGAAATAAGGCACTTAAAGTAGTAAAGGAGTTTTGCTATTTGGGGAGCAAAATAACTGATGATGGTCGAAGTAGAGAGGATATAAAATGTAGGCTGGCAATGGCAAGGAAAGCGTTTCTGAAGAAGAGAAATTTGCTAACATCCAGTATTTATTTGTCAGGAACTCATTTCTGAAAGTATTCGTATGAAGTGTAGCCATGTATGGATGTGAAAAATGGACGATAACTAGTTTGGACAAGAAGAGAATAGTAGCTTTCGAAATGTGGTGCTACAGAAGAATGCTGAAGATTAGATGGGTAGATCACATAACTAATGAGGAAGTATTGAATAGGACTGGGGAGAAGAGAAGTTTGTGGGACAACTTGACCAGAAGAAGGGATCGGTTGGTAGGACATGTTCTGAGGCATCAAGAGATCACCAATTTAGTATTGGAGGGCAGCGTGGAGGGTAAAAATCGTAGAGGGAGACCAAGAGATGAATACACTAAGCAGATTCAGAAGGATGTAGGTTACAGTAGGTACTGGGAGATGAAAAAGCTTGCACAGGAGAGCTGCATCAAACCAGTCTCAGGACTGAAGACCACAACAACAACAACAACAACATAAAACGTGGTATCCTTCTTTGAACTCTGTCAAAGTACTCCATCAGTCCTGTATGATTAGGAGCCCACATTGCGCAGCAGTATTCTAAAAGAGGACGGACAAGCGTAGGGTAGGCATTCTTCGGTTACCCTTCCTCACAACATTTTGTTTTTGTTCCTTCCAATTTAAATTGTTCATAATTTATTTCCTAGGTATTTACGTGAATTTGCAATGAACCTTTGTGCATTTGCACGAAGCCTACAGATCAGAACTGCCCCGTTATATGGGGTTCTCAAAACCGGATTTCACAAACCGATTTCCGAAAATCGGTTCTGGAAGGTCATGTGTCACTTCAAATCGATTCAGGAAATACGCTTCTAACTGCCTGTTTTCCAATTTCACAATCGATTTTCGCTTCCATGTAAACGCAACCGCTTTTGAAACGTGCTTGGGTTGTCAAGTTACATCTTGTTTTCAGACTATTCGGTTAATATGGACTTATTTTGGAGTCAAGGAGAAGTAGAGATATTAGATTGAGCGTGAAGCTGCCTACCTGTAATATTTCGGTGAAGAGAAATAACGACTGTGTCGACAGACTCACAAAGTGGATTAACTGTTTTGCAGACGCAGTATTTAATTGGCCTAGAAAATCCGCTTCAGACCTTAACATATACACGCGACAGCGAAAAACTACTTCCAACATTCGGTTTTCGTCTTTCGGAATATGTGTCGCACGTAAACGTTGTGAATCACGAGTACGGCGCTTTGCAACGGTTATCCGCGTAGACACGCAGCTGTGTGTAATGCACCGACGTCTATCATAACAGCGCTGACGGATGGAGGCAGCACTTGCTTTACAGACAAATGTGAATTGAAAAGGAATCACACATTACCTAATTACTTTTCGCCATCTACTTCGTGTGCAACATTTTATGGGTGTAATTCCCTAAAGAGATACTGTTTTCCTCAATACCTTCCTGCTTTCTTTTCATTTTGATGTTTACGTTTAACATACAAATAGCTCACACAAGTTAAAACGTATAGTGTACACTACTATCCTACACTGAAAAATAATTAATAGTAAGCTGTCAAGTTGTTGTATATGAGCGATGCACTTACGATGAAAATTTTGCTAGCCTTCCTCCAAAACACAGTTTTACTCAAGAGTCGACTCTGCCGTACAGAAGAACCAAAAAATAACCTTGAGAAAATAAAAAATCCCAATTTCCCCCCCCCCCCTACAGGTCCGGGATTTAGAATGGGCCTGAGGTATTTCTGCCTGTCGTGAAAGGCGACTAAAACGAGTTCCAAACGTTTGGGCATTCTGTGACGGTCCCCTGTAGGATTTGACCTCCATTCTTCAAAATTCTTTCGAAGAGCGAACCAACTGGGGAAGGGCCCCTTAACTGGTTCGTCGTGTCCATCGTGCACTGCGCCTTCAGCATTATTTATTGTCGTGGCTTTGCAGTTCCGCTCATTCACCATATGTTGGGCGAGGACACCTGCCCGGTACGGAATCGGAGCTGTGGAGTCACACAGATTTGATTCACGGGATAGGCCGACCACATTGGCTTCCGAGTTATTAGCCAAGATTCAATATAACTATTCCCAAATCGAGAAGGAAGCTCTTGCTGTTATCTATTGTGCGACAAAGTTTCACAATTAACTATCTCTTCAGAAGTTTTACCCAGTGATGGACGAATAACTTCACTCATTGTTTCATCCGTCCGAACCTGTTCCTCCACGCACAGCTCAGAAGCTGCACCATTGGTCCTTGTTATTGAAAAATGAAATGTCGTATGGCTAGGGCCTCCCGTCGGGTAGATCTGTCGCCTGGTGCGTCTTTTTAGTTGCTTGTCGAAGAGGATGATATGATGATGAAGACAACACAACACCCAGTCCCTGAGCGGAAAAAATCTCTGACCCAGCCGGGATTCGAGCCCTCGTCCCTTTGCATGGCATTCCGTCGTGCTGACCAATTTTTTTAATTATCAGCTTGACTTGATATTTTCACGAAAATCAGACAACCATCGTAAAATCATCATATAATATCAGCTGAAAATCAACAAATTAGTTCAAGCACAATTAATTATTAAATTCTGAACGGGAAGACCATTATCCCACCCTTCTTGTCAATTTGTATATATATATATATATATATATATATATATATATATATATATATATAAGGAAGAGAGAAAGTGACAAAACGAAGCCACAAGGGAGGAGACTTACGCTCAGGGAAGAAACAGGGACCACAGGGGAGCATAACCAACACCCTGACGGTTAAACGCAAGGAAAAGCATATTCGAAATAAGCGTTCGGTATCGTGGCAACCGCTGCTGTTTCCAATGCGCAGTTGTGAGATAATGGTGAAAAACGCGAGGATCTGGGTAATTCCCGCCTTCAACGACATGGTGAACATAGTAACGCAAGAGCCAGACAATCGTGTTTGTTTTCGTCTTAGGAAAAAAGGATATGTCCAGATGTAGGAGAATGGGAAAGCGGTTTCAGGCCCTCGAGAAAGGAAAGCTAATTGACGGCGGACCCAGAGCCCATCCGCAACCAACAAGCCTGTGAAGTAAATTCTCAGTTTGATGACATTCCTCACACTGATCAGTCGGACAAAGGCCAATACAAATAAGACGATCACAGGTAGCTATCAGACGGTCAATGACCTTACACCACGTTGAAGCAATCTCCATCGGCAACATAGGAAGACTAAGATGAGACCAGATCATTTTCCAAGACGTTGACGGGGAATCAGGTTCAACACAAGAAAGGGGTCATGGTGCACCCCAACGGGGTGATAGCATTTTGTTACTAATATGCGTCATAGAAAGCATATCAGCACCTAGGGTACCGCAGCTTAGTATTAATCCGCCCAACATCAACAGTAGGGGTCAGACAGACTGGCCGGAGGCGGGAAAGTAAACGAGAGGTAACTGAATGCGAAGCCCTCGTATAGGATAAAACATTGCGGCGGGCAAATAAGATGGATGTCTTCATTTTGATATCGGAAAGGCCCGATCCTGCAAGTTATCGAGGCCTGGCCACTACTTTATACCGGACAAGAAAAATATGGCGGTGCCACAGGAATCGACCAGACAGCTGTCTCCGTCTGTGGGCCATCATCGCGGCAAGACCTGAGCAACGTAATGCATTTTACTGAAGGCATAGGTTTCTAAAACCCGTACCTTGTGAAGGAGGCTAAGGGAACAGCGTTCATGTTCAAGGATCGCTCCGTGAACACAACTCTTAACCTCACGCCAATTTAGTGTCGCCATTTTGATCGGATTGCGATCCACTAAGATCCCTATGGTCCTATGGCGATTGAAGATCGTCGCCTAAGGCATGAGAAATGATCAACGCCTCTTAACAGTACGAACGTGCATTTACGATCATTAATGCTAGCACCAGCAAAACGAGAAAATGAATCCAAGATATCCTTAAACCTCGGTATGTCCTCGACATGTCGTACTAAAACCGTGACGCCATTGGCGTATGCACGGACCGAAAAAAGTTCCCCCAATATAGTCCAGCCACGTAACAGCATGGCGAGGCGGTGAAGTAAGGGCTCTAAGAACAAGAGAAAAAGGGACATTGACAAGGGCCTTCCCTGGGGTAAACCCCATTTGATCGATATCCGGGTGGTAGGGTGACCGTTCACTTTCACCGAGACACTGATACCGGTAAAAAGGCGAGTTAAGACCCGTCGAGCATCATTATTAAAGCCGACAGAGGTGGCACTCTCGTTAAAGAATCGTGGCTGACTCGATCAAACGCTTTTTGGAAATCCAGAAAAAGCAAAGCCCCTGGGATATGAGAGGCAGCCGCCACCGAAATGACATCGTGCCATTCGAGAAGTCAGTATCGTGCGTCCAGGCACACAGCTTTGATGGGCGGCATTCAGTGTCTCAAAGTTCGAAAACGGTAAGGCGTATGATCGCTCGCATAATCAGTCTCCGGGAGGCCAATGTCCAGAGATGGTTTACTGGTGGCCTCTTTGGCCAGGCTGTCAACATGTTCATCGCCAAGTATCCCAAAATGGCCACAGAGCGGCCGCAACGAGCAAGAGTATGGAGGGACTCCTGAACAGCCTCACAAACCGAGAGCGAGGGAAGCACTGGTCGATAGCTTGTAAACTGCTCAGGGAGTCGCTACAGGTAACGAAGGACTCAATTGAGCAGGAGCAGATACACTCTAGGGCACGAAAGATGGCGACCAGTTCAGCAGTGAAAACGCTGCAGCCAGTCGGCAATGAATATTGTTCGTAAAGGTCCTCTAGAGTCAGAGCATAACTGACACGCCAGCAACCATCGAACCGTCAGTGTACACAACGCCAGAGCTCTGTTACATGACAAGGAGGGAAAGAAAGCGGCGGCGGAAGGCCTCCGTGCCCTGTGCCAATTCGAGCTGAGCGCAAGGTCCTGGCACGCACCGTGGGGGTGTACGCGGAGGGGACCGGAAAGTAGGTGGAAGAGGGAAAACTTCCAGTCCTGAAAGAAGATCTCTGACTCGGACCGCGATCGTACAACCCGACCGGGGCCGACGTTCTAGGAGATGGACGACTGACTGAGGGAACGGGTGACGATAATGAGGATGCCCGAGCAAGCTAAATTCATGTGCAGTATAAGCGGCCAGTAAACGTTCGCGCCGTAACTGCCGTGGAGGGACACCTGCCTCCACAAGTAAGCTGTTCACAGGGCTGGTCCGGAAAGCACCGGTGGCAAGGTGAAGGATTGGGTCCAGCACCAGCAACGCAGAAGGGGAAGCTGAACCATAAGCCAGGCTCCCATAATCCAGACGGGATTGGATTAACGCCTGGCAGAGCAGTAAGAGGGTAGATCGGTCGGCGCCCCAGCTCGTGTGGCTCAAGCATCGCAGACCATTAAAATGCCGCCAAAACATCTGCTTAAGCTGCCGAATATATGGGAGCCAAGTCAACCGGGCATAAAAAACTACACCCAAAATCCCGATGAGTCTCCACCACAGCAAGAAGTTCGCCGGCAAGATAAAGCCACGGCTCAGGGTGAACTGTTCGTCGCCGGCAGAAAGGCATACGCGGGTCTTGGCAGCCGAAAACTGGAAGCCATGCGCTACAGCCCAAGAATGCACCTTGCAGATAGCGCTCTGCAGCTGACGTTCAGCACCTGCAATGCCAATGGAGCTATAGCAGAGGCAGAAGTCGTCAGTGTACAAGTAAGCTGAGACATACGGTATTACCACCGCAACGAGCCCGTTAATTGCAATCAAAAACAGGCAGATCCCTATGGTACCCCATTCTCCTGAACTCGGGAGGAACTATCGGAGGCCATGACTTGCACGCGGAAGGTACGATGCGACAGAAAATTTCGTAGGAAAATCGGCAGTTGACCCCGAAGACCCCAATCATGAAGTGTAGAGAGGATATGATGGTGTCATGTCGTATCGTACGGCTTCCGCATGTCAAAAAATACAGCGAGCGGGCAAAGGCCGTACAGATGGCTGACTCCAGGCTCACCAGATTGTTGGCGGCAGAGCGGCCTTTATGGAATCCACCCTGAGACGGAGCTAGAAGGCCCCATGACTCGAGTACCCAACTCAACCGCCGGCTCACCATGCATTCGAGCAACCTGCAAAGAACGTCGGTGAGGCTGATGGGGCGGTAGCTGTCCTCCTCCAATGGGTTCTTGCCAGGTTTCAAAACGGGGGTAACAATGCTTTCCCGCCATTGCAATGGAAACTCGCCCTCGACCCAAATACGGTTGTAAAGGTCGAGGAGGCGTCGCTGGCAGTCCACTGAGAGGTGTTTCAGCATCTGAGAGTGGATGCAATCTGGCCCGGAAGCTGTATCAGGGCAAGCGACTAGGGCAGTGTCGAATTCCCACTCACTGAATGGAACATTGTAGGATTCAGTGTGGCAGGTGTGAAATGAAAGGCTCTGACGTTCCACCCGCTCTTTAATGGAGCGGAAGGCCAGTGGGTAATTCGCAGAAGTGGAACTGAGAGCAAAATGGGCTGCTAAGAGGTTTGCAATTATGTCGGAGTCAGTACAAATTGCCCCATTCAGTGACAGTGCAGGGACGCTGACAGGGGTCCAATAACCATAGAGGCGTCTAATCTAGGCCCAGACCTACAATGGAGAGACATGGAGGCCAATGGCGGAGACATACCGTTGCCAGCACTGCTTCTGGTGTTGGCGAATGATGCGGCGGGCCGCGCACGGAGCCGTTTAAAGGCGACGAGGGTTTCTATTGAGGGATGCTGCTTGTGACGCTGGAGGGACCGCCTGCGATCTTTAATCGCCTCGGCGATCGCAGGCGACCACCAAGGCACAGTCCTCCACCGAGGGTATCCAGAAGAACGGGGAATGGCAGATTATGCAGCAGTAATGATGCCAGTGGTGACCGAGTGAACCACCGTATCAATTGCTCCTTTAGAAAGAGGTTCAATAGCGGCCATGGAGGAGAACAAGTCCCAGTCAGCCTTATTCATAGCCCATCTGCAAGGGCGCCCAGAAGAGTTACGCTGTGGCAGTGACAGAAAGATCGGAAAGTGGTCACTACTACACAAGTCGTCAAGCACACTCCTTGGACAGACGGTAAGAGGCTTGGGCTGCAGATCGAAAGATCGATGGCTGAGTATGTTTAATGCACCATGTTGAAATGTGTGAAGGTACCATCACTTAAAAGGGAGAGATTGAGCTGTGTCAATAGATGCTCAAAGGTGCCACCTCAACCTGTTGCCACTGACCCACCCCACAGAGGGTTATGGGCGTTGAAATCGCAGGAAAGGTGGCGGCAATAGGGCTATCAGCACACCCATAACATGCTGCGGGACATCCCCATCTGGTGGAAGATAGAGACTGCAGACAGTAACTGCCTGTGGCGTCCACGCCCAAACAGCGACAGCCTCTAAAGGTGTTTGTCAAGGGACAGACTCGCTGTGAAGGGAGTGAAGGACATAGCCACCAGAGACCGTTTCACAAGCTGCCTAGTTCCTATAATAACCCCGATAGCCATGGGGGCGGGGGTTCACCAAGTCTTGGAGGGACTGGGGAAGGAGATTACGCCACTGGGTGACTTGCTGCCTCTGATTGGGCACCTGTGCAAGTGCTATCCATCACGTCCGAGTGACTGCTGAGATTGAGGTCTCAGCAGATGCCAGGATCTCCACCTCATCCTCAGACACAGAGCTCAAAGGGTGCAGTGGGGTGGGTGCCACTGCAAGTTCTTTGGCCATAGAGGTCTTTCGCTTGGACTACTCTCGCTGAACCTTGGGTTTCACCAGCTTGGAGGGCTTCACCAGTTCAGTCTCCGGGACAGAGGAGGATCGCAAAGCCCAACGACCAGCTGCTGGTGGGAACCTGTGCCACTGTCTGGCGTCATCCTTACTGCTCATGGAAACCTGGGAAGGGAGGGACCCAAGGGAGCCCTTCCAAGCGACAGTAGCCAATGAATACTTTGAGAAATGGCAAATCAAACTCAATTTGGCTGGATGAGGAAAACGAACAACTTTCGTTTTTCTCAAAACAACTTGTAACTTACAACGGTAACAACACAATTAAATTCATAAAACATAACTTTGTGTTCACGTCATGCAGGTTCCATGTATTCTTATGGTAATCGATTATGTCTATACATCTTAACGATATGAAAGTCCGCGGCTCGTGGTCTTGCGGTAACGTTCTCGCTTCCCGCGCACGGGGTCCCGGGTTTGATTCCCCGCGGGGTCAGGGATTTTCTCTGCCGCAAGATGACTGGGTGTTGTGTGTATTTCATCTTCATTCACTCGCAAGTCGCCGTATAGGAGGAGTGGCGGCCGAACCACCCCGCGAGGGGTCTCCCGGCCACCAATGCCCTACGCTGATTACCATTATTATCGATATGAAACATTTTCTGTGATTGTGTCAAAGAAAATATTAAATGGAGGAAAGATCTTTTCGGTTGTTAACCAACTTCATCTTGACTGTCAAAGGCCCGTATCGCGTTGTCTTATAAATCTATCCAATGACAAGGGTCCCCCGATGGGGGACATCGAATGTATAGAAGATATATGACGTGGGGTGACAAACTGCAAGATATTATCTTCTAAAAAACACTAATTGTACAATAAAAGTATCAATCAGTCAGTAGCTCCAAGACAAAATGTTAGTTTTTCCAAAAACACTGAAATACGTGTAACCTGTTATGGCAATGAATGGAAATAGCATGTCAAGAAAAATGGTCGAAAGAAACCTGTAGTTTGGCGTGAAGAGCCATCATCCATTCGATACGTGTGCTGCGCGGTTTTCTGGTATCAGATACCAAAGTCCCCGTGACATAATAGCACTTAACTAGCCTGTCTCTGACTAAAACGGGATGGACCCAAGAACCCTTTCATGCCTCGTGCAGGTCAAAATAGAATGCGGTGAAATGTTGACTTTTAGAAACACCTTACTAGATTTTCGCGTCCATCCTAATTAGACGGTCAGCTATGGATCATCCTGAAAGGGTACAGTACCGCCCGACATTGAATATAGGCACAACATACTTCATTATTCTTGTCAGAACAACATATTTTTTATAGTAATAACTCAATTTCAATTAATACAGCAAAGCCGGATACCAGTGTGGGAAAGAATGACAATTTATTTATTTAATTGATCACATGTGCACTCCCACAAAATAAATCCCTACATCCAGTTTGGTGAGATCTGTGAAATGAATGAATGTATGTTCGTCTGCTAACCACAGATAGTGAATGTGAGTATATGATCATCTTTGAGACGATCCTTTGGCCACCTTTGGTGGAACCCGAGATGAAACTTACCGGAGCTTTGAGCGCCTGAAATGTGGCTGACCAATACGGTAGCATAGTCTTCCCCCACCTCGACGGAGGTGCGCGATGACCTGAAGATCGGCCACGTTTCAGCACTCTGCCGCTGGATCTAGTGTTGGTAAGACCGGTCTTAGGCGTGCTCCGTAAGGACAAATGAGTGGAGGCATGGTATGCACGTGAAATACTTAAGAGTAGTTTAGAATAGTAATTTCTCTATTTCAGGAACTTTTTCGGGGAGAATTAAATGTCAGGCAGGTAATATTAAGGGTATCGTAGTAATCTCCGGAAGTGACCAACGGTCACAATAAAACCACGTGTAGCAATAAGTTGAAATACTTCCGAGTGCTTAAGTTAAGCTGAATTACTAGCGTGTGTACTATAAGTTGGAAATATTTAAGAAATGGCGTGTGCAGGACTTGAAATTAGAGACGAGTACTTCCACGTGGTGAGTACTATGGAAGTCTCAATCTGTGTATGAGACAAAGTATGAAGAGAAGTACTCGCCCATGGTATCAGTTGAGGACTCGCATGTGCGATGAATATGTTCTTAATATTAATTTGCGTGTTATGTTTCCGTGTGACGCTTGATTCAAACTATAATACTCTGAGAGAGAAGAAAGGTGAGTCAGCTGTCTATCCAGCAACGCCACTTGGCTTGCATTGCTCAGGAAGACGTGCATATAACGTCCAGAGTTCGTAGTAGGAAAGAAAAGTTACGAAGTGGGGCAGTGTCGTGTGAAACTGGGATGAATTTTAATTGAAGTGGGAAAGCTGAAAGTGATGTGATTACAACGTTGTGACTATTCCCTGTTTTGTATTGTATGCTGCCAGTGTGATGTATTTCATGAAATTTAAGTATGTGTGGTTTGCATGGGAGAGTAGCAAGGTAGTTTCAGAGGTAGTGGGTTATGGATGTTCCTTTTGTATCGCTCAGTCTTGAGGAAAGTTTCGTGATGATGGTTGTGAGAGTCGAAGTGTGAGATATAGCAAAAGATCCACCATCCTATACAGAAAGTGTACTGTAGCGTTAAAGAATTACGAGACCATAAGATAGAGAATCACCAATGTAAAGTCATGCCCTTTGGGCGGAATTGCTCATGTGTTATTGTTGTAGGTTATAGAATTTGTGTGTTTAGGGCATAGAATTTATCGGAATAAATAAGATAGGGAAAAGAAAAAGATTGGTGGCCTTTTCCTTCGAACTGTATGTTGCCATGATATCCAGAATTTATAATGTGTGCGCCATTCATATTCAGTGCGGTGGCCACGTGTTGATCAAAGCCGTTAAATAAGAAAGAAAATGTGGTATTGCCAGTGTGTAGTGAACAGTCAGAGTTCTGTAAATTACAGATAGTCAGATGTGCGTTTCCGTTGCGTAATATCCAAGCAGGAGGATAACTTTTAACTTAATTGTGTGAACTAGAATTCACGTTACTTGATAACTAAGAAATAAATCCACTCGCTTGGCAGACCACTCATCTTGCAGGCCTGGCTGCTTGAAGCCATAGTATGAGCAAGGCATGTGGGTGCCTCTCATAATTTCGACCCTGCCAGGATTTTGCTGTTAGGGTTTGCTGTTAAGACTTTTTTTTTTGTGGAATATATTGTGATAGCGCTGAGAAGTAAAATTTTTCGTTTGCAGTTTCTTTCTGGATCGGTGAGGATCTTTTATTTTTTTATGTAATTAATTACTATATCGTCCAAGGCTGGAAGATCGTTGCGTAATTTTTTTTGCGTAATGGCTGTAGTAACTGGGTCGCAGTCGGAAAGTGTAGTCACCATGGAGAATAGTGATTCTGGGGTGAACCGATCAGTGCAGCAGGAAGTAGGTGTCGACCTTGGGTTAATGAGCGAGAACGGCAAACACTCAGAAGGGGCTGAATTGGTCAGCGGACCGCGGCTGGGTGATCCTTTAAGCGGCGGGCTTTGTTAACAATCGGGTGCTTTTCCCGACGACGCGGGTGAGCCGAGACTAGGTCAGGTATGCAGTGAAAGTGTAGCTACCCCTAACGAAGCTACGGTTTCTCAGGCGAACGAGGTGAGTGCACCGCAAGTAGCAAATGACAATGTTTTACTGCAGTTTTTACGGAGGATGGATAGAGATAATAACGAAAGATTGGAAGCAATGGATTAAGATAATAAGGAGAGAGATAGGGAGACTAAGGAAAGATTGGAAGTGAATAAGGAAAGATTGGAGGCAACGGATAAGGGAAATAAAGAGGCAATGAGGAAGCTACACAGTTATCGATGAGCATCTGTCCGCAGTTAATAATCGGTTAGATGAGGGGGAGAAGAATCTGGATGCAGTGAAGCAAGTATGTGATGCCGTGAAAGAAAAAGCCAATAATTTGGAGGTATGAATAAGTGCAATAGAGAGTGATATTACAGAATGTAGGGATGGGTTGCCGGATGAGCGAATCAAGGAGATAGTGGAGGACTTACTTGCAGATAAACAAGGGGCATTAGACAGCGTGGAAGCTCAAGTCACCCGGCAGGACTTGGCGCTAATTAAACACGAGGATGAAGTTGCGGAGGTAGCAGTCAGAATGAATACGATTAGCGCAGATGTAGAAAAGATCAGTATAAGAGGCGAAACAGGCTCTGACAGTACGCAGCGAGAGGTTCATGCCGACCAGGAGGAGATACAATCACTATTACAGTTTAAAGAGGCACAATTAGAAATAAATAGGAAACATAGGGAAGAACTAGCACAGTTGCAATTAGCGTACAGTAGTGAAGGTGAAACACCACCAGGTAGATTGCAGAGGGAAAGTGAGATAAATTCAAAATACCAAAATTGGCAGAAAGAGGAAGACGAACTCAGAGAGTTAGATGAACTGTTGTGTCGGATAAAACAGGTGGCAAATCCAACTGGGTATAGTCCAAGGTTGGAAAACATAAATGCGGAAGAAGAATGTAGGAGGCACTTCGTGTCGGTACAAACGTACACTTGTTTTCTGGATCCAGATAACTACCAACATCCATGCCTGTGGCTGTCTCAATTTCAAGATTCATTACCTTCATCGTGGGGACCGCTCCTCAAAATGAAGTTTGTGTGTAACCATTTGAGGGACGAGGTTAGAGCGAAAATGCAGGAAGTTATTAAAAACTGTAGTAGCTACAAGATATTTTGTGACAAGTTTTTAAATGAATTCTGGTCGAAAAGTAAGCAATACCAGGTTAAGCAAAACATATTGATATTGCCAAATTGTAACGAAGGTGGTATAAGAGATCCAGTGGCGTGCTACCAGGAAATGATGAGTCAAAATAGGTATTTTGATGTGACACACGAACCTGGGGAACTCATTAGGATCTGTATAACGAAGCTGCCAGTGAAATTGCGCAGAGATATAGTGATAGCAGGCCCAAATTCTTTACTGTGTACAGTGAACCATTCAGAGTGAGGCGGATTGTCCATGAAAATACTGTACTGATTGATACGATCAAGGGAAAACAATCGGATGGGCTTCATCACATTTCTGACATCAAATTATGGAAAAGTTAAGGATAGATCGAAAGTAGGCAAGTTATGATAGATAGTCAGTGTATTTATTTGTGGTGTGTAACGTTGTGCAGGGTCAAATCGAACATAAGAATTTTCCGGCGGGATGTCAGGAAGTATGACGGAATAGACTGGTCGAATGAGTCATGAACAGGAGTCGACAGAGTGGTGTATGTACGTATTTTTTGTCATATGAATAAGGATCAAGCAGAAACGACGTGATGATTAATGAGTGGATAAAGATGGTAGATAGAGAGAGAAGCAACGTGATAAATAATAGAGGATAAAGGTGATATTTAAGGAGAGAAGCGACGTGAAGCAGTGTGATTAATAAAGAGAGATTCGACGTGATGAGACAGTGGTAAATGAAGGTGAGTAGAATTTAATAATGTGGAGATGTCTTAGATGTCTGTTACAGAGAGGCCTGTGTATGCTGCAATGGAGATTGATGCCAATGGCGAAGGAAGACCAGGAAATGATGGGGTAATAGACGGACGCAGAGCTGAAATACGAATGAAGAGAGGAGGACAACTGCACAGCGTGAAAGGACATAAAGGGAGTATGAGATCCAGATGGTGAACGTTTCGGAATACTGACGTAATATGTAATATAAGTGTAAATCTAATTCTTACCATAACATTTGCAACATTAAAAAAAGTAATTTTTGTTGTTGTTGAAGCCTGGTGCCAGTATAACTAATCAAAACGGTACCAAGAATGTGTACAGTTATTTTGCAGGATGAATAATTTGTGTATTTTTTCTTCTTAGATGAAATGTCGCAATTCTAAGTTGATATTTAGCAGGATGAATAATCGGTAAAGTGAATGCAGGGGTAAGCCGATGGAGAGAGGTGCTTGAGTGAAAGGACATAATCGGGGACTGGAATGCTATCTCCGAAACAACTCCATGTGTTATGTGGTTGAGTATAAGGGAGCAAGTGTATGGTATGTTGACGTGAGTGTGGTGGTGTTAAGGTTAGCTGACTTCTAGACGTATTATATTAATGTATTAATGTACTGAATAAGAAGAAAATGTGAAGTCTGGTGTGTGAGAGTCGTAGAGTAGTGTGATCAATGCGCACACTCCTGTAAAGGGGATGCTACCGATCCATAACTAAAACATTATTGTGCTCTATCGTTTGATTTGGATGAACTCCGATGGCAGGGCAGGATATGACGTCATGTGGATGGTACATACATGTCCTAAAAAATGTTGTTACATATAATAAAAGGTAAAATATGTAAAGAGATACTAATTTCTGTCTGTCACAAGCACAAAGGTGCATTGTATGTTGTAGATTTAGAGTCAGCAGTTTCTAAAATGTTTATTGTGTTAGGATGTTAAAGTAGTTTACTATTTAACATCATGTGGTAGGCAATTGTGAGTTGTGTAGATTATTTCTTATTTTTTTGTTAGAACACTTTCAAGGGGTATTAATTACAGTCTGTCACAAGCACAAAGGATCATTGTATATTGTAGTTTTAGAATCAACAGTTTCTAATACGAGTATTTTCAATGTGATAGGATGTTAGAGTAGTCTACTATTTGATATTGTAATTATGAGCTGTATAGATTGTTTCTTATTCCTTTTTTTTTTTTTTTTTGACACTTTCTTGTTTTGTATGAGGGACGACAGGTATAATCAATAGCACAAGTGTGGGCTGTATATAGAAAAGAGATAAATGTTGATGTTGTATGTGTAGAAAAGAAGGGTGTATGATTTTATGATTTTTAGAACAAAGATTCTTTTCAGAATGAGATTTTCACTCTGCAGCGGTGTGTGCGCTGATATGAAACTTCCTGGCAGATTAAAACTGTGTGCCCGACCGAGACTCGAACTCGGGACCTTTGCCTTTCGCGGGCAAGTGCTCTACCAACTGAGCTACCGAAGCACGATTCACGGCCGGTACTCACAGCCTTACTTCTGGCAGTACCTCGTCTCCCACCTTCCAAACTTTACAGAAGCTCTCCTGCGAACCATGCAGAACTAGCACTCCTGAAAGAAAGGATATTGCGGAGACATGGCTTAGCCACAGCCTGGGGGATGTTTCCAGAATGAGATTTTCACTCTGCAGCGGAGTGTGCGCTGATATGAAACTTCCTGGCAGATTAAAACTGTGTGCCCGACCGAGACTCGAACTCGGGACCTTTGCCTTTCGCGGGCAAGTGCTCTACCAACTGAGCTACCGAAGCACGACTCACGGCCGGTACTCACAGCCTTACTTCTGGCAGTACCTCGTCTCCCACCTTCCAAACTTTACAGAAGCTCTCCTGCGAACCATGCAGAACTAGCACTCCTGAAAGAAAGGATATTGCGGAGACATGGCTTAGCCACAGCCTGGGGGATGTTTCCAGAATGAGATTTTCACTCTGCAGCGGAGTGTGCGCTGATATGAAACTTCCTGGCAGATTAAAACTGTGTGCCCGACCGAGACTCGAACTCGGGACCTTTGCCTTTCGCGGGCAAGTGCTCTACCAACTGAGCTACCGAGGCACGACTCACGGCCGGTACTCACAGCCTTACTTCTGCCAGTACCTCGTCTCACACCTTCCAAACTTTGCAGAAGCTCTCCTGGTTCGCAGGAGAGCTTCTGTAAAGTTTGGAAGGTGGGAGACGAGGTACTGGCAGAAGTAAGGCTATGAGTACCAGCCGTGAGTCGTGCTTCGGTAGCTCAGTTGGTAGAGCACTTGCCCGCGAAAGGCAAAGGTCCCGAGTTCGATCTCGGTCGGGCACACAGTTTTAATCTGCCAGGATGTTTCAAAGATTCTTTTATTACCAATGTTTCTAATAGATCATACACGTAATCAATGACTATTTAAATACTGTAAGAATATCCTTTTGTCTGTAATGTTGCGAGATGCACGGAAGGGTCTGACTGATTGGGTGTCGTAGCGCTGAGGTGCCCACGCAGAACGCGCCGGTACCTACATAAAAATGAAGGAGGCCAAGCTGACGTCACCATGAGAGAGGCGACAGAGCCGCGGCGCTCCCCACTGGACTGCCAGTCCGGGTACACTCCACACGCCCGCTACAACAGGTCAACGGCCTGGGGCGACACGCACCTACCACTGGCTGCCATTCATAAGTTCCGCCACTCTTACAACTGGGGACAGTATCCCGCAGAGGCAACAGCGGGTGGTTTTTTCTGCTTAACGGCTCGCGCGGCGGCGCAGCGCTACGGCAGAATGAACGACGCGTGGCAGAGTCCGGTGGGCATTTTTTACCAGCAACTATTAACTAGTACTGGACTGTGGAGCCGTGAAACAAGATGACTGCTCGTATGTCTCCATAAGGTGGAAAGTGAAGGACTGGTGTTTCCATATTGTGAGTGATGAAAAAGATTTTGTCTTTAGCAGTCAGGACGATTGTGTTGTTTTGTCTTGACCATTGAACGGTGGGATCCATAAACTTTTCGCAGTGACTTGTTAAGTGTGCTTTGTGAACTGCATGTGGGACGCTTCTGTATACTTAAAGAGGACAGTTGTCGTTTGGTGACTAATTATAGTATGAACGCAAGAAACTAAAGTGGGACATTGACGTTTACATTTGTAGTAGGAGACATTTCTTCAATTGGTGCGGGAATAAGTGCTGGTTGTTGGAAATTACGACATTTAATTACACCATGAACTGAAAGGACAGAACCGTGGGTAATAGTAGTTGTAGGGCCATTTCTGGACGACCAGATTCGTGAGGGTGGTACTCTGAGAGTGACTATGACATTTGTGTTAATTGTGAGATTGACCTAAAGACTTTCGTCTGGGTAACCATGGGAGAGCTTTGACACCGAGACAGTGTTTCTAGGAAAACTATCAGCAACTTTTTGACCCCAAGAAAATCACAGAATGAAATGTTTCCATGTGACTCGCAAGATAGGGAATAATGTATTTGTAATTGTGTAAAATTAGTAAAAAATTTTTTATATGTTTCATTCCTGAAGGGACAGCATGTGTAATTGTATTTCATTAACGTATGTGTTTAGAATAGTTAGTGTGTTTTTTTGTTTGTTCTGGGTTATCAAGTTCAAGTAGCATGTTTATTTGAATATTTGGTACAATGATGCTTTAATTATTAGCCAATGGCGTAATACTAACATAGCGGCTCTAGTTGCATTGGGCAGTAAGGTTGTCAAAGGGGACAAGAGTTTGCATTGCACAACAAATATCGGAATTAACTGATGCATTTTGATGTCGTGGACAGTAATGGTCTTGTAGGTGTGTTGACTGAAGCCACTTAATTGCATTATCACAGTGGTGATATTTCACATTAAAGTGTAATGAAGGCCAGTCGAAATGCAAGTTCTTGTCGTCTAAATGTGTACCAACAGAGAAATGAGCAGTAGAGTAAGATACGAGAGCTATTGGTGGATTCTAGCACTTATTGCTAACTATTATTTCTCTGTAGGTTTGATGTATATTTTAGAGTAATGGTATGGAGCCTGACATTCTACATGTAACTAGTGTACGCAATGTTTTTCTTTTGTTGATTTTGTTTTGAATTTAGACTTTGCTGTGTAAAGGATTTTACCCCACAGTTTATGAATGTCAGATTACTTGCTCTGTGTTTGGAAGGTGAGCTACTTAAAATTTCATGAGTACAATCAGTATTTTTTTTATTTGTTTTAGAATTATTGAAGTTTGGATTACTCCTAAAAGTAACGGAGATCCCGGTAACGAAGCAAATTTTTATCTCAACATTATTTTTTATTTGTATGATGTAATGTTTTGTCATTTGGATTGTTGTAAATTTCTATGTGTACGTTACTCCGGATCGTGGAGAGTACAATAATGCAACAACTGTGTCAATAATTTGGTAAAGTAACAACATTTGGTCGTCTGTTTGAGGTCACCAGGGGCTAAGGTCTCCTCCTGGTTATTATAATGACTTGCTACGTTTCTTCTAATACAGCTTTCTTAAAAAAATGTTCGGAACTACCCTCGCATTGCACGGATAGTACCGTGCCATTTTTTTCTGCATGGGTAGCCGGTGGTGAAAGGGTACAGTACCGCCCGACATTGAAAACAGGTACAACATACATGATTATTCTTCTCAGAACAACATATTTTTTCTAATAATAACTCAATTTCAATTAATACAGCAAAGACGGATACCAGTGTGGGAAAGAATGCCAATTTATTTATTTAATTGATCACACGTGCACTCCCACAAAATAAATCCCTTCATCCAGTTTGCTGAGATTTGTGAAATGAATGAATGTATGGTCGTCTGCTAACCGCGGATAGGGAATGTGAATATATGATCATCTTTGAGACGATCCCTTGGCCACCTTTGGTGGAACCAAAGAGATGAAACTTACCGGAGCTTTGAGAAATTGCGTGTGCAATACTTGAAATTAGAGACTAGTACTTCCACGTGGTGAGTACTGTGTAAGTCTCAATCTGTGTATGAGACAAAGTATGAAGAGAAGTACTCGCCCATGGTATCAGTTGAGGACTCGCATGTGCGATGAATATGTTCTTAATATTAATTTGCGTGTTATGTTTCCGTGTGACGCTTGATTCAAACTATAATACTCTGAGAGAGAAGAAAGGTGAGTCAGCTGTCTATCCAGCAACGCCACTTGGCTTGCATTGCTCAGGAAGACGTGCATATAACGTCCAGAGTTCGTAGTAGGAAAGAAAAGTTACGAAGTGGGGCAGTGTCGTGTGAAACTGGGATGAATTTTAATTGAAGTGGGAAAGCTGAAAGTGATGTGATTACAACGTTGTGACTATTCCCTGTTTTGTATTGTATGTTGCCAGTGTGATGTATTTCATGAAATTTAAGTATGTGTGGTTTGCATGGGAGAGTAGCAAGGTAGTTTCAGAGGTAGTGGGTTATGGATGTTCCTTTTGTATCGCTCAGTCCTGAGGAAAGTTTCGTGATGATGGTTGCGAGAGTCGAAGTGTGAGATATAGCAAAAGATCCACCATCCTATACAGAAAGTGTACTGTAGCGTTAAAGAATTACGAGACCATAAGATAGAGAATCACCAATGTAAAGTCTACATCTACATCTACATCTACATTGATACTCCGCAAGCCACCCAACGGTGTGTGGCGGAGGGCACCTTACGTGCCACTGTCATTACCTCCCTTTCCTGTTCCAGTCGCGTATGGTTCGCGGGAAGAACGACTGTCTGAAAGCCTCCGTGCTCGCTCTAATCTCTCTAATTTTACATTCGTGATCTCCTCGGGAAGTATAAGTAGGGGGAAGCAATATATTCGATACCTCATCCAGAAACGCATCCTCTCGAAACCTGGCGAGCAAGCTACACCGCGATGCAGAGCGCCTCTCTTGCAGAGTCTGCCACTTGAGTTTATTAAACATCTCCGTAACGCTATCACGGTTACCAAATAACCCAGTGACGAAACGCGCCGCTCTTCTTTGGATCTTCTCTATCTCCTCCGTCAACCCGACCTGGTACGGATCCCACACTGATGAGCAATACTCAAGTATAGGTCGAACGAGTGTTTTGTAAGCCACCTCCTTTGTTGATGGACTACATTTTCTAAGCACTCTCCCAATGAATCTCAACCTGGTACCCGCCTTACCAACAATTAGTTTTATATGATCATTCCACTTCAAATCGTTCCGTACGCATACTCCCAGATATTTTACAGAAGTAACTGCTACCAGTGTTTGTTCCGCTATCATATAATCATACAATAAAGGATCCTTCTTTCTATGTATTCGCAATACATTACATTTGTAATCATGCCCTCTGGGTGGAATTTCTCATGTGTTATTGTTGTAGGTTATAGAATTTGTGTGTTTAGGTCATAGAATTTATCGGATTAAATAAGATAGGGAAAAGAAAAAGATTGGTGGCCTTTTCCTTAGAACTGTATGTTGCCATGATATCCAGAATTTATAATGTGTGCGCCATTCATATTCAGTGCGGTGGCCACGTGTTGATCAAAGCCGTTAAATAAGAAAGAAAATGTGGTGTTGCCAGTGTGTAGTGAACAGTCAGAGTTCTGTAAATTACAGATAGTCAGATGTGCGTTTCCGTTGCGTAATATCCAAGCAGGAGGATAACTTTTAACTTAATTGTGTGAACTAGAATTCACGTTACTTGATAACTAAGAAATAAATCCACTCGCTTGGCAGACCACTCATCTTGCAGGCCTGGCTGCTTGAAGCCATAGTATGAGCAAGGCATGTGGGTGCCTCTCATAATTTCGACCCTGCCAGGATTTTGCTGTTAGGGTTTGCTGTTAAGACTTTTTTTTTTGTGGAATATATTGTGATAGCGCTGAGAAGTAAAATTTTTCGTTTGCAGTTTCTTTCTGGATCGGTGAGGATCTTTTATTTTTTTATGTAATTAATTGCTATATCGTCCAAGGCTGGAAGATAGTTGCGTAATTTGTTTTGCGTAATGGTTGTAGTAACTGGGTCGCAGTCGGAAAGTGTAGTCACCATGGAGAATAGTGATTCTGGGGTGAACCGATCAGTGCAGCAGGAAGTAGGTGTCGACCTTGGGTTAATGAGCGAGAACGGCAAACACTCAGAAGGGGCTGAATTGGTCAGCGGACCGCGGCTAGGTGATCCTTTAAGCGGCGGGCTTTGTTAACAATCGGGTGCTTTTCCCGACGACGCGGGTGAGCCGAGACTAGGTCAGGTATGCAGTGAAAGTGTAGCTACCCCTAACGAAGCTACGGTTTCTCAGGCGAACGAGGTGAGTGCACCGCAAGTAGCAAATGACAATGTTTTACTGCAGTTTTTACAGAGGATGGATAGAGATATAAGGAAAGATTGGAAGCAATGGATTAAGATAATAAGGAGAGAGATAGGGAGACTAAGGAAAGATTGGAAGTGAATAAGGAAAGATTGGAGGCAATGGATAAGGGAAGTAAAGAGGCAATGAGGAAGCTACACAGTTATCGATGAGCGTCTGTAAGCAGTCAATAATCGGTTAGATGAGGGGGAGAAGAATCTGGATGCAGTGAAGCAAGTATGTGATGCCGTGAAAGAAAAAGCCAATAATTTGGAGGTATGAATAAGTGCAATAGAGAGTGATATTACAGAATGTAGGGATGGGTTGCCGGATGAGCGAATCAAGGAGATAGTGGAGGACTTACTTGCAGATAAACAAGGGGCATTAGACAGCGTGGAAGCTCAAGTCACCCGGCAGGACTTGGCGCTAATTAAACACGAGGATGAAGTTGCGGAGGTAGCAGTCAGAATGAATACGATTAGCGCAGATGTAGAAAAGATCAGTATAAGAGGCGAAACAGGCTCTGACAGTACGCAGCGAGAGGTTCATGCCGACCAGGAGGAGATACAATCACTATTACAGTTTAAAGAGGCACAATTAGAAATAAATAGGAAACATAGGGAAGAACTAGCACAGTTGCAATTAGCGTACAGTAGTGAAGGTGAAACACCACCAGGTAGATTGCAGAGGGAAAGTGAGATAAATTCAAAATACCAAAATTGGCAGAAAGAGGAAGACGAACTCAGAGAGTTAGATGAACTGTTGTGTCGGATAAAACAGGTGGCAAATCCAACTGGGTATAGTCCAAGGTTGGAAAACATAAATGCGGAAGAAGAATGTAGGAGGCACTTCGTGTCGGTACAAACGTACACTTGTTTTCCGGATCCAGATAACTACCAACATCCATGCCTGTGGCTGTCTCAATTTCAAGATTCATTACCTTCATCGTGGGGACCGCTCCTCAAAATGAAGTTTGTGTGTAACCATTTGAGGGACGAGGTTAGAGCGAAAATGCAGGAAGTTATTAAAAACTGTAGTAGCTACAAGATATTTTGTGACAAGTTTTTAAATGAATTCTGGTCGAAAAGTAAGCAATACCAGGTTAAGCAAAACATATTGATATTGCCAAATTGTAACGAAGGTGGTATAAGAGATCCAGTGGCGTGCTACCAGGAAATGATGAGTCAAAATAGGTATTTTGATGTGACACACGAACCTGGGGAACTCATTAGGATCTGTATAACGAAGCTGCCAGTGAAATTGCGCAGAGATATAGTGATAGCAGGCCCAAATTCTTTACTGTGTACAGTGGACCATTCAGAGTGAGGCGGATTGTCCATGAAAATACTGTACTGATTGATACGATCAAGGGAAAACAATCGGATGGGCTTCATCACATTTCTGACATCAAATTATGGAAAAGTTAAGGATAGATCGAAAGTAGGCAAGTTATGATAGATAGTCAGTGTATTTATTTGTGGTGTGTAACGTTGTGCAGGGTCAAATCGAACATAAGAATTTTCCGGCGGGATGTCAGGAAGTATGACGGAATAGACTGGTCGAATGAGTCATGAACAGGAGTCGACAGAGTGGTGTATGTACGTATTTTTTGTCATATGAATAAGGATCAAGCAGAAACGACGTGATGATTAATGAGTGGATAAAGATGGTAGATAGAGAGAGAAGCAACGTGATAAATAATAGAGGATAAAGGTGATATTTAAGGAGAGAAGCGACGTGAAGCAGTGTGATTAATAAAGAGAGATTCGACGTGATGAGACAGTGGTAAATGAAGGTGAGTAGAATTTAATAATGTGGAGATGTCTTAGATGTCTGTTACAGAGAGGCCTGTGTATGCTGCAATGGAGATTGATGCCAATGGCGAAGGAAGACCAGGAAATGATGGGGTAATAGACGGACGCAGAGCTGAAATACGAATGAAGAGAGGAGGACAACTGCACAGCGTGAAAGGACATAAAGGGAGTATGAGATCCAGATGGTGAACGTTTCGGAATACTGACGTAATATGTAATATAAGTGTAAATCTAATTCTTACCATAACATTTGCAACATTAAAAAAAGTAATTTTTGTTGTTGTTGAAGCCTGGTGCCAGTATAACTAATCAAAACGGTACCAAGAATGTGTACAGTTATTTTGCAGGATGAATAATTTGTGTATTTTTTCTTCTTAGATGAAATGTCGCAATTCTAAGTTGATATTTAGCAGGATGAATAATCGGTAAAGTGAATGCAGGGGTAAGCCGATGGAGAGAGGTGCTTGAGTGAAAGGACATAATCGGGGACTGGAATGCTATCTCCGAAACAACTCCATGTGTTATGTGGTTGAGTATAAGGGGGCAAGTGTATGGTATGTTGACGTGAGTGTGGTGGTGTTAAGGTTAGCTGACTTCTAGACGTATTATATTAATGTATTAATGTACTGAATAAGAAGAAAATGTGAAGTCTGGTGTGTGAGAGTCGTAGAGTAGTGTGATCAATGCGCACACTCCTGTAAAGGGGATGCTACCGATCCATAACTAAAACATTATTGTGCTCTATCGTTTGATTTGGATGAACTCCGATGGCAGGGCAGGATATGACGTCATGTGGATGGTACATACATGTCCTAAAAAATGTTGTTATATATAATAAAAGGTAAAATATGTAAAGAGATACTAATTTCTGTCTGTCACAAGCACAAAGGTGCATTGTATGTTGTAGATTTAGAGTCAGCAGTTTCTAAAATGTTTATTGTGTTGGGATGTTAAAGTAGTTTACTATTTAACATCATGTGGTAGGCAATTGTGAGTTGTGTAGATTATTTCTTATTTTTTTGTTAGAACACTTTCAAGGGGTATTAATTACAGTCTGTCACAAGCACAAAGGATCATTGTATATTGTAGTTTTAGAATCAACAGTTTCTAATACGAGTATTTTCAATGTGATAGGATGTTAGAGTAGTCTACTATTTGATATTGTAATTATGAGCTGTATAGATTGTTTCTTATTCCTTTTTTTTTTTTTTGACACTTTCTTGTTTTGTATGAGGGACGACAGGTATAATCAATAGCACAAGTGTGGGCTGTATATAGAAAAGAGATAAATGTTGATGTTGTATGTGTAGAAAAGAAGGGTGTATGATTTTATGATTTTTAGAACAAAGATTCTTTTATTACCAATGTTTCTAATAGATCATACACGTAATCAATGACTATTTAAATACTGTAAGAATATCCTTTTGTCTGTAATGTTGCGAGATGCACGGAAGGGTCTGACTGATTGGGTGTCGTAGCGCTGAGGTGCCCACGCAGAACGCGCCGGTACCTACATAAAAATGAAGGAGGCCAAGCTGACGTCACCATGAGAGAGGCGACAGAGCCGCGGCGCTCCCCACTGGACTGCCAGTCCGGGTACACTCCACACGCCCGCTACAACAGGTCAACGGCCTGGGGCGACACGCACCTACCACTGGCTGCCATTCATAAGTTCCGCCACTCTTACAACTGGGGACAGTATCCCGCAGAGGCAACAGCGGGTGGTTTTTTCTGCTTAACGGCTCGCGCGGCGGCGCAGCGCTACGGCAGAATGAACGACGCGTGGCAGAGTCCGGCGGGCATTTTTTACCAGCAACTATTAACTAGTACTGGACTGTGGAGCCGTGAAACAAGATGACTGCTTGTATGTCTCCATAAGGTGGAAAGTGAAGGACTGGTGTTTCCATATTGTGAGTGATGAAAAAGATTTTGTCTTTAGCAGTCAGGACGATTGTGTTGTTTTGTCTTGACCATTGAACGGTGGGATCCATAAACTTTTCGCAGTGACTTGTTAAGTGTGCTTTGTGAACTGCATGTGGGACGCTTCTGTATACTTAAAGAGGACAGTTGTCGTTTGGTGACTAATTATTGTATGAACGCAAGAAACTAAAGTGGGACATTGACGTTTACATTTGTAGTAGGAGACATTTCTTCAATTGGTGCGGGAATAAGTGCTGGTTGTTGGAAATTACGACATTTAATTACACCACGAACTGAAAGGACAGAACCGTGGGTAATAGTAGTTGTAGGGCCATTTCTGGACGACCAGATTCGTGAGGGTGGTACTCTGAGAGTGACTATGACATTTGTGTTTAATGTGAGATTGACCTAAAGACTTACGTCTGGGTAACCATGGGAGAGCTTTGACACCGAGACAGTGTTTCTAGGAAAACTATCAGCAACTTTTTGACCCCAAGAAAATCACAGAATGAAATGTTTCCATGTGACTCGCAAGATAGGGAATAATGTATTTGTAATTGTGTAAAATTAGTAAAAAAATTTTTATATGTTTCATTCCTGAAGGGACAGCAAGTGTAATTGTATTTCATTAACGTATGTGTTTAGAATAGTTAGTGTGTTTTTTTGTTTGTTCTGGGTTATCAAGTTCAAGTAGCATGTTTATTTGAATATTTGGTACAATGATGCTTTAATTATTAGCCAATGGCGTAATACTAACATAGCGGCTCTAGTTGCATTGGGCAGTAAGGTTGTCAAAGGGGACAAGAGTTTGCATTGCACAACAAATATCGGAATTAACTGATGCATTTTGATGTCGTGGACAGTAATGGTCTTGTAGGTGTGTTGACTGAAGCCACTTAATTGCATTATCACAGTGGTGATATTTCACATTAAAGTGTAATGAAGGCCAGTCGAAATGCAAGTTCTTGTCGTCTAAATGTGTACCAACAGAGAAATGAGCAGTAGAGTAAGATACGAGAGCTATTGGTGGATTCTAGCACTTATTGCTAACTATTATTTCTCTGTAGGTTTGATGTATATTTTAGAGTAATGGTATGGAGCCTGACATTCTACATGTAACTAGTGTACGCAATGTTTTTCTTTTGTTGATTTTGTTTTGAATTTAGACTTTGCTGTGTAAAGGATTTTACCCCACAGTTTATGAATGTCAGATTACTTGCTCTGTGTTTGGAAGGTGAGCTATTTAAAATTTCATGAGTACAATCAGTATTTTTTTTATTTGTTTTAGAATTATTGAAGTTTGGATTACTCCTAAAAGTAACGGAGATCCCGGTAACGAAGCAAATTTTTATCTCAACATTATTTTTTATTTGTATGATGTAATGTTTTGTCATTTGGATTGTTGTAAATTTGTATGTGTACGTTACCCCGGATCGTGGAGAGTACAATAATGCAACAACTGTGTCAATAATTTGGTAAAGTAACAACATTTGGTCGTCTGTTTGAGGTCACCAGGGGCTAAGGTCTCCTCCTGGTTATTATAATGACTTGCTACGTTTCTTCTAATACAGCTTTCTTAAAAAAATGTTCGGAACTACCCTCGCATTGCACGGATAGTACCGTGCCATTTTTTTCTGCATGGGTAGCCGGTGGTGAAAGGGTACAGTACCGCCCGACATTGAAAACAGGTACAACATACATGATTATTCTTCTCAGAACAACATATTTTTTCTAATAATAACTCAATTTCAATTAATACAGCAAAGACGGATACCAGTGTGGGAAAGAATGACAATTTATTTATTTAATTGATCACACGTGCACTCCCACAAACTAAATCCCTACATCCAGTTTGCTGAGATCTGTGAAATGAATGAATGTATGGTCGTCTGCTAACTGCGGATAGGGAATGTGAATATATGATCATCTTTGAGACGATCCTTTGGCCACCTTTGGTGGAACCAAAGAGATGAAACTTACCGGAGCTTTGAGAAATTGCGTGTGCAGGACTTGAAATTAGAGACGAGTACTTTCACGTGGTGAGTACTGTGTAAGTCTCAATCTGTGTATGAGACAAAGTATGAAGAGAAGTACTCGCCCATGGTATCAGTTGAGGACTCGCATGTGCGATGAATATGTTCTTAATATTAATTTGCGTGTTATGTTTCCGTGTGACGCTTGATTCAAACTATAATACTCTGAGAGAGAAGAAAGGTGAGTCAGCTGTCTATCCAGCAACGCCACTTGGCTTGCATTGCACAGGAAGACGTGCATATAACGTCCAGAGTTCGTAGTAGAAAAGAAAAGTTACGAAGTGGGGCAGTGTCGTGTGAAACTGGGATGAATTTTAATTGAAGTGGGAAAGCTGAAAGTGATGTGATTACAACGTTGTGACTATTCCCTGTTTTGTATTGTATGTTGCCAGTGTGATGTATTTCATGAAATTTAAGTATGTGTGGTTTGCATGGGAGAGTAGCAAGGTAGTTACAGAGGTAGTGGGTTATGGATGTTCCTTTTGTGCCGCTCGGTCTTGAGGAAAGTTTCGTGATGATGGTTGCGAGAGTCGAAGTGTGAGATATAGCAAAAGATCCACCATCCTATACAGAAAGTGCACTGTAGCGTTAAAGAATTACGAGACCATAAGATAGAGAATCACCAATGTAAAGCCATGCCCTCTGGGTGGAATTTCTCATCTGTTATTGTTGTAGGTTATAGAATTTGTATGTTTAGGTTATAGAATTTATCAGAATAAATAAGATAGTGAAAAGAAAAAGATTGGTGGCCTTTTCCTTCGAACTGTATGTTGCCATGATATCCAGAATTTATAATGTGTGCGCCATTCATATTCAGTGCGGTGGATACGTGTTGATCAAAGCCGTTAAATAAGAAAGAAAATGTGGTATTGGCAGTGCGTAGTGAACAGTCAGAGTTCTGTAAATTACAGATAGTCAGAAGTACGTTTCCGTTGCGTAATATCCAAGCAGGAGGATAACTTTTAACTTATTGTGAATACTAGAGTTCATGTTACTTGATAAATAAAAAATAAATCCACTCGCTTGGCAGACCACTCATCTTGCAGGCCTGACTGCTTGATGCCACAGTATGAGCAAGGCATGTGGGTGCCTCTCAATCCCTCCTGGAAATCACACAGATAGGGGTCAAAAGACACCGAGATTCGAGAACCCAGCATAACTGACCACCCTATCAGCAGCTTGCTTGGCACATTGGCGAGGTCAATTATTCAGTAGCTGTCGATGAATCTTGGTTTTTATATTCTATCTCACCACTACGAAGGGCCAAATATAGTTGAGACCATGGGGCATGGTGTCAGCATCTGGTATCACCCTTGCACGAGGCGCCGAAGTTTGTAATACAGTGCACCCCTGTGCCGGATGTTGATGACTGATGGCGTGCAGGTACAGGTCGGTTTGGGATACAGACGATGGAGCCAAGGAAAACATTTCGTTGGCGCTTGTTTCTTCCTCCTTGGTGAACTGGATGTTACTGTTAGTGCTGTTCAGATGTTCCAAGAGCTCGTCGTCCGTGGAGCCAAACGACGTACACGTCGCCAACGTATCGAAGGAAACAACTACGCCTTAATGTTGCCACGTCTAGGGCAATAGCCTCAACTGTTGGAGCTGATGGGCTTCCATCGCAACGCCGTCCGTCTGATCGTAATACTGGCCGTTGTACATAAAATAAGAAGACGAAAGAATGTGCCTAAGCAGCTCTACCAAGTCAATTACAAAGAATAGGATATTATGTCTAAAGTGTCTCTGATAGGGACATTCGTATACAAGCTCTACCACATCAAAAGTGACGATGACGTGACACTCACTAAATCGAAGGTGATTAACGCGGCTCA
Source organism: Schistocerca americana (assembly GCF_021461395.2). Classification (NCBI taxonomy): domain Eukaryota; kingdom Metazoa; phylum Arthropoda; class Insecta; order Orthoptera; family Acrididae; genus Schistocerca; species Schistocerca americana. Next base: position 153,489,821 of record NC_060119.1, on the reverse strand, counting down.
GTTTTTGATATAATGTTCACCGTGTCGCATATCTTGACCGAGAAGATTAGCCAAGTACTTCGTCAGCCTGTATGTTGGTGAGCCAGTGTGGATACAGTGAGACGGGATGGTGTTCCACCTTTCTGAATCTTCGGTAATGCATAAGCTACAGCTTGTCTACGGGCCTAAGGGGGAAGATGATTGACGAAACTGTCTTCCACCGAAAAGCGCTTGAGAAGATCATATGTCCTTCATAGTATTCTCGATGTTGGGTCGCATGGGAGTTTCCAGTAAGTTTCTTCGTACAGTAGCGTGCAGATCTTCGAATCGTAGACCGCGTACTCCATAATTACTGCTGCATTGCACTTGTCATCAGCAAGCACAACAATTCTTAACCACTGGTCATTTTGGATGCTGGCAGCTTTACTTTCATGACAACACGGCTCGTTACACGCCTTATTTCATCCACGGTCTCATTTGGAAGCTTGCGGAACCTTTTGACGGCTCGCCCACGGCGAAAGTACGAAGTTGTGTTTTCTTAACAGCCGACACTGCACCTGTCAGGTTGATGACCGTCTGTTCTGAAGATCTGTTATCCACCGTATGACTGTAATGGGCACTACACAACGAAGTCTGAATATTACGGCTCGATTCCCCCCCCCCCTCCCTCCCCCTTCCCTGTGCTATGGCACGAATATATATATATTTGTTACACTCAGCGTAACTGACCGGCCGAGAGATGTAGCTGGTCTCAATATTTGGCTGCGTTTCTCGTCATAGGGTGCCAGTTCACACCTGTCGTAAAGTAAATTTTTTAAGCTGAAATAAAATATAAAAATAACAATGCAGGCAGGTATAGCGGTGAATTTTTTTAAAAAAAATATTGAATCACTCACGTTGATTTATAATTTGAACAAGTAGTTTATTTCTACTTTTACACGAATAGTCTTCAGTATATTGAGTAGACCCTTAAAATGAAGTCTGAGATGCATTTACATAAGGGCGGGCTTTAACAACTGATGCTACAACACTTCACTATAAAATTCAAATGTCACGATCACGACGCTCGACAGTCTGTTCCCAATTCACAAAATGCACTCTTGTCTGCAGTCCTAAATCACTATATTCCGCGCCACTTGATCGCTTTCGAACGTGGCTACCAACGCACTACTACCCCCAGATGCACGTCGCGTCCGGCTCTTAGCGTCGCTTAGGACCAACTGCCCTCGACTCGAAACAACTGCCTAACTCAAAACAATGTTTGACAAAAGTTACGAATACTCTAAAACTAAACTGAAAAACGTATAACATATATTGAAAAATATTGAAATTTTCCGGACAATAACAATTTGAAGTCCAATTTCTCGTATCGGCCACCGTTTCTTCACAAATAATATCCTTGTGGCGCGATTTTGATTTTCCCAGACTTTTGATACTGAACATAAATTAACAAATAAAAATACATACTTAATTACTCATCTACCTCCTTAAACTTAAGAATGCTGCCGTTAGTTTCGTCTCTATAGAATTATTTATTAGCAAAAACAGAGTTTTTCTGTCGAATCCCATATTCCGATATCTCATTCAAAAATTGTTCACACTATGCTAAATCGGCTACAATTGCTCGACGAAGCTCTACTAGCCCCATCCTAGACGCTTTGTTCACACTAATTGGCCAAAGCATTGTCGAGCTATTAGCTTTTGAACTTTCATAAACTTACAACTTTTAAGACGACTATAACGTTTAAACTATTATATATTTTTGTGGCGCGTCTAGATAATTTAATTTTTCATATTTTTCTGCCCATGAGTGCCAACTCGCACCTCCGTGTCACTATTTGTTCTATTTTTCTCTATTTTTCTCTGTAGCATAAATTTCTCCAAGCGCGCCAACACGGCCATATGCGCCCCTGCCAAGAGTCCTCTCGGGTTTTTCCATGGCAGCTTAAAAGCTAGCCGCTCGCCACAGCCCCGTAGGAACCGCCAGCCACGTGCACTACGGTGGGAAACTGCCGCTCTAAACTCCCGCCACAGCTTGTACGCTCACAACACCTAGTTGTTGGTGAAAAGTCGGCTGAGCTTTCCGTTCCTCTTCTCTGTAGCTCGCTTCTGTGATTACTTTTGTGGGGAAACCATAGCTGCATCGATCCAGTCCCAGTGAAAAGCTGTGAGCGTCCATGGTAGTTGCTGATGCAAGGCCGTAAGAGCATGCCCAACTGCCCCCATCTGTCGCCTAGTGTTGTGTTGCCTGTCTGGTACGACGAAATATCTTCCTGCAGGTGAGGGTGTTCCATTTGATGGGATACTAGAGCAAATCGTGGAATAGACTCCTCGTCACGGTAGCACAGTAGGGAGACTAACGAAGTGAATAAATTAGCCTTCTATGTTAGTGACGTGGTCGAGTTAATTAGGCACCCTCACATGTCTTCTTATTTTCTGTATAACGGCTAGTATCTTGATCAGATGGATGGTGTTGCAATAGAAAGCTCATTAGCTCCAGCTGTTGCAAACCTCTTCACTGGGAATTTCGAGGAGATTGCTTTAGACATGGCGTCATTAAAGTCTAGTTGTTTCTTTCGACACGTTCGCCATTTGTCCGCACAGACGTGACATGCCTGATAATTGCTTGGAATATCTCAACAGCATTAACAGTAAGATCCATTTCACCATGGTTGTAGAAAAAGACAATGCATTGTCCAAATCTAAGATCATGGTGATTCGGAGAGATAAGAGCTTACATGCGGGCTTACCAATAATCGTTCTTCCCTCAAAATATTCGCTACAGAAGCAGGGAAAAGGGGTAGGGGGGGTGGGAGTATTGAGTCACAGTGGTACACAAATTACTCTCTGCCACAGGCCGTAAGGTGGCTTGCTGAGCATGTCTGTAGATGTTGAGGCAGAAATACGGTCATGAGTGTGGTGATGCTAAAACCTGCAGAGACAGCTGAAGCAAAGAGGACCCCCATGGACGACAAACAAGTCAAGCATTCAACCAAATGGTGCCTGTATGTTAACAGGCAATAAAGTATCGAGACGCATTCCAAAGACGCGAAATGGGGGAGACTGTCACGGATCCTCGTCGAGGGAAGAACACACTTTGAACGTAGTGCGGATTTTACATCTACATGGATACTCTGTAAATCACATTTAAGTGCCTGGCAGAAGGTTCACCGGACCACCTTCACAATTCTCTATTATTCCAAGAACTTGCCCCCTTTCTATCAGCAATTTATCGTAGATCGCTGGAAGAACGTAAAGTACCTAGCGACTGGAGGAAAGCGCAGGTCGTTCCCATTTTCAAGAAGGGTCATAAATCAGATGCGAATAATTATAGGCCTATTTCGCTTACGTCAATCAGTTGTGGAATAATGGAACATGTTTTGTGTTCTCGTATTATGACGTTCTTAGATAATACAAATCTCCTTCATCATAACCAACATGGATTCCGCAAACAGAGATCATGTGAAACTCAGCTCGCCCTATTTGCCCAAGAAATTCACAGTGCCGTAGACACTGGCGAGCAGATTGATGCCGTATTCCTGGACTTCAGGAAGGCATTTGATACGGTTCCGCACTTACGTTTAGTGAAAAAAATACGAGCTTACGGAATATCGGACCAGCTTTGTGATTGGATTCAGGATTTCCTAGAAGAAAGAACACAACATGTCATTCTTAACGGTTCAAAATCTGCAGATGTAGAGGTAATTTCGGGAGTACCGCAGGGAAGCGTGATAGGACCTTTATTGTTTACAATATACATAAATGACTTAGTTGACAACATCGGTAGCTCCGTGAGGCTATTTGCAGATGACACGGTTGTCTACAAGAAAGTAGCAACATCAGAAGACTCGTACGTACTCCAGGAGGACCTGCAGAGGATTAATGCATGGTGCGACAGCTGGCAGCTTTCCCTAAACGTAGATAAATGGAATATAATGCGCATACATAGGGGCAGAAATCCATTCCAGTACGATTATGCCATAGGTGGTAAATCATTGGAAGCGGTAACGACCGTAAAATACTTAGGAGTTACTATCCGGAGCGATCTGAAGTGGAATGATCACATAAAACAAATAGTGGGAAAAGCAGGCGCCAGGTTGAGATTCATAGGAAGAATTCTAAGAAAATGTGACTCATCGACGAAAGAAGTAGCTCACAAAACGCTTGTTCGTCCGATTCTTGAGTATTGCTCATCAGTATGGGACCCTTACCAGGTTGGATTAATAGAAGAGATAGACATGATCCAGCGAAAAGCAGCGCGATTCGTCATGGGGACATTTAGTCAGCGCGAGAGCGTTACGGAGATGCTGAACAAGCTCCAGTGGCGGACACTTCAAGAAAGGCGTTACGCAATACGGAGAGGTTTATTATCGAAATTACGAGAGAGCACATTCCGGGAAGAGATGGGCAACATATTACTACCGCCCACATATATCTCGCGTGATGATCACAACGAAAAGATCCGAGAAATTAGAGCAAATACGGAGACTTACAAGCAGTCGTTCTTCCCACGCACAATTCGTGAATGGAACAGGGAAGAGGGGATCAGATAGTGGTACAATAAGTACCCTCCGCCACACACCGTAAGGTGGCTCGCGGAGTATAGATGTAGATGTAGATGTAGATGTATAGCGCGCGGAAAGAACGAACACCGTCACCTTTCCTTACGAGCTCTGATTTCGCTTTTTTATCTTGGTGATCGTTCCTCCCTATGTAGGTCAGTGTCAACAAAATATTTTCGCATTCGGAGGAGAAGTTGGTGATTGGAATTTCGTGAGAAGACTCCGTCACAATGAAAAACGCCTTGTTTTTTAATGATGTCCTGCCCAATACCTGTAGCATTTCAGTGACACTCTCTCCCATATTTCGCCGTAAAACGAAACGTGCCGTCCAGATTTGAACTTTTTCGATGTACTCCGTCAATCCTATCTCGTAAGGATCCCATATCGTGCAGTAGTATTCTAAAAGAGGACGGACAAGCGTTGTGTAGGCAGCCTCCTTAGTAGGTCTGTTACATTTTCTAAGTGTCCTGCGAATAAAACGCAGTCTTTGGTTAGCCTTCGCCACAACATTTTCTATGTGTTCCTTCCAATTTAAGTTATTCATAATTGTAATTCGTAGGTACTTAGTTGAACTTGCGGCCTTTAGATTTGACACTACCTTGGGGACTTCCAGAAATCACTTCTGTTTTACTCGATGACTTCTGGTCAGTTATTACGATCTCTCTGACAGGAAATCACAAATCCATTCACATAAATGAGGCAATGTGCCATAAGCACACAAATTCACTACAACCCGCTTGTGTAGTACAGTGTGAAAACCTTAAGAAAATCCGGAAATACGGATCCATCTGAAATCCCTTGTCCATAGCACTCAACACTGCATCCGAATAAAGAGCTAGTTGTGTTTGACAGGAACGATGTTTTCGAAACCCATGTTTACTCTGTGACAATGGACCGTCTTCTTCGAGGTTATTTACAATGTTCAGACACAGTAAATATTTCAGAATCCTGCTGCATATAGACGTTAACGATATGGGCCTATAATTAAGTGGATTACTCCTACTACCTCTCTTGAATATTGGTGTGACCTGTGCAACTTTCTAGTCTTTGGGTACGGACCTTTCGTCGAGTGAACTGTTGTATATTATTAATGAGTATGGAGCTAATGCATCAGTATACTTTGAAAGGAACCTTATTGGTATGCAGTCTGGACCAGAAGACTTGCCTTTATTAAATAATTTAAATTGCTTCACTATTCCGAGGATATTTACGTCTACGTTTCTCATGTTGGCAGCTCTTCTTGATTCGAATTCTGGAATATTTACTTCGTCTTCTTTTGTGAAGGCATTTCGGAAGGCTGTGTTCAGTAACTCTGCTTTGGCAGCACTGTCCTCGATAGTATCTACATTGCTATCGCGCAGAGAAGGCATTGATTATTTCTTACCGCTAACATACTTCAAATACGACCAGAATGTTTTTGGATTTTCTGGCAGGGTTCGAGTCAAAAGTTCATTGTGGAAACTGTTATAATCATCTCGCATTGAAGTCCGCGCTAAACTTCGAGCTTCTGTAAAAGATTGCCAATCCTGGGGATTTTCCGTCTGTTTAAATTTAGCATGTTTGTGTCGTCGTTTCTGCAACAGCGTTCTGACCCGTTTTATGTACCAAGGAGGATCAGCTCCGTCGTTTCCTGATTTATTTGGTATGAATCTCTCAACTGCTGCCGATACTATTTCTTTGAATTCAAGCCACACCTGATCTACAGTTGTATAATTTATTTGGAAGGATTGGAGATTTTCTCTCAGGAAGGCGTCAAGTGAATTTTTATCTGCTTTTTGGAATAGGCATGCTTTGCGTTTATTTTTGGAGGATATGGTGTTACAATATTCAATCTCGCTACGACAACCCTGTGTTCAGTAATCCCTGTACCGGTTTTGATGCTCGTTATTAACTCAGGATTATTTGTTGCTAAAAGGTCAAGTGTGTTTTCACAACCGTTCATTATTCGCGTGGGCTCATGAACTAACTGCTCGAAATAATTTCCAGAGAATGCGTTTAGCACAATTGCGGATGATATTTTATGCGTACCTGTGGAATTAAACATGTATTTTCACCAACACATCGAGGGTAAATTCAAGTCACCACCAACTATAATTGTATGTGTGGGGTATGTATTTGAAATGAAATTCAAGTCTTCTTTGAACCTTACATCAACTGCATCATGTGAATTTGAGAGGTCGGTAAAATGATGCAATAGTTATTTTATTCTGGTTGCCAACAAGTTGAGTGATAACGGAAGTTCTGCTGCTCTGTCTCTGATGACATACGTCTCGAAGTGGCTTTTTAACCTTTTCGTACTTCCTGTATATGACCACATTTTTCACAGATCATGAAGCAGTATAATCTACTCTCTGTCACCAACCTATGAATCACCCACTTTAAAGGTAACATCAGTATTCATTTCTTGAGTTAAAACGATGATGATTACGCGCGTCACAGTGGTACTCTGATCGGGTAGGGAAAATGGGGTAGTAGCAAAGTATGGAGGTGAATAACAGGCACACGCCGGTTTCGTCTTGGTTTACTAAAATTATGTCGAAAACTGTTTAACATAAAATAATCATCTATCGTTAAAACAATAGTAGCATCTCTGTCAGTTTAACAACACTGCAAAATGTGCGCTGAATAGTTTTACAGTCAGAAACCAACAGCCTGGAGAATTTTTGCATGTGAGTAATTTATTTTGTCTCGTCGTTTCCTACACTCTGACTGAAAGCTGCAGCACCGCAGAAATAAAGGGCAAAGTGGAGGTTAGCCGGTGTGATTAGCAGTTCCAGGAATGTGCCGGCCGCTTGGCGGTCAGCGCAGGTATCGCGATTACGAGAAGAGATAAGGGCGCGGCATTCAGGACCGTGTGTCGCAAACACGGCTACAGCTGCAAGCATCAAAACAAAGCACGACAGTACATGACGTTCGCTTAGTGGCAAAATGAGATCTGAATGTAGATGTGGACGAAAGCAACATCACAATTTGCTAAAGTGTAGCACGGTAAATTCTGGCCTCGTGACTACGGAACACACAGACTGAAAAATAAACGATGTATGGCAGACACTGTATAAACATAAGAGGGATGCTGTACATACCATTGCTTCGATGTTGTTCGTACAAGATCCGTTGGTCGACAGCCGCGACGTCCGAACAAACAGCATGGTGCCTTCAGGGGGTTGGCGGTGGGGTGGGCGGGGGCAGCTTGCTCACGCACGACACCTCTACTACCTGGCCTGCCGGCACGGTCCAAGTGTCTTTCACTACTTTGCTATGCAATGAAAATTTAAGAATTTTGCAGAGAGAAGCTTCTGCTTACGTTTTGCTCTCAGACAGCTACCACCAGATCGTTCCAAGATACATATGATGATACTAATTAATAATTTTCTACATTGCTTAGAGACACTTAGACGAAGGATCTATAGCATCGTCTTCAAAGTAAGTTCTTCACCAACTGACCAGAACTATCTGGACACCTATTAGCGAATTTTAAAATGGGGTATGTCCACTCTTCGCCTTTATCACTGCTTGAACTCTGCTGGGGACAATTTCAGTGACGTGTATGAATATCTGTGGAGGAATTGCAGCCAATTCTTTCTCGACAGCCGAAACCAGAGTATGCAATGAGGTGGGGGGAAGTCGACGTTCTAACTCATGCCAAAAGAGTTCCATTACATTCAGGTTGGGACAGCAGACTAATCCATTTCAGGAGTGTTATTGTCCACAAACCGGTGTTTGACAGGGCTCATTGTCATGCGAATACGAACAACAATAGCGTCAGAACTATTACGCTACTGTACGCAGTACACAATACCGTAAAAGATGTTCGTTTCTTCCCAGATCCAGTGTCTTCTTAAGGGGCTCCGGAACGCCCTATACTTGCAATGTTAAAATAACGCTTATAAATTACATCTTTCCTCACAAAGTATTTGAGGTAGGAAGTTGAACTTTTTACAGATTATTTATTGGAATATGGGCTAAAACTTAGCACAGGGATTTTACAAAATTTTAGTTCAGTTATTAAAGATGATTTTTTTTCAATTGTAATGAAAATTCACAACATTTTTTTGCAGTTTTTTAATTATATATTAAAAAATATGCAGTTTTTTGGAAAAGGGCTGTGTTAAATTATGCAGAAGATACTGTGTAACATTTACTGAAAGTTTGAAACAAATATGTTTGGAAGATCCTTAGAAAACATGTAATTAGTATGAGAAAATAAAAGTTTTGGGAATCGAGCGACAAAGATTGGATTAACTTTTTAGTGCATTCCAGGTCCATAGGATGGATTATCTTCATCCTCTGCAAACTCCTCCTCCAGCTTCCTCTTGTTCCTCCCCCTGTTTACTCTTGCTTGTATTTCTAGACTCTTTACAGCCCTGTCTGCAGCCCGAACGCGTTCCTTGTCTAAAGCAAGCATCGCTCGTACCATGTTAGAACCTATCTTCATTCCCATATTTCTAAATACCTTGCACCTTACAATGTTGCCATCATTGAAAGTCGCAACAGCATCATACACACCAAAGTGAAGTGTTTCTATTCCAACAAATACAGTCTTGGGGATTCTCGACCATATAACACTATTTACACTTTCATTGGGGTTTTGAGTTTTTCCGTGAATACACTTTTTCAACAGTTCAGGTGCTGCTAAGTCTCTGAAAATAGGTTTTATCACCTCCATTATTGCACGAGGCAGACTATGCTTATGAGTGTACACTTCACCAGTTAGTAATCTTTTGTTATATTTACACCAACTGTCTTCTTCTTTGGGACACAAGCTATGTTGGGGATTTTCATCGGTTGAAGAAGTATGAAAAAAAAGAGCCCAAACAGCCTTCTTCATTTCGTCGACACTTTGTGTATTTTGCCTAATAGCCATTCCATAATACTTCAGTATTTTGTCAATTACACTGTCAGTTAACCTTCCCTTCCCATCCAACCCTTTACCATCACTGAGTTTTTGTTTTTTGTACGAAGCTTTCAGTCGCCGAAGTCTTGTTCCCATTCGCTTCTGTACGTGTCCAATGCACTTAAATTTCTGCACTACAACATCATCACCATAGAGCTTCAGTCCTTGAACATGTTTGAAACTTTTAGAATCTCCGTCACCAAGGTAATTAACATATCGCACTTTATCACACGCCTCAGAACGATGGAATATACTGGCAACACCAGCCACTTCCATTCCTCCACTACTGCCACTATAGTTAGCTTTGCTATTATTTTCATGTGTATCTTTATATTTTTGTGGACATCTACAATACTTTGATATTACTGCTACATCTAAAACTTTCCCTGTATACATACTGGTGGCAGATACTACACCATGAAAAGATGTGTGTCCCCGTTTATGCCAGGTACCATGGAACGCTGCAGTCAAATCTCTGTTACCATTATTTTCCATTACTGCCTCTTCCACAGCGTTCTTCATAGATTCTATACAGACATCTTCTACTTTTGACCCTCTTAATTTATTATAGGTCGTAAACTTGGTTGGGGGATTTGGAAGATTCATGATGCCACAGAAAATTGCACCTGCAGTAGCACCCTTACCAACTGAACGCAAGGAATAAACAAATCTAATGTTGTGTTCGTAGATTTTACTACCATTTTCTTCAGTTGCAGTTACTGCAACACTGTTCCAAAAGGTGGTCATGTATGAACACTTATCACATTTCAGTAGTATTTCACTAGCAAGTCCTACGTGCTTTATTATGGAGAGTTCCAGACCAACTTCACTACAATGAATACATCTTACACAGTTTGAAAAAATTCCTTTGAGAACCGACATATCAAATATTTCATTCACATCCGATTCGCCCATAAGACATTCATAGTTTTCACTCCTTGAACCAAGCTTCTTCTGTGAAGTATTTTCTTTCCCACTTTGACAGCTATGGGCAGGTGTACTTGAGAGGTTAGGTTCACTCACTTGGTTATCGTCTTTATTGTTTACAGTAATAACACATACATTTGGCTTTCCAACATTTCTCCTTTTCTTAAAAGCCTTCAGAGGATTTCTAATAACTTTACTTTTAGTCATTATTATACTTCAACAAAACAGAGACTCAAGAAACAGAGTCCGCATCTCGTGGTCGTGCGGTAGCGTTCTCGCTTCCCACGCCCGGATTCCCGGGTTCGATTCCCGGCGGGGTCAGGGATTTTCTCTGCCTCGTGATGACTGTGTGTTGTGTGCTGTCCTTAGGTTAGTTAGGTTTAAGTAGTTCTAAGTTCTAGGGGACTGATGACCATAGATGTTAAGTCCCATAGTGCTCAGAGCCATTTGAACCATTTGAACCAAGAAACAGAATTAATTACAAATATTTTCGAGATAACGACAGAGTAAATAAACATGAAACAATCGACAATCACACCAGCGATATATATTGAACCATCACAGGTTAGCCACAACACATACTTTATCTCACATCACTAAAATGTACCTGATGAACACGGACGTTAATAATAACACCATTTGACAGCAGTTTAACAGAGCCACAGTGGGTCACGCCCATGTAGAACACATTTCAAAAAAAATTTAAAAATAGTTGTAGTCTTCGGAATTGAATAAATTATATATCTATTAAAAGGTAATAGTCTGCAGATTCAGAAAACGCAAAAAAGTAAAAATTGAACTTTTCATGATTTTGGGCCTTTCCGGAGCCCCTTAAGGACAATAAAGAAACCAAGAGAATCGTCCCCATTCCGTAATACCAATCTCCTCTGTACTTCTTGCCACGGCACACGAGCCGCCCCGAGTGGCCGCGCGATTAGAGGCTCCGTGTCACTGACTGCGCGGCCCTTGCCGTTGGAGGTTCGAGTCCTCCCTCGGGTATGGGTGTGTGTGCTGTTCTTACCATAAGTTAGTTTAAGTAGTGTGTACGTCTAGCGATCGATGACTTCAGCAGTTTGGTCTCTTAGAAATTCACACACATTTGAACTACACGCGATGGCAGATGACATTCTCTACGTGCTCTGCAAACTCAAAATCCTTCCGTCCGATTGAAATAGGGCATAGCATGATTCTCCGCTCCAAATAACTAGTTTCCATTCAAACACTGACCGGTAGCATCGTTCTGTACATCACCTCAAGTGTCGCGTAGCACTGACTACACAAATTTGGGGTTATGAGGAGCTGCTCGAAAAAAAAAAAAAATTGTTCAAATGGCTCTGAGCACTATGGGACCCAACTGCTGAGGTCATTAGTCCCCTAGAACTTAGAACTAGTTAAACGTAACTAGCCGGCCGAAGTGGCCGTGCGGATCTAGGCGCTACAGTCTGGAGCCGAGCGACCGCTACGGTCGCAGGTTCGAATCCTGCCTCGGCCGTGGATGTGTGTGATGTCTTTAGGTTAGTTAGGTTTAATTAGTTCTAAGTTCTGGGCGACTGATGACCTCAGAAGTTAAGTCGCATAGTGCTCAGAGCCATTTGAACCATTTTTTAAACCTAACTAGCCTAAGGACATCACAAACATCCAAGCCCGAGGCAGGATTCGAACCTGCGACCGTAGCGGTCTTGCGGTTCCAGACTGCAGCGCCTTTAACCGCACGGCCATTTCGCCCGCGGAGCTGCTCGACCACTGTTCTAGTTCATTCCCCATCCACAGTCAATGCGGTAGCTGGAATACTGGCAATATTTTGAAACTCATGAGTGATTCTTTCCGTTAAGTTCGTGCGATTTTTTACAACCACCCTCCGCAGTGGTCGATGGGGCGACAGTCAGTATACAAGATCTGCCTGGTCTTGGTTGAGCTGTGATTGTTCCTTTGTGTTAGCACTACACCATCACGTTGCCAACAATCGACTTCGGCAGTTTTACAAGATTTGAAATGTCCTTGGTGGATTTGTTACTCAGGTGACACTCAACTACTATTCCACCCTCGAAGTCATTGGTTCTCCCAAATGACTCATTCTGCTAGTACTGCTTCCCTACTAACAACACCGTGTGTCCTTTTATAGTAGCAAGTCTGCCACTGATGGCATCAGATGGTTCATTTCTTGTTACATAGGGGTGCCCGCATTCTTTGATTAGACAGACTTGAGCTATCTTAAACAATGTTCCAGCGCTTTTCACTACCAAAGCGCTGCGTCGTTCTTGCCGTTCGCTGCTACAACCTGAAGAAAAGCAGCATTTCTCATAATGAATGCTTAATCGTACTATGACCCACGTAATGCAAACTACCATTAGAAGCGTTACTGTAAGCGGAATTGAATGCAGTCTCTGTGCTGAATAAACTGACGGTATTTAACATAGGGACGTGTTTTCGAAGACATGTCGGAAGACTTAGCTGCCTGCCGAATATAGACAGTTGTTCGAATGACAATACAACTGCATTCCATACAAACCTGTCGTTTAATTGTAACTTCGAAGTGAGAGATCCAAGAGGCTTTACATTACGTATTGTTAAAAGTGGGGAACCCCGCTAAAGGAAATTTATGTCTATGTCATTCATTAATAACGTTCTGCAGTCGATGAGGTTACCAGCAGCTTTTCAACTTACTGACGAGTAAATAGTGCCGGCCGGAGTGGCCGAGCGGGTCTAGGCGCTACAGTCTGGAGCCGTGCGACCGCAACGGTCGCTGGTTCGAATCCTGCTTCGGGCATAGATGTGTGTGATGTCCTTAGGTTAGTTAGGTTTAAGTAGTTCTAAGTTCTAGGGGACTGATGACCTCAGCAGTTAAGTCCTATAGTGCTCAGAGCCATTTGAATCATTTTTGAATAAACAGGAAAAAAACTGTATGCGCAATTGACTCTGTCTGACAAGAAAAACAAAGCACTTCACAGGTTGACAGGACATCTGATTTATTTCAGTGATTAGAAAATCGAACTTGGCAATTAACTTGGTAGAATGAGACCACTTACCGGTATAACGTTGCACCGCCTCTGATCTGGATGCACGTACTGTCTCAGTTGGGAAGGATGTCATAAAGTCGTTGTATCCTCTCCTCAGGCAAACTCTTCAAGCAAGCTCGCTCACGACTGTTGCAACTGGCTCTCGACATCCGGGATACTGGCAAGGGGCTGCACTTGACATCCGAGGTGACACCGCACATTTTTTTTATCAACAACGGATCTTCGAGCTACGGGAGTACCTCGGCAACAATCAGTCAGTTCACAGGGACTTATGCCATGTGTTGGTGAGCATCCTGAAAGTAGCACCTCGACACAGTCGCATGAGAGGCTACACGTGAGGACGTAGCATGTCCGTGACGTATCTTTGTGTCTTTCCCTCAATAATTACCAGCTGTGGTTTGAATTTATATCCGAATGATTCCCACACCATGACACCAGTAGCAAAACCGCTGTGCCTCTCCAAAACACAGGAAGAACGCGACCTCTCCCATGGCCACCGTCATGCTCGCTGACGGTGGTCATCCAGCGTGGAGCCGAACAGCTGTTCATCGCTGAACACAGTGCGACGCTTCTCGGCGTCAAGGCAGTACTCCAAAAACGGCTGTTTGTGGTGTTAACAGTGACCTACGCCTGCGACGCCAATTCCTTGGTCCGGCTCCTGCCAGTCTCTGACCAATGGTGCGTGATGACACAGATTGTAGCAGGGTATCTGTGACTTCATCTTGGATGGCAAATGGTGATGCGAATGGGTTACGATGTGTTTGGAGTTCGGCGATCCTCACTTGTGGTGGCCTGACGTGGTCAGTCTGAAGTTCGAGGACGAGCACGCCTATGTCAAGTTCCCATGTAGTCCAAAGTCGTGTCACTATCACACGAAAAATCTTGATACTGCACGATTCGACCAGTCGCCACAGTGAAGCTTCTATCAAACTCCGTGAGGCTCCAACAAGGCCACCACGTACGAGTATGCGGCCTCTCCGTCTCCTCCACAGTGATCGCACAACATCTGATGCTCTCGCGCCCCTTATATACCTTCCCAGACTTGCTAACAACACTACACACGGACGACAATAATGCTCTCTCTGGTGGCTATTCTACTTGTCACGGGGAAATTATGTACTCTCCGACACTGGCAGGCAATGTACGTGCATTGAATCCCATCATACATAAATAAAATAGTAAAATTTCTCAAGGGAGCATGAGTTATGAGGACTTTACTTCTTCGTTCTTTTCGTTATCCTTGCCTTCGTCTCCGACGCATAATGCCGTAGGAGGCAAAATTAATCCCTTCATGAAACAAGAATATAACGCGCTAGCTCAACGAAAAAGTTTTACAGTTATCACAAGAAAGGAGTCTGAGCAACATATAAATTGCGAGCTTGAGGAATCAGGAACATTTAGTGCTCAAAAACAGAAGGGCGATCCCATCATTTTAATGATATTGCAGATGGAAACATATACCTTACACATAACTTTTACTAAGAAATGGCTCTGAGCACTATGGGACTCAACATCTTAGGTCATAAGTCCCCTAGAACTTAGAACTACTTAAACCTAACTAACCTAAGGACATCACACACACCCATGCCCGAGGCAGGATTCGAACCTGCGACCGTAGCAGTCCCGTTTTACTAAGAATTCAGGCTTTCCCGCTCAGTGGTGGAATACGGAGCACACATTGCTGCGATCTCCTTCAGTACGGAAAAGCAACTGCACTCTGTTAGGTACTAAATATGGTTATAATGCAGATCTATACCGAAGAATTGTTGGTTTATTTCCAATGGAAAAAATCATTTGCAGTTGTACCAGTATTTTAGAATATCTTTCATGAAAGATGTAGATGCTCATTTTGACTACAGATCTAGTAAGTACTCTCCTGGAAATGGAAAAAGAACACATTGACACCGGTGTGTCAGACCCACCATACTTGCTCCGGACACTGCGAGAGGGCTGTACAAGCAATGATCACACGCACGGCACAGCGGACACACCAGGAACCGCGGTGTTGGCCGTCGAATGGCGCTAGCTGCGCAGCATTTGTGCACCGCCGCCGTCAGTGTCAGCCAGTTTGCCGTGGCATACGGAGCTCCATCGCAGCCTTTAACACTGGTAGCATGCCGCGACAGCGTGGACGTGAACCGTATGTGCAGCTGACGGACTTTGAGCGAGGGCGTATAGTGGGCATGCGGGAGGCCGGGTGGACGTACCGCCGAATTGCTCAACACGTGGGGCGTGAGGTCTCCACAGTACATCGATGTTGTCGCCAGTGGTCGGCGGAAGGTGCACGTGCCCGTCGACCTGGGACCGGACCGCAGCGACGCACGGATGCACGCCAAGACCGTAGGATCCTACGCAGTGCCGTAGGGGACCGCACCGCCACCTCCCAGCAAATTAGGGACACTGTTGCTCCTGGGGTATCGGCGAGGACCATTCGCAACCGTCTCCATGAAGCTGGGCTACGGTCCCGCACACCGTTAGGCCGTCTTCCGCTCACGCCCCAACATCGTGCAGCCCACCTCCAGTGGTGTCGCGACAGGCGTGAATGGAGGGACGAATGGAGACGTGTCGTCTTCAGCGATGAGAGTCGCTTCTGCCTTGGTGCCAATGATGGTCGTATGCGTGTTTGGCGCCGTGCAGGTGAGCGCCACAATCAGGACTGCATACAACCAAGGCACACAGGGCCAACACCCAGCATCATGGTGTGGGGAGCGATCTCCTACACTGGCCGTACACCATTGGTGATCGTCGAGGGGACACTGAATAGTGCACGGTACATCCAAACCGTCATCGAACCCATCGTTCTACCATTCCTAGACCGGCAAGGGAACTTGCTGTTCCAACAGGACAATGCACGTCCGCATGTATCCCGTGCCACCCAACGTGCTCTAGAAGGTGTAAGTCAACTACCCTGGCCAGCAAGATCTCCGGGTCTGTCCCCCATTGAGCATGTTTGTAACTGGATGAAGCGTCGTCTCACGCGGTCTGCACGTCCAGCACGAACGCTGGTCCAACTGAGGAGCCAGGTGGAAATGGCATGGCAAGCCGTTCCACAGGATTACATCCAGCATCTCTACGATCGTCTCCATGGGAGAATAGCAGCCTGCATTGCTGCGAAAGGTGGATATACACTGTACTAGTGCCGACATTGTGCATGCTCTGTTGCCTGTGTCTATGTGCCTGTGGTTCTGTCAGTGTGATCATGTGATGTATCTGACCCCAGGAATGTGTCAATAAAGTTTCCCCTTCCTGGGACAATGAATTCACGGTGTTCTTATTTCAATTTCCAGGAGTGTAAAATCCATTATGAACAATAATCTATCAAATGGTTCAAATGGCTCTGAGCACTATGGGACTTAATTTCTAGGGTCATCAGTCCCCTAGAACTTAGAACTACTTAAACCTACATCCATGCTCAAGGCAGGATTCGAACCTGCGACCGTAGCGGTCGCGCGGCTCCAGACTGTAGCGCCTAGAACCACTCGGCCACACCGACCGGCAATACTATATCGTAAAACATTTCATCTTATGATTAATGTTGACCGGAAGTCCTTTGTAACTGCACATTAAGATTAGTTAAAAAAAGTTCAACTACGCTACTTCCAGAGTCACAAATTATTTTCGTTCATTTAAAATGCGGACATAATGCTCTGAAAAAATGCTAGCTGTGCAATGGAATTTCTCCTTCGTACACATCGACTTCCTGTGGGACTTTTAAGGAAGGACAGTATTTGCAACACACACTGGATCTCGCCCGAAGACACTGCCGAGCAACGTGACATTATCTGCTCGAAAGAGATTCCCTAAAATTTCCGATCAAGTAATCAACATCTCGATTTTCTGAACTTTTCGTGAATTTAAATACTGCACACACTTGGAAAATACTTCCTGCCCCAACTCTCTGATCTTCAGTCCTTCGGGTCCAGCTACCTGGAGGGTGGGGAGGCGGCTCACGTGATGACGTTGCATTACGAGCTGCTGGATTCGCAAACAATTCCTCGTTATCTCGCGCGTTCCATCCCCTCCACCGCTGCCACCAACCCCTCCCCTTCCAGCACTATTACGAGTCACAGCTACATCTATTGAGCCCGTAGGCAGTGGACCAGTTACTGAGGTGACACGGAGTGAACCAGTGTTCGGGTGTCGGAGCGTCACTTAGTGTCGTTTGTTCTGCTGTGAAAGCCACGTTGGAGATGAATCCCCAGTCTACTTCGCACGAAGATTCGGACGAGGAGTTCTCGAAGGAGAGTTCGTCGACAGAAGGGCAGGCGGCACCTGCTCCGAGCTCAAACCACATGGTTTTCGAGGTAAGCGGGCAGCGCCTTGTGCGATATTCCTTACATTTTGGTGCCTAATTCGGAATATAACGCCTAGATTTAGCACGCGGTTCGGTTCACGAATATTCAGAGGTGTAGAGTAGGTCAGTAATAAAAATCAAACAGCCTGTGATTGTCAATTTGGTGGTTTAGACTTTAGCAATAATCTCGCAATTAATTTGACATTGTCTTTTCTACCATTTCTCTTTGTTCTTATGTTTTTCTTTGTAATAGTATTGACGGTTCCGCCACAAGCCACGTAATAGATTAATTCACATTTGCAGTACGCTTGCTGCCTTTAGACTGAAAAGCGAACTGCGCAATTGTTAAAGTTTTTGTCTATTGCTAACATATGGCACACATTTTGAACGGCATCATTTGTATGTTGCCCCATCCGTTTAGTGTGCAACAGTACTTAGCGCTTTTTGAAACCGCCAGGTATCCTGATACGCAGATTATTTGCGTCTTTTGCTTTCGCTAACGTTGGCCATCTTGTAACTCATTGAAAGAACTCAGTATCTTTGTAATGAAATGCTTTATGTCACGGAACGTAGTAGCGGCATCAAAATGGAATCTTTAAGTGTATTTCTGTGTTCTGTAGTCTCTGTGTATAATATAAACACTCTTCCCTTCTTCTCTTTTGCTACTTTTGAACACGCCGCTGATAATAAAGTTTAACATATCAGTAGCACTGAATGAGATGTGATGCTCGAAATAACGTAATGCATGCCAATAGTTTAACTGATACGAGCGCACTTCTCAGACTGCATTTACTCTGTTCGTTTCGCCACTATTCAGAAGTTTTGCTTCAGAAAGGAAAACGAAAAACTATTCTCAACGTAGTGATTTAAGCATTAGTAACCTTTTCGAAATAACATTAGAGTGCTTTTCAAATAATTTCTCCTTCTCTGTCGCATTCATCGTAATATTATTTAGAGTCTGATCATAAAACTCATAAAAGCTTCATTCGTTTTACATTACTTTTGCTAAATGCTGATTGAAAAACGGACCCCGTAATTGTAGCGGTTCCTCTCTATTTTTGGATTACAGAACGCTTTTCGATTTGCGATTGGTACTACTTGTATTTTGCCCCACTTCTTTAGTCTGAAACAATAGTCATTCTGCGTCTAGCTTGTAAGAGGACTCTGCTAATGAAAATATTTTAATGTGTGGAAGCTACCAGTATTACCAACACGTGCATAAATGGTCTGTTTGCCTCACGCGTTCTTTTACGGCGTATTGAATAAGTTTTTCTTTTTCATTATTCCGAGACTTGTGAAATGATTATAATGTTGACTTTCACGTTGTGTCTTGGTTTCAGAACCATTTTATGACTGATTCATCACTACATTACGTACTTCTACAAGTTAGTCTCGTAATGCGTCGCCTCCTGTTAAGTGTAAGGAAGGGACAGGAAAAGTTAATCAGATAAAGTTGTTTACCGTTATGATGTGGTGATAACTGAAACCGATAACTTGCAGCCTCGTCCCAGTGGTAGCCCATCTTCACAACGAGGCCGCTGCAAAACTTTTTTGTTGGTAAAAATCTATTACTGTTCTTAAGAGGAGATTACTGACGGCCTCTGATGATGTTACCACTGACCATTCCATAACTCATTTAAAGAACGGTGTTATTTACAACGAAATGAGTAACGCCTTAATCGTATCAAAATCAAAGTATGTTATTGAAATGTGGCAAAAGTTGTTATTTAAAATAGACACTCTGAGTATTACACTGAACGTCCAGCGCAGGTCCGTGGCTATATAGGACCCTGGCAATGGCACCGGTACAGAGGGAGCGGAAAGACGACAAAAAGCAAAGATATTTCAAGCGTTAACCCGACGAGGTACTTGAGTTCTATCGCTCATGTTCCTCTCTTCCTTTCCCTCGGCTGACAACCTAAACATGCTGTCTTGCCACGCCGTCATTACATACAAGTAGCATAACAAAGAATCGACATACACTATCGAACAGACGCCTGTTGCTCACGTGATTTATTTTAGAACATAGTGCCTGGCTCACAAATCTACCGCCTACACAATTAGCTCATATTCAGCAGTAGAGTTCCTGCTTCTCACTTCATTGCGGTACTGCAGAATTTCAAAGGTCGTCGGACAGTTCTTGAAACAAGTATGTTATATGATTGAAGGCGATTTCTGTCCGCAGCGGACTTGAGTAAGATGCAACGGTGCTGGAAGGGAACAGAAAAGGTGGAGGGGTCGTGTAATTTAATTTCACTTAAAGGCAGTACTTTTGCTGCTCTCAAGTTTTGCTTGGTACGTTTCGGGGATTAATTTCCCCCTGAACGGTGTTCCGATACCTCGCAGGTAATTTTTTTTTTTTTAATTATCTGGAAAAAGTCTACGCCGGAGGTTTAAAATATTACGCCTGTATTAAATCGCAAAGTACCTATAATTTGCTGTACATATCAGTATCCTTCTTGTCGACTGTCATTTAGTTACACATGCGAGGAGCCTCACAGATCTGCAATATAACTGAAATAATATGAGATCCGTTCCGACGTTGTGATGGGTAAATAACGTCTTTTGTTTGCGACTGTTATTTGTAAATCCGAAATCGAAACTTTTGACTTTTATGACTGGGAGAGAGCGGGTGTTTGTGTCGCTGAAGACGTGCGTTTCGGCACCTAAACCTTTAAAAATTAAGTAGTTGTACGACCTGCTGTTTTCTTTTAAAAAACACGAACGAACCGGTCAAATATCTTATGATAAAAACAGCAGTTGAGATAATCATACGTTAGTGAGTCAGTACTCTATAAATTATAACATTCTAACTTAATCATTGACATTAACCAATTTTCAGTCGGAACCTCATTTGCTGTATATGATTTCTTACATCATTTAAAGGCACGTCTTACGTTTACAAAAATACCGTTTGGTATATTTTTTTCCAAGTTTTGTTCAGCAATCAAGGAATAAAGTACATTTAAATAACGATCGGTCTTCCATTGTTATTAAGAGTACACAAAGCAATAAAAACAAAAAAAAAATTATGCCATGATTTGATGTTTTTTGACACAACATTTCCATAGCTAGTCTTTGTTTGCAGAACCAGAACTCATGCTAGTGAATTTGATACTCCAATTGTCCATTTCCCACTCTTGGTTCCTGTATGAAAATTCGGACAAAAGTCCATTATGCAAATTGTAGCGACCCATATTTCCGTTCCACTCAAACATTTGACAAATAAAAAAATTGGCGAAGTGCGAGTAGGACTAGTGTTGTGAGGATTTTATATAAACTCAATTATGAATGTAGGTAGTTCATCATTCCCGGGAATCGAACGACGATACTAGCAAGGTACCAGTCCCGGAATTTCCTAGACTTTCAAGAATGTTTTAATTTTATTGATCGTGATCGTGTTGAGCACCGCAGCTGACATCAATGTAATGATTAATTAAAACCACCTCAGCTGTATCTTTACACATATATTGTGTTACAGATCATTTCGTTTGTTAAAAATTTTCAGGTTGGCGAGTTGTGCTTAAGTCATAAATAAATGGTCTGGTTGTCGCAGGTGATGTTAAGGAACAAATCAAAAACCACAGATCATAAACATTCTGCCGACCCCAGGGCGGCAGCATAGCCAGAAGACACGGCATGCAGCGTGCAGTAAACTGAATATGTTCAACAAACTAACCCGTTAGTAACACAATAAATGTGTAAAAACACAGCTAAGGTGGTTTTCATTCACCATTAACGACAGTTTTAATTTCAAGTCGGAGGTGCGGAACCTCAAAATAAGGCTTCTCTGACTGATTAATAATATTATGGGTGTAGTAACACTTCATTTACTTTAATCCTACTTGTGTTATAAAATTTACTAAACCTTGCGGAAGAAAAATTACTGGTTTAACTGGGGGGGGGGGGGGGGGTGAGGAGGGAGTGGGGAGAGCTGTTTCGGGGAAGTTCTACCAGCAGTGGAGTTTCACTTTGCTATGGTCTGGACCAACGTCCGTATCTACATATGCTCTGCACTTCCTACAGTATATTCTGTTCCACTGGCGAATGGCATGAGAAAGAAAGACTGTCACAAAATCTTCTGGTGAGCTGACACTACGTTGATTTTCCAGTCGTACTCCTGTCGCCAGGTAGTTGTAGAAGGAAGTTATGAAGTAATAGGTTGCCTGACTGTGATTGCAACAAAACTGCGGCGGCGAACAAAATTTTGCGAGTCAAGGACATGAATCCGTGTTTTCTGACTGCCGCGAGTAGTCGCCTTAGGAACCTGATTATGTGTTCATTACATTGCAAGTTAAGCATTTCTAAACAGTTTGTTTTGACAGCGTACTATGTCACTCAATCTTCACTGAGTCCTTTGTAACTGAGTACGTGCATTTTATTTCAGTGAGTGTCGTTCGGTTCATCTTGGGTCGTACACTTCCGAAGTGTTTCTCTGTGTAGCTAAACCCTCTCGGGATTTGACGAACGTCTCGCACTTGCCAAATGAATCTGTGGCGCAACGCACCGTTATTCCGTGGACCTATCTTCTCTATTAATCCTACCTGATAAAGATCCCAGACTGTTAAGCAATACTCAAGAATCTGTCGAACGGGCGTTTTGTTAAAACTAGTGAGTCGAGAGCCGGCTTTTCATAAAACTGATTTATGTGGAACTTTCGTTGTAACTCGCTCCTGACTTTTTCTCCTGATCTATACTTGTTACTGTTCCCATTTATTGACCCTCAATCATGTAAACGTACAACACTCGACCTTTCGACAAATTTCTGAGAAGAATCAACAGATAGCTCCTTACGTAAGTGTGGATCTCCCGTAGTTCGCTACAACTTACTGTCATTGTGACTTCCCTATATACAACAGCATCACTCCGAGCAACCTGCTGCAGATTATACAGGCCTACATGGATGCCAAAAAGTCGCAACAGTTTCTTGTAATAAAAAAAAATGTTCGAGGTTTGTTGCAGTGTGTTCGGCGATTGGTGTGGTCTGCGTGTTAATCACAGTCACGGTGTATCCTGCCCTCTAAAACTAATCATTCAGTAATGGAAGCATCGCCATTCCAAACCTGAGTCGTAGTTTGGCAAATTTCCATTGAGCACTGGTCTTTGACGAGTTTGGATATTTCCTGGTACGGCGTTCACTCCTTTACAGTCTGATTACTCAGTAAATGATTATAGCACATTTGCCACGATTGATTTTTATACCATTTTTAAAATGTTTTCGTTCTTTGGACACCTAAAAATTGCGCAATCGTATACCGAAATGATCAAAATGGTGGGTACTTCATGGCACAGAAGTGAGATTACGTTTGCTGACAGTAATTTTAGCGAATACCTTTGTGGATTTTGTTTGAATTTTGAGAACGTTTTACCAGAGCGAGGCTACGTCGCCACTGAGTACAGCAGTGCCACTACTGTGCTGACTCCCAGTGCTGACAACGCTAGTTGTACGACCAGTGTATCGAGCGACTGCTCCTTAACGGAAGTGAGTCTGGATAGTTGATTAATTCCTCAGGTGCAGCATTAGCAATTGGGTTGCTGAAGAAAGAGTAGCGTGTTGGATGCCAGAATTTATAAGGTTACGAGAGACACAATGATACACTTTGTTAAATGATGACGTTATAACTGTAAGTGAATCCTCCATGGTAGTTGATAGCCTATGGACATCCACTATTTATTTAATCATCGAACGCCTTTCGACTTTTTGGACCATCGCGTGATAGCTAAGTGTTGTACCCATAGGAAAAACTACGCCAGACTTACATAGCTGGTACTGATACAGATTCGGTATGTACAGACTGTTTACAAGGGAAAGCATTACTTTTAATATTATAATAAAACAGTACAATGTAACGAAAATTAAAAAATAATGTTGAATTCATTATTAGAATTTAACACCCGCATAACTAAAGCTTAATTTAACAAAAGGAAAAAGGAAATTGTGCCTGGTCATTTAAAACTAAGATAACATTCTGTGTCGTATTTTTATTGATTTTTAGTACTTTCATTAGTATCATATTTATTATTTTCTTCATAGGTTGTAAAACGACACAGATTTCACCATATTACTAGTTTTCTGTTAAAATTTGTTCCTTAAAAGGTAAATGTAAGCTTTATATTGTACAGTTTTTCTCTTGTTCCGAATAACCTAATTCCACAGCTCTACCTCACTCACCGACTCATACTTTTACACAGTTCTCGTAGAAGATTTTTATACAGACTACTCTGTGCCAAAGACTTCACTGTGTCTTAACCGTTGAACATTAATGTAGCTCTGTTGTTATTATTGTAAACTGAAGGTCCCTAGAAGCGAGACTAAGGTTTTTACTGAAATTGTGCCAACATACGGTATACCACACTAGTTTTTGCAACTACCGACTGGTTCCTGTTGGCCAGCGAACACAAGTAGAGTACTTTTACGCCCTTTACGTTTTAATACAATTATATCAATCTGGTAGAAACTATAGACATTATTTAGAAAGTTAAATTTGTTGTAATTCAGATCTGAAGGCAGACTGGGATTCATTTATTATATTTTATGTATCCAGAACACCATACATTAAAATATAGTATAAGTCAATTGTAATAAAATTTAAATTTAAATACGTTTTTCCCAGTCATAAGTTACTCGGATGGTCTCATCATTACCTAACTGTACACTAGCTTGGTACACCTTGTGCTGAGGTTTGCGCAAGTCTGTAGGTTGTCATCCGTTTTGGCATCCCCACAGACGCGTACTGGTGCCCCATCGAGGTAGCCCCACCGAGAAAGGTAATACTTGCTATGTGAGACCGTAGTCTGCAGCCTGTTGAGAGCCTTCCAGGTTGGGAAGCGTTTGTTACTTCCAGCTGCAAATTCTTCCTTCAGCTACAAGGTAGGATTTGGTGTTGCCTCCTTCCATATCGGAAGTCTCCTCTCTTTGATGGTGACGTTGATTATCACTGACGTCCAGAGACAGCTCCTTCTTCAGCAAAGTCACCTGGGCAGTTGTTGGTGCCCGTGTACAGGGTGACGATTACCTGTCGTCTGGTTCTTCCTCTCCACCTCGGCTGCCACTTGCCGCCGTATACAGCGAAAGGGGGGGGGGGGGGGTGTTATCTCTATGAGAGGATAGATCTCCTCTGTCAGTGTGGGCCGAAGACATCCTGATATGATTAGGAATGACTCATTTATGGCCTCATCGATGTGTTTTAGGTAGGTCGAATTCTTCCACACAGGCGCGCCATATTGAGCTGATGACAAACTGAGTAAAGTGGCTGTTTCTAGAAACATATGTGGGTCAGCACCCCAGTTTGTGTTGGTCAGGTTAGTGTCCAAACAGTGCGGTTTAAATGACTGAGTTCTGAGCAAATTCGAGCCTAAGTATCTGGAAGTGTAGGAGTGCTCTAACTCTGCCCTTTCCGATATGGAGCTTTCTTTTGGCTTCCTTATTACTAAGGTAGAAACTGCAAATTTGCGTCTTTGCTGGAATTGGTTACACTTGGTTTTAGTAACAGTAATCCCCAAGTTTTCCAAGGATCTTAGTCAATTTCTCTTTCACTTCCTCGAAGGTGCTCCCTTGGGCAGCTACGGCCGTGTCATCAACATATATAAACTGCCTGCCTTCGAGATGCGTTGGCTGGTCATTCGTATATACACTGAACAGCAGCGGAGCTAATAAACTGCCCTGAGCGAGAACACTTTCTTTGTATCTCCATCTACTATTTTTTCCCTACGTGGTAACACAGAAGCGCCTATTCTGTAGTACACACTGATAAAATCTTGAAAATCCAAAATCCTTAGTCACCTGCTAAACCTCATATATCACTCTACCGCAGGTAATAGTATTGTAGGATGTGCTCAAATCAATGAAAACCGTGCAAGACACATTTTTTTCTTTCATATCCATCTTCAGTGTACTGGGTTAAATTTAAAATTTGCCCGCTCCATGAGCGACATGATCAAAATCTGGTTTGTTCAGGCGTTAGGATCTCACATATAGATTTTGGGATATTCTTTTCAGCACCATTTTCTCGAGGGCTTTAAACAGGCGGCAAAGCAGAGATACTGGACGAAACTGGTTAACATCTATTGGATCCTTGCCTGGTTAATAGGAATTCCATTCTTGCTTTTCTCCATACCCTGTGGATCTGAAGTTTTTCGTCACGTCCGTTAACCACCTAAGAGTTTTTGACCCAAAGTGTCTAATTTATTAGGTCCTTAAATCGTCTTGGCCGGCTGCCTTATTATTTCTCATTGTGCTATATGGCTCCATCGAAAGGAAAACTATGTTTTTGTTATATTGTGGAGGTTGGAACTTTCAGGGATTAGATATCGTTATCCGTCGTTTTTTAATGATGCTCTGTAAGTCTCTCTTTGTGCTAAAGCTTACTTTAATATTAAACACAGTTACAGAAGAGTCTTGTAGCTCCATTGCGAATTTAAGTTTAGGATGTTTGGAATTTAAAAACGTTGCATCAATGTATAAGTTCTTCCACATACATGGCCCAGTGCTTAATTTTGCAATCAAGACCATGCGACAGTTTTTCCATCGTTTCCTTAAGTGGTTAAGCGCGAAGTCTGGGATGGTTCCTTGGAAAAGATCACGGTCGATTCCCACTGGAATTCTCCGAAAATCCGAGTTTTGGCTACATCCCTCGTAGCCGTCGGGATGTTCATCTCGATAACCTTGCTCCGTATTACGATCATAGACAAGTAGTCTTATTGTTGCAATCTTCCGTCAGTTCTCAGTCAACAGAAGTTGGCGGACGCTTTGCTGTTAGGTGTCGCTGTCAACGATACGACTAATAATCATTGTACTGAGATTGCATCTTTGTGCTGCATTCAAGTACCATTATTTACTATAGTAATATAGACAATTTTTTTTTAATTTTGAGGTTAGACTTACAACTACAACCATAACTATTTTGAATACTCGTTCGTTTGAGAATTGATTATATTCTACTCACAGGTAAAAGAAGTCTGAGATTGAAATTTCAGTTAACTAATAGCGAGAGATTTGTTGTTTCATATATAAGCACTTCAGGCACCGGGGGCGTTATTGTGAAGCTGTACCCCGCATGCCATCTTAGATGTATGGAGGAGGAAGTCACAAGTTACCTGAATCCTTTTGGGACGTTCGGAATGTCAAGAACAAACCTCTCCAGGATGCACAACGCCTCTCTTGCAGCGTTTGCTACTGGAGTCCGCTAAGCACGTCCTTAACGTTCTCATGCTTCTTAAAACGATCCCGTGAAAAGAATTGCCACCCTTCACTGGATCCTTCCTAGCTCTTCTATTACTCCGGTTCCCCTTGCCACAGTGGTAACACCGATTCCCATCAGATCACCGAAGCTAAGCACTGTCGGTCTCCTCAGTGAAGCAGCTCCTCAATTGACGTCACAAGGGCTGAGTGTACCCTGCTAGCTAGCAGCACACAGCAGACGCGGTCGGTAAACCATCCAAGTGCACTGGGAGAGGCCAAATTTTGTTCAAAGATTACATAAACTGTACCGATCTGTCATTAATTGCAAAGACTGTGTTTTATGTGCGTTTTTGACACGAGGATAAATGAAACAGTTAGATCGAAACAGTTGATTATTAACGAAAGATATTAGTGTTAATTCCAGCTGTTTGGATCTTACTGTTTTATTTATTCTCGCGTCAGAAACGCTCGTAGAACGCTGTTTATACAATTAATGACAGGTCGATACAGTTATGTAATCTCTGACCAAAATTTGGCCGCTTCCACAGCATTTTTCGTTGCCTGGTGAAGATCTTCTTCCGTGCAAGTGCCTGAACACAGTCGACACTGAAGCATATGTTGAACAGTCTGTTCTTCCCCACCTCCACAGTCACACTGTGTTTTGTTTTCTTCGATGTACTCCCATTTTGTCAGGTTAGCCCGTGATGTACCCACTCCTGACCTCGGCCTTTCAAGGAGTTCCACATTGGCCAGTTCCCATCATGAATAGCGATAAAGATTCTGAAAATCTTTTCCAACCAGGACCGTGGAATGTCTCAGACCTTCAGAGTTGCAGCCTGGCGTCTTCATCAGCGGTTGCTTATTTCTCTGATGTTCGGAGGAAACTTTCTCTTAACCTTAGTTGTTGTGGGTAATATTGTTGTCCATGCATTGGATGCGCTTCTTCCTGCCTCAGTTTCGTTATTTCCATACCTGCAGCTCTTTATCTTCGAACAGGAGGTGGTGCAATTCCTGCAAGACAGTAGAGCCATTCGACTAGAGTTGATTCAGGCAGCCTGTTATAATTCTGCAAGGCTCGTTTAGGGCAATATCCACCTGTTTGGCATGTGTTGACTTATGCCTGGCAGGATAGGCATACTCTGATTGCTAATCAAGCCATTAATCCAGTGTCACATCATGCCTGAAATTGAGCAAGCTGTTATCGTGGTCATTACACGACAATACAGAATGGTATCGAGCACGTTCCTAAAATCAAGAAACACGGCATTAAGATGGGAGACTGAAACTGGACAAACTCTTATCTTGGTCATTAAATGACAGTACAGAATGGTTTCGAATGCGTTCCTAAAATCAAGGCACACGGCATCAACATGGGCTGCTATGAAAGTCATACGTTGCTCTGGATTTCGTTTACGAATACATGGAGCGCTTTCGGAAGACGTATTTTTACAGAATCTATTTTAATATTTATAGAGAAATTTTTCATTCTCCAAACAGATCCCCGTATGTGAGTAAGAAACATGTGCCATTACGCTACTAGCAAACAGACTGACATCAGGGCTATAGGCTTATAATTAAGCGCAGCAGTTCAGCGAGCTTTCTTGGAAACGTAGTATCCATCGTTGTTCCAGCGACCAACCTTTCACTCCTACTGGAAGGGATCGAAGTTCTTTCACATAATCTCTGTAGAATCTCACACGTATTTTATCCCGTCCAGATGTCATTTCATTGTTGAGCTAATTTAGTTGATTTTCCGTTCCACGAGTACTTATCTCAGTATCTGTCACATATGTGGCCGTCTGCTGATTGAAAGACGATAACATTTTATGATCTTCCGCTGTGGAACAGTTTCAGAAGACTCAAGTTTTTCGGCCCTCTGTTGTCATACTAACTTTACATAGTACCAAAATAGCTTAGGATTGTTAGTCTCATTAGGTGGCAAATTTTTACTGCCGACTTCATATAACGTCTCACACTGCTCTATTTATGCTTATTTTTCCTTCTTCCATGACGACCGAACGTTAACTCACCTCCTCTCCCAGCCATCACCTCTCATTTTTTCCCCCATCACGTGATGCCACTTCTGTACGATGGCTTAGCCACTTAATTGCCTCCATAAAGGTGCCGTGTTCTTTCATTGCAGTTAGAGAATTCTGTAAGTAAGGTGTTTCCATCTGCTTGGTATAGTCCTCATTCTTCGAGTCCATTTATGTTTATTTAACAACGTCAGGCCTGTTAGGTTGTCTTTCCATACCAGAATACGTCCCATTATTTTCAAGGTAAGTTCCATTCTTTTTTTTTTTTTTTGGAGTCCACTGATTTCGCAGTTCCACTGTTTTTTGCGTATATGTAGTTACACTCTTTATCTGATGTAGAGCACTACGTTTAGAATGGCTCAAGTTGTGTCTCATAATTTATTCGAATGTCACCTTCTGTCAAGTGTTTGCTGTTCATCCTTACTGGCGCACAAAACTGGCGTCGTAGTGATGAAGCAGATAGGCCCTACGTTTTAATTTAGGACCTCTGAAGTAACGAATCCTGCGTGAGCGGTTTCGAAGTAGTTTTGTACTTACTCCAAATTTTCGAGGCGGGCTGTACAATGTTTCCTTTGCGGGTCGATATGCGTATACTACATTCGATCTCATACTATTTTTCACACATTATTATGTTTAATATTTTCTAACTATTCTTACGTTGTCCTGAGACATAAATATTACGCCATAGTTGATAATCGCCCTGACTAGGTGCCACTAGACAGTTTTATCTGATAACTGACAGTGAAATTCACGCTAAATGGGTTTGTTTACTGGAACATTTTGTAAATAACTGTAAGCTCTTTTGTGCGATTGTAAAGTCGCATGTTACGAGGCTGTTGGATAGGAATATACATCAACACAAGTTGCACGGTTTTGATATTTAGACATCTTTCTAGCCTGACACATTACCGTCTAATCCTAGAGGGCAGAAATGGTTTATAGTCCCATTCCATCCAATCTCCTGTCTGAAAGTGCTTCGGTTCTTTGCTGAATGTGTCAGATCGCTGCTAGTATAGTAGCGAACATGTCAAGCACAGTTCTGTATTAACGTATGTGCCACTGAAGCGTGTAAGAGGATCACAACAAATAGATAACCACAACAGTTGGATTTTAACGGGTCAGCAGTATTTTCACACAGAAGATGTACTATTACTACTCTGACTGCAGCAGTGCATGCTTCGTGAGTAGCACACTAGTTATGTTCGAGCAGCCATAAAGGAGGAAATCCTCCTGTTGTCTTGTAGAGATGAATAACTTTGGGTGCGTTTCAGAATGCGAGAACGAATCATTGTGAAATTGGCGATACTGGAAATAAAATCCCATAACCATTTACGAGTTCATGAGTTATGAAAAACTTGAGGTAATCTCAGTAAAAGGGAAGAATAATTACAGAGAATTATAGGACGTGTTGAATGGAGTGAATAATCTAATTACTACAGAATACGGATTGAGAGTAATCTGAAGAAAGACGAAAGTAATGAGCAATACCAGAAAAGAGATTAGCGACATTTAAGTTCACAATTAGGGACCACACAATAGAAGAAGTTAAGGGAGTCTTCTACCTTGAAGTAAAATAACAGCTGGTGGACAAAGCAAGTAGAAAATAACAGACTAGCACAAGCGAAGAAGGCATTCCTGATCAAGAGATGTCTACCAGTAATAAACATCGGCTAGAGTCTCGAGTTCTTC
This sequence comes from Schistocerca americana, assembly GCF_021461395.2. Taxonomy (NCBI): domain Eukaryota; kingdom Metazoa; phylum Arthropoda; class Insecta; order Orthoptera; family Acrididae; genus Schistocerca; species Schistocerca americana. The sequence goes on along the minus strand of NC_060119.1, from coordinate 153,459,242 downwards.
GGCGGACTTTCGTTAGACAGTTTTTCTAACATTTCACCAGTATGAATAGCTCTACACATTGTTCAAAATACGGTTCAAATGGTTCTGAGCACAATGGGACTTAACATCTAAGGTCATCAGTCCCCTAGAACTTAGAACTACTTAAACCTAACTAACCTAAGGACATCACACACACCCATGCCCCAGGCAGGATTCGACCTGCGACCGTAGCGGTCGCGCGGTTCCAGACTAAAGCGCCTACAACCACTCGGCCACACTGGCCGATCCCATTGTTCCTCAGAATTTTTCTAGGTATTGCATCTCGCGTCTAAGATGAAGTGGTTCACGTTTTCGTCTTGCTCGCATTACGAGCGTATTAATGGGTACCCCAGTAGTTACGTAAGAAGGGTCACAGAATCAAAAACTTAGCAAAGTGATACATCGGGGAAGGTAAACTTGGGTACAGCCTTTCTGCGGTACAGTCCCAGAGTGACGTACATCTTCGACCGTATATTGAGCAAAGACGATGTAAAGACTATTTATAAACCGAAAAAAATCAAATTGTGTTTCATGTCGGCAAAGAAGGAAAGGGATAAATTTACAACGTCGGGAATATACCGCATACCCTGTGCATGCGGAAAAGTCTTTGTCGACATGACTGGACGATGAGTTAGCACAAGGATAGGATCACCGAACATGAGCAATATTGCAGGTTGGGACAGGTGGAGAAATCGACCGTGCTGGTGCACACGCTGTGTGAGACCGACCACACAGTGAAATTCGGCGACACGGAAGGTCTTTCTGTTGAGAGGAACTATCACACCGGCTTGTTCAGGGAGGCTATAGAAGTACACATGCGTGACAACAGCTTCACTAAGAAAGAAGTGAGCTTCAATGTTAACAGATCCTGGTTTCCTGTGCTGCAGCGAACGTCTTTTGTAGGTAGCAAGGGGAGAATCGCAGCGTTAATAACTCCGGAACAGCCCTTGGACGTTGGTGTGCCAGGTGAGGTCCTGTCCACCACAATGGAGGATAAATCTTTGACAATACAGCCACTCGTACTGGCGAAACGTCAGAAGAACCGTCAAATAAACGTCGGCCGAAGAACCTGAGACAGAATCCAACAGGCAGTTTGTCAAGAAGCTGTCACGAAAGTCCTAAGACTTCTGTATTAAACATCTGCCATAATTTGAGAAAGTCGTATCTGAGAATACTCATTTGCGCACAGCAGCGTATGGTAGGGCATCAAGGATTCGGGAAAACGGTAAAAGAAGAGAATGGAATCGTTTGAGATGTATACCATTGAAGGGTCTTGAAAGTTAGTGAGGTAGTTAGAGATGGAGTAGAATTTCAGCCGGGGAAAAAAGGGTCGAGAAAGTAAACGGCAGTGGTGAACTACAAGGCACGAACCCATTATTTGTTTGAAATGATTTCCGGAAATAAAGCAATATAGATCCCCACTCTTCACGAATATGAATTTTGCGCCCAAACTCACAAGTTACAGTGTTTGTGTTTGCGTACGCAATAACAGTTCTGAACCAGCTTTATAGTGCTAAATGCTTGTAACATAGTCGTCTACCTGGAGGTGTCAAAAATTACATTTTGGCTACTCTGAAATCCCTGCCACAGGGATACACTTTTTGTGGACCTTCCAGTGTAAATGGTTATTACAAACCGTAAGCCCGGTGATAAATGTATGTTATATAGCACTACAGGCTACAAAAATGTTGTTCGGTCACAGTGAGCAGGCGTGTACTGTATGGTGGAATGACCAAGTGCTGCACAGTGTACAGTGTTGTTACTACTAGTAAGCTTTCCACAAATCTCATATATTATCCTGTGTTTTCCACCTGTTTTGAAAGCTACAGTTACCATACAGTACTTAGTATGAACGGAACTGAAATCGGTCAGTCGTCTTCTTTAGGAAACGTCAGTGTTTAATTTATCTTGAATAATAACTGTACATGTACTCTGTAAATCTACTGATGAACTTTGTTAGTTAACTAATATTCCTGTTACGATTTTCAGGTTATTTGTGTGCTATCTCTGACGAAAATTCACGAGAATACACCATGCTGCAACCAGAATCCAAGGTAAGTGAGAACCTCAATTCGTTGAATAGAGTTACATGTTTGCCTGATGTTTAGCATATGTGTATCGGTTTTACAGAATTAAACATTGTGGTGTGAAATGGGACTGACTGCCACGATGTGTTTACATAAACTAACAGCATTCATAAGTGTGTTATTACTTAGTACGTAGTAAGAGGAAGGACTTACGGTCGTTTTAAACTGAGTTTGCTTTTATACTCTACTACGTCAGCAGTTTCTTCTGTAAAGGTGTTCTCTATTTTCTAAGTGCGACTTTAAGTCTATGATATACCTATTTTTCGAATTTTTATAATTCCCGTCCATTTACAAGTTTACATTTGTTGATTTTAAAGTTCTAAACTAATGTAAATACGCTAACATGAAAGTTTTAAGATTGCTTTTACGACAGGAATTATTACTGATAATAAATGCCTCCCAAATTTATCGTAGTTTATCAATAACATTTTCAAATAATTATCTGCACTGGAAACTGCCACGGTCTGCGTTTACTGCTAAACGTGCACACTGTACAGTTAGTTGAACGCACGTCTGTGTCCTGTTTTCTTAATGTTAACGTATGTGTGTCAAATAAATCTGGTGTCCGCTACACTGTTGCTCACGTCCCTACTAAACAAAAGCACTGAAAGTAATTAGAGAAATGAACTATTTTTGTAGGCAGTGGGAAGTCTCGTGCATGAAGAGGAATTTACATTCTTGACTATGATGCGCCTTCAGTATGGTCATAAATACTCTTGTCATCTCGAGGATCGTCTCGCTCGTAGAACTGGCTGGCAGTCCGTCCTTTTCCTTGGTGATGTAGGTAAGAGCCCTGTGGGAAACACAAATACGCCCCCCAAGGCAAACACGGGTTTTTAATGGCTTTATAGTCGATCCTTTACCTAAACTGGGGCAGGCGAGTATATCCTACGTGCACCTCCACATTTGCCAGGGCATTTGACGCTGTGTGACTGAGGTTACCTTGGATATCACTCTCGCGTCCAGAATGAGATTTTCACTCTGCAGCGGAGTGTTCACTGACATGAAACTTTCTGGCAGATTAAAACTTTATGCCGGACTGAGACTAGAGATCGGGACCTTTGCCTTTCGCGGGCAAGTGCTCTACCATCTGAGCTACCCAAGCACGACTCACACCCACTCCTCACAGCTTTGCTTCCGCCACTACCTCACCTCCTACTTTCCAAACTTCCTTGCAGAACTGGCGGACATAAAGATGAGAGTACCGGACGTGAGTCGTGCTTGGGTAGCTCAGATGGTAGAGCACTTGCCCCAGAGAGCAAAGGTCCCGAGTTCAAGTCTCGGTCCGGCAAACAGTTTTAATCTGCTAGGAAGTTTAACTCTCGTGTCCATTTTTCTTATTCCATCCGCCTGGGAATAACATTCTACAAGCCTCCGAAGAAGCTCTCGTATGTCTGATTTGTCCATCCTGGTAATGTCGTCAGATATGAAGACGAATGAGAAAGTATTTGAGTAATGGAGAAGAGTAACCAATTTATTGATAATAACCGAAGAGCGAGATTTATTATGACACTCACGCTGATGCATTTCTGCAATAGAAGGGAAAGCAGTAGAAAGTCCATGACGAGGCAGTGCAAGGGCAGAAGTTTGATGTCAGAAGACGCCTATATTCGCGGCTGAAACGATTAATTAAGTGATGATTGACATCTTGCCGACTTCAGCCATAGGGGTGAAGAGAGGAACCAGACGAAAAACATCATTTCGTGAAGTGTGTGTGGGAGGAAAATATACTGTATGTTCCCTTGCTATTCTTGGAACGTACACTCACAGAAATTTATAGCAAGTCCGTTTGAAATGTAGAGCACATTACGTGTTCGCAAAGACTAATCGAAGCCGCGATGATATCTTCTGCTCTTCAGTTGATTTCCTTTCGTTTCTGTACTAACCGTGCGAATTCCTCACTGAAGATCACTAGTCAAGAATTGTTGGCAAGAGGTTTTCGTGATCTACTTCTTTACAGAGGTAAAAACGCGGTATCTTATGCCTTGAAACGGACCTGCTTCTCTCATGCAACACGTGATGCTTGCAAATGAACTGAATTAATGTAGGGTCTTAACAATTTCCTGTGTCTTGAAGATGGAAATTTGTGTCAGTTGCCAGTAACTTCTGTTTCAAAAGGGTTTTGCGGTGAAATAGTTCTTTCATAAGGCTTCTTTCCTTACTGATATATTGGAGTGTAGCAGAGTAAGGGCGTAACACAAAGGCAGTTAAATACCGCACTGAAAAAATTTTCTCTATTGCAACACTTTTCAAATCGAACAGAACATTTGCCCTTTCTTACATGTCCATCTTGTACATTGGAACAGTTTTTCACGTTTGGAAGAGCCTTACTTGTCCAGGAAAAAGTTTTGTAACTTCAAAAAAAGGCACCAGCGCCCACAAAGTGAATGCTGTTGTTTCAAAACAAACAAATAAATAAATTGCATTAAACTTATATTACAGGACCAGGTAGAGGCGAAACTGTGGTCACTTTGTAAGGTCGTGGGTTATTTTCCTAGATAATATTTGATAACTGTAAGCACGAAAATGGCTTCCGTATAAGCTAGGTGCCATCATCTAGGCGTATTATTTTTTGGATTTAATCAGTGAACACATCGGACAGAGTTGCACAAGACGGCTGTTCGTGGAATCTGTAATTCTTCCTTCAGAGAAGGTATTCAGTTGCCTGAAACAGCCAACGTACGCAAGCATAAAATTAATTCCATAAATCAGTCACACATTCAAAACATGGATGCAGGCCTCCATTTAATCACATCAGTTCAACAACACTTTTTTGAAACCGGTAATGACCTACGTTTTCCAATCGTTTGGAGTGGTTCATTGATCTAGTGAGCAAGTAATGATAGCTGCTAGATGGGAAGTAGTGTCTTTCTTAAAACCTACACAGAAGCGCATTTTCCTGTCTTGGGAAGCGATCGATCTTTTGACTAGTTAGGTGGGCCCCTCAGCAGTAGCCTGTCCAGTGTACAAGCTTTTGATTTTATTTTTTCTATGCATTTCGGTGTCTGTGCCTCCCTAAAAGTTTCATCCTGTACATTCCCCATTTGTTATTTTCCGATTTCATAAAAGAAATCCCATTATTTTGAAGACAACTTATTAAATGACTCTTTAACTTTCTGCTAATTAAGTAACAGAGAGACAAGTTTTCTGCACATCTTGTTACGCACGAGCTTTCATTTAGTGCTCTGTCGGCCCATGGTCTGCAGTTAGGTTACCAAAGGTATTCTCCTGAAAGCTTGTCAGTATGAATGAATATGTATACACTTTAGATATTTCGGGACGTTTTCAAGCAATCTGTGATCAAAACCACGAGTTCCAGCTACTAGACAGCTGGTGGTAGCACACTAGCATTCTAGTTAAAAAAATTTTAGAAGACTGGTAGATGTTTTTAGGTGGCAGAAAGTAGAAGTAAATATCCTACCTCACAGCAACTGAGAGGACTTTCAGAAACGGAGGCGTTACAGAGTAAATCAACATGTGGCCTATTTCCTGTTACAGTATTTGCCGAGGGGTCCTGTTCTGGAAGGGTCGAGAAGTTCGTTGGGGTTTATCAGTAGCTTAACATGGCCACTACGCGGCTCATTACTGGAGGAAAAAAAGTATAATATGTCTATTTCAATGAAATTTAATAAATATTACAGTAACCCAGTATGGGCTTTTTGTTTTACTACCGGAAGACAACATTTGTAATGGATTCGTGAGACTGCATTTCGACTTCTTGTCGACGACAAGGTGATTTATTAGAATAGAACACCAGTTAGGGCTGGAAACGGATGGGGAAGGTATACGGCCGGGGCCTGTTTGGGGGAACCACCCCAGAATTCGCTACAACTTAGTTAAGGAAAATGAAAGAGGGTGGCCGGACGTTGGTTTCAACGTCGACCCCCGCCCTTTCCTCCCGACCCTCCTTCCACCAAGTTGAAAATGACAGTCCAGTTAATTAACGAGTGCCTCATCTCAGTCGGAATATTGTCTTATCTCACAGGAGTGCATGATGGTGACGTCTTCCAGTTTTGCACTTTAAGATCGATCGTCAGTACTTTTAGTCCCAGCAGGATTCCACTGAACGTATTATGGTGCCTGAATCTCTAAGCAAACGTCAGAAACCTGACGTAAACTTGATTTTTTTTCTGCTACTTAGCTGATAACTTGAAAAAAAAAAAAAGAAAAAAAGAGAGAGAAAACTGAAGTTATTGCCTAGGACAAATATTTTGGAAATTTTGGTACAGCGATTAGGTAATTCTCTTCGCCTGATGCTAACAATTTTTCTCTACGAACTTATTTCACTTATGTGTTACTCATTAACAATGTGGAAACCTTCAGCTGGAAGCCATTCAGGGAGTCTGTGTTTCCACAACATCAAATTCAGAATTCTAGTGGCTGCCAATTGCGCAAGCACAGTCTGGCGTCATATTTTGTTCTACATGATAAGAGGACGGGTGGAATTTTATGTTGGTTCACAGACTACTCCTTCCGACTAGCGCCACGTGAGGGGGTTGCTGAACCCAACGTCCCAACTCTATAGACAGACCTTCGTTATGTCTCATGTCTCATATGTTTCCAGATTATGATGCGCAATGAGTACGCTCAGGTTTGAATTTAGGACACTAACTGAAAGCTGTCAAGGTATTTACCCTGGTACTTTTCTTCACCCTTCCTGGCACATAATGGTGAGATGAACATTCTGTTTAACGTGCTTCTAACAGAATTCTGCCGAGCTGAGCATAACTACGGAAGCATGCTTCGGTAACTGGACTTGGAGGCGGAGATAGTTCGAAATAAAAGTTTGCTTTTCCTTATTTGATACTGCCCTGGCAAAGACTTCATGTTGTCTTGTTAAGCGCCCCGTGTGACACTATTTATCCGGAACACTGCTTTAACAAGCACTGCGGACTGCCATTTTTCTTGTCCTGTGCAGAGGCTTAGTGTTGAGTACTGTATCCGCGAATGCAAAGAGTATGTTTCCCGCGATAGAATCCTTGTACGAGGACGTGAGGAAACGTAAAGTGTCCGATTTTTTTGTTTGAAAATTGTTAAAGGTTTATAAATAAAACGTAGTAACACTCTATATCCTTAGTCTTCATGTCTACATATTTACTTCTCAACATAGTCGCCCTGGTGACGAATACCTTTCTCCGAACGAGACACCAGTTTGCTGATGCCGTTACTGTAGAATATCTGACGTCGTTGACGGAACCACAACCTCATCTACGCTTATACCGCTTCATCAATATGAAAGTGAAGACCTCCACGGCGTTCTTTAAGTTTTGGAAACAGATGAAAATCGGCTGGGCCAAGTCTGGACTGTATGGAGGATGGTGGTTGACAGTGAGCCCCAGGCATCGGATTGGTGCAGATGTGTCAGCGCTCATGTGTGGTCTGGCTAGGATTGTCACCCTGAAGCAGAGGACGAGTCTTGAAATTCGAGACTCGATAACAGCACGTTGTTTCTCACGCACTGACGTAGTTACGTTACACGCCGCCATGTTACAACGTAAAATTTGGAGCCCTCTATAGGCACAAGTCGAGCAAGTAATATGTATGACATACAATATCTGAATCTATATTGACAACAGAAAAGTAAATGCGGAGGCAACACTTTTCAGAAAGCTCAAGTTAAAACATTTTCCGTATTCTAGTAGAGTTACATTTGAATAAAAACTCGAACTTTGGGCGAGGCCCTCTTTCCTCTTGGCCAAGAGCAATTCCGTGTCATGCTGCCAGAGATTGTGACGATGTCCTTAACGCCAATGGTGCCCGCTGGAACGAAAGTAAAAAAAAAAAGTGTGTGGAATCTTATGTGACTTACCTGCTAAGGTCATCAGTCCCTAACCTTACACACTACTTAACCTACTCTATCCTAAGGACAAACACGCACACCCATGCCCGAGGGAGGACTCGAACCTCCGCCGAGACCAGCCGTACGAAAGTAAATTGGCGATTTTCTCCGTAGTCTCTCATAATAGCGAACCCGCTTCCACTCACCACTAAGAGAGTATCCGCTCTCGATTTAATGTTATTGTAGCACATTCCGATGGTGCCTGCGGGTTCTTTGATAACCCAGTCCCAGTATGTTGATGCGCGGGACTTCTGTTTTCTTTTTACAAACGTTATTGTCAGGTAGAAACATGGACTATCTTCTGATTAACCAGAAGATAGAACATCCTGCGCCTGGTTAAGTGCAGTCTTGGCAGCAGATGCATGGAATCTAGACCATTTACGATAGAAGACTGCAGCACCATTCCCACTTTCAATTGTCGAATAAAAGCAAGGATGGCTGACATAGTGTTTAGTGTGTCTGGTATTGTAAAACAGATCCTAAGATCCCAGACGCCAGGAAGGCATCTGGCCCAGACAGAATCACCTTAAGATTTTATGTTCACTATGCTACAAATATAGCAACCATTCTAATCCATCATCTATCAGAGATCATTGGAACAGCGGAAAGTTCCACGGGTCTGGAAGAAGGCCCAGGCCATGTTGCTGTTGTGGTCTTCAGTCCTGAGACTGGTTTGATGCAGCTCTCCATGTTACTCTATCCTGTGCAAGCTTCTTCATCTCCCAGTACCTACTGCAACCTACATCCTTCTGAATGTGCTTAGTGTATTCATCTCTTGGTCTCCCTCTACGATTTTTACCCTCCACGCTGCCCTCCAATAGTAAATTGGTGATGCCTTGATGCCTCAGAACATGTCCTACCAACCGATCCCTTCTTCTGGTCAAGTTGTGCCACAAACTTCACTTCTCCCGAATCCTATTCAATACTTTCTCATTAGTTATGTCATCTACTCATCTAATCTTCAGCATTCTTCTGTAGCACCACATTTCGAAAGCTTCTATTCTCTTCTTGTCCAAACTATTTATTGTCCATGTTTAACTTCCATACATGGCTACACTCCATACAAATACTTTCAGAAATGACTTCCTGACTCTTAAATCTATTCTCGATGTTAACAAATTTCTCTTCTTCAGAAACGCTTTCCTAGCCATTGCCAGTCTACATTTTGTATCCTCTCTACTTCGACCATCGTCAGTTATTTTGCTCCCCAAATAGCAAAACTCCTTTACTACTTTAAGTGTCTCATTTCCAGGCCATAGTAATCTATAAAAAGGGTAGAGAATCGGATGCACATAATTACCCGCCAGTCTCACAGACACCGATTTGTTGTAAAAACATGGAACATATTTTGTGTTCAGACATAATGACCATTCTAGACTCAGGAAAGCTCATTTGAAGAAACCAGCACGGATATAGGAAACAGCGGTGATGCGAGACACAGCTGGCCCTGTTTATGCATGATGTATAACAGGCTCCAGATACCGGCTCCCACGTTGATGGCATATTTCTCGACTTTCGAAAGGTGTTCGACTCAGTTCCGTAGTGTCGCTTGCTCCAAAAAGTGCGCGCTTACGGTCTATCCGATGACATATGCGGTTGGATAGAAAGTTTTCTGTCACACAGGGCGCAGTATGTCGTCCTGAACGGGGTGATTTCAAGAGAAACAAGCGTAACTTCAGATGAGTCCCAGGGCAGCGTAATAGTTCCGCTGCTTTTTACGACTTACGATCTTACATAAACGATCTGGTTGATGGTATTGACCGCGGCATTACAATGTATGCCGATGATGCTGTAGTCTACAGGAAAGTAGTATCACACGAAAGCTGTGAACAAATCAATGAGGATTTGCAGAAAATAAATGCGTGGTGTAATGACTGGCAGTTATCTCTCAGTATTAGTAAGTGTAACCTACTGCGTATAGCAAAGGGAAAATCCCCATTAATGTACAAGTACAAAATAAATGCCCAGTCTTTGGAGCGGTAACATCCGTCATGTGTCTGAGTGAGACGATTCGAAATGATCTCCAGGGTAAGGCCAACTCTATATTGTGCTTTATTGGTAGAATGCCGAAGCGATGCAGTCCTTCAACAGAGGAAACAGCTTACAATACGTTATTTCGTCCAGTCTTAGAGTATTGTTCGTCTGTATGGGAGCCTTAACAGTTGTTTGTGATTCAGGAGATTGAGAAGGTCCAAAGAAGAGCGGCAAGATTCGTGACTAGTACATTTAGCCATTGCGAGAGCGTTACAAATCTCACACAAAGTTTGAAGTGGGACACACTGGCAGATAGACGGCGCGATAAACGGCGCTGAAGGGGCTGCTCACTAAATTCCGAAATCCTATCTTTACGGAGGATGTAGAGCATATTATATTACCAAGCACTTTCAAATCGTGCAATGGTCACCATTCACATACAAGGGAATTTAGAGCTCGCACTGAGGCGTTCACACAGTCGTTTTTCCCTCCCGCGATCCGCCAGTGGAACAGTGGCGGTGGGGGAGAATATGACTTTGGCGCGAATTGTGCCCTCAGCCACACACTGCTTGGTGGCTAGCGGCGTATATATGAAGATGTAGATTCCTGAAAACAACCAGACTGCTCATTTAAGCTGCACAGTTTCCACACGTTGTGTAGAAAATCAGCGGTACGTAAAAAATAAAGACTGAAATAAATACCAGTGGTTACTGAATCAAGCCCCAAGAAAAATCGTATGAAACTCATAGGCGAAACATAAATTTTGTTCCATATATCAACTTGCTAGGAATCGGTCACGAAAGAAGTCATTTATATAAGAATGTAGGTGAATAACTGGAAGTGGACACTAGCTATACAATTAGCGTTATGTTGAAGCCGACGCTTCACGTTGGCAGCGTATAGAAAAATTTGCCTAGTTATTTACATTCCAATGGACGCCACAAACACAGCAGACATTGGCACCACTTCTGGCAGCATGACAGGGTGTTGTTCCTATTAAAAACAGGTTGGTCTATTTCGCTGCTGTGTTCATGTCTTCAGTTTCTTCATTAGCAGCCTCTCCTGGTTTTACTCGATTCAGAATATAATGGTTGAGAATTTCAGTGAAGGGCTGTTAGGAACCTACCAGTGCCAGAGGGCATGCTAAAAAATTTATGAAAACGGCCACCCGTAGCTACGTCGTCCACCTCATGTGCTTCATTTGTTTTTCCATCCGTCATGTCTTTGCATACAGTATCAAGGGCTAAATCTAGAGGAAGCTAAGAGCAGCAGCCGACCTGAGAGAAACAGCTACAGCAGCATTCTCATTTCTGTCTCATACTTTATGTATTGCCTTTTCTTCTCTTCTTTTCTTCCATCTCATATTTCCATTAGTTCCAGAGATATTCATAGTGTCGGCTATACTTAACGTCTTTACTTAGCAGTTGTGCCTAAGTTGTTATGTGTGCTCTATAGGTTGGGTACGATCGCTCTTCCTGGTCATCTCTTAAATCTGCACAATTATAATACTCAGCTGCGCGGGATTAGCCGAGCGGTGTAGGGCATTGCAGTCATGGCCTGTGCGGCTGGTCCCGGCGGAGGTTCGAGTCCTCCCTCGGGCATGGGTGTGTGTGTTTTTCCTTCGGATAATTTAAGTTAAGCAGTGTGTAAGCTTAGGGACTGATGACCTTAGCAGTTATGTCCCATAAGATTTCACACACGTTTGAACATTTTTTTACATTCAATTATGCCCACTCCTTAGTCTAAGTTTAGGGCTAAACACAAGACCTATCTTCTACGCAGAAAATGCGCTTCCCCGTACCCCATTTGGACGACAGGACGACAGGAACACCTAAAAGGTTCACACTATCTGGTCTCTTTGCTAGTAAAATCCTCCGACCTCACTGACACTGACAACAGAGAGCTCAGAGAACAATGTCGTGGAACTGAATAATAAATGTATTCTTACAGTTTCTTATTTCTCAAGCCGTGCTGTGTATATCATCATAAACAGTCGAGTGGAGCGCACTTCATCCACATAGATCTTCAGAATGCTGTGAAAACGATGTGTCATCTGCAGATGTGAACTTAACTAAACATAGGACATCTAGTCGCATCCGAAAACTCCTGTATTCCAACTGAATCAAGTACAGGGTCCGTTCACGAATCAGAACAATCTGTTTACACACTTGCCAGGAATAGACGCTAGGCGCAAGTATGCAGTCATAAGTGAGCACCTCGGAATGCCTAAAGCTCCACAGAGAAGCACAGATTTGTCCCTCTGCTTACAGAGAAACAAAGTGATTCTCCTCCATGTTACACAATCGGCACTGTCCCAGACTATGTTTGAAAATCATCAGTGGACGCTTTGCCAGCAATGAATCGAAGAAATAATACACTCTCCAGCAATGGGTGAGGCTGGACACCCACCAGAGGATCCTTGACACCTTCTGCCTCAATATTAGCAAACCTCGGTGCACTGATTTGAGCTCTCGACTCATACAACCTGATTTCCTCCCACTCTTTCTAGACATGAAACTACTGACCAACTCCGAGCAGTTCTTACAAAAATGTTGTAGAAGCTTCTCGATGCAATTAAAGCAACACCCACCCGAAGGGCCTAGAAAATCGCAAGGCCTCCTGGAAAAAGCGGCAGTAAAGTGCTATAGGTTCTGGTTTCGGAGAACTGTTAACTGTTGACCCCTGGGCGTCTGTGTGGCGAGTGGGGACACTTTCCGAGAGGATTAAAAAAAACTGCAGGCTATTTTTGTGAGAGCCTTCGCTGATCTGCGTGTTTCTGCCCCACAGGTGGGAGGAGCAGCCCGCGCGTGTGTGGCGTCCACGCCGGCGGCGGAAGCGGAGCAGGCAGGCCAAGCACATGTCGATGCTGAGGGCGGAGCTCCTCAAACACCCCAGGATGGCGGAGGCGTGGAGGCGGCAGGCGGCGGCGGCGGCAGGTGGGGGCGGCTGCGCAGCTTCCAGAAGGGACCCGCTGCTGGACGGTCTACTGAGGAGGCCGTACCTGCCTACCCTGGTCGCAGTGCTCATTTTCCTGGTCATCTACGGTCTGAGGAAGACTTATGCCTCTCTGGCGCGTCGTTCTTAGAGCATCTACTGAAGATTTAAATTCTGGTTACAGTCACCATCGATCTGCGCTTGAGTACCTTGTCCTGCATATACAGAGACAAGAACTTTAGCAGTGACAACGATCTCCTTGCTGGAGGGAAATGAAAAGTCTGTTGCTAATTATGTAGGCGCCGATGTGAGTAGACGTGGGGAGGGGCAGTGCAGACGATAAGTGGATGTGTGGATATATGTGTATGTGTGTTTCAAAATATTTGCATGTACCTTTGTACTCTCTTGGATCTATTAAAATAGTTCAGCTATAAAAGTATTGAAATTTGTTATTTTGGATCCCGATTTTCCTTATCTCTATCCTATGGTTACCATGTCTGTGAATTACCCTGATTCTTAACTCAGTACTCCATAATTGAAGTTTGTTTCTGTACTAGCATACGATACAATAATGAATGATGTGTTACTAATAAATCATTTGTAAATCAGTCACTTCAGTAAATTACCCATTCAGAAAACATTAAAGTTGCAAAAAAAAAAAAAGAAAAAAAAAAGATGGCGGAATACTCTTATGGATTCCTATCCATGTTGTGGAAGGACGTGATATACCAAGTTTGCTTGGATAGAAAATGAAATACTGTTCTCTTGGTAAGGTATTGCCAACCTAGTTGATGCACAGTGAATGATGTTTGCTGGTGAGCTGTAATATAGTAGTAACTCGAATCAGCACTCTGGTCACCACGTGTAGGGAGTTATACAAAACGATTGATGACGTTAAGAGAAAGCTATTCCCGTCCTGGTATTTATGTTATTATAAACTTCAACGATTGGAAATAAAAAAAAATGCTGAATTAAATTTAATATGTAGACTGAAGAACTAAATCAGTTGAACTTGCGCTGTGAAGTGACTATCTATAGTCAGTTTTTGTTTTGTTATAGCGATGAAATTAATCTCAGTTTGTAGCGATCAAATTAGTGTCAATAACCATGTGCTTGCAATGATGGCGGGAGATAAGTATTATTTCTCGGTAGATAGTCATGATATATATGGCATAAATATACAACATAAAAACATAAATATATAACATAAAAATTCAAATAGAAAAACAAATAACGAATGCTAGAGTTTTCTCACCTGACAACGTTGCAACATTTTAAGGAGGGTTTTAATGCTGGATATCGAAACTGTAAAAAATTATAAGCAATAAATGAATGCAGATCTCTATTACAACGCTATGTAACCGAGGAGCAGAATGGTAATTAGCGGCACTACTGGACATGTATAATAATAAATTCTTGACAAATTTGTAAGTATATGTAATAACTATTTTCATATTGCTACTTTCACACTCCACCTCTTTTTCGTCAGTCTCTTTTTCGTCAGTTAAGTAAATTACACACTAAGATTCGCAAAGGAGCAGACGATTACTTGACGATATTTAGTGTCTAAATTGGAAAAATAAATTACCTATACGTGATATCAAAAAAGAAGATCAAAGTATTTGGCACGAGGTAGTGGACTGAGAACTTTCGAAGCAACTAATTGTGAGGTGTGTTCTGAAGAGAACAGGTTCCAGAACGTATCAGTCTCGACTGACATATGGGTCCTGAGGCTGCTAAGAGTAGATGCATTTCTGGTTTCTGAATCACTTGTTAATGACTTTGCGCGGATATCATGTAAGGGTGCAGAAAAGTGAATGATAAAACAAAGGAATCGGTTATCTAAAACTGTTATTAAAAGGATTGTGACAGAATGATTAAAATTACATAAAGCTTACTGCATCAGTAGATCCATACATGGAAATTAAATTCCATATGTACCACATGGCGAACGAAGTTTTAAATAATTTAGTGAAACTGTCCTATAGATTGTGAGCTATAGTTTACTGTGATACACGTCTGTTTTATTGTGTGCGCCTTATCCAGCAATATACTGTTCGCTGGGCACATATCACGGCGACAGCTGACCAACAGCAACGATCCCACTTCAAAACAGCCTACATCTCACAGACACATCAGTTCAAGACCACAACAGTTGAAAAATTCGATTAACTGGGGCATGTATAAAATCTGTATAAAACACACCAAACGACAGATTTATTAATATGATATAGCCTATAGTATTTTCATTCAGATAACCACTTTGCAATGTGTTGCAACAGGTGTGATACACAAATCAATCCAGTAGCCCACATGTAGAACCATTTGTAAATAATATCATAATCTGTATTAACGGGAACAGAATGTTTATAATAAATGTTGTAGACTCATGTACAACACAAATTAAGAAGTCACTTAATGTCCAACCAGTGGGAATAGATACAATTCCCAAAATATACATCAGCTTATTCTCTCGACATGTTTACATGCAGACTGAAGTCCAAAACAGCTGTTCCAACGTTTATCCAAGATATTACCAAAGACACTACCGCTTTGTATAGAGATCACTGTTTATATCAATAACTGGTTTGTTTGTTTCATGTTCTATGGATCATGTGCATGATAAATCGTAATGATGTGGAATGAGTTAGTTTACATTCCCATCACAGATTAATTTGTATATATGGCTACATGATGAACTTTCGTAAATGTGTTTTAAAAAATACGTGGATGTGAGTTACTAGTCCCTATCCATCACTTTTTACACATTGCAGTCATATAAGCTCTTCTATAGAATAAGAGAAGTTATCATGAATGAACAGTTTCGGTGTGTTTTGACATTTTATGTTGCTGTGTGTTATATAAGTTATAAAAAATTTTAGTTGCAACATTGTGTACCCCATTTTATGCTACAGACCAACTGAGTGTGGAGTAATCAATATCATTTTTCCTTCTGGTACCGTAATTATGTACATCATAGTTACTTTTGAACTATAGTGGAATATTTACAACAAGCTTCACAAGGAACTAAATATATTGTGAGCAGAAGTCAGAATGCCCAACTTCTTAAATAAATATTTACTAGGTGATCGCGAATTAGCACCGCATATTATTCTTACTGCCCGGTTTTGGGCAACGAGGAGTTTCTTTCTTAAACCTGAGTTACCTCAGAAGACTAATCCATAGGACATTACAAAATCAAAATATGGCAAATATGTCAGCTCACAAATTTGTCGCTACCCAAGGTTTGCAATGATTCTATGTGCAAGAGTGGCTGAACCAAGTTATTTTAAGATATCCAAAGTTAGCTTAGTCCAATTTAAATTCTCATCAGTATGGACACTTAGGAATCTTAACACTGAGGGTTTGACCGTTCGCTGTAAGGCAGTCAATAACATGCGTACTTTTAAGAACATTGTTTACCGTTTCTTCTGTTTCTGTATATAAGCTTGGATTCATTACAATACCACTGTCGCCTGCAAAAAAAAAAAAAAAAAAAAAAAAAAAAAACTAAATCTACTTCTTATATATTAGACGGTAGATCGTTTACACTTATGAGAAACCATAGCGTACCTAAGTTTGAGCCTTGGGCAGCCCTATATGTGAGTTCTCCCCTCTGAGAATAACGTTCACAGATTACATGCTTGAATTTCTGAGTACAATTTTCAGCATTATTTTGGTTAGTTTGTAAGTAGGCTGTTTAGGTTTTTATATTGGTGACGCCACATAGCGCTCTGTATGAAAATCACTGGCTGTGCTGTGTGCAGTCTGTGGCTACTTTGCGTTGTTGTCTGCCATTGTAGTGTTGGGCAGCTGGATGTTAACAGCGCGTAGCGTTGCGCAGTTGGAGGTGAGCCGCCAGCAGTGGTGGATGTGGGGAAGTGAGATGGCGGATTTTTGAGAATGGATAATCTGGAGGTGTGTCCATCAGAAACAGTACATTTCTAAGGATGGATGTCATGAACTGCTATATATATTATGACTATTAAATTAAATACATTGTTTGTTCTCTATTAAAATGTTTCATTTGCTAACTACGCCTATCAGTAGTTAGAGCCTTTCGTAGTTTGAATCTTTTATTTAGCTGGCAGCAGTGGCGCTCGCTGTATTGCAGTAGTTCGAGTGACGAAGATTTTTGTGGGGTAAGTCATTTGTGAAAGGTATAAGTTAGTGTTAGTCAGGGCCATTCTTTTGTAGGGATTATTGAAAGTCAGATTGCGTTGTGCTAAAAAATATTGAGTGTCAGTTTAAGCACAGTCATGTATAATTTTTCTGAGGGGACGTTTCAAGTTATGATATTATTCATTGTTTGGCAATACCATCAATCCAATAAACATTCATTTTATCCTGGAGAGTATTGTGATTCCGCAGTCAAATGCCTCAGATGGGCCGCAGAAAATAGTATCTGGCGCTATTTTTTTTATTTAATGTTTGTAAAATTTGGCGAACGAACATATAAATAGCATTACCGGTGGAGCAAGCATAATGAAATAAAAACTGGATACGTAGACTTTCCACCCGTCGTGTATCAGACTCTCTGGAGCTTCCGCAGGTACCGTGGGGCTTTCGACCAAGGCAGTTTCGCACCGTGTTTATTCCGACCACAGCCTCCCCCACTGCAGATTTACGTCAGTCGATCAGCAACGGCGGATATGTTATCGCCGTCAGTCGCGCAGTGCCCTTGTCGAAAGTCTTCGTTTCCGTATAGTTTCGTAGGCCGAAACCACGTAAGATCTGGACACTATTATTAATGGAAATAATTGCAACAACGAAAGGGAAGCACTGTCTTCTCAAGAATACTCATTATTACCAGATGCACAGCTAATGTGATGAGTATACGAGCTATCTGTTTGTAAATTCCGAACGGAGTAAGTGTCAAGGCCGTTTAGAGCTGTAAATGGCAGAATCATTAATGAAGAGCAGCATTCTTGCCCACCTGACGAAGCAGATGTGCAGATTAAGAAACGATTGCGTAGCTGCAGGAAAAGTCACGAAAAAAAGATAGTGCCTGTGTTCCAAATTTTTAAAGAGCAGTTTCCTGATTTGAAGATAAAAGTTTAGATTTTTTTCGCAAATGAGCCAAACTATGAGAATTACCAAACTGTATTGTGTAAAGCAAGAATGGAACTATTGAGCCGCGTGGGATTAGCCGAGCGGTCTGAGACACTGCAGTCATGGACTGTGCGGCTGGTCCCGGCGGAGGTTCGAGTCCTCCCTCGGGAATTGGTGTTTGTGAGTGTTTGTCCTTAGGATAATTTAGGTTAAGTAGTGTGTAAGCTTAGGGACTGATGGCCTTAGCAGTTAAATCCCATAAGACTTCACACACTGTTGAACAGTTGAAACTATTGAGACGAACCATAACGCTGGTATCAGTTCCAAGCTTCAACAGGTTGAAAACATTTTGAAATTTACTTACGGTATCGCTTTTCCGAAAACTGACGATAGGTCTGGTCCTTACAAAAGAATCTTTATGTTCGGCTGTGAAGAAGCAAAGAAAACCCCGCGTGAAAATGGAACAGTTCTTATGGGCGAACTATAGAAGAGTTGTTCGAAACGGTTCAAACAAATGCACACCAACACACTGACATAAGAAACACAGAAGAAGTGAGACGGGTATTACCTCATTTCTTTGCTTTTCTACCAAACAAAAGTCAAAATACACATGGAAGTCTTCTTTCTGGATTGAAAAATAAGATGCATTTATCGTCACAGAAAACTGCGTTGCTATACTTTGAAATGGTTGTAATTAAAGCTATGAAAACAATGTTCCCAGAAACATCCCTTTCCAGTGGTAATTTTCATTACAACCATTACCTGTGCAAGGAAATAAGTGAACTGGGATGAACCGAGAATGCAGGGATAGAGAAAAGTCCGACTGCTCTGCCGCAAGTGTGTCACAGTGGTACATCTCCTACCAAAAAGAACTGATGCAGACGAATTTAAATTTGGAATGCTTTTCACCAGTAGCACACGACCACGAATGCTGTCGAAGGCTGGCACTGGAAATTAAAGTCTTCAGTAAATCAACAGATCCGAACGTAGAATTCTGATAAGTAAAGGATGGAGTAAGTTTCACATTTGAAATTAAAAATCATTTCATTGGCCAACCACTTTCTACGTCTACATCCATACTCCTCAAGCCACCTGACGGTGTGTGACGGAGGATACCTTGAGTACCTCTATCGGCTCTCCCTTCTATGCCAGTCTCGTATTGTTCGTGAAAAGAAGGATTGTCGGTATGCCTCTGCGTGGGCTCTAATCTCTCTGATTTTATCCTCATGGTCTCTTCGCGAGATATACGTAGGAGGGAGCAGTATACTGCTTGACTCCTCGGTGAAGGTATGTTCTCGAAACTTCAACAAAAGCCCGTACCGAGCTACTGAGCGTCTCTCCTGCAGAGTCTTCCACTGGAGTTTATCTATCATCTCCGTAAAGCTTTCGCGATTACTAATGATCTCGTAACGAAGCGCGCTGCTCTCCGTTGGATCTTCTCGATCTCTTCTATCAACCCTATCTCGTACGGATCCCACACTGCTGAGCAGTATTCAAGCAGTGGGCGAACAAGCGTACTGTAACCTACTTCCTTTGTTTTCGGATTGCATTTCGTTCAAAAAAGAAGAAAGAGAGACTGGAGGAAAGTACGAAAAAACCATAAACACAACACATTGCCATGCCTAATACGGTGTAGGAAAACCGTTGGAATTCGAAACAGCTTCCAGTCGTCTCAGAATGAAGGAATACGTGTCCTGTTTGGCTCTCAGTGGAGTCTTATAGCAGTCTTACACCAAAATAGTGGCACGTTCAGGTAACCATGATGGAGACGGATACCGATCATGCACCTGTAACTTCGAACTAGGCAGCAAACTCTCAATAAATTGAGAAAGACCGTGGTGGTCAGATGACATTGCGAGAATATATCCTCCTGCTCACAAAACCGGTCCTGCGAGCTGTGTGAACTCATGATCGCCAATGGGCAACAAACCAGAGATGTTCTGACGAATTGGTCACAGTAATGAGACCTCGTAGGGTACTTATGGAGCCTATAAAATACCACGAATATTTGTACCAAAAGCAAGACCGAACCTCCGCCATGTTTTAATCTCTGGATGTAAGCTCGGCGAGAGATTATAAACAGTGCGAAACAAGACTCATTCGGATGTGTTGCTTGAGGCTTTCCCGATGGACATGTTGTATATATGGTTCTCGGGCGAGACGTCGGATGTCATAGCGAAAACTCCACAATATTTCCTCAGCGCAACTGGCCGACATCTTCAGGCGCGACCAACACACTGCTAAGGCAGGTTTTTTTTTCTTTATTGTTATTTTGATCACCTTATACAAAGGCGGGCTGTCAGCAGCATATCACGCCGCTCTTCAGCCTTGAGTGGTACAATAAGTATTTGATGAAGATGGCACAGATAATACAATAAAAACGGCGGGCAAAGAGTGTAGACACGAAAAACAAACATGGAGCCGTTCACGCTGGACGAGAGAAATCACTAACACTAGTTGACACGCCGCACATAACACGGATGACTGCGACGGCACACGTGAACAGTGGTGGCGTGACGGCGAAATAACGCTAAACACAAAACGAAGGCACACACACGAGACACTGATGGCGATGATCTCCGGGGCGCGAAAGTTCAGTGAGCATATGCGGGTCTGGGGACCTGCCAAGAGAGGAGGACGGGGGGGATTTGGGAGAGGGAGATGGGAGAGCAGAGATGCCATGGGCAGGGGAGATAGGGGGAAGGGTGGAAGGGGGAGGGGAAGCCCAGGGGAAGAGGGGTGGAGGAAGGGGAATGGGGGATAAGGAGAGAGAGAGGGGAGGGAGGGTGCCTAAGGGAAAAGACACAGGAAGCGGGGGGGGGGAGGATCAAAGTTGATAGGAGGGGTAGATGGAGGGGAGGAGGACATCATCAGGGAGGGGGAGCTGGCGGAAGCCACCTTGGGAGAGGGTAAGGAGGGTGGAGAGATGGAGACCAGGTAGGACATGGGAATACAGGCACGGCAGCGGGCGGGGGTGGGAGAGGATGGGCGAGACAAGCAGGTGAGGAGGATCGAGTTTACGAGAGTTGTACAGGACCCGTATCCTTTCAAGGAAGAGGAGGAGGTGGGGGAACGGATTGAGATCATACAGGATCCGCATGGGGGAGGGGAGACGGATGCAATAGGCGAGGCGGAGAGCATGGCATTCAAGGATTTGAAGGCATTTATAAAAGGTAGGGAGGGCCGAGATACAGGCTGGATGGGCGAACAAAGAATATGGCAGATGAGGGATTTATATGTGTGGAGGATGGTGGAGGGGTCCAGACCCAACATACGGCCAGAAAGGAGCTTGAGGAGAAGGAGTCAGGAGCGTGCCTTGGCTTGGATTGTCTGGAGATAGGGGGTCCAGGAGAGGCGACGGTCGAGGGTGACGCCAAGGTACTTAATGGTGGGGGTGAGGGCGATAGGACGGCCAAAGATGGTGAGACAGAAATCAAGGAAGCGGAAGGAAGGGGTGGGTTTGCCTACAATGATCGCCCGGGTTTTTGAGGGATTGACCTTGAGCACCCACTGGTTGCACCAAGCGGTGAACTGGTCAAGATGGGACTGGAGAAGGTTTTGGGAGCGCTGCAGGGTGGGGGCAAGGAAGGCGGTGTAATCGGCAAATTGGGGAAGGTGGACGGGGGTGACGGCGGCAGTATGTCCGCCGTATACAAAAGGTACAGAATGGGGGAGAGGATGGAGCCTTGGGGTACACAGGTGGAGGGAAAAAAGGTGTAGGAATCCCTGTTATGGATGGTGACGCAGGAAGGACGGTGGGAGAGAAAGGAGCCGATCAGACGGACGTAGTTAATGGGAAGGGCGAAGGTTTGGAGTTTGAAGAGGAGACCAGAATGCCATACGCGGTCATAAGCACGGTCGAGGTCCAGGGAGAGGAAGATTGCGGAGCGACGGGAATTAAGCTGTTTGGAAAGGAGATGTGTGGGGTGAAGGAGAAGGTCATCTGAAGAGAAGGATGGCCGAAAGCCACACTGGGTAAACGGAAGGAGGCGGTGCTGGAGGAGATGCTGGTGGATGCGACGGGTGAGGATAGATTCCAGGACTTTGCTGAAGACCGAGGTAAGGCTGATGGGACGGTAGGAGGAGACGGCGGACAGCGGTTTACCAGGTTTAAGGGACATCAGGATATGGGAGGTTTTCCACAGGTCGGGGTAGTAACTGGCGGACAGGACTACATTGTAGAGCCTGGCCAGGGTGGAGAAGAAAGAGACAGGAGCTTCAAGAAGGTGATGGTAGGTGACATGATCATGACCAGCAGCAGTGTTGCGTTTTGTGCAGAGTATGTAATGAGATCCTGTGTAGTGATAGGGACATTGAGTTCCGTGTGTGCTATGTTATCCAAGTACTGGAAACCAGGTGTGAGGGGAGGGTCAGAGGTGTCAGTTCGATCTCAGACATCTGGGAAGAGGGAGTAATCGAACTGGGGATCATCGGGGATGGAAAAGACATCGAAGAGGTAGGAGGCAAAGTGATTGGCCTTAACTAAGGGTGTCAGGGAAGGGGAGATCATCATGGAGAAGAGGATAGTTGGGGGAGTGTTTAGTTCCGGTAAGGCGACGGAAGCCTGACCAGAACTTGGACGAGTTGATAGGTAGGGTAGCATTTAAACGGGTGCATGTCTGTCGCCAGTCCCGGCGTTTCTTAGCCGCGAGCAAATTACGACTGTGTCGCTGGAGTTGCCAATGGCATCTTAGTGTGTCCGGGTCACACATGTGGAGGAAGGCACGGAAGCGGAGGACGGCCTGTGAGGGTAAGGTAGGAGGGTGGGGGTGGATGGCGACAGTAGGGACGTGGGCCTCCTTGGCCACAGTCAAGGTCTGCTGGAGAAGGGAGGCGGCATGGGTTACATCGTCAGGGTGGTGGTAGGTGAAGGGGTGGCTATCGACCTGGGTGGAGAGGGTATCCCGGTAGGCATTCCAGTTGGCACAGGAATAGTCATGGACATACTTTGGGAGAGAGTCATTACGAGGGTCGGGGTGGAGGGGGCGACGACCATCTGAAACGGTGAGGAGGACAGGGAGATGGTCGCTACCAATAGGCTCCAGGACATCTGCCGTTATGTGGCCAAGGAGGTTATGGGAGGAAAGGATAACATCGGGAGTGGGGTTGTATTGAGGACGGGTGTGCTGGGGAATGGGGATGAGGTCGCCGTGAAGGGAGGAGAGGAACCGAAGCCACCGCCGTAACTGGTCGGCGGAACGACTATGGATGTTGAGGTCTGCGGCGATCACGTAGGAGGAGAAGGTACGGTCAATGTGGGAGAGGAAGTCGAAGGGAAGAGGGGCGTTAGGGCGGACATAGATGGTGGCGCAGGTGACGGTAAGGCCGGGGAAGAAGAGACTAAGGATCAGGTGTTCGGTGGAGTCGGGAAGAAGAGGTTGGAGCCGAACTGGGATCTGGTGGTGGTGACCAATTGCAACTCTGCCACGTGCAATCGGGAGAGGATTATCGGAGAGGTGAAGGAGGTAGGGCAAAGTGTGGATGGTATGATGGGGTTGGAGGAAGGTTTCATTGAGGAGGAAGGCATCCACACGGTGGGTGGCAAGGGTGTGCAGGAAGAGGTTCTTGTTGCCGGGAAGGGAGCAGATGTTGTTGAAAAGGATACGGTGCTGTTGTGCCATGACAGGGATTTAGACAAGGGTGTCAAGACGGGAGAAGGCGAAATAGGCCTGGTTGTTGGAGTAGGTGGCATACATTTTAAAGTGGAAAACGAAACAGGCAGTGAGGGATACCTGTTGGAGGGTGTGGGGGCGCTGGAACAGGTGAAAATTTTGGAAGACGATGGTGAGGAATCTGATGATATCCTCAGCGGTAAGGGGTGGGCGAAGGGAATTGCTGGGAGAGGTGGGGGCGTCCAGAGGGCGGACAGGAATGGTGAGTGCAGGAGTAGTAGGACGAGGTCGGGCCTTACGTTTCTGGGAATAAGTAGGATGAGGAAGGTTACCAGTATTACAGCAGGGGGGGGACTTGAGATCGGGGCGCTGCCATAAAAAGTGGGCTTGACTACAGCGCGTGTAGGTGGGGTGTGCATTATACCGCAAGCACCTTTGGCAGTGGAGGGATTGAGAAGGGGAGCAGGAAAGGTCAACTTGGTAGCATTGGTGAAAGAGAAGGGCACCCTCCTTCAGGAGACAGCCTATAGAGGGGGCATGTTCGGAAAAGACCCGCATAAGGTGGGTGGGGCCGGCTGAGTTATGGATGCGGCGAACCACACACAGCTCCAGATGGTGATGCACCTTGAACTCCGCCAACACCTCCTCCTCCATGATCGCCAGACTAAGCCGAGTAATCACAGCGGTGAGGGTCGGCGGGTGATGCAGGGGTTGGGGTTGGTGGGACGGAGGCGGGGAAGGAGCAGGGGTGAGGGAGGCATTAGGGCCAAAGCGGGTAACAGGGATGAGGGATAGGAGATCTGTGTGGAGGGTAGGGCTGGGGGAGGAGATGAGGACCGAATCACGGCGAGGAGTGAGGAGGGAGATGGGGGCACCAGGAAAATTCTGACGAAGGAAGAGGGTGAGGTTCCGGGCCTCAAAAAGGGAGGGATCAGGACGAGAGAGGAGGTAGCGGTAGGAGGAGGAGGGTGGAGGAGGAGGAGGGTGAGGGGGCAGGGACTGGTGGGGAGACATCCATGACATCATGGGCTGGGGAAGGGGGACGAGGCAGAGCATTTTTGGGAGTAGAGGAGGGAGGGGTGCCACTGGGGTGCTGGACGGCGGCGGAGGAGGTGTGGGGGATGGGAGCGACTGGAATGTGGTGGGGAGTCGCAGTTCGCGGTGCTGGAGTCGGCGCCAGAGATGGTGACGGTGATGGCGAAGGCGACAGTGATGACGATGATGATGAAGGCGAAGGGGAGAGTTGAGCGTGGGCCATGGCCCTCCGGGCGACCGCCCTAGCGGGGGCCGTGGAAACGGAAGGAGCAGTGGGAGGGAGTGAAGGGAAGGGACCAGAGGAGGTACGGGAGGGAGGAGCCGGGGTGACAAATAGTGAAAGAGATGGGAGAGTGAGGAGTGGGGGGATGGACTGAGGGGGGTGATGGGGCACACCTCGTGATAGTGGTTGCGGCGGCGGAGGTTGATGTGTATATGATGGCAGTGGTGGTGGCAGTAGTGATGCTGGTGGGGGTCGACATTATGATAAGGGGAAAAACACGGGACAGGACAAAGAAGCAAACGAGGGACAGGTAAGGCGACAAGAGACACAAAGTAAAAGGGACAGAGAACGATGAAGGAGACTGGGGCCAAAGCCCCACTCTGCTGCTGCCGGCGGGGGAGGCGACCTGGCTGGCTGGCCAATGGGGACGCTGCTGCTGCTGCTGGAGGCTGGAGGCTGGCCGGGAGCGCTGCTGGCTGGTGGCTGGGACCGCTGCTGGAAGCTGGCTGGGACTGCTGCTGGACCCTGGACGCTGGACGCTGGCTGCTGGCTGTTGGCTGGAACCGCGCTGGCTGCTGGCAGGGACCGCTGCTGGCTGCTGGCTGGACCGCTGCAGGCTGCTGGACGCTGGCTGCGACCGCTGCTGCACGCTGGCTGCTGGCAGGAACCGCGCTGGCTGCTGGCTGCTGGCAGGAACCGCTGCTGGCTGCTGGCTGGAGCGCTGCAGGGTGGCTGGGACCTGCAATATACCTAACGCTTCGATTAGAACCGAAAGGCCAATCGAAGGGCGGTATCCTACCGGATTATCGCCGGAGCTAAGGCAGGACCAGAGCCCCCAACTTATGCCAGTCTTATGGTTCAAATGGCTCTGAGCACTATGGGACTCAACTGCTGTGGTCATAAGTCCCCTAGAACTTAGAACTACTTAAACCTAACTAACCTAAGGACAGCACACAACACCCAGCCATCACGAGGCAGAGAAAATCCCTGACCCCGCCGGGAATCGAACCCGGGAACCCGGGCGTGGGAAGCGAGAACGCTACCGCACGACCACGAGATGCGGGCTATGCCAGTCTTAGGCAGGAAGTGCGCATGCGTGGAGGTGCCAAATTCGAGGCCAATATCGACGATATCAGCCGATAGCTGGAAGGACAGCAACGCCACCTACAGGATGACGAACCAAAGACTTCGGCGTGCAAGCGGAGGATGCCGCCGCTGCTCTGCGGTGCCATCGGCCGCCCAGTGACCTCTGTCGGAAGCCGCAAGCAAAAATGCGCGTCCACGTAGGCGCCTTGATTATCCTCGCGTTGTCAACAGAATGTTTATGTTGGTGGCGAATCGTCATCCGTCTTATGACCAATAGCACTCCTCTCTGCTCGAAGCGACTTCAATACGGTCAGTGCTGGATCCCAGGCTGTACTAAGCTGAAAGCCCGTGTGTTTACAAGATTCGTCGAGCTACGTATTTCCACTTCTTCCTTAATAGCACTGTCCCAGTACGAACTCGTCGATGCGAGAATTTTTGTATGTTGATAATTCATAGAACGGACTGTACTGAGACAAGGCTCGGCCACTGCAGACTTTTATGGTTGCTCCAGACGAGTGTAGCGTCGGTGTTCAGTGCATCTTTCTTCAACAGTGCGACAAGTTTGTCCGTTGTACGACATGCCGCAGCTACAAGGAATCTCGTAGACACCGGGTCTTCTTAGGCCAAGGCTGTCCTTAGATGAGCCCAGGAGAGGTCTGAGTTTTGCCGGCGGAGGAAAGACACATTTAACTTTATGCCTCTTCAATAATCTTCCTATTTTTGAAGAGACACCGCAAATGTATGGCGAGATGACCATTCCCCTTTGTTCTTCGCCTTCTTGCACTTCCTCACGTTGGGTAACCCGCTTCGGTTGTAAGGCACGGCGAATCTCCCGTTCGGAGTATCCATTTTGTTGGGAAGTGGTACGCAGATGGAGTAGCTCATTGGATAAGCTGTCTGAGTCTGATATGGCTCGTGCTCTGTAGACCAACGTCCTCAGTACGCCCCTTCGTTGTGAAGGATGGTGACAGCTGGTGGCCTGCAAGCATAAGTCCGTGTGCGTTGGTTTACGGTACACTGCGTGGCCTAATGTGCCACCTTCTTTTCTCCGTACCAACACGTCCAGAAATGAAAGTTCGCCGTTTTTCTCCATCTCCATCGTGAACTTCATGTTGGGATGAAGTGAGTTAAGATGTTCAAGAAAATCATTCAGCGATGCAATGCCGTGAGGCCAGATAAGAAAGGTGTGGTCCACATATCTCCAAAAACACGTCGGTTTCAAATCCGACGTCAGCAGTGGTCTCTCCTCGAAGTCTTCCATGGAAAGATTAGCCACAATGGGTGACGGGGGACTACTCATTGCGACGCCGTCAGTCTGTTCAAAGTATTGTCCATTAAATAAAAAGTACGTCGAGGTGAGCACATGTTGGAATAAGTCTAAAAATTCCCCATCCAGCTTCTCGCTAATGAGCAACAACGATTCCTGCAATGGTACTCGAGGAAACAAAATGGATACTCCGAACGGGAGATTCGCCGTGCCTTACAACCGAAGCGGGTTACCCAACGTGAGGAAGTAGAAGAAGGCGAAGAACGAAGGGGAATGGTCATCTTGCAAAACATGGGCGGTGAAGTTATTGAAGAGGCATAATGTTAAATGTGCATTTCGTCCGCCGGCAAATCTCAGAGCTATCTCGGGCTCATCTAAGGACAGCCTTGGCCTAAGAAGACCCAGTGTTTATGAGATTCCTTGTAGCTGCGGCATGTCGTACAACGTACAAACTTGTCGCACTGTAGAAGAGAGATGCACTGAACATCGACGCTACCCTCGTCTGGAGCAACCAGAAAAGTCTGCAGTGGCCGAGCATTGTCTCAGTACAGGCCATTCTATGAATTATCAACATACAAAAATTCTCGCATCGACGAGTTCGTACTGGGACAGTGTTATTAAAGGAGAAGTGGAAATACGTAGCTAGACGAATCTTGTAGACAGAGACACGGGCTTTCAGCTTAGTACAGCCTGGGATCCAGCACTGGCCATATTGAAGTCGCTTCGAGCAGAGAGGAGTGCTATTGGTCATAAGACGGATGACGATTCGCCACCAACATAAACATTCTGTTGACAACGCGAGGATAATCAAGGCGCCTACGTGGACGCGCATTTTTGCTTGCGGCTTCCGACAGAGGTCGCTGGGGCGGCCGATGACAACGCAGAGTAAGAGCGGCATTCACCGCGCTTGCAGTTTCCGACAGAGGTCGCTGGGGCGGCCGATGGCACCGCAGAGCAGCGGCGGCAGCCTCCGCGCGTGTGCCGAAGTCTTTGGTTCGTCATCCTGTATGTGGCGTTGCTGTCCTTCCAGCAATCGGTTGATATCGTCGCTATTGGCCATCAAATTTGGCGCCTCCACGCATGCGCACTTCCTGCCTAAGACTGGCATAAATAGGGGGCTCTGGTCTTGCCTTAGCAGTGTGTTCGTCGCACCTGAAGATGTCGGCTAGTTGCGCTGACGAAATATTGTGGAGTTTTCACTATGACATCCGACGTCTCGCCCGAGAACCATATATACAAGCCTCATTCGACCTACTGCAACTCCCGCATTCCTAAAAAGTACAGGTTTCATGTTTTTGGCATCATGTTTTCTTGTTATGGGCATTTGCATAACTGATGTGTGGTTTGAAATTCCAGCTTGCTGTGAAACTGCTTGCTAATGGACCTTCGTCTACGTTGTTTCGGTGCTGACAGGTTTTTCAAGTCCGACATTCAGTCCTACACCAACCTTTGCAGCTGTCGTCCTCTTCTGCTTCACAATCCTTTTTAGTAACCGTGTGTCAAGATCAGGCAACATCCACACTTGCTCTCATTGTGACTTAGCACATGAGGTTTTTCCACATTCCCGGCATACGGTATAAATCTTCGATACGATGCCTCTTAAAACACCATAGATTTTAGCAATGTTGGTTATGGAAATACCCACCATATGAGCACCAACAATTTGCGGTTGTTCGATTTCACTTAGCTCCGAACTGAAGCATTCACTACTTCACAGTACACTGTTCAGACTACAACCGACGCTTGCAACGTATTAAAGATATTACACAGATGCCTTTTGTAGGAAAATACAGCAGTGAAACCTGGAGGATAGCCTAGTAACGACATTTACTTTCAAGCATCCAATCTTTTATCCATTTCTTGTATAACGACTTGTGGGATTTAATACGCTTAAAATGGCTGGCTTTCCTACAAAGAATTGACTGTGAAATTAAAGCCCATAAAATGAGACAAGATGTGTAACCACTTGCTACAATAATGTCATAGAAAGAAAATAACATAAAAATTTAAAAATGAAAAAAAAACAGTAATTAAAAAAAAGCGTTCATCAATTACCCATAACCACTTCAAAACAATAAATGCATTTATGCGAGCGCTGACTACCGTGGCCGTCGTCATCATGTACCCCTTCATGTCACTGTGTCGTCACGTTTATAAAACGGAAGTTTCTGCCACTGTTGCAAGTTGTCTTCATCAGTAAATTATGTGAGCGATCATTATTTGTTGTTACATGCATTTAAAAAATATTTAAAAACTTTTAATTGCGTGTATTGCAATAAGATAAACAGTTTTGGTTGAAGTAATCAGCCATCTTCAGATCTCCAAAGAATAAGTAAAATTGATGTATTTGAAAAGATCTTTTTATATTGATGGTGTTCCAGAAAAGACATTTTCACCAGAATATTTTAGCTAAGACTAAGAACATAACCAGTGCAATGAGTCATTACTGTTAAGAGTATGTGAAATGGATAACAAACAACTTCTCCATAGCAGGAAGCATTTACATCATAAATATATAACATCCACATTTCATATAACAGCTGAAACTGAAGAACACATTCGTTAAAAATAGACCGTATAAACAGATGAGCAACACAGTGATGTTGAATCTATAAACGTAAGAAAGTATGAACGACATGACTTAGCACATGAAGAAATAAAATAGAGCGGAAAGAAATAGACAGTTATAAAAGCAAACGTACAATGCAGGACGAAAATACTCACAAGTATAAGATGAAAGTCTGCGCACTGCCTCGTTATGTGAAATAATTTGTCAGTTAACATACCTATAATGTACAGACGTGCAAGCAGTTCAGAGTTGGCGGCGACCAGTTCGAAGGAACACTGCAAACTAAAAGCTTGATATACTTGCATAAGCACTCCGTCTTCAGGCCACAAGTGGCCCATCGGGACCATCCGACCGTCGTGTCATCCTCAGTACATGATGTGGATAGGAGGGCGTGTGTTCAGCTCACCGCTCTCCCGGTCGTTATGATGGTTTTCTGTGGCCGGAGCCGCTACCACTCGGTCGAGTAGCTCCTCAATTGGCATCACGAGGCTGCGGGCATCCCGAAAAATGGCAACAGCGCATGGCGGCCAAGATTGGTACTTGCATAAGCCAGACTGAAAAGTGGCCACATAAACCGACAGATGGCATGCAGTTACAAAAACTCAGTGATGGGAAGATATTGTAACAGTCACATGTTAAACAATGGGAAATAAAGCTAATAACAGTAAATTAAAGAACATAAAACAAAGCATACGAGAATATGCAAATGTAGACAGATCATCGTGAAAAATAAATAATTTATGTGACAGAATAATATAAATTTGTATTTCTGTTTGTGCTTCGTCGTTTTGTTCTTCTTCCTCTTGCATTTATAAGTCCAGAAACACATACACATCTAAATCTACATCCATACTCCGCAAGCCACCTGACGGTGTGTTGGTCCTCTGTTCATATGGCCTAATTTTAACGAACGTATCTCGTTCATGGTATTTCAATGTGTTACATAAATGTTCATTTTATATATTTGTGATGTGAACGCTCCGCGGTGTTCAGATGATTTGTCTTATCGATTTCATATAGCGTTAATACTAATTCCTCACCAAACTAGATATATTCTATCTCTTAAGTACTGTGATACAGTTTTTGTGGAACACCATAAATATTAAAAAAAAAAAAAAAGGAAAATACATGTCACTAACAGAAATTTTTTGCTTGTTTATACTTTTGAAAGCCCAAGATGGTTGTTTTTTGAATCAAAACTTGTTACCTAACTATTTTTATGTAAATGCGAACTAGGCAGTAAGAAGTATTTGAATAATATTTTACAAAAATTTATACACGAAGAGTTTTTGTATCTTGAGACAACGAAAAATCTAAAAAATTACGAATAGCATTAAAAACTGGAAAAATACGTGTCCAACCTTTCTCTGGATGCTATCTGCCGATCCCAATGTTCACGTTCCTGCCCCACCCACAAGGGGACGGACGGTGAGCAACCGTCAAATCTTAAATAGAAACATACAGTTTTTATTCTCGAATCAATTGAATGTGGAAAAATTACGAGTATTTACCAGTTCTGTGTAACACTTTAGTCGTTGTAAGTAGATGGCTCTGTAATACTCAGATAGCACAATTGACTTCCAAAACGCTATTATCACGAGAAACACCCATTGGATCAAAAACATAAGAAAGATGTATATGGTAAAAACTTCAGTGTTTTTCAGTTTTCACCGTGTAGCTGTTCTGAAACGCTCACTCATTCATTACCTGACTTCATCTCACTTTGTGCATGTCATCTCTCATTTCTTAAATACACTCCTTCACAACCTGACTGCATAATTCGTTAGAACGCAAGTTGTTACTACAGAAGAGATAACTGAAATGATTGATATTTATTGCAGAAGAGGTTCAAATGGCTCTAAGCACTATGGGATTTAACATCTGAGGTTATCAGTCCCCTAGGCTTAGAATTACTTAAACTTAACTAACCTAAGGACACCACTCACACCTATGCCCGAGGCAGGATTCGAACCTGCGAGCGTAGCAGCAGCGTGGTTCTATACTGTATCGCCTAGAACCAAAGCCCGGCGCGGAGGAAGAAGCAGATATGCCAACAATGCTATAACCGATGATGTCCATCATTTTTCAAAAAGATTTCGACGTTTCTTTTCGTCGGGCTGTTCAACAGTTTTCCACCTTGGAAACAGGGGTTTCCAGAAACAAATAACATCTTACCAGCTGTCGCTTCAACAAACACACAGACCTCGAGTTTGCTCGAGTATTGTTCTCCGACGAGTGAACCTTCGCAAACCGCGGTACGACTAATAGACACAACACTCATTACTGGAAAGTGGAAAGTCGACAACGGTTACGCGAAGGTTAATATCAGGTTCCGTGGAATGTGAATGGTTGGTGAGAAACTCATTCGTCCATTCTTTATCGATGGCACCGTAATGATGAAAAATTTCGAACATTCTGTGAGGACCATATTCCAGTACTACTGACGGACATTCCATTGGACTTGTGACAACCACTGTACTTTCAGCATGATGGTTGACTGACACACAACTCTGTCATAGCACGGAAAGTATCAGAATGCACGTACAAACGTCGGTGGATCGGAAGAGGCAGTCCAGAGTCATGGCCAGTAAGACCACCAGGTCTTCCTTTCTTGACTATTGTTTCCGGGTTTTCTTGAAGAATGAAGTTTATAATGAAGTGATAACAAGGCGCGGTAACAAGATTAAGCGTGTCACCAATGTATGTCAGCAGGTTACAACGGAAACACTTTTCAGCTTTGTCGATCATTCCATTTGCTCAAAAAAAGTGCTTCGAAGTGGGCGGCTACATTTTTGATCACGTACTATTAAGTAATCCTTATAAACAAACGCTCCGTTGGTGAGAGGGCACACCCCTACTATACTTTTTCCACAATTACTGAATACGTCTAGATTTCTTTTTCTGATCCAGTGCATTTATCTCTTTATAATGCCGTTTGGCGACTCAATTGTGTCATTTGTCGATTGCAGCACGACCTACCGAGTAAATGACGAAAGTATTACATACAAAAGTTATGTATTTTTCCCACAGAATCCCAGTCTACAATAGGAGTGGAATGTTTCTACCTAATATTTCTAAGTTCCCCCTGCTCCTCCTCCGGAGAATGGGACACGATCAATATTGGTATCGCCGGACAGCATTTTTGGAAGTATTGAACATGTATTTTTCCGTTTTTTTAATCCGATGCGTAGCTTTTGCAATTTTTCGTTGTCTCGAGAAAAAATTCATCCAGTATCAAGAAAAATGTTTGAGATCGCTTACGTTAACAGCAGTGATACGTAGTTGTCCATGAGAGTAACGAAAGGAAATGTACTTTCTTAAAAATTATGAAAAACTAATTACATCTACAACCCACACAAGCGCAATCGTAGTAAGAAGCCCAGAATAACAACACGATTTAATTGTTATACTCACGTTCTTAAAATTCACAGATCTTCCTGACAAATTTTGCATAAACGTTATTTCTGCAACATGTAAGCGCAATTCTACAACGTGTAGGCGGTACAAGAAGGTGAGTTAAATGCACAATTCCGATTTTACCGACAAAATGAGATGAGTTTCAGAATGTCAATACTGACTAAACTGGTGCTGAAAAGGGTCTAGAGGACATAGAAAATATCGTTCGGTCAGGATGCGCTGCAGCTTAGGTGGCAATTTGAGGGTGTTTCCCTGCTTGATAGACCAGAAGTGTCCCAAATCAAATTACTCGTTTCGACGTCCCTTGCGCTATTGCTGTACGTTGTAAACAGTTACCGTTAACAACGTCTAGCCCACACTGTATAGGATCTAAAATTAATAAGTAAACCGCATGCAACATAGGCTGAAACTTTGGAGTACGTAAGAACATAACAGAATTGTCACACTGAAACTTTTAATCTTAAACTTGGTAATTTCAAGCTGTTTGTACCAAAATTTCTCGCTATCCATGTGAAAGCAAGTACTTTTAAATTCCAGCTAAAGTGTCACCCTACTTTTGACTATGAACATTAGGTATGTAAATAACTTTTAACGTGTGTAATGTAATTAACCTAAACCGAATGAGGCTATATTTAAATGAAATTAAATGCAAATAACGGTTATCAGTCACACGACTAGCGGCATCCACGTCAATCACACATTATGACTAAGCACTGCATATTATATTGTACCCTGTTATAAAAAAAATTTTTTACTAAATTATATGAAATTTTACAAATGAATACAGTTCGAAATTTCATCTGAAAAGTTTCGTTTAGGCCCAACAATTGTTTCTTACCTAGACAACGTATAACTCATCTCTGCTCTGTCTTGTTCAGTTGTCTACATCTACATATATACTCCGCTAGCCACCAAGTGGTATGTGGCGGAGGGCACTATTCGCGCTAAAGTCATATCCCCGCCCCCTCTTTTCACTCGCAGATCGCGAGAGGGAAAAACGACTGTGTGAACGCCTCAGTACGACCTCTAATTTCCCTTAGATTTGAATGGTTATCGATGCGCGATTTGAAAGTTGGTGGTAGTAACATGTGCTGTACCTTCCCGGCGAAGATCGGATTTGGGAATTTAGTGAGCAGACCCTTCCGTTTAGCGCTTCGGTTATCTGCAGGTGTGTCCCACTTCAAAATGTCTGTGAGATTTGCAACCCTCTCGCGATGGCTAAATGTACCAGTCATGAATCTTGCTGCTCTTCTTCGGACCTTCTTAACCTCTAGAATCGGAAACAACTGGTAAGGGTCCCATACAGACGAACAATACTATAAGACTGTACGAACTTACGTATTGTAAGCTATTTCCTTTGTTGAAGGACTGCATCGCTTCAGGATTCTACCAACAAATCGCAATCTACAGTTCGCTTTACCCGTTGCTTGTGTAATCTGATCGTTCCATTTGGCAAAGTCACATCCACATACTTGACGGAAGTTACCGCTGCCAAAGACTGGGCATTTATTTTGTACTCGTACATTAATGGGGATTTCCGATTTGCTATACGCAGTAGGTTATACTTTCTAATATTGAGAGATAACTGCCAGTAATTATACCACGCATTTATTTTCTGCAAATCCTCATTGTTTTTTTCACAACTTTCGTGTGATTCTACTTCCCTGTAGACTACAGCATCATCGGCAAACAGTCTAATGCCACTGTCAATACTGCCAACCAGATCGTTTACGTAAATCGTAAAAGGCATTGGACCTATTACGATGCCCTGGGGCACACCTGATGTTACGCTTGTTCCTGTAGAAGTCTCCCCATTCACGACGACATACAGCTCTCTGTTAGAAAACTTTCTGTCCAACCGGATATGTCATCGGATAGACCGTAAGGCGGAACTGAGTCGAACGCCTTTCGAAAGTCAACCTGGGAGCCGGTATTTAGGGCCTGTTGTATATCATGCAAAAAAAAGGACGAGCTGTGTCTCGCATGACTGCTGTTTCCTAAAACTGTGCTCTTTTCTGCAGATGAGTTTCTCAGAGTCTAGAAAGGTCGTTATGTCTGAACTCAAAATATGTTCCATGATTCTACAACAATTCGATGTCAGTGAAATTGGCCGGTAATTATGTGCACCCGGTATTCTATCATTTTCATAGATTTCTATGACCTGGGTCTTCATCCAGTCCCGTGAACTTTGCACTGTTCCAATGATTTCTGATAGATGATGAAATAGAATGGTGGTACCTTTGTAGCATAGTCAACACAATATCTTACAGGTATACCGTCTAGGCCAGATGCTTTTCTGGCGCCTAAGGATCTTAACTGTTTTACAATCCCAGATGCACCAAACACTATGTCAGCCATCCTTGCGTTTGTTCCATAATTGAAAGGGGGAATGGTGCTGCAGTCCTCTGCCGGAAACGAGTTTCTGAAAGCTAGGTTTAGAATTTCGGCCTTCTATTTAGCATCGTCCGTTACATTACCTGTACTGTCAGCAAGAGAAAGTATTGAATTATTTGTAGCGTTCATAGAATTTACGTACGAACGAATTTTTTTGGGGTTATTTTTAGAATCTGCAGATAAAATTTTGCTTTAAAATTCTTTACAAGAATTTCTCATTGACTTTTTGACAGCTGCTTTCATTTCGCATATTTCCTGTTTGTCAGCGGGGCAGTGACTAAGTTTAAAACGACTGTGCAAAATTCTCTGGTTCCTCAGCAACTTCCTAATATAGTTTTTGAACCAAGGTGGATCCTTTCCCTTCCCTATATTTTTGCTAGACACCTATTTTCCTAGCACGTCGTGGACTATACCTTTAAATTCCGACCAAAGATACTCAATATCTTTGTGTCCCGTGGTGAATGCTTAGAGCTGACTATGAAGATACTCATTAATGGAGCTTTTATTTGCTTTCCCAAACAAGAAAATTCTACGCAGTTTCTTTGGTTTTTTTGCAAATTCCACTGACATAGAAACCCTAGCGACATTATTGTCGCTAATACCTTACACTAGATTAGCTTCCTCGAAAAGATCAAGTCGGTTTGTCGCCAAGATATCTAATATGTTCCCATTTCGGGTTGGTTTTCTAACCAATTCCTCAAGGTTGTATGTTTAGAGCGCTCCTAGAATAACTTCACACGAGTCTTTGCTTCTGCCCCCTATGATAAACGTGTAATTTTCCCAGTCAATGGACGCAACATTAAAGTCTCCACCTGTAACTAATGAATAATTTGGATATTTATTTTCTATGTAATCAAGACTTTTCCTGAAACGATCTGCGACATTTGTTGCGGATGCTGGTGACCTATAAAACCATCATAATACAATGATCAGTCCTTGTCTGATTGATAGCTTTTTACTGCTATGAACACACCACAGCCCATACCATCGGTCCTATCCTAACTAAACAGTGTTCAATCCGATTTCGATATTGTACTGCTATTTATGTCTGGTTTCACCCACCTTTCGGTACCTAATACACTATTGGAATTACTACTGTTTATTTCGGAGAGTAACTCGGGGATCTTTCTACAGATACAGCACGAGATTTATCATATTTAAATCCTTTTGAATGATCTGTTTAAGCGAACTAACAATTTTTACAGTTGGTACACCACATCAGTGTCATCAACTGATAATTTTTAAGGCCAGTGGTTTGTTTCTCATGGGGAGGAACCTAATATATAAACCCCCAATGTGCACTCCCCAAGTACTGTGCTACGCATGTAGCTGCTTCCTGTGTGTACTCCACCCCTGATCTGTCGAGAGGCGTCCTACAACCTTCATCCCCACAGCGTAGATCGCGGAATCTACAACCATTTTTGTCACAGAGTCGACGTAGCTTTTGGTATAGATTCTCCACTCGACTCCAAACCAGAGGACCCTGGTCCACCCTGGGTACGATGCTACAAATCGTCAGCTTGGCTTCCACTCCTCGAGAGATGGAGGCCGCCTTCCGCAATTTAACCAACCGTCGAAAGGACCCAAGGATTTCCTCGGAGCCCCAACGACTGGCATCGTTGGTGCCGACATGTGCAACAATCTGCAGCTGGCTACACCCCACACGCTCGATAGCCGCCGGAATAGCCACTTCCACAACCCGGACAAGGCCCCCCAGCAAGCACACAGAGTGAACGTTGGACTTCCTTCCCGCCATAGCCGCTATGTTCCCAAGGGGCTCCATGATCCACCTAACATTGGAGCTCCCAATAACTAACAAACCTCTATCCCCACGTGCCTGTCCGGAGCATGCTGAAGGAGTGGCCACTATCCTAGCAGAAGGTGCATTCTGATCCGGTTCAGCCCCCCCCCCCTCGGCCCCTTAAAGCCACAGCATCAGAGAGCACACTGAATCTATTAGCAAAGTGCATGGGATGTGGCAGGAGCCTGCGTCCCCCGTCCAGGCTTCGCCTTGAGACTCGAGATCTCGACACAGTGCGCCACCCACACTGAGCTGAGAGTGGCCTGCCGGTTCAGTCGCACCTGAGGTCAGCTCAGAGAGCTGTGACACCCCCTCCCCCCTCTCCCCTCCCCCTGCGCATCTAGTACAGTGGAGGCTGCCCCAGGCACCCCATCCCCCTCGCACTCACTTCAAGATGGCACTCTGGAGCCTGTTGAGTGTGGCCAACAAAGCTTCCAGCTGCATTTGGACTGTTTCCAACTCCTCCTGCATCCGCACACAACAGACACAGTCCCTATCCAACTAGCTAATATGCTATCTACTATGAGAGACTTAAAGAAACCTACTGCCACACAAGGTTAACAGCTCCACACTAGTTGTCAGAAAGGACACTCAACAATGAAAAACAATAAAAATGTATGGTAGAAGCTATATCTGGTGCTTAGTTTCCTGCTAGGGGCTATCTACTGAACACTAGAGAAAAAGAAAGAAAAAAACCAGTGACCTACAGTAAACTGCTATGGTCTGTGTAGTGAATATTTTTAACTAATTAAGCAGTAATCTACGGTAAGTTACACCTACTGATTATCCCTCGTATTTGTAATGAAAGCATACGTTTGCGAACACGCGAAAAATGAGCTAATAAAACGTATAAAAATTGCTAACTTCAATGTACCGAATCTAAATGACACTAATAAACGTAAATACTGAGTATTCTACACTGACGTAATTGATAATCCCGCGTATTTAACGTCAGTTTAGAATATAAACAAACGTATATGTACACGCGACACAGTCCTAAACAGAAACTTCGCTTTCCCTATTC
This sequence comes from Schistocerca americana, assembly GCF_021461395.2. NCBI lineage: Eukaryota > Metazoa > Arthropoda > Insecta > Orthoptera > Acrididae > Schistocerca > Schistocerca americana. Next base: position 153,420,910 of record NC_060119.1, on the reverse strand, counting down.
AGACGCAAAAAAAACTGGAACCTTCAATTTATCAAGTCTGTCTGACACTAATGCAGGAAAATACTATAGAATATAGAGCAATAACACGTAATTACTATCTAAATTACTTGTCTCGTAACACAGCAAGCGAAAAGCACTCGTAGTCGGCGTCAGGGCTGCCAACTCTGTATTGTAAGAATACGATGAAGTGAACTACGTGTACTTAAAATAAATCGCTGGGCAGTAAACTGCCTTATCATATGCTTTAGGCTGCTTTACGAAAAGAGAATTTTGTTATCTTCCCAAAAAGCAGCTGGCTGTCCAAGTAATAGTGCAAGACGTGACAGTGAAGTAATGTTACAACTGCTCTGAAACTGTGAGGATGAGTCTTAGCGAAATATTTGTAAACGGATAAAAGGATACTTTGAAGTTATATTATAGGATTATATTAAAGTCCTTGTAATGAAACAGCAGTGAATCCTATTAACATGAATTATGATTTTTTGTTAGCATTGTCGTACACATAAAAATTAACTCAACCAAGAAACATTTAAATTGCGTAGAATTTACTCTTTGCTTTCATAGTTACATACTTGTAGCCTAAGGCGGAGGATGAAGAATAATAATTAAAATTTTTAAGATATGACTGATAACTAGCCTTCGATCCGAAAACAAAGACGTATTCAACGACACTGTAAACTTCACTTTACTGTGCTAGCACCTGCTGCATTCTACAGGGTTAAAACAAAGGCGCTGTGTATCACGGAAAATGGCAGTTTATTTAAAATGTTTGCCAGTATGAGCCTCGTTGGATCCCTGAACACATGAGCAATACGCCTACTTTGGCTACCAGAGATTGTATTGTTTGTGGAGCACGAGCGAGTGACTGTGTTGGCGGCAGAGTGAGGAGTGTTGATGGCGGGCGTGGCATACAGGAAACGAACCTTTTTTTTTCTTTTTTACAAAGTGTCTGATAAGCTACTCCCTAGTTTTAAACGGTTATAATTTCTTTATTTATGAACCAATTTCCTTGGAACTTCTTTAGCTAGAACTAGCACTTCTTGGGATTTAACATCATCTTAGACCTCCACATAAGCTCCAGCATTCTCTCCGTATTTTCTTAAGCGAACTGGTGCGTACGATACTGCTGCCTGCAACATGTTAGGTGGAACATTGGCTAACACATCAGATGTTACTGCTTGCAGTTCATCCAAGTTCCTCAGTTTTCTCTTGTAAACCTCATCCTTAGTCCACCCACAGATAAAGAAATAGCAAGGCGTTAGATCAGGGCTGCTGGCAGGCCATACACGTGCACCACTTCTGCCAGTCCAACGACCTGGGAAATGACGATGCAGCCATTTTCGGACATCAGATGCAAAATAGGCAAGAGCTGCGTCCTGCACGAAGTGCAGCTGCGGGTTCTTCCATTGTGAAATTACTGGCCGTAAATGATGTCCAGATACCTTTCACCATCCATTGTGCTCCGCAGAAAGGAATGACCAGCAACTTCGGATGACGTGATACCACACCATACTATCACCTTCGGATGCCCCTGTGCTTTTTCATCACATACGTGTGAGTTTCCGGTTGCCCAATAATGGCAGTTAGGCTTGTTTACACATCGTCCAATGTCGAAAATTGCCTCGTCAATCAATAGAAAGTTCTCAAAAAATTCAGGTCAATCATCAATCCAACCCAAGAAAATTCCTCCAAACTTCATTCTTCTGTCACAGTCGTCAGGAAACAATTGTTACACATAACGTAGCTTACAAGACGTAAAAGAGTGATCTTTATTAAGAATCGTTGCAAGTGCATAACGTGAAACCACTTTCACGCGATCATGGACGGAGTGATTTCATAGGTCTCCTTGTGAAAATTTCACGAACTCTGTCAACATACTCCAGTGTCCCCGACGTTGATGTTCTACCTGATCTTCTTGATTCGGCGACGCTCCCTGTTGCTAGTTATTTGGAGTGGAAATTTTTGAACTCTTTTTGCATGCAGTGTTGCATGGATCCCTCGTTCAGCCCTCCACCACTTCTGTTCTCGCACCACAGATCCCCAAACCTCATGACAAGCTGCTACTTTGCTCCACTCTTCCACAGTCAACACTGGGGAAATTTTCCAAGTGAAAAAAAAGAAAAAATGATGTTAAACTCAACCGCAAGGAGACTTCTTTCTAACATAAGTAGTTAAAAAAATGGATTAATAAATAAAGAAATTGTAACTGTTTAAGGAAAGGGATTACTTATCAATCACCCTGTACGTTTTTCCAAAAATATTGTATCTTTATGAAACCATCTCAAAAATCAATGTTTTTCATTCAGTCGTACCAGGGTGCATTCCAAATAAAATTCATTCCCTACACAGCACGTCCGCCGTCGAAGCTCCTCAGCTACACAGCCAACAGAGCCACTCGGTCGTGCTCCAGTAACAATATAGCATCTGACAGTCAAAGTAGACGTATCACTCATGTGTTCAGGCATCCAGCGAGGCTCATACTGGCAAACATTTTAAACAAACTGCCATTTTTCGTGATATACAGAGTGTTTATTTTAACTCATAAACGACACAGGGGACATGTGTTTGTGATAAAAGAGGCCCCTTCCTAACCACCCCTCCTGCGTAGGATGTCAACTTTGTATTTCTCGAATGGGAATTCCCCATTTTTATTGCATATTCGGATTCTACCCGAAAATAAACACACCGTTAACAGAAAACCATTGTTTCTGGTTCGTTGTATATGTGCGCTGTAATCGGCAAATATCAATTAGGCCAATTTTTGCAATTAAGAATCCACGCAATTGATAATACATTTCATTTACGATGTAAATGTAAACCTTTGTGCTCTAAAGGTTGATATTTATGTTCAAACGTTGCTTGAGTATTCCAACTGTGATGGCAAAGTACAAATAATCTGGCTAGACATTCACATTTCTGGCAAATAAACTACTTGTATGGTAACATAGTTCCCTTTAACGTTTTTGAGATATGCAGTGGTCTCAGATTAAAGCAAATATCCTGTATACACTTTTCAACATAATCGGAAACGTTAACTACGTATGACATGAACACATCCTTTGCCATTCAGGTCAACGAAAAGGTTTGCTATATTGCATTAGATCAAATATTTATTCATTCTTTATAAGAAGCGGTTTGAGTGTATAACATGGAAAGTAAAAGATCAGTGGGCTGAAGGTCCGAGATATTCTAGTCGTTGAAATATGCTCACTATTTTCATATACTCGAATTTGGCATATTTCGTGACGGTACTCACTTTTCGGTGGACGTTTATAAGATGATATTTGACTTTTTTGAGTTGGCTTCAGCCGTCTAGTGAAAGTATGATTCCATAATGCTGTTTCGTCGGTTGCGGAGATATCCTGGTTCAATGCGTTTGCCTCATTTTTGGTGCTTCAAATACCATTTTCCCGAATGTGCTTCCTTCTTGCTGTTTATATAAAAAAGTAATAGAATAACTCATTTTTGCTGGTCACTTGCAAATTATTATAACGGGCACCTGTACATTGTTCCACCGTCACACACCGAGTGTTCACTGCCTACTGACTACGGTCAAAGACGACTCCAGCGTCAAAGACATTTCACACAACACACAAGCTTCCACTTGTAACCAGTCTCTTTGATATTATTCGTCACAACTACTAATATTAATTTAATATGCTGTCACTCTCGAACATATAAGCAAATTAGCCTAAAATAAGGCAAATTACAATTCACAAAAAGTATTCTGACAAAAATAATAAGGAAACATTTACAACCTCCCTCATTAGATTTGGTATCGACAAATCCGGTAGAAAATAACACATCTCCCAGATTCGTCACACCATGTAATGCGTCTGCAGTCATCAACAACATGACCACATGGCTTCCAAACAATAAGCCCTCTTGAGACGGTTTTTCAGTGCGGTCGATGGTCTCAGTAATTCATACTGAATATGGCAGTGCCAGTGAAGTTCCCACGTGGCCAGCAGAGAGACGGAAGGACACAGAGAGACAGCGGATGGAACGAAGTACGTGGAGACGGTGGCGATGCTCTCATACAGCCTTACTCTGATGGATTGTGTCGTGCTACACGAAAAAAAAAAAAAAAAAACTCTTTTAGCACAGTGGTCGGTTCTTGGATTTACTTCTGTGGGAGACTGAGTGTGTACTTCAGCATACACATACCATTAGATTACTTTGTTATATGGGATTTCTAGGAGAATTTCGATGGTGAAGTCTTCTCGGGTAATCAGGCGAGTAAAGACGTTGTTCTGCGGAAACGTTTCGACAAGTTTCCTGTTCGTCATCTTCAGTTGAATGGTCAGGGTCATAATCAGTTCGTATCTGTATAGACTAAATGTAGTCGCATTTACGAATATGGACAACCATCAGCTGTAGAATGGAATGACGACAGAGAAAATGTTGTGGTGAACCGGGACTCGAACCCGAATTTTCCAGTTATCGTGAGAGGCCGCATTTAGTTTATAGACGCTTGACCATATATTCCTCTGCGTTGTCTGTAAGGGATTGGCCAATTGCACGTCTCCGGACATCTGCGACACACCATCTGGCGCCGTGTGGTTGGCCCAGTCGCTGCAGACGAAGCACAGGAATACGCGGTCCAGCGTCTATAAAGATGCAGACTGGATGTGAAACCGACACTTCGCCTGCATATGGCTTGTAGGAAACTTCTCGAAACGCTACCACATTATGACGCCTTCACTCGGCTGACTGCCCGAGAAGACGTCATCACTTTATTATATCTTGAATAAGATGGAATACTTAACTTTTTAAAAAATCTTTGCCCACAGGACCTTCTCTGTATATTTGCCACTGTCTCTGTACACTTACGTATCATTTGGTGAAGCACACTTGAATAGTCTCTTCTCCCACAGTACAGTTCACTATAAAACTTCGCTACTAGTCCTGTCTACTACAGCTCATGCGCTCTTGGCTCTGCAGTGAGACGATGCTGTCGTCTACGGCGATGACTGCAGGCTGAGCGGCAGTCTGCTCTGATGTAAGTAAGTCTTCAGAAGTGGCGGCGTATGGACACTCCTGCGTGTCTGTGCTGACGGCTGTCACCGTGCTTACTTGTAGATCCGTCGTGAGTTGCCTGTGGTGTCACCGCAAGGCACCACACTTGCTGGGTTGTAGGCTTCAAATCGGCCGCGGTCCGTCAGTACACATCGGACCAGCGAGTCACCACCGTCGATGCTGGCACACCGAGCGCTGCCACTCAGCTGATCTTACGAGACAAGCTATCGTACTGGCCAGTTCTAGAGCCGACTTTAATAGGAATGGTTCACTTGATATAGCTTCAGGGATCTCATTTGCAGAGACGCTAGTTAGCATAGCCTTCAGCTAAGTCAGTAGCTACGACCTAGCCAGGCGCCACATACAGTTTATGCATTGATAATAGATCTATGTGTGTGAAGCAATCAGAATTGTAAAGAAGTATTCGCAGTTCAGTCTATAACTGCACTTGTAAATATTGTACAAAGTCAAGATCGACGTTCACCGCTGATGCTGAATTAAAGCTAAGTATTTAATTGTATTCCTGTCTACTAACTTTCTAATCATCCCGTCAAGGATAGTTCATTGAGCCTCACTTCAGCCTACGTGATCAAAGTGTGCAATTAATGGCCACACCTCGTGATCAAACTAAGAGTGAAATTGCTTGACTCAGCCGGGTCACACTTTTTCCATGTGGCTCATACTTCCGTCTGAGCCGGCCAGTGTGGCCGAGCGGTTCTAGGTGCTTCAGTCGGGAACAGCGTGACCGCTATGGTCGCAGGTTCGAAACCTGCCACGGGCATGGATGTGTGTTGTGTCCTTAGGTTAGTTAGGTTTAAGTAGTTCTAAGTTCTAGGGGACTGATGACCTCAGATTTTAAGTCCCATAGTGCTCAGAGCCTTTGAACCATTTTCTTGTTCCGACTCAAACACAACATTGCCATCTTTGTCAAAGTACTTCGTTATTCGGGCCATACCACAGACTGTGTATTGAAGTTTGCAGGTAAACTGCTGTGGATTGTATGCGCAGCGGCGGGACCTGTGCATCGAGCAAACCTATTAACTGTAACACGGTACATGGGGAAATTCGAGCCTGGAATATACCCAACCTGAGAAGAAACCTAAATCTTCCAGAAGTGGAGGAAGGAACGAAATGGAACTTCACAGGTTGAGATGGTGTGCCAAGTTATTTCAGTGATTACGAAACCGAATCCACTGTACAAAGAACATGGCTGTATGAGTCCACTTACCAGTATGACGTTGCACCACTTCTGGCGCGGATGCATGTTCCGATTCGGTTGGGAAGGGTGTCATAAAGCTGTTGTATACTACCCTGGGGCAATCTGGCCCACAACTGTAGTAACAGGTCCTTCATGTCCTGGATACCAGCACTGGAACAGTGTTCAACATCCGACCTGGTCCTACACATGTTCTACCGAGGAGATAACAGCGGGTTTTGCTGGCCATGAGAGTACTGCATCATTACTCAGACAGTTCACAGAGACACGTGCCGTGTGCAGACGAACATCATCCAGTTGAAAAATGGCATGGAAATACTACGATATGAGAAGTAAGACACGTGGAATCAGGATGCTTGTGACGTACCGTTGTGGCATCAGAGCTCCCTCAGTCACTACCAGCCACGATCTGAAGTCGTACCCGGTGGCTCCCCACATCATGCCGCCAGGGGAAACGTCACTCTCCTTTTACTTTGGAAGAATGCTCACACGAGATATGGCAGAACCGTAATTCATTGCTGAACACAACGCGATGCCGTTCATCAGCAGCCAATATTTTCTGGTCACGGCGTCAATCAGAACTCAGTGCCCTGTTTTATGGCGCTAATAGCAGCCAACGCATGTGATGGGTAGTAGGGCTACTGCTTGTCTCCAACCAGTGGTTCTGGAGAGTACCTCATCATTACTCAGACAGTTCCCAGAGAGACGTGCAGTGTGCAGACGAAAGTTATCCGGTTGAAAAATGGCATCGATGTACTACGAGAATCAGAACCCTGTGCCCTGTTTTATGTCGCTAATAGCAGCCAATGCATGTGATGGGCTACTGCTTGTCTCCAAACAGTGGTTCTGGATGACACACAGTGTTGCAGGGAATCCACTACTTGTTCTTGGATGCCAGGAGCAGACATGAAGAGATTACGATGTGCTAGACGTACAGTACAATGATCCTGCCTTGTGGAGATCAAACGTCGGCGACCAGAACCTGCCCTTACATTCCCAAGCAATCCTAACATTGGGCCACTGTCACATACACACAGGTTCAAATGGTTCAAATGGATCTCAGCACTATGGTACTTAGCTGCTGAGGTCAGCAGTTCCCTAGAACTTACAACTACTTAAACCTAACCAACCTAAGGACAAGACACACACCCATGCCCGAGAGCGAGAGAGGACTCGAACCTTCGTTTGGGGGGGGGGGGGGGGGGGGGGGGAAATCACGCGAACCGTGGGAAGGCGCCATCAGACCGGTCGGCTACCCCTGCGGCTTCTGTGTGATAAAACTCATATGGTTATTTGTTCATTCTCAGAAACAGAGCCATAGAAACTCATTCTGGAAATCTAATTGATTATATATTTGTTATTGCAATACTACGATTTAAGGCCACCCTTAGTTCATAGTGATAATTGGACTGTAGAGTGTCCCTATGTTTCTGCGAGGAAAATACTTTTCTTAAGGTTTCTGCGAGGAAAATTTTTTTCTTAAGGTTTCTGCGAGCCGATGTATACACTAGTAGTTCTTTACCACCTGTCGACTAAACCGAAGTATTCGTCAAGTTATTTTGGCCATTAATTTTATCTTTAGGTTTGCTAGTATTTAGGAAACAATGACTCCTACATTGCACGACAGACTCCCTCTTCACTCCTAAATATAAGTTTAGTTTTCTAACTTTTACGACCTGCACTTCTGATATCACAGAGTGACCTTGAGACAAAATAATGACATAGTGATCGAATGTAAGACTAGTGGAATACATAAGTAGTGCCTCTTTTCCTTCTGCTTCATAATCATGCCAGAAAATATGTACAATTTCAGTTTGTCTTCTACGCTGAAACTCACGCAGTAGGTCTGCGACTTTCAAAGTTCCACAGTGGATACCATGATGTACAGGGTGAAACAAAACTCAACCGACAAAATTACAGAGGGGGTGGTGTGTACCAAAATAAGAAAAAATGTCTAGTGAAGATCAGCTGTGAAAGGCATGTTGTGAGGGATTCACTTGTACGTGGAGCCCGATTTTGTAATATAATTCATGAAAAATGACCTGGAACGATTGTCATATATATAGGAGATTGTATTTTTGTACACCACTGAACCAAAGATGTTTCGTGATGGTGAGTATGAGTGCGCGGAGTGCAGCAGCAGTTGCCGCTGCACTCTGTCATAGGTAGGACGTGAGCCTTAAAGCTAGTGGCTAGCTTGGAGAATTTAGCTGTCGGTCTATAGACGAATGATGTTTTTTATACTCACACAGAGCCAGTAAATGTTAGGTCGTAGTTATGCCTATAAAAGTGTAAAGTGTGTCATTAATTTGTGATGCTGTAAGATTATCAGGACTTGTAGTGATACTAATCGTTAACAAATACTGAGCATTGCCGATAGTAGTTATAGAAGAGTAATGAATTCATATTGTAACTCAAAGGGAAAGCAATTGGAACAAATTCGTAAGGTAATGAATTTATGTATATTTATTTTTAAGTATGCAGCCACGCAATGTGGCTTCCGCTAATTTTTACAGTGCTGATCCTTGAATGTAGGAATCAAGTACCTTCCGTCAGATTTAATGTATAGGTTGATTGGGTATACCTGATTTGTAATATATTGTGTATCTTGTAATCCTGATACAAAGAATTTCTTGATGCTATAATGGTCCATAATGTATCAACGAAGATAGATACAAAGAAGTTAAATTTTGGAATCTGTTTTGTCAAACGACGTCAGACTCTTTCTCATGTATCAAGGCAAGTGGTTTTTAATTATGACAGTAAGTTGAGAAGTTCACCGATTGTGAAGTTAATGTTAAATGTTTCACATCAGATTTTGTGAAGGTGAAACATTATTTTAAATACTGTTCTCAAAGTGAAGCATTCGGTCTTAGCATATAACGTTATCAGTGCCTCATCCTCTTCCTTGTCGGGTTTATTTAAATCGAATGAATATTTTTAAAAGAAATGATTTTTCTATCAGATTCAGGTACATATTAATGTGCTAGAATCAGAAAAGTATTCAATGCGGGCAGCATTGCACGGTGCTGAACCAATATTCAGTATTTTCACTGAACATTTGCAAGGTTATTCATTTATCAACCAGTCTACTGATATTATTTGTATGAAGCTATTTTACGGCCGGCATGGCATTTAGCTGTGACAAAATTGAATATTTTCAATGCCTACCGTGGAGAGAACAGAATACCAAGAAAACATCCGCAGCGACTCTAGAGCTAAGGAAAATTTATTTCATTGTTTATATGCATAGGGTATTGCACAGGGCCATAGAAATCGGTTCTCACGAGACTGGGTAAATTTCAGAGGGACTGATTTCATTATGAAAACTGCGTATTGGTTTTGCAGATTAAGTCATTTGCTCAACAACACGTCACACAGTAAATTTGCGTGAGACAAGCATCACGCATTGCATATCCGTTGGCAAATAAAAACACAAATCTTTTAAAAAGAACATTAAAATCTTTTCAGAGCATTAAACACTTTTTCCTTTTCGATACTCTGAAACACACCTTTTCCACTACAAACGCTTTGATTTCGATGTTTTGGGAGAAAGTAGTGTGAACCAGAACCAGAAAAAAGACCAGCGTACATGGACTCTAAAATGATTACCCTGTGGGGTATGAGCTCTCGTTCAGTAAAAGAGATGTGTTTCACAATAGCGGAGATGAACGAAGGACCCATAGCCCTTCAGGTAGGCAGTTTATAGCCCACGCGTACTGTCAGATATTTTTCTCTGCTCTTGGTCCATACTGCCACCTCTGAATGTTTGTCGGTGGAGCTCTGGTTCATTCTGTATACTGGAGCTGTGAAATGGAACTGTCTTGTTCTGCAGCAACAGATATTAATTTATTACACGTCTGGTCTCCTCCAATTTTTTATGTATATTCCGATAACTTTTTTACAGTGGTATCTAGGATTACAATGATGATTCGTTGTGTGTAAAAATGATTTTTAATGTGCCTCCCTTGATACAGATTAGAAACAAACGCTTAATATTATCGTCTTTGTCCTTTTTAGGAATTAATTTTCTGTGTTCATACGAGGGAGTTGATCATTTCTTATCTCTAGTGCCAGGGACTTACAATATCTACTTCATGTAGCCGTGAATTATGTAATACGGATCTCGATTCAAGGAGTGCTTTCACAAAATCAGTCTGTCGCAGCTGCAGCAGAAGTGTTATTTCCGAATCGTGCGAGTGCGGATGATATCAGGTCGCCTTTCCACATTCAGCCGCGTCACTCGCAGGAAGCATTGCATCCGTAGTCGGGGAACTTGTAGGCTATGTTTTCAAAATCCGATCTCAGTTTCGTGTCCTGAAGTGTGCCATTTTTCGAAACATCCCCTGACAAGAGTTTCTGACCTACAAATGAAAGCCAGGCGGTTTTTCGTAATTCAATTAAAATTTATCATGCTTGTGTCAGTTTATTGATGCATTTATTTTACGTAGAATGATTTGGCCCTTTAGGTCCTTTCTCGCATATAACCATTCTGACAAAATTAACATCGCAATGTACCTAGCAAACGAACTGCACCTAACACGAGAAACAGTGAATAAAGATATCACTTGAGGCTGAAGTCCTACTGCAAATTTTCCGCAAAAATAAATTTGTTTTGTGAGAGAGTCCGCCTGGACTAAAACACAACATTTTTCCTTCTCTGTTAGACATGGGCTGATCAGAAATCCCGCACATGTTCGGAGCTGCTGAGCATGTGCATCTTCCTGGTCACAGTGTGCTCACTTACCAGACGTGTAAACAGGGAAACGGAACCGTCACAGCTCATTTAGTGTTTGTCCCTCAGCGCAGATGTCGCCGCTTCGCTTTACCCTCTAGCTGGGTTACGCTGTACCCAGGACACTCTCGTGCTCTGTTCACAGTGTGCAGTGTAATGAGGGGAAGGTATCGTGTTATCTCGTCCCTCTAGCAACAAACATCACGGCTCTAAAACAAAATATAAAAACAAATGGTGCATATATATTCCAGATTGGTTTCAGGCCCACGTTAAGGACCTAAATGGCATAGATATCAAACATGTCTCTCAATAATTAAAATATAATTTTAAGCATACCTTGGGACCCGCCGCGTTAGCCGAGAGCGCTAATGCGCAGCTTCCTGGACTCGGGTCGCGCCGGCCCCAGATCGAATCGGCTCGACGGATTAACGACGGCGGCCGGTGTGCCGGCCAGCGTGGACGTGGTTTTTAGGTGGTTTCCCACATCCCCCTAGGTGAATACCGGGCTGGTTCCCACATCCCCCTAGGTGAATACCGGGCTGGTTCCCACATCCCGCCTCAGCTACACAGCTCGCCGACATTTGAACACTTTCGCACTCTTCCATGGATTACACTAGTCACAGACAGTTGGGGTGCACTAATTCTGTCCCGGGGGATACGGGGTGGCGGCAGGAATCTCATCCGGCCACCCCTTATAAACTAACATTGCCAAATCGGATTAAGCATTTCCGACCTTGCCTCACTTCGGGATAAGGCACACGTGAAAGAAAGAATTTTAAGCATACCTTGGATAAGCTGTTTCATACCAAATTTTTTGGATAATGATGTCGCTTATGTAACATGGAGCAGGATGAGGCACAGTTAGTATACAACAATTTTAAATTACAAAAATAGAGAAATGCAAACATGTTTGTCACTGGTGATAAGAACTGATAAAGTAAATGTCGGCCACAAAAGTACTGCACATTGATAAACGCAAGCAATTGTGAAGATTTTCGTCACTCATACTCGTTCGAAACCTTAATTTATTCACTTTCGTTATAGAGATAAACGTTTCACACACATGAGTAGATCCGATCAAGGACATAACTCTCGCAGCTTTGTTATACAGGCGTGGGAATTCTTGCTCTGGAAAGTTTTCACGGAACATTTTTGGCTTCGTACTGCAAAGAACTTCTCCTTCAGAACTGCATTCCAATGCAGTTCGAATCAGTTCCATCTGTAGATGATTATGAACATCTTCAACTGATGGTGACCCACATATTCACGAAACCTAGCATTTTCGCGGACCAAACCAAGGATAGGGGGATGTGCAGTGTTTTCAGTCAATAGTTGGCTCTCCCATAGATGAAGCTTGCTTTAAAATTGATTTATTTTTCCCAGAAGATTAGAAATTATATTATTTTCACTATGCAAACTGACGTTCAGGCTGTTCATGTGAGACGTAATGTGCAAGAGAAATGCAAGGTCTGATATCGCACAAAGGTCTTCTAATTTTGGTTCACTCTTTCCCTTATAAAGTAAGAAACGTACTATCATCAAACGTAAGTAAAAAATTCTTTTCAGCATATATCGTCGAATGAGACAAATATCCGGACACCCTCCCCCCCCCCCCCCCACCCAAAAACATACGTTTTTCATATTAGGTGCACTGTGCTGCCACCTAGTGCCAGGAACTCCGTATCAGTGACCTCAGTAGTCATTAGACATCGTGAGAGAGCAGAATAGGGCGCTCCGCGGAACTCACCGACTTCGAACGTAGTCAGGTGATTGGGTGTCACTTGTGTCATACGTCTGTAAGCGAGATTTCCACACTCCGAAGCATCCCTAGGTCCACTCTTTCCGTTGTGACAGGGAAGTGGAAACGTGAAGGCCGAAACGTACAGGCCGACCTCGTCTGTTGACTGACAGAGACCGCTGACAGTTGAAGAGGATCGTAGTGTGTAATAGGCAGATATCTATCCAGAACATCACACAGGAATTGCAAACTGCATCAGGAGCCGCTGCAAGTACTATGACAGTTAGGCAAGGGATGAGAAGACTTGGATTTCATGGTCGAGCGGTTGCTCATAAGCCACACACCACGCCGGTAAATGCCAAATGTCGCCTCTCTTGGTGTAAGGAGCGTAAACATTGGACGATTGAACAATGGAAAAAAGTTGTATAGAGTGATGAGTCACGGTACACAATGTGGCGATCCGATGGCAAGGTGTTGGTATGTCGAATGCCTGGTGAACGTTGTCTGCCAGTGTGTGTAGTGCCAACAGTAAGATTCGGAGGCGGTGGTGTTAGGATGTGCTCGTGTTATTCATGGAGGGGGCTGGCATCCCTTGTTTCTTCCGTGGGACTATCACAGCACAGGCCTACGTTTATGTTTTAAGCACCTTCTTGCTTCCCACAGTTGAAGAGCAATACGGGGATGGCGACTGCAACTTTCAACACGATAAAGCACCTGTTCATAATGCACGTCCCATGGCGGAGTGGTTACACGACAGTAAAATACCTGTAATAGACTGGCCTTTCACAGATTCCTGACCTGAATCCTATAGAACACCTCTGAGATGTTTCGTACCAGGCCTCACCGACTGATATCTATACGTCTCCTCAGTGCAGCACTTCGTGAAGAATGGGCTGCCATTCCCCGAGAAACCTTCCAGCACCTGATTGAACGTATGCCTGCGAGAGTGAAAGCTATCATCAAGGCCAAGGGTGGGCGAACACCGTATTGAATTCCAGCACTACCGATGATGGGCACCATGAACTTGTATATCATTTTCAGCAAGGTGTCCGGATACGTTTCATCACATAGTATATGTCGCCGTGCTCCTCTCCTAATTCCTCTAAGAACTGTCGAAACTGGCGATGCGTAAGCCCAGGTGTTTTGAGACAGTTTACAGGACGTACAACAATTTGCATGACGTTTTCTAACGTTACTCATTTTGCTCAAAACACCTTTCGATGTAGAATGCAGTGAATTCCATTGAACGTCTCTTCTGTGCTTCCTAGGTTTTTGCGCATCGGTGTTACGTGTCCTTTCCGATGGACTTGCATTGCTAGTGCACCATCCGTGGTCACTGAGATTAAACGAGTGCAGCCCATGCCGACACTACCAATCACTTACGCGAATGCTTGGAGTAAGTCTGCACCTGTTGTAGTCCCTTTCAAAGGCAATAAGTCAACAAAATCCTCTGTTGTCGATATCTCATACATATATATCACTATTAGAGCTTTATCTGTAATATCTGTCGCTTCATCCAGGGCAACAGCGGAAACAATGACGCCTTAGCCATATTTATTAACTGCCTGCGCACGTCGCCGGACATAACATCTATACGTCGTGTAACTGTTTGTTTGTAAAGGCCGATTTCGTGAAACTTATTAACGTTATTCGGACACAACAGTTCTGCAGCATCATTGAGAGAGTCTTTTACAAAGTTTCCTTCGGAAAATGGTTTCCTGGTTTTCCGGCTCTTGCTATATTTAATGTAATTTTGAAACTTGCTCCCTGTGCAGACGTTATGTTATAGTCATTCTGGAAAACTGAAAACAGTAAAATAGAGACCAATATAGCACAAGAAACGAAGAGTTCAAGAGGCATCAATTATTATGACTTACATTAAAAACGGCAGATGTGCGTGATACATTTTTTCTTAAGCCCATTGAATTAGGGTTGCCGTCCTTCACTGTTCAGTACACGACACTTGTATCTATGAAATGAGTTGTACTGGAGTTTTCACCTACTGTTGTAAAGAAGAACTGCAGTTCCCAGGCGTGTTTAAATGACGGAGAACACAGACCTCCCGGTCTTTTTTTTTTTGCGATACCCGCCATTTTTCAGTTCGTGTCAAATAAGTGTACAGTGGACAGACGGAAGCCAGGCTGGGTTTGGTTCGGTTCTCCTGGTACCGCGTAAATAAGGAAGAGGAACCGTTGCCGCTCATTTCGTATACGTATCTGGTCACAGATCTCGCTGTTCCGCTTTGCCCACTGGCTGAGATGTGAACATCTGTGGCGCACTTCCGCACATTTGCACAGTGTGCAGCATTTGGCTGGCCCTGTACTGCATAGAAACGTATCGCTTAGTTTCGGCATCACCATTAGGCTTCTATCGTGTTACTGTTTGACTGGAAAAATGCTCATTACTTCTCGTACACAAATAAATTTGAGTTGTTAAGAAAGTATTTAAAAATTTGAAAAACAGACGAAGATTTGTATGTGTACCTTGTTACCACATGCTGTGATCTTTCGAGGTTTTTTGTATTTTCGCATTACAGGTGTTTTCCTTCCACAGTCTGTTATCGGCAACCACACAGAACTTAATATAGAACAGTTACTTTCCTGGAAATTTTACGACTGGTAATGTTGTTGTTAGTCCCAACACTAGTTAATTCTATTTAAAAGATAAAGGGTTTGTGCGTGTGTGCTTCTGTCTTGTTTGAAATGTGTTACCTTACATTTTCTGGTTTCCCCATGATCTTCACTGTGAAAGACTGCACTGTTTAACTTTCACTGTCACTGTTTACGAACAATGGAGACAAGACTGTGGAAAGTTGAATATGTTCTGGGCGAGAATTTTGAAGTTTATTGAGGTGCATTTGCAAATCTGTGTGTGTGTGTGTGTGTGAGTGTTTGTGTGTGTGTGTGTGTGTGTGTGTGTGTGTGTGTGTGTGTTGTATGTGTGTGTGTGTGTGTGTGTGTGTGTGTGTGTGTGAGAGAGAGAGAGAGAGAGAGAGAGAGAGAGAGAGAGAGAGAGAGACATAAAGAGGGAGTGGGTGAACAGATGTGGGTTTTATTTAATTATTTAGTAGTGTGAATTGGTGGGTTGGTGTTACTAATATTTCTCTGAGGGCAGAGTAAAGATTTCCGTTGTAGAGAGCTGTGTAGTCATTAATTTTTTGTCTTCCTCCGACTATGGCTTTTTGTATTTCGATAACAAAAGAAAAATCTCTGTTTTTCTCAAGGAAGACCTTCTTAAAAAACAAATTTAAACTTATCATTGTTGTCTACATTTTCAGTAACATTGCATTTCGTAATTTACTCATAGTTCAACGTACCTGTCGAACGAGAATGATGGTTCACTAACAGAAAAGCATGAGAGCAGTACAGAAAAGACCAGTGTAGGGAAAACGTTGACGGGACTGAAGATGATGTTTCCAGGATGTCAGAGATACTGGTTTGCTATTCAGCAGAAGGAAAATATCTCGTATATACGCTGAGCGAAGCTATGTCGAAGATAATAGGGTCATATTTAATTTCTTAATGAATGTAGGAAAATATTTAATCGATTACTGAATGTTGCGTTAATTTGGAACAGACACAGGCTATTAGGCAGAATGTTCCAGAGACGCACAGCTTAAATAGACAAGGTGAGTTAGAGGTATGCGCAAGTGAGCCAACGTGCTGGACGTATCAGCCTCGTTTCGCAGTTATAAAATGATGGTAAGTATTTCATATTTGAGGGCTCCAGTACCTAAGGAATCAGTAAATAATCTTCTTAAATAATCTTCTTAAAATGACGTTGAGTATATGGTCGCATTTACCCAAGCGGAGCATCAAAAGGTTTGACGTGGTCAAACAACCGAATGCCGTACCCATCTGGAGCGGAAGCTCACACCGCCAGTTCCAATAGTCTGTAATTTTTCCCATTTGTGCCGTCTCGCATGTGTGGCTTCGGGGAGCTCGGCGAAGAGTTTATCACTGCTCGAGCCGTGCTGAACCACGACACTCTAGCGTACGAGGACCTGCGGCAAATTAACGCCCTCGACTTTTTTATGTGAAAATTCGCGAGGTATTTTAAATAAATTTTTTTATTAAAGTTGACCATCTTTGTTCTTCATATCCACATATTCACTTCTCTGCATAATAAGCCTGGCGAGGAACACATTTTTCCCGACGGGAGACCTCTGTTGATACTGTCAGTGTAGAATGTTTGACTTGGTTGATGGAGCCACAATCTCACCTTTGTTTGAACTGCTTCATCGCTATCAAAGTGAAGTCGTCGATGGTGTTCTTTAAGTTTTGAGAACAGATGAAGCTCTGTAACAATCCACGAGGTCACCACCACCGTTTCCTTCATTGTGAGCACTAATAACTCAATCTTGAACAATACTGATGTCGATATTTATTTATTTACTCTACTCCGTTGTACGCTGTTACCTACAATTTGAACGTGGGGTAGACTGATTCTTACAGCAGTCATGCAGTAGACACTAATACTTAATTCTGTCCTCCCAATACTACTTTTCATCACTGTAACTATTTCCACAATTAATAATAATAATTAAAAGAGCCATTTCTACTATGAATAAAGGCTACACCTTCTACCAAATCTATGTCTGCTACTGTCATGAGAACTTTCGCTGTGATTGCACCTGCCTGCCGGCCGGTGTGGCCGAGCGGTTCTAGGCGCTTCAGTCTGGAACCGCGCGAGCGCTACGGTCGCTGGTTCGAATCCTGCCTCAGGCATGGATGTGTGTGATGTCCTTAGGTTAGTTAGGTTTAAATAGTTCTAACTTCTAGGGGACTGATGACCTCAGATGTTAAGTCCCATAGTGCTCAGAGCCATTTGAACCATTTTTTTGTATCTGCCTGTTGCACTTTTCTTGCCTTCCTTGTTCCAGGGAAGGATTCCCCCGTTCCCAGGGAGTGTCGTTGTTGCTGGCGTCGCGCGCAGCCACACCCTGGCCTATGTCACCTCTCATTCAGTATCCATTAACGTTACCAGGAGACTGTTAAAACTGTTAGAACCTGGCTGCCAATCTACAGTATATTAATATAAGTACAGTTCTTACTGTTCCCTTCAGCCGACTTTTGATCGTAGACCTAGTTTTATTCGAACACATTTTAAGAATATTGTATTCTCTTGTACTTTCGTATTCGTTCTGCTAATGTTATAGAACAACTTGCAGACAAAATTTTATGAGAGAGATCTGACAGAAATATAAAGCATGTGTAATTTTATAGGCACGTTTATGAATTCTATGTATTCAAGTACCACGCATTTATATTTGATTTGAATCCATTGCGTTATTTCGTACAACAGAAGAGACATTGGGCGAATTTTCTTACTACCAAGTAGCAGGAATAAGAAGTAGGTCCATATAGAGCTTCAAATTTTTCCTTGCACTTGCAAACAATAATGGTTCCCTTTTGTCCTGCTGACTATTGGATAGCACCAATTTAACGCTGTTTACAGAAACAGGTGTTCAAATTTGATACCGCAACAAGAACTGGAAATCTGCTTCCGCTATTAATAAAGGACAGCAGGGAAAATTTGTCTTTCATGCTCGCCACAACAAATGCTTTTCGACCCATTTAACTGAAATCTGTTCACATTTTTTGCTCGTATTTGAAATATTCTGTTTGAAGCCACTGATCAGCTTTAGCAGTGCATTAGATGGTTCAGTACAATTTTTTAATATACACACCTAAATATTCTGCAGAAGTCAATGTATCAGCAGCTGCGCAATGGGCCCAAAATGGCGGCCTCTGACAAGTTGGTTGTACTTTCCCTATACAGAGCTGTGCAAAGCAGCTGTGGGCAGCACCGCGGTGTCGAAGAGCGAGTGACCGTGGCAACGATTGTGAAGTCTTGTTTGGGGCAGTGGACGAGTCACCATTGGGGGCAAGACCAGGGACGATGAGCGCCTGTAGGCTGAAAACAAGCAAAGCGGCGTCATCAGAAGCATTGGGGGGGGGGGGAGGGGGGGAGGTGGCGGGCATGCCATAAGGTAATCTCTTGGTTGACGGGTAATCTATCAAGGGGTGCAGTGCACGCCAGTGGAGTGTTCAGAACTTCTAGCAGCCTGTGGAATAGACATATGGCTGATGGCTGACAACACACCAATAGCCACAGCGAATGCAAGGAGAACAAATTATCTGGTATTATCTCAGGTCGGTGCAGTTTCCCTATGTCACTCCCAATTTCCCAATTATGACCGACTTCTCAGTGGCTGTGTGCAGGCCTAAGTACTGCTGAGACAGAGATATACACCATGAACTGTTTTCAGGCATGTGAACTGCTGAGGAAAACTGTCCCACAATTGCTGCAGCTACTGTCACCAGATGGCGATATATGGCGATGTAGCACTATCATGGTGGTACACTGAGTTCAGAATGCTAACAATCCATGTTATTATTGTTTTTGTTGTACTGGCTTGCTACTCACAACTGCTGTCGCCATAGCTAGCTTACAGCTGCGTATGCGAACAGAGTTGTTGTTGTTGTTGTTGTGGTCTCCAGTCCCGAGACTGGTTTGATGCAGCTCTCCATGATACTCCATCCTGTGGAAACTTTTTCATCTCCCAGTACCTACTGCAACCTACATCCTTCTGAATCTGCTTAGTGTATTCATCTCTTGGTCTCCCTCTACGAATTTTACACCCACGCTGCCTTCCAATACAAAATTGGTCATCTCTTGATGCCTCGAAACATGTCCTACCAACCGATCCCTTCTTCTAGTCAAGTTGTGCCACAAACTCCTCTTCTCCCTAATTACACTCCTGGAAATGGAAAAAAGAACACATTGACACCGGCGTGTCAGACCTACCATACTTGCTCCGGACACTGCGAGAGGGCTGTACAAGCAATGATCACACGCACGGCACAGCGGACACACCAGGAACCGCGGTGTTGGCCGTCGAATGGCGCTAGCTGCGCAGCATTTGTGCACCGCCGCCGTCAGTGTCAGCCAGTTTGCCGTGGCATACGGAGCTCCATCGCAGTCTTTAACACTGGTAGCATGCCGCGACAGCGTGGACGTGAACTGTATGTGCAGATGACGGACTTTGAGCGAGGGCGTATAGTGGGCATGCGGGAGGGCGGGTGGACGTACCGCCGAATTGCTCAACACGTGGGGCGTGAGGTCTCCACAGTACATCGATGTTGTCGCCAGTGGTCGGCGGAAGGTGCACGTCCCCGTCGACCTGGGACCGGACCGCAGCGACGCACGGATGCACGCCAAGACCGTAGGATCCTTCGCAGTGCCGTAGGGGACCGCACCGCCACTTCCCAGCAAATTAGGGACACTGTTGCTCCTGGGGTATCGGCGAGGACCATTCGCAACCGTCTCCATGAAGCTGGGCTACGGTCCCGCACACCGTTAGGCCGTCTTCCGCTCACGCCCCAACATCGTGCAGCCCGCCTCCAGTGGTGTCGCGACAGTCGTGAATGGAGGGACGAATGGAGACGTGTCGTCTTCAGCGATGAGAGTCGCTTCTGCCTTGGTGCCAATGATGGTCGTATGCGTGTTTGGCGCCGTGCAGGTGAGCGCCACAATCAGGACTGCATACGACCGAGGCACACAGGGCCAACACCCGGCATCATGGTGTGGGGAGCGATCTCTACACTGGCCGTACACCACTGGTGATCGTCGAGGGGACACTGAATAGTGCACGGTACATCCAAACCGTCATCGAACCCATCGTTCTACCATTCCTAGACCGGCAAGGGAACTTGCTGTTCCAACAGGACAATGCACGTCCGCATGTATCCCGTGTCACCCAACGTGCTCTAGAAGGTGTACGTCAACTACCCTGGCCAGCAAGATCTCCGGATCTGTCCCCTATTGAGCATGTTTGGGACTGGATGAAGCGTCGTCTCACGCGGTCTGCACGTCCAGCACGAACGCTGGTCCAACTGAGGCGCCAGGTGGAAATGGCATGGCAAGCCGTTCACAGGACTACATCCAGCATCTCTACGATCGTCTGCATGGGAGAATAGCAGCCTGCATTGCTGCGAAAGGTGGATATACACTGTACTAGTGCCGACATTGTGCATGCTCTGTTGCCTGTGTCTATGTGGCTGTGGTTCTGTCAGTGTGATCATGTGATGTATCTGACCCCAGGAATGTGTCAATAAAGTTTCCCCTTCCTGGGACAATGAATTCACGGTGTTCTTATTTCAATTTCCAGGAGTGTATATTCAATATCACCTAAATATTTATGTGACCTATCCATCTAATCTTCACCATTCTTCTGTAGCACCACATTTCGAAAGCTTCTATTCTCTTCTGGTCTTAACTATTTATCGTCCACGTTTCACTTCCATACATGGCTACAATCCATACAAATACCTTCAGTAACGATTTCCTGACACTTCAATCTATACTCGATGTTATCAAATTTATCTTCTTCTGAAACGCTTTCCTTGCCATTGCCAGTATACATTTTATATCCTCTCTGCTTCGACCATCATCAGTTACTTTGCTCCCCAAATAGGAAAACTCTTTTAATACTTTAAGTGTCTCATTTCCTAATCTAATTCCCTCAGCATCACCCGACTTAATTCGACTACATTCCATTATCCTCGTTTTGGTTTTGTTGATGTTCATCTTATATCCTCCTTTCAAGACACTGTCCATTCCGTTCAGCTGCTCTCGCAGGTCCTTTGCTGTCTCTGACAGAATTAGAATGTCATCGGCAAACCTCAAAGCTTTTATTTCTTCTCCATGGATTTTAATTCCTACTCCGAGTGTTTCTTTTGTTTCCTTTACTGCTTGCTCAATATACAGATTGAATAACATCGGGGAGAGGCTACCACCCTGTCTCACTCCCTTCTCAACCACTGCTTCCCTTTCACGTTTCTCGACTCTCAAAACTGCCATCTGGTTTCTGTACAAATTGTAAATAGCCTTTCGCTCCCTGTATTTTACCCCTGCCACCTTGAGAATTTGAAAGAGGGTTTTCCAGTCAACATTGCCAAAAGCTTGCTCTAAGTCTACAAATGCTAGAAACGTAGGTTTGCCTTTTCCTAATCTTTCTTCTAAGATAAGTCTTAGGGTCAGTATTGCCTCACGTGTTCCAATATTTCTGCAGAATCCAAACTGATCTTCCCCGAGGTTGGCTTCGAACGGTTTTTCTATTCGTCTGTAAAGGATTCGCGTTAGTATTTTGCAGCTGTGAGTATAATACCTAAAACTAGATCACCCATGGAATGTATGTGTACATGTATGCCTGTGTGTGTGGGAGTGTGATTGTGTGTTTGTGTGTGCGTGCTGTTGTTGTCTATTCAGAGTGTAGGTGTGGATGCCCTATCTCTACTTCTTCGTGGGGAAGAGGGCCAATCCATCTTGCTCGTATTTGAAGTTTCTGTACACGTTTCTCCCTCGGGAAAAGAGATGGTGAAGCCATTCAGTCATTGCTGTGTAGCCTGTTCTGCCTCCACCCCATGGGAAGAGGGAGGGAGAGAGAGAGAGAGAGAGAGAGAGGGAGAGAGAGAGAGAGCGACAGCGGTGCCCATTTGGCGCTGGAAGGTGTGGCGTAGATAGGTGTCCGCTTGGGAATGCTGCCTCCCCAGGGAGACATGGAGTGCTCGGTCTCTCACACAGTTTTAATCTACCAAGAAGTTTCATATCGGCGCTCACTCCGCTGCAGAGTGCAAATCACATTATGGAGTGTGCATTTGTGTCTGCGAAGTCTTAGGAGGCTGCAGCCCATATCCTAGAGACAGTACCCGACCTTGACAGACAATGCCATTTAGACAGCATCGACAGCAACAGCAGAGTGGGCGAGATGGGCTTGATTGAAAAAGAGACAAATGAAGAATAGCTAATCATGGAACGAGCAGAGGCGTAAACTGAGGGAAAGTGCTGCAAGGAATGAATACAAAAAGAGAAGTGGAGGTCAGAGCGCCATAGATATCCACAACGTGAAAAACCGCTAAAAGATCCAACGTCAAGGAGATCAGTAAGATAAGGGCAGATTACCCGAAAGGAAGGTTCATCGAGCTACTGTGGTGTGTGTGAGAGAAAGAAAAGGAGGAGGTCACAGCGCCAGAGGAAAGTGCTCTGTTTGACACATGCTACCATAGTCTGCATAGTCGAGCCTCAGTTAAGGAATAAGAAATGGTTCTTCTTTTGAGCCCAGAAAAAATCCAGCATTACAAGGTAGCATAGGCAACCATCACAGGCTGAGTCTTTGAGACAATGGACCCTTGGAACTGTGAAGGCGATAGAACCTTGGAGCCCTGGAGATGATGGACCATTGGAGCATTGGAGGTTTTTCATCTTAGGAGCCGTGGAGGCTGTTGTTGCTGAGGCTACAGTACCATTGACACGAGATGGTCATTCTGGCCACATGCCTGAGAAGGCCAGATGGCCTAGGGAGGCTGATGACCTGGAAGCTGTTTGACCTCGTACACAGATGTCACCATCAACAGATGACCCTGTTGACAGATGACACGAGCAACTGACAACCCCAGAGTTAGATGATGCCAGAGACAGACGGAGACCAGTAGCAGATTGGCGTGAACAGCAGAGCTAAGTAGGAGCCATTCAGCGAACGGCTGGTCATAACACTGTCCATCCCCAAGAAGATGCCTGTCATGGCTACGATGTGCAGATGCAACAGGAGGCAACATTGGAATTCAGGAGGAAGGCTGGATGGTGTATGGGACTCGATGCAGCTAGCTATATCCCAGAAGTTAGTAAACGTCAAGAACATCAGGCATGAAGATTGTAGGAAATTGAGATGATTTGACAGAGGCAAAAAACAATGAGAGATGGAACATTTTGCCAATAACAGAAAGATAACTTAAATAGATAGCAGTAGAGTCAAAGACTGAAAGGCCTAATTAGCAAACAGAATCTTCACGTAGCACAACCGAGGATGTAAATATAGCATGTCGTTGGCAGACCTTGAATGGGACGAGGCAAGGAGATGTAACGCTGGAGTCAGTGAAACATATGTGATCCTATCACCAGTACCATTGGCTGAAGCAGTGCCACACTTGCGAAGAGGGCTTGACATGGCAGCAATGTGCGGATACAATAGGAAGCAGCATTGGGCATGTGGAGTGGGTGGCAACCAGATGGTACATGAGGTTAGAAATTGTATAATAGTCGCTGTTGTAGTTCTGCTGTCTTACTACTTGAGTGTCGTCGACGTAGGTTTCTTGCAGACATCTGTGCTAATAGAGGATGCTGCCTGGGGGTAGGCCGCCTGTGGGACCGGATTGTGTGTGCATTTGTCTACCTGGTCTGAGTGTGAATGCAGATACCGGAAGTACTGAGTATATACTCTGGAGAGCCAAAGGAACTGCAACATCTGCATAATACAGTGTATTGCCCCCACTAGCCCACAGAAGTTCCACAAGATGACATGGAACGGACTCGACTAAAGTCTGAAGTGGTATTGGAGGGAACTGACACCATGAAGCCTGCAGGGCTGTCCATTCATCTGTAAGGATACAAGGTAGTGGAGAACTCCTCTGAACAGCATGTTGTAAGGCAGCCAGATATGCTCAATAATGTTCAGGTCTGGGGATATCGGTGGTCAGCGGAAGTGTTAAAACTCGGAAGAATCTTCCTGGAGCTACTCTGTAGCAATGCTGAAATTTTGGGTTGTTGCATTGTCCCACTGGAATTGCCGAAATAAGTCGGAATACACAATGGACATGAATGGATGCAAGTGATCAGACACGATGCTTACTTACGTGTAACCTGTTAGAGTCGTGTTTAGACCTATCGGGAGTTCCATATCATTTCAGCTGCACACGCCCCACACCGTTACAGAGCCTCCAGCTCCACCAGTTTGATCAGTCCCCGCTGACAAGCAGGGTCCATGGATTCACGAGGTTGTCTCCATATCCGTACACACCCATCCGCTCCATACAAATTGAAACGAGACTCGTCCGAACAGGCAACATTTTTCCACTCATCAACAATCCAACGTCGATGCTGACGGGCCCAGGGGAGTCGTAAAGCTTAGTGTCCTGCAGTTATCAATGTTACACAAGTGGAACGTCGGCTCAGAAAGCCCATGTCGATGATGTTTCGTTGATGGTTCGCACGCTGACACTTCTTAATGTCCCAGCACTGAAATCTGCAGCAATTTTCCGGAGGTTAGCACTTCTGTCACGTTGAAAGATTCTCTTCAGTCGTCGTTGGTCCCGTTCTTGCAGGAGCTTTTTCTGGCCGCAGCGATGTCGGAGACTTGATGTTTTACCGTATTTCTGATATTCACGGTACACTCGTGAAACGGTCGTACGGGAAAATCCCCAGTCCATCGCTACATCGGAGATGCTGTGTCCCATCGCTCGAGTGCAGATTATAACACCATGCTGAAACACACTTAAATCTTGATAACCTGCCATTGTAGCAGCAGTAACCGATCTAACAACTGGCCCAGACGCGTGTTATCTTATACAGGTGTTGCCGACCACAGCGCCGTGTTGTGGCTGTTTATATATCTTGTATTTGAATACGCATGCCTATGACAGTTTCTTTGGCGCTTCAATGTTTATCGGCGAGTACGAGGTTTGAGCGTAACAGCTGACGACAGCTGCATGATGATCATTGAGCATTTTGGAGACCGAATGCTACAAGGACGAGATTATTAGGTGAGGGAGCTTAAAAATTTAATTTCAGAATTGGTGAAGGATATATTATCTGGTGTGTCTGGAGCAAATTATTTTCATGATCTACCTATCTAATCTTCGACATTCTTCTGTTGCACCACATTTCAGAAGTATCTATTCTCATTTTGTCTCGTCTTCTCCTCTAATTACGTCAGCATCACCTGATTTGATTCGAATACATTGCAATTGACAATGTTCATCTTACAAACTCCTATCAAGACACTGTCCGAATAGTCAACTGCTAGTGCAAGTCATTTGCGGTCTCTAACAATATTACGATGTCGCTGGAAAACCTCAGTCTTCTTGTTTCCTTGTCTCTGAACTTTAATGCAGTTTGTAAATTTTTCTTTGCATTACGTTACTGTTTGTTCAGTGTACAGATTGAGTAACACAGTGGTTTGGCTACAGTCCCTCCTTACCCTATCTCCATCACTGCTTGCCTTTCAGGCCGTTACACTCTTTATAACAGATGTCTAGTTTCTATACAACTTGTATATAACTCTTCGTTCACTGTATAATACATCTGCTGCATTCAGAATTCTTAAGAGTGGAGTCCAGTCAACACTGCCAAATGGTTTCTTTAAGTCTATAAATGCCACAAGCGTTGATTTATCTTTCCTTAGCCAATTTTCTAACATTAACCGTTGAGCAATCATTGCCAAAGTTGTTCCTAAATTCCTCTAGAACTCAAACTCATCATCCCCGAGATCGGCTCCTGGCACTTTCCATTCGTCTGTAAATAATTCGAATCATTATTTTGCTACCATGACTTCTAAACTGATAATCCGGCAATATCCACATCTGTCTGCGTTTGCTTCTTTTTAGTTGGATTTATTGCACTACTCTTGATAACTGGGTGTACTTCACCTTTCTCATACATCTTTCACGTCAGGCACACTAGTTTTGACATAGCTGGCTCTCCTTAGCTTATTAGTAGTTATGACGAAATATCGTCTACTCCAGTAGACGTATTAGGTCTTTTAGATCTCTGTCAAATTCAGTATCATACCTCCCATCTCACCTTCATGTGCTTCCCAATCAAGTTAATTTCTCTTATGTAGCCCTTATACATTTTACTTTCACCTTTCAGCTTTCACTTCTTTCGTTAGTGCCTGTTAACGATCTTGATGTTCGTACTGCTGCTTGTCATTTCTCCAAAAATCTAATAATTTTCCTACTAGCTGTAAATATCTTTCATGCGGTTACACGTGTTTCTGCCGAATTGTATTTGTCCTCTGTCGTATTCTGCTTTCATATATCGCACTTTCTGCCAGTCTCATTTTAAACGTCTGCATTCCCTTTCGCCTGCTTCATTTGCTGCCTTTTTATATTTTCTCCTGTCATAAATTAATTTCAATTTCTCCTGTGATATCCGAGGATTTTACCCGTTTCATCGTCTCGTGCCTTCACAGTTTCACCTCTCAAATCTACCCATACCTTTTATAATACATGTATTTCCACGGATTCATTTAATCGTTTCCTAATGGTCCCTTTGTATAGCTTTTAATAACCTATCGTTCTATCAACTCATCCAAGTCCCAAACCCCATATTTCCTACCCTTTTTGGTATTTCGTCAGTTTTAAACTACAGTTTACAAGTAAACTATAGCGAGAGTCAAAAGCTGCCCCTGGAAATCTCTTGCACTCTAAGATCTGGTTTCCAAATCTCTGCCTTGGCATTATATCATTAATATGAAATCTTCCAGTGTCTCCAGGTCTCTTCTACATATAAAACCACATTTCATGTTTCTTAAGCAAATTGCTGGAGATGATTAAATCATATCCTGGCTGAAATTCTACTAAGCGGTTTCCCCTTTCATTCCTTTTTATCAGTTAATATTCACCTACAGGTTTTCCATCTCTTCCTTTTCCTGCTATCGTATTTCAGTTCTTCATCATATTTAAATGTTCATGTCCCTTACCATATAAATAACTTCTTTTATCTCACAATATATACTTTCCACCTTTCATCATCTATGGAGCTATTTGACATACAAACCAGTGCTGCTGTAGCTGATGTTCGGGTTTATGTGTATCTTGGCTAGTAAAGAATTAACTGTGCTTTTCATAGTAGCTAACTTGCAGTCCTATTTTGTTATTCGGTATTAGACCTATTCCTGTATTACCCCTATTAGACGTTGTATTTAATACCCTGTACTGACCTGACAAGAATTCCTATTCATCCGGGCGCCTAACGTCACTATATCCCACTAAATCTAACTTCAACTTATCCATTTCCCACCAGAAACCACAAACCTATTAAAATCTTCCACTATTGAGCTACAGCCTCTTTAATCTTGTTGCGATTAAAAACAGTAGATGGCATTGAGGGTTTCTCCGGAATACTTTGGCATTTTCATTTTTTATTTCACTGGTTATAAGTAAAAGGAAATTGTTTCAAAGTTATATTCAGAGAAACTTCTTTCTTCAATCTTCCAGGATGACCAATGATCAGGAGTATTTGATTTAATTCTGTTGAGATACAAGGATAACTAAACAATGTAACTCTCCTAGCAGCAGCAGCCGTCCTTCTATTATTATCGCGACACCACAAAAGGAAGTTGTACAAATATAGATCCTCCCAGTTTTGTCAAATAAAGGCATGGCTAGAGACCTTAGCTGCTATACTAAATAAATTACCGATGGTGTACAGCAACCAACCACAAATTGGTTTAAGGGTACTTTATTCAGAAAGGAACGTTACCGGCTTCGAATTTTTCACAGTTCATCATCAGACGGTTTTTTCGTGCTTTGATAAAAACAATGTACAATTTGTTTTATGAATGCATGAAAAAACCGTCTGATGATTGATTGTAAAAAATTCGAAGCCGGTAACGGTCTTTGTGAAGTACTGTAACCTAACCTAACCTAACTCGTAGTAAACTAGAAACAATAAAATTTTTCCACTAACTTTCTGCTTTTGTTTATAACGACTCGGCGTTTCGTTTTTTGAACATTTAAATCCATTCAAAGCTCTAGTCCTGAATCGACAATCACTGTATTTTGTTCGTACACTACAAAGCAAACAAAGGAGCAGCCAAAATTTGTAGCACTCATTAGATCATCGCCACCCAGAGGAGAGATGACAGAAGACAGACCAACTTCTAAAACAAGTGCGGAGATACGGACACAAGCCAGCGATATAATGCATTGGCTGACATAATTATGAATCATATTCATAGGTTCCACAGATACATCAATAAAGAGAAAAATAGTTTCTCAATAAAATCTTTTTAATTTTAAGCAACATTCAAATGGCTACTGCGCTGCCCCCACTGACGACAAATAACATATGAAGGCAGTTGAAACATTAACGAAGTCTTTCAGTGAAGAATGATACAGCAGGGATCGTAGACAGATGTTTTTGTGGTTAATTTTATTTCATTTACTGAATACCTAAGTGAGACAATAAAAATTAACATGAATCACACTGACAGTGAGAGGTTCGTTTCACATTACAATAAATATTCTACAGGCAATTCTATGGTCCTACACGGTAGTAAATAATATTGTAGCAGGTGTTTGCAGCTGCAGTGTGTCTAACTGAATAACAAATTCAAACATTGTCTACCAACGGTATTTACCAGTAAACACTCAGTTCTTTAAAGAGTCGATCACCCATGTGTAAAACAACTTCAGGTGTCTGATTACTTTACAAATGAGTTAATATATTTAATGTTTAACAGTAAGCATGTAAGTGCGAAAAAGTTGAGAAGGAGTTGGTAATTATGCTTCAAATTTGTTGAAAGTCGCTAAGTGTTCTCACTATGAAATACTGGATGAATATAGTGTATAAAATTTGCTCTCCATGTTAATCAAAGCACGTTTTTGATGTATCTTAGTGTTTATGACGTCATATGTCCTTAATTATGTGTCACACAATGATATAATTTTGCTAGTACACTCAGTGTCATATGTAGATACTGTCTGCAAGATGGGTTGTAAATAGAGTAGTAAAGAAGAAATACATAAGAACGTCATATCCGAAATCAAAGTTTTACTGCATGAACAGCGAAAATATAAGTGATAAATTTTTCTCCTTTCACTACTTTGTGCAGGATGTCAGAGAGAAAACGTTTCGTGAAGGTTTTAAATTATGTGTAAAGTTTGTTGGGAGTTGTTACGTGCACTCACATCATATACTGATTGAAAAAAGCGCTTGTACTTGTGTGCCATCATTTACACTGCCTCAAGACAAAAACTCAGTTTCTAACTGTACTACTTGTCTTATTGCGTTAAATTTTTAATTTATGACTATAGCTCTTAATGATTATATTATGATGACATATCGAAATTTTTAAAAATGAGCCCGTAATTACATGATATATGCAAAATCGATTTTACTGCCGCGTTCACGGCAAGACAGTAGCTGGAACACAAAAATGATTTATTTAACAAACATATAATTGGTCTTATAACATTAAACTGAAAATCTTAAAATTATAAATTTTTCTTATATTGGTGTTGGAAAGCAATTACGTCTTCGGTAGTTTGAGGAAAAGTTTTAAAATCCAACAATAGAACAATTTTATTGTCTTTTGTTTCGCAACCTAACTGCGCTCGTAGACTCACATGTTGACGTCGTTTCATGGCCCACAGAAGAATAGATTGAATACTCTGGGTGTTGCATGAAATCCAGGATTGCATTAGCTGTACTTCGCTACGTTGGTATTTATTTTACTGAAGAATTGGGAAGACAATCCACAAAGTGTATTAAGAACAATATCACTGAACTTCATTACCTGTGATGGGGTGAGGAGCTGGACCGTGTACCAACTTCTAGGCAATGTTTCATCAAAATGTTTTAGGTAAAACTGAAGAGCCGTACCGCTAGGATTACAATTGTTGAACACGCCGTTCTTCCAGGAAATGGAACTCATCGTTTAGCACAGGGAATCTTGTCCTCTTTATCGTAAATGAGAGGTGAGAGATATCTAAAAACAACACATTTTGCACATTTACTTTTCAGTCCTAATTGGTGCTATTTAATTTTATCGACATCTAGAGAAAAAATATGCTTCTGTTTCAAATCATCTCTCGTTAACTAAAATTCTTTTTACATATGTTACACCTGACTTAGATCAGTTTATGTAGATGAAAGTGTGAAGTTATTTCTTTGTTTTAGTTTATTGGCTTTCGGGAGGAGCCCATACAGCCACTTCAACAGTGGAATGCCAGTTATGACGATAAGAACGTAAAGACAATACAGCACCCACTTCTCGAGCGGATAAAATCTCCGATCTGGCTTGGCGCTCCGCCGTGATGACCGAGCATCTACCGAGGCGCACTAATCATTAATTCTGTATCTCTTAGGGTTCAGAAGTTCACAGTTTGTTGGGACCACCGTGTAAGCACTATTTATACTCTGCATACAACTTTAATGGTTTCCAGAGCGTCCACTAGTCAATATGACTTTGATCAAACTCTGGCAATGTGGATGCACTTCAGTTGTTGCTATCATTTCGTTGCATTTAATGTTTTAAAGTAATTATAGATAGTTGGAAGCTTGCCTTGAAAGTATATTTTGGGGATATCTCTTAAATGGTTGTTTTTCTTAAATGGTTAAGACCTTTTATAAAAAATATTCTGGTTGCTTTTTTATTGCTAAACATTCTGGACTCATTCTCAGTTTAATATCTTAAAGAATTTTAATGTACTTTCTAGAAGAGTCTCTTAAATTGTTCTTGTTCTCTTAAGTTGTGAACACGTCTTTTAAGATATGGGCAATTGTAATATTTTCTGAAGCTCCTGATCAAGCTTGTAGTTTACACTCTGTGTTGCTCACCTAAATTTTTAAACTTCATTATTCTATTGCGTAAAAAACCTGAAACGTTTCTTTATTGAAATATTCTGAGTCTTGTTCCGATAAAGTTTTAAACTAAAGGGTGAAAATTGTAGTCCCAGAGCCCTGCCTAGCTGTTTCACATCCTCTTGGCCTTGTTTCTTAAACTGTTGTTTCAGTTTGATTGGATATGTATTCTAATCAATTTTTGAATGTATAAGTTGGGTGATGTATATCCTGAGGAGGAGGAAGTGCAACAGCGTTTGGAGGAAGGATTAAGGAAAAAATTGTTTAAGTGTAGTTATTTTGAGGTATTTTGTTTAGTATGCATTGTCGTTCTAGGAATTGTTGGGCCATGATAAGAGAAGTTCATGCTAATTTTCCGTCCTTTACTTACAGGAGGAGTGATTTGCTGTTTCAGTTTTCATTGTTTATATTTCTGAGAGAAGTGATTTGTGTCTTCTGTTTTAGGGAATGTGAACTTTTGTGTATATATATATATATATATATATATATATATATATATATATATATATATATATGTATATGTATATGGATAACCGTTTAGGATAGGGAAAGCTAGTGCAATATTCTGAGCACAACTTACAGCCAGGTGCAGGCTCGATTGCAGTGTGTTATGCATGCCAACAGGGCCATCAAATTGCTGAAAGAGTATACATAGCAGTTTTGGATGTTGCAAATCACCGGCAGAAGGAACCCACTGGCCAACCTTAGCATGATATGAGTAGGTGACGCGAAGCAGCACTTATGGCAAAACAGAGGGGCACAGCCGTGTGTAAATATGTGCGGGTTTCTAACGATACTGATTCAAGTGTGGCAGCTCTCCTGGACAACGGGGCGTGTCACACCACCAGCTACATGCAGCAGCAGATGGGGCGCCAGCGTTCCAGTCCGCAGCGGATCGCTGGTTCGACCCTCTGAGGCCGATGTGGGGTCCATAGCCAGCCAGTGGCAGGTAACTCCATGGCACCGCTACAGCAGGCAGCCGTCCTAGCTTCCAACACACGCTAGAAGCATCCTAAGGCGAGGGCTACAGATTCGGTTGCCTGATTACGGGGGTTTGTTGTCGCCGTGATCTTAGCCATGCCGGCGAGAAGCACATAGCTGGGCGCCTGTGGCTCACACCGAGTGGCGCTAAGTTGGCAGAGACGCAGACCGGTGAATTGACTGCTGGCATCCTGACAATGCCACAATTACAATGGCGTAAAAGTCCGACACACAGTGTGTGCGTGGGTCGCTGAGGCAGCCATTTCGCGCCAAGCCATTTTGCAGACAGCGAAGTGGTGTCTTCAGCATTGTGGGATCCACTGATGCAGACTGAGGGGAACACGGCACTGTAGTAGGAAACAATAAATCACTTGGAATGCGAGGATGAGTCTTTATACGGTGCCTTCAACCTCTTTCCGTTACATTTGTTCAGGCTGATAAATTTGGTGGCAGAAATTGCCACTACAGAACTTAGCATAGACATATTTCATTGCCATGTAGAATGATAGTAGGTGGTCTGAAGCGGATTGGAGTGCTGTTGTACATAGTTACAAAAGTAGTTAGTGGAACAAATATAAAATGTTTATGTAAATCATTTACTGATGTCTAATATGGCTTGGTATGCAGTTACAGGAATTAAAGAAGCCCTGTTTAAGTTATGAATGCACATAAATATATGAATCTTTGTATTTATTGTGTACTATCTGTGCTAATGTCATGTTATGTGGAATATTTGAAATAAGGTAGTAAACTCATGGAAGCTTTTATTGATAACTATATGGTATGTAGCTGTGTATGTAGTAGGTGTGCCTTACACAGAGATTAAGTAAGGGCTAATGATAACAATGTTGAAGTGTTTATATAAGTTACAGTTAACCATTGTGTCTGCTACAGTAGCAATATGAAACAGAGAGAGGTTAGAGAAAGAGAGAGATGTTGTCTGGAAACAAAGATGACAGCTAAGGAAATATGCAAGCTCACGGGTGATCCATGAGAGTCACAGACACAGTGACCAGAAAGTAGCCGCAGTCAGTATTCTTGCAGAGATTACAGAGAATCTCTGACATGCAGAAGTGTATATCCTTACATGGAAAGCACATTCCCGATGGTCGTGACATATATATTCAACACCTGAGAGTGTGATATTCAGCCATATCATAAGGAACTTTAATGTAGTATGGATGTAGCTTGCACCAAACTGTTATTTTAAGTAGGTAGACGGGTGTCCACCTGCTTTACTGAATCAGAATATAAATTATATGTCTGTTACTGCTTATTATGTACACTTCATTCACCGCAAAAGTAGCTGAAGAAACATTTAATTGAACAGGTCCCTAAGACCTGTGCACAGTAAGCTAAAAGTCATTACTACTTTCTGACCTGAGTATTGAGTCCTTTGTTGTAGAGCTAAAGTTTACCCCTTTATCACTACTTTTTTCTTGTTTGGCAGTATATTAGGATATCATTATGGAAGTTGGAATATCCTTTAATGGTATAATCTAAAGCATGCTCCACTTCTTCTAAACTCATAAAGGGGGATGTGATGAAAGGTGAGTGTTTGTTGGGTCTTTTATTTTCTTACCACTTACATTACCATTTTGAAGAAATATAATACTTATTTTAGAACTGTCTGTGAGATATTGGCTTAACCAGTTCTAATGTGTGTCGATTAAGATACTCAAGCATACCGTTTGCTTAGCTGATGCGTTGGAATTTAGATTCCAGTGAGACAGTTGTGTTCTGGTGGTTGAGGACATTATGTGCTGCCAATATACGTATATAAAGAAAAGAAGGTATACCATTATGGCTCCAGGGGAGTAGAAAATGCCCAGATGCCCTTGCTCACTGTGATGTAATGACTCTCGTGGCTGTGCATTTGGCAGGACATGGAAGTCGTTGTGTGTGACCAAGGAAAATAACTCGTTTTGTGTCTATCATAAGCGGGGTACTGTGGTACAGTGCACTGATATTGCTCGAAATGTTTTTCCCAGAGATAAGACCTGCAACATGAATGGGGAGTTTGATGCAGACATGTGATCAAAGTGAATATGAAAATTGCATTTGTGTGTTCAGTTCATTTTCTGTCTGAAGCTTATGAACAATATTTGAGATATAGACTTCTAGGGTTACCTTCAAGAAAGAAGCTGCTACCCTCAACAATCCCCAACATAAATATCCTGAACTGCTTCTGGTGTTGTAATCATGTACATCATTGTTCCTTTTCAACTGCAGTGTATTATCACAATAAACTTCATGAGAGTATAAATATACTGGGAAGCAGAGATGCACGCAGAAGGATATCACTCAGAATAGTTATATTAAAATAGTGTAAGACACATAAAATTAATGGTTTTTCGTGTGGTACTGGGTTCCTCTATGACAGTAAATGACTCGCTGTATTGTGTAGCGAAGAAATAAATTATAGTGCTCAGGGTTGTTAGCTTTTGCTGCTGTATACTATATCTTGGTGCTCGTGGAATTAGCGGATATTTTTTGTCATTGGCAGGATGAGTTATCTGTTTCCGTGCTACTGAGCTATTTTATCTGGAACTTTCGTGTCCTTCTCTAAGGCCTTAATGATAAAAATGTATCTAACAGTGGCTGCCTAGCTCGGTTGATTTGATATGTTCAGGTAGAGATCGAAATTCGTCGACTACTCCAAATTTTATATTTAAATTTTATCGAAGAATGTTGTAGCAGCGATTTCTGTCACTCATTCTTCTAGCTTTTATTTACTATTTATTTGATTGATAAAGAGAAATTAATGTTGTAATAAAAGCAAATTCATTCCTTGGAGATCTGGAAGTCGAGCACAACATCACGAAGCTATAACTACGAAAAAAACGAGCTTTCACGACTTTAGAAACCGTGTCACCGAAAATAAAGAAAGACAATCAGACCATAGCTAATGATCCCCTTCATAAGCTCATTGAAATAATACACAATGATTTAGAAATTAAGGAACGGAGGGCTGGATTGAACTTTTAGTAAAACTACATGCACAGAAAGCAGCATCAAAGAGATCTGATGTAATCTTATGAAGTAAAACAAATGGTCTTCACCGTCTTCTTTCGTTAAAGCGGACAAAAAGGTCACTTGACATGAAAGAAGAAACCAAATTACATACAAGTGTGAGCAATGTGTTGCCAGAATGTTTTACATCGCAGCAAATACGATGTTTGTTGAACGAAAGAAAAAGGGTGAACTGGAATTCAGAGGACATTGCACATGCACTGACTTCAAGAGCTCAACCGCCAAAACCATATGTTTACTTGTGAAAGTGAAAAATGTCTTTGCTGTGCAGCGCAGCACTTCAAAACTGGACGAAAGAATTTAGATAGAGACCAGATACTCTCAAATATATCTTATGTGAATTGAAGGCTAAATCAAACAATTTTACTACCCGAGGGTGACTGGAAGTTTTGGCATTTGAGGAAATGAATGTTCATTTTCGCGTGTGTTACGATTCGTCGGAGGGCTTAGTGGTAGTTGGTCCACATTCCAACGTCCACGTTTGCATATTCCGTGGATTGTGTAAGCTGTGGAAGCAAACAGTTTATTATAACTTCAGTACAATTGTTACTAGTATTTTGCTTCATAGTATCATTAAGGGACTTGAGAAATCGGGAATAAATATTGTAGCAAATGATACGAATGGAAAAATATGAAGGTTTGCAAGGAATTGTGTGCCGATGCAAATAAAATATATATTGTAAATCTAGCGGACGATGCCAGAAATGCATGGGTTTCCTTTAGTGTATCACATCTGTTAAATTACTGAGGAACAATTTCATTACGTTATCTAATGGGTCCTAAATAACTGAGGAAGCTACATACGATTTTTTTAAACATAGAAAAGTGATCTAACGATAACTCACCGCATTACAGGAGAACATTTATATGTTTCCGGACCAGCACACACCTATTTTCACGACGAACGCCATAGGCTTTGGCGTAAGTTCTTCACAAAGACATTGAAGGAAAGTTTTGAGAACTCGTTAACGACGTCTTTGATGTATCCAACTCTAGAGTTCCAAATGATGAATGTTGGTGCTAATTTGGAATGACTCTCATAATTCAGGAAAATACGCTAAAGGGGTTTCTAGACATTTGTTTGACAGTGCGAGCTGGTGATACTGACAAATTTTCACCCTTTCACAGTTTTCATGACGTCAATAAAACCTGTCTCTGACCTTTTCGAAAGCCTGAAAACTATGAAAGTAAGCAGCCCATTAACTTGAAAATCCAGATTGCTTGGAGAACTTATTTTTCTACGTTACAACGATTATGAACATTTTATAATAAACCCACTCCATTTGAACTAAGCAATAGATTGCGGCTCCTTAATCTGACGGGAAACGCAAGTAATATTTCTTTCTCTGGAAGTACCCCCGTTACAGAAGAATGAAACGCAGAATCATCTTAGTGTGACGTCGACTCAGATGCTGCACCCCTAAGTTTCATTACCAGTGAGCTCTGTGTTGTTGATTAATCGCCAGTACAGTAAAAGCAATCGCAGAAGCTGTGAATCTCGAAGAAAATTTATTAACGGATGTTGTAACAACGTGCCAAGTTCTTCCAGATGCGGTGAAATACATTGCATGTTATACTGCCTTTAACTACTAAAACATTGATTAATCGTAGGATTTTCCAGCAGCAGGAAAGGAGGTATTTGAAGAAGAACTGAAGAGTTTGTTGCTTTTGGTGGAAATGGATTGTGCAATGTAAAAGCTCTGTCCTCTATTTGGAAACAAACGTTTTCTGAAATTCATTACACAGTTATTGCTTTTTATGGAACAAAAAGAACGTGTATAAGCATTAGGTATCTGACTGAAGAAGTAAAGTTGTAAGCTATGAAGAAATGTGCCATAAGGAGGAAGCAGCTATGAATTGCATCTTCAGCTGGTAAACAATAATAGATATCCGGAACAGGCTACACTTAAACTAGTTTCTTCGGAAATTTTTCATCTTAATTATCATTTACTTAGTCCTAACGTATAATGCATGTGTCATGCCACTTGATTTGATTTGTCCAACTGTGTACTGAACGAAACCGAACGTAAAATGAATGGGTATCACGTCACGGCGTCTGTGGTGCCACTCGTTAGCTGTTTAATCGCACTGCCGTTCTGCGATTTGCTGCCATACCTTGATGTCAGGGGCTCCAGCCAACAGAGTAGGAATGGTCCCCCTGATGTGCTTCCTTGTTAGAAGGAATTCAACCATTAGATTCATTATACAGGTCCTTTTAGTGTAAGACATGTGTGTTTCTATAGTTATAGTTCAGGAATAATACTGTTCTCACGGTATTACTTTTGTTTAATGCGGAGCCATCATCTTGAACAGTCCACATGACATGCAAAACGACTGGTAAGGTCATTCCAATTTATATACAGTGCTGAAATACGCTCTACAGTTTGAGATTAGTCTGGGTATCCAACACTATCAGTGTGCACACCTACATACTTCGCCGTATTCATACGCAGTGGAGGAGCCTTCAAGACCTTGTGAACTATCAGGTATTTGGAGACTGACTGCTACATTATTGTAACTTCATTTCTTCCTGTTACATTTCCAGTTCTACCATGTTAAGGATACAAAAAGCACAAGGTTTGTTTTGTATGGATGAAATGGATTATATTTCCATTAATAGAAGCATTGTTTTGTAAAGAGTGATGTAGGGAGAATTTTAATTATCAGATTGTAATTCGCGCCCATGCATAAAAGGTATAATACACATATTATCAACGGAAAGAATTGCACAGTGATTCACCAGAAAGATCATTCCTGCTCTACTTAAAAGTGCTACAGATAGCGAGCCATCTTATTGTGGTCATGATACAAGTGAAGGCTGATTAATTCTGATGATTGAGTTTGTACACATTGAGCCATGATTGAAGGCTGACTAGAGAATTAAATACAACGTCTTTACATGCTAGATAATTTTTCAGGAAGTGAATCAGGTAGGATGTTGTATGCTGCTTTGCGCTTGTGTTATTTGTGGTAGCATCATGTCACGTTCGAGATATTTTAGAACACTACTAATTGAATTGTCATGTAAATAACTACTGTAGTCTCTTTTAACTGATGAATACATGATAGGGGGAAGTGTCCCATAGCACAGCACGTTTCTATAAGTGAGAAGTTAACACATGTTAGCACAACTTGTTGTTTCACAAAGCTATTCACACATGTATTCTGTGTTCTTTAGAAGAATACAGACGCTTGTCATCTCTTTTCGCTAATTTATATGTATTAAACTGCTAGATGGCTACTTTAGAGATATATATTGAAGTCTGAGAGAGCGTTGGAAAAATTTTCATAAATGTAACATATTTCACTTTGCGTATCGTGAATTATGATAATGTTTGAAACTTTAAACACTACTGGCGTATGGCTGCCTGGGAGTGAAAGGACTGTGCCAAATAAGGTTGAAATGGTTCAAATGGCTCTGAGCACTATGGGACTTAACTTCTGAGGTCATCAGTCCCCTAGAACGTAGAACTACTTAAACCTAACTAACCTAAAGACATCACTCACATCCACGACTGAGGGCCAAATAAGGGATGGATATCATTCGTAACAAGGGTTATATTAACAAACGTCAGAAAAAGACTTTTATGGATTATGCCAAAAGAACCTTGACGTATTACATAGAATTATTTAAGAACAATTACTTATAATACATCAACAATGTTACCAAATATATAAGTGAGATCAAATAACAGAAGTTTATAGTATAAATTCAAATACTTTCTCTCAAATCTCCAAAAGTCATCCATGAGGACAACAAGTACGAAAATATAATTTAGAAAAACATTATTCTCTTTCCAAAAATATACAAATCTTGTGTTGCAATCGTTATTGTTGGCGTATCTACAGCAATACATAATAATCTCTTTTAAGGATCCAAGTAAAAGTCATTCAATAGCTAGGCCACAACCATATCTAGAATGTGTTTCACTAAAATACAACAAATAATTCGGGTCTACCTAAACGAAATTCATTAAGAGTAAACAAAATACAATGAGTGATGCTTGATATGAAACTACCACTTGTCAGGAAATGTGGTCTGGAGGAATGGACGGAAATTACTTTGGGCAGGCATGATAAGCTGCTTACCACACTCCTCCTTTTCTAACACGCCCCAAGGCACGAACATAGAATGATAGCCTGATGCACTGAGAAGTAATCATTAAGTAAAACAAGTAAAACTTAAGTAATCAGATTACACACTGGCAGCACAAACTAAACATTTGTGCAAAGTCGCTAAAGATAATTAGGTAACTGGCCAAGGCAACCACCTACACTTACACTTTATAGAAGGATGATGAGTGGCCAACTGAGATACAGCTTCAAAGCACGCCACGAGCCGTAGACGGTAAATACCTAACCGTCTCACGGGAAGGAAAAATTAGCTGGAAGGAAAACATAAACGGTTGGCTGATGCACCTCACCTATCTAAAGACAAGCTCGGCTTAGGATTATAACCTATCAAAATACAACCAACAAGAATTGCCCTGGTGAGGCACATATGCATGCGGAATACAAACAGCTATAAGTCAATTTGTCGATTTAATAAACAAAGTACCAGACAAGAAAAATATTTTGAACGTCATAATTAATGACACTGAACATAAAAAAATTTGGAAAACCCTAGTAATTCAAAACGCACAATCACGTTATAACTCTAGGGCAGTTACACAGTTGAAATTATTATAGCATGTTTTCACTAGAGTGACACGCTCCCAAAATCGCCTGACCAGACACAGGGACAGGGAATAACAACAACAGGAGGCTGAACCGAGTCCGTTATAGAAGCAGCAGGGTACAAACCCATCAGTTTATAAGAACGCCGCGTGATCTCGGCACCGAAGGAACGAACTAAAACTAGCTCACTGGGCGTACAAAGCCACTATGTGATGGCAAACAATGGAAGGCCATGGAGTCGCTGGGAGATGTCTTGATGACGACCACCCACTGCTAGCCTGGTGGACCAAACAGCCAGTATATTGCCCCACAGAACTGCCCTGTCCACTCTGGTTCGCGGACTGCCTCTCCCGAAAAACGGCCAGAACGTCACTGGCGGCAAACGTGCCACGCCTACATCACGCCAAAGATTCTGTTCCAACAGATGTTGTGCGAGCTGTCGATGCGCAGCGTTTCAAGAGACATACAAGCACACCTTTGAAATCTTTTAGCAGTGTGGTCTGGACTGTTATCACAGAAATTTTGAGGGCAGCAGGATTATAAAACTGGAAGTTATTTAAGACTATAGTTATAAGAGTCGAAGCGGGGGGTCAGTGGATGAGAAGGGAGTGTGATAGGTTTATTTACTATCAGCGATGTCAATCAGTATGTACAATGACCAAGCAATAAAGAAAACTGAGGATACATTTGAAAAAGGAATTGAAGTTGAGGGACAAGAATGATGGCCAAAGTAGTAAGGATAATTAGGCAGACAGGCAATAACAGGGAAAGTGGGGCTGAAGCAGAATTTATTAATACGTAATATAAATTTAAGCGGTAGGATGGCTTTTTAGAAAGCATTTGTTTGGCGTGTAGCCTTGTACGGAAATGAAACGTGAAATGTCAGTAGTTCATACAGAAAGTAAATAGAAGCTTTTGAAAAGTGGTGCTACAGAAGAATATTGCAGATTAGGTGCATAGATCAGAAAACAAATGACGAGTTATTCAGTCGAAACGGACTGAAAAGAAATATGTGGCACAACTTGGCAAGATGAAGGGATTGGTTAATACGACACATCCTAAGTCCTGAGGAAACAGGCGATTTGGTAAAGTAGGTAAGTGGGGAGTAACAATCGTAGAGACGGACCAGTGTATGAGCATAGTAAGTTGGTTAAAATTAATGCGAGTTGTAGTAGTTATTCAGTAATGAAAAGGGTTGCGCAAGTTCAGATGGAGAGCGAGAGTTGTGTCGAACCAGCCTGCGAACTGGGAAATGAAGTACCAAAATGTAGTTTTATATAGCTTCGTACATTTAGCAGTTTTCATCATAATTTTTTTTACTTTCTTTGAAGATTGCATGAGCTTTTCTCTAACGGATACTACTAGAATGCCTTATGCACGAAAGCTGAAAGGCGGAAGAAATATATAGAGGTCCAACATGAGGAAAACAAGCTTGAAAACCATGTTATAGAAAAAGAAGTGCAAGTGAGTGAAGACGACAGAAATGATACTGCAGGAAGAAAGAAAAGTGATAGACGCAGTCGAAACGAGCCCTGTAAGTAAACGACGTGCTTTCAGAATTATTTAGACCCTTTGGGAACCAGGCATGACAGACTATTCCACCTGCTGCACTAGATATCTCAGAGAGGTGTACTTCCCCAGACGAAATGCCAGCTGACATCAAGATAAACGTATAATTTTCAATTCTAAGAAATAAAGTGTGTTTAGGTATAAAAACTTTCCGTATAAGTGTATCGTAGTTGCAGATGTCTGTAAAGACTTCTTGCCTCCTATTATACAGCACGAGTGATCTGCCCTGGCTTTGCGCAGGTAGCTCTTTGTGTCTACAGCCAGAAAACTTATCAGGCAAAGCGGTAATAGACAGTACAAAAATCTCTTTCTCGTTAACCTTTCTCGCTGTTAGTTCAAACCACATCTGAAGGGTTACATTGATTCATCAGACTGGAAATTTATAAAGCTCTATTTAATTTGGTTCTGATATCGCTTATGGTATATGTATACCACGTTGACACTTGCTCTCAAATTATTATTGGTTGAAACATAGTTCTATAAACAACTCGCACAGGATTCATACAGGCTTAAACCTCTCAAGTTAATGATCCATTAGCGTTAATGACTCATTACTGGCGATCATGAAATTACATTTCGATCGTTATACCATCAGCAAAATTGGAATTGTCACGTTGTGCCAGAGCACTAGGTCATAACTCAGTAGTGACGGCTGTTCGCTAACACGCAGGTAGCTCGCAGAATAATGAACAGTCCACACACCTCTGTTTCTCAAATGAGTGGTCATAGCTTCGAAAGTGCCGTGAGACCATTATATCTTTTATTTCAAATCTTTGGTTTGGTTCCCATCCTCAGTGCCAACAAACATTCTCCATCTTCTCTCTACAGAATGTCGGTAAAGAGAGTCATAGGCTACGTCATATGTTTGATGTGGCTCATCTGTATCAGTGGCTCTGGTCTTTACTGCAGTTACTTAGTAATGCATCAAATCATAATGAATCCACTGTCCCCTATGACAGTGCGCTTTGTATTCGTCTCATTTGTTTCACTATCTGTTTCGGAACCAGCTACAATTCTATGCAGATCTCTGTCTACCGGACATCATATCGTTAGTAGCATAATGGAACTGTTGCAGCAGGTAGATGTGTTGCTCGCTGTGCGAGATCATACTTACAAAATGGAAATATATCGCAAAACGCGCCAAAGAGCAATTTTACTTCTCATTACAGTGCTTGTGTGCATTGTCATACCACAGAGCATTCTAGCAACCTGTTTCTTCAGACATGATCCAATAAACCTCATCTCTATATGCCTACAAGTCTTGGTCATGATCTGGCGAGTTCAGTTCTTCGCCGTTGTGCTGGTACTCCGACACAGGATGGGCGTCGTCTGTGGGCAGCTGCTGAGGAGTACCCGGCCCCCGGCGGGCAGCGAGGCCGAGCTGGAGGAGTTGGCGACGCGTGCAGGACAGCCGGGGGTGGCGGGGGCGGTGGAGGCGGAGGTGCGGCGGCTGCAGCGCGCCAGGATGGCCCTCCACCGCTGCTCCCGCCTTTGCAGTCTCCACTTCGGACCCGCACTGTTGGTGTCCGTCTTGGCAGATTTCATCGTTATGACTTGCACTGCCTATTGGTTAATAGTCATGGCACAAGAAAGAGACAACAGTACGGAAACACTCGTGAGTCTATTTGGACTTACTAACATATTGTGTCGCCAGCTGGCGCTGTGCTGGGTGTGTTCCTCTGCGGCTGACCGCGCCGACAGAGCAGCTCTGTTGCTGTCGAGGCTGCAGCCGCTCCTTCGCCCTGGGCCAGCAGTCGATGTTCTGCAACTGCCAG
Organism: Schistocerca americana; assembly: GCF_021461395.2. NCBI lineage: Eukaryota > Metazoa > Arthropoda > Insecta > Orthoptera > Acrididae > Schistocerca > Schistocerca americana. The sequence continues at coordinate 153,377,741 of NC_060119.1, read as the reverse complement.
TGGAGAGACTACGAATTTCTGCCATGGGGTTCTGTGACATCGACCTTCGTGTCTTCACAGCCATTATTAGTGCTGCGGTCACTTATCTCGTGATACTAGTACAATTTCATAAGTGAAGCACTTCGTATGATCTTTGCTAGTGCGTATCTCCTTCTAATTGTGCAGTGTACGGGTGCTGTCATAGGAGGAAACGTCTTTCAGTTAGTGACATATTACTTAATAGCTGCATTGTAAGTATAGGTTATTCTTTAACTACTCATTGTGTTTGTATTATCCAGAGGATTGATAGACATGTCCTTCTAAACAAACAAATTGCAGTAAAAGAGTTGCAAGCTATTTTCAGTATATGTGTGTATTTATTTAGTTACTTCCTGCAGCGTGCATGATAAATGGGGCACTAGCCTGCTTCCTTTATGTCATGTGAGGTAGGTACTATAATGGACCCTCCTGCATCAAATTAAGTTACTGGTATATGCCCTGAGGGTGTATAAGAGCTCCAGCATAAGCTGCCATCTTAATTTGATCTTTCTGTCACGTGTTAGTTAGTTTTGAAAATTACTTTACTACGGTGCGCATGAGACAGCCGATACCAGGTTGACGTGTACAACACAGACATATCATATAGGACATCTGCTGGTTTTCCATGAGATTCAACCACCGGGAGAACCATGTCAGTAGTGTTTCATGGCACTAACACGCTTCATCATATGCAAGAAGTTGTGTGAAGTTACATTCTTTTCTGTGATCACCTGTGCTAAAGGAAAATGACATATCATGAAAATTATTGATCTGCCAACAAATTGGAAATATTCGGCACAGCGTATAATGCACAGCTCACACGTATCTGGATAGCAAGTAAGTAGTAATCACACTGTACACTGACAATGCTACATAAACAAAAGCAGCCAATTACGCGCATTCAGAAATTTTTTACACTTCATGCCCATGAAATAGTGGGAAACACTCAACTGCTGACGAGCCGAAGCCAACTGAAAGTGAAAAACTGTTCTGTGCACTCACTTGTTTCAGTACAAGTAGATCACCATATTGTTCCAGAACCAGCTCAAGGAATTATTTAGAATCTACGAACGGAACCTAACAACTATATCCGAATGCGAAAAAGTTCAAATGTCTCTGTTAACATATTTCATTAATATTACGTGTTAGAGGCCACAGAAGACGCTTTTGTATTGAATGAAGAGGAATGTATATACTTCTGTTTTAAAGTTTTTTTAGGCCCAAAGTTGTGTTGTTGCTATGGTCTTCAGTCTGAAGACTGGTTTGATGCAGCCCTCCACGCTACTGTATCCCTTGCAAGCCTCTTCATCTCCTACTAACTACTACAACCTACATCCTATTGAATCTGTTTTCTGCATTTCTCGCCTGATCTATTTTTACCTCCACTTATCCCCACACTTTCCTCCAATACCAAACTGAAAATTGCATAACGCTTATAGAACGCGTTAAGTACACCGATCTTTTAATTTAGAACGGATGTGTCACAAAGTTATTCTCTTCCGAATTCATTTCAGTACCTACTCATTTCTTATGTGATCTATCAACGTGGTCTTCAACATTCTTCTGGTAGCACCATATTTCAGAAGTATATATTCTCTTTTTGTTCGAACTTCTTATCGTCCCGTTTTGATTCCACACAAAACTACACTCCAGTCAAACTCTCTCGAAAAGACTCCCTACTACTTAAATTTACATTCAATGTCAACCGGTTTCCCCTCTTCACTAACGTTTTACTTCCACTTACCAATTTACATTTTTATCTACTCTCTGCTTCGACTATCGTAACTTATTTTGCTGGCTGATGAGCAAAACTATCTACTAATTGTAGCATCTAATTTCCTAGTCTAATTATGTCAGCACTGCCTCATTTGGTTCGGCTACATTCCATTACCCTCGCTTTGCAACAGTTGATGTTCATCTTACAACCTCCTTTCAGGACACTGTCCATTCCATTCAAATGCTCTTCCAAGGCCTTTGCTGTCTCTTAGCAAACGGCAATGGCGTTGGCAAACATCAAACTTTCTTCTTCCTCTTGAACCTAAATGCAGTTACAATCCCCACGGTACAGCTTGTTCGGTGTGCAGATTGAATAATAATGGGGATAGGTAAAATCCTGCCTCATTCTCGGTCACCTACTTTTTTTTCAAGCCATTAGACTCTTATAACAGCCGTCTGGTTTCTGCAAATCTCCAATATCAAACTTCGTTCCCTGCACATTACACCCGCTACATTCAGAATTCCGAAGAGTGTATTTCAGTCAACATTTTCAGAACCGACCTCTAAGTCTACAAATGCTGAAAATCTAGATTCACTATTCCTTAGCCCATTTTCTAAGATGATTCATTCGGTCAGCATTTCCTATGGTATTACTACAGTTCTCCTAAACTCAAACTGATCAACCCCAAAGTCGGCTTTAACCACTCTTTCCATTTGTCGGGAAATAATTCGTGTCAATGTTATGCAATCATGGTTTTTAAACTGATAGTCTGGTAATATCCACGCCTCTCTGTATTAGCTTTCTTTATAAATGGAGTTATTAAACTCTTTTGGAAATCTGAGGGTATTTCGCCTGTCTCGTACATATTTAATATCAGGTTGACTAGGTTTGACACCCTGGCTCTACCTAGGTTATTAGTAGCTCGAAGGGAATGTCGTCTACTCAAGGGGCCTTGATTCGAATTAGGTCTTCCGAAGCTCTGTCGAATTCTGCCTGAAGTATTACACCTCACATCGCATCTTCATTTGACTTCTTCATTTCTGTCTATGACAATACCATGTAGTTAACTTCCATTGTAGAGTCGCTCTATATATGCCTTCCACCTTTCAGCTTTACCTTCTTTGTTTAGTATCGGTTTTTCATTTGAACTCTTGCTAATCATACTGCTGCTTCTCTTTTCTCCAAAAGTCGCTTTAATTTTCATACAGGTGGAAACTACCCTTCCTCTAGTTATGTATGCATCTATCGAACTGTATTTGCCTGTATCGCTTTCTCCTTTCATATGTTTCACTTTCTGCCAATCTTTCCCTTTCGCCTGCTTCTTTTGCTGGATTTTTACATTTACTTTTGTCATCAGTTATATTCAGTATTTCTTGTGATATCCAGGGATATCTGCGAGGCGTTGTCTTTCTACCTATTTGATCCTCTGATGCCTTCAGTGGTTCACCTCTCACAGCTAACTAATCGTTCTCTAATTTATTTGTTTCTCGAGTTTCAGTTAATCGTATCCTAATCCTTTTCTGGAACTTTTAATAACGTATTGTTCTATCAATTCATCCTAGTCAAAATAGCAGATATCCAACCATTTTGGTATTTAATAAGTTTTAATCTTCAATTTTCAACCAATGAATAGTGGTCGGAGTCCACATATTGCCTGGAAATGTCACTCTTTCTGGATGATCAAATTCAAGGAGTACAACCGTAGCCTTATCTGCAATTGTAATTCATCTGGTCCATTTGGTTCAGTTCTGTTGACAAAAGAGGATAACGAAACAATACCTCTCTCAGCAGCGGCGGTCGTCCTTAGATATTATCTCGACATCGCAAAAGGAAGTTTAACATACATAGGTTAATTGTCAATGCATCATAGTAGTGAACTACAAATAATGAGAAATTCTTCCTGTACGTTTCAGCTTTTATTTATAATAACTGGGTGATGTGTTTTTTGAACGTATAAATGTATTCAAAGTACAAGTCCTGAAGCGACAATCCATGTATTTTCTTCGTGCAGTGAGAGTAAACAAAGCAGGAACAAGAATTTGTACCGCTCATCAAATCGTCGCAATCCAGAAGAGGAAAGACGAAAGACAGACTAACTTCTACAACAAGTGCGGGGATCTGGACACGAGTCAGCAATATTATGTCTTGACTGACATCACTTGGAATCATATACAGAAATACTATAAATTCATTGATAAAGAAAAAAATAATTTCCGAATAAAATCTTTGTAATTATAAGCAAGACTGAAATCGTAATTACGCTGCGTTCACTGGCGACAGGAATCATAAGAAGGATTATTGCTGGAGTCATTTCATACTTAGTGCACAATCATCAGTTGAAACATAGATCATCTGCCAGTCAAGAATGATACAGACATTGCAGTGGTTACAGCAGGAATCGTAGACGAATGTTTTTGTGGTGTAATTTATTTAATTTACTAAATACCTAAGCGAGACAAAAAATTAACATGAATCACATTCAAACTGAGGGATTCGTTTCATGTTACACTAAAAGTTCTACAGATGCGCCTATAGCCTTACACAATAAGTAAGTAACGTTGTAGCAAGTGGTTCGCATTTACAATGTGCCTAACTGAACAAATAATTCAGACAGTATTTACCAGTGAACACCCGATACATTAAAGAATCCATTTCCCATGTATAAAACAACTGCTGTTGTCTGATTACAAATGAGTTAATATGTTAAATGTGTAACGGTAAGCATGTGAGCGAGAAAAAGTTAAGAAGAGGTTTGTAATTATGTTTAAAGCTTGTTGGAAGACGCTAAGTGCTTTCATTATGAAAGAATAGATGAATTTAGTCCGGGAAATTTGCGCTCCGTTTTAAGCAAACCAAAGTTTTCTCGAATCTCAATGTTAATGAAGTCATTTCTCCAGATATACGTGTCGTATAATTTTGCAGGAGCATTAAGGAATGTGAATAGTCGTTAGTAAAGAAGTAAGTAATTAGAACGTCATGTCTGATGATGTATTTTTTCCTCATGAACAGTAAGAATGTAAGTATCAACCTTTACCCCTTTCATTATTTTTGAATGAGACAGATAGAAAAGGTTTCGGAAAAGTTTGAAATTGTGTAAAGTTTGTTGGAAGTACCTATGAGCCCTAATTTCAAATACTGAATGAATAAAGTCTGCGTATTTGTGTGCTGTCAGTTACAGCACCTTATCTCATTGTGTTAATGTTCTAACTCATGGTTACACTTCTTAATGAGTAGATCATGACTGCATTTTATATTTCTTTAAATCATCCACTGATTGCATGAAATATTGAAAATCAAATTTTGCTGCCCCATTCGCAGCAAGAAAATAACTTAAACCTAGTCGATGTTAACTAAGTAAAATTTGTTATAGACAAAAATGTAATTGGTATAATAAGATTTAACTACACACCTAAATATTTTTAATTTTTATTATATTCGAGTTGGAATGCTATTACATCTTGAGCAAAAGCTTTAAATTGAGAATTGATTGACATGGTAACGTAAACAAGTTTCTTGTCTTTGCTTTGGCGACGTAATTGTACCGCGCTGGCTCTCATCCTGACGTTAATTCATGGTCCACAGGAAACGAGGGTGAAAGATGGGGGTGGAGCAATCTAATTCGGAGTTATATAAGCTGTAATTTGTTATTTTGGTATTCGTTTAACTGAAGAAGTATGAAGACAAGCGAGGAAGTGTATCACGAACAATACCAGTGAATTTCATCAGCTGTGGTGGGGTGAGAGACTTGGCTGCGGGCCAAATTCTAGGCAATGTTTGCGCAATATGTTGTAGATAAAACTAAAGAACCGTACGACTAGGATTACAGCTGTGAAACATAGGGTTCTTACAACAAATTAAACTAATAATTTAGCACAGAGAAACCTATCTTGTCCTCTTTATCGTAAATATGAGGGAAGACATCTAAAACCACACAACATGCCCATGTACATTTCAATCGTAATTGGTGGTATTTCATTGCCTTGATGTATAGCGAAAATAATAAGTCACTATTTAAAATCATTTATGACTAAGAAATATTCATTTTACATGTGTTGAACGTGACTTACACCAAGTTTATCCAGAAAAAAGTCCGGTATAATTTCCTCTTATTTTTCAGTTTATTGGTTTTCAGGTCCTACCTATAAAGAAGAACGAATCCACACAGCTATCTTCCCGATGTATGATGTTCGAGAGAGATAAGTGCTGTCTGCTGTCTCATCATAGGGCGTGGTAGTGTCTCAGATGTGCTCGCTGTTTCAGTCACAACGCTGTTGTTAAGAACCGCTACACACCACTAATGCAGCGGGTTGCAGTGCTGTGTACAGAGCTAAAATATCATCAGTCTCGCATTATAGTACGTTGAACTGAATGCCAACGGCGGCTTGTGAGTATAGATTTTGGGCGTTCACAAATTTTTTGAGTCAAATAAACTAGAAAGTGTTAAATTGCATCTGCTGTATAACAATAACGATTAAGAACAAATTTATGAAACTGCAGCAACTGCCAATAATAATAGTGATGATAATAGTAATACGCTAAACTTTTCTGAAGAACAGAAGATTGTTTGGCGAAATTCTTAAATACAGTTTGACAATCAGTAGTCATACGCTATTCTTCACATCGTCAACAAAATATTAACATCACTCACCACGTCTTATTTTCTGAGCCAGGTAAACGGCATAATTATTTGTTATGAAATGATCTGCCCTTCCAAGTAGTACACACAGCAATTAGTATAAATGCACGTTACACTGTACTGTAGGTACGCATTAAATAGAGAGAATTATATGTCAGCATGATTGGTACATTCCATTTATAAAGAAAAGCTGTTTCTCTGTTTTGCAATCGCACAAATGCCTAGATCACGCTATGATTGGAGTCTTAATACCATCCAACTCTCGGTTGGAGGCATTGTCAATGACGGAAGCCTATTCCCCTTAATTGTGTTTCGAAGAAAAGCTTTAATATTCATTGTTGAGAAACAACGTTCAGATTCAACTGTTGCAAGAAGGAATGTTATAGTTATTCTCATTAGCCCACTTAAATGTGGAAATGTGTCTAGACACAACTTCCTGTCTAGTAGAATCTACAAAATTGTAACTGTTTCACATGTGCGTTGAAAATAGTGTAGATTACTTATAGCTCTGTTCTCCGTTGGGTCTTCAGTAATCATTGCTAACTATCAACAATAAAGTCAACATCTCTCTCAGGAAAATTTATCGACAGTAGAGAAAATGGGCTCACGTCTAATAATTTTCATACCACGAGTTGATAAATGAATGAAAATCTTTCAGTCATATGATTTATTCTGGTGTCGCAGACTTCTGTCGAATTTGCTGCTTGTTTTATATTGCTCTTTTGTCACAATTTGTTTTTCAGTCTCAACATACCTTATTCCTTTAGTAATATATTCGAACTCTGGCAAATATTGTCCAGTTGTTTGTTGTTTCAAGTTACTCTTACTACATCCTGAATAATATTTCTGGATTTGGCATGATCCTATGAAAAAGAAGAATAAGAACTCAGGGTCTTCTAAATTGGAGAAGCAGCAGCAAATTTCTCCTCTGGTTTTATCATGTGCGCGAACAGCGAGGCTAATTTCTTCTAAACACTCGATCAGACATTCCACCTTCTCTTAAACTGTGTTGACTCTTCCAATGTAGCTACTTTTCGTGGTAATCTAGTTTGCACAGCTCTGTCTAGCACATTGGTGCTGTGTGACGACCTGGAGAAAAAGGTCAGAAAGCCAGGGAAATACGAACAAAATATTGTCTCAGATTTGTTTATACATGCAGCTTTTTGCCGCACCAGACCAAATTGTTCAGCACATCAGTGGATCCTAGGGTATACCTGCATGATCCTTACCTGAAGACAGTTGATGCTTTCGCTCAGAAACCAGCATCGTGACAGCATTGCGCCATCACTTTTTCCTACTATGTATCGGCACACTTTTGCAAATAAGAATTTATTGCCCCAAGTAATGTCTCAGCTCCTGTGCGTCAGCGTTAGATAAGGCCCAAAACCTCTCCACACAGAGCCATGACATTCGTACCTATAACTAGTAATCAATTGTTGCTTGGTAGGCACGTATGTCAATTCCTCCGACATTGCAGCTAAACAATGCGCACTTAAAATTCCCTTCGTTATTATTTCTCTTCATACAATGCAGAACTCGGTTTTGAACTGTTTTCGGTATACCTTCAAACACAATTGCAGCTTCTAAATGTTTCTTCATTGAAACGTCAACAGCGCTTTCTACATTTACAAGGCCACGAAACATTCATGTGATTTCTGATGATCCCGTCATTGTGAATAGGTACAGCTAACTCCAACGCACCTCAGAAAATTACGCAGTCTATTATTCTGGAGAGTAATTTCTTTTACTATGCACTTGCTTTACTATGCACTTGCTTTCTCACAGAGTCTCTGTATACGCTGTCATGTTGCATACTCTTATTAACTTCAGAAAGCACTGAAATTGTTCTCATTTTTGTGTAATTGGAAGTTTTCGTGCATTTTAATTTTTTCGGACAAACTTACAAGCTCCCTAACATTTCAGTAAGTTCATTTCTTACGTTGCACCCACACAACCACTTACGCTTATTGTACACTTCTTTATTAAACCAAGTTTATTAGACTGTCTCAATCGACGGATCTGTTCTGGGAGGTCCTAGTTGCTTTGCAGATATCTCGTCCTGGTAATTCAATTTTCTGTTAGTGCTTAAAATATATTCGACAGAGTTGGCGTTGACACTGTACATGAAAGCCAATTCACTGTCCTGTGTGCGCAGTGACTTGCACAATAAACAATCTTCACAGTAAACAAACCTCAAATACAAACTGCCGTTTGTGGAAATGATGAAATTCAAGTTTAATGCCTATCAGGATAATCACTTGACTGCAGGTAAAAGAAACAGACTAAATTGGTGCACTCTCCTGTTAGGAATGCAAAAGGTTTACTGTTTTATGAAATCCATAACTTAAATAACTATAACTTATTCAGAAACCCACAAAATCGGTTTCCTATCAGTATAAACGTGACATATATTGACGTCCGATCTAACTTTGTAATATAGTGAGTGAACTGGTATATCAGAGGAGTGTGCCACTAGCTAGTGGGATTAATGCCAAGCGAACGGAGATAAACGTCTGGCGATGTGTGCTACAACCGAGTGGCACTGACGTTAACTTGTAGTTAAGTGGTAAGGCCTAACTGTGAACGCCGTGAACCGTTAATGTTATTTATAAAACCTGAATGCGTTTAACGCATAACGCAATTACGTCACGCCAGTTGCACATGCTCAAAAGCTCCTTCAAACGTGAATAACTGAAGATGTCGTGATTCTGATGCCAAGTTGTATGGTGTCTAGACAACTAGCACTGAAACGTGGGGCCACAGACTTAGGTGCCATATGTTTCAGGTTACTGCATCTATGTTACGTTTAACAACATTCAAAGAAAGATAAGAAATAAATCCCGAAGGTCTCCCAAATTAGGGTTTCTCGTGCTCTGGTGCCCTTATGCTGTAGAACCCATTGTTGCATACACATCTCTTCCGAATATTGGAAGTGGAGAAATTGCACCTCACTAGCGTATCTGACTTGACATGAAACACGATAAATAAAGTGGGAAATACATCTGAAGCTAATTAAATTACCTACACTGAAATTTGCATGGTGATTTTGATGAGTTATTGGGTAAATGATCAAAAATTTTTGTTTCTGCATATTGAACTTCATTCTGAGCCACTGAAAGCTTTAATAATGGGTAATAATAGCAACACTGTAATAGGTACGGATCTAACTAGACGTATCTAATTGTAGTGGACTAGTTATGACAGATTTTGTTAGCGAATATATGTATTGTGACATAGCAGTTAAAATGCACACCTGTTTGAAGAGATACCTACATCACATCCTTAGGTGAGCAACACACAGTATTGTTAATGCTTGGTTTTGCATAATCGATACTTTCTTTAGAGTGGTGAGTTACAACAGAAAATTATTCCATATCTTATCACTGAGTGGAAATGTACCTAATATGCCAGGAGAATAATACATCTGTTTACAAGATTGGTAATTACACAAAGGACAAATGCAGATGAACTTGAATGTTCGAGCCACTCGGTAATATGATTCTTCCAGTCTAAGTTTTCATCAATATGTACACCCGAAAATGTAGAGCATTCTACACAATTTAGTTACTCCTCCCAATGTGCTACATCAGATGATGGTATGACTGTTTGTTGTACAGAACTTAATACCGTTTTTTCTTTTCTTTTTTAAATGTAGGGGCAGTTCATTTTCTGAGAACCTGTTGATAAGCCTTTGGAAGCCATCGGTTACCGTTTCTTCTGCTGCTTTCTTTCTAATGGAATTTATTATAACACTATCACCATCTGCAAAAAGTACCAACTTTGGTTGTAGAATATTAAGTGGTAGGTCATTATCATGAATAAGTAATAACCAAAATTGAAGGAATAAACAGAATTGATGCCCGTGGGATTCCCTTTATGATTTCTACACAGTCAGTATTATTCTCTATTCTTCCAAACCTCATTAAATAATTGTGTACTATCTTTTGATTCTATTTGTGACGTATGACTCAGTCCAGCTGTGTATAGTGCCATAAGTTCCCTAAAACTTGAATTTTTCTAAGGGAGGAAGATGATCGACACACTTAAATGCTTTGGAAAAATCGCAAAAGACACCAAATGCCGATAGTTTATTATTTAAGCCCTTGGTATTTGATTAATCGATGTGTAAACATCGTTCTCAGTTGAACAACACTTCTGTAATTCAAACTGAGATATTAAGTGTGAATAAGGTGTGACACTTTTCTTGAGTACATTGCTTTTTCTAATGTATTGGAAAAAGATGTTAATGACACTGGACAATAACTGTTTAAGTCTTCGCTGACACTTTTCTTATGAAGAGATGTAATTGTTTCATATTTTAACCAGCCTGTAAAAGTTCCCTGAGTTAGTAATGCAATACATATGTCACTAAGGATATTACTTGTGAAGTTGGAACAAATTATCACACCACTATGAAATACCATCAAAGCCATATGAGCTTTTGTTTTCTAGAATATTTGAAATTCTGTTAATTACAGTGAATTCTGTAGGTACTACTTCTAGCTGTTTAAAGATTTTTGGAATGACATTTTGAATATATGCTGTTTGTTCTCCAACTAAACTATTTAACCCTTCAGTGGTCGCATCAACATTTGTAACACCAGTGGTAGTGTGGTCGACTCTGTCCACCAGCCATCGTTTTCACTAAAGATGTGAAACGTTCTACCATAATATGCTTGCTACTGAAAAGTAAGAAGTTTATTCTGGTTTTTAAATTAATAGAAATACAAATTTTAGTCTTTGACCTATTTTGTTTCTAAAGATACAATTACAAAATCTAATTAAAGAATCCTCGTTTTTCATTTAACAATACATTCCCAACATGCAGGATAAAGTTAAATCACATTTGACCTGCCTTTATTTCTCAGTACATGTTCTCAAACAGCATTTATTGTCTTATACTCTCTTTACTGAACATGACTATATTGTTTCTACGTAAAAACAGAGTTTACTCATCCGGTTCCTCTACCTCGTCCACAGTGCTACCTGCTCACTTTTCACACACAACTGCAGAACCCTTCTTACATACAAACATCTTACTCCGACTAAAACGAATTGTAGTGACAATATTGTTTTTTCTGCCACACATAACGCAGCGACTCTTCTTTTTGTTTGGAGGTTCTTCTGGTTCTTGAGGTTCTTGCTATTTATGAGGCGCCAAAAATATTTTGAGATCATTTGAAAGCATCGAAATGTAGGATCCTGTAACTAAATGATGTTTCATAAGTTGTTGGGACCACTATTTCAAAACTAGCCTCCTTGGTTTTTTTGTTTTTTTTCTGTTTAGTAAAGCGAACCATAGAGCCATCATCCTCCGCCTTGTTACTCGTGCAACAGAATATTTACTGGACATTTGGTCTACTGTGCGAGCCCCTCCTTTTGTCACGTTGTAGCCCATGATAATCTTTAGTTTATTGGTATTCTTATCAACTGTGCCTTCACTATGCATGTTGCTAAGCAGAACAATACATTTGTTCCTTTTGGGCACATATGACACCAGTGTGATATCTTTCTATTATCCAAACAGTGAAGACCCAATGTTCCTGGATTTCAGAGGTAGGAATTCCGGAGGGATTTCCGTTTTATTTTTCTTCCGAGCTACAACGCATGTGACGTTTCTCTGCAAAAGTGAGACTGCTAGTGGATAACTTGTATACCAATAATCAAAAGTAATATTCCGATTTGATCCCAGCAGACGTTCTGCCAGACGATCCACAATATCGCACAGTTTATTTGACACCTTTTAAGGGTCATCTGGTTTTGTTCCATAGTACAGCTCAATAGAAGCTGTATAGAATGTTTTGGCGTCGCAAGTAGCAAAGAATTGCAAGCCATACTTTGCTGGTTTGTTCGGTATGTACTGAACAACTAAACATCTCCCTCTATGGTTACAAACTCTCCCAGACGACAGTTTTCCTTATAATTAGTGACATATTTGTCTAAAAATAACCTAATAGCAACTAATCTGTCACTCTCGCATCTTTGTGTTCTTGTCAATTTGTCATAAATATCACGCTGCTGAGGAGAAATTAGAAATGTCTGTACGACATGCAAGCTCTAAGGATCTTCATACCAGTGCCATCTTTAATTCCAAGTTGTTCAACATTTGTTTTATTTCCAGCCTTCGAGCCAATCAATGTAAGGATTCCAATGAGAGAATATATCTCTTACCTAGAAGCTTCCTTCCTATCTCTCTCTCTGTAGAATAGATGTTCCGTGATACTACATTTCTGATATGCAAATTGATGTATTCCACAAGCTAATCAATCATATCTGCACCAACAGTCTTATATAATGCTGTCACTTCTTTTGTAATACCATTAGCAGTCCTCTTCGGACCAGGTAGTATTTTTATTATATATTTTGAGGGCGTTTTCGTCGCTTTGGCTCTTACGTTTTCCTTAGACCACTTAATTTTGCCGTCTTTACCAACAAAATATGCACACACAAAATCAAAATTACCGTCACCATCTTTTTCATCCTCATGACGTTGCATTTCCTCTAGAATATGTGTATGTCTTCCTCCCTCTACAAGAACTGCTTGTAATTCTGATTCACTATTGTGATCACTAACTACTATTTGTCCTTATTACCCGTCAGGCAAGTCAAATTCAGGACACTTGCTATCATCCGAATCTTCATTTAGAAGCCTTTAAATCTCCTCCTCTGATAACACTTTCCTGAAAAAGGCCCTAAAAGTATAAATAAAAGTAAAACATAGTTGCTAGTGAAAGATTTTAATCCAAAATAAAGATAGTATTCACAGTTACCATAAAGAAAATCCTTACATCACAGGTCGTGTGGTTGACTCTGTACTCGAAACAGAACATGAACCAAAATAAGCTACAAATGTTGTCAATGTGCAAGTGCTACAAACGCAGCAACAATACAAGTGACCGGCAGAGGACCAACTTCAAGATAAGTGGAACTCCCAGCACTGCAACAATGCCTATTTTTTCTGAGCGAAAAAATGAACTCTGGTTGACTCAGCCAAACAATGCGACCGCTCGAGGGTTAATCCAATTGTTGTTGCTACATTTAGAAACTGATTGTTATATGTGAAAATTCCTGTCAGATTAAAACTCTGTGCCGGACAGAGACTAAAACTCGGGATCTTTGCCTTTCGCGGGCAAGAGCTCTACTATCTGAGCTACCCAAGCACGACTCACGACCTGTCCTCACAGCTTTACTTCTGCCAGTACCTCGTCTCCTACCTTCCAAACTTTACAGAAGCTCTCCTGCGAACCTTGCAGAACTAGCACTCCTGAAAGAAAGGATATTGCGGAGACATGGCTTAGCCACTGCCTAGAGGATGTTTCCAGAATGAGATTTTCACTCTGCAGCGGAGGGTGCGCTGATATGAAACTTCCTGGCAGATTAGAACTGTGTGCCGGACCGAGACTCGAACTCGGGACCTTAGCCTTTCGCGGGCTAGTGCTGTACTATCTGAGCTACCAAAGCATGACTCACGCCCCGTACTCACAGCTTTACCTCCACCATTACCTCGTCATCTGCTTGCCAAACTTCACAGAAGCTCTCCTGCGAACCTTGCAGAACTAGCAAAGGTCCCGAGTTTTACTGTCAGTCCGGCATATAGTTTAAATCTGCCAGGAAGTTAAATATCAGCGCATACTCCGCTGCAGAGTGAAAATCACATTCTGTTTGTTAAATGTATTCACGACTTGTGAATTATCAGTAATGACATTTTCATTTAGTTTAACTGTTATGGTATCTTGTACACTGACTGGCTGTTCTGTCTCCCATTTCACAATAACCCATTCAGCTTTCATATTTTCACACAAATTATAAATTTCTGTCCAAATGTACATCCTTCATGACATTTTAATGAGTATCCTAACAGTGTTACTGTGTTCTTTTGTAGTGGCAACTAAGGTTGGAGCTGACTTACTCTGGCCTATATACAATTTTCCTCCTTCTTCTTACACGAGGTTATAACTCCCTTAGTTCATAAAATCTTCTCCGGCACACAGCTGATCCAATGCGTTGGTCTCTGGCCACGTTCCAGCAAGCTTCTTTCTTGACATCTACATGCAAAGTGTCAGGGTCTCTCGCTCTCTTACTATAAGGCTTACTTGAAGACTGATTTTGGTAATTTTGTCCTCGTGACATTTGCTTCTGCCCTTTGGAGGGGATGGGTAATGGTCCTAGCTTTTCTTGTGGGGTCCTGTCGTTTGCGAGAGAAGGTTCGATTTTCCTGGGTTTATCTGGGATTAAGTAGTGGGTTTATGATTCTTCATGTGATTTGGAGTTTGTTATCCTGAATTCTCTTGGGTTGTAGTTGCCAAGCAAATTATCAGTGCATTTGGGGATTACCTTAGTCTATCGTAGAATGCTTGGGCGAGGTTTTTGAACCTTTTTTTAAAGTGGTTCTATATTGACGGTAGCGTGCAAGTCTGCAGTGGGGGAAACGGGAGTCTACGTGTAAGGCTCTTTTGAAGGCTCTGTTTTGTATTGCTTGCACTCTTTTGATGCTTTTTGCAGCGCAGCCCCATACAGGGCAGGCGTATTCGAGGACAGGGCGCACTAGACTGAAGTACACACTGGCTGCTAGGTTGCTCTCTCCGTTTAGAATGGCGTATGGTACGTGGAGCTTGTATGTGCCTGCGCCATGTGAGGCGTTGGTCCATAGTCACCGCAGGTACTTAACTTCGGTCCGCCACTAGATGTTGTTTCTGTGGAGACGGAGGGTGGGACGTGGGCTGCGCCGTAGAGGCCTCTTTGTTTTTCTATGCGTAAGCATAATGGCTTGAGTTTTTCCACTGTTCAGAGTTGTGTGCCGTTTATTGGCCCATCTGTCTGTTTTGTCAAGGACGTATTTTAATCGTCTAGTGACAAGGTTCCTGCTTGAGATCTGTGCGAAAAAGGCAATGATATCAGCGTATTGCGCTGTTTCTAGTGGCAGTTCTGTGGCAGTGTAAGCTGTGTGTAAATTGTGTATGATGGGTCCTATAACGCTACGTTGGGGTACTCCCGCTTGGATGCGTCTTTTTGTTGAGCGTCAGTTGTCGACTTTTACTGCGAAACTTCTACCTGAGATGTAGCTTTCTGTGAGTTTGACTATGGGCCCTGGGAAACCCTGCACGTACAGTATACGAGGTGCGATAATAAAGTAATGAGACTGATGTGAAAAAAAAATGTTGCTTTCCGTTTTAGTCAAGTTTAGTGTTGTCTCCTTCAAAGTAGTTCCCTTCCGATTGCACACACTTTTTCCAGTGCTTCTGTCATTCATTGTAATAGTTCTAGAACTCATCTTCTGTAATATCATCGAAAACCCTCGTCACAGCTTTTTGGACACCTTGCGTTGTTTGAAAGTGGTGTCCCTTGACCGCTGTTTTGACTCTTGGAATTGGAAAAAAGTCGCGTGAATAAGGTGGCTGTGGTAGTACTGAAATTTGTTTTTTAGGTTAAAAATAGCTGCACTGACAGAGCAGTATGGGACCGCGCATTATCATGATGCAGAATCCAATTACCAGCAATGTTGGCACGGAAACGAAGATCTCTTTTAAGAAAACTCTCTAAAATTTCTTTGTAGTAATATTGGTTAACTGTTTGTCCAGGAGGCAGCCACTCCTTATGAACAATTGCTTTGGAATCAAAGAAGCACACAAACATGCATTTCACTTTTGACTTCGAATGCGAGCTATTTTTGGTCTGCATGATCCCTTTGAGCACCATTGCGAACTTTGGCGTTTTGTCTCTGGATCGTACTGAGAAAACCAATGTTCATCACCAGTGATAAAACGGCTCAACAATTCTGCATTGATTTCCGTTTGCTCTAACAGATCAGCTGACACATTTTTCCGTTTTTATCGATGTTGTGGTGTGAGATTTTTGGGGACCAATTCTGCACAAATCTTTCTCATACCAAGATATTCAGTTATTATTAGACGAACCGTTTCTCGATTGATGTCCAGCTCTCCTGCAATCATTTTCACAGATAATCTTCCATCAGATCGTACGAGTTCGCGCACCCTGGTCAAGTTGACATCCATCCTTGAGGTTGAAGGTCGTCCACTTCGGTCTTCATCTTGAACATTCGTTCTGCCTTCACTAAAGATTTTATGCCAACGAAAAACTTGAGATCTTGACATAAAATCATCTCCAAAAGCCATCTGAAGCTTCCGTAAGTTGCAGTCGCGTTTTCACCCAATTTAACGCAAAAAGAAATGGCATTCCGTTGCGCAGTATTATGCAGTTTCATTTCCGTGACAAGAGACACAAACACGTGTTAACTTATTACAGCACAACCAACGACTGACCAGTTGCTTCTATGTGCTGCTTGGACTAGAAGCAGCTTATAGACCAAGGTCAAAGATATTGTGCCTACGCCAGCCTGCACGGTTGCCACACCTTGCAAAGGAAATCAGTCTTGTTACTGTATTGTTGCATCTCGTATATTAGTCCCTCGTGCCAGACCGTATCAAAAGCTTTGGCTAGGTCTAGTGGGATCATTCCATAGTGGCCTCTGTGATTTAGGGCTTGGGTGACGGCCTCTGGCACCCTCATTAGTTACTGTGGGGCAGCGTGCCCTCTCAGGAAGTCAAACTGCGTCCTGGGGAGTATCTGCTCGCCTGCGATGTGCTGCTGTATGGGGAGGAGCAGAAGGAGTTCGTATAGTTTGCTTAGTGATGGTAGCGGACCTCTTTGCCTGTAATGTTGTGGAAAGATGGGATCTTTGCCTGGTTTCGCGATCGCGATCACTTCTGCATGTTTCCATTCCTTAGGAAACTTGCGTGATCGCGTGATCTTATTGAAGATGTTGGCGATGAGCGTAATCGCTAGCGGGGGGATTAGTTTCAACAGCTCGTTTGTGACTTTGTAGTGACCAGGCGCCTTGCTAGTTGATAGCGATTTTATGAATTCTACTACGTCTTCTGCGATGTTGAGCGGTAGCTCGTCATTTTCATCGTCTTCCGCTGTGAGGAAGGCGACCAACTGCCTCCTGACGGTGGCGTCGTGTTCCTTATCCTGAGACTCTACCGGCTGGAATTGTTTTTCGAAAACGTCCGCAAGCGCGTTATCCTTGTCAGCAGACTGAACGCGAGGCCTCGCTCACCGTGCAGAGGGGCATTCTTGCGAGTCTTTTGGTAAATTGTTAGATTGCTCGCCTGAGGCTGTTGTCTTCCACCTTAAGAGTGGAGAGACGTGCTGACCATTTCTGGTTTCAGTGTTCTATGATGGCTGCTTTCAGCTCTCTCTGGAGCTTGTTAAGCAGTTTCTGGTGCCTGGGTTTCTTGTTAATTTCCGTTCCTTCGCGGTCTTGTTTTTGTGCTTAATCTGAGCAAGCAGGTGCGGTGGGAGCTGTTTAGAGGGGAGGTCGCTTTCTGGAGGCCTAGTGTGGCTTTCTGATTTGCTTGCAGGATTGTTGCGGTGAAGTGGTGCAGCGTCTGTAGTGTGTTTTCTGCTGCGGAAGGCGGGGTGTTGGCAATGACCGCTATCATGTCGTCGCGGATTTGCCCCCAGTTTGTGTGTTTGTTTGAGTACTGACACTGCACTATGGGGAGCCATTCTCCTACGTCTAGCTTGAAGACGACGGGATTGTGGTCGGATGACATTCTGTTCAGTGAACTCGCGGCCACAAAACCCAGTACTCTCTTTGACATGGCTATGCCTAGGACGTCCGCACGATTTCCGTTGAGTGGGAAATGTGTGGGTCTCTATGGGCCCCACATATAGAAGTGGTGTGTGCGCTGAAGTCGGTGGGGCTGGTGGCCAGCTCTGTTGGCGGTTCTGGAGTGCCCGTACGGGTTTTTGGCATTGACGTCACCCAGCGACGTGATAACTTCGTTACCTAGGCTCTGGGAGTGTTTGTTGTATACTGCTACGGTCGTCAATGGCCTTGTGGCCATGGCTATCTCTATGGCAACTAACTCTAGCGGAGTGGCAGAGGGGTGAACTTGGTGGTAGAGGATTCTTCGTTTTTCGAAGATTGCTATCCCGCCTCCTGCTGTGGGCCTATCTTGTCGGTAGCTAAAGTAGTTTGGCACCGACGATTTAGTACCCGGGTTCAGGTGATTTTCCGATGCCAAACATACATCTATTCTTTTAGGAATTGTCTTAATTCCTGTACCTGACGAAGGAGACCGTTTGCATTGAAGATGCAAAAGGTTAGGCCTTGGATGGATGTTCTCCTATTCATGTTTGTTGGAGGTGGTGGTTACTGGGGTTGTCGCAGCAAAGTGCAAAGACATGATACCACAGAGGCTCAAATATGTGCAAGTTGCTCTCCTAGTTCCTGCATCATGTCAAGTGTCTTGGTGACTGCTGATGTGAATGTGTTCATTGAACGGGCCAGCTGTGCAACCTGCTTGTCCTGTAGGGAGTTGGGATGGCTACTGCATGCTGCGGGTACGACATCGGCTGTTTGTTGCCGGTGACAAGATGCGTCGGTCCTGAGCGGTCGTTTTTGCATGCCTTCTGCGTTCTTAGACTGGCGTACTGGTTCGGACGCAGGGAACATGGAATAGGGATTGTCGCGTGGTCTGTTGTCCTGTCCTAGCGGGTCATTTCTGGCTCTGGGGGACGCTTTCGGCATAGGTCGGCGATTCCCTTCCAAAGTTCCGAGTTGGGGAGGTTGTGGTGGTTTTTGAAGCTTGCCTGGTGGGTGCCTGCCTAGCTGTGTTGTTCCCTGGCCTGGTTTGGGAGTGTGCTGTTCGATGAATTGGTTTGTGGGTGTTTTGTTGTTTTTTCCTCTCATGCGGTCTGTTGCTTAATTAATTACCTCGCAGCCTTGATAGCTGGCGGGGTGTGCAGTGTATTTACAACTGCCCCTTCTACTTTGTTCCCCACTTCTTTCATGGGGCATTCCCGTGAAGGGTGTTGTTCTGCACAGTGCACTTATTTGGGGAGGCATGTTCCGTCTTTTGCGACAGGCGAAAGCCCTTGGAGATAGTAGCACTGCCTGAGGCCTATTTCTTGTCTGAGTGTCTTTACAGTCACGTCTAGAGCCGTTACTCTGGTGACCGGTCAGCTTCTCCTACTCTGAGGGGTGTCAGTGTGTGTCGCTAGGAACAATGGCATTGTTTTCCTTCTCCCTGGTTTTTTGAGTAGCCCAACTGAGCGTACCTCAAAATCTTGGGAGGTGAGATCTTTCTTGATGTCTTCAGTGGCTGAGTATTTCCCTGTGAGACGTGCTTCTGTCCGTCTCGTTTAAACACGCACCCTAGTTACGCCTTGGTTCCCCGCCGGCGCTTTTCCGCGTGGCGGCGCCTTGTGTTCTCCTCGTTTCATCCCCCGCCCTCTAGGTCGGTGGAGTGGAGTGACTGAGTCGTGAAGCGTGGCAGTACGCCATCGACTCCGGAAGTGCTTGTTTGTCTTACTGGCGATGGTTTGTGTGGTTTCGGCCGGCTCATTCCACCGTGAGGTTCTACGGCATAGCGTGCCTGACTTGGAGAAGCCGTTAGCTCCGATTATGCCTATTCTTGTCAGAAGAGAATTGAAATAAGGAGCTGTGATGTTTCTGTTCCGGAGAATAGTGGGAGTCGCCGAGGACGGTTGCCCCGGGAATGTTTTGAGCACTGAGGGCGGCAGGTTTTCCTGCGGGACTGAAGTTGAGTATATTTCTCTATTGACGTTGTGCTTTTGACTTGCTATTAACTTGTATTAGGGTCGTGTTTGCGACTTCATTTATGTTGCTGCCGCCGACATTGTGTGTTTTCCGTCCACCGGTTTAGCTCGCCGGTTCTGAACCTATGAAGGAAAGCCTTGAAGGTTAGTTCTGCACTGCGTTTGCGGAATTTGACTTCGAGTGTGTAGGTTGTTCTTGTCCCGCTGGGCTGGTTCCTCGGTGAGGCGTCGACGTGAGCGTGAATTGCTTGGTAAAAATTTGTAGTAGGCACTCCGGGCATGGTCGATGCTGTACAACGAGGATGGTAGAACATGTTGAGTCAAAGGCTGTGAATGTGAACTGTTGCTCTGTCATGTCACACTAGGAGACTGTCTAATTAG
The DNA here is from genome assembly GCF_021461395.2 of Schistocerca americana. NCBI lineage: Eukaryota > Metazoa > Arthropoda > Insecta > Orthoptera > Acrididae > Schistocerca > Schistocerca americana. The sequence continues at coordinate 153,357,402 of NC_060119.1, read as the reverse complement.
GTACTGATGTATTGGTGGCTATCTATTGATTCTTGTGACCAATTTGGTAGTCAGTTATAAGCCTACGTGTTCTATGTACGTGAGAGAAGGAAATCCAGTTCTAATACTGAAAAACCAGTTCTTTGAAATTCAGTTCTAATACTTAACCTCCCATGTTAGTGTGCTGGGGCCCTTAAGGCCGGCTTACTGATAAATTCCTGATCATTACTTACTTATTGCAGAATTTGTTTGACTAATTTCATTTATAACCAGGCCCTTAAGGTAGAGTTGTTAATAAGCACTTGTTATTTTCCAGCTGATATTTTTAAGATTTTCTTATCTTGTTAATTTGGCCCTTCAGGCCCCTAACTTGGAAGTTGCAAGGCCCTTCAGGCTTCTTTATTGTTTCACACTGCCTTGCGTAAGCTCTTGGAAAATTTGCTCTTTAACTTAAGGCTAGTTAACTATTTTGGTGGCCCTTCAGGCTCAAACCTATTGTTCATACGTTTATATTTGAATATTTTCTTTGTCTGTGGTATTGGCCTTTTATATCTTAAATTTTGAAGCGAAGTGAATTTTGGTTTGCAAATTTACTAGCCCTTCAGGCTGAACACGTTATATGTATTCTTGCTAAACTGGCCCTTCAGGCTTTCTTTGCGATTGCAGCCCTTAAGGCATACGCAGAGCTATGTTGCATGGTACAATGTTAAATTGTTGATGAACTAGTGTCTTAAGGTTTGATTCTCCCTATATTCATTATTTTGGCAGATTGTATATTGCATTTTAGCTAGTTTTAATAAATTCATTAGAAGTAAGGTGTTATGTTACTTCTACCAGCACTTGGCCCTGCTTCCTCGCCCGATCCTAGTGGCTCCTTACTTCCTTGATTGTTAGAATTTTTGCCCATTAGCCACTATTATCGGTTTCACCCTGAAGACTGACTTTAGTGGATTTTCTGGGATTATATTAATCGTGTAATGCGGGGCGTTCTGCTCTTTTAACGCGTGTTGGACTGTGAGGTAATCCTCTGTGTTTGACAGGTTGATTTTTATCCTATCTCCCTCTGCTGACTCCGCTTTAAAGTCTCTGTTGCCCAGGGCCTGTTTGATCGTGTTATAAAAGTCCAAGTATGTGTTCGAAAATTCTGCTACTATTGGTGGGATCTTGTACTTCCTAGCTGGTGGTGGTGGGCGTGTTGGTGCGCCTGTTGCCGGCACGGAAGAGGGCGTAATTGCATCGAACCTGTTCTCGGTAGGCGTGGGTTGTTCCTGGATGTGACGCGCGCCAAACCGTTCTTCTGGCCATTTCGAAGGGCGGCTCGTCGCCATGTTCGTTTGCTTCCTCGCCGTCGAATGGCAGACTAATGTTAGCCTCTGGGACCGAGTCGTCGACTGCCGGGATGTCCAAGGGTGCTTTTTTGGTGTCTGTATCTTGGGCGCCTCGTTTGGCTGCAGGGGACTTCTCCAGTGAGTCTTCCAATGGCGCGTTTTTTATCGCGCCTGTAGTTATTCCTTCCGATTCCCATTCACGCCTGTTTCGTTTCGGGAATCCTTTTTCTCTGTCTAGGGATTGCTGTCTGGGTACCTAAAACATTCTGACGTCTGTCGTCTTGATGCAGTCGTCATTTTTGGGAGAATATATCTTTGGGTTCTGGTGGGTACATTGTCGGTTACTGGCTTATCGAGTTGGAGTTTGATGGGGGCAGGAAGGGCTCTGATGAGTTGGTGGAGTGTTGTAGGGGACAGGGTTGTGGGAGCCATGGTTGGTGTTGATGATGTTGATGGTGATGATGATGAAGGTGAGTTGATTGGAGCTGAGGGCTCCTTGGTCACGATCTCTGCGTTGTGTAGGAATGTGATCGACGAGTCTGTCGCGCCTATAATCCGGTTGGGGTCCATGTCCGGAGCGGAAAGACAAGGCTAAGCTGCCATGGGAGTGCCGAGTGTTGCAACAGCACCGTCCCTAACTGCCTACCAAGCGCGGGTGACTCGCCAGCGACCAGACTCTGACTTGGAAATTGCCCTACGCTTCGGGGGAACAAGTGGTGTACCTGCGGCAGCAGTAAGACTCCCAAAGTGGCCGTAAAAGCAGCCCTAAACAGCAAGAAGGCGCGATCCAAACCGCACCGACCCGCAGCTAACAAAATGCGACGACAGTTTTGCTCACCAACTGCTGCTCCAGTGGTGCCAAAACGGTGTGAGTGATCGTTTGAGCTTTAACAAAAGCACAGCCGAAAACACTCCTGGTTTGTCTCCTGTACAAGTGGGGGCGTATGGCTTCGTGACACAGACTTTCGGAGACAATGCTCAACACCCGACTTCCACTCACGAATGAAGTCTCGGGCTCATGCCTCTCGCATCTGTTACTTTCCCCTCTTTGGGAAAGTGTGAGAGAGAGTTTGTAGCCTTTCGGCTTTTACTCCCCTCTGGATGTGTGTGTGTGTGATTATATCTGTAGTTTTTTGGTGTCTGTGAAATGTGATGGTTGTTCTGTTTGTGTCTGGTACTTGGCTGAGGTTGGCGAGAAGATTAGTGTTGTATGGGAAGGAGCAGGATTAGGGATTGGATATTTGCATTTTCTCTTCCACTTAATCGTCGAAGATCGTCATGGGGCGCTTGTGCTTGTTGCGGGACATGTCATACCGACCTATGGAGTGGATGAGGGCGTTTCCTGATCTGGAAGAACCATTATAGAAGGCCGTTACCAGATCTTGGAAGCGCTCTCAGGGGTGGGATTTCAGCTGCGGCATGCAGATTATCTATGGAGAATCCAAGAGGTAAATGCAATGCCCTCCTGAGGGCGCAGTTCTGCAGCCTCTGGAGTTTGTCCAGGTGCTGCTTTGCCGCGTATCCCCAGACAGGGCACGCGTATTCCATTACTGGCTGGATCAGGGCCTGGTACACAATTACTGCTACTGGGCAGGGAAGGGAACTGGTTGAGTTCAGGATTGGGTATAGGGTGGACATTCTGACGCAGACCTTCCTGTGGACCTCGCCTATGTGGGGTTTCCACGTAAGACGAAAGTCCAAGGTTACGCCAAGGTACTTGGAGGTTCTGCGTCGGGGGAGTTGAGCTACGTTTAGGTGTAGGTGGATAGGTGGACGTTAAAGAGGTTCGCACCTTCCGAGCCTGCGGGTAATCAGCATAGTGGCGGGTTCATGTCGCGTCCAGCTCTTTATAACGCTGGACAGCGGGCTTCTCTGAATCCTCGGCACCAGTCCGACCGATCAAGTGCGAGCGGAATGGGCATGGCTGCGCGTAGTGGGTTGAGGGGAAAAGGGGGGGAGGGATTGCAGGCGTCTGGTCCCAGAGCCTCGTCTCAGTGCGGCCTGTTTATCCCATCAGCGACCCCCACCCTCCCACCTTCAGTTCACTCTCGTGAATTATTGCTGATGATGTGTCTCACACGATGCTAATTTGGAAGACGTTATCCTGGTTGACCAGCTAATCGTTGACTAGTATCTCTACTGCCTCTTAAATAATAGAGTCCCAAAAACCGTTCGCTCTACGCAGCATCTTGGCCTGTTTAAACTGCGACTTGCGTTCTTCACCGAGGCTGCGCTCCTGTATTCTTAGATGCAAGCTGTGATTCACTGAGTCTAGAATATTCCTGATTTTTACTGGAGGACGGAGGATGGTTTTGATCGTGTTCTTCTCCAGTATCCTGGCAATTTTTAAAGTGGGCCCCTGTTGTCCACCTCTTCCTCAAGGTCCTCGCGTTTCAGTGTAGCCATTCTTCTGGAAGGTTGTCTTCAGGTGCGGCATCTCAGTAGGTAGACTGTCCTTGTCGCATATGTCATGCGATCTGCGGATAAGGACAGAGAACACGGATTTTCGCTGGGCTGGGTGATGGCAGCTGTTGGCGCTGAGGTACGGGTCTTTTGGCAGACTAAATGTCCCAGGGGGCCGACCGTTATCTTCTTTATTAGGATACCGAGGAAGGGTAGGCACCAATTTTCTTCTAATTCCACTGAGAACTTGATGTTCTCAATCAGGTGGTTGAGAAATTCTTTCAGGGCGTTTTCGCTGTGCGCCCACACAGCGAAATTATCGTCCACGTACCGGTAAAAGACCTTGGGTTTAAGGCGTGCAGTTTCTAAAGCGACATCCTCGAAGTATTCCATGTACAGGTTGGCGATCATTCTCATATAATTCCCTTAGTTTTCCGCAGCTTACTTTGTTATGGATTTCTGGATAACATTTTCTGAAAGAAGCTTCCAAATATTGAAACAAATTTACTATGGAATACATAGAATTTGACGGTACCCTCTGTTTCCATACCACTACTTTTAAATTACTCTTAAAAAACTGTATCCTCTTCTCATTAATATGCCTCACTGCTTTGTATGAATCTCCTCAGGGCCGTAAAGTGCCGCACTGTTTATTTCCATTAACTGTGCACAATGATAAAATGATTAATTAACGATTCCACACACAATAAGTATGAGTACTGCGTATAAAAATGATATCAGTTCGCGTCCTACTACTTTGCTGCGTACAAGATGAAAAATTGATTACAAAAATTAGATTGAAGCACTCAAGTACTGATTCTGTTTTATTTTTACTGTCCACATCTTTCAAGAAATTTATATTGAAATTTACAGCAACTACGAATTGTTTATCTTTATCTGACAGGTAGTTCAAGAATTCATCAGGATTTCTCATAAATCGGTAAAGTTTCCTAGAGGGAAACTGTAGATCGTTACAAACCGTAGATCGATACAATTATCAGCGAAGCGTTCTGCAATAACAATTCACAATAACATGCCTTGATGTTCTGATCAACACAAAATCTATGTGTTTAAATGCTTTTTACGTATGTCCATGTTTTACACATGTTCCAACTCCTCATTTTTCCTTAATGTTAACTCTACACGAAAATGACGCTAGTCTATATCCTCTGACATGTGGCTCCTCAATCCATATGGTCATGTGGTTTTTGGAGAAGCATAGAAATTCTGTCACTTCCAAATTTTAGACGTAGTCTAAGCATACAAGAAGCATCTACCCTGTTTCTCAATCGCTGTAATGTAATGATGAAACAAATTAATTTTATTTTTCTGGGAATTGTTACATATGTTCTGGTACTGTTCTGCTGGAATTTCTATCAATACTATCTATCTGTAAATAGATTCTTACCGTAAAAATGTAGCCCCTTGATTCCATTAATCATAGGGATATTGTCTTGTGTGGTTGCGGCAGCGCCTACACTTTCTGTAAGACGTTCATTCCTTTCCCCCTGCTATACTGCTCCTGGCCGTGATTTGTGTATCCCCATCTCCTAATTACAGCAACAGGCACAGCCCAGATATGAGATTTACTTACAGTCGAAAGCAATTCGTTCAGTTCTTTTTGATAACATGATTAATATCCGTGTGAAAACTGGGGTGGTCACGGTCCTTCAGAACTTTCACAAAGTGCATGCGACTGTGTGCTCTTCTTGCTGTTCCTACACCTTCAGGTCACCTTTAACGCTATGTTCTACGAGGTGTGGCTAGAAAAAAACCGGACTAGTACTTGTGAAACAATAAAATGAATGCAATAAGGCTGAAAGTCGCGTGGCCTGTCACGTGACTCTCGCTCCGCCTTCTGCTCGAGTTTCATCTGCCTCCTGCACTCAGTCTGCCCGTGGCGTCTGTTTTAAGTAGTTGACGTTTTGTCTGTGCGTCGGAAAATGTTGAGTGTACAGAAAGAACAGCGTGTTAACATCAAATTTTCTTTCAAACTAGGAAAATCTGCAAGTGAAACGTTTGTAATGTTACAACAAGTGTACGGCGATGATTGTTTATCGCGAACACAAGTGTTGGAGTGGTTTAAACGATTTAAAGATGGGCGCGAAGACACCAGTGATGACACTCGCACTGGCAGACCATTGTCAGCAAAAACTGATGCAAACATTGAAAAAATCGGTAAACTTGTTCGACAAGACAACAAGTCAACTCCTGTTAACTCAGACACTGCTCTGATTGTTAAACGGCGATCTTGTCGAACAAGTTTACCGATTTTTTCAATGTTAGCATCTGTTTTTGCTGACAATGGTCTGCCAGTGCGAGTGTCATCACTGGTGTCTTCGCGCCCATCTTTAAATCGTTTAAACCACTCAAACACTTGTGTTCGCGATAAACAATCATCGCCGTACACTTGTTGTAACATTACAAACGTTTCACTTGCAGATTTTCCTAGTTTGAAACAAAATTTGATGTTAACACGCTGTTCTTTCTGTACACTCAACATTTTCCGACGCACAGACAAAACGTCAACTACTTAAAACAGACACCACGAGCAGACTGAGTGCAGGAGGCAGATGAAACTCGAGCAGTAGGCGGAGCGAGAGTCACGTGACAGGCCACGCGACTTTCAGCCTTATTGCATTCGTTTTATTGTTTCACCAGTATTAGTCCGGTTTTTTTCTAGCCACACATCGTATGTTGCTACCCACGCTGTTTCCTGATCCTCCTATAATAAATGCTCGCTCCTCCTCATCGGAATCTCTGTACAAGGCCGCTGTGATCTCTGTCACCTAGCTGTGTCTGGCTCTAGGTCCCATGTTGCTGTTGACCTGGTATTCTACATCTACTCGTACCTTTTCCTGTAGCATTTGGTCTATACCTGTTCCATGACTGCTCCCTAGACTTGAGTCTTTTTTTTTCTATGTGACTTTTCTACTATTGTACCCTTAATGTCGTTCTACTAGCCCACTGCTGTCTACTTTGCTCATCAACAGACTGAGGCTCTCCTCCTATTTCAAGTAACAATTCAGACTGGTTTGCTAACTGTATCTTGAAGTGTGGTTTCTGAAGCCTTCTCCTTCTTCCTGTTAAGTCACCTTTCCCAGTTCCCAATGTCTCGTCCCCCCTTCAACTTGCCTAATTAGAAATATGCTATTTCTAATTCTGCTTGAAGGTTACAAACCTTCATATCCTATTCCACGATTTTCTTATTTCGACTCCGCTGTGCAGGGTGGTCCAATGATAGTGACTGGGCCAAATATCTCACGAAATAAGCATCAAACGAAAAAACTAAAAGATCGAAACTCGTCTAGCTTGAAGGGGCAAACCAGATGGCGCTATGGTTGGCCCGCTAGATGGCGCTGCCATGGGTCAGACGAATATCAACTGCGTTTTTCTAGATAGGAACCCCCATTTTTTTATTACATATTCGTGCAGTAAGTAAACAAATATGAATGTTTTATTTGGAACACTTCTTTCGCTTTCTGATCGATGACGCCGTAATAGCCACAAACGTATACGGACGTGATATCACTTAACATTCCGCCATACATTGATGTATGGCTACTGTGATCAAAGTGCCCAACGGGCGTGTGCTATGTATGCTGCTCGGTATCCTGGACGACATCATCCAGGGGTCCGGACCGTTCGCTGGATAGTTACGTTATTTAAGGAAACAGGAAGTGTTCAGCCACATGTGAAACGTCAACCACGACCTGCAACAAATGATGATGCCCGAGTAGGTGTTTTAGCTGTTGTCTCGGCTAATCCACACATCAGTAGCAGACAAATTGCGCGTGAATCGGGAATCTGAAAAACGTCGGTGTTGAGAATGCTACATCAACATCGATTGCATCGTACCATATTTCTATGCACCAGGAATTGCATGGCGACGACTTTGAACGACGTGTATAGTTCTGCCACTGGGAACAAGAGAAACTACGGGAGGATGACAGATTTTTTGCAAGCGTTCTATTTAGCGACGCAACGTCATTCACCAACAGCGGTAACGTAAACCGGCATAATATGCACTATTGGGCAACGGAAAATTCACGATGGCTGCGACAAGTGGAATATCAGCAACCTTGGCGGGTTAATGTATGGTGCAGCATTATGGGAGGAAAGATAATTGGCCCCCATTTTATCGATGGCAATCTAAATGGTGCAATGTACACTGATTTCCTACGTCTTGTTCTACGATGTTACTAGAAGAAGTTTCACTACATGACAGAATGGCGATGTACTTCCAACATGGTAGATGTCCGGCACATAGCTCGCGTGCGGTTGAAGCGGTATTGAATAGCATATTTCATGACAGGTGGATTCGTCGTCGAAGCACCATACAATGGCCTGCAGGTTCACGGGATCTGACGTCCCCGGATTTCTTTATGTGGGGAAAGTTGAATATTTGCTATCGTGATCCACCGACAACGCCTTACAACATGCGCCAGCGCAATGTCAATGTACGTGCGAACATTACGGAAGGCGAACTACTCGCTGTTGAGAAGAATATCATTACACGTATTGCCAAATGCATTGAGGTCGTGTATCACATTGGAACAACCGAAATAAAATGTTCAAACGTACCTACGTTCTGTATTTTAGTTTAAAAAACCTACCTGTTACCAACTGTCCGTCTAAAATTGTGAGCCGTATGTTTGTGACTATTACAGTACCATCTATCACAAAGCGAAGAAAGTGGTCCAACTAAAACATTCATATTTCTTTACGTGCTACACGAATATGCAATAAAAAATGGGGGTTCCTATTTAAGAAAACCACAGTTGATACCCGTTTGACACATGGCTGCGCCATCTAGCGGGCCAACCATAGCGCCATCTGTTTTCCCCCTTCAAGCTGGACAAGTTTCGTTCTTTGTAGTTTTTTTGTTTGACGCTTATTTCGTGAGATATTTGGCCCAGTCACGATCAATGGACCACTTTGTATATAACTATGTCTGGTACTAGGTCCTGTGTTGCTTGCGACCTGGTATTCCACAGCTGTCTTCGTTTTGAAAGCAACCGTCTGTTCGTTTTAATGAACCAGCCAGTCAGACTCCAGCTCTTAGCTGATATGCGACTACAGAGTGGCAAATTAAGTGTTTATCCTTTCCTGTGGTTTTCGTCATAGTGTAATTATTAAATTTCGTACGTATTTTTCTGTTAAAATTTTTGATCTCGCGTTTTTATAAGTGTAAATTCATTCAGTCGGCAGTGCAGTAATTGCTTACTGAAGAGCCAGCTACATAGCTCATTAACGCATCTGCGTCAATGGATGACACATCAGGATGGTAGCAATTTGCAAATCTCGAATTCTATTTGATTTTATAGTTTACTTCTTCAACTAGTCTTGCTAGAATGGTTACGATATCTGCATACTAGGTGCGGATGCTGGAGGAGCTGGCCGCAGTTCGCAAACAGCTGAAGGCGCTTTTGGCTATGGTCAGTCACCTTTGCGCTACTGCCTCGAGGTGTAGCGGTGGCGGAGAAACTGGCGCGTCGCATGGGACACCTGAAATGTCGCTTGTTTTGCTTCCAAAGCACATCCTAGTGCACCCGACATGGTGGAACCGCCGTCAGAGCAGGGTGAGTGGCAGGTTTAAACGCGTTCGCATCACTCGAGGAGGAGGGCCAATGTGGCAACTGGGCGTCTGGCCTTTCCCATTCATTCCGTGAGTGGACAAATGGCCGCTCTTTAAGCAGGATACGAGCAGGCACACGGGGGGCAAGGGTTTTCTGGTTACTGGAAGCTCCAGTGTAAGGCGCGTTATGGAGTCCCTGAGGCAGGTAGCGTTCAGGGCTAGAAAGTGTGCTTGGTATGTCTGCTTGGGGGGCGAGGGGGGGGGGGGGGGGGACACATCGGAGATGTGGACGCGGCCTGGCATGCGGGTGTAAGGTACAGTCGTCTGCGTGTTGTGGCTCACGTCCGTACCACATACACCTGTCGCATGGGTTCTGAGGCGATCCTCTGTTCGTGCGGGCGGCCAGCGAGGGTGATGAATACTGCTGACCTTGTGTGCGGGGAGCAAACAGTGCTCACAATTTGCAGCATTGTGTCGAAAGTTGATCGGGGTCCTGGGGTTTGCAGCCGAGTGGACGGTCTCAACCAAAGGTTTTGTCGACTCTATGACGGTCTTGGCTACAGACTTCTAGATCTGCGTTATATTGTGGGGATTTGTAGGACTCCCCTTGATAGGTCAGGGGTGCACTACACAAAGGAAGCAGCTACTAGGGTAGCTGAGTATTTTTTGAGTGCACGTGGGGGTTTTTAAGGCTAGGCCGTAGTTTTAGGTGCTCTGATGAACACTTGCCGCTCAGTTTCCGGCAGGGGAAGTCAAACGGTGTTCAGTATAAAGATACTATGACTGTTTTAATTTTATCAGTAAAGTGTCGAAATATTCGTTATTAAGTTCCAGAATTTATTTCCCTGCAGGGAGCATCTCGCGCTAAAATTATTCATGGGACCGAGAGCTGGCTGAAACCCGAAATTGAAAGCTCTAAGGTATTTAGCGCGTCGTGGAACGTTTATCGGAAAGATAGAGTAGACCGCATAGGAAGAGGAGTCTTCATTGCAGTTGACCAAAATAATATCTCTAGCGAGTTCGAGGCTGAGTGTAACAGTGGAATTACCTGGTTACGTGTAACAAGTGTAGGTGAAACAAAATTATTTGTTGGATATTTTGACCGGTCACCCGATTCTGCTGTGACAGTTCTAGAGTCATTCAAAGACAGGGTAGGTGCAATAGAGCGTAAATACCCACATTCTGCAATCCACAAGACAGGGATGTAGTTGTTCGCCCCTATTGTTCAATCTGTACGTCGAAGAAGCGATGACGGATGTAAAAGAAAGATCCATGAATTGAACTATAATTCGAAAGACGGAGCAAGGAGGACATAAAAAGTAGACTAGCACTGGCAAAAAGGGAATTCTAGGCCAAGATAAGACTACTAAATAGTATGATACATAGGCTTCAGTTTGAGGAAGAAATTTCTGGTTATGTACGTCTGGAGCACAGCATTACTCGTATATGACAGTGAAACATGGATTGTGAGAAAAGCAGGAAAGAAGAGAATGTAAGTGTTTAAGATATGGTGCTACAGAAGAACGTTGAAAATTACGTGGTCTGATACGGTACGGAATGAGGAGGTTCTCTCCAAAATCGGGAAGGAAAATGATATATGGAAGAAATCAACAAGAAGGAAGGACATGAAAGTAAGTCATCTGTTAAGACTTCATGTAATAACTTTCATAGTACTAGAGCGAGCTGTACAGCGTAAAAACTGTAGAGGGAAACAGGGATTGGAACATGTCCAGAAAATAACTGAGGACGTAGGTTGCTACCCAGAGATGAGGAGATTGTAACAGGACAGGAATTCGTGACAGGCCCATCAAACCAGTCAGATGGCCGACGACTAAAAAGTAAAACCATACCCATAGAGTATAATTCCGCTTGCCATAGACGGGCAATACTATAATCTGTTGCACAGACAACTACTGTAACTACTACTATTACTTTTGTTACTATTATTACAAATTGTTTTGCCACATATGTTCACAACTGTTGAATAATTTTAAAATATTATATCGCAGAGATATAACATTCACATTTCCAGCACTAAATACAATTGCTGTTATCTCATAATGCTAAGAATCTGGCTAAATCAGAATACAACAAGATTTAAGGTGAAAGGAATCGTATTAGCCCTTTTGTTAAGTATACAAGAAATTGTTTAAATATTCAGTTTGAAGATATTTCATTTACTAATATAGATTTTTATAGAAAAAACGGAAAATTATAATGAAGTGAGCAGTAAGATGTGATTCGAGAGCAACAGGAAACCACTATCGTTCTGACAGTATCACGTCTGATATGTTTATCTGGAACTCGTGGCGTGCTCATGGTATTATTTTAATTACATTATACGTACACCTGATTATTCTGCTTAATTTGTAGTATAGCTTCTGCAAACTGATATTTCAAATTATAGTTGTAAACTTAATGTATAAAGAAATATCTTTAACAAAATGCAGCTTTTACACTTAACGGTAACGAAAAAGACAGGAAAGGTGAATAAGATAGAAAAGGCATTTTGCAAGTGAGTGGCTCATGACCGACGATATAAAAAATGTGAAATATATTGAAAATTATTCTTAATTAATGTACATGCCTGAAGGGTAACCATACGGTCACTGAGTCGTCTTTCGAAATCAAAGAAAACAAAACTTCCATTTTCCATGACTCTGCGTTCAAAAGGTACAAAGAAAACATCTATTAGTTTATTATAATCAAATTATATGGCGTAAGGATAGGACTTAAGTTTTATTGAAAGAAGTATTACAAAACGACCCTTGAATACTGGTCTACAATAACGTAAGGTATTGCAGTACCTACAAGGACATGTTAGTTCCAAAAAAGAGCATATCCCAGATTGTATTTCCTGAAATTCGCCAAATGGATGAAAATTCAACTAAAATGGTTCACTGGTCCTGTCAATAAGGTGTAAAAAAGTAAGAATACTTTTTTAGAAGAAACCTACTTTACATTCTGTTGTTGTGGTTTTCAGTCCTGAGACTGGGTTTGATGCAGCTCTCCATGCTACTCTGTCCTGTGCAAGCTTCTTCATCTCCCAATACGTACTGCAACCTACATCCTTCTGAATCTGTTTAGTGTATTCATCTCTTAGTCTCCCTCTACGATTTTTACCGTCCACGCTGCCCTCCAATACTAAATTGGTGATTCCTTGATGCCTCAGAACATGTCCTACCCACCGATCCCTTCCTCTTGTCACGTTGTGCCACAAACTCCTCTTCTCCCAAACCCTATTCAATACTTACTCTTTAGTTATGTGATCTACCCATCTAATCTTCAGCATTCTTCTGTAGGACCACATTTCAAAAGCTGCTATTCTCTTCTTGTCCAAACTATTTATCGTCCATGTTTCACTTCCATACATGACTACACTCCATACAAATACTTTCAGAAACGACTTCCTGACATTTAAATCTATACTCGATGTTAACAAATTTCTCTTCTTCAGAAATGCTTTCCTTGCCATTGCCAGTCTACATTTTATATCCTCTCTACTTCGACCATCATCAGTTACTTTGCTCCCCAAATATCAAAACTCATTTAATACTTTAAGTGTCTCATTTCCTTATCTAATTCCCTCAGCATCGCCCGACTTAATTCGACTACATTCCATTATCCTCGCCTTCTTTTGTTGATGTTCATCTTATATCCTCCCTTCAAGACACTGTCCATTCAGTTCAACTGCTCTTCCAAGTCCTTTGCTGTCTCTGACAGAATTACAATGTCATTGGCAAACTTTTAAGTTTTTATTTCTTCTCCATGGATTTTAATGCCTACTCCGAATTTTTCTTTTGTTTCCTTTGCTGCTTGCTCAATATACAGATTGAATAACATCGGAGAGAGGCTACAACCCTGTCTCACTCCCTTCCCAACCACTGCTTCCCTTCCATGTCACTCGATTCTTATAACTGCTATCTGCTTTCTGTACAAATTGTAAATAGCCTTTCGCTCCCTGTATTTTACCCCTGCCACCTTCAGAATTTGACAGAGATTATTCCAGTCAACATTGTCAAAAGCTTTCTCCAAGTCTACAAATGCTAGAAACGTAGGTTTGCCTTTTCTTAAACTAGCTTCTAAGATAAGTCGTAGGGTCAGTATTGCCTCACGTGTTCCCATATTTCTACGGAATCCAAACTGATCTTCCCCGAGGTCAGCTTCTACCACTTTTTCCATTCATCTGTACAGAATTCCCGTTAGTATTTTGCAGCCGTGACTTATTAAACTGACAGTTCGGTAATTTTCACATCTGTCAACGCCTGCTTTCTTTGGTATTGGAATTATTATGTTCTTCTAGAAGTCTGAGGGTATTTCGCCTGTCTCATACATTTTGCTCAGCAGATGGTAGAGTTTTGTCAGGACTGGCTCTCCCAAGGCTGTCAGTAGTTCTAATGGAATGTTGTCTACCCCCGGGGCCTTGTTTCGACTTAGGTCTTTCAGTGCTCTATCAAATTCTTCATGCAGTATCATATCTCCCATTTCATCTTCATCTACATCCTCTTCCATTTCCATAATATTGTCCTCAAGAACATCGCCCTTGTATAGTCCCTCTATATACTCCTTCCACCTTTCTGCTTTCCCTTCTTTGCTTATAACTGGGTTTCCATCTGAGCCCTTGATATTCATACAAGTGGTTCTCTTATCTCCAAAGGTCTCTTTAATTTTCCTGTAGGCAGTATCTATCTTACCCATACTGAGGTAAGCCTCTACATCCTTACATTTGTCCTCTAGCCGTCCCTGCTTAGCCATTTTGCATTTCATGTCGATCTCACTTTTGAGACGTTTGTATTCCTTTTTGCCTGCTTCATTTACTGTATTTTTGTATTTTCTTCTTTCATCAATTAAATTCAGTATTTCTTCTGTCACCCAAGGATTTCTTTTAGCCCTCGTCTATTTACCTACTTGATCCTCTGCTGCATCCACCACTTCATCCCTCAAAGCTATCCATTCTTCTTCTACCGTATTTGTTTCTCCCATTCTTGTCAATTGTTCCTTTATGCTCTTCCTGAAACTCTCTACAACCTTTGGTTCTTTCCGTTTATCCAGGTCCCATCTCCTCAAATTCCCACCTTTTTGCAGTTTCTTCAGTTTTAATCTATACATTCAACGGTAAGTGAATCCCTTTTGGCTCATTAAGTGACAGGGCTGCCCTCGTAACATAAAAGCAGTTGATAGGAGCATTACATCAGGTCCGCGTTGAGGACATCAAAAGCAAAACATTAGATCATTCGGAGGAGGATTGGGGATAACCATGGCATATTTATGAAATTCTCTTGAAGACTTTAGGGGAAACGATGTGAAGCCTCAGTAAGAATGTCCTATGAGCTGCGTCTCTTTACTCTGCGTCTCGTACAGGTACAGAAATTTTGGAGGAGAAAGGAAAGAATGCAGAACTATGTTTTCCAGTTTTCCCTTATGAGTACGAATAAGTCAAACAAAAATAAGACTCCCAATCAAATAGTTAACAGGAGCGGACAAAGTCAGCGGCTGATAAATCGCAGAAATAAAGTCAACGGTATTTATATTGTTCTTCATCAATGAAGTACTGTTTAGAAATAAAAAGCTAGGACGATGCGATACCGACTGTGGTAAGTGGGAAGGCACAAGGAGTGTAACGTTCCTATTAACTCTGTCTTGACTACATAATGTAGTCAACATGAGCAAAACAAGTGTCGCAGTAAACAAAAAATATATTCCCGTAATTCTTATTACTGAGAAAAGAATAAAATTCTTAGGAAAGCTATGAAAGAGGGGAAGTAAGGGCATGATGGTGAAATTGGGCACTGAACTGAGAGAAAATTTTAAATTCAGTGGGCCTTGAACTAAAGAGCACTGGTCTAGGAAGAAGACTTAAAGTCTTCTGACAAAGATATATTAAGAGACTCACAGATGAGTAGACTACCTGCTAAGAAACAAAATCTTACACATGGTCTCTTATCAAAAAGCGACAGCTGTACTTTCGGAGCAAACACTGCTTACACGCCCAAGGAAAAACTTCACATGGGAAACGTTTCGTAATACACTGATCAGTGGGATAACATGGTTATCTGCTGGAATAATAGAGACTTTTTCCTTAATATGCCCTGAAATCGATTTATAAACAAGATGTGGCAGAAAATGAAGAAAGAGAGCACTGTAAATTTTCCTCACTAGAAAAGTATGTTGCTTCAGAGACAGCCACGGGTACAATACTCAGTGACAGCGATCGCATATTGGTCCAAAGACTTCTGAGTCGATGATGGTGAAGTTTGCTAGTTATATTAACCATTCAGTTAGCCCCACAATTCACTTGGAACTTTGCATAACGATTACGAAGTAGGCAGTGGTAGCACCAACAAATGAGAGGAAAAGAGACAAGTTTATACAAAAAAAGCCAGACGCTGAGAATACTAAATGGCCCATTCGATTTCTACAAACGCGAACTTCTCTCGCGATGGAAGTAATGCCTGAACTTTGGCCACGAGCGACAATGACCTGTAACCACATTCTGTCGTGTCGACTAGATAACAAGCAAGCGGGTAAGAATGAAGGAAATCCAGAAGGAGAACTTGATTAGTCGTACATATTTCGTTGCTGTGTATTCAGTAGCAGCAATAGCGAGCTGTAGATGCTGACCACCCAGAAGAATTTGCTAAGGATGCACATCACTAACGAGAGCCAAAGTGTCGTCCGCAGAGATGCGTGATCTGTTAAGCTGATTTTGCTATAATTCTCACACTTGTCAGCTCTTGCAATCTTCGGCATTGTGTGGATGATGCTTTTCCGAAAGTCACAGTCGTACATCCTGCATAACAACCAGAATGGTACACTACTGGCCATTAAAATTGCTACACCACGAAGACGACATGCCGCAGACGCGAAATTTAACCGACAGGAAGAAGATGCTATGATATGCAAATTATTAGCTTTTCAGAGCATTCACGGAAGATTGACGCTGGTGGCGACACCTACAACGTGCTGACATGAGGAAAGATTCCAACCGATTTCTCAAACACAAACAGCAGTTGACCGGCGCTGCCTGGTGAAACGTTGCTGTGATGCCTCATGTAAGGAGGAGAAATGCGTACCATCACGTTTCCGACTTTGATAAAGGTCGGATTGTAGCCCATAGCGAATGCGGTTCATCGTATCGCAACATTGCTTTTCACGTTGGTCGAGATCCAATGACTGTTAGCAGAATATGGAATCGGTGGGTTCAGGAGGGTAATACGGAACGCCGTGCTAGATCCCAACGGCCTCGTATCACTAGCAGTCAAGATGACAAGGATCTTTTCCGCATGGCTGTTACGGATCGTGCAGCCACGTCCCGATCCCTGAGTCAACAGATGGATACTTTTGCAAGACAACAACCATCTGCACGAACAGTTCGACGACGTTTGCAGCAGCATGGACTATCAGCTCGGAAACCATGGCTGCGGTTACCCTTGACGCTGCATCACAGAGAGCAGCGCGTGCGATGGTGTACTCAACGACGAACCTGGGTGCAAGAATGGCAAAACGTCATTTTTTTGGATGAATCCAGGTCCTGTTTACAGCAGGATTATGGTCGCATCCGTGTTTGGCGACATCGCGGTGGACGCACATTGGAAGCGTGTATTCGTCATCCCCATACTGGCGTATCACACTGCGTGATGGTATGGGGTGGCATTGGTTACGCGTCTCGGTCACCTCTTGTTCGCATTGACGCCACTTTGAACAGTGGACGTTACATTTCAGATGTGTTACGACCCGTGACCCTACCCTTCATTCGATCCCTGCGAAACCTTACTTTTCAGCAGGATAATTCACGACCGCATGTTGCAGGTCCTGTACGGGCCTTTCTGAATGCAGGAAATGTTCGACTGCTGCCCTGGACAGAACATTCTCTAGATCTCTCACCAATTGGAAACGTCTGATCAATGGTGGCCAAGCAACTGGCTTGTCACAATATGCCAATCGCTACTCTTGATGAACTATGGTATCGTGTTGAAGCTGCAAGGGCAGCTGTACCTGTACACGCCATCCAAGCTCTGTTTGACTCAATGCCCAGGCGTATAAAGGCAGTTATTAATGCCAGAGGTGGTTGTTCTGGGTAATGATTTCTCAAGATATATGCATCCAAATTGCGTGAAAATGTAATGACATGTCAGTTCTAGTATAACATATTTGTCCAATGAATACCCGTTAATCATCTGCATTTCTTCTTGGTGTAGCAATTTTAATTCCCAGTAGTGTAGTTTTGTTGTCACTTGCCTCAGTGATTTTGGAAATTCTGATGGAATATTATCTATCCCTTCTCCCTTATCCGATCTCAAGTCTTCCATAACTTATTTAAATTCCGGTTTTATGTTTATTCCCCTATCTCTTCCATATCGGTTCCTGATTCTTCTTCTATCACGTACGTAGGCTAGTCTTCTCCCTCAAAGAGGCCTTCAGTGAACTCTTTCCACCTATTCACTCTCTCCTCTGCATCTGACAAAGGAATTACCATTACACTCTTAATGTGTTTCGAGTGTTACGTATGCTGAATCATTCCTTCAGACAATCATTTCTATTTCGATATCCTACAACTTTCATGCAGCCTTTTCTCCTTAGCTTCCCTGCACTTCCTATTTATTTCATCCCTAACTGACTTGTAATATTGCATTCCCGAATTTCCCTGAACATTTTTGCACTCTATGTCTATAGACTGAAGCAGCGAGTGAAAATTTGTACCGAGGCCAGGAATCGAACCAGTCTCCTGCTTACTAGGCAGGTGCGTTAGCCACTATGCAATCTTGGCACAGTGGTTCATACAATTGCACGGATTGCCCTGGCACACTTCCCTCCTCGATCCAAATTCCCACTGCCTCTCCAGTCTACTTTTGATTTGAATTGAGGAAGGAGACGTGCAAGGGTAATCGCTGCAGTTGTGTGAACCACTGTGCCAAGGTGACGTAGTGGCTAACGCCCCTGCCTAGTAAGCACGAGACGTGGGTTCGATTCCTGCCCTTGGTACAAATTTTCACACGTTGCTTCAGTGTATATACATAAACTCATATCTGTATGAGACCAATAAAGTTGTAAGGTGGCTATAATTTCGCACCTTACAAGCACTCATTCACATAAGTGCCTGTGATCTACAACTACAATTAGATATCATTTGATAGGTTGTACATCGTCTGTATGAATATTTAAAAGAGACTGAAATTGTCACGTACACCTTGTAAATAATTGGTAACGCTTTTGCGTGAAAGGTGGCTGAGTATCTTTATTATCAAAACAGCGTAATGAATGATTGCCTATACTAATAGAGGTTGGAACACCAGTGGAGATGAAACAGCAGGCGGAACTCAAGCCCTGGATGGAAGACCCGCACCGGTGTGTTGGTCCTGCTTAAACACAAGATGTAGATGGACGGACGTTGGGGCACCTGAGCGCTGGAGTGCAATAGAGTCGCGGCTTGCCGGTATTGTAGATGGACTGGAAGGATAACCAGGAACTCTGAAAATCTTGGAAGCAGCTGAGACGAACGAGGAAGCGTCACCTAGGAAATCACGCAGGCTGGGTTAATTGCAAGGATACTTACTCAAAAGCGTACGATTGTATGAGTATAGGTATTCCCTCGCAAGCTTTCCGTGCTGCACGACAAATGACTAAAATATGGTTGGTCGGCGTTCGGAAGAATCTGTAGAGAGGGAGAATATTCCGTGGTTTCGAGAAGGTGATTTGTTTTCTGAGTTGCGAGGCCAGCAGTATAGAGAAGTGGTCTTCCATTTTTGAGCGCCCGTTTGTGACGGTCGCTTAGTATCACTACACATGGTGATATTGCTAATTCCTTATTACGGATATAAAGCTAAACAGCTGTGATCACGTTAGTTTATTTCCACTGAGATTCCACACCACCGTAGATCATCTTTGAAAGTTGTGTGTTCTAGTGTTTGGTACGTAGATGTTATCAGTCATTTGGCGTTATTCATGTTAGATCACGTGACCATAAGATGCGGCAGAGTAGTGCAATTGATCATCAACTTTTAGTTACAAAAAATAGACTTTTGCAATAAATCGCTGTTTTTTAGTCTACAATAAATGTGTAATAAGAAACAACGTTTATCGTTAGGTAGGACTAGTTGCCTTATTGATTTATTTATGTTTAGGTTGTAATTTATGTGTTAAGCATTAGGTGTTCCTAAGATCGGCTTCAGGGGATAGTCGGACAGAGCCAAATCAACAATTTAGCGTCCAATATTTTCCGTTGCGCACATGCATTTTACAGCCGCCTATAGTAGCATCTTGAATAGTCTCTGAAATCGTGTCCTTTCATTTTTGTACTTCCCTCTATCGTCGATCAAGTGAAGTGTTTGTTGTGTTCCCGATACTTCCTTCACAGTAACCTTCTTTGTAGCTACGTTTCTTTTCCGGCTTCTGTGATTGACATTTTTAGAGGTATCCATTCTCTCAAACTGAACTGCCTACTGAGCTATTCCGTATTGCAGTACCTATAGCTTCCGAGACTTCAAGTGTATGTCTTCCTTCCTTAGTACTTCCGTGTTCCACTTATTTTTGCTCTGATTCTTCTGAAATAGTCTCTTAATCGTCAGCCTACGTTTCATTACTACTGAATTGTGACCTGAGTCTGTACCTGATCTCGGGTATGATTCACAATCCAGTATCGGATATCTGGATCTCTGCCTGACGATGATGTAATCTAACTGAAATCTTACCGTATTCCCAGCCTTTTCCGAGTATATCTCCTCTCCTTGTGGGTTTTGAACAGAGTATTCGCTGTTACAAACTGAAATCTATTGCAGAACTCAATCAATATTTCTTATTTCTAATTCCAAGCACCAGGCTCATATTCCCTTTTTTCCGCTTCTTCCTCTACACCCCCATTCCCGTTCCCTGTGACTATTATGTTTCCATCCCCCTTTACGTACTTACTTATCCCTTCCATATCCCCACTTGCGTTCTCTAGCTCTTCATCTTCGGCTAGCAACTCGGTGTGTATACTTGAAATACCGATGGCGGTGCTGGTTTGGCGTCGACTCTCATGAGAATAACCCTATCACTGAAATGTTCACAGTAACACGCTGTCTGCTCTACCCTCCTATGGATAACGAATCCTACACCCGTTGCATCATTGTCTACTGCTTTTGATATTACCCTATACTCAACAGGTTAGAAATACTTGTCTTCTTTCCATTTCACTTCACTGACATCCAGCATGTCTAGATCGAGCCTTAGCATTTTCCTTTATAGATTTCCTAGCTTTTCTATCACGTCGAACTTCTGACATTCCCCGCCCCCACCCCTAAAATGTTATCCTTTAATTGGTTTTTTGTTTTTTTCTCATCATCATATTCCCCTTGGTAGTGCCCTCCCAGAGATCCGAATGGGGAACTGGGCCGGAATATTTTGACAGTGGGGAGATCATCATGAAACTTCTTTAGTTACACGTCTCATGTCCTGTGGATAAACAATACTTCTTCAGTGCAGTGGTTTCCATTGCCTTC
Organism: Schistocerca americana; assembly: GCF_021461395.2. Lineage (NCBI taxonomy): Eukaryota > Metazoa > Arthropoda > Insecta > Orthoptera > Acrididae > Schistocerca > Schistocerca americana. The sequence continues at coordinate 153,336,637 of NC_060119.1, read as the reverse complement.
TGCATCCTCAGGCCGATGATAATTACTGATTCATTCACCTTTTTGGGGTAATTTTCTACCTCAAAAGCCAATGAGTGCCCAGAACATCTGTCTCCTCCTCTGTCCTCTTTGACAAGGCGGCTGGCTGAATGGAGGGTGACTTTATTTTGGAAGTCTTCGGCCGCCATTGCTTATGATTTTTTTATTGAAAATTTAAGAGATGGCGCGGTTGGAACCCGTGACCGATGACGTTTCGTTTACTAGTCAAAGACGGTATTCTCCTATTTTGTGTGAATGTTCGTCATTATTCTCGTCATTTGGTCTATGCGGTCGTCACAATACACACCTTGAAGTTCATCGTACATTACTTCACTCAGGTTTTTTAATTACAGTGAGCAGCCTATCCTCTGTCTGACCACGCTGACCTACCATGCCAGCGACCCTTAGACCACGGGGGCGTGTGTTAAGCACCAATGAAGAATAACTAACAAAGAACATTTACAATGTACTCTGTGTCAGTCGCCTCTTTGGGGGGTCAACTAAGAAACAACTCAAATACTAGTTGTTTTGTGTTGGTGTTTAACAGTGGTGTGATGTTTCTCTACTTGGGCAATAAGAATACAAGAAAGATTACAAGTTTGTAAGTAAATCTTCCAGACGATATAGACTGATGAAAGATTATAAACTATGTTCTGCTCGCCTATCGTTTTAATTGTTTACTGGTAAACTATGTGGAGACAGTTGACACATACCTTAACAAAGACGCTATAAGTATACACAGAAGTGTTGTATTAAAGTAAGTGAAACATATTTATCGTACTTTACAACACTGTTCGCCACAATACTATCAGATGCAGAGATACTGTCAAATAAGGATTGTCTCCTACAAATAAAAAAATAATTAAAAAAATATCCTACAGGTTGAGCCGTGTGCGGTTCGTGACCGTGCGATTTATTACTTTACATCTTGTCTTTGGAGTATTGCCCTCCCAATTCTTAGTCGATTTACTGGCTTCACTATCTCGCTGTTATGGGGTTGTGAACCACTGTGGGCTAAGGCGGGAAGAAGTCTCTCCACCGGTGTAATAAAAAGAAAAAACTTCCGTTGAACAGTTGCGGTGCAGTGTAACTTCTAATCTCTATCGAGCAAAGGGCAGTGCATTTATTTCTTCAGGCTTTGTCCTTACACAGTTGTATACTGATTGTGTAACTAACTTAAGATTTTTCTAAACGAACTGGGATTTGAACGCTATTGTTGCTCATTTGGTCTTCGGCCACCTAGTCATTATATCCTTTCTTTGTCGGACTCAAAACACTAAGTGAACATTCATTTACGTGAATTTAAATCTGCACGAAGGAGACTTGCTTTCCTGAATAAACCCCTTCTCCGTTATTTGCTTGGTAGTGTTCTCACTGCAACTCCACTGGCCCAAGACGTATCAGCATATGTGTATTTTAATAGAGAAAAGATCAAGCATTCCTAGTTATACACCAAACTACATAGTGCAGGGGTAGAATGAACCATGTGGGCACATGCTCACGAATAATATTACTTCACAAAGTACACCGCTAAATGTACTTCATATATAGGTATTTGGGGCAGAAAATAACGGTGTGTGTACAAAAACTTGTATGCTGCTTAACGTAATAGAGAAAAGCTGGCCGCAGATGATGCAGTTGTCTATAAGAGATAGATGGCAATGTTTGTGGACTCGTATAGCGAACTGCATGGGATCGAAGACTGCTACCGATACTGGACGTAAATATACAGTACGACACAAAAATAAGAAAAAAGATAGCACACCAAGAAAGAATAATCCGGACATACCGTAGTTCGGTGAATGTGATGTACACATAAAACAAACAAATAATTATAGATTCAGATAAACTTGTTGATTTATTCAAGAAGAAGAGCATCACAAATTGAGCAAGCCAATAACGCGTAGGTCCATATGTGGCCCTTATTCAAGCACATATTCGCCTTGGCATTGATTGATAGAGTTGTTACATATCCTCTTGAAGAATGTCGTGCAAAATTCTGTCCAGCTCGCGCCTCAGATTGTCAGATTCACTAGAGGCTTGGAGGATCCTGCCCATAATGCTCCGAACGTTCTCTATTGGGGAGGGATCCGGCGACTTTACTGGCCGAGGTAGTGTTTGTCAGGCACTAAGACGAGCTGCAGAATCTCTCGGAGTGTGTGGGTGGCATTTCCTCTTTGAAATGTAAGTCCAGGATATCTTGCCATGAAGGACAAAAGAGCCGGCCCTAGAGTTTCGTCGACGTACCACTGTGCTGCAAGGGATGCGCAGTGTCCATCCAAAGGGTTCCTGTTTTGAAATGAAATGAAGCCCCAAACCACCACTGCTGGTTATCGGGCCGTATGGCTGGCGATAGTCAGGATGGCATCCCACCGCTGTCCGTGGGGTTCCCAGACGTCTTCGCTGGTCATCGGGGCTCAGTCAGGAGTGGGAATCATCAATGAAGAGAGTTATACTCCAGTCAGTGAGACTCCAGACCGAAGACGCGCCTGGAGACGCCCCATACAGCAGTGTGATACCAACGTGACTGTTACTCGCCACACGACCTGACAGTCAGGAGTGGTGGTATGGGGTGTAGTTTCACTTCTTAGCAGAACCCCTTCGGTTGCCATCTGCAGCACCCTTGCAGCACAACAGTACGTCGACGATACCGCACGCCTCGTTTTGCTGCCCTTCATAGCCACTTGTCCTGTGTTTACATTTCAGCAAGATAATGGCTGCCTGCACAAAGCAAGACTTTCTATGCACGTGTTCATGCTTGTCAGACCATACTTCAGCCGGAAACATCGCAGGATCTCTCCCCAACTGGAAACGTTCGGAGCATTATGGACAGGATCCTCACACTCGCTCGGGATTTTGACGATTTAAGATGCCAGTTGGACAGAATTTGGCACGACATCCTTCATGAGCATATGTAACAACTCTATCAATCAATGCCAACGCGAATTACTGCATTGATAAGGGCCAGAGGTAGCCTAATGCGTTATTCACTTCTTCAATTTGTGAATTCTTCTGAAACTACAATCGTTGGATGTGAGGTCCGCCAGTTATGCAAAACACCGTCTTTTCTCAGTACCCAAACAAATTTCGGCACCACAGTGTCATCATCAGTGGGTTTTCGTTTTTATTTATTCTGTAATGTGAACATTTTTGCTAAATTATTATAAAATTATGTGGATGTTTAGTTCAAACAATAGATCTTTTCTTTTTGTAAATACCTTTACATTTGGTGTTCATGAATTTTCCGGATCACTTGTGTGTTAATTACTACTGGTAGCTTCTCATCTGCAACCAAGCGATGTTGATGAGAAAGATTTTAGCTGGAAGTTAACCTATCTTCTAGGATGTAATTTAGTTTGTCGATATGTTTTCGCGGCTATATTCGTATTTACTTTCGTTTTCGTGTGGCAAGCACTTTCATTCTCCGCATCACCGCGAGGTGCTGTGATGCACACGTAACTATAACAAGCATTTTCCACAAATAACGTAGTAAAACACTTTTCACTTCACCAAAACACAGTGTGATGGCGGTTTGTTGTGTGTCCTAGCCCAGTCAGTGTTTATTTGTTCACCAGAGAGTTCGGCGCCAAATTTGAATTTTTATATTTTGAAGAATCAGCTTCAGTTGCACAAATTTTCTGGTCTTTACCAGGTATCGGTTAAATTAATCTAGCCTTCTTCAGAAGCATAAAATGACTATAACATGCCAGAGTAAGGCACAGCCAACATTAAAATTAAAACCTATAGTACCGTGGCGCTCAGTGCAATTCCGGGTACAACGGTCAGTGCCAACGTAGGTGCCGCTGCCAACCAACCGCGTGGTGAAGAGATGCGGGGACTGGACTTCAGCTAGGTGGGTTTAATTCGACATGGTACCATAGGTTTTAATTTTAATGTTGACTTAGCCTTACTGTGGTATGTTATAGTAATTTTATGCTTCTGAAGATGGCTAGATTAATTTTGCCAAAACCTGGTAAGGACCAGAAAATTTGTGCAACTGAGGCCGATTCCTCAAAATATTAGTCTAGCGCAGTTGCTGACGTGGCTACAATATGCTTAAAATTCTTAAATTTGAATTTTGTTTGCATTTTATCTTTGTGTGTGTGTGTGTGTGTTTTCTGTGTGCTTCTTAGCTATGTGTGTTGTCTTCTATATTGTATTCCTTTAGTGTGTAAATGGTGCGTCTTCCCTTGTTTCTATGTACAAGCACATTGCAAGTACCGATTTCCAACCCATTCGGATTATTCTTTGGTGATGTGCCTTTTTTTATCTGAAGGGTGTAAATGTTCAGCACACTGGACATGAAATCTGGTACTGTTCTGTCACACCGTTGCTGGAGACCGCAAGTACCGTAAAATACCTACGATTAAGCATTGAGAGAGACATAAAGTGGAATGACGGAATAGAGCAAAGTTATATGGTAGAAATATTAAGGGAATGTAATTCATTCACTAGCGACGTAGTTTACAAAATACACTACTGGCCATTAAAATTGCTACACCACGAAGATGACGTGTTACAGATGCGAAATTTAACCGACAGGAAGAAGATGCTGTGATATGCAAATGATTAGCTTTCCAGAGCATTCACACAAGGTTGGCGCCGGTGGCGACACCTACAACGTGCTGACATGAGGAAATTTTCCAATCGATTTCTCATACACAAACAGCAGTTGATCGGCGTTGCCCGGTGAAACGTTGTTGTGATACCTCGTGTAAGGAGAAGAAATTCGTACCATCATACTTCCGACTTTGATAAAGGTCGGATTGTAACCTATCGTGATTGCGGTTTATCGTATCGCGACATTGCTGCTCGCGTTGGTCGAGATCCAATGACTGTTAGCAGAATATGGAATCGGTAGGTTCAGGAGGGTAATACGGAACGGCGTGCTGGATCCCAACGGCCTCGTATGACTGGCAATCCAGAAGACAGGCATCTTATCCGTATGGCTGTAACGGATCGTGCAGCCACGTCTCGATCACTGAGTCAACAGATTGGGACGTTTGCAAGACAACAACCATCTGTACGAACAGTTCGACGACGTTTGCAGCAGCATGGACTATCAGCTCGGAAACCATGGCTGCGGTTACCCTTGACGCTGCATCACAGACAGGAGCGCCTGCTATGGTGTATTCAACGAAGAACCTGGGTGCACGAATGGCAAAACGTCATTTTTTTGGATGAATCCAGGTTCTGTTTACAGCATCATGATGGTCGCATCCGTGTTTAGCGACATCGTGGTGAACGCACATTGGAAGCATGTTTTCGTCATCGCCATACCGGCGTATCACCTGGCGTCATGGTATTGGGTGCCATTGGTTACACGTCTCGGTCACCTCTTGTATGCACTGACGGCACTTTGAACAGTGGACGTTACATTTCAGATGTGTTACCACCCGTGACCCTACCCTTCATTTGATCCCTGTGAAACCCTACATTTCAACAGGATAATGCACGAACGCATGTTGCAGGTCCTGTACGGCCTTTCTGGATACAGAAAATGTTCGACTGCAGCGCTGGCCAGCACATTCTCGCCAATTGAAAACGTCTGGTCAGTGGTGGCCGAGGAACTGGCTCGTCACAATACGCCAGTCACTACTCTTGATGAACTATGGTATCGTGTTGAAACTGCATGGGCAGCTGTACCTGTACACGCCATCCAAACTCTGTTTGACTCATTGCCCAGGGTACTGATTTCTCAGGACCTATGCACCCAAATTGCGTGAAAATTTAATCACATGTCAGTTATAGTATAATATATTTGTCCTATGAATACCCGTTTATCATCTGCATTTCCCCTTGGTGTAGCAATTTTAATGGCCAGTAGTGTACTACTCTGGATAAAATCATAATATGTGAGTGGTCGTGGCCGACCTGCGAAGCAGTTGCATAAATGTCAATTGTCAAGTGTATAATGTCGGATTCTCTATGACATTGCTAAGATGGTAGCGGGTTAGTATGCCAATGAAAAAACAAGGCGCTTCTCCAAATTGCTTTCCGTAAATTTATAGAAACTGCACTCAACAAAGAGTGTGACATTATTATACCACCACCATAGTATATCAAACGTAGCGATCATAACAATAAAATAGGAGTGAAAGTAGGGCGTGTATGGAGACGTTTAGAAATCGTTCTTTTACTTAATCCGTGTATGAGAGAAAATCGATAACATTGAACAAGAAGGCCAGCAGAGGGTGGACGACTGATACAGGGGCTGAGGACATGTAAATGTAACTATTGCACATAATAGGCAATGAAGTCAAGTACTTTATGGTCACAAAATTGGTGGAAACAGCAACGAACCTAAAATACATAGGAGTAAGCATCTGGAGCGACCTTAAGCAGAAAGGCTACGGAGGGAAATTTAACCCATCCCCGAAAGAAGCGGGTTACGTAACACTTACCGACGTTTGAAAGTGTTTGCGAATCTGAAAACACAGTTTTAATACACTGACAACCCAGAACCTATCGATATGAACCCTTCCAGGAGATAGCAGCGTCACCTGGGAGGGATAAGTGCTAGTCAGGCACACTCTCAGTGCATCTAGTATCGGTGCGTGTGCTGTTGGTTTGTAAAATGTGGAAAGCGCGCAATAAACCTGACTTTGACCGAAGGCACATTATAATGACTCGGAGGCTCGGCACCACTATTTCGGAAACTGCAACACTTGTCGGGTGTTCGAGCAGTGCTGCTGTGAGAGTCTTCAACAAGTGGCGAAACTATGGAGAAACCACGTCCACACGTTGTGGTGCTGGGCGAGCACCGCTCATTATAGATGTCGGACGTCATAGGCTCGGCAGATAGGTAAAACAGGACAGGCGGCGATCTATGGAGGAACTAACATCAGACTTCAATGCTGGACGGAATACATGTGTGTCTGAACATACTGCGCACCGACAAATCATAACGATGAGTCTCCTCGGCTGACTATCCATGTATGTGCCAATGTTAACACCACGACATTGACAGCTACGACTGAACTGGGCACGTGATCATCGGCACTCGACGTTGGTGTAGTGGCACAGCGTGGCATGGTGTGATGGATACCGACACTTTCTTCATAATGCAGGTGGAAGGGTGCGAAACCGCCGTCCTCCAGGGAACGGCTACTTGGTACCTGCGCTGTAGGATGGAGACAAGCTGGCGGTGGTTCCGTTATGCTCTGGGACACATTCACCTGGGCATCAACGGGTCCAGTGGAGCTCGTGAAAGGCACCATGACAGCCAAGGAGTATAGTAAACTGGTTTCAGACTACATGCACCTCTTCATGACCATCATGTTTCTCGACGGCAGTGGCATTTTTCAACAGGATAACAGGCCATGTCAAACGGGCAGAAGTGAGATGGTGTGGTTCGAGAAACACATTGGTGAGTTCAAATTGATGTATGGTCCGCCAACTCGCCAGTTCTAAACCCGATCGAACGGATCTGGGATGTGACTGAACGTTGCCTCAGATATTATCGCCTTCCTCCCTGTAATTTACAGGAATTAGGTAACTTGTGTGTGTAGATGTGATGAGAGCTCTCTCCGGCTACCTACCCAGGCCTTTATTACTTCCATGCCAGGATGCCTCGCCACAGTTATTCGTGCCGAAAGTGGTCCTATCGACTGTTGGGTGGGTGGCCATAACTTTCTGGCTGGTCTATGTATGCATATTTGTTTGGTTTATAATGGCCGCAGGCTCTATGTTACAGGAATTCTGACGTGTATGTGTCGTATCAGCTACATCTAAGTTGTACATGCAATCCTTTTGTTCCACGTGTTTCTGAGGACTGGCAAATATACAGCGGAAAGGCGGTGTGTTGTAATGACGTCCACCGCGACTCTGATGTGGGGTGAATGGGAGTGACAGCAGTAGTACAAAGCAGCCTCCGTAAGATGGATTTGTTTAAACGGAGGACTTGGCTTAAATGACCAGATGGTACCGTTAGATCGTGACAGGAATTACCAAGAATGTTAAGAAATTCATAGAATAGCTTTTCTACAGAAGAAATGAGAATCCGACTATAGGAATTGCATAAGTAGATGTCAAAACTTCGAACGACTGTAGCGAATTGCCTGGATGGATTACTGGTACCCGGACGTGGTCACAGATAAACGTAAAGTACTGAATGTGAATAGGAGAAGAGATCCACTACTCTTCTGTTACACTACGAGCTGCATTCATGTTATGACACTACCGAACCCTTTTTTTCTTACAGACTAATCGCATGAAGACTGTGAAACCTCTTTTACTTCTCGACACAATCTTCCGGAGCCCTTCTCATATTTCACAACGCTGCGAAAGCTTTTTTGGAGTCCACGAACAGCTAAACGCCACAGCTAGTGAAAGTGCTACAATGGAAGATGTTTTTAAACGTTGGAAAAAGCCGAAAGTCGTTAGGAGCCAGGTCAGGCGAGTAGGGAGCTAGGGAAATCACTTCAAAGCTGTTGTCACCTAGGAACTGTAGCAGCGTCCCGTTTGCTCGATGAGCTGGTGCACAGTATCGAAAACTGTCCCTGTTCTGACTGTTTCCGCTAGTTCTATGTGACGCCGGGAAATGTCATCCTTTGAAGTCCTCACGACGGGAATATGCGTATATATATAAAAAAAAAGCCCGCATGTTTTCGGATTACTTTCCTTACTTATACCGTAAAACCTTTCGTCTTCCCAATTTTCATAATTCTAGGTCAACAGGAAGTACGCCATACTTCCGATGAGTAAGTTTACGAATATCAAAGTATGTGACAAGTATGGCCGGATCTTTTGTTACATTAACTTTTACATCGCCAGGGGACCGTAGTACTTAGATTGAAGTGTAAATTTCAGTTGTATACGTCTTCCTGTTACTGAGGAAAACGGGTTTTAACAGTTCAACATGCGGACAGACAGTCAGAGATACAGACGGAGAGCGTACGGAATCTTAAAACAGAAATCACTGTAATTCTTCGTTGACTAAAGAAGTTGTTTAAAAGCATGTCTTGGGAATACTTCGTTATATGTGTACCCCATATGATATATTGGCTTGCAAGTTTACACTAAAATCATCATCGCACAGCTAGTATGTAAAAATCAACGAGAGATTTCAGTTTCAAATGTCAAAGAGTACACAGCACACGCAAAGATTGTTACTGCGTAAGCACCAACACAGAAGCGCGATGTTTTTCACTTCGAAATGCCACTGCTGGTTTCTCTGGCATTTAGCGTGCGCAATTGGCGTGTTATACGACTGGCGATGGGAGGATGGACTGGCCACGGGTATGTCGTTCACAAAAAGTTAAAAAAATTTAAGTAAATGAAATTAGCGTAATGTACACAGTACAAAGAAGTTGGTCTATTGAAGGGGTCAATTCTAGTGTCCGATACCACCCGTCGGCTTTGACCAATGACGTAATGTGTAATGTTATTTTGTTTGTGCCGCAGATTGCTGTCGATGAACGTTAAATGATTTCTCTGGATTTCCTTGTTATAGCGCGTATATTAAACATTCGATGTACATTGTTTTGTTTTCAAATCATAATTTGTTTTCGGCATCTTTTGTTGATGAAAGTTGTCGTAATTTATAAGGTCTTGATTTCCTACGCTGTTCGTTATGGATGAGTCAGTTGTTTTTACTGCGAAAATTCTGCTTTAGAAAATGAGTGACCGTAAATCAACTATAAATTTTTTGCAATAATTGGGCGTAATTGCTGAGTTTTGCAAGTGCAGTGTCTGTGGAAATTATCTGGTTTTGTCGAAGGTTGCGTTATCACGAATTTCTGACGAATACATGTGGAGATGCAGAAAAAAATTACATATGGAGATTTATACGCAGGAGGACGTGGTTCGAAAGATCGAGGCTGAATTTAGAAGTTATTGTCACGCTAATCTACTATTTTTGCTAGGAATATTCTTGCAGATCTTTCATGCACGAAGCAGAGGTTTCGTGTGGCACTGTAATCGACTGGTTCTCGTTTTGTAGATAAGTCTACGGGGAATTTGTGAAGTATAAGGAGTCATGGGGGGTGGGGAGGTGGGGAGGGGCAGGGGTTATAGTTGAAGTAGATGAGTCACATTTTGGAAAGAGAAAGTACAAAAGGGGCACGAGGTTGTTGAGCTATGGGTTTTTGAAGTAGTAGTTTCTGGAGGAGATTGTGCTGATGTTGTATTTAGGGTTGTACCAAATCGCACAAAGGAAGTCTTGACACCTTTAGTAGAAGATTATGTGGAAGAAGGTTCTGTAATCATGTCGGCTGGATTTGCTTCGTACAAGCGGTTTGGTCGTGGATCACAATATTCAGCTTAAAGATTATAAGACGGGGGCACGTACTATCGAGGGGAATTGGGAGGGGGGGGGGGATACTGTAAAATCTGTTGTCGTGCGGGGAAACAGGATTTCAGTGCTGCAAGGCCCTGTTGATGAATACTGTTGGAGGAAGAGGATTTATAGAGGTTGTTGTTTATTTCTTGCATTTATGAAAGTAGTCATCAAAATGCACAAGCCTTGTTTTGTTAGTTAGGTGTTGGTGGATCTGATACTTTTTTATAGTTTTACGTTGCGTTTTGTTATGTTACTGTACTGTGCGAGTATTGCTTTTTTGGTTTCTCTGGAGGGAGGTTTTTCCGCCGTTTTAATATTTTCTGGCTACAATGGTGAGCCGAGGGGTATTGTCGTATGTTTGCTGGAGGATTTATGTAATTGATTCGTGGTTTAATTTTTTTATATTTTAAAATTTTGCGTGTGATTGAGGGCGGGTGGTAAGGATAAACTGATTTGAGTGGTACCTCATTCGTGCCTGGCAGTTTGTGTTTCTTATTATTTTTTTCATTGGTTATTCTGGATTTTTGCTTCTTTCGTTACAGTTTGACCTTCTAACGTAATTATTTCTTGTTATGTCCTTATTTCGTTCTTGTCAAACTCGACCTTTGACTTTGGAATTTCATATGCGGTGCGGTAAGTTTCTTCTTATGTAGCCACTTTTATGTTTCCATTTTCGATGTTTCTGCTACACTTGTCTTAGTTTCACTGTCACTCCTGGTGTATCGATTTTACTGGGTGTTATTTGGAGCTAGTGCAGCTGGTGTGACTTTTATGTAGTATTAGTTATTGGTTTCAAGGTTTGGTCTTATTTACGTTTTATTTCTTTGCGTGTGCAGTAACGTGTGTAAAGATTTTCATTATTTGAAAGTCTAGTCGTATTCTGTAGTTCACTAACAAGATCATTTTTTAAGCACGTTTCTGATGTGCTATAAGATTTTTGCACAACAAACAGTAACATTGGAATTGGTAACTAGAAATGACCTCGTACGTAGGTTGCTTCTAGTTGCCGATTCCAACTATTCGACGGTTCATTATTTAGATCGTTTTTGCAGTACGTGTGGAAAATATAATATTTGCACGCTTAATTGCTCTCATGTTCTTATCTATTTCAGTCATCTTAAACTCGTTTAAATGAAATTGGCGTATAAATAATAGTCGCGTTAAATGTATTTTATGGCATGCTACAATCGTCTGTTTACGAGTATGATCTGTTCCAGTCGTAGATTGTCCATTGCAGCATCTTTGCCTTTAGTATGACGCCATTGGTCAAAGCGGAAGCAGGGGATACAACCCGTCGGCTTTGACCAATGACGTCATACATTACTCATACATAAATATGTCTTCACTTTCACCCATAGATAATAAAGCAGTTCTATGTTCGGGATAAGGGCTGTCATTGTACATTAAAATAATTGAATGTGATTTTAACAGAGGTCGCTACATATTGCTCAAAATATTCTTCGTGTGCATTTATTTAAATAATTGGTTGTTTGCAATTCATTCGGTACTTAATTTCATTCTTAGTGATACTGAGGCAATTTGGACTATTAGTTTCTTATTTTAGGACAATTTTTAGTATCTCATTTTCATTAGTAGGTATGGATTTATCTATTCCGATGAACCTGGATAATTTGAGAGATGCTTTGGACGTAGACAAGTTGGCCACGATTTGTTTCTTACAAATTCGTGGTCTCGTTGCCTAGTATGTTCGATGTCGTGAGTGCGGCGAACATATGCGCCTCACAAGTGTATCTCGTCGACGTACTCACGACTTATTCGTATGGCGCTGCAACAAAGATCGGTTGTGGTGGTCCATTAGACGAGACACGTGGTTCGAAAAATCTACCCTCGCATTGAGATTCATTATGAAAATCACGTACTGTTGGTGTTTGAGATATCCTGTGTGGCTGTGTGTCCATGAATGTCGTGTGAGTAGGCGTATAGTTGTGGATTGGTACTCTTTTTTCAAGGAAGTTTGAGGGGAATACATGTAATATAGGGGCCGTTGGGGGGCCAGGTGTTAAGGTCGACATTGACGAGCTGGATTTTAGCAAAAGGAAGTACAACAGGTGGGAACCTCCGGTGGGATTATGGGTTTGGGGGGGCGGGGGGGCTGTAGTTTCTGGTCAAGAGTGTGACAATGTAGGGTTTGAAGTAGTACCCAATCGAAGGAAGGAAGTTTTCGTCAGCTTAATTGAATAGCACGTTGCAGAGGGCTTTATTGCAATATCAGATGGTTAGCCTTCATATAGGGATTTAGGGGAAAGTGGTTATCAGCATCTCGTAGTTAATCACAATACCGAGTTCATATCATTATCCACAGGGGTTTGCACAGATAGCATGGAGGGTTATTGGTCAGCTGTGAAATCTCTTGTAATGAAGAGGAAACGCCGGATTCCCACACTTCAAAGTCACTTAGACTAAAATTGGTGGAGGCCTAGTATTCCCCAAACATATTGCCCGTTTAAATGTTTTGTTACAAGGGTTGGAGAAATGTATCCGTCCGAAATATGTTAGCTAATTTCATTTCAAATGAGGATGGGGTGTGGGGAGTGAATGTGTGTGTGTACGCGCACGCGCGCGTGGTCGTGTGTCTGTGTGTGTGTGTGTGTGTGTGTGTGTGTGTGTGTGTGTGTGTGTGTGTGTGTGTTTGAAATGTTTTGTGTTATGTGGATATGTCATTTTGTTGATGTCTGTCTAGACGATCTTCGGTTCTTTTAAGAAGTTCCCGTTTGGGAAGTTCAGTTTTCCATTTCTTCTTTTACTGCATTTGACTATTTTGACGTATTTCATTGTTGTATTACACCATTATGTATGTTTTCGTGTACTCTAATACGTAATAGAAATTTTGTCAGCTGTCATTCTTTCGTTTCCCAGCACTAGTATCAGTACGGTTTTTTCGAATGTGTACTAGTAATATTAAAGGCGAAACGAGCGACGCAACTAAAACTCTTATCCCGTCCTTCAGTTGACCTTTACACTGACACTACCTATTCGAAAAGAGCGACATATGTAATATTGATGAGATTTGCCTATATATGTCAACTGGAGAGCGAGATACAAATGTTATGTATAGCTGTATAGCTCAACTAAAGAATGGGTTACCATTGTCACTGCTATGGTCAAAACTATAACTTTCAGTCGATACTATTAGCATCGAAGGCGAAAAAAACTATACACCATAGTGAAGTACGGGATACAAATTGTATACGTGTCGTCTTATGCCTCTTCACGTAGTTTAACTGAGGTACAGGTTGCAAATGTAACGTACGTCCATTTTTACGTTTTCGTTAGCAATGTACTTATATATAGGTCAACGGAAGTATGGGATACAAATATTATGTGTGGTGTCACCGCCAGACACCACACTTGCTAGGTGGTAGCTTTAAATCGGCCGCGGTCCGCTAGTATACGACGGACTCGCGTGTCGCCACTGTCAGTAATTGCAGTCCGAGCGCCACCACACGGCAGGTCTAGAGAGACGTCCTGGCACTCGGCCCCAGTTGTACGGACGACTTAGCTAGCGATGCAGCACTGACGAAGCCTCGCTTATTTGCAGAGAAGATAGTTAGAATAGCCTTCAGCTAAGTCAATGGCTACGACCTAGCAAGGCGCCATTAACAGTTTATAGTCTTGAACGTACCGTCTAGAACGATGTATTCAAATGATGGATTAAAGTTAAGTATTCCAGCAGCTACGTACTTTTCTTTATAGCATTCATTACGTATCCTGTTTCAGACCTCACGCCAGCCTGCGTGAGTTTAAGCGCGTGCCTTTCGGTTACCCGTCACTGTGGACTGGCTGTCTTGTCAGTCCACAACATTATGTACGTAGCTCCTTCTGCCATCGGTAGTGCTACTATCTACGCAAGAACAGAATATTACTGGTAGCGGAGGTAAAGGAAACAACACATGCAAAATTTCTATCCCGTGCTTCAGTTGACCTATATAGTTCAACTGAACGACAGGTTATTAATGCTAACGAAAACGAAGAAATCGACGTACGCTAAACTTGTATCCCGTCCTGCAGTTATCCAATACAGTTCGAATGACGTTCGAGATACAACCCATATATATTTCATGTGAGGTATTGTATGCTACCAATATTTCCATCCATTTTTCCCCTTAATTTCCCACAGAAATGATTCGATTCAATCACGCGATATTCTTAACGAGAAAATACTACTTGCCTTGATATATGTCAATTTCATTTTTCGTCTCTCGTATTCCTTTGTTTCTGAGAAATCTTGCCAGCTCTTTCATCTGTGTAATAAATGCTCTCTGGTCATTTCTGAAGTAATTGTTCAAAGCTCACAGGTTGTATCCCCTGCTTCACTAGACCAGTTTCTAGACTTTGGGGAGAAGTTGTTGTACTATTGAAGGAGTACTCACCGTAAAGCATACAACTTAGGTTTCAAACTGTAGAGATTGCCATACACATTTTTTTCTCAATTGTATTAAGTGCCTATTCAAAATAGAAGACGGAAATTTGTCAATAGTTTTTGTTTTGATTTTAAGGCAGTGCCAATCTTTGAAGCAGAATGTTCAGAGGCTACTGAACACATCGATGCTGTTTATCACAAACGTGCGGGTCTATCTAAAGATATTGTACCACTGGGTAAGAACAATAAGCAAACTTTCGTTTGCGGAGATTTTTCTTATATTGAACGTAGTATAGATTAATTTTTGCTGAAGATCCTTCTCTTATAAGGAATACTTTACTCATATTTTAGTCCTAAGAATTTAAAACATTATTCTGAACTGATTTGTTCATCTTGGGATAGTGTAATTGTGCGGTAAGACTATAGCAGACGTCAACTACAGATGGAGAGACACGGAAATATATACATGTCTACGATGCTAGAATGTAGACAAGAAGAATATCTACTACTACACATCACGAAACATATCACACCTTGCGCTGAAAATTACATTTTTTGAAAAATTCAAAATACGCGATTACAGTGGGCCACGAGTGATGTTGACTGATTACTTACGATGGCGGAAGCAACCAACAGAACTGCGTTCGATAAACGTTGTAGTGACATCACTTGTAGGAAGGTAGACTGTGGCACAATGAGATATAAATATGAACAACATGATATAGAACGGAATGTGCTGATCAATTTAAGCTATGCTCTTATTGCCCAACCTAACCAAAACCTCTGAAATCGCTACATATTTCGAAAAATAGTTGCCACAATGATCATTATAAAAATCATTGCTACTAGTGTCATTCACAGCAATTTAATCAGGTCCCAACATAACCACCACCTCGGATATCACTACAAATTCCGAAAGAACCCTTCTGCTGTACACCATGTAACAACTAAGTTGTTGCTTTCGCTTTTTACGAAATAATATCTTATTAGTTCATACATTTCCAGCAAGAGGCACTTTGATTCGAAATAATGTCTTATTAGTTCATACATTTCCAGCAAGAGGCGCTATGATTCGAAATAATATCTTATTAGTTCATACATTTGCAGCAAGAGGCGGTATGATTCGAAAGTAATTCGTAGATTATTCGCAATAGGTGCTTCCACAACCCTTGTTTATCGTTGCCAGCTTTCCTTCCATCGAGACTTTTATTTCCTGATATATGTCGGTGATCAGTCTCTAAATTTGTAATGGTTAAAAGATATTTTATTTGTAGTTAACCCATATGCCAAAAATGTGGAATGTGACACAACAATTTAGCAATTACAGTGATGTTGCCATCAATTTGTTGCTTAAAAAGAACAAATTACCTGTTAACTGTAACAAAATGCAGTGAATGCACATTATGACACATAACGATCGCGCAGATGCCGAACTATCCTACATTTATCGCTTGTTTCTTAAAATATAATTTTCCCCGCAAGATATAACAAGTTTCAAGATTTTTGGTAGCAGATAGAATTCCTGTCTACATTACAGTATCATGTATATGTGTGTAATATAAGTGTCTCAAACTCCTGGGCCGGTTGAAGAACACTTTGTCATACAGGTGTGACTAATTATTCGGCATATTCCCCCCCCCCCCCCCCCCCCCCCCCCGACACCCTGTCATCCTTTTCCCATTTCCTCATAGACTTCAATCTCTGTTAGTTTTCGACACTGATAGTGAAGTACACTGTGTACATATCTTGCACTTATACATCCCTCAGTTGACACATATCAACAGGTCTCTGTAAACCATGATAAGGCAGTACACTAGTCATAATCAAATGTCTTCTGTGCTTTTTGACATTGGGGTACAGGTTTATGATACTTTTCTGCTAGATGATCTACAAACTATTGACGAACTTCCCACCTATCTAGATAACATCTGTACTCCAGAAGCAGATGTTTTGGTTAGACCAAAGAAGAAACCCACTGTCCTCAATTTAACATTTAGCCCTGCAAGTACCTACCACAAAAAATATTAAATTACGTTTGCTGTTAGTGTTTTTTGTTGAAGCTGAACAGTAGATTTGAAGACCGGTTGTGCATACTAAGATACTTTACTAGTTTATTTAACAGAAAGCCTTCTTTAAGGGTTCAAAAATTTCGGTAGCGAAAGATTAAACCCGTAATTGTCGTGATACGCCTTTTCTTTTCTTATAGATTTGCCTTGCTAACGTGAATTTTAATGTCTCTGGCAGTTGAGCACACCTGAAATACACGTGGCACAACCGTGTTATTGCAATTCTAAAACGTCCTGTTCTGATCATGAGAATCGTACCAGATAAATAATCATACTACAGTTTCATTCTTGAGTGACGTAACAAATGACTGTATCCTTCTCGGTTGTTTGCTGCAGCTTCATGTACTGCAACTTTCATGAGATACCGGTTCGTAAAAACAAATTCATACTTGTTTGTACCAAGCCTATGTTACTATACAAACCTCCAAGGAAGATTCAGAAGGAACTGTTATGGAAGTTAGTGGGGCACGTCTGGCATATCACATGTACTGACTGTAGGGATACACCGAAATTTAGACAAGATTTTTTTTCTTTAAAGTCAGTACCACCATTAGACTATTGTTTATTTACAGTGTTACATTTACACTTACACAATCATGATTTCGGCTTCAAAGTGCCATTCTCAAGTGATTTAAGTGTTATAAATTGCCTAAGATGGCATACTGTCGTATTAAAATACACTATTAGACACATTGTGTAAGAGTCGATGTTTCTGACAGAGCCTACTGCTTTGTTTCATTACTGAGTGCACCATCTTAACTGAATGAGCAATTATTTAGCTAAAATACAGAAAGATTAAAAAAATTATCGTTTTCGATTAACTGATTCTCTGAGTTTCAAAACGTCCCATACCCCAAGAACTAAATTTGATAAGTAGTGCGCACTTCTTACTGCACCTCAAACGATTGGTAACTACATAGTATCTTTCAAGTCGAATCCTTTAATACCCAAAAAATAACCATACTCAACAGAATATACAAATATACGTTTTATATTATTCACACGAATTCCGTTGTCACAATGGGATTGCCGCGCGGGATTAGCCGAGCGGTCTGGGGCGCTGCAGTCACGGACTGTGCGGCAGGTCCTGGAGTAGGTTCGAGTCCTCCCTTGGGCATGGGTGTGTGTGTTTTTCCTTAGGATAATTTAGGTTAAGTAATGTGAAGGTTAGGGACTGATGACCTTAGCAGTTAAGTCCCATAAGATTTCACAGACAATCACATTGGGATTCAATAACCCGAAATTAGCCATGTTGTCCAAAGAATTATGTAATAAAGCTAGAAAATATTCACAGAAAAGTAAAACAACTGAGAATATGCTGCTGCGTATCAACAAAAATAATCAACAAAATGATATTTCCAAATTTGAGAAATAGGAAATAAACTTAAGTGTTATCCAACCTACATGAAATTTACAACACCTGGAGGAAAAACCTTCGAATTTGCTAACGTTACTGGATTTATAGCATTATTTTACTCCTTTTTGGTTTGGAGGAAGGGGCGGAGTGTTGATGGCGTAATATCATGTCCGACTTCATTGTCCCCGGCGTGATGTGGCAGATCGAAGTGGCAGAATTTCCGTGCACAAATTTTGAGCCATGGTTCCTCTATAGCCGTCCATATTTGCGGAAGTTTTTCCCATGCAGGATTTTGTGCACGAACTGACCTCTCTTTTATATCCCATAAGTGTTCGACAAGGTTTATGTCAGGCGGCCAAATCATTCGCTCGAATTGTCCAGATTGTTTTTCAAACCAATAGTGAACAGCTGTTGCCCACTGACACGGTGCATCGTTGTTTCGTAACATGAAGCCCACGAATGGTCGCAAATGGCCTCCAAGTAGCCGAACAAAATCATTTTCAGTCTGTGATCGTTTCAGTTGGACCAGAGTACCCAGTTCAAATGGTTCAAATGGGACTAAACATCTGAGTTAATCGGTCCCCTGGACTTAGAACTACTTAAACATAAGGAACCTAAGGACGTCACACACATCCATGCCCGAGGCAGGAACCGAACCTGCGACCGTAGCAGCAGCGCGGTAGAGTACCCAGTCCATTCTAATGTAAACACAGCTCACACCATTAAGGAACAGCCACCAGCGTTCATATTGCCTTGTTGACATCTTGAGTCATGGCTTCTTGGCGTCTGCGCCACACGTGAACCCTACCATCTGCTCTTACCAACTGAAAACGGGACTTATCTGACCAAGTCTCAGGTTTTCTATGTTCAAACCGATATGGTCACTGGCCCAGGAGAGTCGCTGTAGGCGATGTCGTGCTATTAGCAGAGGCACTGGCCACACTGTCCTAAAGGTTACGTTCCTAGAATGTCTCACATTGATTTCTTCGCTTATTTTTCGCATTGTTGCTTGTCTGTTAGCACTGACAACTCCCTGCAAACGCCGCCGCTCCAGGTCGTTATGTGATAGCCGTCGGCGACTGCACTGTCCATGGTGAGAGGTACTGCCTGAAATGTGGTAGTGTTAGCACACTCTTAGCACTGTGATCTCGGAATATTGAGTTTCCTAACGATTTCCGAAACAGAATGCCACATGCGTCTAGCTCCAAGAACCATTTTGCGTTCAAAGTCTGTTAATTTCCGTCGAGAGGTCTTAATGACGTCGTAAACCTTTTCACATGACTCACCTGAGTACAAATGACAGCTGTGCCGATGTATCGCACTTTTGTATCTTGTGTACGCGATACTACCGCCATCTGTACATGTGCATGTGGCTATCCGGTGGCTTTTGTCACCTCAGTGTACTGCTGCCACGTTTATGTTGTGCTGGATGCCCGCGCATCATGCGCTTGTATCAGTTCCTCTCTGCAGCTTGAAAAGAGTGTTGTGATGTAACGGCAGAGAAAATGTTGGCATTGTCTGTAAAGATTTGCATCAGTCTTGACTGAAGAACGGGGCCAAAATCAACGCCTCACCAAGGAATGTGTAAAGTTTTGCCGTTAATTGCATGAAACCAAAAACGATCAAAGCTATGTAGGACTGCTAACTCACGGTATTTCATGTTGCGATCGGCCACGTTAAATTTTTAATTCGTAGAGTCGTAGGCAATCATTGCTAGGCATTAGCAAGATTTATGTAATGAATAAAAATCTTGTATCCAGATTTCAGGAGTGGCAAATGCTCTCTCTTGTCCCCTCCCTCCCTTGTGGATGTCTACGCTACTGAAAGATGCGATGTTTTACCAAAACTATAGCAAATCACAAACAGAAAAGTAATATACTGAGCGCCCACCTGCTGGTCTAATAGTCCATCACATATTAGCATACATTTGTAGCACGAATCTGAAATTACATAATTCCGTTTGAGTAGTGCGCAGTGATGACTTTATTTAGTACTTT
This sequence comes from Schistocerca americana, assembly GCF_021461395.2. Lineage (NCBI taxonomy): Eukaryota > Metazoa > Arthropoda > Insecta > Orthoptera > Acrididae > Schistocerca > Schistocerca americana. Next base: position 153,316,536 of record NC_060119.1, on the reverse strand, counting down.
ACAATATTCTTCATACTGTGGTTTAACCGAAGGACACTTAGTGTTTCCTTTGTAATAAATCGCCTGTATCCTTCCATATTATATTCTAACCCCATTACTTATCCATACCGGTTGCTCACCAGTAGATTATTTGAAAATGGAAATTTTGTAATGGGAGAGCACAACCACAGAAACTTGTGAAATTTGAGGGAAAGTGATTACTTTTGACTATCTGGTGCTCATATCGTAAATTTATTGCCAAGTCCGACTTGGCTTTAAGCAACCTCACTGCAAGTTGTGCTACCTCGGGAAACCACTGATCCCTATTGGTGTTAATTTATATCCTTCAACATCTCTCTGGTCGTTTCCATCATTTCTAACTTTTGTGTTATAATAGTTGTCCTCCAATCTACTAAGGTTTTATCACTGCTGTAGATCTGCGAGAGAAATACATCGAATCAGCTAATAGGTCTCAGATATATTTATTTCCATCGAGAATCAATCATAATTTTACTCCTGAAACATGCAGGGAAATAGAGCATCACATCTTCCCAAAGGCCAGAAGCCATCAATACATTTCCATTTGTGCATTACTCAGTGTTGTAACTATTATTAAATTATACATGATATTTGATTCTTCATTTGTATCGCCGCATTGTTCGTAGTTGTCTTCATAATTAATGAAAGTATTTTAAATCCGCCTTTGCAACTCAAGAAAAGTGCGTACTTTTGTCGCCGAATGTGTTTTGTTTTACTGAAATGAACGTAATCAGTTACTATTATGATACTATGCATTTCTTTAATATATCAGAGAACTGAAGTAGCAGTGATGTAGTTGAACACGAAGAGATGTTAACAACGTGGTTCTTTTTCACCAGTGGTTACGAGAGAGATTTTTGACCTTGGAACGACATGCTGAAACGTTCTGTGTTTGACTGGTAGTCCAAACCGGCTCATATCGTCATTCTTGACAACGCACGAAGATATGTCGAAAATAAAGATTATTTTTCACGATTAGATAGGGTCGCGTATACTAGAACTGAAAATGAGAGAAGCTGGACGTTATGTAGAAGGTAGACACATAAAGCATTGTGGATGCTAGCTTGCAGAGCCCAGTGAATTAAGTAGAACTCAATTAGATTTGTTTCTCATTAGAAACCATTAGTAACGACGACACCATGCCACCTGCAGCAAGGTATTGGGCGCTGGATTGAGTGTTGCATCACTAACGTCATGTGAAGCACTTACAGTGTAACATCTAATCATTCATAAAGCATCCACATCTTTCCGATCATACACTTGTTAGTATCACCTACTCGCTATAATTACCATCTGATAGCTGCTGATGCTTTGTCAAGATGAGCAAAAAGAGCATAATAAAGAAAATATTCCGATTAAGTATGCGTAAGCCGGAAAGAATGCAAACTATCAGTTACAGGTTCAGCAAGCTGAGTGAAGGATAGAATTTCTATGCACTTCCGGAAATGCTAACAGTTTTATTTAGGAGACTCTATTACCGTAAATATTACTTTATTTCGCGTTGAGCAAGACTGATAGAGCGACATTAGTGTTACTTTCAATTTGCTGGTGACGTCATGTGAACGACTATTATATTGCGTGCCTCAAGACGTTTCTAATGTGGCGTCTGAAGTGACAATTAGTGATGAATGCAGACTTGTGATAAAATCTCCACAGTTGCTGTGGCTAACTTTTCTTAACTGCATGTTCCCCACACAGTAATTATTAAAATGATGTGAGGGTGATTCTACAGAAAAGTCCAACGTCAGCAAGTCGTTTTATAGGAAGGCATCAATTTAAAGAGACTGTTCTGATTTCTGTGACGTTTCCGATGAGGACTACAATAAGAACTTGGTATCTCGTCAGCCTGCTGAATCTTAAAATACGTGGCCCAGAAACACCTATGGTAATTTTGTGCAGGCATCGAATAACGTGAATTCCCATAATACCATACTTACGTACTTACGTCAGGTATCGCGTTTGTATGCTACATCGAAACAGGACCGTGATAACGATAGTAGCTAGTGGCAGACACTCCCCACCGCGACTTCGAGTTATCAAAATAGTAAGACAACGACTGAAGGACGTCTTCAGTTGGACGCATTTGGCGTTTATTCGCCATGTTAAGGGGATTTCAAGACGGGAATAGTGACGGAAGCAAGGAAGTAGGTTTGACCCAGAACTCTTTAACTTATTTCGTGTCCCATATGATCTAATATCGTTTCTTTACCAGTTTTCGTCCTCTTAACGACTTGTTCAAGATCTTCCATGGTGATGTCAAGTGTCAATGTCTACACTCCATGTTCATTTGTGGTTCTCTCTTTGTACTATATATGTGATCCTCAATTTTTTTAACTTAAACAAGCGCCGATGAGGGAAGGACACAAAGTGATGTGCATAGAAGCTATCTGTCTTTAAGGCTTTGTTAATTGTTTACAATATTCTCTTAGATGGAAACGAATTACAATTAGCGTTGCTAACTGAGTCAGATTCGGTCACAAGTATCGTAGAATTTAGTCTAGCACGCTGTTCCAACTATTACATTTAGATATTTACAATGTGAATATTGAGATGTCCTAGAGGCATCGATAGCCGAAAACAACTAGGAACTAAACCACAAAGAAGGAAGACACAACTGTGATGAGCTGTATTCCATCCCACACTCACCTAGAATAATTCATTCCCGTTTTCTTCCTTTTTTGCCTTAAGCGTTCTGATAACTGGAAAGCTCGTTCATCACATAGACAACGTATTACTAGCTGTAACACAATTACAAGTGGATGACATTTTTTGTTCCTGTGGCATTTATAACGTGAATGATAGTTTTCCTTAAAGATGAGTTAGTCAAGACATTGCAGTCAACATTTTGTGTTCCTTGTTCCATGTTCTGATCACAAATTCTTCTTCCACGAAGTTAGCCGAAGCTGGAATCGAACTTGCACTGCACTCATTCGCTTGTTTCATTTTCTTCAAAGCATTTTGTGTCATTGCAGTCATTCCCCAGTTAGCTTTCTCGATGTGGAAAGTTATGATTTTTGTAGCTCATGAAGCTCTTTGTTAATGTTTGTGTTTTGTAGTCAGTGCTGTGTTGTCTACACGTTTGTGCTCCTCTGAATCAGAATTAGCAGCAGTAAAGCATTCTTAAGGAAAACCGTTTATAATATTCGAAAAACAATCGAATGTAATTTACTCATTCTGTGTACAGTATAGCAACTGGTGAAGCAAAAGAAAGTGAGTCGCTTTCGAGGAATAAGTTTATTGGTTGCAGTTGACTTCAGACAGAAAAACAAAAACAGTTATGGTAGCATCTGATCTGGTGGAAGCCCAGATAATACTTTCTGATCATTATGCTGAGGTTGCAGCTGACTCTTTTAAATGTTATTCGTAACTATGCTTTATACTCAAACCGTCGTTACAGAAATGAGAATAAAACGTGGCCGCAGCCAGTGCCACTGCATCTTTGACGTGTCAACTTCCCCAATGTGAGCCAGTCGGAAAGCAAAGCGGCTGTGGAAACATACTCTTCCTGTCACTGGTGTGCCTGAGAACTGGGAACATTGTAGAATATGTGTTGCAGCTGCGTGATCATCGGTTTTAATCCCTCGAGTGGCACAGAATTAGTAAAGTAATTTCTTTTGATATTCTCTTGTATTTCCATTACATAATCTGAATGATTCTCACTTAAGAAGCATCAAATTTATGATTTTGATTCCAGGAAGGTCATACCATACAAGATGTATACAAAGTGTCTCATTTTACGACACACATCATCTTTATTATTAGCCTCTTTGGAAATCAGAGTAGCCAGTAGGCAGAACTGGTCAATAACAAAGTGCTAATACACTCGCTTTGTGAACCAAAACTGCCATTGCCGTTGCTTCCATTCTCACTGGAGACTTAGATAATTTGTCAGCTTTTTACACCCTCTCTCAATGAGCAGGAAGATATCAGTTCCCAAAACTGAAGCGAACCTAACTTCTCCACCTTAAACATATTCGTAACCTTGATTTAGCAGTCTAGATATACAGCTGAAAAATTAAGAAACTGTGACGTGAACCCTTGTTAAAACTTGCGCTCTGTGCTTTTATCAACAAACGTTTTTGTATTTTGTGAGTTCCACTGATTTAAGTGTGTCACTCAATACTCTGTTAAGTGGATTTCTTTGTGCATCCGCTCCCACTGGCACATTTCTGTACTTATGTGGCAGTTCTGTAACGCTATTTGAATGCTACACAGGCTCGCACACTCCACGTAGAGCTCAAAAATGCATAATACCTAAGTAACACGTGACGGTTTGGATACATTTGTGTTACTGATGTTTTACTCTTAACTGAGATAGTCTTTCGATGGAAGGTTACGATAGTAACCTGTAATTCATTTGTATCAGTATAGTGCACATTTTACAGCTTTGCATCTTTGGTTTATTGAAGGAAGCACATAAAAATGAAAGAAAATGAATATACATTTTGTGGAGTCGTATGGGTATTCCCTTGAGATACTTTTTATTAATGCTCAACCATTATTTTCTTTTTATAACAACGAATGATGGTTCAAATTTCAGTCTAGCTATCCAGATTTAGGTTTTTCACGATTTCGTTAAAATGATGAAGGCAACTGGTGGGACCTCTGCTGTTAAAAGAAACAGTCAACTTTCTCATCCATCTTCCACGACTAGAGTTTCTGCAACGTCTCTAATGATCTCGTTTTCAATGGAATGTGTAATTCTAATGGTCCAAACTTTCTCCTTCTCTCAACGTTTCCCACTTAATGCAAGTCTCACTCCAAATATGAAATCTCACAGTTCATCATATGGGTACACCAACACATGTCATAGCGGTAAACTGCAGAAACGTCTTCATCAAAGCCCATTAGCTTTCTTGAATGGGGCGAATAATTCACTTCAAATCAATCGTATGTGAAACGAGAACACTATTATCTGATTTGATTTCATCGATTTCACTCACTCCGTACACGACATAAATGCTTCGAGCTGCCTTTGTGTCGTTCACCTCTCTACTGGATGCAGAAAAAGAAGATGTGATAAATGTTTGACTTTTTTCCGTTATACGTTCCACTTTCTAACGCTTCAACGATGCGCCTCATAATCTGCAAATATGTGTCTGTGAAATCTTGTGGGACTTAACTGCTAAGGTCATCAGTCCCTAAGCTTACACAGTTCTTAACCCTAACTTATCCTAAGGACAAACACACACACACACACACCCATGCCCGAGGGAGGACTCGAACCTAACCTGGTAATGTGTAACATTCAGTAAATCAGCGCATGATCAATACTAGAAACTGAAATGAAAATGGCGGTTGGCAACTACGCTTACAGCGACCTGCGTGAGAACACGCCGAACAAAATTCTACGAACTTCGGTACAGAACTAGTCAACTCGAGAGTTGACATCTCTTCATGTGCAGTCAGCAGTGAAGTATGTGTTGGTTGAACTCCCATCACCACACAAACGTTATTCACGATATTTCTGATTCAAGCTTGCGTATAACTCACTGTTTCCCGGAGAAACCGGAAGTTATCATCCATTTGTGGCTAAGAAAAAAAGGATAAGGGCTGCTGGGTTCGAATCCCGGAGAGACGATAAAATCTACGTTTCGTCATTTCAAGTTCTACCAACTCTTTGATAATGAAATATTCGTGTCTAGACGTATAACATTTGACTGTGCTTAGTCAGCAGTCCGTCTGGTGTTGGGTTGGACTCCCCGTTCATAACAAAATTTTGTGTCATGTCATTTTCGTTTTAAACATGCGCACATTTTGTTACTTGAATGAATCCACGTTTAATATCTTTTGTGGGTAGTTAACAGGGACAGTAATTGCTGGGCCGGGGTCCCAGTGGAGTACAAAAATTCTTGTCATGTAATTTGAAGCTGACACTTGCTATTATGTACTGGCCAAAAACTAGATATTTCGCGACTCTATAAGCCTAGCCAGCAATATCTTTGCCAGACACGAAAGCTTTGCTTGGCTAGAATTGGCTTTAGGAGCTGATTTTCAGTCCATATACAGGATAAAACAGTTCGTCTTGTCCTTTTAATATTCAGACTTGTGCACAGATATTTGCCTATGAATCCCTTAGCTACTTAATATCAGTTTTTGCTAGGTTATAGGGGTGACAAGTGTTTTTCGAACTAGGCAGTGATCAATGTGCCATCAAGGGTATAGTGAAATTACCAGTGATATGCCATTCACTTTACAGTGATTGACTCTGGTAATCGCGGTTTTTACAGGCGGTTAGCGCATTAACCAGTAAATGCAAACCACTTCTCTAGCGAACGACGGCTAATTCGTGTTGTGAAACATTTCAGACAGAAAGACTACTCGTAATTATCATAGGATTTTGGAAGGTCAGGTATTTTTACAACATCTCTTACCGACAAATAAATTAGTTGGCTAAGGATTATTGAATGATTTACACTGTCAAGTCGCATTAAGGGGACTACACCGTGGTTCAGGTAAAAGAAAATCGATTTTCGGTTTTCATCATACTTCGAAAGGTTAAGGTTTTATTTAAGAATTCTGAAAAGGATTTTGCTGAAAAAAAATTTTTTCGAGCACTTAAAGAGCATTTTCCTACCACTTGTGTTTATATGCCACGACCACTTTTTTGTCACTTACTTTCCTTGCATATAAATTAGATATTTACATCCCCTACATTGCACGTTAGGGATTTTTTTTTACTCCCGAGTGTGTTGGCTACCCTTGGAATGCAACAGTCGGCATTCTTTTGTTTCTGCTGTTTGTAAACATTACGCTTTCAGACACGCGATTAATTTTGTTCAAGTGTAATTGCGAATAGCTGTTGTAGAAAACTGGCAGGTATACTATGGGCAGGTAATTAGGAGAAATAAATAAAATGTTGAGGCAATGAAGAGAGATGTTTGGGCCATATTCTTCCATAAGTCCTCTACTGATGATAAGCCATATCATGGATTATGTCCATCGGGAAAAATTCGTGGTGTGAATACAATAGGGCTCAGGCTACTGGAGAATCTTATTCTCACCACAATTCTCTTTCCGCTCCTGTTATTGCAGCAATTAAATCTATTTTCAGAGACTTGGCTCATCCTGACCTTCTAAGGAAATTTCTGCATGGGCTGACACAGAACCCAAATGAATGATTCCACGGCATAGTTTTGAACTGCCTTCCTAAAGCTGTATTTGTAGGCATGCATACAATGAAACTAGGAGTTCATGATGTTATTATTATATTCAGCTGTGGTAATATTGGAAAGTGTTGGGTACTGAAAAAGCTGGGAATTAATCCTGGTGAAAATATGATCACTGGGCTGCAACATTGTGATAAAATGTGGATAGCCGATGCAGACAGGTCTGCATCTAATGTGGCCAAGAAAGCGACACAGACATCCAGGAAGGTGAAAAAATAGCTGGAAGACCTACTAGAGGCCAAAGAAGCGCTATCATATGCAACAGAACAGTTTCAATTAACTGTAAGTAACAAATTTCAAAAGTTTTTTCATTAAAGTCAATTTCCCGCTAACTAAAATTTTCAGTACATATGCCCGATTATATCAGAAACTGTAATAGATAAATGAATGAAATTTTCAGAGACTCTGCATAACATAAAGAGCCACCTCTGGTACTATGGTAATTAATATTCCCCCAAAAGGAAGTTCACAAAAAATATTTTCTGCAGAAGAAAATTAATATTTTTTGTTAATAAATTTAATAAAGTATTTCTTAAAACCTGTAAAATGGATAAAGTAGATTGTAGCACATTTCACTATGTTAGAATCATGCAACATACAATAAAAATATTAACGTCCTGAATCAAATAGTTTTTTTCAGAAATGGATCAGATACTTGCCTAAATTAGTAGAAACTCCGACACTGGTTACTCGAAATGCATGGCGTTCACAATGTCCAAACAGATGAACTTACGGTTCACCGATTTACTTTTGTACGCTGTCCAGTCATATTTACGTGAGCGGCCGTCAAAATCCTGAACAACCACAATTCGCAGTGCAGAGAGCGCCGCGATACGTGCTGGAAGACAGTGGATGAGGTGCTGGAAAGTACCGATAGCCATGTGGAGCCATGCCGACTCCAGCGCCGTGACCTATTGCGCTGGGTTTCTAGGTTGAGGATCCGTGGTACGAAGAGCCCTATTGAGGTGGTTCCACAGATTCTCGACTGGGTTTTAATCCGGAGAGTTTGGTGGCCCGGAGAGTACGATAAACTCATCCCAGTTCTCTTCAAACCATGAATGTACACTGCGAGTTGTGTGACACGTTGCGCTGTCCTGCTGGTACAGACTATCGTGTGGAAAGAAAAACTGCGTGTAGGATAGGAAATTGTCCCCAAGCTGTGTTGGTTATCGTGCCCTCGAGAGTGACGAAACCACCCACGGAATGCCACGAGGGCATTCCCCAGACCATTACGGTCCCAACTTGTTTTCTTTCAGACGTTTCACCTCGTACACGCCAACGTCTATCTGTCCGACGGAGGATTAAACGTGATTCGTCTGAAAAGGCCGCCTGTCCCCACTCAATGGGCGCTCAGTTGCGTTGTTCGAGTGCCAATTCCAGCCTTCGTCCCCATTGAACAGCAGCTAGCGTGGGTGCATGAACCAGGCGCCTTCCGGGATCTCCATACGCATTAATATTCCCTGAACGTTTGTTGAGGAGACACAGTCGGTAGTCCCCTGGTTCATCTGTGCGGTCAGCTGCTTTACAGTTGCACGTCTGTTCGCCTGTACACGTCTCCGCAGCCGTCATGCACCACAAACGCTTTGGATGCGGTTTGTGTTAGAGTCATTTGGCCTTGCACAGTATACTGTAACCACGGCAGTACATGAAAAGTTTACAAACGTAGATGTTTTGGAAATGCTTCCACCCGTCACCCGAAAGCAAATGATAGTGCCCTTTAACGCGTCACATAAATCGCTCTGTCTCCACATTACAACTACGAATGCATTGTTTTCCTCATCCTCTCGACACACTTTATGTACCCTTCGCTGCCAGTGCCGCCAACTTCCGTCTGTGAGTTTTATTACACGTTGACGTCGAACGTAGCAGGTGGTCACTAAAGTGACTGGGCCGCGTATGTGGTAGAGTTACGAGTGTTAGCTACTTAAGAAATTAATGAGGTGGTAACGTTATAGAAAAGTCACTTACTGTATTGAATCTGAGTTTACAAGCATTAATGAATGCCTCATTTCTAACAATGTGTTTCCGATATTTGCAATATCGTGGTGTTAATTTACGATTTGATTGATCGCTATGCAGTATAGTATATCCTAGAGGTTTCTTAGGTAACCACTTTGTCTACTCAAATGACTGTACCTGAAACACAGTAAGTACCTGCAAGTATATTACGTTATGAGGAGTGCATGCAACTTTGCCGGAAAGCAGTTCAGGTCACTGTCAATCTTTTGAACTTGATGGTAGAAGAGGAGCGATTAGCACAAATTATAAGAGTCGAGTGGCTTGTAGATTAGCTGGTTCTTCCTACTCGCTGTATGAAATAAAATTCAGAGCATTTCCTTTTAAAAATGTTTAATGGTTTGAACCTTGAACGTATGCCACGTTATCCATCCAGTGGTGTACATGTTCCGCTTTTAACCCGCCCGTGCTTGCCTGGTGACCAGGCGGGCAGGCCGCTGCGCGTTGTCAACAGAAAGGGCAGGCTGCTTCACTCCCAGCCAAACCAAGCAGAACCCAACCCGGGCAGGCTGCGGGAAACTTGCTTGCCTGCCCGTATTACTGCTAAGCTGCGCTACGCAGTCGTTTAGTCTGCGCCCGTCATTGTCGTACTATGAACGTTAACTAAAAGTTTTTATTTTACCTGAGCACCAAACGACAAACCCCAACATTGTATATATATTAATATCAGGTCAATAAATATTGGGTTTTACTTGTACATTCTTCCTTTACGCTTATATTTCGGGCTTACTATCTATATAGGGGAAGGTGGGGCAGGATGGGGAAGCTAACTTTAAACCCTTACAAAAGGGACAAAATTAAACTAATTCAAGTAGGTTTGACTGTCATTTGTTTACTTAACCACTGAATTATAATAACATGCAATTAATCTGCAAACGTGTTACATTTAGTTAGAAATATCTGGATTTGAAACATAAACTACCAATTCTCCGTCTTGCCTCATATGTGGGGTAAGATGGGGGACTAGCATGAATTCATCTCTAAAGCTGAAATAAGGACTGGAATAACGTAATCATGTGACGATTAGGTTTCGAAACATGGTTCTGCCAATTGTAGAATCAGGTATTACGTTTTATTTAGGCCTCTTACTTTCACGTAGTACACAAGTGTGGACAGCTTCGTCATCATCACTTTCTATTCCTCCACAAGTGCCGTGAGCCCAGCGTCCGCAGCTAATACACCGTATCCAGCCTCCTTCAGAGAAGTCATAGCAGTATAAAGATTCTTCACATTCTTCACTCTCTTCCTCGTTTTTACCTATGTCGATCAGTGTCTGCCCTAAATTAAGAAATCCATCTCCCTCGATACTGCTAAATGGTCTCAGGTCCTTAGCACACATTTCGACGCACTTTTCGGCCACTAAATCTTTGTCCTTTTTCAAGATATTTACGGAGTGAGGGAACTGCTTGTCAAATTTGCACACATGTCGTAACATACTCGAGGTTCCCTAAGTACTTAAGAGCTTTTTACATAGTTTGCATTGAGACACACATACCGATTTATTTGAAGCGGCCTCATAAATACACCAAAAACGTTTCCCATGCGGCACTTGTGCTCTGTTTCGTTACCAGCATGTCTTCGCCAGTTGTAAATTTTTTTCAATCTCACTAAAGTTCGACCTATTCATTGTGCTGCCCCCACCGTTGCGATAAATGAACTGCGGGCTAACTACCTGGCTACTCTAGTCAAGGTAGCTTGACAGCGCAACCTGTCAGGCGCAGCAATCTGAGCGGGTCCCGTGAAGCTTGGCGGGCCTGCGGGACCCCAGGTAGCCCATGCGTGCGGGAGCCCAAATCAGCCGCATTACCCACTATGCCTCAGTATACGCGCACTCTTGTGTTTACGTCGCGGCAGGCTGACCTGTATGAATGGTTGCTGAGGAGCTAGGGGCAAGCAGGTTGCAAGGGGAATTTGTACACCTCTGTATCCATCAGAAAGTGGTATTCTTTTGGAACAGTCCTGTTTTGAGACTAATTGCACATATACTTTGAGAAACTAATCCTCTAAACCCTGGCACTGGATCGTCAGGATGGGAAACCTCGACGAACAACAGGATTCTCTTCACCATTCGAATTAGTCTAAGTACGTGTCCTTTGAAGGATATTTCCTGCCAAGAACACTTTGCTTTTACAACCTGCAACGTCTGTTCAGTCGCAGCTGTTGGGCTTAATACACCTTAGAACTTTCTACGGCTATCCTTAGACTTATGTCTGGCCAACAAAATATCTTCAAAACATACGTACAATAACACTGATCCTGTGGTCAAGGCCCAGGACTGAGTCCAGGACGCTGGTAAGAGTAGACATATCCAGGATGAGAACAGAAGGGAGGACAGTGTACCGGGAGAGACTTCCATCTACATCTACATCATACTCCGCAAGCCACCTAATGGTGTGTGGCGGAGGTTACTTTCAGTACCACTATCTGAACCCTCCGACCCTGATCCACTCACGAATAGTGCGTAGGAAGAAAGATTGTCTGTAAGCCTCTGTATTGGGTCTAATTTCTCGAATTTTCTCCTTGTGGTCAATACGCGAAATGTATGTGGGGAGAAGTAATATGTTGTCCGACTCCTCCTGAAAAGCGCTGTCCCGAAATTTCAATAGTAAATCTCTCCGTGATGCACAACGCTTCTCTTGTAACGTCTGCCAGTGGAGTTTGCTTAGCATCTCCGTAACGCTATATCGCCGCTAAACGATACCGTGACGAAACGCGCCGCTTTTCGTTGGATCTTCTCTATCTCCTCCATCAGTCCTACCTGATAGGGATCCCAGATAGATGAACAGTAAAGAATTGGGCGAACCTGCGCCTTATAAGCCACTTCTGACGTGGATGAGTTCTATTTCCTTAAGATTCTTCCGATGAATCTGAGTCTGTTGTCAGGTTTCCCAATATCTGTTTCATATGGTCATTTCACTTAAGGTCGCTCTTTATATTTACACGTAGATATTTTACGGCAGATGCTGTCTCAGCTGTTTGTCGTCAATAGTGTAGCTATACCGTAGTGGATGTCTTTTCCTATGTAGGCGCAATATGTTACATTTATTTATGTTCAGGGCCTATTGCTAGAGCCTGCACCATTCATCAGTTCTCTGCAGGTCGTTCTGCAAATTCTTACTATTTTCTGGCGTTGCTCCTTTGGCATAGACAAATGCATCATCTGCGAATAGCCTTAAAGAGCATCCGACGCTTTCAGCTATATCATTTGTATATATTGTAAACAGCAACGGTCCTATCACACTTCTTCGTGGTGCTCCGGATGTTACCTTTACATCTGTCGATTTAGTGTTAACTTCGATCTGCCAGAAAGTCTTCAATCCTATCGCAGACCTGCTCCAATACTCCGTAAGCTCGGAATTTTATCATTACATGGCACTGTATACTTGCGTGACTTTACCGTTAGTGAAATTTTCAATAGCACGCGATTAAGTCCAAAGTAGGTTATCCCATCTTTGATCGCTTACGAACGGACTTTCTCAGCAATGAGGATTATGCGCGTGTCTAGCATTTAACCTGCCATGTGCCTTTAATTGTTGCACTCGCTGGAGAAGCGGATAATTATTCCCCATTTCAGCACCTAATAAATCTCTGCTTGTGAACCCTTTGTTCTTGACAATGAAATAGGGTACGGCGTTACTTACAGGTATGTCATCAGTCGGCCTGGACGTTCTCGAAACTTGTTACCTCATCACCACGATGTCACTGGGAGGAATAGAATACATTAAGCTGTGAAAGTTCACAGCACTGTTGGCGATGTATGATACTTCTTTTCGTGGAGGAGCGGTCGTGATCGCGTAGTGACTGAAATTTGACCACCGAGTTTCCTCTGGACTGAGTCTTCGTTGTGGGGATTTTATCCGAATGTTCCATATCTTCCTAGTCACGATACCATCCGTAAAGTAAACCACATTTTTCAAGTTCTTTGACGGAATGTACACGACTAACATGTCGAGGCCATGTCAGTAATATTACGGGCACAAAATCTTTGTGGGGACTGCCATGTGCATAATATAACGGTATGGAAGTGCTCACTAAGAAGTTCCCATAATACTGATGGCATGGCACTCTTTCCAACACTGAATACAGCGTAAAAGTATGGGAATGTGATTGAAAGAGCTAAAACGGCGGTAAGGATATAATTTCTATCGTAATTTTGAATATATGTCACTGGGAATCTGTTTCGTTGCAACTGTTTTTATCACCATTTCCAGAGCGAATTGCTGCCGCTACTTCTCTAGACATTAAACTTTATATTACGTAGAAGACCTGTTTCCCCTTATCAGCCAAATTTTCGAAGATTTTGACCCTCTTTAAAAGATGTAGTGTTGTCATGATGTTGAGAAGTATTTATATGTCTTTTTTGCGAAATTTATCTTTCATTTTTGTTTTGTTTGTCGAACTGTTCAATGTTGCTAGATGCGAATGGAATGCCTCATAGGCTGCTGAATACAGATCCTGATTCTGAACTTATCTTATACTTTGAAATATTCCGAATTTGAATTCTAGGTAGACGCCGATGTAGATAGATCTTTTGTGCCTAACGCGCACCGAACTTCACCAATGTTCCGTTCCTAAGGAGCTCTGAGTTGACATTAGCCATCACGAGAAATGAATGATGAATGCGTCTCTGCAGGTTGTATTGTTCTGGCAGGGCGAGTAGGCAGCCACCAATAGCTTAAACGATCATTTGCCTGCGGCTGCATGTCTACATAGAATGCTAGAAGTACAGTGTTGCTGGTCTTTACTATGGAGGAGATCACAAATAATATGCATGGAAATGGCCAAGATATTGTGTCGAGGAAAACCACCATCCAGCTATAGAAATGAGTTAGCATCTGTCAAGAACCTTAACACTACCAACAGCATATTGGTACTGCCTGGCGGCAAGGGAAATGCAACCACTGTAATTACGACCAATAATTATGAGCAAAAGGTATGTAATCTAGTACACTCAACGAAGTACAGAAAGACATGTGTAATTCCTATGTAGCATATGATTTTTTTATCGAGGCATCCTCTCTCTCGGACGACGCAAAGAGGAACCTACACAACACAAAAGCCCTACGACTCGGCAGTATAGGTTACAAGAAATCAATAAATATAATGTACCATTACCATCTTGAAAGTACGATGCTCATTGATGCATATACTAATGAAACAGTTGTCTTCTCTGCTTCAGCGATTTGTGGGAAAGACCAGCATATACACAAAGGGCTCGGGACATTTCACTGAGAAGCAGAAGAAACCGCAACCAATGACCAAATGATAGCTGGATCAGTTTCGATGTTGTTTCATTGTTTACCAAAATGCCTCTCCTTGACACACAGCAGTTAATAAGATCCAATTTCCCGACAAGACATCACCAGGCTCTTTCATGCATGTCTTACCACGACCTACTTTATGTGAAGAGACCATCTCTACGAACATTTGGAAGGTTTTGCCATGGGAAGTCAACTTAATCCAACGGTTGCCAGTTTATTTAAGGAGTATTTCGAAACACAGACCTGAAGTTTCAAACGTAATGTGTGGTAAAGGTATGTTGCTGACTTTTTCCTCATATGGAACCATAGTGAGGAAGAGCACAGTAACTTCCCAAAACATATAAAAGGTCACCACGCCAATAAATAATTTATTATGGAGGTAGGAAATTACCACGAGCTACCCTTTCTACGTGTGCTGGTTACAAACAATAGTGAGAACCTGGGCCAAAACTTCTATTGAAAACCGACACACAATGATCAGTACCTTCAAAAAATATCAAATCATGACCCAAGTCAGAGAACAGAAATGATCAATTCACTCGTAACACGCATGAGACAAATATGTGAGCTGTAGCAAATGGGATGCGAGATGCTATACCTGTAATGCTTCAGAGGAGCAATAGGTATTCCATCAGTGGCATAAAAAATATCAGGAGACTTAACACTTGGTGAAATCACATTTCGGAAGAAGAACTGTCAGGTACAGCATTTCCGCAATACATCTTCAGGGTGACCAACAGAATCGGCCCAATATTGCGGAGACACGACGTAAAGACTCTCTAAAAACTGACCAAGAAGTTCGAAGTGTGTCTGACAATAGAGGTCCACTCACAATCTAGGGATTATACCGTACCCCCTGTTTATGTGCAAAATCTTACACTGAAATTACAGGATGATCCATCAGTACCTTGATTACTGAACGTATATGGCACAGCAGGTAATTACAGGTGGGGAAATAAGTTATGAAAAAGACATGCAGTGTGAAGTCGACCATACAACAAAATTTACCTACACGTAGGTTCTCATTGTGTAGAAGAACTACCAAGTCCACTTGCTCTGGGAAGCCACCGTAGTACATGAACATGATAATGATTTCAACAAGAAAGAAGAAAGCCTCAGGGTAAGCAGATCATGAATTCCATTGCTGCAGCGAACGGCCATTGCTGGTACCAAGGGCACAACTATGGCGGAAATGTTCAGGGACAAGCCCTCAGTCCTTGGCGCGATAGATATATGTAGCCTCTATCTAGGCGTGCAACTCCAGTCTGTCACCAGGGATGGAGGGTGAACCTTTCAGAATTCTAGTCATTCTGTTGGTGAAACATCAGAAAAATCGTTAAGATAACGGTCTACTGAAGATCCTGAGACAGAAGTCAACAAGGTGTACGCCAACAAGTAGCCACGAAAGTCGTAACTATTTTCAAACCACCTAAGTTCATGGCTCGTAGATTGAAGTGCCGACGAGTATATAAGTGTTAGCATACCTATGAATACTGTTGTGCTGTGCCGTTGTATTCATTAGTTATTTTTCTATCGTATCCCTGCTTTTTTATGGTTTTTGACATATATGTTTGCGTCAGTCTGTCTCCTGCTAATTGATCTGTTTGCTTTGTTTCAGTCATGGCGAGATCTCAAGACATGGTAATAAATTACATTTTTTTCATATGTTGGAATTTCGTATTGGAGGCTATGAGGCATAAAATTTCAAACACAATAATAAACAATTTTCGAACTGGTGAGTAGATTCTCTGCTTATATCATATATTCAGCAACATACACACAATATCTGCACTATAATTATAGAACCTTCCTGTACTTTTGATAGCCGTAGTAGGTAAAGCAACTAGTATGCTTCGATTCATTGGTGGGATACTGGAGAACTGCAGTTCGTTTACTAAAAAGATGACTCCTATAGCAATTGTATGCCTTATATTTGAGTACCACTTAACTAAATGAGACTACACTAACCGGGAAATTCAAGCGTATGCAAAAGGGGTGGTATTGACATTCGTAGACACTTTTGACAGGAATAAGTACGTAACAGAAATGTTGAAACAGCACTTAAAGGGCAGACACTCAAAAGCATACGATGTAAGTAGATGGACAATGCTTGTTTCAGCAAAGCTTGCATTGTTATCAAATTTATTCAGTATAGCAGCTCTCCCAGGGCCGCCCCTCTTCCCCTGGGAGGTAAATGTGGCAATGTAGCATGACATCACGTGCCCCGTTCCTCCCCCATCTCCCACTTCCCCTCCCCTCCCATACTGGATACTGGAGGGCGAAAGACTGTCTATGTGAGCCACTGCAGAGAAAGAATCTAAGGTAGTGTTTTTATTTATTTAATTTATCTATTTTTGTGGGTGTTGGAGCATCCTGCCGCTACTTCCACACTCTACTGCGACCCGGCCCTACTTTCTGCCATGACAGCCCCCCCCCCCCCTCCCAACATTTTTCGATCGCATGTGTATACGTTCACCTCAAAGTTCGGAGACTGAGAGCTCTGGTCCACACTATCACCAGCATAGGGTGCTCTAAACTGTCCTACAACCCCACCCCCTACTTACCACCCTTTCCACTACCCATTAACATGTATCCAGCTTGTTAAGTGGCGGGAAAAAGGCTGGAGTGGAAGGTACTCTCTTTTTTTGCGGTGGGAAATATGTTCAGCTGAAGAGATGTTGTTGTTGGTCACAGAGGAGTTTCATAAGTGTATTACCTGTAAGCATACAACTGAGGACATCATCCACAACCTCCTACATGAGGAAAGAAAGAAAGTGATAGTGGATGAGTGTAGGGGAAATCTTTTCAGCATATAATGGTGATGTAGCAGGAGGGACTGAGGATGCATTTCGCAAATCATAGAGACTACTGGCTGTGCTTGATCTGTTCCTGTTGTTTGATATAGCTGATCAACCTTCATTGCAGGTCACAACTTCATCCTATTCCACTACCGTGGACTGAATAACCAGAGGTGCTCGCCTTGTTGTATGAGGCCCAACTGATTACGCTTGAAGCAGGTTTTGTTACCCTTGATAATTACTTGTTCGTACATGTTGTATCCTCAGGTTCACCATACCACTCTAAAATTGTTGGAGAACTGACCTACAGCAACTGCTGGAGTACCTCCTATAATATACAAGAGTATAGCTGCTGAGGAACTTGCACACAGGTACATGGTAAGAGGGTATACAATAGCAAACTAATGCTAAAGTGTGGAAATAGAAGCCTCCTATCGGTCTACAAACAAAACAGCTGATAAGGAAGTTGTATACACACACACACACACACACACACACACACACACACACACACACACACACACACACACACACACATACACGAACACATGGTCCAAATGAGCAGGACCTTAAACTATCACTGAAGTGCAGGAAGAGTTGCCTAATACCAATATACAAGTAAAATAGCTGCTCAGGAACTTGTACACAGTTACATAGTAAGAAGGGATATCACAGTAAACTATCAATGATTACATTTTATATCCGCTCTACTTTGACATTCATCAGTTATTTTGCTGCCCAAATAACAAAGCTCATCTACTACTTTGAGTGCCTCATTTTTTAATCTAATTCCATTAGCATCACCTGATTTAATTCCATTCATTTCGTTATCCTCATTTCGTTTTGTTGATGTTCATCTAATATCCTCATTTCAAGACATTGTTCATACTGTTCAACTGCTCTTCCAAGTCCTTTGCTACCTCTGACATAATCAAAATATCATCAGCAAGCCTCAAAGATTTTACGTCTTCTCTCTGGGCTTTATTTCCCACTCCAACTTTTCCTTTTGTTTCCTTTACTGCTTGCTCAAGATACAAAGTGAATAACGTTGTGGATAGGCTGCAACACTGTCTCACCCCCTTCTCAACAACTGCTTCCCTTTCCTGCCCCTCGACTCTGCCCTCTGGTTTCTCTACAAATTGTAAATAGCCTTTCGCTCCCATTCACCTCTAGAATTTGAAGGACAGTGTTCCAGTCAACATTGTTATAAGCTATAAGTCTACAAATGCTATAAAAATGGGTTTGCTTTCCTTGACCTGTCTTCTACGAGAAATCACAGGGTTGGTATTTCCTTGTGTGTTCCTACATTTCTACGCAATGTAAACAGGTCCTTCTTGAGGTAGGCCTCTACCAGTTTTTCCATTCATCTGGAAAGAATTCGTGTTAGTATTTTGCAAACCGCGACTTATTAAACTTATATTTCAGTAATTTTCACACCTGTCAGCACCTGCTTTGATGGGAAATGGTATTTTTATATTTATCTTGAAATCTGAGTGAATTTCACTTGTCTCATACAACCTGCTCATCACATGTAAGAGATTCGTAACATTGCCCTCAATTACATGTCCCTTGTATAGAACCTCTATATTGTAGCGGCACGGCCGTTTAGGATAGGGAAAGTTAGTTTCCTGCGATATTCGGAGCACGAGTTACAGCCAGGTGCAGGCTGGATTGCAGTAAGTTACGCACACTAGCAGTTGCGAAGGCAAATAGAGGCCACTGGGGCGTAGAACTGCTGGAGAGGACGTGCACGCAGCAGTTTCTATGGCGCAAGTCACAGGCAGTGGGTCACTGGCCAACCTAAGTGTTATGCATAAGTGACACAAAGCGGCGCGCTTGGCAAAACGGAGGCGCAAAGCCGAGCATAAATAGGTGCCGTTTTCTAACGACATTCATTCAAGTGTGGCAGCTCTCCTGGATGGCGGGATGTGTCACACCACCGGGCTACACACAGTAACAGATAGGGTGCCAGCATCCCAGTCCATGGAGGGCTTGTTCGTAGCTGTGATCTCAGCTAAGCCAGTGAGGAGAAGGATGCTGCGGCCGCCTACGGCTCACACCGAGCAGCGCTGAGTCGGCTGCTGGCCCAGCCATCCTGACATCATCGGAACTTAGCGGGCAAGCCAAGGCCGGCATGACACAGCTTTCCATTGCACAGGCTGCTGGGGGTGCTTCCTCAGCATTGTGGGGCCCTGTGACACAGACCGAGGTGAATGGAGCACTGTAGTGGAAATAAAAAGATCATTTGGAAAATTCTCGCCGAGTTTTAATACGGCACCTCCTGGCACCCACCCACCCACAACAATATATTCCTTCCATCTTTCTGCTTTCCATTCTTCGCATAGGACTGATTTTCCATGTGAACTCTTGAATTCAGACAGGTGGTTCTCTTTTCCTCAAAAGTTTAATTTTCTGTAGGTGACTTCTATATTATCTGTAGTGATATATGCTTCTACAGGGTGACGAAATTATTGAACTATATGAAATAAAATCGTCGAACTTTTAAACCCTTTACATTAGGACGTTCAAACTGCACTGCGCGACATAATGGGAATTAGTATGTGCATATGTATGTACCTTGTTGTGTTAGCCCACTTTCATCTGGATGAGTTCGTCAATAATCTAAATTGGCACATTTGAGCGACAGAGAATCCGCATTTCACGATAGAGAAGTCTCTTCACCCTCAGCTGGATGAATGTGTGGTGCACAATGTCCAGTCACGGAATAATCAGTGCGATGTTCCTAAATGGTACAGTAACTACCTAATGGCACGTGAAGGTTTCGGAAGATGATTTTGGCCCCATTATCCAAAGCCACCCGGATTTCAATAGATAATGCGTGCAAGATGGAGCTCGAACCCATCGAAGCAGGAGAGCGTCTGATGTCCTGCAGGAGCACTTTGGGGACCACATTCTGGCTCTTTGGTACCCAGAGTCTACTGGCATGGGCCTCGTCTGGCCACCGTATTCTCCCGACTTGAACACATGTGACTCATTTTTGTGTGGATGTATTAAAGACAACATGTACAAAAAAACCCAAAACTATTGCAGAGCTGAAAACAGGTCTTCACGAGGTCATCGACAGCACCTATGTTCCGACACTTCAACGGGTCATGCAGAACTTCGATATTCGTCTACGCCACTTTATCGCCAATAATGGCAGGCATATCAAACATGTCATAACCCAAACTCGTATATCTGTAGCGACGTTTACATGTTGAATAAAGTGTGTGCACGCCGTAGTTGGTAATTAATTTACGGTTTTTCTCATATGGTTCAATAATTGTCATCCTGTACATCCTTACATTTGTCCTCTAGCCCTTCTTGCATAGCCACTTTCACTTCCTGACTGACTCATTTTTAAGACGATTGTATTCGGTTTCGTCTGCTTCATTTACTGCATTCTTATATTTTCTTCTTTAATCAGTCAAATCCAATATCTCTTGTGTTTACCAAGGATATTGTGATCGTTTCATAGCTTTGGTTACTGATAACAACTTGACACCACTGCCTATGAGTCTAATTTGTACACAGCAGCACTGAAGATGATCGCTATGTGATTGAAAACCGATTTTGCCGTTAATAAACCATCAATATTACGGCCAACGCAGACCTCCCTTCTAATAGAACTTTATTGTAAACTACCAATTTCACTGGACGCCAGGCAGCTGTAGAAATGTGTAACCCTAGCGGAGCTGAAGCATATAGCGCTTGTGCGACATGGTCGGTGAACAGCTATGACTAACGGTGCATCAGTAAATCGGCAACACCGCACAGTGCGATCGTGATTTGTAATGTGAAGTACATTTTTTGTTGTTAGTTCCTCTGCCACAATTATTGACAATTTTGATCTCTAAAATTTAGCAACTCGTTTAGTACACAGTTCCATGTGACCTGCAAAGGCTAATTTAGAATTTCATGTGAACAAATGCATTTGAGCAGTCATACTTCTCATGCTCCGTAATTAAAAGTAATTGGAAGAAACTACACTGAAGAGCCAAAGAAGCTGGTACACCTGCCTAACCGGCCGAAGTGGCCGTGCGGTTAAAGGCGCTGCAGTCTGGAACCGCAAGACCGCTACGGTCGCGGGTTCGAATCCTGCCTCGGGCATGGATGTTTGTGATGTCCTTAGGTTAGTTAGGTTTAACTAGTTCTACGTTCTAGGGGACTAATGACCTCAGCAGTTGAGTCCCATAGTGCTCAGAGCCATTTGAACCATTTGAACACCTGCCTAATATCTTGTAGGGCTCCGCATGCACGCAGAAGTGCCGCAACACGACGTGGCATGGTCTCGACTAATGTCTGAAGTAGTTCTGGACGGAATTGACACCATGAATCTTGCAGGGCTGTCCATAAATACGTAATAGTATGGGGGTGGGGAGGGCTCTTGTAAACGGCACGTTGCAAGGCAACCCACATATGCTTAATAATGTTCACGTCTGGGGAGTTTGGTAACCAGCGGAAGTGTTTGAACCTAGAAGAGTGTTCCTGGGGTCACTCTGTAGCAATTCTTGGACGTGTGGGGTGTCGTATTGTCCTGCTGGGATTGCCAAGTCCGTCGGAATGCACAATGGGCATGAATGGATGCAGGTGATCAGACGTAAGGCTTACGTACATGTCACCTGTCAGAGTCGTATCTAGATATATCAGTGGGCCCATATCACTCCAACCATACACGCTCCACTAGATTACAGAGCCTCCACCAGTTTGATCATTCCCCTGCTGACATGCAGTGTCCAAGGATTGATGAGGTTGTCTCCATACCCGTACACATCCATCCGCTCGATACAATTTGAAACGAGACTCGTCCGACCAGGCAACGTTACCTCCAGTCACCAACAGACAAATGTCGGCGTTAACAGGCCCAGGCGAAGCGTAAAGCTCTCTATCGTGCAGTCGTAAAGTGTGCACGAGTGGGCCTTCGGGTCCAAAAGCCCATATCGATAAAGTTTCGTTGAATGGTTCACATGATGACACTTGCTGATGTCCCAGTATTGAAATCTGCAGCTGTTTGCGGAATGGTTACATTTCCATCACTTGAAGGATTCTCTTCAGTCGTCGTTGATCCCGTTCCTGTAGGATCTTTTTCCGACCGCAGCAATGTCGGGATTTGATGTTTTACTGGATTCGTGATATTCATGGTACACTCGTAAAATGGTCGTTTGGGAAAATCCCCACGTCATCGCAACCTCGGAGATGGTGTTTCCCATCTCTCGTGTGCCGACTATAGCACCACCTTCAAACTCACTTAAATCTTGATAACCTGCCATAGTAGAAGCAGTAACCTATGTAACAAATTCACCAGACACTTGTTGTCTTTACAGGCGTTGCCGGCCGGAGTGCCATATCCTGCCTGTCTATATATTTATGTATTTGAATACGCATGCCTATACCAGCTTCTTTGGCGCTTCAGCTAACACGTGGAACAGCTATGATATGGTGTCTCCTCGAACGTATGCAATGACATTGTCGCAACGTCCTGAGGTAGCGTACCGATTGAAGGCTGGGCATCATTGTGTCCCACCAAATATATCAGCTTCAATCTCCTTGGATGCATTCCTACCGATCATCGCCCCCGTTGCAGCATGTGGAAAAGGTCCTTGGATATCTTTCGTCTATGATTATGGCTTTGCAGTCTCAGACGTACATATACGGAGGTACATGTTTTGTCAACTCGATGTATACTTGTTGGATACCATTAAGTACAGGGTAAGTCGAAAAACTTGCCCGTGTTACGGTGGTGTGTGCAGTTTAAAGTTCCATACTGTGTGGATACCTAAACCTTCACGATCCACTGCCACATCTCGTATGAGAGTCGAATTTTTTATCTACTTTGGGCATCGTTCAGCATTTTGTCACATGCGGCACCTGTAACCAGTTTGACATAGACGACACTGCCCAAGATCGATAAATGGGTGCCGATGACGTTATTGTAATCAATGCTCAGTTCCTTTCGCAAACAGCATCCGATTTAATTGACCCTAAGTCTCGCATACTAGTTGAAAAAAATTGTGTTTCTGAAACTGTGTCCCATTTTGTTGGTTTACAAGAATGTACAGGCAGGAAGCGGGTTGCAGTAACTACAACTCCGACAGCGAATGCACGCACCCAGGACGTAAACAGTATGTCTCCGACCTGCTCCACTGCCAAAGGCGGACTATGGAGCGCTTGACCACCGACATCGCTCTGCAAGAGACGTCGAATGACGAGTACTCAAACAACAGCATGAAAACACGAAGAATGTTAATATTCCATACATCATTAACGTTGGACCCACTTGATGTAAAAAAGAAAATGTTTTAGACGATCTTTCGATGTATAGCATTGAAAATACGGTTTTCTATCATTAGCTTTGATCTCGATTTTTCTCAAAAACACATTCCTCTTCTCATAAACTGAGCGTTAGAACTGACAGCGGTGCAGTTAGGTGTTGGCCGGCCGCTGTAGCCGAGCGGATCGAGGCGCTTCAGTCTGGAACCGCGCTGCTGCTACGGCCGCAAGTTCGAATCCTGCCTCGTGCATGGATGTGTGTGACGTCCTTAGATTAGTTAGATTTCAGTAGTTCTAAGTCTAGGGGAGTGAAGACCTCAGATGTTAAGTCCCATAGCGCTTACAGCCATTTGAACCATTTGAGTTAGGTGTTGTGGGCCAGCAGTGGACCAGTGATCTCTGCCCTCGGCGTGGGCAGCATCGGAAGCAATTAGGCCACAGCTTGGTGCAATCGGCGGGGCTTCGAGTGCAGCTGTCAGTACTACATCTGCGACCCTCTGCAGCGTCTCGACCAGACGCGACACCTTTTCGAGTACCCCACACAGTATGGTGACGACTGCGCCTAGGTTTCCATTTACCACACCAGTTGCTATGGAGCGGCTGGTTGCAGCTGAGGTGCAAGCGGCACTCAGATTGTTGCCACTCCTTCCGTCTCCCTCCTTACGTCACCTGTTTCACTGTGCATCTCACCTCTGGAGGTATCAGCACGCTGCTCATCAGGCGTGTCCTCTGTGGCACGCTTTCTGGCGCCGATGCGGATTCTTCTGTTACCCCCTGGGGTAGGTTTAGCGGTTACAGTGTAGCTGTCTGGTGACTTCTAAGTGTTGGCCAGCCCCTCCGCGATATGTTCACCTAGGCACGGACGTCGGACGGAGCTATCGCCTACCTGCTTGGTGGCCAGGTGGCATTGGCTGGCTATAGCGTCTTCGGTCTTTTCAGAGCTACAGGTGTTCGCCACGTGCAGATCGCCACAGTTGGTGCACTTTGATCCACCATATTAGGCAGAGAGAACTTGGCGCCCTCGTGGTTACCAGCGCACATTATGCATGTCTCCGGAAAGGAGCAGTGGCGAACTGTGATGCGCTTACAGAATGTGTACGGTTACCTGTTGGTGAACAAAAGCAATGTGAGTTGTTGGGCGAGACGTCGGTCATCATCGCAAGAAGGTCGCGCAAACCTGTCCGATCTTCCGCGTGCCGGCTGGGTGGACAGAGCTGCGATTTTTGCAATGTTGGAACACGCAGACACTTTCATTTGAGAGTTGATAGGGTAACGATCAACTCCGAAGTGTGTTGCACCACTGACAGGAAATTGAAGAAACAAGTTCAAAGTGTTTGTTGCCACAACGCAAGGTCCCACAAAATACTGTGCATCCGAGAGGAGACTCCCTAACCACATTGGATCCTACAGCTGCGATATCGGACCCCTGCGGCTCCCATCTGTTTGGCCCAATGAAGGATGCAGTCAGAGGGAATCACTAGGTGCGTGATGAACAGGTTATTGATGCAGCAAGACTATGGCTCCGACGTCGATCAGTAGAGTGGTGCCATGTGGGCCTAGAGGCCCTGCCAGTAAGGTGGTGTAAGCAAGCCGCACTGGACGGAGAACATGTTGAAAAATAGGGTTTTGTAGCCAAAAGAGTGGCAAATAATATGGTGTGTTACAATCTGAATATAACAAAACTGCTTTCAGAAAACAATATGTTGCATTACTTACAGAACGCCCATTGCAACTGAAACACTGAAATTAAAATTTATGTTTCCGCTGAAAACCGTTCTGTAGGTTAACTGTAACTGGGACTGGGAGACCATTTTAGCTGTTCAGTAATATAGACAGACACTGTTCACGGCGGATGTTTTTTTAAATGCGACAGCCTCTTGTAATTCGATATCCATTTACACTGAAAGCATTTGTAAAGGACGAAGAATGAAATAACTGTTTCGGAGTTTCCATAGGCCCAGAAGGGCATGAGACTTAGCAGGTATGGTCTTGGAATGCTGTTGGACAATGACGTTATGGCTACGTTCTCTAAGAGTTTATAGGGAATTATTTGTGGCCATCTAGCTTTACCTATTTTACCGTAATATCACATACACCAGAATGTTTTCTTTTCTGTTGTACATGCTGTTATATGTGGTATTTGAATAATTAAGTGCTATAGAGAATCTCTCAATTTTTAATGAGAGATGGTCATGTTGAACCATTATATCAAATGTAATTAAGGCACAATCATTAATAGTAAGTAAATCCATGATTAGAGATTGTCGAGAAAGTTAGCTGCAGTACCTGATGATTCTGTGACAATGTTACAAAATTTCAGGATTGATGGAGAGAAGTAAAGCTAAGTGACCCTGGTCCGGAAACGTTAAAGTCGAAAGCTACAAGCATAAATTTTTGTGATGTTTCTGCCAATGGATCTCTTCCACTTGCTTCCCGTATTTTGCAAGGAGCAAAGCAAGGGAAAAAAAAGAAACGACCAGTAAACATAGGCTGTAAAGTGCATTACGTAAGAGCTACGAGCACTTGTTTCTCTAAGTTACTGAGAAAAACGTATCATCTACTGAGCAAGTGCTTATAGCTCTTAAGGTGTGCATTACAGAGGCCATGTCTACCACACAATTTTTTCATGTTTCGATTCTCTCAAAACATCGAAGCCAAAGAGCTTTAAGTAGAAGAGGCCCACAGTCACAGGCACCAGAACGATGTTAGCGTCGAAATTTCGACTCTGTCGTTTCCGGGTTGGTGTCCCTTACCTCAAATTGATACAATTACCCTTCTCCATCAGTGCTGGAAGTTCGTAACATCATCACGTAATCACACTGTATAAAAAGATAGTTGTAGCAGAAATTTGAAAGGAAAATACATTAACTCCAAGTGTTTCTATTCCAGTAACCGTAGTCCAGTCAACAATGACGGCGTCGGTCGTGTTCCCGTCCGAGAACCAGGTCAGTTTATCACGTACACCCAAAACATTAGCAACACATTATCTTCACAGTATCTCGATACAGTGTGTAAGACAGTTATATGATTAATTATGAGATATCCGTTTCCGCTTTCTGAGTCTGTTGTAACATTAACTCTACGAAGTACTATATATTCTACAGTTTCTTTGTAAGTCGGAATGATAGTCATTGAAACCTACTCCATTGTTTCGGAAGTTATTTTTACATAATTATCACTTAACTTCCGGAAACCAGTCAATACGTTTCATGGTAGTATAATTGACTCTTTCCTTAAAACAATAATCTCAAATGGTTCAAATGGCTCTGAGCACTATGAGACTTAACATCAGAAGTCATCAGTCTCCTAGAACTTAGAACTACTTAAACCTGACTAACCTAGGGACATCAGACGCATCCATGCCCGAGGCAGGATTCGAACCTGCAACCGTAGCAATCGCGTGGTTCCGGACTGAAGCGCCTACAGCCGCTATGCCACAGCTGCCGGCCAATAATGTCAGGTTCTGATGTCTCTGACAATAGCTCTTTCTTCTAAATGTACTTTTCATTTATTAATTCGGGAATGAAACTGGGTTGCCACCTTTCTTATAGCTATGATCTAGAAGGCCTTTGTTCCGTAGTGGCACCAGCCGTTCCCACAGTGTGAAGCAGGAACCATGTTTCCCTCTGGATTGCCCAAAATGAAAACCCAACAAAAGAAATGGTTGAAATGGCTCTAAGCACTATGGAACTCAACTTCTGAGGTCATAAGTCACCTAGACTTAGAACTAGGTAAACCTAACCAACCTAAGGACATCACACACATCCATTCCCGAGGCAGGATTCGAACCTGCGACCATTGCAGCAGCGTGGTTCCGGACTGAAGCACCTAGAACTGCTCGGCCACCCTGGTTGGCGAGCTGTGTCAGGCCAATCCACACGACTAAAGAAGTCATCTGAATCGGCTTGACACGCCTGCTACTTCTCTGCTGCTGCCGAAAGCGAATTACAGCACTGTGCTCTACATTACCAACGGGATCTGCCATTTCGTTGCCGCTCCCCTCGCGGGTGTACTGCAGTGCTATGGCACGGGTATTTTAGTGCGTACCAGGACTGCAAAAAAGTACCTGCTAACATAACAACTAATTAAGTAACTTAGGTTTTCGAAGTTACAATAAAACTGTGTGACCATCCCATACTGCATCATATACTCCAGCAGCATGTGATCATTATCATTATCATCATCACCACCACCACCACCACCACCACCAACATCAGATTACTGCCCTTCTTTGCTTCTGAGTTTCCTCCGAATCATTCCTTCCTCTTTAATACTGCCGTACACTGGCGAGACGTATGTTATGGGACTGCGATATGCACATATATAGATGCCGGTAATTTGCATACACAAGGTACGAAAGGGCAGTGCATTGGCGGAGCTGTCATTAATACTCAAATGACCAATGTGAAAAGTTTACCGACGTGATTATGGCCGCAGGAAGGGAATTAACAGTCTCTGAACGCGGAATGGTAGTTGGAGCAAGACACATGGGACTTTCCATTTTGGAAATTGTTAGGGAATTTAGTACTCTGAGATACACAGTATCGAGAGTGTGCCGAGAATACCAAATATCCGGCATTACCTCTCACTATGGATAAAGCAGTGGCCGACGGCCTTCCCTTAACGACCGAGACCAGCGGCGTTTGCGTAGAGTTCCGTATCGCTGTTGTGACCCAACATGTGTCATAGAGTGTCGTAGCCTTGGTCTGCTCGATCATAAGATCTGTCTTCAATCGACGACATATGGCACATCACAGGACGACTACCGCAGTGTCATCAACATATAACATTAACCGTCTATATATTGACCAATCACATGCAACAGACGTGGAATTCCGTCCCACCGGCGTCTGTTTAGTACAGTGCATTAATATTTTCATGCTTGCAGTCAACAGTCTATCGTTTACATCAGTAATTAATGTACTAATACTTTATACTTGCAATGATTTATCTCTTGTTTATATTTGCCTGTGATCTTGCAATGTTAATAACTTAGATATTTACGAAGACATAACATTAATTATTATGATTTTAGAAATATCATTTACGCCTTAATTTTAGTTTACAGTGGTCCACACCATCAATGTAATAAATTCAGCGAGTTGGAAACTCAGAGAGTTTAGAACGTTCGACGTTAATTTCCTGATCCTTCCTTGCAGCAGCTATCGAGGGACTCTGTATCACCTACCTCCAGGCACGGGCGTCAGAGCGACGGATCTCGGACGGCTAAGATGCGGCCGATCCTGTGTGGATCCACGAAGAAGAAGTCAAGGCGCAAACGGCGGCGCGTAGAAGCGGTCTGCCGGGCTCCTGCTGAGGCTGTGACCTCTGCGCCCGGCAGCCCGAAGCAGGTCCTGAGGCGAACGCCGGTAAGCTGCTCACTCCCGCAGTGCTTTGGTCATTACCTTCACCATCTCGGGTCCTCCCACCAAACTTGATTTCGTACTCTTTCTGTGGCTGCTTAACGGAAGTTGGAGGTAGCTTGCGTTCCCAGTAATGTCCGAAGTGGAAATATTTTCCATTGTGAAAATTGTCAATGTACAGGGTGTATCCAAGTATTAGTGTAGACCGGCGCACTGACTTCAGTGTTAGCTATGATCATAGTTAGAGGAAATATATTTTAAATTAAGCTTTTCAGTTACTTCCCAATATAATTTCACTCAAAAATAAATTGGCCAAATGGCTCTGAGCACTATGAGACTTAACATCTGTGGTCATCAGTCCCCTAGAACATAGAACTACTTAAACCTAACTAACCTAAGGACATCACACATGTCCATGTCCGAGGCAGGATTCGAACCTGCGACCGTAGCGGTCACGCGGTTCCAGACTGAAGCGCCTAGAACCGCACGGCCACACAGCCGGCAATTGCACTCAGATTTGACACATATTCATACGCTCTTACCACAGCACAAAGGTTGTACATTTGTGGTCGCCTTACTAGGCGACCGTCTCATTAAGGCACACGTAATTCCGAGCAAACTTGATGGACGAGACCACCTTCATTTTATATAGTGGAATGTTCTGGGATTATTTGAGAATGTTCCCTTTGCATAACATAGGAGAACTTGATATGCGTATTCTAACGCTTTCTTGTGCGACAAGAGACAGTGTGGTTTTGAGTTCCACGACTCACACGTCTCTGCCAGTTGACTTACATATCGTGCGTGCACCCTATCCTCTTGT
The DNA here is from genome assembly GCF_021461395.2 of Schistocerca americana. Taxonomy (NCBI): domain Eukaryota; kingdom Metazoa; phylum Arthropoda; class Insecta; order Orthoptera; family Acrididae; genus Schistocerca; species Schistocerca americana. The sequence continues at coordinate 153,286,818 of NC_060119.1, read as the reverse complement.
TTGGGTTATCAACTGCGTCGCTCTCGCCGTTTAATTCTTCTCCGAAGACTGTATCAGGTTAAAGGGAATATTATTAACGTGCTGTATATTCTTGCAATAAATTATGTACTCGTTGGCTCTTGTCAGTTAAACAACAACATATTTTCGACTCTCGTCCCAAAGTAACAATTATTATGTACAAACACCAGCAAGCCAACAGCTTCCAAAATAAATGTTACAATCTACTACACATTCATACAGTTATATACGTTCTGCCACATGCAGAGCGAAGACATAAAGTAAGGCCGGTGTATAATACACGCTTTATCTGTCTCTTTAACAATTCCCATGACACCACACACCGAGGAACATTATGCAAACATTCTTTGACCTTTTTGGTGTAACTTCCAAGGCGCTGTTGGTACCCATTTGTCGGTGCCGCTCATCTGACGCAGCTCCGGGCTCCTCGTGACAGCTGTCCTTCCTGCACACACAGACTTGTGTGGCGCAGTAAAAAGGTTCTCACCGTTCTCATTAAAATATCGGGTGTTCGAGACGGTGGAGAGCCAAGTGTTTCTAGAGTTTACCCCGAAATTCTAGAAGCACTACAGTATGACGAAGTGCCGACACATTTTGCTGCTGTTGAAAGATGACACCTAATGCTCTGTCCTCTAACATCTTTACTCTGGATTTTTATGTCTGAAACTAACTGATATGGCTGAGCAACTCAACTGTACAATCTTCCCATGATTCAATAGATGTTCCTGTTGTGTTTGAAAGTATTCGGAACTTATACATGGGAAATCTGTGTGAGACCGCTATTCATGTATGAAAACCACACAAAAATTCTTCTGAGGGTCGGCATTTGCGGTAGTAGCCCAGCAGGAGTCTGTTTCCATTAGAGGTAATAGTGATTTTGCCACAATGCGATTCAACTGTTTTAAAGAGATGATTAAGAATGGGAGTGTTATCATTAGAATTCCAATAAAATCCGTGACTGAAATCGTATTGATATTTATTTCACTAATGATTGCGTACACTATCATTGCTTTCGTAAGTACTGATCCCAAACTATATATCAAAATAATGCAACACAAATAAAAATTCAGGTCTCAACATTGGTATAGTAAACTAAACAAATTATCGAAAAGGGGGAGAGGAAAAACCGGATAATTGAGGATAGTTGCACATTTAGTTGTCTGATACATTTCCAGAAAAGTGACAGGTTATGTGCTTCATCAAACATAATAAAGATACCAATCGTAACCTTTTCACATAACAGCTGGTGGAAACATACATTCTCCTCATGTTCTCAATCGAAAGTAATAAATATGTTCGGAAACAACGCTGTTTCACCGGCGCCTTACGGTGTGTAACAGCCACCCACGCCAGCCCCCACACGTGCGTCTGTAGCACCACCATCTCACCTGCTCAGCCACCACGCCCACTAAATGTCCTAAACTATGATAGTAGTTTGCAGTCTGTAGATACATTTATCCTTTGCATACAATGCTCTCCAGACAAGCAGTCTGTTGTTTTTACCACATTCATGTACTTTACTGGTCTTTACTTGTAATTATCGAGTGGTGAAGCTATCACTAATTACTAGTTTACCGCAGTTGAGAAATAGAAATAAATATTTGATACCTCATTAATTCAAAGTTTATTTACATGGATGGGATTTATATGTCAAAAACTTTATTTTAATTGTAGTGAAATATGGCTATGGTAGTGTAGAGACTCGTGCTAAAGCAGCCCTAGTATTTACAGTCTCTTCACTTTTGTCCGAATATGTTGATGTAGAGGCTATCATTCTTGTTGATAATATGAGAAGTGATCAGTTCGAATCCTCAGTTGGCAATGTCTGTAGTTTGTAGTCTGAACAAATTGTCCTTATGACAAGTGCTGGAGTATTTCCAGATCAACGTAGTTTCTCTCTCTCTCTCTCTCTGTCTGTGTGTGTGTGTTTTGGCCAGCAACTAAATGCATTAAAGAGCTGTAAATTTCACACTAGAAGCATCTCTCACAGTGCTATGTAGCGGCTGGTTGATGTACTGACAAATCCTGATGTTGAAACGCATTTTCATTCCATTTCGCGGACAGTGGAGCAGCTTCGACTCAATTGAGGATAAGTACAGGAAATTATCTTACTAACGTTCAATGTACATTAATTTGCAGTGTCTTCTGAGGATGCGAGAGATGGGAAGGGAGAGAGAGAGAGAGAGAGAGAGAGAGAGAGAGAGAGAGAGAAGACAGAGAAACAGAGAGAGAGAGAGAGAGAGAGAGAGAGAGAGAGAGAGAGAGGGAGAGGGAGTTCCAACATTTTCTAAGTGAGTTTAATGACTGAGGAAGTCGGGATGAGGGGTACACTTAACATGGAAGGTCAAGGCCCCTATAACGTCACTCCTTAAACACAACAACTACCAAATCAATAAATTAACAATTTATTCAAAGACAATATTTTTAAAACAGCTAAGAGACAATCAACACGTGGCCATCTTTAAGACAGTACCAAAATATCACACATAGCTTGCTTCTTAAGCAAGACAGCAAATTACAATTACGAAAACTTAGTTAAAGAAATGAGCCACACAGATTTCAGTACTTAAAGAAACAATAGATTTTAATCAGAAAGTGATTTTAAAAAATGTGGCGTAGATAATTTATTGAAAGTGGCAATAGTTTGCAATACGAAAGTGATCTATGAAACGCTCACCAGTTCGTTAAGAAAAACACAAGCAGCATAATAAGTTACGATTTAATACAATTCATTCCCAAGCAAATAAAGAAACTTTTTTTTATTTTTAATATACATGAAGAACGTTACATGTTTGCCAAACGGGCAATGACGCCAGGCTGCCCTGGGCAAAAGGTGACTTAAAATGCCGGAAGCAGCCGACCAGCCGTCCAAGACAACCCCTAAACGTCGGGGCCCAACCGGGAGCCACTTCCAATTAGACGTCACGTCACACCTTCTGTGCACCGAAGTGGAACGTGGCGCCGCTCCCACACACCCCAACTCGCAGAAAACTGGAACACAAACAGACCGCATAATACACGGCAAACAGCAATCAAAGATCAATTAATATAAGTTAAGAGATCAATAAACATCAAATAAATGAAGAACAATAAATACTCGCGTATAAATTTCTACGTACAAATGATTATCTTTTACGGAATACGAGGCTTCACTAATAACTGAGTGAGTGGTTTCAAATAAATGCACTTATATAAAGGAACTGAGTACAAATGACTAACTTTACAGAATACGAGCCCTTACTAATAACTGAGTAGGTGCTTTCAATAGAACTGAACCAAATTTTGCAGCAATATACAAGGGACGTCGATTTGATGGCAATCAAAACACACTGAAAATCTCACGCAGACAACACATAAACTTCCGGATACTCCCACTATCGTGAACTGATCTTTACTGAGAAGGCTCATGAAACTGAACTGGAGAGAAAGGGAGGAGAGTGGAGGAGTTTCCTGCAATTTTAATGTACTCCCACAGGCTCAGACGTAAAAGCGTGTACGGGGCTTGACCATTTCTCCTATATATTTTTTACCCTGGCGCCCAATATATACGGAAAACAAATCAGATTACATACTGACCTTGAATGTAACAAACATCGGTGCCCTACAAGCGTGAACAAGGTTTCGTAAACGTTGGAAATCATTTGTAATTTTCGAAAAGAACCAGTATATGCATCAGTTATTTCCAGGATGATACGAACAGTGTAAGATCACTGTGATTCGTCCGTGGCCAGACAGAGTGAGCCCAAATTAGAAGTACATTCATCGGTAAACGGCAACAGTACTCGTAGTTAGTTATCTGCTACTTACATGATAGTGCGGACAATAGTATCGATATAGCGTCTTCAACAAACGAAACAAGAGTGGTTTCTAGTTAACCAGATTTCTGTCAGCAGTAGCCTGTAGCTTTTGTATATTTTCGGAAATAACCAGTTACTGCATCAGTTATATCCATGTAGGAGCGAGCTGCTTAAGGTCACTGTGATTTACTTGTGGCCAGATGGAGGGAGACCGAATTACAAATACATTCATCAGTAAACAGATGGAGCACAGTAGTTACTGCCAGTTATTTCCATGGTAGTACGAACATCATACTGCCAATGTATTGTAATGGCAATACAGAACGAGACGGAAGGGGGAAAAAATGAGTATACACGCTGGGAAACAGTACTCGAGCAGTACCAGCAGTTACTGAAATAGCAGCCTGATACTGATAACTGTTTATTTCGCTGACTGTGAATAGTTAATAACTGTTTATTTTATTCAGTTATTTTTTGTCACCTGTACAGAGGTCGCATGTGATCAACACCGAGATGGCAGCGCAGGATTTCACCAGGAATGTTGGGCGCGGAAACGACCACTCCGAAGGTACTAAAAGCAGTGAGTAACATCTCACCATAGATTGGATTCTCTTGCTGTTTCTGTACATGGAACAGCTTGCAACGCTAAAGTTAGGATTGTAACAATAGCTGTGCATCAGACATAAAATGATATAGAAAACAGAATATTAATAATAAAAATGTGAATTTATTTCTGGAAAATAAATAGTACAATAATATATTAAAAACAACAAAAAACTCTAATTAGAGCTACACAAAGAAGTATTTAACTCACTGCATTAAAGTTAAGTACAGTAGAGATTGTTGATGCCTCCTTTTTTTTATTTTAAAGCATAGTGTGTGTGGAAATTTTAATTCCTCGTAAACTGAGATACATAGTTAACAGCAAAGTAGTATAAGACACATTTTGAGCGTGTATTTAATATTCAAACTTACTTAAACAAGTGGCTGAAGGATGTATATGTGGGAGGTTTCATGCGTAATATTATTTACTTTTTTTTTTAGCAATGTGGTCTTCTAGCTGAAAAACGGAATTGACAATAAGACTTTAGCAGTACGTTATATATTGTAACTTAGGATTCTTTATCTCCAAAGATGATAGGTATTCTTATGGTAAAAGTTTAGCAAATAAATTACTTTGACGTTGTCTTGTCGAAGCTAGAAACTATAAGAACCGTGGCTGTTGTATGCATGTGGTTTATAATTTGTAAAAACATCCAGACGTCAGTATTTTTTTAAGTTAATTAAACAAAACCATTACCACAACATACCAACACAAAGGCTTGTAAAAGCTGAGCATGTGCACTGTAGCGTGCAACCAGTCAGTGTGTAACGTAACTACGCTGGTGTGTGAGAGACATCGTCCTGTAATCGAGTTTCGAATTCGAAGAGTTCGTCCACGCATTTAGCACAGTCTTCATCAGCATGACAATGCTAGACCACATACGAGGACTGCGATGCCTTCAACAATCCGCCGGCTTGGGGTCACTGTCATCGATCATCCTCCATATTGTCCAGTCTTGACCCTACATGAATTTCATCTATTTCGATAACTTAAAGAATACCTTCCCGAAATTCATTTTGTGGTAGTTGTGTTCATTGGAGCGGTAGAAAAATAGAGTGGTTGCTAATTCAAATTACAAACTTTATAGTTACAGTATTTAGTTCTTCCATCCTATATTTTCATCAGTGTGAACTCAAAAAAATTGGACCTTACTTTACTGTTTATTACATATTTCTGATATACTACATTCAGTTACAGTGGTTGACAGTCGATTTTTGCAAAGATCGAAGTAGATATTCATTGTTGACTGTGATGCGCTGAACACAGATTTCACGATTAAAATTGTTTCCTTGCTCAGGGTATAAGTTTGTGGGACCTTTACCTGCCGCGTTTATTGCAGCACTAATCAATACTATATAACCATTAACTGAACTCACCGAATTTATTCATGGCGTTTCTTTGACTTCCTCTTGTGGGTGATGTCTGGACATCTCTCTGTAGCATACTGCAAAAAGCAACCAACACAGTAGAATCTCTGCACTCAGTCATTAAAACCTCTTATACAAATACTGACATACTGCTTACTTCTGTACACAGCCTTGGAAAAAGTGTTCTCATGAGTGCCGACGTAATGGAAAATAGTGGGGGAACTATTTTCTTCGAATTTATTAGAGGTTCTTCGGCAATAGTTTTCTAACCAGGCACCAGAGCTGTTTATGGTGGCCATTCCCTCTGTGCGTAGTGTTTTTCTCTTTCGCGGCTGCCCCACTCACACTGATAGCAGCAATACTTAGCGTGACCCGCTTAAAAACTGATCGGCACCACAATGACTTTGTAATCTCCACATACCAGCCATTCATGTTTACTGTAATTAACACAGTGTACAACGGATTCCAATATGGTATATCTTTCTTTACTGAAGGCATTATATGTAACAGTGATGACCTTTCATTGCAAGGTGTAACAGTACTGCCTTCGGGGTTGTTTTCGAGCCATCAATAAAGAGTCTGCACTCATCTGGTTTGTATTTAATGTTCCTATCTACTAACAAATCGTCAGTATTTCAGCAGATTGTAACGTCTCCTTCACTAATGAAAATACACTCAAGTTTTTTATAACGCTCCCGAATCACTCACAGGCACACGTACTGTGTGAGCAAGGAGATTCAACCGCTGCAGTCGTGAGGCTAAGAACTAGGCATTAAGCTTTGGGAGAACTAAAGATCAAACGAGATCCGAGTTGGCACTACGTGATTTTCTATGGTTCTCCAGATGACGATACTGGTGTAAAGCTAGGGGCAGTGTTGTTGGCGAATGATTGCACCTTTTCAGTTGTACGTATTGGTCTGTTATCATTACTATCACTGATTGGTGGCGGCACATGTGGAGAAACAGGAAACTGCAATCCTCTAGCATGAGCCACAGGGTAAATGACAGATGGACGTCAGGGTACTGAATATTCCTCGTTGTACTGACTCCTGTCCCCAAGGGAGGTGCCACACCAAAACAGCAACCTGAAGCATGGTTTGTGGGTTCAAGCCAAATAAACGGCCCGCCAATTCGGTGGTGATACTTTTACCATGCCTCCAAGCATCCAAAGTAGACGAACATGAGGTGCAACACATGCGTGGATCCCACAATTCATCTTAGTCTCCCACTCGACATCCAAAATATAAGGTGTAGGCTTGTCTCCAGGCCTAAGTCAATGGTCGCCTTCTTGAACCGCAAGTAACGTCACCACAAATATATCAAAAGTTATCACGTTTGTTAGTGTAATTTCCATAAATTTAAACTTGCTACCGCGTAGTGTAGACTTGTTTAGTTATTGATCAGCAGTGAGTTAGAGAATTTCAGTTTTATGCAATAGGACTACTACAAGAAGGTTTACATTGTTCTTTCCACACTGTAATAAAAGACGCTAGAATGTTTTCATGGGAAAATTCAGTATCGGATACACCACCTCCTGAGTAGCTAATGATATTTTGACAAGGAGATATGCAAATAGCTGCGCAACAGATTAATCTGAGATGTACCCTTTACCCTGTGGCTCCTGCAAGGTGCAATTTCCACCCCCAGAGAGGTCAGACAGACGCTCGTAACGTTCCAAAGAGAAATGCCTGAAAAACTTTCAGCAGTAAATATCTTCTGGAGTCGTCCGCTGTAAGGAAATGACACAAAAATTCACTAAATTTCTTACGTAACTAGTGGGATACTTTGGTACTGGAGTAGTGCTAGTTAGTGTGAGAAAAACATGAAACTAACGAAAATTATTATTTATTTTGCAAAAATTCTGAGAAATCACAATGGCACTTTTAGTTATGAACAAGTTATTTCCGGGTTCTTTACGGAATATGAAGTTACCTCTTAAGGATAGGATTCGCTAATGAAATTTCTATACAGAGTTTGAGATTGTTATTGACTTGGCAGAATGGCTGAGAGCCACACCTACTCAACTCGAATAATTATCTGTTAGAATGTTGCTAGGTACGGTCGAGGCTGTCGCGTGTGAAATGCAGTGAAGTGTTTTGTTGTGGAGGAAATATGGGGCTCGCAGTACCGCGAGCCGTGATGACTGCTGTCTGTGCTGCTCGCTGCTGACAAGTAAGATAACTCTCGTTCTATCTGGATTGACCTTTGCCAATCAAGCTCTCCCTACACCTTGATGAAGTCAAGAACTCCTATTCGCCCCTAGTATATTGGCGTGGTACACTAGTCATATAATGAGTCCACCATGATGCCACTCAAAAATTCGCTCGCTGGCATTTAACTATAATTCTGTCCGTTCACACCGCACAATAAGTGTGATGGCCAACACAGTGAACAATGCTTAATCGCAAGGAGTCAATACAGAGTTGCACTCCAATTTGCTCTCGACGAGGTTCACTCCCAGTGAAGTACTGATGAGAGACTTATTCCTCGCTGTTTGAGTACGCGTACGAGAGCAAACGGTGTCGTTACGTGTTCTCGCTCCAAGAGCGACAATGGAATGGCCTCTCTCCACACCAGACATGAAGGTGTATACCTTTCAGTCTCTTCCATTACTCCTTCAGCTCAAGGCGTCAGGAATATCGTGTGCCAATCATCATTGTTCTTCTAAACCGGGAGAATGACGTTTTGTTTAAAGTGACCAATCCGGAAATCTCTAGCACCGGCGTTTGGCGTTTGCTGTCTCTCTGTGTAAACCTCTGAAACTGCGTGTTATGTTTGTGAAGAATGTCTAGGTTGGGCGCTCCCACACAATGTAGCGGAATTTGCTTTTAAGCCAAACACGTGGTCATTCTCCCCTTTCACTCGGGCAATCGCTGTCCACTCCACAGCCGGTTGCCGACCAACGTAGATAGGCTGAATCGTCCTCTGAAGGGACCGGACTCTCGGTGTGTGGTCCGCCTCTCCCGAACTAAAAGCTCTTGTGGCCGTCGTGTCTAGAATGTGTCAGCCTCGAGTATCTCAACCCCGGTGTGCACTTCTTGCGTATCGTCTACATGAATTCATACAACATTGGCTTTATCTTATCGAGTTTGGGTACGAATGAAGCGTCTTGATGTGTGGAATATGATTGTGAGGGCGGAATATGTAAGCACTGAAGGTCAGGATCCCATGATGTCTTACAAAGTGTGGTGTCACAAAACATCCCCACCAGCATTCCAACAATGCAAATTAAGCTCTGGGACGCCAAAATCGAAAGTGTGCAGTTGATATACAAATAATTTATCACACAACTATTGCATCAATATAACTGGTGCTACTTTGTCTGCATCCCACATAGGCTGTGGTGTTCACAACAACAAACGAGGCGCAGCTCTCCCCCCCCCCCCCCTCCCCCACACACACCCTTCCCTCCGCCAGACACCGAACAGCAGCGAATGGTGAACAAAACAGTTGTATGTTAATTTAGATGAATAAAATTTGTCTGTAAGTAACATATATCTCCGTGCATAAACGGCTGATAGTGTGCCAAAAGTGCTTTGAAACGTGTTGAAGTACATTAAATTAAACACAAAAATAAATAAATGTGACTGGTAGTAGAAAATACGAATAACTGGTCAAAAGACTGATGTTCGAGCTATGAAGAACACGACACGCCAGGTTTATACAAAGCATCATCAGCTAAGGCAGGAACAGAACAGTGTGTCATTCTGTCAGTACCGGTGAGTTTGTTGTACTCGCAGAGTAAACTACTCCAGTAGACGATTATGAAAAACAACATGCTCTTGAAAGACATAGAAGAAGTTATAAAAGATTGAGTTTGATAGCGTCATCTGATTGTTCTATAATCTGAATTGATCTCTACTGAAGAAAATTCATTTTCGTTGTCCTGCTTTATCGCCTTTGTCGTGAAATCATCAACTACTGCACCAGCAGTGAGGACATACTGAAGCACCAAAGACATCAGTCTTATGCGCCTGTAATATCACAGTGCCACATGGAAAGATGTAGGTTCTTATTTACACCCCTCCTCTCTCATGGATAAATTTATAGTGATATGAAAACGGAATAAAGTGTCACACAACCGAACGCTGACGACATGACTGTTGAGGAACTGCTCTGTAAAGACCACCAGAACTTTTCCTTTCCCAGTGACTGACGTGGTAGATGGCGTCTTGTCCTATTGTTAGGCCACATTCTTAACAACAAAAATTTGTAACGTCTGCTCGTGTCATGATAACAATGTAATATCTTTGTGTAACAAGAACCAATAACCTCTTTTTTTTGATCCAATTAGTGAGCATTGATAATATATGGTGAGTTCCTCCACTGGAGAAAATTTCACCTTGGCCAATCCAAGTTTTCCATTTCAGTTTGGCGTCTTGTTTACGATACTGCATTAGTGTTTCGTCCAGACGAATTACACTTAAACATTTGCAATCCTCAGGCGTTTTTGGTCTAGAAACAACAAAGCAGCACCCATTTTCTCCATACTCTGACTTCCACTGAGGTGACCGCCTGCCAGTTCATATCAAATGCATGCTCACTAAGCAATCCCACTTTCACTTCTCTCAGTCCTCCACAGTTTCCGCTCCTGTGCCAATCTCTTGAACTCAAAACAGCTCCTGCACCTCACGTTCCCAGTTACTTGTGGTATATATTACAGCATATGTTTCGTCTGCAGTGTGTACCCTCTATCATTTGCGGTAATAGCGTGGATGTTCTTTCTTAGTGACTAAGAACATGTTCTGTCATCTGGCCCGCATTCTAGTAAGTCATTCCTAAATATTCCTTTACTCGACGATTCTTCAGAGAACCTTCCCATTTCTTACCTTAACTGTAAACTTCATTTTCAGCAGCATTCCGCAGCACTGCTTCTCAAAGACTCGGGGTCTCCTTTTCTGGTTCATCAACAGTCCATGAGTCACATCCATACAATACCGTTCTGCAGACGTACATTCTCAGGAATTTCTTATTAAAATTTAGACCTAGGTCAGAAGTCTTTTATGTGAGGAATTCTCTCATAGTCTGTGCTAGTCTGGTATAGCTGTTGAATGGTTCTGATCATGCCTAGCAGTTAGGTACAAAGAGTGGAGACAGCACCCATCTGGAGTAACACAAACCTTTGGAGGAAACACTTGCAAAACCAAAAACACCCACTATAAGCGTTCCTCAGGGTAGCATATGAAGACAAACACTGTTCCTGTTATCCATTAATTACTTTCCTAATAGCGTTAGTCATGGAGCAAAAGCTCTCTTCGATGATGACTATATTGAGCTATCAGCTGTACCGTGTTTGATAGACTGTGTTATGAACAACAGTGTGCACTATCCAAGTTGATATTTCAGTTAAAAATTTTACAACATAAAAATGACATTATATAACTTGATGTACTGTGATGTAACATTTATTCCACAGAAAAATAAAGGAAATCCCTCAAGATTGGTCACTGAATTATTGAAAACAGTATTCTTTGCGTGTCGTTCAAGACACAATTTTCTCAAATGACATTTATTGTTGAAGCAAATACAAACAGTGAAATTACCTCAAAATGAGTACCTGTTACTATATGCTGTTCAATTATGAACACTCTCCACAACACACAGAACTAACCGGTTGTCCTGTAACTGTGACAGACCTGAAGACGATCAGTAAAAATTAAAATCTGTGACGGTGACAATAGACTGAATAAAAAACAGTTATAATAAATCAGTCGTGACAGTTCTACTCCACCTGACGGTGTGTCGAGCATTCATAAATTATTTAAATAGTGTAGTATTACTGATGCTTTCACATGAGTTACTTAACCGTTTACGATTAATTACCTGTATATAGTTATTTTCTGTACCTAATGAGATAAAATTTACTCACAAAAACCAGCAATTTTATTCCCATTAATATTGCATAAACTTCTACATCAGAGTTCATGTCATAAGTACATATTCAAATGAAATGAAACATACAAACATGCAAACTATTTACTATTTCATTCTCCTTAATTCCACTCTAGAGTTCCAATCACCAACATTATTAGTGCTTTATTTCTAATTACATACTAAATAGCTTGTTCTGTAAATCTCGTCACCTTCTGCTTGTGACGTCAGTATGCATCCTTGGATTATCGTTGTAGCAGTATGTTTACTTTGGATGTGAAGTGTAAAAATAGTTTTAATATAGTAATGATCCTCTTTCAAGCAGTTCACCAACAAGAATCCAGTGGACTAGATTCCGCTAAGATGACGCAAGTGTAAAGAAACAGGCCGAAGCCACGATGTAGTGTTCTACTATAGCTTCAACAGCTGCGGTCAAAGACCTGCTAACACAGTAACCCTCCATTGTACCAGATTCCACACAGCCTCCTTCTGCATGACGACATGATGACCGTTGGGCTTGGAAAACTTGCTCCTTTTCAGGAAACTTCCCAGTGACCTAGTAACGCGGCAGTGTTACATCTTCCACGTGGTCAGTTAAAGACAGCTGTATTTGAATACCAAGCGCACCTCAGTAGGTCATCTCCTGTGCAGGTCCATTTTACAATACATGACGTGTGACAGCGCCGCCGCAGAAACACACTATGTCTTAATGATGCCGTCATAATCGGCACAGGTAAGCCATGCTGTGCCAGATGATGACGTACTCATGACCTAGCAACCACCACCACTACCAGGCCGTCCGCTGGCTGACCGCCTGCCGAGACACCACTCCGCCACCTCATGATCTGAGGCATGAATGGACGACCGCTCAGCACCGAACAGCTGGGTCTGCCAGAGGCCAGCCGCTGCTCTCCAGTCAGTGGACCAGAGTTTGATTCTAGACCATGCCATAGGCTTCTGCATATCTGGGACACCGAGCTACAACCGTGCGAGGACGTCGTTGGCGACCGCTTCCCAGCTGCAGAGCCTTGTTGAGCCCTTTTTTCGGTCGCTTCCGCTTTGCAACAGCCGATTTGACTTTTGTCCAGTCGCGTTGGCATTCGTCGAGCTAACAGCCTGCCTTCCAGCAGTATGAACAAATTGCCAGGGCGTAAACGACAAATGTCGCTCTGATGCAGGGACAGCAAGGTGCCGTGCGAGGTCGTGCCATGGGCGAGGACACACACATATAACTGTTAAACCTAAGAGAATAATAGACATTGTTATCTTCGCACACACATTTGTGTGCAGTGAGTCACCCTCACCTTTCTACGACGCTTCTGGAGTCACTCCTGCCTCTTTGACCATCTGCCGAAGTCCAGACGCCCAACGGGGGTCTCGAGCGCCTCTTGACAAACAAGATCGTTCCTATCACCCAGTAGTGGTCATTGCGCTACTGGCCCACTACAAAAATTATGGGGGGAATATATGGAAATTTGTGGTAAGGTCTTATGGGACCACACTGCAGAGGCCATCCGTCCCTAAGCTTACACACTATTTATTCTAACTTAAACTAACTTACGCCAAGGACGACACACACAGGGCGGACTCGAACATCCGACGGAGGAAGCCACGCGGACCGTGACAATGCGCCTGAGACCGCGCAACTACCCCGCGTGGCAATTTGGGGGCATCTACTCTAGAGTAGAGTGCTTATGCAGACACAGATAGTACACCAAACGTCATAAACACACATTACCATCACTAATAAAATCAAAACGGGCTTTGTGTACTTGAGTATCTTCATGACTTACAAAAACAAGGGAATGTTCAGTTTCAGAAGATTATGCACTAAGCGGTTTTGCCATGCTTCAAAGGAACTGCAGGAAAACATCAACTTGTTTACATCATCGCCTTTCTTCCGACAGTCGTAAAAGGGTTACACTTGGTGCTGAAACTAAACTAAACTCCTCCTGAACAGGCCATGAAGGCCTAATCCATTATAAATGGGAAGGAGTTGAAGCATATTTGACATGCACTTGTATCATAGCCATTATCAGCTTCCTGTTCACTTAAAATTTTTGAAACTAGAGGGAGCTTCTAATCTTCCCTGTTGGCCGATGCACCTGATCCAGTGTTACAGGAGTTAACTGGTTGGTTGGAGGGAAGAGACCAAACTGCGAGGTCATCGGTCTCATTGGATTACGGAAGGACGGGGAAGGAAGTCGGCCGTGCCCTTTCAAAGGAATCATCCCGGCATTTGCCTGGAGTGATTTGGGGAAATCACGGAAAACCTAAAGCAGGATGGCCGGACGCGGGATTGAACCGTCGTCCTCCCGAATGCGAGTCCAGTGTGCTAACCACTGCGCCACCTCGCTCGGTGCTACAGGAGTCTAACCATCCTAAGTGGTTGTCAGTGAAAATGGCTGTTGTCTCTCCCTTGCCTCTGTCATGCGTATGCAGTGTTGTACGTGGCTGCTACGAGCTGCTTCATGACTGTGGGTGTTTTGTTGTACTTTGTAGGTCAGAAAGATATTGGTAGGCGGCGCCGCTTATAAAATAAATAAAATAAATAAAAAATGTTATTTTAAATATGTTAATTATTCTATCTGTATGATGGTGATTGTGCTTGCAATTGTAATTAATATTTTGCTTATCTGGAACGTGGACGTTTAATTATTCGTTATCAGACGCTTGACAATGGCTTTTTCGTAAAGGCAATGTTACTCGTAGTTGACCGTGAAATAAAACTGAAATAATCGGACTTCGTAATTAAATCGTTTCCAAAGACTGCTGCGGTAGGTGCGGACTCATAATCTAAATCTCAATATTACAATAATTTGCCAGCCATGCCAATACGTCGTACAGAGGTGATTGTCTACTAAACATAAAAAAGTTACACAGTTAGTTAAATCAGATATATTCAATGAATAAGCCTACAGTTCATAATCCTACTTACTTTTATAAATATAAATTCTTTACAGAATCGAGTGCCTAGTGTGGTTGCAACTCGCAGTATTCTTCTATAACATGAAATATGGCGGTGTGCCAGACAATAAAATAAAATACGTGCTTCTCGCACCACTTCAACCAGAGCTCTCCTTTCTTAATCAAACATAAGAGTAACGTAATTGTGCTTTTGTTTTATCAGCGACACAGCGCTGCAGTTGTGTGCCATAGGCTTTATTTATTTGTCACTGATCATTTATTTAATTAGTATTTCGCGTTTCCGCGGAAACTCACGCTCGGCATGCAAATGTGCCTTTATATTGCCCCCTGAATTGCGAGGCGAAAGGACACACCTGCAGGCGAGCAATTCACCTAAAGGCACAAGAAAATCTAAGTTATCTACAACTATTTACATGACTTACATTACACATTATACACATTATATACAAAATTTGAATGACGCGGGTGCGCCGTAAAAGTTCTAATGTTGGCAGATAGAGTGCGCGCACGCGCAGAAGCGTCTGTGTAACTGCGGCACTGCCGTTATATCGTACAGTTAGATCACGCAGCACAGTATTGCAGATCATATTGTTCGTGTGCGCGCGTTTTTCAGTCGTTGCACAAAGAAAATATTCAACCAAGATTACATATGAAGACTACATTCTATGACCGGTAACTTAGTTTTAAATTTACAATATTTGTTATAACACAATACAACTTAGATTGTTGAATGTTCTTAGTTACATAGTATTGTTTTGAAATACTTCAAAGAAAAATGTCCGTATTTTTCAGGTGCGTTGACCTATACACATCGTGTCGTTATTACAGTTCATATTCAACCGCTGCACAATAATTTTTTACAGGTTAGTATCGTCGTGGTAAAGTTTTTTGATTAGAGTAACATCGTTGTATAACAACGTGATTAATACATAAGCGTGTCCATTTCTCATTTCCATTATAGTCGTAGTGATGCAGTTCGTTGTGACTAAAGGCATTGCTTATTACAGATCAGACGTGACCCGTCGAGTAATTGGTCCACGTGCAGTTCGTTTTTTACATTCCGTGGAAGCTTGGTTGCAGAACCTCGGACGGCACATAGCTGGCGTCGATCCTTGGACAGTCCAGGTAAGAGTGTCCGTCACATTTCGAGAACATTTCATTCCCTGAAGTTCCAACCAAAATTCTTCCACCCGTCGTGCTGTTTTCTGGACAGGCACTTTGTGTCCATTTAATCCAGTTAACATCTTGAAGTTGGGTACTGTAGTAATATCACTAGACGATGCACGAATTATGCACTTCACATTTTCAGTCTTTTGCTGAATATAGTTCACCTAAATGTTCGTAGTTATTAATCAAGGAAATCGTTCATCGCGTTTACATAGATACGCTGCATAATGAATGGCATTACACAGTTTCTTTCACATAGGTTTCCGCATAGTTGC
This sequence comes from Schistocerca americana, assembly GCF_021461395.2. Classification (NCBI taxonomy): domain Eukaryota; kingdom Metazoa; phylum Arthropoda; class Insecta; order Orthoptera; family Acrididae; genus Schistocerca; species Schistocerca americana. Next base: position 153,270,791 of record NC_060119.1, on the reverse strand, counting down.
AGAGTTAGTAATGTTCGATAATGTCCGTGAACAGTGGTTCACTATGCAATGTCTTTTTGGCACTCGTTTTGTTCAAATTTTTACATAGTAACAGTTGCACTATACATCAGTTAAAAAAAATAAGTAATTATACATACACACGTCACATATTTTCTTAGCATAAACATAATATAGTTGCACATAAACATGTTTACATCATCATTATATCGCTATAGGTTATTACATTGTGTCACATTTGATTACATGAATTTCAGATATTTACATCCTCTTTAGCGATTTTGCTGGGATATTATCGATGTTTTTTGTGATGTCATCTGAAATTAAGATAGGTTAGACACAACATTCATTACATCAGTAGGCAAGACCAGGCGTTTTCACTACTCAATAAATATTCAAAATAGTAAGAGAGAGAAAATGTTCGATTCCTCGCGTTTTCTGCGTGTGTGTAGAGTGTCTGTGTGGCCATGACTACTGATAGATGCTTTTCGTGTTGAGAGATGTGCGTCTAATCTATTTCTCAAAGTAAAAGATCGCTTCACAGATGACGTCTGTCAGTTCGTCAGGTGTCACACCAAGTCAGTGGTACCTTCAGTAACAAATGTTCCGTGAAAAATTAATATGTCATCCACTGCTACGTAATCATAAACTTTACTTTAATATTCCGTCTTTCAGGTGGAGGCGCGCGCTGAAAGAAGAGTTCTTCTGTCTTCAACTGCGTCACTGGAACCGCTGAAATGAAAATTTCTATACTACTTATTATCTGTGTTGTAACAACAGAGTTTTTCGAGTTGCTTAGCAATATTTTGATGGGTATGACCTTGACATTATTCAGCATGAAATGCTCTAAGATCTCGGTGTGCGTATAGCCCAATAATTTTGTTAGTTCTAGGATGTTGTAACAGATACGCACCAGGATGCGGTATGTTAACAATTATATAAGGTCCTTCATATAGCAGACGCCACTTAGCGTTGCGTCGTTTGAGTGCTACAGATTTATGATGAGTACGAAGTAGTACAAGCATTCCTACCTCGAATTTTTGTTTTCTTTTTATTATGTTTCTGTGATGTTTGTTTCGTATTTGTGCGTGATGTGTCAATGTAGTCAATACTTCTTTTATTTTCTGTTCAGGTGTGATTTCCTTGTCTGACAACTTAGGTAATGGTTCTATCCACTGATCGTTCTGTTTTCAATTGAACATGATCTCGTTAGGTGTGTAATTCGTATCGTAAATATTTAAGTTATTGTGCACGTCTTCGAAAAGACTTAGGTAGGACACCCAATTAGTATGTTTTGATGAAATATAGGTCCTCATGAAACGGTTTAATTCTCGGAAAAGTCTCTCAGTCGCGTTACATTGTGGACTATACCTCGAAATAAATATACTTTTAATGTTATTGTCCTTCAAGAAATTTCTCCATTTGTACCCAGAGTAGTATGCTGCATTATCTGATAGAATTGCTTTAGGTTTTCCCACGTGCGTCAGGTAATCACTTGAGAATCTTCGTATTATAGCATTTGCAGTGGCGGATTTTAAAGCATAAAGTTTTACATGTTTAGAAAATATATCGTAAAAAGCTAAGATATATTTGACGCCTCCAGAGCTTGCTGGATGCGGTCCACTGATGTCAGTACACAGAATTTCCAGGGGTTTACTGGGTAAAATAGAATGTAAATCTGTTTTTGTGGATAAATTCTGAGGTTTTGATTTTTGACATATGACACATGTTTTCAGTTACCTGTAAATTTTTCTTCTCATATTGCTAAAATAACAGTATGTACTGAGCTTTGCCAAACACTTTTTCGTCCCATAATGACCCCAAACTAAGTGTGTGTGCCAAATTAGATTACGTTCAGACTCTTTGGGAATGCATACACACCAGTTAGTAGCATTTGGATGTCGGCGGTAAAATAACACATCATTGTGTAACTTGTAATACTTAGTCAAAGGATGATTGTGTTTTTCTACCAGTAATGTTATTATCTTATACCAGTGAGGATCAGATTTTTGTAATTCAGCCATGTTTCTGCACATATCAATATAATATTGGTGATACTGCTTGTCTTGCATTAAGAGAATCCTGTAGTCATTTATATTTTCTAAGTCACTGCTGGTATCATTCATACCTTGTGGAAGTCTAGACAAAGTGTCTGCAATGGTGTTGTCCTTAACTCTTACGTACTTAATTTCAAAAGAGTAGTTCTGAAGTGTAACTGCCCATCGTGATAGTCTAGGATGTACAAGTTTACAAGTTAACAAAAATGTCAGGGCCTGGTGATCGGTGTAAATTACTGTATGTTTTCCAAATAAATAATAATTGAATTTCTTGAATGCCCATACTATGGAAAGTGTTTCTAACTCAGTAGTGGAGTATGTACGCTCACATTCAGTTAGAGTTCGACTCGCAAACCCAATAATTCTTATCTGTTCCTCCTCTTTATTCTTTACAACTTGAAATAAGCAACAGCCCAAGCCAGTACGTGAAGCGTCAAAAGTCATACAAAAATCTAAATTGAAATCTGGATGGCTCAATATGTTAGCATTCACTAAAGCATGTTTAATTGTATTAAAGTCATTCTGGCACTGTTCCGACCAGATCCAAACTTGATTCTTTCTGAGTAGATTTAGCAGATGTTTACTGTTCAAAAGTGGTTGTGGCAAAAAACGTCTGAAAAATGAACATAGCCCAAGGAATGATTTTAACTGCTTTTTAGTTCGAGGGCTAGGAAAGTTTCTGATGGCATCTAATTTACTGGGATCCGGACGTATGCCCTGTGAATTAATGATATGTCCTAAATACTTTATCTCACTGCAACCAAATTTTGATTTTCTTAGGTTGGCTGTGACTCCAGCTTGTACAAATTTTTCTAAAATTCTTTGAAGAGTGTCAACGTGTTCATTCCAAGATTGTGTAGCTATCAGTATATCATCTACATAGTGTGTGACTGTCTCAACTAAATCGTCGCCAAGCACGGTATCCAGGGCTGTAATGAATACCCCAGAGCTGACATACAGTCCGAAGGGTAGAACACAAAACTGATAGGTTCGCCCCCCGAACATAAATGCAGTATATTTCCGAGAATCAGGAGTGATACCCACCTGCCAAAACGAATTAGCGAGATCTATTGTGGAAAAATATTTTGCATCTAGAAATTTCTGTAATTGCTCTTCTAAATTTTCAGGTTTTGTGTGAACCGGTAAAATTATTTCATTAATAGCTCGTGCGTCTAACACTAACCTAATGCTTCCATTTGATTTTTTGACAACAAGTAGAGGACTACAATAAGGTGAGGTGGATGGTTCAATGACCTTCCAGTCCAACATTTGTTTTAATTCTTGCCACACAGCAGGTCGTTGAGATAACGGTACGTTATATGTCTTATGGTAGAAGATCTTGTGAGGCTTAACTTCAATCTTGTACACATACGTGTTGATAACACCTAATAGTTTGGTAAAAACTTGTAAATATTTGGATAACACTTCCTGTAGTTTTATATGTTCATGTACACTGAGAGCTGTAGCTTCACTTATCTTATGATCAAGCAATGTTTTCAAGTCCATTAGCTCTGTGTCAGATGAGTGTGTTTGCATGTCTTGAATGTCATTGTCAAGTACTAGCTGAACCTTGTACCCTGTACAGTGTTTGTCATGCTTTAGAGTTCTCCTGTCCAAATCAATAATAATTACACTGCCTTTATCATTTAAAATACATTTACCTTTGGAGAAGTCTATAATGCAGTCCTTCTCGCTCATAATATCTATTCCTAATATGCAATTTGTCACAAGGTTTTGTACAACCAGGAATGGCCATTGTACGGTTCCATTACCTATTTTAACGTTTACAAAAACTTGCTTCGTAACCCTACATGACTTATTACCTAGTGCAGTAGTTATTTTACAGTTTTTGGGCAGGAAACTCAGGCACAGGTTCCAATTCACACATCTTTTTATAGAAATTAAAAGACAAAACGCTCACAGCTGCACCTGTATCTAGGATAATAGTAGATGGAATCCCACCTACTACACCAGTAGTAGATGCTAAAACAATTTCATTTGTGTTTAAACGACATTGTGTACTGTCTTGTAAAAGTTCATCTGATATATTGTTATTGTGGTTGTATCTTATAAATAAAACAGGTAGTTTTTGTTTAGAATTACTCGGCATATCATTATTCTGTTGTTCAAGTGTGGTGTCAAATAACTGATTAACATTGAAGTCGCCCCCCAAGAATTCTTCAGCCACGACCTGGGGCAAAGTAGTGACTGTTTCTAGTTTGTTGGATTATCATTTGTACTAGGTACTGACACAGATTGAGGTTGTGCATCAGGTGTCATTTCTATTATATTCACATTCGGATATTGCCTATTATGATCTCCAAACTTTTGCGGTTGTTGTTGCTGTTGCGCATTATAACTTACCTGTCGGTCGTAAGGTATGCTCCAATTTTGACCTGGTGGCTGCTGTGGTAAAGCAGAGTTTGAATGAAAGTACTGATCGTTACGAGTCCAACCTTGATGCTGTCTTGGCTCGTAGTTATTATTATTTCTATTTCTGTTTGTGTTTTTGTTATTACCTTTGTATCCGTTGTTACCGTTGTAGTTATTACCGCGGTGCCTTTTGTATGGATTGCCGCATGAAATGTTATTACTGTTGTAACTATTGTTTGTATTGGAATACGCGTGTAGATTTTGATTTCCGTACTGAGACGGCATGTGAGTTTGCTGTTTTTGCTGTACCGCGTATCCAACTGTGGGCGCGCCAGAATTGAGTTGGCAAGCCTGCATGTTTTGCATACCACTAGTGTAAACATTGTGGCTGCTGTTTTGCCGCGCGAAGCGCTGATCTTCAAGTAACATGTCAACCGAATCTAAGGCTGTTAAAAAATAATCTGAATCGTCATCCGGGATATGTAGGAGTTTTTCTTTAATGTTGAAAGGCAATTTGGCCTTCAACGCACGGAGTATATCACGCGTTGCGACTGGTTCGTCTAAAAAATGTCCCATGTTCAAGTATTTTTCAAAATATCTGCGTAAGTTACCATTTTTACTGTTAAAAGTTTCAGGTTCTAAAATTTGTCTTCTGAGTCGCTCCTGGACGGATTGCGACCAGAATTTGTTCAGAAAAGCACGCTCAAACTCACTGTACGTGGTACATACGTCAGCTTGACTGTATGCCCAGACAGCTGCATCGCCTTGGATGTAACCGACAATGTATGAAATCTTTTTCCGGTCACTCCAAGTGCGTGGAAATGCGTTACTAAAAGATTTAAGAAAAATCACCGGATGAATGGTTCGTTTTTCTGGGATAAAAATCTGAAATTGCCTGTGTTTCATTAAGCTTTCGTCTTCCTTTGCATTATGATATGGATTTATTCCACTGTAATTACTGCTATGTCCAGCTGGCGAGTCATTACGATAATGTTGCTGTGGTTTACCATGATAATAGCTTGTGTTTGTGTTTCCACATCGTGGTATGTGTTGTAGTCGTGGTGTGTTTTGTTCTTGTGTATTTGTCGTGTGCGGAATGTGTGTATCATACTCGAATGTATATTGGTTTCTGAACTGTACATTTTGACTGATATTTTCGTTACATTCAGACTGTAGTTGATCGGTGAATTGTCTCATGGGTGCAGTGACGGATTGTACTGCGTCACTGATCAGCTGTTTGTTATTAGTAATGTATTGCGCTACGGAGTCGTGCACAATTGTTGGTAAATTTTCACGTAAGCATCTATCAAAATGTTTGTCTTTGTTCTCAACCCAATCATGAAATTCTTTATTAATATTTTGAAAATGAACTGTGGCATCTGATTGTAAGATGTCAGTCAGGTGTTGTTCAACATTGTCAGATTTATACTGTACGTCAGTAATTCGTTTTTCAAGATTGTCATGTACTGAAGGATATGTTTGAATTTGTTCAGTAAGAACTTCACACGTGACATTAAGGTTTTTTAATTGTGTCTGTAAAAGTGCTACGTCAGTTGTAGTCTTTTCTTGTCTCGTATTGAGCTGGGAAAATTTAGTACTGAGTTCGGTCATCTGTTTGGTCAGCGTGGCGTCTATAAGTTCCACACGCTTACATAAAGTGTCATTACCTATCTTGATTGCTATGAGATCAGATTTGATTTCGTCATTTTGTGTTTTTAACTGTTCATTTTGTGTCTCTAATTGTGCCTTTAAGGTTGCCATGTTTTCGGCGTTTTGTTTCATTAGCATTTGTAACATGTCGGCAATGTTTACCGTTTGCAAGGTCTCTGCCCCCGCCGCGTCATTAGACGTGACGTCATGCATTAACGTGGGCTCTGATTGAGATTTTGAAATTTTTGTAGTGGACGGCCTATTGTCAAAATTTTCGTCAACACTTGCGTCAATGTTTGATGAATCGTCACTACCGGTTGCTGTCGTAAAGTCATTTTCTAACACTTGTCTCACGTCCGAGTCGGATTGCGTCTGAATAGTACGTCCTTGCTGTTCCATTTTTGCGTATTGTTTTCTAGTTATTACCATGCCACACGTGATATATGTTTCAAGAAAATTTTTGACACTGATTTTAAAATAAAATGTAGTTGAGCATGAATCGCTCGTAGCAACAATGGCTGTCTGTTAATTTAAAAATATAAACTTAATTTGAGATTATTGGTAATGGCTGCTGGCCATGTTACATGATATCGTACAGAAGTCGGCCATATTGTACACTCGTGTATTGGTATTGTTGCATACGTTATTGTTTAGGGAAAAGTACTGAGAATGAAATTTATCACTGAAACTGTTATGCAGAAAAGAAACACTACAGAATTTACTGAAAAGCTAATACACTGAATTATATGTCTGGTCAAGCCTACCAATGCAAAGATGCTGCGTCTTACCTTATTTTGCTGGAAGTTTCATTGCGTCTTCCCGCAAAATTTCAGAATTGGAAAATATCTTCAGATTTTGTTATCTCTCATACATTGACGTCCAGGTCCAGAAAGTTGATTTTTTACATGAAACAAAGAGAACAATGTAACAAATGACAAAATAACAAGTCCGACACGCAGTCGCCAATATAAAATAAATAAAATAAATAAAAAATTTTATTTTAAATATGTTAATTATTCTATCTGTATGATGGTGATTGTGATTGCAATTGTAATTAATATTTTGCTTATCTGGAACGTGGACGTTTAATTATTCGTTATCAGACACTTGACAATGGCTTTTTCGTAAAGGCAATGTTACTCGTAGTTGACCGTGAAATAAAACTGAAATAATCGGACTTCGTAATTAAATCGTTTCCAAAGACTGCTGCGGTTGGTGCGGACTCATAATCTAAATCTCAATATTACAATAATTTGCCAGCCATGCCAATACGTCGTACAGAGGTGATTGTCTACTAAACATAAAAAAGTTACACAGTTAGTTAAATCAGATATATTCAATGAATAAGCCTACAGTTCATAATCCTACTTACTTTTATAAATATAAATTCTTTACAGAATCGAGTGCCTAGTGTGGTTGCAACTCGCAGTATTCTTCTATAACATGAAATATGGCGGTGTGCCAGACAATAAAATAAAATACGTGCTTCTCGCACCACTTCAACCAGAGCTCTCCTTTCTTAATCAAACATAAGAGTAACGTAATTGTGCTTTTGTTTTATCAGCGACACAGCGCTGCAGTTGTGTGCCATAGGCTTTATTTATTTGTCACTGATCATTTATTTAATTAGTATTTCGCGTTTCCGCGGAAACTCACGCTCGGCATCCAAATGTGCCTTTATACGCTTCATCGTGGCGCTGTCTATGTTCCGGCAGCTGGCAGAGGCAGTGGACTCTTCCACCAGCTACAGTGCCCTGCGGGGGAGAATGCGTCCAGCAGCAAGGCGTCAGGGAGTCAGGTGTGTAACGGGATGTGTTCTACAGCAGAGTAGTATAAGTCAGGGTAAAAAATTTTAATCAATGCAGTTATGTCATCTTTATAATCATGACTGACTTATTGAGATTTGAGCGCCTTGAATATATAGCACCGTCTCACATTCAAGCATTCTAATAATTAGTGAATAATGTGAGCCAAATTAATGATTTGTGGGTCACTTGTATCGGTAGCTGTCGCATAGTTAATTAATTATGTTTGTGTATGCAATTACGCAAATGCCTAATTCATTCGTGATACATTCTGTTATTACATCGCCAATAGTGGTCTTGTCCCTTTAGTTTTGTCACTCACACTGGGGGTGTAATGTCTCTATAGATATTTCACTAGTTTTTTTGTTGCTGTAAATAAAAAAAAAAAGGAAATGGGAGGCCATAAATGATATCAGCGAAACACAAGACAACACAAGACAGGAAATGAAGTCAGCTATGTAAGCCGATATTTTTCGGACGGCCAAAAACACAGGCTATTGGCAGGCTTGGAAACAGAAGGGATTCATGGGAAGGACTATTTCATCCTTACCCATGTCACCCCTCACAGGCAGTATTCTGAGATGCCTACTGCACAGTTCTGGTCTCCAAGCGAAAGAGTCATTTATGTTTTTTTTTTTTTTTTTTTAGCTGGAAATAATACGACATATTTATTTAATGTCGTCCGTAACCCAAACGGGGAATATAAGAACAGCAGATCTGTTGGGCTTGTTCACCAAACATTATTTGTGTAAGCTACTGGTGAAAAATTTTGGTTAATGAGAGAGTAGATATTATTCCAAGAATCTCACTAAACACGAAGTTACTTATTGAAGTACCAGTTCATATATTCAGTAAGTTCTTTTATTTGTTATTATTTTTATTTATGTTACTATTATTTATGTTATATTTGTGGCAGCAGGGCAGGAATGTCATCCACCACTCTGACCCAAATGTTCGGCAAGCACTCAGCATGCAGCCTCGACCTACAGTGGCAGTGGAAGTAGTGGAATGGGCAGCTGGTGCCCCCACAGAATCACTGACCATGCTGTGCAGGATAGACTTGCTGTTCCATAAGAGATTGGTAACAGCTAGACAGGCAGGAAATAGACCAACATAGTGCAAACTCCAGACTGGACAGCTGCAAATGGATTTGAGACCTGTACCAGAACAGGAACAATATTTGTACAATAGTGAATCTTGTGCTCTGGCTCTGTGAGGTGGCAATGACATCACATGGCCTGGTTTTTTGTTTTTCCAGTTTCTCCAATCGTCCTAGCTGCAACTGAAATGTGTCCCAACCCTGACTTTCAGGAGTAGTGGAGAGAGTACTTTGGGGAGTCAGTGTAGAGTATAAGTACTCTTGTGTCAGACTTACGCTTTCTTCCTTCACTCTCCATTGTCAGCACATTCTGCTGCAGTGGTGCTTTCCAGCTCTTTGGTCTGCAGCACTTAAAATATCAAAACACCCATCATGCAACAACTATAAACTCCAATGCTCGTCAGTTGTCATGTTACTTCAACTCTGGACACTAACCTCAGATATACAGACTAATAATCAGCTCTTTCGTATTGAGTTGGCATATGATGACACTATTGTAATGTTGTACAGTTTGACCGTGAATATGAATGTATAACAGTAAACCTAAAACCTAGGCCATGGACAGAAGTCAGTAACATCGAAAAATAATCTTGCTTTAGATGTAAGAATAACTAATCTCAAGTATCAACTGTGGATAAAAACTGTTCACATGCACCCATTAACAATATATACAACGTGAAACAATATAAAACACCATATACTTCATAAATGGGAACACAATATAGAGCTTTGTGACGGTACAGGTCGAGACCTTACAAAATACTCATAAGAATAGTAGATGCTAGTCCCTGATTCATTGGTGGTTAAGGATTTAAATCTCAGGAGGTAAGAGACTCGAACAAAAAGCTGAAAATGACAGAGATTCATTTACCTCAATGGGTAACAATAAGTTAGAATAATCACAGTCCAGTCCTTATACAAGGACTATCAGACTATATTGTTACACATTACAGATATCAACTGCAAATCAGTGATTTTAAAATTTAAGCCCCAGGCATTAAACATTAACATTAAAGAGCATACCCAACATGAGCCTAGCTTTGGAGCGTATTTGCTTCATTTCCGATTTAACCTTTTACTTAGAACTAGTAGATAAACAGTGACAACATAACTCACTTTGTGAACACGATGTTTCCTAACATATACTTTATTGCCTCCATTCTTTTCTCAGCTGATAAAGTCTATCTTCATTGGCAACCGACACTGGAAATGGAAGGACTATTTTGAACTGTGTTCTTTGTAGTCCTTACTAAATATGTGATCTGTGTTGTTCCTCAGTCAACTGGGATCAGCCTTCATAATAGTTCCTTTAGACTTTATCATATCGTATTGTAAGAGCAATCTATTGTTATTTAACGTCAATGTACATAATACACTACTGACCATTAAAATTTTTGCACCAAGAAGAAATACAGATGATAAACGGGTATCCATTGGACAAATATATTATACTAGAACTGAAGAACTGACATGTGATTACATTTTCACGCACTTTGGGTGCATAGATCCTGAGAATTCAGTACCCAGAACAACCACCTCTGGCCGTAATAACGGCCTTGATACGCCTGGGCATTGTGTCAACCAAAGCTTGGATGGCGTGTATAGGTACAGCTGCCCATGCAGCTTCAACACGATACCACAGTTCATCAAGACTAGTGACTGGCGTAATGTGACGAGCCAGTTGCTCGGCCACCATTGACCAGACATTTTCAGTTGGTGAGAAATCTGGAGAACGTGCTGGCCAGGGCAGCAGTCGACCATTTTCTGTATCCAGAAAGGCCCGTACAGGATCTGCAACATGCGGTCGTGCATTATCCTGCTGAAAGGTAGGGTTTCGCAAGGATCGAATGAAGGGTAGAGCCATGGGTCGTGACACATCTGACATCTAACGTCCACTGTTCAAAGTGCCGTCAATGCGAGCAAGAGTTGACCGAGACGTGTAACCGATGGCACCTCATACCATCCCGCTGGTTGATACGCCAGTATGGCGATGACGAATACGCGCTTCCAATGTGCATTCACCACGATGTCGCCAAACACGGATGCGACCATCATGATGCTGTAAACAGAACCTGGGTTCATCCGAAAAAATGACATTTTCCCGTTTGTGCACCCAGGTTCGTCGTTGAGTACACCATCGCAGGCGCTCCTGTCTGTGTAGCAGCGTTAAGGGTAACCGCAGCCATGGTCTCCGCGCTGATAGTCCATGCGGCTGCAAACGTCGTCGAACTGTTCGTGCAGAAGGTTGTTGTTTTGCAAACGTCCCCATCTGTTGACTGAGGGATCGAGACGTTACAGCCATGCAGATAAGATGCCTGTCATCTCGACTGCTAGTGATACGAGGCCGTTGGGATCCATCACGGCGTTCCTTATTACCCTCCTGAAGCCACCGATTCCATATTCTGTTAACAGTAATTGGATCTCGACCAGCGCGAGCAGCAATGTCGCGATACGATCAACCGCAACCGCGATAGGCTACAATCCGACCTTTATCAAAGTCAGAAACGTGATGGTACGCATTTCTCCTCCTTACACGAGGCATCTCAGCAACGTTTCACGAGACAAAACCGGTCAACTGCTGTTTGTGTATGAGAAATCGGTTGGAAACTTTCCTCATGTCAGCACGTTGTAGGTGTCGCCGCCGGTGCCAATCTTGTGTGTATGCTTTGAAAAGCTAATCATTTTCATTTCACAGCATCTTCTTCCTGTCGGTTAAATTTCGCGTCTGTAGCACGTCATCTTCGTGGTGTAGCAATTTTAATGGCCAGTAGTGTAGTTGGGAGTGTAGCATCGTTGTAAGGTTGAGGACGTTCGAAACATGTAGGTGAAAGATTAACTGGTTCTACATCTACAGTATTTGCCTTTGTAAGAAATTCTACATTTATCTTTAACATTTGTGTGAAACTTATTTGGTGGACATAACGTGTACGTCTCATTTTTCGTTCTTCTGTTGATAGTCTTCCAATGACGACGGCCTGAGTGATAGAAACAATAGCAAGTAAATGTTTATTTATACATGTGATGGCTTAGAATAATAGTTTTTATGTATCTGTCTTTTATTTATATTCTCATTCCAAGTATTATTTGCAGTTGCAAAATTTAATACAGATCCCATGAAGTGTTTTGATACAGTTTTGTTTGTTGCCTATCTATAACGGAGAACAATACGAGTATTTGCGATCTGGTAGTTGGCACAGCTTGGACACACTGCCAAAGTCTGATGGCACAATACAATATTTAGATTCAATAGATGAACTTGATATCACGCTGTGACACAAACACTGTCTCATCAACAGTATCGGGGCCCCTCTAAGTGTGCATTAATACGTGAGGTTTTCACCATTCGTCTCAGTGACAGTTTGCACTGCCGGGAATGCTTTCAATACGATGTCTGAACGTCTGTGGAGGAAAGGCAGCCCAATCTTCTTCAAGAGTCGAAACCAGAGATGGTAGTTATGTTGAATGCTGGAGTCTGGAGTGAAGCCGACGTTCTAAATCATTCCAAAAGCGTTCCGCTGGGTTCATACCAGAACTCTGGGCAGGCCTTTCCATATCAGGAATGTTATCGTCCAAAACCAATAGCCTCACAGATGCTATTTTGTGACAGCTGTCTTGTCATGCTGATACAATTAATCTTCTTCCCGCAACAGCTTCTCTACTGTAAGTAGTACACAGTGCTGTGAAATGTCTTCGTGTCCTTTCTAACTTAGCGTTCTCTTCACTGTAATAATGGCATACAGCCATATCGTCGAAAAACACCTCCATATCGTAACGGATAATGATGACAGACAGCGTCCTCCATCCGATTACCACAGGGTATAACGTGATTTAACAAAGCAAATCTCTCGTTTCTAGTCGTCTACAGACCAGTGGCATCCCTCTTTACAACAGCTCAAGCATCGCTTAGCACTGGGTTCACTGCACACTCCTGATGGAACCATTCTGCTGTTACTGTTTTCATACTGTCAACAGGATACCCTCTGCCTTCTATACTGGTACGTTCACCTCTCATAACATCTAATGGTACTTTCCGTATTACATAGTAGGGTGTCATACGCTCAGAACACTTAAATAATACAACAATTTGCTGTATTATGAACTGTACAGTTCCCATCATATTCATCTTCACAAATGTTACTCGCTGCGAATGAACATAATGGAATTATTTGGCGAAGCTATTCACTAATACTGAATTTATTATGAAAAGTTACTCATACTGTAGCTTCAACATATTTTTAGCATCTTACACATGCAGAAACAGGAGATCTAAATTCAATGCAAGCAGCAGTGTACCTGCATGGAAGGTTTAGTAGATTCATTACTTGCTGGAAGTAAACCACACGCAAGCAAGCGTTGCCGAAAGCTTTCCCAGCCACGTACTGTGCTGATTACAATGCGCTTCTGGATTTTGGAATAACAGCCTTGACAACTTTCTGAAGATTTTGAGGCTGTTTCATATTGGTCATATCCTTTGCAGCAGTTATTGTGTATCTTATCTGACGTGTATTATCTGCCGAATCTTTAACCTTCCCAATACTGAAAAAAATACTTCGAAAACCAGCAATCATATTCATCCCATGGATCATGCGTTTGTTGGCAATCTCTCAGATCTCTGCCACAATGGCTACAAATGGTTTGATCTTCATTACAGGTACAAATGAATCCATCTTCGGTGAGTTTGTCTGGATGCTACTTAATTGCTAACTGTCAGCTATAGAAGCATGTTCATCTAACCTTATATGTGATATATTTAGGCAGAGCCACCCCTACAGCCCTCACTTTGTACGTTGAACTGCACAACGATGCTCGTTCCGGAAATGAATGCGGACATATTTCCATAGAGTACAGGCTAAGAATATCGTACGAAAATAGTTTGAGCTGCAGCATGCAACTTCATATAATATAAGAACAATGGTGAACTCTGTTTTCATCAAACGAAGGTGATCATACACATTTATCTACCAAAATTTATTATGTTAAAGTGACAGCTATAAAGGATTCTGATACATCAGCGCAGCCGACATGAATTCCCAATTTACTATATACCCAGCTCAACAGTACCGAAAGTAGCAAGCCTCAGAAATTTCCCTATAGCTAAAATATGGGACAAATCTTCCTGCCGGCCGGTGTGGCGCTTCAGTCTGGAACCGTGCGACCGCTACGGTCGCAGGTTCGAATCCTGCCTCGGGCATGGATGTGTGTGATGTCCTTAGGTTAGTTAGGTTTAAGTAGTTCTAAGTTCTAGGGGACTGATGACCTCAGAAATTAAGTCCCGTAGTGCTCAGAGCCATTTGAACCATTTTGAACAAATCCTCCTACCCGTACATTTTGAAACGCGGAGAAGATCTCTACGGGTAATAACTTTCGATCAATGTATCAATAGTGTAACGATCCGACATCCCTCCCTCTACCTGGAGACAAGGTGAGGTGGTGTGATTTTTCGGAAAAGGACATATGTTACAGTGAAAAATAAAATGTAAGTACATGCTATTGTTTGAAGCACAGTTGAGCAGTGGCATTATAGTGCTGGAATATGATTTATCTTTCAACACAGAAACCGTTCCTTGGAGAATTTAAACATTCTCATTAACGGGACTGGTCGTCAGAAGTCTACCGTAATACTGTCTGCTCAACCAGAGATCAAAATGTCTGACATAGCAAAAGGAAAAAAAAGTGAGTACTCTTTGTACCTCGGAAATACTCGTAGGACTGCCAACAGAAAAAAGTATTTGTACCCTGTTGCTTCTCCAAAATGACTAGTGATGATTTACGGTTCATAAACAATGGAAAGTTCTTACTGTTTTATACTGATGAGGTAAAGAGCACAGATGCCGTAAGTTTTCCCACTGAATGAAGCGAATGCTTATAGTGTTTTAATAGTGAAAGGTTCTACATTTTAGGAAAGTGCGTTTTTTTGTTATAGATCATAAGAAGCAGGGAATACAGATTTGTTGTTAAACTTTCATTTCTTTCTCTAGGTACGTATATTCCACATAAGCTCCTTTCCTCAACGTATGGGCAGTTTTCTGGTAGCACGTGTCGAAAGGTGTTAAGTGAGATTTGTGAAACATAGATGATGAATACGACTAAAAAGTTTCAGTTTTGCAACTCTGCTCCTCGTTTAATATTTCTGATGGCCCCTTTCTGCTGAGATTATCGTAGCATAAGCAGTTAAAAGATAATAACTGTGTAACCTATTTATCATAAACCTCTAACGCTACCTTTGCTTAATAATGAGTCACGCTACCAAGTCATCTATAAAGGCCTCTTGTTCTTATAAGTTTAAATTATGATCGTATTTTTCCTGTTAAAATGGACAAAAACAATATTATTATAATAAATGCACGCGCCACAGAGCACCACCGCAGTTAACAGTCGTCTATGCTAGGTGATAAGGACACGGTGGATGTTGTCAACGCCGGAAATGCATATCCTCGTATTTCCATCTATTGTACTATAATTTGTTTTCCTTATTTTTGTTACCTGAATATATGACATTTCTGTGTCTTTACATATTGTAATTGTTTTAATATTTGTATATATATATGTTTATGCATTTATGTCGATGTATAATTGGTTTGTTTCGTAAATGTTATTTGTATTTTTACGCTGGGTCTTGCCTAGGGAAAACTGCTATCGAACGATTACATCGATAGGTCGTGTGAAGAATCAAAGTGTGTAGCATCTTTGGTAGTGTTAACTCTGCCGCGTGGAGAGCGGGCAGAGCAAGGGAGAGTCTGGCTGGAGTAGCGAGTGGAGCAGGTGTGTGGTGTGAAGCTCCCGCGAGTTGCCGCGCTTTCGGGGTTTGGCAGCATGTAATTGCGCTCGACTTGCGATGATAGTTTTTGACATGGTGTCGCGTACGGGAAGCATTAGCTGGCGCACATCAAGAGCCCGTTTCGTCTGGTGACCGTGTCGAGAAGAGGGCGCGCCAACATCCAGCTTCTGCAACAGCGACGGCCGACAATGAGTGACTGTCGCCACATCCTCGATCGACGGCTTCAAACCTTCAATCAACCAACAAGGAAGACTGGAAGCACGTAAAGTTTTAGAACTGTATGGCAGACCTCAGCTTTTCAAACTTTTAAAATTGTGGCATCACAAAATTACAGCTACTTAGCATGAACCTTTGTTGCTCATTGTCCCAATTGCATTACCAAGCAGGGTCCCTTCCTTTTCCGAAATGAACCCGAGTGTCGTTGAAATTCAAACGCCAGCATAATTCCATTTCACTGCTTCAATTTCAAAGTTCAGTTAAAGTATTCATAGCTGGCTACAATATTTAGATTACGCAAGCACAAATTAAGAGTGCGAGTTTTGTTACCGTATTGTAGCTTACCTGTGACTGCAGCTCGGCTTGGTACGTGCTAAATCTTACTATTGTTTATTGTTCACAATCTTTTAATTCAAGTTCAAAGCTAAATCTCTTATTTCTAAATTGCGTAGATTCAAGTAGCTTTTGAAATGATTGTTGAGGTAGTCCAAGACTAACCGAATTTTACTGTATTTCGATGTGCTTAAGAAAGAAAGCTTCTTATTAATTTCAGTCACTAAATTAACTTTCAGTTTTCCGGTTTTATTAATTCTTTTGCTAAATTAAGTCAGAGCGTAGCGAAAGTTATTACTTCTGACAAACTTTCAGTTTTCACACTACACGTGTCAACCTTCAGTTGCCACGCTTCTAGTGCTAATTATATGTGTAATTACCTTTCTTTTTCAGTTACTATAGTAATTGTCCTTAGGACTGGCGACCGTAATTTCCCCCAAATCTCAAATATCTAATTACCGCTGGTTAATTGTTAACGTAACGGCCGCACATATACTTTCTTCATTAACTTTACCCCTTTTCAAAATTAATTTCCACCAGTTTCATTTGCATTTTTCCTTTCATTTAGATGTAACCCTTTCCTCCCTCTTTACCGACAGATTAACTTCGGTGACGATTGCTTTTCCCAAATTTCCATTAGGTACACGCGCTTTAATTTTTCACTGTCATTAAGGACGATAAGTGAGGGGGAGGTTACAATGTTATTACTATATTTCTGCAGCAACGTTTCTAAAATTTGGAGACATCACGTACATCAATAAAATAGTTGTGGTGACTAGTCCTCTGCCCAAAATTAGCCACAAGTCATTAGATTTCTGCCTTAACCATCTCTATTTCTAAACACTGCAAACATGTATTAGCTTTCTCCCGCAGCATACATTAATCGTCCATTCAATAACGGCAGTTCCTGCTGAGGCCTTTTACATTTGTAACGGCATTTCTATGTATGTGGAAAGTTCATGAGCTACGAGACGTAACTAAGTACTTGATTTCTATAGACATATATGCTTCCAACTTGCAGACACTACAGTGCTACCCCGTCAAGTAGCGAATGCAAGTCTGAACCGCACGTTTGATGCTTTTGCGCTGAAGCTACCATATAACAATAACGAAGATTTGTCAACGGAATCCCAAGCGAATAAATCAGGTCACGTCGTTAGAAGTTTCAGATTACCCGGTGACGATTATATTACAATCAATAAAACTTTGCCGAACGTTCACAAAATCATCGCTATTGCTTGTTCTTACAGAGAGTGCACTGAACTTCGCGGATGTAATGGGGACCCATTAGATATCTATAATGTTCCCGTTACTACACTCTGCTTACATGTTAGAAAACTGAACTCGCATTCGGAAGGACGAATATTCAAAACCGCGTCCAGCCGTCCTGATTTAGGTTTTCAGTGATTTCTCTAAATCACTTCAGGCAAATGCCGGGATAGATCCTTTGAAAGGACAAAAAATGTGATATACTTTGTAGCTTGAAAATACTTATTGGACTGGCAAAAGGAAAAATATTTGTTTCCTGTTGCTTCTCCGAAATGACTAGTGAGGTTTTACAGTTCATATCCTTCGCTGATCCGACGGGACCAATGTCCTCGCTGTTTAGTCCCTTCCCCATATAAACCAACCAACCTACTCTGCACACTGCACATTCGAAGTTCAATGTCGGGTGCATTTGATGAGTACATTATATGGCGACGTACACGTGTGTGAAGTATGCTACCATTCGGAGAGAGT
Organism: Schistocerca americana; assembly: GCF_021461395.2. NCBI lineage: Eukaryota > Metazoa > Arthropoda > Insecta > Orthoptera > Acrididae > Schistocerca > Schistocerca americana. Next base: position 153,252,743 of record NC_060119.1, on the reverse strand, counting down.
GAAATATTTTAGAAATGTTAATGTTATTATTTTGTTTGATGAGAATTCGTCATGCCATATTATATGTGTAAATTAGCATTTGACTGAATGATGCATTAGAAAAAGTCTGACTTTAATCTATTAGTATTGGTGTGTGAAATGTGTGACGGCAGCACTATTTCACAACCAGCTCTGTGTGAAGCCAAGCAACGAATATGACGATGATGATGATGTTTAACACAAGTTACATATAACGCGATATTCTATTCTTACGCTCTCATGTGCTTTATATGTTGTGGTTCTCTCTTCTTTTCCTTTTTTTTCCTTACCAAGAATACGTGCCGTTGTCTATCGACATAGATTTCAGGTTCTTGCGAGGTTCAGTAAAAGTGCGTGAGACATGTCCGACATATATGTACTCATTCTCTTGCGGAATATGGGGGGGGGGGGGGGGGGGGGAGGGGAATTGAACATGAAGCAATTTCTGACAAAATTTGACTTGATGCACACCACCCGACGCCGTCGGCTGCAGCAGTACTGTACTTCAATGTTAAATCTTAACTGTTAAATCAGAACTAGACTTAACGTTCCAAAATGAATTTTCCCTCTGCAGCGGAGTGTGCGCTGCTTTGAAATTTCCTGGTATATTGACAGTGTGTGCTACAGAGAAAAATTTGTTGTGGCTTGGCGAGACAGCCAAGCCACTACGAGGTAGCCGAAAGGCACGTGTTTAAGCTCACGCAGGATGGCGTGAGGTCTGGAAAACGACAAAGTCTTTATAGTAGCAAAAGTAGTACGTAGCTTCTGGAATACTTAATTTCTTTTGTTATGTCAACATAATAGTCTATGGACAAGCGTTGCTGTTGGGAGAGAGATATGTTTTATTTACGCTCAAATGTCGGCAGAATAAAATCAGATGGCCTAGATGAATTATTAGGGGAGATGAGGTTACCACAATACTCTTGACTGTTGGTCATTGTGAAAGGCTGAAAGAAGAAGTTTTTCTGAATTAATGTTCTTTTACGTAAAATAAGTGAAATAAAAAACTGAAACGCCACACTTTCCCAGAGGAACCTGCACGACCATACGTTGTTTGTAATCGCAACAAAATTAAGGACCATAGCACTTAAGTGAAAGGTTTTAGGAGCCTGGTGGTTCGTGGTGGGAAATGGATGAGTTGAAGTTATATATACAAGGAAGTAGTGACTCTGCTTGCAGGACGGATAGAATTTCTGGTCAGATGAGTACAGGGTTTTAAACAGAAAATCAAATGGGGATATCGCAGGAATAGGCCTAATACTAAATAAGGGAATAAGAATGCAAGTAAGCTACAATCAACAACAGAGTGAACGCAGTATCACAAGGCCAAACACCTTCCACAGTAACACAAGTTTGTGAGTTACATACTTCCACAGATGATTAAGAGATTGAATGTACTATGAGATAAAAATAAATTATGCAAATATTAAGGGAAACGAAAATTCAATTGCATGGAGAACTGTAATACAACAGTAGTACAAGGACGAGAAGGAGAAGTAGTAGTAGAATATGAACTGAGGACAGCGAGCAAAAGAGGAAACCACCTGGTAGATTTTGGCATAGTGTGTAATTTATTCATTGCTAGCACCTTGTTTAAGAAACATGAAAGATGACTGTATACGTAGAACAGACCTGGACTGGTAAGACAGAGATTTTGGAAGTAGGTCCTACATTGTAAGATATTCCAAGGAGCAGATGTGAACTCTGACTATAATTGATACGCTGTAAACTGTAGATAAAAACTGATGAAATACCAGAAGGGTAGGAAATGTATGTTTTGTGACTTGGATGAGTTGACAGAACAATAGCTTATTCAGAGTTTCAACGAGAGCATTAGGAAACGATTAACTGAAAGTGGGGAAGCAAGTACAGTAGAAACCGAATGGGTAGCTTTGAAAGGTGAAAAAGTGAAGGTACTAGAGGATCAAATAGGTAAAAAGACAACGGCTCGCCTATATCCTTGGATATCACACGAGGCACTGAATGAAATTGATTAAGGATATTCACAGAAAGTGCAAAATGGGAAACCAGAAAACGATTAAGGACAAATGCAACTCGGTTAAAGGGTGTACAACTATAGGAAAGATAGTTGCCGGCCGAAGCGGCCGTGTGGTTAAAGGCGCTGCAATCTGTAACCGCAAGACCGGTACGGTCGCAGGTTCGAATCCTGCCTCGGGCATGGATGTTTATGATGTCCTTAGGTTAGTTAGGTTTAACTAGTTCTAAGTTCTAGGGGACTAATGACTTCAGCAGTTGAGTCCCATCGTGCTCAGAGCCATTTGAACCATTTTTGAAAGATAGTTACCACCTGTAGGAAAATTAAAGAAATTTTTCGAAAATAACAGTAGTAGCAGTACGAATATCAAGCGTTCAGATGGACAGCCGGCACTAAACAAAGAAGGGAAAGCTCTAAAGGTGGAAGGAATATATAGAAGGGCTATACAAGGGAAATTATTTTGATTGTAGTACCACAGCAAAAGAGAGGAAGTAGATGCAGATGAGATGGGAAGTATGATTGGGAAGAATCTGACAAAGTTCTGAAAGACGTAACATGAATCAATGCCCCTGCAGTATACGTCATACCCTCAGACCTACTAATAAACTTGGGAGAGCCAGCCATGTCAAAACTAGTCCACCTGACGTGCATGGTGTATGAGACATGCGAAATACCCCCAGATTTCAAGAAGAATGTATTAACTCTAATTACAAAAAAAAAGGAAATGCAGACTGGTAAGAACATTACGAAACCATCAGTTTCAGAAGTCATGGTTGCAAAATATTGACATGAATTATTTACGTACGGGTGGTTCAGGCCGACCTCAGCTATGATGAGTCTGAGTTCCGGAGAAACGTAGGAACACCGGAACACCGCTGGCAATGATGACCCAAAAGTTTATCTTAGAAAATGGGCTAAGGAATATTAAGTCTGCGTCTGTAGCATTTGTAGACTTAGACAAAGCTCTTGACATTGTTGACTGGAACCAACTCTTCGGAATTGTGAATGTAGCAGCTGTATTGTACAGGGAACGAAGCTTATATACGAGTTGCATAGAAACCAGATGTAGTAATAAGAGTCCAACAGCATGAAAGGGAATCAGTGGTTGAGGTGTGCGTAAGGCAGGGTTGTAACGAATCCCTGGAGTTACTGAATCTGTACACTGAGCTAGCAGTAACGTAATGCAAAGAATAATTTCGAAACTGCATTAAAGTTCTGAGATAAGGAAAAATATGATTGAGATTGGACAGCGATATTGAAATTTTGTTAGAGACGGCGAAGGACTTGGAAGAGCAGCTGAAATTTTGGAAAGGAATACGATGAACATCAACTATTGCAAAGGAGAGGCAATGGAATGTGGCCAAACAGATCAGGCGATTCTGACGCAATGGGGTAAGAAAATGAAACACTAAAAGTAGTAGGTGCTTTTTGCCCTTTGGCCAGCGAAATAACTGATGACGGCCGAAGCAAAGAATATATAAAAACGTAGATGTCAACGGCAAGAAAAGGATGTGTGAAGTGCGGTAACTGGTCAATACCGAATGTATATTCAAGTGTTAGGAAATCGTTTCGGGAAGTATTACTCTGGAGCGAAGCCTTGTGTAGAAGCGAAACCAGGATGATAATAAGTTCAAACAAAATGAGAACGGATACTTCTGAAATGTGCTACTACAGAAGAAAATCGAAGATCTAATGGGTAGATCACGTAACAAGTGAGAAGATACTGAACTAAATTCGGAAGAAAATAAATTTATGGCACAACTTGTCTAATAGAAACGGCCTGTTAATTGATCACATTCTGAGACGTTAAGGAATTGTCATATTGGTGCTGATGGGAGTGTGGGGCTGGGAGTGGGAGGTAAAAACAAAAAAACATAGAGGTAGACTAGGCAATAAATTAAGTAAGTAGTTTCAACTGGATGCAGGTTGTTTTAGTTACTAGGAGATGAAAAGGCTTGCACGGGATAGAGTAGCATGGGGAGCGGCACTAAACCAGTCTTTGGACTGAAGATCAAAACAACAACTTAACCTTGGACCTAAAAAGAATTTGAAACACTATTTACATACATTGCTCGTCATTCATTATGGAAGTATCGTCTGTGGCGTTTAACCCATGTGTACAGTGAAGTTTGAACTTTTTCTCATTTGGATTTCGTTGATAAATTTGATTTATACATTATACATAATTTCTTATGCTGGTTCTATACAGTACAGAGAACTGTTGTATTAAAGCCAGTGAATGCACAAAACAGTTCTATAGTTTCAGATCTTTAAAGCTCGTCAGCACTTGAGTGTTTGCTCCCACTGCACGGGCATGAAGTGTCAATACATTCTGAATGCTCGTAAGCTGCTATGTTTGTTTGTGTGGCAGTGGCAGTATAATGTGTGGTTCTTATTTACTTGTCATCAAGGTACGTGTGGGGAGTGTGTCATCTTTGTGCCGAATATTGACGGATTTTTGGCAAACCATTAACATGTTATGATTCACCATTTTTCTTTATCAGAGGTGATCACAGAAAAGAAAGAAACTTAATACAGCTTCTTGTGCATGATGAAGTGTGTTAGTGTTGCAAAAACAGTATTGACATTGTTCTGCCGGTGGTTTAAGGTCATGGAGAACCAGCAGGTGTCCTATATGGTATGTGCGTGCTGTAGACGTGGGGCATGATATCACCTGCTTCAGGTACTACGTAGAAAGAATGTTTTAAAAGTAACATATGATGGAAATATCATATTAAAATAATAGCTTATGCTGGAGCCCTAATACATCCTCATGCTTTGGAGCAGTAATCCAATTCGGTGCTGGAGGATCTGCTCTATTATTTATGTCACCTGATTCAAAGGAACCATTTTAGAGCTCCATTTTCCATGCAGGCTGTAGGTAGAAACAAAATAATTACACACGTTTACCATAAAATTTTTCAGAACAGCTTTATTGCTATTTGTTTCATTAGAAGCACATGTCTCTCGGTCCTATGGATGAAACAAACACTACGAGTAATTGAAAAAGAACCTGCACTTACCATGCGGCTATTAGGTAATATGACACAAACTTTGAGTTTGCAAGATGATGCTTCCAGCAAAGATAGCTTCCGTACATTGCACTGTTACAAGGAGAGACGCCCTTCCAAGCATCATTATGTAGTACTTCACTTATGGAATTGTACAAGTATCACGAGATAAGTGACTGCCGCACTAACCGTGCCTGTGAAGACATGAAGGTCGATGTCACAAAAACCCATAGCGGAAACTCGTAGTCTGTCCATTGGAAGTCGCAGAACATCGACTGCTGGCCCGGGACGCAGGAGCGGCTGCAGCCTCGACAGGAGCAGACCAGCCCTGTCGGCGCGGTCAGCCGCCGAGGAACACACCCAACAGACCACCAGCTGGCGTAACAGGACGTCAGTAAGTGCAAATAACTTCACCAGTGTTTCCGCTCTCTTGTCTGTTTCTTGAGCCAGGATTATAAGCCAATAGGCAGAGCAAGTCATCTCGACGAAATCTCCCAGGATGGCCAGCAGCAGTGCGGGTCCGAAGTGGAGACCGCAGAGGCGAGCACAGCGGTGAAGAGCCAACCTGGCGCGCTGCAGCCGCCGCACCTCCGCCCCCACCGCCCCCGCCACACCAGGCTGTCCTGCGCGCGTCGCCAGCTCCTCCAGTTCTTCCTCGCTGCCCGCCGGCGGCCGGGTACTCCCCAGCAGCTGCCCACAGACGATGCCCATCCTGTGTCGGAGTACCAGCACAACAGCGAAGAACTGAATTCGCCAGAGCGTGATAAATCCTTGAAGGCACAGGGTGATAGTACCTATTGGCGTACGTCTGAAGAAATAGGTTGCTAGTACGCTAACTCGTATGGCAACCAAAACAAGCACTGTAATGGAAAGTAAAATTGCACTTTGGCGAGTTTTGCGATATATTTCCGTTCTGTAAGTGTGATCTCGCATGGCGAGCAGCGCATCTACCTGTTGCACCAGGTCCGTGATACTGCTAACGTTACCTTGTCTAGTAGACAGAGATCTACATAAGATTGTAGCTGGTTCCAACATCGACAGTAAAACAGATAACACAATTACAAAATGCACTGTTATACGGGAATGCTGATCTATTATGATTATATGCATTACTAAATAACTGCAGTAAAAACCAAAGGCAATGACAGAGACAAGCCACATCAAACATATGAAGTAGCCTGTGAGTCGCTTTAATGACACTCTAAAGGCACAAGTTGAAGAATTTTTGTTGTCACTGATGATGGGAACCAAACCAAACATTTGAAATGTGAGGTACAATGGTCTGACTGCGCTTTCAAAACTATGACCACTCGATTGAGAAACAGATCTGTATGGACTGATCATAATTGAAAGAGCTCTCCTCGTGTAACCGAGTAGCTCTCACGACTGAGTTACGACCTAGTTGTCAGACAGAGCACAAAATGAGAATTCCAATTTTCTTGATGGGATAACGATCGAAACGTAATTTCACGAATACCAGTAATGAATCATTAGCGCTAATGAGTCGTTAACTTGAGAGGGTCGGCAAAGAAATATTACATCCTGTGTCAATCGCGGGCTAGTTGTTTGTAGACCTATATTACAACCATTAATAATTTAAGGACAAGTGTTAAGGTAATACAAATATTTCATATACCATCTCGGAAATAGATTAAAGAGCACATTATAAATTTCTTATCTCATGAATTAATGTAGCACTTTGGATATGGTTTGAACTGACAGCTAGACTGATTCACGAGGAAGAGATATTTACACATGCTATTATCGTTATGCCTGATAAGTTGTCTGGCTATAGATACTTGGCGCTATCTGCACAAAGCCAGTGCAGATCACTCATGCTGTATAGTTGGAGACAAGAAGCCATTCCAGAGCTCTGCGACCACTATGCACTTACACGCAAAGTTTCTGTGCCTAGATCACATTTTACTTATTGCAATTGAAATTTATACATTTTTCTAGATAGCAGCTGCTATTTCCCCCCTCAGATATTTTGCACACCAGATGAAATATTTCCTGTCGGTCCTGGTTCTCCAACGGACCTTCATAATTCCGAAGGAACGTCGTCTGTTGCTGGGGCTTGTTTCGACTCTGGTCTTTCAGTCTTCACACAAACTCTTCTCGCAGTGTCATTTGTCTCAACTCGTCTTCACTTACTTAAATTTCTTTTTCTATAATCTTGTCTTTAAGCCTTGTATGGTCCCTTTACATATTCCTTCCACCTTTCAGCTAGCCTGCATAACGCAGTTTATCAATATTTGTTAGAGAATAGCCCATATATCCTCCAAAGACATAGAAAAATACTATGAAAAGCTGCGACACAAATGCAGTCTGAATCAATATAAAACGACTCTTTGCTGTTGCGATTCTCAATCTGCAGCTCTCCACTCTAGTTTAACGTGTGCAGCTCTTGTCATTACTGAAGCACTCCTGTAATCACATTAATTGTAAGCCACATACTGTGTCATTCCTTGGTGCACCTCTTCAACCCTTAATTCCCACTTCCAAACTTTACCAAACTGACAACTTCTTCATACCTCGAGACATGTCCTATGAACCAGTCCCTTCCTCTAGTCACGCTGCGCCACTCATTTCTTTTCTGCCCATTTCGATTCAATCCCTCGTAATTTGTTTTCTGATCTATCCATCTAATCTTCAGTATTCTTCTTATTACCACCTTTCAAAAGCTTCTATTAGCTTGTTGTAGGAGCAGCTTACTCTCCACGTTTTATTTCTGTACAAGTCCAACCACCAAACAAATGCTTTGAAAAAAGATATTCTCTTACATCAATTTACATCAGCTATTAACAAATTGTTTTTCAGACGCAATTTCCCTGTCTATTTACCCTTACTAATTTGGCCATCATCTGTTACTCTGCTGTCCAAGTAGCAAAATTCGTCTACTATTTTTTAACAGCTGATTTTCTAAAATAAGTTGCTCAGCATCGCCTGATTTCATTCAACTGTATTCCATTCCCCTTGTTTTACTTTTGATTGTGTTCATATCATCACCTCTTTTCATCACACTATCCATTCCCTTCGACTATACTTCCAAGTCCTGTGTTTACTCTGCAAAAATCGCAACGTCACTGCCAAAAATCAAAGTTTTTATTTCTTCCCCGTCAACTTTAGTTTCTTTTTCAACTTTCTCCTCAGTTTTCTATACTGCTTGGTCATTCTACGTATTGATTGACAACAGGTATAGGATTTAACTCTGCCTCACTCCCTTCTCATCCATTACCTCCCTTTCATGTCCTTCGGTTCTTGCATGTGCAGCTTAAATGACCTTCCGTTTCCTGTATTACATCCCTGCTACCTTCAAAATTTCTGGAATAGCAGTCCAGACCACACTGTTAAAAGATTTGAAAGGTAAGCTTGTATGTGTCTTGAAACACTGCACCATCGATAGCTCGCGCTACGTCTCCTAGAAGAGAATCCTCAGTGCGAAAGGGGCGAGGCACGTTTTGTCGCGATTGACGTTGAGACGCTTTCCCGGAAAAGGCAGTTTGTGAAGCAGTACGGACAGCTCAGGCCTGCGGGCAACTGGCAAGCTGTTTGTTCTACCGCCTGTGTGACTTACAAGTTGGTCTTGCTGAGCATCTTCCCGTCGTCAGGGACGTGCACTAGAAACGGGAGTGGACGCAGTACTCCATTGGTTGACCAGGTTTGGAGACGAGCGGTGGGTCGTCTTCATCAACTCATCTCCCTGCGGCTCCATGTTTTTCCACTATGTGTCACCCCACAGCGGTTCTGCATGCCCGGCGAACTACTCTTAGTTGGCTACTTCGATGCCGAGACCACGCGGCGTTCATAAAGACTGATGTGTTTGTTTCTGCTGCTTCTATATCGGAGTTGGTTCAGCCTCCTGTCGCTGTTGCTCCCTATTCCTGTTTCCGACCAGGCGATTTGAGGAGCGTGTCGTTCTTATCAAAACATAAGAATTTCCTTTTGGTTATTGTCATAGAGCTATAACTTGATTGTGTGTTTTACAGTATTGAGGTTTTGTAAATTTTTTTTATCTTCAATGTCATTAATCGTGACATTCACAAAATTTTTCTTGCTTATTACGTTCTGTTCTAAATCGTCAAGTCGCCTTTGTTAGCATTTCGGAATTCAAAAGCTTACGTACCTCACCGCGGCAAATCTTGTTGCTTGTACTTTTATGGATTATATCTGCAAACCAAGCCCATGTTTACGTATGTGAGGTTCATCAGACAACTGTTGGCGACTTCCTTCCACCTACGTTTCCCGTCCCGTGGTACCGGTAAGTATTTACTGTTTCCGCCTCGTGGCGTGACTTGTAGATGAATCTCAGTTGGCGGCTGAACTTCTTTCCTATCAGGTGTAAGTGAGGGTGGTTGCCTTGGCTAGTAACCCAATTTTCTCTTAGTACATTTTAAAAAATGATACATTATGTCTACACTCCCAGCATCTAATCTGACGACCTAAGTTTTACTTATTTTACTTAAACATTACTTCTCTGTTCATCAGGCTGTCAATCTATGTTTGTGCCTTGGGGCATGTTCCGACTAGTTGCTTAGAAATGGAGTGTGGTTTGCAGCTTATCGGGTTGGCCGTAAGTAATTTCGGGTCCGGAGCGCATTGCCCCACACGTGATGGTATCATATCAAGCGGTTTTGATTGCTTTGTTTCCTTTTAATGAACTTCTTTTAGGTAAACCTGAATTATTTGTTATATTTTAGGTAACAGCAACAAAGGCAAAGCAAGGATAATGGAACGTAGTCGAATTAGATCAACTGATGCTAAAGATTAGGAAACGAGACACTTGAAACAGTAGATGAGTTTTGCTGTTTGGGCAGCGAAATAACTGATGATGGCCCAGGTAGAGAGGATACAAAAATGTAGATTGGCAAAGGCAAGTAAAGTATTTCTGTAGAAGATAAATTTGTTACATCGAATATAGATGTAAGTGTCAGGAAGTCTTTCCTTAAAGCATTTGTCTGGTGTGTAGACATGTATGGAAGTCAACCGTGGACAAATAACAGATTAAACAAAAAGAGAATAGAAGCTTTCGCAATGTGGTGGAGTAGAAGAATTCTGGAGATTAGATGGGTTTATCACGTAACTAATGGGGAGGTAGCTAATAGGATTGGGGAGATAAGCAATTTATGGCAAAACCTGACCATAAAAATGGTTTGGTTGATAGGACACATTCTGACGCATCAAGGGGTCACCAATATAGTATCGGAGGGAAGTGAGGGTAGCAAAACCCGTAGAGGGAGTGTGGTGTGCGTACTGTAAGACCTTCGGGACACACACCATCAGATTATTTGGCTTGTCGTTCTAACGAAGTAGACGAATGTCAGCAACATGTCTCGTGGTCTTATTGTGGCGTGTTTATCTTCGGCCGTTAGGTCAGACTATAGAAATGCCACTTGCACGCATAGAGTAGCAGATTGACGGTGACCAACTTTAAACAGAACTTGATTAATTTTCACACACATTTATTAAAATAATAAAAAGCATAGACTTTACGTAACTTGAGTCTGGATGCTGTTTACAATTGAAAATCTGAAGTTCCTTTGGTCTTGGTACGTTAATCTTATTCTCCCATATCTCTGATACTTGACAAAGTGTCTATGCATTTATCTTCACGGCTATGTACAAGAATATGGTAATCTAATTAGGTACAGACTGAAACTTGACAATAGACGGGTACAGACTAATGCAGACTGGTACAGACTAATGCAGACTGACTAATCGGAGGTCTGTACACTCGTTATAATACCTCGCGCGTTCAGGTATCACTGTGCTTTTTTCATTTCTTTTCTTTTTTTTTTTTTTTTTTTTTTTTTTTTTTTTTTTTTTTTTTTTTTGGTTACGCAACTTTCCTTTCTACAATATCCTATGAAACCTTTCCTTAGGATTTCTATCTATCGCTTAAGAATAACAAATGAAATCTTTCCTTTGAAATTTATTCTCTTTCTGAATCTTCGCATACAAATTTTATTGCTGCTTATTAGAAGTGATTTTCTGATTATTTCGACGAAACATAGAATGTGGCGCCGTAATGGCTCTCTGTCATTATCTGCAATAACCCAGAACTGTTCCTTACCTTTTTTACTGTTACTGGATCGCCATCTGACTGCTACTTCGAACTGCGACCTGAATATACTTACCCTGTTTTACTGTATTCTATTAGCTGCTGGTGGACTGTCCTAATATGTGGATGTATTTATAACCAAAGCTGACGTTATTCTTTAATAGCAAAGCTGACGTTATTCTTTAATTAATTTGACTGAAATTACGTAATTCATAGTTACACTTTTTCTTGCCAACAATAAATTTTTTTGCAAAGTTACGGTGATGCTTTTTGGGATGGATTATAATCAGTACTGCAACATTGCTGGCAGAAATTAATTATATTCTGAAAACGTTTCTTCATATATCTACTTCTGGTAATGAAATGATTTTACAAACGTTTAAAAGGGGATTACTTTTTACAATAATCTTACAACTAGCATTGCGCAAACGTATCTTCAGTAGTCTTGAGTTTCGTAAAGAAAATAATTCAATAATATTACTTCCTCTTATGATAATAGTTAGCTGATGTCTCAGTACAGCTGTTTATAATCTCTTGTAAATCATAGCTGGTGGCTGGCAGGCACACTGCTCCTCTCAACCTCTCGCTTCAGACCTGCTACCAGCTCGCTTCACATCTCGCTTACTGCTGACTTCCTACGAACGCTTAAGTGCGGTCTCTCCTGGCAACAATGCTTTCAGGTGCAGACAATCCCTGCTACCATTACAAAATGTATCAATGCGCGGTCTTTCCCGCTCTTTTCTTAAAACGTATCCATACGCGGTCTCTCCCGCCCTTTTTAATATTATATCAATGTGCGGTGTCTCCTGCCAACATGACAAATATTAATTATTCCTACTTATCCCTATTAATAAAATATAAACATCTTTCATAAATTGTGGTTTGACAATAGACAATAGAAATATACACGTCTTTCACAACCCTCCACTGGGTTTCCTTAAAATGTTCCTGCGTCGTTAGTCATTTGGACTTGACGTAAGGCGAAAATTTGATTATAGAAATATGTGTAGTAATAAGTAAGTTAATGATACAATATTTCTTTCAACAAAGCACGTACATATACTGTCATAAGAATTTGTTTTCCTAAGTCTAAAAAAGACAATATTCAAAAGAGTATACATCAAAATATACAAATAATATGAGTCAGTAATTTGTAAGTGTACATCAGGTAGTAAAAGTTATTTATATCTCTAATAGTAATAGATGGCAAAAATTGGTATATAGTTTATGTTTCATTATAAATTGGCATCTATTACTACCATATTCAAGGAAGGGGAAAAAAAAGATTTGGATAACATGGTCAAAGCACTGGCAACTGTCTGTGAATTCACTCAAAAGTCCGTTTCTTTCTCTCACGTAGCACAACACCAGGTTTCGCCATGTGATTTCGTCTTCTCTTTGATCCATAGTTTTAGTGTAACCAAACACTAAGTTAACCGTCCAATTGCCTGAGTTGCCGCAGCTACATCAGGTACAAGTTCCAGCTCCAATTGTTCATTAGTAGTGATGGTGTGCATCTTGGTATGCAAGCACCTATTGACGTATATCATGACTGTGGTGTGAATCTTGGTATGCCGACACCTCACAGAGAACATCGTACATTGAAGTAACGTGGTTCACTATTCACTTTGTTAGTCCTCCATAACCATGGGGATGCACAGGAATTAAGGAACAGGTATAATCATTTTGTCAAAAGGTTCACGGATATGGTTGATACCGTTATTACCAAATTTTACATCATCTCTTTCCTCTGTGCTCATAAAAATCATTTATTTTACGTGTGACTGTAGAAAAAGTTTATAATTTTAAACAATTACATAAAAAACACATTGTCCATCTGTTTTGAATTCAGCCTACAGTACATATGACATTACGTGACAGTGAATAACATAAACAAATTTTTCTGCAAGTGGAATTTAGTAGTACATTTAGACATCAACATTTTAAATAAAATAGACAAGTTCCTTTATAAAAACTATGTAACTTTCTGTGACTTTATCAGATAAATTTCCTCTAAATAGATCATAACCTGGTGCTCATATAAGTAATTACATAAAGGCACTGTTATATTACTTCACAGGTTGTGAATTCAGTTTTTGAAATATGGAAGTACATTTTGACAAACTATGTCGCTTTCTGTGACTTCAGTATGTTCGGTAATGCGGTCGTCAGTTACGAGTCATATTGTCAGTCGACAATATATTATGTTTGAGTTGTGTAGCACACATCGTCATTGTTATTTAAGAGAAAACGTTTGTATTTTACAGAGAGTGCGAGTCGGTATGCTGACATTTGGTGTGTTCTGTTTTTCCTATGTATGTATCTGATGTAAAAGATATCATGTTCAATGCAGAAAAAGTTTTTCGAATAGCAAAGTACATCTAGTAAGCAATTTTATGTGGTTTCTCCATCCATAGCGCTGCGCTGCGCTGTCACCTGATATCAAAATAAACCATTGCTAAATTATATCCCTTACATACTAACATCTTCATTCTCCGCTCTCCTTTGTACCTCGTGTCATCTCTCTGCATAGCCTATAATAAAATATTCATTGTTAATAATCATCAGCTCACGGCATGACTTCATTCTCTCTCTGTGTTACCTATGACAGAATATTCATGGTAAATAATCGTCAGCGCACGGCATGATTTCTACATCTCTCTGCATCTGGAAAATCGCGTCATCTCTTGGCATGACCTGTAAAGCATTTATCCACATTTCTCAATCTTCAATACTTACATTATAATTCAAACTACGTTACTTTGGTGAACTATGACAACAATGCTGCATGCACGGGTTAAAGAATAGTGCTGTATGAAAATCATTTGTACGTGTTACGCATTTAAATTTAAAGTGGTCCTGTTGATTGCTTCACTGACCTTACATAATGTGAAATAAATGTCCTGCGAGAACGCTTCTAAGACTGCTATTAATGTTCAGTGGTTAAGCCATGTCTCCGCAGTATCCTTTCTTTCAGGAGTGCTAGTTCTGCAAGGTTCGCAGGAGGGCTTCTGTAAAGTTTGGAAGGTAGGAGTCAGGATACTGGCAGAAGTAAAAGCTGTGTACCGGGCGTGAGTCGTGCTTCGGTAGCTCAGATGGTAGAGCACTTACCCATGAAAGGGAAAGGTCCCGAGTTCGAGTTTCCGTCGGGCACACAGTTTTAATCTGCCTGAAAGTTTCAATGTTCCGTGTATTTATCTGCGGTCGAATCGAGGTGACCTGTTGTGCACGTAAATAACCCATTAGTACCTCACTGTGTTCAGGCTTGCTGGAATGTGTCAAAAAGCTCATTGTTATACTCCGTGTATGTGTATCCCCGTAAAAAGGTTTTTCTATTTTAATAATTTCTGTATGTTTGACATAAGATGGTTTCCTCTCGATTTTTTTTGTTCGGAGTGTCTCAATGTGTTCTACATTAGCGTGCGGAATGTTTCGAATTCTGTACGGTCCTGTTTATAGAAGTTCAAATTTTTTGCATCGGTTCTTCCCTTTATGTGACAGATAATGGGTACGGACTAGTACCTTATCGCCAATCTCGTACTTGCGTAATCTACTTACCTGCTTCTGCTGTTTCTTCCGACGATCTGCAGCTCGTTTAATGTTCGCTAATACCATGTCTATTATCTCACAATGACGAAGTCTACGCTTCTTGGTAAAAGTAATCATTTCAGTAACTTTATTCAGTGGGTCTTTATTCATCAGTATTACAGTTGGTGAGAGCATAATTGACTAATTAGGTATTGCATTTATTACTTCCTGAAACTGTGAAATGTATTCGTCCCATGTTGTATGCTTTCTGTGGCAATAAATTCTACATAGTTTCCCGATCTCTTTCATTATTCTTTCTGACGGGTGAGAAGAACTGTGATATCTTGATATGTAAATTTGTGTTATGTTCTTACTCTCCAACATTAGTTTCCATATGTCTGACCTAAACTGCGGTCCGTTATCAGAAATAACCTTCTGTACATGTCCTACTATTGATAGAAAATCTCTCACAAATGCACTTGATACTGATATAGCTGTTGCTTTCCTTAGTGGAGAAAATGTTACAAATTTGGACGTCAGTTCTACGGCTACTTGAATATAACTATAACCTTTACTTGTTCTGGGGATTTGGCCGAAAAGATCTACTGCTGCCATGTGTCTTAACTTAACCGGTATGATGGGATACAGTGGTGGAATGCGTGATACTGTTGACGATTTAGCTTTCTGACATATCTTGCAGGTTGCTATAACTTTGCGAATGTGTTTTTCCATATTGTTGAAGTGACACTTTTGTCGAATAATTAGAAAGCATTTCCTAGCTCCGTAATGTGCATAGATTAGGTGCGTATACTATTTCAATTTGTTTCTGATCCCTTCTGGAGTGCATAAAAGCCAATTGTTGCTGCCTGGTTATGACCGAATAAACAGAATGTTTTGATATATAGTGTAATTATGTCTGGTTTTTTCGTTGCTCTTGTCTCGCCGAAGCGTTACAATCTCTTTTAGTGTTTCATCTTTCTGCTGTTCTCTCTCTATGTCCTGTAATGCTGATGATATAAAGTTTTCGGAAGCAACTTGTTCGATTTACATAATACTACGGTTGTTGTAGCAGAAGGTATTTTCTTTCTCTAGTCGTTTATGGTGAATAGATCTCCTTAGTGCGGCGGCAACAATATTCTACGTGCCTGGAATGTGTACAATAGTAAAGTCGAACTCTTATAGATATAATTTCCAACTGCTTCATCTATCGTGCGTAAGTTTTGCTGACAATAAAAACTGGATTGCTCGGTTATCGGTATATACTGTGGTGTGTCTTCCATATAGATAATGACGGAATCTCTTAAACGCCCATACTACGCATAGCGTCTCTAATTCAGTTACAGAATAATTGCGCTCTGCTGGAGAAAGTATCCTGCTTGCAAACGCAATATGTTTAACGATTGGCTTACCGTCCTCTTCTACTTCCTGGAAAATAAGTACTCCTAGCGCTGTATCAACTATCTGTTGCAATGGAAAAGTTTTGTGTTGGGCCAGGATGTGGCGTCTTCATTCCATGACCAAATTGTGTTTTTACTTGTGAGCTGCTATAGCAAGGGTGTGTCTAATGCTTTATAATGAATGAATTTTCTAAAATAATTAATAAGGCCTAAAAAGCTCCAAAGTTCCTTCTTGTTTGTTGATACGTCGATATATTTCAATGCTTGCAATTTGTCGGAGTCTGGTGCAATACCTGTTTGTGAAATGATATGACCTAAAAAATTTATTCGGGCTTTTCCAAATTCAGATTAATGGAGGTTTATTGTTACACCGTTCTGCTCGAATGTAATCAGTAATTGTTGAAGGGTGTGGTTGTGCTGTCCCCAGTTTTCTGCTGCGATTAGAATGTCATCTACATATGTAGTAATTTTGTTTTCAAGATCCTGTGGGAGAATTGAATTCATGCCTCGTATAAAGCCTGCAGACGAAATCGTTGGTCCAAACGGAAGTTTACAAAATTGTTAACATTCACCAAAGCAAAGGAATGCCGTATACTTTCGGCAGTTTGGATGCAAATTCATTTGCCAAAATCCGGATTTGAGATTGAGGGTGGTACATATAGAGGTGCCATGAAACTTTTGCAGTAACTCTTCTAACGTCTCTGGTCAGTCAGTTTCTGTAATGATTATTTTATTAACCTGACGTGAATCTAAAACTAAACGGAGCAATCCATCCTTTTCAACGATGTGTGAAGGATTTATATACTGGCTTGCTACTGGTTCAATTATACCCTGATCAATCATTGCTCGTAATTCTTTCTTAACTGCTTTTCTGTGCATATGCGGGATTGGATAGTGTTTTCCTTTGAAAGTCTCGTGTGGTTTCACCTAAAATTCGTACATAAATCCTGTCATCGTTCCTGGAACATTGTTAAAAACTGTTTTATGTTGCACAAGAATATTTCCTAATTCTGTGCGTTCTGTGTCGTCGTTTGCTATACTGTCTCCAACATTGCGTGTAATTCTCTAATACATTATACACCTGTTCCTCTTCCGTGTCGTTATTATGTGTATTCGTGCATAGTGTGAGATAACAATCATTATCTTTAGAATCTGCAATAATCTCGATCCTGTGCATATTTTGTTCTTCTGAGGATACTGTGTTTTGAAATCTCACTACCGCTTCACTGTCTTCCTTCTGTGATGTTAGGTATGACGATTTAAAGTCAATCTTTGCGTCGTACTGTACGAGAAAATTCATTCCTAATATTATATCAGTTGTTAATTGTGGAACTATCCAACAACTGATGTGGAAAGTTTGCCCTGCAAAAACAAACGTTAATTGTGTCTGTCTTTAGACTTCAATGCTTTTTCCTGGAAATGCTCCCTTAACTTTAGTTTTGTGTATCGGGAATACTGGGTAATCATTATTGCTATTGCATCTGTTAAATGTGTCTTCGTTAATTACGCACATTGGTGAGCATGAATCAATTATTGCTAAACTATTTTGTGACTTTAAATTTATCTGGATTATTAGGTGGTATATATATTTCTGCATGATTGGTTTTTCGTGTAACAATGTGTCTCGCACGTCGTCGAATGTAATGGCAATCTCTATCGTTATCTTTTCTCTGTCCTTATCCATAGTGTCGTCATTTAGAGATTCATCAGAGGCTATCTCCAGTCATAAATGTTCTGACATTTCATTTTCTGTCGGGGAGTGTTGTGTGTTTTCTATGAGCTGTACTGTTCTACCGTTTTGATTATTAGCGGTAGGTGGCGGATGATATCTTGTGTCTGGTGCATTCATACGATGACTTGGTTGCTGTGTACTGTTTGAATTTCTATGAAAATTATCACTGTAGAATGTCCATTGCGGTCGGTGTTCGTTTTTTCTCCTTCTTTGTTATAACTGTGGTTATACGGCGACGGACACGTGTTTCTCTGAAAAGGCTGTCTTTGTTCGTTTTGTATATTTTGCGGCTGACCCCTGTAATTGCTTGCACACATCGCATTTTCTTGGCTATAAGTCACGTGAAAGTTTGACCGGTTTGGCATTTCCTGTTGTATATGTGTTGTGTTATTTGGATGGCTTTGTTGCTGTCTTGAACTGTTATGTACATTGTTATTATACTGCTGTTCATTAAATCCCTGTGTGTATTCGCGATTAAAATTTTCATGTTCGCTGCGAAAGCGTTTATTACGTAAGTTATTGCCAAATCGTTATGCTCAAAATTAGCATTGTTTGTCTGATTTGCGTTATGTCGCGAAAAGTTCTTATTAACAAACGCATAATCTGCCTGGTGTACCTCTAGCAGTTGCAGGATGTATCAAAATGCGTACACGTTGTCCTTTTGCTGGCCTGTTAATAATGACACTTTTAATGCTCTGGGGAGTTTTGAAATACACAGCCGTATTAATGCAAATTGACTGTATGGCTCATTGAGGTACTGGTTTTGTTCAACCATATATTCGAAAAATTGTGTGATTATTGGGAATGTAGAATTCTCGAAATTTAGCAGACTAATTAGCAGATCCTTAATTCTACTCTGTGTGGTATCTGACCAATATGCTGCTAGAAATGCTTCCTGGAATGCTTCTACTGAAAAACCCTGTCTGACAATTGGTCGCATTCTTCTCACTGGCTCCCCTTCAAGAAAACTGATAATAAATTCTAGCTTATGTTGATCAGGCCATGATGGTGGGAGTGCCGCATTGAATTGGTGGATCCAGTCCAGTGGATGTATTTGCGTCATGTCGTTTTTAAATGTTTTAAACTTTCTCACTGAGACGAAATGCTTGTGGTCGAAACTATCATGTCTTTGTGTGTAATTATTTTTGTAATGTTGTGAATATGTATTTATGTGTCTTTCTGCTTGGTTAAGATCTCTTACTCTCTGAAGTCTACCGACATTATATGTATTGTGCATCTGAGACATGTCATAATGGTGTGTGTTCTGTTGGAATTGATTATTTGCAGTTGTTTCTTGTGTGTCAGCTATCCCTTGCTGTAAAGAATTGATTTTCTGATGTAATAAATTATTACATGATTCTAGGTCTGCGATTGTTTGTCGCACATTTGTAATTTAAGTATCTTTACTATTAGAAATCTTTTGAACTGAGACTGCGGTAGTGTCATCTGATTTTGTGTCATTGTTAGTATTTAACAGGTCTATTCTTGTAGTTAATTTGTTGATCTTTCCTATCAGTTCGTTTCGTAATTTACGATTACTTTTGGTTACTTTCTTAAAATCTGCTTTCGAAATTTCTGGGTCTTGATTGATTTCAATGTGTTCTATTTTGTCAGTTAGTGTCTGGACTTCTTCTGTTAATTTATCCCTAATATTCTGGATTTCAGTGTCTGCAGAAATTTTCGCCTCAATTGTGTGTGATTGGATTTCCGTGAGCCTCTCTTGTATTTGAATATTTGTCTCCTTAACCGTTTCGATTTGTTCCGAAAACGAGTGTATGTGATTGGCTACGTAAGTTTTTCCCTGAGCAAACACTTTCTTCTTGTCGTCCTGTCGCTGTTTATTATTTGTTTGTAATAGTTCTTTTCGTTCTTTATCCTGCGACCACTCCAGCTTGCGGTGACGTATCTAACTGTTTTCTGTGTTATTGTTAAAACGTTCATCAATGTGAGCGTTTTGTTTAGAAAAGTTCTCTTTCATTGTTTCTCGTATGCTAACCGCGAATGCTTCTTGTTTATCTGTTATTTCTTCAATCTTAGCGTGTAATTCTTGGTTTTATTGTGAACATTTTTCAGCGACTACCTTGATTTGGTTTTTTAGATCTGCTGATTCTTGTGCCTTTCTGTTAAAGTTTTGATTCATGTCTTGTCTCATTTGTAGCAACAATGCCATTATTGGATCCGTTTCGGATTGACTTCTGTGTGTATTTGTATTCGTTGTTAAAGGTTGTACATCTGTGTTCATTTGAACATCCTCAGACGATTGTAATTGTGTCACGTCTTCGGTGGTTTCGGAATTTTTGTCAATAAAACTGTGGTATCTGCTACGCAGACTGTGTAGCTGTGTACCGTTTGAATCTGTTTCGGCAAATAATGGAGTTACACTGTTTGACTGCATTATAGTGGTTTCGTTACTGAAACTATTATGTCTGCTATGCGTAATTTGTGGCTGTGTAGCGTCTGTTGTATTACAAACAAATTATGTTGCACTAATGTCTCATTATCAGCTGGCATTTCTGAAGTTGATTATTCGTCAAAAGAGTCAATATTATTACTACTCTCGAATGTCTGTTCACCTAACGTTTCACTATCGCGTTCTTCACACGTATTATTTCTGTCTATTCCTGAAAAGAATATCTCGTCAGTACTTTCTACACTTTTATCGCTTTGAGAACGAGTAATTATTCTCTGGGACATAGTCTATAATTAACACAAGCAACAAAATATATCACTGTTCAAAGCGGATTCAACACTGAACAAACACTTTTCAACGCAGAATCAATAGAACCAACAGAATTGCCGATGGGCTGTGAATTAAAGGTATACAGTCAGAGTCAGTACATTTATTTTCACAGTATATTCACTAAATAGTCTTAACTGATTGGATGTCGCCAAGTGAAACCTTCCCGTCTCCTCTATAAATTTTTTTTTTGTTTTTTGTTTTTTTTTTTTTTTTTGTTACGCAACTTTCCCTTCTGCAATAACCTATGAAACCTTGCCTTAGGATTTATATCTCTTGCTTAATAGTAACAAATGAAATCTTGCCGTTGAAATTTATTCTCCTTCCGAATCTTCGCATACAAATTTTATTTCTGCTTATTAAAAAAAGATTTTCTGATTATTTCGACGAAACATAGAATGTGTCGTCGTCGTGGCCCTTAGTCGTTATCTGCAATAACCCAAAACTTTTCCTTACCGTTTTTACTGTTACTGGATCGCCATCTGACTGCTACATCGAACTGCGACATGAATATACTTACTCTGTTTTACTATACTCTATTAGCTGCTGGTGGGCTGTCATAATAAGTAGCTGTATTTATTACCAAAGCTGACGTTATTCTTTAATATCAAAGCTGACGTTATTCTGTAATAGCAAAGCTGACGTTATTATTTAATTAATTTGACTGAAGTTACGTAATTCATAGTTACACTTTTTCGTGAAAACAATAAAACTTTTGCAAAGTTTTACGTTGATGGTTTTTGGGATGGATTATAATCAGTAATGCAACATTGCTGGCAAAATTATCTATATCCTAAAAGAGTTTCTTCAAATATTTACTGCTGGTAATGAAATGATTTTACAAACGTTTAAATGGGACTTGCTTCTTACAATAATCTTACAACAAGCATTGCGCAAACATACTCGCTTCACATCCCACTTGCTACTGACATTCTATGAACGCTAAAGTGCGGTCTCTCCTGCCAACAATGCTTTCTGGTACAGACAATCCCTGCTAGCATTACAAAATGTATCAATGCGCGGTCTTTCCCGCTCTTTCCTTAAAATGTATCCATACGCGGTCTCTCCCGCCCTTTTTAAAATTATATCAATGCGCGGTCTCTCCTGCCAACAATACTTTGGTGCAGACAATCCCTGCTACCACAATTATTTCCAACATGACAAATATTAATTATTCCTACTTATTCCTATTAATAAAATATAAACATCTTTCATAAATTGTGGTTTGACAATAGACAATAGATATATACATGTCTTACACTTGTTGCACCACATGGTGGAAAATTGTAATAGCTGAACCCGAGCGGTTCTTCTAATATATAAAATTGATATACGAGTTCACCATGCCAGAGAGAATGGCCAACAGCTGCTTTGACTTAAGTCATGACTACATTAAGGTGGCATGATACATGTGGTACAATTAAGCAAAGTCGGAATGAAAAGAAAGACCTGACTAATGAATCAATGTGTAATACATGGTGTTGGTAATATATGTATAATGCCTCTTAAGTATGGGCACGAATTATAGTTTAATAATTATAATTGCCCCCCTCAACACACTATGAAGTCACGCTTCTATTGATGGAAACGTAATCCATTGTCGTCCATACGAAGTAAATCTTGTCCTTTTTTCACGTTTAAGATGGTAGAACTGGAGACAAAACAGAATGAAATGAAATTAAAATGATGTAGTAACGAGTCCCCACATACTTGGTAATTAACAACCTCTTCACGGCTACTCCACTGCATATGACAACGTCGAAGTATTTGGGCGTGCAGACCGATACAAATGAATGACCTGACTAATTTCAAATTGTAGAGCTATTTATTACTGAATAAAAACTGGAATGACATTGCAAGCCATTTTGCTTGCCATTTCAATCAGTTCAATATGATGGCTCTTCATCAAATAACGGCAATTTCATGAGAACAGCATCATTCCTTAAATATAGCTGTAGAACCACCCATATTTTACACTAGAAGGTCCTAATTTCTGACTTCCTTCCAATAAGGGAGCAAATCGGGGAAGGAGCCATTTCGTCGGAAACGGTTGCTACTGGCTGGAACCCCGTGACGTGATTGTGACGCTGCGAAATGCAGCACAGCAGAATGGTAATATCGCAATCGCGCCACAACACAAATGCTGTGGTGTGATTGTAGTTCATTTTACTTTCGGTCTGGTTCAGTACGCAGTTGTACAAATCAAATCAAGTGGCATAACAGATGTATTACAAGTTAGGATTAAATAAATGGTATTTAAGATGAAAAATAACGCACTCGTTTGCTGTAGAAACATATCGCAATGTAGCCAATTGCAGCTTTCTATTGCTGTTTACCAGGTAAAGATGCGATCAATAGCTGCGTTCTCCTTATGGTACATTCCTTCGTGGCTCCAACTTTCACTTCTTCATACAGATACACAATAATTATACATGTTCTTGTTGTTTCGTAAAGGGTTATAACTCTGTTTCCAAATCGAGGATAGATACTTTACATTTTTCTTTTTTTTTTTTTTATTTGCATAAGTCGTTAACCCCCCCCCCCCCCCCCCATGAACCATGGACCTTGCCATAGGTAGGGAGGCTTGCGTGCCTCAGCGATACAAATAGACGTACCGTAGGTGCGACCACAACGGAGGGGTATCTGTTGAGAGGCCAGACAAATATGTGGTTCCTGAAGAGGGGCAGCAGCCTTTACAGTAGTTGCCGGGGCAACAGTCTGGATGATTGACTGATCTGGCCTTGTAACATTAACCAAAACGGCCTTGCTGTGATGGTACTGCGAACGGCTGAAAGCTAGGGGAAACTACGGCCGTAATTTTTCCCGAGGACATGCAGCTTTACTGTATAACTAAATGATGATGGCGTCCTCTTGGGTTAAATATTCCGGAGGTAAAATAGTCCCCCATTCGGATATCCGGGCGGGGACTACTCAAGAGGACGTCGTTATCAGGAGAAAGAAAACCGGCGTTCTACAGATCGGAGCGTGGAATGTCATATCCCTTAATCGGGCAGGTAGGTTAGAAAGGGAAATGGATAGGTTAAAGTTAGATATAGTGGGAATTAGTGAAGTTCGGTGGCAGGAGGAGCAAGACTTTTGGTCAAGTGATTACAGGGTTATAAATACCAAATCAAATAGGGGTAATGAAGGAGTAGCTTTAATAATGAATATGCTTCCCGTGCCCGGGTTCCCGGGTTCGATTCCCGGCGGGGTCAGGGATTTTCTCTGCCTCGTGATGACTGGGTGTTGTGTGATGTCCTTAGGTTAGTTAGGTTTAAGTAGTTCTACGTTCTAGGGGATTGATGACCGAAGATGTTAAGTCCCATAGTGCTCAGAGCCATTTGAACCATTTTTGAATAATGAATAAAACAAATAGGAGTGCAAGATAGCTACTACAAACAGAATAGTGAACGCATTATTGTGGCCAAGATAAACACAAAGCCCATGCCTACTACAGTAGTACAAGTTTATACGCCAACTGGCTCTACAGATGATGAAGAAATTTGTGAAATGTATGACGAGATAAAAGAAATTATTCAGGTAGTGAAGGGAGACGAAAATTTAATAGTCATGGGTGACTGGAATTCGTCAGTAGGGAAAGGGAGAGAAGGAAACATAGTAGGTGAATAGGGATTGGCGGGAAGAAATGAAAGAGGAAGCCACCTTCTAGAATTTTGCACAGAACATAACTTAATCATAGCTAACACTTGGTTCAAGAATCATAAAAGAAGGTTGTATACCTGGAATGATCCTGGAGATACTAAAAGGTATCAGATAGATTATATAATGGTAAGACAGAGATTTAGAAACCAGGTTTTAAATTGTAAGACATTTGCAGGGGCTGATGTGGATTCTGACCACAATCTTTTCGTTATGAACTGCAGTTTGAAACTGAAGAAACTGAAAAAAGGTGGGAATTTAGGGATGTGGGACCTGGATAAACTGAAAGAATCAGAGGTTGTACAGAGTTTCAGGGAGAGCATAAGGGAACAATTGACAGGAATGGGGGAAAGAAATACAGTAGAAGAAGAATGGGTAGCTTTGAGGGATGAAGTAGTGAAGGCAGCAGACGATCAAGTAGGGCTAATAGAAATCGTTGGGTAACAGAAGAAAAATTGAATTTAATTGATGAAAGGAGAAATCATAAAAACGCAGTAAATGAAGCAGGCAAAAAGGAATACAAACGTCTCAAAAATGAGATTGACAGGAAGTGCAAAATGGCTAAGCAGGGATGGCTAGAGGACAAATGTAAAGATGTAGAGGCTTGTCTCACTAGGGGTAAGAAAGATACTGCCTACAGGAAAATTAAAGAGACCCTTGGAGAGAACAGAACCACTTGTATGAATATCAAGAGCTCAGATGGCAACCCAGATCTAAGCAAAGAAGGGAAGGCAGAAAGGTGGAAGGAGTATATAGAGGATTTATACAAGGGCGATGTACTTTAGCACAATATTATGGAAATGGAAGAGGATGTAGATCAAGACGAAATGGAAGATAAGATACTGCGTGAAGAGTTTGACAGAGCACTGAAAGACCTGAGTCGAAACAAGGCCCTGCGAGTAGACAACAATCCATTGGCCTTGGGAGAGCCAGTCATGACAAAACTCTACCATCTGGTGAGCAAGATGTATGAGACAGCCGAAATACCCTCAGACTTCAAGAAAAATACAATAATTCCAATCCCAAAGAAAGCAGGTGTTGATAGATGTGAAAATTACCGAACTATCAGTTTAATATGTCACAGCTGCAAGATACTAACGCGAATTCTTTACAGACGAATAGAAAAACTGGTAGAAGTGGACTTCGGGGAAGATCAGTTTGGATTCCGTAGAAATGTTGGAACACTTGAGGCAATACTAACCTTACGACTTATCTTAGAAGAAAGATTAAGAAAAGGCAAACCTACTTTCTAGCTTTTGTAGACTTAGAGAAAGCTTTTGACAATGTCAACTGGAATACTCTCTTTCAAATTCTGAAGGTGGCAGGGGTAAAATACAGGGAACGAAAGGCTATTTGCAATTTGTACAGAAACCAGATGGCAGTTATAAGAGTCTAGGGGCATGAAAGGGAAGCAGTGGTTGGGAAAGGAGTGAGACAGGGTTGTAGCCTCTCCCCGATATTATTCAATCTGTATATTGAGCAAGCAGTAAAGCAAACAAAAGAAAAATTCGGAGTACGTATTAAAATTCATGGAGAAGAAGTAAAAACTTTGAGGTTCGCCGATGACATTGTAATTCTGTCAGAGACAGCAAAGGACTTGGGAGAGCAGTTGAACGGAATGGACAGTGTCTTGAAAGGAGGATATAAGATGAACATCAACAAAAGCAAAACGAGGATAATGGAATGTAGTCGAATTAAGTCGGGTGATGCTGAGGGAATTGGATTAGGAAATGAGACACTTAAAGTAGTAAAGGAGTTTTGCTATTTAGGGAGTAAAGTAACTGATGATGGTCGAAGTAGAGAGGCTATAAAATGTAGACTAGCAATGGCAAGGAAATCGTTTCTGAAGAAGAGAAATTTGTTAACATCGACTATAGATTCAAGTGTCAGGAAGTCGTTTCTGAAAGTATTTGTATGGAGTGTAGCCATGTAAAAAGTGAAACATGGACGATAACTAGTATGGACAAGAAGAGAATAGAAGCTTTCGAAATGTGGTGCTACAGAAGAGTGCTGAAGATAAGGTGGGTAGATCACGTAACTAATGAGGAAGTATTGAATGGGATTGGGGAGAAGAGAAGTTTGTGGCACAACTTGACTAGAAGAAGAGACCGGTTGGTAGGACACGTTCTGAGGCATCAAGGGGTCACAAATTTAGCATTGGAGGGCAGCGTGGAGGGTAAAAATTGTAGAGGGAGACCAAGAGATGAATACACTAAGCAGATTCAGAAGGATGTAGGTTGCAGTAGCTACTGGGAGATGAAGAACCTTGCACAGGATAGAGTAGCATGGACAGCTGCATCGAACCAGTCTCAGGACTGAAGACCACAACAACAACAATGTGGTTTACATGAAAAGCAACAAATTCTTCTATTCTTCTTCAAATGCTTCATTTTTTGCTCCTGGAAAATCTAACAATTTGTCAGTGTTTTAGTGCTCGAAAGTAATATAGCCTGCTATGTATTTCATCGCATCTGGAAGAACTAAAGAGATTACAGAGTCGTCTCGTTGTTGCCACAACTGATAATAAACTATCTTCGTCTCATACTGGCAATTAATCATTAACATAAAGCTCACTGGTAACGAGTCTTGGGCGTGTAATATCTGAGTCGACGTAACACTAAGTAAATTTTGTACTTAATTCAGTAACTGGCGTGTTTGCAGAGAAAGAAATATCACTTGAGTTACCAGTCAGTTTTATGGAGGCGCACTCTGTTCCTTACTTAAAAGAGACATTTTATTGAGGTGATGAAATATTTCTGGAAAGGTAAATATCCTTCCTATCACCATCTCGCATTGCCAAACAGATGTCTAGGAATCTGTTTGGTGTGTTTTCCTGAAATGTGAGATTCATTGCAGATCCACATGAACACCACCTATCGAACTCTAGAGCTAAAGACATCGAAAATGTCCTTAACGTGTTCAGTAAAATGTCTTTCAATGTCTTTATGGAGAACATGCGTCAAGGCGTAAGCTGTTCGTCGTGAAAACACGCATGTGCTCGTCCAGTTACATTTATGTATTCTTCTGTAACGTGGTGTGTTTTCGTTAGGTCACTTTTTATGTTTAAAAAGCTGCTATATATCTGCCTTAGTTATTCTGGACCTAATAGGTAGCGTAACGAAATTGTTCCTCAATAACTTTAACAGATGTGGCACATCGAAAAAATGCCCGTGCATCTCTGGCATCATCAGCTGGATTTACGAAATATGTTTTACCTGCATCAACATACAATTCCATCCGAACTTTTATATTTTTCCTGTTATATCATACATTACAAATACAGTGTTTATTGCCGGTTCCTCAACTCCATTAACGATACTCTGATGCAAAACATTATTAACAATCATGTCGAAGTCATAATAAACTGGTTGCTTCCACAACTTACATAATCCACGGATCATGCAAACGGGTACGCTGGAATGCGGACAACTACTACTAAGTCCTCAGACGAATCACAACATATACGGACATCAACATTCATTTCAACAAATTTCTAAGCTTCCAGTCTTTCTTGGGTAGTAAAAGGGTTTGACTTAGCCTTGAATAAACATAGGATATCTTCGAGAGCACCCGTCTCCATTTACATTCTTTCGTCCATTTCTGAAGTGTTGCCCTGCTGAGCATAGACTTTTTCGCTTTCGCTAATAACGATATGCTTTTTGCAATTGAGTTCTTGAAGTCAGTGCATGGACATTGTCTCCTGAATTCCACTTTTGCCCCTTTGCTGTCGTTCAACAGGCGTTGCATTTGCGGCGATGTAAAACATCACGACATCACATTGCTCAGACTTCTATGTAACTTCCTTTTTCTTTCGCGTCAGATGCTCTCTGTCTTCGCTTTAACGAAAGAACACGGCGTAGAGCCTTTGTTCTACTTCATACGACTACATCACACGTTTTTGGTGTTGCTTTCTGGATGTTTAGTTTTATTAAAAGTTCAGTCAGACCTTCATTTCCTTAATTTCTAAATCCTTACTCACTATTTCACTGAGCTTATGTAGGTGATTATTAGCTGTCGTCAAACACACTTTTTTTTTAAGAAACAATTTCTGAAGCCGTGAAGCCGTGAAAGCTCGTTTTTGCCAACATCTCGCCTCGCACTGTTGTGCACGACTTCTATATCTCTAAGGAATGAATTTCCTTCTATTACTACAGCAGTTTCTCATTATTAATCAATAAATATAAGACAAAACCAATTAATACCAGTGACGTAAATCACCACAATAGCTTTCTTCGACAAAATTTAAGGATAAAATTTTAGAGTAATCAACAGGTTGTGAACTCAGCACCGTCAGCGTGTCAGGAACAGATCAGATCTACTAAACTACGCAGCCACTGCTGCATATATTTTTATTGTTAAGGTATTAGATAGAGCAGGACACGAAATGTGCGGGTATAAGAGCTCACTCGCAAGTTATACTAAACCCATAGATTAAATAGTTGCCGCAACTTTAGAATACGAAATAAATATCGGCTAATTGTACGAGAAATGGAGCTACAGTATCCAGGAACAAAAGCAAATAAACCTGATTAGCATAATTTATTTGTCTGTTACACAGTACTGCAGGTCCTTCGCTACCGTAGAGGAATCCAGTACCAGATGAAAAAGAAAGCATTAAATTTAGGTGACTCAATTTATTTTCAGGGAATTATAGAGTTATAATATTCTGAGTATCATTTACATATGGATTTCTTATCTTTCCGCTCACATCCATGCTCTCTGTAATTCTTTCCCCGTTATAGTTTCGTATGTTTACGCTGGTGATTGCTGTGATCAGCAGCTTCTTTCTTGAAAGTAATCCTAAAAGTTTGTATCTCAAATCTCGTTCATAACCGTCAGACCGAAAATGAACCGAACAGACACATACGGTTTTCATATTAACTTTGAATGCATGTCTGCATCGAACTGTTCACTCACATTGTAGGTGCTACCTTTGGTAAAACCATGATAAACAAAGCTTGTCGTATTTTGAACAATATTAATGCATTATGCCAAGGCGTAATCAAGTGATCCTTGCTCATAATCGACAAAATATTAGTAATTTTCTTTGGATGCAAACCAAAACTTCGTGTTCTGTCAAATGCGTAGCTACAACATTCCTCAAAGTGAATCATGACGCGCTAGAACACCTACATATATTTTTCCTCGCCAGGAGCCGGAATGACCTACCTTCTCTTTCTATATACCTTCTAAGCACATAACATTCTCAACAACCAAAGCACGATATTCGCTGCTGGATAACTGGCTCACTAAAGTCTTAATTCCGAATTAGTGACTTAGCAAAAAGTGTGAACAAATATCGTAATCGACGTATATTGGAGCTGGGGATATTGTCTCAGGGATAGCTGTAAAATAAGTATTGCAGATATTGAAAACTGTAAAGTAGTTGTTGAGGAAATGAAAGAGCCAACAAACAGACACTTTTCATCACCTCTACCTTAATGAGTTGAGAAGACTTCATACATGCTTTGGAGTAGACCATCAGAGGATATTCCAACTTTCATCATGATATCCTAATATATTGCTAAACATGAAAATATTTTTAAGGTAAGCGAGTAAAAATTAACTCAAGAAACAACTGAATATTCAGGGTAGAAAATAGTAACGCCTTATAGATTACTGTACGCAATTATTTTTCATTATCCTCGGCTAGCTTGGCTTGAAAAGCATACCATTATCACAAAATCAATAGGCAAAATTTGTTACTATTCAAAATAAATTCCTAGATAAATAATGTTAACTATATCCTTATCACCACATATAACTATAGAGAATCTAAATGATGCTCCATACGCTACCACATGTTTAAAATGGTTACTAAAAGATTAAGTTTGTGCAGTGTAATAACATATTTATTAAATTCCAGAAAAGTAGGAAATAGTAGAAAATAGTGACATACTCCACAAAAATAAGTGTGCATAAGCAATAATTAAGCAAGTCTGAATATCATTACTAAATTGATCCATATGAAGTTTTAATTCCTGATAGACAACTGAGATAGATGTGTTTGATGTTTTAACATGAAATAACTTACATTTTACATAATATTTAAGGACACTAAGCATTATGACACAAAATTTGCAAATTGCTTGTCTTTTTGAGAGAGAGAGAGAGAGAGAGAGAGGAACTTAGTTTTAGTCCATTAGCCTAGACTTCCATAGTTAACTGGCACAATGGAAAGACAAAGGTAACTCTGTTCTGAGGGCACTGATACAAACATTCTTTGCGGTTCAAGGGGACCTGTTCATTTAAATGTTTTTTAGGCTACTGTTTCAGTGAATGAAGTGTAGATTACAAGCAGGAATAGGTAATTAATTTACATCCTGGTGCAGGTTGACACCATCCACTCACTTAATGTAGCTGTTTAATGTTAGCTACATCCAGACTACATCAAAGGTCCTTATGATCTGGCTACACATCACACTCTCGAGTGTTGATTATATACCGTGAGGAACGTGTTTTCCATGTCTTGATATACAATTCTGTATGTCGGATGTACTCTGTAATGTCTGCAAAAGACTAATTCTGCTTTCTTTCACGTCACTCCACCTGTGGCCGCAAGGGATCATACAGGAGCCTATATATTTCCAAGCCTGTCATCTTTGTTCCCACATACCATCTCTCCCTGTATCTCATCCCTCTTTGTCTCCTACTGATATGAAAGCAGAAACAATAAGTATGATTCTCCATGCCTTGTATTTACATTTCATCACTGTTATGATTAACCCATACTTAATCGCTTTGTAAAAGACAGCTATTACACAGCAAGTTAACTACCATATAGCCATCAGGAAAATCTGCTTAGGGTTAACTAGCTCATTTCAGATATTCCAGATAGCATAAAAGTAGCACAGACAGTTCGCAATAACAATAAATTTTTACATTAGGATTTTAATATGAAAGGTTAAGTGGCACTGAATGTGTATTACTAAATTAAATAGATCATTCATAGATCCAGTAGCTATACATCAGTACTTAGTATGGATCAGTACATTGTTTACATAAAAATTTCATTTTTTTTCACTAACTGCTTTTGTAATCAGGTACAACAGTACTGCCTTCCACTTCAAACCAGCAGCAACCATACCTTTAAGTTCAATAAGACTATATTGGCGAATAAAAATTTCTATGCTAAGTCCTTTTATTGACAACGGTCTTCATACACACACACATTTCCAAAACCTATCAGCTGAGAAAAACTGAAGTGCTCAGTAATATAAACAATGAAAATGGAAACAGCAAAAACTTTCCTGCAAATAATGCACAATGAATTAGCATGAAACCCTCTACTCATGTCCTAGCAGTTCCTAGAATGAAAATGCATACATCATGGTTACTAAACAAAAGTCTTCATATCAACTACATTTAAACACTTTTTCCTTATTCCTTGCTACAACCTCTGATGCACCTCGTCCTAATCAAGGTTTATGTCACCTAAATTGATTCATTCAAAAACCAAATACATAATACAGTACATAAAATAGGTCACAATATACAAAAATTAAAGGACACAAAAATCATATGGCAATAATAACAACCCTAACAATGTTACGTTTCACGTAAGTAGTACACGAATTTGAGTGATATGAGTGCCAAGCACCAGCTCTCATTATACATCTCCTTATAGGCTCTATGATCACTCTCTGTGTGATACACCATTATAGTATTCTATAATAACTATGTAAATATTCAGGACACTTAATTTTTAGTTAAGGTGCAGTATTCCTACTACACATCCTAATACAATTACCTGCACAGTAGTTCCACATTAGAAACATGACTGACTCCTTTCAGCATCCTGCTCCCCAATATTTCGACTACTAAAGCATATGATTGTGGAACAGGTTCCACCCTGAATGCATTGGAATAATTAAGAAAGAACATATGTGTCAGTACATGTCGCTTGTGGGACAATGTGTGTAATCTCATCAGACTTTATCCAATTTTTTTGATACTTTATACCTGTCATTTCTTTGTCATCTCTCAGCAACCTTCCATGTTGTGCCTTAATTTAGTGAAAGTAAGAGATGGTGCATATTCTCTCATCTTACTTGAGGGAAACTTTTCATGCAACACTAAAACAACAGGAAAAGATGCCGAATCATTCAGCAACTAATTGATTACATCCTGAAACAGGGGTAAATGTGAATCTCAAGCTCTATGATACCATTGGTAAAGCAGCAGCCTACACACTTCCCCAAGCTCCATTATGACATTTTACAAGTGATACCTGGTGGTAGGAAGAAATGTAAACCGTTTGCATTCTTCTACTGTGCAAAGCATGCTTCAAAATTATCAATATGAATTGCAAACGATTGTCAGCAATTACTTTCTCAACAATATCAACCTTGCGTAGGAAACGACGTACAAATGCTTGTGTAACACACTGTCTGGTAGCTCTACTCACTGGTGTTGGTAAAGCAAATTAAAACGTCAGCTCTACAGCAACAAAAAAATAGGAATAATCTGGGACAGTTATTGTAATAGTTCCAAACACGTCAACTGAAGTGGACTCTTCCAATCTTGACAGAATAATTTGAAATAAAGGTGCATGGTGTGACACCATTGGCAAATTTGCCTCTTGACTGAGATTAAGTGAAATCAAATCTGGGCAGACGCCACTCTCCATATTAAGAAAGTAGCATTTTCCATTAAGTTCGTGAAACTTCTTTACATCACTGAACCGGTAGCTCAAACATATAAACAACATTAATTCACTGACTAATTTGCCAGGACTAAACAACCCCACATCAAATTATCTCCACTTCTCTTCCTAAACAAAATATGTTTCGTCAAATAATATTGCCTAATTGCAATGTTATCTTTTTCTTTCTACTTCTTCTTAAACTCTTCCCATGTTGGTCCCTTACCTAGTTTGGAGACATACCACATTTCGCGCATTTACGCCGAATAATCAAAACACGGTCCTGTTGCACTAACACAGGTCATTCTGTTTCTAAATGTGTTGTAGAAAGTGGTGGATATGTTTTTCTCTGACGTACGCTCAGTTACGAATTAAATTCGAACGATCACATGTGGAAAGCTGTAGTAATGGGATAGTAGCAAGATGCGTAGGGTGTGACTGAAACCACATTGGAATTTTACTGTTGCAACTAGGTTCAGGAAAGGTGACTCGTTTCGAGATACAGGAGTGCCAGATATATGATTGAGTAGTATTTGTAATCAAATGGTTCAAATGACTCTGAGCGCTATGGGGCTTAACATCTGAGGTCATCAATCCCCTAGACTTAGAACTACTTAAACCTAACTAACCTAAGGATATCACACACATACATGCCTGAGACAGGATTCGAACCTGCGACCATAGCAGCAGCGTGGTTCCGGACTAATGGATTGTAATCATTAAAGGAATTGTCAATAGCATCCAATGCAGGTATGTACTCGAATGGAAAGACCTGATTCGAAATCATGGACATCATTTCTAGCGGATAGCGTAAGACTAGAGATCTGAGAAACTAGTGCACATTTTCTTTTGACCTTAACCAGCACATAATCTACTGCTGCCATTTGTGCTCCTTCTCAATCAGTCATCGCCCATAACTACGTGAATATATCGCAGAACTTCTGTTATGTTATCGAGACAGAATGCGCTACAAATACTATAGAATTACCTAGGTGAGGCGGTGTGAGGGAGTCGCAGATGCTGCTTATATACCACATTCTTTAGCCAAATCACTTTAAAAATGAGGTAATTTTATCATGAGGTTGCATTGTGGGCTACGTGTTGGGCTGATAATTCACACGCCAACGATCACCATCACGGTATTTTTCAGGAAAAATCCACCTCATTCAGAGGTAATGTCGTTCCTCAATTTCTAAAGCGGGTATAGCTTTCAGCATGGATACTTGTGCACAGCTGTAGAACCAAGACTGGCTTGTGACAGTAACATACAGTAGGTGTTGCTATCGGTGTTTTTTTCATCTGTCCGATTACGTCTCTCTTTCAGAGACATATTGGCAGCACTTACAAGAAAAACCTAAGAGAAATGCCACCAATCGTTGATTTTCGGTCTGTAATATTTTGCATCATGTGGAATCATTTATACGTCAAGTATTTTACTTAGTAGTAGTGGGGGGGGGGGGGGGTACGTGATATGTCCACATTTCAGCATCAGGCCTATAATGTATGTGCTTCTGTTTGGACACGTGTAAAGAAAATGACTATATCCATTCATAAGGATGGTACAGATAATTCCATTTCCAGAACCACAGCCAGCAACAGAGTGTACTTCCGATACTTCGCTTCTTGTCGAATGTCGTTCAGCTGAGAATACGATTGTAACATTTTGTTATAAGTACAGGGATAAAATATATATGTGTCCGATTTCTTACGATAAACATTCTACCTATATGTTCTCGGCCTGCAGCGCCAGTGACATGTGCTGGGGTGATTCACATTTCCCGTTAACGTCGAGGCTGTCAGATTGGAGATGCCTGTTGGAGAGTAGGAAAGTATATGAATTAACCGTATTATTCTCTAGACTACCGAATAGCGAACTAATACTTAGTGTGCGTTGGATGGCTTTCATATAGCGTGGAAATCTGAGAATGAATATGTAGGTGCATTTGCACTGGATCGTTATTCGTGCCCATGTAATTTGTTTGGTTGACTGCTTCTGCACATTTCGTGCCTTTATTTAGTTAAGAGAAGATGGATTGTGGTGTGTGCATCTAGCGGGTGGAAGACATGTTTCCCGGATCTTTAGACATAAGGAACACTTTAGTTGGCTTTTAAATTGTAGGGATGATTTGGAATCTACTACATCACCAACATTGGTACTCAAGAGTGAAAATATCAGGTTCCTCTATTTGTTTTTTGCTGCTGAGTAAAGGTTTTCGCAGACGGGATAAGTTCCTAGTTACTCAATGGTCTAGAGCACGCTCCACATAGCTAAAGTTTTGGGTTTGTAGAGATATAATTCCCAGTCCACATATTCAGAACTATGTTGTGTGAGAGATCAGTAGGATACTGCTGTGTGCAAACCATCCGAAAATATATTTGTTCTTGTAATCCCCAGAGTCTGGAGATGGGTGAAGAAAAAAGCAAGCAGGGAAGCAGTTCTGGACCAGAAACAGTAAAGCGCTTGTGACTAGGTGGAAATGGGTCAGTCTTTGTACAAGAGTTCTGAGAGTGACTTCTATCCACTGACGGCATTCAGATGTAAAAGGGATGAATTTGTATGGTGGAGGATATGAAGTGTATGTTTACTACATCAACATGGTATGTGGTGATATATTACTGGGTTGGAGGTTGGTTTCACGCTCTAATATTCAATCTCCTGTACTCAGTGGAGAGCAGTGCAATTCAGTAAGAGTATTTCAATATTTGAAGATATGTATGGCATTTTGCGAGGTTTAGTTGTTGGTGCAATAAGGCAATCGGTGTGAAATAGTTTTTGGCTGCTGAAAGGCACGTCTGTAGAATGGAAGAAAAGGTGGATGGTGCTTCCCTAGGACTGAGGAGAACTGTGACTTATAGCCAGTGTGAGTGTAGGCATACCATAATTTCTTTGGGTGCTGTACAGATATAAAAGATAACTGCACTGTTTGTGTGAAATGTGTATATATTGCACTGTAAAGTTACTGTGGCTTATGGTGTGTAATATGTGTATATATTGCATTGTAAAGTTGCTATGGTTTGTGTTGAGGCATAGCAAGAGAAGATGACTGCGTGTGCTATTGTAAGGGATGTATAGATTCAGCACACTGATAACTGTAAGGGTATGAGAGATTTTTTATGTGGAAAATTAGGTGCACTATAGATACTGAGATTCATTCCACAGGCACAGCCATCACAAGGAGACATTACCTGTACATCGATCAGTGTCAGGCTGTAGCATCAATCATAATATTTAATTGTAGTTACACTGGTAAACATGTTCCTGGCTTCCAATATTCTTGTGAGTCTAGTATGTATTTGATGATCTGTAGACAAATTTGTGGGTTTAACTTTCAATTCAATTTAGCTATCTGTGCAAAATAATTTTACCACTGAAAGTGTCATCCGCAGAAAGAAGAAAAGGTGGATGGTACCTTGATACAGGGGACATCAGTAATTCGGCAGGTAAATTGTATAACAGCCAATCCTAATGCTCGAATCACTCTCAAGATATCCTTTGTGCTGGTATAAAGGAGTCTGTACATAGCAATGAGGACTTTTGCATATGTTGAGAGCAGGAAGGGTATCACGTTAGGACCTCTGGGAAGTGTGCATTCGAAATTATTCTGAGCTATTTTCGTAAACAGGTTCTGTTAGGGAATGAATTTCCGTGCATACAAGCTGAGACAGCCGGCCGTGGTGGCCAAGCGGTTAAAGGCGCTACAGTCTGGAACCGCGCGGCCGCTGCGGTCGCAGGTTCGAATCCTGCCTCAGGCATGGATGTGTGTGATGTCCTTAGGTTAGTTAGGTTTAAGTAGTTCTAAGTTCTAGGGGACTGATGACCTTAGAAGTTAAGTGCCATAGTGCTCAGAGCCATTTGAACCATTTTTGAACGAGCTGAGACATCACGGAAACTCCTACAAAAACACACATTAAGTATTTCTGGGACACTATGCAATTTACTAGTGTTTGACTTCTTTATTATTTTAGATAGCCATGTGGCTTCAGTATAACATTGAGGACATTGCTAGATGTGCTTGTGATGGTATGTAGCTACATGCGGTGATGTTCAGCCACACGTCATGAATTGTCCATTACAATCGCTAGGGAGATTGCAGCTTGTGCTATTTGGAACAGATTTCTGCCGTGTCGCTCAGCAATAAGGTCTTTGCCGGACCGCCGGTAGGACAGTTCACACCTGCAGCAGTGAATACACACATGCGGCCCACTTTGGAGCATCTGGACTTTGTAAGTAGGTTTTCGCTCCAGTCCAGTCGCATCATCAGCAGCGCCTACGTGAACACGTATTTGGAGAGGAATTTCTCAGGTGTTGAGTATGAAAGGGATGCTACCACCTCACTCGTGTGGTACGCAAACGGGCGCCTGTGTGTTTTGACTGCTGATGTAGTGTCACCTCGCAGGGCTGTCGGTGCATCGCGACTTCTGGGTGTGTGTGTGGTCCAATGGACATGGGGCAGTAGGCAGTATCTGTGCATGACCGTTGCATTATTTTGCGAGTGGGTCTGTAGGCGGTGCTATGCACCATTTGGATTGTTTACGAGTACTGAGTATGTCTAGGCATCACTGTGCTGAGTTATTTAGGAGCAGTTTGCTGGTCTGTACTAAAATTATTTCGGTAAGGACCTTGCCGTTGGTGGGGAGGCTAGCATGCCTCAGCGATACAGATAGCCGTACCGTAGGTGCAACCACAATGGAGGGGTATCTGTTGAGAGGCGAGAGAAATGTGTGGTTCCTGAAGAGGGGCAGCAGCCTTTTCAGTAGTTGCAAGGGCAACGGTCTGGATGATTGACTGATCTGGCCTTGTAACAATAACCAAAACGGCCTTGCTGTGCTGGTACTGCAAATGGCTGAAAGCAAGGGGAAACTACACCCGTAAATTTTCCCGAGGGCGTGCAGCTTTACTGGCGCCCTCTTGGGTAAAATATTCCGAAGGTAAAATAGTCCCCCATTCGGATCTCCGGGCGGGGACTACTCAAGAGGATGTCGTTATCAGGAGAAAGAAAACTGGCGTTCTACAGATCGGAGCGTGGAATGTCGGATCCCTTAATCGGGCAGGTAGGTTAGAAAATTTAGAAAGGGAAATGGATAGGTTAAAGTTAGATATAGTGGGAATTAGTGAAGTTCGGTGGCAGGAGGAACAAGACTTTTGGTCAGGTGACTACAGGGTTACAAACTCAAAGTCAAATAGGGGTAACGAAGGAGTAGGTTTAATAATGAATAGGAAAATAGGAATGCGGGTAAGCTACTGCAAACAGCATAGTGAACGCATTATTGTGGCCAAGATGGATACGAAGCCCACACTTACTACAGTAGTACAAGTTTATATGCCAACTAGCTCTGCAGATGAAGAAGAAATTGAAGAAATGTATGATGAAATAAAAGAAATTATTCAGATAGTGAAGGGAGACGAAAACTTAATAGTCATGGGTGACTGGAATTCGAGTGTAGGAAAAGGGAGAGAAGGAAACGTAGTAGGTCAATATGGATTGGGGCTAAGAAATGAAAGAGGAAACCGCCTGGTAGAATTTTGCACAGAGCACAACTTAATCATAGCTAACACTTGGTTTAAGAATCATGGTAGAAGGTTGTATACATGGAAGAACCCTGGAGATACTAAAAGGTATCAGATAGATTATATAATGGTAAGTCAGAGATTTGGGAACCAGGTTTTAAATTGTAAGACATTTCCAGGGGCAGATGTGGACTCTGACCACAATCTATTGGTTATGACCTGTAGATTAAAACTGAAGAAACTGCAAAAAGGTGGGAATTTAAGGAGATGGGACCTGGATAAACTGAGAGAACCAGAGGTTGTACAGAGTTTCAGGGAGAGCATAAGGGAACAATTGACAGGAATGGGGGAAAGAAATACAGTAGAAGAAGAATAGGTAGCGTTGAGGGATGAAGTAGTGAAGGCAGCAGAGGATCAAGTAGGTAAAAAGACGAGGGCTGGAAGAAATCCTTGGGTAACAGAAGAAATATTGAATTTAATCGATGAAAGGAAAAAATATAAAAATGCAGTAAATGAAGCAGGAAAATAGGAATACAAACGTCTCAAAAATGAGATCGACAGGAAGTGCAAAATGGCTAAGCAGGTATGGCTAGAGGACAAATGTAAGGATGTAGAGGCTTATCTCACTAGGGGTAAGATAGATACTGCCTACAGGAAATTTAAAGAGACCTTTGGAGATAAGAGAACCACTTGTATGAACATCAAGAGCTCAGATGGAAACCCAGTTCTTAGCAAAGAAGGTAAAGCGGAAAGGTGGAAGGAGTATATAGAGGGTCTATACAAGGGCGATGTACTTGAGGACAATATTATGGAAATGGAAGAGGAGGTAGATGAAGATGAAATGGGAGATACGATACTGCGTGAAGAGTTTGACAGAGCACTGAAAGACCCCACTCGAAACAAGGCCCCCAGAGTAGACAACATTCCATTGGAACTACTGACGGCCTTGGGAGAGCCAGTCCTGACAAAACTCTACCATCTGGTGAGCAAGATGTATGACACAGGCGAAATACCCTCAAACTTCAAGAAGAATATAATAATTCCAATCCCAAAGAATGCAGGTGTTGACAGATGTGAAAATTACCGAACTACATGTTTAATAAGCCACAGCTGCAAAATACTAATACGATTTCTTTACAGACGAATGGAAAAACTAGTAGAAGCCGACCTCGGGGAGGATCAGTGTGGATTCCGTAGAAATACTGGAACACGTGAGGCAATACTGACCTTACGAATTATCTTAGAATAAAGATTAAGGAAAGACAAACCTACGTTTCTAGCATTTCTAGACTTAGAGACAGCTTTTGACGATGTTGACTGGAATACTCTCTTTCAAATCCTAAAGGTGGCAGGGGTAAAATACAGGGAGTGGAAGGCTATTTACAATTTCTACAGAAACCAGATGGCAGTTATAAGAGTCGAGGGACGTGAAAGGGAAGCAGCGGTTGGGAAGGGAGTAAGACAGGGTTGTAGTTTCTCCCCGATATTATTCAATCTGTATATTGAGCAAGCAGTAAAGGAAACAAAAGAAAAATTCGGAGTAGGTATTAAAATCCATGGAGAAGAAATAAAAACTTTGAGGTTCGGCGATGACATTGTAATTCTGTCAGAGACAGCAAAGGACTTGGAAGAGCAGTTGAACGAAATGGATGGTGTCTTGAAGGGAGGATATAAGATGAACATCAACAAAAGCAAAACGAGGATAGTATAATGTAGTCGAATTAAGTCGGGTGATGTTGAGGGTATTAGATTAGGAAATGAGACACTTAAAGTAGTAAGGGAGTTTTGTTATTTGGGGAGCAAAATAACTGATGATGGTCGAAGTAGAGAGGATATAAAATGTTGACTCTCAATGGCAAGGAAAGTGAGAAATTTGTTAACATCGAGTATAGATTTACGTGTGAGGAAGTCATTTCTGAAGGTACTTGTATGAAGTGTAGCCATGTATGGAAGTGAAACATTGACGGTAAATAGTTTGGACAAGAAGAGAATAGAAGCTTCCGAAATGTGGTGCTACAGAAGAATGCTGAAGATTAGATGGGTAGATCACATAACTAATGAGGAAGTATTGAATAGGATTGGGGAGAAGAGAGGTTTGTGGCACAACTTGACCAGAAGAAGGGATCGGTTGGTAGGACATGTTCTGAGGCATCAAGGGATCACTAATTTAGTATTGGAGGGCAGCGTGGAGGGTAAAAATCGTAGGGGGAGACGAAGAGATGAATACACTAAGCAGATTCAGAAGGATGTAGGTTGCAGTAGGTACTAGGAGATGAAGAAGCTTGCACAGGATAGAATAGCACGGAGAGCTGCATCAAACCAGTCTCAGAACTGAAGACCACAACAACAACAACAAGTTAGGAAGTGTTTACATGTCTGCAGAGCATTATAAAAGACAGTTTACAGGTCTGAAGACTGTTTATTGTGAACCCAGAATGTGTTTCGTATCAGTGTGATAAATATACTCCATCTATATATAAATTGATCCAAAATAAATGAAGAACACTCTTTCCTTACTCTCTTCAGCAGCCCAGCGCAGGCTGAGTCATTTTTGTGCAATTTTCCCCTCTGGCTCATCGTCGTGGATTACATCACAGGAGGGATGACAGCACCCACTGGTGGCAGTGCTGCGTTCTAGGTCAGTAGGACTCTAGAGCTTGTGGTGGAGTCTCTGCCTACAAAATAAAGACTCATCTCCAGCACATGCAGAGTCCTTTACCTGCCATTTTCCCCCACCCCAGACCGCCATCTTGGGTTACATCATGGAACAGATAACAGCGGTCTCTGGTGCCAGTACTGTGTACTAGGTCAGTTGGAGTCTGGACCAGGTGGTGAACACACTGAATGGCTGTACTGCATCAAATTGTTAAATAAAGACTGCAGCATGCAAAACAATAAAGACTTATGTCCAGCACTGGACAAGTCCTTTTCCCATGAATCCACAGGAAGAGCTGGCAATGGGGGTATCCCAAGTGACATATCTTCCTGCGATTTTCTTAGGTTAGTGTAGCTGTGGTGCATTATCCTGTGGGAACTTGAACTTCCCCAACTTTTCTGATGGAGGGGATGGGAGGTGGGTCGTTGACTTAGTTGATGTAGCCTAGTTGAGCTATATTCCAGCCATAATTCAAACTTTGCACCAAAAGCCACCATCTTGGATGATGTCATGGCCACAATCTTGTATGACGTCATGTGCTGTTGGCAAGTCAACATGCAGCCATCTTGGATGACATAATCGCCACTATCTTGCATACATCTAGCAACAATGCAGAGTGGCTCAAAGTCACCCTTATTCCGATACTACTGACCTGATTTTTCTCCCAACCAAATTTAGCTAATTGCTCAACTAGAAAGTGAGCATCATACCCACTTAAGTTATGGACAGAAACGGGTACGTGTCGTGGTAACTGTGGTAACTGTCAGCTCCACCACAAAGCTTCTCTGTAAGATGACAATGATCTCTACACGTATTTCAGCTTTTATATCTAATATCAGCCCACACATATGACAGTTAACCATATCATTGTATAACTGTTTATCCTCCTCCAATTTGGTCATTGGGATTTTGGTGCTGTAAAGCCTGTCAACATCCCATGAGTGTTTTTCAAGGTCAGTGAGCAACCAAACCACTGGATTATCCCTGACATAAGATTCATAGCAGTTAAGACTTGGATCATATGAACACACAACTAGGTACACTACCGCATACGGTATGTGTTTTTGCGTGAAGGTGATATATGAGGCTAGGGGGTTCTCTTTAAAGCAGCTAAAAGCGGCAAGGAAACATTCGAAGTCTGCATATACAACAAATGGTCAATGTTCCGGGTGTTGAGCAGTCTTTAATTTAATGAACTTGTTTTCTTCTGTAGGCATAACAACACAAATCGGTTTCCTTGGATTCACTGTCCATCAGTTGCCTTTTTAAGTAGTTTTCTAATGTTTTTTATTCCAGTCTGATCACAATTTCAATTCTTCAGATGATCACTGGTTTCAGTTCGCAATAACCATCCTCAGATCTACAATATACAAATATATACACCTAGTGAACAGTGTGTCTTTCAACAAAATACAGCAATACGTATCACAATATATTCTCATACAACCAGGGAAATTTACAAATAAAATACGGTTCTACACAGGGCAGAGAAGGGTCGCGCTCTCGACTTGTTGGACGAGTTGGAGATTTCCGAAGCCAAAAATCATGAGCTCACTAGGGTACTCATTGGACAAAGCGATTTTGTGCCCAAAGTCTACTTTGCTTTGATTGGTAACGTACTACGATAACCAATTTTTTTTCTTTATTGCCACTTTAACACCTTATACAAGGTAGGACGGCGGCGGCAATACAACGCCGCTCTTCGGCCACAGATATTACAAACAGAACATAGGAGGACATAGAAAAACAAAACAAAATGATGGACAAAAAACAGTAGACAGACTAAGATAAAACATGGAGCTGTTCACAGGCGTAGTAAAATAGAAAAAGTTCAGCACTGGTACACAAACATAGGTGACTGAAATGACACAAGTGAATGATGGAGTGTGAGTGGTGAAACACTAAGGCACTAACACGAGGCACACAAAAAAACCGATGGTGATGATCTCCATCACGCAAATGTTCACTGTACGTGTACCAGTCTGGGGACCTGCCAAAGCGGAAAAGGTGGGCAAGAGGGGAGGCTGTAGATTCCAGTGACAGAGGAGATTGGAGGGGGAGGAAAGATGGTATGGGGTAGGGGAAGCCCAGAGGAGAGCAGGGAGGGAGGAAGGGAGGAGGGAAAGAAGGGAGGGAGGGTGCCCTTGGGAAAAGACACAGGGGGTGGAAGGGGAGGAGCAATGTTGGTACGAGGGGTAGATGGAGGGGATTAGGGCTTCATCAGGGTGGGGGAGTTGATGGAAGCCACCTGGGGCGAGGGTATAGTGAGTGGAGAGATGGAGAGCAGATGGGACTTGGGAGTACAGGTGCGGCTGTGGACATGGTTGGGAGAGGATGAGAGAGACAAGCAAGTGAGGGGAATCGAGTTGACAGGAGGTTTAGAGGATCAAGGAAATGGAGGAGGTGTGGGAACGGAATGAGGTCATACAGGATCCACTTGGTGGAGGGGAGGCGGATGCAATTGGTGAGGCAGAGCGCATGGCGTTCTAGGATATCAAAGGAGTTGTAAAAGGTAGGAGGGGTGGAGATCCAGGTGGGATGGGTATAGCATAGGGCGGATGAGGGATTTATGGGTGTGGAGGATGGTGGAGGGATCCAGACACCATGTGCGGCCATATAGGAGCTTGAGGAGATGGAGTCGGGAGTGTATCTTGACTTGGATAGTCCAGAGATGGGGGATCCAGGAGAGGCGATGGTCAAGGGTGATGATAACCAAATAATCTCTCACATATTTATACCTACCTTTATTTGGTGATTTATGTCGAGACATATCACTATGTATGTAAAGCCCTCTAGTGGTTAAGTTCTTACGATCAGTGCGTGCCTACATAACAACCTGTCGGCCGACCCAACAGAGGGCACTGATAATTGCTCTTTTCTCAGCTGTCATATAGACGTTTTATCTTTCATAGGCAATTTATAGGTTGCTACAGGCAATCTATTATGTATATTAATTGTTGACAGTAAATTCTCGATAAAAGGATAGGACCTATTCTCTTCACATATTTCCTTTTAATTATTTTGTATGGGTAACTGTATTCGTCTTTATATGTATCACAATTGGTTTCTATGATAGTTATCAATATTTAAAAGTCTGCTGCATGTATTTTACCTAATGTGATTCTATTAGATTTTGTTTTTTGCCTAAATGATGACTCCATCTAAGCCCACAATAGCGACATCTGCGGAGGAAGTATGCAAACAGATTTCTGGTAGCCACTGTACTTCAGTAGCCAGTTGGAATGGTAACTGTGTGGACGATATGGCCTATTCTACACCTCATTTTAGATCTATCTGACGATGCTGTGCTGATTATATTTATATGTTTTGACGATGCCATTATGCCCTTATCACTTATGACATGGT
Source organism: Schistocerca americana (assembly GCF_021461395.2). Taxonomy (NCBI): domain Eukaryota; kingdom Metazoa; phylum Arthropoda; class Insecta; order Orthoptera; family Acrididae; genus Schistocerca; species Schistocerca americana. The sequence continues at coordinate 153,208,428 of NC_060119.1, read as the reverse complement.
GTAAAACAGGTATGTTTTACCTTATTTTATTTGTAAATTTCCCTGGTTGTATGAGAGTATATTGTGATACGTATTACTGTATCATGTTGAAAGACACACTGCACACTAGGTGTATATATTTGTATATTGTAGATCTGAGGATGGTCATTACGTACTGAAACCGGTCATCGTCTAAAGAATTGATATTGCAATGAAAGACTGGAATAAAAATTGACAGTAGTGGGTCACTGTTCGTATACTTGACTATGTCGTAGTTGGTGAAATTACCTTTCTTCTGAAAATTTATTTAGCCGCATGAAGCAAATGTGTTTCTCATCTTTATGGTTGGATAATTGGCTGTAAAGGAGGCGGGAAATGTCTTTGATCCATACTAAATGCTGATTATCAACTTCAGAGAAGAGCAGCATGTTACATGAAGATCAAGCTCACCTGCATATTTCGAAATATGGAGTGGTTCGACTATAATATTCTTGATCTGCTCATCTGGCTTGCTATTCTGCTTCCTCTTCAGGACATAAGCGTGAATCGATTTTACGGGATTTTGTGCTTCAAATTTTGATATGTTCTGAATCTTTACGGGGATGTTGACACCGTCAAAGCTATAACATCGACGAATATTAAGTCCTATCCCATATCGAGTTGTGCGCTCTGGATTTTATTTAATTTTTCTTTCACAAGAGAGGATTGACCATCCAAAACAAGCGTTATCTTTTTCATTTTGAACGTTAATGGAAGCCCACTTCTTCTTAATATCCTCAGGGAGATCGATATAACTGGATAGCCCATTTAACGGATCACAGACGTGAATATAGGTGTCAAGGTGGGGTAATTGGCTGAGTGCTTTAGCTGACTCTCTTACGTTCATCTCGGAAAACCGAATCCTGCTTCAGGCATGGATGTGTGTGATGTCTGTAGGATAGTTAGGTTTAAGAAGTTCTAAGTCGTGGGGACTGATGACCTCAGATGTTAAGTCCCATAGTGCTTAGAGCCATTTGAACCATAGCACCAAAGATGGATTGAGAATACCACTCAGCGACTGATGTACTCCGAGATATAACCCCATTTTTTTTATCACTCCAGATATAATGTAAGGTTTTCTCCTCGGCGGCACCCAACTGTCTGGGAGGATGGGTCAACTCACAGCAGAGCACTGCATTACATTTAATGGCAATATATCTCGGATCTTCTAGGGCTTTCAGGAGCACTGCCTCCAACACTGGGAGGCACGCTTCTTGAAACCAGGCTTAGTCACGATACCCGCCCCCTCCCCCCCCCCCAACCGGATTTTCTATTCTACTAAATAAGGTGCGCCTCTCAAAGGTTCTAGTAACCGATGAGTATTCTTGAGAGGCCATGACACCGCTAACCTGATGACCTTCACCATCACGACGGGATAGAGCACTACCGCTAGCCACAGATTAATTATAATTAATACTACAGCTACCTGATGACTGCATCCAGGCAGTGGACGAGGCTGCTGCGGATGAGGCGCCTTTAGGGGGGAGGGGTATGCACCTAGGTACACATACCTTGCGCTGCTGGCGAGGGCGAGAAGTCGGAGCGTGAGCAGTAGGATGTGGTGGCTGCGACCTCCGGAGGCAGCACCCAAGCTGCGGCGAGGACGCTCCGTGATGCTCCTGCATAATAGACCATTCACCACTCCCATCCTGTGGGGTGGAGATAGTTGCTCTGACTGATGCAACCAAGGACGCCAGATGGTATGCTGTGGTTCGGGGGCAGACTCTGCATCAGCTACGGCGGCCTCCCAAGAGGCAACGAGCGGCGCTTTGCACTGCAGTGCACGCCGCTGGTGTGTGTGTTTGACACCCACCCCCACAACCACCGGTCTAGGTGCACGTGCCACAGCCAACTCCTGTCGTGGCGGTGTTGGTGCCACCTCTGTAACATACGAATAACGGGAAAAATTAAGCACAGTGCCCAAAAAATTTTTAAAATATATGCTGTAAACAATCAATGACAAATAAGTAAATCACCACTCCTGAATAATAATTATATGCTTAAATGATAATGGTCACACCATAATCACATTTTACGTTGTGGATCCCAGTAGTGAGCTGTTCATTCGATCTTTCTGGCATTTCTCCCACCCAGTGAAATGTATCCATCCCCTGCTACATAACGGAGGGATCCCACTGTCTTTCAGCAGCCACCATCTCGCTTTGCCACTCAGGCATCTCACCCTCGCCGGAATTGTTTTTGTTGTGCAGCCATCGATCCATCTCACAGAAGTCGCCTATAACAAGATATTGATTATTAGAAACAGCAACAAAAAGTTTGTACTGAATTGGACTACATCGAGGTACTGATTATAACTACGAAAAAATTAAATAAATAAGTAAAAGTTTCATACCAGATGGAATTGAAGACTCCAGGTCAGGATTCTCGATGCATACCCCTACAGGAATTCAATTTTCTTCTTGAGTAGTAGAAACATCTATATCAATGAATGTACATATATCTCACACAAAAACGTCTAATGGCAATATATCATAACTGTACTTACATTCTTGCTGCATTTCAGACTCCAGCAGCAGCAGCTCAATGTCCATCAGCTGCTTCTCTAACGCTGAAATAGCAAGGTCAAAAGTTTTATGAACGCTTGTTAGGAACTGAATACATCAAGAGCTGATTTCTAAACATGTAAACTAGTACACAGAATTTGGAGATGTACGTACATGATGCTAGCACAAGCTCTTCCACTTGATGGGGACTTGTAGTTTCCAGTTGCTACTGCTCTAATGCTAGAACAGCAGTAGAAGTGTTACGATTTGAACACTTTAAGAGAGTTTTGAGGTGTACTTACAAGATGCCTGCACCAACTCTTCCGCTTGCTGGAGACTTTCAGCCCCCAGCTGGCGATCTAATTCGAATAGCATTTCGTGAATGAATGCTGTAATAGTAAGAAAAGAGAACTTTTGTAACCACTTGTTACGAAAATGTATCACACTCTCGAAAAGTTTTGAATACTTTGCTACGAAATTTCACAACTGTCACAATCTGAACCCATTATTTCATTTTGTAAACACTTACATAGGAACTGACTCAAAAAATGGTTCAAATGGCTCTGAGCACTATGGGACTTAACTTCTAAGGTCATCAGTCCCCTAGAACTTAGGCAGGATTCGAACCTGCGACCGTAGCGGTCACACGGTTCCAGACTGAAGCGCCTAGAACCGCACGGCCACACCGGCTGGCAACCAATCACAGTGGAGAGTTTTACAATGGATATATCAAGACCATGATGCAGCAGTATGGAATACATCATCACTGAACATTCACCCACCTGAAGATGAGTATCATGAAACATCCGAGCAGACAATAAAAAGTCAACCCTGGATGCGTTTTAATCTGCGCAATTCATACAAATAGATAACTATCCTCAAGAATTAACTGCACAATACAATCGAACCAAACGTAGCACAATAAAAGTCAGGCCAATCGATGTTCATGATACAGACTCATGAGACTCATGAATGCGGTATACTATCGCATTAAAATGTAGGAGTCATATAAACATAAATTTAATGTGGCTTATTTGTTGTATATCTCAAAATACAAGACAGCATTTGAGAAGTCATACCTCCCTAACTGGACGAATGGGATATTCACAGTTTCCAGACCACAGAGAACCAATCCTAGAACTTACATCTTAAAGGATGGCGGTTCCACTGAAATTTCAGGAATTGCAGAAGAGCTGAGAATCATATGTGTTTCCCGTAAAACACGTCATAAGATATCTAGGGCATAGTGAACTAGTTAAATGGCTTGGTTTTCCTGCAGCACAAAACAGTTGTATTAATGCTGACGAATTGATATATAATGGGGTGTACAGAGCACAGCCAGAACAGTAGCATAACATGCGCGGTAGGAGACACATCACATAAGGTGCTGGTATTCTCGGCATATATTCTCGGCAGTTGCGTGTTGCAGGGTATAATTAATGCGGACGTGGTACAAGGCTTCAAAAACGTTTGGCTTATAGTGATATGGGGTTAACCTGCTTGATGAGGCATGTTTGGAACTATACATTTTATACGGAGAACACCAAGATCTCCCAGGACGTCACGCTACAGCTTGAATTTTAGGTGATACAGCCGAGGCAAACCTGTGAGAAGGGATACTTGAATAGGGAAGCGTTTGTAGTTGATAAAATCGTGTGTATAAAATTAAGTTGTACTTGGGGGTGAATCTGAAGCAAGCTTTGAACTTTGCACGTTGTGCATTGAAGAAGAAGACAGTGATGAAGAACAAGAAGGAGCCAGGGAAGAGATGTTTAAAAGCTGTAAACTGTTAGCGATGTATGCTGTTAAAAGCGCCCTGTAGCATAAAGGACTGGTTAAAGCACCCCGGGTTATACCGATACCCAAAGCATCAGGCGGAAGTATCCCCTCCCTCCTTACTCCCCTCACAGGTCTCTCAGTGATGGGTTCACTGGCTGGTCATACCGCGGCTATTAGCAGAACTGTCAAGAAAGCGTAGAACTCACAGGAGCAACTAGAGGAGGCAAGGTGATGTAACCATGTAACGGAAGCAGCATCCATCCGAAAAGGACTATATGCCTAGCTCAAACCATACAAGAGAAGACTAGGTCTCTTCAGAAACAAAAAAGAGTCAGTTACCTACCCTACCGGACAGATCACTTAGAAATTCATATCTCTTCAAGTTTCTAACTTTCTGCGTGGTGTCTGTTTGTTCTAAGTTGTGTCTCCCTACCGCTTTCGCGCAACGATGCTCTGAGCGTGCTTTTTAGGGAATAGACTAAGTTGAACCAGAGAGCTGTTGCTGGTAAGGAGACGCCAGACCACACATGACATGTAGAGTTCAGAAGAGTTCAGTGAGACTAGCGATCATATAATCAAATACTTAATGATTTCAGAGTCAGCTCCACTGTACTCCCTGTAAAAGAATCTTAATACTAACTTAATTTAGTGGAAGGGGTTCAAGGCTTCCCTATTTTTAGTTAGCTGGTAAAATAACATCGAAAAAGCAATTTAAGTTTACCATTGAAATTCTTATTCTACTCATAAAACGTTGTTTATAAGTTGCACTATTGATAAAAGGAAATATTTTAGTACAGGATGATAAAAACCAACTGAGTTCAACAAAAATGTGAACGAATATTCCGTGAATGGGTTTCCAAGTTCTATAATGGATCAAAGGATGACCTATGCCATATCACATCTATAATATAGGTTTAAGTTTCATAAAAGAGAAAACTATCAAAATGGTCTACAGTGACCCTCAATTATCTTTAATTACTTGTTTAACTCGTCGTAAATTACAGTGGCTGATGTGGCTTCTCAATAATTATATAACAGAAAAATCATCGCGTTCCAGATTTTAACTTCTAATAGCAAATGTGAATACCACGAAGTTCAATTGACGATCGACGCTAGTATGACGTAAAAACGAGGTGTAACAGGTGAGACTTCTGCAGTTCTGAGTGCGACATCGCGTGCGTTGATTACCTTGTCGTTGGTTAGGCAGCATCAGGGGGCGGCGGGCAGCGCAGCTCGACACACCTCGCCGTCTCGGAAGCAACTCTTCCAAACTTCTCCTTACTACAATTTACCGAAGTTGGTTTAAGAAAAGCTATCTGGCTGTGTTTTCAACTGACCAATGAGGATCTCAATGTTAACCTTAAGCTCTGCCTACAAAAATTCTGTATGTCCAATGAGAAACGTTATACTTTTCGTGGTGGGGCAATGTTTTTAATGTTTGCTACGTAACAGAGACGCGTATATTCTCACGCTAAAACTTGCAGCTGGTGTGGTCCTTTTAGTGTTAGCGTAAGATCTATACGGTTCTTCTGAAGGGCTCTATCTTTTAACATGGGCTGGGGGTGTGGTCTTGGCGGCCGGCTGGCGACGTGGGTGTCTGTCCCTTATCGTAGGGCCTTCTAGCTTAACACGGCTCAGCTCGCGGCTTCTGTTCTCGTTTCTCCACTCGGAACTGCGTCTTTTTCGCGGTGGGAAGGTATGACATGCATTTAGGCGTTCTTGTGGTTGTCTGTGGTATTCCATTTGCTCACTCGTTGATCGTATTACTTTGGTTAATTTAATGTCTTGATTTATTCGCAGCTATGTGACATACTGCCGGAATTGCTATCATGCCAGGGTTTTCATGGAAGGTGTTGGATTTGCCTGACACCTTACAAGTTTGTTAGTACTTAATTCAGCATTCTAAGATTACATGATACGTTTATGCGGAATATGTTACTGAAGACTATTTGGAAATCCAGAGAATGTGGAATTGTGAAGGAAAATACCAATAACATCTACTATTCCGGCTATTTTGAGGCCCTGCAGCCACCTGAAGAGTTACAACGATACTTCACCGACAGAGGACGTGTGTTCTACAAGTTTAGTCACTACCGAGACTTTAATACTCACCTGTATGGGCATCTATGCATCATGTTCCCCGTAACGTTCACAAACAAGCATATATAAGATGGTGCGTCAAGCGTCCAGTCGTCAGCTGAAGTTCAGATGGAATGTCGTATACTCTGGCTTAAACAGAACGATCGTCAGAATTAAGAGCGAGTTACTTCACACGGACTGTTTTAAGCAATGGAGACTGGAGTATTGCGCTAATTGCTCTGCAGACAGAATTCAGAATATCACACGGGCTAACAATAAACGTCATCCGGAAATTAATAGTTGTAACGAAATTGTGGGAGCAGTATCTGGAGCTTACGATATTAACGATTTAAACGACGTTTTAAAACGGACTGAAAAAGAGGTTGTCCTGCATGCAAACATCAGTACACTAAAATTTTGAAATAGAGACACCGAAACCAGCCACTGACTTTAAACGGAAAGATTCAATAAGACGGCTACTGGATTTCACAAAAGAACAGGTTTTCAAGGAGAATTCTAATACATTTTCCAGATCCGGTCTGTCATGGCTATACTTCCTGTCAGTACAATTTGTGTCGAGTGTAACATTGCAACGATCTCAATGTTAGATTGTTTCACACAATTTACTGATTCTTCACATGGGTTGGAAGAGGATAGAAGATCATTGAGAGCGCCACCAACACTTATTTGTGTGGGAAACATAGAAGGTGTTGCAATTTGTGAGAAACATAAAAATTCGACTAAAAGAAAACAAAAATGTCTGAAGTACAGTCTACACGAGCGAAGCAGTGAGCAGTAAGCTAGTAATAAACAAAACAGGGTGGCTGATCCTATGACAAGGCATCATTTGCCTTGAAGAACAACGTAAGTGTTGCATGACTGTGAAATACAATCTACATCTACATACGAGGTCTTTCTAAAAGGTATCCGACCTTTGATTTTCCCGCGTAAAATAGAGAAGACAGCGCAGTGCCACTGTACACAGTAAAGGAAGAGACCTTTATGCGCATGCGTGAATTTTGTACCCGCCTTCCAGCACGTCAGTGGCTGCCTGTCGGTCGCTGAGGGAGGTGCTACACAACGTGTTCGTCGGGTTACCAATTCTGCCAAGATGACTGAACGTGTTGAGCAGAGATACTGCATCAAATTTTGTCAAAAGTTTGGTGATTCTCAAAGCGAAACAATTCGTAAGATTCAGCAGGTGTTTGGAGAAGGTGAGATGGGTGTAACACAAATTAAGGAGTGGTTCAGCCGATTCAAAAATGGCCGCACACCAGCGGAGAGTGATCAGCGTTCTGGCAGGCCCCAAATTCCTCGGGGTGCAGCTGTTGTTGAGAGGGTGCAAAATTTGGTGATGGCAGATCGTCGTTTGACCGTGCGGGAGATTGCCCAAGAGGTGGGGGTGAGTAAATATTCTGCACATGCAATTCTGCGTGATGATTAGAACATGCACCAAGTGGCTGCGAAATTCGTGTCCAAATAGTTGTCGCCGGAACAAAAAAACTTCCGTTTTGACGTGGCAAAAGACATTCTGGACACCACCAACATTGATGTTGGGTTTCTGAACACCGTTGTAACTGGAAATGAGTCATGGGTGTACGGGTATGCACCAGAACAAAAATACAGCCGTCGCAATGGAAGCGTCCCGAGTCTCCAAGACCGAAGAAAGTGCGGCAGGTGCGAAGCGAAATCAAGGTGATGCTGACTGTCTTCTTTGATGCCCGTCGAATTGTGCATCACGAATACACGCAGGAAGGACAAACAGTGACAATGGAGTACTATCAAGATGTTCTCCAGCGACTCCATGGCGCAGTTCAGTGCAAAATACCAGTCATGTGGACGGCGAAAAACTGGGAACTGCATCACGACAACGCCCCCGCACATTCATCCCACTGGATCCAAAATTTCCTGTTCAAACGTGGAATTTGCCAATCTCCCAACTCTCCAGACATGGCTCCTTCAGACTTCTAGTTGTTTCCAAAATTAAAGACGCTACTAAAAGAACCCGTTTTGAGAGTAGAGAAGAGAGAATGAGGAACACGACGACGGAGCTGAACACCATTCCAAAAAAAGGCTTCCAGACGTGTTGCCAGCAGTGGACGGATCGGTGGTCTTGGGGTGTGGAAGCACAAGGGGCATATATTGAAGGGGATTAGGATCCCAAACCCGTCAAGTATTCGAAATATTTTTTCTGGCCGAAGGCATGATACTTTTTAGACAGGCCTCGTACAGTACATAATTCACACAAAACAATATACTTTATGGTCGAGATTACTTCGTTACAGTGTTCCAGATTTTCTTTCTTATAACATTTCCATGTCGGGCGAGGGTAAATGACACTCTACATGGTTCAGCATCCCCCAGTCCTTCTCACCTTATTCTTAAGATCCCTATGCGGTATTACGAGGGCGACAACAGAAAATTCATGCAGTCTCTGTAGAGGGCTGGTTTTTTGAACTTGCTCTGAAGCGTCACCTTTCTTCCGATGGTTAGCAAATAAGTTTCTCGACAATCTATTACACTTTCGTATGGGCTATAGCGAGCATTTTGCATCTGAACAGCATGCCTCGAAATCGTTCGATGTCTATCGTCATGCCTACAAACGCTGTGATAACGTATTAGTCGCACCAGAAAGACGCGTTACAGAGTGCAGTTTCCCTGAACTCTACCAATAAATCCAAGTCTTCCATTCGCCTTCCCTAATGTTGATGTTATTAGACCGATCAGTTTCACACCGCTTCTTACTACTGCCCCTCTGTTCTTACGCTTTGTTGTCAGTTAACTATCTTGAAACGGAATACTATTGGGTTTTCCCCTATGTTACTGGCATTATTTTCTGTTCAGCCACATTTAACGACAGCTGCCATTTATTACCACAAGTGAAAAACTACTCCAGCTGTTTCTAAATTTCCTTACTGTGAAGATAACAGATCAGAGGGTATCAAAAAATGTAACTGTGTTATCCAGAACAGCATGTTCTCGAAGATCGACCAGGTAAAACTGGCGATGTTCAACAACTCGAATGGAGGATACACCAATCCATCTCCGCTAATTTCTCGAGCCTGGAAATTGTAACACAACTGAAACCGGAATACTCTACCTTTTCCTTAGTTTAACCGAACACTACTCTCACACATGCAAGTAATTATCCAGAAACGTTAATGTTATGAGTTATCACTCATTGACCAAATGAAACAGTTACCACTGATAAGATATTCTCCTGAACAAACTACACAACTCTTGGCATGCTACTGCCTGCTAATGTAATAGCGGATAATGTACAGCACGCAAACTTCATCTGCACAGCACTATAATTTGTATTACATTAAGTGCAGAACAATAAAAAACAAAATGCAGATGAACACCTATAAACTACATAAATAAAGAAACATTGACAATTGAAAAATTGTCTAACTTTTACATTAGTATTAATAGCAACTGTTTGCAATAATTACTGCGCCGAAAATGAATGAGCTTGCAAAATTATTAAGATTATAGAAAGAAATAATTCAGTCAACGAAATCAAGTTTTAACTACTGTTCTAAACGTTACTGAAAATAAATGAGAATAGCTATACAATATGACACGCCACAGTAACGTAAAATGAATGATCAATAAAAGCTACTGTTGCATCTATATACTGAGTTTTCACAGCATCATCATCATCATCATTTAAGACTGATTATGCCTTTCAGCGTTCAGTCTGGAGCATAGTCCCCTTTATGAAATTCCTCCATGATCCCCTATTCCGTGCTAACATTGGTGCCTCTTCTGATGTTAAGCCTATTACTTCAAAACCATTCTTAACCGAATCCAGGTACCTTCTCCTTGGTCTGCCCTGACTCCTCCTAACCTCTACTGCTGAACCCATGAGTCTCTGGCTAACCTTGCTTCTCCCATGCGTGTAACATGACCCCACCATCTAAGCCTGTTCGCCCTGACTGCTACATCTATAGAGTTCATTCCCAGTTTTTCTTTGATTTCCTCATTGTTGACACCCTCCTGCCATTGTTCCCATATACTAGTACCTGCAATCATCCTAGCTACTTTCATATCCGTAACCTCAACCTTGTTGATAAGGTAACCTGAATCCACCCAGATTTCGCTCCCATACAACAAAGTTAGTCGAAAGATTGAACGGTGCACAGATAACTTAGTCTTGCAGGAGAGAGTAGATCGTAGCTGAGCACTCACTGCATTAGCTTTGCTACACCTCGCTTCCAGTTCTTTCACTATGTTGCCATCCTGTGAGAATATGCAGCCTAAGTACTTGAAACTGTCCACTTGTTCCAACTTTGTTCCTCCTATTTGGCACTCAATCCGTTTATATCTCTTTCCCACTGACATTACTTTCGTTTTGGAGATGCTCATCTTCACACCATAGTCCTCATATTTCTGATCTAGCTCTGAAATATTACTTTGCAAACTTTCAATCGAATCTCCCATCACAACTAAGTCATCCGCATATGCAAGACTGCTTATTTTGTGTTCACACATCTTAATCTCACCCAGCCAATCTATTGTTTTCAACATATGATCCATATATAATACGAACAACAGTGGAGACAGGTTGCAGCCTTGTCTTACCCCTGAAACTACTCTTAACCATGAACTCAATTTACTGTCAACTCTAACTGCTGCCTGACTATCCATGTAAAGACCTTTAATTGCTTGCAAAAGTTTGCCTGCTATTCCATAATCTCGTAGTACAGACAATAACTTCCTCCTAGGAACCCGGTCATATGCCTTTTCTAGATCTATAAACCATAGATACAATTCATAACACTTCTCCATTATTTACCGTAAGTTAAAGATCTGATCCTGACAACCTCTAAGAGGCCTAAACCCACACTGATTTTCATCCAATTGGTCCTCAACTAATACTCGCACTTTCCTTTCAACAATACCTGAGAAGATTTTACCCACAACACTGATTAAAGTTATACCTCTGTAGTTGTTACAATCTTTTCTGTTTCCATGTTTAAAGATTGATGTGATTATTGCTTTTGACCAGTCTGATGGAACCTGTCCCGACTCCCAGGCCATTTCAATTATCCTGTGTAGCCATTTAAGGCCTGACATTCCACTGTATTTGATGAGTTCCGACTTAATTTCATACACCCCAGCTGCTTTATTGCACTGCAATCTATTGACCATTTTCTCCACTTCCTCAAATGTGATCCTATTTCCATCCTCATTCCTATCCCATTTTACATCGAAAGCTGAAACGTTACTGATCGTATTTTCACCTACATTGAGCAACTCTTCAAAATATTCCCTCCATCTGCCCAAGGAATCCACAGGATTCACAAGCAGTTTTCCTGACCTGTCCAAAATACTTGTCATTTCCTTCTTACCTCCCTTTCGAAGACTGCTAATTACACTCCAGAATGGTTTTCTAGCAGCTTAACCCAAAGTCTCCAACCTGTTTCCAAAGTCTTCACAAGATTTCTTCTTGGATGCTGCAATTATCTGTTTGGCTTTGTTTCTTTCTTCAACATAACTTTCTCTGTCTACCTGAGTTCTAGTATGTAGCCATTTTTGATACGCCTTCTTTTTCCTTTTACAGGCTGCCTTGACTGTGTCATTCCAGCAAGCTGTTTGCTTCATCATACCTTTACACACTACTGTTCCAAGACATTCTTTAGCCACTTCTAGTACTGTGTCCCTGTACCTTGTCCATTCCTTTTCCAATGACTGTAATTGACTACATTCAACTAACTGGTACCTTTCTGAGATCATTGTTATGTACTTGTACCTGATTTCCTTATCCTGATGTTTCTCCACTCTTATCCTCCCACATATGGACCTGACCTCCTGCACTTTCGGCTTCACAATACCAATTTCGCTGTAGATTAAATAATGATCGGTGTCATCAAAGAATTCCCTGAATACACGTGTGTCCCTCACAGCCTTCCTGAATTCCTGATCTGTTATTATATAGTCAATGACAGATCTGGTTCCCCTGCCTTCCCAAATATACCGGTGAATGTTCTTATGTTTAAAAAAGGAGTTTGTGATTACTAAGCCCACACTGGCACAGAAATCCAAGAGTTGTTTCCCGTTCCTGTTGGCCTACATATCCTCTCCAAATTTACCCATAACCTTTTCATACCCTTCTGTTCGATATCCAATCCTGGCATTAAAATCACCCATGAGCAAGACACTGTCCTTGTCCTTTACTCTAACAACTACATCACTGAGTGCATCATAAAATCTATCCATCTTATCTTGATCTGTCCCTTCACAATGCTAATACACTGACACAATCCTAATTTTCTTGCTAGACACTGTCAAATCTATCCACATCAGTCGTTCGTTTACATACCTTATTGCAACTACGCTGGGTTCCATTTCTTTCCTGATGTAAAGCCCTACACCCCATTGTGCTATTCCTGCTTTGACTCCTGACAGGTAGACCTTGTATTCTGCCACTTCCTCTTCTTTCCCACCCCTTACCCGAATGTCACTAACAGCTGAAACATCCAGCCCCATCTTACTTGCAGCCTCTGCCAGCTCTACCTTCTTCCCAGAGTAGCCCCATTGATATTAATAGCTCCCCATCTCATTACCATTTGTTTGCCGAGTCGTATCTTAGGACTCCCTGGTTTGTCAGTTTGGAGGTGGGACTCCGTCACCTCCAAAGGTCCGAGCCATTTTGCTCTGATTGTTGCCAGCATCATATTTAAAGTACCAGGGAAGCAGGTTGCTAGCTAGCCTTACTTGCCCCGAGTCCCATTGAGTTTTACCCCTGACGGTTGAGGGACTAACCGGTGGATTTGGTAGTCTTTGCCGTATGAGCACAAAGGTGACCACAACTCAAAATATGTCCTAGATGCCCAGCCTTATTCCAAAGTAACTAGTATCCCGACTGTCGGGACCACTTACTTGGCCACTTATACGTTGCCCGTGGTTCATGAACTAGGACATGACTACAGGAATCCACACCATGAACCAGCAGTGATTAGAAAAATGTAGTTCGTGCTGTCTCTTACCCATTGTCCCTTCACAACAGGTAGCTGATGTTGCCAGCGAGTCGTACGCGTCAGCGTCTTTAGTCCATGGTCCGTGAGCGTGTGATCCAATAACAGGTATCGTCTTGATGTACTCCTTTATCTTGGGCAATTGTTGCGAATTTAACAGGAAAGATCGACGTCTGCAGAATTAGTTTCAGCTTACATATTTGCGTGCAGCGACGAACATAGGAAACTTGACATAATCTGAGGTTATAATGTATACTGTACAACATCGTCAATTTGTAGGGTGATGGTTTACTAATCGATTGTGGCGCGTGAGTTTTCACAGTATACCCGCCAGCACTACGAAAGTAAATCATGCTAATCGTACCGAAAGACATTTTTTCGCGTTTTATACCGAACACTAGTGGCGTGCACTATTGTCTCCATAATCACTTCAGTCACGCAGCGGTTAGCACACCGTAAGTTCACAGTTAGTTCGTAGAATCAGTATACGACAAGAAAATGCGTTATCATATTTACTGTTAGATTTAACTGTCCGTGCTTCGTGCTGTCTACAAACGGTTTTTTTACGTCGTCCACGCAACTTTCCGATCTGCACATCAAAGTTTTATGCTTAATGAATCAAAACGTGCAGTTCTGGCTAATGAGCAACGTGACATGTAAAATCACTAGATCTTTAATCGTGGTACACATCGAAATGATAAAAACGACACTGTGCAAACACTGATAATTTTAACTGGCCACGATGACATAGCATTGCAGTAAATGCACGGCCGAACCTCCATTCTGTACTTCTTCAGCCTGTGTTGATGTTTCTCTCTCGACATATCTGTATACTTACACACCATTCATACATCTCGCTTCTCATAACACTTTCAATGATTCTGATTACATTGATTTACAGTTTCATGCCAGAACACAGTTTCATGTTACTCTATTCACCGAAACTGAATTAAATAGTCGTGTTAATTAACAAGAGAACGTGCAACATCAGAACAAATGAAAATAGCAATCACATTCATCACAAGTACATTATGTAAACAGGAACATAACTGAACCAAAAATTAAACTTACGAGATCTTATTCTGAAATAACATTTTCAATGTACAATGAAATGAAAACAAAAAATACGTAAAAGAAAATGCATGGAAAAACAAAAAGAAACGAAAGCGTTCTAAGGGTCATCATCACATTACGATCGTGTAATGGAGTACTATTTTGTGGACAACATAGAAAGCGTAAAATTTTGTAGTTTATCTCACAGAATCTGATAAATAATTAGGTATACTGAGAGCTATATCGGCCGTATTAGACTTCCTTTCCGCACACAGGATGTTATTTTCGTTTCCGTAACACATTCGCCGTTCATTATAACGTGCTTTGTTCTGTTAACCCTTTCTGCGTCTGCGATTCCAATTGGCATCATTAAGTATTCCTGGATTTTTTAAGCTGCCCAATGCTTCAGTGATACCGTCTGGCATCGCTTTACGTAGTTCAGAGTTTGGCCAACAGATCACAGTGGCGTTTGCTTTCGTGACTCGCCGTTTGTTTGAAGTGCAGAACAGAGAAGTGTCGTGAGTTGTGCTACTGCATTCGTGAGTGAATAATAACTGTTGTGTTTAGTTTTATTCTGTGTGTAGTTCCTCAAGAGCAAGGGAGAGAAATACGGTAAGTTTACAATACAATTATGTATGCATTTTTTTGAGTAATTATTATGTAATTTCTAATGATGCCATTGAGAATCATTATTTTATTTATTAACCAATTGCTTCAAAAGAACTTTTGTAATGGATATGGCATATGTGCAAGATATACAGTAAATATTCATCTCAAAAACATTTTCCCCAATTTTTTTCTAAATGTGACGCACAAAGGGTTAATGAAATATACAGTGTTTGTGCATATACTCCGTACGATCATACCTTCGTGGTGATCGACGAAATGGTACAGAAATCTAGGAAGACTAAAGCTACTTCTTCAGCCGCGTCTACCATTGCAGCAAGACGTCATTCGTATCATCGTTCCTGGTAATGCAGCGTTCCGGTGTAGGAAACAGTCGGTTCATTTCTTGGCAAGAAACGCTGGGCGAAGCGAAGGTCACGCCTCGCGCGTTCGGCCTTCTCCGCCAGATTTCGGGGAACGGGAGTCACGTGGCACTACAACTACTGCCGCCTCGCGTAGCTTGGAAGTTTGGAACAGTCACTCGCAAGGCGTGACACAGTCAGGAGGTAGCGCAGTAGGAAGTGCACATCAAGTATATATGCAGCAGGTAAGAACGCTGAGCCTGCACGATTCGTATCGCAAACTTATATGTGAAACTGTCAGTGAAATTTCGTAGTAGCTATTATAAGAGCAGGATACGCAGCTGGAAGAGGCGAGTCGCGAAATGCTTGTTACATCGTCAGTCAGACATGTACCAAACGTTGACTGCCCGTCCCATGTTGCCTAGCAGCTCGCTCCATGCTTCATGAGATTTGACCTCAGGTGTTCCCTTTTTATATCATAAGTGTTCACTAACATAGCATAAATTGCACCGTAAGATTTAGATCCTGGTGTACTCCCTAGTTTCAACAAACCACTGCAGACGTCGGTGCGTGGAGGAATTAAAGCCTTTAATCGGATTGAACTGGCGATTTTGCGCCGCTACAGAAGTGACAACTTCTCTGATTCAGAAAATCTGCCACTTTCTTATTTGAATGCAGCTTCCCTGGCAAACTACACTGGCGATTTCTTTTTGGAAAATCAGCCGCTTAATGTGCCCTTGTTGCCAGAAAGGAAATTTGTAGAAACGTCGCTCCAAAAGGGTCGTATTACGCTATTGCTTTAACGAGGAGAAATTCATCAGTGTCAATTTGCTAGATTCTCACGCAGTTTCTTCAGCCGGCTCATGAACCACCTGTTCAAACCCTAACAAGTGTAAAGCGTCGTCTAGACTAAATATGCACGAAGGTTCAGACACAGAACTTCGTATGTCTGTTGGCATATTTATCTGTTGGCGTGTAGGGAGTGTCTGCGCTTTTTTCACACAGAAGATCTATTAACTCTTCGAGGTTATGCTGACATCTGTTTTAAGAGGGGCCAAGTGCAGACGAATTTTTTAATTTTCATTATTTGTGTTTAGTCTGATACGAAGTTTTCTCGTTCTCTTTGTGATAGCAAGAGACAGTGAAATGTAAGAAACTGTTCAGTGACGCTTTTAGGCCTGCATGGAGTCATTTCGGCTTGCTACGAAGTGACGGAATATAAATGAAAGAAAATTATCGGTTTCCTTATAATTCTCCTCTTCTCCAATAAAAGCTGATCAATGTTTGTAAAATCAGCTAGGTATAAATGTGCTCCTTATGAAATAGGCAGCATACTTTGTAGTACCTCTTGACTGAATAAAATTCCCTTGCAAAGGTAAGCCTTAATCAAACTTAAAATGGCTCAAGTCATAGCCTTAAAAGCATGTTTACACTCTGACAACTCGTGACAGCAGCAGTGAAACACATGAAGTGTCGATGGACCAAAACGGCAGTGCTTACTGAGAGCCCGTTAAATTTGTGATATTACAGAGGCCTAGCGCAGTGATTGCTACATCGCCTGTTCAATCAGCGTAAATCACTTACGGTCTATAATGACTGGTTCAGTTTTTTACATTGTGAAAGGCAGACTTTTGGTTTTTTCGTTGCATACGTTTAATCATCAGAATGTTTACAAAGCATCGGGGTACACTGTTGGAAAAAAATTAGTACACCCTTTGTGGTTTCCAGTTCACTCAAGGTTTATTGTTGCAATAGTGCGTATGGATTAAATGAAATGATTACATTACAGATCAGCAGCACACAAAGTTTCGGAGTACTAGGTTAGGACCAATGCTGAAACATGTCCCGGCGGAGGTTCGAGTCCTCCCTCGGGCACGGGTGTGTCTGTTTGTCCTTAGAATCTTAGGATAATTTAGGGACTGATGACCTTAGCAGTTAAGTCACATAAGATTTCACACACATTTCAACATTTTTTTTTTTAAACATGTTAGTACGTGGTGTAGCGTCAACAAGCGGCAGTGCATGCGCTGACTCTGACATCTAGTTGATCGTACAGATGCAAACAGTGTATTCAGATACGTTATGCCATGCCTGCTCGACATGTTCACGTATTTCTGTAAGAGTTGTTGGTTGATGAGTCGCATGTGTCACTTCTCGTCCCATCATAACCCACACGTGCTCGATTAAAGACACATCCTGAGATCATGGTGGCTAGGGAAGTTGCTGCATGTCTGGCAGAGCACATTAAATTTCACGGGCAGTGTATGGAAGAGCATTATCCTGTTGGAACAACACACAACGCTCTCCGTTGGCGGACGATATCGAATCCATTATCAGTAAATATGCTATACCCCAGGTGGCATATGCCATAATTGGAACACAATGGACGTTGTCTTTCATGCTGTTCCAATTTTTTTTATTTTTTTTGGCCGTGTATGTTAAATGGAATTGTTGGAAATCGTAAAGCAATGGTCTGTTTGTTACTTTCTGCATGTTTGGATGGTGCTGATTCCGCAACTGTCGTTCAATAAATGAAACCCCACTCCAATTGCTTACGCTGTACCTGGCTGCCTCGTTCATTACAACTGTTTCACACATTTATTTATTCTAAGTATTACCTGATCATTTTATTTGAAAAACGTAGCATTGTGCTTCTGAAGTACGTCAGAATAAGTCGTTAAGCTAAAGCATGCTAAGTGTAAATTTCTTGGAATCTACAGTTTTTTAATTAGGTTATGAACATTTTTCTTTGACGTATTTGGGTGCGAAAGTGTTCAAATCGAGTTTAATTTAATGTTTATATCATCTGACGTTGCTTTTATACTGCAAAAAAGTAAGCTGTTGATTCCATCTGTACTTGCACTGTACGTTGTCTCGTCTCCTATTATAAAAAATAGGAAAATATTTTTATATCTATCACATTATATATTAACATTCGGCAGTTTCATATTAATGCCCAGTTATAAAGGCCGAAACCGGTGGTGTGTGGACTTAATAAAGCAGTAATTAAGCAATTTGAGCGGATTTTCATTAATTAATGATGTGTGAGTCTTTGGTGCGTATCCATTCACGATGATTCGTATTCAGTTTCAGTGTTGAACTGGATTCTATGTCGAATTAATATAATATCTGTTTCCACATTTTCTGAAGGAACCTCTCCATAATGCACAACGCTTAACTTGTACCGTCTGCCACTGGAAGTTGACTATCGCTGTAACACTATCGCGCTGACTGAAAGAACCCGTGACGAAACTGGCCGCTCTCCGTTGTATCTTCTCTATTTCCTCTATCGGCTCTTCTTGGTAAGGATCCCAGATAGATGAAAAATACACAAAAGTCGGTCGAAAAACGGCCTTATATGCATTTCCTTCGTGGATGCGTTACATTTCCTTGAGGTTCGTCCTATGAATGCGTCTGGCATCTGCTTTACCTACAATTTGCTTTATAGTCATTCCACTTGTGGTCGCTCAGGATAATTACTCCTAGATATTATACGGTAGATACTGTTTCCAGCAGTTTGTCATCAATAGTATAGTTGTGCATTAGTGGATTACTTTTTCTATATGTGTGCAGTGCCTTACATGTATTTATGTTCAGAGGCAACTGCCGGAGCCTGCACCATTCATCCGTCCTCTCCAGGTCTTTCCGCAAATCGATGCTGTCTTCTGCATTGCTACTTTCTTCAAGACAACTGCATCATCTGCCACCAGTCTTAAACTCTGCGACGCTTTCTACTAGATCATTTGTAGAACTTATAAATAATAATGGACCTATGATGCAAAGAAGTCTTGAATCCAGTGGCAGATCTAGTCAGATACTCGGTAAGCTCTTATTTGTTTCACTAGATTTCAGTGCGGGACGGTGTTATATTCGTTCGTGGAGCCAAGGAACATGGCATCAACCTGACCGCCATTGTCTACAGTGCTATGGATCTCGAGGAGGAATAGAGCTAACAGTTTGGTGAATCCATGTTGATTTTTATGGAGGATATTTTCGTTCTCCAGAAACGTTATAATTCTCGAGCCTGAAACATGGTCCAAAAATCAACAGATTCACATCAACGATACAGGTTTACAATTATTCTTTTTACATGTCTTCCTGAAAAAAGTGGAATACTGGAACACAGATCAGTGTAACAGTACGCAGTAATCTTGAGCTGTCCTGCTGTAGTAGTCATGAGCTGTCCTGTCCAAGCTTTTACTCTAAAAATTTTCAACATTAAGTCAACTGAAGTTCGCTATTGCTGTGTCTGATGTGCGGCTTGGGCACGTTTCACATAAATGAGTCCGTACCTCTTTACGGTTGCCTAAATGAAATGTGAACTTTGGAGAGGAGGTTATGCGATTGTAAAGTTCCCTGAGACTTCTGAATTATGAAGTGTAAGTTGGATCAACACTGTTCGTCTGGATCAGGCGTGGCCAAGATTTGCGATCCCAGAGCGCGCTCAAGTCGGGTCAGCGCTCCGGTTTCCCCCTCCACTGCACTATTCCGAGTAAGTGTGTAAGAGGGCTACATGCTGAAAGCTGCACACGCGGGAAACTTAGAAAGACGTGTTCGCAGTAGAGTTAAACTACAGCTAAGAGGCGAAATTTGCAGCATACAAGCAGGATTTTATCACGTTTACTTTCAAATTTTTATTTTACTGCCAAAGCAATAACTTTTATTACTTGATTAAAGATGTACAGAAGGTAGTGCTATTACAGTGAGCAGAGCTACGAAAGCTCTACAAATAGATATTTTACAGTAAGTTGCAATGTTTATAAATTTATACACATTTTAATGTTATGATACGTGATATGTCTACAACTAAGATTCGTGATAAAGTCAAACACATGAGACTTCTGCAGAGATTAAAATCTCTTAAGCCTGAGTATTGGTGGGACATTCTTGATTTTGTAACAGAAAAAAATAGATAGCACAGATGTGTTTAACAAAACACTGAAATAGCTTTAGTGGTATGCCTGTGCAGTTGAGGTTATTGCTTTTGGTGAAACATTTTGTAAAAGTCTTGTAAGTACCTGGATCAGCTCAAATTGGAAGTAATGATGTCACTAGCAGTCAAATGTAAGACCGATATAACAAATAAATAGAAATACTTTTTGAACCGTGCTGTCTCTTGGAATGTCTTTCGGAAATTACAATGAGATGTTTGTTACCAAAACGTTGTAGGCTATGTCTGGTCCACAAACGATTCCCTTGAGATGTGGGAAATGTTCCATGTGATGAACCTGAAACTCATCTTTCAGAAGTAGTACTTTTTATTTGGTGGCATCAGTCTTGTCCACTATATGTTACCAAATGATTGTCTCGATGCATTAAGACGCTGAATTCAAATAACACGCAATGTTGGCCACAAAAGATTTTGTCGCCACTGTACTTAACGTTAACTGTTTTTTACGTAATGGCTGCCTTCGGTTCATCTAACATTCGCTGTCGTTCGTCAGATGACAAGTGCGTCATGTCGTCTACCTGGCTGTGTTGTAATCACGAACCAGTAAGTGTTTTCATGGTCATAGCCAGGTGATGGCACATTAAGCACTTCGCACGGACTTCGAACGGTACGGAAAGTATTCTATTCGGCGATGAAGTGATCCTTCTCCACTTTTTATTTTATAACTCCAATAGTAATTGCAGTGTAGAACGTGAATCTAATGTAACGCGAGCAGTGTTGTCGGCAAACTGCTTGGCATCTGACAAGGCGAATGTTCGGCGTCCGGCTGCAGCCTCCACTTCCCTGTTCCTCCTCGCACCTCAGCCCCACTCGTGGCAGCGCTCAGAGCTCTAGGCAAGAGCGCAGCCGAAGCGCTCGCGTTAGCAGAACGCCGTTTGGCCGGGCTTGGTCTAGATATGTTTCAAGCTGCTCCGTAAAGTGCGGGCGAATAACTCAGGTTGAAGCCTCGTTCAGGATACAAACATGTTATCTGCCAGAGAGTTCAGGTGTGCTTAGTCTTGTGATACACCGTGCAGTAAATTCTCTCACAGAAAGCCTGAAAGCTGGGAGGGAACGCAGATTGTATTTCCGCAAAGCAACTTACTTTCTCCACAAAACATATTTTCATTACCACAAGGCTGCACATACCTTCGCTGCGAAATATTAGAAAGCCCTACCGCAAATATGTTGTTGTTGTGGTCTTCAGTCCTAAGACTGGTTTGATGCAGCTCTCCATGCTACTCTATCCTGTGCAAGCTTCATCTCCCAGTACCTACTGCAACCTACATCCTTCTGAATCTGCTTGGTTTAATGATCTCTTGGTCTCCCTCTACGATTTTTCCCTCCACGCTGCCCTGCAATACTGAATTGGTGATCCCTTGATGCCTCAGAACATGTCCTACCAATCGATCCCTTCTTCTACTCAAGTTGTGCCACCAACTTCTCTTCTCCCCAATCCTCTGCAACACCTCCTCATTAGTTATGTGATCTACCAATCTAATCTTCAGCGTTCTTCTGTAGCACCACATTTCGAAAGCTTCTATTCTCTTCTTGTCTAAACTATTTATCGTCCATGTTTCACTTCCATACATGGCTACACTCCATACAAATACGTTCAGAAACAACTTCCTGACACTTAAATCTATACTCGATGTGAACAAATTTCTCTTCTTCAGAAACGCTTTCCTTCCCATTGCCAGTCTACATTTTATATCCTCTCTACTTCGACCATCATCAGTTATTTTGCTCCCCAAATAGCAAAACTCCTTTAAGTGTCTCATTTCCTAATCTAATACCCTCAGCATCACCCGACTTAATTCGACTACATTCCATTATCCTCGTTTTGCTTTTGTTGATGTTCATCTTATATCCTCCTTTCAAGACACTATCCATTCCATTCAACTGCTCTTCCAAGTCCTTTGCTGTCTCTGACAGAATTACAATGTCATCGGCGAACCTCAAAGTTTTTATTTCTTCTCCATGGATTTTAATACCTACTCCGAATTTCTCTTTTGTTTCCTTCACTGCTTGCTCAATATACAGATTGAATAACATCGGGGAGAGGCTACAACCCTGTCTCACTCCCTTCCCAACCACTGCTTCCCTTTCATGTCCCTCGACTCTTATAACTGCCATTTGGTTTCTATACAAATTGTAAATAGCCTTTCGCTCCCTATATTTTACCCCTGCCACCTTCAGAATTTGAAAGAGAGTATTCCATTCAACATTGTCAAAAGCTTTATCTAAGTCTACAAATGCTAGAAACGTAAATTTGCCTTTCCTTAATCTAGCTTCTAAGATGCGTCGTAGGGTCAGTATTGCCTCACGTGTTCCAATATTTCTACGGAATCCAAACTGATCTTCCCCTAGGTCGGCTTCAACTAGTTTTTCCATTCGTCTG
Source organism: Schistocerca americana (assembly GCF_021461395.2). NCBI lineage: Eukaryota > Metazoa > Arthropoda > Insecta > Orthoptera > Acrididae > Schistocerca > Schistocerca americana. Next base: position 153,185,713 of record NC_060119.1, on the reverse strand, counting down.
TAAAGAATTCGCGTTAGTATTTTGCAGCCGTGACTTATTGAACTGATAGTTCGGTAATTTTCACATCTGTCAACACCTGCTTTCTTTGGGATTGGAATTATTATGTTCTTCTTGAAGTCTGAGAGTATCTCACCTGTCTCATACATCTTGCTCACCAGATGGTAGAGTTTTGTCAGGAGTGGCTCTCCCAAGGCCGTCAGTAGTTATAATGGATTGTTGTCTACTCCCGGGGCCTTGTTTCGACTAAGGTCTTTCAGTGCTCTGTCAAACTCTTCACGCAGTATCGTATCTCCCATTTCATCTTCATCTACATCCTCTTCCATTTCCGTAATATTCTCCTCAAGTACATGGCCCTTGTATAGACCCTCTATATACTCCTTCCACCTTTCTTCTTTCCCTTCTTTGCTTAGAACTGGATTTCCATTTGACCTCTTAATATTCATACAAATGGTTCTCTTTTCTCCAAAGGTCTCTTTAATTTTCCTGTAGACAGTATCTATCTGACCCCTAGTGAGATAAGCCTCTACATCCTTACATCTATCCTCTAGCCATCCCTGCTTAGCCATTTTGCACTGCATGTCGATCTCATTTTTGAGACGTTTGTATTCCTTTTTGCCTGCTTCACTTACTGCATTTTTATATTTTCTCCTTTCACTAATTAAATTCAATATTTCTTCTGTTACCCAAGGATTTCTACTAGCTCTCGTCTTTTTACCTACTTGATCCTCTGCTGCCTTCACTACTTCATCCCTCAAAGCTACCCATTCTTCTTCTACTGTATATATTTCCCCCATCCCTGTCAATTGTTCCTTTGCGCTCTCCCTGAAACTCTGTACAACCTCTGGTTCTTTCAGTTTATCCAGGTCCCATCTCCTTAAATTCCCACCTTTTTGCGGTTTCTTCAGTTTCAATCTACAGTTCATAACCAATAGATTGTGGTCAGAGTCCACATCTGCCCCTGGAAATGTCCTACAATTTAAAACCTGATTCCTAAATCTCTGTCTTACCATTATATAATCTAGCTGATAAAGTGTACAAAAGCTTACCTTTAAAAGTGGTACAGTATGCAACTTACAATTCATAAATTGCAGATTTTGTTCACCCATGAAAATACATTATTTTCCGGCTTTACAAAGCAGAATCTTTCATATCGGTTTGATAAAATACCTGATTTAAGTGCCATAAGGCCTGGAGTGCCAGGATGAGTGGGCATATGCTTCCTTCGCGCTCTGTAGAATGATAAATGCAAACCGTCTCTTCTGTATTTCATAGCTAGCTGACACAGATAATCTGCTGGTATTATTTTACTACCTTGTGAAATTAGTCCTTCGCACGCTCTGCTTTTGCAATTATTCCGCGATTAAATAACGCTACCGATTTTGTCTTCATGATCATGGGTGTCCCTTAAATACACTATTTCACACATTTCCGAACTAGTCCGTAAATTTGAGATATAATTCTCCTCCGTGCCACCTACACGCGTCATTTTACGCGGCTTTGTTTTTAAAATTGTCCTTAATAATAAAATCCACTCCACGATTCGTTTATGAAGTACATCCTTAAACGCTTAAAGTGACAAGAGAAATATAAATATTCTTAGATACGAACATCGAGACATTCATCCCGCTAGCTAAGTAAAGCAATAACTTCCGACTAAGTATATGGACGTACCCAGCACACCACCGAACACAAAACAACACAACATGTAACTTCAACCTTGCTTAGCCACATGTACAGTAACTTTCGCCTGTGTCCTTAGCCAACAATCAATCTTCCATCTTGCCGCTGAGTCTACCGTCATACGGAGTTGGGTAGAATAAACGCGGAGTTGCATAGCTTATGTGGTAGGTTCAAATGGCTCTGAGCACTATGGGACTCAACTGCTGAGGTCATTAGTCCCCTAGAACTTAGAACTAGTTAAACCTAACTAACCTAAGGACATCACAAACATCCATGCCCGAGGCAGGATTCGAACCTGCGACCGTAGCGGTCTTGCGGTTCCAGACTGCAGCGCCTTTAACCGCACGGCCACTTCGGCCGGCTTATGTGGTAGGTAATTAGGAATTTCATTTAGCGATATTGAAAATTCATCTTCTGCGATAATGAAGTGTTTTGTGAACATGAAAAGTAATTTTTCCGGAACTTAAGTTTTTGCGCATTTGTAACCAAACTTGAGGAAAAACATGATCGTTATAGTCAAACTTTTGCAATTTGAGAAGTACCCCCCCCCCCCCCCCCCCCAATCAGAAGAGTTATCGTAATGCAATGAAAGTTTGTAAAAACGTGTGTAAGCACATGCGGAAAAAAATAATGAACCATTGAAAGAAACACATTTTAATTCCCACGTGAGAGGGTAACATTTTTTAATTGCATACCATGTTTACGTGTAAGACAACAAACGTTGCTCACCGTGACAACTATCTGCATTCACTGCAGCCTCTAACCGTGTTAGAGGTAACGTTTCAAGGAATTTCGCCGCAGCTTTCGAACGCTGGCCTATGGAACATTCAGCTATCGTGAGCTGACTTATAAGTTCGTGGCGCCCTCCATCGGTAATGCTGGAATTCAATATGGTGTTGGCCCACCCTTATTCTTGATGACAGCTTCCACACTCGCAGGCATACGTTCAATTAGGTGCTGAAAGGTTTCTTGGGGAATGGCAGCCAATTCTTCACGGAGTGCTGCACTGAGGAGAGATATCGATGTTGATCGGTGAGGCGGTACGAAGTCGGCTTCCCAAAACACCCCAGAGGTGTTCTATAGGATTCAAGTCATGACTCCGTGCAGGCCAGTCCATTACAGAGATTTTATTGTCGTGTAGCCACTCCGCCGCAGGCTGAGCATTAAGAACAGGTGACTGGTCCTGTTGAAAGATGCAATCACCATCCCCGAATAGCTCTTCGACAGTGGGAAGCAATAATTTGCTTAAAATATCAATGCAGACCTGTGTTGTGATAGTGTCACGCTAAACAACAAGGGGTGCAAGCCCCCTAATGAAAAACACGACCCCACCGTAAGACCACCGACTTCGAATTCTACTGTTGGCACTACACACACTGGCAGATGACGTTCAGCTGGCATTCGTCACACCGACTCCCCGCCATCGGATCGCCACATTGTGTACCGTGATTCGTCACTCCACACAACGTTTCTCCACTGTTCAATCGTCCAATGTTCACGCTCCGTAAACCAAGCGAGGCGTCGTCTGCCATTTACCAGCATGTGTGGCTTATGAGCAGCTGCTCGACCATGAGATCCAAGTTTACTCACCTCCCGCCTAACTGTCATAGTACTTGCAATGGGTCCTAATGCAGTTTGGAATTCCTGTGTGATAGTCTGGATAGATGTCAGCCTATTACAAATTACGACCCTCTTCAATTGTCGGCGGTCTCTGTCATTCAGCAGACGAGGTGGGCTTGTATGCTTTTGTGCTGTACGTATGCTTTCACGTTTCGACTTCACTATCACTTCGGAAACAGTGGGCCTAGGGATGTTCAGGAGTGTGGAAATCTCCAGTACGGATGTATGACACAAGTGACACCCTATCACCTGACCACGTTCGATGTATGTGAGTTCCGCGGAGCGCCCCATTCAGCTCTCACAATGTCTAATGGATACTGAGGTCGCTGATATGGAGTAACTGGCAGTAGGTGGCAGCATAGTGGACCTAATAGGAAAAAGTATGTATTTGGGCGTGTCCGGAAACATAGTGTAGCATGCCAAGGAAAAGAAACTGCATGTAAGTGCAGACATGATTCCGAGGGAGAGAGGCATACTTCCATTTATCCAGTGTGCCTTCCAGAATGAGAGTACCATCCAGAAAATGACACGAAAACATTCGCCAAATCATAACCCTCCGTCGTCCAGTCTGGACTGTACAGACCATGCTTGCAGGGCGTTTGCTTCAGTCTGATGGGGCGTAAAATGTAATTAATCTGAAAAGTTCACCTGTCGCCACTCTACGGACTTGCACTTGTGCTATTGGCGTGCAAATTGCAGCCTTCGTCTCCCCTGAACGGTGGTCAGCTTGGTTACATGGGCCAGGCACCTCATGCTCTGGCCCATATGCAGCAACGTTCACTAAACGGTTGGCGAGGAGATACTGGGTAGTCAGTTGCTCAGCTGTTACACGCTTATTGCCCCGGACACAATTCTGCAGCCGTCGTTAATCCCTGACATATATGGTGCACCGCAGTAGCATTGGCGCCACTTTTGGATAGTGCCATTTTGTCATTCATGGTGCCGGCCGCTGTGGCCGAGCGGTTCTAGGCGCATGGATGTGTGTGATGTCCTTAGGTTAGTTAGGTTTAAGTAGTTCTAAGTTCAACGGGACTGATGACCTCAGGTGTTAAGTCCCATAGTGCTCAGAGCCATTTTTTGTCATACATGGTACACTCTGAATACAGCGGCCCACAAATAGTTGACGAACATAGCTGTCCTGATATCCTTCCTCGATTGCCCTGAAAGCCAATTATAATGCGCGTTTGATATTCAGATAAATTGCTCTCTTTCCACATTACGACAAAGTCTGCAATGTCTTCTGTGTCCCCTGACAATCTGTGATAGTAGTACCCTGTGCATCCTGTGAATGGATGTTGCACATTGCACATTGATGTCAACATAGACTGTGATCACGTTAATTTGAGTGGACTGTGTGGTAACTTCTGACCTTATGTCGTGTCCTGACATAGATGGGAGTGGGAGAAAAGGGGTTGTCAGTCTGCGCTCCCGAGCGGTACAGAGCAGAATGCAAGAGGACAATTCACAGTGAAGGCATTTGATTGTTTTCTTCTATCTGAGCCAATACTGGTGCAGGCATTTACTGGAAATGCAGGTTGTTAGACATGATAGGGAACTCGTTGTGGAAACTCTTGGACAAAGGGTTTTGAAACAGTTGTTTATTCCAGACAGGACTAACACACTGGAGGCTAGTTCTAGGGTTAGAAAAAGCATGAATAACAATTTACAACAGAAGCCAGTGCAGAAGTCCTAGGATAGATGCTAACCACAGTAGCAAACTCAAGCAGCATCTTAAGGCAACAACTTAGCTGCAAAACAAAGCATACTGAATGTGACACTGTTCACTGAGGCACTCCAAGTAAGAGAGCAGACTTACCCGGAGCAAGACCGAACGCGTGGGGGCACTGTTTTTCGCACTTAAAGCCAACCAGCTAATCCCACAAGTCTCTTGCAAGCGTCTTCCAATCACGGTTTAGTTAGGTCCCCTCTACTGCTCCTAAGGCGGGGATGTTAATGCAGTTGCACTACCTAAGTCAGTATTTGGTATCAAAACTGTTCAGCTGAAAGCTAAACGTAATTGCTCTGCAAAATGAGGCTCGCAACATTGTTGTTATACGTCATTTAGCCCCGCCCCTCGGTTTCCCAGGAGCAGGGACTGTTAGGCCAACAGTTTTTTGGCGTTTTCGCTGTCTTTCTAACCCTTGTGAGCCTATTGGCGCTGCTGTTCTCAGGGTTGGTATCAAGCTCTCTTTACCGCTAGTAAGTGCTACGGTGGCAACCTACCACAGCATGTAGAAGACATATGAAGTTACATGTTAATTCCTTGAAGAGTAACTAGCGCCCTGGGACTGCTTCTGGGAGCGTCTGCATTTTCGCAACGCACTTCCCTTACGGTCTACTTCATGTAATAATATCTCTCCTAGTTTCTCTGCCCTCAGCATGGTCTCTGCTTTCGCGCCTTGGAGTGCCTGTCCTCTATTCTCACAGCTTCAAGATAACACCTCAGTAGCTAGGAATAATCAATATATTACACTTATCGGTATTGTGCCAGTACACCATTTTGGAAGATTCAGTGTTCGATAGAGACTGAAATGTAGATAGGAACTAAAGAAATGGGATACATTTTGGGCAAAAGAAGTGTTCAAACTGTTAAGGAAATATTGGTACTGTGTTACCTAAGAACTGCAGTTATTCACTTATGGCGTCTGTCTGATACAGCAAGAATATCAGGGTGTCGTAATTTACATGTAAAGTAGAAATATTACGAACTGTTGCTTCACACAGGTGTCTCTGTGCGTCATATAATTACTGAGAGCGCTGTGTGAGATCAAAGGGCTGATCAGTAACGCTGTGTTCCAGAATCACCCGCAATGGAACCCGTTACCAAGGTTGAGGAAACTGCAGCTGTGGACCTAGACGCCTTACTGGACGCTGGGGAGGGCCCCATGGTGACTTTCGTGGCAGGAGAGACGCGGCTGATGGCGCGCAGGGCCGTCCTGGCAGCGAGGAGCCCCGTCTTCAGCGCAATGTTCAGCCACGACACGCTGGAGTCCAGCAGCAATGAGGTCACCATAACAGACGTGGAGGGTCCGGTGCTAAGAGAGCTACTGGCCTACTGCCACACACTGAGGACTCCACATCCGTCCAGAATGACTCCCCAAGTTCTGGCAGCAGCAGACAAATACGACTTGTCGGGATTGAAGACAGAGTGTGAGCAGCAGCTGGCTTCTCTGCTGACTGTAGAGTCAGCGGCGGCCACAGCAGTGCTCGCTGTCAGGCACACATGCCCCAGCCTCACGAAAGCCGCCGTCGCCTTCATAAAGGCCAACTTCCAGGTGCTGGCCACTCAGGGTTGGGCCGATGCTGTGCACAACCAGCCCAAGGATGTGGTCGAAGTGTGTTGGCTACTCGGGCAGCCACCGATAAAAATCAGGTAAGCACAAGCATAAGAGCAAGATGCTAATCTGTGTTTTCCAGCGCTAGGTGTTGTGTGTTGTGTGTGTGTGTGTGTGTTGTGTGTGTGTGTGTGTGTTGTGTGTGTGCTGTGTGTGTGTTGCATGTTGTGTTGTGTTGTGTTGCATGTTGTGTTGTGTTGTGTGTTGTGTGTTGTGTTGTGTGTTGTGTGTTGTGTTGTGTGTTGTGTGTTGTGTGTTGTGTGTTGTGTGTTGTGTGTGTGTGTGTGTTTTCTGTGTGTGTGTGTGTATGTGTGTGTGTGTGTGTGTGTGTGTGTTTTCTGTATCTGTGTTTTCTGTGTTTTCTGTGTTTTCTGTGTTTTCTGTATGTGTGTTTTCTGTGTTTTCTGTATGTGTGTTTTCTGTGTTTTCTGTACGTGTGTTTTCTGTGTTTTCTGTGTGTGTGTGTGTGTGTGTGTGTGTGTGTGTGTGTGTGTGTGTGTGTGTGTGTGTGTGTGTGTGTGTGTTTCTGTGTGTGTGTTTTCTGTGTGTGTGTTTTCTGTGTGTGTGTTTTCTGTGTGTGTGTTTTCTGTGTGTGTGTTTTCTGTGTGTGTGTTTTCTGTGTGTGTGTTTTCTGTGTGTGTGTTTTCTGTGTGTGTGTTTTCTGTGTGTGTGTTTTCTGTGTGTGTGTTTTCTGTGTGTGTGTTTTCTGTGTGTGTGTTTTCTGTGTGTGTGTTTTCTGTGTGTGTGTTTTCTGTGTGTTTTGTGTGTGTGCATGTGTGTTTTGTGTGTGTGCATGTGTGTTTTGTGTGTGTGCATGTGTGTTTTGTGTGTGTGCATGTGTGTTTTGTGTGTGTGCATGTGTGTTTTGTGTGTGTGCATGTGTGTTTTGTGTGTGTGCATGTGTGTTTTGTGTGTGTGTATGTGTGTTTTCTGTGTGTGTGTGTGTTTTCTGTGTGTGTGTGTTTTTGTAAGCCTACAATGTTTACCATTGAATTAAGTAGATGTGTTTGTGCTGGGAAATATACCTTCAGTGAAGACTACAAAATTCATCTGGTGATAGCTCACAAACCTTTTGTTGCCTTTTCGTGACTGGTACAACAGATCTATGAACTGAAATGTTTGTTATGATATAAGTAAGCTAACAAAAGCTTTGGAAGAGCCAATTATTTTATAACTTCAAGAACTGCTTTGATCTCTAAGCAATTCATCAATACTTGCAGTCGCTAGTTCATTTAAACCATATGTGTATGTAGGTTTTGGCATTATGCCTGTTCTGAGAAAAAAAGGTATGTTTACTGTGTTCTCAGCAGGAGACGTTCTTGGTTTGAGTACACAGGTGTGCTACCCAGCAGGGAAACACACAGTAACCTCTGCAGATTGTACTCGAGCAGGCGAGTGCTCGGGATTTTTTGTGCATGATGTATAGCTCATCACAACCCTCTCGACGAAAAGTTGCATCTAGTAGTTTGGCGTCACAGTTGCTACTGATGAGATACTTCGACTGGTATTAAGCTGGATAACGAGAAGTCGAAAATAAAGAGTATGTAGCTCCTCACTAGCACCAGGAACATAACAGTATGCCGCAATATGAGACAATGAGAGCAGCAACGTATCTACAGCTTGTCATGCCCTGATGTAAATGGTGACATGTCGCAAATTCAGACTTCCTCCCTTCACTCAGTTCCATGTCTCACAGTACACATTCAACAGCCAGGTGGACACCTTTGAGCAGGCAAGTGAAACTCTGCATCTGCATCTGTCAGCAGCGTTGCTCTGCCAGCCCCAGCATCAACAAACATCTCATGGGAAGCCAACAAATGTGGGCAGCCATGAGTTGGTGATAGCACTTTCTACTTATGATCACGATGTACTTTTCAATGTATTCAAAATATCATACATCCTGCCTCAGTGCGCCTACCACTGTGTAGGATAGTCTTACAACTTTGCCTGTTGCATTATTTGTTTCTATTTTCTTACTGTATCCCATCAGTTTTCGTAGTTAAATTATTTTGTTAACCCTGATCGGTACAGGGGGAATTTTACATCAAGCTCCAAAGAGTCATGTTCCATACAGCAGATATCTAGTTGGCAAGGTGCTGTAAGCACATACGCTCATATGCTCTGTGTTCACCCACAACACCCTCATGACATCACAGCAACACCGAAGCTTTGAGCAGCGTCCACCCAATACTGGGTCTTCTCTGTTAGGGAGTGACCCAGTAATGGTGCTGTAGTAGGCACTTATTTCTGTAACAGTGATGCTGTGTACAGAAGCAGATGACAAACCTCGGCGCCCCTGTCTTGCATGAAGTTTTCTATGGTGCTAGTAATAACCTTCCAGTGAATGCCACTAACTTAGCCCAGACAGGTTGCTCATGTTATATTGTAGGAATGTGACTCCGCCTGGGTCTCGACTTTTTCACCGTTTCAAAGGGAAATGAAGGACGAGAGATTGGGATCAATGTCCGTTCCACTTCCTCCCTTACATCTTGAAGCGTCTGGGTTTTTTGCTCTCCATGCAATCAAAGTGCCTCCTGAACTTCCTCTCTCACTATCTGACGGAGAACACTTGTGAAATCAGTTCCTTCCTCCATCACAGACATCGATTCGACGTTTGGAAGCCGTTCAAACTTCTTGCGTGTAATTCTTTTTGATGCATTGTCTCGATATACTGTCACCATTTTATGAAGTCGTCAGCTGTCGGAACCTCCTTCAGGAGTAGGGCTTGATACATGTCCTCAGCAATACCCTTCATGAGATGTGCAACCTTATCTTCCTCCTTCAGTCTAACATCCGCTATTTTACACTGCTCCAAGACGTCTTGAAGGTAGGATGCTGTAGTTTCTCTTGGACGCTGTGCCCTGAACTTTAGTTTATCTTCAGCCTCGCACTTCTGTCGTTGTTTTGCCGAAATACTTGCGCAGTTCCGTCTGGAATACTTCCCAGCTTGTGAACTTCTCCTCGTTGTTCTCATACCATTGCTTGGCAGTGCCCTACAAGTAGAAAAATACGTTAGCCAAACACACGGTGCCATCCCATTTGTTAAAATAGGCTATACGCTCATATACCCTCTGCCACTTGTTTGGATCTTGGCCATCGTCACCAGAGAACCCGGAAGGATGTCTCATGGGGTGGCACAGAGTTGCTGTCATCCTAACGTCCTCGTCTTCTTCTGTCTTCGATAGACTGCGATGTGTTGAATATGGCTCGAACTGAGGTTTCTCACCACGTAAACGGCGGCTCTGTCGTGGCCTGATTGGAGCCTCTGTCGTCGATAACGTGCGCTATCGTAAGTTCCAATACCCAACGTCTCCACCAGAATGTCACTTAGAAGAAGGTGTAATTAGATTAATGACGAACACTAACTTCACTTAACGAATGTTTATTCAGCACTTGCACATAAAAGGGCGTGGAGCGAACTGCCTCCAGCCAGAACACAAACAGTAATACACAGCTACAGAACATTCCAGTACAATGGTTCATGACATTTGTGGATACTTGTAGAATGTACTCGAACCAAATATAGAAATTAAAATTCTACAGTCCAGGTGAGTTTTGAACATACGACCCTTCATGCAACAGTTTAGTGTCATATCCACTACATCACGGTGCTAGTTTGAATGGAATCCTCAGTGTAAGAGTCCTTATGGCATCCCAGACCGAGTCTAATTCGAAGGCATTTTCGCCAACATTGTCTCTGGGGTCTCTTAAGGGTGGGGAACCGAACCCAGTCCACAGAAGGTCCCAGTTTTCTTTTGCGAAGTTTGTTTTTTACCGTCTTGAATTCTAAATCACTTTGTAGGCCTTAGTAGTAAATCAGCAATTTATCAGATTATAATGGCTAGTTCTCTGTCGTGAGGTGACTTCCCAATGAACATACCTACAAGCTGAGACACTCGTAAATGTAACGTTTACATTGGAGATTTCTCACGCCCTGTTCTGGTAAGTAGGTGTATATCCAGGGTGATTGTGCACATACACTGATGACTCAAAACATTATATCCGCAGCCCACTATTAGGTTGAATGCCTCCTGATGCTGTAGCGGTCATGTGGCGAAGTAAGAGAAAAATTTCAGCGGAACAGAGGTGAAAGGGAAGCCATTATAGCGAAGATTCGGGCCCCAAATGCACAAATCCACTGATACAAGCCTTTTTGACAAAGGGCCCATTGTTGTGGCACTGCGGCTGCAAACGGGAATCTCTGAGAAGGCGAAGGTGGTCGCCTGTTCGCCTACTTCTGTCGTGAGCACCTAGGGAAAGTGGTCGAAGGATGGTGAAACAAGGAGTAGGCTGTATGGTATTGGACGACTTCGTATCTTCACGAAACGTAGAGGTCGGAGGATCCCTCCTGTGTAACTCTAGACAGGTAGCGATCTGTGGTAGGTCTGACGACACAGTGCTGGTGCAGGCACAAGTGTTTCGGAGCACATCGTTCAAAGGCCATCGTCGAACATGGAGTTTCACGTCACATGACCCCTACGTATTCCTGTGTTGACCAAACGACACAGTTAGTTAAGATTGCAGAGGGCACAGCATCACAGAGTATTCACCGCGGACCAATAGAAACATATGGCCTGTCGAATAAATCGCATTTCTTGTTACAACAGGTCGATGGTTGGATCCTTACTCTGACATCCAGACACGAAACGTGCACTGAACCACAGATGCCTTGTGTGAAGAGGTAGATTAAGTTGGTCTTCCACTAGATTTGTAATGGTAATAAAAGGCATCATGATGGCTGTGAAATACTTGAACATTACGGACCACCTTCATCGCTTCATGCTTGAAGTCTCACCGTCAGGTAATGACATCTTCTAGCAGGATAACCGTCTGTGTTGCAAAGTCAGAATCGTGCTACAGTGAAATAACACTGTCTTGTCCAGTTAATGTGTCTGTCATGTATCCATTGGAACACACATCGGGAGCCAGCTGTGTGCCAGTAGATAGCCGTCTCTTACTTTGCAGGAATTGCTTCACCTGGGCGTAGACATCTGGTGCCACATACGAGAGTAATCCCAAAAGTAAGGTCTCCTAATTGTTATAAGTACATAGACCTGTTTATTTCTACAGTGGTTTACATCAGTCTACAGCTCGAACATTGGGCTACTTTTCTATATAATCACCATTTCTGCCGATGCATTTTTGTAGACGCTGTGGCAGTTTTTGTATGCCCCGCCACCGTGCTGTTCAGAAAGTTATGAATCTCTTCTTTCACCTCGTCGTCGGAGCTGAATCGCTTTCCGGCCAAATGTTCTTTTAACTTAGGGAACAGGTGATAGTCACTGGGCGCCAAGTGAGGACTATAGGGTGGGTGGGTGATTGTTCCACTGAAATTGTTGCAAGAGAGCAACGATTTGTCGAGCGATGTGTGGGCGAGCATTGTCATGTAGAATGTGTACGCCGGTTGTTAATTGCCCGTTTGAGTTTCTTAACAGTCTCACAGTGCCTGTCAGCGTTAATTGTGGTCCCAGTGGGCATAAAGTCGACCAACAATACCCTTTTCCGATCCCAGAAAACGGTTGTCATGACTTTTACCGGCAGACACCATTTGCTTGAACTTCCGCGGCTTTGGCGAAGAAGAATGCCGCCACTGGCGTGATTGTTGCATGGTCTCAGGTGTAAAGTGGTGTGGCCACGTTTCGTCACTCGTGACAATTGAGTCCATAAAGTTGTCCTGCTCGGCTGCAAGGCGGTGAAGAAATGCGCGGAAAGCATCGACTCGTTGCCACATGTGGTCCTCAGTCAGCATACGTGGAACCCATCTTGCGCACACCTTCCTGTAGTTCAATCTTTCCGTTAAAATTCTGTGAGCGTTGCTTCGGGAAATCTCAGGAACCAACATGCAGAGATGATCCAGTGTGATCCGCCGATCTTCACGCACGCTTTGCTCAAACTTCAACACTGTCTCCTCAGAAATTGATGGTCTCCCGCTCCTCTGTTCGTCGTGAATTTCGGACTGACCAGCTGCAAACACTCTACACCACTTAAGAACATTTACGACATCCACACACGACTCACCGTACACTTCCGTCAATTGGCGATGGATTTCAATCGGTGCAGTGCCCTTTGCGTTCAAAAACCGAATAATTGCGCGCAAGTCGCACTTGGCGGTAACATCAAACGGGAGCTCTATTCTCAACGGCTGCCAAGCCAAGACTGAGCCCCTCAGAGCGACGTGTGCTTGTTTACACACAGCGCGTGAAGCACTCTTCATAACAGTGTGACCAACTGCCACACGAACATAGTTCTGTATTTATAAAAAAAAAATACAGACCTTACCTTTGGGATTACCCTCGTACTTCAATGACTTATAGAAGCCATGGTAATCAGAATCTCTGTTGTACTGTCTTTGAAAAGTCGAACAACACGCTGTTAAACATGTGGTCATAATGTTTTGGGTCATCGGTGTAAAACTGCAGCTCGAGAACAGCCTCTGTAATTCATGGCCCCTATCACATAGTGTTGCACTGCGACACGACACAGATTTAGCATCTGCTTGAAGAACAGTTACAATTAGCTTGACATAACGTGTCTGAAATGTGTGCGTTAGCTTTTCAATGTGTGTAAATATTTCATTACTGGAAGTACATGGTGAGAGTAAATCCACTGGTATCTGCGTTAATATCTTGCACTATTACGGCATGATCTTCATACAACTGACGGAGTTTTCTGATCACCTGTTGGGAACTACTACAGCTGCCTTTGAGGATCTCCTCTTCGTTATGGTTTACGCTGTTTAGGCGTGTTGGAGATTCTTCCTTGGTGCAGAGTGCACTTCCTGCACTCATTGAATTTCTGTTCTTCCGTTGGCTTCTGTAATTCGTGTAGCAGCGTCAGGATGCTCTTTGTGTTCAATTGTGGTGATCGTAACGACTGATTGCTGGGTTGTGAGTGAGTATGAAAGAAACAACGCAGACATGACTTTCTATGATCAAATGCCATGCGTTGATATGTGGTAAGATTTGTTTAATTTTTTTTTTTTTGGGGGGGGGGGGATTTGAGGTCCACCAGTTACGCAAAACACCGTTTATCTCAGTACCAAAACATGTTTCGGCACCACTGTGCCATCATCAGTGGGTTTTCGTCTTTATATATTCTTTAAATTTGGTGAGCATGAATTTTAAGGACCACTTTTGTGTTAATTATTACAGGTAGCTTGTCATGATGCGGAGAATGGAAGTACTTGCCACACGAAAACACGACAAGCTACCTGTAATAATTAACACAAGTGGTCCAGAAAATTCATGCTCACCAAATTTAATGAATAAATAAAAATGAAAACCCACTGACGATGGCACAGTAATGCCAAAACGTGTTTGGGTACTGAGAAAAACGGTTGTTTTGCGTAACTGGCGGACCTCAAATCCCAAAAATTTTAACTGCAAACACGGCCAATACAAGGAGCTGCATATCAAAAGATGGATATCTGTTTGTAAAGTTGTTGTAAATCAGATTCCTCTTTTTTGCATGCGTTTTGGCTGAGTGCGTTACGCTTGCCTGTGCAAGATGGAAGAGTCGCTGTTTTTAACTGAATTCGGGGAAAGTGAAGATAACGAAATCTCACTTGGGTGGCACACACGCACTTGATGCCTTAAGATGTGTGTAGAGTAACCAGCTTCTCTATTCCAGAGAAACTTAACGTATCACTATAGCTATCATACAAACGTTGAGGGTCTATTTGTGTTTTATACTTCTACAAAGATATAGGATTAATCACTTTGGGTGGCAGCGTCCAGTATTTGTTTTCAGTTGACAGGAAGAGATGGCATTTCAGCAGAGCTGTCTGTCTGAATGGCGACATCAAACAGCTGTCTTTTTGCTAAGCACGTGCAAGGCCTTTTTAAATTTACAGCCAGTAGTTCTTCTCTTAACCGCTTAGATGGCGATTTACGCTTCCTAGATTTGAGTCCAGTATTTTCTGCATCTGCTAGTTCATTCATGGACGGAGTACTAAGTTAGTGTGATTCTAAGTAGTCTGTCTTCTGTCAGTATTGTCAATAGCATTTGTTAGGTAAGACAAATCCTATTGTTCACTGTGCGTTTTCCCCTGCTTTTTGCAGGGTAGGCAGACAGCTAGACTTCCTTCACTTTCTTTTTTCCCACAGGTCCAACATATTATCTTAGCCTAAATACAGAACATACACACGTCCATAACCAAAGGACTTCAGACGTGTAATTATCATAAAGTAATCGTCAACAGATACTGCAGGAGACTTCCGTTGTTCAACCAATCTCTTTCTCATAACAGTAGACACTTATGCCACGTAATGTAACGTGGATTTTCCTCTGACGCATTTCATAAATGAAAGGGAAAAATCATTAAAATCTTCTCGACCCATTTCTCTGTCAAAAATTAGCTCGTATACATCTGTAATTGGGCATGCTAGTGGGAATTTCGTAAAGGGTGACCGACGGGCTATTTTTCTACAGTGGCTCACTGTTGACCTGAGTTTTTAAATTCTCATGTTCGACTAATGTTTTGCAGTCCTGTATATGGGCCACATACCCTGTTAAGACGTTCTTAGTAGAATGAATGCTGTTTCTTATTAGTTTCTCATTTTGTGGATCTGCAACTTTAGAGGCGGCTTCCCTGTTTATCTTTGTGGTTTTCCTCATTTTTAGTTTTATTAAATACCATCATACGAGGTGTATGAGAAAAGTAACGAGATGAATTTTTTTGGCTACCAAAGCTTTTATTTTTGTCAAAAGTATTGTGCCCTTCAAAGTAATTCCCTCCGGCAGTTATTCACCAGCGGAGTCGTTGTTTCCAGTCTTGTTAGCAGCGCAGATAGGCTTCAAAAGCTAAGACATTTAACATGTCGGTCACATTTATTTGAATGTTCGTCAGAGTCCCGAAATGAGTGCTTTTAAGATATTTTTCAATTTCTGGGAAAGAAAAGTCAGGACATTTCAGATCCGATGGATATGGGGGCTGTGGAACAAAAGCAGTGCCTTCAAGTGGCTGTGTGACATGGGGCGTTTTCATGGTGCATCATCCACTTGTCTGCAACGTCTAGTCTCACTTAATTCACACCTTTCCTGATACTTTGATGGATGTCTTTACAAACTCTTAGCTGACAATCTGTCCTATAGGAACAAATTCTTCATGCATGATACCACTACTATCAAAAAAGCAAATAACCATAGAAGTTAGCCTTGACAGTACAAGCTTGCGATCTTTAACAATTTATGAGTTATTTTAAAAACACTGGTAACAACCTAGCCAGATAAAATTTTTCACCTACAGCCTGAAGGACTAATATAGAAAACAAGCTAAGACTGAAATAAAAGATCTCCCAAAGCAAAACCCCAGAAGGGCATATTTTTTAAAAAAAAGCAACAACCATTAACGCCTGAAGGGTTGTTTTAAAAAAATATCACTGCCGCAACGAATACCACCTGAACGGCTGACTTTTTTTTTTTAAATGCAAGTAATAGCGGATAACTCCTGAAGGGCTGATTGTAAGAAATACCAACCTAAAGGACCAATTAAGAAATGCAATTAAAACAATTAACTAGTATTTGAAAAGTTAGTTTTGGAAAGTTAGTTTCGGGAAAGTTGGTTTGGGGAAAGTTGGTTTGGGGAAAGTTGGTTTCGGAAAAGTTGGTTTCGGAAAAGTTGGTTTCGGAAAAGTTGGTTTCGGGAAAGTTGGTTTCGGGAAAGGTTTGTTTCGGGAAAGGTTTGTTTCGGGAAAGGTTTGTTTCGGGAAAGGTTTGTTTCGGGAAAGGTTTGTTTCGGGAAAGGTTTGTTTCGGGAAAGGTTTGTTTCGGGAAAGGTTTGTTTCGGGAAAGGTTTGTTTCGGGAAAGGTTTGTTTCGGGAAAGGTTTGTTTCGGGAAAGGTTTGTTTCGGGAAAGGTTTGTTTCGGGAAAGGTTTGTTTCGGGAAAGGTTTGTTTCGGGAAAGGTTTGTTTCGGGAAAGGTTTGTTTCGGGAAAGGTTTGTTTCGGGAAAGGTTTGTTTCGGGAAAGGTTTGTTTCGGGAAAGGTTTGTTTCGGGAAAGGTTTGTTTCGGGAAAGGTTTGTTTCGGGAAAGGTTTGTTTCGGGAAAGGTTTGTTTCGGGAAAGGTTTGTTTCGGGAAAGGTTTGTTTCGGGAAAGGTTTGTTTCGGGAAAGGTTTGTTTCGGGAAAGGTTTGTTTCGGGAAAGGTTTGTTTCGGGAAAGGTTTGTTTCGGGAAAGGTTTGTTTCGGGAAAGGTTTGTTTCGGGAAAGGTTTGTTTCGGGAAAGGTTTGTTTCGGGAAAGGTTTGTTTCGGGAAAGGTTTGTTTCGGGAAAGGTTTGTTTCGGGAAAGGTTTGTTTCGGGAAAGGTTTGTTTCGGGAAAGGTTTGTTTCGGGAAAGGTTTGTTTCGGGAAAGGTTTGTTTCGGGAAAGGTTTGTTTCGGGAAAGGTTTGTTTCGGGAAAGGTTTGTTTCGGGAAAGGTTTGTTTCGGGAAAGGTTTGTTTCGGGAAAGGTTTGTTTCGGGAAAGGTTTGTTTCGGGAAAGGTTTGTTTCGGGAAAGGTTTGTTTCGGGAAAGGTTTGTTTCGGGAAAGGTTTGTTTCGGGAAAGGTTTGTTTCGGGAAAGGTTTGTTTCGGGAAAGGTTTGTTTCGGGAAAGGTTTGTTTCGGGAAAGGTTTGTTTCGGGAAAGGTTTGTTTCGGGAAAGGTTCGTTTCGGGAAAGGTTTGTTTCGGAAAAGGTTTGTTTCGGAAAAGTTTGTTTTTAAAAATTGTTGGTTTTGGAACGGTCGTGTTTGGAACGGTCGGGCTTGGAAACAGGCCTGAAGGTTTATCTTATAAGGTATATGAGTAATTAACAAGACACTTGAAGTTTAAGAAAGGAATCAGTCATAAGTAGGCTTCAAAATTTCCTCAGATTAGAATTACAATCGGCAATAAAATAACTGAAGATTTGGTTCTCAATTCTAAATCAGTGTGATCTCCTTCAAAATTGGCTCATTTATGACCTGACCCGTACACTACAGACGGCTCGCAAACCACAAGTTTAGCGTGGGAGTGTCCACAAGTCTGCAACAGGCTAAAACATCCAGTTGCCATCCGGTACTGAGAAATATAGTAACAGAAATGAGAACCTAGCCAGATAACATTATTTAAAACTTCCGGGCTGAATTGCCGTGGTCTATATATAAAACTACTTTTCCTTCCTGACGTTTCGTTGCCTACTGCT
Source organism: Schistocerca americana (assembly GCF_021461395.2). Classification (NCBI taxonomy): domain Eukaryota; kingdom Metazoa; phylum Arthropoda; class Insecta; order Orthoptera; family Acrididae; genus Schistocerca; species Schistocerca americana. The sequence continues at coordinate 153,167,918 of NC_060119.1, read as the reverse complement.
GGCATCTTCCGAGGTGAGTCGGCGACTGGCTGCTAGGCGCTGGAGGTCCCGCTTACATAGAGCGCTTGGATGGCGCCACCACTCATCACGTGCTTTCGGCTTTAAAACTATCTCTGGCTAGTGCCACGTCTCTCGATTACAGATAATCTATTGTCACTTTGTTGGTAAAAGGTCGACCACCGTATCTTGTCTAGTTTTAATCCTCCTTTTTTTTAATTAAAATTATTTTCGTTCCTGTAGATCTCTATAGCATCTCTATACAAGCGGGTATAATAATGTGAGGTCCTAGCAAAACACATTGGTAGTCCTATTGGTAACATAAGGCTGCGTTCACACTGCCGGCCGGGCCGGGCCGGGCCGGGCTGATGCGTACTGGCTCGGCTCGTGCCTAGCCAGCTCAGGCCGACGAGTAGTGCATTCACACTGCGCGCCGCGCCGAGCCGGGACGGCGAAATGGGGGAAAAATCCACTTCTCCGATTTTCATGTTTTAAAAATTCTTAGCGGTATATAAGACTTCGCCACATCGTTTTATGAACTTATTTTCTCCTTAAAAGCGTTACTTACGTCGTGGAAAAAGAAAAAGTCTACTTTTCGTTTCACGTGATTTCTTAGTTTCGTAACGCTTCCCAACGGATTTTGAAGAAAGTATGCGACTAAAAGATCTGATTTTTGTACACGTGGTAGTATAACATCTTAGCTTCGTATTGAATCATTTATCTTTCCGTATTTCTTAGCAGTCATTGTGAAATGATGCTATTTGTCAACGTTGTGCACTTGATTTACAAATCTTGCAGTGAAAAAGTTATGTAGCGGGTAGCTTACTGTTAGATCCGTTTTGGACCATACATTGTTGGGAATGAAATGTAGCTAAAAGTACCAAAAAGTTTTTGAAATGATAATGATACTGATATCTGTCTCTGGTCACAAGTAATGCGAGCTATTCAGTGGCGTCAGTGCCGCGTCCGCAAGCCACGGAGTTCGCGCGGTTACGGCTTGGTTTAGTACATGTACAGGTAGAAGCGTCAATGACACAGGTCTGATAAAATTTGGTGTAAAACTAATCACAAAAACAAACTGGAGATTTGTGATACGTTTACTGCAGAAACTGAAGCGCAATTCTGTAGTCTCTTTGTCTACTTTGACAGAAAAAAATAATGGAGAGTTAATGAAACTACTGTAGATCGACACAGATGTGCGTTTCATTGTTCTTCATTGTTTTTTTCCTTCCTTGGCGGGCTGCGCTGCACCGTCAAGGTAATCCCCACCCTTTGGCTAAATGGCTGTTAGTTGCCGAAGGCCAAATAAATAAATTGAAAAAAATCCCCACCCTTCGACAGCTGACAAGCAAGTCAGTAGAAAACGCAGCTGCAGTCAACAGTTGCTCGCCTTTAGCTAGTCTGTGCTGTCGTGTAGAACAATGTCTTCACTCTTTTATTGGTATTGTTTTGACTCTGCAGTAACTCGTCGAGTTTTGAAGTACAGAAGAACTAGGAGGTTATGGATTCATCCCATAAATAGCGACAGACATTTAGGAGAGTTTTTTTCTTTACATGAAGAACTTAAAAACTATCCTGAAAAATTTTATTCATATTACAGAATGAATCATAATACATTTCAGTATGTGCTGCAGAACATTCAAGACAAAATTTCGAAACAGAACACAAACTTTCTTTACATGAAGAACTTAAAAACTATCCTGAAAAATTTTATTCATATTACAGAATGAATCATAATACATTTCAGTATGTGCTGCAGAACATTCAAGACAAAATTTCGAAACAGAACACAAACTTTCGCAGAAGTATAACAGCAGAAGAGAAATTGTGTATAACGATAAGGTAAGATTCGTTAGTACACACTTTTTGGTTTGCAGTAGAACTTTGTGCAGCATTCACTACCTCCAATTAATTGTAGTCATGCTTTTGTATTTTAAATTTCACAAACGCTTACGTCTGAAGGGAAGAGAGTTTATGGGACTCCTGAGAATCATTAGTAAGTAATTAGCTTCGTCATTTTGGGTAATGTCTTGCTTTGCCTTCAACGAAGAATCGCAGATACACTCCTTCAGAATTTTCCAACTATTTTCTTCTTTTTTCTTCATGATGCAGTGGTGATGGTTCATCATGTGGACCCACTGATGACCTCACAGAATTCTTTTCATTACCTTGTAAGATAGACAGACTGATATGCCCTTTGACTCAGTGGTTCTATTTCCACTGGTAAAGAACTGTGCATAGCTCTTGGAACTTAGGAAAATCATATGTCAGAACAAAGCCCGAGTGGAATTGCATTTTAATATACTATTCCCTGGACCACATGACTTTATTTTGCCAAGTTATACAAGTTATTCTCTGTAACTGTCTCTCAGATCTTTGCATTTCGATTTCATTATTTTAATTGAAAGAATGTAGAAGGGTGCAAGAAAATGTCTCTTTAATTATTTATTGTTGTACAACTATGAAATGACATGGACTAAGTAAATATCTACTGTGCAAACAAAACTGTAAAACTTCGCCCAACACCACACTTGAGTAACACATTTTACGATTTTTTTTCTCAGGTATCTGTCCACTGGCATCTCCTTTCATGCACTAGCATCGTCATTCCGATTAGGAGTGTCCACCGTATCAGTGGTGGTGAAAGACGTTTGTATGGCCATATGGGAGTCACTTGCTCCCATTCATTTACCAACGCCAACTGTTTCTCGATTTAAAGAAATTGCCAGTGAAATGCATACGAGATGGGGATTCCCAAACTGTGTTGGATGTATAGACGGGAAGCACATACGTGTCCAATGTCCTAAACTTTCTGGCAGCATGTTTTACAATTACAAACAGTATTGTTCGATTGTACTCCAAGCAGTTGCTGATGCAAATTACAAATTTATAGCTGTAGATGTTGGTGCCTAAGGTAAACAGTCTGATGCAGGCGTGTTTAAAGAAAGTCTGTTATATAAGAAACTTATAAATGGGGAGCTGTTATTACCGCCACCAACAAGACTTGAAGGAATGTGTCAGGAACTACCGTGCGTCATTTTGGGAGATGAAGCTTGCCCCTTATTAGAGAATTTGATGAGACCTTTTCCTCGCAGAAATTTGGACAACGAGAAGACTCTATACAATGCTATGCATTCCAGAGCAAGAAAAGTTGTTGAATGTGCATTTGGTATAATGACCAATAAATGGAGACTACTGAGGAAGGAAATTGAAACACCTGTCGATGTAGCTGATCACATAGTCAAGTGCATTTATCTACTTCATAATATTGTCATTGACAGAGAAGGATGCAATGTTGAAGCTGAAAACTTTTGTACCAATGCTGATATGCAGACAGCTGGTGCCACATTCCACAGAAATTCCACATTACGTTCGAAAACTGTCAGGAACACTTTTGTTGAATATTTCGTTAAAAATGCAACTTAAAATAATTAAAAAACCTTTCAAAAATAAATTTTGGAATTGAAAGTACTTAGCTATTTACTGTATTTTTTGTATCTCATTCCACTGTAAATAAAACAAATAAAATTATAAAGGAAAATAATTTATATTTGTGCGTACTATCTGAAACACACTCCTTGGTTACTTCGTTCCATAATCTGGAAACTGAATCATTACTGTCATACTAGCCGAATTTCTGATACCAAATTGATGGACAGAAGTTAATGTCATGTATACGTTATTCTGCATCCATTAAAGTAAGAACATCGCAAAAAGATGTCACAGACAACAGCTTATAGTAACGTGCCACAACATGACTTTACAATGCATTGTCATCTGGTAGGGACACATTTCCGTCCCTCAGTGACACTCATATCTGCCTCCGTTTACAAGTAAATGCGAACTATTCAGTGGCGGCAATGCCGCGATCGCTGCCAAGCTATTGTTGTAAATGCATGTAGATTAAATAAATGAAATAAAAGTAATTTCGCATGTATCATTATAATAAACGTAATTTTTCCTCACTGATTGTGAAATGTGAGGTAACATCTTAAAACAAAAGACGTGTGGAGTCACACTTGTGATGAAAGCAGAAGGGAGACGTGTGATGCGTGTAGTGCAGAAGCTGTAGTGCTGCTCCACAGGCTCGCGCCTGCGGTCGGCTCGCGCCGGCAATATTAAACACTCGGAATGTCGTCGGCTCGGCTCCGGGAGGCTCACGCCGTGTCGGCGCGGCCCGGCCGCCAGTGTGAACACCGCAATTCAAAACCATGTGTTTGATATCGAAGCGGGCGGCGGCCCGGCCAGGCTCGGCTCGGCCCGGCCGGCAGTGTGAACGCAGCCTTTAGGCTCTAACTAAATGTAAGCACTTGAACGAGCCAAGAATAATAGTTGCTACTAATCTCTGGGACCACTGAAGGCGGATACGAAGAAAACAGGTTTCGCATCTAGTGGATGAGGTAATTGTGAAATTCCATGACATGAAAAGGGCTTCTTTGAAAGCTGACCAACCTTCAATTTCTGCGACTGTAGTACGTAAGTTGAAGTGTTTTCTAGAAGACACGCTGCAATCGCTGTTGACGATTAAGCTGCCAGATACCGCACAACCTGCACTACATTTACCAAATAAAAAACATAGGCCTAAACCCAGTATCGAACCATCGACCTGCTGCATGCTAACCCAAAAGACTATCCACTGCATCAGCCGTACAGTAAGAGGACTGTGTGCTCACAAAGACACTTACCATACATGTGGTTACAGTGTTGCCAAATTGCCACTCTTTAACGTCCTTTTTCTGCCGGATGTACTCGCCGGATGAAATTTTGTGAGATTTTTTTTTTTTTTTTTTTTTTTTTTTTTTTTTTTTTTTTTTTTATCGCTGGCATATGAGGAGTTGCGCTGCGAAGCCCGAATGAGCGAATTTCACTTCACCCTGTATATTGTGTTCAGGAAGCTGAGGCAGGCTTGCAGGAATAGATATGAAGGGCGTTCAGTATGTATTGCAACTCTTCTTTTTTCTAAATGCAGGTTGGTTTTATTCAGAATTCCAAAACACCATATTATTTCCCATTCTTATGGCTACTTAACCCTCTTTTTCACCATAACCTCCGTTCAGTGCGATGGCCTTAAGCCACCTTACTGGGAGGGTCTGTATGCTCACATGGTATCTCTCTTCTGGTCGACATTGGAGTCAGTATCTTGCTGCATCAACAACCTCCCCATCGTCCACGTACTTCTTCTCACAGAGTTCCTCATTTATTCTGCCTAAGTGATGGAAGTGGGAAGGTGGGAGACCCAGGCTGTAGGGTGGATGAGGAAGAATAGTGCAGTGCAGTTCTATGAGCCCCTGTCCAGTGTGTCAGCTTGTGGGAGGCCTTACGTTAAAGGAGGAGGAGGAAGAGCTTGTTTGCATTTTTGTGTCCCTGAAGAATTTCTCGAGGGTAGCACAATATGTTTCAGAGTTGATCGCTGCACTATGAAGGAGGACATCAAACAGAGTAACACTTCAGAATCGCGGAAGTCCGTCACCATGACTTTATGAACTTAGGGTGCGGCTTTGATCTTTCACTTTGCAGGAGAGGTGGTATGGTACCACTCTATGCACTGATGCTTCGCTTCCGATTCGAAGTGATGAACCCACGTTTCATCGCCTGTGACGATGTTCGACGAAAACTTGTCACTATCAGCCTCGTAACGCACAAGTAATTTCGCACGGATGGTCCCTCGTTGCTCTTCATGGTATTCTGATAGGCGGCGGGGAACCCAACGGACACACACCTATGAGTACCGCAACTGGTGTGTCGGCGGTATCAACAGTCTTGCAGCTGTGCACCGAGGTCTTTGTGATCTGTCGATCATCTGGAATGAGGGTATCCGTATTTCCAACATTGCAGCAGTCACAGCTGTGTGCGGCCGTCCGGCAAGCGGGAGACCGGACAGGCGAACTTATTGCGACGACTGGTGGCTCGTCCAACAACTCAGCGCGCTTTTGTTTACTGCCCGGTCTTCGTAGGCACTTTGTAAGTACCTAAGATGCTCTGCGAAGCTCTGGTTTTCCACTAAAAGGAACTCAGTGACAACTCTGTTTCGAACGCATCTCTGTTACAGACGCCATTTTGAAGACTATGAATAACGCCACCTTCTATCGGAACTTCATGACATGGTAAGGGCTGAAGCACGAATATTCCTCTGTTCCACGACAAATTGAGCATTTGTCCAACCGAAATTAGCGGAGAAAAAAGTTACATTACTTACTTAATGCCCCTCATGTAATGGTAGTTCACCAAAGTGCATTAAATAATAATTTACTCTGAGATACCGGTTTCTCCGACACCATCAGACACATGATAGCCAAAAGAATGTAGTTAAAAAGTGTGTCAATGTGTGCATGCATGTACAGGGATGTAGGCTTGGCTAAGCGAATGTTAAACTGTGCTCAAACATTTTGTAGTGTATGCATCTTTTGGTGGCTGCACGTGTATGTGTGAATGTGTGATAATTTGCAAGTGCCCCCCCCCCTCCCGTCACACACACACAACACACACAACACACACACACACACACACACACACACACACACACACACACACACACACACACACACATACACACACACAGCACGAGTCACGTAAGACGTAACACCCGTTTTATTTCGCGAATGATTTCAAGTATCAAAATGTTATTCCACAATTAATTATACCCCAAGTGGCATGTACTTCGGTACGTGATAAAGAGCTTTAACTATCTTATCGATAGAGATATTGAAGGAAGAATATTTTTTTACTTTCTTTAATGGAATGATATACGTTTTTAACGGCATCCGAAAGCGATTTAGGAGAAGAGTACAGTAATATAATATTAGTTAATGTTGAAGCTCAAACTCTTCGCAAAAGAATCCGAGAAATATTTTAAAAAGGAAAGGCAAGTCGGCTGGAATCGGCTGTTGCATTGTAAACACGCTCACGCCAGGCTACGTCGTTGTATCAAGCATCCCGACCGTGTACTTGTCTGCACGGCAGAAGTAGCAGGAACTGTGTCGTCAGTCGGCAAATCATTTCTGCTTCGACGTTACTTTCATGCAGAGATGAACACCAGTGAGAAGAAGTTTTACGTCCATACATCGAAGGTGGCACGCGAGGTATTGTCGAGAAGTGTGGGATCAGCTACGGGAGTGTCATTCCCGTTCGACGTAAATTCCAGCTTTATTACCTGTCACTACACCAGGCATTCGGTGGACGTCATTCCGGAAGTAGTACTGTATACAGTTTTGTTGGTTTACTCTTGCGGGACAACAACACAAAGTGTGCCATTTAGCGATAAAGCAAGGTTTACGAACCATAGTGATGTAAATGTAATAATGGGCAGCTGAAAATCCACCCATGCTTCGTCAGCTACAAGAACAAAGACTGAGAAGCGTAAACCTATGGTGGAGCGTCGTAGTAACTCATGTGTGGGTCTTTGCTTCAGCCCAGGAATGTTCAGTGGATATATGTATGCACACTGTGTTCAGAACATTATATCTGTTTATCTGGAAGAGATATCACTGGATAAGCGACAGTGTATGTGGTTACAACACGACGGCTACCCAGCTCATTCTTTCCTTGTTGTAGGGCAAATACCGACAAAAATTCCCTGGCTATCTAATAGGACGTAATTCTGTGGTACAATGGCTGACCAGGTCTCTAGTTTTGCTTCCTCTTGATTTCTTTCTATAGGAAGCACTGAAACATGCAGTCTATCATGAAGCCACAACTACGCCAGGCTATATGTAGTGTCGATTTGCCACATATGCAACAAGGTGCCATTCAATGTACTTTCACCTGTTCATATGTATCTCGAACAGTGACTACTGATGTGTGTTGCAGTGTAAAAGTACGGTTTGTTAAAAAAACATTTTGTGGTGTCATATTGTCAGCCATTCTGAATAAATTGCTTAGTTCATTTGCCCTCCTGCTGGTGTGGGGCTTAGATTAGGCCTGAGGTATTCCTGCCTGTCACAAGAGGCAACGGAAAGGAGTGTCACGTTTTGGCCTTTACGTGATGCTCCTGTGTCTGGCTTCACCTCCATTCTCCTAAATTTTCCCGAAGAGCGCGCCAATTCGAAAAGGGCGCCTTACACGATGCATCATGTCCTTCATGTCCATTATGTGCTGTCCTCCCACATCCTTCATTGATGTGGATCTACACTTCCTTTCATTCTCTAGCTGTTGGGGTAGGTCACCCTCCTGGGTGCGTTTTCCTCCATCCCCTGTGCAGTACTGATTACTGCACTGACGATGATAATGGACTAGTATGCTTGTTTGTACCTGATATCCAGCATGGTAGCCAGTCTGCTGTGGTGGGGCACCATGTACCCTGTTGGTTGTAGCCCCCTGACCGCACAGGGATTGCTCTGCTGATGCCTGTGCCGTTAACTCCCCATGTATGCCAAGAGGTAGATGCCTGTCACCCTGGGGCATTGAGACTCTGAGCAATGGCCATCCTGCCAGGTGGCCTTTGTTGTGGCAGGGTGGCGCCCGTTGGGAGGGCCTCTGGTCAGACTGGGTGGCATCAGGGCGGATGACATGCCATGAAGCGTACTACTCCATCTCTTGCTGGCGACGCAACGCCAGCAGTCTCTAAGCGGTCAATGTCTAATTATAATGCAAAAACGTATGACCCCCAAATCGTCCCCTTCCCTGGCCACACCATGGGAGGAGTGTCAGGCTAAAGATGGCAGCGATTCTTACTCCAATACCTCATATCTACGAGGGTTCGTGGGGCATCCTTCATGTCGTCAAAGCCTCTGTTTATTGTGGAACATTTAGAGGACAAGTTTGGGGAGGTGGAGGGATTGTAGAAAAGGCGATCGGGCTCAGTCTTGATAAAAACAGCTTCCTATGCCCAGTCACAGGCACTACTCGCCTGTGACAAGCTGGGAGTGTCTGTGGTTGTATCACGAACCATAAGAGCTTAAATATGGTCCAGGGTATTGTTGTGACTGGGGAAGCCCATCACATCCCAATACTTCATGTGCCCCACCTCTCATCTGTGTCAACTGCAGAGATCACCGTTCCCCTTGCTCACCACACTGCAGGATTCTCCAGAAGGAATGGCAAATCATAGAATAAAAGATCCTGGACCGACTGATCTACACAGAGGCTAAAAGGAAATTTGACCATGTACATCCTGTACCTCAGACATCTTACACCGCCACTATGAGAACAGTTCTAGCCCCATCTGTTCAGTCAATTCCAGTTGGCTCTCAGAGCGATACGACTACTCCTGCCCCCTTGATAGTGGGGGGGGGGGCTTTTCCCTCCCTGTTGCTCGCACACCACCTACCTTGGGAGCACTGCCTCCCCCCCTCCCCCCGAACCATCTTGGACGTTCGTCACCACTTCTCAGTTAGAGATGCGTAAGTCTTCTTCAGCTCCTTTCAGTAGGAAGGCGTCTCTTGGCTCACTACCTCCCCAGTTTTCTACTAGTGGAAAAGATGACACCCACCAGTGGCTGAAGCACCAAAAAGCAGCTGGTTGTAGGGCATCACGATCTTCCTCAGTCCTGGAGGCCGAATCAAAGAAGCCCTCCTAGTCAGAGAAACGCAAAGAGCAGTGAGAAAAATCAAAAAGCAAGACCCCCTAAGAACAAGGAAATTGCGGCGGTGTCACCCACACCACCACTACTTAAAAGCTCTGCATTTGAAGGTGAGGTGGAGATTCTGGCATTCACTGAGGACCTAGATCTCGCTGGGCTCTCAGATACAATGGATAAAGACTGCTCAGGTACTAAGTGGCAGCAGGTGACCCTGAGGCGTAAACTGGCTCATTTGGCGTTTCATGCCTTCCCTGCCTCACGATAACGTCATCCTCCAGTGGAATTGCCACTGTTTTTTCAACCACCTGGCTGAGCTACAGGAACTGTTTAAACCTTACACTTGCTTTCTTCACTGCCCTCCAGGAAACCTGGTTCCTGGCAATGGGGATCCCTACCCTTGCGGCTATAGGGGATATTACAAAAACAATAGTGAATATAATAGAGGGTCAGGTGGAGTTTGCGTCTATGTCGTGAACTCAGTATGTAGTGAACCTGTGCCCCTTCACACTCCTCTAGAAGCTGTGGCTGTCAGGATAAGGACAACAATGGAAATAACTGTCTGTAATGTATATCATCCTCAAGATGGTGTGCTACCCCTGAACATCTTCGCTGCACTGATTCAACAACTCCCTAAACCTCTACTACCTTTGGGAGATTTTAATGCCCATAATCCCTTATGGGGTGGCACCATGCTTACTGGCCAAGATAGAGAGGTCGAATGTTTACTGTCTCAGCTCGACCTCTGCCTCCTAAATACTAGGGCTCCCACACATTTTAGTGTGGTTCATGGGACTTATTTGGCCATTAATTTATTACTTTGCAGCCCAGGACTTCTCCCATCAGTCCACTGGAAAGTCTATAATGACTTGTTCTAGTGACCATTTCCCCATCTTCCTGTCACTCCCTTGGCGTCATGCACATGGACTCTAAGAAAGGCAGACTGAGAAACTTTCACCTCTTTTATCTCCATTGAATTTCCTCCACATGCTACCAACGATGTGATCGTTGAGCAAGTCACTAGAACGATCGTTTCTGCGGCTGGAAACGCGATCCCTTGCTCCTTAGGGTGCCTCCCGGCGAAAGACAGTACCTTGGTGGTCGCCAGAAATTGCCGAGGCCATTAAAGAGCGTAGGCAGGCTCTACAGCGACATAAGCTTCACACATATCTCGAGCACCTAAGGGCTTATAAATGGTTCCATGTCCACGTTCGCCAGCTTTGTAAACAGGAGTGTTGGGAGAGGTACGTCTCGACCATTGGGTTCCATACGTCAACTTCCCAAGTCTGAAGATCAGACGTGTTTTTGGGTAGCAGACCCCAACAGGTATCCCTGGCATTACCGTCGATGTCCGTGTAACTTACCGACGCAAAATGGATTGCCAAGCACTTCGCTGAGCACTATGCTCGAGCCTCTGCAGCGGAGAATTACCCCCAGAATTTCGCGCCCTTAAATGGGTGATGGATGGGAAAGTCCTCTCGTCCACTAGAAGCCATAGTGAACACTGTAACGCCCCATTTAGAGAGTGGGAGCTCCTCAGCGCCCTTGCACATTGCCTCGACACAGCTTCTGGACTGGATTGGATCCACATTCAGATGATTAAACATCTCTCGTTCAACTACAAGCGATATGTCCTCGTCTTCTTCAACCAGATCAGGTGCGATGGCGTCTTTCCATCGCAGTGGCGGGAGAGCACAATCATTCCAGTGCTCAAACCAGGTAAAAACCCACTTGGTGTGGATAGCTATCGCCCCATCAGCCTTAACCAACGTTCTTTGTAAGGTGCTAGTACGTATGGTGTGTCGGTGGTTTTCTTGGGTCCTGGAATCACTTGACCTACAGGCTCCATGCCACGGCAGTTTCCGCCGAGGTCGGTCTACCAACACCTTGTTGCCATCTTTTCTGATTTACAAAAAAAGCTTAAGACATGACCTGGCGACAACATATCCTTGCCACGTTATATGAGTGAGTTCTCTGGGGCCCACTTCAGATTTTTATCCAAAATTTCCTATCGATCCGTACTTTCCTTGTCCAAATTGGTGCCTCCCATAGTTCCCCTCATATCCAGCAGAATGGGGTCCATCAGGGCTCTCTATGCAGTGTGCATTTTTAGTGGCCATCAACGCCCTAGCAGCGGTTATGGGGCCGTACGTCTCACCTTCTCTGTATGCAGACGACTTCTGAATTTCGTACCGATGCTCCACTACTGGTGTACCTGAGCGACGCCTGCAGGGAGCCATTCACAAGGCACAGTCGTGGGCTCTAGCCCACAGCTTCCCATTTTCATCCGCAAAGTTGTGTGTCATTCACTTCTGTGAGCGTTGTAATGTTAATCCGGAACCAGAACTTTATGTTAATGACGATCCACTCACTGTAGCGCAAACGTATCGATCCTCAGGACTGGTTTTCGACGCCTGATTGACTTGGCTTTCTCAACTTCGTCAGCTTAAGTGGAAGTGCTATCAGCACCTCAACGCCCTCCGTTGCCTGACCAACGCCAACTGAGGTGCAGATCCCTCTACGTTACCAAAGCTCTACAGAGCCCTTGTTCAATCCCGACATGACGATGGGAGTCTGGTTTATGGTTCGGTGGCGCCCTCAGCGTTGCATTTACTCGACTCAGTGCACCACTGTGGAGTTCCACTAGCGACAGGAGCTTTTAGGACGAGTATGGCGACCAGCATCCTGATGGAGGCCAGAGTCCCTCCACTGAAGTTTAGGCGTGCACAACTGATCGCCAGTTACGTTGCACACATTCGTAGTTCTCCTGCACATCCGAATTACCGTTTTGTTTTCCCAACCACTGTGGTTCATCTCTCGCATCAGCAGCCCCGGTCAGGATTCATGATTGTGGATCGTGTCTGATCGCTTCTATCTCAACCGGAGTCCTTCTCTTTACCACTTCTACTCGAGGTCCATTCACTACACCTCCATGGTGTAAACCTCGGCCAAAGCTTCACCAAGACCTTTAAATGGCCCTAAGGACCCAGTTACTTCCGCGGCTCTCCGCTGCCACTTTCTTTCGATTCTTGACGTTTTCCTGGGCTATGGAGTGGTTTACACCGACGGCTCAATGGCTGATGGTCACGTTGGCTTCGCCAACGTTCAGAGGCCTTGTTGAACCCCATTCCTTGCTCGATGGCTGCAGTGTTTTCACTGTAGACCTGGTGGCTATATCTCGTGCTCTTGAGCACATACATTTAGGCCCTGGGGAGTCGTTTCTTCTGTGTACTGACTCCTTGAGCAGCCTACAAGCAATCGGCCAATGCTACCCTCGCCATCCTTTTCTAGCGTCTGTCCAAGAGTCCACCTATGCCCTGGCATCTATGCCCAGGCATTCAGTGGTGTTTGTCAGGACCCCAGGTCACGTCTGAATCCCAGGCAACGAACTTGTTAACAGGCTGGCCAAACAGGCTACATGGAAACCGCTTATGGAGGGCGGCATTAAAATAACTGACCAGCATTCTTTATTACGCAGCAAAGTTTTTCGACTTTGGGAGGCAGAATGGCATAGTCTCAGTATGCACAACAAACTGTGTGCCATTAAGGAGACTACGAATGTGTGAACGTCCTCCATGCAGGCCTCTGTCAGGTACTCTGTGGCTCTCTGATGACTCTGCATTGGCCATGCTTGGGCGACATATGGCTATATGCCAACCTTTTGCACCGTGAAGACCCACCTCCGTGTCGGTGGGGTGCGCAGTTGACAGTGGCCCATATTCTTTTTTACTGTCCTAGTTTAGCAGACAACGACTCATTTGCTGATCTGGTTTTAAATTTTATACGTGAGGGTGGGTTTTATCACTTGATATAAGTTTCAGTGTAGGCCCTTTGTCCCTCAGTGCCCTCCACCCTTGTGCTTTTATGGTGGAGGTTTTAATGTGTTGCAGAGTGACTGGCTTATCCTTTTATTTTCGTGGGCAGCCAGCCACGGTAATCTGCTCTCCCGTTTTACTCTCTTCTACCAGTTTCTTGCGTCTCTTTGTTTTACTTGGCCTATTTTGTTCCTTGTAGTGTTAGTTGGTCTCCTGTCGTCCTTGTGGTTTTTCCTTCTTCTCGGTATTGTGCTGTGTGTCCTGTTTGTTTTACGTCTACATACATACTCCGCAGTCCACCATACGGTGCGTGGTGGAGGGTACCTCGTACCACAACTAGCATCTTCTCTCCCTGTTCCACTCCCAAACAGAACGAGGGAAAAATGACTGTCTATATGCCTCTGTACGAGCTCTTATCTCTCTTATCTTATCTTTGTGGTCTCTCCGCGAAATGTAAGTTGTCGGCAGAAAAATTGTACAGCAGTCAGCCGCTAATGCTGGTTCTCTAAATTTCCTCAGTAGCGATTCAAGAAAAGAACGCCTCCTTTCCTCTAGAGACTCTCACTCAAGTTCCTGAAGCATTTCCGTAAGCCTCGCGTGATGACCAAACCTACCAGTAACAAGTCTAGCAGTCTGCCTCTGAATTGCTTCTATGTCTCCCTCAATCCGGCTTGATAGGGATCCCAAACGCTAGAGCAGTACTCAAGAATAGGTTGCATTAGTGTTTTATAAGCGATCTCCTTTACAGATGAACCACATCTTCCCAAAATTCTACCAATGAACCGAAGACGATTATCCACCTTCCCTACAACTGCCATTACGTGCTTGTCCCACTTCATATCGCTCTGCAATGTTATGCCGAAATATGTAATCGACGTGACTGTCAAGCGCTACACTACTAATGGAGTATTCAAACATTACAGGATTCTTTTTCCTCTTCATCTGCATTAATTTACTTTTATCTACATTTAGAATTAGCTGCCATTCTTCATACCAATCACAAATCCTGTCAAAGTCATCTTGTATCCTCCTACAGTCACTCAACGACGGCACGTTACCGTACACCATAGCATCGTTAGCAAACAGCTGCACATTGCTATCCACCCTATCCAAAAGATCACTTATGTAGATAGAAAACAACAGCTGACCTACCACACTTCCCTGGGGCACTCCAGATTGTACCCTCACCTCTGATGAACACTCACCATCGAGGACAACGTACTGGGTTCTATTGCTTAAGATGTTTTCGAGCCACTCACATGCTTGGGAACCAATCCCATATGCTCGTACCTTAGTTAGGAGTCTGCAGTGGGCACCGAGTCAAACGCTTTCCGGAAGTCAAGGAATATGGCATCAGTCTGATACCATTCATCCATGCACATGATATCATGTGAAAAAAGGGCGAGTTGCGTTTCGCAGGAGCGATGCTTTCTAAAGCCGTGCTGATGCATGGACAGCAACTTCTCTGTCTCAACGAAATTAATTATATTCGAACTGAGAATATGTTAGACTCCTGCAACAAACCGATGTTAAGGATATTGGTCTGTAATTTTGAGGATTCTTTATTCTTTCCCTTGAGGAATTGTTACAATTGGAACAAGGACCGATGATCAAGTAGTTTGGTCCGTTTCCCCCCTTTTAAACAAACAAACCAACCAACCAACCATTAATTCACTTGAAGTGTATTCCATGTAAAGATAATTACGATTAGTGTTTATACACACAGTTATCCGAGAGCTTCTCACAAGAGTTTTGCTTGGCGATTTTTACACTCCAGTAGCTGACTCTGGCCACATTGCTTTCCAATTTTAGTACGTTTCTCGTATTTTTTGGTGTAGAGATTGAGCCACAGCGTTAACAAACTGTATATCACGTACTCGTATTTTCATCTGTTTTCGGTTACTGTTAAAAAGTGTATCATATGTAAAAAATCATACTTGCTTCAATATCTCAATCAATAAGTCCTATAAGCTGGGTGATTCTTCCACTGTGTACAAACTCCAGGGATTCATTTATGAGAAGATACGGAACAAAAAATTGCATAATGAACTTACGTCCGAAAATTTATGGTTATTTTATTCAAATGTACTCTGTTACGGAGACTACAGCCTAATTGGCGCTGTACCATGCAACCACAGTTAAAATATTTGTTGAAAACAGTTTCCATGTGTGTACGCGCCGTAGCATGTTGTGGCTGTTGATATACTTTCCGGGATGTGAGGTTGTGGTCGAAGAACTTTTCTGCTCATTACGTTTCGTCCAGAAATTCGCTGGACCTCCTCAGAGGCGCTGCTCCGCTGAGTCTTGCCGACTGACTGGTCGGGTGTCTGAGAGCGACTTATATATTGTGAGAAAGGGGGCGTGGTTCAGGTGACACGTGATGAGCAGTGATAATCCATAGCAAAGATAAGGTTGACTATCGATTACCACCTTGTCAAAGATTAAAGTTGTTAGCAATTTTGTAGAGCCACTGATAATCCATAGCAGAGATAAGGTTGACTATCGATTACCACCTTGTCCAAGATAAAAATTGTTAGCAATTTTGTAGAGCCACTGCCCGCAGCTCGTGGTCGTGCGGTAGCGTTCTCGCTTCCCGCGCCCTGGTTCCAGGGTTCGATTCCCGGCGGGGTCAGGGATTTTCTCTGCCTCGTGATGGCTGGGTGTTGTGTGATGTCCTTAAGTTAGTTAGGTTTAGGTAGTTCTAAGTTCTAGGGGACTGATGACCATAGATGTTAAGTCCCATAGTGCTCAGAGCCATTTGAACCATCTTTTTGTAGAGCCACTGTCCATATATCGCTAAGTTTCATAGCCTCCTCTTTCCTATTAAAATTATCGTGATGTTTATAAATTTCGATAGCTTCTCTATATAGCCGTGGATAGTAATTTAACGTTGTAGATAAAACTTCGGTATCCGAAAACTTCACTTGGTGGTTGCCTGGTTGAAGAGCATGTTCCGCTACAGCTGACTTTTCTATTTTTCCAAGTCGACAAAGACTTTTATGCTCTTTCAGTCACGTGTTTACGCTTCTTTTGGTAGTACCAATGTAAACTTTACCACAGGTACACGGAAATTTTATACACACCACATATCGACAGGGGAGTGCGTTTATCCTTCACAGATCGTAGTACTTGACTTAATTTCTTTGTTGGTTTAAAGATTGGTTTTATGTCACGTTTTCGTAAAATCTTACCGATCCGATCTCTCACTTTTTTAATAAAAGGGAGAACTACTGTATTTTTCTGTCGTTGTGGTTCATTCTTATCTTTTGGGTTTCTGTTCCTTGGACGCAAAATTCTATTTATCTCTATCTCTTTACAGTAGTTCTCCCTTTTATTAAAAAAGTGACAGATCGGATCGGTAAGATTTTACGAAAACATGACGTAAAACCGATCTTTTAACCAACAAAGAAAAGAAGTCAAGTACTACGATCTGTGAAGGATAAACGCCCTAACCTGTCGACATGTGGTGTGTATAAAATTCCATGTACCTGTGGTAAAGATTACATTGGTACTACCAAAAGAAATGTAAACACGCGACTGAAAGAGCATAAAAGTCTTTATCGACTTGGAAAAATAGAAAAGTCAGTTGTAGCGGAACATGCTCTTCAACCAGGTAACCACCAAGTGAAGTTTTCGGATACCGAAGTTTTATCTACCACATTAAATTAATATCCACGGCTATATAGAGAAGCTATCGAAATTTATAAACATCACGATAATTTTAATAGGAAAGAGGAGGCTATGAAACTCAGCGATATATGGACAGTGGCTCTACAAAAATGCTAACAATTTTTATCTTGGACAAGGTGGTAATCGATAGTCAACCTTATCTTTGCTAAGGATTATCAGTGGCTCTACAAAATTGGTAACAATTTTTATCTTTGACAAGGTGGTAATCGATAGTCAACCTTATCTTTGCTAAGGATTATCACTGATCATCACGTGTCACCTGAACCACGCCCCCCTTTCTCACAATATATAAGTCGCTCTCAGACACCCAACCAATCATTCGGCAAGACTCAGCGGACAGCGCCTCTGAGGAAGTCCAGCGCAGTTCTGGACGAAACGTAAGGAGCAGAAAAGTTCTTCGACCACGACCTCGCATCCCGGAAAGTATATCAACAGCCATGTCCCCCGGTCGTGAAAGCCTTCATTCTACAAGTAGCATGTTGTCTCACACGATCACATGAGCCAGGCTGTTTCCAAACAGTGTCAAAGACAGCATGAATACGCCGCTACACTGTCTCCTCATCAGGAATGGACTCTGCATACACAACACCTTTGAGATGGTCCCATAACCAGAAATCGCTCGGGTTGAGGTCCTGTGAACAAGCAGGTCATGCTACTGGATCGCCCTCGTCCGATCCATCAACCAGTGAAGACACAACTGAGAAGCGTCCGGATTTTAAAGGTGAAGTGGGTTAGAGTACTGTCATGTAGGGGTCACATAACCCTTCGAATCATCAATAGCTCCTCTTCCAGCAGAGGAGGCAAGGTCACCTGCAAGAAAGTCTGAGATTTCCGGCCCGTTAGGTGACGTAGAAGGAAGACTGGTCCCACTATAAAGAGGTTCCAGCTGCACCCGTGCTGATGATTCTGCCACCATACAGTTGGGATTCGGCATACAATCCCGCAGATGACTGTTACGAAAGTTGAAGATACCACTCGGTGTAAAGGTGGCCTCATCTGTGAATAGGATGGATGACATCCCGGAATCATGGGGAGCCTAGTGAAGAAACCAGTGACCAAAGTGATACAGATGTGAAAAGTCTGTCGCTAGTGAGCGCTGCACACACTGTAAGTGACGTGGTGGGTAACAGTTGGCATGGAGAATGTTCCACACGGACGTCGGGCGGGTCCACTGCTTAGTCATTTTCTTCGACGTCTGGTGCCTTTTAAGACTTCTTGCTTCCTGGAACGACACTCCCTCAGAAAAAGGGCGAAACACGATTGCAAACACTAAATGCTGTGGCTGTTGTCAGTGGGGATAGGTCTCCTCATACAACAATGCTTCCCACAGCCCATTGTCATTTGCCTTTGCGTAGGTAAACACCACTTCAGCAATCTCTCAATTCGAATACGGAATCATTGTGTACGACGCTGTATCACATCCACTACAAGGTGAGTCAACAAGAGAGGTGAATCGGACACAAGATTATCAGTGTCTGTGGCGAGAGAGGGTGCTAGGGCGTGACTATGAGGAACGTTACCAGCAGATGGGGCGTACTGGAACTATGGCTGCATGGTACAGCACGTATTCGATCGCAGTCTCTGTAACAGTGCGATTAAATAGTCTCTAGCATGGAAACCATGCATTACCGGACGTAAGCTCAATAGGCTTTTTTTTGTTACGTATCCTCTCTGTACAGAGTGGAAAAAATAACTGTGTGTGTGTGTGTGTGTGTGTGTGTGTGTGTGGTAGTGTAGAGTGTAAGACTCTTTTGCCGGCCGTTGTGGCCGAGCGGTTCTAATCGCTTCAGTCTGGAACCGCACGACCGCTACGGTCGCAGGTTTGAATCCTGCTTCGGTTATGAAAGTGTTTGATGTCCTTAGGTTAGTTAGGTTTAAGTAGTTCTAAGTTCTTGGGAACTGATGACCTCAGAAGTTAAGTCCCACAGTGCTCAGAGCCATTTTTGGAAGACTCTTTTATGTTTCGCACAGGAGCGGTTTAGGAGAGGAGGAAACCAGGAGACTGATCGAGGCGTCTGAGGAGGGGGATGTAGAGGAGCTGCTGGAACTCACCGCGGCAGGGGCGGATGTGAGGACGAGGGATAGTGATGGGATGACCGCCCTGCACTTCTTTGCAGAGATGGGATACGTGGAGGTAGTGAGGAGTCTGGTGGAGCGAGGCGCAGAGGTTGACGCCAGGAACAGCAGCATGGAGACGCCCCTGCACTTCGCTGCAATCGGTGGCCATTCACCTATTGTGCGGCTGCTGGTAGCGTGTTCCGCTGACGTCAACGCAAGGAATTGTTACGAGAGAACACCGTTGCAGTTTGCTGCGTGGCATGGGTACGAAGAGACGGCAGCGATTCTGGTGGAGGCTGGAGCCGACACGGAAGCTAGGGATGAAGATGGGAGAACCTACCTCAACTGACAACCAGGAGTATGGATGCCATCATATAACTAACAGTTCAATGAATATCTATGATATAAAACAAATGATGCTTCACTACATGAGTTTTCATTATTTTTAAATTAAAGAATAGAAAAAATTTCATTTCTACCCATCATTATATGGTCCATACAAATGCTCTAGCAACACCTCAACTAGTATGAAAATAGGAGATATCCATAAACAAATGTAAATAACTTTTCATTTGAGGAAACCGACTAAAATAAAAGGTTTTTTGAGGGATCTTTGCAAAACTCAACAATTAAAAAACACTCATTTTATTACCGATAGACACCAGTCCTGTCTGAAACTTGAATTTCTTCCAGTGTGCAAAATATACAAACATCTAAGATGATAATGAAACCAGGTGACATTTTAGACAACCGCCGACGCGTCAATTGGTGAAAACCCAGTTATTTTCAAGGCGCAAATGGAGAAATAACGGTTGTTTCAAGTAGGACACCTGGCTGATTTCCTGTAAGTTGTTTCAAACGATCTCCTGCATTACTTAATTACTGAAATCTGCTTAGTAAGAGCGTGTATAATGCAATGCTAACAGAATGTAAACTGTAGCTGTCCCCAGAAGATTACTATGTAAGACAAATGGTTCGAAACGTATTATGCTTTGAGCTCATGCTGAATTTACTTTGTCTGCAGTATAGATGTGCACCAGTCTAATTACACTGGTAGCCATATTTACACCACACTGTAGGTGTCATCTGCACTGGTCCCAAGGTTTACAGTTGAAGTGCAGCTCTACAAAAGTCGAGTGCGGGCTGTAATTATTATACGGCTGTTATGGTAATGTGTTGACGCGGAACCGATTTACGCCGGAAAACAAGTTTCATTTGTGGCCACAGGAGAAAATCTGGCGCTGTACACTATGACAGTATGATATACAAGACGTCATTTGACAACCCTTAAGGTGATAGAACGGTGTGGCTATCGAGAGGACGGACTGTGTGCTGTTACTGAAACTATTTTATGTGAATGGGAGCAATAACAGTGCTGCATTGAGAGAGTAACACTAATTGAAACAGATGAGGAGAGGAGCGATGTTATTAAATGGCTGAAAGAAGATAATGAAATTCAAAAACACAGGTGAGCTTGGTGTGGTGCATGGAATAGGAAAGCGTCGTATCTCAGAGGAAGTTAGTGACGAGGCTGCTGTTGCTGTAACTTACCATTCATCACAGACCCAGGCTAATGCTACCGCTCGTACAGTGTTTCGACAACCATCCATCACATTGTCAACTCTACAGAACGTTTTGCGCTCTAGCTCACATTCGTACAGGTACAGGGTCCAGACGGTGCAGCATCTGCAACCTCATGAACCGCAGCAATGTTCTGAATTTGCTGTTCGGTTCCGAGCCAGATTGAAGTAGGTGACAGGTGTCCAGGCAATATCCTATGGAGTGATGACATGTTAAACAGGTTGCAATGACACACAGAGCTGCTTAGTTTTGGGTACTATTAAACTGTGTGTGTGACTTTCGTCATTTGCACGGTAGGTGTCGCTGCAATCGGCAAATAACTCAATTGAGTTCCAAAACGGCTTTATCTAGAGAAAATTGCTCTGGATCAGAAAAAGAAATCCATATGTATTCAGTAATCGCGAAAAAAGTATGGTAGAGATGTGCCCTCTCACCAATGGGGCATTTGTTTATAAGAATTATTTAATAGTACGCGCTCAAAAATGTATCCGCCCACTTCGAAGCACTTTATTGTGGGCGCATTGAATAATCGACGCAGCTGAGAAGTGTTTCCTACGTAATCAGTTGACATACATTGGTGATATGCTTAATCATGTTACCGCGTGTTGTTAACACTTCATTATAAACTTCATTCTTCAAGCAAAGCCAGAAACGAAAGTTAAGAAAGGAAGACCTGGCGGTTTTGCTGGTCAGTTGTACGTACGATCTAATACTTTCCGTGCTATGACAGAGTAATATGCCGGATAACCATGATGCTGAAAGTATACTGGTTGTCACAAGTCCAAAGGAATGTCCGCCAGTAGCACTGGAACATCGTCCTCACAGAACGTTCGATATTCATAATCGTTTAAGGTGTCATCGATAAAGAATCGACAAATCAGTTTCTCATCAACCATTCAAATTCCACGGGCCCTGATATTCATCTTCGTGTAACTGTTGTCGACTTTCCACTTCCCAGTAGTGAATGTTGTGTCTATTAGTCGCACCGTGGTTTCCGAAGGTTCACTCGTCAGAGAGCAATAATCGAACAGAGAAACTGGAGGTCTCTCCGTGTTTGTTGAAACCACCACTGGCAAGATGTTACTTGGTTCAGTCTTCATTTGGGCACGAATATTCGTGGTATTTCATAGGCCCCATGACTACTTTAAGAGATCGCATTACTATGACCACTTTGCCTGATCGTATCCGTCTCTTGCCTGTTGCAAATTGGTGATCCTGTGTTCACACAACTCACGTCATCCAGGACTGATTATGTGAGCACGAGAATGAATTCTCCCAATGTCCTCTGGCCACCACGATCATTCTCAATTTATTGAGATTTTGCTGTCTATTTCGAAGTGACAGGTGCATGACTGTTATCTGCCTCCATAATTTTTGCCTGAACTTGTCACTATTTTGCTGTAAGGGTGCTATTAGATTCCACTAAGAACCAAATAAGAGACGTATTTCTCCATTCCGAGACTACTGAAAGCTGTTTCGAATTCCAACGATTTTCCTACACCGTATTAGGCATGGTGATGTGTTTATGGCGTTTTCGTATTTTTCTGCAGCCACTCTTTCTTCTTTTAGCCGCACGGAGTAGCCGCACGCTTTGAGGCGCCATGTCACGGATTGCGCGGCTCCTCCCGCCGGAGGTTGGAGTCCTCCCTCGGGCATGGGTAGGTGTGTTGTTCTTAGCATTAAGTTAGTTTAAGTAGTGTGTAAGTCTAGGGACCGATGACCTCAGCAGTTTGGTCGCTTACGAATTCACACACATTTGAACATTTCTCCGTCCTTTTATGAAGTGGTTGGCCAATGGAATGATTTTTAATTTCAAATATAACTCGTACTCCTTCCTTCTTCTGTTTACTTCTGAGAAAATATACGTTCTAATCTATTGATTTACTGAGGAGTTTAATTTCCTGTGCCAGCCTTCGACAGCATTCATGGTCTTTTGCTATTGGTTAAAAACATTCCACGTTTAAATTCGACTTCATCAACTCTTTTTGGTAGGAGATGTGACACTGCGGCAGAACAGTCGGAATTTCCGGTATCCCTGCATAACTCTGTTAATCGCAGTTCTTGCATTTTCCTGCACAGGTAATCGTTGCAGTGAAAATTACAATTCAAAAGGGATGTTTCTCGGAATACAGTTTTCATAGCTTTCATTGTAGCAATTTCAAAGTGTAGCACCGCAGTTTTTGGTGACGTTAAATGCATCTTATTTTTCAATCGAGAAAGAGGTCTTTAATGTGTCTTTTGACGTTTCTCTGGTATCAAAGCAAAGAAGAGGTAATACCTACCTCACTTTTTCTGTGCTTCTGATGTAAAGTATGCTGGTGTGCATTTGTTTGAACCGTTTCGAACAACTCTGCAATATTTCGTCCGTAGGAACTGTTCCATTTTCACGCGGTATTTTCTTTGCTTCTTCCCAACTGAACATCAGGATTCTTTCATGAGGAACAGACCTATCGTCAGTTTCCAAAGAAGTGATACCGTAAGTAAATTTCCAAATATTTTCACCCTGAAACTTCCTGGCAGATTAAAACTGTGTGCCCGACCGAGACTCGAACTGGGGACCTTTGCCTTTCGCAGGCAAGTGTTCTACCATCTTTTTCTGTTTTTATTTATGTTTTTTAATTCTTTTTTCTTCTTTTTTTCTCTCTTTTCTTTCCTTTCTTTTTTTTTTGGATAAAAACAAAACCTACACTAATAAAATCACAAAATGCGTACTTGAAACAAGTAGCCACTTTTTTAACAAAAATGAAAAAAAGGAAAAAGGATCTTGGGAGGTTTGTTTGTCTGCTTATTTTTATTTTATTTTATTTTTATACAAATGGATAAAAGGAAGGCCGTTCCTCTTCGGCTACCTAAACAGAATAATAGGAAGTCGTCCCGTTACGACAAAGGATGCTCCATACTAAATCCCGCTGCGAATTTTTCGATGACTGTCGTCTTGTTGCTGTGTTGTTTCCGTTGTTTGTTCAATCTCATAAAAAAAGGAACTGGGAAGAGGTGCTATGGTTATCTTCTCATGTCATCGATAATCCAGCTGAGAGGCAGATTGTGGAATTTGGCTCCAAAGAAAATTAGAAAGATATTGCCTGTATTTAGGGTTCTTGACGACCGCACAATGTCGTTCGTTGAGGTAATACCAAAAATCGGGTACTGTCTTTACGCCATTACCGAATAGGTAGTGAACAGCGTGGCCGCTGATCCACGTCACAGAGTTCGTTTTTGCTCTTGGGAAATAAATCTTGTCGGGGAAAAGAAGTGATCGGGTTGTTGTCCTGTCGGGAGTCGTGCGTGTGAGAAAAGCCAATATCTGACGCACCAAATACCAAAAGTCCTTTGCCGACCCGCATTCGAAACGATGTTCATCCGTGTCAATCACTTGGCATGTGGCACACAAGGGTGACTCAGTGAGGTGGATGTGATGTAGGCGGGACAGGCACAACTGTTTCCCATTAACCATTACGTACCATGCAGATTGCTCGTCAGTGTCAAGGGTGGTGGTATTCACTGCCTGCCACACAGCGCGCCATTTTGTAGTGGGGTGTTTGCTTTCAATCACATTCGGCGTCCTGTTCATTTGCATGGCAGCATATATCGCCCTCGTCATCATCAAGCGTGTGGGTAGTAGTGCGGTGCGGATGTAGCTTAATTCAAGGAAGAATTGGCTAATGTAGAAGAAAGGTGCTGGGATGTCCCATATCATCACAGGGGGTGCGAGTGAGATTGGTCGTAAGGCTTCCAGTAAGAGACTTGTGAGGCACGTCGGACTTCGTCGCCGCAGTTGCAGGTGACAGTTGACGAACAGGGCCTTCGTTCTGTTCTGAACATGACAAAGGCCTAAACCCCCTCTGCTCCTCGGGAGGGTTAGGGACTCGTAACGAATCTTAAATAACATGCCAGTATTAACAAAGGATCCCAAAACCGCCAATATGCGGTGAGCCAGGGTAGGTGGTATCGGGAGTATCTGTGCAAAATGGGGGATACGTGACGCCAAATAGACGTTAGCATATCGCGTCCGTTGCAGGAGGTCTAGACGTCTCAGACGGTGGTCACTTATTCCTGCTCTCACCTGATACAATAAACGCCTGTAGTTAAGGGCTGTTGAACGCTTCATGTCAGATGTGAAATCAATGCCAAGACAGCGGATTGTGTCACTGATTCGTAGTGGTGCGACGCTCTCGTCGGGTAGGTCTCTGATTATAGACAGGGCGTGTGATTTGTGGAGATTGAGATTGCTCCCCGATGCCGCGCCGTAGGTCGCCACCCACGCCAGTGCTGCACGAACATCGTCATTATTGCGAAGAAGGAGTACCAGATCATCCGCATAGGCAGTGCAGCAAAAAGTGTGTCCACCAAGGGACATCCCAGTCAGGCGTTGTCGGAGGCCGCAGAGGAGTGGTTCCAAGACGAGGGCGTACAATATCGCCGAAAGAGGGCAGCCTTGTCGCACCGATCGCTGGATCTGTATCTGCGGCGTGAGACGGCCATTATATAACACCTTGGACGTCGCGCCGCGTAGGAGACGCATCAGTACATTAACTATTACGTCCGGATACCCCATGTGTCGCAGTACCTCCATCAAAAATGTGTGGTCGACTCTGTCAAAGGCCTGCCTAAAGTCGAGTGAGGCCAAAACTCCTGGCAGTTGGCGAGCTTTGGCTAGCCCGATCTTCTCTTTATATCGGCAAAATGCAGTGCGAATATTATGGTCACCACCTAACGATGCCTGGTCCTGCGACACAACACATCGTACTGATCGCTTTAGGCGTGCCGCCAGAAGCCGGGTGAAAATCTTCAAGTCACTGTTGAGTAAGGTCAAGGTCCGATAGTCACAGAACCTGGATCCGCCTTGTGGTTTGTGTATGGGCACAATCAGTCCTTCTAGGAAGGCCCCAGGGATCTGCGTCGTGGGAGACATAAGATCGCGGCAAATATCAGTCCATGCTGGTGCCAACAATTGTTGATATGTCCGGTAAAATTCCAAAAGAAGGCCATGAGGTCCCGGGGACTTATGACCAGCTCCAGCCTGTATTACTTCAATGATTTCGTTTTCTGTTACATCTGCAGTCAAATTCGCTGCCGCTGTCGGAGAAATCGTGCCATAAGTGAGTTGAGAGACTTCGGCGATCACCTCCAGGGGATGTCGATGTTCCGAGTACAGCCTAGTGTAGTGAGCGTGAAGGGCGTTCCCTATGTCGCGTTGGGGATCAAGGCGTCGTCCGTCTTCCGTCGTGATAGCTTGGATCAGTGTCCTGCGTCGGCGCCGTCGTTCTGCAATGACGTGGTACATGGACGGTTCCTCCTGGGCCACTCTGTCTTGAGTGCGCGCTCTGACGATCACACCCTCAAGGTGGTAACGTGTTAATCTGATGATCTGTGCCTTGGCACGGTTCGCTGTCACCTGCCGTGCAGGTGACTACGGCAGTGTTGTACATTCCCTTAAGAAGCTGCAGTAAAAGTCCATGGTATGTCTCTTCCATGCTGCAACATCTCGGCCGTAGCCTATCAAGGTCTTCCGGAGGGCTGTTTTGGCGCAGAGTAACCACCACGACAGTGTAGACCAGTAGGTGCCACGCCGGCGGCTACAAGAGTCCCACGTGTTCTGTATAAGGCGGCGGCATTCCTGAGAAGCTAGGTGGGCGACGTTCAACTTACAAGGACCACGGCTGTGCCATACCTTCTAACGGCCGAGGGTAATATCGCTGATGTAGGCTTCGTGGTCAGAAAAAGCTGTGGGCCAAACTTCGGCAGCTCTTGTCCCCACAGCTATGGAGCGCGAGATGTAAATCCGGTCGATGCGGATTTCTAACGGCCGAGGGTAATACCGCTGATGTAGGCTTCGTGGTCAGAAAAAGCTGTGGGCCAAACTTCGGCAGCTCTTGTCCCCACAGCTATGGAGCGCGAGATGTAAATCCGGTCGATGCGGCTGGAGGAATGGCTGGTGGAGTGAGTAAATCCGGGCCGATAGCCACAAACATGTTCCCACGAGTCCACCAATTGAAGATTATTTATAATTGTCATTAGTTCTGCGTAGGGAGAATGATGTGGTAACTGATCCTTAGGTGCTTGGCTACAGTTAAAGTCCCCTCCGATTATCAAGGCGTCCTGACGGCCCATAAAGAGGGGCGTGATTGTATGAGCGAAAAAGGTGGATCGTTCGCGACGCCGACCAGATCCTGATGGTGCATAGATGTTAATAAATTTGACTCCTTGTATAGTAAGAGCTATGCCTCTGGCGTCAGGGAGATACTCGACGTCTTCTGCGGATATACTTTTGCGGAGGAGGATCGCCACACCACTGCCATTGGCAGATGCACGTGAGACCCAAGTCTTGTAGCCATAGGGTTCCTTGAAGTCTGCAACATACACCTCTTGAAGGAGCGCAATGTCGATGTCTGCTGCGTTGAGTAGATCCTGTAGCATCGCTAGTTTATGTCGGGCACGTATGTTGTTGATGTTAATCGTCGCTAGACGGTATGTCTGGTCAGCCAGGTCGGCAACTGGGTTGTGTAAGAGGCCAGGTGTGGGCGGCAGGGCGGCACCACAGAGGCTGACGATACAGCCGTAATCACTGTGGTTCGTTGATGCTGGGTACAGCCGAGGGAGCATCTCTGCCTTCGGCGTCCTCCTGGTGCTGTGGCTCCTCCTCGACATCATCCGCCCAAGAATCAGATGCAGCAATTGGTAACTGTTGATTAGTGCTGTCAGTAGAGCGCTTGCGCGCATGTTTGGTAGCAGAAGTGATGTTGTCAGACCGAGGCTCAGAAATCGTATCAGGCGTAGCATCGTGATGGGAAGGGTGAGTTGTGGTGGTAGTCCTGAGTGTCGTCCGACGCCAGATGTTCGTCCGGGTCACACATCCGAAGCAGGCAATCACCGGATGGCGTATGGCGCCGTTTCTTGCGTTTTCGAGAGGACCGTTGTTTTCGGACATGTTGTTCTGTGTCAGAGTGCGCGCGACAATCATCTGATGCGGTCTCCATTTGTAGGAAGGCAGAGGTCGGGACAACTTCCGTTTCTACTTCCATCTTCTCGTTAGGCTCGTTTTGGTGGCACAATTGATCACTGTCTTGAGGCAAGTCTGCCGATGACGTCGTAGAGGGGGATATGCTGTCCGCCACACTCTCATCGACCACTGACTGCAATAAGGTGTTGCGATCCTGGGCAGGAGCTGTTGCGGTTGCAGCCGCTGCATACGTGGTGGGGAGTGAAGTAGGCGTCGCCGGGGATGTAACTTCACCAACCGGTGTCTGAGTCAGTCGGCGTTGAATGCAGGCCGATCGGACATGTCCTTCCTTGCCACAGCCGGCGCAAGTACGCGGTTGTCCGTCGTACATGACAATGGCTCTGCAGCCGCCAATTACTAAATAGGATGGCACATGTTTCGTCAGTTCAATCTTAATTTGTCGCACTCCATTAAGACGGGGTACGTCTCAAACGTTTCCCATTTTTCAGCCAAGTGGCTTAGCACGTTGCCGTAGGGTTTGAAAGCTGTCATCACAACATCCGGCGGGACTTCGAATGGCAGCTCGAAGACCCTCAGAGTGCGAAGGCCTAATCCAGCGTGGTCGATCGTGACAGTTCCTATGTGACCATCAGAATGCTTAAATTTAAGTCCATGAGCGTGTCGGCACACAACATCAGTGCACGCCTTTTCATTGATCAGTTTTATGTAGACGACACTTTGTGTTATAGAAAAGTGGATCCCAATGATGTCTTGAGGTGCAATATGAAGTTCTTTCCGGATGAAACTTTCAATGTCAAGTGCTCGAGGTCTTGCGTAGTCGCTTGAAATGTGATCTTAATTGTGGACTTGCGATACGAGTGCGCCATGGCACTACCGAGCCACGGACGCGTGATACTCGCCGCAGCGAAAGGTAAACAGTACACACTCGCGCGCGCGGTGCGCTAACTGGGGGACACAGGCACGACCACCTTGCCCCACCGCTGCTAACAGCGGACTGGGAAGCGTTTAATGTGTCTTTTAACTTTTCTGTGGTAGCAAAGCAAAGAAGAGGTAATACCTACCTCACTTTTTCTGTGCTTCTGATGTAAAGTGTGCTGGTGTGCATATGTTTGAACCGTTTCGAACAACTCTGCAATATCTCGTCCGTAAGAACTGTTCCATTTTCACGCGGTATTTTCTTTGCTTCTTCCCAACCGAACATCAGGATTCTTTCATGAGGAACAGACCTATCGTCAGTTTTCAAAAAAGAGATACCGTAAGTAAATTTCAAAATGTTTTCACCCTGAAACTTCCTGGCAGATTAAAACTGTGTGCCCGACCGAGACTCGAACTCGGGACCTTTGCCTTTCGCGGGCAATTCCTCTACCATCTGAGCTACCGAAGTACGACTCACACCCGGTCCTCACAGCTTAACTTCTGCCAGTATCTCGTCTCCTACCTTCCAAACTTTACAGAAGCTCTCCTGCGAACCTTGCAGAACTAGCACTCCTGAAAGAAAGGATACAACGGAGACATGGCTTAGCCACAGCCTGGGGGATGTTTCCAGAATGAGATTTTCACTCTGCAGCGTCATGGTTAGTCTCAATAATTTCCCTTCTTGCTTTACACAATACAGTTATGGAATTCTCATAATTTGGCTCATTTGCGAAAAAATCTTTTTATCTTCAAATCTGGAAACTACTCTTAAGAAATTTGGAACAAAGGCACTATATTTTCTTCGTGACTCTTTTCCCGCAGCTACGCAATCGTTTCTTAACCTGCACATCTGCTTCGTCAGGTGGGCAAGAATGCTGCTCTTCAGCAATGATTCTGCCAATTACAGTTCTAAACGGCCTCGACACTTACTCATTCGGAATTTACAAACAGATAGCTCGTATACTCATCACATTACCTGTGCATCTGGTAACAATGAGTATTCTTGAGAAGACAGTGCTTCCCTTTCGTTGTTGGAATTATTTCCGTTACTAATAGTGTCCATATCTTACGTGGTTTAAACCTACGAAAGAAACTATACGGAAACGAAGACCTTAGACAAAGGCACTGCGCGACTGGCGGCGATAACGTATTTGCCGTTGCTGATCGACTGACGTAAATCTGAAATCGGTGGAGGCTCTGGTGTGAATAAGTACGGTGCGAAACTGCCTTGGTCGAAAGCGCCACAATACCTGAGGCAGCTCCAAAGAGTAGGAAACATGACAGGTGGAAGTCCACGTACGCAACTTATTACCGTAAAGCGCTCGCCTGTGGTACGTCTGTTAGAACACTTGTGTGATAGGCACAGGAGACATTTTCTGATACAACAACGTATAGTCAAACAATCGGATTTGGAATATATTGTGTGTCGAAGGCTAAAATAGTTGAAAGATGGAATCAGCTTTCAATAATTGCACGTGTTTCCCCACCACTAATTTTATTATATTTCATAAGATTACTTTTCATTAACTGCTGAGATCTATGTTCCAGTGTGACGGACTTTCATCTAAGCACGTTGTGGCTTCTTTTCTCTTCCCCCCTTCCACCCCTTCTACTTGTGAGCTTATTCGCTATTACGATATGAACGACGCCCTTGACAGTTTATGTAAATATGTCAGCACATTGGCTTATATGGAGTCTCTCCCTCTGTATTTTGTGGTTTTGCACTGTACTTTACGGTATAGTATGAATGATGTTCTCACTATTTTATGTACATACTTGAGGACAGTAATATATATATATATATATATATATATATACACATATATAAGCACCCCCTCTCTCGTCCCCTCTTCTCCATTTCGTGGAACATACCACTTTGCTATAGATTATTTCGTGTTGTTCACAACGAAGGCGCGGTTAATACAGGATAATTTAGTATGTATTTTAGCTACATAGGTAGTCGCTGCTCATATACATTAATGAATGTTGCAAAACAGAGTGGACCTGTTATTATGTTTATTTAGCAATGACTTTATAACCGATGTTACCGTGTCTGGTGCAACTGTGATAATGTCCACTCCTTTCCCGTATCGTTGATTTCCCCGCTTTAACTGGATTGGTGTTTTCTACGTTTTGTAACACTGATATGCGCTGAATAGTGTTTCTAGAGACATATGCCTTTCATGTCATGATTATACAAATCACGTTTTATAATGCTAGCTCAATCTGATCTACATTTGACATTCATGTTATTAGGTTTAGATAGCTATGACATTGTAAGGTTATGTGTGCTGTATTTTTGAAACTCAGCATCTAATTATCCTGTTGCTTACACCATGAGCAGAGAACAATTTATAATGCATAAGTATACATTATAATGTGCCATTTCCAAACCCGTCTATTAATAAAGGTGATGGGAGAGATTTCTGCAACTACCGACCTGTTTCACTGCAGACATTTTCCAAAAGTTATGAGAAGGTGATGTATTTTCTACTATTATTTAACCTGAGTAATAATAATCACTGGAAAATTAGGCTACTTTCTGCGGCCCATTTGAAGCATTTCACTGCGTGAATCACAATATTCTCCAGGATAAAATGAATGTTTATTGGATTGATGATATTGCCAAACAATGAATAATATCATAACTAACCAAAATAATGCAGGAAATTGTACTCAGTAATTCAACCGTGTAATCCGTGCACATTATTCTGAGATGGGAGAACTCACATACAGGGTTGTCCAAGGCTCAAACTTAGGTACACTATTATTTCTCATAGGTGTAAACGATCTCCTGTCTAACATATAAGAAGTAGAATTAGTTCTTTTTTTTGCAGGCGAGAGTGATACTGTGATCAATCCAAGCTTATGTACAGAAACAGATGAAATGGTAAACAATGTTCTTAAAATTAGGCATGTTATTGACTGGCTTACAGCGAACGGTCAAACCCTCTGTGTTAAGATTAGTAAGTGTCCATATTGATGAGAATTTAAATTGGAGTAAGCAGATTTTGGAAATTTTCAAACAACCTGGTTCAGCCACTCTTGCACATAGAATCATTGCAAACCTTGGATGGCGACAAATCTGTAAGCTGGCATATTTTCCATATTTTTATTTTGAAGCGTCCTATGGATTAACCATGTAACTCAAGTTTAAGAAAGAAACTCCTCGTTGCCCAAATATGCGCCGTAAGAATAATATGTGGTGCTCACTCGCATTCACCTAGTAAATATCTGTATTAGAAGTTCTGCTCACAGTATATTTACTTCCTTGTGAAGTTTGTTGTAAATAATCCACTACATTTCAAAAGTAACAATGATGTACGAAATTACGGTACCAGAAGGAAAAATGATATTCATTACTCCACACTCAGTTGGTCTTTTGCACAAAATGGGGTACACAATGTTGCATCTAAAATTGATAACTTACCCAGTTGTATAAAATATGACACACAGTAACATATAATTTGAAAACACACCGAAACTTCATTTTATTCCATAGAAGAACTTACATGACTGCAATGTGTAAAAAGTGATGGATAGGAATTAGTAACTCACATCCACGTATTTTTTAAAACACTTTCGTGAAAGTTCAGCATGCAGCCGTACGTTCAAAATTATTTGTGATGTGAATGTAAGCTACCTCATTCCACATCATTACGATTTATCATGCACATGATCCATGAAACCAACCAAATAGTTACTAATATAAACAGTGTTCTCTAAATAAACCGGTAGTGTCTTTGGTAATATCTTGGATATACATTGGAACAGCTGTTTTTGACTTCAGTCTGCATGTGAACATGTCGCGAGAATAAGCTGATGTACATATTGGGAATTACGTGTATTCCCAAACGTTGGACGTTAAGTACGTTCTTAAGTTGTATTTTACATGAGTGTACAGCATGTATTATAAACGTTCTGTTCCCATTAATACAAATTATGATAATATTTATAAGTGGTTCTACATGAGGGCTAGTGGATTGATTTGTGTATCAGATCTGTTGCAACATGTTGCATAGTGGTTATCTGAATGAAAATACTATAGGCCATATCAAATTGATAAATCTGTCGTTTGGTGTGGTTTTGATACAGATTTTATACATGCCCCAGTTAATCGAATTTTTCAGCTTTTGTGGTCTTGAACTGATGGGTCTGTGAGATGTAGGGTGTTGTGAGGTGGGAACGTTGCTGTTGGTCAGCTGTCACAGTGATATGTGGCCAGTGAACCTTATTTTGCTGGATAAGGCAGTATACTCAGTATAACAGACGCGTACCACAGCTATAGCTCACAGTCTATAGGACTGTTAAGTGCATCACTAAATAATTAAAATTTCATTCGCCATGTGCTACACATGGACATTAATTTCCATGTGATGAATCCACCGATGCAGTAAGCTTAATGTAGTTTTAACCATTCTGTCATAATCCTTTTATTAATAGAGAAAACGGATTCCTTTGTTTCATCATTCACTTTTCTGCACTCTTACTTGATATCTACGCATAGTCATTAACAAGAGATTCAAAAACCTAAATCAGTGTACTCTTGGCAGCCATAGGACACACATAACAGCCGAGACTGATTCGTTCTGGAATCTGCTCTCTTCAGAATACATCTTATAATTCGTTGCTTGGAAAGTTCTCAGTGCGCTACCTCCTGCCAAATACTTTGAGCTTCTTCGGTGGTATCATGTATAGGTAATTTGTTTTTCCAATTTAGACACTAAATGTCATCAAGTGATCCTCGGTTCCTTTTCCAGTCTCCATGTGTAATTTACATAACTGACGAAAAAGAGGTGAAGTGTGAGAGTAGCAATCTGAAAATAGTTATTACCATATACTTACAAATTTGTCAATTTTTTATAATACGCATCCTGTAGTGCCGCTAATTACCATTCTGTTCCTCAGTTCCATGGCGTGGTAATAGAGATCTGCATTCATATATTGCTTACAATTTCTTAGAACTTCGATTTGCAACATTAAAACCCTCCTTAAAATGTTGCTACGTTGTCAGCTGAGAAAACTCTAGCATTCCTTATTTGTTTTGTTATTCCTTATTGTTTATGTTACATACATCATGACTATCAGCCGAGAAATAATACTTACCTCCCGCCATCATTGCAAGCACATAGTTATTGACAATTTCTTCGCTACAAATTGACGTTATTTTCATCGCTACAACTAAACAAAAACTATTGCTAGTTACTTCACAGCGCAATTTCAGCTGATTAAGTTCTTCACTTTGCATGTTTCATTTAATTCAACATCTCTTTATTTCCACTTGTTGAAGTTTAGAATGACATAAATTCCAGGATTGGAATAGCTTTCCCTTAAGGTCAGTAATCGCTTTGTATAATTCCCTACACGTTGTGATAAGAGTGCTAATTCGACTTACTACTATATTATAGCTCACCAGCAAACATCATTCACTGTACATCAACTAGGTTGCCAATATCTTACCAGGATACGAATGCATACAACATGGATACGAATCGGTAAGAGTATTCCGCCATCTTTTTTTCACATCCTTAGTGATTCTTGAATGGGTAATTTACTAATGCGATTGATTTAAAAATTATTTATTAGTAACACATCATTCATGATAGTATCATTGGCTAGTACAGAAACAAACTTCTACTTTGGAGTATTGAGATAAGAATTAGTGTATTTCCCAGTCGTGCTAAACGTAGGATAGAGATCAGGAAAACAGGGATCTACAATTGCAAATTTAAACACATTTATAGCTGAAGTATTTTAATAGATCCAAGAGAGTACAAAGATACATGCAAGTATTTAGAAACACAAAAACACACACATATATCCACACATCCACTGGTCGTCTGCACTGCTGCTCTCCACGTCTGCACACATCGACGCCTACATAATTAGCAACAGTCTTCTCATTTCCCTCCAGCAAGGAGGTCGTTGTCACTGCTGAAGCTCTTGTCTCTGTACACGCAGGACAATATACTCAAGCGCAGAGGCGACCTGAACTCAGATCCATGGCGACTGTAACCAGACCTTAAATCTTCAGTAAGTACTCTAATAACGACGCACCAGTGAGGCGCAAGTCTTCCTCAGAACGTAGATAACCAGGAAAATGAGCAGTGCGACCAGGGTTGGCAGGTACGGCCTCCTCTGCAGACCGTCCAGCAGCGGGTGCCTCCTGGAAGCCGCGCCGCCGCCCCCACCTGCCGCCGCCGCCGCGGCCGCCCGCCGCCTCCACGCCTCCGCCACCCTGGGGTGGTTGCGGAGCTCCGCCCTCAGCATCGACATGTGCCTGGCCTGCCAGCTCCGCCTCCGCCGCCGCCGTGGGCGCCACACACGCGCGGGCTGCTCCTCCCACCTGTGGGGCAGAAACACGCAGCTCAGCGAAGGCTCTCACAAAAACCGCCTGCAGTTTTTTTTCACCCTTTCGGAATGTGTCTCCCGTCGCCACACAGGCGCGCAGGAGTCAACAGTTAACAGTTCTTCCAACGCAGAACCTGCAGCACTTTAGTGCTGCTGTTTACAGGAGGGCTTGCGATTTTCTAAGCCTTCTGGTGGGTATTGCTTTAAATTGTTCGAAAAGCTTGTACAACATTTTTGTAATAACTGCTCGGAGTTGGCCAGCAGCTTCATGTCTAGAAAGAGTGGAAGGATATCAGGTTGGCTGAGTTGAGAGCTCAAATCAGTGCACAGAGGTTTGCTAATATTGAGGTAGAAGATGTCAACGACTCTTTGGTGGGTGTCCAGCCTCACCCATTGCTGGAGAGTGTATTGTTTTAGACATTTCTGGCAAAGCGTCCAGTGATCATTCATACATAGTCTGTGACAGTGCTGGTCGTGCAACATTAAGCAGGAACATTTTGTTCCTCTGCAAGCAGAGGTACAAATTTATGCTTCTCTGTGGAGCTTTAGGCATTCCAAAATGCTCACTTATGACTGCACTCTTGGGTCAAGCGTATGGTCTTTGAAACTTTATAAACAGATTGTCTTTATTCGTGAACGGACTCTGTACTTGAGGAAATTCGAATGTAGGAGTTTTCGGTTGCAACCAGATGTCCTCCGTTTAGTTAAGTTCACATCTGCACATCACATATCGTTTTCACGACCACAGTCTTCTGCTGATCGATGTGGCTGACTTTGGGCTTTACTCGACTGCTATGATGGTATACGCACCACGACTTGAGAAATAAGGAACCGTAACTATAAATGTATTCAATTGCATGAGGTTGTTCTCTGAGCTCTTTATTTTCAGCGTCAGTGAGGGTGGAGATTTTACTAGCAAAGAGACCACAGAGTATCAACGTTTTAGGTGTTCCTGTCGTTCTGTCGTCAAAATGTGGTGAACAATCTTTGCAAAGAAGACTGGGGTTGTGCCTGTTTAAACTTAGACTAAGGAGTGGGCTTAATTTAATGCTGTAATTATGAAAATTCCATTTTGCAGTTGCCTTGATTTTTTTTCGTAATAAATATGGTGATAGCATCCCATTACTCGCATTTAAATGTGGTTAGTCATCACCTCACTGATCTTGAGTAGGTTATTTAAGAACATTAGTATCAATTAAATGATTTTTGTGTATGGGTCATCCATAGCTTGATTAATCAGATTACACCCTCAAAATAACAAGATCACCACTTACCCTGAGTTACAATGTCACCAGATTTAGCATTACTTTCTATTTTACTTGAAAAAACAAATCACGAAACTGATCTACGTTTCATGCGTTGAAATGGGGTACTTTTCCAAGAGATCACCAGGAAGAGCGATCATACCCAACCTATAGGGCACACATAGCAACTTAGGCACAACTGCTAAGTAAAGACGTTAAACACAGCCGAAAATAATCAAACTGCATGTCATCACTGGAACTAATGGAAATACTATGATGGAAAAAAAAGAAGAGAAGAAAAGGAAATATTTAAAGTATGAGACAGAAATAAGAATTCTGCTATAGCCGTTTCTGTCAGGTTGACTGGTGTTGTTGGCTTCCTCCAGTTACCTTGGTGTTCTTGCCATTGTAACTGTATACAGAGACATGTTGGATGTTGGGTGGAAAATAAATGAAGCACCTGAGGTGGACGACGCAGCTGTGAGTGGCCATTTTCCTCAATTTTGTCGCATACTGTCAGGCATTGCGAGATCAGAACAGCCATTCACTGAAATTCTTAAACATTATATACTGTATCGAGTAAAACCAGGAGGGGCTGCTGATGAAAAAACTGAGGGCTCGAACCCAGCAGGGCAGTAGAGGAGGCAAGATGGTGGCCGAGAAGATGGTGAACGAGAAGAAGAAGAAAATGACATTCAAATGCTGGTAGTGATAATCCTGTATCTAAACTCTCTAAAAGAAACAAAGGATAATTCATGTGACAAAAAAACCTGGAATTTATATGAAGCACTGACAACAAATACATATTGTGCCACTTGATGTGAAAATGTCTGTATTATGTTGAAATGTTTTATATTTATTTTTGAGAAATACATCGTGTCACGGAAGACACTGTTCTTTGTAAATTGTAACGCTTTCGTGTGTTGGCTTCACATTTAACAGACAGGTAAACGCCTCTATGTAATGCACAGCTCCAATGTTCAGAGTATTCTTGCAATGATTGTAGAACATCTAACTGTCAACGATAAGCTGCTTTTAATAGAAACAACACAGTCATGCTGCCAGGAGTGGTGCCAATGTCTGCTGTGTTTGTGGCGTCCATTGGAATGTAAATAACTAATCAAATTTTTCTGCAGGCTGTCAACGTTAAGCATCCGCTTCACCTTAACGCTAATTGTGCAGCTGCTGTCCAGTTAATGTTACTGATCTACATTCCTATATCGAGGACTCGTTTGTAACAGATTCGTAGGAAGTTGATACGTGGAACAACATTTTTGTTTCAGTAAACAATTTCATACGTTTTCACGTGGGTCTGTTTTCAGTAACCGCTCGTATTTATTTCAATCTCGATTTTTTACTTGCCGCTGATGTTCTACACAAAGTGTGGAAACTGTGCAGCTTGACTGAGCGATCTGGTTGTTTTCAGGAATGTTGTAGATCGCATGCATCTGCTGCCAAGACAGCACTTAACAAGGCGCAGGATGTACAGTCTCCTGGGCAATCAGAAAATAAATCTTACACCTTTCCTGTCCATGTTTCTACATTACGATAAACATATAATTACGGTCGTCAAAAGAAATCGCGTGTCCCGCTCATCAACATACTAGGACTCGGTTATCAAAGAACCCGCAGGCACCATCGGTATGTGCAACAATAATATTAAATCGAGAGCGGCTACAGTCGTAGTGATGCAGTGAGGCGGGTTCTTTACTTTGAGAGACTGCGGAGAAATTCGCCCTCTTGATTTCGTTTCAGCGGGCACCACAGGCATTAAGGACATCGTCACAGTCTCTGGCAGCATAACGACACGGAATTGCTCTTGGCCAAGAGATGAAAGGGCCTCGTCCAGAGTTCGGGTTTTTATTCAAATCTAACGCTACAAAAATACCGAAAATGTTTTAACTAGATCTTGCTGAAAAGTGTTGACTCCGAAATTTTTATTCTGTTCTCAATATCGGTTCAGATATAGTATGTCATACATACACTCCTGGAAATGGAAAAAAGAACACATTGACACCGGTGTGTCAGACCCACCATACTTGCTCCGGACACTGCGAGAGGGCTGTACAAGCAATGATCACACGCACGGCACAGCGGACACACCAGGAACCGCGGTGTTGGCCGTCGAATGGCGCTAGCTGCGCAGCATTTGTGCACCGCCGCCGTCAGTGTCAGCCAGTTTGCCGTGGCATACGGAGCTCCATCGCTGTCTTTAACACTGGTTGCATGCCGCGACAGCGTGGACGTGAACCGTATGTGCAGCTGATGGACTTCGAGCGAGGGCGTATAGTGGGCATGCGGGAGGCCGGGTGGACGTACCGCCGAATTGCTCAACACGTGGGGCGTGAGGTCTCCACAGTACATCGATGTTGTTGCCAGTGGTCGGCGGAAGGTGCACGTGCCCGTCGACCTGAGACCGGACCGCAGCGACACACGGATGCACGCCAAGACCGTAGGATCCTACGCAGTGCCGTAGGGGACCGCACCACCACTTCCCAGCAAATTAGGGGCACTGTTGCTCCTGGGGTATCGGCGAGGACCATTCGCAACCGTCTCCATGAAGCTGGGCTACGGTCCCGCACACCGTTAGGCCGTCTTCCCCTCACGCCCCAACATCGTGCAGCCCGCCTCCAGTGGTGTCGCGACAGGCGTGAATGGAGGGACGAATGGAGACGTGTCGTCTTCAGCGATGAGAGTCGCTTCTGCCTTGGTGCCAATGATGGTCGTATGCGTGTTTGGCGCCGTGCAGGTGAGCGCCACAATCAGGACTGCATACGACCGAGGCACACAGGGCCAACACCCAACATCATTGTGTGGGGAGCGATCTCCTACACTGGCCGTACACCACTGGTGATCGTCGAGGGGACACTGAATAGTGCACGGTACATCCAAACCGTCATCGAACCCATCGTTCTACCATTCCTAGACCGGCAAGGGAACCTGCTGTTCCAACAGGACAATGCACGTCCGCATGTATCCCGTGCCACCCAACGTGCTCTAGAAGGTGTAAGTCAACTACCCTGGCCAGTAAGATCTCCGGATCTGTCCCTCATTGAGCATGTTTGGGACTGTATGAAGCGTTGTCTCACGCGGTCTGCACGTCCAGCACGAACGCTGGTCCAACTGAGGCGCCAGGTGGAAATGGCATGGCAAGCCGTTCCACAGGACTACATCCAGCATCTCTACGATCGTCTCCATGGGAGAATAGCAGCCTGCATTGCTGCGAAAGGTGGATATACACTGTACTAGTGCCGACATTGTGCATGCTCTGTTGCCTGTGTCTATGTGCCTGTGGTTCTGTCAGTGTGATCATGTGATGTATCTGACCCCAGGAATGTGTCAATAAAGTTTCCCCTGCCTGGGACAATGAGTTCATGGTGTTCTTATTTCAATTTCCAAGAGTGTATTACAAGGTCGTCCTTCCCTTCTGCCGTTAAAGGGCACCAAATTGTAACGTTGTATCATGGCGGTGTGTAACGTAACTACGTCGGTGCGTGAGAAACGACGTGCTGTAATCGAATTTCGAATTTGGTGATTCGATCGTATATGGAGCATCGTCTCCTAACAGGGTAACATTGCCACACTACACAGGAGCGCTGAGGCATCTGCAACCATCCGACGCCCGGGACTCAGTGTCGACAATCACCCTCCATACAGTCCAGACTTGGCCCCAGCCGATTTTCATCTGTTTCCAAAACTTAAAGAACGCCGCGGAGGCCTCCACTCTGATACTGATGAAGCGGTATAAGCGTAGGTGAGGTTGTGGTTACGTCAACGAAGTCAAACATTCTATAGTGACAGTATCAACAAACTGGTCTCTCGTTCGGGGAAACGTATTCGTCACCAGGGTGACTATGTTGAGAAGTAAATAAACAGCCGTGGAGAAAAAGGATGTAGAGTGTTACTATGTTTTATTTCTGAACCTCTATGAATTTTCAAATAAAAAATCGGAGATTTTACGTTTCCTCACGTCCTCGTACAATGATCCCACAGCGGGAAACTTACTCCTTGCATTTCAGGATACACTACTCACCTTTAAGCCTTTGCACAGTACAAGAAATATGGCAGTCAGCAGTGCTTGTTAAAACAGTGTCTCGGATAAATAGCCGGCCGGAGCGGCCGTGTGGTTCTAGGCGCTACAGTCTGGAGCCGAGCGGCCGCAACGGTGCAGGTTCGAATCCTGCCTCGGGCATGAATGTGTGTGCTGTCCTTAGCTAGTTAAGTCGCATAGTGCTCAGAGCCATTTGAACCATGTTCGGATGAATGGTGTCACTCGGGGCGCTTAGTAAGACAACATGAAGTCATTGGCGGGGCAGTCTCAAAAAAGGAAAAGCGAACTTTTTATTTCGAACTACCTCCGCCTGCAAGTCCAGTTACCGAAGTATGCTTGCGTAGTTATGCTCAGCTCAGCGTAGTCTGTTCGAAGAATGCTAAACAGGATGTACTTCTCACCATTACGTGGCTGGAAGGGTAAAGTAAAGTAACGGTGTAAATACCTTGACCGCTTTCAGTTAGTGTCCTAAATTAAAATCTGAGCTTACTTATTGCGTGCCATAATCTGGAAACGTAAGAGAGACATGAGACATAACGAGGGTGTGTGTATACAGTGGGGACGTTGGTTTCGGCAACCCCGTCCCGTGTCGCTGTTCGGAAGTAGTAGTCTGTGTACCGACATAAAATTCCAGCCATTACATAAAATTCTACCCGTCCCCTTATCATGTAGAAGAGAGACGACGCCAGACTGTGCTTGCGCACATGGCGGCCACTAGCATTGTGCATCTAATGTCATGGAAAAACAGGCTCCCTGAATAGCCTCCAGTCAAATGTTTCCACACAAGTGAAATAAGTTCGTAAAGAAAAATTGTTGGCATCAAGCAAAGAGAATTACCAAACCCTATCGCTGTTCCACAATGTCCCAAATATTAGTCCCAGGCAATGACTTGAGTTTCCACTTTTTTTTTTTTTTTTTTTCAAGAAATCAGCTAGGTCGCAGTACTAGCTTGCCAACTTTCTGTCGTCTGCTTAGAGATCCAGGTACCATAATACGTTTAGTGGAAACCTGCTGGGACTAAAGGTACAGGGTTACTGAAGATCGATCTTAAAGTGCAAAACTGGATAACGACGTCATCATGCACTCCTTTTCGTTAAGACAATATACCGACGGAGACGAGGCATTCGTTAATGAACTGGACTGTCATTTTCAACTGAGGGGAATGAGGGAGGGTCGGCCGTAAAGGCGGCGGGCAACGTTCAAACCAAAGTCCGGCCGCCCTCTTTCAGTTCCCTTAACTCAGTTGTAGCGAATGCTGGGGTGATTCCTAAGACCCGTCTATGGTGGTATACATTTCCCATCCGTTTCCAACCCTAACTAGTTTCGTGTCCTAATAAATGCCCTTGTCGTCGACAAAACGATGAAGCGCAGTCTCACGAATACATTACGAATGTTCCGATAGTAAAAGAAATTGATACTGGCTTATGGCTGTATTTACTAAATCTCATTGAAATACACAGACATATTATACATTTTACTCCTGTAATGAGCTTCGTAGTAGGCACATAAAGCTACCGATAAATTCCAACGAAGTTCTCGACCCTACCAGAACAGAGCCCTCGGTCAATGTTGTAACAGGAAACAAACAAGCCAAGT
This sequence comes from Schistocerca americana, assembly GCF_021461395.2. Lineage (NCBI taxonomy): Eukaryota > Metazoa > Arthropoda > Insecta > Orthoptera > Acrididae > Schistocerca > Schistocerca americana. The sequence goes on along the minus strand of NC_060119.1, from coordinate 153,126,145 downwards.
GTTGTTTTACTTTGCAACTCTTCCGTTTCTGAAAGTCCTCTCTGTTGATGTGAGGTAAGGAATTTACTTCTACTGCCTACAACCTAACATCATAAAACAGTCGTCTAAGCATTTTTGTCCTGGATGCTAGTCTGCTACCATCTGCTGTCTAGTTGCTGGAACTCGTGGCTTCGGTCGCAAATATCTTGAAAACATCTCGTAATTTCTAAAGTGTATCCATATTCATTCAAATTGATTAGCTTTTAGGGGAATACTCTTCTTGTCATATCTGCACACTAGTAGCCCACAGAGCAATAAATGAAAGCTCGTGCGTAATAAGATCTGCTGAAAACATGTCTTTCATTAGTTGACATTATTTAATTAGTAGGACACTACAGAGTCATTTAACACGTTGGCATCAAAATGATGGGACTTTTCTTAAGAAATCAGGAGGTAACAGATGGGGGATTTACTTGACGAAAATTTTAGGGAGACACAGACACTGATACGTGTAGAAAATATTAAATGTAGAAGTTGGACACAGGACAGGATATTGTTGAGGGGCCCACCAAATCAGTCAGAAGACCGATCACTACCTAACACAGTAACGTGTGATTCTGTGTAGGTTTTGACAAAGACACCACTCCCCGTCTAGCAGCTATTTACAGTTGCTCACTAGATCAATCAATCGCTCCAACGATTGGAAAATGGGGGTTATTGCTGCTTTCAAGAAGTGTTGATGAAATAATGCGTTTAACTGTTGGCCTGCAACCATATTTTTAATATGTAGCTGATTTATGGAACTAGTTCTATGCTTGCGTACCTTTTCTGTTTCAGAAAACTGAATATCTCCTCTGTAGACAGCACAGATACCACGAACAGCCATCTTGTGGAAATCTGTTCGATGTGTTCACCCATGACATTCAAAAATTAATAAGCCTAGACAGTGGCACCTAACTTATGTGTAAGCCATTATCATGCGTACAGTTCTTCAGTGTCATCTAGGAAACCAACCCACGAGCTTACGAGGTGTAGCGCAATCACTGAATTCAGGACTGCTCCATGTCCAACTAATGCCGTCGTTCTGAATCCATCGGATGTAAATAGAGCCCTTACTGTTCGTTATACAGGTTGGTCAGGAACAGTCAGAAAATGTTTTACGTATGTTTCAAGGCACGTCGTGCCTATAAAAGATCTTAAGGAAAAATTTGAAACCTTACGCCGCTTCCGATTTACTTAGCGTTGATGTTGCCCAATCATGTCTTTGTGTGTGCAGATTCGAACAGCCTGCCGGAGACAATTTCGCCAAACATTCCAACAAGTGGTAATTTACGGATACACAGCATCTGTGAATTGCCGCATTTTAACGCTTGCAAGTGCTTGCATTCGAGCGCGCGGGACCAGGTTGGTTAACGTCAATGCTAATTAAATCGGAATCGGTGCAGCGTATAGAATTTGTTCCTGAACATTCGTTTCTCAGCCCACACTACCCTGCAACACTTTTGCAAGCTTTTCAATCTGTTTGTGACCGCCCTGTGTATACGATGGATGCTCCGTCAGGCTGCACGCTGTTGATGCTGCTGTACCCCGTACGGAGGAGAGTGTTTCGACTGGAACAGTTTCCATACTTTCTCCTCTAGCCGGTTCAAAAATGATTCAAATGGCTCTGAGCACTATGGGACTTAACTTCTGAGGTCATCAGTCCCCTAGAACTTAGAACTACTTAAACCTAATTAACCTAAGGACATCACGCACATCCATGCCCGAGGCAGGATTCGAACCTGCGACCGTAGTGATCAAGCGGTTCCAGACTGAAGCGCTTAGAACCCCGCGGCCACTCCGGCCGGCCCTCTAGCCGGTCCTGTAATTTAAACACTCTAAAGTTTGTGAATAGGTTGCCAATGCTTACATCGCTACGTTGAGAATAATTTCTCTTTTTTTCCCTTTCTGAAACTTTACTTCTGAATAGTCATGAAACGAACCGACTAGACGCAGTCTGAGAAGCGCGCTCGCTTTCGTTAAAATATTGGCATGTATTAAATTATTTCGAGTATCACGTATCATTCACTGCTAGTGGTAAGTTAAAGCTTATTATCAGCAGTCTGCACAAAAGTAATTTACTTATTTATTTAAAACAATAGCATTCACTTTGTGGGTGGTGGTGTCCTGGACAAGTAGGGCTTTTCCTAATATCAAAAACTGTTCCAATGCACAAGATGGCCACGTATCTAGGGGCGCATATTCTGTTTGAATTGAAAAGCACTGCATTCGAGAAAAACTTGTCAGTGCTATATTTAACAGCCACTGTGTTACGTCACTACTCTGCTGCACACCAATATATCAATGAGTGAAATAAGATTAAGAAGAAGCCTCATCAAAAAGCCGTATCATCTAAAAAACGTTTTGAAGCAGAAGTTATTGAAAATCAACACAAGTTTCCGTCTTCAAGATACAGAAAATTGTTAACACACTTCATAAACCCAGTTCATTTGCAAGCACCACGTGTTGCCTGAGAGAAGCCCGTCGGTTTCAAGGGATAAGACAGTGCACGACTGATGAAGTACGGCTTAACTGTCCTCACTATAAATCTCTGTGGCTGAAGGATTAACAGTGTCATCCAAATATCTATAAGATATTACACAGCATTTAAATATGCAGAAGTCGTAATGCTTACAAGTGCTGAATAATAAATACTCAACGTAATGTGTCATAACAACGAACACAGTAGAGAATGTCAGAAACTACTTGTGGCAATCCCTAGCGCACTTCCTTCATTTTATTCTAAAATCGATCTCTAGATTGAAACACCGATCAGGGAATAACATGTGTTCGTAGGTACACGCAACAAACTCTCTTTCCCCTATGGGAGGATTGCTATGCTAGAACATTACAGCGATGCGCAGGAAAATCTGTTGAAGATGGAAGACATAAGAACTAGCAGAAATAAAATTTATATTTGCACGTAAACAGGCGTAAGTATCCTTTACTGTTTCATTACGCGATTGGCAAAGAATATCAAAATGTAGAGTAGTGTACGTCAGGAAGAAGTGGGGTGACCACCTGAAACTAGGAGTAGAAAAGCTGCCGCCTGAGTGAGAGTCACTGGAAGAATCCTATTTGTTTTTACCCCTCTAAAGAAGTAGACCACAAAAACCTCTTGCCACAAATTCTTGATCAGTCACCTTAAGTGAGGAATTCTCACAGCATAGAGTTAATAAAGAAACGAATGGGAATCAATTGAGGAGCAGAAGATTTCATCGCTGCTTCGATCAGACTTTGCGAACACGTAACGCGTTGTGCATTTCAGACGGATTTACTATAAATTTCTGTGAGTGCACGTTCCAAGAATAGCTAGGTAACACGCAGTATATCTTCCTCGCACATATATTTTACACAGTGATGTTTTTGTCTTGTTCCTCTCTTCAACCCTTTGACTGAAAGCGCAAAACGTCAAATTGCACGACCTCGTCCTGGACTTTCTTCTGCTTTCCCTTCTATTGCCAAAATGCACCAGCTTGAGCGTCATGATAGATGTCTCTCTCCATTTATTATCAATAAAGTGGTACCTCTTCTGCATTACACAAATATTTCTTCATTCGTTTTCCTATCTGACTAGGTTACCAAGATGGACAAATCAGATATACGAGAGCTTCTTCGGAGGCATGTAGAATGTTACTCCCAGGCGGATGGAATAAGATATAAGGACACGAGAGTGACCGAGACTTCACAGAAGCTCTCCTGCGAACCTTCCAGAGCCTAGTTCTGCAAGGAAGTTTGGAAAGTAGGGGGCGAGGTACTGGCGGAAGTAAAGCTGTGAGGACGGGGCGTGAGTCATGCTTGGGTAGCTCAGATGGTAGAGCACTTGCCCGCGAAAGGCAATGGTCCCATGTTCTAGTCTCGGTCCGGCATACAGTTTTAATCTGCCAGGAAGTTTCATGTCAGTGCACACTCCGCTGCAGAGTGAAAATCTCATTCTGGACACGACAGTGATATCCAAAGTACCCTCCGCCACACAGCATCAAAAACCCTGGCAAATGTGGAGCTGCATGTAGGATATATTCGCCTTGCCCAGTCTAGATAAAGGATCCACTGTAAAGCCATCAAAAACGCGTGTTTGCCTTGGGGGTCGTATTTGTGTTTTTCACGGGGTTCTTGCCTGCATCACCGAGGAAAAGGACGAACTGCCACCCTATTCCACCAGTGCGGCGATCCTCAAGATGACAAGAGTATCTATGACCCTACTGAAGGCGCATCATGATCAAGAATGTACGTTCTTATTCATGCACGAGACTTCCCACTGCCTACAAGAATGGGTCATTTCTCTAATTACTTTCAGTGCTGTTGTTTACAAAATACGTGAGCAACAGTGTTACGGACACTAGATTTATTTGACATACGTACGTTAAAACAAAAAAAAGAGGACACAAAAAATGGTTCAAATGGCTTTGAGCACTGCAACTTAACTGCTGAAGTCATCAGTCGCCTAGAACTTAGAACCAATTAAACCGACCTAACCTAAGGACATCACACACATCCATGCCCGAGGCAGGATTCGAACCTGCGACCGTAGCTGTCACGCGGTTCCGGACTGAAGCGCCTAGAACCGCACCGCCACACCGGCCGGCAAAGAGGACACAGACGTGCGTTCAACTAACTGTACAGTGTGCACATTTAGCTGTAAGCGCAGACTGTGGCAGTTTCCAGTACCAGATAATTATTCGAATTGTTGATAAACTACGATAAATTTGGGAGGCATTTATCATCAGTAATAATTCATGTCCTAAGAACGAGCTTAACATTTTCATGTCAGCGTATTTACCTTAATTTAGAACTTTGGAATCAATAATGTCAACTTGTAAATGGATGGGAAGTATAAAAATTCGAAAAATATATATGTCACAGACTCAACGTCGCACTTAGAAAATGGAGAAGAGCTTTACAGAAGGAACTACTCACCCAGTAGAGTGTAGAAGCGAAGTCAGTTTAAAACTACAGTAAGTCTTTCTCTTTACTACGTAATATCTAATGATACACTAATGAGTGCTTGTAATTTATGCAGACACATTGTGGCAAGTCAGTCCCATTTTACACCACAATGTTTAATTCACTAAAACCGATACTCATATACTAAACAACAGGTAAACAAGTAACACGATTCAACGAATTGAGGTTCTGACTTACCGTGGATTCTGGTTGCAGCATTGTGTCTTCTCGCGAATTTTCGTCAGTGAGAGCACACAGATAACCTGAAAATTGTAACAGAATTATTAGTTACCTAACAACACTCATCAGTGGATTTGCAAAATGCATGCACAGATATTATTCAAGATAAATTAAACATTGGCGTTTCCTTAAGAAGACGACTGACCTATTTCAGTTCCGTTCATACTAAGTACTGAGTGGTAGCTGTAGCTTTCAAAACAGGTGGAAAACATAGGACAATATACGAGATACGTGGACAACTTACTAGTAGTAACAACACGGTACACTGTACATGGTGTAGCACTTGGTCATTCGTACATACAGTATACGCCTGCTCACTGTGACCGAACCACACTTCTGTAGTCCGTAGTGCTATGTAACACACATTTAACGCTGCGCTTATGGTTTCTAATAACCATTTACACTGGAACATCCTGAAAAGGTGTATCCCTGTGGCAGGGATTTCGGAGTCACTATAATGTAATTTTTGACACCTCCAGTAGACGATTATTTAACAAGCATTTAGCACGATAAAGCTTATTCATAAGTATTATTGCGTACGCAAACACAAACACGATAATGTGCGAGTGGGCGCTAAATTCAGATATGTGGAGCGTGGGAATCTATGTTGCTTTATTGCCGAAAATCGTTTCAAACAAATAACGAGATAGTGCCTAATAATCGACCATTGCTGTTTACTTTCTCCACCCTTTTTTCCTCTGCTGAAATTCTACTCCATCTCTAATTTCTTCACTAATTTTCAAGATCCTTCAATAGCATAGCTCCACATATTGTCAGTGCACCTGAGCTTGTATGTGTGATAGATTATTAGAACGATGGTAACATTGACAGTTCACTACATATTTAACAGTATATTACGATGTAATAAGTGTCGTGTTCATCGGAATCGGATCTTGTGGGGCTCTCACAGTCAAAAGGCTGAATTTTGACGACGACATGTACTCATGTCAGATAGTGTTGTATTCTAACAATGTAACTTCTGCAGTGTTACTTAAAAATGGCCATTAGGCCGAAATTGCAATCGTAATAATCAGTATTTTTTACAGTCAACGACGACTATAATGTCTTTTAAGAAATATTATAGGACTGTGAATACCAACCATGAGAAGTTAATCTAAAGGTGAATTAAATTAAAACATTCTCGAAAGTCTTGAAAATTCCGGGACTGGTATCGTCGTTCGTTTCCCGGGATGGATGAACTATCTACATACATAATTGAGGCTATATGAAATCCTCACACAACTAGTCTTACTCGCACTTCGCCATTTTTTTTTATTGTCCAAGTGTTTGAGTGGAACGAAAATAAGGCTCGCTAGAATATGCATAATCGATTTTTGTCCGAATTTTAATAGAGAAATCAAGAGTGGGAAATGGACATTTGGTGTATCAAATTTGCTAGCATGAGTTCTAGATCTGCAAACAAAGACTAGCTATGTAAATGATGTGTCAAAAAACATCAAATCACGGCATAATTTTTTTTTCTTTTTTCTTGCTTTGTATACTCTTAACAATAATGGAAGACCGATCGATATTTAGATATTCTTTATTTTATGATTACCGAACAAAACTTGGAACAAAATGATACCAAACTGTTAAATCTTTTGTGAAATGATTCTTGTAAACGTAGAACGTGCCTTTGAATGATGTAAGATATCATGTACAGCAAATGAGGTGCCGACTGAAAATCGGCTAATGTCAGTGTTTAAATTAGAATGTTAGAATTTATAGATTACTCACCCATTAACGTGCTGTTTTTATCATAATATATTTGACAGGTTCGTTAAAAAAAACACCAAATTTTACAAGTACTTAATTTCTAAAGGCTTAGGTGCCGATACGCACGTCTTCAACGAAACAAACCGCGCCCTCCACCCAGGCCATAAAAGCCAAAAGTTACGAATTTGGATTTACAATGAACAGTCGCAAACAAAAGACGTTATTTACCCATCACAACTTCGGAACGGAGCTCATATTGTTTCAGTTATACTGGAGATCTCTGAGGTTGCTTGCAGGCGTAATAAAAAGACAGTCGACACTAAGGATACCGATATGTAAATTATAAGTACTTTGCGCTGTAATACAAGCGTACTATTTTAAACATCCAGTGCCGGCTTGTTCCAGAGAATTAAAGGAAAATCCTGGGAGGTGTCGAAACACCATTCAGGGCGAAATTAATCACTAGATCGTACCAAGCAAAACTTTAGAGCAGCAAAAGTACTGCCCGAAAGTGCAATTAAATTACATGTCCCCTCCACCTTTTCTGTTCCCTTCGAGCACCGTTGCATCTCACTCAAGTCCGCTGCCTACAGTGAAATAACATACTTGTTTGAACAACTATCCACCGACCTTTGAAATTCTACAGTACCCCAGTGAAGTTAAGAACAGGAGCTGCGCTGCTGAATATGAGACAGCTGTGTAGGCGGCAGATTTGTGAACCAGGCGCTATGTTCTGAGACTGACTTGTAGATGTACGTAATGTAATGATGAGTCAGTCATAGAATGGTTCTGAAACCAAGACACAACGTGAACGTCAAAATAATCTTTTTACAAGTCTCGGAATAGGCAAAAAGAAATACTTATCCAGAATACCGTAAATGAACGCGTGAGACAAACAGAGCATTTGTGCACGTGTTCGTAAATACTGGAAGTGTACACACGTTCTCATTATCAGATTCCCCTATCAGTAAGACGCACACTAACTACTCTTCCGCACTAAACAGGTGGAGCAAAGTACAAACAGTATTGACCGCAATGCAAAAAGTGTTCCATTATCCCAAAATAGACAGGAACCGTAACAATTACGGGGTCCGTTTTGCAGCGAGAATTTAGCAAAATGAATGTAAATGCTAAAGAAGCTTTTATAAGTTTTGTGATCACACTTTAAATAACATTACGAAAACAAACAACAGAGAAAGAGAAATTGTTCCAAAGGTTGCCAATGCTCATATCGCTACATTGAGAATAATTTCTGGTTTTTGCTTTCTAAAACTATACTTCTTAATAGTCATGAAACGAACCGACTAGATGCGGTCTGAGAAGTGCGCTTGCGCTCGCATTCGTTAAACTAATGGCATGCATTACGCTATTTCGAGCATCACATCTAATGCAATGCTACTGATATGTTAAACTTTACTATCAGCAGTATGTTCAAAAGTAGCAAAAGAGAAGAAGGGAAGACTGTTTATATTACACACAGAGACTACAGAATACAGAAGTACACTTAAGTATTCCATTTTGATACTGCTTTCTGTCAATGAGTTACAAGATGGCCAACATTAACGCCAGCAAAGGATGCAACGAATCTTCGTATTAGGGTACCTGGCGGTTTGAAGAAACACTAAGTACTGTTCCAGACTAAACGGATGGGACAACACACAAATGATGCCGTTCAAAATGTGTGCCACATGTTAGCAATAGATAGAAACTTTAACATTTGTGCAGTTCGCTTTTCAGTCTAAAGGCAGTAAAAGTAGTGTAAATGTGAAGTAATCTATTACGTGGCTTGTGGCGAAACTGTCAATACTATTACGAAGAAAAACCTAAGGATAAACAGAAATGGTAGGAGAGGCGACGTCAAATTAATTGCGAGATTATTGCTAACATCTAAATCACATAGACAATTTGATTTTTGTTACTGATGTAACGAACCGAATGTGAAATTTGCGCTCTAAATTTCTCATTGGGCACCAAAGTGTAAGGAATACCGGACAGCGCGCTGCTCACTTACTTCGAAAACCATGATGTCGGAGCTCGGAGCAGTTGTCGCCTGTCCTTCTGCCGACGAACCCTCCTTCGATAACTCCTCCTCCGATTCTCCGTGCAGAGTAGGCTGCGGTTTCATCTCCAACGTGGCTTTCACAGCAGAAGGAACGATACTAAGTGACGCTCCGTCAACCGAACACTGGTTCACTCCGTGTCACCCCAGTAACTGGACCACTGTCTACAGGCTCAGCCGCTGTAGCTGTGACTCGTAATGGTACTGGAAGGGGCGGGGTTGGTGGCAGTGGTGGAGGGGATGGAACGCGCGAGATAGCGAGGAATTGTTTGTGAATCCAGCAGCTCGTAATGCCACGTCATCACGTGAGGCGCCTCCCCACCCTCCCGGTACCTGGACCCGAAGAACGACCGAAGGTCAGGGACATTACGTCGCCGACGACGAGGACAAGACAGACACAACACATGCGCGGATACTCTTGGGGTAGGTAATCTTTTCCATGCGTGTGCAGTATTTAGATTCTGCAAAAGTTCAGAAAATCTAGATGTTGATGACCGGATGGGGAATTTTAGTGAAGCTCTTTAGTACTTGAGACGATGTCACGTTGCTCGGTAGTGTCTCCAGCCCATCACCAGTGCATGCCCTTCCTTAAAAGTAACACAGGAAGTAGATGTGTGAGAAGGAGAAGTTCCACGGCACAGCTAGTATTTTATCAGAGCATTATTTCCTCATTTTAAATGAACAAAAAACATTTGTAATTCAGCAAGAACCATACTTGAACATTTTTTTTAACTTATCTTAATGTGCAGTTACAAAAACTTTAGTCTAACATTAAACATGAGATGAAATGTTTTACAATATTGTTTATAGTGGATTTTACTTATTAGGATTGTATTCAAAATGAGCATCTACACTTTTAATTAAACATATTATAAAGTACAGTGTATAAGTTACTTCTACAACTACAAATGATTTTTCTCTTAGGAAATAAACCTACAATTCTTCCATGTAGATGTGCATAATAAACATATTTAGTAACTACATAACGCAATTTATTTTCCATACTAATTAAGATCGCACTAATGTGCGCACCGTATTCCACCATTGAGTGGAAAACTTCAAGTCTTACTAAAAGTTAGGTGTAAGATATCTGCTTCCATATGCATTATCATTAAAATAATGTGATCGTCATTCCGTTTTTGAGCACTAAATGTTCCTGATTCCTCAACCTGGCAATTTACATGTTAATGAAGTTAGAATATTCGTTAAGCTTGGATGTTACATTCTTGATACATAATGGGATTACTTTTGCCTCCTGGGGCACCTCAGTTGTATAAGGCTTACCTAGGCACGCGGGGCTCTGTCTAGGTGGGCTTCTAGTTCCCTAGCTGCTCGTGGGACCGAGATGGAACCCTCGAACTTTTCTTCTCCTCCTCCCAGCGGAAACGGTGGGCCGCTGGTAGGTTCTAACACCCAATCTAACAAGAGGGCTCGTGTAGCCAGTCCTCCTGATTCAGGTAGTAGTAACAGAATGCATGCTGCTTCGCAGAATGTGTTTCTCATAATTAAAAGAAATGATGGGAGTTTTGAAAAAGTTTCGCCATTTTATATACAGAAGGGCTTAGAAGGTATTGCTGGCACGTTAAAGTCTGTAAAGCGCTTGCGAAATGGCTCCTTGCTGGTTGAAACATCTAGCTTCCAGCAAGTCCAGAACCTTCAGAAGGCACAATTTCTTGGGGAGTTTTTGATAGAGACTGAATTTCACAACACCCTGAACTACAGCAAGGGTATTGTGACTTGCAGAGATCTCGTTGACACTCCCCAAGACGAACTGAAGTCTGAATGGTCCCAGGAAGGAATTGTTGACGTGTAACACGTTATGAAACGGGTGGATGGTGCTCTCATGAAATCTGGCTCATTTATTCTTACGTTTAGCAGCACCAAATTGCCAGATCATGTGAAGGCAGGTTTCCTACGCCTCACTGTACGGCCTTATTACCCCAACCCCATGCGGTGTTTTAAATGCCAACACTTTGACCACACTACTCTCGGCTGTAAAGGGGAAGCCACTTGCGGGAAATGTGGTAAAGCCATCCATGAGGGAGTTGGTTGCTCCTCTCCTCCCAACCAAGTGTGTCAACTGCTCTGGGGATCACCCTGTGTGGAGTAGGGAATGCAGAGTTTTTCTTGAGGAACGGAGGATCCAGGAACTTAAAACCTCTAAACGCATCCCGTATGGTGAGGCAAAGAAAATCTACAAGTCTATGCAGCCGCCCACGTTCGCTGCCTCCTTTTCTTCCGTTCTGAAACAGCCAGTCTTGAAAACCGATGCCGCTGCACAAACGGAGGTTGCTACTGTCAGCACTAGCACCTGCGTTTGTCAATGTACATGTGGTGCTGCCGTTCCTGTGAAGCCTGCTGCTCTCCCCCCCCCCTCCCCCACTTCCCGGCCTTCTGACCAGGCCGTGGTAGCTGACATCATGGAACTTCCTGCCCCTTCCCGGGTCCAGTCTTGTGCACTGCCCAGCGCTTCTACACCCCCTCCTGCTTCTGAGTTTTTGGCTCCAATGCCACCTCAGGCCAGAAAATCTAAACCAAAGCCAAAGGTAAAGACTCGCCCACTGAAGGAAACTGAAGTTATACAGTCTGTACAGTCTGCTGATGTTGATGTAATTCTCTCTGACGTCTCTCTCGACTCCTCTTCAGAGGCGATGGAGGTTGATGTCAGATTGGGGCAATCATCTCGCCCAAGAACTGAGCCTCCACCTGTTGTGGGCTCTCCTCCTCGACAGAAAGTGAGAATGAAGGAACTCCCACCCTGATAGATGGTTCCCATTATACAATGGAACATGAATGGATTCTGGGCACATGTGGAGGAACTTAACCTCCTAGCACGGCAACGTCCCCTGTGCTTTTGTCCACTGGAAACGCATTTCAAACCTTCTGATGCTCCTGTACTAAGGGGCTATACGTTATATCGCAAAGATGACCTGACTGGAGACAGAGCCAAAGTCGGAGTCGCCGTGTTTGTCAGTAATGACCACACTTGTGATCCATCATGTTGCTGACCTGACCATACGACGGTCTTCTGCCCCTCTTAAGCGGCGCCTTGTGCCTTGGTGGACAGAGGAGTGCCGTTCAGTCATCCGGGACAGGCGTGCGGCTCTTCGAAGATTTAAATGCCGCCCAACAGCGGCCAATCTTGCCGCCTTTAGAATCGCGAGAGCCAGGGCACGCCGTGTCATTAAAGAGAGCAAGAAAAGGTCATGGCAGGACTCCATCAACCGTTCCACTTGTTCCACAAAAGTATGGGAAGCCATCTGGAGGATTCCCGGTAAATGCAGCCGTTCACCAATAGCTGGAGTCCTGAACCAGGGATACTTCCAAACGACACCCAGAGCTATTGCTCAGACGCTGGCAGAGCATTTTGCACAAAGTACTGCCACTGCAACTCAGGATCCAGCGTTTCGTCGCTACCGTGCGACTGTCGAAAGAGCGAACTTGGACTTTCGGTCGAACAGTTCCCAGGCCTACAACTCCCCTTTCTCCATGTGGGAACTCGAATCGGCACTTAATGAGACTTCTGACACTGCACCAGGTTACGACCGCATCCGGTACTCCATGCTGCGACATCTGCCAGCGGCGTCAAAGGAAATCCTCCTTGAATGTTTTAATCTCATATGGGAGACAGGAGTGTTCCCTACGTCGTGGAGGGAGACAATCCTCATCCCTCTCCTCAAACCAGGAAAGAACCGCACATGTCCCAGTAGTTATCGTAGTATCGCCTTGACAAACTGTGTCGGAAAGACCCTGGAACGGATGGTTAACCGTCGTCTGGTCTGGCTGTTAGAGTCCAGACAGCTCCTTAGCCGCTTTCAGTACGGAATCCGAAAATTTCGGTCAACGGTTGACAACCTGACCCTCCTGGAGGCGGCTATTCAGCAGGCTTTCCTCCGTCAGCATCACTGTATCGGTATCTTCTTTGATATCAGTAAGGCATATGATACTACTTGGAGACACGCTCTCACAGATCTTATCGACCAACTCCCCCGCCCATTTCTCCTCCTGGGAGACTTCAATGCCCATCATGTCCTGTGGGGCTCCACTTCTCTTTGCACTCGAGGTCGAATTTTGGAGAGCCTCCTAACATCTCAAGTGTTGCGCATCCTCAACACAGGTACTCCGACTCATTACACTACTGCTACTGGGTCATTCTCAGCCATTGACCTATCTTTCTGCTCTCCAACCCTCACCAACTCTGTTCACTGCGAGGTCAATGACGACCTTCATTCCAGCGATCACTTCCCCATCCGCATTCAGCTCCTGGATGGTGTATTGCTGGAGCAGAGGCCGCCATCGTGGATGACTGGCAGAGCAAACTGGCGACTGTTCACTCGGTTGGCTGTCTTTGAACGCCACAACAGCATCAATGAGGCTTTCATGGCCGCCTCCCCATTTTCATTCTGTCTTTCCTGTCTCAGCGGTTTTTCGGACCCGCGTTGGTAACACACTGTCTGATCGCTTTGAGCAAGAGAAGGTGTCCCCCTGGGCAGTGTTTTAAGCGTTACCCTCTTTGCCATAGCCATCAACAGTATAACGTCTACAGTGAGGAGTCCAGTACAGTGCTCCTTGTTTGTGGACGACTTTTCTGTTTTCTGTTCCTCCTCCATTGTTGCAACCGTGAGCCGTCAGTTGCAGCTAACAGTGCGGCGGTTAGAGGAGTGGGCTGCAAAGACGGGTTTTCGGTTTGTTGCCGATGAGTGTATTTGTGTTCATTTTAATCGTTCTCGTCGTCTTTTTACTTTGCCTGCCTTGCATATGGGGGATACTGTCCTACATTTTAGAGACACAGTGCGTTTTCTGGGCCTAATTTTTGACTCCAGGTTGTCATGGCTGCCACACCTACGTGACTTGAAAGCCAGAACCCTGAAGGCACTGAACATCCTCAAGTGCCTCAGCCACAGATCTTGGGGAGCGGACAGGGCGCGTCTCCTTCAGTTTTATCGCGCTTTTGTGCGTTCACGGCTGGACTTTGGGTGCACAGTATATGGGTCAGCAAGGCCGTCTTATTTGCAGATCCTTGACGCTGTTCACCATGCTGGGATTCGACTGGCCACGGGTGCTTATCAGACCAGTCCCGTACCCAGCCTCTGTGCTGAGGCTGGCGATCCGCCACTTACCATCCGGCGGCAGCTCCTGCTGGTGCACCAGGCATGTAAGTTTCTTGCAGCTCCCAGCTCACCTGCTCACCATCTTGTTGCCCATCCACATCTACACCGCCTTTTTTCTCGCCGTTCCCGGGCTACGTTGCCGTTTGGGATCCGTGTGCAACGTGTGCTAGAGTCACTCGGTGCGGAGTCTGTACAACCCCAAATCCTGGGTTTTAACCGTCTGCCACCCTGGTTACTGAAGAGGCCTGGAGTGATTTTAGATTTATTGGAGTACAAGAGAGATTTCACTCCTGCCACCGTTTTTAATGCAGCATTTTCTGCCATTTTATCTGAGCACCACGACTATGTAGCTGTTTTTACGGATGGATCGAAACAAGGGGATTCCGTTGGTTGCTCTGTTGTTTTTCCGGATCGTGTCCTCAAGGTTCGACTGCCTCAGACTTTTACTGTCTTTGATGCAGAATTGTCTGCGATCTTGCGGGCACTGGAGCAGATGAGGCTTTCTTCCTCTCCTAAATTTGTTGTCTGTTCCGATTCACTCATTGCAACGTTTGTATCCTGCAGACAAAATAGTCCAGACCATCCAAGATGCCCTCCTCCGACTACAGCGACTGGGGAAGGTTGTAGCTTTCTGCTGGGTTCCGGGGCATGTCGCCTTTGCTGGGAATGAAAGGGCAGATCTCGCAACCAACGAGGCGTGACTCGATCCACAAGTATCTCAGTGTGCTATCCCCTTGCACGCACTCATCTCGCTGTTGAGCTCACGAGTCGTGCGTCGGTGGGAGGATGAGTGGCTGGAAGTGACTGACAGTAAGCTCCGTATAGTCAAGCCCACAACGCGTGTGTGGTGTACTTCCTTTCAGCCCCATGGATGGGACGAGGTTCTCCTCACGCGGCTTCGAATAGGCCACAGCCCTATGATGCATGGCTTCCTGCTCCGGCGAGAGGACCCTCCAATATGTGGTGCTTGCGGCGTCCAGGTCACTGTGCGCCACGTTTTAGTGGATTGCGTTTTATTTTCTGACCAGCGGGCCGCGGCTGACTGGCCGGCGGACATGCCATCTCTGTTAGGCAACACTCGGAGCAATGTGGTTAATGTTTTAAAGTTCTGTGCCATGTCAAATGTTTTTACACAGACTTTAGGGAGAGGATTTTAACTTGTTCATTGTGTAACAAGTTCGCCAATATTTTATGTAAGTGGCCAGCCAATGACAATTTCCTGTCATTCTTGTTGCTATGTTTCCCCTTTCCTTAGGTTTTACTTTCTTGTGCAGCATATTCCTTCTTTTCCTGATTTCTTTGAGTGAGTACTTCGGTTTTATTAGGTCTGTCCACATTCGTTATTTTTAAAGTGTGTCAGGGCGCTGATGACCTCGATGTTGAGCGCCCATAAGCCCCAACACACCACAAAGTCACTGGTCAGTGAATGACTAGAAGCTAGCGAACTGGAGTGGAGAATCGTGCTATGCCCTTTTGCAATCAGATGGGAGAATTTGGGTCTGGCGAACACTTAGAGAATGTCATCTCCCATCATGTGCAGTGCGAACAAGTAAGGAGCAGGTCGTATTACGGAATAGGGACGTTTTTCACGATTTTTTTGTTCTTCTTTATGGCATGCGGTACTGCTAAAAGTAGCGTAAGAGTTTTGACACTATTGTTGTTTGTATCTGCATGAGAATGGACCCTGCCACCCCAGCATTCCTGAATTGGAATGATCTGCTCAGTCCCAAGCTGAATATAATGGAACTTTTTTGGCATGAGTTAGAACGCCGACTTCTTTCCACATCATTGCATACTCTGGTTTCGGCTCTCGAGGAAAAATGGGCTGCCATTGATCCACAAACATTTAGACACCTCACTGAAGTGAGCGCAGTAGAGTTCTAGCAGTCATAAAGGTGAATAATGGACACACCTCACTTTAAAGTTCACTGATACTTGTCGGATTCTTTTGGTCTGTTGGTTTAGGACCTTATTTTGATGATGACTCATTACATCCTTCGTCTAAGTGTCTCTATGCAATGTAGAAAGTTATCCGTTATTCTCATCGTATGTATCTTGGAACGGTCTGGTAGTAGCTGTATGACTGAGAGCAAAACGTAAGCACAAGCTTTACTCTGCAAAATTCTTTAGTTCAATTGCATGGAAAAGTAGTGCGAGAGACGTGGAGCGTGCCGGCAGACAAAGTAGCAGAGGTGTCGTGCGTCAGCAAGCCTGCCGCTCCCACCTCACCGCCACACCCCCTGAAGGCGCCTCGCTGTTTCTTTGGAAGTCGCGGCTATCGAGCGACGGAACTTGCAGGAACCAAAGCGAGGCAATGGTACGTCCAACAACTCTCTTATGTTTATACAGTGTCTGCCGGGTATCGTTTATTTTTCAGTTTGTGTGTTCCGCAGTCACGCGGCCAGAATTTACCGTGCTTCCCTTTAGCAAATTGTGACGCTGCTTTCGTTCACATCTACTCTCAGATCTCATCTTATCATTAGGCGAACGTCATGTACTGTCGTGCTTTGTTTTGACGCTTCGCAGCTGCAGGCGTGTTTGCGCCACGCACTCATGAATGTCGCGCCCTTATCTCTTGTCGTAATCCCGTTACCTGTGGTGACCGCTACGCGGCGGGCCCATCCCTGGAATTGCTAATCGCAGCGGCTGGCCTCCACTTTGCTCATTATTTCTAGGGTGCTGTAGCTTTCTGTCAGACCGTAGGAAACGACGAAGGGAAATAAATAACACACATGCAAAAATTTTCGAGCCTGTTGGCTTCTGATTTTAAAAGTATTCAGCACGCAGTTTGCTGTGTTGTTAAATTGACAGAGATCTTAGTATTGTTTCAACAATAGCTGATTATTTAGTTTTAAACAATTTTCGATATGATTTTAGTAAACCTAGACGAAACTGGTGTTTGCCTTGTTTTCACCTCCGTAGTTTGCTACTACCCAATCAGAGTATTGCTGTGACACACGTAACGCTCACCTGTTTTAACTCAAGACATGAATAATTCTATTACCTTTAAATTGAGCGATCCATGCGGTAGTGACAGAAAGCAGGTTATATTGTTTCATGATTTGTGAAGTATGTGGTCGTAAATAGGTAGAAACAAAGATTAAAAGCCACGTTGAGGGCTACGTCATCATAGACAGAGCAGCAGAACTGCCGTAAACACTCAAAATCCGCACTACGCTGGACCTACGTTCTTCCCTCGACGTGGATCCGTGAGAGTCTCCTCCATTTCGCGCCTTTAGAACGCCTATCAAAACTTTATTACTTGTATACTTTTAGGCACCTTCTAGTTGAATGACTGATTTGTCGTCCAAGGGAGTTCTCTTTTGCTTCAGCTGCCTCTCCAGCTGTTAACATCACCACACACATCAAGGTATTTGTGTCTCTGCACCAACAGCGATACTCCGAAGGCCACCATAAGGTCTGTGGCAGAGGGTACTTTGTGTACTATTGTCACTCACTGATTCTTCACCCTTTTACCTGTTCCAGTCGTGAATGTTTTGAGGGAAAGGCGATTGTTGGTAAGCCCGCCTGTAAGCTCTGATCTCTCCAAATCTCCACGAACTTCGATTTACGCAATGCATCGCCTTTTTCTACCACCATGGTGATCTGAATGTTACTGTTAACGCTTTGAGGTATTGGATGAACATGTCATGCTTCTCATATCTGTGGGGACAAATGACGAATGTATCGAAAGAAACAACTAGGGTTTAATGACGCCGTGTCTAATGCAATATCCTTGAAATTCCCCTTGAAGAGGTTTGCAACAGCTGAAACTAATGAGGTTTCTATTGCAACGCCATCCGTCTGCTCGTGATACTGGCCGTTTTACTCATAGTAAGAAGACATAGGAATGTGCATAAATACCTCGACCGCGTCACTCACATAGAAGACTAATTTATTCAGTTCGTTAGTCTTCCTACTGCGCTGCTGTGACGAGAAGTCTGTTGTACGATTGGCTAAGGTATCCCATCACATGGAACACCCTCACTTCCAGGAAGATATTTCGTTGTGCCAGAAAGGGTACACAACACTAGGCGACAGTTGGATGCAAGTGGACATGCTCCTATGGCCTTGCATCAGCAACTATCATGGACGCTCTCAGCTTTTCAGTGGGATTGGGTCGACGCGCCTTTGGTTTCCCATCAAAATTAATCACAGAAACAAACTACAGAGAAACGGGAAGGAAAGTTCAGACGCCTTTCCATCGACAACATGGTGTGGACACAGATCTTCAGAACAGACAGTCATCAAGCTGACGGGTGCAATGTCGGCTCGTAGGAAGGACCTAACTTCGTACCTTCGCCGTGGGTCACTCCTATCTTTGAAATAATAAGTGATGTCAAAAGGTTCCGCAAGCTTCCAAGTCAAACAGTGGATGAAATATGGGGCGAAACGAGCCGTATTCCCAAGAAAGTAAAGCTCCCAGCACCCATCGTGATCAGGGCTGACCTCAATGGCCTTCGTACACTACGCAGTGAGTAAGCATTGAGATGCTTCCTGCTGACAAGGGCAATGTATCCGTAATTATGGAATATGCGGACTACGATACGAAGATTTGCACGCTACTGGTCGAAGGTACTTACTGTGAGCTGCCATGCGACCCAAAATCGAGAATAATAAGAAAGACATCTGATTTTATCAAGCGCTTTTCGGTGAAAGACAGTTTGGTCAATCATCTTCTCCCTAAGGCCCCTAGACAACCTATAGCTTACACTTTACCAAAGATTCAGAAGAATGGATCGCCATCCCGTCTCACTAATCCACACTGGCTCACCAACATACAAGCTGGCGAAGTGCTTGGCTAATCTCCTCGCTCAACAGATGGGGCACGGTGAACACTGTATTAGAAACTCAGCCGCATTAACCATATTCGATTTAATGAGTATGACATTAAGGTCAGTTTTGACGCGGTAGTATTGTATACGCATGTGCTTATCAAAGACCCTCTAGACATAATATCCTTGTTCTTTGTAAATGACATGGTAGAGCTATTTACGCACACTCTTACGTCTTCTTATTTTCCGTACAACGACCAGTATTGCTGTCACACGGACGGCACTGCTATGTGAAGCCCGTTAGCTCCAGCTGTTGGAAAGCTCTTCTTGGAGGATTTCGAGGATATTGCCCCAAACGTGGTGCCATTAAAGCCTAGTTGCTTAAATCGATACGTTGACGAAATGCTCGTCGTTTGGCTCCACGGACGACGAGCTCTTGGAACATTTGAACAGCGCTAACAGTAACATCCAGTTCACCATGGAGGAAGAAAAAAACGCCCTCTCGCGATGCAAACGAAATTCTCTCCTTGGCTCCGTCGTCTGTATGAAAACTACCCACACAGATCTGTACTTGCACGTCATCAGCCATCAGCACCCAGGACACGAGAGCACTGTATTACAAACTTGGCGCGTCGTGTAAGGGTGATATCAGATGCTGGCAACATGTCCCATGTCTTGAACTGTATTTGGCCCTTTGCAGTGGTGAGATAGTAAATAAAATCTAACATTCATCGACATCTACTGACTAATTGACCTCACCAATGTGCCCTGCAAACTGCTTGACACGGTGGTCAATTATGCTAGGTTCTCGAATCTCGGTATCTTTTGACCTCTGTCAGTGTGGTTTCCAGGAGGGATAACCCATAGCTGAATAGCTGACCTTCTAGTTAGGGTGGGCGGGGCAATCCTGTAAGCTGTTTCTAAACACCAACATCTCCTTGCATTCTTTTTTCATCTACATCAGGCATAAAACATCTCTTGGCTCCATCATGTTTTAGTTAGAGAGAGGTGAGTAAAGTGGTATCATGTCACGAGGACAGAAAAGCGCGCAGCACACGTTTCGAATGGATGATGGCTGTTTTATCGAAAAACTACAGGTTACCTATACGAACTTCGACCATTTATCTTGACAAGCTATTTTCATTCAGTGCCCTAATAGGTAACACTTATTTCATTGTTTTTGGAAAAAGTAACATTTGATCTTGGATATAGTGACTGACTGATTTTCTTATTGTACAATTAGTATCTTATGTAGGTCTCCTGGCTTCCGTGAAGATAAGATCTTACAGGTTGTCACGCGGCGTCATATTTCTTCTGTACATTCCTGGTTTCGCCCCCCCCCCCCCCCCCCCACACATCTGCTGGGATCTTCTTCATGTTCGTGTGGCGTCCACGGTTAACTAAACGCTGTCATAGACCAATGCCGCATTCTCTTGTACTGGAGAAGTGGCGTTATTGGATAAAATTCCTGTGTGTTTGGAGAAAACTGTTCTCAGAGTTGTATTTCACGACATTATAGACCCTGTACCTACGCGAGATTTTTTTAGTAATAACCTAACCGCATTGATGTATGATTATTTTGCCCCAGAAGAACTTGCTTTACCTCCGAATTGTGTGGATGTGGAGAATGTGGTTCAACCTAGTCACTAAATCATTTAAATCACGCACAATTCTGTCACTAAACCTGTAAACACTACAAGATTACACTCTACATCCGTTCACTTATCCCTGTAATCATCAACAACCAAGTTATTGCTCATGAAAGTATGGTAACATGACTCTAAATACGATGTAAACACAACTTGCCTGGTTTGACGGCTGTCATATTCAATCTGTTTTCGCCGCGAATCTTAGACCAATAGAGAAAAATCAATTTTAATTTTATTTCTCGTTGGCGAGAAACTAATGGCAGACATTGCGATCCGTGCGAGACCTTATCAAACACTAAAGTATTCCAAATCACTTTGAAAATGACTGCACACACGTTTATAAAACATCCCCTAGAAAGGAATACAAAAACATGTAACAGCAAAAGTATAAATTTAAAAGTAAGAGTAGTTTAAGTAAAAGGAAAATACTTATAAATAATGGTGGCTGAACATTGCTCAGCTGGAAGTTAATAGTTCACTTCAAGCAATTTTATTTGCGTAGCGAGAGCTAAGAAAGAAAATACTTTTATAATGAAACTGAAACATCCCCTTAGAAAAATTATAAATGACTGTGCTTAAACTGACACAATATTTTTAGCGCAACGCAATATGACTTTCAAAAATCCCTACAAAAGAATGGTCCTGACAAACAATAACCTATACCTTTCACGAATCACTTACCTCACAAAAATCTTCGTTACTCAAACTACTGTAATACAGCGTGCGCCAATACTGCCAGCTAAATAAAAGATTCTAGCTACTGAAGGCACTAATTACTGATAGGCATAGTTAGCAAATTAAAGATTTTGATAGACAACAAGCAATGTATTTACCTTAATAGTGTTCAAAAGTCATAATACATATATCAGTTCATGATATCCAGTATTACAAATTTACTCTTTCTGGCGGACACACGTCCAGATCGTCCCCTCTTAAAATTCTGCCATCTGTCTCCCCACATCCACCACTGCTTGAGGCTCACCTCCAACGGCCCAACACTAGTATAGCGACTATTCCAACAATGCCAACCAGCCACAGACTGCGCACTGCACAGCCAGTGATTTTCATACAGAGCGCTAGGTGCCGTTACCAACATAAAAACCTAAACAGCCTACTTACATAGCCCCATGCTCCCCACAAAAAATTTTACAAGTTGTTTTGGGCAGTGGCCAATGCAGATTTGAAAAAAATTTTCATAATTACAATAACAAAGAAATCGAATGCACACACTTATTGATATACTGTTGGTCAAAAGGAAAGATTTTCTCACAGTCCATAAAGACAGTCCTGATCATTCATCACACTATTAATTACAATTTTATGCACAAAGTCTGAGCAGTAAAAGAAAATGCACAAGTGGATTTCCATGCAGTCTTGAAGAAGCAGTTTTGTCCTTCCAACAGAAAGATAATGATATCAGTAGTTAGTGACTTCATTAGTTAGAATCCTTTATTTAGCTGGCAGTATTGGCGCTAGCTGTATTGCAGTAGTTAGAGTAACGAAGATTTTTGTGAGGTAAGTGATTCGTGAAAGGTATAGGTTATTGTTAGTCAGGGCCATTCTTCTGTAGGGATTTTTGAAAGTCAGATTGCGTTTCGCTAAAAATATTGTGTGTCAGTTTAATCACAGTCATTTATAATTTTTCTAGGGGGACGTTTCAAAACAAACGATTTACAGGGTGAGCTGCGAAAACCTGTTACGTCTTTCAGCTAGGGAGTGAGAACGGCGATGCAGCTTATCTGCTCCCTGCTGGAGAGGTGTGGCAGCGTGTTGAGATGTTGGCGGAGGCTTGTGATGCAATCGAAGCTATTACAGCAACTCCTGTTGTCGTAT
Organism: Schistocerca americana; assembly: GCF_021461395.2. NCBI lineage: Eukaryota > Metazoa > Arthropoda > Insecta > Orthoptera > Acrididae > Schistocerca > Schistocerca americana. Next base: position 153,103,800 of record NC_060119.1, on the reverse strand, counting down.
TTCTACGTATAAATATGTTGGTGAAGTCCCTTCTTGATTAGGCATCAAAGTCATCCGCAGCGGCATAAAGCAGGTTTAGCATGTACAAGTTCATTACTCGTTATGCACACTTAGTTCCAGTTTCAGTATTTTATGCACTATACGCGACAATTTCCGACCGCGATGTAACTGTTCGTCGAGTGTGCATAGAACTACGGCGACCGCGAACTCAGTCAGTGAAACAGTTCTTACACCGATCCACAGATGTAATTTTGTTCGTTGAGACAGTTACGGCTTCAAACACTCGGTTGTCCGTTAAGAAGACAAACATATTAACACGTTTATGAAGCCTTGGCTCTCGCGATGCGGTTAAATGTAAAAGCAGTTTCACACGCACGGTGGCAGTAACTACAATGTTCACTCGCATTAGCACTGTCAGTACCGACAGAGACACAGTCCATTTAGTAATTATCAAACCGTGAGATCTTTCTCTAGATATTGATCACTTCAGTTTTCGTTACGTACTGATATGGTAATCCCAATCGTCAGTTCTAAAGTTCGACAGTTCACGGTCTCGGGAAGTTTCCGCATCTCAAACCAACAACTAGCGTCCGCCATATTACCGCCCACACAGTCACTAACTATCCGTCACTGTACATCGCTGCTCAACTGTGCTTTAGATATGCTCTCTGTGCTTTTTTATCTACGATTTACATAGCAGATCTTCACATCACAAGTAATATGATAAATAGAGATAAAATAAACAAAATAATTTAAGGTCTTCCCATTCAAGTAATAATGAGAAATATATTTATTCGTTAGAGAATAAGAAATAAATTGTAGTTACATTTTGATATTATTATGAAACACAGCTATGTTACCCCATCAAAGATATGAATGCTAAGTCTAAGAAACCGAAAGAAAAGACAGGAAAAAAAACAGAAAAAGTACCTATCACTAATGGCTATATCTTCACGTGTGGCTACGATAAGGGGGATCATCTTCATTGGATAGATATGTAAGAGATAGTGACACAGGCCTTTGACAGTCAAGATGACGTTGGTTAACAACCGAGAAAATTTTGCCTGCAATTAACATTTTCTTTGACACAATCACAGAAAATGGATTATATCGTTAAGCGGTATAGAAGTAATTGATTATCACCATAACACAGGAAACCTGCATGACGTGAACACCAAGTAATATATTGTCTATTTAACTGTGTTGTCACCGTTGCAAGTCACAAATTGTTTTTTTAAAAAACGAAAATTGTTCGTTTTCCTCATCCAGCCAAATTGAGTTTGATTTACCAGTTATTAAAGTATTCCAGGTGCATATCGGCAGCATTGCTACTAACAGTCAATGTCAAACATTCTGCCTTTCCATTGCTCTTTACTAAGACTTCTAAATCAGCAAAGTGGGCTCGTCCTCTACTGTGAATTTAACGGTACAATCGTATTCATGCCCAACGCATATAGCTATTGAAAATATTTCAACTCTGGCTGACTGAAAAGATGTGTGTCATAGACATTAGCGACAGCAAGGTTGAGAACCAGCTGAAATCGCTAAATGTGAGGAAAGACCCATGGTCCAATGGAGATTTTGTGTGATTCTATAAATACACTACTGGTCATTAAAAGTGCTACAGCAAGAAATAATGCAGATGATAAACGGGTATTCATTGGACAAATATATTATACTGGAACTGATATGTGATCGATTACAATTTCACGCAATTTGGGTGCATAGATCCTGAGAAATTAGTACCCAGAACAACCTCTGGCTGTAATAACGGCCTTGATACGCCTGGGCATTGAGTGAAAGAGAGCTTGGATGGCGCGTACAGGTACAGCTGCCCATGCAGCTTCCACACGATACCACAGTTCGTCAAGAGTAGTGACTGGCGCATTGTGACGAGCCAGTTGCTCGGCAACCATTGACAAGACGTCTTCAGTTGGTGAGAGATCTGGAGAATGTGCTGGCCAGGTCGTGCATTATCCTGCTGAAATGTAGGGTTTCGCAGGGATCGAAGGAAGGGTAGAGCCACGGGTCGTAACACATCTGAAATGTAATGTCCACTGCTCAAAGTGCCGTCAATTCGAACAAGAGGTGACTGAGACGTGTAACCAACGGCACCCCATACCATCACGCCGAGTGATACTCCAGTATGGCGATGATGAATACATGCTTCCAATGTGCATTCACAGCGATGTCGCCAAACACGGATGCGACCATCATGATGCTGTAAACAGAACCTAGATTCATCCGAAAAAATGAAGTTTTGCCATTCGTGCACCCAGGTTCGTCGTTGAGTACGCCATCGCATTTGCTCCTGTCTGTGATGCAGCATCAAGCGTAACCGCAGCCATGGTCTCCGAGCTTATAGTCCATGCGGCTGCAAATGTCGTCGAACTGTTCGTGCGGATGGTTGTTGTCATGAAAACAACCCCAACTTTTGACTCAGGGATCGAGACGTGGCTGCACGATCCGTTACAGCCATGCAGGTAAGATGCCTGTCATCTCGACTGCTAATGATACGAGGCCGTTGGGATCCAGAACGGCATTCCGTATTACCCTCCTGAACCTACCGATTCCATATTCTGCTAACAGTCATTGGATCTCCACCAACGAGAGCAGCAACGTAGCGATACGATAAACCGCAACCGCGATAGGCTACAATCCGACCTTTTTAAAAGTCGTAAACGTGATGGTACGCATTTCTCCTTCTTACACGAGGCATCACAACAACGTTTCACCAGGCAACGCCGGTCAACTGCTGTTTGTGTATGAGAAATCGGTTGGAAACTTTCCTCATGTCAGCACGTTGTAGTTGTCGCCACCGGCGCCAACCTTGTGTGAATGCTCTGAAAAGCTAATCATTTGCATATCATAGCATCTTCTTCCCGTCGGTTAAATTTCGCGTCTGTAGCACGTTGTCTTCGTGGTGTAGCAATTTTAATGGCCGGTAGTGTAATTCTGTAAGAGTCTACGGATTGCGCGCAGCCGTACGGTACGTTAACACACGCTCGCTAGCCGGCCTGTCTGGAATGCTGAAAATTTGCTTGGTCGGTAGACGCTCCCAGGCCGCACTGCGATGCGGAGTACGCCACTGGCCGCCATCCGGAGCGTGCATTACTCTCGACCCCGGCCTCGGGCTCGAATACGTCTCTTTTACTTAGCCCACCATGGAGCCTTTCGATACAACTGTAATTAGCCGCTGTTAGGATGTGAGACACAGTGATGATAGGTACGCATAGTGTGCGTGTTTTATAATCTGCCTTTGTTAATAAAACTGTTTAAACTTACCTCTCGGTGTTCGCGTATTGCCGTACCTCAAGGACCCACCGCTTGAAAATCCTGACAAAATATTCGTGTGATCATCATCTAGGGTGGCCACACAGACAACCCACTTGTAGAAGTGGTATCACAAGTGGGATAATAATGGAAAATCTACAGTCCTGTACAAGAGCAACACAACGAGAATTTTGAGCAGCAGCAACAGCAGCAGCGGCATGAACAACTTCCGACTAGGCGGAGACATCCAACGCTGGAATTCAGGTTGTTCTACTCCAGTTTGGCTAGAATACGGAAGGCAGTGATGGATTTTTATTTTACTTTTGAGTGATGCTTTGGCATTAAATTAGACAAAATGTCGGAATCCAGTCAGAGTAACGTTGTCGATCTAAGAAATGTTATCAATGAACTGCAAGAAGAGATTCGTCAGTAAAAAGCAGAAAGAAGCGAGCGTAACATTCTGAAAGACTTGGCAAATAATAGTTCTTGCAGTACAGGTACAACTACAATAAGTAATTTTTCATTATTGCCATCAGCACCAGTGTTCAGAGGGAAATCCAAAGATGATGTGAAGGTCTTTTTCGTAAATTTCAAGGTACCACCCTGTTAGGATCATGGACAGATTCCAATAAGCTAGTGGTTGCAAAATTAAAAATTCAGGGGCAGCACAAGATTTCATTAGCGTAGAGCCTACTTGCGTGAAAACAGAAGATTACAATGAGTTTAGAACTATTGTTGCTCAGAGATTTAAACGTAAAAACTCGATCAGATTTAAGAGAGAGCAGCTTTACAGTTTGCGAATGCGACGAGACGAATCAATCGAGCAGTTTGCCGACAGAATTCGATACATCGACGCTCAAACGTACGAGTTAGTAGAAGCTGAAAATGAAAATCATATTCAGTTGTTCGAAGTCGACCACAGAGTCTTGGACACATTCGTTCATGGGTTTCACGGAGAGGAAGTAAGCAAATCTGTTAGATTGGCACGGTGTAAAACGTTTCAGGAAGCAGTAGAATCAGCTGTTGGTTTCGTTGAAGCACTAAGACGACCGAATGAGATGCAGAAACAAGAACTCAGAGTTTTCAACACAACAGTACAATGCTACAGATGCAATAAGCTGGGTCACAACCATAAGGATTGTAAAGGGAATCCAATCTGCTATCATTGCGGGATGCAGGGTCATGTTTCGAGAGATTGTTGCATCAAGACGAAAGGTAATGCGAACACCAGACTAACTGCCAGAACTTTAAACGAGTACGGGGACGTACGAGCCACCACTCAGTCCGCCCCTTGCCAGAGACAGTGATTCCTGTTAGTTCCAGCGAAAATCACATTGAAAATGACTTCGTGATAGGTGCTCTATATCGTGGGAGAAACATCAAACTAAGTATTGACACAGGAGCACAGACCTCATTAATGTGGTGTGGCAAAGATAAACGGGATAGATTGAAATCGCCGCTGTTAAAAGTGCGGGGATTAAAACGAGGAATGCTACGTAACTATGGAGAAGTTGACGTAGATTTAATTCTTGGCTAAGGCCAAGATGAAGGTGAAAATAAAGGTAAAGATAAACACACAGCAAAGGTGCAAGTAGTTTCAAATAACGAAACGCATTTGACAGTGTACTTGGATTTGATTTCTTGTCCGCTAACGAGGCAGAGATATTTGTCGCAGAAAGAAAGATCAGACTATGCCGTAGCAATTGTAACCTAGGAAATCGTTCTTCAGATCATACTCAAAGCAGCAGCAATACTGACGTAGTGGGAATGGACCGCCCAAACGATGCATCAGTTCAAACCATCCAAGTCGATGTTCAAATTGATCAGCCTTAGCAAAATCCCAAGGGAGCAGGAAAGAAAATCTACGTTAAAGTTAAGTCACCCCGGTGCAAGGAAGGAACTTTGTTATTAAATGAGCAATCCGAGATGCATTGTTATGTTGCTAGACGTGTCGGTGTCGTTACAATGGTGAGACAGAATGTCGCAAAAGTCCTCGTTACAATAATGAATATGAGCAATGAGGATGTTGTTTTGACACGAGAAACTAACGTTGCTGAAGTGCCAAACGTAAGTTAATGTGACGTAATACAGATTCCAGATGAGGTAACAAATGCTGCAGTTATAAACACAGATTTCTGTAACAGTACCGCAAAATTGCAACGAGGAGACGAAGTTATTAATGAACTGAAGTGCAAGATTTGGAAGAAGATAGAAGATTTAACAGCTGATTAACGGAAGATTTTAGCGCCTGTTTTGTTGGAGTATGCAGATTTATTCAGAGAACGTGCAAATTTACCTGTCACTCATTTAGTTCAGCATCATATTCATACAGGGAATGCAGCCCCAATCACACAGAAATCTTACTGAATACCACTCAGTCAAAGAGAGTTAGTAGAAGACATGGTTTAAGAACAATTAGAAGCCGGAATTATAAAACCAAGAGATCCTTGAGAGCCACTGTGGTGTTCGCCTGTTGTAATTGAAAAGAAGAAATCAATTTCTGGAGAACCACAGTTCCGTTTCTTGTGTTGATTATCGATCTTTGAATGCTGTGTCCACACCCGATATTTACCCCTTACCAAATTTTGTGGAATCCTTGTATTACTTGGGCAGATGTCGAATTTCTTCAGTATGTAATTTAACGAGTGGTTATTACGAATTAACAGTGGATCCAGATGATCAAGCAAAATTATTTGTAACTGCAACAGGGGGGACACAAGTATCTTCGTACGCCATTTGGGCTTCTTAATGCTCCAGCTACATTTCAACATTTTATGGATTCGCTTTTACGATGGCTCACTCCAGCACTAGTACTTGTTTACTTTGATGATCCAATATTTTTTGGTGAACACATGAAGCAGCATACTGAGAGACTACAAGCTGTTTTTGAGGTATAAGAAGCGCAAAACTTTGTTTATCAAAATGGTTCAAATGGTTCTGACCACTATGGGACTTAACATCTGTGGTCATCAGTCCCCTAGAACTTAGAACTACTTAAACCTAACTAACCTAAGGACAACACACACATCCATGCCCAAGGCAGGATTCGAACCTGCGACCGTAGCAGTCGCGCGGTTCCGGACTGCGCGCCTAGAACCGCTAGACCCTTTGTTTATCAATAGATAAATGTGGTTTTGCACAAAGTTAACTATCTTGGCCATGTTATAACCAGTGAAGGTGTTCACCATGATCCAAAATTAATTGAAGATGTAAAGAATTTTCCTTAACCACAGATTTTGAAAGAATTACAATCATTCTTGGGATTGTCAAATTTCGACAGATGATTTATAGCTGGATATGCGAATATAGCACGTCCAGTGATACAGCTACTGAAGAAAAGCGCCACATTTAATCGGTCAACAGAATGCAAAAAGGCAATGGAAGATCTTGAAACTGCTGTAGCCACAGCCTCAGTTTTCGCATATCTGGATTTCAGTAAACCTTTTATTCTTTCAACAGATGCATCCAATTTTGCCTTATGAGCAATCTTCTCTCAACAAGTTAATGGTAATGAACATCCAATCTCATTTTCTTCCACATAATTAAACAAAGCAGAATGTAATTATACTACTACTGAGAAGGAGCTTTGTGCTTTGGTTTTTGGTGTAACACACAACAGATGTTTCTTAACAGGAAGAGAATTTACAGTTATTACAGATCATGTCACACTTAAATGGTTATTGAACTTCAGGGATCCAAGTTCCAGATTAACAAGATGGACATTAAGGCAGTGAGTTCAGCGACCTGGTAAACAACATGTGAATGCTGATGCAATAAGTCGAAAAGTCAATGTTTGTGTTAAATAAGTAGACATGAAGAGTTAAAGGTAGCTCAAGAAGAAGATCCACAATGCAAATTATGGAAAAATGATCAACGTTTTGTCCAAACAGATGGATTATTGTACAAAATCACTAGTAGAGGAAACCACCTAGGTATTCCAGAAAGCATGAAAGAGCAAATCTTGAGAGAGCAACACGATTCTTTATTATCAGGACAATTGAGGTAAAAAAGCAACAAACATAAAAATAGCTTAAATATTTTGGTGGCCGAGCTGCAAAGCTGACGATTTTGAGTCTGTTTCACAATGTGACTCTGTAACAGACGGAATAATGTAGGGAAAAGTAGAGCACCATTGCAAGAATTGCCAGAGACAATTGAACCATTTGAACAAGTAGGACTAGATGTCGTAGGACCGTTACCTAAGACTAAAGATGAAAACAAATATATATTAACAATGACAGATAATTTCTGTAGATACCTTCGCATGATATCAATACCTGATCAGAGCGCTGAGACTATAGCTAAGGTTTTTGTAAACGAATGGATTCTAAAGTTTGGCTCACCATTAAGTATAATTACTGATCATGGAACGAATTTTATGAGTGAGTTACTTAAACAGACTTGTAAGCTAATGCAAATAACACAGTTAAGGACTACACCAGCACACTCTGAAGGAAATGGAAGAGTCGAGTGAGTCCACAGAACAATTATTAAAATGGTTAGCAGTCAGGAATTTTGTCTCTATTGTATCCTTTAACTAGAGGCTAATTGAGGACCTTGGTATCAAGAGCTATGGCAAAAGAGTTTTCATTGCAACAGTTGAGGGAGCTTGTGATCAACGAAAGGTTGACCACGGGAGTTCGTAAACAGCTCGAGTGTCGCTATATTTGCCAGATACAGCAAAATAGGGAGGAGTTGCATCAATACATGGAAAGGGTTAAGACTGCCTGTTTAGTATTGTTAGTCGACTTGCCAGAACTAGAGATAATTTCTGTTGTCTTGAGGGGAATAGAGTGGCGGATAAGTCACATTTTGTTTTTCGTGGTCGTCCCTCCACTTGGGAAGAACTTCGTGCCCGCATTGTAGCGACATCCGCGTTGCTACTCTCGGAAAATAGACACCATGAGGTTAAGGTTCACCCTGTGGGCATCACCGAGGAGAACTGTGGATTACCAACACCAGCTGAGTCTGCTAAAAGAGAATTGCGGCGTTGTTTCAGGTGTGGTGTAACAAGGCATTTAGTTCGTATTTGCGCTCATCCGTAGGCACCCAGAGTCAATAAATGACAACCGGCTGGGCAGCGACCTGGGGTCGAGCCTTTAAATCCTGTTGTGCCCGTGTCCTCAATCACCACCCCTACTGCCTTATATTTGTTCTCGAGTAGGTGGTGAACCTATTATGTGACCTTTTGGATTCAGGTAGCTCCTTTTCATTGTTGATCTTGGGTAGGTTTCTTGAATTTGGTCATCTTGCGAGACTTAGCCCAGTCCCTTCCTCAGTGCAGAGATGTCGCGTTGCCAACAGGCAGGTGTTGCCTCTGCATGGTTGGGTTAGAGGGAGTATCTTGGTTTGGGATTTCTCATGGCCCATGCCTTTGGCCTTGGTTAAGGAGCTGCCAGTCGATTTCATTTTGGGATGTGATTTTATCGGTGAAACTGGTCTTGTCTTGGATTATTCAGGGTACAGCTTTTCCGTTAAGTTCGTTTCTGGTCAGAAACGTGGTTTCTGTGATTGTACTAATCGTAAGGTGCATCGAGATGCGGGATTGCTGGCTGTTGATGCTAAGGATAGTGAGTTTGATGTCACCCATCTTTCTTCCCAGCAGGCCTCTGAACTAAGGGGATTGTTGGAGAGGTTCCCAGAGCTTCTCTGTGATAGACTCAGGGTTACTAGTGTTCTTTACTTCCATATTCATCTGTTTGACCATATTCCCGTCAGGCATTTCCCATATCGCCTCTCACCGCCTAAGATGAAGATACTAAGGGAAAAGATGTCCAAAAAATTCTTAAGCATGTAGTTAATAGGCCTTCTACATCCGTTTATGCCTCCCCTATGTTCCTCATCCCTAAGGATCAGGGGGCGGGGGTTTTGGCCTGTTGTTGACTACCGTCGCCTAAATAAGAAGGTTGTCCTCAAATCGGTTACTTTATCTGATCTTCTTTTTTACTTTGTTTGCCAGGGCAATTGGTTTACTGTGCTCGACCTGAATCAAGCCTGTTACCAGATTCCCTCAGCTGAAGAATGTAAACCCGTTACAGCGTTCTGTACGGATTGTTTGAATTTCATAGGGTCCCCTTTGGTTTGGCTATTGGCGCGGCCATCCTTACTCGATTTCTGGATAATATTCTTGGAGACTGTGTTTACAATTACCTGGACGATTTGGCGATTTATAGTCGTTCGTTTCAAGAGCATTTGGAACATATCCAGCAAGTTTTGTCTACCTTGCAGAGGACCGGTTTGACTGTTAAACCCAATAGGGTGACATTAGCCAGGCAGTAGGTATCCTTTATAGGTCACCTAGTATCAGGAGATAGTATTTGCATCGATCAGGAGCAGACTAAAGCCTTGAGAGCCCTCCCGCCGCCCATTTATAAGCGAGGAATTACCAAGTTCATAGGGCTGGCGAATTATTTTACGTGTTTTGTCTATAATTTTGCTCAATTGGCGGCTCCTCTAAATGAAATGCGCTGGTAATCAAGCCTTGGGTGCTAGCCAGGCCACGTAAAACTGGCCAAATCGCGAGGTGGGCGGTACGCATTTTGGCGTTTCAATTCAAAGTTAAGCACATTAGAGGCACTAAGAATGTGCTCGCGAACGTCCTCAGCCGTATGTTTACCGAACAACCATCTAGTGAGGGTGTACAAGAAGCTGCGGAAGGCAATCTTAGTTATGTCGTGTCTGGCGCTATTCCTCATATGTTTAGTGATATTTGCCAACCATCAGGATCAGGACCCCACTTGGGGACCGGTTAAGAAACGGCTTTCGGCGGGCGAGCATTTGAATGAATACATTATCAGGAGAAGCATTTGGTGTAAAAGGGTGGGATGTACCAAGGGGGTTACGATCTGTCTACCAAGCACCCTCATACGCCCGGTTTTCCATTATTTTCACAACTCGATGATTGGCGGGCATTTGGGAACCTATAAACCTTGCAGAAGAATAATGAGCATCTGACTTTGCCATCTATTGAACGAGACGTTGAAGAAATGGTGTCGTGTGGCCAAACCGAATAACGCTCTTCAGCAGGGGTTCCTTAGTTCTGAGCTTTAATCTAGCCCTATGGACAAACCCTATACTGATTATGTGGGGCCCTTACCTTGCACCAAAAGAGGCCATCGGTATGTATTAATTAATTTTGACGCGTTTTCGAGGTTTACCTGGGTTCTTTAGAGTTGTAATGTGATTGCTGCTACCACTTTTGCGCATTTAACTAACGTACATGGTGTTTTTGGATCCCCTAAGCAAGTCGTTAGTGATAATGCACCGGCCTTTCTTTCAGTTCCCTTCAAGGCCTTCTGTTTTAAAAGCAGTGTTAAGCATGTAAGTACCACTCCGTATTATCTGCAGAGGTCCTTTGCAGAAACGGTCAGTCATAACCTTAAATCCGCACTGATCATCTTACAACAGAAGCCGTCAAGTAAGTGGGATTCTAGTCTCCCTAGGGTTAGCTTTGCCTTCAATACCGCCAGTCATGAGGCTCTGAAGGCTACTCCGGTTCCCTTGATGTTTGGTTATCCTGTTAATCCCCCCCCTTTCGAACTTATGGGAGATTCAGGACCTAATTCCTGCTCAGATCACTCCTCAGGTTGAAAAGGAAAACTGGAATCGTGCGAGGCACAATATTCTCAGAGCCAACAACAAACAAGCTGGTCGTTGTAGCCGTAATCGACGAGCCTTCAGGGGTAAGCTGAGAGATCAGGCGTATGGCCGTAATTTTCCCAGGAGGGAGGTACGTGTTGGCAACATTGGTAATTGTACTCCCAGTTTTTTGGGCCCGTGTACGATTATGCTCATTTTAGGTCCAGTTAATCTTCTGATTAAGGACAACCATACCGGTAAGCAGTACTGGGTCCACCTCAGCCAAATTAAGTTTGGTTAGGCCACTAGTTGGGTCTCCTAACACCGCTCCCCCCCATCCCTCTGGGTTTCTCCTTTGGGAGGTTCAGCCATGCTGCAGCTCCCATTGGTGCTGTTTTTAGGTTTCTATCCTCTGTTGAAGGCCAGACCGTATCGTTTAGTTTACATGGTTGCGGTTGTTTGTCTTCTTCTCGTGTTGAATGGCGCCACTTAGATTCGCAAGCACTGCCTGTCTGCTAGTGACAGCAGTTGCGGCTATCGATTTGTAGTAACTGTAGCGCTAACTCTGGGGTGACGTCGTTGTTCTTCCTGGTCCTGTCAGTGGGCATCAGTGGGCTGTTCGGTTGGGGACTCCAGAGGAGCCAGGTCTGCACAGTGCAAGAAAACGCCAGGACCACTGGTGGCTCACATGGGCTGCTGATTCAAAGGCCAGTGGTCACGAGAGTGCAATACCGTGTTGTAAACTGGATCCTCCAAGCTTTAAGTTCATTTGGTGAGAAGTAGAGAGACCTCCACCATTCCAAGATCTTGCGATTCTCCATTGTCTTGGCTGCTCATAGTGTTGCTGAGGCGAAGAACAGGGAATGGAATACTTGGGAAGGGCGGATCTGATCAACTTTCCTGAGCACTATGGGACTTAACACCTGAGGTCATCAGTCCCCTAGAACTTAGAACTACTTAAACCTAGCTAGCATAAGGACATTACACACATCCATGCCCGAGGCAGGATTCGAACCTGCGACCGTAGCAGTCGTGCAGTTCCAGACTGAAGCACCTAGAACTGCTCGGCCACCGCGGCTGGCGGTACCATGTATTAGAGGGATGTGCCCGCCTCATGTGTGCAGGACCCAAACGGGCACCTGTGTGTGGTTTGACAGCTGATTGTCAAGTCACTTCATAGGGTTGTCGCTAGCCTCCTATGCGGTCCAGTGGATAAGGGGCAGCAAATGGTGTCTGCGTATGTTGTTTGCATGTCTGTTGCATTATTTTGTGAGCAAGTCTGTAGGCTGTGATATGCATTATTTCCACAGTTTACAAGGACTGACTGTGTCTACTCATCAGTGTACCATATTATTTAGGAGGGGTTTGCATGTCTGAACTGAAATTATTTCAGTAAGTTAGGAGTTGTTTGCATGTCTGCAGAGCGTTATTGAGGAGTAGTTTACAGATCCGTGGGCTGTGTTGCGTGACCCCAAGCATGTCACAGCATGTGTTTTGTACTAGTGTGGTAAATTCTCCAGACCTAAATAAATGGTTCGAAAATAAATAAAGTACACTCCTTCCTTACTCGCTCCAGCAGCCCAGCACTGGCTGAGTCACTTTTGCTCCATTTTCTCCCTCCAGGCCACCATATTGGATTATGTGACAGGAAGGATGACAGCATCTTCGGGTGGCTGTACGGTGTCCTAGTTCAGTTGGACTCTAGATCTAATGGTGGAGTCACTCTCTGCAAAATAAAGACTTATGTCCGGTAAAGGCAGAGTCCTTATTCCGCCATTTCTTCCATCTTCTTGGGTTATGTCACGGAATGGATGACAGCACGCTCTGGTTGTGCTACTGTGTACTAGGCCCAGACCTCATTGCGAACACACTGTTTCACACTATCTTGGATAATGGTACTCACATCATAGTGGCCATCTTGGGGTATGTCAAGATGAGAGCGCCATCTGGTGGTGGTACTGTGTACTAGGTGAGTTTGAGCCCTGACCCCATGGTGACCACAATGTTTCCAGCCATTTCCCCAAACATCTCGAATTACGTCCCAGGAGGGATAACAGAACCCCCCTAGTGGTGGTACTGTGTACTAGGTCAGACCCCTTATTGACCACACTGGACAGTGGTAGTGCCTCTAATTGTTTAAATAAAACAGAGCATGCAAAATAATAAAGACTTATGTCCAGCACAGGTCAAGACCTATGCCCGCCAATCCATATGAGGAGGTTGCGGTTGGGTGACTTAGGTTAGTGGAGGTGACCTTTCTTCCCAGCCATTTTCTTAGGTTGGTAGAGTTAGCCCAATTGACCTTTCTTTACCACCAAAATTAAAACTTGGCACCAGTTCCTAGGTAGAGGCGTCAGTCGGATGACTTATGTTAGTGGAGGTAGCCCAAGTGACCTATCTTCTGCAATTTTCTTAGGTTTGTAGACACGAATGTGGTATGATGCTTTATCCTGTTGGAATTTGAACTTCCTACCATTTTTCTGGGGGAAGGGAGGGGAGGGGGATTAGGTTAGTGGACATAGCCCAATTGATCTACCTTCCCACCAAAATCCGCCACCTTGGATGACGGCACAGCCGCCACCTTGGATGTTGTCATATGCTGTTGCCAAGTCTTCATGTCGCCATCTTGGATGACGTCATCGCCGCCATCTTGGAATCATCTGGCAGCAATGCTGGATGGCTCAGAACTGCCCTGGCCCCAATACTTGTGTCTAGTTTGGCATGTTATCACTGCCCTGATCTACTGGCAACTTAAGCAAGATGCTTTGCAACAACAGGTTTACAATTACAAATCCAAAAATTATGCTTACAAATATGTAAATACTATCGTATGTAATATGTATGTATTCTAGCAACAATTTTTGATATCTGAATTATAAAGTAAGCCAACTTGCTTCAGTAGTCGATGTAAGCACCACTAAGTAGCCATTTAACTGGACAAAACTAGTAACCAATGTATCGCTTTTTGCTGTCTTAGCAAATAAAAAGTTTTCCTAGGAAGGACAACAAAACTTCTTTTTTTTTATTTTTACTTCGGCTGTATACATTCACTTGCAGTATAGCTTTCAGTCTCTTGTAGCGTTAGCACTTCCCATTGAAATGCACAGCATTATATTACGGAAACCCATATTTACTTCAGTATAGACATATGTATTGTCAGAAACTTCTTATCAGTATTTTAAATAGTTTCAGTATGATGCACTTAATCATTCATAAGTAGGTCAAGTGCGTGAATTGCTCCTTACTGTTTGTATCAAATTGCAGACTTGTTTATACCATGATTAGTAATACCGGGCAAATTTTCGGAGAAACATGCACAATTGTGCCAGTGAAGTACTTGGAATGTATATCACATATTTTGAAATACGAAAAAATTGTAACATTCAACCTCATGCATATACTACAGAAAACAGCAACACACAAATAGCAACAGAATAAGTTTCCGCTCACAAAACAATGAAAATATCTGTTTTAGACAGTTTGCCCTACTGTTAAAGAAAAACGATCATGTGAAAATTGTCTGAAAGCAACTTTTGAGTGGGAAGAAAAATATTACAGCTCTCTGAAAATAACTGGGCTCTTTCCTACATGAGCCAACAATTTTTTAAAGCATGTAGTTTTAAATAGCAGAATGTCTGATCTTCCATTGGTATTTTCATACTGAGTTTCACATATTGTTTGCTCAGGAACATGAGCTTCTATAATGTACCATTTCTAAAATAATTTATGAATGAATACTCAAGGAACTGGTTTGCCTGTATGTCCACTGATTAATGTCGTGCTTTTCATCACATTAACTCAACTGGACTTCGATCGGTTCTCTGTTGATAATATTTAGCTTATGACAGCACACTCAGCCTTGTCAACCACACTTTCATTACAGTTGACGAGCTGGAGATCGAAATTAATCTACGTTAAGTGCATTAAGTAGGATAGGAAGAGAACAGTTTTCTAATGTTGGGCTCGCAGTAAGGTGTTTGTCGCGGCTCCAACGGCCTCATGGAGTTGTTGCTCATTAGCACCAAGTGTTGAGAACTAGCTTTCTGCCTCATTCTTTCAGCACAGTTAAAGAACACTAAAGAACAGTTAAAGAACACAGGTATTAGCGGTTAATTCACTATTTTATGACATCACCAGGAGAAAAAATGAAAAGTAAATTAAGAAGTGTTTTTTAGTTCGTGGTGGGATAGAGTCCACTTGCGTCTGTCATCGTGTTTTGGTTTTTCTCAGTGAGTGTTCATGCATTTGCAGTGAGACACTACAGTCTAAATTCGTTGTATCTATTTTGCAATGAATGTCTACAACTTGAAAAATGCTATCAGGCCTCTGCATTTTGTGGCTCAAGTATGTGGTCTGGCTCCAGTGACATTCGGCTGTCAGGCCTCTTCAGAACATAATATGTTCAATGCACGAGTGAGTAGATTGGCTACTGTAGGAATAGCATCTGTCTGGCTGATCTTCATTGCGGGTGCTGGCTCATACTGCACCTTCAGCGAGAAATGTTTAGGGCCGAATCCTGGACAATCACCAGCGATTCAAGTTATTAATTTATTGATTTCGCACCTTAGTTGGCTTGAGCCAGCTGTGATGATGACCACATGTCTAATTTCTGCAAACAGCTATGTGAGAGAAATTTTTCGACTTTTGGAACTGGTAGACGAATTGTTTGCCCAGTATGAGAGAAATTACTTCCTAAATCATTACAGTAAAACGAAGCTAATAGGGACTGTCTTGCTGGTTTCAGTTCTAATTTTTCTCTTCATACCTCTCGTGTTCTACATATACAATATTTTCAGTGAGGCTCACGCGCCGCCCATCATTTTCTGTCTCCAAGCATACTCTATGGTTTGGCGATCGCAGTTCACCTGCATCGTTTTGGTAATACGAGACTGTTTGGGCACAATGAGTGTTCACCTCCTGAGAAGTGTGTGGCCGCGGATCCGCGAGGAAAACGATCTGGACGAGGCGGTGACGTGGCCTGGGATGTCTGCACCGCCCCTGGTGGCGGTGGGTCAGCTGCGGCGACTGCAGCGCGCCCGGCTGGCGCTGCACCGCTGCGGCCTGCTGTGTGGCCGCCACTTCGGACCAGCGCTGCTGCTCGCTGCCGCTAGCAACTTCGTCATGATCGTCACTCTGAGCTATGGGGTGGTGATGGCGCGAGCCATGAAGCAAAACAGTCTGCTCCTGTCGTGGCTTTCCAGTTGGCTGCTGTTTGTGCTGGGGAATCTCCTCCTTACTTGCTGGGCGTGCTCTTCTGCATCCCATCGCGCTGTCAGAGTGACTCTATTATTGAACAAGGTCGAGACGCTGTTAAGACGTAGTGATGCGTGTGACACTTTCCGGCTGGAAGTGGAACCACTACACTTCTCTGCAGCAGGTTTCTTCAACATCAGTTTGCCTCTCTTTATGTCTATTGTTAGTGCTGCCGTCACCTACCTGATAGTGTTTCTACAGATTCCACGTTAAAATGTGAACCAAGCCACCAGTGACACTCTACAACTCCAAGAAGTAATCTACAGCTAAGTTCACTGTGCACCGTAGTAGACACCGACTTAAACGATCTGGCTGGTCAACTGATGCAGTGTAGGTGGAGCAGAGCTGGGTATATGATGTTCCATCGATCACTTAAGTCATGGCACTGAAGTTGTATGTTCCCAGTCCATTGTATGGAATCAGTGCATTAGTAAGGGTCGACATAGAGTCCTAGCAGGACGACAGAAAGAGCTGGATACACTCACTGGCAAAAATACTACTCACAGCCTTAAGAGAATCCACTGTTCGCTTTGTAGAACTGCTGATGGTGTACGACTGCTACTATTTGCTCATGTGAAACGCCATCACTCAATGGATTAAACAAGTGCATTGGTATGTCTGCATGGTTTAATGGGTGTAGGTGCAGATATTTCTAATGGTGACTGAGAGTGACATGCTGAACAAGAATACATTAGTGTTTACTTTATTTGTACACTAATAACTGTAGCTATTACAAGTTATATATTTTTATGCTGGTGCAGTACCTCCAAGTATATGTGGAAAGAACAAGCCATCATGCTTATTTTCCCAGGCAGCAGGTAAAATGTTGAAGTGTGCATGAATGGATGCAAAACCGTAAGGCTATCCTGAAAGTGGTAGTCTACTTAGTGGTACAGCTACAACCACACAGAAAACAAAGTATTCCATTACATGACATGTTTGTGGGATGACAGTTTGATGTAGAGTTAAAACAACCAACACATTGATGTGCATACAAATTAAGATGCCACATATGAAAATATCTGCACTTGCACCTATTACGCTCTGTATGTCAGTCAGTTGTATCGAATCATTGTAATAAGATGGGACGACTTGGAGAAGTGACGAGATGGCTGAAGGGATCTATCGTGTATGGACATGTTCATGGCAACACTGTGAATGAAACTGCCCTGTTTGTTGGTATATCAACGTCAACTACACAATGTGTATACTCTGAATGGCGTGCAACTCATAGCTGCGCAGCATGGTGTAAGAACGGTCATTGTGGAATTGTTTTAACTGCCAGGGACTTGAGACGACATGCCTCATGAAAGACAGCTGGTTCGAAAAATGACAATAATTGCTTCTGTCTATGCAGGAAGGAACAACTCAGCCAGTTTTCAAGAGAACTGCTTGCAAGGGGCCTTTGAAGACCAGTATATCGCAAAAGGTCATTACTCACAACGACATATAGAGCTGCACATCTTTGTTAGTCCAAACAATACAAAAACTGCACAATACCTCTCTGGGTTTGTATACCAGTACTGCAGTCCCCTGAGCTACGGTTTTGTCATTTTTCAAATGGTAGAAGGCCCTTGGTACACCTACAATCCTATGAGACATTTAACCTCTAGTGCAAGGACAGTGTAGTTCAGGGCCAGAGGTGGTTGTGAGATATTTTTAGGATGGTTCGCATACTACACCTTGGGCTGCTTCGTTCAGATTACTGTGAACACGAATCAAGCTGTTTATTTTCCAATTATCATTTAGTATGTTGAGGACATTCCCTTTTTCCAAGAGAACAACACTCATGTTCACAAAGCTATATGCATACCTACCCCACTGATGAACATTCAGGCACTCTCACACATCTCAATTGATCCACTAAATTACCCAACCTTAACTCGATAGAAAATGTCTGTATGAGGGTGAAACATAGGAACTAGCATTGCTGAAACTTGGTAGCTCCGTGGGATCATTGAATACTTCCCCTGGGTGCAATACAACTGTTGGAGTTTGTAGACTGTCTTGTTCACTCTCTATCAGCAGTTTTACACAGAATTAGCGAAATGTCTCGTGGAGGTGACTAATTTTTGTCATACATATTTATAACTTTCTTATCTGTTACCATTCTACACATCTTACCTGTTTTTCAGTGTGCATCCATAAATTTCTATCTAATTTCTACTCAGTTCTAGTATTTGAAGTACTGCTGTACAATTAATGGCGCATAGGCGTAGATGATATATTAATAAAATATACTTAGTGTTATCGAGACATACTGAGGAATAGCAGAGACTTGGATATGATTAACCTATCACCTACACTTGAGGTACAGGCTTGATTGACATCGTTGGGCTCATCGTTAAGGTGCTATTCCAGTATTGTAGAGCCACACGATACTGATGTGAGTTTACAGGGAGGACAGCAGTGAGTCAGAACTTGTATCAATGATGGAGACATACTAGAGTAGTCCAGGCACTGCAGTATTTGTAGTGCCAGTGTGATGTAATGGATAGCACAACCACCTAGTAAGAGGAGACCTGGATTCCAATCACAGCTCTGATACTACTTTTCATTTATTGCTTTGACCTAAATCATCATTGTAGATAAAGATGGGACTCAGTATGTCTTAGGCATGTCAAGTAACCCTAAGATACATGCAGTATTAAGCCTATTTTGTTCACTGCCAAATGCCTTGGAAATCTAATGCCAGTTTAGAAGGGGAACGGCAATGAGTTGCGACCTGTATCGGTAAGGTAGACACACATACTAGAGTAGTCCATGCAGCTGTAATATGTACAGTGACAGAGGGGCTTAACAGATAGTGCGTCTCCTTAGTAAGCAGGAGACCTGGGTTTGGATTCTGGCGCTGTTACTAGTGTAAATTCCCTACTGTGGCCTACTGATTTTCCTTGCTGTACAATTGTTTGACTTGGCACAGTTTAGCTATTAAAAAGACAAATATATGCTAAATATTTTGCGATACATTTGACAAAGAGAAATGGTCATCCCAAAATACGCTATGAATTATTTTAAACATCGCTTGTATTCAGTTTTACTCCGTTACTTGCTTTGGATGCTAGTCTCCAGGCCAAATTTTGGTCGTTAAAAAAATTTCTGCAGAAATACATTCTTCTCTAAGTTTATAAAACATGTCCTAATTAATCATTTATTACATTCTTTTTACATTACCCTACAGAAATACTATAACATCAGGCTATTATCCTGCAACCACAAATAATTTTGTGTTATACTTTAAATAATAATAATAATAACACTAATAATGATTTAATTGTTATAAATAATAATTAAAATGGTAGTAACAGTAATGAAATGTTCATTTTATTCACTCTTTCTTATGTCAACGACAAATTATATCTTATTGTTACCACTGTAACTGCAATAATTAATTCTGTTAGGATTAACAGTGTTCACTGACAATTAAAAACAAATATTGATGGTATGATGACACTTTCTTTGATTCTTTCTTGGTTCTATATTTTCCTAAGTCCTGGGAACAATTTTATTAGTATAATATTTCTCAGGCTGATACTCGGTTTGTACATAAATGTGTTGTGACTGAGAAGTTTCGCAGTGAAGTAGATGAGCTTTACACTTTTTCAACATCTTCTCTATGATTAATTCTCAAGCATAGCACACAAACACATAGGTACCCATTTCTGACCAATTACCTCTTCCACGAGACATTCGTATTTGGAAGTTAAACTTCAGTAATATATTTCTAGAATAATTATATGTGAAACTTGTGGGTTAGAATTTCCATAAGTGGTGTACAGAAATTTGGTGCTGCTGATCTCCTACATAATCTCACTGGAACGTGTACAACAATAAACACTGTCGTGAAATAAGAATACAAGAGAACTTCAACAGAAGTAAAATAAGGACAGCGTGGTGTTGAGACCGGCAATAAATGAATCGTCGCTCTGGGGACCACAATAACAACAGCTACTCATACACAAAACATATGCAACAATACACACAATACTAATTTTCTTAACTAGAAGTGGCTCCTCTTTTATACAGTTGCCCCTCGTAAAGAAATTTATCAAACGTCAGTCTACGCAACAGGGACGTAGGTTCTGTCACTATCATCGATGTTGGTCTTGCCAACAATTCATATTACTAAAACGCTATCCCAGAACTCAATACTTGTCTCAGGTAGCGCACCTAGAGATTTCCAAGCATAACAAAATTTGATTTTCAGTACTTTGTGTAATTATTTTCCGAATTTAACAGTTCAGACTCCTGTCATGACCTAATCACTAAAAGGTATAATGTTATGTTAAAATTGTAACGCAACAAGACAGTACTACAACCAGAAACTGAGTGGTTTTCTTGAGGCAGCGTAACTGATGGCACGCAAGTACGCAGAATTTTTCATCCAGTATATAGGAATGTGAGCACTTAGCGACTTCCAACATAATTTACACTTAATTTCAAACCCCAAAGAGATGTTTTCACAGTGATACAGAGCCCCCCCTCCCAACGCATACAAGATGAGGAACGGGAAAAAGTTTATCACTTACTAAACTTTTGCTGTTCTTCCAGTCAAACTTCATTATCAAGCACGATGCTTTAATTTATTACTTCTTTACTAGAGACTCTATTCATAGCTCAGTTTGCTAACAGTATCCGCACATAGCACTGACTGCAGCTGCAAAATGATATCGTTCTACAACACATGGTCCAAGACAAAACTTCATAAACATTGAGACGCGGGAGAAACTATCTTTTGTTTAAAACAGAAAGCAAATGACCGTACTATATTTATCTGTTGTTTCGTAACGAGAGCACTTTGCGACTTCCAACAAACTTTAAACATAATATTAACGTTACACAAACTTTCTCTCGCTTACCCATTTCTAACTTTGGCGATAAGAACCGGCCACAACGAAATCCGTCAGTGATATGTGTTCTTTTATTTAATACATCATGCAAAATGTATTTATAACTGAACCCCTCTAATTCTTGTTTGATCTTCCTTTTAAATTCTTAAAAAACAGATCGTGTGAAATCGAACCTATAAGTTTTCGTAATAGAGACTAAGCATTTAATTACGTAAATAACAGACGTGATGTAATTTAACTTAACTCGCTCTTAACTGCAGCACTGTTTAAGTACTGTATCTTGCAGAATAGGCAACTCGTCTGTTCGATCCTGTGCCAAGACGGCCGATGTGTTCTCACAAAAAAAAAACAATATTCGTGACGGACACGGTTTCCTGAACAGCTAACGTTTGTCCTTTGTCAGTGGAATATCAGCGTTTGAGCTGTACGTAAAAGAAGATAAACACTTTTACCTAATGCATTCTACGTGCTTTTAATTGATGTTGACCATATAGAATACAACCGAAATTTTCTTTATAATCAAGGTGATCAGAAATTATCCCTGAGTTCTCTACCAAAGCGTGATGATGATAAGAGGTCAAGTTTATGAATTTGGAACACATTCAAATCACTCTTCACTTCACTTCCTACCTAAGTTCAGTCCTTACAACTTGGTTTCACCCTCAATATAGCAACACACAGTTTGTAGGCTGAAAGGGGACTGGTGTTACCTGTTTGACAATCACTCTGCAGAGAAAGTCGTTTTACGAAGCTTTCTGTCGCCAGCTCTCATGGAGCAATTAACTTTAATGTTTCAGACATAATTTAGCTTTTACTGAAATGAATTTTTTTTTTGTCCGACTTACCTTTCACTTAGCGACGAGACGGATGCAAACTGTGAAAGTTCTGAATTTACGTAAGAATTTGTATCAATTACTGAAAAATTGTGACGTTACTTTTGAGCATAATTAGCAAGATAGCAAAGCAGTCACTATGTTTATGTGAAACAATAATACATCTTGAAGCTGAGAAACAATCATTTAAGATTTACAAGAAATCAAACTTTGTCATAACGTTTTTGATTATATTAGGATGTTTTAAATAGTATACATTTACAGTGGAATCTTTTGTATGAAACGTATGACTGGGAAACGATCATTTACACAAACAATGTGTACAGTAGAATCGTAGAAGAGGAAATTTGTTGCTGTGAACACGCCATTATGTCAAACATGTGATCAAAATCAGCATTGTCACCCATTTCAGCAGCGGTTGTAATGTATGTTTATCAAACATTGTTTAAACCTCCTAGCGATATTAGGACTTTCAGCTTCCCATGATGAAGCTTGTAGGTTCGAAGGATCGTATGTGCTACAGGCTACGAAAGACGTAGTTGATGAATCAGCCAATCCATTCAGCCAGTTGATCTTCGACCATGCTGAGTTCGCTAGCGGGAAAAAGACACACTACACGACATGGGAGGAGTAATGGCCATCACATCTCGAAGCACTGTGGCAAGAGGGACATGTATATTGCATGAAAGCCCTCTTATCATCAATCATAGCTGGAAAAACTACCACTGTTGTAGTTAAGCCGTTTCTCTGCCCACACAATGGAGGATTAAAAACTATAAAATTGTTTGACATAAATATGAGCCTTGCACAGCACATCGTACCACCCGCCTGGGTGTATGGGATGAACAGGCAGTCATCATCAGTTATTAGTATCCAGTTGGAAGCGATTCATGGACTGAGGACACAAGCTGAGAAATGGAAATACTCCAAGACTGTGTGCCTTCCATTGATCAATGAACTTGTAGGTTATCAAGCGTACTCCACAGCACATGTATCCACCATCACTGAAATTGGAGAAACCAAGAAAATTATCCATAACACGTATTGTCACTTTTGCGACACATTCTTCCGGAAGGCTCATGATGTGGTTGTCTTCATTCCAGAGTTGAGCAACTTTGTTGTGAGACGAAGAGGTTTCCACTCTTAATGTCATTCATTGATGCCATGCGTACCATTAGAGCTGATATGAGAGATTTTGCAACGAAACGTATTGATAAGATACAGTCTGGACATACTTACACCAGTGTTTCATCTGTTTCAGCAGAATCATCTCCTATAGACTTTTCATCAACGTGGTTTGTACCGACGTTAAGAGTCTGAGTATGTGCTTGACACTGTTAAAATGAAGTCTAACATACGCTACGCCGCCGTGTGAAATGGAAAATCTCTCTCTAGTTTTCTAATACATGATGTAAGACTTGCTTTATTTGTATTTCCCGGAATGGCTGCAATTCTGGAAATTATGTTTCCCCAACCGAACGACACATTTGCGGTCTTCAATTCCGGTATATACTGTTCTGAATACCTGATACACTTTTCGTGAGATTAGTCAGACTACTATACAGTTTTAAAACAGTATCTCTATAAAGAAGTCAGTTTTAAAATTTAAAATACAAGATGGCTTGCGATAAAGTGTTGAATCTGCTCTCGAAATGAACGGAACAGAGTGTCTTCTCGCAGTTCTACCTGTGACGTCTCATCCGTCTCAACTACCATCACATGCGCACCTAGCGTGAAAAACATAATTTGCTTCCTAAAATTAGGTACTCGAAGATTGAAAATATAAGTATTACACCTAACGTCGAAAATTTGAACATTTGGTGTACGGTTAAAAATATATTACGTACCCGGAACCACCAAGCGGAAAAATTCCGTATATATTCCAGGTTGAAATGAAATTACTGAGAAACAATACGATTAATTTCTAAAAAACAGGTTCGGGGATATATCTACTTCATAACCTTGATTCGGCCAGACGTATTAGGTTGATATTGATTGCTGAGTCGCTCAGTTTTCAAACATAAAGTAGGAGAATATGGCCATTACAAAGGAAATTGGATGGAAACAAAATTAAAGTAGAGAATAGCACTCATATAACAGGAAATAGGATTGCATCACATTTACTGCCCTCATGAAGAACAACAAAGTATAAAAATCATACAAGATACATCAGACGCAAACTTACATTCCTCAAAAAGAACACTAATGAACACTCTGATTTCTCAAGCATTTTCTCCATATTCGAAATTTCAGCTACTCTTAAAACTATACAACCCGTTAAGGCACCGGGAAATGACGGAATCCAAATAGAATTTCTTCTGTTTAGCGGGAACTGCGCAAAAATGTAGAGGGAGGATTTCTTCTCTCAGACTTTGATATCTGGTTCAGTGCCACAAAAAATGAAACAGCCAAAAATCATAAGGGCGTCAGACCAGTCTAAGGACTATCTCCCAATTGCATTACTGAGAACTATTTATAGCCTCCTCGAAAGAATCCTATACAGGCAGATTAGACGAGTAATCTTTCAGAACCCTTCTATTGAGCAAGCTCTATTCTGACCAGGACAGAGCTACGCTGATCAAATCTTATCTTGAACAACATTTATTGAAGCAGGATACCGAATAGAATAGAAAACAGCAGTTGCTTTCGTTGATCTAACTGCAGCATTGCTTTCGTTGATCTAACTGCAGCATATTACACGGTTTGGAGGAATGGTTTGCTTTATAAATTATTAGTTCTTGTCCCGTGCAAACGGATAACAACTAACTGACGACATGTCAGCTTTAAGGTCATTTACATTAACTTCAGAAAAAGACACTAGCTGCGCAAAAGAATTGAATATGGTTTACCACAGGGATCTGCCCTTGTTTAATTTATGTAAATCTGATATTCCTCCGACACCGTGCAGAAAAATTGGCTATGCTGGCGACTGGGCAGTTGCTAACCAACACAAAAAAGGCAAAGGTCCCGAGTTCGATTCTCTGTCCGGCATACAGTTTTTATCTGCCAGGAAGTTTCATATCAGCGCACACTCTGCTGCAGAGTGAAAATCTTATTCTGAATACAAAACAGTTGAAACAGCAGAAGAAATTGTAACTCATGATCCAGTCACCTGAGGCCACTATTTCCATATATGGAGGATGCGACCAATCTTATATAAAATACGAGTTTCATGTTTTCATCTGTCCAATAGACTGGCATACAGAGCCCTCGATGTCTGTTTTGAGGAGGACAAACTTCATCACGATATGCACCCAAAATATATTGTGATCAAATTTGGTGGGATACTTTCCTTTAAGGAGTACTTGACACGAACATCGGCTAAACTCAAAACCAAAAACAACATTCTCCATAAACTCCGTGGCTCTCGTTGAGGATCGTCAGCAGACACTGTCTGGGTATGAGCGGCCGGATTGGTACAGTCAGCAGCAAAGTACTGTACTCCTGTGTGGCTTAACAGTCCGCCTGTAAAAAAGATTAACTAGGCCCTACACATTGTTATTGGGTCAATGAGATTGCTCGTACATATTGGTTACTTATCGTGAGCCTGTTTCTACCTCCTGATGCTACGCGGAAGAGCGCGCTACTGCGCGAGTACCAGAATATCGCTAGTAACACTGACCTTCCAATACTGGACGACGTATTCCCTGCGGAGTGAAAAGGAAAAGATCAAGAAATATCACTCTCATAGTAGCCGGGACTCTGATGGTCTATGAATGGAAACGCTACTGACAACAAAACTGTTCTCTACAATGCCTGAAGCTGCCCTGCACGCAGAAGAAACCCCCAGGATTCTTCCTGCCTCGGGCAATTAGAACTACCTTGGAGCGCAACCGAATGGGCCACGGGCGATGTCCAGACACTCTCTACAAGTGGGGCAAATCTTCATTACCATCGTGTGACTGTGGCGCGGAACGACAGCACATGTTGTGTCGACATGTGCCTCACGTGCCTACAAGAGTCCTTTCGAAGATTTCCTGACACAGCGACGATTGATGTTATAAAATACATAAAAACTTGAGAACCATATATAGCTATTGTCATTTATGTTTTTTTTATGTGGGAGAGCTGTGTTTAAACGCTGAAGTGTAATCTTTGTATGTGTATTGCCATACGATAAACAAATAAATTTAAAAATATTGCATGTAATATATGTCCTGTGTATGTCTATGTAATATATGACTTATGTATGTCAATGTAACATATGTCTTATGGCTACTCAGCATAGCAAAACTGACGGAAAAGAAGGAACATTAGATGTCGGAAGGCCACCGTATAGAGAAAGCCACTATAGCCAAGCGCTCTTTTCATTTAACGTTAACCACCTATGGAAAGTAGCACTCCACATCTTCCTACATGTGTGAGGGAATGGTAAACAACCACCAGTGCCAGAACAGTGTACCATCACACTAGCTGGAGCTCTTTAGTCCGTCACTTCACGTGATGAAGTCTTATCGTGAGGCCTACTGCAGAGCCGCCACACTCGTCTTCCACTCAAGTTTCAGTACAGTGGTATGTCGCCTTGTAATGTCTCGGCTCGACAGGGAGCGAAGGAAGAGCATTCCTCTATGTGCAAGGCGCAGACGTTGGTTCATATGGTTTTGTCTGGCGGAAATACGTGTTGTGTTCCGTCACACATCGCTGATGGACAGCATGCATGAGTAGGCAACATTCAACAACATTAACAGCCTTTTTGTACACGCCTAAAAGAGTTAATATAAGATCTTGCTCAACCCTCATACGTATCATCAAATTGCAGTTCTTACATACAACTGTGATTAATGGGTACTAAATTCAACTCTGTTTGCATGCTTCTTCAAATCCTTGCTATTTGAGCAAATATCGTATTTTGGCGAAGATTGGGAATTTCACTGTCGTAAAGGTTTTAGATGTCTAACAACACTGACGTGTGTTATGTTTCGAAAATAATCAAAGAATTCGTTTAATTGTCGTAAGCATGTTTGAGGTTAGATCTCAGCTTTATAGTAACTGTACACGTTACGTTGAACATTAGTTTTGAGTAGGTTTTAGCGAGGTCAATGTGGAATTTTTTCCTTGTTCCGGGTACGTTACAAACTTTTAATCATATACAAATGTTCAGATTATGGACAGGAGGTGTAATATATTTTCAATCTTAGAGTACCAAATTTTACGAAGCAAATTATATTTTTCACACTAGGCGCGCATGTGATGGTAGTTGAGACGGATGTGACGTCACAGGCAGAACTGCGAGAAGACAGTCGGTTCCGTTCATTTCGGGAGCATATTTAACACTTTATCGCAAGGCATCTTGCATTTTAGGTTTTAGACCTGACTTCTTTATAGAGACAGTGTTTTTAAAATGTATAGAAGTGTTTATCCCGTGGGCATGCAGCTTTACTGTATGGTTGAATGATAATGTCGTCCTCTTGGGTAGAATATTCCCCCATTAGGTTCTCCGGCCGGGACTACTCAGGAGGACACAGTTATCAGGAAAAAGAAAACTGGCTTTCTACGGATCGGAGCGTGGAATGTCAGATCACTTAATCGGGCAAGTAGGTTAGAAAATTTTAAACGGGAAATGGATAGGTTAAACAAGCTGCGACATTGTCCTGAAAAAACAGTAACCCGTATATACAATAAGTTTCCATTTATTTACGTCTATGGTCACAAACTTTTTGTTCACAGACCGAAACCGGCAATCTGTTAACAAAACGTTTGTGACCATAGACGTAAATAAAAGGAAACTTATTGTATAGGTTAAAGTTAGGTATAGTGGGAATTAGTGAAGTTCGATGGCAAGAGGAACAAGATTTTTGGTCATGTGAATACAGTGTTATAAATACAAAATCTAATAGGGGTAATGCAGGACTAGGTATAATAATGAATAATAAAATAAGAGTGCGGGTAAGCTGCTACAAACAGCATAGTAAACGCATTATGTTGGCCAAGATAGACACGAAGCTCACGCCTACCACAGTAGTACAAGTTTATATACCAACTAGCTCCGCAGATGACGAAGAGATTGATGAAATGTATGATGAGATAAAAGAAATTATTCAGATAGTGAAGGGAGACGAAAATTTAATAGTCATGGGTGACTGGAATTCAATAGTAGGAAAAGGAAGAGAAGGAAACGTAGTAGCTGAATATGGAATGGGAGGAAGAAATGAAAGAGGAAGCTACCAGGTACAATTTTGCACAGAGCATAACTTAATCATAGCTCACATTTGGTTCAAGAGTCATAAAGGAAGATTGCAGACACTGAAGAGGCCCAGAGATACTCGAACGTTCCAGATAGATTATATAATGGTAAGACAGAGATTTAGGAACCAGGGTTTTAATTGTAAGACATTTCCAGGTGCAGATATGGACTCTGGCCACAATCGAATGGCTATGAACTGTACATTAAAACTGAAGAAACTGCAAACAGCTGATAATTTAAGGAGATGGGATCTACTTCTGCATCTACAGCCATACTCCGCAAGCCACCTGACGGTGTGTGGCGGAGGGTACCTTGAGTGCCTTTATCGGTTCTCCCTTATATTCCAGTCTCGTATTGTTCGTGGAAAGAAAGATTGTCGGTATGCCTCCGTGTGGGCTCTAATCTCTCTGACTTTATCCTCATGGTCTCTTCG
The DNA here is from genome assembly GCF_021461395.2 of Schistocerca americana. Lineage (NCBI taxonomy): Eukaryota > Metazoa > Arthropoda > Insecta > Orthoptera > Acrididae > Schistocerca > Schistocerca americana. The sequence continues at coordinate 153,075,396 of NC_060119.1, read as the reverse complement.
CGAGATATACGTAGGAGGGAGCAATATAGTGCTTGACTCCTCGGTGAAGATATGTACTTCAACGAAAGTCCATACCGAGCTACTGAGCGTCTCTACTGCAAAGTCTTCCACTGGAGCTTATCTATCATCTCCGTAACGCTTTCCCGATTACTACATGATCCTGTAACAAAGCGCGCTGCTCTCCGTTGGATCTTTATCTCTTCTATCAACTCTATCTGGTACGGATCCCACACTGATGAGCAATATTCAAGCAGTGGGCGAAAAAAATGTACTGTAACCTACTTCTTTTGTTTTCGGATTGTATTTCCATAGGATTCTTCCAATGAATCTCAGTCTTGCATCTGCTTTACCGTCGATCAACTTTATATGATCGTTCCATTTCAAATCACACCTAATGCCTACTACCAGATAAATTTTTGAATTAACTGCTTCCAGTTGCTGACCTGCTATATTGTAGCTAAATGATAAAGGATCTTTCTTTCTGGTATTCGCAGTGCATTACACTTGTCTACATTGAGATTCAATTGCCATTCCCTGCACCATGCATTTCAGTACAATTTTCCATTGTTACAACCTCTCGATATACCACAGCATCATCCGCAAAAAGCCTCAGTTAACCTCCGATGTTATCCACAAGGTCATTTATGCATATTGTGAATAGCAACGGTCCTACGACACTCCCCTGTGGCACACCTGAAATCACTCTTACTTCGGAAGACTTCTCTCCATTGAGAATGACATGCTGCGTTCTGTTACCTAGGAACTCTTCAATCCAATCACACAATTGGTCTGATAGTCCATATGCTCTTACTTTGTTCATTAAACGACTGTGGGGAACTGTATCGAACGCCTTGCGGTAGTCAAGAAACACGGCATCTACATGGGAACCCGTGTCTACGGCCCTCTGAGTCTCGTGGTCGAATAGCCCGAGCGGAGTTTCACACGATCGTCTTTTTCGAAACCCATGCTGATACCTACAGAGTAGATTTCTAGACTCCAGAAAATTTATTATACTCGAACATAATAAGTGTTCCAAAATTCTACAACTGATCGACGTTGATATAGGTCTATAGTTCTGCACATCTGTTCGACGTCCCTTCTTGAAAACGGGGATGACCTGTGCCCTTTTCCGATCCTTTGGAACGCTACCCTCTTCTAGAGACCTATGGTACACCACTGCAAGAAGAGGGACAAGTTCCTTCGCGTATTCTGTGTAAAATCGAAATGGTATCCCATCAGGTGGAGCGCCCTTTCCTCTTTTGAGCGATTTTAATTTTTCTCTATCCATCTGTCGTCTATTTCGATATCTACCATTTTGTCATCTGTGCGACAATCTAGAGAGGGAACTACAGTGCAGTCTTCCTCTTTGAAAAAGCTTTGGAAAAAGACATTTAGTATTTCGCCCTTCAGTCTCTTATCCTCTGTTTCAGTACCATTTTGGTCAGAGAGTGTCTGGACATTTTTTTTTTTTTTTTGATCCACCTACCGCTTTGGCATAAGACCAAAATTTCTTAGGATTGTCTGCCAAGTCAGTACATAGAACTTTCCTTTCGAATTCATTGAACGCCTCTCGAATAGCCCTCCTCACATTACATTTCGCTTTGCGTATTATTTGTTTGTCTGCAAGGCTTTGGCTATGTTTATGCTTGCTGTGAAGTTCCCTTTGCTTCCGCAGCAGTTTTTTAACTCGGTTGTTGTACCAATGTGGCTCATTTACATCTCTTACTATCTTGCTTGGCACATACTCACCTAGTGCATATTGTACGATGGTTCTGAACTTTGTCCACTGATCTTCAACACTATCTGTACTTGAGACAAAACTTTTATGTTGAGCCGCCAAGTACTCTGAAATCTGCTTTTTGTCACTTTTGCTAAACAGAAAAATCTTGCTACCTTTTTTAATATTTGTATTTACGGCTGAAATCATCGATGCAGTAACCGATTTATGATCGCTGATTCCCTGTTCTGCGTTAACTGTTTCAAATAGTTCGTGTCTGTTTGTCACCAGAAGGTCTAATATGTTATCGTCACAAGTCGGTTCTCTGTTTCACTGCTCCAGGTAGTTTTCAGATAACGTACTTAAAAATATTTCACTGGATTCCTTGTTCCTGCCACCCGTTATAAACGTTTGAGTCTCCCAGTCTACATCCGGCATATTAAAATCTCCATGCTGAACTATAACATGGTCGGGAAATTTACTCGAAATATTTTCAAAATTTTCCTTCAGGTGCTCTGCCACAACAGCTGCTGAGCCAGGGGGCCTATTAAATCCAATTACCATGTCTGAGCCTGCTTTAACCGTGACTTTCACCCAGATTATTTCACATTTCGGATCTCCGTCAATTTCTTTCGATACTATTGCACTTCTTATCGCTATAAACACGCCTCCTCCTTCACTGCCCAGCCTGTCTCTGCGGTATACATTCCAATCTGAGTTTACAATTTCATTACTGTTTACATCTTGTTTCAGCCAACTATCTGTCCCTAGTACTATATGGGAGCTGTTGCCGATTATTAATGAGAGCATTTCTGGAACCTTTCTAAAGACGCTCCTGCAGTTTACTATTAGCACGTCAATATTGTTATTCCCTGTTGCGTTTTGCCTACTAGTACCTTGTCGCGCCTCAGGAGGCGTCTTGTCGGGCCTAGGGAGGGAGTTCTCTAACCTAAAAAACCCATATGTGCACTCCACACGTACTCAGCTACCCTTGTAGCCGCTTCCTGCGTGTTGTGCACGCCTGACCTATTCAGGGGGACCCTACATTTCTCTACCCGATAGCGGAGGTCGAGAAATTTGCACCCCAGATCTCCGTAGAATCGTCTGAGCCTCTGGTTTAAGTCTTCCACACGGCTCCAAACCAGAGGACCGCGATCGATTCTGGGAACGATACTACTCAGATTCCACCCCGCGAGCGAGGCTTTCCGCCTTCACCAACTCCACCAACCGCCTGTATGAACTAAGGATGACCTCTGAACCCAGACGGCAGGAGTTATTGGTCCCGACATGAGCAACAATTTGCAGTCGGATGCACCCAGTGCTCTCTATCGCCAGCGGCAGGGCCTCCTCCACATCTTGGTTGAGACCCTCCGGCAAGCAGAGAGAGTGAACACTGGCCTTCTTCCCCGACATTTCCGCGATCCCCCTAAGGGGCTCCATCACCAGTCTAGCGTTGGAGCTCCCAATCACTAATAAACCCCTCCCCCTGTGTGCCCGCTCGGACCTTGCTGAAGGAGCGGCCACATGTCCACTCACAGGCAGAGCGGGCGATGCCACACGGCCAGCCTCTCCACATTGACCCTTCGCCTGGTGCGCCGCGAACGTTGCTGAACCCGCCACTCCCCTTTGGAAGAGGGTAGCTTAACCGCGCCCTGTACCCTCGAAGATGTCTCGACAGCAGGGACTGTGGGTGAAACTTGTAACAGCTGGGGTGTACCATGCGACGCACCGGACTCCCCACTGCCGCTACATTCCGAGGCAGCAGCCTGAAGACGGCTGACCGCGACCATCAACACGTTCAGCTGTTCGCGAACAGTGGCCAGCTCCTCCCGCGTCCGTACACAGCAGTCACACATCCTATCCATTCTAAGAAATCAACAGTTTACTGTAGACAGTTAATCAACTTTTAAATAGACTGCTAATTCACTAAAGGTGGCTGATAGCTGACTGCACTGTGAACAGTTCTTGTTGAAAACAATGAAAATGAGCACTACCTGTCTCTGAACTGTATTCAAAACAAATGCTAGCACTACTGGCACTACAACTAACTAGAGGGACTCTCTCTGACTGTGTTCAAAACAAACACGAAATCTATGGAACATTATTACTAGTACTCGAAAATTAAAGCTTCCTAAAAGCAAAAACACACGGAAGAAAAGACAAGTAAGAATAATACAGTTAGTACTTAAAGTAGCTCGCTGCACAGCAGAGCCGGCCGGTGTGGTCATGCGGTTCTAGGCGCTACAGTCTGGAACCGCACGGCCGCTACGGTCGCAGGGTCGAATCCTGCCTTGGGCATGGATGTGTGTGGTGTCCTTAGGTTAGTTAGGTTTAAGTAGTTCTAAGTTCTAGGGGACTGATGTTGAGTCCCATAGTGCTCAGCAGATGTGAAGCAGACGGTAGTTACGACGACACTGACACTACTGGCACTATGTCCTGGCCAGTGCTGACAAAACTCTACCATCTGGTGAGCAAGATGTATGAGACAGGCGAAATACCCTCAGACTTCCAGAAGAATATAATAATTCCAATCCCAAAGAAAGCAGGTGTCGACAGATGTGAAAATTACCGAACTATCTGTTTAATAAACCACGGATGCAAAATACTAACACGAATTCTTTACGGACGAATGGAAAAACTGGTAAAAGCGGACCTCGGGGAAGATCAGTTAGGATTCCGTAGAAATGTTGGAACACGTGAGGCAATTCTGACCTTACGACTTATCTTACAAAATAGATGAAGGAAAGGCAAACCTACGTTTCTCGCTTTTGTAGACTTAGAGAAAGCTTTTGACAATGTTGACGGGAATACTCTCTTTCAAATTCTGAAGCTGGCAGGGGTAAAATACAGGGAGCGGAAGCCTATTTACAATTTGTACAGAAACCAGATGGCACTTATGAGTACAGGGGTATGAAAGGGATGTAGTAGTTGGGAAGGGAGTGAGACAGGCTTGCAGCCTATCCCCGATGATATTCAATCTGTGTATTGAGCCAGCAGTAAAGGAAACAAATGAACAATTCGGAGTAGGAATTAAAATCCATGGAGAAGAAATAAAAACTTCGAGGCTCGCCCATGATTTGGTAATTGTGTCAGAGACGACAAATTACCTAGAAGAGCAGCTGAACGGAATGGACAGTTTCTGGAAAGGAGGATATAAGATGAACATCAACAAAAGCAAAACGAGGATATTGGAATGTAGTCGAATTAAATCGGATAAAGCTGAGGGTATTAGATTAGGAAATGAGACGCTTAAAGTAGTAAATGAGTTTTGCTATTTGGGGAGCAAAATAACTGATGATGGTCGAAATAGAGAGGATATAAAATGTAGACTGCCAACGGCAAGGAAAGCGTTTCTGAAGAAGAGAAATTTGCTAACGTCGAGTACAGACTTAAGTGTCAGGAAGTCGTTTCTGAAAGTATTTCTATGGAGTGTGGCCATATATGGAAGTGAAACATGGACGATAAACAGTTTGGACAGGAAGAGAATAGAATATTTCGAAATGTGGTGATACAGAAGAACGCTGAAGATTAGATGGGTAGATCACATAACTAATAAGGGGGTATTGAATAGAATAAGGGAGAAGAGAAATTTATGACACACCTTGACTAGAGGAAGGGAGCGGTTGGTAGAAAGCGTTCTGATGCATCAAGGGATCACCAATTTAGCATTGGAGGGCAGCGTGGAGGGTAAAAATCGTAGAGGGAGACCAGGAAATGAATACATTAATAAGATTCAGAAGTATGTAGGTTGCAGTAGGTACTGGGAGATGAAAAAGCTTGCACAGGATATAGTAGCATAGAGAGCTGCATCAAACCAGTCTCTGGACTGAAGACCACAACACCAACAACAACAACAACAGTAGTGTGACTAATCTCACGCAAAGTGTATCAGATATTCAGACCAGCACATACCGGAATAGAAGACCGCAAATGTTTCGTTCGTGTTGGGAAACATGATTTCCAGAATTGCGGCCATTCCGGTAAATACATACAAAGTAAGTATTACATCATTAATTGGAAAACTAGAGAGAGATTTTCCATTTCACACGGTGGTGTAGCCTATGGTAGACTTCCTTTTAACAGAATTAAACACAAACGCAGACGCTTAACGACGGTACAAACCACATTGATGAAAAGTAACTAGGAGATGGACTCTGCTGAAACAGAGGAGTTATGTAGTAGATGCGTGGTAATTTCTACAAATTCTAATTTTCAAGCTAATAATAGACCTATTTAAGAATTAATAAAATGGCGCTATTAAAAGTGCTTTTCAGAAAACTGCGTCTGAGCTTACATTCGCAATTCACACATTTAAACATCATCTTAGCTACGCCACCAATGACAGCAGTGTGAAAGTATCGTCTCAGCTATTCCCAGATTTGACAAATGAAGATAAGATCTCCTGTGATAAAACAAAATGTGAGGCATTGATTGCTGTTCTTTTTGGACCAAACAGCGTCAATAATTTATCGCAAAACTTAAAGGTTAACAAATATTTCGGTGGAGGATTTGACACTTCCAACATAGATAATCAAAAGTGTTATACTATTTGTGTAAGATACTTTGACGTGCAAGCAGGTGTGTCCGACAGAATTAGAGATTTCTCTGATGAGGCTGGTGAACCTGCAGTATCTTAGCAAGTCTTCAGAAGGATCCCATAACGCGAGTTGAATTCGTCCCAGGTTCCAAGTTTTACTGTGGACAACACAAATGCAAACTGTGGGAAGAAAAACTGTTTGTTACGTTCACTTAAAAAGGGAAATACGTTGTGTAGTGAAATTTAATTGCTGTCCACATACAGTCCATAAATCTGTAAATCTGGTGTGAATGTTATGTCCTTAGATAATGAAATTACAGTAATAAAGTCTTTCAACTATTTATCAAATTCAGCTAGAGGGGTATCGCAGCTCAAATATTTATTTCAATTTCTTAATATGGAATACATTGCCTTATTCAGACATGGACCTACAAGATGCTTAAGCTTAGCGCCTGCCGTAGAACGTTTGTTGAAAAATCTTCCTGCCATTACATCGTACTTTTGTAGTGTAGATGATTGACCCTAATTAATTAAAATGAACTGTATGAATGCGTCTGGTTCAGAAAAACAATAATTCATTTTAGTGAAATGATATCTTCATTTTTCGCTGCATTTAAATGACACTTTCCAAGGGTATACTCAACTCAGAAGAAAATCAACTGACAATTTGTGAACCTTACTGTATGATGGGGAAAATAAAAATGGAGTTTGGACATGGGTTAATTAACTGTTACTTTCGTTATGAGTTGCAAACAGCTGCTAGATAAATTACAGGATCTAATACAAAGTCAAAGGCGAACACAACTATAAGAATACAGACACACATAAATGTAGTGTGTCTGAAATATTTGAATGAATGTAGGGATCTCAATGATAACCAAGTTCCATCATTAATGAATAATACATCACTTGAAAACAAAAACGATGAGTTTCAAAATACAGGGTGTACATAAAGTGTGGGAATACATGCAGTGATTTATTGCACAAGAACTAAACATTGTAGAGATGTCGTACATACTGCATTTTGAAGAGAAACTCTGAAAGTTTTTTTTTTACAAACATTCGATATGCGATCCATGAGTGACCCGACAGACGTCAGTACGGTAATCGATTTCTTTCCATACCCGTCCCCGATGGCATCGTCGACTGTGGCAGTCGCTTCCCGTATTCTCTCCCGGAGCTCTCCTACATCAGATCTTTAATGTGTCCTCACGAAAAAAAGTCACACGGAGTGAGATCATGTGATCGCGGAGTCAATTTCATGAAACAACTCTCCACTTCTTTAGCACGGCCGATCCATCGATACGGCAGCTCCGTGTTCAGGTACCCACGAACTTCCCGATGAAAATTGGTGGTGAGCCCCATTCTGCTGAAAGATGAACAGAGAGTCCGATTGCATTTGAGGCACCTTTCTGTGGACTCCTTATGAATGTCTCTCGTACGCGCTCCACACTCACTTCACTCTCACTGGGACGTCCGTCTCTCTCTGCTGGGCACCAGACACCCGTCGTAACGAATTTGTTGTACCAGTGGTAAATGGCCTTCCTTGTTGGTGGCTTCTTACCGTACTTGGTTCTAAACATCCGTTGAACAGCTGTAGCACATTTGTTTTTGTCGAACTGCAACACACAGAAAGTACGTTCCGCACCTGAACTCGCCATGTTTGCGACTAACGCTGTCTATCGACAAATCACCAAACTACGCTGTGGCGGTAAACATGAAAAAAAAAACTTTCAGGGTTTCTCTTCAAAATGTTATATGTATAATATCTGTACAATGTTTTGTTCTTGTGCAAGAAAGAACTGAAAGTGTTCCCGCACTTTATGTACAGCCTGTATTTTGAAATTAGCCGAATCACTTTATATTGTTGATTTACTTAGTGTAGATAATATGCGTTCAGACACTGATGTGGTTTGTGATTTATTTTATGGGGTGGGGGATGAACATTTGAAAGCAAAGTTAGCCAGAATCTCAGTACCACAGAAATGGGTCTACAAAATACAGCTGATTAGTGCATCAGAAATACGGAATGTTTTAGTTCCACAGGTAGAGGTTTGTCCACTATAAACATTAAAAACAGTGATGAGCGAAAAAGATATTTAGTTGATCTCATGATAATGAATTTATACTTTCTTCAAATTTGATTTAAGTTACAGTGACTTTTATAATACTGTCCTGAGAAATGCATGCTCAACTGACAAGTACTCTTCTTAATTGTGTTGTGTGTAGAATGAAGAAATATATATAATTTTACAAAACCTAGTGGCCCCATTTTTTCTCACTGTAATCTGGCAACCTTACATTTAAGAGTGTGAAATAGTATTCCTAGTAGCGACTCTACCCAGGGATTTATTCGATTTTTCTCTGTGGACCATTCGTTTTTCAGGGTGTAACGGGTGTAAATGGAGATATTTTTTTGATGACTGAGTACGGTGTACTGAAAAACATTACATCAGTATTTTAAGTCACTTACAAACTGATATTTGTAGGTATTACAAGAGGTATATTTTTATGTTTGGTAGTACCTCCAAGAACTAATGGTCACAGCAAGGCATTAATGGTTATTTTCTCCTCTACAGCAGGTCATGTATTGAAGAGTGGCTGTATGGATACTAAAATATGAGTCTGTACTGGCAGGTGTCGTCCACTTAGTGGGGCAGTTACAACCACGCAGAAAACATTGGGCTGTGGAGTATGTGATGTGTTTGTGTGAGGAGTGATGGACAAAGAGAAAAAAAAAACAACCAACACTCTGGTGTGTGTACATATCACCCTACAAAATATACAAATATCTGCCCTTATACCTGTTGCACCAAATACAATGCATCCCATTTAACGATTCAAAATACAGAAGCATAAATTCCTACAATAAAACTTATACTGTAAGTAAGTGTTAATTTGATGTATAACTAATATTGACTTATTATTGGCAACTGAGTTATCGAAGGGAGCCTGGCTTTTAATGTACTTTTGGTCATATTTTTAATGGTATTTAATAGCAAACATTCGAAGATGTACAGGTACAATAGTTAACAATATTTACAGAGAAACTTTCTGCAAAACTACTATCAAAAAATTTGAATGCAATTTATAGAATATGAACTGAATGGTAATACCGCACTGGAGAGTCACATCTGTTTCATGCGCACATTATGTAACAGGAAAATCTGGTCTGTACAGGAAGAATAGTCATATAGACGACTTTGTTAATTTTTATTTTAATACTATGAAAAAGCGTAATTACATTTCAAAGCAAAGTGTGCAGTGGTAGGAGTTGTTACATAGTGTCTCTGAGTGAGTGACTAATTGTACTAAAAGAAAGCTAGTGAACCATGCATTTGTTGTCTTATTTGCGAAACTGTACAAGTATTATAACATATGTGACACTCGTACCAATAAGAGCAACAAATAAACGTAGATCTAAGTCAAAGAAGCCTGCAGCGGAAAAACGCAGATTCTCTACTGCCAATTGGAGAGAACGTGACGTAACACTGGGCCCCAGCAGGGACTGAATCTTGTCCAGCACCAGGCCAACTCTGACCGCTCTATCCTGAGCAGACGAGCACGCCCAGCACAGAGCTAGCAGGAAGCTGGCTTCAACCACCAACAGAACACCGATCCCAGCGGCAAGGGCACGTAATCCGAACGAGAGGTGTTGCCAGTTGTTCGCCAAGAGCACGGAGCTGTAACTGGTGCAGACTAGCTGGAGCAGGCGGTTGAGAAAGGACAGCGACAGCGAGAGCACAAAGTGTTGACCGCAGAGGCGGGCAACGCGGTGGAGGGCCAGCCTGGCGCGCTGCAGCCGCCACAGCCCGCCCTCCGCCACCCACCGCCGCGCTCCGGAGGTCGCCGCCTCCTCCAGCTCCGCCTCCCTGTGCAGCGGCGGCCGCACACTCCTCAGCAGCTGCCTGCGGATGGCGCCCATCCGGTCCCGCACAACCAGCACGATGCCAAAGAACTGTACTTGCCAAACTAAGTTATAGAGTGCAGAAAAAAAGACAATATTCTCCTTCCACTTCCCTTCAAAACTAACAGCTTCAGTATGTAAACAGAGACCAATAAAGAGTCCTAATAATACTGCAACAAAAGTAAAAACCACTCTCCGTGTTTTGGTAAAAACCTTGCTGTACCCATATTGGCAGTGGAGAAGCAATTGATCTACTGTTTCCAGCAGATTAATTATTTGGCAGAGGTGTCGGTTCCCAGTAGTGAGACACTTGAATAGTATTATAGCTGACTCCATCCACACCAGCAGTAAAACTAACCCCGCAGGAACCGTCAAAGTTGGTAAATATTCTCTAATCGGAGGATTACAAGAGTAGCTATAGCTACAATATGAGCCTAGTGCCACAATACAAGCAAACCATACTGCACTTGTTACATACCACCCTCTTAGACAGAAGTGTTTCCTGTTTCTGTCTATTCTAATCACTGAAGCGTAACCACACATCCTGAAGAGTATATATAAAGGTTTTACTGCATCAATGAAGGTACGAGGAGTCATAACTGTTCTTGAGAAAATCGATAGCGATGATATGTGTCCACTGAACTGGAAGTATTCTTTTGATTTTACTTCAATAAATGCACCTCGCAATGCCTCAGACTTGCTGTAAGGTCTCCTCTTTCTGTGAATAATGTATACAAATAGTTCGTTACTACTTCATTATGCATAAACTTAACAATCAGTGTAAATTCGGATGACTGTGTCTCCACTGTCGCAATGCTACCTCACTGAAGGAGAGCAAGATATTTCTCAGTCGTTATTCTGCTCATCAGTACTGTAAGCGACGAGGGACACATCGATTGAATGTCACCTAAATTAATTATCTTGCCTTTACGAGTGTCTTATCCACTAATTGACTTTCATTTCATTACTGCACAAAACGCTCATACTACATTATATCGAGTTGCTCTTAACATTATGAAACTGTTGTTGTGGTCTTCAGCCCAAAGACTGGTTTGGTGCAGCTCTCCCTGCTTCTCTAACCTGTGCAAGCTTCTTCACCTCCTAATAACTAATAAAACCCTCATCCTTTTGAACCTGCTAACTGTATGCATCTGTTGGTCTCCATCACAGTTCTTGCTCCCCATATTTCCGCCAATATTAAATACATAATCACTTGATGTGTTAGAATGTTTCCCGTCAACTAATCCCACTAGTTATTTTACATCCCAAATAACAAAACCCTACTGCTACTTTAAAGGTATCATTTTCCTATCTAATTCTCTCTGTGCCACCTGATTTAATTCGGGTAAATTCTATTATCCTTGTAATGCTTTTGTTGATGTTCAGGGCCGGCCGCGGTGGTCTAGCGGTTCTAGGCGCTCGGTCCGGAGCCGCGCGACTGCTACGGTTGCAGGTTCGAATCCTGCCTCGGGCATGGATGTGTGTGATGTCCTTAGGTTAGTTAGGTTTAAGTAGTTCTAAGTTCTAGGGGACTGATGACCGTAGATGTTAAGTCCCATAGTGCTCAGAGCCATTTGAAACATTTTTTTGTTGATGTTCACCTCATATTGTCTTTTCAAGACACTTCGCATTCCGTTCAACTGCTCTTCCAATTCCTCTGACACAATTACAATGTCATCATCAAAACTCAAAGTTTTTATTTCTTCTGCCTCAAGGTAATTCCTACACCAAATTATTCTTTGCTGTCTTTTTTGCTTTCTCAAACGTTGATGATATAGGAACAGCGATCGGCTACAACACTGTCTCACTCCCTTCTCAACCCCTGCTCTCCTCTCTTGTCCTTCGACTCTTGTAACTGCCGTCTGGTTTTTGTACAAGTTGCAAATAACCTTTCGCTTCCTGAATCTTACCCCTGCTACCTTCAGAATTCAAAGAGGGTACTCCAATCAACAATGTCTAAAGCTTTCTCTAAGTCGACAAATGCTATAAAGGTAGGTGTTCCTTACTTAACCTACATTCTAAGTCTTTCCATTCTTCTGTAAAGAATTCAAGTTAGTATTTTGCAAACCATGACTTATGAAACTGATAGTTCGGCATTATTGAAATCATTCATCTCCTCCTTTCCATGGAACTGGAATAACTACTTTGTTTTTGAAGTGTGAGAGTATTTCGACTGTCTCATATATTTTGCACGCAAGATGGAAGAGTTTCGCAATTATTGGTTCTCTCAGTGCTGTCAGTACTTCTGACTGATTGAATATCTACTGCCAAACCTTGTATCGACTTAGTCGTTCAATTCTATGACAAATTCTTTATGTCATGTCATATCTCCCATCTCACCTTCATCTACATCCTATTGCATTTAATAATACTGCCTTGAAATTCATCCTCCTTCTATCGACTACTTCCACTTTTCAGCTTAGGACTGGGTTTTTCATCTGAGCTCTTGATACTCATACAACTGAATATCTTCTCCCAAAAAGGAGTCTTTAATTGTCTTTTATGCCGTATCTGTCTTTATCCTAGTAAAGAGCGCTTCTAAATACATACACTTGCCCTCTAGCCATTCCTGGTTAGCCATTTCATACTTAATGTGAATCTCACTTTTTAGACATTTGTTTTCCTTTTCACCTTCTTCTCTTGCTACATTTTTATATTTTGTCCTTTCATCAACTAAATTCAGCATCTCCTGTATTACCCAAGGATTTCTGGTAAGTCTTGTCTTTTTATCGATTTGACCCTCTGCTGCCTTCACTATTTCATCTCTAAAGATATTCGTTTTCTACTGTGTTCCTTTCCTCTGTTCAGGTCAATCGTTGGCTAATGCACCCTCTGAAATTCTCAACATCCCTATCTCTTTCAGCTCATCCAGGTTTAATTTCCTAATGTGTTGAAATCTTTTAGATTTGATGTACAGTTCATAACCAATAAATTGTGGTCAGAGTCCACATCTGCTCCTGGAAGTGTCTCACAATTTAAAATCTAGTTCCCAAATCTCTGGCTTACTGTTATATAATAAATATCAAAACTTTAGGTGTTTGTTGACCTCTTCATGTCTATGACCTATTTTCATGATTTTTAAACCAAGTGTTAGGGATGATTAAATTATCCTCTGTACAAAATTCTACCACGTGACTTCCTCTTTCATTCCCTTACCCCAGTCTATATTCACCAGCAATCATTCCATCTCTTGATTTTCCTGCTACCGATTTCCAGTCCCCCCTCGCAATTAAGTATTAGTACTGCTTGGAAATATTGCTATTACAACAAAAGATTATTCGTTCCTGAAGAACTGGCCTACTGACAGAACAGTAAATGCTCATATCCTGAATTTATTGCAAAGTCAGAAGTTTCAAGATTTTTAAAAGTAGTAGTGATTCGACTTTTAGAAACCAGAAACTATGAACTTGTTGCTGAATATGACAACTACCAGTTTTATAGGAATTTTCATTTTCTGTGTTTTAGTATTACCCATTGGAACATGTCAGCATCGTTTACTGATTTCTCCTCACATCGCAACGATGCAAAATCAAAAGGACCGATGTGAAGATTATACACTCAGATGAAGCACTATTTATTTTATACTCGGTAAAGTAAACCTCTTCCGAAAAATAAAAATATTATTTTGTCCATTTTCAGTAACTGTAGTCGTCTATAACGAAATAAAAAGCAACTAGTTACATATACGAAATTTAATTCCTTGAGCTGTTTCAGGCACTTAGTATTCTTCTCCAGAACATGATGCGTGTCTCATTATTTGCGAGTGTCAGTAACAAAGTACATACAGCGAAAAATAAGATCACGTTGAAAAATGGTCAGATTTAACGTTGTGTTAGCGCTTACACGTGTAACAATGTAAACATATTTATCACTTTCAATCAGTGTGACATAGTGATGTCAATTATTTAAAAATTTCTAAATACCATTACTCATGATGACTGTCATTCATAAAATAGTGGCCGTTGTCGTGGCACTGAAACTGGAATTGAGGCTATGTGGCATTAAGGAATTCCATGAATATATGAAAGGTTCTGAGCTATATCGGCTTTACCAAGTGTTTCTCATTCATTAATTTCCGAGCAAAGTGATGGAGGTGTTATACAGCACTTCTTGTCTGAATTCGACAGTTAACCAAATACAGAAATAAAATATTAACGAAAGCTACAAAAGTGTATTTGCGAAAATTGGCCGAACAAGATATATTTAGAAAGGATCACTTCCTGGAATTCACATGAGAAGTTAGGAAAGAGAAAAATTTGGCGACGTTTAATCTCATTCCAGCAACTACTTTCATTGATGTGCCACAGGTCCGTATCGGGGCGTTCTGTAGTTTCTACGCAGGCCGAAGTGGCCGTGCGGTTAAAGGCGCTGCAGTCTGGAACCGCAAGACCGCTACGGTCGCAGGTTCGAATCCTGCCTCGGGCATGGATGTTTGTGATGTCCTTAGGTTAGTTAGGTTTAACTAGTTCTAACTTCTAGGGGACTAATGACCTCAGCAGTTGAGTCCCATAGTGCTCAGAGCCATTTTTTGTAGTTTCTATACTCAAGTAATAGCCAATTAGAGGACAGAAAAGGCAATGCATTCTTATAAGAGCATGTACTCGTGGTCTAGGGGCAGCGTCTTTGATTCACAATCAAAACGTCTTCGGTCCCGGGTTCGATCTTCACCACGGCCAAAATTTTGATAAATAATCAGCATTGGCGGCCGAAGATTTCCGGCAAAAGAAGTCAGCCTCATTCTGCCAACGGCCTTGTCAAAGAGGGCGGAGGAGCGGATAGAGGTTCAGGGCACTCTCTTGTCCTAGGGGTCGGAAATTGACCCTAAAGGCGGAAGAACCAGCAATGATCAACAACATGAGGATGCAGAAGGCAATGGAAACCACTGCATTAAAGACACGTCACCTGTATCCACAGGATATGTGGCCTGTAATTGAAGAAGTGTCATGATGATCTCTCCAAAGGCAAAAGATTCCGGAATAGTCCCCCATTCGGATCTCCGGGAGGGGACTGCCAAGGGGAGGTTACCATGAGAAAAAGATTGAATAATCAGCGAAAGGATAACGTTGTACGTGTCGGGGAGTGGAATGTCAGAAGCTTGAACGTGGTAGGGAAACTAGAAAATCTGAAAAGGGAAACACAAAGGCTCAATCTAGATATAGCAGGGGTGAGCGAAGTGAAGTGGAAGGAAGACAAGGATTTCTGGTCAGATGAGTATCGGGTAATATCAACAGCAGCAGAAAATGGTATAAAAGGTGTAGGATTCGTTATGAATAGGAAGGTAGGGGAGAGGGCGTGCTATTGTGAACAGTTCAGTGACCAGGTTGTTCTTATCAGAATCGACAGCAGACCAACACCGACAACGATAGTTCAGGTATACATGCCGACGTCGCAAGCTGAAGATGAACAGATTGAGAAAGTGTATGAGGATATTGAAAGGGTAATATAGTATGTAAAGGGGGACGAAAATCTAATAGTCATGGGCGACTGGAATGCAGTTGTAGGAGATGGAGTAGAAGAAAAGGTTAGAGGAGAATATGGGCTTGGGACAAGGAATGAAAGCGGAGAAAGGCTAATTGTGTTCTGTAACAAATTTCAGCTAGTAATAGCGAATACCCTGTTCATGAATCACAAGAGGAGGAGGTATACTTGGAAAAGGCCGGGAGATACAGGAAGATTTCAATTAGATTACATCATGGTCAGACAGAGATTCCGAAATCAGACACTGGATTGTAAGGCGTACCCAGGAGCTGTTATAGACTCAGATCACAATATAGTAGTGATGAAGAGTAGGCTGAAGTTCAAGACATTAGTCACGAAGAATCAATACGCAAAGAAGTGGGATACGGAAGTACTAAGGAATGACGAGATACGTTTGAAGTTCTCTAACGATATAGATACAGCAATAAGGAATAGCGCAGTAGGCAGTACAGTTGAAGAGGAATGGACATCTCTAAAAACGGCCATCACAGGAGTTGGGAAGGAAAACATAGGTACGAAGAAGGTAGCTGCGAAGAAACCATGGGTAACAGAAGAAATACTTCAGTTGATTGATGAAAGGAGGAAATACAAACATGTTCCGGGAAAATCAGGAATACAGAAATACGAATCGCTGAGGAATGAAATAAATAGGAAGTGCAGGAAAGCTAAGACGAAATGGCTGCAGGAAAAATGTGAAGACATCGTAAAAGATATGATTGTCGGAAAGACAGACTCAGCATACAGGAAAGTCAAAACAACCTTTGGTGACGTTAAAAGCAACGGTGGTAACATTAAGAGTGCAACGGGAATTCCACTGTTAAATGCAGAGGAGAGAGCAGATGGGTGGAAAGAATACATTGAAAGCCTCTATGAGAGTGAAGATTTGTCTGATGTGATAGAGGAAGAAACAGGAGTCGATTTAGAAGAGATAGGGGATCCAGTATTAGAATCGGAATTTAAAAGAGCTTTGGAGGACTTACGGTCAAATAAGGCAGAAGGGATAGATGACACTCCATCAAAATTTCTAAAATCATTGGGGGAAGTGGCAACAAAACAACTATTCACATTGGTGTGTAGAATATATGAGTCTGGCGATATACCATCTGACTTTCGGAAAAGCATCATCCACACAATTCCGAAGACGGCAAGAGCTGACAAGTGCGAGAATTATCGCGCAATCAGCTTAACAGCTCATGCATCGAAGCTGCTTACAAGAATAATATACGGAAGAATGGAAAAGAAAATTGAGAATACGCTAGGTGACGATCAGTTTGGCTTTAGGAAAAGTAAAGGGACGAGAGAGGCAATTCTGACGTTACGGCTAATAATGGAAGCAAGGCTAAAGAAACATCAAGACACTTTCATAGGATTTGTCGACCTGGAAAAAGCGTTCGACAATACAAAATGGTGCAAGCTGTTTGAGATTCTGAAAAAGTAGGGGTAAGCTATAGGGAGAGACGGGTCATATACAATATGTACAACAACCAAGAGGGAATAATAAGAGTGGACCATCAAGAACGAAGTGCTCGTATTAAGAAGGGTGAAAGACAAGGCTGTAGCCTTTCGCCCCTACTCTTCAATCTGTGCATCGAGGAAGCAGTGATGGAAATAAAAGAAAGGTTCAAAGGTTCAGGAGTGGAATTAAAATACAATGTGAAAGGATATCAATGATAGGATTCGCTGATGACATTGCTATCCTCAGTGAAAGTGAAGAAGAATTAAATGATCTGCTGAACGAAATGAACAGTCTAATGAGTAGACAGTATGGTTTGAGAGTAAATCGGAGAAAGACGAAGGTAATGAGAAGTAGTAAAAATGAGAACAGCGAGAAACTTAACATCAGGATTGATTGTCACGAAGTCAATGAAGTTAAGGAATTCTGCTACCTAGGTAGTAAAATAACCAATGACGGACGGAGCAAGGAGGACATCAAAAGCAGACTCGCTATGGCAAAAAAGGCATTTCTGGCCAAGAGTAGTCTACTAATATCAAATACCGGCCTTAATATGAGGAAGAAATTTCTGAGGATGTACGTCTGGACATATTGTATGGTAGTGAAACATGGACTGTGGGAAAACCGGAACAGAAGAGAATCGAAGCATTTGAGATGTGGTGCTATAGACGAATGTTGAAAATTATGTGGACTGATAAGGTAAGGAATGAGGAGGTTCTACGCAGAATCGGAGAGGAAAGGAATATGTCGAAAACACTGATAAGGGGAAGGGACAGGATGATAGGACATCTGCTACGACATGAGGGAATGACTTCCATGGTACTAGAGGGAGCTGTAGAGGGCAAAAACTGTAGAGGAAGACAGAGATTGGAATACGTCAAGCAAATAATTGAGGACGTAGGTTGCAAGTGCTACTCTGAGATGAAGAGGTTAGCACAGGAAAGGAATTCGTGGCGGGCCGCATCAAACCAGTCAGTAGACTGATGAATTCCTCGTGTGCTCTGCATGCGTGGCCACAGACCTAGTATATGATGACAAAGGAGTTTAGTTTATCCCATATTACACAACATTACAGTTTCCATATATCACATTATTTGGCTGTAATAGCTGTTTCCAAATAACTCAAGATTATGATGGTTGTTATGTTGGTTCTTTTCAGACATGCAAATGTGTCTATAACGCCATTGTAAGTCGTCCATGTTTTTATACGTGTCACAACTCACGACTATGATTCCATAAAATGTTTATCCCTTGTTATCCTATTCCAAAACTCTCTGGCGTACGTGAGTGAACGAATGTGGGTGTGTTTCATTTTGCTGTACGGCGGTTTAGTCTGCTGCATAGAATCAGCGGTAGTCTGACGAAATGGCCAACCCTGCTCGTTTTTACGTAGGCAAAGAGGTTTGTTCCCTTTGCGAGCAAGTTACTGATGTTAGGTTGGCGGCGTAAGCCTGATCTCTGGGTTTTCCTGGCTACGGCGTTGTGTGGGAGAAGTTTTAGGGTGAGATAGTCAGTCTGCTTCTAGCTCTCCGAGGGTCTGTAGACGAGATCTCTTCGAAGAAGGGTGAGTTGATTTAACCGCGTGGCGCATTGTCTCATAGCGAGAGAGGAGCCTTTTGTAAATCAGTCTCACTGAACTTGCGCTTTGTGCAGTTTTTGGCCTCCCGTTTGTCTTATAAAGTTTGTATTGCTGGTTCGCAGCAAGGAACGGAAGGCTTTTGCAGTTTTTTCAGTTTCATTCCTAATGTAGACTCAGGTGTCTAAGAAAAACGTAGCGCAAGGGTGTTGCTTATGTTGAAGCGATCTCAGGGAGAAAGTACTCCCTCGGTTCAGTGTGAATGTTTGTGTGCCTGCGACTGCGAGTGTATGCATTCTAATCTTTTCCGAATTTTTGCCTTTTTGTGAATTTTCTTTGTTTCATTACCATATGTCCGTTGGAAACCATCCACGTGGATTAATATTAGAGTTGGTTGGCCCTCTGCCAGTACCCTTTGTCTACTCAAATGTGTCCTCTATAAAATGTTAGTTGTTAACGGGTGCGTGGTTTAATGTAGTCAGATATGGGCCACGGTACGTAAAATTGTGATTCGGAGAACCACGTTGCCACACAAGTTAACTGTGAGCCTAACTCTGCTGTGGTCCCCTGTGTCGGTCCTATAGTTTACTTAATGTTCTGATTTTGGAATGTTAAATATATACTGTCCGGATTTTCTAATTGTATTTGTGGTTTATGATTTCATGTTAAGCGCATAAGAGTGTACGTGTCGCCCTCGTTGAGGCTGTATCTCCAAACCGAAGTTCAACTTTAAACGCAACCGCGATATTCAGATTTACTCTCTTAATTAATTATTTCTCAACACAGCGGAACAAACAACCTAGCCTCGTTGTATGTTGGTGCTGGGACCGTCTTTCCTGTTCTTTGGGTGAATGTGGGTCTGAATGCGAGTATTAAACTATTCCCGCCACCGCTAATTACGACCGCGAGTCTAAATTAAGAGATTCTGTTGTGAATTGCATAGCGTTTCACTAGCAGTCGTACACAGATATCAGGCAACAGCAGTTATATGGATGACTTATATCAATATCTTAAAAAATAAATCATTTTGTTTCACGTCTTACACAGTGTACCGATGTTACGTTTCCTTTACCTGTGGCATTTACGTAGTAGTTTCCTTGTTAGCCCATCCATAGCGTTTCTATGCGCAAAGGTCCAATATTTTAGTGTTTCCTTTTTATTTAAAACA
This sequence comes from Schistocerca americana, assembly GCF_021461395.2. Taxonomy (NCBI): domain Eukaryota; kingdom Metazoa; phylum Arthropoda; class Insecta; order Orthoptera; family Acrididae; genus Schistocerca; species Schistocerca americana. Next base: position 153,055,560 of record NC_060119.1, on the reverse strand, counting down.
AATTCTTCAGAATACATCTTGTTTTCAGGAATTTTGCTGCAAGCTGCTCTTATCCACAGTGTTTAAAATGGCTCTGAGCACTATGGGACTTAACTTCTGAGGTCATCAATCCCCTAGAACTTAGAACTACTTATACATAACTAACCTAAGGACATCACACACACCCAAGCCCGAGGCATGGATGGTTCGAATCCTGCCTCAGGCATGGATGTGTGTAATGTCCTTAGGTTAGTTAGGTTTAAGTAGTTCTAAGTTCTAGGGGACTGACGACCTCAGAAGTTAAGTCCCATAGTGCTTAGAGCCATTTGAAGCATTTTGCCATTGGTATTACACCTTCATAGACTAATATAGCTTCCAAAACAAATTTCTGTTACCAATACTGAACAGAAACTAAAAAATCGTAACGCATTTCAGCATCAACAATGATCTGTCACATATCTGTGGAGCCAAACTAAAATTTGTTTGCTGTTTCTTAGACTTTTCAATGTCCTCTCTATCCTAAATCATTACGATTTTGGTTAGCTTGATTTTGTCCTTATTAGACAGGTAACCACCTTATCAGATACTCTGTCAGATTACACATTTGGCTCACTTACAATTAAGGTCATCCCTTATTCCCTTTTCTTAACCTACACCCTCCCGAACCCCAGAGAGCACTGGGAATCGATCAGTTTCACCCATGGGAATCTCCCACAAGCCGTAGGCAATTGTGCTAGCTGAAGCCGAGCTCATTACGTAATTCAACAGTGGTCACATGATATAAAATGACAGGAAACACAATGGGCCAATAACATTGGTCCCCTCCCTCCTCCTCCACCATATCATCCTTTATAACTAGCTCAACTTTGTGGAGGTCTCTTCATTTGAGGTCTGATCACCATGGGGAGAGGTTCAGGTTTTGCTATAAACAACAACAGATTAAGTAATCAACAATAATTTTCTCTCTGTCTCTAGTTTAATTATTGCATGATCTCATTCAGTTGAACTCTGCGGTTTGCAAATAATAAAACTGCAGTAAAAATATCTTAATGTTTATTGACAGTTTTTGTTCTTAACAAGTTTTATACACTTATAACAATATTAATTTCTGATTTATTTACATACATGTTCTATAATAAATTATTTTTTTGTGATTTATAAATACACTCCTGGAAATTGAAATAAGAACACCGTGAA